>NC_084462.1:48150678-58090678 GCF_027409185.1 Cynocephalus volans
AAACCTCTTCCTTTGTCCAAGGGAGTGATCACATGCTGACAGCTGGAATTTACATGGCTTCTTATTCAATAACCTAGCGCCTTCCCCGCATTCCAACATCAGCAACAACAATAGTGGCACAGAAGCCAACTGACACGTTACACATGGTCCAGCTGTCCTGTCCACTCTCCATGGAACGCCTCCACCCCCCAGTCTCCCCTATCTTCCTTCGACGTGCGCCTTCATTTGCACTGGATCTAAACACACACTCTCTGGGCAGCACCTCCATCATGGGTGCTTGATTTCATATGCCTTCCTATGCTTGCCTGTGTGCAGGATATGAATTCTACATTAAAGATGAAAAACAAATAAACATCCAAAAACCTAGGCCGGGAATAAAAACTCAAACAAATCCCTTTCACTTTGTTGTCAGCTGAAGAAAAACTGTAGGTGATCAACATGTTTCCCACATCAAAATCTTGTCAACATCACAAACGCTTTCTTTACCTCGGGTGTATGTGGCTTTCTTTAAGAACTTGAACACAAAGGGAATGTGACCTGTGGAGTAACCAGTGCTATAATCAGTGCAAATTGTTTTTGTTGTCTCTTGTACAAAAATAGTCATTTGAGCAGAGATGTGAAGTTCTATAATATCTGACAATTTGCAATGTGTGTGTGTATATAATATACATGTATGTATACATTTTTATAATTTATATACTACATTCCTTGGTTAATAGCTTCCATTAAGAATTCCCAGAATTTTCCCAAGAGGAATTCTGTACTGGGGACAATATCTGTTTTTAGTAGTAGTGTATACTGTTTAGCAAAGCAACAGCAGAGAGCATAAAACACACACTCATATAAAATGATCCTGTGGCTTGTAAAACAGTTCATTTAGCATTAAAATCTTTCTATTTAAAACATACACTTAACTGATTATGAAGAAATTCATTAGTAATTCCCACACTACATTATGTTCTTAAAATATGGGAAAAAGAAAAAAAAGGCCTTATGTATTATGAAGCAGTCATTAAACTTTAATCTTTACCACTAGGGGGCAGAATGAAGTTCTTTTCTAAACTGTCTGCTAGGCAATCAACCATCACATCATTGTAACATTGAAGGCACTTCAAAAAGACTCAGATGTTTAACTATTGTGCTAGTGATCATACATTCATATTGGGCTGCAGGCCAAAAGAGAGAAAAAAAAAAAAAAAAAAGCCAGAGACTTGCAGCTGAAGAGCTATAAAGTGGTGAATTTTACCTTAGAGCAAAACCATCTTCAGTGACAAATTTCAAAGGCCATATGTATGCGATTTTCATGAAAAGCAGACGACCCTAAATTTCTTTGTTTAACTGGAAGCGATCTTCCTCACAGAACAAGCAGGTTCTTTTCTTCATTTCCCCTTGTTTATTGTGCTCTTAACAAAATTCGGTTTCCTTTCTAGTACTGCAATCAGGATTCTAGAAATGTTGCTTAATGCCAACGGGTATTTCATTAACACTGCCACCTCCAGCATCTTCAAGGATATCACCTCAGGCACAACATTACTGATAGAGAAGGTTTAGAGTATTCTGATAAACTAGGTTTTATTTTTTTTCCTTTTAAATTAATCACTGCAACTCACCCTTTAATCTATGGTAATAGCTCAATGATCCTAATCAAATTTTCCCAAGACAGGACATTATGATTTTTTTTTCCATGTAGTTAAAGCACTAAAAGTGGTGCATCAGTAGGATTACAGACATTATTTCTCAGAAAAATAAGAGTTTTGACTCACAGGACCTGTTCAGAACATTTGCTTTTGAGACTTGGTAGTCAAATATTTCTATTTGCTTTGTAGGCTCTAAGACCAGATATTTCTAATATAATTTAGAATATTCTAAAAAATGATGAACATGCCAGAACAGAATCGATGATAGATTCCCTAAATTAATAAACTTAAGAAATAGTTTTGGGCTTATGGGCAGGGTCTTCCTGTCAGCTGGACATTCAGAGAATTTGTGAATTCAAATTCCAATAAATTTTGTTCTAGAAATAAGCAATTTTAGCTCAATTCCTATTTCCACAAAACTGTAATCCCACAAAAGTTGGAAAAGTCCCCAGTGAAGTGCTGGGTTTAAATTTCCCCTACCCCCACCTTGTTTGCTAAAGCCCGAGACAGTTTTGTAAATAGAGATAGCGACGAAAGGAGTCACGTCTTCTTTTTTGCATCAGGAGTGTTACTTGATATGTATCAATATTTCCTGTCAGCACCAACAAAGCAAAATCTTGGGCCTTATGGTATCCTTAGATGGCTAAATATTGTTTGCTTAAGTCAGCGCGTTCCAGACCTTTTATGTGGCCTGACAGTTGATTGGGAGAAGTCCCACTAACTTTCTTAAAGTGTGCAGTCATCCGTTTGGCAGTCGGCTCCGGGGGTTCCACATGAAATCCTCTTTAGATAAATTCATACTTGCACAGGGTGATTAGCCTTACAGCTTGGTTGGCTCACTTGTCTTTAAAAGCTAGACTTTCATGATCAATGTGGGCCTGAGATTGTCTTCTATTAACTGTCTCTGCTGCAGTCTCCAAATCTCAAGGCTGGTGAAGGAAGATGAAACCTTAAAAAAAAGAAAGAAAGAAAGAAAGAAAAAGAAAAGCGCCCCCCCACCCCCCAAAGATGACAGGCTGAAGTTGACAACCTAATCCTTCAGGCTTGTCTTACTTACTGAAAGGCTCAAGTAATGTCAAAGGAACCATCTGATAACAGTCTTCATGCCAAACCTAACAGCTTTATTGCAACAAGAAACTTGCACATTAAATTTCCATGTGTTTTCTCTCCACACTCTTTCTTTACTGCTCCCCCCCCACCCCCCTTTTTTTTCCCAAGGAAAGATAAGGCCTCCCTGCTGCAAAAACCAAATAGAAACTGCTGTAGCGGGCCAGCTGGGATGTAGTCAAATTAGTGGATTATTATTACCTTGGGGATGTTAGAAATCAAGTTTGTTATTGGCAGTTCCTGTTTTTGTAAGAGTTGTTAATAGCTAAAATTTAGAGGGTGTTTGTCAATCAACAGAATGTTATTTTCTCAAGTGGGTAACTGTACTTTGTCTTTTTTACTTTGCTGCTGTTGCTACCTGCCACCAAGTTTACCTCTCATTGTAACATTTCTCGTAATTAGAAATAGAGGCAGTTTTCACAGAAACAAAAAGAACACTTTTCTCTGGACCTAGACTCGTGACCTAGGAGAGAAGGTGGGTGGATTAGGGGTCTCAATCTGACTAAAGACATCTTTTAGGAAACGATATCAATTTGTTAAGCACACTTGAAAATATAATTAGTACAGAAGTTGTAATATAAATAAATGTGTCTCATTCTTTTCACATTCTCTGGGCGTTATATAGAGAATGTTTTCAGTAAAACACAGGTCCTTCTGTGCTTAAACATTGTGATGTTCTTGCTGGGACAGTTTTACAATTTGAAGCTAAACAATCCATTTAAGAATCCTGACTCAAGTCCGGGTTTTTTTGTTTTTGTTTCAGTTGATGATGGTCTTACTTCCCCATGTTCTGAGACCAGTTTAAACAAAAACAAAAAACAGACAACAACCTTGCAAGGAAAGGAATTTGGAGTAAATAAACAATCTATTTCTGTTAAGTAAAAGAATTTCCCTAAGTTTGGGTACTTTTCCAAGGGAATTACGGTATGTATCCCAGTGTTCAATAGCAGGCATTTTCTTCTGGTCTGATTAACATTTAGGAAAATACAGATTCTTGAAAATTAATCTATTGTATAATTACGTGTCTGATTGGAACAGCAAAGTGTCTTAGTTAACCATCGTTTTTAAAAAACAATTTTACCGTTTCCTTTGAAACATTTGCTAATTTAATTGTGTTAACACTTGGATCTGCATTATTGGTCTGTGGCTGGATTGATTAAAGACAGACACGGATATAGATTTTCATCTAGAGAAATTCCTGTAAAGGGGTTAATCAGCTGGTAACCTGAGCTACAAATAATAGGGGAAAAATGGTATTTTTAGTAAGATTTCTCACAGTGTATATTCTTCATCTATTTTTGAAATTTATACCCACAAGTTACATCACATCTGTAATAAACTCTGCACTTCAAGCTGTGGGACCTTCCAAGATATTTTGCCGAGTTTGTTGTATTTTCCCCATTTCTATATTTAAAACAAATTCCCTACCCATCCACCCCCTCCCTGAATTCAGGGAAACACAAATAACTCATAAGCTTTGCACTGAAATGAGTCTGTTTTGCTTTCATGCCAAATATTGCTTTTGAAATTGTTCAGCAGTAAAGAAAAACTGCTGGTATTAGCTTTAAACAACCATAACAAACATATTGTATTCCTAATTATTCTAGGTTTAATTTTAGCCAAAGTCAACCTCGCAGAGTTATTCTAGAACAGTTGGATGACATATAAAATCACAACTACCAAAATATACCCTTTATATTTGTAATGGGTTTTATATATATATACATATATAAATACATATACATAATATATATTAAATACATATGTGAAATAAACCCATTATAAAAATAAATCAGGTACGTAAAACTAAGAACTGTGACTTTGGTGTGATGCTATGTCCATTTTGCAGATGGGGAAGTTGAGATGAGAGCTTGTCCAGAAGACCCATCCATGTGCACTAATAGCAAAATCAGCTGGAAGACTGGGAGATTTTAACATCAGGAAACTTACATAAATATCATCATTCCCAGAAGAAGTACCCAAACTGTTTTGTCAGAGGTGTGCATGGGAAGTAAGGGTTGGAAAAGATAAATGCAAACTAAATCTGAGAGACATCTCTTCTCGAGGAGCTGGGAAAAAATAATCCATTCCCAGGTATGTTCCCTTTCAACGGTAAACACTTTCTGAAGCACAGACCATGCACACTCTGAAGAAATAGGATAGATAATTTCAGCTCTCTGCATGCCTGGAAAGTGTGTTTGCAAGAGCATCCTCCTAGCTGCAATAATAAACAGCTCCAGCTGCAAGAGCTCTGCTAAACAAGCCTGGGCAAAACAGTCTGAAATTCCTTTCCTTTGACCATCTGAGATTTCCCCTGTAAGAAGCAAGTCAGGGAGCTGGCCCTGGCGATGTCCCTCTAGTGCTGTGCGGCTCCACGCTTCCCCAGGAACACACGCCCTCCCCCAGCCCGCCTCCCCACTCTTGTTTTATTTACGAATATGTTGCCAGAATTCCAATGAGTTATCTATTCTGTGGCCCCGTCATTTTCCCACCGAGGCCTTGTCGCCGGCTGACTCAGGGTCCAGTCGCAACAGTGAGAAGAAAAGAAGAGAGCAAAAGAATTCTTTTCAACTTTTTTTTTTTATGTTTCACTCATTTCTCTCTGTCTCCCCCAGGCCTCCTCCCCTCCAGCTCCCTCCCACCCTCCCCCTCCTCCTAGTCTCTCCTTTTCCCCCCTTTATGTTACACGATCGCTCAAATTGAAGCTCAGGAGGGTCCTATAGGGAATGCATAGGATCCCTGGGAGAAAAAAGCCCCCAACAAGCTATACACCAGATGTATAACGTTATATGGTCAAACTGGCAAATACAAAAGCTGAAAAACAAAAGGCGTGAATTAGGGAGAGGCATTCAAAGGCGTGTTTTCAAAACAGCCCAGCCAAGAGCCTGGGTCCCCCTCCTGAGACTAAATGCTTGAAAGAAAAGGTGCTAAAGAAAGAAAAGAAAGGAAAAAAAAGCCCATTTTTTCTAATTAGCTGAGGCCTAACAGGCACTGAATTTCGCAACTAGTTTTCATCAAGGGGGTTGTGTTTTGTGAAAGTGAAAGAGATGCTTTTGAGTCCCGCAATGCGGGCCTGCCTTGGACCAGAGCTAGACCTCGTCCTGGGCCTTTTTTCTCCTCTTCACTTTTTGGGTTCTGCCTCGCTTCCTATCTCCATCCCTTTTTCACACCCTTCCCCCAAAGTACAAATATTATTTGGGTTTAAAAAGAGAGCAGGAGGCAGACAGACAATGGGCCTCTCGCCCTTCTTTCTGTCTGGTAGGCAGGGGGCTTTCGTTGTCAGCAACAGTCCTGAGTTGCTATGAATCTCATTCCAAAGCTCCAAAGGAAGGAAAAGGTGATCCTGCAGACTGAGTGTGTGTGTGTGCGTGTGTGTGTTTTCTGTAAATGCTGGGATTAAGATTAAAAACCCTCCCCTCCACCACCAGGAATCTAGATATCAGAGTATGGTGTCTTGCTGAGAGTTTTTCAAATGCAACAGGGCTATGTTTTCAAGGCAGCAAGGTGTATTCCCTGAGCCAAGCTCTTTGCTCCTCCTGTGCCTTGAAAAAGGACACACAGAGACAATTCAATTATTTTTTCTTTCTCATTTAAAGTGCACAAAACAGCATCGTGGCCAGAGACTTATCAGTCCTTCACTGCCTGACAAATTATGAACGTGCATTCTTCCATCATATTTCTAATAAGAAAACAAAACAGGGCTCGTGGGTGAGAATTGGTGCACAGCCTGCGTTTTCAAGGGAGGCAACTTTAATTGCTGCGCTGGCTGGCTTGGATGCCTGTGGTCCTGCATGGTGCGTTTTAGTAACAAACGCTTGTTCTAATGAATTGGCCTTATTAGGGGGCTCCTCATATTCTTTCATAAAGAGCAGAGCTATTCTGAACTTCTGAATGCAACAGTCTCTTGATATTCTCACACTGAAGGCTGTAGCAGGGCATTGCGTTTCCACCTCTTATTTTCATAAGGCTCATATTTTTTCATGGCAGGAGAGTGAGCAGCAGAAAGATAAGAAAACTATAGAGCTTGCAGGTACCGACCATACAAGGACCCATGGCCATCAAAGACGCCTGCAAAATTATTATGCTCAAAATGTATTTGCATTCACAGCTGAACAATCCAGATTTTATTTCAGTCACCTCCTGGCATATTTTTTTTTGATAAACTCATGGCAATGGATAAAACAGATTCATTAGCTTTGATTAACCTTCCTTAACTAGAGTTAAAAACCTGCTGTAGGCGGCCCAGCTACCAATGCAGACTTTAAGATAGTTTATCATGTTTAAGACCCAATTACTGTTGCACTGAATAAGAATAAAACATCACAATAAACTGTGGTACAAACAGCCACTCTAATGTGCACAGCAAATAATCATTAATTTATAACAGCAACTTTCCCATTTCTATGGTTTTTCTGATGGCTGCACTTAATCCAACTTGAATACTCTGGAATTTGGTTCTGATATGAGAAACTAGTTTCCCAGAAGTACTGACTGTTGACTTTTTTTTTTCTGTCTTACAGCTTTATTTTAGAGTCTCAGAGGGCTCCTTTGAAATTTTCAAATTAAAATGGAAAAAGGGGAACCAAAGTCAAAGCAGGTTTTGTAGAACTATTTAAGGATTTTAGAACAATTTCTTGCCAACAATTAGAAATATTTCTAGTTAGAAAGTTCAAATACTAAAGAAACACAGCCCAGGAAAATCAGCATCAAATTAGTTTAAAAAAAGTCATCCATACATTATATGCAAACATTTTAAAAGAGCTACAGTAAGGTCCATTTATCTTGGAAAGAAAGAAAATTAGAGAATAACTCCAGCGCACAATGAGTTAATTTTGGACAGGATTTGACTGAACCAGGAATAATGAACAGTGAGATACTGCAGCTTTCAGGCAAAACAGAGTAACAACAATTAAAAAGAGAGAGAGAGAGAGAGAGGATAAAGGGAGAAAACAATCTCCAGTCAGTTAACTAACAAGGGCAGTTCAGTGTTTGAAACAGATAAAACAGAGGCCACCAGGAACGCCGCTGCTTGCTTTGTGCTTGGTGTGGAAAGCATTACAACATTTGTGAGCCAACTGCTTGTGGGTTTCTTCTCATCTGCTTTAAAATATTTGGTTTTGCTGTATTTCCATAATAACCACAACCACACTCTCCCCTCTGAAACCCCCCACAACAACAGATGTGTGTTCTAAAAGGAAATAGAGACACTGATATAATCAGACACTAGTTAGAGTGCTTTCATACTGAATTCTCCAGCAAATTCACAACAAAAAAATCTCAACCACTGATGGAATTAATCTAAGATCCTTGATTATTCGAAGTTCTAAAAGTTTTCATTTTGCATTTTGTGTTTGAATGTATAGTGCTTTATTTATCAAACTGCAGCATAATTTTCCTTCAGTTTGAGGCTATGATTTTGAAACAAATAAATTGAAACTTAAGGGCCTGTTCTCTCCAAATTTAGCTCCATTATCACTTTAAGAATGCACATTACTTGATGATACAAAAGGGGTATATGTAGCTGGTTATTTAGTTGCTAACTCAGCAATATGTTGGTTAACACAACACTCCCCAAACTCCTTTTTGGGGTTGTTTTATTGTTGGGAGACTCTGTGTGTGTGTGTGTGTGTGTGTGAATACCAGATATTACATATCTTCCAAGTATTTAAGATTTGCTATTTTAAAGTGAGAAAACACAAGGTTTTGCAAAGCCTTAGATAAAAATAAAGCCCATTTTAAATAAGAGCGTATTTTCAAATAAGTTGGAATGGGGATAGTAGTGATTTATTAAATACCAAATCAATAATACACCTCTATGATAGCTATTCTGGTATCCTTGTATGTATCAGTATGCTTTTCCTTAAAGAATAGTATGTGATCCACAGAATATCAGACATTCTAGAGCATAAAAGAATATCAAATGCATTTGGTTGTTCTCTGTGGTAAATAATTTTGTTTTTTGTATAAAGTCATTTCGGCCATAGTACAATTGCCCCTAAGTGTGTTTGACTTGGAATAGCTTATTTAAGCTTCTTCCTTTGAATATACTCTTAGAATATGTCCAAATAACAAAATTGTAGTAGAGGAAGAAAAGTAGAATTGAGTTTTTTTTAATAATAAAAACTTATGGTGACGATCTTCTTGGCTTCCTGCCTCTATAAAGAAGCTGCAGCCACTTAACCCAAACCTCAGGTCCAGCTCTGAAATGACTGGAAATCATTCTGACCCTGGGCAGGGGAAATTCAGGGAGCTGTGGACCCACAGTTCATCAGACAAGCATGAAGGCCCCTTGGCTGCTGGACAAACTATTCCCATTTCTAGAGGCTGGGCTTCAGGTTTGTTCCAGGGGACAAGATTTTAGCCTCTAGTCTAGTTGAAGGACTTTGTCCTGCCTGCAAGCCAAAGTCCAGCTCATTGCCTTGTTCTCATGTATGGTACCCCTGTTCTGAGCAGCCTGTGTCAGGCTCTGCTGGATTCTGGCATGATCTCGCATATTCTAGGGCTCAAGATGAGAGTGTCATGGGACTAACCAGATGTCGTTTGCTCCCCCATCTTCTACCTCTTTCCATGTCTCTTCCTAGGCTCCAGGAAGCTCTATTTTGCCTTCTCTTCTTCTTAGATATCCACCAATCTGTTACTGTTGTATCTCTCCAGAAGTTAGAACTTTTTAAACAGCCTCTGGTGCTCTGTCAAAACCCGAGGTTCTGGCCAATTCTGCTCTAACTGGTCTCTCTCATTACCTTTTGACTAGGGCAGAGATCCTAGCACGAGATGTAAATGAAAGACAGAAGACAGCAGCAGTGCTATAATCATGGTTGGAATCTTCAACAGGCTTCCTTACACATACCCCTTTTCTTCCTTACCTTTTAATTGCTCCTAGATTCTTGGTCCCTTTGGAACTATTCAGTCTCTACTTGTAACATTAGTCATTATGTCTACCAAAACCATGGACATTTTATCTCCAGTCTTCCAGTGTGACTCCAATGCCAGCCCTGAAGAAAAATTTTATAATCTGTAGAATCAACAAGAAGCATCAATGAACTTTGTATAAATTCAGTAGCCATATGCAGCAGTCAGTGAAAATCAGCTGACTAATTTCAAAAGGAGGTAGCCGCCCAAGTCTGAGAGGTAGCAGCTATGGAGGAATGGGGACAATGCTTTCCTTCAGGTTCCTTTGAATAATGCCAAGAGATAAAGCCCACAGCATGTGCTCCATGAAGTGACCTTGCCGGGTTCCCACCAGGCTGCCTTTTCATCCCTAATGTGGAAAAGACCACGAAGTTTCAGAGCAAGTGATTACCTGAGAAGACCCACCTGGATGGTGTCTATTTCCCTGTCAGAATCCTCCTAATAATTTCCTTTTGACATATGCGGCGGGTGTGACTATAGGAAAGGTGATTTAAATAACAGCCCCTTGCAAATGTTCATCTTAAAACTTCTAAGTAAATGGTTTTTAAGGCTAACTACAATGAGAATCACTTGGGAAACTTGAACAACAACAGCAAAAAGCATAGATGTCCAAGTTCCACCCACTAAAAGATCGGGTTCAGTTGGTCAGGGGTGGGAGCAGATATAGCAGCTCAATTTAGAGAGGCTCAGGGATTATTAACACTCCACCAGGATGGAGAACATTTTTATATCTTCAGACAGCTGAATACTAGCACAGCCATTTTTCTGCTGAGCAATGGCAAACCCCAAAGAATTATCTACTTTCCTCACCACCCCAACTCAGTTTTCCATACTTCTAAGACCAGAACTTTCTTCTATGGTCAGCTGACAGAAGATATCATAGTCTTGCCTGCTCTAGTTCACACCCTTCTCTAAGGACCTACACTATATAATTAAGGCACGAATACAACTTTGTGGGCCTTGAAAGCAAAGGACCCTTTTCTTAAATCCCAACTAACCCTTGCCTAACAACATCCCTGATGTATTCAAACCTGGCTCTTTCTTTCCTGATCACCAGAAACCTGAGTTGTTCTTGATAAACCTCTGAAACTCATCTGGGCCTCTTTCCTTTTACAGTCTGCTTCTATTCTTTGAGAAGCTGTTGCTAAATCCCACTGTAGGAGTGCCAGTTATCGAGCACAGAGTTAGATCTGGGAAAGCCTTCAGTTAGCTTCCAACTCCAGAAACTGCTTCCTATGCCAGGATCCTCATATTTTCTTTCCCAATTACAACACCTCCTAGGGGAGAGACCAGTTTCTCCTTCCCTGCTACCAGATCTAGCTCCAGCCTGTTGGAAACTTGACTTCTAGGCCTTGGAAAGTCAGCGTGGCTTTTTGTTCATTAGTTCAGAGACGGAAGTGAAATCTCCCGATTACGAACAAAATTTACACCAGTTAGCTCCCCGTCCTTTCTCCCGCCATTCTTTGTTGATGATGTTACTGACATGTCACATAGCAGTACAGGCAGCCTTAGGCTGCTGTCTCAGAGCTGTAGAGCTGTGAGCAAGGAGACTTCTTATAAATTCATGGACTCTGACAATGTCTAATATTTGCACAGCGAATTGCTGTTTAGATAATACTTTTACATGCATTATCTCATTTAATCTTCATGGGGAAAGTGGCTGACTCATGTGTATAAAAATAAAGAAAGCTGAACTTAACTACACAGCACTGTTGAGATGACATGAAGTGAGGTGTACCACTCATACCATGGAGATCTCTCTCGCATTCTCCCTGAACGTGTCCGTTTCTTATATAGTCCCATTCTATACAAGATAGTTACCACATTATTTTTTTCTCCTCTCTCTTGGTGCAAATAGTGCACAGGGCAGGAAGATTAGGCAGGTAACTCTTAAGGTCTCTTCTAGTTAGAGCTCTCTTTTATTAGGCTTCTTTACCACTTACCTAAGCATAACTTTAGAAGTTTCTGAATTATTTTTTTTCCCTCTAGGAAACTGCATGTTTTCAAGTATATCACTGGTTGAAAATGGAGCAAACAGGAAAACTTAATTTGATGTTAGACCCAAGTAGAGTATAGCATTAAAGCGTTCCTCCCTTCCGTTTCAAGCTCTCAAGTGGTCTCAGCAGCTATACAATCACTCCTGTAGTTAAGGGTGTAAGTTGCGTAAATTTGAGGCAACCTGTGCACTGTTGTTATTTTGTTTTCCAAAAATGCATATGAGAATATTACATGGGTTCATTACAGTTTACATAACTCTTTATGCTTGATGACTCATCCATAAAAATGAAGAGCAGGACTTTAGGATTTGTTAGCCAGAAGTATGAAAGTCATAAATGCTGAAAATGTCTGGAAAAGTGTTCATTATAAATGTATGAACAAATTTCAATAGATGAAAGAAGGTGAATCACATCAGAGTTACAGTTTCACCCCTGCCACCAAGTTTCAAGTACAGGACTTTTCGTCATTGTAATCAAACCATTTCTATGAACAATTCACTCAGCATTGTAGGAAAGCCCACCTTTCATCTTAACAAGCAAACAAACAACAACAAATAAATTTGTGACTAGGATGATATGGATATGATTTTCATGCTCAGAACGGAAGCAATGAATAATGTTAGTCCGAAGCCTTAGGGTATTCATTTAACAAATGCATAAGAAGCAATCAGCTTGTGCCTGCACTTTTCTAGGCACGGTGGAGACAGCACTGGACAAAACCGTCATCAAAAATCTCTGCTCTTAAAGGACATACATTTCCAAATGAAACCACTGGATCCCTCCATTTATGACCTAGAGCTGGTCAAATTTCTCCAGAAGCGAGGTAGGTGAGTAAACTCATTCATGGTCTTCGGATAGAATTCAAATCCTTGGTACTGTGTCTGTTTTAGATAAATGATAGCAAAAATGAATCAAAAGGTAATGAACGTGCACCTCAGTAGTCTAGTCTGCACCTCTGATGGCCATCTTTGGAATCCACACAGGAAGCAGCTGTTTACAGATGCCTGAGAAAGCCCTAGCACATGACACATTCTGGCGCACGGTGAAAGAAGGTCATAAAGGCCCTGCTTGATTTTTTTTGTGTGTGTGTTTGTGGGGAAACATGAAGGTTATAAAAAGTCAGCTTCTGATATCCCCCTGATCTTTCATTCCATGCCCTAAATTTTATACAATGACATCCAACATTTTAGTTTTGCTTAAAATAAAGCGTGTGTCTTTAAAACAATTCTAACTTTGTTACAATTAAATGTCCAACACAAAATATTAAAGATAAATATAGATATCTGAAAGTATGGTATGTTTCTCAGACTCTGGAAGTGATTTGAATTAGATTCAAGAAGGCAATGTACTCTTTCTTGACCTGATATAAACCAACAAATAAACAATTTCCAAAAGCACAGTTCTGTAGACATAAGACATCTGGATGCTTTAAAAAGGAATCTACATTCTTGGCAGTGTGTCCAGACTTGGGATCCAAATCTTCTGAAGTTCACACATCACCATTGCGACAAAATGCTACCCTGTCATGATGTGTCTCCATAATATCATGTCAACGTTATCTGTTCTGCAGAACATCTCCTTAAAAAGTTGACAACCTAAGAGGAAGTGTAGTTTTATCCCATAAGGCCCTGGAATTTGATCCGATTTGTTCATTATGCACAGAAGGTACTCTATGTAATATCAGTTCATGACGAGAATGCTGGAAAAGGTCATTGGCTTAGTTCAAATAAACAAAACGCCTTCTCTATAACATTCTGGCATGATAGAGAACAAGAGCAGTGAGAAAATTGTAGAGTCTAAAGAAAAAAAAAATCAGAGGCCAGTTCAGTTTAGGTTTACGGTAAGACTATTTTTAGTATACTGAAGGATTGCTGGAAAGAAGGGTGTGATGTGAAAATAAAAGAAATAAAAACTGTCCGCAATATTTAGGTTTCAAACAGGGAGTGATTACTTATTTTAAATGAGACTCACCTACCCCTTTTCAGTTCTAATTGGTAGAAAGCACCGTCATTCTGAGAACTGGGTCCTACTTTTCTCAGTGTGAACTTTCTGTCACTTCAGACTTTATGGTAATAAAGGCAGAGAAGAGGCTCTTAATACTTTAGGAAAATTTCCAAAAGCCTCATGCTGAGAGGACAAAAGCAATACAACTAATTTTCAAGAGGTTTGCTTACTGAAAAAGAAAATTAGTTAAAAAGTTTATTCAGTAGATTTGTGTTTTATATTATTTCCATGAAGGACCTACTATGTGCAGGGCTCTTTATTCTTTTTATTTAGTCCTTGTGATAATTTTAAATTTACACTAAATATACAGTGTATGCTACTGTATTTATGAGAAAAACTGAACTGCAGGGCTTAAACAACTCTCCCAAAGTTTCCAGTGGCAAAGTCAGAATTGAGCCCCAAGACAGCCTTTCCTCCACAGCTCAGTCTTTCTACTACCCATAATGCCTCTTAATAATGAATAAGAGCAAGGCATCCTGAGATGCCCCCAGAAGAATTTCAGGCCTTGTAACTGACAACTGAGTGAATAGTGACATTAAATTATTTTTCAAGTGTGGCTTCACCAGTTGCCGAGTTCATGGACTCTGAAAAGAAATCAGGTGTGAAAGGAAATACTGGGCATGTTTGCAGTGGGCTTTAGCTAAAGAGCTCCTTGAAAAGCCAACTTCTAGATTTATGGGGAAGGTCTTGTCTAATGAACTTGTGAAAGTTCCCTGCAGATATTATTGCATGCTCGGCCAGGGAACACACTGAATTCTGTACCCCATCAAAGAAAAGCATTTGATAAGACTTCATATCAAAGTATACTGCTTGCAGTAAGAAGTCAGGCCGTGGTGAGTCACAGAGACCAAAACAAGGCTCAGAACAGAAAGAGGCCAAGTCAGATACCTTCTCCAGTCTGAAAGAAGCCTCCAGCTGGGCAGCTCAGGAGCTTTCATTAGTAGTCAATGACTTGGGCAACAAAAGGGTCAAAATGGAGATTCCAAGGTAAGGATAATACCCAGCAGTGACATTAGAAGTCCAAACCTCTTTGTGCTCATGGTTTTGTCACTGTTTTGCAAGTGGTGCTGCGGGTGGTGTGTGCGTTGAAACCTCCACTGGGGGTACACAAAAGGCTCCTGAAATGTCTACAGGCATCTAATGGGAATGGGGAATGGTAGGGACATCTCCCAGAATCCTCCCATTCCATATTCTAGGGATTACTAATTACAGACTAGTGCAAAAAAACAAGTGAAATACAAACTTAGGAGTTTAAAAAGAATAAGTGGGGCTTTTCTAACATATTAATAAAATATGAAAAAAATAATTTTAACCTATAAATAGGGAATGTTAATCTATGTTGTAGTAATTGGGCTTAACCAGAAATTTTTTGCCCAAATATATTGTTGGCAAAGAACAACCAAATAAACAAACAATAGCAATGAGGATCAAAAAAAAAGAAGGAAACCAGAAACACACACACACACACACACACACGCACACACACACACTCCAAGAAAGAAATACTAAATGCTAAAAGTTTGGGGAAAACACAATTATTCTTACCAAAAAAGTGTTAATGCCATGGACTATTAGTTTCAGAATATAAAGTTTATTTTATCTGCTGAACAACTTAGAGCTTATATTTTTAAATCCTTTCAAATAATAGGAACTTAAAACATGCTTGGCTGTGTTTACAATATACTATACATGACATTAAGGAAATCATGTATGCATTGACTCCTATTCAAATATTTTCATACGAAAACATGTACTTACATGTTTATATGGATGATCCAATTTTTAAAATGTTTTGACATCCTTTGTCCCAATTGATCTTCTCATAAAACATATGAAATACTTATTCTCCAACTTCTTAAGCAGATTTCAAATCTTTCATGGCTACATGTCCAGAATGCTTGGTTTATACCTCTATTACAGATCTTAACACGCTCCTGCAATGAATTATATGCATATAGTTCACCCCTATGAGAAATGCCTAGAGAAGAGAAACTGTGTTCTCACCACATTTGTGTTCTTGGCTCAAGCCTGCTACATACATACTGCTAGGTTCCACTAGAGATATCCCAAGACAGTAGGTTTGAAGTGAGAGAACATGAGGATTTATAGGCATCTTGGCAATACCCATATATGCAATACCTAGCCTGACATCTGGGAAATGTGCTGTGTGCCTGATCTCCAGTGCCTTGAATAGCACAGGACTCTTTGGAGGCCCTGAAAGGTTATAAAGGTTAAAGGACTATATGCATAAGGAATTCCATAATACAGCAGCTAGTGAGTGGTGGGTTCAGGAGTTGAACCCAGGTCTTCTGTGTTGTGATCTCAGTGTTGGGGTACTCAATCCTTCCCCTTTCACAGTTAAGAATTCCAAGCTGCCTTTGGTACAGGCATTTGGACTGGAGGATGTTGGTGGGGGTAGAAGTGGGAGGTAGGATAGGGACCCCAAAATAATTACACTAAGTGAGTTCGCCTTGATATTTTCATTTCTGAATTTTGAACCCAAAAGAATTGCATTAAATTCAATAAGCATTTACTACCACTCACCTTCTAAGTGCACCTAGTAGGGAAAAACAGGTGTGCTTAGTAGGGAAAAAAGTGTAGCTATCACAAACTATTCTGTTTGTTGGTTGTAGTCATGGGTATGCTATAGCCCCTCCCTGAGCTTCTTCTGCTTTAAATAAAACCATAATGTCATGGAATGAGTAGTGAGCTCCAGAGTTAGGGGACATGTTTTCAAACTTATTATAAGAGGGAGCCTAGATGAGAATATCTTATTATATCTTTTGGAATTGATTAGTCCTCTGTTGTTGAGATTCAATTAAATATACTTTCTGTGATTTACATAATAGAAAGTGTTACATTGTACACTTGAGCAACTTCAAGCTAATTCATATCAAAACAAAAAAGTGTCATTTGATTTGACTTGCCATAGTTTATCTCCACTACCAAGGTAAATAGTATGTACTTGGAGG
This sequence comes from Cynocephalus volans, assembly GCF_027409185.1. Lineage (NCBI taxonomy): Eukaryota > Metazoa > Chordata > Mammalia > Dermoptera > Cynocephalidae > Cynocephalus > Cynocephalus volans. The sequence goes on from NC_084462.1 coordinate 48,167,305, forward strand.
TGCCATCCCAATTATTGCCCCAATATTCCAACATCTACATTTTCCAGAAAATCAGTCTAACTATATTTTTCAGTTTTGCTCCATTTCATCTCTGGCTGTATAGACCCAGCCTTAATGTACCTAAACCAAATGATGTGTAATTTCCCTCGTGACAAGACTAAGCACGTTAAATAAGTATAAAGGATTGCAGAAAGTGTGGTTTTTGTTTCTAAACCCCAAAACAGGAAAATAAGATAGGAAATGTGCATTTCAAACTACTTCTAAAATTGGGGGAATCATCTGGACAAGTCTGTGGCAGGACTACTCGATCAACTACCATCCAAAAGAATGGATTAATTAAAGATGAAATTAACACAGTTAATAAAGACTTTTATAAAAATGACTGTCAACTTTATAAAGGGCCATGCTTAATGAATATCTATACTGTAAAATCCATATCTGGGTACCCATTTATTCTTTTGAAACCTAAAATGCTTAACTTAAACTTGATTTCCCATTTCTGTCAAATCCAGAAGAATCAAAACTACCATGAAAGGGCATGAGATTTCCAGCTCACATTTCCAATCTCCAGAGGTTTGAAAAACTTCATCTATCTGTTTGAAAACCTTGGTCGTGATCCAAACAGAATTTGAACTTTAGATATTTGAAGGTGACCCATCACTGTTTTAAGTCCAAACTGGCCAAAGAGAACCCTATGGACCATTACCTCATTGTTTATTCTGGTAAAGTATAAATATTTTAAAAATCCCAAATTATGAAGTTGGAAGGGGACGTTTTATGCCTTTCAGCCACTGTCACTTTTTTCTCTCCTGCTCTGGGTGTTGGCCGTGTATCTATGAGTCCGGTCGGTAAAACAATCAGCATATTGACAGGATGATGTACTCTTGTCCAAAACCACATTTCTCAGCCCTTTCAGTTCTCAGGAGACAATGGGAAATGGACTTAACAAAACTCTATTATAAAGATCCACGTAGTTTCAAATAGCTAGTTATGCTTTAGGTCAAATCACGACTCCATATGCTCAGTGACATAAAGCATAACTTTCTCACTGTATGATGCAAAGACTATGTACTATATACACATCTTTCTCGTAGGGTATTATTGTTACAGTATAACGTAATGGTTTATAATTACACACACACACACACACACACATACAGTATAACTGTGCATGGTTATTCTGTAAAAGGAAGAGGTAACAAAGTCCTAAAAACAAATATTGGGACTATTAAGTTTTCAGAGTCTAAACTATAGGAATAGAAGAGGAAGAGAAAGGAGAAATGGTACTGTGAGATATTTCAAAGGGAAAAGACACTATATCCATGACGCACCCACTAGCCTCACATGGCTCTACAGGCAAGTGTTGTTCTTGTCATTATTTTAAAGATGAAGATCCTGAGGCTCAAATAAGTAGTAAGTAATAGAGCCAGAATTGATTTGAGAGAAAATGCTGATTTCTACTTTTCTGCCTTCAGTTCAAATGCTTGATGTTGGGACAAAATCACTGTGGTGCCACCAACTGGGAGCTGATTTGAGGTGGGAATTGGTAGGAATGATGACTTGAGTTCAGCTTGTGCTGCCACAGGCCAACTAGTGGAGACCTTAAGAACACAGTCAGGAGCACAGCACTACAACCCAGGAGAGAGTTCGGGCTGGAGACACAGATGGGGCCCCTACATGGACTTGGTAGCGAAAGTGAAGAGTGTTGCATGAAGCAGGTGAGAGACAAAAACCTCTTCTCAATAAGAATGGTGGTAAAGAGGAGAAAGGAGAAAAAAATCATGAAATTTTCATGTGTTTACTAATTATTTTTAATAGTAGAGATTTGGACATGTTACTGTACTAAAGCACTTTTTCAAAGTAAGTTCTATAACAGAAGTTTTTTAGAGTCTTAGTAGGTGTTAATCAGTGGTGAAAAAAAGTTTTATATTCAAAATATTTAGGGGATTCTAAGTTAAATTGAATTGAACAAGGTTCTTAACTATCTTTAATTGGTTAGATTCATCTTGTAAATATTCAGAATGGGGACATGGTATGTCACAGCTGCTACACTTACTTGATTATGGAGCCCGGATTTCTTGGAGCATCTTTTCGTAGCGGACTTTGGAGAAAAGAGTTAATACAGAGGGAATGGTTGGGTACTGAAGACAGCAGAACAACTTGATGGATCTTCTGATGGGGCAGCAGGGGATAAATTAAGAAATCTTAATTTTCTTAAGGGGGGGTCTTGAGGATGAGGGGCAAGGCTTTGAGTTAGAAATTACATAGAGATAGAAGTGACCAATGAGGGCCAGCAGAGGCACATGCTGAAGGAATGGATACTCTGGTGTGTACCTAGGCAGCTACTATCTTCTCAATAAATTGGCAGTGAGGGCTCCTTGTGAGACCAAGGGAAACTATTGAGGTAAGGGGATATATTTTAGATTGTTTATTGTGGAGCTATCAATAAGAAATACCCTTATATGATGACAATGGAAATATTAGTGAAGCCAATATCTTATGCAGGAGGAGTAGGCAGCTTGAGATTTGGAATGCAGAAATTTGATGGCTAGTAAATTCCAGCTCAGAATAGGTATAAGAGATGCAGTCAAATGATAAGGAAGGGAGAAACTTGGGTGCCAGAAAGGATAACATTGCAATGTCTGACTATGAGGTGAGGCAAGAGGCAGATGAAGACAGGGCAGAAAGGTAGAAGTTGAAGAAGAGAAGTCATAGTGAAGAAAGTTTGTCCTGTAGAGATGCAAATTTTCAAGAGAAAGGAGACTGTAGTTAGAGAAACTCTGAGAGATTTTGGAGGTTGGAACCATTCTGAAGTACATCCATTCATTCATTCACATGTTGAGCAAAGCTCTACGTCCAACACATCCAAGGTTATATGACCCGGTATGGCAAGAAATGTACTAGGCACTAGAAGAATAAAAGGCAGTAGAGAAATAAAAGTTGATAGGTACAAAGCCTAGTGCCAGACACAATGATGTAGAATTTAAATCTGGTGCAATGTCTTGAGATACGCTCAAGCTAGTCCTTTGGCTCCCACTGCCTAGCTCTCTTTGGCAGTGCCTTATCTTTCTTTTCTCATGGTTACACCTTTCCCTTCTTCAAATCTGCTTCTATTAGCAAAGACTTTTGACAACCCCAACATCAAATTCTTTTTTCTTCTTAATGACTGAGTGCAGAAAGGGTGGAACCAGGCTTTGCATACTGACTACTCTGTTTATAAGTTTATTGTGTTGTTAATAACCTTTTCATAATGATAATATATATGGCCAGCCATTTAATAATTCTTTGATGAGCATTATTTCATAGAGTTCCATAACTTCTCTGTGAAATATCCAAAGCAGGTGCTGTGGATTAAATGTGCCCCTCAAACTAATTGAAGCTTAGATTGTGTCCCCCAACATTTCAGTTATTGGAAACTTGGCCCCCCACTGAAGATGGGAAATCCTGTTATGGTAATTGAAAGGTGGAGCCTTGGAGAGGTGATTAGATTGTAAGACTGTGCTGTACTGAATGGATTAATAACGGTGGTCAGGAGCATGTTCTGAGGGCTTTAAAAGAAGAGCACATGAGAGTCTCTCTCTCTCTCTGCTTTGTCATTTTCTGCCATGTGAGACTCCTGCATTGCTATAAAGCCATCACCAAAGAAGACCCTCACCAGATGTGTTCCCTGGACTTTGGACTTCCCAGCTTCTAAAACTGTAAGCAATAAATTTAATTTTCTTAAAAATCACCCAGTTCCAGGTATTTTGTTATAAGCAACAGAAGCAGACTAACACAGCGTGTCATGTGGCCTCTGGTCTCCATCAAAGAATTAAGTGATTAGGAGAGGTTAAGTGGTTCTCACAAAGTCCCTTAACTGATGCATGAAGGCTCAGGAGCAGAATCAGGTGAGCAGATTCCACACAGAGCTCTCCCCGTTCTGCTCTTCTGGGCTGTGGCAGGGACTCAGTACACTTAGGATAACTTGCTGAATGCCCAAATGAACAAACACATTCATTTTTAAGTGGTTGATCTATTGAAGGTGTATGCATATCCCCAGGCATAGACTTCCCTGGAATACTGTCTAGAATCAGAAAGAAATAGACCCAGGAAGTATAAAATTACAGCAGATCTGTACTGGCTCTCCACATTTCCTCAGGCATCCTTGTTATTCGAATTTCCCATTGTGCTATTGTTAAGCAGAGAGAAAGCTTCATCTTAGATCAGAGGCAGGAAAGATGAGAGCCATAGGAAACAGCTACATTCTGCAAGACAGCCAAACAAGGGTCTAGGAAGAGGAAGGTGGCCCTAGGGAACAGGAAGTGAGCAAAGGAAGTGCCACTTCCTTGGTACATATATCAGGAGTGCATAGCTTTCCTCTTGCAAGGGGAGGCTTGAGGTCCCTTTCCACACTTTTCTCAATAGAACTCACTGCTGCTTAGATTTAAGGAACACAGAACCTCTCTCTCTTTTTCTTTTTTTTCCAGAGCAAATTACACCAGGGAAGGAAGAGGGTAGGTTAACACTACCTTATCCTAGTGTGAAAGACCACAGGGTCAGCCTGGAAACTCTGAAACCAAGCAAGCTTGATTCCCACAGAAGCAAATGTCTGCAATATTTGGTTGCCATCAGATGCTTTTATTTTTGCGTTTTTAATCCAATGCTAGCAGTCAAATTAGCTCCATCTACTTCTGCTTGTTGTTTAAGATCCTTTAACCCCGCCTCTTAAGGGTCTCTCTGTCCTGCGCCAGAGACGGTGAGACTCAGCTGAAAATCTCAAACAACTGATAAAGTGCAATTATCATTTTGCCAGTGTTAAGAAAGTGTATAAAATTTAAATTTACTTAATCACTAGGCACATAAGCATCATAACATTTAAAGGAATCCAATGACAAGAGTTCTGACCTTCAGGGTGACAGGGAAAAAACTGTTCAAAGAGATCATGTGACACAGGAGAAACCATCCACTGCCAGGTAAAAGGCAGCTAAGTTCAGGTCTTATCTCTGGGAACTTCATATATTTATGAGTTTTTATTTTGCTAGGCCATTACCACAGATAGAAAAAGGGCACTGTTTATGGGTTAAAAAATTCCCAAAAGAGTCACAAACTCAGAAATTAGAGATGGAAAAACCATGTTCTGTTACAACGAGCCAGCTCCCTTTGGCTTGGTCTGCCTGCCCCATCCTCCCCCCCCCCACCACCAAATTTTATCCTAACTAGTCTGACTCAAGCAGTGGGATGTCTCCCTCTTCCCTTGAGGTGTTATTTCCCAGCTGGAATATTTTTCTAATATACAATCTGAATTGTTGTCTCATGAATTCATCATAAAATCATGAGATCTAAAATGCCTTAAGCAATATTTTTTTTTATATGGAAGAAGTCAAAGCCTCTGTCAAAAGCCTAGGTTTCCAAAGAGTAAAAATGCCCCCATAAAGCATAAAAATTAATTAAAAACTAAAATCAAAACATATTGCCCTTTCCTGAATTCCACCCGTGAAAAGAAATGCAAATCCTGTTTAGAACAAGTTATAGTGATAAAAATTCAGCATACAAAGGGGGATAGGTAAACTTCTAATGGGCCCTAAAAACCCCAAAGGAGAGCCACTCTTTAAATGTCCATGATCGGACCATCTGGTGTTCTCAAGAGCATCTCAATTCTGTTAAGCACCAACAGCTGGAAATGAAGTACAACCAGATCTATTTACACAGGACCCACATAAAGTAAAACCCTGCAGACTCAAGTGCCCAGAGCCCTCCCTGAGTTGAACATAAGAAATCTTGTCTAATAAAAACATGCTTTTGTAAATACTCTATACTCATCTCAGATATGATTCCACAACAACATTAATATTTTGATAATTGTAATAATAATACTTCACTATAAGATAGAATAAAAGGTAAAGCCAATGGGAAAAGTTCCAAAGAGAGAATCTTACTTTAGATAGCCTAATCATGGAAATTTAATAAGTGGGATCCCTTTTGAGGTTTTTAGTACCCATTTGAAGTTTGCCTATCCTTCTTTTGTATGCTGAATTTTTATCACCACAATAAGTTCTAAATAGAAACTGGGTTATTTCTCATTGGTGGACATTAGGAGAATGTAACATGTTTTGATTCTACATGTAAGTTAACTTATGTTTTGTGGGGCATCTTTACTTTTTAGGACATAAGCTTTTTAGAGAGTCTTTAAATTTTCTCATTTTAAAAAAAGTGAATGCTAGTAGAAAGCTGTCCCTGTTATTGGTGTTCTGTTCTCCCAAAGCAAGTGAATCTCATGGGTGAATATGTAGCCTAGTGGCTATATTCATCTGGAAAAAAGTGACATGAAGAAAATCCACTCACAAATATATGGTCACAGCAGAGGTGTGCAGACTAATTCAGCAGCAGGCTATTTAGCAGGTAGCAAGGCAAAACAGCTTGAGAAAGCCAGGTGCTGGGGATTCAGTGATAAGACCTCAAGAACCCATGGAGTGTATCTTCTAGAGAGATGGATAGTGCACAAATAGAAAAATGTGTTAAGAGAATCCAAATTGTGATGTTCCTGAAGTCAGCAAAAGGAGAGAGGGAAGGGGGTGGATGCTTCAAATAGGAAGTAAGAGAAAAGGTCCCCGAGGAAGTGATATATAAGTTGAAATCCAGTGGATCAGAAGGATCCAGCCAAGGGGGGGGGGGGTGGAGGAAGAACACTGTGGTCATCACCTGCATGGAAGGTCACAAGGTCACGAGGTGGGAAGGCCATGGAGGAAACTTTTGAGAGGGTTCCAGAAGTTCTGTGGCTGTAGCTCAGGGAGAGAGAAAGACACAAGCTTGGAGCAGGAGAGAGTGGCACAACTGGGCTTGGCTGGAGGACAGATGAGGCTGGCCTGGCCATGGAGGCGGAGAGGACCCAAGGAAGTCCTGCAGGTGTGAGGTTTAAACAGAGGGCTGTGCGAAATGGAGGAGCCAGGAGGGTGCTGGAGAAGGGGCCAGGCATGGTGTGTGGGGCAGGCAGGTGGGAAGACTTGATGTCCAGGGCGAACCTATTAATTCCAAATGTAATGGGTGTGAGACATCCCAGGCTCTCTTTCACTCCCTCCCTCTTTCTTCCTCCCTCCCACATTTATTGAGCAATAGGGGCACGGGGTACAAAAACTCACAGAATTCTGCTTCTTACTATAAGAAGATCACAGTCTCCTGGAGGTGGGTTTGGGAACACAGAGAAGTAAATCAATAAGCAGGGTGGTCAAAGCTGTGTAAACGGACCCAGTGAACAATGAGGGGACAGCCACTTTCTGCCCCACAGATTGAAAGGGAAGATAGAAGATAGCTCTACAGATACTGAAGGGCAGGGATCCGGTGTCAGGCTGAGGAAAGGGGAAGGGACTTGAAAGCAGCTGGAAGCGTAACAGCGAAAAGATGGGAAGGCAGGGAGAAAGCAAAAGCCAGGCAAGGCGAGTAGCTCTGAGTGGCTGAGTGCAGAGTGCCTGGAAAGGAAGGTGAGGATTAGTAAGGAGCCTTGAATTCCAAGCTTAGGGGGTTGAACTTCATCCAGCAACCAAAGGGTTACCACAGTGTGTGCTTTAGGACAGTCACCCTGGCAGCCACCAGGAGCAAAGTATAGAATGGGGAGAGGCAGGAGGGTATGTTGCTCACCAGTGGGCAACCTTGAGATGCTAATTCCCAAACTGTGAAGGTCATTCAGAAGCCATGACATAAATTCCCTGGGTCCCCTTCTACGAGAGCCCAGTGATGGCTGAGACAAATGATCATATTTCATAGCTATATTAGGAAGGATGAGGAAAGAGCGAAGACGGCTAGTTTATTAGTCCATGGTAAATCGTGGATTAGAAAATAGACTTCTGGCTCCTATTCTCACCTATGATGTCAAACACCCTGTTTTGGCACTTTGGGATCTCTGAAACAACAGACAAAACATATTATGAACCGTTATCCTCAGACTAAACCCACTAACAGGCCTTAGATTACAGATGATGATAAATGTGCATTTTTGTAGTAGTCATGCTAACATTCTTCAAATATAAAATAGCGCCACTGTTATAAGCTAAAATAAGCACTTACAGTTTCCTGTAGTTTTTTGAAAGTGCATCAGCAATTATGTTTGAGTTATAAAGTCAGCCGAAATGCGAGGCCAGACTGAATTCCAAGGCTGATACATAGCAGCGCATTCAAGTCCAGAGGCCACAGCTGGCCAAGCTGAGAAGCAACGGTCCACTATGAGGACAAATTGAGCAAGCTGTTGACAACGACCTTACGATTGAGTATTGTTCTGAGATTAGTTTAAAGAGAAAAATAAAAGATTTCTCAAATCCCGAATCATTTATTAGCTTGGGATACGACTGATATGGTTCCCAGACTAGAAACAGAAGTCCAAATTCTGACTCTCCGAGATGTCTGCATTCAAGCAGAGTTCAGTTCCAAGACAAGTGGATCCAAGGAAGGAAAAGATGAATTCCATTTCTACTACAAATTTCTAGGGGGATTACTTCAAAAAGGAAAGAAAAAACATGCTGAGGCAAGAAAACTGAAATCAATATGCCCATGGTGATGGATTCTATTGGAATAAGAAGAAAGTTCACGGGTGTATCAACCACAAATTCCCTTGCTTTAAGATGATATTTTGAGGGAGCATAAATCTTATAGACTACTCAAATATCCATAGAACTACATTTGGGTTGCTTTATCCAGGAGAAATGATAAATTTCTCTCACTATGAGTTCTCTTCTGGCCCCTTTTTCGATTCATAACACACAGGTGAGACAGAGGCCAAGGAGAGGATTATTAGTTCTTTAAACCAGTTCTATTCTACAGAAGGAAAGAAAACATCATTGTGATTGTCATTATTATATTTTATTTATTTCCCAATCAAAAGCAGAATATTTTGGTATTTTGTTTTCAAACTTTGATTTGGAATTCTAAACAACTTTAACAGTGACCCATAAAAACAAATACTGATTTGACCAACAAATGTTACCAACTCTCCATCTCAAATAGGTAAAGACTTCTAATTTTATGAAGAAATTACCAGTAGTAGATGACATCAACCTTCAACCGGCCTATGCAAACAGCGTGCCTGACCCTCACACAGATTCCAGTTCTCTTGACAGGAAGTCAGAGCAAACTTTAAAGAGTTTTTATGCTGCACCCTTGCTAAGCTGTGGGCAGTGGCCCTACCTTGCAGACATTGTGACACTCTGTCCAAACATCAAGGCTTCCCTGTTTCAAGAGTTTATTCATTTATATTTATGACTTTTTTTAAAAATGAAAGTTTCTTTAAGCACAGAATTAATCTAGAGGTCATGGAAAAAGACATAGCTACCAGTCTTTCATGACTGGGCACACCTGCCTGCACAAGGCTTGCTGGTACATAGCATAAGTATTTTGATTCCCAAAAGAAGGTCTTGCTTTTGTTAGAGTTCATTTTGGAGGTAACTGGGGCAACGTCTGGTGAAAGTCCTGTAAAATAGGTCACCTACCACAACTGAAAGAAGACAAGTTACTCAGAGAGGAGCTGAGACATATCACAATTCCAAGAGAATACGATTTAATGATTGTTACACAAGGAAACTGTGTCCAAAGACCCTTTCAGAAGGCTTAAGAAAGAAGCCTTTGTTGGTGGGAGTGATTGAATCTGCCTCTGTTACCTGCTTTTACACATCACAGTATCCCATGACACGCCAAGCACACCGTTTAGGGAGGTGAACGTCATGTGATACAGCTTCATAAACACAAAGATGCAAGGTTGGTGTTCTGTTCCCAACTTCTGCCCTACTTGCTGTATCACACATTTGACACCACGGTGCACCCTGTTCTGGGCTTGACTACTGCCCAGCACAGTTGAATGAATTAGGTACAGTACTTAGAAGTCGAATTGGCTTCTGTTGTTTTTGTTAAGCTAACCTCTGTGTTATTCCATCCTTACTTTTATAACCCAATTTTACTGTTTGTCAGAAGCCATCTGAGCTCAGGGAAATGGACCCTCCCACATGCATTTTAATCCTGTGCTCTGTCTTTTAGCGAAAAGTCGTTTTCAAAAAATATCCTTCAAATTAGATTTTCTAAATGTCTGTTTACCAAAGGTTGTTTTAAAAATACATGGTAGTATTTTGTTTTTTTTTTTTTTTAAACTGAGTTTAGAAATATATATACATTGAATGATACATGTTTCTTGGGATAGATTTTATTTAGTTATGCTCCTAGTTTCCAAAGTTCATTCTTGGTATGAAGCACATACTTTAACTCTTTCAAGGAGAGAGGAAGAATAATTGTACATTATGCCAATAGTGCTTAATAATTAATATTTATGTAACCTCTCATACACTTTTTGAATTATTATTTTGTACACTTTTGCTTTCTATTTACATATAGCCTATTATTTTGATTGTTTTTACTTTGTAAGAAAAGCTGTAATATAATTGTTTTACACATGTCACAGCTCAGGGATACAGAGCTGCATAACTTGTCCAAAATCAGGCAGCAAATGGCATCAGAACCAGTGGGATATGTTTGTAAGGAGCTGACTGACTCCAATAAAAAATGAAGCATTTTTTTTTAAGACAGATCAAAACTTGTTCTCAACAATGCCAAAAATAAAATAGAATAAAAAATTAAATTAAAACGTGAGTCATTAAACAAAAGTCTACAGAATTACACTTTGCCATAGAATATTTTAGCATCTACTTAGCGATGTGGCAGTGCAGTGGATCTCAACTGGGGTTGATTTTGTCCCCAGGGACACTTGGCACTGTCCAATTGTCATAACTTTTGTGGCAGGGGAGGGGGGTTGCTACTGGCATTGAGTGGGTAGAAGTCAGGGATGCTAATAGGTATCCTACAATGCATAGGACAGCTCCCCACAACAGAGAATTATCTGGCCCCAAATGTCAAAAGTGCTGAGTTTGACAAATCCTGTGATTGCTTATTTCAATAGCATATTTGCACATGAAAATAAAATAATATAAAATACCAAAAACTTACTAGTGAGATATTTAGAAGAGTAAGGCAATTGCCCCTTTGAAGTACTTATTTAAAATTTGACAGTTACCTATCTAGAATACAGGATACCTTGTTTTAAGATTATATTATAAGCAATTTACTGTTTATAATAGCTCGGCAAGTGACACTTCCTGTGGGTGTATTATTAAGTGAGGATTCCAGAGTGAGACTGACATAGGAAATACTTACTCAGTATCAGAAAAGCCTGCTTTGATGATGAACTTCCTAAGAATGCAAGTTTTGTTTCTTCCCAATGATCATTCATTTTTCTAAACTCTTTTTCTTGCCTTTTTATTGCTGATGTTTTGTAAACAAGTCTAGGATAAGATGCACCAGAATTGTGCCACAGAAACCTCTTCTTTACCTCAGCGTTGATCATGAGAATCATTCTTTCTTCTAATTCACCCTTTCCTTTGCAGATTAGGAAACTCATAAGGAAAAGAGATAGGAGAAGGGCTTAGTCCCCAAACCCTCTAAATGTTTGAATTTTTTTTTTTTAAGAAGGCCAAAAAGGACACCAATTAAAGGCAGTTATGGACTATATTCAAACTTTTCATATTTTTATCCATTCCAATAAAAGAGTTTCTCTAAAACAATCTGGCTCAGAGATGGAATGAAAAAATGAAAGACATCTTATTTTCTTTCTTAGAGGTTGGCAATAATTCACTCCTACATGTCTGAGGTTGTTTTCATCTTGCAAAGTACTTTGATATTTGTGAATGTGGCTACATGGCTTAAAAGGAGAGCTGTGATAACTCATACTAATTATTCAACTTGTATATTAATACTTGACAAGAGAGAAAAGAACTTTGTCTTCCTTGATTATGGTTGTAAAAATTAAGAAACCCAGGAGGAACTGGAAGATCTGTGTTCTCAAAAGCAAAAAGCTGCCATTTCACAGAGTCCTTGCATCTAAATCATTTAGAGCATCCTGCAAATGCGATGTTCACCTTCTCTAACTTCCAGTCTACAGAAAGCCTGGTCAGACAGGGGCTGGTATTCCCATTCTACCTGGCCTGATGCTGTCACCTTTTTGGTGTTGGCAACGAGTCTGAAATAGAATGAAAACCATCTTCTTATCTTTGCATATGATCTTCATTCTTGTTCAAGATGAAGTTCTAATAATTTATTCGTCATTCTCATTGCCTGGCTCCAACAGGAGCTTATAATATAAATTGGGGTAGGGGAGTGTCATGTTGAGTATTTGGAAGTTCAAACAGATGAAACGTCATCGATGTTCTGGAATATAAACTGAATGTTCATGAAATTATCTGGACTACAGAATAAACCAGTGAGGTTGGTTTAAGGGTAGGGAGTAAATAACCAAGTTGCTTATATTTTATTAAGTCTATAGGTGCCTTTGAAGTGGGTCTGGCATAACGAGTAAGAACATCACTTCATTCTTTGGAATGTGGCTATTTCCTTAGAAAACTGAATGGAAGACCCCAGAGAAGAAAACCATGTGAGGAAGGCCATCCGGAAGGGCAGGAAAGAAGATCGTGGGAGAAGCTGTCTAAAACCCTCTGGATATTAGCTTTCTCTGCAAGTCAACACCCCCCCCACCTGCCCCCACCAACTCTTCACACTCAGCAGTAGGTTTACCCTCCCCTATGTCCACCCCAGATATTTTAGAGGGGCCAAGACTGAGGTGCCTCTTTTTTGTGTGAAGGATTTTGATGTCTTGGTCAGGCCTGGTCAAAACCAAGACATCATATTGAGACCAGCCTTCCCTCTTGCCTGCCATGCTAAAACTCCTCTCTGTCAGAAAATAAATCCTATATCCTAAATATCTCCATAACAGATTTTTTTTAGGAGGGATTACATCTAACTTGGTGATCACGCAGTTGATATTCAGATTGGTTTTACCTTCTAATGAATTCATGACAAAATTCAGAATATCACATTATAGCCTTTGCAAAAAAATAACATAAAGGCCAGAAAGAAAATGAGTAATGTAGACTACTGCTCCTTACGTCCCATTCTTTAAAGAAATATAGACAATGTGTCATAACACTACAACACAGATACCTGTTATTAACTCCATCCAGTTCTGACACTGTACAAATGACAATATTAATGGATGTGTTTGTTGGATTTTAGCTTTTTCCATCCTCAATTTTTTGGTATTTTTAGTGAGATAATTTCTATTTTTTTTTTTCCTCTAGAACAAATTCTCTCCCTTGGTTAGCCTCGATAAAACTGTGTCAAGGACAGGTCTTGGAATTTCACCAAAAATCCCAAATGATTATTTTTGCTGTTTTAACTTTCTCCTTTTCAAAGCCATTCAACAAAGTAACAAATGAGTAAAAACACAGGATGACTTGAGATACGTGATTTCTCTCTCAATGATTTATTCAGAAGTAATAAAATAACAAAAAACAGCAGAAAAAAGAATAGTAAAGTTGAAGGAAAAAATGTTAATAACCAAATCCCTGGTTAATATCCATAGATTGGAAAGTCAATTTCAAAAGGAAAGAAATGTCACCTATATCTTTGGAGTGTCAGTTGCTCATTTAATTTTCACATGAAGTTCATAACTGTGAGGTCCAAATGAGGCAAAAGAGAGCTGGTAAGTTCTGGAACTAACCTTTCTTACATGATAGACTGAACTTCTGCTTTCATGCTGCTGCTTCAAGAGCTGGTTGCATATACTATAAGGCCATGTCACAGTTTTGACATCTATGAATCCTATTTGAAGGACACATCTCCGCATCTTATCTGCATCCTATTGAAGCAGACCCATTCAGAGAACAAGGGTCTTGTGAGTGGTTTCAACTTTCAGTATGCACTGCAGTCACCTGTGGGCTTTGCCAAAAGCAGATTGGACTCAGGAGATCTAGGATGAGGCATGAGGTTCTGCATTTCTAACAAGTTTCCAGGTGATGCTAAAGCTTCTGACCCAGGATTTACACCTTAAGCAGCAAGCACTATGAGAAGAGCAGGACCAAAAGGACGGATCCTATCAAAGATAATACTTGGCTCCCCTAGGAAAATTCCTTCAGTGCGTTTTACAACTATTTGCAAAATGCCGCAGGGACAGATATACTCTTCTGGTTGCTTTTTGTTTGTTTGTTTGTCTGTTTTCACCAGTAGGCTTGGGGTTCTCTGCCCATACACAGGTCCACTGAAGTCCACAGCTGTTTCATTTGGACAGGCTGGTCTGGAAGTCTGAGCTTGCACACAAAGGGCTTATCACTAACACTGGCCTTCCTCTGACAGCTGTTTTCCTTCCCAGCCCCAGGGCTCTGGTATCTGCAAGCTGCAGTACATGCCTGCCTTTAAGACCTGAGAGTCTCACACACCCACACATATACACAAATCAGCTTCCCAATTCCATACCTGCACTAGAATAAGTATAGAATAAGCAGTTTGATAAATCTGTCAGTTTCATCCATAAAAGCTGGTGTAGAAGCAAGGACTAAATTACTTCTTACAATAAAACAAACAAAAAAAATTCTATAAATTACAGGATGACTGATTTTCAAGTCCTACAGAAAAACCTGCTTTTGGGCATCCATGTCTGTGTTTCAATAACACGTACCCAACCAGCATGAGGTGAGGCGCCTGAAATCAGTGTGAGGTAGATGAGCGCCACATCTAGTAGAACTGATAAAAATCAGGGTCGCTGTCAGCTGTGTAAATTGAGAGGAAGAGGCGCCTTCAGCGACTTCCTTCAGGGAAGGTTTGTTTTGCGCTGGTGAACTGCTCCCCCTGGTGGGTCAGGAATTGCCATGTTTGTAATTTCATTCTGTAGGGATCAAACATGCTCTGGAGAAAACTGGGCAGTTTCAGGTACAGAGACATATGCTCCAAAAGAATGCTAACTTCAGAGGACAAAAATATATTAACTGCCTGTCTTCAGCACTGATTTTGGGCATGACTTTCCTGCAAATTACAAAGTTTGTCTTCTCACATTGTTTGTGACGTCCTGTGTGTTCTCATTATTATGGTTGTTATGACATCATGACTCTATGGATTTGAGAGACACAAACAGCTCTTAAGTTCTGTATTTTATTTTATTCCCCTTTAAAAGTAATTCCGGATATGTACAGGGGGAAACGACCTGCATCAGGGAATACATTTTGTTGTAAAATCATTCATTTCTCTTACTTTCTGCCTACTTTTAACCCCTCTTTTTGAGGTGGTTGTGTTGATTGTGGCTAATTTGTGCTTATGTCCCTTGTTCTACTTACCTGCTCTCAAGATAAAGATAAATTTTATGATTTTTGCAAGGGCCGATTTTCCACATTCATTATATACTTTGGTGTCAATGTAGATAGTTTATGTTGTTGTTTTGGTTAAAGAGTCTTTCTGTATGCCCTGCCATGCAGGAGATTTTGCAGGTCAGGCAGAGATGAAAGTCAATGGCAACTCTCTCACTCTTTTGAAAATTCTGCACCAAGTCACATTGCAGCCTCAGCCCAAACAGTTTATGAGCTAAATAAGGAGGTATTTTAAATATTTATTTAACAAGACATTTTAAATAACCTACATATGTAAATAGAGCATTCTTAGACTGTGCATTATTGCCAGGTCAATTCTCATGTTCTGATATATAATTAATTACCGATTTATTCCTCTGTAAACCGAAGCAGGGAATAATTCAGCGATGCCAGGTCACTGATGTCAGCAAAACTGTAATATCCTCTCTTCAGTGGGATCTGTGAAAGAGCAACTGAGAGTGTAAAATCCAAACTGTCCAAAACACAAGTTCCTATCCCCATTTTGGTTGCCTTCCCTGCTATCTAGACTTTTCCCCTATGCAATATAGGTGGTCTTGGAATGCACATTTTCTAGTTTAAAACAAACTCAGAATGCATATGTAGTGTGACCCATGCATTTCATAAGGCACAGTCACCTAAAGGAGATGCATGTCATGACCATGTTAAGCAGCACTATTATATATAGAAAGAATAACCACAGAAATGCCAATCATTTTGGTATTTCTTGGTCATTGAAAATACGAGTATTTTTAAAACTTAAGCAAAATTTGTACATTCATTTTTAATTTTTATGAGAGGAAAATATAGACATATATTTTCTTTTCCACCTAAAAAGAGCATTTGTCTTTTAAATTTTTCCACTGAAAATTTCTAAAGGACAAAAGTTCTGAAATTTAAATTTGTCATGAATATAGAGAAGAAAATGTAAACAAATTCTAAGGCATCTTTTCTTCTTCCACTTAATTTCTTATGATGTAAACTGAATGATCATTTCAAGTACCTTAGCACATTGTTGATTTGAGTCATCGGTATGACCGACAAGCATGTTTTACTTGAATATGATACACATGGCTTACCAAATACCAAAAGTTCTGACTCCCAACTCTGTGAGTTAGCTCATCAACTGAATTCTAGCCAGTGGATAAGCAATATTAATTATCTTGGCCCATGGGCAAAACATCTGGAAAATTTAGTGTGGAAAATCATTCAAAATAATTCATTCATGCCATCATGACATACCAACAACATACCATTGGTTAACTAACCTTTTCACTATCACCCAGTTGTTTTTACCACACTTTAAAACATTCTGTACTAAATTTGCAGTGGGTCTTTTTGCTGTTCTGCATTGGAAAGAAACAGTAAAGTTTTAGAAAAATAAATAATAGCACAACAAAAAAGATTGAATTTTAAGTTTAGAATGGTCATCTAAAGAATTCTTAGATGCAAAGTTCATTTCTTTATTGATGGTATTATTTTGGTGCTTAAAATGTCTTTTCTGTAGTTAACAGATAAGGGTTAGTAAGATGCAAATTACTCTTAGCAACTTTTGAGCTGAGTGTTGTTGCACTGTTACAAGAAGAGGAAAATTAAAGGTTAAAAATGGCTGATCTACCTTTCCTCAATGTTTCCATGTGGCCTCAGTAGGTGTCAGCTGCAATGCTTATGTCAATATACATACAGAGGGCTCAGGGAATTGCTTGTTTAGGGATTTGTGGTGAATTTTTAGATTTGCCATAGCTAGTATACTAGTTTTTAAAATGGGAGGGAAATAGAAAAGGACACAGAAGGGAAAGTGATAAACTCTGTATTACGTCACTCCTCATTTTCTCAAGCCCTTTTCTACTATTTTTATTTCTCATTCTCAATCTTTGGAAGCTCTTCTATGCTTCACAGGGTTAGAGTAGGAGGCAGGTTTCACAATTCCTGGCAAACAGGTAGAAGAAACTACGGAAGCTTCCGTACTTCATTTTAACAGCAAGGCCTCACTGGGCGAGTCCTAACATCCTAACATGGAACTCCTAACAGAACAATTTTTAAATAGTGAGGAGCTGGGAAGGTGAGAAGGGAGGGTGACAAAACAAACAAACAAACAAATAAATAAATAAATAGATAAATAAAAATGGTGATTAAGTTTAAGCCTCACTATCAGTCTGGAAAAAGAATTTTCTCCCATAGATAAATGGTGGCAGTAAGTTACTCAGATTATCTTCTCATTATATATTATTATGATCGATACCTCTGTTTTTTAAAAATGTTCTTTTAAAAAGTCCTGCTTAAGATGGAGTACACACACTAATCTCTATTCCTCCTTTCACATACAGATAAAAGGCCTAAAATTTATAAAAAACAAGCCTAAGAAGACTCAGAAATGTGGAGAAAAGAAGGCAGACTGATTGGAGATCTTAGGCCATGAAGAAAAACACCAGTATAAATTCCCTGAGTTTTTGCTTTGCCTCATACATCTCAGATCTGGAGCTCAAGGAGCCAATGGCCCCCAAACAATCATGGAAATAGACAAGAAAAGCCCCAACCAAAGCTTTCTCTCTTTAGCCAAAGAACCACAGAAGGAGCAACCAAACAAGACAGAAAAAACACTTAGACAATAACCACTCTACTCTAGCCAAACACCACATAAACTAACTAAATGGAGTCAGAGGAGACTGAGTAGGGAGCAGGGACTTTCACCCCAGCCAGATAGTAAAGAGCCTTCCAACCTCATGGTGTCAGTGGGACAGTCCTTCACGGCCATGTGGGAGCAGTAACAAGGTACTCCCATCCCTCCCCTATAGGGAAGTATTTTTGGAAGTCTGGTGGGGAGCTGGAACTCTCAGTCTAGCTCAGAAATAACAAGGAACATCCTCTCTCCCAGATGTCAACAAAAGCCAAGTGAAGAACCTGAACTTGTCTCCCTACCTGGAAGTAAAGAACTGGCATCTCCCTCTTCCTCTGCCAGAGTGGTGTCAGAGGAAGCCAACTAAAACAGAAGGTTTAAATAAGATCGAGAGTCTCATCACATCATATCCAAATGTCCAGGTTTTAAGCAAAAATCACTCATCATACCAAGAATGAGGAAGAACTCAAACTGAATGAAAAAAGACTACAGATATATGCCAACATCAAGTTAACACAGATGTTAGCATTTGACCTGGCAAAGATTTAAAAGCAGTCTTTATAAAAATGTTCCAATGAACAATTACAAGCATTCTTGAAACTAATGGGGGGAAGCAAAGCCTCAACAAATAGGAAGTCATGATAAAAAATAGAAGATATACAACAACCAACAAAACTCAATGCATGAGCTCTAGAGCAGAATGGAGGAGACAGAGAAAGTATCAGGGAACTGGAAGACAGAATAATATAAACAGCCTATCTGCACAACAGGGGGAAAATAGAGTAGAGAGGAAATAAAAAAAAAAAAAAAAAAAAAAAGGACCAAACTTCAAGGAGCTGTTGGGACTATAACAAAAGACCTAACATTTGCTTTACTAGAATCCTAGAAGCAGACCTGAAAAAGTACCTCAAAATAATGGCTAAATTTTTTTTAAATTTGGCAAAAGACATAAATGTACAGATTTAAAAAGCTGATGGAACTCCAGATAGTATAAACTCAAAGAAATCCATACCAAGACACATCATTGTCAAACTTGAGAACTAAAGGAAAACAAACAAACAAAACTCAATCCAGACATTCTTCAATTGATACATGTAACAATGCAGATGAATCTCCAGAGAATTATGAAGAGTGGCAAAAGGCAATTTTAAAATGCTACATAGTGTAAGATTCCATTTACATCACATTATTGAAATGACAGAATGATAGAAATGGAGAACAGATTAGGAGTTAAAGAGTGGGTAAGGGTGGGAGGGACGTAGGTGCGGTAATAAGAAAGCAACATAAGGGTTTCTTGTGTTAATAGAAATATTCTTTGACTGTGTCAAATATCCTGTTTGTTACATTATACTACAGTTTTACAAGATGTTAGCACTGGGAGAAACTGGGTAAAGGATCACACGGTATTATTTCTTACAACTACCTGTAAATCTACAATTACCTCAAAATAAAAAGTTTAATTTTAAAAAAATGTCCGGCAAGGCTTGTAATCTCATGGCTATATTACTCTGGACTTGGATTCAAATAATTTTGACTTTGTCACTTGAATCTAATGTAACCTTGGACAAGTATTCAGCTACTCTGAGTCTATTTCCTTGTCAGTTTAATGGGCATACTGACAGCTACCCTACTTATTTCACCAGCTGTATATAGTCAAGATGAAATAAAAAAAGAAATAATGACTATGAAAGTGCTTCTTAACTCTTCAAGAACTACAAGAAAAAGAACTAATTTTTGCTGGATGCTAACTGTGTGCTAGGCTTTTAAGCTAAGCTAAATGTGTCCCTTACTTTATATCTACACGGTAGTATTTTATGTGAAAATTTTAAAAGCATGGCTCCTGTACCTGTATGGCAGAGTGGGTGACATTTAAAGGAGTAATGTTAAAGAGAAATTTTCATCTTTCATCATGTCTTTCTTAGACATTCAATAGTTTCAAAGTTCAAAGTCTATGGTAACTCTTATCAAAATCCATGACCTCTTCAACACTCTGAAACTCCGATATCCTCTCATTCTGCTTTCCTTACACATGACAAACCAATCCTTCCCTCTTGGCTTCTCACCTTCCTTTCCTTGCTTGTGCACACAGCTTAACAGGACAAGCCACCACCAACCCACAGCCTTCCTGTTGCGCAGTACTTCCTTCACACTATCTGCTTTCTGGAGGAGAATCTGTGCACAAGTCTTGGTCCTTTTTCTCTTTATAGCACCTCCGTCATACTGTGCCTCAAGACTGGAAAAAGGCAGAAGAGTTTGCACTGACATGATGGATTTTTTAAAAATCCCATTTTATTTATTAACACCATTTTATGATTGAGAAAATGTTGGTAATCTGCTGAGAACATACAGCAATGTTAATGCAGGATACTTAGGAAATATTTAATTACCAAAGGAATGAATATTCCACGTTTTACATGGAATTTTTCTAGTTTCTGTTTTCTGCCATGAGACTCCACGACTAAAAATCTATTTGTTTTACTTACTTAGTTTTTTAGTCATTCACTTATTTATTTCATCACTCATTCAACAATGACCTAACACCCACTAACCACAAGGTTTTATGCTAGACCCCAGGCATATGAAGATGAATAAAATATAACCTACAGAGACACACATAAGAACACTACAAATGGGAATATGGCTCATGACATGACAAAGCATGAAGGTATCAAGGGGACACAGAGAAGAAGCACTTAACAGTGGAGGCATCAGGGCACCTAGAAAAAGTGGCAAACTCGGATGCCTGCGGGGGCCAGGACATGTCATAAACTCCTGTGTTGGGGAGTACAGGGAACTGTTCTCAACGAACCTGATTTAACAAGTGTAAAGTGGGACTAGCATCCTTGGAACTAGGAACATTATGCGTAATAATGATATCCTATGGGGTATACCTTCAACATTCAGATCAACTACCGTTTGTCCCCATGTCCAATAAAACCCTCCCAGTCCAGGACCCCCTATTCTCTTCATGCCACGTGCAATAACCTCCTATGCGGTCTCTCTGCTTCCATTCTTGCCCTCTACAAGTCTTTTCTACACTTGGAAACCAGATGGAGACCAAATATATTGGTAACTTCATGCAACTTCTGCACCCAGTGACGTTTCATGTCCCTTAATTGAAGCAAAAGCTCTTACTTTGGCTTGAAACCAAATTTGCTAGGTAAACACATCAGAATACTTTAGAGAGTTTTTTGTTTTTCTTTTTTTCTTCTTTTTTTTTAGTGTCAATGGCTGGCCCCCATACTGAATAAAATCTGCACCTCAATACTCTGGGTGACCTATGTCTTCTCCCCTCAGGTGCTTCAGTTAGTCGCAGTGTTATTTTTAGAGAGACACCTTCGCTGATCACCTTGTTCACGCACCGCTCTTCTCTTCTCCTGCTTCTTTACTTTTCTTCCTGGCACTCTTCACAACCTGCACTGTATTCATGGGCTTAATGTGCTGATTGTCCACCTTCCCACAACAGCAGATGCCACGAGCAGAGGCCAGGACTTTATCCGTTTTGTTTGCTTATTATTACTCTGTCCCCAGTGCCTACAAAAGTGCCTAGCACATAGGAGACATTTAATAAATCATTTTTTAAATAAACGGAATGGACAGTGATGAATTGAAGAAGAGTTTAACACTTCCAAGGGAAGTGGATTGAAAGTGGGAACAGGCAAAAGGAAATGATTCAGAAAACAGGTGGAGGCCTTGTGAAAAATAAAGAAAATCATATATATATATATATACGTATTTTTTTCCTTTTTTAAAGAAACTAGGATTTTTTTTTTTCATTTTGAAGAAGAAAAAGATGAGGAGCCTTAACTATTTTAAACAGAAGACTCACACCAGATTTGTATTTTAGAAAACTCAGTCTTGCTGAATTTGGGGAGATGAATTAGTCCAAAATAAAGTTAAGGGGACTAGAACTACAAATACCTATTAGGAGACTCTTGTAATTCTAATGAAAAGAATCTGAACAAAGACATGACACACCTCAATACAATAGTATGGAAAGAAATGGAAACTAATCTACACGTGGGTATGTTTTGTCTTATTTAGTAACAGACATAACTATAAAGAGTGAATGGTCACTTGCATTGAAGCTTTTATAATTCACTGCTTCTGTCTTGCAAAAGCTCACCTTTGTCTCTGGGGATCTCTCTATGTTCTGATTAAACAAATACAAATTAAGGTAGGCTTTAAAAAATTACAAACATAAGACAGAAACATAATGCAGACACCAAAAGAGGTCATTGAGGCCCATGGAGGCCCCTTATCTTCTAGTGCCCTATTCCTCACATGTGGCCTGAGTGATCCTGGTGTCTCTTCATTTATAACCCGGCCTTATAGGCCATTCTGCACATTTATTAGCCCCCTGTGAAAAAGTGCTATATAACATCTGTTCTAAATCTCTTCAAGTTTCCATGTATTCTCCGTTGTCCTATAATCTGTTCAAAACTGAAAATAGAGCTAAGGTATGATCTCAGCACAACCTGTAGTGATTAATTTTATTACTATTTTTTTCTCAACTGAACAAACTCACAATAAATTTAGAAAATGCGTTATCTGTGAAAGAACCCCAAAATAGATCTCAACCTCTCACCCTTCAACCTTCTCTGTACTTGCTAGTCCACTATTCAGTAGAATTTCCCTCCTCCTTTCCTTCTTTCAACCCAATGTTACTTTGGTTCGAGAAGTAAATCTCATTAAAGGAGATGGGAAATGGAAGTCATGTTGTGAGTTAGAGAAGCTGCCTCTGTGTTTCTTTTTCTGGTGATTGGGCTTACAATGTGGAAAATTCTATAGACTGCTCAGTAAAGTGCTCTCAATGTCGTTGGAACATCTGCTTGCCTTCGTGCAAGATCTTTTCTACGGGGTAGGTGAAGATTTTTATTCTAATTGAATTTGTAGTTAATTCCAGATAAAGATGAGTTTCTTTTTGCTGATGCTGCTCAAATCAGGGGTCCCAGGTCCGCAACTCAAAGTCTACATTTACTCAAAATTAATAAAAGGAAGAGGTGGGTGCTTTGGCTCCAGTGAGCTTCTGCTTATATATTTAGGACAGAAGAAAAATTTCAGATGCACTCAATTCCTGACTGGGTCTTTTGAATTTTGTGTGACAGAGATTGAAGGGCAGACTCCCATATCCTAAGTGCAATGTTTGTAACCCACGAAGCAAGGGTATGGATAGGATATCACCATCTTTGTTTGAAAATGGCTTATCCCACTCCTTGTGAATGTTTATCTGGTATTAATTGGTGATAATAACAAGTATGTTTGTGATCCTAAACCATTTTAAAGAAACCAAGGAGTCGATCCTTCCAAAACTTGTTGCAACATTTGCTAAACAAATTAATAAAAATATGAACAAAAGAAAGAATGAAATATGAAACGTGAATTTCCCAGTGTCTTTGCCATGCCACCTACTTGGTAGCCTTCTGTCTAACAGTGGCCTTTTGGAAACTAGTGTTTTCCATGAGTTCTGATCTTAGATGTTATGAAATAAGAGAATACTACTAAATTACCACTAGTTTCTTTTCCAACCAATCTTGATTAATGAATAGACTCACCCTCCCTCTCCCTGCTACAAAATTATATTTGGGACTGTAAAATAGAAATTAAAACCAAGAACTAGAACCAGAAGCCAGAATAAGAAGCAAATTTGGGCCCTTCACAGCTTACCAGGTACAGCTGTCCCTGTCCCCTTTCAGGGTCACTTAACACAGCTGACTTCCCATGCTTTCCAGAGGCTTTGGAGCCAGAGAAAGTGCACCCTCTTCCCTCCACAGAAGTGGGGTAGAGATATCAATCAAAATCATGACAAAAGACCATAATGTAATCTTGGCATTTTCAAAGAGGATGATATTGATTCATCTTTGCTGAGATTTACTATTTTTATCACATTTAGACTCAAATCATAGACCCTTAACTCTTCTTCCTTGAAGGTTCTGCCCCAATTCCTCCAGATGAAAAATTTATCTAATAAATTCATAAAATTTTAGATGCTCAATAAATGAGTTTTTAATTAATGTTCTCACTTGTTTAGAAGTTTTAATAGGGAAAAAATGCATTTCCCTTTTTTTGGCCAAAGTTACAAGCCATCATATACAGTAATGAGAAATGTTGGCCACGTTAGGTCAAATTAAATACAATAAGAAAGAGCTATTTCAAAATAACAGTAGATTGACTTCAATTTTTCTCTAATATAAGTAATACATCAATGAACATCCATAGAAATAAATTTTTGAGTGCATCTCTGGTTACAGCTGTGATGTTCATTTCATAGAAATGAATTACCTGGTCAAAAGAGGATATAAACCTCACTTTTGCACATTCTCATTAAATTTGCCTATTATAATTAAATACATGAATAATTCATAGGTAAAAGTGACATCTCCTTTTTGTTTTAAAGTTTTGTGTGTGTGTGTGTGTGTGTGTGTGTGTGTGCATATACACACACATACTTATGGGGGAGGGTTACTAGTACTAATTCTTTACCTTACCTATATCCAAACTCTCTGCTATGTAACTTTGCAATATACGCTAATAAAAGGTAGAATATACTTCCCTACCCTACCTTTGTAGTGTGACTTTCTTTGGCCAATTTGAAGTTAGAAGATATGACTCAAGAAGGAATTGAGATGAGATTTTGCAGCTGGTCTTACCTTCTTGCAGTATCTATGCCATCCTCAGAGGATGGTCTCAGGAGGAGGGTGAATTGCAGTGAAGTAGAGCCCCCCCAGCCAACTTGCAACATGCAGCTGAAACCCCCTAGTTGACTGAGAAACTTGTGAGCAAAAAGTAAATGCTGATTGTTATATACCACTGAAATGTGAGATTATTTGGTCCATAGGAATATCTGACTATTACATACACCTAATATAGGCCTGTTCAAATATTATTTATATCTTTATTATTTATTATATATATCTTGAAGAAAAAATAAATCAACAAAAAATAGAAAGTGATATGTGAGGGGTACATTTCTTTGATTGCAACTGAAGTTGAATATTCTGTATTTTCTTTTTGAAACTTGCCTCTCAATGTGCTTTACGAAATTTTTTAGAGTGTTCATCATTTTCTAATTTGTAGTTATTTTCACGTTACTTATATTTATGTATTACATATTTACATAAATAGGCTATTTAAATGGTGCAAATATTTTTCCTAATTTTATCAAAATTTTATGTTGTTTTTAAACATATACTCTTTAAATTATAATGTAATAGTCTTTTGTTTTATGTTTTACTACATATTTTAAAAATTTGATAGGGACCCAACAATACTCCACCCTTGCCAAAGGTTTCCATCATTAGTGCTTAATTAATTCAACTTTTCCCAGTTGATGTGAAATGTTACCCTTTCCATTAACAGGAATTGGGTGACATATACTTCTATTGTTAAGTAATATACAGCCAGTAATATCCTGCCTTAACTATATGAAATGGAATTGAGAAGTATTTATTAAATTATTTTCATAAGAAAAGAGATAATGTATATGACACAATATGTCCCTGTTTTTGTAAAATTGATACACACACAAACACATGTGAGGAAGATTAAAAAGAAATCCAAAATATGAATGATGCTTAACTCTGAGTGGATGGAAGGAAAAAAAGAAAATGTCTAATTTTTATTTCCTCTTCGCTGTTTTCTGTACTTTCTACAGTAAACACATAATACTTCTATAATCAGAAAAAAAATGCTTATAAATAAATTATTTTAAAAGGGAAAAACTAAAATAGGGCTTTAATAACTTGAAAAATTCCGTTCATCAGAACTTCAAGTTTATTTGTTCGTTTGCATTCTAAATAACATAGCAAATTATTTGTTGATACTTTCATTAATCAAACGAGATATTATTCAGTTTGCACTCGGCCAAAAATAAATCATTAATTTAAATTTCCTTCCCTCTCACCTGTAGAAAGTCACTTTCCAAGTACCCTACTACAATGCTTAGGAGTAAGATCTATCTTTTTGTTTTAAGTATAGGTAATTCCTGATATCTTCACAAAAATGAGACAGGACTAAAAGCAGCTGCCTAGGTGGAATATGACCCTTTCCTTTAGAGAAATAAATTTATTTTGATGTTCCTCTTTCCCCCCTAGAGAGTCTTTTGCAGATGCAGAGAGAGGGCTCCGTGGCTTCTGAGGGGCCACCCAATGCTGTAGCTGGGTGGTTCTGTAAATTACCAAGACAGCGCATTTAATGGGCCAACTACTCGGTGGCTGCACTCTTGAGGGGAAGCCTAAGCCTGGAAAAGAATATATTTACCAAGCGAGTGAAGAAAGCCTGGCTTCTCTGCTCCATCCTGGGAACGCATCTCAACACAACCGAGGTTACGAGGTAATAAGGAATAAGAATTAACCACGGCCTCTCCTGCCACATGTCAAAATTAATTCTGCTCTAAATGAGTCTTAATTATGCCAGCGAAGTTTAGAGTTTAATAGAAAGAACCTGTTCACTGAAACTGCAACTTTTATTGCAAGGACTAAGAGAGATTTAAAGTCAAGTTCACTTGACATGTGGTGAGCTTAATTTGAAGCTACAGTATTAATTTTTGAGGCAACAAACCTTACATCTCTCTTGAAGTGTGGTTGGCTCATTGTTATTCCTTGTCTGTGAAATAACTCACCCTAGGGGAAACCCACAGTTTCTAGAAAATATTTAGCCTCTGATTTTCTGAACTTACTGTTTTCTTACACTCAATTTTTAATTCCAATTTATTTTATTTACAAGTGGAGGATATAAAACATAGCAACCTTGTAAACAGTTGCTTGTTTATGGCTAGAAGCCACCATTTTTTTGAAAGCTTACTGGGTGCCAGGCAAGAAACTACTGATTTTGCACACGTTATCTTTAATACTTACAACTTCATGGTATGGAAATTATAATCATTCCAATACACACACACACACACACACACACACACACACACACACACACACACACATTAGATGATGAATCTGAGACACAAAGAAGTTAAACAAAATACTATAAAGGTTATATATGCTGTAAATGTCATGCTATAAATGACTGAACTGCTATAAATGATTGGGATTCAACCCCAGATCTTTCTGATACCAAAGCTAGATATTCTTTCCAAACACTACATCATCTCCTGCAAAGGTAACCAAAATCTGATTCCATTCATTTCATTACTGCATTACACTACTTTTATAGAGTTACATATATTAACAATTACTAATACAACAAATAATTTGCTATTTTATTTAGAATGCAAATAAACAACTAACCTTGAAGTTCTGGCTCATAGAATTTTTCAAGTAATTAAAGCAAATTTGATCTAAATGCCAGTCTATATTTGGGCAGGACTATCCTATATATTTGGGTTAATATATGGTTGCCTAGCTAAATTATTAGTTTTGCAGGTTACTAAACTAACAGAATGTTCTTCTTAGTTTATCACTGTAATTTGAATTTTCATCATCAGTAAATTCTTTGGGTTAAGATTTTTATTTAGGAGAACTCTGCTGAACTGCAACATAAAACATGACTTGGGTAGTTGTGCTATTATCACATAGTAAAATACATGTAGTTCAGTTTTCCAGATTAGATTATTGTCATCTTGAGAGGTGGAGAACAGAGAATGGGAAACGGAACTGTCAAAAATGATGAGATGTGGTAAAAATCCAGAAGTTATGCTATTAGCCATGAAGGCTGGGGGTGTCTCAGAAAATAGAGTCACTGGATGAAGATGACTGGAAAAGGCAAAACACTAAAAGGATTGGTTCAAGTTATTGTACTCAGACTTCACTTTTTAGGACTCTACAGAAGCAAGAAAATGGGATTTTTGAGTTTAGGGTAGAGTAGATTTCACTGTGTGGTCTTGATCAAGTCCCAACTTCTCCAAATGTTTGTTTCTTCATGGGGGTGTTAATGGTAACAATACAGATTTCAAAGGGTTGTAGAAAAATTAAAATGAGGCAAATGTGTTAAGTGATATCCTAGGGCTGATAATATAAATACCATTCAGTAATATTTTGATGGAATCTCCATCTATGAAAAGAGACAAGAGAGGACAGAAAGGCAATTTATATAGGTTCATAGTGACAAAAACTTGTTTAAAAATCAGATTTCATTAGTTTATCTTCTGAGTTCTACTTTACAATGTAGGAGAAAGCAGAGCCTCTGTTATATTTAAGTTCTCATGACAAACTGTGCATCAGATAGATTATAAACTTGTAATTGACTCATCAAAATTTTAGCTGGAGGGAGCCCCTCCCACACACCTGCAACTCTTGTTGGACACCTGAAAGCGTCATTCTCTTCTCTTTGATGTGGTGAATTCCCAAAAGCCACTAGTGACTTAGGAACCTTTCTGAAGAAAATCTCTCCTTGATCAGCTTTAATGTTTTTAAACATCCACTAGCTCCTTAGGTTTAAGGAGCAGAAGCAGCAACGATGTAATTGTAAGCAAGAAAAAAATCAAATAAGAATTTCCAAACGTTTTATTTATGAAACCAGATGGTGGCTGATCATTGACATTTCCCAAATGAGGCATCAGTAGGGGCAAAGTGTATGGAAGTAGATAACCCAGAGATGCCTAAATTCAACCAAGCATCAATTTTAGCAGCAAACATGGAGTAGTTATAAATCCAGGCAATTTACTTCATCTTTACAGGTATCTATTCTTTTAAGGGCCTTTGCTTTTGTTATTTTTGACTTTAAAAAAAAAAAAATAGTGTTTTTCTTTTGAAATAATTAAAGGGAAAGGAAGTCTAAAGAGGGACTGAATGACATCCAATATTCCCTAATACCATCTTGTTGCTTTAGGTGATTGGTATGCTTAATTAAGGAGGGCCCTGGGTCTATCATCAACCAGGGCCTGACCTGGGGGGCGGAGGGATTGGGCTGTAACCTGACCGACACCAGGTGTGTGCCTGCAGGTCACATACTGGAGAAACATGTGGCCCCAGTAAGCCTTTCCCAAGCCTAGCCTTTAACTATTTCAGATCTTTCTCAAATGTCCACGTTCTCTCATGCTTAAACGATGTCAGCATGCTTTCCCCTAGATTAAGATTTTCAAGTTGGAAAGGAAGTGCATAAGGTTAAGGGACTTGCTTAAGGCATAGAGTCCAACAAGGTAAACAGTAGAAGTCAACTCTTTAGGCTTCTATTCACAGCCTTGTATGTCACAACACAGTGCCATTTATCAGGCTGACTCTCACTCATTCACAAACACAGTTACCTAAAAGAAAAGTTTTCTTCCTCTAGAGCAATGCTTTTCTTCCTTTCTCCTTCCTTCCTTCCTCTCTGTCTCCCTTCTTTTCTCCATCTTTCCTTCCTTTCTTTTTTTCTTGTCACAGGTAAAGCAAATTTTGCTTGTGCCATGTTCCAGGAAACTTGATCCTTGTGCATCCAGCCCATGGTGTTAAGGAAATCACAGTGGTAGACGATCTTTGTTCTCTGTGGATTTTCCTATCCTACAGAGGTATTTATTGATAGAAAAACTGTGAGTTGACGGTGGAGGCTCCAAAACCTTGTAAACACACAGCATTAGTGAGAACATAAACTGAAGTGTCTTCCCTGTGGACAATTGCGAAAAAAGTGGAGTTGGTTTGGTCAAGCCCCCGGCCTCATATCTGGCTGGGTATGATTCAGCACATCCTTTGTAAACATGTTTCTTAGGAGTAGAGTTAGTGTGCATGCATGCCTGTGTGCTGTTTGGCTTGTTGCCATTTTTGTGCACTCTTTGGCATGGGAGGCAGTGGCTCTGAACCGCTGGTGGGCAGAGCTCTCATCTAAAAATAAAAATAAAGCATGTCCACTTTGCCAGCGGCTACTCGGCTTTTCTTTTCTTTACCTGACTCGGGACCTGCAAAGGACTGGGTAGAAGGGTCTGTGATCCAGCATGACAACAATCTTATTGCAATTATTCATAAGCAGCAAGGTATAATATTTACAGGACAAAAAATATAAAAAGTAAATTCTCTTTACCTGACATCAACAGAGAATGTGCTGTTTTTGAATAAAGAATTATCTTCATTCTGAATATTTAAATGCTTTTCATTTCAACCTTATTTTATTTGTAATTCCATTCATGAAACCCTTTCTAAAACTGAGAATGCATCTCCATAAGTTTTTAGAGTCCACTGACCTCATATTGAACACTGTCTTTATCGTGATTAATAAAATTCTAACTCTTCTCCACACTGTACCTTAAACCCGTGGACTATGTTTATAGGCATCCTTTCACAACAGCGAGTGAATACACTTAGGAGCGATTGAGGGACAGACACCCATTTGACCAAAGCCCAGGTGAACTCCAATGAGTCACCTTGTGCTAACTCACTCAGAAAGAGTTGTTTTGTATTGTGATCAGATGTTCTAGCTTCTCTTTGTTGGGGGATATAGTAGAGTGAGTGTGGGTATTTGGGTCAAAGGCAAATTCATTTGATATATGTGAAATTTAGGCAAGTTAATTAAACCTTAAAGAGCTATGTAACGTGGGAATAAAAATGAATACTCAACAAAGTTATTGATAACAGGTAAATGCACTAACAAATTTAGTGCCTCTAACCAGTAGATGTAGATACTGAATAAATGTCCATTCTCTTGCCCTGCCCTTCTCTGAGGTCAGAGCTTGCTGTCCACCTTCAGGAGAGCTTCCAGTCCCCTTATCCCTTGTGCTGCATTCAACTGTCCTCCTTCTCAGTGCTTTTTTCCCCTCTTTTTTCAAAGTTTCCTCTTGATTTTTCCTTCCTTTTTCTCCTAAAGAAATATTTTCTATAGGAAGTATTAGCCAATTAGATGTTCTGGTCCTCCTGATGAGTGAACTGATTAATTGGTGCTTTGTACTCCATCAGTTATTTTATGTTTTTATCCTCACTGACTTAAAGCATCTATTTTGACTGCTGGGAATGCTTTTGCTATATGCTCACCCACCCCACCACTCCCAAACACTCATATACACTTGGAACTTTTCTGAGGATTTATGGGTACCCAGACAACTGAGTTTTGTCTGTAGTTAGCTGATCTGAATCTGGGCTTATGAG
Source organism: Cynocephalus volans (assembly GCF_027409185.1). Taxonomy (NCBI): domain Eukaryota; kingdom Metazoa; phylum Chordata; class Mammalia; order Dermoptera; family Cynocephalidae; genus Cynocephalus; species Cynocephalus volans. Next base: position 48,198,117 of record NC_084462.1, read on the forward strand.
CCTATATAAAGACTGCTGTAAAACATAGACAGTAGACAAGGATGCTAGACCCTGTTTTTTCCTTTCTCCTCTATTTTCTTCTGACCTTCTAAACTTAAAGAGGAATGCCGGGAGTCCCAGAACTACAGAAATTCCAAAGCCTTATTCAAAATTGCCTGTGTTACATGTTTTCACACGTAGTATTGAACAAAATTTTCATTATCACTAATTCTGCTCTTTTAAGTTAGAGGATGCTTACTACAAACTATTTTCTGTCTTTCCTTCACATTTTAATTTTTTCATTAAAAAATGCTTATGACTTATAAACAAAGAGGCTAAAGTTTTAATTATATATTTCCAAGTCTTTCAGTAAAGAAACAGAAAGTTTGATCAATTATTAAGATTACTCATGTACATATTGCCAAGCAAATAGATATTTGAGATACTTAAATCCTTGGTTTCTGAGAATACTAGCACATCAGTATGTGTTAGTAAGAATTACATGGGAAGAAACACGCCATGGTAAAGTCTGTGTAATGATGGGCTACATAAAGTTAGCCAGATTTTGTAAAAATTGGATTTTCCATACTACTAGTCCACAAAACTGCTTTTTTGGTGGAGTAACTAGTGAAGTGGGCATTCTAAGGAAAATACTGCAGGGAATACTGCATATGCAAATGAGTTTTCAGATATTGAGCATTGTCATCCGAAATACAAGTATTGTACTAGAGTTGATTAAATAATAAAACATATTCATAGGATAATGAAACAAATTATAGGAAGCCAGTTGAAGCATGTTGATTAAACTAAAATTAGATTGGGAAGTTACTTTTCTTTGTCAAAGTAATAATGATGACAAACACATACATGCTCCCAACATTTTACAAGTGTTAATTCCTCCCAAGATTCAAACCAGACAACTTTGAATTAAGCTTTATTTAAAAAAAAAATAAATTCAGTACTTATTTTTGAAGAATGCAATAGGTCTCCAGTCTGTTTCCTCATGTAGCTAATATTCCAAATCAATTCAGACCATTTGAATTTCAAACATTTTTCAAAAGGAAAAAAAATCCAGAAAACTTATTTTCCATATACATCTTGAAACTATGTGGTTGTCTATGTCTGTTTTATTTTGCATAACGGAACACCTGAGACTGGATAATTTAAAAGAAATGGAAATTTATTCTTTTCAGTTCTGGAGGCTGGGAAGTTCAAGGTCAAGGAACCTATATTTAGCAAGAGCCTTCTTACTGCTCATCCCATTGTGGAAGGTGGAAGGACAAGAGAGCAAGAGAACAAGAGGGGGCTGAACTCACTTTTGTAAGAAACCTGTTCTCACAATAACTAACTCACTCCTGCCCTCATGACCTAATCTAATCACCTATTATTAGGACCCACCTCTCAACACTGTTGCGCTGAGAAATGTTTCCAACACATGAAGTTTGGGAAACACATTCAAACCATAGCAGTGGTTATAGCTCTGGAAGTGAACAATTTCCACTGGGGTAACTATGAGCAAGAACATGCAATTCATTGATATGCACAAATCATTATTTATTTGAACACTATGCTGTCAATGCATGGTTTCTTGTATTGGAAACTTAAAAAAAATCAGCAACAAACTCATTGTCATAAAATTACAATTTTCATCTGAAATTCAAATATGTATATTAAATTCAATGCGCAGGCTTCTTTAACTGCTTGGAAACAAGATCAAGGTAGGTCTGCTGTTTTTCTATTTTAATACGAAGATATAAAATAGCAGATTGGATTGTAGTGACACTGTAGTGAACAGACTTGTGTCAGTCTAATAGCCCTGAGTTCTATAGCATTAAAAACTTTCCCAATTAAATCAGAGAAAGTAAAAAAAAAAAATAAAAATTAAAAAAAAAAATTAAAAGAAAGTCCCCACCTGAAAGAAAAAGAAAAAAATAAAATAAAATGAAATGAAAAAAGAAAGAAGGAAGGAAGGAAATGAAAATCGACATTATATTTGGAGAAAGGACCCTTCACCTGACATCAAAGGAATGAACTCCTTCTTTTTACCTGAGGAAACAAACATACTATTGGAATGATCACACGTTTACCTTTTCAAAAATTGGGTACTGAATATTCTAAACTGTAGTAGACATCATTTGCTTTTCCTCCTCATCATCTCTTCCCTATTTGTCTGATAACAGCACCTTGATTTTTCTTTGAAGAAAGTCCAAGACAGAGAATCCCAAGAGTAGTGAAGAATCTTTGCTCTTCTTTGCCCAAGGAGTGGACTGTGGCTACACCAATGAGATTCTCTCTCCCAGGAATTTTAATCTTAGCAGAGAGAACTTGCATAGAAAAGTAAAGAGTTGATTTTCATGAAGTATCCTAAAGAGCATGTTCTTCAGTTCCCAGACCATTTATTGGCACATCACAAATGTCCTTTCCTACTTTGCTTTGATGACATTTCAAGAACCAATTTATACAATCTACTGGGATTTTTTATGTAACTCAATTCTGTCATCTCAAATAAATCATGACTACATCAACCAATCAAATCAATAGCCTCTTCCTGGCTCAGTTTCAGCTGCTGTGCCCCACTTGGGTCCCATAAATACAACTTGAACATCATCTTCCCCACGTGATATTCACTAAATACCACAAAGAGTCCCTAGACTGATGGATAACACTTCATCTTATTCTTGAGTATTGAAAACAGAGATTCATCCTTTATATTTTGACTTTGCTTAATGAAATAAGTAATATGTCCAGAGAACATCCCACCTCAATAAAAAGGCAATGTAATTTGCAGAGTTTATGGGATGCAAAGTCAAGATATGGAAAAGAAAGTGAGCTATAATTGGAAGGGATACCTGCAGGATTATGTGGTCTCACTTTCTAGCACATAATAATGGAAAGGGTTAGAGTAAAATTGCAGATTAGATATAGTGAAAATACCACATTTCCATTCCTGCCCCCAGAAGTGAAACTAGAAATGAAAATTAAAAGAGACAAAATTAATTTATTGATCCAAGGGTTGAAAAACTATAGCCCATGAGCAGAATCAGACCATACTCATCCAAATACATATTGTTTTATGGCTCTTTTCATGCGACAATGGGAGAGTTGAGTGATTGCTACAGAGACCACATGGCTGACAAAGTCAAAAATATTTACTGTTAGGCCTTTTGCAAAAAAGTTTGTCAACACCTGGATTAAGTCACATTCTATAGATTTCTGACAGGAGATCGAAAACATTTTAGGATAATATTATTTAGTATCCACTCCTATTTTGAGATTTCTAAAGAGAATGGCATTTGGAAGATTTAGTTATAAGCTTCATTTCTACCACCTATAAGGCTGTGATACACAGGCATTCATTTAAATCTCTGAGTTTCAATTTTCTCTCTCTAAACCAAGAATACCAATAATACCTAATCCTCAGACTTATGGCATAAGTGTTCTAGTACATTTGAATATAATCTATGAAGTTTAAGCTATCTTAATTTTAGTGAAGAAGACTCAAGAGTAACCTCAGAATTCCCCCAATATGCTCTCTCTTAGTAGACGCAAGTATTTCTAACCATTTTTATTCAAATTCTAGAGTTTCTTGCCTCCCAATTATTGAATAACATGTTATTTCTGTTTTTTCACTTAGCAACTTGAAATTTATCTATCAAATTCCCATTATGATAAGTAAGAAATCTAAACTAGTACTAAACTAGTACTTGTGTCCTAGTTTTAGTTTATCTTTTTGTAATTCTATTTAACACATCTAAACCTTCACATCTTGTTCTATGTATTTCTACCTCTTCTTCCTTTCTACGTTTAGGCTTGTCAGACCTATTATAGATTAATAACATGATTCCATTCTGTCTGAAATCATAAGAGATCCTATATTTTTCCAAATGACAATCTTTTTTGCATTGAGTAATTGGCTAACTTGTATATACACACTTATGATATGTCATAACATAGTCACTGGCTTCTTCTTATATTTAAGTCATAGTAATTTAGTAAAGGAAAAATGTGGGGAAGTGTATAACACGGATATATTGTTAATTTAGAAATATCCCTACTTTCCCGTTTCTGCGAAGCAATTATTCTCAAAGTCTGCACATACATTGCGGTCTTCTCTCAAGTGACTTGTGAAGTCATCAAATGCTGTTTTCAGAATCATCCTGGCTTCCGTCTTAACTGTTTGATATAATTGTTGAATCCATAAAATGTTGTCACTTTAATTTTATCTCAAACTGCAAGTTACCAAGTACAGTTTTTATTCAACCCAGGAGAGAAAATTCATCATCTCTAGAATATAACCACATTCTAAGTTGATTTTAAAAGTGTTCTTTAAAAGCACTTTCAAATATGAGGTCTAGAAATAATGTCTAAATCTGTGCCAAATTTTATTGCCTCTTGTGTTGCTTACATGATGCTTTATTACAGCATAATAATAATAATAATAATAATAATAATAATAATAATAATAATAATAATAGTTCATCTTTCTTTCCCTTCCTCCTTTTTTTTTCTCCTCCTCCTCGTTTTCCATCTTCTCCATGTGTATCTTTAAATGCCTATTTTTCCTCTCTGGAAAATTTTAAGATCTTATATTTTAATCTCTTGTTTTCTATAATTTTAAGTTTATGTGTTTAGGTTTGTCTTTATTTTTATTACTCCTGTGTGGCACTTGACAGGGCTTTTCATTTTGCAGTTGTGTAACTTTCTATTGAATTGGTAAGTTCCTCCCACTTTTGTTTTAGTCTCTCTTTCTGATACTCTTACTAAATAGACATTGAACTTTTGGAGCTAACCCTTCTGTTTCTTTTTTCTCAGACTTTGTCTTTCTTTTTTGTGCTTCACATTCTAAGATACGTACTTATCTTTATTTCTTAGCCCTTCTTTCTCTTTTCGTTCCCTGCAGTCATAGCTTAAATTTCTAGAAACTATTTTCTGGCTCTTGAATAGTATTTTTTCATAGTAGACTATTCTTGTTTGATAAATATAATATCTTCTCACAGTTCTCTGAGGACAGAAATGAGAAATGTTCTGTTTAATCTGCTTTCTCTAAACCCCTGTCTCTGTCCATTTTTAATTCTATTTTTTTTTTTTGGTTTCTTCCTTTTTTCTTTCTTTCTTTTTTTTTTTTTTTTTTTTTTTGCCTTTGTTCTTCTTCTTGCCCAAACATTCCTCAACTTTCTGAAGATACTTATCTTTCTCTATCTGAGTGAGAAATGAGTAAGTTTGGCTTGAAGCTCTGAGCACACAGGTGAGGCTTGTTGATTGATGGGCTTTGATTTAGGGCCATGGGCAAACACCCCTAAATGCTAAAAGAAGAACTTTTCTGTGTAATCTTAGGCTTTCCCCAGCTTCCAAGTTCTCTCTAGGCAGTTTAATAGTTTAATTTCTTTAGAGAATGACTGGACAATTTATTTATTTATCTAACTATTCATTCATTCGTTCATTCATTCATTCACTCATTTATTTTAATTTTTTTTTTTTTTTTTTACCTGAAGTAAAACCCAGACTGCCACTAGTTATGCCTGCTGGGGTGGAGGGGAAACTGACTGTTGATCTTCACTTAGACCCTCTCTTGAAGGCAAACTTCTTCCTCATGGTCCAAGGCCAGAACCCCTCTGGAGCCCACCAGCCAGCCTGACAGCTCCCCCAGTGTTAGTTTCCTCTACACTTACTCTGGGCTCTCTGTCTTCTGGTTGTCTTCATAAGACAATGCTCTCCTATGTACTTTCACCTTCTAGAAATGTGTCAAAATCTGTGGTTCTCTGATGGCCCAGGGTTTTGTAGATTTATATCTATTTTTATTTCTTACTTATTCTTTACTATTATTTATTGGGTATGTGGGAAGTAGAAGAGGAATATCCATGTGGTCAGTAATCTATCCTAAACTAGAATCCAACTTTCATTTTATAAGCTTTCAGGTACTGTTATGATTATTTTCCAGTTATCACTTTTCCTTGAAGAATAAGTTACAAAGTTATCACTGGATATAAGTGAAATAAATACCAGATCCCACCTCCTTAAAAAATTTAGCTGTATTAGCTTTGATCCACAAAGCTCCCAACTCTCCCTTTGGCAATGATGCTTTTTCTAGAATTAATTAGGCAATCATTAAGATAAGCAATTTCCAACATTTTTCTTCTCTAACATTGCACAAACACATCTCTTAACCCTTTCTCTCATTCCCTCCAAAAGATATTTTAATTGTCATCTCTGAGTCTATCTAACTTAGATCTATTCCATATGTTTAAAAGATCTTGACCCTGCAACGAAGAAAGGAGCATAGAGGAAGTCTGCTAATGTCTCAAAGCAGCATTCATTCTGTGTCAATGGAGTGTCCTTCGGTCAGTAAAGGGTGAACAGAAGTTGGAGTTCCAGGGCAGCTGCCCAGGTAATCTCCTCTGACTTCATTTTTTACTCCAGCTGTGGCATGTTACTCGGAGCTGGCCTTTCATCTATTCCCCGTGCATCTGGCTCAGCCCATATTGGCATTCTCAGACATTCAAAAGGCTTTCTTCTTCCTTTTTTCTCTTCTTTCTTTTCTTCTCCCTCCTCCCCCAAGATTCACTTTATGAATACCAGAAAAAGAGATCTATATTAAGATTCCAGAGCCATTTTTCTAAAAAAAATAAAAAGAAAGAAAGGAAGAAACCTCAGGCTTGGTGAATACGGTGATCTACTACGAAGTTACACTTGCATTTTTTATGTCTTCTTTCCTTTCCCTCTCCCTTCCCTTCCCTTCCCCTCCCCTTTCCTGTTCCCTTCCTTCTCTCTTTCCTCCCCTCCCTGTTCTTTCTTCTCTTTTTTCTCTCCTCCTTTTCCTCCTACCACTTCTTCACCTCTACTTCCTTTGAAATGAACTTCATCCTGTATCAAGGCCTCACAAAAGCTGCCCAGATTTCTGATAAGCAGCTTCAGCTCTCAATCCAGCTGTTGTCTGATGCTATCAGGACAGCAAAGGTGAATGGCTACAAGTCAAAGATGTGCTGAAGAAATAAGTGTTGAAAATATCCATCTTATCAGGTTAAGCAAACAGTGAAAGGGGGTTGAAACTAATCCCAGGCAGTGTCCACAGAGGACAGTGTTGGGGGAGATGCTGTGAAGACCTCTCATTTCTTAAAGAGACAAAGCTGCTCCTTTGGTGGACACTAGTTTCAGACCTGAAAATCTCTGGAAACGTTTAGGGTATTTTCCCCGCCTCTCTCTAAGGTGGGCACTTCCATATTGAGTAATTATGTATTCTAGAGGTGTAGTTAGTAATTTTAAAGCCAGACATGTCTGAGATAGATGCCAGCCCATAAGTCTTGACTAAGACATCTCTTCTGCAACTATTGCAGCATCTGAGTGCCACGTTCCCTTTGGCATTTAAGTAGGAATATCATGGGTCTGGTCTGGTTAACTTAGTTAATTAGAACTAAGTGGCAAAATTCTGGCTTCAAATTTTACATTACAGATTAGCTAAAGGGGAAAAAATGTGTTTAGGGTTTTTAGACTAAGTGTGGCTAATTTATAGTTGGTCACTAGGAAGAACTTTTGAAAGAAAGTTAAGAATTCAATGCAACCCATAATAAAAAGGGAAAAAATCCTCTCAAAGCAAAGATGCTTTACTGATATGGGTCCTACCATAGGAGAGGTGTGACATTCTTATATGTAAAAAAAGAAAATACAATTTAATGTTTTCAGGTGTAATAGGACAAAGGGATGAACCCACAAAGAAAAACAGGTTTGGACAGAAAATAGAGGTGAGGACTGGGTGCTGCTCCACACCCGTGGTATTCTTCCCACAAAGAGTGTGCAGCCCCCAAAATTAGCATTCTATATTTGTATGTGCTTGAGCATTTTTGAGTGCTATTAAGGATGCCCATAGAAACTGCAGGTCATATTGACTATTTAGACTATACTTTCCAGACCATATTTTTTGAAACCTCATTTTTATTTTTTGTGAGCTAAATTTTTGCAGGTGGTAAGGTGGTAGATGCAAATATCACAATGTGAATATGAGCCAATTAACCAACAACCACATTTTATGAGGTTGCAACCACCTAATTGTTTTGTGTCTGCAGCTAATTATTTCTGGGAGATATTTCTGCATACGGAGAAGGAGTCCGTTATTATAATTGAGTGTACTGCAAAACAAAAGTTCTGCTATAAGTACATCAAGGGCAAGGATCACATCTTCTCCACATTTTATAAACTTCCGTAAATTACTTTGGGCCCATGGATTCTAAATGAATACAAACTGCTAATGGCAAAGTGATTCTAAGATTTGGAAAAGAAATCGAACAGCTGGCTACCGTGAATAATAGCCAAGATATAAAATATTAACAAAATTCTGGATGGTAGATATTGCTATTAACACATTGATGCCTTTGCTTGTAGACTCAAAGCATTTTTGAACTGAATCACACACTGACAACTTTACCTTAAAGTTTGAAAATTATGGCCCTGATAAACTATGTGACCTACCCAAAGACTTGTGATGCTGCCAGGCCTAAACCCCAAGGTGCATAATGTTTAAACCAGTGACCCCCAACACAGGCCCAACATTTCCCTGATTTCTACTTTTAGGTGTTAGAGGTAGCACACGTCAACAGAAAACATGTCTATTAAATCCACGTATTCCAGGCCTAAAGGATCTCTGACAAAATCATTTTATGGCAAGAGGCTTAACTTGTTCTTATAAATTGGTCTGTCCAGACGAAGTAGTGGGCAAAGTATGCAGTTTTATGCAGATAGATTTTATTTTTGTTATTATTGCAGCTGCTCATTGATATTTTAATGCAAGTTTTTATTGAGTTATGCCCTGAGGCTTTTCAAATGGAGGGTTCAATTATTTCTAAAATCTAATAATTAAGTAAATTAATGAGCCTAGTCAGAAATCTGGCAATCTAACTATAAGGATCAGACACAAGAAATATTAACTAGAGAGAGTTTTTTCTCTCCTTACAGGAAGATCTTTTAAAATATTTTAGACTATGTTTTATAGATACACATGAAAAATCTGATACTAAGATTCACGAACAAGCCAGTGCACAAGTGAGGGTTAAGATATAGCTTAACAGCACATGGGGGTGAAGAGCGGGCTTTGTGGTCTATGGTGCCCCCCCTTGCCAAAGCATTTTTAAGTTTCACCAAGTACAGCCTCCAGAAATACAGAGGGAAAGCTCGGTGTCCATATTGCTTCACTTAAAGACTGACAATTGATAAATCATGACATGTCCAGAAGAAAGTGACTATAATAGCCATGCGAAAACCATAAGATGAGGTCAAGCTAAAGAAACTAAAAATGTTGACTTGCTCACTGGAGTGCCTGATGGGTTTCTTAAAATACTTAAAAAGAGAACTATATTAATTCTGGACTATCTTGGAAAATGCACTAGAGCTTCAGCTTTTGGTTCCACTGGTCTTCCACTTTATTGCTTTGCTACTAGTCCTAACCCTGGGTCTGCTGCTTGTTTCCAAGTTCAGTTTGAGAGAGTAGGTCACTTCTCCATGGCTACAGAGCCCACAGCATGTACACTGTAACCCCATCATGAACTGGGTATTTTACTTTGGTTCCAGTTTCTGAATTTTGGGTTTGGTATCTTGCACAGTCTTCTCATCCTCTCATAGGACTGACTTAGGTTCATAACCTCACACTAGCCTTACTGCCTGGCCTTCTATATATTGTTCATCCCATGTTCCCCTGAGCTATTTCTCATCCACTTACTGAATTCTCTGTGCTCCTCTTTTGCCTGATCCATATCTGGATATTGGTAACACTCCTGGGCAGGATCTAATGCCCTTGTGTAGAGTCATGACACCATGCATGTTTATGTGAAGAAAGTTTTAGCTTGAAAAGGTAGAGAAATATCAGCATAGGATTTTTATATCCTAATCCTCCTTCTTCACCCTATGTTCTGGTGGTATCACTATCACATTGCAAAGATGAAAAAACTGAGATTCAAATACCTTGAGTGACTTGCTTGAGATTTCCCAGCAAGCAAGGCAGGTCTGGACAATGGACGGTGATGTGATGGCCAAGCCCAGGTTGTTTCCACTATAATCTCTCCTCTCACTATTTCACACTCCAGATTATGATCAATTTTTACACAAAGACAGTGAAAACTACAATGGAACTCTTTATGAAATATGGTCTGGTGTAGTCCAGGTGTGTTCATTATTCACACAGGACATAATTATTAAAACCGGTGTTCCAAGACTTTCTAAAGTTTAAAAGCTCTTTATAGTCTTTACTTAATTCCTTATTGAACAAAGGATGTTTTGTCCCAGAGATTCCAATTGAATAAAGCCAATGAAATAAAAACTTTTGCCATAAGCAAACCAAATGATGAAACCTGGAAAGAAGGCTAAGACCTTAAAGGTGGAGTGAGAAAAACTAAGAAATAGGTTCAGATGCACAACAACTGCATAGGGAATTGGACTGCTGCATTACCTCCCCCTGCAGCTCCCTAGACACACCAGCCCCCACACAGAATTCTGCTAATCTTGGCTGCTTTCAGTGTTTTTCAGCTGCTGTGGTGGATGGAATGACGTTAATACCCCGCTGGCAGAGCGGACAACAGTAGATACTAGGTGATGAGATATTAAGAATAAGTGATAAGGAATTTGATCAGATATCAATAGTGGGGGATTTTCACTAAATAGGCCCAGTAGGATTCTTGCTAAAACTGGAAAAAATGGGCCTAGAAGAAATGCCAGGTTAGAGCCTTGTCAGGAAAAAAACTCAGAAGAGCCTGACTCAAATTTGGTCTAAGGAGAGAGTCTTTCTCATGACAAAAGACTCATTTGCAGACTATGTAAAAAACTTCTACAAATCAAAAAGAAAAAGGTAGACTAACCTATTTTAGTAATTGGGTAGAGACTTGAACAGTCACTTCACAAAAGAGAATATCCAAATGACCGATTAATGTGAAAAGGTGCTCAATAGCTTCAATCAACAGAGACATACAAATTAAAACCACAATGTGATATCACTACACAACCACAAGAATGACTAAACCAACACCCAGCCAGCCAGCCAACCAGCAAACATGACATGTCATTTAATGGTGAGGGTTTTGAACAACCAGAATTTTATATTTTATATTTGATGGTGGGAATGTAAATTGGTACAAATACTTTGGGAAACTTTGTCATTATCTACTATGACTGAGTATATGCATGCATATCTATGACCTTGTGTATTCATCCACTTTTATTCCTTATACATGAAACTGAGTAATTTGTAAGAAATGGTATTTATTGCTTACAGTTTCAGGGGCTGGGAACTCCAAAGTCCAGGGAACACACCTTGTTCTTAGTGGTGACTCTACACTGATGCAGGGTATCACATGGCAGAATGGCGGAGGGGAGAGAGAGAGAGCATCTCACATGATCTCCTTTTAATGGCATCAGAACCATGCCCATGACCACCATTAAACTATCAATGGATTAATCCATTCACTAGGGCATGGTCCTCACAATCTGATCACCTCTTCAAGGCCCCACTTTTCAATTACCATAATAAGATTTACCACCCTCTTAACACTGTCACAGTGGGGACCAAGTTATTTTTTGTTAAATTGATTTATTAATATATATTTTTTACTTTCTAAGATGTTGTTGCAGAGCATTCTGGGGGAGGGGGAAAGGGGAATGGATAAAGGAAATAGAGTGGGACGAGTATGAAGGAGGGGAGGCTTAGTCAATGCCCATGGTACCCCCAACCTTTCTGGCATGGGAGACCAGGGGCATTCTGGCAGCAGCTCACTGGTCATCTCTGGGCTAGATGTAGATGTTGGGGGTGTGTGGTTGAGGACCTTGAGGGACCAAGTTTTTAACTCATGGACCCCTGGTGGACACATTTGACCCATACCACCTTGAAATTCTAATCCCAAAATTTCATCCAACAGAAATATGATAATATGTTCTCCAAAGACCATGATCCTACCAGCATTATTCATATATAGCCCCTAAATGAAATAATACATATAACTGTCAACAGTGGAGTAGGTAAAATGTGGTATGTTCACTCAGAAATCAAAAATAAGAACATATGGTGAGAGGTATGGGTCTAGTTTCATTCTCCTGCATATGGATATCCAGTTATCCCAGCACCATTTGCTGAAGAGGCAGTCCCTTCCCCAGTGAATAGGCTTGGTGCCTTTGTCAAAGATCAGATGGCAGTAAGTGTGTTGGTTGATTTCTGGATTCTCTATTCTATTCCATTGATCAGTGTGTCTGTTTTTATGCCAGTACCATACTGTTTTGGTTATTATAGCTTTGTAATATAGCTTAAACTCAGATAGTGTTATGCCTCCAGCTTTATTTTTTTGCTCAGCATTGCTTTGGCTACGTGTGGTCTTTTATTATTCCATATAAATGTCTGGATAGTTCTTTCCATTTCTGAGAAAAATGCCTTTGGAATTTTGATGGGGATTGCATTGAATTTGTATATCACTTTGGGTAGTATGGACATTTTCACTATGTTGATTCTTCCAATCCAAGAGCATGGGATATCTTTCCATCTTCTTGTATCCTCTCTAATTTCTCTCAGCAGTGGTTTGTAGTTCTCATTATAGAGATTTTTCACCTCCTTGGTTAACTCAGTTCCTAAGTATTTTATTTTTTTTGGTGGCTATTGTAAATGGGCAGGCTTTCTTGATTTCTCGTTCTGCATGTTCACTATTGGAGAAAAGAAATGCTACTGATTTTTGTGTGTTGATTTTGTACCTTGCTACTGTGCTGAAATCATTTATCAATTCCAAGATTTTTTTTTGTAGAGGTTTTAGGCTGTTCGATATATAGGATCATGTCATCTGCAAACAGGGACAGTTTGACTTCATATTTTCCAATCTGGATGCCCTTTATTTCCTTCTCTTCTCTGATTGCTCTGGCTAGTACTTCCAACACTATGTTGAATAGGAGTGGTGAGAGTGGTCATCCTTGTCTAGCTCCTGTTCTTAAAGGAAAAGCTTTCAGCTTTTCCCCATTCAGGATGATATTGGCAGTGGGTTTGTCATATATGGCTTTAATTATGTTGAGATACTTTCCCTCTATACCTAACTTATAGAGTGTCTTTGTCATGAATAAGTGCTGAATTTTATCAAAATGGATTAAGGATTTAAATATACACCCTGAAACAATAAAACTTCTTAAAGAAAACATAGGAGAAACACTTCAGGAAATAGGACTGGGCACAGACTTCATGAATATGACACCAAAAGCACGGGCAACCAAAGGAAAAATAAACAAATGGGATTATATCAAACTAAAAAGCTTCTGCACAGCAAAAGAAACAATTAACAGAGTTAAAAGACAACCAACAGAGTGGGAGAAAATATTTGCAAAATATACATCTGACAAAGGATTAATATCCAGAATATATAAGGAACTCAAACAACTTTACAAGAAGAAAACAAGCAACCCAATTAAATAATGGGCAAAAGAGCTAAGTAGGCATTTCTCTAAGGAAGATATACAAATGGCCAACAGACATATGAAAAAATGCTCAACATCACTCAGCATCCGGGAAATGCAAATCAAAACCACACTGAGATACCATCTAACCCCAGTTAGGATGGCTAAAATCCAAAAGACTCTGAACGATAAATGCTGGCGAGGTTGCAGAGAAAAAGGAACTCTCATACATTGTTGGTGGGACTGCAAAATGGTGCAGCCTCTATGGAAAATGGTATGGAGGTTCCTCAAACAATTGCAGATAGATCTACCATACGACCCAGCTATCCCACTGTTGGGAATATACCCAGAGGAATGGAAATCATCAAGTCGAAGGTATACCTGTTCCCCAATGTTCATCACAGCACTCTTTACAATAGCCAAGAGTTGGAACCAGCCCAAATGTCCGTCATCAGATGAGTGGATACGGAAAATGTGGTACATCTACACAATGGAATACTACTCAGCTATAAAAACGAATGAAATACTGCCATTTGCAACAACATGGATGGACCTTGAGAGAATTATATTAAGTGAAACGAGTCAGGCACAGAAAGAGAAATACCACATGTTCTCACTTATTGGTGGGAGCTAAAAATTAATATATAAATTCACACGAGGATCAAGATGGCAGTGGTTGCAGTGGTTGGCGCGGGGTAGCTGAGGTGGAAAAGGCGGCCACTGGGCCTCAGGCAGCCGGGAAACTTGTGGACCTTCCTCTTGCCATCTCTTAAGGGACGACCGCTGCTGGTGGCCGGTCGTGGGGGCTGAATGCCACTTTGCCCCCAGCAGGAGAGGCTGCCTTATTTACAGGCAACAGCTTTGAAGTGTGGAGAAGGAAAAGAACTGTTTGTTAGCTGCAAAAGCGAGTCTCGAAACAGGGAACACGGCGCCAGGGCTGCTGTGGATGCAGCCAGGATCCCGGAGGCCAGGGCCGCGCTGAAGGCGGCCAGCTGCCCTATTCAGGATTCGAGGTTTCAGGCCGGCATTAAAGAAGATTCCTGGGAGCGCCCGAGCCGTGCCGCGACTGAACAGCCGGAGGCGGCAGCGGCCGAGAACAGGGAAGGCGACAAACTAGACACAGAGAGTGAACACCTGACCTGGCAAAGCCCTGTGAGTGACCCCTGGCCCAGCTCTGTTCGGGGGGATTACACCCACCCGGCTCCTGCCTGCATCACCATTCCACTCACCGCCCCGGGGCTGCCTCCATTTTCCCAGGTGCTAGCAGCTCCGCCCGGCTCGGCCCTCACTGAGCCTTCCCACTTGCTTGGCCCGGCACGGGGCTTTCCGGAGCCTGCGGGCCGGCCTCCCCACCCACTCCCTCTGCGGTTCTCTGGCGGGGCTGGTGGCGGGGGGCGTCCCCGGCCAGTGTCGGGAGGGCAAGGAAGTATGGGCAGGCCGACTCTCACTCCACCACACCCTGGACTCCGACCCCCGGTAAACTTCCTGTTCCTGGGAGGCAGATACCATCTCTGTAGCCATCAGTTCAGAAAAAAGCCTAACCAATTTCTGGTTGGGAATAGTGTGGTAGGAGAGTTCCCAGGTCCGCATGAACCTGCCAGAGAGCAGGCTGCTGGCAGGCGCTAGATTCAGTTTACGCTGAGGGGATACAAAGGTGAACAAGACCCGAGAAAGATCTACACAGTGCTACAAAGGCACCCAGAGCGACCGGTCGTCTGTGCCTAGCAGAAACCTGGTAGACTTCCTGCGCGAGGCGGTGCCGAGCAGGGTCTTGAAGGCCCAGCTGGTAGAAGAGGGGCGCAGAAGACACGCCCCAGCCCAGCACAGTGCGCACAGAGTGGGGAGACGTGCGACCAGGGAGGCGGAGACTCGACAGAAACCACACACCCGGTGGGGTCACCACTGCATGATCCAACAGCCTGGGCCAGAGCACACAGAACAGGGAGAAGTCCTGCACAGGAAGTGAAAGCTCAACAGAGATCACACACCCTGTGGTACGTGATCCACCAGCCCAGCAGAGTCCAAGCTGACCAGAAAGGTGGCTCCTTGGAGAAGCCCAAGACCCGAAGCAACCACACACACAAGGCACTAGAGGCCAACTGAGCAGTCACGGAGGGAACCATACGAAATTGGCAACCACAGCAACATCCTAGTTAGTCATTAGTCTCAAACTGGTGGTCTGTGAAACCCCCTGCCACAATGAATAAACACCAAAAAAAAGATACCAGAAATACAAAAAATCAAGAAAGTACACCACCAAAAGTTAATAAATTTCAAACTCTAGATCCTATAGAACAAGAAGCCACTGAAATGACTGACAAGGAATTTCGAGTGATAATTCTAAGGAAACTGAATGAGATACAAGAAAACTCAGCTAGACATCATGATGAAACGAGGAAAAGTATACAGGATCTGAAAGAGGAAATGTACAAGGAAATCAATGTCCTGAAAAAAAATGTAGCAGAACTTGCTGAACTGAAGAAGTTATTCAGCGAAATAAAAAACACAATGGAGAGTTTAACCAGCAGGCTTGTCGAAGTTGAAGAGAGAACCTCTGAACTTGAAGATGGGCTGTTTGAAATAACACAAGCAGACAAAAAGAAAGAAAAAAGAATCAAGGACATGGAAGAAAATCTGAGAGAGATATCAGACAACCTCAAGCGCTCAAATATCTGAGTCATGGGTATTCCAGAAGGGGAGGAAAATGGAGATTCCATTGAAAACATATTCAACAAAATAGTGGCAGAAAACTTCCCAGGTATAGGAAAAGTCACAGATCTTCAGATCCAGGAAGCTCAACGATCTCCAAACGTATTCAACCCAAAAAGGCCTTCTCCAAGACATGTCATAGTCAAATTGGCAAAACTCAGAGACAAAGAGAGAATCTTAAAAGCTGCAAGAGAGAAGCGTCAAATCACCTATAAGGGAGCCCCAATCAGGTTAACATCAGACTTTTCATCACAAACCCTAAAAGCTAGAAAGGAATGGGATGATATTTTCAAAATACTAAAAGACAAAGATTGCCAGCCAAGAATACTCTACCCTGCAAGGCTATCCTTCCGAAATGAGGGGCAAATAGTATATTTCTCAGACAAACAAAAACTGCGGGAGTTCACTACCACACGACCACCCTTACAAGAAATCCTCAAGGGAGTACTGGGTTTGGTTCCTGAAAAATAACTACCACTGCCATAAAAACCCAAGAAAAATCAATACCCACTAGTATAATAAAAATGGCATCCATGAAGAGAAAACAAGCAAACAAAAACACTATCTACAACCTAAGGAACCAACAAACAGAAAAACCAAACAGTAAATCAGAAAGCAAGGAACAAAAGACACCTAAGACAACCAAACAACCAATAAAATGCTAGGAATAAATCAAAACCTTTCAATAACAACTCTTAATGTAAAAGGCTTAAACTCCACAATCAAAAGACACAGACTGGCTGACTGGATTAAAAAGGAGGACCCAACTATATGCTGCCTACAAGAGACCCACCTCACCCATAAAGATTCACACAGACTAAGAGTGAAAGGATGGAAAAAGATTTACCATGCAAACAGAAAAGAAAAACGAGCTGGAGTAGCTATTCTTATATCTGACAAAATAGACTTTAAACTAAAAACTATAAAAAGAGACAATGAGGGACACTACTTAATGATAAAAGGACTGATCCATCAAGAAGACATAACAATCATAAATATGTACGCACCCAACATTGGAGCAGCCAGATTTATAAAACAAACTCTATTAGACCTAAAGAAGGAAATAGACACTAATACCATAATAGCAGGGGACCTGAACACCCCACTGTCAATATTAGACAGATCATCTAGGCAAAGAATCAGTAGAGAAACACAAGATCTAAACAAGACTCTAGACCAATTGGAATTGGCAGATATCTACAGAACATTCCACCCAACAACCTCAGAATATTCATTCTTCTCAGCAGCACATGGATCATTCTCCAGGATAGATCACATATTAGGTCACAAATCAAGTCTCGATAAATTCAAAAAAATTGGAATTATGCCATGTATCTTCTCAGACCACAATGGATTAAAACTAGAAATTAATAACAAACGAAACTCTGGAAACTATACAAACACATGGAGATTAAACAGCATTCTACTCAATGACATATGGGTCAAAGAAGAAATCAAGCAGGAAATCAAAAAATTTATTGAAACTAATGAAAACAGTGATACATCATACCAAAACCTGTGGGATACTGCAAAAGCAGTATTGAGGGGAAAATTTATCGCATTAAATGCTCACTTCAGAAGAATGGAAAGATGGCAAGTGAACAACCTAACACTTCACCTTAAAGAACTAGAAAAACAAGAACAATCCAAACCTAAAGTTAGCAGACAGAAAGAAATCATTAAGATCAGAGCAGAAATGAATGAAATTGAAAACCAAAAAACAATCAAAAGATCAACGAATCAAAAAGTTGGTTTTTTGAAAAGATAAATAAAATTGACAAACCATTAGCATGGCTAACAAAAAAAAAAAGAGGAGAGAAGACTCAAATAACAAAAATTAGAAATGAAAAAGGTGATATTACAACTGATTCATCTAAAATACAAGGAATCATTCGAGACTACTATAAACAACTATACGCTAACAAATTTGAAAATCTGGAGGAAATGGATAAATCTCTGGACACACACAAGCTCCCAAAACTGAACCATGAAGACGTAGAAAATTTGAACAGACCAATAACAATAAAGGAGATTGAAGCTGTTATCAGAAGGCTCCCAACAAAGAAAAGCCCAGGACCAGATGGATTCACAGCAGAATTTTACCAAACATTCAAAGAGGAATTGACACCGATTCTTTACAAACTATTCCAAAAGATTGAAACAGACGCAAATCTCCCAAACTCATTCTATGAAGCAAACATTGTCCTGATATCAAAACCAGGTAAAGATAAAACCAAAAAAGAAAACTACAGGCCAATATCCTTGATGAATATATGTCCCGCGCTACCGTCTCGCCAGCAAGAACGACGCGGCACACAAAGGATCCTTCTGCAGATCAGCTTTAATGCATCTTGAGAGGGAGAGCATAAGCTTGCCAAAAATGGAGACCCGGAGCGAGGGAACCCGCGCCCTTTATATAGAGACTGCTCCTCGCCTAGGACGTGCTCCTACCTTATTGGTGGCTGCCTAATCGGCCCAGGCGTGTTACCGAGCAGCCCTGCCCTCCACCGGAAATCAGCGCCATCTTGTAATGGCGATTTCGGGCAGCTCCTCACATCTCCCCCTTTTTTATCATTTAAAGCGGCTGGTACAAGCTCGGCGGTCGCGGACAAATTAGCCAGCGTTCCTGTCCTAGGTCGTCCCTCCACAGACTTTGACCTTACCCGTCATAGGTTGACCCTATCGCCACCGGGCACCATGTCTTAGGTTGGTTCAAGTCTGGGGGAAGTTGCCCGTCTCTGGACACACTGGAGCCTGTTGTTACACATAGACCTGTTTGAGCAAGGGCGAACTCCTCTGAACAAGCTTCAGGGAGGCCAGCCAACAGGAAGGGGGAAGGGGAGTCAGAGCAGGCTAATCCTTAAGCATGGACAGCCAAACGTCAGGGTTGGCCCCCTGTTCCAGGGCTAGAAATGCCTGGGCGATGACTACCCTGTCTCTCTGGGTCTGGGCTTTTAATCTGCAGACCAACCATAGTAGGAGCACAGTTCCCCCACATAAGAACATGCCAACCCCAATCACTCCTGCCCACTCCTTGAAGTGGGACACGGCCGTTTTAATCCATGAGGACAGTCCGGCTGCGAAGGAGACATCCACTCTTGTTGAATTCACGGACACAATGGCCATGCGCAGCTGGTTTATCAGGTTGTCAAATTCTCTCGTCCAACCTGTTGAAAGATGCTGGGATAATTGTTTAGACAAATTTGCAGCTTTGGTATACTTTTTATATTGGATACTGGTGACACATAACCCTGAATATTTCCATTGACACCCCAATTGAGCAATTTGCCATAAAACGTCTATTTGTTCCTGCACAAGATCCACCCGCTGGTTAACCACCATTAATCCTCCCTTCAGCTGAGCATTTAGCGCAGTCTGTGTTTCTAGGGCCTGTGTTACCGCGGAGGACAAATTATTCAACGTGGTGGCAGTCTGTACCGTGGTAGTCAAGGAGACGGCAGCAGCTGTGGCTGCACCCGCCGCCAGGGATACGGCGGCAACTATTGCCGCAGTGAGACCAAAATCCCTCCTCTGCCTGAACAAGACCATAGTATTGGGAGCTTCTACTGGGACAGGAATCCATCTAGGCATTCGAGCAACTATGGCCAAATTGAACAGCGTAGCATTCCGGCACTGTGCATAAAAGCAAGTATAGTTATCACAAGCAATCTGACTCCTCTCATCACTAATATTAGTTAAAATAAACATGAAAGGAGGATAAAGGCAAACTGGTGTTGGCGGGACAGAGTAATTTGTTCCAAGCTGTTTTATGGACACAGTGGATTCAAAGGACTCAGTCACATTCCACTCAAAAGAGGCATTTCCCCAACCACCGCCTTTTGAAAAGGCAAACGGTGAAAGGTCCGTGCAGCTGCCATTTACCCCACACAACAGCCAAACATCAAATGGGTTGGAACGGATCGCCATCGTGGGGTTTTGATATGTCCAATTTAGGCCTGAAGAGGTAGCATTATACTGGGTACCCATATAAGGCGAAAAGGTAAAGTAATTTTTTAGTGCCCACCCCGCCTTTTTAGACTGGCAGCCCGTCCAGGGCGGGGTATCTCCCTCCCTTCTGGGGCTCAGGCAATACTTTTTTAAATGTCCCGGTTGACCGCATTTAAAACAAACTCTCTGGTTCCGCCCCTGTCTTGGCTGTCCCTGTCTAGGCAGTCTCTGCGACTGGAGGATGGCAGCTGCCAGCCCTGCATTGGTCAGGGGTCCCCCGAGTTCTCGACAAACTCTGAGCCAATCCTGTACACCTTTACCTTTTCTGGGCGCTATGGCCGCGCGGCATTCCTGGGTCGCCTGCTCAAAAATCAGTTGTTCAACAAGAGGCGCAGCCTGATCAGGGTCCCCAAAGATGCGCCCCGCTGCTTCTGTCATTCGAGCCACAAAATCTGAGAATGGTTCCTGAGGTCCCTGAATGATCTTAGTAAGTTGTCCAGAAGCTTCCCCTTTTTTGGGGAGTGCCTTCCAAGCCTTAATGGCAGTGCTAGAAACTTGAACATAAGCACCCCATGGGAAAGCCGTCTGATCAGCGGCAAATGGGCCCTGGCCTGTTAACATATCAAAGGTCCAATCTCGCTGCTCGGGGGTCAGTGCAGCAGCGTTTGCCCTGGCTTGAGCTTGTGCAGCCTCATGCCATAGCGCCTTCCATTCCATGTATTGACCCATGGTAGGGAGCGCTGCCTTAGCCAACATTTGCCAGTCAGCGGGTGTCATAGCCACACCAGCAAACCTTTCTAGCATTACTAGAGTAAAATTGGCATTTACACCATATTTTCTAACCGCCTCTGCTAGATCCTTAATTTGGGTGTACTCGACGGGGGCATGAACTCTCCCTCCGCCCTCAACCTCAAAAACTGGGAAGGCAGCTTGAACCTTTTTCCTCACTTTATCAGAGAGGAATGAGAAGGGATTAGAAGACTTCACGTAAGGAGGAGGCGCCGAAGGCGCAGGCCGTGCGGGGGCCACTGGGGGCGGCCGGCATTTCCACTCCCCGAGTGGTCTCCGCCGCCTGTCGGGATGATATCTCTCCTCCTCGTACCTGGCAGCTTCCTCCTCCAAATCGGATTCCTCACTAGGGCTGAGGGGATCGGAGTCGGACTCATCCAGATTTAAATCTTCTAATTCTTGTTTTAAGGCCCCCAGCTCTTGCATAGGGTAGAGGCCTCCTTCTTTCCCTTCCAACTTTTGTCTGGGTTTTGAAATCCCTCCTTTACCGGCAGATGTGCCGGGAGTGTCACTTTGTTGTTTTAGAATCTCTCCCTCGTCCGTAGACTTACCGGGAGGGCCCTTTTTCTTATGGGAGACGTCTCTCCTCCTGCGGGTACCCATCCTCTCACTCCGTTCAGTTTCTGACATGCTGTCTTGGACCTCCTCTAATGTATTTTGCCCTACTATCACTACCGGTTTACAGCCCTCATCTTCTAAGCAATTTTTAATGAACTTCCAAATGGTCTTGGTGCCCTGACGTAGGTCTCCCTCCGCGTACTTGCGGTCAAGGTCTCTGCCTAGTTTGTTCCAAGAGCTCAAAGTCAAGGAGCCGGAACAAGCAAACCACGGCGCTACACGATCTACCTCTTTTACAAAATTTTTGAGCACACGGCCCCCTACCTTTATATCACGTTGTCTCAGCACGGCCTCTAACGCGGTAACCATGGACTGAGTGGAACCCATAACGCGCCCCACTCCGTGGGAGGCGCTGTGAGACGCGCCGTTCCCTTACGTACTAGAGGCTCACACAGGTCTCTGGTGCAGCTGCTTATCTACGTCAGTCTGACCACACCAACGGGCGATTTCAAAACCTTTTAAACCAACCGGATTAACCCCAGACCAAGAACAGGCATACCTCTCCGAACTTACCCTCCTGCAGTTCTGAATCCTCCCTGTCTCCAGGGGGTCTCCGAAGGTGCTGACGATGACACAAGTTCGCGGGCTTCGGCACCAAATGTCCCGCGCTACCGTCTCGCCAGCAAGAACGACGCGGCACACAAAGGATCCTTCTGCAGATCAGCTTTAATGCATCTTGAGAGGGAGAGCATAAGCTTGCCAAAAATGGAGACCCCGAGCGAGGGAACCCGCGCCCTTTATATAGAGACTGCTCCTCGCCTAGGACGTGCTCCTACCTTATTGGTGGCTGCCTAATCGGCCCAGGCGTGTTACCGAGCAGCCCTGCCCTCCACCGGAAATCAGCGCCATCTTGTAATGGCGATTTCGGGCAGCTCCTCACAAATATAGATGCAAAAATCCTCACTAAAATACCAGCAAACAGAATACAGCAACACATATGTAAAATTATTCATCACGATCAAGTGGAATTCATCCCAGGGATGCAAGGTTGGTTCAACATATGCAAATCAATAAATGTGATACACCATATTAATAAACTCAAACACAAGGACCATATGATCATCTCTATAGATGCTGAAAAAGCATTTGATAAAGTTCAGCACTCATTCATGACAAAGACCCTCTATAAGTTAGGTATAGAGGGAAAGTATCTCAACATAATTAAAGCCATATATGCCAAACCCACTGCCAATATCATCCTGAATGGGGAAAAGCTGAAAGCTTTCCCTTTAAGAACAGGAACTAGACAAGGATGCCCACTCTCACCACTCCTATTCAACATAGTGTTGGAAGTACTAGCGAGAGCAATCAGAGAAGAGAAGGAAATAAAGGGCATCCAGATTGGAAAAGATGATGTCAAACTGTCCCTGTTTGCAGATGACATGATCCTATATATCGAACAGCCTAAAACCTCTACAAAAAAACTCTTGGAATTGATAAATGATTTCAGCACAGTAGCAAGGTACAAAATCAACACACAAAAATCAGTAGCATTTCTTTTCTCCAATAGTGAACATGCAGAACGAGAAATCAAGAAAGCCTGCCCATTTACAATAGCCACCAAAAAAATAAAATACTTAGGAACTGAGTTAACCAAGGAGGTGAAAAATCTCTATAATGAGAACTACAAACCACTGCTGAGAGAAATTAGAGAGGATACAAGAAGATGGAAAGATATCCCATGCTCTTGGATTGGAAGAATCAACATAGTGTAAATGTCCATACTACCCAAAGTGATATACAAATTCAATGCAATCCCCATCAAAATTCCAAAGACATTTTTCTCAGAAATGGAAAAAACTATCCAGTCATTTATATGGAACAATAAAAGACCACGCATAGCCAAAGCAATGCTGAGCAAAAAAAATAAAGCTGGAGGCATAACACTACCTGACTTTAAGCTATACTACGAAGCGATAATAATCAAAACAGTATGGTACTGGCATAAAAAGAGACACACTGATCAATGGAATAGAATAGAGAATCCAGAAAGCAACCCACACACTTACTGCCATTTGATCTTTGACAAAGGCACCAAGCCTATTCACTGGGGAAGGGACTGCCTCTTCAGCAAATGGTGATGGGATAACTGGATATCCAAATGCAGGGGAATGAAACTAGATCCATACCTCTCACCGTATACTAAAATCAACTCAAAATGGATTAATGATTTAAACATACACCCTGAAACAATAAAACTTCTTAAAGAAAATATAGGAGAAACACTTCAGGAAATAGGACTGGGCACAGACTTCATGAATATGACACCAAAAGCACGGGCAACCAAAGGAAAAATAAACAAATGGGATTATATCAAACTAAAAAGCTTCTGCACAGCAAAAGAAACAATTAACAGAGTTAAAAGACAACCAACAGAGTGGGAGAAAATATTTGCAAAATATACATCTGACAAAGGATTAATATCCAGAATATATAAGGAACTCAAACAACTTTACAAGAAGAAAACAAGCAACCCAATTAAATAATGGGCAAAAGAGCTAAGTAGGCATTTCTCTAAGGAAGATATACAAATGGCCAACAGACATATGAAAAAATGCTCAACATCACTCAGCATCCGGGAAATGCAAATCAAAACCACACTGAGATACCATCTAACCCCAGTTAGGATGGCTAAAATCCAAAAGACTCTGAACGATAAATGCTGGCGAGGTTGCAGAGAAAAAGGAACTCTCATACATTGTTGGTGGGACTGCAAAATGGTGCAGCCTCTATGGAAAATGGTATGGAGGTTCCTCAAACAATTGCAGATAGATCTACCATACGACCCAGCTATCCCACTGTTGGGAATATACCCAGAGGAATGGAAATCATCAAGTCGAAGGTATACCTGTTCCCCAATGTTCATCACAGCACTCTTTACAATAGCCAAGAGTTGGAACCAGCCCAAATGTCCGTCATCAGATGAGTGGATACGGAAAATGTGGTACATCTACACAATGGAATACTACTCAGCTATAAAAACGAATGAAATACTGCCATTTGCAACAACATGGATGGACCTTGAGAGAATTATATTAAGTGAAACGAGTCAGGCACAGAAAGAGAAATACCACATGTTCTCACTTATTGATGGGAGCTAAAAATTAATATATAAATTCACACACACACACACACACACACACACACACACACACACACACACACACAATCCGGGGGGGGGAGAAGATATAACAACCACAATTATTTGAAGTTGATACGACAAGCAAACAGAAAGGACATTGTTGGGAGGGAGAAGGAGGGAGGTTTTGGTGATGGGGAGCAATAATCAGCCACAATGTATATCGACAAAATAAAACTTAATAAATAAATAAATAAATAAATAAAATAAAAAATGTAAGTGAACTACAAAAAAAAAATAATAAAAAAAATAAATTCACACACACACATAAACACACACAAGAAAAACCAGGGTGTGTGGGGAGAAGATATAACAACCACAATTCCTTGAAGTTGATACGACAAGCAAACAGAAATGACATTGTTGGGGGGAGGGAGGAGAGGGAGGAGGGAGGGAGGTTTTGGTAAGGGGCAACAATAATCAACCACAATGTATATCGAGAAAATAAAAGTTAAAAAATAAAAATGTGGAAGCAGCCTGAATGGCTGGTTAATATGCAGTCATTTACAAATGATGATTAGAAACAATGTTTAATGCCATGGGGAGAAATGCTTATATTGAACGTGGTTGTGAGAAAAAAATAAATTAAAAAAAAAAAAAAAAAGAACAAATGGCTGTAGGCAACAGCATGGAAGGATCTCCAAACATAATGTTGAGTAAAAGAAGTCAGACCCCCAAAAGTACATGCCAGAAATCCATTTCTAGAAAGTTCTATAACAAGGCAAAATTAATGCAGGGTTAGTCAGAAAAGTGGTTACTTTTGAAGAGTTAATGACAATTAATTAATAAGGGAGACTTCTAGAGATCCGGTCATGTTCTAAATCTGTGCTTCTTAAAATTTATTGTACCTATTTCTTTGGGAATCTGGTGAAAATGTAGATTCTGATTCAAAAGCCTTAGGTGTGACCTAAGATTCTAATTAGTGTTTTTAATAAACTCCTAGGTAATCCAAGGCAAGTGAATTACAATCTGAGTAACAAAATTTGATATCTTCCGCTGAATGGAGGATACACATGTTTATTTGTAAAATTCAACCAAACTATATGTTTATGATTTATGCACTCTCTGTATATGTGTTACACTTCAATTAAAAGGTCTACTTAAAACAAATACCTCTTGGAATGAAAGCCTGAAGTGAAATTTTGTCTGTATTATTTTTTTTAAGTGACAGAAATAGAACTTGGACACAATTCATTTTTGATTGAAAGCAGCATAAACTAACTTTGAAAAACTTAAGTCAATAGGATATTTATTGGAATTGTGGGCAGAATATTACAGAGAAGGAATGAAAATTGAAAGACCACCCTTGCAAAGAGTAGACTGAGGCAGCACCAGAGGGCCTTGGTACCAGGAACTCAACAGACTTGTCCACACACTACTACTAGAATAAATGACCTCAAACATTTTCATTTTTGCCCTTATTATGGTTCAGTTTCCAAGGACAGAGTGCTCAATTGGCCTACCTCTTAGGAAGTACAATTGCCCATCTCCTAAGAAAGGGCAGGTTGCCTGGTTAACATCTCACCAGACTCCACCTAAAGTGTTTGAACTATTTTCCAGAAGGCAATTGATACATGGTTTCAAAAGATGGTTGAACTGAAGAGCAGTGGGCAGACACTGTTGAGGAGTCAGTGAAGAAAAATTCAGTGAGGCTGCCTTCTGACTCTCCAGCCAGTCCCCCTTTTTCCTATCTCTCACTGGAGATGAGAATGAGATTTCTTCAGTCAGTTTTCCAATCTTACTCCCCTCATTTGAGCACAACTCTGTGATATAGTATGTGTGTTTGGTGCCAAGGTAGGAGCCAGCCAGGTGAGCATTTATACCGATGGAAAAATGTGTGAGATGGATACTGCTTATGAGATTCACTGAAGGGTGATTTAATACTTGTAAGTGGGATTCCGGAAAAAGCTTAGGAGATAAAAATGATGACAATAACAATATCAAGGAAAGCTTGCCCATAAGTAAAGATAATAGAAATTCTTAGTTATTGCTGTGATTGGTTCTAAAAGCAAATGTTGGGTCTGGTATAAACACGAATTGCTATTGGGGACTTTCTTTACTCAGCTCCTCTAGTGGTTTGGGTAGGTTGCAGTCGGAGTCCTGCTAAGTTTCTTTAAAGTCTTGGGAAAAAAAGGAATCTAGTTGTTAGCCTATGCTGTTAGTTATTCCAGAAGTTATTACTTTGTAGTAATGGTCAGCTGTCTATTTCCCACTGCTTAGGAAACTCAGAAAAGAGTTTTGGATCCGTGTGGATAGAAAGCATTGCATAAGCATAAGATCATTATCGTCCATGACACATTCAGGTCATGTTTCTTCCACATTTTGTTAGTTTCAATGAACCAGGAAATGCTAATGAATGATTTCCATTGGATAATTTTGTTGTTGTTTCTGTTTAAAGTTTCAAGTTGCCTGTCTGGATTTCATTAGCATTGCAATGATTTACCCAAGAGGGCTTTGTTTTTTAACTTGACTGGGAATGGGACTTTGGGAGGGTGGCTGTCTTTGTGAGAAAGGAGATTTTTCTTGACCCCAGGGTAGTTGTATGTGTGCAAGAAGTTTGAGAAGTGAAATTTCCATTTGCAGTTGACTTTGTTTTACGTCCCTCAAACTACGGTCTGTGTAAATTGCTGCAAACATGTTTGCCAATTACACACCAAAGTCACCAGCATTTTATTAGTTAGAGAAAGTTTTTGCTATAAAAGCAAAATATTCAAGTGGTATATCAGAAAAGTATCTGAAATTCTGATGGAAGAGGGGAAAAAGCAATTTTGAAACTAATTTTATTTATTCTTTTGTTTATTATTGCTTAGTTTGGTTCTTTTGATCTCTACTACTTAGCTCGCTTTGTCATGTTCTTTTTCTTCTTTGCTTCATAGTAATAAGTTCACAGGTATAACTAGTTCGAAACAAGAGCAAGTTATTTCATCAGGTTGGCGGACTATACTATAACTAAATTAATAAAATGGTTTTATGTTTTTCTGGATTTATCTGTATTTTTTGATAGCTAATGTAACAATTTTTTTAAGAGAACCATTTGATGGGATGAAATGATGCACCTTCAGGTTAGTTAAGTACCTCCACACTTGTCTACATTTCACATCAGGGGACTCATCAACTCCTCAGAAGACTGAAGCCTCACTAAGTGTTGCACTTTCACACACTGGAATTCCTGATCTACAATTTGGTGAACCCCAGATTTGTGGGATTTGACATTGTAAATTTAGCTTTCTTATGTAACTCTACCCCAGGCTAAGGTGCATAAAGGACATAATGGCTCTTTTGTGAAGTGACTGTTTATCTTTTGCCCATTTATTAAATTAGAAGAGTCCATATTTTTCTTATTGATTTGAAAGATATCCAAATGGCAAATAATGGATGAAAAAGTGCTCAATAGCTTCAATCAATACCCCTGAAGAGTTAGCAGTTGCAGGGTTGTCATGCTTTGGTCACTTTAATTTACTTAACTGGTTATGTGACTAGCTACAGCACCACCTCAGGGTGGCCTTGGTTAATCCTTGTGGTTTGGCACACTCACCAAAGACATGCAAGGACACTTGGGGCCCATGGTGTACTGCCTCTCCTAACAAATGCAAATCAAGGAAATGTTAAAAAATAAATAAATAAATAAAAATTAAACAATTAAAATCCTTTTTTATATATGCTTTAAAAGTTATTTTTCAAAATATTTAAAATATTTATAAAATTAAAAGGCAAGATACAAATGAAAGTAAACAAATAAAACATTTTTTGACAAAGCTGAAATTTTCTAATTTGTTTTTTGAAAATTTAATTATATCCTATCACATTTTTTTTAAATAAAACTATTTGCAATTCTGCCAGTCAATTCCACATTATCATCAAAGAACAAAGAAAAATGGTAGCACCCTTTGTGTAGGGAGCATTTTAAGATGATCTCCAAGATTCTCACCCACCCCACCCCCCACGCCCATTATCATCTCCTTTGGCTTGATTGTGGGTGGGGCTGGTGAATATGATGGAATATAATTCCAGTGATTATGTTACTTTGTGAAGCAAAAGAGATATTACAGATGTAATTAAGGTCCCTAATCAGTCGACTTTGAGCTCCTCAAAACAGAGATTTTCCTGGGTGGGCCTGACCTAATTAGATGAGCCCCTAAGGAGACATGGAGCAGCAGACACTCTCCTGCTGTCCTGAAAGAAACATGTTGCCAAAACAATGAATTGAACTCTGCCAAATATCTGAATTAGCTTAGAAGACCTTGAGATTCAGATAGGAACCCACCTCTGTCTGACACCTTTGTTTTAGCCTTGTTTGACCCTGAGCAGAAAACCCAGTGGAACCCTGGCCAGATTTCTGATCTATAGAACTGAGGTAATTATCAGATTGTTTTAAGATACTAAATTTACGGTAGTTTGTTATATCAGCAACAGAAAACGAATACTTTCTTTAACTAGAACTGCATATCCAACATGTAAGCATAATTACCATTTCTTACTTATAAAATATGGATGACCACCCTACTTGGTGCCTTGTTGAAACATTACATGGAAAATGTACAAGAGCTATGAGTACAGTTGCTGGACACAGGGGAAATGGTCAGTAGATGGTGGCTCACAGTATTGAGCCTTGTTAATGGCCCAAAGCAAAGCAAATTGGAACTTGTGTATACCATGATTGTCAATTAACTCTCAGTCTCATTGATCTAATGAAGAGCAATCAACCTTCTTTGGCCACAGCTGCTGAAGTCTGCAGGCTACATGGAGTAGAAGCTCAGGAATCATAACCCTGGACTTCTCTTCACTGAGAAAGTGACGGAACAAAAAGAAAGGTGGATGTCAACCACGTTCCTCAGAGTGCCTCTGCTTAAAGGTTCTCACGTGGCCTAAGGGTGCTACACAAGAAAGTATAAAAAAGACTGTTCTTGACAATGGCAAATAAATGTAATATCTTGTCCTCAGATATAAACTTTGTATAATGACCTGCAACATTCCCATGATTAAATGGGGTGAGGGGCATGCCATCTTTTGGCGGGAGGGGAGTGTGGGGGAGAAGAAGGAATGTAGAAATATCCAAGCTTTAAACTTTTCAAGTGAGAAGTGTAAACAATCGCAGTGATAGAAAACCTGTTGTGTATTGCACTCAACAAGTGGCTAAACATTTCTCCTTTGGGGGGAAAAAGATTCTTTCCACTTAGGGCAATTCAAGGCAACAAGACTGTTTTGCTTTTGGCTGTAGAGAACCGATTTTGTGCACAGATATGAAAAACATAAATAAATAAAACACCTCTGGCCTCCCCTCTCTCTGCCACATCAGGCTTCTTAGATTTTTGCAAGGATTATTGGTTTCTGAAAATGCTGGTTCTCACACCTGAATGAGGATGAGGAGGGTCCTTAGTGTATTTTGCTCATGGGTCTTGCTTATAACCCCATGCCTCTGGAAGATAAAAGGAAGAGAATATTTAATTTATATAAATTCTCTTAGAATTTCTTTGCTTCTAATATTCCAAACACTAGACAGTGCTCTGAGTTACTTTTTCCTGTTTGAACACATATGGAAAAGAGTGGGGGTAAGAGGAGGGGATTTTGTTAAAGTAAGAGCTTATTTGTTTCACAATCCATGCTTCTTCTTATTATTATTATTTAAGTTCAAAAATCCAGAAATATTGGAAATATTGCTAAATGCATAAACCTCTCCAGAATTTTCCTACCACTAATATTTTTGGTAATTGTATAACTTAGTGAGAAAAATAACCCCTGGCCCCTCAGACAGGGAGAAATAAATGCTATTTTGCTCTACTTTTGGTACCACTTTTTTTTTTTTTTCATCTGGATCTGGTTACCTTGAAGGACTCAGACAAAGAAGTCATTTCTTTCTCATTGAGATGGCCGAAACCTGAATTTCGCCATTCTTTTTCCTAACTACACTACTGTGTATATATTCAATATCCCCCTCTATACACATGATAATGAATATACGTATTTTCTGTTTCTTATGGATGTGTATGTATATGCAAAAAGCGTAGCAACAGCTATCTTGACGCACATGAGAAGGGTTAACGACCCTTCTACACTCTGTTTTGTTCAGGGCTCTAAGCCTTAAGACAAGTATCTCTTTGTCTTTGTTTTTCTCTTTTAATATCCAATTCCAAGCTCAATAGGGAAGAAAGGGTAGGACTCCACAAAACTCACTTTGTCTCAGCGAGAGCTATAACACAAACAAGACACACAACAAACTTTTCATGCTTCGTTTTCTCTTCATACTTCAGAGGACACCTGCCTGAGGGGCTTGCAGCTAATGGGCTGCAGAAGGCTTGGGTCATCGTTTAAATTCAGGAGCCCCATCTGATGTCCAGTCGAAGATCACTGATTCCAGAATAGTTTACATTTTCCCAGTCAGCTTACCATGCGGCTTCTTTCGGGACTTGAAAGTGTCTTAACCACCCCCATTTTGACTCCTACTTCTAATGCCTTTTAAGATTTAAAAAAAATTTTTAAAAAGTGACCCTTGTGGGTTAGACAATCCTACATCAAGGTGAATTCTTGATAACCAGCTCTGTTCCCTCTTATACCTTGTAAACAAGCTAATTAAAAAGGAGCTTGTTTTTGAAGATCAAGGGAGGAAGAATTCTGAAGCCAGGGCCAGCCTTTAGGGGCATAACTCGTTTCAGTCTTTTCCTGAATTTTTTGCTAGCTTGCTTCTGAATGTCCACTAAAGTGACAATCTCATGACATGTAACCTCTCAAAGTCTACTTTTTAAAAACTGTCCATGATACCAGAAGTAGCCATCACTGAGAGCTATCTGTGCCACACAAAAGCCCAATGCATGACTTTTCCTCTCCACCCAGACCGTTTTAGCACCATAAGATTCAAAGTGCTCTTACCCACAGTGGAATTTTCACTGAGAGTCTCATTAGCAGATCTTACTTGTCTTCACATTAGTTAAAATTTTTTTGTTCTTTGCAAGGTGTACACAATGCAAATAAGTATTTCTTGGTGGATGAGCTCACTCTCAAATAACACTGTAAGTGGTGACATAATCGGCTTGCCATATCTACACCACACCATGGTCCTTCTTGATGGCCCTGATGAAACATGTAAAATCAGCCACTAAGTCCCTGCTTTCCAGAAGCTATGAGCCTTAGCAGAGCAGAATTTTTAGATTTCAAAAGTAGCATAAAAACAAACTCCATCTAAGCCCCCTGTTTACAAAGTCCATGGATTTTATACATTTATTTCTCTTTATTTTATTTTATTTTTTTAAAATCAAGGCCAGAATACTTCCAAATGAAATTAAAAGACCAAGTTCAAGAGGAAAAGATACAGGGGATGTGGATTCACAAACATTTATTAAAGTTGAAGAATGTATTTGGCCCTGAGTTTCCTGTTGGTTAGAAAAAATGAAACGAGAGCAGCACAGTTAATGGTTCCCAGCGTGAACATACCTAAGAGCTCCTTGGAGCACTTGTGAAATGATGATTTCTATACTCCTCCCTAGACCTGCTCAAGCAAAATCTTCAGAATGGAACTGCTATGATTCAAATGTGTCCCCCAAAGTTCATGTACTGGAAACTTGATCCCCAGTGCAACCGTGCTGGGAGGTGGGGCCTGATAGAAAGTATTTAGGTCATGGAGACTCTGCCCTCATGAGTGGTTTAATGTCATTATCATGGGAGTGGGTGTGCTATATAAATGTTTGTCCCCCTCTTGCTCTCTCTTGTCCTCTCTCTTACCATGTGGTGCCTCCTGCCATGTTATGATACAGCAGGAAGGCCCTCACCAGATGTGACCCCTCAATTTTGGACTTCCCAGCCTCCAGAACCACGAAGCAGATAAATTTCTGTTCATTCTGTTGACTGAAAAATTTGAAAACTTAATACACATTATGACTATATAAATATCGTCCATCACAGAGTCAATAGGGTGCTGCAGTTACATTCTCTCTTCTATTGGCTCACTGTTGTGATGCCCGTGCAAGTGAAGAAGATTGCCCTTCATTTCCAGGTTGAACTGATATGTCCTCTTTGCTTAAATTCCTTCTGTGTAACATGCACACAATAGTGCCATTTTATATTGTGCTTCCTATTCATCCCAAATTATTCTTCACATGGTCTAGTTTGTTATTTTTAAGTATTTAATTGCTTTTTTATTTTTTGAAAAATGCCTCTTCACCTTCTCATTTATAACTTTAATTTCTTTCTTATTTCTTATTCTTTCTATTGCTTAGAATTAATTCTGTTCTTTTTTCCAGATACCCACTGACTTCCTCTTTTATTTTTGGCTCATTGCTTTTCTTAGGCAGCTATGGTCCAGGAAGTTATATAGATTAAATTCTCATGGGATATTTCCACCATTTATTTTCTTGTATGTCCTTCTCTTTTTTGATGTTCACCTTTATTTTCCTGAAGTATAACAAATAATATCATCAAGGACACATAGAAAATAAAATTTTAAATCGTTAAGATTTGAAAAATTATCTGTATTTTCTAAATCTTCTATACAAATAAACTTGAGTCTGAATGAAATGAGTAGTTTTCAATTAAAAAAAAGATGCTAAATTTCTTCCTACAAATAAAAAAGCACTCATTTTGCTCATTAGTGATGGAGGAAATTGACAGATGTAGTATAGTAATATTGCCCAGTAAACCTCAGTAGCCAAATGTATTAGCAGGTACATAGTTTTAACTATTTTTAAAAAAATGATGCTTTTAATTAATCCAGGGAATGAGAAAAAAGGGAAACGTACAATTTATTTTTATAGACCTAGCAGAACATTAACATCCTAAACTTACAAAGCACAAAACTAGAAAAATGTAGATACATTTCACTTTTGAATATTGATGTAAAATCTTTAAATACTAGCAAATAAAATTCAGCTGGGTATTGAAAGAATAAAACATTCTAACCAAGTGGGGTTTACCCTTGGTTGTCCAAAATAGAAAATTTATTCATAAAATGCACAACCCTCCAAAGGTTAAAAGAGAACATTATATATGAATATCTCAATGGATATAGGAAAACATTTGACTACATTCAATGTCCATTAATAAAATACAAATCAATTATACAAGTATATTATATATAAAGAAATATATAACTTTATATGTAAAGGAAACACATAACGTTATTATATATATATATATGTCAATAGAACTAGACAAATGAAAGAAATAGCAGATAAATATAATGGGAACATGAAACTAAAATTATTATTATTTACATGTGATCTTATATAGCTAGAAATATCAGGGGAATTATGAGAAATTGATATAAGCAAAATAATTTGCTAATGAGGTCAGATACAAAATTAACAATAAAAATGATTCGTTTTTCTATATGAAAATAAAAATTGAAAATATGATGGAAGAGAACAAATGATGTAAAGCAGGAGTAAGCATTTCAGTAAAGGGCCAGATGGTAAATATTTTAGGCTTTGCAGGTCAAACGGTCTCTTTTCCAAATACTTAACTGTAACCAGTCATAGACAGTACTTAGATGAATGGGATATAAAAATGCTTGAGTACCTTAACAAAAAACATTGATCACCCCTTTAAAGAAAACTAAAACTCTACTAAGGGGAAAAAAAAAAGTTATTTTATGCTGTTGTATAGTAAGCTTCTTTACTATAATGTTGTTAATTTTCTCAAATTAATTTATAAATTTGATATAATCTTTTAAAAATATTAGATTTACCTAAAGCCCAGTAGAGAAATGGAGAAAGCATATGAAAGGTCAAATTAACAACAACAAAAAAATCATATACATACAAAAAGGTTTTTGTGAAAGTATAAATCAACATGTTCTGCATGGAAGGCAGTTTTTGACGTCTATCAAATTTGGTTTTATTGTTTGTTTTTCAAATTTTATTTTAACATTTACTTCTACATTTTTGTGGGTTACAGTGTGTTGTTTGAATACACGCATATGCTGCAGTGTTCTATTAGTCTCAATAATCGTGCTGGTAGGAACTCACGCTACTGATTATGTACAGATGTTCACCAAGATTTTTGTACTGTTTGGCCCTTCTAACCATACTCACATCTTACTTCGTTTATATTTTTAATATTGTCAGGGTTATCTATGCAAGCTACTACAACCTATTTCATTTATTATTACACTTGTCTCTCTCTATTTTTTAAAGCCCTCATAAATATTTTCTTTTGTTCTAATATCCAAGAGAACATTGGCATGCTCTGGGAATGGCTTGGAAAGTAATCTTTGGCCTTCCCTGAACTTGTCAAATACTTGAATACTCTTTGCAATGAAAGCAAGAAGCCAGATGCACTAAATAAAATCTTTAATTGTAAACACTTGTTTAATAAAATAATTAATATATTCAAAAAGTTAAAAATTTAAACTATCTGTTAGAACTATGTTTCTCAAACTGTGCATGCTTGGTGCTGGTACCATGCCCCTTCCACAGTAATCAATGTTCTGATAGAGAAAAAGAGCTCCATTTTAGATTAAGTTCAGGAATGTACATCATCATATTTACTTAATAAGAAAAAACTTTTTTTTCCTTCATGGACAATTCGGGCAATATAATCTTAGAGAAACTAAATTGTACCAGGTATTCCTTAGGAAGATGGTTCTGAACTATAATAGAGTTGTTGTTATTGTGTTATTTAAATGGTGTAGGGGCCCCAAATTGAATAGATGTCCATGATTGTGTGTTCACTTTTTTCTCTTGGTTTGCAAAAGCTGGGAGGTGATGAAAAAAGGTGCTTCCAACATGAACACTTCTTGAGAACACATTATTTATGCCTCTGTACATTTTTTCTACGAATTAAAAATGGAAAAAAAAAAAAAGCTCCTTGTTCTAGTTCTAAAGAACAGAAAACCAGAGAAAACTAGATGAGGTGATTAGAGCCAGAAGTGATGTTACAGAGAAAACAATCACTGTTTTGTGCAGACACCTTCTTCATGGCCCGGAAATGCACAATTTATTAGAAAGAAAGAAAAAAGGGATTTCTTCTGCTAACAGTTCAAATATTTGCCTTCTACCTGCCTTGCGTAATGAGGAAATGAGAAAATGGCATGTCTTTCCGAGCCAACCTGTTCGCTTTTTTGTCTCAGGATTTGAGGGTGGGGTGGGAATCTCCATGGCAAGTGCCAGCTGCCAGGGAAAAGGCTACACGTTCTGACGTTCTCAGTTCTGCCTTTGACACCATCACCTCTCTCCCTCGTTCTTCCTCAGTCCCCCCTTCCCCATCCCCAGTTTTATTTTTTTGATAGTCTCTGAAAATGCAATGGAGAATAGAAATGTAGTCAGACCTGCCGCCAGCACCTATGCCCTCCAGTCCTAAGCTGACAAAAATGTCAAAAAACTGACAGTAAAATATGCGAAGACAAAGCCCTGCAAACAAGAACAAACCCAGACTATTTGGCGCTTTCACCACACTGGGTCACGGTTATCAAACAGAAAATAGCACTTGTGGGATTTATTATCTCCAACATCACTTGTTAAATGTTACACTACACAAATGATAGAAAGAATACCAGAAAGGAAACTATGGAAGACGGAATCAGATGAGGTGGATAAGGAGATAGACAGATGGACTCCACAGAGCGCTAATGGAGGGGGGCCCTTGCCACAGTCAGTGGTAGGATTATGGCTCCACCTTTGTGGATTTATAACAGGGCCACAGGGATAATGAGGAGAGGAAATGCAACTGGTCTGACAACCACCAGCTTGGCCTGGGTGAGTCCAGTAACAAGGTGGAGAAGTACATATCCTGTATTGGCTTACCTGGTGTCAGATAACCTAGTTAATTTCCTTGAAGGTTTCTAATATGCTTCTAAATGGTCCTAAGCACATGGTCTTCCCAAATTCTCTTCCCATGAGACTTTTGAGAAGTTGTGTATATTGACTGTCACTGTTTTCTAAGATCCTGATGGAGGATGGGTTTTTTACGTGTTATCTAATTTAATCTATACAGCAATCCTACAAGGTAGGTTGCTTTTTTTTTTTTTTCTTTATTTGAAACCAAGGCATCGAAGAAAGTAACCTCCTCAAACTCACGATTTTAAATGACAATTGTTAGTTGAAAAAGCTGAGATTAAAATCTGCAATTGCCTGATCCCAGGTGACCCTCTTGACACAAAGCTTTCTCAATTGATTCAGTTATTTAGTAAATATACTTATAAGCTATCATTTTAAATAGCAAACATGACTTGGGGCATATTAAAAGCAAGAAGTGCAAATATTCTATATTTATACACTTGAAATTCCATCTTAACCCTTACCCTTCTTAAACAACTTGAGACACTCATAAATGTGCTCTGTTTTCTTATCTTTTAACAGATTGAGAAATGAAGGCACATGAGAGTGAAATGCCCTGTTTTGGCTAAACTAATAACCACAGCACTCTTGTAAAAATAAGATGCAGCAGCCATATAAAATGACTCTATCAAAGCAAAATTGGGTTCTCCCTTAAGACATCAAATATCATGGATATGTTTATAACTGATGGTTTTAAAGCGCAGTTTAGGTGCTCTACTTAGCTTGGGGTATGCACAACTCAATTGCACATAAAATTGGCAACTCATGGCCTTTAAAAAAGAGAGAGAGAGAGAGAGAGAGAGAAAAGAAGAAGAAAAAAAAAAAAAGAGGAGCAAGTGAGGAAGCACACAGGATTCAATTGCCCTTGAAATGTGCACGCAACATTTGCCATAGGCAATTAATCTGCACATAGGAGAAAGGGAGGCCCCTGTAGTTTTATGTGACTTACTCAGTGGCAGTTAGGAGGTGAATGGTAAGGCCAGGAGAGGGACCAGGAGTAGGACCCAGAGTAGAACCAGGTGTGGTTCCCTGCCCTCTCTGACCAAAAAACAACCGTCCCCCTCCTGACAGGCAGTGTGGGACCATCCACACACCTCCACTCAGATCACAGCCCTAGAGAGAGCCATAAAACTACCATTGAAATCCAAATGTCATATCAGTGGAAATGTCTAAAGCCCATAATGGCTCTAGTGGTGACCTCTTAATGTTCAAATAGATCCCTGAGGGAAGAGGAGACACAAGCTTCTCCTTCAAGCTGGCAGCCCTGGGCTTGGTACAATGGCAGAATACCCTGGTGTCCACAGCAACCACCTCTAATAGCTCTCTCTTACAAATTTTATTATTACTTTAAAAGCAGATTGTGGAAAAGAAAGAATAACAGCTTTAATGCAATTTACATATGAATAGAAGAATATGTGGAGGTATTGGAAACGAACTTCTAGTTAATATATGAGCTGTGGAACAAAGACGGCCTGATTAGGAGTCTTTGTGTGAGGTGATGACACACTCATTTATTTGAGGTCTAGTTCAAAGTGTTCTGCAGAGGCTGTGACCACTTCCCTGAAAACTTTTCAAAACATTATTTTCAGCAGTTCTATTTCTTTCCTCATTTAAATAATTTTTATTTTGCATTTTACACAGATAAAAGTATGTATTTATTTTGAGTGAAACATACAAATGTAAATAACTTTTATTTTAGGAATAAGCCTCTTCCATATTAATCTGGGTCATCAATTGGTGGTAAATGGAAACAACATCTTTAACCAAATGTAACGTATCTAGCTGCATATATTCCTCATATCAGTCATATCCTGTTTCATGAAT
Source organism: Cynocephalus volans (assembly GCF_027409185.1). NCBI lineage: Eukaryota > Metazoa > Chordata > Mammalia > Dermoptera > Cynocephalidae > Cynocephalus > Cynocephalus volans. The sequence continues at coordinate 48,236,280 of NC_084462.1, forward strand.
AGTGTATTCTGAAAAAAAAAAAATAAGAGGGATTTTATATATATTTTACCTTAGAGGAAATCAATATATTTGTATTCTGCCTACCCAGAAATCTATACTCCCAGTTTTTTTTTTCTTGCTAGAAATAGGAAAATTAATTTATAGTAAGAAACATTTTGTGTCCTCACTTTCTATCTGCACCAGCAGCTAAATATAAATAGTGGAAGATTGATTTACAGTTAGTACAGTGGAGCAGTCCTGTTACTTATAAGAGCTTCCAAGATCATTTACCAATCTCAGCATTCTTTTGGCCAAAGTCTTGTGCAACTGATTTTGATCATGAGTCTGATATTAAATTTATCACTGTTAATTTCTCTCTTCACTATTTTCCTTTCCAGAATTTAGTCATCAGAGAACCTCTCATTTCAAGTGCTGGATGTGAAGTTGACAACTTTCTAGAAATAAAGACATCTTTCAGAGGTCTTTTACTTCACTGGTTGCAATTTTCATATAGCAAGAGAAACATTCTGCATCTTTTAACACATAACTATTGCATAATCTTAATTGAGTTTCACTAATCCTTTAAAAACATGTCTTAGCAAACTTTCCCCCTTTTTCCTTATAGTCAATTATTTATTGTCTTTGGTAGTACATGCTCCAATTTAAGTAAAATTGAAAACCACATGCATTGGCTTTTGAATCAAGGTACGTATTCCCACAGGCCTATACAAGGCCTAAAGGAAAAGTGAAACAATCAAGCGAAAAATTAAAAAAAAAAAACAACCAAAAACCCAAATTCTTCTACGCTGTTTCTCCTTGAATGATACTGAGTAACCAAAGATCCCATTATTTTAAATTGATTTGATGAATATAAATTATTTAAAATTGAAATTAAGAAGATGGCTTTGACTTTATATAGACCAAGTTTCTGGCTCTGCCACCTGCTAACTATGTGACATTATGGAAGGTCAATTTCTTCAAGCTTCCTTTCATGTTAAACGGAAATACACATATTGCTAATTCCTAGGTTTGTATGAGCATGTAAATAGCTTAGTACCATACAGTAGGACCTCATTATGTGCCCTATACCAATATTATTATTAGTAGTAGTAGTAGAGGTATTAACAGTAGTACTAAAGACATTCAGCTTCTCCCTCCCTCTTGCTCTTTCAGAAACACTCAACAAACTGCTCAGAAACTAACCTGGTCCAATCCGGTCCCAGAGGTCTAGGATACGGCACTGATTAATTAGTAGGTACTCTGTGTTTTTGTCTCCTGCTCAATTCTCATATCTTCACTAACATGAACTATTTAATATCTTTTTAGGAATTACTTTTCTGCTTTACTTAATCAGGGTCAATTTCTGCTGTTTACAGCCAAAGAGGCCTAACTGATATGGATGAGAAAACCTAGATATTATCTTTATCTCTCTGAAATTACCATATTCTTCACCTAAAGTTGATTCAAAACGTATTGTCACTTCAGTGGTAGAATACTACACACACGATCTGAAATAGTTAATAACAGCTTCTAGCACATAGCTTGCATCCTCTAGGAAAAACTAACTCACTGCGTTTGTGTGATGGTGCCTTCTGGTCAATTCAGTCCAATGATCAGTCAAGTTAGTGGAACAAAATCAACTAAATTGGTTGTTCCGCTGCCTTGACCTCTCATGTCAGTCTGAGAGTATGGTCCCATGCAACTCTGCAGTCACAGCTGTGTAGAGCTGTGTCTAAGTGCGGAGTCTCTGGAAGGATTACATAAAAAATGATAATGGAGCTGGTATTTAATACTTTGTTGTATGTCTTATCTTTAACCATAACAATGGAGAATTTAAGGTAATAGAAGACTCAACTGTCTAGATTATTACATCATCAGTAAGTAAGGCTAACTATAGCTTAAGTAGTATGGCTAAATGTGGGAAATAAGGCATTAAATCTTGCATCTCAAAATCTATATTGGAATCTCTATTTTGTCATGTGGTAGCAGAGCCACTTTCATTTAACTAAGTGGTATTCTCTGAGCCAGTTTCCTCATCTGTCAAAAACAGTACTTCGCCTATGTTCCCCACAAGCTATAATGAGCATCTACCAAAACTGGATCTCAATTAAAGTTTACTGAATAAATGACTACATATTGGACATTAATACAGTATTTTGTAAACTGGAAATCACTATGCAAACTGTGATAAAGCTATACTGTTCATTAATTCTACTATATTTTTCTAGTATTTGTTTTCCCACTATCAAGATTAATTTTGCTAGTTTCTTTTCTCTTCTCTCAGACATTCCCACTTTCCCTTCTTATATTCCTGTTAATGCCCCCTTTTACAAAATCTGAAGTCCCTGTCTCATACTAAGACTTAAGTCTAAGCCATCACGCACTTACACAAATTCAAAATCCTGCTATTATCTGTGCCCATCTTCACCTTTTTATTTCCTATTGGAAATGAGGGAATCACCTTTCACATGTGAAAGATCAAATCCTTGCCTGTGCTGTGGATCTCATCTCCTGTTGCCTTCTGAAGTCAGTTGCTCCTTTGGCCCTGACCTGATGTGGCTCTCTTTATTTCCTGCCTCTGTGGCCAGGCTTTCTTTACAGGCTCATTTCCTCAGCCCCCGACATGCTGGCATTCCTCAGTCTTAGTTCTAGCTACTATTTTCCTTTCTTTCTCTATGTTCACTCTCTCTCTCTGAGTAATCTTGGGCTATTTTTGTGGTTTCAAAGATCACCTATATTCTAAAAATTTTCCATGTAGAAGTCTCCTCCAAGCTTCAGATCTATACACTTGATTGCCTCCTTGACATCCAAAATGCCCCAGCCACAAAAAGAAATAAAAATTTTAAAAAAACCTATTTCTCTACCTCTGTGAAAGCATCTCTATTCACCACTTCTGACAGATCTCTCACCCTACATGTCATCAATTCCTATTCTTTCTCCCTCCAAAATGAATCATAAGGTTGACGATTTGTCTGCATCTCCACTGCTACCACTGAATCCAAGCCACCAGGGCCTCATTCTTTGATTATTAAAAAAGCCTTCCTACTCCTCTCTCTGCTCCAAATTTTGGCCCTTTTCAAACTGTTCTTCACATAGCAACCCAAGTGATATTGTAACAGTCTTCTCCTATATTTAGAATAAAATTTGGACTCCTTACCTAATAAAATTTGAACTTCTTACCTACCGTGATTCATGAAGTTTTGATGGATCGTGCAGGGTCTTTGTTTCTCCATCTCTGGCCTTTTCTTCCATTTCCCATCGCATTCAACCAACAACGAATTTTCAAACCCTTGAGGGTACCAAGGTCTTTACCATATTAGGGCCTTTGTATGAACTATTCCCTATACCTGGAGCACATACTTTCCTTCCATTTTTGCCTGGCTCAGTCCTTACTTTCATTGTATTTCAGCTAAGACTATACTTTTGTTCTTCTTTGACAGCACTACCTCTCTGTATTTCATAACACTTATCAAGAGTCATAGTTATATATTTATTTCTATGTTTCTTTATTGTCCGTCTTTCCAACTGTGTTGTAAGCAACAAGTCATGTTTCATACCCATTTTATTCTCCAATGTGTACTTGTGGTGCCATACAATACTTAGCATTTAGCCATTGCTTAATCATGATTTGTTGAATAAATGAATAAATTCTTAGTAATCCTCAATTCTAAGGCCAACTTTTTCTTCCTTCTTCACACCAGAATGTTGGAATGTGTTTATGAATCCATGTTTCAACTATTTTAAGTATATGTAATAAAGATATCTATTGAAGATAAGATTTACCAACTTTATTAAAGGGGTTTAATTTTCAGCATAGATCAATTTAAATGCATAAAATCGTTCTGTTGCCTAACTTTCAATGCCCTAAGTTGTGTAAAAAAGTGTAAGTGGATTCTTTAAAGGAAATGAATTTTCCAAGCTGATCAGATTCTTTTTGTCATCAATGAAGAGAACAGTGCATGTCAAAAATTTGAAATATGGATAATCTTTAAATCTTTTATCTTTTTAGACTTGCTCCTTCATTTGTCATTTCTAGAATGAATGTCCTAACTCTACTGATGAAAGAGAACTTACATAGACTGTAAACTCAATGAGCCATTAAATAGGTGACAATAATCTTGATAGAAATTTGGAATATTTAATTAGCACAAAAAATACTCTTACCCAGCGTGCTCAATTACTGCCATGGATACTCCCCAAAATATCAACCAACTATTTTGCATGTCCATGAAATGCTTTAGAAGACATTTAAGACTGAGAAAGGAGATAATATTTCATCTATTAATTGAGGACCTGACACATTGCGTGTGTCCAGTAATAAAGTTTCAAAGTGAATTCAGTTTAGATCCTTGGGATATTTTTAAAGGTGACATTTCTATCCCTAAGGCTAACATTATGTGAAAGTAACTGAAAGGCAATGAAAACCTCTGGGCTAGAAAAAGGAAATATATTGTCTGGTGTACCCAATGGTATTGTTATAGTTTCTTTTACTCATTACCTACGTTGGCCAAAGGCCAAAAAAACAAGAAGAAAGAAGAAAATCATGATCTTGCAAATCATGATCATGATGGAAAAATCAGCTCTTCAGAGTTGGTCTGTCAGCACAAGAACAAACAGCCTAAAGGAAGAACACAATAGAGATGATTGAATAGGAAAGAGGATACAGAGAGGAGAAAGATTGGATGCTTTAAATACAGGGAACACAGGGAAGTTAGACTTACTTTTGTAAGATCGGCTCAATATCTCTGTCAGTTTACTCAATAGAAAAAGCATGTTATGGTTTTAAGAGGTGGGGCTTCAAAGTTGGTCACATCATTCCTTTTCCAGGGTAAATAATTCCTCATGAGTATAAAATAATAATGAAACATTTGGTCTTCCAAATAGTCTCAATGTTTTGGACAAAAAGTTTGATTAGATGTTTTACAAAGCCCACATTTCCCCATTGAGCAGTTAGCATCACAACCCTGGTTCACATGGGCATGAGAAACAGGAGAAATGTTTATTCTCTCGGTTACTCAGCCTGAGAACCTATACATTGTTCTTACTGTTCCACCAGTGTCCCCTCTCCATGACCGTAGCCCATACTGGGCCAAAAATCTGAGATAGGGACTGATATAGAGGTCCATAAATGCATGTTCATATCCTAACATGAAGATGATGTTAATAGGAGTCCAGTGGCCACAAAAAAAGAAAATTTCATCTTGTCTCAGATACTGAGTATTTTAGCATTGCTCAGTTAACTTAGTTCCATCATCTGTTGACAATGCATTGTTTCTTATGAAAAATGCCATTAGACTGAGAATTCATTTATGTGTTTTAGTTATTCATTTATTGATTGATTAAATAACCATTATTGAATGCTTAATATGAACCAGACACTCTGCTTGACTCTGGAGATACAATAATTCAAAACATCAAATAGCTTAGTCTAATCTTAGAAATAAATATGCAAGTAAATAATACAAAGAGGTATTATCGATATTGTGATTAATGTTTATAACAGATACTGTGTGAGCACAGAAAAAATTTAAAATTGACTAGGAAGTAAGTGGAAAAAAAGCTTCCTAGATAATTTTTTGGAGTAGAGTTAGGAATAGGGCAGTAAACATCTCTTTGGCCAATAAACTCAAATAAAGCTTAATTAACTTATTCTTTCAAAATTGAGGAATCCAAATTTTACAGCTTCCGTGGTGGATTGAATTATGTCCCCCCAAAGCTCACTGAAGCTTGAATTTTGTCCCCCAAGTTTTACATCTTAGAAACTTAGTCCCCCTGTGACTGTTAAGAGAGTGGGAAATCCTATTACGGTAACTGAAAGACGGAGCCTTGAAGTGGTGACTAGATTGTAGGAACATGCAGTAGTGAATGGACTAATGATGGTGGTCAGGTGCGTGGTTCTATGGGCTTTAAAAAGAGAGTAAATGAGGAGGATACTCTGCTCTCTCTGCTCCATCCTTTTCTCAATGTGATACTCTGCTGTCACTTTTGCCCCCACCAAGACCTTCACCAGATGTGTTCCCTGGCCTCAGAAACTGTAAGCAATAAATTTTGTTTTCTTTATAAATCACCCAGTTCCATAGTATTTTGTTATAAGCAACAGAAATGGACCAATACTGGGGCCGAGCCCGTGGCACACTCGGGAGAGTGCGGCGCTGGGAGCGCGGCAACGCTCCCGCCGCGGTTCGGATCCTATATAGGACTGGCCGGTGCACTCACTGGCTGAGTGCCGGTCACGAAAAAGACAAGAAAAAAAATAAAAAGAAATGGACTAATACAGTGTTTACATTTTTATAACTACTATTATTCATAAAGGATGCCTGCACAGCCAGCTTTAGACATTTTTTGTCTACCTTGTGCCAAATAATTGCTTGATTTTTTTTCACTGAATGATGAAATCAGTAGTTATTTTGATGTTCTATAGACAAAAAAATACATCCTTACCCATTTTGAAAACCTCTACTACCTCAGACTCTCAGCACTTATAAATAAGCAAAATTGATTTATGGCAGGTTACTTCACTGTAACACTTAAGCTGTATGACAACATATTAAGTAGTGGATTGGTTTTCTGAAATGATCTCCCCCACCAATTTTGACACTCAGGTACACAGAATTAAATTAGTAATAACACTTGAATTATGACACATTTGAAGCATTAATCAATGCATTCCCTCATTTAGTTTATTTTCCTCATATTTATTGTGTTATATTTTGACTTTCTTAATGATATCCTTTGAAGCACAAACTTTCAATTTGGTAAAACACAATTTACCTGTTTTTAACCTGTCTGTGCTTTTGGTGTTATTTTTAGGAAATCATTGATTACGATCCAAGATCACGAAGATTTACTTTGATGCTTTTATCCTAAGAATTTTAGAGTTTAGCTCTTACATTCCAGTCTTTGACCAATTTTGAGCTAATTTCTGTATATGGTGTTGTGATAAGAGGTCCTACTTAATATTTTTAGTATGTGACTATCAGTTGTTACAGCACCATTTGTTAAAAAGACTACTCATTCCCTTTGAATTGCCTTGGCAAACTAGTCAAAAATGAATTGATAGTAAATGTGAAGTTTTATTCCTGAATTATCAATTCTATTCTGTATTTTCAACTCCATTCTAGGATCTATATGTCTCTCCTTACACTACTATTATACATTCTGCCGTTGCTTTGTAATAACTTGATGTTAGGAAGTATGAGTCATCCAATCTTGTTCTTTCTCAAGATGGTTATGGGTATTCTGGGTCCCTTGAGTTTCCATATGAATTTTAGAATCAGTTTGTCAATTTCTGGAAAGAAGACAGCGGGGATTCTTATAGGAATTACATTGAATCTGTAGATAGACTCAGAAAAAAACATTTAACATAATACAGCACTCTTTAATGATAAGAAAAAACATTTAACAGGAATTTTCTCAATCTGATAAAGGTCATGTGCAAAAACTCACAGCTAACATTATACTTAATGATGAAAAAATGAATGTTTCTTCATAAGAACAGGAAAAAGATAAGAATGCCCACACTCAACACTTCTATTCAACATTGTATTGGAAGTTCTTGCCAGGGCAATTAGGTAAAAAAAAAAATCCAATAAAAGAAAGTCAGAATGGAATGAAAGAATTTAAAAACTATCACTATTTGCAGATGATATGATTTTGTATATAGAAAGTCCAAAAGAATCCACAAAGAAAAAAACAATTTGAAGTAATAAGTAAGTTCAGCAGGTTAGCAGGAAACAAGATCAATACACAAAAATAATTTTTTATTTTACTTTTATTCACTTTCAATGTACTATACAAAAATAAAATTAAGTAAAAAAAATTAAATAGATTAAATAGATTTTAATTTAATTATAATTTAATTTAATTTAATTTTTAAAATGAAATCCTTAAGAATAAATTTAACAAAGAAAGTACAAAACTTTTACTGTGAAACTACAAAATACTGAAAGAAATTAAAGAAGATCCAAATAAATAAAAATATGAGTGTGTTCCATGTTAATGGATCAGGAGTGTTCTAATTTCTTTTATGATTTATTTTTTGCCCATTGGTTGTGCAGGAGTGTGTTTAAATTCTACATATTTGTGGATTTCCCAAGTTTCTTTCTTTTATTGACTTCTAATTTAATTCTTTGTGGATGTATAACATACTTTGTACAATTTTAATTCTTTTAAATTTACTAAGTATTAAAGTTGTTTTATCTTTCAATAAATTATGGTCTATTCTGGATAATAGTCCATGTACACCAGAGAAGAATATTCTGCTAATGTTGAATGAATTGCTCTATAAATGTCTGTTAGATACAGTTGATTTATAATGTTGCTCTCATTTGGTATTTCCTTGCTTATCATTCACTTACTTTTATAGTATATACTTATTGATCACTATCCATGCACTGTCACCATAATATCATTTGTGTACTGTCTCTCTTTATCCTATTTAGTTTTGCTATAATTTTGTCACATTATTTTTTTTAAACATTGTTTTTTTGCAAAGAACAACTTTCAGCTTTCTTGGTCTTCTATATTTATAACTTGCTTCTTGATTTTATTAATTATCATTAATAATATGCACTATTAGTTATTTCTTTCAGTTCTTAGAATTTTTCTATTGTATCTATACAGAAGAATCTGTATGTATTTTAAAATTAATATTATAATTTTTCATTTAATCCATAAGCTATTTAGCACTGAGTGAAATACATCTCCTAAAGATGTATTTTTATTCTGTTTTTTTTCCTATTATTTCCTAACTTAATTTGAATCTTGTTAGAGCCCATACAGATCTAATATGATACCTATTCTTTGATAATTTTAATATATTTTATGGCATACACATGATCAGTTTTTAATAAATGTTTTATGTGTGCTTGTGAAAATGTGTATTTTGTAATTTTAAAATGCAGAACACTCTCTTTATATTCATTAGTATAAACTTAATGATGTAGTTTCTGTTTCAATTTTTTCAATCTTTGCCAATGTCTGTATCTTTTGACTTACATAAAATCCATGAAGTCTGTTGAAATAGTCCATTATGATGGTGGATTTATAAATTTCTACCTGAGGTTGTGTAATTGTTTCTTCATGTACTTAAGACTATTTTATTATGTTCATGTATGTGTAAAGTTGCTATTTTTCTTGGTGAATGAAAGCTACATTGATTATGTAGTTACCCTATTTATCTCTGTTTCTAATCTTAAGCTCTATTTTTTCCAATATATTCGTTATTATCTTTATTTCGGTTAGTATTGCCTTATGTATCTTTGCTAATCTTTGTCTTTTAAATTGTGAGTTTATTTCATTTATATTTATTGTAATTATTGGTCCATTTAGACATGTTTTTATCATTGAATGGTAATATTTTAGTGTGTTCTACCTTTTTTATATTTCTTCTTAAAAACGTTAAATAATTGATATTGAATGAAAGTACAAGCTACAGATTGGGAGAAAATATTTGCAAAACACACATACAATAAAAATATTTATGCCTCTTCCAGAGACTACTTAAATATTAGCACTCATAAATATCTCTTGATCTTCATTCCCCCTCCTCTACCTCTTATGTTGAAACTATTGAGTCTTTTTATTTCTGGGTTATTATAAATAGAGCTTCTTTTTTCTTTCGCTCCAACTTTATTTTATTATTATAAACAAATTTCTTTCCAGATAACTTTAACTTCATAAATTTTTTTGATATCACTTAGATTTGTTTTTGTTCTTATTTGAACATTTCATTCCAAACTGTTTTTTAATGAGTTCTTCTGGAGAAAAAAAAAAAAAGAAACAGATTAAAGGTATTCTATCATGTCCTCATATTTGAATGACAGTTTGGCTAATATGACATTTTAGCTTCTAGGTTATATTTCTTCACCATTTGAAAACACTACTTATTGTCTTCTTGCAATGTTTTATTATGTGAAAAATATGATATCAATCTGTTCTTTTTCCTTAAGTGTAATTTACTCCATTTTTTTTCTATCTGTGTAATTTTAGATTTTTGTTTTTTGTCTCTGATATTCTTAAATTTCAGGCATGACACTCTAAGCACTATATAGTAGGTTTGTTCTTTAAAAGTATTCCACATATTTGCTCTTATAGTGCTTCCTCATTTTTTATTCATATTTCTCTCTTTCTGACACCATCTTCTAGATATTAGCTCTTCTAGCTTTATCCTTTGTATCTTAGCTTTTATTTTCATATTTTTAACTACTTTTCCTTTTATTCTTTTTCTGGAATGTTTCTACAATCTGATATTCTAGCTTGCAAATTCATTTCTTGACTATGTCCCTTCTTTATTCCATCAATTGAATTGTTTCAACTATTATCTTTTTTATTATTAATATTTCTGCTTTATTATTTGAATGTTATTTTGTTTTAGTTTTACATTGCTAATATTTCTTATATTTTTACTATAGTTATTAGTCTACTATTAAATTTTTGTGCCTATTACTCTTCCTTCTAGTGGAATGCATTATCCAATTGATGTTAATTTTAAAAAGCTTGGATCCTCAAACATCTTGTTGTCTTAACATATGAGACTATTTTTCCCTAGAAGTATCAGTTACTCCATCTGGTAATGCATAAAGCAGAAAGTCAGGCCCAATTGTGAGACAGCGCCAATAGAGTCACTGGAGGAGAAAGAAAATGAAACACAGTAGAAGAGCCATAAAATGAGGAGTATATTGCTCCAGGAACCAGTCACACACACCACTCCCCACAAAACAACTGCTTAGGTAAGGCTTTACCCTTTTCTGGGAAAGGGATAAATTTATCATGTCTCTACGGACATTCTTCTGTTCCTTATTTTCTTTAATGCACAGCAAATGTGTATGAAATTTGACAATCATTTTTTTCTATTGTTCAATCTTTATGCAAATTGGTTTTCCTATAATTTTTGGATAATAGGCCTGGACATGCATAACTTATCCAGCTTTACAGTTCTAGAGCACCCTCTTTTATTGTTTTCACAAAGTAATAAGAATATTTGCCTCATTCAGAAATTTGCCTTCCCTGCTCTTTTCCCCAATTTTATCTAGACATTTTACTCTATATTTCATCTGTACTATCTTTGTTTTGTTCAGTTAAGACAATATTCCTGACAGCTTCTTCTCAATGTAGATCTTTGTCCAGGTAGGGAGTGTCAGTTTGTTAATATCCAGAATTCATAGATCACATGCAGCAATAACATTTCAGTAGCAATGAACATACCTAGCTCCTAGATCTTGGCCTCTCATGCCTCACTAAAAGAAGCCAGGCGTCCTTGGAGAATGGATGATTCTGAAGCTTGACAAGGTAGGTATGAAATGAGCTTACCGTGTTTTGTCATGTCTAAAAGCAAAAAAGTATTAAAACAACAAAAAAAGAACAATAGCGATACATCACAAGGATACTAAAGCCAGCTTGATGTGGTTCTCCTAATCAAAAATAGGATATTCAGAGCATCTAAAATAATGAAGTATTCAAATGAGTGATAAACCATTGAAAAATAGGAATTTATGAGTGTGTATTGATAATAAATTGACAAATATATAGCATAGATTAGAGGGCATGGTTTTCAGCTGAATATTGAATGCTGATTGGTAAATATATAGAAAGAGCTGGAGTTAGAACACCAGTATTCTGCAATTATTGTAGTAAATATTAAATCAGGCAAGTATCATCAATTGATGAGAAATCAACGGTGAAATTTTGATGAAGATTAGGACATTTACATGGTCTTAAAATGTCTCTCTCCCAAAGACTCCTTATTAGTTACGAGGAAAAATATAGTAATTCTAAAGTGGAGAAAAGCACTTTTACCAGATCGTCAAAATTAATATTACCTGTGAAGATGGAAATCCTGTACCATAGATGTGATATCATGGAAAAAGCACAAGATCTCTCACATATTGCTCTGTCCTAAATATAATCTGAATATAATCATAAGGTAACATCAGATAACCCCAAATGAGGTCTTTTCTATCAAAAAGGATACAGACTGTATTTTTCAAAAATGTTAATAGCATACAGGATAGAGTGAGACTGCAGAATTTACAGAGTAAAGGAATATAAAGAGGTTTGAGAAATAGATGCATTAACTGACCTTTCTCTGGATCCTGTACTGAAGGGGCAAAAAATGTAATAAAGGATATTAATGAGTTCAATTGAAAAAATTGGAACATGGATGATTGATTAATAAAATAAATTTACCAATGTAAAATTTACTGAATTTGATAACTGTACTGTAGTTACGTAATCTAATAATCCTACTCTTAAGAAACACACATCAAATAATTTAGAGACAATTGGCCACAAAGTATGGAACTTACTCTGAATTGGTTCAGAAACAAAAAAAAATTGTGAATTTGTATATAGAGAGACATGCCTACTTACACAAACACAAAGAAATAGAGGAGACAGAGAAAAAGCAAATGGGATAAACACAGGATGAAATGTACAGAATGGGTAAATGTGGGTGAAGGGTACATGGGTGGTCTTTGTACTAATTCTTCTAACTTCTTTGTGCATTTGAAATTACTTTTCAATAAAAAGTTTAAAATTAAAAAAAGAAAAAAATTTCCCAGTCCGAACACCCTCAACTCTCTCCGACCTCATCCAAGCATGCCTGAATTAGAAGCTGCAGCCCTCCTGACCTCCCTGTTTCATGTAACATTCTCAGATTGCTCTTCAGTGCTTTCTAGAGGTTATTTGAGGGGTTTCCTGTCCTAACATCTCTCAGCTGCTGCCTCTCCTCTCCTTCTTTCCACAGAAACGCTGACACCATTTGGTTCTATTGGCAGATTGTCCCCACTCCTTTTTAACACATGCATGATATCCTAAGAGGTACATTATCACAATTTAAATTAACTACTTTTATATTTTTGGACAATTATGCTGCTTCTAATTTTTACTCTGATAAATAGGAACTTTGAGTTGAAAATAATTTTTTGTCTAGGTTTCTGATTATTGCTTTAGAGTAAAGTTTTAGAAGTATAATTACCTGATTACTGGCTATGAAGATCTTTTTCAAAGAAATTTAACATGTATTTCTGGATTATGTAGTAATCTAGAAAGAACATATTTTCTTTAAGATATAATAATTTTTAGATACCGATAATTGAAGAGCAATAAGAGCTGCATTAAAAAGATTTTAACTGTTTTTATTAATCAGATTAATAATTGTTGGTCATGTTGATACTGCTATTCTGAGACAGGTTGTGGGGGTAATGTGGGATAAAGGAAATAAGTAAGTGGTATTCTAATCCTGTCATCCTTAGTGATCTTGAGAATCAGAATTTTCAGTGTAAGAAAAGTGAAATGCATGAGGTTAACTAAAAATTTTATAGTCCTGAATTTGAATAGGAAGTATTACTATGGACTCCTAACACAAGGATGTGGAGAAAGGGAAACCCTCCTACACTGTTGGTGGGACTGTAAGCCAGTGCTGCCATTATGGAAAACAGTATACAGGTTCCTCAAACAACTACAGATAGAACTGCCATATGATCTAGCAATCACACTGCTGGGTGTACACCCAGGGGAATGGAAATCATCATGTCGAAGGGATACCTGCACTCCCATGTTCATCACAGCTCTATTTACAGTAACCAAGAGTTGGAATCAACCTAAATGTCCATTGACAGATGACCAGAAAAGGAAAATGTGGTATATATACACTCAATGGAATACTACTCTGTCATAAAAAAGAATGAAATTCTGCCATTCACAGCAACATGGGTGAATTTAGAGAAAATTATGTTATGTGAAATAAGCCAGGCACAGAAAGAGAAATACTGCATGTCCTCACTCATAAGTGGAAGCTAAAATAAAGGAAAGAAAAAAAGAAGCAAACAAAAAAATCACAATAATACATTGAACTTTCAAAAACAAAGAGAACAAAACTGTGGTTATTAGAGGTGGGAAAGGAGGAGGGGGGATCAGCGAGAAATTAGTTAAGGGTCACAAAATTGATTAGGTTTTATAAATATGAGTATGCTAATTATCCTCTCTTGATCATCACATAGTGTACGCATTTATTGATATTTAATTCTTTACCCCACATATATAATCAATTATGTTTCAATTTAAAAAACTGTCAAAAAAAAAAAAAATGGAAAAAAACCAAACCACGCATTCTTTGTTTTGTCCACTGAAACGGCCTAGAAACAATGATCAAACCAGTAGCAATGAGCATTCATTCCTAGCTCCCAGGTTATAGTCTCTAAGTATAATCACCTACACAAAGGAACCAGTTTTCCTTGGAGAAGTTACTGATTCCATGACTGGGGCAGGAAATACACAAGATGATCCTAGAACATCTTGTTATACCAGAAAGCAAGGAAATCATCAAATATTAACAAATGACTCAGGAGCCAATGTGAAAAGATTTCTTTTCCACAAGGTGGAAAAATATGAGAATCATCAAGAATACTTACAATAAATTTAAACACAAAAAATGTGTTTGAATCTTTGAGTTCATAATGATACTACATGAAGTCATCATTGCAGACTGCCAGAGAATCACCTCATTATTTGAAAACTAGTTTGTAAAGGGAATGACACCATCATTTATCCTGCCTTTCCTACAAGAACTATACCACCAAAATAACCCAACATTAGATTAGAGAAAATAATTCTTTATGGACTAATACATGTAAAAAAATGACAGAATATCTCTCTTTTGCAATTCAATGAATTTATGGTCCTAAGCATTAAACATCCATGGCTGATAACACCATGAAAGAATACATAATATGATAGTAGTTACTTCTGATGCAAGAACAGAAAATCTCTTATGAAAAGTTTTGGTAGAAAGAAAGAAAAAAAAAAAGAAGGAAAGAAGGAAGAAACAAACCTAAATTAGGTCAAGACTCTAGGTCCAACTACTAATTTACAACAAACACAAAGAACAAAAAAACATGCTAAACTTCACTTTAAGTATGAAATCAGAATAATCCAGATTTCTGGAAAATATAACTTGAATTCTTTCTCAAATTTCATGGGTTAAAAAAAAGACAGAGAGAGGTGGACGATAAATACCAACCAATCTCAATGCATTAAACTCATTTGGATCCTCATTTTAAAAAACCTCAAGTGGTTAAAAATAAATGACACAATGACGTTAATGAAATAATTGTAAATTTGAACAGTGCCTAAATATTAAGGTATTATTTTAAAAATTATTTGAGATATGATAATTATGCGATGATTACGTTTAAAATAATTCCTGTCTGTTCAAGAAACATACTGAAATATTCATGGTTGAAATAATACAATGTCTGGGATTTGCCTGAAAATGGAGTGGAAGTTGTGAATTGGGTGTGGGGATGGGGAGGAGATGTCAGAGCAGGTCATTGATTGATGATCTGTAAAGTTGCATGATGAATACCCCATTATACTATTTTTCCCATTTTTTGTGTTTCTAAAGACAAATAGCGGTATAAACATATCATTTAGGAATATAGTGGTAAATACCGGAGGAAAGACCTACAGAATGTGGGGATGGGTCCTTCTGGGAAAAGGAATGGGAGTAATGAGAAGCTGTAAGTCAAAAAAGTACTATTTTTTACTATTAGTTATTCAGTGTTTTCTATTTATAAAAGTATGTGCATGTATTACTTTGTCAGAAATGAAAATAAATATAATTAAAATCAAATCATTACATATTTTGACTTACCAATTCTAACAATTTATCCTGCAGAAGACCTTGTACAAATAGAATTTGACAAAAAGTCAAAAGAATATAAGTATTCATATGTTCACTAAAGCATAGTTATAAGAGTAAATAACTGGAAAAAAGTCAAATGCTCATGACTAGAGGATTTATCCACTGATTTTGTAGATCGTTGTTAAAAAGAATGAGGTTGTGCTACAGACACTGTCTGAAACAGCTTCACTCTACACTGCTGAGTGAAAAAGAAAGTCACTAAACGACAGATAACATATAACGACATATAATATTCTATTTCTGTTTTTACTTTTTTTTTAGCAGTAAACATTCTGCAGTAAATCTACTTACTTTCAAGATGCTGCAAATTTTACTTGGTAGTACATATTCTTTTAATTTGAGATATTGTCATAGTAACTTTTTATCAGTGGTTTGAGCACTAGATTTTGAGCCCTCAGTGCGCAAGGATTATGTGTATTTGATGTGCTATTTAGCATTTTATAAGGATTTTATGCAAATAAATATATAAATGATTTTAGTAGATGCACTGACAAAAAAGAGAAATGTGTCATTAATAGTTATTGAGAGGGATTATTAGAAACCCTTTTAATTTATGTACTTCTTTTCTCTCTGTTTATATAAGAATAATATATTTCATTTCCAATCATAGAAATAAAACAAGGGAAGGAAGAAATAGAAATGGAAAAATACAAAATAAATTTTAAAAATATGACTGTATGCATCACCATCTGGAACCAAAATATTCCCACCATGCCAGTGTACTGACCCAACAATTCTCTTGACCAAAACGTGAGTAAAACATATAACTTCCTATGAAGTTACTTCTGGCTTATTGGTAAATAGCAGCCTACTGCAAACCCTGTGTCTGCTTACGTCCATCCCATATTATTATTTACAGAACAAGTACAAAGTAGTTTGTTGCTGATTAGAAAGAAAAAGGAGATTGCAGCCAGCAGTTTCTCAGAATGACTTTTATTTTGATGGATATTTTTTAATGAACCTAATTTATGTGAAGGTTGTTCTGTTAAAGGAAAAGTTCACAAAAATATCATGCATGATTGATCTCAAGACTGTGCCTCGATCCAAAGACAACACACGACAGCAGTCAAATATACATTTTATGGGCTTTTGTCTGTTTTGCAATAACACCGGAAAACATTCTTTAATTAAAATTTAAAACCGTAACTGATTAATTTTCTGAGTAAACAATCTCTGTAAACATGGAATGTCAGCATTTTAAAGCTGTTCGAGTATAAATTTTACTTTCCCTGCATAGGCATTCTGGGAAGAACTTTGGCAGAAGCAAAAGGCGACAGTGTGACCTAGGAGAGAAGGATTTGAAGTCTTAGCTTGTTCTGTAACCTCACCCCTGTCCACCAAGTTGAGGCCCAGTCAGGGCTGGGGGAGATGTCCTATACTATGTGACAGGGTTGGCATGGGCCCAGTTGTCACTCACTCCATAGCCCTTTTGCTAGCTGCAAATTGCCAGAAGTTTCCAAAAAGCCCATTCAGTAGCTTAACCTGCTACTACCTCATTGGTACAATGCAGAAAAATTTCCCAGGGATTTGGCTGTTGACAAGGCTGTGTGGAATTTAGACTGAGCATTCACATTTGGGTTTCTGTTGTTAAACATCATTCCCAATTTTTACAGGAGCCAGAAAGCAATCTTATTTCTCCTCAGCATCTTTATGACTTTTCTTTTCTTTTTTTTAAACAGAGGGGAGGTTTTAAATGTTACTTAAAATACTCTTGAATGGCTTTTCAAGAAAACATTGCCAGGAAAATGGGGGAGTATGTTCAAAGTAAAGAATCTAAAAATCTCTGCTTAGACATTTGTTTAAAACTTGAAATAAAAATGCTCATAATCTAGTTATTTTTATTAGACATTTATAGCCCTGCCAATAATAAATTACAGTGACCTTTGTTCTCCTAGAGTCTAGAAAAAGAATGAGAATTGAAGTCCTCTGAGCTTGTCTAGGTGACGTCCACAGTGTGGATTTGGGTTTCCAAATGGTTCAGCTCTTTTGGGCTCACTTCAAACCCCTATTGACAAATCCTACATTTTTCAGGGACAAAACCATTCAAAAAAATATTTCCACACTTTTGGACTCTCCTTAGCGCCCAGTGAATTCATTTCTCTTGTAATTATGCACGGAAGCTTTTTTTAAAAAAAAAAGTTTCTACACATATTAATCATATTATTATTCCTACAGGAAGAAGAAATCTGAAGAAAGTTCCCCCAAACAAGAGAAACTTCAGTCTTTTACTCTGTCTCCCAAAGAGTTCGTGTATTGGCACATCATTTAACACTGCACATGTGTCTGTGAAGGAATTTACAAGGGCACTTCCAAAAGTTCAGAGAAAAAATAGAATTAAAAATATAATATGACTTTTTCCATAAACTTCTTGAAGTACCCTCCTATTAGTTAATTCTTCCATCCTGTTCATTAGCCAAGTGTTTATTAGATGCCTAACTCATTTACTAAACAGTATAGAAGATGAAGATTTTGCATCTTCCTCATAGAGGAAACAGAGAACCAAAGAAAGTCTGTCTGTAAGCTCTGCATGTAATGATAAGGTAGGCACATTTAAAGAGCACCTACTACAAGCAAATCTATATATGTCATCTCATACTATATTTGTAATTTCAGTTTCTCCATGACCTTGTGAGATGTGAGATTTGAGATTTTATAATTAATGTTTCTTGGTCATCCTCCATAGCAACCACTACAAAACACTACTAACGTCCACACTGCCTTGTTCCTATTTAGATGAGTACCAAGAACCTAAGAAGAGTAGAATTCCTCTGCAACTCAACATGTCACTGGAAATATTGGAAGCCCTGCTTTAACAAGTGCTTGGGAATCTTGCTGGAGACATGGTGAGCAGCTGCCTTCAGAGGTCCTCTAAACCTTGTTTCTCTATAGTCGTGCGTTCTCCAAACCATTTTGAAAACCATCTCTACTGAAAGACGTTAGAAATCATTATTGGCATGCTCAATTTTCAGATTAGGAAATGCACTCCATAGAGGTAACAAATTCTAATCTCAGTCAAACCCATAGTCCTGATGAATATGTTTGGAATTGCCAGAATACGCATATGGACCACTGGGAAATATTGTCATCTTCTATTAAATTGTGAACCTTACCTGCTAAGCTCTTTTTCTAAGGAATTGATATAACACGGAGTTAGACAGATTGGGATATTTATCCCGGCTTCACCATTTTCCAGGCATGTAACATTAGATAAATTACATTACCAATCTAAATTGCAGCTTCCTCATCTGTAAAATTAGAGAATAATAGTACCTGCTTCATAGAGTTGTTGTGAGGATTAAATGAAATAATGCATAGAAAGTGTTGTAACACAGTGATTGGCATATTCGTGGTTCAGTAAATATTAATCATGGCTAGTGTTGGCACTGGGATTCTTCATTTCCAAGGTCCTAAAACCGTTTGTCTTTTTAAAACTTGTATTTCTAGCAGTGTGCACAGTGCCATGAACACAACTGACTCCCCCCTCCCCCCCATAAATGCTAGTGGATTTACTGAATATGTTCTCTATTAAATTCAAACCATGGGATAGGCATCCAGAAATAATAGACGGTATTTAGCTCTCTTCTGACTTTGTTCATACAAATCCGTCCCTACCCCCCTTGGCCCCTGAGTCACAGGCACACACATGGCATCATATTTCTTCATGTTGAGCTGGAAGGGGTGTTCATGTCGATAAGAAACCTTCCTCCCACCCCACGTTGTCTGCCCTGCACTTAGGAACCAAGGTTGAGTTCAAACAGGGGTCAGGGAGATAAAAGCCTGAGGCTTAACCACCAATTCACTAGTCTGGTGCCTAAAACTTCCGTCATTTATTTATTGCCATTAGAAAGGATAAGCTGGGTCCTGTGTCATGATGGCTGTCGGTAGAAGCCCCTGCCATTTATTATCTCCCCTTCAGTTGGGAAACAGGGCAGGCGGATGCCATTTCCCTGGGACACGCTGCCCTGTCTGTGTCCTGCAGTCTGAATGGAAATAGAACTTTCCTTGCCCTTTATGGGATCTTTTGTTTCTCATCAAGAGGCCAAGTACAGACATTTTGAAATAATTGTCAAAGATGGAGCACATGTGGACGGAGGGGGGAGAAGCCAGCAAGCCCTGGGAGCAAAGAGGACAGACACCAAGGGCTATGGCCTCCAGAGTGAAGGAGATTTACTGCATCCATGACAGAGACTATTTGTTAAGGAGGAGAAGATAAATAAGAGGCCCTTTTAGAGCCAATGGCCATGTGGAAGGTGCTAGAAGCGTTCTTGGGCAAGAGCAGGGCCCAGCCTTAGTGCCAGCTGGTTGCCGTCGAGTTAGGTCTGCTCTGCACCAAATCTTCACCTCTTGTTCAGTTCTATGCATGAGCCCTTTTAAATGTTAGTTCAAAGGAATACCAGCCAGGCAGACAAAAAGGACAATTATACAACAGCCAGTCCTGATGCATCTAAAGAAAACCTGGAAGGCACCAGCCAGTGGAGCCTGGATGAAAAAAGGTCTCCAGAATCCCTGTGATGTCTGCCAAGCTCGCAGGAGTCTGAGCAGTGCCATTCCCCTCCTGCCGTAGATCCTCCAAGCTGTCTGCCCCCCTCCTTCACTTTGGCAAAACAAGCAAGATCATAAACGTCAGATGTGGGCTTGTCGCTGCAATGATCCCGTGGCTATGAATAAAAAAGTCTGGGTAACAGATTTGTGAACCGAACCGCCTTTCTGTGTGGTGGACCCTCATGGGTCAGGGCTGCTGCTCACATTAAACTTCTAGGGATCAAGACCCCACAGGGTTAAGCCCAGAAAGCTAGAATGATATTTTCACCGCCTTTGATGACATGCTAAAATAAAGAACGTCTCGTTTTCCAGCAGAACATTGAGTCTATGAAGCCAATGTACATGTGGTTACTATTTGCAGAATTTGGCATTTTCTATGAATAGTATAAAACAGGCATTGGATCGGCTGTCATGTTTTGACAGGGTTGTCCTTTTTTTCCAGAATGCCACTCTTCCAACCCCCCTCCCTTATTTGAGCAGCAACCCTACCAACTTTTTTTTTTTTAAGTGGACTAAGAAAATTGATGAATAATGAATTAAAAGCTGGAGTGGGTCAGGAGTTTAAGGCACAGGAAACAATCACCCAGAAGAGAATGGGGCTCCCTAAGGGGAGCCCAAGTCCCTGTTATGACTCTTAGTCAGATCGTCTCCAGACGGGGCCTTCCCCAGCTCCAGAAATGGGAACGAGGTCAGGGACCAGATTAGTTAACAGTGTGAAGCGGGTGTTTAAAGCTGTT
Source organism: Cynocephalus volans (assembly GCF_027409185.1). Taxonomy (NCBI): domain Eukaryota; kingdom Metazoa; phylum Chordata; class Mammalia; order Dermoptera; family Cynocephalidae; genus Cynocephalus; species Cynocephalus volans. The sequence goes on from NC_084462.1 coordinate 48,257,241, forward strand.
TAGTTTACAACAAGCTAATCAGCTTGACAGGGAAGTATCCCAGCTCTTCTCTCTGCGCAGTGTGCATTTGGTTTCTCCCGAGCCGTCTGGACCTCTGCTTTCATGTTCTCTCAACTCTGCACCTTTAATTCATCCACAACCTTGACAGGAATGAAGCTGAGGATGAGAAATAATTTTAGCTCTTTGCAGTGACACACATCCATCAGTCTCAGCCCCAGGGTGTAAACGTGGGTGTGAGGTCTCAACTTCTCAGTGCAAAATGGAGTTGCTGTGTTTAACCTGTAAGCTGTTATTACACACACACACACACACACACACACACACACACACACACACACACACACACACACACACACATGAAGCCCTCTTTCAAACTCTTGGGGCTTTGTGTTTTCACCCTGAGTTCTGCATGTGTTAATTAAATTTGTATTTCAAAAGCTGGATCTAAGGACCACTTTTTTATTTCTCTTTTTCTTTTGTTCAACATGTGACACTTTTCTCTTTGTTTCTAAGGAACCAAAAGCCAGAGCGGCCCTACATTGAATACCTCTCCTAATCAGTCCTACGGGTTTACATCCGACTGGTCTCACTGAGTATTCTTTTTTCTCTATTAGCAGAAGCTGATCTCACATTAGAAAAAAAATAGCTCTTACATTTATTTTGAACCAGCAGTGGTTTTCCGATTAAACAGTGTTGTCTTGCGTGTTTAAAGGAACAACATAATTACACTCAAAACTGAAACCAATTGTCAAGATGTCTAGGTTTGGCTTGGAATGGCCACAGTGTAAATCCGGTTATGGAATTTTTCAGAGCAGTAATAGGAATACCAAACAGGTCATGCACTGTATTATCATTTCATTGTTATTTATGTTTGCCTGGACTTGATTCAGAGTCTCAGAAACCGCTTACTCTCATGACATTTTTACTTATTAAATCATTTTATACTACCAGGAGCCTCTACATGAGCCTTTTCTTTAAAAAAATGAGGTTCTAGAAGTAAATTCCTGTCATTATTTATAGTTAATTTGTGTAGAGGTCACCACCTATGAGCATGCATTAATCAGATGAAAATAAATGCATTTAGTCATTCATTTATTTTTCATAAAACATATTGAGCAGCTGCTGTATAATAAACATTATGCTGCTAATTTCCAAAGATATGAAGAAAAAAGTCTTCAAATTGCTCATGATAGGAGAGATAAAATAATGACTATACAACCAACCATAAAACATATTTTACATATATGTAATATTTGTGTATTATATATGTGTGTATTTGTTTTTCTCTTTTCAGTAAGAACTCTATGGCATGAAGCTATTATCATCATCCATCACCTATTGAAAGAACACTGCTAGGCATGCTTTCAGGATCATACAGTTTAACTAGTAAAAATAATTTGCTTATTACAAAGAAAGTTTCAGGAGACTTTTATATATACTATCTTATTTAAATTATCCATTCTCATGATACTATTCACCTCACATTTCACAAAATAATGTATAACATAAGTTCTTCATCTAGAGGTTTAAGAAGTGTAATAGTTCAAGATAAGAAGGTCACTCACCCCAAAACAAATAAATTTTGTTGTTTACGGATATTAACACATATGTATACAGAGCCCTTGTCTTATGTCTGGTAAATAGTAATGAGCAAAACAGCTTTTTCTCTTGCACATACAGGCAAGTGAGGGAAGGGAGACGTTGTACAAACAAACACATAATTAAATATTGAACAAAATGCTGCTAAGGAAAAGAATGTGAAAGAGAAAGTCAGTGAAAGCATATGATTTAGAATGGAGAAAAAGGGACAGCCTCCTAAGGAGTGGGTACATGATCCAAGAATTGAAGATCAAGTTAGATAAAGAGTACAAAGAAGAGTGTTCCCAACAGAAGAGCAATGTGTGCAAAAGTTCCAAAGTAGAAAAGGGCAAATGTGTTTAAGAAATGGAAGAATACCAGTTTGCTAGAAATGTAATAAATAAGGGGAGAACCATACACACAGAACCTGGAGAAGTAGGCAAGAAGCATATCATGGAAGGCCTTGCAAGCCCAGTGTATTAGTCAGGGTTGGCTAGGATATGCTGCAATAACAAATAAACCCCCAAATCTCAGTGGCATGGCAAAATAAATGTTTTTGCTAGCTTCACATCTCACAGTCTAATACGGTGGTGGTGATGATAGTAAACTTAAGCCATACATAGTTACAGAGGTTGAGGTGGGAAGAGATACACAGAGGAGGAGAACATGCTTTTAATTGCTTTGACCTACAAGAGGCACTTATTACTTGAACATAATTCCATTGTTGAGAACTAGTTCATGAGGTCCCAAAAGGATGCAAATGGGTTTGGAATTATAGTTTAGTTGCATGCCCAGTACAAATAAATAATCTGATGAGGCTCTATCCATTCTCCTTCCAGAATAGAGTATAAATAAAGGAACTTTACACTTCGTGCTAAAGGCTATTAAGCAGGATTACAACATTGCTACAGTCTGAATTGTGTCCCCCCAATATTTATATGTTAAAGTCTTAAACAACAAGACAATGATATTAGGAGGCAGGGCCTTTGGGAGGTGATTAGGTCATGAGGGTGGAGCCGTCATGATGAGATTAATGTCCTTATAAAAGAGGCCCAAGGGAGCTTGGCCATTCATTCCACTACATGATGATGCAGGGAGACAGCACCCTCTATGAGACAGAAAGTGAGCCTCACCAGACGCCAAATGTGTTGGCACTGTGATCTTGAACTTCCCAGCCTCCAGAATCAAGAGAATAAATTTTTGTTGTTTATAAGCCACCCAATCTAAAGTATTTTGTTATAGCAGACCGAATGGACTAAGATAAACATAACCCAGTATCAACTTTTATGTGGTTATTCTACTATAAGGGAGAAGAATAGCCCTGAGGGACTCCATCTGGTCCTTGAGTAAACCCATGAACTAGACATATTATTTTTTTTTTCTTTTAGGCAAGTGACTTTGTCTTATATCTCCATCCTCCTTTTCTGAAAACTAAAACTTATAACTAATTTTTCTTGAGAATCCCACAGAGGAAAAACTTGTTGAATGTGAATCCACAATTAAAAACAAAAACAAAAAGAAGGTTCATAAAAACTCTACCAAGATCAAGAGTCAGGTACAACAAACACGTTTTAGAGCTTCAAAAGTAAAATAGGATGCTTATAATTATAAAAGAGTTTTAGTAAAGGTTTAAGACATATAAGTAAAAAATACAACATCATACCCAAAAAGCAATGCTAGTAGACCAATGTGGGAAAAAAGAACAAAGTAGAATTGTAATTATAAAATGTATTCCCTTAAATAAAAAGATAATAGCAGTGCATAATTTAATAGAGTTATATAAGTAGTTAGTCATATGTAAAAAAATACACTAGTGACTTTAATGGAAAATACATATCAAGAATCCAGCATAAAAATGGAGATGGAGATCATGAAGTTGAGAAAGATAAAAAGAAAAGGTAATTCCTTGACATTTTGCAAAGAAGTTGTTCTTTACATTAAATAGGCATGAGGCTAAAACATAAAAAAATTAGAAATGGTGCCACACTGGACATGTAGAAAAACTTCAAGACACTAAAGAAAAGGAAAATCTTGAAAACAACCATTGAAAATAGGCAAATCACCTACAAATGCACACTCACCTATTAAATCGACCTTCAATCTTTCATAAAAGTCATGGCAGAGGACAGTAACATTTTCTTATTCCTCTCTCTATTTCTATAGCTCCAAATAGCTGTAGAACCTATATGTCTAATGGTATGTGTAGCTGGAAAGTAGAAAAGAATAAAAATATTCAAGAGACATGCTATTTACTTGTGTGGAGGAGTGAGTAAACATTTTTAAAAAATCCTAAAATGTATTATTAGTGTTATCATATATATTATCATCTAAATAATCACCTTTCTAAATCATCCATATTATATCTTTAGATCTTATGCACTGAGGTTTCTAACACCACACACACCAATGTTTCATTTAAAGGTGTATGTGTGTGTACATGTGTGAGAACACTTAATACTTGGCAGTGAAGGTTCTGTATTTAGTGGGACCATTATAGAAAAGCATTGTCTGTGCTATTAGCTAAACATTAAATTCAATGTGCTGTCTGCTTCAACCCTTGTTCCATCTCCTTGTAAATGCATTTCCATCCATCCTTCTCAACTCCCTACCTTCCCATAAACTAAAATGTGCCCAGTATTTTACTATATGTCCACCAACCTTGTATAACTCTTGTATAAGCTCCCACCACCTCCTTCTTCCCTTCACTGAGAAGCCTTTAAAAAAATGACCAGTCAGCCATTGATGTCCCTACTTTAAATTTCCCTTTTCTCTAAATTTCTACTGAACACAGTTTTTTTTCTTTTTCCCCACCACAATCAGTCTAAAATCACTTTGGTAAGCTCATAAATTACATCCTCGTTGCAAACCCAATGCTCTCATCTAACTATCTCACTCAGGTGTCAGAGTATTGAGCATTGTTGAACTCTCCATTCTCCCTGAGCTTGGATTCATCACTCCATCCTGGCTTTTCTCCAATCCCATCGGCCATTCCTTTTCAGGCACTTTTGCTGCTCCTCTTCCTCTGATCCTCCCCCCACCCAGCCCTACCTCACCCCTGTGTTAGACCATGTCCCTATCTTCTGAATATTTCATCTTCTGGGGAGTTTATGTTCTGGATAGTTCATGTTTGGCCTAATCTGGGATGCATTAGCCAATTTGATGGCTCAGAACCTTTCAGTCCAATCCTTGTGAACATCTTCACTAGCTCAGAAAGACCTGAAGACATAAAGTCCCTTGCAAAATGCCACAGTCTAGAAGAAGGAATGGAGTGGGGAGGAAGAGGAGGTTGAGGGGGATGAGAGGCATATTATAAACCTCTTTCATTATAAATTTCTCCACCAAGGCACAGATGATGAATCACAAGCCACTTACTTTCCACTGCCAAGTGTGAGAGTGAACAGTGTGAATCAGCATATAAGATGAGTAACACTCAGGGAAACAAATCTGAACAGTGATGATGGGGTCAGCTTCCAACTTTAAGAACATCGCCTGATCGGCCAAAGTCCTGGATGCCGATAACACTGTCCTTTTTTGTTGCCTTTCTCCATTATCTGAAAATAGTTAAATTTGATAGTTTTCCAAACTCTTCTAATCCTGAAAGCATTTTCGTAACTTTACCCAGTAAGATTCTATATAAACAAGAGGAATATCAAAACCTTCAGAGCAACTGAACCTAGGGCTTAAGCCTCTAACTGGCATGTCCTTCATGTGGATAGTTTTTATATAGCTGGCCAAGATCAGCCAGAGTGACCATTGGTCAGACAGCCTGTGTACATGCTCTCAATATATAATAGGCAGTAGGAGTATGCAGGGGGACAAAAATGACCCAGAGGAAACACTTGATTATTTGTGAAGTGGAAATATAGATGCTTCTAGAGATAGATTCTACTGGATGCTTAGGCAAATCCATTCTGCCTTTCCTTTTCACTGACAGAATCTCTATTTTGCTGGGGGCAGTGGTGTTATCAGATAAAGATTTCATTTCTAGGGAGATTAAACCACTGGCAGTGATCATGTGAAACATATTTCTGGTCATCTTTGAATATTTCTGAAAATGTTCTGCTTTGCTGATATAGATACCACCCCTTCCTTTTACTGCTCACTGCTTTCTGCAGTCTGGATTACAGAAATGATGACTGGGATTGCGATTGCCTTCACATGCCTGATCAGTAGGAAACCAGAAAACGTTTTTCTTCCATCACTCTAGCCTGCTTAGCTCTGAATTTATTGTCACATGGGAGAAAGATAAATCTTCATTTTGTCTAACCTGTGCTTACTTGGATTTTCTTTTGTATGCAGCTGAACCCAAATCCTAACTCACAGGGTTTCAAATTAGATGAGCCAGAGCAGCAGAGTGAAAAAAACAAAGACTTGAAGGTCCAGAAACATGGACCAGCTTAGCTTCTTACCAGCTTGAGACCTGGGATAAGGCTTTAAAGCTTCTGAACCTCAGTTTCCTCATCTGTGCATTGGGGCTTACAATACAGAGCTCACCCTCTGAGACCATCATAAAAATGAGCTGAGTTAAGAAATAGCTTCTGTAGACAGAAGTTAAAATTATAATAAAAATCTTGATAGATGAAAGTTTTGGAGGTGTTCTCCAAAGTAACTTACATTCAAAAGAATTCATTTAAAGGTGGAGCTCGGCTATTTCTCACCAAGTCCATTTATTTTATGCACTGCCAGCAATATCATCGTAGCGGAAAACATATTTCATGGTGTGCTGGGTGGATGGAGCTGCATTCAGATGCTCGTGCACTAATTCCAGGTCAGCAAGAAAGAGCCAAAGCACCCCTGACGAGACCCAAACTGACCCCTTTTAACTCTTGAGCAAAATGTTATTTTACTCACCCACAAAATCACTGAGAATGAAACTAAATCTCAAAGAGGAATCAGCGCCATGGAAGAGATGACTCTGTCCAGGACAGCACTCTGAGCTCCCAGTGTGTTGTTATTGTCATTTTCTAATAAGAATTCAGGACATCAGGTGCAGTTTGCAGTTTTCTCTAGTTTCAACATTATTACACATTTTAGCTACTTTCTTTCCCCTTACACGATTATGGGAATATTTATGGGGAATTTTCAGGAGCTTACATGTATATTCAACATAAGCAGAACAGGCCATGTGTTGGGACAGGAGTAGAGTAGGGTGATTAATTTTGGTTCCAAAGAACAGAGATTTATCTTGATGACTTCAGGAGGTAAGGAAAGAGAGAGGTGGCTACTGTGTGGTGGCCAGGAAAGCAGGCTGGAACTGACACGCCTCTAGGAGCTGGCTCTCTTGTGTTCCAAGCTCTCATCTCTGCCTCTCTTCACTTAAAGGCGTCCACCTAGTTTCTCTGCCAAAGATTTTCCTTCATGACAGTGTACAGAAATATTAAGCCCAGAGCTTTGTGACCCTGACTTTGAAATTCCTCACAAAGGTAGTTATTATTATTGTCTTTTAAACTTAAAAGTTTAGTAAATGCTTTTATACCCGCTCTCTCATTTCTCAGAGTATGATTTCTCTAGCTCTCAATTTGAATTCATTTCTTTTCTACTCTAATTTAGTATATGATCCAAGAGGATTCGGAATCTTCATGGAAATAAATCTCTATAACCCAAGGTGGGCAAAATATCTATATCCCTCAACTAAAATCAAAGCAAATTTTTCTTTTATATTCATTCCACAACAAATTTTCATTTATTCTGCAATGCTCTCTCATTCACCACCATTACTATCACCTATTGCTTTTGATTTCACTCAAGTTATGGTCAAAGCAGCACGTTGCTAAAGGATTGGGGACTTTGTAACTCAAACAATTGAACAGAGACTTGACGGTCCCCTTTGATTCAGTTGCCATATGTCAGTGCTTCCTGTCTGTCCTGGAAGGCTGCCCCCTTCTCAGAATCACCCATGTCCTGTCTTTCTTTTCCTGACTTGGGAGTATGACTTCCGTCAGTCCCTCTAGAGGAATGAGCTGCCTTTCTCTTGTTGATGTCTGTTTACTTATCAACCTTTCAGGGAGGTTTTTGTTAAATAGTCAGGAGGAAGCACTGAACTGTGTAGCACATGTGTCCATTCTCTGGTGGCAGTGGTCAGTGGGGCTTCAAAAGATGTTCAAAACATCAGTGTCGATCTGCTTCCTTAAGGCTGCCAAAGAACAGAAATGTCAGGAACTATTTCATGTAAGAGTAAAAACCAGTAAACAAAAAATACCTCACACAAACCGATTAAAGGATTATTCGGAAACAATAGTAAACTTTTCAAGAGAGAAGCAGATTTAAGTAGGTCTTCACCTATATACAAAGATCTGGGGGAAATAAACCCAGAATTTTCATTTGGTTGCAAAGTGAAATTAGTATTTTATCAGTCCTACATTTCTTTTCAGACATTGAAAAACAGCCTGAACACCCAGTACATGAAAGCAAATGGATTTCCTTATCATATTGGTAAGGCTACCGGGGCAAGTCGTGAGCATGACAAATACAATGAATGTATTTTCCAAAAATACATTCTGTATTTTCTAAAAGGAGGGGTGTTTTAGATTTTTTTTTTCTTTTTACCATTTTCTTAAAACAATCACAGAACAAAATGACCCCCACAAAAATTTCTTTTAAGAATTGAGGTTAGATTGAAGCAAGTCACTGTGAAACAAACACTTACAAGGTTATTTCAACTCTCCAATGTCCATGAAGAACAGTTTTCACCACCCAGTAGCCAGATATAGGGACAAATTAAGTATCCTTATGACTTTCCACAACTCTGGACTATGTTCTTTCAAGTATTTACCTTTTTAAAGTGATTAAAATAATAATAATAAATAAATAAATAGAACAAAACAAAATAAAGTAAGTGATAAAATAACAAATCAGGGTAAAGATGTTTCATACTATACAACCTGGGGTGGAAAAAAATCCTCTTTCATAGAAAAGCCTGCAGAATAACTCCTAAAACCCTAAATTAGGCACTCCAAGTGGAAAGCCCATATTTATATCATATATGATGCAATTTTGTAAATAAAGAAAAAAAATCATTTTCTCTATGACCTCTTGAGTAGAGGGGCTCTTCTCGGTGTTCTTATTGCCAGTGGGCTTACCTTCACCATCTGTCGGTGCTCCTAGATGATTAACAAAAATACAATAGCAAGGGAGTGCTGCACCAGAAAATAAATATTTCTTAAATGCATACATGATTTTTAAGGGAAGTAAATGTCTAGGGTGTCAATTATTGAGAAATGTAGAGAAGATTTTAAGTACTACAAGTGTTATACTCTACAGCTATAAGTAATTCCCCAAATTACATGTGGGTTTTGCATAAATCCCTTTTTACGGAAATAGGCATGATAGGAATGTTAATGCTATTGCTTTGTCTTTTCTAATCCACATTTGGGGAAATAATTAGCTTGTATGTGAGAGAGGGTGAAAAAGAACAATGGATGATTAATTAATGGGGATATAAAGACTGTCTCTGGACAAAAGAGAGTCTCTGGACCCAGTAACTACTTCTGAAATTTTCAACTAAGGAAACAAGTAAAAAAAAAAAAAAAAAAAAAGTTACTTTCTTCATAAATATCCTCTTGCAGTATTGCTTTCAATAAGAAAAATTTGAGAACAACCTTTAATGTTCAACAGACGGGACTGACTAGGACAATATGGGGGCAAATTGATGGAGTCTTAGTGGCCATTCAAATGGAAAGTTGCAAATGCTACGCAGCAGCAAACCACCTGCTCAGGGAATAGAACCTCTCCTTCCTTGCTGGAACTATTTAAAATTCATACATGATTTTGTAGAAGGGCTGGAGAGAAAGTGAAAACCTTGAAAACATAAAATTTGTTATAATGGTGTAGTTTTAAATATACATATATATATTTAATTTTAGCACTCTTGTTATACTTTAGTGTAGTAATTGAACTAAAGGAAAGTGTAAAATTAAAATCAAGGAAAGGCTTGAGATGAGGAGGGATAATTTTACAAAGACCAGGAATTATAGGAGGTCAGCACCTGAGAACCAAGAGACAGAATTATACGTTCAAGGCTGAAAATGAAGAAGAGAAGCCTCCAACCCAACTGCACTCAGCAGAGGGGTCCCTCAGATGACAGTCTGTCACTTATCTGCATGCTTAATGACTTTTTTCATGAATCCCAAGACTGTGATTTGGCTTTTGCCTACAGCTTGCTTGTCCATGACAATGCTCCCCTGTGAGAATCCTCACCATCTCTCCTGTTCCCACTCTCAGACGACTGCAGCACCTTGCTAGCAGAAGTCACGACCACTACAGTCATACCATCCAAATCTGATGGGGCCATCAGTATGGATGATTATTTTTGTTGGTTCTCTGGTCCAGTTTCCATCATAACTATTATAAGTATTGGGGTTTTTTTGACACTTAAGATAAGAAGTGTATGCCTTTGAGAATACAGTGTGGTGGAAGGAGGACGGTTTTGCAGTCCTATAGACGAGTTCAGTTTCTGGCTCTTTACCTGTTAGTTACTTTCCCTCTGAAAGCCTCAGTGATCTCCCAAAAAAAGTGTCCTAATGTTCCTCTTCTGCATTCTGTTCTGAGATTTACCCACAGTGCCGGGCATATGGAAGGCATTCAATAAATGGTATTATCATCAAAAACACTACAAACTAGTGGTGAGACTACAAATGCAGGTGGAAATGGAAAGGAAGAGTTGGACGGGAAAGCAATTGTTAACATCCGAGAGTTGAATGGATGTGAAGGCATGTGAGGAGGTCAAAGATCATTCAAACTTTTTAAGCTTGAGTGGAAGGAGAGGGATGTTCTTGTCACTAAAACAAGCAAATAGATAAACAAATACAAAGTTGGGATTTGTAAAGGGATAAGAGTAGATTTTCATTTTTTAGCCACCCATTCCATTTTTACCTTCTTCTTCTCTTAGAAGGAAAGATGTTTATCTTCCCTTGAAGTATTTACTCGCTAACTGAGCTCCTTATCTCATTTCCTTCTTCAAATCTCCCTTCTCTCTCCATGACCTTTGGCCCTCCTTTTCAGCCGACAAGCCCCCTGCCTGCCTTCATTCACATACAAGTTCCCCATAATGTGCAAAGCTTACTTAGCTCTTGGTGCTAGCCACCATGTTTTTCTCCACTGTACAGCTTCTAGGGTGACTTTCCTTTTTATGCTCTGCACATCTTCATTAATCTATTACACCTTTAATCCCTGCATCTGATTCCTACTCTAAAAATTTAGATTTCTAATCTAAGCATGTATCATCTCAGAGTTTCATCCACGACTTTCTTTCCTCCAGATTCATATCTTTTCTTAATCTACATTCTCCTTGGTGTCCCTCCTTGATATGGAACATGTTTTAATACAACCTTCTTCTTAAGTCTTTCTGCTCATAGTTATTTTTATATTCGTCAGTATTTTTCCCTCCATTCTCTTTACCCCAGTTGAATATTCTGCAATTGTGATGTGGTTAAGAGGATGTACTGTAGCCAAGAATATTCTGTTTGTGTTTTCCTTGACCTAGAAACTTGGGTTTCTCTAAGCTTAGGCTCATCTACAAAATGGGATTCATAATTATATAACCATCATGAGAATTGAACAAGATAATCTTCAGCACGGGCTTTACACAGAGAAACTACCTAAAAATGTTGTGTGCTGTTGTTATTCTCTTTTATTATATTATGGAAGACTATTCAGAATTTCTTGTTGGGATTGGGAACACTTGGCTCTATCATGTAGTAATTTTACCTGTTTGGGGGAACTGCTGAAGCTGTTATAATAATTAGTCTTAGGCAATATTTGCAGTGTTGTCTGGAAGAGACTATAGTAGAATGAGTAATATCTAAAAATTTACCATTAAATTTTCTTTGCTTAGAGAGGATGGTCACTTGCTCTGTTTCTTTTCTATCTCCTTAGATAGATTAGAAAGAAACTTGTTCCTCTAAATAAGGCAAAGTGATGTGCTCATTGATTTTTTTTCCTCCTATGGAACCTCAAATGGAACCCTGAAGAGACTAGTAATAAAAGCCAAATAAGCCCCTATCCAGGTTAGAACTGGTACCTGGTTGGTTCCAGAGAAGCTTGACTCTAAGCCATAGGCAAGATATCACCTTCCTGAGCTCCCAACCACCAAACGAGCAACACCAATGCTGGCTCGTGCAATCATTCAGAAGATGGAAGATTCACAGGTTCAGGTTGAGTGTGCTGGAGGTAGTAGGAATAATATCTGGATTTTTCTCAGCATTGCTTTTGATGATGGAGAGATGGGGGGTGGGGAGAGGGCAGGGCAGGGGGAAGAGTGTGGAAACCATTATGGGTTTTGTCTCTTGGAGGTATCTATCTCATTGCAATAAAAATATCAGTAAAGTGCCTGGGCTTGATAAGAGGATGTCTCTGAATAAGCAGACTCAAGCACACATCCTCAAAGATATCATTTGCTTTCAAATAAACATCTTCAAATATCAAATTAGTAAAACAACTTCCCAAACCTTTTCACTAGAAAGGTGAGAGGTTTATCTAGACACAGTCTTTTTTTGTACAATGATGGTGTAGCACAGGTCTCTCCTGTAATGTCTCACTGTCTTGATGGAGCCAACATTTTTCTTTTCCTCCCTTGGTCCTAATGAAGCACCTCCATAAAGCATGCCACCGTTTTCTTAGTCCTCCAGCCTCATAGTCACCATCAACTCTTTCGTTTCCCTCCTCTGAAGCCTAAACCATACCACTAACCAAGTCCTCTAGACTTCAGCATTGATATTCTGCAATGTACCTTCAGTTTCTTCTGTATTTAACTTAATTCAGATACTTTCTTATCACTGTATGTCTGGAGAGAAATGAAAGCTTCATAACTCTCTCCCTTGGCAATTCATCCTGTGAGAGTAATTGAGCTAGGAGATGGCTTTTCACCATCACTGCCCTTTCAAAGACCCTCTGTCTTCAGAATGAAGACCAGACTGACATTAGAACCCTCAACCAGCTGGTTCCATACTTTCATTACAAACTCACACCACTCACTACTCAATGCATAAATTCTGTCTTTTGTTCAAATGTGTACATGAACCTGCTTGGTGCCTTTTCACACTCTCTGTATAACACACTAAGAATGCTGGCTCTTTTTCTCCAAAACCTAATTCATATTTTGTTCTTTCTGTGAATAGTCCTTAATTATTTAGCCAGAGTTTTTCTTCCTATAACTTTTTAGTGCTTACTCTCTATACTAGCAGTGGATTTTTGAAGCATATCAGTTTCATTTTTCCGTATAATCTTTAACTTCCTTGAAGATAGTCCTACATTTTATACCTTTTACAATTCTTCTGGCACAAGGAGTTGTGCATGACATTAAAGATATTATAATTTTTAATTCATTGCAGTAAAGTAGTGCTCAGATTCCAAAAGATAGCTAAGAATATTAGGGTAGGTTGATAACTCCTCACATTAGAAAGGGCCAAGCTCAGAGTCAAAAGAATCAAATATTTCCTGATCAAGGTTGTTACATATGACAGTCTAGACTATGCACAACTTGAACAACTGTGTACAGCAGCACTACTATATACCTAAGAGGTCAGAGCTGAAGGCATTGATATGAACAAGTGAGAGCCCATGAGCTGAGCACATTCTGGGAAATTCACCCTGTGCATCTTTTGAAATCTAGATGTGTCAGAGTTCCCACCTGTAGATTATAACTGTGCATAAATGACAAACTTTGCCCAACACTACTTACCAAATTGCCAAAAGGAATTTTTATGCACAAAAAATTATACTATATTTTATAATTTTATAGCCTCAAAATTGTATTCCTCATGGAAAATGGTTCAGCCACAATGGGAGAGTTTGGCAGTTCCTCAGAAAGCTAAGCAAAGATTATCATATCACCCAGCAATTCCACTCCTAGAGATATACCCAAAAGGATTGAAAACAGATACTTAAGTACATATAAGTGCATGTTCACAGTAGCACTATTTACAATAGGTACATTGCGCAAACAACTTAATGTTCGCCAGTGGATGAATAGATAAAACAATTTTGGTATATAAGTACAATAAGATATAATTTAGCCATTAAAATAAAATGCTGATATATGCTATAATGTGGATGAAACTCCAAAACATTATGCTAAGTGAAAGAAGCTAAACATAAAAGGTCACATATGGTTCTATTTATTTGAAATATCCAGAATGGATACATCTATAGAAGCAGAAAACAAGTTGGTGGTTTTCAGGGGTTAAATGAGGGGTAGATGGAGAGTAACTGCTTAATAGGTGCTGGGAGTCTTTTTGGGATGGTGAAAATATTTTTGGACTATATAAGGCGGTGGCTGCATAACACTGTGAATGTACTAAATGCCACTAAACTGTTAACTTTAAAATGGCTAATTACATATTATGCAAATTTCATGTCAATTTAAAAAATGTGCTCTTCAACATATTTGATATATTCATTGCTTTTCTAGTGTGTTTCAAGCATTACACTGTAGCAGAAAAAGTAAATAGATAAAACCGTTTCCCTGCCATCAAAGGCTTTATAAACCATTCAGGAAGAAAGTCCTAATCAATGAAATTGGATAGTGATACAAAACAGGCTATAACAGGATAGTACCATTATTGCCTGAGCAGAGTATGCTTTCTTTCCTTCCTGTTCTGGTTTTGCAGATAGCTTTTGACCCTGGGCAAGTCACTTGATGTCCCTTAGTTTGCAGAAAGTGAAGATTGAATGTGATCTCTAACATTTATTGCAGGCCAAAAAAAAAAAAAAAAAGGAGATTTTCAAGGCAATATTGGATATATTGTATGACAGAGACAATACATGTTATGGACAGCAAATACCCTCAGAATACAAGAATGGCAACAGTACGTGGGAAATACTTCAAAGGAGGGCTGAAGGGATGGGGGATTGTTCTTAGCCTCGCAGATTGGTTTGGAAGGGTTGCTATTATCAAGTGATATGTGTGCAGAGAACTTCAAAATATCTTTAATATATAGTTAATATAAGAAAATATATTTTCCACGAAAGATTAAATGTATTCTTAAGTTATAGCTAAGTGATTCACAGATTATGTTCTATCCAAGTCATCTAAAGGTATATTCTTTTCCACAATGGAGACCTAACCTATAAAAATTCTAGGCAGCTATAATAAAATCATTAGCAACCCAAAAAACCACACATTATATTTTATCATTACAATAGTTAAATTTCACCACAACATTTAAATAGAAATTCTCAGTTGTGGATTATGTCCTGTTATATCCACTGGCAATTTCGATTTAATGAACTGAAGTTGGGCTGAGTAAGATCAAGGTGTGAAAACAAGGACAGGATTAATCTTTCATGCTAATTGTATGTTACCAAATTCAAATCCATCAGTTATTTAATTCTCAGTATAAATCACACAAAACAAACTGCCTCCTAAACAATAATTACACTAATTCCTTAAAAAGAAATTTTCTCAACATCCCTGGAGCAGATGCACTATTTGTAAGAGAGTAAAAATGTGCAGTGAGATGCTGCGAGGGTAGGTGCACAGTCCTGTGTTCCCCCATGTGACAGAGCAGAGGACCAGGACTTTCTTCTTTCACATCCTTTTATGACACAAATACTCTTTAGAAAGTGCTCTCCTTCTTATATTTTATCTGGCATGTAAATTACCTAACTGCTTGTCTGGGACGATTTTATAATCCTTCATTGTTTATACTTGTCACTGATGAATTTCTCCTTGGTTGCTCGACTTGTTATTTATTTGTTAAATATCTCCACCTCCAGATGAAGTGTCCTTGCCTTCTCCTTTCTCCAACTGTTGTGGGATGGGGAAACGGGATAGGAAGTAAAACAATTTTCTCCCCTAGCGGGCCACTTCCTGTCGAACAACATCAATGACTGTCATTTGAATAAATAAACGGAGGACATAGCACTTTGGAGTTTGGAGAGGACAGACTTTCATCATTGCACAGCTTGGAAGTCCTGTGATTACCTGTGGCCATTTTCACAATCCTCTTCTCGCACTGTCTGCCCCAACCCCCACTTCCTCCCCGCATAGATGCCCCCACAAAAACATTCACATATGACACAAACAGGCAGAGACGGGGCCCTGAGCAAATCATCCCAACCATTGCCTCTAGCTCCTCAGATACCGTGGCTGCAGGCACACCTTCCAGAAAAGCAAGCAGAGATTTGTGTCCCTTTTCACACCTTCTTCAGCAATTTTCTGTGGCAGAATATTTGGGAATGGAAACAAGTACAGTTGCAAAAAAAAAAAAAAAACTGTTTATGAATAATGGAACATTTCAAATCCATCTGGTTGCTGAGACACTTTTTAGTTTCTCACTACAGCCAATTATATAGCATGCTTGAGTGAGAACTGGTTCTATCCTGAGGCTCATTCTGCTCTTAAATTTCTGCATTGATAGTTGCTACCAACCTCTGAGGTTAGTAGCCATATGGTAGTCCAATATGGTACTTTATACTCTACTTGTTATACAGTAGGTGATATTCTGGTGAACATAAATCCACACTGTAGTAGGTACCGTAAAAGGAGGACCCAGGGTGGGGAAGCCAGAGAGCCTTCCCAGATTTTGGCAGCATGCAATGGTTTCTCTTTTTAGTTTAAAGATACCGGAGAATTATTTCCATGGTTTTTACTCTTGCTGCCTATGTATATCCAGTATACCCCTGAATAAATGACAAGAGCCCATGAGAAAGGGAAAAAAACATTTAGGTTTTGGGGAAAGGCATTGTTTTCATGCCATTCTTCAAATAGCTTGCACTGTTTAAACTTTTTGTTATGGAATATTTCAATTTATAAATGTGTGTGTGTGTTATTTTTAATTCATATATTTTAATATTTAAAAGTAGAGATAATATTATATTGAACTTCCATATGCATCAGTATATATCTTCAAAAGACGAGACCACTCTAAGAAAATAAATTTAATATCAGTGCTGCTAAAATTTGATATCGGTCATTCTTTATCATCCTTAAATAGCCAGTCAGTTTACAGAGTAATGAGGACTTTCTATTTACCTACTAAATAAGCAGTTTCCTTGCCATCCAAAGGCCTCTCTAAATGATTCACTAGAGACTATTATTATGATTATCTATTTTTACAGATGAGGAGCTGAGATTCTGAAAATATAAATCCGTTGCCCATAGTTACGTAGCAAGGACAAGAGCAGAGCTTGACCCCAAATTGCTGCTACCCACATCAGCTACATCAGGCTGCTGGACCTCACTCCTTCATTTCAGCACTCCGGATTCAGCCTTGGCCTTGGAGAAGCAGGGTCAGCATGAGCAGGCCCAATGTAACCACTGAAGTTTAAGCAACATTCACATAGTTCCAAGTCTGTAGAACTAGAACCTCGGGAGGAATAGGAACATGCATTTAATACATATGATGCACTTCTATGCATGATGCATGTGGGTGAAGCTTAGTCTCTCTGCAGGAGGAAACTAAGATTTGCAGTCCCTCTTCAGGGGCTGTGGTCTTCCCTGGCTTATTCTGAAACCCACCAATTTTTCCCTGCTTGTTGCTACTAAATTATAAACCTGGAAGGCTGAGACATATTTTAAATGTAGTGTACCCCTCCCCAGTGCTTAATACTATACTGTATGTGTGAAAGGACTAAATAAATATTTGGAAAATGAGAGATACAGACAAAGTCATATGTAAGTATTGTGAACTACTGCCATTAACTATTTTGGGTAACATGTATCTAAAATTACATCCCAAACAGCCTGTAGTAGATTATGTAATACATGGAACAGCTCCCCAAGATAAACCAAACAAGATGGTAAAAATGTTATTCAATGTCTAATACCATATCCCAAGCCCTAGTCAGATGAATGTTGGCTTACCTAAGAATTTTAGATTTTCTGCATGTCTGTATTCTCTGACCTTGGCACAGATCATCTTGATTTGCTTTAGTTAATTATGTGGTTTACCATGGCAGGTTCCACAGGAGGATGTGAGCGGCTCTATATGGCTGTAAGCTTTCATTTCTTCATTGTGTTACTGCATTCTAAGGAGCAAAAAAATTATTAACCCACAACTCTATGTATCATTGAATAGTCTTTTAATTCAACTCTGTCGCAGTATTTATGTTCTCCAGTTTTTAAATTAATGTTAGGTTTGACGTCTTTTGTATTTACTGGGTGCTAGATGTGTTTGTGCCCTTTTCATTCAAAGGGGTTTCTACTACTTTTCATCTTTCAAAACTAAGGAAACCTAGATGTGTGAAAGGTGATCGGATTCAAGTGGCCTCAGCTGTGAGCATTGAGCTGGCTCTCCTACCAGTTTCTCTGACGTTTTCACTAGGATTTTTCTTTCTTCAGTAATTCCAACTCTTCGGCCTTCACCAACGTTGTCGAGTCGTCAGTATAAGATTGGGAAACAACTATCTCTCTGATATTTAAAGGTGAGTTCAATCTTAAAAAGAATGAACTGAACCAACTGAACGCCTTTGTGACTGTGACCTTATAGAGTCCAGCACATAATAATTCTCATTAATGGCAGGTCATGATGTAGCTGTGTAAATTCTTATCCCCCTCCTACACCTATAGTGGTAAACAAATGGAACTAAAAGCAAAAAGGGAATGGCTTCTCACCTTATTCTAAGCTTTTTTGTGCAGTTTGTCTAGAGACCAAAAAGGAAACTCCTTGCCCAGCAGGGGAATTGTTATTCCTCTGTGTGTATGAACTTCAGTACGATCCCTCAATGAGACGGCCTCCTCGAGTTAAATTCATTTAACACTCGTACACTTCAATACTAGCAAAATGTGTTAAGATTTTCCTGCTTGGTATTTGTGGAAATTGGTGGGGGTAGGGGGGGAATGAGGAACAAATAGCTCTGGGCAAAACCAGGCATCTGAGAACAGATGGTATGCAAGCTCCTACCACTGAGCACAGCTGACAAACCGTAACAGTGACCTGTTCCCATACACAACGACTGGGAGCTTAGTAAGTGAGAATTCCCAGCAAGGCCAAAAACTTCCCGAGTGACCTTGACTTCACTTTGTAATAGCACCACCAAGCTCATTTTTACTGGTAGTATAATGGGATAGCAATAGCAATATAAAAGTCTTTTTTAATAAAAATACTGTGGAAATACATGGTCCCATTGTGCCACAGAGGAGTAGAAATTGACACTATCCAAGCAGATCTGGAGGGACCCACAGTATTCAGGTATTTGAATGATCTCCTAAGGGATTTCCATAAATCAGGAAAAATGAGAAATCACTAGTGACTGTGGATTCAGTCTCCATCTTTTATCTACCATTGTTCTCTCTTCCCTGCAGAAGTACAAAATAAGTCAAAAACAGAAAATAAATACATTTAACTTGGCCGAATATTTTAAATCAGTGTTACAATTATTTTTCCAGTATCCTAATTTGTAAACCTCAAGCTCATCTATTATTTATCAATTCTATGTTCAATTTCCACCTTGCCCTTTAATCCTATGGATTCTTTCTTTACCAGTCTCTCAAATTTGTGCCCTTCTGTCTTCCTCATTGCCAGTCACACTCCTAATTCATACCCACATCATTCCAAACCTGGAATACTATGACAGCCTCCCATCTGGTTTCTTCGTCCTGTATGTAGTGATTGCACCCTGTAGCTGTGAGAACACTTTAAAGAAACTTCTCCTCCTGGACCCAATATAGACCCTAGGGAACTCTGAAATCTCCCCCAGCCCCCCCCCAGATAATAAATTATTATCTTCATTATATAATATGTAATATATCCAAGCTATTACCACCACACTAATCCATGTACTTTCATCTTGCCGAAAACCTGAGTGGTTCAGTGTCAGGATTCAAAGCCTGCTGTAGATCTGGCTTCTATGGCCAGTCATTTGTTTCCTCCACAGGTATTTATTAGACTGGCCATGTAAAAGGCACTGTGCAAACAGAGCTGGGAATCCAGCAATGGACAAAACATTTTTCTTCCCCCCATGGAGCTTATGTTCTAGTGGGAGGAGACAGACAATAAACAGATAAGTAAAATACATATACTGTAATATATCATGTTATGATAAATGTGGTCAAGGCAAATAGAGAAGGGAAAGCAGATATATGGGGTCAGGCACTGGCATAGGATTGCAAGTTTAAAAAGAGAGTAAAAATGTTGAAAGACATAAGAGAGTGAGCCATGGCCAGCATTTGGGGAAAGAAAATTTATGCAAAGAGAATATACAGTGCACAGCCCTGAGGTAGGAGCAGGTCACATGTTTTTGATGTATAGCATGAATACCAGAGAAGCTGGCATGCAGGGAAAGAAAAGGATGACAGTAGATGTTACTGGAGTGATGACAGAGGCCCAGTCTTACAGAGCCTTGTAGGCCATTGTAAGGACTTGGACTTAGCAGAGGGAGACAGGAAGCTGCCATTGCAGATTCTGAGCAGAAATGTAACATGGGTCATTTAGGTGCTGTGTTGGTAGTAGATAAAGAGGAGTAAGGCTGGAAGATGGTTCAATTAGGAGAACAGAGCAATCATCCAGGTGATTACAATGATGCCTTGTCTTGGGGTGGCAGAAGCTGATGAAAAGTAATTAAATTCTAGGTACATTTTAAGTATTGCAGCTCAAGGAATTCTTGATGGATTGGATGTGAGGTGTGGAAAGGGAGGAGATAATAGCCTAAACGTGTAGAACATTGGCATGACCGCTTGCAGAGTTTGGAGGAGATGTGAGAAGAGCGGGTACAAGGGAGGAAAATCAGCAATTTGGCTTTGGTTATTAGACGTTTGGAGAACTTCTTGAATATCCAGATGAACATGATTATTAGGCAGCTGGATATACAAGTACAGGGTTCAGGCAATAGACCTAAGATTTACAGATGGAGTCATCAGCAAATTATTTTCTAATGGTTCATGGAAATAAAGGTCATCAGTTGGGAGTGAGAAGGAGGAGGATGGGTTGGAAGTTTAAAGTAGGAAAGATTATGAAATTGTTGTGTAGGAGAGAGGTTGAGTCACTGGTCTAGGAATGTGATAAGATTTTCAGTTGGAGACTTGAGTTGATGATCGTGTCTGTCTCTTTCACACATGTGAGTGCAGGTGGGATAGTTGAGAATCCAATTTAATGACTTTCCCAGACTTCTGTCCCAGAAGCACTGATCACTCCAGTGGCCTCTCATGAACATATGCTCCTTCTTTACTCAAATTCTTTGTGTTACTCTTTCTTACATACCTTCTCTATATTCTCTGGTCTGCTATTTAAATCATATCCATTTTTAAAGCCCCTCTCACTTCCTACCTCCTTCATTAATTCTTTTACTGCCTCCACCTAACATTTCCTCATGCTACCCTTGGTCTGCACTCTATAACATATATTCCAAAATTTTATTTAATAATTAATGGCAGAATAATAGAGTGAAAAACGTTGGAGAAAAATAATTGAAATTAAATTTTGTTCATGTTACCTATTATGTAGGAGATCTATGAAAATTACTTAATGTTTTTGAACTCCAATTTATTCTTCAAAAAAATGAGAACAAATATAATAATCCTATTTTACAAAGTTGTAAGAATTCAATGAGAAGTTACCTCGAAATAGTTTATAAATTATACAGTGCTAAATAAATTGGAGACCGTATTATTCAGTATTATGTTTTCCACAAATTATGCCAATAAATTTAGTTTTTCTCCCCCCAAGTACATTTTAAGGTCTTTAGCTGCAAGGATTACACATCTATTTTTATCACTTACTGCAACCAGCTTAGTGTCTTACACATGGTAGAAATTTAATAAAAGCTAAATTGTTAAATCAAATCTTAGTGAAAATAAATCAGTCATTGTAAGAATAAATTAGTTAATAAAAATGAACACACCTTTAATGAAAAACTTTTACCCATGAAAGTTCAAAATGTACAACTAGAATATGACCCACCTATTTGTCAAGATTCTTTTAATTCTTTTAATTCAGGGTTGTCAGATTTAGAGGGAAAAAAAGTTTTATTGTTTCATGCAGTATTGGGGACATACTTACACTAAAATATTTTTTCTGTTTATCTGAATTAGAATTTGGTTGGGTACTGTGGTTTGAATGCTTTTCTGCTCCAAAATTCATGTTGAAATTTAATTGCAATGGATATGGTATTGAGAAGTGGGAACTTTAGAGGTATTTAGGTCACAAAGACTTTGCCTTCACGAATGGCCTAATGTTATCAGGGAGTGGATTTGTTATCTCTAGAATGGTTTTGCCCCCTCTTGCTCTCTCTTTCTCTTTCAACTCTCCTGTCTTTCTGCTGTCCACCATGGTATGTCATAGCACATAGCTAAACGGCCCATGCCAGACACTGGCACCCTTTTTTTTTTTTTGTCATTTTTGTGACTGGCCGCACCGTGCTCAGCCAGTGAGCTCACCGGCCATCCTTATATAGGATCCGAACCCGCGGCGGGAGCACTGCTGTGCTCCCAGCGCCACACTCTCCCGAGTGTGCCACGGGGTCGGCCTGACACTGACACCTTGATATTGGACTTCCTAGCCTCCACAACTGTGAGACGATAAATTTCTCTTCATTATAAATGATCCAGTCTGTGGTATTCTGTTATAGCAGCACAAAATGGACTAAATCACTGGGCATACTCTATTTTATCTAGAACCCTACAAATTTAGTAACAAATTAAAGAAATCCAACTCGAAGTAGCTTAGACCAAAAAAAAAAAAAAAGATTTATTGAACCATTTGTCCCAACTGTTGGCAGTGCAAGGACTACAGCAGGCTCTTGGTCTATGGAGCTGGCTGGCCAAATATCATCACTATTTTGGCTATTATTCACCTTTGCTTTTACTCTGCTGAGCTTTATTACCTCTGATGGACTCATTCTGCCACACACTTTGGGCTCACAGCATCCTAGATTTGCCATCACAAAGGAAAGACTTTTATATTAGTTTAAATTACATAATCCTAGACAAGATCTAGGTTGATTGACTAGGACTGGGTCACCCCCAGAGCAATGGCTGTGTCTCCAGGGAATGTTGTACTCAGATTGGGAAATGATTTCACATGTAGAGCAAAACCCTGATCATGGAAGTAGAAGGAGAAATCATTTCAGATCACATGTATTTATATAGGAGGAGAAGCCATTTCTCCAAAATAGAAAGAAGATTTCCAACAGAAAGGAGAGATTTAGAACATCGAAAATAATAAATATTCACTATAACTACAAATCTAAGGAAAAGGATGTTTATTGCAATGTTCTTAAACTTACTTCTTCCCCTCATTTTGATTGGCAGCTTCGTGCAAGTCTGGATAAATCATTCCTCTGTGATACGTATGTAGGTCCATGGCTCCTTATTCTTGTGAGTCTTTATTGAAAACCTTGAATTAATTTTGGAATAGTTTTATACAACTTTAGAGTAAAATCTTCTTTAAATGAGGGCTCTCAAGCTTTCATTCTTCTTTTGCTTTTCACATGAAATAAAGAAAGCCATGATTCCTAGTCCAGTGAGACAGGGTGAAGCTCCTTTCTTAAATCTTTTATGATTGATACTTGATAATTCTGCAAAAAAAAAAAAAAATCTGGAAAATATAAGCAAATGTAAGTGACCAGTTCATAATTTTATGTCTTGAATAAGCTGATCAGGCATTTTACAACGCAGCGCGTGCCTCCCCAGACTCTAAATTGAAAATGAGCACGTTTTAAGCAAGTCTAGTGGAAAAGAGTTAACAGTAGAACTAAAAACTCAAGTTGCCTATATATCAAAATCAAGGAGACTCTTATTGTCTTTTGTTTATATCAGAGAAGAAAAATATCTCTGGCTGGACTTCTGCTTTTAGTTATGATGAGCTAGGCAATTCAGACTGGTGAGGATAACCAGAAAAGCCAGTTATACATTCTCTTTGAAGATATGAGATTGCTAACAGGACTCGGAAAAATGGCCAAGTCACAGGGAAGGACAGAGGTCCAAAGAAGCTGAGCCTGCAATCTAGAGTCACTTCTCTCCTGGGGAAAGTTGCCACTCAGGATGGGGACAGTTGAGAGGATGAGGGATCATCAGTGATTCTGACCATCCAGGGAAACTAGAGAATCAAGGACTAGAGTCTGGGCCGAGCCGTGGCGCACTCGGGAGAGTGCAGCGCTGGGAGCACAGCAACGCTTGCGCCGCGGTTCGGATCCTATATAGGAATGGCCGGTGCGCTCACTGGCTGAGTGTCGGTCACGAAAAAGACAAAAAAAAAAAAAAAAAAGGACTAGAGTCTGGAACACAGCAAAGGGGACTGAGACAAACAACGTCCTTTGAGCTGAGCCACAGAAGCACTGTTTACAGCTTAGGAAGAAGAATGAAGTGGAAGCAGAGAGGCCCTCCTAGGTATTGCAGATCATCTTTGAATCTTCTCAATCAGCAAACTGGATTTACCTGGCAAAAAACAGCTGTAAATCATCTCTAGAGGAAGAAACATCATCCTATAGTTCATGGGACTTTTACAAACAATTTTGAAAGTATAATGTATGGCACACAATAAAATATCCCTAAGCTTAGGAGAAAATAAAGCAGTGTGAAGAAAAACCAGCAGAAACTGCAGGCATTACACAAAACCACTAAGGGCTTGAGATATTGAAGCTGTCAAACACAAAATGTAAAATGAATGTGACTACTACATTCTAGGAGGTGGAAGAAGTGACCCAGAGGTCAAGAAAAAAAGTCAAAGTGAGAATTAAAAAGGTAACTGGAACAGAGTCATAATAAAAAGTATGGGATCTCAAAAATTTTGGAAGGCAGCTAAGGCCATGCTTAAAGGAAAATGTATAGCTGTAAATGTACATCTTAGTATAAAAGGAAGGCTGGAAATTAATAAACTAAAAAACCAATGCAAGTTAGAAAGAGAACAACAAACTAAAACCAAAGGAAGTATAAAAAATGAAATAATAAATATGAGCAAATTTACCCAATGGAGAGGGCTGACTCTGCTCAACGTTGTTCACTGGAAAAAATATAAATAAAATTGGTGTGGTTGGAGGTAACTTTATCAATAAATATATGAGAAGGAACAAGTAACTTATGTCGGGGCTGTCACTACTGATCCTATGGCATTCAAAGATAAAAAGAGGCTATTCTGAGAACACTTATGACAAAAAATTTCAAAATTTAGATGAAATAGGTAAATTCCTAAAAAATTATTGTTTAGCAAAATGTGTACAAAAATAAACAGGAAAGCTGGATAATACCATTATTTTTAGAAAAAAAATGAGTCAATGTCTTAAAATTCTTGCCTCAAGAAAATCCCAGGCTCAGATAGTTTTTTCATCAAACTTCGCAAAGCATTAAGAAAAATTTAAGATCCCATGCAAAGTATTTAAGAAAATAAATTAAAAGAGAATAATCCCTAATTTGTTTTATGAAGACAGTATAACCTTGGATACCAAAATCTGAAATGACATCAGGAGATTAGAAAATTTAGTCTAATGTCACTCATTAATATAGACTACAAATTATTAAATAAAAATTAGCAAATCCAGCATATATAGTGATCAACTTAGAAATAATTCAGAGAATGCAACATTAATTTAGCATTTGAAATGTAAAATCATTGTTATTTACTGCATTTGCAGAATAATTTTTTAAAAAGATTTTTTGTAGTTGGAAAAAGTGAATCAAATAAAGATCAACATCTTTCATAATATTTTGAAAAATCTCAGCATGATAGAAATAGAAGGAAACATTTTTACAATAATAGTATCTTATGTCAAACTTTATATTTAATGGTAAAATATTTCAAGTTTTACTTTCAATATTGGGTACCACAACAACAATAATAAAGAGATGCTTGTAAAGGCCTAAGAATTAGCTAAGAGAAAAAAAAAAAAAAACTCATTATTACAGATGACTTATTATTGTTTATAGAATTCAGAAGAATTAGTAGATACATTTTTAGAATGAATAAGTGAGTTTGGCAAGGTTATTCAATGAAAATCAATAGATAAAAATTATTTTTCTTGCTATCTACCAAGAAAAGTCATAAAATTTTCAGATGACTTGTGTCTATCATATATAAGGAATTTCTACAAATCAATAAGGAAAACAAGAAAGCTATTTGGAAAAGTGGATGTCAGACTTGTGAAGGCACTTCATAAAGGAATATATCAAAATGATGGATAAACATACAAGAGTGTTCAACATCATCACTGGCAACAGAAACAAAATTAAAACCACACAGTGATACCACTAAATATCCACCAGAATGTCTAAAATTAAAAAAAAAAAAAAAAAAACCACCAGCCATGTGAAGCAATGTAAACACTCATTACACTGCTGACAGGAGTGTAAATTGGTTACAACCACTTTGGAAAACTGTTTAGCATTTTTTTCTAACATTGAACATATGCATATCTATGATTTCTTAATTCCATTCCTAGATATTTACCCAATAAAATGTGCTCAAATATGCACCAAAAGACAGACACAGAAAAGTTCATAGTAGCATCATTTTTAACAAACCTAAACCTAAAACAGCCCAGATGCCCATCAGTAATAGAATGGGTAAATAATTCACAATCATTTAGTAATGGAATATCCAACAAGAAGATTAATGAACTACAGCAGCCCACAATAATTTGATGAATTTCCCAAGGGTAATGTCAATAAATGAAGCCAGACAAAAGAATACAAGTTTATATAAAGTTCAAAAACAGAACCCAACTACTATTTTTAGGGATGCATATGTAAATGATCAATGTATAAAGACAGCAAAGAAGTAATTTCCTCAAAAGTCAGTGGAGTAGTGATCTTTGGAGGAAGGAAGGGTGCTGTGATTGGGAAGAGATTTGCTCAGGGTGGGGTTTCTGGAAACATTCCAACTTTTGATGTGGTGATGAGTACACGTGTGTTTATAACTCATTGAACTCCTTTGTATGTGTCAAAGTTACTTTTTTGTATATTTTATATGATGATTAAAGCCTTAAAATAAGTATAAGTAGTTGAGACTGTCAAGCCACTCGAAGTTTCTAAACACATCAGATTGCCTTAGGATCACAGAGCATCTCTCCACCCACGCTTTTCTGGGGAAGAGAGTTCTACCTCTTTGATCTTTCAGAAACCTGATATCAACTTGTCTCTTCCTTTATTTTCTTTCTGAAATCTGGCTTAGTTATCTCATGTTCTATGACCATGGGATGCCACTTAAAAATTCTTTTTTTCTCATTAAAAAATGTATGTGGATTGTTGTGCCATACATTGTTTAAACTGCTTATGCCTCTTCTATAATGGAATTGGGCCACCTCCTGCAGACGGAAAGGACCAAACTGACTCAAACTTCCCATTGTCAGAGATCATGGAAAAAGATGTCCCACACACTTCGCTAAATACTGCAAACTGTATTTTCAATGTCACATTTAGGCTGTGATTTCATGTGTATGCCATTAACCCAGCTTAAGGCATGCATTTTCTTATGTATTTCTAAGCAATGGAATTTGGAGCAAGTGAGTTCAGAGGATAATCACCCAACACATGCCTTGGTCCCTTACACAAGCTCAGAATAAGCCAGAGACATCTGTGGGAAGGCTTATACATCTGATGCCTCTTACAACATTCACAGTGTCACTGTGTAGCGATGTGACTAGTCCCAGAGGCCACTGAATTTTAAACTCTTGAGAAAGATACGAGAATGTGTATTCTAAAGCCAATATATGAGTGTACTTCCAAAACTTCATGGAAAGATTCATATTACCTTTTAATCATGTTTTTCCTCAAACATTTTGAAGAACCCTCATATATGTCAAATAGCCATACCACCCATTGCGGAAAGAACATAAAATTCAGAAAATACAGGTTCAAATTCTGGTCCTGCCTCCTACTGCTATGTGACCCAGGACCATTTTCTTTGTGGCTATCCATTCTCTATCTCTACATTGACTGTGGACATTATATGACATAATGCAAGGTAAGTGTCTAGCTATTGCTTGTGACATGGGCTATATAGTAGGTGCTCAACAAACGCTGCTTAAGTATTCACAGCAACGTCCCCAAACAATAAATAGAATACACTGGGGAATAATTTAAAGGAAAGACACGTTTTTTTAAAACATATCTTGAAAGATGACTGATGCCTAATTCGATGGATTTTTTTTTTTTTCCATTGTCAAAGATGCAATGGAGGAGAACTAGAAATTGAATGCATATGCCTGTAGTGTGGAGACCAGTCCTTTTAGGTCCCTTTGAGGTGTCATTTTTCTTACTTGGTGGTCAATGCTAATCTTCCACAGGGTTCTGGAGTCAGCCTTCTCCTCCTCCAGTGATGCCTATTCTTTAATCACTCCTATACAACCCCTCACTTAAGTCACCATCTGTATGCTGGTCACACCTGAATACACATGTCCACCATCATTTCCCTCTGATCTCCAAATCCTCCAAAAAATAAAATAGATCTTCCTGTATCCACTTTGCAGTTCTTTCTCTTTTAAAGGAATATTTTAATGGAGTCGAGAATACTTAAACACTGAGAGTCTTGACAGCATACTTCAGCCTGTGCTATATATATCCCACATGGCAGTCTACCAGAGGTCACCTGGAAAGCTCCTCCAGCTTCTCCTGGAGCTTTGAAGCATCAAGTTCACCTGGAGTCATAATTGGTTCTGAACCTCAGGCAGTAAATGAGTAGCTGTCTATAGCATCTCCTTCAGTTCTTTGGTTATTGCCATGACAATATCTCATGTACTTGCAGTGGGACTGCTACTGGTATAATAATCCTGTCATACACAAATTCTAATTCAGTTAATTATTTAGAAAGTCACCTTTCCATTAGAGAGAAAGATATCGAGTTGCCTTGAAGGTATGATTAAATACATGGTATCTTGGCCTCATAGAGACTTCATTCACGCCACAGAGATTTGTACTCCAGTGCCCCCAAATAATTCCTATGTAAATAATTGGTGTTTCTCTGGAAAATAGCAATGGGAAAAGTGCTCATCACGTCTGTCCAAGTCACTCATTTATTTAACAATCTGTTATGGAGTTCCAGGCACTAGGCTAGTTATTGAGAATCTCCAAATAGGGTAAAAGCTCAACTGACTACAAAAGGCTCAATCTAGTGTTGCATGTTAAAAGGAACTGCATGATCTATAAGATGCTTATCTCCCTCATCCAGGATTTTTAAAAACTATTCAACACATTCCCTTTTTTTTCTTCCCTTACTCTTCATGTCACTGCAATTTGTCTTTGGCCCCTGAAAATGCTCCCACCAAGTCTACCAATGACTTATTTACTTCTAAAAATTATATGGATGCTTATCAATTCTCAATTTTGCTTTACTTTCTTGAAATGTACCACTCTTGAACTTCACCTCCTTTTTGAAATGTTCTTTTTCCATGGTTTTGGTGGTAAAGAATTTTCCCTCTGGGTTTTCTCTTCCCTCTCTGGTGTTTCTTCTTAGTCCTCTATCCAAATCATATTTGTTATATTTCCAGAGCCCTCTTCTCTTCCCATGCCATATACACATCCTACATAGTCTCATCTATCTGGTACCATCTCTGTGGTGGCCACTCCCAAATACCAATCTCCAACCTACATTTTTTTCTGAAGGTAAAGTCATCATCATAGAAATATACATTCTCTTAAATGTCCCAAATGAATATTTCACAGGCAACTTAAACTCAACACCAAAACAACCAAACTTGGTATTTTCTCCCCCAGCTGGTTCTTTCTACTGAGTTCTCTATCTTCACCAAAGATATCACTGCCCTCTCTTTTCCCAAAACAGACGCCTGTGTATCATCCTTTGTGTTTCTCTTTGTCTCACGCCCATATCCAAGCAGTCAACGATCTCTGTTGATTCTATCTCCTGATAATTGGGACTCTGTCTTCTTTTCTCCATTCCCATAACCATTTACTGCCTTCTCATCTCCATTATCACTCACCTGTCAGTATTAACTCCTATTGCCCTTGTAATAAAATATGAATCCTTAATCTTTTATGAACTGGCCTCTGCTTAATTATCTTGTCTACTTTTTAAGTCAATTCCCAGCATTAAATTCTATGCTTAACCAATTTGTTCTATTTGCAGTTTTCTCCCAAATATGTTCTTGTGAAAAGAAAAAGCATTGAACATGTTTTTCCTTAGGCTAAGAAACATTTCTCTTTTTCCTCCTCCCCACTACTGCTCACTGAACTGTCTGTGTGAACTTTGGAGGGTCATGGTCTTGACCCAACAAGAAAGATGCCCTTTTTACATGTCCCTGTCATATCACTTATGGATGGATTATTGTAACTCTTCATTACTTCTCTCCCCTGAGTGCATAGACTGTGTTTAGTCCTTTTTATATTTCAAACTCTAACACAGTTCCTAGAACTTTAAAAAAATTGTGTTGACTATTGAATGAATCAAAGGGTGTCAAAAATATCACCGGGAGCACAGGGAATACAGAAGTACATTTGGCAGCCCAGGAATGACTCAAGGCTTTGGAATGGAAATGATACTAGAACTGGGTCTTCAGAGATACCTTGGTAATGTTTATCCTTGCAACATAATAAGGTAAAATGTGGCTGACTATTCCAATCATTCTTCTAGTTCAAATGATCCTTTTTTCCTGGTGTGATATTCAAATTAGATGTAGCACTGGCCACCACATAACGTCACTGATTCTGGCCCTGCAAGGAAGCAACCTAATCCTGAAGAGTGTCCACTCTGCAGGCCAATACTTTGCAACTTGAACAAAGTTAGATGGAAACAAGAGTTTAAAGTAGTATCATTTCAGCTTGTACATTTAATCAGCAGAAGTAAGAGAACAAAGGTGGGCTAGAGAGGCCGTGAGACTCATGGCAGGGGATTATGTAGCACCGCTGCTCAGTCACGCAGACGTTTTCTTCCCCAGTTCATGTGTTATACAACTGGTGGGCCTGGGGCTGCCTTTGGATGATAGCCCTTGAAGTGATAAACATGCTGTTTCCCTGAGATTTGCCCCAGGAGTTAAACATCTCCGATGGATTTTTCTGACAAAGCCAAGAAAGCTAATAATTGCAATGTCAGGCAAAGAAAAAAGTGAGAACTAATTCAGTGTGATCCCTTATGAAAGAGGGAAAAAGAGCAAAAAGATGATTCACAACTGGAAGCATGAATTGTCAGAGCTCTTTGAGGATCTTTTGAATAAGCACATCCACCAGGTTATAAATAATGACAACAGACAGTAATTTGCATGGATTAGGGTTGTTAACATTCATCAATTTCTGCATTTTAAGATACTCCCAAATTCTTGAGTAGGAGTGTCTCTTTGTAGTGAAGGATTGATAGAGGGAGTAGAAGAATCAGATGAATTTAAAACTCAGATGAGAGAAAGCAAAGCTGTCCAGATCTAAACTGAGATACCATTAGTAGTTCCCATAAATCAAATCGTGTTTATAGTGAGGATACAGTTGAATTACCATCTGGACTTTTTAACCTCGACATTTATTTCCGAATCATTCCCTAATATTGGAAGTAAACTTAACCCTTCCTTTCATCTCCAGGGTTTGCCTTGATGCCAGTTCTCTTTGAGAGAAATGATCTGAGTTGATAGGGACAGAATGTCATTGTGGCATGAGGCTGGAAGAACTGGAAAACTCTTGCGTAACGTTAAGCTATAAAAGAAAGAAAACATACTTAGCTTTAAAACCACATCAGCTGTTAAGAATTTAAAGTGAAGTCAGGGAATGGGGAGAAACAGAAAAAACTGCATTCCAATTGCTTCAGTTTGGGCATATAAATGAGACTCAACTATACAATTATTTGATTTCCAAAAAAATAAATAAATAAATCTGTGTGGCTATAGACAAGCTTGACTACAAATAGAGAAAAATCCATGTAGATTTTCAGCAACTAACACTAAAGCTCTAATTAAATGACTAAATAATTTCTTTTTTATTTTATTTATTTATTTATTGTTTGTTTGTTTTTGTGTGACCGGTAAGGGGATTGCAACCCTTGGCTTGATGTCGTCCGCACCACACTCAGCCAGTGAGCGCACCGGCCATCCCTATATAGGATCCGAACCCGCGGCAGGAGCGCCACTGTGCTCCCAGCGCCTCACTCACCCGAGTGAGCCACGGGGTCAGCCCGACTAAATAATTTTAATAAAGTAGCTTATATCAAGAAACTTTTTAAACTCATTTTTCTTTTTAAATTTTCCATTAATAGTGTTTACAGTGATAGAAAAAAGAAGCCAAACTTCACATATGAAGTCCTCTTTTCTTCTTAATTTCTAGATTTTTACACTTTGCAAGGCAAGACTTATCAATTGCTTAGTCATTAGGAAAGTTTGATTAGGAAAGCATGCTTCAGGAGGCTGGATAAGAAAAAGGAGGGACTGGGGATGAGGACTGGGCCCTGATGGTGGTGGGTGGGGGCTGAGCAGTGGGTACCCTGCTTCTCCCAGATCTGAACAGACAAGAGGTGTGTCTGTCCTGTTGGACACAAATTTGAAACCGAATTATGAAAAAGCATCTGACTATTGAGATAATCATTGTTATCCTTCATAAAAATATCATCACTTTAAAGGAACAGCCTTTTGTAATTAAGGAGAAGTTTGTTAAATACAAGGCAGCATAGTGCAAAGGAAGAAGAATACAGGCTTTGCAAACAGGAAAACCTAGGTTCGAATTTCAGTTGTCACTTACTGGTAAAACAAAGCTAGGCAAGTTTCTTAAATTTTTCTGAGCCAATAGTTTTTGCATCCATAAATGAAGGTAACAATATCTACCAGGCCAGTTTTCATATAAAGCTTAAATGAAAACCAAATAAGATTTTTTTTTTTAAGATTTGTCTTTTACTACATCCTGGTGAAATGGCTGAGTGGGTTTTTACCAAACTGAGAAGGTGTATTTGGGATGATATGTCTCAAAATATAGTCCAAGCAGCATATGTGAAATTTGCATTTGAGGGGCTTAAATGAACACAAGAAAAAATGAAGAAACGATGAACCAAACCACCTGTAGTTTCAAATGCAAGCCTCAAACTGCAAGTCAGAATGGCCTGCAGTCTACAAGGAAGGTTCCTACGAGCATTCTAGTGACTTTCCACCCAAGCATGTGCTGTTACAGGGCAGTTGGCAATTTTACTGATGGTTAATGATTCTCCTTACTAACCCCAGGGGGAGATAGGTAGTTATTTATTGCAACAAAATATAGAACTTTTCCACTTACTTTACCATAAAACTGGGAAGATTGTTAAGATGAAGGATTTTTTTCTTCTCTCCTCTAACATGTTAACCTCAAGATCTTTCTTTCCACTGTGGATTTACAGCATTTTACTTTTTGACCTCTCGAAAAAATAATTTAAGTTACTAAAATGCTGGCATTAAGGTGCTAGGGTGGAAATCAGAACATTATCCATACCAAGAAGGGGTTTCTTCTAAGGCATTCAGATCTGGATAACATTTGCACAAGATGAACTGTCCTTTTGGAAATGAAATGACTGCTTGGAAAACAACCTGAAACAATATAGAATTGTGAGTCTAATTCATGTCTGAATTGGAATCAAACTTTAGGAGCAGGTATATTAGCTCAAGGTGCTGTAACAAAGTACCATGGACTGTGTGGCTTATACATAGAAATTAATTGCTCACAGTTCTGGAAGCTGGAAACTTGAGACCAGGGTTCTAGTACGGTTGGGTTCTGGTGAGGGACCTCTTCCAGGTTGCAGACTGCCAACTTTTTCCTGAAATGGCAAAAAGAGAAAGAGATCTCTCTGTGGTCCCTTTTGTAAGGACACTAATCTCATTAATGAAGGCTCCACCACCACGGCCTAATCAACTTCCAAAGGCCCCGCTTCCCAATACTATCACATTGAGAACTGGGATTTCAACATATTAATTTTTGGAGGATACAAATATTCAATCCACTGAAGCACAAAAAGACAATGTTTTCAGACCAGGAATCTCTGAAATTAACCTATCCTCTTCTGCATGATACAGCTCTGATCTCATGATTAACATCTTTCTCAGAAGTTCAGCATTTCTAGTGCCAGGAGAACTAAAATGTTTACTCTTTCAAAAGAGTACGTTCCTGTCCCTGTCTTCAAATGTTAACGTGAGTGCAATTTCTAGAACAAGACATCTTTCTTCTGATTTTACATGTGAACTAGCTCACATGTCAATACCAACAGTAGCCTGTCTGTGCCATTTATAAGAATTACAAACATTTAAATGACAAAAATTTTGGTAAAAAATAGAAACCACCTATCAAAGCTATTTAATTGAGGAAAGGTGAGTTTAATCTACTCCACTTTGTTTTTAAGTTTCTATTTCCTCTCCTTTTCCTCATAAATAAGAAAAATTTGGCACAGAAACTTGGCTCATGAGATTGTGAAGAGAGTTTATCCTACATGGAACTGGACACAAGCTGATCAGGGAATCTCTTTCGTCCGAGGACTTTTTCTTTAGAAAAGAAGAATTGGTTTCTTAACTGCTTTCAAAGGTTGCCTTGATAAGTTTCTTTGTGTCATTGTATCTTTCATTTGAGTTGAAGGTTTTTCACCCAGCCCTTATTATAGATGACCTAACATTTTGCTCTGGGGCTGATGCCAGAATCCTTTTCCTTAGTTCCTGGCAAGGTTGCTGCCATTTCCTATCTCTCTCTTCCTGAATTTACCTAAACCAAAGTTCCAGGCTTTTGTTGAAATGCTTTTCTCCCTTCCGCTCTTATGTGCCCTGTGTCACATTATCTGCAAAAGGTTGCAACCAACTTCCCTTCAGTGTGGACACAGGAAAGGGAAATCAAGAGGGGAGAAGTTACTGATCTGATTCTGGAGGTCAAGGGTGTGGGGAGGGCAAATGCACATTTCTCAATAGCTTTCGCTGCAGTGTGTGCTTTCTTTTGTTGACCATCCCTTGCTATTGTGTTGGGAAAGCTTTTAATAACAGCCAGAAAAGTTGACTAAATGGCAGTACCAAGATGAAAAGGACTAGGTAAAGAATTATTTGTGGACATTTGCCTGGACACAGACATAGCAAATACCCAGCTATTTCTGCAGAATGTAATGTGCCTATGACTTTTCTCATGTGTCATAGATGGTATTGGTTTTCTTATATTTAATCCTCATGATATCTTATTAAAATGAGTACTCTTTCACCACTTTAAAAGTGAGAAAACTGAAAATAGAGACTTAGGAAGGAGTGATCGGTTGTCTAAGATTACACTACAAGCAGCAGATTCACCATTCAAAATTGATGCCTGTCCTTGCTCTTTCCAATCTGCCATGCTGCTGTTAATGTACAAGCACAGGGACTGCCACTAGGAAATCAAACTTTCCATCTAGGACAACTTTTCCTCATCAAAAGGGCAGTGAGATTATCTTTTGCATTCAAATTATTCTCTTCTGATGCAGCAGGCTAATTAATGTTAGTGTACTTCCATTCTTCCAACCCAGAGATACATGGACGATGGCTCTCAAGGTGCCTGCAGATCTTTCACTTGCAGCCAGTGTCTCTTCCAGACCTTAATTTCTGTAATTAGACTCCTCTGCTCCACTATCTCTGCAGGGCTGATGGTAGCCCTGTGGCTCTTTTTTCCAGTTTATGGTGATTATAAATGGGGCTCCAGAGTCACATAGCAGGCGGGACCACTGCACTCAACAGGGCCCAGCATTCAGGAGTGCAATGCCTGACACGGTGTGGGGACAAGGCAGTTAACACACCAGCCTAACCAGTGAGCTTTTCAAGACAATTGAGAGGATGCCTTGGAAAGTACAGGAGTAGATTAAAGAGTACACACATGTCTCTGATTTATTAGCACTCCTTAAGTGTCAGAACTAATGGAATAACACATCAAAGGTAACATTTGCCTTAAAGAGGGAGGGCTTCGTAAACATGAGTAGTGGAGAGAAAGAAATTAGACCTAGTGAAGAGGCATCATAATCCGGCCCAGCACCTGCTCCTGGTCAGAAGAAGCAATCGATCCTTCACTCTGAGCGTTTCCTGTGGCCAAACCCAGGCCTTGGGGGCAGAGTGAAAGGGAAAGAACACACTGAGGGAGAGTGAGAGGGAGGGGGAGGGGGAGGGGGGGAGGGGGAAGGAGGGGGAGGGGGAGAGGGAAAGGGGGCAGGGGAAGAGAGAGACTGAGAGAGAAAGGAAGGAAGAAAGGAAAGCAAATAGGGATGAGTCAGATAAATGGAAAAGTCAGTGAAGAAACAGAGAAGTAATCTTTCACATTTACTTCAAGTGTAAAAAGTTTTCTGTCATTCTTCCCATTGCCCAGTTCAAGGGCACATAGTGAAAATATTTTACAGAAGAAAATAATGAGGCAGTGTGAGGTTAAGTGGGAGGCTGGGAGGAGCTTCCAGGCCTCCTGACATCCAGGCCAGTTCAGCTGCTGTGTCTCAGCTGGGGCCACGTCCCAGACCACGAAATGTAAACATACCCCTTCTTTGGAATGTGTACATGGTGTGTTGGGTGAGCAAGAGGGACTGGAAGCTGGATTTGAACAAACCCAGGTTTAACTCCAGTTCTGGGTCTTCAGGAAAATTAGCCCCTTGAAGCCTCACTATCTCCAAAGCAAAATGGAGTTACTGAGTGCCTACATCGCAGAATGCCTAAGAGGATCAAAAGACGTATGTCAGATCCCTCTCATGGTGGCACGTGACAGGTTTTATTGAGCACTAACTGTTCGCCAGATGGTGAATTCAGCTTCTTATACAGGTTATCAAGTTATCAGTGGGGAGCTGAGAGGTTTAACATGCCTACTCAGGGCAAGAAGATAAAATTTTGCCATGATTTTTGCCAATATTTTTCCCAGAGATAGTTTTCAAAGTTGAGATTACAGTGTATATATAATTTTGCATATTTGATGTGATATTATAGCATAAATTCCCTTGGTTATTATAACACTCAAATATTTGTAATAGCTGCAGCATACTCCAATATAGACCATTGTGTGGTTTATTTAAGCAATTCTCAATTACACTTCTAAGTTGTTTATTTTATTATTATAAATGATGTTGAAAAGTGAAAGATAATACACTTTTGTTTGCCAACCTTTCAAGGAATCTTAGATTTTCCCTTAATTATTGGGATCAACACTTAGGCACATTTTTTAAGGTGTAACTTACATCTTGCTAAATTACTTTCCACATTGTACACTTGATAATTTTACTCTCTGGCTATAATAGCAGTTCAGTGTTACTACTTTTACCCCAGCTTAAATATTATGCCCTTCTATTTTTAAATAGTATGAACCAAATAACTTCCAACTTAACTGATAATTCAGTTAGAACTTAATTCAGTTAGTTCAATACTTAGAACTCCTAGTACATTTTCCCACGGAGGTGGGATTTGCATATCCATAGCAGTTCAAACAAAAAAGCTCACTTAGCAATAAGATTATGTAACAGTACTTACTCAAAAACTAATATGTACTAATATGTACTCAAATAACAGTAATTTGTTCTCAAAAACTAAATATGGTTTAAAAAAAAAACAATATACAGAGAAATGGATTCAAAATCCTGAATTGGGACCCTGACTCTATAATGCCATCTCTGCTTCCTGCCAGCTCACCTGTCCACCAGACAGGAGATCACGCTCCAGTTGCTGAGTCTATCCGGTGGCCTAGTTAGTGGAGAGCTGGTAACAAAGGCTAGAGAAGGGGATTATAGGAGGCCAATGCTGTAAGGCTGTATGTAATACTTGTAAGAAATCTGAGAGTCATTTTCAACACCTTTCCCTGCCCTGTTCTATGCATTTGGTCAATTTATTTTGCTGTTAACCTTCTACAGTTGTCCCTTAGCATCCACCGGAAGACTGGTTCCAGGACCTCCATGGATACCAAAATCTGAGGGTGCTCAAATCTTTTATATAAAATGGTGTATATCTTCACATAATCTACGTGCATCCTCCCGTATACTTTAGATCGTTTCTAAACTACTTGCCACTACAATGTAAATGCTATATAAATAATTGTCATACTGTATTGTTTCTTATTTCTACTACTTTTTATTGCTGTATTGTTATTTTTTGTTGTTTTTTTCTCCCTGAATATTTTCGATCTGCAGTTGACTGAATCCATGGGCGTGGAACCTGCGGATACCGAGTGCTGACTGTAGAGCTTCCTCAACTCTATCACTCCTGCCACATCCTTGCTTTTGCAGATTAGCTCTTTAGTCTCATCTGTTTGGAAGGCAAACAAATGCACGCAAGGACAGTGAGCTCAAGGCTTTGGCTGAGAGTAAGAGCAGTACTTCCTGTGAGGAAACTAGAATGGATTATGAAAGAGAGCACTTAAAGTTCTTGTTAGCTAGTAACATTCTTCATGATCGGGTGGTTGTCATCAGATTAGAATGCTGGTAAGTCACTTGCTGAAAGGACAGTCCTAAAAGTTGGCCTTTTGTTGGCCTTCTTATTTACATATTTTTCACACTTTATGAGAAAATTCTTTGCATTAAATATTCTTACATATTGGTTTTAATGTTTATATGATATTCTACTTTATGAATATATCCAGATTTAATACAATGCCATACATTTGAAGCCTTAATTTTTTTTTTCCTAATCTTGACCTGTTATAAACTACACTAGAATGAGCATATTTCTAGCTGTAACATTATGAATGTTCATGGATATTTCCTTAAGACAAATTCCTGGGGAAAGAAATTCTATACTAATGGATACACAGGCTGTCCTTCAGAAAAATCATATCAAGGTTCATTCCTACCAAGGAAGATAAACATATATATAGATAATGCCCATTTACATTAACAGACATAAACACACCAACATATAAGCAAGTGAATAGCAATATATATGCCCCCACACATATACATATATGAGCACATATAGTTTTTATTTTAATTTTTTAGTACTAAAATAATGGAACTAATATAGTTCTCAAATTTTTCACTAGACAAATAAATAAGTAAATAAATAAATAAATAAATCCGGCTATTCTAACAATAAGTATTCCAGGTGAAATTTAGAATATTTTGTCAAATAACAAATCTCTAAATAAATCATTTGGGATTTTAATTGGAATTGCCTTGTCTTTATAAATTAATTCTTGGATAATTGACATTGATTTAATATTTAGTCTCTATATTAGAGCATTCCATGTTTAACCATTTATTAAAGTCTTTTTAAGTGTCAAGAAAAATTTTGCAATTTTATTTGAATGGATCCTAAAAAAGGCTTGTTGATAACAATATTCATAGACCTTTTACAATTTTGATTTTGTAGTAAATGATTTTTATGTTAGAGTCTAACTGATATTTCAGATCAATAAGAAAAAGTGTTTATTTCATTTTGATGAGTTTATAACTGGTCGTTTTAGAGATTCTCATATTAATTCCAGTAGGGTTTTTTTTTTTTTTTCCCAGTTTACTTTCTTGGGTTTTTCACCTACAAGTGGTGATAATTATGTTTTCTCATTTTATATATAATTTTATTGTCATGTTGTATTTGTTAGTATTTGAATGATAATGTTATACAATAATGATAATAGTTGGAATTCCTTTTCCTGACTTTAATGGGAATATCTCTAGTGTGTTACACTTAGGCATAATATTGGCTGCTTATTTTATCAAAATATATTATCTATTACACTAAAGAAATATCATTCAGTTAACATATTTTTTAGAAGTTGTATTCCAGATGTATAGTGAACTCTACCTGACACCTTCTGGCAGATTTTGAGATGAATAGATGGTGATTCCTCTTTGATGTATTGATGATTAAGCATATTAATTGATTTCCTCACCTTCAATGATCCTCATATTCATAGAATAAACCCTACTTTAACATGAGATATTAGTCACTTAATATGATACTAACCTAGTATTTTTTAATCATATAAACTTGATTTTCCATCTATACTTAAGTATGAGAATAATCTGTTTTATTAGCAGAGTGTGAAAGACTTACGTGTAATGCTCTCTAAGCTATGTGCCTTTGGCTGGACCTACTGTGGACATTAGATGCTAAATGTTGACAAATTTAAATTTTCTGTCAGACTTGCTGGTCAAAAAGTTTTTTAAGTGTTCTCAAGTCAATTTGTCTAGTTTAGTTTAGTTTCTTTGTAGAAAATCATTTATTTTAACAAAATGTTCAAATTTATCATCACTGACTTGAAATGATATTTTCTTTTAATGGTCTACTGATTCCTTTCATATATATGGCTTCCTTTTTTTTTTTTTTTCAGTTCCTACGTAGGTTTTCTGTCCTTTCTTCTTAATAACAGAGATCTTTTCAATAAACCGTTCTCAGATTTTATTGGGCTTTTTTGAATGATTTCAGATTACCCAATTTTTACTGCTCTTCTAACTCACTAATTTCTGATTTAATCACTATTATCTTCTTTCTTCTATTTTCCTTAAATTTTATTTATTTTTCTTTTTCTTGGTTCAGTTAAATTTGTGATTTATCTATCTTCATTTTTTATTTTTGTGCTTACATAAACACTTATACCGATCACTTGGTTTCTTTTTCTACCCTTACCTGTGGCCATCGCTACCCCCAAGCATAACTTCCAGGTTTGGTAGTAATATTATATTTAAATAATATTATATTTAAACTCCCACCACCGCACTTTTGATTTTTACTGTGAACTGGCTCTACACCACTTCAGTTTCTCTATAGTCTGA
Organism: Cynocephalus volans; assembly: GCF_027409185.1. Taxonomy (NCBI): domain Eukaryota; kingdom Metazoa; phylum Chordata; class Mammalia; order Dermoptera; family Cynocephalidae; genus Cynocephalus; species Cynocephalus volans. The sequence continues at coordinate 48,297,299 of NC_084462.1, forward strand.
CATCCTTCACTAAAGGTAGGGGAAAGGGTGAGTTTGAAGGAGATGATAGTTGGGTTGTTACAGTCACTTTAAACATATTAAAGTGTTGGACTGAGTATTTCATTCTCAATTTTTAAATGTCTTTGGCTCTTAAGCACAGATACATAAAAACCAGAAATAAAAGACCCATGGAGAAGAACTTACTTTACTCCCTTCTCTTCCTTTGATTGGTTATTTTCTCTGTCCTCAACTGGCTATTTACATTCACAATCACAGCTTGTCCTTTCCTCTTCCCCAGAATTAAGCCATAACTACAATTTAAAGCTACTAGCTTCTTAAAATATTTTTAATTATCTCGAGAGTCAGTGGAGAAATGATAAATCCTCTTGTCTTCTCTCCTAACACATTAAAAATAAAAATAAATAAATAAAAAAAAACTCTATTAACTCTTGTACTTACTATAATCAGGTCTGGCCTTGTAGACTTGGTAAGGTGGCCATTCTCACAAGTCAGAAGCATGATAAGATGTAAAGCAGAAATATAAACCCAAAGAAATTATATGCTGAATGGGGAAGATAACAGGATTGATTGAGGGGGAAAAAATGCCCCAACAGCCATGGAGCAGAACATTCCAAACAACACTTAAATTAAATTCATTTTACATTTAAATTAAATTTTATATTTAGATGGATTTTTTGCTGTATTATGTATTGTTTTTATTACTGCATTAGATATATATGAATCAAGAGGGGAAAAGCACGTTAGCAAAAGAATTATTGGATTGGAAAATATGTCCCACACTAAACTTATTTTTTTTATCTTTTGTTAAGGAAAATGTTTATACTGTATTTTATTATTGGAAGGATTAATTTTATAGAAAGACAGAAGAACAAAAGGTATTCATAAAAAGGAACGTACAGAGGGAAAATAGTAAGGGTGGTAAGAAGAAATAAGAGTTGCAAAAATGAGTACAGTCTGGGGGGAAAGAGAGCGGGATAACAGGCTGCATTTTAGTAAATTATGTCAAAACCTAGGCAGATTTTCAATCCTCTTTCAGAGTAGAAAGAGACGGTGTCTTGCAGGTGTGGTACCTGAAGCACAGATAAGGTTCTCCTGGACTGTAATATCTTCTGCTTTCCCATCTTATGACACATTTCCAAGACAGACATCAATTTTCACAATGATGTCCGTATCCTTGTTCAGTTTGGGAACTTGGGAGGCTAAACTTTCTAGTCTTCCAAATAGCAAAGACTAATTATGTGTATCTCAAGGATCCCAGGCAACTACAAACATGATGGAGGTTTTATCTGTAACTCAACCAGATCCGTAGCCCCTAAAAATCCAGTTGATAAGTTTTTAAGTCCCTTGTAAACTTACCTTGGTCTCTCCTTCATGCCTTACCAGAAATCACCTGTTACCTGGGAGAACAGAATTGGAAAAAGACCTCTCCTCATTAAGTTTTCTTGTTCCTTTCTCTGTTGTCTGCATTTAATACACTAGAATAATTTTTATGAGAGCAGTGATTTCATTTTTTCATTCCCTACATCTGCAATGGCTGAATTAGTGCTTGACACATGGTAGGCAATCAATAGATACATGTTGAACAAAATAATGAATAGTTACAGTAGAATATGCAAACAGGCTGATTATCGTGAAGACAACGTGTTTATGTGTTTATCCTAAATGAAATGGAGGTCTGCAAAAAGCATTTCAAACTTTCAGCTGCTCCTTAACTGTTAAGGGCATGTGTATTTCAGTTTAACATAGATTGTATCTCCAGTTATAAGCCTGGTGAAGGAAGGGATCTGTGGCTTTTCTAATTAATTTGTTGGCTTCCCTAGAAGCCCTGTGGTTCTATCATCTAAAATAGTATACCTGCTGTAGAGTAGAATTAATTTAGTTATTTTTGCTGGTGATGATGGAACCATTCCAAATTACTCTACTGGATTTTCATTGAACATGGACAAGATCTTTAATTGAATAAGTCAATTCATATATGAGGAGTCCAGGGTATTTAACCAGAAAAAAAGATGACTATGGAGGAAGCAAGGATGTCATCCTCAAACATCTGAAACTCTGCATGTCACTTAGAAGAGGTATGGCCTTGCTCAGTGTTGCATGTATTACTGTCACTTTCCATGTCTATACCAGTCAAGAAAAGAGAGCAGATTTCATCTCAATATGATTAGTAACTAGCACTCAGGTAGAATTGCCAAAAACAACATTTCTCTAGAAGTACAAAATACTCCAAAGCTGGAGTAATCCAAATAGAAGCCAAATTGCTATATGAATTTTCATGAATGTGGTTAAGAATGACTTCTTGCCTATGTGAGAAATGGGACCCAACTAGATGGCCCATCATTTGGATTCCAACACTCAATTCCAAGTATCCATGATTGAACAGGTACCTGTAATATAGTTTGCATTACCTAAGAGGTTAGGAAACTCTATGAAAAGTGTAAAAGTTGCCACAAATCTTAATAAAGGATGTTGTAATCTGATTGAGGAACCCAGTCTCAGGCATAAGAAAAATATAAGAAAGGATGCAACGCAGGAGTTCAATGAAGGGATTTCAGAATACAGTGTCATTTAGTACTATAACTTCCCAAAGCAATAAAATTGAGGGCAGCTCAGTGGTTTCTCTAGCCCAGCAGAATGTTCTTTGTTATATGAATGCAAGTCTTTCTGTTACAGGGGCTTAAGACGGCCTTTAAGAAGTCAAGAAGGTCGATCTAGAGGTTAAGGTGTACTCTGATCAATAAAAGAACTTGGTTACATAGGAATGGATTCTAATAATTCTCAGAAATAGATGAGTGAAAAGTTAAGGACTGGATTAGACATTCTCAGGTATGAGCATCTTTAGAGTTTTGTGACTCAGCTCACTCCTGGGCTTAAGCATAGAGCCACAGGTTCCAATAAGCTAGGCAGGCAGCATTGAAATCCACAAGCATCTGTTTCACAACTTAGTGCTGTTTCTTTTTTATCATGTAGTTCCATTTATACCTCATATCTGCTCTGTGAGAAAGTTACATTACCCACATTTTACAGATGCACACAGTAAACATCAACATTCTCAGAATATAGCCCTCACACACACTAAATGCCGGACATAGATAGCTGGGATGGTGAATAGATGTTGGTGGTGAAATTTGAGATTGGGGGATAACATCCACATGGAAAGACAAAGGAGTGCACATCTGACTCTTTCAAGCTGTCCATTCTCAGATTGGAGAAACTGAGGCAAGTGAGCAAGTCCTGTGGTAGAAATCCCCTAGGATAGCTCTCAGTGACCCTGCCTCTTGGTGTTGACACTCTGTGTAATCCCTTCCCCTTAAGTATAGGTTGAATTAACTTATTCTCTTCTAATGAATAGAATACAGGGAAAATGATGAGCTTTGCCTTCTGAGACTAGGTTACTAAAGTACTGTGACTTCCGTCTTGCTTGTCCTCTCTAGCTGTCTGGGAGAAGGCAGAGGCCATGTGTGACAGCTCTCTGAAAAGGCCCAGGTAGCAAGGGATGATATCCTCAAGAGACACTGAAGACTTGATGGCTCCCAACAGCCATGTGAGTAAGCTTAGAAACAGATGCTTTCCTGCCAAGACTTGAGATGGCTGCAGCTCAGCCGGGCACCTTGACTATAGCCTTTTGAAAGACTCTGAACCAGAGACACTCAGCTAAACCATGGCCATCTTCCTGAGCCACAGAAATTGTGACATAATAAATGCTTGCTGTATTAAGCTGCTACATTTTGGGATAATTTGTTACATGGTAACAAACGGTAACTAATACACCCACCATATTCAAAGTGAGACATCTTTGAGATCTAGACTAATTTAGGAAGATTTTTAGGAGGAGGAGGGAAAGTTTGTATTAGAAAATCTTGGATCAGTGTAGAAAATAAGCCATAAATATACAAAGACACTGAGACTAATTGGCCCTGCTGTAGCTTAGCAGGGCAGGAGCTATAGGAGGGTAACTAAACTGGAGTGAAAGATGATGTGCTGGGAAATAATGAAACTTAACGTGGGCAAATGTTCTTAAGTTTTTCAACTACAAGGATGCTTTATTCTTTTCTACTCTGGGGTTCAAATAGAGCCAATCTTGTCACACTGTCACCTAACTCCTTTCCACCTAAGCCCAGTGTCCACACAAGCCTGCCTAATCCTGCCAGTGCAGCGCATCAGGTCCTCCCCTGGGCCTGTGCCTGCCGCTTAAGATTGACCTCTTGCCCATGTCTTCCTCAAACTTCACTCGTGGAGCTTTCTAAATGCATCAAGATCTTTAGCACACCTTGCCCTTACAGAGGTGATCTCACTTTCCTGGAAAGTTTTTACTATCTTCTTCAAAGGTCCACTCACCAGGTGCCTTTTATGATTCCCCTGGGGCATCCCACCAGCCAAGCAGACATCCCCTTCTATGTGACCCCGAAGGACCACTTGTACATGGCAACTGCAGAACATACTATGCTGTACCGAGATCATTTCTCACATCTTTCTCTCTCTAGCCCTCCTCATGGTAGGCACTGAACTGAACTGCCCCATACCTTGAAACCTTTTGCCTATAAACCTAATTTTATAGCTTTCTTTCAAAAGCTTATACAGCTGCCCATTAGAGCTTAAGATCAGGATGAGATAAGACCAGGATAGATTCAAACATACTGAGTCTATATCATCCATATCAAAAGCAGATCATCCCAACATTTTTGTAACTTTACAGAGGTGAAGGTATGGTTTCTGTTTGTCTCTTTAAAATGTTTCAGTAGCTCAAAGACATCCCCCTCATCCCACTGATGCTTTTGGGACCTGCAGAGGTCCTTGTGGGACCCTCTAACTTCTAGTTTTCTTCCAGAATCTGTTGACATTTTGTGAGCTAGAAGTCAAAAGTAAAATAAGAAAACCCACAGGCAAGCTTGCTCCATGTATGCATCTTGAGCAAGTTCTCACAAGTGCAGTAGCAGTGTCCCTCAAAGTGTGGCAGACTCTGTGCTAGGGCTTATTGCTGCTGTTATTGGTGTTTTGTTAATTTCAGTTAAACACAGTGCCAACTACCATAATCCATGCACCCTTTTGGTATATCTGCAAGATTAAACAGGCACATCTCATGCTCTCTCTAAATACTTATTTAGCAAAAAACTAATAATATGTTAGAAAAAAAGAAGATAGGAGTCAAAATCTCCCTAAAAGAGTGACAGCTTTTGAAGACTGCAAAGGATGTCAGAGACTGCCCGGTACAACACCCTGATTTTTTTAATGGTAAAAGTGGTCCAAAGAAATGAAGAAACAGGCCTAGTCACACAGCTGGCTGGCAGCAATGTTGGGGTTGACCTTCCACCCCAAGCCCCAGCCCAAGGCTGTTCCCATCATCCTGCCAAATCCTCCACCTCCACTGCCAGCATTCAGTCTTCATGAAAAATAAGATAGGAACTGAGACAAATCAGCAATTTCCTATTTTACAGGCAAAAGCAAATTACCTAATTTTGCTTAACTCTCCGAATATATAGGACAAAGAATATATTCACTTTAACAAAGCAGCTGTCAGCCTCCGGGCTCTGCTTCCTTTTGTCTGCATAAAGAGCTCACACACCAGATCAAGCAACATGTTGTACTTGCACAGTGCTACACTGGCTCACATTTTCTCCAGGATCCTGCCTTCTGTTCTTGCCACGTCTCTTTGTGTATAACATCATGGAGCACACTGTATTCTACAGTTACACTGGCTAAAAGCACAGAAATGGAATCAGTCCCTGGGAGGAATAGATTCAACCCTGGAGGTTCAGCACATTCTGGCAGCTGCTAGGGAGCCTTGTCCTGTACATGCCTCCCAAGGATTTCTCAGGGGTTGTTGCTTTTTAAGATAGACATTTATAAAAACCACCCACTGTGCAAATCTAACATCAGTTAGTGGTTTCCCATACAAGTTGTAGTAGGATTGCACAATTCTCTGAAGAGAAAGCAGAGGCTAACCTACAAAGATACCTGCTAAGGGAAAGAGAGCCCTAAGCAACCAGGAAGAAAACCCACATCTGCAGGAGACAGTAGCTCTGGGCTCTGATTCTTCCTTTGTCTTCTTACTCCACAAAGATAAATCAGACTATGTGACAAGATTCAAACTGTCCACCGAATCTTATGTTTGAAGAGTTCAAGAAACAAACAAACTAAAACAAAAAAATAGAGCAGGTATATAAAAAGCAAGTATAAAAAGATGGGACAATCCAAATGAGAGAAAGAACAAATAGTAAAGAATTACACTGAAATATCTTCAAATAGATGCAAAGCAATGTAATAATGTACCATTTTATGAATATTAAACGAAAAGATACACTAAAAGTTAATGACCTCTTCTATTCAAGCAAGGGTACAGTTAAGTCAGAACCCTCCCTCATTGGTTTAAATTGGCACAAACTTATATTAATACTTTGGAAAGCAAGCTGTCAACACATTAAGAATAACTTAAAAGTATTAACACCATTTAATCCAGAAATACACTTCTATATATTTATTCTCACCAAAAAAGAAGGTAAAGACAAAGATACTTTATGTCATTTATTTATAATACATTAATAGAATATTTTATAATTGAGAAAATTAAAGTCAACCTAATACCCAGCAAAAGAAGAACAGATCATTATTTTATTTTGTCTGGTACATTATAGTAGTTTCAACAGCACTGTAACAGTACGTTGTATGTTATGAGTTGCAAAACACTCATTCTCATTCTTCATCTCAGTTTTTCCACATAAGAGGACTCTGAAGACCCTTATTATTTCAATTTTACAGAAGCAGAAAATTCAGCTCAGAGATTAAGTAACTTGGCCAAGACCACCAAACATTTAGGGATGGCAGAGACTCTATACCTGATATTCCCAGGGACATTCCTATTTTCAGTTGCTTCGGAAGACCTGAAACACCTTTGTGGATCAGGATAAGTTCATGGTCAATGGAGAATTGGGGAGGGATGCAAGAGGGTGGATCAAGGCATCTCAAACATGTAAGCTACCTAGTGGGTTATCCATTTAAAGGGAGATAAAGGCAACAGGCCCAAAGAGACCTAATGCAGGCTCCTACCAAAATGGGCAGGCCCAGAAACTAGCAGAGGGAACTGAGATGAGAGAGAAGTGAAATACTAAAGGAAAAGATCAGGGGACATTAAAGAGAAACTGGCTTGTTGACCATTTAAACTGCCGTTCCCTTAATCCCCATAATTGTTTCTTCCTTCCACAATAATGGAGTTGACACTGGGCACATGGAAAGACTACATTTTCCAGCCACCCTTTCAGTTGGATTTAGCAGTGATCTAAGCTCTCCCCAGTGGAAGTTGAGCACAAATAATGGGTGTGTTTCAGGTGTAGCCTTATGAGAGAGGACGTGGCTTCTCTTTACTCTCTTCTTTCTTACCTGCTGGAACCCAGATGCATTAGTCCATTTCTGTTGCTTATGACAGAATACCTGAAACTGGGTAATTTATAAAGAAACAGAATTTATTTCTTACACTTTCAGAGACTGGGGAGTCTATAGTCCAGGGGAGTATCTGGTGAGGGCCTTTTTCTTGGTAGTGACTCTCCAGAGACACACAGCATCACATGGTGAGAAAGGGCTGAGAGCTAAGCTTCTCACTTGCTGTCCTTATAGAGGAGAGCATGACCTCCCATTAAACCATCAACCCATTACTCCATAAAGGATCAATCCATTCACTATGGCATGGTCCTCACAATTTAATCAACTTTTTAAGGCCCCACCTTTCAAATACCATAATTGGATTTCCTACCCTCTTAACACGGTTGCAATGGGGGTCAAGATTCTAATACATGAGCCTTTGGGGGACACATTTGACCCCTAGCAGCAGAGATGGTAGAACAACACGGTTATTATGGAATGTGGTTCCTGAAGGGCCATGTGGAGTAGGCTGCCTGCCAGCTGAAACTCTCACATTTGCCTGTCATGAGCAACAGATATGTGTCACTTGTTGCCTAAGATATCCCATTTTTTAAAAAAATGATATCAACTTTGTCTTAGCCTCATAAATGCAGTAGTAAGCTAATATTCACATCATATGACTATACCTAATTAAATGTTTTACCAGTGTCTGAGTGAATACTTATAATAATTCTGCAAGGTGGGTGTGATTATTCTTATTTTACAGGTGAGGAAACTGGGTCTAAGGAGAGGTTAACTGACTTGATGAAGTCTCCATGACAAACAGTAAAATGGAGTGGTGGGGGGTGGAATCTTGGCTATCTGGTTGCAAAGCCTGCCTACCCCCTTCGTTGAAATGTAACCTTTAATCTCTCAAAGGCTCATTTTCTTCTCTGTAAAATGGAGATAATGATTAAACCTATCTCACATAGGGATCTTGGGAGGTTAAATGAGATGATGCATCTAAAGTGCCTGACATACAGTAAGATCTCAATAAGTACTGATATCTTTATTCCAGGACTAGTAAGAGGTGGAAATAAGAATCAAACCCCACTCTCTGAAATTCCAAAACCCACATCTGAAGTTCCAGAACCCATAATCTTGTCACCAGGGGAGCAACCTCTGGCACCCAGATCTAGTTCTCCTTTGTGCTGCATGTGTCATGTCTTTAGAGTGTGTTTTCCCCTCTTTCTGCACTTGTGAATGCCCTCATTCCAGTGTATTGCTTGTGAGGCCATGGGCCCGACATCATATCTGCTTCTGAAATTAACAGTGGTTGTAAATAAAACAAAGCTTCCTGCCATTAGAATGATTTTCCACTGTATCCAGGGAAAGATGTTTCATCCATTTAAAACACAGCACAGTTATAAAGGTCCTCCAGTCAAAATACTCCAAAATATATATTTTAAAAAACATAGTTAAGATGTCATACTTTTCCCTACAGTACTTTAGAGCCTAATGTGCAGCAGCATTTTGTCTCTGTTTTCTTGTCCTGAAGTTCCTTCTCTTTTTTCATAATCATCAATCTGCTTGCTGTTCCTGGTCCCTGTCCTGCAAAGATCTGCACACCCGAAAGAACCGACTTCCAAAAATGTAGATGCATTTGCCTGATATCAGTCTCTCATTTCATTTTTAATCTTTTGCTTTACTAACAGAATGATTATCATTATCAGTGAAAAAATTTAGGCTTAGGAAGGTGTTTGTCTCAGGACACAAAATTTTTGTAAAACAGGAGGAGTAAGTTCAAGGAATGCACAATATGGTGTCTACAGTTAATAACAATGTATTATATTCTTGAAAATTGCTAAGAGAGTAGATTTTAAGTATAGTCAACACACAAAAAATGTATGTATGTGAGGTAACGCACATGTTAATTAGTTCCATTTAGCTATTCCATATATTTCAAACCATGATGTTGTGTACAATAAATATAAAAATGTTCTATTTATCAATTAAAAAAGAATTTTAAGAAGACTTCTCATATTCCTTTAGGGCAGCCCTGTCCCATGGAACCTTTTGCAATGAGGAGGACAAAATGATTACATCTGTGCTGTGCTGGTCAGTATGATGGCTGCTAGCCACATGTGGCTTTTGAGTACTTGAAATGTGGCTAGTGTGACTTGAAAAGCTGCATTTACAATTACAATATATTTAATTTTTGTAAATTTAAATTTAAATGGTAACATGTAGCTAGAGGCTACTGTATTGGCATCACATTTCTGAAGTCTAGACCAGCATGGTCTAGTAGAAAATATGATATAAAACACATGCTTAATGTTGCATTTCCTAGTCGCATCATTCAAAAGTTTTAAGAAAAGGATATCGGTGAAAGTTATTTCAGCAATATATTTTATTATATTTTATTAACACTTTACCATGCAATCATAATGTAAAGTAAAATAAACATATAATTAGTATTAACATTTTGTTAGACATTTAATGTTTTTTTTTTTATGCTGTCTTTGGAAATCTCTTGTCTATTTTATACCTTCAGTGCATCTCAATTTAAGCTAATCAGATTTCAAGTGCTCAACAGACACACATGGCTAGCGGCTACCATATCAGACAATGCAGCCCTATTCCATTAAAATGTATAGTGGCAGGGGTCTGTCTTCTTCATCAATAACCCCACTGCTCTCAACACTGTGTTGCCCCATAACATATGTTTAATAAATGTGTTTATCGACTCTCATTTGCAGTGATCAATTCTCACTCTGGATTTAAAGTTAAACCAAATGATACCTTCAAAAATATATTAAGCTCTTTTATGAGCTCTCATTTAAAGATGAATCTATTTTATTTTTCCAAGTATCTAACAAGTGTTATGAGTTTCCATGTATATTATGAAGTTTAATGCTTGAAAGCAGGAATCAGCAAACTTTTTCTGTAAAATGCCAGATAATAAATATTTTAAGCTTTACAGGCCATGTAGGCTCTGTGGTAGCTACTCAATTCTGCTGTCCTATGGCAAAAGCAACCATAAGCGATATGTAAATAAAGGGGTGTGGCTGCGTTTCAATAAAACTTTATTTATAAAAACAAGCAGCAGGAAGAATTTGGTACTAGGCACTGGATTTTGTCCATCCTTGCTTTAGAGTAAGATCTAGATTTTAAACAAATTTTGTCCTTAACATTTCTAATATAGTATTATATAAATTAGAGGTGTTCAATATATAAACGTTGACTAAGTATTAGCAGACAACACTCTGCTTCCATTTAAAACCATCAGTTCATGTAGTTATTTATTTATTTATGAAGCATTTATTCCACCTTTCAACCACTGTATCCTCACCACTTTGTACCATGCCAGACTCAAAATAAGTGAATAATAAATGTTTATTAATGACTAATACATGAAATGAATGGCCTGCTAGGGGCTGAAAAAATCCAGGAAGACATCATAGAGGTGGTGGGATTTAAAATGAGTATTAAAAGTAAGTAAGTGATGGTGTAGAATCCTGACAAACACTACTTCTGCTGGGTTATCAATGTCAACTTTACGTTGATAGCACGTACTCTTGGTATGACAAGATGAAAATGTGTTTTACCTGTGTTTTTCCTCCCAGTAACTCATAATCCTAGTCTTATTATGCAAAAATTATCAGGTAAATTCCAACAGAGGGGCAAAATATGTCACCTCAACTTGTCAAGGTCATCAAAAACAAGGAAAGCCTGAGAAGCTGTCATGGCCAAGAGGAGCCTAAGGAGGCATGCTGATTAAATGTCAACATGGGATCCTAGGACAGAAAAGGGACATTATGTACAGACTAAGGAAATATGACTAGTATGGGCTTTAGTAAATAATAATGTACCAGTATTGGATCATTAATCGGGACAAATATCCCATATTCATGTAAGATGTTAATAATATGGGAAACTAGGTGTGGAGTATAGCAATACTCTCTGCGCTCTTCGGTGAATTTTTCTGTAAATATAAAAGTGTCCTAAAACTAATGTCAATTTAAAAATAAAGAAATAAAGAGCAGATGCAATTTACCAGCCAGTGGGGTCGGAGTGTCAATTGCAAAAACAGCCAAAAATAAAAAGTAAAAATGTAGTGTTCACCAGAAATAAGAAAAGGGCACATAACTGCAGATGGAACAACCAGTATGAGATAAAACATGGAGATGCAGCATAGTCAGTGGCTTACCCATCTTGCTGATGTCAGGGACAGTGATTGTGAGCAGGGGTCTGGTCCCCAGATCCTTGCCTCATGTCCCCTGGTAGGCCCCAGGGTGCTGGTGGTATGCCTGGGATGGAACTAATTTTTTGTTCTTTGCTTACTTCTAACATGGGGGATTTTCCTGTGGGAACCAGTACTTGAGCTCTGTGGTTGAGCTAAATTACTGCTTTTCTGCTGTTTCCCTAGGGAAGGCTTTTTGTGCAGCTCTGGGTTTAATGGTTGACCTTATGGGTACTTGCAGTTCTCCAGAGACCTGGTGTACCTGATTTGTGTAGAAACTGATCTGGGCCTGAGTTTTTTCAGCAAACTGCACCAAATGCAATTCTATATTCCTGACCAGTTCTCCTCTGCATGGTCCTGCGCTGATAGGGGGGTGGATTGGCTGTCCTTGCTGTGTCCCAGTATTCTCCTGGTGAGCCTGTCTCCCCCACTGCCCATGCTCCAGACACTTCCCATGGGGTAGGCCCTGTACCCGGTTCCTTGTGATGACTCACTGGCCTCTGAATGTCTCCCCTTTTTCAGCTGTTCTGGCTCCTTGCTCCTGTGTAGGTCCACAGGAACCCTATTAGTGGTCTTGCTGTCCTGAGGGCCACTAAGGCCCTCTTCTCTCCTGCCACCTCCAAGCAACTCCATCCGAAGGGCACAGCTGCACCTTCTGCCAGCTCCTGCTCCATGCACTCAGCAGCTAGAGATTGGAAGTGTCTGGGACTCAAAACAGTTGGAGAGGTTTTTTATTTCTTTCATCATGGCTTCTCTGGCCTTCATGTACTCTGTAGGTCTCTCCTCCTCTTCCCCTGAGCTCTACTGGACCCAGATTGGCTGTCGCTGCTTTTTAATAGTTGCAAATTAGTTGATTTGTGGGAGAGAGTAACCCTGGGGACCATCTATTCTGCCATCTTGACCTGAAATTCGACATTTCCCTGCATTCTAATCATATTTTGGTATAATCAGAAAGCTGACAGCCTGGGAAAAGGTATTTTCCATGCATGTATTTAGCAAACAATCAGTGTTCAAATATGGATTTAGTAAAACCTTCTGCAAATTGAAACAAAACAAAACAAAACAAAAAAACCCAAACATCCTCACTAGAAAAATGAAAAAAAGATGTGAGCAGAGAACTCACTGAAAAGGAAACCCATATGACCAAGAAGCTCAGAGACCCTGACTAACTGGTAGTTAGAAACCTTGTAAGTAAGTGGCCTGATGTAGCTTAAATGCACATTTCCCAAATCCACACCGAGCCTGTCTGCACTGCTCCACTGTTTTCCCTCCAACTAATCCGCAGTTACTGAATCTCCATTTCTTTAAATGATGTGTAATACTATCATCATTCCCCTCCTTTTGGAATGTCCTTTTATTTAAACAAAAATATTTTTTTTCTAGAAAGGGTTTCTCTGAGCCGAAATTAGCTAGAGCAACTTGTAACACATGGTGTGTTATCCATGGTGTGTGCATGTGTTTTAAAAAATCTGTGTAGGTGTTTCTACAAATATATGAATGTAACAGGTGTCCAGGCACACATGTGTTTTTCCTAGCTAATGCTGGTAAAATAGTTGATGTAAGTGATCTCCTTTCAGAATAGCAACACGGCTAGTGTAGCTATTCATTTCAATTCACATTTACTGCAATGAAATGAGAATTTGGCAACTTGACTTGGAGTAACCAGAGGCACATGCTCATGTGCCTCTAAAATAGATGAGGGGAAAACATTTCCTATCCAATCTTTGACGATCTTATGTTCCAAAAGATTTTTATTTTTAACCTCAGTTTTAATTGCCCTTCAGTATCAAAATTAATTGTGTTTTCCGCTAAAAGGCCAGTGCAGCTTAAGGTTACCCTAGGGTCTTGGCAGCCAATGCATCTTCTGTAAATGGCTTGATTGTCGTCTGCAGAGAGGAGGGCTGGGAAAGATGTGCTTGACCGAGGCTATACATTACAGTCCAATTAGTGTGAAGATCACTACATGAGTCTTTAACTTTATCTAGTAACTGTCGGAATCTCTAATGGAGACCACAGACAGAGTGGAGTGAAATTTAGAATCTGTTCTTTCTGCCAAGCAGAAGGGGAATGGCTTTGGCTCTGTACCAAAGGTCTACCAGGGCTACTTCTCTCAATTCTTCTGTCCCCCAAAGGTCTCTATTCCTCCCATCAACCAAATTAAGGATTAAAAAGCAAAAGCTAGAGAGAGCCTTCAAGATATGTTAGTATAGGCCAAGTGTAGCAGTGTTTCTGCCACCCACTGTGGAGTCAGGGACGTTGGTTGGAATTTCAGGCTATTTGACTTCGGTTATTAAAATTTTAAGCCACAGAGTCATCAGATAATAACAGAAATGATAATTGCATCCAATTCATAGAATTATTAGAACTATTAAATGACATCTTGATTTAAAGAACCCCATAGGACGTGTAATAAACAATTCATACATGTTTGCTTTCATTATATTATTATTAAATATTAAAAGAAAATAAAGTTCTATACGGGTTCCAAATTTAGGACCTCCAAGTGAACCCATCACAAGTGTTCATTGTGTGGTCTTGTGAAGTCAGCTTCCCAGTCATTTTCTACACTGCTCTTATTCCTCTCTGGTCATCGAACATTTTCTAGGACCACTCAAGCTCAACTTCCTCTTTATGATAAGGTTTTATTGTAGGAACTGTCTGACCTCCATCATGGAAGGTCTGACCCCATCCAACCCGTTTCTTGTGAGTGCTACTTACCAATGTTACTTTTCATCAGTGATTCCTCTTGTCTCCCTTTTCCTGAAGGTTTACCTTCCACCTGACCAGACGTTTGAGGTTGAAGCCCCTGCCTTCATTCCTTGTCTCTCCGAGGCTCTGTCTCATGAATACTTTCTAAGCTTTTTTCATCTCCCAGTGGATACATCTGGTTCTACTGAGAACAGGGGAAAATGTATGTCACGTCATACTAACGGACTTAGTCAACTTCCTTGCTTGATCTTCCCCTTTGAGAATAGGGCCTCCCTTTCTCTGACACCCCCAAGGTCAAAGACAGAGTAGAAGAGTGGAGTCAGCTCTACCTAATGACTTGCAGGATCTCAGACACTCTCCGTTCTCTCACTACAGTATAAATATGTACTGACATTCCTGTGCAGAGGTGGCTACTCGATGGGCCAGCGCATTTCTGCTTAATAGATGAATTTGGACCAATATGTTTCCTGAACATTATGATGACCAATCATCAGTTATGTTTGTTTAAATATATTCATATCAGGTTTAACATTATGGAAACTACATATTTGTTTTAAGTGATTGAAACAAACAACAAAAAAGACCACATACTAACCCAAGAGTCAGGGAAGTGACTTCTACTATAGTTTAGAAGGGTGGGAGGCATTCTAGAGTATGGACTTGGGCTCCCATCAGGGAATATCACTCTATCCTCTCTCCTCTGCCTTCCCCACTGAGCAAGAGGCCATTTCAGAGATGGGAGCTATGAGGCCAATACCAGGCAAAGGAGGAGTTGGGGGTAAAACATGGGGAGGGATGAGGAGAAGCAAAAGGTAAAGGAATTCAAGAGAACAAAGACAAAATTCCATTTTGGGGTAAAGATACTAGTAATCAAATATATGTACATGTATAGATTCACAAACAATTACGAAGCTAACACTTAATGGGAAGTTACTATATATTTATGCCTTTACATAGTCTCATTATATAAGGAATATTTTGTTTTGACTGAAAGAGGGTCAGCCTTCAAACCCTAAAAGCCCACATCACACAGGACAAGAAGTCGACTTATATTAATTATGGTAATCAAGAAAAAAGTTTCATAAACTGGTAAAGCAAATTTAACATAGTAAAGGATCAGAGTCATCCTTGGTCTCAGCTCTCAGGAAAGTCCTTGAATGTATTTCCAAGGGCATCTTCAGAACCTTCACAAGATCACCTTCTATTCTCAAACACCAGCTCTTACGGAAAATAAAGCCTATGTCCCATGTAATTGTATTAACTTTTATTTTTAATTCTTTACATGAAAGACAAAATGGAGAATGAAGACATAACAAATTTCAAAATTCTTTTATATTCTCTAATACATCATGAAATTGATAAAGTAAATGTACTTATGATGTTAAAATTTAAAAAACCTCCATCATTCTGCCTTCACTGAAAAATTGCAAATATAAATAATTTAGGGTCCATATGGATTAGAGATGATGTGTATAAATTGCCTGGCATGTAGAAGGTGCTCAATAACCTTAAATACCATTATTGCAAGGGTTGTCTAAGCTTTGCTTTACTCTCCTGGGAGACATACTCATATTTTTTATATTGTTTATATAGAAAAACACTGCCAGTTCCAAGTGTCCAATTTGTGAATGAGTTTCTGAGACAGTGCAGTCAGACACTGTACGTTATCTTTATGAATAGAAAAATATAGCTACTCAACCTGCAAAGAGTGGGAAAACAAGCAATTTCAGGATCTTATTATTTGCATCATTCCTTCATTTCTGCCTGTAGCCAAGGTGGCCCAAATTTGAATACTGGCAGAAATATTGCCAAGTTTAAGTGGAACGAAAGAGAAAAGTTTTTCCAAATCACCTTACTTAAAAGTGGCCTGGAGGTTATGAAGGCAAATGAGAGGGATCAATAGAAAATAACTGAGTAAAAAATGTTGAAAACATTTTTATATTGAGAAATAGAAATGTTTAATCATAGAAATGCCTAAAGAAAAAAGTTCAATAACATTTATTACAATTTTTTAAAATAGCAAAACAAATCTAAGTCCACAGCTCTGGGGGGTTAGTAAGTCTAATGATGGTGCATGTATACAATTGAATGCTCAGCAGCTGATAAAAACAATGATAGAAAATTGTTATTTCCTGTGTCTTGCGATTACAATGTGTTCTTGCTGTATTGCAAGCTGAGCTGTGTGTGTGTGTGTGTGTGTGTGTGTGTGTGTGTATCTAGGAAAACCATATATGAAATGTTCACAGTCATTACTTCTAAGTATTTAGATATCTGAAGACTCTAGAAAAATGTTATTTTTTTTACCAATATTTCTGTTTTCTGTATTGATTTTATAATTTATCATTTATGAAACATGATATCTGGTGATGGTTTATTTCTCATTGATTATCAGTCTTCTTTTTCCTGGGGTACTCAAAAATTCTTCAACATGTGCTCACATAATTGAGATCTTCAGGGCCCTGAATGAATAATCTCCTCCACACCATTGTCAGCAAATCAAACTCACCACAGATGGTACTGCATTTTTTATATATATATATATAATTTCCACAAGTACCACATAAAAGAAAAATGAGTTTGGGGTGGATTTTTTTTCCCAGAGCATTTCCAGGGTTTCCCTATGAATTTTTTGCACCTAGAGGTCCTGGCCTAGCTTTGAGTCCCCCCGTTTCCTGGAAACATGCAGCCCCATCTCTGCAGCAAGGGCTGGCTTCGCAAGGAACTCTGGTCTACTGCACAAAAACCAAATGCCACAATCCTGAGCCTCCCAGAAACGCTGGGAATGCAAACGTGACCCTGACCAGACAGGTGCTCTGCCTCATAGGGCTTTGTGCCTTCTCAGAAGTCTCCAGAATAGTTTATGGAAAGTTCCCTCACCCTCTGCCCTAGCTCGGGTGTGCCATCTGCCCTCAGCCCAGACTTGGTGGCCCCAACCAAATTTAGATGCATTAATACCACGTGTGGTGAACGGAGGCTTGTACCTCCCCCAGCCCTGCTTTGTTGCCTCTGACAACCACTCGAGGCTGGGAAGAGACCTGTGTCGTTTCCACTCAGCTCCACACCAGCAACTAAGTACATTCATACAGGGGACATCAATCTTGGATGCCAAAGCCTGGAGATTTGCATTGCAAATAGCCGACCGTGGTGACATTTCACCATTAGGAGCAGAACCTGAGGCATCCTCCTTGGTGAAAGCTATTGGGGGAGAAATCCACTTTGTAGTCAAATTGAGTGTGGAAGGAAGGCAATAAGACGGTGGGCAGAAATTGGACCACTTGGATTTTGAATGAAACAAAGGATATTGATTTTTGAAATACCAAGATCACTGTTCTTTTCAAACCATAAGCTGCTTCCTCCGTAGTGAGATCTGTCCTGTGCATTCCCACTTCCAACTCATAGCTGATGCCTGCTCTATGCCTAGGTATGGCCTTTTCCTGACCTATTTCTTCTAGAAGGCTTTTATTTCCCAATTCTTGCATGCCCCCCAGATCCCTTATTTCTTTGACTCTCTATCATTTAAAATCTTTAACAAAGACTTGTTCAAAATGGTGATAAACATGGAAAACTTTTCTTTCAGCATGAGATAAGTTATTGCATAAAAAAGACTTTGCACTTGATTCAACTTTGCTACTGTACTGTTATTTGTTAGGATAGTTATTCTTCCAGGAGGCAGTGTAGTGGTTAGGATCCTGATTTTGATGGAAAGATCTGATGCTATCTCTACTACTCTCTAATTTTATGACTTCAGACGGTTACTTACCCTCTGCAGTTGTAACTGGACTATGCATATATAAAATGGGGATAATTATAGCACTTCACCTTCTCATGTTGCTGAAGGAATTAAATGGGATAATGCTGGACATAAGGAGCCTAGCCCCATGGCTTTCAAATTTGTATTCTGTTATTTAATTATACCCTGACCTACTGGATAAACTCATGGTTGTAGATTTGGAGTAAGACAGACTTGGTTTGGATTCCATACATGCCGCTAACTCATAGAGTATCTCTGTGTAGTTGATGTAAACCTTCAAAGACTAATTTTTCTCATCTGTAGAATACAGATATAAAATCATACCTTATACTTGTATGGTTGTGTTTCAGTTCATTCCGGCTGCTATAACAAAATGACATAGGTTGGGTTCCTTATAAACAACAGAAATTTATTTTTCACATTTCTGGGCTGGGAAGTCCAAGATCAAGTCACCAGCAGATCAGGTGTCTGGTGAGGGCCCACTTTCTGGTTGTAGATGGCACCATCTTACTGTGTCCCCACATGGTGGAAGGGGGTAGCTACCTTCGTGGGGCCTCTTTTCAGTGGCACTAATCCCACTCATGACCTAATCACTTCCCTGAGCCCCACCTCCTAATACTATCACACTCAGGGTTAGGTTTCAACATGTGAATTGGGGGGATGGGTACAAACATTTAGACCATAGCTGGTTGTGTTGAATATTAAATGAGATAATATGGAGCTGTCCTCTGGTAATATTTGTTAATAAATCTTGTAGTATTATTTATACAGTATAAATCATTCTGTAGTTTGGGCTGTAACTGGAGTTTATTTTTTATTTTTTATTTACTAGAGCTGTGTCCTAGCATAGCGGTTCTGAAACTGTGGTCAGTGAACCCGTCAGTCCCTGACACCCTTTCAGAGATTTCTGAGGTCAGCAGTATTTTCATAGTAATAGTAAAATATCACTTGGCTTTTCTACTCTCAGTTCGTCACAGCTTTTACACAGGCTGTGTGATATGAAATGACATTAACACTCTGATATTAAAATGTGATGGGGTTGTAATTGTCATTTTCAAATATATTTCCTAAATTAAATCAGTATGTTGAAGAGATACCTGCACTCCCATGTTTATTGCGGTACTATTTACAATACCCAAGATATGAAATCAACCTAAGTGTCCATTACCTGATGAATAGATAAAGAAAATGTGGTATATATACACAGTGGAATACTATTCAGCTTAAAAAAAAAAAAAAAAAAGGAAGAAATCCTGTCATTTGTACTAGTATAGATGAACCTGGAGGACATTATGTTAGGTGAAATAAGCCAGACATAGGAAGACAAACACCACATGATCTCACGTATATGTGGAATCTGAAAAAGCTGAAGTCATGGAAGCAAAGAACAGAATGATGGTTTTCAGGGGCTGGTGGGGGAGGAGTGGGATTAGGGAAATGATGGTCGAAGGATACAAAATCTCAGACAGAAGGAATACATCTGGGAGATCTACTGTACAACATAGTGATTGTAGTTAATAATATATTGTATACTTGAAAATTGCTAGGAGGGTAGATTGTTTATATTCTCACCACACACTCAAAATGATAAGTATGTGAGGTAAGGCATACGTTAATTAGCTTGATTAACCTTTTTATGATGTATGCATATATCAAAACATCATGTTGTACACCATAAATATATATGACCTTTATCTGTCAATTAAACTAAACAAAAATTTAAAACCCACTCAAAATAATATAAATATCATAAATAAATATTTTTAAAAAATTTTCCTTTCAATTCCTTATACAAGAAATATTGATAGATGTAATTCATATAAATAAAAACTTGAGTGTCCACAATAAATTTTAAGAGGGTAACAGGATCTGGAATCTACAAAGTTTGAAAATCACTGTCCTATTATATTATAATTCATATATATATATATATATATGTATGTATATATATATGGGGGGGGTGTATCTGTCTCCCCAGTGGATTAGGAGATCCTTGATGACAAATGCTATATTTAACTTTGTGTTTCTAGCTCAGTACCTATACCCAGTAAATATTTACTTGGTCTGTGCTGAGAAAACAAATTAACTGTTATGTTGGGTGTTACACCTCCCCACCTAGAATGCAATCATTAATTTGTACATTTCTTGTGTACTTTTCCTCTCCCTGAGGCATCTAATCATGTTCTATAGGAATCAGCTATTCCTGGACTTGAGGTCATTTGAGTGCAGCAGGAGATGTGCTCTGTTTTTCTACCATGCGGTGGAGGCTCCGTGTACAGCTAACCTTCAGGTTAGCCCCACGGACTGCTCAGGTCCTGGTCTCCTAGGTTGAATTTGTGGCTGAGCTACTTCTGAACCCACAACATCACTAAACAGTGTGTTCTGCTGGCTTTGCCTTCTCAGCTTCACCAATGCTTTCTGTGCATTGTTTCAGTATTTCAACAATGCCCGTGGAAGATTAGGGCTCAGTTATCCCTGCTTCTTTAGCTTTTTTTCCTGATGTTCTCCATCCTTCTTAACATCTGGTGCCCTTACCTGCAAATACCTTCTTGCACTTCTGGGTCTTGGTCCACTGTATCTGTTCCCCTAATATTTCCTGTCCTTTGTGTCCACCTGTCAAAATCTACCTGCTATTCAAGTCCTGTTTTACTGCTGCATTTCCATGAAAACTGTTCCATGAAACCCTTCCTCAGGGGTTCCACAGTTCTTATCACAATCTATCTGATAATATATGTGCTGGACATGTCTATCTTTTCCAGTATCCTGTAAGCTCCATGAGGGAAGGAACTAATCCTTATTCATTATTACAAAGCCCATACACGTCTTTTAATAGGAGCACACTAAAAGTGCTGGAATCTCTTTTATTTGAAGCTTGATCACACACCCTAGGTATTTTTCCATAGTGTTAGAAACCTCCCCTATGAAAATCACAGGGAAAGATAAATTCTCACTACATGTACATTTCATAAAAGCAGATCAATTACTATAAAATACTTCCAAAAGGAGAAAAAAAAAAGCCATTTTTATCCACAGGGGCTGCATATGTGTTTGACAATGAGCATTTCACTGTTGCCTGAAGTAGCCTGGAAGTTCAGTGGGTAAATAAACATGCATTGAATGCTTACCGAGTGCAAAGATCTGTGCCCAGTGCAGGGGTTACAAAGCTCTTGACTTAATCTGTACACCCCAGAGGGCACAGTTCAGTTACAACACAAAAGTAAACCACCAGATTAGAATGACTGGTTCATGAGGAAGATTTGGGGAAAAGGGAAGAAAGAAGATTATTGTCAAAAAGTCCAGATCATGGAGGGTCCTGTACATCCTCTGCAAGAGTTTGACATTTTTTTCCCCTATGTAAAGCTCTATAAAACAATGTGACAGGAAGTGGTAAAAATTCATGACTCACAGACAAGATATGCCATCAGTGTTTCCCTAAAACCACAAGGCTGATGTGAAGAGACTCAGCTTGACAGTGATACCCTCCTTAGTTTGCAGGTTTGATTCTACCTAGGCAAGCTACTTATGAGTCTATGATTCCCACTCTAGACTTTTCCCTAATTAGCACAATCCAATACTAATGTTTTTCTGGAGCATATCATGACCCCTCAGGACTGCAAAATTAGGCAGGACATACCCTACAGACAGGCTTGTCTGATATGCTTTCCAGACTTTGCAAGAGAATCTCAAGCACTTTTATTTCTCAGGGAAATGCAGTATTTCTTCCTCGGCCCAAACTTAGTTCTTTATCTTCAAGTAACTATAAACAAATATAGTTTTGGCAGTCACCACTGGGAAAGATAATGCTGATGTGATTATCAAAAATTCCACTTTAACTCAGCTTTTTTTTTTTTCCCCAGGATTTCATAGCTGTCTCATGTTCCCTTGCATTCTTCAGTTACGCTACATTTTGTTCAGCTTTAAATGGGCAAAGCAGACACTCTGCTTTCTTTGGAACATGACTTTCTGTCTCTGAACTAGAAGTTCTGTTTTAAGCATTAAGACTCTTGGTTCCCAATTTACCAGTTGCTCTCCATTTAAAGTAGCAACAATATCCCCAGGGCAGTCGAGTAAATGAGGTTACATTCTCTGCAATTAATGAAACACATTAATATCATTACACTTTTCTCCACTTCTTTTCCCAAATTTTTAAATAAGGTTTCCAGGCATATCTACTTTATGCTGCAAAGCTAGAAGAATGATATTGAATAAAAAGGGACATAAACGAGCAATATTTTAGACTAAGGGGGAAAAACCATTTTACAGCATTTTTAGTCCTGTATGCCCTTTCTTGATGAATTGTGTTGACCCAAGACTAAATTGGCTTAGTAGACCTTTCTTAAAAACACAACATGCTAATTTGCTTTTATATTAAACACTTAATTTAATTTAATATATTTGTTGGACTTCTTCTGGGAAATATTTCCCTTATTTCTTAGGAAGAATAGATTCCATTTTGGTAGCATCAGGAAGCAACAACAAAAAAAGACTAGTGTAATCAATGACGATATTCTAATACTACTACAAAGACGTGATTTAAATTATATTTGAGCATACTTCAAAAAATTCTTGGAAAAAATGGAATTAAAAACAATACAAATCTTCCTGTGAGCATTTTGAAGATCCCTCTTATGTGTATAAAACATGAGAAAATACATCAAAATGTTAGTCCTATAGTGTTATCAACGGATAAACAGATTATTGATAGCTATTAATTGACTTGATTATTACTTTTTACATATTTTTAACTTTCCTACTAAAATCTCCTTACATTTAAAATCATAAAAAGTAATGCATATTGATCAAAAATATTAAATATATGTAATTTGAAATTATGTATACATTGCCTTAGCTCAAAACTGATTTCGGGCAATTTTGGACATCTGTAATCTTAAAATTCATCTTTGGATTATCTTGAATATTAGATGCATTCACTATGAACCTACTGTGTGCTAAACACTGTGCTACAAGAATGAACATTATCTGGAATATCTGGTTAAAATGCACACACACACACACACACACACACGTAGAAGATATAATTTGATTGTCCCCTCAGCAGATTTACTTTTCTAATTATGTTTTTCTTAAGCCAATATTAGTTAGCACTCCCTAAGCACAAATCCACTAATGGTGGGGGAAGTGGCTTTGGAGTAAGAGTAAGCTCAGGGCATTAGCAGTTCAACCTCTTCAGGCTCTTTCTTTTCTACACCAAAAGGACTACAGCAGGCCCCTCCTTGTAGAAAGTGTAGCGATGATTTACTACCCCACTAATTCCTCATGTGTTGTTCTGTAGGCAGCAGACCCTCAGCTGTCAGAGATGACATCTTTCAGATGGGAAGTCAAGGTGATCATTAAAGCACCCATGGCATGTTCCACCGGTGCAGGACGGTTGTTAATTCCAATGATGCTGGCAGCATTCCAAGCTTGGAAGCCAGGTGCTCCCTCTCTTGAACATTCCCCTGCAATTTCAGCTGAAGAAGTTGCTTTTTCCTTACCATCCGCATCTATTTGTTGTGGCTCAGACAGCTGCTAGGCAGATGCCATGTCACACTCCAGACATGACTGATTTCAATAATGGACATAATAACATCATTGGAAGCATTATTTTGGATTTAGGATTCAAACAGGCTAGTTTCAGTGGGAATTGTAGCTGTAAAAGTGTTGATATTGCTGACTATAATGGTCATACTACTATGGAAGTTGAAATATTTTGGAAATGGTTTTACCAGTAGTTATGCTGGATGATTTAATTTGGTATAAGTGAATGTGACTGATAATGTTTTCCTTTTACCCAGGACTTTAAAGCTTTAAGCTACTATCATCTGATGGCTACAGTAAGTATTGCCCTCATCTTAATAGCTGAGCAAGTCGAGGCTCAGAGAGTGTAAGTAACAGCTTGTTCAAGGTTACACAGTAAGTGACAGAGTTTAATTTCTCCTTCATTACACTGTTGTCTACACCCATTAAATTGTGAGTTTCAGGAGGACTTGGAACATGTCTGTCCCATTTATTCAGCATCTAGCATCCTCTTAAGACATGAGAAATACTCAATAGAAATTTTGAAATAGTGAATAAAAAGGGGTTGAATTTTAAATTCATGTTTCCCACTAAACTAGGATTTTTCAACATGAGTCATATCCTGCAGACCCATTTTTTTGGAAACTACAATCTTCTACAATTACTTTGTAATTTTTTTTAATGATTCAATAAACAAAAACAACATGAGTCTCTTCTGGACTGTCTAGAAATTAAGTTCTGCCACTGAGTTTCAGTGCTGTGATTTGCATTTTTGGTTTTGATGTATTAAGCCAAAATGAAGGCCAAATTGCATCTGAGTTTGCTATTTAAACAAAAGTGTTTTAAAGATGAATGCCATATTCACCTTGGAGACAGATGTATTGAGTTGATCATGTTTTTATGTATAACAGCATGCATCATTTCATTAGCAGTGGGTGTAATGCTAAAAAGATGAAGAATTTTTCTATGTCCAGTTTCAGCAACAATTGAATTAAATGCCCATTTAATGCAGTTATTCATAATGCAGTAACACCAACATTATATTCAAGTGAACAAGAAAGCCTTACAGATATCAAAATAGTTCATTAAAACTGACCTATGGAGATTTCTCAGGTGCAGAGTCTTGATAAAATTTGAGGCTCACTACCAGAGTAGCAGTCTTGGGACAATTGTTTTGTATATAATACATGTATTGTTATACAACATACAAAATCTGTAGTAATAAATTAAAGTTGAAATACATACTTAAATTTATTGCATAACCATATTTAAGGCTACATGTCTCTACTAGGAACATCTACCTTTTAGTTTAACAAAATAAAATCATCCACCATATTAAAAATTATGTTTTTATTAAATTTTATTAGCTTTGTGATTTTACATGCATTTAATTTATAAATTTTCTTAGAACTTTTAGCTGTAAAAGAATTATAGGCATTGTCCCGACCCGTGGGATATTCAACGCAGACCCTGGAGGGGGGAGTGGGAATTGGATGGGACAAGAGAAGAGAGAAATGGAGACAGTATTCTGATCAAGTCTCGTTTATTAGCCAGAAGGTCACAGCTTATATAGCCAGCAGGAGGGAATCAGCACATAAGGAAGTAGGCAGATGTTTTCCGGGAAAAACCAGAGGGCAAGTCTTTCCTGGAAACGGAACATTTCTCAACTATCTAAAGCAATGCAGTGGTGATCTACACCTGTGGCTGTGCAAGCAGTAAGAAGGAGAAAAGGGCAGAAAGGTCACAGCACTTATATCTTTAGTGCCAGAGGGCTATTGGCAGGGCTTCATGACCCTCGGCAGGCTATGACCGGGCTCTTTGGCCCCGGACAGGTCCCCCTTTTTTATTTTTTCAAGCCAAGAGAACCTCTCGGGAACTGTGCCTATCTTAGGTTGGGGTAACCCATCCCGAGCACGGTACCCATCATAGAAATGGGCTGCCATTAATGGCAGCCTTTTGTTTAGGGTGGTGCGGGGGACTTACCCTCTTACCCGTCTTTGGCTATCCAGTTCAGCTCACAGAGGCAGCATTTGTTAAGGTGAATGTAGTGGTATATAGGCACCACTTTGTTCTTGCATCTCAAGGCGTTGATAATAGACCTGTATAGGCCTTGCCTGAATAGCCTCAATTTGTTGTTTAACAAAGGCTGTGACTTTATTAAGTAAAAAGGGCCCCAAAGAAAGCAAAAGAAGCAAGCCCACAAGCGGCCCTAAAAAGGGTAAGAGATAAGGCAGGAATCCATTAAGTCCAGTCCAAAGGGGCTTTTCTGCCAGTTGTTTTCTTCTCTTTTCTAAGTCGTCCTGTAGTTGTTTGATACGGTCTCGAACTATCCCGGATTTGTTGGCATAGAAGCAGCATCTTTCCTGTAGGGCTAAACAAACACCTCCTTGTTCTGCAGTTAGTAAATCGAGACCCCTTCTGTTTTGTAAGACTACTTCTGCCAGGGAATCTAATTGGTCTTGGAGGTCCTGTATAGTTTGGGAAAGGGCTTGTACATCCGAAATCAGCTGGGTAGACAATTTTGTATATTGAGATAGAGAATGGGTGAGACCGGCAGTTCCAGTAGTGACTGCTGCAGAAATTCCCAAACCAGCAAGTAAAGGAATAAGCTGTACAGCCCTTTTAGATCTTCCAGCTATATGCTCAAAAATAGGGACAGGGATGGGTTCGCTCCCAGATATAACATCTACATCGGGTAGGAGAGAAGCTAAAACACACAATCCCGTCCAATTAGTGGGTAATCGGGTATAAGCCTTATTGTTCCCACAAAGACCAAGCCATTCTGAGCTCACAGGGGAGTGGAGATGTTAACAATTGTCAAACACTGAGTGAATGTGGCAAAGCCAACATTAATTTCATAACTATTGTTAACTGAGGGAGAGTGGTAGCAAGAGGAATTAGTAAACTGTAAAGGCTGTACCTGTAAAGGAAGGGTTAAGGAGCACTGTCCCTCAGAGGAGTAATTGGAAAGCAAGGTGGGGAAGGCAAGGGGGAGAAGCTGTCCTACTCTTAAGCAAAGCCAGCAGTTCTGAGCCAGTTTAAAATTGGAGGCATTAAGCAAGCCATGGGTGGTTTTTGAAGGATGTTGGAGGTCTGGGGGTCAAGTTTAAACTCGTCCCTGGCCTTAGGCAAGGCTATAGAGTGATATTGTAACGGGGGGAACAAAGTTTCAATCATTTTTTAAATTTTTCTTTGTACCTTAAATGTCCTAGCCTGATCTTGAGGGCCTCCTCCATCAGATACATGAATAGGAGCAGTAAGGGACCAACACACAGGTTGGCCCACTGTGCCCATGCAAGGTGCTAGGCTACATTTAGACAAGGGTGATCTGACAGCGGAGGGGGGAGATGCAAACTCCCTTCTGAAAGACTCTGAATAAATTTTATCTAAGGTGGCTGTATAATATGTACTGTTTCCATGGGTTCCTTGAAATTTATTGAGGGGAGACTAAAGGCAAAACGTTTTTGATCATCAGGATGTAAAGGAATTGTGAAAAAACAGTCTTTGAGATCTATAACAATTTTAAAATAACCTAAGGGGATTGCGACTGGGGACGGTAAGCCAGGCTGTAAGGTACCCATAAGCACCATTGTAGCATTAACAGCTCTTAAATCTTGTAATAATCTCCACTTTCCAGATTTTTTCTTAATGACAAATACGGGAGTATTCCATGGGGAGTTACTTTCATCAATGTGTCCCACCAGTAATTGGTCCTGCACTAACTGTTGGGCAACACATAGTTTTTCTGATGTTAATGGCCATTGATCAACCCAAATAGGTTTGTCCGATTTCCAAGTTATGGGATCAGCACATATTTGGGGTGCAGGCATGTCAATGGCCGAAATAAAAAATTTCCAAACCCCTTTTTATCAAGTTGGCCTGTAACCAGGATGGGTTGTAAAATGCCCTGTTGCTGTTTTCCCAAACCTTTGCCTGGGCTGTATCCTTGAGCTAGCATTTGAGCAGCAATTATGTCATAAGGGCTGCACATTATTACTCTCACTTGTGAGAGCAGGTCCCTTCCCCAAATATTAACAGGTAAATTAGGGAGGATAAACGGTTTGATGAGACCTGAAGTATTTTCTTTATCTTTCCAAGTAAGGTATTTTGCACTTTGTTTAGGATTGTTGCTTTGTCCAATCCCTTTTAATCCCTGAACATCAGTCTTAAATCTGCACTCGTTGGCCCAATGCTTTCTTTGTTTACACCGCGGGCAAAGTCCCGGGGCTTTAGTTGATTCTTTATTATGACTATTTTGACAATTTTTTGCAAAATGTCCAGATTTGCCACATTTGAAACACCCCCTAGTATTTTTATTTTGGTTAGCCAGAAAGTCTTTTACAGTCTGACCGCTAAAAGCAGCTGCCATAGCCAGACCCTGTTGATAAGAGGGTCCAATGTCTGAACAAAGGCGAGTATACCCTTGAAGGTCAGTTTTATTTTTATAAGGCCTAATGGCTGCCTGGCAGGCAGGTTTGGCATTTTCAAAAGCCAGCTGTTTTACATAGTCAAGATTAGCATCAACATTACCCAGTATACTTTCTGTTGTTGTCATTAATCTGTTTACAAAGTCTGAAAAAGGCTCGTCAGGCCCTTGTTTTACCCCAGTGAGTGAGGCGCCTGAGTCGACTTTAGTGGGGAGCCTTTTCCATGCCTTTAAGGCAGCCATTTGGATTTGGGCAAAAAGACCAGGGTCATATTGTTTTTGCTCCTCTATGATAGAGTAATCACCGGAACCGGTTAACATGTCAAGTCCCCGGGTCTTTATCAGCCTGGAGGTTTTTTCTAGCAGTGTCCTTGCAGTTTTCATGATACTCTGACTTCCAGAGTAAATAATCGCCCCTCGCGAGCGTGGCACTGATGAGGGTGTTCTAATCAATAGGAGTGAGACAGCTCTCGGCTACAGACTCCAGTATAGCAAGTGTATATGGCGCCGTGGGGCCGGTAGGGAGATAGCAGCCTTTAACTCTTTCATGATATTATACCCAAACCTAGAATGGTGTCGTGTAGCCTGTCCCAGGTCATTTACAGTTTCAGACACCGGGTAGGCCTCAAACTGGCTAGTACTGCCCACATCTAAGTGAAGGGGGGAGCTCTGTTACTGAGGTCCCCGTTTACGGTCTGAAGGAGGGTGATTGCCGGCTGCCCCTTCGGCTTGTCTTTAACTGTTGTAATTTGGTAGTCAAACACTGGAATTTTTCCTCTAACTTTATTTGCTCTTCTAGCTGTTTTATTTTCTTTTCAAGCTCTTCTTTGGAATCTAGTGCAGCCATTACCGTAGGGGCAGAGGCCCGTGTTATAACGAGGGGGCCGCAACAAAGGCGGGGCCCCACCAAAACCAGAATACTCAGCGGCCCCCTTCTCTAATTCATCCCAATCAACTCCCGAGGGATCAGGATTCTGTGCCTCCTCATCATCCTGGAATTTTAATAGTGGATACCTTTTAGATCTCTTAGGTATGGCACTGGCTGCCTTGACATCCTCACTCTCGTCTTCTAGGGAGATTAGATCGACGTCCTCCCTAGGCGGTGGAGAGGGATTTCGGAGGTCAGTCTTAGAATTGGCCTTTAATATTTTTTCAGTTTGGGCCACAGTTTCTGAAACGTCTGGGGATTTTTCCCTATCCTGAATCATGTCCCTGATTAAATTCCAATAGGAGACGGCAGTAACGGGGACGTTTTCCGGCCCGAAAATCTCATAGAAATCTTGTAAAGCGTCTCCAACTCGAGACCACTTTTTATAATTAATAGTCCCTTCTTCTGGGAACCAAGGACAAAGATCCCGCACAAAATCAAAAAATCTTAATAGATCACTTGTTTTAACCTTTACTCCTCGCGTCTTTAAAGCCTTTTGTAACTGTCTTATGCAGACGTCATGACAACTTAATTCTTGTCCCATTATCGGGAGCGCTTACTCACCTTATCCTGACGCGGCAGGTTCCAGCGGCGGACGAAGGTTTTACTCTTTCGTTTTCAGCGGTCGACCCTCCGATGCGCCGCCTTCCTCACGGTATCCCCCGTATCCAGTGCCCCACGTTTGGGCTCCAGAAATGTCCCGACCCGCGGGATAATCAACTCAGACCCTGGAGGGGGGAGTGGGAATTGGATGGGACAAGAGAAGAGAGAAATGGAGACAAGACAGTATTCTGATCAAGTCTTGTTTATTAGCCAGAGGTCACAGTTTATATAGCCAGCAGGAGGGAATCAGCACATAAGGAAGTATGCAGATGTTTTCCGGGAAAAAACACAGGGCAAGTCGTTCCTGGAAACGGAACATTTCTCAGATATCTAAAGCAATGCAGTGGCGTTATCTACGCCTATGGCTGTGCAAGCAGTAAGAAGGAGAAAAGGGCGGAAAGGTCACAGCATTTATATCTTTAGTGCCAGAGGGCTATTGGCAGGGCTTCATGACCCTGGGCAGGCTATGACCGGGCTCTTTGGTCCCGGACAAAGCATAAAGATTTTCTACTTTTATATCTGTATGTATTTAAATAACATAATAATGATGACAAGTCAATGCTATGTCCTCTGAGAATTCATTTCTTTAATGAAGTGTCAAATATGAGTGGGTCATATAATATATGTATATGTATAAAATGATCATTTCTTTAAATGTGCTTGTATGTACATATGTAACAAAAAAATCTCAGTGAAGGGAAATGATAGACTTGGAGAAGAATAAAAAAATGAAAACCAGAATACCAAACTTTTTTAAAAAGGTGGCAAATAGCAGGATTTCTTTTTTTTTTTTAATTTTAATTCCCTACTTTTTGTTTAAATAGCAATATTTCAAATTTAAATAAGAGCATGAAAAAAATTACTTTAATGCTTTATTATTATACTTAATCATAGCATTTTCAAATATGAGGTATCATATTTTATTCCTGAAGGGATATTTTAAGAAATTAAACGTGTGTTGAAAATTAATGGCCTTTCTGAAAACATTTAAAATTTCACTAAATATGTATCAATAAGCACAAAATCACATGTGAAGAATATTTTTAAAATTTGGGTGAAAAATGGTGGATAATTATAAATAATTCAAGCAGAAAAATATAAAGGAAAGAAATCTGAAGTTCTGCTCACTCAGCCAGAGCCACTTAATTTTTTAGTAAATATCGTTTCAGACATCTCACTATACGTTTACATACATTTATAATATGTTTTATTTTGAAGCCATTTTTAACTAGGGACCATTTACATGCAAAGCATGAGTCAAGCAAATGAATCAATTTAATAGAGCCCCATAATTTCAGTCTCAATATTGAAAAAACTAGGTAGAACACACAGATTATGCAATTGATTAGTGTAATTAAATTTAGTAGTAAAGAAACAATTATTATGGAATAAAGGACTTAGCAATATGTTTAAACAAAGAAACTGTAACGTGAGTTTTTTCTACTGGATTTATTTTATGTTAAGCAATGATTATGTTCTGCTTTAAGATAACTTGAACTTATAATAAAGTAAGTAGAAGAGAGAAAGGTGTTTTTATGTTATCATTTTAGGTACTGCAGTGGGCTATATTATTTGATAGTAACTCCAAATTAATTAAGAAGTCTGTGAGGGGTATTCTTAATAAAGATGGCCAATTTTTAATTCAGGTTGACATCACTGAAGATACATGCATAATTGCTATTGGTTCAGAATCTGGAGATTATCTGATATCAGTCCTCAGCATATGTTCAAGTGCAGTAAAAACTCATTAATTTAGACTTCATTTGAATTTCATGAAAATTTGAACAAGGTACACTGTTCTCCATTATGCTGAAAAGAAAAGTACCTATTAGGGAAAAAATAACCCCAATGAGATCTTAGCATACAATGTAAATTACTGAATAGAACAAATAATTTTCAAAAATTTAGTGTTATTCATATGTACACAAACGTAGCAACTGCAATGAAGAGATGATATCTGCTCTTAAACTATATTCAGCACATCTTCTATTTTGAAATACTCTTAGTGTTTTGTGTTATCCATCTATCTATCTGTTTATCAATCTATCTAACTCATTTACTTAACTCAGAATTTACAACTTCACTAATTTATAACGCCATCTTTACATGTCTTTTTCATATTAATGGCATTTAATTTATTGGAGAAAATATGTTATAAAAGTTGTTGTAACAATGCATATTTATATAAATAGTATCTCATGTTAAATGTAACAATATGGATGATCATTTCAATATCTTTAAATCATGGCTTAAAGAGTAATTACCCCCAAAAGTTTAAGCTACTAAAATATTATATTGGTGTTTCCCAACCAAAACTGATTTTTGCCCTTTAGGGAATATTTGACAAGATCTAGAGACTTTTTTTTTTTTTTTTCCCCACTACTGGGGATGTTACTGGCATCTAGTGGGTGGAGGTCGGGGATGCTGCTAAATATCTAACAAAGTGCAGTACATCCTCTCACAACAAAAAATTACTCACCCCAAAATGTCAATAGTTCCAAGGTAATATTTTAATTTTAATAATGACTAAATAAGTTATTGATATAATTGAATAAATTTACGGCCCAAGTCCAAGATGTCAAACATGTAATTGACCAAAAAATGTTAGTTTGGCAATATTGAGATCCACTGGAAGTCACGCAACAAATAAATATGACCTGCTTTGATTTGGAGTGGAATCAGGAATATTAAAGTTGGCCAGACTTCCATGATGATTCTGTGTACCCAAAGTGGACTTCTTTGGTGGCCCAACACAAGTTGTTGAGAAATCAGAGCCTGAAGCAAAGATCAAAGTACCTATGCTTTGTCTGGGAGGTGCAAGCCCAGGATGGTCAAAATGAAGAAAAGAGAACTCAAGGCAAGGGAAGATGTGAAGCAGTCCCAAATGATGCATTTCATTATGACACTGGTTGCTGCTTCATGAAGCACCACAGTGAGGTACAGTAGTTTACTCAGCAGGCTTGTCTGCTAAAACATCACAGACTTTCCTTTAAATGCTGCAAAGCAAAACCTCAGAGTCGTGTTTGTAAGAAAACAAAGAGGGTTGTTTCCTCTTTGCCATTGGTCAGAGTTTACCCCATGGGCATTCTAACCCCCAAATGTATTTCTGATCAGTATCATCTCTTCATTTCTACAGCTTTAAGGATGCCAGGCACCTGACCTTGCATTTCATCTAAGTGTGAATGACACTCCCAGAGCAAGTAAGTGGTTAGTTCCCCAGAGGGGTCAGCATAGTCCTATGGGCAGGATGACTCAGGAAATATATTTAGCTTAAAGGTATTTATCTGATAGACTAAGTAGGGTGTTCATTTGAACTGTTTGCCAATTATTTCCCTTTCAGGAACATGGTGGGGTCATAGTTCTTGCCCACTGTGTTGGTTAGATAGGGTCATGGGTCTAGTTCTGACCACTGAGTTGTGAGAGGAAGTCACACGTGCTAGAGCATTTCATTACCAGTGTAAGACCTTCAAAGTTCTGTCTTTCACTTAGGGATGGCAACTTCAACATTCAAAGTGGTGGCTGCTCCTGCAGCCTGGGTCCCTTCATGACTGCAGAAAAAAGTCCCATCACTCACCACCCTGACCCGGAATGGGCATGTAGCACAAACAAGTCATAGAATCTTGTTTTTTTAACTATGGGTATCTCAGAGTTATTTGTTTACTGCTGCAATAACTAACCTATTCTAACTGATCATATTTGCTGTATAAGTCTTCAATAGAGAACAACAGTTAAACTAAGCTACATGACCGTCATCCTGGAGCAAAGAATAGGGACTTCTTAAGGTATCACAAATGACTTCAACTTTTTTAAGCATGTCCATTTCCCAGTTGCAAAATAAAATACAATGTATAATGGGGTGATTCAATTTATTATGAACATGGCAGCTCTTCTAATAGCATACGTAGTCAAAGTATTAAAAGGAAGATTTTCAAACTAATTTTGGTTTTGATATAATGCATATACATTTTAGGACGCCTAATTTGGGTCTAGACTTTTCTATGTTCAAAATGAGGACAGTGTTCCAATAGTTGTTTTACTGTGATACAAGGCCAGGTATGTAATGGATTTATTAGACTATGCTTACGCAGTGGGAAAGATAATAATATTTATTTCACACCTATTCTACTCTAGGAATTGATAGGCAATTTTTCATTGGTGACTTCAGTTATTTACAAAATGGAACATGATTCTCATTTTCAGAATCATTCTCATTTTGTTCTCATTTTACAGATGCGAATACCTAAGCCTAGAGAGGTTACAAAAATGTTCCTAAGTCAGAGATTTTTAAGTCCTCAAAGAACCACAAGAGTTGTATTTTTAACCCTCCAGGGAAGAGAACTAGGAAGGCCTACTCTATGCCACAATTAATTTCATCCTAAAGTCAAATCTGTGGGATAAAAATTGTTATTGCTGTTTGACAGTTGAGAAAATTGAGATCATGGAACAGCTTTAATTTTGTAAAAAATCTCATTTCTGGTAAGTAGCACAGCTAGGAAGGAACCCCAGGTCTTTCTAGCTCCAAAGTATACTGCTATCTGCTCTACCTTGCTACTCAAATTATATACCTTGGACCACCGGCATTGACATAGTCCAAGAGCTTATTAGAAATTCAAAATCTCAAGTCTAGCCTCATATCTACTGACTTAGAATCTATATTTTAATGAGGTTTCTGGGTGATTTGTGTGTACACTGAAGTTTGGGAAACAGTGCACTACGCCACATAGCCTCTCTGTAAGCTTGTGTGGGCCAATTATTCCTTGATATTTGTTCAAAGCCAACCAGGGAATATATCCCAGGGAACAATTGTTTCCTCTTCTGCTATTTTTCTCCAAGACTTGGAGGAAGTTGCTTATTTGCCACAGAGCTCAAAGGTAGCATCCACGCTCAAACAGTGTAGAAGGACTACTGCAACATGAAGCAGAACTGAGAGCATGCATGGGATTCAGTCCTGGTCATGGCCAATCTGAAATCTTGCCGGGGAGTGAGGCAAATTTCGACCATGGCCTTAAAGATCTGTCCTGTGCCTCAGTCATGCTTTGAGCTGCCCCAAGCCCTTGGGAATATGATTCAAGGCCCTTTTTAATCTGGCCTAATGGCTTAGTACATACCTAATGTTCTAGATACCATTTGCAATAACTGTAAACAAGTGGTAAAGCATTACAATAAATATGGATGGCTTTGTGTATCAGTCTTTATTCAGTACAATTTTATTTAGCACCTTCTATATGCAGACACTGGGCAAGGCACTGGAGATATAAAACTGATCAAGACACAGTTCTCAGGAAGTTCACAATCATTTTGGATGTATTGATTGATATAAACAAATAAGTAAGTAGGCTCATAGTGGCTTTTCACTTACAGAAGAGAAGGGCACTAAATGACATACATTGATAGTAAGGTCGTACTCAGTGAACGTGTTCATGATAACTATCATCTAATATGAATCTTACACAGATGAAATACGGTACCATGTTTATGTGACTCTAGTGAACAAAGTGTCTGGTTTTTGTAGACTTTTTCTGTGGGAGCACAGTTATCAAAGTTATATGTGCTCTACTTGCAGGCAGAAGAACAGCTATTCTCTGGGATTCTGCAGCCTGAACTCCCATGGGACAACTGATAGCATCCAGAGGGGCCTATCCATGTTCAATGTGTTGGAAAGATTTATTTAGCATGCATATCCTATTGAAGTGTATGGAAGTACATGAAAAAAGGACTGAGCTATCTTGGGAAATTAAAATTTTTATATATTAAAATTATTCCAATTCCTTTGAATAAGTGAAGCTGAAATGTGCTGTATAAGGTTCAATAATTTCTTATGCTGGCATGGTCCCCAAGCAAAGCTGCTATGGGTCTGTTTCTTATCTGGGATAGACCCTGGGAAAATCTAAGCACCTTAAGGATTTAGATATTCTTGACACTGAAAATTTCTACAAGAAAGGTATATCTTGACATGGACAAAAAATAAATAAAAAGACTCCTTGTAGCAATTGTAAAAGTGGTAATGACTGTGTTTTCATTCTCTACACAAAAGGTGTCTTTAAATACCATTTCTGGGAAATTCTCTGGTCTTTAAAGTATGGCATGAACTGCCAAAATTCTCATTTGGGACATAAAAATTTCCAAACAGACTCTTTCTATGAAACCAAGTGCTTTTAAAGCTTCAAAAATAATTCTTTAGTCTTCTTTAACTTCCAACGATGGCTTGGGAAATAGAAAAGAAGAAATATTTTTGGCAGAAATCCAAAGTTTGAAATATTTTCACCTGACTTCATTTTTATTTCTGCTCAAAGTTTGAACATGTTTTCTTAAAACTGCACTGATCTTTATGGGTGGGCCACAGGTTGGAAAAAAAATTTAAAAATAAAAATAAAGAATAAAATTTCAAAATTATGTCTACAATAATTATGTATAGTGTAATCTCTTGAAAAATACATGTAAACAAAATGTTCTTAATGGTGTTTTAGTGCCATAGTTATATGAAAGGGAGATGTCACAATTTAAAACAAAAGTGACAAGAGGAAAGGGTGTCTGATAAGAAAACATATTTGCCATTTTAGAAAGCACCCCATCATACCACTCATAGAACCAGGACCATACATTCCTGGGGCTATTACCTGTCCTGCTAATTCAGAAATAGGTAGGTAGGTTAAGTAAGATGCCAAAGGCCAAGGATTCTTATCTGTTGAATAGAACATTAACAATTCTATTTGGTATGGGTAGCATATGAAGATTCATTAATTAGTGTTTACAAAGTACACCAGGTTTGGAAAGCTCCACTAATGATAACCAATTTCACAATCTCTAGCAATGTCTGCAATGATTTCTGCATCTAGAGAAATCATAGAAATAAGTTTTCATACTGAATCAACACATCACTTAAAAGGTGACTCTTCAGTGTATTAAACAGAATATGAAATTGGGAACTGGGAGATAAGGGAGTTTGCAATGGTATTCACTGCATACATGGAGCATTTTCATGATTGACATATAAAAGAGAGAAGCACACAATTTACACACATCTCTGAGTGAGTGAAGTTTGTTTAGTCAAACAATTAAAGAAATAAGATCTTATGCTATTAGACTCTAAAGATGTTGGATAATCACTGTTTCACCACACTAGACCACCAATATTGGCTTAATTTTTTTTTAAGTTGTCTACAGAGGAAATATTAGTACTATCTAATTATTAATAGACTACTTCTTTTACAAAGTAACTAGTATTGGCTTTATTGAGATAATATATGTTTGGTTTAAGGGCAACAATTACAGACATGGGCTCTATTTTTTTTTTTTTTTTTCCATTTAAGTTAGTTTTTAGCTTAAAAATAGCAGTCTTGTTTCCCAGGACACCAAGCACAGAAGCACCTCATGTTATCCTTAAATTCTCCCAAGTATTTTTTCAGAACTAAACCATATATCACAATTGAGAAGATCTGCAGAAAGAGGTGCAACACTTACTGTTATGATTTTATCATTCACCTGGCTTTATTTATTTTGTAACTCAGAGAGGAAGTTTTCTTTTTTTTTAACTAGACAAATGTACCTTAAGGCATAAGTTTTAGCAAAAACAGCTTTCTTGCCTTAATAGAACATTTTTCAAATTTTAGAATCATGTAGAAAGTTCTATTTTGCAGTTAATATACATACATCATATACATATGGATAGAATACAATGAATTTGGTAAGAAAGCTAGATATGCTTAAATTAGCACTCATCACTCTGAGCACAAATCCCGCTAGGGCACTGGAAGGACCTGTCTAGGGAAAAGAAGGAGTTCAGGACAGCTACTGCAAACACTAACATCCCTTATTGTTCCACAGAGAAAACTAAGAAAAGATGGCAATTGCAGTTAAAAACTGCCAGGGAAATGAAAGAAAAAGACCCAATTTCTGGAAGAAAAAAAAAAAAAAAAGTAAGTCCTTTGGTCAGACCAGACATCAGCCTCACCTGGAATATGCCCCAACTTCAGCAGCTCAGTCTTTTCTTTAAACTGTCAGATCACTGTCCATTTTAATAGGTATTTAAAACAAAATAAACCTGTTAATGTGATCGAGATTGCTACAGAAGAAAGAAATTCAAACAAAGGAAGTTTATTTCTGAGATTCACTTCCCAGTCTACAGCTGAAAAAACACCAAAGTAAACTTTCATACGTACATGGAATTTTATATTTTATCCCACCACATTGAGTGACAAAATGGTAGCTGTCATAATGCACCAGTTAACATGTCCAGTACAAGTTGATCGTTGAGTATCCCCTGGGAAAAGAAGACAGAAACATGACAAAGAACAAAGAACTTGGATCAATAATGCTTGGGGAAATAAGACAGAGAAGGTTATTTACTTGCATTGATCTGCTGCTGCCGTCGCGTAAACTTGGCCTGTTTTTTCTTTTGTTAACCTTTAAGCCTGAGTATACTCAGAGGCAACCAGGGAGCCAACTAACAGGTGTAGATTAAGGATCGAAGGAGGTCACCGTACCTCTGTCACCACCAGGCACCCATGTAACAACATCCCTGAAGAAATTTAAACATCAATAGCCATAATAAGGGCAAATTTATCAAGCCCGGCCAGCTCTAGCAGGGACCCCGCCTGCGTCTAGCCAGTTTGCCCTTGCTAAAGCTCAATTGATTCGGACATTCTTTTACTAGAGTTGATTATCAATTGTGACATAGCAAATTTGTTACCTTCCAAGTGCTGAGCGTATTGTGGCCATTGGAGTCTCTGAAGTGAAAACACCTGGATGTTAGTTACCCCTCACTAGTGAAAGGAGAGAAGGAAGGTGACAATCTTGCTTTCTGAGCAAGGCTGAAGAAGCTGTCCTTTGGGTGCAGTCCAGGCTTTTCCGAAGCAGAAGAAGATGAGAAAGGAGCAAGAAGGCAGGTTTTCTCAGGCGAGTTGAGAAAACTCTTTGAGCAGAGTTAAGTTTCTCACTGAGAGTCTCATCTGGAAGGGGGACCACATAATCTCTCGAGCACGTTGTTCCCTCTACTTGGAATACCTTTAACCATCTACCCCCATTTACCAAAACCAAACCCAGCCTTCAAGGCATAGCTTGGGAGCTCCTGCCTCTGAATCACAATGTAAGGGATTGCCCCTCTCTGTCACTACCCTGTATTACACTTATTTTTCTAACTTCTATTTTCTTCCTTATTAGATAACAAACGATTTGAAAGCAGGAGGTTGGTTTACATATTTCTGTATCTTCTGGATCATCTACCACAATAAATATAAATTTTATATGTTAAAACATATTTAATGAAACTTTCTGGTGTACAAAGAATCTTCAAAAGTTCATGGAACATTTCTTATTATTTTTAATTCCATTTTTCCACAAACTTTTTGAAGTACCCTTGTACGAGTATGTAAATGAATGAGGAAATGCTATAATTCAGATATAGTTAATAATTCCAAATTGAATAATTAAATAACTAACATCAGGATCTACTGGAACAAAACTGCACATAGCTAGCCCGTAGCTAGATTTTCTTTTCTGGGGCTATTTCCCTGTACCTGGTTCCTCCCTCTCTACTTCTCTCCAGCTATACCTCCAGGCCCCTCTTCTGCATACACAGGCAGAACAGAAATTATACAAGAAAAAGTGGGACTTATTCTGCAAAGACTATAGATGGGAGAAGTTGGTGAGACGACATGCATTAAAGAAAGAACAATTGTTCTTTGTTCTAGAACAGTGCTTCTCACTTTCCCTCATAACACAGATGGGACCTCATTCAGGAAACTATTCAGACCACCCCATTCTCCAGTGCCCAAAAAGGATAAGTAGTTTTACAATTTATAACTATCCCAGCTTTACAAAAATCCATCAATTGCTTCTTACCACAGGCTGTGGTAGAATCTGGAGTCCCTATGAAGTGACAGTGATCTGTGGCAGGATGGTCTGCATTGCCAGAGTGCACCAGGACCCCCAGGTAGAAAGGCAGTTTCAGCTCTGCCCGCTCACAGCCCCTTCTTTTGTGGAGAGTGTTTGCAAGGTATAGTCCTCATTAAGGCCCACAGTAGCCTTGCTTTGCAGTGTCTGGAAAGCAGCTGTCTCCATAGCAATGTGTCCTGTCATGAAACACATTAGTTTTTCAGTCCACTCTTTCCAGGCCTGGTATCTACATCAGGAAAATGAAATAAATTAAAAACCCCAAACACCTTTCTAATGAGCACTAATTGGTGCCACTACTGATGAGATCTGCAGAAAGGCCAAGTTTGGAAGGGCCCTTAGAGAACAGATTCCTTTTTCCTGCTGACTGCAGTTCCCCAAAGTGGCAGTAAGCGCTGGTACCTGGGGACACCTTGCATTCCAGTTGCCCATATGTGCTGACTCCTGCAGACAAAAACTGCAGTGTCTTCTATTGCCTCAGTGGGGTTTCCTGAAATGATCCCTCACCTAAAGATGACAAAGAGCAAAAGTGAACTCTTCTTTATTAATTCTTTTGGATTTGGTAGCAAAATGCAAGCAGACATACTCTGTGCAATATAAAAATGTAAAAATGCCACTCTGGGAAATCTGAAGAGGAGAGGAGTCAGGAACGTGTTTCTAGGGAGATTGAATGAATCCCACAACCAGGCTCTGTGGTGGAACAGTCAACATGACTGTATCATTATTTATACATTTATCATAGACTTCCTTGTGGCATTTGAGAGGCCAGGCCTGAGCTATGCACTCAAGATAAAGCAGTGGAACTGACCAGCACAATCGCCCAGATAGAACAGGACAAGATAGACATTAAACATAATCGCCTAGTAAGTATGGTATGGTATTTTTTCATTTACTGTAAGTTGTAAGGAGGAAAAACAGAGGGTGCTATTGATATGATAATGAGGGAATGCTTTAAAGTGAAGATTTAAG
Source organism: Cynocephalus volans (assembly GCF_027409185.1). Classification (NCBI taxonomy): domain Eukaryota; kingdom Metazoa; phylum Chordata; class Mammalia; order Dermoptera; family Cynocephalidae; genus Cynocephalus; species Cynocephalus volans. The sequence goes on from NC_084462.1 coordinate 48,337,668, forward strand.
GAAGTTTTTTCAGAGGAAGGGCCATTTAATCCTTAGGCATGAAGAGGAAACGAGGTAGTCAGGCTGAGAATGGCAGAGGAAGCAAAGAGAATATATCCTTGAGGTGCGAAAGAGACTCGTGGATCTGCAAATCTGAGGAAAACTCACTTTGACTTAAGACTTCAGAGTAGGACAAAGGCTGACAAGACTGTGGTTGTCACTGGGCAAAGAGCAAGAGTTTTGCCCCATGTACAAAAAGGACCCACTGAAATATTTAGAAATATTTAAAGTAGTTTGATGACATGATCTGATTAACATTTTTAAAATTACCCTGGGCTACTCTATGGAAATTAGAAGTTGGCAAAAGAGAAATTAGGGCATCAGAATAAGGCTATTGAAATAATCAAGGAAGACATTGATGAGCACTAGGAGTGCAGGATGCACACAACACACACACACACACTGTGTGGATACAGGTTGAAAGAAAATATTTTTAGAAAGATAAGAGAGAGGATCACACACTTGAAATGAGAAGAGGTTATGTATATAACTTTATATAGCTGCAGATCTTGCAAAAGAAAAATACGATGGTCAAAATAAAGAAATTAAACCTAATCAGAGAAGCTGAATGGTTGGGATAAACAGACTGGACACAGCTGAAGACTACTTGCCATTGTGCAGAAAACCAAAAGGACTCTTCCAGAACACAAATCAAAGGATGTAAGAAAAAGGAAAGGAAAGGAAATAACACGGACGATGTCAGTGGCGCTCTTCTTACCTCCTTCTCCAGGAGGGATCACTTTAACCCTCCTGGGTTATATTAAGTGTAGTGAGAAAGAGCTGGCAACAGGCTGGGGCATTGCTCCTATCCCAAGACAACTCAACCAGTCAATAAGAGAATTTTATCATTCTTATTTTTGTCATTTCTGAGTGCCCTCCAGACAGTTGCTAGTGTATGGAAGAAACACAGAAACATGTACATTGACCCACATGATTAATTATCAACACTAGCTTTGACTAGAGTCAGGAAGAGAAAGAAAGTGCAGGAGGTATACACCAAGAAGTTCTCCACTCAGGTGCAATGTAACTGTTTCCTCATGAGTCAGATGTTTTCCTCATGACTTTATTTGTTGCCTGTGGAACAAAACCATTCCATAGTCCTTCCAAAAGTATTTCCCAACATGCATCAAGACAGACAACAAATGGCTTCATCTTTAATTTTTACTTATTTTACATATGCTATCTTCTAATTAGAATGTCATTAGCATATAGAGTGATCTTCTAAGGCAATGGAAGGCCATGTACATACAATTCAGGCTTTTTTTTTTTTTTTTTTGACATCTTAACCCATTTGGGACAAATTTCACTGTCTGTAAGTAGTACAGTTGGGATTCAAACCGAGGCAGTCTGTCTCCAGAGTCCACTCCTGTAAAGACTAAGCTGTACCATGGGCTAAGGCAGGGTTTTTCAACCACAGCACTATTGACATTTTGGCCAGATAATTGTTGTAGGGGTCTGTCCTGTACATTGTAGGATGTTTAACAACATTACTGCCCTCTACCCACTAGATGCCGGTAGCAACCCTCTCCAGAAATTGCCAAATGTCTCCAGAGTGGGAGTGGGAACAATGCCTTGGGTGATAACCACTGGGCAAGGATACCCACCAGAAACCTAGAGCAAGCATTATGCTTCGGTGGAATATTAAAACTAGTCTCTTTAATATCTATGCACTCTGACTTTTATGATTCACCATTGTTATAGATGGCCTAGTCAATACGATAAAATAAGAAAAAGACATAAAACATATACAAACTTGCCACTATCTGTAGCTGTAAATTTGTTGGCAAAGAAAATGTTTCTTTCTGATGGCTTCTATTTTATCTTGGGAAAGTTTAAAGAGAAGTCATTCACTGAAGTAAAGGAGGAAGGAAAAGCAAAAATGGGAAGTCTGAAGAGAGAGAATAACATGAAATGGGTCTTAGGGAGATGAGAGAGCTTGCTAGCTGGACAAGATAGCATGATTATGGGTTATATTAGTCCTGGTCAAACTTGCTGATCATTAAGCCTCCATATTTTTATTTCCTAAAGACTTCAGCAGAGATTTTGGCCAGCTTCTTACCAATGGCTCACCAGTAACACCCAAATGGTCTCCTAATCCCTCTCCTTAGCATGCAACTTTATTCCAATTATGTTAAAATTACCAGCTGCTATTTTTCCCCAGACTGCAAATAAAAGTTAATTTATAAATATTATAAAGTTTTATAAAACTTAATGTTGTTAGGAATATATAAATTAATTACATATTTATTTTGGAAAGTTTAGCAATATATATCAAAGGGAAGAATGTTCCTGACATTGCTTCAACAATCCAGTTTCTAGGAATTTTTCCTAAAGTCATAATTGCACAAGTACAAAAAGACGTAATTAGCAGCATTGCTCTAATATTAGAAAATTGAAAACAACCTAAATGTCCTCCCTAGGGGACCACTTAAGCAAATAATTGTGCATATGTGCAATGATCTGAGGTGCCACATTAAAGTGTGTGCATGTGTGTGTGTATATATATATTCATAGTATATTACTGAATGAAAAACACAGGTTATGAATAAGCTTGCATGATGTAATCTCATTCATAAAGTACTATATGGAAGAATAGAGAGATTTCTATAAGACAATTAAAAAATGTACTACCTATGATTATCTCAAGGTAACGGTATTTGCATAATCTTTGCATTCTTCTTTGTCCTTCTTGGATCATTTGACTTTTCTACACTGAGCACATATTTTTTTTTGATACAACACCAAAGTGATTTCCAAAAGAATCAAAATAGCCAGAAGACTGACACTGACAGTGCTGAGGGTAAAATGCTTTGATAAACCAGACAGCAGAAACTTGCGTGTTCGGTTCCTCCTCTTCAAGACAGCTGAGTCCATTTCATACACGAGAGAGCTGACTCATGGGCTTCTGGCCGAAATCTGAAGTCAATGCTCTCTGCATGTATATGGAGCCTGCAAGACTACCATTCTCCTCGAAAACTCTACAGCTACTTAGGCAAAAAAATACTAATATTCAACTCTCCAGCCAAAGTCAGGACCTGTCTGTGTGCACTTTTTTCGAGCGTATGGCCTTTGTGGGGTTGGCGTGAGCATGCCTGCCTTACCCAGAAGCCTGGTACATTCTGACCTGCTCCCTCATGTTGACCAGTTGGCTGCTTGGCATCCTTCCCAGCAGTCATTGCTCTCCAAGCACGACATCGATCATTGCTCCAGTCAGAAAGATGGCACTTACCTGATGGGTGGGCAGAAGCGTCTTCTCTTACCATATGCTGGGAATTGTCAGGGGCTGTTCATGCCAAGACTGGCTACTTTTAGTGCCAGGAAACAGGCCTTTCCCAAAGCCTGCCAAAAAAAATACAAATAAAAATTTTAAAAGAACCAATTTTACATATCAAATTTTGTGTTAAAGAGTTGTATAACAAGCTAGGCAGAGCAAAGAATTATGAACATTTTCCTGGCGTCAACATGCTGAACACAGAAAAGATGAGCAGTTCTCATCTGTGAAATGAGAGAGGGAAAAAAATCTGATCTACATAGATATTAGGTTTAGACCTAGCCCCAGGCAGAGACAGAGTGAGGGGGCCACCTGTCCAGTATAAGTTAATGAACACTGGAATGCCCACTGGGGTGGAAGCTGCATTTCTCACCATTTGAGTCATTCTTGGGGGTTAAGGCATTATCTGCTGAAGGGTCCTGTTGAATCCCTGTCTTTTCCTTGGGAGGACAGACATTAAACCATTGTCTCCAGTTATCATATTTGTGCAGATCATCTGACTAAATACAGTAGATAGGTATGTTTTAATGGAATCACACAGAATCTGGAAATATTTGGGGTAGAGACTTCTTCGCAATTAGGGAACAAGGCAAGGACACAGGCCTGTGGTTCTGAGGGGAGAGCTCCAAAGAGGGACTCAGAAGTGAGAAACGAGTCCTGTCAAAGAAGAAATAGGAGCACTACTCTGGTACAGTTTGGGGGCAGCTCAAGCTGGCCAGACCCCAGAGCTAAGCTTGGGGACATTGTCAGAATGGAGGGGAAGAACCCAGCTGGGAGGTGCTAAGAGAGTGACACACAAATTCAAGGGACCAAGGTGTAGGATGCAAGAGTGTGTCACATGGGCAGACAGCAAAGGCAGATGCCAGAGCTGGACAGTGTCAGGCAGCTCAGAAGCAAGTCGAGGGCATGAGTCAGGGCGTTTATTCCAGTGCTCTTGAGCAAGTGCTCCCGGGGCAGGCTAAGCTGCTTAAACATGCCTGTGGACTCTGCGGGCTGCAGCACAACAGCCAAACCCCATTTTCACTTAAAGCAGCTTCACCAGATCTTCTGTAGCAGCCTGAAGTTCTATTTGCCTTGTCTTTCCACCTGGCCATGCTCATTCTCGCCAACCTTTTATAAGAGAGTGTGTAAGTGTGGGGGAGGATGTGCTTGTCTATTCTGTATGCTACAGCTTGAATGTGCCTCCAAAACTCATATTGAAGCTTGATCCCTGTTGTAACAGTGCTAAGAGGGTGCTAAATCTGACTATGGTGTTCAAAAAGTGGGGCCTTTGGGAGGTGAAATCTCTGCCCTCATAAACGGATTAATCCATTCACAGATTAATAGGTTAATAGATAAACAGGTTATCACGGGAGTGGCATTGGTGGCTGTATGAGATCAAGTGAGCATGTTAACACCCAGCCTTCTCACCACGTGATATACTACATCACCTCAGGACTACACAGAGTCCCCACCAAGAAGGCCCTCACCAGATGTACCTCCTGGATACCAGACTTCCCAGCCTCCAAAATTGTATGAAATAAATTTTATTTCTTTATGAATTACCCAGTTTCAGGTATTCTTCTATACGCATCAGAAAACACACTGACAGTAATTATTAAAATATATCACTAATAAGTTTTTGCTCTTAAAATTTACTTTAAGGCTCCTATTGATGTGTTCCTTGGTTATTTCGCCATTGTCATAGGAAGGCCAAAACTGAACTATAGTCAAAAGCAACAAACTCTAGAACTTTTCGTTCTAACTCTTTGTGGGAAGTGTGAAATATTCCCAAACCACCTCTCTTATTCTGGGAAGCTTAGGACTTAATAATTCTACTAACCTATCTTTGAAACCTCAGAAGTTATTAAGAGAGAAAAGAATCAACAGAAAAGTCTGTACATCTAGCATCCCTGGTGTCAGACTCCTTAAGTTCCCATCCAAGTACTAACCAGGCCCGACCCTGCTTAGCTTCCGAGATCAGACGAGATCGGGCGCGTTCAGGGTGGTATGGCCGTAGACAGACTCCTTAAGTTCCAATCCTGGCTTAGCAGCTCGCTAACTGGGTGTCTCCGTGTGCTTCAGTTTCCTCACCCATACAAGGAAAATAATAAAGCACCACTCAAAAGACAATGTGCTTAGAAGAGAATTACCTGTGATTTGACTACACATTGTTTGGTCTAATGATGTAGCAAGAGGCATTTAAACAGCGTTTAACAACTATTAGTATTCATATCATATAGTTGGTTCCTACAAGTGGGTAAGAAATTATTTAAAGGATATGAACAGACAATTCTCAGAAAACTTATGTAAATAGTCCCAATATCTCTGAAATGACACTAAACATTAAAAAACTTGAAAAGTGCAATTAAAACATAATCACCGTTTTTCCTATAAAACTGATAAAACTTTAAAAGTTTGATGTTACCCAGGTTGACCAGTGGGTTAGTACACAGATTATCTGAAAGAAAGTGAGCTGAGATACCAGATGCCATTCAAGCTTTATTAAAGGAAAAGAATCTGCTGTGTTGCACCCAACGTCGGGGGTGGGAGGGGCAGCCCGGGGCCGCCCTGAAAATGGTGGACAGCACCAGGTGTGGGGGTGGTAGAGCTTATATAGTGCCAAGGGCTGGCTGATACCATCAAGGAGGGTCATTAGGCTAATGTGGATTGGGGTGGAGCACTGCATCCTTGCAGAAGCAAAAGGGATTTCTGTTTAAGTCATGAGGCTTCTCATAAAGAGAAGTGGGGAGGGGCTTGTTGCTGGAGTGGAAGACGATGCTGGCGGCTATTTTGTGCTTATTGTGTGCACAATGACGCCAGTCATGTCCAAAATCCATCACTATCCTTAACAGTATGAATAAAATCAGTATGAATAAAAATCATTGTGACTCTTTGAATGGCTATTTAGCAGTGTTTTTCAAATTTTAATATATGCATTTTTATCTGCCCCTAAGTCTGAATGTTAGGGATGAGAAATATTAGTACAAATCCACACACACACACAGAAAAAAATATGTATTTATTGCAGAATTGTTGCATAGCCATAATAAAAGAATATCAATGTTTATCCATATAGAAATATTTAATAAATTATAATAGTGTAATTATAAGCAATCATTTAAAAGAAAGAGTTTGGTCTATATGTACTAACAGATATGTAAGTTGCAAAATAGTTTTACTGTAATTTTATTTTTAAACATGGCGTGTTTATTTGTGTTTACTGGAAGTGGTAGTGGAATATGTTTATGGGTGTTTTTATCAGAGTGCTCTGCTGTAAGGAAGGGTCAGAAAAACAGATGTGTCCCAGCTGAGGTCCTCAGAAGCTTTGTGGTCCATTATGTATGGGTGACTGAGCTATTTGTCAAAAAGGCATCAGGGAATGATGAAAAAGGCATGGATTTTTGCACCCTGCAGATCAGAGTTCAAAATTCAACTTTGCAACTCCCTAGTAATAAGGGATTTGGACAACTTTACCTTATGGACCTCAGTTTTCCCTAATTCATAACTTGCAGATTAACCATAAAAGCTAAGTAAAATCATATTCATAAATCATCTATTATATGATGTGCTCTCAATAAATGCCATCATCATTTTTGGTGTGTGGATTAGCATATTTACCTCAACAAAATTCATAGAGCAATAAGAAGTTTTTTTTTTTTTTTTTTTTTTGCTTTTGGTTAGAATAAATACTCAAGGTAGGGAACATCAACATACGATAGTAGAATACAGTTCGAAGCTCTAATTGCCAATATCCTTGGTTAATAATTTAGAAAAAGAAGTGGACTATTATATAATAGAAATGATTAGTGGAACAAATTTCTCAAAACTTTTGAATATTGGGAGGAGACAAGGACATAAGTTTGTGATGACGGTCACCATAAGCTTTGCTCAACAGGATGCATTGTGGGGCCCTCGTTCAGTGTCCTGAGGCCTATGTGTTATCAATTTGCACAGGAAGCAAGAAAGCACTTCTCAACTCTAGGGGACAAACATGCCTTTTTGAGTTTTAAATCTGAAAACACACTGATAAATGCATTTTTTTTTCCCTTTGAGGAAGGTGGTGTTGAAATGTTAGAAATCCAGGCCAAAGGATTGCTTCAATATTCTCTTGAGGCAGAAACCTTTAACAATGAGAAAAGTCTATTTTGTGTTACTCATCAGTTTTGTTTTGTTTTGTTTTCACATGGAAAATTCTTCACACCTATTTTATCATCTTCCCTGCCCTGCCTAACATGTTTATTCTCTATATTCTTATTAATTCATACACACATACCTATCACAAAATGCTCTTTGATCTATAAATAAAAGGACAATTCTGCAAAGTGCAGAGAATATCTTTTGGTAAAATGAGTCTGAGGTCAATTTTCGGGGTCCTTAGGTTTTTATATGCAATGTAGCCACATTTCCTCTCTATGCTTTGCTTGCTTAACTTACTAGAAACTTGGGCACAATTTTGCTGGTGTTAGCAGTTTTAAGGTATGGATTCGTGTAGTCTATTTACAAGATGCCAAGGGATGTCAAATCGGAAACGTGTGTTTTTTTATCCCATGGTCCTTTTTTTTGACAGCAGAAATACTCTGTAAATTATCAGATCCATTTGCTGATATTTAACATCTTTTTCCCCCCTCAAATCCACTATAGGTTTCAGGTGAGATAAACTTTAATGTTTTCTCATGCTAAAACTGACCATAAAAATCTTTTAAACATTTAAAGAGAGGAAATAGGAGTTTTACATTTCAATGCAAAGAGAGATCATTTCATTTACTTAAACACTTCACAATAATTTTCCTGCCAAAGAAATTTAGCTTTTTATTCTTAAAAAATAGCACTCTACGGACATTCTAAACACTGAGCAAAACTAATGAAGACATGATTATAGCCATTCTGCATTTGTCAATACTTGCTTTGCTCAAATTATCATGGTGTTGCTATGGGCTGATTCAGGATTCTCTTGTCCCATAAAATGTTAGTATGTTTTTCTAACTAAAATAGTTATTAAACTTGCTACCATTTTTAACGAGTCATCAAATGTGAGTGAAGATTAGAAGAGAGGGGGGGTCTGTCTTTCTCAAAGTTTCTCTCATGTTGTTCAGTATTTTATTTTCTCTCTTTATCTAGCATGTTTGCTAAGAGATGCAATGCCATGTCATTCAGATATTTTTCCTCTCAGTCCATTCCAGTTTCTCCAAAGCTCTCTAAACCCACTACCATGCATCCTTTCTACTAATCAGCTAGGAATATATGCTGGGCCTTACATTGCAATGATAATACCATACTGGACTCTAGGGTCCAGTAAGATAGAGTCACAGGTAGCTCAAACTCCATGGTCCTGGTGGCTGACACATTCTCTCCGCCTGTTCTTGTACCTAATCTCTAGTCTCTGACTTCCCAGTCTCAGTCTGCAGTTACTGGTCTTCTTTGCCATTACCTCTGAGGATTTATAATCTTGTCATCACAAGTCCCCTCTGGCGGGTTGTCTATAAATATTCCCGCTAATTACCCTAGATTTCTTCTCTCTCTCTGAAAGAATAATGGTTACTTTGTTGTTCTGTTGCCCAGATGATCTGTCCAATGCTGAGAGGTGTGATCAGGTCCCCCAATATTATCACAGACCAGGTCCATCCTCTATCACTCTGAAATGGGCTCTGTGGGAAGAAACGCCCTCTTCTTTTCTTATCTCTTCTGGTAACTCTCCTTGTGTCAATGCACTACAGTGACTGGCAGACCATCTGCATGGTGTTTGAGGTGTCTAGCCGCTTTCACAGCAGCCATGATTATTGTGGTGGCTGTGGTGGGCTGCCCACATGGAGGTGATGTTTTTGGCATGCTCCTTTGTGCTGGCAGTGTACCTGGTTGTGGGGAGTGCCCAGTCCCCACTCCATGCCTTGGGTTCCAGGGTGGGCCCCGAGGCACTGGCACAGTGTGCCTGGTTGTAGGAGGGGGGTGTGGTCCCCAGCTCCAAGCCTCGAGTCCCTGGGTGGGGCTCCAAGGCACTGGCAGTGTGCCTGGTTGTGGGAGGGGGGGGTCCAGTCCCCTTCTCCATGCCTCATGTCCCCTAGCAGGCCCCAAGGCCTGGGTGGTGTGCCTGGGCTAGAACTAATTTTTTGTCCTTTGCTTATTCCTAAAACAGGGGAACTTCCTGTGGGAACCAGTACCTGAGCTGAGTGGTTGAGTCAAATTGCTGCTTTGCTGCTTTTTCCCTAGGGAAGGCTTTTTGTGCAGTTCAGGGTTTAATGGTTGACCTTATAGGTACTTCCGGCTCTCCAGAGACTCGGTGCACCTGGGTTGTGTAGAAACTCTGATCTGGGCCTGAGTTTTTTTATCAAACTACACCCCATTCAATTCTACATTCCTGTGCTGAGTGGTCCTGCGCTGATAGGGGGGAAGATCGGCTGTCCTTGCTGTGTCCCACTGTTCTCCCAGTGGGCCCGTCTCCCCCACCACCCATGGTCCAAACACTTTCCATGGGACAGGCCCTGTGCTGGTCCGTTGTGATGACTCACTGGCCTCTGAATGGTTCCCCTTTTTCAGTTGTTCTGGCTCTTCACTCTTGCATGGGTCCATGGGAACCCTCTCAGTGGTCTTGCTGCCCTGGGGGCCACCCAGGCCCTCTTTTCCCCTGCTGCCTCCAAGTAACTCCATCTGAAGGGCAAAGCTGTGGCTTCTGCCAGCTCCTGTTCCATATGCTCAGCAGCCGGAGCCTTAAAGCAGCCATGGCCTGAAACGCTCAGAGTGGTTTTTTCTTTCTCTCATCGTGGTTTCTCCCACCTTCATGAACTCTTTAGGTCTCCCCTAGTCTTCCCTGAGCTCTAATGGCCCCAGCTTGGCTGATGTTACATTTTTATAGTTGTAAATTGGTTGATTTGTCGAAGAGAGTGAGGCTGGGGACCACCTATTCCTCCATCTTGACTGGATGTGAGTTATTTTAATTGACAAATAATAGTAGTATATATTTATGAGGTAAAATGTGATACTATGATACATGTATACATTGTGGAATTATTAAAACCATCTAATTAACATACCTATTACCTCACACCCTCACCATCTCTTTGTGGTGAGAGCATTTAAAAATCTAGCTTTAGCCAGGTTGAAATTTACAATACATTGTTATTAATGATAGTTACCACACTGTGCAATAGATGCCTAGAACTTATTCCTCCTGTCTAAATGAAACTTTGTGCTCTTTAATTTATATCTCCTCTTTTTGCAGTCATTCACCTCACCTCTCCCCAGCCTCTGGTAACCACCATTCTATTCTCTCCTTCTATGTGTTTAACTTTTTCAGATTCCACATATTGCATGTAAACAGCAAGTCCTACTGATACCTCATTCCACCCAACAAATGCTCCAAAGAAGTCTGGATGTTCTCTTTAATGTTTCAAGGCAAGAGTATCTCCCTCATCCTCTGAAACACCTCGCATGAAGAAAAGAATTCATGAGCTGGAACCCTGGCTCTCTTGATTCATCACCATCGGGGTAATTGATTGGAATATTTGAGATGAAGCTAACTTCTTTTCTCTCCTCTGTAAGCAATGCAGCCACCCCTGCCAGCATCAGGTCTCCCTGCTTCTCTGGCTCCAAAGACCCTGTTGCAGTATGCATAAGAACAACAACAAATGAACCAAAGCATATTTCAACAACAAAAGAAGGTCCTGGGGCCTCTATAGCTGTTATAGCTACACACCTTGTTGGAGTTTTAAAGAGAAAGGGAAGCGTTGCATCAGGGCCAATTCTGTGGCCATGGCCTCCCATGCCCTGTCTGGTTTCAACTCACTTTCCTCATACCCTCGCAAGTGTCACAACATGACCAAGGAAGAGATCACTTTTCCAGATCATAGTAAGTATAAAGTAGATGTGTTAAAGTCTGTAAAACTGCACAACTTACAAAAGAGGAATAAGTAACATAACTAAAATGCATAGGAATATACTGTTCAAATTCTAAGTTATATTCAAATATTAAATATTTTAATTTTAAATAACATTTATTAACTGTTTTACTAAGGTTTTACAAAGACATGATGCAGCATATATTAAAAGTCATATTTAAAAATGTATAAATAAATAAAAAGAGAAAAGAGAGAAAGAAAAGAAATATTCCCACCCTATGGATTAATACTTCTGCCATAAATAAATATCAAATAAGAATCTGATTTTCTCAGGGGTAAGGAAAAAAATGTGTGACATAGGAATTTACATTGCTCTCACCATCTGAGTGAAGAAAAGCACACTGGAATCCTTAGGGAAACAAATATTTTCCTGGCAAGACATTCTCAAAGAAATTTCTCACTTCAGACCAGCTATAAATAAAGAGGAGCATTTTTACTCCTCAACTGGAAATCATCTCATCACAAAATCAGAGCCTTTTAATCAAATGTTATGTCCTCAGTGGAGGAAAAGACTAAGTAAGAATAATGAATTTAATACAGAAATTTTTTGTTAAATAATAATAATAATTATTATTACTAAATTTAATACCAGTTTGAAATCCAGACAAAAATATAAGATGAAGAAAACAGAAATGTTTAAAATAATTTCATCAAGGAAAAAAATGGACTTGGCCTAGAGTTTAGTTTCTTGGGTTGTACAAAACTGGTGCTCAATATTGAGCCAATTGAATTGAACACACTTATAGGGAAAATTACATAAAAGAAGGACTTACTAACAACCAATCTCATTTAAATCTCATCTCTCTAAATAGGTTAAAATACATTTTTCTTAAAAAACAACAGAAAATTGTCCCGCGCTACCGTCTCGCCAGCAAGAACGACGCGGCACACAAAGGATCCTTCTGCAGATCAGCTTTAATGCATCTTGAGAGGGAGAGCATAAGCTTGCCAAAAATGGAGACCCCGAGCGAGGGAACCCGCGCCCTTTATATAGAGACTGCTCCTCGCCTAGGACGTGCTCCTACCTTATTGGTGGCTGCCTAATCGGCCCAGGTGTGTTACCGAGCAGCCCTGCCCTCCACCGGAAATCAGCGCCATCTTGTAATGGCGATTTCGGGCAGCTCCTCACATCTCCCCCTTTTTTATCATTTAAAGCGGCTGGTACAAGCTCGGCGGTCGCGGACAAATTAGCCAGCGTTCCTGTCCTAGGTCGTCCCTCCACAGACTTTGACCTTACCCGTCATAGGTTGACCCTATCGCCACCGGGCACCATGTCTTAGGTTGGTTCAAGTCTGGGGGAAGTTGCCCGTCTCTGGACACACTGGAGCCTGTTGTTACACATAGACCTGTTTGAGCAAGGGCGAACTCCTCTGAACAAGCTTCAGGGAGGCCAGCCAACAGGAAGGGGGAAGGGGAGTCAGAGCAGGCTAATCCTTAAGCATGGACAGCCAAACGTCAGGGTTGGCCCCCTGTTCCAGGGCTAGAAATGCCTGGGCGATGACTACCCTGTCTCTCTGGGTCTGGGCTTTTAATCTGCAGACCAACCATAGTAGGAGCACAGTTCCCCCACGTAAGAACATGCCAACCCCAATCACTCCTGCCCACTCCTTGAAGTGGGACACGGCCGTTTTAATCCATGAGGACAGTCCGGCTGCGAAGGAGACATCCACTCTTGTTGAATTCACGGACACAATGGCCATGCGCAGCTGGTTTATCAGGTTGTCAAATTCTCTCGTCCAACCTGTTGAAAGATGCTGGGATAATTGTTTAGACAAATTTGCAGCTTTGGTATACTTTTTATATTGGATACTGGTGACACATAACCCTGAATATTTCCATTGACACCCCAATTGAGCAATTTGCCATAAAACGTCTATTTGTTCCTGCACAAGATCCACCCGCTGGTTAACCACCATTAATCCTCCCTTCAGCTGAGCGTTTAGCGCAGTCTGTGTTTCTAGGGCCTGTGTTACCGCGGAGGACAAATTATTCAACGTGGTGGCAGTCTGTACCGTGGTAGTCAAGGAGACGGCAGCAGCTGTGGCTGCACCCGCCGCCAGGGATACGGCGGCGACTATTGCCGCAGTGAGACCAAAATCTCTCTTTTGTCTGAACAAGGTCATAGTATTGGGAGCTTCTACTGGGAAAGGAACCCATCTAGGCATCCGAGCAACTATCGCCAAATCAGACAGCGTAGCATTCCAGCACTGCGCATAAAAGCAAGTATCATTGGTACAAGAAAGGTGACTCCCCTCGTGACTGGCATTACTTAAAATAAACATAAAAGGAGGGTACGGGCACACTGGTGTTGGCAAGACAGACATATTATGTCCTGGCTGCTTCAAGGACACGGAGGATTCAAAGATGTCGGAAGAGCTCCACTGAAAACTGGCATTTCCCCAACTACCGCCTTTTAAAAAAGCAAACGGTGAAAGGTCCGTGCAGCTGCCATTTACCCCACACAACAGCCAAACATCAAAAGGGTTAGAACGGCCCGCCATCGCGGGGTTTTGATATGTCCAATTATGGCCGGCAAAAGAGGAATTATACTGGGTTCCCATATAAGGCGAAAAGGTAAATTAATTTTTTAGTGCCCACCCCGCCTTTTTAGACTGGCAGCCCGTCCAGGGCGGGGTATCTCCCTCCCTTCTGGGGCTCAGGCAATCCTTTTTTAAATGTCCCGGTTGACCGCATTTAAAACAAACTCTCTGGTTCCGCCCCTGTCTTGGCTGTCCCTGTCTAGGCAGTCTCTGCGACTGGAGGATGGCAGCTGCCAGCCCTGCATTGGTCAGGGGTCCCCCGAGTTCTCGACAAACTCTGAGCCAATCCTGTACACCTTTACCTTTTCTGGGCGCTATGGCCGCGCGGCATTCCTGGGTCGCCTGCTCAAAAATCAGTTGTTCAACAAGAGGCGCAGCCTGATCAGGGTCCCCAAAGATGCGCCCCGCTGCTTCTGTCATTCGAGCCACAAAATCTGAGAATGGTTCCTGAGGTCCCTGAATGATCTTAGTAAGTTGTCCAGAAGCTTCCCCTTTTTTGGGGAGTGCCTTCCAAGCCTTAATGGCAGTGCTAGAAACTTGAACATAAGCACCCCATGGGAAAGCCGTCTGATCAGCGGCAAATGGGCCCTGGCCTGTTAACATATCAAAGGTCCAATCTCGCTGCTCGGGGGTCAGTGCAGCAGCGTTTGCCCTGGCTTGAGCTTGTGCAGCCTCATGCCATAGCGCCTTCCATTCCATGTATTGACCCATGGTAGGGAGCGCTGCCTTAGCCAACATTTGCCAGTCAGCGGGTGTCATAGCCACACCAGCAAACCTTTCTAGCATTACTAGAGTAAAATTGGCATTTACACCATATTTTCTAACCGCCTCTGCTAGATCCTTAATTTGGGTGTACTCGACGGGGGCATGAACTCTCCCTCCGCCCTCAACCTCAAAAACTGGGAAGGCAGCTTGAACCTTTTTCCTCACTTTATCAGAGAGGAATGAGAAGGGATTAGAAGACTGCACGTAAGGAGGAGGCGCCGAAGGCGCAGGCCGTGCGGGGGCCACTGGGGGCGGCCGGCATTTCCACTCCCCGAGTGGTCTCCGCCGCCTGTCGGGATGATATCTCTCCTCCTCGTACCTGGCAGCTTCCTCCTCCAAATCGGATTCCTCACTAGGGCTGAGGGGATCGGAGTCGGACTCATCCAGATTTAAATCTTCTAATTCTTGTTTTAAGGCCCCCAGCTCTTGCATAGGGTAGAGGCCTCCTTCTTTCCCTTCCAACTTTTGTCTGGGTTTTGAAATCCCTCCTTTACCGGCAGATGTGCCGGGAGTGTCACTTTGTTGTTTTAGAATCTCTCCCTCGTCCGTAGACTTACCGGGAGGGCCCTTTTTCTTATGGGAGACGTCTCTCCTCCTGCGGGTACCCATCCTCTCACTCCGTTCAGTTTCTGACATGCTGTCTTGGACCTCCTCTAATGTATTTTGCCCTACTATCACTACCGGTTTACAGCCCTCATCTTCTAAGCAATTTTTAATAAACTTCCAAATGGTCTTGGTGCCCTGACGGAGGTCTCCCTCCGCGTACTTGCGGTCAAGGTCTCTGCCTAGTTTGTTCCAAGAGCTCAAGGTCAAGGAGCCGGAACAAGCAAACCACGGCGCTACACGATCTACCTCTTTTACAAAATTTTTGAGCACACGGCCCCCTACCTTTATATCACGTTGTCTCAGCACGGCCTCTAACGCGGTAACCATGGACTGAGTGGAACCCATAACGCGCCCCACTCCGTGGGAGGCGCTGTGAGACGCGCCGTTCCCTTACATACTAGAGGCTCACACAGGTCTCTGGTGCAGCTGCTTATCTACGTCAGTCTGACCACACCAACAGGCGATTTCAAAACCTTTTAAACCAACCGGATTAACCCCAGACCAAGAACAGGCATACCTCTCCGAACTTACCCTCCTGCAGTTCTGAATCCTCCCTGTCTCCAGGGGGTCTCCGAAGGTGCTGACGATGACACAAGTTCCCGGGTTTCGGCACCAAATGTCCCGCGCTACCGTCTCGCCAGCAAGAACGACGCGGCACACAAAGGATCCTTCTGCAGATCAGCTTTAATGCATCTTGAGAGGGAGAGCATAAGCTTGCCAAAAATGGAGACCCCGAGCGAGGGAACCCGCGCCCTTTATATAGAGACTGCTCCTCGCCTAGGACGTGCTCCTACCTTATTGGTGGCTGCCTAATCGGCCCAGGCGTGTTACCGAGCAGCCCTGCCCTCCACCGGAAATCAGCGCCATCTTGTAATGGCGATTTCGGGCAGCTCCTCACAGAAAATGTTTCTGAGAAATAGCAGCTAGGAAAAGGATGAAAGAGAGCCTGGGGCAAATGACTATTATAGGAGTTTTCTACAGGGTTGTTTGAAGCATTTTTAATCTCCACGTTAAATTCTCAAGTCTGCATAAACAATGAAATTATCATATTGACCAATCAGGTCAGAACACTCAAGATTTTGCAGTTTTGCCAAGTGAACCATGTTATTAGGTATTTTGTTTTTATTGTGAGGATGAAATATCAAATTGAGCCCACTCAGCCTTGCTCTCACTCCAAATGCTCTAAACTTCCAATTTTTCTCTTTAATGGCCAATGAATTCATATGATTCTCCACAGGGACTCATGACCACAGTGGCTGAATGCCGTGGTAAGCAAGTGTGATGTTTGGGGCATGCTGGGAGACTCAGCCAGGAAGAGGGCAAGGATCATGGTAGTGAGGTGGTGGCCCAGGACAGCTGACCAGGTTCCTAGGATCAATCTCACTTGGTCCATGGTGTATTATTTGCTTAATTAGTATTTAATTCTAAGTGCTAATATTTTATTCAGCATTTTTGCTTTCATACCCAGGGGAAATACTGATCTTAGTATTCTTTTTGTATTGCCTTTATGAGGTTTAAATATGAGTGTTATACTGGCTTCAAAAAATGAATGATTAGGGAATTTTCAATGTTCTGAAGTAATTTATAGAGCTACTCTCTGGTCTTTGAAGATATGGTAGAATACCCTGTGAAGCCATCTGGACCTGGTGCTTTTTATGGCACAGTTTCCTAATAACATTTTCTACTACTTCAATAGAAATTGGTCTTTTTAAGCTTTCTATTTGTAATGGGTCCAATTCCAGTTAAATGCATTTCCTTAGGAAATTATTCTTTTTATTTAGATTTTAACATTTGTTTGTATAGAAATAAGTAAGGTAGTCTCTTACGATTTGAAAATTTCTTCCTTTCTAATGTTTTTTCCTCCTTGTTATTTCTTATTTTGTATCTCTCTTTAATTAATAAATTTAGCTAGTGGTTTGTCCATTTTGTTATTTTTTCTATGAACTAGAATTTAGGATTTTAAATTATACTACTGTTTTTCTATTCTTTATTTTATTGATTTCTGCTTTATTATTTCCATTCTTATGTATTTTTTGTTTTATTTTGTTCTAGTTTTTGAGCTGGATGTTTAATTTTTTATTTTTCTTCTTTCATTTTTACTGAAAAACATGTTTAATGTTGGGAATTTTCCTCTGATCACTGTTTTAAATATATTCCATATATTCTGATATATGTAATGCATTTGCTATTTTAAAAAACATATAATTATTTCATATGTGCAATTTCAGTTTATGTTTCTTTCATTCAAGAGTAATGAATTAGTTAAATCTAAAAATGATAAATTTCTAGTAAAACTATTAAACTTCAAAGATAAAGAGAAAAATCTCCCAGGCCTCCTGACAAAAAGATAAATAAGTTACATAGGCAAAAGAAATAGATGAGCATCAGATTCTTCTAAAGTGTCATACAAAGTAAGGCAATAATGGAGCAATGTTAAAAAAAAAAAAAAAAGCTCAGTGAAAAGAGGTGACAGCCAAGGATTTCATATATCATCAATTGGTCCTTCAAATATCAAGGCTATAAAAATGAGTTTTATATTAATTTTTTCAGATACCCAGTGAGACCTGTTAGTAATTTTCAACTCTTTCTATTTTGGAAAAATGTTTCTAGATTATAGTTTTAAACATTAGCCCAATTCCATTATTCTGTTTCTCTTCTTCAGGGGCTCCAATAAAATAAGCATTATTCCTTCATTTTTTTTCTTTCATTGCCACTGCTTCCTTTCTAACTCTTCCATTTTCATTCTCTCAGTTATTTCCATACCTTTCTTCAATGTCCCTTATCAAATTATTATTTGAGTTTATTCTTTCTTGGGCCCCCTGCAATGTTTTATTCATTTGTGAGACAATTTTGTCTTTTTCTCTTTTTCTTCCATTTCTTTCCTAAATTATATCAACTATCTTTTCATTTCTTCCTGCCCTTTTTTTTCAGTCTATTTTTGTTTTCACTTTTAAATGTTCTGACTCAAGGTAGATTTCCATATACTTATTGCTTGTCAGAGTATACTTAATATACTGTTTGAGGTGTTAACTTACAGGTTTCTTCTGTCTGATTGTCCACACACACACTCACACCCTGCCCCAAGGGAATGGTCCTTAGTTAATGTGTTTGAGATTTTGTTTCCTGTTTTTCAGCAATAGCTCTGTATGAATTCGACTTTCCATTTGTCCATTTTTATGATATTTAGGTACTACATAAGATTCCTAGTTTAATAGCACCCTAATGTATCAACATAGCAAAGTCCAGATATTTTGGCTGGCCTTTTGTTTGTTTTTGTGGTTGGGGTAGGAGATTGTAAGCTATTCAGTTTTCTGGTTCTCTTTTGACTTTCAGGACCTTAGTCCTTTAATTCTCCACTACTCATTGCCATATAGTGCTTCTCTCTTCTTTTTGTTTTTTTTTTCTTTCCTACAATCTATGCCACTTTAAATCGCACTTGTTCTTTTAAATCACATCCATCTGCTCTGTTAAATTACACCTGCCCTGTTAAATTTGGCCTGCCAGTTTACTTTGCATCTATTTTCAAAACTCCTTCCTGTGGTCCATGCTTGTGTTCACTTGGATACTTTTCAGACTTTGGATAGGCTTTGTTTTTCCAGGGTGGTTTAAGATCAAACTTAGGCTTCTTCACCAACTTTCATCTTCTGTCTTTCTCCACAGTGGGGCCTTACATTCACTAGGATTGTGGCAGTAGTGTGAGTGATCTTAAGCTGGAACTTGTGAAATTTTATTTTTTTAATAATAGTAATTTGAAAATTGTTCAAATTGTGTGTAGGGTGTGATTTTCATATAGGCTCTATTTTTTTTTTTCCTGTTGTTTGTCTTGTTTTGTACTAGAATAAGGAGGCATGTAGCTAGACCATCACTGTTGTCTGAAGCTATCCATAGTCTGATGGTCTTTGAGTTAGATTGAATTTTCATCATTTTACCATTTGGTTCCTGTTCCTTTACCGTGATTCTGATGATGTTTTTGTTGCACCAGTGCCTTTTATGACTTTTTGAATGGTAGGAATTACTAGTTATGTAGAAAAAAGACTAGATAGGGAAATAAAATTTTGTCCTCAAGCTATTCTGTTTTCAGTGTGATCATCTTCTTTCATGTTATAAACATATTATTCTATGCCATTTAACCAAAATCTTTTAAAAAAGAATAAATATATTTTAATTCACTTGACTCACATCACCACTATAAGGTGTTTACTGCCTTCACTACACAGATTAAAACAACAACAACAACAACAACAAACTAGATACCTAAAAAGCCTAAGTGTTTTGCCTAAGGTCATGCAGTTAATGTCAAAGCCAGTAATTCAATGTTATTTCTGTGGCAAGTTATGAGAAAAAATACAAGTGACATCTTAAAATAAACATGCCATAAGTGTAGAAACAATTGCTACACTTGTTACGGTGGTTTAGCATCTTTGCAAGGTTTAGCTAATTAGAAAATACATATTTATTAAGCCTTGACTCAGCAGAATTTTGGTTGTAGAGTCAACTCTAGCTAGCGCATGCTAATTCACTGCACCGTGGTAAAAATGAGGCAATTTAGCTTAAGACTAATCTTTTCAAGTAGATAAAATACTTAAATTAACACAGATTAACAAAGGTTAACAATTGCTTTAGTGTTTCATGTAACTTCTCTGAGATGACCAATTTTATCTCGGCAGATGGAAGAGGAGAAACCTACTTGCTTAACTTCATCCCTGAATTCCTGTGGAGCTAAGAGAAGTTTAGTGAATATTCGGTACAGAATGACTCATTTGAATAGTTTTTAATCAACTTGAAGCAGTTGAATTTTGGACATAAGTAAAAATTAGCATATTACTTCTCACCTGTCAAGTGCTAAAGTTGTCCCCTTCTTGTTTTAAATGTAATTGTGTAGCAAAACACTTCAGGAAACAATTCCATGATCATCTATTCCTTCATCTAAGTATTCCTCTCCATTTACATGTTTTCATACACTAAAAACTCATTATCTTAAATAACACTTAACTAACTCTTTTTCCATGGCAAATGCCTATTTGGTTTATGCAATTCAGATATCTCCATCATCAATATTCAGGGAATTGTGCATAGAATCTTTTCTTAGCAAAATAATGCCATATTCCTCATAGCAGATTGCATTGGAAGACTAACCTGTGGCAGAAACCTAATCATTTGTGGCTCTCATTTAGTCGTCTTTTTCTTTAAGTATCTGAAAGAAAGAGTGAGAGGGAATAAAGAGCGTAGTTTGTAAAAAATATAAACGCTAGCCAACAGTTCAAGGTCATAGGTTTATATTGGCTTCGTGTAGCAATTCTAATTCTCCCCATTTTGGGTCAAATGTCAACTTAAGGTTGAACAGGGCAAAAACTGAAAGAGGATTACAGTTTGAAAGTTTCCCTTCCCCTTTCATTTCCAAACATGGTATCAAATGGCTTTGAATGAGTAAAGACACTTCACAGCTCTACGTGTCAGGGTAACATATAGGCTCAGCCATCCACATCGATAAAGACATTGTCTTCTTTCTTAAAATGTTTCAAAACAAAATATTCTGTAATGGAAAAATCCTCTATGTGTCATTTGATTAAAAAAAAAATCAGGAAGTACTACTGCATGCATGGGAACTAGATTTGCACACATACATATGTGTGTACATGAACCACAACCTGCATTTAGAATATCCTCCCTCAGGCATAGCAAGGACCTGTAAGTAGTACTATTTCTCCTATCAGCCCTGGAGAGTACAGAGGCAGCCCTGTGTGTTATTAATGGATAAAATCTGAACAGCAGCCAACCCCAAGGTGAACCCTATGCATTTAAAACATTTCATCAGACAGCTAAGAACTTTTTTTTTTTTTTTGAACAGCAGATATCTCTCTAGCCACCACTCAATAGATCCCAAAGAACAGAGCAATAGACGGGCTCACTAATGTGCAAATTGATAGTATGAGCTCTCCACCAAAGTATAAACAGCCCTGTGTTTCTTAAGTGTGAATATCACAGGCTGGGATATTGTGAGGAAGAACTGCAGATTAACCCTAGAATTATCTGGCAAAGGGTAGTTTGGTAAATGTAAAATCTTTGCCCCATCAGCAGGCTGCCTGGGTTTGTTTCTAGGGTGTTGGGATGGTCTGCTGAGTCCTAACAGCTGGAATCTAGACACTTATCTACAGTTTATGACTTCAATTTTTCATAAGGGTCAAGAGAAATGTGTGGTTTGTAAAGGCAGGGGTAGGATAAAATTATTTAGTATTTATTTTATTATTTTGTTATTTGTTCTCTGCTTCATTCCTAAAATGATTTGAGGTGTGTGCTGGTTATTTTCCATTGGCCACTCCCTGCAGATCCATTCTCTGCTCAGTTTTGTGCCCAGGGAAACTGGCCCCTATGGACTATATCACCGTGGCTACCTGGTCAACTGGCTTCCAGCTGGGCTTGACCAATGGGAGGTCCTGGGAGAAGACTGGAGGTCAGGAGGAGAAAAAGATTGTGGTATTTCTTTCTAGCTTCCTCCCTGCTGTGGGCCACGGTCCAGATTGGCTATGTCTACCAGGAATAGTTTCCAATAAGGTGCCCATCTCCATGGTTCTAGCCCTCACGGTACTCTGATAACATTTCCTTTTGTGTTTCTTAGGCCTGGGGTGGCAAAGACTCCCTGTTCTTGCTGGTCTTTGAGTACCTCATATCCCTACTTTGTTCCTTCAGCCCTGTTCACAACTCAGTAAGTGAGTTGTTTCTTCCTTACTGTTTCCTGTACTGTCTGGATTGGATTCGACTTCCTGCTGTTTTTAGTATGAAATTAGTTAAAATTTGTAAAATGCTTACAAAAGAGCCTGACGTATAATAAGCTCTCTTTATGTTGTTTAAATCATTAAAAATAGTCATGTATAATCATAACTCTGTGTTCAGAGGAAAAGGGTGCAATGATTGTCCAGATTGGGTCATGAGCCCACTCCTGGCCTAAGAGCATGTATAGAGTCAAGTGGTTCACAGGAAAAGCACAGTCGCCCGAAGAGACAAAAACAACAACAGCAACAACAGAACAGAGTTGTATGCCATACTCTAGTTCTTATGGTTGCTGTCTTGGCCATAAAAATCCTTTTTCTGTGATAGTGCAGTGACCTTTTAACCTCTGAGTTTTATACTGGTTAAAAATGAATTTCCTCATTCCGAAGGTAGAATTGGGAGAAGTTCCTCCTTCCTAATTACACAGATCAAAAGCTCTCAAAGTATGAATAAAACAAAAGAAAGCTTTATCGACACATCCTAGCTGCCTTTAGGCCAGTAGGGAGAAAAAGGAAGAAGGAATCCAAGCCTACAGAAGAATGAGTCACAGCTCTTGCCACTGCAGCCTGGGCATGTGGCCCATTGATGATGGGCACTGTGTCATGGGCTATGTCCAAGCAGCCTGTAGTCCCCCAAGGAATTGGGTCTGCCTTGTCTGATGGGAGGAATGAGGAGCAGCAGTCCAGAAGTCCAGCAGGTGAAAGAGCAAAGGCATAGCATAAAACACAAATCCTGTCATTCCAGTCCATCATTGTTGCAGCTTTGTTTCTCATTGAATTTGGCCAAACTGTCAATGGCTGGTCCGCCTATGCAAGAAAATCACCAATATTTTTTAAAGATATTGCTCCAACATAGACTGCACACTTAAATTTAAACTGCAGCACTATTATCACATTTTGCCATAAATTTATCCCTAAACAGATTGTCCTGGGAACTCCTATTATGTACTCTGCAATGCAAATATCCATTTGCCTTTCAGGAAACCCTATCCAGCAAGAACTGACCTCACCTCAAGATCTACTACTTTTTTCCCACCTTTATATCTACCCAAGTCTATATTTTTTTAGTCTAGAACATTGCCTTGGGGGACTCCAACAGAGTAGACTATGGTCAATGCCATGAAAAGTTGTTAAAGGTACAGAGGAATTCATTAAAATGAATTAAAAGTCCTTAAAAGTCCTGCAGAAGGAACCAGAGTAGGCAATCTATATCCTGTCCTCTCTGAAGTGTCCCTGCATGGTTAGTGGCAGACAACCTGGTTAGTGTTCCAATTTGTAGTTGATAACTTTTGGCTTTCATTGATGCAAGCGCACACACACACACACACACACACACGCATACACCTCACAATCCCATTTATCTCCCAAGGAAAACATTGCTTCTACCCTAAATGCATAAGAAAGAAAAGAAATATTTTGTTAAATCCTCCATCATTTGCAAGGCAGCCACTCATAATGAAGCTCACAGTGAGCCCCTTCTGACACAATGCAAATAAGAATAACACACATTGCTAAGATATATACCACTCTCTTTTTTTTTTCTCTGTGAGTGAGGGATGGATATTTTAATAAGTATGTTTTTTATTTTAAAATAAAATGTGCTCATAATTTTTAAAACAAAGAAAAAGCTTAATAATGAATAATAAAAATGTCCAAGCCTACATTCCTACTCCAAATATACAAGACAGTTTATTTTTGTATTTTTTAAAATGTACATATAAATATGCTTTTTTGTTTTTAATTATCATAGAATAGAGGACTGTTTCTTTTTTAATCTACAAACTATGATTTCTTTTTTAGTTTTTTTTGTTGTGATAAAATACACATATAAAATTTACCGTTTTAACCATTTTTAAGAGTATAGCTCTGTGTCATAAACCACATTCACAATGTTGTGCAATTATCACAATTATCTGTCTCCAAAACATTTTTAATTGTGCTAAACTGAAACTCTATGCCCATTAAAAAGTAACTCACTCTTTCCTCCTCACCCCAGCCCCGGGCAACCACCATTCTACATCTGTCTTGAGAAACTTGACTACTCTACATACAATAAGTAGAATCATACAATATTTGCCTTTTTATTTTATTCTATTTTTTTTCAAGGTTTATTCATGTTGCAGCATGTGTCAGAATTTTCTCTCTATTGAAGGCTGAATGATATTACATACTCTTTTCCATAGTGGCTGCACCATTTTACATCCTTATCAACAGTGCAAAAGGGCTTTAGTTTTTCCACATCCTTGCCATGTGCACTTGAGAAAAACGTGTATTCTGCTGTGATTGGGTAGAGTGTTCCATATGTGCCTGTTGGGTCTATACAGTCTACAGTGTTTGAGTTTTCTATTTCCTTATTAATCTCTGTCTGGTTCTTGTAGCCATTACTGAAAGTAAGATACTGAAGACGTCTACTATTATTGAAGGTATGTCTATTTCTAACTCCAATGAAGTAAATGTGTGCTTTATATACTCAGGAGCTCTGACATTTGGTGCATATGTGTTTATAATTACTATATCTTCTTAGTGAATTGATATTTTAATCATTATTTAATGTTCTCTGTGTCTTGCAACAGTTTTTAACTTAAAGTCTGTTTTGTCTGAGATTAGTATAGTCACCCCTGCTCTCTTTTGGTTACCACTTGCATGAAATATCTTTTCCCATCCTTTCACTTTCAACTTATGTGTGCTCTTAGATCTAAAGCAAGTATCCTGTTGAATTCTTTTTTTTTTTTTTTTCTTTTAATGTATTTTGCCAATCTATGTCTTTTGTTTGGGGAATTTAATTGATTTACATTTAAAGTAATCAGTGATAGGAAAAGGCTTACTATTGACATTTTGTATTATTCCACGTTCTCCAGAGAGACAGAATCAATAGGATATGTTATGAATATATGAGAGGGGATTTATTAGGGAAATTAACTCAAGTGATTGTGAAGAAAAGTTCCACAATAAGCCATCTGAAAACTGGATGCAAGTAGTGTGGCTAAGTCCAAGTCCAAAGGCCTCAAAACCAGGGAAGCCAATGGTGTCCTTGTGTAAGTCCTGGAACACAAAAGCTGAAGAGTCTTGAGCTCTGATGTCCATGAACAGGAGAGAAGAATGTATTCAATTTCCAGTGGATTGAGAGAGAGAGATTCACCTTTTTTCTCCATTTTTTGTTCTCTCTGGGATCCCAGTGGGTTGGATGGTTCCCAACCATATTGATGACAGATATTTCCCACCCAGTCCACTCAGGCTATCATGATAATGTCTTCTGGGAACACCCTCATGGACACACCTACAAAGATACCTTTACCAGATTTCTTGACATTCCTTAATTTAATCAAATTGAGACCTAAAATTAACTTTCACACATTTAGTTATTTGTTTTATGTATGTCTTATAGCGTTTTTGTCATGCATTTCCTTCATTACTGCCTTCCTTTGTGTTTAGTGAATTTTTTTTATTGACACATTGTAATTCCCTTTTCATTTTCTTGTGTGTATATCTTATAGTTTTTTCCTTGTAGTTACCATGAGAATTACATATAACATCCTAAAGTTATAACAATTTACTTTGAACTCTTATCAACCCAATTCCAATTGCGTACAAAACTGTCCTCATATACAGCTCTGTTCGAACCCACTGTGTGTTACTGATGTCACAAGTTACATCTTTATGTATGGTATACTCATTAATATAGAGTTATAATTATTTTTAATGCTTTTATTTTTTAAATCTTATAAAAGAATAAAAGTGGAGTTAGGAATCGAAATTATAATAATATAAGTTTTTAATTTGTCCATGTATTTACTTTTACTGGAGAACTGCATATTTTCATATGCTTTTGAGTTACTATCTAGCATTCTTTTATTTGGACTTGAAGGGCCCCCTTTAGCATTTTTTGTAAGGAAAGTCTATAGGTAATGGACTCCCTCAGTTTTTATTTACCTGGAAATATGTTTATTTCTCCTTTATCTTTGATGGACAGTTTTGGCCGATGTAAAATTCTTAGTTGACAGTTGTTTGTTTGTTTGTTTTCTTTCAGCACTTTAAATGTATTATCCCACAGTCTTCTAGCCTGCAAGATTACTGTTGAGAAATCTGCTAATAATCTCATTGAGGATCCCTTGTACGTAACAAGTTGCTTTTTTCTTGCTGCTTTAAAAATTCTCTCTTTGTTTTTTGACAGTTTAATTATTATATGTCTTCATATCAGTCTTGTTGGATGTATACTATGTGAAGTTCATTGGGCATCTTATATTTGTATATCCATGTCATTCATCATATTTTGGAAAATTTTAGGCATTATTTCTTCAAATAAGCTCTCTACTCTTTTCTCTCTCTCTCTCTCTGTCTCCATCTCTGTCTCCATGTCTGTCTCTCTCTTTTCCTTCTCCAACTCTAATATTATATAAAGTGGTCCACTTGATGGTGTCCCATATTCCCTTAGTCTCTGTTCTCTTCACTCTTTTTTTTTTCTTTTTTCTCCTCAGACTCAAGACTTTCAAATAACCTGTATTTAAGACTACTGATTCTTTCTTCTGCCAGTTTCAGTCTGCTTTTGAATGTCTCTAGTGAATTTTTTCAATCCAGTTATTGTATTTTTCAGCTCCAGAATTTCTGTTTGGTTCTTTTTAAAAATTTCTATCACTTTGTTGATATTCTCATTTTGTTCATATATCACATTTCTGATTTACTTTAATTCTTTCTTATTGTTCTCCTTTAGCTCTTTGAGCATACTTAAGACAGTTGTTTTAAAGTTTTTGTCTGGTAAGTCTGAAGACTATGTTTCTTCAGGGACAGTTTTTGTTGATTTATTTTGTTCTTTTAAATGGGCTGTGTTATTCTGTCTTTGTATGCCTTCTGACCTTTTGTTGGCAACTGGACATTTGAAAAACAGCCACATTCTCAGTCTTTGCAGACTGGCTCTATTCAGGAGAAAATCTTCACTAATCAGCCCATCTTGAAAGCATAAGGTCTTCTTAGCCCTTTTCTGGGCATGTGCCTTCCCTGTGGTTGTATTAGGTGCTTCCCACCCCCAATTCTCCAGTATGCATAGCTACTTTTTAATGTCTTAGTTTTTCTGAGTGTCTCACACTTAGTTATTTTGGGGGGCTTAGTTGTTCTATAATATTACTCTGCTTATAATTTCTGGCTTTCTGGCAACTACTTGCAGGTTTTTACAAATCATGCCTGCTCCTTTTCATAGTTTCTTAGCCTGAGATCTGAGGCACTTTTGGCTGTCTGAGTTTCAAGTTAGGCAACACATAGACCAATCTTTCAGGCAGCCTGCAGATAGGTCATAACATTGCAAATTTGGTTTGCTCTGCTCTCTGTGGTCCATGGAAGGGAACTGGAGATTGGGCTGCTGCTACCCCTAAACCATGTCATGCCACACCAGGGAGGAAGTGGGGCAAGGGTGAGTAGAAATGCAATAAAACTTCCTACTATTTCAAATGTGACTTTTTATTCATTGTATGTTTGTTTGCTTGCTGTGAATCTCTGACTGATTTCCAGAGTTTCTGTAAAGTTATTTTAATTAGTTTCTAATTGCTTATTTATTGTTTACATGTAGGAACAAGGGCTGAGCTTCCAAGTCAACCATCTTGCTAAAGTTACTCTTAGTTCTATGGATTTTAACGTATCTGTAGATTTGTGTAATCACCACCACAATCAGGATACAAAACAGGATTCAGAACAATCTCATCACCCCAGAAAATTCCCTCATGTTACCCCTTCGCAATCACGTTCCTGATCCTGCCCCTAGGTCCTGGCAACTATGCCAGATGTGTGTTAGACACAAATAGAATCATACTGTACCTACTACTCTGCAACTTACCATTTTCATTTATCTGTATTTCCTGGACACCATTATAAATCAATACACGTATACATTTACTTAATGTTTTAATAAAAGCATAGATTTTCATCATCATTTGTTTAACTGGCCTTATATACATGTACAAAATAGTTTTCTGGAATTTTCAAATGGCATTGCAATATACATATATATATAAATATATATAAAATTCAAATGGTTCTGCAATAAATATATATGAAATATATATTTTATATATATATATTTATACAGGTCATTCATATACATGTAATATATATAAATATACACACACACACATATAGGTCATTCAAAACTCATGCTAATATATCTGTAGGAAAATTGAAATTTCTGTGTCAGAAGGTATGTGAATTTGCTATTTTAATATATGATGCCAAGTTATTGTCCAAATTTTACCCCAATTTGTACTTCTACAAGAATGGAGTGCCTTTCTTTCCAAGCATTCATTAACAATGAGTATAGTAAATACTTTTGAAACATTCTAATGGGAAAAAAGTGCTATATATTTTGTTATATTTTTTATTTGTTTAAAATGAACAAGTTTGGCATGTTTCCCTTTGATTAACCATTTGTTTTTATTTTACTGAGAATTGCCTTATTGAATCTTTCACCCATTTTTACATTTGATTGTCTTTTACACTGATGTTTAAGAAGCTCTTTGTATATTGATGAAATTAGTCTTCCATCTGTCATAATTGTTTTCAGTTTGCTATTTGTATTTTTACTTTATTTGTGGTATTTTTTTGCCATCAAAAAATTCTAAATTTTATGTGCTTAGATTTATTTATCTTCTCCTCTTTCACTCATGGGTCATGCTAAGAAAGGCCATGTCTATTAGTTTATAATAAAACACAACAATATTTTCCTTATTTCTAGATTTCAATTTTTGAATCTTTTTAAAATTTTTTGTGGTACAGAGAATGAGGTAAAAATCTAATTTTATCATTTTACCTAAATGTCAATTGAATTGGTCCAATGCATTTAAAGGAGAAATACATTTCTTCCCACTAATTTGAAATGATAGTTTTATGAAACTATTTAATTCCAATATGCAATTAGATCCATTTTTAGACTATCTATTCTTTTGATCTGTATATTCTTTAGCCCCACTGCCAAACTGCTTTAATTATTATACCTATGTAAAATATTTTATTATATGCTAAGTTTAGTCAAGCTTCATTATTTTCTCTTTTCAGAAATATCTGCTTTATTTTCAAATGTATTTTTATTATAAACTTTAGAAAAATAACCAGCTAAAAAGTATAATGAAAAAAGTCAATAATAGCAACCATAAAAACAAACTATTTGAAAATAAAACTAAAATTTATACATATATAGTCCAAATTTTATATACATACATGTCATATTTTAAGAAAACTTTACACTTCTTTTAAGAACCACAGAAGACATGGATAAATGGGAAGACATAGTTTGTCCTCAGCTGCAAAGATGATATTGTAAATTTGTCAAATATTCCTATTTATTATATAATTACAATTTAATTTCAATCAAAATATCAACAGAAATTTTCTTTTTAATTTAAATAAATGCTACTAAAATTCATCTTTAAAAGCTGTGAACCTCTTATTAATCATTCCCTTGACAATACCTACAACTGGCTGAAGCTTTTGAATTAAGGATAAGGTCTGTTTTTGCATCCCAGTTTTTGGAAGTGTGATTTTATTCTTCCAGATATGTGGAATCACTGAAATTGTATCTTTTTCTTCGATGTAAATATATACATATATGTTAACCAGCTGCTAAGAAAACAGAATTTTCTCTCTTTCCCTAATTGCTATAGCTTCTTCCTGATTGAGAGCCCAGGACATTTTTCTTTCTTTTAAATCTAAATGCCACATATCACCATGCAATAAAATGCCACTCTACATGTTTTATTTAAAATCTGAACTTCTCAAAGGCAAAATCCTTAACTTTTACTCTAAAGCACATTCCCATTTGAAGAGGTTTACAAAACATGTAGACAGTGATCTAAGTGCAAAGCTTGCACATGTGTCTGAAAAATACTTTTCTTTCTGTATCTCTAACAGAGGAATAAATTTGAGAAAACATTGAGATTGCAAGGAATCAGGACTATTATATATTGTGCCACATGTTGATATACTGACTTTGTAGACCATTCTATAAGGTGTTCTCTACTGTGAACATGTTTCTTTGAAATCTGGGGCTGTCTACTGAAATCTTAGATCTTTTACTTGTTTACTGAGGTTTCTGTCTGCTTGCTAAGGCTTAAGGATCCTTTTGCTAAATTTTACTCAGTTAGGGGAATCTAAATATGTGGTTGTAGAAACCTAAATTAAGAGTCCTTCACCATTAACAGGCTGACAAAACATTCTGTAAGAGAATCTCAGAGGCTTGAAGATGAAAAAGCCATGCTACCCTGGAGAAATTCTTTAAAGTGAAGTAGGGCAAAGGAGAGTTGTATTTAGCATTCAAATGTGCTACTTTCTTGCAAACTTTTTTTTTTTATAAAGATTATATGGATTATAGTCAACCAATAAGAGCTATAAATACATGTACACATCTTTCTGTTGTTATCCCAAAGCTGAGATACACACACACACACGCACACGCACACACACCCTTACAAAGCTTTACTAAGTAAATTATTTTTACTAAAGTTTCCTCCACTTCCCAAAGTCTAAAGCTTTAACTATTGGGATAATCAAAGAAAAAAAAAGTTTACATTTTTAATTGTTATAATTAGCTAGTAATAAATTCTCTTCAATAGAAAAGACCTGTTCAAAATAGACTCTGATAAAGAAATTGTAAATAATTATTAACTTGTCCCCCCAAATATCAAGGATTTAAAAAATAATTATTTCAGCAAACATCTACTGTAGATAGATGACTTATATGCAAACAAGGAACAGTATTGAGAGTCAACGAGGGAAGAGTCAACAATGATCAGGTTACTACTGTCGGGAAACAACTTGTTAGCCGTAATATAGATATTGGTATTCTGATGACTTAAAAATTTAGTGAATCATGTAATACAAATTTGTTGTAAACTCAATTGTTTAAACATTTTTAAAAATAAAAATTACAAACCATGACAGAAAAAAATGGGTAACCCTATCCACATTCAAATTAAGAACTTCTGTTCACCAAGCCAAATTGAAATGTCTGTCTACACTTTGAAATCGAAATGTGGTTTAATATGTGGCCAAAATTACGGCAAGAAAATGGAAAATAAAAAAAACTTTATAATTTCAAATTAAGCTTTTTTCAGAGTTGTTTATTATTCTTCCTGAGGGTGTAATTTCAAAATTATAAATAACTACATCATTCTCTTTTTATTCTTATGCTATATCTCCCTTCTCCAGTGCAATGTTTAGCTCAAGTACGCTACAAAATACATAAATGTGGGGGGAAAAAACACAGAGAAAAAGAAAGAAAGGCTAGTTTTCCGTGCTCATTATTATTTATTTTTTTTTAAAAAGGACACTACATTTTTCCATGGGGGGACTATGTGCTGCAATGAGTTCATCTCTTTATTTCTGTGAAGAAATCAGCTAAAATGGGAACACTAGTTATTTAAATAACACACATCCATGTTCTCCACGAAGTAAACATTGTCAGTATCTTGTACTGACACATCTCATCCTAATGAAAACTCATTCTTGTTTTTACACATTTGGCTTCTCTCATAAGCATATTTTACTTCTGAATACTTCTTAATTTCGATTCACCAGAAGCTATTGAGCACATACATGCATGCTGAAAAACTTTTTATTGAACATTGGTGCCCATCACACTAAATGCAGAATGGTTTTTAATCTACACACTGCTGGCCACTATTGCTCTCAGATAGATAGTTTAATGTCATGTGACTTTGCTGCCCTCCTGTGGCTGCTCCTTGGGGTGCCCAGGTCTCGGTTTATGCCTTTGGGTTCCAGTGACCCTTTACTAGGTCACCCCACACTCCTATACTGAGTATCCTTGGCCACAAGCGCACGACCTACCGCCCATCTTACACCAACCAAAGGAATGAATGAAGAAATGTTCCACAAAGAAGTTCTGAGCATTTCTGCTCCTATTTGGCCCAAGAGCCCAGAAAAAATGGGACAATAACACACACTTTTCCAAATAAGTGATACACTTTTCCTTTGATTTTCCAGTTTTCAGTTATGTTTAGGGTAAGAATTTCTGATGTTCTATTGAGGGAATCAGCAAACTCTTGCTATGAAGAGCCATATAGGATCTTTGTCATGACTACTCAGCCCTGTCATGGTAGCATGAAAGCAGCTATAGACAATATGTAAACGAATGCGCATAGCTGTATTCCAATAAGACTTTCTTTATAAACTATATTTACAAAAACAGGTAAGGAAATGTGGGTACTAGATTTGCCCCACTGACTGCTGTTTACCGACTCCTATTTTATAGTTATTTCCTATTATATGAATGCTGAGCTATATTTCTTGATAAATTGAGATAAATACACTTGAATAAATTGATAAATATCTATTTGAAAACAAATATAATATTTATAATATTCCATCCATAATTGAATGCATACAAATATTGACACTGGCTAGCCCAAACTTTATACTCCGTTGTTATCATTTTATGAAAGTGCTGTATGACTTTTTCAAATAGACAGCAAGCAATCTGTTACAATTCATTCATATACATCAATGTCTAGGAAAATGCTTCTCCGCAGAGCAGCATGTCTATAGTACCCCAAAAAGTACAATGTACCTTATTTTTCTTAAACACTGCCAATGTTCTACATTTAACAAGCTGTCAAATCCTGCTGATGTGTTTTCTAAATATCTTTCCAATTCGTCACAGTTTTTAGTTCATTCCCAGGTAAATTACATATTATTGAAAATATCTTCAGGTTCATTTTTCTGTTCTGCCTCTGTTCTTACATTTCCACACCATCATGTAAATCATTGTCCAAATGACCTCTCTACAATACACACGTTACTTCTTCTCTCCCCTAGTCCAGCAGCTTCTTGATGATGAAGTCCAAGCTCCTTAGCATGGTGCAAGAAGACTTTTGTGATCAGTGTCCTTCTCCTCTTGCAAGCCTCACATCTTGGCACCATCTAAGCCTCTTTCCGTGGCCCCCCATATCAAGTTTCTTCTGGTTTGCAATTTCACCATGTCCTTTTATTAAGCCTTGCTACACACCACTTTTCCTAAACTGCCTGCTCTTCCTTACCTCACTTTCCAATCAAGTCATTTTTCTCTTCATCCATCCACCATCTATTTATCAATACTTAATAAACATTTAGTGAGCACATTCCCAGTTCCACGGACACAAAGTGTCTTCTGACCCCCTTCCCTCCATCCCAATCATGGTTACTCTAGCCCTGTTACCCCCAATGCATTTTGTACATACCTCTATTAGTGTGTATCATACACTACAGTAATTTTTTTTCTGCTTCTTGTTTCATCCAATATACTCTAAACTCCTGAAGAGCAGAAGTAGTGCCTAAGTATGTTCATATTCCAAACACCATGCATTTTACATACTAGGCAATCAATAAAGATTGAACGAGCAAATAAGTAAGTGACTAAGTAGACTTATAAATGGCTTCCATACTCACTCATGAGCAGAATGTGCTGTACTACATTTAATGTTACCGAGATAACAAGTTATACTGCTGGATTAGCTGAACATCAGGAAAGAAGTACAAAAAATGTTGCTGCTCCTCAGATTCCACTTCACTTGCACAGGCCTATGTTCTCAGCTTGTCAAATATTAAAATAAATAGGTGTATTTGATGGTTCCGACTACAATTAAGTAATAGCACCCCCTACTGATGGTGGGATAAGTAGGGACCTCGAAATCAACTATGATTCTGCATCTCTGTGAGCCCGGTTGGCAAAGTCTAAAGCTAGGTAATCCGCAGATCAGGCAGCCTGCTAGACTTAACATGCCCCCAGAGGTCAGGGGCAGGGCGCTGGCTACACTAACAAAGCATCTCCGTCCTCACCCAAGGACAAACGCAGCTGTGATTTTACAGCACAGAAGCATTCACAGTTTCCCCTTCCAACAAGTCTTTAAAAATGCTGATCTGAAAGACTGAAGCAACCCGCAGGAGACTCATTTTCAGTATGGCAAAACTTCTGAAACCCAGACTGCAAAATCTCAGGAAGCAGCTGGGTTCCTAATTAAAACAAATCGTTAATAGATTTAGCAGTCCAAATTTATGCTTTTCAATTAAAAATGCTATTGCAGTTGGTGTATCTGCACAAGAGTATATGTGTTTGGGTGTGTTTGTGAATGTGGGAGTGCGTGCGTGTATATGTGTGTATGCAAACAAACACGCCTACACGCTGGGCATGGGGTATTCCAGAGTTTAAGAGGCTATTACAGAGGCTGGGTCAAAACTAAGACACACAGGTTAATTAAATCAATTCTTAATTGTTTTGGTAACTTCCTTGAGTCTCTACACATGTTTCAGAAATAGTTGTGTATAGACAAAAGGACTTTCCTATCACAATTACTTTAAGGACTTCTTTTTAGCTGTTTTGTAAATGTTAGCTACTTTTTGAGAATGTATTATTTATCAGTTTAAATGAAGAAGACATTTTGAGGTGCACATTTTTTTCTGAAATCCTTCTAGCAAGTCAGTAGAGAACCCCCATACCCCAGTGCTCAGATATGTATGCATATAAACAAAATTCCATGTCTCTGGATGAATCAGCCAAATTCAATGAGATGGACATCTTTTCCTGGGCCACAAGTTATCAGAAAACATACTAAGCAATAATTTATAGTGTCTAGAAGCACAGCAGTTAATTCCCTCCTCACCTGAAGGATGAGTCCTTTGTCTTCATTCCATTCAGCAATTGCTGTGCTAATATTACCTGGGTGATATCAGGATTCCATATACTCAGGATAGGAGATAAGTCCTGGAAACCAGCTTACAGTAAAACACACTTCCAGTCCTGCTTTAGGAGGACTCATTTCACCATTTTTACCACACCAAAGATGCTCTGAAATATTTGCACCATTATAATCTATTTATCCTGAACTAAAATACATGCTTTTAGGCAACAAGATGACAGAAAATTCATCTGACTGTCTGGAGTATTAGAAAGACTGACAGCTTGGAATCAGAAAGAGGGCAATATGAGTTCTGGATCTGTGTTTGTGCTGTTTAATTGTGGATAGGTGAGTTCAACTATCTGGAAGCCAGTTGGTTCATTTAACTTATAAATTCTAAAATATGTGTCTTATAAGTTATAAATGTGTATAAATTAAAAATCTCATGGGCTGTGATAGAGTTTGGATTGTTGTCCTCCCAGAACTCATGGAGAAATCTGATCCCCAATGTGGCAGTGTTGGAAGTTCCCTGGTAGTCTAGTGGTTAGGATTCGGCGCTCTCTCTCCCAATGTGGCAGTGTTGGGAGCTATTTGAGTCATGGGGGCGGATCCCTCATGAATGGATTATTGCTCTCCCTGGGGGAGGGGGGTCCTGAGTGAGATCTCAATCAATTAGTTCCCACAAGAGCTGGCTGTTTAAAAGACCTTGGCACCTCTCCTCTCTCTCTCTCTCTCTCTTGCTTCCTCTTGCCATGTGATCTGCTGTACCCTCCGGCTGCCTGCTGCTTTCCACTGTGAGTAGGAGCAGCCTGCAGCCCACTGCAGATGCAGCAGTCCCAGAATCATAAGCTAAATAAACTTCTCTTCTTTATAAATTACCCAGTCTCAGGTATTCTGTTATAGTAACACAAAATGGACTAATATAGGCTGTTAGGAGATTTTGAGATAACTTTATAAAGGGCCCAGTAAAACACTGGTACTATGTATGACTGATGGTAAAAGCATATTAATTGGGTACTATAAAAAATTCCAATAAAGGAATTTTGGAATAATTCTTAATTTATACTTTTCCTTCTCTTCCCCTGACCCAAACTATCTTTTAACTCTCATCCTCTGATGACATTTCCATTCTGCTTCTGCTTCAAATTCCAGCCTAATGCTGGCTGAAAAGGTAGACTTTGTCCTATACAAGGAGCCCGCAAACTGGTGCCTCCAAATGGTGTAAACCTTCTGCAGTTGTGTGTAAAGTTGTGTGTGTTCATGTGTATAGATGGAGATCCAGAGCTTTCTTCCACTTCTCAAATTTTCCATGACCCAAAATAAAATTTGTGATTTGCTGCTCTATAGGATTTGTATACGAAATCCTAGAAAAATACATTTAAAAAAAAAAAAGCGAGGCCAAATGATACTATGAGACACTGACACTGTGTCTGAGGAAGCATAATATGATTTGAATGTATACCACAGCAACTTGCAGCTGATGAATGTGATCTGTAGGGCAAACACTAGAAAGAGAGAAATAGCTGAAAAGTGAACACAGAAGAAAAAATGGAATATTAAAAAATATGGTATCCACACAAACAAGGAAGAAAAGGACAAACCAAGAAATAAAAACCAAATGGGATTTAAAAAAACAAACAAATAAAAAGAAGGACAACTTTAAAACCATATTAGTTATTACATTAAGTGAAAATGGACTAATTACATCAATTAAAGGGCAAAGATTGGCTGGACTAAAAAGAAAAAAACAAGGCTCAACTATATGCTGTTTACAAGAAATATATTTTACATATAAAAATACAGGCAGGTTGAAGACAAAAGAGTGCAGGTAAAAGATACTCCATTTAATCAATAAGTGTAAGAAAGTAAAAGCAGCTATATTTATATCAGAAAAAGAGAGATACAGAGAGATATTTTGTAGTGTGAAAGAATAAATTCATCAAGTAAACCTAACAGTTCCAGATGCATATTCTCATAATAATTGCTTCAAAACATATGAAACAAAAATTAAAACAGATCTTAAAGAAAAAATAGACAAAGACTTGGAGATTTTAACATAGTTGTTAAATTAAGTTCTGTCTACATAATTGACAGAAGAAATTTTTAAAAGAGCAGACTATCATTTCATTGTCTGGTTGTATAATTTTTCATTTTTTGTGTGTATTTAAAGGGAAAATTTACCATTTGGAAATGAGCTATGTTAAATAATTGGTCCTTCTCATATATGTTATCTTTTAAGAAGTTGCTTTGAAAAAAGGGGCAAGATACCATGGTGTGAAAATGAGAAAAGTGTGTGTGTATGTGGGGAACATCCTTTTTTTTTTTTTTTTTTTTTTTTGTCTTTTTCCTGACCGGCTCTCAGCCAGTGAGTGCACCGGCCATTCCTATATAGGATCCGAGCCTGCGGCGGGAGTGTCGCCGCGCTCCCAGCGCTGCACTCTCCAGAGTGCACCACGGGCTCGGCCCGGGAACATCCTTTTTAAAAGCTTTATTTTTTTAATGCAACATTTATTTTTGCTCCTGTAGTCTTCCCTGCTTATGGTTCCTCTGTCCTCATGCTCTGCCATTCATATTTGTAGGATGTGATTTATTTTCTACCTGAAAATAACCAACTTTCATACTGAGAAGAAACAGATGTGCCAAGAAGAAAGCAGTCAGATCAGGCAGAACTTCACCTGACGCCATTCCCCAGAGACTCATGCCTGCACTTTTGTTTCTGGAGGTGGTCCATTCCAAAGTGGTGTCTGTGGTCCTACTCCATCACAGTGGCTAATTCCCCCAGCTGCTTCTGGCCACAAGTGTGAGACTCCATGCATGAGGACCAATCAGGGTGACCTATACCCTGGGGACTGCTGATGGCAAGACAAAGGTATGAGTCAAGCAAGACTGTTGTCTAGATGAAATCCACCCCTATCCAAGAAGAGTTATACAGCAGTGAGTGGAGGCAGCACTGTATCTCAGGTCTAGAGGAGGTCTTGGAGCTGAGCTAAGCTGAGCTAAGATTTTAAAGGTGACAAACTTCAATCCAAAATGGGGAGTGATCAGTTAGGATGGCTAAAATCCAAAAGACTCTGAACGATAAATGCTGGCGAGGTTGCGGAGAAAAAGGAACTCTCAAACATTGTTGGTGAGACTGCAAAATGGTGCAGCCTCTATGGAAAATGGTATGGAGGTTCCTCAAACAATTGAAGATAGATCTACCATACGACCCAGCTATCCCACTGTTGGGAATATACCCAGACGAATGGAAATCATCAAGTCGAAGGTATACCTGTTCCCCAATGTTCATCGCAGCACTCTTTACAATAGCCAAGAGTTGGAACCAGCCCAAATGTCCATCATCAGATGAGTGGATACGGAAAATGTGGTACATCTACACAATGGAATACTACTCGGCTATAAAAACGAATGAAATACTGCCATTTGCAACAACATGGATGGACCTCGAGAGAATTATATTAAGTGAAACAAGTCAGGCACAGAAAGAGAAATACCACATGTTCTCACTTATTGGTGGGAGCTAAAAATTAATATATAAATTCACACACACACACACACACACACACACACACACACACAGAGAGAAAAAAAAACCGGGGGGGGGGGGAAGAAGATATAACAACCACAATTACTTGAAGTTGATACGACAAGCAAACAGAAAGGACATTGTTGGGAGGGGGGGGAGGGAGAAGGGAGGGAGGTTTTGGTGATGGGGAGCAATAATCAGCCAAAATGTATATCGCCAAAATAAAATTTTAAAAAATAAAATAAAATAAAATAAAAATAAATAAAATAAATAAAATAAAATAAAATAAAATGGGGAGTGATGTGTTCAAATTTTCACTGTGGGTTTAGAGATGATCCTGTTTAAGAACCCAGGTGGGCTGGGTTTTGCCTATTTCTCCATTCCTCCCCACCATGGGACACTGAGCTGTGCTCCCTCTATGAGAAAGGGGGCAGCAGAGAGGTGGGGTGCAGAACACCTGAACCAGTGGTATAGATTGTAGTCTAGACCCTAAAAGAAGTTTTGCAAGGTTTTTCTCCTATGCCACAGTCCCCCTCCCCAGCAGTAGTTTCAGCTACCTCCTGGCTCCCACTTCCTCTTCCCCAGACAAAAAGGACAGCAACAAGGCAGTAATCCTTCCAGCAAGAGCTGCACCTTCCAGCCACTTCAGTACTCACTGTGGCTTGTTTCTCAGAAGCTCACAGTGCTGACCCATTGCCCTGGAAATACTCATTAACAAAAGAAAAATACCAACAATAGCAGACCTTTGGGGGTGAATTAATTTGTTTGATGGCCTTTTATTTTAAGATTATCTTTCCACTAAGGATACTAAACAACATTTCACAAGAATTTCTGCTTATAATATATTTCTGGTTGTTAGAAATTAACTGCACTATTTCTAAGAACTATGTCAGGATTATTATGCATCTGCGTAAACAGGTAGGAAACTAAGCCACAGAGGCTTTGACTTGCCCGGATTAGAATTGAGAATTTCTGGCTTCCTGCCTTGTACTCAGAAAGGAGCCTTCAGAATTCACAAACTTATGTCCAGAAATATCTGGAAACATCTTACTAAGGACAGAGGCTGAGTGCTTGTGATGCATTTATTTAGGAACTTATGCTGAGATTCTATCCCTGCCTCTGCTACCGACCCCCAGTCTCATTGAATGCCCTTCAGTGTAGGCATAGGGTAACAATGGCACTGCCC
Source organism: Cynocephalus volans (assembly GCF_027409185.1). Lineage (NCBI taxonomy): Eukaryota > Metazoa > Chordata > Mammalia > Dermoptera > Cynocephalidae > Cynocephalus > Cynocephalus volans. The sequence goes on from NC_084462.1 coordinate 48,376,883, forward strand.
TCTGTTTCTGTAAAGAAAATGGCCTTTTTTTGTTTGTGCTATTATAAATATTTGAGGAAGGTGCATTAGAAAGAGATAAATATTCCAATGCATGATATATTTTTGCCTGTATCTCAATAAAATGGAAGGGAGCATGATCTAGTAGAAATGGGCTCTAGACGTAGACCTGGGTTCAAATTTCAGATCAACTACTTAAGAGCTCTGTCACCTCAGGCAGTCTACGGAACCTCTTTGAGCATCTATTTCTTGATAAATAAAATGCAGTAAAATTGGAGATTTAAAGAGATTCCTACTTTGGACCATGTGTTCTGTGGGTTAGAGATAATAAATATGAAATGCCTGGTATTTCATGGCATGTGTGCTCAGCAAGTAGAGCCATTCAATGTTATTCACAGCTCAAATTATGACAGAGCAGTTGCTGAGCGGACAAGACGACCGACCCTTCTTGCAAAGCCACTCATCGTAAGGTATATTCAACTCGTTGCTCTGGAGGGATGTTGGGGATCATCTGCTTGAAATAAAAAAAATGCAATTATTCTGTAATGTGGAGGTCTGGAGTGATTCACTTGCTACCCAGAGGGGCATAGCGCGCCCATTAGAGCAGTTTGCATATTGGGGGAAAATGTTGGGGTGAGGGATAAAGAAAGTGTAACAAATTCCACATGGCTCTACCTGAGAATTCTGAGAACTCCTTCAAACTGAAAGCAAATCACAAAACTGGCTTGAAAGTGAGGGACTGGGGGAAGGGAGAGGGCTGAGATTCTACTGCTGAGTATAGAGGTCACGTGACCCTGACACATAACTTTTACTGAGTTGACTATATCTCACTTCCTGTAAGTGCCTGTCCCTCATGCTCACTTTCAAGGACTTGGCCAATCTCCTTTTGTAAATAGAACAATGCTTTATATTTCTCTATTACTCTGGAGTGACTATATCAATAATGTAGGAAATGCATCTGTCCAGCACAATGAGATTATTTTTCTGATTTCGGTTGACAGTTATGGTAATAGTTTGGCAAACAATCTACTCCACCATCAATGACCGCAGATTACAGCTGTTTTTAAAAATCTCAGCTGCTTCTGGAAGTTTGGAAGATGAATTGCACATTACGAGGGAGATGGAAAGACATGCCATGAGCCTTTATGGTAGAAAAATTCTTAACTCTTTCTGTACATAAACGGCTAAAGAAATATTAGGGAAAGGACAACTTACTATCTCCAAATACACTGTAATGAGAATGGGTGAGAAATGACAATTCTGAGACATTGTTAGGACAGTTTAACATTACCAGGGAGGCCACAAGGGAGTAGAGAGATCCTAAAATATTTTGGAGAACTGCCTTTTATATTGCTAAATTTTCCAAGCCACTCAGGAGTTTCTGCAAATATTTACATGGAGAAAATTGAGAAAGAATATTATCATCTCTTCCATATTGGTCTTGATAAATAGAGCCACAAGCTGGTCAGTAATAATGACCCAAGCCCAGGATATTCATATGTTGCAGAGGAGATAAATAGAAGTTAATTTCTTTTTTGTATTGAAAATTTTTAGGTCTTAACAAAACATGTGCTTCTTCTGAAAGTTCCTAACAGTTCTGAAATGGGCTTGATTTTCTATATATATTTTCCTCCTTTGGGATTTTTCTTTACTTCCGTTTCATAAGAAGCAGAATGCTGATCTTGCTAGTGGACTTTGACCCTGGCATTTGGCCAGCCATTGTTACCCGGGGACCAGGAGACAGAATGCTGGCTGTGCACATTTCCCAAGGTGCGAGATTTCTTCCCCTCTGAGTTACAAGGTGAAGCCACTTGGAAAAGCAGTTGTAAAGGGGAGAGTACTGGGTTGTGCACATTCCTCATATCCAGGTGAGTTCATTTTTCTTGTGAACTTTTCACCTAGGCCCCAATTAGTATCCTATTAACCTCCTTAAATATGGAATTGCTAAGATCTCAGAATACTCCAAAATGGACTATTAGCCAGCCCATTTCCTGGCTTCCTCAGATGAAAATGCCAAAGTAGGTCATACAACAGAATTTACCTTGATTAATTTCAGCTCTCTTGCATGGGCCATGATGTCATGCACATTAAAGGAGATTCAAATTTAATGCATCATTTCAATGAATGATTAAACATGAGATTTTTAAAAAACATTTACAATTCCAGGTTTACAAGTATTTTCCTTTTTAATATGACAGACATTTCAAATGTGCTAAATTGATCAATGTACAAATGGTGATTTCCCCTGAATGTAATTTTTAATGTGCATGTTCTCAGAGGCCTAATATGGGAAAAGGTTTATTTTCCCCAGTAACTGCTATGTTAGATCAGAAGTTTTCAGCATTATGACCCATTCCTATCCATGAATGCAGCTGCTTTTTAAATACATTATGAAGATGCCATGTCTACTCCAGAGCCTACTTAGAATGGCATTTGCAAATATAAATGGCTTTGCGAAGGCTAAAAAAAGCAACGAACTTCACATCCTTTTTCATATATCCCTAAAGGACTGCCTTAAAAAAGGTACTTAAAAAGAAATATTGTATGTTTTAACATCTCATGTATTGGTGCAATTTCTTTACAATAGGCAGATTTAATTTGTTTTCATGTACAAAGCAGCTTTGGAGACTTATTAGCAATTTCAAATATTGCAGCACAATATGTCAAACAATTCTAAAATTTATTATCACAGCAAACTTTTTTAGGTGAGATTATTTGTTTCTTAAAATGTATCATGTAGCTAGTTCTTTACAAAGCAACTTGTTTTTTGTTGAATCATTTTGCTTAGAAATAACAAAATCTTTGCAGTTATACTATAAAGTCACAATTGTGTCTTTTTTGTGTTTATAAGTAACATGTACACATCCTGCTCCTATAAACAGTGAACCTGGCTTGACATACTCCAACACTTTCCAGAATAAAATGCAGCTTGTATTTCTCACTTCAACTATGAAACTTTTAAATCCTATCACATTTTAATATTCAGGGGCTCCTTCCTATAATAACCTGCAATGTACATTCATTTTTGCAATTTTACTAGCAAGTAGTGGATCATCTGATGGCTTTATGAAGCATCTCTGAACTTCAAAAGTTCCATTTTTCTGAATCAGGGCTTCACAGGCACCCACTTAGCACAGCCTGGACTGTGACATCACCTAGAGCAAGTTTCTGCCAAAAAGATCCCGGCTATCCCTGTCCTTTTCCTTTCTGAGCAGTACACTGATCACGAAGAAACCACTGTTGCCTTTTAGAATGTATATCAATAAATGAAGAGCGTGCCACCATCAAAGAGACTGAAAGCTGAAGATGGATGGTTATGCTATTGAGCCAAATGTAATGTACATAAAGATAAGGGAAAAACCCAAGATTCAACTTCTCCTTGAGATTCAAAACTGAAGGATTCAGGTTTCTAGGATCTAGATGCCAAGGTGGCCTCATCAGTTGCCAGAGAAATCCTTCCCTTACAGTCTAACATCAGATCATCCCAATTCTAAGTTCCATCCATTGGGTACCTTAGTTAGTAAATCAGGCAAAAGTCTTAGACATTATGTTGCCACATCAGAAAAACAATGTGGCCCAGTGATAGTCATTAGGAAAGCATCACATTGCAGGGCTTCAGTCATTTTTTTCTCCATATGGGAATTTCTATGAGTGCCTCTAATTCATTTATATATATCCTCAATATCTCAATCTGTTTATGCACTTTCCAAGCAATATTACATGTTTTATATGATCAGAAATACAAGAATCTGAACCCAGAGATTTAAAAATCACATCAGGTCTTTCTGCTCCCCCGCCCCCACTTACTTTTTATTGTTTTGATTGTTTATACAGTAATTATAAAAGACATACATTTTAGTTTTTAAAGGAATTAAAATTAAGTAAAATTAAAAACTCAGTTCTTCAGTTTTACTAGTCACTTTTCAAGTGACCATCACTTCTATTAGAATTGGATTGACAGCGCTGGTCTAGAATGAAAATCTACTTTTACCCTCAACTTGAAACTGGTCAAGGTTTGGTATAGATTCTTCAAATGTGTTCCCATGCATTTACAAAAATGCCATATTTTATCATACTGTACATTTCAGTAAGTGCCTTGCCCTGTTCACTGAACAATATATCGTGTAGTTTCATGGCATTCTTTTAAACAGCTGTGTGCTATTCCATGACACAGATATATCATGTTTTATTTAAGCATTCCTCTCTTGATGAGTATTTAGCCTGCTTTTACTTTTACACTATTTCATCAATGATAAAATTAATATCTTTGTTCAGGTATCTGTGAAAATATGTTTTCTTTAAAAAAGATTCCTGCAGGTGGGACTTTTTAAAATCTCTCAATTGTCCTCTCTCTTTTCTCCTTTGTGCACTCTATCCGGGATGTTTTGACGATAGAATCAATACCTTAAAATATCTGTCATCTTTTCCTAGATAATTGCCATCAGAATGTCTCTTGACTTTCAGTGGGAGCTAAAAGTGTATCCGTATCATGGAGACACAATATTTAATTGTAATTATTCAGTGGAAGCAAGCTATGGCTTGGCCTCGCATAGCATATATTTGGATACACTGAGAAGCAGATCCTATAGACAAATGCTACAGTACTATCTCGAAAGTGGGTGTGGATTGCTTATGTCCCTCCATACTAGTGACCTAAAAGTTTAGTAGCTCACTAATTACCTAAGGTCCCCCAAAGCATGTGACCCCTAAACCATACGGCCCTTTGCAAAAATGATAAAAAAAGGTGCCTCTACTGGGAATCAACTTATTCTATCAGAAAATTGCTGTACACACCCTGGTGTTTGATAGAAGACACCCTGAAAGAATATTGTCCTAATAAATATACAAATTCGAGACATCTATAGTGTGAATGGCACCCTCTTGCTTGAGACAGTTAAATACCAGCAGAGTGCTCAGCTCTATGCCTGACTCCCTTCATCCAGTCCAAGACAAAAGACTCTTGAGTATGTGGTCCAACTTTTTGACTTCTATCTGTATCCTCTTCTCCATGAGCTTTAGCACAACTCTTGTTTTTAGTTCATTCTTTCATGAGGTTTATCATAATAGCCAAATAATCCTTATTCCATCCTCTACCACCTTCCCCCTTTCCACTTGCCATCACAGTGATGCCCCAGCTATGTACCTAAAATGCCAGTCTGCCCATGTCAGCATGGCGCCACCTCCCAGACACACACAGAGCTCTTTAGGAGCTTCAGCACCAGCTTCCAAGGCCCCTTCCCCAGGCTAGAGCACATCCCTATCCCTACCGCCGCCTGACAGCAGCACCCTTGCTCAGGCTGCTCCCTCTGCCTGGGTATCAATCCTTCAAAACTCCACTTAAGCATCACAGCTTCACAGAAACGTTTACCTGGTATCTCCTCTCCCCTAGGAGTTTGTATGTCTCTTTCCCCTTCTCCTCCCCAACCCCTAGTCCATACACAATCTGACCTGATACTACTACACTCGATCACAATTTTTGGACGTTTGCTTGAACTTCCTTTCCAGCTCATCAATGAACCCAGGAGTAGAGCTCATGACACCTTCCTTGATCTGGTGCAGGGATTACTGCATAGTAGATGTGAAATGAATGGTTGCTGAATCAAACAGGTCTAAAGAAAAGAGTGTTCTAAGAAAAGAGTGGGCAGGTGTGAATGTCTGAATTATGTGTCTTCAGTGACTATGACAAATAATCGAAAAATCTGACTCTTTGGAACCCAGTGGGAAATTTTAGATTATTTTGCTCAGTTGCTTCCCCAAACCTGCTCGTGCATTTCTTGGGTTACTATATGCCACTCCTTTGCAACATACCAGAACTCACTTCTTATGGGCTAGGGCTGCCTCCCCTCACTGGAACATTAAGAGAGATGAATTTTCCAAAATGAGACTAGCCAGTGAACTGTGATGCCAGAGTGATCCCACTAGTTTCAGAGGCCTCCAGTCTGTTATAATCACCCAAGTGTAGCAATGCTGGACTTTAAAAGGGAGGTTGTTTTCTTCAAGGCAGAATTCCCAGTCTTGGAAAACTTAGGCCCTTAGGGAGCTCATTAAGATCATTAAAACAGTCCCAAAGTGTTTATTAAAACGGGTCAAAGAAGTTGATACCAGTTACATCTAGTTGCCTCTTGCTTGGGAGAAGGTTAAAATAAGCAGGCTTCTGTTTCTAGGCAAACTCTTCAGTTTTGCTGCTTTCTATATTTACTCTGATCTGATGGTGTTCAGTCTGTTTAGAGTTATAATTCATGGGGAAGAATAGTCCCTTGAAAGAAACTTTCAGAAAAGAGAAGGAAGGAGAACACGTCAATGGTATCTCTGCATCTCTCAAATACATGTAATGCTATATTTTACTATTTAACAAGTTGATCTCAAACGTGGGTTAAATACATGTTAGGAGTAAAACATATTTCGTTGCAATATTTGGGTCTAAAGACATATTTCTCAAAGTTAACTCTTTAGTCCAGTGATGGGCTGTTGAGGTCCTCTGGAATGTTCAAGAACTTACACCAAAGTTTGGAATTTGTTTTGCACTGTTTATGTGTACATGATATGAAATTCCACTGGATGTTGGTAGATATTAAATGAGTTATGAAGAGTTACTAGCATATGATATTGATAAGCTAAAATTAGCATGCTGAGGGAGTTTACTGTAGACCTTAATCCAGTATGGTGCCAGGAAGTCTGGCTGCTACAAAAAGCTTAGCAATACTGTGAAGCTCTGGCCATTTAGATTGGCAAGCAGATTGTTGGAATTCCCACAGTTTCCAGGAAGTAAGCTTTGTTATCAGTGCATCATTAGTGCCTTATTGAGTAGTCCTTGGTTTTTAATTGCTACTGAATTTGTATAAATATTTTACTTTTGTTTGTTATGTACTTGTGTAATTGCTTTGCTTTACCATCTTGATTGCTATTTCTTGGGGACTGTTTGCCCAAATGTCTTAGGAACCCCTTACTGGCCTGACAAACCATATGGCACACAGGTGTATATATTTCTTATAAACTATAATGATAAATTAGATGGAGAACATTTATGGCCAACATTTCTGCAAGATTAACCCATTGGTAATGTGTATTTTCTGCTGCATCACACCAGGAACTATGTAATGTCAAGTTCTCCTTTTATTGGTGAAGATGTTTGATTTGTTAATTTTGTTCATGTGATAACTGTGGCATCTATCCATTGGAACAATATATCTTTCCTTTTGGAATTAATAACTGCTCTGAAGGGTGATAGTTTTCTATTGTTGCTATAACAAATTACCACAAACATAGAAGCATAAAACAACACAAATTATTATCTTACAGTTCTGTAGATTGGAAGTCCAATACATCTTCCTAGGCTAAAATCAAAGTGTTGGCAGGCTGTGTGCCTTTCTCTAGTCTGTAGGGTAGAATCTGTTTCTTTGCATTTTCCAGCCTCTAGAGGCCACCCACATTTCTTGGCTCATGGCCCCTTCCCCCATCTTAATAGGCAGCAGCACCTGATCAAGTCCTTCTCAAATCACATCACTCTTACTATCTCTCTGCCTCCTTCCTCCACTTTAAGAACTCTTGAGATTGAACTGGTCCCTATGCAGATGAACCAGTATACTATCTTTATCTTAAAGTAAAATGATTAGCAATCTTAATTCCATCTGCAAACTGAACTCCTTTTTGCCATGTAACCTAACATATTTACTGGTTCCATGGATTACAACATGAACATCTTTTGGAAAGCCATTATTCTACCTACAACAGTGATACTTTGGTGCTGTGCAAATAACCTGTTTGTCAACAACATACCACTCAATTGTTTTAAACTCCATTGACAATCCTTGGTTGTATCAGTAATCAGGGAATGCAAACATTGAGGGACACAAATTGGTGATCTTCTAATTGTACTATCCTTTCTATAGTTGTTAGCTAGCATTGTTCTCTAAAGAAAAACTACATTATCCTCTTCATATATTTGTTTATTCATTTTCAATATCATCACGGGCTCTTGGATTTTAAATGTATTGTAATAAATTGTAATACATTGTCATAATTTTTGTTTTTAATGTACCAAATTTGGCCAATGCAAGGCCCTAAAATCTGGATCCTAATGACATGTGTCCTATTGACATATGTCTTTGTTTTCTGTCGCAACCACACACCCCAGGCTCAACTTGTACTATCTCCAAACAAGATCTGTAATCAGCTGTCTTTAAGGAGACTCTCCCTTACCCCTGTACTCATAGGTATTATTGTTTCAAGGCCAGGAAACAGATAGATAGATAGATGACATATAAAGTCAAAAACAGTCACAATATAAGTCCTTAGTGTATATAGATATTTCCAATTCAAATTTAACAGTGCAGTCTTTTACTTAATTTTCCTTAAATTTCTAACTTTTGCCTGACACTGAAATTCTTGATTCCTAATCCAATCACACAGAAAGAAAGATATTTGATATTACAATCAATATTATTATCAACAATAATACTTCCATATAATCTTAAGATATATTTAAGTTCTTTCTGTTCTCAGAACCCATCCCACTAAAACTCTATAGTCAATGTAGTGTTCAAAAATTACTTGAAATAATTATATCCTCTGCATTGTTAATTCATCAATTTTATAAAAAGTTAGGTTTATTTCTTCCTGTTTTATTCAACTTTAGGGTGTCTCTGTTTTTCAATTTAGTGTTATATTTGTGCATACGTGAAAAATTTATATCATTCAAAAGTCAAACCCATAGGAAAGGTGTCCTCAGTCAAATTTCTCCCTCATCTCTTTCACTTCTGTGCTGTTCCCCACACACTCCCTACTGAGAACCTTTATATTTAGTTGCTGATGATCCCTCAAATGCTTCTCTTTAGAAAAATAAGTACACACATATATCTTCTTTTATTTCTTATATTAAAAGTGGCATACTACTGTTATATACTTTGATTTTTCTCATCTAAAAATATATTCTAGAAATCATAGAGTGGATTTCTTGGTCTTGGACAGACACAGATGATGTAATTCATATGGGAATTACATCAGAATTTTTATTATTACTATGAGAATTTTGCAGATAAGGGAACTGAAGCACATAGGCAATGAGTAACTTGCTGAAAGTCATTCAGTTTGAAGGCAGAGAGCATGTGGACCTAAGTAGTCTGCTTTCAGAGTCCGTTCTTTTAACCACACTCTACAGACCTCCAGGCACATATATACTTCCTTTATCTTCCCCTGCAGCAATGTTAGTGATGCTGGCAAGCTTTCTTTTTTTTTTTCTTTTTTCTTTCCTCTTCTCCCCTTTCCTTTCCTTTTCTTCTCTTTTCTTTCCTTTTCATTCCTCTTTCTTTCTGTCTTTCTTTCAGATTGTTCTGGCATTGACTTTTTTTTTTTTTTTTAATTTTATTTTGTCGATATACATTGTAGCTGATTATTGCTCCCCATCACCAAAACCTCCCTCCCTTCTCCCTCCCTCCCTCCCCCCCAACAATGTCCTTTCTGTTTGCTTGTTGTATCAACTTCAAATAATTGTGGTTGTTATATCTTCTTCCCCCCCCCCCCCCGGTTTGTGTGTGTGTGTGTGTATGTGTGTGTGTGAATTTATATATTAATTTTTAGCTCCCACCAATAAGTGAGAACATGTGGTATTTCTCTTTCTGTGCCTGACTTGTTTCACTTAATATAATTCTCTCGAGGTCCATCCATGTTGTTGCAAATGGCAGTATTTCATTCGTTTTTATAGCTGAGTAGTATTCCATTGTGTAGATGTACCACATTTTCCGTATCCACTCATCTGATGATGGGCATTTGGGCTGGTTCCAACTCTTGGCTATTGTAAAGAGTGCTGCGATGAACACTGGGGAACAGGTATACCTTCGACTTGATGATTTCCATTCGTCTGGGTATATTCCCAACAGTGGGATAGCTGGGTCGTATGGTAGATCTATTTGCAATTGTTTAAGGAACCTCCATACCATTTTCCATAGAGTCTGCACCATTTTGCAGTCCCACCAACAATGTATGAGAGTTCCTTTTTCTCCGCAGCCTCGCCAGCATTTATCGTTCATAGTCTTTTGGATTTTAGCCATCCTAACTGGGGTTAGATGGTATCTCAATGTGGTTTTGATTTGCATTTCCCGGATGCTGAGTGATGTTGAGCATTTTTTCATATGTCTGTTGGCCATTTGTATATCTTCCTTAGAGAAATGCCTACTTAGCTCTTTTGCCCATTTTTTAATTGGGTTGCTTGTTTTCTTCTTGTAAAGTTGTTTGAGTTCTTTATATATTCTGGATATTAATCCTTTGTCAGATGTATATTTTGCAAATATTTTCTCCCACTCTGTTGGTTGTCTTTTAACTCTTTTAATTGTTTCTTTTGCTGTGCAGAAGCTTTTTAGTTTGATATAATCCCATTTGTTTATTTTTCCTTTGGTTGCCCGTGCTTTTGGGGTTGTATTCATGAAGTCTGTGCCCAGTCCTATTTCCTGAAGTGTTTCTCCTATGTTTTCTTTAAGAAGTTTTATTGTCTCAGGGTGTATATTTAAATCCTTAATCCATTTTGAGTTGATTTTAGTATACGGTGAGAGGTATGGATCTAGTTTCATTCTCCTGCATATCGATATCCAGTTATCACAGCACCACTTGCTGAAGAGGCAGTGCCTTCCCCAGTGAATAGGCTTGGTGCCTTTGTCAAAGATCAGATGGCAGTAAGTGTGTGGGTTGATTTCTGGATTCTCTATTCTATTCCATTGGTCAGTGTGTCTGTTTTTATGCCAGTACCATACTGTTTTGGTTATTATAGCTTTGTAGTATAGCTTAAAGTCAGGTAGTGTTATGCCTCCAGCTTTATTTTTTTTGCTGAGCATTGCTTTGGCTATTCGTGGTCTTTTATTGTTCCATATAAATGTCTGAATAGTTTTTTTCCATTTCTGAGAAAAATGTCTTTGGAATTTTGATGGGGATTGCATTGAATTTGTATATCACTTTGGGTAGTATGGACATTTTCACTATGTTGATTCTTCCAATCCAAGAGCATGGAATATCTTTCCATCTTCTTGTATCCTCTCTAATTTCTCTCAGCAGTGGTTTGTAGTTCTCATTATAGAGATTTTTCACCTCCTTGGTTAACTCAATTCCTAAGTATTTTATTTTTTTGGTGGCTATTGTAAATGGGCAGGCTTTCTTGATTTCTCCTTCTGCATGTTCACTATTGGAGAAAAGAAATGCTACTGATTTTTGTGTGTTGATTTTGTATCCTGCTACTGTGCTGAAATCATTTATCAATTCCAAGAGTTTTTTTGTAGAGGTTTTAGGCTGTTCGATATATAGGATCATGTCATCTGCAAACAGGGACAGTTTGACTTCATCTTTTCCAATCTGGATGCCCTTTATTTCCTTCTCTTCTCTGATTGCTCTGGCTAGTACTTCCAACACTATGTTGAATAGGAGTGGTGAGAGTGGGCATCCTTGTCTAGTGCCTGTTCTTAAAGGAAAAGCTTTCAGCTTTTCCCCATTCAGGATGATATTGGCAGTGGGTTTGGCATATATGGCTTTAATTATGTTGAGATACTTTCCCTCTATACCTAACTTATAGAGGGTCTTTGTCATGAATGAGTGCTGAACTTTATCAAATGCTTTTTCAGCATCTATAGAGATGATCATATGGTCCTTGTGTTTGAGTTTATTAATATGGTGTATCACATTTATTGATTTGCGTATGTTGAACCAACCTTGCATCCCTGGGATGAATCCCACTTGATCATGATGAATAATTTTTCGTATGTGTTGCTGTATTCTGTTTGCTAGTATTTTAGTGAGGATTTTTGCATCTATATTCATCAAGGATATCGGCCTGTAGTTTTCTTTTTTGGTTATATCTTTACCTGGTTTTGGTATCAGGATGATGTTTGCTTCATAGAATGAGTTTGGGAGATTTGCGTCCGTTTCAATCTTTTGGAATAGTTTGTAAAGAATCGGTGTCAATTCCTCTTTGAATGTTTGGTAAAATTCTGCTGTGAATCCATCTGGTCCTGGGCTTTTCTTTGTTGGGAGCCTTCTGATAACAGCTTCAATCTCCTTTATTGTTATTGGTCTGTTCAAATTTTCTACGTCTTCACGGTTCAGTTTTGGGAGCTTGTGTGTGTCCAGAAATTTATCCATTTCCTCCAGATTTTCAAATTTGTTGGCGTATAGTTGTTTATAGTAGTCTCGAATGATTCCTTGTATTTCAGATGAATCAGTTGTAATATCGCCTTTTTCATTTCTAATTTTTGTTATTTGAGTCTTCTCTCTTCTTTTTTTTGTTAGCCATGCTAATGGTTTGTCAATTTTATTTATCTTTTCAAAAAACCAACTTTTTGATTCGTTGATCTTTTGAATTGTTTTTTGGTTTTCAATTTCATTCAGTTCTGCTCTGATCTTAATGATTTCTTTCCGTCTGCTAACTTTAGGTTTGGATTGTTCTTGTTTTTCTAGTTCTTTAAGGTGAAGTGTTAGGTTGTTCACTTGCCATCTTTCTATTCTTCTGAAGTGAGCATTTAATGCAATAAATTTTCCCCTCAATACTGCTTTTGCAGTATCCCACAGGTTTTGGTATGATATATCATTGTTTTCATTAGTTTCAATAAACTTTTTGATTTCCTGCTTGATTTCTTCTTGGACCCATATGTCATTAAGTAGAATGCTGTTTAATTTCCATGTGTTTGTATAGTTTCCAGAGTTTTGTTTGTTATTAATTTCTAGTTTTAATCCATTGTGGTCTGAGAAGATACATGGGATAATTCCAATTTTTTTGAATTTATTGAGACTTGATTTGTGACCTAATATGTGATCTATCCTGGAGAATGATCCATGTGCTGATGAGAAGAATGAATATTCTGAGGTTGTTGGGTGGAATGTTCTGTAGATATCTGCCAATTCCAATTGGTCTAGAGTCTTGTTTAGATCTTGTGTTTCTCTACTGATTCTTTGCCTAGATGATCTGTCTAATATTGACAGTGGGGTGTTCAGGTCCCCTGCTATTATGGTATTAGTGTCTATTTCCTTCTTTAGGTCTAATAGAGTTTGTTTTATAAATCTGGCTGCTCCAACATTGGGTGCGTACATATTTATGATTGTTATGTCTTCTTGATGGATCAGTCCTTTTATCATTAAGTAGTGTCCCTCATTGTCTCTTTTTATGGTTTTTAGTTTAAAGTCTATTTTGTCAGATATAAGAATAGCCACTCCAGCTCGTTTTTCTTTTCTGTTTGCATGGTAAATCTTTTTCCATCCTTTCACTCTTAGTCTGTGTGAATCTTTATGGGTGAGGTGGGTCTCTTGTAGGCAGCATATAGTTGGTTCCTGCTTTTTGATCCAGTCAGCCAGTCTGTGTCTTTTAATTGGGGAATTTAAGCCTTTAACATTAAGAGTTGTTATTGAAAGGTGTTGATTTATTCCTAGCATTTCATTGGTTGTTTGGTTGTCATAGGTGTCTTTTGTTCCTTGCTTTCTGATTTACTGTTTGGTTTCTTTGTTTGTTGGTTCCTTAGGTTGTAGATAGTGTTTTTGTTAGCTTGTTTTCTCTTCATGAATGCCATTTTTATTGTACTAGCAGGTTTAGATTTTTCTTAGGTTTTTATGGCAGTGGTAGTTATTTTTCAGGAACCAAACCCAGTACTCTCTTGAGGATTTCTTGTAAGGGTGGTCTTGTGGTAGTGAAATCCCGCAGTTTTTGTTTGTCTGAGAAATATACTATTTGCCCCTCATTTCGGAAGGATAGCCTTGCAGGGTAGAGTATTCTTGGCTGGCAATCTTTGTCTTTTAGTATTTTGAAAATATCATCCCATTCCTTTCTAGCTTTTAGGGTTTGTGATGAAAAGTCTGATGTTAACCTGATTGGGGCTCCCTTATAGGTGATTTGACGCTTCTCTCTTGCAGCTTTTAAGATTCTCTCTTTGTCTCTGAGTTTTGTCAATTTGACTATGACATGTCTTGGAGAAGGCCTTTTTGGGTTGAATACGTTTGGAGATCGTTGAGCTTCCTGGATCTGAAGATCTGTGATTTTTCCTATACCTGGGAAGTTTTCTGCCACTATTTTGTTGAATATGTTTTCAATGGAATCTCCATTTTCCTCCCCTTCTGGAATACCCATGACTCGGATATTTGAGCGCTTGAGGTTTTCTGATATCTCTCTCAGATTTTCTTCCATGTCCTTGATTCTTTTTTCTTTCTTTTTGTCTGCTTGTGTTATTTCAAACAGCCCATCTTCAAGTTCAGAGGTTCTCTCTTCAACTTCGACAAGCCTGCTGGTTAAACTCTCCGTTGTGTTTTTTATTTCGCTGAATAACTTCTTCAGTTCAGCAAGTTCTGCTACATTTTTTTTCAGGACATTGATTTCCTTGTATATTTCCTCTTTCAGATCCTGTATACTTTTCCTCATTTCATCATGATGTCTAACTGAGTTTTCTTGTATCTCATTCAGTTTCCTTAGAATTATCACTCGAAATTCCTTGTCAGTTATTTCAAGGGCTTCTTGTTCTATAGGATCTAGAGTATGAGATTTATTAACTTTTGGTGGTGTACTTTCTTGATTTTTTGTATTTCTGGTGTCTTTTTTTTGGTGTTTATTCATTGTGGCAGGGGGTTTCACAGTCCACCGGTTTGAGACTAATGACTAACTAGGATGTTGCTGTGGTTGCCAATTTGGTATGGCTCCCGCCGTGACTGCTCAGTTGGCCTCTAGTGTCTTGTGTGTGTGGTTGCCTCGGGTCTTGGGCTTCTCCGGGGATACACCTTTCTGGTCAGCTTGGACTCTGCTGGGCTGGTGGATCACGTACCACAGGGTGTGTGATCTCTGTTGAGCTTTCACTTTCTGTACAGGACTTCTCCCCGTTCCGTGTGCTCTGGCCCAGGCTGTTAGATCGTGCAGTGGTGACCCCACCGGGTGTGTGGTTTCTGTCCAGTCTCCGCCTCCCTGGCCGCACGTCTCCCCCCTCTGTGCACACTGTGCTGGGCTGGGGTGTGTCTTCTGCACCCCTCGTCTATCAGCTGGGCCTTCAAGACCCTGCTCAGCACCGCCTCGCCCACGAAGTCTACCAGGTTTCTGCTAGGCACAGACGACCGGTCTCTCTGGGTGCCTTTGTAGCACTGTGTAGATCTTTCTCGGGTCTTGTTCACCTTTGTATCCCCCCGGTATAAACCGAGTCTAGTGCCCGCCTGCAGCCTGCTCTCCGGCAGGTTCAAGCGGACCTGGGAACTCTCCTACCACACTATTCCCAACCAGAAATTCGTTAGGCTTTTTTCCAAACTGGTGGTCGCAGAGATGGTATCTGCCTCCCAGTAACAGGAAGTTTACCGGGGCCGGAGTCCAGGGTGTGGTGGACTGACAGTCGGCCCGCCCGTACTTCCTAGCCCTCCCAACACTGGTCGGGACGCCCCACACCCCCAGCCCCGCCAGAGAACCGCGGAGGGAGTGGGAGAGGAGGCCGGCCCGCAGGGTCCGGAAAGCCCCGCGCCAGGCCAAGCAAATGGGCTCAGTGATGGCCGAGCAGGGCGGAGCTGCCCGCACCTTGGAAAATGGAGGCAGCACCGGGGCAGTGAGTGGCCTGGTGGTGCAGGCGGGCGCCGCGTGGGCATCCACCCCCCGAACAGAGCTGTGCCAGGGATCACTCACAGTGCTGTGCCAGGTCGGGCGCTCGCTCTGTCTCTGGTTTGTTGCCTTCCGTGTTCTCGGCGCTGCCGCCTCGGGCTGTTCAGTCGCGGCGCCGCTCGGGCGCTCCCAGGAATCTTCTTTAATGCCGGCCTGAAACCTCGAATCCTGAATAGGGCAGCTGGCTGCCTTCAGCGCGGCCCTGGCCTCCGGGGTCCTGCTGCATCCACAGCAGCCCTGGCGCCGTGTTCCCTGTTTCAAGACTCGCTTTTGCAGCTAAGAATCAGTTCTTTTCCTGCTCCACACTTCAAAGCTGTTGCCTGTAAATGAGGCAGCCTCTCCTGCCGGGGCAAAGTGGCGTTGAGCCCTCACGACCGGCCAGCAGCAGCAGTCCTCCCTTAAGAGATGGCCAGAGGAAGGTCCACAAGTTTCCCGGCTGCCTGAGGCCCAGTGGCCACCTTTTCCACCTCAGCTACTCCGCGCCAGCCGCCGCAGCCGCCGCCATCTTGAAACTCCTGTTCCTGGCATTGACTTTTAAGAAGAATTGAATCTATACTGCCTAATTATTATTAGAAGATCATGAAAGTAGTTCAATTATTTTATTTCATTAACACATAGATTAGAGTGATAATCATTGATTGTCAGAGCTGGAAGATACCTTTGAAATCATCTAATTTAATACTTTCAGTTTAGAGGTTAAGACTGCTAAACACAGAAGTGAAAAGACTGATCCAAGGTCAAACACTTAGAGGCAGAGTGACATCTAGAACTTTGGTTTCCTATGCACTGATCGAAAGTTATTTTTCACTATGGTACAAGTTTTGATGGGTAATACGTGTGAAGGCACAGATTTCTAAAGTCTACAGTAATGTGTAGCTCAAAAAATGGGCACCATCACATTTTGTTGTAAGTCTTTGAGTAACGAATCCAATAATCTAAAATGTTAGTTCAATTTTCTCCCATTCTTAGTTCAACTGTAACCATTGGACAGAATTCTGTTGAGTACAGTGAATTCTCCTCATGTAATGTGTACTCATCACATGTGAAGAGCTTAAGTACACTGAGTTGTTAGAAAGCACAGCAGAGTCCTAAATGGAGACTTAGCAGCTACATTTCAAAAATAGAGTCAAGCTAGGGATACACTCCTAAGAGCATTCCTCTAAAGTGCTAGCCTGCAATGATCTGGAAAGAAACACATTTTGTCACTACTGTGGAATGCATACATTGTGTTGTCTGTGGGTGCATTAGTAGGTCTTTCTCTTAAGTACCTATGGGGAAATTTTCCACCACCAGCCTCACTCACCAACATCCCAAGAGCAGAGTGTTAATAGTGCAGTAGCAATGTCTGGGTCAGGTGATACTGTGTCTTACATCTCCAGAACGGTACCAAAGCAGTTACTGGGGGGTAACAAGGAGGATTTGACAGCTGTTGTAAGATTGCACTATACTCTTACCACTGTGAGTTAAAAATGAATAGCAGGTCAAGCATTATTGTGAGATGAAACCATTGGCTCACTTCTGGACTCTCGACCCAGCAGGAGATTCTCTTTTGGAAGGCTTTCCTGCCCTGATGGAAAGTCTGGGTTCTACTAGGGCTTTGTTTGTTTGCATTTTCCCTCTAAGCAATTGTCTCCCTTTTCCCTCAATTTTTTATGCAAAAAACTAAAACTAAAACTAAAAAACAATGGGTTAGGCACTTTTACCATGGTTCCTGTTTGAATGTGCCGTTGGTTTATTTTTTCAATAGTGTCTGTTGATCCATTTTTCTAAATGTTTAAAATAGTATGACAATGTCTGGGAATGGGATCACATGTCTGTTATAAAAGATCTTAGATTGAGATTTTCTGATGGGCTGTAGAACAATCTGAAAGATGGTAATGTTGTGTGCTCTCTGCCTCTTTTCCTTCTTTCCCTCACTCTGGCCCTTGCCCTGACTTGTACCCACCAGGGTGAGCTCCTAGCGGCTGGTGGCTCAAATCAGCGAGGTTCTATGTGGCTCCCTTTCTGATATTCATGCAGATGGAGTCATAGGTGCTGTTATTAGAATAAGACTGTGAGAAGCACGCCTAAGAAACAGCTCTTTAAGCCCATGGTGGAATTGTCTAAGATAGAGAAGCCAAGGAAAGGAGATGAGACTAGCTTTGATTCCTTGATTGATTGACTGGGGTTTTTTTTTCTGATTAGTTTCTTTATAAGAGATAACGTAAGAGCTCTCATGTCATTTTGGACGGGTGAGCTCCACGAGCCCAAGTTCTGAAGAAGCTAAAAGAGTTAAAACAGAGATGAATCTCACCCTCATTAATTGAACAGGAGGCGTCACCAATCACTGTATAATACTACCTGAAAATAAAGTAAGAGTTGCCTTCTGTGTAATACGAAAGGTTGTAATCGCCAAGGACCTTTAGAATTCTAAGAGGCCTAGAGAGATACAGAGATGAGTAAAGTTAGGTCAGACAGGAGATACAACATTCCCAAGGCTCTAAAGAGAATTTTGGAAATGTTTACTAGTACATTAAAACATTTAGGTCTGATTTAAAAAACAAAATCAATTAAATTATGCCTTAGACTTCTGACTAAAAAAATCCAGTTGACTCCTTCTCTAATGTGTATTTCTTCAGTAGCTTCTAATACTTGTATTATATAGCTGCATGTGTGTGTACGTGTGCATGTACATCTATATATATATTACATAGCATATATTCTTGTAAGAAGAAAAGCAATAGCATATAAAACAATTCTTTTATTCATTAACTTATGTGTTTTATAAATACTTAACTAGCTTGCTGCTGGACGCTGACTCTTGTATTTTGCAAAACTTGACTCATAGTCCTCACAACACCTTAAAAAGTTAGATACTATTATTACCCCTATTTTAGACATGGGAAGCTAAGTCACAGACAGGTTGCAAAACCTGCCTAAGTTTGCAGCGTTAGTAATAGTATTTTCTAAGAGAGTTTTGTCAATATTTGACACAGAGGAAAATTCCTCAATTCCTTCTCTTCACCTTGTTGTATCTGCCAATATAACTTCTTATGTCAACTTCCTCCACTTAGGCCCGGGGAAAAAGATGGCACTTTCTGTCAGGCTTCCTTCATCCTGATAGATGGGTAGTTTCTAAATGTTTGCATTTAATGTGTAGGCTTGATTCCTCATTGTAGATAGTCTCACAGGTTTTCCAGTTTTGATAATAAACAAAAAAGAAACTCACAGTTGCAGAACATCTGAAAAGCTTGGTTGTGGCAGAAAGAAAAAAGTAAAACAGAAGAGTTAATTGTCAGCAAGTATCTCAGAGAGTAACAAGTTCAAGGAATGGCTCGTTCCTCTCTCTTCTGACTCATACATTTTACGGAATCACTGAATGCAGTGGCTCTGGCTTTTAATTCTAGAGGCTTCCACTTTCAATGATCAAAAGAGTAGCTGAACCACGGAGAGTGCAAAACTCTGGTCTCAAAGCTGGCACACTCCCACTCACAAACCCACACATCTTTAAAGGTAATATTAGGTCAACTCCATCACTTCCACCAGGAAACCTCCAGGCCATTCAGTATGGAATATTAACTGAACACCCAGAGCTTTCATGTTAATCATGGTAATGGTATCAGAATGGTAATCATATTGCCAGTTTACTAAGTGTTTACTACGTTCCAGGAGATGTGTCCTGAAGTTACATAGACTGTCTCCTTTATTTCCTACCATAATTGTGCATCAAGTATTATGATTGCATTTAAGTAATGAAGCAATCAAAGATCAAAGAGTTAAATGTACTTTGCCAAGTGGTAGAGCTATGTTCAGTTCTCTCGGACACCAAGTTCTTCTGTGCTATATAAAGGTTCTCTGACAATATGAACTTCAAAGGAAGTGCAAACATTGTCTCAGGACCTCACTTTAGGAATCACTGGATCATCATTTGTTTGTCTTCTGCTGGACATTCTCTGATTCTTACCTTCATCTCTACAAACTATTACTCACCAGAATCCACAAATCCAAAGGAAAGAAATCATGTTCTCATACTCCCCCAATTTATGCCTGATTTGTTGTATATACACACCTCATTTACACACAGCTGGGAGCCACATTTTAAAAATTATATTAAAACAATTGAATTTTGAGTTAGAAAAAAAAATGTAAAATCTTTTCTCTATGAAATGTTTTGTGTTCCACACTCTGGTTTGCCCAAGTCATTTCTTGTTATGAACCAATAGGATAATGCAACGTGAGGATGTGGTTATTATGAAATAACTCCTTCCCCTGTGAGTTCAGACACTTGGGAACTGTTGTTCCTTTTTCTCTCCATGGAGAAAATTATATGTCTCTGATGGTGTTGGAAATATACTGAGAAAACTCACACATCCCTTGCCAAACTGGAACCACTTTCTAATAGAGGAGGTTAACCTACATGGCTTTTTAGCTAATCACCCTGGCATCTACCTGCTTGCATGGCACCTGGCACTTTTGGTGGAATAGGCAAAGCTGTGAAAATACACCGGCTCGCTCAGAGATAGAAATGTCTGCAAAGCACGGACAGTAGAATTACCAGACAGAGCTCTTGAAAAACTCAAAGCATGCCCTTTGCTTTATTCACTTGGAGCTGATTTGAACAGGCAACAGGAAGACAGCACAGAACGATATCCAGTATACTTGGCAGAGTTCATTGCCAATTGAAATTAAAGAACCGTATCTATATCCTGTTATTCACACCACCACCAACATCAGTAATGTTCACCACGCACGAATCTTACCTGGCACTTGGTTGGTGTTATCACATACAAATTAGCCATTATTTTCTGAGAGTTTATTTGCTTTCTTATCCAAGGCTCAACTCAACAATGCCAGATCGTTTAATATGTGGAAGGTGATGTATTATTTATGTCCACAAATAAGCTCATTCTATCTCACAAGCAAAGACACTAATGTACAACGGTTGTTTTCTCAGAAACTCTTTGGGAAAACTAAGCGGGATAACTAATCCAGAGGCCTGAATCTACACTAACTCAGCATTTTCCATGATGACTCTTATGTAATATTCACAAACCAGAATTCACTCTGGTAGATAGTGAGAAAACTCACCTTCAAACAGTACAGTTTAAACTGTGTATCACTGGGTAGAATATACAACAAAATCAATACCAATCTATAAATTCTGTACGTAGCACTACACAATGGTTTGGCTAAAGGAAGCCAAAAATTATAAGTCAGAAGGCCAATGATATCTAATCAAAACTGATAACAGAGGCATCTGCAGTGTTTATCTGCACAGTGATTAAGTGTCTGCATGCTCTGCCAAAGCTAGCCTCCTCCATAGCAAAATGGCAGCCTTGATTAATTACCCCAAAGTAAAAGCTCTAGGTGTATTTAGTGTGATTAGTTTTACATCACAAAAACAATGGCCACAAATTCACAAGTCACTTCTTAATAATGAGGTGAATTCCTGCTCCTAATGTCCAGGCATCAATGCCATCTGCATGGTCACAGCCAAGGAACACTGGACTCAAAATCACTTCTTTACCACCATGCTGCAGAGGTCACTCTCAATTTTGGAAATAATTAAAGAAGGAAGATTGTTTGCAAGCTATTCTTGGCAGAGAAAAAGAAAGCTGGCAATGATCTTTATTAGAAAGGTGGGACAGATATGTGGGGGGAGGTGTAACAGAGCTGACTCAGAGTGAGTGTTGGTTTTGCAGTACTCTGGAATGGCTAAGATACAGAATTAAAAGTATGTAACCCTATGTGTCAGACAGAATTTGAAAGAAAACCTTGGGCTAGATGGAAGATTCTCCTTAATTATGCCAGGCTATTTATGCTTTTAGACTGAACCTATTTTTAAAATTTCCTTATCTAAATCACTAAGAAATTCTGTCTCCAGAGCCACAACACTTCATAGAGCAAGTCATTAGTAATTGTCCCCTTCCAGGACCATTTCCTCCCCTGATACACTGCCCACCAGCCTTGAGCTTCTGCAGGAATGTGTTGGGACCTCTAGAGCAATGGAGCTGAAATGGATAGATCTGGACCTCCATCATTCTCTCTAACTCAGGATTTGGAATGGTGCCCCTCTACTACTTTCCTGGATATACAGTGCTTTTATCAGGACACAGAACCTGTCACTGATGTTTATAATCCACAAGGAGAGACCGAATGCCAGTACCTTTCCCAAATACAACATCGAACTAAAGATGACTTTCATTTGGGACCAAACCCCAAGAATATCCAGAACTGCTCAGAGACATCACTAATTGTTTCTATTTTTCATCTGGAGAGCTTGGCAGGTCCGTGACATTATAGCAAAAGTCTTCCCACCAGGACCTTGCCAGTTTCAGCTTTAATTCCATCGGTAAACAACTTTGACTGCTTTGGGAAAATTCCATTAATCATTCATGTTCTGAGAAGAATGATACACAAAGGAGCTGTCAGCACCAGGCAGCAACTTTCCATTTGTTTGGTAATTAAGAACTCCAGGCTATCTAATGTTGCCGAGATGCAAATTCATTGCCTGGTTGGAGCCACTGGAACAAGCTGGAAAGGATTCACTTGCACTTAAACCCCTAATGTCAGATGATTTGATGGATCTTTTACACTCCTCTTAGGCGAACAGCAAGCATACTGCTGCAGGCTGAAAGGCTACACTTTGAAAAAGTCTTGTGCTTCTTTTAAGAACATACCAACTCTTTAGGACACACACTTTTTAAAACTGTTTCTGAAATATGGTTTGTTGATGTAAATATATAAATGCACATTTTCCCTGAATCAAATTTTACATCATTCAAGTATAAGGAATTGAATTTTGATTAAAAATTTGAATGGGATTTTATTTTCCTCTCTATATAGCTACCCTATCATTTGGCAGAACTGACACCCAGAAAACTTTAGCATTGAGAATATCCCATAAAACATGTAAACAGGTTTTAAAAAAAAATTTTTTTTTAATCTGAGTTGTGCATTACTACATCTATTTTGAAATCCCAGAAACAATTTGATACTTAGAACTTACCAGGAATTCAGCCAGGGTATTAGGAGAGGCTGTAAAAATAATCCTCGAGTAGACCAGAGATTGTAGTGGATCCCTACTGGTTTCTTACATAATCAGAAAAGTTTAATGACAAGATTGCACTTAGGAATACAGATGGCGTTCAGATGCCCCAGGGCCCCTGTCACAATTTTCTCTCCTCCACTATCTTCTTCCTGTCAAATGTCTGTGTTTCACAGGAAGCTACTGGGAGAGAGTCCAGCCAGGTGCAACTCACGTATTATGCAATAAAAAAGGACATTGTTAGTGGTACTTTCTGAACACCCTGTGCTCTTCCTTCTCGGTTAGTTGTTCTTCAAAAAGGTTCTGTTCTGGCTGAGAAAAATGCTTTTCAACTTTAAGCTTGTATATATTTGGATTTTTAGTGGGGTTTCTGGCTTCTCTTTAAATAAAATGTTTTTGTCTACAGATGAAGATGTACTGTCAAGTTTAAACTTTTATCGCAGCTTGATAGGAGTCATTGTTTTTAAAAATGTAAAACTATAGGGAAATTCTAGTTTTATAATATTCATTTTTTCTTAGAGTAATAGAGCACTCTGCATTACATTTAATACTTTTTCTCAGATAATTCTTCCCAGTATTTTGTTAATTTTAGTGACTTAGACAATAAGAAAACATCCTGAAAGAATCATATTAGGAACAACTTCTTGATGGCCTGTTCTCTAGTTAGAAACATTTGTTATAAGTGACACTAATCAATTATGCCTAAAACAAATTTAATACAAAACCTAACCAGAGAAAATAACATTGCTCTATGCTCTCATCTTTTCCATACTAAAGGTATTTATACGAATGCATGATATTTATAACACAGTTTAAATACTTTAAAAGCATTTTTCTATTTTCTTAAATACACAGGCTATATTGACTATGCATGTTTAAATTTCCATTTCGCCTTTAGAGATAAAAAAAAAAAAGGTCACACAAGTCACAAATTGTTGCATTGATGTGTCTCCACTACATTTGTGATTTTTTTTTTTTTTTCAGAATAAAATGAAGCAGTCCCTTGATGTTTTAGCTCCAGGGGAAGTTTTCATGTGTTCAACTCACACACATTGATGATTTGTGTATGCACATTTTGGGAGCTGTGTGATATGCTTGGAAAAAGCAATGCTATTAAGTTAAAACATCATGACTCCATTTTGCCCCTGACTTTCTACGGCAATCTAGGGGGAGGAGGATGTGGTCTGGGAGGAGACCAAGGACGTGGTCCACAGAAACTTCCACTGGCCCGCATCCCCATGGCTGCTCCACTGCCACAGTTATTTGGTTTTTTATTCCACTTTGACCTCCTTTCCCACTGCCACAAAAATGTCAGACTTTCACATTTCAATCGTAGATCACCCTTTTCTATCTGTCCAGCTCTTTGTCACTCCATATTCCACACTCCACATTCCACTTAGCTAGGACGTCTCGTAAAGTGCCTCATCCCTGCATTCCTTCTATCAGAGGCTTTCTGGCATTTCTTCCTTCTGTGCTCAACTTAGAAACCTAAGGCGGCTGATATTCACCATCAAATCAACATTATTATCCACTGTCTCACATCCTCCACCTTCAGTTGGGGCCAGCTTCATGGGTGTGAGACCAGGACAGCCACCCAGGGCCACATGCTCAAAAGGTTGCCCCTCATCTGGGGTTTATTGTTCTCCAGTTGCCATCTTGAAATTCTTTATAACTTTACCTTTGCATTTGTGTTTTATAGGTGAAGTCCAGTGGGTCAATGAAGCATGTGTCAGAGCCTCTGTTAATGCATGGACTTGCCTGCCACCACCTGCTCACTGCCCTGGGATAAGCTCTTTACCTGTGTGTTCTTTCACCTCTGCCCAGCAACCACTGCTACCCTCCAGCCCCCAGTGAGTGCTGGACAAGGGCATGGGGAGGGTCAAGGTTGGGCATCTGCACCCTAGTCATGAGGTGGAGACTTGAGGGGCTGTGTCTACACCAACCCCATGAGTATCCTGGAACCAGAGGGAGCATGACAATATTAAAGAAGCAATAAAAAACATGCCATGACAGGTCAAGAGAGAGACCATGGAAGAAAGGAAAAAGACTTTTTTTCTCCTACTTTTTAAACAAGGAATCCCTTGTTTTCATTTTGCATGGGGTCTCAGAAATTAGGTAGCTGGCCCTGGCCGCAGCCTTCCAGCAGAGGGCCAGTGTGGTTTAATCTCACAGTCTTTACTCTGAACCTTCTGGCTTCTGGTGTCAGCCAGGAACGCCTCACACGTGTTAGTCTCCAGTTCGGCTGGCCTCAGTGTCATTTCTTAGTTCTCTTTTGCATTGCCCTCAGCAAACACTTTAAAACAATACCACCCCCTTCAAGAGCCTAACCCCTCACTGATGTTCTCTTTCTCAGCCTCACATCCTAACTGATGAAGAATATTGACACCAAGAACATTGAGTTAGTGCAATGACCAGGCATTCTCCAAGGTGTGACCATTGCTATATCAATCTTTCTCTGCTCCTTGCTCATCTAAGCATTGCCAACCTTCCCCTGACCCCCATGCCTCTAGGTCTCCCATTTGCTCTCCTTGCCTTCTATGTCTGTATTACTGCACTACCCATTCCCCCACCAACCATGAAAATCTGCCTTCTGACCCCATCTCTTAGGCAGAGTTTACCATTGAGTCCTATTTGGTAAAGCCAGGGTCACCTTCCAATTCTGATCTTTCCTGTACTCTCTATTCCCCTTTGACAACTGTTACGTGTTTAATTGTGCCCTCTCACCCCCAAAAAGATATGTTGAAGTTCTTGCCCCCAGAACCTGTGAATATGACCTTATTTGGAAACAGTTAAGGTGAGGTCATATAGGATTAGGGTGGGCCCTAAATCCAAAGACTGGTGTCCTCAGTAGAAAAGGGAAATTCTGACAGACACACAGGGGAAAGACCAGGCGACAACACAGGCAGGGAATGGAGTGATGTATCTACAAGCCAAGAGAAGCCGGGGACTGCAGGCAACTACTAGAAGCCAAGCAGCAGCAAGAATGAATCCTCCCCTAGAACCTTCACAGAGGGCCTGGCCAAGCCAACACTTTGATTTCAGATTTCTAGCCTCCAGAACTGTGGAAGAAGACGTTTTTGTTGGTCAAAGCCATGCAACTTATGGAATTTTGTTAGAACAGCCGTAGGAAACTGATACAATCACTCACGCCTCTTTGCCATTCTTGATCTCATTGGCTTATGTGTTGCTATGGGATCTTTCTTCTCCTCCTGCCTCTCTGATCATTCACCTTATTCTCCTTCTCTGCTGATGCCTTTCAAGTAGTTTTTCCCAGGTCCCTTGCCTTTGCCCACTGCTGCTCTTTCTCTCTACAACCTCTACTTTCTTTGCCCACATTAGCCTTGCTTATCTTCCAAGACTCCAGTGGCCTCATATTCTCCATGATTCCTCATATCCTCAGACTCCTCTGAGCCTCCTAACATCCTGAGCACACAGCTCCCAGCATTTACACTTTTGAATTGATATCTTATCTACATAGGTATCCCTATCCCTGAATAGATGGTGTGGTAGGCAGAATTCTAAGACAGGCCCAGGATCCCTACCCCCTCATGTTCATGCCTTGTCTTATTTCCTCCCTTTAAGCATGGGTGTAACCTTTGAATGTGATGGGGCATCACTCCTGTGATGATGTTATCTTACATGACAAAAGGGATGTAGCAAATATCATTAAGATCACTAATCAGTTGTATTTGAGTTAATCAGTAGAGGGGGTATCTGCTGGGCCTGACTTAATCCCATGAGCCCTGAAAAGGGCCAGAGCCTTCTTGAAGTGAGAGAGATTTCACAGGAGTGATGGAGATCCTTTGTTTCTGTCTTTGAGAATGGAGAATCCACATGGCAAAGACTTGAAAACAGCCTGTAGGAGCTAAGAGACGCCTCTTGGTCAAGAAACAGGACTTCTGTCCAACAGCCACAAGGAGACGAATTCTGCCAAGAACCAGTGAGCTCAGAAGAGGACCCCAAGCCTGGGATTAGAACTACAACTCCAGCCAACACCTTTGTGAGACTCTGAGATTATGACCTACACAACTGTGAGATAATGAACTTGCATTGTTTTAAGCTGCTATATTTGTTGTGATTTATTACACAGAAGTAGAAAACCAGTACATATGGGAAGCTCTTCAATGTCAGAAACTACATTTTTTCTCATTTTTGTACCTCAGCCTCATTCACAACTCCCAATACACAACAGGTACTCAAGGCTTGCTTGTTTATATGCTCTTTAAATCTTTAATTTATTCAAGGAAGGTAATAGCAATTTATCATTTGTAAATGCCCTTATAAATAGCATTATCCACATTATGGTATTGTTTGTATTGTTTTTATAAACTTCACCTCAAGAGCCCCAAAGAATACCTTCTCTTCCTCTTGTCTCTTCCTCACACCCCATGCCCCACCACCTAACCCTACACATGGATAAGGTTTCTTTTCAACTTTCCCTGACACCTTTCAAGATGAAGCTTAAGCTGTCTTCTTAGAAAAAACAGTTTTAGCTTCCAGAAACTTACATCTCAGGAAATTGTTATTCATAAAGTGCTTTGAAATCTTCAGCACAAAGGATACCAAGTTATGTGTCTGCTGATGTACCCATATTGAAAACATATGGATAACATAAACCCCAAATCTCAGACCCACAAATAATGCAGAAGGCTGCATTTAATTTCCTAGTAGAAAGGTTTTCCATTATTTTCTTTCACAAATTCCCGGTTCCATCAAAATAAAGAATAAACACAATTTTCCCAGACAAGAGATGTATAAAGAACTAAAACCATTACTGAAGACCATTTCAATGCAAATAAATATATAAACTTATAGGACCTGTTGAACAATGGCTAACTATAGTTAAGGACTGATGTTTCTGACTGTCAGAAAAATGATCAGTATAAAGGGCCAAGCTCATGGCAGGTATCTATAGTAAATCTGGTCAAGTTAAAAGAAAAAAAAAATTAAATTTAGTAAAATACACACAATGTAAAATTTATCATGTTAACCATTTTTTAGTGTACAGTTCAAGAGTGTTAAGTGTGTTCACATTGTTGTGCAGTCAATCTCTAAGGTATTTTTATCTTCATACTTGCTATGGGTCAAATGTGTCCCCCAAAAGTTCATGTATTGGAAACTTGATCTTTGTAACAGTGTTAAGAGGATGGGAAATCCTATTATGGTGACAGAAAAGTGGAGCCTTATGAGGTGATTAGATTGTGAGGATTGTGCCCTCCTGAATGGATTGATCCAGTCATGGAGTAATGGGCACGGTTCTGATGGCTTTATAAGGAGAGAAAGTGAGAAGGTTAGCTCTTTTGCTCAGCACATTCTCACCATGTTGTTGCAGCATTTCAGTGAACTCTTACAGACAGGTGAGACACCAAGGCTTCTACAGGAAGCAGAATTTATTGACCGTCTGGCCATGGCCCGGAGGGCTAATGTCCAAGAGTTGATCGCCTGATGCCGCAGGGCTGTTATTTTTATATCATAGCATTTCTGGGTTTTACAGCATGGTAAGGGAGATGCTTTATCTTAGAGTGGAAAAGTACTGGCAAAAGAAAGCAGAAGAAAAAAACAAAAGAGAGTTTGAGACATTCAGTAACAACAGTCTGTGAAACCACAGGATGAAACCCAGGGGACCTACTGCTGCAGTGGGGTGTTAGGAAGTCTGTGATAACCACAGGGTGAGAGAAGGTGGGGCTGCATGACATACAGCCAGGGGTCCTGGCTAAAGCATGGATGCCTAATGGCCACAGCAGGGCGGGACACAGCTGGGTGGGACACAGCTGGATAACTGTGAGTGCCTTAATGTGACACCCTGGTTGCTACAGGACCCTGTAGAGAGTTCCTTCTAAGAAGAAGGCCTTCACCAGAGGTGTTCCCTGGACTTTGGACTTCCCAGCCTCTAAAACATTAAGAGATAAATTTTATTTCTTTATAAATTACCCAGTTTTGGGTAATCTGTTACAAGCAACAGAAATGAACTAATATAACACTCTTAAACATAACTTCCCTCTTCTGCCAGTTCCTGGAAACCACCATTCTGCCTTCTATTTCTATAAATTTGACTACTATACGTATCCCATACAGTAAAACTGGAATTATATAGTATTTGTCTTTTTGTCACTTGCTTATTTCACTTAGCATAATGTCCTCAAGTTTCATCCATGTTGTGGCATGTTTCAGAATTTCCTTCATTTGTAAGGCAGAATAATATTCTGACTGTATGGATATACCACATTTTGTTTATCCATTCATATGTCAATGGACACTTGGGTTGTTCCCATCTTTGGTTATTTTGAATACAACTGCTATGAACACGGTTATAAAAATATCTATTTGGTATCCTGCATTCAATTCTTTTGGGCATATATCCAGAAGCAGGATTGCTGGGTCATATGGTAATTCTCTTCTTAATTTTTTCGAGGAACTGCCGTACTGTTTCCCAGAGTAACTGAACAATTTTACATTCCCACTGTATCAATCAGATTAGGCTGCCGTAACAAATTCCAAAGACTGGATGGATGGATCAAACAGAAATTTATTTTCTCGCAGTTCTATAAGCTGGAAGTTCAAGATCAAGGTACTGACCAATTCCATTTCTGGTGAAGGCTCTCTTCTTGGCTTGCAGACAACCAACTTCTCACTGTGATCTCACACAGTGTTGAGAGAAAAACACATACACGCACATAGACTTTTAAAGAAATAACTGCACTCATAGCTGACAATTGACTGAAAATAATTGAGGAGGTCTTTGCAAAAAGCATTGTTATGTTTAGCAGCTGGAGAGCAAGTCATTGTTTGTAATCCTTGCAGATTTGACACGTTTTGTAATAATTAAAAGTTACACAGTGCTAGGTGATTGATGTACACAGATGGAGAAAGATACCATTGGCTTTTGACTGCTCATGTCATATAATGGGTATTTGGTAGTGACCATACTTTAGGCAACTATAATAAATAAAATATATAATAATCCATCTAGCAAAAAAAATTTAAAAGAAGATTTAATATATTACTCTTACATATAACAAAGAAAGGGAAAGAGAATTGCCTCACAGCTATGGAAAAGATTTTGGTTTATAAACTACAGCTGGCTCAGTTATCGTTTGTTTGCTTATCACTTTGTTTTCCTTTTCCTTTTTACTAAATTAGAAAACATTGTCACAATTATAGGTACTTGGTAATGGCAGCAATGTTTTGGTGGCATCTGTTGGCTGATGATGGATATTTTGATCTCATATATGCCCTGAGATATGAAGACCTTTCTCACTGAAGACTCCTTTTAGCACATTGTCAGATGTCATGTCCAATCTCACCTGACATTCAGTAGCTGACTGGGAGATGGCTACACTGGGTTCTTAATCCTCTCTTGGTTGTGGAGTCAACTCTGAAAAATATTTCTTCATGTATGCTGCAGAATTCAAAAGTATTTTCTTTTCAGATCCCCAGTAATATGCCTCAGTTCATTTTTCTCAAAAGTGAGGAATATCAGGTTTCCTTAAGAAATTCTAATATTTTATTTTTTATTTTCAAAATTAATAATCATGATATGAATATCCTAAAATAAGGTTTAGGCTATTCAAAATAATGAATAACTAAGATGTGTCACTTGAACACACCACTTGAAATCATACAGAGTCTATTCTAGCTTCATCAAGTGTCATGAAAAAGTATTTTTACATAACTTCTCAATTCATAAACCCAAGTGAAAGTTTCATTTGCACAGATAGAGAATTTTTTCCTTTGGAAAATCGATTCTTGGGCTTACTAAAAATCTCTTCTTTCTGGATGTTGAAGAGATTAGCCTCAATATCATCATAGTAACAACTTTCTGTAGCACCTTTAACACTGAATCCAGATTGGGGTAAAATTGTTGGCCAACTGCTCTCTGTTGTTCTTCTGCAACCTACTTTATTCTCACAGTGATGATCTTTCTTGCTGCACAATTAGTCTGCTGTTTCTGGTTCCAATGTGACTTTTGTAGTCTTACTTCACCTCTTGCAAAATGATCAATAATTAATTAAACACACATCTTCTGTAGCACACGTTTTCAATGATAAAAGCAATTTCTTCAGGCACTCTTCTTTCATACATGTATATGTAACAGGGTATTAAAATAAGGTTATTTTCATCTCAGTTTTTGCTGGATCCCTCTACTACCTACCCCAACAATAGCATCGACAAAACCTACCTTCCAAAAAAAGGTTATCTTTTCAGGATTTTCAAAGGCCCTGTATAAAAACTTGGTTTGTCACCCCTCCCATCATCCACTCCCAGAATATAAAATCCAAAATGTAAATAGGAGAATTTCCTAGGAGAAATTTTTAAATATTCTATTGCCTTGTTTTTTCATTCCTCTTTCTAAATGACAGGAGGATGGAATGTGTTTATCCTTTATCTTAAGCCTGGTGAAATAGTCTTCAAAGAGATAACTTACAGAGTTTGGTATATGATTCTTAGCATTTGGGGGTTGGGATAGGACATGTGGACTAGATTTTAAAATATGAGGCTAAGTAGAGGATTAAACAAGGCGAATATTTAAAAGAGAATGTCTGTAATTACTGGCCAAAGGAGAAAGGAGGGACAGTGGCCCGTGTTAGGAGTCTGCTGCACTTACACCCTTGAAGGTACAAGGCTGAGTGAGGGTTTCTCATAGACTAAACAGGGGTCGGGGAGACGGAGGAAGCCAGCCTGGAGACATTTTCGTTTTTTCCAGATGAACTGCCTAGAGGAAATATTAGACCAACATGGGATGAAATTGGATAGCTGATAGATACCTAAGTGATTATTTGGGTGAAAATAAATTGTCCCTGTCATTTGATGTGGAGTCTAATGTCTAGTGGGGGATAATAGAACAAGCCTAACTAGGCCCCCAACAAAGAGTCAGGCTTGACTACCCTCAAAGACCAAAAAGAGTTTGCTCAAAATATCCACCATGGCCTGAGCCAACCAAAGCCAAGTCATATTGGCACCAGTCAAGAGGAAAACACAACTTTGACCCACAGCTATGAGGGCCAAAAAAGGAGAGGAGTAAAATCTCAAGACAGGGGAATAAAGAAGGTAGTGGTCACTCATCACCAGCTCTACATCAGCCTACCAAAGGTGGCTCAATCCAAGGGAGAGAAGTGGCTTGGTAGAAATGTTTTTGCTTATTGACTAGACTAGGCACATTCATTCCTGAATAAAGATTACTTGAACCTTAAAGATTAGAAGATGTTTTTCAAAGCTGAAAATCTTAGGACTCAAACTAGCTTTTAATTCAGGAGGCAAGAAATAGAAAGCCCCACAAAATGGATTTGTACAGGTGATTGGGGCAGGGTGTGAGAGAATAAAGTTGTTTTTTTATTGGCCCCTGTAAATTACATGTATATGCCAAAGCCACAGGAGTACCCACGACATATACCTGCAGTTCCCACATTGCTACTGGCATTACCTAACACAGAACATAATATCATTTGATAAAAAACGTTTTGTCAATTGATAGTAGTGTGCTTTTCCTCCAAGAAAAATATTTTTTACATGGGACTAATTTTACAAGCCTCCTGTGTGACTAGCTATTTAAGGTAAAAGCTGTGCAACTTTGAAAGACCCCTCAGTAATTCCAGTCTGTTCTCCAGCTATACTAAAAAACATTACTATGTGCTTGTTCGGGAGAGAAAAAAACCTAAATTGGCTTATCAGAAAGGTGATAGATTATGTTTTACAAGAGTAAAAAGCTTGTATGTTTCTTGTCACTCTTTGATTGAACTGAGGTCCCAGTCTACACACTGGGGACAAATCAGGGCTAATTGGTGCAATAAAATTCAATTTTCATGTATTCATTGTCATACTTCTAATTATACTTCTTCTTTTCGGTTACCACAACAGAGTCACTTGTTACACCACTTATGGGCTCACAATATGTATTCACACCAGAGACCTGGGCATTGTTTCCATTTATAATGACATTCTAGGTTGTAATAGTTCACTGCTTTTTACATCTTAATGAATTAGCGAATTATCTGTTTTGGTGAGTTGAATATATAAGGCAACATAGTGGTGATGATAAAAATTAAAAACTATCAAACATAAAAAATAAAACCCCAAATGATCTGAAAAACGTGAGGAGGGTTGAGCTGTACCCTTTTAAATTAACATTAGTAAAAACCATCTGACAAATTCAGTCCTTGTTTGATATGGGATCATCTTTAAGAAACTGACCATTATTAGTAAGGCAACATGATTTTTATAAAAATAACAATAAAGCTTACATTTTGAAATTTTAAATATATGTTAACAAAGTTATTTTGTTATTTTTTAAATTTTAACATTAACTTGTACTTTTTGGGGGGGTACAATGTGTTGTTTCAATCCATGCATATACTGCACAATGATTAATTTGGGGTAGACAGCATAGTTTTGTACCTGTTGGTTAGTCCACCACTTCTCCCACCTGTCCCCACCCCTCCCAGCCTCTGGTAACCATTATTCTACTCTCTACTTCTCTGTGAACCACTTTTTAATTTTTTTTTTAAAGATTCCACGTATGACTGACACCATGCCGTATTTGTCTTTCTGTGCCTGACTTACTTCACTTCAGTGATGTTTTCCAGTTCCATCCATGTTGCTGCAAATAATAGGATGTCATTTCTTTTTGTAAGTGAGTGGTATTCCATTGTGTACATAACCTGCAGATTTTTTTTTATCCATTCCTCCATTGATGAGCATTTAGGTTGACTCTGCCTCTTGACTATTGTGAATAGTGTTGTGATGAACATGGGAAATTTTAAACATCTAAAGTGTCCATGGACCAGTCTCAACCCCTGGCACCTCCACAGTATATCATCCTCATCCTCTGCAGCACTGCATTATAAATCACTGGGAGCCCTCTGGTTGACCGCCTTTTCCAAGGAAGGCATTGACCTAGGCATGTAGGATACAGCAATGAAGAAGACAGTCATGAAACCTACCCACCAAGAGCTTACACTCTACCAGAGGAGTCCGATAATTAAACCAATAATTAAAATAGAGTAAGGAACACTTGGTCTAATAGAGAAGACGTGGATATTTTGAAGACATACACCTGAACCCTGAGATATGAGACAGGGATAGTCACTTAAAGGAGGGTTGTGAAATGTGTATGTGTGTTTGTGAGTGTGGAGTGGTGGTGATATGTGAATGTGTGTTCGTGAGTGTGTGTGTATTGGATGGGTGTCTAGGGTGTGATTTTAAGCAAAGCAGATTAAAGGGAAGCACAATACTATAAGAACCAAAAGGAGTTCACCAAAGATAAGAGAATTGAAAAGAACATCTAAGACTTAAAAGACCTGCCAGAAAAATGGGACATGGCTCTACCAGAGACAGGTGGGAGACCCAAAGGAGTGTGTGTAAAGCTAATTTTTGAATGTGCATATAGAGAGGTATTCCTAAGCAAGGTGATGGGATCTGCAAGTATATTGTATATTTTTTTGCTTCTTTTAAGAAACTCCTGATGATCAAATAAGAATAGTAGTAGTAACACTCCTATTTTTGAAATTTGCTCTGGACCAGACATAATAACACTTTGCATATACAGAAAATCATGTACTTAAAAACTGTGAAATCATTCAGTTATAAACATGAAGCCCTACCTCAGAGGAACAGCTTGCCATCTCTGGCTACCACTCACATGTAGCATGAGCAATTGTATTTGGAACCATTGTGCTTTCTAGTTTACAGCACATTCATTGTATTTGTGCTCAGATTTGAAGCATTTAGTCAGCATTGTTAACTTTATTGTGTGTGATAAGTGCCAAAGCACTGTTAGTAATTGAACTTCTCATAAGAAGAACCACATTCTATTATGACGGAAACAAAAAGAGTAGTTTTTAATTTTTTTAATGAAAATATTTTTAAAATTTTAACCTAAAACTAGACCTATATGCAGTTGTAAGAAGTGATATAGAGAGATCTCTCGTACCCTTTATCCAGTTTCCCCTCAATGGTAACACATTGTAAAACTACAGTACAATAATGCAACCATGATAATGGCTTTAATATAGTCAAAATATGGAACATTTCCATCACAACGAGGGTCTCCAATGGTGCCCTTTTATAGTCATGCTTAGTTGCCTCCTCTTGACCCCCTCCTTAATCCCTGGAATTTACTGATCTGTTCTACATTTCTACAATTTTGACATTTCAAGAATGCTATATAAATGGAATTATGCAATATGTAATCTTTTGGGATTTTGTTTTTTCAACTCAACATAATGGAGATTAATCCGGATTGTTGAGTATATCAATAATTCATTCCTTTTTGTTGCTCAGTAATATTCCATTGCATGGATGTACCACATTAGTTTAACCATTCACCTATTGAAGAATAATCTGGGTTGTTTCCAATTTTTGATTATTGCAAATAAAGCTGCCACAAATATTTGTGTACAGGTTTTTGTGAGAACATAATTCTTCCTATCTCTGTTATAAATGCCTAAGAATATTACATGTTAATAGCATGTTTAGTTATTTAAGAAACTGACAAACTGTTTTCCAGAGTGGCTGTGAAGGTTAATTCTAGATGTCAACTTGGTTAGATGAAAGAATACTGAGAAACCTGGTAAAGCAATCTTTTCAGGTGTGTCTATGAGGGTGTTTCCAGCAGAGATTAGTATTGGGTGGGAAAGACCCACCCTCAGTGTGGGTGGGAACCATCCAATCCACTGGGGGTCCGGAGAGAACAAAAGACAGAGGAAAGAGGTGAAGCTCACTCTCTTGATCCATAGGAGTTGGGATACACTCTGCTCTCCTGTCCATGGACATCAGAGCTTAAGACTCTTCAGCTTTTGGGTTCCAGAACTTACACCAAGAACACCATCAACTTCCCTGGTTCTGAGGCCTTTGGACTTGGACTGAGCCACGCTACCAGAATCCAGTTTATACACGGCCTATCGTGGGACTTGTCTTCATAGCCACGTGAGCTAATTCCCCTAATAAATCCCTCTCGTATAATTATAACATATCCTATTGATTCTGTCTCTCTGTAGAACCCTGACTAATACAGTGGCTGTATAATCTTAACCTTTTCACCAGCAATGTATGGGTGATCAAGTTTCTCTGCATTATTGATAGTTATTACTGGCAATGTATAAATATAAATACTGGCTCTGTGTGTGTGTGTGTGTGTGTGTGTGTGTGTGTGTGTGTGTGTGTGTATTACTATATTTACAATATATGTATATGTGTGTGTATATAGGTGTACATATATATCATATATACACATGTGTATATATATAATTTTAACCATTCATTATATGTGTAGTGATAATCTTGTGATTTTATTTTGCATTTCCCTAAAGACTAATGATGTTGAACGTTTTTTCATATGCTTATTTGCCATCTGTATATCCTCTTGAGTTGAATGTCTTTTCATGGTTTTTTCCATTTTCTCAAAGGATTCTCATTATGATTTACTGTTGAGTTTTGAGAATACTTAATACATTTTAGATATCAGTCATTTGTCGGTTTGTAAATATTTTCTCCCAGTTTGAAGCTTGTTTTTTATTCTCTTAATAAGGTGTTTTCCAGAACAAAAGTTTTTAATTTTGGTAAAGTCCAATTTATCTTTTTTTTTTAAATGAAACATCCTTTTAGTGTAAAGTCTAAGAACTCTTTACCTAGCCCTAGATCCCACAGGCCTTCTTTTTTTTCCCCTTAAAATTTCATAGTTTCACATTTTACATTTAAATTCTTGATCCATTTGTGTTAATTTTTGTATAAGATGTGAGAATTAGATAAAACTTTATTTTTTATTTTTCTTTTGCCTCTGTATGCTAATTGTTCCACTGCCATTTCTTGAAAAGGCTATCTTTTCTCCATTGAATTGCTTTGTACCCTTGACAAAAATTAATTGGGCATAATTGTGTGGGTCTATTTCTAGGTTCTTTGTTCTGTGTCATTGATCTATATACCCTCCATCAGTATCACACAGTCTCAATTTCTATAGATATAAAATATACCTTGAAATTGAGCAGACTGACTCCTCCCACTTTATTTATATTTTTCAAAATTATTTTGGCTATGTAAGTTCCCTTAATTTTCACATAAATTTTAGAATGATTTTATCTTTGTCTACAAAAAATCTGGCTTGATGTTGATATGAATTCTGTTAAATCTGTATATCAACTTTGGAGAATTGACATGTTTATTATGCTAAATTTTCTAATCCATGGATGCATTATGTCTTCCCATTTGTTTAGATCTTTTTAAATTTCTTTCTACAGTATTGGTAGTTTTCAGCATGTAAATCTTGTGCATGTTTTGTTAGATTTGCACTAAATTATTGCATTTTTGATGTATTATAAATGGTATTGTACTTTTAATTTTGGTGTCTACATGTTCATTGCTAGAATGTATAAATACAATGCATTTTTGTATGTTTGTCCTGTGTCTTGCAACCTTGCTGAGCATACTTATATTCGTAGGAAGTTTTTTGTTGTTGTTTTTGGTAGATTCCTCAAAATTTTATACATAGAGAAACATGCGATTTGCAAATAGGAACCATTTTATTTTTACTTCACAATCTGTACACATTTCATAACTTTTTCTTGCCTTACAGAACTGGCTAGAACTTCCAGTATATGCTGTATAAGGATGATGAGAGTGGACATATTTACTTTGTTCCTGACTTTAGGGAGAAAGCATATAGTCTTTTATCATGAACTATAATGTTAGCTGCAAATGTTTTGGTAGCTGATCTTTATTAAGTCTAGAATTTTTTTCTCTATTTATCTATGAGTTATCTGTTTGTTTTAATCATAAGAGGGTGTTGAATTTTGTCAAATGCTTTCTTCTGTGTTGATTGATATGGTCATGCATTGTTTTCTTCTTTAGATTGTTAAAATGGTAGAATACACTGATTGATATCAAAATATTGAACTATTCTGCATCTCTGGAATAAACCTCACTTGGTCATGGTGTGTAATTCATTTTTTGTATTGCTGGATTATATTTGCTAATATTTTGTTCAGATTATTTTTGTCTATAGTCATGAGGGCATTTATCTATAGTTTTCTTTTCTTTTTTTACTTTATTTTTCTGGTTTTGGTATCAGAGTAATACTAACTTCATAAAAGTAATTGGAAAATGTCCTATCCTCTTCTGTATTCTGGAAGAGACTATATAATTAATATAAATTCTTTAAACATTTGGTAGAATTTTTTAAAGAAACTATCCATGCCCGGATATTTCTTTTCTGGAGTTTATTAATTATAAATTTGATTTTATTAATATTTATAAGGTAATTCAAATTATCTATTATTTACTGGGTAAGTTGTGATAGTTTGTGTCTTTCCAGTAATTGGTCCATTTCATCCAAATAGCCCAATTTATGTGCGTAAAATTGTTGCTAATAGTTCTTTATTATTCTTTGTATGTTTGCAGGATCTGTAGTGATATCTACTGTTTCATTCCTAATATTGGTAATTTGTATATTCTTTCTTTTATCATTGTCAGTCATGCAAG
The DNA here is from genome assembly GCF_027409185.1 of Cynocephalus volans. Taxonomy (NCBI): domain Eukaryota; kingdom Metazoa; phylum Chordata; class Mammalia; order Dermoptera; family Cynocephalidae; genus Cynocephalus; species Cynocephalus volans. Next base: position 48,414,961 of record NC_084462.1, read on the forward strand.
AGGTTTGGCAATTTTACTAATTTTTCAAAGAACCACTTCTTTGTTTTAGTGATTTTCTCTATTGTTTTTCTGACTTCAGTTTTTTATTGATCTTTGCTTTTATGTTCATTATTTTCTTCCTTTTTCCTTTGTTTGTGTTTATTTAGCTCTTCTTTTTTCAAGTCCTTTGGGTGGAAGATTACAGTTTTAGTTTGAGACTTTTCCTCTTTTCTAATGTATTCATTTAAAGTTATAGATTTCCCTATCAACATTATTTTAGTTTTATCCCACTAGTTTTGATATTTTGCTTTTCATTTTATTTAGTTCAGTGTAGTTTTTTGTTTCTCCTGAGACCTCCTCTTTATCTCATTATTTAGAAGTGTGTTATTTAGTTTTCAAGTGTTTAGAAAATTTCCTGTTATCTTTCTTTTATTGACTTGTAGTTTAATTTCATTGTGTTCTGACATCACATGGTGTATGATTTCAATACTTTTAAATTTGTTGAGACTTGTTTCATGGTCAAGGATATAGTTTATCTTGGTATATGTTCTGTGGACACTTAAAAATAATATGTATTATGTTGTTCATGGAGTATTTGGTATATGTTCTGTGGACACTTAAAAATAATATGTATTATGTTGTTCATGGAGTATTCTATAAATACCCATTGGATCCTGTTGGTTTTTGATATTGTTGAGTTCTTCTGTATCATTGCTGATGTCCTGTTTAGGTATTCATCAGTTGTTGAAAGATGGATGTTGAACTTTCCAACTATAGTGGTGAGTTTGTCTATTTGTCATTTTAGTTCTGTTGGTTTTTGCATCACATATTTTGCAGCTTTGCCATTTGGTGCATAAACATTTAGTATTGTTATGTCTTCACATAGTGACACTTTTATTGTTATATAATGTCTGACTTTGTATGTGGTATTTTGTTTCGTTCTGAAATTGACAGCATCTGATATTAACATTACCACTACTGCTTTACTTTAGTTAAGGTTTGCATGATCTATATTTTTTCTTTCTTTTAATTCAACCTATGAGTTCTGTTATATATAGTGAGTTTCTTGGAGGCAGCATAAAATTAGTTTATATATTTTAATCCATTTTGCCAATTTCTGTATTTTAATGGGTGCACTTAGACCATTTACCTTTAATGCAATTATTGATATATATGTATATATTGGGATTAAGTCAGACTTTTTTTTTTTTTTTTGTATTCTGTTTGTTCTCTATGATTTTTTTTCTCTGTTTTATCTTTCCTAACTTTTGGTGGGGTTATTTGGACAAATACTAGAATTCCTTTTAAATTTATTTACAGAGTTTTGAGTGTGTCTGTTTCACAGCTTTTTTTTTTTCAGTGTTTGCTTCAGATATTACATTATACATACATAACATATCAGGTTACTAGTACAGTTATTTTATCAGCTTATGAGTGAAGTGTAGAAATCTTACCTACTTTGTTATTCCTTTACCATCCCCCATTTAAAATATAATTATCTTGAATATTTCCTCTGCATACATTTAGAATCACATCAGTGTGGTAAAAATAATTTAGAAAACTCCAAAGGAAAAGAAAACCATATTGAATTTAACCATATTTTTGCTCACATTGTCCTTTCTTCCTTTCTGACATTTAAAGTTCCCTCATTATTCTTTCCTTTCTGTTAAAAAAAAAATGGCTATTTCTTGTGATAGATCTTCTGGCAACATATTCTCTTAGTTCCCTTTTATCTGAGAATGTCTTAATTTTCTCTTCATTACTGGAGTATACTTTTGTTCAGTATATAATTCTGGATTGGCTGTTCTCTGCTTTTGGCACTTAAAAAATATCGTGCTATATTAACTTCTGATCTCCATGGTTTTGGATAAGAATTCCATTACCATTTGAATTCTTTTCCCATATAGGTGAAATATTGTTTTTCTGTCATTGCTTTCAATTTCTTTTCACTTTATTTACTTTCAAAATTTTAATTATGATCAGTCTTGGCATAAATTTCTTTGGGTTTATGCTATTTTGAGTTCCTTCAGTTTTTTAAGTCTGTAGGTTTATGGCTCTTACAAAATTTGGATAGTTTTTTAAAAAAAATATTTAATGGTGTTTTCATTTTTTTTTTAATTGACAACAAATTTGGGAAGTTTTTAGCCATTATTTATATCAGTTTTTTTTTTTTAATTCAGTTTTGCTCTCTTTTTCCTCTTCTTCTGGGACTCCAATGACATCAATGCTAGATATTTTGTTATGGTCTCACATTCCGCAGGCATTGTTTGTTTATTTTTTTCAGTCTATTTTCTATCTTTTGTTCGGATATGGTGATTTCTATTATTCTGTTTTCCAATTCATTGATTCTTTCCTCTGACCCTTCCATTCTGAAGATGAGCCTATCCACAGAGCTTTTTTTATTGTGTTAATTGTATTTTTCAGTTCTAAAATTTCTAAAATCTAGAACTTCTGAAACTTGTTCTTGTTTATATCTTCTATTTCTTTGCTGATACTTCCTAATTCTTTGCTGAGGCCATCTACTTTTAAATTTGTTTAAAATATGCTTAGACATTTGCTTTTTAAAGTATTTTTATTATGGCTGGTTTAAAAATTTTCTTAGATAATTCTAATGTCTCTGTGATCTCAACGTTGGCATCTATTGATTGTCTTTTTTCATCCAGTTCGAGATATCTTGGTTTTTAGAGGTGAGAGATTTGGGAGGTCCCCCAAATCACTTTCAGGTCAATAATTCTCTAGAAGAATTCACAGAACTCAGAACTCAACAAAGACCATTTTCATGGTGACTAAGCAACTCACAGTTATGATTTGTTACAGAGAAAGGACACAGGTTGATATCAGCAACAGGAGAAGTTATATATGGGGCAGGGCTCAGAAGACAAGTCACAGAGTTTCTAATTGTCTTCTCCTAGTGGTGTTGTGCATACTGGGCTTATTTCTTCTAGCAGTAATCTGTGGCATTACATTAAGTTTTGCCAATCAGGGAATCTCACCTGAGCTTAGGTGTTCAGAGTTTTCACTGGATATTGGTCACATAGATATGGTTGACTGCTCAAATTACTAACTTTAGTGTTTAGCCCCCTCATAGATGAGACCACGTGGTCCTACCGTCCACCATAAATCACACTGTTATCATAGACTGTCCTGCATGGGCCAAAGTCCCCAAATAAGCAAAGATACTCTTAGCAGGCAGAACATTCCAAAGGCTTAGAGGTTAGCTCCTAGGAGTCCGGGGCAAAGGCCAAAGCTTTCTTTGGGCAAGGTTAATCCTTTACGTCACAGCATGAAACATTGACACTTGGTTTTATGCTATGAAAGCCTGGATCTTATTTTAAAAATCTGCTTCAGATGACTTTCTCTGAGAGTGCACTGGCACAGGAAAGGGATGTACTACTGTCATTACTGCCAGGAAGAGGTAGAAGTCAAGGTTCACCCCTCAATTTCCATAGACATTCTAAGGGAGCAGTTCTTGTTACTGTTTGGTGGAGTTAGGAGGTCTGGCTCCCCACATGGTCTTCACTGATGCAGAATGATGGTGGACTCATTATTTCTGGGTGTTTGTGGAAATCTTGACTCTTCAGTAGGCCTCCTCTGACACCACCCTAGCAGGGAGAGGAAAGGGTGCCTCATTATTGTCAGGTGATAGTGAAACTGCAGGTTCCCTATGAGGTCTCACTAATACCTTGTGAGGGAGTGTTGTTACCAGCTGATGGACACCTTATTAGAATATCATGAAGGTGTAAGTCTAGGATTCCCAGTTGAACTTTGCTAGCATGGATAGGAAGAAAACCACAATTTTTCTGTGGTGTTCTGCTGAAATAGAGTGGTTATTGTCTGCAATTTTTATTTCTTGCTAGGCTCCCCCTATTTGGTTCTTTGCTTAGAGAGGAATAAGTCCCTTCAGGGGAATTTCTTTTCTATTCCTTTAGCATTTCTGTGTTGCTGGCCTTTTTAGCTCCTACTCTGTGCTAATGAAGCAAAAAGAAAACTCAGGGAACTCACCCTTGTGCTATTCCTTAAGTCCTGGGGTTCCTAGTCTATTTACTCTTTCTTCTCTTACATTTCAGGGTCTTCTTATATTTATTTTATATATAATGCTCAGGCCCTTTAATTAATTCATCCAGTGAGATGAATAAGATAAAATACATCTATTTCATTTTCCCTTAAGTGGGAATCTCCACTTATGGACATAATTTGAAATTGAAAAATGGTGATAAATATTGTAAAGGACATAAAACAAAGCGTAAAACAGTAGAAAGGTTAGTCTGTGCAATTGATGATAATCAACAATAAATAAACAACATTGTCAAAAAGAGAAAAAGAAAATTTTCTAAAGGCATGACTAGATGATTATTTTCAACCCTGGATGTCTGCTGGTATAAAGAAAATTTTGGAGAAAGTTGGGAATTTATTTGAAAACTTGAAGATTATCATTATGAAAGTTTGACAGGTTCAAAGCCCTTTTAAATGTGAAAATGCATTGATAAAATCACCAATAGCGGAAGCAATAGCTTGTAGCTGTTAAAGCATTTCTGATAAAGTTTGTGGCATTCAAACAAAGAAAGGGATGCATGCTTCAATTGATTTCCAGTGTTGATGAGACTGGGCTGCTTTGTAAAATGTAGGCTGATAAAAATGTACCAGCAGAAGAAAAACAGCATGCCCAATGAAACAGTTGGAGTTCTTTCAGAAACAGAAAGTGCCCAAGCAGGAAGGGATTAAATAGATAGAAGTAGATACTTACAAAACCATTAGAAGGAAACAAACCTCAGGGGAAACACTGCTTGATTTTAGGTTTTGCAGGTAGTGAAAATTGTAGGAGACAGCCACCAATGATCTCAGCACCCTGTTTCACTAAAGTGGGTGATTATCAAGAGAATTCCTGTAAGACACAAGCAATTTCTGAGACCTGATTCATCCTACTAAATCCCAGCTACCACTGAAGAACTGTATGTTTCTGCTTCACTCTTCTAAGAGGCATTTTTACTTTATTTTATTTTATTTTTGACAGACTCTAAAACCATATCTGCTTTCAAAGATTCTGGGAAGTGTCATTTGCATGTTTTCAGTTGCAATAATACAGGAGAGAGCATAGAAGACAGAAAATGGTGTAAACTTGCCAATATATAATCTGGCACATCTGGTTTTTGAAGCAATGGACTTACAAACAGCCAGTGGAAAAACAGAGAAAATTCTATTTTATCACATTAAATATTCATATAGACTTTGCTTATAGAGAATGATTGTTCTCATTTTACATATTAAATAGAGACAATAAAATTTAAGCAACTAGATCAAGGTAACCAGAAAGAAGTGTCAAAACTGGAATTGGAGGTGGAATTCAATTGCTCTATTAGCTGTCAGTTTTTACTTCTCTTTTAAAAAGTTTTGAGGGATAAAGTATTAAACTTGAGGTCATAGCTCAACCCATTCATGTATAATTAAGGAGAATCGTATACTCAGAAAACTTCATGTCTATGTGTATGTGAGGAAACAAGGGGAAGGTAAATGTGAGAATATACAGAATAAAGAAAAATGCATGTATTAAATGTATATACATGATTACTGTGTACTGGTGAACATCATCGTTTAAGATGAGAGGAGAGGAAAATTCAGTGAAAATGCTTGAGAAGAACTTGGAGAGAAAGGATACCATTAAATTAAAAGAGTGAAGAGAGATTATCCTTTTAAGAGGCATAGTTTTTGAACTCCCCTAATTCCTTCATAAAAACAAAGCAGCTAGGTAGCAAACTGTATGAAGAACCCTTATGAGAAAACTTTTGAGGAACTGCCAAACTATTTTCCACAGCAATGGCATCATTCTGCATCCCCACCTGCAACATCAGGGTTCTACTTTCTCAACACTTATTATTTTCCATTTATTATTATTATTATTATAGCCATTCTAATCTGTGTGAAGTGTTATTCCATTGTAGTTTTGATTCGCATTTCACTAATGAACAATGATGTTGAACGTCTTTTCATGTGAATGCTGTTGATTTCTAAATTATCTTTGGAAAAATGTTGATTCAATTCTTCTGCCATTTCTAATTGGGTTGTTTATCTTTTTGTCATTAAGTTGTAAGGGTTAACATATTTTAGGTACTAGACTCTTAGAAGATATATAGTTCCATGTCTCTTTCTGAATATTCAGTTAAACCAATTTCACATAAAAATGAAAAGCACAAAAACATCTAGTTTGAATACCTTGCAAAGTTTAGAGGAAAAAAAATAATAACAAGAAAGGGAATCACAGGAGTGAAAGCTTACCAGAAATACAAGCTTACAGAAGAGATTCAGTTTATATCCCACTATTTCAAAAGAATATAAAAAAATTATTTTCGAATAATATGAGACATAGATGAAAAAGAGAAATCAAATTTTTTTTAAAAGGAAGAAATTGTAGTGACAGAATTCAGAAAAATATTGGGCACAAGCAAAAAACAAATCATTTCAGACCTGAAATCATTTTGTTCCTTGTGGTCTACTAGACATAAACCACAAGGAACAAAAAAGCAAATGAATGAACACAGCAATAATGTCTTAATAGAAATACATGAATCAGGATGTTTTTTCAAAAAGAAAATGAAAAAAAGACTAAAAGAATTCAATAGAAAGTGAGAAATGTTGCATACAGGCAAACAAGATAAAACAGAATGGGAAATAGGAGTTCCTGAAAAAGAAAACTATAGCAATAAATAGAACAGAACAAATACTGTAACTTACAATTCAAGTACAATGTTTATGGAATACAAGAAAAATATTTGAAACTATATATTAAAAGAGTATTTCATATAGCTGAGAATACTTATGTGGAATGACTAACACCGAGATATACGTTAATAAAATTACTGGACTTAAACTGGAGCACCTAGATTGAAAAAAAAAAAAAAGCAAGTCATTTACATGGCAAATATGATTCAATTCTTGTTAGCTTTTTTTCTAAATCAATGTTTATTGCAAAAGAAAATGAAGCAAATTATTCAAAAGATGGAAAGGAAAGTTGTGGAACTTCTTTTTTTTTTTAATCCTGCAAAATTAACTTTTGCATATAAAGGGTATGAATGGACAACCTATTTCAAGAACTCAGTAAATGTTGTTTCCATGAGACCTTCCTGATGAATATACTAGAAAATGAGCTTGAAATATCTAAAATGTCTCAAGAGACACTGACATAGTACTGGCAGTGTGGGTTAAATATGCAGTTAATTGATAACCATGACTAAATGAGAGTCAAAAAGCAAAAAGTGTGGTATGCAATAAATATATTCTCTGATATTATAAAAGTAGTGACACTATAAAAAGTAAAAAACAGAGAACATGGGGAGAGCATAAACAAAAATATTAACTGTTTTCAGTAATCATCTGAGTGTTGGTAGTATTTGAATTATTATTCTGAGAGAAATATTTGCATTGCATAAGAAAAAATAAATGAGTAAATACGAGAAATTCCAATTTTATCATTCCCTGTGTCCTTGAGAGCCAGACTTCTTGGTGTGGAAGAAAGACGGCACAGATATAATAGGGTAAGTAAAAACTTTGTATGCTGGATTTTAGTTAGAGTTGTAAACATGAATTGAGATATTTTATCTATATCTATGTAGCTAGCCAGCTACCCACCTACCTGTCTAGATTGCCTAGTTCTGTCTACTGAAAAGGTCTAGAAACAGTGGATCTTGGTAGCAGTAATCATATCTAATACATGAAGCATATATTGATATATTTTCTCCCACTATATTTGTCTGCTTGGGTTGCCATGACAAAATACCACAGACTGGGTGGCTTAAACAACCAAAGTATATATTTTTTACAATTGTGGAGGATAGAAATCTCAGATCAAAGTGTCAGCAGATTTGATTTCTGGTGAGGGCTCATTTCCTTGTTTGCAGACAGCCACCTTCTCACATGTCCTTATATGGCCTTTCAGAAAGAGAAAGATTTCTGGCATGTCTTCGTTTTTCTTGTAAGGACACTAATAGTATCATATCAGGATCCTACCTTTATGATCTAATTTAACCTTAATTACCTCAATAAAAGCCCTATCTCCAAATAAAGTCACAGTGGGATTAAGACTTCAATATATGAATTTTGAGTAAACACAGTTCAGTTCATAACACCTACTAAAGGAGAGACAGCTGATTCCAGATTTGGGACAGGACATGTAGAATATGAGCCTTACATATTTTCTTATATCAAATAGCATGGAAGTTATCAAAAAATACTACATATTACTAGGATTGTGTCAAATGGATTTAGGAGCCAATTTTTAAAAAGCTCCCACTGCCAAAGTCCATAGTATCATTAAGTAAGTACTATTTGAAATTCATCAAATATTTTTGAATACATAGTTTATGTTGATATTAAAAACAAAATAATTAGTTGCTTCAAGAGAATGGTAACAAAATAATTGGTTGCTTCAAGAGAATGGTAAGAACATATTCATTATCACAAAAAGTGATAGAGAAAGAATCAGGTCTTTATCCTGTTTTTCTATATGAATGGTTCTACTACATGCCCAAAGAGGAAAAACATTCTTTAAAAGTACTCTAAATAGCACATGAAAAATAAATGAAAGAATTAGAATAGTTCCTATGTTGTAATTTCCCAGTGAATGAATGGATCTAGGCATCAAGCATCAATGATTGGTAACTTCACAGAAAGACGAGCAGGCACTATTTTCCTTTTGTCAAAAGAACAGAGTGCCACAAGAGATCATATCTGAGTCTCATCTAACCTCCTTGTCCATCTGCCAATTTTCAGGAAATTCAGAGGACATGGAAGCATAGAAACTGCACTGTGAGCATGCAATATGCAAAACCCAGACTGTGGGAAGATGTGTAAGTCTTCAGTAGTTATAGAACAAGAATGAGAAAGGGATAGAGAATGCATAGACTAAAAAAAATGGAAGAAATCCAAGGAAGTGAGCAATTTTTGCCCATCAGAGGGATGAGGAGGTGTGTGTGGAAAGAAGGCTGTGATTGGGATCAGATACACAGAAGGGGGGTCTGGTGTAACTGACCAAATTTCTATCTGTTGACTAGAATGGTAATTACAATTCAATGATGATATTGATTTTTACACAGTTTATAAAACTGTAAGTTTTTTGTGTGTGTGTTTCTCCCTATTTTTTGTATTTGTTACACTTATTGTAACAATAATAATCATTGTTATTTTATTTTACAATAAAAGGGGAATTATTTCATAATCTCAGAGGTTTTGTAATAGAGTGGAACTCTCCAAGTGTATATATGGTCACATGATTATGGTACAATTCAGGCTATGTTTGGGGACATAGGGCATGTCATTTAACTTCTCTACAGTCTAAATTTCCTCATCTTCACAATAATGATACTTTGTAGAACTGTAATGATGATTAAATGAGATAAATTATGTCCAATACCTGGCATGGTGTTTGGCATTGGAGAAGACGTTGTTGAACAGTAACTGTTACTATCAACTCATTGGCACAACTCAAGGGCAGGGTCAAGACTCTGGATTCTGAAAGAAGCCAATAACATGAGAGAAAATGAGAATTGAGGGCCATAGACAAAGTGAGCAGGAGAGTGAAGTATCAGTAAAAGAAAGGAACATCAAAGTAAATCCTAATAATACCAGAAGAGAGGGTCTGGGGAGGTCAGATAGCTGACCTCAACTCACCCTATCCTCTACCAGGTTCTTGACTCTGCCACAGGAAAAGAATTCAAGGGCAGAGTCACAGTAGGAAATGAAATATGTAAAGAATAAGAAACCCAGACTTCACGGGGAAAGTGCAGCCTAGCTCCAGAGAATGAGTGGCAGCCTTGGCAAGTTAAATATAAAAGTAAGAAATACACACTTTACGAACAAAATGCAGACTGGTCCCAGGGTGAACAGCAGCCTGCTAGAGGCAAGTTCAGCAAAGAAGGTAAGATATACACTTCTCCCAGGCAATGTGTGGGCTGGCTCTAGGAGTGAGCAACAGCCCCACCTTTTTCCTGGATTCAACTTTTATAGTTTGACTACCTAAACATATTCATGTTATCTAATGAATATTCAACTAAGGGTGTAGTTCCCAGTAATGTAATCCAGTCTTGCACATGCTCAGTTAGTCTCTTTTAGAGCATGCTCATTGGTCATATTCCACCACATTCATCAAACATATTCAAATATATTCAGTGCTCTTTAGTGCCTCCAGTGGAGGTCATTTAAGGGGTAAACTCCTTTTTACTGAGCATGCTCAGCCAACAAGATTACACAAATCTGCCTCCTGTAGTCTCAATCTCTGCATGTTGGTACTGAAAATAGGTGCTGCAGGCCACTGTAGTTTAGGACCCAGAGGCAGGGCTTGAGTCCTAAGGGAATGGTTTGAGCTACAGGGGAGTGGCCTGAAACCCAGTCCTGGGGAGACTGAGCACCTCATATCCCACTAAGAGCAGAATGTGGTAGAGAATGTAAATGTCTTGAGTGTTGGAGCCTGGTATCATGCATAATGATGCACTATAGGAGTTTCTTTGGCATATTTTTGAAAGTGTGGCAAAGGAATGGATCTTGAGTGTTCTCATGAGAGACTTTGTCCACACAACCATGCCACTTGCAGCTGACCTTTGTCCATATTTTGAGGTCCTTAAGTAAAGCCACAAGATTTGATATTTTCCAAGTGAAGAAATGTTGCATGCCACTACCTCTTAACCAAATTAACCTCTACTCTTCCCTAGATATATACAGTGGCCCTTTTCAGTATTATTATTTTCTGTTTGGGATGACTACCCTTCAGTTAGATGGATTAATTATACATTTAAATATAAAAAGTATGCATTTCAGGGAAGGTGGACAGATTCTCTACTTCTCTCACTCTTGTGAATATTAGTTATCTTGTCATAACCTAACAATTTATTATTCTGGGGCTTTTCTCAGTATTGTTATTACAAAAAATGATGTTTAATAACTTGTGATTATCACAGTTTCAGATATGGACACTTTCTGGAAGTAATAACTAAGTAAAGTTTAGCCTTTCTTTAGATACTTTAGCTCGTGGATTCCTCTAGAGAGATAGTTGAATTGTGTGCTTCAAATAATCCTCTCCTCAAAAGCGTAATGTTGAAGGTCAAATAAGCCATTTGCTCTAGTTTAACATGGGTGGCTGTGGAGATGAACAGATTTGACGTATTTAAATAAAACATTCTAATAGCATGTTCCGGCCTTGGAGGCCTCAGGCAGCATACGATGTATTTGTTAGACACCATGGCTTAATTACTCTCATAAATGAATTATACCAATTTCAATTTAAAATCATAAGTGTTACAGTTGAACTAAGGTCAAATTAAACTTTCTGTCAATTATGCAGATTACTTAAGCAATTATGTAAATTGTTAATAAATTCTTAAGTGATGTGGAATTTTCCTTGAGAAAATATCTATTTTATGCTATTGGACTTAAATACTTGGAGAGTATGGATACTCAGAGAAAAATGAAACGTGGCCCTAAATATCTGTATGCTAGTTCTCTTGGGAGCACTCGTTCTGGCAAAGTTAGGCCTTCTGATCACTTGAGGACAGAAAGGACCACGGTTTCTACTCAAGAGGTCCTCTGCTCTCTACCCCAAGTGAATCACTGTGCAGTATATATATGTGTGTATTGAGACTACACACTGTACCCCACAAACAGGTACAAATAAATGTTAAAAAATAAAAATAAATAAAGCTTCTCAGTTTTGTCAGCACCACACTCACCCAATGAGCTAACCGGCCATCCCTATATGGGATCCGAACCCGGGGCCTTGGTGTTATCAGCACCACACTCTCCCGAGTGAGCCACGGGCCGGCCCAGCTTCTCAGTTTTGCATTGTGAAGACACACATTCATTAGTCTACCAGAAAGCAGTGTTGTTCCAGGGATTGGGGATGGGAAGGGAATGAAAGTGAGAATAAAAGATCTACTTCATTCAGTCCTATTAAAATTCTTCACAGACAATGCATTCCCCCTCTGCCTGTTCCTAGGACAGATTTTGCCCAGTGCTCAGCCACCCTGTCTATGACATTACCTGATGCAAATATGATGAGCAGCAAGATCAGGGACAACAACCATCACGGGTTCTCCCTCTTACACTCAGTGCTCATTACAATTTTTGAGAACCTGCTTCTATTTTCCGTCATATCTTGGGTCTCCTATCTTAATTTGGGGGGGCTACCTTAAACCAAACTTACTCATCCAAACAAGAAAACTGATTCTGCTTTTACTGAAGGAAAAACAAAAAACCTTAAGTAGGAAAGCCAACTCCCTTAAATTATTTTTGGTTCCCAGGTTATAAAAGGAAAGAACCATTTTCAAGAATTGACATATCTGAAGCCTCCAGTGAGAATACATATAACTACTGTTCTCTTTAAAATGCTTTCAAGAGAAGCACTTGTTTAAAAATGCTCTTTAGTATGATCAGTCCTCTTTCTGAAATACGAATGTATTTCATATTTCTGTTGTATTAGGTTGGCTCATCAGGCTGCAAAGAGAAGGCAGCTCAGGACTTCACAGGTGACAGGGTTTTATATAACTCCCGGGGGGGTCAGCATGAGCAGTCCATTAGGTCTTGGGGAGTCCTGCAATGCGCTCTGATGACATAGCTTCTTTGGCCCACAGCAACATCTCGGTAGACTCTCCTCCCTCTGATTCAGTATCTTCCTGTCTCTCCTTTTCTATCCACTTCTGCTGACTGTCAGCTCTTTTTACGTGTCTAATATTCATATTTTTTTCAAGAAGGTAGACTTTGTTGAGCATTTCATTTGCTCCACAAAATAGCCCCTACCCTGGGGAAAATTCTTACGTCAAGGCATTCCATGGGCTTGTGATCGGTTTTGGCCACGATGGAGGGAACACAAGGTACAAAGAATAGTGACCAGTGAAAACAAAATCAGCTATGGCCAACTTTATTCAGAATGGGGCTAAGAAGCTACCCGATGTGTATAGACATCTTCATGAGAAAAGGGGGAAAAAATGTCCTACTAGTGTTCCATGGGTGAAAAATTCAGTTCTCTTCTTTTCTCTTCAGGACTATCTATGAGCCTCACATGTGTTATAACTGGAGTATCGAGCTCACAGCATTTCACATAATTTCTCCCCTGTTCAGGCGTGTTGATGGGGGAGGTTTACAAGTCCCAGAACAAACAATAACAAATTATAACTGGGTTTGGAAGGTAAAGCTCCACTGCTGTACAACTAAACCACGCAAAGCGAGTGTTTGAATCCAGTTGAGACAATCCAAAGTTCACCTGTGACTAACTGAAGCCCTAATAAAGGCAAAAACCTCTGGCCTTGGTCCTCTGGGTTTCCCAGCTTGTGTAAATTAACATTTGAACATGAGTTATGAAATGTGTGACATATCAATAAAAAAAAGAAAGCACTTGATACTGTGAAATATGCATATTGATGAGAGCCATGAGAAAACTCAATGAATGCTAAATTATGGGTCTACAGAGGGCCACCTTTGTTAAAATCTACATGTCACTATCTGTAAACTCCAGAGTATTCAACAGAAAGCATAGGGGCAAGTGTACCTGGAAAACCTAAATTCTTTGTAATACAGAGGAAAGACGTTATAAAATATTAGATGAAAAGATCCCTTTCAGATGTGTTTGCTTTGTAGTGACTCCCTTCCTGGCTCTTCTGCATATGTAAAAGTCATCACCACCTTGAGCAGATTGCCTGCTTTTTTAAAGACATTGAACCTTCCCCAGATCTGGCATAGAATTACCGGACCAGCATTTTGAAATGTCTTATTGTCATCACCATAAGCATTTCTGTGAAGGCAAGCAAAGACAAACAAAGCCGAAACAATTTTTTTTATTATTATTATTTTTTTGCTTCCAATCGGCCCAACACTGTATTGTGGGCCCCCTCCTCGGCCACCATTTCAGGGCTACATATGACCATAGACAGAAAGCTATTTTGAGCATTGAAAACAGCCTTATTACCCTGCCATTTGTGCACAGGTTTTTTTTTTTTTTTTCTTTCTTTCCCCGTGACATTAGAGAGTCCGAAGTGACATACATTTTTTATAGCTTCATAAAGTCGTCTCCTGACCGGGTCACCCTTCTCATAACTAGGGAGCAGAACGCTTGAAAAAACCCATTCATCAACGTGAAAGCAGCCTCTGTCTGCGGGTTCCAATATGCACAGTCTGGCAAGATCCAGCTCAGTGCAAATGCTAACTTACTCCTTTGCTAATGCCAAATGACCCACTCACTTCTATCAGTGCCGCGAGGAGGACAAGGGCACGGGGGCTGTCTGCATCTGCAGAAGCACTTCTCAAGACAGCCCAGCATCCAGCCTTCCTGCTAAATGTACTGAACGCATTCGAAAATTAGCTTTATATTTATACTAATTAAATATTCAATTAAACAAAGATAAAATTATGGGGGAAAATTTGTTCTCACCTAATGAACTATAGCTCATTTATTACTTTTTCAAAGATATACCATTAAAGTTCTGGTGAAAAACTGCTGGAATTATTACCCTTATTTTTATTTCTTCGAATGTTTTTCCTCTGTTCTTTGTTTAGATATTCAGACTTAGAATGGCCTAACCTTGGATGACAGATGGATAAAAGAAGGTAGAAAAGGTGGAAAACAAGGAGAAAATGGTTACCCCTGAAACTTCTTGTTGATAGGCAGAAATTTCCTTTATTGAAGCAGAAGTCTATCCAAGGGGATCTTTTCTGCAGAATTTAATGGTGTACTTCAGGAACATACAGGCTTTGGGATTTGAAAGCTACATGCTTGCCATGGATTTTAGCTCTGTTAAAATTGAGGTCTTCTGACAGGTGCAACCAGCCTCTAGGTCAGAAAGGCCAGAACATTCCCCTACCCTCACCCGAGCCCATTATATACTGGGTTCCTGTACTGAGCCTTTTGGTTTTAGAAAACTGAATTCGAATTTGAGTAAAGATCACAAATAAATAAAAAATAACAACTCACACTTCAAGACTGTATTTTTATTTTGGATTATTGCTCTCATGATATTGAACAGATTGCATGTATGCACATGCACATACATATATCACATAGGTATACATGCGTAATACAAAAATACATGGTATGTATATACATGCATAATTTTTTATGTAGCCATAAACCAAAAAAAAAAAAAAAAAACCTATATGCGCATATGTATGTGTAATTTGATAAACAGCTCAGAAGCTACTGGAGTACAATTCAGAGGACAAAATAAAATCATTGCTATAAAATCAATTGCTCTGTGTTAAAGAAAATCACACCAAGGCTAAAAACATTCTTGCCTCTTTCTTCTCATGTTTTAGCCAGTTGTCAGATTGGCAGATCTGGAAAATGAGACTGTGTAAATTTTACTAGACATCCTGCCAACCACACGGTGCATATCTGATGTGAGTCTCTCATCCCAGTCCGCTGCCTGATATGTCACCTAGAAAGGGTCACCTCTGGGAAAAATGGCACCCTCTCTCTACCATAGTGTCTCCTTCCAGACCAGTAATCCTGACCATGGAAGACTGTAGCCATTCTGCCTTCTAAAGTCAATCCACGCAAGCATCGCCATGGGGGTGGTGAGTAGGGGAGGACAAGCACTAGGAAATTAAACACACCTTGCTGTTTCTTTATTCCAAACAGTAGATACAAGACTGTTGAGAACTTTTCCACCTACCTTTATAATTT
Source organism: Cynocephalus volans (assembly GCF_027409185.1). Classification (NCBI taxonomy): domain Eukaryota; kingdom Metazoa; phylum Chordata; class Mammalia; order Dermoptera; family Cynocephalidae; genus Cynocephalus; species Cynocephalus volans. The sequence continues at coordinate 48,430,592 of NC_084462.1, forward strand.
TTCTTTCTATTAATGTAGAAAATATTCTGAAAATGCTTCAAAAACAGCTCTGGATCTCTAAAAAAGGATTCATCTGTTTAAAGTGGCCATCAACACATTCGAATGTGCTTCTTATTTTTGAAACAGCAGATGGTGATGCAATGATATCTCATTTGATTTTAAGACCGAATTGTAAATTCAGGTATAAAATAAAATATTGGGATGAACAGAGATCACATCTGCAATCTTCCTCAGAAACTTCTACGATAAATATGAACCATCCAGTCCCTAAGGCTCAGCTCCCTCTCCTCGCCTCGTCCCAGATATGATTAAATTTGTACATTGTCATTTACTCATCTGGAAAATCTAAAGTTGCCTAATTACTTAGTGTTAACAGACTTAACTATTTTCATTTATTTTCAGGGAAGTTTAGTGTTTTTCTTTTCCTTTTCTTAATAATAACAATAAAATGAATGACGGAGTCCTTTGCGGAAAAATTAAGATTTAGAATAATTCTTATTCAGCCTATTACAATAAAATGGAGGTCAATAATCCCCTGATAATATACCTTTTAATAATTAAAACATAACATTTCACCATCACTACTTTCAAAAGCCATGATGTATTTGATATAATAAATTAAGCAAAAATAAAATTTTTCATAAGGTTCATGAATACAGCCATGTCCAGAGGAGTAAGTAAAGGGTAGACAGAATGAATTTGCTTTGGACATTTTATTAATATTTATTAGATGTCCAGTTTTGTTCAAACTGATCTGGAATATCATACCAGTGTTGGATTATAACTTTACCCTGAATAAACCCTTTATTTGATGGCATTTTTATAAAATGAAAATTCTCAGCAACTCTGTGCTGAGAAATACCATACCAACTTACATTTGTTTCTCTACTCAATTTGTAATCCTATAAAGCTAAGATTAAATATTGTCAGTTATTCTAAGTACTTTTACAAAGTCATGTTACAGCAATGAAAAAATGCCTACAAGGTATGTTAAGAACTTTAAACATTATCTGCTCAATACTACCCCAAATATAATCCGTGATTATGTTTGATTTCTCTAAAATTCCCCTGCAGTTTTGGGGACAAATGGTACATACAGCTTTCCTTCCGTTTCCTGACTACTGATCATTCAGCTATGTCAATTACAAAATGAACTGCACTTTCAGGCTCTTTAGGAGGGCTGGACTGTAAATTTCATGGGGGCAGAGGAAGGGGACCACGTCATTCTCCATATTATCATTAAGTCCTCAGCAATGGCGCAGTGTGCTGGCACTTAGTAGGTGCTCAATAAATATTTGTTCAATAAATTTGTTAATAAAACTTTATAAACAGGAGCTTGACTGCTTTACTGCTAGTACAAGCAGATAAAACACTGGAGGAGTTAAAAAGTGTTAGAAAGGGGAGGGAGTGACACTTTTCCCCATTACTTTGTAAATGAATGAAATCAGAAAGGAAAATATCAGAAGAAAATTTTGGTGAAAAGAGGAGATTTTAATAAATAACCAAGAGACGCAGAAGACTACCACTCTAATACCAGATGTAAATGACTTTAATTGGTAAATTGAAAGCTTTGCTTCACCTCTAAATTGAAAAATACTCTGTGGAAATACACATGCTCCAGGATTTGGTCTTAGATCTTGCTTCTATGAACGATTACCCTTCACATTTTACCAAGTGAAATACACTGACAATACCTTTGTGACACTTGAGAAAAGTAAGTCATATTCAGGTAGAGTAAACAAACTTCAGCCACCTGAAATCACCAGACAGTTGGAGTCAATAGTGAAATATATAAAGTGGTTTTGACTTTATACATAATAGCGTTGATTTTCTCTTTAACTTTCAATTGGGACTGTGGATTCTAAAGCTGCCAACAATCTGCTTCCAAGTGCAATTGGAAGGTTAACAGCTTAAGCAAATTTTTAATTTAGGTTTTGTTTTGCTTTTTTTTTTATCTTCTGAATAAGAAAGATGAGGTCTAGAAAGAACACAGAAATGAAATCATACTGTACATATTCTCTAAACTGCTCTTCAGTGGAGCAATATGACAAGAACATCTTTTCATATCAATCAATATGGGTATCAGCCAAGATAAACTAGATTAATCTGTGGCAGCAACCAATGCTAAAATATTAGAAATAAAAAAACAACAAAACTCTATTTCTGGTTCATGTTTCATGATCATAATGGGGGAGGAAGCTCTTTGTAGCTATTTTAAGACTCAAGGGTGTACCAGATGGAAAAGAGAGTTCTTCAGGTTCTTACATTTGCAATTAAATATTCCATTCTGGAAATGAAATATATCACTGTGCCTCACACCTCACTGGACAGAACTCGTCATACAGGTCCATTCAATTATCAACTGTAATCCTTCTACATGCCTGGCGTTTGAAAGCTGAAAATAGCCAAATCTTTAGAATCATTTTTCACAGTGGTACAGTATTCCATTTCATAGTAATTTTTGACCTCTTCACTTTTTTTGTAATGTGTGTGTGTGTGTGTGTGTGTGTGTGTGTGTGTGTGTGGTTAACCAGGAACTAAATCTTTGTGCATATCCATAATTATTTTCTTAGGATAACTGTCCATAAATAAAATTATCATGTCTTTATAATGTATATTTTAAGGCTTTAGATATGTAGCATCTAAGTATATTTCAGAAAGTTAGACTCCCACAGGTTGTGTAAAAGAGTATTTTTTAATCCCTTAACCTCAGTTATACTGAATTATTTTTAACTTTTATAAACTCAATAGGCAAAAAATGTCAAGTGATAGTTAAAGTTTTTAAAATCACTATTTGCATAATTATTTGTAGATTTTAATGTACCTTCGCTTTCATTACTTCATTATAATCTACGACAGCAGTACCACTAGATACACAGAAAATCTGCTGCATCCAGCACCCTGAAGTTTCTAACTCAGGAATTCTACTGCTGCTCTCAACCTCCTGCTGGAGGCCTAATAGGAGCCTCACACTTAAGTCAGAAGCAAAACTTGTACTCTCAGTCACCCTAAAAGGGCTCCATGCTTTCACCATAAACAAAGTTACTCGAGCCAAAAACCCACAAATCATCACTAAATCCTTTCTTTCTCTCAAACCCATATCCAAATAATAAACAAATCCTGTAGGCTCCAGTTTCAAGACATCCCAAATCCTGCCTCTACTCTCCACCTCCACTATTCTATCCCGCTGCAAGCCATCACTATCTCTTGCCTGAATTATTGCAAAAGCTATCTAACTGGTACCCTACAAATCTCAATTTACCAGAAGAAATGATTTTTTATGAGATAAAATTCATATAATGTCACTGAGTTGTGCAAAATTCCAATCATAACCAAAACAAAAGCCAAACTGCTTATCATGGTCAACCAGACACTCATTTGCTATCATTCTCACTTTTATTCTCTTTGCTTCAGTCACATGGCTTTTTATCTCCCCTTGGAACATTCCAACTTGTCCTCTCATAGGCTAAGACTTTGCACTGCTGGTTCATATTAAAAGAAAAAACAGAACATCTTTTTCACAGGTTTTCGCATGGCTCTTTCTTAGCTTTATCTGGGTCTCTGATTACATGCTATCTGTTCAGACAGGTCTTTGTTGACTATCACACCTAAAATATCTCCTCTTTACCACATACCCACTTACCATCATCGTCACCATATCTTTCTTTTTTTTTTGAAATTTAAGATGTATTTACATATTTATTTTTAACTAAGGTATACAATTGACTATAACATTCAAGCTAAATAAAAACTCATAGCATAGAGTCAGATGTATGTTTTGTAGATAATTTATTTTCATTTAAAAATAATTTACCTGTTCTTTAAGGATCCAAGAAAGATTGACCACATATATGAGAGTACTTCAAAAAATTCATACAAAGATTTGTATTTTTTAAATTCGATTTTTCCATGATCTTTTTGAAGTACCCTTGTATTTATCTCCTCTCCCTTACCTTCTCAAGAACACAATGAAATGAAAGATAACCCGATTTATTCTCCTACTTTCCTAGACCACACTTTCTCATGTTCTCTTCTCTCCTCATACCTCAAAAATCTCCTCCTCTTTTTTCACCCACAGCTGACAACCTTGCTTTCTTCATATTGAGACAATAGGACCTCCACAAACTACTGATTTTATCTAAAATTTTGTTTAACTCTATTGGGTGTATACAGGGAGGAAAAAATGGGTGGAGGGATACATGTATAATGGATTAATCTTTTTAAAAATTTTTTATTTTAATTTATCAATATGCAATGTAGTTGATTTTTGCGTCCCTTTACCAATTCCTCCTTCCCCCCCTCCTTCCCTCTCCCCACTGTCAACATCACATCTGTTCACTTATCTTAACAAGTTCAAGGAATTTTTGTGATTGTTGATCGTTACCGTATCTTGACTCTGTTTATTTGCCTTCATAATATTAAGCACTACTTTAAACATAGACCCACAAATATGCTCTCTTTGGCCCCACTAGAAAGCTTCATACGAGCAAGATAGATTCCCTTTAAATCCACTGTGTTGATAGCCCCCCAGACAGGAACAGGCACAGTTAGTTTCCAAGAAATATTTTTGAGAGAATAAATTAGTCACAGGACCTGTGTCTCCTGCAACATGGTAAGGTGGTCATTATGATTAGACCTTCACCTCCAAGATGGCAAATGAATTTTAACAGACATGATTTTAAATGCATTTCTGAACTGATAAGAAAAATTAAACAACTGCAGGGTAACCGGAAAGCACAGATGTTGGCAAATGTAACACAGAAAAGGATGATACTCTGTTGAAGAGCAATACCTGGGAAACAAAGTTTGGTGTTTAATCGTTGCTCAAAAACTAAAGGTCTATAACTTGGATCTACATGAAGTGGAAGATTGGAATCAGAGACCTATTCTTAAAGAAAGGACACCTAATAGGGTTAAACCATCAGTGAAATGTGAAGCAGTAAAAAATTTTGTCTGTGCTTCAGGTGGGAAATAAAATTGTATCCTCTGAAAATGTGTAACCTAAAGCAAATCACTGAGACAGTAGAAAGTGCAGTAACATTCTTGTCACCTAGAAGAGATAGGATGAAAAGTATTCTGATTAATAATGAGATGAGGGAAATTTTTTTTGTTAGGCAATGGAGAAGGGGCTGTGGAGAAAAAAAAAAAAAAAAAAAAAAAGCTGGTTTTTACAAGAAAGGTTCCAGCACTAATTTTCACCATCGCCAAGCTTTACTAAATCTCAAGGCCAAGAAACTAAAGTGGGACTGTTTTATGTCAACATGGCACCTAACAGGAAAGAGATGCTAATTCTTCATAGAGAAATGAGCAAAACATCTTCAAGCCAGTACCCTGAAATGACCCATATATTAAATTCAGTAAAATATGAAGAAATTATAATAATAAGAAATTGCCCATTACACAATGAAACAAATCACCATATGCAACAATTAGCAAACTTTTTTTTTTTATTACACATTTAGAAAAACAACAGATTTAGGATAGCTAAAAAGACTTTGTACTTTTAAATGATCAGATACAGATTGAAAAAAATTCTGTAATTTTAAAATAATAGAATTTTGTTCAAAACTTAGCAAAGAGCTAAATAAAAATATCAAAATGATCAGACAGATTTTAAGAAGCAAAATAGAACTTCTGAAAATAAAAATTTAATTGCTAAAAATCAAAAAAAATAGATGAGATGAACAAAAATTAGGCACAGATGAAGAGAAAACTAGTGGACTGGAAAATAGGGACAAAACTAAACTGAAATGTACCTCATAGAATAAGGATATGAAAGTTATAAGAAATTAGTTAAAATACAAAGAATATAAGAGAAACTGTGTCATATGTTTAATTACAGTTTCTAAAAAAGAGGACAATGGGGAGTGAATTGGGAAAATGTAATGGCTAGGAAATTTCCAGAATAGATGAAAAATGCAGATTGGAGAAAAAGGGAAGCAAAATATATTTATACAACATAAAAAGGAAACAGAAAAAGAAATTCAGACCTGGACTGAACAATTCTTTTTAAAATGCAGAACAATAACATTGAAAGTTCTTGAAGGCAGCAAGGAAAAACACTTCATGTATACACCGACAGCTGATATTTCAACAGTAAACAATGAAAATAAGAAAAAGCTGAAAAAGTACTTCAAATACTCAGAGGCAGTGATGCTCAAACTGGAATTATGGATCCAACAAAAGTGTATTTCAAGAACAGGGTAATATAAAGTCCTTGGGAACTAAAATAAAACAGAGGATGGCCATCAACCGACCCTTTCTAAAAAATATTCTGGAAGATGAACATCAGGAAGAGTGAGAATTATTCTAGACAGAGGCCTGAGATGAAATAAGAAATAGGAAAATGCATGAGTGAATTTAAACAAATATTAAATCAAACGTAAAACATTACTATTTGCATAAATGTATGAAAACAAAGCAATATTCCAATAAAGAAATTGTGGAGGTTAAAAACAACAATAGTGATCTAAAATAACAGATGAGACTTTCACTTACAAGACTGTTCATTACAAGATTTGGTATAAATTTATAAATAATGGGAAAAAATAAAATAGGATCCCATTCTTAGGTTAAAATTAAAAAATAAATAAATAAATCCCAAATGCACTCAAAATCTGACTGTGAAAAATCTTAAAATTCTAGGCGATAATATAAGAAAATATCTTCATGAACTCGAAGGAGAGATTTTTTTAAACAACACACAAAAAGCACTATTTATAAAGAAAACTATTGACAAATTCCATTATTTTAAAATGTAAAATGTCCATTTCTAATATCAAAATACTAAAGTAAACCAAAAAGGGGGGTGGTGGTGAGAGGGGACACAAGCCACAGACTGGGAGATGATATTTGAAACATATGCAAACGACAAAGAATTATTTCAAGTAGCAAAAAATCTAATATGAAAAAGAACAACAACTTAATTTTTCATGGGCAATAAAAATAAATAACACATGGAAAGAAAAAAATTATGTAAACTGATGCTCAACTAGAAAGAGAAATGCAAATTAATGCTATTATTTATATAAAAAAATTTTTATAATTGGCTCATGTTGATAAGAATGCAAAACAGTAGGAACTATTACACATTGCTGGGGGGTTGTGAATTGGTAAAATCGGAACTGGTAAAGAATTTATTATTACTTTATAATGCTGATGATGTGTATTATACCTTATAACTCAACATATCCCAGAAGAAGTCTTAAACATGTACATTCTGGACCATATTTGAGCATAGTTTTAGTAGCATTATTTGATAGCAATATACTGGAAATAACCCAAATGCCCATAAACAGAAGAATGAATAAATACACTGTGGTATAGTCACTAAAGAGAATAATGTGCAGTAGTATGAATTCATGAAATACAACTTCTGACATCAAAATTAATGAATCTCAACATGCAGGAGATTAATGGCCTCCAAATATTGCACCTGCTTCCCTGTATTTGCATTTAGAAAATGCAGTGGTTCTGGTTAGGAGCACGAGAAGAAATAATGGGTAGCACTTATGGCCCAAAACACAGCAGCATGGGAAGAAGTTCTTCATGTGCTCCTTTTCCTGCCACTTGACAGTGATGTTCCCAATGATGAAATCTCTGATAATCTGAGAACTCTGTCACCTTCCTAGTTGATCACATAGCACAAACCCTTGTAATGTTAAAGTTGAGATATGGGAGTTAATCTGCTATTTTGGAATAATATAGCCAGTGCTTACTAAAGATACCATTTATATAAAGTCCAAAAAATACATAATTTAACGTTATATTGTTTAGCAATAAATATCTATGTAAAAAAATCAACAAACAAAGGGACTTCTGGGCCAAGATGGAATAACAGGAACTGGTTTACCCTCTTACCTAAAACAACTAAAAACTGGAAAATATATATGAACCAACAGTTTTTAAGACATTGCACACCAGGCCATAAAGGGCAGTATCTCTAAAAGAAGGGAACCAAACACAGTGAGCTGTTCAAATGTTCCCACTTGCAGCCTATGGTGAGTCTATGCTGTGGCACAGGTAAGAGGAATACAGACAAAGCCACATAGTCCCCCTGAGTTGAAGAAATGAAGGTGGGAGTTTGTTGAGACCTTAGAAGGGTTTTGTAATTCACAGGACAGAGTACTGGATTGGAGATATAGTCCAGAGAGAGAACTTCAGAGATCTCTGGAGAGTCTTCCTGGAATCCTCGGTTGAACACTAATCAGAACATGTATGTGAGGAAATGTCTCAAGGCCAGGGTAAAAAAAAAAAAAAATACCTAAAGGGATTAAAGGAAACAACCCCTGGAGTTAACATTGGTCCATTTCCACCAGCCAGAGTAGAGAAACTCAAAATCCTCAGGGCTTTGGGAGAGTACTCAGTAAAGTTTTGCTTTAGTAGGGGGGAGAAATTAGCCACAGATGAGCCACTGTTCTAGTCCCTCTTAATAAAGGATAAAAGCAAGACTCAAAAGCATCAAACTCTTTCCAGAACAAAGCTTACCAACATTTATAGGATTAAAAATCCATCCCAGACACAACAGAATTTATAATGTCTTCCATTAAATTTAAAATTACCAGGCAAACAAATAAGCAGAGAAATACAAACCATGATGAGAGGAAAGATCCATCAACTGAAAGTGCCCCAGAAAATGACACAGGTAATGGATTTAGTAAAAAAGGAGAATGAAATAGTTCCTATGACTGTGTTCTAAATGTACAAGAAGCTAGAGTGAAACAGAGGTTGGGTAGAGATGAAAAATTTTTTTTAAAATTAAATTTCAGAAATTAAAACAAGGTCCAAGATAAAGAATACTCTGACAACATTGATGGTAGATTATACATTGTGGAAGAAAAGATTATTGAACTTTAAGATGTAAAAACAAACTGTATAAAATTGAAGAGGGTAAAAAAGTTTTTAAAAACTTGAGTACCATTAAGTTGTAGAACACCTTGAAGAGGCCTGATATACAATTTAGAGTCCCTGAAGAAGAAAAAGAATGACAGAAAAATATTTGAAGAAATAAACTCTAAGGCAACAATTTAAATAACAAAACATATAGTTATAGTTAATGAATCAATAAAAAAGATAAAATAGGATCTTAAAAAAAATCAGTTAATCCAAAAGAAGGCAGAAAAGAGAAAAGAAAAACAAGAAACAGAAGAAAAAATAGAAAGCAAATACCAATATGGTCAATTTGAACCCAACCATATTAATAATAAATATATATGACAAAAACAACCTAATTCAAAAGAAGAAATATTCAGATTGGACATAAAAGATTACATACTGTCTGTAAAATATATAAATATATATTAAATATATTAATATAATTATACTAAGTATAAAGACACAAATAGGTTAAAATAAAAGAACTAAAAATATGAGTATATATCATGCAAATGCTAATTTAGAAAGTCTAGGATGACTATACTGATACCAGATCAAATATGATCATAAGCAAAGAATATTGCCAAGTATAAAAGAGTTATTTCATAACAATAAAATGATCAATTCTTTAAGCAGACTTCACATCCAAAATGTTTATGTGACTAACAACATGGCTTCAAAATACGAGAAGCATAAACTGATAGAACTGCAGAGATAAATAGGAATAAATAAATCCTACTGCCCCTCTTAAAATAATTGATAAAATTAGCAGGTAGATAATCACCAATTACACAGAAAACTTGAACAAAAATGCCAAACTATTTGATCTAATAGACTTTCATAGAACATTTCAACCAAAAAAAGCAGAATATACACTCCTTTTGTTTACATGAAGAATATTTACCAAAATAGACCATTTTGAGGGTAATAAAACAAGTCAACAATCTAAAATGATGCAAATTATGCAAAAAAAAAAATGCTTTCTGATCATAATGTAATTAAATTAGAAATTGAGAACAGAAAGAAATCTGGAAAATCTGCATATATCTGGAAATTAAATAACACATTTATAAATAGTACATAGGTTAATGAAGAAATCAAAAAGAAAATAAGTATTTAAAACTGCATAAAAATGAAAACACAACATATAAAAATTGTGGGATGCAGCTAATGCAGTACTGAGTATAAGTTATAGTACCAAATGCATATATTAGAAAATAATAAATGTCTCAAATCAATGACCTCTTTTTTTACCTTAAAGAAATAGAAAACAAAGAGTAAATTTAAATGAGTATAAAAAGAAGAAAGGAAACAATAGAGTTAAGAGTGGAAGTCCAAGAAAGAGAAAGCAGGAAAAAAAATAGAGAAAATCAAAACCAAAGGTGATTCTGTCACCTCTCCCAGGGTGATGAAGACACAAAGGATTACTCAAAGCCCATTTCTCCAGAGCAGTGAGAGGCCCAGAAGGAGTTAATTCCAGGCAATTCCTTCAAGAGAGAAGAATTCCTAGGAAATAACCTGGAATGAGGTTTTCTCTGTTTTTATTGTCCAGTCAGGAAAGTTACAGAAAAGGAACACAGGTGGTTACATAATGAACAAAGATAATTGTCATGGCAACACTCAGCTCCCTAAGAAACTTAAACAGCTGACAAGATGTGGAACATACCCCAACCAGCAGCCTTGAAGCCTTTAGCTCACATACTTTCCCATCATTAGGTTTAGCTGCACCAAGGATATCTGCCCTTAGAGCCAGCATTTTTGCTGTGTTAGAATTTTTTTATCATCTGTAGCAGAGACTTTAGTCCTGAGAAAGTTTTCTGTTTTTCCCAAGCTTAGCATTTCTATGTGCAATTCTAAAAAGTTAGGTGATACCTTAAACTACAGGGCTTTGGCCCTGCTAAAACTACATTTGCTTTATTAATGTTGGTATCCTCCACAGATTCCTTGAGAAAAATCAATAAAACAGATCATTCTCTTTCTAAAACAATCAGGACAAAAAGGAGAGAAGACAGATCACTAGAACTTATTCTTCCTGCCTAAATGAAACTTTGTACCCTTTGACCAACATCTGCCCTTTCCCCACCCATCACCCCTCACACACAGCTTCTGGTGACTATTGTTAATAATATATGGTATGTTTCTACATTGCTAAAAGAGTGAATTTGCAATGTTCTCATCACAAAGAAATGATAAGTATGTGAGGAGATGGATATGTTAATTAGCCTGATTTGATTATTCTACCTATATACATATATACATGTATTGAAATATCACATTGAACCCCATAAATATATATAATTATTATTTGTCTATTAAAAATAAAATAAAATTTAAAAAACACAGATAAAATAAACATAAAAAAAAGAGGGAACATAGAATAACCCATGTTAAGAATAAGAGAGGTAACATTACTACAGATTCTACCAATAATAAAACAATAAAAAGTAAATATTAGGGCTCGCTTTATGCCAATAAATTTGAAAATTTAAAAGTAATGGACAAATTTCTTGAACTATTAAAGTTCATGAGTAAATAGGTATTTATTTATGGTAAAAATATTTCCACAAAGAAAATTCCAGGCCCAGATGGCTTCACTTGAGAATTCTACCAACTCTTTAAGGAAAAAAATAATACCAATACTGGACAAACTATTTTAAAAATTGGAGAGGATGAACTACATACTGACTCACTCTACATGGCCGGCATTGATCTGATACCAACAACAGAGACACTACTAGGAAAGAAAACTATAGACAAATATTCCTCATGAACACAGATACAAAAGTTCCTAAAATTTTTATAAATCAAATACAATATACAACAAGAATAATGCATCATGACCAAGTGGTGTTTAACTCAGAAATGAAAGTCAGGTTTAACATTTAGAGATCAATCAATGTAATTTAAAATAATAACAGATCAAAGAAAAAAATATATGACCATCTGAAAAGAATTTTAAAAAACTGGCAAATCAAACATTCATTCTAAATAAAAGAAAAAATGTCAACAAACTTAGAAAATAAGGGATCTTCTTCAAGCTAGTAAACACATCTATAAAGTTCAATATCAAATTTAAATGTTAAGTACAGAATCATTTCCTCATAATATCAAGAATATCTTCTCTCATCATTTCCATTCTACATTACACTGGAGAATCTAATCAGAAAGTCACACAGAAAAAGAAATAAAAGGCATTTGCATTGAAAAGAAAAAAGTAAAATTCTCTTTATTCATAGATAACATGATGGCTTACTTAGAAAATCCAATGAGCCTACAGAAAAGCAACTACACTAATAAATTAGATTATCAAGTTTTCAAGAGATGAATAAACAGAACTCTATTGCATGTTTATATGTTAGTAACAAAAAATAGAATTAAAAAAACAATATATTTTAAAGTAACATAAAAATATGAAATACTCAAGTGTGCATCTGACAAACAATAAACAAAACTTATATAATGCAAACCACAAGAAAATGTTGAGAAAAATTAAAGAAAATGTAAAAACATGAAGAGATATACCACATTCCATGTATTGGAAGACTCCATTTTGTTAAGATGTCTGTTTTCCACAAATTCATCTACAGATTCAATCCAATCCCAATTAAAATTCTAAAAGTTTTTTTTTGGAGAAATTAATGAGCTAATTCTGAAGTTCACATGAAAATGCAAATGATATAAAATAGACAAAACTTTGGAAAAGAACAAAGTTAGAGGACCTACATATCTTGAGTTCAAATTTTTTTTTCCTTTTTTTCATTTTGTTACAATTAATTACAGTTCAGTGCTATTTTTATTTTAAACAGCATAGGAAAAAGGAGACACCATTTTCTTATCAGTTCTTGTGTTCTCTAAACTTCTTAATCCAACCCTAATTTTACCCTGTGGAATATACTAAAAAGCAAATGTACTTCATAGGGCCTGGTTTTCCACAGTCTTGCAGTTTCAAATATTGACCTTGCAGAGGACTGGAAATTTTCCTTAGACTATAAGTCTCTGGTGTAAGATAAAGATTTGTGGCACAGCAAGGTTGCTGGCTCAAGGACAGACTAGTTACTGATTGTTATGTAAAGATACTGAAAATTGCTGTAAGAAGGAATGTTTGCTAAGATCAAGCTTTTGTTAATTGCCTTACTGGAATGTCATCTGGCTTGTTTCACTGAAAGTTACCTGCCTATATTGCTAAACTATAATCCCACTTATGACTCTTCCTGTAACTTCCTGGTCTGGAAAATAAATGCAGGAAGAGAACCACAATTCAGGGTTAATTTCCCGAGGAAGGGTTGCCTCTTGCTGGAGGGTCCCAGGTAAGTTAACCCCTTTGGGGTCTCTCACTGCTCAGAAGAGATGGGCTTTGAGTAATCCTTTGTGTCTCCATCACCCAGGAGAAGAGGGGTGACAAATCCTTGGGGGGCAAAGTGACACAAAGCAACATTACCCTAAAATATCTTCCATGTCCCACTGTTCTTCTCTGTCCAACGACCATTTCCCAAGTTCATTCCTTTCATTACTTCTTTTTCTTTATCGATCATGCATATTCATGGGGTACAAAGATGACTGTCACCACCTGTGCCCAAGATGTGGTGGTCAGATCAATACTATCAGCATGCCCATTACCCCAAATTATGATTATTCCCCATGCTCCAACCCAGTTAATCCCTGACTTTCCTCCCCACCCCCCACTGCCCCCACAACCCTAGGTTTGTTCTCTCCATCTGCAAGTCCAACACCCTTGAATGTGGTCTTTCTTTCCTTCCCTCTTTCTCTCTTAGCTCCTTCTCATGAGTGAGAACATGCAGTATTTTTCCCTCTGTGTCTGGCTTATTTCACTCAACATAATTTTCTCCAGACTCATCCATGTTGCTGTGAATGACAGAATTTCATTTATTTTTATGGCAGAGTAATATTCCATGGTGTATATATACTACATTTTCCTTAACTAGTCATCTGTCAATGGATATGTTTGTTGTTTCCATATCTTAGCCATGTAAATAGAGCTGCAATGAACATGGGAGTTCAGGTATCCCTCTGACATGATTTCCATTCCTTTGAATATATATACCCAGTAGTGGGATTGCTGGATCATATGGAAGATCTATCTGCACTTGTTTGAGAAACCTCTATACTGATTTCCATAGTGGCTGTACTAACTTACAGTCCCACCAACAGTGTAGGAGTATTCGCTTCTCTCCACATCCTTGGCAGCATTGTTATTCTCTGTTTTTTTTGATTATAGCCAGTTTAACTAGGATTAGACGATATCTCAATGAGGTTTTAATTTGCATTTCCCTGATGATTAATGATATTGAACATTTTTTAAAGTGCCTGTTGGCCATTTGTATGTTTTTCTTTGACAAATGTCTATCCAGAACTTTGCCCATTTTTTAGTTAGGTTATTTTTTTACTGTGTAGTTAGTTAGATTGGGTACCCATATGCAGAAGGATGAAACTAGACATGTACCTCACCATAAATGAAAATCAGCTCAAAATGGATTAAAGACTTATGTATAAGACCTAAAACTGTAAAGCTACTAAGGGAAAATATAGGGAAAACATTTCAGGAAGTAGGACTGGGCAAAGACTTTATGGATAAGAGCCCCAAAGCACAAGCAACAAAAGAAAAAATAAATAAATGGGATTCTATCAAAGCTTTTGCACAGAAAAGGAAACAACCAACAGAGTGAAACAACAACCTACAGAATGGGAGAAAATTTTTGCAAACTATGCATCCAACAGGGAATTAATAGTATCCAGAGTCCAAAATTTATTAGAAGTTTCAGTAATCAAGACAGTGTGGTACTGGCACAAATATAAACAACTAAATAAATGGGACAAAATAAAGTCAATTGATTTTTTTTATAAAAGTGTAATGACCATTCGGTGGTGAAAATAATTGTTTCAAAAACTTAGGTTGGAAAAATTAGATATTCATATGCATAAAAACTAACTGATAAAAATTTAACTCAAAATAGATCATTGATCTAATGTAAAACCTAAAACTATAAAAACTCTTAGAGAAAAACATACAGAAAATTGTTGCAACATTAGATTACATAGAGATTTCTTAGGCATAATGCAAAAAGCATAATCCAGAAAAAACAAAATTGATAGTTTGAAGTTCATGAAAATTAAGAACCTCTGATCTTTAAAAAGCACTGTTAAAAGAATCAAAAAACAGGTCACAGACTGGGAGAAAATATTTCCAATATCTGAAAAAGTATTCATATTCAGATATATTTTTTAAATCCCTCAAAATTCAATAAGAGAAAACAAACTACACAATACCTAACAGACAAAAGATTTGAACAGTCACTTGACCAGTGAAAATATTTGGATGGCAAATGAGTGCATTACAGATTCTCAACATCACCAGTCATTAAAAAATGCAAATTAAAGCCACAATGGGATACCTCCACACCCTGTTAGAATGCCTACAATTAAAAAACTTACCATCTGTAGTTTTGTCAAGTCTATAGGATAAATGGAATCCTCATAACCTTCCAGTGGGAATGTAAAAATGTGCAACCGCTTTTCAAAAGATTAGCAGTTTCCTAAAAATTAACTACACATTTACCAAACAACTCACAAATTTGACTGCTAGGTATTTATCCCAAAGATAACACAGCATAGTATAAAATCATTCCAACATTTCTACCCAAATGTTCATAGTACCTTTACTTATTACAGCCCAATTGGGAAATGACTCATAGTCCATGAAGGATAAACAAAATTGTGGTATATTCATATAATAGAATGTTGCTCATCAATAAAAAGAGACGTACATAACAACATGAATGAATTTCAAAATAATTACACTGATTGAGACAACAAAACAAGAATACATACTGAATCATTTCATTTATTTAAAATTCTAGAAAATGCAGCCTAATCTAAAGTTACAGAAAGCAGGTCAATTATTATCAGGGGATGAGGGTGGGAAAAAGGGCTAAGTATCATCACAAGGGCACAAGAGGAAATTGGGATGTAATGGATATGTTTATTTTATTGATTGTGTTGATAGTTTCTTATGTGTGTGTGTGTGTGTATACCTATATATATGTCAAAATTTAAATTGCATACTTTAAATCTGTACAGCTTATTTATTTATATATCAATATAGCTATTATAAAAACAAATCCAAATTCAAAAAAATGCAAAAGAATGATAAACACAAGATTGATAAAAGCACTCTCGGCTCTTGGCAATGGATTGAAGGTGTAAGAAAGCTGGAAAAGAAAGAGAGAGGGAGAGACAGAGAGAGAGATACAATCAGGGAGTGACAGGGCAGAGAAAGGAGAGGCGGCATAAAAGAGTGAAAGGCCATTAAAAGCATTGAAAATGGTTTATTTCTTGAGTAAGTTGGGAAGTAAATAGGTGTTTATTTTTTTAATCATTACACTTATATATTCTTATAAAAGTTCTTGTATATCAATGAAATACTTCACAATATAATCAAATAATAATCAAAATCACTGAATGGCCAAACTCTCCTCATTACACGAGACTAATTATCTTTAAAGATTTGAAGTTGTCAGTGCTATTGTAAAATACAGATGGCCCCGAATTGTGATTGTTAGACATAAAATTTTCCAACTTTACCATGCTGCAAAACTATCACAATGTTGACGTACTTTGAATTTCAAATTTTGATATTTTCCTAAGTTAGCTGTATGTGCTACCTGAGATATTCAGCACTTTATTATAAAATAGGCTTTCTGTTAGATAATTTTGCCCAACTGTAGGCTAATGTAAGTATTCTGAGAATGTTTAAGATAGGCTAGAATAATCTATGTTCAGTAGGTTATGTGTATTAAATGCATTTTCAACTTAACGATATTTTCATCTTAATGATGGGTTTATCAGGATGGAACCCCATCATAAGTCAAGGAACAACTGTATTAGATTCCTAAGCCCTGTAACAAAATATTACAAAATATTTTTATTCCCTTCCCCTACAACTTTCCTTGACACCATAAACCCTGTATGAGTGGGTGAATTCTATTGGTTTCAAAGAATCATTAAAGGGCATGGACCTCAGTACGGAGTTCACACAGTTCACTGGCCTGAAGTATACTTTATTGATGTCCTATTTGTGACCCAAACTAAAGAAACACTAATAGTCTTAAACAGATCATTTTGGACCAAACAAGGTTAAATTCGACATTTAGATTTTTTTGGAAAAAGGTTAGGTCAGATACTTCTTGACTCTGAACGTCTCCCCTAATGTGCCAAGTGGAAGACTGCTGCCTCCATTAAAACTCTCTTGTTAGCAGTCTTATATGAAATCTTGTGGATACAAAATGTGAAACCTTTAAAAAATTTTTATTTTATTTTATTTTACTTCTCAAAATACATTGTACTTGATTTTCATGCCCCTTTATCTGTTCCTCTCCACCCCCTCCCACCCCCTACCACATCGTATCTGTGCACTTGGCTTAAATAGTTCAAGGAATTTTTGTGGTTATTCTGTCTTCTTCCCCCCCACCCTTTATTTGTTTGGGTGTTTATTTATTTATTAATTTTTAGCTCCCACAAATAAGTGAGAACATGTGGTATTTCTCTTTCTGTGCCCGACTTGTTTCACTTAATATAATTTTCTCTAAGTCCATCCATGTTGTTGCGAATGGTAGCATTTCATTCTTTTATACAGCAGAGTAGAATTCCATTGTGTAGATATACCACATTTTTTGTATCCACTCATCTGATGATGGACATTTGGGCTGGTTCCAACTCTTGGCTATTGGAAATAGTGCTGCAATAAACATGGGAATACAGGTATCTCTTCGGCATGATGATTTCCATTCTTCTGGGTATATTCCCAGCAGTGGAATAGCTGTGTCATATGGTAGATCTATCTGTAATTGTTTGAGGAACCTCCATATCATTTTCCGTAAAGGCTGTACCATTTTGCAGCCCCACCAACAGTGGATGAGAGTTTCTTTTTCTCTGCAACCTCACCAGCATTTATCATTCTCAGTCTTTTGGATGTTAGCTATCCTAACTGGAGTGAGATGGTATCTCAGTGTGGTTTGGTTTGCATTTCCCAGATGTTGAATGATATTGAACACTTTTTCATGTGTCTGTTGGCCATTCGTATATCTTCCTTTGAGAAATGCCTGTTCAGCCCTTTGCCCATTTTTTAATTGGGTTATTTGTTTTTTTGTTGTAAAGTGGTTTGAGTTCTTTGTACATTCTGGATATAAATCCTTTGTCAGATGTATATTTTGCAAAAATTTTCTCCCACTCTGTTGGTTGTTTTTTTACTCTGTTGTTTCTTTTTAGTTTGATATAATCCCATTTGTTTATTTTGCCTTTCGTTGCCTGTGCTTTTTGGGTTCTATTCATGAATTCCGTACCAACTCCTACTTCCTGGAGTATTTCCCCTATGTTTTCTTTAAGGAGTTTTATTGTTTCAGGATGTATATTTAATTCTTTAATCCATTTTGAGTTGATTTTGGTACGTGGTGAAAGATACCAAAATAAAGATACCAAGATATTGGTCTAGTTTTGTTCTCCTACATATGATCATCCAGTTTTCTCAGCAACACTTGTTGAAAAGGCAGTCTCTTCCCCAGTATGTAGCTTTGCTGCCTTTGCCAAAGATCAGATGGCTGTAGGTGTGTAGTTTGATTTCTGGGTTCTCTGTTCTATTCCATTGGTCTGTGTGTCAATTTTTATGTCAGTACCATGCTGTTTTAGTTATTACAGCTTTTCAATATAGTTTAAAGATAGGTGGTGTTATGCCTCAAGCTTTATTTTTTTGCTCAGGATTGCTTTGTCTATGTGTGGTCTTTTGTTGTTCCATATAAATGTCTGGATAGCTATTTCCACCTCAGAGAAAAATGTCATAGGAATTTTGATGGGCATTGCATTGAATCTGTAGATCACTTTGGGGTAATATGGACATTTTCACAATGTTAATTCTTCCAATCCAAGAGCATGGGATATCTGGAAAGATATCTATCTTCTTGTGTCCTCTTTAATTTCTTTCGACAGTGGTTTGTAGCTCTCTTCGTAGAGAATTTTCACATACTTGGTCAGCTTTATTCCTAAATATTTTATTTTTCAGAAGCTATTGTAAATGGGCTAGCTTTCTTGACTCTTTTTCTGCATGTTCACTGGTGGAGTATAGAAATGCTACTGATTTTTGTGTGTTGATTTTGTAACCTGCAACTTTGCTGAAATCATTTATCAACTCTAGGAGTTTTTTTATAGAAGCTTTAGGCTGTTCAATATATAGGATCATATCATCTGCAAAAAGGGACAGCTTGACTTCACACTTTCCAATTTGGATGCCCTTTATTTCCTTCTCTTCTCTGATTGCTCTGGCTAGTACTTCCAACAGTATGTTGAATAGGAGTGGTGAGAGTGGGCATCCTTGTCTAGTTCCTGTTTCTAAGGGAAAAGCTCTCAGCTTTTCCCATTCAGGATGATATTGGCAGTGGGCTTATAGTATATGGCTTTAATTATGTTGAGATACTTTCCATGTGTGCCTAACTCATAGAGAGTCTTTATCATGAAAGGATGTTGAATTTTGTCAAATGCTTTTTCATCATCAATAGAGATGATCATGTGGTTTTTGTCTTTGCTTTTATTAATGTGGTGTAGACACTGATTGATTTGCATATGTTGAACTAACTTTGCATCCCTGGGATGAACCTTACTTGATCTTGGTATTTAATTTTCTGAATGTATTGTTGTATTCTGTTAGCTAGTATTTTATTGAGGATTTTTGCATCTATATTCATCAAGGATATTGTCCTGTAGTTTTCTATTTTGATGCATCTTTGTCTGGTTTTGGTATCAGGGTGATGTTTGCCTTATAGAATGAGTTTGGGAGAATGACCTCTGTTTCCATCTTTTGGAACAGTTTTTAGAGAATTGGTTTCAGTTCCTCTTGGAAGATTTGATAGAACTCTGCAGTGAACCCGTCCGGGCCTGGGCTTTTTCTTTGTTAGGAGCCTTTTCATAACAGCTTCAGTCTCTTTTATTGTTATTGGTCTGTTCAGATTTTCTATATTGTCTTGCCTCAGTTTTGGTAGCTTGTATGCATCCAGAAATTTATCCATTTCCTCCAGATTATCAAATTTGTTGGCATATAGATGTTTATAGTAGTCTCTAATGATTCCTTGTATTTCTGAGGTGTCAGTTGTAATATCACCTTTTTCATTTCTAATTTTTGTTATTTGGGTCTTCTCTCTTCTTTTCTTAGTTAGTCTGGCTAAAGGTTTGTTGATTTTATTAATCTTTTAAAAAACGAACTTTTTGCTTCATTGATCTTTTGTATTTTTTTTGTGTGTTTCTATTTCATTTAGTTCTGCTCTGATCTTAATTATTTCTTCCCATTGACTAACTTTAGGTTTGGATTGCTCTTGCTTTTCTAGATCTTTAAGGTGAAGTGTTAGGTTATTTATTTGCCATCTTTCCATTCTTCTGAAGTAAGCGTTTAATGCAATAAATTTCCCACTTAAAACTGCTTTTGCAGTATCCCACAGGTTTTGGTATGTATGATGTGTCATTATTTTCATTAGTTTCAAGAAATTTTTTGATTTCCTGTTTAATTTCTCCTTGGACCTACGTGTCATTAAATAGAATGTTGTTTAATTTCCATGAATTTGTATAGTTTTAAGAGTTTCGTTATTAGATTTCTAATTTTCATCCATTATGATCAGAAAAAATACATGGAATAATTTCAATTTTTTGAATTTGTTAAGACTTGCTTGTGACCTAACATGTGGTCTATCCTGGAGAATGTTCCATGTGCTGATGAGAAGAATGAATATTCTGAGGTTGTTGGGTGGAATGTTCTGTAGATATCTGCCAAATCCAATTGGTCTAAAGTATTGTTTAGATCTTGTGTTTCTCTGTTGATTTTTTGCCTAGATGATCTGTCCAATGATGAGAGTGGGGTGTTAAGGTCCCCTGCTATTATGGTGTTAGTGTCTATTTCTTTCTTAAGATCTAATAATGTTTGCTTTGTAAATCTGGCTGCTCCGACATTAGGTGTGTATATATTTATGATTGTTATGTCTTCTTGATGGATAGATCCTTTTATCATTATATATTGGCCATTTTTATCTCTTTTAATGGTTTTTGCTTTAAAGTCTATTTTATCTGATATAAGAATAGCTACTCCAGCTAGTTTTTCATTTCTACTTACATGATATATATTTTTCCATCATTTTACTCTTCATATACGTGTGTCTTTACAGGCCAATTGAGTCTCTTGGAGACAGCATATTGTTGGCCCCATCTTTTTAATCCAGTCAGTCAGTCAGTCTGTGTCTTTTGAATGGGAAATTTAGTCCCTCTACATTCAGAGTTATTATTGAAAGGTGTTGATTTACTCCTAGCATTATACTGATTTTTGTTTAGACGTCTTAAGTATCTTTTGTTCCTTTCTTTCAAATTTTCTGTTTGTCTTCTGTATTTGCTGGTTTCTTAGGGTGACAGATAAACTATTTTTTTCCTCTTTTGTTAGCATTTTTGTTTTGCTGGTAGTTATTGTTCTTGTGTATTCATGGTAGTGATGGTTGTTTTTTTGGTATCAAACCCAGCACTTCCTTGAGAATTTCTTGTAGGGCTGGTCATTTGGTAGTGAACTCCCACAGTTTTTGTTTGTGTTAGAAATAAACTATGTGTCCTTCATTTCTGAAGGATAGCCTTGCTAGGTAAAGTATTCTTGGCTGGCAATTTTTGTCCTTTAGTGTTTTGACTATATCATCCCACTTTTTTCTAGTTTTTAGAGTTTCTGATGAAAAGCCTGATGTTATTCTGATTGGGGCTCCCTTATAGGTGACTTGCCACTTCTCTCTTGCAGCTTTTAAGATTCTCTCTTTGTCTT
Organism: Cynocephalus volans; assembly: GCF_027409185.1. Lineage (NCBI taxonomy): Eukaryota > Metazoa > Chordata > Mammalia > Dermoptera > Cynocephalidae > Cynocephalus > Cynocephalus volans. The sequence goes on from NC_084462.1 coordinate 48,452,310, forward strand.
TGAGTTTTGTCAGTTTGATTATCACATGTCTTGGAGAGGACCTTTTTGGGTTGAATGTGTATGGTGATCTTTGGGCTTCCTGAATCTGGGGATCTGTGACTTTCCCTATTCCTGGGAAGTTTTCTGCTATTATGTCATTGAATATGTTTTTGATGCCATTTCCTTTTTCCTCCCCTTCTGGAATACCCATGATTCAGAATTTGAGTGCTTAAGGTTGTCAGTTGTCTCTCTTAAATTTTCTTCAAATTTTTTGATTCTTTTTTCTGGTTTGCCTCTGATAATTCAAACAGCCTGTCTTCAAGGTCAGATATTCTCTCTTCTGTTTCTTCAAATTTGCTGGTTAGACTCTGTTGTGCTTTTTATTTCATTGAATGAATCCTTCAGCTCCACAAGCTCAGCTACATTCTTTTTCAAAGCATTGATTTCTTTGTACATTTCTTCTTTCAGATCCTGTATGTTTTTTCTCATTTCACTGTGTTGTTTCACTGAGTTTTCTTGTATCTCATTTAGTTTCCTAAGAATACTTATTCTAAATTCCTTGTCTCTCATTTCAAATACTTCCTGTTCTATAGGATCTAGTGGTTGAAAGTTATTAATTTCCTTTGGTGGTAACGTACTTTCTTGATTTTTCATATTTCTGATTTCTTTCCTTTGGTGTTTTGTCATGTGGCCAGGGGTATCACAGTTCACTCATTTCACCCTAATGTCTGGCTTGGATCCTGAAGGACAAGCAGAAACTAGCCTGGACTGGAAGTCCCACCCCACCTGCCTTCACCAGCTGGTTGGAGGGCATGGGAATCCAGAGCCTCTCAAGTTGCTCACAGAGACAGACAGCCTGGGCTGGAAGTCCCACCCTGCCTGCCTTCACTGGCTTATCTGGTTTGGGGCTTGGGAGCCCAGAGTCTCTCAGGTTACTCATGGAAATGGATGGCCTGCGCTGGAAGCCCTGACCTTCATGGCTTCCCCGGTTCATCTGGCTTGAGGCTTGGGAGCCCGGAGCCTCTCAGGTCGCTCACAGAGATGGGACAGCCTGTGCAGGAAATCCCATCTCAACCCTGCCTGCCTTCTCTGGCAGGTTCGGGGCATGTGAGCCCAGAAGCTCTAAAGTCTCTCTATGAAATGGGGAGCAACCTGAACTGGGGTCCCTCGGCGGGCAGCTCCTGTCCATTCCAGCACAGCTTTAGCATCCTCTGTTGCTGCTCCTCAAAATCTGCAAATTGGTCGCTCTGTGGGAGAGAGTGACACCTGGAACTGACTACTCTGCCATCTTGACTGGTCTTCTAGACAGCTAAAATTAGATGAAAGTGTAGTTTCTGAGATTGGGAAGTCCAAAGTCCATCTGCTGGTGGCGACAGTGACCCAGGGATCTCACACTGCAAGATGGTAGAAGCAGAGAGAGCAGAGCCAAAATGTGAAACCTTTTAATAAAAACTTTTGCAGTTAAAATATTTGGTAATAATGAGTGTCTACTGAAGCTGGAAATATGATAGATGCTTCACATTATTTTATTTTAAAATTACCGAGAAAAGCCTTCAGGTGTGGACAAAAGGGAATTCTTGCACGCTGTTGGTAAATTAGTAGAGCCATTAAGGAATACAGTATGAAGGTTCCTCAGAACATTAAAAATAGGATTACCATCTGAATCAGCAATCTCACTACTGTTTACATATCCAAAGAACATGAAATCAATATGTTCAGGAGATACCTGTTCTCCCATGTTCATTGCAGCATTATTCACAGTAGCCAAGATATAAGATAAACCTAAGTGTCCATCAATGGATGAATGGATAGAGACAATGTAGTATATGTATGCAATGGAATACTATTAAGCCTTAAAAGAGAAAATAATCCTGTCATTTGTGAAAACATGGATGAATATGAAGGCCACTACATTAAGTGAAATAAGCCAGACACAGAAAGACCAATACCCCATGATTTCACTTATGTGTGGAATCCCCAATAGTTAAACTCATAAAAGTAGGCTGGTTGCCACCAGGGGCTGGGAGAGATGGGGAGAAGTTGGGAAGATGGTTAGTCAATAGATATAAAATTTCAGATAGGAGAAATAAGTGCAAGAGCTCTATTGTACAATATAGTGATTACAGTTAATAATGCATTGTATTTTTGAAAATTACTAAGGGAGTAGATTTTAAGTTTTCTCACCACAAAAAAATAATAAGTATGTGAAGCAATGCATATAGTAATTAGCTCTATTTAGCAATTCCACAATGTATACATATTTCAAAACATCATGTTGTACACAATATATACAATTTTTATTTGTCAATTAAAATTAATTAATTAATTAGGAAAATAGCCTGCAATATAGTTATTAAATTCCTATTTTTCCAGTGATGAAATGGGGAATAAAAAACTGAATAAACATTACCTAGAGAATCACTCAAAGTCAAAAGAAATGAATCTTAATTGAGGTAGACAATCTAGAGCAATCCCAGTATTATATCTACTTGGTTATTGAAAAATAACATTTATAATCTGAAACTTTATTTATTGATCACAGTAGATATGAAACTTTTGTTTTTGTGAAAGGCTAATTTGTTAAAATATGTAAGAACATGTAACATGTACAGAGTCACAGTAATGGGTATAAACCAATAAAAAATTATAGAGGAGAACTAATTACTGGCAAGATTTCTGTTAGCCAGGATAGAGAAGCATTTGCTATTGCTTTTATCATATCCAGAAGTGAATAATTCCAAAGAGAAATTTTAATTTCCACCCCTATTGAACTGAGATGAATTCTGAAATAATTATTTTTTGTGTACTTAATCAGTAATTGTTATTCTCTGTAATGGTAATTTTATGCACCAACCTGACTGAACCACTGGGTGCCCAGACATTTGGTCAAGCATTATTTTGATATGTCTTTGAGGATGTTTCTGGATGAGATGACATTTGAATCAGCAGATTGAGTAAAGTAGATTGCCCTCCCTCATGTGGGTGGGCCTCATTCAATCAACTGAAGAACTAAATAGAACAAAAAGTCTAAGAGGAAACTTCTCCCAACTGACTGCTTTGAGTTGGGACAATGATCTTTTTCTGACTTTAGATTTGAACTAAAAAATTGCTTCTTCTTGGGTCTCAAGCCTGTTGATTTTGGACTGAAATTTCCACCATTAGCTCTCCTGCTCCCCAGATGTATGTATTTGGTCTATAAGTACACCGTCACCTCACCTGAGTATCCAGCTTGCCAACTGCTGATTTTGGAAGTCTCAACCTCTATAACTCCTTACTGTATATAAATAGGATATATATCACATATATATATTATGTATTATATGATATATTATTTGAATATATCATATGATATTATTGTAATATATATATATATATTCCTTTGGTCCGTTTCTCTGGAGAACCCTAACTAATGCATTCTCCATGTACAGCCTTGCAAATTTAATTAAATTACATATTATTAGTGGTAAAGTGGACAACAGTATGACCAGGAAGCAACTGGAGGAAAACACAGAGGTTAGCAGCTAAACAACTTAATTTTTGAAGTACAGCAGTAACAATAGTAATCATAATAATAGCTATCAGCTTAAATATATTTTCTTGAATTACCACTATGAGCATCAAAGCTGGGTTCAGATCTCTGATCATCAGTTTCTTAATCTACATGATAAGAAAGGGGTTGGAGTGGGAGGTATTTTCTTTCCCAAGCTGGGATAAAGCCCTGGCAATGTATTTTCCCCTAAAGGCATTTTAGCATACTTTACAGTAAAGATTCTTCTCCTCTTCGTGCCAGGCCTCTAAGGGGCTTTTTCTTGAATTGTCACTCTGAAAAACCTGTTCCTCACTCCCTTAAAGCTGAACCCCCCTGAGTTTCTCACTCTTAGTTCACAAGAAGCCTCCAGCAGTTCATCAAAATAACCATTTAAATGCTCCTAGTTGTTTATGGCTCCAGTGACTTCTATGAGAGGTAAGAAGAGCTTGTCTGTATCTTTCTGTGTGTGCACCTTCTAGTTTAGTATGATGGTTTGCCCTGCAAGCTCAGTTCACCAATGGGTCCAAGAAAAGTCACTGAGTTTTGGTTTTCTCAGATTTTTTTATTTTTTATTTTTTAGCATAAGGATGAGAGTGATGACTTCCAACCTGTACTAGTCCTTTTCTGTTGCTTATAAAAGAATATCTAAAACTGGGTAATTTATAAAGAAAACTTATTTATTGCTTACAATTTTGGAGGACTGTAAGTCCAAAGTCCAGGGAACACATCTGGTGAGGGCCTTGCTCTTGGTGGTGGATCTATGCATCAAGGCAGGATATCACATGGCGGAATGGCTGAGCAAGAGAGAGCTAACTTACTCACCACCTCTTCTTATATACCCATCACAACCACTCCCATTACTCCGTGAGTGAACCAAGCCATTCACAAGGGTACAGTCTTCACAATCTAATCATCTCTTAAAGGCCCCACCTTTTAATTACCATAATAGGATTTTCCACCCTCTTAATGCTGTCACAGTGGGTATTAAGCTTCTAATACATAAAACTTTGGGGGACACAATTAAATTCATAGTACAACCTCTTTGCATATTGGAGCTAAAATTAGAAATTGGAAGTAATTTTTAATAAACAGAAGCTAGAAAGTAATAAAGTACTAAGTGAAAAAACCCTATCAACTTAGTGTGCTATACTCATTGATAATATCTTTTAATATGAAGGTGAAATAAAGACTATTGTCAGAGAAAAATAAACTTGGAGAATTTATTGCCAATTTATATGTTGCAGAAAATATTAAAGAGAGTTCCTAAGGCAGAAGAAAGAAGATACCAGAAAAAAACTTGAATTTACATTAAAAAAAAAAAAAGTGAAGAATTCTGGCAAAGGTAAAAAGAAAGGTAATAGTTTTTTTTTTCCTTATTTTAAATCACTTTAAAAGATAATTCACTGTTTAAAGCAAAAATAATAACAATGCTTTGTTTGGTTTATTGAAAACCACAGTGCAACCACTAAAAGAATTGTTAAACAAATTTAACAAATAGGACAATAGAAGAGACATGATAGAATAATAACAATTTTAAAAATTCAATTTCAAAGCATTCTGAAAAAAGAAGAAGAAATAAAGAACAAATGGAATAACTGAAAAACTTGCAAGATGGTAAATTAAAACAAACCATATCAATAATTCCATCAAATATAGCCTTAACATCCCAATTAAAAAGCAGAGATTGTTATATTACATATAAATGCAAGACCAAAATATGTGTAGTGTACAAGTACCCACTCTAATTATAAAACCATAGATAGGTTAAAAGTAATAAAATTTAAAAAAAGATATTTCATGCAAACACTAATCAAAAGAAAGATGAGTAGCTATATTAATCCAAATGATATAGACTTTGAAAAGAAGGAATATTAAGAGAGATAGAGACTTTGCAAAATAGTAAAGTATTCAGCTCATAAAAAAGGTATTGCAATTATAAATTCTTATGCTCCTAACAAAAGAGCTTCAAATACATAAAGCATGAATGGATGGAACTGAAGAGAAATGGCAAAATCCACAATTGTAGTAGGAAGCATAGGCATGTCTTTCTTAATAATTGATATAACAGTACACAGAAAATCATTAAGTGTATAGAAGACCTGAAGAACACTATTTCCAACTAGACCTAATCGACATTGATAGAACAACAATTGCAGAATTAAAAATTATTTTTAAGTATGAATGAAATATTCAGCAGAACAGACAGACCATATTCTTGGCCATAAAATAAGCCTCAAAAATTCTAAATAAATTGAAATCAAACAAAATATGTTCAATTACCACAATGAAATTAAGCTAGAAATTAATATCAGAAAGATATCTAGACAAATTCCAAATATTTGAAAAGTAAAAAAAATATACAAATAAATTATGGATCAAAAAGGAAGTTACCAAAAAAATTCAGAAAATATTATACATCAAATGAAATAAAACCACAATATATCAAAGTTTGTGGGTGGCATCTAAGGCAGTGCTTAGAGGAAACATCATAGTGTTAAATGCTTATATTAGAAAATGAGAAATGACTCTCAAACAATGATTCCTCCTTAAGAAACTAGAAAATGAATTGCAAATTAAACCCAAAGAAATGAGAAGGAAAGAATAAAGATAAGAGCAGAAATTAATGAAGTAGAAAGTAGAAAAACAATAGAGAAAATCAATGAAACCAAAAGTTAGCTGAAAAGGTTAAATAAAATAATAAACTTCTAGACATCATGGTCAAGAAAAGCAAAAGACACAATATGCCAATTTGAGCAATAAAACAGAGACATTATTAGCGATGTACAGATATTTAAATAATAATAATAGCCTATTATAAATAACTCTGCAATAAATTTGATATCAAAGAAAATATGTAAATTTTTAAAAAGACACAGACTGTCAAAGATTACTTAAGAACAAAGACATAGCTTATACAGTACCATATTTAATAAGAAATTGAATCCACAATTAAAATTCTCCCAACAAAGAAATGACTGTGCAGGCAAACATTTAAGAAAGAAATAACATCAATTCTACACAAAATATTCTAGAAAATTTAGGAGGAGGAAATACTTCTCAACTCAGTGTATGAGACCAGAATTACTCCAAAACCAAAACCACACATATATTACTAGAAAATTACAAACCAATGTCCTTTGTTAACATATATAAAAAATTCTAAACAAAATACTTGCAAATCAAATCCTTCAATATGTAAAAATGATAATGCACCAAGACCGAATGGAGTTTATTACAGGAATACCAAATGGTTCAACATTTGAAGATCAATCATTGTAAATTACCAGATTAACATGGTAAGAAAGAAAAACAATCCAATAATCTCATCAGATGTAGAAAAAACATTTGAAAAATGTAACAACAATTTATTATACAAACTGTTCAAGCTGGCTGGTTAGCTCAGTTGGTTAGAGCATGGTGTTATAACACCAAGGTCCATGGTTCAGATTCCTGCACCAGCCAGCTGCCAAAAAGAACAACAACAACAAAAAAACCTGTCAGCAAACTGGCAGAAGAAAAGTTCTTCATTTTGACAACATCTATGAAAAACTTACTATTATATTATAAAAATATTACCAAACCCAAGTCCAGCTGCCTGCTCCAAACAAAAACCTTGGCTTAGCTCAACAAAATCTGTTACAGAACACAGGGCATATATCTCCTGGCTGAGTCTTGCCAAAATCTTGTTACCCCAGGGCATTCAGCCCCTGGCTTTGGCTCACCAAAATCATGTTACTGAACCTAAGTCCAGCTGCTTGCACCCAAACAAAAAAACAAACAACTTAAAAGTCAAATGTTGGTGAAAAATGGAAATCAGCTTTTATTCAGGAATAGCAGTGACCTGAGGAGAGATGTTAGGCTAACTCATCTCTCAGGTAAAGATGAAGGAGAATGACCACACTAAAACCATTTCAAACACTCAAATCTACTGACAGTTTTTTAAAGAGGGGATTGAGGGAATAGAATGTCAGAAGTGAAAAGCAGGAGGGAGGGGAACATGAGCTGTGGGGGCTCTGTGCAAGGAGCCAGGTGCAAGGTCTTGTCATGGCTCTATCTGGTTTCTGTTCTCATCCTTGATGTTATCTTAGGGTCCTGCTGGATTTTGATTTGCTTCAAAGTGGAATCAGCATAGCTTTATTGATGTCTTCCTTGGTTTCTCAGTGTCTGGATAGTACATGTCGCATGGCAAGTTTGCGACTTCAGTTAGACTGGAAAACAACTTTATATAAATAATGTTCAAAATGTAAAATAACCATGGGAAAAGGAGGGAACTCAGAGAAACATATGCTAAGAAAACTTTGTCTTCTAACATTTTCCTGCAGCCCAGGTGGCTTTAGGTCCCAACATAGTTTCAGTCCTGCTCACGCAAAAAAATATACATTATTATACTAAATGGTCAAAGACTAAATACATTTTCGTAAGGCAAAGAAGGAAATTCACTATTACCACTTTTACTCAGCATTATATTGGAGGTCCTAGCCAGTGCAACAAGATAAGAAAAAGAAATAAAAACATTCAGATCAGAAAGAAAGAAGCAAAATTGTTTTTTATTTGCAGATGCTATTGCATATGTAGAAAGTCCTAAAGGAGCTCCAAAAAAGCTGCTAGAACTAATGTGTGAGGTTTTGCAAGGCCACAGGATACACAGTCAGTATACAAAAAAAATCAGTTATATTTCTATATGCTAGCAATAGACGATTAGAAATTGGAATTTTTAAAATACCATTTAAAATGGTACCAAAAATTATAAAATATTCATGGATAAATATAAAAGAAGTGAACAATTTATTTTGATAATAACCACAAATCACTGAGAGAAATCATAGAAGACAAATAAATGAAAAGATGAGCCATGTTCATGGATAAGAATTGATGATCTTGTTAAGATAACAACTCTCCTTAAAAGTAAATGTAAAATTTAAAGTCTTAAAAACTTTTAGAACACATAGAATAATCTTTGTGACATTTGGCTAAGCAAAGATTTCTTAGAACACACCCCCCAAAAAAATGAATCATAAAAGTAAAAATTGATAAAATATACTTCACCTAAATTAAAAACTCGCTCTTTGAAAGACATTGTTAAGAAAATAACATAAAAATCAACTACATTGTACATGGATAGATTATAATAAAAAAACAAATAAATGGAATCATACAGTGTAATAGAAAGAAAGAAAGAAACAAACAAACAAACAAACAAACAAACAAACAAACAAAGAAACAAAGAAAGAAAAACGAGGTGAAATATTTGCAGACACAAATTTCATAAAAGGTATATATATATTTACATGTGTGTGTATATATATGTTTTTGTGTATAAATATACCCCAAACTACACGGATATTATATATCTATATAATATACATTATTTTTGTGTACATATGTGTGTGTATATATATACATACATAGAGAGAGAGTAGAATCAAGATTTCACCAAACAGATGGCAAATGAGCACACAGATAGGTTCTCAGTATCACTGGGGATTAGGAAAATGCAAATTAAAAGCACAATGAGATACCTCTAGATACTTATAGGATTGGCTTTAAAAATAACCTGACAATAATAAGTGGTGATGGGATGTAAAAAACCTGAAACTCTCATACATTAGTAGGTGGGATATGAAGTGGTACAGTCACTTTGAAAAACAGTTCAGCAGTTTTGTTTGAAGTTAAATATGCACCTATCAAAGGTCCCAATGATCCCACTTTTAAGTATCTACTCAAGAACAATGAAAATACATGTGCACACAAGGATTCATGCATGACTGTCTATCCAGATGATATTCTCTTACAAAAAAATTCTTTAGAAACAGAAATCAGATTAGTGATTGCCAGGAGCTAGAGGTGGAAGGAAGGGATCGACTAGAAATGGATTGACTGAGGGAACTTCTCAGGATGATGGATATAGTCTATGTCTTGATTGTTCCAGTGGTTACACGGCTGCATACATTTTTCAGAGTTCACAGAACTGTACACTTTATAATGATGAATTTTGTTGTATATAAAATATACTTCATTAAACCTGTCTATAGAAATTTTTTTTTAAAGCAGAAGCTAAAACCTTACAAAACTGTTACTGATGTTGAAAATACTTAAATAAAGTTAGATTATCCCAGAAGGCAAATTGGGAGCTGAAGAAGTAAATTGTACTTTTGGATCATATGTGCATGTTTGAGAGGGGGGAATAACAGAAAAAAGAACCAATGGCTTAAATTACCTAGAAAATGGCACTCTACTCTAATGGCATCCTGGTCACAGATTTCCCCTAACTAAGATTACAGGAATAGAAAGCAGCATTCGATTAATAAAGTTATGTGATGTAAAAAAATGTTAATATCCCTAAGCATTAATGTTTCTATATTGAATATAATTAAAGTGCATTTGACATTTATGAAATTGATTAATGACTTCCATGATTTTTGCAGAGATTTTTTGCTTCAGGTTTGTAATTTAACTCTAACAATGATGGAAACACCACATGTAAATTATGCAAAAAAATATTGCAATAAACAAGTTTTCATAAAAACTATCAGTAATACATTTTGAAAGAGTAAATACATATGCTATGGAATTTAACCAAGTCCATTAGAATATTTGATAAAGTTAAAGATTTTAAAATATTTCATAAGATTAATGATTTGTTGTCTATTAGAAAAAAACAGAAAATGTGCATTTATGAATAAGTTAGTTTGGAAGAAAGAAGAATTAGTCTGATATAATCTAAGCCCCTATTTTAAGTTCAATATAAATAGGAATCATGTTAAACAAATGTTGTTAAAAATGTAGCTGATATATTGAATTTTGTTTGCCTGGATTCAGATAGGTTGGCAATATAGAACATAACAGGAAATGCTGCTTTAATATTTTTCTCAGAATAAGGAAATATAGAAAACCTTACAAAATTTCCCACACCAGACTTCTAATTAAAGCAATTCAGATAAGAATTTGAACTTTGGAGGGATTATCTAAACCAAACCTGTGAACTGCTGAAGTTCACCTGCTACTACATTGTTTCTATTTTCTGCTATTCAGAAAAAAATTTTCTCTTCAGCAATTCCATTTGCTCAACCATTGCTGACTCAGGACTATACTTCTTTCTACCAAGAAAAGTCTATTAGATGCCTATACATTTTGATATTTAATCAAACAAAAGTATCTTCACTCAGTTTACCTCCTTTTGCTCCAAGAAATCTGATGAAATCCTAAATAGCTATAGACAATGAGCATGGTAAAATTTCCATGTCACAAAATACATGATTTATTACAAGCTAAAGGTATTATTTTATTTATTCCTGTTTTTTCTGGGAGTTTTATCTTAGAGGTGAAGAGTCAGTTATCATTAAATTTGAAGAAAAATAATCCGCTAAACCCAGCAAGAAAAACTACCCTTGTAGAGAAGAAATTGTCCTGTATCCATCTGAGATATTCCTTTGGAGAATACTGTTCTGCAAACAGTTTCTCTCAGTTCTTAGAAGTTGGGATGTCAGTACACCAGAATGAATTTTCAAGTTACTTGATTCATTGCTAAATAAATAAATGCTCATATACATATACACACATAAGTGTGTGTATGTGTGTGTGTGTGTATATAAATATATATGCACGCATATGTATAATTTTACTACCCCAACTTCCCATGCTCAATAAAAATAATAATAATGATATAACTATTAAGGTCAAAGGTTATCCATTATATAATAATTTATGTGCCCATTGCCGTTAGATGGTGTCTGTTTGGCAATGCTGATACTGTGTACTGCAAATGAAGTTTACCAGGTAATTCACTTTCTTTCTTGGTTTGGAGACACAGTGGTTGGTTTGCGATCAGTCAGTACTTTAACATGGCTACCCAGCTCAAAGTCTAGTTATCAGCTTTGAAGTCATGACAATTCAATTTTCTTAGTATCTTCTGGGGTGACTGGACTCCAGGGTACTAAGCTATGGCAAACAAATGCATAAAAAAACTAATGAATAAAACCAGAATGCCAATCTGTTAATTTCCGAAAAAGACTCATAACCGTCGAATAGAAGTAGTGGACAAATTTACACACAAAGCTTTTAATCGGAGGATTATTGCTTAGCAATCACAAGGTTAGAAAAGAGAAGCTATTTGTTTGACCATAACGGTTGGTGTCGTACAGTTTGATATTCTGTTGCCTCTGTTTTGACACTAGTGTGCAAAAGCCCGTGCACTCTCACTTCTGTACTGCCTAGAGATCACAGCCAATGAACGCTTCTCTAACTTGCTTTCCCCGTGGCTCTCAGGGCTACGAACACCCTCAATGACAGATTTTCTTTAGATAAGTTAATACCAATAGTCAAGTTCCCATCAAGTCTTGACTTGTGAAATATTTTGACTCTTTAAATGTAACTAAGTTGGAGCTTACTACTCACTACCTATTCTTATATGGCACCTCATTTATCCCTCAAAACCTTCCCATAACTAAGACAGCATTTAGTAATTTATATATTTTCTGACCAGGTACCAAAAGGTTCTGGAAAATCCATGTCCACTGCTTCAATTTTTTCTTGTTTCTCTTCCATTTTGAATCTAATTAGAGAAATAAAAAAATGTTCTCTTGAAGCCATATAAGAAGGCATATAGCTAAAAAGGGTGCCATGAAATTCTTAACTCCCTGCTCTCCGGGAGTTAAGATATTGAGTTAGTGATACATTTCTCTAAAACATGCTCAAATGATCTATATGTGTAACAAATCTTCATTAGCAGACAATGACTAGTCAGAGTTATTGAGGTGTGTACATTAGGGGTCATTTTCAGAAAATTTCACAAATTACTCTCAGGCACATACAATAAAACACAAAGCAGAAATCCTCCTGAGCTTTGAAAATGCAATGTTGTTTGAATGTGGTCGGTGTTCAGTAAGTACTCACTGAAATGATTTCTAATTGACACAATTATTTGGCCACATATAATTAAATAAATGCTTGGTTTTCTTTTAGAATAATAGATAGATAGGCAGCTTTATGTTAACTGCCATTTCTAAAGTAGCAGCACATGTGTGGATTCTATACCACGATAATAATCTTAGATTTTCTGAGATTATTAAAACCACATGATATCTGCAAATTACTTTCAAATGAAGTTTTGAGAGAGTTTTCTCAAAAGTTAGGTGAAAAGATAATGTCACCTAGCTATTGTAAGACAGATAATTGGTATAACTTAGTTTTCTGAGCAATTATCCTAAAGCTAAAGTCTTATTATCTGAAAACACAGCAAGAAGTGCATATCAGGAGATCCATTATCTCTGTCTTAGGTATAATCCTCAAGCTTGGCAATGTGCCATCTCAAAAATATTAACCACAGTGCCTTGTAAATTCTTTTCTTTTTTCCCATGGTGCCTCTGACGTCATTATGTCTTAAAGACTTCACCAGAAGTCACTTCTTTCTCTCCTGTGAAAGTCATTGCAATGAGATTTCAAATATTTAGTTGAGATCTTTACCTAGAACTTTAAATAGAACTTCCCCAAAATGCAAAACTTTATTTGTAGTATTTTTGTCTTCAGACATTATGAAATGAATTCTATTAACAATTAACATGTGTTAGGTGTTTTACTACATATCTGCAACTGAGCTAGGCATTTTACATGTATTTTATTTTATTCTCACGACAAACCAGCAATATAAGTGATATTGCTACTCATTTCACAGGACACGAGACTTAGTGACCCTCAGCTTGTTCAGGGTCCCACAGTTAAAAATAGAGGAACTGGGAATTGTTAAAGAAAAAATATAATTTAAGTTTTAAAGAGTTTATTTGAGCTAGAAAAAGTTCTAGAACTGGGCAGCACTCCTGACCAAAGACAGGTTGCAATGCCCTAGCCTATAATGTGGTGAGCTGTTTTTATAGCAAGAGAAACAGGAAATGCACTACAGAGATTACCTGATTGGTGCAGTTTCACATTTGCCTTATTTGGGCATAATTTGGCAAACTTCAGCCTGGGATTGGGTGAGGGTTCAGCTATTATGATTAGCTGAGACTCAGTTACTCGATTCGAAGGGTATGTTCTTAGGTTAGGTTAACTTGCCTGCACACCTAGCTTGGTTGCAGTTCACGATATATATCAAGGCCACTTTAGGCCAGATTTTATCACCCAAGTATAGAGGTTGCTTTGAGCCAATCCTGACCCAGTTCAGTAGAATTGAACCCAGAGAATCTGAGGCCAGTAATCACACTCTTAACCATAACAATGTATCATCTTCTGATGCAAAACATGCATTGCTAAAGTCCTTTTTTCTAACAGGACTGGAAAACCAACTCAAGATTCTAGCCCTGGGAATGCCAATAATTCTGATTCTGGAAGCTTAAAATTATGCTGTTCATCAATACAGAGAACAAATTTGATTCCCAAAAGGTAGACCTGCCATTTCACACAACAGGTTCACAAAAGTAATTTGTCCTTATGGGTTAGACAGAATGTATCGTAGGTGCCAAGCTGAGTTAATAGAAGACCAGATGTTGGTTGGCACAACTCTGCCAGCCAGCAAGAGAAATGAGGAAATTATGAGTTCAACAGGACTATTAGCCCAAAGATAAATGATTAGAGTCCCTTACACCTGGGGAAACCTCTGTCATAAATGAAGTTGAGGGAAATCCACATTTCTCCATTTCAGGAAATAGCTAATATAAGTGGTTATCTCAGTATGCTATTTACATACACATGCTATTTACTAAATACATATTGTAAAATAAACCATAAATATAAAATATTATTGTTTAACACAAAGCTCATCAAGAAAACATTGTTGATTAAATCCAATGGAGAATTACCAATCTCATAAGGCCACTCATCTCCTACTTAATACCTTTTGTGTAGAAAGGATCAGGAGAGTATAATTTCAATTTCTCTCTCTTGCAAATCCATGAGTATAAAAGTTACCTAAAACAAAAAATTATTATGGAAAATGGCAAAGATGTTTGAATAAAATCATTGAGCAAAATAATAGTGGCTTCTCTAAAACCCAAATGTTCTCTACACATTGCTGAATGAACATTCTTTGATAATGCCACACACTCCTCACACTGCACGTTATCAGAATTTTGAGTATGTCTTACTAGGGCAGGTTCAGCCCTAAGGGGGTACTGGAGAATCCCTGCCCTCTTATTTGATCGTGCACTTGGACAGCTCTTGCTGAATGAAAGAAACAGGCTGCCAGAGTGGAGCTCTTCACCATACAGCTATTTCCTGCGTGTCTGGCTGTACGATCTCTTTCTCTTTCTACTGCTTCTCCTACCACCTCTCAGTACAGCTGAACTTTAAGGGGCCCAGGAGAAAGAAGAAATAAGACTTTAAATAATTTATTTGGAGAAACAGTCAGTGAAGAGGAACAAATCATGTTTCGCTAAAAGAACCGGGACCTTTGACACTCCCCTTTTCGCTCCAGTACCTGGAGCTCTAGCCGGATTGCATTAGTGAAATTTTCATTTGATGGCATTTTAATATTCTGCCTTGATGACTTTTTAGCAACATTTACTTTCAGAGGTCTCAAGTGTTCCCTTGGAGGAAATGAAACATGTCAGAGCCCATTACAAAAATCAAAATTTAAATACCTCGACCACGTTAGGGCTTACACACAACCCCATCAGCGCTTAAGCTGGAACTCACAACTATTCATTCCCTTACTCAATCAGTAATGAGTATATTTGATGAAGCATTCCAGGGTCAGGAAATACACGTTAGTGATCTAACTTAACCCATTGATTGCCTGGCCACAAAGGACCAGGGCAGGACTTGACTAAATTGTATCATGCAAACAATTTCCAGCAGCACCAGAGGAAATTTTTTGTTCTTTTTAAAAAATAATTGCGATTCCCATAAAAAATGGGAAAGAGATGGCAATAAGACAGCTGTAGATTATGTTCAATATTCTTCAGGAATTACTATATGTCCTATAAAGCAGCCTGTTTAATTTTCATCTAACTATGGCCATAGTTACCGGTAGTAAGAGCTATTGTACAGTGATTGGATAGTCACTGAAAGCACTACTTTTGTTTGAGCAACACCTGACCCTTCTCATATACCCCTGACTCCCTCAAAAAATTTCAGCATATTACTGGAAAAGAAGCATCCCCAGGTTGTGATCTGTCTGCAGCATATTACATTCTGTTTGGCATTATGGGGCTGTCCCTACAGTCCCCTGGACGCTGGTCCTGTGTGCGAAAGCAATGGAAGTCACATGTATTGCTGTATGACATCACAATAAAAGCTTCAAAAATCCCAATTTGTTCCGCAGATGATTGCTATTTTGATATGGGGGAGATTTTCTCCTTCTCTCTTTCTCTTCCCTCCTCCTCCTGCTCTTCCTCCTTCTCTTCTTTCACCCTAACTGAACAACTTATATAAACAAGTGGGCAAATGCACTATTGGATACAGCACCATGGTGCTGGGAACTTCAGGAAAGCTTGTTGCTGCTCCCTATAGTTCAGCCTGTAGTCAATAGGTTCGCGTTCCAGCTCTTCCTCGGGATTTCAGACGGTGTTCTTCACTGTGATCCCACCAAGGAATGTATGAGCCCTGTCCTGGCTTCCCTCTTCAAGGAAGTTAAGGAATATCTTTTTAAAAGAAAATTTAAAGTAGCCAGGTGTCTGATAGAAAATTGTGGTATGTGATCCTGCATGAACAGAGTCTCTTCTAGACCTCACAAATGATGTTCCTATATTGCCCATACAGCCCTGTATCACTATGGTGAACAACCTGGCAAAAGGATGTCAGAAGCAGAGGTCCTTTGAGTTCCTGTGCTCGCCTGAAAATTTGCCTCTAGCCCACCATGTGGTCCAGGGCAGGCGGATAGTTCTCATCAAAGCTTCTCACTGCCAGGATTAGCAGGATATCTGTAGAGTTCTTGATGACTCCTAAGATTTACATAGCATTTTTAATTTACCTTGAGGGAGGCCTCATTTAAGATAATAGATACATTCAAATTACTAGCTAAAGGAAATGTTCATTGTTTCTCCTTCTCTTGCTGCTTAGAGGTGGCCAGAGGTAGATATGAAATATGAGCACTATTTGGAAACGAAAACCATCATGAAGCAGTAAAAGTCATTAAGAAAATCCAGAATGCTGGAAAAGTCAAAGAAAGACTGAACTTCAAGAATAACACAGATAGAGGTAGCCAGGGTTTATTTCTCATTTATTGCCCGGCAGCCAAACACTGAAAACCCACTTTCAATTAACCCTTTCCTTACTACCTTACCTTGAAACTGGTGCAGCGCCATGAAGTCAATGGGTCTCAGCCATGCAATTTCCAGCCCTGACAATTGTGAGTTAGGAAAAGGCCCATTTGAAAACCTTAAATTAAAAATGCTTGAATAAGAGAGAAAGCTATTAAGCAATCTTAATGCTGCAACTGATGCATAATAGTCAAAATCTTTAGCAATTTTAATTTCTCATAAAAACTTAGCCATTCTCTTTTTAAAAATTTTTTTTTAATTTTATTTTATTTTGTCAATACACAATGTGGTTGACTGTTGTGGCCCATTACCCAAACCTCCCTCCCTCCCTCCACCCTCTCCCCCTTCCCTCCCAGCATCCTCATATCTGTTTGCTTGTTGTATCAACTTCAAGGAATTGTAATTGTTATGTCTTCTCCCCAGCCCCCCGGTTTTTTCTTTTATTGTGTGTGTGTATTTATTTATTTATTTTTAGCTCCCACAAATAAGTGACAACATGTGATATTTCTCTTCCTGTGCCTGACTTGTTTCACTTAATATAATTCTCTCTAGGTCCATACATGTCGTTGCAAATGGTAGTATTTCATTCTTTTTTATAGCTGAGTAGTACTCCATTGTGTAGATGTACCACATTTCTGTATCCACTCATCTGATGATGGACATTTGGGCTGGTTCCAACTCTTGGCTATTGTAAAGAGTGCTGCAATGAACATTGGGGAACAGGTATACCTTCGACTTGATGATTTCCATTCCTCTGGGTATATTCCCAGCAGTGGGATAGCTGGGTCATGTGGTAGCTCTATCTGCAACTGTTTGAGGAACCTCCATACCATTTTCCATGGAGGTAGCCATTCTCTTTTTTAACTGTGTCTACCCTTCTCAGACTTGAAAAAAGTACTGCAGAAATAGCTAAGATTATGGAAAAATCTTGAGGCTGCTAAATCGATTTAGTTTGTAATTTTAGCAAAGGTAGACATGAGCAGTCATAATAAACTCATTCCAGCTCATTCTCAGCCTTTAATTAACTACCTGGCTAGTGCATGCACACACACACTGCCATTTGGACTGAAAGCTCATATTATACACAGCTTAAGTCTTTGCTGCTTATTTTCCCTTTAGGTTCAAATCAAAGGCTGACAATTTTTTTACTCTCTAAGTCTTTAAGCAAGGACTGCTACCTTTATGACTTCTTTTGCCAAAAATCTAGACCTGCTATTTCACATAACAGGTGAAAAACTCCTGGCGAATATTTAAACTTCTTAAAAACTCTCTCCAGATGAGTGAACTTTACCCTCACCTTGAAGCCAACCTGCCTTCTCTGTACAGCTGCCCCTTTATCTTCTCTGACACCTTATCCTCTGTTTTGCCATCATCCTTCTCTGCTTGCAGCTGGAGAGGTAAACATTTAAATGTGGTCTAGAATTGCAATTTGGACTTCATTACTCATGATTAGAAATAAGTGAAAACAAGGAAAAGGCATAAGGTCTTAGTGAGGAATGTTTCTTACCCTCTGTTTTTTTGTCTTTATCATCCATAAAATTGGGATAATGAATTGTGATGATGACTAAGTGATTTAACACATGTATATACCATTGCAAAGTTCTGCTAGCTATGGTCATCATCCTGAATATTAGTATCATTGGTACTATTTCTTCCTGTTGCAATCGTTTTCTTAAGCAATCACGATGAGAGAGAAAGAGAGAGAGAGAAAGAGAGAGAGAGAGAGGAAAGAAAGAAGGAAGGAAGGAGGGAGGGAAATGAAGGAAGAAGGAAAGAAAAAAGAAAAAAGAGAGAAGAGAGAAAGGGAGAAAGAAGAGAGGGAAAGGAGACACTAACTAAATCTACTGCTAGTTTTGTTTTCTCCTGGAAGAAAATGGGAAAATAGACAATTAGTTAAAAACCTTACAAGCATTGTATTCTTATTAAGTCTAATAAAGTTTCAAATGAAAGTAATTTCTCAGAAGTTTTCCAATGAGAAGAAATGAGAAGAAATGGAAAAGACTGAGATATAATTGAAGTAAAATTTTTTACCACAATAATGGATAACTGTTTTGTTCTGCTACTGAAGGTGTTTTCATTTTTCAGATCTATGAAAACCTCCCTAAAAATAGAAAATTGTTATGCCATGTACACTGGAAAATCTAAACATCTACAAAGTAATTCAGAAAATCTTATAAGGAGGCTTTGATTGTAACTGAGAGAGGAGAATTGATTTGTTTTTATTAGTTGTGAGGTAGAACCTCAGAAGAACTTATTTATAAATATTAAGTGTCTGGAATAAGTTTGCTTGATGGCCATATGTAATTTTGATGTTATGATGTTTCATGAAAAGGAAAGCATATCAAGATATAACTGTCTCTAGAATTATTGAGGTATGAAAATCTCCCCCCAAAAGCTTAGCTTATGTATTCCTGTCTATGAAAGTGATTTGTCATTAGCATAATGGTCATCAAAAATAAGGGAAGTCAGTTCCAGCTAACAGAGGTAGACATTTCTAATGCTGAACCCACTGGAAACTATGGGCAATTTCCCTGCTATAGGTCCCTTCACTTGACATGTCTATGTAATAAGCTATCCAGCAACACACTGTTCAAAACTAATGTGGTTATAATTTGCAGAGGTTTCATCAGCCTGATCCAGGACCTGTATATGGATTCTCTGACCCACTTCCTTCCCCTACTGATTTTCATCCTGCCCCTCACGTACATTATAAATCCACCAAGTGGTGTGCCGTGCTGCTCTTCTGTAACGTGAATTTATGCTAATGGCTGTCTGCATATGCTTATATCACATATCTATATTAAGCTTAATAGTCTGTTACATTGCTTCTTAACCCTGTGTCCACACATGATTAACTTTCCTGATTTCTTTCAAAACCGCTATTAACACAGTGTAGCATTTCACTCAACATGTCACTAAGTTTCTCTGCCTAGTGCTAGGGTTGGGGTGATTATAAAACCCCTCAAGTAAAAAGGAATATAAAAAATTAAGGATGCATGAACATAGCCTCCTTTTTGTGTGTTGTACAACTTGAAGCTGGCAAAAGCTTAATGCCTAACTCATAGAGAGTGAACCAACTCCAATTGGTCTTCTACAAGTTAATGGAACAGGGTGTACTGAGAATGGTGGTAAAAACTTACTGAGAAATAGAACAGAATGGCATGCAATGAGCTAGACCATACTAAAAGTTCTCCTTTGAAAATTTTTAAAGAAATTTCAGAATTTGGCACTAATATATTTGAAATGTTTCAATAAAACTACCAGTTAATTATGAATAGGTAATTCTAAAGCTTTGGAACCTTCATCCATATTACTATAGAATTTAGCACAAATGAGTGAAGGTATCTAAGATATTAAAATTTTCCAGAAAAAAAAAATCTTTGAAGCGTAGATCAAGAAATATCCTAGGTACATTCTCTGCATTCAATAAGCTTACAGAATCTTACTAAAAGAGATCTTGAAAATTCTGAAAGGGTCAAAGTTTGAGGCCAATTATATTACAGTCCCAAAGCCCTGTAATCAGTTGGGAATTAGAATTTTTACAAATAGAGCATAGTAGGAATTTGCTATAGAATTTTTGAGCCTCATTTTCCTCATCTACAAAATGGGAATCGACACTCTTAATCTTAAATGTAAAGTACCCACAGGACATTGAAAGCAAGTGGAAGAGCTGCATAAGCCTTTGACTACTGGGAACCCAACTGCAAGCACTGCAAAGGTCTAGAGCAAGTGAGGACCACACTGCAACTGCACCTGGACTCTCATTCTTTCTATTTTTCCAACGATGCTGTCATTTTCAATGCAATTATTAGTTGAACAACATGTACTGAATATTTACGGTTTACCCATCATGGAGCTCGGTTCTGAGGACTGCAGAGGTAAGCAAGACAAAGTCAGAAAATTAACAAACAGATAACATGACAATTACAGATTGTGTTAAATCCTATGAAGGGAATAAAGTGGGTGGAAATGGAAATTTGCTTCTGAAAGTCTCAGAGGTATAAAGTATAAGTATCTTTAAAATGTAAACATTTTACTATGGGAGTGCTACTTATTGAAAAACTCATCCCACTTGGACTCGGTGGGCTGCAGACAGCAGTGCACGTGGAACAAACATTGCCGTTGTCACTTGTTCTTGACTTCGATTCCTTCCTGACCCCACTTCTGTTTAAAGAGTTACAGCTTGTTTCCTCTCATTCCTATAGCACACCACTATTAAAAGGCTCTCCAGTATGACAGGCTATATGGAAAAATAAGAAATGACAGGGGAAAGTTTTGACACAATACAGACCCAGAAGCAACTTCAATTTGCATATTAGATCTCTCCAAGTTTTCCAAGGCATTTGCTGCTCAGGGAATTCTCCACTGGGTTATTTCCTCCTGAGGTTCTGTCTGCCACCCTGGAACCCCTGATTCTACAGAAAAACCTCTTGATCTACCTTCAGGCTACTACTCTAAAACCCCAAATTTATCTTACCTTAATGGAAGAGCAGTATAACACTCGGTCTCTCAACCAGCCTAGGCATATTTAAAAACCTCAGATTCAGTCATTTATTTTTCTCACATTACTGCGTTCCCTACCCATTGGAAGAGCTATTATTAATGATAGTCCTCTGATGGGCACTTAGAGACACATAAATGGACAAATCAGATATTTATCCTTATTAAGGAAATATAGATTACAGTCCATATTCAATTTCCCAGGAGAATACCATAAATTGTATTAGTTCTATAAATACCCATGCGACACTCATTTGATGTGTTTTCCTAGGGGTTTTTTTGTTTGTTTGTTTGTTTTTCTCAAGTATAACTGAGTGAACTTAGTTCAGGCATTGTAAATACATATGTTTATGGGGGTCAGACAGGTAACAGATAGGAGTACGGTAAAATGACAAGCCGTATTCTCTCAGGTGGGATGGCTTCCATGCAGTTCTAGCGCATTGTTCTCATGCCCATTGCTGCCTAAGGTAATGATTTCTTCAAGAAAACATAAAATAATTTCTATGTAAAATATCCTGATTTTTAAAAATGTTATTCAGGCAAAAACAAAATAAAGCTGTTTGGAGACTGGCTTCAGCCCAAGGGATGTCTGTTTGCAAACCTTGGCTTAGACCATCCACGAATACCACTATCTAATGAAATCCCAAGATCCTTACTGGTTGCCATTTGCAGAAGACCTCATGGGTCCCTCTGGTCTGCAGTAGACTTAATTTGAGGTTAAATCCTATGGCAAACTGGAGTCTGAAGTTAAAGAAGATCTAATCTTTGAGCTTTTTCAAATATTTGAGGAACTGGATGAACTGCTGAAGGTCCCAGAGAGCCTCCACCAGCCTGAGGGTCTGAGGAAATGCACTTCTTTCAGTTTTTCTTCATTTGTGTTTAAACTTACATATTGTTTTACAGTGAGAAACGGTCTGCACTGTAGGTTTCTGTTCTTGCTGATCATGTTCATATCTTTAACTCTGAGACTAGTGAATATCAAGGCTTATCTACTGATTAAACATATTATACTACCTGCTTAAGGGGGTACCATCAAAATCTACTCTCCAAAGTGAAAGTGTGAGATTTCAAAGATTCTACAAATCTTCCATTAAAAAAAAGTTTATCTACTTGTCTTCATTGATACCAGTTATGGGACAAGATACATACAGCATAAAACAGAGCTTATGATGTATTTCACAGTAAAATACTATAATATGCTTCCATGTGTTTATAATGTAGCCATCTAATACACAACACAGTACAGATTAAGTATGTCTGGTTGGGTAGTATTTATTTTATTATGCATTGATATTTATGTCAAAAGCATATGTGATGCATATGCTAAATAAATAAGAGAAAACTTGTTTGCTGTCAGATCAAAAATATCTCTGGTAATGAAACAGGCTTTTATTTTAATAGAGATGTTTTATTAGATTTCAGAACCTAATAAATGATTCATAATGTTTGAACCCTGAGACATCTTCTTGTGAACTAGTTTTCTTGATTTCATTTCTCCTTTTGTCTCTGTAAAACCAATGTGTGCATTGCGTGATTTTATGTGAGACAAAATACTTGAGTCTTTTCACACCACATTGCATTAATGGGACTATAAGATCTTTTTTAACCAAGTTTTCAAATGACTGTCTGCTAATTTCAAATTGCCTTTCATATTGCCAGTTTTTCTCATTTGTGCCTGTGCTACAGATTCACAGAATAAGAATAGTAGCAACAACTATAATAAGAAAAATTTTAATGGTCCAATAGTAAGCTCAGTCAATTCTAGCAAGTATTTGGGCAATTTTAAATATAATTTGTGAATTATCATATGGGAATTTTTTTTTTTAGAAACTTGGCTACTTATTTATTTATTTATTGTCAAACAACACGAACTCCTAATTTTTCAAGGAGTTTGCTGTATTTTGCCATACTTTTAGTGGCTTAATACCTTTTACTTATTAATTACTGATGGTTATTTCAGTAAACATGATATTAACCTGAATATTCATTTTCATGACCCAAGTAATAAAGTTAAGAAAATACATGGACTTTGATTACCAGAACACTGAAGATAAAAATTTTTGAAATATTTAAAAGCAAGTTAGGAATTAAAACACGGTAGAGGCACCAGATACTAATAAGAGACAAGTACAGTTCTTCATATCAAATACCTAACTATGGATCCTTTATCAGTAACTCATGTGCTTCAAGAATTTTCTTTGGTTGGACAGAAATACTTTGCTCAAGTGTGAAAAGTAATTTAGAACAACATTTCCTAAAATTAAATCTCCAGGGGACAAAGGATTTTGAAATCCATTCAGTGAAGATAAAAGTATACACTCACACAGCTGAAGTGTCATAAGAATATCAGCATGTTAAGGGCAGTGGAGAAAGCTATTTAATATTACTTAACTCCATGTATCCCAAATATTTAGCTGAGGAAGCCCGGTTTTGAGTAACACCTATTTGGGCTGGAAAGGGTTAATTCAGAAGGCCTAGGTTGCTCAAACCTTGGACATTCCCAAGAAACACCTGTTGTCAGGACAGGCCTTTGGTGAATGGTTTATGGGAGCTGAGCTCTGAGCCCTTGGAATATTCTGCCTGATAAGAGTGTTTTATATCCCCAAGGCCTTGGGCTATGCTTTACTTACTGTGAGCGCCTGTTTTTGTATGCCTCAGGTTTTGGACCATGATGTATTAGTTTGACCAGATACATTTATCCTAACAATGTGACTTATGGTGAACATTATGTTGGGGCTGGAGTCTGAGTGGCTGATGTCAGTCATGAGGGCACTCTTGCCTGCATGACTGACCCCACTAAAAATCCTGGACACCGAGGCTTAGGTATGCTTCCCTGGTTGGCAGTGCTTCAAATGTGTTCAAGTTTAAAAATGGTCTCAAGTACCTCTGACAGACCTACTCATTAATAAGAGAAGTGAATTTTGGGGGAAAATGTTGAAGCCCTCTGTAACCAACTGAACTTACAAAACAATTTTTAAAAGAGTGATATTAATGCTAATATTGAATTCCCTCTGATGTGAACTTAGGAGAAAAAGTAAAACAAAACCATCGGTATTGATTAGCAACCAGTCTTTGGTAGTTTTGACTCTGGCTTGGGATATTCCATTTATCAAATTAAAAGATAGAGATATCTAACTTTGAATTGGCATGCATGCACACGCAATGTATATACACACAACACACATGGATATATACACATACAAATATTCTTTCAACATGTTTTTTTACCAGTTGGTGAAACAAACATATATACCTTTAATGACTGATATCTGGATTACCATTTTGGTATAGGCCAACTGGTAAAATGGCAAATAATTCTTGCTAAATTATAATAATTCCTCTTATTCAGAATCTGACTTAAAGCCAAGTCAAGTAGTAAAACATGATGCTGGGAAATGAACCCCCTGTACTTGATACACATTGGTAAAGTGGTAACTGAGTTATGCAAGATTTATTGCAGACCAAAGAGTAAGTCATTTTGGGTTTGGTTTTGTTGGTTTTTTTTACTGCTCAAATAGTGGTTGAACAATCAGGAAAAATTTTTATCACTCAAACATGAAACAGGTAGACACCCTAATGGGATTAACTATTATTGGCCATTCTTTGGGAAATATCGAGCATTGGTGATGAAACAAGATAAGAACTTAGAGAGTCAAATACAGTAGAATGTTAGACCATTGTGGGAATTGAGTGAATTGCACAGAAGAATAAAAAATGGAAAAGGAAATTAGACTTTTCACTAGTGGGAAAAAAAATGACTAGGCAACTCTGAGATATGTTACAACCAGCTCCTGAATAAAATAAATAGGAAGTATTTTTCAGGCTGTGGGGATTGAATGAATGCAATCAATCTTCCTTTTGTGGGAACTGCATCACTCCTACCCACAAGCTCCCTCTAGTGAATTAAAATCTCACAGCAACTCAACCTATGAGCAGTAGTCAGGCTTGAGCCACTTGACTGGGAAAATATGTGGCACACAACCAGTCAGACACACAATAACAGTACATTTTGTTTTGAGTCTCTTCTGCAGGAAACCATTTCTCAGCCACATTTTCTCTCAGCACACAGCACATAAAAGGTGCTCTACCTGGCCAAAAAAGGTGAGGTATTAATTACCTTGGACTCCAATAAATGGGTGATCTTGTCATGAGTAAGTGACACACATCATTATAATTAAAGGCAGAATGATTAAGAAAATCATAGGCAAAAAAATTTATCTCTGGAAACAATTCATAAGCACTTACAATGACCTTCATCCTGCTACTGAAAAGGAAGTCTCTTGTATCTGAATGGATGGGCTACTGGCTTTGGGCTGAGCCATGTCATGGAAAGATTTGCTCAACTGGAAAAACCCTGGCAGGTCATGTTGCAGAATAAGAAAGTATGAGAGAGAGAGGAAGACATCTAGATAGAAAAACCAGAGAACAGAGGAGAGATGGGTTGCTCGAGAGGGGAAGGGAAGGAAGAGGAGTACACAAAGATGCAGAAAGAAAAGGAGAGGGGGGATGAGAATGATTTGGGCATTTGGCATAAAATAAGAAATTGGGAACAAATATCTAAAAATGGTCTTAAAGATGTTTTGCTGTGAGATGTGGTATAAAATCCATCTAAATCCCTAATAAATACAAGGGGTATTCAAAAAGTTCAAAGAAAAAATTGTGTTATCTTTTAATTTTGTTTTCCATGAACGTTTTCAAGTATCTTTGTATTCAGTGAACATCTACACTGCTCTTCAATCAAGTTGGAGATTGTAAAATCATTTGATTTGTATTCATTATGCCATACATAATAGGTACTCAATAACTGTTTGTTGAATTGAATCTTCTTCTGTTCTCAATTCCACGAAGAATCATTCAATTTCAAGTTCATTGTGCTTAGCGTGGAGATGACAGTAGGGAATTTAATTAGCTGATGCCCTTTGCTCAATGCAGGCACTTACACAGTAGATTTTTGATTTTGATTAGGGGAGCAGTTAACCCAGGGGATAGAAAACTTTATGGGATATTGTAAGGTGGCAGCCAGCTGGGGGACCGTGTTCAGAATCACATAGAACACCCAAGATATGTGGTATATGCCAGCCCAGGATCAGTCATTTGATCAAAGAGATTCACTCAAGGCTTATGCAGAGCCTTCAAGAATTTCTAGAAAGTTTGCTCTATCAGGGAGAAACAACTGTTTTCTCATCCTAGAATCTTAGACTTGTTCTAAATGGTACATTTTAAGCAGTGGTGTGTGCTAGCAAACCAGCTCTATGGGAAAAAAACGGAAATAAATTAATAATAGAAGTAAACAAGTGTCCTGATTTATAGCGCTGGCCAATTTTGGTGGTGTGACTATTTTTCACCATGGATGATTTCAAGCAGCCATTGATTTAACAACCAGTTCATAGAATTCGTGAATATTTAACAACTGGCTGTCACGAACCAGCTCCTGCCCACTACAAACAATAAACTCTGGTGCTCCGGGTTTGGGAGAGGGCCCCAGCTGTCCATGGCCAGACCCTAAGTCAGACTTGAAGATCTGGGACACAGCGGAAAGTCTGTGGCTCTTTTTCATCATGGTCATCTTCTGTGACCAGCTCCTTCCTGGAACAGAGCAGTCCTCAGCAATGAAGACATCATGTTGCCATGACAAAGACAGAAATTTACACAAAGCAGTAAGCAAAATGGACACATTTGTGGTACTCTTTTCATTTCTTTCTTTCTTTTTTTTTTAACCACTGTTTTTAGATGCTGCAACATTTTTTTTTAACTTTCCTGGACTTCCATGTCTCCATATGCAACACCAAAAATGTGCTATGTGTAAATTATGTGGATAGCACATTCAGCTAGACTTTTAAAAATAGCATCTTGAATCACAGATGTATTATCATCTGATATTTGTAATCCCGAACTGTGAATTAGGTAGACTGCCTTAAACAAGGGAATGGACTAGACATCTGCACTGTCTTATCAGCTAAAACCAAGGGAGTTGAGGGACAGGAAAGTTGCTGAGGCGGCGGAGGGTGAATTAGGCCTGGAGAGAGGGCAGCAAGTTCACGCACAGACTGCACAGCTCACATGTGGGGCATGATTGGAGGCTTCAGTGGCAGTGACCAGACGTTTCTGTCAAAAGATGCCTTAACCTGCCCCTTCTCTGTCCTTCTCATCTTCAGCTGTGAATAGTGAGAAAATGACTGGAGACAATGGGCTAGTTTACAGCATTTTACACTGGAGCTCTTTTTCTCCCTGCCTTCGACTTGTGAATGACTGAGAATTGCTTTATTGTAAAAAGTTTCTCAGAGAAAAGGACTTTTATTTTACCTAATAAAGCAAGAATGGGCAGCAGGCAAACAGAGGGTGCCTTGTTTCCAGCTGCCACTGAGACACTGGGGACTGTTAGCAGGGTTCCCGGGTGGGCAGGGCTGGCAGTGACTCTCCAGCTTTCCGGCCCCTGGCTGCGCATGTATGAGGTAGAAACACTCCACAGATAAGCCACTCACTTCTGTTAATTCCACCTTTAATTTGTTTGGCAAAATATAAGGGCCTTTTAGCATCAAAATGAGACCTCTTCTGAAAGCCTAATTCTCAGTGGGGTAAGTCCCCTTTAGGTCCATCTTCACAGAATTCATTTTTCCTGAATAAAAAGAAGTATTGATGCCTTGTGCTTAAGTTTACAGTATTTCTTGATGGGTATCATGTACAAAATCTGCAGAGGTTCAAAAAATATATTATATAAAAATATACAAAGGTTTCTGGAATTCCATTTAAAATGCAAAAATGACAATCATTAAATTTATTTAAAAAACAATTAGATAAATTATGAAACTTTGTGTTACTTATTGTGTGTGTGTTTGTGTTTCTCTTAATTTATGACCAGACCTTGCATTCAGTTCCATAGGAATCTGTGATTAAACCTTTGGGAAAAAAATATATACATATATATCTATATCTATCTCTCTATATATAAACAAATTGGACATTTTATTAGAGGAGGAAAACAGAAATATTATCCAACTGTTTAGAACAACATTCTAAATTTAAGATAGAATTTTGTTTTGAATAATAAATTCATTATTTTACATGGAAAAAAATACTCATGAAAGTAAATGTAACTAGTCCTCTTTTTTGTTGTGTACAGAAGATGCTTATTCTCCAAAATCAGGAAAATACAAGGTCATGAACCATTCTCGTAAGTATGGGCTACTAAACAGCATTTTATAGTAGATTAAATGTAAGTTTTTTTTAGAGTTCATACCTTCCTCATAATAAACCAGGCCCTAACTGGTTGATGCTACAAACTGGCAGAAGTAGAGGGCAGGACAGGGGATTCAGAGGATGTGGGCAGCAAAGCAGAAGGGAGCTGAGGTCAAATGGCACTCAGCTCAGAATTCTACCTAGAGGTAATACTGAGCAGTGCAACATTCAGCCAGCCTTTGTATATCCTTTATTTATTTATTTATTTATTTTTTGGCCGAAGCAGAAATGTCATCACCATATTTATTATAAAAAGAGATCTTTTCACAAAACATACAAAATACACAAATTTAAGAAAATCTAAAAATCACTACTTCTGAACTAGTCACATTAATATATACATAGTTGGCATGGAGACTCATTCTTCATCCATTCAAAAAACATTTATCAGACTCCTACTTCATGCTAGGACAGTGCCAGGTTCTGGTGAAACAGAAGTGAAAAAGAAACAATCACTGCTTATAGCCTTGGGAAGGAGACAGTTGTGTAAGGTAATATACTCTAAGTTCTGTAATAGACATATGAGCGATACATTATGGGAGACTGAAGGAAGAAAAAATTAGCACTGAAAATAGGAAGTAAAAAATCCTTTGTGCACAGAAAAGGTCACATTAGTAGCTCCCGTATTCCCAAACTTCAGATGAGGGTGGGGAAATGGTTAAGTGAAAATTACTGCTGTTGCATTCCACTGCCAGTAATACCAGAGTAAGCACCCACCAGACTGGCTCATATGCAAAAAGCAAGAATAAAACCTTCCTATAAGACAAAAAGCAGCAGACTCTGGTGGAGAATGCACACTTTGGCGGGGGGGGGGGGGGAGTTGAATGATGTGAGTCTCCATTTTCTTCAACTTTTTTTTTTTTTCCATGACTACTACAGAAACCAGGGGACTCACAGAATGGAAAAATCCAGAAATTCTGTCTACTTCCATCTTCAATGACCGTAACCCATGTGTCAATGGAACAGACTGAAAACAACACAGATGAAGTCTAAGGATTTGAGCACACACCAGAGCTAATGCCCAAATTGGCATTTGTAGTTCAAGTCCAAAAAAGATAATTTTCTGCTGAAACAAAAGACATGGCATCTATTAGAGAAAAATACAGAATCCAGAATCTCCACATCTTAACCTTCATAACATCTAGAACATAATTTAAAGCAAAGGGCTTAAAGAAATCATAATTTGTAAGAATGAATATGCTAATAGTAAATAATTTTTTTTAAAGTGCCTGTCATATGAAGAACTAGTAAAATAAAACCTGTT
Source organism: Cynocephalus volans (assembly GCF_027409185.1). Lineage (NCBI taxonomy): Eukaryota > Metazoa > Chordata > Mammalia > Dermoptera > Cynocephalidae > Cynocephalus > Cynocephalus volans. The sequence goes on from NC_084462.1 coordinate 48,482,008, forward strand.
TTCAGGAAAAAAAGAAAATCAACATGAACTGACTTCAAGATGACTCAGATATTGGAACCAACAAGCAAGGATTTTAAAGCAGCATATAAAACTATCTTCACTTAAGTAAAACTGTATGTACTTACTATGAATGAAAAATAACAAATAACAAAAAGTGGCTTGAAAGAAAAAGAAATAATGAAAGAAAAACCAAGGTCAAGATGTAAGTTACCTATAAGAAACACACTTCAAATGCAAAGACCCAGATAGACTGAAAGTAAATGAATAGATAGACCACTCAAACAATATGTATAAAAAGACCAAAGTGGCTATATTAATTTAGGTAAATAGATTTCAAAATAAAAAATATTGCCAGAGACAAGAGGAAAATTTTATGACAATAAAATAATTAATTAATTAAGAAGGTATAACAATTATAAATGTACAGATGTCCTCAACTTACAATGGTGTTACATCCCAAAAAGACCATCATAAGTTGAAAATATTGCAAATCAAAAATGCATTTAATATACCTAACCTACCAAGCATCATAGCTTAGCCTCACCTAACTTAAAAGTGCTCAGAACATTTACATTAGCCTATGGTTGGGCAAACCATCTAACACAAAGCCTATCTTACAATAAAGTGTTGAATATCTCATGTAATTTATTAAATACTGTACTGAAGTAAGTTTCTACTGACGGTATATTACTTTTGCTCCATCATTAAGAAAAAAAGTCATAAATCAAACCATCATAAGTTGGGCACTGTCTGTATTTGTAACATAACATAGTGCAGAATAATTAGCCAAATATTAACCAAATTTAAAAAGGGAAATAAACAGTTCCACAATCATATTTAAACATTTTAACATCACTTCTTCAACAATTGATGAAACAATAGACAAAAATCAACAAAGGCTCTAAACACTGTTATCAACTACTTTGACTTGAATAATACTATAGATGCCAAAAAACTGCAGAATACACATTCATTTCAAGGAGATGTAGTATGTTTACCAAGAAGACCATATGCTATACCATAAAACAAGTCACAATAAATTAGATAATATTGAAATCATACAAAGTATGATTCAAGCTGGTATTTATACTAAAAAATTAATATAATAATAATAATAATAATGCAGGAAAAACACCAAAAATATATGAAAACTAAGGAACATATCCCAATAATATATGAAAAGGAAGAAATTACATGATAATCTATAGTCTAGAGAAATAACTGTAAGAGAAATTAGAAAACGTTTTGTGTATATGAATTTGAGGGATACAGTTATTGCAGTAGAGGAAAACTTATAGCTTTAAAGGTTTGTATTAATAAAGAAGATCTAAATTCAATCATCTGAGTTTCCTCCGCCTTAAGTAATTAATAAAAGAAAAAATAACTCCAAAGTATGAAAAAAAAAAAGGTAATTATAAGAGCAGAAATCAATGAAATAGAAAGTGAAATAATGGAAAATTTATGAAACCAGAAGTTGGTTCTTTAAAAAGATTAAAACAAATACATTTTTTAAATAACTTATCCGAGACAAAATAAAAGAGAAATGAAATTGTCAAAATGAGGAATAAGAGAATGGACATCACTACAGATCATGTAAATATTAAAAGGATAAAGAAATACTGTGAACAACTTTATGCCAATAAATTTGACAATCTATATAAGATAGACAAATTCCTTTAAAGACAAAGACTACCAACTGACCAAGGAAGAAATATAAAACTTGACTAGCTCTATATCAAATTTTTTTAAAAATTGAATTCTCAATTAAGAGCACTTCTTGCTGCAAAGTTTTGGGAGGGAGTTCCCCAAGACCAATCACACTTTGAAACCAACTGCAGGTTTGAGGGTCTCCAAGCTCCCCGCTCATGTTTGAGAATTTGCTAGAAGTTCTCATAGAACTCAGAAGCTGTTATGGTTTCTTACAATGAAAAGTTACAGATTTAAAAAATCAGCCTAGGAAAGAGACCCATGGAGAAGAGGACAAATATTTCCAAGACCAAATTTCAAGTTGTTCTTTGCCAGTGGAGTCCTGGACAGTGCTAATTTTATCCAGAAACAATGAATGTCAATGTACAAGGAATATTGCCAAACCAGTGACGCTTGCCCAAGACTTGATATCCAGAGTTTTTATTGGACTCAGCAACACAGATACTGTTGAACACACATGCAGCTGACCTCCAGAGTCCAGAACTTATAGAGGTGGAGCTGATTCAATGTGACCCAAAACCCCATCATAAATTAAACTGCTAGACTACCTGGTTTAGCCCAAGGCCCTCAGATAAATGGTGATCTTCTTATCAGGCAGGATATTCCAAGGCTTAGAGATCACTTCCCAAGAGCCACTGTCAAAGGACAGATCTGTATTTGAACAGGCAAATTCTTTACTACATACAGAAAGAAAATTCCAGGTCCAGATATCCTTACTGATAAATTCTACCAAATGCTTAAGGAAAGAATAATACGAATCCTACAAAAACTCTGAAAATGTAGGAGAAGTAACACTTTTCATGTCATTTTATGCAAGCTATAGAACTGTGACACCAAAATGAGACAAAGACATTAGCTATAAATATAGACACAAAAATCGATAACAAAATGCTAGCAAATTAAATCCAACAATATAAAAAAGGATAATATACCATAACCAAGTGAGTTTTTCTCAGAAATGCAATGTTGTTTCAACATTTGAAAAACCAATCAGTGTAACTCCTCAAATTAATAGAAGAAAGAAGAAAGTCATATAACCACAGAATTACATGAAGAAAAATTCATTTGACGTAATTTGACACTCATTCATTAAAAGAAAAAAAAAAAAAAACTAAGCAAACTAAAAATAGAAGAAGGAAACTTCCCCAAGTTGGGTAAAAAGATATAAAGATATGTGAGGAAGTTAGAGTTAAATCATAGTCAACAGTGAACAGATCAACGCTTTCCACCCAGGATCGAGAACAAGGCAAGTCTACTCTCACCACTTGTTTTCAACATTGTCCTGCATTCTTAAACAAATAAATAAGGTGAGAAAAAGAAACAGGCATACAGTTTGAAAAGGGAGACATACAACCATCTTCGTTTGTAGATGACATAATAGTTTGCAGAGAAAATCTTGAGGAATCTAGACAAAAAAACAAAAACCCAACAGAAATAAAAGTAAATTTAGTTAAGTTTGAAAGCTACAAGGGATGAGGGTGTTTTCCAGGATGGCTGACTAGAAAAGCTGGTGCTAGTCTTCTCCCCACAAAAGCAGACCAAAACAACACACAAACAAATATACTTTGACTGGAACCTAAGGAAACACTGTACAGAGCACCAGGAGAGTGAGAAGATTCTTGTGAAGCATGGAAGAAGGCGACGGCACCATAGACAGCAGAACAGGGCATCCAGCCTACGCCCTGCTGCAGGAACCAGCCCAGAACCAGGCAGAGAGAAAGTAAGCTGGAAAATCCCCCAGCTATTCCCACCACCACCACAAATGCCAGTGATCCCTGCCTCAGGGGAGACCCTCAGTCTTTTTGGGACCCATGTCTGAACTCACTTAGCATTCCCTACCCCAGTGGGCAGGCAGACCAGCTGAGCAGGAAATCCACTAAAGTGCAGCAGTTTCCCATGTTCACAGCCTGCCTTGTATAGTCTGTGGGAGCCAAACCCACAAGTGCCTGCAAGGCCCACAGCTGACCCATTGGCAGTCCTGCCTCCCACCAGGACCCTCCACACCCTCTCATGGGCACTGACAGGGCCACAGCCTCAGCAACTTGGAGCCTAGACCCTTACGCCAGACCCAGTTAACTTGAGTCTCTTTGTCTGGAGACACTGCCTGCATTCTACAGCACCCACCTTGGGGCTGGCGTAACCAAGGCACAGGCTGCCTGCAGCCTAGGACAGACAAAAAGACTGAGACTCCAGCTTCTGAACTCACTCAGCACCCCTCCCCACAGACAAGCAGGCAGAGTGGCTGAGTAGAAAATCCACTGGAGTTCAGTGGTTCCCCAGATTCACAGCCTACCTTGCATGGCCCCTGTGAGTTGAGCCCACAAGTGTCCGCATGGCCCACAGCTAACTCACAAGAGCCCTGCCTTCTCCATTGACCCTCCACGTGCTCACAGAGGTGCCAGTAGGGCCACAGTCCCAGCTATTTGGAGCCTAGACCTCTGCACCATACCCAGAGAACCTGAGTCCCTTTGTTTAGAGGCCCTTCCTACATTCTGCCATGCTCACTCATGCACAGGTGGAACCAGGGCACAGGCTGCCTGGAGCCTAAGACAGACAGAAGGACCAAAACCCCAGCATCTAAACTCAAGCAGTACCCCTCCCCAAAGTAGGGCTCAGCTGCATCCTTTCAGGCTCACACCAGGCTCAACGGCAATTGGATAGCAGATTTCCCTTTCCACAGCACACCTTCAGAGAGAGCTGCCTGGGTCCTGCAACATTCACACAGGCCTGTTCCAGGCTCACAGCTGAGCTGGTGACAGATATCCCAGGACCTGGTGTCTCAGTATATATCTGCTCAACCTGACAGTGGACCAGGTAGGAGCTCTGATGCTCCAAGGCAGGCTTCTACAGAGCTTCTGGCCTCAGCTGCACCCTTACAGGTTTGCATCAGGCTCAGCAGCTAGCTGATCAGGTCGCTACCTTCAGAGCTGCAGGCCCTGAGAAAGCTGTGTACACCTACTCCCAAACCAACAACTGATAGGGTAGCAGCTTTTCCTCACCACAGCACCCCTCTAGAAAGTTGCTGGGTCCTGCAGCATCTATACAGGCTTACTCCAGGCTCAACAGCTTAGCCAGTGCCCCTCTATAGACCTACCAGGAACTGCTACAACAATATATATCTATCCACTGACTGACGGAAGATCACCCATCCCAACAAGAAACCCACCCCAACAAGAAACTGCTGAGGCCCACCCCACCTAGGCCACAAAGGCACCCACCTACAACTCTAAAAGCCTGAATACAGTTGAAGAAGTCACACAGTCTGCACTACCTCATGCATCCAGATCCAAACTTAAAAGATCCAACCCAACTGACAGTATAGAATATAAATACTATGAGAAAGAGTCTCCCTCTTCCAAACCCACTCCTAGAATTAAAAGAAGTGACTACAGCACCAAATGCCCAGAAATCAATGCAGAGATATGAGAAGCATGAATACACAAGGAAGCTTGACTCCTCCAAAAGGAGAGAGAAATTCTCTAATACCAGACCCCAAACAACAGGAAATAGATGAATTGCATGAGGAGGAATCCCAAAGGACAATACTAAGGAAACTCAAAATGATGAATGAAAAAACAGAAATCATAATCAAGTCAAAAAGAAATTTGAGGATATGTATGAAATATTCAGCAAAGAGATAAAAGTCAAAAAAAAGAATCAGAAATCCTAGAAATGGAGAATTCATTCAAAGATATAAGAAATAAACCAAGAGCATAAACAGCAGGCTAGAATTAGCAGAATAAAGAATCTCTGAACTAGAAGACAGGCTTCTTGAATTAACACAGTTGGACCAAGAAAAAGAAATAGTATTTTTTTTAAATGAAGAAAACCTGCAAAACCATTCTGATAACCTTAAGCATACAAACATCCATATTACAGGTGTACAGGAAGGGGAAAAGAAAAAAAAAGGCATTGAAAGCCTACTTAATGAAATAATAGCTGAAAACTTCCTGAATATTGGGAGAGAGATGATCCTAAAGATCCAAGAAGCTCAAAGATCCCCAAACAGTTTCAACCCAAAAAGGACCTCCCCAAGACACATTTCAGTCAAATTACAGAAAGCAAAGACAAAGAAAGAATTCTAAAAACATCAAGAGAAAAACATCAAATTACCTACAAGGGAATCCCCATCAGGCCAGCATCAGACTTCTCGACAGAAACCCTACAGTCCAGGAGACAGTGGAATGACATATTCAAAGTGCTAAAAGAAATTTAAAAAACAAACAAAAAAATTGACAACCAACAATACTATATACAACAAAGTTTTCCTTCAAAAATGAATGAGAAATAGTATTTCTCAGAAAAGCAAAAACTGAAAATTCATGACCAAAGGACTGACCATTCAACAGATCTTCAAGGGAGTCCTACATCTGGAATCAAAAGAGAGATATAGGTCACCATAATTACATGAGAAAGAATAATAAAATGCTAGTAGAACAGATACACGAATGAGAAAGAGAAAGAAAATGTATTTTATCCCTATAAACCACCCCCCCCAAAAAAACAAAATAGCCAACAGCAGAGGGAAACAATAGAAGGGAAAGAAAGGAACATAAGACATATAAAACAACCATAGAGAAATTAATAAAATGATAAAATGGCAGGAATAATACAATGCCTGTCAATAACAACCCTGAATGTAAATGGGCTAAATTCTTCCTCAAGAAATATAGACTGGCTGAAAGGATTAAAAAACTAGACTAGCTATATGCTGCAAGAAACTAACTTCACCAATAAAGACACACATAGACTAATAGTGAAGGATTGGAAAAAGACATTCCATGCAAAAGGAAATCAAAAACAAGTAGGAGTTGCCATTCACATATCAGATGAAATAAACTTCAAACCAAGAACTATAAAAAGGAACAAAGAGGGATATTATATAATGATAAAAGGATCAATGCAGCAAGAATATATAACAATTATAAGTATATACTCACCCAACATTGGAACACCCAGATATATAAAGCAACTGTTATTGGATCTAAGGAGGGAAATAGACCCCATCACAGAAATTGTTGGGGACTTTAACACAACGCTGTCAATATTAGATCATCTAGACTATGAACCAGTAGAGGAATATTGGATTTAAACAGTACCTTAGACCGAATGGACTTGAAAGACATACGCAGAACATTTCATCCAACAATGACAGAACATACATTCTCATCAGCACATGGATCATTCTCCAGGATAGATCACATGTTAGGTCACAAACTGTCTCAACAAGTTTAAGAAGACTGAAATCATGTCAAGTATATTTTCAGACTACAATGGAATAAAATTCGAAATTAACAACAAACAAAACTATGGAAGCTATACAAATTCATGGAAATTAAACAACTTGCTGCTGAAGGATCAGTGGGTCAAAGAAGAAATGCAGCAGAAAATCAAAAAAATCCTTAAAATGAATGCAAATATAAGTACAGCTCACCAAAACCTATGGAATACTGCAAAAGCAGTATTAAGAGGGGTTTATTTCAATAACTGCTTACATTAAAAGAGTAGAAAGATTTCAAATAAACAATCTAATGATAAATCTCAAAGAACTAGAAAAATAAGAATAATCTAATCCCAAAACTAGTAAATGGAAAGAAATAAAGATCAAAACAGAACTCAATGAAATAGAGACCAAAAGAATAATACAAAAAGTCAACAAAACAAAAAGTTGTTTTTTTTGAGAGGATAAACAAAATAGACTAGCCATTTGGCCAGGCTAACTAAAAAGAGAGTAGATCCAATAACAAATATCGGAAATGAAAAAGGAGACATTACAACTGATACCACAGAGATACAAAGAATCATTAGAGACTATTATGAATATGATATGCCAACAGATTCAAAAACCAAGAGGCAATGGATAAATTTCTGGAGACATACAAACTACCAAAATTAAACCAAGAGGAAATTGAAAGCCTGAACAGCGCAGTAACAAGCAATGAGAAGGAAGCAGTAATCAGCATTCTCCCAACAAAGAAAAGCCCAGGATCAGATGGCTTCACTGCTGAATTCTACCAAAACTTCAAAGAAAAATTAACACAAATCCTTTTCAAACTATTCTAAAATATTGAAACTGAGGCAATTATCCCAACTTCATTCTATGAGGTCAGCATCAGCCTGACACAAAAACTCAGGCAAAGACACAGCAAAGCTACAAGCCAATATCCTTGATGAACATAGACACAAAAAAGCTCAACAAGATATTAGCAAATAGAATTCAACAGCACATCAAAAAGATCATACACCATGATCAAGTGGGATTCATCAGGGATGCAAGGATGGTTCAACATATGCAAACTGATAAATGTAATACACCACATCAACAAAATCAAGGACAAAAACCATATGATTATCTCAGTAGATGCATAAAAAGCATCTGGCAAAATTCAGGATACTTTCATGATAAAGACTCACAACAAATTAGGTATAGAAGGAAAATATCTCATGTTGGGTCCGCTGCTGGCCGACCTGAACAGCCCTAGCCTCATTCCTTTCAGTGGGCGAGCAAACGGCCCGGGATTCCTCTTTCCTTCCTGTCCCCTTTGGAAGGAGACGGGGGAAGAGAGCCGTGAAGAGAGGTGAGCACACCGCCGGCCCCAACCCAGCCGGGTTAAAGGACACTCAGACGCGGCAGGGGTTCTGTCAAGCAGTTCCTTTTATTAGCACACAAACACTTGCTTTTAAAGGCAAATGGGGAAGGCAGGTTTTTTACATCCTCCAATCAGCTTAAGGGTCCTGTCTCAATGCCTATCTAGTGCAATCACACAGTGTTTACAAGTGCAGCCAATTAAGGGCTAAGGCAAGGTTCCCGCAGACACTCCCACCCTACTTCCTCCCGGTGCTGTCTTAGGCTGCCACATTAATCCACTTGTAATGTCACTTAAGGTGGCGTTAGTTTTTAAAGCCCGACAATCTCAATAAAATAAAAGCTGTATATGACAAACCTAACACCAACATCATTCTGAATGGGGAAAAACTGAAAGCTTTTCCTTTAAGAACAGGAGTAAGACAAGGATGCCCATTCTTAGCACTCCTATTCAACATAGTATTGGAATTATTAGTCAAAGCAATCAGGCAAGAGAAAGAAATAAAGGCCATCCAAATTAGAAAAGACAAAGTCAAATTGTCTCTGTTTGCAGTTTGCAGATGACAATATCCTGTATATAGAATAATCCATAACTTCTACCAAAAACCTGCTAGAGCTCATAAACAAATTCAGTAAAGTTGCATGACACAAAATCAATACACAAAAATCAGTAGTGTTCTTACACACCAACAATGAACAAGCAGAAAATAAAATCAATAAAGCAAGCCCATTTATAATAATTACCAAAAACAAAAACAACAACAACAAAAAATCCACCTAGGAATAAATTTAACCAAAGAGGTAAAAGATCTCTATAATGAGAACTATGAAACTCTGCTGAAATAAATTAAGGAGGACACCAAATGATGGAAAGACATTCCTTGTTCATGGATCAGAAGAGTTAATGTGAAAATGTCCATACTATCCAAAGGGATCTAAAGATTTAATGCAATCTCCATCAAAATACCACTACCCTGGATAACTAAAGAAATCTTGAGCAAAATAAATAGATGATAGATAGATAGATAGATAGATAGATAGATAGAACCAGAGGCATTACACTACCTGATTCAAACTATGATGCAAAGCTACAGCAACCAAAACAGCATGGTACTGGCATAAAAACAGACACATGGACCAATGGAATAGAATAGAAGACCCAGAAATTAATCCACATACAGCCAGCTGATCTTTGACAAAGGCTCCAAAAACATACATTGGGAAAAGGACAGCCTGTTCAAGAAATGGTGCTGGGAAAACTGGATATTCATGTGTAGAAGAATGAAAGAAACCTATATACCATACCCATTGCCATATACCAAAATCAACTCAAAATGAATTAAAAACGTCAGTGTAAGACCTGAAACTATAAAACTCCTGGAAGAAAACATAGGGGAAACACTTCAGGATGTAGGACTAAGCAAAGACTTTATGAATAAGACCCCAAAAGCACAAGGAACAAAATTGAAAAATAAACTAATGGGATTATAACAAACTAAAAAGATAACAATCAACAGAGTGAAAAGACAACCTACAGAATATTTGCCAACTAGACATTTGACAAGGGATTAATTTCCAAAATATACAAGGAACTCAAAGATCTTCATCATAAAAAAAACAAATAAACTGATTTAAAAATGGGCAAAGGAGCTGAAAGACACACACACGAAAAAATATTGAACATCACTAATCACCAGGGAAACGCAAATTAAAATCCCTTTAAGATATCATCTCACCCCAGTTAGACTGGCTACCATAAAAAAGACTGAGGATAACAAATGTTGCCAAGGATGTCTAGAAAGTGGAATTCTTCTACACTGTTGCTGGGATTGTAAATTAGCACAGTCATTATGGAAAGCAGTACGGAGTTTTCCCAAATGACGACAGATACAACTACCATGTAATCTAGCAATATACTCAAAGGAATGGAAATCATCATGTCAAAGGGATATCTGCACTCCCATGTTCATCACAGCTCTTTTTACATGGCCAAGATATGGAACCAACCTTAATGTCCATTGACAGACAACTGGATAAGGAAATGTGGTATATATATATACACAATGGAATATGACTCAACCATAAAAAAAGAATGAAATTCTGCCATTAGCAGCAGCATGTATGAGCTTAGGGAAAATTATGTTAAGTGAAATAAGCCAGACACAGAAATGGAAATACCATGTGTCCTCACTCATAAGTGGGAGCAAAGAAAGAAAGAAGGAAGGAAGGAAGGAAGGACCACAATAAAACATTCAACTTACAGAAGGAGAGAACAGACCTATAGTTACTAGAGGTGGGAAAAACAGAGAGGGAGGCAGGTTAGGGAGCAATTGGGTAAGGGACGCAAAGAATAATTATGATTTGTAATGGTGAACATGCTAATAATATTGATTTGATAATCACATCCTGTACACAAATATTAACATTCAACTCTGTACCCCATAAACATATAAAATCAAAAATAAACAAACAAATAATTTTTTTTAGGAGACAAGAGGAAAGCTATAAGGTCTATATACAAAAACAAATGCACAAAAACAAAAATTAAATCAACAGATAGAAAATGAAATGTTTAAAATATCTCCACTTACAATAACATTGGGAAATTTAAATATGTAGAAATAACCTAACTAAACAGAGGCAAGACTTGTACATAGAAAACCATAAAACACCACAAAAGGAAATTAAAGGAGACATAAAATAATGGAGAGATCTAACAAATTTATGGATTAGAAAATGTGACTTTGAACAATTGATTTTTGATAAAGATGCCAATGTAATTCAATGGGAGAAAAGATAGTTCTTTTCAAGAAATGGTGCTGAAACAAATACATATCTGTTTGGGGAAAAATATCAATTTCAACACCCCTCACATCACTAACAAAAAGTAAATCATATATTATATATCTAGTGAATGTATAGAAGAAAATATAGGAAAAAAATTATATATTGGGTTAGGGCAAGGTTTCTTAGGTAGGGCACAAACAGCATAACTCCCAAAAAGTGAGAATGATAATAATAACCATGACTTCACAAATATAAACTTTTGCTCTTTGAAAAATGAAGTTAAGAAAACTTAAAGGGAAACCACAAATAGAGTGAAATTATTTGCTATGCATATGTCTGACAAAAGATTTATATGAAGAATTTCTAAGTAATTCTTACAACTAAATAATAAAACAAACAATTCAATTAAAAAGTGGGAAAAAGATTTGTGTAAATACTTCACAAGAAAATATATATACATGCATGATAATGAACAGGAAAACACACTCAACATCACTAGTCATCAGGGCAATGCAAATTACAACCGCGATTACAACCGCGAAAACATACCATGACAAGCCTGTTAGGATGCTAAAGTTCAAAACTCTGTCAATAACAAGTGGTGGTGAAGATCTGGAGAAACTGGAATGCTTGTATATTGCCAGTAGGATTGCAAAATGGTGTAGTCACTTTGAAAACCAATATGGCGGTATCTTATAACATTAAACATCCACTTATCATATGACCCAGAAATCTGACTCCTAAATATTTACCTGAAGCAAATGATAACATAATTTTACAGAATGACTTTCATGTGTATGTTCATAGCAGTATTATTCATGGATGAATCTCAACAATATTATGCTAAGTCCAAAAAAAAAAAAATCAATCCAAAACGATAAATACATCATATGACTCATTATATGAAATTCTAAGAAAGGCAATAACTGTAATGACAGAAAGTGGATTAGAGGTTGCCCATTCCTAGAGGTCAGGGAAGGGGATTAACTACAAAAGCATGAGAAAGCTCTGGGGTGATGGAAATATTTTTATTGTGGTGGTGGGCAGGAGACAATATTTTATTACCAAAATTAATTAAGTGTATGATTAAAAACTGTAAATTTTGTTGTTCACAAATTGTACCTTAATGATGATAGAAAAATAATTTTTAACAACATTTAAAAAAATTTTACAGCTCGTAGTTTCTGCCAGAATGTACCTGCTGTCCCTTTCCCAGTATAGAAGGATGAGGAGTTTAGACCCTGGCTTGGATAGCCAGCCATGAGATATCACTGTGGCAGAAGAGGAGAGGTGGAGCCTCCTGTCTCTACGATACTGAACTTCTATTCTCCTTAATTTGAGTCTAAATGCAGACTTCCATCCATGTAGCCCTCGGATTCTTCGTAACTCTTTGGACAGGTTTTGCTTCTGGCTCTGTTTTTAACCGTTATTTTCAGGTATTCTATGGGTCCAGATTATTCCACAGTTCCTTTCTACACTGAAACAACAACTGGTTTGAGAAAGAAAAACTGCTAATAAATTTGACCATTTCTTGCAGGTAAATGCAATTTGCCAAATACACTTATTTCCCCCGTGCATTTTTATCTGTGAATTCCTCCCTCTCTCCTTTCCACAGAAAGTTCTTAGTTAACTATTGCTGAAATTGGAATCTCAAAAGCAATTCTGACTGAAAGAGCAACAATTTCAATTAAATGAATAATCAAATTCAAAATGTTATTTGAATAATTTGAGTTCTTAAATTAAGCACAGATTTTTTTTTTTCCTGCAAGTAGGCTATAAATTACATTTTCCACTACATTGGCAGTAAACGGGTAATTAATATCTCAACTTTTCCTTCTCAATGTTGATTTAAAAAATAAAATTAAATAAGCACAGAACATAAATCAGCACAGCTATCCCAGATTAGATGTGATTGCTCATCTCCTGTTTATCCTATTTTCTCTGGAGTGGTTACTTCCGTTTTGGACCTTAGCTTGGTCCAAAGATAGCACGTAACACACAAGACAAATGTTTACATTATTGTGGAGAAACTTCAGTAACATACTAAAATCTAATAAATAATTTGTGGATTTTTTCTACTCAAAATATATAAACAATTTCCATATAAAGATGGCACCTTGTATTTAATATATTATTTCCACGGTAATTGTCTTAACCATTGGAAGAAGGTAATTTACTGAGAAACTAAAAAGCTATTCTTTAGGCTAGACTTTCTACCTGTTCTATTATTTTGGTAAAAAGAGCCATAAAATGTTAATTTAGAATAGTCATAAGAAGATTTGGTGTGTGCCAGTCACTGCTGTAAGGGCTTTAGATATACAGTTTTTCTTTGATGTCTGTAGAAAATTGGTTCCAGGACCTCCCTTGGTCACCAAAATCCCAGGATGCTCAAGTCTCTGATATAAAATGGGGTAGTATTTGCATATAACCTGTGCACATCCTTCTGTATACTTTAAATCATCTCTAGATTACTTATAACACCTAATACATTGTAAATTCTATGTCAATAATTGTTATGTTGTATATTTAGGGAATAATGACAAGAAAAAAAGTCTTATACATGTTATTTTTAAATAGATGCTATTTTTTAATACAGTTTCAATCAGCAATTGATTGAATCCACAGATACGGAACTCACAGATATTAGGCACAAGCTGACTATAATAATTCATTTAAATTGCACAGTAACCCTAGAAGGTTGTTACTGTTACTGTTTCCATTTAATAGATACTAAAACTATAAAAGGAAGGGCAGCTACTTGTCCAGTCTCACTGAGCCAGGTAGTGGCACAGCTGGAAAGAGACATGGGCTACCTCTCACCAGAGCCCCAGAGTGGATTCACCCATGCAAGTTTATATTGAAGTGAGTGTTTTACTTCATGGGTGCATTGCACATCTGATGCTAATTGCTGGGAGATAGGTAAAAGTTTACAGGTTAAGGGCTCGGTCCTTCCTAGGATTGCCCTTACTTCAGCCACAATCTCAGGGGTTCCTAGGCCATCTGCACTTCGGACCAACTGGCTAAGAATTTTGGAATTTCCACTATTCCTTCAGGTTTGATGATGTCCTAGAATGACTCACAGAGCTAAGCACTGTACGTACAATTACAGTTGTATCGTAACTGATACCAATTAAGACCAGCCAAGTGAAGAAAAGTATAATGGTAGAACTGGAAGGGTCCCAAACACTAAGTTTCCATGTCCTCAGGACCTGTCACCCTCCCAAGCACATCAGTGCATGATTATCAAGCATAGCACCATACCTGAGCTTTGACATTCAGAGTCTTTATTGGGTTTTCATTACATAAGCACGATTGATTTAATCATTGGCTACATTATTGACCTCAATTTCCAGCCCCTCTCCTCTCTCTGGAGTTCAGAAGTTCAGGCTGATGAGCTGGCATTTTGTTCCCAGCTCTTCCTGGTTTCTGAACTCACATCCTTTCCACAATGCACCTCTGGGTTTAACTGTGTTTATTGAGTCTCACAGGAACATTTAAAGATTAGAGTAGGTCCAGAGGAGCATGTCCAGGATGTCAAAGCATCCAGAAACTTTGCCATGTAAGCAACAGTTGAAACAATGAGCAAGTCGGCCAGTTGAGCAGCAGCATTAGCGATCACGAAGGCCATGCTCCAGTGAGAGCTCTGCTGGGTTGAGAAGAGTTTCTACTTATTCTGTATAGTGTATGAGCATGGACTTTGGACCAATTGCTGGAAGCTGGAGGGGAGATTGACTTAATAGAAGCAATAATACTTTCGTTTTTTGTAGGATGGGAGTAAGAGAGAGGAGACCTTTTTAAAACATTTTTTAACAGAGGATCAAAAATTGGTTGGAGGTGCTCAAACTACAATTAGATGAATGGGATGTTTTACACTATTTATGCCTTGGGCATGATATTGAAGACGGTGAATTTTAAGTTCCTCTCAGCTGTAATAATCCTTAATTCTACTTTTTACCACAGGCATGTCAACGTAGCAGGGACAAGTACCATATTTTATTACACTGGCTTCTTACCCCCTACCCCCACATGCCTTGGATGCGAGAGGCATCTATTAATTTAATGAGCAAGTGAACAACTAGAAAAGTCAAGGATAAAATCATCTAGTTTTTAAATGGTGTTAAAATACCGTTTCAAACAAAAAGAATCTTTTTATTAAAAGATCTAGAAGGCAATAAAATGGAACAAGTTATTTCTACAAAACTTTGCTGATTTTTTTTCACATTTTAATGGTATTTTGATATGTAAATGTAAATTATAAGTCTGATTGTAAAGTAATATGTTAGATGATATCAAAATGAAGAGAGATTTTAGAAGAAACATAAGTTTCTCCCTCATCCTCCCACCCCTGAGCAGAGTTAATATTTTATTTCATAAAAAAAAAAAAAAAAAAAGCCAAGTGGCACAATATACTCATTGAGACAATAAAATTAGAAGACAGTCTAGTGGTAAATATGCCAGAAGCCATAGCATGTTACTTTAAATTCAGTATTGTATCTTCATTGTGAAAGAAATGTAAGTGCTGAACATAATTCAAAGTCACATGGAGCCAAATAATGACTGGAGGAAATGGAGAAACTAACAAAACAGAAACACATAGCTTAGGAGTGAATAGACAGTGGGCGTGTGGAGGGAAGCACCAGTCCAGGGCTCTTGTGAGAGGAAAGCAGCTATGTGAGGAGCTTGATGTGAAGAAGGAAAGAGGTTAGGAGAGCTGAGAGGACTGCAAAAGTTAGAGATGTAGAGGGTGCAAGAGACAGAGAAGTGCTAATACCGATTCCTGCTCTGGGCCTCCTGATTAGGGTCACTCTAAGGATGGCAGATTTTATCTACTACTGTTTGAAAACCATCTCTTGGGCTGAGCAAATGCCACTAGTTTGATAGAAAACAAGATGTGCTCCTGGCATCCCCAGGATCATTTTCAGGTGTGGCCTTTTCAGGAATGCTGGAGAGAGAGTGCTGCAAGAGGAGACTGACCTGCTCTTGTGTAATAATTTGAATAGTATTTGTCCCCAGTTCTTGGGAGGAAGACTCTAAACTTCTGAATTTTCCCAAGTGATGGGTGTGTCTTTGTTATTCATGGTGGGTCTGTTAGACCATACCTGAATTTATACTAATGAGGTGACACATGTGGACTCCTGGATATTTTAGGATGAGGGCTGGCCATGTGTAGAGCTAGGGCTGGGGTCTCTGGTGCTCACAGACCCTTCAAGCCCATTCACAAACCCTTCACACATAGGTCTATGAGCTAGGTAACCAGCAAAAAGGTCCTTGGAGCCTTGGTTGAAGTAGGAATAGTCTTCATTCAGCACGCACAACACTATGAGCTAGGTGGTACAAAACAGAAACTCAAAAACTCAACTGCTGCTGGCAAAGTCCAAAGGAAAACTGAAACAGAGCAGCTGCCAGCAGAGTAAACATGCTCTGTTTTTAGACGTGAGCTCTCTGCAGCCAGCCTGCTTCACAAACTGCAGAACACACAAAAGCAATTAACTAGAAAGAAACATGGGTGCACATTCACACTAACTCCACCCACACACAACTTGTTTACAAGAAATGTGCTGCTGTACCCCCCAGCCAGACCTGAACAGAGGGAGCCTGACTAAATTATCCTATTTTCCCCACACCATGCCAGAAAGACCACCCATTACAAGACCATTCATTAATGAGCCAAGTGACCTTGGGCAAGCCACTTACCTTTTCTCACCTGTGAAATGAGGAAGATTATCTTTGAGGGAAAGGATGAAATATAATGTACACAAAATGCCTAGTTGAATGCAAGGCACATAGAGACAGATATTTGGGATTTTTAAGCCCATGTGTGATTCATACTGTGAGAATGAAACTAGATGTGTTTGTTCTATCAATGCCATTTAGATCACTTTACCTTTCTGGTAATAATACTACATCATTGGCTTATTATTGATCCATTAGTCCACTAAAGCCTATTGTTTGTTTGCTTTCTTGTTCTATGTTTTCTTACATAAACAGGGAATATTTATCATGCTGTAAATTCATGAACTTCAGAATAGGACTCAATATTTGCCAAACTAACTTATAAAGTTTAAGAAATGAAATAATAATTAATGTCTACTTCTTCCTACCTCCCACTTACAAACAATAAAACAAAAAAATGTATTTCTAGTTTTATTTTGTCAACTCTTTCAATGTCACCAATACTCTCAAATATGCATATACTAAGGAAGTATCATAAAATCATGAGTGTCATCATTCATAATTTGAGTGAAAATCAACAAGCTAACTAATCAGGCTTCTGATTCTGGCTTAATTATTTGACCACTAAACTGAGAATCAGGAAATGTGATTCCAGTTGTAACTTTGCTAGCTTCTTGTGTGACCTTGAGAAAGTTATAACTTTATCTGAAAAATTAGAGTAGATGATTCCTGAGGTCCCTTCCAGAAACCACTTTTAATGACTTACCAATGTGTAGGTTCACGTTGACATCTTTCTCATCTTCCTGAAAAAGGAAATGCAAGTTTCTAATTCTGTATTCTGATCGAGTAGGTTATCATAATTAACCTTCTGTTTCATACTTACTATCTTAATCATTAAACAAGTGGTCAAGAAGAAAAAGAAAACAGAAAAAGAAAAGAGAGAGAAGACAGAAAGAAAAAATTCAAGAGCACAACCATTTGATTTGGCGTTTGATATTCAAGTTTCTACTTACATTTAATTTCAGGAAGCTAATTTATTTTCCATCTGAAGAAAATTTGAGTTTCTATCTTAGCCTTTAAATGAATAATGTCTTTATTCTTTAGAAGGCAACAGCTTTTAAAAACACCTCTTTTTCTTTCACTGAACCAGAAGGTATAATAATGCCCACTGCAAAGATAAAGGAGGTGAAGATAAGAGGTAAATGAAAATTCCCTGATTAACTCATAAATTCTCAGATGTTCTTCTTGGAACAGGTGGTAGAAATGATTACATTCATTTTACAGAGAGAAAAATAGTGTCAAAAGTACATGGTATTTCCTCAAGTTAAAGCTGAGAAAGTTCTTAGGCCTTGCACTACTTTTCCTCCAGATGAAACAATATGGATTGTATTCTCTTGTATACTTAACATTTTAGATAGTATGGATTTGTTACTGTACTATTGGGATCTGTCTCTTGGAGAGTGCCAAACTGCCAAGACCATGGTAGGAGGAAAGGTTTTATTACTTGCAAGTAAGAGAACACTGGGGATCACTTCCAAAGGAGTGTCTCCTCCAGCATGGGAAAGGGGTCGTCTTTTACAGCCAAAATTCCCGCCTAACTTCTCTTTAAGTTCCTCTCATGTGAATGAAGGATACAAGCTTGTTCAATTAGAATTGGTCAACTGTGGGATATAGTTCATTGGTCAGTTTGAAGACAAATTTGCATTTGGGCCTGGGAGGGAATGTGACCTTAGGGCAACAGTGGGACCTTAGGAAGTTGTCACACGGATGAAACCTTGAGTCCTTGGCTCATACAGGTTACAGTCCCTAGGTGATGAATTAAGACTCCCCAGTCAGTCAACCCAGGTCATAAAACAGGGATGGGTAGGTTATAGAAGTCCCAGCTCCTCTCTGGGTGAAGACTTTAGTATTAAAATGCAGCAAAATTGTCTCTGGGGCCCGTATTTCAGTTTCAGCTGAAATATTTGAGGACACTCTAATATTTCATGGCTCATGACTTCCTGTCACTTCCTGCAAAAACAGAAACTCAAACAAATGGTTATGATCATTTAATGTCCTGTTTCTGCCTTTTTAGTAGCTCTGAGCTCTTGGTGTTTAGGAGACCCTAGATCCTAGGTTGCAGTTTGCCAAACTAAGAAAAATAAAACAAAAAATCTTAACATTGATTCTTAATGTCTGAAAATATCTCTGGCTTTATTTCATTTCTTATCAATGGTTCTTTCCCCTACTTTCAATGCACGAGAGTCATTTGAACATTATGGTCATTAACCTACTTACATGGAAGAATTTGCCAATAAAGAAAGAAAAAGCCAATATCCCACAACTCATACAGGAAAATGATAGATCTTGGTCTGAACATAGCTTCCAAAAAGGAAACCTGAATCTTTTCTGATACATAATTATAAACTCAAATAAAATTTTATTAAACATTTAAATCTATTGATATTAAGTAAAGTCCAGAAAATAATTTCATATTACAATAGATTCCTAATCACTATAGAAAAGTAATATTAGTAAATCTCATAATAGATAAGAGCATATTTTTTTGAAATAAGTGAGAATTTGTTATCGGCATTTCAAAGTCAGAAAACCTGAGCTTGTGTCTACATAATAGAAAATGAAATAAAGATTAGGCACTACTTATTTAATTTAGTAATTTTTATGTACTAGTGAAATTTTACTGGGGAGGGGAAAGAAGGAACACTATGCCACCTTCCTACAGAGGTAGGATCATGTCAGTGCCACCCATCCCATGTCAAAAGATTTTGATACGACCAACCCTCTCTATGTCTGAGAAACATAGCTGTAATAATTCAGTGAGCCACTGCTTCCAATGTAAATGCGGTCTCCATCAGGAAAAGTAAGACTTTAAAAAGAGAGACAGAGACTGATGACCATTTGGTATATAATTCAGGAGTGCAAACCCAAATTTCAACAATGGCTAGATGGGTATATATTCAGTTTATATATATATATATATCATATATATATATCATATATATATGATATATATATATATAATATCTGAATTTTCTAGAAGTAGTATAATATTAAATAGCAGAAACTGTAGAAATGTGCAGAATGTATATCCTATCCAATAGAATTCAATTATTTTTTAAAAATATGGAGCTAGACAAATAAAGCACATGTGAAGGCTGCTTTTTTAAATATATCAAGCAAATGACAAAAAGGAAAAAAGACTGAAGAGGCTCAGGTTACTTAGTCTAGCTTATAATATTGATCAAATATTACCTGAATATCAAATATCAAAATAACTAAATACTTTTGGGTCTGTACAGGAGCTGCTCAACCTCGGCACTATTGACATTTTGAGCTGGATAATTCTTTGCTGTGAATTGCAGGATGTTTAGTGGCCTCTGTCCATTAAATGGCGGTAGCAACACCCCCATCCCCACCCCCAGACCACTACAAGGTATAAATTACAACAATTAAAAATGTCCTTAGAAATTGCCAGATGTCCTTGTTGAGACCCACAATTCAAAGTTTGTAAATGTTCATAAAAATATTTTTGTGAATAAACGAGAGAAAATAAAGGTAAGCACTTATATTAGGGTAAATACAATTTAAAATAAGATAAAAACAAGCTAAAGATTAAGAGAAAGAGGAAAATAATAAAGAAAACAGAATAAATAAATAGATTATAAAAGTAAATATTGACCTCCCCACCCCCTCCCCCCAGGCCGCCAAAAAAATCTGTTGTCGATTCTGAAGGGAAAAAATACTTTTTGACAAGTATAATCAAAAAAAGAGGAAAAAGGCCAACAACAACGACAAAAAGACTAGGAAAGATATGGAGATGTTAAAAGCATTAAAAAAGTATAATTTTTATGTCAAAATGCTTAAAATTATCTGTGAAACAAGACTATTTACTGATTAAATAGAATGCAAAATTTACTAAAAGGAAGCTGAACACATAAGAATTTATTTTTTAAACTTGCTAAAGAATAATTCAGAAAAATAAAGAAGCCGGGCTACAAAGCATTCAAGTGAATTCCTTAAAAGTTTGAAGAAAAAACTAAATTACATACTACACAAACTCTTGAGAGCAGAGTACAATAAGAAAATGAATTTATTTTTCAGAGTTCCTAACTATTTGACATTAGAAAAGTCATCCCCTTAAAAAGAAAAAAATATATGTTTCTATTTCAGTCAACAATCATCATATGTAAGAGTAAAATGTTGGAAGGATTCCCAATGTCACCACTACTAATAATAGTTATTTTTGCCAATGCAGTATGAAAAGTGATACAAAACAAAGGTAAATCCACTAATAAAGATGAGAACATATACATATAATTTTCTCCCTAGAATAGAATGGTACTTTCATCACCTGAAAAATGGCAGACATTATCCTACATGGAGAAATACTGACGGTATCCCTTTAAAATAAAAAGAAAGTAAAGGATGTCTACTATCATCCTTTCTATTCCACATTGTTTTGAGATATTTAGGCTAGTACAATAAGAAAAGAAAAAAAATTGAAAGCATTAAGACAGAAAAGGAGGAAATAAAGCTGATTATTTTGTAGTTGGTATGATGGTCTATGTATAAAGTCCTAAACTATCAGCAAATTATTGAGAAAAATGCACGAATTTAGCAAGATTTCTGCACATCTAAAGTCAATTGCATTTCTATAGCAACAATTAGAAAACATTTTTTAAATACACCATTTACAATAGCAATCAAAATTATAAAATATCATCATAAACAAAAAAATGAAAAAAGCCCATACACAAAATTTAAAATCCATTACAGTTTATTAAATAAGATGCAAGTAAATAGTAGCACATATTCATGAAAAGAAAGAATATAAAACCTGATAAGTTCAAATCACCTTAAATTAATCTATGTATTTAATGCATTCCTAATCAAATTCTCAATAGCGTTCTTCAGAGAATTTGACAAGTTTCTTCAAAAGTCTTAAAAATCATTAAAAAAAGAAAAACCCAGTAGAAAAATGTGGAAAAGACATAAAAGGCATTTCACAGAAGAGGAAACTTATATGTCCAGTGAACATCACTAGCAATCAGGAAAATGCAAATCAAGACCAAAGTGAAATACCTTTTTACAGTTATTTATTTTGCAAAAATTAAGAATTTTTGGTAGTACCAAGAGTTGTAGAAGGCATGGTTCAATACAATCTCATAATTTCCTGGTTGTAGTGTAAATTGCTACAACCTATTTGGGAGATAATTTGGCATCATTCTGTAAAGTTGAATATTCACATACTCAGAATTTCCATACCTAAGTCGTACACAATAGAAACTTTAGTACATATGCCCCAGAAGACATGGACGAGAATGCTTTATTGCAGCACTGTGGTCACCCAGAAACAATGTGTATTCATAGAGAAGTGAATGAATGAAAACACCAAAGCATAGTTACGAAAAGGAATTGCAATCAGAATGAATGGAATGAAATGAAACACCACACTTAATATTATGAATGGCTGTTGGCATTGTTTAATTAAAAAATGAAAATTCAGAAGACTACATACAGAACGGTACACTCTTTTTATAAAGTTCAAAGAAAGCAAAACCCTACAATATGTTATTCATTGAGATCTATGTATGTCTATGTATGATGGTTGCCTTACTGTCTGTGAAGGGCTACCCATCCTGGACAGTTTCTCTCATTTCTCCTGGTCAGCAGAAATCACTCTCACTTCTCTTAAGGTGTCACCAGTCATTCAGTCACTGAAGGCCCTGGAGGAAGAGTTAGAGGATGTGGCAGACTTACGGGGTGGCTGAGGCTCTGTGGAATTCCAATCTGTCATGCCAGCTCACAAAGAGTCTTTTTTTATTTTTTTCAAATGAAGCAGAAGGTGATCTCTTTATTGGCAAGTGTTTGAGTAAGCTCCCGGTTTAGAAGCCCTAAGGACAAGGAAGTGTGGGCAGGTACTGTCATCCAACAGACCAAAAATCTGAGACCATACTGGAGTCTGCAACTTGGAGACTTCACAGACTTTACTGAGGTCGGGTGACACCTTGATATTGGTCCTGCTGTCCTACTTACTAATAAATGATTAGTCCATGTAGATATTGGACTGGCCATCTCACTGGATATTGTAGATGTCCCTTAACTTGATTAAGATTTACTAAATGATAATAGTCAGGTACTTGCTCTTCAGTTTAGAAAACATAACTGCCTTCCGATCCATCTTGATGTCTGCTTTGTTTTTCAAGGTACAATGGTTGGCCTTGTAGTCTGTTTGGAAATTGCTATGATCCACCTGGTAATTGGTCTTGTGATATACATTTTTGCCTCAGGAGAAAATTCATCCTGTGCCAGTCCTGGTGACAGAGAGCCTTGTGTCTCTCTCTTCTCTCTATGCTGCTGTCCTCAACTTTTGTGCTCCACAGCA
Source organism: Cynocephalus volans (assembly GCF_027409185.1). Taxonomy (NCBI): domain Eukaryota; kingdom Metazoa; phylum Chordata; class Mammalia; order Dermoptera; family Cynocephalidae; genus Cynocephalus; species Cynocephalus volans. The sequence goes on from NC_084462.1 coordinate 48,505,146, forward strand.
GTCTCACCAGTCTCTTGCTCACTCCTATCCTCTCCCACAGATGCCCCCATCAATATTTAGCTTGTTAGTTGTTCTGGTCCTTGTTTGAGGAACATGTCCCAGGTCTCTCACAGAATCATTGAAAGACCATAAAAGGTGAGACTGGCTTCCCTTATCTCTATCTTTGGCCTGTTCTTTTCTCCTGTGGTTCCATCAGGGATGATAGTAGCTGTAGGTGTGTAATCTATCAAGGGATCTTCACTTTCTAGAATTAATTTCATTTAGGTTTCTTTGTGTTCTTGGCCCTCTGATGGTTTTTAAATAAACTATGATTTTGTATATTACCCAGACTATGTTGCTTGTTGGGTGAGAGCCACAGTCTCTCAGCCATCTACAGACTGAGCCCAAATGGGTGTCTGCTACAAACCATTTAAAGCTATCAATTTTTGTCAAATGTGTCATTGTCTAAGTTTTGTCATCTTCAGATTTTTTTTCAATATGTATTGATTTCTTAATTTATCTATATTTAGAATCATTGCTTGTAGGTTTTGTATTATGCTTAGAAAGATCTTCCTTAGTTCTGGATTGCTTACAAAAAAAATCCTCTCCTGTTTTCTAATAGTACTTTAATGTATTTATTTTTAGCATAAAATCTTTGGTCCATCTGTAGTTTATTTTGCTGTTGGAAATAAAGTAGGAATACAATTTTATTTTTCTTCCAGATGGCTACTAAATTGTCCTAACTCCATTTATGGAAAAAGGATATGAACTGAATTTTTACATATAAGTAATTTTTAAACAAACAAAATGATGTTCAACTGCAGTCATACTTTTTTGAAAACTGCAAAACATAACTATAGTTAAACATCATTTGGCATTATCTACCTGAATTAAATGTGCATATATCATTTAACCTGGCAATTTTTTTAAGAGACTCATCTTTAGATGTTCTTATATATATTCATAAATACAAACATACACATATATTCATTTCTACCTGGTTGGTAAATTTTTTTAAAAAATCAAACAAAACCAGGGAAAAGCCTTTTAAGATGGATTGGTTTAAAATTTTTCATGTATCCACTATGAAGTCTCTAAAAAGAAAGTTTCAAATTATATGTGCCCGTTAAAAATATAATATCTAAGATGTATCATTGAGTCAAAAAGCAAAGTGCTTTTATGTACCACCTCACTAAAAAGGAAAATATGCACACATAAACATGTATACACAAACACATGTATGCATACAAGTGTACTCTGAAAGGCTACCAAAGCATCTGGTAACAGTGACAGCTTTTGAGGAATGAAACTGGGGAAAAGAGTGACTGTGGTGGGAGGGAGAATTCACCTCTAGAATGAGTATTTTTTTTAATGTGATCCCAAGAATGTTGTTGGGCACTACCAAATCAAGGCAAGGGACAGCAAGTTCACCTTATGAATAAAATGGTCCATTCATAGAGTCTTGTGACAATCACAAGTTCGGTTTTTTAAATGAATGCTAAACCAAGAGCAAAACATCAGGCTTAAAGTTTAACCTGCAACTGAAACATACTAAGTTTGGTTAATACACTATAGCTAAATGCAAAAAGAAAGAAATGCAGTTTCCGATACTTCTCTCTACCATGACCACCATTACTAACACACATTTTCTAAACCACTGGCTTTCAAATTCGGCTTGGTGGAGACCCAGGCTTTCCACACATAGGTTTCAGATGCTTCCCTGAGAGATAGGAGAGAAGAGAGGCCAAGAGAGCATCTCTCCGCCCTCCTGCTGCTTACCCAGAACAGCTCCACCATTGCCTTATTTTATTGGTGGGGAGGGGGTAGGATTCTGGACGATTTTTCTTTGTAGCAAATATATCTTCAGCCAAACAAAAAAGAAATCAAATCCTTCTCTTCTCTGCCAAGCCATTCCAAACAACCACATGCAATTAACAATAAAACAGCTTCACAAACCTGGAAGTCTAGAACTAGGAAAGACCTTGAAAATACTACAGTCCTGTCCTTTCATTTGACACATGAGAAGGATCGTGAAATCACAGAGATGATAGATTGTGTCCAGTATCGCATTTGGCTTAGTGGTAGTAGATCCAGGACTATGGAGCCAGCATCCAATTTCCTAGGGTTTTTCTCTGTGTTACTTATTGGTAAGTGATTATGCAGCCCATCAATACTGACATTGACAAAGGATTTGGATCAACATTTTGCTGCTGTGGTTATAAGTTACTCATGTGACCAAATTCCCCAGTTCTTCTCTTTGGTGAGTATTCGCTTTTCAGTTCATTTTTTTGAAGATTTCCACCAATCAAATTTTGCCCAAGAAAGGAAACTGCCCCCAGTGGCTATCACTTTTGACAGCTATGTATAAACCCAAATCCAACTAAAGACAGAGCAACTCATCCAAAAAGGAAGACGTGTCTTTAGAATAGGTCTGAAGGTAAAAGTCTTGTGATCATTGTATCCATCCATGAGTTTGCATTATCATTTCATAAGGCAAAACAGAAGGTGGCAAAAGCCTACTGCCATCCCTTAGATTTTGATGGAACATATTCATCAAAAAACCATCCAGTCCCCTGAGCTTGCAGCCATATGCTACAGGAAAATGTCACCAGTTAAAGATGTATTCATTTGCTGTTTTGAAAACTCTGTTTGATATTCATGCATTCCAAGTGTTTTGACCTAGATTTCTGCAGAGGCATTAGATCCAGTCCTGTGCAGGCAGCTAGACAGCTGTTGCTTGTGTAGTCAAAGGAAGAATCTAAAGTTAAAAAAAGAGAGAGAATAAAAAAATGAAAACATTTATTAATGGGTGCCAACATTTTGCATAGTCAATATGTTTAATACTAGATGAACTAATATAAACATATGGAGATGCATTTGTTGCAGAGATTTAAAGAAAAGAACAAAGAAAAAAGTTGGAAGTAGCTGAAGTTCAAGGGGAATGGAATTTGCACTTTCTCCTATAAATGAAAGCTTGGTGAAATGGCAACATACTTTAATTATAAGCAAGTGGCTAATGTCATAGCATTTAAGATTTTTTTCCAGAGGAGATATATGATGTTCCACGCTCTGCACACATCTTAAATAAATCTAAAATCTACATATAACACCATATCCTTGAAATATTTTTGGACATCAGTCCTGTTCTTAGCCAGAGTTGTCTACTTTTTGGTGTGTATAAGGTCTAGTTAATTCAGCTATAAATTAATATTCAACAGTTCAAATAATAATGATAATAATAAATATGAATACTAATTCGTGCTTTGCTCTGTCTCCTCCCAGCAAAGGATATCAAAGATGTCACGTTACCCATGTAAGTATTCTCATGTCACATACCTACAAATTATACCAAACTATTCATCAGCATCCCTTCTCTATTCAGTAGGATGATAGTGGTCAGATTAGTCATAATTGCAGAAGCTTTTAGCTATGCACTACCAGACTCTCCTCCTCTACTTTTGGGCCTCAGTGTTGTCAAATATGTATTTACAGAGCAGCTAGAAATATGAATCTATTCATCCACCCAAATACAAATGGTTATTGGGCACCCACTAAGAACACACACTGTGGTAGATTCTGGGTAGACAGAGATAAAAGGCAAAGTCATTGTCTCCTAGTGGGCTGGAGATGCTAGATGATTACTCCTTGAAGACGCAAAATGATTCGGTACATTTAGGCCACTGGAATAGTCTGATTCCACTGAAGTGTGGATCTGGAGGAAGCAATAGGAGAGATGATGGAATGTTGGTGTGGTATGCAGACATGCTCCATCCAAGCTCTGGAGATTTGCCAGAAGAGTACAGCATTTAGACTGATCACAATCTTGTATTTCTAATTACATATATATATGTATATATATATATATACACATAAAGACACAATTTATTTCTTACAGTTCGGGAAGCTGGGAAGTCCATGACTGAGAGGGCACATGTGGTGATGGTCTTCTTTTCATGGGGACTCTCTACAGAGTCCCTTGGCAACACACGGTATCACAAGGCGAGGGCTAAGCAAAACGTGTCTACATGCTTTCTTCCTCTCCTTATAAAGCCCACTCTGCCTTTTATTACTGCTCTCTTCCCAATTCTCAGGAAGAGAAATTGACTGAAGTTCTCCCTTTCACACCCCGATATTCATTCATTGAATAAAAACATATCTAAGTGTGTACACTGCAGTTGACATAATGAAACTAAGACAGAAACCCAAAGCCTTTGGCCTAAAGATGCTTGGAGTCCAAAAGGGAAGGTAAATACATAACCACCTACTTACAAATTACAAGTAATGAACACTGCCTGAGATGTGTGCAATGCCACCGAGTTGCAGAATTGAGAATGATCATTTATGCCTGAGGAGATAATGCATGAACTGGATTTTAAAGGATGTGAGTAACCTGGCCATTAGGAAATGTGAGAAATGACATTTCAGGCAGAAATAATGACATGTGTGTGGATAGAGGGGCCTGAATATGCAAGGTGTATTCAGGAAAGAGATTGAGAACATACCCAATTTGAAAGAAAGGGAAAATATTACAGTCATAACTATTAAGGAGGAGGAGGAGGAGCAGGGAGGGGGTGGAGGGAAGGAGGAGAAGAAAGAAAAAATCTTGTTTGAATTGATATCCTAACACAAAGAGGAACATCTGCATGATTCTCAAGGATTAGGGGAGAGAAGAGTGCATGAAAAGCCATGAGTAACCATGGCAAATTCTCAACTATTTCAGTTGGAAGAAGGGGGATTATTTAATATAAAAGTATGCACATATGTAATCAAGTTGAATGTAAAAATCACAGGAATGTGTTAAAATAGTACATAACACTTCAAAGAAGTTTTGCAGTTGTGGTAGGCTGCACATGCCCACACCCTCCTGACCCTCCTGCTTTCTAGAGAAAAAGTTCATCTTCCTCTTTATTAAAACAATCTCAGTAGAAAAGATTGAAAAGTCCTGATGAAGAACATTTTCTTTCTGCAAGGATTTAGTATCAAGGCTAAGGTAGGGGCTGGCAAAGAAAATGACAGGGACAATGAGGTGGGCGCTGCTCTCTCTATCTGATTCTGAATACTTCCAGAGCTGATGGACTTATTAATACTTGCTCATGTTGTGCAGGAGACCTATGAACATTATTATTGTCAATAAAGGACAAGCCTTTGATTAGAAAATGAAAGGTCTCTGACCTCTAAATCACAATTTTTCAAAGGGGTAATTAGCATAAAGTCTTAATTAATCCTTTTGCAATAAATTTCAAATTCCTCACCTACTGCCAATAGATTAGGAAAGTTTGGGTTTTTTTCCCCAGTGTAAATGATCATGTCAGTTTTATGAAAATGCCTCCACCAATTACAATTAGAGTAAAATGAGAAAACATTTGTTACAGAAGGTCAATTACATGTGGTATCATTTTCAATTCAACAAGCATTTATTGATGACTTGCCATCTGCCAATACTGGTTCAATAACAACACCCCATGGAGTGTGTATGTGTGTGCATACACATGTATGTGTGTATACAGACACACAAACACCATATGAATTTTTTTAATTGGAAAGAAAACCCATGCTTGATTGCTTGAAAAGCATTTGAATAATTGTTAATGATAACATTCCACAGTCATTTTTCACTTTCTCACAAAGTTATTGGTTTTTGGACATAACATAAATGATGGAATTCTTTGCTTTTGTCTCTGATGTTCTCATGAATGTGGCCATGAAGAAGGAATATTCAACCAAATTCTTTCCATCACGTTTCAAACAACATTTGACTGCCATAGTTTCTTGTCTGTCTCTGTACCCAGCAGGGATATTCTCGGAATAGACTAGCTTCCATGCTGGGAACAACCACTTTGGCACCCATCTGCAGTCTATTCAAGAGTCACAGACATAAAATCCACACACAGTAAGGCTGTTTAGAGCTGTGGAACAGAGAAGATGAGTTGTCAACGCACATTCATTCCTGACCATTCCACGTGTGCACATGGGAGGCAACTTAGAGCAATTAGGATTGTGGTTCCGACAGTTTCCTTATGAGCTGCCACGTTAGGTTAAGAACTGAAGATTACATAAGAACCAAATGCTTCTGTTTCAGCTCCAGGGGATTAATTTATTTTTTCTCCTTTTTAAACTTGGCAAAGGAAGACATCTAAATCTGAAAACAGAATCTAAAGACTTGTAACCGATGTATCTTAGTAAGTCATCATAAAGGTAACAACCTATATATATCTTGTTTGAGACTTGAAAAACGAAAGTGGTTAGGAGTGTATGATTCCTAACCTGAAGTCTGATCTCCCACAGATCTTTTAGAACATGACTTTCCTACTTCATTAGCCCAGATTACTGTATCAAAGGAGCTATGGGAAACTGTGAATTTTTTTTATTAGTAGCATCCCTATTTCTAGCCTTAAAGCTGTATGTCCTAATGTGCACCAATTTAAAACTACATGCAGTTAGCTGTATTACAGCCAGTTTGAACAGATGGATTTAGCAGAATCAGAGTCAAATATATTTCTTTTCAGAATTTGGCTGCTTAAGTCACTCATGATACTAGAGAAAGCTGAATTACTGAAACTGTCAGATGCTTACTCTTTTGCAAAACTCTGTAGTAGGGTTCCTTTACTCCACTTATAAGTAGAATTACTAAAAAGATGAGCTTACTGAAAGAATCAAGCCATTCACTAGAATCTGTTCTTTTATCTCACTTGTCGAGACAGAGGTGTGTGTATGTAGGCCAGGCAGGAGATTGGCATGGCCTCGGAGACACCTCAGCAGAATTAACAGGGTCCACAGGGAATCCAGAGACATGAATATGCAGAGTTCCAGAAAGCCTGACAGATGAAGTTAAGTCCAGATGGGCAGGACCAGGTCTGTAGGGACAATACCTACGGGGATGAGTCCTTAGACCAGAGAGAAGTTACAAAATCAATACAAGAATCTGGGACTCTGGGAAACTGTGAAGGTTATTAAGACAAGGAATTAGAGGCAGGGGGAAAGGAAAGGGAAGCATTTACTGGAACTAGTAAGAAGGACTGGAAAAGATTTAGAAATGAGCTAATATCAAAAATAGTCAACTTGGGTAAATGGAAAGTCAAATGAGCCTAATTTCAAAGTGGACTGATGCTAACTTAAGACCATGTCATGACACTTCAAAAAATGCTAAACTACTACTCTTGTAGCATTGGAGCTATTCTACTTGGAATTATTTGCTCTATTTATGTGGATGTAATGTTGCATCTTACAAGAGCATTAAATTCTGAAATCTGCATAGGGAGAGAAAACCACCTACTGTAAAAAACAGTTAAGAGACCTCAAAATCTCCCCACAGAAGAATTCTCATGCACACTAAGCTTGAAAATATTGATTAGATTATAGAAGGATAAAGAAAAGTCTGCATATATACATATATATAGGACATTCAAATCATTCTCCTTATAAGATAACCAGCAAATCTCTCTTGGCAATTAGGCGATGTAGGTGTATAACCTGCCCACAAGATTTTGTTATTCATATTTTACTATTACCGGTCCATGACTTGAGCACATGCAAATAGAATTGTGTTTTGTTGTGAGAGTTAAATAATAATAATGAAGTGGTATCTTCAAGGGCCTAAAGTCTACGGGAAATCTAAGTACTAGGTTATAGTTCTAAACAATATAATTCTATCAGCTTCCTTTTAAAAATAAGGTGAATATTCCCAGCACAAAGAAATGATAAATGTTTGAGGTGATGAATATGCTAATTAGCCTGATTGATCATTAAGCATTGCATACATATATCAAAATATTGCACAGTACCCTAGTAATAGGTATAACTGTTACATGTCAATTAAAGTAATAATAATAATAAGGTACAAAACAGTCCAGGTACCTTGGCTATAAATAGTAGTCCCCCCTTATACTCAGTTTTGCTATCTGTGCTTTTAGTTTCTGGTGGTCAACCACAGTTTGAAAATCATTAAAGGGAAAATTCCAGAAATAAGCAATTCGTAAGTTTTAAACACAAAGTCACAATGCCTACATCATTCCCCTCACTTCATCTCATCCTGTAGTAATTTTATTATCTCACTTCATCACAAGAAGAGTGTGAGTGCAATACAGTAAGATACTTTGAGGGAGAGACCATAGTCACATAACTTTGATTACTGTATATTGTTATAATCATTCTATCTTATCATTAGTTATTATTATTAACCTCTTACTGCCTAATTTATAAATTAAACTTTATCATAGGTATGCATGTGTAGGAAAAAACATAGTTATAGATAGGGTTTGGTACTAGCAATGGTTTTGGGCATTCACTGGGGGTCTTGGAACATATCCCTCGCAGGTAAGTGGGGGCTACTGTATTAGATAGACTAGTTAATTTAATTCTACTTGTAACCCTGAAAGTTAGACATTAGTTTGCCTATTTTACATATGAGAATACCATGACTCAAATGTTAAGTGACTTCCAAGTCCGTAACAAAGCCATGATTAAAAAAAAAAAAAAAATCCTATCTGCCTCTACAGATATTGTTCTAACACCTGAAGATGTAATCCAATGTTAATAAGTTACATTTTTAGAAGAACTATCATAATTACTTCAAAAACAAATAGTGAATCAGGAGCTATTTAGTTATTTGATTTGAATATTGGTTAATGAGATTCAACTTTCTGACTTTTGTGGAGCCCATTCTGGTTTTTTTTGTTTATTTGCTTGCTTGTTGGCAGGCAACTTGGTCTACTCTTCTCCTAAGCCTGTGCAAATGGAGAACTCTATCTTATTTTCAAAAATACGTGTGTCTATAGTTGGGTCCATTATTCTGATTCTATTATTTTAGCAAAGCACATTACTGATGCATGAGGAGTCCCAGCTTCCCTTTTGTTCGTTTTGCCAAGGTAAGGGTGGATTTATGAAATGAGCCTCCTTTATGGACCAGATATCATATTAGAAGCTTCCTACATACCAGGGCAGGGCTGTCCTTTTGCATGGGGTAGTCAGGCAAGGTCTCTCAGAGAAAGTGACATATGAGCAGGAATCTGAAGGAAGAACTGCACAGTAACTCTGCACTGAGGTCTCCCACATCTCATGGACGAGCAAGCTGAGGTCTGGAGAAATCAACGAATTTGCTCAAGATTACGTAACTATGGAGTGCAAAAGGTGAATTTTTAAATCAAATCTGTGTGACTTCAAAGCCAATTACTTTGTCATGACATAAAAAATGTGAGCGTGAAATGATTCTCCAAGAAACAGGCATGTTGAGAAGATGCTCATACACATATGCAACTTGAGCCTCCTGGAAAGACAACAGGTTACCTATTTCTTTTAGTTTTTAATGCACCAAGGCTGCTTTTAGCTCAGAGAAATGTGTCTCATACCAGCCAAGTACAAGAGGGACTATTCAGGGAGACCAAAGTCATCAATAGCCAAAATAAACTTAGAAAAGCTGCTCTTCCCTAGCAAATTGGCTCTGGTTTTCCTAATATACACAAAAACAGAATGATAAAAAAGGAAGAATTTAGACAAATATTTATACATATGGTGGGTGAGGACACCTGGCAGAGCAGGTGAATCAACTAAAGAACGAGATGTTGCCTGCAGATTCAACTATGAGGAAAAGTGACACATTTTACAGTAAAACTGAATGCCAACCTGTTCAGCTCATCCTGAAAACTCAGTAGAAGCAAGGGATTCCTTTGTTTTCTTTTTATATGTACAGGGAGATTTTAAAATTAGGTACTCATATGAGTTGACTCTCCACTCTACACATACCAATTTATGAGGACAGAATTTCAGATTTCTGTATCTCATCCAGGCTTGGGAGGGCACCTCATCATCCCAGAATAAAATTCAGCCTTTGCAAAGTGTAGCTCTTGCCATTAGTGTAATGTACAAATGCAGGCAACTGTAATGATTATTTAATTGAATATAGATGTTGGCTGAATACCAGTGCAAAACAACATGCATTTTAAATCAATCATGATCCATATTAATTCAGCACTCATAATAGGCTATTTCATATAACAAATGTGAAAGGACTGACTCTCAGCCTTGTGGGAGTTTATAACCTACATAAACACGTACTCTACATTTAAGTCTTTCATATTTCATTGGGAAATGGGGGGACGGGATTTGACAAAAGTTTTAATTTTGCTTCAACAAGCAATTTATTTTTGCATAATGAGCGGGATATTTCTGAGAAAGTAATTTAATGCTTCTCAGTATTATTAGTTGTATTAATGGTCATTTTTGGACAAATATTTATTGAGACACTTACTATGTACCCAAAACTATTTTAGGTGCTGGGTGAAAAGAAGTAAACAAAAAAACAAAGGTCTTGCCCTAACAAATTTATGTTCTTGGAAGAAAGACATACAGCAATCAAATAAATAAATGAACATATATACATAATGACAGAAGATGAGTGGTGTTCTGACAAAGACAGAAAATAAAGTTGGATAAATGGAATAGAAATTAGCAGTAGGATAGGGGAATTATTTTGCATAAAAAGTTCAGGGAAAATTTGTTAAACCAATTACTGTTGGCATTAAAAAAGGATGGAACTAGTTATGTTGATGTCTGCAGACCAAGCATTCCAGAAAGAAGAAATGTGAAGGACGTATTGGTGTGTACATGGTGTGTTGGAGGTAGACCAGAAAGACCAGTGTCACTGCAGCATGATGTGCTGAAGGAAATCAGTGAAGGTGAGGTCAGGGAGGGGTGTCAATTGAATCATGAATGGCCTTGAGGCCCGTAGTAATGATTCTGGATTGTCCTCCAAAAGAGATGGGGCATCCATCCCTTGAGGATTCCAAGCAGAACAGTGGTGATAATTTTAGATGAATACAGAATAGAATTCCTAAGAAGCAAATGTTTATCTTTCAGAACTTGCAGAGTCTCAAAACAAACTTTCTTCCCTAACAGACTGGCATTTTTAGTCCTTAGAAGAAATAAAGTTGAGAAATGCAGAACTACCAAACTGATGTATTCATTCTCCTTCATTATATCCTTCTTATCCAAATTTGAATATGGTTGCAATTGCATGAGTGTGCTTTAATGGATGTGCACTATTTTTAATAGTTATGAATATTCATGATATACAAAGATGATTGTCACCCCTCTTGCCCATGACGTGAGGGCCAGATTCTTACTGGCAGCATACCCATTACCACAAATTGCATTTGTACCCTGTGTGCCCCACCTGATTATCCCCCCCCTCCCATACACACTCCACTTTGTAGCCCAAGGAATGTTCTCTCCCTCTTCAAGTCCAGCATACTACTGTGGTCTTTCTTTCCTTCCTTTTTTCTCTCTTAGCTCCCACATATGAATGAGTACATGCAGTATTTATCCCTCTGTGCTTTGCTTATTTCACTCAACATAAGTTTCTCCAGGCTCATCCATGTTGTTGCAAATGGGAGAATTTCATTCTTTTTTATGCAGAGTAGTATTCCATAGGGTATATATACCACAGTTTCCTTATCCAATCATTCATCGATGGACATTTAGGTTGGTTCCATATCTTGGCTATTGTAAACAGAGCTGCAATGAACATAGAAGTGCAGGTATCCCTTCGACATGATGATTTCCATTCCTCTGGGTATACACCCAGAAGTGATATTGCTGGATCTAATGTGGAGTGGGCCACGGAGAAAGGTGTTCAAGAGGCTGGAAAATGCTCCCCCATACCTTATAGAATTATTTGACTGTATTCAATTCATGTTTCTGTAAGTATCAAATGCCAGCGATGTTCAAACACTTTAACACATTTTATAGCATTTAATCTTTCCAACACCATGCACAGTAAATATTATCTGTTTCCTACATTACAGGGGGAGGAAATTGGACCTCACCCTCAAGTCAAGTGCTCTCTACAATATTACAATTGTCTCCCTTATTTAGAGCTGAGTAGTCAGGTAAGAAGAAGAGAAGAAAAATGGAAGAGAGAAAACCAGGGATCAAAAAGGAATAACATGCTGTGGGAAACAGTTTGGTGGTTCCTCAGAAAAATTAAACATAAAATTACCATATGACCCAGCAATGTTACTACTAGGTATATACCTAAAAGAATTTAAAACAATATTCAAACAAATACTTGTACATAAATGCTCATAATGGCACTATTCATAACAGCCAAAAGGCAAAAACGACAGAAATGTCCATCAGTGAATGAATGGATAAAAAAATGTGGTACATTCACACAATGAACTATTATTCAACCATAAAAAAGACTGAAGTACTGATACAATGTGCACAAACCTGGGACACATTCAGTGACAGAAGCCAGATGCACAGAGCCACATATTATATGATTTCACTTATATTAAAAGTCCATGATAGACAAATCCACAGAGACTCTGAAGCACATTGGTGGTTTCCAAGGGTTGGAGAAAGAGGGACATGGGAAATAACTGCTTATTGGGTACAAGCTTTTCTTCTGAGGTGTTTAAAGTGTTTTGGAACTTGGTAGATATGGTGGTTGCACAACATTGTGAATGTAACATGTGGTTAATTTTACGTTATGTGAATTTCACCTAACTGGAAAAAAAAAAAAAAAGGAAAGAAAGGCAAATAAGTAAAAGGAAGAAAGCAAGCAGTTTGGGTTGCTCACGGTTCTTCAGAATGGTGGAATGTACCTTAACCTGTACACATGGTCCTCTTCAATTCCATCATCTCACGCACTGTCTCAGTGGATAATTACATAGAAGCATCATATAATAAGCCATATATATCCTTAATTATTTTTCTGTTGCTATTTTATAATTCAAATGTAATAAGTCTCATTGTTTGAAAATAGTAGTGCATGAAATGGTTAAAGAAAGTCCTCCCCCATTTCTACTCTTCATTATTAATTGCCATTAACTATTAGCCACGACTTTTTGTGTCATTTAATGATGGGTGGCTCTTGGAGGATCTGAGGTCTTACTTAGAAAATATTGTCATAATGTGAGACTAACGACACTTCTAAAAAAGCTTACTAAGTGACTGAATCTTGGGATTTATAATAAACACATTTTCTACGAGACTTATTTTCTTCTCATTACTTTGCTAGTTAGATCTCTTTCATTAAAAAAAAAAATACAAATACATATATATACACACAAAAGCAAAACAACATACAACAGACACAAACACACACACACAACCTCTGATGTAACCAGTCATTGACCTAGTTAAATAAACTGAGTACTGCAGGTGGAATTAGAGGGACTGCCATCCCATTGTGCTAAAGATGACAAACCAACTGAAACAGATGGAGAAGCAATGAAACAAATGAGCCTAAAGAGCCTGCAAATAAACCTTGCTTCACCTTGCCAGAAAACAAATAACTTCTGATAAACCGTTGCCTTATAGATGGCTATTTTTGACATGTGTATCACAAATATAGGCTTATCATCTGAATGATTACTGTTGTCGATAATCTTAAATCTAAGAAGTTTTTCATTTGAGAATAGTCAAGTGAGTTGTCATAAAGTCAAATCAATTATTCCCCATGTCTGTTACTATCAGCCAAAAACAAGTAAGACATACAGAAGTAGATATAAATGAACATTCACATATCGCTTTTGGTGTTACACTGATGATTGTACAAGTTATTAAATTTAATATGAATAGCATTCTTTGGTAGATGATTTCTTAGCCTAGTTGTTCAGCTCGAAGTTTACAGAGATGAAACTGGTATATCTGACTCAGCACACAGGAACAGATATCACAATGAATACATTTTACAGATGATTGTTGTATCTAGCTATCACTACAGTAACTGTATTGGCACAACATTGTTAATAGTTTTATTACTTTTTAATTCTGGCTTAATTATTTTTACATACGTATTTGCTCTACAATATTTATCCAGCAATGATTTGCGCAACCAACCCACACTCATGAGATGTGCAGCTGAAGTTGTGATAACACAGGTAAGAGTGTCATATGGAAACATTTTTTTCTTCCAGGTATAAACTTACTGAGGCTTATTTTTATGTCATTGGCCAATGGCACAAATGCCTAAAATGTCTTGTTTTTGTAAATTTTACACTTGGCCACACTGAACACTTTGCTCCATACACATATCAATGTACCTTCTGGTTGTCCTTGATATACTACAATCTGCGAAAAGAATTTCTGGTCTTTTTGTATCATACGAATTTCAATAAATGAAATATTTAGTCTCACTCATATAATTTATTCAGTGTGGTATTTTCGTGTAAATGACAGAATTTAAGAGGTCAACTGGGCTCCCAAATAGTATTTCTGATAATGTACTTAGGAAATGGTCTAGAAACATTCTGTTGCTGAAATTAATCTGACGCAGTAAAATAAACTTCAGAAACTTCTGTACTAAAATATAGTTAGTTTGTTGTAAAAATTAGTTTTCTGGACCCTGGGCCACTGCTTTCTGACAGGAAAATAGATCATATCTCAGAGAAACCAGTAAGAATGACAATGTCTGGCAGGTGATTTGCTAAGCTGGACAACAACACTTTAAACTGAATTTTGAGGGAGCAAAAGAACACCATTATATTAAGATAAAATAATCTAATGTTAACAAATATATATAATAGGTGAAAGAACTATAACAGTGGTTCTCAACTGGACATAAAATTACCTGGGATCTTTTAAGAATCTAAATATCTAGGCAGATTCTTTGAGGGTGGAGGCCTGGAAAGTATTTTTTTAAGCCCCTCTGGGATTTTATAATGTTGAGCCAAAGCTGAGAATCACTGAACTGTAGTTTTGCATGAGAACAACCTCCGATGTTTATATATGAATCCTCAGGGTATAAGCAATAAACAAAATAAACAGGTGTTATTGAGATGTGATGACATCAGATTCTTGCAGTCAATAATCTCCTCTTTAACTGTATTTCCATAGAACTTTGCAGATAACTTAACCACAGTAATTGTGTATTTACCTATGTCTCTCTTCCAATAGGTGGTAAACATTTTAGGGGTAAGGAGAAATCACATGTTCTTAGTCTCTGTATCTCCACAACATCAAGAATGCCCAGCACACAGGAGGTTCTCAGTAAATGTCTGCAAAAATGGCAACTGTTACTGAATCAAATGGTTCTTAAAGTTGTTCACCTTCAGCAAAATCTATCCCCAGTGAGAAACAATGGAGACAAAACATCAAAATAGAAACTATGAAAAACCCCAGGATGGACAGAAGATTGTGTTTTCACTGGTAAGTGTATGTGTGGTTCATGAGGCACAGGGAAGGCTGTGGGAGGATAATTAGAAAAGAAGATTTTGACGGACAGCTCTTGCTTCTTCCCCACTGTTGCCTGGAACTATCAATGCCCGCCCCCACTCTGGAAGTATTAGACCTCTGGAGAAGATATCTCCAGGAGTAAAATTTATTTAGGATTAAATAGCCTTGCGAAGTCTCTCATTCCCACCCCTACTTCTTTAAATCCATAGGATAGGTAGACTGCAATCTTAAGAGTTTCTATCATTGGGAAGGGGCTGAGAGAAAAGCCTTACTTGAGTTGTTTAGAATGATGTTATTGACTATTTTTGTGTGTACTTCAAATTCATGTCAAAATCCCAACCCCCAGTTTGATGGTATTAGAAGATGAGGTCTCTGGGAGGTGATTAGTTGATGAGGGTGGAGCTCTCGTGAATGGGATTAGTGCCCTTATAAGAGGCACCCCAGAGATGTTTCTTGGCCTGTCTCTGCCATGTAAAGATACAAGGAGAATACAATAGTCTGCAAACCAGGAGAAGGCCCTGACCAGAGCCCAACCATGCTGGCACCTTTATGATCAATGTCCAGCTCCAGAACTGTGAGATATAAGTGCTTGTTACTTCAGCCACCCAGTCTATGATATTTTTGTTATTACAGCCCAAATGGACTAGGACAGGTGAGTGGGGATTAACTGTGCTTTTCTGTGCACAGAGCTCTCCATAGCATGGTTTACCTCCTTCAGCACCTCTGTCTTTGAAATCAATAGGACTAACATAGATAATATTAAATGTCCCCAAAATATTTGAGCTGAGGGGATGAAATAAGATATATGGAAATTAAAACTATGTCTAAGAAAATTAATCAACTGCACTGAAGGTTGCAGAATTATTAAAATAACATATTGTGATGGAAAACAATATGAAGTTTCCTCAAAATATTCAAAACGGAACTATTATATGATCCAGCACTCCTTCTTCTGGTTGTATGTTATATCCAAAGGAACTGAAATCTGGATCGCAAGGAGGTATCTGGACTCCCACATTTATTGTAGCATAATTCACAATAGCCAAAATACAGAAGCCACCTAAACGGAAATTGCACCAATGTACAAATGGACTTAGAAAATGTGGCACATACATACAATGGAATATTATTCTGCCTTAAAAAGAAGGAAATCCTGTGATTTGCAGCAACATGGATGGACCAGGAGGACATTATGCTGATGAAATCAGTCAGACCCAGAAAGATTCTACATGGTCTCACTTTTACGTGGAGTCTAAAATAGTCAAACACATAGAAGCAGAAAGTAGAATAGTGGTTGCCAGGGACTGGGAGAAGGAGAAATGAGGAGGTATTGGTGAAAGAGTCAAGGATTCAGTTATGAAAAATAAATAAATTCTGGAGATCTACTGTACAACATGGGGCCTATAATTAACAATGCTGTATTGTATTCTTAAAAATTTGCTGAGAGGGTAGATCTTATGTTGAGAGCTCTAACCACAAAAGAAAATAGAGCAGGGAGGAAGAAAATTTTGGCATTGACAGTGATGATGGATTCACAGATATATACTTACCTCCTAACACATCGAGATGTATACATTAAATATCTACAGCTTTATACTTTTAAAAAAAATAACATTTTGTGGGGATTAACACAAAAATAGAGTAAGATATATAATGATAGCAGAAAGGAATGGATGGGGCAATGGAAGTATAGTTTGTTAAGTATATTGTTTTGAAATGAAATAATTTTATTTGAAGATAAACTATGATAAATTAAAAATGCATATTGCTAAATGTAGAAACACATCTAAAAAGTAATACAAGAAGTTATAGTTAAAAGGTAATATAAGGAGGTATCAGTGAAGATGAGCTGGAACACCAACCTAATAAAAAAGCTGGGAACAGACAGAAGGGGGGAAAAATGAAAAATGAAAAACAAATAGCAAAATAATATCTCTTAAACAACCATATCAATAATTACATTTAATGAAATGTTCTAAGACTTCCAATTAAAAGACAGAGATTGGAGTCTCAGTCTGGATAAAAAATCAAGAGCCAACTATATCCTGGCTGCAATAAACACACTTTAAGTATAAAGCACAGATAAGATACTCTAAGCCAAATAATGCTGAAGGTCACATACAAAAAATAAGGATAAACAGCAATTATTAGGTCAATTCATGAAAAAGTCAAAACAGTTCTATCTGTACTACAAATAATACAACTTCAAAATACATGAAGCAAAAGATAATAGAACAGAAAGGATAAATAGAACAGTCTTATAGCTGAAACTTTGAACTCTCCTCTCTCAGTAATCAATAGAACAAGTAGATAAAAGAAATTAGTAAAAATATAGAAGACTTGAATACTATTATAAGCAAACTGGAATTAATTGACATTTAGAAAACATGCCATGCAGAGAGGGTAACATACATACCCTTAAACATTTGGTAAACTCTATCAAATGTTTAGGAAGAAATAATTTTAATCCTACAAAAAAAATCTTTTCAGAAATCCCAGCTTATTTTTTGAGGCAAGTGTTAACCTGATACACCAAAAGAAAAAAGAAACACTATAAGAAAAGAAAACTATAAACCACGACTCTCAATGAACATATGCCCAAATATGATTAACAAAATTTTGGTGAATCAAATCTGTGAATATATAAAAAGGATAATACATCATGACCTAGTGATGATTATCCTAGAAATGCAAAGTTGGTTTAACATTAATAAATCAATTTATGGGAGGACTTCCAGTTTCAGCTTTGACATGTAAAAACGTGGAAGCTGTGACTCCCGCCTTTATAACAAGTGAAAACTGGAGAAACTAAAACCAATGACTTTTTTCCTGGCTCCATCATAGAAATGAGGTTGCAAGACAAACCATCTCTATCATGAAATCTGGAGTGTCAGGCACATTTGGAGATATACAGGACTCAAGATCTGCTTACCTGAGTCAGCACATAAACCTGTAAGAACAAAGTGCGATGAGATCATTAAAGTGTTGAAGAAAAAAAAACCTGACAACTTAAAACTATACCCATCAAAATTATTTTTTAAAAGTAAAGGAGATATAAAGACTTTCTCAGGAAACCAAAAACTGAGGAAATTCATTACCAGTAGATAGGCCCCACAAAAAGCATAAAAACAAAGTTCATCAGGCAGAAGAAAAATGGTATTGATCAGAAGTCTGAATCTAAATAACAAAAAATAAGAAGTTTAGAAAAGGAAAAAATAAAGGTAAAATAAATTCTTTGTTCTTTATTTTTCGTAATTTATCTAAAAGGTAATTTCTGTTTAAAGCAATAATAGTAACAATGTGTTGAGGTGTTTATAGCATATGCATAGTTAAATAAATAACAGCAATGTCATAAGAAATGGAGGACATGAGTTTAGAATTCTCTTTTATAGATACCTGCACTGTATGTTAAATAATATAGTATTATTTGAAGGACTTACATTAGCTAAATATATATTACAAGCTATAGAGATACAGCTTCAAAAGCAAAAACATAAGTACAAATGATATGTCAACAGATGAGATGAATTGGAATTATTAAAAATTCTTAATTAAAACTAGAAAATGCAGAAAAAGATAGGATATGGGGAAGAGGAAAAAACAAAGAACAATAACAAATAAAAAACAAATAAAAAAACTAAAAAGATGGTAAACTTTAATTCACTATATCGATAATACTTTAAATGTGAATTTCTGTAAACACATTAGTTAAGAGATTGTTTCATCGGATTAAAAAAGAAAGAAAACAAACAAGAAACCAAAACACAACTATATGCTATTTACAAACTCACTCTAAATATAAAGACTCAGGTAGGTAAAAGGTAAAGAGAAATAGAAATAAATACCATGCTAGCACTAATCAAAAGAAAACAGGAGTGGCTATATTAATTTCAGACAAAGAGGACTTTAGCATAAGTAAAATGATGAGGGTTAAAGATGGACAGTACATAATGATGAAATGGTCAATTCTCCTAAAAGATATAACAACCCTAAACATAAATGCACCTAACAACAGTGAATCAAAATACGATAGGCAAAAACTGACATAACTTAAAGGAAAAATAGAGAATTCAGTGTTTACATTTGGAGACTTCAACACCCTCATTCAGTAATTGGTACATCAAGCATGTAAAAAATTAGTAAGGATATAGAATACCTGAACAGCACTATCAATCAACTTGATCTATTTGAAATTTATAGAACACTCCATTCAATGAAAGCGGAATATATAATCTTCTAAAACGCACACAGAACATTTATCAAAATAAGTCTATCAGCCATGAAACATACATTAAAATTTTTCAAAGAATAAAAGCCAAAGTACATCCTCAGACTACAACAAATTCAAACAGCAAATCATTAACAAAAGATAGCTGTGAAATTCCCATGTTTCTGGATATTGATCACATTTCTAAATTAGCCATGATCCAAATAAAATGTTTCAAGAGAAATTTTTAAATATTTTTGAAATAAATAAAAATGAAAATACAACCTATCAAAATTTATGTGGCACAGTGAAAGAAATGCTTAGAGAGAAATATAGAGCATTAATTGCACATAATAGAAAAAAGGAAAAATTAAAATCATTAATGTAAGCTTCTATCTTAGGAAATTAGAGAAAGAAGAGCAAACTAAACTTAAAGCAAGCAGAAGAAAGGAAATGAAAAGTAGAGAAGAAATCAATGAAAGTAAAAAAAATAAAAAGAAAAAACTATATAGAAAATCAACCAATCCAAAAGCAGTTTCCTTGAAAATATCAACAAAATGTATCAACCTCTAGCCAACCGCACTAAACAAAAAGAGAGAAAGACATAAATTACCAATGTCAGGAATAAAAGAGGGTCATGGCAATTCATTTCACAGGTATTAAAAGGATAATAAGATGATAAATAAAATATCTCTCCCTATGTGCTGTGAATGCAAAATGATACTATCACTTTGGAAAATAGTTTGGTAGTTACTTTTAGTTTAATTTATATTTATCATAGGATCCACCAATCTCACACTGCTTTGTCATAATTTACTATAGATAAATGAAAACTTATGCTCACACAAAATCTGTAAATAACATTTACAGCAGCTTAATGCATATTTGCCAAGACCTGGACACAAGCTACATTCTGTATGATTCCATTTATATGACATTCTGGGAAAGGAAAAATTATAGGAAAAGAATACATCAGGGGTTGTCAAGACCTGCCTGCATAGGGAGTGGGGTGTTCACTATAAAGTAGCCCAGGAGAATTTTGGTGAGTGACAGACCATGTTATATCTTTATTGTGTTGGTGTTATCTGACAGTAGACATTTGTGATAACTCATGAAACTATACATCAAAAAGAGTGAAATTTGCCATATGTACATCTAAAAAAGTGAATTTAAAAAAAAGATCTGAGGCTTTTGGTTAATCAGAAATACCATGTAAGTCTACAGCTTCAATGAATACAAAACAAGACTGAACGTATAGAACATCAATAGCTGAACAAATTAATCACAATCATTTTGGTTGTTTTCAAAACTTGAGTCTCCAGATTAAAAGATTTAATAGTGATATTCTACAGTGTTTTAGCTGAATTGGGCCCCAGCACATTTTTCATTTGAACCCAAAAGCATGATCTGTATTTGAGAGTGACTAAGCGATGGTTTTAAAGCCGTACAACTGATAAATACATGAGCTCTGACTCTCCATCCAGTATCCTTACTTGATATTTGTCAACCAGACCTGAAGTATTGTGCCAAATTCTTTTCCCTATGCCTTACTTGAGTCATCCAGAGAAGGGCAATTTTGAGAGTGAGAGATCTTGAAATTACATTGCAAGAGGGACGGTCGAAGAAACTGGTTACACATGGTCTGCAGAGGAGAGATTTTCAGGTGTGGGAGGAGGTCCTAAGAACGGTTTTCAGAGATTTGAGAGACTCTCGTATAAAGAAACAAGGCTTGTCTCTCACAGTGAGTGTCCTGTTATTGAAGGAATTCAGATAGAATACATGACGAGTGTCAAAGCTCTTATAAAACGGATAGGTGATACTTGATGACTATTGAAATCCCTTCAGATTTTTCACATTCTTGGGTTTGAATTGAAACTCTCTATTGATGATGTGAGCTGCCTTGCAAAATAGTGAGTTCTTCACATGAAGTTTTCAAGAAGAGGCTCAGATGGGAGATTGGCCCAGGTGACTTCGAGGCTTTCTGTCACCCTAGACTTTGTGAGATCTACCTGGAATGTTTTAGAAATAAATGCCTTCCCTAAGTTAACGCTGGTGACTGTGTTTTAATTCTAATACTTCACAGGTCTTATGAAATAGTAAGAAATGGCTTGCTTCAAAAACTAGTGAGCTCACATTTGGGATATGAAAGTAGAAAACTATGATTTTTTCCACTCTGCATTTCTATTGATATGCTCAAAACAACAAAAGCAGAGGTAGAAGTCAAAGAACATTGGTTAACAACATGTCTATCCACAGATGAGCCCTTGAGGCAGAAGAGCAATGAGATACAGAAATAGGGGAGGATATTTCTATCCACTCAGCATATCCTTAACTTTCCTAAGAGCTTTCCTAAGCAAGGGATGGAGACGCACTCCCTGCAACACATACACAATCACACACACACACACACTCACACACACACACACACGCATGCATACACAGCACAGAAACAATTTTAGGTAACTGGACTGTTTCACCAATGCATTAGCATTCTGGGTCTAATTTGTCAGCACCACAACACACTTGAAAACAATGTATGGCAAAAATAATTCACCTAACTATTCAGAAAGAAAGGAATAAAATGGACATTAATTGAACACTTTCTTACTATACAAGCCAGGAAAGTGTGTTAAACAACTTCAGCTATGTCATTTACCCTCCTGTCAACTCAGGTCTCTCTTACTCCTGAATATATGAGTTTTCCAACATGTTTTATTCTTCTGTTCCAGCTCTCTAAGTCATTCTCTGCCTCTCCTCCCCTATTTTTCTCCCTGTGACTTTTTATTGTGTTTTTTTTATGAGTAATTCCTCAATTTTGTCATTTCTCTTCTCCCTATCTGAGTCACTACATCACCTCTAGAGTGATATGGTATTAATTTATATTCCGTTTCTGCTATTTAATAGCTGTGTGACCTAGGTAAGTCACCTAACCTCTCTGAGCCTCAGTTTCTTCATCTGAATGAAGCTAATAATAAAGAGGGAAGCAGAAGAGTAAAACTGTTTCCAGCTTATCCTTCATCCTCGTATACACCCAATGCCTTTCTATTATGCTACATTCATCCCCGCTTGCTGCTGCTGCCGACAGACCTGCTGGCCACTCTCTCTGTCATCAAAAATAATAGCACTTGCCTGGCCATCTTCCTTTTCATCCCAAGTCCTGCTGTCATCTTGGGCTAATTCAACCTGTGGAGAAGACTATCCAACAGCCTGGGGTCTCAACACCCTAACCTCTTCATCTCCAATGACCTTCTTTTCTACCCCACATCGTGCACTCCCACCACTGGCCATACCCCACACCAAGCCTCGCCTATTTACTAGTTCAGCCGTGTTCTCTGTCACCATCACCCACTCTCCACGTTTCGGGTGTAACTACTGCCACTTGGACTGCTCTTTGACATCATTTGCCTTGTGTTCCCTCCACTCTTGTATCCTCCTTCTCCTTTCATTACTTCCTCCTGAGCACCTTAGATTACAAGGGCAATGCCCAAACTCTCCTGGCATCTGCCATTCACAGCACTGATGTGCTCCCGAGTCAAGGAAGAGCTGTTGCTGAAAGTCACCAAATAGAGCACACTGATACACTGTGATCATTGAGTCCTCTAACCTCCTCAGTAATCATTCGCTGTCAATTATTCCAAACCTTCTCTACTTAGGCAACCCCGTTGCTCTTCTCCCCATTACCAAATATACAAATCTAGCTATATCTCCACCCAGGCTGCTCTTGTACTTGTGCTACAGGACAGGAGACATGTGACCCCATCTAAGCCAATCCCATCTCCTTCCATCACCTACCCCAACACTACTTGGTGACATCTGATGACTCAAAGGTACTTCACACTCAACATGCCTAAAACTGGCTTCATTACCATCTGCCCTACTCCTGATTTTCTTCCATATTTTCCTCTTTAAGGAATGGCCTCACTTTCCATGTAGTTGCATAAGCCAGAAACATAGGGGTCACCCTTGCCTTCTCTCTTTCCCTGCCATCTCTCATCATGTTCTATCTACTTAACCTCCTGAATACCTGTCTCTCCAATCTGCCCCCTTCCTTCTATTGCCCTCCCCCATCACTCTAACCTAATTGGCCATTATCTCTGGCTTGTACTGATACCACAGCTTCCCAACCAGTCAGGCACCCCTCCAATCTGTTCTCCGTATAGCAGCCAAAGACACCTTATAAGGTATATATATGTATATAGTCAATCCCTCATCTATAGCTGTAAATGACATTTGCTGATTGTAGGATAAAGACCCAAATGTCTAACGTGACCTATGGTGTGTGCCCAGCATGACCCCTGTCCCCTCTTCAGCCTCATCTCCATCACTCTCCCCCTCTCTCCTGCTTCCTCCAGGAGCTGCAGCCACACTGGCGACCTTTCCTTCTCTCCTAAGACATGCCATGTTCCTAGCACCACAGCAGCAAACGTTGTACATACTCTTTCCTATGCCTAGAATGCTCTCCTCTCCCATACTTTCTTGCCCTGACCAGTTTAAATCCTCCTGCAATAGACCTTAAAACATCATGTACCTCCTATCATGCCAACCAATCATTGTAATATTTATGTATTTGCATCATTAACTCACATCCATCTTCCTCTACTAGATTACATGAAATCAGGATCTGTAGCGTTTTATGTTGTTGTTGCTTTTAAACATAGTATCTGGCACAAAAATGGGATTCAATAAATATTTGTCAAATGAATGATTTCTTAGCTCCTTTATAGAAGATAAGAGTGTTTTGAAGCATTTGAACCTCTCTGTAGGATTCTGACCCCAAAGTGAAAGTATTGATTTCTCATCTGTGTTCTTTTTCCGTATTGTATAGCACGTATCGCATCAAATTCTAGTTATCAGTCATTACCTTCCCGGCCAGCCAGTGAGTTACTGCTTTATGTATAAAGAGTGTCTTATTCATTTGTGCATCCTCTGTCCCCACAGAGCATAGGGACCTTAGTGAAAACTCAGCACAGATTAATAGGGGTGGCTCAACTTCTAGGACAGGCTGGCTGGAACAATACAGCAGACCGGGCTAGCATTTCTCTAGAACAGGGCCCGGATTAGAGAAAAGTGATTCAGTCATTCATTAAAGGGGAGTTTAGGCCATTCACCCAACTTGGATAAGTCAGAAAACTGAAACACTGGCTTAATTATCCAGGTGATTAAAACGTTGGTTTCAATTTTATTGGCACTTATGTCACTTTCTTTTCCACTTGATCACTTGCCACAGGCATGATACTGTGTACTTTTCATAGAAACGATAAATTCCACTTCAGTCTCACAACCCTGCATCAAAAACCCAGAGAGAGCCTGAGTCCTAAAAAGTGCAGAATGTCCTTGCTCCTCTGATCTATGAAATTCTGTTCTGTTACAAGTTTCCCTAGACATCCAGTTCAGGAAGAGCACAGGCTAGAGAAGCGTCCTTTATTTCAGTGATCAAAATAAAATTAAACCCAAAACTCCAGCAACTCAGAGGTGAATACAAGTTGTAAAATCATTATAGAGTGCGGACTCTGGAGCTAGGAAGCCTAAGTTCCCATCTGGACTGCCCCATTTTCTAGCTCTCTACCCGTGTGGGGTTCTTTTGTGTCTTCCCTGCCTCATCTGGAAGATGAAGATAAAAATACCCCCGAACTCACAAGATTGTTAGAAAAACAGTAACGAATGAATAGGCGTGAAGCGCTTAGAATAGTGCCTGGCTCACAGCAAGACTCGATGAATGTCAGTATTAATACCAAAAAGACAAAACCCAATGTGCTACCCGGGGGGTCTTCAAAATATCACCTCTTAAGAAATTCAAAGACATCCCCCCCCCCCCCCAAAAGCAATGCATTTTGAAAAACGTGTCATAGTAGCGTGAGAATCCTAAATGATGTTAAGGGCAGTGTGGAAACAAAGGACTTGCATGAAAGGCCTGAGATGGAATCACGGCCTGGTCGGCACATTAAGCGTTCCCGGTGCAGACGGCTGCGCCCGCGTCCGCCGGGCCCTCGATGTGCAGATAAGCGGCGGCGGCAGGATGTGTGAAGTCCCCGATCAGCGCGTGGGGATGTGCACTCGGCGAACAATGGGCCCGGCGCCCCCACCGGCGCCCCGTTTCCGGGCATTCGGCCGCACACATCCCCCCTTTGTTTCCCCGGGCCCGGCCGCGCGTGTCGCCGCCGCGGCCACCCCAGCAAGCTTTTCCGCCGGCCGCGCCTGGCCGGGAGGCCGCGGGGTCGCGGGGAGGAAGCGGCGGGCGGGCGGCCGACCCGGGGTCCGCGGAAGCGCCGCCGCCGCCCGCCGCGCTCGGGGAAGGCCTGCGCGCCGCGATAAGGCCCTGCCCCGGCCCCATTGTCTGCGCGCCGCGGCCGCCCAGTGAAAGTTCCCCGGCCCGGCGGGGAGCGCGGCCCCTCCCGCACCTGCGAGCCGCCGCCCGCCGGGGGACACTTGGCCACTGTGGTCACCCCACGCCCGGCCGCCCACGCTGCAAAACCGGAAGGGTGGAGGGGCCGCCTCCCGGGTGTCACCGGCCGGTGCGCTGCAAAGGACTTGGAAAGGGGCTTTGTTACACGGATCCCAGCTCCAGCGCTTTGCTTTGCCGGTGAAAATGCCCTTGGCCTCGGGCCAGGGTAGAACCTCTCGGTTTGGGGAGCGTCAAGGACACTTGGGTTTTTGAGCCTTCAGGTTAATGAAAAAACTAAAAATGAAACGCTGAGACAGAAAGTGTTACGTTCAACAAGGGAACGCGTTTAAATTACGCACACGAAAGGGGCACACATCAATGTAATTTTACTGTTTACAAGGTAGTTACAGGACTTCAAAACATTATTATTATTATAATTATTATTATTATTATTATTATTGTTATTAATTTTAATCTCAAGCAATTGTGGTTGGAAATGAGACACGGGATGAAAGTTGTATGATGAAATTTTTCTTTCTTCAGTCCATTCAGGGTATAGCTGTGACTGTTCAACCTCATTTGGAAATCACTGAGGTTTTATGTGTGAATTTGAGACCCTGTATGGATGGCAGGCCAGGACTAGGGGCTCTAATCCTTCTACCCCACCACTGCCGGGCCACAGGCACGGTGGTCTGATATTCTCGCCTTTTCCATGGTGGAAGCATTTCAAACCCATTGCCTCTCCTTTGGCTGCTTCTCTGTGTTTGCCTTCCACCAAACCTACAGGGGTGTTTGTTACTTACTGATCATTCAGCACAGGACAGGAAAAGGAACATCTCATTCAGGCATAAAACTGTTATGTATAGGACTATCGCATTATGTTTATTTCAAACTACCTGTCTGTGTTTGACTACACATTATGTTCTAAATGAACTTCTCAAGACTACATTATAGGCCTGTTGGAAAAAATTGTGTTTCAATGGAAAAAAATATGCAACACCTGTAATAATCCTTCCTGGCTGCCCAATTCTAGTCATGTTCACTCTCTTTGAGGTACTTGGTGATTCTTTGTAAATTGTAGGTAACTGATAGCAATGTAAATGCTGTCCTATCTAGCAAAGATTTCATGAACACCACAACATACCTCCCTTGTAATTCGTCTCAACATTCACACATTTGTTTATATTCCATATAAATCTGTGCTCGTTTGACTTTTCCTTTGAACTGGTTATAATGTCTGCCTGATTTTTTCACATTATAGGAGTAAAGTAAGTTCTTAAATATGTCTTCATATTCATATCTGTGTAAGAGTCATGATTTTAATCTTTTTCCAAAATTATCTCTTAACAGGCCTCCCAATCAAGAGTATGACAAATGAAAAGGAATGCAAGAAGGAAAGGCAGGAAAAAAATTTAATGACAACTTTTGTTCACCATCAAATGCAGCAGGTGAATTCATTAATTTGTTCATAACATATTTGGAGACCTAACTGAGGGCTTATTACAGTGGGATGCTAATGTGAAGCAATTTTGTCTCTCTGAATTTTATTTATTAACTAAAGAAGAAATTGAGGGGAGGTAGGAAGAGCCCCAGAATTGGGGCCAGAAAATCTCTATTCAGATCCTGAATGGTGCTTACAGATTGTGTCATGAGCAAGTTACTTTATCCTCTGAGACTCAGTTTTTCTTATCTGTAAAATGGGACTACTAATATCTACCACCCAGGATTATTGAAGGAACAAATAAGACAGTCTTTGTTAAAGGGCTGCTACTGCACCTGCTGCTCAGAAAATGTTGGTTGATTCTATGCTGTCTTGTTATTTGGGGTAAAGATACAGGAAACAGCAAGATGTTGCAAGATACTCAAACTGAGGGGCTGTCAACATATAGTGGAGTCAAGATTTAGAGGCAGACCTAAATTTAACTTTCAGGTCCTGTGCTGAGCTGCCTGGTACTGAGCAAGTAAAATTCTCTGTCTGAACCACCTACTATGTCTTCATTTGAACAAACAGATTAAAACATCAACCCAGGAAAGTTGTGAGGACTGAAAACAGTGAATTCACATGCACAGAAATTGCGTGTGCCACCCCTGGTCTGGGGTCTTTAGGATGACAGAAGGACTCCTCTCTTTCTCCTTTCACACAGGCTAGACACAGAAGACCTCAAAGCCCTAAGGAACCGAAAAGCTGCGACATGGAAGAAGTCTGCTTCCCTGAACCACCATGGGAGGAAAGCTGCTCACAGACATAAATACCTGCAATGGACTTTTTTTTGAGTGAACAGCAAACTTCTATTATATTATCACTCTGACATATAAGGGCAGGGATAATCTAAAAGAACAGTAGAGAAATCATGTGAATGTGACCATGATAAACGGACAGGATAAGCCTACCATAGAGTTATCCGTGCCCCCTTAGGGCTCTCTGCTACAAGTCCTAGTCCATATGTATCCCTAAAACACATCTCCACATTTATTTGAGGTCAGTTGAAACAGTCATCTCTGACCCTTATAGACAGAAAGAGAGATAGATTCATATATACACAGATACATGTACACATATATATTTATGAGCTTAGAAGAGACATGCTTTTTATCCTTTATATACATTTCAAGTTTTCTGACAAGAGCATATGTTTTCTTTGTAACAAATGTATGCATGCACACATATATACACTCATAAACAATCACTACATACCTGGGGTGGCAAGTATTTTTCCATTTAGTTAGGCCTCTAAATTCCCAAAAAGTAACATGCACTATCTTGATCTCCCTTGATAACATATTTACTATACAAAAAGTGGGATAAATAAGCAGTGAAAAGGGGGCCTAAGCTTTCTGAAGCAAAATATTTTCCTATAAAATAAATACCTAAAAGTAGCGTTCTTATTTCTTCTGGAATAAGTCATATTGATGATATTCAGGGAGGCTTCATATTGTTTCTTGCCATTAAAGCATGACTAGAAATGAATCTTTTGTTGAGCTATCATTAGTCTTTAATGATTCAATCAGGTCACTTTTACAGTAAAATATTTCTAGAATAAAACGGGGATAAAAAGAAGCATTTTCCAGTTGAAAATTCTAACCCAGTAGAGAGAAAACACTATCTCCAAGTTTAATTAGGGGTTTCCAGGGACTAATTTTGTGTCAAGTGGTGTTTGGAATTAAAAAAAGAAAAGAAAGAGACATCAAAGGTACACAACAATGCAAAGCAATATTTTCCTTTGACACCCAAGGCCATGTTACACAGAAACGGGAAAAGTGAGTGTCAATTTCTGTTGTGGATGCAAGATGCTATTACAGCACTGTGACAACCCTAACACAGAAATATGAACATCTCAGCCAGCTATGAGTGTCCTTTGAAAGTTAGTGGGAAAATGTGACATTATGTTGTTTTTTTTGTTTTGTTTTGTTTTTTTGCGTGTGTGAAGACAAGCGATATGCAGCACATGTTTAAATAAACATGATTTGTTGTAGGTGATATTTACTGGCTCTCTATGTTCTAAACATTCATTCAGACTTCTGGCACAAAGGCATGAAACATACAAAATGTCAAAGCCATGCCGATTATTTTATTTTATTTGATGTTTTGCCTTTGGAATGTGAATTGAATGCCTATCAGAATTAACAATCTCAGTCTTAATCATATGCAGCTATCACCCCCACCCCACCCCTGCCCTGTACCTATGATCTGTGCTGAGGAACTGAATCATCTCTTTTGTAGAATCATGTTCCTGGAATTCTTGAAGACTTCCCAAGTATGGGCTGGAAAGGAACATACCTCTGAAGTGTAGAAAGCATAAGATGTTTAATTTTAATGGAAAACTCTTTTTTTTTTTCTACACAAGCAAATCCTGCTGTGTTTGACAAATATGTTCTAGAAAGAAGCTCAATCTAGATGTTATGTGTAACTTTATCTTATTCCCCTTTGAGCGCTACTGTTCTTACAAAGTGATCTCTCCACTGCCCAAAGTCATTACACTCTTTCCCTTTCACATCGTCCCTCTGTAAATGTCAGGCATAACTACATTTTTATTTGCAGAGATACCACTGCTATGAATGAGTAAAAATCTTTTGCTCCCCCGCCTCTTTCTCTTTACCCTGTGCGCATTCTACTAATATGATTTGTTGAACAAATTGTTCCATTAATCTGGGGCTGTTTGACAGAGTGAGAAAATAAGTGCCAAAGTGAGAAGATTCACAAGAATCGGAAATCTCAGTGCCTCTTTCTCAAGGTAAATAGTTATTATATCAGGGTGTCAGACTGGTGAAATGGATGTGCTTTCGTTCTCAGTTTGTAAATGTCACTTTTCCTCAGCCCATCAGGGTGACAAATGAGGTGTGGGTTACAGTAAGAGTTCATTCTTTGACAAAGTTCTTAGCAGTCTATTTCAGCAGAAAGCATCCAGCCTTCCTCACTTTTATAATCTAAACCCTGTACCACTGCCAGAAACTTCCCGGTTCGCCTCTCACTGCTTTATCACAACCCTCAAAGAGAAATGAATCTGCAGCAAAACCTAAAATTTCAAATGAAAGTAAAAGTAAACAGATTAGGAAGTAATTTACAAATCACAACACAGATTTCCCAGGGACATTCCATTTACTTGTTCTTAAGATTTTACGGTCCCAAGGAAATGTATTATATTAAGATCTTTGTTTAAAATTTCTTTCTCTTTTTTATACATTTAATCTTTAGAGGTCTTTTTTACAGCTTTGTAATCTTAGTTAATTAAAAATCTATCATATCGTATATAAATAATTTAGATAAACAAGTTACTGTAACAGCAAACGGATGAATGAGTGAGTGAGTGAAAGACGATTCTGCATCCACTACAGTCTTTTCTCCCAAAATATGTTTGTTTGATTACCCTAAGAAATTCGAACAAGAATGAGATAGGGTGGTTTTACAAGTAAAGGAAGCTTAATATAATATGTGCAAAATACAGAAAAAATGTCATAATGGCCAGATATAATGTGATGAAGACTCCAATGCTAATATATGGTGTGTAGGTTGATGCTTTTATGGCCCCAGAAATCACATTCCCTTTTCTTGAGCACAAATAAGATTATTTAGTTGATGAACTCACCTTACTGCAAAGATTTTTATCAACTGATTTGCCGTATTTACACTTTTATGATTAGAGTCAAAACCACGAGATTCTATAATTCATTCATGGTGGTCTATTTTGTTCCATAACATTTGCCTCCTCGATCTTTATCATTGTGTCCTTTAAACTCCCTGAGACTTGATTCCATCTATAAAATGGGTATAATATCAATGTTCAACCGAACCTATCTTTCTCAGAAGATGGTTGTGAGGACCAAATGAAATAATAGAAGCATATCCTCTGAAATTGCATGGAAAATACCATTTATTTACATATATGCATTTTTCTATAAACATATAGAAAATCAAAGAGAATTTATAGATTTCCAAGGAAATTCAAGAACCCCCAAAAGGTAAGAACCACAGATTTTAAAATGGGTAGATAAATGGGAGGGTGGGGGGACTAACAAGAAGATAGGAGAAAAATTAGGCATACTAGAAGCCAAGAGAGAGAAAAGATGTGTTGATCGACAATGTCAACTTCAAAGAGAATAAAAAAGTCCATTGGATTGAGAAACTAAGATGTAAAAGAGGAAACAGAAAATGAAGACTATCAGCTAGTCCAAAGGCTTCAAGTGAAGGTCTTTCAGGTCCTATGTGAAGATTAGTGAGAACGGCCATTACACCACTGTGACAGAGCTGTAAGGAGGAAGGGTAGCCAGGGAGGGACAAAGCACTCAGATGGCATTAGCTGGGGAGCAAGATGATCCTGTCATGGATGATTAGCCAATGAACTACATGAGCGGTGATTTGGGGAGCCAGAGGCCACCCCACAGTGCCAAGACAGGAGGGATGGAAACACGGAGAAGGTGGTTTTCCTACTCCTTTCACATGGGTCATTCAACCAAGCTTCATAGCTACAGGTGCTTTCAAAACTTATTTATTTCAAATTTTATGATAAGACACACGAAGCTGTAATTATAAAAGGAAATTTTAATAAATTCCACCAAATTACATTTGAGAACTTCTGTTCATCAAAAGACACCTTAGGGCTGTCCAATTTACTCAGGTGGTTAGAGCACGGTGTTATTACACCAAGGTCAAAGGTTCAGATCCCCATACCAGCCAGCCACCCAAAAACAAACAGACAAACACCT
The DNA here is from genome assembly GCF_027409185.1 of Cynocephalus volans. Classification (NCBI taxonomy): domain Eukaryota; kingdom Metazoa; phylum Chordata; class Mammalia; order Dermoptera; family Cynocephalidae; genus Cynocephalus; species Cynocephalus volans. Next base: position 48,537,092 of record NC_084462.1, read on the forward strand.
TAAAGACAGAAAAGACAGGCAACAAACAGACAGAAATTATTATGAGAGCACAAAACCATCCAGAATGTTTTTAAACATTCTACAAATGGGAACCATCTAGAATGTATTTAAACATTCTACAAATCAATAAGAAAACAACAGACTGTAATAGGGGAGGAAGGTTTTCCTCAACTCTCTTAGTGTCCCTGGCTAGGTCTGAAGATTAAACTTAGGACAGATTAACAGGAGAAATGCCTACGAATGTGTTTAATAAGTTTTATGTGACATGGGAGTCTTCACAAGGAAATGAAGACCCAAAGAAATAAGGAAATCTCTTTATTTCATGCTAAGTTTGATGAGAAGTGGACAGTTGTGGAGAAATATGATTGGACAAAGGTGGTGTGATGTAATGGTGATAAACCGGGGGAACTTAATGAGGCCTGTTTGTCCGGATTCTTCTCTGGATCTCTGGATCTTCAGAGATAAGGACATTTAAGGCTGGCCAGTTAGCTCAGGTGATTAAGCTCAGTGTTATAACACCGAGGTCAAGGGTTCAGATCCCTGTACCACAACTTCCAAAAAAAAAAAAGTATATTACTTTCCTCAGGATATAGGCAGGACCCCTCTGGAGTGAGAATCTTATGACCTACTTTAGAAAACGTTCAGCTGGGTTTTATGGCCCACTTTAGGGGATAACGGGTGAGGGGAATCTTTCTAGTTTCTATAGCCTGCTTCAGGAGAGAAGGGTGGCGAAAGATCAGAGGGAACTTACTACTTCTGTGTTTTCTCAATTTATTTAAACTTCAAATACTCAGTATGCCAAGGTGCCATATTTTGGGGAAGTGTGTGCTGAGCCCCAACGCTGCCCACAAAAAATATGATAAAAGGCTTCAATAAACACATTCCAGCATAGAAAATCCAAATGACCAATGAACTTAGTAAAACTGTGCTCAATCTCATTAGCATTCAGGGAAATGAAAAAGAAAACCACAATTGGCAATTAGGGAAATGCAAATTAGAAACATTGACAAAAATTAAAACCTCTTGATGCCAATACTAAGTGCTGCTGAGAATGTGGATCAATGGGAACTCCAATAAACTGCTTCTGAGAGTACAATTATTTATTACTTCACTGGAAAATAGTCTTTAGTAAAGTGGGCAGTAGACTCAGCAATTCCACTCAAAAGTATGTACCCCAGGTAAACTTGCACATGTGCCCCATATAAACATATAAAAATACATATAGTAACACTTTTTGTAAGAACAAAACCTTTTAAATAACCCAAATAGTCATTGTAGAATAGAAGAAAGCTGTTGGTAAATTTTGACAATGGAATGTTAGATAGCAGAGAAAATGAATGGAGTGCAGCTATATACAATAACATTGATAATCTTGCAAACATAATGTTGAAAAGAATATCCAATTATCATCCCATTTATATAAACTTTTTAAAAAGAGGCAGGAAAGCAAAAGCAATATTATTTCAGGATCTAAACCAGACATCAGCAAACTACAGCCCACAGGGTTGTTAAAAAAAAAAAAAAAAAATGAAAAAAAGAAAAACCAAGAGAAAAAAAGTGAGACAGAGATTATATGTGGTTTTCAAAGTCTAAAATGTTTACTATGTGGTCCTTTTCAGACAGTTTACTAACTCCTTGCCCTGGATTGAATGCCCCCCCAAAACTTAATTCCCACTGCAACTGTTGAGGGTAGGAAATGCTATTATGGTTATTGAAAGGTGGGGCCTTGAAGAGGTGATTAGATTGAAGGACCATGCCTTAGTGAATGGATTACTAATGGTGGTAGGGGTATGGTTCTGAGGGCTTTAAAAAGAGAGTACATGACAAGCTGTCTCTGCTCTGCCATATTTTGCCATGTGAGACCTCTGCGTTGCTGTAAAGCCACCACCAAGACCTTCACCAGACGTGTTCCCTGGACTTTGGACTTCCCGGTCTCCAAAATGGTAAGCAATACATTTGTTTTTCTTACATAGTACCCAGTTCCAGGTATTTATGTTATAAGCAACAGGGTTTAAACTGATTTAAGCTATAAAGAAAAGTGGAAAAGCTATCACAATAGTCAGGATAGTGGTACGTCTTTGGGAGGAATGTGACCGTGATGGGGATTGACACTTGGAGAGACTTCTAGAACGTTAGCAACGTTATATTGTTTCATCCAGGTAATAGTTACTTGAGTGATTTTTTGAAATCATTTTTAACTCGTACATCTGCACCTGCACATTTAACTTGCACCTTTCATTTGTCTTCTATTATATGGTATATCAAGAAATTGGGGAAACAACTATACCAAAATGGGTGGTATTGGGGCCAGAAACACCAGTAACAGCTATTTACTCAGCACTGTCTGAGACAACATAGCCAGAGGTAGTGATTTCATTGTAGGAAGGAAATAAAAGGAAAGGTCCGTCATCAAAGATGAAAGCTGAATTGAGACAATAAATGTGGCAAAGAGTAGTGATATCAAAAGAAATTTAGAATGTAGCTCCCAAAGTGATTTGGGTCAGACAGCTCAAGACTAATCCCTGAATGAGTATATTGGAAACCAGCTATTATGATGCTCCATCTCTGAGAGTCTGCCAGGTAGGACAGGTAAGGAACAGAATCCAAATATCAATATGATAAGTAACATATAAAGATTTGAGTTTTGCTAATAGACCAATGACTTCCTTCAAATAACGAGAGAATGACCTTAGCTCTAGCCACCTAACCTATGTGGTAGTTTGTCCATAGGTACTCCCATCTGGTTTACAGTACTCTAAAATTCCATGTCCGAGGTTCTCTCTCTAGCCTTTTGCTACAATTATTACCTGGGAGAAACAAAGTAAGCATTATAATATCTTCCCATTTTGCCAGAAGCCTGGTCTGGGTAAGAAAATCCTTTCTAAATGTGCAAGTGAATTCTGTAGACTCAGTCAACAAGAAATCAGAACTTGCTATGGTGAAGCAATCTCCCTCAGAAAGTTAGTAATCACTGACTTGATCCAGATTTTAAGGTAATCAGAAGTGAATAGTGCAAATCTCTGAGTGACTCTAAATACTTTTGCTTGGGTTTGTCTCTGTGTATATTTTCCAACTCTTAGAATATTAAGGAAGGATGCTGACGGATTAAGAAAATAGAAGTCCATCAGCCTTGATGCAGTTATAATTTCATTCCCATTTTTTTGACAATAAACTTGATTCACATCATATTATCTTTTGTTTCCCACACCTATAAAGTGGGCAAGACAGGGATTATAGTCCCTATTTTATAAATGAGGAAACTGAGATCCAGTGAATCTAAATGATTTATCCAAGATCACGAGGGTCAGTTAGGAGCCATGGTCCTGAAACTCAGACTTTCTAATGCTAAATTCAGCACATTTTCAAGGATACCATACTGCTTCTGGAGCATTTTGCCAGGGCAACTGTGACCATATGAATGCTACCTGGAAGGAAACTTCCATTTAGCATCATGCTCACCTGGAGTCATTTATTGTTCATGGACCTTGGGCCATAAAACAATGTGATAGAAAACCAATACATCCGAGTGAGAGCAGCCATGGAAATGACAAGGCAGGAGGGTGAAGAAAGCATTGACTATACTTGCTATGCCAAAACAGGCAGAGCCTAAATGAGGTGGAGAAGGGAGTGGGCTGCAAGCGGATGGTGATTCTCACTGAGATGAGAGACAGATCCAAAAGGACTGGGAAGATTAAGGGTGGGCTAGGAGTGAGGCTGCCCAAGATAAAGTTTGTTTCCTTAATAAATTATCTGTAGCCATGGCCTTTATGGGGCCTTAATATCTCTTTTCTCAAAGCATACTCATTATTCTATATTTTCATAAGGAAAAATTCACAACTGCATCCAAGGATTCTCAGGAACTATTTGAAAGGATTCCTACATGTAAAAACCACTTATCACTGCATTACATATTTTTATATTACTTCTATCTGTGTTTTTAGAAGTTGTAGTTAAAAAAATAACAAGTTGGGAAAATATTTGAACCTATGATTAATACGCTTTATCTGTAAAGAGCTCTTTTAAATCAGAAATAAAAGGAGGAATGCTCATGAGAAAAATGTAAAAAGAATGTGAACACTCAATTCTCAAAAGAATGCAAATGACCACAATAAATATATAAAATAGTATTCTTCTTCACTAGTGATCAAAGAAATTCAAATTAATGAGATTATTTTCATCTTTCATTTAAAAAATGTAATGATATTTTCTGGTGCTGTAGAAGATATAGGGAAAGAGATGTTATCACATATTGCTGTTGGATGGTATGTTATCTGAAGAAATGAGTAATATGTATCAAAAGCCTTAAAATGTTTATATTTTTGACTCATTAATTCCCACCTCCAGGAGGAAAAAGTAGAATCAAAAGTGATTAATTTCTTGTATGAAGCCAGCACTATCTCGATTCTAAAACCAGACAGAGATTACCAAGACAAATAGTGATCAATACCTCTCATCAATATAGATTTTTAAATGTTTAACAAAATATTTGCAAATCAAATTCATCAATATATAAAAAGTACCATTAGTTCTAAGTGGAATTTATTCAATGGCCCCAAGTTTAGTTTAGCATTCAAGAATAAATTGATATAATTCCCCTTATTAACAGAATGAAAGAGGAAAGTATATGATTATCTCCATAGATGTAGAAAAAGCAAAACTCAATCATTGCTTATTCATGATAGTATCTCCACACACTAGGGTTAGGAGGAGACTTCCCCAATCTAATAAAGAACATGCATAAGAAATCTGTAGCTATCATCATACTTTATGGCAAAAGACATACCATTTTCCCCCTAAGTTGGGAACAAAGCAAAGCTGTCTGTTCTTAGCACTAATATTCAACATTCTATTGGAAGTGTTTGCCAATGCAATAAGATAATAAAAATAAATAAAAGGCATATACTTGTATATTGAAATCAAACTGTCTTTATTTTTGGATGATGATAGGCTCTTATACTTCTAAATCCCAAGTAATTAAAAAGAAAGACAGAAAGACAAGAATGAAGGAAGAGAGGAGGAGAGGAAGGACAAAGTAAGGGAGAGAGGGAAGAAAACTTCTGCTTTTCAAAGACAACATTAAGAAAACATAAAGTCAAGCCATAGACTGAGAGAAAATATTTGCATCCTGTATTCGGAATGCTTAAATAATTCTTGAATCTTAGTAAGACAAACCACCCAATGAAATATGGGGCAAAAGTTGAACAGACAGTTTGCGGGCGGGGGGGGGGGGTTAGCCAATAAGAACATGAAATTTCTCAACATCATTAGTCACCAGGGAAACTCAAATTTGAAACCACATTGAGATACCATTCTATATCCACTAGAATGAATAAAATTAAAAGGACTGGTGGAACAACTGAATTTTCATTTGCTGGAGGAAATATTAATGGTAAATCTATTTTGGAAACACATTTTGGCAGTTTCTTACAAAGGTAAATATATACTTAACATATATGAAAGTTGATTGTGCAAATTGCTTCATTTTTCTCTTACCCAAACTACATCAGCATCGAGGGGCCAGGGGAACAAAATGCTTAGGACATATAGCACCTGTTCCAAGAATTTTCTACAACCCAGCTCCTGAAATGACCTGTTATAACCTTAAGACCAGTTTTACCTCATAGCTGCTGAAACAAACTGCTGTGACTCTGAGATTAGTTTTACCTAAAGCCATCCCTCACCAATCAGAGCTTGCCAACTCCCAAAAGCTGTGCTAGTGCCAATGAGCTTTCTTTCAAAACAGTAAGTAAAATTTCTCTTTCAAATGCAACTCCCAAACTTTCTTTGTTCTTTGGACATACCAAAGGCCACCTGGTCTGTATATATGCCTTAAATTGTGATTCTGCAATTCCCAAATGTTTTGTTTAGAGATTTGTCTATATATTTTATTTGAATTTGATGCATATGATCCAGCAATTCCACTTCTAGATATTTACCCAAGAGCAATGAAAATATACATCTACAAAAAATCTGGATGCAAATATTTATAACAGTTTTATTTATGTTATTCAGATCGGAAAAGATCCAAGAATGTATAAACAGTTGTGATATATGCATACAATGAAATATTACTCAGCATTTAAAAGAAACAAACTACCAATATACACAACAACATGGAAACTCAAAAATATTTTTCTGAGTAAAAGAAGTTACTTACAAAAGACCACATGCTGTATGATTCTATTTATATGATACATATAACAAAAAAAGCTAATTAATAGTGTTAGAAAGATCAATGTTTGCCTGAGATGGAGGTGGGAGTGAATTGACTGCCATGAGTCATAGGAGAACTTTGCAGAATGATGGAAATGTTCATTATCTTAATTGGGGCCATAATTACCTGGGTGTGTATTTCATTGAAACTTACTGAACCATGCACTTAAAATGGGTGCATTTTATTGTATATATAGTAGATTTCCAAAAAATCTGACTTTAAAGGTGAAGTTTAATGAGTGATTGAATGAAGTTTAATGAGTGATTGATGAGGGAGAAAAAGAAGTCTCCCATCTTGGGCAACTGATGTTATTACTCACTGCAATGGGAATGTAGGAAGAGAAGCAGGGTTAATGGTAGGAGGAAGAGGATGAGCACAGTTTTAGACGTGGTGAGCTTGAGATGTCAGGATATTCTAATAGAGATGCTGAGTGAGAAGCTGAATACAGATGCTTTTCTACTTACGATGGGGTTATGTCCCAGTAAACCCATCATATGCCAAAAAAGCATGTAATATAACTAGCCTATGGAACATCATAGCTTAGCCTCGCCTACCTTAAACGTGCTCAGGACACTTACATTAGCCTACAGTTGGGCAAAAATTATTTAACACAAAGCCTACTTTAAAATAAAGTGTTGAATATCTCTTGCGATTTATTGAATACTGTACTGAAAGCGAAAAGTAAAACGGTTGTTTGGGTACCATCGTAAAAATCTTTTTAAAAAAAATTTTATTAATATTTTTTGCATTCTATTATGTTGTTGTAGAGCAGTTGGGAGGGGGAGGGGGAGGGGAGAGGGGAAGGAAATGTGATGGAAGAAGGAGGAAAGAGGAGGGGTGGGATTGAGGCCTTTGGCACCCCCCCTCATTCCCACAGGGGAGATCGGTAGGTTTCCAGCAGTGGCTTGGTCATTGCTGGGCTGGGTGCAGATGTCAAGGGGGTGTAGCAAAAGCCTTTTCCCCCCACCACCCCAGCTCAGGAACCCAGGGGTCTTCTTGCTGAGGCTTGCTGGTCATCACTGGACTGGTTCAGTGGAGGGGGAACATGGTTGAGACCCTCGGCCCCCCACTGCCCCAGCTCGGGAGAGCCCGGGGCTTTTCCTGTGGTGGCTCAGTGGTCCTAACTGGGGTGGTTGCACTTGTTGGGGGACTGGTTGCAGGTGTCAGGGGGCATGGCTGAAGCCCCTGGTCCTCCTTTATTCCTGGCTTGGTAGGCCAGGGGACTTCTGGTCCTTCTAGGTGTTATAGGTGTTCTTTGGTGCAATGAGACCTTTACTAGTTATTTAACTTTGTCTCTGGTTGTGGGTACTTTGTTTTTTCTTTCAGTTCTGTGCTGGATTATTTGTTGTTCCCACCACTTAAACTCTGCCCTGGAACTAATTTGTTGTCCTTTGCTTACTTCTAAAATGGGGGAACTTCCTGTGGGGACCAGCACTTGAGCTCTGTGGTTGGGCTAAAGTGCTTCTTTGCTGCTGATTCCCTAGGGAAGGCTTTTTGTGCACTGCAAGTTTTAATAGTTGACTTCATAGGTACTTCTGAATCTGGTGAGATCTGATGCACTTAGGTTGTATAGAAACGCTGGTCTGGGTCTGAGTCTTTTCATCAAAGTACACCACATGCAATTCTATATTCCTGACCAGTCTCCTCTGAGTGGTCCTACGTGGATTGGGGGGGCAGATCAGCTGTCCTTGCTGTGCCCCAGTGTTCCCCTGGTGAGCTCATCTCCCCCACCACCCTTGCTGCAAACACTTCCCATGGCACAGGCCGTGCTTCAGTCCCTTGCAATGACTCACCAGCCTCTGAGTGGCTCCTTTTTTTCATTTGTTGTATCTCCTTGGTCCTATGTGGGTCAACGGGAACCCTGTTGGTAGTACTGCTGGCCTGAGAGCCACCAAATCCCTCTTCTCCCCTGCTGCCTCCAAGCAACCCCATCCGAAGGGCACAGCTGTGGCTTTGCCAGGTCCTGCTCCATGTGCTCAGCAGCTCCAGCCTTAAAGCACCTGCAGCACGAAATGGTTGGAGCAGTTTTTTCTTTCTCTCATTGTGGCTTTTCCTACCTTCATGAACTCCGTAGGTCTCTCCTCCTCTTCTCTGAGCTCTAGCAGCCCCAGCTTGGCTGTTGTTGCTTTTTAATAGTTGTAAATTTGTTGATTTATGAGAGAGAGTGATGCTGGGGACCATCTATTCTGCCATCTTGACTGGAAGCCCCACCATCATAAAAATCTAAATATTCCAAGTCAAACCGTCATGAGTCAGGGACAATCTATATACCTCTCTGCTGCTCAAAATCTGAGAAAGAAAGAAATGTGGAAGTCACACGCACATCAGTGATATTGAAACTTTCCGTAAAGGATGCATAGAGTACTGAGAGATTCTTGAGAAGTTTAAAATTTGAAGGGTAATCAGAAAACAGGGGCAACATGTGCGTAGAAGGTCACTTTTGGTTCTAGAATCTCCAGTTCCCTGCAAATACACATAAATAGTAAACAGATGTGGTCAGGTTCTATCAATATTTTACATGATGAGAAATGTAAGGACAAAGCGAAAGTCGACTCTGGTCCATTTTCTTTTAATCGTTCGTACATGGATTGATTTATTCAGCAAGCAAGAAATTGTTGAGCTTATCCAATTGTCGTGTCATTGGCGATAAAAGAGAACTAAGACATAGATGTCATCCACAAGGGGCTCATGTTTTGATGGAGAAGAAAGACACATAAACACACAAATATAAGTAAATGTCTCAAGCCTGGAAGACACATGCAAGGCATTGTGGAGAGCTAGTGAGGGAAAATAGACATTTCTTGATGGGATAAGTCGAGGCTTCAGGGAAATAGCATAGTTGGAAGATGAACAGGCATTTGCCAGAGCTTTGGGATGGTCATGGAATTTTAGACAGCAGGAACAGTCTGACAAGGCCATGAGCCATGACATATCAAGGCACATTCAGGGAAACACAAGGAGGTCTGGGAACTGGAACATACTAGGCAGAGTATGGAGTAAAGATGCCTCAACTGAGCATATTCTGTGCAGGGTTGGGGGTGCAGTAGAGATAAAACTGGAAAGAAAGGAAAAGAACAGATGTCAGAGTGTATGTAATTCTATGGTAAGTATAAAAAACCCACAATTGTAAGCTTAATTTATTCCTCTTTATTGCTAGGGCGTCCCTGCAAGGGTTTCCCAGCTGTTAAAGAAGGGGCTAAGGTAATAAATATAAAAGACATATTTGGGAAAATTTCAAACCTCTCAGTCTTCTGGACACTTTTATACAATCTTAATTCGTCCTCTCCACGCAATTTCATTGGGTTTTGAGTGACTGACAGGAAATAAAAGCGAGAGAAGCAGCTCTTTTTTTACACTTGGTTGGATTGTTGAGACATTTAAAAATGTCTAGATTAAGTAGAAACCATTGAGCGATTGGGGAAAAAAACCTTAAACAGTCTAGTCAGAAGAATTCAGCAGGCAAACAGATGGAATTTCAGTGATGCTTTCCCCTGCTCGATGACAACATTTATGATTTTTTATGCCCTTAAAAATTAGCCGTGGTTAACTAGTTTTCTGGAACTACTACTCTTGTTTTAAAACTGAAAATAATCAAGGATGCCTACTTGTATTTTACCATTATGTTTTATAATTATGGTTTAGAAAGGACTTTTGCAGATTATTTTATTTGTTATGTGTAACTGAAATAAGGTAGGTATTATTATGCCCATTTTAAAGATTAAAAAAGAATAAAACAAAACCAGATCAGAGTCAAAATAAGTCGCCAATAATCACAGGGCAATTAATGGTAGGCCTACCGAGACAAGAAGGTGGGTCTCCTGGCATAGTCTACCCAGGCTCCAGGGCAGTGCCGCCTCTTCATCCTACACAAGGAGAGAACAAACACCCGTCTCCAAAACAGAGCATCACACTTGACACACAGGATTATGATGGAGTAGGCCTCCAGAACCACGGGCCAAGCTATCGTGAAAATAGAGAATGGCAAGCATCATCTTTCAAAAAGTCAAGGTCTTGGAGTAAAAGTTTTTCTTTAGTTCAGGGTCAAGAAGACAAAAGGGCAGCCAGGTGGATTACAGAAGGCAGTTTGTGTTTTCAAATGCAGTCATGGCAGAGATGAAGAAAGTGAGGGGAGAGTATCTTCATGATTCATTTTCTCCATCTGTAGCCAGGAGGTGCTTAAAGGGCTGGAGGAGTCAGAGCACTGTCCTCTGGCAGGTGATTGCCTTGGTGGAATTAACTCCAAGGGCTTGATGCTTTTCATTTGTCACCCCAGACCCACTTTCCACTCCTCCCGAGCACTGAGAGGCTGACTCCAGTGGGATGCACCACTAGGCTATGCAGTCTTTGGGCCTCCAGTGGGGTTCAGCCAATAGGAAGCACTGGCTAAAGATTGGAGGGATGAGGAGTATGAGAGATTGGAGTATTTACATTCCTGTCACCAAACACCAGTGCTCCGTGAACAAAAATCTCTCTCTCTTCTATACAGCCGACCCTTTCTCTGTATCTGGGTCACCGTTTCCTCATCTTGCCCTTTAGAACTAGTAGTAGCAATGGCCAAGTGTTACTCTGGGGTTACCCAGGATAATTTATTATCCTTTGTTGGTTCCTAAAATCTTACTCATACCCTTGTAAACAGTCCTTGTATTAAATTCTTTACAAATCATCCTTTTTGAGTCTGTGATCAGAAAGACTGTATACCAGTCTTCTACTGGCACTTTGACTGATAGTGGTTGCCTCTAAATTGGGGAGGTTGCAGAGGGCACAGAGACCATCTCTGAGAGCAAAAGGAAATAAGTTGCTTAAGTAAATGATAATCCCACATTTATTTTAATTTCAGATAATTTTATTCATATCAATGCTTTTTTTTTTTACATGAAAGTCTTATTTTAGACAAGACTTTCATTCAGTCATCCATACTCAGTACTATTCAACTCCACTTTACTTTAGTTAGTAAACATCATCTTATTTCAATGCTTTGCCCATCACTGAAGATCAGATTGCTGCTTCTCTTTCAGGCCAAGTCCTTGCTTTCACTCACTCAGGGCAAATGTTATGTGCAAAAACAATCTTCTCTAGCCCAACTAAATGTCAAAGTCTTCCTCGCTGCCCAAATATCAAAATGTTGTCCCTAGAAGGAAGAAATATTAATCCCTATAGCTATAAGATTCTATGGCTATAAGAATCTCGTTCACTGGACATCATTTGCTTCTGGTGTTTAATTCCTTAAGAATATAAACCCAGGAGGTGGATGCAGCCCAGCTCTCCCATTATGAAGGGGCTCCTTAATCTACAATCCTCATGTATACTTTTGGAAAGACTAAATTACTTATGAATGGATAATTCATCAGAAGATGTATTATTCCTGGAAGATGTTAGTAGTTTCTTCCCATTCTTCGCGATAGCAACGATTAGTTCAGAACTCCCCTATGTGGTTTCCCTGTCTGATCATCGACATTAATCAGAGAAACAGGACCTCATACCCTCTAATCCCACTAATGAATGACTCAGAAACTTTGTGTGTGTGTGTGTGTGCATGTGTGTTGGAAGGGGGGGGTCTTCTTAAAAGTTCCAAGTAGTGCAATGAAATGCAAGTTTTATTTCAAGAGTTCAACATGTATTTATATCACTGTGTATCTTTTCTTTCTCAATATATTATTATTCACTAGTTTGTCTGATATCTATCCTTTTTTCACTTAGATGATTGAGAAGACAGACTATTTTCAATTTTGCTAAAATTATAATTGTAAAAAATATGTTCCCTGATTTAAGGCGAAAATGCCATGACACTTTATAGCAGCATCTATCAGCACATAGAAGATGCCAAATATTTTCTGCTATATCAGATTTTAAAAAGCACCTCAGAATGATAGTATGTAAGATTAAAATGTGCTAAAGAGCCAGTGAGGTTGACATAAAGCCCACTCTTGTTACAACAGTTAGACTTTGGTGTGATGCTGGTTATTAGTATCCTTTGGTGTCTCCTATCTATGGGGTCATATTTGCATGTGACATCCTGCTTTTTTTTACTTTTTCCTACTCAACGCCTGTTTCCAGAAGATGATGGCCAAAGCAGTGAACAAAAGAAATGTATCCAGAATGAAATCTGCCATGCAAGAACACCCTTTTATTTGTAAACACCACGCTTTCTGCAGCATCATCAGTGACTCGTGTGCTCACCAAGCATACAGCTTTATTACTATAATGTGAGCAAATTGCCTGTAATTCATGGTCCCGGGAACACATATCTATAATTTGGGTCAAAATATGTCTGCTCACTCTAATTTACAATAAACCCTTAATGTAGTTCCAGTCACAGTGGAAATTTCTGAGTTTTCATCTTCACTGCCTACTCCTAGAACTCTAAAAAGGGAAAATAACTGAACAGTAGCTCAAAGCTCTGGGTGAACTTGTTACAACCGGGATTTGAAACCCTTTGGGACACACTTAGAAAAGCTTATCTTTGCCTTTACGCTTTATCTTCGGAGCACGTGCATTCATTATAGGAAAGGGCTGGAGTTTGAAATCAGGAAGACCTGTGTGTAAGCCTTTGCCCGGTGAAGTACCTATGCTGTCATAAAGGGCAAGATATGGAATCGTGTCAGTTTTCTCATTTGTAGCATAAAAAATCCCAACTTGGTGAGAATAGCATGAAAACATGTAATTTACCTAGTAAAGTATTCATCACATTATAGGTGTTTTTAAATTGTGAGTTCCCATCCTTTCTTGTGTTTGGTCTCTCTTTTGGAAGAAAAAAAAAAAGATGCCACTTGCCAATTGCGGTAAATTATAAAATGGCCACAAATCTTTGCTGTGCTATCATCCACGCCATTGAAATGTGGTGCTGCAGATCATCTCACCAAGAGGTGGAATCGGTTTTCTCGCCCTTGATTCTGGGTTGGCCAATGGGATATTAGCATCCATGATGCAAACTTCAAAAGCACTTGCACAACAGGACTTTCTCTCTCGCTGTACTTGGGATTGTGAGATCACTACAGCACTGTGCAAAGGAGTCCAAGCTAACCTGTAAGAGCATGATTGGCCATAGGTTAAGAGAACTGAGGCACTCCATCCTCCGGCCAACTCAGTAACTGATAATCAGCCAGTTGTCTAGTGCTTATCCCCAAGCAACACATAAACAGCCATATTTTGACCAGAATGACTGAAGAAATACCCTGCAGAGCACCCGAGGAGTGACATAATCCTGTGGAGCACGGAAGATGGGAATAACACTGCAGAGAGCAGAGCAAGGCATCCTACCTCCACCTCCCTGTCTCCCTGCAGGGACAGGCTCGGAGTCAGGTGGAGAGAAGGTAATCTGGAAAAACCCAGCTCTTCCCACTGCCGCCACAAACGCCAGCAATCCCTGACACGGGAGAGTCTCCCAGTCTTCACAAGCCCCAAGCCCAGTATGAGGAGTAGCTGGGAGTTTGTGCAGCTGCACGACCTCATAGTAGAAGCCCAGGAAGAGCAACCCCCAAGCCTCCCACCCTAAGGACTATCGCACTGCACCATCTTGAAATCAAACCTGTAGCTAGAGTGCATCCTGCTCTGAGATGGTGGACTCTCTGACTCCCTCCATCCTGAGGTCCCAGCTTCCTTCTACCAAGTTCAGATGGGCACCAGCACAACCATGACTCCAGGACACCCCAGCATTTGACCCCACGCAGCATCCCCACCCCCCTGGAGTACAGGCAGACTGCTCAGCAGGGAATGTGTCCACCACTTCACGTGCATCTGCCTTGCACAACCCGCTCGTCTGCCAAGCCCTCAGGTTCCCATTCCAGCCCTACAGGCAGTCCAGGGGCAGCTCCGCCTCCCCTGACGGTCCTCCACAGAGCTGCTGGGCCCTGCTGCATGAGTAGACACCTGCTCCCTGACCAACAACGATCGGGCGGTCGCTTTGCTTCTCCAGGCCAGGCTCCACCCTTTCCAGCTTGCTCCAGGCCCAGAATCTGATCCAGTGGCCCTTCACGGAAATGTTGGTGAGGTTGTGGAGGAAAGGGAACACCTGCACACTGTAGGTGGGAGTGTAAACTTGTACAGCCATTATGCAAAACAGTATTGAGTTTCCTCAAAAAATTTAAAAAAGAACTACCATATGATCTAGCAATTCCACTACTGGGTATATACCTAAAGGAAATGAGGTCAGTATATTGAAGAAATACCTGGACTCCCATATTTATTGCAGCACAATTTACAATAGCCAAGATATGAAATCAACCTAAATGTCCAACAATGGATGAATGAATAAAAAAAATGTGGTGTATATATACAATGGAATACTACTCAGCCATACAAAAGAATGAAATCGTGTCATTTACAGCAATATGGATGGATTTGGAGATCATCATGTTAAGTGAAGTAAGTCAAGCACAGAAAGACAAATACCACATGATCTCACTCATACGTGAAATTTTTTTTTTAAAAAAGGTGATATTGCAGAGGCAGAAAGTAGAGCAGTGGTTACCAGAGACTGGGGAGAGGTGGGGGAGGGAAAACATGGAGAAGTTGGCCCATGGGTGCAAAATTATAATTAGATAGGAGGAATAAGTTCTGATGTTCTATTGCACAGTAGGGTGACTATGGTTAACAGGTAAATTTCATTCATTACATAATAGCTGGAGGAGAGGCTTCTGAATGTTTTTACCATAAGGAAATGATAAATGCATGAGGTGATGGTTACTTTAACCACCCTGACCTGATCATTATACAACATACATATGTATCAAAACATCAGATTGTACCCCATAAGCATGTACAATTACAATGTGCCAATTTAAATAACTTTTTTTAAAATGTCCAAAAAAAAAAAAAAAAAGAAAGTGGGACAAAATTAGGTTGTGGGAACAAAGGAGAGGGCAGATAGTAAGGATTTTGTAATAGAAAAATTAATACAAAAGGGACATAAAAGTTGTTTGTGTGTGGTAGTTTATCATACAAGGTATAACACAAGGACCTGGGCTCTCATTTAACAACCATGTCACCCTCCAACTATTCCAGTCTTCATATTTGGGGAGAACATATACTGATTTATTTATTTTCAATCCTTGCACACCTCACCGCAAAAACTTTCAGTCTTGGTGTAAAGAACCTCTGGCTCAGGCATAGCCACTTGCAGTTGACTTAACTAGACCAACGTTCATTCATCTAATTAAACCATAGAATTATTTTTATTATAATGCATTAGTGGAGCATTATACATATTTATGAGATTTAATTTTTATTTAAACTTCTTTCATCATTCAACATTATTTTGAAGTTTTTGAACAATGCAATAAGTTAAGAAAAATGGGAGTAAATATTGTGTAGGAAAAGATAAAGTGATTAGTATTTAAAGGTATACTCACATACATAAAATTTCTAAGATTAAATGAAAAATTATTAAAAATATTACTAATAAAAGGGTACAGTAAGGTAGCCAGGTATAATACAAATTAGATTTCTTTTTTGAAATTAATAACCAGCTATAAGATGTAATATTTAGAAAGGTAACCAAAATAATAAATACTTAGAAATAAACTAAATAAGGAATATGTAAGGCTCATAAAAAATAAAATTTTCCTGAGAGGCATAACATATGGCCTGAATCACTGACAAGATAATGACTTCATGGATGGGATAACTAAAAATTGTAAAGATGTCATTTTCCCCCAAATAATCTTATAAACATGATGCTACTCACATCAAAATCCTAATGTGTTTTTTAAAAACCTTGACAATTTGATAATAACTTTTAACTGGAAGAATAAATGCATAAAAATAAGCAAGAAAATTGTGAATAAGAATAATGAAAGAAGATTTCCTCTTCCAGATAGGAAAATTTAATGTACAGCTATGGTGATTAATATAGCATGTTGTGCATATAAAGATCAACATATAGATCATTAGAAAATGAGAGAAATTTCAGAGATTTATCCATGTTCACACAGATTTTTTATTTCATAAAGATTGTATTTCTAAGCAGAAAGGGAAAGATGGATTATTTAACAATTGGTCTGGCATTTGGAAATAAATTAAGAATAGTCCACAACCTCTTAAGTAACATCAGACACAAAACTTCACCTACTAGATTAGATGTTTAAATGGGGGGAAAACAATTACAAAAGCCCTTGGAAAATATTTTTATAATTTAGGTGAAGGAATGTCTTGTTAAAGCATGATAGGAAGGTCAGAAACAATAAAAGAAAAAAACTGATAGACTTGGCCAAATAAAAATGTTTAAACTTTTGTTTAAAGGCAAACCATAAACTAGAACAATATTGGCAAAGTATATTACAAATAAGAAGTTAATATGCAAGAAATATAAAGAATACTTACAAATCAATTTTTAAAGACCTATCCTTTGGGGAAAAAAAGTAGCAAAGAACATGAACCAGCACTATGCAGAAGAAAAACATTAAGTCAACTACAAAGTAAAATATCTTCTCATGGGCAAAGGATTGTTAATTTTTTGAAAAATGATACAAAATTTTCTGTCGTATTAGCAGACAATTTTTCAAAGTTTAAGTTTATAAAAATAAAATAATGAGATATATCATTTGACCTGTATACCTATAATATTTTATAGACTTTTCTTACTATAATTACTCAAGAGCTGCTTGCTTTTGTAAATATCACCCACTCAAAAAGTAAGTTAATTTAATGGACCTGCATTAAGCAATGTAACCAAGATAAAAGTTTTATTTGGATTTATAAAAATACAAATTATTTTTGTATTTTGTAAGTTTATAGCTCTCAGTAAGTTACTTTATGAACTTTTTGGGTTACCCACTTGCAAACAAACACTGAAATTGAGAGAAAGCATTTAGAAACCTTTATAGCAATTTGAGAGAGTAATTTTGTGTCCATTGAATCTAGCAATCAAATATTAAAAATTATATTTTTAATTCCATTTTTTGTACTAATTTATGATATTTTACAAAAGATCTATCCTTTTCTTACATTTCTATATTCTCATCTTTCTTTGCCTTTCACATCTTCTCTTCCATGACCTTCCAGTCTCCCCTTTCTCTCCCCTTACCCACCCTCACCCCTGAATGCAGTAACCAGCATGGCATGGGACATGTGGAATAGTGACGGTGCAAAGACTTACGTAGAGGTTGGGGAAGGTTGGGGGCGTACTGGTGGGGGGAGGAGGAAATGGTCAACACAGTTGAGAGACTGGTTACATTAAACAAGTTAAGTGTAATGATTAACTAAATTAGTAGATATACTGAAAATAATAAAAGCAACTTTCTGATTATCAGAGAAGATATTTACAACCATGGAAAAGACTTGAAAGAACTCTGTACATTGTATTGAAATTGGAGGTGTTAGTATGAACTCATTTGTCTAATAAATCTATATGTAGAAAAATAAATAGTAATATATAGATAAATAGATGTTATATATGTGTGTATATATGTGTACATATACATATATTGTATATAACACATCATATATATGCATTATGTGCAAATATATGTATGTAATTGCATTGGATATAATTATAGGTAATGTATTATATATTGTGTATATATTATATGAGTATGATAAAAATGTATTATGTACAATATATTTATGTATTATATATTATGTGTTAATATATTATGCTATATAATGTTTATATGCTATATGAGTATACAATATAAATTACATAGTATTATGTATATTATATATTTTTTATATTTGTATAATATTTCCTAGCTATGTGCACGAAGACCTGTTACTAATAACAGTAAGCTGACCAGCTTAGTTTTTTTCCTCTGGAAAACAATAATACTAAAAGATTTGCTTAAGTGAAAGATTCTCACCGACTAGCTTAGAACAAGATGCAAATACATCAGGGCATCTGGAGAATTTTGAATACCCATATTCTGTTTTCCCTGAAGGCATCATCAGATTAAGAAGTTTGAGGAGGAAAGGGTAGGGCAGTTTAGCATGAAGCATCTTTGGAAAGACTCAGGACTAGAGAACCAGGATCAGCGACAGCATTGAGGAGGGACAACGAAGAGCAGGAGATGATGACAAAACTGGCAGGCCAAAGTTCACTGGACAGGAGTTTATCAAAATGAGACCACTGCTAGTGAGAATGCTGTTGCCTGCTCCCAGCCAAAGGAACTCATTCACGCAGACATTGTGAGAGGTGGTACTACAAAAAAAACCCTCTGCGATAACAGATGAAAGATTCTTGGTTTTAAACATTTGCTGTGCAGTCAGCATCCTTCATAGGATGACCATCCACTCCTTCTAAAGCCTCTTGCTGACTTCTGGTACTATTTCTTCTTGCTCTGTGCTAAGTGGGTCAACCTTGCATCAACATAGCCACAGAACAAGGATGGAGAGAGTTTTTTGTTATATAGACTTGAGGAAGCAATTTCTGGGCAGCAGGAAAGAATGGACAGCATTAGGTCAGGACACTTCAAAGCAGACAAGGCAGAAATGAACAGAGAAACAAGGAAAGCTTCAGAAAGCTGGTTTCTATAAGAAGAGTCGGAAATATTTAAAGATATTTATTCTTCTTATTCAGGGTATGCTGTTAGGTTCTGTTCCTAAAACAGGCCTTTTGAAAACATTCAAGAATTTTACTTTTACAGGCCCAGCTCATCTCTCAAGGTGAGAGATCTCTGTGATACATTCAGGAGCTTTCTTCTCTGGCCGGACTTTGGGCTTTGCCTGCAAATTCTTCTGGGTTGGATTTCTGAGTGAGAGATACAACTCTCCATCTCCTGAGAAATCTTCTTTTCTCTGGGCGTTTTTCTTCCACAAAAGGAGAAAGAGCTCTGGCCAGAACACAGGCCACCTTTTGACAATGAGTAGAGGTCAAAAAACAGGTTAATTTTAACTAGCTAGTATTTTTGTTTTCTAATTGGATTTTAAAAGGCATGGTATATTAGGAAAAAGTATTTGCAAATTTGTGTTCATAGGGATTTTTAGAATTTATATTCCTGTGAAGGAGAAGTGTCTGAGTCCATGTGGGCTGCTGTAAGAAAATACCTTAAGCTAGGTAATTTATGAACAAAAGAAATTTATTGCTCACAGTTCTAGAGGCTGGGAAGTCCAAGATCAAGGAACCAGCAGATGTGGTGTCTGATGAGAGCCCCGTTCCTCATAGAGGGCACCGTCTTGCTTTGTCCTCATGTGGAAGGCCCTACCTTTTACAATTATCAAATTAGGGATTAATTTTTAACATACAAATTTTGGGAGGCAAACATTCAGACCACAGCAGGAAGCATGGTGTATATTGTGATTTGTGAAATTTCTGGATGAAGTCTCAAGTCACCAAAAATATGACTTCTCAAAATGTTAAAAAAAAAAAAAAAAAGCTGAACTTTTAGAAGTAGAGATTAGAACTGTGGTTACTAGAAGCTGGGAAGGGGCAAGGGGATAGGAAAAGTTTGGTTAATGGCCATGAAATTATAACTAGAAAGGAAAAATAAGTTCCATGGTGTCCACTAGTGCTAGGCATCTATAATTAACAATAATTTATTGTATGTTCTCAAATGGCTAGAAGAGAGCAGCTCAAATGTTCTGATCACCAAGAAATGATAAATTTTGTGATGATTAATATGCTAACTAAACTGACTTGACCATCACATACTGTATACATGTATTGAAATATAATTCTATACCTTATAAATATGTATAATAAATGCACTTCAATTAACAAATAAATTCCTTTAAAAAATGTAAGATGGGGGCCGGCCCTGTGGCTCACTCAGGAGAGTGCGGTGCTGGTAGAGCCAAGGCCGTGGGTTCAGATCCTAATAGGGATGGCCGGTGCACTCGCTGGCTGAGCATGGTGTGGACGACACCGAGCCAAGGGTTATGATCCCCTTACCCGTCCAAAAAAAACCCCAAAAATGTAAGATGGGCTTCTCATGACATAGTTTGTATCTGACACATTTTTTGTTTGGCAGAATGATAAAATCCCTTTTATAATGGCTTATATTTCTTGAATATATCTTTTAACCAAAGATAATTTTTACAACTTGCATAATTAATTACCATTGTAAAATATAAATTTGTAATGATCTAGTTTAGAAATTAAATCTAGTTTCTAAGTTGAGCATATAGATTCAGCGTGTGAGTACAGAGAGGTTTGTAGGATTCCTTGACATTTCTCTAATACAAGCTAACTAACATTTTATTGTATATTAAAACTGACATTTTATTATATAAAATAGTTGCTAAGTACCAGACCCTTTTCTAAGCACTTTAGAAACACAAACTCAGTTAATCATCATCACAACACCTTGAGAGATGGATGCTATTATTACTTCTATCTGAAGCTTCACACTGGCACAATATGATTTTCTTAGTTTAAAAAAAATTTTTTTGAAAGTTTATTTAAAATTTAATAGGGAAAGGCAATGGTTTGGGAAGAGGATCATAAGACAAAGAAATATGTCTCTTTGCTAATAGGGCTTTTCTTCAAACTCTATATAGAATCTTAGCTTGATAAATTAGCAGCTCCACAGTTTTAAGTACTGAAGACTTCTGTAATTTCTTTTGCATCATATTCTTTTTGTTTTTTTTTTTTTTTTGCACCCACAACAGATTTGCCTATATTTTGAATTCAGGCATTCTGACTACTGCCTTCTGAATAAATTATCAATTTAAACCAAAAGAAAAAAATTATGGAACAAATGTCCATTTTGAATCATCACAGAACAATTAGCTCTCTCCAGAGATAAGGCAATCTGAAACATGTTGATGTAAACTATAAACGATGTCACCCTTGCCCATAATCCCCTTACAACAGCCTGAGAGGAAGAGAATGCAGCATGAAATATCTATGCTCAACAGCTTGTTAACTAATTTCATCATTTTCGTGAAAAGAGAGTGAAAGAAAACAGAAACATTCACTCATGTAGAAGAGCCCTAGAAATCTTGACAGGTGGCTGAAGAAGAAAACTCCCTTATTTACAATTAACCAGGAGCTCAGAGATTATGGGGAGATTTTCAAAGTGGCATAAAAACATGCTCCTGAAGATGAGAAAAACCAATACATGACAATGGAAATCTCTCTAAAATGACCTGAATCATCTGTAATTGATAGGTGAGTGACATTGCTATGTTAAAGGATTCATAGAACTTCCTCGTTTGACACAGAAGAAATCTTCCTCTTGTGTTATCTAAATTGTACAGGACAGACATCAAGTATTAACATTATTAAACCTAATAAAGTCTTCAATAAAATTGGAAATTTGCAGACCTTCTGAAATAATAGTTTCTTTTCTATGTAATTTAGGAGAAGAAGAGCTGGAGATAAGAGATGGATAAGGGAAGATAAAATAGTAAGGGACTGAAACCGGTCCCATTTAATGGTTTCGTCTATTTGACCATTCATTCAGGTACAAATGAAGTACTTATTAAGGATCTACTGTATACAAATCCTTGTTTGCTAGTAGGCTTGAACCTTAGAAAAATATAACATAAAAATTATTAAACAGATAATCACCCAAGCTTCCTAATTACGTATTGGGCCTCCCTGAAGTGGAAGAAAACTTCTTAGGTTCTATTATTTTCAGTAACATCACTTAGCCAGAGTAAACGTTCTCCCATTTACTCTCTTTCAGATAAAACACTCTTTCTGCTAACAAATCATCCACTTAATAGAAATCTTTCTTTTAGGGAAAATATTGCTTTAATGGACAATGTTTTTAATTCAAAAATAGTTTTCATTAAATACTTCTATCTTAATGAGCCCTATAGGTCACTGCCAGATTAATAGTATATTGCTCATCATCAAATAAAAATTAAATGCTGTCCACTTTATTTATGATTTCTCATTTACCTGTGTATTTTTTGGTAAACAAAAATATAGCGAGTTGGCCTCAGAACAGAAGCAGTCTGTTCTAGAGCTGGTTCTGCCTAACTTGCTCAATGAGGTGGCTTTTGGTAAAGCATTTAACTGTTACCCAGCTTGTTTTCCTTTATCCTTAAAATAACTACACACAAAATCTATATCTATGGAATTCTACTATAAATATGGAAAATGAAGCCATACACTTAGCCAGATTATTTAAAACTCTGATGATATCTTCAGTTGAACTCTCCACAGAATATGACTTGCCCTTCTAAATCTACACATGGGCTTGAGATTCTTCTTTACAGATTTATTTCACATTTTCAGGCCTTTATCGCATCTTGGTTTGCTCATCTTTAAATTTAATTGCTTTATTTTGAGGTCTGGGGACCTCACATTCTCATTACCAGCACCACGATATATATATGTATGTTAACTAATTTGAAAGTAAGCCAAGAGAAAGCTCACTTCTTTTTATTCTAGAAATAAAAGTGATTTGGGATCTGGATGTACTTGTACTTTTAGGTGTTGTCTGACAGAAAAATAAAGAGGGAGCCCAAAACAAAACAAAAAAAACCTCATAGATCACTGGGGTCGTTTTAGGCACACCCTACACTGAAATGCCACCTGCTGTCACTGATCCTGGAGATGTTCCATGCCTCATGAAGGAGAGAGAAAATGTGCCCCAAATGGGGGCTCTTACCTTCAGCATCTTGAAACTTCTTCACCCTTTGATGTATTAAAATATTTAATCAACATCAAATGCTGCTGCCCCTATTTATACAAGTGCTTTATTATCCTGTACATTATACCACAACCTGCCTGGTTCTTAATGTGACCTGAAGAGCTAGTCGGCATTTATTACAGATGCGAGGCAGTACGCTTCCGGCTGAGCAATTAATCACTGACACCGAGGAATTTCTTCTCTTCAGGTGGGGAACCCATCCAAAAACTAAGAAAAATAATCGGGCTAATTAATTCTTATCTGCAAAGAGCAATTAGATAAATGACCTCAAAAAAAAAAAGACTTGTCACCCCTAGTGAGACACTCACTTTCTAAATAGAAGGTGTCGGAGCCTCTTTTCACTGGGCAAGCGATACTGTGAAATGGAGATGACAGAAATGAACGGGAGGGAAATGACAGGGGAGCAGGTTAATTAGAATGAAGGCCAATGAGACACACACACAGAGAAAGAAAGTGTGTGAAGGGGAGAGAGAGAGATTGAGAGATTTGGCATAATCTTATCACCCTGCTCTCCTTTCTCTGGGTGCATGATGGGCAAGTAACAAACAGGAGAAATTTTTGTGTTTCCAAATATGGTGGAATTCATGAGGCTGGACTGCTGTCTGCTTCTTTCCCACGACGCATTGCTTTGTCGCAGGGAAAGAGAGAGTCTCCTCTGCCTGACTCTCCACAGCCTGCTAGTGCTGCCGGGAGGCACAGGACCCCTGTCACAGCCAGGCAAGTCTGTCCTTTGTTTTGTTTTGCTTTTCTAAGCCCCTTTTTGATCAGGTCATATCTAGGCCTGACAACAGAACCAGGTAGTGAACAGTTCAGCCTCAAAAACGGACTCAGCACTAAAATATTTAGAGGTTCAAAATGCAACTTTTATCTGGGTTTTATAAACACAGTTTTTTGGCTGTGTTTTATCTTTCTCTCTCTCTCTCTCTCTCTTTTTTTTTTTCCTTTTTAAGAAAAATGGCAAAACATACCTCTTGCTGGTCAATTCATTTATTTACTTTCTCTTCTTCCCCCTCATTTTTTCTCCTCCTCCTTCTCCTTTTTCTTCAAACAAATCAATGTGAACCACTAGCAACCGGTAGGGGAGATGCTTCTACTATTATTGTTTGTGATCTTAGAAAACAAGCCCACTGAGAGTCTCCAGCGTTGTGGGGTCTACCAGTCCTACAAGGCTATCTGATGTAAAGAAGTCAGCTCTGGGGGATGCTAGGCTCATCATAAATAAATCTCAAATAACCAAGACTTCTATACCCTGGTTCTACCGTTTTAAATGTGGAGACATCAACATCTCGCCTTTAAGAAGCTCTCTCAAAATGACTATACTTTTTTTTTCTCTCTCTCTCTCTCAAATCATCAAACTCTTCTGTTAGAGAAATGAAGTAAATGTAAAACCCAAGCTAATCTTAGGTTGGGTAGAGCACCACTTAAATTATAAGGCAACTCTTCCAGCCCAGCAGGAAATACTACCACTCTATACTACAACACTCTATCTCCTCAAATTCCTTCCAAAATATCTCCACCGCTCATCCTGACAGATGCCCTAAGTAATTCTTTTACCCAAGGACTACCTTTTCTTTGTTACCTCTTCTTTTTTTTACATATAATAAACTTTATTCTTAGAGCATTTTTAGATTAACAGAGAAAAATTGTAAAGATAGTACATAGAGTTTCCCTGTACCTTGCACCTAGTTTCCCCTATTACTAATATTTTACCTAAATGAATGAACCAATATTGACACATTATTATTAACTGAAGTCCATACGTCATTCAGATTTTCTTAATTTTATCTAATTTTCTTTCTCTGTTCCAGCCAGGATGCCACATTTCATTTAGTTGTCATGTCTCCTTAGGCGCCTCTTGTTGATGACAATTTCTCAGACTTCCCTTGTTTTTGATGACCTTCACAATTTGAGAATTACTGGTCAGATATTTTGTAGTATGAACTACAAAATACTAAACTGGTATTTGATTTTTTTTTTCATGATTAGATTGCAGTAATGCATTTTGGAAAGGAAGACCTTAGAGGTAAAGTGTAATCTTCATAACATCATACCAAGGACACATACTATCAATGTGACTTACCACTGTCAGTGTTGACCTTGATCATCAGACTGAGGTAATATAAGTCAGGTTCTCCACTGTAAAGTTACACCCTCCTGCTACTATGTGCAGCCCATACTCAAGGGATGGGGAGTTAAACTTCACTTCCTTGAGGATGGATTATCTACATAAATTATTTGGAATTCTTCTGCATGGGGATTTGACTCTTCCCCATTTTTTAATTTTTATTCAATTATTTACTCATACCCATGTGGACTCACAGATCTTCACTTTATGCTTTGGATTATATTACAATACCACTGTTTTATACTACTGTATTTATTTTGTATTTAAATTGCTCCAGCTTAAGCCACTAGTGGCTTAAGCCACTTCTTCCATTTGGCTCCTGTGTCCTTTTGACATATCTGTATTATTGTGGATTTCTTTCTTTCTTCTTTTTTTGTTGTTGTTGGTTAACATACTTACTTTTTGGCGCTAAAGATTCTGTTGGTTCTAAGAACAACTTTTCATTTCACAATTAAAGCTAAAGCTAAAGCAGACATAGAGGTAACATACATACTGGGTTAAATTCAGATGAAAGAGTTATAGAAGTTAGGGGGAGAGAGGAAAGAGACACTGAAGACCAGAAGAAGATGTAGAAGAGCTCAAGGAAAAGGCAGAAGGCACAGAGGCAGGCTTGGCCTAAACTTCAGGTTTGCTCAAGGCTATTCCCTCATACTGCCCTAAATTCAATTCTCCTATGTAACTCATAGATATTTTTCCTATTTTTATTCCTAAAACTCAACAATTTTGTAATCTTGGAAAAATATTATACTATGGTTATGAGGAAGAAACAATGTAATGTATGTAGAAAGAGTATACTCAGAATTTTTTTTAAAAAGCTTTAATTAGATTTTTGGTTCCTTTGCTCACTGGCTGTGTGATCTATGGTAAGGTTCAACCTCTCTGAGCTTCAGCTGATTCAAAATGGGAATAAATGCAGGTAGATAAACAGACTGAAAGACAAATAAATGGATGTAGATATACAGAGAATGGGATTCCTGAGAATGTCTGATGAGTTCACATATTAAGTGGTGGGTATTCAGTCAATGCAGCTCCCCTCTGCAAATCTAGTTGTCTGGTGCACTGACCTGTTTCTTCAAGTACTTGCCTCACCAATTTGGAGGGATATCAACATCAAAATATTGTGTATGTATGTAAATTATGCCCAAAGTAAATGAGGTCTTTGAAATACCCCATCATAGTTAAAGCTCTTGAATTTCCATATAATTCCTTGCATATTTTACCTCCATAAAGATTACAAAGGAGTAGAGATGGATATTCACAAAAACAAACCATCCTTGAAAACCTCTAAAATTTACTGTTTTCAATAGACATCTTCTCCGGCATCAATTCTAATACTGGATGATTGATATTTACTATTCATATAAAACAGGTGTGCCTTGTAATCAGCCATGACATCTTGATGCTAGAAATAAATAATAAATTACTAGAAATAAAGGATAAGATCAGAGCATTGTTACAGAAGACTAAGTATAATTTTAAGGACCAGATGTTCTTTCTAAATGGGGGACACTTTGAAGTAGGTATATTTTTTAAATCTTACATTTAAGAGAAAATTTTAAAAACTGAAAAATTTCTCCACATACGATTTAGTTTTAAGCAAATTAACAAATATTTCGATGACCATAAATTGACAATGCTTAATGTCAACAATTTAATAATTGATATACTTTTAAAAGTTGAGATGTTACCTAATAGTTAAAAATCTCTTAAATCTGCTAAACCAGTCCCCAAAGACCCATGGTTGCCTTTTTTCTTTAAAGCAATTTTGATTTCAGCCAAGGTAAACATTTAGTAGAGATTAATTTCTTTTTGTATAAATATTTCACATTTTATAATCCTTGTGAGATGAGACAAGTGGGGAAAGATGAAAAGGAATGAGATATACTTCAAAATTTTTTTCAAGGTTTATTTTAGGTCAAAGACAAGATAAAACATTAACCTAGAGGTTCCTTTCAGTACCACCCTAACATGTCTATACTGCAAAATAAAAATAAGCCCCCAAAGGGTAGAATTTATACATTTAGGCCAAAGCACTAACAAGCTTCTGCAAATGGTAAAGGTGAGTCTCTTATCAGGCTTACCCTAACATGGCAATGTGTCATAGTAGCGTGGAAATAGATGCAATTAATTTCCATTAACGTGAGTTGCTAACAGAGGACTGACCTCCATAGGACTCCCATCAGACATTATAAAGCTAAGGCTGCTATTCAGTAGGTGGGAAGTGTATCTGCAAATGAGCCTCTTATTAAATTCCAATTCTGCTCCATACAAGTCCACTGGAGAATAGTACATGTTGAGATCAAAAAATAGGGCATAGTTAGTGTTAACCCAAGGTCCCTCAATCCCCATTAGAGACGTGTTTTTCCTCAACAGAGCTACTGCCCAGTCTCACGTGTACTTAATAAAGTATGTCTCTCTGAATGCTTCTCAAATGCATATTGGATATTGAAACTTTAATATTCAGAAAATTATTTTTTGAACTCATAAAATGAGCTGAGACATCAGGAGAGAAGGCACTAAAATGTAGATGATAATGTGATGATGAGAGCAGATATAAGCTCCTGCCTTGTAAGGTCCTGTACTAGGCCATTACAAATATTAGCTTATTTATCTATTTCTACTTTCCAAAAATCTTTAACTAGTATTAGAATTACTTGGTTTTAAAGGAGCTGCTTAGAATAGTTAGTGAGGCTTTTTTTTTTTTTTTTCCCCTATTCAATTTTAGAAATTTCTGGAGGATTAAAATAAAACCATTTGAGAAAGAAATTTCTGGTATTATTGCAGACAGCTAAAATGATGGTATTTGAAAATATTACATGTGCTATATTATTATATAATACACTTGTTAATCCATTTCTCTTGCTTATAACAGAATACCTGAAACTGGATAATTTATAAAAGAATGAAATTTATTTCTTGCAGTTTCAGAGGCTGGGAAGTACAAAGTCCAGGGAACACATCTGGTGAGAGCCTTTGTCTGGGTGGTGACTTTCTACAGCAACTTGGGGTATCACACTGTGAGAGAAATGCCCTGAGCAAGAGTGAGTGAACCTTCTGACTTGCCCTCCTTACTAAGCCGTCAGAACCATGCCCATTACTCCAGGATCAGTCCATTCACAAGGGCACAGTCCTCACAATCTAATCTTCTCTTAAAGGCCTGACATTTCAAACACCATAATCAGATTTCCCACCCTCTTAGCACAATGGGGATCAGGCTTTAATGAGTTTTAGGAGGATATTCAATTCCCAGCTTTCTGCCCCTGACCCCCGAAAACTCATGTCCTTTTCACAGACAAATATATTCATTTCATCCCCACAGCCCCAAAGTCTTAACTTGTCTCAGCACCAATCCAAAAAGACCAGTATCCTCTGTGAAATTAAGACAAGTTATCTACTTCCAAGATACAATGGTGACACAAACATAGGTTACAAATTCCCACTCTAAAAGGGAGAAATAGACCAAAAGAAGGAGGAACAGGTCTGGTCCATGTTCAAAACCCAGCAGAGCAGGCTTTAAATCTCAAAGCTGGTGAACAATCTCCCTTGACTCCATGCCCAGCATCCTCTGCACACTGGTGGGGTGTTGGGCCTCCAAGTTATTGCGTAGCCCCATTCCTATGGCTTTCCCGGTCTCAGGCCATGCTTTAGCTTTCCCAGGCTGCTGCTGAATGCTGGTAGCTCCACAATTCTAGGGTCCCAGTTGTGGTTCCACTCCCACTGCTCCATGAGGCAGTCCTGGTGGGGCTTCTCTGCAACTCCAACCCCACATTTCTGCTTTGCATTGCTCTAGGGAGGGATCTCTGTGGTGACTTCATCCTTGTAACAAATCTCTTCCTAGGCACCCAGGCTTTTTCATACGTCCTTTGAAATCTGAGTGGAGGTTCCTCCACAGCCCTGGCATTCTGTGAGCCTGCAGACTTAACACCAAGTAGATGCCACCAAGCTTTATAGCTTGAGTCTTTCAAAGCACTGTGTCTAGCAGCACCTGGAGCCAATTTAGCCAGGGTTGGAGCAACCAAGAAGCATCGTGCTGGAATACAGGAAGCAGCATCCCGAGGTGACCCTGGGCAACAAGTCATGGAGGGTGCCTTGTGCCTCTTCCTTTAAACCTTCTTTTCTGTCTTTCTAGGCCTCTGGGTCTGTAATGGGAGGGGCAGCCTCCAAGATCTCTGAAATGCTTTTAAGGTCTTTTTTTCCATTCTTTTAATAATTCCTTCCTTCTGGACTAATTTCCTTAGCAGTGGATGGCTGGGCTATTCTCTTCATTTACTCTCCCAATGACATCTAAATTTAACCATCACAATATGTAAAAATATTATTTTGTTATATTTTGTATAATATGTGAAATATATATGAAATGTCATATACAGAGAAACACATATTCACTCAATTTTTTAAAATGATTTTATGAACTAAAAAGAAAATAAGAAATTCTCAGAAGCTAATGTCAAAAGAAAAAATTACAACAAATTTAGCTGAAGAACTCAATTGGTTTTATTGTGGCTCTAGAATCAGACAACACATTATTACATAAAATAGAATAAGTGTTACAATAAGCCAAGCCTAGAAGGTTGGTTTTATAGACAGAAAAAGGCTAAGGAAAGCAGAAACACAGAACACAAAGCAGATTGGTCATCTCAAAGTTACTTGCCTTATAAGGTGGGGACAGGAGAACAGAACAATAGAAATATAACATCAGGTTACTTCTGGGTCTTTTAGATAGGGATTAAAGCAGAGGACACTTCATTATCATATCTATTGAAGATTTAAACTGGCCTGTTGGGGGAAATTGGCTGTTATGTTTCTTTTAACTTCTTGGAAGGTCATACCACTGCCTAAGTGACGTGGAATTTAGCAGCAGTGACTCCATTTAATTTTTAGTCAGATCTTTTGGGATCTAGGGGAGAAACTCAGTCCAAAACAATGGCCTCCTATAATTTTTATGTAACACTAAAAACTAACTGAAGTTCAAAGAGGTAAAGTACTATCCTGGTCTTCAATTTTGAACGCATGTGCAAAACCACGTAAATTTGAATTCAAGATTAGAGGGGCTCATTGGGTCTGGGAAACAAAAGGTGAATTTTAGAGTCCAACCAAGGAGAAGATGCCCACATATAAAGCTGGGACCCCTGTTGCTTACACTTCCCTGTTAGGATAAGTAAGAGATAACATTTTACATACATAGCTCTCACTCAGTAGTTACTAAGAAAAATTACTTGTCAACTTCTAGCACTTATGGAGAAAAAGAATAGAACAGAATTTGTAACTAAAAGCTGCCTTCCCATGGAAGCAAATCCTAACTTTATGATACTCAAATATCTAAAAAACCTCAAGCTGAGAATTTAATTTAATGTGTTCCTGACTATAATGCCTTTAGGCACCTTGAAGAAACAAAGCCAAACCAAACCAAACCAAAACAAACAAGATGAAAACAACAGAAGACCTCTGTAGAAGACCTCACTGTCAAAACCAAGCCTCAATGAATTTCTACTGATAAAGTTCCAAAAACTATGAGTTTACAGTTTTAAAAAAACCACAAAAACACAAGGAAACAAAGGCACCATGACCTAAAGAGTAGAATTAAACCAAAAGTGCTTTGTTTTTGGAATTATAAGCCACAAAATACAAAATATAAATACATAAAATAAATTTCTATAATATGTTTAAAGAAATAAAAGATTGAAAATATGAGAAAAGAAAGATCCTAGAATAATCTTGCATATTTGAAAATCAAATATCACTTACAGAAACAAAAAATTTAATCAGTGAAATTAAAATTTAATGGACTAGTTAATATTAGATAAAACACAGTTAAAGAAAAAATTACTAAAAGAA
The DNA here is from genome assembly GCF_027409185.1 of Cynocephalus volans. Classification (NCBI taxonomy): domain Eukaryota; kingdom Metazoa; phylum Chordata; class Mammalia; order Dermoptera; family Cynocephalidae; genus Cynocephalus; species Cynocephalus volans. Next base: position 48,567,801 of record NC_084462.1, read on the forward strand.
AGAGAAAGGTGAAATATACATCCAGAATGCAATATAGAGAAATAAAGAGGGGTAAATATGAAAAAGTGATTTAAAAGATAAAGAATAAAAGGATCTAATAAATATATGATTTGAATGCCATAAGGAAAGTAGAGAAACAATGAGGAAGAGGCAATATATGAAGAAACAAGTCTGATGATTTCCTAGAACTGGTGAAAGTTTCAATTCAACTCATAGATTTAGGAAGCCAAAGATAACAAATGAAAAATGAAATCTAAGTTTAGACACAACATGGTGAAACTGCTGAACATCAAAGATAAAGTCAAAATCTGACATGCATCCAGAAAGAAAAGAGATTACTTCTAAAAGAGCAACCACAGATCCAGCAATTCTATTACTGCACATATATCCAAAGGAAATGAAATCAGTACATTGAAGAGGTATCTGTACCCCCCTCATTTATTGCAGCACTAATCACAATAGCCAAGATATGGACTCAACCTAAATGTCCAACAGTGAATAAATGCATAAGGAAAATTGGTATTTCTACAAAACAGAGTATTAGTCAGCTATGACAAAGAATGAAATCCAGTCACTTGAGACAATATGGATGAACATGGAGGGCTTTGTGTTAAGTGAAATACGCCAAACACAGAAGGACAAACACTGCATTATCATAAGTGGAATCTAAGAAAAGTTGATCTCGTAGAATTAGAGAGTAGGACAGTGATTACCAGAAATTGAGGAGGAGAGAGGGGAAAGGTGGATGGGGAGAGGTTGGTCAATGGGTACAAAGTCACAATTAAATATGAAAAAAAAAATTTCTGGTGTGCTATTGCAGAGTAGCAAGGCTATAGTTCATAAAAATGTATTGTATATTTCAAAATAGAAGACAGGCTTTGAATGTTCTCACCACTAAGAAATAATAAATGTATGAGGTGATAGATATGGCAATTACCCTGAATTGGTCATTACACAATGTATACCTGTATTGAAACATCACATTGTATCCCATAAATATGTACAATTGTGTGCCAATTAAAAAAATTAAAATAAAACAAGAACAACAATAAAGCTGGCAACTAACTCTTAACAGCCAAAATGGAAGTCAGAAATCCAAGAGAACATGCTAAAAAATAAATTTCAGGTGAAAAAAAAAAATGACGTCAGATGGAAATTCTGAAGTGTAAAAGGAATAATGAACATGTGCATGCATGTAATATGCACATTATATTATAATCTAAATAAATGTTAGATGTATAAAACAAAACTAATGATGCATAATTTGTAGAGTCAGAAGATAAGATTTAAAAATATTACTGGACAAAACAGAACTTAAAAGGGTAAATATCTAGTGAAAGTGCGTTAAGGTTTTTTAACTGTTTATGAAGTTAAATATATTGATGAATTTACACTTTCATGAGTATGCATGTTAAAACTTCTAAGATAACCAATAATGATTAGACATTGAGTGTGTAACTTTTTATCTGTTAGACAGAATGAGAAAAAATATTGAATCAATATAAAAGAAGACAAGAAATGAGAGAAAAAGATACCGAGAAAGGACAGGATTAGGATAAGGGTCAAAATGAGAAAGAAAGAAATCTAAACATATCAGCAATCAGAATAATTACAAATGGATTCAATGCTTCAGTTAAAATACAGACTGTCAGACTGCTTTTTAATCCAACTTTAAGAGAGATATTTAAACATCAGAAATATCTGTTAGTAAGAGAAATATTTAAATATCAGAATACAAAAGGAATACGAAAGAAGTAAAAGAATGAAAACAAAAGCAAAACAAAGCAAAAGATGAGGTAAAAAGCCTTAATAGAATTAAAGTAGGTATTTACAATTTACATATTGACAAATCTCAATATTGCCCGAAAGAAATGATTCTATACCATACGTTCAATGTAACTAAGATAGATCAAACCAGGGGAAATAAGAAAAACATTCATTTTTTTATAGGGAGTAATGTTAAAGAAAAATTCTAAGTGTAAATATAATTTGGACAGCAAAATCAAGAAACTCTATCTAATATATATAAAAATATATAAAAAATACCATATCCAATAACTGTAGAACATGCTATCTTTTCAACAGCACACTGAAAAATTATATAATTTGAATACATATTGAACTGTAAAGCAAGTCTCAATAAATTGCAAAGGATTGCCATAAAAATGACCACATCTCTTTCAGTTGTAGACATTTAAACATATGAAATTATTATAAACAAGTTTATGCTGATAGATTTGAAAGCAGTGTAAATATTACTAGAAAAATGCAACATACCGAGACTGGATCAAGGAGAAACATAAAGCCTAAATGATCTCTAAAGAAATTGTTTTAACAACTAAAAAGTCACAAGAAACCTTTTGAAGATGTTGGGAATGTTCCATACATTGATAGTAGAGGTGGTTACATAGGTGTGTACATGTGACAAAACCCATCTTTAAATAAATGCAGTTTGTTGGACATAAATTAAACCTCAATAAAATTAATTTTAAAATCTTTCTTCAAAGAAGAAACAAGACCTGAATAGTTTTGGTGCGTTCTACCAAACATTCAATGAATAAATAATTCCAAACTTACATAAACTATCCAATAACACATACTCTTCTACTCTTCTTATGAAGCAAGCATATCTTTGATAAATAATACATAACAAGGAATGCATGAGGAAGGAAATCACATGCCAGCTCTATTCCTGAACATATTAGCAAACTAATAATTTTTTTTAAAAAATAGTAATAGCATATAATATTTCTATGGTGCTTATTCTGTGTTAAACGCTGCTTAAAGTGCCTTAAATATGTTTACTCAAAACAACCCTATGATGTAGATAAATCTGAAATGTAGAAATATTAGCTAATTTGCTAAATACAACACAGAAAGAACTAGATCTCAGAGTTAAATCTGGACAATCTGGATTTAAGGATGACTGGCTAGACACCAAATCATACTGCCTTCATTATGACCAAGTTGGTTTTATCACAGGAGATCAAAAAATGCAACTTAATGCACTTAGAGATTAGAGAAGAAAAAGAAATTGACCATTGTAATGGATTGAATTGTGTCCCCCAAAACTCCCTCAAGCTTGAAATGTGTCCCCCAAGTTTTATGTATTGGAAACTTAGCCCCCACTGTGACTGTTAAGAGGGTGGGAAATTCTATCATGGTAATTGAAAGGTGGGGCCTTGAAGAGGTGATTGGATTGTATCACCATGCTATAGTGAATGGATTAAAAATGGTTGTCAAGAGCATGGTTCTGAGGGCTTTAAAAGAAGAGGAGAGTCTGTCTTTCACACTCTCTTGCTCTATCTGCTCTCTGCTTCCACCATCTTGCAATTTGAAACCCCTGAGTCACTGTTGCCACCACCAGATGGACTTTGGACTTCCCAGCCTCAGAAACTGTAAGCAATAAATGTTTTTCTTTATAAATCACCCAGTATCAGGTATTCTGTTATAGCGACACAAAATGGTTAATAGGTGTTAATAGGTGGAGAAAAATCATTTGATAAAACATCCATTTATATATTTAAAAAGTCTTTAGTGAACTACAAATAAACTGGAACTTCCTTTTATAAAGACTACAGCAAATGTAATTATTGGTAAAATATTAAAATGATTTCTTCCATGCGGTACAGTTACCACTTCTAATCAACATGTGCTAGAATTCTTATCCTATACAGTAAGACAAGAAAAATCAAATTAAAATATTAATAATTCATTTTAAAAGTTTTAATTATTTAGTATATAAAAATTTGTAATTATTCATAATCTGCAGTTACTTTGTCAGAAGTAAAATACATTTAACAAATTTGCTTACAAAATCAGCATAAAAAACTCAGTTGCCTTTTTATATTCTGGCAGCACACAGTTAAAATGTAATAAAAGATTTAATTTATGTTAACCTCAAAAATATAAAGTACCTAGGAAATAGCCAATGTATATTCATATGATCTTATTGATAAAGTTAAAATTTTTATTGAAAGACATTAAAAATGCCATAAATAAATGAAGAGCTATATCACGTTAATGGGTTAAAAAAAGTAATTATAATGGAGATATTTCTTCTATTCATATTGATCAATAGATTTAAAGGAATTCTACATAAATTCCCAATAATGTTTTATTTGGAATTTGACAAACTGAATCTTAAATTTATACAGAAGACCAGAAGACCACAAACAATCCAGTCAATCCTGGAAAATAAGAGCCAAGAAAAGAGACCTACTGAACCAGTTATCAATAATTATTTTTCTTTTATTTTTTAAATTGTGATATGTTATGTCATAAAATTTACTATTTTAAAGTGTACAATTCGGTGATTTTTAGTATATTTCAAATTAAATGGAAACATACAATATGTGGTCTATTTTTTACCTATTATGGCGCATTTAAGTTTCATTCATGTTTTAGCATGTATCAGGATTTCATTCCTTTCCATGGCTGAATAATAGTCAATTGTATGGATGTGTACCATTTTGTTAATCCATTCATCAGTGGATTGACATTTAGGCAGTTTCTACTCTTTGGCTCCTACGAATAATGCTAATATTCCCATTGGTGTACATGTTTTTGTTTCAGTTCTCTTGTGTGTATACCCAGAAATAGAATTGATGTATCATACGGTAACTGTTTAACCTTTTTAGGAACCATCAAACTGCTTCTCACAATGGTCATGCCATTTTACATTCTCACCAGCAATGTATGACTTTTCCAGTTTTTCCACATCCTTACCAACACTTCCTATTGTCTCTTTTTTGGTTACATCCATTCTACTAGGTGTGAAGTGGTATCTCATTGGCGTTTTGGTTTGCATTTGTTTGGTGACTAATGCTGTTAAGCATCTTTTCATGTGCTTATTAGTCATTTGTGGATATCTTTAGGAATAATCTCTATTCAGATCCTTTGCCCAGTTTTTAATTGGATTATTTGTTTTTATTGTGAATTGTAATAGTTCTTTAAATACTCTGGAAACAAGCCCCTTATCAGATCTATGATCTGGAAATATTTTCTCCTGTTCTGTGGATTGTCTTTTCACTTTCTTTATAGTGTGTTTTGACACAAAAATTTTTGAAGTCCCATATTTTTTCTTTAGCTGTTTGTGCTTAATAGATATCTAAGAAACTTCTGACTAATTCAAACTCATGAAGATCTGCACCTGTGTTTTCTCCTCAGTTTTAAAGTTTTAGTTCATACGTTTATGTCTTTAATCCATTTTCAGTTAATTTTCGTTATAGAGCAAAGTATGGGCCAAAATTCATTCTTTTGCATGGGGATATCCAGTTGTCCCTGTATCATTTGTGAAAAGACTATTATTTTCCCACTGAATTATCTTATTACCTTTGTCAAATAATTATTTTAAACTATATTAATTAATATTGTATTGGCAAAGTAATGACTAAATGGACAAAGAGAATGAAAAAAATTTAAAAAGCCATATATATGTATACATATATGTATCTGAGATGAATAATAGAGATGAACACCAAAGTCATCATGGAAAATTATTCAGGTAAAAATAGACTTTTCAATAAATACTACAGGAAAAAATTGGTTATCTAAATAAACTAAAATGAACTACTACCTCATTTTTTAGATAAAAATCAATTCTTGGTTTTCTAACTAAAGAGCAAAGCTATAGAAATTAAAAATTTAAAAAAAGAACAGGGGAAATTTTTTGTTTTCAAAGTAAAATAAGATTTTTTAAACATTACCCTGAAAGTGCAAACTATACAACATTATCAATTTGATCTGATTAAAATGAAAAACATAGGCTCATGAAATGATACCATGAAGAGAGTGAAAAGACAAGCCAGAAACTTTTATAAATATATATATATATATATATTTAATTCCTTCAAATTATAAGTAAAATACAAGCAGCCCAGTAGATAAATGCAATTTCACAAGAAATGTAATTTGAATGGCCAATACATACATGAAACAATGTTTAACCTCGTGGATGAATGAGATAATGCAAATCATAATCATAATGAGATCCTTTTCACTTCACATTAGCAACAACTTAACTCTGATAAAACCAAATGTTACCTAGAATGTATATGAAAAAGACCAAATAAAACCTTTTGTTTGAATGTACATTAATACATCCCCTTTATGTATTAATAGCATTATAAAATGAAGTCAGATTTGCATAGTTCATGGTCGTCCAGTTTCTCTACTAGGTACATATCCCAGAAAAAGCCTCATACATGTGTAATAAACTGAAAATAACACAAACATCTATCAAAAAAAGTAATGGATAAATTGTGTTGTAGTCATGCAATGGAATACTATTGCAGTAAAAATAAATGAGTTACAATATGCTTCGTGTATGCAACAATATGGAATAATTTCAGCTTATAATTTTGAGCAAGAAAAAAAAGCCTAACGACAAATTGCATATATTATCCCTATCGATATGAAGTTCAAAAACACCTAAAGCAAACAATATATTGTTAAGGTCACATATATATGTTAAAACTAAATGGCAAAAGAATGACAAAATTCAAAATTCAGAATAAGATTACCTCTGAAGGGGTTAAGAAAGGGTGAAACTGAATGGAGACATTTAAGGGACTCTAACATTAAGGCCATGTTCTAATGTTCTATTTTTTGCATTGAGTTGTGCATATCATTATTTCTTATATTATGCACTATTTTTAAATCTTTTCAATATTTAACAAAAATAATTTTTTGAGAAAGAGAGAGTTTCTGGAAAAACACTTGTCCCAATTCTTAGCACCAAATTTAGGCTTTTTAGATTCATCAGATTGAATCAAAATGAGCCTTGTATAACTACTGCGTGATGCAATTGTTACCAAACTACATGATTAATCACCTTACATAATTCAGAAGTAACAGCAGTTTTTCCCCTGACTTTAAATTTTTGAAAAATTCAAACAGAAAAGTTGAAAGAATGATACAATGAATATGTTTATCTAGCATATAAATAACATTTGTTGGTGTTATTTCTCTCTCTCTCTCATCACTTTGGATTTTTAAAATTTATTACACATTATATTCTCAAATTTGGCCAATGGCATCCCCTTCAAGCTGGGTCTTGTGTTCTTTTGGCCTAAGCCCATTTGTATTTGAGCACCTCCTTGCTTTCTGGCATAACATCATGTCCTAGGCTCACTGTGCATTCTCCACCCAGTGGAACAAATATTTATTAATTTTTCACTGAAGGCAAATATACACCTTTGGTGCAGTTATCAGTGTTTGCTAATTTATTGTTATTTTTTTAAATTGTCTTCTGATTTACTGGAGACATATCAAGCCTCGATGTATCTGTCATAAATGGCTTTAGTGGAGAGAAATTTGCTTACAAATAAAATCTATGTGTGTTTATTTTAACTAATTTGAATTCAAAATTGACTCTAAGTTTCTTGAGTAAGTGAACTGTGTCTTCCTCTCCTTTGTCCTCTTACTGTGTCTGGTAAGTATAAATGCTCAATTAATATTTGTCAAATGGCATTGCCTACCAGCAGTGCAGGGGTGTGTGTGTGTGTGTGTGTGTGTGTGTGTGTGTGTGTGTGTGTGTGTGTGTGTGTGTGTGTGTGTGTGTGTGTGTGTGTGTGTGTGTGTGTGTGTGTGTGTGTGTGAAATACCCCAGAATGCAGTGCAGGGGTGTGTGTGTGTGTGTGTGTGTGTGTGTGTGTGTGTGAAATACCCCAGAATGCAGTGCAGGGGTGTGTGTGTGTGTGTGTGTGTGTGTGTGTGTGTGTGTGTGTGTGTGTGTGTGAAATACCCCAGAATGCAGTGCAGGGGTGTGTGTGTGTGTGTGTGTGTGTGTGTGTGAAATACCCCAGAATGCAGTGCAGGGGTGTGTGTGTGTGTGTGTGTGTGTGTGTGTGTGTGTGTGTGTGTGTGTGTGTGTGTGTGTGTGTGTGTGTGTGTGTGTGTGTGTGAAATACCCCAGAATGAGGATGGCAGGAGGTCTGTAATTTAACGGAAACCACATTTCATCTTTACCTCTCCACTTAAAAGCTGAGATCAGCCTCTGCTTTTCAAGGTTATCACCCTTGTCTGAAAACTGAAGGGGCTTGAAATGCTGCTCACAAATGCAGTTGCTGACTTTCAAACAGGGATCTTCTCCCCGGCTGCAGCTCCTGTTACCCAGCCCTCCCAGAAAACAGTGGGTTTGGGAGTGACTTATGCTTCAGTGGCTGAAATGATCAGGGCTGACTCAGACACTCCAGGCAGGCCTCTCAGCCACACATTCGGCCTAACTTATGTAAACATCGTCCTGGTGACAGCATTCTCCTACCCCATGTGCAGCTGCAAGGGAATCCATTATTTTTCCCTTCCCAGGGGAAGTAAAAGGTCTCGGGCATCATTACTCCTAGGCAAATGTAACTGACTCGACTGCATACCTTAATTTGCTTGCCATAATTATAGGTCACTTACCCACTTTGTTATTTTCAACTACTCCCCCCACTTTTTTTGTTCTTATCAATAATAAATGGAGCCCGTGAATCACACAGCTGTAATATTTGGATATTATGAAAATGCTAATAATAACAAGATAGTGTCAGCAACACCCTGGTTTTATCAGCTGGTCAGATGCTCTATTAGGCAGCCAGTGAGGAGTTCAAGCAAATTGGTTATGTTAATGTCCTGTAGTACGTGGAAAAGATGAGGAGTTGGCAATTAATTGTTTCCAAGCTGCAGGCCGACAGGCAAATTTATATTCCTCCCTCTCCATGGGATCAAGCGAAGAGAAGGTAAGGTAGAAAAGAGAGCTTCAAGTAGCTTTCCGGGATCTAATTGAACAGTGCTAAATAAAGCCTGGAGTGGAGAGCAAAGAGAAAGAGAGCGTCCAACAACGGGCAAGCGGTGCTCTTCCTCATTCATTCCACTGACAGGGCTTTTGCAACTTAAACCTGTTTTATTAATTATGTTTGACATTTCCTTAATTAGTTTCATTTACATCCCATCAGCCCCTACCAGACGATTGTTCCATACATCATTTTACTAGAGGAGCATGATGCCTACAGAATTATAACAACAAAAGACAATTTTGTGTAACTTACGGAAAATTAGTGGACAGTCCTTAACCATTTTGCAAGGTTTTATGGAAAGAGGCTTCTTTTTTTGAGACTTTCTAAGCTACACTAATATACTTATAAAGTTAACAACAGTATCCATTCATATACTCAAGTTTATTATTCAGCTGTAGGATTTACCAAATCTCAAAAATAACTCATAAACAAAAAATGATTTAAGCCTGAATAAATGAGGTAGGGCCACAAACATACCAGGAATTACTTAGTCCTTGTAACCTAACGTCCCCTCCTCCCACCCACCAGTGTACTTACTTGCTCTTTCCCCGGGAACTCAGCCAGCACTCAGAAACAGGAGCCCCAGGCTTACTGATCCCTTAGGTACAAGGTTGAACAAAATTAAATTGATTGAATAAATGGATTAATGATGAATAAATTGGGAGCCCCAGGTCCTGATTTTATCTGCCCAAATTCACTTTGTGACTGTGAGTCATCTAACCCTCTGGGTTTGCTATAAGAGCATGGAATGATATAGTATATATGACAGGCATTTGAAAGCATGAAGCACTTTGCTCATGTAAGTTACTATTTTTATTGGCATTATCATGGTTCAGGTCTTATGTCTGCTGTAGAGGTGCTTTGCAGGGCTCTGACTTCTAATCCACATATCTTTTGCACAGAGCCCAGAGCCTTTATCTCAGGTTCCTACCCAAGGGCCTGATTCCAACATAATGGTCTTGTTGCCCAAGTGGACAAATGGCATCTTCTCACTGTCCATTGTCTTGACTGAGTCTCTGGGTTTAGCTTTGGCCTTATTTGGCCTTCCTGATTCTCATTCTCACAGCTGCATTCTTGTGGCTTGACCACATGGAACCGAACAACCTCCCTCTTAGCCTAGCTTCTCTGCGTTTGATGACCTCTTACTACCCAAGTTCTAGGAGAATATTTGCATAAAATTTATATTCATAATTAATATGGGATTAATCATCTTTGCCAAGCTATGTTGCCTAATGACCATGGACTGTAAGATTTGGTTATCAATTAATGCTGCCGTTTAACCAAAACCATGTTGGAGTTCCTTATTACTACTACTACTAATCCAGCTTACATTATTTTCATTCCCAAAAGTTACCATTCCTTTTGATTGAAATTGTAATCTGGGGTTCTGACAGTTATTTTTTTACAATGTTTTATTGAGCAGTAGCCAGTCAAGGTACATGCATGGGGCTGCTCTTCTGGACCCAGGCTGCATGTTTCAGACTGAGCTTCAGAGACATGAGTTTGGAACTACTTCTAGGTAATGAGCACATCATGCACTTCTCTTAGATGGTAACTTTATTTAAGTTAATCCATAACACTTTAATGATCACTGATGAACAAGCATTATCACGTAATCCATTATTGAATATATTAGAGTTTATATTAATAAATCTGTTTTCTCAAACCACCAAATATATCTCTTTCTCTCTGGATCTATCCTTTCATAATTCTTTTCTGCCTTAGAGAAATTGGTGATTCTCTGTTTTTCTCAAACCATCTGTCATATAAAATTGTCCCCCCACAATTTTTTCTTAAGTATCCTCCTCTGTGCAGGTTTCTGCTATTAATCATATCCATGTGAAAAAAAAAAAAAAAAAAAGGAAACAGAAAGAAAATTACAACTTTTCTATGAGCTCCTCTAATTTCTATTCTTTTATTTTCACTATGGAAATTCTTAAATGAGTCATCAATATCTGCTGTAACTTGTTTGTTTCTCTAACTACCTTGCAAACTCTCTGCCATTGATGTAAGATTCCTGAAAGTCACCACTTCCATCCTACTTAACATCTACAATCTCAGTTCTTAAGCCTAGGTTTTTTGTGTGTGATTTTCATGGGAAACCAGCCCTTCCTTCTAGGTGCTCAAGTTTTTTCTCTCCTCTTTCTTTCTCCCAATCCATTAAAAATAAATAAATAAATCAAGAGCCTACTCTTCACAGGAAGCAATGGTTGAGGGTTTGCCAGATGAAAGGTAAAATTCTCCTTCTTCCAGTTTGAGTCAGGAGAGGAAAATGGGTGTGTAAACATGGATGTTAGCAGGTGGAGAATGAAGTAAGTGCTCTAATGAGTGTATGGTCATTTCTTCTAAACCAGCGAGCATTTCAATGGCCCTGTTGCAATAGTGAGCTTAGTATTTGTCTCCAAGTCACCCAATCACTAGTCTTACTCTTGTCTTTTTTTCACCTTTTCTTTCTTTCCAACTCCTCTCTTATAGTATTAGTCCATTTCTGCTGCTTATAACAAAATACATGGAACTGGGTGATTTATAAAGAAAGTAAAATTTATTGCCTACAGTTTCAGAGGCTGGGAAGTCCAAAGTCCAGGGAACACTTCTGGTGAGGGTCTTCTTTGGTGGTGGCTTTAGAGCAATGCAGGGGTCTCACCTGGCAGAAAACGGCAGATCAGAGAGAGAAAGAAACTCTTATGTGCTCTCCTGTTAAAGCACTCAGAACCACACCCCTGACCACCATTATTAATCCATTCACTATAGCATGGTCCCACAGTCTAATCATCTCTCCAAGTCTCCACCTTTCAATTACCGTAATAGGATTTCCCACCTTCAACAGTTACAGTGGAAATTAAGCTTCTAATATGTGAACTTTGGGGACACAATTCAATCAGTATGCAGCACTTATCTAATACATTTCTAATTACTGGTTATTGTTCTCTAAGATGGCTTTAACCATGACTTCTTTTCAACTACTTTTTGTCTAATCATATCATCTCTGGACTACTAAAACATCTTAAATGCCTTCTAAATTCCATCTGCTCTTGCCTCCATTCTTTTCTTTCTGCTGAAGCCAGAGTCATCTTTTCCATGCTCTGTTTTGTCCACGTTACTCTCTGTCCATAATCTTGAATTTTACTGTTGACTAAAAATTCAAACTTCTTAATCTAAGATTCACAGCCCCTCCCAAATAACTCCACTTTCCCATTCATCTTCCTGACCATCACTCTAAATCATGATATCCACTGCGCTGAGACCACACCTTGGGTGTTCTCATCTCCTGCTTTGGTTGACACTACTCCCTCCATCTGCTGTGTTTTTCTCACATGATTGTCCGCCAATGCAGACCCCGTGCCTAGAGCTCAGCTCACAGTCTTCCATGTATGTGCTCCTGAGCTCACAGGACAGCTTGGACAGCTCTTGTGATTTTGTTTTGAATGAATATTATTCAACCCAGTTTGTGTTTAACTTGTTGGATGTTTATGCCTTATTTCTCTAATAAGATCATAAGCTCTTATGTTTCTATATATTTATTTTCCATATAACACACACATGATGTTCATTAAATACTGATGAACAAAAAAGACAGTATTGCTGTGAATTGAATGTGCACCCAAAATTCATTGAAGCTTGACCTCATTGTAACAGAGCTAAGAGAGTGGGAAATTCAATTATGATATTTAAAAGGTGGGGCCTTTGAGAGGTGATTAGATTGTGAGGACTGTGCCTTTGTGAATGGACTGATCCATTCATGGAGTAATGGGTGTGATTCTGATGGCTTTACAAGGAGAGCAAGTGAGAAGGTCAGCTCATTCTTGCTCAGGCCATTCTCTCACCATGTAATACCCTGCATTGCTGTAGAGAGTTCCCACCAAGAAAAAGTCTGTCACCAGAATGCCCCCAGAGCTGTGGACTTCCCAGCCTCCAAAACTATAAGGAATAAATTTCATTTTTTAAATAAATTATCCAATTTCAGGTAGTAGATTATAAACAACAGAAATGGACTAATACAAGTATATTATGCTCATTTGTGTCAATACAAATTGATTGGGATATAAGCAAATACTGGTGCTCACAAAACACATGATGAGTGAGAATTGATACCTTCAGAAAACAGTTAAAAAATCAATAGACTGTGATAAAATCTACCTGTCATAAAGAATCATTCATAGAACTATCAGAACTATTATGAAGTGTGAATTATTTACCTTATTTTGTTTAAGAAGACTCTTAAAAGAGAATTATAATGCTGTTCATATAATTGCCATCTAGAGAATAATAATGAACTTTAATAGTGTGTTTTTCTTGGTGCCAAAAACCATGCTAGATACTGTACATGTATTATTTTAAATATGCACAGCACAAAGTTAACATCTTTAGCTGTGTTTTATAGAGAAAACGGAAACTTAGAAATAAGATAAAAACTTTCACAAGTCCATTAAACTATATTAAATACTTGAGATGAAATTTGAATTGGCATCAGCCTGACTATAAAATGATATCCTTTCTATTATACTGTGGGTTATTAATAATATTACAAATCTACACCAATCACATTAACCTTCTTATTTGCTCAGGTTGGTTCAGATTGAGAATGAAATCAAGTGCTGCTTATTATTTTGACTTATCTCAAGAAATATAATGATAGCGAACATTTATTGAATATTTACAACATGCCAGGCCCTGTTCGACGGGCTTTACTTGTGGTTGCATTAAATGCTTCAATCACCTCTACTGCCTTAGATAGGCACTATAATTTCTACTTCATAAAATAAGAAATCAAAGCACAGAGAATTTTGGTCACCGTCCAAGTTCATGCAACCAAGAAGTGGCAGAACCATGATCTGATTTATGCGGGATGGCTTCAAAGCATCTCAGTAATGGTGCCAGCTCAAAAATGTATATCTCCATTGGCAGAAAGGAAAACACCTCTAAAACCTCTATAGGTGAGCTCTTAAACAACTCGGCTGCTTTGCACTTTTTTTTTTTATGTCCATACCTCATGACACCCCTGAATGATTAGAAGCATCTCACGCTAAATCAACCCTTATCTCATTTCTTTCACCTGACTAGCCCTACTCTTCTCACATTGCAGAGGACAGCAAGCAGAGAGAGAGGGGAAAACTATTCCTAGCCCCCAGCAAATCAGCATCTAAGAAAAGCAGGATGAGAAGGAGGAGAAAAGAAAGAAAGAAGGGAAGAGGGAAGGAAGGAAGGAAGGAAGGAAGGAAGGAAGGAAGGAAGGAAGGAAGGAAGGAAGGAAGGAAGGAAGGAAGGAAGGAAGGAAGAAAAAATTTTCAGCATTTAAGAAAAGAATAAGGAGGATGGGTAGGAGGAAAGAAAGAAAGGGAAAGAGAGAGAGAGAGACTGGGAGGGCAGGAGGGAGGGCGAGCTGATCTTTCCTAGCTCTGGAACAGTAGCTCTTGAATCGTCCTTGCCTGCTACACCCTATGCTTTGTGGTGTCCGCATATTTACTGTGGGCATCTTCTTCAGCCAGGTGCCCTGAGTGTTCTAAATATCAGGCCACAGGGGTCATTTTCTGTTCATTGCTTTTATTTCAGTAATTCTATTTTACATTTGTATGGAGCTTTAGAGAATGTACTTTTGAAAAAGCTTCTTGCATCCAGGGAGGTAAAACAGAGGCCAATTAGGAGACCACATAGAATGTGAAAAATATCACTGAGGTCATGATATCCAGAGCCATTAAAGCCTCTTTTTAGGGATCTTGGCAACAGACTTAAATAGTCTGTTTCTCTACTAGATAATTGTATTCTGACTTCTTAAATTTCTCCTGAATTTTTGTGATATAAGTTCACAAAGCCCGAAGCTATCGTTATTGTCTATTCTAAACTTGAAAGTGGCCTTATTTTGGTATGAGAATGAAGTGAGGTCTGATATCCATCTTCTGATACTTCAGAAATCTGGCTGAACGTTGCACAGTTTTCTAGATATTGGTAACATAGGGATAAAGAAGACAAATAAAGTCTTTGGTGCCAGGGAGTTTACATTCTATTGGGGAGAACAGGTAAAATAAGGAAGAATAGCACCAGGAAGGGAAATGGCATTGTGAGAGTGACCGGTCTGGGTGGGGAGGTGAGTGACATAGGTCAGGGTGATCAGAGAGGGCAGGGTGGGTTCAGAGAGGCAAGCTCTGCCAACATGGTGGTTTGAAGTAACCTTTCAAGATAGAGGGAAGGGCAAGTGCAGAGCCCTTCAACAGAAAAGGGTTTGGTGTGTTCGAGGCAAAAGAAGCCAGGGTAGCTCGACCAGCATGAGCAAGAAGAGAGGCATAAGGAGACACTGGACGTGAACCTTTGGACGTTATTCTAAGCTGAATGGGAAGCCACAGAGAATACATCTGTTTTATTTCAGAACAATTACAAATGTCAACATTAAAAAGATATGAATTTAAATTAGAAAATAATTTCAGTGATAATGAAAGTTTAATGCAATTTTAATTTTGTTTTGTTTAGGTTTCAAATCTTGTAAGTATCTGATGGGAAAAGGCTTGGTTAAAATGCTTAAGGGTTTATAGTGCACTTATTAAATAGGATTTTCCAGTAGATTTTGTTTTTTCTCTTTTTTCCTCCCCAAATCAGCTGTAACCCCTGAGAGTTTATGAAGAGGTTAGAACGAGAAAAATTTTAAAACGTATTCTAACTAAAAGATTGTTACGTTGCACTACAGTGCTGATTTTTTTCTGTTTTTTTCCATAATCAAGAAGTCACTTCTGCAATTGATGGGAAGAACCTCAGAAAGGTGAAAAGATGTGCACATTTACTTGGAGCCTCTGACAACTATGGGCATTGGGCTTGTGAGTTCACGCTTGCTTTTTTTTTTTTTCTCTCTCTCTTCTTAAGCAAGGTCCTAGGGGTCTCTGATGTCCTACACAGCCTGTTACTCTCAAAGTGTAAGATTCATTCACTCACTTAGGATTCAGCTGAAATCCGAAGGAGACAATGAAAGCGTCCAAAGCAATTAACTGCCTGTTCCATTTTCTATAAAACACTGTGCTAGTTTACAAAGGGCTGCAAGAGATCTGAAATATCATCAAATGGTGAAAAATCAAAATATTTTGCTGTCATATGCTGTCACATACTGTCAGAAAGCCTTGTGCTATGGCCACAGTCAAGTTGAATCCGATTAAAAGATCAGCAAACAAGGCAGGTTTAGGGGTATTTGACCTCATCAGTGCTGTGCCTGGAAGTACCTGTCAGCGTTTCGGTTGTCCTATGCTGTGACACTATTGCTTATGCAGCTTGCCAATGGATATGCCTGATGACATCCTGGAGAGGAAACAACAGATTGATGTGTTCAGTTTTCTATTTTCAAATACTGTTTAGTGCTGCAAAGATGGAGCTTAAATTTAATTCCAATTACCAGTTCCACAAACAATGAATTATTCAAGATAAACTGCCCAGTTTTACTGAAGCATGTGTGTAATATGCATATGTTTGCTTCTATCTACACATATGTGGACTGAGATGGAAGAAATTAAATTAGCTTATCCTCAGTTTATTAGAATTCCATAATGCTATGTATTTCAAAGAGGATAATCAATATTTTGTAAGTTGAGGTTGCATAACTCACAAAAAACCTCACAGTTTCAAATACACATGTGTCCATTTAAAATTTTTAAACTATAGATAAATCATATAAGAAAATTATAAGTAAATCAAATAAGAATTTTTACATTACAAGCAAAGAAAAAAAGTTCTACGTAGGGGTGTGTGTGTGTATGTGGGTGTACGTTCAAGAATGAGGCAGAGTAAATAGAATAATAGAGATCAGTTAGTCTTTTTTTCTTTAAAAAAAGAAAAAAGCTCTGATATTGCATTGGAGTAAGTAGTGATGTCATAATATCGTTATGTCATGAAGTTAGTAAAATTAAATCTTAGCCAGTTTTAAGAAGAAATAAAGCCTTTCTTTTCATTGTGATTCATATGGAGAAAATATGCACTTTACTTTCAGCAACTCTACCCCGAGAATTTTCATATATTTGCCTTAGGCAGAATTGAATTTTTTTGTCCTTATTTAAAATTTTCACATTTTACAGGGAAAGAAAAAACTCTTGCATAGCTAGAGCATGACAGTTTCCCCATCTGTGAGAAATTGCTCTGAAAACATTGATGTAAGTCTAAATAATGTTTCCATTTTTAAAAGCCCTCAATTTTTAAAGTAATTTTTTTTTTTTTTTTTTTTTTTTTACCAAATTATAAAAATAGAGAGAGAAAAGTGGACAGATAAAGTTGGGTGAATTTTTGTAGCCACCACAGTTTTACAACTACCACACCAATGAACCAGAGTTCTTCTCATGCCACCTCCCGATCACAGAGTAACTTCTATGGTTATCAGTTAGTTCAGCCTGATTTGAATTGTCTATATGTGGAAGCCTGCTCTACGTCCTTGTGTCTGATTCTTTCACTCAACATTGTTTGTGAAACTTCCCCATGTTGCTGTGTTTAGCAGTGTTTCATTCTCATTGCTATATAGTATTTCATTCATCAGTTAGACCACAATTTGTTTATATAATCTACGGTTGATTGGTTTGTTCGATTTAATTGCAAATAGTATTGTTATAATCCTTCTTGTACATGTTTCTTGATACATATTAGTATATCCTTGTTAGGAATATATCTAGAGTGGAATTACTAGGTCACAGGGCATGAATATATTCAGCTTTAATAGATAGTGTTAAACAGTTTGCCAAAATAGTTGCATACATTTATATTCCCAGTGTATAACAGTTCCAATTCTGCCTCCATGCCAAGATTGAGTATGACGAATCTTTTTAATTCAGCTATTTTGATGGGTGTACAGTGGTATCACAATATGGTTTTAACATATTTGTCATGTGACTGAGTTATGCATCTTTCCCTATATTTATCTACAGCTTGGATATCCTTTGTTGTGAAGTGTCTACTCAAGTCTTTTTTTCATTTCTCTATTTGATTGTTGCAGTCTAATCATTCAATAGCATTCTATTCATTTAGTACATTTTGTACTCTGTTTAATAAGCCTTTGCCTACTCCAGGTGATGAAACTCTACCGTGTTATCTTCTAGAAGTTTGTTATTTTGCTTTTCACCTTTAGATCTTCAATTCATTTGGAAGTAGGGTGGGATAGCAATTGGGCTCATTTTTCTATAATAATACCTATTTGAGCTGCACTATTTGCTGGAAAGGCCATCTTTCCTCCCACTGTACTGAAGTGTCACATCTCTCATAAATCAAGTCACAATATATATAGTCGCCTATTTCTAAACTCTGTTTTCTTTTATTGATCTGTTTGTCCATGTTTTAAAAAATGCAATATTTTCTTAATTACTAAAAAGTAACAATATTGTGATATCTAATAGTCTATCTCCTACAATTTTATTCTTTAAAAATATCTGTGCTATTTTCAGTTTTATAAATTACCATATACATTTGTGAAAAAACTTGTTAACTTCCACAAAGAACTTTTATGATTTTAATTGAGATGGCATTGAACCTATAAATCAATTAGGGAAGAATTTATATCTTTATGGTATGAAGACTTCCATCTATTATCTTGGTATACTACTCCATTTTTAAAAACTTTTACATTGATAAACAAATGGCCAACAGACATATGAAAAAATGCTCATCATCACTCGGCATCCAGGAAATGCAAATCAAAACCACATTGAGATACCATCTAACCCCAGTTCTCTCATTTTTTTTTAATGGTTTTTAAAAGTCTCACACATCTTTTGTTACATGTATTCCAGGGTGTTTGATTTTTTGATGTTATTTTTATCAATAATATTAGTTCTCAAATTTCATTTTTGAATTATTTTTGCTAATGTATAGAAATATAATTGATTTTTGCATATTGACCACATATATATAGTGACACTGCTAAATTAACGTGGTAGTTTTATTTTTTGTAGGTCCTGTGGATTTTCTGTGGATGTAATCTATTTTCTATGTACATAATGACAGTTTTATTTTTTCTTTATAAATTTCTATACCTTTTATCCTTGCATTATTGCACTGCCTAGTACTTCCAGAATGATGTTGCATAGAAATATTCATAGCGGGCAACTTTATTGTGATCGCAGATTTCAATATTTTTCTTTTAAGTTTGGAATTTGCGATAGATTTTATGGGCACTCTTTTAAGTTTACCAAGTTCTCTTCTAAGCTAAGTTCTTATACCTAATTGGAGTTTTTAATCATGAGTGAGAATTGAATTTTACCAAATATGGGATATTCGTATTTTTCTCTTATGTAATGAATGTGTAGATTCATATTGATTGCTTCCTTACTTAAAATCGGGGGAAAAAATCAGTGTGGTGTGATCACCCATTTTTATATATAGATGGGTTCAGTTTGATAGTATTTTATTTATAATTTTGTCTCTCTGTTGAGTAGGGTGATTCATCTATAATTCTTCTTTTTTGTAGTGTCTGTGTCATGTATTGGTATCACAATTATGCAGGCCTAATAAAACATTTGATAAATACTTTCTTTTCTGTGAGACTTTGTGTAAGAGTGAAGTAATTTATACCTCAAGTATTTAAAAGAATTCACTAGGAAAGCCATCTGAGCCTAGATTCTGGGAGAAAGGTTTTTAATTACAATTAAAAAATAGATAATAGATGTAGGACTACTATTTTTTTGTGGGTGTTAGTTTTCTATTAATTTCTATATTTCATCCAAACTCCTAAATTAATTGGTATAAAGCTGGATATAATATCCTTTTGTTATAGTGAATATATCTGTAGGATCTGTTGTGTTTTTACTTTTTCTTCCTGATATTAGTAGTTTGTACATTCTCTATTTTGTTCTACTCAGTCTTTCTAGCAGTTTATTTATTTACTGATTTTTTCAGATAACCAACATTTGACTTTGTAATATTGATTTAAAAAAATAAAATAAAATTCACCTCTTTTCTTATTCTTTTTCCCTTTTACTTATTTTGGTACAATTTACTATTTAATTTGTAGCCTTTTGAGATAGATTCTTAGATCATTGATTTTTTCCTTTAGTTCTTTTCTGGGAAACACACACATACCAGATGATGACTTTTTTCACTAGAGAGAGTTCACTCTTTTCCTCTTCTAATCAGAGAGGATGGGGGATTGATTACCTCAATCAAATCAGAGACTGAGTTGAGTTGAGACTGGGTTGGAGTTTTGTTTAGACTTTGTCCACCCTTGGTTAATTTCCATTCCTAAAGCATCATCTTCCAGAGCATGGCAATCTCTGCTCTTACATTTGTGGCTCAATGTCTTTCACCAGTTTGAGAAAATGTTTGGCAATGATCTCTTCAGATACAGCTTCAGCACTGTTTGTTCTCTTTTCTTCTTCTGAAACTTCAATTAGAAGTAGGTTACACCTTGTTGCTTTGTTTTACATGTCTCCCCCCTCTGCTCTATTTTCTATTGCATTTACTCTCCATTCCTCACTGTGGATATTTTCTACTAATGTGAATACGAATTCTCCTTTCATCTGTGTTCAATCTACTTAAAGCTATCTATTGAGTTCTGGAGTTCAGAAAAATTGTATTTTTTTCAGGCCCCAAATTTCCATTTATTTTTTAAATAGATTCTAACTCTCTAGAAAATTTTTTCAACTTGTTGCCTATCTCATATTAGTTTCAGTTATTTTAAAGTCTGTAGTTGGTAACTACAATATCTGGATCACCTGTATCTCTTCCTATTCTTATTCTTGGTCCTATTTCTTGTTGTGTCTGGTAATTTTTTATTGAATTCCAGGCTTGTATACACAAAAATTGTGGAAGCTGTGGGTGCTGTTGTCTCTCTCTAGTGAGAAACCATTCTATTTTCTGGCAGGCAGCTACCAGAGGAACAGAGCTTCTTATTTCAGCAAGAGACTTAGCAGTTTTAAGTGAGAGTTTAACACATTTTTAGAGTCAGTCTGTCTCTGCTTCACCCCTATTGCTTAAACATAGCTCTTAGATGTTCTGGTTGAGAGCCTGACATTATGTTTCAGGGTCTTTTCTCCTTGGTGGGTCCTAATCTCCAATCTTTATCCTTCCAGTATTGTAAAAGTTCTGCTTAGCTTTTCAGCCACTTTTGGCCTGGCTTCTTGGCATCTTGGCTTGTGCAGCTTTAGAATTAGCCACTTCATAGGGCTGGCTGGTTAGCTCAGTTGATTAGAGTGTGGTGTTATAACACCAAGGTCGAGGGTTCAGATCCCCATACCAGCCAGCCAACCAAAAACCAAAGTCCTAGAATTAGCCACTTCCTTATGGGAGAAACTGACAGAATATTAAGCTCACTTCACTGTATCTCTTTTTCTTCTGGGATCGTACACCCTTAAGTCCTGGCTGCCTTGGCAAGCCTAAACTTGACTTTTTGTCTCCAGCCCTGCAGGACTGGTGCGAGCTCTGCTATTGCCTTTTAGCAGGTCTACGACCTGGCCTCTCAGCTTCTTCTCTTGGCAGCCAACAAGTATCCTGAAAGAAGACTGGAATTTACAACAACACTGGGCTCATGATAGTGAGTTTTGCACTACCCCAAAATCATGGCTCCTCAAGTACTAGTTTCCTTGAAAGTTCTTCAATTTCTTCAAACAGGGTATTTTTGGATTTTTATATAGATATAGTAGTTGTTCTTAATGGGAGAGATGGTCTACCTCCAGCTATACCATCATATTCAAAAGCAGAAGCTGTCAAGATTTTCACTTTTAAGTTAGTAAATATTTATTTTTATTTTTCACTAACTTTCTCCTCACCAGTAAAATTCACATACCATGATATCTCTGTTTCTTAAATTACCTAAGGAACAAATATCTGATGGGACATGTGATAAAATATCAGTGAGGATAAAAAGGGCAATAATATGCATCAAATTTTGCATGTTTGAAAAAAAATGAATGTCTTAGCAAATACATATCAGTGTTTTGAGTTCCGAGTTTACTACTTTTTCACAGATTTAATAAAATTGCACACATTTTACACTAGTACCAAGATAATTTAAAAATAAAAAGTAAAGTCATAAAAAAATAAGTAGATCTTCCCTTCGGTTTTTAGGAGACCTCTCATTACATATAATGTTATGACACACTGACTGGCAGAATATCTGATGGACTGTCACTCATGACAGAATGATTTCAATTAAGTTGATAACAAGATGACACATTCATGTAGTTGGTATCCTACTCAGTCCTGCCATTTTTTCTCACAGTAATGCTGACTTTAAGGGCCATGTTCTTGATTATTTGGTGAGAACTTATTTCCTTCTATTTATTTTCAGTGTCAAAGCAAATGTTCCCAAGAATTGTTTCCAAATGTAAGCTTGGGAAACCCTTCTTTGAAGAGGATTTTCCTGCAACCTGGGCTTCATAAGTAGCATATAATTTGCCTGACAGCCTTCACACTACACACACACCCATACACACTCACCTCCTCTTCTCTCTCTCCCTTTCTCTTCCTCTTTCCAACATGCTGAGTTCAGGTAAAAGAATGATCAATTTCTTTAAAAAAATTATACTTGCATATTGTTTGTTGGCAGTCAAAATCCTTCCTGTTTGATTTCTACTCATAAAGCTCATCCCTGGTTAAGCCTGCACTATGCTGACAGTTTCCTTATCTTGAAGTCCATTAGCACCTTCTTGAATTCTTGCATGGCTATAAATTGCATCTACAGAGATGGTGTCTTTATGACTATTCTCTCTGTGATTTGTTTTCCATACATGAATTACCTTAGGGCAGGCTCTCTGGATGCAGAGCCTGAAGTGGGGATTTTGATGCATGTGGTTGGTGGAGGGAATGCTCTTTAGACATAAGAAAAAACTATCAGGTAAGGAGCAAAGAATGGGCAGAAACAAAGAGGGCATGTAGTCTCAGGTAAAGTCTTGCCTTAATCCAATCCTCTGGGATCTCTGGAGCATAAATCCCACTGCAGAGATGTACCCCTTAAAGAAAAGGGGCTGGACTTTTGCACCTGTTATCATTCAATCATTGTCTATAGGGCACTCCAGAGAAGGTTGTATCATGTTCCTCTTGTCTTCCAGTCAACTAAAGGAAATTCTGTGGAGAGGTGACATCTATATGCCCATAGAGCCAACACTCACAGTGCCTGGCAGGGCACCCAAACAGTGTCTGCCCTGTGAGCCAAATGGCCTTTTAAAAATACAAATTAAAGTGTATCATTCCTCTATTTTAAGTCTTTTCTCTTTAAGATAAAATAGAAACTTCTTACAACTCTTCCCACCCACAACGCCCTAAGTGGTCCTCCTCCCAGTTAGCTCTCAAGCTTCGTCTTGCACCAATCCCGCCTGCATTCATTGTGCTCGTTAATGAATCTTCACTGAGAATGTGCATGCACCATGTGCTTTCCTAGACACACAGAAGACAGCTGGCAACACAGTCCCCACAGCCAGAGAGCTTCTTCTCTAGTCTCTTCCCTCACCGCCTGCAAACCAAAACATGAGGCACTGGAAATTAACTCTGCCTGGTGAATGTCTCCCATTCTCGTTCTCATCTCAAATACTCCCTCTTCAGAGAGGATTTCCTTTCTGAACTACCTCAGCAACCCCACTTTTTTTCTAGCTCTTTTCTATTGTTTGATTACTTTGGTTACACTAATCACAATGCACAGTTTTCATGTAAACTGGTTTTGCTTGTTGATGAACTGTCTCTATGCCGCATGTCAGCTCTATGAGACTGTGCATTTTGACTCTATTTCACTAGGATAATCTCCAGTTCCTGGGAAATACCCAGGTGCTTAGAAGGTGATTAAGAAATGTTTGAAAAGTAAGCAACCAAGTGAAGGAATGTAGTCTAATGTATAGTTTGGAGGGTTTTTAAATTTTGACCAGCTTAAGTCTTGGTATAAGAGTAAACCCTAAAGATCCAGTCTGTATCTCTACCGTTTATCTCCCCCAAAAGCGTTGCACACAAAATTGACCTTAGTAAGTGCTGATTTCGATTAATTAAATCCACCTTCTTGAGTTGGGTAATCCACACTGCAGCCACCAGTAACAGAGTGTCCAGGACTATTTACTGACGTGCTGTGATGCACACTCCGAGTAGAGGGAGTGAACTCCATTAAAGCTTTATTTGCTACACTTGCTGTTTATTCACATTAAAAATAAGAAGTTTCCTAACCTGGATGTGCAAGAGGTCACAAAAAAAACAATGCCTGGCACAAGTTCCCAATCCTATTCCAAGGAACAGAAATGCAACTGGTGGCCAAGAACTCTTTATACCTATTTTAAAGAATCATGCAGCCATCATGGTGAGCTGGGGCAGGACCAGCTGCTGCTGTGTTGGAGTTCATATGTCTGTGACTAGGATTTTGGATGCATAGATACCATGATGGGCACAGACTGAGGGGGAAGGAAACTCATATGGCAGGTAGAAATTGGGAAACGAGGCATGGCTCTTTCATCTCAATACTTCTTCCACCTCCAAAGCAGCTTCTTTTGGAAAAGAGCCTTTCCTTGACATATGTATGAACATATCTTTGAGGATGAAATGCTACTGAGGGTGCAGCCTGTACTCAATGTCCTGGGGGCTTCTGGAAAAAGGAAGCTGGAGGTGGAGGGAAATCAAGGAAAGAGAGGGAAGAAAACCCTGCTGAGTTTAATCTGAGCAGTGTATCCATCACCCAAAATGATACAAATCAGCCATTACTGGATGATGCAAAAGCAACTCTCCTACCTGCGATCCCTTCTTTGCTTTCTAAACCTCTTTTCAGCTCAGCCTAATGAATTGTCAGAACTGTCAGACAGCTCTAAGGAATGACAAATGTCTATGATTTGCTGCTGCTGCTGCTATTTTGCTAGAAACACCTGATGTATGTAGTCTTGCATTCTTCAGTTTCGAATTAGAGACTTGGAAAACAAAATCAACCTTGATAAATATAGCAATTTTTCCCCTGTTCTGTGAACTGAACTGAATGGATATTTTTAAAGATAAGGAACTCTCTTTTGTTCTTATAATATGTACGTGGCACTGGGTAAATCTCAAACAAAGAGCTAATTTTCCAGTGGTGGTGATGGTAGTGGGGGTAATCCCCAATTCATGAATTAGAGTTGTGTTTACATTACTATCGTAAAGATTAATCATCTGTTCCTTTTAAGTAAGTTGTCCTGCCTTGATTAATACCATTAGAGACCATAAAGAATTGAAAACATTGGATTTCCATAGCAAACATCCAGGATCAGCTACCATTTCATAGGATCATTGGTGATATTTAATTTTAGTTAAAGAAACAGGAGCAATTTTGAAAGGTGAATTGATGCTTTAAGAAATGAAAGGAATATCTTGACTAATAAGTTCCTTTAGTGACATGAAAATTATTCTAGATACTGTGCATTAGATTAGTTTAACACAAAGATAACAGCTAAGATTTTAGTTGGGTAATAAATTTAAAAAATAAGTAACTGGAAATTTAGTGCAAATTTGGATATGTTGGAATAAACAAAGTATTTGAATTGTGGAATTATTTTTTTAGATTTTTCCATTACATTTTATGCATATGTACATGTCCTGATTATGTAGATTTAAATCTGAAAATTTTAAATAGTTTCCATCCTAATGGCTCGACATTTCTTTATCCCAGGCAATGATTTCACACTAGCTGTAACGGGTAAAGGTTTACAATGCTTTTAGAGATTACATATCCCCAAATAAATATCTCTTTTAGCTTATCACTCATACTAGGGACCTCAGCCAAACATCCCAGTTATATAATGTTATGATTCTGTCTAGTCAAATTATTTCTATTCCTTCCTGTAATTATCACATCAAGAAGAGCTATGTCAATTCATCAATTACATGCTCCCATTTAGAGTCCTCTCTTTTTGGTCATCTTTTCTTTTTATTTATTTATTTATTTTTTATTGTTTTGGTGGCTGGCCAGTATGGGGTTCCGTACCTTTGACCTTGGTGTTACAAGGCTATGCTCTAACCAACTGAGCTAACTGGCCAGCTCTTGGTCGTCTCTTAAAAGACGTTTTACAGACCAATACTTACTAATGTTTAGGAGGCCTAGAGGTCATATTTTGAAAAGTCACAAGTAGTAATATCTACTGTCAATTTTGTATGTTTGTAGGCATTGTTCAGCTATTTGAGGAGAGGCCTATCAAAGCAAGGAGATGATACATACTCCTACAGTACAAAACAGAAACCTGATCACTAGGTAGATAACCTGGGTCATATTAGTCTGTATTACTGAGTAATCAGTGGATAATGGAAGGATGGTATACCACAGAAAACAGCACAGGTTTTGAATTCAGAGAGTCTGGGGTTCTCTTTTCTTCACTATAGAAATTTGGGCAGGTCCTTCATGTATGAAATGAAGATTCAGAGTCTTCATTGTTGCTACCAAGAATAAAATTAGCATGTATTGGACCTAGCATATAGTAGGACCTCAACAAACACTAGGTATGGACAAGCAAATATTTATACTTTGACCGTATATGCTAATAACAACAGACACTCCTAGTCAAATGTTCTTATTTTGTTTTAAATATATGTTTGGGTTTTTAAAAATATCATTGCATTCTTTAATACTGTATTTCTCTAAAAGCCATTCAGATTCAGAAGTTGGTGCCAATTCTCTAGTTGAAAACTTTTGCTCGTGAATTGATCAGAAATCTTTCTCAGAGCTTTCTTCTCCCACCCTAAAGACTCTCTCAAACCCTTAGTCATGAGGAGAGGAACTGTATTTCTCTACATAATAACATGAAAGGAGGAGGTAGAAAAGGAAGAAAAGATAAATGCTCAGAGAAATAGAAAGGGCATACAGATAATACTTGACAATCGTATAAAATTCTATGCTTTCAAGAATTTAGACTTTATAAAGCACTCCATGTTTGTAAAATGCTGTATAATGGCCAACCAGATAGTTTTTCCCAATAACCCTTTGAAATATGCTAGTATGATGACCTCTGTCTCACAAGAGAGGAGGTTGTGGTACAAGATTAAATGATCTATTCAAGGAAAAATGCTTTTGAGCTTTCATAGAGGCATCTAGAAATAGTGAGCTTGTTTCTTTCCCCAGGGCCCCTGTTCACTCCCTGATGGTAAGTTAAGTGCTGGAGTGGGAGATCGTCATGGTGAATTTTGAACACTTTGATTCAACAACAGGATTTTTAAAAATCCGAGAGACTACAATGAGTATGCAATTCTTCACCTCTTTTCCGCATGGGCTGGGTCTTTCAGTTAATTAGAGAGAACCAATGAGGTCAACGTTATAGAAATTTTGCAAATGCTTACAGGTGCGTTCTGATCTCAGCAACACAGCAGCACATGGACTCATGGACAAGTGGGGGAGAGCTTGGACACACACCTGCATTACCATGACTAAAAAACATGTGAAATAAATTTCTTTGTATTATTTTCACAGATAAAAGGAAGTTTGACTCCTGAATTTGGGGTATTTTAAGTTTCATTTTTAGGCTAATAACAGTGTTCCTTTTATTTTCTATAAAAATTTTCAACTATTCATTCAAAACATGGAAGAAACTATAGGAAAATTAACCTTTTATTTCAAATCATTTTTATTCTAACCTCTCCCTAACCTCACTATGAAGTTCCTTCATGTCCTTAGGTTGATGATTAAAATAATGGATAACTGAGCTGAAAAGGGGAGAAAAGTGTTGGTGAAATTTTTAAAAACTTAGTTTTAAAAAATCAGCTTTGCTTTCTGCTGCAACAAGAATAAAATAACAAAGTTCAAAATCTGGGCAATGGATGTATAAGTATTGAGCAAGAAAGAACCAAATGGATCTATTCTTCCAGGGTTTGGGATGTGAGACAGGCCATGTTTTCAATACTGGGCCAGGTCCAGGCCGTGTCATAATACAACCGCGTAATATTGAGATGAGGAAGAAAGAATTGAGCACAGACAGAATGACAGAGAGACTCGGGGATCTGGGATCCTCAGGCAGATGGGCAAATGGTGTGGATAAAATGAGAATCACACTGAACTTTCACCTGAGCCAAAGTGAAATCAAACTCTTTAAGGAAAAAAAATCCTGAACGTTTTATCATTTTTTTTCTCATCACATTATGTTTCATTTTCACCCCCTTTGACATCTAGAAAATCTCAGAAATAGGAGGAGACAAAGAAATGACAAGACCCCTTCTAGCATTATTTCCAGACTTGAAAAAAGTTAAACCCAGTATTACTAGAGGTACCACAAGCCCAAATACGTAAGAATATGTGTCTATGTGGTACCCGCATGCACATGTGAGCAAAGATATATTCATGCAATTTCCAAGAACCAGCATTTAGGCTAAATGCAGTAAATTACCACCCAGGCTCAGTGATGCTATTCAAATTCCCATCTTCGCACTTCTGTGATTCAATCATCTCTACACACAAAGTTCGGCAGGTAAAATACTCCAGCGCCTTCCTCTCCTACATGTGGTGCCAGAGCCCTTGGTTCATGAGACCATCCTAAAGCTGTCTGTGTCAGATGGCTGGTGACTGGGTAGTCCAGTCATCACCCATTGTCCAGCAGCTGACATTGCTCCCCTCATCATCAAGTAGCATCGCCATGTTGGCAGGTATAGGGAGGGTGATTGGGCACCAATGCTTCAGAAGTAAGGGCCTCTGCCTGGGCAGCTCCTCTTCCTTTTAGGAGTTGTTACGTTGCGCTGTGAAACTTCACAGGACCTGATTTGCTCTTTGTGACCAGCACCCGCTGCACAAGAACTCCAGGTGCGGGTCCATGCAGAGCTGGAAGGAGGCGTGTTTGACTCACTGACTGTCCTCCTCCGCTCCTCTCCCCACAAGGGAACACCATCACTGATGCTTCCAGAAACACAGTGCTGTGGCTTCCAGTAATCATTCTGTTCTATGGCCCATTCACGGTAGCTGCCACTCAGGCACCACTGACTCAAAACCAGAAGCTTAAGATGAAATAAAATGGCAGGTTCAAGGGGTATCAGTTGCTTTGAACCCTGCTTCTCCTCAGCTCTAAATATGAAAACAATACGACAATAATAATTACAAATTCCACCATGTGTGAGGAACTTCTCATATTGTTTCTCCACCATGACCATTCAGAGATGAGGATGATGTTGTGGAAAAAAGAGCACTGGAGGGCCCCTTATTAACCAACTGGGAAGGGACACCTGGAGAATGCAGACTTAGAGGACACGCCTCTGCCTCTCAGGCTTTCACCTGACAGCATTTCACAGCGACGGGAAAGGAAGATCTTTATGTCACCTTGCCACATTATTGCTAAAATTGGTAAATAGCAGCATGTTGGTGAAGAGCTGATGCTCTGGAATTTAAATTCAAATAACCCTACAATTAAGGAGAGTTCTAGGGTTTGAAAAGATGCATCTGAATAGCACAGTCTATTTTAAAATCAGCACAAGAAGAGCTCTGATTTTCTTCTACATGTTTCTTCTCTTTGGTTGTCATTATCATTCAAGCACTAATTGTTTTCACTAGGGACTCCCACAAACGATCTGGAAGCAAGTGCTGCTGGAGGGCACTGGGTTGCTCACCAGCTGGCTGCATCACCCAGAGTCACCTAGCACACCTGGGTTGGGTTCATGTCAATTTGCACTAAGAAGAAAAGATATTCATATTTTTTTTTATATTGCCAGAGTAAGTAGTTATGGGAAGTTTGAGCATCTTACCAAGATTGCTAATTGCTGCAAGAAGCTAAAGACAGGGTGAGAGTGTGTGTGTGTGTGTGTGTGTGTGTGATGACTTGAGATAAACTATATGGATCAAAGCACACTTTTTATCATCACAAAATCATTGATATTCTTTTCTTGATTCTTCTATCAAACATTTTGTTTCAGGTTGAATTGTGTCCTCCCAAAAATTCATATGTTGAAGTCCCAGTACCCAGTATCTCCAAATATGATCCCATTTAGAGATATGGCCTTTATAAAGGTAATAGAGTTAGAATGAGGTCATTAATCCAATGTAACTGTTGTCCTTGCAAGAAGAAAAGATCAGAACCCAGAGGGAAGAGGATGTGAAGACTCAGAGAGAAGATGGCCATCCACGAGCCAAAAAAAGAGATTCTTTCCTCACAGTCTCCAGAAGGAACCAACCCTGCTGACACTTCGATCTTGGACTACTGGCCTCCAGAACTGTGACACAATAAATTTCTGTTGTTTAAGCCACCAGTTCATGCTACTTTGTTACAATAACCCTTAACAAACTAATTCACGTTTATTAAGATTCTATTGTGTACCAGGCACCTTAAATTAAATAACATTTAATCTTCCCAATAATTTTATAAGCTTTTTATTATACACCTGTGGAAACTGAGAGGTACCAATTAAATAGCTTGCTCAGATCACCATCTTGTGAGCATTTTAGCTGGGGTGTAACCTTGAACTTGCCTGACCTCAAAATCTGAGTGGAGCTACAGGTGACAGGGAAATCAGTATTTTATAATGTACATTTATATTCTAAATGTTTGGGTTAGGTCTATAAGTCTATGGGCATGTGTGTATGTGTGTATATATGTACATGTATGTGTATATGTATATGTGTGTATGTATGTGTATATGTATATGTGTGTATACATGTATGTGGATGTCTGCATGTGTGTATGTGTGTATATGTACGTGTGCATGTGTATATACTTGTGTGTGTGTGTGTGTGTGTGTGTGTGCATGTGAGCATGTAGGCACATGAGCATGTTTTCAGGGGTCTTCCTGACTCTATTGGGGTTGTAGTTCATAAGCAATGGAAATTTATAGACCCATATGTCTGCAAAACTGAGGACAATGTTGGGAGAACAGATGAGAAGACTTGAGGAAGAAGGATAATTACTGTTCAGTGGCACCTGCTTCCCTAAAGGTGTTTGGGCCACATGTAAAACCCTAGACTTGTAGGAGTCTCTAGAACCCTCAGGGGCAAGGAAAGGAATCAGAATTGCTTCCCAGTAATCACTGACTTCCATTATGACATTAGCAGAGAGATAACAGCCAAGTCTTCTAGGACCGAACCATGAGAAACCCCTCAAGTGGCCTGAAACTCACGCTATGTCATCACCCGCTATTGTCATAGGAATAATCATGCAGATTCCAGAGGAGATGAACGTCTCTGGTGGAACAGAGTTCATGCATGACATATGATGTATCTGTTCAAAGGGACAGATATATCTTTCTTACTGCTGCCACGCAGCACTCTTCCACTGTCCCTCCCATCCAAATCACCTCAAATAAATGTGAGTACTCCAGTGCTCACAGTAATTCCTTCATTTTTAAACACATAATGGAAATGTATAACTAGTCCTCATAAAAATTTATATCTCAATCCATCCCTTTAATTTATAACAGGCCCTCTAGGCGGTTATTATTCAAACATTAATAAAATGCCTATGGATCACCAAAAGCTAGCGTCTCCAAGTTCACTTCTCTTCATATCTGTACATATATGAAACTAGATTAGTGTTAATGCCACTTCTGGTCCTAACAACAATTATGTCTTTAATAAGAGAGGGCCGCGTGATGTATTATCTTAATCATATCAGGAATCTGGGTTCCTATCATGCAACCAAAGTTGAATTTTTCATGCCTTTTGCAACAACTGTTACTCTTAATGCTCTATATGTTTGGATTCTGCAGTTTATGCAAATGTTCCCTTTCTATAAATTTTAGATTTATCTCCATTTGTCATTGTATGCATTCTAATATCACATGGTTGGGTTTTTTTCCTAAAATATGATTAAAACCCATTTCAATTATTCATACTGGGCAAAGAAATAAAAGTAGATGGGCTTTTCTTCTACTGCAAGGTTAATTATATGACTTTTAAAATGTTAATAAATTTAACACAAGTCCAAACCTCTCCTCAATTTTTAAAAACAGTTGTCTTGAAAAAGACTTCATTTGAACTAAGCAAAGAAGTTTGTAAGCATGCAGCTATGATTTTCATCTTGCAGCTGAAATGTTAGATTCAGAATGTTAGTAAGAGGGTGGTTTTTCAACTCTCCTGATTCTACAGTTCATTCTTGTTCTTATGTTTGCCCAGAAGCCTTACAACCTTGTAGCACATGTGTTTTCCTGAATTAAAGAATAAATAAATAAATAGCTGACCTATTTTCTCCTCTAAACTTGAGTGATGCATTTCAACTGTGCCTGATGCTTTCTAACCAAGTGGTTTTATATAAGGCAGGGCTATCACTATAGAACATGACCACAGATGGAAGTCTGGTCCTAACATCTCATCTTGGTACCAAATATTTTCTGATATGAGTAGCAGGTCTTAGACAATGCCTAACAAAATAACTTGCTAAGAGAGATACCTTTCCATACTGTGACAAATCCAAGGCTTCTGTGTGATCTGTATTCATAAGAAAAGTTTCTTTTCTAATAAGTTAAATTTCTTCCCATCCATCTCTCTCCCTGGCCATTTAAAAATACCACTGGGAGGAACAGATGAGAGGTTTCCAGTGGACCAAGAAAAATCTTTAATAAGGCCCTTGACTTCAATATATTAGCCAAGTTCCCACAGATTTTATCATGACTATTGATTTTTCACCTCTGTGATCCCCTTTCAAGAGATTTACAGCAACAAAGCTAAAATCACAGGTTGATTCTGGTTAAATGTTAGTCGTTATTGCTAATGAGATCCTGTACCTTTAAAAAGCTAACTCCGCTTCAGTCCCTTTATTTCCTGCACCTCTAACAGTCTTTCCACTAATTGGTTCCGTGTAAATGAAACAAGCTGAAAAACACTGTGGCACCAATAAATATTAATAAGTTATTGTTTGTTTTCTTTACCTTGCTTATGAATTCATACAAAGACAGTGCTAAGACATTAACTCCAGTCTATTAATTGCCACCTGATAATTGCCACCTGATACTTTTCTCCTGGATAATTAGGTACCCATTAGTTCTAATCAAGTAGTTACTTAATTATTGCAGTAATTAGTCTAATGGACTAGCAAATTGAAGCTTTATCACTTTTGGATACTTAATGTTCCTGACAGAGTACTTCACAAGTGTCAGGGTTCCGGACTCAGCAACCTGTCATCTGAGAAACCCTCCTCCCCTCCCACCCTCGCCCCGTTATCACTGCATCCACTTTCCCTGATGGTGTTCTGGAGGCTTCCAAGAGGCAACTTAAATATGCACTCCTCCCGCATGGGCCTCCTTCCCAGTGACACTTTGTAGAAATACGTGTTTCTGTCTTTCTACAGGCAATTGCACATGGAGTGGCCTAACTTCTAAACAACAGGAAGTATCATTTACAGTCTTTGTGCATTTTCTAGGGATGGTCTCTGTGCAGACAAAATCTGTAGATGAAGAGAAAGACTTGGTCAGGAATGCCAGGGATCAGATTAATAATGTATTTCATATCTTCCCAACTGAACAAAAAGACGGTTCATAACAACCAGAGAGATTCAAAAAAATCACAATTTGTTTATACAGGAACTAAAATAAGCCATAAATCTAACTAAAATTCAGATGCCCAACTAAAAGAGGGCCTGAAAAGAGATAAAATTGTTTTTCAGGATAATTTTATAACCTCCTTTTTTGTGGAATTTCTATTGTCATTAAATTGACCTCTCCTTGGTAAAATGCACTCTACATGTCAAGACATTCCAGAACATTCCTTCACTGAGTGTGGCTCTCCGTTTCCAAAGCTGATTATTTCTTACCTTCTCCAGTGTCTTTTCCTAGACGGTCACTTGCCGCTCCATTTTGGGTGTCCTCTTTCTTCACTGGCCTGTACTTCTCAGGCATTATTTGCTGGTATCATTTTCTCTGCTAATCTCTACATTTTGGTGGACCCCCCAGGGCTGCGTCCTGGGTTTTATTTATTTATTTTGTTAGTCAGTTATTTGTTGATTTAAATCTATGTTATCTCATTATGTGATCACAATTCTGTCAATAGCTTACAAACCAGATCTTGCCACTTTCTTAAAATCTTTCCAAGGTTTTTCCACTATATTCAGAATACGCTCTGGATTCCTGACCTATGAGGTCTTCCCTGATTTGGTCCCTGCTTTCTCTCTGATTCTCTCTGTATTCTTCTTCACTTGAGCCATGCCAGCCATTTGGTCCCTTCTTTACTCTTTGGTCACACCCAGCTCATTTCTGCCTCTGGGTCTTTTTACTTGCTGTTTTCTCTATTTGGAAAGTTTTCTCTGCCCTGCTCAAGCCTGGGTCTTGTATTTTTGGTCTTACCTCAGGTGTCAACTCAAAGAGTCCGTCCTTGAATATCCTATCTAAAGTACCCCCTAGGTAATTCTCTATTTCGCAGCTCTGTTTATTTCCTTCCTAGCACCTAGCACCACCTGCCGTCATCCTCGCTGTAATTAAGCTGCGTGAAAACAGACACCGTGCCTGTCTCATTCACCACTATTATCCCCATTCGCCTGAGCAAATCTGGCACAGAGTAGGCACCAAACACACATCTTTTGAATTTATCAGTGAATGAATGAATGAAAGGGAAAAGTTTTTGTTTTGTTTTGTTTTAATTTTAAAACGCTTGCATCAAAGATATAAAATGCTTTGGAAGTTCCTCCTGCTGCAAGTGAACTTGTATCTTGATAGATTCTGGTGACAGATGAAACTTTTAAATTTCATTTATTTGCTCCTCATCTGATCCTGAGAATCCTACTGTGTCAAGTGTTGTGGAGTATATGGAGATGGATAAAAAGAAATGTCATGGTTAAAAAATGTGGAGTCGGACAGACCAGCATTCCCACTCCAGCTTCCTGACCACGTGATCTTGGACCTTGGTTTCTTTATCTATAATAAAAATACTAACACGAACTAACTGAGAGAGGCCATGTGAGTATCTTTGAGATAATAAATATAAAAGACTTACTACGAATGTGGCACCTAGTAAATGCTCCCTAAAGATAATTATTATCACATTGAAAATATGACTTCTGTATTTCAGAAGCTCACATTATTTTTTTAAGTCCTTTTTATTTGTTCCTATTTGTGGGGTACAGTGTGTTGTTTCAATACATGCATATATTGTACAACGATTCACTTAGGGTAGATAGCATATCTATTATTTTTCTTTGTATTGATTACATTCAAGATCCTCTTTTCCAGCTATTTAGAAATACGCAATACAATATCATCAGCTATAGTCAACCTAGAACAGCTCACACTATTTTCAACTGCTCTTTCATGACTTAAAATATCAGCTACGGTGGTGACCTCAGTGACTGGGGGCTCACTAGAGACTGGGGCTTCTCAGCATCTGGACCCATTCCATTTGCAGATGTGCCAGAGACTTGCTTCTGTGGGTTACTAGCTGCGTGGTCTCCACTGGCTCCCCCTGAGTAATTTACCAGACCTTGACACTCACCATCATATACATTTCTTTAATTATATGGAGGTTCCCAATGAAAATATTTTTTTCTGTGACAGTTGTTTTAGTTTTTGACATCCCTTTGTGTGAAAAATTGCATTTTAAGGCAAAAGTTGCTGAAATTTAAAGGAGGCAGATTATGTTGGCTGTTTCTTTTTGTGAGTGTTTTCTTTGTTTCTGCCCAGCTGCCTGTGCCTAATTGTTAGCCAAATGAACACAGTGCAAGGAAGACAGAAGTGACCCAACCGCAGGCTCCGGGAGAAATGACGAGGCCTGGGAATGTCAAACTCAGTGGAGGTCCCACAGCATTATCCCATGAAAGGTGCTGCTAATCGTGTCACCGTGCTAAACCTGTACTTTATCTCTTACATTGATTTGATTCGGATTCTTTCAGTCCTCAACTCAGATTTGTATATTAGTTGATCACCAAGCCTTTCACAAGTGTCATCTGCCATATGTATTGCAATTCATGACATTTAAGGGCCTATTGAGCTAGAAATTCGGTTCCTATGTGGGAAACAAGATACCAACTTCATTTAAAAATGTGGTACAATTGACAAATGCTCATATTAACTCAAATACACAGCAAGTGGCATGAGATTAAGTGTTCTGAAATCTATTTAATGATGCTATCTATTTAGTTTTACTACGTCTTTGTTCTCTCACTAAACAAGAATGTGTTTATCTGATGTCAAATGCATATTGGGAACTACCACTAATCTTCCATTGCTACTGTGGAGGTGTTTCAATTTTAGAAATTGTAGAGATTAGGAAAGAAATGCTAGATGTATCAGATCCTTTTGAAAAAACAGACAAGTAAACATTTAATACATTATGGCAATTATTTTAATTCAAATGCATATTTATAGCACTAATATATTTGCCAAGGTATGTTAAGTATTATATAAAGTAATAATAAGTACTTGAAATAATACCTAAACATAGTTTCCTGGAGGAAGTATGCAAAGATATTCTTAAAACATAAAAGATGGTGTAGAATCCACCTTAAGACACGGTTGTTAAACCCATATTTTGCCTTGTCTTCATTTTATTATCTGCAAAGTGAGAAAAGTTATACCTATCTTCCCTACCCACTTCACAAAGATGCTGTGACTATCAGGTGGGTTAATATATAGAAAATGATGTGGAAGATTCAAAGCATTTATAGGAAAGCAAGAAATTGTAACGAACATAGCATACATTTCATTTTTCGAAAGAGGAATATTTAAGCTCATCTTTCTTTAATTCCAAGCAACTCAATATACTATGTCCTTCTGGTATATTTTTTAAATGTGAAAATTTAGGGTCTCTGAGCCACAGGTCCTTCTAATCCAGTGCTCAGTGCATGACACGCTGATTGGCATAAGTAGGGTGATTCCCAGACTACAGATCCAATTAAGACAATGGAACTTCAGTAAAAGTCCCTGGACAAACTTAAATTTTTTATCCTTGGCTCCAATCTGATGAGGTTCCATCAATGTGTCCCTCGCCCCCAACTACATTCTTTGAATGAAAATAATGACAACATAACCACCAATTAAATTGCCACTGTGTGCACTATACATATCTGCAAAGGAGATATCACAGTTGAAAAACTGAAGTTCAAGGAACTTGAAGTGGTTTTTCTAGGATCACATGGTGATAGGTGGCAGAGCTGGGATTGGCTTCTATTAGAATAGTGCACCTTTCTTTCTGTAGCTGCCCAGACCCTAAAGAGTCTGGTGCACCACTGTTTCCCAGACCTTTTCCTGAGGGAGAAGAATCAAGACATAGATCTTTGGCTCGCCCAGGGTTTCTTTTGGAGTGCTTTACACACAGTGAGTGTCTAGGAAATGTTGACTGTCCTTAATTGTTTGACTGCATCTAACTGCACCTTTTTATGTTACAATCTGCTCTTTTCTCTCACCTGTGAAAGCACACTACTCACACTTTGTGTTAATGCAAACTTTGTCCTGCTCAATGAGGCAGCTATAAGACCACATCAAAAGCCTGCATAGACATGCTAATTTCACAAAATGCCTCATATCAACTACTGGCAGTATAACTATCATCAATCTGCTTTGGGTGCATGAGAAGTTGATTGCTCATTGGCTTTTATCCTTACGCTACTTTAGTGGCATCATTTTTTAATGACTATGGGGTATTGATTTTTCCCTGAGGAAGATACCACTTGTGTAAAGATGAGTGCTGGCTTTGGAATAGGAAAGTTGATGTATTGAAGGTATTGGCTCATGAGTGTAAGACTCCAGTGGACGCCACTGCTGGGTTTCTCCTGTAATGTTAGCCTCTTTCACACTCTTGTAATCATGCATATATGTAAAGGCCTGCATTGGTCTCATGGTGGTATTTATTGACTGTGGATGGCAAATAACAAAAATGAAAAGAAATAACAAAAATGAAAAGTGTTAGATTTATTACTATGAAAACATCAATCTTGGTGTTTTCAGCCAGTGTAGTATAGTGAAGGGCATGGTTTTTGAAGTTTGGTTCTGCCAGCCACAAACCGTATGAATATGATATTGGATAAGATATTTAGCCTCAGTGAAGCACAGTTACCTCATCCTCAAAATGCCTTTTTCACGGAGTTCTTGTAAGGATAACAATAAATAAATGTACAGAGAAAAATACACTGTTAATCATAAAGCCCTCTGCAAATGCTAGATATTATTGTGCTTGGTAGGAGTATTCAGTATCTGTATCTTAATAATCAAAGGGCCTTTCTATGATTTTATTTTCTACCCACCCAACCTTATGCTGGAGCTGGCCCATCTGGCTTAGGAGCCTGTACGTATCTCTTCCCTTAATTCAGTGATGTCATGGTGGTTCTTGAAATAGGCTATGTTGGGAGTATTTGTACACTGGAATTGTCAAGTGCTACAAACCAGGGCTCCCCCTCCCCACTTCTGAGAGTCAGCTGTTAAACATTTACCAACACACTTGACCAGACCCCAAGTCTTCCTTAACCTCTGATCCTTCCCCCCCCCCCCGTCAATAGAAGTCACAGATTTCAAGAATGTCAGTTTTGTAAATCCTGGAGGGCAGAGACTTTTTCAGTGTGGGTTTTCATTCATTGCCAGTACAGAGCCTGACACATACTAAGTGTTCCAAAAAAAAAAAAAAAAATGTTGAATGATTGGGTGTGAATGAATCACTTTAAAGATGCAGTGGAAAAACACTCTAGAATGTGAGTATTGACAGTAGCCTATGCAAACCTGAGTCTTCCAATTAACTGCTCTGAGTTTATGTTTCTGCATCTGTAGAATGGGAAAGCTAGTATGTACTTCATATAGGATTGATGTGAAGATTAATTAAGGTAACATGAAGTGCACACATTGGACAGTTAATAAATGCGAGGTGTCTTTCCTTCCTTCCTGAGGCTAATGGGAAATTCTGTTCTTTCTCCTATTCATCCTCCTGCTTGACTACCCCCTGGCTACCTCCCACTGTGTTTATGTACATATTTATGTCTACACGCAAATGCATATGTTTAGCAACAAGCTGCATAACTATCATTTCACACCAGGATGCCAAGCTCAGCCAACACAATCAGATGCTAACACCTGTGATGGAGGCAGAAAGAATGACTTCCATAAACCAATGTTTAATTTTTGAAATTGGAGTAGATAATTCAGAAGGGTAATTCACAGAGTTCCTAATTGTGTTTCTTCTCAAGATATAAGCTGGTGGGAATCCTTTATTCATTTTGCCTTCCTGTTAGGGTGTCTGTAAGGTCCAAGTGGGATGATGTACAAAAAACGCTCTACACATGCTAAT
Source organism: Cynocephalus volans (assembly GCF_027409185.1). Classification (NCBI taxonomy): domain Eukaryota; kingdom Metazoa; phylum Chordata; class Mammalia; order Dermoptera; family Cynocephalidae; genus Cynocephalus; species Cynocephalus volans. The sequence continues at coordinate 48,606,609 of NC_084462.1, forward strand.
TATGGCTACTGTTAGAATAGAAAAATAACATCAATGAATCATAGAACCTTAGATTAAGCAAAGATTATCATTTAGTCCAATCCTGTTAATTCATTGATGAGTAACTTTAGGCACAAATAAAGTGATTTTTCTTAGGTCACCCAGTATAATTAATGACAGGAATTAACCTAGAGTTTATTGACTCCAACTCCAGAGCCTTGTTTGTGCTAGCACACAGCTGTGTTCTCAGTTTGACAAGATTGAAATGCCAACCGCTGGGAAGAAAGTGTGATCTGAAACACATACATGATGAAGAAAAGAATAAGACATGCCAACATGCATCAAGAAAGCATGCATACATCTTGAGTAAAATCAGTTCAATTCTGTCAGATCATTTTTAAAGCACTGTTTTGTCACAATGAAAATACAATTTAAATTAGTGGAAAAGGATCACAAATGCCTCTTTGAAGACTTATAAAATGGCAAAAAAAAAAAAAAAAAAAAAAAAAAACCTCTTTAATGGGCTAAAAGAAGAAAACAAAGAGGAATCACAGGAGCCTGCACTACTTTGAAAACAATAAATGATACCAGAGCCAAAGGGATAAAGCAGTGTTAAAAACACAAAACAGCTAACAAAACCCATGTATGCTGAACACAACACCTTCTAGACATGTTCAACTGTCATGTTCTCTCATTCCTAAATTTTCAAGCTCAGATGTAATAAATTTGAGCTCATAACAATCCAGCAGCTTAAGATCTCCTTAACAGTTTAGCCCACTGCTGTTCAACTGCCTGAAACTTCTGGGAAGGAAGACATCCCAGGAAGGCACAAGATGAGGATCAGGTGACATGAGACTCTCAAGGGACAGGAGGGAGGGAGCAGGGAGAATCAATCAGACTCAGTCAGTGCTCCAGGTAATAGATGATTGTATTAGCTTTTATTTAGGGATGGTATTAAATACATTTACTAGTGGGGTTCAGGCACCAACTACTCTGAACTGATGCTGCCTATAATGTTGCAGCAGGTTCTGGAGGCAGTCCCCAAAGCAGGGCCAGGGCTGCTGGAGTGGGTGCAGGTGAAGCAAGGATTTCTCGAGCTCAGAGCAGCAACTGTTTGCCAGCTGGGAGGAAGTCATCCAATATTCTAAAAGTTGAAATTAGTGTGAATTGAAATCAGAGTGAAAGTAGTGTTGAGCTATTAGCATGCCCTCCACAGATTTCTCCTCCTTCCTTCGCCTGCACTTCCAGTTTCATGGCTGCCAGAGACACGTCCCATCAGTGGTGTCGTTCAAAGCATCACACTGCTCTTTATCCCCAGGTGCAGGGTCCTCAGAGAACAGGTGATGAGGTGATGCCCACCCATGAGCCATGATTGATGTTGACTCCCCTGTTTCTGGGGTGACAAAGCCAGGCTCCTGCAGAAGCCATGCCTGGATTGTCCAGGAACGAGGCAGGTCCTGTCAGGGCAGTGGTGAGCTGGAGCACCCTTTCCACACAGAGCACCCAGTCTCACCTCAGCTCCAGCCACACAGGCATGCAGGCTCAGTTTCCCTCTCCTGGTTTCTAAAGGGAAGTCAGAAATTCAGTATTTCCAGTTTTGATCACTACGGAGGCCCATGCTGGAGGGGTCAGTTTGAGGCTTCACGCTTACCAAAACACTGCATAAGAGCAGAAAGGCTGGTGTTCTTCAAGAACACGCTGAGACTGGATTTTTCCCAGGTAGATTATGTTTCCTCTCTAGCCAGGGACCAGCAATCAGTGTACATTGTGATGTTTACAGGCAATTCATTCTCCCTGGATTACCATGCTGCTCTCATGGGTAAAGGCTAGTTTGTGGGCCTTGACTGCAAGGGCTGAGTTTTGTTTCACTGTGGTCTCCTCTCCATTCCCCGTTTGAGGAGACAGCTGCCTCCAAGGAAGGCCCTTTGCCCTTTGTTTACTGCTTTCTGCAGTGAGAGGCTTCTCAGCTGCCTACTTTGCTGGGCCTGATGTAGCCAACATCTTGCAGATATAAAATGGAAAATGGGCTTCTCATCAGAAAAGCAGCAGCTGTTTAACACCATCAGAAAACAAAATCATCCTACTTTAAAACCAGATTTAGCAGTTTAAAAGAGCTGCTAAGACAAAATTAGATGGAGGCAAGAGTGTGGTTTTGGAACTGACACTGCATCCACCAAACCCTCTAATTCATGTAAAAACAACTTTACAGCATTAAATGGCTGAGGTTTTTTGAGAGGAAGAGCTTTCAGTTTCTTCAAATTATGCATTAAAAGAATGCATAGATTTATCTCACCCTTTTTATCAACCAATTTTAAGTAGCATTATGTCAAAATTATTATGACAAATTACAGAGATGATAACACTTTTTTCCTCGACCCCATATCCACAATGGTGACTGATATGTTCCCTTTTTTGGCAATTGCTCTATACTCTGTGCTATAGACAGAATGTGTATGTACCCACTAAATTCATATTTTGAAATCTTAACCTCCAAGGCGATGGTATTAGGAGGTGGGGGCTTTGGGAGTTTATTAGGTCATGAGGATGGAGTCCTCGTGAAGGGATTAGTGCCCTTATAAAAGAGAATCCAGAGAGCTCCCTCACCCCTTCCCATTGTGAGAAAATAGAAAGCACGTGGCCCTCTATAGAGCAAGAAGTGGGCCCTCACCAGACACTGAATCTGCAGTTGTTGGAGGTTCCAGCCTCCAAAACTATGAGAAATAAATTTCTGTTGTTTATAAGTCACCCAGTCTACAGCATTTCTCTTATAGCAGCCCAAACACACTAAGACACTCTACTTTCTCTAGACTGGAGTTAATAAGGCAGTATGCTCGGTTTTGTTAAGTAATGAGATATAAATCTTGCATCTGAGGTCTCTATAGTTATTAACATGTTTAAGTCATTGTTTTCCATTTTGAGCCAGCTATTGATGATTTCAGAATATCTATTGCACAAATTATTGGTACAGAAGAATATTCTTCCATTGACTAAACTGTTTTCTCCCCTAGCCAACAGAAGTCCTCCTGTGACTTGTTTTCGTTTTGCTTCATTCTTGAACATAAGATCTGTCTGGAAGGTAAATTTGTAAAGGATACCAAAAAAAAAAAAAAAAGAAATAAAAGAAAAATTGTGATCATTATCAAATTACCTGCCTCCCAGCCATGTCTGCTCTTATGCTGGTAACAATTTCGATGAGTATATTACGAAATTTTTAATGTTATCATTGGACTTTTTTTTCATTTACAAATAAAGGTGAACAATTGCATGCTTGCTGGCTTTTTGCTTTTCCTACTACAGAAGTTTTTTTTTTTTTTTTTTTTTCTCTTCTTTTCTTTTTTTTAACTCTTGGGGTTTTTTTTTTTTTTTTTTTCTGGACTAGGTAATGAATTTCCCTGCATAAATCATATGGTTTTTAATCCAAGACATTTTACAAGAGCTCGTTTGCACTAGTAGCCATATAGTTAAGGTTAGGACCAGTGGTATTTGCCAATTTTGATACTGGTGAGTTGAAAGTAAATGTACTGAGATCAAAATGTACCTCCTGGAAGTGCTGGAGAACTGGAAGGGGATGTGGAAAAGGGTAGGTCCTGGAAATGTGGGGAGGAGGCTGGTGATGTTCAGGGCCTTTTGGAATGAGATGACTCCATGAGAATTTTAGGGGGCTGAGTACGCTGTCATTCTGGAAGCATTGTGCTCCAGGAACAGTAAGAAGTGATTATGGAAAAGGAATTGGAAATGAACCTCTCTTTTTTTTGGTGCTTCTGCCAGGAAAGTAGAGATCAAATATGAGAGTAAGACTTTGGACACAAAGTCTGGATGCCCAAGTCCTGACCCACTTAAGGTCAGTAAATTAGAGTTGGACCTGGGCTCCCAGTGGGTTCGGGAGAACTCTCTCCAGGAGGGGTGCAGGACATCATCTTAAAGTGGTGTGACAAGCCCATCAGCTGAGGAGGTCAGTGCCTGCCTTGACCCATGCCGGTGGGTGCCAGTCAATCATCCTGTCCAATAGAAAGCCTCAGTTTCTTTTAAAGAACTTGTGTGTACTTCGTTCCAGGCAAGGAACTCAAGTTACCCTAGACTAACAAATCAAAGGAGCACCCCAGCACCTGCCATTCATCAGGTTCCTTTCAGCAAAGTAGTTGTGAAAGAGAAAGAATTTTACTTGTTCTTAAAGTATACACCGATGGAGAAGCAGATGTTGAACAGCGGTCCAGCAATGTGCCATAACTGTTTGGGACAGGAAGAAGAGAAAAAATAGATTCGATAGCAACCGCAGAGGGAAGGGAAGGAGGTGCAGCAGAACCGCCTGCTTTGGAACGAAGCCTGAGTGCCAGCACTAACATCCTTACTCCTGCTTTAAGAGGGACAGGATTTTCCCCTAAATACAATCAGAGGTTTGCCCTTAGATACCAACAGTTCTACAGAAGGCAGTGGAGGTGGGTGGACTTTTAAGGTGAGAGGCAGAAAGAGGAAATTAGACAGACAGACATAAGGGCACCTTTCCTTATCAATACTCTTGTCCTCTCTGTTTCTCCAATCCGCTTACTTTTTGGCAGGCACCCATATCACATTAAAAATGCATCCTGTGATTCTAATATATTATCTCTGCTTATAGACACTCTCAAGATGGGGGTTACATGTGTCTCAGAGCTGCGGCAGCATTGTATCAACAATCCCTTATATAATTGTGACATTTCAGTTCATACAGTATTGATGGTTGCTTTTTATCAAGAGAGAAGAGTGTTGGGTCATGACTGAGGGTGGATTTTTGTGTCAAGTACCCAAGTTCAGATTCTCGTTTCCTCCAATTCCTAACTGGGTGATACTGGGCAAGTTACTTAAACACTGTGTTACATTATCTGTGAAATGGACAACTGATAGAACATACTCTCTCACACACACACACGTGTGTGTGTGTGTGTGTGTGTGTGTGTGTGTGCGCGCGCGCGTGCATGAAGCAATGTAACTATTACAGAACAGCATTCAATAACTGTTGGCTGTTAGTATCTTTATTATGAATTACACTTAAACATAAAAATAAACCTAAACTACAAAGTTTATTTCAGCTTCCAAAAAAACAAACAAACAAATAAACAAAACCCCTAAAGCCAACAGGCCCCAAATGAGGGCTCTCTAAAGCCACAATGCCAATGAGATCATACACCTTCCCAAACCAAGACCATCTATGTTGTTTGTACCAAGTGACAGCTGGGTCTATTTTTTTATTTGCTATGTCATGCATGCACGACTGGTTAAAAGGCTTTTTAGACAAGAGCCCAGTGAAACCGCAGAAGAAAAAAAGACAGAGGAAAAAAAAATCTTCACAGGCAAGTGACAGGATTCAGGATCCAAGCATGCAGTGATGCCCTAAGCTCAAAGTCTTTACAAGCTGAGTGGTCGATATGGCTGCATAAGATCATCCTCCAATATGGCCCTGAGAGAACATGTAAAGGACCGGGCAGGCAGGGAAGAGAGAGGGAAGCACTCGGCTGAAAGATTGACTGATCTTGCTACGGATCAGATGGATGGTTCTAAATGACCTGCAAAGACATTCTGGAGCCCTGGGCCACAGCATTAATAGCCCAGACACCACTCTCACTTCTGAAGTAGTTATTAGTGACTGAAGTCGCAGTTGACAACTGCGACTTCAGTTTCAAGTAATGGTTTAACAGCATCAACTTGAGGAAAGGTTATATCTCGTTGTGTCTGGTGGACTGCTGACACTTAAAGGAAATAATTGGTAGATTTAGACCGGAGAGAGAAGCTGGTGGGTAGAACAGGAGGGGAGGTCGAAAACTTAGGGTGGAACTTCAGTGTGGTTGTGTGAAACAGAGCTAGGAATTCTTCCCAAGCTGAAACCACACGCACACACAAGTACATGCACACAGATGCCACCCACATTGCCATCATCTTCACTCTGATCTTCTGTATAATACCCAAAGACCAAAAGGTCCTGTGTTTTTCCCTCTCAGGTACCAGGTTACAACTATTTTTCATGTGCTTATACTTGCCAGTTGGAACGCATTGCAATTTTTAAAAATACCACATTGAACAATGAATGAAACGTGCTTTCCCGGCACCTTTGGGTATGGGACAACTCGACCTTTTTGTTCTGCCTGCTCCTCTGCAGCTTGACATGAACCATCAATAAAACATGTGGCTCCCACACCCAACTGACTGTCATCACGTTTCAGCCAGCAGGATTTGATTTGAGGGAGGTGCTGAAGGACCGTGTTGGCAGAAGGGAAGCTGCAGACATACATCAGGAAAGGAGGGAAACTTCTGTGAGCATGTGTGTGTGTGTCCGCATGTGTGCATGCATGTGTGTGCACGCGTGTGTGCATGTGCATGTGTGTGTGCATGTATGCACGTTCGTGTGCTGTGTGTGTGTGTGCGTGTGTGTGTGCATGTGTGCACATACGTGTGTGGGTGTGTGTTCATCCCCATATGTGATTCATTCCTTAGCAATTCCCACATACAGAACTACCTCTGCCTTCACAAAAGTAATACAGGTAAGAGTCAAGCTGGTTGTCAAACATATTCAGATTTTGATCCCAAGCACCTTTTAATTTTGCCATGTTGACACCGGGAGGCTTTTCTTCAGAAGACATTATTGTTACTACTTTTATTAACAGGTGACAATTCAGGTAATTTTTTACCTACATAAAAGGTAAAAAAATTTTTACCTACCTACCTATGCTGAAACCTACATATTGTAAGGTTTGTGTTATTTTGCCTTCCTTCCTTCCTTCCTTCCTTCCTTCCTTCCTTCCTTCCTTCCTTCCTTCCTTCCTTCCTTCCTTCTTTCCTTCCTTCTTTCCTTCCTTCCTTCCTTTTTCCCATTTTCTTTGACTTGTATTTCCTTTGGTTATCTAGCATCCACATGTGTGTATCAGTGAAAAGATACAGAATAATAACACACACTTGAGTGACACCATTCATGACATAGGATCATAAAGCACATTAATAGGTTGACTTTAACTGCTAAAAAGGCTTGGAGAATTGCTCTAATACCTGTCTTCCCATAGAATGGATCAACCTTTGGTTTGGGTAGAAGTAGCTGGGTTAGAAATAACAGCTCCATGGCAGATTCTAAGGTTGTTCTTCTCAATCACTCCTACTTGCCACTGATTGAAAATATTTAGATGGGGATTTGACAAGCCAAGCTAAGTGTCTACCCTGACTCCTTTGAAAAGTGTCTGGGGAATCACTGTAATTCACCACTGAGACAGGCTCAGGTGTTTATTTTCTCTGGGAAATCACCAAGATAAGGTTAAAGGCATAAAACAGAAAAAAGAAATAATAAAACAAGTGACAAATATAAAAAAAAATCAGCCGAAGGTTAGGCTGCCTTGCAATCTAGCACCTCTCCAGTGAAAGATAACCTACAACTGACAAGGGCAGCCAGGAGCTGCGGTGGTGTAAGCAGGTGCACCTTGCCAGCCATTGCTGTGTAGAACAGGCTCCTTGCCATACTGAGCCAACAGAGCTGCCTCCTCCCTGTAATGGCACAGTATTTACCTGGGAGATGTTAACTCTTCAGTCTGTTCCTAGAGGGATGGCACGTTCCCCCTAATTAATTCCTCCACTGGATGTCTATATAACTCCTTACTTTAGTGGTCATTATGAACCTGGATGACGGCTCCTGGAGACAGCTCCAGGGCTTCCAGCTTGGGGTTTGGGAAGACCATGGAGACCAGCACATGGCAGCCATAAGGAGAATGTGACGTGAGCTGTACAGGCACATGTGCACACACACGCGGGGAGATGTGCTCAGAACTGCTGAGATGGCTTTTATTTTGTTATAGGAAATGCTTGTCAGGCACATCAGCTGATAGCAGCCACGGAGCTGGAAGAAGGAAAATGAACTACATTACAACAAACTCGGATTTCACCACTGAAAGCTGCATGCTGACATTTATATTAGCTTCGTTTGACATGTCCTGACGGTTCAGATTGGATGAAGAGAAACGCTTTCTCATGTTTACCCACCCCATCCCATAAAGTGCACCTTTCATCCCAGGTCTGTAGAGGTAATAGATCATGCAAAATGTTACAATTTCCTGCTGGCTGTTCCTTTAGAATTCAGAAACCTCTGGATAGTCAAAAGCATCACGTTCTCTATAGAATTCCTAAATAAAGGAAGGAATTATCCACACATCAAAAGCATGGAGAAGCATTCTAACAAAAGCAGTGGCCCTCTCATTTCATTAAGCCAGAGCAGCAGGTGGGGACTCGTTTAAAATGCAGATTCCTGAGCCTACACTTCACATTAGCAAAATCATGAGAGTCCAAACCTGCATATTTGACAAGAAGATTCTCACTACATTGTAGTTGTGATTATGGGGATATCACAGATATTAGCAGGATATAATAATCTATGATTTTACAATTATTATTTTAATAATATTAGGTTAGTAATATATATACATATATATGCATACAAATTTTAATCATTTGACATTATTATCATTTAGTGAGCCTGCATTGTGTTAGGCTATGATGTGCCCCAGACATTTAGAAAGCACCTACAAGTGAAGCAGCCCGAGCTCAGCGTGTCAAGGCACGCTGCAGTTAGCTGCACCTGAGAATTTCCAGCAGCAAGTGAACATTCCCATGTTACAGAGGAGGTTCTGGGAGGTCAATTCATGAATCCAGTTTGGGGCAAAGCTGTGATTAAAACTTTGATCTTCTGACTCTCCTTCTCCAGATTTGTCAGGCTAATCAAATAATCATTCCACTCATCAAAACCATGGATCTTTAGCGAATTATAAACTCTTCCTCATGATCAGCCTAAGAAGCAGGCAGTGTATTTTTAAAATCATTTTCCCAATGAAGAATGTGCAGTTTAGTGAACTTAAGTAACTTGGCTCATGGTCACCTTCTTGGTACATGGGGAACTGGATTCAAACCTGGGGCTTTTTGCTTCAGGACCCAGCTTTTAGGCTTCATATGATCTATCCACCTGTTTATTCATTTTCCAAGGATACACTGTCCCTGATCTGTCAGGTTTCGGTCCAGATGATGGGGGTACAGTGATGACCACGACACAGTCCCATCTCTGGAGCCTGGAGGCCAGTGAGATAGAAAGCCCCACCCTGGGCAACAGAACACAGTGCCATTGTGGGTTAGAACATAAACTTGCTTCTTCTGGTGCAGTTAAACTAGACTTCCAGAGGACGAGAGCTTAGAGGGGTGACAAATGTGGGCAGGGGAAAGTGAGCCAGCAGTGGCAACAGTACGTGGAAAGGCCTGGAAGTGAGAGCTCATCTGGAGAAGTGGTCAAGTGAACACACTGAGGCTGTGCACTTACATGTGCCGCTGCCCAGCAAATGGAATGCAACTCACTTAATCAGTGAGGGCTGCTAAACCACACGGTTCACACCAGCAAAGTACTTATGGACCTAGAGGATTCACTCAGTCTGGAGATATAGTGAGAAGGATGTTGTCCTCCAGAGAGGTGATGGCCATGACGGAAAGGACATTGTCTGAATCAGACAGATCTGTACTCAGCCTTCTCCTGCCCCCACTTACTAGCTAGGTAATATTGAGAAAGCCTTTTACCCTTTCTGATCTGCAGTTTCCCCAACTGTACATGAGAAAGATAAAACAACTTCTCAGGAATAGTTATCATATACTTAAATATCTGACATAAATGGCAAAAGCAAAGCCAATTATGCACAGGGGAAAGTTTTAGAGAGGCACTTGACAAAGCATTAATTTAATTAATATAAAATATATTCCTATAAAACAATAAGAAAAAGACCACCAAGGCTGTAGAAGAATGGACAAAGTATATAATCATAGAGTTCACAGAAAAAGAAATACAAAATGTCCTTAAATACACATTTTTTTTAAAAAAAAGCATGCTTGCTCTTACTCATTAAAATAAGTACAACTCAAAACCACGAGATATCATTTTCCACCTTCTAGATTATCAAAGTCAAAAAATTTACCATCACTCCATGTTGGGGATGGAGGCAGGTAGCTTTAGCAATATCTATTAAAAATTTAAACATACAGGCTCTATCACCCAGCAATTCTACTTTTGGAAATTTATCATGCAGATGTACTGACAGGTGTGTGCAAAAAAGTATGTATAAGAATGTTCACTGCGGCATACTGTGATATACCAAATTACTTGAACAACTTAAATGCCTATCAAAAGGGATCTGGTTCAATAAGTCATGACAGAGGGAAACAGCGTAATACAAAGCAGCTGCTAAAATGAATGAGGCAGCTCGTTCATGCATCGATAGGAAATGATCTCCAAGCAGGCAGCCACTGGTATGAAACAATACATTTACACCTTGGTACTTACATACACATAAAATATCTCGGGAATAGTACACAGTGACCCCCTGGCATTGATTCCCTCTAGAAAAAGAAACTGAATAACTTGAGGATGGAATGGGTGTGAGAGTTTTAACTTTTTGAATTTTATACCTATTAATAACAAATAAATACCTTTTCAAGGAGCAGAAATTTAAAAAATACAGCAAATGAAATACAAAGACAAAATAGATGGTGTTTCCTGATACATACACCCTAATCTTGGATGTGTTATTTGGAAGAGTGAAATGAGCTTGAACATCCACACTTTCACCTGTGTGCCTTGTGACAAATGTTCCTTTTCGTACTTTGGACAGCCTACTATTGATAAAAAGGTGTCATAAGTAATATCGGAACAGAGCAAGTGGACCTTGTTAATTCATCACATGTGTTATTAAACTTAGAGCTTTCCACCTCTGTATACCATAGCAACGGAGTAGAACAAAAGACAGGCTAACTACAAATTCCAGCTCCATCCACTACTTCCTAGCTGTGTGACCTTTGGCAACTTTCTTACCCTCTCTGAACTTATTATATTCATAAATAAGAGGAGTCCTTTTACTTAGGACAAGAGTACTAAAGAGATTATGAATTTACAGTACATCACTGGACATACAGCTGTTCAACTTTGTGGCAACACCCAAGAGGAAAATGTCTTTTAGTTTTCTGCTTTTTGTATTCCTTCTACTTACCGAAGTTAACGTTCAGATATTGCCAAGTCACTTTGCTTTCTTAGACCATTATTTTTCAAAAGTCATAATGAAAGCATAGATCCTTTCTTGGGGTCTAGCTTGGACTCAGGCACTAACTTTCAACATGATCTTGGGAGAGTCACTCTCTCAACTTCAGTTTTTTTCATCTGCAAAAAATGTAATAATTATAATTATATCATTTTTCTTATAGGGTTGTAAGTTTCAATTGCATCTGAAAAAGCATATTCACACATAGCTATGGAAAGTCAAAGCCTTTTAATAAATAAGCCAAAGTAACTGACTTATCTCATATGGTAAGTTAATTTCACAATGAGTAACAGGCTGGGGACATTTTGCAGGGAAAGTCAAGCAATACACACTCCACCATCCCTATTCCTGAAATAAGCACTCTTGCAGCAAACAGGCTACTCTTGCAAAGTCTCCTTTACACACTGATGTACATTCCTATTTTAACAGGTAATTGACAACTAATTGTGTAGGCAGTTGTCTTGTAGAAATCTAAACAACAGCTGCAATAGGTCATGATTGGATCTGGAGCCCATAGGGAGCAGTGACAAGGGAGGAAAAAGAAGATCATGATTATTCTCTAGGATTCACAGCCCACAGATGCACAAAGGACACTAGGGGTGGGGAGTCCAGGACCCTCCTGCTGCAAGGTGGTCAGACTAGTTTAAGGGAAATTTGAACAAGGACGACTTTGGTCTTAACTGGGCAGGAAAGGTCACAGCCCATGACAGCTATCAGGGAGGGCTGAAGGCCAGAGTGCAGATGGTCTCAGGTGACTGAGCAGAGCCCTAGGGGAAATTCTGTTATATTTTATTTCTTATCTAACCTAACTGGATCTTTTGCTTAGTCTATAAGCATATATATTTTACTACCTAATACAGTTGGTTATCTGTTAAATCTCCACATTTAGTTACACTGCACTCAAAAAACTAATATGAGATTATTTTCATATTAATACTTTGCCACTGAGAGTCACTATACTGCATCGACTTTTTAGGGTAATCCTAATTTCAAATATAGTATCATTTGACCCCCTGAATCATCAAGATACTTTAGGAATTTTAATACTTGCACAGCTTCTGACTAGATTAATTAATTCAGAAAGCATTACCTTAAAAAGTGTATGTATGTTACAAAAATCTCATAAAAGAATCAATGTTTGAAAAATATCTAGTTACTCAAAAGACCACCAACACTTGCTTTTCAGCTTCAAATGTCAATGGGTATGTCCATGTCCCATGGTCTTATTTACCTTGGAGTAGAATTATTTGGACAACCTCCCACTATAGAAGCCCACATGATTGGAGCTGCAAGGCTAAGCCTGCTGAGTACAATACAAGAAGAAAGTAAAATTTTTCCCGTCGCTCCTGTAAGCACTATTCATTGTGCCTGTCAATCAAATCATTTAAAATGTCCCATTTTGTTTAATTATTATGTTTTATCTTAACATCAAAATGAGTACAAGGGGCAAGGGAAGAAATGCATGTTACAAGAGAAATACTCTTCACCAAAATTACACATGAGGGAAAAAATACTCATGCACCTATATTTTGGTTCAGAGAATATTCCAGACGGTAGCCTGAATGAAAGTGTCCAAAGTTCATAAGTTAAGGCAGCGGCCGGAATGTCAACACAGCCTGGAAGGACTGTGAATGTCAGGATAAGCAGCAGGCCTTTTTGGATGACAGCTCAATGTGAAACAAAAAACCAGCCTCCATCCAGCTCACCCTGCAAGGGTGTCAACATCAGAAAATGTTCCATCACACAGCTAGTAGAAGCACAGCCTGATGGACACCAAGCCTGACCTTGCTTCCCAGGAGACATTCCCTCCAGGTCATGGGTGAGGGAGACTGGCAAGGGTCACTGAGGGGGGCTTGCAAGTACAGCTGCTTGCTCAGAATCCATCCCCTAATCAACAGGACTCAGCCTCGAGGGGTTGTCATGCCAGCCCTTTCACTCGCACTCACTGAACAGGCGAAAAGCAAAGCCCAGAGAACACTCCCGTTATTACAGATCCAAAGCTGTCTGGAATGAAAGCACCAAGGAGAGGATTAAAACAAGGGTCCAGCTTGGATGGGGGAGCCAAGCTAGCTGGTTGTGATGAGCCATACTTGATTCCTTTATTGCAAAAAAAAAAAAAAAAAAAAAGAGCTCTGCTAAACAGTGGTGCAAAGAAAGGAAGAGATAGATGATGGATGGATAGATGGATGGACAGACAAATGGGTATATAGATAGGTAGATAGATAGAATGATAGGTAGTATATTTAGTTCTATAGCTATGCCTTTATATCTGTAGTTATATCTGTATCTCTCTTTTTATACATGTAGCCATGCTTGAGGCCCTCCAACCCAGGCAGTGGCTTAAGCACATTGACCCCCTTTTACATGATCAGAGATGTTTAACTTCCCTAGTTGATTGCTTCAGGATGAAATCCTGCCTAATGACTTCCTGTGATATGCAGAATCCTGCAGGGTCCTGGAGGCACACACTGGACTCCCTAGTTTATTGGGTAGCTGGCGGCTGCTTAGATTCAGGGCAAGGGCAGTGACACTTTCTGTCTCTGGAAAAGGAGCCCTTGGCTGCACTGTGCCCTGTGCCTTTAGCAGGTATCTCAGTGTCAGAGGTATTAAGGCTCATGATGCTCTTTGCTTCCTTCTGTCTGTATCTTCCTTCTTGCTGCGCACACCAGCCCTCTTTCTCCGCACTTCACCTCTCCCTCTCATTAGATTTATGGTCAGTGACTACTAGGTGGCCTGGAAGTGGACATGTCAAGCTGAGCCTGCAAAACTAGCAGTTTGTGACCTCTTCCAGCTGGAAAGAAGTAGGACTTGGTGGTGGTCCTTCCATGTGGAAAAAAGAGATATGTTTCTCATACATTTGTCTAAACCGATTACACACATGTAGGTAAATTATTTTTGACACCTACTACATTTGTCCTGATTTGTTGTCCATCGTGGAAAAAAAAAAAGAAAAAGAAAAAAATTAGTAGGGCACGATCACATGCAATTCTACATATTCACATAGGATTCAAAATTAGAGGAGTCAAAAGAAACTCAGGTCAGAGCAAGTTGCCCTGTTATACTTTCTGTATTTGTGTTCTCTGTTTAACAATAAGAATAACAGCCCAAATGGTTTAATGGTCTAGGGGCTACTTATATCTTTCTACATGTTTTGATTTCTTAAACGTTTAGTAGAGCAAAAAGGTAAGTGAAACTTATCAGTAAAAATGATATCGATAATAGCTAATATGTATATAATCTCATGGGGACACAGAGTAGACCCCGGCAGCAGACCCCAGAGTCTACTCCATTTAAATACCACTATAATGTGTACCATTATTTTTACTGATTGGTCTGGGTAAAGCATCAATCTGAAGCCTCCATTGTTTAGCAGACTACTAAAAGGCAATTACAAACTAAAGCATATGTTTTGCTCATTTATTTTCATTTTACTCATATTGTAGGTAAAAGGCATTAGCACTATTTTACAAATGAAAAAAACTGCAGTGAGAAAACCAGTGAGAGACTATCCCATAATCAAGACAGGGACATTTTGGATTAGGATCTTTGAATTTAGTTGCAATTTCATGTAAAAGAACTAATTCCATCTTCTTGCCCTGAAACAGGAAAGAAGAAAAGGCCAACTTCTTGTTATCAAAGCAATAATTTTGTAGGAGAAGGATCAAAATAGAAGGAAAGAGAGGACCAAACTTGACATAACATAATGCAGCTTAAATATCTCTTAACGATAGACTTCCAGCAAACTTCATTCCCCTGGGATCCTAAATTTGAAAACAGACTTAAGAAAGAATGTTACTGTGAGAACTTTAATGAGTAGAAAACTTTCTTGATCCTATAAAATCAAAAGAACAAGTTTCAATCATCTGACCAGTGAAGACTGCACTGGTATAAATGTGAACAGGAAAGAGAAATATTCCCAAATAACTGTAGGTAGATAAGTACCTCTGCTTTGACTTTGAGACAAGATTCTTTCACTGCCCTACTTGTTTGTCACTGAAACTGCCTGCATTTCTCAGGTTTTGAAACAATGAAACAAAGAGTTAAATGACCTACAGCCTGGTGATGGTAATGACAAAACTAGTTAAGAAGAAACAATATTGTTACTTCATTTGCAGTATGCAGAACAGTTACTTAAATCAGCGTAACAGGTCACCTAGAGAAATGTGTACAAACTGTATTCTGTGGAACACTAATCCATCAAAATATTCTAGAAAAATATGTTGCTGATTGCAGTACATTTAGGAAATGCCATACACTCTTCTTGGAATCAATCCATTGTGAACTACTCTTCAAAATTCAAAGAGCATGTTCAACATCCACAATTATTATTAAAGTAATATTAAACAACTGTTAAAAGCTCTAAGTCCTGTAGTAAAAGGAACTATAACTTTCTTTTAAAATTGTGTTTCTAATAATAATTTTTTTTTCCAGTTTATGCCCATAGACATCACACCCATTCTGGGAAAGTCTTCATTTGGGTGGAAAGAACACTGAGGTAGAGAGGTTTCTCCTTTCTCCTTCCTCTTCTATAATTGTTTTACTATGAGGATCCCCTCAAGCTCATAATAGACTTCCTTTCTATATGCCAGAACTTACAGGGAAGTATAGTTTGTACTGCTGCTTCTGTATCTTTGGATCAACCTGGGCCACTTAAACATTAAGCTGCCCATGGTAGCCCCAACCCTAATATTTAGGCACCTCAGGGCTATTGATTTAGAAAGTTCTGGACCTTCTGGCTTTGATCCTGCCTCGAGTCTCTGCCTCCCTTTCTAGAAATATTTTTTCCCAGTTGCTGGTCTTTTGCCTTTATTTGCCATCCTTGATCCAAATTTGCCCTTGAACTTAGGTTTGCTCTTGATGATTTGTGGTGGTTGTTTTTCTGCACCTAGGCTTGTTTCTATCCTCTCTGGCTTTGACCATGTCAAACCACTGTTGGCAACTTGTCTGATAAAACCTCAGGTCCAAGATCCAACCATAGCATTGCTCTCACAATCCAGTACCCATCTTGAAGTAGAATCAGACATTACTGTTCCAATCTGGAAATGAAATTACTGCACTAGTCATCTGGAGAGATATCTGGGTTTATTATGACTGCACGTATAGACAGCACTATAATGCTAAGCACAACACAGCTTCCCTAGTCCTCAGTTTATTTGTCTATAAAATGGTGACTTTCTCACCTAACTTTCTACAGCACAGGAAGGGCAAAGTTTTGCTACACAAAAGCATTTTCTTTTATTAACATGTGTCTTTGCCCTCTTCTTCTAAAGCTAGCTGTATACACACACACATGCATACATGTATATTTAATCAAAATATGTGTGTGGCTCTAAATAGTTTGCATAATGTGTCACACACACCATTTTCATTGAATTCTAATAAATCCAGGTGAAGAGGTGAGGTAGAGACTATGATGGCAAATTTCCAGATGAGACAACTGAGACCCAAAGAAATTTAATGAGTTGCTGAAAGTTGCACAGCTGGTAAGAAAGGGGCTGTTCTGAGACCCCAGTGTCCTGGCCAGCAGGTGATTTCTTTGACCTCCTCAAGAAGCAGCACATTCCATCCAGGGCTGGTGACCTGGTGATGTTCTTCAGCAAAGCAGGCCTAATTACACATTTTCCACACCATGCATTCTTTCTAAAGAAAGGAAAGATGATCGCTAAATATACCACTGCTTCCTCCCAGTCAAAAGGAATGCAAAAACAAATGCCTCCTCCTGACTTTTTCATCAAAAGCTGCCTTACCTCTAAACACCCATATGTTTGAGAGGTAGCAGGTAAGATAAGTCATGGTTTATGAATGCCTTACTTTGGGAGGTAGAAATAGAAAGCCAAAATGATCATTCATTCATTCGTTCACTGATTCATTCAATACATACTGTAAGCTACTCTGTGCCATATGTTCTTGCAGACACTGGTGATACAGAGAGAATCAAAACTTAAAGCTTTCTTATTCACATAGAGCTTACTTTCTTGTGGGGAACCAGATAATAAATATATAAATACACAAATAAATGAGATGAATTTTTATATGAAGAAGTCTAAGAAGAAAACATGACAGCATGGTGGAGAGAGTGATGTTTGAAGGTGGTGGGGGCACAGCAAACATCACTGACGAGGAGGCTCAGGAAAGGCCTCTGTGAGGCCAACAATTTAAAGATGCTGCTTGGAACCTTCCAGCCAAGAGAGAGGCGAGTAGCAAAGAAGAGTTGGACCTGGTATTAGCTAGTGTAGGCTCAAGTTCACCACACTGGACTCCTACAATTCTGGGTCAGAGAGTGATTTTCTAAGTTCATCTGGAAAAAAAAATCAAAAAACATCTATTAGAAATTAACATTCATAGATGGCAAACAGCTGGGAAAAAAAGGAGTTTTGGAGGAGAGAGGGAAAATAGAGGCTGATCTTATGTTCTACATTTGAAAATCTTCCACTTTCACTGTTCAAAGGGAAAGAGCAAAAGGGGTTGGTGATGGTCCACACACCCAGCAAAGCCAAGGTCAATGGTGGATAACTCTGGACCCCATTAAGCACGCTCTTGTTTATATACTTGGAATACTGACTGCTGAAGAGTTTTAAGCTATTCAATAAACGTCTTCTGTCATGTTCATTTTCAAAAGTATATAATTTCCTATGCAAACTGTAACATACCAACTTTCAAAGGAAGTTGCTGTGGGTAGGTGGTGATGGCACTGTGTTTCCTAACTGGTGATTAGCAAATTTATTGCATGATAAACCATTTTCAGTGAAGCTTTGAAAAATAAAAACATGCTTCTTCCTGAGTAATTAGTTGCTCTTTACCGCCAACAAACTGTAATTTTTATTCCTTTTACACAAGCCCATTTATTAGGAGAGAGAGCGCACAAGCATTTATGCTTTTGTGTTTATACTGCAAAGAAGACATGGCATCGAAAACCTGCTATGAGAATTCTGAATGCCGTTATATTTTAAAATCCACATTAATTATAGATCCACTTATTCTTAGAAAAGACAGGAATTGCAGCAGGGTGGCGGCAGGGGGAGGGATTCTTGTATAAATTGCCTCCCAAGGACCCCACTGAAATTTCCATAACATTCACCACATGACACTGATGTGTGAAAATTGACATGAAGATTTGAAAATTGGGACCGAGGGAGCCCAAGCATAAAATAACTTCAATTTTGTGCTCTCTCTGTCTCTCAGAGGAATAACGCGTAGGACTGGCCAACACAACACAAACAAGTGAAGGGGGAAAAAAAATCCGGGGAGAAGGATAGGAGTTATTAAGGAAAAAACACACTTCTCACTCACAGAGAGAAAGGATGATCAATGGATTTAGTCACAGAGAAATTCAAGCAGAAAATTGCTGCTGTTTTTTATCTGAACAGCAGAAGGTTTAACCAAACCAGAATTCTCAAGTCTGAGGAAGGCATCTACAACTACCTGTGGACAAAGGAATGGGAGATGGGTCTTTGAACCAGAGGAAAATGGTCAGGTCATCTTATTCTTCAGTTATATAAAGATCAGGTTTTTGATAGAGAAGGCTTTGCATTTGAAATGCCCTAGGTCAAGGCTAACATCCATTACAGCCCAAAATAGTTTCAAAGTATATGAAATAAATAATGAGCTCAGTTCCAATGCCTGCCCTTGAATGAAAATAATACCCCAAGTAGTATGTAAAATGAATGTGAAAATGGTACACAGTCCATGGACAGTCTACCTTCCAAGAATGACAAATGTAAAATCATTACTGACAAAATGGAATGTTCTAGCAATTCCTC
The DNA here is from genome assembly GCF_027409185.1 of Cynocephalus volans. Classification (NCBI taxonomy): domain Eukaryota; kingdom Metazoa; phylum Chordata; class Mammalia; order Dermoptera; family Cynocephalidae; genus Cynocephalus; species Cynocephalus volans. The sequence goes on from NC_084462.1 coordinate 48,625,420, forward strand.
ACCTGGTAAAAATATTTAAAGAGCAGCTCATATCACACTATTTGGACACTTGAACAAAACAGAAGGGGGAAAAAAAGACTTTGGCTGTCCTGGTTTACTTCTGATGGCAGGAAAATTGAGAACTCAATTACCTAAACTGTATAGTTTTGAGTAAAACATAGCTGCCCACATTTGGGGAATCACTTCAAAGAATGTCATCTCCAACGTCAAGATTTAAAGTCCTGTTAGAACGCACAGATTGTTCTATGTAAACAGGTACCTGCTATTCCTTTGAGCTAGAGGAAGTGGAGTAAACAGTCTAAATGTCCTCTAGAAAAAGTTAAAGTTTGTGAATGCTCTAATAAAGTGTAAAAGCAGATTTGGGGAAAAAATTAATGAAAGCACTCACCCCTTGGTAGTTATATGACTTTAGGCAAGTGACTTAATCTCTCTAAAGCTCAATTGCTTCAACTGTAAAAATAAGAAATGAACAAAAAACCCTACTTCAAGGTGGGTTGGGGGGAAAATCAGATAAGGTTTATAAGGTTTGCATCCTATACTAAGTATTGAATAAATATCAGTATTTTATTTCAATATAACTCTATTGACTACTCCCAACACTTTCTACAACCAAGCCAATAAAATCCCTTAGATTGGCATAGTATTTTAGAGTTGGCATACTGTTTTTACATTTATTTCTTATTCACTTGATCCATGTGTATTTCTTTTCTTTTTTTTCTTTTTTTTCTTTTTTTTTTTTTTGATCCTTGTATTAATTAGGGTAATACTAGCTGCCGTGACAGACAAACCCTGAAACTTTACTTTTGCTCTTATAAACATCCTACACAAGTATTCTCAGTTGGGACCCAGCCTTCTTCATGGTGATTTGTGGACCTGGATTTTTAACACATGGTTTTATTCCTTTCTTGGACCTTCGAACCTCTGTGTTCAGCTGACATTTGGGGAAACAGTAAGGAAGGCCACTCATGGGAAGTTTTTCATTGGTTTGTTTGTTTTTGTTTTTGTAAATCAAATTTATTCTGACTTTGAGCCTTAACTCTCCCTAGGGTAAGACATTAGATTTCAGTCTTGTTTGAACTGTGCTCCATTTCCACGCGGGTCCACACAGATCAGGGGAGTGGGATGAAAGGGCCTCTGGTCTATAGACCATCATCGTGGTGGCTAAAATTCTCACTGTTGAAGCTCATGAGGTCTATTTGAAGGAGTGTGGCTTTACTGCTCTCCTGTCAAGCACTGACATGGCGTCTTTGGCTTCTGTTCCCAAGTCACCTCTCGTCCTGTTCAGTCCACTCATGGGAGGATTTTCATTGCCCACATCTTTCCATTTAGATTGCATTGCCTATAAGTCACATGACCCCATCAAACCAAAGGGAAGACTGGCAAATGTCATGTCGTTCTGTGCCTGGGAGCAGCGAAACAGTCTCTGCCCAAATCTTCCTCCTGACAAGCCCAAGACCTACACAGAGTAAGCATCACTTCCTATTTTAGATATGAGTGGAATTCCGAACAGTAAGATGACTTCTCTGAAATCACAAAGACTCGAGCCTCGTTTCTTGAGTCATAGTTCTTTGATTTTCCTTCTACGCCCCTCAGCTTCGCAGAGAGAGAAAAGCTGGCACAGTGACGGTCACCAGGGATGGCTCATGCTTTCCTCTCACTCTTTTCTCCCACCCTCAAGCTCCCCAGGTCTCTTCAGCCAGGGAGGAAGAAGATGTGAAGACTCCTTGCCAGCAATATTTCAAGCACCTCATGTCTTACTTATCCCTCTGGCACTTGTATTTTATGAGAGCTTAGACATGCTTAATCATTAGGGAGGCCAGCTCTTCTGCCCACTGAAAGGAACTGCAAGCCAGCTCACCCATCGTGGAGGTAGAGGGGACTTCTCTTTTTCCCTTTTCCGGAAGAGTAACTGCTTCTCATTTCTCCCACATATTACAATCCCCAGAGGGACTGATGCACAGAAGTTAGTGACCAGACTGTTCCACCCTCCTTTCCCCCAGAACTATCCAAATATGGGGGAAAGAGCATATGCGTTTTCTAGAGGCCTGGAGATCCATCAGACACAGTTTTGAAAATGTACTAGGAAATTGCAAGCCTTTGTGGAGAAAGGCTAAAATTATCATCTCGTTAGGGCTTTAGGACCAATAAAAAGAGAGCAAAAAAAACTTCTCACACCTGTGCAGGAGAGACGTCCTCTTTTCTCATCTGGAATAGTTCTGAATAAATATTCCGGTGGTGTAAGGCTAAAGGCAACACAAGTTTACTGCTAAAGAGTCTAAGTTCTTTTGCCCAAAAGACAGTTATTTTCTTTCACCTCAAACAACTTCAGGATATTGCCCCGGGGCCGTGGGAGTATTTTGTTATTTTCTGTGTGAAATGTTCTATTCTCTGGTGGATGTGGGGAGATTGTATTACTGTCCACTGATTCCCTTAGTTGACACAGTGAGCTGTTCTGGTGACCTCAGCACTCGGGGTTGCATCCAAATGTGGAGCTTTTCGGCTGGAGGACCAAGGCAAAGCACGGATAGTGGAGGAGGCCACTGAAAGGCAAGGCACCTGAGCTCCTGAGCTCTGCAAGTCCAGGGATGGGTTAGGACACGTGTCTGTTGGCTCGAGTCCTGAAACACAGGCTGATATGCTGCTTGGCATAAGTAGCTGATAAAGCTCTCATAATTCATGCCATTTACCACTCAGGGGTCACCAGGGATTGAATCACATGAAATACGACTTGGTCTCAACTGAGTTCTCTGCAGGTCCATATAAATCTCCTTCTCGTGGTGAAAATAAGCTGGAGTGAGGACAGAGAAAAATTTGGCATTTATTTTATTTTATTTTTTCAACCACCATTAGAGCCCTGATACTTTTTCGAAGCACAAAAACTTCTAGAGAGGGATAGAAGCTATGAGAAGAGAGTTATGGTCTCAGATTTCACCAGAATGACTCTCCTCTGGGTTCATTTATTTTTTACTTTGTGCTGCATTAGGTCTGTGATTTTCCCTAAGATGATGATCTACAAGACTGGCTGTTTGCATGCTCTGGATCTCATTTATTAGGAATTGAGGTATGTAATGGTGAAAAATAGCTCAATGGGTTTCCTCTTTCTCTGGGGTATCTCCGCTGCAGCATGGCTGGCTGCACACATAGTCCACGCCGCAGAAATAAATGGAAGGGAAACTGGGCTCAGGATGCCAAGTGTGTGAGAGCCTCCTCCGCAACTGCTGGAAGTCTGCGACAGCCCCAGCTCCTCAGCTTTGCATGGGACTTGGACACACGAACGATCTGAGGTCATTATGGTGGCGTCTGCATAGACACATGTGAGCCCAGGCTTAGTCGTTTATTTTCTTGAAGGGGTGTGTGTGTGTGTGTGGTCTCAGCTCATAGGTCTGATGGGAGCAAAGCAGACTCCTCCACCTCCCAGTCTGTGAGATGCCTTTCTCAAATCACCTTGAGGACTCGCCAGCAGTGAGTGGAAAATCCTTGAGTGCTGCAGAGAAAACATTTTAAAGACTGAGTGGGAAGACAAGACTTAGAGTTTGACCTTTTAAAAGCTCTTTTTAAATTGCATTAATAATTTATACTTTTGCATTTCTAGCTATGTAAGAAACACCATTCTTCATTGACAGGCTTCCTCAAAACGTTTGTCATTCCTTTTTTCACATTGATATTCTGGAATACTGAAAGAGTGAAATGACTCCTCAAAGTCATGTGGCAGGTGCAGAGCAGAACTCCTGCACAACTTCTTCCAGATCCTTGTCTCCAGTCATTGCTATTGATCAATATTAATGTACTATCACTATGTGTTTAGCTTTTCTACTAGGCACTAGGAAAGTAATGCTTTTTTGCAAGAAGGACAAAGTGTTATGATATAGACAACTAGTATGTTCTGATGCAATCTGTAAAGTTACACACTAATGCATATATACATATGCAGAAAAGATAGGTTGTGAGAGCATGAGAAATACAGGGCCTAAGGCACTAATCACCCCTGTGTGCTATCACTGGGCGAGGCATTCTGTATTCTTTGACTCACACAGCTTCAGGGAGCCTCTGAGATGCTATGGGGATGTTATGAGGCCCATATCACCAATGAGAGAACAGAATCTCAGGGAAATTAACTGATTTGCAGAAAGCCCCAGTGCTCATCAGTGAGAAAACCAGAATTTCCACCCAAGCTGTGATGCCACACTACCTGGCTGACTCACAGATGCACCTATGGAAAAGGAGAGAGAAGGAAGGACAGGCAGCGAAGACTCCTCCACAAACCATGACTTAGTAAGGAGCACTAATGCTCAGCAATCCTGCCCTGCCAGGAGCCCAGGCTGCATGCCTACACTCACCTGCTCTTTGTTTTTAAAAGCCAGTGGAAACCCATAGGGTCATGTACCCTTGAACCATGTAACCCTTGAACCACAAAACCTACAGGGTCCACCTTTGTGTTACAGTTGAGGAAACCAAGAGCCAAATAAGTGAAGTGAATTTTTTGCAGAGTGGTATAGATGGTAAAGAAGTTAAGACTAATATCTGGGTCTTTCTGAGGACAAGCTGCTTTCTGCTCTTAGGAGGCTGAGCAATGGATTCTGCTATCTCTTCAGGTGCCAGGGTTGACTCCACTTTTCTCAAAGGTGGGGTGGGAGTTGGGAGGTGATCGATCTTCTTCCTTTACCACTCCACCACTCACATAAGACCCACGGTGAAGGGGACAGCAGCTCTGAAGAAGGAAACTCATAGATGAGTCAAGGTTATGAGGCATACCGAGCTTCAGGGAGAGACCCTCTGAAAGTTCAAGACCTTTATTGGGAATGCCGGCTATGTTCTCCATCTGATTCAAATGCAATTCTGTACTTGGTTAACTTCTTAGGTCTTATCTCCTGAGTAGCTACTGCCAGATAGCATGCCTGCCATCAAGTTGCTGCACAGGTAGGTAAGTGATACCTGGGGATGGAGAATGCTAAGCCTCTGACCTTCTGTGGCATTTGCAGATAGGGAGCACATCCATCACTTGGCTTCTGTCAACTTTCTCCTTGGTCAGGATGCACTGCTAAGAAAAGTCACAATGATGCACTGGTAACTTTAGCCAAGGGCAGTTTTACCTCTGAATACCTTAGCAGTTCCATAGTAATAATTTACTTTGCAAATTTTTAATCCTGATATTTTACCAATTCCCCACATAAACTGCATGGGGTTTCCTCTGTCTTTGAACGTTTAGTCCAGAGGTTCCCAATCTTAGACGCACATCAGAATCCCCTAGGAAGATTTCAAAACTTCTCATGCCCGCACAGATTTCTGGGTGTGGGGCCCAGGCATCAATGGTTTTTAATCCCTCCCAGGTGAATGCCCTTGTGAAGGTGAGGCTGAGAACCATGGTTCCTGTCCTAGCTCACCATCGTAATCAGCATCACGTGTGGAGGAAAAGGAACGAAGCATTTTGTGTGTGTGTGCAGACAGGCCAAGCATTTTACATACATTCAGAATTCACAGCGTGTCTGTGACATAAGCTTTATCATCCCTCTTTTCAAGTGAGGAGACTGATGCTCAGAGAAGTTAAACCCTCCACTCAAGATCACACCAGACGGGGCAGACAGCACATTCAAACCAAGTGCTGCTCAGTTCTCCCAACCTCATATTGGGTTTCTCTTATGTAAGGCCTCTAATGTGGCGCCTGGCACACAGTATGGAAATAATATGTGTAAAGCCCTTTTTTTTTCTTAATCTTAAAACTGTATGTTTTTTTCCCTATCTATCCTGAATAATTTTGCCAGACTAACCTCCCATTAGCTTAGTTCAATTATAATAACTTTAGTGGATAAAACTTTGAAGATTTTCCTTTTCCTACAGTATCACATCTAAATTTCTCTACCTGATGTTCAAGGACACATTTTATTTTTGTGTTTAATATCAGGATTCATTCAATATCTCCAAATATACAAATAGCGTGTATTTCTCCATGAGTCTATTTAATATTCCATGAAAATGCCCTAATTTTTCCATGTCTCTTCTCTACTTTTCAAATCCTATAGATGATGTAATTCAACAATCAGAAATGATTTTATGAGTTATCAATGAATCGGTAAAATGCCTGCATATAATAATGAAGTGAAAAAATAGCACCAAAAAGCATATAAATACCTTGGTTCTAATTATGTAACATAAGCATATGTATACATACATTGCATATGCTATTTTATTTGTCTCTATAAGCATACATTTTTATTTACACACATATATGCCAAATAATAGTAGTAGTTGCGTCTAGGTTATAGAAAAATTCTTACTTGCTTCTTTTTTTTTTTCAATTTTCTAAGTTTCCTACAAGCTTTTACAAAATAACTTTGTCTGATTTTATTGTAAAACTAAATAAATCCAGTCTACATTCCAGACACAAATATGGCCTTTCTGTAAAGTCTTCTTTGACAACCAACATAGCTGGTTGATTTCCACTTCTCTGAAGGCTTAGTGCACTCAGTACATACCTGGCGTATACCTTAGATGTTTTTGTGTTTCTCATGCAGAATTCATTCTATTGCCTGCAACCACTCTTCCCTGATTTTGCTTCAGGGGTCCTGCCATTCCCCCACTTGCTCTAGAGGAGTTAATGCTACTGTCTGGCTCCAGAATTAAAGCAGGTGACCTGGGCTAAACCAATTAAACCATTTTATTCATAGGGCCACAGAGATGGATCCATGACCAAATTTAGGCCAACAAACCTCAATCCCAGGACTTTTGTTTAATTATCACAGGTAAACTCCCCCTATATCACTGACTTCAAAGCTGAGCACGTGCAGCCCCAGGAGCTGCTGGCAGCCTTCTTTCCACCGTGAACCAAGAGCCAAGAATTGAGCCACATTGTGGAAGGCAGAGCATGAGGCAGAAAGGGACTAAGTCCTTGCTGAGTTGTGTTTGAGCTATAGCTTCTCTGAGACCAGCAGTGCCTAGGAACTGTTCTCTTGTGAAGCAATCTACTGCCTTTACTTTTTAAAATTCACTCCATTGGGTTTTCTGTCGCTTTGCAACCTGTAGATTTCTACCTGATATACTACAAACTCCCAAAATGTTTCATGTGTGTGATTTTTGTTTTTACAACCAAGTTGGCCTTCATTCAACAAACATTAATTAAGCATCTTCTCACAGCAGCCCAGACATCAAGGCCTGTGTGGATAAGATAACCTGGCCATCGTCTTATCCTGAAAGGCCTTGAGGTCTTGGCTCGTGGTCTTATATCTCTTATTGCACAGAGCTAAATCCCTGTAGATGCTCATGAGAGCTCTATGAGTACAGAAAATCTCAAGGACTCACCTTGAGTTCATTTAATAGGAGCTGGAGAGCATATATCTTCAATTTCAAAGTTTGCTTTTTAAATCTGACAATATAGTTCTGACTTACGACCTACAGATACCTTCTAGTTTTATGGATTATCTCCATATTATTTATTTATTACCAATGTTAATTTTTTACATTCTAAGATGTCACAGAGTAGCTGGGAGGAAGGGAGAGAGGAGAAAGGGGAAGGGGACAGAGTGGGAGGAAGAGAAATGGGGGTGTGTGGTCAAGGCCCATGACATCCCCCTCAATCCAGCAGGGGAGCCCAGGGGGCTCCATCGTGGCTGGGCTGGATGTGGATGTTGGGAGGTGTGGCCGAAGCCCTCACCACACCTCCACCCCAGGAGCCCAGGTGCTTCCTGTGGCAGCTCAGTGGTCGTCACTGGACTGAAAGTGGACTTTGGGGAGGGGCATGGCCGAGCCCCTTGGCCCTTTCCCCTTTCAGGCTTGGGAGTCCAGGGGTCTTCTAGCTCTTTTAGGTTTTATAGGTGTTCTTTGGTGGTGTTAGACCCATAATGGTTAATATCAGAACTGTGATCTGTGGGCTTTTTGTGTTTTCTTTCAGTTCTGTGTTGGATTATTTGCTTTTCCCACCACTTAAACTCTGCACTGGAACTAATTTGCTGTCCTTTGCTTACTTCTAAAATGGGGGAACTTCCTGTGGGGACTAGTACTTGAGCCCTGTGGTTGACCTAAATTGCTGCTTTGCTGCTGGTTCTCTGGGGAAGGTTTTTTGTGCGGTTCAGGTTTTAATTGCTGAACTTGTAAGCACTTATGGGTCTTGCGAGGTCCAGTACACCTGGGTTGTGTGGAAACTTTGGTCGGGCCTGAGTCTTTTCAGCAAACTGCATCCCTGCAGATCTATATTCCTGACCAGTCTCCACTGAGTGGTCCTGTGCTGACTGGGGGGCAGATCAGCTGTCCATGCTGTGCTCCAGTGTTCCCCTGGTCTCTGCCACTGCCTACCCACACTCCAAACACTTCCCATGGGGCAGGCCATCCACTGGTCCCTTGTAACGACTCACTGGCCTCTGAGTGACTCCTTTTCTCAGTTGTCTGTGGCCTTTGCTCCTATGTGTGTCCATGGGAACACTGTTAGTGGTTTAACTGGCCTAGGAGCCACCAAGGCTCTCCTCTCTCCTGCAGTCTCCAAGCATCTTCATAGGAAGGGCACAGCTGTGGCTTTTGCCAGCTCCTGCTCAATGTGCTCACCAGGGCCTGGCTTGAAATGGCCGGGGCTTGAAATGGTTGGAGTGATCCTTTCTTTCTTTCATCATGGCCTTTCATGACTTCATGAACTCCGTTAGTCTCTCCTCCTCTTCCCCTGAGCTCTAGCAGCCCCAGCTTAGCTGTCGTTGCTTCTTCATAGTTGTAAATTGGTTGATTGTGGGACAGGGTGACACTGGGGACTGTCTATTCCACCACCTTGATCAGAAGTCTATCTTCATATTATTAATATTTTCTAACAAAAATATGTATATTTCAATGACTGATGGCATAAATAATGTTTTTGTTTACTTTAACAATAATAATATTACCAATTTTTTTGCAATCATTTGCTCTTGTCTTTATATAATCCAATTTAGTTCAACTTCAGGAAGGAAGGAGGGAGAGAAGAAGGAAGGAAGGAGAAAGAAAGAAAAGAGAGAGAGAAGATAAAAGGAAAAAGAGACTCAAATGATCTTAACCACAAAAGCCCTCAGAAATACACTAAGAGAGAAGGAGATGAACAACAAATTCTGAAAATGATCTACGGCAACAATGAACATTTTAAAATTTACTTCTAACTTCAGAAAAGTTACATCAAATTAACTGTAGGCTTGCAATCCAACCCAGTGATCGTACCTCAAATTTACTAATCTTGGCAACTGAAAACAAAATTATAGGGTAGGAGCAACCACATAGAGCAACCCTTATTTGTAATTATCGTAAGTGTGGGACAGAGAAAAGCATCCGTGCCAGCTTTCTAAGAACTCATTCTCAGCCGAGAGCACCTGGGGCTAAATCGTGGCTGGTTCACAACATGCTGCTGAATAAAAGGCAGGCACAGAGCAGAAAATTCACCTTAGGAAACATGCTGGACACAATCATGGGTCTGACTCATGAAAGCATTTCCCTCCTTCCCCAGCTATTTCCAAAAGCAACCTTCACATTTTTCAATGGACAGTGTGGTGCTGGGGAAGGAGTGGGGACTTCACCTTCAAGCTGACTCTGACATTTATCCCTTTTAGACCATTTTCTAGCCTGTGACCTTCAGAAAACCCCTTAACCAACCAGGTCTCGTTTTCCTCATTTGTACATTGGAGGAGATATCAACTATCTCACAGATTTATTGGAAGATGAAATAAATAAAGTTATTTTACTTTTCTTTTATGAGGAAAAGTAAAGATGTATATCATGGTTTCTGGAAATTTTCAGTTCAAAATTAAGTAAATGAGTCATTTCTTGGAGTTGAATAGGAAAGAAGTCCAAAGATTAAACTTCTATCCAGGCAATATTACTCCTGGGAGAACTATTGTCTAAAATAGACATAAAGATGCCCACAAACTTTCTCTGCCCAAGTCTTTCCAAGAATATTCAGGAAGCAGTGAGACAGAATTTAGTTTAGGTACATTGCTGTGGTATTAGGATAAGAAAGGGATTTAACATTTTCTACTGAATCCCAGCTCATGCCAGGTGCTATGTTAGGTGTACTAAACACAACTTTCCTTTAATTCTCACCAGCAACCCTAGGAAGCAGACATAATATTTACATTTGCACAGATGAGGAAATTGAGGCTCTGATAAATTAAGTAACTTGCCAAAATTAATGTACCTTTTAATGATAAGAACTAGGATTCATATCTGGATCATTTTTAAATTAACTCTATGATTTATGCCAATATCATAAATATTTCTATAAGAGTCAGACTTCAAAATTTCTTCTGCATCAGTCTGCTTGGGCTGCCATAAAAAGCTGGGTGGTTTAAACAACAGAAATCTATTTTCTTACACCTCTGGAAGCTAGGAAGTCTAATACCAAGATGCCTACTAATTAATTCAGTTTCTGATGAGGGCCCTCTTCCTGGCTTGCATAAGGCCACCTTCTCATTGTGACCTCACGTGGTGGAGAAAGAGAGAGTAAGCTCTGTGGTGTCTCTTCTTAAAAGGACCCTAATCTTATCCTATCACATAAGGCCTTGCCCTTAGGATATTATTTAGTATTAATTAATGAACTCCTAATAAGCTTTATTTTGATATACAATGATCTTGGTTGTTAGGGATTCGACATATGAATTTTGGGGGACACAGTTCAGTCTGCAACAAGTATTTTGAATGAGTTTCCATTGCATACATTTGTTTTGGGACTCTGTACTGTGTTCTACCTCAGATATTCCCATTCCTCTTCTCAATTCAGTGAGTTACTAAATTCTACAGAAAATTCCACTATATCATCTGTCACATTATTCTATCTCCTTAGGTCCAACTTTCATCACTTCTCTCTTTGATTACCAAAAAAAAACATGCGACAAGTTCCTAACTGGCAGGCTTCATTTTCTCAAATGCATCTATCAGGTAGCCACAGCACAGGCCTCCCAGCTCAGATTCTCTGTTATAAGACTGTTCAATTGCTTAACAAATAAAACCCAAATCCATCCACTGGCATTCACAGTCAGGGTCCATTCAACCTTTTCGAGTTTATCTCTTCCTTCTAAAATTCTTTCCCTTCTCATTAATATAACTTGCACCTAGTACTTGCAAATCATTTATTGGCTTATTCAGTTATTTATTGAGTAAGTATTGAATGTCACTAATGGGTCCAATGGTGTGCTAGGCATTGAACTCCCAGTAGTGAATAATGCAGACACCAAAGCTACCCACTTGGAGCATGTTTGACCAGGAGTCAGAAATTAAGTGATCTCACAGGAATTGCTTTCATTCATACAAAAGAACTATTATTCCCCAAGTCCCAGCTCAAGTTATATCTTCATTAAAGTTGTCCCAGGAGAAAGCATTTGGAAAATACATATTTGATAATGATCTTGTGTTCAGAATTTATAAAACTAAACTACGGGAAAATAAAAACCACCATTCTAAAAATGAAGAAAAGATTCGAACAGACACTTTACCAAAGAATACAAATAGATGGTGAATAAGCCCAGAAAAAGATGCCTCAAATCATTCATTATCAGGAAAATGAAAATTAGAAGCACAGTAAGATGTTACTATGCACATAACAGAATGACCAAATTAAAAGACTGGCAATATGAAATGTTACCAAGGATGAGAAGCAGCAGAAATGCTCAGACACTTCTGGTAGAAATACACAACGGTATAACCACTTTGTAAAATAGTTTGCAAGTTTCTCAAAGGGTTAAACATACACTTATCATATAACCTACCAGTCTCAATCCCAGGCATTTACCCAAGAGAAATGAAAACATATGGCCACATAAAGACACACATGAATATTTAAAGCAATAAATTTTATTCACAATAGCCTAAAACTGAAAGGTACCCAAATGTCCATCATCTGATAACTGGATCAACAAATTGTTGTATATTCAAACACCAGAATACTGCTGATCAATAAAATGATCCAAACTACTGATACAACAACAGGGATGAAAACCAAAAGCATTATGCTAAGTGGGAAAAAAAAAAAAAAGCCAGAAATAAAGACTACACATGATTCCATTGATTTTATATTCTAGAAATGGCAAAAGTATAGTAATAGAAAGTGACTATCAGGAGTCAGGATGTGGACAGAAGGCATTCACTGCAAACAGGCACATGGGAACATTTTGGGGTGATAGAACTGTTCTGTATCATGTTAGTGATGGTGGTTACACAGCTATATATCAAGTTTTATCACTTCTTTCTCATTTTCTTGATTAAATTTGTAGGAATAAAGCCCATTTTAGAGAAGTTACATGATGAAGGTAGAAATAGGAGACACACCTTGATATTTGCCTAAATGAGAATACACTCATATGTGTTAATCTCTGTTAAACTTAACCTCTCCTTTCTGAGCTCATTAGGTGATTGAACCATGTTTATCCCTCTTTACTAGCACCTATCTGACTTCCTTAGAAATCATGAGTATATTTTCCCTTATGTCCGTGAGTTTATGAACCCCCAAGTTAGAAGGGCATGTCCCAGTAACTTTCATAACCACAATATCAATAGAGAATCTTGCACACAGAGTAGGCTGCAGTCAGTGGCTGATAAATTCAATTGGCTGTGCTCCACAGCTGTCACCTTTCATGTTGAAACCAAACCTTAACTCTGCCAAGTTGGAAGGAAACTCTTATATAACCCTCCAGTCTTAAAGAATCACTACCTTTAAATTCCCGAAACGCTAGCCTTCTTTTTGGCATTTCTCTAAATAAAGATTTTGGCTGAATGACCTTCTAGGAAAGACCAGCTCTACCGAATTCAAAGGGTAGAATGAAGCAAAAGTCAAGGGAGAGGGGAGTTACCTGGAGTCCATGGACTTTATGCCTTGTGATTCTAATGAGAGGATATGAGAAAGACATGATGTATACTCTTATATAATGAACAACTAAAATACAAATTAATATAGTTCTACTTTGATATGTGTATCAGGAGGTTTTTATAGTAGGGGCATGCCACAAGTGGACACATTGCACCTTCTTTTTAGAATGGTGTTGATGTTTTCCACTCAGAAAATACAGAGTTGTTATATAAACTGATTCACTTAACAGGGGCTCCTTAAGGATAGGACTGTCTTATTTGTCATGACACTCTCAGAGTCTCCCATGATATACAGTAGGCACTTAAAAATGTTTGCCAACTAAACAAACAATTGAATGAATATGTCAACTGACACATAACCTGCCACTGAGAAGCATAAAGCCTAACACTGTGTGTGCATACTCTGAGTCACTGAGACATGATGAGTGCAGTGGATTGAATTATGTCCCCCCAAAACTCATTGAAGCTTGAATTGCATCCCCTGAGTTTTATGTAGTAGAAACTTAGCCCCCACTGTGACTGTTAAGAGGGTGGGAAATCCTATTATGGTAATTAAAAGGTGGAGCCTTTAAGGTGATTGGATTGTAGGACTGGGCCCTACTGAATAGATTAAAAATGGTGGTCAGGGCCAGGGTTCTGAGGGCTTTAAAGGAAGAGGAGAGTCTGTCTCTCTCTTGCTCTTGCTCTTGCTCTGCTCTCTCTGCTTCCACCATCTTGCAATGTGAGATCCCTGGGTCATCGTCACCACCACCAGATGGACTTTGGACTTCCCAGCCTTAGAAACGGTAGGCAATAAATTTTGTTTTCTCTGTAAATCACCCAGTTCCAGGTATTTTGTTATAAGCAATAGAAACAGACTAATACAATGAGGTTTACGTCCTCCTGTTTATCTACACTGATTTCTATTCACCTGTATGTTTAGTTCTGGGCAGGGTGTATGGGGTAGAGATTGCCATGGTGGAAAGAGACAGTTAGCAAGAAGACTCAGGAAGAAGGAGGAGTAGAAGGTACAATATTTATTTAGATGAGAATATAGAAATTCATTTTTATTAAACTCAAAAAAAACACGCTATGTGTTTATTTGACTTTGATACTAGAATCATATCCAACTTTTTCTCTGTAACATCTTCTAGAATAGGCCAAAAATCTTGCTAATTCTAATTTTGATGGCTAATACTTACAAAGCATTTGCCATGAGCCAGGCTCTGTACCAAAGTTCCAGTCTTCACAACAACCCAAAAAAGCAAAGCCCACATGGCTTCTCTTTCCTTCCCTACCTTGTTTATCCAAAATAATCAAATGTTCTCTAACAATGGAATCCAAACAGTAATTTTTCTTCAGCGCAGAGGCCATATGAGAAATTTAAAACAACTTTCAATTCTAGGTGATGTATTAAGATCCACATTACCTTTGTTACCACAGACCTCTTATCCATACAGCTGTAGGTTAGTTTTCAATGCTCTCTGGTGATTCAGTGAATCCATATACTCTCCTGTGTCCTTAATCTGAGTGGATGGTGGCCTTCCATGATGCATGACTCTACAGGGTGCCACTCAAATCCTAGTTTATGGGGATGGTACAGCATGAAGCTATACAATGCACAGCCTGGGCAGTATTCAACACAGCAGCCCTGGGTAACAGACCTGGATTCTCTGCTGTGTTTTCTTTTTACAATCTGTAGGAATTTGTTATTCCAGTTCTTCATCTGGTAATGTAATCACAATAATATATAAACTTCAATGATTGAACATCCTGTGCCAGGTTACCTGGCTGGCATTATCTCACTTAATACATAAAATAACCCTAGAAGTAAATACAATTATTACTCTGATTTTACAGGAAACCAGTATATATGGGTGGCAAGCTGGAAGTACTTATGAAAGCCTGGAGTAGAACTTGAGTATTCTTATTTCAAGCCCCAATATTGTGATTGCAAGTAATCAGGCATTAGTTTAATATGCTCCTTATAATTCTTGGTCCTGACATTCATTACTTTATGCATTTTCTTAGATTGCTTGAGTCATTCATTCGGGCTGCATGGGAGCAGTTGCTGGGAGAAGCCTCCTTTCTTTATGCTGGACTCTTGTTTTTAAAAAATCTCATCTCAAAGTGAATGATGATGATGAAGCCTCCAGGACGTTAGAGGCTATTGTGCTAGAAGAGGTCATCAGGAGCCAAAACCAATAAAGCACAAGGAGGAAGTTTGGTATCTATGAACCAAGCCCTCAGCAAGGATGTGAAATTGTCAGGTCAAACAAGGACTTTGCTCAGCTAAAAAAGACTCACCCCCCAGACACCTGGAAAAGTTTTTCTACCTGGCTTCTCCTTGATAGAACTTTCGGTCTTTGCCATTGATTTGCCTCTTTTATTTGTTTTGCAGATATTTCAGCTCATGTTACAAATATGACTAAAGATAGAAAAATATCTCTCTCTGCTCCTAGGCATTCATTTGAAGTCAGGTGTTCTTTTGCCCACTTCATGCTAAATTTAGCTGATTAGTCAATTCAGACTACATTTGTAAGGGGTTAGAACCACAGCTTCTAGGGTACTTTTTTTTTCTTTTGTTCCTCTATAACTTTGGAGTTCAAGGATGTGAATATTGTCAAAATGCTTGACCTAGAAAAATAGTCAAGGTAATGCTCTATCCTGCTGGTTGGATTGGGGTGATAAATTACACCAAACATTCTCATTTTGCTTCTAGGACTTGGTGTTTCAGGCAGAAACTGGCTTCTTTCTCTTGCTACTGGCATTTTAAATTAAAAAGAGGATGATACAGCTCAAGGCATATTAACACTTCTTAAATGGGTCTTCTAAACTACTTTATATAATCAAAGGGATAGAAGTATTTTTTTTTAATGCCAAACAAATTAAAGCTAAGCAGAGCTGTACAAGAACTGGAATTACAACTTGGAAATGCAGCAACACAACTTAGAAATTTTGTTTTACTCAATTATGCACTCTGCATAGGTATTTTTTATTGTACCAGATATTTTCTCAAATGCTAAATCTAATTCTATAAGAATGCCCAAATCTACATACCATCATTTTAAGTGTCTACTGTTTGCATGTAATTAATAGTTTTTTACTACAGGATTAGGGTCTCAAATTTGCTGCCCAAGGGCCAAATCTTCCCCACTGGTCAAAGCCAGCCTACAAGCATGTTATGATTTGCCCACACAGCTTTTTTATACAAACAAAAACAAAAGATGAACTAACTTATATAAATCTGGAAACTGCATATACATTTTGGGTCTCTAGCTTTTCATTTTAAAATGAAATGGAGAGCCTAGCTATACTTGGATAGCATTCTTGCATCTGAAATTATTCATTCAACAAATATTTCTTGAGCACATACTGTTTTCCAGGGACTGTGTTCTAGGTGCTAGGCATAAATCGGTGAGGAGAAATAATTGCAAGCAAACATTCCTGTCCTTATGGAGTTTCCATTCTAGTGGACATCTATCTAGAGAAGAATAGTGGCTTTCCAGGGAAATGGGTCACTTTTCCCCACCATCATTTCACTAGTCTTACTCCTCATGCTTTCTTGGAATTTTTTTCACTAATTTGTGTTACCTTTCTACACTCCTATTTCCTAATTTCTGAGTTTTTACAGTCTCATCTAAGATGACTTATGCAATACGAGTTCCTACATAGCAGATCCCAGTAGTATACAGAGAGGCAGCCTGGTATGGAAGGGCACAGATTTTGGAGCTGGACAGCAAGGGTTAACACCTTGGCTCTGCTTCTTACAAGCTGTATAAGTCCATTTCTGTTGCTTATAACAAAATACATAGAAATGGGCAATTTATAAAGAAAATAAATTTATTGCTTACAGTTTCTGAAGCTGGGAAGTCCAAAGTCCAAGGAACACATCTGGTGGTGGTGACAGTGGCCCAGGGGTCTCATATTGCAGATGGTGGAAGCAGAGAGAGTAGAAAGAGAGACTCTTTTTGCTCCCTTTGTGAAGTCCTCAGACCCATGCCTCGACCACCATTATTAATCCATTCACTACTGCACGGCCCTACATCCCAAGCACCTCATCGAGGCTCCACCTTTCAATTACCATAATAGGATTTCTCACCCTCTAAACAGTCAGAGTGGGAGCCAAATTTCTAATACATAAAATTTGGGGGACACAATTCAAGCTTCAGTGAGTTTTGGGGGGACATAATTCAATCCACTACACAAGCTTTATAATCTTGGGAAAGTCGCTTAATGTCTGTGCCTCAGTTTCTCCACCTGATACATAGGGATGATAATGGTCACTAACTCATGAGGATTAAAAGGGCTAATTCTTGAACATGCATAGGAAAGGGCCTAGCACATGGAGAGTGTTTATCAAATACAGACTTTTACAATTATAGAGAATTCTTTCTATCTTTTTCCAGATAAGTTCAAGGGAATAGAAGCAAGACACAAAGCCAAGCTTTTCACTGTAGGATTATTGACTAAACAAGTAGCCTTCTTCAGACACCTGAGATACACACTCTGATTCAAATATTTCATCATTACAAAATTTGAATACTTTTATATTCAAATAATACATGGTCTTCCCACCAATAAATTCATAATATTTGAGAACTAGGCTTTTATGATTAGCTAGAGAATTTTGTCATAATTATAAAATTATTAGCTGTTTTCATGACTCAATTTTCACTTAGGACTTAAATGCAGTATTAACTTGCAAACACTCTCTGATGCACCCCAGCTGGCACATACCACGTTAAAAGAGGCCATTTGCTTTAACAAATAAGCAAAACAACACGAAACAAAAAGCCTTACTTTTCTCTTAAGTATATCCCTTCCTCTCCATTTCTTACGTAGTGTCAATTGTCATCAGTTCAAATTCAACCCAGCTAAAAAGCATTTACTATGTCAGACTCTGCTAGGTGCCTTATCTTAGTTCAACTTCACAGGGATCTTTATCATTATGTCCATTTTCTGATGAGAACAATGAAGCTCAGGGCAGTGATGTGACTCATCCAACTGCACACAGCTTCCTGTAGCAGTGTCAGGCTCTGGAGCCCAGTCTCCTAACTCTGAATCCCGTGTCCCTTTCACTGCACTCTGCTGTTTCCCCCAGGGTTGCTATGGGCATTGGTCCTCAGAGTGTGGCACCCAGACCAGCTGCAGCAGAATCATCTGGAAACTTGTTAGAAATGCTAAAATCTGAGAGTAGGAACCCAGGATCGTCTCTGCTGACCACCCTGAGTTCAGTCTCTCTCCGTCTGGGACACACCTGTTTAGCCCCGCCTACCCCTCTGCTCAGAAACCTGGAGTCAGTCACATTCCCTGCTTTGTGAAGGCCAAATTGCTGTCAGTTCAGCATCCTCCTTACTTCTACTCTAATCTATGTTTATCTTACATCTTTCTGCCCTCAGGCTGATCAAACTGGGCTGCTTACTTTGCTATGAAATGTTCACAGTTTCACCATTTCTGTGTTTATAAATATATTGCTCTTTCATCTCTATTGTCTTCTCAAACAACTCAGACTCCACCTGTTCCATTTAGGTCCCATTGAGTGCTCGCATTGGGAACTCCTATTGAAGCGTACTCAGCAATGGGACCAGGGCCCTGTCTCCCTCTGCAACCTCAACTCCTGACACTCCCCCTTTCATTCTTTTGCTACAGCCACGCTGGCCTTCCTCCTGTTCCTGGAACACACTGACCTATGTCTTACTGTAGACTCCTTGAATTGCTTTTCCTCCTACTTGGAACACCCTTTCCTCAAATCTCCCCATGGCTGGTTCCTTCCCATTATTTAGGCCTCGACTCATAAGTCATTTCCAGGAGAGGCTGTCCCTGACCTCCCACTCTACTCCCTAAGCCCCAAGCCTTGCGCTTTTCTCAGTGTTCTGTTTTATTTCCTTCACAACGCTTGTCACAGTCTGCATTCATCCTATGCATGTAACTACATGTTTGTTGTCTGTCTTTCCACAGCTAGAAGTAAGCACTCTGCGGGCAGGTACTGTAATTGGCTCATTCTTGACTTTGATTCCAGTGCCTACAACAATATCGGGCACATAGGAGGTGCTAAGTAACTATGTGTGCATGACTGAATGAATCTTCTAGAATCTGCATCACACCACTGGACCATTACTTCAAGCCTATCTTACCACAGAGCTGTTTCCATTTTCAGCATTCATCCTTGTTTCCTGCCCCTGGATCATGAGCTTTTGAGAGAAGCAAACCTGCCTTCCCACAGTAGAACACTGGAATAAGACCAATTTGTTGGTTTTCACATCTACCTTTTCCAAACTAATTTTAGTGCCTGTTTATTTGGTGCCCAGAATCAAACTGGGCAGATCACCTGCATTGTCATGAGCCTATTTAATCCTCATAAAACCCTTTGAGATTATCTTCGTTCCTGCCTCTTTTAGAGGCAAAGAAACCAAGGATCATGTGGGTAGGAAACATACTTGCTCAAGATCTCACAGCCAATAATGCTGAGGCTGAGATTGGAATCCTAGATCTGCCTTATATTTCCATCTATTTCATTTACTTTGCAAAAACGTTCACCTGTCTTACATTATAGTTGTAACAAAATGTAACAAAATAGAAATTTTTAATTAAATCAAAAGAACTGGCAAAAGAACAGTTGAGGAAAAAACATAAGAAAACAAAAAAACCTAGCCCTGCAGATTGGAAGCATTAAATATATGTCTGACTAGTTCTAAAATAGCAATGATCAGTTCACAATAACATCATGTGGGATCTTCTCATTGTTCCAGTTCTGGCAGCTTGTACCCCACCTTAGTTCACATCATCTACACCAGGAAGGTAATCCTACTGGAAGAGAATTGCAGAATGATAGCTCCTATGCCAGATCTTTGCAAACAATGGTAAAACCTTGTATTTATTTACTGCTTCCCAATGTTAAAAGCTTACATTTATTTACTGCTTTATTCACTGTTGACCTCTGGGACTTCAGCTTAAGAAGATGAAGATGCAGCACTTCATGGATGAGAGAATGGAGAGGCAGTGATACTACGAGTCTGCCTAAGATTGTGGCAATGCCTGAACATTCAGCCTGCTCAGTTCTGTTGCCTCCTTATTAAATGTTCTTTCTACAGCAAAACAGAGAACTGGTCCTACTGACAGGTGCTTGGTGGAAACTCTAACGCACCAGCACTTTATGAGGCCCTTTGGAGCAGTGAGGGCCAGACAGATCTAGGCTAAGCCACTGAGTCCCTGCACCTTGCATCTCTCTCTTCTCTTTGTCCTGCTTGCCTCAGGTCCTGATGGCTGACTATTGTTTCTTGGCTACATTTGAGACACTTCCACTGCTCGTGTGCCAAGAACATCCAGTATTTGGCATTGACTTCACCCTATTCCCCTCTGGTCTCATGCACTGCATGTTAAACCTGCCTCTCTGACCCATCTCCTCCAGCTTTTCCAGCTGCCTCATTTCCTCTTGCTCAGCACTGCTCACCACGCTTTATATCTCCATGTCTAAAATGTCTTACCCTAGCCTTTGCCCATCATGGAATCCTAGAGTCACACTCTGACATGCCAGTGATTCTACAGTGACAGCAGAATCCACCTCCTAGTTACCTGGCTGTCACTTGACTGAACAATAGTAGCCCTTCGTCTGTGGAATTATTGCTGGTAAATGGTGACAAATTTAAAAACCCAATCACAGCAGAGACTCATAAGAAAGAAGCATCATATATTAAACTTTTCAACTTAAAACCTATAAAAATGAATCTCTAATTTTTCAATCTTTTGATTTAGAGCTGAGGCCTTCTCTCTTCACATGGACCTGCTGTTCAGAGTTCTGCATCGTCATTCTGCATAAATCACACCCATTAAGCAGCGTACATGATTTTCAGTTTCTACAAAGTAGAAGAACTTAAAGACTTGCAGAGCAATCTCAGAAGAGAATCCATCTAAATTTTAATGATCTTTCCCAATCTTATACATTTGTCTAACTCACACCTAATTTAACAGCAATTACTTTTTAGTAAATCGCCTTCATCAAATCTTTCCAAAGCATTCAACTTAGTTTTCATAGACACAACATCTTACTTTCTTCTAACACTAATATTTCACCAGTTTACATAATGTTTAATGAAACTAGGCAATTACAGTAGCAGATGTGTCTGGATTAAATAGCAATGGTGACAAATACACCTGGCTCTAGGAAAACTTCCAGCTCCATGGGAAGAAGCAGGAGTCCACGGGTATTCTAGTGAGCAGCATACTGCCTGGTGGAAAAAATTGTTCACCAAGGTGTCAGAAGGGACGGGAGTACCAGTGTCTTATGGTGGGTCTGTCGTAAAAGTGGAGGCTGGTTACAAGAGGCAGGTGGCTATGGAAAGGTTTATCTCTTTCTGTCATAGAATCAGAAGATATTGGCAATGCTAAGAAGACTTCAAACAGTTCATATAATTCAGATTTTCATCAACAGTCTTTTTGGTAAAGTCCATGGCAAGTTATTCTTCCAACCTCTTCAAGTATACTCTCAGAGACAGCTTATGTACCAGCAGAACAGCCTATGTTGTAGTCGGACAGTTGTAATAGTTAAAATAGTCTCTTGAATAATGAGTCAAGAGTTTTTCCCTTTTTTTTTTTTTTTTTTTTTTCCCCATAGATGGAGCAGCTGCCAGACCTCATCTCCTCTTTTTCTTTCTCCTCCGAACACATTCTAGTTTGGGGTTATTTATTTCCCACTTGGAGCACCTTGCCCAGAAATGAAACCATTTGGCTCAAGACTGATGAACATGAGCAGAAGGCAGAAGACTCTTAGGACATTCTGCTTACATTCATGTGCCTTCTTACTGTATTCACTTCCCTTTTTAAAATAACTGCATCAGACTTTTGTCTCATATTTAGCTTTTGGCCAGCTTAAACTTCCAGATCTTCACCTGAATTGTAGCTGAAATATTATTAGTTATTTGTTTTCCTGCCCTGCTTTTCTTGTTGCTTTTCTTGCCACTGATTTTTAGCCAAAAGTTTATGTGTGTGTCAGTTCATCTGAGGCTGATGAGGTTGTGTTCACTGTTACTACTGCTCTGATGATAAGAACACCTGGTAAATGTTGAGTGGTTATGATGTACCAGGCACAGTTCTAAGCAATGCCCATGTATCATTTTATCTTCAAAACAATTTGTGAGAAAATACTGTCAAAAGACAAAACTACAGCAAATTTAGTTTAAAGATTTTAATTGGCTTTTATTTGCAATTCCAGAATTGGGTTACGCCTACTCTATAAAATAGTGTGAGTGTTTCAATGAGCTAAGCAGAGGAGGTTGGCTTTAGAGGCAAAAAAAGAGCTGAAAGTTTAAGCAGAGAAGAAAAAGCCAATCAGTCATTTCAAAGTTACTTTCCTCATAAAGGTTAAAGCAGCGGGGACTTCCTTATCATGGAGGCTAAAACTGGCCTGTTTGAGGATTTGGCTGTTATCTCTCTCACTCCTTATTTCTTCTGAGGTCAGATAAACAACTTAGTTTCAGCTCAGTGACACAGAACTTCAACATGAGTAACTCCATTTTGGTTTGGTCTTTTGGTCCTTGTACAGGAGCTCAGTTCAAACCAATGGCCTCTTATACATTTTTTTTTTTTTAAACAGTGCTATTTAACATACTCATTTCCCAGCTGAGAAAACTGAAGCAAAGACTATTTCAGTCTATTACTCAGGGTCACTCATGTAGCAACTGGTAGAACCGGGGTACAAACCCAGGCAAGGTGGTTCCAAAGACAGGGCTCTTTACTAGTAGATGAGTCACTACATCATGTCTTCATTCATCTGTCTTCTTAAATAGGCCTTTATGGACTGTGGAATAAAAACAACTTTCAAGTACCTTGCATTTCTTCAGCCCAAAAACCGGTAAACATTTTCCAAACATACCTTTATGCTCATTCTATCTCCTCTATTTTCTACTTGTTTCTCTGGGGGAAGATCACACATGCGGGTTCCATTATAAGGCACTTCTGCATTGAATGGATCTCAGGTGGGGGTGCCTCATAGAGTGAATAGGTGATGTGCTCTGGGGCCAAGGACACTTGGGTTCTGGCCTCACCTCCTTCTAGCTATGTGAGCTCAGGTCCTTAATTTGCTGACCTTTATCCTTTTATTTAAAGACTATGGAAAAGTCTACTCATCTGCTCAGACTTTTGTGAGTATCACATGCAATCACGTTGGTAAAACCCTTAGCTAAAAGCAAGTTCTGCAGCTGAGTCTCACACTCTTCCCTCCTCTCCTTCCTGATAGCAAAAGACACTCCCCGAATGCAAATATTCTCACAAAGATCTGAGATATGGAGAAATGCACTTTACTCTTTTGGAGAAAGAGGGTATGAGCTGTGACAAGGTAATATCACAGGCGGTTCTCTGGAGGAAAGAGAAGGTCCCATGTCCCCTGGCCACTGCTCTGCAGGGGGAATGGGACTGTGCACCTGACTGGGCCTGGGCAGCTGGACCCGCTAGTGTGGGCCAGCTCCTCTTCTGAAGTCAGCCTGCCGAGAGCAGGAGAGAAAGGAACACTTTGTACAACTCGAAAGAATAATTAATCATCTTGGCAATTACTTCAGTCTCAAATCAGCTTCCTACTGAGCTCCCTGACACCACCTCTCTTAATTTCCTGGGACCAGCAGTTCCACTTTCCTTCTTCAGGCGGCCACCAACCAGGGAAGCAAATTAAGGACATCTTCCTATAGCCCATTTGAGCAGATTTTATCCAAAGAAAATGACAAT
Source organism: Cynocephalus volans (assembly GCF_027409185.1). Classification (NCBI taxonomy): domain Eukaryota; kingdom Metazoa; phylum Chordata; class Mammalia; order Dermoptera; family Cynocephalidae; genus Cynocephalus; species Cynocephalus volans. The sequence goes on from NC_084462.1 coordinate 48,648,910, forward strand.
ATTAATAGGTAACTGATTTTTCACTAATGACAAAAGACTCCCACCAAGAACCTGGTTTGTGTCCAATAATGTAATCTGATTTTTTTTTTTTCTTTCTTTCTTTCTTTTTTTTTTCTTTTTTGGATATAGGTATTTGTCTTCTGGAGGTGAATTTCTGTCCTTCTCCCCTTGTATAGCAACTGGATGCAGGCATTAAAAGCAATTAACGACTTTAGTTTATACTAATACTTCATTTAGATATCATGGAAGACGCCTTAAAACTTATGAATTTCTGAGGATTAGGGCAAAACAAGTGTTAGAAATTTGCATACAACCTTGCAATAATTTTAAATCTGGCCATCTCTCCCACAGGCCACATGCTGTGAGTCCAAGAAGAGAAAGTAAAGGGTGGGTGTCTCGGTCCTCCCTGAGGGAACAATCCTGCTCCTGTTCTAACTTTTTACTTTCCACGTGGTTTATGGTAGCTCTGTCATGTTTATCCCTGGGACTTGAGAACAGGGTTGGCTTATTCTGTTTGTACTTGTACTCGTAGCCTTATTTCTTAGACACTGCTTAGTACTCATATTTTAGCTTCTCCCATGCCTTCTAGACTGCTCAGGTCAGCTCTAGTCTCCATATTTTAATCTTGGCATTTACCTGCAACTGGGATATGCTCTTGACCTTTCTGGAGTTCCTACTGTTGGTACTTTATTGTTTGTTGGCTCTGTTTGGTTTTAAATATCTATTTGAAATGTTGCTGTTGTTTCCCTTAGATGGATTAACAAATATACTGAAATATAGTGAAAGATTCTTTATTGGTCTGTGCTTGTATGTTTGTTTTCCTCCAGCTTCAGTATCTTTCTTTCCTTTCATCCATATTGTAAAAGCAGGAAGAAAAAGTGGTGAATCTTTAAGTTAATATCAGCAAACTTCACCCTTATGTGTTGCCTTAGAGCCAATAAAAAAGTTTTCCAAATTCTATTTTGGAAATATGACAAGAGCTTCACTATTTACACAGAATCGACAAAGCTTTGTTAGTAGATTACCCTTTGCTGAGTTTCTTGGCATAGGTTTGAGTAAGGGGGTAGCATTCTCGGGTAGGCCTGTTTGTGCTCTGTACATATGAGGTACTGGTGCTTCTGTATTTGGCATTTAACATTTTCCAAAGCACCTTCACACTTATAATCTTGCCTTTTTTTTATGCCCCAAATCAACATATGTCTAGACATGGGAGGGCCTCATGTGGCAGATGAGACAGAAAGAATGATTGATCTAAAATGAAAAGTCTTTAGTTCAAACCATGGTGTTATGATCGTGGGTGAGAAACTTGACTTACCTGGGCTTCAATGTCATGTATAAAATGAGCAAGTTTAAGTTCTCTCAAGTTGCATTCAGCTCTAACATTCTACTCTTGCTTGAGGTCACTTAACCAAATTTTGGCAGGGTCTGCCTTAGAACTCTGGTGTCTTCATCCCTAGTAGCCACCCTTGCTATACCAGACCATATTATTACTATCAAGGTGGAACCTGTTGGCCCATGAGTGGAGGTGCTGAAGAAGTTTAAGGAGTAAAAGCATTGAAAGGAAGGATGCCAGGGGAGAGAAGGGAGCAAAGAGGGAAAAAGAAGAGAAAGAAGTAGACTGTAGACCAGTAGTTATGAGACAAGGTAATAAATGCTATATATGGTATTATGGAGACATAGAGAAAGGGAAAGTAATTCTTCCTGGAGAGAAGAGAGATGCAGAAAGAACTACAGAGAGGAGGGGATAGTTGAACAGTATCATGTTTCTAGGCACAAGGGAGAGGGTGAGTAGAAGTAAAATAATATAATAATTGATGCAAGTACAAATAACATCTATACACTTTGTCTTTTATTCTTTGGTTCACAATAAGGAGAAAAGTCATTTCAATGGGGGAAAATACCGTAGACATGCACAAAGAAAAAAAAAATCAAAAAAACCCCTCTCTTATGTAGTCTATGTTTACAGTAATGAATACCAAGAATTCATATTCATAAAATGGGCCCTGGGGATCTGTAAGACCCTACATTATCAAATAAAAAATCACTCAAGTTCAGTTTACACCAATTGCTGAAGCAGGAAAGTGGATTTTTTCATTTCAGAAAAGAATTTTGTTGGTAATGTTAATGAAAACAAAAGGGAGTTTTTCTTAATAATTGATTAACGATAACAGCAAAGTTCCAATTTATCTGGACAGCCCCATTTTATAAACATTCTGGATAACTCATATTTTCTCTCTGTATAAGGTGTCTTAGTTTGGGCTGCTATAACAAAAATGCCATAGCCTGGATGATTAAACAACAGAAATTTACTTCTCACAGCTCTGGAGACTGGAAGTCCAAGATCAAGTTGCAAGCAGATGTGCTGTGCGGTGAGGGCCTGCTTCCTGGTTAGCAGATGGTCATCTTTCTGTCATATCCTTACATGGAAGAGAGCAGAGAGAGATTTCTGGGACCTCTTTTATAAGGGCACTAACCCCATTCATAAGGGTTCCACACTCATGACTTAATTTTTTCCCTAGTTCCATAACATTGGGGGTTAGGATTTCAACACATGAATTTTGGGAGGATACAAACATTCAGTCCATTGCATAAGGGTACACAATGATTTCCAGTAAGAAAATGCAAAGGGTTGTAAAATTGTATCCATCCACTTAATCTCGTGTGAGTTTTATGAGATGGTTTTTACTACTGTTTTCCATCTTGGTGTGGAAAGCTCTCTTGTTCTAAATGACTTTGACAAAAACATTTTCCTGGTGACTGTAAAGAGATGTTACCCAATACAAGAAATACAAATGAGGGTGTCATGGGTGATCAGGCTGGGCTGCTGGCTGGGCCAGCCAGCCAGATTGCACAGGGTTCAGATTCAAGGACCTAAAACCAGGGTACGAGCTGGAGGACATAAAGAAAAGGAGGATTAAGCAAGAGCTTAGTCCATAAGGAACACAGAGGGTGAACACCAGGTGCACAATTTAATCACTGAGTTCAACCGCGATGATGAGGAAAGAGATGAAAACAGGATTGGTTGTCATTGAAAACTCTGACTCCAGCCCTGCACTACCTGGAATCAAATCCCTGGCCAGCTCATACTAGTGATACAACTTTATGCAGATTTCTCAATCTTCATAAAGCTCAGTTTCCTCATATGTAAATGAGAAAAATAATAGTGCCTACTTCCCAAGTTTTGGGGGAGGATTAAATGAGATGAAGCATGCAACGCATTTAGCTCGGTGTCCAGCATGCAGTGAGTATGTAATAAATGTTAGTGGTATCATTAATAAATGGGACACAAAGTCAGGGATTTAAAGCAAGATTGACCTAGAAAAAGAGAGGGAAAGTAAGTAAGGGTAGGATAAAGCAGGGGAAACTAGGCAATCACATCAAAGAGAACAGAAACATACAGAGCAGCCTGATAAGTCCATCCACTCACTTGCTGTGATAATAATGATAACAACAACAAGAGCCATCATTTTATAGCCTCGACTATGTGCCAGACACTGTTCTTAGCACTTTACATATATTAATCCATTTAATCCCCCCAACAACTTTATGGAGTAGGTACAAAGAAGCAGCGTTGCCATTTACTGAACTGCAGTTAAAGTCCAGTCCTGTAGCAAGAAGGTTTCTGTGAGAATATTGTCCAACTATTATTTTTATTTAGACATGTATCTTTAATCCTTAAAGGAAATAATCACCTAGGGATGGAGACCAAAGAGGTCAACTTAAAGTTTACTTGAACCACTTGGTATTAAAGAAAATACTAAAAACTTTCCACAAATAAAACTCTCCCTGATAAATGGCTTGAACAGAGAGGCCATGAGACTTCTGACTTAGTAGATGAACTGGACAAAAGATAGATAGCACAGCCGAATCTGGAGTTCCGATCAAGTTCTGTTCCTTAGACCCTGCAATGCTTGCCAGGCTGTGCATTTTATTTCATCTGATGTAGCTGCCAGAGTTGCCCAGGAATCAATGCCAAGGCAAAGAGAACACTTTTAAAAGAGATTTGTTGAAATTCTGTTACAAGGCTCTATAAACAATTCCTGTCTCCTTCCTGTATCCTGTTATAAATTGTAATCTATATTTTACCTACTGTACAAATATCATTATTCTTTTGAATAATATTCTCAACATCTTCACCTGATTGCATTTAAATACTTTTTGGCTTATTATTATGTCTTATCTATTTATTATTTTTTTTTTTTTTACTTGTTTGATTTGGTGGCACCTTTCCCCTTTCAGTAATCAGATGACCTCAGATGCCCTTTGAGTCACCTCCCTCTTATTCGCCAGTAGTTGATATCTCAATAAGATATCTTTTTTAATAAGAAATGAATGTGAAGTGGTTCGTAAGGTGTTTTTAAGGTTCTGGTAAAAATTGTAAAAAATAATAATAATGATGCTGTGGATTGATTGAGTTGTGTCCCCAAAGTTCATATGCTAGAAGCTGAATTCCTACTGTAACTGTTGAGGGTGGGAAATCCTATTATGGTAATTGAAAGGTCAGGCCTTGAAGAGGTGACTAGATTGTGAGGACCGTGCCATAGTGACTGGATTAATAATGGTGGTCAGGGGCATGGTTCTAAGGGCCTTAAAAGAAGAGCACACGAGAGGTTAGTCTCTTTCTGCTCCATTTTCTGCCACATGAGACCCCTGCATTGCTCTGAAGCCACCACTGGAGAAGACCCTCACGGATGTCTTCCCTGGACTTCAGACTTCCCAGCCTCCAAAACTGTAAGCAATAAATTTTGTTTCTTATAAATTACCCAGTTCCAGGTATTTTTGTTATAAACAACAGAAACAGACTAATACAAATAAGAATAACAAAACACCTGCTTGATAATGGTGACATATTTGGCTTAATGATTCTGTTGCCTTTTATCAATTTTGAAAATTTCACCATTGTTTGGGAAGGTAAATATAATTGAATGCCATTATCCTGTTTTAGGATAGTAAGAAAAGTAATTACACTTTTGCAGATATAAGAAAAGGGCTAAATATATGGCAGAAAAAAAGAGAAAGGTTTAGTTTATTTTTGCTTATTTAGACTCAGATTTTTACTTCAGCCACTTTTCCAGTCTTTCCAATACACCACTTTATCATCAGCATTATGCTAAAGTATTGGCCACAAATTAAATGACAATTAGGATGTATCTTTCAAGACACTAACATATCTGGATGAAAAATGAATCATCTCAATGTATTGTCTAAGGGATGCCAAACACGGAAATGGCTGGGAACAGCTCTGATGTTTGGTGTCATAGAAACAAAACAACCAGTGGATAATTCAATTGTTCACTTTTCAATGGGATATTTTGGCATTGCAGGGACCTCCTCAATTCACTTTCCCTTTAGAGGGCCTTGAGCTGGGATTTTAGCTGTCAACTATTTTTCAGGTCTGCCTGGGGAAGTTTGCAAATCCAGAGCTCCTTTCTCATGAGTGGGCAAACCTCAGAAGTCCAGCAGCAGCATGCCTCTTCTGAGACACAAGGATTTTGCCTATTGCCACGATGATGTAAAGCAGACTCACCAGCTATTGTGTTTATTTCTCTCTGTCTCTGTCATAGACACACACAGTCACACACGCTTATGCATGTACACAAGTCATCACATTCAGTTTCTACCTAACCCTTACTTAGGGGAAGCAGTCAATGTTAATTGGTTTCAGGAGCTGGTGAAAATCCCTTAGAGGATTCTGAGATAGATACCACAGGAGACCATTATCAACTGCTGTGGGTTGGGTGATCCCAGCCCTCTTACTAGTTATGCCTTGAAGGATCCCAAAGCAGTTCAAATGGTTCCTTTAGTCCTACAGGAGATGCCAATAGAAGTGGGACAGACAATGATGCCTCTGCACTGGCCCTCCCCCAGTCCTTTATCTAGGCAGGATCTTCCTCAGGGGACACCCTTTACCGAATCCACTTCCAAGTTTGTCACTGGGTCTGTTGGTGGGCTGTCTCCGCTTGCCCATAACTCCCCGGTCAGACCCCTGCATTGCTTTGGAATTCAGTATTGCCTCTCTCAGACTTGTCTATCATCTTTGTAGTCCCCCCAATTTTCCCAGTGTGTGACAACTAGTCAGTCTTAGTGCCCTGTACTGAATGCTTCTCTACCTCAAGCTGATGCATTTCCTTCCTGGTAAGTTTCAGCACCAAAGACACATTGTGTGTACACGTGCTTCTGCCTACTGTGCACACTCCAGCACAGCCCCATCTGTGCTGGCTCAGTCCTGCTTCCATAAGGAGCACTTCGTTCCTTAAAGGTAAGAGTTCACCTAAAATGGCTGGACAACGGGGGCAGTTGATATCATAGCTGCTGAAAGTCATTAAAGAAAAGCTCTTGCTGAATTGCAGATCTACAATTCCCTTTCAGAATCCCTAAGGAAGCTTTTGTGACATCTTTTATCACTCATTCAACAAGTAATCTGAAGGCCTACCATGTGCTAGGCACCAGGCGGAGAGCAGTGATGGGCAAAACAGAAAGAAGATCGCAGTCTCTATTTTTCAATAAAGTACAAAAATGAACACTGCAACTGTGGTAAGTTGTGTAGAGAAAGGTAGAAGCACAGGGTGAGAGGTGAGGGGGGCATCCTTCGGGCTGCCCTGAGGACATGATGGTTGAGCCCAGGATTGAGGAGGAAGGAGCTCACTGGAGGAGAGGGTGACCTGCTTCTTTGCTGCAGGGAGAAAGGGATGGAAGCAGCAAAGGTCCACTGGGACATGTTGGGAGGGGCTGGGAGAACGAGAAGGAAATCTACTTGAGAACCACGGTGACCGCTCCGGACCTCTGTTCTTCAGCAGAAGGAAACAGATAGTCAGGAACACCAGTTTTAACATAACTTAGGACAAAACTGGCCACCTGGGAGTCACCCTATAAATATTTAATGCTTAGTTAGCCTGCACTTAAAACTTTTCTAAACAATCCTTTCTGCTCAAGTTTCCATTAAAAGTGAGAGGCAAGTTGCATGTTTGGTGGGTGCAGCCACCAGAGCCTTATGCTGGTAACTCACAGTCCTGCATCTTCTACCTCAAAACATGAACTTGCATAAAAGGAGCTGTCAGGGCAAAGTTCAAATCCCAGCTGGTTTAGGAGATGGCATGAACCAGGACTGTCCCATGAAAGAGCATGCTCTGAAAAGAGGATGACAGGGAGCTGCTGTCAGTGCGACTGGGATCCAGTCAGGGTTCCCAATCTCCCCCTCCTGCACAGGCTGCTGTCTGCTAGCACGCAAGGTCATGTTGGTGCTGACTTTAATGGCCATTTCAGTTTCTCTCTCGAAAAAGATTAAAGTTTATTAGCGGTGCATTCTGATTTTATTAAACACTGAGTGGCCACTATCAGAAATTTCAGGAAATGAGGGGAATGTAGCGTTCGACACAGTACAAGCTCTTTTATGTTTCTTTTTCTGCGAAGGGGTGAGTTAGGGCTTCCAAAAGGGGATGAGGCAGTTTTAATAATAAAAAGAAAAAAATGAAAGGAGAAGGGGAGAAAGGTGCCTCAGTTGTCTCGGCAGCTGATCAACAAAGGAGCAGTCGCGAGCTGTAACCTCCTAGAGCCGCAGTCTGGAACATGACACATGTCAGCCTATGATAAATGGTGCAGAGTGTGTGCAATTTCAGGCGCAATGCCCTTGAGATGCGCAGAACCCTGATCGCAAATGTTATTGTTAAATTAAACCTTAAAGGAAGGATTGGAGAGGGGTGGCGGCGGGGGATGTACACACACACACACACACACACGCACTCGGAGAAAAGGGGGAACAAAAGGCAAGGTGAAGAAATAAAACTTTCTATTTTTCACCTAATTTTAAAAAATGCCCTGAAACCTGTCCCAAATATGAAACTTCTGTTTGCTTTTCCTTCATTCAGTATTCTGAATTACTCTGAGTGGCACGGCATAGCTAACTTATAGGCTCTGGTTTATATATGAGTTCTGTTCTTTTTACTCCTGTTTGGTCACCTTGCGGTGCTATCCCCCCATCCTGTGTTGGCATTCCGTTTGTGAGGCACACGTGGCGTGTGTAGGTGTGTGTGTGGTGTGTTGATCTAGCGCTTAAGTCTGAAAATCTCTCCACCCATCCCCCATCCTCCTATGCCTAGGCTGACTCACTTAATGAATGAGGGCAAGGAGGGAAAGCCATGCTGGAGGAAGAGGACATGAGTCTGAAAACTGTTTAGCTATGAAGGCTCAAAGTAATTAATGACATGAGTGACCTAAAAAGTTACTGGAGAGATAACAGTGGAAAATCCACAGAGGTAAATTAAGATCGGAAGAGCAAACATTAAGAGTTGGATTGTTTTCATGGAGAATGAAGAGTAAAAACAACATGTAAGATTATTGACTGAGCATCTTTATCATGTGGCCATACCTGTCCATCACAATCCAGAGTTCCCCTCATGGACTGAAGTGTCATTATTGATGTACAAGTGATTGGAGAAAGGGACTGGCTAGTGAAGAGAGGCATGGGACTGTGTTCTGGAGAGAATCCATTTCAAAGGATTTATTTACTTTTCCTCTCTCCACAACACATTTAGATGAAAGAATGTTTAGTGGGGGGAGGGGAACCCAAATCACAAAGACAGGGCACCCAAGGCTTGTTTTGTGCATTTTGGCCAAGGGTTGCCTAGCATCTTTGAAAACTCAAATCCTTTTTGGGTCTTTTGAAAAAGTTCACCCAGGTTTCTTGTTATTAAAGAAAATAAACATCAGACAAAACAGGACTTTATCAAAACTATAAATAATTCAATGCAGATGGATTTAAAAAGCAAGCAGATTTTCAGAGTGTGGAGCACTGCAGGGTTTGGGTGGAAACAGAAAGGGAATATAAACAGAAAAAAAGAAATGAAATTATGAACTTGTTGAGGAAAATAAATAGACACATAAAACTAATTGGAAAGAAAATAAAGAGGAACACTCGGAAAACAAGGCAAGCTTCCCAGAGCTCTGTGCAGCGGCATGTTGCCTGTATTCATTGACTAAAGTCATCCTCTCTGAAAGCATCTGTTGAGTTTAGGCACCAGAGCAAAAAGGGACAGGACCCTCATTTTATGTCAAAGAGCATGAAGCCTGGTGAGATTGGCTCTGGCTCAAGTTATTGTCAAAATTGTGGTCCGGGTTGCTCGTCCAGTGCTTTTTCTACCATAGTGCACCGTCAGTGGAGTTAACAGAGCACCTCAACTAAACTTAAAACCCAACTCACTCTGAACCCAGTACCAATTCATCAAGCAATAAAACAGTTTCAATGCTGTAACTCCTCTACTCCTTAAAACAACACTGCAGGAAATTCCAAAGCCAAAGGAAACTGAATCATGCATTTAATCAATACCTGTGGAAAGGATCAAAGGGGAGACTGGGTGTCTGACGATCTTGGAAGAAGTTACAATTTTATGAATTATGCAAAAGAAAAAGCTTCAGCAGTCACAAGGTTATGGATTTCCTCATCAAACCATCCCAATGCTGCTTTGCAGGAAGGAAGAGAATTAAGGAAAACTAGCAGCCAAAGCTTTCCCAGGTGAAGCAGAAGGCAGCCTCTGATTATTGCCCCATTAACTAATGTCTCAACCTCGTTTCACTCATGGAGTCCTGCTTGCCCACCTCGCACTAGCCCCTGTAGATATATAAAGCTCACTGACAATTCTTTATTGACTTACTAAAGGTGAATTCATCAAGTCTCACACTGAGTTATGTGTGCCAGGTAAGAGCAAAAGAGAAGTGTGGGTTTTTTTCAGGCAATATTAATAAATCTTCAGTGGAAGTCATGAATGGGATGCAAACTAGTTTGCAAAACGTGCAAAACTTGTTTTTAATCAGTCAATAAAAATTTTCCACTCTGTTGCAGGAATATTGCTTTGGTAGCTTCTAGTGATGGAAAATAAAAAATTCCAGCAAGAACCTGCCTTGTATCACACAGCTATGGCCAGGGGTCACATGGTACGAACATGACCACTAGGGCCTCCCCTCTTTATCCTGGTTGTTCTCAAGGAAGATGTGATCACACTGAGTTGGTAAGTGAGCCAAGAGGTGTCTACTAGAACTACCACACCACCTCCTTTCATCCTCTGGAGAGTCATAGGTTCAAACATTCACTGTAAAACACTGTGAGAAGTAACCAACAATGTTCTAAGAGAAGGGAGAACAACACTTTCTTCCATAAAGTTACCATGTCATTCTACCTTACTTCATATGTAAGTCATTTCTTTTCCAAAATCATAAGGGTAAGCCTCCTAAAGATTGTTGATACAAAAACAATACAGTCCACGTCCTGATTTATATGGCGTATAAGTGCTATTGCCATCCTTGGGAGCTTCCCGGCATCTCACATTTGGAATCTCAGATCCAGTCTTCCAGGAAAGCCAGAGTCTCAGGAGGGCATCCTCTCTGCTATAAATGACTAGGGTAGTTGCTACTAGCGTTTTTTTTTTTTTTTTTAATTACACATTTGCAATCAACTCCAATTTTAAAGAATCTCAAAGAGCAGCCATACCTTAACACAATTTAGAAAGCCTGGTAGTACTGACATGTGTATGCACAGTTTGAAAGAGCAGGAGAAGGGAACCTCACCAGGAGCAGCTATTACATGGTCATGACTGGAATATCACCCACCCTGAGTGAAGAGCATCCATTATAAAAAAAAAAAAAAAAAAAAAAAAAAGAGAGTTTTATTTTTGTCCCGTTGTTTTTTGTTTTTTAAAAAATCTATTTCTTAGCTCCAGTCCTTTTTGGTGCACTGCCAACATTGCTGACTAAATCTACAGCCAATCCAAATTCTACCCACTTAAATCAGCACCATAAAAACTTTCCTCTTTTAGGAAAATGGGAACTCGGCCCAGCAAGTAAAGGAATCAGTTCTGGCAGATAAGAAGCCGTTCAGAGTGGCCTTCTCACCGGGTCTCCAGGCTTCAAGCTCACCACTTGATTGTTATTCTTATTTCCTATAAGTTAATGCTCTGCCTATTTAGCATTGGTCATAAGGACCTTCATTCTCTAGTTTCTACAACTTCAACTTCCACCAGTATTCTTTACCAATTCTATCCTCTGGCCATAGGGAGCTTCTTTCTTTACAACAGCTATCATCTGTCTAGTCTCTTTCCTAACACTGGTTGCTAATACTGAAATGACTCTTCTGTTACTCATCTACCAGGAGAAGTTCAAGTTATCCATAAAGAACCTCCAAGATGTCTTGATCCTTTTGAGTCATGACTGCCTGCCTCCCATCTTCCTTTTTTCTCTCCTGCAATATTTATTGAGCATCTACTATGTTCTAAACATAGTGCTGGGTATTGGCTATACTAGTTAGTGGAAAAATGTGAGCCTTGTTCTTAAGGAAACTGCAGTCACCTTTGCTTCCTGTCTTCCTTCCATACTGCCATTGTGCTTGGATCATTCCATGTTAAATTAAATTAAAATTATTTACTCCCACATCTATATTCAAAGGACACAGTGTGCACTATGTGGACCCAAACTATGCTTGATTCAACTCCATAGTTTCTGTATCTGGTACAACATTCACTACAGATTTTTTGTTGCTGTTTTTAAATCTCTAATGTTAGGAGAGAGAAGGGAAGTCGCACACCAAATTGATAATAAGGAAGGTTATTCATAAACAAGATGATGCACAGTAAGGTTGACAGGATTGGCTGGGACATGGATTACTGCAGACTCTCTTCCCGGGCTCCAGTACTGGCTCTCTGATTGAAAGGACAGTCCCTGCACCCCAAGAAGGGGTCCAGATGCCTTGGCTCAACTTCATAAACTCTGCTCATTCCTATCACTCCACGCTGCTGCTGATGGCCTTACATTATTAGTGTTGACTTTCAATTAGTGTCAGTTTTCCAAAAATAATATTTTCAGGAAGCTTCTATTCAGATTCCAAAGAGGCTTGCCACTGAGATGAAAATGTTTGGAGAGATTCCACCACCCTCAAAGGAAAAGCTTAAATAAAAGTAAACAAGCAAACAATACACATCTTTCTCTTTCAGAATGAAAAAATATATATAGTTTTCTTTCTTATTATTGGCAATATAAAGCTGATGTTTTATTTGTTTGATTCTATATGCTGATTTTATAAAATCTGGTTATGATGTGCAAAATGACATTCCCATTTAGACAAAAGAAATTTCATCTAAATTGGATCAAGAAAAAAGCATAAGCTTATTTTGATTCAAGAAACAGCTGAGAAATTCTTTTATATTTATACTTATAGTGTCTACTTAGTGTTGAAAATTCAAGGAAAATTCAAGTGAGGATCCATACAGAGGATAAGGAGAGAAGAAAATGTGAGTGTGTGGTATATACATACACACATATATACACAATACACATACACAGATACATACACATATATACACATACACGTTCATATACAAAAATGAGTATACTTTTCCAAGCCATGGAAGAATAGTAATGCTTTTTGGTCAGATTGCTTTTAAAAACTTTTGAGAGGACACAGTGAATTTAAAGCTGTGGATTAAAAAAAAAAAAAAAAAAAAGCTCTGGATAAGTCATGAAATGGTTTATTTCGTTTTCCCTATGTTACCAAATATGTACCTTATTTTCAGTCATGATATTAACTTATGCTAAAATTTGATTATTTAGAGTATGTGTACGTACATATATATAATCTTAAATTCAAATATCATAAAAATTGAGGCTTTATTTCCTCCACCATATCATAAATTTCCTATCATAAATTTTATACAAGGCCCTAAAAGGGATACTTTATAGTTATGTCATATATGTATGTATATTGTTTCAGGGTATAAGACTATATACAAGACTGTCGCTGTAGACTGAATGTCCTCCCCAAACTCACTGAAGCTTAATCCCCACTGTGACTGTTGAGGGTGGGAGATCCTATTGCGGTAGTTGAAAGGTGGGGCCTTGAATTGGTGACTGGCTTGTAGGACCATGCCCTAGTGAATGGATTAATAATGGTGGTCATGGGTGTGGTTCTGAGGGCTTTAAAAGAAGAAGTAGTGAGGAGTTAGCTCTCTCTGCTCAACTATTCTGCCATGTGACATCCTGAGTCACTGTCACCACCAATGACGACTTCACAAGATGTGTTCCCTGGACTTCGGATTTCCCAGCAATAAATTGTAAGCAATGCATTTCCTTTTCTAACAAATTAAAGTGAAATGAAAATGAAAAATTTCATTTTCATTTTCTGAAACCGTAAGCAATAAGTTTCATTTTCTAACAAATTACCAAGTTCCAGGTATTTTGATATAAGCAACAGAAATGTACTAATACAACCCTTTATTTAAAGGGGTTTCCCTGAAGAACAAATAATAAGAGTTACAGAAAATGGGTTTGTACCAGCTTAAAAGCAGGACATCTGGATTTTAGTTCTACCCTTGGCATTGATGCTTCTCTCATTTTAAGTCGTCTTTTTAGTCTCTCCAACCTTCCATTTTCTCCCGTGCAGCATGAGTTAGTCCTCTAACCATACCCTCTTCACCAGGCTGTGTGAAGATAAAAATATTCATTGACAAGTATAAGTACTTCCTCTAGGCTAAACACTGTGCCATAAGCTTTCATTTACTTTCCTTCTTCACCTTGACAGCATCCCCCAGGAAATAGCTATTATCATCATACCCATTTTACAGATGACCTTAGAGAATAGTGAGGTAAAGTAGCTTGCTTGAAAACAGCAGAGACAAGCTTTGAAATAAGTTCTGTGTGATCACGGAGTCTGGACTTGCCATCATTACACAGTCTATATTGCAAAGAAAAGTGTATACATTAAGGCATTTCAAAGAATGTAAGCACTAATCAACGTGAGCAAGATGTCAGTGGCAACCTCTGTTCCCACCGTGCACTTGGTGTCACCAGAAGACAGCATTATACTTATTTTAAAAATTTTCTTTGACAAGGAGAGAGATTCTCCATGATAGGGAGACATAGTTGCTCATTTGATCTGTGATGCCTGAGGTTTAGGATGGGATTTCACCCTTGCTACAAAAAGCACAGCTAAAATATAAAAGCTGACAAAGATTGCATGTTAGATACCCTTGATTTCATGCATTTTTGATATCTCCATAAATGAGTTGATTGTAATTCTGGACTTTAATTCTGAAACTAAAGGCTTTCTCTTTGACCCAAAGCACAGACGAGGGCATCTAGTGCTGCCTTTTAAGAATTTGAAAGGACCTCTGGTGCTGCACATGAGTGCAGTCTACAAAGACATTTAACTGCTTGCCCTGTGTGGATCCTGGGCTTCCAAGCTACTAGCTTCAGCTATCTAAAGACACAGCTTCTATGGATGCCAAGCCTTGTAAACCATCTTCCCAGAGTTATATAATTATCTCCTCCAGCAAAAAGACAGCCTTATTAAGAGTTACATCTCCTCTGCTAGCTTCTGTGGTTCTCTCTGAAAGGTGCACTCCTCTGGCTGGAAAGAATGATTCTGCAGAGTGCATGATAAGGGAGGCTCAAGGGTTTAGTGGGAGAAGAGAGAAAGAGTGTGACTTGGGTCATGCTTATCTTTGAGTCCAAGTAACAAGAGCATCTTTATGACACTTTTTTTTAGGAGAAGTTAGCTTGGAAGAATTTTTTCAGAATCTGAGTTTCTTTTTGTAACAATAGAGAACCCAAGTACTTAGCATCAGTGGAAGATATGGTTAGATAGGAAGAAAAACCTGGTGACCTGCACACCATGACCGTGACTGGAGCAACATGGGAGTGGGCATGTAGCATCCCCTCCCTGGTCTAACGCCTGCTAGTCCTGGAGTTGCATAGGTCAGCGTTGCCTCTGTAGGAGTGCACCCAGTCTCCTCGTTCCAGGAACTCATGGGCTTACAGTTAAACATATTCTAAAATGAAAAAGTACCTGAAACTGAGATCATCCAGTCCTCTTTGTTGTTTTGTCAACACGTCTATGATCTCTTAGCTTTATTAAAGATCATGTGGGGTCCACATGTGTGCAACTGAGTTTCCAATGAGAAGAAAGGAAGATTCAGAGGTTCACTCCCAGTGTTGCTACAATCCTAGGATCCAGGCTTGGGAAGTTTGGGAAGAAACTAGTGCTTTTTTTCTTCCTCTCTTTTTTTTGTTTTGTTTTGTTTTGTTTTGTTTTGTTTTTCTTGGCCAGTCTTTTTTCCCATCTCAGAAATAAAATGATCTAATCAGTACTTTGGGTTTAAATACATGTCAAGGCCAACTGAAAAGTCAATGCCTCTGTTCTCATTTTCCCCTTCAAAGTTAGCCTCCCCTCTGTGCTTCCAAAGCACTTTGTCCCCAGGAGTCCTAAAGCATGTCTAATATGAATATGTGGTTATTTTTTGTATTTTCATCTCTTCCAACAGAATGTGAGTGACCTAATGGACAGAAGTAGTCTTATTCACCCTTCCTTGTGGATCCAGTTCTTAACCTGATATTCATCACATAGTAGTAATTCAATAAATCTTTGGTGAATAACTGAGTGCATTTATTAATCAATCTGTACATAGTCCAATCTGGTGAGAAATTATGTTGAAGCTCATTCTTTTATTCACACATCTTCCATATATAAAGTCAGGTAATAAATCTCTAAAATTTATAACTACATAGAATTGATTAAAATTTTAAAGTACTTTTAAAATTTATTTTATTTATTTGTCATTGACTCTCCTGCTTAAATCTCAGCCAGTGAATACTGGGATGACACCTAGCTGGGATAACACTTCTGGACCTTAAAGTGCTAACACATAGCAGATGCTCAATAAATATTTGTTAAATGAATGAGTAAATCAGGGAGTAAACAAGTTCATTAATGGGACCCAGTAACGAATGACCTCGTGAAAGGCTACTGCTGAGAATGAGAGGACTCGATGGGGTTTCTTCTAGCTGCCTGAATACACAAAGACTTACAAATTAATTTTGTACGAGAAGGTTTCAGGAATACCGATAGCTTTTGAATTCCACTTCTGTTTTAGATCTTCTGAAGGCACCATAGAAACAGGAGAGGAAAATCTTGTTTGGTCTAAGACCTGAAACAGTGCCTGGTACACAGTAGGTCCTCAATCAGCATCTGCTGCCTAAATGAATGACTGCTCTGAAAGTACTGGATTTTACATGGTGTGTTGTTTTCTATTTCCAGCCTAATCTGAAAGGCCATGTTCGTCAATCCCAGTACCATCCATTCATGGTATCTTTTGCCTGTTATTGTCATTTATTGAATCCTCCTACCCATCTCTATTTTATCTTCTATGAGTAGATGTGAATTGAAGAGTGGCATAGACTTTATCTACTTCCTCCTAATGATTGTTATTAATAGACTATTAAGAAAATGTTTTGAAAATCATCCTTTTCCTGGGGGCAGATATCTATCTAATCATAGGGAAGTGAGCGTCAGGGTACAGTGGCGCTTGGTGGTCTCAGCCCGTCAAACGAGTCTGCATGCTAAATCATTCCATTGTCCATAGTTCTCTGTTAGGCCCAAGCTATTATTACTTGAAAAAAGAGAATCTAGAACCAGGATTTCCACACTTTCATTTATAGCACAGAGGAAATGGGGGAAAGCATGTAGTTCCACAGTCATGTTCAAACAAAATCTGTCTATAGAGAAGAATACCAGGGATTGCCTGTGTCTTTACACAACAGGAAAAATTAACTCCAAATACAAGGTTTATTTAAATTTCTTAGAAACTTTCCATTGTTTGGAGAAATAATCAGATTCATAAGATATGCCACAAAAGTGTGCTACAATCAAAGACAGGGCTGGCTTAAATTCCTGTTTCTGTCTTTTTTAAGATGAAGGAATTTCACTCTCCTGAGCTTCATTTTCTCCTTCGTTAGAAGAAGTAAGTTACTATTCGGTAAATTTGTCGAATGGGTTAAGAGTCAAAATATCTCCAAGAATGTCCAGCACAGGTTTAATTCACCACCCTTCCCTTAAAAATTAGGAATCACTTTGATAGATTCTGATACATGTGCTGAAAGATTCTGGTAGGTGAACTGGGAGACATGGCTGATCATTTCAACAAGGATTAAGTAGAAGGAGAATTAGAGAATCAGACAAATTTAGAGACGATCAGAATCTAGAGGTTTACAAAAATTTTTTAAAAATTAAATATTGTACCTACTGCACATCATATAAAACAAATGAAGTGAGGCTGCCGTGATGGAAGCAGAGGAGAGGGTTCCAAAATGCCAACATTCGGGCTTCGTCCTGTCCCTTCAACCCAAAGCTTGTCCATCCACCCAGGAAGCCCCTCCACTGACCTTCAGACACCAGGAACCACCGAGACTCTTTCACTCATGTAATGGGATCCTCTGCCTCCCGCAGCCCATTGCCAGTAAGTTTTGAGACTAGATGAATGATTCAACTGGCTTTAAATGACTTGCCCAAGGCCACTGAGTTAATTAGTGGCACAACAAGAAAGAAACTCAGTTCTCCTCACTACCGATCTGACACTTGCAATCCTGCCATACTCTACGAGTCTGGGCAGGCTATGTTTTGCTCCAGTAAGAGTGATACCCTCTCAGTGGCTTAAATCCATGATTTATGTCTCACTCACATGACATTTCCATCTTTTTAGAGTAGTGACAAGGCTCTTCTCTACCACGTCCTCAATCAAGGAAGAGGTTCCATCACTGGGCATTTCCCACTGTTACAGCAAGGGAGAAAAAGATTTGGAGAGTTAAGCACTAGCAACTAGCTGCCTTTGCACAAAGAAGACACATATCTCTTTCCCCACGTGTCATTGGTCAAAGTCAGTCAATGGCCACACCTAAATGCAAGAAGATGGGTGGTGCAATACCAGACAGTGAGGAGAAGATCACGGTGGACACTATGCCACAGTTGCTAATCAGCACAGATGTCTTGTCTTTTAATTTTATGTTCTTTTAAAAAGGAATTTATTTTTTAATTGAAATATACTGATTGGACATATTTATGGGGTACAGTTATATTTCAATACATGTATACAAGGTGTGACAATCAAATCAGGGTAATTAGTATATTCATCATCTCAAAGCTATCATTTCCTTGTGATGAAGACATTTGATCTCTCTTCTAGCCATTTGAGAAAATTACAATCAATTATATTACAGCTTTATATTATGGTATTAAAATATAAATGTATGTCTTAAGCAAAGTTGTAGCATATCTATGGAATTATGTACACACCTCATGACAAGAGTAGCCACATCATGTGATGTCCGAACCAATTTAAAGGACTTTGTTGACCCCAACCTCTATGGTCCCAGAAGAACAGTATAACTTGGATGCTTGAAAAGAAAAAATATATAAACAATGACTTTTTTTGTAGTCTATGCACTCTTGTACAGTGTCATCAGTAGGATTACTTTGGTTGCAAGGGAGAATAGCTGATTTTAACTAACCAAAGGGAAGGGAAACTACTGAAAGGCTTTCAGGAACTCAAAGGATGGTGGGAGAGACACACAGTCCTCCAATGTGGCTGCTGTCATAACAAGGCATATACCTTGTGTGACACAAGACAGTCTCAGGTTAGGAAGCAAGAACCACAGTCAGACTTTTGAGCTGTAACAGTGTACTAAGGGCCAGAGTACAATGAAACCCACCTATTTTCCATCTCTTTATTCCTCTACTCAAGATTCAAATTCCAGCGCAAGAGCTTCCGGTTATTCTAATTATGCCCCTTGGCTAATAGAAAACTGTTTTCATTGAGGAAGAGGAGAAAATAAAGGAATTTTTAAGTGAAAACTAATATTGGGAAGCCAAAAGAACACAACAAATGCTCACCACACGTTTATTAGGAAGTAATGTACCTGTGCATCCAGAGGTACACACCTGCCCTTCCCAGCACAGGGCTGGTCTCCCTCTGACCCAGCAGCTACATTGGCTTATTCCATGGCTGACCACACTTGAGCTCAGCTTCTGGTTCCCTTCCTATAATATCAATTCAAAAGCAGCTTTCTAGCTTGACCATCTCTCTCTTCTCTTTTCTATTGCAAGCCCCCAAATGACTCTTTATACTTACAAACATATGTGTGTAGACTCTACAATAAAAGGGGAAAAATACAGACAAAAGTTCTTTTGAAGGATTAACCTTAATTAAAACATATTAATAGAGGAAACTTCATTGTTCCTATTTCTGTTCTTATTTCACCAAATCGAACTCTACTACGCAGATATTTCTCTAAAATAGACCTCTCAATGAAATTAAAAGAAAAAGAATCTCTTCACAAAATGCAAGTTCCGTGTTATTACAGAGCATTTTTTCCCTCATTTAGATTTCTTGCAATTCTTTATTCCATAGCAGAGATATAGCTATTTTGCAGTTTGGGCTTGTCACTATGTCAAACCACATATGCTGATTTTAAGCTCCCTTATATATATTTGCCTAAATAAGAAGTATACTTGAGTACAAAGTTTCTCCTAGAAATTTCTCATAAGATTAACTGTAGGGTAAAAATCTTCCTTTTATACTTTTAAAATTATCTCCATCATGATTGGAATCTAATAATGAGTAAAAAATTTTAAAAATACTATTTGATGATGAAAGAAAAATCCAAATAGAAATGATGAGAGACTCTTATGGAAATACCTATTTTTAAATATCTGGGGTGACTTTCTAGGTCTGAATTCCTCTTCTAAACCTCAGTCATCATCACACACTTGTTCTAATTATTTGAAGTATCTTCTGGGAAAGACTAGAGAAGGTACTTTGGGTCAATATCCAAAATTCTCTGTAAGATTCTTTAAAAATTATATTTAGATATTAATTACCAACTGCATTAAATGTTAAAGCAAACCAAATTGCATCTATCAATATCTGTCAATTAATATTAATATCTATCAATCATACGTGCATGCTTCTCTTTACTTCTCACCAACAATGAAATTTCAGCTGTACTCAGTGTTACAAGAGAAACTTCCCTGCGATCAACAGTTTCTCCTAAGTCAGAGAACCTCTATTGTCTTTCCTCTGGTAATAAATGATAATAATTAAAAGCAAATACACAATAATTAGTCACACTAGGTTTATCCATCTGGTGTACCTGTCTCCTATCACTGTGTCTTTGAACAGATGACAAGCAGCATATTGCAGCACATCCTGCTAATGGGTCTAAGTGGAAAATGGGGAGGTAAAGAGGTCACTGAAAAAAAGGTCAGCAGCAAAGAAAAGCACATTATTCTCTTTTTTAAAAAAAAGTGGTCATTGACCATTTAGCTATGTATGCTCCAGAAAACATATGTGCAGCCACAAGATAGTAGTAAACTAAAGAAGCTCAGCAGGCCTGGGAAGGTCTGTAGATAACATTAATTTCATTGTTGTTTAAATCACAATCATTGCAAACATCCTCCTAGCCACTATTTATTGCTTGCTTACTATCTGCAAGGTACTGTGTTCCATTTTAAAAATATTTTTCCCTACTTCTGACAATCTTGCAAGATAGGTAGTAAAATCATCTCCAATTTCTAGATGAGAAAATTGAGTTAAGGAGAGATTGAGAAACTTCTTCAAGACCACATAAGTACTGAAACAAAGATCAAAGGAGAGACATTTTTGGAGGATTTAACAAAGTATATTGAAGCTGCTTGTCAATCAATTATTTTACTTGAAGATTGACTTTCAATTGCTTTATTTTGGGGGGGAAGCCACATTTTTATGCACAATATAGCCTTTCAGAGCATAAGTTAATACAGCCATCAAGCCCTCCAAAAAATATAATGCCAAAAGTAAACTAAGTTGTATCAATGAGTAGGACACATTATGGATTTCACTGGACATGACTATTAAAAGTGCATTACAAGTGAATTCTTCTTTCTTTGCAAATACGAAGGAAATGGTCATTCATGGTAGCTGTTGTGTCTCACACGTACTCTTCAGGGAAGAGGAACAATATTACTCAATTTGGCAGCTGCCTCTATAAACTGAGAAATACCTACAGTATCTCTTCAATTCACCTACCATTCTCTGTATTTGGTTCATGTAACTCCAACCTCTATTCATGTAACTCCAACCTCTATTCATGTTTTCAAGATTTGAAATGCCCTCAATACACACACCCATATATACAAGATGAGCTGTCACTTGTCACTCTATCTATTCACACTCTCTGAATTTGTCATTAACTTCCCAAAAGTAAAACAAGAAGGTTTCTATCAGCTTTTTTTCCAGAAGGGAAGATTAGGCTATTAACGATAATCATCTCGTGTTGCCAGTGTCTCTCAAAAAGAATATTCTTTCTTCATCGTCATAAGGAGATCTGCGCATTATCTGAGGCCATGAGATGAGAAGGGATAAAAAGGTGTGGTTGGATACAAGACTCTGTGGGAATAAAAAATTTCATGAGTACATGTTTAAAATAGCTGGAATGAGAATAGTACCTCCACTTGCTCAGTATTAGAGGGAAATATGAGAAAAACAAGATCAGGGTTTTGCAATCAGTGTAAATTGTTATTCACCACCCATTGCTGAGTCTTAGCTAGTCTTTTGAAACACGGGGTTCTACAGAGGCACCAGCACCTGTTGCTGACTGTGCAGTAACAGCCTCCCCATGTAATCAAAGCATTCCCATCTGTGGTGAAATTTCCCAATTTTTCTTTTAAAGATCAGATCCTTCGTTGCTAATGAGCTAAGGGAGGGGTGCAATGTCTTGTTCGTTCTATGGCTGCAGTATAAAGCAGGGGGAATTAAAAATTAAAATCAGCTGAGGTTTTCCCCAGCTTCCAAGTCTGATGTTCCTTTCTTTCGAAACCTCTGTTTTGCATAGATTTTCAAGGTTTCATTCAGATCCAGACATTAGGAATATTGGCTTGCTTATGTTTCTTACTTGTAACTGTCTAGACATTGGGGGACAGAAGATACCCACAGCTAAAGTTGGGCCATGATCCTGTTCTCTTCTCTTTCTCTTAGTTCCATGTCCAATTTGATAGCCAAGAACTGCAAGCTGCATGCCCTTAATGTTTATTTAAAAATCTGATTTTTCTTCTTCATCCCTGCCCCTGGTGTCTTAGGACAGATCTTTGTTAATTCGTACAGATTATTGCAACAACCTCTAAACAATTCTCTCTTTGCTCTCCATTCCTCTCCACCCCCTCCTTTTCATCCAGTGTTCCTATTGCTGCCAGAAAGAGCTTTCTGAACTGTACCTATGATCACAGCACAAGACTGATGAAATAAGTTTTTATTTTTCCAAGAGTAAAATAAAAACTTACTAAGGGTACCCTTAGTGTTGACTTTAGAGACCTTGACTGCAACCCCCAAGTCCATCTTCACCTCTAGCCTCCTCTGCTCCAAATTTCTTGCTCCTTTTTTAATGAGGTTTTGCTGTTCTATGAGCAGTCCTTGCTTTCTCTCTGACCCGACACATTGTCCCTGTGGTATGTAACGCCTTGCTTCCTTGCTGGGGAACTCCTATTCATCCTTCAAGAATAGGAGTGGAAATAGGTTACAGTGCTCTTAGTAAATGCAATGTGGGTTGGTAGTGTTTTCCTGAGCCTCTGTGTTCAGTAGGATTATGATGCTGTGTCGGGTTGACGAGAATCGTGTGAAAATAGATTAGCAACGTCTTCCAAGGGTGAGGAAGGAAGAAGAGTTGGTCTAATTAAAATGTTACTCCCTCCATGAAACCTTCTCCAGCTCCCCCAGAAGGATTCATCCGTTCATTCCTTCATGTTCTTGGAGCACCTTAAACTCTCTATTCACAATATTTATATTATTATAATTAGTTCCTATGAGAAACTATATACTTGTCTCCTACATTAGACTGTGACCTTTTCCTGGGGATATATTGGACACTGGACACTCACTAAATATTTGTTGAGTGGCTGATGACCTTAACATAGTTCTAGAGCAGGGTTGGGCAAACTATGGCCTGCAGACCAAATCCAGCCCATCACCTGTTTGTGTAAATAAGGTATCATGGGAATAGAGCCATGCCCAATCATCTTCCAATCAGTATCTATGGCTGCTTTCGTGCTACAATAGCAGACAGAGCTGAACAGTTCATGACAGAGACGCTATGGCCTCCAAAGCCTAAAATATTCACTATCTGGCCTCTTACAGGAAAACATTGCTGACTCAGCTCTAGCGCTTAAGAATAAAGACTGAGATCCCATGTGTTGTACATTGTTTCTGAAACACAAGCTGGGAATTTCTGATCCATGGAGTGTAAAGTGTTCATCCCAGTTGAGAGGCCCCAAGGTCAAAGTTGCTGCCTGAATTACATTGGGTTCTGCAGCTTCCTAAATGATTTTTTTTTTTCACTTTCAGAAATGTTGCCAAGAGGATACTTCATTAATCCTAGGAATAACTCTGATCATCAAATAATCAATCCTATTGCATTTGTTAGCTCTTATGAAAATGTCTGGGTTCTGTGTCTGTAGACAACACTGTGCTTTTAAATTATTCCTGTCCTTCACTTTGCATCTATATGTTAATATAATAATGTTTAATAAAGAGCAGGAAGTGTTTCTCTAACAGTCATCTCCCTTGGTTTCCTCCTAGTGTCACTATAAGTCTCACCTTCTGACACAAGTTCTAACACGAGGTACACCCCAAATGACATAACTGCCACCTAAACATTAGATAGTAACTTTATCTGGCTGCCATGGAGTCAGACCACCTGTGTTCTAATCTTGGCTTCTCCAATAAATTACTGGCAGTTACCTTGGGAAGATCATGTATCTTTCTAACCCTCTGTGTCCTCCTCTGTAGAAAGGGGCAGCATGTCAGCAACCATCTCTGTGGACTATTGTGAAAATCGATACAGTTATCCATGAAGGACACTTGGCAGAGTCACTGTCATATGCACGCTGTTTGCTTTCTGTTTGTTTTGCTTTCATCATTCATGTCAACTCATCTGTCTAGTTTCTCCTAAGGAATTAGTTTTCTCAATGTGAATGGACCAACCACCAGGTGTCAAGGTCATGCCTATAACCTCTTTGGCTTCTGGTGTCAGAGGACCATGGCTTAGGGAAGCCTGGAGGGCTCTGATCTGCATCAAGGTGGGCTTGGAATGGTTCTGAGAGGTAAAACCAGCCTCATGGCAGCACACACCTCGGACAACAATTCTCAGGATATCTGAGCTGTCAAGTCTCCTCTGGAATTTCTTTCCAGATCTCAGATTGGAAGAAAATTACCCTCTCTTTCTAACAGCCAAGGGTGTCCTAGTTATAAGCTATGAGTCCAGTCTAGTCTGATGCACACATTTCTGCTAGGCCAAGGCCTCTAGGAACTTAAGTGACCGTATAATCTAAGTTCTAAGTATCTCCAATTCTAAGCTGACTGGCCCAGAACCAGAAAAAAAGAGGCCGAAAAAAGAACAGATGAATTGCTTTTTCCCCCTTGAGCATTATTTTTCTGATTCCATCCTGGAAACCAAGGAAAACATGTTTTGATTATATTTACAAATGTATCTAATCATCCTGGAATGTTGGAGCACATTTTATGTTTGAAAAAGGACATCAATAAAGTGCCTTCTGGGCATGGAACTTGCTTGGCCTTAGGGGACTTCCTCTGTGGGACATCAGGCACAAAGGCGCAGCCAGGACAAAACTGTCTCTCTCCTGCCCAGCACGTGACACCCCACATACATGTGTCTTCTCTCAGAGGCTTCAATGTGCAGCAGGGTCTTCTGATATTTGCCTCCTTAAAAGCAAACATTTATTGGAAACCTGGACAATTGCAACCACCTTCCAACTGCTGTCACTGCTGTGAGTTTCTCTCCCCTCAACCCATCCATCTTACTCTGCTACCAGAGCCATCTATCTAAAACACAAATCTGATCATGTCACTTCCCCTCCTAAAAACCATCAGTGCCTCGCTATTGCTCAAAAAATGGATAATGTCTTAAACCCTTTAGTAAGGCTCACCAGCATTCATGATCTGACCCACCAGGTCTCCCTGGAAAATCCATCCTTTTCTTTAAAAATTCAAACTCAAGTTATTCCTTCTTTGGTGTTCCATAACAATGGGCGCATGTGTTTAGCACTATAATACTTTAAATGTCTTAAAGTATGTGCCTATCTCTGCTACTTTCTTTCAAATACCATGAAGGCAGAGACTATACTAAATTTTTTGTATCACAGCTATCTGACAGCATGATTGGCAAAATTTAGGCTTGTAGAAACAGGGAATGAAGGAATGCAAGCCTTGTTGCTCTCACTGAATCCCGTTTGCACATTCACAGAAATTTCCTGTTATATTTTACTGGAACTTTTTGTCTATCTTATCCACCACTGTCTCAAGCTTCTCAAATTTCCGATGTGGAAAAAGTTCAATAGTGATTTGTTGAGGAAAAGATTAAGTTTCTAAAGGTTAAAAATTAAATACACCTGGACACTACACTCAGAGAACGTTCTTTCCATTCGGATACATAAGACAAGAGTCTGATGACAGGAAACAAAAATCTAATAAGGTCAGTTTTAAAGTGCCAAGATTTAAGAAGGAGGCATAAAATTGAAGCGTGACTGTAAGAGAGGAGGAAGAGATTACTTCTGGTTACTGGATTCATTTTTTTCAACAAATATCTATTGAGCACCTACTGTATGCATGACACTTGCTAGGGTCTGGGGGGAGGAAGAGGAATTAGACTTCTTCCCAGACTTCAAAAGCTCAAGGCTAAGACAGACCATTGCCATTCCACGGGGCAAGGGCAGTGAAAGAGGAAGCACAATGTGCCGTGGGATGGGCTGTGCGTCCTCTCTGATCATGCTCAGAGAACAGCTCCTAAACCAGCCTGGGAAGTGGGAGAAGGAGGGCGGGTGGGAGGACCTGGATATGCAGGACCGGGTTTGGAACAAAACTATGCTGATGTGGAAGGTCAGCCACCTCCTTAGTACTACCTGGAAACCAGGGGAAAAAATATGGGAAAGATGCCTAGTTTGGGAGTTCCTGTGACAGTCCTGATAAACAATTCCAGGACAGTTCTGTTTCTCTCACTGCTGTCTCCTGGCCCCAACGCAGCCACCCCAAACCATGGCTATCAGTACATTAAGGGCTCTGAGCAAGAAATGGAAAGGCCAACTCCAGAGAGAAGACTGGCCCCAAACCAATGTCATCAAAGGGCCCCAGCCTAGAAGACCAGGGAGAGTCATGTCAAATCCTAAAATCTCGTGAAAGCCACTCCAAGCCTGGCACTACTGACATGGGCTTGTGGAGGTACAGGATAGCATCTTCCCCTTGGAGCTGTTTTTCACTGTGCGTTGCTGTTTACTTGAAATAGCTGCTTGCTCCATAGACTTTGGCTTTTGTTTTTAAAAATCTAAACGTAAATTACACAGGAGTTTAGGAAACTCTCAAATTCCTTCTTATAAATTCTTTTTGAAAACATTTGTGCGTAGCCTCAAACACAGCCACTTATTTCTACCTTACTTACACAGAACTGAGCAAATAGTAGACTCCTGGCACAGGTTTAAAAGAATAATTCAATGGAATAATCTTATATTCAAGTCCCATTATGTGTTTGGCAATGAAGTTATAGAAGAATGAGTTAGATTGGTTACGTCTCTTCAAATAACCAAAAATCTAGTGGGGAGAAAACTGGGGAGAAGGTAAATTAAGACCACAGTAAGTACAACTACAAACAAATCACTATGGAAATTCAAAAAAGGAAGAAAAATTACATGTTTTTAGAACAATTAAGACAATTTAAGCTTAAAGGAGAAGGCAACACTGGTATTCCTGACCCAGATTTATGGTTAAACATTTCTCACTCATCAGCCTACAAATTGCTTTATTGAGATGTAAACATTAGTGTTTTCCCACACAATTTATCCCACAATTTAAATTGGACAGTAAAATAAGAAAGAATGAGGAGGAGGGAGGGTGGAGAGAAGAAGGAAACAACTTCTCAGAAGATTAATGCCTTAAAAGCCTGCCAACTTGCTCTATCGTCATCACGGAGGTTTCTAATAACAGTCACTGCTTCCTTCAACTCTGACCACATGCCACTCTATTTGTATATTTACTTAGCCTTTACAAAGTCCGTTACTACACCCAGTTCCATTGGTTCTTAACAACACTGTAACATACAATAACCACGTGGTTGTAGCCCCAAGCTCATTTCACACAACTGAGGGTCAGAGAGATTCATCCCTTCAACATGTAGAAGAATGAAAACAGTTTTCTAATGCTGGTCTTGTGCCTCCTTCCACTTGGCTCTGACCCTTCCCAGAGAGTGTTGAAAATTCTTCAGCTAGATTTGTCAAATGGATGAATAATTTTCCATAAAAATAGTTGTGAAAGCTTCTCTGAAATTACTTCACTGTATAAGAAACTTACCAAGTTCTACTTGTACTTAACTAAAATTGTCCTCTCTTCTTTTTCCTACCATCATGCTAGGAGTGCTACCATCATGCAGAGACTACTCTTTAGTTTTCCCATTTCTACCTGGAAAACAAGGGTTTGGGGTTAGAAGGAATTAAGTCCTTGAGAGTAGGGATGGTAGGATAGAATACATCAGCTCCCGAAGGAAAAAGGAAAGGTAAGATGATTTTACTAGTGTGACTCCAGCATCTAAGATGAAGCAAGACCAAGGCTTGTTAACGAGCATGGAGGTTCCCCAACTTCTGCAATGATCAATAAGCTCTGTCTTATGGATCTGTTGATAATGGCTGCCTGGATCCATGTTGAGAAGGAAGCTGGGTTCAATAGGAGTTCCAAATCAATTTATGATGGCTACAACATGGAGGGGTCACATGGTTCCATCCCAGGAGATCGTGATTCTGTCTGATTTAAGACCTCACTATTGGGTGACACATTTACACCTAATGATGAAAAACAAAGAAATTATACCCCTTTAGCCTCTGGAATCTTGTTCTTCTCTAGAATACTCTGATGACTTTAGGACTATAGTGCCAGTATCTTTCAGAGTATTTATCTCATAGGTGGCTTATTCAGTATCAACTTTATATCTACTCACTCTTTACTTCTTTACCTTTTAGGTTTTTTTTTTTTTCTGCCTATAAATTTTCTAGAAAAGGATCTAAAGTTGAATTAAACCAACTAAGAGTCAGAATAAGGAGACAAAATGATCTTTTCCTGTGATGACAAACTAATATTTTTAGCTCATAAAAGTAATACCGCTTATTGTAAAAAAAATTAGAGAATATAGGAAGTATAACAAAGAAAGTATTTACTGTAACATTACCCACAAAAATAACCACTAGTAATATCCTATAATGTTTCTTTAACATACATGTAATTTTGTTTTCTACATTTTTATATCCTATTACAACAGAAGTACTCTCCACATATTACATTATGAAGTCTTTGTCAATATACTTTCTGATAACCAGATCAACATATTTATACGAAGTCTTGAGTTTCTACCCTAGAAACGTACTTCTCCTCAAGCCTCCCAATCTAGTAAACTGTCACCACTATCCATTTGATAGCTCTCGCCCCAAACTGAGGTGCTGTCCAAGATTCTTTTCTTTCCTTATATCTCAAACAGTAAGTCCTATGATCTCTACCTCTAGAACATTCCACATCTCACCACCCCATCATCTTCTCTGCCCTGATCCACACTACATTTTCCCCCCAACTGATCTCCCTATTTCCTCTGGGCCCATTCTCCATAGGATCCTTTTACAAATCAGATCATGTCCCTTCTTTGTGTAACACCCTCCAATCACTGCTCTTTGCATTTGGAATAAAATCCAAATTCGTCGCCATGACTGTGGAGCCCCTCCATTAGCTGTGTCTGACTATCACTCTGCACATCTCCCACAGTCCTCCCTCTATCATTGTCTGAAATGATCAGACTGATGATTTGTTGCTCATTGGCTTATTTGTGTGTTTATATTGCCTGTTTCCCTTCACCAGCTCATGGGCTCTGTCTCATGCCTGTGCCTGTCTCATGGTGACTCTTCTGAGCCTCGAGTGATGACAGGCATATGGTTGGCATGCCATCAGCACTTACTAAATGGATGAATAATATCTCATGACAAATTGTTTCAGCTATCCAGTTTTAAAACATTCATCTACTCAGGACATTCATCTAGTTTCAAAAACATTGACATAATCTTGCCACGTTATTCTTCTGGTTCCAATCCTTACCCGTCTAATCTCGGCAGATCCCCATCCATCAACACACATAATACTTCAGATTTGACCCCATTGTGACTTCTCTGGCCATGGTCCGGGAGTCCCTTCATGTCACTTCACCTGCCAGGCAGACAGGACACCGCAACATGTCCGGGCATTTTTGCTGGCTACTCCCTTTGCCTGGAAAACAGATTCACCCTCTGCCCTACCCCCATGCTTCCATCTCTTCCTGAGGAAATCCTGCAGTGATCCCATGGAAAACCAGACAGACACAGTGCCTGCCCTCTGGGAACTTACACCCTAGTGTGACAGACAGATTGCCAACAAATAACCACACATATGAAAGCACAACACAACGGTCATAAAGAGATGTAAAGCCAAGGCACAGTGAGAGGTCACAGAAGCCATCTCTGAAAAACTGACTGTTTAATTAAGCTGAGACCTGAAAGCAAGTTATCACAAGCCTTAATTTTTACTTCTTCTGTGCTATGGGTCATATGCTCTCTTTATCATACGTAGGTGCCAGTTGTATCTTTCCTCTTAGCTTTTAAGCTGCCAAAGGGCCGATTTCCTGTGTGATTCACAGTGCTTATGCAGTGCACACACCGCCGTGTATGAGGACAGGAGAAGGGACGGTGGGAGTGTGCAGAAGGAGGGGGATGAAGGACAGACACTGTCTTTCCAGTTAGGTTCCTATGACTGAGCATTTGACTCTGAACCTTAAAATACGAAGGTAGCATTTGGTTAACCAGTCTGTGCTGAAACTCAGCAAGGATTTTATTACTGGTGCAATGCATTATTCTATTGATGTCAATAGCCTTAAAATCGGATCAAGCCGATGGTCTTTGCATTCTTCTTTGCTTCCATAACTCATACTGTACTAAAATGAAAGGATCGCCGGGTGATCTATCATGCCTTTGCTTTCTGAAAATTGATCAGTTGCCATTTAGCTGATACAACCTTGTCAAGTCCTTCAGGGCCAGCTCTGATTTGGATTTATAAAGCCCAGTTAAGTCAGAGCTGGCTTCAAAGCTTGCCCTGCACAGGAGAGCATGGAAGAATGCCATGCTGTGCAAGGCCCTCTGAGCTTGTGCCAATGGTGAGCAGAGGGGCCACCCTGGGCTCATAGCTAACAGGGAGGGCCGTGGAAAGGGAGACAGAAGGGGCAAAGGGAGTGAGGCAAGCTCCTCTCAGATGTGCAGCTCTGCAGCTCTTCCCCATCCTGCGGGTAGGAGTAGAGCTTTACCAGAGCCACCTGGACTGCCTGGAAGCCAGTTTAGAAAGAAGCACAGCCACCATCAGAGAAGGGAGCAGCAGCCTGACACCAGGTGCAGAGGAGAATGCGAGGACAGCAACAAGGTGAGGACAAGAAAGGTGAAGGGGATGGGAGCAGATATTTATTGAGCATCTACTTGAATGAACCCAGCACCCTCTTAGGTACTTGGCAAAGTCCTCTCTTTAATGCTTACCACAGTCCTTGAGATAAATATTAATAACCTCATTCCATAAATGAGGAAGTTGAAGCTCATTCCGTCCTGCTGAGTGACGCATTCAAGTTCACACCATTGAGATTCAAGCCATTTGGCTCCATTCTTAGAGAGCAGTGTCAGCATCTCATCAATGTCTCTCAGGCACCTGAGTTACACTGAAAACGTAGCAGGTAGTAGGTAGTTTCATTGCTAATAAATGGATTAACCCAATGAGCAAAAGCAGAAACTCTTGTCTTCCAAAATAAAGTTATTATTCATGCATCTTGGTGATATTAATGAGTCTGGAGAGAGAGCCCAGTTGGAGCATGAACAGAGCCCATGTCAGAATCTGCGACACTGGACCCATCACTTAACCATCCTGAGCTTTCTTTTCTAAGTCTGGAAAACAAAGACCAAACTACCAACCTCATAAGATTACTGTGATAATCAAAGACAATAAGATAACAAAACGCCTAACATACTGCCTGACACCACACATGTGAAAAACCTGTTTGCTATTTCCCCAATTTACCGAGAAGTGCATTGGGCTGAATGTAGTGGACATTTGAGTTCAGGAGGTCTCAGATCATGGAAATTTCTCCCTGCCCCGGCCCAGGCTACTCCTGCAGGGTTGAATCTGGCTTTTCTGGCGCATTTATCATTTTGATTTCTTTTTTTCCTCTTTACTCTTTAAGGTCCCAGTCTGGAATGGCTCAAGATCTTCTTTGCAGATAGGTTCCAATGTCATGTGCTGAGGCTGGGGTCCTCTACGCTAGATTTCAACCACCAACGGCCAGATTCTCTCTTCATTAAGATTTTATGTTTTTACAGTGCTGACATGTGAACCTTTGGATTGAAGGACAGACTTGCCTGAAGGTGGAGCACCCCTGATCTTGCTCATGTGAGTCAAAACCCTGTGGACACAGACAAGGGTTGGGAGGGTCTCAAACACAAACAGAAACCCACATAGATCTGCAGGAGGTGTGAGCTCTGGGCCAGACTATTTAGCAGCTGTAGTTTTAAACTTGCATTTCTAAAAAGACATAATTGTTTTCATACATCCAGGCACATCCCTGAATGGGGAGAAAATGCCAAGTAAAGGGGAGAAACTTGCCTGCCTCTATCACCTCCCTTCATCTGCTCCCGCCTGAGCTGCCTGGGTTGCCATGGTGACGCAGGGCTGACCTCTCACTTTTTACTCTTCCAGGAGCTAAAAAGGTAAAAATGAGCCATTTGGTCTCAAATGAAAATCAACCTCCCTCAGTTAAAAGATGTTAAATCGCTTTCCCTTCGTCAAACCTAATGTTCCGTAGCCAAGTTTAAAGGAAAAAAGGAAGAAGGAGGAGAGGGGGGAGAGGAAGAACGCACGCAAGGGATCTCAGGATCAAGCGAGAGGCTGGGCTGGCGCAGCAGCCACCACTGCAGCAGGGGACGAAGAAAGGGCAGCGGCGGTGGCAACTTCTCACAGCCCACAGGCGTGCACGGAGCTGCTTCCTCGGGCTTGCTCGGGCCCCTTGGTGCTGGCTCCAGCTCTTCCCAGCTGCCTGCCTCTTTTGCTCGCTTTGCAGTGATGCCTTGTGTGGCTGAATTGTTGGCTATTTTTTTTTTTTTTTTTTTTCTGTGCAGGAGAGTTGGGTCAGAAAATCGGAATACTGACCGAACCCGATCACAGTAGCACAAGCCGGTCATGAGCAACACGTCCCACGCAAGCACTGGCAGGGCACGTTCGTTTTCTGTGATTAATATGCCAGCATGGCACCCTCCAGCAACCCAGGCTGCTCTGCCAGGCTGCTGGAAACTTGACCACTCGGAGCCCAGCGAGGAGGACCACCCAGGCCAGGGATGCCTCCTGTCCAATGAAAAGCACAGGTTGGGCAGGTGGGAGAGGCGTACAGTGCGGCTCTGTATGGCAGACTTGGCCAGGCTGAGGAGCTGGAAGCATCTTGCTGCCCACGTCTGGCTTTCTGATGTGTGGCAGGGCAGTTGAAGATTGGTCCCTTCTCCTCTTTCCTCTCCTTCTCTTGGTTGGCAGAGGATCTGTCTCAAAGTCCATCCACCTACGAATCATGTGCAACAATGGCCAGGACTGTACTTTGGCTTCAGATGATCCATTGGTTTCATTTTGATGCAAGTTTCTAAGCATGTGGGCTAGAGCTGTCAAACCTTCCTCTACATGTGAATTACCCTTAATTATAAGCTAGGGAAGAACTACCGACAGACTCGTTTTTACTCCTTTAACTCCCTGAGAATGGTAATATTACAAAAAAATTGGAAAGAAAAAGAATGGGTGTAAAGAACACAACTAATACTTATTAGAAAGATTCCTCACAATATCCTGAACAAAATCCTAGGTTTTTCAAGAAGAAATCTCATGGACAGATCTAGGGGCAAACACAAAGAGAAAATTCATTAGAGATCAATTTCAATAAAGTCCCACATCAGAATAAACAAAACCAGGTTATAAAATTATAACCTGGAGGGGGAAAATGGTGCCCAAATGCATTTATTTATTCAAAGATGTATCTTTCAGTCATATTTTTTCAAATACTGATAGCATTTGGCAAAGACCTAGTTTAATAATCCTAGGCCTTATTAATATCAACTTCCTGGGTCAAAAACAGTCGCAGTAAGTGCCTTTCTCTGTTGGATTCAGGACATCTCTTGGATCCTACCTGAAATATGCTGTCCCTGAAATGTAGGGAGAAATCTCTTTTAGGGCCCCCCCACTCCCCCACCTGCAGCCACACGCCCATGCACACAGCCCATATTTTCTAATGAGGTCTCAGTCTCATGTCACCTTGCTCTCAGGATGCCAAGCACGTGGTCTGAAAACAGCACAGTTGCATCACACTCTTTAATTTGCTGGCATTTTAAAAGTGTAAAGGGTTAATGCATATAAGGAAGGAGAAAATCCTCTACCGTGCGTGCGTTTTGATCTGAGGTTCAAAACCTACACACAGATGAAAATGGCCAGGCTCATCGCTGTGCACAAGCCCTTTCTCTGCCTCCCAGCCCCTTTCCTTCCCTCTCCAGGATCTTACAGATCTCAGTGCGATTAGAGAGCCGCCGATAAGAGAATGTCCAATGGTATTCTACGGTTTCAGTGTAGTCTTAAGATTAAATCCCTATGAAAATAATATATCTCTTCTCTACTCCCCTACCCCATCCCCACTAGAAGCAGCTGCTTTTCACATTTAAATGTAGCAAGGGTAACAAGAGCCTCTTTTATCAGCTACTCCTATTCATAAGGCATTAAAATACATGCCATTTCTTAATCCCTAGTGCTGCTCTAACGGGCTTCAGCTTTGTGCTGAAATAGCACGTATCTTTTAAAAGTAGCTGATGGAAATCATCTTCCAAATCAAATCAGTCTCTTAAAAGCAGCTCTCCCCAAGGTCTCCACAGAACATAAATGGAGTCCAGAACACAGTGTGTGTCCAACCTCCTCCCTCCACCATAAAGGGCTTGAGAAACAATGCCTAAGTTTGTTTATAAGTAGTCCAAGTGACTTGGCAAGCTACAAGCCTCTTCTCTCCCCTCCCACCCCCATCGCATACCCATCTTTGCAACAACACAACTTGGCATCCTGCAGCGCCTCTTCTGGGAAAGGCATTGCTATATATGCCAACGGCATTTGCTGAGCAAGGTCACTTTCAGAGGCAGCTCTGTCTGAAGACCCCTTCTACAGGAATGGTGGGCAAGGGGGTGGAGGCATGGATCAGGTAGAAAATCACCTGGATTCCCAGTTAATCCACAGGCCTCAAGAGAAGCGCATGAAGGACTAGTGAGTTTCACAACCACTGACAGAGCTATTTTGTAGGCAGGTAGCTGATAGAAACTTACAAAGCAATATGACATATATATTTTATGTATATATGCACACAACTTGCACATATTTGTCTACATCAGATAGCACTGGTTCCCTACATAGTCATCTAGAAATAGCATTAGATGCATGTTAATACAAAGAGAACACTCAAAACACACACAAAAATAAATGACCTGAATTATAGTTAACTCTCATGGCTATATTTTTATAGAAATAAGGTCCCTAACATTAACCCTTTCTTTTATGTTTAATTTAAGGCTGGCCCTTTAAAAATAAATTATTTTTTAAAAAATGCTCAAGCTAACTGCCAAATATAGCTGGTTTTCTGTCTTTAGTAAAATTAGAGGCTTTCTAGTCTCTGATTTTATTACTTATGAAGAAGAGAAAAAGGAGGCAGAAATATTTGTTTTTGTATTTTGTGTTCAGCTTTACACACTTAGAAGGTTATAGAAGAAATTTTGTGAAAAAAGTCACATTCTTCTTAGCAACATTTTACTCAAAGTTTCCGTTTTAAAGTTAATTTTTTTTCTCGTAGCAAGTAAGTGTTGATAGAAGGGCTTTGTATTTTAAGTTCCTCTGGCAGGTATCTGTTTTTCAGCTGCTGTGAATATTCTTTTTTTCTAACTCTCTCTCTTCTTGATTTGAGGCTGAAGTGCTGATGAGTGCTTTCTGCTTTGTACAGTATATTTCTTTTTACCTATAAAATGTCACAAAGTTATAAAGTAGGAGGACTGTCTACATGACAAGACTTGCCCCCTCCCCCATGTGCGAGCCAAATGTTGAAGACTGATAGGAACAGAAGTAATGTGTGCAGAAATGAAATGTATGGATAAATATCATTTCACCCCTTTTGTGGAAAGTGTCCATCTCAATAAGGTTTTAAGGTTTTTAATAAAAGGAGAAAATTTTCCAGGTAATTATAAATGCCCTTTAATACCATTAAAGGAAAACTTAATTCCAATCACTGAGATTTATTGAAAAATCTTACTTTCTGGAGCAATGGCAATTGCTTCTGAATCATGGAACCTGACTGCCCTCTTCTGGTTTCAAAGAGAAACAGTAACCGCCTGAAAATAACGTTGATTATTCTATCACTGATTATATAGGCTTAAGTCTAGGAAATCTACACCATAAAAAATTTTATATCAGAAACTGAGCATGATTTCAATTACAAACTAAATGATCTAACTTCCCCATAGCCCAGCATACAACACTTCCTATTTTTTTGACAGTATTTCTGACTTTTGTACTATTTTTATTTTATGTTTGGAACTGTCATGTCAGAAGCAGGTGTTCAAATAAAGCTAAAGTGAGGAACCAGAATTACTTTGCTATTTCCACAACTTTCTAAAAACTGATATTGAGGTCAGCCAAGCATGCGTAAAGGTTTCACTAAGTTTGGAGGAGGAACTCACACTTATCAAAACCTCAGTAAGTAGCTTGTTAATAATTAACTAGACCACATTTTGGAAATTTTGAAAAAAGCGAACTACAACTTTTCTCTAATAAAATTAAAACATAATGAAAATAATTATTATGTAATGCCATCGTTAAATGGAACTTCATTTGGTGCTTGATAGGAGAATTATCAATGGAATAATCTTAGATTTGTCCATTTCTTTCTTTCCTTTATCTCTATTGGGTAATATGACCTCCTGTATCAGTACTATAATTAAGAAGCTTTGAATATCTTTTTTTGCCGTTTTACATCTGAAAAATGATATAATGAATTCAGGATGATTGATAATTCTGGATAGAGAATCATTAAATGCCAACAGAAAAAAAATTCACCCTCAGTTATAATTGCGATACTACGTCAAACAGATAGAGGAAATCCTAATTCTGAGCTCTATTAAAATGCACTTATTTCAATTTCCAGTTGCTATGTATGTCCTATTAGCAGCCTGACATTTTGAGTAGTACACTAATTCATATGAATTGGGTTTTAAATGAAAGCTTTCAAGTCAACCTTTATGGAACACTGAATGTGCGATAAGCCCAGAATTAGCAAGAGAATGAGGTGATACTTTTTCTCTAAGCGAGCTTCTGGTATGAAGGAGCAAAACCCGAACACTCCAAATCATAAAATGCTTTCATTTCAAGGACCTCGCCCATAAGTAAAGCACATGCCGATTTCATCATATTTTTCTCTAGAGACCTATTAAGTAGTTAGAAGCAGATATAATTCTAGCCTGCAATTAGAAAATTAAAGGGC
Source organism: Cynocephalus volans (assembly GCF_027409185.1). NCBI lineage: Eukaryota > Metazoa > Chordata > Mammalia > Dermoptera > Cynocephalidae > Cynocephalus > Cynocephalus volans. The sequence continues at coordinate 48,685,381 of NC_084462.1, forward strand.
AGAGGTTAAGTGTGTGTCTTGCCAGGTAGGTTTCAGCCAGATTCCTGCCTGTCAGACACCAGGGTTGGGGACAAATTCCAAAACATCAAAGAGGTCTACAAATACACATAATGGGGCAGAGCTTGCACAGGTCAATGTTAGCAAAAGAGAAAGCGAGGTCCCCCTACTGTCTGACTGTCCTCTAGAGAGGCTGAGAGGCCTGAAAGTGACGTTCCGGGTTCTAGTGACCCCTCCCCACTGTGGGTCACTTTTGATAGGTTGGGGGGGGGGGGCTGTTCATCCCCAGGCAATCTGACTCTAAGGGGCCTGCACTTTGCAGCTGTCAGGGGATGCTGATTGTGCAAAAGTGGAGAACTCAGGCAGTGGAGCATCATAGTCACCCTGCTGGGGAAACAGCCCCATCCTTGTGAGAGAATAAGGACCACTGCTTTTAGCTAGCTTGTTGACCAGACAACTCAGAAAAGATTCCCAACGTCATGTCTAGCTGATCCTGCTCAGATACCTCATTGTATTCATGGAAGAGCACTGGACAAGGAGTTAACTTCTTTCCAAGCTCTGCCACTTTGTGATCACAATGGAACCATTCCTTCTCTACCTCCGTTTACTCATCTGTAACACAAGGGATCCGGTGCTTCCTAAGACAACTTCTCAATTCTAAGTACATACATTATTACTAAGTCACTTGTCATTTCCATTAAACTAGATCACTAAATTAGGTACCCAACCATCTCCAGGAGCAAAGGGCACCAATTAATGGTGTGACAAAAATCTAAAGAGTTATGAAAATTTTTACATCAATTTTTCCCCTCAGATGCTGGATTGTACAAAGCGAGTACAAATTGTTAGATTTTATAGCTTGTTCACGTATGTAATAAATCTGGCATGACCTGAAACTAACTCTCTCTCTCTCTCTCTCTCTCTCTCTCTCTCCCTTTCTAAGTTAATAAGTTCATTGGTTTCTATTCCTACAGAAATCCTCTTCTCTCCAGTACTGGCAGAAAGTCAAGTCATTGTGGTCCAGGGCTTCAGAAGAAATCGTCATGATGGTGTCTTTAGGTATAACGTTAATGATGCAGTAGGGATATTTGGCCCTCTGGTCTGGGGACGATGCTAGGGGTGGAATTGACGCTGAATCCTTTGGAAACAGTCCTGTCAGGTACACTCTCCTCCCATTCTGCTGGTCAAAGAATTGTGACAATAGAAGCTGCAGGCTCAGCTGTTTGTTGTCTTATGCCAGTGAAAACTCCCAGAGAAATGACAGCTGTAGGAAAATGCGGCTAGAACTAGGGAGGCAGAGAAAGTGAAGCATCAGTAAAGATAAAGGACAATGTAAAACCTTGTGGCGATGGTGATGATGGAGGTTTTGCCTGCCTTAATGCCAATATAACACACATATCAGCATTTACATACTTGTCCTGATCCACCTAAATCCATGTGACTTCTGAGGGCAGATATTTTTGACTGCCCTGTTTATTTCTATGCCCTCAGCATGTAGTATAGTACTTGGCACCAAGTTGGAGTGTGGTACATATTTGTGGTGGTAGTGATGGTGGTGGAAAAGGTAGTGGAGGAGGAAGTGTCAGTGGTGGAGATGGTGGAGGAGGTGGTGATGGAGGTAGAGGTGGCTATGGAAGTGGACGTAGTGATGGTGGTGGTGGAGGTGGATGTGGTGATGGTGGTGATGGTGATGGAGGTGGTGATGCAGGTGGAGGTGGTGAGGACTTCATAAGATGAAGCTGTTTGTCACCAGAGGGGAGGAGCCAAAGTGGAGAGAGAAGTACAGCCAAGGTTTGGAGAGAGACAGACAGAGCCCCCATGAAATGCTTTAAGTCTTTGCTTCTAGTTGGGTCTACAGACAAAGGACTTCTTGGACTTGTAACTGCATGAACAAAAAAGTCCCCGTCTTTGAAAAATAAAACTCTGAATTACTACAAGTGCATTCTCTACTTTGGAAACCTCAGGTCCCTCATCTTCCTGGACCTATCAAGTGGGCTCTGGCCCTGCTCAAACTCAACCACAGCCCATGGCTTGTCCCTGCCTGGTCACCCTCACTGCAAGGTCCAGGTCCTCTAGGATGTATTGAAGAAGTACAACAAACACATCTAATTAATCTAATTCCCTCCTTCAACCCCAGAAGCTGCAAGCTAAAGCCTCCACACTCAACACCTCCCCCTCCCTGCCCCCACCTCACCACCTCTGACCGAGGCCCCTTCATAGCCTCAGCCACCCAGCTCTCCTCTGTGTGCACCTGTAAATCCACCACACCCACAATTTTTTTCTTTATCCCTCATTCTTTCTTCTTCCTGAAAAAATCTTGTTCATTCTTTGAAGGTCCTCAAGACCCCTTCATACCCATCCTTCAGATTCCATTCTTGGAAGCCCTGTTTTCCTCTTACTTCTTTTGAAGAATCCCACCCTGACCCCATCCTTTTTTTCCCTCATCCAGGCAGACTTAAGTGTCCCTCCTCCATGTCCCCTTGGCTTCTGGGGCCTATCTCTGCCCCAGCAAGAGGAATCACATTCATGTCACCATGTACTATTTGGGAACGGAGATTAGAAGTATACCTAGCATGGAGCTGCCACGGCATAAACAATTATTGGTTTTTTCCATGTACCATTTTTCAGGATGGCGAGCTATGTCCATGTTAGCACACTATCTGATATGACGGAAACTTCTGAATAAAATAAGTAAAGACTGGGAAACCAAGTGAAAACTGTTTCTCTGATCAAGGAATATTTCTGTGTAACCTGGACAGAAACATAAGTCCATTCATTACTTAAGAATGAAGAGAGATATTTGAGGCTTCAGGATTCCAGCACCAGGTCAGGGAGGGTGCTGTGGGCCTGCAGTCTGATGCTGGGTATGCAAGTGGGACAGGGCTGCTAAGAGACTTGTTGGAAGCCTCATTCACTTAGCGAGAATGCTCTTGTTGTTTAAGAGGCATTTGCTTTGTGTGCTTGAGGCTAGCTGAAGTTGTGGAAGGTTCTAATGCATCCTTTGGTGCCACCTGTAGAGAGACTATAGAAATGAGCAGAGAGTGGTTTTGTTGAGAAGTAGGCATTTAACATAGATGACACATTCTTGTTTAACATTTGCTAGGTTCATGGACTTGCATGGTTATTTGGAAGGAGAGGGATGCCAAGAATACACAAGATAGCTCTTTGATTGCCTCTGGTCCCAAGGCTGTCACATGAAGGCTCTGAACTCAAGGGTCACTAAGAAATGGTACTTAGGAGAGTAGGGACCATAACAAAGTCAGCCAAGGACACCCCAAAAGCCTTCTGCTGTGTGTGTCAATAGACACCATAATAGAACTCCAAGTTTTATACAATGAAGAGAAAACAGCTGACCTAGCTGTCTATAAGGGACCAGATAATAAGGGGCAGGAAATAAGTGCAGTGTCCAATTATACCACACAGCAGGGACAGAAGTCCTTTTCAAGATGATAAGTTACTTTTCATTTCCCTGAAGCCTTGAGATCAACAAGGTGGCGTGAGCTATGGGAGTGAGGGAAGGAATCGAGACAGCAGAGTTCTTGGTAAAGGCAACTGGGGATGAAGGTTGGGGTGGAGAGAGAGGAAAGAAGACAGCGGGGCTGAGAATTAAGTCTTCAGGCGAGTGGATGTGAGTTGAGGTGGGGATTTTATTGCTGTCTTTTTTCTTTCCTCATCATTTTCTTCATTGGGATTCCTGCCTCAGTATCAGAGATAAGTAATCACTCCATAAATGTTATCTCTTGTTCTTGTTATTAATATTACTAGTATGAAGAAAAGGGGGGGCGGGGCTGGCTGGTTAGCTCCCTTCAGAGAGCACGGTGCTGATAACACCATGGTTGAGGGTTCAGATCCCCAGATCAGCCAACCACCAAAAAAAAAGAATAGAAAAGAAAGTGGGGACAGGTGGAACAAGTAATAAAACTGAGAGTGTAAAATTGCTAGAGAGGTGAAGGCAAATGACCGACTTTCTTTACATGCCACACATAATGAGAGCACTGGAGAGAGGTGACAAGCACAGGGGAGTTGGGAAGAATTGGAAGGACCCAGCAATGCCAAGACCAAGGGCCGATCTACCAGGGAAATATTTACAACAGGGGAGTCATTCATTACTCGTGGCCACAATACTGGGAATACGTTAATCTTTCAACATCAGCAATTCGAAACAAAGAGCACTGACACTGAACTGTCATAAAAATTACATACAAAATCTTTGCTATTGGAGATTAGAGTTATCTAGGGCTCATGGGATTAACAAAGAGGGGAGCCAGAGAAACTTCAATAAGAAGAAAAACTATGCTTTCTTATATTATCCTTTTATGATGTTATTTGAACATTCTTAATTTAATGTGAAATTTCAGAAGACTAGGTCTGTTGGTGGAATAGGAGTGGCATGCATGCAAAATACTGAGCTTTGTGCTAACCCAGGACATTTTTCTAAGCAAAAGACTGAGGAACCAGAAACCACACATGAAAATCTTCCCCAAAATGTTCTTTGAAAGCAACAGCACATGGGCATGTGTGTGTAGCATCCGCTCTTTCCTCTTTTGTCACATAACTTCTGAAGCCCTACTCCATCATAGGCCATACAACTGGGGCTGAGGAGGGAGTGTTGAACCATGTATAATCTCAGCTTGTCTAGGAACTCCAAAAAGAAACTCATTAATTTCTAAACGAGAGCTCTGATTATTTGAGACTGATCATCTTTTGTTAGTCAAACTAGAACTTTTTTTGTTAGTGCTTTCATGACAGTCCATGAAAGAGCAGCTAAGCTAACCCTTCCTTCATAGCCCCTCTCATGGAGGCAGGGTCTAGACCCTGCCACATAACATCTCCTGGTTTCCAAGAAGAATGTCTAGTACTAATGCTGTAAGCTAGTTTCTCTTTGTTTCCATATGTTTTCCTAGGGGCTCTCTCATCACAACATGTTATACAACCCATATCAACATCATGTCCCATTTGGTCAAAAGGCGTTTCCAATCCAGTGCTTCCTAACCTCTTTTAGGGGAAGTATTACATGCAAGTTAACATTACCATGCCCTGACAGATCAAATGAGGAGGTCCAGCCAGAAAGCATTGAAAGTTCATGACAAACCAGGTCACTTTCTATTATATTTACGTTTCAGTAATAGGGTCCTTTAAGGACTCCTCTTAAAGACAGTTTACATATCCCATGTCAGCCTTTCTCTTGAATTCCACTCCAATCATATCAAGATTACTGTGCGTATGATTCTGTGGACTGTGCTCGGTTACATCCGGCAGGATGGCGGGTAGTGGGGGTGGGGTGTAGGGAACACCAAGGCAAAGAACTAGACCCTCCCAGGAGAACGGGACAGGAGCTGAGAAGTGCAAAAACGCTGTGCCCCACCGTGGAGGCCAGTAGAGCCACAGGGAAAGAAGTGGAGACGAGGCAAGTAGACAGTCGGCCCTGGGCAGGTCTCTCAGTGGGTGGAAAGCCTTTAGCCAGTAGGCGTGGGTTCAGGAGCCAGAACCTAGAATTTGAAAGACTAGTAAAAACCAAAAAGAACAACAAAAGTTAAAAGATCTGGAAGCAGGTACGTCAGTGAATTCAGCCTTAAAAACAGACTTCTTCCATTATGGGAAGCAGGACTCATACTAAGAAAGGGGAAAGGGAGAACCATGTGGGCCCAGGAACAACAAAAGAAATGTTTATTGTCCCAAGTGGACCATCAAGATCTAGGAGAGGAAGGCTGAGAGCCAGGGAGGAAAGAGGAAGCCAGTGGTCAGAAAAGGGCATTCTGAGGATAGACAGACTTATACAGCAGCCCAGGAGGTGAGGTCCAGCCATTCAGAAATGCATGGATGCATTATGCTGTGTGTGCCTGTGTGGGTGTGGTGCTGATGGTGAGAGCATAGAAGTAGAATCACTTAACGTTCACTGCCACAGGCGAGGATTCATCAGAGAACCAGGTGCAGGTAGCAATTTCACTGCCGTCGAGAGCTGCGGACAGAGATAGAGGAATCCTGCAGAGACGGCTCTCCTTGGGTTTACCCCACTTTCTGCACAAGCTCTCCCTAACCCCTCTGTCAGCTACCAACTGAGCTCTCTTCTTAAAGAGTCAAAATCCTCCGAAGCTCCTGGCTCCCTATTAAGTTAACTGTGGGTGCAAACATCCTTCACACTGAAAGGTTATTTTAAAAAAATCTCCTCCTATCAGCCTATCATCTTTAATTACTGAGCAAATGCTCAGCTCTCTTATAGATTGTTCTTGATTTTCTTTGAATTTTGGCTCAGTTCCTTCATGCAGGAAGTGTCTATTGAGTCCTATTATGTGCCATACACTGCCCTAAATGCCAGGAGACCATAGCGGAAAAGGCACGGTCCCTGCCCCATGGAGCTTCCAGTTTTCAGAAAGGCAAAATAGATTAACAGGTTGTTTTTGTTTGGTGTGACAGTAAGTGAGAGAGACCCCAAGGGAGTCTCAGGAGATGACTTGCTCAGGAATAGCTTTCCAGAAGGATCAAGTAGAAACTGAGATCTTTGCATGTGCTGCAGCCTTAATGTGGGAGGATCTGGTGGCTTCATGGAACAGTGAGCTATTTGAGAAATGGATTTTCTATTCCTTCAATATGATAATATTTGATAGGAAATTATCATAGGAATAATACCGTGTATAAGGCTCATGTTACCTGATCTATATGAAATGAAAATATGATTAATGTTCAGATATTTTCAGCTACTCTGAACAATGCTCTCAGAAGAAGATGTATAAGAGCCCATGATTACTGAAGCTGTCTAAGAAGGTGATCCCAAGGAGCCTAAGTAAGATATAAAATTTTATTACGCACATAAAATCTATGTCAAAATTAATGCAGTCTAGTCGTGAGAGGACTGGATCAGAAGTGACGATGCTCACAATTGGGATTCTTTCCCAATTTTGTCACCAAACATCTCGGTGCCATAGGCCAATCCTTTCTGTTTCCTCTATTTTCTCATTCCTGAAATGAAGGGATCACACTAGGTTTCCTTCTAGTTGTAAAGAGCCGTGAATCCTGCCCAGAAAATTATCCCAAAGATGGGGCCATAATCATTTATGATGAAGCTACAAAAAAGATGACTTAGAACATAATGTTCTTTTTGAGAAATCCAGTGCAAGGCAATAGACAGGATGTAATAAATTATCTGTCTTGGGATAAAAATAAACTCCAGCTAAATGTATGTGCTAAATACCTGGGTAAAAGTGCTTAAAGCTATTTGCCTGTTTATACTAAGGAAACAATGACCAGGCTATACAAACAGGTATGTCAATAACATATGTTGTTTCATTCACCTATTACTCAAAGGAAAAACAGACATGTGTCAAGAAGGTTGCTCTGTAGATGGCTTTGAGGAACAGGAATGAAAGTTTTCTCTGGCCAAAAATATCTCTCCCTGTCCCACTACAGCTCCTGAAATTCCCAACATGGTTTCTTGGGGGCTAAAGATAAGTCCGAACTCCTTAACTTTCTTAACTCTCCGAGCCTCACTGTACAGTGAGGATTAACACAAGTTACCGATGGAGAAGCAGACACACAGTAGGCCGTCAATCAACATTGGTTCTACCTGCGCCTTTGTTCTCTGAGCCCTTGCTCATGCTGTTTCCTCCAACTGAATGTTCTTCTCTCTTCTCTGTGTTCATCCAAATCCAGCCCAGGCCAGTCAGAGTTCTAGAGAAAGGTTACTGAGATCTCTCCGAACGACGAGGGGCTCCCCAGAAATTAGGCATGGAAAATAGAATGGAACCCAGACATCTCCAGAGGGCCCAGTCAACGGGCCCCATATGCAGGAACTGTCTGGACTGCACCCCACCACCTCAGCTGCAGCCAATATGACCGACCACCAAGTGGCCCCGGTATTTGAATGCTAACTCCAGAGTCAGAGTCCACAGACCTTGTGTCTAACTGGTGCAGTTTAAGTCAAGGGCTGGCCCTCTGGCTGCATCCAGTGAAGGTGAGGTGGGAGAAGATTCCTTGGCTCTATCAGTGGGAGGCAACAATGGCAAGAGGTGTCTAGAATTGGCTTTTTTTTTTTTTTTTTAGAATTGGCTTTTTAATTGATGGGAGGAATCCTGCATCCATTCACTCAGCACAGAAGCATCTCCACTCTAATGAACGTCAGGCCATGGGCTAAGTGCAATAGATATGAGTATGGACTAGGTGTGGGCCCTGTCCTCAAAGGGCTGCACATTTAGTTAGAGCTACCCTGTCTCACAAGAGACCTTCAGCACCTCTGCCAAATAGCAACTGTGTGGTCTGTATAAGTACTAAAGCCTTTGAAGCCAAGTCCCTAAGGTGAAGCATATATGATTAAAATCCAGGTGAACTATGTAAAACAGGTTTTAGCCATTGCTTTGTGGCCAGATTTCCAAACAGACAAGATCATGAACTGGAAACTCAGAGGATATCCATCAGGCAGTGTGTTGGGTATCTCTTACCTTATGAAAGTCAAACGGGCTTTCACTGAGAATAATTCCTATCCAAATGGCTGACCTAGACAAACTAGTTTAAGCTGCTACAAATGAAAATGCAAATAAAACATCTGCTTGTAACTGATTTTTTACTCATTATTTTAACTTCAGAAGAGAAAAGGTTAGGGTGTTTTTGGAATCATTTAAATGCCAATTGCTTTGATCATGTATGCTTTTCAGATCCCTAGAGCCAATGAACTGAGCTTTTAAGAGGTAAAATCCCTCCACACCTTAAGGCAAGTAGAAAACAAACAAGATGATAAGCTTAAGGGACTGGACACTCCAGGCAGAAATGTCTAAAAAAAAAAAAAAAAAAATGAGGAATTGGCAAGATATAATATACTGCAGCAGAAGGAGAATGAATGTAAGACATAACTCAAGGTAGGAGAGAGATGCAAGGAGAAAAAAACCTCATTCATGTCGAATATATCTTCTTTAGAAACTCAGCAGTCATGCTGAAATAAGTGAGTCAATGCAAGAAAGCCCCTTTGATTTGGAGATGCTTGACAGGTGCAAGAAGCCAAGGAAATATGGGAGGATCGTGCAACCTAGCGATAAGTACACAAAGAGCATAACACAGCTCAGACACACTGGGGCATGGAATGTGCTCACTGCTACTTCTTGGTCTTTTGGTTCAGTTTTCCAAATTTTTCAAGTGATATTTGATGTCTGTTATCTCTAGAACTGGCAGTCGTTTTGCCCAGTATAGTCATCTCAAAAAAAAAGGACGGGATGGAGCAGAGAATCAGACACTCAGATCTGTCACTTCTGGTTGTATGGCATTGAACAACTTACTCACAGTTTCTGAACAACTTTGTTAAATTTGTTCCATTTCTTAAAATGCAGCAGGTGTCTGTGAGGAAAGTTTTTGTGTATAAAATGCATGGAACACAATAGCTGATCATTAAACATAGCCATTGGCATAATTCTTATTAACCATTCTACAAAGGGTTTGGGGATTTTTCAGGGAAGGAGCCAGGATATTGACTTGATAATATTTAAATTTTGTTGGTACATCCATATCCTTTAAGGCATGTTCTTGTTTGAAATTCCCCACATGAAACCCAGCATCCTCTTCCCAAAGGAAAGCCTTTCAGATTTAGTCTCTAACATGAAACTTTACTCTCTTAATATCTTTTTTCTCCTGCTCAGCACACATTTACCTTTTTAATATTGATACTCTGATCCACTATTCTCTTTTATTTTACTTTTTTTAATGTAGTGTTTAGAGATGCCACAGGAATTAAGGAGGAAATGCAGTGAATCTTCTGGGGTCACATGTTCCTTTGGAATTTGATAAAAGCTGTAATCCCATACACCAGAAAATCATATATCTTAAGGAATCATAGATCTCCTTGGAGTTCCAGGAAAGTATATTAGGTTAAAGACTATTATTCCAGTGCACAAATAGAAATTTTCATGATTTTCCCCAACTCCCTAGTATAATAAAGGTGGAATTACTCAGAACCAGTTATTCATTCCCAAGAAAAATCATTTGTTTTGAGGTCTGGTTTGAAGTCATGTTCCTCGAGTACCTGTGGGGAGCATAAAGACTTTCCAGCGGGTGTATGATCATGGGAAGATTTAAATGAATCAATCTCTCAATGTTCATCTTCCATATAGCCTCTTTCTGAGAAGTGATTTGCCTGAAAATTCACTTGTATGTTTCTTAGTGTCTACTTCAGCAGTCCCCAAACTTAGTGTGGTTCATTGTCCTGAAGAAGGAAAATATTTAAATGTCAAGCAAAGGGAAACCTATTTAATAATTATAACCAAGCTACCATAAACCCATAACCCCACTGGGATTTCTGTCTTCCCCTCCATGTACTCAGCTGTCTCAGTGAGCTCAAGTATCAGAAACTTTGGTGTGAGAATCTGGGTTCAGCTGTTACTTGACAATTGCCAAATTTCTTTTCAGCTCTGCTCAATAGTCACCCCTAGGACAGGCCAATGACTGAAAAGCAAAGCTGCTCAGAACAGCATAAACATAGTACGTAGGTGACTCGAAGCTTTTAACTGCAGCTAGAATATTTTATGGGGCTACCAAATTTTTCAAGAGACACTGGATAAAACCCCAGATAAAAATTTTATGTGATATATTTCATATTCTCTGTGTTATACAGAGTTATTAAAACCTATTTTTAACAATTATCATTAAATGTTTATATTAATTACAGTCAATTTTCCTTTTATTTCATCCTATAAAAGATTTTAGAATTTCTACTTCCTATTTTATAAAAATAATGTGTGAGCTTTCAGACAGATTAGTTCTTACCAGCATACATCTTTCTCTCTTAACAATGGATTAGAAAAGTTTTGGTCATGATTTGTCTTATCAGGAAATACAATTCCAAGAAAAGTTTACTCATCTTTAATAATTGTCAGAATCTGTAATCTATCTATGCTGTTTACAGACAAATTGAGTACTACTAATAATTGTAATTATATTTCAATCCAAAAAATGTTTTAATAATTATGTTCACAGCAGACAAAACCTATCAAAATCTTTTTATATAAGCATAGATATTAAATATTCATGCTTTGTTATACATATGTATGATAGAGTGATTAGTAAACGATTTTCAACAAAATTATTCCACTTTAGGGTGACAATCTGTGGGGAAAGTAGTTCAAGTAGGAGTTCAAGAAGGGAAAAAAAGATGTAAAATCATTGATTTGTTTTTAAAAGTGAGTATATTTTTTTAAGGTGTGTTAGTGAATTTCAAATTATTATGGTATTTAGGTTCCATTGGATATATTTGAAAGTGCAAAATAATCATTTTATCTAAAAATCTACCATAATTAATATCCTTTGAAACTGTTTAACCTCATGAAGTTTTAGATGCCAATATTTGCTTTAGGAGAGATGGCATGTTTTGTTTCAAATTATTTTAAGGTGTAAACAAATAAAGAATTCTAAAGACCAGTGTTCTCAATAATGTAATAATGTGAGATAAATGCATGCTAATAATAGTACAAGGAGAATGAATAATAACACAGATAGTTGCATTCATGGATATTTATCTCAGTTGTCTAATTTTACCATTATATTCTCTTTCCCTGTATACAAGTTTGTGTTTTCCCCCTCTTTGAGCATGGCTTATTGCATGAAGAATGAATTTATAGGCAACATTTTGAGGAATTTTTCTAATTTATTTAGAGATCTTGCCAATAATAGCAATAGATTTTAATCATTCCTAAACAGACTTACTATCCTGTGCAATCCAAATTCAGAAAGTTATTGCTCTTAGAGTCACAAGTCTGTGATTGAACAAGCTTAAAATAGTCATGTTGACTTACTTTGCTCCATTGGAAGCAGGATATGAATAGTTTTCCAAATGTATTAATCATTCTTTCGAGGGCCTTTCTTAAGCACTGACTCTCATATAGGACCTTACTGAAAGCACCAAGAACACACGGGTGAAATGATCATAGTTTTGCACAGAACCTTCTCAGGCTGTGGGAAGTGCTGTGTGGCTGGAGAGGTGAGGGCAATATAACGTGATCTCACAAGAGCAGGCACTCACTTCCCAATCACATTCAATGCAACAAACGAAGGAAGGCTTAGGGCACAGGCAACATTTGAGTCTGGAAAGATGCATAGGATATGGACATTTGGAAATAAGTGAGGCCAGTCAAGGAGAAGTATTAACAACTTGAATAAAACCAAGGGGTAGGAAATATCATTAAAAATGTAATTAACAGTAATCTAGGATCTATCATGCACTACATGCACTACATATTTTAGCAAAAGTTTTACATTTATTTCCTTATATGGGTTATTTTCTATGGTCCATTTGGCTATGTTTTGCAAACTGAGAGTTGCAACATTAGTGGGCTGTGCAATCAATTTAGTGGAGCACAACAGGCATTTTAAAAAGAAATGAAACAGAACAGAATAGAATAGTAAATTATTTGTGTGTACCACATGAAGCAGGGGTCATTATCAATTTCTGAAACTTTTATTTCAGGGGTGTGTATGTGTGTGATATGAAATACTATTCTTATTGTCAACTGTTGAGCAAAAAGCTTTGAAAAAACTCTGGGATAACCTTAAATTGAACAAAAAGTTCTAGGTGGAAAAAAGATTGGAATGAAAGTTTGCAGCCCATTTTCTCCCTTAAGTCATTAATGGATGGTGCTGTGTTAACTAAATTAAAGAAAACAAGAAGAGCAGGATATTTGGAAGAAATTAGCTCATGAGGGAGTTTTGTGACACGTTGCACTAAGATGCCTTCTGACTCTAGCTGGAGACTTGAAGGAAACTGGTGACCCTCAGGAGAGAGGTTTTACCCGCAGACAGAAATTTGGACAATATGAGCAAAAAATATAGTAGATTGAGGATACCCAGCATTTTCCAAAATATTAAAGAAACTTGAAGAAAATGAGGCTGGTTGCCCTGAAAAGATAGTGGCCTAAGAAAAATGTCTCATTTGGTCAATTCGTTTGAATGACTATATTCGAAGACCCCAAAGGGAATTGAGATGGCACGTCTCCAGATTTTTAAAGCAGTATATCCAGCTGGATGTCCAAAGCACATGTGCTAGGCCAGAAAAAAAAGGGGCATTTTCTTTGCATTTTTTTGGCATTTCAATGTCTCTGAGGCTTTTATCATTGAGTATATAATTGAACAGGTAAGTGTGGAGTAAAGCCATGAAGTTCTGCTAAGCACAGAGCTTTACAAATGTCATTGTCACAAAATATGTAGCTAGGGTTGAGATTCACAGTTCTTAAAAAAAAATGTCATTGTCACATAGCATACTTTCCCCTTGGAAGCTAAACTGACCTAGCAACCTTACCTGAGGAAAGCTCTTTCCAGATCAGTGGAATACGAGCTACATTGCGATTCCCGGGCATTCACTAACATCCTCTTAATAGGGGACAAGCAGTGCCAGATGGGTACGTTTCCATCTCTCACGTAGGCCCCCTGGGCTGCTGGCCACAAACTGTGCACACATGAATGTGTCCAATGAAAGGAGACAGAGAAGGTTGGAAAGTTGGGGATGCTCACTCAGATCTGAATTTCAAAGACACAGGGTTAATAGCAAACCCCCAAGTCTTTTGAAGACTTTTATCTTCACACCCTTTTTTGCCCTGAGTTTGAATACGACATCTGCAAGGTAACTGCAAAAATAAGAGGTTTGAAGTTGAATTCCAGAACATTTAGCAAATGCTTGTTGCACATTGTGGCACAAAGGAGTTGAGACGATGTAACATGGTAAATTTTTGAGATATTTAGTTTATATTTTCTCCCTGCATTTTCTCTCTTGTTTGATTCATTCAAGCAGGCCATAGGCTCTGGGTTTCATTGTATCAATGGAACTGTGTGATAGGGCAGAAAGCATTTCTGCATTTTCTTTCCAAAAGTCTAAACCCACAGAGCACATTATATGGAGTATTTGAGAAAGAGCAACATGGAGATATACCTCTAGGGGAAGAGAGCGAAAAATGTTAATTACTGGAAAGGGACACCCAAAGACTGGGGAAATATAATGAGTTCTGGTAAATGGAAATCTCTGCCCTTCTACTGGACACACCTCTGAGGGGAATGGCTATTACCCTCACCAAGAAACTTGGTGCCCTAAGCAGCACTTCAAAGTGTCACAGAGCCAGTGATCCTGAAGAGATTGTGCAGGCTGGAGAAAGTAGGGGGATTCTTAGCAGCAACAGAGAAGTCGGGACCCATAACTGACATGTGGTATGATAGAAGATTCCAGAAATGTGGCCCTACTTCATATGGGAGGGAAGGATGAGAAAAGGACCCTTAAGAACAGTTGGCATTAATCCTTCCCATAGTACAGGGGGATTGGAACTTATTGTTAAAGTTGATTTACCCAAAATAATTGGATCTGCTATATCTGCCACATTTTGGTTTAGGACTGATAAAGTTTGGACATGTTGTCCCCCCCAAACTCATGTGGAAATCTGATCCCCAGTTTGGCAGTGCTGGGAGCTGTTTGAGTCATGGAGGCAGATCCCTCATGAGTGGATTTGTGCTCTCTATTGGGGGTGGGGGTAGTGGGTGAGTTCTTGCTCTATTAGTTCCCACGAGAGCTGGTTGTTTAAAAGACCCTGGCACCTCCCCTCTCTCTCTCTTGCTTCCTCTCGCCAGTGTGATCTGCTTGTACCCACTAGCTGCCTGCCACTTTCCACCATGAGTAGAAGCAGCCTGAGGCCTGGGCCAGATGCAGCTGTCCCAGAATCGAAAGCCAAATAAACCTCTGTTCCTTATAAATTACCCAGCCTCAAATACCCCATTATAGCAACACAAAAATGGACTAATGCAGGGACTGAGATTGGTACCTATTGCACTAATTTGTGGTGTTGGGTATTGGAATGTCCCTTGATGCTAATTATCACTCCCCTTACACACACACACACACACACACACACACACACACACACACACACACACACACACATACACACACACACGTAAACACACACACACAGATTCATGCACACACCTGCAAAATTAAGGGGAAAACTTTACTCTGAACAGTCTAATGGTCACTCTGGCTATGTATAAAAGAACAAAGATGCAACAAAGGAAAAAAGAAGGTCAATAAAATGTGTATGTCTTGCAAATCTCAGGGATTCAAAGGCCACCATCTTCCTTAATTCTTTAGAGTCCATCAACAATCATTTCCCTATATAACATTAATTTCCTTTGAGAAATTCCTGTGCACATGTGTAGGTCTTGTGAGGTTGGGAGGACTCTCAGCATGGGAGTGGAGGGGGCTGCTCACTGCTCTCTGGCTCTGTGGAGCTGCCTGTCTTGATGGTGTGACTTCTGCCAGTTGTGCAAGGTATTCACACACTGGTTGATTTCTACCAGAAGAGTCAATTTTAGTGTGACAAAGAAGACCCAGGCAACTTCTTCTTTGGCTTAATCTCCACCCTTTAAAGCTCAGACACCACTTCTTGAGTACATTTTCAGGACTGAGTTTCTGCTTGTTGGCCAATATATTTGTTTTCATTGCTACAATTGACTACAGACAGTAGTTTACAACAAGAGAAATTTATTCTGTTGCACTTCTGGAGGCCTCAAGTCTGAAATCAAGGTGTCTGTAGGTCATGCACCTTCCAAAGGTCCTAGGTCTCTGGTGGCTGCTGATATTCCTTGGCTTGTGGCCATGCACTCCAATCTCTGCCTTTGTCTTCACGTGGCCTTCTCCTGTGTCTGTCTATTCTACTCTGTCTCTTATTTACCATTAGATTTAGGACCCAGATAATCCATGATGATCTTATCTCAAAATCCTTAGCTAAATCCTCTACTACATCCTCAAAGACCCTTTATCTAAATAAGGTAACATTTATAAGTACCAAGAATTTGACGTGGATATCTTTTGGAGGGCCATCTTTTAGCTACCACAGCAAGTATTGATGTCACTGTCTACAGTATCCACAGTCATAGTGTCCTCCCTGTGACCTGGCAATAGAACTGGGCTGAGGGGTGGTTTCTACAAAAGCTTACCCCTACTAGTCCCTGTTTTGTCAAGGCTTATATCTCCACAAGTTTCCTCTCACCAAGAAAAACTAATTCTCTTAAATCAGTAGTTACCAACTATGCCAGATATAAGGAGACTTGTACTTGAAAAATACATTATTGTCTTTAAGTCATGCAAATAACAATTGTGCAATCTATAAAGTCAGAAAATATGCATGCACATACACAAAAAGAACAAAATTTAACATACCATAATTATACCAATTAGTACAACACTACTGTTAATCTTTTAAAAATAGCCTTCTGTACTTTATTCATCGGATAGTGTCATATGATAGGTCCCAAAATAATAAATCACTAAATCCCTTAAATGCTTGAAATATTCTGTTATATTAATAAATTATAGTTCACAACTTATTCCTTTCCTTATTGATGGGAAGTTAAGTTGCTATTTGAAATCATGCTTTAAAGAAAGATCTCAATGCCTATGTTTCAGATCACATATATGAGAGCCTCCTGCCACAGAAACCTAGAATCAGAACTGTTGGGTCACAGGCTCTGTGTATCTTGAAATTCACATGACTTCACCATTTGCTGTCTAGAAGGTTGTGCACATTTATGTTTCTAGCACCAAAAGCGAAGGTCTCATTCTTTCTTCATCAATTGTTATCCCATCTTTTCCATGTATCAGGTTCTCATATGTATGTGAGATGTACTGTCAATAGATTAAGAGTATTGCAGTTTCATATTCTCTGTTCCACTAATCTAATGGTCTGATTCTAACAATACTCCAACAGTTTTATAAAGAGACCTGATGTTCGATTGTGTAAGTGCCTTTACATTCTTCTACAAAATCTTCAAAGTGTTTCTCTTCCTCTTGGTTTTTTATTATTCCATAGACATTTTAGAATCAGTTTATCAAATTTTATAAAACCCAAATGATATATTGATTGGAATCATATTGTATTAATTTCTGGAGAATTGCCACCCTAACAATAAACAGTGAGTCCTCCTAACCATAAACATGCCATATTTATTTATTTAATTAGATGCTTTATTTATTTTTCATAAGATCACATAATTTTCCTCATAAAGATCTTAGGTACATATTTTGTTAGTTTTACATCTTGGTATTTATGGATTTTAATACTATGATAAATGTTACTTTTTAGACAATTTTATATTCAAATAGTAGCTCATGCAAAATCAACACTGTTGACTTATATATTGACAATATATCCAGCAACATTCTGAATTCTCTTTTGGGTTCTGATATTTTACATGTAGATTCTCCTGGATTTCTTTAAGTTGGCTGTCATCCTATGTGGATATCTTTCTTGTTAAGCCTTATAATGCTATTTCCTTTTCTAACTTTGTTGCAGTGCTGGTAACACTCAGTATATAATATGTAATAAAATCAGTAAGAGCACATATTCTTGTCTTGTTCTTAACTGTAGAGTGAATGATTCTAATATTTCATCAGTTGATATGCTTCCTAAAGTTTTTTGAGAAATACCCTTTATAAGGAAAAAAAAGATATATTCTATTTCTACCCAGCTAAAAGTTTTATTTTTAGTAATTTATGATTAGTTTTTGAAATTCATCAAATAAAGTCCATACATCTACTGAAATGATAAGAAGCATTTTCCCCTATATCTATTAATTAGGTAAATTACATCACTGAGTTCTTTCTTTAACATTATTGTATCTTTGCATTCTGGATAAAACTTTACCTGATCATGAAGTTCTTTTAAATACAATGTGAGAAACCAGGTATTAAAGCAGAGTTAAGATGTAAAAGTTTTTCTCCTCTGTTCATAAATGAGATTGACCTATTAATTTTCTCTCTCATACACTCTTTACCTGATTTTGGTATCAAGGTTATATCAGCTTCATAAAATGATTAAGGGATCTTTCTTCTACTCTAACAACTTGTATGAGATATAGATTGGTTTAGTAGAAATTACCATTGAAATATTTGGCTCTTGGTGTTTTATGGGGGGATCATTTACAACTGGTTTAATTTCTTTAATGTGTACAGGTCTAGACAGGTTTTCTCTTTTCTGAAGTCCATTTTGATAGTTCGAGGGTGCCAGCATTTTTTCCCTCTGTGGGTTTGGGTTTTGGTGTACTATCATTTGTTTGTTTATTAATATTATTAATTTCTGCCACTATTTTCATTATTCCTTTCTTTTTTTTTCTTTTTGTATTTCATATATCTGTTTACCCTAACGATTAACATTCAGTTTTTCTTCATTTCTGATTGAGTGAAGGAGATGAATTTTCCTTTTGCTGATTTAATTGCATCCTACAAGTTTTGATAGTTTTGGCTTTTTTCATTCTCGCTCAGTTAGGAATATTTTGTCATGTCTGCTATCTTACTTTGAAAGGCAGTGTATTTTGCAAGAATGTGGACTCTGAACCAGGATTGTTGGGATACTAGGTCCTAGGTTGACATCACTATGATGTTACTTCTTTTTGTCTTTTATGTTGTTATGGGGAAGTCTCAAATTATTATTACTGACACGTGATGTTTGTATGATTGTTTTAGGCTATTTCTTTTGTCTTTGGTGTTCTGCACTTTCACTACTACCTGCGTATTGATAATGTCATTTATTTTTCTTGAGACTTGGTAGGCTTCTTCAGTCTGAGAATTCACGTGATTCATCACTTCTAATTCATCTAGTGTCATCTCTTTTAATACAGTTTTTTCCATTCTCTCCTCTTCTTGATATCCCGTACAAATGCCTTTGCTTTCTCATTAGTATTCCTTTATTTCTAAGTTTCTTAACTTTCCTTTCTGTGTTCCATCACATTATTTCTCTTCACTGCATTCTGTGTAGATTTCTCAGAACTGTCTGCTTATTTTTACTAATTTTTTTCATCTATCTTCCATTTGCTGTTTAGCCTGTCCACTGAGTTTTACATTGTTAATTTATAAATGTTCTATTTGGTTCTTTTCCAGACTTGCCCATACTTTTTTTAATTATATCTTTTTATTTCCTCATGAAATCTCTACTACATTTAATCTTTTGTCTTTTATTTCAATCATTATTTCATCAAGTTGATGTAGTGAAAGTTCTGTTGATTTTTTTATTTGTATTTTTTTTATTGTGAGTCTATAAAGAGCTCTTTCTTTTTCTTCACAACTTCTTTACAGCCTGAGTTGTTAATGAATCCCTTCAGAATGAAATTATGTTGATTCTCCCAATTCTCTAGGGACAAAACAATCCAGGATCAAATTTTATATGAATTGCATAAATCATGTTAGGAGGTAAATCCAGACTTTAAATCTGTGTCTTTCCCAGGTTTCAGGAATGCTTTCTCACATGGGATATTTCTTTCCCCCAGATCCCTAGCAGAACAAGCATTCATGGCAAATTTCTGGGATTTGGGGCAGGTTATTAATCTGACAGGAGTTGCAGGCCTTCAGGTGACCCAACTACATACAGCTTCATCTCCCCACATCTGGTAGGCCTGATGCTCATCACGTTTGTGGTTCAGTGGTTAGACCCCATGCTCCTATCATTATTGGCACAGGCATTCCAGGGCAGCTATTTCTTCAGCTGGCACAATGACCACTCTGCTTCTCAGTTCTCTCTTCACTTCTGGCACCTGTAAATCAAAGGAACTGTGTATTTACAATTTAATAGTTCATCAACTATCCCTCAGTGTTTGCAGTTGAAGGGTTTCAGCGCTGGTAAGCCCACTACTTGGCCAGAACTTCCTAAAAATTATTGAACTGTTTAAAATAGGATAATGACTGATATGATCCAATTTGTGTTTTTAAAAGATCACTCTGGTTTCAGTGTAAAAATTTGAGTCAGGGAAAGGGCAGACAGCGAGTTTAAAGGAGATGGCACAATTACCAGCTAGAAGATCATGGTGGTAGTTCAGGCAAGAGACGAACAAAGCCTGGACACAGGTGGTGAGACCAAAGAGAAAAGCTTGCATCTGTAAGAGATTTGCAAGCACCATAGATAGACCTTGTGCTTGCTGGTGGAGGGGAGAGAGAAAGAAGAGTTAAGGATGACTTCCAGGTTTCTAGCTTGAACAAACACTGGTGGCTGGTGAAATCATGTCCCAATCTAAGAAACACTGGAACAAGTTGGGTTGGTAGAGATGATAAATTCAGCTTCTGGGTATAATGAATTTGAGGCTTGAAAAAGATTGCCAAGTAGTTAATTCTGGTAAAAGCTTAACAATCCTTTATTGTTTGGCATTAAGGTTGATTTTTTTCACTATTGTAAACAATGATACAATGGACACTTTTACAGATTATGAACATAGTGTGATTACTTTCCTGGGATAAATTTTATTGAGAATCGCTAAATCTATGAGTATAAACATTTTGAAGTTTTTGTCACATATTGCCGAAATAATTTCTGGAAAGTTTAAAACCATTTTTATGCTTGTGGAGTAATCCATCCTATGGATGCACTAAAATTCATGCAAAAGGTATTTCAATAATTTACCATTCTGGACATTGTTTTATCTTTACATAAATTTTTAATTCTGTTAATTGAAAATATTTGTAAAGTAAAATTCTCAAGTCAAAAAAGGCATGGGTTTATAAAAGTAATAATAAGGACAGTCAGTTTGTCAATCCCTTACTATGTATTAGGCGATGTGCTTTTTTATTGATATTATTTTAAGCCTCACAACAATCCCGTGAAAAGGGTATTTCAATCTTGGTATTTAAAAAAGCAAAGACCAGATTGGTTAGGTAAATTATTAAATTAGACCAGTTAGTGGAATGCAGAATTAGGATCCAAAGCCTTGTCTATGTAATGTCACAGCCTTTCCTTAGTCTTACAAAGTATACCTCAGTACTAAATGACCCTCCGGAAAGGGTACAATGAAGCTTATACAGAATTGCATACACTAATATTGAGTGAAACTTTGTTTCCTCACCCTGTCACAAACACAGTACATCTTTCGTTCTTTATCTTTGACATTTTGTAGCCAAAATATATCATCATTGTTTTAATGTATTTATTTTTGCTCCCAGTGCTTTTGAACATTCTATCATATATTTACTGACTGAAAGAATTTCTTCTTTTGTGAGTATCTTTATTAAGTATGTCCTTTTCTCACTTTTAATGATTAACTCTTTTAAACTTAATTTTTAGTGATATTAACCCTATGTTGTTCATAGATATCAAATATTTTTTGATTATCAAATATTGTAGATTATCATTTGCCTTTTAATTTTGTTTATTGAGGGTATTTCTTTTTACAAAATAGTCCTTGTCAATTTTTGAATATGCAAATCAATGAATATAGTTTTCTTTGTTAATTTTGGCTTTGTTATCATGCTTAACGTGTTCTTCTCTACCACAAGAATGTTATCCCATTTTAAATTTTAATATTTTATTTTTTATTTTTTAACATTTTTATTGAGGTATAATTCATATACTATGGATTTCACCCATTTAAAGATATAATTCAATGTTTTTTAGTATATCCCCAGAGTTCTGCAATCATTACCACAAACAATTTCAGAACATTTTTATTACCTCAAAAAGAAACCTCACATTCTTTATCTATCACCTCCCAACCCTCCTCCATACCCCATTCTTCAAGTATATGGCAACTATTAATCTTATTTCTGTCTCTATAAATTGACCTATTCTGGACCTTTTATATGATTCTGGAATCACACAATATAAGGTAATTTGTGATTTCCTTCTTTCACTTAGCATAATGATTTCAAGGTTCATCCATTTTGTAGCATATGTCAGTACTTCATTCCCTTTATGGTTGAATAGTACATATAATTATAATTCATCATATGATTATATCACATTTTGCATATATGTTAATCAATTGATGGGCATTTGGATTATGTCCTCCTTTTGCCTGTTATGAATAATGCTGCTATTAATATTTGTATACAAGTTTTGTGTGGACATATGTTTTCAGTTCTCTTAGGTATATTCCTAGGAGTGGAATTCTTAATTCAAATGGGAACTCTGTTTAACTTTTTGAGGAACCACCAGAATGTTTTCTAATAAACTTAAATGCTAATCCATATGTAAATTATTTTGAGGACATAGTATGAAGGGCTTCATTTTTTTAACCAAATGACTTGTGAATAATCTCAATAATATTTTTATCGGTCCTTAATTTTGCTGCTTATTTGAGATGTCCTATTATAAATTAATGAAAGTTTTAAGATGCTTGCATAGATGTAAAAAGTTCTTATCTGGATGCATCCCTATTTCTTCTTCCTGTGATAATGCACTCTTGTTTTAATTACTATAGTTTTATAGAATATTCTTCTATCTTTTGGAGCAAGTTTTTTTTTTATAACTTCTTTTCAATAAATTTTAAGTATTCTTCTAATTTTTTTTATAGATAAATTTTGGATTGTTTTTTACATTTCCTGTAAAATATAATAATATTTTTAATGAAATAACAGTACAATGACTTATTACTTTGGAAATTGTTTATATTATTGAATACTACAAATAGAGAAATAGTTCTGCATTTACTTGTATTAGTCTTATTCCATCTATTACAGAAAAGTTCTACCCTTCTCAAAACAAATCCCATACAATTTTTATGTTTATTCATTGATGTACAAAATATTTCTTTATATATTTTCAACTTTTCTGTGATTATCTAGAAATTACCAAATAATGACAAAATATTTTCCCCCAACGTTAATAGGAATACATCCAAGGTTTCATCAACATCTGTAATTTTGATGGTAGGCTTTATATCTTTTTACCATATCAAGGAAGGATTCTTCTTGAATCAGTTTGAGAATTTTTATAAAGGATGGATTTGGGGTTTTATCAAACAGATTACAGAATACATTGTGAGAATCAAATTTTTCTCCTTTGACTTATTCTTGTAATAAATTATTTTAATAACTTTGTTAGTGTTGAAACATCCTTCAGTTCAACTCAATCTTATTAATATTCAATTTAGAACATTTGCAACTATATTGATGGTGAACTAGAAAAGTATGTAAAGTTGTGTTTCAGATTCAAAGTTATGCTAATAGAACAAAGTGAATTTGATCACATTTCCTCCATTTTTACTCATCCAGATATTAAAATGGAAAAGGAATTCTTTGCTCCTTGAAGGTTTTCTGGAACTCACCTAATAAACTATCTGGACTCAGTGCTTTATTCTTTGGGGATAATTAAATATTACCCGGACAGGTTTATACATTTTTTTCTGGAATCAATTTTGGTCATTTTTGTTTGTTTGTTTTTCCTAGTAAGCATCCATTTTCTGGGATTGCACATGGAAATTCTTTCATCTTCCCAATCTCTTCCATAGCTGTAGTTGCATCCCCTTTCTCATTCCTAATATTGCCCATTATTGCTTTTGTTCTACACTGAATGTGGTAGGAGTGTGTCTCTTATTGTGTTTTCAAAATAAGGTCTAGAATTTACCAATCATACCATTCAAATTTTTTATCTTTTTTCTTTTCTAATTGTCACCGCTTTTAACTTAGCCCTCAAATCCTTTGATGACCTTTTTACTTTCAAAAATTTCAGAATACCCATTTAATTACAGTAATGCTTTTAGTGTTTACTAAAAGAGTAAATAGTAATCAGTAACGTTTATTGCTCACTTACTATGCCCCAGGAACGCATCTAAACACATTACATGTGCAAGTATTATCTTGTTTTATCCTCATAGTCATCATTTGGTAAGAATTGTTATTTTCTCCATTTTATACATGAGGAATCTGAGGCTCAGAAAAGTCAACCTGCCCAAAGTTGCATAGGTAACAAGCAGTAAAACTAGATCTCAAATAATCTGATTTAAAAGCCCATAATTTCAAACAAGCAGTTATGAATTCAATCATATCTCTTAGTACCTACTATTGTTTTTCCTTCATTCTTGCTCTGTTTAGAATTTTTTTTAACACAAAAATACATTAAAATCCCATGGAATCCCAAAACATTCTTATTCCTTTATTTGATTTCACAACTCATGAATGTAATAAGTACTATATTGACATTTTATCCTACAAGTGAAGAATGCCCAAAGAGAAAAAATATACTCTACATGCAGTATTGGAAGAGATGGAGGGGGCTTTGCAAAAGCTCTTAAACCTTGTTAGAGGTTGCATCCTGCGGTTAACCTCAAAGATAAACTTCATGTTCACAAAATGCCAAGTGCTCTTGGATTGTTGGAATAGATATGATAAAGAGTACAGTTCATGCTATTAGATTAGAGGAAAGCTGTTTAATGAATTACTGCTATAATATATGTCCCCTTGCTATGAAAAGTGTTCACTTATATGCAGTAATATTTCTTTACCACTGTAAGTAGGAATCTAATAGAGCTAATGGTTTGGATTTAAATTAATGATGCATACATGATGTGACGAGGATTTTATATACTCAGTTCTTGAAATATTTGTCAATATTTGCTTGAGATTTTTGCACACATTATATCAGCCTTTGTGCCAGTGGTGGGTGCCTAGACACACAGATAGATGATTAAAGAGGGGTTTCATTTATTTGGGATTTTTAACAAATAAATAGCATTTCAGATTGTTGTTACTAACATTTAGATAGCAACACTTTTAGAGATTACTTAAATTTCTCTTTTCACCCTGCAGATGCTGAATAAAGGCAACATAACATCTGATATTTATGAAATGCTATTTTTCAATACATATTAATATTTGTTGATTAACAGTAGGAATAGTTATGAAAGTAATAGGATGTCTTTTTTCTGTTGGCATCTTTTCCAATGGTGGAATGAGATCTCAAAGAAAGCTTTGTGTATGGGGATTGGGAGGAGATGGTCATAAATGAGGCCACCATGGTGCAAACAGAAAGACATCATTTAAAGAACTGAGAAACTCTCTAAAGTCCACAGCCAGTACTCCATACCAGCACATCCCCATAATTCAGTCCCATTTCCTATTATTTATAGAGTAAACCCTAGAATTATAGACTGGAGAGATTTAGGTTGCCTAAATCCTTTCAAATGAAGAAACTGAAGCCCAGAGAAAGAAAGTGGTTTGTTTGAAGCCACACAGTAAATTTGTGCTAGTTTTAGAAATGGAACCTAAGTTTCCTTGTCCCTGTTACCCTACTCTCCTGCACAACCAGGGCTAACATTCAGCTTATACAATCAGTATAGTCGTGCCAATCTGTGTTTATGCTGACTGATGATGGTTTTGTGCTATACCTACTGTTCAATATTTTGAATACCACAATGACAACACCTATCTTAAAGAAAAGTTTGCAAGATGAGTTTGGAATTAAAAATAAATCAATTCAGCCTGTATTCTAAGGTTCATGGAGCATTACTCTTGACAATTTCAGGAACCTGTACAATATTCTTTAAACTGCCTGCCACATGTGCGCACAAAAAATACCAAAATAACTCATCATGTTTTCCAGCACTTGCAGAGCAACTCCGAACCTGTTCTTTGTAGAGCTGTGAGTGTCAGTCTCAGTGAACATGTCTCTGTCCAAACACCCAGCTGCCTATCAAATGGGGGATAGAGTTTTCTGCATCTATGATGTTTAGGCACTCCGTATCTGCTCTTCTGTGTAATCCAAATATTCCTATCATTGTTTTTAAGTCTTTCTATAACAAATATGGCCAACAAGACTGGTGATCTGTGGGTAGCATGTAATCCTACTGGGACAGGCCATCAGTATAGTGCACCAGCAAGACACTGAGTTGAGTATCAGGTGCCAGCAGTCAGGGGAAGGGGGACAGTAGCAGCACTTTCTCACCCATAAATTGGGGGTCAGTTCAATTAGTGACTTTCAAAGGTTTGAGTGAAATGTATGAAACAAATAAAAATGATTCTTATTTGGTGGAAGTGGGCATGGATGTGCCAAGCCTTGCCCACCTGGTTTCCTGTTCACCCTCAACTTGGGGTACCCTACAGGAATCCACAGGTTGGAAATCCCTGGACTGGATGATTTCTGAGGTCCCTTCTGTCGATAACAATCTTTGATTCTGACAAAGGCTATTACCAGGCATGGTGGCTCAGGAAAGGAATAAAATAATTAGTCCAAGGCAATCATTCTTATTAAAGTATGGTGCACTCTATTGGGCATAACTGTGAGGCGAGACCTCCATAAATATAAACTTGAACTATCAGCCCCAGCTTTGAGTCCCTACACCCAGAATGTGGCTCCTGTTCCTGCTCTTTTCCTATTGATTCACCTCTCCCACAGACTCCATACCCTGAAAATTGTGTTCTACTTAGCAAAACAAATTTCCTCTAAGCTTTATCCTCTCTCTCCCTTCAATTTATGCTTTGCGTAGAATAGATTTGCTAATATTCTCTGCCCTTCTTAAGTGGTTTAAAGAAGCAAATTTACATACTTGTTAACTGAACAAAAAATAATGTCCTGCTTTGATATCTTCCCATGGAATAATTTCTGCTCACAAGCAGTATTTATACAAGACTTCTTCTGAACTGGGTGAAGTCATCGGAAATATAGGTGAAGGGAGTGGGGCCTCCAACAACACCTCACGGTGACCTATTGTTTATTGTGGGAAACAACTCAGAGCCAGTAATTCTGGTGACTGGGTGTAATTAGTTTCACTCTTCAGATCCTGGGAGTCAGAGTAATTTCAGTTAATCTCAGTAACCTTACCCATGCCTGCCAAATGAGATTAATGACCAGGATGTTTTTATCATGTATCTTGTTTTCCTTTTATATCATTCAAAGTGAGCACCAAACCAGCACAAATATCCTTCAACTAAATAAAAGATGGGAAATCACAACATATCAATCATCCTGATACTAACAACCACTTATGTACCAAATTCTCCAACCATGGGTCAGAAGATTAACGTAAGTGCAAACTCACTAGAAGAAATTTTTTGAAAGTCTATGGAGGGGTAAAAATGAGGGAAAAGCACCTTTCTCCCCTCTCACTCCCTAGCCCACCCCTCCAAAAAGCAAAGGGCAGTGGACACCGTTGTCCCAACTGACTCCTTTGTGCTTTCAGCACACTCGTCCACCCCCAGATCCCTCCAGAGTATCCCCCCCCCCCCCGAGTCCTCTGAGGTCCTGGGCAGTCTCCAGTGCAATAGTTATCATTGATTTTGATGCCATTAGAGACACATCCCATTTCAGGAATGCTGAGCAGGCCAGGACACCATGACCAAAACTTCACTACGGAGATCTGTTGTGGGAGATGCTGGTGCTATATCCCCCATTTTCTTGGATGATTTCAACACTGCTAGGGCAAGTGCTCATGAAACCTCCATCTCTGTGATGAGATGAACTTAACCCGCATGGTCAGCCAGGCCAGTCTGAGAGTAGGGACTGAAGGAACACAGATTATGTGGTCTCCGTCCTCCAAACAAAATGCCACATGGTTCAGGGTGTCCACAGGGACATGCTTCAGAAAGTGGATCCCTGCCAAGGGGGGATGGGACTAGTGATTACTTCATTAATTCACTGTGCACAAGACAGGCACTGAGGGCTGGGGACAGGCCAGGGAGATGGGCAGAAAAATCACGGAATGGTGAGAAGTGTGGCATGGGTGGAGGTTAGGGCATGGGGGTGGAGTGTAGACAGAAGCTGAGGCTGGCTAGGAAAGGGCTTTCTGGGTAAAAGTTTGCATGGGTGTGTGTGTGTGTGTGTGTGTGTGTGTGTGTGTGTGTGTGTGTGTGTGTGTGTGTGTGTGATAAGAATGACAATCAGATGGCCACATCTGTCAGTGCAAAAGATGGAAGGACCGGAGTGGAACTGGTGGCAAGAGACCAGAAAGAAGACGATGCCCACAGCACAGCAAAGGCACATGGATCTGAACAGACATAGGGGACATAGGCATAGGAGGGGCTACCAGGGTCCTCTGGCTCACGTTGCTTTTAAACATACCCAGTAACCCACAGTGTGACTCAGTGCTGGGGGGGCCAGCACACAGTGCACAGAAGCCCAGAGAGAAGCACTCCCCCTGCCCTGGCTGGAGTGGGTGAGAGCTGAGGAAGAGGAACAGATACCTGAGCTGAGACCAGAAAACTGCACAGGTGCGAGCTACACAGAAGGAGCCAGTGGGGTCATTATGAAGGGGTCAGAGGAGGCAGTGACCCAGCCACTTCAGGCACAGTGACAGTTTCCCAAAGGCCTCCAGAAATGGGGTGGAGGAGCCCCTGACTACAGGTATGCTCTGAAAGACAGCAAGAACTTCCATGCTGACCCTAAAATTGACAGGGCCACTGTAGGGTTCGGTTCTAGAATGTTCCTATGTTAAGTGCAGGGATCAGTAAACACACAGATGTTAGTCTCTGTGAGGAAGGTGATTCGGGAAACACTCTTCTGATATTTTTAAAGGTATCTGTGAGGGAAAGAATTTTCTGTCAGTCAGGAGGGGAGTCCCAGCTGTAGGGAAAGAATGCTATACCTTACCGAAAGCAATTAGAAAGAAGAACAATACGATGTACCCACAGGGAGAAAGAAATGCTTTAGATCACTGACAACTTTACTTTTGAGGTGAATATTCCCTATTCCTGCTAATATGCTTGTCAATGCTGGAATTATCCAAAATGGTACATTCCATCAGGTCTTAATAAGGGCTCACTTCAGGACAATTTCTGAATTGGTTTCAAAGAATTGCTTAATATGTTTCACTTAATTTGGCCAAGGGAGAAAAGAAATTTAAAACTTCCATTTTACAAAAAAAGGTCCCCCCCCCCCGCCCAAGATATATGACTTAAAAGGACAAAATGAATTTCATCTTCAGAATATAAAATCAGAAATCACACGTGGAAGGGTGTCCCTGGGTCCTAACGTTCCTGGGGCAAGATCACAAACCTGAAGTCTTTTTGGATAGTTGCACCACTATTTGTTTTGTGCAATGCTTGGAGAAGAAAACAGGTGCTGTGATAAGATGGGAAACAATCTTTCAATACCTGGACACACTTGTGCAATATTAAAAAAAACATTTTAATTAGTTGCCAGGATTTAAAACTGAGGAGATTGCACATGAAAGTACAAATTTCAGCCTTCTCAGGAAGAGTAACAGTGTCCAGCAGCAGTGGCTTGGACAGGGGTCGCGGTTGCCTTGGGGCAGGGAGCAGACTCTTCTTTCCTCTTGCATCTAGTCTGCCATCTCACCCCACCCAGCAGCTTTAAGCATGAACTGCCTGTTGTGACCCCTTCGTCTACACCCAGGCTTCCTCCTTTGGGTGCCTCTCTCCTTTTCCTCAGCCTCAGAGGTCAGTGACAAATGAAGGTGGGGAACTTTGAGGATAAGAATGATTTTTTGCAGAATCTCTTTGGTCTCTCCCCTCTCCCACTCCTCCTACCAAAACCCGCCAGCCACGCCTTCCCCAGGCTCTCAACCTGGCATCTCACATACTTTGTTCTGCTTTGAAGATGAGGATGATAGACAGGAAGGAATGCGCATCAACAATCCCAGTCCTCTCTATTCAGCCTTTCTACCATGAACACATTTCAACAGATCATGTTGATATGCAATTTACACCACAAATATGAACAATTTTTATTTGTCAACTAAAAAGTGTTCTTTAAAAATCTAGAAAAAAGAATCCCATTCATATTATCATTTTTAGAGGGCTGAATTTTTTTTCCCAGCATGCATTAAGGCAACACAAAGGAAGCAAAAAATGATGCTGTATCACAAGACTTCTGGACCAAAGAGGAAGCTGTAGAGACACTGAAACCTCTGCTCTACTAGCCAGAAAGCCAAGGCCAGAGGCTGTCTGAGCTCCCACCTCCCACCCCCCACCCTCTACCAAACAACTTTCTATTTAATTAGGAAGCCAGAAAAAGGCTATTTCTCATGGTTTGCCCTGTTTGTATACTGGACACTTTATAATTTTGCTCTCTCCGTTTTTTATTCCTTTTACCGCCTTTGTGTTTATGTGTATGTGTATGCTTTTAGGCATTTTCTGTTTTTTTTTTTTTTCTTTGAAATCCACACTTTCCAAGGACGATGTATTTATTGAACAATGATGCCATAAAACTTCGCCATTTTTTTTTTTTTTTTTTTTTTGTCGTTTTTTCGTGACCGGCACTCAGCCAGTGAGTGCACCAGTCATTCTTATATAGGATCCGAACCCGCGGCGGGAGCGTTGCTCCGCGCTCCCAGCGCAGCACTCTACCAAGTGCGCCACGGGCTCGGCCCAAAACTTCGCCATTTTTAAAGCCATTTCTGACATATCTGTATCCTATTTCAGCTGCAAATCCTCAAGAAAATAACTTAAGTTGTTATTATTAATAATATACCAGGAACTGAGTTATTCGGAATAGGGCACTTTTTAATTTTGTACTATCACTACATGCTCCTGCCATAACTATTCCTAAGGATTGGCTCAGAACATTTTACTCCCACCTGAACACAGACGTGTGAGATGCTGGAACATAGTAGTAGTCAGTACATTGAGGGCTTAATTATATAATGAAACCTATTCTCTAAGCCCTCCTGTTAGATCCCTGATGCTTAGTGGAGAAGGCATTACCTAGCAACAGTTACTAACAAACTGCAGGAAAAATAATAAGGATTGTGTGCTGCATCTCTCCACTGAGTCAAAATCGACGGCAAATTATATTTGCCCTTTCTTTTCATGTGGAAAATCTATTGTTTACAGGCAAGAGGTATAAAAGCTGCACATCTGAGTGAATGGATACTTTGAACCTTGGTTAAAAATAAGAGAAAGCACTAAAAGTTAGGGACAGGAATACCTGCCACCCTAATGTTACAAACCATTCTTGTGCATTCGAGTGGGATTACGGTCATTAATATGGCTATTGGGAAACACGACCTTCTGACTTTGTATATCTGCCATATGGATGTTTGAGATCCGGATACTGAGCCTCCCTGAAAAAAATTCTTGCAGATACACCACCATCACAGACTGGAAACACCAGAACCTTTTGTACATGTATACACAGCTGCAAACTTGTCAGTTTCCTGCTGATTACACCACCACTGTAACTGGTAACTAATGGGGAAGAACTCAGTTCAATCATAGTTAGATTTTTCCAGCTCTGGGCTAAGGGGTAGGGGTTGCTCGTAGCATGGACAGTTAGCAAAATTAACTTGCCAGTGTCCACTAAATAGTGGTTTTATGGAAAACTTGATGGGGGAATTTAAAAGTGTTCCTTCTGATAATAAATATGCTAAGGCAACTTTCTTCCATTTTGAAAGAAAAAACACCAAATATTAATATTATAAGTATAATTTTTTCTAATAGGTGTAGTGTCTTTATTGAGCAAGAATTTGGCTGCCATTCTGAATAAAAGTAATGGAATAAATAAATGTCATACATTCAATGTACCCCTTTGGTCAAAAAGGTGAAAATGTGATTATACGTTCAAAGGCATAAAACTATTTTGTTAAAAGACAAAGTTATCAGACCTGCAAAGAAAATGTTCTTATATTTTTAAGACGTTCAATGAATATATGTAGTGATGGCTATTTAAGAGCCTTGCTCCACAGAAATGATACTTTTCGGGGACTTTATTTCTAAGAAAATATAATTGTTCCCTTTCTTTGCTAGAAATAAAACATAAACTTTCAAATGGAGGTAGAATATTCCTTTCTTTTGTGGTACATGCTGATAAACATACGTTATTTTTAAAGTTCTGCTAGTCTTTCGAAATATACTTCATTTCTATTTATGTGTTTGGATTTGCTTATGTGATGAATGCATGTATGCGTGTAGAGACACATATAGACACACACATATACTTTTGGTCTTTCTAACACTTTGGAGGTTTTTGAAAAAATTTAAATAAAAAGGTTAATCTGATGTGCTTAAACGGATGGCATTCTAACCTTCAAAAGCATGTGTTTATCATGAGTTTCCACCACCCCAAATAGTTTTGACCTAAGGTTACAATGCAGGCTCAGACTATTTCAAAGGGGGTAAAATGGATGATAAGCGAACACTTCATTATGGAATCTCAGTAAGTGTAAGACTCTTCAAATCCCCAAGAAGATTTTTCAGCATATCCAGAGAGTGGTGGAGGAGTTCAAACCCAGAGGGGACAGTCAATCAGAGTCCTGCTGTCACATAACAAAGAGCTGAGCCCATGGCCTCCTGCGTCATCATTTTGCTACCACATCAGCTGGCTGGGGTCATTAGAATACCCGGGAATTCACCCAAGGTGATGCATCATCAAAGGTACAATTTTAAGTCTTAATTGAAAACTCTCACCTCTCACAAAAGTCCGTGCCCTCTCCATCCCAGATGCACGCAGAAGCAGAAGAGAGCCGGAGAAAGGGGTGAAGGGAAAGATACTTCTTAAAACCACATTCTTAGAACATTAAAGAAAGCAGCGTATCTACAGCTCTGAGCAAAGTTTAATTTTTTTGTAGTCATGGAAATTGTAGGTTCAGAGAAAAGAAAAAAAGAAAAAGAAACATCAAGAACAGCAAGGACTTCACATCATCGTGGCAGCTCACACGCAGGTAAACCGAGGCTGACAGTAAGTAATGAATGAAGAGGCTCCCAATCGGATAGCGGTTCACTATTTCAGTGCATAAATTACCCAGCAGCACAGCATTTACACCCCTGTAGCCAATCTTTAGTTTTACATAAGGATGAAATTCAAAGGAGGCCTCAGCCGTGGTCAGTATTGACTAAATGAGGGTCATTCATCATACACACGCATTTGCACAGCACATGCACACTGTTTTCTGTGCCTTCAACTTTTCCTTCTTCTGAAGGCCAGCTTCCTGCCCATTACATTTTTAACCCGTGGATCCCTGGCTGCTTCTGGATTGACACCCGCATGAACACATGCAGTGGGTCCCTCTGGCTCCCTACCCCCACTTCTACCCACCCCACCCCACCCTCCAAGAGATCCAGGGAGAAAACTAATTATGTTTTTCTAAGTAGGCAGACTACTTCTATTTAGCAGAAGATGGGACCCTGTGTTGACCTAACACTGAGCGTTTCAAGTAAACTGCCAGAAGCCCCATCAAATTGCTGAGAGTAATTTAGAGTATGAAATGTGTTAAATTATTCAAAGGGCTGAATAAGCATAAACAGGCAGTACAACAGGAGAGATATGCACACCCAGCAATGCTGGACTGACATTTAATACATCATATTAGCACCCCCGTTAGTGCAAATCACCCGTCTTAAGGCATGCGGCCCTGCACGTGCGCTCACACAGAGCCTCCTTCTAAAGCAAGACTTACGCTGTTTCCACTTTCAATAATTTGCCCCAGCCTCCACAACTGCCTTCTATTCTGTAGCATGCTATGTTTATAACTCTCCCAAAACAGTCAAGATATGCTTATCTTTGAAGAGTAAAGGCCTTGGTTTTCTCTCTGCTTTTAAAGCCAGTACATGATCTAGCACTGTCTCTAATATCCAAAGGAACTTGATCAAAGAAAAAAAAGAAAGATTAAAATCTCTCTGCTTGAAATCCTGAGAAAGTACAAACTTCAGGGTCCTAAATTTTGCATTTCCCAAACTGGAGGAATTCTTAGAATGAATTCTGAAAGGGTTCCCATGGAAAGAAATCGGTAGCCTTGGTAAAAACACAGAAATGTTGCTTCTGTTTTTCAAAACCAATGTGGGTAATTCATTCATTCATTCATGACCTCAACACATTTTTATTAAAGATCCACCACATGCCAAGCCCTGGGTTTTGGATAGGGGATGGAGTAAAGGATGGGATAGAGAAAGGTGACTCTCAGAGATGTCATAGCATTGTGCTTACCATTGAAAAATGGGTTGTATAGGAATGAGGGAGCCCAGAATAATGCCAAGGCAAAGCTGTAATGCCATAACAGATGTGTGTGGAGAGTCACATCAGAGCTCAGAGAACACAGCAGCCAAACTCATGAGGGAGATGGGACAAGCTCCTCTAAAGCCTGCAGACTGAGGCTCTGGGGCCCTCTCCGGGTCCTTACCTCCATACCTCTCAGGCCCATCCTCCATGCTAAGCTTGCAGCAGGCTCCACTCCTGAGGCCACTCAGAGAATGTGCAAGATAGTGGCCCCCTAACCAGCATTCAGCCTCTTGTCTCTGATGAGATGGTCCTTGCCCAGCCAGTGGTACCTGCTCTCTTCTCATCACCTCCTTCTTGCTTTAGACTTGTGTCATTTCCTCTGCCATAGTCATGCTGGAGGAGCCATCCATGTACCACAGACCTTGGGGACACCCAGAGGCCTCTTAAGAGGCCTTGCACCAAGCAGGCAGCAGGATATGACTTCCACAATGCTCTCCTCTTCTGGACCACTGTAGAAGCCTTCAGCACCATACCAGAAGCCCGAAGTTTCTGAACCGCCATCATAGAACACAGGGATTGATAACATCATGCCTCTCACCTCTGTTTAGGCCAGTGATGGCCAATACACTAACCGTCCATGATCAATCAGCCTCATCTGCTGTGTTCAACTCCTTCCCAAGTCCCTCCTCCAGGCCTCCTGCAAAACCTAGCTCTGGTAGCAGCAAACTCTCCATTATTTCTTTGAATTATTTCCTCAAATGCTGGGCCCAAGATCTCTGACATCTTGAGCCCCACTGCCATTGTGACACCACCACACCCCACACTGCAGCTTGTAACATCAGACTTCCACGTCTGTGCTATCTGGCTTTACCATTCCTGGGTCCTCTTTGTTGCTACCATCTACCAACCTTCCAGCGACTCTGCAGCTCACTGAAGGTGTCAGCTCCTGGCTTTCTCTTCCTCTCCCTCGGCTCTGTTGTCATTTCGGATGTCTTCCACATGTACATAGATATGTCATACAACATGAGGACATTCCAGCTCTCAGATCTCCACATCCCTGAAGATCTCCTCTTACTCCAATTCAATCTTCCACTCCCATGCCACATTTTGTCATCACCTATAAAATAAATAACTTATGCATGTCACTTACCAAACATGACTTATAATCTTTAAGTTAATTTGCTCAAATACTCCCATGAAATCAGTGCTTAAACCACATCGAGATGTCTAAACCATTGATCCATCACTTTCTCACCATGCATTAGCATCTTCTTTTCTTTTTCTTTTACCTTTTTTGTTTTACCATGGAAATATTTCTTATTAAGGTATAATTGACATACAATAAACTACACAAATGTACAGTGTATAACTTGATAAATCACAAATAAAATTGCTATGAACATTCATGTACAAGTTCTGGAATGGCTGGTTCAGATGGTAAGTGTGTGTTTAACTTTTTAAGAAACTGGCAAACTTTTCCCAAAGTTGCTGTGCTATTTCACATTTCCAGCAGCAGTGTATAGGCATTCCGATTTCTACACATCCTCCCCAAAACTTGGAATTTTCAATTTCTGTTTTTGTTTTCAGCCTTTCTGTTGGGTGTGTACAGCACACTCCTTTTTCCACTTGTCTTCATATGCAACTTGGAGCCCAGGGCTCATTGTGACAAACACTCCCTTTCAATGTCTCTCATTTCCCTTGTCTTTCTTCCCCTCCACTGCACTCATCCATCTATTCACTGTCTTTGTGTCTCTACCATTGCAGCCAAGTGGTTTTGCAAAAAATCACTGTGTAAGGCTGATGGTTGTCATTATAAAATAATGAACTCCAACCATAAAAAGTGGTGATTCATGGTGAACAGAACCTCGTTCGTGTTTCTCTGTGCTGTGGACTTACCCACAGTCGCACCTCAACCACACTACTAGACCCACTGCTTTTCCACCTGTCTCATCTTATTTTCAGTTAATAATCTGGTATCTTACATCATCGTGTAAATGAAAGCCGTCATCTCTCTGTCACAAATCCACCTGGGTCTGTATCGTCCTGTCCTTCCTCCCTCCTGAGCTCTGGACCGTCCCTGATCATGGAGTCTCATTGAGAACTTTGCTTCTCCAGTGACACCCTCCCTCTCTCCTGGCCCCAATCTGAAACATCGCCATCAGCACACAAACATATCTGAGCATCTCTCATTCTTTAAAAAATGCTCCTTAGGAGGTTTTCAAGATGGCGGCGGCTGCGGCAGCTGGCGCGGAATAGCTGAGGTGGAAAAGGCGGCCACTGGGCTTCAGGCAGCCAGGAAACTTGTGCACCTTCCTCTCGCCATCTCTTAAGGGAGGACTGCTGCTGCTGGCCGGTCGTGGGGGGTGACCACCACTTTGCCCTCAGCAGGAGAGGCTGCCTCATTTACAGGCAACAGCTTTGAAGTGTGGAGCAGGAAAAGAACTGTTTCTTAGCCGCAAAAGCGAGTCTCTAAAAAGGGAACACGGCGCCAGGGCTGCTGTGGATGCAGCCAGGATCCCAGAGGCCGGGGCCGCGCTGAAGGCGGTCAGCTGCCCTATTCAGGATTCGAGGTTTCAGGCCGGCATTAAAGAAGATTCCTGGGAGTGCCCGAGCCGCGCTGCGACTGAACAGCCTGAGGCGGCAGCAGCCGAGAACGGAGAAGGCGGCAAACCAGAGGCAGAGAGTGAGCGCCCGACCTGGCACAACCCTGTGAGTGACCGCTGGACCAGCCCTGTTTGGGGGCTGACGACCACCCGGCTCCCGCCTGCATCACCAGTTCACTCACCGCCCTGGGGTGCTGGCAGCTCCGCCCGGCTCGGCCCTCACTAAGCCTTCCCACTTGCTTGAACCGGCGCGGGGCTTCCCGGAGCCTGAGGGCCGGCCTCCCCTCCCACTCCCTCCGCAGTTCTCTGGCGGGGCTGGTGGCAGGGGGCGTCCCCGGCCGGTATCGGGAGGGCAAGGAAGTACGGGCGGGCCGACTGTCACTCCACCACACCCTGGACTCTGGCCCCGGTAAACTTCCTGTTACTGGGAGGCAGTTACCATCTCTGTGGCCACCAGTTCGGAAAAAAGCCTAACCAATTTCTGGTTGGGAATAGTGTGGTAGGAGAGTTCCCAGGTCCGCTTGAACCTGCCGGAGAGCTGGCTGCAGGCGGGCGCTAGACTCGGTTTATACCGGGGGGATACAAAGGTGAACAAGTCCCGAGAAAGATCTACACAGTGCTACAAAGGCACCCAGAGCGACCGGTCGTCCGTGCCTAGCAGAAACCTGGTAGACTTCCTGGGCGAGGCGGTGCTGAGCAGGGTCTTGAAGGCCCAGCTGATAGACGAGAGGTGCAGAAGACACGCCCCAGCCCAGCACAGTGCGCACAGAGTGGGGAGACGTGAGGCCAGGGAGGCGGAGACTCGACAGAAACCACACACCCTGTGGGGTCACCACTGCACGATCCAACAGCCTGGGCCAGAGCACACGGAACAGGGAGAAGTCCTGCACAGGAAGTGAAAGCTCAACAGCAATCACACACCCTGTGGTACGTGATCCACCAGCCCAGCAGAGTCCAAGCTGACCAGAAAGGTGGCTCCCCGGAGAAGCCCAAGACCGGAGGCTACGACACACATAAGGCACTAGAGGCCAACTGAGCAGCCACAGAGGTAGCCATACGAAATTGGCAACCACAGCAACATCCTAGTTATTCATTAGTCTCAAACTGGTGGACTGTGAAACCCCCTGCCACAATGAATAAACATAAAAAAAAAAGATACCAGAAATACAAATATTCAAGAAAGTACGCCACCAAAAGTTAATAAATCTCAAACTCTAGATCCTATAGAACAAGAAGCCCTTGAAATGACTGACAAGGAATTTCGAGTGATAATTCTAAGGAAACTGAATGAGATACAAGAAAACACAGCTAGACATCATGAGGAAATGAGGAAAAGTATACAGGATCTGAAAGAGGAAATGTACAAAGTAATCAATGTCCTGAAAAAAAAATGTAGCAGAACTTGCTGAACTGAAGAAGTTATTCAGTGAAATAAAGAACACAATGGAGAGTTTAACCAGCAGGCTTGTCGAAGTTGAAGAGAGAACCTCTGAACTTGAAGATGGGCTGTTTGAAATGACACAAGCAGACAAAAAGAAAGAAAAAAGAATCAAGGACATGGAAGAAAATCTGAGAGAGATATCAGACAACCTTAAGCGCTCAAATATCCGAGTCATGGGTATTCCAGAAGGGGAGGAAAATGGAGATTCCATTGAAAACATATTCAAAAAAAATAGTGGCAGAAAACTTCCCAGGTATAGGAAAAATCACAGATTTTCAGATCCAGGAAGCTCAATGATCTCCAAACGTATTCAACCCAAAAAGGCCTTCTCCAAGACATGTCATAGTCAAATTGGCAAAACTCAGAGACAAAGAGAGAATCTTAAAAGCTGCAAGAGAGAAGCGTCAAATCACCTATAAGGGAGCCCCAATCAGGCTAACATCACACTTTTCATCACAAACCCTAAAAGCTAGAAAGGAATGGGATGATATTTTCAGAATACTAAAAGACAAAGATTGCCAGCCAAGAATACTCTACCCTGCAAGGCTATCCTTCCGAAATGAGGGGCAAATAGTATATTTCTCAGACAAACAAAAACTGCAGGAGTTCACTACCACACGACCACCCTTACAAGAAATCCTCAAGGGAGTACTGGGTTTGATTCCTGAAAAATAACTACCACTGCCATAAAAACAAAAGAAAAATCAATACCCACTAGTATAATAAAAATGGCATCCATGAAGAGAAAACAAACAAACAAAAATGCTATCTACAACCTAAGGAACCAACAAACACAGAAACCAAACAGTAAATCAGAAAGCAAGGAACAAAAGATACCTAAGACAACCAAACAACCAATAAAATGCTAGGAATAAATCAACACCTTTCAATAACAACTCTTAATGTAAAAGGCTTAAATTCCCCAATCAAAAGACACAGACTGGCTGACTGGATCAAAAAGGAGGACCCAACTATATGCTGCCTACAAGAGACCCACCTCACCCATAAAGATTCACATAGACTAAGAGTGAAAGGATGGAAAAAGATTTACCATGCAAACAGAAAAGAAAAACGAGCTGGAGTAGCTATTCTTATATCTGACAAAATAGACTTTAAACTAAAAACCATAAAAAGAGACAATGAGGGATACTACTTAATGATAAAAGGACTGATCCATCAAGAAGACATAACAATCATAAATATGTATGCACCCAATGTTGGAGCAGCCAGATTTATAAAACAAACTCTATTAGACCTAAAGAAGGAAATAGACACGAATACCATAACAGCAGGGGACCTGAACACCCCACTGTCAATATTAGACAGACCATCTAGGCAAAGAATCAGTAGAGAAACACAAGATCTAAACAAGACTCTAGACCAACTGGAATTGGCAGATATCTACAGAACATTCCACCCAACAACCTCAGAATATTCATTCTTCTCATCAGCACATGGATCATTCTCCAGGATAGATCACATATTAGGTCACAAATCAAGTCTCAATAAATTCAAAAAATTGGAATTATCCCATGTATCTTCTCAGACCACAATGGATTAAAACTAGAAATTAATAACAAATGAAAAACTGGAAACTATACACACACATGGAAATTAAACAGCATTCTACTTAATGACATATGGGTCCAAGAAGAAACCAAGCAGGAAATCAAAAAATTTATTGAAACTTATGAAAACAATGATACATCATACCAAAACCTGTGGGATACTGCAAAAGCAGTATTGAGGGGAAAATTTATTGCATTAAACGCTCACTTCAGAAGAATGGAAAGATGGCAAGTGAACAACCTAACACTTCACCTTAAAGAACTAGAAAAACAAGAACAATCCAAACCTAAAGTTAGCAGATGGAAAGAAATCATTAAGATCTGAGCAGAACTGAATGAAATTGAAAACCAAAAAACAATTCAAAAGATCAACGAATCAAAAAGTTGGTTTTCTGAAAAGATAAATAAAATTGACAAGCCTTTAGCATGGCTAACAAAAAAAAGAAGAGAGAAGACTCAAATAACAAAAATTAGAAATGAAAAAGGCGATATTACAACTGATTCATCTGAAATACAAGGAATCATTTGAGACTACTGTAAACAACTATACGCCAACAAATTTGAAAATCTGGAGGAAATGGATAAATTTCTGGACACACACAAGCTCCCAAAACTGAACCATGAAGACGTAGAAAATTTGAACAGACCAATAACAATAAAGGAGATTGAAGTTGTTATCAGAATGCTCCCAACAAAGAAAAGCCCAGGACCAGATGGATTCACAGCAGAATTTTACCAAACATTCAAAGAGGAATTGACACCGATACTTTACAAACTATTCCAAAAGATTGAAACAGACGCAAATCTCCCAAACTCATTCTATGAAGCAAACATCATCCTGATACCAAAACCAGGTAAAGATATAACCAAAAAAGAAAACTACAGGCTGATATCCTTGATGAATATAGATGCAAAAATCCTCACTAAAATACTAGCAAACAGAATACAGCAACACATATGTAAAATTATTCATCACGATCAAGTGGGATTCATCCCAGGGAATGCAAGGTTGGTTCAACATACACAAATCAATAAATGTGATACACCATATTAATAAACTCAAACACAAGGACCATATGATCATCTCTATAGATGCTGAAAAAGCATTTGATAAGTTCAGCACTCATTCATGACAAAGACCCTCTATAAGTTAGGTATAGAGGGAAAGTATCTCAACATAATTAAAGCCATAAATGCCAAACCCACTGCCAATATCATCCTGAATGGGGAAAAGCTGAAAGATTTTCCTTTAAGAGCAGGAACTAGACAAGGATGCCCACTTTCACCACTCCTATTCAACATAGTGTTGGAAGTACTAGCCAGAGCAATCAGAGAAGAGAAGGAAATAAAGGGCATCCAGATTGGAAAAGATGAGGTCAAACTGTCCCTGTTTGCAGATGACATGATCCTATATATCAAACAGCCTAAAACCTCTACAAAAAAACTGTTGGAATTGATAAATGATTTCAGCACAGTAGCAGGATACAAAATCAACACACAAAAATCAGTAGCATTTCTTTTCTCCAACAGTGATCATGCAGGACGAGAAATCAAGAAAGTCTGCCCATTTACAATAGCCACCAAAAAAATAAAATACTTAGGAATTGAGTTAACCAAGGAGGTGAAAAATCTCTATAATGAGAACTACAAACCACTGCTGAGAGAAATTAGAGAGGATATAAGAAGATGGAAAAATATCCCATGCTCTTGGATTGGAAGAATCAACATAGTGAAAATGTCCATACTACCCAAAGTGATATACAAATTCAATGCAATCCCCATCAAAATTCCAAAGACATTTTTCTCAGAAATGGAAAAAACTATCCAGTCATTTATATGGAACAATAAAAGACCACGCATAGCCAAAGCAATGCTGAGCAAAAAAAATAAAGCTGGAGGCATAACACTACCTGACTTTAAGCTATACTACAAAGCTATAATAACCAAAACAGTATGGTCCTGGCATAAAAACAGACACACTGACCAATGGAATAGAATAGAGAATCCAGAAATCAACCCACACACTTACTGCCATCTGATCTTGGACAAAGGCACCAAGCCTATTCACTGGGGAAGGGACTGCCTCTTCAGCAAATGGTGCTGGGAGAACTGGATATCCATATGCAGGAGAATGAATCTAGATCCATACCTCTCACCGTATACTAAAATCAACTCAAAATGGATTAAGGATTTAAATATACACCCTGAAACAATAAAACTTCTTAAAGAAAACATAGGAGAAACACTTCAGGAAATAGGACTGGACACAGACTTCATGAATATGACCCCAAAAGCACGGGCAACCAAAGGAAAAATAAACAAATGGGATTATATCAAACTAAAAAGCTTCTGCACAGCAAAAGAAACAATTAACAGAGTTAAAAGACAACCAA
Source organism: Cynocephalus volans (assembly GCF_027409185.1). Lineage (NCBI taxonomy): Eukaryota > Metazoa > Chordata > Mammalia > Dermoptera > Cynocephalidae > Cynocephalus > Cynocephalus volans. The sequence continues at coordinate 48,726,970 of NC_084462.1, forward strand.
CAGAGTGGGAGAAAATATTTGCAAAATATACATCTGACAAAGGATTAATATCCAGAATATATAAGGAACTCAAACAACTTTACAAGAAGAAAACAAGCAACCCAATTAAAAAATGGGCAAAAGAGCTAAGTAGGCATTTCTCTAAGGAAGATATACAAATGGCCAACAGATATATGAAAAAATGCTCAACATCACTCAGCATCCGGGAAATGCAAATCAAAACCACACTGAGATACCATCTAACCCCAGTTAGGATAGCTAAAATCCGAAAGACTCTGAACGATAAATGCTGGCGAGGTTGCAGAGAAAAAGGAACTCTCATACATTGTTGGTGGGACTGCAAAATGGTGCAGCCTCTATGGAAAATGGTATGGAGGTTCCTCAAACAATTGCAGATAGATCTACCATACGACCCAGCTATCCCACTGTTGGGAATATACCCACAGGAATGGAAATCATCAAGTCGAAGGTATACCTGTTCCCCAATGTTTATTGCAGCACTCTTTACAATAGCCAAGAGTTGGAACCAGCCCAAATGCCCATCATCAGATGAGTGGATACGGAAAATGTGGTACATCTACACAATGGAATACTACTCAGCTATAAAAACGAATGAAATACTGCCATTTGCAACAACATGGATGGACCTTGAGAGAATTATATTAAGTGAAACAAGTCAGGCACAGAAAGAGAAATACCACATGTTCTCACTTATTGGTGGAAGCTAAAAATTAATATATAAATTCACACACACACACACACACACACACACAACTGGGGGGGGAGAAGATATAACAACCACAATTACTTGAAGTTGATATGACAAGCAAACAGAAAGGACATTGTTGGGGGGGAGGGGGGAGGGAGAAGGGAGGGAGGTTTTGGTGATGGGGAGGAATAATCAGCCAAAATGTATATCGACAAAATAAAATTTAAAAATAAATAAATAAATAAATAAATTTAAATAAATAAATAAATAAATAATGCTCCTTAGACCCCAGAGGGTCCTCCAGCTGCTATCTTGTTTCTCTTCTCTCTGCCACAAGAGACTCCTTGCCATTGTCTGCAGTAGCTAGTCTCCGTTTCTCTCATTTCATTCATGCTTCAGTCCATTGATGTGTCTTCCACTCATTATTACTCCACTGAATTTTTCCCTCCTTAGTATCACTAATGCTCCCCAAGTAAAACCCTGTGGACTCTTTTCTGTCCTCTTCTCACTGAAACTCAGTGATACTGAAAATGTTGACTGCTCCGTCCTTGAACCACTGTCCTTTGATGTCTGCCCCAATACAGTCCTGACTTTCCTCCCACATTTCTGATTGGTCTTTCTTTGTTTCTTTCACTGGCCTCTCCTCCTTTGTTAAACCTCTAGCTTAGTTTCCTCAAACCATCATAGTAAAACCCAGCTCTACTCTGTTCTTAAACAATCCCACCCATTTCAGCTCTATACTCTGTTCTTAAACGATCCCACCCATTTCCGAGGATGTTGGTATCACATGCATGTGGGTAACTCCCATATTCACACAACCAGCTCGGCTGGCCCTGCCCTCTACATCCAGGTGCCTACTTAGCTTTTCATGTGGGTGCCTCACAGCGTCTATAATACAAAGTGGCCAACAATGAACTCCTTGTGTTCCTTTGCAATCTGACCCCTGTCTCTATCCCAGGCTTCCTCATTTCAGTGGCTTCCACCATCTATTCAGGTGAGCAAGGCAAACTCCTGGGTGTCATTTTAGATAATTCCCTCTTCCTTCTTAGCACCCCCCTGCAACCCTAGCTAGTGTATTAGAAAGTTGTATCAATTCTACTGCAGACTGTATCTTCAATCCACCCATTTCTATCTCCCCTTCCACCATCATAGCACCAGCTCCCCTCTATTCCTTGCCTGGACTTCAGCAATAGCTTCCTAATTGATGACTCATGTTTCTTTATTGCATTCTTCTATCACGTCCAGATGATCTTTTAAAAATATAAATCAGATCATGTCCCCAGACTGATCAATTCCATGCTTTCCATTGCACTCAGAATCAAATTAAACTCCTTATGTTGGTACATGTACCAACATCTGGCTCAACCTGCCTCTCTGACCACATAGTTTGTGCTGTCCTGCACATGCCTTCTGCTCCAAGGACAGGATCTACTAGTCCCCCACTCAGGCCAAGTTCTTTGCAATTTAGAAAATCAGAACTCCTTGTCCACTTTTCAAAGGACCTTTGTCCCCTGGGTCTTTGCATGCCTGACTCCTTTCCATCCTTCAATCTTTTTGTGGCTACCTGCTCACATCCAGTATAAACAGGACCCTCATTATGCTCTATCTCAGAAACCTGTTTCCTGCAGAGCACTTAATTGCAATTTCTTGTTTATTGGTTTATTTATTAGATACTTATTTTTCTCCTTCACTACTCTATCAACTCCCTGAAGACCAGGACTTTGGTAGCCTTTCTTAAAATTGTACACTCACCAACTTGTCCCTCACTTGGATACAATGCACAATTGAAAGGGTTTTTTTTTTTTTTTTCTTGGTTATGAATATTCATGAGATACAGAGCTGATTATCACCCCTTGTACCCAAGATGTGAAGGCCAGATTCTGTTTTGTGGCATAAACCTTAGCAAAAGCACTTTTACCATGCTTAGCCACTGAGGGCTTACCAAACCCCCACCTGACACCTGAGTAAATATTAAGCTAATAGACACCAACAGGAGGCAGAGCTTCTAGTCACATGGCCTAGATTTGTGGCTTTTGTTGTTGCTGTTTATAATGCATTAAATCAATTAATTATTTTTCCATTCAGTGTCTTGTTTACTAACTTTTACATGTTGTATTATGGGTTCTTTTCCCTTAAAAATAATTCATCCCAAGTGCACATGAGTTTATCATATTTTTCATCATTTTAAATTTTTTAATCATCTCTACTAATTATAATTATGATTATACCTTTTCTTAATTTCATTTACATTAATTCTAATCAGATTTGATAGAGTGAATATGTTTTTAAAACATTTAAAACGTGTGCCAAGTATAACAAATACGCTGTGAATGGCCCAGACTTATATGACCTTAAATTATTTCTAGAATCATCTTCAGTTGTGGGCAATGCTGCTGTATTTTCACTCTGGAATATAGCTTTGCTTGTTTCTATGAAAATATATAAAGTGAAAGCTAGTAATAGACTCTGGATCCAAGTTTACCGAATTGACTACAAAGGAACTGTTTCCTGGTTAATTCTGCATTAACAGAAAGGTAGGGAAGATTTAATGAAACTTCACAAAGGTCCAACTTTGATTCAACAAGGAGCTGATCTTTATGCGAGTAAAAATCCGATATTCTCTTTTCCTGTGTCTCCTCTTTCTGTCTCATCTTTGCAGTCTCCCTTCTTTCCCAAAATCTTCTCTCCTCCTTTCTGCTGCAGAGACCCTCATCTCCTCCCCTCACTGGGCCCTTCCTCCCCTGCCCATCTCCTGTATTCGCACTGTGGCCCCTGAATTCTCATCTTGTTTCTGACTTGTGTGTTCTACAGGGTTAATCTGCTTATCCTTGGTATTAGCTCATTACTATAATGCTTGGTTGCTCAAAACTTTCATTATAAATCTTCTTTGTTGAAAGCATATCCCATGACTTCGAATAAATTTTCTTCTATAAAACTCAATGTTTTAACAGTTTCCAAAATATTTTATAGTATATCTACATGTTAGCTAGCTATTGGGCATGTAAGGACTACAGAATTTCAATGTGTCAACCCAACTTACTACAGTTATTTTTTGCATTAAAATTAATCTAAAATACTTACATAATAGTATATATAGCCAGTAATAACATAGTAAAATTATCATGTTATAATTATGTAATGTGCTGAAATCTTGTGCTATTATGACCTCAGAGAACTAAGTATTTTTGCTTTGTTTATCCCTTTGGGTTTACCCTTTCATTTTTTGTGTTCTAGAACCTGGGCACTGTGCCATGGCTTGTTTTCCTCAAGTCAACATCATGAGAATAATACAGTATTCATGGAAATACATTGTAAAAGAGAAAAAGAAATAAAGTAAGTCTTTGGAGACAAGGATAGTCTTTATGTTTCTTTCATAACCATAAAGTATAATGACATTACCTAAAAAATAATGTATACTTGATGCATAGCTCATAAAGAATATTCAATAACGATTGTTAAGCAAATGTTTTGATAAAAGCACACAAGAAGTAAGACTTTGTGCAGGAATTAAAGGTCAAATAGTGGAGCTAGATGGCACAGGATGTGGTGGGCATGCAGTTCAGGCAGAGCAGGTCCTCAGTGGGGAATGATGTCTCGTCTGCTCTTGAAGGTGTTATGTAGTTCACCTGCTTAACGGTGGGGCGTAGGTGGATGGGCCGGAGATGCCAGGCTTTGAAGGGTGATGGACAGCCAACATGGCATTTTGAGCAAGGAAATGGCATTATACGATCTGTGCTCTAGAAAAAATAGATTTGGCAGCACTGTCTCCACTGCTTTGGATTAGAAGCCAGGGAAGCTGAGGGACAAGGGTTTTATCCAAAGCAGAGGCAAGCAGATGGAAACAGACACCAGAACTGAAAGCCATGTTGTCTGAAAACATCAAAATCAACAGATGTTGATTAACTGCAACTCCTGTCTTTCACTTAGAAATACACCATTATTCGTGGTCTTTAGTAAGAACAGATACTTAGGTTCCACAGTGTTTTTGAAATCTAGTGGGAGCTGGTGTCAGGGGTAAAGGAAACTGTGGCTGGGCAGGGATTTGTGACTCCCCCACCCCTAACTCGCTTCCTCCATTATCTCTTCCAGTTGGAAATGTTTCTACCTTTGCAACAATCTCACATTCTACCAAGTCAGGGCTGGCAGACAATTCTCTGTTGCTTGACTGCCCAATTAAAACAACACCTTTGAAATCAATACAGTGAGTTTATAACATAGAAATAGAAAAAAATACCCCAAGAAAAGTGGTGGAAACTCCTATTACTGGACTTATTAAAAAGTGGATCAGACAAACCCTTTGCAGCGTCCTGCAGGGACCAGCCCAGCACTGAAGGGGTGAACAGGGGCTTTCAGATGTATGCTGATGGCTGCTAACAGAGGAGTGTGGAGACATTACTTTTCTGTGGAAAGCTGACTATAAGCCACTCTGGCACCCACTTGGACATTGCCACCTTCTTTAAAATGTGTAAATGTACCTTCTGAGGGTCAGAATCCTGACTAGCTCATACCCATGCAAATGCAGGGTCTGGTTTCTCTCCCCCATGCTCTTTCATACATAAATACATGCACTTTGCAGTGTCCAGCCCCTCTGGTTTATGGGGGCAGGATGGATGTTCCACTCGCATCATTCCAAGTTGGTTCACACTGCAATGTGCTTGGTTGCCTAGCTAATGGCCAGCGTCTCTTCTCCTCTCCTTGCTGTCCTCAGAGTCCCCTCTTCACTGTCCCAAGTGCAGAGCAGCCTTTCTTCCCATTCTCCCAAGACACCACCATTACTAAGCCATCCATGTGACCTAGTGAGGGTGAGGGCATATGTAGTGGCCATCAGAACAGATCACAACAGGAATCAATGTTAACATGAATACTGGATGTCTCAAAGCTCCCAGCCACACCTTCCCTTGGATGGCTCCTTGCTGTTTTGTGGTAGACGTCTGCTCTCCCCACCATGGGTCTTTCCCTTTCTCACTCCTCTTATCTCTCTCCAGTCCTTCTGAAATCCAAACCATGTGGACAGGCTACAGATTTTACATTGCTATAACTTTAACTAACAAATACATTTTCTTTGTTAGAATCCTCTCCTTCACCACCAGGACAGGGAGGAGGGCATGGGGCTGACGTAAGGTCCACCAACGGGTTCTCTTCAACCTGGAAGAGCCGGCTCCGCAGACATCTGGGAAGACACGTCTCTTTCCCCTAGAATGTCATAGTCATTTCCTTCTCCTTTAAAAGCTTTTTTTTGGGGGGGGGGTATTTTTGAAATTTTAAATTTAAATTTAAAAATATTATCCTCACTTGATTTTAATTCTTTACTATTAATTCTTCTAGTTCAGTCCTATGTCACCAGTAGATAACAAACAAATTGTATCTGCTCACCCAGATGGAAAGGGTGGTCTTTCCTCCAGACCATAACCCTTCGCTGAAATTTCTTGTCTCTAGGACTCATGGCTTCTGTTTCATTACTCTGTGTTTTTCCTTCTTGATTAGTCAAATCCTGACATGTTTAAGTTTTTGACTACCTGTCAAATTCTTGATGAGGCAAGTTAGGGTCACTCATTCATTTAGAGGGTGTTGTTCTTGCTCCCTCTGGGTGAAAAGAGGGCATGTGTTTGCACCTGTGCCTGCCTCTTCCACTTGGGTGTTTTCCCAAGCACCTGCCACAACCCACAGTAAATGCTAATCACTATGGCCTTGAACCTTCTAATATCCATCCCTAAATATGTTAACATAGAGAAAAGGGCTTTAGATCTTCAAAAATTAAATGCACAAGTAACTAAGGTAAAAAAAATTTTTTGAGAAGCCACATTTCAACACCAAACTCAGTCTGTTTTGAACAGATAAACCAGTAACTTAATTATTCCCAGATTGTAAATTAGGCGTCTGTGACCCGTACTCTAAATAATACTTTTATGAGTTGAAGAAAATTCACTTGAAACTAAGTTGAAGCTTCATGGCTGGGAGAATCTGACTCATTATAAATTAGAGAAAGAATGCATGTATTGATAGTTATAACCTTACCAGGTTATAACAATTTGTCTGTTGGTTAAACGCAGTGTCAAACTTACATGGCAGTTTCTTTTAAGTCTCTCTTTAATTTTAACAATAAAAGAAATTGGAGTTTTGATCCCATATTTCCAGATATATATAAAAGTGCAATGTCTTCAGAAGTCATTTGATCATTTATTGTGTAGTGCATTTTTTGGGATTCCCTTTGATGTCTCAGGTTGATTCTTCAAATGGAAATTCAAATTAAATTTAAATGAGACAATCTGATTTCCCAGACGTGAGAGAGTATTCACAAATATGAAAGAGCAGGCAGAGCCGCAGTTCAGTTGTTCTGCTGGAAGGGTGTGGGGGGAGGGGATTTGGTGGGTGAGTGGGGGAGGGGTGGGCAGGAGATGGGGGAAGTAGCTACACTTAGTAAGAGACTCAGCTTGAAGAGCTGAGGGCAAAGCCCCAGAGCACACTCCATTGAGAGTTGGAGTCTAGGCACCCAACAAAGATGCCACCGCCACAAATTCTTATTACCTCTTCCTGCTCCGTGGTTAGTTACAATCTTTCATTCTAAAAAAAAAAAAAAAAAAAAAAGCCAGTTGTCTTCCTAGCAGCATTGCCTTAAGCAATTACTTTGGGAAGATTAAAGGTGGCTGCAAACTTTTTGCTATTCTTCCCAGTGAGATGTGGAGTTTAATTCTCCACCCCTTGAATCTTGAATCTGGATTGGCCTTAGTGAGTTATGATAGAAGTATGACTTCCGAGGCTAGTTATATAAGGATTTTTGTAGCTTCCACCTTGGTCTTTTGGAACACTCTTTCTGGAGAAAGTCAGGCACTAGCAGAAGAGATTCAGCTTCCAAAGACCGCCATGCTCTTAGGAAGCCCAAGCTAGCCACGTGGAAAAGCCCCATGCAGAGAGACAGATGCCTGGCCAACCTCAGCTGCCCCAGTTATCCCAGCCAGGGTGCCAGGCATGAGAATGAATTCACCACCAGAAATGAAGCCACGGATACTAGGTCCTGGATATATCATCCCAGCCATCTCTGCCTCTTCAAACCACTCCAGGTGAGGCCATAGTCCTTGTAGTATGGAAAGGAGCCTTCTCTGTTGGATCCCATCCAAATTCCTGAGCCACAAAATCATGAGCATAATAAAATGTTTGTTGTTTTAAGCCACTAAGTATGCATTCATTTCTTAAGCAGCAATAGATAAACAGAATACCCCTAAACTCACAGGCCTCCAGTCCCTCTCCTGTGAAAAGTGGGGACAATAACACCTACTGCAGCAGATGCTCACAACTAGCCACCCATAATGTCCTTTTTCCCCATCTGCCTGAGCACATATTGTCCAGCTAAAAGACCACATCTTCCAGACCTCCTTGTAGCTAGAGGAGACTGCGAGACTACATTCCAACAAAAGAGAAGTAAGAGGAAGCCAGAGATCACACATCTGGACAATACTCTTAAAGAGAGGGAAAATAGCCTTTACTTTTTGCCCATTCCTTCTGCTGAGAATATGAATGTGATAGCTGGCACTCAAGCAGCCACATTGAACCAGGAGGCAATGTGCTGAGGATCACAGAAGAGCATTTGTGGGGCCATCCAGTCTACTGCCCTCTGAGTTCTTTTATATAGCAATAAAAGCAAATTTATCTTGCCTCAGACACTGATATTTGGAAAAGGGGGGTAAGGGCCTAATTGAAACAGCCACAGATACCTTGCAGGGTTGATGAGAGGACTGAATGTCAAATTTATGGAAAAACTTCCTGCCTTAAATTTAACAAATGACATTGCCCTCCCTGTCTTCCTCTCACATCCTTAACTGTGCCAGCACCAATGCTGGTGCATTCCAGTCTTTCTCAAACTGTTTGATCTTCTGCAAATTATAGGCAATAAATACATTAAAGCTAGGTGGGTCGGGGGCCTGTCTCTACAGACGGAGTGGCTCAGGATCACTTCAAGCACAGGAAAGGGAAATACACCTTTCAGTAGCCTGTCTCCAGAATTCCTGTAAGCAGAGAGAAGAATATACTTATAGAAAAGTCAAGAAACTATGGGAATAGGAGAAAGTTGGCTTATATTAGGATTCTTGGAGCACCATTTGTACTTCCAGCTAGAGGATCCAGGCAGGGAGTTTCCTTACCGTGTGGAGGATGAGATGGGCTCGAGGATATCACATCGTGTCAGGGATTTCTTATTTTCCATGATGTTCAATCTTCATAGCAAGAAAGCAAATGAGGCTGTGATTCCCACTTGCTGATGAGAAAAGGAGGCTTAGACAAGTCAAGTCAGTTGTCTGGGATAACAGAGGTGATGTTTATGAGGTTGCAAAGCCAGTCTACAGGGTTCCTAAACCTGTATTACTCCTGGCCTGCCCTTTCCCCAACAGTGCCTTCTGCAAGAACAGGGCCAGAGCAGCCAAAGTGGCAGCGTCTGTGTGAACCCGCCCGACAGGCCCTACGCGAATCGTATTTGTCGTCTCTCTCCTGCACTTTCCTGCACACTTGGGGATGGATTTTCATCCCCCTTGCCCTCCGACCTGCAGCCCTTCTCTCACATGGCTTTCATGGCAAATGTTCTAAACACAAATCCAACCAGGCTTCTCTTCTGCTTAAAAACCTCCCCAGCCCTTAGGCCCAATCGAAGGTCAGCATGACATTTATGATCCATGTCTGTTTCTTGTTGCTCTCTCTTCTCCCTGAACCCTGCTCTGTTCCCATCACTGGGACTGCTCCATGTTCCCTGATAACGGGTGGGCTTTGTGATATCCCATCTCTTTTCCAGATACTTCCCCACCCTCCAGCACATTCCTACTTACCTGTCAAGTCTTTTTTTCTGCAGGGTCTTCCTGACTTCCAGCGGAGGCTCTCTTTTCTCCTCTCCTCTGAGCTTCTGTGGGTTTATCATCGGAGCACATACTCATTAGTGTTGGTTGTATAGATTTGTTTGGGCTCTTTGCCCAAATAATCCTCTAGGTTTATTGGCTTTTATGCTCTCGATGTCTAGCACCATGTTGGGATGTAATAGATGCTCAGTAAATTTTTGTCCAATAAGTAAGTGAATTTGCAAGCATTTGGGCTGCTCGATAAAGTAAATATGTCACTTAGGGGATTTGTTGCCAGTCTGCACACTTCTAGTAATTGCTATATATTTACTATCTAATAGTTGAGAATAAATACACATTATATCATTTCTCTAAACAACATAGCTAAATCAGGTCAGTTTAATGCAATCTATAAATGACAAATTTGAAAAATGCCTCCCTCTATAAAACTAATTTGAGACAACTACTGGCACAAACTTAATGAAGTTTGAGAATAAAAAGAACTTCAAAGTGTCCTGGTTTCCCCATAGGGGAAGTTACTGAATTGCATGAAATAGTTGCTGCTTTCTTTTAAGTGATAAATTTGAGCATCTTGACAATGGTGGGGAGAGAAATTGAGAAAGGCAGAACCAGAGTGAGAAAGGATGGGTAATACTGAGTTGTCACATTTGTGCCAGCCATGGTAAGGCTAGAGCATTGCTGCCTCCACAACAAATGTTATCTCAAGGGGACCTTGAAAGAGATCCTTAAGAACATCTAAATTACATGGTTGCAACCATAAGGAAAAAAAAAGAAGAAATACATATTTCATTCATTTATTATTGCGCAAATGTTAAAATTTATGCTCCCTTTCTATTACAGTCAATATGACAAAATACAATAATATTTTATTAAAAAATTCCATACTATATAGAAAATATAACATGTAACATGTGGGTCAACTTTTTTTTTCCTTTATTATGCAGATTATTAAAAAGTCCACAGGAAAACTTCTAGAAATACCATGAGAGTTTATTGCTGCTAACTCTGGAGGTAGGCAATGTATACCATTGTTCTATCTTTATATAGTATGGGGGAGGGCAAACTAATTTTAAATAAAAATCGCACGATTAATGGCAGAATTGTTAGTTACTGACTAATTTTAACTGTAGGTATTTAGGTCAAATTTTATCAACGACCTCAAAATTGAACTAAAAATGTTGGTCTGTTGTCAGGAACTGTCCCTGTGTTGTTTGTATTGAACTCCACCTCTTCCAACACACGTATCTTCTCCAGTGATACCTGTGAGATGCATATTATCATTTTACAGACGAAAAAATGGCAGCATAAGAGTAGTTACCATTTGCAAGTTCCACACCCACTAACCAGAGGAGACATTGTGCTAAGACAGGGATGTGAGCACAATGCACAAGGGTCCTCGTCCTCGTGGAGATTTTCTTTGGCAGACATTGTTGATGAATAGTGACCCTCTTCTCCTCCTAGTCAGGGTGCAACTTCACCATCCTCAACAGAGCACCAACACCAACCGATCCGAGAGGGCTTTACTTGTCATTCCCAGAGCACACCATGCTGCTTCCTGAGATAGGACTCTTAAAAATACCAGAGACCAGGGTGACAATAGGCAAGTGGACATGGGATGTGATAAGGCACTTGATCAACCTGGGGATGCCATCCTCAGTATGGTGTGTTCATATAAAGGAAGGAGCTTCTACAGCCCAGAATTATAGTAGACAATGGAACACATCAATTCCATCTGCTCTGCCTGCCAAAATTCTAGAGTTCCTCAGGGACACTTCCCTCAGCCCAATGTCACCACTTCTGGGAATCCTTCCTGGATTCTCCAGCCAGTTGATCATTTATGCTCTGGGATCTTGAAATACTTTGCCCTCTAAGTGTTTTCCATAAGTGGCCCATAGTCAATTAGTTGAATGTAGAGTTCCTCTATGAGACACGTATATCCAAGCCTGTCCTAGAACATGGCCCCTGCTGCTGCCGCAGCTCTTACTGCCATGTTCCTCCCTCCCCATACTCTAGGATTATCTAGAATACAGACAGGAGTGCAGGCACTCTCAGCAGCATTACTATCTGTCCAGTTCTCAGCAGGTGACGGGGTGCAGCACGAGTCTGGGAAGGCTTGCTTCGCCACAGCTTGCAGTATTTTCTGTCTTGGGTGTGCCCGTCACCCCACTCTCCAGGGCTGAGCCTACACTCAGTAGTCACTGGATGCTGCTGGCCTGGCTGAGTGCTCTGAAATCCTCACATCTCATATTCAACACTGAGCCTTCCTGAAGGGAAAGAGGATGAACTTTCTTGCTCTCTAAGTCACCATTTTTTGCCACTAACCATTTTCTCTCCCCACTTTTTGTAAGATTTTTTCATCTTTCAGCAAAGAATCCTTTCCACTTAGTCCACTTGCTCCCAGGGACCTTCTTGTGACATCAACCCTTCTCTGGCAGGGATATGTCATTGGCTTACCTGACTGTGTGCGTTTGATAGAGTAAAAGCAAAACACCATTCGGTGGTCTTTAAGGCTTCATGAGACCTAGACATCTTTTATCCTGTGACCTCATCTTCTGCTACTCTCCCTAAATTACCACACTACCTCAGTCTCTGCTCTAGACTTCTTGCTGAATTGTGAACATACCACACACACCCTCACCCCTGAGAATTTCCACTTGCCGTTCCCTATAGGTGGAAAGCTCTTCCTCCAGGGTCTTTTCCAAGCATCACATTCTCAGAGAGATCTTCCCTAACCAACAATTGAAAATTGAGCCCCTCATGTTCAGGCTCCACTGATTTCCCTTTTCTGCTTTAGTTTTCCCCATTAAAGATCACTATTCAACATTTCATATAGTTCACTTTTTTGTGTTTTATCTGGGTCCCCCACTAGAAGGAAAGCTTCAAGAGGGCAGATGCTTTTCTCTTTTTGTTCATTGCTGTAACAGTGTCTGGCAAATAGTAGATACTCAATAGACATTTGTTGGATCAGTAGACAGGTGGATGGATGATTGGATAAATGTGTGGATGGATAGATGGATGGATGGAGAGATAGATGGATGAATGGAAGATTAGATAGATAATCTAATGGAGGGAGGTATAGATGGATGGATGAATGTATGGATAAATGAAGGGAAAGATAGAGAGAGGGATGGATGGATGGATGGATGTACATATCTGTCTATTCCTACCCTCAACTTACACGGACCATAGTAGCACAGAACATCTGAGATTTGTCTAAAATTGATTGTCACTACCATACCTTCAGACGTGCGTAAGCCCTTAAATTCCATTCCTGCTTTAGAATTCCAGTCCCACTTGGAAACTTTTTTCCATGTGTGTTTCTGTGCCTATTCTTCTAGTTCTGTGTTCTCTCCCTTTACCAGGATGTACAGAGATTCTATAGTAGTGGATGCTCTTTTAAACAGCAAGATCACAGCATCTGCATTTTAGTTAAACCCTGTCTCCATATGAAACCACTCCAGACTAAACTAATCATTGCCAAACACCCATAAGAGTGTGGTCCTCTTAAAATTAGTATTCTAATCACTAGCAGTAGTCTGGGGGGTAAATTAGGGACAGGGCAGTACAATTTAAGAAGTCAAAAATAAAGCTGCCTTCCAAGGGTTAAACTAATTAAATCAACACATAATAGGAGGTGACAGAAATGACTTTGAGGCTCAGGGGAAAGTCACTTCACCACAGCCTGGTTAGTAATATTAACACATATAAAAAGAAGAATGTGTCATCACAGGGAGGTATCAAATAGAAAACGGAGCGGAGGGGGGGAAATGTGTCCACGCTCCTCCGATAGTGTCTAGCAGCAATTCTAATAACTTTGTGTAATGCTTGATTTATGTCAACTCTGATATTTGTATTGGTTTATCACAGTAGCTCTCAGACTTGATGGGCATCAAAAACCCTGGGAGGGCTTGTTAAAATACAGATTGCTGGGCCTGATCCCAGAGTGTCTGAGGCAGGAGGTCTAGGGTGGACCCAAATACTTGCATTTCTGATAAGCCCTCAGGTGATGCTGCTAAGGCTGGTCCAGGGATGACACTTTGAGAACCACTGGTGTAGGTGGAGGTGTCATCAATGCTTTGGTGAAACCCAAAGCAGCAACCCAATTGTATCTGGCTTTCAGAGAGTTTTAGTGAACTCCCCTTTCCAACCACAACATATACTATAAGTATGAAAATGGGCATAAATCAAACACAAACATAGTTACAGGCTCTATAAAATGTGAAGTACTTACAGGCTTGGAATTTCAATTTCAACCTCTGTGAGGCTAATTATCTCACCCCAAGCACTGAGCCTGTCTCTGTGATTGCTGCCACCTGGTACATAGTAAAATCTAGATATTGGCAGACAGATTATTTAAAGTTTTCCCCAGTATAAATAGCAGTAAGAGTAGTCCAAAACTTTATGATTTTATCACACACAAAAAACTGTACTTAAGATATTAGCATTATTTCCTACTTATTTGGTAATTATGAATTATGATTATGTTTATTAATTACTGTTAATCTAAGCATTTTTCATAATACTATCTGACACCCATGGTCCACGTGCTGTTCAAAGATGTTTGCATATAGTAACTTACTCAAGACTCTCCACAACCTCATCTTCGTTTTGCAGATAAGAATACTGAGGCTCAGAGAGGTTAAGTGAATTTCCCAAGGTCTCACAGCTCCTAAGTGGCAAAGCTGGAACCCCATGCCAGGCAGCCTGCTCAACCATCTGTACTCTTCATGACTACACCCTGCGGTTATGTGATAGTTCAGTAAACTGTAGCAAAGGCATGTAAACATCAATTGTTCACTAGATATTAAGTTTAATTTAAGAATTGTTAAGAAAACTTGCACTTGGATAGACCATCTTACACAGACAATCAAGGTATGAACAGTTCTCTTGTTCATGTTAAGCATCATCTGTAATAATCTCCTCTTTAATATTGCTTTGATGTCTTTATCTGCTTCACTAAATTTCTTTGCATTTTTCCGGAGAACATATTGACTCTAGCTAAATCAATCTTCTGCCAACTTAAACATATACTTCTCCTTGATATTAATAATAATAATAATTGCATTATTACAATAAAGCAAACATTCACTGAACTGTCTTTGTGCAGCTATTAGGTTAAGCACTTGATTAATCTTCATAATAGTTCAAGGAGTTAGATGCAATTTATTTCCAGTTCATCAATGGGAAATCTGAGGCTTGTAAAGTTTAGAATGACTTGCCAAAGATCCTATGGCTAATAAGTGGCAGAGCTAAGGTCTCTCTTCTGCCTCGTAGGTGCAAGCTTCTAGCCATTACACCTCCTGAGAATTACCCACACAGACTTCAGAGAAGGGAACACCAGAGGCAGAGTGTTGACATGGAGGAGAGATACAGCACAAGCCCTACCCACAGCCCTGCCTTCTCCAGGGCCTTTTGTGATTCAGAGCATGGTGTATCCATCTCTGGAATTTACTGTGCCCTCTGGTTAATGAGGGAGCAGCCTATATGATTTCTGAGGTCCATCTCAAACCCAAAGCTATGTCTCCCCTTCTGGATTTGTATTCAAGCTATCTCCCATCGTCTTGACTTTCTTCCCAACTTATTCATACAGAATACCTCCTGGGATGGTTAATTTTATGTGTCAATTGGACTGGGCTAAGGGATACCCTGACAGCTGGTACAATATAATTTCTGGGTGTGTCCATGAGGCTATTTTTGGAAGACATTAGCATTTGAATGTATGAACTGGGTAAAGCAGAAGACCCTCCTGAACATAGGTGAGCATTATCCAATCTGTTGAGCGCCTGAACAGCACAAAACACAGAGGAAAAGCAAATTTGAGTTCTCTGCTTGAGCTGAGACACCCATCTTCTGCCCTCAGACATCAGTGCTCCTGGTTCTCCAGCTTTTGGACTCAATTTCCACCATCTGCTCCCCAATTTTCAGATCTTTAGACTTAAGCTGAATTACACCACCAACTTTCTTGGTTCTCTGTCACGCATAAGGCAGATCATGGGACTTGTCAGCCTTCATAACCATGTGAGCCAATTCCTATAATAAATCTCTTTATCTACCTATCTATCGATCTCTCCATCTGCCTACCTATCTACCTATATCCTATGTGTTCTGTTTCCCTGGAGAACCTGACTAATTCATCTCCACCCATGGGCCTTTCCTGACTCATCCCCCAACTTTCAATCCCCAACACACAGACACTTCAATTCTCTTACTTTGCATTCCATCAACACTTAAAGGCATTCAATAAATGCTCCATTATTTCACTATGATTCAAATATGATTTTGCATTTTCTCTACTTCTTTTTTTCTATATGTATTTTCTTCCGAACTTGTCAGTAAACTCTTCCATGAGTAGAACCTAGCCTTTTCTTTATTCCTTACCCCAAAGATTTCTAGGAAGTTAACCAATAAAATTGTAAGTTTCTTAAGGAAGAACTACTGCTTACAGTTCATTGCATCTCCTACATCAAGTTATATTCCAGTTTCTTCCAAAGAGTAGCTGATGCACTAGCATTTCTTAAAAGGCACTGATTTTTATAAGCAAGCTGCAAAAGTGATGCTGGCCATCTTCTCTCTCACAGAGGAATTTTCTGGAAACATGTTTCCAAACCAGAGACCTGAGATTTCTGAATATTTGCAGTGCTTTTCCTTGCCATTTGGAAGGTCTGAATCTGAAATGTTTGTGTTACTTTTTTTCTAACCCTGTGAAGGTCAAAGCGAATATAGGACTGGGAGGCAGAGGGGACTGGTGGGAGAAGGGACATAGATGGAAAAAGAAGATTTGCTGTCAACATTCAGATTTAATATATGTTATGTGCAGCAGGATCCAGGAGATAGAGACTTTGCCAGCTGAGGTTTGTGATTCCAGAGGAAATAGCTGTTTTGAAATTATAGGAACAAGGAAACTTTCAGGCCGGAAGGAGAGCAGAGAGCCCCTGAGCCCCTCTGAGTTTCTGCTGTGACAACTCCTCCTACCAGGCCTGTGAGCCTTCCACTTGCTGTTTCCCCAGAAAAACTAATGTCGGGGAAAAATAAAACAACAACAAAATTTGTATTGGGTTTGTCCTTTGGCTTGATTTAAACTAGTGGTTACCGGTTTTGCAAGCTTAACTCGCCACACTGCTACCCCATGGAACTGTCCCGTCTGTCCCGGTAGCAGGCCATGAAAGATTTCAGAATCAGCTCCTTACTGCAGGCATGAATATTTTGTTCATTAAAGATGTCGCATTTTAAACTCTCCACCTCCCACATCCAGCTTTAGGCTTCTCCCACACAAATGCCTCTCCAGACTTCTGCTTCCTTTCCCTTGCTCTTAATATAATAAAGAATTCTTTTTTAAAATACAAAGTAATTAAAACTCTTTATGGGTGAACTCACCCTTTAAAAGGAACCATCTTATGGAGGTGGCTCCATCAAATTCTAAATCTGTTTTTTTTTAAATCCAACATATTATTTTTCTGATTTTTGGCAGTAAGAGAACTAATTTTGTTCCAACACAATATGCATGTGTATTTTTTTTTCTCCTCAATAGGTTTATATTTTCAAGATACATTTGGGTGAAAATTCCTGTTGACCAGAACAAGTCAGAGACAGATTAAATAGTTACTTATATTTAATTTTTTTTCCTTGTGTTCAGTTGTAATTTATGTTCCCAGATAAATAGAGTGAGAAACCAGGACTGGGGAAGGTGAGAAGAAATGATAATAGGAGACAAATGGAGTTGCTTTTTTTTGTTTGTTTGTTTTTAATTGCTTTGCTGTTACTTGGATGAAAAGAAACAACCACCTAGACAACACACTCAAGTCCATGTCTGCTAATCGGGCTGTGATGTGTTTGACTTTAATCTGTGCAACCAGCCCCCTCTCCGGCCTAGTGCAGATGCCATGTCCTTTTAACATCACCAGCCGCTGGCCTCATTCTCATCCCCTGAAACATGTTCCCTTGGAGGAACTCATAACCAGCCAGGACAGGAGAGCAACCCCAGATGCAGGCAAAAGCAAATCGTGCCTGTGTTGAAATAGCTAGGCAATCTTATTTTCAACGAGGTGTTTTCATTTTCCTTGATTTGGGGTTGCATGTAAACGAACTTGTGTTTAAGAAATAAGCATGAAGAAAAGCAAGGATAAGAGCCGAATGCTTCCATTTCAGGAGCCATTTAACACTTGTCACCTGGGCGGGAGCACACAGTGTGCACTTTCCTTTCCCATCGAAAGAAAGTGGTGAGAAGACCAGTTCCTTCAGCACCGTTGCTGCCGAGGAACCCACGTGTTTACAGTCGTCAAGTTAATTCCTCAGTTACAGTCATGAGAATGATGAACATAAGAGGTTTTTTTGGAGCTGTTCACGACAGAGCCCCACAATGGAAGATCCTATTGGCATCCAGGCAGAGACCAGAATTCGAGAACATACACAGGCAGAAAGTTTCTCACAGGTGGAGTTGACTCTACGCCCCTCTTTGACTAAATGCCATTTCTTCTAAGGGCCAGGGAAACCACAGTTAGCCAATTACTGATAGCTCTGCAGTTACCTCCAGGTTGCAGACTCCACTGTTTCGCTTCCTGTGGAAGACTAGGAATAAAAACCTGAAAAGCCATAGAACCATATGCCCTTAGGGCTCTAAAGGACTGTAGATGCCATCTCTTCTACCAGAGACATGTTACTGAGGAAGAAATGGAACCAGGAAAGAGTGAGTGCCTGGTCAAGTCCCCAGCCCCGCAAAGCAGGGCTGGGCAGGACCATATCGCCCGTGAGCTTGGCCACAGCTCAGGGTGCCTTCCTGCATCAGCTCTGTCCACGTGGGTTCTCTCTGATGAGGCAGAAAGCCAGCACTGTGGGCCACGGTGACAGGTGAACAGTGGCGAGAGAGGCTAGAGGTGGGCGGGGGGAGGGCAGAGCAAAATGCAGGGTCCTGGGAACTGTGTAGCAGAGTCAAGAGGAAGGGTAGAGAGGAAAACTCTTCCATTTCCATCCTCCACCCTCTCCCTTTTTCCCAGCATTGCTATGATGGCGAGAACTGGTTAAACTACATTTTGAGGCTTTTTTTCCTTTTCCTTGGATAGCAATAATTAGTCGCGTCAAGACGACGACTCAGATGACAATGTGATTTCAATGAGAAAAAGTTGAAGAATAAACTATAATTATTTGGACAGTCATTTGATCAGGTTTTCTTTTCCTTGTCACATTTTAAATGATTTATGAAGTTATATGTGGGTGTCTGCTGAAGAGGTTACTGAACATGTTTTAAAGCCTTTTCTTTTCCCCTTATTCTTTTCCATTTCAAGTACATCACGGTTTGTGGGATTTTTCTTTTAACTCTCAGTTTGCTTTCAATAGAATCATAGGCCAGCTAATCTAATTTGAATTCCAATGTCACTTGCTCTTGATGTTAGCCATCTGAAAAAGTAGCATTTTTCTTTCCCAAGTAGCCTGAGATTTATGCTATTGCACCTAGCTCAGCATTTCCTAAAGTTAGTTCCTTGGAACATTAGACCAGTAGAGATGGTCTCGGAAAAAGAGGCCCCTGGTTTAAAAAATAAGAAAAAAAAATGGAGAAACAGCATAAGTACATCCTCCACTTAGAAATCACTTGCTACTTTGTATATTAAATGTTCTGGGAAGCTCTGCATTTGATACACCTCTTTGTGTTTAATTAAACATTTCTCAAACGAATTTGACCCAGGGTCACCTTATTCTCCTAAAATTTATGAATATTGCTTGGGATCCATAGAAAACACTATGGGAAATAATTCACTTAGCTGATAAGTTCACAAATTCAAGTGTATAACTACGATATACTACCTCCTTCCAAATAAGGAAAAATAACTTGAAAAAGAAACATATTAAGGGAGAGTGTTCTGAAAAATGGAATTACTCTTTTTGACCATGGTGGAAAATCACAGCTTTAAAGCAGACTTCTTAGAAAACTTTCCCTTGAAAATATTGTAGAGAGAGTGACTTTGACATAGATTAACAGCAATTCTAAACACCCATTGTATGCCCTTCTGCAACTCCTAAAACTTGCCTTGTAATCATAATCCTGGAGCAGTCCTAGATTCAAACAAGTCCTGCTGCAGCAGATTTTAAGTGGCAGCTAGAAGAGTCATTTATAATCACTATACCTGGAGTTCAGAACATGGATGCTTGTGCTGGTTAAGAAAGGTCAAGCAACAAGGTTGTGTCTATGAGCAAGGCGGACTAAGGTCTTTGAATGGCAAGGGAATTTTTTCCCTTTTATCTTTTATTAAAGGGATCAGGTGTTTGCCCATGAGAATTACACTCCAAGCAACTTGCAGTTCTATTCTGGAATATGCCCATAAACTAGAGATATGTCTGTTTAAATAAACATAAAATCATGAATATCCTACAGCCAAATGAGACAGTGGCATTTAGGAGTAAAGGCGGACAAAATCTGTTTTTTTTTTTTTTTTTATTCTTTTCTCCTTTCTGAATGAATGACTCCACTTTGAGATTATCCAGATTTTTCAAGAACAAAGAACAGAAAGTTCTATAAATTCTGATGTTTACTTGGGTCACTGGGTACAATTTCTAATTTGCATCCTGCAAAAAAGCTCATGAAAGAGGAAATTGATTTTTTTCAAAATACTCTAAATAGTACTCTTGAAATGATACAAAACTTATTACAGAATTCAGGCCAGCATCCCTGCTTGAAATAATGAGCATTCTTTACTTTTCAATGTTCAGTTGCACTCTCGTATTCTTCAAGAAGGGCTAGAAGGGAATTATTAGTTGCACTAGCCTCAGTGTTCTTGTGTCTACTTATTTTGAAACCTTTCATTTGTAGCGACAGCTGCAAGGTGTCCCTTCAAGGATTTTGCTTTTTTGATTTATACTTTTATACACTCAAATCTCAATTGAGATATCCGAGCTTCATTCCATTTTCTGACCTTACACTATCAAGCCGGAGTGACCCCCAATCTCTTAGGACTGGGCTACATTCCAAACCAGGTTATGGAAGAACAAGGGCAGAGAATCAAAGCCACACATCACCCTGGTCCCAAGGAGACACTTCATGTAGAGCCGAGTGAAGGCCAGCCAATCCGCAGACCTCATTTATTTGCCCATGTGAGAATTCTCAACTCTCCACCCTGTGAACTTTTGACATTATTTTTGAGTGTGTGTGAGTCCTGTTTATACCAAACACAAAAGCCAGACAGATGCTCAGTTTGGCATGGAAATTGGCCTCATGGAAATAAATGTTCTCTCTTTTCCTTTTTTGGGGGGTTGGGTGGGGGGGTGAGGATGGACACTGCTGAAGTGCATCATAGTTGCTGACATATTAGTGAATATTCCATGCATCTGTTTCTGGTCATTGTTCTCCTCTTGATACACCTGTCATCATGCCCATGCAGTGAGGCATTTGAGATAATAAAAACCCCTGGGAGCCCAGTCAAATGGACGTGGTGGTCAATAAGGCTATGGGCTAATGTATCTGGAAACCAACTGGGCATGAGTGCTTGAGCACTCTCATGCCCTCTCCAAAGCCCTCTTTAGGAGGATTGCTTCCACTTAAAAAGTTGCTATTGCAGATGGAGAGGGAAATAGACTGGGTCCACCTTCCAACAGAAATCTTTTCAAAGTGCTCATTCCCGCAAGACACCCAGTTTGATTTTCAGAAGGAAAAATTAATCTGGTTATATAGATTTTAAAAATATTATTCATGATAGTGTAAAAATGTAACTTTCACCAATTCACAATATATCCTTGTTTGTGAAAAATGGATGTTAAGCACTAAGTCTGGTGCCTAGGCGTGGTAGGCATTCAATACGCTAAGTTGCTCTTTTGGTCGTTATCGCACTGAGTCTAGTAACACCCTGAAGAAATAAACATGTTTATATCCTTCTTTTGCAGGTAAGGAAATTTGCTCCCAGGGTCTGAGTTGCTGGTCTCGCCCACATCACAATCCAGTAAATGAAAGAGCCACCCACCTCTCCCATACCAGTGAGAAGTAACAATGAGGTCCCCACAGAGGCCCAGGGTGAGCACAAATCCTTGTAGTGGGAACCAGATTCATTGTACATTGATGGCAGTGGCTAATAAACCACTAAATGACCCCTAACAGTTGTTTAAATAACAACGCATTTGGGTATAGGCTATTTCTAAACCCCAATTTATGTCCTATTGAAGAGCCACCCTCAGCAGCCAATGAATGAGACCAAATTGGGAACAAAGGAAAATAGCATCCTCTCTCTTTTCAATAGTGCCTTGTCAATGTTGTAAGTGTCAGTTGAATTGTCCTATTTATAAGACCTTTGTTTTTCTTTACTGTAAACTCTTCAGGACAGGATGCTCCGTTGCCTGGTGCAATTCAATATGACTGGAGCTTGCCGGGGTCTTGATCTCTACATACTGTGCACCGCAGGAGTGATTTATAAACCACAGTCCCAGAGCATCCCAGGAACCAGAGTGAATTGAGGCTTCTAAGTGAACACAAGTGCTATGAATTCCAATGTTAGTCCAGCACAAGAAATGTCCCCAAACTCATTTCCTGCAAGTGAGAACGGGGATGTGGTTATGGGGAATTAGGGGGGATGGCAAACCCCATAAGGAATGAGGTTGGTACCCAATTAGCTTCTTTTCGTATTATGGGTTTAGGGAGGCCAAGTAATCCCAAGATGGCTCCAGTCATTTTCACGTTGGCAAAGAGGAACAATATCGCTTTTTAATAGTGTGAGGTCGGAGGAAAAAAAGGGCAAAGGGAAGAGAAGGGAGTGCAAACCATACGAGGACTGTGAATGCACAAATTCCCTGGGCATGAACATTTTTGTAAAAAAAAAGAAACAGATTAAAAAATTAATAACTTCGATGTGAGATCGATAAAAATTAATTATCATATTGTAGTCCATTTTTCATAAGGCACTCAGTGCTCTGAAAGTAATTTCTGACATTGATACTGGAGCAAAACTGAAATGCACAATTACCAACAATTCCTTCTTTGAAAAAATGCTTTCCTGTTCAAATCTCAATGTGTTTTTTCTTCCTGTCTTCTACACTCAACCGTTTGGTCTAAAGACAGTCGGGGAGCTAAATATATATTAATTAGAACTCTTGGGGCTGGCATCAGTGAGATACAATTATACCAAACGGATGCCATTCCGGGCTCTTGATAGCTTCATTTAAATTCCTGAATAAAACATGAAATATCTTTAATGAGAAATGAATATAGTTGTCAGGAGGGACTAGTTTTGATATTGTTACTAGTCGAGATATAGAAGATGAAGACATAATGTGAATATCTTCCATTTTATATAAAAATGATGGTTGTTAGAAAAGACATATCCCCCTTCCGAGACATCATGAGTGCTGCAAAATCAAAAAATTATAGAGCCTCACGGCACAGTCTCCTCCCAAGAATCTGCAGCATTTGAGTTTCTGTGAATTTGCAGAAACGAACATGTTCTGTCTGTTACCAGGAATAGGAAACATCTCGAACCGCATGGGTGAGAGTAAACACGTGCCACTCCATCGAGCAAATCACTGCTTCTTTCTAAGCAAGAGTCGGGTGAGATTTTACATAAACATATTTTGCTGAGAGAATAAGAGATAAATAGATGAGCTACTGATCTCAAATCCCTGTTCTCTTCAAGGCAACCACTGCTCAGGACCAGAGGAGGGGGAAGGAGCAGATTGAAACGGGTTAGTAAGATCCCACTCTCAGGGAAAGGGGAGCCACGTGGCTTCTCACACGCCCCCCTCCTCCTCTTTGATCACTGGCCCTGGGAAGCCCAAGCCCGAGGCCCTGGCTCCGGCCAAAGCCTATTCACCTGTTGGGCTTCGGACAGGATTTTCTTCTTTTCTTTCCAGGGTTTTCCCTTTATTCATTGTGTCTTCCATAATTAAAACAGCAGCCCAATACCTCGCATGTGGGCAGTACCTGTCTTAATCCCAGGTGAACTTCAAGCACTTTAGAAATGTTACCAACAATACCTGGGGCTTGCTATGCCTGCCAGCGAATTTGTGGGGTCAGTTTTCCAATCTGGGAGACTGGGAGGTGGGAGGGGAGGAGAAGCTGCAGACAATTGGTCTGGAACGAAATGGGAAGATGAGGATCTATTTTTCTCCCTATCTCTCATCACAGTCCTGAGCTATTGTAAAAGGTAAGCAAAATACCACTCAGTTCTCTTTTTCTCTGACTCACAGACAAGGTACCTCTCTGCCTTTACAAAGTAGATGGAGAGGTCAGGTGAAGCAGCTGGGTTGATCAGTTGATCAAGATCTCATTGTGTTATTTAGCACCGTGTTCATTGGTTCATTGGTGCGCTGTGAGGAAATTGAGATAAGGTCAGCTGAGTTACTTGCCCTCTCAGAGCTAATTGGCAGCAGTTTCCAAGCAGTGCTGCTCAATGTGAAGCCCTTGGAGTTCTGCACCACCCAGCTCTGCAGCTCTCTGGGGTGGAGATGAAGCTGCTGAGTTTCTAACCAACATTGCTTGAATAGAAGGATCTAGCAGGCTGAACTGGGGCGACTCTCTCATGCCTCTCTGTCTTCATTTGCACGCTCTCTCTGCAGGACTAACCTCCTTCCAGTTCTGTCGGGACACCGTTGTCTTCTGTGCAGTGCTTTCTGAACACTTCTGCTTCCCTCCTAGGGCCCCCAAGAGTCTTTAGTGCATATTTCTCACCAAAGGACATACAATAAATTTTTTTGTGCCTATCGATTTGTCTGTTGCTGCTTCACCCACTAGACTGAAAGCTATTTGACAAGAGACCATACATCTTGCATGTCTAACCCAGTGCCTACCACCTAGAAAGAGTTCAAATAAACATTTGTTGAATGAATGGATAAATAAATAAATGTTGGAAATGGGTAATATAACCTGTCGAAATTTTCTAAGTTTATACTTTCCTGTATAAAATAAATCTGAAGGTTTGCTTTTCCCTTGCTTATATAAAGCCAAGAAATCCAGATAAATAGGAAAAATGCATTAAATTGTGCTTTCTCCTTCCATAAAATTAAGTAGTTTGACTAATATGGTTTTCCTTTTCACTAATGACTTGTATTTTCCAAAATTGATTGAATCAGCCATTTGTTTTGATCTTGTCTTTCTAGTTTTTAAAACTGTTCTACAATGGTCTTTTTGTTCAGGGGTGAATCAATAACAGCAGTAACAGTCTGAGCTGTACAGGAAGTGTTACAAGTGTTTCACATGTGTTAATTCAATCCATCTTTACACCTACCCTGTCCAAGCAATCACCATGCCCAGTGGAACAGATACAGGAACAAAGGAATAAAAAGGTTAGTTGTCTTGCCCAATGTCCACCATCCTTGTACAAGGATAATGGTCTATTCCTTATCTCTGCAAAAATCAAGGCAAGAATAGGAATGAGAAAATTGCATGAAAAAAGAGTAAATTGGAATACAGAAAAGTTCCCTTGTGTATGATGCATTAGAGTAGGTTGTTCAAATAAAGTTCCTTTGTTTGAAATAATTTAACATAAAATAACAAAGAAAATATCTTCATCCTGATTTATGTTTGAATTTTGTGTACTTGGCAGCCTGGTCAATAGATTTGGAAAGTTGGCACCCTATTTCTGTTAATGGCACCATGTTTTCATCTCTCTCATGTCTGCAGGGTGGACGTTTAGTTTAACTGTGTGGTTCTGGTTGAAAGTATCCTTGCTTCATTGCCAGTTGGCTTTGGCCTTTATGTCCTAGACTCACCCTACCCCAGCCACCTGGACCTTCCTCTTTTAAGACTCTTCATGTCAGCAACCTCTGCTCAGGCAGATGCAGTGGGGGATCAGTTCTGTAAATACAGACACACAGTGGAGAGAGATGCTTTCTGTTCCTCCTGATTCTTCAGCTGCAAACTCACATGGCCCCTTCTCC
Organism: Cynocephalus volans; assembly: GCF_027409185.1. Lineage (NCBI taxonomy): Eukaryota > Metazoa > Chordata > Mammalia > Dermoptera > Cynocephalidae > Cynocephalus > Cynocephalus volans. The sequence goes on from NC_084462.1 coordinate 48,752,359, forward strand.
AGGGAAGTTGGATATCTCCTATTTATTCGTAGCCCCTGCCTCAGGCCTTGTAATAACAGTGTGGAGTATCACATTAGGGAATCTCAACATTGTGGAACTGGTGGATCCATGGGGATGGCATCACTAATCAATCAGGGCACTTTTCCCCACTGAGTTGCACACCAACTCAGGACCCTTTTTAAAACACTGTGCCTGGAAGCTGCTCCAGTTAAGTTAGAGTTGTCACCAAAGCCCATCCTTTGCCCCTGACCCCAGCCTTGCTTCCACAGCCTGCCCACCTGAGGCTTAGCATCTTTGACCGCCTGGACCCCTATGGTGGTGACTGATTTTAGCCCTGGAGCCCATTTGAACAGCAGCTGCTTTCCCTAGACCCAAGGACACACACTGGTCTTCTCAGCCAGGCTGGGATCCCCTTGCCCACACAATCCAGAAGTTTTTCTTTTTGCCTTTTTCCCATGTTTCTGAGGACCCAATATGACATTCCAGCCAACCTTCCCAATGTAGGCCGAATAGCTAAAAGGACAAAATGAAGGATGACACACCCAAGAAAGAGCAGCCTTTGCCACACATCATCTCATCCAGATACAGTGTGAGCAAGACTGTTGTTGGTCCTGTAAAAGTCTAATAATTAAAATAGCTATTGTTTAGTACACAAACCCTCCATGTACAACTAACTCAGTGCTATGCTCTAGATCCTCAATGAAACTAAAGGTGCTTTACAATCTGGTCCCACCTACCTTTATGGATTCATCTCTCACCTTGTTCCCCATGAACCATATTTCCGGCCATGCTAAGCTAAACAGATTCTTGCATGCTTATGTGGGTCCTGTGAAGTGCTGTTTTACAGAAGGGCAAACTGAGGTTTGGAATGGGAAGTACGATTGCACAATGAGAATACAGCAGAACTGGAGATCAAAGCCTCATTTCTCACTAAGCCTATGCTTTTAACCACTAATTTATACTAGGAGAGGACAAAAATAAATCTTCCTAAGTCTCTCCTGGTTTCAAAGGCTGGGAGGGAATATCTTCATGGCACAATGGCTGTGAATGACTAGATCTGTGCACAAAGGCTATCTATGGATACTTCCATTAAATGAGCTCACCTGGGGACAACTGGGCAGTTCCAGTTCTCTGTCAACAGTGATCTAGACAGGACATGTGAAGAATATGTACTTCCCTCTAGCAAACACATAACCTTAGGAGCTTAGCAGTCTGGCCTGGGGTACCAGGGAGTCTCATAATTGCCTTTTTGGGATATGAGACTTCCAGCTGCAGGTAGAAGGTTTTGCAGGAAACTGTTCCTCATTCTAAAGGCTTTCCCTACTTCCTCTTCTAAAGAATGAATGCGCTTATTAACAGGGTTGAATTAGGAGAGGTAGGGGTGGAGACAGGGCTGGAACTAGTTCAGGCAGAAAATTTAAGAGACAGCAAAAACAAACAAAAAAATCCTCCGTAATCAATATAAATAATATTTTCAGGTAATTTTTTTTTTTTTGTCCTTTTGTGTGACCGGCAAGGGGATCGTAACCCTTGGCTTGGTGTCGTCCGCACCGCGCTCAGCCAGTGAGCACACCGGTCATCCCTATGTAGGATCCCAAACTGTGCGGTGGGAGCGCCGCTGCACTCCCAGCACAGCACTCTCCTGAGTGCGCCATGCGGTCGGCCCTAGGTAATATTTTTAAAAACCAAATTAATGCAAAAATCTGTCACAATAAACAAATTATCAAAATTTCAAATAAACACAAGATCAGTATTACGGATGGTCTTAGTCTATTCAGACTGATATAACAAAATACCACAGACTGGGTGGCTTATAAACAGCAGAAAATTATTTCTCACAGTTTTAGAGGCTGGGAAGTCCAAGAGCAAGTCACCAACAGTTTCTGTGTCTGGTGCTGTGGATTGACTGAATTGTGTCCCCTAAAGTTCATATATTAGGAGATTAATTTCTACCATGACAGTTAAGGGTGGGAAATCCTATTAGGGTATTTGGAAGGTGGGGCCTTGAAGAGCTGATTAGACTGTAGGACCATGTTGTAGTGAATGGATTAATAATGGTAGTCAGGGGCGTGGTTCTAAAGGCTTTAAAAGGAGAGCAAATTCTCATGTTTCTCTCTCTGCTCTGCCATTTTCTGCCATGTGAGCCTCCTGCATTGCTGTATAGCCATCACCAAAGAAGACCCTCACCAGATGTCTTCCCTGGACTTTGGATTTCCCAGCCTCTGAAACTGTAAGCAGTAAATTTCGCTTTCTTACAAATGACCCAGTTCCAGGTATTTTGTTATAAGCAACAGAAACAGACTAATACATCTGGTGAGGGAACATTTTGTGCTTCAGAGATGGCCATCTTTTCCTTATATCTGTACATGGCAGAAGGAGCAAAGGAGATGTCTGGGCCTCTTTTGTAAGGGCATTAATCCCACGCATGAGGGCTCCACCCTCAGGACCTAATCACCTCCCAAATTCCTATGTTGAATCCAAACACCATCACCTTGGGGGTTAGGATTTCAACATAGGAATTTGGGGAGACACAAATATTCAGGCCAGAGCACTGATTTTTCCTTTTGCCTCAGGCTGTAATATGGGCTGAGCATGACATTGGATGGAGATAAATTGGGGCATGGGATTTAAATTTGGTGATCTTATAAAATCTTTACTACCCTGTCTCTTTCTGAGTCAGAGCCAATCAGGAACATTGTTTAAATCACACTAAGAGAAGGCGAATGATGCAGTTATTCAGTACTCTGGAGGACTGAATTCAGTGTTTATAAGTAAAAAGCAGTTGATCCTTTCTCCCACTGCCCTGGCACAGCCACTCTGAGACCCCAAACCTTCCTGAAATCCTGAGCAGAACCCCAGAGCTTTCCCAGTGGTCCCTCCTCAGTGAGTACAATTGCTTGGCCACTTTTGAGTAACAAGCTCTCTAGTCCAGGCCCCTATCAACCGTCTAAGCTCTCAGCCCATTTCAAACCTTTCCCCTCTTCTGGCTTCAAATAAAATCCCTGCACAGGAAACTGGCATAGGAAAGGAAGGCAGGGTCAGATTCTTCTCTTCCGTAAGCCACTTTCTCAACCACGTGTTCCCTGTCACTTAGGAGCCCTAGAGGTAGAACTTGGTGGGGAGAAAAGACGAGGTACATACAGGAAAAGGCTTCTCCTAGAATGGACAGTTGAAACCTGGCATCGATGGCTTGTGGCTGTAGCAGAATCCAGATGGTGAAACTTTGGCTCATGGGACCACTGATGTGGACTGCTGGGATCTTTGGTTAAATTCTGTTGTCCGGGGTCTCTGTCCTACAGTTTTCTTGATATGGAAAAAACATCTTTTGATGGCCACTTAAGATTCCCTCAGACCGGTTCATTCTTGTGTCACTGCTAAGGCCCTTCCTGTAGCCCTCTTGAATGGATTTCTCTCCATGAGACACAGTCTTCCTCTTTACAAGGTGTATTAGTCCATCTGTGTTGCTATAACAGAAATACCTGAGACTGGGTAATTTATAAAGAACAGAGGTTTATTTGACTTACAATTATGGGACAGCTGCATCTGGCACGGGCCTCAGGCTGCTTCTACTCATGGTTGAAAGTGGAGGGCAGCCTGAGGGTACAAGCAAATCACATGGTGAGAGAGAAAGCAAGAGAGAAGATGCCAGCATCCTTTAAACAATCAGCTGTCACGGAAGCTAATAGAGCGAGAACTCACTCATTACTCCCCCCACCAAGAGAGAACACTAATCCATTCATGAGGGATCCACCCCCATGACTCAATCAGTTTCCAACACTGCCACACTGGGGATCAAATTTCCACATGAGTTTTGGAGGGGACAACACATCCAAACTCCATCACAAGGGGTCCACAGCCAGCCCCCGAGGGACTTGGGCTCACTATTGGTCCAGCCAACCTCAGAGCACAGGCCCTTCTAACTGCAGCCCCGTCCTGTAGCTCCAAAGCCACCCGAGGGCAACTCTGCCCACTGCCATTTGTATTGACTGAGCACACAGACACTCCCAAGCAGGAGGCTCAGGTCAGACTTTCCAGATGGTTCTCCTATGATACCTATCGATTAGCCAAAGAGAAAGGGGAATATGTCCTCTACCCCATAGGAATGAGGGATGGGAATTACAGGGAGCAGAAACCACTGCATTGTGAAGAAATCCTTCAAGTTCTCAAATAACTCTTAGCCTTTCTTACATAGTCTAGTGCTGTCTCCATAATGTAACACCAAAAAGGGAATAAAAAGGATGTGTTTTTAACTCTCCCTAAGCAATACAGGAGAACTTTTATATGGTTGGATAATTCATTTTAAACATAAAGCATAAGATAAAAATAAGTACAATTCAATATAGCGTTATTAGAAGTAGTACTTTTCCTAGACACAGTGTGAAATTTTATGCAGTAAAAATAATAACACACGCACATACGTGGGTGCACACAAATCTAAATACAAATGGAAGAAATAAAAAATTAAATGGCAAGCAATGTTTTCAGATCATGTGGGGTAATTTCTCTCAGCCAGATGTACAGATTTTTCTCTCAAAGCTAACTTCAATCCATTAATTTCCTCCTATTACCCTCAGGCAGTGCTCTGTTGACACGACTGATCTGGTATCTCACCTAGTCTTTCTCTATGCATGCTGCCTTCCCTCTTCTAGGCCACCCTACGTATCTCTGCCTAACAAATATTCCTAAAATATTATGTTATCCTGTATCTTCCCTCTACAACCATCAATGGCTCCCTACTGCTTAATAAATAAATTTCAAATGTGTAGATATGGGTGGGGGGGGGGCCAAGGGCTTCAGCCACACACCCTTGACATATGCATCCAGCATAGCAATGACCAGGCTGCCACTGGAAGTCCCCTGGTCTCCTCTGCCAGAATGAGGGGGGTGCCACAGGCCTTGACCACACCCCCCTCCTACCTCTTCCTCCCACCCTATCTCCCTCTCACTTTCCCTCTCCCCGTTCTCCCCAACTGCTCCACAACATTTTAGAATGTAAAAAAATAAGAATAAATAAATAAATTTTAAAAATAAATATATAAAAATAATTTTTTAAAAAATGTGTAGACATGTTTTCACTCCATGACTTCATTTCTTGTCTTCTACATATAGAACATCTCCATTTGGGCCAAATGAATTGTGTTCCAAGATAGCCGCACTTCTCTGCCTCTACACACATGATATAATCAAGGAGATAAAGAGGATTCTAAATATTCATGCTGCTAAAAGACCAGTGAGAGGGGTAGTGCTTGATGTATAAAGAAAATTTGAACAATATTCATGAGTATATTTCTTTATATGTTACAATTCAATTGCCTCTTTGTACATCTATTTCCCTAATTTATTATGAATTTTAAAGGAGAAAAACTACACCCTTTTATCAATGTAAGCCCAGTGCCTAGTAACCAATAAATATTTGGAAAATGAATAAATGAACACTACTCAAAGTATAACAGAGATCAAAGGACTGTGTTTAAGGAACTAAAAAATAACAAATTAATATTAAAATATAAGTGCAAAACAAACAAAACAGACACAAAATATAAGGTGTGTGCTTTAGTCTGGGCAGGCTAAGTCAGCTGCATTAAAAACATCACCAACAACCCAAGGGGTAATGCCACAAAGTCTACATTTGTTCACATAAAGTCCAATGTGAACTCTCCTGGTTGGCAGTTTCTTGTGAGAATTTTCTCAAAGGGTTCTCTTAGCTTCCTGCCATCAGTTCACTATCCATTAAGTTTTCCTTAAAGTCTTTTTTTGGGTCCTCTGCATCCAACCAGCTGACAAGCAAACACTAAGAGAGTGAAGAAGGGATCTCCTGAGCGGGCCCTGTGGCTCAATTGGGAGAGTGTGGCGCCCCAGCGCCGAGGCCGCGGGTTCAGATCCTATATAGGGATGGCCGGTGTGCTCACTGGCTGAGCGTGGTGCAGACCACACCGTGCCAAGGGTTATGATCCCCTTACCAGTCAAAAAAAAGAAGAAGGGATCTCCTAAATGGGGTGTATGAGGAATGAGACTGGGTATTTCTGCTAGGAGCATTTTACTGGCCTTAAACTCAGGCCCATCCTCCATCTGTATTCAAGGTGACAAGAAAATGTGGTTTACATCATACATAGGAGGGTGAGGAAAAAACAGATTTGGTGAATCGCTGCAGTCTCTCCTGTACTAGATGTTTCCATGGAGTTTCACAAGCAAGCACAGAACTTCTGTCTCCATCAATCCTACAAGCTCAATCTGGACAACCTTGACTGCAGAGAGATTATATTAGTTATCAATTACTTCGTATCGAATTATCCTAAAATGTAGTGGGTTTATACAACACTTACTATCCCACTTTCTATGGATCAGGAATCCCAAGAATGATTTAGCAGTGGGGTCCTCAAGGCATCAGCCAAGGCTGAAGTCCTCTCTAAGTGACACAGGGGTGTTGCTTTGCTTCAAAGCTCATGCAGAGGCTGTTGACAGGATTCGGTTCCTTGTGGGTTCTTACACCGAGGGCCTCAAGTCCTTACTAGCTGTTACCTGGGGGCTGCCCTCAGTCCCCTGACGTGTGTGGGTCTCCCAACAGAGCTGCTTGCTTGACAGAATGAGTCCCCCAAGAAGAGCCCAGGAGAATGGATGAGCAAGTCACATCCATCACTTTTGCCATAATGTATTGATGGGAAGCAAGTCATTGGCTCCAGCTACACTCGGGGAAGGGGATTAAATCAGGGTGTGTATGCCAGGATGTGGGGATTACCATTTTAGAAGCAGCCTACCACAGAGAAAGTAGAAAAAGACAACTCTAAATGCCCAAACTATGGCAATTGAGTGATTGGGGAAAACATTTAATAAATGGGGTGGTCAAGGAAACTTGGTGTGTGACATTTTGGTGATAGAAGGGAGAATGACAGAGGAGGTTTGGGGAAAGATAGAAGTCAATAAATGTGTTTGCTCAGCAAGTGCGATACATGAGGTAAACTGAAGCTTTACTGTGCACATGAAAATTGCTCCCAAAATTTTTGAAACAGCTCAGCGGAACAAGACAATACAAATAAAGAGAAAGGAGTAATTTTTAGAAAAAAATATACAGTAGTCCCCCCTCATCCATGGTTTCACTTTTTGGCAGATTCAGTTACCTGGTCAACCGTGGTCTAAAAATATTAAATGGATAATTCCAGAAATAAACATTCTGAAGTTTTAAATTGCATATTGTTGTGATTAACGTGATGAAATCTTGCTCCGTCCCCCTCCAGATGTGAATCATTCCTTTGCCCGGCGTATCCACACTGCAGAGGCCCTGCCTATTAGTCACTTAGTAGCTTAGTCGCTTAGTCTCGGTTATCAGAGGGACTGTCACAATATCTCAGGGCTTGTGTTCAAGTCTCCCTTATTTGACTTTATAATGGCCCCAAAGTGCAAGAGTAGTGATGTTGGCATATTGTTATAATTGTTCTATTTTATTATTAGTTGCTGTTGTTAATCTGTTACTGTGCCTGATTTATAAATTAAACTTTATCTTAGGCAGATATAGGGAAAAAAACAGTATATATAGGGCTTGGTGTTATCCATAGTTTCAAGAATCCACTAGAGGTTTCAGGAGGTATCTGCTGCAGATAAGAGGTACTGCTGTATTACAAAGATTCCTATGGAGATAATCATATCTAGCCATAGATTTGCTTTGAGAATTAAATGAGATGATGCACTTGCTTCAGCAGTTCTCACTCAGGTGGGTCCTAAGAGTCTTTTAACAAGCTCATGGGTGATCTGGATGCTTCTGGTCTAAGGGCCACACACTGAGTAGCAAGGAGCCAGCAGTGTGCCTGGCCCATGCATGCTCAATGAAAATTGTCCCCTCGTCTCAGTGGTCCTTAAACCTGAGCAGGCATCAGAATGACCCTCTGGCTGTGTTACAACAGCTTGCTGGGCCAGAGCCCCAGAATTCAGAGGCAGCAGGTCTGGGGCTACAAAGACAGTAAATTAGAAAGTCAAGCCATCATACCTGCCCTCAAGAAGTTACAATGGATAACTTGTAAAGGCAAGTTTTTCCTCTCCTCTGGAGGAAAAGCTGTTTATAAACCCAGCTACAGTGAGTAAGTACAAGACACCTTGGAGCTATTAAAACATAGTAACAAATGTCTTAATTAGGGCAGGAGCAGGGAGCACTTTAAATCTCCTCCTGGATCCCTCTGAAATAGCTTCCCCCCACTGAGTCAACCAGTAGTTTGTTTTTACTTTATAAACATTCCTAAAACAACAAAATTAAAGTCCTCCAAAAATGAGATTATAAACATTAAAATGCTATTTATGACTCTCATGATAGAAGCTATAGTAGAATTCATTTTAATATTGTCACCCATTAAATGTACCACAGGTTTTGTTTCCCCCTTCTAAATTATTTTACATTTCTTTAAAATACCAGGTAGAAAGAGGGTGAGCTCTTGTGGTGTGTGGCACGGACTGGAGGAGGCACCGAGTGAAATCAGCCATAGGCACTCCCTAGACCCCTCCACCCCATGCCACCCCCAGCAGCCCAAAGCTCAGAGTGTAGAGAGACAAACTAGAAATCAATCTACAAGTTCATTTCCAGCTCAAGCTTCTGTGTTGCATTTTTCTTTACTGGAAGGCTCTTCCCTGCACAGTGTTTCTGGCTTCCTCCTCCTCTCCAGCCTAACGCTTCGCCTGGACTGGTTTTTCTCCCGTAGTAGGAGGGATCTCTACAGCAGAATGGGAGATGTGGGGGTTTCCCGAGGGGAGCTGATGGCAGCTTGGATTGGCACCAAGGGATAAGAAAGCACTTCCCGGATGTTGAGGGAAAGGATGGGCAGTCAGTCCAGGCAGAGAGAAGAGCCCAAGTCAAGGCTGTGGGGACCCGCCAGCCATTTAGGTGTCCCATGTCAACATGCGTGCTTGTGGGGAAGCATGTGTGGCCACGTGGCATTGGAGCCTGCAAGGGCAGACTGTGGATGTCCTGTGTGCTGTGCTAAGGAGTTAGAACTCCATGTTGAAATCCTAAGGACACTATTGAACAGGAGGGAGGCTTCATGGGGAGTGTTCTGAGAAGGCGACATGTCGCAAAGCAGTGGGAGGATGGAATATTGGGACCTGGAGAGAAGGAAGGAGGAAGAACTCGCAGTAGGGAGACACTGCCCCCAGCCAGTGCAACGGGGACGGAATCCTGCACTGAGGCTGAGGCAGCAGGTGCATGGGGTCATTTCTAGGGAGCTAGACTGAGCGGATCCTATCAGTGAAGGTGAATTCTGGACCTCGCACACATTTCTTTCATGTTTGCCAGAATGAGATTATACCTGGATGTTTTGACTCCAGGTTTAAAACCTAATCCATGGACCAAATCCTCGCCTTTTCACAGGATCCTAAGTCTTGGGGTGCCTGCATATGCCTGGTCATTCGTCATTGCCTTCATTCCCTTCTCTTAGCATAGTGACATCTGTCTATTTCTCAAGGAAGCTAAGCTCATCTCCAGCTCAAGCCTTTACTCTCACCGTTGCCTCTGCCTGGAACACTGTGCACTGTGACTCTGGTGTCCTCGGCTCTTTCTCACCACTCAACGTATTGCTCCACTGTTACCTCCTCAGAAGCCTTTTCTATCCCAGGACACCATAGTACCAGCTTTTATCTTCTCCGCACTACTGTCATTTAAAATGACCCAGCATTCTCATTCGTTACAGTATTTTTTCTTTCCCTTCCCTCAGTAGAATGTCTAGATCATAAGAATAGAGAATTTTCTGTGACTTCATTGCTTCAACCTCAGTTCCTACAACAATGCACAGCACATACTACATGCTCACTAAATTTGTATTGAATGAGTGACCCGAGGAACCCAAGAGACAGAAAGTATTGAATTAGAAGATACCCATTGCTGAGGAGCCACCGTTCACTTGCCTTTTCTCAATGACATTTCCTTCTTCTCTGATCATACCCATTCACTGACAACAAGGGGACAGACACAGACAGGCATCACTCCAAGAGCAAATTGCCCAAGATGAGAAATCACTCCCACCACCCACTGGCAGTTTCTCACAGTGGGTGTCAGTTTTGGTAGTGGGAACCATCACTTTTTCTCTAGGCAAGGTACATATATATCTATGCGACAGCCTCTGCCTATAATAGCTACTACAGAGACCAGACAGGAGGCATTAAAAATTAAACAACAGAGGAGTCAACCGGCCTCCAATCTTGGGTTTATAGACAAGAAAATGTTTAATGACAGGTGGTCTCTGTAACAGAAGTGGCCTCTGAGAGTCATTTCTCTTGATTTTATTTTTTAATTAACTTTTATTTTCAGTATTCTGTCCCTTTTTTCTGTCCCCATTGGAGTGATATTTAAATGATAAAAGGCTCACCACTGTTTCCAGAGCAGCCCAGACCACCTTGACACCCAGCTGCAAAAGGAGGGGATCTTTAAGTCACTCTGTCCCAGAATTCTAATGCTGCCAAGTGGAGCACATGGATTCTCATAATATGGCTCCCAACTGCAGTCCTTTAAGCTAAAGAGTGCTGTTCTTCACCGCTTTGGCGGTGACTAATTAGCCATTCTGAGCCCTCTGAAACAGCATTCCTCCTAGTTAAAGATTTCTACTATCCTCTGCAAGATGCACCAGTGAGTTGAGTATATTTTATTCAGCATCTATCAACTGTGCATGCATAGTAAAATAGGCACAGTCCAAGTCTTACTATATAGCATTAAGATAGATATATTCTGACTTAGGATGGAATCACTATTAAATTATATATGTATATATGAACACACATATACTATAGCCATCGATATCAACAAATAAGTCATATCTCGCTTTACTATGAACTCTTCTCTCTTGTGTTTAAGATCTCATTTGATTTTTCTAGTTACCCTGGGAGATAACAGTCATCTTCTCTTCATTATATATAAGTCAAGGCTAAGGCACAGAGAGGTTGAGTAATTTACCTAAGGTCACATAACTAGTGAGGGCCACAGCTGAGACTTGAACTCAGGCAGTCTGACTCCAGAGCTGTGCTCTTAGCCCCCTCACAAGACTGAGCATATGGACATGTTCTGAGGAAAGAACAAAGGAGGAAGAAAAATAATTTGGGAAAAACAGTAGGAACTAGATGGTACAAGATTTTAAATGCCATGAGAAGTCATATGGATTTTATTCTGCAAGTCATAAGGACATATGAGGATTCAAATGAAAGGTCTTTGAATAAGAGGACTGTCAGTTTTAACCAACCACTTTGTAACTTTTTTGTAATCTAAAATTATTACATATATATGTAATGCAAACGTATGTGTATATATGTAACATATATATAACCAAACTTATGTGTATATATCTGTTTGCAGCTTGCATACCATGCCTCGTCCTTTGCTGGCATGAATGTGTCACATGAACAGAGTTCTGTGCGACTTGTTTTCCATGGCACCCCCAACGTCTACAACAATGTTGGCACATATAAGGCACTTAATATTGACTGAGTAAAGGAACTAAGAAAACCAGGTTTAAAGCTCCAATGCCACCTCAAGCCCCATCTCCCAACACAGCTCTTCCCTAGTGATGTTGAAAGAAATGGCCCCCTGAACCTGGCTCCATTCAGTTCCTCCCACCCCCAACCCCAGACTTGAACTGAAAATAACCCAGCCTCAGGTTTTCTTAGTAGACGTGAAGGCTTTGCTCTGGTGTGCTGAATGTAGCAGACCTCTCTGGACTGTCTGATCTGGTAGGGACTCTGTTGAAAGGGGTCCTCCTTGCCTATCTGCTGTGCAACTTCTCTTTAATATTAGTTGCTGTGTCCCACAGCTTCATTTGAACAGTAGTGAAAGAGGGAAAAACTACACCTGAGCTCACCACCCCCACCCCCGTCCATTCCAACGCTCCTCCCTTCATCTCCCCCTGCACACCCTCCGCAGTTAGTACAGAGCACTTAACCTTCCACGGGATGTCTTCGTGCTCCATTTTCTGTGCCGTGATGAAGGAGAGGAGAGGAAATGGCATTCGCTCTGACGGGCACTGCCCTCACCCGCTTAGGTGACTTCCCACCTCCCTGCTTCCCCAGGGGGAGACACACATGCAAAGAGAATGAAGGTGTTTTCAAATTAAACACACCTCAGAAAGTCAGGGGGGAAGGAGCAAACGCCTTTCGCTAAGAATGATGAACTAGTAAAGCACCTGCCACGGATCGTACAGACGAGCATTTACTTGGTAACAAAAACAGACCAGTACACACTAGCTTAGCTGTCTTATTTACTGTCCCCTGGGGTCTCGTGCCTCTCCTGTCCAACATTTATCACACACAACTACCTGTTTAATGTCCGCTTTCTAGGATGTCCGTGTGGTTACCTATCCTGATGTAAGTGGCTTAAAACAATCACAGACTTTTGATCATAAATACAGTCAGCCCTCCATATCCATGAGGTCCACATCCATGGATTCAACCAAATGCAAATAGAAAATATTAAAAATAAATATATATAATAATACAATAAATAATACAAATATAAACAATACACTATAACAACTATTTACACAGCATTTACATTGTATTAGGTATCAGTAATCTAGAGATGATTTAACGTATGTGGAAGGATATGCAGAAGTTATATGCGAATACTACAGCAGCACTTTATATCAGGGACTTGAGCATCTATGGATTTCTGTACCAGCAGGGGTCCTGGAACCAATCCCCCACTGATAGAAGGGACCACTTGTAAAGCTATGCCAATTGTATTGTTAAGGCAATAGTCTCCAGCAGCAGCAGAAGCAGCAGTGGCAGTGGCCTACTGCAGCATCCCGGGAGCACTGGCAGCAACAGCCTCCAGCAGCAGTAGCAGCCTCCCCCGGGGGCATCAGAGCCATTCATCCTTTATACTCAAGTCTGATAACCCAGGACACCTGAGTGCCCATGTGCATCTACATCAGACAATAGCCAAGGAACACCTGGGCACACGTGCATATTTATGTCAAATGCTCAGCAAGATTCTGAACATCTGAGGGGTCCTGACCATTTTCCTTCACTTTCCCTACACCACTGTATGCAATTTGGGTCAGGCTTGTCAGCACCAGCATGTGTCTGCTCTACACGGGGTCAGTTGTGTCAGCTCCGTTGGGGGGTCTACTTCTGAGATGGTTCACACAGTTCACAAATCAGTGCTGGGAAGCGAGCTAGAGCTGTTGGCTAAGGGGCCTCAGTTCCTCTCCATGGGTTTCCTCATGACCTGGTGCCTGGTTTTCAAAAGCAAGTGTTCCAACAGAGAAAAAGTAGAAGTCATCAATTTCTTAAGGTCTGGACCCCAACACTGACTGTTATGAGTTAAATTGTGTCCCCTCAGAATGGTGTGTTGGAATCCTAACTACCAGTACTTCAGATTGTGACATCATTTGAAAATAAGGTCTTTATACACACTGTCAGGTTGAGATTATTAGTGGGAGCCCTAATCCACTGTGACTGGTGTCCTTATAAAAAGGGGACATTGGACACAGACACAGACAAGCACAAAGAGAAGACAATGTGAAGACTCTCAGGGAGGACACCCTGTGAAGGTCAAGGCAAAGACTGGAGTGATGCACCTGCAAGCCAAATGTTGCCAGCAAAACACCAGAAGGTGGGGGAAAGGCATCAGACAGCTTCTCTCTCAGAGCCCGTGGAAGAAACCAACCCAGCCAGTACTTTGATCTTCTACTTCCAGCCTTCGAAACTGAGGCAGTAAATTTCTGTGTTTAAGCCACCCAGTCTGTGGTATTGTGTTACTACAGCCCCAGGAAACTAACTCACTGATACTGCATCACTATTGGCCAAAGTAGTCACAGAGCCAGTCCAGATTCAAGGGGAATCTCAGGAAGAGTGTCAACAAAATTCTTTGCCATAACAAAGCCACCACAGATAAGGAATCAGAGGCTGCGGCTGTCTTGTTTTCTACCATTTACCAGTGCCTAATACACGAGTGGTGCACAATAAATATTTATCAAAAGAAAGAAAATGAGTAAAATGTCCTCAATATTTTGTTCTTCTGACTAAAATTGATTTAAAGCTACCCTTTGAAATAAAACATTTCCTTCTGAAAAGTTTGAGTTTTTAGTACACAGATAGAAGGTTTCTGTTGTGACCAGTGGCATATGTTCCATTTCTGCATTCTATATCACAGCATTTCAAAGAAGTGCCCGGCAATCCATCTTCTGAACCTTCACCCACTGTGTGTGTACGGGAAAGGGGGCTAAACCTGGTCAGGAGCTAAGGATGGAAACACTGACAAAGAATCAGACTGTATTTCTGGCTTCCCTCCCTATCAATGATAACGTTTGAGAAGCTTTGATTGGAAAGCCAACGTTCTGTGCATATGATCATGCCAAAGGACCACGTCAGGCTGAGCCCTCCCCATGGCAGGACTCAGAAACAGAGCCTTATGCTCTGCACTTCCCAGAATTACAACAAAAGGAGGAGGAGAAGGAGGAAGAATGGGAAGGGGAGAGCAGTTACTATTAATTAAGCCCCTGCTGTCTACCTGATACTCTACATACGTTGCTTCGTTAATCACCACAAAATTCCTATTTCATAGATATTAGTCTCCATGTTGTACACCTGGGGAAATCGAAGTTCAGAGGAATTATGAGCCTTGTACCCATGTCATACCATGAGAGACTGGTGAGATTGAGATTCAAATTCATACAACTCCATAGTTTGCATTTTTCACCACTGCACTGAAAAGTCCAAGCAAAGTAGAAGGGCTGCGCTTACACCACATAGCGGGGCACTTGCAATGACCTGTGGTAGGTAACATGGAAAGGCTTAATAAAAGTCACCTGGTGGTGTAGCAAATGTGATGCAAAGCCTGGGCTTCTGGAATCCTTCTTTACTTTGGGATACTCTACCTCATCCTCCTAATTCAAAGAACAAATTTTCCCCAAAGTGCATGAAATCCCATGTACAATTTCATACCAATTCACACACACACCTCCTCGTTCAGTGCTATTCCTCTTAAATATATTATTGGCACTTTCTTAATAACTGTGGTCTCCTGGGGAAATCATGTGAAACATATCAGTTTCTATTTAAGTCTGACAAAGGCAGGAGGGGAAGGGGACCCTTGTCATCCCAGTGGCCTGCAGCCTTGTCCTGGCCAGCATTCCTCTCCACAGCAGGTCAGGCCTGAGAAATGCTACTCATGATGTTCCCCTTTCGCCTTCTCTGCTTGACACTCGAGTCCTGGAAGTCTGGAGGAAGAAGGAAGTGGGAGAGGGAGGGATGGGAGACGGGAGGGCATCACTGATAAGAACAAAGACCCAGCAAACTCCGGAAACCCAGTGAAGCACACAGCCAAGAGGAGCTGACTTCCAGCAACAAGAAGGGAGGAATGAGGAGGAGGATTACGGGAACTTCCTTCTGTTGTGGTGTGGCCGGGTCATAATGGTCCTGTGGTTACGCAGCAAAGGCTCATTAAAACAATAAAGAAACCACAGATGCTATAACTAAGAGTTCTCTTTTCCAGCATGCCTTGCTGAAAGACAAGGAGATTGAGTCCCTGTCTTCCGCCATTTCCTAAAAGTGCTCCTGGTAGAGGGTAAGATTAATTTAGAACAGCAGAGAGGAGAGAAATCCTTTACACCCTATTATATTGTATGGGATGTGGGTGAAGAAAGAGGTGCAGGTATTTAAGTATTCAAGAAAATGCACTGTAGATGGGTTTTTCTGGATAATAATGAGGTCTCGGTTTAGAGTTAAATTCCATGTTCTGAGCACAATTTTCTGTGGGCTCTATAGAAATGCCCTACCTCATGCTATCACTAAAGAATGCCTGACTGCATTTTCAAGATGCTTCCCCAGGTGGTATTGCATTTGAATTAATGCAAGAGGTGGAAATGGAGAGCCAAAGGCAGGGAATTCAATATAACCAATTGGCACTGTTAAATTCCTCATTTCTCTCAGCACCTTTTTTCTTAACTCATCTGAAATTCTGAACAGCCTCTTGTCAGATAGATACAAATAACCCTATAATTTCAATAATACAAGATTATAGTAGGATTTAATCCTCAATTGTCCATTTCTAAAATGTAAGTGTAACCAAACTACAGGTCATTCAAACTCTTTCTCAATTATCACATAAATGTGTCTGGCAAACATACTCACTACTCCAAATCCCCAAATTGCAATAGTTCCCCATTCAGTACCAACTAATAGGCAAACTTTCTAGCCTGGCCTTGAAGATCCTCCAAGTCCAGCTTCTGGCCCACCCCAGCTCTCAGGTCTTTTCTCCTTCACTTCCCAATGGGCATGCCACATGCACTGTGGTGAATTTCTCATTATGCCCCAAAAGGCCAAGTGTGTCTGGACACGGTGGGGCCACCTCCACTCCATACTCTGCCCATACCTCTCTACCTGATGATGCTACCCAGGGCTAATAGTATGAATTTTGGGATAAAGCAAACCTGGACTTGAATCTTTGTCCTGTCACTTATTAGTGAAGCAATCTTAAGCAGAGAGAACACTGACTCCGTTGAAAGTGGTAGTAAGAGCATCTACTTCATAGAATTCTTGCAAAGATTTAATAAGAAAATGAACATGAAAGACTTAGCAAAGCACCTGACATGAAGTAAGGACTAAATAAAGGGAGGATGTTGTTGCTACAAACATTATTATTTCCAGTTGTCAAAATCCTTCAATCCTGTCGAGATCCAATTCAAATGTAACTTCCAAGATTACTCCAGTTGGAAGCAATCTTTTTCTCCTCTGGACTCCTACACAGCTAAATTTCATAGAGGAGATTTCTCACATATAGCCATTGCAAATAATAATTTCAGTATAATAATAAAAACATCTGATACTTACCTATGTGTTAATTAGAACTATAAGCACTTTATGTACATGATATTGTTTACTCCCCACAATAACTCCGTGAGCCTTCTATTGTTATTACCCCCATTTTACAGATGAAGAAACTGAGATATAATGAGATCAAGTAATTTGTGCAAGGTTGCACAGCTATTTAAAGGTGACTCTGGGATTCAAAACCAGAAAGGCAGGCTCCAAGGTCTCTGTTCTTAATTGGCATGTGCTACCTCTTCTCTGCTTATATCTTATCAGGGTGAGAGTTAGTGAGGCCTTAAATTTGTGCACCAGAGCCTCACACATCTCACAGTAATCCCGGTGCTATAATCTTATTGTAATGAAAAGGAAGTGGAGTTTAAGGTCATAGATTTGGCCTCGAATTCTGTTTAGCCCCTTAATAGCCATGCAACCCTGGGCAAGTCATTTAATATTTCAAAGTCTCCATTTGCACAGCTGGAAAGTGGAAATTCTTAGAAGATTATAGGAATGATATATATATATCAAATGCCTGGTATCCAACATATGGTAGGTACTCAATTAATATATTTAATTAATACTTACTTGAAAGATTTAGCTAGCAGGGATCAGATTTTATATATTTTCTTTGTTCCTCTTAACTGAATCTCAGAAATGATTCTACATGTTTCCTGGCACAGAAGAGCAACTCTATATGTATTTGTGGCCTGAATAAATGAGTGCATAAATAAATGCCTGTGTGATGTAAGTAAATAATTCTTGAAGAACGTGGGAAGTGGTCACCGTTGCCTTAGTTTGTACTAAAAACCTTGTTAACAAAACAGCGCACTTTCTTTTATGTTGCAGTGACATGTAGAGTCACCTTTAATATAGTAAGTTATCTCTCCAACCCCGAGGCGGCCCTAGTTCAAGGCCAGGGTACAGTCTGTGGCTGACTCAAAGGCAGACAGCACCACCTACTGAACTGCAACTTTCCACATTCCAGAAGGAGGCCAAATGTGCACTATGTCAAGGCCACTCCTCAGCACCGAGCTCCAAGTTTAAACAGAGCCTAAGTAAAAGCAATGTGATTGTCACCAAGACAATGTCCCCAGGAAGGGGAGGGGTTGTTATTGGAGGGGTTTAGTGGCTCTAAACTCAGCCTCAGCTAGGGCCCAGATGGAGCTCCCTGGAGCTCATTTCCCTTGTAATTCAGCTGCATTCCACTAAGAAGTGTGACTTTTGCACAAACACTGCCGGAGGTCACAGGGTTCTTTTCTGAAGTGTGTGGACATTAAACCAAACCATTCAACAGCAGGACGACCTAAGATGAGGGGATAGGGCCTGGGCCTCTCTTCTCAGTGAGGTACAAGCAAACAATATTGGAATTTGACTCAGTTTACCTGCTTCCCTCTTCAGCACATCAACTGAGGGGAATAATGGAAGAATTTCATGTCTACATTCCAGTCATGTTGGGCTTGCTAACATTGAATTCCCTGAAGCATCCAACACAGCACCCGGTGTCTTGCAGATGCTTAATAAGTGCTTGGTACATGAATGAATGAAACACACTGGCCATCTGGCCTGAGAAAGGGAGGTAGTTCTGTCTTTTGCCTGATGCCCAGCACTGCAAACACGACGCAAATCCTCTTTGCAGACCACCCCGGCCTCCACTTTTCAATACACCAGTCTCTGGCCCCACCTTCCTGCCCCCACAGTCTATGAATCATGACCCTAGTGACTATCACGTGGGGTGCTTGGGGACCCAGACAGCACAACTCTTAATTAATGAGAGCCCTGCTTGGTTCACTTCACTAATTCGTTCCCAGAGTCTAGAAAAAGGCTTAGAACTTAGTAGGTTCTCGATACATATTCATAGAGAGAGTGAGTGGGTGAGTAAGGAAAATAAGAAGGAGCAGAAAGCTGGAGCAGAAGCCCGTGCACACATTTACCTCCTCAGCTCAGCCAGGGGCCATTTTCTTCCCCCAGCTCTGCTTCCCCTATGTGTGCAGCCACCTGGGCTCCTTCCCCAAGGCTCTGCTCGAATCTCCGTCCTCGGGGGAGCCCCCCATGGAGCGTGGAGGTGGCACCACATCCCCTCCGCCCCCCACTCTTCAGCTGAGCCCCAGCTCTCCAGGCCACCACGGCCCCTCCACTGTACAGCCCAAGCAATCTTTCCTGCAGCAAGTTCTGCAGCCTGTCTGTGTCTCTCTGCCTCGGTGGGTCTGTCTGGCAGTCTGTCTGTTTCTTGCTCTTTCTCTGCTTTCCTTTCCATGTATCTCTGTTTTCTTGCCTGCCTCAGTGTTTCTGTCTCTCTTTCACTCTGTGTGTGTTTCTCTGTGTCTGTCTGTCTGTCTTGCCCTCTTTGTGTGTCTTTCTACCTGTCTCTGGTCTTTCTCTGCCCCGTGTCTGTCAGTCTCTCTGTCCAGCTCTGTCTCTGTGAGTCTCTCTCCCTCTCTGTGTCTTTCCCTGGGTGTCTCTCTCTGTCCTTGTGTCTATCTGTCTGTCTTTCTCTCTGTCTCATAGTCTCTATGTGTGTCCCCTTCACTCTCAGCCTATTGCTCTGTTTTTATGGTACTCTAGTGGCATCCGACACATAAAACAACTTAGTCTTTCCTTCCCACCTTTCCTCTCATCCCTGACTAAGACGCTTGGTAAAGGCTCTCTCCACCACTTAATTAAATCATGGGATTGCAGAGTTCTTCATGGTGACAGCAGCACTTTGGGGGAACATGCATTACCATCCTCTCAACCTAGATAAACATGTGAAGGCCTGAGATATGAAGTTCTATAAACATGTCCCCTCCTTTACTTGCCCTGGAATGTCTACAGAGGTCGTCAGTTCCTCAGTGATTTGGAAACTCCCTAAAATGTGTGCACCGAGTGGCCTTGGAGCTGCAGACAGAGGGGCCCTGAAAGAGAGGGCCGTTAGGCAGGTTGGGTGTGTGTGCGCCCTGTGATGAAGTCCATGCCTCGGCGCGCTGACAGATAACTGACAGATCTCCCTCCCTGGAACTTGGATCACTAGACTGAGCAGCCCAGACGGCAGTTTAACCCGAGGGTCAGAGGGCAGCCAGGCGTTATCTACCAACCGGCTGCGCTGCCTCCGCCTGGCTGAGTTCCGCCTTCCCTTATAGACTCTGACAGGAGGGGCCACGCTGCAGGGTGCCCCCAAGGACTGAGAGATGTAAAGAGCCCTCCAACACTCCCCCCTGTTTTTAAATGAATGAGACTCAACACAGATTCCTTATTAATAACGTACACCGGAGGGTACTTCCTGAGATACAAGAGATGAGAGTGACGGCACTTCAATTTGGGGTGTGCACAACACATGTGCACGCGCGCGCGCGCGCGCGCGCGCACACACACACACACACACACACACACACACACACACACACACACACACAGTCCAGGATGCATATCAAAGCCATCTTGTGAATCTTCAGTTGATTAAAGATGAGGATTGAAATGCATCTTAATAACCAGAAAATAACTTACAATCTAACATCTTGATTGTACTAGATTTCAAAGGGCAGCAAGATGTGTTGAAATGCACATATCTAATCACCAGTGGAATTAACAGATTTGCAAAAGTTATGCTTGAGAACATTGTGTAGCTGTAACACGCCATAATCAAATTCCCATTTAATTTTATTAATGCTAAATTCAGACTATTTGCACATTACCATTCTTTCTAATATTAATTTTGGGGTTATTGAGAAAGCACATTTTTAAATGTTTTTTTTTTTTTTCTCTCATAGATATTTTTAAAGCAAAATCCCATGCTTTAATATCTTATTATTCATTTGAGGAAAAGCATTTCCTCTCTTTCTTTTAGACTTGATCTCACTAACTAAGTTCAGTGTATGGAAACAGAGCAGGCAGCTCCAAAAGCTCAGGTTTCTCATCTGGGCCTTTTGGCATGCATTCTTTTGGTGGCTTTCCTTTCTCTTTCCTCTGCCCACCACTCCCAGTCTTGCAGTCAGAGTTGTTTACACATTAGCCCATTTTCCTTCTGCTGCTGCCAAGAGCCTGGGTTGCTTTCCTCTGCCGCTGCAGCTGCACTGACCTTGCAGGTCAGAAAACACTGATCCCAGAATATTTCTGTCACTCACCTGAGACCTCCATGGGCCAGAAACCCATCCTGGCTGAGCTTCAGGTCCACCCTGGGTGAGGCTGAGATGTGACACAAAGCAGAGTTTAGTTTGTAAAATAAGAGCCCTACCTGATCAGAATTGCATCAGGACTTTGAAAAGAATAGAAAGAGGGGATCCGAACTTGAGCGGCAAGAGCTCAACAACGTGATAGTGGTTTTACTTACTGCACACTAAAGTCAGGCACATCGAAAACAACATAGTCATCCACTTATTGTGAGTGGCTTAATATTCAGGTCAATGGTTATGGGGGAGTAAATAGGGATTCAGAGAATAGGAGGTAGAGGGTAGAAATGATCTTTCCATGAATAGAGAAAAGGCCTATTTTTTACTTAAATTATCTCTCAAAGTTTAAAATATTACACATGGAATAACCTTAAAATGGTCACTGCATTACAAATGCTGTTTTTCCTGTTAATTGGAGAAACTGTAGCTCTGAGTCAGAAGATTTGGGTCCAGATTTTGTTTTTATCACTTTCTAGCTGTGAAACATTAGGCAAGAAACCTCCCCTCTCTGAACTTTTAACATAACCTCTGTGCAATCGTAATGATTATGATGCCAGCTTACCAGGATTATTTAAACGACATTGAGAAGGGCAGTGTATATCACAACACTCTGTAAAGTATACAGAGCCACAGAGATGTAAGGTGCTATTAATGTATAACTCTATTTATTAACATGATTCTGGTTAAATTCATTTTTTTTTCTCTTTTAAAAAATTAATAGAATGTCAAAACACTCATCTTTTTCTGCCTAACGCCTAAGCAAGACTTCATTTTTGTTTGCAAAATTGGCTGTTTTGGCCTGAGTCTAAGCAATGTCTTATATATCAGAATACAAAAAAAAAAAAAAATGATTGAGACATTAGCAATGTGGTAAGTCTTCAAAGTCATACAGGCCTGAGCTCCAATCCTAGATCAGCCAATTAAAATCTATGTGACATGAGATATTTTACTTAAACTCTCAATATGTCTGTTATCTCAAAAGAAATGGGAGAAAATAATATTTACTGCTTTATTTGGAGGGATTATATACAATTCCAGCAAAACCAGGACACAGTGACATTTTGTATTGGTCAAGCTCCAATTAGTGGTTTAAGGGAATTTCTTTTTTTTTTCCATATGCACATAAATACACACATGTGCATTTTCATCTACATCCATCATCTGTATCTATAGATAGACAGGTAGATAACAGAGGAATAAATAGAAAGATAGATGGAAGTTGGGTAGATATAAAGAGGCAATAAAGAGTTAAGTAGATGGAAACAAAGAAGGATGTAATGATATATCAGTTGGTGGATAGATCGTATCTTCGATCCTATGCCCATTTCTGTGACCTAGAAGAGGTCAGTACTGTAATTCAAGGTCCCTTTAAGTCATACAGATTGGGGTAAGAGTCAGTTCTTCCAAAGAGAAAGGGATACTGGGCAGACAAAAACAAAACATATCCACTACAGTTCATCCCAAGGCAACCCAGCACCCATGCACCTGCCGCTTTGCTTTATACTCATTTAAAATAATTTTCTTGTCTGATATGGACAAGACAACCCCCTCCCTTCCTTTCCAGAGGGAGCCAACATGAAAGCACATCTACCTATTTCATCTTGCTCCAAGTCCAGGCTCTCTGGGTAACATGCATTCTCCTTCATTATGTCCAAATGTGGAAGCCTCTACTCTGGTGATCTGGGAAAACTACAAATAAAGTCTGTAGCTGGAGAAGAAGAACAGCATCCTGTGATCATTGGCACACAGAACAGTACTATTGGAGAGAGCCTGCAAAGGTCGCTCCCAGCTCCTGCAGGTGAGGGCCTGTGAATCAGGTAATTAATTGCACCTGCATCTTGGGGACGAGCACTCATCCACTTCCCTCTAGGAGCATACCTGAGGAGGGTGAGGGGCTCAGTCCCCTTTGGAGGCTGGATGACTTTGGCAACCACTTTCAGTGAGTTAGTCCAGGATTGGGTGATTGCCTTTGAAATGGAGCAATCATGAGTACTGGTCTGCCAGGCTTGGACTTCCTCTGGAAACACACCACCTTTGTAGGCAGCAGCTATGCTTGAGTTTTAGAATTCTGTCAGAAATTAGTTTAATATAGGGGCTGCCTCAGCATCCATTTTCAGGCAGATGGGATTCCTCCATGCACCTGGAGAAGGTGGCTATTGTTAGCCATAGTTCTACATTCTTCCAGATTATCTGGTTCTTTGAATTCCACCATTCCCGGTGTGTTAGTATCAAAGCAACAGTGTTTCAGTTTTAGTGCAAATGATTGTTCCCAACAAGTTAGATAATGGGAAACTCCCAGTTAATAGTTTTCCAAATTCCCCCGGGTGATAATAGTGTGTGAATAATGAAAATCTCTAGTTACTCCAGCTGTTTTTTCCTTTTTCTGTCAGAGTTCCCACAATAAGGGGTTTCAGTGCTCATCCCAACCAATTTCACAGCCATATTGAATAGATTCATTGATAACTACTGAACAAACACTTTAGAATGAGTTGGTTTTTCATCCTCTAATTGACCAGTTGCAAGATTAGTCTTATCAGGTGTAAGTCAGCCTAATTTAGTCTTGAGACAAGATGTTCAAATTGCTGTCTTGAATATTATGTTTTCTACCATACTAGTCATGTTCTTGATTCCCCATTATGTCCACTGCTTGAAGTACTTATAGTTAAATGACATTAAGTTTAAATTGTTACTAAAATAGCAATCCATAGGGAGAATCAGTAGGAATCAAAGAGTATGCTGGTGGTTGTCTACAAAAGGAAATGGTTTTCTCATCTTTTGGCCAGCAGTTGACCTCAAGACCTATGAATTAAGTTGAACTGCATGAAATTTCCACTTCCATAAGTAAGAAAATCTTACATTGGTGCCTTGGGTTGAATGTCCCCCCAAAACTTAATCCCCACTGTAACTGTTGAGGGTGGAAAATCCTATTATGGTAATTGAAAGGTGGGGTCTTGAAAAGGTGATTAGATTGTAGGATTGTGCCTAGTGAATGGATTAAAAATGGTGGTCAGGGGCATGGTTTAGAGGGCTTTAAAAGAAGAGTGAATGCACTGATCAGTGGAATAGAATAGAGAATCCAGAAACCAACCCACACACCTCCAGCCATCTG
This sequence comes from Cynocephalus volans, assembly GCF_027409185.1. Classification (NCBI taxonomy): domain Eukaryota; kingdom Metazoa; phylum Chordata; class Mammalia; order Dermoptera; family Cynocephalidae; genus Cynocephalus; species Cynocephalus volans. The sequence goes on from NC_084462.1 coordinate 48,776,377, forward strand.
ATCTTTGACAAAGGCACCAAGCCTATACACTGGGGAAGAGACTGCCTCTTCAGCAAATGGTGCTGGGAGAACTGGATATCCATATGCACGAGAATGAAACTAGACCCATACCTCTCACCATATACTAAAATCAACTCAAAATGGATTAAAGAATTAAATATACACCCTGAAACAATAAAACTTCTTAAAGAAAACATAGGAGAAACACTTCAGGAAGTAGGACTGGGCACAGACTTCATGAATATGACCCCAAAAGCACGGGCAACCAAAGGAAAAATAAACAAATGGGATTATATCAAACTAAAAAGCTTCTGCACGGCAAAAGAAACAATTAACAGAGTTAAAAGACAACCAACAGAGTGAGAGAAAATATTTGCAAAATATACATCTGACAAAGGATTAATATCCAAAATATACAAGGAACTGAAACAACTTTACAACAACAACAAAAAAGTAACCCAATTAAAAAATGGGCAAAAGAGCTAAAAAGGCATTTCTCAAAGGAAGATACACGAATGGCCAACAGACATATGAAAAAATGCTCAACATCAGTCAGCATTCAGGAAATGCAAATCAAAACCACACTGAGATACCATCTCACCCCAGTTAGGATAGCTAATATCCAAAAGACTGTGAATGATAAATGCTGGCCAGGTTGCGGAGAAAAAGGAACTCTCATACATTGTTGGTGGGACTGCAAAATGGTGCAGTCTTTATGGAAAATGGTATGGAGGTTCCTCAAACAATTGCAGATAGATCTACCATATGACCCAGCTATCCCACTGCTGGGAATATACCCAGAGGAATGGAAATCATCAAGTTGAAGGGATACCCATTCTCCAGTGTTCATCGCAGCACTCTTTACAATAGCTAAGAGTTGGAACCAGCCCAAATGTCTATCATCAGATGAGTAGATACGGAAAATGTGGTATATCTACACAATGGAATACTACTCTGCTATAAAAAAGAATGAAATACTGCCATTTGCAACAACATGGATGGACCTAGAGAGAATTATATTAAGTGAAACAAGTCAGGCACAGAAAGAGAGATATCACATATTCTCACTTATTTGTGGGAGCTAAAAATAAATAAATAAATATACAAGTAAACTCCAGGGGGAGGGAAGAAGACACAACAATCACAATTCCTTGAAGATGATATGACAAGCAAACAGAAATGAGGTTGTTGGGAGGGAGGGGGTGAGGGAGGGGGAAAGAGGTTTCGGTAATGGGCCACAATAATCAACCACGTTGTATATTGACAAAATAAAATAAAAATTTTTTTAAAAAAAAGAAAAGAAGAGTGAATAAAGAGGTTGTTCTCTGTCCTCTGCCATTTTCTGCAATGTGAGACCACTGAGTCACTGTCACCACCACCAAAACAATCACCAGATATGTTCCCTGTACTGTGGACTTCCCAGTTTCTGAAACTGTAAGCAATAAATTTTGTTTTCTTAAAAATTACCCAGTTCTGTGTATTTTGTTATAAGCAAAAGAAATGGACAAATACAATTGGCAATCTCACATGTTAACATAAAAGGAAGTCCTAACCCAGTGTCCATAATTTTAGTATCTATAAGGAAATAAAATAAGAAAACAAACAAACAAACAAACAAAAAGCTCAAAATTTCTTTAAGTGAAGAAAACAATTATGAAAAACAAAAGCATCTTTATTACCAAATAGATGACTTAGAGAGGATAGAAATAACAATAAGAAAAAAAAAGTTTTATTCCTAGAGGTCAAGAATGTGCTTATTCCAGATTTGCAATAAATTAATGTAACCTGAATGTTAGTCTATTTCTTGAGGAATTCCCCTTCTTGACTATAGAGCTTGTTCTCATCGTACTTCCTAATAATTTATTTGTCAGGATGACCGAAGAGACAAAAGAATATTAAAAGATTCTGATCACCCACACTTCTGCAACTCAACAGGAACTCACAGTAATTATAATTCCCCTTTTTATTATTTTAAATATATTTTTAAATTTGGATTTAGAGTGTGCGATTGGTTGTCTGTTTTTCCTCCCATTATAACTTCATATTTAACTTAATGCAACGTATATTCTGTCAGCTAAGCTATTGCTTCACTCTAAGTTATTTGCTTCTAAGTGAAATATAATGGACGGTAAGTCACCTTGGGAGCTATCAAAGAGAGCTTAGTTACGACACCAGAAATATGTCATGCCTTTTAAACAGGTGCTGCCTACATAATGGGCAAGATTTTTTTTATCTCCTAAAAAAACTGTTTTTAAAAGAAAAAGAAATTATTTTATAGCATGGGATCTAAAAAAAAAAAAAAAATCTCAAGAGATACCTGTATCTTCAACTGTCGTGCTGGAGAGGCTCAGACACGAAAAATGAAAGTCTAGCAGTAACAGGGAAATGAGAAGGAAGAATAGAAGGAGAAAGCCAAGCAGCCCTTGTCCTTGCCTGATCTGGACCTCTGCCACACTGGGCTACATAGGGCAATCCTAGAGAGGGGGCTGCTGAAAGCTCGGTGGCATCTCGGGGCCACAGCCAAGCAAGCAGGTGCTTAGGGCAGTACACCAGGGCCAGGAGGGGCCGCAGGAGCACATGCGTGTGTGGCAGAGAGAGTTAAGTAAACAGGGAGAGTGTCCCGTGGTTTTGAGAAACTGGGCAAGGCAGAGATAAGAAAAGTAAGGAGGGGCTAAGTCAATGGGCTTAAGGGATATGTCTGTGGGTGGGTGTGGCTAACCAGCCTCATTAAATGAGACTTCCATACTGCAATAAAAAAAAGAAAACATTTTTTCCCTACCCCACCAAATACTGCCCTTCCGACATTCTGTGGGACTAGTTTCCTCCATGTCTTAGATAAGATCTAGGGCAGATCTCATGATTTTTTTCTAGCCATTTCCACATAATGAACCCTTCAGTCACATTGCTCTCTAGAACGGTCTCGATTCAGTAATTGGCCTGTCCAATATAATAATCGATATTTTGAATGTCATCAAAATTAAAGCTCCTCCCCTCCCTGGGCTGCAGCTTGCAGTCAGGAAGGGGGGATGTGGTCAGCTTCCTCTCTATATATCTCTGCCGCCTCCCTCCTGTCCCTCTGGCTAGATGAGGTTTCTGACTCCAACAGTTGTAGGTTTTTTTTGTTTGTTTGTTTTTCTTTTTCTAAACTGAGGGCAGGGTGGTGAGCAAGAAGAGACAACAGGCAAGGGACCAGAAAGGCTCTATTTGATTGCCACCTTAATAACTGGTTTCTTCTACCCTATTGAGACAGAAGTTGAAGAGGACTTTATCCTCGGGTCTTTCAGATAGACCCTCCCTGGTTTAGCTGGGGTCCCTCGTCTACAGTTCTGTTGTTCCCTTCTTCTGCTTGGACAATCGTAGGTTCACCTTTAGCCCCTTACTGACGAGACACCCCGACCAGCCCGCCCATACCAAGCTCACCTCTCTGCTGACTTTCAGGTGGCCTGCACTGTCTGCTGTCGGTGGGAGAGCTGGTATTTTGTTATGAGCAACAGAAAACTGACTATCTATCTATCTAGCTATCTACACCTCCTTCTTTGATTGAGCCCTGGCTGGTATACTTTTCCATTCTAACTCTTTTCCCTATTTGATCACCCTTACTCTGGGTGGAAATGTTGATTTCATCTCCTAATTTCTGTTCTCTATTTTACTGCTCCTGCTGCCTAAGGCCAGCCTCACACCCTCAAGACATTTCTTTCGGTTGAGTTAAGCAGCCCAGGCTCCAGGCACACGTGTCAAATTCTCCAGGAGGTCTCTTTACCCTCCCACCCAGCTCGAGACTCGCAGCACACAAGACCACGCTCGCCATTCTCAAGCTTCTCCTGTCTGGGCTTCTCCAACCTCTTTATAAACTGGAGAGTGGTGGTCAGATAGAGAGCCAAACCAGTGCTCACCCACCTCCTTTAGAAAGCTTGCTTAGGTGATCTAGAACCTAGCTTTGGAATAAAAAGTAATTGGCCCCTAGTATCTCAGGGCGTCAGTAGAAATTGAGACTGAGTCCCATTTTATCAGCCTGAAACATGTACCCATTTGTAATTGTGAAGATGTACATACTACCCAGACCTTTCCTGTCTGTGCATAAAATGAAGTTTAATATCTACCTTTTAATATCTGAAAATATTTTTAACCCACAGTCCCTGTTGAATAAGCATTTGGTTCAAAATAGAGTTCTATCACATTTACTTTTAATGACCTAATTATGGCATTTGAGCCCCTGCTGGTCTGACTGCTAAAAATGAATATCCCTCCAAGTGTCTTCCAGTTATTTCTGGGAGCCCTTTAAACCAGTCTGTGTTCTGCAGTCTCCGTACCACACTGGGGCTGCTCCCTTCTCCCCTCCCACCTGTCCACACCTGCTGTCCACGAGGCCTTAGCCTGATTATTACTGCTCACCATGGGAACTAGGCACAGGATGCCAGATGCTCTTGTAGCTTCTAGCCCATGGTTTCCAACATCACTATGTTGTGAGCAGAGATGGAGGAATAACTTCTCTGTGATTGGAACCAACTATTTTGTCTCAAAGTGGCTTGATTTCTGCCCCACCTATCTCCTCTGAACAATTCACTGACTTCAAGCTATCACCCTTGCCTGAAGTCTTCCCAAATATTAAAAACAGCCTCTTCAGTTTCTCCCCCTGCTGTCTTTTAACTGAGAGAACTCAAATCCAGTCCTGGAGCTGGACCAGTGTAAGATGGGATGACTTGAGAAGGGATGACCTGAGAAGATTGGGGGAATATATTCTATTGTCAGCTCGGAAGATAGAGAAACAGACCTGAAAATGGACTTGGACAATGAGCATATTAGAGGTCTCGACCATGTCAACCATTAGTCAAAAACTCTTTCCTTGTTTAGCCGGATGTTTTAACCAGCCCCTCATATGTTTTCTTGTGTCATCCAAGGTAGGGGAGATACTCCAAAGCCAGCATACATCTGGATTTCTCACATCTAGGTGCATGGGGACTTGGATTAAGATTGAGTTTGTTTTAAATCCATAAAATATAGCAATTCTTAGTCAATTATTCCACATAACAGACCAGAGAGGAAGGTATCATTATCAGACTCATTCTATGGATGAAAAAGTTGAGCATAGAGAAGCCATCCTGCCACTGATGGGTGGCCAGGCTGGGAGTTGAACTCCTGTAGCCTGGCTCTAAACCATTATGCTTAACAGGCTCTTCAATAAAATGGTTCAAGTTTTGTGCTGAACCCCAGGGATGAAGCAATGACTAGAAAGATTCTTTTCTTTGAGCATCTAGTGCACCCATATGTTTTCACTACCTGAGAGTGACCCAATCTCCTTAGTGAATAAAGAACTAAAGTTGGATCTCATGCAAGTTGAGTCACCTTGGAGTTGGGATCCTGCAGAAAGCCGTCCCAAGGACCAGAACTTTTAGGTGCTCTCCACATTTCCTTGGTGTGGGTTTTTTTCTAAACTGAGGATGGCCTCAATCTATCAGAAATGTTGCCCCAGGGGAATTTTTAATAACCATAGGCGAGCACCCATTTCCAATGGGAACAGTTTACCTTTACACTGGCCAAAAGATTTATTGTTTCTAACTCATGACCCTCTTCCTGTGCTTAGACATCTAATAAAACTGATGTTGAATGTCTTTTAATCGTTTGAAGAACTGACCACTAATTGGGGTTGTCTAATCGTGAATCTCAGTTAATGTTATTTCAAACATCTTAACTAATCTTGTTCAAACTCTAGCCCTGTGTATAAAAATATTCAGCCCTATTTGACTTCTTAGGGAAGAGGAGGGGCACTGCTTCTCCTGCCATAAATAATTCATTCCCTTTTGGGAAGAGGAAGCTTGGAGCAGAGCTCCCTACAGCTGGGGGACGGCTAACTCAGATACAGGAGGTTCCCAGTGCTTGAAGAACATGTAGTAAGATCAATTGAAGTCTCCATTACCTTCTCTAAAGGAGGAGCTTCTATAAGGCCTGCCATTATGTCCCATTCTCCACTTAACCAATTAGAGATTGGGGTACTATACCTCTTCTGCAGCCAGGACCCCTGGCACTGACCCTTCCCATGGACTATGCAGAGCACCTGGGTCCCAAGCAGGATTTCTGTGGATCTGGGGCAGCAGCATGCTGTGTAGGGCACTAGGAGTCAAGATCCTGACTGGGATAAATGCCTAAGAGAATCAGCATGATTGTTCCTGAGGACTAAGGCTTTCCCAGGCTCCTCTCAGCAGTAAATAAGCCTCTGTCATGACACCTTGCATGCCTGGGCTTTTGATCATCCACTCCTGCTTTCTCACTCTCCCACTCTTCATCTGGGTATTTCCCTTCTATTGTAGGCTGACACAGCAGCATGTACCATACATGACATGGAAGAGTTTGGCACCCTCAAAAAACAATGAGTCTGAGTAGCTGAAATGGGGAGACATGGAATAGAGAAGGAAGTGTTGGGAATGGCAGGTTGGGACCAGGTTGAACTTTTTTGGAGTCAGTGGGGAAAGTTTGGATATTATAGAATATCCCTCATCTAGAATAATGCCTAACTCTGTTACTTTCCTTTTATCCCAACATATTAAAATTGTAAATCTTTGGTTTGACTGTGTATTAGAATTATACATCAGCTCGTATGTAAAAAGCATGTCTAATTTTCGAGCACAACAGACGTCATTATAAAAATAAATTCATATGTGTCATGGTCAGTTTTGTGTGTCAGTTAGGCTAGGCTATGGTCCCAATTATTTTATCAAACACTAAGCTAGGGGTCGTTCTGAAGGTATTTTGTAGATATGATTGACACCTACAATCCATTGACTATGTAAAAGAGATTTTCATGGATAAACTAGAGCCTGATCCAATTCATTGAAAGGCCTGAAGAAGAGAACTTCCTCCCTGAGGGAGAAGAAAGTCCAGCAGGGAACTGTAGAGGGGCTGCTGCTGGAGGGTTTCCAGCCTGCCTTTCCTGAGGCCTGCTCCTTGGATTTCAGACTTGCCTAGCCAGCCCCACCGATAGTATAAACACATTTCTTGCAATAAGTCTCTTTATATATGTTGATGTCATATGGGTTCTGTTTCTCTGATGGAAACTTGACTGATACAAGATGTATCACGTTAACTTGATTATGAGGTGGTATTATGGTATTAATGCTGCATATTTCTATGTCATTTTTTTCTCATTCTCTTCCTCCTTTCTCTTTCTTTCTTGCTTCTCTTTCCTCTCCCCTTTTCCTCTTCTTCCTCGTCCCCCTCCTTCTACTCTTCTTCTTTCCTCTTTCCTCCCCTCTCTCTTCTATCTTTGATCTTGTAAAAAAGTGACTCCTGAGTGGCAGGGCATGAGCATATTCCTTTCTGTTCCCAAAGAAAGCTCTTCATTAACTTACATAGAACAATCTAGAAGGTTCATTGTACTCTTTTGCCGGAAGTCTTTTCCCAGCTCATCTCAGGTCTTTATGGCTGCTTGTCACTTAATGTGATCTCACTTTGTGATTCATTCCAAAAAGTCAACATTAATCCAGACACAAGACAATGGGACAGACAGGCTCATCCCTTCCAAGATCACCCTCACCCTTGAAGGACAGGGTCCACCTCTGGAGCCTCAGCCTTATTCCAATGGACATGCTGAATGTGCCAGATGTTCTGGGTGACCACCGTCTGGATTCTTCACCCTTATCTTGGTCTTGCCTTAGAGGATCCACTAATGCTGCCTCCACATGATAACCGGGATTGTTGTACATGACTACACACTGGCCTGTCCAGGTGGGTCCTGGGAGCCAGTCCTTACACCTGAGCCCATCTCCTCAGAGCACCTCACCCCAGGCACAGGCTTTGAGCCTCATCCTAGATCCCTCTTGTAAACCTGCCTGGAGTTTCTGAGCCACATTACCTCAGTCCTAAGATCATATTTTTACAACTCTGAGACACATGCGTTTTATGCTTCAATGTTGCTGGAATCAAGATTTGTCTTATAATTTAGTACACTTAATGGTTTTTGTTTGTCTCTCTTTTTTGCTTTTGTTTATATTGCTTGCTTCTATGTATCTCTATAAGATTTTACCAGTCTTCCTCCACCAAAAAAGGCTATTATCAAATTGGCTGATTATATTCAAAGGTGTCTTGGAATTGACACTTCCACAAGTGAGAGAGTTTCACTATCGAGGAAGAGCCCCAGGATCCCAGCATCCCTGATATAAATAGCCACTATCGCTGAGAGTTATTTTGATCAGCCCATCCCCACTTTAAATCCCCACTGGTCCTCGTTAACTCCAGGAAACTTTGACCTCAGACCAACCCACAGCCTTGGGATTCCTATGTCTCTCTACTTGGATGTGACAGCCCTCATTTCATTGCTCTGTGTCAAACCACAGCCAAACACCTAATACAAGTTTTAGCTCAGAAGGCAGATTTGAACACCATGACAGCTCTCCCAACTGTCTTTACCATTCTCTCTGTCACAGGGCTTTCATAGTGCCTGCTTCCCTGTGGAGTCTCTTGCTGTCCAAGAGCCTTTCCTTTTTTTTTTTTTTTTTTTTTTTATAGAGAAAGAAAATGTATTTCTTACAGTTCGGGAGGCTGGGAAGTCCAAGAGAATGGCACTGGCATGTTGTGAGGCCCTTCTTGCTTGTGGGGACTTTCTGAAGAGTCCTGAGGTGGTACAGGGTATCACATGGCAGGGGGTGCTGAGCATCCTTGCCCATGTCTCTCTTGCTCTTTGTATAAAGGCACAAGTCCCACACCCATGATAACCCATAAGTGGACTAATCTATTTATGAAGGCAGAACCCTCATGACTCAATAACTTTAAAGACTCCACCTTCCAAATAGTGTAGTCAGATTTTCTACCTTCTTAATAGTGTTACAATGGGGATTAAGGTTCAACATGAGTTTGTACGAGATGAACATTCAAACCGCAGCAGTACCTTATTCTATGGAGATGATCTCCCGAGGAGCTGATCACCACAGAGGCCTGCTGCTCCAGTGACTTTGAGTGGGACAAAGGACTGACTGACTGAATGAATGAATGAATGAATGAGTGAACACAGGAGACAGAGGCATTTGGGAAGGCAGCACAATTCCAGGGAGCTGGCTGGGCCTGCAGGACTGAAATGCCCTGGGGTGCTTCTCCTTGTGGTCTTGGCCTGCTCAGGACATTACTGGCTTCTGCAAGTGGACTTGGGTAGGAATGTCTCATCTACAATGCCTATGTCTCCAGGAAGTAGGCCTGGTGGAGAACAGTCCATATTTCCCCATGACCAGGAGCAACTTGAGAGAATGAGATTATGGTCAATGAGAGACCCAGAGGTGCTCGGTGAGGGCAGACACGGTGAGGGACAGCCCAGGCCCAGCCCAGGCTCTGGAACTGCATGGTCCCCTCCTTGCATATCTTTCGTAGAGCAAACTCCCGGGAAGCCCATTTGTTTCATGCACTGTTTTAGTCTGCTCAGCCTGCTGTAACAAAATACCGTAGACCAGGTGGCTTAAACAACGGAAATTCATTTCTTTTTTTTTTTTTTTTTTTTTGGAAATAATATACCTTTATTTTTATTTTATTTTTTTTGGGGGGGGGGATTTTATATGTATTTTATTTTTGTTTTGCATCCTGTCTTCAAGTTTTTTTTTTTTTTTTAAATTTTATTTTGTCGATATACATTGTAGCTGATTAATGCTCCCCATCACCAAAACCTCCCTCCCTTCTCCCTCCCCCCCTCCCCCCCAACAATGTCCTTTCTGTTTGTTTGTTGTATCAACTTCAAATAATTGTGGTTGTTATATCTTCTTCCCCCCCCCCCCGGTTTGTGTGTGTGTGTGTATGTGTGTGTGTGAATTTATATATTAATTTTAAGCTCCCTCCAATAAGTGAGAACATGTGGTATTTCTCTTTCTGTGCCTGACTTGTTTCACTTAATATAATTCTCTCAAGGTCCATCCATGTTGTTGCAAATGGCAGTATTTCATTCGTTTTTATAGCTGAGTAGTATTCCATTGTGTAGATGTACCACATTTTCCGTATCCACTCATCTGATGATGGGCATTTGGGCTGGTTCCAACTCTTGGCTATTGTAAAGAGTGCTGCGATGAACATTGGGGAACAGGTATACCTTCGACTTGATGATTTCCATTCCTCTGGGTATATTCCCAACAGTGGGATGGCTGGGTCGTATGGTAGATCTATTTGCAATTGTTTAAGGAACCTCCATACATTTTCCATAGAGGCTGCACCATTTTGCAGTCCCACCAACAATGTATGAGAGTTCCTTTTTCTCCGCAGCCTCGCCAGCATTTATCGTTCATAGTCTTTTGGATTTTAGCCATCCTAACTGGGGTTAGATGGCATCTCAATGTGGTTTTGATTTGCATTTCCCGGATGCTGAGTGATGTTGAGCATTTTTTCATATGTCTGTTGGCCATTTGGATATCTTCCTTAGAGAAATGCCTACTTAACTCTTTGGCCCATTTTTTAATTGGGTTGCTTGTTTTCTTCTTGTAAAGTTGTTTGAGTTCTTTATATATTCTGGATATTAATCCTTTGTCAGATGTATATTTTGCAAATATTTTCTCCCACTCTGTTGGTTGTCTTTTAACTCTGTTAATTGTTTCTTTTGCTGTGCAGAAGCTTTTTAGTTTGATATAATCCCATTTGTTTATTTTTCCTTTGGTTGCCCGTGCTTTTGGGGTCGTATTCATGAAGTCTGTGCCCAGTCCTATTTCCTGAAGTGTTTCCCCTATGTTTTCTTTAAGAAGTTTTATTGTCTCAGGGTGTATATTTAAATCCTTAATCCATTTTGAGTTGATTTTAGTATACGGTGAGAGGTATGGATCTAGTTTCATTCTCCTGCATATGGATATCCAGTTATCCCAGCACCACTTGCTGAAGAGGCAGTCCCTTCCCCAGTGAATAGGCTTGGTGCCTTTGTCAAAGATCAGATGGCAGTAAGTGTGTGGGTTGATTTCTGGATTCTCTATTCTATTCCATTGGTCAGTGTGTCTGTTTTTATGCCAGGACCATACTGTTTTGGTTATTATAGCTTTGTAGTATAGCTTAAAGTCAGGTAGTGTTATGCCTCCAGCTTTATTTTTTTTGCTGAGCATTGCTTTGGCTATTCGTGGTCTTTTATTGTTCCATATAAATGTCTGAATAGTTTTTTCCATTTCTGAGAAAAATGTCTTTGGAATTTTGATGGGGATTGCATTGAATTTGTATATCACTTTGGGTAGTATGGACATTTTCACTATGTTGATTCTTCCAATCCAAGAGCATGGAATATCTTTCCATCTTCTTGTATCCTCTCTAATTTCTCTCAGCAGTGGTTTGTAGTTCTCTTTATAGAGATTTTTCACCTCCTTGGTTAACTCAATTCCTAAGTATTTTATTTTTTTGGTGGCTATTGTAAATGGGCAGGCTTTCTTGATTTCTCCTTCTGCATGTTCACTATTGGAGAAAAGAAATGCTACTGATTTTTGTGTGTTGATTTTGTATCCTGCTACTGTGCTGAAATCATTTATCAATTCCAAGAGTTTTTTTGTAGAGGTTTTAGGCTGTTCGATATATAGGATCATGTCATCTGCAAACAGGGACAGTTTGACTTCATCTTTTCCAATCTGGATGCCCTTTATTTCCTTCTCTTCTCTGATTGCTCTGGCTAGTACTTCCAACACTATGTTGAATAGGAGTGGTGAGAGTGGGCATCCTTGTCTAGTGCCTGTTCTTAAAGGAAAAGCTTTCAGCTTTTCCCCATTCAGGATGATATTGGCAGTGGGTTTGTCATATATGGCTTTAATTATGTTGAGATATTTTCCCTCTATACCTAACTTATAGAGGGTCTTTGTCATGAATGAGTGCTGAACTTTATCAAATGCTTTTTCAGCATCTATAGATATGATCATATGGTCCTTGTGTTTGAGTTTATTAATATGGTGTATCACATTTATTGATTTGCGTATGTTGAACCAACCTTGCATCCCTGGGATGAATCCCACTTGATCGTGATGAATAATTTTTCGTATGTGTTGCTGTATTCTGTTTGCTAGTATTTTAGTGAGGATTTTTGCATCTATATTCATCAAGGATATCGGCCTGTAGTTTTCTTTTTTGGTTATATCTTTACCTGGTTTTGGTATCAGGATGATGTTTGCTTCATAGAATGAGTTTGGGAGATTTGCGTCCGTTTCAATCTTTTGGAATAGTTTGTAAAGAATCGGTGTCAATTCCTCTTTGAATGTTTGGTAAAATTCTGCTGTGAATCCATCTGGTCCTGGGCTTTTCTTTGTTGGGAGCCTTCTGATAACAGCTTCAATCTCCTTTATTGTTATTGGTCTGTTCAAATTTTCTACGTCTTCATGGTTCAGTTTTGGGAGCTTGTGTGTGTCCAGAAATTTATCCATTTCCTCCAGATTTTCAAATTTGTTGGCGTATAGTTGTTTATAGTAGTCTCGAATGATTCCTTGTATTTCAGATGAATCAGTTGTAATATCGCCTTTTTCATTTCTAATTTTTGTTATTTGAGTCTTCTCTCTTCTTTTTTTTGTTAGCCATGCTAATGGTTTGTCAATTTTATTTATCTTTTCAAAAAACCAACTTTTTGATTCGTTGATCTTTTGAATTGTTTTTTGGTTTTCAATTTCATTCAGTTCTGCTCTGATCTTAATGATTTCTTTCCGTCTGCTAACTTTAGGATTGGATTGTTCTTGTTTTTCTAGTTCTTTAAGGTGAAGTGTTAGGTTGTTCACTTGCCATCTTTCCATTCTTCTGAAGTGAGCATTTAATGCAATAAATTTTCCCCTCAATACTGCTTTTGCAGTATCCCACAGGTTTTGGTATGATGTATCATTGTTTTCATTAGTTTCAATAAACTTTTTGATTTCCTGCTTGATTTCTTCTTGGACCCATATGTCATTAAGTAGAATGCTGTTTAATTTCCATGTGTTTGTATAGTTTCCAGAGTTTTGTTTGTTATTAATTTCTAGTTTTAATCCATTGTGGTCTGAGAAGATACATGGGATAATTCCAATTTTTTTGAATTTATTGAGACTTGATTTGTGACCTAATATGTGATCTATCCTGGAGAATGATCCATGTGCTGATGAGAAGAATGAATATTCTGAGGTTGTTGGGTGGAATGTTCTGTAGATATCTGCCAATTCCAATTGGTCTAGAGTCTTGTTTAGATCTTGTGTTTCTCTACTGATTCTTTGCCTAGATGATCTGTCTAATATTGACAGTGGAGTGTTCAGGTCCCCTGCTATTATGGTATTAGTGTCTATTTCCTTCTTTAGGTCTAATAGAGTTTGTTTTATAAATCTGGCTGCTCCAACATTGGGTGCGTACATATTTATGATTGTTATGTCTTCTTGATGGATCAGTCCTTTTATCATTAAGTAGTGTCCCTCATTGTCTCTTTTTATGGTTTTTAGTTTAAAGTCTATTTTGTCAGATATAAGAATAGCCACTCCAGCTCGTTTTTCTTTTCTGTTTGCATGGTAAATCTTTTTCCATCCTTTCACTCTTAGTCTGTGTGAATCTTTATGGGTGAGGTGGGTCTCTTGTAGGCAGCATATAGTTGGGTCCTGCTTTTTGATCCAGTCAGCCAGTCTGTGTCTTTTAATTGGGGAATTTAAGCCTTTAACATTAAGAGTTGTTATTGAAAGGTGTTGATTTATTCCTAGCATTTTATTGGTTGTTTGGTTGTCTTAGGTGTCTTTTGTTCCTTGCTTTCTGATTTACTGTTTGGTTTCTTTGTTTGTTGGTTCCTTAGGTTGTAGATAGTGTTTTTGTTAGCTTGTTTTCTCTTCATGAATGCCATTTTTATTGTACTAGCGGGTTTAGATTTTTCTTAGGTTTTTATGGCAGTGGTAGTTATTTTTCAGGAACCAAACCCAGTACTCCCTTGAGGATTTCTTGTAAGGGTGGTCTTGTGGTAGTGAACTCCCGCAGTTTTTGTTTGTCTGAGAAATATACTATTTGCCCCCAAGAGCCTTTCCTTAATGGCATTTCTGTGAGTTCCTCATTTCTACTCCCAATATCAACTTCTGAAAGCCACCTGCTTTAAATAGCCACCATTCAGTAGGGATACAGTAACCATATAGTTTATCATCTAAACTGAAACACTCTAAGAATGAAAAGGAAAGCTACAAATAATTATGCCAGGACAGTGTGTGTATGTCAGGACCATCCTGGGGAAACTACAATGTATGTATTCTCCCTAAGTATCAATCACACTGAATAGACAAAAATTTTGCTCCAGGCCACCTCATCGACTCCTTACATCTTAGACTGGACCTACCTGTTCCTGGATTAAGGGCTCATCTTTGGTCCAAAGAAGCTGGCCAAGATGTTGGGGCCATATAGTAAATAACATGGTCATTTCCATCTGAGGAATAACAGTAATAAATAACATTAAATGTCTGTTTACTGTGTGTGAGTGAGCTATGAAGTAAATACTTATGCCTCTCATTTTGCAGACAAGGAAACTGAGGCACAGAGAGATTAAGTAATTTGGGCAAGGTCATTACTCTGGGAGGTGATAAGTAAAGATCACACCCAGAGGGTCTCCAGAGACCAGTCTGTAAACCCTGTATCTGCCCATTCTCTGCTCCAGGGAATTCTTTCCTTCCAGAAATTGTTTATCTCACACAAGAAGGAAAAGAGAAAGAAGGCTGTGAGAGTCTTACTATCAGAAGGGGACAGTTGTGGCTGGCACTCAGAAAAATGATCGCCTCCAGCTATACTGAATATAAACAATTATTATATACTTCACATGATCTTGAGCAGAGGTCGGTAAACTTTATCTATAAAAGGCCAGTTAGTAAATATTTTAGGCTTTGAGGGCCATGGGTCTCTATTGCAACCTCTCGGCTCTGCCATTGTAGCATGAAAGCAGCCAAGGCAGTGAGTGCATAAACGTGGCTGTGTTCCAGTAAAACTTTATCTGCAAAAGCTCATACCATCTGGCTAACTTAAGAGACTAAATCAGAAATTTAACAGTTGAGTATCCAGTCTCCTCAGGTCAAGTTTTCAGAACAAAGTTGTCTCTGAAAATGCTTCTGAGAAAATGCTTCTAGAATGGACATTCACAAAGGTGGTAGGGTCAAGGATACCAGATTTCTGAGGGCCTTAGCAGCACAAAGGAGATCTGAGATGTAGAAATAGTCACCCCCCTTTTCCTCACCCTCCTTCCACCCTGAGATAGGAAATTCCTATGCCAGAATAGGTTTGCAATGTGTATATAAAGAGGATGTTGTTGGCAATTGATGAAATAATTTATTGGGGACTTCCTGGAGTTTTCCCTGTTAATTCCAAATATTCCAGCAACATCGTACAGAAATCAGGCTCCATTCTCAGGAAGGCACAACACTGCTAACTCAGGACTTAATGATTAAACCTGAAGCCCAACAAACTAATCAATATATATTTTTTTCTTAATGAGGTAGGAAGAGGTTTGTGGGGTGAATTAGGAGACGAAGAAATGCACTTTGCAAGAGAGAAAAAATAATCAGAGTTTCCACAGTAGTACATGTAGAGCAAACATACATGAATGTTATGATCATATGTTTCCAGGCATAAGGTTGAGGAGTTACCCAATGAAATGGGAAGAGGAGCGGCTGAAGAAAAGTGTCACTTCCCCTGGGAAATCAGGGAAGCAGCAGGCTCCGAGGGAGGACCAAGAACTGGACCACTGAACCCCACTCCTCGGTGTTCCCCACCAAGGAAAGCTCTTTCTTACTCTAAGGAGAGAAATACCACTGTAATAAACAATCTCAAGTGGGAGAGAAGCAGTAGGATCCAAACCAAGGGTTGCAAACCTAGGTGCAAATGCAATGAGGTTTGCCACCATAGTAGGAGATAAATGTTTCTACTTGAAATCACTAATAGAAAAGAAGAGTTATGAAAAAAACACCATGATCAAATGAGATTCATCCCAGGGACACAAGATTGGTTCAACATATGCAAATCAATAAATGTGATACACCACATCAATAAAATCAAAGACAAAAATGATCATCAGTATAGATGCTGAAAAAGCATTTGACAAAATTCAACATTCATTCATGATAAAGACTTTCTACAAGTTAGGTATAGATGGAAAGTATCTCAACACAATTAAAGCCATATATGATAAGCCCACTGTCGATATCATCCCAAATGGGGAAAAGCCGAAAGCTTTTTGCTTAAGAACAGGAACTAGACAAGGATGCCCACTCTCACCACTCGTTTTCAGCATAGTGTTGGAAGTACTAGCCAGAGCAATCAGAGAAAAGAAGGAAATAAAGGGCATCCAGATTAGAGAAGATGAAGTAAAATTTTCCCTGTTTGCAGATGATATAATCCTATATATCAAACAGCCTAAATCCTCTACAAAAAAAAACTCTTAAAGTTGATAAATGATTTCAGCAAAGTTCAGGACACAAAATCAGCACACAAAATTCAGTAGCATTTCTATACCACAACAGTCAACATGCAGAAAAAGAAGACAAGAAAGCTAGCACATTTACAATAGGCACCAAAAAAATAAAATACTCGGGAATACAGTTAACCAAGGATGTGAAAAATCTCTGCAAGGAGAACTACAAACCACTGTTTAGAGAAATAAAAGAGGACACAAGATGGAAAGATATCCCATACTCTTAGATCAGAAGAATTAACATTGTGAGAATATCCGTATTACCTAAAGTGATCTTCAGATTCAATGCAATCCCTATCAAAATTCCAATGACATTTTTCTCAGAAATGGAAAAAACTATCCTGACATTTATATGGAATAACAAAAGACCATGAATAACCAAAGAAATCCAGAGCAAATAAATAAATAAATAAATAAAGCTGGAGTCATAACACTACCTGATTTTAAACTATACTACAAAGCTATAATAACCAAAACAGCATGGTAAGGGCATAAAAACAGACACATGGATTAATGGAATAGAATAGAAAATCCAGAAATAAACCCATACACCTACAGCCATCTGATCTTTGACAAAGGTGCCAAGTCTACACACTGGGGAAGAGACTACCTCTTCAGCAAATGGTGCTGCAGAAACTGGATATTCATATATAGGAGAATGAAACTAGACTTGTACCTCTTACCATATACCAAAATCAACTCAAAATGGATTAAGAATTGAATATACATCCTGCAACAATAAAACTTAAAGAAAACATAGGGGAAACACTCTAGGAAATAGGATTGAGTACAGACTTCATGAACATGAGCCCAAAAGCACAGGCAATCAAAGGAAAAATAAATGAATGGGATTATATCAAACTAAAAAGCTTCTGCACAGCAAAAGAAACAACAGAGAGAAAAGACAACCAACAGACTGGGAGAAAATATTTGCAAAATATACATCTGACAAAGGATTAATATCCAGAATATACAAGGAACTCAAGCAACTTTACAGCAAAATAAAATAAAATTAATTAATTAACCCAATTAAAAAATAGGCAAAGGAACAGGTATACCTTCGACTTGATGATTTCCATTCCTCTGGGTATATTCCCAACAGTGGGATGGCTGGGTCGTATGGTAGATCTATTTGCAATTGTTTGAGGAACCTCCATACCATTTTCCATAGAGGCTGCACCATTTTGCAGTCCCACCAACAATGTATGAGAGTTCCTTTTTCTCCGCAGCCTCGCCAGCATTTATCGTTCATAGTCTTTTGGATTTTAGCCATCCTAACTGGGGTTAGATGGTATCTCAATGTGGTTTTGATTTGCATTTCCCGGATGCTGAGTGATGTTGAGCATTTTTTCATATGTCTGTTGGCCATTTGGATATCTTCCTTAGAGAAATGCCTACTTAGCTCTTTTGCCCATTTTTTAATTGGGTTGCTTGTTTTCTTCTTGTAAAGTTGTTTGAGTTCCTTATATATTCTGGATATTAATCCTTTGTCAGATGTATATTTTGCAAATATTTTCTCCCACTCTGTTGGTTGTCTTTTAACTCTTTTAATTGTTTCTTTTGCTGTGCAGAAGCTTTTTAGTTTGATATAATCCCATTTGTTTATTTTTCCTTTGGTTGCCCGTGCTTTTGGGGTCGTATTCATGAAGTCTGTGCCCAGTCCTATTTCCTGAAGTGTTTCCCCTATGTTTTCTTTAAGAAGTTTTATTGTCTCAGGGTGTATATTTAAATCCTTAATCCATTTTGAGTTGATTTTAGTATACGGTGAGAGGTATGGATCTAGTTTCATTCTCCTGCATATCGATATCCAGTTATCCCAGCACCACTTGCTGAAGAGGCAGTCCCTTCCCCAGTGAATAGGCTTAGTGCCTTTGTCAAAGATCAGATGGCAGTAAGTGTGTGGGTTGATTTCTGGATTCTCTATTCTATTCCATTGGTCAGTGTGTCTGTTTTTATGCCAGGACCATACTGTTTTGGTTATTATAGCTTTGTAGTATAGCTTAAAGTCAGGTAGTGTTATGCCTCCAGCTTTATTTTTTTTGCTGAGCATTGCTTTGGCTATTCGTGGTCTTTTATTGTTCCATATAAATGTCTGAATAGTTTTTTCCATTTCTGAGAAAAATGTCTTTGGAATTTTGATGGGGATTGCATTGAATTTGTATATCACTTTGGGTAGTATGGACATTTTCACTATGTTGATTCTTCCAATCCAAGAGCATGGAATATCTTTCCATCTTCTTGTATCCTCTCTAATTTCTCTCAGCAGTGGTTTGTAGTTCTCATTATAGAGATTTTTCACCTCCTTGGTTAACTCAATTCCTAAGTATTTTATTTTTTTGGTGGCTATTGTAAATGGGCAGGCTTTCTTGATTTCTCCTTCTGCATGTTCACTATTGGAGAAAAGAAATGCTACTGATTCAAGTCGAAGGTATACCTGTTCCCCAATGTTCATCGCAGCACTCTTTACAATAGCCAAGAGTTGGAACCAGCCCAAATGCCCATCATCAGATGAGTGGATATGGAAAGTGTGGTACATCTACACAATGGAATACTACTCAGCTATAAAAACGAATGAAATACTGCCATTTGCAACAACATGGATGGACCTTGAGAGAATTATATTAAGTGAAACAAGTCAGGCACAGAAAGAGAAATACCACATGTTCTCACTTATTGGTGGGAGCTAAAAATTAATATATAAATTCACACACACACATACACACAGACACACACACACACACACACACAAACGGGGGGGGGGGGAAGAAGATATAACAACCACAATTATTTGAAGTTGATACAACAAACAAACAGAAAGGACATTGTTGGGGGGGAGGGGGGGAGGGAGAAGGGAGGGAGGTTTTGGTGATGGGGAGCATTAATCAGCTACAATGTATATCGACAAAATAAAATTAAAAAAAATAAAAATAAAAAAAAATAAAAAAAAATAAAAATAAAAAAAAAAAATAGGCAAAGGAACTAAATAGGCATTTCTTAAAGGAAGATATATGAATGGCCAACAGACACATGAAAAAATGCTTAACATCACTCGGCATTCAGGAAATGCAAATCAAAACCACTTTGAGATACCATCTCACTCCCAAACTGAGAATGATAAATACTGATGAGGTTGCAGAGAAAAAGGAACTCTCATACACTGTTGGTGGGACTGCAAAGTGGTGCAGCCTCTATGGAAAATGGTATGGAGGTTCCTCAAACAATTACAGATAGACCTACCATGTGACCCAGCATTTCCACTGCTGAGAATATACCAGGAGGAATGGAAATTACCTCAAAGGGATACCTGGACTCGCATGTTTATTTCTGGGCTATTTACAATAGCAAAGAGTTGGAACCAACCCAGATGTCCATCATCAGATGAGTGGATAAAGAAAACTTGGTATACCTACACAATGGAATTCTACTGTGCTATAAAAAAGAATGAAATACTACCATTTGCAGCAACATAGATAGACTTAGAGAAAACTATATTAAGTAAAACAAGTCAGGCAAAGAAAAAGAAATACCACATATTCTCACTTATTCGTGGAAGCTAAAAATAAATAGATAAATAAATATACAAACAAATAAATGGTGGCAAGGAAGAAGACACAATAATTACAATTCCTTGACCTTAAGACAAGTGAACAGATATGATGTAGATGGGGCAGGGAGGGGAGGGAGGAAAGTGGAACTGGTAAAGGGACACAAAAATCAACTGCATTGTATCTTGATAAGTTAAAAAGGTTTTATCTCCAAACCTTTGTAGATGAGTTAGGAAAGAATCTAAGTGCACTTTGCTGTGATTCTTAAATCATTATTTTAGAGGTGAAGGAAAAATCAAAGATCTAAGTTGTTCTCACACTCTTTTTCTGGTTGCCTAGTTCTTCCCACTAGAGGTAATAACTGTTACTGGTTCTTGTTTAGATGTTACAGATATCTCTGCAGATACACCCATACATGTATGTTCCTTAAAAAGAATAAAAGCAGCAACATACTTTACACATTTTTCAACTTCTCTCTTTTTTCATTGAATGATGTGTCTTGGATCTCCTTCTGTATCAATTTATATAGAACTGCCTTTTCTTTTTTCTTTTCTTTCATAGTACTGGATTGTACTGTTCATTGCAGTGTGAGTGTGCCATAATTTATTTACAGTCCTCTGTTTGTGGACATTGTGGATTTTTATAAACTTTTAATATTAAACTATTGCTTCCATGAATATCTTTGTTCATACATAATTTCCTGTGTGATTTGTCAGTAGTATGAACTCTTAGAAGTAAAATTGCCAGGTCAAGAGATTGTCCAAATTTGAAATTTAACAGATAATTCCCAGTTTCCCTTAATAAAGATATGCCAACTTTTATTTCAATTAACAAAGTATGAGAGTGTGTACTTTCCTAGACTCTCTTCAAACTCAAACTTGCTGATCTTTGCCAATTTTGTACATATAAACATTATGCCGTACTTTTAATTTATATCTCTCTTATAATAGTTTTTGTTCGGGCAACTCTTCATAGGTTTAATAACATGTGCATTTCATTTCCTGTTGTCTTATTCTTGGCCTTTTAACCTCGGGTTCTTGGTTTTTCATTGTTGATTATTACCACGATCACTTGATATGTTAAAGCAAGTAATTTTTGGTCTATGACATAACTTGCAAATATTTATTTTCCAATTTTGTGGGTTTTATTTTTATTTTCTGCACATTTATTTTTGTCATTCAGCAATTTTTGACTTATATCTATTGAAATATATCTACCTTTTTCAAATTCTGGGATTTTATTATTTTTGGACTAGCCTTCCTTCTTCCACTCTCATCAAAATAAATTCTCCTATATTGTTTAAAATATTTTATTGTTTTAATATTTACTTTTAATGCTCTTGTGAATCCATAATTTATTTTGGTATAAAGTGTGAGATACAGATCCAGTTTGTTTCCTTTAAGTCAGATAGCATCCACTCTATTCATTAACTTATATTATGCTCACTAATATAAGAAAAAATGTAAATTTCATTTGTGCATTTGGGATATTGCTGGGCTTTTTATTCTCCACACTGTCTCAATAATAATAATTTTTACAATAGTTTTATTATCTAATGTGGCTAGTTCTCCTTCATTATTTTCTCTTAAAATTTTTCCTGTAAGTTCTGTTTACTTTTTTCTACATGAAGCTCTAACATTTTTTAAAGAAAGACTCATAGTTACTCTATTCCCTCAATTCTTGCATGTTTGAAAATGTTTATCTGCTGCCTTTATACTGTAATCATAGTTTGGCAGGGTATAAAATTCTTGGGTCATTCCTTTTTTCCTTGCTAATGTTTTAACCACTACTCCGATCTCTTATACAATAAAAAAATACATATATAAACATAGTATGTGTGTGTGCATGTATGTGTATACATGCAAGAGATACATGAGAGTACTTCAAAACATTCATGGAAAGATCAATATCATCTTTTAATTCTATTTTTCCATGAATGTTTTGAAGTACCCTAGTATATTTAACAAATATATTTGTGTGTATACACACACACACACACACACACACACACAAGAGAGAGAGATATGTGGGATATAGATGATAGAATAAATGAATATGGGGTAGAGGGTAAGGAAGAGAGAGAGAGGACATAATACCTTAGGCCAGTCTGGCTTTCCCCTTTAGAGGGAATAAATATTTGTTTCTATATTTCCAAAGGATATTTCTTTATCCTTGAAATGCAGTAAATATGCTAGGATACATCTTGTTGCTGATCATCATATGTTAATTTTTCTTCTGGTCACTGAGTAATTCTTAAATCTATTGTTTTACTTATGGAACTTAAAAAATATATATACATCTTTAAACCATTTTTATTTGTTCTATTATTCCAGCTTTTTCTTTGGAAACACCAATAATACATGGATTGGATTATTATTATTATTATTATTATTATTCATTGTAACTTCTATTTTCTCTGTAGTCCTTTTAACCACTTTTTCTTTTTTTCTTTTATTTATCTTGTTTATTTCAATCTGTCTCCATGTTTCCTGTGCTATTTTAAACAAGGCCTGTTTTCCTTCATGTTCTTGGCAATGTGACTTTCATTTTTGTGATGATTTTATTTTTGTTTCTTCATGCTATGCCCAGAGTGTGCCAGCTCAGTATTTTACCTCCTTTTGCTGCCTTCCTGTATTTTCCCTGAGTGCCTATATCCCTTCTTCATATGGGTTCTTTAAAAATTAAAGACCACAACTTTATTAAAATTCGTTATTACTATTACTATTGTTGTTATTTCATAACAATATGCTTTATCAAAATTTTCTTCTGTTCTGTGGCAATATTATTCTGGCAAATGATCTGACATTTAGGAAAAAAAGAGGAGACATCATCTTTACTCTGCCATTTTAAAACTACAAGAGCCATTTGTATTTTTTTATCATAACTTTATCCATTCATTTCTTCATTAGAAAATTTGTTTATTGGCTGTGTACAATGTGCTAGGCATTGTGTTAGCTGCTAGGAAAATAATGACCAATCAGAACAGATAAGACTCCTGATTACATGGAACGTATACAAGGGTACTTCAAAAAGTTCATGGAAGAATTAAATTAAAAGATCATACAAATCTTGCCATGAACTTTTCGAAGACCCCTCATACACTACCTCACATTGTTTGTCAATGATTTATATGAAAAGAAAACTATTCACTTGTAAACATTAATCAGTTAGCACTACATGCCAATTGTAGGCAAGGAAATAAAAACAACTTTGTGACTTCTAGTCTTTGAAACCAAGTAAGAAAGTAACGCCTGTGATAAGATTCTGTTTTAAGCCTATATAAGTATGCTTCCTTACCAACAATACGTTAAAATGGAACTGTAATTATTAATATTTTGTTAATAATACAAAGCAAATCCTCCCCACAATGCTCTGCCTATGGACTGTATTTTGTGCTACAAAACTCATGTCATTCTTTGACCGTCTAACAGAACCACACATTTACTTCAAGATTTACCTTCAGACTTTTGATGACAAAGGCAGAGCTTTACCATGTCTAACAGAATATAAACTATAGCACCATTACCACAAGGTATAGGAGCAGACTCTTAGAAGATCTGACTCTCACTATTAAATGTATGCAAATGGCCAGACATGTTGGCAGTTTACTGAAAAAATTAATATGACTTCTATGCGACATTAAATAGCCTTTTAACAACAGTGCACTTAGATCACACACCAACCCACACAAAATAAATAGCTCTGAATTGCCTAACAATCAAATAAGGATTTGTCTTCCATTTCAATTTGAATTACTCTGAAAGATAAGCAAACCTAAAAAGCTAATGGAGGAATAAATCCTTATCTATTATGTTCTGTTTGACACGTATGTAACCCGGATTGTCTTTGGGAAAATAAAGTCACATTATTTATTTTGTATTTTCCATATACCAGTCATTAGGGCATCCTCAGTTACGTTATCTGGAGTACGATAAGGTTATAATATTGTCACAAGTGAGCAGAAAGAGAGAAGAATTGAATGTTTCCGGAGAGAGGAATACTTCTTGTGCTATGAAAGATGAAGGGAAGTAAGAGGAAGAATATGAGCTGATGTCTGGAAATAGCGAGGAAGAAAATGGATGAATCTCAAATCAGATGGCTTGAAACATTTCATACAGCCAAAGATCCATTTATCCACTGAAGTGAAGATATCCACAGTGGGAGAGATACAGAGAAAGAGAAAGGAAGGCGCTATTTTAATAGCCACTCTAACACATGCACCATGAAACCAATAAAAGATGGAAGAAAGAATATAACAGTGAGGGCCCCACAAAGTTAAAACCACACAGTTGACTCAATCAACATTTCTTTTTTCTGTTTCCCTTTACCCATCAGTGCACAACAACAATAGGACTAAGAAGAAAAAGCATACAGGAAGAATAAGCATTTGCAATTTGAAAATGGCAGGTAGTCAAGTGGATGAGGATTAGCAAATTACTGTATTTGAATGAGTTGACTTGAGGTTCAGATAGATATAGCTGCAAGTGAGATGAATGCATGTGATGGAATAAGAGAACAGGAAGAGTCAAGGCTTCTAATCATTGTGGCCGATTGTAGTACTGTTGCCATGTATTTGCCCACCCTTTCCCTGCAAGAGGATTGTACTTCCTCACCTGTGGCTGTGCGTCTAGCAGTACACTATCCCTCCCCACCTGTAAGAGGGGTACAGTCCCAATCTATTGTGACCTAATTTGGACAATATGTAGTAAGCAGACTTAACCTATGCCATATCCCAATAGAAGATGTAAGAAACGTTACTCAGTCAGCAAAGAGCTTTTACCCTCTGCCATGAGAACAGTATGTCCCAGAGTGTAATCTAGATAGAAGCCACCTATTAACCTGGAGCCTGGAACGAAACACATGAAACAGTCTCTGCAATGCACAGCCAACATAAAATGAAGACTTAAAGACTGAAGATCCATAAAACTGACACAGCTAGTGTAAAATGAGAACTGGAGTGTTTTCTTATGATTGGATCCAAGAATGGAGAGAACACCAGTGACTTTGGAAAGAGCAGGTTTCATAGCAAAGATAGAAGCAGACTTCAGCAGCTGACAGAGCAATCGGGAGGTGCTGGTGTAGAGCAGCACATGTACAGAGTTCTTTAGAAGCTTGCCGTGGAGGCGAGTGAAGTGAAGTGCTGGTAGCTGGAGTGAAGCGGGGCCAAGGAGAGGTTTCAGCTTCCATGACTGTTTTTGTTTCTCTCAAAGATGGGAGAATATCGAGCAAGCTTGTATGCTGATGGGAAGGATGCAGGAGTTGGGGAGAAGATTACAATATTGGGCAGAGTGGGGATCACAGGGTAGCACATCCCTGGGAGCCAGTGCACAGGGGCTAGATGACAAGAGAAATAGAATGTTCACTAGACTTTAATGAGAGCCCAGCTGAGGCAGTGATTAAAAGATCATGAATTGATAATGATTCTAATCTGCTAATTGTGTGATTTTTTTTCCCCTTAGCAAAGCTTAACTTTTAGGATGAATGTAACATGGAAAATGCAAGTGATCAGGTTCGCCCTGGATAGGGATTTTGCTATGCTAAATGGACAAAGAGGCAATGGAGTTAAGCATATTTGCAAAAATTGCTCTCCTCAATGGAGCAGGGACCCTAAACTGGATGCCCACCAGTTGAATAAAGGAGAGGCTAATTGGTGGAGAGAATGGGGACAAAGCAAGATGGAAACTGCAGGTTGGATGAAGCATTGCAGTAGAGAAACTTGCAGAGGAGCTGGGAGGGCAAAGGATTACCTTGGGAGAATTAGCTGTTTCCACTGGCAACTTCAGAAATGGTGTGGTTCCTGCTGATAAGGTTCAGTGTCTGGGAATGGAAGCGGTTGGCTGAGGTGATGAGGGTGAGAAGGTCATTGGAAAAGACAAGGTCAAGGATGAGAGGCCAGGATTTTCACTGCTTACTAGAAAGGAGTCGAAGTGGAAAGCTTTGGAGATTGCAGAGCAGGTGCTGAAGTGTTCAGTGACTCAGTAGGAGTGTCACGGAGAACAGTAAGTGAGGGAGGTATATGCTGCTGGCTGGTGCTGTGAGCCTGAAAGTTTCTGAGGTCTTGGGGTAAAGGAGGGAGAACGACAGTATAGAAGTAGCGACAGGGGACAAGGACGACTCACACCAACACAGGCCCGGTATCTGTGGGGCGGGGAAGAAAGCACAGCATTTGCTTTGACTGCTACTTCTCTCTGGTCCATCCTACCTTCCCAAGGAAACATGGGAGCCTCCTAACTCTCCATCCTCGACTGAGGTGAATGTGATGGATGGCTCTGCCCTCCTGCTCAGTCATAACTGATGACATGTCTCCAGTTGTGTCCTCCAGACAGTGGGCTACAAAACCATGATTGAGGGAAAATGTCGCTGTTGCTTCTGGCCCTGTGAATCTGCTTCCCAGATTTGGTACCTGAGTATGAGGTGGCTTCAACTGAGGAAGCTTCTCAATCTTCAGTGTGCTTAAGAATCAACTTAGTTGCTGATTAAAATACAGATTTCCAGGCTCCGGTTACAGAGACTCAAATTCAGAAAGGCTGAGTACATACGAGAATCAGTGTTTTTAACCAGTACTCCCAGGGATTCTGAACAGGAGCACATAGACCACACTTTGATAAAGGCTAAAGTGAGGAAGAAAACATGAACTCTGATTCAGGCTTCAGCCAACCACTATATAACTGTGCGTGAGCCACATTACTCCCCAAATCCAGGTCTTCTCAGGTAATCAACCGCAATGTACTGGTTAGGATTAGGTTATTCTTATCATAGTAAGCCCACACAACCATTCTTAAATCAGGTGGAGCTTTATTTCTCACCCATACCAAAGAAGAGTGGAGGAAGACTATACATGGCTTATGTGGTAGCTCCATGATCAGGAGGGACTTAGTTCCTTCCATATTTCTGTCCTACCATTCTAGTCCTGATCCCCTGGCTGCTGGAGCTCCAACCCTCATGCCTCAATTGGAAGCCAGAAGAATTAGGAAGAAATGTAGACTAAAAAAGAAAAGGAAGAAAGAAAAAAAAACCCTGCTCCCTTTCTTTTAAGGCCTTTCTAAAGACCTGTCCCCCGACAACTCATCACCAGAGCCAGCTGCAAAGAAGGCCAGAAAACACAGGCATTATTTCAGATGGCAATATAAACCATAAAAAGTCTAAGTTCTTTTGCTGAAGAACAATAGAGACCAGGTATTGGGAGCCCAGCTGTATCTGCCTCATGGGTGTGGTACCTACTGCATTTGTCTGCTAGGGCTGCCATAACAAAGTAACATACCCTGGGTGCTCAAAAAACAGCAATTTATTGTCTGACAGTTCTAGAGGCTGGAATTCCCAGATTGAGGTGTCCATATATGCTTGGTTCCTTCTGAAAGCTTGAAGGGAGAATCTGATCCACAACTATCTCCTAGCTCTGGTGGCTTGCTGGCAATTTGTGGTATTCCTCGGCTGGCAGATGACACTCCTCCCGCCCCGCCTTTGTCTCCACATGGCATTCTCCCTGTGTGTTTGCTTTGTGTCCAAATTTCCCTTATTTATAAGAACACTGATATATAGGATTAGAGCCCACCCTAATGATCTCATCTTAACTTGATCATCTGTAAAGATCCTATTTCCAAATAATGTCAAATTCACAGGTATCGAGTGTTGGGAATTCAGTATCTTTTAGGGGGACATAATTCAACCCATAACACCAACTTGGTTATGTTTGTGAAACCCCACAACCCAGCCTTTCTCATCTACACCGTCTACTCTCTGCTCCATAGATGCTTCCAGTCGGGCTCTATGTCTTCTATCTCTGCCAGTTTACCTTCTGTAAATCCCAGTTCTCAAAACTAGAAGCTCAAAGCCCACCTCTTCTGCTCCCTCTCTGTTCATATCACTCATTCAGCCCTAGCTGGTCTTCATAACCACCTCCTCACCCACTTCCTTCTGCTCTAACACACCCCCAGGTCCCAGGTCTACACCCTGTCCACCTGTGCTTGCTAGCCCGCTATCTCTGACTAAACTGCTGGCCATGACCCCTGTCTGCTCAGATCTGCACCGTCTGCAGATGCTGTGACCTAATGGCACTAGTAGCTGTGCTGCTGCATCACAGCTCACCCAGTTCTACTCCTACCTGACTCAGCTCAGAAAAAGAGAACATAAGACCATCGTTGCTAAGCAGAATTTTTTTTTTCTTGCACTTGATAAGGTAGCTCCCACTTGAAATAGAAAAATTCTTTACCCATGGCTCCCCAGATTGGCTGCTGGGGTGGATTGTTTTGTTTCAAACAGCAGAGGTTGGCATCAGGTAGGAATGAAGAAGCTGATGTACTCCTCAGAAGCCTTTATCCAGCTTCGATTCACACAGTTTCTGGAAATAAGGGATCGAGAGGACAACAGGACAGCCAAGAGAATCTATGAAGGAAGAAGTGGCTCTAAATTAAATATTTTTCAAAGTTTTCCAGGAGGCATTGGTAGCTTGTTAAATATAAAGCAGACGAATCTCCATCTGACTGTTACAGGAGTATTGCAACAGGAGGAAAGGCTGGTTTTACAATCTCTGACATGGTGAGAGGGGATGAGGAGCCACAGAGCTGGGATAATTTATCAGAAAAAAGGAGTGGCTTCCAGCAAAAGGTTCACAGATGCTGCCTTCTAATTAATTTTTTTTTTTTAAATTTTAGAATACAATTTTATAGGCTCTATACCTGCAAATGAATGCTTCACACCACATGGTGTCTCCCAGTGCACTGGGAAGGGAAAAGCCAGGGCAGCTGTCAGTGGCTTACGCCTCTCTATGCGCCCCTGGATCTTCTGCTTCGTGTTGCCAGAAACCAAAGAAGGGGAAATTTAAATTAAAATAAAACACTAGGTGCTCTGTATGGGTTTCAAAGTTGTCTGGGCCAGGAAATGAGATTGTGTTCTTTACGATGGCAGAAGTAGGTTTTATAGGCTGTCTCTATTACTTCTGAGAAATAAGGAGATGGTAAATTCAGATGGACTCTGGGCCCTGAGCCCACGAAACTGTCAAGCATATTGGTATCAACCTCATCCAGAGGGAGGTTGTTTGGAATAAGAAGGAAAAGTGTAGGAAACTCATAGCAGCTATCACCCTTGAGCACGTTATTTTGTTGAAACCTGACATAACCTTAGTGATCTCATGACTACACTCCAGTAGCCACTGAGAGTTGATCAGAATTTGAAACTTAGATTAGATGCATTTACCATGCTTTGTCTAGAGTTTTAGTTTCACTGGGAGACCAAGCTGGTTAGATCTCTTAGAGTTAGACCCTGAGGACTTAAAATTGTGGAGAAGAGATCTAACCACCTTTCCTTATAGAATGAAATAAGAACGGGGTTAATCCTTTTGAGGTAAGGTCTCCAGTTACCCCAAAGTAAGAATACCAAATTGTCTTCAGTTTTACTACCAACACGTTGCTACATGAAACATATGTGAGACGGCTTGAGAAGTAGCATTGGAAATTATCTGCGGAGAAAATGTACCTTGATTTATCACCTGTATCTACTGTGGGCATGGAAGAGGAATGATCCCTGCCTGGAAGAAGTTATTCCTAAATCTGGTGCAACACAAGGAGAGTGGGAACTCAAATTAGGTTTTGGATTGAGGATTAGCCAAAGTCAGAAACTCTTAGGCTCTGGCTTTCTGACTAGAATCAGAGGCTGGAAACACCATCTAGCAAATTTCGTGCATATACTTGTGAAAGGGCTGAATCCAAAGAAATTAGGTTCCTACACTGCAGCGCCTGACTTACTATCTTTACCCACAGGGGCTGGGGGTTTGGGCTGGTAGGAAGAGGCAAGTTCCTACACTGGGCCATATCATGGGCTAATGGATATTGGAACTTGGGGACTATTACAGAAGTGTCATGTTAGCCAGTGGCCTCAGTGCCCTAGTAATGCCTCTTGTCAGCTGACCCTTCCAAACCAAGTTAGTTCTTATTCTATAGCCAAGTGTTACAACACTGCACGTGCTGCTGGCTTCTGGCATGCTCCCTCTGCTCTTGTTTCTGCAGCATACCCCTGAAGTGGTGACACCCTGGCAGGCAGTCTTCTCAGGAAGGGGTCTTTCTACATAATGCAAGCCCATCTACTTTCTGCAATATCCATTGGTCCATAGCAAAATCTGCACATCCTCGCCCCACCAAACGCTGCAAGTGTAACTCACTTCAGAAAGTCCCCGCCAGCTTCCCTGCTTTCTATTTCTCTGGGTGAATGCACAAACTAGACTCTATCTTCTCATAACTCCCCCAAGCTCTCAAGGCTCCAGGACAAGTTCTCCAAGAATCTCTTTACATTCTGCTTCATGGCTGCACCAAAGGGCCCACTGTCTTTTCCACTGCTCAGCCAACATCCTTCTTTGGGTGGGGGAGCAAATGGTGTCCCCACTAACCCACAACTACAAGCTCAGTGAATGGTTCTGGCCCCTCCCACAGTGCACCTTGAGATAAGTGAAAAAGCTCTCCCTCTACCCCTTACTCACTACCCTTTAGAGATTTCTCTTAAAGGATACTGTTTGATAAATCAGAGATTTTGTTTTTGAAGTTGTTTGGAGGGCTTTGCTTCTGGTCATCTCTGGCTATAACTACAACTTTTCAAAAGAGGTCATCTGTGTATTATACAGTCTCTGTTAAAATGCCTATTTCTTCCAAATGTTTCAGTATTCAGTCAACTTGGGGAGAAGAAAAGAAACTTGATTTCTGTACCCCCGTGGGGAGGAGAAGGGATACTGCCAGATTCCAGGATACCAGCCTTTCCTGAGCAACAGAGTTCACAGTCTCTGATGGAAGACCAGATATTTGTAATACAAACATAATAAATACCATAAATGACAATTTTTAGAGAGACTATCAAGGACTTGGGAGAAATAAGTCAGTTGGCTTTAGAATAAATTATTTCTTAAAAATTATCTATTTAATAGAAAATGCAAAGTATTAAATATAAAGATACTTCAAAAAGTTTATGGAAAGATTTATTACCTTTTAATTCTATTTTTCCAATGACTTTTTGAAGTATCCCAAACACCCCAAGGGGAAACGTTGGAACACAAACAAGTTTATTTGACTTGTTATTTCATTTACAAAATAAAATATTAGGAAGGCAGGGTCTGTATCTTACCACTATAAATGTAAGTGGATAAAATTTATCTGTAAATAATTTTAAGTAGGAAATTAGTTAAGACAGAATCAAAGATTTTACTTGTTGAATGAAAATAGCAAGAAAATAACAAATATTCCACTTCTCTCTCTCATCTAGATAAGCAGAATGTGAATCCCCCAAACTGATAGATTCTGAGTGCTACTCATTAAAAATTCAGAATGGAGTGACATATTTGATACCTATTTTGATGACAGTTAAAAAAAATACTGGCCAACCTTCCTCAACAGAAAAGAAGGTCCTTTATTTTAATTTTACTTATTTGCTGATCATGCTAATATGGGCATTTCAGTTTGTTTCGACTTGATGTATTTTATAGTATAGAGTTTTATAGTTTTCCTCAATGATCATAAATAATGATTAAGTGAAATTTTAGAGGCATATCAATGTAAAAACGTGTTTCAACACTATCCTGTCAGATAGAAGCTCAGTTATCTTTTTACTTTCATGCTCTCTTTCAATTTCAGAATTGGTTTCACCATTCTGCCCTCAAAGATTTCAATAACTGCATTGAGATACCACATGGAAAACTGCTGGAATCTTCATCTATTAATATTTTAATAAAAATAAGATTCAACATCCTAAAGGACAAGAATCTACCCCTTATCATTTAGATAGATATTTTATACATATATATACATATATACACACACATATAATATCTATATTTGAGCATATATCATTATATTTTGTATATTTTAAAAATTTATTACTTAGAATTTGTCACTAAGTTTTCAAAGATCAGCCATTCTAAAAAGGTCACCCAGCTTTTTTTTTGCCTAGAGGCTTCTGGTCAAGACGGCAGAATAGACGGTCCCCAGCATCACTCTCTCCCACAAATCAACCGATTTACAACTATTGAAAAGAAAGGACAGCCAAGCTGGGGTCTCTAGAGCTCAGGGGAAGAGGAGGAGAGACCTACAGAGTTCATGAAGGTAGGAAAAGCCACAATGACAGAAAGAAAGGACCGCTCCAATTGGTTCGAGACCTGGCCACTTCAAGGCTGGCCCTGGTGAGCACATGGAGCAGGAGGTGGCAAAAACCACAGCTGTGCCCTACAGATGAAGTTGCTTGTAGGCTGCAGGGGAGAAGAGGGCCTTGGTGGCCCCCAGGCCAGCAAGACCACTAATAGGGTTCCCATGGACCCACACAGGAACAAGGAGCCACAACAACTGAAAAAAAAGAGCCACTCAGAGACTGGTGAGTCATCTCAAAGGACCAGCGCATGGCCCACCCCATGGGAAGTATTTGGAGGACGAGCAGTCGGGGAGATGGGCCCACGTGGGGAACATTGGGGCACAGCATGGACAGCTGATTTGCCCTACAATCAGCACAGGCCCACTCAGTGTAGACTGGTCAGGAATATGCAGGGGGTGCAGTTTGCTGAAAAGACTCAGGCCCAGACCAGAGTTTCTATGCAACCCATGTGTAATGGATCTCACAAGAGCTGGAAGTACCTATAAAATCAATTATTAAAACCTGAGCTGCACAAAAAGCCTTCCCCAGAGAATCAGCAGGAAAGCAGCAATTTAGCTCAACCACAGGGCTCAAGTACTGATCCCCACAGGAAGTTCCCCCATTTTAGAAGTAAGCAAAGGACAACAAATTAGTTCCAGTGCAGAGTTTAAGTGGTAAGAACAGCAAATAATCCAACATAGAACTGGAAAAAATAAAATAAAATACCCATAGACTAGAGACAAAGTTTGGTATTAAACAGAAAAGGTCTCAAATCACCAAAGAACACCTATAATACCTAGAAGGACTGAAATTCCCCTGGACTATCAAGCCAGGGAGGAGCGAGGGCTGGGGGCTTCAGCCACGTCCCACCAACACCCGCAACCAGCCCAGCGATGACCACCAAGCCACAGCAGGAAGCGCCCATGGCTCCTGAGCTGGGTTGGTGGGATGGGGAGGGCACCAGCCACACCCTTCTGATATCTGCACCCAGCCTAACAATGGCCACGACACCACTGGAAGCACCCTGATCTCCCCTGCAGGAATGAGGAGGATGCCACAGGCCTCAACACCACCCCTTTTCCTTTCTCCTTCTTCAACCCTATTTCCTTCCGCTTTATCCTTTCCCTCTCCCCCACAACTGCTCTGCAACAACATCATAGAATGTAAAAAATATATATTAATAAATAAACTTTTAAAAAACGTTCTTTGCCTAGTTTTAAAAATAAGTAAATAAAAATAAAAAGTTCACTCAAAGTTTCGAGACATAGTAGACCTGCCTTACTATTGACTAAAAGACCCAGAAGCTGTGAGCAGTGAGGACTGTTGAAGATAGGAAAACCAAACCAATCTGGCATTTCAGTGCCAAGCTGTTCTGATCACCACAGGGAAGTGCATACTAAATTCCCAGTCCATGAATCAGGAGACTAGGCCCAGGCACCCCTCTGGGGACCCAATGTGGGCCAAAAGGAAAAATCCATTTGCCAGAGATTCACCAACACAAGACAGAGGATTTTGAGGAGGTAACCAATTATCGATGTGACAATTCTCCTAAACTGAATTATCTATAGGTCAAATCATTTTAAAATAAAGTATTTTTTTTCTGATAATAAAACCCCTATAAGCTCATTGTAGAAAATGTTCAAAAGTATACAATATTAAAAACAAGTAAATAAAGCTTATACATCTAGAAAACCTAAAGGTATATCAGAGATAACTCATTGCAAGTAATTTTTTCTTGCATACATAGCTGTAAAACTATATGACCATATGATTGCATTATATATGCAGTTTATGCTCAGTATTTACATTAAAATGTTTCCATGTTTTTAAAAAAATCTTCAATTTTAGTGGTGCATAATATTCACTCTTTTAGGATATAGCATTATTTAATTCTTCATTCTTAAATATGTATTGAGTACCTTCTATATGCCAGGATGTGTGCTAGATCCTGGGAATACAGCAATTTGTAAAGCAGACATAGTGTCTGCATACATAGATTTTATACTTCTCTCACTAAACAGTAGTGATGGGGAGGCTCATTACTCAATGGCTCAACTAAGGGGTGTCACATAGTAAAGGTACATTTGAACACGAAATTGCATAATGGAGGAGTTGACCTGGTTAGGGAAGTCAGAAGTTAAGAGAAAGATTATAGAGCTGAGATCTGAAGGAGCAAGGAGAAATGGGTGAAAAAGGATGGAGCAGAGTGAGAAAGGCTGTTCCAGGCAGAGAAAACCATGTGTGCAAAGCCAGTTGACAAGAGGGATCTTGGCATAATCAAGGGAGGAACTGTAAGAAGGACAATATAACTAAAACCCAAAGGCTAGGAGTAAAAGATGACCAAAAACACTGGAGAGGTAGGTAAGGTTCACACCAACTAGGATTGTGAAACCTGCTAAGAATTTCTTTTTATTCTGTGAAGTGTTTTAAGCTGTTGAAGGCAGCCCTGTGGGGAGGGGTGGCAATCAGGGTGCATAGGTTTGGGATTCAGAAAGATCGTTCTGACTGTACTCAAGAGAATGGGAGGAAATGTAAGTGGAGCAGAAGGGTCAAGTAGGAGCCAGTTTTGGGAGCTTATTAAAGAGACTGGTGTCCAAGATGGTTCATATTACAAGAGTGACATGGAACTAACTAGATAGTAGGGGACAGGATCATTTAGAGCTGAAGATTTGTCAGACACAGGAGGGATGAAAACACAGAGGCAAGAGAGTTTAGAGCATGGGTAAAACCCCATTACAATAGTGAACCAGGAAACCTAATTGAAATGGTAACAGGACTGAAGACAGAGAAGACTAACTGAATTATTACCAGATACCTAGGTATCTTAGGTTGTTTCCAGTTGTTCTTTTTTTTCTTTTTTTCTTTTTCTTTTAAAAGATGACCAGTAAGGGGATCTTAACCCTTGACTTGGTGTTGTCAGCACCACACTCTCCCAAGTGAGCCATGGGCCGGCCCTGTTTCCAG
Organism: Cynocephalus volans; assembly: GCF_027409185.1. Lineage (NCBI taxonomy): Eukaryota > Metazoa > Chordata > Mammalia > Dermoptera > Cynocephalidae > Cynocephalus > Cynocephalus volans. Next base: position 48,811,342 of record NC_084462.1, read on the forward strand.
TTTTTGTTGGTTTTTTTTTTTTTCCCACTTACTCATTGCTATGGTTCATTTGTTCACATGTTGAAAAGAGAGTTTTCATATGTTGAAACGTAATTCCCAATGCAACAGTGTTGATAGGTGAGATCTTTAAGAGGTGATTAGGTCACCTCTTAAACATCAATCTTAGAACAGATTAATGGTGTTATCTCAGAAGTGGTTTTGTAATTTGGGGATTGGCATCCTTATGAAGAATGAGTTTGGTCCCCTTTTCTCTCTCACGAGCCCTCTCACATGTGATTTCTTCTACAATGTTATGACACAGCAAGAAGACCCTCACCAGATGCAGCCCCTTGATCCTGGACTCCCCAGCCTCCAGAGAACTGTGAGCCAAATAAACTTCTATTGTTCCTAAATTACCCAGTCTGTGGTATTCTGTTATAGCAACAGGAAATGGACTAAGACACTCATATTGCAATGAACCTGCTTACATACAAATCTTATTCTCATGTCTCGTTTATTTCTTAAGCATATCTCTTAAAATGGAATTAAAGAATCAAATCTTATAGATATTGTAAAGATTACATACATGTTGCCAGATTGTTTCCATGAAAGTTATATTAATTTTGCCTTAAACTTGTTTGGGTGTGCTTAGCTCATCAAAACTTCACTAGCATTTAGTTTTTTTGGTGTTGTTGTTGTTTTTACATCTTCACCATTTTGATAAACAAAAAGGACACTTAACTGTTCCACTTTGAATTTCTTCAATTTGTAATGAGGTTGATAAATGGACGATGAGGTTTTTGAATACATATATTTTCTCTGTGAATTGTCTGTTTATGTCCCCTGCCCATACTTTTCCTTAAAATTTGTGTTTTCCTAATTAACTGAAAAGATTGATTTACACATTGTTGGAAGCATCAACTCTATGTGATAATTGCTGCAAAATATTTTTCCTGTTTGATATTTGCCTTTTAGTTTCTTTTATGACGTTCTTCAAACAGAACATGGAAATGTATGTGGTCAACTGTACTGATATTTTTCTATTTTTATTTCTATTAGAATACCTCCCTTCATTCGAAGATGTATTTTTAAAAAACCATTGTTTCTTTTTTATTTAATTTTTACAAATTTTCTATAGTATTTTATTTTATTCAATCTGAAATTATTTTGCTGTTGGTGTGCTATTAGTATCTGACATTTTTTTCCCGGTCACTTTTCTGTAGTGGACATCTTTAGGGTTGTCTATCTGCTCTTCACTGGGGAATTCCAATCCTGTTTTTGCCTTTACAAAGCCACATGGTCACTTCAATGTTTTTATATTCTTGTATAACTCTGACCTCTCTTGGCCACAGTTCAAGAAGTGAGTCATTCAGAATCTGTCCCAGAGTTGATTGCCAAATTTTTTTTATAAGGCAGTTTGTTTAAACTTGTAGGCTATTTAGTTGATTGATAAACAATGTTATATATGGTGAATATGTACCCAGTTTTCTCCCCCAAACTCACTAAAGAGCTGAAACTCTGTGTGTTTAACACTATGATAGAGTATTTGGATCAGGATCTATTGGTAAAATTTTATCAGGACTCAACACAGAATCTTCCAAGAGTTGGTGGAGAGTAATGTTTCTTTTCTGCTGTCCTCACCTATGCTCCCAAGAAAGACGTGAAGACATGTTTATGCCCACTCTTGCAGGCTGAGTTGTGCCCCCCCAAAAGATATGTTGAAATCCCAGCCATAGTTACCTGTGAACGTGGCTTTATTTGGAAATAGGATCTTTGCAGATGGAATCAATTTAAGATGAAGTCACATTGGATTAGGGTAGACCCTAGTCCAATGACTGGTGACCTTATAAGAAGAGGAAAGTTTGGACACAGAGACAATGAGAATGCTAACATAATAACATAGGCAGAGATTGGGGTGATATGTATAGAGGCCAAGGAATGCCAAAGATTGCTGGCAACTGTTGGAAGCTAGGGAAAGATATGGAAGGATCTTCCCCTCGAGCCTTCAAAAAGATTATGGCTCTCTCTATTGATACCTTGATTTTGGACTTCTAGCTTTTAGAATGTGAGACAATAAATTTCTGTTGTTTTAAGCAGAAAAAAAAAAAAAAAAGAATCTTTCCCCAGGATTTTTAAAACTAAAACTGAGATATCAAGTCATTTCTATTTGGTGGTAGAAATTTTATAATGTAAATTAACATGGAGCTGTTAATGGCCACATGAAGGAAAAAAAAGCCTGTGGTGAGCAAGTATAAGTCTAATAGCAAGTATAAATCTAACATGCAGAGAAGCTGAAATGAGGATGGATAAAGATTCCTGACACCGTAGTCTATTGCTGCTAGTATCCTGAGTCTACCTGCTACTCAGATCTTCCTTGAATTCACAACCCAATTTTTTTTTCTCTATTCTAGTTCAAGTTTGGCTCCCATTTTTCAGAATCATCTATCCTACTTGTTACTCTGTGTGTGTGTGTGTGTGTGTGTGTGTGTACATGCGTGTGCATGCATTGGTCTTATTATTGTGTGTAATACTTACCCTGAGTTCTTCTGGTTGACTTTCATTTTTTTTTTTTTTTTTATCACGAATCAGTTTTATTTTTCCTGTTTCCTAAAGTAACTTCTGAAATGCAGTTTTATTTAAGTAAATTATTTATTTTATAATTGAAGCTGTTTATACATATTTTGGGGGTGTACAAGGTTGACTACCACCACCTGTGTACAATATGTCTTGATAAAATGAATATTATTAGCATGTCCATTATTAAAAATTGTAACTATTCTTCATGCTCTTTACATAATGCAGTTTTAATGCCTTTTGGCTTTTCATTATGGGCCAGCAGAATTAGTCTGCTGGGCTGGCTGAAAGTTTCAGTGGAGAGGGCAACATAGAGACCACAGTTCAAACCCAAAATCCTTTAACAGGCAATGCCCAAGTTATGTTCAAATTCCATAAAAATAATTTTCTTTCATTAGGGTTGAAGTCTTGGTTCAAACCATCCCATGAATACTCATTATGCATAGTCAGTTGTTTTGGCAATAATTGTGCCTCAAAAATATATTGTTGTTATTGATATATCTTGGTACAAGAACCCAAAAATAGAACTATCACAATAGACACAATGATTAAACAGTAGAATAGAAAAGATTTGTTGCAAATAAGTCTGTTGGCTTCGGTTAGCACCAAGAACTAGATTTCTTCTTGTAAATCCTCTACTTAATGGAAAGTGTCAAATATTTAATAGTTTTAGGTATCCGAAAGAAATTGTTGGAGAAATCAGGAAAAATGAAGTGGGAAGTAAACTTTTTGAAGTCAAGTCTAGGAGAATCTATATTAACATTCCATTAAAATTAAGAAGGGTCCACATTGTCTTACCTTCAAATCATTAAAATAGTTCACTGGGAATTAACCAGTGCTTCAGGTGAAGGTGACTATGAGATTTATTGCTGGTCTTGGCACCAATATAGCAGGACTCCTCCAGTTTACCAATACTGTGTGCTCACAGAATATTTGATGGGAATTCCATATCAACTTTCCCTGAAACCTCAAGTTATACCTAATAAGCCTGAACAGTACTAAAGAGAAATTGAGAAGAGTACAGAGAAAGGAGATAGGGTTGACTTCCCAACACCCTCCCAAATTGCCAGAAAGATGGAAATTTAAAATACAACCAGGGCATGGTCATTTCAACGCCTCCACCCAAAAGGAAGAGCAAGTCCAAACATCAACAAAATGGTTTCAGTATGGTAATGATAGTCTACATTAAGTAGCTCACACAAGGACTTGTTTGTAACAAGTCAAATTTAGAAAAGACTAAACCTTTTATTTCCTTTTTTTCATTGATGACAACAGTTTCTATTTTCTCAAGGCACTGACTTCAGTTCTCATTTTCTCTCTGTGCTTTCCACAGAAAGACCCTGCATAAAGAATGTATCACTTAAAAAATAAATGAAAAAGTCTCAAGCCATGTAGCTTAACTTCCCCTCAATAGGTCCTCCACACTTAGAAATTAAAAAACAAAATAAAAAAAGAAAAAAGAAATGAAAAAATACAGAAGAAAAGAGAAAGAAAGAAAGGAACAGGAAAATATGCCTTTTTAAAGCTTCTAGTATTTATACTACTTTGTTTTTCATTCACCCAAGGGAAATAACAAGAGGTCCTCAGATGAATGTTGCAGATCGCCATGGTTACAGTTCAGAGATGCGGCAAAAAGCAATTATGGTAGAACAGAAGAAAGAAATGCACCTCTTTGTCAGAATTTTATAACAGCTGTAACAACACTAGAGCACCCAAATGAATGTAAAATAACTGAAATATTGTGGCATGTTAAATGCCAGCACATTAAAAAATTGTATTTCAATGTCACATTACTTAAAACGACAGGAAGCATTAATTCCAGCTGCACCAAGGATCTTGTTAAGAGATACAGGGCGGGGGATGTAAACCAGCATTCACACAGGGAGGAGACTTCAACAAGACATATAAAATACAACACTGTTTGGAGGAAAGGAAAAAAAAAAAAAAACAGGAACGCATACGAGCAAATTTAATCTGATACTCTGAATTAGTTCGATTATATATTATTGAGCTTAGCCTCCCCTTCCCCAATTCTTTTCTTGCACTGCAATCTCCAAATATTTATATCAATTAAAAGTTTTCCTGATAAGGAATGTTATCCTCATTTTGTGGTAGAACCAAATGAGGCAGTGATGAGTAGATTAGTATTCATCCTTAGGAACTGGATTTGAGATGAAGCCTTCTGTGGTCAGGAGAGCTTAGGGATGCCCACAGTTTTCCAATGAGTGAGAATTTTCTCTTTCTGCTTGGATAGCTCCAAGTCCCTAATTGTACAATGTTGGTGACAGAAGACATAGGATCTAACAATTATGAAACACCATCTCTCTATTAAGTACTCTGCAAATATCATTCCCCTGGAGTAAGAAACGGAGGTAGGTAAGAGGTGTCTCGGCCACAAACACAGATTGTTGTACTCTTCTGATGCTCAGTCTCCTGCTTCCTCAAACTAGAACATGTGCTCACTCTGCAGCTCAAATACTGCCACAAAAAGCAGGTTCAAAATGGACCATGAGCAATGCCTTACAATCTAATGGCCAGGATGATGGCTGTTCTCCACAGTTTAGTCATTCTAGATATGCCTATGATCTCTTTCACTATTAACTGGGCTAGAAGCCAAGCAATCGTCAATAGAATCAGCATAAAATAATCTTCACCAAGGAGAAAACGTAACTCTTAATAATAGCTACTTCTGTAATGATTTATAGCTTAGAAAGTGCTTTCATAAGCACTAGCATGATTCTCATAACAACTCTGGGACTATAGTAGGGAAGGTGTTGGAATTCCTCTCCCGGCAAATGATACAGCTAAGTCTCAGAGCCAACAGCCATGTGCAGCGTTGGGACCCGTGGATCTCTGACGCCAATTCCCCATGATTTCTCCATTCCATACACCCTGCAGCCATGGCTCATTCTTGCAAATACGGGAGAGTCCAGTCTCTTCAGGAGAATGACATTAGCTAAATTTAATTAAATATTTAGATTTCCTTAAGATCCTCTTCTGGTACTGTTGCTGCAAAACAAACTACCCCAAAACTTACTGGCTTAAAATAACCACTTGATTAGTTTCAGGGATTCTGTGGGCTAGGAATTTGGGGAGCGCACACTGGGGGTGACTTTTCTCTGTTCCTCAATGTCTGCCCTTTGCACTGGAATGTCTTGAAGACTAAAGCACCTGCCTGAGGTGCTCCGTGTGTTTTGGCCTCCTCACAACATGGTGATCTCAGGGTATTAGTTTTCTTACATGTCAACTCAAAACTCCAAGCCCAAGCATTCCAACAAAGTAGAAGCTAGCTCACCTCTTACGGCTCAGCCTCAAAACTCACACAGTCCTCTATGTATCTAAGGATCATAAACCCACCCATATTCAGTGGATGGGACAATAGACCCAAATTCTCAACAGGAAGAAATGTCAAGGAGTTGAAGGGCCATGTTTCAGGACCACCACAGCTGCTAACCAAAATCTACTACCTCATCTTTAGACATATGGCTTACAAAAATGCTAAAGAAAATTGCAAACTAATGATTAATCTTTGAGTAATGAAACCAAATATGATATAGCATGTGGTAGTTAAAGATGTTTGCATTTGCTTCAGACACAAGTAGAATGATTTTGAAGGAGTATAGAGAACTGAGGGCAAGTTTCAGAACAGGTGAGCGAGTATTAGGGCTTCTATGGACACACAGGGCTGGAGGGGAGAGGGGCTTCTGCTTGCTCTGAGTTGGTTACTTCTCTTCACCAGTGCACCTCACCCATTTTAACAGCCCTTCCCTATAGCCCCTCACCTTCAAGGAGGTAAATGTCTTGTTATCTCCCTTTTACAGATAAATAACAGCAGGAGAGTCAAGTGAATTGTGATAGGACCTGGAGACTTCCCTGTTTTCAGGCCATAAATCTGATTGTCCAAGGTTTTTTTCAAAACTACTACCTCTTCCCATGTCCCTACAGTAAGTTTGAAAAGTACAAATTAATATTCAGCCATATTACTTTTGAAATTGAAGGCTAATCTCCTCAAAAAATTTATGTAAACTTTGTATTGAAACAGAAAAAGGTACAACTGATAAATGAACAGTTTGATGTTTAGTGACACAGTGAACACACACACGTAACCAGCACCCACTTCAGGAAACAGAACGTGACCGTCACTCTTTCCCCCAAGGACCTCCTTCCCCCAAGTGCTTATATATCTTATGCTACTTTTGGTTTTCATCCTTTACAAGCTACTATTATGTTTGTAAGATTTGCCTAACTTCCTAATTTTTTTCTAAAATTCCTTGACTTTTTCACATCTGATGTTTATTATATTTCATTGCTTATCAAAACAGATTGATTACTGAACATGTGTCCAGTGTTTATGTGACAAGTCAATACTGTTTTTGTTTTTGCCTTTTAAAGTTAGCGTTTATGCAGCACATTACATTGTCAGAATACAATGGCATGGCTGAGGTTCTTGTCCCAAATAAACATCTAATTGTCTGTACACCCTCAAGCAAGTCACTTAACTTTTTTGTCCTTTAATAGTCTCTTCGGTAAAGTAGGTGAGAGTACATATTATCCCCAAGACAATTCCCATCACTGAAACCCTCTGCTTTTAAGCCATTCACACTAAACTCACATAAACTATCCATAAGTCCACTCTTCTCAAAGAGATTACTGTTCTAGGAAACAAAAATCCTCCAGTAAAGTCAGAATATTTGCAACTTGTAACATTTAAAATGTGATTGCCTGTTTGCTGTCAAATAGACAAGCATCGATCTACTGCTGGGTGACTGAAAAATAAAAAAAACAGGAATGCTGTTAATATGGGCAAATGTGGCAGTGTCAATATACCAGCTGAAGAAGTTACTCCTTGTAGTGGTTTCCCTTCTGCCTTTAGCAGAAGAGACTCCGGAGAGGAAGCAGTTTGAGCAAGTGTCACTGTGGCATGTGAGGGACCCAGGGACAGGATTGTCAAGGCTCCCTTTGTGCTCTAGATCATGGGAGTTTCAGCAGAGAGGAGGTAAAGACTGGATTTTAAAACAAAAGTTTCATTTCAGAGTGGGGGTGCCTTGTCACTTCATTGTTTGCTGTGTGCTCATGTCAGATAAGTGGGTTTGCAAAGCACCTTAATTAGATTTGAGGATCATGCTGGGCCAGACTCCACTGGACAGCAGGCCTCTCTGTGGGGACAGAAAGCACAGCCTCAATCCTTCAGAATACTGGGCACACATTAGGATTTTACTGGGAAAATGAACTTTAAGCAGCACAGATTTCTCCTGGGTCTTTCTCATACTTCCAGGATCTATTAATAATTTTTCCCTTCTTTGCTATCTGAAAGGAAGAGAATAATAACCTTTTTCTTTTTTTCAAAAAGACATTCAAAGAAATGGCTAGAAAAGAGGAGCTCAGATGTTCTCATCACAATGAAACGTTCAATTTTTGAGATGATGAATTTGCTAATTATCCTGATCTGATCATTACACATTGTATATGGGTATTACAATACAACTCTGCACCCCATAAATATGTACAATCAATATGTTCAATTAAAAATAAATTCCTAAAATAAATAATAAATTTAAAAAAGAAAAATAAAGAAATTCAAAATTATAGCACAAGTACGCTGTGATTCCTGAGGAGGTAAGTTAAGGCAACGGAAGGCAGTATTTGTCAGCTAGCTGCAAAATATTGGGTTGCTGTATCTCAGGTTGTCATCTGGAATTTTCTACACTTGGTCCTTCTTCCTGTTAGCAATATAGTTCATTCTTAATGAAGTGTTTCTACCATGTCTATCTTTCTCATCAAAGCATAGCCTCCATGAGTGAAGGGCCATGTATTCTTATTTTCTTCTCTAGTCCCAGCGCCCAGAATGTTTGTCATCTTGGACAAGAAATGCTCTCTTCACCATAGCCACTCCATACTTTAATAACTAATCATGTATTTATATTGGTTGAAGCCAACCCTACAGGTATAAAAGGGAAGACTATATTTTTCCTGAGCATTTCTGTCATACAGTTAACCGAGTAAAAGCATATTCATAAGGACAATGCCCCAGGATGTTCTATTGAGGGACTTTCTCAGATGAACAAAAATGCGTGGTTGACACCTCCAGTTAGGACTACTCCTTAAGATATCTTTCAAAAGTCACCACTGGGTTCTGCTTCCATGTTACAAATGTACTTTGCTAGTCTTGCTCTTGTGTGGAACAATAGAAGTTCCTGAGGTCCGTATACTCATACAAGCATTCTTCAAAAAGTTCAAGAAAAAATGGAATTAAAAGATAACATGAGTACGAATCACTCCAACTTTGTGGAGTAGCCCCATATATGGATTAGTTGTTTTCTCTGGGTGGTAATTATTAATGAGGGAAGTGGGAGTTGGGCGGCAAGCAGTGGGATTGGGTGGGCTTCCCAGCAGTGGTGAGGCTCAGGGAACAGAAGAAAATTGCGTGGAGACACTGGGAGGCTTAGACCTGGCTTCCTGCTAGTCTGGGGAGAAAGAGGGCCTAGATAGGGAGGAGGGTCCACCCGCTCCATGTGAGAGGGTTTTTCAGATGCTTTCTCTGCTCTGGCTTGAGGTAGGTGGTTTTGAATAGAGAAGCAAGAGGTTCCTTAGAGAAACATCCGAGAGTGTCTGAGCCTGGTGGGTTTGCATATCCTTCCATCTTCCCTTCCTCCTTTCCTCCCTCCCTCCCTCCCTCCTTCTCTCTCTTTCTCTCCCTCATCACACCTGTATCATTCTGTAAGTAGCTCTAGAGCCTACACCAGACCATGATGCAAAGAGAACTCAGTAATTGTGGGTGAGTAAATTCCACAGAAAGTAAGTGGCTGCTCAATTGGATACAGGGAAATTAAATCTCAGAAGCAATGGCTACCCCATCTTATGTGAAAAGAAAATAATACTATTAATAATAGCTACCTCCCAAATATATAAACTTGCCTAAAAGCTATAAAATGTTAATAAGTTAGTCTGTTTTCTCTAGTCCCAGACTCAACCACATTAGTCACGCACTGCATGGAAATGTTTCAGACAACTTGACTGCATATTTGATGGCAGTCCCATAAGATTATAATACCCTATTTTTACTGTGCCTTTTTATGTTTAGATATACAAATATTTGCCATTGTGTTACGATTGCCTACAGTACAGTAATGTGCTGTATTGAATTGTAGCCTGAGAGCCATAGACCGTACCACACAGCCTAGGTGTGTAGTAGGTTTGTATATCTAGGTTTGTGTAAGTACGCTATGATGTTCACACAACCACACAATCTCCTAATGATTCATTTCACAGAACATACACCTACCATTAAACGATACGTGACTGCATTGCTCCTTAGCCTGGGCAGCCACCCCACATGAGGGCAGACAGGGAGCTATTTCCTTCCGTGAAAAGGTGCAAAAAAGACAAATTACTACTAAGGCCACTATGCAACCATGCACCATACTAAACAATTTCTCTAAAAACATGAGTGGAAAAAAACTCTTCCTGCTTCAAGCTTTCAGTAGTTAACTGCCTAGCCAAGCTCGAGCACTTAACCAAATATAATTGTTTACTTACCAGTGACCTTCAAATTTCCTTGCAAAAGCCAACAGCAATTTAACAAGCCCAAACTGGATCTGCCTCCCCAGGTCTCTAATCCCTCTCTTGACCAAGGACACACACAAGAACTGAACTGGACTGTCCCTGGCAACCATGCCAGTTGATTCTAACCATGTCAACTTGATGGACTTTTAGTAAAAGGAGTACTCTTCGTGTCAACACCAAACTCATTTCTTTTAAATTTTTTTCTCTAATTCTTCTACTAATACTGCCTGCTCTGCCTTTGGTTAGAGAGGCTGAAAGATTTGGCTGGTCAATTTAGTTTATATTTCTAGAAAAAATATTGCCTCTAGAAAACATTTTCAAACCTACGCTAATATTTTGCTAAAACTACAAAGCTAATATTTTGAGATTTACAATGCTCCAGATAACATCCACATCTCATTATGTCTAATTGTCCCAGAGTTTTAAAAATAACATTCATAATTATCACTTTTGACCATCTTTGATATTCAGCTCTTATTCTATTTCTCACAAAGACAATTCAGTTCTGTGCCTGAAACCATGTGATGGTGTCTGTTTAAGCACTTAAACAACAATTATTTATGCTCATCCATCACCAGTAGTCTTGAAAGGGAAATGAGGCAGAGGATGTAAGACAAAATCAAATTTTGAAAAGAGAGGGGGGGAATGATAAAATCAACTCAGTTATTCACTTCTCAGATATGAAAGTGGAATTGCTCCAAAACCAACATAGTCATTTTAAAAATTCTAACCACACTTATTCCAAACCCCACATATCCCTAAAGGCATCTCAGTATCCCCGTAAGCCAGGACATGTGTGATTGCCACTAAAACTTTCTTCTTTAAACTCGATAAATTTTCTGCTTGGAAGAGAAAAGGTGGTTTAAAAAAACCTAAAGACTGAGAAGAGAGAAAGAGAATTCTCTAACAGGCATGCGAAAAATTGACAATGAGAGAAGTATTGATTACTGACACAATGTAAAGATGATCTCCCACTTCCCAGTTGTGTATGGGACTGACTGTGACTGCCTTTAGTTGAGTTTATCATTGTTCATTAGGTCTCAGTCTGGATCCATTATTGACAATAGAATTGGAGCAGAAACTTCCATGCCCCACCAAAGGCCTTCAGCTCTCTCTACTATAGTATATGCCAGTGATGTCCTATCCTGAGTGTCTGTGCTCAGAATTCTTCCCAAGAATTGTCTCACAGCATGCATGAGGGGCAGGCCAGAAGTTCTTGGAATTTAACACCCCCTGGGAGAAGATCCCAGCCAATGAGGGACTGGAGTTAGAGTATTAAGCAGCCCAGTTCCCTCCCTCCTCTCCCAAGTTCTCTAGCAGATGGAGGCCAGCTGGTTGCAGCAGAACTTGCTTATTAATGCTGCCCATTGGCTTCCATCTCCTCCATTCCCAGTCTCACTTCTCCACTACCCTACTGGTGCTCTTGGGAAACCACTCAATCCTTGTCTCGAGGTCTACTTCTGGGAGAACTGAGATCAAGACGGTGAACCTAACCACAGGCAGTGACCCCCTCGGTTTTGTGGGGTTTTTCTCCATAATATCACTGATTCCTTACTAAGGTCTGCAGAGCATGACCCCAAGCAGCTCTGAGGCAATGGGGAAAGACCGAGTTAACTCCTTCCACTGTCAGCTCCCCCGGCCAGCTTCTGAAGGCATAGATATAACACTCCAAACAGTTCTGTTGTGATGGCAGTATAATAAAATCTCATTTGTCCTCTTATCCTTTCTGGTCACCCCCTCCTCCCACAGTGGAAGTTAATTAAGGGCTAAGAAATGGAAGAAACTCTTCATGGACATCGAAATATAAATGGATTAGTCAGTACATAACTTTTGTATTCAAAGAAATGGCAAACCTTATGACAGGTATAAAGAAGAATGCATGATCCCTGTCTTCACTGAGCCAGATATCTAAGAGGCCAGAAAAGAATTAATGGACAGCATTTAAAGAACATGCCATGGGGAACCTACTACCTCACTGGTTCTTAGCTGTGTTCCCACAGGCTGCTCTTGCACCCCAAGATGGCCAGCAATGCTAACTGGTAAAATCATATGTAATCTTTTCACTAATCACAAAAAAGATTATGCTACTGGATAGACTTTTTTTTATTTTTAAGTTTTGTTTCCTAATTTATTTTTTTCTAATATTTGGCATCTATTGCTACTTGTTCATTCTAAACTTAAGTACCACAGAGATTCTTATTTAGCATTTTTTCATTCGTCTGACAATAATGTGTACAGCGCTTGCTGCATGTGAGGCACTGTTTAAGACACTGGGCTATAATGGTGAACAAGACTGGGAAGGTCCCTGCTCTTCTGGCATTTTATGGTGTGATGCAAAATATTAAATACTGATAAATGAGCAAGATTGTGTTAAATAGTGGTAACTGGTGTGGAGAAAAAAGGAATTAGGGTAATATAGGGAATGGCTAGACATGTCGGTAATTTAAATTGGGTCATTAGGAAAAACCTCAGTGAAGAGATAGTGTTTAAACTAAGCACGGAATGGTTACAAGAAGTCAACCAGGTGAAGTTCTGAGGATGCACATTTCGTAGGCAGAAGGTAGAACAAGTAGAAAGGAGCTAATGCACCATGTAGCTGATGTGTCCTCAGAACATCATGAAGACCTTGATATCTGCAGCGTAATGAGGTGTGGTGGAGTGTCAGGAATGACGTCATGTGGGAAACACTAGACCACTGCTGCTCACAGGTGAGGTTCCCGGATTGCTGCTGGTCCAAGTAGTGTTTGTTACTGGCCCATGATTAAAACAAACAAAAAACAAAAACAAACCTACAGAAATTATGAGCAAGCACTTAGAAGCTTTATATTTGACATAACATATTATGTTTATTGACTCTAAATCTACAGTCCCCAAATTACGAACTGATATGCCTGTGGTTGTGGTGAGGGGCAGTAAACTCACAGGGCACCATGGGATGTTTCAAAATTTTGAGGAAAACCCAACAGTACTCCACATCCATGTGGACATTATGCAAGGTATAGGTCAAGGCGATTCACCAGTTCAAAATGAAATTAAACTATTTTCCTTTTGCTGATGTCATATTTTTACAAAGCTGGATTTTCAGAGGTTGTGATAAAAAGCAAGTACTATTCAGCCATAAAAAAGAATGAAATGCTGCCATTCGCAACAACATGGATGAACTTGTAGAAAATCATGTTAAGTGAAATAAGCCAGGCACAGAAAGAGAAATACAACGTGTCCTCCACTCATATGTGGGAGCTGAGAGAGAGAGAGAGGGAGGGAGGGAAGGAAGGAGGGAGGAAGGGGGGGAGATAAATAAATAGATAAAACACTGAGCCTTCAGAAGGAGAAAACAGAACTGTAATTACCAAAGGGAAGAAGGGGGGTTAAGAAGAAATTGGTTAATGGACAGAAAGAATGAGTACATTTTGTAATGATGAATATGCCAACTGTCCTGATCTGATCATCACATATTTCACACAAATGCTGATGGTCAACTCTGTACTCCACAAATATGTATTATCAATTATGTTTCAATAAAAATAACATATAAAAAAACAACAGCTGTGTATTATCAACGTGTAATAGGAAATGACGGCAACGGTGTCCAGCCTGACTGCAAGATTTGAGAAGCTGTGCAGTGTCCGAGAGTCACACACATCTCACTGGTCAGTAACTAGGATGACTGAAAAATCAAATACAGATATTTGTTTTTTCTCTCAGAATATGTGTATGACTATTTTTCATGACTGTGAAGTTTTCAGGCATATAAATGTTTATTAATATTCTGATTTAATTGGTCTAGACTTTAGCCTGGGCATCAGAATTTTCATAGCTCCCCAGGTGATTGTAATGAGTACCCCAACATTGTGGCTAGGTGAAAAACAGAAAACACCTTAAACCATGAACATATTTTGGAATCTCAGCCCAGGAAGAGTTTCACCCTGACACTGCTAGAAATCTCCTTCTGTAGCAGAGAAAGGACTCAGAGGTCAAATGACCAGGAGCAGGACCACAGTGTGGAAACTCTGCAGACACAAGCCACAGCAAGACAGGTATTCTGTGACCCACGGTTATTCCAAGTACATCTGGGAGCGGCAGCCTTGTCCACCCTGTGCTGCGAGCTTCTCAGAAATGCAGCATCTCAGGCCCTATCCCACACCTACTCAGTCAGAATCTTCATTTTAACAAGACTTTTTGGTGCTTCCTAAAAACACTATAGTTGGAGAACTGGTCTGTAATCCACAAGCTAACTCTGTGAGACAAAACAGTATATACTGGTCAAGATAGATCCTCAGAAGGAAACAGCCCAGCAAGAAAAAAAAAAGTCCATTTAAACTTCGTACCTGCTGATCAAAGGAAGAGTCATTCCTAAAGTTCTCTTTAGATTTTACCATCTTCTCTCATCTTGGGAATCTTTACCTTACTCCTTCTTCTGGTCCCTTCCATGGTATTTAAACACATTGAAGAGTCACCCCATATCTTTAAAGCATCCCGCCTTGACCCCTTTCCTCTTACAGGTTTCCTCTGTTCCCCAGTTCACCTTCTCAAAGCTCCCTAAAAAGCTGGCCCCATGCTTGCGACTCCATGGCTTGTACCCCTGTCACCCCACTACAACTGCCCTTGTCACGGTCGTCAGTGACCTCCAGGTCTCAGGACCCCATATCCTTCTTGATTGGTCAGACTCCTTCATTTTTGACTCCCTTCCTTCTTCTGAGAAACACGTTCTTGACTCTGATGACATTAAACGCTCCTGCTTTCCCTCCTACCTCTCTTCTACAATACGTCATTTTCCCAGTGGTTTCTTCTTCCCAGGCCCATCCTGACAGGCAGGTATTCTCCAGAGTTCCCACTGGGTCGCCGTCTTCTCAACTCATTCTCTGCATTATTCATCAGGAATCCTGTGTCCATGCTAATGGTTCCTTCTGTCTCCAGCCCAGACCTTACTCCTGCCCACTGGAGAGTTTGATTTGGTTGTTGGCCTTGCACCCCCAATCACTTTCTTCTCCCATCCCATCCCCCCAAACCTAGTCTACCTCTGATGTCCCCTAAATGAGGGAAAGTCATCACCACACATCTATTGCACAAGTCGTCCATCCAGAGCCAGATTTGAGCCTTTCCTTCCTTATTTCCAAAATCCAGTCAATCACGAGACCCTTGTGTTTCTATTTCCTAAAAATATTTCTAATATATCTTCTTCTCTGCATCGTCTCTCAAGACATAATCATCTCTCAACTAGCTTGCTGCAACAACCGCCCCCCTTACGGGAATCCTTGCTTTTGCTTGTCTCCTCCAGATCACACCTCCCTTTTCTACCCACAGGCCACAGTGGTGCTTTTAAAACAGAAATAGCATCATCCACTCCTAAGGTAAAATCCAGACACCTTCACATGGTTTCCAAGGCCACCATGACCTGGCCTATCAAGCCTTGTTCTTAGCTTCTACTGCTACAACTTGTCAGAAGATATTTGATCTCTCTCTCTCCCCATCCTTTATCCTCTCCCCCCATATTTGTATATATTCTCCATCTCTACTTGCAGTACTCTTCCCTTTTTTCTTATTCACCTGCCACATCTCAGCTTAAAATTCACTTCTCTTTGAAAGCTTTCCCTGATCCCTCAATACTAAGCAGAAGCTTCTTTAACATTGAAGTTTCCATAGTAAACTTTCATAACACCTTTTTTGTTAACTGTGTGTTCTGTTGTCTCCGTGTGGGCAAAGACTGTGTCCATTTTGCTCACTATTTCATCTCATCACCCAGCACAGTTTTCGTACACATCAGTGACACAATATTTAATCATATTAAGAGCAGACACTTATTTTGTGCTTATCATGTGCCTGACACTCTCCTAAATACATTATATGAATTATTTAATCTCACAACAAGCTCTTGTCATAGTGACTAGTATTATAGCCATTTACAGAAAGGCAAACCGAGGCACAGAGAGGCTAAGTAACATGTACAAACAGCTAGTAAGTGGCAGGGTCAGCATTCAAACCTAGACAGTCTGACCCCAGAGACCATGCTCTTAACAATGTCGGTTGACTAAAGAATGAGAATAAGTGAAAGTATGGGGACTTGGAGAAAACTTACAGAAGTCAAATTCATTTCCCCATGCCACATGGCTGGGAGCTACTGGGGCTAGGGTTTCACTCTGCATCTTCTGATTCCAAGTTTTATACATGTAGTGAATGTTCTGCACTGCCCCTTATATTTTTAATTGTTTTAAAAGCAAATGCATTTTTGCTCTCTGTGGACATGGTTTTAATAAGCCTGTTTAAATTTTCATAATTCAAATGCAAATTCCCCTGTTGCAGCCGTCTGTGATTCACAGACTTCAGTAAGTGGCCTCTGCTCTTGGTGGTAAGGACCCCATGAACTGATGGCCCTGCATTTATCCCACTTCCTCTATGATCAGACACTCAGAACAGACTGCTGAGCCAGGAGGTTAGAATAGTCTGTCATAGCTTCCAAAATATTAATTGGATAGTAATATTTTTGCTCTATAGGCAGCTGGTTCATAACCTCACTGGGAAAGTGGAAAATGGTGATTAAAAAAATGTCTGAATTCTAGAAGAAATAATAATGTTTCAGAATGTCTCAGGAGTTAACTGAGCTGGCCATTTTTTTTCCTTAATTCTCCAAAATTCACATTCAGTAAGTATTGCTATACCCTGCTATAAGATGTTTAAATCCAATCCTATGGTTCTTGGACATTTCTCAGTCTTCTGTATTCCCATCAAAATCAAATGCTGAATTCAGGTCCTATACTTTTACTAAAACCTTCCTTAATTACCTGAGTACTGAATACAAATTTTATTAAATTGTGTATTCTCAATACCTAAATTTATTTCACTTACATCATGTTTTTCTGAATAAACTCTCCACGAATGAATGAATGTATGAATTCTCCTAAGCCTTCACTGTATTCCCCTTTCTTTGAATATTTGGTTTGTAGCAGAAATTTTTTCAACATGGTTCCTACATTCGTTTGCATAGTAGACCAACAGAAGTCATGGTTCTCTTTGTGAAACACCATGAAATTCAAAATATTAAAAGTCATGTAGTAATCAAACATATACATTTTATTATCCTCTCCTACCTTTGGCTACTCCACTCTACTTTCCTTGGCTAGTTCTTTTCTCTCTGTTACATTTCCCAGAGTGTTGCTGTTACCTTCTCTTTCTCTCTTTTTACCTAGTACCATGGTTCAAACACTCTACATATTGATGATTTGCAAATTTTCTTTAACATTGAAGTTTCCACAGCAAACTTTCATAACACCTTTTGCATTACTGTGTGTTCAGCTGTCTCCATGTGGGCAAAGACTGTCCATCTTGCTCACTATTTCATCTGATCACCCGGCAGAGTTTTCATACACATCAGTGGCACAATATTTAATCATATTAAGAGCGGACACTTATTTTGTGCTTATCATGTGCCTGACACTCTCCTAAAAAAATTATATGAATTATTTAATCTCACAACAAGCTCTTGTCATAGTGATTAGTATTATCCCCATTAACAGAAGGGCAAACCAAGGCACAGAGATGCTAAGTAACATGTACAAACAGCTTTTTCATCTTCAGCCCTGACCTGTCCAAGTAGCACCAAACTCACTTATCCAACTGACTGAAAACCATTCCTCTTCTAGTCTTAACCATATCAGTAAGTGACCATTACTTGGGTCACAATCCCAAGAATAAGATTGCCAAGTCAAACATAGGACAGTAAGTGTTCTGTAAATCCAAGATGGCAGTTTTCACAGAAGTGTTGCATGCAGGAAAGCCAAGTCCGTATCCAGAATAAGTGTCTATTCCATTAAGAGCAAAGCACAGTCCTTTCCATGATGGAAGTGGTCTAATATAATGAATCTGCCACCAAATTACTTTGGGCTCTTCATGGTTCTGAGGTTACTGTACTGGCTGGGGTGATTGATCCTGATTAACAAGTGTGAACTGGGCTGCTACTACACAAGATGTAAGAAGAGTAGGTCTGGAATACAAGAGATTCCTTAGGGTATCTCTTAGCACTGTCAGTCCTGTGATTAAAGTCAATTGAAAACTACAACAACCCAAACCAGGTTGTATTACTAACAGCTCAGACCCTTTCGGAATAAATGTTTGGGTTACTGCAGGAGGTAAAGAAACAAGACTATAAGAGGTTCTTACTTAGGTCAAAGTGACTGTAGAATGGATAGTAGAAGAACGTAGTTATAAATACGAGCTATGACCACGTGACTATTTGCAGAAATGAGGGCCTTAATAGTTATGAGTATTCCTTTTTCATTTTGTTATTGAATATGTTTGCATATATATCAGCCCAATATTTTTGTTTTCTTTCCTCTCTTACTCCCTTGTCATTTAAAATAAGATATATTAATAATAGCTAACTTTATATTACAATGTTTACAGGATATCAAAGGAGAACAGTGACCAACCCCCAAGTACCTTGCATGCTCTTTTAGGGAACGGGTTAGCATGTATTAGGTAGAAGTAAAACTCTTTATTGTCTTTTGGTTTAAAGAGATGTGTGTGAGTGCCAGGTAGACAAGAAGTAAACTGTGATGGTCTTTTTGGTGTGTCTGTTTGACTAGACAATATTCCTCAGTAGTTCAATCAAACACTAGTCTTGTGTTGCTGTGAAGGTATTTTGTAGATGTGATTGAAGTCCATAGTCAGCTGACTTGAACTAAGGGACATTATCCTAGATAATCTGTCTTCTAGATATTACAGATAATCTTAATGGGTATGATTTAATTATTTGAAAACCCTTAAAAGCAGAACTGAGACTTTTCTGAGAGAAGAGGAAATTCTGGCTGCTGAGTAGAGCTTTAGCTTCTGCCAAGGGTGTCAGGCTGCCCTTTCTGATGGCCTGCCCTATGAATTTTATTTTATTTTTTTTTTATTTTTTTTTATTTTTTTTTATTTTTTCTTTTTAAATTTTATTTTGTCGATATACATTGTAGCTGATTAATGCTCCCCATCACCAAAACCTCCCTCCCTTCTCCCTCCCCCCCCCAACCATGTCCTCTCTGTTTGCTTGTTGCATCAACCCCAAATAATTGTGGTTGTTATATCCTCTTCCCCCCCCCCCCCCGGTTTGTGTGTGTATGTGTGTATGTGTGTGTGTGAATTTATATATTAATTTTTAGCTCCCACCAATAAGTGAGAACATGTGGTATTTCTCTTTCTGTGCCTGACTTGTTTCACTTAATATAATTCTCTCGAGGTCCATCCATGTTGTTGCAAATGGCAGTATTTCATTCGTTTTTATAGCTGAGTAGTATTCCATTGTGTAGATGTACCACATTTTCCGTATCCACTCATCTGATGATGGGCATTTGGGCTGGTTCCAACTCTTGGCTATTGTAAAGAGTGCTGCGATGAACATTGGGGAACAGGTATACCTTCGACTTGATGATTTCCATTCCTCTGGGTATATTCCCAACAGTGGGATGGCTGGGTCGTATGGTAGATCTATTTGCAATTGTTTAAGGAACCTCCATACCATTTTCCATAGAGGCTGCACCATTTTGCAGTCCCACCAACAATGTATGAGAGTTCCTTTTTCTCCGCAGCCTCGCCAGCATTTATCGTTCATAGTCTTTTGGATTTTAGCCATCCTAACTGGGGTTAGATGGTATCTCAATGTGGTTTTGATTTGCATTTCCCGGATGCTGAGTGATGTTGAGCATTTTTTCATATGTCTGTTGGCCATTTGGATATCTTCCTTAGAGAAATGCCTACTTAGCTCTTTTGCCCATTTTTTAATTGGGTTGCTTGTTTTCTTCTTGTAAAGTTGTTTGAGTTCCTTATATATTCTGGATATTAATCCTTTGTCAGATGTATATTTTGCAAATATTTTCTCCCACTCTGTTGGTTGTCTTTTAACTCTTTTAATTGTTTCTTTTGCTGTGCAGAAGCTTTTTAGTTTGATATAATCCCATTTGTTTATTTTTCCTTTGGTTGCCCGTGCTTTTGGGGTCGTATTCATGAAGTCTGTGCCCAGTCCTATTTCCTGAAGTGTTTCCCCTATGTTTTCTTTAAGAAGTTTAATTGTCTCAGGGTGTATATTTAAATCCTTAATCCATTTTGAGTTGATTTTAGTATACGGTGAGAGGTATGGATCTAGTTTCATTCTCCTGCATATGGATATCCAGTTATCCCAGCACCATTTGCTGAAGAGGCAGTCCCTTCCCCAGTGAATAGGCTTGGTGCCTTTGTCAAAGATCAGATGGCAGTAAGTGTGAGGGTTGATTTCTGGATTCTCTATTCTATTCCATTGGTCAGTGTGTCTGTTTTTATGCCAGTACCATACTGTTTTGGTTATTATAGCTTTGTAGTATAGCTTAAAGTCAGGTAGTGTTATGCCTCCAGCTTTATTTTTTTTGCTCAGCATTGCTTTGGCTATTCGTGGTCTTTTATTGTTCCATATAAATGTCTGAATAGTTTTTTCCATTTCTGAGAAAAATGTCTTTGGAATTTTGATGGGGATTGCATTGAATTTGTATATCACTTTGGGTAGTATGGACATTTTCACTATGTTGATTCTTCCAATCCAAGAGCATGGGATATCTTTCCATCTTCTTGTATCCTCTCTAATTTCTCTCAGCAGTGGTTTGTAGTTCTCATTATAGAGATTTTTCACCTCCTTGGTTAACTCAATTCCTAAGTATTTTATTTTTTTGGTGGCTATTGTAAATGGGCAGGCTTTCTTGATTTCTCCTTCTGCATGTTCACTATTGGAGAAAAGAAATGCTACTGATTTTTGTGTGTTGATTTTGTATCCTGCTACTGTGCTGAAATCATTTATCAATTCCAACAGTTTTTTTGTAGAGGTTTTAGGCTGTTCGATATATAGGATCATGTCATCTGCAAACAGGGACAGTTTGACTTCATCTTTTCCAATCTGGATGCCCTTTATTTCCTTCTCTTCTCTGATTGCTCTGGCTAGTACTTCCAACACTATGTTGAATAGGAGTGGTGAGAGTGGGCATCCTTGTCTAGTGCCTGTTCTTAAAGGAAAAGCTTTCAGCTTTTCCCCATTCAGGATGATATTGGCAGTGGGTTTGTCATATATGGCTTTAATTATGTTGAGATACTTTCCCTCTATACCTAACTTATAGAGGGTCTTTGTCATGAATGAGTGCTGAACTTTATCAAATGCTTTTTCAGCATCTATAGAGATGATCATATGGTCCTTGTGTTTGAGTTTATTAATATGGTGTATCACATTTATTGATTTGCGTATGTTGAACCAACCTTGCATCCCTGGGATGAATCCCACTTGATTGTGATGAATAATTTTTCGTATGTGTTGCTGTATTCTGTTTGCTAGTATTTTAGTGAGGATTTTTGCATCTATATTCATCAAGGATATCGGCCTGTAGTTTTCTTTTTTGGTTATATCTTTACCTGGTTTTGGTATCAGGATGATGTTTGCTTCATAGAATGAGTTTGGGAGATTTGCGTCCGTTTCAATCTTTTGGAATAGTTTGTAAAGAATCGGTGTCAATTCCTCTTTGAATGTTTGGTAAAATTCTGCTGTGAATCCATCTGGTCCTGGGCTTTTCTTTGTTGGGAGCCTTCTGATAACAGCTTCAATCTCCTTTATTGTTATTGGTCTGTTCAAATTTTCTACGTCTTCACGGTTCAGTTTTGGGAGCTTGTGTGTGTCCAGAAATTTATCCATTTCCTCCAGATTTTCAAATTTGTTGGCGTATAGTTGTTTATAGTAGTCTCGAATGATTCCTTGTATTTCAGATGAATCAGTTGTAATATCGCCTTTTTCATTTCTAATTTTTGTTATTTGAGTCTTCTCTCTTCTTTTTTTTGTTAGCCATGCTAATGGTTTGTCAATTTTATTTATCTTTTCAAAAAACCAACTTTTTGATTCGTTGATCTTTTGAATTGTTTTTTGGTTTTCAATTTCATTCAGTTCTGCTCTGATCTTAATGATTTCTTTCCGTCTGCTAACTTTAGGATTGGATTGTTCTTGTTTTTCTAGTTCTTTAAGGTGAAGTGTTAGGTTGTTCACTTGCCATCTTTCCATTCTTCTGAAGTGAGCATTTAATGCAATAAATTTTCCCCTCAATACTGCTTTTGCAGTATCCCACAGGTTTTGGTATGATGTATCATTGTTTTCATTAGTTTCAATAAACTTTTTGATTTCCTGCTTGATTTCTTCTTGGACCCATATGTCATTAAGTAGAATGCTGTTTAATTTCCATGTGTTTGTATAGTTTCCAGAGTTTTGTTTGTTATTAATTTCTAGTTTTAATCCATTGTGGTCTGAGAAGATACATGGGATAATTCCAATTTTTTTGAATTTATTGAGACTTGATTTGTGACCTAATATGTGATCTATCTTGGAGAATGATCCATGTGCTGATGAGAAGAATGAATATACTGAGGTTGTTGGGTGGAATGTTCTGTAGATATCTGCCAATTCCAATTGGTCTAGAGTCTTGTTTAGATCTTGTGTTTCTCTACTGATTCTTTGCCTAGATGATCTGTCTAATATTGACAGTGGAGTGTTCAGGTCCCCTGCTATTATGGTATTAGTGTCTATTTCCTTCTTTAGGTCTAATAGAGTTTGTTTTATAAATCTGGCTGCTCCAACATTGGGTGCGTACATATTTATGATTGTTATGTCTTCTTGATGGATCAGTCCTTTTATCATTAAGTAGTGTCCCTCATTGTCTCTTTTTATGGTTTTTAGTTTAAAGTCTATTTTGTCAGATATAAGAATAGCCACTCCAGCTCGTTTTTCTTTTCTGTTTGCATGGTAAATCTTTTTCCATCCTTTTACTCTTAGTCTGTGTGAATCTTTATGGGTGAGGTGGGTCTCTTGTAGGCAGCATATAGTTGGGTCCTGCTTTTTGATCCAGTCAGCCAGTCTGTGTCTTTTAATTGGGGAATTTAAGCCTTTAACATTAAGAGTTGTTATTGAAAGGTGTTGATTTATTCTTAGCATTTTATTGGTTGTTTGGTTGTCTTAGGTGTCTTTTGTTCCTTGCTTTCTGATTTACTGTTTGGTTTCTTTGTTTGTTGGTTCCTTAGGTTGTAGATAGTGTTTTTGTTAGCTTGTTTTCTCTTCATGAATGCCATTTTTATTGTACTAGCGGGTTTAGATTTTTCTTAGGTTTTTATGGCAGTGGTAGTTATTTTTCAGGAACCAAACCCAGTACTCCCTTGAGGATTTCTTGTAAGGGTGGTCTTGTGGTAGTGAATTCCCGCAGTTTTTGTTTGTCTGAGAAATATACTATTTGCCCCTCATTTCGGAAGGATAGCCTTGCAGGGTAGAGTATTCTTGGCTGGCAATCTTTGTCTTTTAGTATTTTGAAAATATCATCCCATTCCTTTCTAGCTTTTAGGGTTTGTGATGAAAAGTCTGATGTTAACCTGATTGGGGCTCCCTTATAGGTGATTTGACGCTTCTCTCTTGCAGCTTTTAAGATTCTCTCTTTGTCTCTGAGTTTTGCCAATTTGACTATGACATGTCTTGGAGAAGGCCTTTTTGGGTTGAATACGTTTGGAGATCGTTGAGCTTCCTGGATCTGAAGATCTGTGATTTTTCCTATACCTGGGAAGTTTTCTGCCACTATTTTGTTGAATATGTTTTCTATGGAATCTCCATTTTCCTCCCCTTCTGGAATACCCATGACTCGGATATTTGAGCGCTTGAGGTTGTCTGATATCTCTCTCAGATTTTCTTCCATGTCCTTGATTCTTTTTTCTTTCTTTTTGTCTGCTTGTGTTATTTCAAACAGCCCATCTTCAAGTTCAGAGGTTCTCTCTTCAACTTCGACAAGCCTGCTGGTTAAACTCTCCGTTGTGTTTTTTATTTCGCTGAATAACTTCTTCAGTTCAGCAAGTTCTGCTACATTTTTTTTCAGGACATTGATTTCCTTGTATATTTCCTCTTTCAGATCCTGTATACTTTTCCTCATTTCATCATGATGTCTAGCTGAGTTTTCTTGTATCTCATTCAGTTTCCTTAGAATTATCACTCGAAATTCCTTATCAGTTATTTCAAGGGCTTCTTGTTCTATAGGATCTAGAGTATGAGATTTATTAACTTTTGGTGGTGTACTTTCTTGATTTTTTGTATTTCTGGTGTCTTTTTTTTGGTGTTTATTCATTGTGGCAGGGGGTTTCACAGTCCACCGGTTTAAGACTAATGACTAACTAGGATGTTGCTGTGGTTGCCAATTTGGTATGGCTCCCGCCGTGACTGCTCAGTTGGCCTCTAGTGTCTTGTGTGTGTGGTTGCCTCGGGTCTTGGGCTTCTCCGGGGATCCACCTTTCTGGTCAGCTTGGACTCTGCTGGGCTGGTGGATCACGTACCACAGGGTGTGTGATCTCTGTTGAGCTTTCACTTTCTGTACAGGACTTCTCCCCGTTCAGTGTGCTCTGGCCCAGGCTGTTAGATCGTGCAGTGGCGACCCCACCGGGTGTGTGGTTTCTGTCGAGTCTCCGCCTCCCTGGCCGCCCGTCTCCCCCCTCTGTGCACACTGTGCTGGGTTGGGGCGTGTCTTCTGCACCCCTCGTCTATCAGCTGGGCCTTCAAGACCCTGCTCAGCACCGCCTCGCCCAGGAAGTCTACCAGGTTTCTGCTAGGCACAGACGACCAGTCTCTCTGGGTGCCTTTGTAGCACTGTGTAGATCTTTCTCGGGTCTTGTTCACCTTTGTATCCCCCCGGTATAAAACGAGTCTAGTGCCCGCCTGCAGCCTGCTCTCCGGCAGGTTCAAGCAGACCTGGGAACTCTCCTACCACACTATTCCCAACCAGAAATTCGTTAGGCTTTTTTCCAAACTGGTGGTCGCAGAGATGGTATCTGCCTCCCAGTAACAGGAAGTTTACCGGGGCGGAGTCCAGGGTGTGGTGGAGTGACAGTCGGCCCGCCCGTACTTCCTAGCCCTCCCAAAACTGGTCGGGATGCCCCACACCCCCAGCCCTGCCAGAGAACCGTGGAGGGAGTGGGAGAGGAGGTCGGCCCGCAGGGTCCGGAAAGCCCCGCGCCAGGCCAAGCAAATGGGCTCAGTGATGGCCGAGCAGGGCGGAGCTGCCCGCACCTGGGAAAATGGAGGCAGCACCGTGCCCTATGAATTTTAGACTTTCTTATCCAGCCCCCATGATAGTTTAAGACAATTCCTGGCAATAAATTTCTTAATATAAATCTCCTACTGACTCTTGTTGAACCCTGATCAACACACTAAATCTGAAAACCCTGCATTGGAGTTGATTCGAATCCTCTCTTTTTATTCTTTTTTTTTTTTTTTTTTTTTTTTTTGCCTTTTCCGTGACCGGCACTCAGCCAGTGAGTGCACTGGCCATTCCTATGTAGGATCCAAACCCACGGCAGGAGCGTCGCCGCGCTCCCAGCGCTGCGAATCCTCTCTTTTTAATCCTCTACCTCATCATCAGCAATTCCTGTTGGTGCTATTTCCAAAACATACAGTGAATCATATCTCAACATCTCTAATCTGGTCCAAACCAAGTCAATCTTCTATTTAAATTTTTCAAAGGGATTTTCACCACACTTTCAGTAAAATCTAAACTTCTTAGCATGGTCTAGAGTCGTGGTTCTAGGCCAAATTTTTGGTCTTAGGACCAAAATTTATATTCTTAAAAATTATTGAGAACCCTAAAGAGCTTTTGTTGATGTGAAACATATCTATCAATATTTACTGTATTGGAATTTAAAACTTAGAATTTTAAAAAGTTGTTGTTATTGATAACCCCATACCAGCCAGCCACCAAAAAAAAAAAAAAAAAAAGGAGTTATTAATGTATTTAAAATAATAAATCTACTACATGTTAAAATAAGTAGCATATTTGGTGACAATAACTGTAGTCTCAAATAATTAGTGGGAAAAGTGCTATTTCTTTCCAATTTTTGCAAATCTCATTGAAGTCTGGCTAATAGAAGATAGCTAGGGTCTCTTATCTGTTTCTGTATTTAGTATGTTACAATATGTTGCCTTGTTTCAAGCATATGAAGAAAGTCTGGCCTTACCCAGATATGTAGTTAAGAAAGGGAAGAATATTTTAATAGCCTGTTTGGTGCATATGTAGGTACAAATACTTGACAAATGATAGTTTTTTTAAAGGTGACTTGCAATGTGGAGTTTGAAACTATATGAACATTGAAATCTATTACTTTATCTTTTAGTCTAAATTCATCTTTTACCCTTCCACAATTTTGTAACTTATTGCTTTGGTCTTTTAAAAAATGTTGTTTCTCGGAGTTAGACAAATTTTCCAAAACTTGACATGTTCTATATATAATAACAAACAATCATGTTCAGTTAATATTACCACAAATCTCATCAGAGAGTTGCTAAGCTTACAATGGGAGATGTAAGTTATCTAAAATTCCAATTTTCTCTTGAAAGCTTACATTTTTTCATCCATAACAAATACCATCATTTGTTTACATTTAAGGAACAGGTTCACTTTGTTCTCTTTCAAGCAAATGTTGGTCAGATACTCAAGTCTGAACACACTTTGTCAGATGTTCTTTCAAGTAAAAATAGTGTTCCGTGAAAAAAGTGACTAGTTCAGCCAGCAACTCAAATAACCACACACATGATTTTCCCTAATATCACCATAACACTTTGATGTGGAACAAAAGTGTTTCACATGAATTTCTCATTTGCCACAAATAAGATCAGGTCAGACTTAGTAAAATTAATAATTTTTATTGCTCATGAAAGGACATGAAAATGAAATTGGTTTTTATTTCTCTGCAAGTGCATGGTAGTAAAGAAAAATGCTTCATGGTATTATGTTGATTCACACTAAGGAGCATTAGTTTTACCCATGATCACTTTTGTGCCATCAGCATAAATGTCAACACAATGATATGGACAACGAATATCTGAGTATCATTATGACAATAATTTTGACTTTGTGGACCCCCTGAAAAGGTCTTGGAGATGCCCAAGGTGTTCAAAAACTGCACTTTCCGAATCTCTGTTATAAGCTATGCCTAGTCATAACCCCCCATTCTAATTTAAATTTCATGGAAAATCCAGACATTCAGAAACTATGGCAAACAGGAAAATGTCAGGCTCACTCCGTTTCTCTAATCTACAGAAACATGAATGTCTATAGGCTGCTTCCCCATTATTGAGCATAATTACATAATATGTGTTCTTCTACAGAATACCTTCTATATATTTCATATACGTGGCTGTACTGGACTACACAGTGTATTAGCAGGAT
This sequence comes from Cynocephalus volans, assembly GCF_027409185.1. Lineage (NCBI taxonomy): Eukaryota > Metazoa > Chordata > Mammalia > Dermoptera > Cynocephalidae > Cynocephalus > Cynocephalus volans. Next base: position 48,838,677 of record NC_084462.1, read on the forward strand.
TTTCCAGAGAGACAAAACTAATAGGATGTGTGTATTTATATAGAGAGAGTTGTTTTAAGGAATTGGCTCACACAATTATGAAAGTGGCTAGTCCAAAATCTGCAGGGTGGGCTAACAGGCTGGAGACCCAGGAACAGCTGACATCAGTTTGAGTTTGGAGGCCATCTGCTGGTGGAATTCCCTCCTCCTCAGGGAGGTCAGTCTTTGTTCTGATTAAAGTCTTCAACTGATGGAACAAGTCCCACCCACATTTTGCAGTGCAATCTGCTTTACTCAAAGTCCACCAATTTAAATTTGAATTCCATCCAAAAACACCCTCACTGAAATATCCAGAATAATATTTGACCTCATATCTGGACACAGAGGCCCATCCAACTTGACACAAAAAATTAACCATCACGCACAGTGCCTCCCAAAATATATCTCTTTGTCAGAGCCTCAGAATGTGGTCATAGTTAGAAATGGTCTTTGTAGATGTAATTAGTTAAGATGAGGTCATACTGAAGTACGGTGGGCCTTTAATACAAGACTAGTGTCCTGTTAAGAAGAAAAGAAGAGACACACAGACACACACAAGAGGAAAGCCACGTGGTGACAGAGGCAGGGACTGGAGTGCTGTGTCTACAAGCCAAGGAACGCCAAGGATTGCCAGCAACATCAGCAGCTGTGTTGTGTAGAACAGACTGTCCCCTAGCACCTTCAGGGAGAGCGTGGCCCTGCCAACACCTTGATTTCAGACGACTAGCCTCCAGGTCTGTGAGGGAATACATTTCTGTTGTTTTAAACCCCCCAGTTTGTAGTAATTTGTTATGGCAGCCCTAGAAAAATAATACAACTGCTGTATTACTATATGACTTAAAGTGTGTAAAAGTGGAAGCAAAAATCTCTTCTTGGGTAGAAATAAATAAACAATCGGGATTTCTCTCAAAAAGGTTGGGAAGCAGAGACACAACCCCTGACTTGGATGTGTTCAGTGACCCCGAGCGTGGAAAGAGAGACAAAGCTGGGGACTGAGCACAGACCCTGGCAGAAGAGAGAAGACAGCAGTGACATTGAACAGAACCAGCTGGGGACATCTGCAAAATGCAGGAAGCCAATTGAGGGCACAGGGTAGAAGGGTCAGGCATGTGTTAGCCATTTTCCTCTTTGATACAGGAGAGCTTCTCAGAATGATATCTAAGAGTCACTCAGAGAGTCCCAACTTGGCCTCCTGCAAAGTTAGGAGTAAGAAAGAGAAGAGAGGAGAATTGGCAGAGAGGTTGAGGGAAGAGTGAGACCTGCTGTCCCTCTAGAAGGGGAAAGAAAGTGTCAGATCGCAACTGGTAAATAAGATGTTACAGCGAAGCTTGAAAAGCTGGGTCCTTTCTCCTTTGTAAAGGCTCTACCTGCGTAACATGAAGGGGCTTGGTGACAGACACATTAAAACACCATTAAACTGTGAAATAGAACACAGTGTGAAAATAGATTTAACCTTCACAGTGTATCGATCTCCAGCCCGCACTGTGCCCAAGTTTTTGGACAACTGTTTTATAATAGGTTTTACTTATTTTCCTGTTGCTATTCTGACTTCCTCAGAGGAGGGTGTTATTTCTAAAAGCTCCTGACAGCTGAGAGAAGCAGGCTTGCTTCTCAGGGAGCTCCTGGCCTTGGAATGCTCCTGCCAGCTGCTCCATAAACAGAAATCAGTTTTGTGAAAGTGAGGAATGGTTCTGTGGTGGATGCTGGGATGACAGGCACCCAAGGAGGAGCAGGAGGAGAATAATGCCAGGTTCTCAGGGAGTGGGAAAGAGGGAGGGTTGGGCCCATGCAACTCGAGGCAACAGCAGGAGCTAAGTGTCCACGCCTCTCATGACTTCATTTGGGACCTACGGACACGGGGATATTGCTGCTGTGTAGGATTGCTCTTTTGTCTCATGTTGTTCTTCAAAGTGTGCATACACATACAAACACATGCACAAGCCATCAAAACTCTTTTCACAAGAAGAAACCAAAGAACTTCACTTCCCTACAACAAAAATGATCAAGAGCCTGTAATTCTCCAAATAATTTTCTGAATAAGTTTTTAACCCACATGAACAGACTAAGAAAAAGTAACATAAAGACAACAAAATTACTTACTTTTTATGGGAACATTCACAGGTAAATATGAATCTGCAATGGCTTAGAGAATGAAGCAAATTGGAAGAGACATTTGTATCTCAAAGTAAATAATAATGAACCAAGAATCCCTTATATGTGGGATTTGCAACACTATTTTCTTTTTGACCATCATATTTACTGAAGGAACACCTAAGGAATAGCCCCTTCCTACATTGTACCAGAATAAGAGAAAAATTGTAACGAAGAGACCGGTGTGCCAAAGCATTCAATAAACCAGGGAGCTTTCCATATGGGCCATGAAAAGCCAAAGCCAAGACTTCATGGTGTTTCAGCCACAAAGCAAAGCCACAGTCCATCACCAAAAGCAGACCAAGTGCCCCTGAGGGTGCTCAGATTTGAGGTCTCACAACTTTGTCCCCCAACCAAACTTCTTACAATTCATCGTATTAGAGATTCAAACATATTTGCTAAAACTGAATATAGTTTTCTATATAAAAACTCTTTGTAAAAGAGGACACAAGTTTCTTTTTAACATGACAACAAATCTGTCCCAGACTAGTAACTGTATCATGCTTGATAGTGGAAACCTAAATTCCCTTTATGTTTAGAAATATGATGAAGCTACCCCACTTAACTATTATTTAAAATTATTATGTAAATAATAACTGGTTAAGTTAAATTAAAATGAAATAATGAAAGGGATAAAGAAAAATTGTCTTTTTTGATCATATGATTGTTTACCTAGAAAATTCAGTTAAGATCTACTACTAAGTGATTAAAACAAATAATTTATTTAAGTATACTCACTGATTAAGTAGCAGTAATTTCCTGTATTATTAATATGGATACTTTTATTAAGAAAAAAAGAGATCCCTTTCCTCCAAAAAGATTGCACCCAGTTGCAACTAAAAATATAAAATAAGTGGATATAATTTTTACAGGAAATATGGAGAACCCGTACTAATAAAACTATAAAATATTATTATGTAATGTCAGATGTTGAGAGACTTAGTATTATAAAGAAAGCAAATGTTCACAAATAATTCATGAATATAATGAAGTTCCAGTATGATATTTTAGAGCATGAGAAAATTTTCGCCAAAGTTTATGTAGAAGAATAAAATGATGTAGATAGTTGGGGCTTTTGAAAATGAAGAGCAGTTGGGGGCAACGTGACCAGTCAGTTATTCATCATTCATTAGGAAATGTTTGAGGACTCAGTATGGACACTTTTCTTATGGCAGGGGTGGGGCTGGACAGACAAGGTTGCTGCCTTGAAGGAGCTTACTATCTGCTAGAAGAAAGAGAGAGTAAAGAATTAACAATACAAATACTATAAACATCTAATTATAAAAGGTAATAAGTGTTTTAAAAGAAAGCTACAGCTTATAGAAAAGCAGCATCTGGTGGTGTCAGTTGTTCTCTGGCTAACTTAGATGATGCCATTCACATGGATGGCCACCCAAATGCTGTCACTGGACTGGTGTGCAGCACACCAGCTGCCAGGTGCATAGGTCTGTAAGGGGAGTGATGTTTACCTGGGGTCAAGGATGGGAAGGGTAAGAGAGTTCCCAGTAGAAGAAAAACAGGTTTGAAGATACTACAACAGGAAGATCTTGACACAATCAAGAAACAAAAGAAGTCCAGTTTGGACAAACGATGGAACTCCAGAAAGAGACACAAACCAAGAGTGGATAGAAGCATGAGGGGGATCACAGGGAAATCATGCATAATGTAACAGATTTTATCTAAGTGCAGCAAAAATCTCCCTACAGGTTCGGCGCAGGGAAGTATTGTGATAAAAATAGCGGTTCCATCTTACTTTTTCTATTGTGTGGACAATGGTTTGGAATGGATTAAGAATGAACCCAGGGAAAGTGAACAGGGAGCATGCAGTATTCCAGGAGGAACATGGTAGTGTGATTAACCAGGCTGAGGGCACTGGAAGTGGAAAGTGGAAGGATTTGGGCAATATTTTGAAGATAGAATGAATGAGAATTGGTGATTGCATGGAAAGTCAAAATACCTATATAAAGCCTATATAATTTAAAGAGTTTTTCACTGGTGTAAGAAAAGACAGACCAATTATTGGGACAGAACAGAAAACCAGAAGCAGATCCATATATATTATTACAAAATAAACTTGGCATTTTAAAATAGTGAGAAAGAATTGTTTCTCCATGAAAAGTATTACGTAATTAGCTAAATTTTTTGAGGAGGAGGCAGAGAGAATTGAATAAAGTCTCTACTTTTCTCACAACCTGCACCAAATAAAAATAAAGCTTTAAAAGTAGTAGAAGATGAGATAGGTGTGTGTGTGTGTGTGTGTGTGTGTGTGTGTGTGTGTGTGTGTGTGTGTGTGTGTGTGTATTTAATTTTTTACTTTGTTCTTTCTTTGCTTTTGGACCTTAGGAAGAGACAATATAAAATATTCCCAGTCCATGGTTCCCTATTGTGCACTGGCCGATACAACATACTCTCTTTTCTTTATGTTTGATTTTCTCCCCAGTCCTCACTCCAACTCTACCTCTCTGAATTTGTGCCCTCCAAACTCACCAGGCTCCCACTCCAATGTTTTTGATAATATTACTACTTAGGGTTAATGAGAGAGAGGCATAAATGTTAATACATGGGAAGCCCTTTGGAAAGACCTAGCATTTTTAACCCCTCAATGAATATTAACCAATTTTAAGTTCATCATTAAGTTGTTCCATCAAAGAATATAGTATATCTCTTCATTTAATCAAATTTTCATTTATATCCTTTAATTGCTTCAAGATTTTCTCTGTAAATGCTCATGTACTCGTTGTTAGATTAAACACTAGTCGTTTTATAGTTTTTGTTGCTATTTTAAAAGAAATCTTATTTTCTGTTTCCTTTTTTGAGTGGTTATTTCCAGAACAAAAGAATGCTATTGATTTTTAAATTTTATTTTGAATTCTGAATTTAAAAAAAGACACTAATCTTGGATTAGGAAGTGCTTTTTAAAGCATAATACCAAAGGTAGAATGCATAAGTGAAACATTTGTTTGCCAAAAAACCTGTCAAAGTCAATAGATGAATGACAATCTGGGGGAAAAAATTTACTATGTATATGACAGAAAAGAAGCTAATACTCTAAATGAATAAAAAGGTATTACAAAACTAAAAGAAAATAGTCATATATGGGCAAAGACCATGAAGAAACAATTAAAAAGAGAAGAAACAGTAATATCCAGCAAACATGAATAAACTTTCAGTCATATGTATTCAAAGACATGTAAATTAGTAGAAGAAAGCACTTTTGCATTATCAAATGAATTAGTTGGGATTCCTGTTGAACTGACAGAAACCCAACACAATGTAAATTATTCAAAAAGTGAAATTACTGGATCAGTCAACTGGGATATCTAGGGATGGTTCTCGCTCCAGTCCCAGGTGGAGCCAAAAGCTCGAATCTCATGGTTCTTGTCTCTGTTGATGTTATTCTTCCTGCTGTTTTTGTCCCCTTGGCAAAGAAGATACATGTCTATAGCTCCTTCCAGCCTAGCAAGTTGACATAAAATCTACCAACTCTCTTCAATGTCTATATATGAAACCCAGGAAAGATTTTGGTCCTGGTTGGGTCACTTGTTTATGCTGATCAGATCACTGTAGCTAAGAGTTTGATACATGAGGATGGCGTAGCCTAGATCACATCACCGATGCTGTGACAGCTTTGGCACTGTGATTGACAATCTCACTGGAACAGGTGGAGCAGGGGGAGGAGGGCTATTTTTTCTCCAGAGTAACTCGCACACAAATAGTTTTATATTCCCAGTCATTTGGTAGAAACAACCAGTTCAAGTATTAATAGGAATAGAGGATAATACTACACAAGCGGAAGAAAGAACTTGGAAGGCCATTTTTCAATTCATCAAAATTTTAAAAACTTTAAAATGTTAAATCATTATAAACAAACAAAAATCAATACATTGATTGACTGTAGAGAGCATCTGATATGAAGCTCGGAAGTTTTCAAGGACATACTTGGTCTCCTTGTAATTTTCTTCGGGGCCCTAGTGACAGCAAGACCTCATTACATGGAAAGTCACCTCCCAAACCACTACTGGAGGTTTGTGGCCTAGAGTGGCTTGCTTTAGACATTTTATCACAATCCTTGGAGAGAAAAAGGAGCTTTCAATTCCATCTTGAGAGACAAAAGCCAGCGTAGGAGAGGTCTAAGATGGGAAGGGAAAAAGGACGGTTGATCTAAACTCTGCATGAATAGGTCTCTCTTAATGAACACTGTGGTCTGTGCTGAAGGTTAGTTACAAATACAATCTCGAGTGTGTGAGAAGCACACTAACTTTTATTTTTTCTCTCCACTAAATTGATAGGTTGGCAGGTTTGAGGCCTGTGTCCTTTAGAAATCCCACTGTAAAGCTCGGAGGTTAATATAGCCAGAGAGGCAATAAACAGCATGAAGGTCACTTGTAGTTTCTACGATGAAGAGAAAATGTTTTGTTTTATGAAAAACACAAAATGCCTAGAAAATTGAGCTTACAAAGGGATGATGTGAAGACTTCAGAGAGCAAATAATGAAATTCTGTATTCCCATAGAACTTTTCAAAAAACCCGAATTCCCTTTGACCACAAATCTGCCATTTTGCAGACTTAAATGCCTTCGAATGGTAAATGCCACTTGCTGTACTACATGGGGAGATGAAGCCAGTACAGGGCTTGGGGACTTTTCTCAGGCCATATATACCTCCTTCTCTGGATTTGGGGAGATCTGAGCACATCTGTGAGAGGTGAGGAGCTGGTCAAAGCACACACAGTCATGAAGGGAGAGAATCCCTGGATCATCACCTCTCCACTGGTTTGCCCTGAACTTGGGGTTCCATGGAGGGTGTCCGTATTACATTCATACAAAGGAATTTCATACTAAATGTCAGCACCAGATAAGACTGTGATGTATTGAATATTATTTTTTTCATTTTTCTATTAAAAGGCAGAACTACATTGTACTTGCTTTTAGTGACAAGACCTGGCACACAGCAGACTCTTGTAAGCATTGACTGACTAATCGAATGAATGAATGAATGAATGAGTATAAATGAATAAAATGAATCTAGGCAATATTCATCTTTTGGGGTGCTTCTTTTGGGGTGCTTCTTTTGTGTAACTTAACACTCTTACTGCATGTCCACCTGTAAAGCCTCAGAGTTAGATGTTAGGAGACGTTTAGGGATGAAGATGCTATGATTCAAGAAGGGATGGAATGGGCATACACATTTTTTTAACATAATGTGGAGGGGTACTACCACTATCATAAAGGCACTAAGGGATATATAGACTTAATAGCAAGAAAGGTTATGCATAATTGTGGGGATCAAAAAATGTTTCTTAAAGAGGTGTGATATGGGAAAATCATTGATAAATGGATATTTTTAATTTTTCTGTTTAAGAGGCAGAACTACATTGTACTTACTTCTTGTTTCCATCTTACCTAGCAGTAAGACCTGGCACAGGGCAGACTCTCCTAATGTTGACTGACTAACTCAATGAATGAATGAAGATCAGATCAAGGCAGATATTTGTATTCAGGTGTAACAAGTAACACCTGTTGATTGAAATCAACCATATTTCTCGGATAGTGGTGTTACATAGGACTGGAAAACTAGATTGGAGCCAGCTACGTCCCACATAGTCCAACAAGCTCCACTTACTGGAAAAGAAAGTTGGTCATGTGCATTATCATTGCTTGTATATTGCTCTGTTTGCAATATTGGACTGTATGCTCGTTGAAGGCATGGGCTATATCTGGTCCAGCCTGGCAGAAATCTATATCTGTGTCTCCTCTTAAGAAGGGTCCTTTGCTTTAGGCCACTACTCAAGAGGCTGCCATGCAGGGAGCTATGCTAGAGCAACCCTGCTGACCTCCCTCCAGTGCCCAGGGAGGGGGACCCGGGCAAGCACACCCAGTCCCATTCTCTCTTCCTCTTTGCATTCAGCCTGAGAGTGGGCCCTGGACTCTGCTCCTCTCTGCTCTGAGTCTCACAGGAGCAAGACGTGTGCCTTTTGGGAGGCTTGTGGTAGCCAAGACACCCCGTGCCTGGCTGGGCAAGTCTATTCAATTCTGAGGTTCAGTGATAGGAAGCCCACGTGTCCTCATTTTCCAATAGCAGCAATAAAATGGACTTTCGTTTCCATTTGTCTGATTCAGGCGTCTACCTCTTGGTTGTTCCTCAACTGATGTGGAGAGAGCCCCATCAAATTCCATGCAACCCCAAGAACAGGCACTCAGCAAGTGTGTATTGAATGAAAGAATGAATGCATGATTTAATTACTGAAGACTGATAGAAACAAGAAGCACCAGCGATGCCATCCTATCACCCATTGCTTTGTCAAGGCACAGCTGTGACCATGAGGTCATTTGAGGTCACTATTAATAGACCACTTTCTCTTTCCAGTTTTTGAGATATTCAATTATTCTTTTTTCCTCTTGTGTAAAATCTGTTTCTCAATAACTGGAAACATTTCTATCACTTTTAACTCTTTGAACATCATCACTTTCCTTTCCAAATCACCATCACCTCCTGCAGCTGCTGTCTCATTAACTTCTTATCTCCATTTTTGCAACCAGGAATTTAAATATTCCTGGAAGGTGGGAGTATAGGTGCTCTTACTGTCATGTGTCCCCATTGCACAGGGACATGCCTTTACTTAGAATACAGTGTTTACAGTCCAGAAATTGCGACCACGCCTTCCCCCTTCATGCACGTATCACTCACCACAGGAATGTATACAGTTGGTGGAAGAAAAAGAAGCTGCTTCTGTGTTTTTTTTAACTCATTTTTGATTTGGATTTTGTTTTATTTTACAATACGCATATACCTCTAGAAACTGGACATCACATTTTTATCAAAAGCATGCCAACTGAAACAAGAAATCTATCTGCAGTTCTAAGGCTGTTTAATGTTCAAATACTGTAGCTGTCTGAAATTAGATGGCCACCTCTAACTGCAACATTTCTTTGAAAATTATGAAAACCTGAGATCACTAGGACTGAACCAAATTGAAGTTTGAGGATATGACTGAAAAAGTGGAAGAGATTGAGAGTTCAGCTTCTATAGATCTCTGGACAGAAATGTCTGTGGATCAGTGTAGAATTAAAAAAAAAAAAAAAAAGAGGGGAGGTAAAGCCCATTGAAAATGGAAAAACAATTAAAAAATATATTGAAAGTAGAAAGAAAAAGAGAAATCATTCCTAATTAATTCTGGTGCCCTACTCAACCCCAGCCTCTTTGTAATCCTACTGGGAACATCTTTATTGATCTGGGGTTTTTGCAGCAGGCTTCTGATGCTTATCTCAGCATAAAAACAGACTCTTGTGATGAGCAGTGATTTAATTACATGACAATCATCGTTAACAATGCATGGCGAATACCAAAAAAATATGCAGAGCAAGACTGGCAGTGATAAATGCAGAGAGGTGGCATTGACTTTCAGTGAAGTTTCTGGCTAAAACTCCACTGATACTTCTCTCATAGGAAAAAATAATATTCAGTGACTTCAAATGTTGAAGAGCTGATCTGTCGGTTCATATCTAGGGAATGATAAGGAAGTTTAAATTTTAAAATATTAGCTTTTTTGTAGATTATTAGTCTTTGTATAAAACCTGAAAACTACCTATCATTAAGCTTTTCTATAAAATTGTTACATCTTTAAATGGCATAGAATTTCTCTTGTCTTAGGTGCTCAGGACTAGCTCAATGCTTTCACCACGATCAGTATTGAAAAATTATGGAAGAAACTAGTGGAAATCGGATGCATTCTCACAATAAAACCCTTTCAAAATAAAATTTCAAGTATCTTCAGACTTGTTATTATACCTAGGCTTCTATATATGCCAAAGTATGTATTTAAGTCTAGGCTTATTAAAAACCATAAAATAAGTTTCTGTCTTTATCACTAGACAAAGTTGGATTAATTAAAGTTAATTACAAGTTTAGAAAGATTATCTCATGATGTTAAATAACATCACAAGTTGTCAAAACATGTGATCAGACAAATATGTGATTAAGGGCCACAGATTGTGCTTAATTTGGGTTTCTTAAAATCTAGTTAACTGAACATGGTAGTATAACTCTTCTGCCATGAGGCCAATCCAATGAGAACATAATAAAAAAGAGAATAAATCCACGAGAATTAAGAGAGTAAAAGAGTCATCACAGACAGGAGCTATAGAGAAGTGTGTGGATGAACAGAACACGGTAGTGTGCAGGGAGGCAATGTGCTGAATGGGAGAAGACACCAGTGGAGTGAGAAAGGGAGCTGCTTTGTCCCTGGCAGGGACTAAAAAGGGCATAGATGGGAAGAGAGAGAGTCACAGGAATTTCACACAGAGGTCCTTATCCAGTGTGGTCTCAGTCCATAAACTTGAGGTCTCTTCTTCAGACAATGTCAGTAAACTTTCTGAAGAGAGTTAAGGCAGAATATGTAATGGTCAAGGGCACAGGTCAAGGGCACAAGGCCAGACTGTCTGGATTCAAAGCTCAGCTCTGTTACTTACTAGCTGTGTGACCTTGAACAATTTCCTTAACTGTGCCTCAGTTTCCTCATCTGAAAAATGGGGGATAATAATAGTACCATCTCACATAATTGTACTGAGAATTAAAAAAATTTTTTTTTCAGTTTTATTGAAGTATAACTGACAAATAAAAATTATGTATATTCAAAATGTACAATGTAATGTTTTGATATATAAGTACATTTTGAAATAATTACTACAATCATGCTAATTAACATACCCATAACCTCACATAGTTACCTTTTGTGTGTGTGTGGTGAGAACATGTAAGATCTATGTTCTTAGCAAATTTCAAGTATGCAATGTATTATCAATAACTGTAATCACCGTGCTATACATTAGGTCTCCAGAACTTATTCATCTTATAATTGGAAGTTTATATCCTTTGACCAACATCCTCCCCCCCTAAACAAACACCTCTTCTACTGTGTCTATGACTTTGACTTTTTTAGATTCCACATATAAGAGAAATCATGCAGTATTTTTCATTCTATGTCTGGCTTATTTCACTTAGCATAATGTCCTTCAATTTCAACTATGTTGTTGTAATGGCAGGATTTTTCTTCTTTTTTGAGGCTGAATAATACTTCTCTCTCTCTCTCTCTCTCTCTCTCTGTCTCTCTGTCTCTCTGTCTCTCTCTCATGCACATACACACACGCACACAATATTTTCTTTATCCTTTCATCTCTCAACAGACACTTAGGTTATTTCCCTATCTTGGCTCTTGTGAATAATGCTGCAATGAACATGGGAGTGCAGACATCTCTTCGACACACTGATTTCATTTCCTTTGGATATATATATATACACATACACACACATACACACACACACACACACACACACACACACACACTCAGAAGTGGGACTGCTGGATAATACAGTTCTGGATAATAGTAGTTCTGTTTTTAATTTTTTGAGAAACCTTCATACTGTTTTCCGTAATGGGTGTACCAATTTACAATTCCACCAGCAATATTTAATATTTCCTTTTCTCCACATCCTTATCAACACTTGATTTCTTTTGACTTTTTGATAATAGCCATTCTAACAGGTATCAGGTGATATATCACGTTGGTTTTGATTTACATTTCCCTGATGATTAGTAATGTTGAGCACCTTTTAACATACCCATTGGCCATTTGTATGTCTTCCTTGGAAAAATGTTTATTCGGGTGCTTTTCCCATTTTTTAGTCATGTTACTTGCTTATTTTGCTGTTGAGTTCTAGAGTTCCTTATATATTTTGGATATGAACTTCTCATTTGATATATGATTTTCAAATATTTTCTCCCATTCTGTGGGTTCCCTTTTCATTTTGTTGTTCTCTTCACTGTACAGAAACTTTTTAGTTTTATATAGTTTATTGGCTTAACTTTTTAAATTTAATTTTGTTTAATTAAATTTAAATTTACTTTAATTTTATTTAACTTGTTTGATTTTGCTTTCGTTGTCTGTGTTTTTGTCATCACAGCCAAAAATCATTGCCAAGATCAATGTCATGGCACTTTTCCCGTATGTTTTCCTCTAGGAATTTTAGTTTCTGGTCTTATATCTAAATATTTAATGTATTTTGAGTTGATTTTTGTGTATGGTGTAAGATAAGGATCCAATGTCATTTTTTTGCATGTGGATAACCAATTTTATGAAAAGTCTTTTATTGAAAAGACTATCCTTTTTCCATTGTGTATTCTTGGAGACTTTCTCAAGGACTAGTGGGTCATGAATCTGTGGTTTTATTTCTAGGCTTTCTACTCTGTTCCATTGGTCCATGCATCTCTCTTTATGCTCATACCATAGTCTTTGGACTACTATAGCTTTATAATATATAAAAAGATTAAAAGAGATGGCAACTTCTTGATTTTTTTTTTTTTTTGAAATTAAGAAGTCTCCATCTTTGTCCTTCTTCCTCAAATTATTTAGCTATTCAGGAACTTTTGTCATGCCATATAAATTTAGGATTATTTTTTCTATTCCTGTGAAAAATGTCTTTGGAAATTTGATAGGGATTGCATTAAATCTGTAGATCACTTTAGGTTGTATAGATATTTTGACCATGTTGATTCTCAGAATCTGTGAACACGGGATGTCTTTTCATTTATTTGTGTCTTCTTCAATTTCTTTCATCAGTATTTGGTAGTTTTCAGTGTACAGATATTTTATCTTCTTAGTTAAATTTACTCTTAAGTATTTTATTCTTTTTGATGCTATCATACATGAGATTGTTTTCTTAATTTCTTTTTAGGAGAGTTGATTATTAATGTATAGAATTGCAACTAATTTTCCTACGTTTATTTTGTATCTTGCAACTTTACTAAATTTATCAGTTCTAACAGGTTTTGGTGAAGTCAGAGTTTTCTATATACAGGATTATATTACCTGCAAACAGAGACAGTTTAACTTCTTCCTTACTAATTTGAATGCCTTTTTTTTCCCCCTTGCCTAATTGCTCTGGCAAGAACTTCCAATGATATGTTGAATAGAAGTGACAAGAGGGAGCTTTCTTGTCTTCTCCTGATGTTTATGAAAAATCTTTCAGCTTTTTACCATTGAGTATAATGTTAGCTGTGGGCTTGTCATACATGGCCTTTATTGTGTTGAAGTGCATTCCTTTGATATCTAGTTTGATGAGAGTTTATCATGACAGGATGCTGAATATTGTCAAGTGCCTTTTTTGAATATACTGAGATGATTATAAGATTTTTATTTTTCATTCTATTAATAGGCGGTACCACATTTATTGATTCGCATACATTGAACCATCCTTGCATCCCAGGGATAAATCTCACTTGATCATGGTGTATGAACCTTTTAACATGCTGTTGAATCCAGTTTGCTAGTATTTTGTTGAGGATTTTTGTATCTATGTTCATCGGGGATATTGACCTTTAATTTTCTTTTCTTACAGTGTTTTTGTCCAGTTTTCATATCAGAGTACTGATGGCCTCATAAAATGAATTTGAAATCTTCCCTTCTCTTCAATTTTTTGGAAGAGTTTGATAAGCATTGGTATTAAATCTCCTTGAAATGATCGATTGGTAGAATTCAGCAGTGAAGCCATGAGGTATTGAGCTTTTCTTTAATGGTAGATATTTCTATTGCTAATTCAATCTCCTTATTCATTATAGGTCTTTTCACATTTTCTATTTCTTCATGACGTAGTCTTGATAGGTTGTATGTTTCTAGGAATTTATCTTTTTCTTCTAGGTTATCCAATTTGTTGGCATATAATTATTTATAATAGTCTCTTATGATCTTTTTACTTCTGTGGTATAAGTTGTAAGGTCTCCTCTTTCATTTCTGATTTTATTTATTTGAGACTTCACTCTTTCTATATTAGTCTAGCTGACGGTTTGTAAATTTTGTATATATATATTTTTAAAACCACTCTTCATTTTGATGATCTTTTCTTTTGTTTTTCTAGTTTCTTTTATTTATTTCTGTGCTGATCTTTCTTAATTCTTTTCTTCTACTAACTTTGGGCTTAGTTTGTTCTTATTTTCTAATTCCTTCAGATGTAACATTAGGTTGTTTATTAGAGATCTTTCTTCTTTTTTAATGTCAGTATTTCTTACTATAAACTTCTTTCTTAGAACTGCTTTTGCTGCATCCCATAACTTTGATGTTGGGTTTCCATCTTAGTTGCCTCAAGATATTTAATTTCCTTTTTGATTTCTTCTTTGACATGCAGTTGTTCAGGAGCCTATTATTTAATTTATAAATATTTGTGAATTTTCTGTTTTTCCTCCTGTTAATCATTTTCTAGTTTCATATCATTGGTCATAAAAGATCCTTGATATGATTTCAGTCTTGACAAATTTGTTAAGACTTGTTTTGTGGCCTAACATATGATAAATCCTGAAGAATATTCTATGTGTACTTGAAAAGAGTATATATTCTGCTTCCGTCAGATGTAGTGTTTAGTATACATTTGTTAGATCCATTTAGTCCAAATGTTTCCTGATTATTTTCTGTCTGGATAATCTCTCCATTTTTTAAAGTAGGATCTAAGTCTCCTACTATTATCATATTGTTGTCTATCTTTCCCTTCAGATCGATTACTGTTTGCTTTATATATTTAAAGGCTCTGATGTTGGGTGTGTATATTTACATCTGTTACATCCTCTTGATGAGTTGACCTCTTTATCATTATATAATGGCCTTGTCTCTTTTTACAGTTATTGTCTTAACATCTTTTTTTTTTTTTATTCTTTTTGTGACCGGTAAAGGGATTGCAACCCTTGGCTTGGTGCGCCCGCACCGTGCTCAGCCAGTGAGCGCACCGGCCATCCCTATATAGGATCCGAACCCACAGCAGGAGCACCACTGCGTCCCCAGCACTGCACTCTCCCGAGTGCACCATGGGGTCGGCTCTTAACATCTATTTCATCTGACATATGTACAGCTCCCCCTTCTCTCTTTTGGTTTTCATTTGCGTGGAACATGCTTCTCCATCCCTTCACTTTTAGTCTATATGTGTTAGTAGAGCTGAAGTGAGTTTCTTTTAGACAGCTTATAGTTGGGTCTTTTTGTTTTTAATTCATTCATTCACTCAATGTATTTGATTGAACAATTTAATCCACTTACATTCAAAGTAATTGTTTACTGGTAAGGATTTACATTATCTTTTATGCCATTTTGTTAATTGTTTTGTAGCTCTTTTGTAAATCCTTTGTTCTTTTCTTCCTCTCTTAATAACTTCTTTTGTGATTTGATAATTTTCTGTATGCTTTGATTTTTTTTTCTCTTTATCTTTTGTATATGTACCATAGGTTATTGTTTTGTGATTATCATGAGATTTATTGAAAACATTTTATAGTTATAACACTCTAGTTTAAGCTGATAACAATTTAACATCACCTGCATTCAAAAACTCTACACTTTTACTCCCTCCCATTTTATGTTTTTGACATCACAATTTGCATCTTTTTATACTGTGTATCTTGACAAATTATTGTAGCTATAGTTATTTTTGATAGTTTTGTCTTTTAACCTTTGTGTTATAGATATAAGTGATTTATCATCACCATTACAATATTAAAGTGTTCTGAATTTGACTATATACTTTTACAACTGAGTTTTATACTTTTATATGTTTCCATGTTACTAATTAGTATCCTTTTGTTTCAGCTTGAAGAACTCCTTTTAGCATTTCTTGTGAGACAGATCTGGTGGTGATGAATTCCCACTCTTTCCTGACCTGCAAAGTTATGTTGAGAAATTCACTGATAGCCTTATAGGGGTTTCTTTGTATGTGAAAAAACTCTTTTCACTTGTTGCTTTCAAGATTCTCTCATTGTCCTTGATTTTTTATTGTGATTTTTGTCCTTGATTTTATAATAGGTCGTGGTAAAACCTTCTTTGGGCTGAATCTGATTGGAGATCTTTAAGCTTCATGTACCTGGACATTCATATTTGTTCCAGATATAAAAATTTATCAGCCATTATTTCTATAAATAATCTTTCCATTCTTTTCTCTCTCTATTCTCTTTTTAAAACTTCTATAATGAGAATGTTAGCTCTTTTGATGGTGTTCTATAAATCCCATAGACTTTCTTTGTTTCATTTTTATTCTTCTCTCTCCCCTCTGACTAGATATTTTCAAATGACCTGTCCTTGAGATCAGCAATGTTTTTCCTTTTACTTGTTCAATTTTACTGTTGACACTTTTGATTGCATTTTTTAAGTTATTCATTCTTCAGCTCCAAAATTTCGGTTTGGTTCTTTTTTACTACTTTTATTTCTCTGTTGAACTTATTGTTTTATGAATTGTTTTCCTAATTTCATTGGGTTGTCTTTGTTCTTTTGTAGTTTTCTGACTTTTTTAAAACAACTATTTTGAATTCTCTGCCAGTCAATTTGTAGATTGTCATTTCTTTAAGTTTGGCTATTGGAAAATTATTGTATTCATTTGGTGTTTCTTGGTTACTTGTTTTTTCATGTTTCTTGTTGCTTTGCATTGGTATCTGTGCATTTGGTGGAGAAGTCACCTCTTCCAGACTTTATGGATTGCTTTGGTGTGGAAAGATCTTCACACTCTGGTGGATGTGATGGCTCTGGCTGGGTAAGGTACAGCAATCCAAGATCCAATGAGCACACAGCAACAGAGTCTCCATGCAACTCTATCAGTTGAAGTCAGCATTGGTAAAGATTGAAGGAATCCTAAGCTGCCATGGCTGTGAGTGTCTGCAGCAGTGGCAAGGGTTGTTGGGCTCTTCAGTGATGAAGGCTTCTGAGGTTCTCCTGTTATTTTTTTCTCCCATGTAGGAAGTTGGTACCAGGTTCACCTGGTGGGCACTCTAGTGTTGGCAATAGCATTGGTGTCTGATGCATAGTGCTTGTGGAGTAGCCATAAAGCCAGGGTCTGAAGTGCAGGCCTCCATGAAGAAACCATGGTTCTGGAGTCCTGGGTGGTGGCACCAGTGCCTGGGGCACAGGCACCTCTACTGCCACAACAATGTATGAAGTGGGCAGCTCCAATTGCAAAGGTGGCTCTGTGTCCTAGGTGAGAGTGCTAGTGTAGCTGCTACAGAATTGAAGTCCAAAGTGTGGTAGTATGTAGACAAACAGAGGCAGGGACATGCCTGCTGCAGTGGTGGCTTCAGTGTCTGAGAAGCAGGTACTCATGGAACAGCCATAGAATCAGGGTCTGCAACACAGGCATGCTTGGAATGATAGCAATTCTACAGTTCAGTGCATTGGCTAACTTGTTGTGGCAGTGGTTTTTATGTTTAAGGGGTGGACACCCACAGAGCAGTGGTGGAGCTGGGGTCCAGAGTACAGGTGTAAGCATAGTGGTGGCAGATCTAAAACCTGTGGCAGGGCTGGCTGCAGTAGCAGTGTCAGAAGCACAAATGCACATGGTGCAGCCACAGGGCCAGGGTCTGGAGCACAGGCACACATGTACTGGCTGCAGCTCTGGTGTCTGGGGTATGGGCAGGGCTGGGGGGGGGTGGTCCCAGTCCTATGGTGGCACAACAGTGGCTACTTCTTGTGTGGATGCAGTAGCATCTTCCTCTCCAAGGGTTCATAGTGGCAATGGCTGTTGGTTACCTCAGTGGTGAAAGCTGTCAGTGTCCCCTGCAGAGCAGGCCCCTGGGAACCATGGCAGCATCCACTATGTGGATGACACTAATAGTCCCCACCCTCTTTCTCTGTTCCTGGCATGTCCAGACATCCCAGGTATGCTGATCTCTTCAGTAATCTTTTCTGTGCAGTTTTTTGCTCTGCTGTGTTGCTGCAGGATTATAATTGGATCCTTAAGGCCTCCCAAGTCTATTCTCATTTGTGGTTAGCTTTCTAATTGGTTTTTGTTCTGAGATAAAGGCTGTTACCTCCTACCCTATTATCTTGCTGACATCACTTCAGCATAAAATAATAACTTTATTTGAAGTACTTAGAACTGTGCCTGGGAAGTTAGGTGTTAGCTATTAATAATAGTAACATTTATGAGGGTACTTCAAAAAGTTTATGGAAAGATTTGCATTATATTTTGATTCTATTTTTTCAAAAACTTTCTGAAGGATCCTAGTATAGTATGGTATTGGCAACTCTAGAACACAGTCTTCTTTATCCTGGCCTTTGGAAAAACTCACAGCCTGAAACTGACTTTCAGCCTACTCTGTCTAAAGCATGTATTGCCAGTGAGCACACACTTCCAAGCTTGACAGAGATCGTCCAAAGACAGGCTTATCAGGAAAGAGACCTACTTATACATTAGCAGAAAAAACCTACAGCTCTTGCCTAGAACAGTCAATTCAATTCCTCATTCCAAAATAAGAAGGTCCACAATGGATCCACAGATCTTTGAGGAAAACAAGCCACGTGAAAGAAGAATTGACATGGAGGAAACAGATGATTCAGGAAGACAGATGAAAACTTTTAT
Organism: Cynocephalus volans; assembly: GCF_027409185.1. Classification (NCBI taxonomy): domain Eukaryota; kingdom Metazoa; phylum Chordata; class Mammalia; order Dermoptera; family Cynocephalidae; genus Cynocephalus; species Cynocephalus volans. The sequence goes on from NC_084462.1 coordinate 48,857,216, forward strand.
AAATAAAAACCTTATTATGGAATGAATTGAAAATGATGACATAGGTCTAGATAAACCCTTGTAAAATTTGAAAGCAAAGATAAAGAAAAAATGCTAAAAAAACTAATGAGAAAGAAATCATTTCACACACAGAATAGAGCAGAATTAGATTGGTAGTCAATCTCTCGTCAGCCACTGGACATACTGACTTTAGCGTGCAAAGGAAAAATTACGTGAAACTAGCCCAGAACTAAAAATTTTTGAGCACTAGATAAGTAAGAATGCTAAGTAAATACAGTTTCAGACATCAAAGGGCTCAAAAGCTTTTCTTCCTATGTATTCTTTTTTAAAAAGATATTTATAGATGTACTTCAGCATAATCAGAGAGAAAATCAAGAAAGAGGAAGAATGTGGTCCAGAAACCCATAGATATGACTCAAGAGGGCAAGAGAGGGTTGCCCAGGTGTGAGAGAGCAGAGGGCGGGGAGCAGGCGGCGGGGAGCAGGCATGTGAGCTGTGGTGGGACAGGGATATCTGGATTTCAGCTACAGACGAGATAAACACTGACTCAACTTAGCGGAAGAAGAAATAAAGGCATATCGCTTAAAAGCCTAAGTACATATGCATTTTCTTATGTAACTTGGCATTACTTCAATATGCAGAAATCTATGTATTGAGCAGCATAAACTGTCCTAAATTGGCACCAATACCACCAATACACACACACACACACACACACACACATTTTTTAGCAAGCAGCGCTAATAGATAGATGAAGATAAAGATATGTGTCATATGTTCTGCAGGTTAGAAAAGAACAAAAAATGCGCCATTTCCAGTAATGACCAAAGTACCTTATACTTTTTCAAAGTAATTAAGCAGCTGATTTCTCTCTTTCTCTCTTTCTTGCTCTCTCTCTCTCTCATCTCTTTGTATCTGCATGAAAATATTATACTTTATCCACAAAAATATCCCCAGTAGGCAGATCAAAAAAATCAAGGCTCAGTGAGATTGATTTAAGTTTATACAGCTAGAAAGTTAAATTTTCATCTAGCATTAAAAATTCTCTATAAAACTGGGCCCAGCTAAATTTATGTCCTAAAAGATAGTAGATGGCAGAACTAGATGTCAACAGTGGAACTTTTATTTATTAAGTATTAGAAAACAAAACTGATGTCCATTGCAGGGGCTTGCCTTTGTAGCAAATAGTGACTAACAAAGCAGCGCTCCATGTCAATATGACAAAGCTATTAAAACTCGATGAATTCCTCAGGCAAACACTTCTCATTAGCCTGACCTGTTGTATATTTGCTGAAAAGCATATGTGCATTCCCGAGTGTACACACCTAATATCTCCTTAGCAGACTGAGTTCTGATACCAGTAGAAACCAGAAATGCTGCTGGTTGTTTAAGGCTTGAACAAAGATTCAAATCTGCATCTCACAGCTTAACTGGTATTTCTATTATTATGCAATTTCTAGCTTTGTGGTTTCTAGTTCTGAGATAAATATTTCCTAGTGTGTGTTAAAAGTAATGCAACTTTATGGTTAAAATGTAAGTATACTATAAAGATGAACAATAACTTCAACCCAATCATGGTCCAAGAGCAGAAAGAAAATTCTTCAAAATCAGTTTAAAGAGCTTGAATATTTAGTTTTAAGCATCTATTTCTCACAGCTTATTCACAAAGAATTATATAATTATGATTGCCAAATTGTGATTTTCTGAAATAATGGGAGACAAGTATAACATGCATAATTAAAACCCAGAAACTATAAACCCAAACTGTACCTAATGATCATTTTCAACATCTACATTCATTGAATGTTGAGAGAATATTGTTACAGAACAGAAAGGGCTAATCCAATGCCAACGTCTCCGTAGATGCCAGCATGTTATGTACTATGCCAGTGTTTAGGGTTCTATTCCAAAATACCTTCTCGTATTACTCAGTGAAAAAACTGAAGTAAAGTGTAGTGAAAGTTTGTATTCAATGTCTCCACAATTCGCGGTGACATCAGAGGTTAGAGCATTGGAGCCTGACTTTTTTTCAGCAGATATGAGCCTCCTCCCCAGAACCAACTCTATAAAAGCACTCTTTTCTCTATTAAATTTACACTAGGATTTTCCTCCTTCCAACCTTCACCCCTGGAGCTGACCATTAGTTGGTCTTGAGACTCCTTAATGGACTTTTAATGGTGGTGAATACCTTTGAGATAAATAAATGCCCACGACTTTCTACACAGCTCTTTCAAGTACTACAACTAATAATGTTTTACATTAAAGTTTAGAAAAGGGCAGATCTAGGTCGAGAACATAAATTTTCTGATTCCTACTTGGATGTTCTTTATATCATCACACACATATCGGCCTTTAATAAGAATTTTTCCCATTATAAATAGGATGTTTCTTTGCATATTATTGTTGTCCGGTGGTGCTCTGAATACGTTAGGAGTGTGTTTCTGTGTATATGCGCATGTGCATGCACATGTGAATGTGTAGGTATAACCCATAAGAGTATAAGAAGTTGTGTTTCGAAAATATCCCAAATTGAAATATATCCTTCCTAAATTAAGGGGAAAAGAAAAAAGTACATATGACAGACTCTCCAAAGGAAAACAGATAAAAATGTGTTCCTGACAAAACTGGTCAACTTTTCGATTAGTAAACGGTAGTGGGTATTGTAGGCAGAATACTGACCCAACAAGGACGCCTACATCCTAATCCCCAGAACCTGTGGAAATGTTAGGCTACATGGCAAAGGGGAATTAAGATTGTAGGTGGAGTTAAGTTTGCTAATCAGCTGATGTTAAAATAGGCAGAGTATCTTGGACTATCCAGGTGGGGTCAATATAATCACAAACATCCTTAAAAGTAGAAAAAGGAACTGGAAAAGGCAACCAGAGAGACAGATAGGTGAGAAGGATTCTGGCCAACATTGCTGGCTTTGAAGTTGGAGGCAGGAGGCCATGAGCCAAGGTATGGGGTAGCTCCTAGAAGCTACAAAAGGCGAGGAGACATTTCTCCCCTAGAGCCTCCGTAAGGAACGCAGCCCTGCCAACACCTTGATTATAGCCAAGTGAGATCATTTTGGACTTCCAACCTGCAGAACTGCAAGTTACATTTGTGTTTTTCAAGCCACTAATTTTATGGAATTTTTTACAGCAGCCATAGAAACTAATGAGACTTTTGTTAATATAGCCTATCATTTTAGACCTCAAAAAAGACACCACATCAAAATTAAACCTCACTGAATATTTCTGCTTATCAATTTAATTTTTAGTTTTTAATGATTCTGGAAGCCTGTATAGTTCTGATATCCTTACTGTAGTTCTCTTTATTATACTTTTAACCAATGGTGAAGGAAGAAAGAAAAATAGTCTGGTGTGTAGTGTTTAGCCAATTTCCATCAAATGTTTCTCTCTCTAAATACTTGTTTTTTTCCAATTCAGCTAATGTAAGATGGAACTTCAGTAATTTGTATTTTCTGTAGCATATGAAGTTTGTACAACTACAGCATCAGAATCTGCAATACAAAAGCAGTTGTTTATAATTTCTCATGTATTCTGATTGTCTTCACTCATATTGTAACAACTGGCTATTATAAAAAAGATGAAGATGATTCTTTGTTTTCCAAGATTCTTATTTTCTTTTATTGTAACTAGTACTCAAACATTTTACTTTTCCATAATTTAATGCACAGTGATTAAGTTACTATAGATGTTTTTTAAAATTGTGCATGCTGAGCAAAATGTTTTGAACAGCCCCCAATAATTGTAGTTTTATTTATTTACAAATTATATACTTACACAAGTCTATTAATATATTATGTACATTACAAAACATCTCAGGGGGGAATTTTTAGAAAATGAGATAAAAACAAATATAAATAGGCTGTAGAATAGCAAAGTAAAACAGTTGCTATGGACTGAATGCGTCCCCCCAGAATTCATATGCAGAAACCTAACCCCCAATATGGTGATATGAGGAGGTGGGACCTTTGGTAGGTGATTAGGTAATGAGGACAGAGTCTTCATGATGGAGTTAGTGCTCTTATAAAGAGACTCCAGAGACTTCTCTTTTGAATCTTCCAGCACCTTCATTTTGGATTTTCCAGCCTGCAGTACTATGAGAAATAAATTTCTGTTGTTTATGGCCACACAGTCTATGGTACATTGCTATAGTAGCCCAAATGGACCAATTCAACAGTAATGAACTTGTTAAAGTCTGTAGAGATAGGTTTGGATGCTATGCCACCCATTACCATTATCTGGCTTTGACCAAGACTCTCTAAACGATTGTTTCCCCCTCTGCAAGATGAGAATAATAATAATTACAGTGAAATAAATTCAGGAAAGATGGAAAAGTCATCTATATATATCTTCCAAAATTATCTCATAAAGACAGGCAGAGCATAAGCAAAAATTCATATGACATGTTATGCAAACTAAGTGACATGACATTCTCATGAACCCCAAAATACAAATGATTGATGACAAACTGCTGATAGTTTCGAAACCAACACGGTATCAGCAGATGAAGCATGGAGCATATGATGAACCTGCAAACAAAAGAATTTTCAAATCTCCAACAGGTACTGTCTGGCTGGGTCACAGACCCTTGAAACTTGTTGTAGAGACTGGGTCACAGACCCCTTGTCAGGCTGGATCACAGACCTTTCAAACCCATTTTACAGACTGAATCACAGACCCCTCATATGCAGACTGGGTCACAGACCTCTCACACGCAGGTCGTGAGCTAGGTAATTGGAAAGATGCTGGGAGCCGTGGGTAAAGTTGATAGGCTTTATTTGGATGTGAGCTCAGACCCCAACCTCCTCAGCAGCAGCAGCTTACAGCAGATCCAGCAGCAGGTGTGGCCTGGGCCCGCCCCCTACCTCCGGGGGCATCCCAGGGGTACTGTGGATCAGAGCCATTTGTCCTTTATACTTAAGTCAGATAACCCAGGTACACCTGGGTGCAAGTCAGATAACCAAAGAACACCTGGGCACACATGCGCAATTACATCAGACAATAGCCAAGGAACACCTGGGCACATGTGCACAGTTAACATTTACATCAAACAGGCTAGGTCATGCTTGGCAAGATTCCAAACAGCTGAGGGAGCCTGACCATTTGTTTCATTTTCCTTACAGGTACTCAGAGAAGTCAGACAGACAGTGCAAGAACCACAGCTGAAACTAGCAAAGGCTTTTGCACAATCCAGTTCTTAGATGAGTGCCTGATAAGCTCTAGGGGGCTGCAGCTGTTCAGGCACTATGAACTCTCAAATCTCAAAACCCATGAACCATAGCTTTCTTCCAGGATAAAATCCAATGGGGGGGAAACTGCTGAAAAGAGAAATGAAATTGAATGGGACAGGGACAATAGAGCAAAGAAAAGAAAAGGTATACAAGTGGTAGAGAGGAGAAGCATAGAAAGAACTTAGAGTACAAGTGTCTTTAATCACTTTGCAAAGAAAATAGCTGCAGAACTATCCTGTCTCACATCTCCACCCTAAAATTTCAGGGAAAATAATTTTTCGTAAAAATAAATAATAAGGTTTCAATTGGATATCCACTTGGAAAAAAAGTTATGGTGAGCCTTATTTCACACAGCACACCAGACTGAATTCCAGATTGATTATAGACCTAAATGTGAAGGTAGCACAAAAAAAAGCTTTCAGAGGAAAACACAGAACATCTTCATGACCTTGGACTAAGACAAAAATTTCTTAAGCAAGATACAAGAAAAAGCACAGACTATTAAAAAGTGACAAATTGTACTGTTAAAATTTAAAACTTCTTTTCATTAAAAGATACCATTGGCAATTCATAAAATAGTGAAAAGGCAGTTCATAAGATGGGAATAAAAACCTTGTAAAACATATTTCTGACAAATAATTCATATGCAGATGCCATGTAAAAGAAGTTCTACAAATCAATGAAAGAAAGCCAGAACAATTCACTTTGAAAAAAATGGCACCCAACTACATCAAACTTCACAAGATCTGGGCAGCCCAGAACATCTCCAAGATGATTGCCACATCACAGAATCGTATCTATCTCACTGCTGACAACCTTGTGCTGAACCTACAAGGTGAAAGTTTCACCTTGGGGAACTGACAGCCTCATCAAGGGTCAGAAATGAGCCTGGTAACCAAGAACTCCTCCCCCAGAGAGGATGTGGCTCTGTTTCTCCTCCACTTTTTGAGGAGCCAGCTAGGGGTCCAGCACACGCCCACCCCACCTTCACTATCAGGTGATGGTCCCCTCTCCACAGGTCCTCCCAAGCCTTCTTGGATTAAGGAAGACTAAAGACCAACCCTTTTTGGGGGAAATGACTTTCCTCCTCCCTGTATTGGCCAGGCGTGTTGGAGCCCTGTGTAATTTCTCAGTGATTTCCTATAGTGTGGTTCCCACCCGCAAGGTTGGGTGGGGATAACCACCATCCTAGGAATTCCCAACAAATTTTTATTATTCAAGCTAAACAAAAAGAAAAGAAAAGAAAAAAATACCAAGAGTTGAATAGACACTTCACAAAAGAAAATATCTAAAAGGCCAGGAAACATGAAAAAGTGTTCAACTTCTCTATCAGGGAAATGCAAATTAAAACCACAATGAAATACTACTGCACACATATCCAAATTGTTAAGATAAAATGGATGGAGATATCTCTGTTGGAAGATGTGGAGCCCTCACTACTCTCATAAATTGTTGGTTGAAATGCAAATAGCTGGAACACTTTGGAATGCTGTGCGGGTGTATCTAATAATGCTTGCACTTATGCCTAACATCTGACTCAGCAGTCCTCCTGCTAGGACATGCCCAGCAGAACATGTATATTGACTAGAAAGAATATTTTGAAAGGACACACCATGTACCTTGGATAATTGAATTAGAAAAATCAACACTGAGATATTTTGCTAGTAAAACTAATGGGCTTCCAAGGAAAAACAGAAAGTCACTTATGTGTAATACAAATTCAGACTGACCTGAGATTTTTGAAAATAACCTCCATGCCAGAAGAAAACAAAGCAGACATTCAAATGTGTAAATGAAAATCAATCAAGTATTAAAAAAAAAGAACAAAAAGAAAATAATTGAACAAATCAAAAATATGGGTGGGTTTCTCTATTACCTGTGAATAAGGAAAAATTCCTTAAGGATGAATCAAAATCCAGGAGAATTATGAAACCGTATTGATAAAATGTATGAGACAGAAAATTGAAACAAAAATTGTTTTTGCAAAATGCACCATAATTACAGTTTAAGAAATGACAAACTTGGAAAAACATTTACAGCTTACATCACAAACAACGGGTTAATATTCCTATATAAGTATTTTCTAAAAATATAGGAAAATACCTAAGTCCCTATATAAAAATGGGCTAGGGAAATAATCAAAGAATTCATAGAAAAAGGAGCATTCACTTCTTCATAACAGGAGAAATGCAAATTAAACCGATGCTAAAGTATAATTTCTTACCTACTATGTTGGAAAAATCTAAAAGTTTGTGAACCTGTTAGGTTGGTAAGGCTGGAGAAAATAGACATTCTCAAACATTGCTAAAACGGCAATAATTTGAAATATAAAAATGTTTAAATCCCCCCGTATACTATTGGTGGCAATGTAGATTGGTGCAGCCACCGTGGAAAACAATACAGAGGTTCCTAAAGAAATTAAAAATAGAACTACTTCATGATCCAGCAATCCCTCTCTGGGTACACAAGCAAAGGAAATGGAATCACTACCTCATAAAAATGTCTGCACTCCCATTTCCACGGCAGCATTATGCTCAATGGCCAAGATACAGAAACAATCCAAGTGTCTGCCAATAAATGAAAGGATAAAGAAATTGTGCACTATGCACACACACATACACACACAAAATACGCTCACATACACATACACACACACACACAAAATACCCTCACACACACACACACACACACACACACACACACAAAGAAATATTGTTCAACCTTAAAAAAGAGGAGGAAATCCTGACATTTGCAACCGCATGTCTAAAACTAGAGGACATGATGCTAAATGAAATAAGCCAGACACAGAAAGAAAAATACAGCATGATCTCACTTACATGTGGAATCTAAAACAAAAACAAAAACAAGTGCACAGAAGTACAGAGTAGAATGGTGGTTTCCAGGCATTGAGGGGTGGTAGTAGAGAGAGGAGAATACAGGAAGATGTTGGTCACAGTTACGTAGGGTGAATAAGGCTAGAGATCTAATGCACAGCATGAGGACTATAGTTAATAATATTGTATTGCATACCCATAATTGGCCAAGCAAATAGATTTTAGGTACTCTTACAACAAAGAAACAAAAAGTAATTATATGAGAGGGTGGGTATGTTAATTTGCTTGACTATAATAATCCCTTCGCTATGTATATTTTATTAAGATAAGTATATAAAAACATCACATTGTTCACCTTAAATATACACAATTAAAATGTGTAAAACCATTCGTTCATAATGAGACAAAAATCTAAATGATCATCATTAGATGCTGGTGAACAAATTATTATTTTGAAAATTGATAAAGGGAAAGAAATCCTGAATTTTCTATGAAAATTTTACCCTTGGGCAACCAAATAATTGTTTCCTTTTTGAAGTTTAAGCTGATAAATTTAGGAGAAATACTAGATTTAAAATATTTCTATATTGTAACACCAATTAATTAATAGAGGTAGGCCTCAATAATTGCTGACATTATTGATCTTATGGATCTTATGGCTGAGTACACTAACACCTGTGAAACAGAATTTCCAAAAGAATTAAACCTGTATCTGAGGATACCTCTTTCCAACTACCACTCTATAGAAGATAGAGAGGACAAAGGAACATATCTAATGACACCATGGGGGATGCAATCAGCAAAATTCGGATGGTCAGAAGTTATACAAGACAAAAAACAATGTCTTCAACTAGTAAACTGAAAGAAAAAAAATACAGAGTATGAACATAATAACTTAAAAGAGACTTCAGAGATATAATCATGAACTCACATTTCTTATTGTAAAGATCAAGGAAATAATGGATCTTATTTTCAGCTGTAATACTCCACTGAAATATACAGGATTATTAATATATTAACATGGGTTGTAAGCTACTTTAAATCTCTTTCCAGAAGAGGCTAGATAGAAAGGATTAAATAAATACTCAAAATGAACTAAAGGAGTCTCAGGGTATGCATATGTTCAGTTTAATAAATATTCAATGAATACTGCCAATATTTTTCCAAAGTGGTTGAACCAATTTGCACTTGCAGTAGGGGAATAATAGAAGCTAGGGAGAAATGGAAAAAGAAGCAAAATATTTGGGGCCCCAGACATAGGGATGATCTGGATTTTTGAACTACTGAACGTATCAAATAGGCAATGATCCTACTTGATTGCAGTTTATACTCAGAAGTTTCTCTGTATTTGGAATCAAGATGGCAGAATAGACAGTCTACAGCATCACTCTCTCCCACAATCTACCAATTTACAACTGTTAAAAAGCAACAACTGCCAATCTGGGGCTGCTAGAGCTCAGGGGATGAGGAGGAGAGACCTACAGAGTTCATGAAGGCAGGAGAAACCACAACGAGAGAAAGAAAAGACCATTCTGACCATTTTGAGACAGACCAATTAAAGACTGGCCCTAGTGAGTACATGGAGCAAGAGCTGGTAAAAGCTGTATCTGCACCCTTCCTATGAAGTTGCTTGGAGGCTGCAGAGGAGAAGAGGGTCTTGGTAACCCACTAACCCACTAACGGGGTTCCCATAGACCCCCATAGAAGTGAGGGGCCACAGACAACTGAAAAAAAGATCCACTCAGAGGCTAGTAAGTCATTGCAAGGGACCAGTGCACAGTCCACCCCATGGGACACTTTGGTTTATGGATAATCGGGGAGACAGGCCCACCAGGAGAACATTGGGACACAACAAGGACAGCTGATCCGCCCTCCAGTCAGCACAGGCCCACACAGTGTAGACTGGTTAAGAATAGAACTGCAAGGGTGCAATTTGCTGAAAAATCTCAGGCCCAGACCAGAGTTTCCACACAACCCAGGTATACGGGACCTCACAAGACCAGGAAGTACTTACGAGGTCAACAATTAAAACCTGAGCTGCACAAAAAGCCTTCCCCAGGGAATCAGCAACAAAGCAGCAATTTAGCTCAATGACAGGGCTCAAATGCTGGTACCCACAGGAAGTTCCCCCATTTTAGAAGTAGGCAAAGGACAACAAATTAGTTCCAGCGCAGAATTTTAGTGCTAGGGGTAGCTAATAATCCAACACAGAACTGAAAGAAAACACAAAATACCCACAGATCAGAGAAAAGTTCTGATATTAACCAGTAAAGGTCTAACACCCCCAAAGAACACCTATAAAACCTAGAAGGACCAGAATTCCCCCAGGCTCCCAAGCTGGGGTTGGGGGAGGGCTGAGGGCCCCAGCTGTAGCCCCTTAATGACCACATCTAGCCTAGCAATGACTACTGAGCCACCACTGGAAGCACCCAGGGCTCCCCTGCTGGAATGAGGGGGTGCCACAGGCCTCGACCATGCCCTGCTCCTTCTTCCTCCTCCCACTGTATTCCCCTCTCCTTTTCCTTTCTCCCCCTCCCTCCCAACTGTTCTACAAAATCTTAGAATATAAAATAATAACAATAAATTAATTACAAAAAAAAAATGTTTCTCTGGACTGCAGCTATTGTGAGTGAGTCACCACAGGGAAGAAGGGATAGAGAAGAATAAGTGACAGCTCACATAGGAGGTGCCCCTCAGGACTCAGGTCCTGGAAATGTATTGAATAGTATATACCAGTAGTTCTCAACTGGGCATGATTTTACCTACCACCCCCCACTCCCCAACCCCAGGGCACATTTGGCAATATCTGCAGACATTTTTGATTGTCATGACTTGGTAGAGGGGATATTACTGTCATCTTGTTGGTAGAAGCCAGGGATGTTGCTAAACATCCACACAATGTTGTATGTCTCATTGCTTCACAACAAAGAATTATCTGGCCCCAAAAATCAACAGTGCCAAGTTTGAGAAACGCTGGTATGTACCTTTGATGGACAGTGTCTTAGTCTGTTTGAGCAGCTATTATAAAAGACCAAGACTGGTGGCTTATAAACAACAGAAATGTATTTCTTATAGTTCTAGAGGCTGTGAAGTCCAAGATCGAGGTGCTGGCAGATTCAGTATCTGGTGAGGGTCTGCTTCCTCACAGACAGCCTTCTCACTCTACCCTCACATGGTGGAAAGGGTAAAGGGTCTTTCTTGGGCCTCATGAGGGCTCTGCCCCTATCACCTAATAACCTACAAAGACCCTACTTCCTAATACCATAATTTTGGGAGTTAGAATTTCAACATATGAATTTTGGGGGAACACAAATATTCAGATCAGAACAGGTAGTAACTGGAAAGGGACATATGAGAGGCTTCTGGGATGCTGATAATGTTAAATGTCTTGGTCTGGGTGCTGGTTTCATGAGAATATTTAATTGGTAGAAATTTATCATGCTGCACAACTATATGTGCAATTTTCTGTAAAAATATTACAATTCAGTAAATGGGAATGGAATGTTGAGTACGTACATTCTTTTTTCAAAACTCTCATAATTTGGGTGCTATTATTTGCATTCTAGAAATGAAGAAACTGAGCCTCCAGGAAGATAAGTGGGTTTCCCATAGAAATACAGTAAGTTAGTATCATAGTATAGCAGCTTGAACTTGAACCTCTATCTTTTTACCTCCAGGTCATTGTACTCACCCAACTCCAAGCCAGTAACAACAAAATGCTAACAAAAGGCAGCTGGAGAAAGGAAAACTGGTTTTCATTCCCACGTATTCCGAATCTGGAGTCAAAGAGAACTCTGAGTTTTCTCCTGTTTTAAATCACCTATTTTAGGACATGTAAAAGTTTTGTTGCCTCTGAGTTAGAGAATGGACAGCTGTAAAAGAGAAAAACCAGGTGAAACACAGATCAAACACAGTTGCAGTTTAATGGATGATCAGGACACTGGGATAGGAGTATAAAATTACTAAAGTTTAAAACTTATGGGAAGTTGTAAGACCACATGTGAATTGCATTCGTGCCTACTCCCACAGGGCTAGTAATAATCTAAATCTAAGATAGAAACTAAGGGTTAGGAGAAAAGTGGCATTTATTATTGAATGAGACACTGTTTTGGAAATCTTTCACAGGAATAAAAATACTAGATAGAAACTGACAGCTTGACAAAGTAACCATTTGTAAGAAGCAAGAGAAAAGACTATCAGGAAGGCACTTTGTTATAAGTCAATTGTCATAAAATTGCCCAAGCCTGAGAATATTTTGCCACTCTGACCCCAGCCTCTCTCCCATGCCCCACCAAACCATGACTCTTCTGAAGTGGTTCATGTAAAATCAAGAATTACAGCACAGATCAAATCCTTAAGCCCAGACAGACCAAGCCATGTTAATTATGCAAACTATTTTTGTAATTGACTAAAACTACAATATCAAAGTGCATTGAATATTAATGACCATCACTAAATGGTAGTGACCAGCACGATTGTAACTAGTCCTAGAGTCTTATAAGCAAATATAAATTATGAAGCTTAAACATGAGAATAGTAAGGTGGGAGAGAGGGCTGGAGGGAAATAACCATAAGATCTGTTTGTCATTTAAAATAAATAGAAGATTCAGTGGGGTCTCACAAAACTTCAATTTTAAATTTAATTTGCTGGAAAAAAATACAGACTGTTAGGTTGAAAACCACTTATATTAGTTAAGATGGTGGTAGTGATAAATGCTACTGGATCCAGTTAAAGAGAGGTCATCTGGTCAGTGGGCCAAAGGAATCAGTTATATGGTGACCTGTTTTAGCATCTTTATTAGTTTTTTGGAAGAGAGAAGAATATACAGCACAATCATTTCAGGTAACTTAAACATGGACATGTAGATATTATGAAAGAGAAATGTAGACAATATGAAAGACAATATTCTTAGAAGTACTTGATACAGGTTTTTTTTTCCTCTACCAGAATTATAGGCTAGGTAGCACTTCTAAATTCCTGGAACAAAAGTTGTTTTACCTGAAGATAACAATAAGCACAGCAAAGGACAAAAGTTTCAGAGTCTTAGACAAAACAGGCCTGTGTGTCTCTCCCCTTGTGAGCTCAGCTCTGCCCAGATTATGGCTCTTTGCGTGACCAGAGAACCTGTCCTTTGGTTCTTTGCTGTCCAACTATGTCTCAAAGTCACACAGAGACTTTCTCCAACTTGTCATACCAGCTCCTAGTCCAGCAACCTGCAGTTTCTACCTAAGCTTAGCCCAATATGCAGTACACATAAAATTCAGGCGATCTATGCCTTGATTAGAGAAAAAGAAACTGCTATCTCCTTTAGCTGTGCAAAGAATGTTCCACTTGTCCCTGTTAACTTTTCTTTGGTGGACCACACCTTCTGTGTACGGGCCTTTTGGGAGCTAAAAAAACAAACAACCAAACAAATACATGGCGAGCACTTACTACTATGTAGATCATAATTTATCTACTGGATGCATACTAAGTCAATTATGCCACCTATTTGTTATGCAGTTAAACAAATGATTCATGTGTTTTTACTTTTCCGACCAGTGTTTTGATCTAATAATGAGGATACATGGGGAAGAGAAGCTTGTATGTATTATTGTAATGAATTAAAGGAAGGAAAAATGGAATCTCAGATTTCTCAGCTGTAAATAATATCATAATATAATCTTCCGAGAGAAAAAAATGGATTAAATAATGAATGAATTGAATTCTGGCATTGAGAAGGCTACTGACATTGGGCTTCTAGCAAAACATTCTCCACACAGAGGTTTCAAATGCAGCAGGAGGAAGACTTTATTTCTCTTGAAAACACATGTTCCTGCATTCTTAATTGGAGTCTATGGATCAATTATTGGAAATTATACAAAAAGTGTGAATTATACAAAAATGTATGAATATATGCGTATGTGTAGATACAAATATAGGGATATATGAGGGGTCTTCAAAAAGTTCATAGACAGATTCATATTATCTTTTAATTCTGTTTTCCCATAAACTTTTGGAAGTATGCTCGTTTGTGTTCATATATATGCATACATATTTGTGTATTTATTTCTTCCCATGGGAGAAAAACTACATAGCCTTCCTTGGCTATGTATTTTTTATGTAAGTTTTATGACCTTGCTCAACAAGCTTTAATGTGTGAAAAATACATTAAAAAAAAAAGAATTATTCATGTGAGAGATGGAGTCCCAGGATGCCATGCTAAATGAACATAAGTATTACCTGTAAAAAAATTAAACTTTCTCAAACACTTCAGATCTTGAGATTGTGTGGGCCAGTTGGCTTGTTTAAAGTGACTTTCTAATGCTACAGTAGGTGATCAGTTAGGGCAAGTCATTTTATAATGGAAATAATAATGGAAATTGTTTAAAAATGATAGATTTGTGTTGAGAATTAAATATTCAAATACAATAACTATTTAAGAACAGTCTTCTTTCAGTTTGTTGCTTAAAATTATTCCCAATCCTTACACAAAATTTAAACATTTATTCAAATTGATTTTTGGAAATACATTTTATTTTTTGGGGGGGGTGGCTGGTGGTATGGGGCTCTGAACCCTTGACCTTGGTGTTGTAACACTGTGCTCTAACCAACTGAGCTAATTGTCCAGTCCTGGAAATACATTTTAAATCTAAAAAACTGTGATTGGCTCTCTTTTCCTGTTTAAAATACTTAACAGTGATTGGCCTCAGTTTCTTTAACGGTACAGTAGGGATAAAATGGTCATACTTCATATCTTTTCTTTTTAGTAAACATGCAAAAGATTACACAAGTTGTAAGTTTACCGCTTGACAAATTTTCACAAAGTGAACAAGTTCATGTTATTAGAATCCAGACGAAAACAAAAGAACATTACTATCATCCCAGGAGCCCACTCAGAACCCCTTTCAGTGACTACTCTTCTCCTCCTGACTTCCAGCACTGTAGATTTTGTCTTGTCTATCTTTGAACTTGGCATGAATGAGATCATATACTGCATTTGTTTGTGCTTGAGTCTCATTTCTTTTGGTCAACATTGTGAAATTAATCCATCTTGTTGCATGAAACATTATTTTTTTTTTAAATTTCATGTCTGTATGGTATTCCATTTTATAGTTGATCAACTCAGATATTGATGGAAATATTCCTGTTTTGGAGTCATATAAGTACTGCTGCCATGAATAACCTTGGACATGTCTTTTATTGACAATATGCACACACTTTTGGTTATATACCTAAGAGTAAAATTGGGGAAAGGTCATAGCATAGCATGTGGTCAGTTTTAACAGATACTGCCAGTTTTCCAAAGTGGTTGTACCAAGTTACATTTACATGCACCAGCAGTGTATGAGAATTTTGTTTTCCGTACCCTTGACAATACTTGATATTGACTTTTTTTATTTTAGCCATTCTGGCTATGTGTAGTTGTTTCATTGTTCAGTTTCAGTTTTATTTGCCTGTTGACTAATGATGCTAAGCAACTTTTTATACGTTCATTGGTGATTTGGATACGCTGTTTTGTGAAGTGCCTGTTAAGTCTTTTGCCAATTTTTCTACTAGGTTATCTGACTTTTCATTGTAGAAGTTCTTTATGTATTCTGGGTAAGAGTCCTTTTCGGATTTGATACATAATAAAATTATATCTCCTCCCACTTTGTGCCTTATCCTTTCACTCCTTGTCATTTTTTTTTTTGAGGAAAGGATTAATTTTAATGTTCTCCAATTTATTACGCTATTTCCTTTATGATTAACATTCTGTTCCTAGTTTAAGAAAGTTTTACTTATTACACAGACATATTTTCCTGTCTGTTTCTGAAATCTTTGTCTTCTGTTTTTGGATCTGCTGTTTGTATGGAATTGATATTTGTGTATGGTATAAGGAAGGGGTTGAAATTCATTTCATCCATGTGGATACTAAAATGACCCAGCATCATTATTAAAAAAGGTCTTTTCCCTATGTACTACAAATATGTTACCTTTGACATAAGTTAGGTTACAGGTTACCAAATATGTGTGGGTCTGCTTCTGGTCTTTTCTGCCTCTTAGATCTGTCTATCCTTGTGCAAATACCACATTGTTAGAATAGCTGTATAATACATTGTTAATCTTCTGCAAGATTGCTTTGGTTATCTTGGACTCTTGCATTTCTATCTAATTTTAAAATCAGCTGATCAATTTCTGCAAAAAAATTCCCCAATTTTTATTGTTGTCAATCTACTGACATTTTAATATATTGAATTTTCTAATCCACAAATCCCTTCACTTATTTATCTTCTTTCTTTCATTGTTTATAGAGGCTTGCATATTTTTAATAATCATACATCTATGATCATAAGGGATTTTGGTAAGTAATTTTCTATTTCTGTATAACTTTTTTGGGTTTTGGAATGAGGATTATACTGGTCTCATAAAATGTGCAGGAAATGTTTGCTATTTTCTAGGAAAATTTGTCTAATGTTTTTTTTTTTTTTTCTTAAGTATTTGGAGGAATTTCATTGGTTTTTTATAATAACAATTATTATTAAATGAGCTATTACATTTAAAACACGTAGAAAGTAGGTAGCATTGGACAAGTGCTATTAAATATTCACATTCTCATGTGTTTGAATATCCATTGTCCCCACGTAAATCATCACGTTAAGAGGCCAGGACAGAACAGCAGGCTTTATACAGAGAGCTGCATGTTTTAAGCCACTCTGTTTGAAGTCAGTCTCTAGGATTTCAGCTTTCATTTAATTATCAATTGACTATTGAATGTATTTTCAGAAGATATTTTAAGTTTTCAACTGTTCTGTTGCTGTAAGACTGCTACTACATAAAAAAGCTGGGTTTTGACAGATCATAGTTTTAAGTAGCAAATATGGTAACTCCATCTCATACCCATGAAAAATTTTTCATAGCTAATAGGTATACCCTGAGTTTATGATACACCTAATTTGTTTCCTTGCCAAAATCATTCCATATGCCTTCGTTCATCCCTAGTCACTGCCCTCTCTCTCCTTTCTCCTTCACAGTGGAACTTTTCAAGGTACCTCCATGCAGAGGCTCCACTTTCCTACATTCACTCACTTCTCAACTTCTCAATTCTGGTTTCCATTCCTTTCACTCCACTGAAATGACTCTTTGCCAATGTTCCCCCACTGCCATGTCATTAAGGTCATTGTTATTCTGTTCTCAGCTTCCCTGAGCATCTGGCACTACTGACCACACCTGCTTTCTTGAAACATGCTCTATCACTGAATTCTAGGTCAACACGTGCTACTGCTTTCCTCTTTTCTACATAACCCTTCCCATTTACTCCCATTTCCATTTACACTCTTAACTGACTCATCTTTATCTATATGGCTTTGAGTGTTGAGTTCTTCAAGATTCAATTGCTTGCAGCACATAACTTCAGTGGCCTTCACATGTGCACCTCTTCTCTGAACGCCATATCCATATATTAGTTACCTCTTTGTCATACCCATTTGGAGGCTTCTCAGGAACCTCAAATTCAACACTGTCAAAAATTGGGCTCATGCAGTTCCTTACATGGCAGTTCCTATAGTTCTCTCCCTTAGCAAAAGATACCACCATCTTCCTAGACCTGAAGACAGGAAGACAGAGCCATGCTGGACTCTACTCTCTCCCTCACCCTGTGGTCAAGCAATTGTTAAGTTCCACTCACTTTATCTCCTAATCATCTTTTAATTTTACTTATATTTTTCTTCTTCCAGTGCTACTATTTGGAAGTCCAGGATACCATTAATTTATGAGGTGTACTACAGTCAGCTTATAGCTCTTCTCTGCCAGTCTACCCACTGCATCCAGAATGATCTTTTTCAAACTTGAATCAGAGGGTATCATGCCATTGCTTGGAAGTATCTTGAATGTCTGGCTTTACCAAGGGAATACAGTCTGTTCTGTTCAGGTATATCATCAGTGCTCAATATATGTTTGTTGAATGATAAATTACAAGAAAAAAGAATCAAAAGATTGTTTCAGCACCCACAAATAAACATTTTCCTTTGATATGTACGTAAGAACTTTCCCAAATGTAAGATATTATTTAAAAGTTTATGATTAGCACAGCCAGGGATTATAAATAATATTACACAAAATAATCTTCTTGCTTAGTGCAAGAAATCATCCCCCAGAACAAACCACAGTAATCTACCCAGCACAGCCCTCTGTTCTGACAGCAGCACATAGAAGGGCAGAGAAAAAAATCATCTATGACCCAGTTGGTTAAACATGTATTTCCCAAGTGTCTACTGGATTAGGTGCCAGCTAGAATGGGATATCCAGTGGAGGACAGTGGGAGTCTAGGCCTCTGGTAACTATGACCTATGGCAAATGCCAGAAAAATATATATGATGTGAGAATGCAAAAGAGGTCGTGACCTAATCCAGCCAAAGGACTAAGAAAGTCTCCTGCCTTGAATGTTTTGAAGGTGAGTAGAATCTGCACAGACAGAAATTGGGGAGAGGTCGTTCCAAGTAAAAAGAATAGTCTGAATGAGAATTAACCTGGGGTAATATACTTGGCACCCCTACCATGACTTGTAAGAGGTTATGGAGGCTTCAACTTGAGTGGCGGCAATCACGACAGAAGTGGATGGGATAACATGTCAACACTGGGTCTACTGGATTTCATGGGTTAGGAGATGGGGGGAAAATATGAGGAACAGAAAAGAGGATGCCTGAGAGGCTTCCTGCCCAGAAGACACTAGTTCTAATAAGGGAAATAAAGAAGTTAGAAGGAGACTATGGGGCCTTGAAGACACAGAGGGATGCTCAGTTTCTGACTTGCTGAGGTGTGGATGCCGGTAAGACATCCAGGCAGGCCTAGAAATGGGTGTACGAGGTTTGAGAAGAGAATCAGGAAGGCTTGGCAAGACTTCAACATTCCTATTTAATTATCTTTAATGATCATACTGTGAATCCATAATCCATACATTTTATCTAAAGCATTCTGGAATCTTTCCTAAAAGTTTCTAATTACTTGTATAAATCTTAACATTTCACTTATAACCAACATTCATTTTTAACATCCAATGGCTACGTAATAAATTAACAATTGTTTTCCATATACAATTTATTAAAGGTTGATTGGGTCCTGCTTTTGTATCCCAGCTGGTGCTTGGGTCCTAAACTTAAGGCTGAGAATTCCAGTTGGGCTACAGAGAAAATACGTCTAACTAAGGATGCTTTCTCATCCGGTGAATTATTTCATTTTGAAATTCTATAGCAAAAGAACAACAATAAAGTATTAGTTCCACTTTTACATAAATAAGGGGTTATTTTGCTGCTGAAAGTTTTCATTGGAATGAGTGATCAGATCTCACATGTCTGTTTAAAAATGTCTGACTTGGGTCATTACAAAATGACAGACTATGATAAACTAGATGGTAGGAACAAGACAATGAGGCATTGTTTACACAGAAGATTGAGTAACTGGTTTAACAAAAGAGGTTCTTGGGTATCTATTGTATGTACAACTAAGAGATTTACTGGAGCTTTTATAATTTCTGCAAGGCTCTTTTCCAGCCAGCTTCATTAACTTGAAGTAAATCAAATCATGCAGAAATCTGGCTCAGCCAGAAAGCAACCCAGGAAGATACAACATGAAGAAAAACAGACATGGGACGATAACATTTAGAATCTTTGGCATTTTTCATAAACATTTTGTTTGAAGATTATTAAATTACAACCCAGAGACCAAAAAAAAAAAAATCTCATAGTAAACACTATTAAATTAGGTATTTTACCTCAATTTTTCTTTATAATACATATACATATATAAAACTGCACATACAAAGTAACTTAAATATCATCTGAACAGAAAGATATTTGCATACATTTTATATATGCACAAAATTAGCATTTTTACTTGGTGGGGGTGGGGGGGAGAGTACCATGGGAAGGTGGGATCTGCAGGAGTCAGATGGTATCAAAGGAGGATTTTGAGTAGTACTTTTCTAGGAATGGGTTCTGAAATAAATTTTTATTGTATGTGACTTATTTTGTCCCTAAGAAGAACAAGAGATAAATTTGGACAAAGTATTTTTACCTTCTACTCAAAACATTCAGGCAAATGAAATGATTACGATAATAAGATCAGTAGCTTCATTTATTAGTCCCTTGCTCTCCAGCCCTTCGACTTTCTAAATACTCTCAGAATTCACTCATTCATCCTCTCCCACCCTTCTGAAGCAGATTATTGACATTTTATTTTGGAAATAAGCAAAAAGTAAAGTGAGAAGAAATGACGTTTTAAGGAAACCAAATACTTTCATGAAACCCTCACTCTTCCAGTGAGTCCCTTGGGCCCTACCTGGGTCACCCATTGCCAGCAATAGGCGCCGAGGCAGCTGACATCCAGCACCGAGGGGGTCTACCAAAAATTTACATAAAGGCCCTTAGCAATCACAGGAGAAGGATTCCTAAAGATTTGGGCTAATTCTGGTCATTATTAAAAAATCTTTTTCTAATGTACATTATTTGGACAGAAGATGGCTATCAATGACTTGTTAGCTCACAGCAGAAACTTACTCACCCGAACAATAATCTGAAAGGAGTGTGGGGGTGGGGTGGAACTAACTGAATCTTAAGGAGAATCTGTTGGAGGTGTAAAAACAAGTTCAACATCACTCTGCAATCAAGTGGTCTCCTAGCTGTTCAGACCCATGGCAGCCCTGCTTTATCTCCCATTAGAGAACAGATGTTAGTCTTCTGCGGTCTGGCGATTGCTTCCTTCTGCTGGGCTGGGCCTCTATGCACCTAGGCCACCCTTGCATGGGGCTGTGCACTCACACGTGGGTGACTCTGTGCATAGGAAGAAGGGAGGAGACTGCAGAGGGCTGCACACAGCACACAGTTCAAAAGGACACTGTGGGTACCAATGAAACAGCCGTAACATTGGTCTGCTCAACCAAGCACAATCTCGGGTGCTGGTGCCCAGTGCCCTTGTGTGTCCTAGAGAGCGCTGCGCTTTTTCCGCAGGGGGCTATGGCTGCTGCAGAGTTTCAATTCCGTGTACTGCACCTGTGAAAACAAACAGACGTGATGCTGGTGGTTAGGTAACCCTAGCTCACCACAGTGTGTGTTAATGGCTCCCCAAGGACAAACCAAGGCAAAGGAAGGAAGGTTCAAAGGTAATGAATCATTTTCTAAACACAGGAACATGGAGGGATTAATTGCAGGAAGGATTTGAAAAGTCATGCATCATTTCTTGAAACCAAAATATTAAAAGCAGATTTTTCTAATGAGATGCATGGGTTTCTACCTGCTCTTGGCACTGCTAGATGATCTCAGTTTTGCGTGTGCCCCTTTTCAACCGTAAGTAGGCTTAATGACTGCCTCTTGGGATGTTTATCTTAGTACATGATACAGCAACTTACTGAGCATTATTCATATAAAAATATCTAAAATCTTGGGGAAAAAAATCTCAGCAAATTATATATTTATTTTGCCCGAGAGGGAAAAAATGCTGAAACTGATACTGGGCCCCAGACTTATATAGATTTCTCTTAAAAATTAATTTCACTTACAATGCAGTGGCTAAAACATCTGTGATAAATATGAGTACTCGGGGAGTCCCCAGTGGCAAACTGTCATTGTGTTTTTAGAAAGTGCCCCAGGTGATACAGGGAGGATCTTACTAGCCCAGCGTTTATCTTTCTGGAATGCTCTTTTGTATCCCTTTGTAATCATGCCGACTCTAACTGGATGACCACTGTAAGGGTTGGTGCTTGGACTGTGCACTGACAATCCTTGAGGGGGACTTGATGGAAATTTCTACTCTTCAGGCATACAGCGTGAGCTCACACTGCGACTCAAGTGATGGTACATTGCAAACTTAATGCTTTGGTGTGTGGCCTTTGATAGGCTGGTGGTAGAATGGCTTTATTTAAAATATTGCATTACAGACCACATGAGCTTACTATTTTTAGCATTTGTGCCAAACTCCCCAAGGACATCATGCCCAGTCACATAAGTCAGGCTATACTTTGTCAAAAGCAGATAAATGAAAAAAGCACCCTTTCTGTAGAGTGTTTTGTGAAGGTCCCCTAGGGGACCAGAGGAGGACATACCTGTCAATCTTCAGTGCACAACAAACAGGGGCCAGGTTATTCTTTTTTCATTACGTAATGCAAATATTAAAGAGGAAATTCATCTTTATGGAATGTCTTTTAACAGCTAATTACATCATAAGATGAAGGTTAAAGAAAAAGAGTGTCAATTATAACCTCTAAAACTTGGAATAAAGGGGAAAAAAACTCAGTTCCATGTCTCTGTAGTCAACCCGGAGCTACCCGGGAACCAATTACGTTAGTGGCCCAGGGATGAAAATCGATACTTGATTTGGGATTGGCTCAGATCATAAAGGATTGTGCCTTTGATCATATTGGTAGATCATGCCACGGTCTCTCCATCTACCTATCCAGTGATCTGTATTCTCCATTAGAGAAATCGCAGCCTGTCCTCCTTCCTCAGGATTTGTGGCAGGCTGATCAGCAGGGCCCCGGGTCGGGCTACTCTACAGGACTTTCTGGTATTGTTGCCTTCGTTAATCTCCATGTATCCACAGAAATGGGACGCTGCTGGACTAAGTGACCATTACCTGTGAATAATACTTCTGATTGATCTCAAATTATTTCATGCCGTCTCTGCCTCTTTGTGTATTAGAGTAAGTGGGGGCTTTTCCCCCAGTGTCCCTAAGTCTTCAGAGGGAAGGGGACAGAAGGGAGGCCTAGGAGATAATCGGGGCAGACAAGAGTAAAAAGAATAATCCTTTGGTCTCCTACTTCCCCTAAAATGCCTGTCATCTGGAAGAGGAAGAAAAAAAGCAAACCTCTCCAGTGTTGGAGCTCATGCAGTTCCACTCACGGAGCCCATCTTATCCTCTTTATGGAGGCAAGCAATCAAAAAGGGGACAAACACCAGCATGCTGTGGCCACGCAGTATGAGTTCCAGATCTTTCTTAAGTAGCTCTCTCTCAGGTTAATTTTCCCCAATCATCTCATGCTTTGGACAAATGTTTTCTTGCCACCTCCCTGCAAGCCAGGCCTCTTTAAGGATTTTCTGATTCCTTATCTCAATTACCCACACAAGCACAGCCCTGTGCCCCTCCAGCTCTGGGGCTGGCCAGACTTCGGTGTTGGGGTCCCTGTTGGTGGTGACCATTCATTACGTACCTTTTGAACATCAGACGGTACCCTGGAGAGGAAGTCTAGAAGCTCATTATTGTCGATGGCATAGGGATTTCGAAGTTTCTTAGTAAATTTATTTATGCCTGAAAAATAGAAACACCAGAGATCTCTTTATCTGTCCATCTATCCATCCATCCTTAAAAACTTCCCTGACTAGCAGAGGAGGGTGTGTTCACAAGTAAAAATTAGTGTGAAAACAATTACCAGACCTCAAGTCATGCACATGTTGCTGTCATGTGGAATCATTCACAAATGCCTTTTCCTGAAGGAAGGAAGGAGGGCTGTGGAAGCGGGGCTCTGTCTTCTTCAGCTGTGAAAATCCCATTATAATCCCAGCAGCAGGGCAGCAGAAATACACGCCAAAACTGGGGAGCTCATTGGCTTTTTTGGAAGACGCTGATTAACAGCCTCCTCTGCTATGAAAACAAATGTCCCAGATGGGAAAAGGCCTTCATTAGCCCAAACAAGTCCCTACTTGGAGGCTCTGGACCAAATGTAGCAGTGGGAGGCTGAGGGCGGGAGTTGTTTTTTTGTCGCTACAAATAAATACAGCCATCTATCTCCCCCCACCTCCAGCTCATTTTCACAGGTTTGTCGTCTCTCACGGCAGAACAGAACTTGACATGTTGATCGTACTTTGATGCAGCAGGAAACTGTGAAAAGTTATTATTGGAAAATTATCTTACTATGGTTGTTAACTTAATTTCTGAACCACAACACTGGTGCGTGGGTTTGTCTGGGCAATGGAGAGCATGCTATTTTAGGATGGGGGTGATGATAATTAAGAAGGGGTGCAGTCTTTAAGATGTCAGAGTACCATAGGACATCCCTCCTTGGTGGCTGCACCTGGGCATGTCCAGAACATGCTCTGCCACTGGTCTGCTCTTTAGTGGGGAGTTCCCTTATCTTCTGCTCTGCTCCTTGGAGCGGCTTTGCCTGTATCCATCCAAAGCTCATAAGCTGTAGTCTTTTCACCAAATGTCAACCTTTTTTATTCCTGTTGAGTTTTAGAAGCAGAAAGACTGGGTGGCCTTCTGAAGTTTTGCCACAGGGTGCTTGTTTAACAAGGATCATATCTGAAGGCCTGTCAGTCCCAATGGTGCTGAATGAATTCTTAGCTGCGTTGTCCTCTGAACGGCTCCTACTCAGAAGCCAAGGTAACATTTAACTGTTCAACAGTCCCCAACACAAAAAACGTTTGATGTTTTTCTTCGTTCATTAAACATTACATTGCTTTTACCTAAGAATTGGACTTCCTGCATGGCATTATACCCGACACAATGCCAACCTCCAGTCCATTTCTTCAGAGGGTCAGATTTACATCTGCTTTGCAAATGGGAGCAAGTCATTGTTCATGGATAAGTGGTGGCTTGGTGGCTGGGCTGAGGAGGGTTTCTAGCAAATGATCCCCTTTCCCTCAAGTCAAAGCTGCACTCTGCCTTTCTTCTTGCTACCCCCACAGCAAGCTTCACATTTCTAGCTAAAATTTCCCCCGGCGTTCCTTTAAACTAAAATACTCTCACTGTGTTATTCTAAAGACATTTAATTGTAGCATGGGCTTTTTGGCAAAAGAAAACAGACAAGGCAAAACGATGAAGGGAGACAAAGACGTATTGAGAAAAGATATATCTTCTATTGTTAATTATATATAGTGTGCGCATCTGGAGTCTTTACAATGAACAGCAAGGCAGGGATAATATCACAGCTGATCAAAACACTGCATTCTTAGTCACTGAGAAGATTATAAACCTGCACAGTAGCTCAAATGTACCAATAAAGGCAGAAGTAGCCCACAATGCACTGAGACTATGTTTGAAAAACTTAGAATAAAAATTATAAGGCACTCAGATTGAATGCTTCTGAAGCACACCTTATTTTTTAAGGTGTCTCAGGTCCAAACGTTTTAGTGATTCTGCCATATTATCTCTGTGTGAGACCAAGTGTCAACAGGAGATCACAGACCCCTTGGTCATCTTGAAGGAGCAAAGGGGCAAGATGACATCAGTTATGGTGCAGAAATACCTAGGCTCCAGTTCTGGCTGCACTGTGTATTAACTGTGTGATTTCAGACAAATCACATAACCTTCCTGAAACTCAGATTTTATATATTAAAATTTGAATAATAAAGAGCTGCCCTGTATAGTTTCCTGGGTCGATGGAAGAATGACCTCAGATGATATAGGCAAAAGGATTCTGTAATCTGAAATTCCTCAACAATGTAAGGGGCTCCCATCATTACTGTAGATGTCAATAAGCCAAGAAGACAAAGGAGGCGGTGATGGAAAAGAGTATTGATAAATCAGGCATGGGTCACACACCCACACTGAAAGTTGCAGCTTTATCCAGTAGCATGCTAGACATCTCTGTAGATTTTTTTCTAACCTAAATGATACAGATAGAGAATATATCTGCTGTAAAAAATTTTTTTAGCCAAAGAAAGGAAAAAAGCAAATGGTATCTAAATATCAAGGCATAACATTTGGGAATGTTGGGACTACCATTTAGTGGTCCCAGATCACAGACTGAACAATCAGTGGGGTGAAATGAGCCCTCTAGCTTAAAAAAAAAAAATCACTTGGAGAATGTCAGAAGAAATAAAAACTTGCATGCCTGCTTTGCACTTTGCACATTTGGCCACTTGAGAATAACCACCACTTGAAACAGAATTATAACACTATGTTTTAGATACTTATATGAGTGACTGGCATGTAGCCCCAACTGCAATACATTGGTAGGAGTGGAGCAGAGGGTCCTCCCTTGTTCATTTATCAAAGCCCGAGTGCCTTCCACAGAAGAGATATTGTGCACCAAATGGAGGCACCATGTTAAGTAAGTCATGGTTCCTTCTTGCAAACAGCTCAAAATTTCTACCTTGAAAAAACAAAAGTGGCTGAGACCAGAACTGGAAAACTATAATTTAATCATCTATGATGAAGAACAGAATAGAAGGACTATGAGAAAACTCTTAAAAAGAACAGAAAACCCACATGGGCTCTAATTCTAAGAAATGTCTCTCTACCTTCTGGAAATACATACATTGAATAAGTGACTAAAATCCGTTAGATAATGTTTCCTGAAGAAAATTTCAGATACCCCTCTTAAAACCTACTTGTCACTTAATTTTCAAAAATCACACTCCCACACAAGAGAGGTGGTAGGCCCAACAAAATGTCATCGATGTAGAGCACAGGTATTAAGCTTGCAGACTCATTCACTCATAAAATATTTTTCTAGTACTCATTAAACAGCTATTATCTATATGTAGCTGCATTAGGAATTACAGTACTAAAGAGGAAAGAAAGTATCTCACCCATCAAAACCTTCCAATGAATTTGCTGAGTCCAGGAACATTCCCCATGGCCATTATGAAATTAGGCTGTTTTCATGAGTGTATGTAAAATAATTCTGATACTTAAACACTTAAACAAAAAATATTATTTGGGTATATAGAATATGGAAATCTAGTACATAGAGTTAAATAAAATTTTCCAAATGATTGAAAACATTGAACAAAAATTTTTTGATCTTTTTCATCATTTTTAGGACTCAATGAAAATAAATAAGGAACTAAGATAAGAAGGTCCTCTGATCCTTAGCAAAGTTAAAAAGAACTCTAGAGAGTTAAGACATATAAATTTATCATCTTCTACATGAGAAGGTCTCTGCAGGGAATACAATTACATAAGAGATGTGCAAAAGAATGTCCTGTGCCTATGCTTGCTAATAACTAACTTGTCCTGGAAAAAAATAAGTCCTAATGGAATTACGGAATACATTCCCAGATGGCATAGCAGGTTTTACATGATAAGAAAAGGCAATAGATCACATGTTGATCATCGAGGCTTTTGACTACATTATCTATTGCAAACTCATCAATAAACTACAAACTCCTGTCTAGAATACAAAACCAAAGAACCAGACACAGAGTATAAGGCTCAAAGGGTTACTGTCAGCCCAGGAGAACACAATAAACTCCATACTGTTTAATAATTTTATCTATAAACTGAACAATAAATAGAGCAATGTTTTACTAAGTAGATGCAAAAAGTTGTGGCTGGAAAGCTGCCAACATCTTGGAGGATAAGATCAGAAGTCCAACTAATTTGGTAAAGAGAAAGAGGGGTTAGAATCTCAAACATTGATGATCAAAGAAAGAAGTACAGTATTAGCCTTCTCTGTGGAGGGAAAGATGCATATAAACAAATCAAGTATACACCAGAACGATGAAAAATCAAGGAGCAACAGTGTTTAATCACTGGCCATGGCATTCCACTTACATTGACTTAAAAACAAACAAAACACTAGCCAAATGATTGTAATTTTGAACCACATTCTGTTAAGGTCAGCCAACAATTTTAAGATCTATTTCTAAATGTGATCAGGAAGTGGATTTGGAAACTAATACTTAAGAAAAAATAATTGAAAAGGAATGAGATTATTGGGACTATACAAATAACATTCAGTATATAAAATATTCAGGGAAATACTTTTGCAAAACATGACTTCTTAATCAATGGGCCTTGGAGATTCCCATGATCTGTCCTAAGGACCAATGTGCTAGAATTGTTGCAATTAAACAAAACAAAGAAACAAACACTATGCGTGGATATAAGAAGACTTTCCCCAAGAATGAAGACCATCAAGTATTAAAACAGACCCTTAAGGAGAGGATTAGTCTTTTTTTCTTTTCCCGAACTTGTTGCGAAGGAGAGAAGCCTCTTTATACAAGATTTTCATCTTCTAGGCAAAACAGAATTATACTCTCAAAATAGAGGATTATACTCTCTCAAAATCGTTCTCCCTCAGTAATTTTATGAGTCATTCTATTTTTCCCATGACTTCCATTTCTGAATGCCCAGGTTTGGCTTTCCTTGTCAGCAGGTTCTACCTTTGTGGATTCTCTTTGAAAAGGTCTACACTTGATGGTTTTAGAAAGACTGTAGCTTTTATCCCGTACTTGAAAGCTCTCAGCTTTTGGTTAAGGATGAATACATCTCCGCACCGTCTTTCCTCTTTGTGATTTCCTTCAACATCTTAACAGTGGAAGATCCCTACAAGGGGCAATGGTTGAGAACTCGGTCACAGTCATAGGAGCTAACTAATGGAAAACCAGGACTGAGACTCTTCTGGACAAATGCCGACTGCTTCACTAACAATTAAGTCACTGCAATGCACTCTCCTTTTGTCAACCCAGAGCCCACTCAGCAACAGACACAAACATCTACAAAGTTGCTTGTATCTTGTCCAATTGCTAGCTTGAATATTAAATCAAGTTACAGAATTTATTTCAATTTTGCCATTTTGGTTACTTTCTTAAAGCAGCTAAACTTTATGGAGGCACACCACTTCCCCTGGTAAAACACAGCCTCCTCTCCTTTCAGGCACTGGTTAGGTAGTCACAGAACGCCCCGCCTCCTCCTTGCTTCTGGATTTAAGCATGGGGTTAGGTTATTTCTTCCTCCGGGAAAGACGAAGTGTCAGGAGCAATCTGGCAGCAGCCAGATCTACTTTTCCATAATATAAAGGGCAAGATGCAGGTGTTTGCTCACTGTTTGAACAACAGTGTTTCCGGCAAGTTACTGGGCCACAGTGATAAATTATTCAAGGGGATTTATGACTAGAAAAGCCCAAAAGGAAATGGCATGCACAATCACATTTTTATTTGATCACAATTATTCAAGAGGCCTATAAATATCTATGCTGATCGTTCATGCAACTGGCCTTTTCAGGGAGGTCCTGGAAGTTTTTGTTCCCAAAATGCTTTCCTTAATCTCATGTTTAATTGCCAACAAGAGCACATTTAAAGTTTATAGTCGCACTTTAAAATTGAGTAATTGGCTTTTACCTGGAATTGATTGCTAGCAAAAAGTCCATGCAAACTTACCCCAGATTAAAATGATGTACCGTAGTGGAATGAAATACAAAATGACTGTGGTGGCTGCCAGAATCAAACAGGCCAGCAGCGAAAGGAATGGGACCGTCCAGTTAAATGTGCTGTAGACAAACCACACAAGTATTATTTCCTCTGATGCTCAGCAAACTGCCATCTTGTCATGTTTATTTCATGTTCACAGTTATATAAATAAAAAAGGTCTTTTGGAAAAGTTTTTTTTAAAAACCTGGAGATAAAAGTCTGCCAAACTGACTGGGTACGGGAAAAACATTCTAGAGGAGACAGTCATGGGCTAATTGCCATTCATTCAGCTTGTCAGGATACCAGTGACTTTGCCTTCCTGGAACCAGGAGTTTCTAAGAGAAGACTTTTAACTCTCAAAAGTTATTATAAACTGCAGTATTGCTACAATGGCTCTGTGCATGGAGAGCTTCAAAACTAAAGGTTAGTTAGGTCACTTCCAAGTCAATATTTCTCTCTCAGTGAACACATGGTTGCCAATAAATATTTAGAAAAGGCAGGATCTTATTACAGTGCTTTTGGGCTTTTGTGTTTTCTAATAACTTATGTTTAGAATTTCCAGATTCATTTACTCCAGAAAACTAATGGGGCCCTGAAATGGGTGGGGGATCATTTGACCATAAACCATCAAACCACCAATCACAGGCAACATAGGTGATTTCACCACATGTTATTTTCATGGAGACCCTGGCTCCTTTTCATTGTTATCTACTGCCTCCTATGACTTGGGTGGACATAGAAAGGTAGAACGGGATGTGGAATTGAATGTACTGTGGAAATCCTCATGCAGTCCTAGAAGTCTCTGCAAATCCAACACCCTGCTGAGGGCACATGAGTGCCTATGTTATTTCTTCTTACTGGTCTTCATCATTACTTTACAGGCTTATCTCTCAATTTTTTTGCCTTGTACTAGCCAAGTATTATCTTCATTTTACAGATGAGCAAACTGAGGCTGAGAGAGAATGTCTAATTTGTGTAGATAACCACAATTCCATCAACAGAATGAGAGAACTCCAGTTATTTTACCCTCTTGTTAAGACTGTTATCAATGCTTTCAATCTTTACCTATCGAGTGGTAAGGTATATATATATACGCATGTGTTTTTCTCACTTCTTTAAATTAAAAGCAAATATGAACACCTTTTAATATGCTTGGTGGTCATTTTAATTTATTTCTCAGTGATTTCCAGCTTTTTTCCTTGCCTGGGGCCACTCTTTAGGAAGTGCTTGAGAAAATCGATTTATAAGCAAACTGACTTGTGTCTGAGTTTGGGCTACATCTCTAAAAAGTTGAATGACTTTTGGAAACTGACTTAAACAGTCTGAGCTGTAACTTTTCTCTCTGCAAAATGGGAATAACAACAATCCCTGTATCATAGATGTTTGCTAGAATTAAACAAAAACCTGCATTTCAGTAGTTAGCTCAGTGTCTGGCATATTTTAAAAACTCAAAATAAGAAAAGTAGTTACTACTTGTCAATTTTCCCTTGAGCTGTTTGGCTTGACTTTTTCTTTAGTATCTGTTCCTAAAATATGTGTTTGGATAGTAAAGAAGTACTTTGTTAATTTGTTATAAACATTTTTCCAGTTTGTTGGTTTGTCTTTATTTTATTTTGTTTATCATTTTCAATATAAAAAATTATATTTTTTATTGTATTAAAACATATATAATGTAACCATTTTTAAATATACAATTGTGTAGAGTTAATGACATTCACAATGCTGTGTAACCATCATGTCTATTTCCAAAGCACTTTCCATTCATCCTAAACATAAAGTCTGTACCCATTAAGCAATAACTTCCCATTATTCTTTCTTCCCCATTTCTGGTAACCTCTAATCTACTTCTGTCTCTGAATTTTTTTTTAATTTATTTTTTCTTTATTGACCCATGATCTTAGGGTAATTAGCATATCCATCACCTCAGTCATTTGTTTGGGAACATTCCAAATTTATCAGTTTTTCCTTGTTGATTTCTAGATTTGGCCAAACTCACAAAAGACCTCCCCCAGTCCAGTGACATGACACTACCAAATGAATAATCACTATTTCTTCCACTCTTTTAACATGACATCTTCATGTTATTCTTAATTTCTATTTATATTTAGGTCCATTCCTGACTTCTCTCTTCCACCATAGAACTTGCAGCAAAAGTTTTTAAAGGGCAATTTCACAATATGTGTTGAAATGTTATATGGACCCACAATTGCCTCAGTTCTGCATGGCAAGAAATTTAACTTGCAGCAATCCTTGCCCAGGGACCCAGAAGCAGTACAGGAATGTCTGCTCCAGAATGATTTGTAATGCTTGAAAAAACAAGAAACATCAGTATCACTAATAGGGAAATATCTAAATAAAATAAGTATCTAAATATAGGGAAAAAACTAATTAGACTTATACTCTGCAATACTATGCAGCTTTAAAGAAACCATGAGAATATAAAAAGAACACCCATGCAACCCACCACCCCCACCACCAACCTGGCAGCTCAAAGTTAGACGTAGTACAGAAATAGTTAAACTGCAGAAGTTAGTAAAGGTGTGTATATACAAGGGTACTTCAATGAGCTGGTGGAAAAGTAGAATTAAAAAATAATACCAATTTTTCCATTAACTTTTTGAAGATCCCTCTATATATATATTTTTATACACATGCATATATATATGAATTATTACTAAATTTACACAGGTTCAAATACCACACATATGGGTTTTTATCCTGAAAAAGCCATCTGGAATAAACACTCCAAATTGTTAATGGTGGCTAAATATACTAAATATGATGGGGCAAAGGGGGAGGAAAGAGGGAGGCACAGAGTATAATGGGAGGCTTCGTGTTTAATTGGCTATTTCATTATTTTTATTCTAAGTGTTTATCACATTTAGAACAAAAACAAATAAAAACTATCAGATATGATAAATTAAAGTTAAAATAAGTAAGTAAAAATAAATATTTAAATTTTTTTTAATGTGGAATCATAGTGAGTGGTAGATCCCACATACAAATCCACGGCTAGGTAGCTACAAAACTCATCCTTTTTTGACCCTGGCAAATTACTTAGTAATATAGTAGTTTACCATTTAAAAATTATTCCTGTTCAACTTTCACTAGCGATGTGACCATATGCAATTTATTCAACTTCTCTGTGCTATAGTTCTCCCATTTATAAAATGGGAACAAATAACCACATCTACTTTATAGAGATGCTGAAGGGATTCAACAAGTTAATATATAAAGCATTTAAAACAATGTCTGGCACATGGTAATTATTCAATAAGGGTTACCTACCTTCATTTTTCTTTTTGTTATTGCACAAAGTGACATAAATATGAAAAGAAATCTAATTATGTCAGGTAGCATTTTGAAGATAATAAAAGCTACAAAAATGCATGGAAACTTTTTAAAAAGAAATAAACACTATGATTCCCTTTCTAACAATACCACCCCACCTTTAACAGAAAGTAAAACATCAAATAAATAATTTTTAAAACCATTTTTTAAAAACAAAAAAGAAAGCCATCTCTAGGTTGACATGAAAATAAGAAAACTAAATAGAGTGTAAAAATAAAATGAATTGCAAGAGCTTTGGGAGGTAAATTAGCTCCAAAGTCAATTTTCACTCAATAACTTCTGCTAATTATTGGGATTTTGAGCTTATCTGCTTGGTGCATGAGAGATGGAAGATGAAGTGTAGGGTCTCCCTAAGTGGAGATTCTAATAGGAGACCATTGCATGAAGCTTACAC
This sequence comes from Cynocephalus volans, assembly GCF_027409185.1. NCBI lineage: Eukaryota > Metazoa > Chordata > Mammalia > Dermoptera > Cynocephalidae > Cynocephalus > Cynocephalus volans. Next base: position 48,890,124 of record NC_084462.1, read on the forward strand.
ATTCACAGTAAGGATGAATTAGAGAGGAAAGGAGGGAGAGGGGCCACCATACATAACTGGACATAAAGAATCATGTTATGACTCTGATTCCAGGTAGAGAAAGTTATCATCTGAGTTTATGCTACCAGTGTAGTTTGAAAAGCTTTAAACAAAAAACTTGAATTTAAAAATGGATCCCATGTTGGTAGTACCTCAAGGTGACTCAAGCAATAATCCTCTCTAGGAAAATGCACTGTCAAGTAAAATCTCTGACTACCCCCACATAAAAATCTAAGAAATGTTAGTTTACAGTTAAAAATGTAAAACACAAAAAGACACATGGCACCATGAGCAAGAGTCAGCAGAAATAATGTTCAGCAAAATCTGAAACAAAAGACTTCAGACACTAAAATCTAACCCAATATATTAAACAATAATATTTAATATGTTAAAAGTCATAAAATAGAGGCTTGAAAATATGACCAAGAAAGAGACAATGAAAAATGGCCAAGAAGATCTGAAAACAAATAAGAACTTTGAAAAATGAAAACTACAATGATTAAAGTTAAAAAACCCAATGGGTAAATTAAACAAGATTTTTAAAAAGCAGAGAACTAAAGTTGTGCAAGATCATCCAAAGAAGGCATTACAAAGAGCAAAATGACGGATGAAATCAAAGAGAGGCTAACAGACATGGAATATAGATTAAGGTCCCTGCACTGACTGGGAAGACAATAAAAACAACAATTAATATTAGACTGTGGTAAATCATGCTGTTAACTCTAGGGTGACAACTAAAAGAATGGCAAAAGAGTATTTCAATTCTTAGCAAACAGGAAGAATATAGAAGAAAGAAAATAAAACAGAGCAAGTAAGAGGACAGTTACCAACTACAGATTTAAATCTAAATGTTAACAACCACATTAAATTTGAATGGACGATATGCTACAACTGAAGATAGTTATTGTCAGATACAAGAGAGACATCTGAAACAAAAACAAAGAGGTTGAGAGAAAAAGATGCATCATGAAGACACTAACAAAAGAAAGGTGGTATAGTTGTATTAATATTAGTCAGCGAGACATTTAGTCAAAATTTTATTAGCAATAAATAGGTTACTTCATATTAATTAATGTTCCAATTCACCAAGAATATATAACAATTTCAACATGTACAAACCAAATAACATAGCTTTAAAATATAGAAACCAAAACCTGACAAAATTACAGGGAGAAATAGACAAATCCACAATCATAGTAGAAGGTTTTAATTCATATCTCTAAGCAATCGGTTAAACAAGCCAGCACAAATTGGTACAAACATAAAAGATTTAAACACAATCAGCAAATTTAATCTAATAAATATATATAGAACAATACACCCCATAATCTACTTTTCACACTCTCGTGGAAGATGTACAAAAGTAGGTCATTGCTGGGTCAATATTTCCTGACCATAAAGCAATTAAGCTAGTAATCAGGAACAAAAAGGTAACTGGAAAATCTCCGTATACTTGGAAATTAAGCAATACACCTCTTGGCCAAGCAAGAAGTCAATATAAACATTAGAAAATAGCTTAACTAAATTTGAATGATAGCAAAAATATTACATAGGGAAATGTTTGTAATGGAGTTAAAATTGTGCTTTCAGGAAATTACAGGACTTTAAATGTTTATCTCAGGAAAGAAGAAAGATTGAGAATAAGTGATCTTAATTGTTCATCTCAAAGAGTTAGAAAAAGAATAGTAAATTAATCCCAAAGAAAGTAAAGGGAATAAAGTAATAAAGATAAAGAGCGTAATTAATGAAAAAGAAAACAGGAAACAGAGAAACAAAGGCAAATGTTGTTTCACTCTAAAGACTAATATAATTGACAAATCCCTGTAGAGAAGAAAGAGAAAAAACAAATAGCAGCAAGCATGAAAGAGTGGACAGTGTTACAGATCTTACTGATATTAAATAAGGAGATGTTATAAAATGCCTTATACCAAAAAGTATAAAATTTAAATGAAATGGACAAACGCCTTGAAAACTAAAACTTACAGAAACAGAAATGAGAAATAATAGAATGGCTAAACAGATCTCTCTCTCTCTCTCTCTCTCTCTCTCTCTATATATATATATATATATATATGTTACATAAACCAAATATGTAATTAAAAACCTTCCTAAAAAGAAAACTTCAGGCCCAGATGCTACACCAGCAAATTCTATCAAATCTTAAAGGAAGTAATGTCACCAGGCTTATGCAAACTCTTACAGAGAACAGATAGAGAGAACACACCTGACCTTGTTTTCTGAGTTCAGAATAATGTCATATCTATAAGAAATTTTCAAGAACAGAAAAGTGTAAGTCAATCTCACTTATGCTCATAGCTGCAAAAATCCTAAGCCAAAAAAAAAAAAAAAAAGTAAATAAAATACAGCAATATATAAAGGGATTATATAATGTAGCAAAGTTAGATTTATTCCAGGAATGTAAATTTGGTTTAACATTTGGAAATCAATCACAATAATTCACTGCATTAACAAAAATTAAGAAGAAAAATAACATGATCATCTCAGTGAATGCAAGGAAAAAAGTGTTGGCCAAAACTCAACTCACATTCATGATAAAAACTTTTAGCAAACTGGGAATTAAAGGGAACTTCCTTAATCTGATAAAGCATTTTTTAAAAAACCTACAGCAAACATCATTCTTAATGGTGAAACGCTGAAAGCTTTCTCTCTGAGATCTCACCAACACCAATTTTGTTCAACACTGTACTAAAACTACTAGCCAGTAAGCTATGGCAAGAAAACAAATAAAATGTATAAAAGTACTGGAAAATATGAAAGAAAAAAAAATTACTCCTACATGATATGTTTATCTAATTGAAAATCCAGAATAATAATCTTCATCTAGAAATAAAGATAACTAAGTTTACCAAGAATATTAGATACAAAGTCAATGTAAGAAAATTAATTCTCCATCTGCATATGAGTAACAAACAGGTGGAAAATAAAATCTAAAAAAGAAAAAAAGATACTACTTAATACCAAAAAAAAAAAAAAAAAATCAAGTACTTAGGACTATATCTCATAAAAAAAGTCAGACTTTTATACAGAAAACTACAATAATATTGAGATAAATTAAAGATGACCTACACAGATGAAGATACCAAGTTCATATATTAGAAATATAAAACGTATCAAGATATCAATACTGTCCCAATTAACACAATCCTAACCAAGATGGCAGCAGCTGCGTGTGCATGTGCAAGTGTGTGGTGTGTCGTGCTGGGTGCTAGATGTGGGGCTGTACCCCAGCCTCGTTCTCACAAATCGCCTGTTGGGTCTGCCCCTCCCAACAGCCAAGTCAGTGGGCTCATGCACTTTCCCGTAGGCACCCTACAATTTTACTGTTGATGTTTTCAAAAAGGGCGGAGGAGGGAAGGGATTCACTGGGTTTATTTATCTAAAACACAAAGGAAGAAAGTCAAGACAATTTACCAAAAATAATACTCGTAGCAGTTAATATTTTAAAGTGAGTACTACATGTCATCCACTGGTATAAACTCTTTGATGCACTAAGTCATTTAATTCTTTCAAAAATGTTATGAAGTCAGAATTATTATTGCTATTCCTCTCCTACTGATGAGGACTTGGAGTCATAAAAGTGAGATAAGTTGCTCAAGATCCCTCACACTGAGATCTGAACTCGGATAATTGGCTTAAGAGCCCACATTCACTGCTTCTGTCGTGGGCACGTTAGAAAACGTAAGGAGGCACATTTTATTCATTTAATCCAGTTGAATATTCCTGTTTATAAGACTGAGTATTTAATTCAAAGACACTATATAGTAATACTCTTAACCCTCAAAATCTCACTAGACCATTTCCCCATTTATTACAGAGCCTCTTGAAGTGCTGGTCTTCCACAGAAAACCCAAGCTGAAGAACCATGGTAAATCAAAGCTTTCCCATCTTGAAAGCAAACAATTCACAGAACATTTTAATAGACTTCTCCAGTTTTCCTGACTTGGGTGCTCCCTGAGTCCTAAGAAGGGAATCCCTGACTTGGGCAGTTATGAAACAAATGAGCAAAACTTCTCAAATCACACAAAAAAATTTAAGAAATCTCCTTTATTCATTCAACCATGTGGGCTCACCAGCATGTAAGACCATCATTTTCTAAATTTCAAAACACTTAAATGACTGTGACCGCATCTGGCAAGGTGGGTGCAGGCCCCACCCTTCACTTCCTCCCCCAACTGGCTGCCCCACTGCATTGACCTCTGTGTCAATGGGATTACTGTTTTCCTGGACAGTGAGGGACAAATGAAGTCCTCTGACTTCTTCCCATGGAAACCAAAACAACTGGTTATAAACTCCTGCAGGTTATTCTTTTGCAAGGCCTCCTACACGGTGCTTTCCTTCACATGTGCACAGCTCTCACACTAGCTTGTGAATGCTCTCCTCATACCTGATCCCAGCCCCCTCCTTGGTCTTTGGGCCTTCGCTCTTTGTCCCTTTTGACATGTCACTCTCAGATTAAAAACAAGACATGTCAATCTCTTTCCCAAAGGCCTTCTTATGATTCCAGCTACACTTAAACTCCTTCCACATCTTCAGTGGTTAGTATTTCTCAGTATCACTTCCTAGCCAGGACAGTTCTACTTCTCCTGAATGTGCCTTCTAACCTTTACTCTGGAACATTTGCAGAAATGACTTCCCTGCCCTTCTAGGTCTGCCTTAATTTCATTACCTACTCCATGGAGATTTCCCTAGCCATTCATGGACACAGGGTTGCAACCGTCACTCAATTAGTGATAAAACTTGCAATATACATCACTCTTCTGACCCATCCTGCCTGTTGTCCAGGATAAAATAAGTGCTACATGTTAAGTAAATGGTTTAGCCTGATATACAAATACATTTGAAATGTGTGTAATGTTAGAGAAGGCAATTAGAGAGAAGGCAGAGAAAAGTAGGAAAACAGAAATACAGTTCATTCCATGTAAATGCAATACCATTGGAGTTCTCCCATCAGTATCAGGGAAGCCTTGCTCTGAGAGTTTTATGTAAGTCTATTAGTTTTCTAGTTGCCAAAACTTGGTTAAAAGTTTTCCTGGTTCTTAAGCACTAAATTACAATGGAATTCCAACAGAGTTACACACGACATCCCACTTGAATGCCCAACAGGGACTTTAAGGTCACTGCACTAATGAATGGCCCAAGAATTAATAAGAGTTGAGCCGTATGTGCCTTCCTGTGCTGCAGCTGGGCAGAACAGTGCTCTGTTCATGGGCTGAAAACACATCTCAGACATGGTCACCACAGCTGTGCCGGGCACAGCTGCCCTTCAGAAGCACTGAAGAGTCGTGGGCCTGTTCAAAATACTGTGTCCTCTTCTCTCATCAGACACATTTCCTTTAACATTATCAACTGCACAACAGCCACGCTTGTCTTTTAGAGACATTCAAGAACGAAGACAGTTTTATCAAACAGCATGATCTTCCTTCCCCTTATCCTCCTTGCTGTCAGCATATCCCTCGCTCAATTTTTTTAATGGACGGTTTCTTTTTCTTTTTTCTTTTTTTTGTCTTTTTCGTGACCGGCACTCAGCCAGTGAGTGCACTGGCCATTCCTATATAGGATCCGAACCCGCAGCGGGAGTGTCGCCGCGCTCCCAGCGCCGCACTCTCCCGAGTGCGTCACAGGCTCGGCCCTTAATGGACGTTTTCAATTCACTCAAGGCCCTGCGTGACATGCCTCATCTCCAGGCACTGCCACCCCCATACCCTACAGCATGGACATACTCAATCTGCTACTTCTCCCATATCTACCGTTCAGTCTTGGGCTTTCTTTCAACCTTTGCACAAGGGCTCCCACCTACTGAAGCCCCCATCCATCTATTCTTTGCCCAGCTGTCTCTTCCTGTTCTTAGAGAGGCTGATAAGTTGTTGCTTCTTCAGAACTGCCCTCTGTCTGTCTGTTTCTCTTCTACATCCCTTCCTGGGCTGGTCAGGCCTCCCCCAACATCCTGTCTTATGTCTCTCTAGCAACAATGCTACTGAATTCTATTTGGCTATTACTGTTTTTGTCCCTCATTGGAAAATAGATTCCTAGAGTATAATGACATTATAGTGTAGTCGTGAGGAGGACAGGTTCAAATCCAAGCTCCATGGCTTACTAGTTGTGTGATCTTGGGCTACATATTTCATCCCTCTGTGCTTCAGTTTCCTCATCTGTAGAATGGGGATACTAAAATTCCTTCCTCAGTAGGGTTGCTGCAATGACTTAATCCAACTCCTCTAAGTAACTCCTCAAAGGGTAAAGGGCTTAAGTCAATGCCTGGCTGGGTCATGATATTAGTGGATACTGCTGTCATCATTGCTATTATGGAGGCATTTCTCATTCTTAGACCAAGTCACTGCCTGAACCTCAACAAGTGATCACTGAATGAGTGAATGAATAAAGAATTATGATGCCCTCCTGTCATTTCACTATTTTCTCTTGTCACATATGTTTTGGTTCAATATTTTTGAGGGTAAGTTCAGGAATAATTTGTCAATTCATATAAAACCTAGAACAAAGCAGACAGGCATCAATATACGTGAGCAAAAATCCTGCTGCTCTTTAATTCTTTTTCTCTTAAGATATTAATAATGGGAATAACAATGTGTAAATTCAATAAAAAATCACCAAAGTTGTTCAAAAGTGGTTTTTAACCTATTTTTAAACAAAATAAACATGTTTATTATGTTGATAATAAATGGACATTCAAGGGTTATTTCATTGCATATGCAACTGAAAAGGATCAGTATACATGGAAAGTTGCATATTAACTATTTATATTTCCTGATGTGAATCATTTATGGATTTCCTTGCATTTTGATGTATACAACTTTTACTTGGCTTTAGCACTAATTTTAATCTCTTCTTTACATGTGCAATTCCAAAACAATATCTTCTTCACTGAAAGAAACTAGAATGATTCACATATCCATGACCAATAAGATATGTATTAATTAATCTTTAGCAAGAACAAGGCTGACAAAATGCTGGATTTAAGGGGGAAAGAAATAAGTTTATAATTCCAAGGAAAAAAATAAAAACTTCCCTGTCACTGATACCAAATGAAGACCAAGTTATGCAGAGTTCATAACACATAAGCAAAACAAACAAACAAAAAGCATGAGTCAGGAGTCTTTCTTAACTAGGACTCCATTAGAGAATTTAGCCCTTATACTCTAAGGAAGGGAGTGGCAAGCTGTGGGCTGCATCTGAGTCAAATCCAGCCTGCCACACATTTTTGTAAATAAAGTTTTATTGGAATGCATATCACACCCATTCATTTACATATCAATCATGACTGCTTTTATGCTCCCTGGAACAACAGAGTTAAGTAGTTGTGACAGAGACCATATGGCCCACAAAGCTGAACATATTTTACTCTTTGTCCCATTACAGAGAAAGTTTGTCCATCCCTAACCTGAGACATCCATGTGCATGATGAATTAACTTCATGTCTATCCATCAGTGATGCTACTAGTTATGAACCATGCCTTTGAAAAACTGAGAAAAAAAATGTCACTCGAGGCATTTACTGTAATCTGTGGTTTAGATGAAAAGGGCTCCCTTAGAGTATATTTGATTTCCTTTTTATTTCTGAATAGGGTAACCTATTTTTTTTTAAATCTATAGTTTATCACCCAAACTGAGATTTTTTTGAGAATGAAAGGGGACACCACTAATAATTATGCAGGGGAGGACAGATGGAAATTGGGCCTTATGCTCACCCCCATTGTCAGGCATTATCCAACTGTGAAGTTGACAAGCTCAAGAAACAACCCAACCAAAGTCAAACCAGGCTTGCCCAACACCATTGCTTTTGGTTTTTGTTTTGCATTTTCTGATCCCACCTACGACCCCCTCCCCCACAACCCTTGTGGATGGCAGGTCTTCTCCGAACACAAGTTTAGAACTTACTTTTTAATTCTTTCTCCAAAAGAAGCTATTTCCTCCAAGATGTTTTGAACAGTTGAAACAATATCCTGTACCATATAGATTCTCTCAATGAACCCCTTTTTCTCAGATTCCTAGGAAACACAAAAGCAATAGTTAACTCAATTATCTCATTTTTTATCGTCTTGCTAAAGAAATTACTATATCATGTTATAACAACACGATGTTTACCCACAGAGTGACTCCAAGAGATAAATCTCATTTTTCACCACTTAAATATGTATTGACTCCAAAAGAGAATTTCTGTGCACTCATTCACATGCTACCACTCATAGTGTGCATGCCTAAGTCGCTACCTCAACATCAGGAGGCGATCAACAGAAGCCCCACAGGACCAGGAGCTTCATTTACCTGTAGAGGCTGCTACTACCCCCAGAGAACTCTGCAGTCCATTCGGTTTGGCTGCTCTGATTTTCTGTCTGTCTTACCAGGTTATCTGCAAGCTCACCTAGCCCTGTCTTATCACAGTCCTTCAGAAATGTTCCCAGCAGGTAATGACATGGCATGTTGGAGATATAGATAATGTGTTTCCTAGTGCTGTAGCTTCTTAGTCAAGCTCTGCTGCATTTTTAATCATGTTTTAAACACATTGCAGGCCTGATGAACATTTCAGTCATCCTTTGGCAACCACCTCAGAAACAGAGCAAGTATCTGGAGACGTGCTACAAGGTAACCGGGTAGTACACTGCTAGGGGCTGCACCCTACTCGGGTTATTCCCTGTGAGGATGCTCAACAATCCATTTACGGTGATTTTCTTCATTAAGAGCAAATAGAAATTCATCTTCAGTCTCCAGTTCTTTATGTGAAATGGAATTCAGCTTCTTAAGACCATTATACTTACTTTGCATATAGAAAACCTTAAACGTGTTTTACCATGCTAGGTAGCTAATGCTTATCCAAATAATTTAGAAATTACTCAAATGTCAGAGAAAAGAAGATTCCCTAAAGAACTGTATTTTTACACTATTTTTTTATATTCTGATGCTATGTTCTAGTGCCCCCATGAACTTTGCTGTGACTGGGTTTTAGCCAGTGTCCTCTTTAGGATTCCTGCCTTTCTAGGTCATTGTAGCCACTACGACTAATATATGAAGCCTAAAACCTCAATGAAACTTTTTTTTTTTTCCTATTTAGAATTTTACTTGGGTTAGACTTGTACTAAATTACTGAGCAAACACTTCTAAATTTAAGAGAACATTCCTATAATACCCTTTGTGCTGCAAAAGAGAAAATCATTTTCATCTTGCATTCTCTGCTCCATCAAACTGGAGCCACAGAGGGAGGGAAGGAGCACAGCCCCCCTGTAGGGATTGCTGGTAAAAACACCAATATGGCAGAAATATCAAAAATCACAAATTGGTTTTTTGCATCTGCCCTTGTTTATGAAGCTACTTGGCTGCAACAAACCAAAAAGTGGGGCAAGGGCTAGAATGCACCACTGTTACCTCCTCTCCAGTAAAGATACTGGGTTGGTTTGAATAATTTCTTACCATCTGGTCTGTCCTCTTTTATGCAACCACTGTGTACAGAAGAAATAAGGCTCATTCTTTCCTCTTGCAATATCAGACTTGCAAGACACTGTTGCTTTTTACCCTAATTTTAAATTCCTTATTTCCTTTACTCACTTACTAACTCTAATTCTTCAAGCAGTTTGTGTTAAAAATTAGATATGCTGCCAGAGTGACCTAACTCATGCTCAGCAATCTGCTGACATCTATGAATGGGCACAATAGTGAAAACCCATCTCTGTCTGCCACATAAGTATTCATGCTTATAAGGGAACATTTGAAAGCACCGGGAAATTTGACCCAAAGGGCAAAAGTGGCTTCCTCTTTTCAGCAGCATCAAGTTGAGGTCAAAACAATTTCTTGGAAAATGACTCAAATTTCCATGTGGCTCAATTTCATAAAAACTTCCTATTTCAGTTGTTTGATTTTTTTCCCCTATGAAATATCCAAATACTGAGGTTCTGGTTGTGAACAAAGCATGAGTTAGTTCACCAAAATAAATGATTCTCACAAAGTCTTTTTACTTTTTAATGAATTTGATGTTTTAGCTTGAGTATCCAAAGACAAGCTTAAAAAGTCCTACTATATCTAGAGATAAGGATAATTTGCCATTCTGATCTGTACACTTTTAAGAGTGAAAGTAAACAGAATTATATAATTATTGAAATATTTATCAACTGACAACCAGGTTTTATTATCTTGGTGGATCGATAAAATTATTTTACCTTATTTTTATTTACTTTCATAAATACATTATTTCAAAACAAAAGCAAAAGAAATATGTTTATGTTGATTGTCTGAATATTTTTAAATGACACATGAATAATTATTTGTGGCACATATTCATATATTTTAGTTGGTTTCCTAGCTGTACCTATCTATAATCCCATATCAGACTTACTTTTCAAAAGAATGTACTTTTTAATGTCACCTTTTCATACCTAATATTTCATAAAATTGTTCTTAATCATCTTCATAGTTACATTAGTGGTCATCAGATTGACACCTTTAATTGACTCCACTGTAGACCATAATTTTAATTAAGAAATATTCTCTCTACAAGTATTTAGGTACCTTGAAAATTTACAATAAAAATATGATACATGGAGAATAGTGTCAATTATAGCTTTAAAATATTGAAATCTGTAAATATTTCAGCCCAAATACTTTTAAAGGAACTATATTTTTATATCCATTCATATGAACTATCTGTCAAACATTTTTTTTAAAACAATACTGCAATGTCTCTATGGTTCTTCTGAACTTTTAAAAAAAAAATGCTGAAAAATCCACAGCTTCTCAATTTTTTTTTCACTTCTGGGCAGAATATATATTTATCCTATGAAACATCAAAAAACTTTTCCTAAAAATTGAAATAATTTGAAATAATCTAAAGTATAACTTCAGAATTTAAAAATTGAGTCATGCATAGTATTTGACCTTACATTTGCTTTGTGCCACACGTCTTACTCTTATAGAGAAAAATTTTAAAAAAATGATGTCTTTTCTGCCAGGTTTTTTATTCACTTCCATTCACAAAAACTTCCAAAAATGAAGTTATTTAGCACTTCAGTCATTGAAGCTTTTGATTAAAAACTTCCAACTGATAATGACCAAAATGTGACAAAAATGTAAAAGATTTCTTTTTGCACATCCAATAGCTTTGGGGAATGGTTAGGTTTACTGAGAGTTCTTCAAAGATTCAAACATTCCTAAAATCAGATTGATAACAGCCAACGAGAAAGACAATGCATAGAGCCTGCTGAAATTTATTTTTATACTCGACATTTCTTTGTCACGAAAACTTGTTGTTATCCCAACTCTGCATAAATAACATATTTGTAAATGTGGACACTACAACTTCTAATTTGATGAGTGGAACATTATCACTTATCCGGATGCAATTGTGGGTAGTTAGGGACCATGTCCACTCCCAGGTACATTTCTGCCTCATAGACACCTTCATTTTGGAAGAACATCTTATTAGCCACGATGGTATCCTCCATCAAAATTTGCATTCATATTATCACTACAAAATTAATTAATCCTTAATGCTAAATGTTTAAACTAAATTTACCATGACATTCTTAATGTCAGAGATTTTATCATTTGTAAAATTAATTTGCAAAAGCCTTATTTTGATTTCACAAATTTATTTTGATTGAATGCAAAAATCAAAACAATTTCAGAATTAACTTATTTGATATTCTGTTTGAATCATTTGATGGCAGGCAGATAAAACTGGCATTATCTTACTCTTCACAAGGTTCTTCCTCTGTTACTGGGGTCAACATATTAACAGTTACCATGTCATTTTTCATACTCACACTATGAAAACTTGAAATGGAAAAAGAGATAAATTAATATGCGAGAACAGTAATTTGATCTAAATGAAAGGTCATGCTCCACAGAGATGCATAAACACTGTATGTAGGAAAATCATGTTTTCAGAAACAGTTCTTAAAGTAACTACTTCCTGTTGAAGTGGCTGTTGAGGCTTCTTCAAGATTTCTTGTGGATATCTAAACAAACATTTATTAGTTAGTTCATCAACAACCTGGGGAAATGAAATATCAGCACTTGATTATTCATTAAACATATACTCTTTATACTTTTTTATTATTTACTAATTGAGAAAGCATTACCAAACTAAAAAAACAACAACAGGAGGTACAGAGTTATCCAACACAATGAGTGAAATAAACCATTCTAATAAGAATGGGAGAGTGGTCAGGATACTATTTATTCTCTTATCAGCAGGACAGTTTAACTTCTGCATATATTAACATACACCTATCCTATGATATCTCATCTTTCCCATTGACCATTCTGAATTGGCAATTTGGAGGTGTTATGCATGTTACAGGCCCTGGCCATGGCCCCAGCACAACAGGCTGGCATACCATGTGGCTGATGGGACACACACTCATGTGTTTCTCCACCACTTCCTGAGACAAGAAGGGCTCATCTGGCAGCACTTTGGTTTATTAGTGACCATCCAAAAGCTTTCCTTTAAAGCTAGGTTTTAATTAGCTCCTGGAAGAGTCAGGAAAATAGAGATGGGTTCTCTCTCCTTGTTTTTTAGATTTAACCTGGTGTTAGTCTTTGAGAACTCTGGTCACTGCAGTGCATTTCATGGGCTCCTAGTAATGGCCATAGAAGATGAAAGCATAAACTGAAAACCTAAGCAACTTATGCCAGGCTTATTTTAATGGAAATATTATATATAGTACTTAATAAAAAACGGAGAAAAAACAGTAAATGAAAACTTTCTAGAAAAACAGGGACATGTGATGAACCCAAGTCCGTTTTCTCTAAAATTAACAAGCACAGAAAGAAACCAATTCTTTCCAGAGTATTCTTCTGGACAAGAATGAAAAACATTTTTGCACTTATTTCCACCTCTTCCTTAGAATTCCTGCATGAGGCATTTGCTATCCATCTATAGGAGAGATAATGTCCATCTGAGGGCAGGTATCTGCACGATTAGTGGTAAATGTAATTTCTGTTCTCTGAATGTCTTTAAAGGTCTTTGGACAATGTCTCTGTGGCTTTATCAAGGCACGGTAGCTTCTACACTACAAGAAGATATTTATGCTTTCACAGCTTGGATATTTTGTGAATATCTTCCATAACCATCCTGTTTTGCTATGCATTGCTTGAACTGGTGGACCAACGGGACCAGACTGCTTTATCTTTCCCCATTCTCAGCACTAACAATTGCGGTGGGTACATCCTTGGTGCTAATACAGTGATTGTTTGATGAAAAAATAAATGGATTCAGGAAAAGGGTAGGGTCTCACATATATAATAGTGTTGAGGGATTATTTCTATCAACCTAGAAAATAAGTGCTTAGAATTTGAGACATGATTCATAAATCACGTAGAATGACTGAAAAGCCTAACTCAAACTCCATGGCTTTTGTGAAGCCTCCTCCTAAGAACACTGGTCCACACTGACCACTGTCTTTGTTCTCTCAATTTGCATTACACCTTTATCTTTTTAATCATCCTAGTAGCAAATGTTCTTTTCACTCTCTGTACTGTAAAATTGATCTCTTTTAAAATAAAATAGTATCGATTTTATGGATCTTTTCTCTTTAATTATATCCAATGATATACCAACGGACATATTACATAGCCTTCAGTCTTAATATGTCCATTTATAAGAAACTGAGGTCCGGAGAGGTTAAGTGATGTGTCTATGTACAGAAGGCTATGGAGTCAGAGAACTGTGTTCAACTCTGGTCTTATCATCTATTAGCTTTGTGATCATGGTAAGTTCCTTAACCTTTCTGAGTTCCAATTTTGTTATCTAGAAACAGAGATTACAATCCTTATTCCGATTAGAGTTTGAGAGAACTAAATGTTAACAAATGTGTAAAGCACCTGGTTTGATGTAATTTCATTTATTTATTTTTCCTTTTATTGCCTGTCCTTAGGATTATAAAAAGCTGCTACACAGCAAAAGAAACAATTAACAGAATGAAAAGACAACCTACAGAGTGGGAGAAAATATTTGCAAACTACATATCCAGCAAGGGATTAATATCCAGAATATACGAGGAACTCAAACAGCTTAAGAATAAAAAAACCAAAAAACAAATAACCTGATTTAAAAACGGGAAAAGGAGCTGAATAGACATTTCTCAAAGGAAGATATACAAATGGCCAGCAGACACATGAAAAAATGCTCAATATCACTCAGCATCCAGGAAATGCAAATCAAAACCAAACTGAGATATCTCACCTCAGTTAGACTAGCTATTATCAAAAAGACAGAGAATAACAAATGTTGGGAAGGATGCAGAGAAGGGGAACCCTCCTACACTGTTGGTGGGACTGTAAATTTGTGCAGCCATTATGGAAAACAATGTGGAGATTCCTCAAACAACTACAGATAGATCTGCCATATGATCCAGCAATTCTACTGCTGAGTATATACCCAAAGGAATGGAAATCATCATGTCAAAGGGATACCTGTACTCCCATGTTTATTGCAGCTCTATTTACAGTAGCCAAAAGTTGGAACCAACTTAAATGTCCATTGTTAGATGACTGGATAAGGAATATATGACATATTTACACAATTGAATACTAGTCTGCCATAAAAAAGAATGAAATTCTGCCATTCACAGCAACATGGATGAACTTAGAGAAAATTATGTTAAGTGAAGTAAGCCAGGCACAGAAAGAGAAATACCATATGTCCTTACTTATGAGTGAGAGCTAAAAAAAATAAACTAATTAAAAAAGGAGAGAAAGATACAACAATCACAATAATACCTTGAACTTTCAAAAGAAGTGAACAGAACTGAGGATACCAGAGATGGGAAAGGGGGAGGGGGAGGGGAGATAAGGGAGGAATTGATAAAATTACATTGTATAATGTTGAATATACTAACTGTCCTGATTTCAGCATCACATCTCACACACAGGGATTGATATTCAACTATGTACCCCACAGATACGTATGGTTAACTATGTTTCAATAAGTAAGTAAGTAAGTAAATAAATAAATAAATAAAGCACCTGGTACACTGCTTCATAAACCTAAGTTCCTTCACTTCAAGAAGCCAAGGGGACAAAAGAAAAAGAAAAAGAAAAAAATTAAAAATTAAAAAAAAAACACCTTTTCTCTAGTTTGAAGAACACTAGGGTTAATTTAAGTTTCAAAAGAAATGATCTTCCAGGACAAGTCTACTCATGTTGCCCCGAGTTGTTTGAAAGATCATCTGGCAGTTGTAGATGCACCATGCTGGTTTTATTTACACGTTTCAGATTGAACCAGGGAATGCGGTGATAACACAGTTTAGCAAACACAACATTACATCTGCTGCTGCTACCACATTGCCTAGGAAGAGTGACAGTGATTCATTCAGAAAGACAGAACTGCCGTCACATGTTCTTATATTTTCCCTTAACAATGAGGTTTCCGATTTATAGAGTGAAATGTGTAGTAAAAAGAGTGATGGGCATTAGTATGATTAAATAAATTAGCAAGACAGTTGTGGCCTAAACACATAGTTTCATATTCCTATATTTGGGAAAAAATGGGATTTTACTGCTCATTACAAACCCGATGAAATGTGGAGGCATAAGTAAAATTCACATGATTTAGGGTCCACTTTCAGGAGCAAGTAGGTAAAAGAAGAAATGATAGCATGAAATTTGAATTCAAATTTCATAAGGTTTCTTTGTGGCACCCATTGTAAGAAAAATAACATCAAACTCCAACTCTGTAACTTAAAAATGCATATATCATGAAGATGAATGCAAGATCACCATTTTTTATGGTTCATTTGTTCATAAAATGTCTAAAGAATTGAGTCTTTTGGCTAAGTTTTATAAGCAGTTGAATTAAGAACAAATAATGTGTCTATTTTGTAACATAGCTGTTCTTTCTCTAAAAAGAAAATCAAAAAAATAAATCAGTAGATGAGTCTTTCCTTCCTCAAGGCCTTGTTGCTTTCCTCCTGTCTTCAATGAGCACAGCACTGTAAGTGCATTAAACTAGCTATGAGCCTCTGGGAGAGAATTAACACCATCAAAATGAATTTACAACTGAGAATTAATTATACAATCAGTATGTTACTTTAAATCTTTCCTGCATATTCCGATTTAGAAAAACTCTCATTTCCCTATTAATTACCTAACCAAACCAGAGAGATATTTCTGAAAACTGATCGTGTCAGGAAAAATCCTTTGGAAATGCCTAAAAATTGAGTAGTATTTGTCAGGATGCACAAGATTTCCAAAAGAAATCAATGCACCATTTTTTATCTCAAGATCCTCTCAGTAACTTCAGTCATCTAGACTAAAGATGCAAAAATATAACTTTAGATGTTGAACAGGAATAGGTTTGGTCTGTTTCATCCCACTGAATATTAAATGTCTATAACTTGAAAACTTGAAGCATTATAAACGTTAGAAATAGACTGAGCAGCATTTAGTATGAAAAAACCTTTCAGCATCTGTCATAACAAAGAACAAGAAGCAATATTTCTGATATATGAGATTAAAAATTATTCTTCGGCAATCCCAGCTTAATGCACTGGGAACCGTCATTAGAATTTTTTCCCGTGAGACGTTTTGCGGGTGTGCGGATGCGTGCACACATGCTCGTGCACACACTCACACAGAAATAACTCCACAGTGCATGCTATTAAAATGAGGGCAGGGATGTGTACTCTTTATGGAGAGTACTTCATTCTCAAGTAGTTTTTTTGCTTTGGAAAATAAGTATAAAACAGTGTTTGGATTTTGAATTAACATTTCTAAGTGGTTTTAAATTGCTCTACCTGTTTATTGCATAAGGCATAGGTATTTACACACTGCACTGATATTAACCAGCATTTTTTTTTTTTTTTTTGGCTTGCAACAGGAATCTCATCTGGTATCCAATGGTAGGGTTGAAAAAGTAAAAGGAATGGATAACAACATCAATACGAAGACACTCATGAAACACAACTGAAAAACTGGCAAGTTTAGAAAAAAAGTTATTTGGCTCTTAGACCCTGAGTAGACTGATTTCATTAAACATTCCTCTGAGCCAGCTGAGAGACTGCCATGCCACCACGAGGTAAAGAGGGCTAATGGTTTTCTAGAACTACATGCTGCTGCAGATACACACACAACAAGCCACACTTGCTGAGTTAGCTGTGGGCATCCTTCAGTTTTCTCCCAGGTGAGAGAGTAGGGAGGATATAAAATAAAATATTTACGTGATCAAGCAATACAACAAGTAATTCTAATTACTGTAAGATTTGGTTCAAACAACACCTCCTTTTAGCAGCCTTGAGTCCTCTGGCATTTCTCCTCCACTGCCCAACATAGCATACAAACCTTAATGAAAGGAGCAATCACAGGGCAGTGTCATTTACCACCGTATGAGCACCTTGTTTAGGCCTGCAATCTCTGGACACATAGAGGCTCTGATACAGAGAAAATCAATAACTGTTGTCAATAATAATGGACAAAATGGACCAATAAGTTAATGACATCTTTCCTTCATAACAATGTGACATGGTCAAAAATAAACAATATTTAGGTCAGAAGATCTGGGTTTGAGCCTTGCTACTATCCGGGCTGAGAAATCTCAGACATGTTAATTTCTCTTAACCTTGGTTTATTCATTTGTAGATGGCAAAAAAAAAAAATCAAATTTAATGTTTTGAGTGTTGAATGAGCTAAAGCATAAAAAAGCAGCCTGAAAGTTGCGAGAACCATCTAAAAATATTCATATTTTTATAAGCTAATTGTTTAAACAATTCTTATTCAGAATGGTCTTGTTTTAGATTATAGGTTGAGCTTCCTTAATCTGAATATCTAAAATCTGGAATGCTCCAAAATCCGAAACATTTTGTGTGCCAACGTGATGCTCAAAAGGAAATGCTCATTGGAGCATTTTGGATTTCAGATTTCAGATTTGGGATGCCCAAGTATACATGGGGATATAATGTGCAATGTATTCTACCTCGGTTAGCATGATGTAATAATTTTAGGCAACAAGAAATTAAGTACCTAGATGCAGTCTACAGACTACCAAAAAATCAGAGCCTCTGACTGTATTTCATCAGGCATTGCACTTTAGCTAATAAAAAGATAAATAGGTCATCTAATTTATAGTCTGGTACATTATATTTCACAGTATTTGAGAATAACTGATACCAAGTTCAATCCTTACAGTAGGAATCACAAAGTTCTACAAGTATTTGGAAGACTAGTGAGTCTGATAGTAAGTAGGAGGCTCTAAATAATGCTTCTAAATGCCAGGATAGATAACATTTCTGGATCTTTTCTAAGGGCAACGAAGCTAAAACATGTTTAAAAATGGAGGTCTGATTTTTATAAAGAACATTTGAGCAAGTTGAATGTCAGAGAAAGGACTACAGGATAGGGAAGGCAACCCCTTCTCCTTCAAAACATGCAAAAACTGATCATTAAGAATTGGCTGGAATCCACTTTACTATTGAAGTTTTGAAAGTAAGATGGTATGGTAGAAATGTGAGCAATTAAACCACTTCATCACTAAAAACCATATTAAATCAAATTAAGAAGAACTGAATAAGAATGACCGTTTACTTTATCCCCCTGATAATTATCCATAAGCAGTTCACCCACAATATGCGCTATATATAGGTTGTAGGAAGGTACTTTAAAAAGTTTGTAGAAAAGTGAAATTAAAAGATAATACAAATCCTTTCATGAACATTTTAAAGACCCCTCACACATGAGCTGAAAGGGTGTATGTGACTGCGTGCATGCAACTACTGTCAACCCTTCAAAGATATTCTCTGGCTTTTTATTTTCTTGAAAATACCCCACTTTATTATCTTTAAGTATCACTGCTTATGCTACAGCTTTAAAAAATTACCAATGAAACCGATTTACTGTGTTCCGGACATTCTTTAGAAGGCACAAAAGAATCATTAGCAAAACTACTCTCACTAACATTGGATTGGGAGACTTCCCCCATGAACAAGTCTTCCCTGGTTAGGATCCTACAGATCATTTTCTCTCTCTCTGGAACAAGGAAACACAGGGAAGGAGGCAGGATGGACCTAACCACCTCATCCAAAGGACTTTGCAGGTTAATTCACAGTGAGAACGCCTTCTCAATACGTACACCATGTGCTTCTCCCTGAGTAATGATGAGGGGACTAATCACTTCGGAGTACTGAAAATCATATTATGCACTGAAAATTGATGGCTTAAAATGTACTTAAATTTTAATGATGCCATCCTAATTTGTGAAAATAGGATATAGATATAACACTCATTTGCATCCTTTCATTATAAAATGTTCTTCAATCAATCAATAAAAATGTATTAGATGGTTCTTATTTTCTTAAAGGAAAACATTGATATCTGTTTTTCATCCATAACTGATATAAAAGTATGATTTACTTTTTTTCATATACACTGTCAGGCAACTGACCTCGCTGATGATCCTAAAAGAACAGATCATTCAGATCCTATTTCTGACAGCCTAGTCAGCCTAGTTATAAACATTCCAACTCACGATGCAAGCATCAGAGTACAGCAACAAGCAGGGTTTTTTTTTTTTTTTCTTTTATTACATGCCCTTATGATTCCTTCTTCCTGATGTTAATAGCAAATGCTGAAATATTCTATGTAAGTGATTGTTGGGCTGGAAAAAGAAAGAAACTTTAATGCAAGCATTTATACCTTCAGCAATGAAAACAAGATATTATTGTCTTGCGTGACCTTTCCTAAGCATGGGATACAGCATTTTACACAATAGTTTCTTGGTTCATGCTTCAATTACTGACCTTTACTGTGTAGGAAATTAATGCAATTTTCATTGTAATCCATCCGTACAAATAAGGTCCACACGGAAGGATTCCACATATGGAATCTAATACAAATAGGAAATGTCAACTGATTGCTGTTGGCTGAACTTAGCCATTATCTGTTTGTTCTGGGGTCCCTAGCAAACTATACTTGTAACAAGCAATTTCTTACATGAGCCATCTGGTATGAGAAAGAAGGATTTCCTCTCTTTAAAGTTTAGCCTGTACATTTTGCTTCCTACAAGCCAAAAAAGACTAGTTACCTGAAAGTTCAAAAGTCCACAAAAGAAAAGAAGGCACATTGTGGAGTCTAATCCAGTTTCTAATACAGGTTACTACCACGTACTTTTCACAATGGGAAGGAGCAAGAGACTACATTGATGTCATTTTACAGCATTCCCTGTTCCAGACAATAAAAGTATGATAGAGCCCAGATCGTGTCCTGGTCTGTGCATCGGAGACAGGCAGAATACAGGGACGCATCGATCTCCTGAGGGAGCTGTGCCAATGCGCCCGGCACACTTTCATCTCCCGCAGTCGTCTGTGATGGTATTTGCTGGGAAGAGGAGCTGGCAATTAAGGAGTGTCACTTTCAAGATGGATAGCTTGGGTAGAAAGGAGTTTCTCTCCTCTTCTGGTTTGGAGCATGATGGCCATGTGTTTATAATTTGTAAACAGTTTGTCTCTCTCTGGGTGTGTTACAATTCCCAGAAGCGTGTTCTGTTGTGTCTAACACGCACCAGAAGCCAGAAGGGCTTTCCATACAACACACTATGGCGGGAAGTGCCCCAGGGATTTTTTGTCCAGGTCTATGATGAGCACATCTCAGTGGTGGAGGCTGCTGCACATGGAAAAAAAACTGATGTATTGTAATACACACGTGAATGTGCACTCAAGACCTCTTCAAGTTGAAAATCCCTCTCATTTATAAATCTCTTACAAATGGGAGAGTGAAAAGATATGGACAAAGGCTGAAAAGTCTGCTGGTCTCCACTAACAATAGAAGGGTTGTGTTAAGCAGAAGAGATATAAGTAGAAGCCAAAATTTCATTTTAGATTTAGTTCTCCAGAAGATTTCATAGAAATAAAAAATTGAGGAAGCAAAACTACTATGGTTTTGCTGTGGCTATCAAAAGGCCCTATTGAAATACTATAATAAAAACATCTCAAGAATAAACTTGCATTGGGGGAAATTAGGAGAACCCTAGTATCACCCCTCTCAACATGAGACAGGTGTGTAGGGCTGACACAGCAGTGGTGTGTAGGGCCATAGCTGTATAAATGCAAGAGCCCCCAGGCTCAACCCTGTATATGCTGCTATTCCAACTCTCCTCACTCATCCTTGCCCAGCAAGGATTGGAGCACAGCCCAGATGGTTCTATCTACAGACCCACAGGCAGCTCTTAAGGTGCCTCGGTGGTAGACAAAACCTTGAACACCACCGATCCAGACTTTATGGCCTGAGTTTGTTGCCTGCCAGTCACTGAACACCACTTTTTCATTCATTGCTTTCTTGTTGGATGCTCTCCATTATCAGATGGGCCAAATTATCATTAAAGGGTGGATGGGGTCCTTTTCTATGTCCTCTTCCTCTTCAATGGCTCATTTAACCGGCTTGGCCAAGCAAAAAGAAATCTTCCTCAGTTTTAAGCCTTGGTTTATAGAAATTTAGAATTTTGCCTAGTGTGATATTGTGATAAAATAAGAAATATGTATTTGGCTTTTGTCCCTGGTTCTTGGCAGAGAACTCCTAAAACTCTTGAAATTTCTTAACTAATAAGAGCAACAGGAGTATCTTTTGTTTAATATATGTTTTTGTCCTCAGTTCCTGAAATCACTCCAGAGTTAAAAAGGTGAAAGGAGCATCTTTTTCAATTCATAGCAAGCTCTGTTCAACCACACCTGAGTTTAGTTTATGTTAACGAGAAGATTTTGGAAAGCTCCTCAGGATGGCAGGCTGGTTACCAGGGGAACCAACCATATGATTAGAGTGTTGGAACATTCTGGCCCATTCCCCTCCCCTGTCACTGACCTCCAAGGAGGGGAGAGGGACTGGAAATGGACTTAATCACTAAGGCCCAATGATTTAGTCAATCATTCCTCTGTAATGAAGCCTCCATGAGAACAACACAACAACAAAACAGAAACAGTGTTCAGAAACTTCTGGGTTGGTGACACATGGAGGTGCACATGGAGGTGCTGGGAGGGTGACATGCCTGGAGAGGACATGAAAGCTCCACTCCTCTCCCACATACCTTTTCTTGTGCATCTCTTCCATTTAGCTGTTCCTGAATTCTATCCTTTGTAATAAACCCATAAATATAAGTAAATGTTTCCTTGAGTTTTGCGAGCCATTTTAGCAAATTATTGAACCCAAGGATGGTGTTATTGGAGCCTCCAGTCTATAGCTGGTCAGTCAGAAGAACAAGGGGCCTGGATTTGCAACTGGTACCTCATATAGGTTTCAAAAAACTTCATTAACACTTGTGAGTTTCTTTGGTAAAACATCCCATCATGTGCTCTAGCTTGGCTATGACTATTAATATTTAATGAGTTTATCACCCAGAAACCACTAACATCAATTCACCAAGAAGAAAGTTGCATCTGTGTGACTTCTATTCTGAAAAAGGTCGATCCCCTTTTAAAAAATATTATACTTTATATTATTATTTTGCTACTAATGATCATCTTAGCACAACAAATAAGACTTACTTTGTAATCCACCCCATTTGCTTCAAATGGGCGAAACCATCTGGTCCACTCAATTAATTTAAAGGCTCTGTGTGTCAAGGAGCCAGTGTCTTTGAATGAATTTCTATTCTGTGGGTGTTTATATTGGATACTTACTCTTAAGTCTCCCCTTCCACCCTTTCCTATCTTACGAGCCTCCCACCCGCCAGCATCACTAGCCCCTCGACCTGCAGGCTTCAGGGCACTATAAGTCCATTATGTTGGTAGCACCTCATTTGGCACTTCGTTTTTTTCATTTTATTCCAGAAGGTTCGTCTGAAAGCATAATGACAACAAAAGCAGCAGATTTGAGAGACTCTCCCAGGAGGAGAAAAAGGACAGATGTACACAGACATATAGCTGAAAACACTGCCAGCAACAGCTGGGAAAGTGACAGGCTTGGAAGTGGGTGACCACCCCGCAGAGTGAAGACGTGTACCTGAAGCAATGGCAGATTCACTGGATTGACTCAGGACTTCCTACGCTACCTTTTATCTACAAAGGGCAAGGCTAATCTTGGCTTGCATCCAATCAAAGGACTCCCATAGGTATGCTTTTTATAACATTTCAGATATTCCTTATATTTTACCTCTTCTGATCTCATTTAAAAAAAAATCTTAAAAAGGGTTATCTTTTTTTTTTTAAATTACAATAATATCACTATACCAGTCATGCTATAACACTAAAAAAAAAAAAAAAAAAAAAAAAGAGATTCAATCTGGGAGAGCGCTATCTGCTGCCAACATTAATGTCCCTTTTTCTGCTCTTTCTCAAGCATACTCACCTTGTCATCTTCGTCCTCCTCGTCATCCATGTCTATGCTGTCCTGAAAGAAAATTCCACAATCTGTTAATAACACATCAGCTGAAAATTACCAAATGCAAATTAAACTCATAGCCAGTTTCAAGTTTTTCTAAAAAATTTAAGCATTAGTATTTTAAAAATCCATTATAACCTCTTGAAATACAACACTTTTTAAAGTTCAGAGACACGGTGGCAAAGACTATAAACAATATGCATAATCTACATAAAAGTGTTAACCATAAATAAAGCTATCAGGCCAGTGCCCTTTGAAGGTGCCCAGCTTTATAAATGCATTGCCTGTTGTACCTTCTGTAAACAGTTCTGTTCTTACTCTGACAAATGAACCACTGTGACGTGAAGGCTGAGAATACCATACACTGACTGTGCTAGACTCATTGCTCCAATGACTGCTCTCTCCCTTTGGGGCTGTAACTGAAACATTACACTGTAGAAAATGCATTAGTCGGAACATAATCAATTTTAAGAGTGAGTTACAGGTTTCTATGTGGTATTCTTATTTTGCTTGGGCTTCGGGGTTGGGAGGGGCAGGTAAGGAAAGGAAACTCCACCTGCTGATCTGAATTTAAGGGTGCCTGGCTTTAGTTCACATGCTGTGGCACCAAGTGTGCTGCCAATAGGCTTTTTCAGATTAGTTTAGAAATCTAGGCTATTTAATAGGCAAGTTTTAATCATATCACTGCAATGTTTAAAAACCAACACGTGTTGGTACACAATCAATATATTTTGGAAAGATTGCTCGGTATTAGAAAACCAGGGTCTATCTGCAGTTTGAACACTTATCTTTCTGCTTAACCTTGCAAAGGTCAGGCATGCGGTTTAGACGTCATTGTTCTAACAGCAAGAAAAATTGTCAATATCATGCTCTTGAACAGGAGAATTCTGAAGAATCCAGAGAGTATGCTGCCGTATGCCATAAAACCACTGAGCAGTCATCAAGAAGTTTCTCCAGGGCTGCAACAGCCTTACCTCCCAAAATCCTGGTGAGATTCAACTAGCAGTGTGTGTGACACTTACTGATCCTCTTGGAAACTAACCTATCCACCACTGGCACCAGGCATGTCTCATGAAAGCCAATGGATAAATGGGAATGTAATGAATGTTATGACATAGTTCCAGCACTTTTTTGCTCTGTGACTTTGGGCAAATCACTATGCTGCTCTGAGCCTTAGTTTCATCTAGCGTAATGTGAAAGTAGTTTTTGCCTCCTTCACAGCTGTGTTAGCAAGATTAAATTAGGTTATGACTTTGAGTATGATTTTTAAATTAAAAAGGCTTTATACACACATATACACATTTATATTCATATACATACAAGTATATTTATGTAAACACATACACATGTATATGTACATGCACATACATACACAGGGTACCCATAGGCACATATGAGGGCGCTTCAAAAACTTCGAGGAAAAATGGAATTAAAAGATATGAATTTTTCTATAAAACTTTTGATGTATCCTTGTATACATACACTGTAAACACATATATAGCGGGCAAAATAAAATCTGATTAAACATTATAAAAATGTTAGTTGACAGTATTTGTTATTACGGTTATTTCTTTGTAAAAATTCTCTTCACCTGTACCTCTGTGAAACCCAGTCCTTAGCAGAACTAAACTTTGAAACCATTTATTTATGAGTTAGTTCTATTACCTTATTGATCCATGTCCATGCCTATTGTATTAAATAATCAAAATCAAACATAACAGAATTTTGAAATTGACTGAAGTTTTACCTCTTACCACAGCACTTATTTCTCTCACCTTTCCTCCATCCTAAATACAGCAAGAAACATCCCTTAAACATCCACTATTTCAAAGATGATTTTTTAAAAAAAGCACATAAAGGAAAAACAGGTGACAACAGTCAACATTTGAGTCTTGGAGAGCCCAGTGTGAAGGTGATCTTTTTAGAAAGGAAATTGCTGTTAAGCCTCAAAACTTTAGCTTTGTTTTAAAAAACTTGATTCTTGAATCTCGAATGCCAAGATTACACCATTAAGCAAGCCTATAAACAGAAGTTCCTACCTACCCAGAGCAGAAAAGTATTCTATGGGCTGGGATGAGGGGGTAGGGGAAGGAGAGGGTGAGAAGAAAGAAAAACGGATGCTGAGAGATGTCTTTGAAAAGTGGCCTTGCTAGTGCTTCCTTCATTACAACTGGGAGTTTGAGAATTCCATGTTGGAACCCAAAAATAGAGGGGTCTAAGCTCACCCACTCTCTGATTGCCCTGGGAGTTGGCAAGTCTCCAAGAATCTCCTAAGCCTTCAGGCCAGAGGAGAACATTGCACAGGATGCCTATGTGGAAGGGACTGAACCAGCCCTCAGGAGTGATGTGCATGCCCTCCAGGGGCTCGGAGCCACTCTAGAAGTTGAGAGGTTATTCGCAGGAACCTTACAGAGAACCAGATGGGCACACAGATATGTGCTGCTGGCATGGAAATGATCACCAAGAACCAGTGGACTCTCCTCATGCCAGAAGTTTAGGCCAAGACTCAGGGACACAAGCTGCCACAGAAGGAAGACTCCAGATTACACCTGAAAAAAGACCTCCCCTGCAAAATGGTTGTACCTGCAGGACTGCTCTTCATGTCTCAAATGAAATGCAGTGGTTGTTTATTGCAGATAACACATTTTCCTCCAATCTTTGCTTACCTGTGTGTCCTGCAGACTGCTGACTTTGCCTTTCATGGGTCTGATGAAATTGTAGACAAAGAGCAGCAATAATGCCAGGGGGATCATGTACAGTTCAAAATTCCAGACTGTGACCAAAAATACCTGATTGGAAGACAAATAAGACCATGTTACTGATGAAACAGTATGGGAGCAATCTTAAATTGACACTCATTGACTTAAGGAGATTAAACCTGGGACTCTATAGTAGCTTTTAGAAACAGTTCCAAAAGGTGAGTTAATCACACGCAGTTATTAACTCAATTTTAGAATTGGTAGCAGAATGAGGAACAGTATAGAGTTGGCCAGTAACACTCTGGAATAGACACATACAGTAGCCTTTACTTCAAAACCCCATTATACTAACAACTCTAGTCAGTTTTTGTCCCTGGATTTTAGTGCTCCACAATTTAGTGCTCCGCAGTATGGAAAAATCCAAGGTCATAAAGAGGCAGGCCATTGGCCAATTTGGCCAACAGTGATGTGTATTTGAACTCAAGAATGCGATTACTTTTTAAGTTGGCTGCCAATGTTTAAAAATCCAAATATTTCAGGAAAAAAAAAGAAAAAAAACCCTTTAGATTTCCAAACTCTTTAAAAATCTTAGAATCTACCAATTTTGAGATGATAGTGCCACAAGAAAATGATCAGCCAGCCCTGTCTACGTCAGAGAAGGTATGCGCTTACCCACACAATGTCTAGCAACCTCTGAAAATTGCAACCCCTGTTGTAGAAGGACAGTGAGTGTTCAAGGTTTGAGTCCAAGTGCCTGTGCTATGATGGTTGCTGGAAACATGAATGCAAATCAAACACCTCCACGGAACACGCTAATTAGGATAAATAAGATAAGAACAGCTGATCATTATAATGTGAGGTAGGAGTGAAATCTTGGGCAAATTACTTCAAGATTGAGCCTCACTTTCTTTTGGAACTCACAGGTAGTCTAGAAGACGAAATAAGGTAATTTGTAGTTTTCAGCTGTCAGCTTGAAAGCACTCAAAAAAGTCACTGTTGTACCGTATCAACTTAGAAGAGGCAAATTACTGCATCTTATTGAGTCTTCCTTTTCAAAAGCAATATTGTTTTACTGCTAAAAACTTTTTTAACATTTAAAATTTTTAAAAATTTTTCTTTCAGTTTTAACATTTACTTGTACATATCTGTGAGGTACAGTGTGTTTCAATACATGCACATACTACACAGTGATTTACTTGGGAAAGGTAGCATAGTTTTGTAATCATTAGTCCACCACTTCTCCTTCCCCCTGCCCATTATATTTTTCAAAATGGTCATTATTGGGCCGAGCCTGTGGCGCACTTGGTAGAGTGCTGCGCTGGCAGCGCGGCGACGCTCCCGCCGCAGGTTCGGATCCTATATAGGACTGACCGGTGTACTCACTGGCTGAGTGCCGGTCACGAAAAAACGACCAAAAAAAAAAAAAAAAAAAGGTCATTATTTGCATATAAAAGCTAATAATTTATATATATTAGTGTTTAAAATGAGCAACCTTGCTGAATATTCTTTATTATTTCAAATAGCTTTTTATTTCATTCTTCTGGGATTTCTAAGAGTATAGTCACGTAATCTACAAATAAGGTATCTCTTCTGTTTCTTTTCTAGTATTTGTAACAGTTTTTTCTTGCTTAATTTCACTACTCCTACAAAACGATGGTAAATAAAACTTTTGAGGGGATTTTATTATCTCATTCCTGATTTTAATGAAAAGGCTTCTAAGTATTCCCATTTTCTAGCATTAAGCATGACACTGCCTTTCAGTTTGAGCTATATAAATCATATAACATAAAGAATACACACACATATGAGCCAGTTTTTACTATTACAAAACTCACCTACAGGTGTTTATTATTCATAATATCTTTCAAGTATTTTATAAATATTCTTTTGCATCTGCTCCAAACTTAACAAAAACATTTTTTCAAACTTCAGGAACATGTCCGTCTATTCCAACAAGAATTTATTTAATTATTACACTTTTAAAATCAGGAATGAATGGTGTCTGATCAACTGTATTTTTGGTATCTTCTGAAAGGATTAGGGGGGTTTTTTCCTTCCGTGTTAAAACATCAACATGGTGTACTGTATTTCTGATTTCATAATATTAAAGCAACCCCATATTTCTGGGAGAAACCGTTTCTTCACTGAGGTCTGATAATCTCTCAATGTACTGTTGCATCTTACTTGCTCATGTTTTGCATAGATACCCATGAATTACATTTATCTATTGCTTGCTTTTTTGTTGTTATTTTCAAGTTTTGGTGTTAGAATTATTTTGACACCATATAAAATTTTAGTCTATTCTCTATGCCAAGGATAATATTTTAATATTATATTACTGAATATTCCAAGAATACAAAAAAAATATATAGAACAATTCAACAAATACCTATATTCTCTTCCCCAAACATTAAGACTTGTTAATGTACTTGTTGTCATCTTTCTTTCTAATTTACTTATTATTCTTCCATTTTAAAAAAATAAACCATTTCAAGTACTTGGTCCCTATTGCCAATCCTCCTCAGTCCTATGCCTCTCATCCCAAAGACAACCTTATCCTAAAAGTGATGTGAATCCTTCCCACCTGAAGACACCTTAGGTTTATATTAGAAATAACATAAACAGCATCAAAATGTTCATATCATTTTGCAAATATTTTATTCAACAATATGTTTTATACTTCTCTTCGTGGTGTATATGTAATTCAAGTACATTGATTTTAACAGGTATAGTTTCTCATTCAAATGAATGTTCTCCAATTTATGCATAGTACTCTCTTATCAATGTAAACTTAGGCTGAAACAGAGGTTTTATTTGTTATGGAGCCAAGAATATTCATCTTTAACTTTAGGATTTATGTCTTCAATCTTCAATGTTCTACTTAAGGAATCATATTCTACCATGAAATGATAAAGCTATTTCCTTGTACTTTCTTCTAAAAGATAATTGTGTGTGTGTTTGTATAAACTTTATTGTATCAATTTTTGTATGTATAATTAGAAACAAGCATCAAATTTGAACTTTTTCCTTACAGACAGCCAACTTTTACAACTAAATTCCTCTAACAATCCATCTTTTTCTCACCAATCTACAGGGCCATTTCTGTTATATACCAAGTTCCCACATGAGTGTGTCTGTTGTTTCTGGCTCTTCTAAACTCTTCCACTGATATATTTTCCTATTCTTTTACCAAGACCACATTTTTAAATTATAGTTTAGTAACCAAATAATATTTGAGTGGACAACCTCTATTACTGCACCCTCAAAATTACCTTGAATGTTTTTTGTCCTTTATTCATCCACATGTATTTTAGAATCAATTTGTAAAGTTCCATAAAACTCTTGGTGAAATTTTGATTGTGATTGTCTTGAATTTATGTATCAATTTGGAGAGAATGGACATCCTGGTATTGACATTTTGAATCATAAGGACTGCTTATTTCTCCATACAGTTAGGACACCTTCTAGGTATCTCAAAACATTTTACTACTTTCACCATACTGACTTTGCATATGTTCTATTTACTTTCTTTCTAAGTAACTGAGAGTTTTGATACTATCATGAATAACAATGGGACCATTTTAAAATTTCTACACTTTAATCGATTACTGCTGGGTACAGGATCACTGCTTTTTATATATACTGTTCACATTCTTCCTCAGACCTAATTAAATGAAGGAGATTGCAAAAAATATCCTTTTGGAGATCTGATGTGGAAAATCATCTAAACTGAAAATCATGACAATTTTTCTTTTGCCTTCCAATCTATAGGTTACTTATGTTTTTTCTTAGTGCTAAACCTCTTTACATTTTCTTGATGAGTAAGTGTCGAATTTCTGGAGTACTTTTTGAATCAGTGAAGACTACTGTGTCATTAATTTCCTCCAGTCTATTAATCTAGCTTGCTTTATCAACTTTCTTTTATTTGCTGTTTTATAATATATATTTTCCTATGATTTTCTATCTTCTTAAAGGTTTATTTCATTTTTGGTTTTTTGGGGAGGGGTTGTTATATATATATATATATATAAAGAAAATAGCAAAAAGTAGAGAAAATAGTACAGAAATGTTTCTATTAGGTAAATCTAGAGATTTTCCTAATTGTCATCTATTCCCTTTCCTTGAGGTTCTTTGGGGATTAGAGGTTTTAAGTATATATTAAATGATTGCTGTTTCTAAATGTCTGTCGACTGGGTAAGTTGGATTTTATTTTTTTAATGCTAAGTGTAACTTCAAGTAAAAGAGACTGATGTAAAGGTCATAAAGCTATTGAGAAAAATCATAAAACAAAATATTTGAAATTTATTTCATTACAAAGCTACCTATAATATGTCTGGCAAAATTACTTAAATGTAAACCAGTATTCAAGGGACGGCTGTGTTAACTGAACACCTCATTTGCCATAACATTTGCTTCTATCAGGTGTAGTTAAACAATCCTAGAAGAGTTTTGCAACAAAAATTTAGTCATATTTAAGTAAAGCATTCAAACAGCCCGAAACTCTTTTGAAGCAAGATCAGAGTGCCTTTAGAAATACTTTTAAAATCAGTGCATAATTCCCACTTCTGCAGTAAAGGATTAATTTCCTAAAAAAATACCTTTAATGAAAAACAAATATAAACCCTGGAAAAAATTTTAAAAAGCACTAATTATTTGAGCATCTGCAGGGGAGTTGAAACCTTGAAATATGAAATCTTTGACCCCAAAACAGCTTGCTATCCCAGTGGTAATGCCAGTTGAATAAAACCCCAGTGAAAAATTGTGCCATCTTTCTAAATGGAGGAAACAGGCAAAGCACTCAGGGACAGCCAGGGCTTCCAGAGACTGCAAGCAAAGGAGAACCCCACATTCTACATACAAATTCTGCTAAAGTTGCTGACATATGTATGAGGCACACTCAAAGCTACCTGAACTGAGATCAAAGCTGCCACCACAAGAGGTGTGAAAGAGTTTGCAGTCTGAGTCTAATGAAGTTAAATGACTTTTAAAAATACTCAACATTATTTGGAAGAATGTAGCAGCAGAATCTAGAGTCTCCATAACATAATACTGCCAACATTTAAGATATCACTCAACACACAGAATCAGGGAAACGGAATCCATTTTAAGAAAGAAGCAATCAACAGATGCCAACTCCAAGATGAACTATATGTTGAAATTATCAGAAAAGAACTTTAAAGCACCTACTAAAAATATGCTCAGTGAGGTAATGGAAAATAATCCAATGAGTAATATAGCAAATATAAGAAGGAAATATAAAAACTATGAAAAAATAGAAATTGCCCAACTAAAAAATACAACATCTGATATAAGAAAACTCAGTGGATAGGTTTACTAGCAGAATTAAGAAGAAAAAGTCAGTGAATATAAAGATATATCAAAAGAAATCATCTAATCTGAAATAGAAAAAAAAAATATTAGAGAAAATGAATAGAATGTCTGGGTACCATCAGATAATTTCAAAACTTCTTAATATATGTATCTGTAATCTTTGAGAGAGAGGGAAGAAGGGAGAGAGAGAGAGAGAGAAGGGTAGAAAAACATTTAAAGAACTAATGGCTGAACATTTCTCCGATCTGGGAAAAGACAAAATTTATAGATTTGAGAACCCCAAAGAGAATAAATTTAAAGAAAAGCAGACTTAGGCATACATATCATCACCATACTTCTGAGAACCAAAGATTCTGAGAACATTTTAAAAGCAACTAGAGATAAATGACACATTATCATAAGCACAACAATTTGAATGGCCATGGATTTCTCACCAGAAACCATGGAGACAAAAAGATAGTGCAACAGCAATTTTAAAGTGCTAAGTAAAAACAAAAACAAAAACTGTCAATCCAGAATTCTATATACCATAAAAATATCCTTTAAGAATGAAAGTAAAATAAAGATTTAAATAAGAGAAAATTAAAATAATTTTTTATTAGAAGACCTGCACATTAATAAATGCTGAAGGAATTCTTCAAGATGAGACAACAACGATTCTACATGGAAACACAAACTTCAGGAAAAAATGAAGAGTGCCAGAAATACATGGGTAAAAATAAAATATTAGTTTTTCTTTTTTCTTTTTTAGAACTCTTATGACTATTTAATTCAAAGTTTATAACATTATCTTGGTAGGGTTTATGAAGTATTTGGATATAATACATATGAAAACTAAGATATAAAGGAGAGAAGAGGCACAATGAGATGAGATGCAATGTTTCTATGCTTTAGATAAAATGATACAATATTAGACCTAAACAGACTGAAAAATTAGGTGGAGATTATACATACACACATACACATTAATCCCTAGATCACTAAAAATATTCAAGAAGAAATAGACAAATTATAAAAGTAAACAGATGAAATAAAACGGAAATCTAAAAGGCAAGAAAAGAGAAACAGGAATAAGAAACAGCATGGAACATGGAAAATAATAAAATGGTGAAATAAATCCAATATTAACAATTACATTAAACGTTAATGGAATAAATATTATAAGCATAAAAGAGATAAAACAGAATGAGTAAAAATTTACCACTTAAATGATGGAAAAATTTATGGCAAAATATAACAACAAAACTGACCAATAGATAAATAAACCTTATAATCAAAAATGCTCCCACCAAGCAACATTCAGGCTCAAATGATTTCACACTGAATTACATTCAACACTGAAAGAAGAAAGAGGATTATATGAGAAGGAACACTTTAAGCCAGTTTTATGAGGCCAGTATAACTCTGATACCAAAATCTGACAAAACCATTGCAAAGAAACAAATTACAGAAAAATAACCAACATGAACAGAGAGCAAAAATCCTCAAGAAAATATTAGTAAAACAAATCAAGAAATATATAAAAAGATATTACAGCATGATCAAGTGGAGTATGTTCCAAGAATACAAGATTGGCTTAATATTTAAAAATCAATGTAATTCACCATATTTACAGAATAAAGGAGAAAAACTATTTGATTATTTCATTAGATGCAAAAAAAGCATTTGACAAATATTTAACACCTATCTACTCTTAACAGATAATGACTAGAAGGAATTTTACCAGTCAGATGAAGAACATCTACAAAAATCTTATACTATCATATTTGATCATTCCTGACAGTGATTTCTTGTATAGTATGTAAATTATACCTTTAAAAAGTCGATAAAAAACACCAATACATGCTAAGAAGGAAACTACTTATGCACGTAACCATTTGAATAAATCTCAAGAACACATAGTAAAAAAGCCTCATACGAAAAAAGCACATACTGTATGATTCCATTTATATGAAGTTCTAGAGCAGACAAAATGATTCAATGACTGGGAAAACTGCATGCCTTCCTTCTAAAATTAGAAACATGACAAGTATGTCTGCTCTTGCTACTTCTTGCCAATCAAATAAGACAAAATAAATAAAATAAAATGTATGCATATCAGAAAGGGAAAAAAAAGGTACAACAGTCTCTTTTTGCAGATGACACGATTTTTTACATAGAATATCCTAAGACATCTACAAGGCAAATCCTAGAAATAACAAGTAAATTCAGCAAAGTCACAGGATATAAAATTATTGTTAAAAAATTAATTATATTTTTAGATACTAGTAGCAAAACTTGGAAAATGAAACAAAAGAGTTCCATTTCTAGTAGCACCATAAAACCCATAAAATATTTAGAAATAAAATTACAATACATGAGTAAGATCTCTTCACTAGAAACTATAAAATATTACTGAGAAACATTATAGAGTATCTAAATAAGTGGACAGATATGCCTTGTTCATGAACTGGAAGACTCAATATTGTTAAATGGGCAATTTTCTACAAATTGATCTGTAGATTCGAACCATCTTAATTTCGTAGAAATTGAAAAACTGATTTTAAACATCACATGGAAATGCAAATTGTCGGAGGGGGGGAAGTCGGCGCCCGCGCCTGCACACCCCCCCCCCCCCAACAACTGGCTAAACAGCACTGGGCTCAAGGGAACGAGGCCGAAGATTACTCCCTGCCTCCTCCTCCCCGTGCAAGAGGGAGTGGGGCAGGAGAGCCCAGGAGGTAAGTTAAGTGCAGCCACCGGCCCCAACCTGGCTTGCAAAGGAACACTCAGACGTGGTGGGGGTTCTGTCAAGCAGTTCTGTTTATTCAACTCAAAGCCTACATATTTATGCATAAATGGGCTAAATGGGTGGGGGATTCTGGCGGGGGGTCTCCACCTAACAAGCCAATCACCCTACAGGTCATACGTGCATGCATGGCTCCTGCCTATTCTTATGGTAAAGATCATTAAGTGTCCACGAGCCCGGAAGACTCTCTGCACCAATGATGGTAAGCCCCGTAAAGGGGGTGAGGTTTTACCCAACCCCATAGCCACTCCCCCTTTACATCCTCCAGGCGCCATCCTGAGCATGTGTGAAACAAAAGAAGGGAACAAGCAGTCGCCATTAGGTGTAGCAACCATCTGTGCCAGGAAGATAGCTGCCACCTAACAGCAAATGACAGAATAGTCAAAGCAATTTTAACAAGTAATACTTATACTACCTGATTTCATAACTTATTATAAAGCTACAGTAATGAAGACAGTGTGGTTTTGGCAAAAACATTAACTTATAGATCAATGGAACAGAAGATGGAGTCCAGAAATGGATCCACATATCTGCAGTTAATTGATTTTTAACTAAGTTGCCAGTGTAATTCAATGGGGAAAATAGCAGTCTTTTCAACAATGGCACTAAAACAAATGGATATATGTATGGAAATAAAATAATCATCAACTCTTACCAAATACCATATATAAAACTTAACTATAAATGGATCATAGATCTAAATGTAAATGCTAAAACTTTCAAATTTCTAGAAAAAAAAATGGGAGAAAAGTCTTTGCCACTTGGAGTGGGCAAAGCTTTCTCAGGACACAAAAATATACAAAATGTAATAGAAAGAGTAGGAAAAAATGGACTTAATCAAAGTACTCTTCTCTTGTTCTTTGGAAGACACTGTTAAGAAAATAAAAAGGCAAGTCACAAAATGGGAGAAAGTACATTCAACAGACACACTGGAAAGGAACTTGTATCCAGAATATATGGAGAATTCACACAACTTAGTAAAAATGGGCAAAAAATATTATCAAACCCTTTAAACATAAAAAAAGCTATATGAAAACCTAAAAGCACATGGAAAGATATCCAACATGATTATCTATCAAGAAAATGCAAACTAAAGCCACACAAAATGTGGTTTCATATATATTAGAAAGGCTAAAATTAAAAGACTGTCAATATAAGCATTGACAAGAATGTGGAACTCTCACACATCCTTGTAGAAATACATGATACAAACAATTTGGAATACTGTATGGCAGTTTCTCAAAAAGTTGAGCATACATAGACAGTAATTCACAGTCTTTCTACTCCAATTTAACATATGTCCTGCAAAAATATGTGTCCACAAATGTTCAGAGCATGGCAGCATTACTAGAAATAACAATAGAACTGGCATTAGCCCAAATGTCTACCAGTAAATGAATATATTCCCTGTTCCATGATGCAGATGCGGAGGTGACAAGATCCATACCTTCCTTGAAAGTGTAAGTTCAAGAAATTGCTTCAAATCATCAGCTAAAAGTATTTCTTTACTTTCTGGCCTAAAATTCATTTTTTTATGCTTTTTAAGAGAAATGCATATATGCCAAATCTCAGATGAGAAAAAGTGACTCATAAGGAGAGTTTGTGTTTTTCTGGGAAAACCCCTAAAGAAATAAATGCCTTAGGGAGTCAGTGGTTCCAACTTAGCTGTGATTGATGAACTTAGTCAGCATTGCCACTGACACCTGAACAAATCTCCTGGGTATTGTTTCTTTAGGTATGTCATAAAAAGAATGTTATGTCATGTCATGAAGAATTTTAAAGAACAAATTAGGCTATGTCTATCAGAATTCATGATGAAGTGGTTTGTAACTAATTAAGTAATCAACTAACCAATGAAACAATTAAATATCTTCTATGCATCCAAGGGGATGTCTCTACTTCAAAGTAATTAACTTGGAATACCAAGTTCAATGACATGGCTATTCCCCTAAATACTCCGTGATCTCTTCCTTTGAAATCATCTTAAGACGTTGTCCTGTCCTCTGAGAGTAGATTCAAGATTAGGAAATAGCCAAATTACAAAAAGCCAAGTTTCTGAATAACTCTCAAAAGCACTGCATTTGTTAAAACAAACAAAACAAAGTATGATTATAGAGATGTGAGTTTGCATTTGGTGGTTTATACATTGCCCATGAAAGTAGTGTTTAAAAGAAATTAAACAATGAAACCAAAAGTCTTATTTAAATACATATATTTTGGTAGGTTTGCTTGTACAAAATCATGGGTTATTTTATATTTGTAATTCATAAATAACTAAGCATGCCACAGACATTTGGGAATCTAGCCCATATGACCATTATCTATAAGAGGGCTTTGGCCCAACAATGGTCAGATTAACTAGGTGATCTTAAATCGCTATTCTACTTTGCAGTGGTTTAAGATGATATAAATACATTAAGCAGGTAATAACAAAATTAATGTTCACTTGTGGTAGAAAATCATGGAGAACATTATATGTTCTTCCTGTTTATAATCTGTATAAGTCAAGTTTCAGCTAATGAAAAATCTACTTTCTGTTATGTTATCCATTCCTACACCCCAGACCAAATGCTGGGTTTTAAAAAAGAGAATGGAGACTCAATACTCACCCCGCTTACCACCAGCCTAAATTCTGACCTCACCAGATTCCTTGGTTAAAATGGAATTAAGAATCCCATGAAAATCCAGAAGCACAGAAGAAAGACTAGTTGATTTCTTTTGGTGTAAGGCACTGCTGTTTCAAAGTCTCATGACTGAAGGAATACTCAAAGAGGCTGTAAGTTGTTTCATCTGACAAGTACTAAAGAAGAACCTAACTTTCTGTGAGAAACCATTGGTTGGAGTGGCTCTTGTGACAAAAAAAATTATAAAGGGAAGCCTACACACAGACACAAACATGCACTCTTTCAGAATATTGTGTAAATCAGTTCATTTGTACAAAAAAGATAAAACCTACATATTTGAAAACAGTGTCTCTTGAAATAACCATACAATCTTTATGAAAAATCATACTGTAAGTACAAGGTGTAAATTCAGGGAAGCTTCACATATGCATGATTATTTTAGAATTAAGATATTGGGTAAAGGTGAAACAAGGCTATGCTAAATCTGTTCCGAGAAAGTCCAGGATTAAAGAGAAAGCAATAAAACAATTCGTTTTTAATCTAATCAAGTACACATTCATTTCTAAGATAACAAATCAGGAGGGGAGGCAGGAGGGGAGGCAGAAGGAACCGGCATGGGGCGGGTGGGCACGCCAGCGCCAGCCAGCAGAACCGTGGCTCCACAAGGCTCCCTCACCCCTCTGCCTTGGACCCAGGCAGGTGGGGAGCTCCAGGACCCGCCCTGGCGCCCTGAACTGGCATCGTGCAGGTGAGCCCCCCAGTGCCAGTCAGCGGAACCACAGCTCCATGGTTCCGCTGACCTCACCTTGCCACCTTGAAGCCAGGCAGCAGGGAGATCTAGGTCCTGCTCCTGTGCCCTGAACCAGCTCCACGCAGGGGAGCCCACCAGAAGTGGCTGGCAGCAGCACCAGACAGCAGAACTGGGTGGCTACATGCAGCCCTCACTTTGCTGCCTCGGACCCAGGCAGGGGGGAGCTCCAGGCCCTGCCCCTGCATCCTAAACCGGTGCAGGTGAGCTCACCAGTACCAGCCAGCAGAACTGCATGGCTCCACATGGCCCCTTCACCCTGCAGCCTTGGACCTAGGCAGGGGGGAGCTCCAGGCTTCGCCCCCACACCCTGAGCCACCATGCAGGTGAGCCCACCAGGAGCGGCTGGTAGCAACACTAGCCAGTGGAACCACATAGCTCTGCACAGCCCCTTCTCCCACCTCAGACCCAGGGGGGAGCACCAGCCTATGGTTCTGACCCACTGAGTTTGGTCCAGCAGAACTCCACGTGCTAGGGGCTCATTTTACGACCACAGAGTCTAGAATGGGAACCAAGGTGGTTTAACATAACCACCACCACACCAACGGTCAAGCAAAGACAATTCACCCCCCACAGTAGCAACCAAAGCCACTCCACAGACAACCTCAGTGTAATAGAAAAAGCAAACCCCCTACCAAATGACCAAGCATCAGCAAAAAAACACTAGAGGCACAAACAATCAAGAAGAAATGACACCACCCAAAGGATACAGTAATGCCCCAAAGTCAGACTCCATGGAACAGGGAATCCTTGAAATGTCTGGAAAAGAATTTCGAGCAACAATCTTAAGAAAACTTCAAGAAATAAAGGAAGACTCAATTAGAGAACACAATGATACAAGAAAAAACTTCCAAAATATGAAGGAGGAAATCTATAAATTCTAGAAATGAAAGCTCACTCAATGAAATAAAAAACATGACTGAGAGCTTGAGCAGCAGGGTGGAGCAAGCAGAAGAAAGAATTTCAGAGGTTGAAGATGGTCTTTTTGAAATAAGTCAGGCAGACAAAAAAAAAAGGAAAAAAGAATTAAAAATAATGAGGAAAACCTACGAGAGATAGCAGACAACCTCAAGCACTCTAACATCCGAATTGTGGGTATTCAGGAAGGGCAAGAGAAAGGAAAAGGATCAAAAACCTACTCAAGGAAATAGTAACAGAAAACTTCCCAGGTGTAGGGCGAGATACAGACCTTCAGATGAAGGAAGCTCAAAGGTCCCCAAACAGATTCAACCAAAAAAGATCCCCCCCAAGACATATTATAGTTAAATTCACAAAGCTCAAAGACAGAGAATTCTACAAGCAGCAAGAGAAAAGCATCAGGTCACTTATAGGTGGACCCCCATCAACCCCCATCAAACTAACAGCCGACTTCTCAACTGAAACTCTACAGGCCAGAAGAAAGTGGAATGACATATTCAAAATACTAAAAGAAAAAAACTGCCAGCCAACAATTCTTTACCCAGCAAGACTCTCCTTCAGAAACGAGGAAGAAATAGTGCATTTCCCAGATAAACAAAAGTTGTGGGAGTTCACCCCCACACAACCAGCCCTGCAAGAAATTCTCAAGGGAGTCATTCATCTGGAATCTGAATAATGGTGACCATCATCAAGAATACACAAGAAAGAGTAAAACCCACAGTTAAAACAAAAATGCCAGCAAGAAAGAGAAAGAACTTAAATCATTCTGCCTTAAATTCCTAACTCACATTGAAGAAGAGAAATAAAAGGGGAAATAATGATCAAAAGATATTTAAACCACCTAAACAAGAAGCAATTAAATGACAGGAATTAAACAACACTTTTCAGCAACTACTCTAAATATGAATGGACTAAACTCCCCATTCAAAAGACACAGACTAACTGACTGGATTAAAAGCTAGACCCAAGTACATGCTGTCTTCAAGAGACCCACCTCACCTGTAAAGACACTCATAGACTAAAAGCAAAGAGATGGAAAAAGATATACCATGCAAACAGAAATCAAAAACGAGCAGGAGTAGCTATTCTTATATCAAAGAAAATACACTTTAAACCAAAAAACATTTAAAAAGACAAAGAAGGCCATTATATAATGATAAAGGGAACTATCCAGCTAAAAGACATAACAATCATAAACATGTATGCACCCAATACTGGAGCACCCAGATATATTAAGCAAACACTCTTAGACCTAAAGAAGGAGATAGGACCTAATACATTAATAGTGAGTGATCTGAACACCCCTCTCTCAGTATGGGACAGGACTTCCAGGCAACAAGTCAACAAAGAGACACAGGATTTAATCTATACCCTAGACCAACTGGACTTGGCAGATATATACAGAACATTTCACCCAACAGCTAAATAATACACTTTCTTCTCATCAGCTTATGGTACATTCTCCAGGATAGACCACATATTAGGTCACAAATCTAGTCTCAGCAAATTTTAAAAAACTGAAATCATTCCAACAAACTTTTCAGACCACAATGGACTAAAACTGGAGATAAACAATAAGCAAATCTCTAGAAGCTATACAAATACATGGAAAATAAATAATAGGCTCCTGAATGACCTATGAGTCTAAGAAGAAATTGAACAGGAAATCAAAAAATTTCTAGAAACTAATAAAAATAAAGATACATCATACCCAAACTAGTGGGATACTGCAAAAGCAGTACTAAAAGGCAAATTTATTGCAGTAAATGTGTATATCAAAAAAATGGAAAGACTCCAAATAAACGACCTAAAACTACACTTCAAAGAACTAGAAAAACAACAACAATCCAAACCCAAAGGCAGTAGATGGAAAGAAATAATTAAGATCAGAGCAGAACTAAATGAAATAGAGACCCAAAAAATAATAGAAAAGATCAACAAAACTAAAAGTTGCTTTTTTGAGAAGATAAACAAAATAGACACACCATTAGCTAGATTAACAAAAAAAAAAGAGAAGACACAAATAACAAAATCAGAAATGAAAAGGGAAACATTACAACTGACACCACAGAAATACAAAGAATCATTAGAGACTATTATAAACAACTGTATGACAACACATTTGAAAATCTGGATGATATGGATAAGATTTTAGACACATATAAATTACCAAGACTGAACCGAGAAGAGACAGAAAACCTGAACAGACAATAACAAGCAAGGAGATTGAAGCGGTAATTAGCAATCTTCCAACAAAAAAAAAGTCCAGGTCTGGATGGCTTTACAGCTGAATTCTATCAAACTTTTAAAGAGGAGTTAATACCAATTCTCATGAAACTATTCCAAACAATTGAAACAGATGCTACTCTCCCAAACTCATTCTATGAGGCCAACATAACTCTGATACCAAAAGCAGATAAAGACACAACAAAAAAGAAAATTACAGGCCAATATCCTTGATGAACCTAGATGCTAAAATCCTCAACAAAATATTAGCAATTAGAATACAGCAACATATTAAAAAAAAATTATATACTATGATCAAGTGGGATTTATCCCAGGGATGCAAGGATGGTTCAACATACAAAAGTCAATAAATGTGATACATCACATCAACAAGCTCAAGGACAAAGAAGCATTTGACAAAATGCTTCAAGAGATGCCAAAAAAGCATTTGACAAAATTCAACATCCCTTCATGATAAAGACTCTCAACAAATTAGGTATAGAAGGAAAATATCTTCACACAATAAAAGCCATTTATGACAAGCCCACCACCAGTATTATTATGAACAGGGAAAAAATGAAGGCCTTCCCCTTAAGGACAGGAACAAGACAAGGATGTCAACTCTCACCACTCCTATTCAACATAGTACTGGAGGTACTAGCTAGAGCAATCAGGCAAGAGAAAGAAATAAAGGGAATCCAGATTGGAAAAGATGAAGTCAAACTTTCCCTATTTGCAGATGACATGATACTATATATATAGAAAAACCTAAAGATTCTATCAAAAAACTCCTAGAGCTGGTTAATAACTTCAGTAATGTTGTAGGATACAAAATAAGTGCCCCCAAGTCAGTAGCATTTATAAACTCAAATAATGAATTAACAGAAAGAGAAAAAGAAAGTAAGCCCATTTACAATTGTCACCAAAAAAAAATACGATATCTAGGGATCAATTTAACCAAGGAGGTTAAAGATCTCTACAATGAGAATTACAAACCACTTCTGAAAGAAATTAAAGAAGACACAAAAAGATGGAAAGATATTCCATGCTCTTGGATTGGAAGAATTAACATTGTGAAAATGTCTACACTACCCAAAGCGATCTACAAATTCAGTGAAATCCCCATCAAAATACCAATGACATTCTTCACAGAAATGGAAAAAACAATCTTACGTTTCATATAGAAAAGCAAAAGACCCTGAATAGCCAAAGCAATCCTAAGCAAAAAAAACAAAGCCGGAGGCATAACTCTGCCTGACTTCAAATTATACTACAAAGCTGTTGTAACCAAAACAGCATGGTACTGGTATAAAAATAGAAATTCAGACCAGTGGAGTAGAATTGAGAACCCAGAAATCACTCCTCGGGTTTATAGCCATCTGATATTAGACAAAGGCAACAAAAATCTATATTGAGGAAAAGACTGCATCTCCAACAAGTGGTGCTGGGAAAACTGAATAGCCATATGCAGAAGAATGAAACTAGATATGCATCTCTCACCATACACTAGAATCAACTCAAAATGGATTAAAGACCTAGGTATAAGACCCAAAACTGTAAAATTACTAAGGGAAAATATAGGTGAAACAATTCTGCAGTTAGGTCTGGGACCAGGCTTTATGAACATGAGCCCAAAAGCACAAGCAGCAAAAGAAAAAATAAACAAATGGGACTATATCAAACTAAAAAGTTTCTGCACAGCAAAAGAAACAATCAACAGAGTGAAAAGACAACTTACAGAGTAGGAGAAAATTTTTGCCAACTATGCATCCAACAAGGGACTAATATCCAGAATACACATAGAACTCAAGCAATTATATAGTAAAAAAAAAAAAAAAAAATGACCCTATTAAAAAATGGGCAAAGGAACTAAATAGACATTTTTCAAAGGAAGACATACAAATGGCCAACAGATACATGAAAAGATGCTCAACATCACTAGTCGTCAGGGAAATGCAAATTAAAACCACATTGAGATACCACCTCACTCCAGTTAGATTGGCTGTAATCAAAAAGACAGTGAATAAGAAATGCTGGCGAGGGTGTGGAGAGAAGGGAACACTCCTGCACTGTTGGTGGGACTGTAAATTAATACAACCACTTTGGAAAACAATTTGGAGGTTTCTCAAAAAACTACAGATAGATCTCC
The DNA here is from genome assembly GCF_027409185.1 of Cynocephalus volans. Lineage (NCBI taxonomy): Eukaryota > Metazoa > Chordata > Mammalia > Dermoptera > Cynocephalidae > Cynocephalus > Cynocephalus volans. The sequence continues at coordinate 48,933,028 of NC_084462.1, forward strand.
CATAAGATCCAGCAATCCCATTTCTGGGTATACATCCAGAGGAATGGAAATCATCATGTCAAAGGTATACCTGCACTCCCATGTTTATTGCAGCTCTGTTTAAAATAGCCAAGATATGGAACCAACCTAAGTGTCCATCAATAGATGATTGGACAAGGAAACTGTGGTATATATAACTACGGAATACTACTCTGCCATAAAAAAGAATGAAATACTCCCATTTGCAACAACATGGATGAACCTAGAGAAACTTATGCTGAGTGAAACAAGCAAAGCACAGAAGGATAAATACCACATGTACTCACTCATATGTGGGAGCTAAGAGAGAAAGGAAGGCAGGAAAGAAAGACCACAGTAGTCCCATGATCCAACAAAGGGAGGGAACATTCCTAGGGCTACAAATTGGAGTTGAGGGGAGAGGGGGAAGGGGAGGGAGGTTGGGGACAAAGGGTACAAAAGTAATTTCTGGTAATGGATATGCTCCCAGTATGAATCTGGCCCCCATATCATGGGCAGGAGGGGGTACAATCAGCTTTGTATCTCATGAATATTCACAATAAACAGACAAATTAAACAAATCAGTAAGTAATCTATCCTCGATAAGCTGCAACTGTCTTTATTTCTGCTAAAGGGGAAAAGAAGTGCCTTATACACCATCATACCAAAGCAAAACAAAAGAAAAATACAAAACACCACCAGGTCTTAGCATGTCCATCTACCTGATGAAAACATTTCATTGTTCTTTGTCCCACATTATGACATTTACACCTCAAAGTTTAACACTTAAGACCTTCCATGGACTGGCTCATCCTTGGCTGTACTGCATAAGTGTGAAAACGCCCTCACCCATCCAGTGCCAAAGATGGACACAGAGACACAAGGTATAGCAAAGCGAGATTTTAATTACAGCCTTATAAGATTCAGGTATCTGAAGGGCAGGCACATGGAAAAGGGCTGTAGCAAGCAATTTATTCCCTAGTGCACAAGTCCCTCCCCCCACTTACTCATTGGCTGAGTACTACAGGGTGCACAATCTTCCCAAACGATGGCTAAAATTTATTACACCCTTGCAAGGAATTCCTTTGTCTGGGGGCTCAGAACAAGCCCACAAAAAAGGCCCACTTAAGCCCTGTGAAAAGAGAAACACAAGGGAATGAAGAAAAAAAATGGGTGCTAGTAACTAATTACCATCTCAAGGAGAGCTCTGCCTGTTCAGAGACCCTCAGGAATGGGCTAGACCAGTCAGACAACTTTTGGGCTGGGCCTGAATCAGTTAAAATACCCTCAGATAAGTTATTTCTGAAAATGAATCACTTAGATTATTTTCTTACAATAAGCCATTACCAACCACACATTCTAGGTTACTACTCACACCACACCATTTGCAAACACTAAGACATGAAATGATGTTTAGAACTTCACTTTTGAATAAACTCTTCTCTGATTTAGAAAGCCATTGCCTGAATGGCTTGAGCATTTCCTCACTTCTTAAGTGTTTCCTCCTCATCCCTATCCCTGAGCATTACACACTAACCCTACTTTTTGGTCACTATGCTACATCCTCCATAAATTCATTGTTCATTTTTTCTTCAGCACTTATTCATTAAACACGTGCTGTGGACCACGTTGATTTGGAGAAAGAAAGAAAGAGAGGGAAAGAGAAAGAAAGAAAGAAAGAGAGAGAAAAAAAGAGAAGGGAAGGAGGGAAGAAAGAACAGCTTTCATGTGGCTTACATTGTATCTGGAGATTGAGAATGATATAGGCAAAATAAATGAACTACATATATCAGGTGGTAAAAAATCCACCATGAAAAAACAAAAAAAGCAGGGATGAGAGGAAGGGATATCAGGCAGTAGGGCTGGGTTTGCAATTATAAGTAGGGTGTTCAAGGAAGGGCTTGCTGAGAGAACAAAAAACTTGTAAGTGAGCAAAGATCTTGGAGGAAGTATCGATATCTAGGTGAAGAGTGTTTCCAGGTAGAAGAAACAAGACGTAGAAAGGTCCACAAGTAGTGTGGGAGCAGTGTGTTGAAGGCAGAGCATGCAGTCCTTGTGTCTGAAGCAGTGTGAGTAAGAAGACTGCAAAGAGACCGGAGGAAGGTACAGAAGTCCATCTTAAGGGGTCTTGCCAATGGCTGTAAGGGTTTTGGCTTTATTGAAGAACTGTTAAGAGGGCTGCAAGCAGAAGAACAACATGATCTGACTCCTATTTAAGAAGGACCACTCTGTCTGCATAATGAGAACATACCATAAAGAGACAAGGGCAGAAATGCAGCTTTCATTTAGAAAGCTATTGCAACGACCCAGGTGTTCTGAGTTACTTGCAGCTTAGAACAGAGATGGAGACAGCAGTGGGATTCATAAGAATTGGTCATATTTTGACTATTTAGAAAGTAAGGCCAGAAGATTTACAGCTTAGATGAAGAGAAGATAAAAATGAATGATCAAGGATGATAGCAAGATGGGGGGCTTAAAAAGTTGGAAGAATGACTTTGTCCATTAATTAAGATAAAGTCTGTAGAAAGAGCAGTTTTGGCGAGGGGAGTCTGAGGTACCCATTGGATGTCCACATGGAAAAATATAGTAGACCCTGGTTAATCTATTCTGGAGTTCAGGGTAGAGGACAGGGCTAAGAGACATAAATTTATGTGTTATCAATCTCCAGATAGCATTTAAAGGTATCAGACTGGATAATCTTAGCAAGGAAACAATCGTAGAGAGAAATGGCCTAAAAGTTAATTTTCCAAAAATATTGAAAGATACTAATATAGAAAGTGTCCCCCTCCCCCCCCCCCGCCAAAAAAAATCTTTATCAGAATAAGTAAAAAAAAAAAAAATCTGGGCCTAAAAGTATCGTAGAACTCAAAACCACCAGGGGAAAAGACAAACACTTAAAAGTAGCTAGAAGAAAAGGTAGTTCAACTACAAAGAAAAAGCAATTTGAGTGACTTTATATCTCAGTACAAGAGAAGCAAGAGGATAGTAGAATAATTTAACATATATATTCTTTCAGTCTTTCAATTTGGAATCGTGTATCCAGCAAATTGTCTTTAAAGAAGAGTGAAGCATAGACATTTTCAGAAAAACATGAGCCGGGAATGCTCATCACTGAAAAGACCCTCATGAATGTATATATAGAGAACATTATAAATAAAAGATGTACTTCAAATAGAACGCCAATTGCCCCAAGTAGAAAAGCTGGATGCAAGAATGCACGGTGCTCAAAAGCAGTGGTAACTGTGTATGCCGATCTAAACAAATATTGACCTACGAAAAATAAAGTCTAATTTGTATGTAACAAGACAATCTAGAACTTAAACAGGCAACACTAAAAGCCTGTAAATTGGGAGAGGTATGGTCTGATTTAAAGAATTCTAAGACACCTTTGCTGCTAAGCTTGTATGTTAAGTATAAAGGTAAACTTCAGTACAGAGGAAACGTTTTTATCTCAACCTTCCTGGAAAAAAAAAAGACCTGTGAAAATTGGATAATACACACAAACAAACAAACTCTGTTTGAAGACATCTGAGAAAAATCAAGGCATCCAGAAGTCGAGGGGACAAGATCAAAGATGGAAAACAAACAAACACAATGAGATAAGCCTTAGTTTGCTATTGCTTTATCTCCTTCAGGATTGGTTTGCTTTCTTTTTATTTTGTTTGTCTGTTTTTGCTAATTCTCTGTGCAGAACATGGGGACTCAGCACAAAGTAGCAGCCTAGAGTTTGCTTCAATCTTAATAGTCTAGGGAGGCAAAAGTTGGAGTGCATGCAGGGTAACTGCAGCAGTTAGGACCTACAGGACAAAAATACAGGGGTAAAAAAGGAATCACAGAGATTCAAGCTGGACTTTCTGCATGCATGTCTCCCTGAGAAAGTCACTAATTCCTAAGCCACACATGCTAAGGATGAAAGGTCAAGACTATTTAAAAAGCAGGGCCCTAGTAAACACTACAGACTTTTACTGAGACCCTGAAGGGCTATGCACGATGCACCGGCAAACTAGAAATAGACAAATCCTTAAAGTGGCCTGAAATCCTACCTTGGATCACCTCACTTGGATATTTGGATAATGTAGTCCATACCCTCTAAAATGTTCAAATAAACCATATCCAGTATTTAATCAAAAATACCCAGGCATGACCCGGAGTAAAAAAAACAATGATAAAAAATCAGGAGAAAAACAGACAACCAGAATAAATGGATGATCTATATATCAGAGTTATAAGATATAGACTTAAAAATAATTATGATCAATATGTTCATGAAAATGTATAAAAACATGGAGAATACCAGTGGAGAAATGGGATCTATAAAACAGAATCAAATGGAAACCTAGAACTTACATAAGTAAGTTTAGAACTCAATTAACAATATAATTAATAATATAATCGCTTTATTGTATGTTCTCAAAATTAGAAGAGACCTCAAACGTTCTCATCACAAAAAAGGAGAATTTTTGTGATGAATATACTGATATTTATGTGATGAATATTTTATATTCATATTTTATATTTTATGTGATGAATATCTGATTTGATCATCACACATTCTATACACGTATTGAGATACAACTCCATAAGCTCATAAATATATACAATTGACACTGTCAATTAAAGAATAAATAAATTTTTAGGGCTGGCTGGTTAGCTCAGTTGGTTAGAGCACAGCCTTTTAACAGACACTAAGGTCATGAGTTCAGATCCCCATACTGGACAGCTGTCAATAAATAAATAAATATGGGTGTGTGTATATATATATATATATATATATATATATATATATATATATATATATATTTTTTTTTTTTTTTTAAGAATAAACTTAATAGCAGGAAGGATAGAGTAAAAGACAGAACAGGTGAAATAGAGTAGGAAATTAGATTAGTCATTTGGTGTATTAGTAGAAAATATCTATAATTTAAGCAGAGATAAATATGGTAGGAAACTACAATAAAAAAGATATATAGCACACTGAGAAAGGTTTATTTGTAAAAACTTGGACTCCAGAATGAGAGGGGAAAGAGAGAGTAAGGAAAAAAGTATAAATGATACTGGATGAGAATTTCTGAAAATTTATTTAAAAAAAAGAGTAGTCACAGATTTAAGGAACCCCAAGTAGGATCAGTGGAAAGAAAACCACACAGTTCATAGAAAAAATGCATATAGTTAATGACCAAAAGAATATATGAAAGGCAGACACGGGAGTGAAAAAGACATAATACCTTCCAAGGAACAATAATAAAATTTACAACTGGCTTGTCCCCAGAAATATAATAGCCAGAAGACAAAGTGAAATGATTTGTACAAGAAACGATTTATCTGTTCCTTTAATGTTTGGTAAAATCTGCCTCTAAAGTTGCCTGGACTTTATGTTTTGCTTTTTGGGAAGATATTAAACTATTGATTCAATTATTTAATGGGTTTAGGACCATTTAAGTCTCTTTCTTTTTCAGTCACTTTGATAAATTGTTCTATAAGCTTTATCTATTTCCTATGTTTCAACATTTTAAGCATAAAATTGTTCATAATATCCTCTTATGTTTAATCTTTGCTCATCTGAGTTAGTTCCCCTTTCAATGCCTCATGTTGTTTGTTTGTGTCTTTTTTCTTTGTACATTGAAAACTCTCAGAAAAGAATAATCAGTTCTATTAGTTTTTCAAAAAGACTACTTTTAACTTTGTTCTTTTTAATTTTACACATTTATTCTACTTCATTGATTTTTGGTATTTTTACTTGTAATCAATTTGGCTTCATTGTGCTGTTCTTTTTATGTCTTGATTTTGACAGTTAACTCAATAATTTTGAGTCTGACTTATTTTCAATATCGGTTTTGTCTTGTTCTGTTTTTGTGAAACACAAAAAGTCAATCCAAACTTTTATATGGAAGAGCAAAAAGCCAAGAATTCTTGCCAAGGCATTCCTAAAGATGAAAAACAAACTGGGAAGAACTATGCTAAAGCTAAATGATGTCTGTGTAACACTGGTACAAATGCAAGCAAGAGACCGATGGAGAAGCCCATCTATATATGGAAACTTGATTTAAGACTTTGTGGGAATTGCAGATCACTGAGAAAAGGTGGAATATTCAATAAATGGTACTGAGTCGGTTGGAAACCTAGAACACAAAAATGAAATCAAATCACAAGGAGATTAAAAAATTTAATGCAAAGCCACCTAATGAACCTTCTTATCTTAATGTATTTCTGCAGAATTTAGAAAAACCTGGCAATAGTAAAGCCATGTTATTAGCCTTAAGGACACTGAAGTCATTAAGGTCTCTACAAATGGCTACAACAGATTTTAATTTTTAAAAATTAAAATAAATAAATAAACAAACAAACAAACAAATAAATAAATTTTAACATAAAAGGCAAAACCATAAAAAAAATCTCAAAGAATATTTTTGTGACTCGGAGGGTAGGGAAAGATTCATGAAATGAAAGGCACAAACCATAAAAAATAAATGATAAATTTGACATGAAAGATTTTTGCTCACCAAAAGATAATATAAATAGCATGAAAAAATAACACAAAAATTTTTGAAAGATATTTCTTTTACAAAGATTTTGTATCTACAAATCAATAGAAGTGGGGGGGGGTATTATCCAAAAGTGGAATGAAGGAGGGCCAAAGGCCCCCAAACATTTGAAACTCATTAGTAATAAGAAAAATGCAAATTAAAACCACACTGAGGTACCATTTCACATACCAGATTGGCAAAATAAAGTCAGATAAGGCCAAGAGTTTTCTAAGATGTAGAACAATGATAACTTTCATTTGATGCTGATGGTTTAATCACTTGGGAAATGGTTGGCATTAACTAATTAAGCAGAACACATATATCCAATAACCTAGCAATCCCCTTCCTAGGTATACACCCTAGAGCAGTGGTTCTCAAATTTTAGTATGCATGAGAAACACCTGGAGGACTTACTGAAACACAATTGCTGGGTCCCATCCCCAGAGTTCCTGGTTTAGCAGGTTTGGGATTTGGGGTGGGGCCCAAGAAACTGTATTCCTAAAAAGTTACCAGATGCTGCTATCCAGGCACCACACTGGGAACCATTGATCTAAACTCTTACACGTGCAGTGGATAATATGTATGTTATCCAAACAAGAGCACTTTTAACAATAGCCCCCTACCCCAAAAAAACCCAACCAAATCTGGAATCAATCAATCCAAATTTCTATCTAGAGTGGAATGGTTAAATAAAATAATTTACTTATAAAATTAAATACTATACAGAATGAATATGAACTACCTGGATGAATGTCAGAAACAATACTGGGTGAATAAATTTGCAAGTCACAGAATAAGACATAAAAGTACTACATTTCTTTTATAAAAACTTCAAAAACAGGCAAAATCGAACTACGTCTTTCAGAGATAGACACAAAGGTGGCAAAACCACTCTGAGTAGATAGGCTAAAACACACAACATTCAGTGTCACCACTACTCCTGGGGGTAGAGGAGGAAGGAGGATTTATCACAAAGAAGAAGAGGAAGAAATTCCAAAATAATGGAAATTTTCAATTTTTAAGTGGGGAAGTAGGTACACAGATGTTTCTCTTGTCATGATTCTTTAAACTTTATATACGTTAACACAGTTTTATAAATCCCTTGTACATGTGATATATTTTACACCAAAATTTTTGTTTACAGCAGATCACGTACCACTCAAAACAAAGGGTATGATTCTGCACTGACTTAGCAATGCTTTCAAAAGCCATGAAATTCAGGGCTCCCAAGCAGCCTCTGCCATTCGTTAACCACCATGAAGGACAAAACGCTAATTTTGAAAGTGAGGAAAGTCAGGATGAGGAAGAAAGTGGAAAGGGAGAAAAGACACTACACAAACAACACCTGCGCACCAACTAGGATGGCTGCAAAACTGGAGAGATGCTGAGGTCCTGAGCTGCGGGTCTCACTGGGTTCACTCCTCTCTCTGTGGACAGACATGGAAAGTGGCAGCAGCCACTGTTCCCGTCAACCTCTGAGACCTCCACCCCACACCTGCACAAGTGCCCTTGTACTCAGAAATATTTACAAAATCATCTGTGGTCTATAAAATTTGCAGATGCTGCATATACATCATATGGCACACTAACAGTTTGAAAAAATGATGTCAAGTCCTACCACCTGACATATGGTTTCTCAAAGTTACCTGAGAAAGGGATACCATTTCTTTTCCCATATCACACACATTAACCTGTGAAACACTGCCCATTTTACAGTTTCAGAAATGTTAGCCACTGCCAAGTGTTACAAACCAAAATGCCCACAGGGGTCGAGCAGGTAATATGTCAACCAGTGCAGGAAGCCCAGGTGGGAGATGATAGGGAGTGGTGAGGGCCATGGTGAGCTCAGGCGGCATCCCTTTTCCTGGGGGTCCATTTCCTACTCAGCTTCAGCTGACTATTTCATGCAAAATTAGGTCTGACATTATCCAGCTGTATTAGTCCGTTTTGTGTTGCTATAACAGAACAACCTGAGACTGGGTAATTTATAAGGAAAAGAGGTTTATTTGGCTTACAATTCTGGGACGTCTGCATCTGGCACGGGCCTCAGGCTGCTTCTACTCATGGTGGAAAAACAGCAGGCAGCTGGCAAGTACAAGCAGATCACATGGCGAAAGGAAGCAAGAGAGAGGAGAGAGAAGGTGCCAGGGTCCTTTCAACAATCAGCTCTTGCGGTAACTAATAGAGCGAGAACTCACTCACTACCCCTCCTCCCCCAGGGAGAGCATTAATCCATTCATGAGGGATCCGCCCCCATGACTCAATCAGTTTCCAACACTGTCACATTGGAGATCAAACTTCCACATGAGTTTTGGAGGGGACAACACATCCAAACTCCATCACCAACCTTCCCCTTTGATGCACATAGCTTAGACGGATCTGAAGGCCATTATGCTGTGTGAAAAAAGTCCATCTCAAAGGGTTACCTAGTGTATGATTTCCTTTATATAACATTCTCGAAGTGACAGAATTACAGGGAAGGAAAATAGATAAGTGGTTGCCAGGATTAGGGTTGGGTGTGTGTGAACATGAAGGGGTAATGTGAGTGAGGTTCTCTTTGACAAGGGGATGGTTCTGTATCTTGATTGTGGTGATGTTTACCTGATACGTGACCTATGCACCACCATCCCCACCGAATGCATGTGAAAGCTGGTGAAATCTGAATCAGGTCTGTACCGAAGTTAACAGCGTTGTATCAAGCTGAATTTCCTGGCTTGACAAGGTACCATGGTTATGTAAGATGCTTTCACTGGGAGAAGGTGGCTGAAGGGGACACAGGGACTCTCTGCACTATTTGTTTTTCATGTGAGTCTTAACCTATTTCCAAATAAAAAGTGTTTTTAAATGTTTATTATGTCAGCTCTTCCAATTTTTAAATATGGGAGACAAATTCAATCATTTTACAAGAATTTGTCTGCTCCCCTCGACCCCAAACACACACACACAGATACCCCCCACAGTGGACCAAACGTGGCCACAACTGTTTGCCAGTTGACAACCCAGGGTCCACATTATTCTAACGTACTTCTAATTCATATGGTGCTTGTAATACCTTTTTCCACTTCCTATCCATTCACATCAGGACCAAAGTAAACACTGAAAGCTGAGTCTCATCACAGTGCTCTTCTGCTCAAAGCCTTTAATTTCTCTCCCCTCTCTATAGACAGAGTCTAAAACTCTTAGTTTGCTATTCATGGCGCATTGGATCAAAAAACGGCCTGACTTTACATTTGCTATTCTTCCTTTCTTTCTGTTTTCTACCACAGTTCCTAAATTCCAAGCTCATAAATTTGCCGTTCTTCAAAATTGCCTGTTTTCCTTCTCAGTACCTTAATTCAAAGTGCTTCTAAAAATGTTCATTCTTCCTCCCCAGTTCCCTTGGCTGGAACAAACCATTCTTTCTATAGGATACTGTGCACATACACTTTGCCTGGTATCGTGGTTATTTTGGTTCATATTGATTTTCCTCACCAGAATTGTTTTGCTCTTTGAAATCCTGAATCATATATAATTTATTGCTATAATTCTTGTAAAACATTTCTTGGATGTAACAGATACTCAAAGACTTGTTTAATTGAAACTAGAGTCAAAATCTGAGCATTTAAATACAGGTCTATGGTCATTATTATCCAACACTGCAGTTGGGTAATTTGTACCATGGCAGTGATTACAGGGCAGACAGGGAAGCCTTCAATCAGAATCCAAACAACGGCTCTGAATAACACAAATGCAAGAGGAAAGAGCTTGAGACCCCACAGAACACATGAATTCCAAATGTTTCCCCAGTGTATCTTCAGGGTGGACATTTGTGTGTGGCTTGGAAGCATGAGCATGGGAACGTTCTGGTAAATGTTTTACTTCCATTCCATATTCTGATTCAATGCCCAGAAAGCCAATGTGATCAAATATATCACGAGTTCCAAATCAATTAAAACCGCTGAATTAATTAATCAATTCAAACTTTCATTCAACCTACACCTGTGGGATATTTACCATATTTGAGGCAACATGCTGTTGCTATATACTGAATTTAAAAAATGCATAAGACAGTTTTATCATTCAGCAGCTACACACATGTGCACGCATACACATACACGTACACACATATAACTAAATTTGAGTCACCATTATGCCTTATTTAAATGTAGTTTTTATTAAAAATATCAGGGCACATCATTACATACGGTTCCATAGTAATCAAAGGCACATTTTTCTAAGTCAGGAAACAATATCGTCAATACTTAACTTTTGGTGAGTTTGAATATAGAGACAAATGCTCTTAACTGTTATGTGTACTTTTTCCTTTTGTGTTATTTTCTACAGTTCTAAGGCAATTGTTTTCTAACAATAAGCATTTATTTTATGGTGCTTAAAACATATTCATTTTGGATTTAAATCTAGCTAGCTATGTGATCTTGGAAACAATATTTGACATTTTTTTCATCTGTGAAACAGGCATGGTAGTATCTGCCTCAAGGGCTGTTTAGAGGACTAAATGCAGTGATGAACCTGAAGGGTCCTCTTCATCATGCGTCTATATAGTGGATAAATGATTTCATCCCAGTCAAAGGACAGTGACATAATCATGAAGATAGCCACTTGGAAGATAAAGTTGGTTGGTCTCTACTTCATTAACTATTTTTATAGAAAAGCACTCAGGTATTCACTGGTTCAATGAGAAGACATTTACCCAGTTATTACTTTGTATCAGGCCCAATGCTAGCCACTGACAGTGCTTAGATGATACTAACAGTTTAGTGAAGAAAGAAAATTCAAGATGACAATGGTAAAAAATTTTTTAAAAGGCTTCACTGGTCTGGAGATGGTAAAACATCCAACAGGGCTGGGTTGTAGAGTGAGTGATACTGGAGTTTAGGATGAAAAACTAAGAGGGACCAATTCATGAAAAGACCTCTATGTCATGGTAAAGGTGGAGAATGTGATCCAAAATTAAAGGGAAAGGCACTAAAAAAATGATAGGATCTGATATTTAACTAGATAATTCTGTTAGCAAGGTGCCCTTAAGTATGAGAATGGGGTAGGGAAGTGAGAAACTGAAAAAAAAAATCTAGCAAGAAACTGCAATAGCCCCAGAGAAAGGGCAAGGTCACTTCAGGAGGCTGAGAGATGTTTTACAGAGAATATAGGATTTTGTTGGCTCTTAAACTGTGGCTTGGATTTTTATTAACTCTGGGGAGTCACGTGGAGAAACCCCAAGAATTTTGTGTCCTCACACTCACCTACTCACCAGGAATTACTTCCAAGTCCTGGACAACCCTCCAAGTCATTCCCTGGTTGTTTTACCTCTTCTGGTTGGCCTCTGGAACTAGGCCATCCATTCCTCCCGCCATTGGGCTGTCAAACCCCAGATCTACTATGTGACTAAGCACTTAGCTTCCTCCTAGATTTCCTGCCCTCCAGTCACATACTAGCAGCCATCAGAAAGCAGACTGAGCAAACCAAAGATCAAAAGTCCTTCAAGTTGCCATTAACATAGGACTTCCGTCTATTTCTAATTACAGTCCTCCCAGCCACTCTCAGATTGAAATGTCCATAGCATACAACCTCTTCCCTCCTCCTAAATGTATGCCTCTGACTAAACTATTTCCTATACAAGAAACCAGAGCTTGTTTCAGAAATCTTTATCCACCAGCAAGCAACATGAATGGAAGTAAGTAAATCAGGGCCTAGTTGTGGTAGGCAGAAAAATGGTACCCCAAAGAGGTCCATGTCCTATTCCCCAGAGCCTGTCTTGTTACATGACAAAGAGAATTAAGGTTGCAGATAGATTTAAGGTTGCTAATCATCTGACCTCAAAATAGAGATGATCTGAATTATCTGGGTAGGCCCAGTGGAATGAAAATGACAAGCATTCTTAAAAGTGGAAGAGGGACGCAAAAGAAGAGAGCCAGGAAAGGACATGAAGGCAGAAGCAAGGTCAGGGTGATGGGACCTGCGGACTCAAGAATCTTCCCTTGCTGGGTTTGAAGATGGAGGAAAGAGCCAGGAGCCAAGGGCTGTGGGAAGCCTCTGGAAGTTGGAAATGGGAAAGAAACAGACTATCCACGAGAGCCTCCAGAAGGGAACACAACCCTTCCTTAATTTTAGCCCAGTGTGATCTGTGCTAGATTTCTGAGCTCCAGCACTATAAGATCATAAATTTGTGTCATTCCTAACCCATTTAAATTGATGGTAATTTGTTACAATGACAAGAGAAAATTAAGACAGTAGTATAACGCAAAAGGGGTGAACACACCTAGGGAAATTATGAAAGTCTATCTAGGCTGGCCAGAAAACCAATTCTACACCTTTGGAAGGAGCCAGTGAGTACAGGAGGGAGCTTGTTCTTCCTGGTCTAGTCTCCAACTAGAAAGAGGCAAGGGGAAACAGACACCAATCATGGAAGAAAGGCCTTGGCCAACCTCAACTTGGATAGGGCCCAGAATGGAAATGTTCTTTCCTGCCCTGCCCCTCATTTTCCTCCCTTGCCTTCTAACAAAACCTTCATATTTCCACCTGCAACTCTAAGTCATGCTCCAGTTGTGATGATATATAGAACATTTACCAAATCAATATTCATTGATCATCTGTTTTCCTGAGATCCGTGTGCATCAAAAATATACCACTTTTGGTGTTTACTTGGTATTAGCATCGACTACTTCCACATGGCACAGAATGGCCTGGTCAATTCATTAGGGGAAAATCAAACTTGACATCGTGTCTCTTAGAGACAAAATTCCATCAATTACTTCTAGTTTTGTGTGGGGATGACCCTAACTGGTACTTTATTCCCAATGCTTTTGAAGAGAAACACCTGGACTGTATATTTCTCACTTTTATTATCTTCTATGACTGATAAAACAATTTTCAAACTGTCAATTTCACAATAACACTATACTGAAAATTTTTATGAAGACTGTAGCTAACTCTGTTCTGTTGTTAGAGGAAGTCTATACATAAAAGTTTATATAACCGTAATATTGAACATAAACTGAAGGCTTTTAGACTGTATTCTTCTAAACATGGAGTTTTTGTTGACTTTTATTTTCCTTTTTGGAATATATTAATGAAATTTTTTAAACAGAAAAGAAAAGGCTTCTAACCTATATTATACATGTATTTCTTATTCAATAGTTTTTCCCTCTTTTAAGTGTTAAGTATTTATTAAAATCCGATTGCTTTAATGTTTGCATCATGCTACTGGCTGCCCCATACTTCACATGTCCTGATGATTTTATAGAAATGGAAACAAGTCAAACAATCACTATGGCCTGATACTCCCCCTCCCCACACACACCATTCATAAAAGCAGAAAAACTCGTTTAAAAAGTACTAAACTAAACGAAAGAAAAAAAGCACCTAATGTGCTAGGACTACTGACTTTTTCCCCCTAGAATGATCATAATTTCAAGTCTAGAATCAGACAATAAGTTTCCCATTATGCATTTTTGCAGAAGCTGGTAACTGAGCAGTTCAAAGTCTGATTTTGGTAAATACATCTTTCAGAGCCATCAGCAAATTCTCCACTCTGATTAAAGGAAGGGAGGAAAAATCCTCACACATTTATTTATTTCCCATAAAGCTGGGTATCTGAAGAGGGCAAGAAAAAGATTCCATTAAATGTACCGATAAGTATCTCATTCATTTCAGAAGCATCATTTTTGGTATCGTGGGACCCTCCATGAGAGAAGTCCAGTGTGGTTCTAATTGCACTCTACGTGGACAAAGCATTCTCTTAAAGTGTTCTCTGACTGTGGTCACACGAACACCAGGCTGCAATTATGACTGAAAGCACAAACTTAACACTTACCACTTACTTCTTCATGACTTCTTCACGTTCATAGAGAGATTAGATCAGAATGAACACAGAAAAAAACGCTCTGGGTAATAAAGCAAGTGTATCTAATTAGCATTAGTGCAGTGATAGAGCACAGCAGTTCACTGTATTAAGTTACTCCACTTGCAGCTTTATTTCTGGCACTAAAAGAAGCAGGCTTGCAGTAAGTTCACATTAAGCCTGCAATAGCTCTGTACATATTCAATGTGCTTAAAACAGACGAAGGTGCCTTCATTCAGGAACCCTCCAATAGTGTTGAGTGAGTGATGCTATTTATAGCAGAGTACAATTCCTTTAGGAATCGTATCAAGAATGTCTTGGATGGTCTCCCATTGCTCAGATAGACTACCTATTTGCTTAATTGAAAAGCAAAATTGTGCTTGTATCAGAGCCACCCATACTTGCCACTAAAAACAGAAACGATGCCAAGGCTTGGATCCTCCTTTGCCTTAGAAATGCTTTTAGGACTCTTGAATTTATTCTGATCAGGAAGAGTCTGAGAAGCTTTCTTCTAATGCTGAGACATCACTATAAATCAAGAAGAAATCCAAAATATGGTCTTAAAGCATACAGACACACACACAAGTACACACACACACATACTTAAAACATGCACATACATGAGTACACACACACACATATTCATTCACACAATCTTTCTCACCAAAAATAAAAGTTCAAATCAAAACCCAGCAACTACAAACTCAATTTATGGCCTCTTATGTTCAAATTCTGCTGCATCTTGTAAATAAATGTGCCCACAAATCTACTCACACAACAATGATCCAATTTAAAGAATCTTTTGGATTTTAATGCCTTTAATATGAGACAAAAATAATAAGTTTGATGGCATGAATAGAAAATAAAGTCTTCCTCAGGTATTTTAGGACCTAATCTTTTAAAGCACACAATGAAAATATTTTAAAAGGCCATTTAAAAACCAAGAGGCAGATGTTCAGGTAAAACCAAGGCCAGGAGATTGTTTGTTTTAATAAAGCTATTATATGTGCAGTCCCAAATTAGGAGTGGCACCGAGGCCAGGGTATGTCTAAACCATCACCACCTGTTGGCCCTGAAAAGTCAATTAAAGTCACACTTTCATAGCTGTCCCCTTCGAACCAGTAAAACTTAGACAGCTTCATCGTGAGACTTGACTCGCTCAGAGGGAATATACTTGTAATCTAAATCTGTAGTCTCACATTCCTGCCCAGCTTGTGTATCTATCAACTAACCACAGTGAAAGCAGCCTTCAGGGACAGTGGTAGAAATGGGAGGGGGAATCAGACGAAAAAGGAGAGGAAGAGGAGAGAAACTCCTACCTTATTGGTTTCATGCTGAGAATCATACCTCATTTTGGTGAATTCCAATAATTTCTTCAAAGGCTTTCTTTCCCCCCTTTCCTTCTCTCTCTTTTTTTTTTTCCCCTTTGGAACAGAATTCTGGGCTACATTTTCTGTGCAATAGAAGAGATCCAACTTTGCAAGTTGAAAGCAAGGGCAGAAAAGCCATCGCAAGTGTTTTAGTAATTAAACGAATATGCATAATGAACCATATGCCCAAAGGGCCTGTTCTGCATGTGGGCCAGATTTTTGTTTGAATTTTTAATTTTTATATACAGATGAAACATTCAGTGTAATCCACCAACAGTGCAAGATAACACACAAGAAGAAAAAGTGTGAGGGACAGTCCACATAGAAGCAGGAGCAGGAGATGCTGGAGAAATGCTCTTCTGAAGATTCTGATTCAAATGTGTTTTTCCCCTCCAGCGATTGTTCTATCATCTGCTCAGAGTCTTCAAGAGACACATATAACAAATACACTGACAGCTTTACACAGGATGAGTGAAATACAGTGCCGTCAGCTGAAAAGTGTGAAAATCCCATGGGACAAACAAGAATTCCTTTTAAAAAAATCCTACACCCATCAGGCAGACTACCATCTTGAATTACAGGGAATCCTCCCCGGTCTCTTTCAGAAGCTACATAAATATTATATCGCCAGCTCTAAGCCACATATATTAGCAATCTGAACTGATCTACAAGGAATTCTCATTTCTTAATGACGCAACTGTGCATCCTGGATAGAAAATGCTGGAATGCAAGCTTGCCCTCCCCACGCCTGCAGCAACACAGACTACGAATTTAAGGACGTCTTTACGCTCTTCCAAACATACGGCTCTCCAATATTTCCAAAACTGCTTGTGAAAGAACTGGTAAAACCTTCCTGTAAGCTTTTCAGTGTCATTTAGAAAATACTGAGTTATAATCAAAGCAACGTAAGAGATACAGAGTCTGATAAAATTGCTATATCAGCTCCCAGACACACAAGTTTAAGTACATATTTTCCAATGCAGAGAGGAGACCTTTTTAAAAAAGTGTTTGTATAACAGTTGAAGTTTACAACGATGGTCTGGACAAAGTTATCAGGCTCTAAGTGTGGGTTGGTCTTGTACACGCCTAATTCAGAGTAAACATTTCCTAATTCAGGGTAAACATTTCAGAACGGTGTGTGTGTATGTCTGTGTTGGGGGGGGCAGGTTGGGAAGGGGGAAAAAGGAAATGCTAAAGTTCACTATTTTCCACATGTTTGACTGAAATAGCCTAAATGCAAAAAGCCACATTACCCTGGGAAAAGATTATGAAAACAAATCTGATCAAAAATCAAAGCGAAGCCCTAGACCATCTTTGAATCCTGCTTTGGGACATAGAGGTGCTGTCATTTTCACAATGTAAATTCCAGAAATGGAATGCACAGCATTTAAAGAGCAGCAAGTAATAAAGGAGCTGTAAATAACATCTCTCATTGCTTTCACTCCTAATTCAGAGTTTATGCCTTTGACACTGGCTAGGTTACTTGATCTAGTGGTCTCAGTGGAAAGACAGATAAACTTCAACTGCAGGCAGAAGACAAAAATTGACAAAGAGCGTCACCTTTCCTGACTGTTTAAATCCTTTAAGGAAGTGTCTGAGCAATTAGAGAGGGAGTGTAATCTTTGCAGAGTGCATTAACACTCTCCGACCTTCCAGACAATAGATCAGACCTCAGACACATAATGCTTCCCTAAGGCTTTTTAGCCAGTGTATTTGATCTCTTAGTCACTGTGTGTGTTACTATAGGTATCATCCATGTAGAAGGTATTATTCATGAGCACTACTGTCCACTAACACTGAGGCCGGAATGCCATCACACAAAAAGCAGAGAAGTCACCATAACCTCCAGCAGTATTTCCTCTATCTTTATGGTGGGGGCTGGGGGAAAAATCCAGACCTCTGGAAAATATTCTTCCACAATTTTCAGATTTTTTTTTGAAAGCTACAAAGTCTGTTCTGTAAAAGAGAATTAGTTCCATTAATATTCATAGGTCATTTGATGATTATGGGGCACTGATGGGGTCAACCCCCAAAACATACCACACTTTTTGTCCCTAAAATGAACTTCATAATAGATTCACTGAGAAAAACACCACGTGTGATAAACAACACTGTAATATGCAAAAGAAAGCAAAAGCAAAAAAAGGAAATCAAATAAAATCCTAGCACTGCAAGCTTTTAAATCTTCATCTGTCCTGCAGGTTACCCTGCAGGACACACTAGTCAGGCAATAACCTATTTCCTGATGAACACATCCTGTTCCAACTGCTAATCTCGCAGTGAAAGCTTGGCTTTTACCATTTATTATAAACATTTTCAAGAACTGCTTACTACAATATATTTTTTAATGGATTTAGATTTTGGTCAGCTGCTAACAGAACAGAGAACTGAATATTCTTTATATGAACGCTGCAAAATAGGCTTTCAGAGGGTCTGACTTGCCTTCCCTCTTCTCCCTCATGACTAATTGGAAGAGCAATTCAAACAGAATATAAGAAGGCCAGAGGTTTTTCTTTCTTTTTTCTTTTTCCCCTTCTCTCCTATTATAAAAAATTCTAGATCCGAGGGTATGGTATACAAAACCTTATTGGTTTTGAACTTTACCATAAGACTTAGCAAAATGTTCAGAAGAAAGACAAAGACTGAAATTCACATAATTTACTCAAGACCATCACAGTTGTCTGTTGATGACACTTAACATCTAACGCCTAAAGCATTTAAACCAAAATAATTACATTTTCTTAGAATCAAGACAGTTCCCCCTTGAAAATGTGCACTGCAAAGGTTTTTTTAAATGAGACTACAAGAATACAAGAACTGAAAATTAGCTTTATGCTTAAAAAATCACTCTAGAGTTAGCATTTTCAAACTCAAACTTAAAAAAAATAGCAAATGAACATATATTTTCACAAAAACCAATTTAAGAACTTTTGAACCTGAACTAGCAGGAAAGAAAGAACTATCTACTGAATATTTTAACTTTGCTTTGACATGTCTAACGTATAAAATGAAATAACTGAAAGAATTTTTAAAATGTTATCATATCCACTCTGCATTTCCTAATGTTTTAAAATAAATTGTTTTGCTGTGATTTTAGCTCTGAATAAAACAGCTTTCAAGCAATTTGTGATCCTACTTGCATTAAAACTAACCTTAAACAACTAGCTAAGGAAGAAAATAGCCTCTGAAAGCAACTGGATTTGATACTGTGATTTGAAGGTATGCTTATGTGTGCACACTCATACACACACACAGCCTTATACCTAAGCAACTTTATCGTACCCAATAGCAAAGAACTTCATCGAAGTTAAACCTAACCAATGGTATAGGCATCACATTTTAGCTGCAGGGTAAGAAAAATAAAAATAAAAGACAAAAAGAGTCTTAAATGGGTATTTACCATATGAAATCTATACCAACTTGGCAATAATCTGGATCTTATTCCTTCTGCATAAAGATGAATATGCTGTAGAATATGCAAGAAAATTACAAAAACAGAGCAGGAAATTACACAACATGAAAATATGATTTTTTTTTTTTACTAATGTAATGATTTCTGCCTGTATATGATTGCACCAAATTAAAAATAAATTGCTGAAATTAAAATCCCCAAGAAGTAGCCAACAAAAACTTACCTTGGGAATTTTACCATTTATTAGTTTCTATCGCCACCTGCAGGACTATCTTTAAGTAAACTCAAGCAATCATCAAGCTATTTGCTGTTTTTCTTTTCCTTCTCTTCCTCCTATTCTTCCTTTTCCTGTTGTTGTTAAATTTCCAGCAAATCCATTATTTTTCTTTTGAAATAGTGTGCATTATTAAAAATTTAAAAATAACCAATAAAATGCATGATTAAATTTCCTGAAAGAGGTGAATTTAATGAAGCTGCAGGCAGCTAATTTTTTAACAACTAAATACACGATGCATTTTCCTATTCTGCAAAGTAGAATTCTGGGCAAAAATTAGCATATCGAAGTTTCCTTATGAAAAAATGTGAGTACTTCAATGGTTTTCAAGGAAAATAGCTCTTGCTATGGAATAGTTTACAAAATGTTTATATTTGCATGTTCCTGGCTTAATCCAGAGCAGGAGAAATGTTGCTATTAGCAAATGCATACTTAGTATTCTGTTGCTCTTTAAATAGAAGACAAATGTAAGACAATATTTCATGAAAAGTGTTATTGTAGCCCCATAGTGTAAGAACACGTTTTTACAGAAGTTAGAGCTTAAACACATCCAAAACACAAAGGCGCAGGTTATCCATGTCCTTGTCATCATATTTGTCATACTCATCACTATCACCACCAAGTTGTGATGAGGAAAACTCATCTGCTGTAAGAGAACAGTCAGCCAAGTGTGCAGTAAGTAACAATACACATTTATGTTCCTCCACAGCATATTAGTCTTCTGAGTCACAACTCCACAGATGTATAAAATATTTACCAAATGAAACACTTGAGGGAAAATGCACTTTTTCTTTTTTTCCAAATAACAGAATCCATGGATACCGTGTAGGTGCAGTTCATACTAATGAACTAAAACCGTAACTGCAAAGTTTATGACTATAAACTCACACTTTGTAAAAATGTGTAGGGCTGAGAATCCTCTGTTCTAATAAACCATGAGGCCTTGGGGAAATCACTTTACAGAAGCACTCAGTTTTTCCCCCCTTTGGATGAACACAAAAGCCCCTCCAACTTTAACAATATAAGGCTCCATCTTTTCTAGATTAAAACAGCAGCCATGAGGGTCTCACTTAATGCCAGTTGTACCAAGTGCATTTCTTTTTTCTTAACAAAAAGAAGCATTCCTGATAGTGAGTTGAAACAGAAACTTTAAAGTGCCTGGGCAGAAATAGAAAAGTCCTTTTAAAAGGCCAAAAAACTATGGATTTGGATTATAAGAGAATTCCAGGGAGACTAAAACAGTCAGTAAACACTGTACAAGAGCATGGCTTAGCTGATTACATATTGAACCTGATTTCTATCAGGCCAATGAAAATCTTCCTCCTGAATAGATCTGTCATTTAAAAAGCCAATGACACAAACCCAAGATGGGGGTCAGGTAACAAAACATACATTTCTAAATTGTAAATCAAAAGGCAAAAGTACAATTCGCCATAGTAAACCCTAACCAGACCACAAAGAAGGTTTCTCTCCATAAACATCAGATCAGGCAATAGAATGATTACTGGGCTTTCTTGTAACTGTCACCTGTGGTGGGTCTAATTACAGGCTACCCCAGCAAGCACGCCCACATCACACAGCAATAAAAGGCCCTCTGCTTGCCAAGCCCTGCCAGACAATGGAGAGCACACGCCACCTGATGGGGAGCCCCAAAAGATCAGCCAGAGAGACCAATAAAAATGACAGCTTAGAAACAAACAACAAAGCTCTGACTGCCAGAAAAGGCAATATCAAATTAGCCAGAAATATAAGTACTGAGCATCATTCTTCAACAGGTCAAAACCTACCCAGGGTTTTCATACACACTAGTCTAGTCCTCTCTCTCTATTTCTAAATATTCTTTTCCGTTTTTGCATCACCCAAAATGTTTGCACATCCAGGTGTCACATACAGAAACAAATGGAAGGGGAGAAAAAGCAGTCAGTTCTACAAGAATCAAAAATAAGATATCCCCGATTCAGGGCTGTTGATTCTGGTTAGAGACTTATCAGCTTCCTTCTTCCTCCCAAAACCCTCCCACTGCTGGCCGCCTTTTTGCCATTTTGCTGCCGCTAATTAGGACAACTCCTTGATGGACAAGGTCAGAAAAAAAGCCAGGAAAATGCATATCAAACAAGGTTATGATGAGTTTGTTAGGTTGTGTCTGGATTTTACCTACTGATGGGGCCACAGGCTGCTATAATCATAGGAGTTGGAATAAAAAGAAAGCAACATCTAGTAACAGACAGTTTTAGCACTCTTCCAGGAAGCATTGATTAGATGCCTGTTGTGTACACAACACTATCTTAAGCAGTAAGGATATACACAAAAACAGAAGTCTGGGTTTTTCCATTCTATAGCTCACAATATACTAAAACAATCATTTAATCATATATTGTGTTATTCTGCATAATTCTTTAATATATGCCATTAACTTGAAGTTTTAGGTCATCAAAGCGAAATCGCTTCCATTTTGGGTATGAAAAACTTAATGTATTAGGTCAAGCACAAAGAGTACTACACCACAGCCTTGAAGGTAAAACTCTCCATACTTTGACATTTGGTGGTTCCATGCACATTAATCAGCCCTAGAAATTGTTGATTTTTGAACATTAATCACAGCACATAATACCAAGGTTTGCATTTCTACCCTGTCACTGAGCAGGTCCTCAACAAGTCCTCATTCAACACACCCTTTGCAGTGAAATTGTGTGTGTGTATGTGTGTGTGTGTGTATGTGTGTGTATTTTAGTAAGGCCTTTCTCTGAATTATAAGAGCAACATCATCACTTACCAATCGTTACATCAGAAAATAATTCCTACCCACACTTGTAGCTCAGTTATATTTTTGAAATACTTCATGCTTATTACCTAATTTGATCCCCAAAGGGCACATTTTTCTTATGATATGCTTTAATCATCAAAAGATTACCTGTTGGTTTCAAATGTAAGTGGGGGGAGAAGGAAAGAATTTGGGAGAAGTAGAGGAGGAGGGCAAAGGAGATGAAGAGGTGCTGGAGAGAGGCTGGGAGGAGTAGGCAGGTGGGGAGAGAGGAGGAGAAGAGAGAGGGAGACAGGAAAATAGGGGAAGGAGACAGATGGACTGATGACTATCCAGTAGGAAAATTTCATCTTTGCTTCTCAATAGCTAAGAGTGTATGAGATGCTCTCGTCCATCCGTGGTTGTGGAGAGGAAGGAGGACGAGGGGAAAACTTGAAGAAGGTGGTCAAGCATTAGCTGTGGCCAAGCATTAGCTGATTTAAGATCAGAAAATCAGGACCAAGTTCAAATGAACAGTAGGATATCTCTGGAGAGCAGAGTGAACTAGACTGAACCCACTGAAACCTGCAAAAGACAAGTGCTCCTAACTAGAAAGCTCAGAGAAGGCAGACGAGGTGAGCTGGCAGGTGCACCCAATGGAAAGTTCAGAGGAGGCAGAAGGAGTGACAGAGCGTTCCCATACAGGGACTGGACCTATTATCCAAAAGGGGAAGTTAACCATTCGCTCATTATCTAACAGGGTTGTGCAAATATGGCAATGTATGCTGTTCCAAGATCAAAAAAAATAACAATAAAGATCTAATTTTTACTAGTTAAAATTGGGATGTTTCAAAATACCAAGTGATTTGAATCAGACTACCTATGATTCTGTCTGGAAGTGCAATTCAATTATAAAGTTGAAAATATAAACATGAAAATATGCTAAAATAGCTAACAGTGTCCTTTTAAATTTTTAACAGATAATCTTTTTAATGCAATTCCTGTAATTTTATTAAATGGCATAATTAGTTAATGCCTGAGAAGTTGTCAATAGAAGGTGCAATTATGCTGTAAAAATTATAATCACAATGCAATGATGGATTGTTCCTATGAAAAAAATGCTGAACGAAAAACTTTAAAATATTTTTGAAAGTATGTTTTATAGATTTCCATGAGAAGGAAGATTTTGGAAATCATCAATGTTAAAACAAATAATAAAATGTCAAATATTTTAAGCATTTAATATACATATACACTTTGCATGTGTGTGTGTTAAAATAATCCTCCCCTTCATATAAAATTGTTATTATAACTGTGGAATTTCTTTTTTAAAGCTTTACTGAAATACTACTGTTAATGTTTTAGCTCCAACCGCACAAATACCTACCAAACAGGCAGTGACATTTGCTTTGCACATCTAATTGTGACTTCTAGTGGATGTGGAAATAGCCACCGAAAGAGTTTAATCAAATGCAGGTGCATGTAGTTGTGAATAAGTTGGTGACAGAACTTAAAGAAAAAGTCTTTTAGACACAGTTAACACATAAATATCTAAAGCATCAAAGACACTTGATCAGCATCATTTCTCAAATGTCCTCTTCTTCTTAGTGTGGGGGAGTGTGTTTGTGTGTACACATACACGTGCCTATGTATTGGTCAATTCTGTTACCACTGCTGTTGTTTCTAAGTTCAATGTAGAATTATTTCACATTTCTCAATATTCTAGGATCTCTAAAAGCTAAGACTATTATAGGTATTAAATATGGGATAACACTAAGAAAGTGGAGAGTTGTATTTTTTAACCTTATTGGAGGGAGGTTGATTGATGCCTTAAATTATGTATCGTATTTCAGGCCCTGTCAACTTTGAAGAATAAATTCTTCATTTCTCTACACTCAAAAATATTAAGGAAAAAAGTCACAGATGTTAAAATCATAGCTTTATGAAGATACCCATTGATATATGGTAGATTTAGATTACTTTTTAACATCAAACATCCAAGTAAAAATTTAATAAAACAAGGAATCCATCAATGCTCCACAGACTTGCCTCCCTTGATGCGATAGGTGTGTGCCTTGAAGATTGGTGGAAAAATAAAACTACATACATGCAATGCTATTGCAAAAGCATCAGGAGACCTTGCTATTTAAAATAACCTTCTGATGATACCATCTATCAAGTAAATGCTATTTTATCATATGAAAAATGCATTTATATCACAATAGAACTTTAGGTCTTTTACAGACAATATTAAGGTTTAGTTTATAAGATAGAAGTACATAATAGCCAAATGAAATAAAATAAATAAAACTCATAGCCATAATTGGTTCTCCAATACAAGCAAATATCACAATGCAAAATTATCTTTTGAGAACAAATTCATCTTCATTGCCATCAAATAATATAATTGCACTGAGACCCAGGGATATAGAAAAGACGCCCCCCCACACACTAGAAATACAGACTTCTCTGATTGTTTTAAGATATTTTAAAGAAATGTGTTAATGTAGATAGTGACTCCTTTCTACACCTATCCCTCATTCCAAACAACTTGGAATTCTTAAAGAAAACTTGAAAAGCACAGATTCCTTCCATGATCTCTTCAGTTAGGTATTTTCAGCCTTTATTTTCTTCTCCCCTTGAAAACCCTTCTACAGCATCTAAGAGCATCCCCGAAAAGTGAGGGAAAAATAACTCAGACTCTAACTTGGGGATCAGTCTATGATCAGGCACTAGGGTTTTCTAGACCACCCAGCTGGATTCCAAGGATGTCATACCATGTGATTCCCAGAGTCTGGGCTGTGCCCCAGTGACGTTACAGACATTTCCACCTTTTCCTCCTTTAATTTTGGCCTCATCACTTATGAATAAAGTAGATGTGCCTTAGAGTTATTCCCACCCATATAATAAAGGTTTCTTTCCCTTGAAGCATCTTGGAACAGGCTCAACTCCCATACATAACGTCTAAATACGTATCTGAAATGATCAGTATGATTGCTCATAACATCATTATCTAAACACAAGAACAAAAAATACTGCATCCTGGGCATTAATGAGAGGCAGTATAGCCAAGTGGTTAAGTA
Source organism: Cynocephalus volans (assembly GCF_027409185.1). Classification (NCBI taxonomy): domain Eukaryota; kingdom Metazoa; phylum Chordata; class Mammalia; order Dermoptera; family Cynocephalidae; genus Cynocephalus; species Cynocephalus volans. The sequence continues at coordinate 48,958,265 of NC_084462.1, forward strand.
CATGGATTCTAAAGCCAGATGGCTGGGTTTATCCCAGCTCCACTTCTTAAAAACATATGAGCTCTGACACTTTACTTAACCTCTGTAGGCTCATTTTTCTCATCTGTAAAAAGAAGATAGCAATCAGCACCTATATCAACAGTCTGTTGTGAGAACTAAGTGAGTTAACATTTGTAAAATGCTTGGAACAGTGTCTGATACAGAATAAGCACTAAATAACACGAGCTATTTATATCCCTAGAGTTCAAAGTGTGTGTGGGAATGACCATGTACATATCTACCAAATACCATGTATATTTACAAATCTATTCCTAGAGAAATACACAGATGCACTTATTTCTAGGCAAGACGTTTTAGTTATATTTGGCCTCTATCAATAAATTGACATCTCATATTAATTTGTCTTTCAACTAGGAAAGTCAAGAATGTGACTTTGAGAAGAAAAACATAAAAAATACATATTCAATTTGGTACAAATCATTAAATAAAGCTTATAAAAGGCAATACGTCCAAATACCCAGAAAACATAGGGGAAGGAGAAAGACTCAATAGACAGAATAAGAAAGATTTTTGATATTCCTACTAATAAAAATATTGAGCCTGCACAAACATGATTTGTAATGGTCTGACCACATTAAAAAAGCTCAAATTTAGTTTCTTACTGTAACTATGAATTTAACAGTATGCAGCAACATTAACATAGCAGGTGTCTGTGAATTAAAGAACTTTTTTTCTCTCAGTGTTGGGAATACAATCACCCAAGAAGATGCAGAGGGAATAAATCCCATAGTGGAGGAGGTTTATGCTTGGACAGTCCAACAATATAAATTTTCTCCTGTTGGTTCATCCACTTCTGAGCAGACATCATGTGAACCTGTTTTCCTTTAACTGCTGCTTTCAACGAGATATGATACATCCATACACACGTGCATAATAGGAATCCTTGGAAAATGCATGGTTTGCTTTTGTAGCATTAATATTAATAGCCAGAATATACTAAACAAGATTCTACAACATACATGTTTTGCATCATCTGAAAATAGAGACCAGAACATGAAGTTAGTAGGCTATTTTATGTCTTTTCACAAAACAGAAGAAAAAATATCACTTCAGTTCTGCCCTTGGCTGGTGGTGCGAGTGTCACTTCCTGTACTTCTAAGGGAAGGAAGAGGCCACCAGGGACTGATTTAGCCAAAATGGTGCCTTTTACAACAGTGCAGTGAACCCTCAAATATCACTCATCCTAATTTTAAATATGGGAGAAGAGCCTTCAAATATAATATGTTCATTGAACAAGTCCTTGGCTTAAAACTTTGTTTCCTACCACTACAAAATTGTTCTGCCCTGGAATGCCAAGGCAAGCAGTTGGAGCATGAACAAAATGTCACACTGATAAATAAAGACCAGGAGCTGCATTCTACCCTCAGCAGATCACGGAACACGAGTCAGTGTGCACCACCTCTGACCCATGCAGCATGCTCATTGTGATAAAGCAGAGAAGAGGCTGGGCTTCTGCTTCATGGCCTCCCTACCTCACTCTCTGACCCAGGCCACCTGAGGATCCAACACTTTGCAGAAAGACAACCCACAATAGAGTCCCACAGATGCAGGGACACAACACTACAGCCAGTAGCCACCACCAGGTGTGTGACCTCCATCAGAACTCTCCAGGAAGCTGACAAGTCTATAGGCAAGATCCAAAGCAAATGTTTAAAAAACAAACAAACAAACAAACAAACATAATAAGAGCTTGACTACCCATAATCTTATTTTAAAAAATAAAAGCAGAGGAAACTAAAATATATTTTTTATTTTGTTCACAAAACGAATCTCTTTATAGTCTCTTGCTTTAATAGCAGAAATGGTTTTGGAATGACCATCATGGTCATAGTAACAAAACCAGTTTTTAATAAAATTATATTTCATCAGCTTAGGGAAGGGCACTACCTGCCTCACTGTGTCTGCAGTGTCTCTGAGCTTCACCACAGCTGGTGAACACAAATGTGGTATAAACTTTCAAAGCAGAGCTTCGAATTAAAACTGAAAAAGGGTTTAAGTGAGCACTTTTCATTCCAGTATCTTCAGGACAAACAAAAGATAGAATTTACATATATGGCATTTCTAACTGACTCTGCATTTTTTTCAATGATGTCCAATGGGAAATGTCCCCTACACACATACACACATACAGTAGAGCCGCTCACAGTGTCATAAACCCAGGTATCCTTGCAAAATCACATTTTGGAAAAGCAGCGAAACCACCGCCTTCATCTTCCTTTCTGTGGGGCTCAGAGATTGGAAAGTGCAGCGTGGCAGCCTGTGCTTGCCACCCTGGCAGAGATGGGGTGTCCAGCAGGGAGGACTGGCTCAGGGAGCAGGCAGTGGACAAGTACCACTGCCAAGGCTCCCTTCCCGTTTAGAAGACCCCTCTATTAGACAGCCTATTTCTATTCATTTGTTCTAATCTTTCTTCAGATCAGGCCAGCAGCCCATTAATCATTTCTGTCATCCCCCTACAAAATCCAGGGCAACAGATTTCTGTTTTTCTAACATCACAGAGCCAGAAACTAAACTCGAGAAAAGAGGAAATCCTCTCCTCTTTGCGGCAGCTGGCTGGGGTGCTGACTGGAAGAAGCCACCGATTGCGTTCACTTTCCTCTTTTGCCCAGAACTGCACAGAACATTCAATGAAAAGTTTTGAAAGGGAATTCAGGCAGGAAGTGGAGCTAGGGAGGTTGAAGAGGAACCCAACATATGAAGCCACCAGCTGAGGAGAACGTGAGAAAGGGAAGAGAACGAATACATGCCAAGACAATGACAGATGAGGATTAATAAAATCCTTATTAATGCTTTTATTAAGGCCAAATGTTTTAGCAACTTCCAACAGTAGAAAAAGTACATTACAGGTCAATACTGCAGGCAGCATACATCCTCTGCATCCTGAGGCAATGAAAAAGCTAAAATAAACTGGACCAAAGTGCTCTTCAATGGCAGACGACACCTCTTATGGAGCTGATATTGCTTAAAAAATGTGGGAATGACCTTAAACCCACTGTCATCTTGAACTGATGCATATTTTTTCATGAGCCTATGTCTGTGGGGTAGGAGATAACATTGAGGATATTCTGACAGCTGAAAACAGGAGACAGAAGAACCACATAAAATACAGAAATCAGACTAACCAAGGATCATGACCTATATTCATTTAGACCACTTATATTAGTCTAGATAGTGATTTTTGCACTGTACAGAAATTTATGGCATAATACATACCGAATGGACAAGATTCAGTTGGGAGAAATCGGTGGTTTCTCCTCCCATTGCTGACATCACCAACCTGATCAAGGACATGTCCCTCTACAAATGAGGGAGAATGCCCAGAGATGGAAAGTAAGGGCACTGTGCCAACTTTGAAGTCCTTCCAAGATTATTGGACTCTCACTGGTAGACTTAGGTGGCTTTAAGAACTCTTGCAGCTCTTTGATTCTCTGATTTTATTATGTTCATAAAGATGGGCAAATGTCACCAGAGAAAAGAGCGTATTTCACATACACAAGTGGTGCTCCTTTCCAGTGTTGAGTCAAATGGTGACTTGAGGTGACCAGTTATGTCCCAAGTGGCTTGATACATATGAATAAATGTTTCTAGTGTCAACATTTGTGAATGATTCACTTAAAACATAAATTATAGCAACTTAGTTATAATTTAGTCATGTGATTTCTCAGCTGCCATTAAAAAAAAATAACACAGGAGTGAAGTATACACAATGCAGGGACTACACAACCATGGCGTTAATAAAAACTACAGAAATATTAAAAAATACATAGAATAAGTGGCTCTCTTAAACCTACCAAGGGATGATACGTAAGTAATATGTGAGTAATTTATGGGATTTTCAATGGTAAATTTGACCTAAGTATGGTCTTAGAGAGACAACACTTACATGATCACCTATGCTGTACTATATTTTAGAAAGATGAATGAATACAAATAAGCAGCAAATCTTTTGAATGTGAATATCAAAGGAAGCTTACCACGAATGCTACTGTACTTCTCCATGTGGATTCCCACTGGAAGCAGCTTTTAAGGAACTGTATTGTATTCCAGATTGCCATAGTGATTCTTTTCACGCGCTCTACATCTCTTGATAAGATCTGAACATAAAAAAAGAAAAGAAAAAATGGGAGCTACCTTTAAATACTCCAAATATTCCCTTTAGATCAGGTAGACTGATCATTTAAATTATATTCTGTATGGCTGCCAATTAAAAAAAATGTATAGAAAGGAAAAATCCAGATACTCCTAAAATTCTTTTTTAAATACAAGAATCCATATAGGGGAAAAAAATCCAATGCATTTTGTAGCTTATTTGATGAAGAATAATAGCCTGTTTCAATAATGTTCAGCAGAAAACTGAGCTGGTAAAAGCTACAGCAGCCACGTACTTGGTGTGGGTATATCTCTGGGGTGGTGTCTGTGTGTGTGTGTGTGTGTGTGTGTGTGTGTGTGTGTGTGTGTGTGTGTGTGTGTGTGTGTGTGTGTGTGTGTGTGTGTGTGTGTGTGTGTGATACAGAAACACAAAGAGATCTAGAAAGAGACAGACAAAGAATGGGAATGAGTATGTTGTTTAGTTTGGAAGCAAATGGATAGATTTACGGTAGAAACACAGAAGTGTTATGATTCACCTAGTCCAGAAATCTGTAAGAATTCTGGGAAGGGAATCCAGTTCCCCAACTTCCTATCTGTGCAGCCTTGGGCAAGTTACTTAACCTCTCTCATAAAATAGGGTTGATATTAGTTCTAATCTTCCAAGTTGTTGATGGAATTAAAGGGCTTAGAAAAGTGCCAGCCACATAGTAAGTGCTTTTGAGTATTTTTAACGTAAGCATGTTTCAACTTTATGAAAATTTGGGGGTATTAGGTGATGAAAGGCACATGGGGAGAGTCTTAACATACTCCAAGATTTCAGCCTCAAATATCCTGGTGCTCTCTGAGCCCAAAACCACCCCACGTAGAGGTTGTGTTTTGCAAAGGAAATGTCTTTTCTCCCAGTTGTAGACAGATTCATTTCAACTTGTTTGCAAAGCAGCCACCCAACCTACCTCAAGTCAGGTTTTAACTTTCAAGTAAACAGAGTGAAAGGCAATAATAATAATAAAAAAATAAGACATTTACTCAGATTACACAAAATCAATATTACACTCAGTGTTGTGGCAGACCAAAACAAAACACGCAGACGCTTCCTTTCAGAAGACGCTTAAGGCCTTTCTCAAGTGCGTCCAGAAGTTCATGGAAACAGAAGGAAGATAAGATGGCTTTATATTTAACTGCTTTATGCAATCCACAGCTGCTCACCCCAGAGGAAGTGCTGGAAGTAATAAACACTTTAAAAAGGGGACACTTTGTTCTTTGCTGCACAACTGAAGGACAATAGGTACAGAGTGAAATCCTGAATTGTGCCTGAATAGTACAGGGAGGGACTCGAAAAATGTAAAGGTCATGGCAAAAAAATATGACACTTCCCATACTAGGTCCTGATCTTCACTTTCTGTTCAACTGATGAGAGAGGAATTAAGGGCAACAGGCAGAGGGAGAGACAGTTGATTCAATAGGAGGTGAAATGCCAACACATCCCAAATTTAGACCACACAAAAGTGGCAGGGGCAGCCATGGGTGACTCTGAGGCCAGAAGTCACTCAGGATCCGCTGGGTGATTCCGTTACAGACTCAACAGGCAGCATGCCTCCCTGAGACTCCGAAGGGCCGAGAGGCTGTGCTGTGGGGGAAGGAGGGCAGGCAGGGCAAGCAAACCCATGAGGACAGTTATGGGATCTCGACTCTCAGGACTGTTGATAGAATGACTCAGGGGAATAATGGGAGCTGACTCCTTCTGCTTCAGCCAAGAGATATGTTTTAAGTCTTCCCTTTCTTATTGAGCTGAAGACCTTGTTTTGGGAGATAAGAGGACAAGGAGAAAGAAGTGGAGAGATGAGGAGAGAAAGGAGGGGACAGAGGGAGGAAGAGAAGAAAGCAAGTTGTGACAAGTACTTTGGGTGCTGGGTGCTGAGTGCACCAACAAGTCAGCTCACCACACCGACCTACCTTTTTGGACAGCTTGCGGCTGTCTTCAACAAAGCGCTTTTCTCTGGGAGTAAAGGTCCTAATACTTGCCTTGACCTACAAAGACATCATTATTAAAAAGGACAGCATTTATGAGTATATGGACTTTGTTTTTCTTGTTTTCATCCTAATGACTGGGAAGGACATGGAACCCAATACCTTCTGACCCTGAGGCCTTTAGCAGGCAGTGTAGACGTGGCGGATACCCCTGTGCTCTGCATGTGTTTCTCATGATCTCATTTCGTGAGAATTCCTGGGAGAGTGTTGTCTCCACTTTGCTTATTCAGTGGAGTTATTTTAAACCACTGCAGAGACTGAGGTTCATGAAGTTCTCAAACTAACATCTCTAAAAGATAAAATTTCTCTCTCACATCATTTTGAGCTAAGATTTCACGAATAATACCTGGCATGTGAATATCAGTATATCAGTTTTCAGCTCACTAAAAAAAAAAAAAAAAAAAAAAACCTTTTCCACAGAGATACTCATTTCCTTTCAATGACTTAGAAAAATAAGTTAGATGGGCCATCTTAGCCCCATTTTCCAGGGAATAAACTGAGGCTCAGAGGGATTTAGTGACTTGTTCAAACCACCAGACTCAGGAAAACCTCAAAGAATAAAATTCAAGTCCTTCACTATATCAGATGAACAACTAAAAAAATTACTTTGCCAAAATATTTTCTAGTTAAGGCTCTACCCTTCTTTTTTCTTCAACTCAGGTTTTACCTGTGTGTAAATTTATATACAAGTGCTTGACAGAAGAAAGTGCCAGGTGAATGGGATCTGTTGTGTAACACGCATCTACGATCTTGAAGGGAAAAGGAAGGACATGGAAAGAAGAAGAAACAACACGCCCTCATGCCGAACACGTGCCCAGAGTTCCAGCATTAATTGAGAATTTAAGACTATAGATCTGCGGGTGCTTCAAAAAGTTCATAGAAAGATCTGTATTACCTTTTAATTCTACTTTTCCATGAACTTTTCGAAGTACCCTCATATACACATTTTATTATATATTATATATAGTTATTACATAGGTTATATATAGATTGTATATCATATTAATTTTATATAATGTATAGATCATATAAAAATAATTTTAACTTTTTTATTTATTCCTTAACATTTACATATATTGACAATTAACACCATCAATTCTGCTGACTCAACAGGGTTAATACGAATTGAAAGCTGAGATGTTCAACATCAATATTATGGCTGAGTTTCGAAACACTCTTCTCCCCTCTCTCCAGCTGCAACAATTCTGAAATATTTTACACTGATGAGTCTCTAAAGGCTGGTCACCTTTTATTTTAGGTACAGAAGAGCTGGGAGCTATGGCCCAGTTAGACTTACCGGATTATATATGAGGTCCATCTCTAAGTAAATAACTCCTTTAAAAGCTTGTTCTAAATCTTTATTCTTCAATACGTAACAATTTGGCTGTCCATCTCTAATCTGTCACAAATGAAAGATAAAATACATATTGGAGCAAACTTTCTATGTGGTTTTGACCCAATAACCAGAACTAATTTTGGCAAAGTTGAGAATGTGGAATTATAACGATGAAGTAAATAATAAGTCTATCATAAATCACCTGAATCTTAGAGTACTGTTGTAACTGATAGGAAGATGAAGTAAAAATTCCCAGGCTGAAACTGGTGTGTTGATGGAAAATTATTGGTGCAAATCATGAATGGATTACACAGACTTTTCCTTCCAAAATCCCAGAGGTTACACATTTTCATATAATCAGAAATGATGAATATTCTACAAAATTCCTGGCTAATATGCCCCATGACTATCAAGGTCATGGGAAAAAAGGAAAGATAGGAAATTGTCATAGATCAGAAGAGACTAAGGAGATAAAATGCCTGAATGCAATTTAGTACCCTGGATCAGATCCTGGAACAGAAAAAGAACATTAGTGCAAAAACTGGTGAAATCCAAAGAAAGATCAGATTTTAGTTAATACTAATGTACCAGAGTCAGTTTTGTTTTTAGTATTTTTCTTAGTTTTAACAAATGTATTATAATAATATGTTAACATTAGGAAAAACTGGCTGAGAGGTATATGAGAGCTCTCTGTATTCTCTTTACAACTTTTCTGTAAATCTAAAATTATTCTCCAAAAAAGGTTATTAAAGTATTTTAAAGAAATAAAGGAACTGATTTGAACAAATGATCAGTGTTTCACTAGCCAGGAAACAATGCAAATTAAATATCTAAATTAGCCTAACCAAAGTTGAGGTCAAAATCCAAAAACATTCACAATGCACAAAGTGTGGACAAATCTTCACAATAAACACATTCCTCTGATAGCCTCTGTCTCTGCCAGAGTGTCACATTGGGTCCGTACATCTATCTACCTGTGGACCTCAGCATGTAAAACATCTAAGAAAAACATCTCCTGTATCATTTTGGAAACTATTCGGCTCCCATTTAGGTTATGTTAATTAGCCTGATTTAATCACTCTCTTTTTAGATTTGAGAGCAGCCATGCTTTTATCATACACAGTAATAGTATGTGTATGATTAAACTTCTGGTTTTAAGAAGTATACCTGTTAACTCTAAAAGGGCATCAGCAAACCTTGAGTTTATCAAAAGCTCTGTTTGGGATTATAATGATGAGAAATTTAAATCATATAGGAAATTTGTGGGCATGTAATCTGAGCCATATTTTAAATGACTATTGCTGTCACTACAAGCATTCAAACAAGTGTCCTTATAAACAGTGGTGGAATTGAGTTGAATTAAGTCACAGGGGGAAACAGGGCAATTCCACTTAACAAGGGAGAGGTCATCTTCCTTCCCAAAGTCACCCCACCTCTCTCAGATTGAATAGGTTTTATACAGAAAGATGGTTTTCCTGCCCAGTGGCTACGAGGAAGGGGGTGTCCCATAAAGACCTGGTTTCCTTCCCAAACGCTGTCCGAACAGGATTCTGAGCTTCCGCTTTGATACACAGTCTCACTTAATAAATTGTGGGTGTTAAAGTTGAAAGAAATAAATACAAAAACAGCGTGACAATTTGCCAGGCTGACTTCTGCCCAATTTAGCATTGCCTCAACCCACCGTCATTGTACTGTTATCTTAAAATTTCCATGATTTCTTAAGGGTTGGAGAGGGTCAACAGAAGAACAAGAGGTATCAGTACAAAAAGAAATATTTTATAGAAAAAGTTCTTGGTTTTTTTTTTAATGATTTGGTAAATGACCATTTCCTGTTTCTCAATATCCCTAGCATTGTGTCAGCAAAACCCAGAATCCACCTTGGGACATTAAAGCCATCAGAGCTAGAGATATAAATAAAGCTGTTCATATTTAGCACATTAATAGAAAATTATCTTAAAACATACAAATTACAAATTTAAGAAATGGTAGAAAAGTTTAAAAATTACAGAAAAAAAACTAAAATCTCTTTGAACTTCTACAAACATCACAGTCATTTCCCCCTGGTCATAAACTGGATAGAAATTTGGCTTGTAGCCTTCCTAAATTTTTACTGGGAATTTATATTCATGAATACAGACTTGAAAAAAGTATCTAAATTTGGGGGATTGAGGAGGTAAGTTACAAACTATGTTTTTGCAACTTCATTTTGTACCTATCAATATGATCTGGTAACTTATTTATAGTAGCATATAGATCAGCCTCATTTTTAAAGCTGCTATGTAATATTCAAAATGTGAATTAACTATAATTTATTAATTCTCCTACTGATAAATATTTGGTTGATTCCACTTTTTCAATCTGTCTGCTACAGGAAATATCTTTTGGGAGAAGGTAACAGGTAAGGGAAAGAGGAGTCTGTAATGTATTTGGGTTGACAACAGGTGAACTCATTTGACTATTTAGTGTTATAACCAACACTGAAATAGTCACAAAAGAGACTAATTTCTAAAATATTCTCATTTTCCACTGTCTTTATATAATTCTAACCCAAGAATACAGGATAAAAACTTGTTCTGTTACATCCCAACTCTCGTACATGAGAGCATTTATATAATAGTAAATGAATACTAAGCATATATATATATATAATGTCTAAAATTGATTAATATAAGTTAGAACTCTGAAAATTATTTCTAACAGTTTATAATTTTAAAACATCTATTAAATAGGATAATTAAAGCACAGTCAGAAGAAAGTTTAGAGGAAAGTATCTGTATACACTTTCATTCCTAAATATGAGATAGCATTTCGATTGAAACCAAAGTTAAATTTTGAGTCAGCAAAGGAAAAAGGAATAGCATGAGTACAGTTTCAATTTATGACAAAAGGAAGATTTAGTTTCATTTGAGAAGTCTTTCTGGGCTTACAGCTGAGAGATTTCATCTCACTCAAATATAAAGGTCGTGGATAAAATAATAGATAATGTCTTTAACTTCAGTTTTTCAAGATAAGCTTCAAATTGACTTACCACACATCTCTGTGCACTCGTCTTTTCATAGGTGAAGAGTACACAATATTGGGCAACAATCTGAGAAGGCATCTCCACAGGGAAGTACTATAGATTTAGCTTAATTAGGAACAAAAACGTCCATAATCAGGAAAATGGACATTTTCATGTCCCTTAGATTATTTTCAGAAACAATATGATATCATAAAGTTTTAATCAAGAGCATGCTAACAGTTAATCCCTGGTTAAATTAGCCAATGAATGAAAGAGTATAGGAAGTCCATTTCTGAGTAATAATTCAGGGTTTTGTACCCAGAGGATAAGTTACTGAGAAACTCACAACCACCCATATTCAAATTTTTTTCTCTATAAAAGAATATCAAATCTGTTTAAATAAGCTGTAAGCCCAGTAAATATGAAGAGCTTTTTCAAAGTATGTTGGTAAAACTAATTTTTGAGTCAAAGAGATGCTATATTCATTAAATTAGAAAACTGAACTATTTTATAATCAACATATAACAGAAATTGGTATGTGAGAGCAGAGAAAAAAAGCTTCACGTCATCTGGAACTTTATAAAAAGAATTGTCATTGTTATGCTGCACTGTAAAAGTATTTACTGAAATGAGTTACCAAGAGGTTCAATAGCAAAGTTAATCAGAATCAATCTGAAGGAATAAAATCATCATTTGGTTTAGAGAGGAAAGATACACACTTAAGACCAAATCCAAATTAAGGAATCAAATTGATTCCTGCACTGTTTGACCTTCAAGTTAGAAAATGGAGGACATTTGGGTGTAAACCAGTATTATTCTATCCAATGCCTTTCATTCCATGCAAAAGGGGAAAAACTTTCACATGACATCGCCATGATATACCAGTTGGTCCCAGAATATGCACATGAAAAGTGTCTCTCCAATAAAATGTGATAAGGACAGACACATGGCTGGACAAGAGGAAAATAAATACGCTTGGTAGCAATTCACACTCTAGTCCCCACTTGGAATTAGGACTGGTTCCAATGACATGAGTTACAAACAGCATGAGGGATGAAAATGTTCACAAGTTCACTGTTTGCCCTGCACAGAGCACAGCCACCAACTAGTAGGGGCAGCAGGGAATTCACCTCAAACCTCCTGCACTTACAAGTCACCTCTTCTCCCTGCCGAGGCATCCCATCCATCCACTGCCTGGAACCAAAACTAGCTTTGAACTTTGGAAATGGCCCAAAACGGTGCAGCAAGCACGTCTTATCAATTGCTCTCTCTCCCCAAAATACTACCTATCTTCACAAAAGTAATACACATGAATTCTAAAAATTCTGTAAAATTTACAAAAAAGTGTTTATACAATGTTAATAATGTAACATTTTGTAACAAATAAACACATCTGCAGTTTTAATGTACATTTGTAGTTATTTCTCTTACGAAGATAGGATCATTGGATAATATCTGAGACTCTAGAGGGGGATGAATTGAATTTAAATTCTGGCTCTGCCTCAGACTGACTGGAAAACTTTGGATAAATTACATAATCCCTCTGTTCTTCGGTTTCCTAATCTTTGTGACGTGAATAAAAAATGTGAACAAAAATTGGTATATATCTCAGTGCCTGTATCTCAGATGTTGTTGTGAAATAATCACCAAAAAGCATTAACAGGTACATAGGAATTGCTTGCTAAATATCATCTATTTTTAGTCTTATTTTAATTTATATTCTTTTTAATCACTTGTCTTTTAGATTTAGAAAAATGTATAGGAAACATTCCACCATGTAATAACCGATTCTTCTACATAATTTAGAATGGTTCTTCACCTTATGAATATTTATAATGAGCTTAACTAATCCTCTGTTGTAACTCATTAAGGTTGCTTCCAGTTTCTAACAATTGTGAACACTGTGATGAATTCATACATAGATATCTTTGTGCATCCATGATGCATTCCTAAAGATAAATTCCTAAAGGTGGAACTGCTGAGCCATAGAATATGCCTATTTATATGGTTTGGGCAAGTATCAATTTATCTTCCTCAAATGCTGTATTAATTTATACTTCCAGCCTCAGAGATTAAGTCTGTCCATTTCCCTGCAACATCGTCAATCCTAGGCCTTTGTATTTAATATACAACTATTTCACAGGAAGAAAATGGCCTCAGGTTGTTTTAATATCTACCTTTTAATAACAAATGAGACTGAACTTTTTCTTCATATGTTTATTAACGGTGGATCATGATAGGATTGTAAAACCAGACAGACTTACATTCGATTCCCATTTCTGGCATTTAACATCTGTGTGTCTGTGGGTAATTGCTGTATCTCTCTGAGCCCTAGCTGCCTCTCCAAAATAGATACCCAGACTATAAATCCTCAAAGATGCGTGTGTATTAAATTTCAATCCATTTTATCAAGGTGACTTTGACCAAATCATATTCCCTCCAACAGCATTTGAGAATGTTCTTTTTCTACACTTGGTAATAATAATAATAATAATAAAAAGTTATTGTATTTGTTAATCTGGTTGCTTAATTGAAATTGCTAAAACAAGGTGGTGAAGATGACAGCTGAAACTCTAAGTGTGCCAGTGACTGTTGTAACCCCTTTACATTTACCAACTCATTTAATCCTTGTTTGGGGAGAGAAGAGGACCAGGAGAAAGAAGTGGAGAGATGAGGTGAGAAGTGTGGGGAGAGAGTGAGAGAGGTGGAGAGAGAGGGAGGAACAGAAGAAAGGGAAAAGTCACGACAACAAGTACTCTGGGTGCTGAGTGTACCAACAAGCCAGCTCACCGCACAGAGAGGTTAAGTAGCTTGTCAAAAATCACACAGCCTAAGTTTAGGGGAGAAGCCAGGGTGTCAGCCCAGGCGGTCTGGCTCCATCATCTGCATTCTTAACCACTGTAATCATAATTGAATAAATCATGAGCCATTCCTACGCCTTTTTGTTGAGGATTTTTACTTCTTTGAATTAACTTTCCTGCTAGCTTGACTTGTTCTTACCTTATCAATTAAAGAAAACTTATATACCAGTGATATCATTCACTTGTTTATATGCTGCAAGTATTTTTTTTAAATCAGTCTATCCTTTGTCTTTTAATGTATGATCGTGATTTTTGTTTTGGTCATACTGACATCTTAAGATTTTTCTCTTATCATTTCTACTTTTCAGTTTATAATAAAACTTCCCTATTATTTAACAGGTTTCTTTTTTTTTTTTAATGGAGTTTGTTTCAAGTGTTTGATCTTTAATTCACCTTGAAATTGTTATTGTGTTTGGTGTAACACACTGACACAATTCCCCCTGATGAATAAGCAACAATTTTCTTTCTAAAATCACTTTTTAAATAGATTATACTTTTCTCCATGACTCGTTTCAAGTTTATTATGTAATAAATGATCTCCAATTATTTAATCTTCTTTCGAGTCCTTTAGTACAGTTCTAGAATTTCCTCTCATAGATCTTAGACATTATAACTTTTTTTGTTATTGTTGTTTTCTATTGTAGTCTTTCATGCTTTTTTACGTTTTAAAAATTTTTTCCTATTGGGTATAGCAAATTGATCTTGTTTTCTTAATATTAATCTTACTGATCTTTTTTATTTCAATATTTTGTTTATTTCATTATGCTTATAAATAATATCTGATACTAGCAGATACATAAATTGGCAAATAATGTGTTTCTTTTATTAAAATATGCATTTCTTTTTTCTTATAATTTTGCATTGGCTGAATATGAAAAAAAGGCTTAATTTTTAATTGTTAATTTATAAGTGTATAAACTCATTAGATTCTCAAACAATCCTAGGCAGTAGATAACTCTTGTTACCTTCATTTTAGAGGGGAGGAAATAGAGTATCTCTAGTGTCTCAGCAATAACTCGGATGTTCGTGATGTTCCTAACAGATACTGTGCATCGCGTTAAGAAAGTGCTCCCCAATTAATAGCTTATTAGGTTACTTTTTTTTTTCATATTAAAGAATAGGAATTGAATTTTATCACTGCTTCTTCCACATGTAGAGATTTTTTTTTCTTTAATATATCAACGATATAAATTATACAATTAGAATTCCTAAAGTGTTGAAACTTACTGGTATTCCAAGAGAGGCATATATTCCTTTTCATTAAATCTGTGCTTTTAATGTAAGTTATTCTAGTCTCAGGGAATAAACTCATAAGTTTTCCATTTTTTATGTTCTTAATAAATTTAAATAATGTAAAAATTGCATGTCCCTTGAAGATTTGAAAAAACTCATTCATAAAACAATTAGGATCTGTTGTTTTCTCTTGGCAGGGGGGGGATGCAGGGAGAGAAGGGTGAAATAATTTGATAACTTTTTCTGATGTTTCCACGGTTAATTATTTTCACTAAATATATTTAATACCTGATATCCAAGTTTCTATTATACTTTTTCAAATAATTTTCTTTGCTATTTTTTACACATTCATTTCTCCAAATGTGGAACTATATTACATTTACAGTTCATTTGGAGAGATTTTATATCTTTACAACACTCAAGTTCGCCTAAGGTATGTCTCTATAGTTATTCCTGTTTTTTCTCAGATTCCTCAATAAAGTTTAGTACTGTTCTTTACAGAAATCTTCTATACTTCTTGTTAATTGTTTCCTCATTCTTAATATTATACGTTTTTTCTCTTTCTTCATTAACCCTGTAAATGGTTTGTCTGTGTCACTGATTTGGGGGGGGAACTAACATTTAATCATATCTACTCTTCACATACTTTTGACATTACTGCTTTATTTTTCTCTCCATCAATTCCTTTCTCATTTTCTTAGTTTTATTATATTTATTTGAGTTCCTTTTGTTGAGATGCTTAATTAATTTCCAACCTTTCTTCTTTAATGATAAAACCATTCAAGGTAAGAATTTCCTCTGAATAATACTTTTGGACCTTTTCCATAGTTTTTATGTATGGTATTTAATGGCCAATTTCTAAATTGTCTATAATTGTAGTTTTGGTATCTACATTAGCAACTTGGGATTTTTTCCCCACCAAGTAGTTTATTATTTGTTTCATTTTTATTAATTTTTATTTTTATAGTACTGTAATTGCAGTATAATTTGTCTTTTTAAAATCTATTGCAGTATTTTAGACCCACTACATGATTGATATTTGAATACATTAAATAGGTATTTGAACATAATATTTTATATTTTTATGTGTATGTATACACAAACACACTAGATCAAAGCTTATTGCTCATTCTCTAAAGTTTGACAACCACCGCCCTTACGCCTGAGAATCACCTAAGAATTTTCTAAAAAAAAAGGTTCCAGAAATTTAGTATGCCCAGAAATTTAGTAGCTGGGAAATGATATGCAGAGATCTTCATTATTAACAAACACTTCTTGAATTTGCACCTTCAAACACTTAGGCCTTCAAGACACATCACATTTATTTTTTTGTTTCTGATATTTTTAAAGCTAGGTAGATAATACACATCATTGTTTTGTGATTCTAATGTAATTTTTCTTGTACTTTATATATATGTGTGTATATATATATATATATATTTCTACAAGAAGTTATTCATATAAAGGTTCATGTTTGCTATAACCTTATTGATAATTCAATCTTTTATTTTACCTCTAAAATAACCTCCTGTATCACGTTGCTGACTTACCTTTTATTTAGTTATATGCTATACTTTTGCTCATTCACTTCTGTATTACTGTGTTTTAGATGTCTCAAAGAAGCAGCAGTTAGATTTTACTCTTTGACTCAATGCAAGAGGTTCTCTCATTTAGTAGGAAAGTTTAGCCTATTCAACATCTACCATCATGCACGATATGCTCAACTTTATACTTGTCATCTTCTTGTTGTAGGACAGTTGGGGTGTCCCACTAGGCATTCTTTCTCTCTCAGCTTGTCTGTCCTAACCAAATATCATCCACACTATGTATTACATAAGGTACAGGACCATTGCAGCATGTTAAAAGTACCCTTTCCTAGTTTCCAGGGCCAGTACAGAAATTTGCCTTGTTTTATCTTCTATTATTTATTTCAATGGACATATTTATTTATGTTCACTGTTATTTCTTATTTATTTATTTATTTAAAGGAACATAAAATGAGGCAAATTTAGGGGGTAAAGAGAATTGAAAGTTTGTGTTCAAAAATGAGCATTTTTGCCCTGCATTGAGATTCATGTCTTGTCTGTATCAAATAATCTCTCAGGTGACTTATCCCTCTCTCCTTTTCACCCACCCCTCATGGTTCGGAGTTGACTCACATGGGGTTTCCTGACCAAATTTATGTCTTAGAGAACCAAACGTTGGCAACAGACTACTATTACTTTTTTTAAACTTGGTTATAAGTCCATAAATATTAATGTAAAGTTAAATATCAATATTATTTACTTTAAATTTCAGCATTAAACTGAAAAGCTATAATTGTGTGTGTCCATTACAATGCACAAACCCATCACAGGTGAAACTTGAGCAAATACTTAATTGGAAATGCAAATGAAGATTTGCATGGCATTTATTTGGTATAAGCAATTACAGAAAATTTGTCCCATAAAACTAATTAAGTGAAGCTGTTAGTGGTACAGCCAGTTACTGTGCACATGGATTCACACAGAACGCCTGGGCTCTGTAAGGGCAGCATAAAGGTCCATGTTGCTGACGACAGATTCACTTGTCCACGTGGGCCAGCCTTGTACAAGAGGACTCAGGTTTGCTTCTGAACACAGGTACTCACCAAACTGCAGATGATTTCTTCTTAGTTATTAGAAAATAACAATAAATACATGCTTTTCCTTTTTTTCATATTAAGTCACTAAAGCTAATTTTCAGATTGGCTTCCTAAATTGGCCCATTAGATAATTCTAAGAGGTTAAATGTATGGTTGAATAATAACAAATGATCTGCAAGTGATTTGGGCCTGATTTTTAGGACAGAATTAGGGTCATTTAGTGTTAAATAAATCAATTGAATCACCTAATTATTAGGAGATAATGTCTACTGCCCAAAATGTTTTAAAACTTTACAATGTGCTTCTTGTTTTCCAGTGCATATTTACTATGCTAGTGATTAAAAGATTAGAAGAGCAATGTAAAAATGAGTAATTACGAGAAGTTTCCATATAATAATGCATTCCAATCTCAATTTTTCACTGTTTTTAATTGTGATTTAAAAGCTTTGCATATCTATATAATCATTTTTGAAAAATAACTATTTTTTTTCAAAAATTGAAGAGAAATAAAATATATAAAAGGATAGCTCATTCCTGGATTCTTTCAATTCTGATGTATGTCTAAGCATACATATACATGACTTGAACAATTCACCACCGCTAATAAATACACCTTACTTTAGTATATGGATTTTAGATGAGTCAATAGCCAGCTAGCACATTCACCCTGATTAAAAAGATATAGTGAATTTAGAACAGGCTCTTTATTTAACCGGCTTAAATGCACTTAGCACATTATCATTTTGAGTGAGATTAAAAATTGAAGTACGTTCTATACTTTATACTTAGACATTAAAAAATGTAGTTTGCATTTTCTCTAAAAGTGTAAATCAAGTTTTAGTTCATGACTTGATTAAAGAAAATTCATTCTCACAAAAATTATTCCCATTCTTCTTCAAGACATACAACTTTGGTTTTTAAACATAAAATAAGGTATTATCGAATACAGTTCCACATCCTACAGAGATAATAGTGAAACACCAATGAATACATTTTTATGATTCTCTGTCATATTAAAAATAAACAAACAAAAAACTGGAGAAACGAGTCTGTCTCCTAAAAGCACACAATATAAATTCTAAGGGTTTTCTTGGTGCCTAATTCTGGGGATTTAAACCAATTTCCCTGGGAAGAGTCGTCTTCCTTTTTAATTTGATTCCCACAGGAGCCAAAACTTTCTTCCTAGTCAACTGCTCTGATATCGCTGCCCTAGGCCAAAACCCTCTGTGGCTCCTGCTAATAGAATAAACCCCAACCTCCTTCAACCCTTCATGAGCTGCCCCTGACATCCTGGCCATCTCCATGTGCACCCCGAACCTGGGCCCCTCGTTTCCCCTGCACCTCTGCTTCGATGCTCATGCTTTACCCTCTGCTTGGAATGACCTTCACTCTTCACCTCCCTGACAGTCACTATCAACAACACCCCACTCCTTCCTGACCCAGCTCTAACTCCCCTTTTCCAAAAGTCTTCCCAAACTTAAATCAATCCCTCCCACACCCCACTGGATTATCCCTTTTCTATGGCACTATTTTGGATTATTCCTTTTCTATAGCACTATTTTTCTATTTTGGTGTTGTATGTTCATCGCACAGGCATCTCCCCAAAAGACAGGCAACTCTTCAACTCTGTGGCCCTCCTGCCACCCCTCCACCCCACCCCCATACGTAGCACAGTGGTTGCACAAAACAGCACCTTGACTCTTGCTATTGGTATGGTGTTTACTTAATAGGTGCTCACTGTGGCAGTGTAACTCCTAGTAGCTCAGGAAATTGACTAAATTCAAATCCTGCCTCTATCTTTTATCAGCTACAGAATCCTTTCTGTGCCTCAGTGTTCTCATTTGTAAATAGGTATAATAATAAAGCGTGCTTCATTGGGTTGTTAGAGAATTAATGATTGAACATATTTTAAGTGCACAAAACAAGGCTTGATAGTTAAGCATCACTCAATAAATACTACCTAAAGAGAAAAACCTTAGACCTAAATAAGCAGATTTTAAAACATACCCTCTAAGCCAAGTTTTCTTATTTGAAAGTAGAATGATCAATAAAATAACTAATAGTTTATAAATCTCAAGGTATAATGAGGGTTATGACATTTAAAAAATTATATTCATATCTACACATTAGGTTTGGAATCAATTCAATTAAAGAGGGCATACTGCAGATGGACCACTTAAAGTCCAGAAGAGCCCTCAAAGATCCATTGTAAGATGTGATCACTTTCCCAATTTATTGGTCAAGAAATTGGAAACAAATCTGAACCAAAACAGTCACACTGAACAGCAGCAGTTGAAGCATCTTATTCAGTGCAATGTGTAAGGGACGCCAAAGTCCCTTATGGAAAATGCAGCTCAGGCCTTGAGGTCTTTACAAGGTAGAGACTTTCAGATTGGGGTTTATTTGGAAAAGTGCACCTGACCCCCCACATTCTTGGCACCCCTTTCCCCTGCTTCCCTTTTTACCATCTGACATACTGTATATTGCTTTTGTTTTATGTATGAGTATTGTCTCCTGCAACCATAATACAAGCTCCAAATTAGGAGGGGGCTTTTCTCTGGTCATTGTTAGAGCATTAACACCTAAAACAGTGCCTGGCATAAAGTGGCCACTTGCTAAATATTTGTTGAACAAACGAATGCACAGCAGATCCTGGGGCAACCTGAAAAAAATATCACCACCCTGAAAAAAGTCAAAGTGGAAAGGTGCTTGCATTTAAACTAGGTCTTTTAGAAAACATTCTACCTTGTATTTTGAAGGATATGTTTTCAAAAATGCATTAGTTTAGGTCAATGGTTCTCCACTAGGAGTGATGTCCCCCTTCAGGATCTTTGCCAACGTCTGCAGACATATTTGCTTGTCACAGCGGCAGGGGTAGGTGGGCACCACTGCCATCTACTGTATAGAGGCCGCGGCTGCAGGACATTCTACAGTGCACAGGACAGCACCACATAACAAAGATTGTTCTGGCCCAAAATGCCAATAGCGCCCATGCAAGAAACTCTGATTTTGCTGGAGGTAATTTCTTAGATGTAATTCGACATCCCATAGACATTATACATTGAGAGGGAGGGTGGGAGGTCAATTGATGGTATTATTCAAATGGAAAGAACAAATACTCAAAACTTTTATACACAAAACAGACGTAGGCTAAAGATATAACAAGTAGTGTTCACCGAGCAAGAAATAAAATGCTACTAAGGGATTGTCTATACCACCCCCCCCCAAAAAAAAAAATAAGAGAAGGAAGAAACTGAATTATGGAGAGTCTTTGCTTCTTGCCCCTCCAGACTTCTTTAAAAGTGTGTCAGGAATAGCTGACAAAGTTGTAATCAAAAAAAGGCGGGGGTGGGAGAGGAATCCAAATTACCAACTCCTCTCTGTGAGCTGTGTGGCCAGCCGCCGAAGGCTAAGAGCATTTGGCAGGAGCCGGCTGTACCAGGGAGCAGATGCTCCAGGCAGGCTCTTAGAGCAACAACAGAGATAGGAGAACTGGGGGAGAAATTAACCAAGTGATCAAAAACAGAAGAAGAGATATTAAGAGGTACAGTCTTTCTCCTCTGTAAATATCGGGTAAGCTAGACTCATCTCACAGTTAAATTACAGAGTGACCCACCCACGAAAATGCACAGATAGCTTTAGAAAAATAAGTCTTTGGGAAGAAATAAATTCTCATTGAATGATAAAGCCATAATGACTCTACCACAAATTGTGTTAAGGGGTGGATGAAAAACAGAAATTTTCTCTTCTAGAAGACTACATTTGGTACACATATTAATGTCCAATTAACAAGTGAGTTCACTCCCCAGCTTTCCTCCTTTGCCTATGTAAAGGCATTCTTTGATGCTTTCTCTTCTGAATTTTAGAAGTATTTTTTCATTCAGCTTTTCCTCCTAGCTGACCCTGGTGCATTCTCTTTTAACTGGACTGTCGAAACACTCTTCCTTCTGCAAGAGAGGCTTCTGCTTTCTTCCACAAAGCATTTTTTGAGACTGAAAGCAAATACGACTACTAAAAAGACAAATAGAACTTTTGGGAAAACGGTCTTTGGTAGAACTGAGAATAAATGTACAGCTACCAACAATTAATCTTTGAAGAAATGTGCAATAAGGACTTATAAAGAAATACATCTGTGTTTTTCACTAATAAATGGAAAATCAGTCATAGATCTAAATTCCTGAAACCAAACAGAAACTCCCATCTCAAGATGAAAACACTAAAAGTGAATTGAAAGACCGGTCAAAATGTTTTGGTTAGTTAAATCAATATTGGATTGATACAGAAAAAAATATGTTCCTTATATCTGAAACTACTGAAAATACTAGATAAGGATAAGGAATAAAACAGTCCTTTCCTGCTATAGCTAGGAGACTTTTTCTTTTCCTAGACTGACAAAGATAAAGCAACTCTACCTCGCAGAAACTCATCAACTGTGAAATGATTCACAAATTGTTTATGAACAAAGGGAACTTACGGACAGCAAGGGAATGGCAACTTTTCCAAGAAAATCAGGGGGTTTATCTCCATCTTCATCAAACACTGTCACTTCCAAAACATCATGGATATCTTTAATGGGACTGAAACAAGAAATACTGTATATTATACACAAAAACACACAAGTGAAATCTGTTCCATGAAGATCTGAAAACACTGTTTCACTAATTAAGTCTGTGTGTCCTTAGAGTATAAAACTACCATTTAATTAAATTCCAAAAATTAAATCAAACTGACTATTCCCAAACCTTCCATCATAGAAGATTCAGACATCCACACACACAAAAAAGAAGTCAACTTTTTTACTATGACATTTTCCGTTTACATGTGCCCTCACGGTCAGGACTGTTAAAGAAACAGGATAAAGAAAGAAAACGGAAAAAATAAGGAGGGTAAAAGGACAGTGATTTCAAAGTAGCTTCCAAATGAGAAGAGTAATAAAAATAACATTTTCTTTACATTAATAAAGAATTATCTTTAAAAGGTGGTGAAAATCACTATTTGCTTAATACACAGAAAACCATCTATGGTTGAATCACAAAATACTAAAAATCCCATGCATATTTAGGATTTTTTTTTTTAACTGACCAGAAGCCAGACAACACGAGTGACAATGAAAAATGGAGCCATAGCCATTGGCAATGTGTGAGGAAAACAAGAGGCTTTTACATCTGGCAGCTGGCAAACCTGTTTAGCAGAGTTAATCCACTACTCATAGATCCTCGGGAACTTTCTACTAATCACTTCAACTCTACTCGAAACAAGCTTTATTTTTCACTTATAAGCACAGAGAATTTATTCAGCTTTGTGGGGCAGTGTACCACCATTTCACCAAATTCAGCAGGGGCTTTCCCCTGACGGTCAGGTGCCTTAGAACCTAAAGAAATAGAAAACTTAAATATATCCAGATTCCTATAGGTCTGAGTTTGATAGGGTGGGAAGGGCATCACTAGGGAGTGGGTCACTCAGATAAAATGGAATACAAAGAGCCTTTGGGAGTCTTTAAGGATCCACAGATAACCTGTATTTTCCAAAAGACTCTGACAGAATACAAGCCTTTAGACATTAAAATAATGTTATGACATATAAAGATCCTCGAATTTAAGGCATTTGTAACTTTTCTTATCCCAGAAATAAATTAGCCTGGATATATGGAGGCTTCTATCTACTCACAGATTAATTTAGTCACTAAAAGATCTACCTTACAAATGCCTCCTATAACACTCCCCTGCAGTTCCAAACAGTCTCTTCTATTATTAACACCACACTCTATAAAATGAAAGGATAAAAGGTTTTCAGAAAGAAAAAAACAATAAAATTTACTCTTTGCACATAAAAATGGACAGAGAGTTCCACTCAAGAGCCCCAGGCTACTCCAAACATATCGGGGATAATTGCTCTCTAAGTTAAAGCCACTCCCTCCTTGGTATTCCAGAAGCTAAAGCACTTACAATGTAAAAACCTTGTTCCACTCAGGGTTGAGGTTTTTGTAAATGGTGTGGGTCTGAAGTCGGTCATTGCCTAACTCCAACAAGCAAAAGGGATCACTCTTCCCTGGAAAGAGAACACAGACATTCATCAAAGACAAATGAATCTCAAAAGGGACAGAGGCAAAGTGAACAAAAGTCATGCACTTTTATAACAATAAAATTGTGCTCGCTGCAAGACGGACAATAGGACTCCTTTTCAAGCAAGCTCTGCAGAGGCCCTGTGTGGAAATTTGGGAGGTGAGCAGAGTCAACAGTGCTGGAACTTAGGCATCCTTAAAAAATGGAGACTGATACGCAACTTAGAGGTAGCCTTGAAAGCCAATGACCACACAGGTTTCACAGGAGTCGGTACCCATTTGGCATGTGAGAGTCAACTTCTTTGTTCTGTGTTAAAAATGAAGCTCATCTCTGATTCCTTCCTAAATTCTCCTTAAGTCAGTTTGGATAATTATTCTTCCATAACTGGAAGCCTACTTATAGGCTTCCACATGGCTGTGAGAAGAAGTGAGAAAGAGCATAAAAATGGCTCTTTCAGAGTTAAAACTCCACTTTTGAGTGAAAGACCACAGCATGCATGATCCTATATACTTAGTACATTATGAGATCACATGAGCTACATTTTTGGTGCTAGGAAACGTATAAAAGTATAATTAAGTAAAGTAAGGTCAGCGTATTTAACCCCCGCCCCCCAAAAAGGCTCATTCCTTCCTTTTCCTATCTTTTCTTTTTCTACCCTATCTTCTACATCTTCCAAAAAAAGGTAAGAAAATCCCAAATCCAAAGTTGGACACAAAGAGTTACCAAGTAAAAAATTCACTTTCCTTTTGTTGGGTCTGGCAGAGTGATCTAGAATTGGAACTGTCAGGGACAGAATGAATGGCTCCATAATGTCCATACGACATTAACGCATCGCCTGCCTCCGCAGCACATTGGCACTTTACAAAGCAGTGCATGCTAAATTAATTGGGGGCATAAGGACAGATGCTTCTCCGACAAATGGCCAAGGAGTCCTGGGCCAAGGCCTAATGCAGAGAGTGCTCAGGCCTCTTGACCTACTGGCCTACCATTCAGGTCACTGAACTTACATCTAATTCACTTAATAACCAGGAGTTCTGTGGTACTGCACATCAATAGAGAGACTGACGTGTGCAGGAGCCTGCAAGGAGATTATATTTTAAAAAATGAGGAGAACAAGAGCAGATGCATGGGTGAGGGTCAGTATTCAACAGGAGATTCCATTTAACTGACTAGTGGCCTGGACATTCAGATGCCTAGCCAAAGCTTTGAAGTCAATGCTATTATCTAAGCTACCAGTTGATAACAATCAAGCCACAGACCTAAATGAATGAGTTATGGTTCTCAATTACAAACAATGCAAATGGCTCCTGTGTAAATTTAGAAGAAAAGGAATTTATTAAAATAATATCAAACAGCTCTCAGAAACCCTGTAAAGGCTAGAAAAACAGGCTCAGTAATCACTATCAACCAAAGAATACTTAGGCACAAGAAACTCAACCAATATCCCATTCTAGGAAAAGTCTGGTGTGGCCTCTGCTTCCCCAGGATCTGGCCCAAGGCATTCCTTCCCCTGGACTTGGATGGTGGCTGCATCCCATACGAATTCTCTACTCCTGGTTCTCTGTCTCCCTTGACATGGATGCAAAGGCCTCCGAGGAATCTGTATCCTAGCCAAGCACCCGTGCCCGAACTAAGGCTCTGAAAGGGAGTTCTGGCTTTTCAGCTTCTGTGAAGGAAAGTGGGCCCTGACCCCATCACCTAGACATACAAAGGGAAATGCCCCAAAATAGAAGGGGTTTCCGGTGCTGGGCCATCAAAATCAAACACAAAATTCCATTTGCATCTGCAAAAAGTCTTGCTTATTTAAAGACAGGTTTATTTTGGCCATTCATTTTTGCAGGGGATGGAGTTGGGGTTGGATGGGGAGGAGTTTGCCCGTGTAGAACACACGTCTCCTCTTCAGCAGCCGTGAAAATGGAGAGAACACACGCTCATGGCTTCACGCTCAGGTACACCACGCTCGATTCCTCGGCCCAGGCTGAAACAGCTACTTAACGGTTTGTCAGACTATTAGTAGGTGTCAGTGCTGCTCCTCCAGAGACACCAACATGACATGCCATCAGCACTTGCTCCGGGAAAGCCGTCTGACACTTTTAATGAAAGCCCTGGGGTGACTCCACAGCCGGGCAGGGACACAGCCTGGCTCTGCTGAGGCACAGGTGGGCCCGGGCAGTGCCTCCCGCTTTCTTGAACAGGCACACTCCTAGCTGTCCCAGCTAATGAGGAACAGACTTCCCTGCAGGAACTGGGAACTTCAGTTATGTGTCTCCAAGGAACACGCTGCACCAACTCTCTGAAGATAATTCAGTCAAAGCTCATTAAAATGCTGCATTTATTAATATTACAGTATAAACAGGCAGAGAGAAGCAAGAAAAAACAGAGACATTAAAATATTTATAGAGTAATTTATGGACACTTTAGACATTGATTTCTTTCTCTTAAAAAGTTCCAGATACGTGGACACTTAGAATAAAATTTAAATAATGAATACTTCTACTTGGGATAACAATGGCCTCCCATGATAAATGGAATGTCCAGATGTTCCCCAATAGTACCTAGAGAACAGCATCAGGTGACTGACATCCGTATGTGTGGTCTGCACGTTTCCTCTTCTCTCCACCTATTTTGGAGGCAAACCATCTAGATGACCTCCTCTATGTCCAGATGCCATGGCACCTTGACATTGTTAAGCCACTGAGACTCAGTTTCACGTTGGAGTTCTGGCACCTTGGATCCAACAACCTTCACTATTTTTCAACACCACTTTAAAATTCATTTATACTCCTTGAACGGCAAGCAGGGGGTTTTCATTTAAACAGTTTTATATCAGAAGCTGAATGACAATAATAAATATATTTTACGGATCATATCATTCATTGAACAACTATGTATTGGGCACCCACTCTGTTCCTAGTGCTGAACCAGGCCCTGAGACCACCAAGCCATTACCTGCCAGGAACTCCCCAAATGGTGTCCACTATTCTGCAGAAGTCACCACTTCAAAGGAGACTTCCCTCACACCCACCCCACAGAGACTGAGCTGCTCCCATCTCTGATCTCCAATTGTGTGCTCTCCTTACACCTCTTATATCCCACATCTGTAAACTTCTGCTCCATGGTTAGCCTATGTATTTCATTTAAAAGTCCTGTTGCAGGCACACCCAACATATGCACGCCCTTACCATCCCCAAGAAGAGTGTCATGGCCCAGTGAGAGAGGGCAGCGGAGATTCTTTGCTCCTGGGATGGATGTCTGCTAGAGAGAGCCCTCTCAACCCTCTCATACTCCCTGCAAGAAACCACACTTCTTTAGGCAGATTCTCTCTTAATCCTCCCATCAACTCTATGTGTGATTTTGCAGGTAAGAAAATGAAAGTTCGGAGAAACGTAATTTGGTTGGGAAAAGTCCAGAACAATTTTATAGTGAAGGTGAATCTTAAAGCAAGGCTTAGGAGAGTGTTTGGCTAGCAGAAATGGATAGGTCCTTCTTAAACAAACAGATGGGACAGATCAGAACCTCAAATTTATATGTATGGAGTGTGCGTACATATACGTGTGTGTGTGTGTGTATCTATATATGCATAAACAGGCACATAGTGGTAATCTAGAAACATAAGATATGGGTAGATAGATGCAAAGACTGGCTTGAAGGTCATGACCACTGCTTTTCATCTGATCTCACTTCATTTTACTCATCCAGCAGTCAGCAGCCACTGCAGAGTGTCAATACAAGGGACAGAGTTGGAAGAAAGGATTTTTGGAGGAAAATAATTCCTACAGCTAAGTATGGAGCATTATAGCTCAGAGAGGTGGGGAAGTGGGGGAGGAGGAGCGAGCAGCAGAGTCATTCCAGAATAAATTTCCTAAAACTCTTCTTTCATGCCTTATTTCCAACTACTTGTTTATAAACCTTACTATCACATATTGGAGAAAAATTTAATTGATCATTCTGGAAATCTATAGTCTCTGTCAAGTTATCCAATCCTGATCTACCCATGATTTGCCAACTCTTTAGCAAAGTTGCCGTCTGTTCCCCATCCCTACGCTCAGCAGGCTGCCCCATCCTGTGCTGCACACAGAGGTACAAGGTTCATGCATGCTTCTTACTGTGTGTGGGGAATAACCTGTCCCTGCACATCCTTCCAAGCCCCACTCCTCTCCTAAAATAAAAATGCCAACTAACCTTCCAGGCATAGTTCAAACATCTCTTCTTTGTGGAACTTTCCCTGCAACCTCCAGGGAGCCCCCAGTCTCCTATGATAATTAGCTTGGGTATTATAATGCCTCCTGTATGATGCACCTGCTTGTGTGTTCAACAAACACTTAACGATCCCCACCAGGTGGAAAGCACAGTGCCAGGAGCTGAGAGGGATCTTAAAAGAAGAAGAAATGTTGATCTCTGTTTTTTCTGGGTCCAATTGTTCATATGTGTCCTGTCTTTCCAAGTGGGTTTCAGGCTTCTCTAAGACAAAAATCGGCCTTCTCAGTGTCATGCAGGGAAAGACCTGCTCACTTTGCTGTGACAGACATCTAAAGTTAGGGCTGTGAGGACAGCAAAGGAAAAGAAGGACTTAATTTTGCTGAAATGTTCTTTAACTACATTTCTGGTATTCTAATATTCTTGCACTAACATACAACAAACAAGAACAAGTGATATAAGAATTTTTCCTCCTCCTAAGTTCACTCCCCTGTTGCCAATCAAGTTCAAATAAACACCATATTCTACTAACTTGAATAACATCTCCCCATTTTAACTCTCCTCTGAAAATCCTTGCTCCTCACAGCTGCCAGAATAAACTTGCACATGTTTATATCAGATCATATCATTATCTTATTAGTTTCCCAAATTTCTTCATCCAGCCCCTAAATTCCTACATAATCTGGTCCTACATAAGACACTAGCTTTCTCTTCCCCGAGGAGCCTACTTTGCTTTCTATTCTCCAGACTTGCTTTCTGCTAGGCCCTTGGAGAAGCCTTGCATGCCTTGGAACATGCTGTTCCCTAATTTCAAAATGCTTTTCCTTCATCTCTTCTGTGCCAGCTCCTTCCTATCTTTAACATCTCAGCTAACACATCACTTCCTGCAGGAACACCAGCCTGGAGCCCCTGTAATGAATCTTAGTACATGTTCTTGATCTTAGCAATAATTAAAATCAGACAGCGACTGGTTTAATTAGTTACTTCCTGTTCCTAATTTTTATATCCCACTGTATCACCAGGCCCTACCAAAGATCTCACAGAGAAGAGGTATATTTCCTGAATAAATTAAGATGTTACTAAGAACCCAACCACTAAGATCGAATGATTCCTCTCTTAGTTCATGGAATGCCACACATGCACTGAATTCATTCACTCTCTTGGTGGCATTAAGTTACAAACTAATAAATCTTCTCTATACTCCCAAACTTTACATTGACTAGAGTTCACTTCTTTGGCAGACAGTTAAAGCAGACAGCTTGCCAAAGGCAGATTTCTATAGTTGTTAATGAGTTTTTCAAAAGTTGGTCTCGATCTGGGCTCAGATATCCACGAGGATCTCAAAAAAATTAAAAGCACTCAATGACTACTGCTGAACTTTCTATAAATTACGATTACAGTCATCCCTTTGAAAATAGGGCATCTTTAAGAGGAAAAGCATTGCTATGGATACAGCTTCAAGAGACAGACAACAAAAATAAACCATGAAATGTGCATGTGATTTAAAACTCCCAGTGACGATAACTATAGGACTATTCTTCTTCCAATACAAGTAGTCTTAGGTTTCAAAAAAACAAAAACAACAAAACAAAAACCTGATACCCACTATTACAGTGTACAGAAATTCAGTATTATAGAATATGGCAGGAGCATTTCTACTCTATAAAGTGGGATCTAAATGCAGTATTTTGGTCAACAGTTTCTGAGAATAACACTTTCATGTATCACAAAAAAATTGATGAGCCCACAAAGGTACTTTATATTGATAAAACTATTATCCATATTATTGAAATGTGAAATGCAAGCATTAAACTAGTTTAGTATGAGGATTTTCCTACCATGAAGAATAGTTTTTTTCTTCCCTTTTAACAGGCAATAGAAATAGAAACAAAAAGTAAAAAAAGCAAAACAACATGGTGGTAACTACAGATTTTTAAAAGTGATTGAAGAAACAAAAGTGATTTACAATGCTTATATTTCCAACATTATCTAAAATTAGAGAAATTATAAACAACATATCAAGAAGACAATAATGTGAAATTCTCCATATATCAACTACACCCTAATTAAATAAACTTAATAAAGAATAGGAAAAAGCATTTATTAAACATGTAATATATATCAGGCAAGCTAATTTAAATTTTAATTTAACTCTCAAAATACTCATGAGGACATGGAGGCTTAAAGTGAACCAAAGGCCAGTACATGATAGAACCAAGATTAACACGTGGATCTCTGCTTCTACGTTCTATACCACAATACATAAGAATTAAAAATGATATGCAGTTACCATAACAATAAAGGGCAAAAATGTGAGCAATAATTTCCATCTTCAATAAATAAATCATTAAACTGAACATTGATTTATTTAAGGCATCAGTCCTGGGCACAAGGAAAGGGGTCATGCACTTACAGAATGAATGGACTACTTTACCAGGATAGTGGGAGACCGAACCTGCATGTGGGACAGACCAAGAGCTCCTCCTAATGGCCTAACCAAGGAACCAGTAAACTGGAAATGCCATCTCCTCATCTACTTCAGGACACACACCACCTCCTATAGCTAGTATTCTGCTGTAGAGGAGGAAGGGTGAAGTAAAGAGAGAGCAGAGCCCCCTCTTAGGGATCATAAGCTTCCTAAGGGTGTCTGTTCATTGACAGTAGGCATTCAATGACTATCTGCTGAAGATTACTAGATCAACCACCAAGCTACCTTTCCTTAAACTGAGAAAAAATAAAAAAGCAGTTGGGGATGCTATAACAGTAATATGGGTCAAATGTATCCCCCAAAAGTTCATGTATTGGAAACTGAATCTTCATTGTAACAGTGTTAAGAGGGTGGAAAAATCCAATGATGGCATTTAAAAGGTGGGGACTTTTACAGGTGATTAGATTGTGAAGATTATGCCCTGGTGAATGGTTTGATCCTTTCGTGGAGTAATGGGTATGGTTCTGATGGCTTTAAAAGGAGAGCAAGTAAGAAGCTAACTCACTCTTGCTCAGGCCATTCCCACCATGTGATCGCCTGATCACCACGGGACTCTGTAGAGTTCCCACCAAGACGAAAGCCCTCACCAGATGTGTTCCCTGGACTTTGGACTTCCCAGCCTCCCAAAATATAAGAAATGAATTTTATTTCTTTATAAATGACCCAGTTTCAGGTATACTGTTATAAGCAATGGAAATGAACACAAATGGGCTCCTGGAAAAAAAGCAGGGGTTCCTAGAATTAAATGTACTATTATATATCATCATTGGATCAGGTGCTGTTACAGTCCCCAACATGCTTATTTATCAAATAAGGTTACATTCAATAACTTACATTTCATTCCTGAAAACCTGTTGTCATTACCATGCCTCTAGTAGACACTGAGATTATGCTAATCTCAGAGCTGTCTCATCTATTAACATTGGGAATAGGAGGGTCCGAATGACAACTTTACTGCCAAGATATTGAGAGGATCCAGATCTATTTGGAAACTTTTTGTGGCGGACGGCTGGTTTGTGTATGGTAAAAAGTGCCAAAAAGTTTCAAAGATGAAATAGAAACCCTTGTAAGACTTCTGGAGGACAAGTAGCTCCAAATTGTGAGTAAAGATGGTATTTCCAGTTTTGCTCCTCCATTGCCTCCTGAAAACTGCTGTTTCTCACCATGACATACAGATGATTAGAATGATAAGAACATGAAAAATTAAGATTGGGCTATGCTACAAGAAGAGGAGATATTGAGACCTATGCTACAGTACGTTGTATTATATCATTATACTACACTCATGGGCCACATAACAACATCTCAGTCAATGACAGACCATATATATGATGGTGGCTATACCATACCATACAGCCTAGGTATGTAGTAGGCTGCACTACCTAGTTTGTATAAATATACTCTGTGATGCTCGCACAATGAGGAAACTGTAACAACGTGTTTTTCGGAATGTATTCCTGTCAAGTGACCCATGACTATACCTAGTCTCATCCTACACTGATGTAGGCTTGGAATGCTGCTCTGCTTGCTCTCTTGCTACTATTGACATGAGGAGTTAAAGAGATCTTGCCTACATTTCTATTTCCTCTATGTTATGCTAGGATTCTTAATGGGCAGGGGGCATCCTGATAGCAGAAATAGAGTGAGGGTTGGAGGAATAAAGTGGAGGGGAACAGAAAAATAACCTGTTTTGCCACTAAAAGATTCTTTAGGAAGAAGGGAGTTCTATATAAGAATTCTTGTAAGAAATAAAATAAAGAGAAAGCTTAATTAATAGGGAGGTAGATATATAAAACCATGGTTGGATTCCATGATTTCTAGAGAAGAGTCATGGATTTCTAGAGAAGAGTCATGGACTAGGTTTTAAATTTTGGCATGTGCATTACACAAATGGTGGCCATGATGATTTCAATCCTAATATGCTGAATTAACTCCCACAGGTTACAATTCCGGCAGCTTCACCACAACATCTTATCAATTATTTATTTATCTTTTTTGGGGGGGGTGGCTGGCTGGTATGGGGATCTGAACCCGTGACCTTAGTGTTATAAGGCTGTGCTCTAACCAACTAAGTTAACCTGCCAGTCCCCTATCAATTATTATAAGGCTATCCTGAACAGTTCTGCATACATGTGCTGAGCATAGTAAGATAGTTTCCTTCTCTTCTTCAGCCCAACAGGTAAGATAAGCAGTGTCATTCATACTGACATATGATACGATTCTGATCAGAAAACATTTCAATCCTCTAACAATTTTCCTATTAGAACATTGTTTATTTTATTATCTTTTTATACTTTATGAAATATACTCTGAATTTTCTTCCAGCAGTATTAATTCATGAATCTAATGTGCCCCCGGGGCAAAGTAGAGTATACAGCACCTCTCTGCACGAGAGTTTCTCTGGTAGATAGGGAACCTGTTACACTAACCATTTTTCAGCTTTGTCCTGAAGAGAGGACAAAACACTCTCTCATTCAATCATTACAATGGGGGTTGTTTTTTTTCTTAAAATAGCTGAATTTTAAAACTAGCAGCAGCTGAGTGAAGCACATTGAGCCCCTCCAACATTACATATGGCTGTGTTCACCTTGGGTCTCAAAGTACAATTTATCATCTGTGTCGTGAACCAAGGCTATGGCCTGGTTTACTACAAAAGTAATGACATCAGACTGGATAACCAAATTTTTAAAGATTTTAGGTTATGTTGGGCACAAGGAGTTTGTGATGTGAACTCTTTAATAAAAATTTCTGACAGGCTCTTCTATTAGAATAACTGCTTAGAGCTATCCACATCTGATGTTGGCGTAGGCCTGAGAACATTAAAATATCTTTCACCAATTTTAGAGAGATGGGTTCCAGGGAAAGATAGATTACCTCAGATTCTTTTAAAAAGAAAAGTCTTCTCTCTTATATACAAACTTCAGAAACTCTCAAAAATGCCAAGATAGATACAAATTTATTAATAATGAATAACTTCAATCACACAATAAAATAGAATACTTATAGAAGAATGAATTAATAATTAAAAACAATAAATATGTATTTTTATACATTGGAGCATTAAAGCCTTTATCTTTGTAATATTCGTAGCATATGTAGACTTAGATAATTAATATCTTTTAACACATTTGAAAAGGTATACATTAATTTTTTCCTTTATATGAAAAACATTTTTATGGAAAAGAAATTCACTTTAGTATATACAGTTTTCCAATGTTCTAAAACACTAGCATAGAAACAAATGTTTAATTTTTCCAAAGCTTAATTTCTTTTTTTGACTATATAATTATAACATCAATAAAACCTAAGGAAGAATATCCTTTGAATTTGATCATAGTGGCTTGAATGACCCATATTCTTGATTTTTAATTGTTACTTGCAAAGAGATAGATGACTTTAAAATTAGCAAGTCACTGACAACTGGGCTCACTACATGCCTTCATTCCTCCTCTAGTATGTGAGGTCCCTGTGCCCTGCAAACAGTAACTGTAACCTCTATATAGATGACTGCCAAGACCCGTCCTTGTGGACTTTTGCTTCATCAGAATTCCTGAATCTTAAGGGAAACAAACTTGAAGCATCAATTATTGTAGGTACTTGGTGTTGTTTTCAAGAAAAAAGCAACTACCACAAAGTAAAAATGTATATGCTAAAAGAAAAGTGGAAAGGACAGAAAGTTCTCTTTTGCACCCTGTCTAAAATGACCATCCTTCTTTAGAGAATGTCCCTGGTTATTTAGAGTTAAGGTATTTCTTTTTTATTTGCTAGTGAATACTTTGTTCCCTGAGCAAGAGCAATAAATGAATACTCATTTATAAAGTAAGGCTGACTGGAAAATGCTGGGTACAGGGTATAAATCGTTACTTATTTCTCAAGTGCTCTGGGCACTGACAACGATGTGTGTCTCTTCTGATTCATGATGAAGTGATGCTGTTTTTTTGGTTTTGTTTTGTTTTGTTTTTTACGCTATACCAAGGGAATTGGTAACAATAATGATACAGCAATAATGCCTGAGTCCCTACAAGCCATGATTACTAAACCCCAGGAGCTATTAATTGCATGCATATTGCCACCTCACTGTAATCCGAATCAATTTTGTTTTTCACATATAAAAGTTATATTACAACTGTCTGGATTAGGTCCATTTTGTTGCCCTAAAGCAATACCCTGTTGGGAGCACACTGGGGGATTCATACGGGAGATTACCAAGGTCCATAGAACATACACTGTGACATATGATTCTACAAAACAAAGATCAGTATGTTCCAAAGACATGTTTAGCTAATGACAAATAACTTTGTCTCAATCCAGAATAGTGATAATTTTATCATAAGTAATACAGAGATAGTAAAACATTAAGGCATTTAGTCAAACTACACAGCATTATTTCATTTCTAACCACTGCTTTTTGTTACTGGAACCCTGTGGTACTCAACTTCATGCACTCCAAAACTACCTAGTGAACACCTTGAATATAAAGAAAACAACAAAATAACAATATTTTTCAAAAAAAAATTTTTTTCATAAAGAAGGAAGAATAATTTTTTTATTCCTTTGCCTTATATTTACAAAGACTCTCATTTTTTTAGGTTCCACTCCTACTCACTTTAATAGTCAGAGTCTTCTACGGAGATGATACAGTGGCCTGAAATAACCTTCAAAAACACTAGTTTTGGAAGGCTTTATCAAGGTCACCTGATAGGATGGGTAAAATAAAGTGGTTATAAAAAATGCGTTCCCACCTACATACGTCATTGTAAGCAATCCTTTAAAAAAACTTTGAATACATTACAATTAGTTGCAGGAGATCACAAAATATACCGTTTACCAAAGGAATTTTTTAAAATACTGCTAGAGAGCATAAATGAGTTCCTGCAGCTTGAGGCATTTCCTGAGGCAGCAACAATCATGGATTTAAAAAGTGCTATATCTAAACACTTAGATGGAAGTGAAAATAATTTGCTCTGGAAAACTAGTAGATAACTCTAAACATGCTTTAGTGACAACAAAAACCACTAACGTCAGAGAGACATGCGAAATATCTGAATTCACTGTCAAAGGCATATGTGAAATGTTGAACGTTTTCATAAAGTTTAAGTAAAAAGAAAGGAGAATTTCTAAATTAATAGGATGCTATAAACATTTGCAACTATGTCAATGGATATTAAAAGTAATCATTAAGTATTTCATCTACAACCCTCAGAATTTGTATCTTTCAACTGGCAAAAAAAAAAATTTTTTTGGATTTGCTCACTGGGCATTTCTTTAAGGTCAGGATCACCTTATATTAAGAGCATATCAAATAATCATTTCTATCAGTTGATTTTTTGAGGCAAGGTAGGGAGAATTCCTTTTTCTATAACTTTTGTAATATAATGTGCTGAAAACTAAAATTTTCTTTTCCAAAGTTTAAGCTACCTGAAACCTAGTTTCAGAAGTAGAGATTATACAAATATAATAAAATTGTCTCTGTGTGGAAGAAAAAGAGTAGACTACATTCTAAAAAATACGAGATTAAAAAATGCAATTCTGTGTCAACTCTTCGTACACATCAATTTACCCAGTAAATCTCATTTGTCATACAGGTGTCTGAATCGTTAGGCAGCACAAGGGGGTAATTTGGCAATGAGTATGGAGTCACTGATCAGACATTGGAATGTCTGGATCACTGTACGCACAGCACAGCGTAGTGCAGCACAAAGCAGGTCTGCTCTGGCCTCCACCTACAAGTTCAAGTTAATGAAGCTCCAAGAGAAACTTCCTATAAGACAATGTCAACCACAGAGCAGTCCCAGAGCCTAAACTCTGGTCATTGTTATGGTAGGGTGCCAGCCAGGTCTGCTTTCATGGTCAGATTTATGAACCACGTGTTCTCTCCTGTGAAGAGTGAAACGCACTCAGCTCAGAGAGCTGCAGAAAGAGAAGGTGAGGAGTCAAATAAATGTCATTTGAGGCACTGTGGAAAAGCTTGACTGAAAAATTCATTTAACAAATAAAGAACATGCGATACAATCCACAAATATCTTGCAAACCCAAATAGACTAGGACATTATGGAATCAGAGTAAAATTATTTGGAAAAAATTAATGTTGTGGAAACTATGCATTATGTGTAAAAAAGTGCTCATTGACATCCTTTTTGCTATTACTCTATCTGAAGGAGCATGATTACTGTATATGTACTTTTACTTATTGAGCATTTTGCTTTGCTAGAAGACCATTTCAAAGCAGGAGGTAAATACAAATAAAAATGAATTGAAAAATGAAAATATTCTATACCTGAGAAATCTGCAGCTAAGAGATCTACTGCCTTTAAAACCTTCACTTGTAAAAAGCCGACGTCCTTCATATCCTTCAGAGAGTTCTGTAAGCACTGAAGGGTTAAAAAGGAGATAACAAATGAAAACAGCTTTCTAATATACTATTTAATGCCATAAAATCCTACCAGAAGTGCATTCTAGATTTATCTTCCTCGTCTCATGAAGTCTTAGAAAAGTTCCAAACATGCATTACGTCAGTCAACAAGACAGTGAGGCATTGGTAGCAGCCAGGTTAAAAGAAAAGTGACTGAGAATTAATTAACTACAGCTTTAAAATAAACAAATTAGAAGCACATACAATCTACTTTAACATCGCCCCCTGGTGATAGCACAGAGATCCCACTGAGAAAATGTGTGTGCAGAACTACATTCATTCTGTCTTTCCCCTTCTTTCTCTTTAATGTAACTTTTAAATCACCCTAAAAGGCAACATTATTCTGCCCCAGTTAGTACAAACTTTATGGATTACAGAGGACTAAACTTGGATCCATCATAGATATTTATTACTACTGGAAAGACAATGGGGATGGAAACAGAATGAATTTTCTGATCTATGTATTGGTCATATTATTAAACCAGAAATTAAGCATCTAGTATCACCCTGTATTCATATTTACTTTAATCTTTACTTTGCATGAGCCAAAGCTTGAATATACCTACTGATCACTCTTGAGCATATATAGCAATATTTGGATGTCTATGCACATGACATCCTTAAGAAATTATGCATGAAAAAATAAGCAGACAAACTCTCTTCTCGTGCCTCTAGAACACATCTACTGAAAAAGGTGCTGCTTCAAAATCTTCTGAAATTCTTTTCCTGTCATCATTCGACAGCTAAAAAACTGTAATAAGCAGACTCCAGCATTTATGGGAGGACAGTAAAATTTTTGTTATTTTGGCATTTCAGGGTAGAATAACAAAAGCTTAATAATATTTCGGGTTTGCTTAACCTAATATTCATCATTCCTAAAAACTTTTGGAAGTTGTTTCTCCTCTGCATTTTCAACCTAAACAAACAAAATAACTAGTTTCTAAGCTAAGGTGAAAGCATTTAAAATAAAATACTTTTACAATTTAGAGGTAGAAATGTCTTTGAAGGTGATCTATTCTTATAAACTAGAAAACAAATCCAGGGCTCTGTAACTTCTGTCTTGTCTCAAACCTCTTTTCGATTATTGCTACTCAAACCCTGAGGCATTATTCAAAGCAGCCATTACCATGCTATCTAACGTTTCTTTATAAATACATGAATTTGGTAAGTTTTGTAATTTATCCACAGGAAAGTTCAGGGAAAACTTTTCTTTTTCACCATCAAATTTTCATTTGTTTAACTAAAGTCATCAGAGAGAATATTAATAGTAAATTTGTCTGAAACTTCTTCAGAGTATGCCAACCCGGCACATAGAATCTGCATTGACAATGAGCTATGTGGCTAGGTTTTGTACTCCCAAAGATTAAAACATTATTCAATTAATCAATACACCTACACAGTGAAGGATTCTGGAGGCACTAAAGTTTACACTGAGAATTATATTGCCATTGAATAGGGATTCATTCTTGCTTTATTTTCGTGCAATTTTCATGCCTTCCTCGTGCGGCAATAAAATAAAAGTATGGATTTACAAAGAAAATAGGATAAAAACAGAATGCAAATAAAGGTGCTTCAAAAGCCAGAGTACAAAAATTAAGTAAAGAGGACCCAACCATTTGATTTAAAAATGCTGAGTGGTTAAGCACATTTCAACTACTTAGGGAAAAATCACACATTGCTATTATCACCCAGAGTAGTACAGAACAACAGTTGTTCATGCCTAGCTAGGTCTATGCTTTATAAAACACAAGCACATTTTCACTTGATCCTAAAAGTTCTGGAAAGGTATCTATAACATTGCAAACATCACTGGTCAGTTAAAAAAAAAAAGTTACTTTTGTGAACTTATATTAAAATTCCTATTTACATATGCAGACATGCTAAACAATCGTCTGTTTCTTTGAGGATTTCAATGTTCTCCAAAACCTTCCTAAAAGCTAAAAATTCAAAATAAAACCTTTTCAGCTTTTAAAACAGCAAGACAAACTCTAAGTCTACTTTCACCTCCTCATTAATGCATTAACCCCTAGGTCTGATGTCTTGTTTTATGAGACATACAATTAAACTTGGGACAAAGATCTCTTTTGATGCAGTTTTTCAATTCATAGACTTTGTTTCAACTTGAAAGTGGGAGGGGGTGGGAGTGGTATACAAGGCAAAGCACTCACATATCGCTGAAAAATCTGCTTTCTTTCGCTGGGGTCTGCTAAAGGGCAGACGCACAGATCAGAGACAGAGACTCCGGCACAGGGCGTGAGTGTGATCAACAAAAGCAGAGCCCCCAGACAGCTCTCCAGTGGCAGCTCCAAGCAGTTGGCTTGCTTCAGAGGGAGTGCCGCAATGTCCACTTTACACCTAGAAGTTTCAGGAATCAGAGAAAGAAAAGCGATTAACTCAAGGCCATTGCAGAACCTCCAAAGCACCTGGTTTTTATTTCATCATCCCCCAAACCTCACTCTGCCTGAGCTCGGGTTTATTGAGCTGTGAAGGTTGCAGGGGCTCCCCTGGCTTGTAATCCTCACTCCCAGACTAATACACTCTAAAATTAAGGAGAGGAAGAGGAAAAGAAAATCAAAGAGAAGGCAGCATCAGGGGAAGGCAAATGAAAAAGAAGAGTCTGGTCTTTGCCAAATAAAGTCCGCAGAAAGATGATGAGATAAAGAAAAAGGAGGGGGGGGGAAGTTTCTAAGTTTAAGTATTGTGGATGAGTGCTCTGAAGGGCTTCCCTGGACTGTGCCTTTTATGAGTAAAGAGAATAAAGGATTGCGGTTCAAAAAAAAAAAAAAAAAAAAAAAAAGGGCGGTGGGAAAGACAAGTAAAATGCAAGTGGGAGAGGGTTAATGGAGAAACCATTTTCTTCCCGATTAATGCCAACTGGCGAATTTTTATTTAAAGAAATGTGTTAAGGTGTTTTCCTAATAGGCACGGTTCCACAGGGTTTCCCCAGGTGGGTTTCTCTTGGAGAAATGGAGCATGAAGTGTTGTTGATTGATCCCATTACAGCAGTACTGCCAGGAAAGGCTGTACCCATCTGCTATAAATTGCATGTTTTCCGCCTCTTAACAGCCAATGTTCTGGGGATGTTGAAAACCTCAAACACATTTAAATACAGAAGCAAACACCAAAAAAAAGGGGGCTGAGGTGCTAAGCCCATTTATTTACTTTAACACTGAAAACTCTGGGTTTGCCTGGACCACACCTGCTATATTTATGTATGCAGGTGGGTGAAGTAGGTGAGGTCGAGTGGAAGGGGGGTCAGGCGATGGTAGTTTCTAGATGCATTTCTTTTAATTCTCATTTACCCTCCATAATTATGAAATAAGATGAATATTCAAAAATTTAGAAAAAGGTGAAAGCACTGCCTTCCACAATGAGCAATAAGGAAGGATTCTTACCCTAAGTCTTGAATAGACTTTGTACATTTGCAGATAATTAGAAACAGGCAAACTTGCATAACATATAAAGCAATGATAATTTTGGGCCACATGGATATGTGAACGAAAACTTACAGTTGAATATATTTAAAAGAAACCTTGCAATCCCCTTCCCAATTAAAAAAGAAAAAAATCAATTACATTAAAAGCCTATAATAGCCTTTATTATAGAATCAAAAAATATTTTACATACTGATATATGCCTATAAAATTAAATACATGTGTGTATTTATTTCCTGTTTATCAAAAGTGACCCCTGTTATGCGAGGGAGTAGCAATTAGAGCTTTTCTATACAAGTTCATCAAGTATTTCTATTGGAGACATTACAAAAAATATACATTTTTTAAATAGTCTGCTACGATTTGAATTACAACAATTTTTTCTGTAGCCATAAGGAAACTTTTAAATTTAAAATTTACTACTACCTGTGAAAAGAGAGGTTACTAAATATTTTTATTTCATAAGCAGTTATGTAAGTGGGAAATTAAATTTTCTTGGAAAGAAAGAAATGTCAAGTGTATGCCATTTGTAGAAAACTAAGTACCCACATGTTCTTAACCAATATTGCAATAACACATCTGCTTAGGAATACTTAGCTAAGCATTATTTTACATTGTTATACAAACCTTCATTTATAAAGATCTTTCTTATGGAAAGATGAATGATCTAAATTCACAAGAATTTTCTCTGGTGATCACTTTATTCAAAATTAGCATAACATATCTATGGCATATTCTTTTTAATACCATTAATAGCAGCAATTTTTTTTGTCCTTTGAGTGTTTACCTTCTTTGTTGCGGTGGTAGATTTCTCTGATGTTTTGGACAGCCAAAATTTATTTAGAGATAAGTGCTCTAAGACCTAACAATGTGTGAGGGTCAAAAATAATGCATAAGAATGCATTAATAAAATTTTTCTTGGATAATTCAAAATGAACCTGGGCATTAATTCTAAAGAATAATCTAAAAATGCTATGAGCAACATTAGCATATTTAGAATAACGTTGCAAACTCTCCTAGTGACTGCTTAAATGTACAATTTACTGGAACGGAGCAGATTATTATTTTAAACAAAAGTTGAACTTTATATCAGACAAAATGCAAAGTAAATATTGGGCTTCCTCTCAGAAGTTACACATTTTTTCACTGACTTTTCAGTCATTTCTGTCTACTGTGAAAGTTTTACCCTGATCTCATTTTTGAAGATTATTTAGTTAACTAGAAAATTATAGCTACATGCAAAATAGCTACACCTAGTTTAGATACCAAAGCCCCATGAGTAACAGGTTGAGGATTCACACAACAATTTAATGAATTCTACATTCTCTATTAACTAATGAGTGATTTCAGCCAAATATTCGTTTTTACTTTCTTAGTGATGTAAAAGAGCAAATTAAATTGATATAGTATAACAGCATCATGTCAATCAAAATTAAAACACGGTTCTTTTGCACAGGGGTTATGACCCAGACTCTGAGGGTCCCTGACCCACCATCTGAATTGATATCTTAAGACGTAAGAATTAATTTAAAGCTGTTCTCTCTCTAGTTTTAATAACTAGTTACTCTATAAAGATGGCTTACTATAAACTTTCTATATCCTCTTCTACCCACCTGGCTTCCCCATTTATTCTCATATTCTGGAAGAAAGAAGGAAAGATGGGAGTAGGACAAAATGTATTTCATACAAAACCCTCTGCTTCAGGCCTCCCATTTTACCCTGTTTCAACCTCAGTCCACACTGCTGCAGTTCGTCCTAAAGTCTGAAGGAGAACCAGAAGCTCTGGAGGTTAGCCAGAGGCTGGGAGATTAATTTACACTAACTCCAAGCTAGGGAAGCTACTGCATTATCAGCAAAAGTAGCAGAAGAAAAATTTTTAAAACAGGACTTTTCTTTCAGAATTTCAGATAGTTTTAACACAATACTCATCAAACTTCTGAAAGAGAGGTAAGATTCAAGTGAACAAAATGGCTTTTTTGTGGCATTTCTTAGGTTCAAACAAAGGTAAATGGACTAAAATCTAAAATCTTTAAGATGTAAACATTCTGTAATGCATTCATCAAAAACATCTTGAATAGAAAAACTCTTGAAAGGAGAAGCTGGTCTGCTTCTTTTCTATTTTCCAAGTGTAACAGATTCTTCTTTGTGAAAATACTAAATAATTTGGTTGTTCTCTTAATTCCTTCTAGTCACTACTGAAGATCTGCAAAATCTTTTGCTCTTTTTCAAGGCTTTCTGTCATCTCTTTAGCTACCTGTTATGGGCAGGGCACAGGATTAACCTCTACCTGTTATTGGTGAGTCCCAGAATTTTCTCACACCTAGACCATTTTTCTGTGAAGGGCCAGAAAGTAAATACTTTTGGTTTGTGGGCCATATGGTCTCTGTTGCAACTATTTAACTCTACTTTGGTAGCATGAAGGCAGCAATAGGCAATGTAAACAAATAAGTGAGGCTGTTTTCCAATAAAACTTTATTTACAAAAACAGCCATCTGGATTTGGCCCATGGGCCATAGTTTGCTGACCCCCGACCTATAGAAATGCTAATAATTTAGCTGTGGTGAATTATACCAATAATTTAGAAGTTTTCTTTAAGAATTTTACAAGGTTGATTACAAATAACACAAACATATTGATAAAGGTACCAGAGTTATTAACCTAAGAATAATTTTTTTAAAACAATTTTTAACACATCATAGCCTAAACTCTGGCCAAAACATCCAATGATCTGTTTGGTAATAAAAACTCATAAAGCAATAAAACTTATAAAATTGCTCTTCTGATAGAAACAACATGAAAAACACACACTCAAAGGATATGTATCAGAAACAGAAGTAATGAGCATTAACTAATTAGGTCTGTTCCTGTGGCACTGTGTGTGACTTCACACGCAAGGGGAGTGACCATGTCTGGACAGTCATTCAGAATGACACTTGGCCCTCAGATGACCAGGAAATTCTCACTGCAACATCAGATCTTAGAAAATTCAGTCAATAGGCGCTCTTCTTTAATAACAAGATTTACATGATGGAAATAAAAATAGTAAAGTCACTGATGTGTTTGTACCTGGAGAGGAGCTGCCATTGTTCATTGGCATGAGATGAAATCCAATAACTTTGTGACCTCTCGCCTGCCCTCCTTTCTAGCCTCATCAGTGACATCTTGTGCTGTCTTCCTGGAAAGCTCTTCTTCCAATCTCCTTGTCAGGCTAACGACCACCCATCTTACAGGTCTCAGCTCAGAGTTCTGTTCTTCCAGAAAGCCACCCTCTTCCACCCCCAATCCCAGGCTGGTTTCCATGGTGCCAGGATGCACAGCCCTCACTCCACGGCACTGTCACTGCCTGCTTGCTCACAGAATCCCAAAACTTACTAGTGTCCAAGTACAGCAATCTAATGTCTTTTTCACCGAATCCTCAGTACTCTGCAGCCTACCTGACACACAATATGCGCTCTGTATTTGTTAAACACAATGAATGCACAAATAAATGTCAGTGGCCTAATGAAACTCATAAAGTCAAAAAAATCCAAATTACAAATGCAGCGCTTTTTTTAATTTTAACTAAAT
Source organism: Cynocephalus volans (assembly GCF_027409185.1). Lineage (NCBI taxonomy): Eukaryota > Metazoa > Chordata > Mammalia > Dermoptera > Cynocephalidae > Cynocephalus > Cynocephalus volans. The sequence continues at coordinate 49,001,656 of NC_084462.1, forward strand.
CTTTTGTAGTCTCCATTTCTGCTTTTTAGAAGAATTGAAATGAATAATAGGTGCCTCCCAGATTGAAAATTCCATGGTTCTACTCGCCTGAAAAAAAGTCTAAATTTTTTTTTGTTTGTTTTCTGCAATGGGCATATATTAAAGCTATCCTCTCTAGTCCACAGGCAGTTAATGTGCTGATTTAGCATTGTCTCTGACCTCCTGTTCTTGTCTTTCTCCATTAATCCCACGGTATTTTAATGTTTTAATTCAACACATAATTTTACTTTATCAGTCAGCCAAACCTGCTCAAGTTTTACTTGGCATGATAGCTTTTAACCTCTTATTCATTACCATAATTCTATGTTTTATATTACAGACTGGTCAGCTTTTAACTTAAATGCAAGGGGCAGAAAGAGTGCTATAGTTTTAAAAGCTGTAAATCTCAGAAGCTAAGGAAGCTGGGGAACAGGAAGAAAACGGTGAATGTGTCAAGCCTGGCTGTAAAAGCAGATCAACGACATGGGGTGCAATTTGTCCAGAGAAATACTCCAGCCCAGATTTTTCACTGCCTCAGAGCCACTAATAAACTGGTAGAATGTCAGAGCCACTTTATAAGGCACCATCTGGGACTGAGGAGTGACTCTGGGGCAGGGCCATCAAAACGGGCTTGTGGATTCTCATTCTTAACCTTTCCAAACTAAATTAAGTCTAGATTATTCCATAACAAGTTAATCTCTAGAATCACTTTGAAATGCAAAATATACTTTAAGAAAATGATCTGATGACTTTGAAATGGCACAAAATGGAATAATCTACATTAATCTGTACTCATACTCTAGATATTTTGTTTAAAAATTGGAACAGGATAAATTTAGCTTTGTATTTTACTCCCCTAAAAGCTCAGCGTCCTTGTTTAAGATGAGATGCTGTCTTTTTTGGTTTGTTTGTTTTGCACATAAACAAACACTGAAGTTCGTAGGCAACATGGTTTCAGGAGATGCTGGATTTCACTCAAACACCTTCATCTCATCAACACGAGCTTCCTTAGGAGTTACCTGTGGCTCAGCAGGAGCCTGTAGGTAGGTGGTCTGTGGCACAAGGGGAAGTCAGAAAGCTCCACAGGACTCAGGAGAGCCTCAAGGCTGCCAGCCAGACTATGTTTTAACCATCACCAGGCTAACAATCTACCAATGCCAATGTGATTTCTCTTCATATAACCAACCACTACCCCAGCCTTTTCACCCATGGCTGCAAAATTCCAGTACTGACCAGGCTAACCCACACTGCTCAATCCTTCAGTCCATATGGATGGCACAACTACCATGTCCTTGAAGATGTCCACTGCTCACTTCTACCAACAAATACAAAAAAATTCATACTGTTTAAAAAAAAAAAAAATGTTGAATTTCACTAGTCACATTCATTTACCTAAATTGCATATTTTAGTTGCAAATGTTGTGTGGGTCTATAGTTGCCATGTAGGAAAATGTCATAATTAATAATAACAATACTTATCATTTGAATCCTCAAAAGAATAGACAATGTCAAATAAACATTGTTACTGTTAGTCATGATGACCCTGCAAGTTGGCCAATGACCCCGTTATAAAGACAGAGAGCCAGACTGCACAAGTGAATTCACTGCCCAAGGTCACACAGCTAGCAGTGTGGTCACAAACAGGCCCAAGATGTGCAACTCAGAAGCTGGGGTTCCTTCTCTTGCATCAAACTGCCTACATCTAGAAGCTTCACTGAAGAGAATTTCCCCAGAGAAACCATCTAGAGCTCTAAATTATTAACGTTGAGGTATTATCCAGAAACAAAGATGAGACAGGCCCTAGGAGACAGTAAAGCTTCATTGAGGCTGTTGGAGAGCCTCCTGATATAAAAAGGGGTTTTCCCAACAGCTGCAAGATAAAATATCTCAGCCTTAGAATGAAGAACACAAAGGAAAGAAAATGTGAAAAATAAAAGTTGGAATATTTAAAAAGTAACTAATAAGAAGGAACTGTAAGTAACACTTCCATGATGTGCAGATGCTAGCGCCATCTCTCCTTTAAATCTGAGTAGGTTATAATAGTTTTCTTCCCACCTGCAAGTTGGCTGCAGGGTAATGCTGTGGAGCTGGTTCCCAAGAGATACTCTGTTATCTTCTGTACTACAGGAGAGGAAAAAGGAAAAGGACACCAAAAAATAAAAATAAAAAATAAAAAAATCCTCTAAAATCCATGAAGAGGAAGGACAGAATGACAGGCAGGTATACTTCTCAGTTACAAACAGGAAATAGCTAAAATAATAAATGAATACCCAGATGACAAAACATGGAAAAAACGGGACATCTTAAATTATGTTTTATCTTTGTGAAGCAACCCAACACTCACTGGGAAAAGCGTTTCCTATCATGTGGAGGAAGCAGCAGCACAATGCCACGTGAAATGCAAGGGCATTACTCTTTGCACCCACTAAAATAACACGGCAGCCATCCATCACAGGAGGCCCAGACTCCCACTGTGCAGATAACACTTTGGGACACAGAGTTCTCTGCATTTGCGTAACTTACCCTTGCTCTCTTCTGTGTGCTAACAAAGTTTCTGTTCCTCCTACCATCGGTGTTAGCAGGGCCCTGGTCCGTCACAGCAGTGACAATGTTAGAGCTACTGAGAAGTATCTGAGGCATCCCTGTGCAGATACACAGGGCAGAGACCAGGTCAGACCAGTAATCTGACGGGCAGTGTCTATGAAACACTGGACCACAGGGAGTCCTCCTGCGTGAGCTGCAGAGTATGGCATGGCCTGGTTTGCTATCTGAATGCACAAACCTGGCCTAGGAAACAGCCAAGGAAGCGACGGCTGCCACCTACCAGACAAGCCTGGAACTGGGATGAGGAGGCTGCAGAGCAAGGCAGTCAGGGCTGTGGAGGAAGAGGTGCAGAGGTCTGAACTGGCAGCAATGCGGTCCCCAGGGGTGTCTGGACATATGCAGTGGAATGTAGGATGCTGTCTGTACGCTTGCACGCCTGTTTGTCTTCCACATAATAAGTGGGAAACGTTACCCGCTTCAGTTGGCTAACAGCGAGGTTTGCTAAACACCCTGCAGCATGCCAGACAGTCCCATGCAGGGTGCCTCTGTTGAGAAACACTGGAGGACGTTCCATGGGTACTGAACTCCCCACCCACCTAACTGGGGATAGCAAGGTACTGGGTTAGCTGGGTCTCATCCCGTTTCTGTCTCTAAAATCCTTGTTGCTAGAAAAACATTTCACCTTCCTGAGCCTCTGCATTTCCTAATGTGCAAAATAACAAAGTCATGTTATATGAGTGCTTTTTCATCTGTAGTTACCAACAAAACCCTTTCTTCAAATGAAATTACAGTATAGAGCACGGGCAAAAGTTGAGATTCTCAGGCTGTAGACGAGAGGAGTTAGGTAGGAGGCCTGCCCATTCCCCAAGAGGTGACCCCAAATCAGCTCCCTGAACCCAAGGTGCAGGTTTGAAAAAGACAACCAAAAGCTCTTGGGACCTCTTTGAACATTTGTATTCTAAATGTAAGATTTGTGTTCAAATTTTATGTCTCTGGGAGGAAAAAAAGGCAATAATTTGATGCCAATAACATGGCTTTGAAAACACAGAATCCTGACTCTGGAACATGCTGTTCTTAAGTCTGTGGCCCGGGTCATTTGAACACTTCTCATGCTGCATTTCCTCATCTGTAACATGAGCATGATGGCACTGACATGCAGGGCTTTCCAAACCTAAAGATGACACTGGCTTCCACCAACATCTCCCTCCTGCTCACGGTGAGCCCGTCTCAGTGCGCTACCTCATTTAATGGTATTCTTCACTACAACCCTCTGCGGAAACCCTATAATATTTACATCACGGCTTGTTATATACAGTGAGTACCTCAATTAAGTTGAGAGGGTTCAAAGTAAAGAAACAAAAGAAAATAAATTTGGTCTCAATATATTCCACTATAGTTTGCTACAAAGTACATCAAGGACATTGAAAAGTTCCCACCATGGGGGATACCTAGACTTATATTTTTACTAGAGTATATAATATTTCACTAAATAGCAAAACCAAAATTATACGGTATATTGGAACTCTATCCAAACATTTCTATATAGTCTGAGATGGCATGCTATCTTTCTTTAGAGAATTCCTGACATTATTTTTTCTGTTTAAATCAATACTAAATGACATTTACCAACTAAAAAAAAAAAGAGAGAGAGAGAGAAAAAAAGCAAACTCTCCCCAAATTTCCCCCAGTTCGTCTTGGTCATCCAGCTTACTGATGGCTGCTCAAGGTAGGCATATGAGGCATTACCCTCAGTGCAAACAAATAAAGATATTCACTCAGAACCAGCCCCATACAGAAACCAGCAGAGCAGACTCACGTGCCCAGACGTTCTTCGTGCTTTTTGCTGTCCTTTCCCCACACTTCAATGTCCAAAATGCCCATCCTGTCAGAGAAGTAGTGAAAGTCAAACTGTTCCTGCCACTGCGGATTTGCACTCTTACACAGTGTCTAGAAAACATGCAGTTATAACATTTATTTTCTTCAAACGTCATTCATTGCTACAGCAGCTACACATTAATTTCATCTCTAAACTGCAGAAGGTCATGGTGATGGGCCTCGCCCCTTATAAAGTTAAACTTTCATTTTTGGAATAAAAGGGACTTCAAGGGTTCAGGAATCAGCAAATCAACATTACACTTCTAGCTGGCCCCCAGATTAAAAAATATATCCACCAAGTGGATACAGTTATCTCACAAGAAACCATAAATAATGTATATATGTATATATATGACATATATCCATAGTCATTTTGCAACTGATCTCTCTTAGAGAACATAACACTGACTGATTAATCAAACACAAGCAAGATTTTTGTTGGCATATTCATTTGGTGCTGGCTTAAGAACTATATAAATTAATAGTTTGGGGTCTTAATTAACATCTGTCAGATGCATTAAATGAGAACCCATAACGTGTACATTGCCATGTATTTTTAAGTCTGAGGTTACTGAGTTCAGTCACTAGACTGGGAGGAAGCTTAGGAAATTCCACTGCAGCAAATCTAAAAATTAACAAGACTGGTCTGAAAACCCACAAGTGTTGCTGTGTCCCCCAAGAGTGATTTCAAACTGCCTATGAGTTGGGTTCACTGGCAGGATTTTTATTTTTGTTTCATTTACATAGAGATTCAATTTGTGAATAAAAAGTGAGCAAAAATGTTGGTCAGTAAGTATCAGACTCTAAGTGCCCAGCATCAAGAATTAAATCCTAGCACCAACTATTCCTGCATGAGAAAAAACATGAACAACTCAGACCTCAGCTGTAGCCAATGTCATGTAAAATCATTTAAGCTGTTTGTCACATCAGGCTTAACATATCAGATCACAGAATTTAGAAACCAGGAAGAAGAAAAAAAAAACAAACCTATTAGACCACAAATTAAATAAAGCGTTCCCCAAGGGGGAATGTAGCAGATATTGAACTAATTCTACACTTCACCTTAGTCCAAAGGGGTAAGTGTGCTTAGTGATGAATAATTTTTCCATAAATCCTCAGCCTGACTCTGGCCAGTTGAAGGAATCTTAATGGAGAGACATGGTTACCCTGAATACATTCACCGTGAGGTACAGCTTGAAATTACCTATGTAAAATAATTATCTGCATATTTCTGATGTAACTTGCCCTGTTTCTTGAATTTCTTATAAACTATTCTTCAGCATGAGCCACAATTCTCTGCTCCTTTCTGCTACAGTAAATGACATCTCATATTTGATTTTGCACTGAGAATTGTGCAGCACAGACAAACTCTTGCCTCTCTAAATCATTTTCCAACTTGTGTGCATCTGCTGTGTCCTCAGTGCTGAAAGCCTCAACTACAAATATCCTCGGGTAAATTTTTAAAATCTCCCATTGATTTTTTTTTCTATGTGGCTTTTGACAAGTGACTTAACTTGCAAGTACCCCAGATCCCTCAATCCATAAAACACAGAAAATGTCCCTGTTTGACAGTTATGTAAAACCAATTAATTATCATGGTTTACAGACTATGACTTTTGAAGTAAAATCCACACCAAATTATTAAGATTAAAAATTAAATGGAATTTGGATTGGCAGAATAAGATGACTTATTTTTAAAGACAGCTGAAAATGTCTTTACTTGTGTTTGAAACAAATCACTTTAATACTCTGTTTCTGTTCTTTGGTTTTGTTTTTAATCACAGCAAAACAGTACTAGATATCAATTTTTGGTGTTAAGACTAACAAGTAAGACAAAGCAAAGGGTATACATAATTTTGAAAATTTTTTTTCGTTATCTCAAATATTTTAATCCAATGTCACGTATTGTATTATTTTATTTTTGTAGAATTTTATCAACCCTCAGGTATCCATTTCCCGCATTCCATGAAACATAGTTTGCTTATTTTTAAAAGGAAAATAAATCATGCATTCAAATCTATTTTTAATAAGCTTTCTCTAGCTCTGAGTTGCTATATTAAAATATACTAAGCAATTAAAACAAGACCCATAATAATTGACTGCACTTATACAATCGTTTTGTTTTCTAGGACATTGCTTAATATAGTTAGGAGACCTAAAATTAATTACTTCTATTCTTATGAAATTTAGAGCGAGAAAACAATGTTTAATTTTTTTATTCCTGAAGATGTTGTTCTCTTTATGGAATTGATAGAACTTACCTTACTTTTATACCTCTGATCTCCCAGTTTTAACAGGACAAACATCTCTGTCATACTTCCTCCTGAGACATTCTTCCCTTCCAACAAAGTTATACTTATAATCCCATTCCACAGTTGGTTCTTTTTCAAGGACTCTGAGAGCCGTAGGTTGCGTATCAAAGAGGACTAAAGCAAAAAATAAAGATGACATAAATTTGCTGATAATTCTTGAGAGTGACTTTGGTGATCATAGAAATTCTGGTTTTCAGTATTTGATTATAAGCATCACTCCCTGCCTGGTGAAAAGTGTTATTTTTCATTGGTTTTGCAAACCTGCAAACCCAGTTATCTGATTTCCTTCTCGAGCTTTGGACTTGTAATAATATAGTGAAGGACAAATATAAGCAACACTTTGATTTGGCACAGGCCTGCACTCCCTCCCAATATGCACTTTGGTAGGAATCCTTAAACTGGGCCTTCGGAAATTTCAATAGTACAAAGAGAAGAAAGGCATTCTGGGAGACAGAGATATAAGAACAAGGCTTGCTTTGCAGGAAAACAAAACACTCTGGGCCTTTAGAAATAATGACTTCGAATTGATCCTTCACATTTGAATCTGTCCCCACTTCCTTTTATTCCTTGGGCTACTACTTAAAAGCTCACCACTACTGTGAGATTCAAAACCCCAAATACAGCCTGTAATGGCCTAGCTGGCCAAATGAGCTTTGCACATCTGGCTAGTGGGGCAGGGTGGGGACAGGGATGGATAAGGTACATTTCACAGCACCCGGGAGGGACCCAGCAGAGATTCAGTAACTGTTAGCTTTTTTTTTTTTTTTTTTTTTCCTTTTCTTAACTATATTACTCATACACACCTTATAGAGAAAAGACAAATAAATACCCCCTGCTACTAAATTATAAAGACGATAGCCATATTTTACTTTTAATTTCCATTATGTAAATTTTCAAACATATACAAAGGTAAAGAGAACTATATAATAAATCTCCACGTATTTATTTACCAGATTCAACATATTGCCAATCTTATTTCATCTGTCCCTTCATTATGTTTTTCTGGCTGAAATATTTTAAACCAAAATCCACATTCGTTTGTACATAACCATCATGCCATGATCACGCCCAACAAAAGGAACCATCATTTTCCTTAATATCATTAAATACCCAGTCACATGCACATTTCCCTGATGGGCTCAACAATGTCTTTTTATGGGTAGTTTGTTTACGTTAGGATCCCCACATGATCCACGTGCTGCGTTCAGTTGGCGGAGTTTGGAGTTCATTACATTCTCTATTCAGTAGGTGAATTGGCACAAGCGGAGACGTCTTTATTTGAAAGAGGAATAAATGGGCTGAAGGATGTAAATGGCACTGAGCATCATAGGAAAGCAATGAATTTCTAACAGCATATATTCACTCCTGTCAGCCGCTCACTATATCTTTGAGATCACTTAGACATCAATTTGCTCGGACACCAGTTAGTCACAATTTATCACAACAAATGGTATGTCAGTACCATATTAATTATATAGCAGCTTACCTCATCCAACCCACATCACTCCATCACTCTTAACAAACGATGCAGCAATTCCACACCCCACGTTCTGTTGATCATTTTATGACAACGTTAAACAAAATACATTCAAGGAAATATATACTCCCAAACTTCATACGCATGCTGTTTTTCTCCTGAAACACACACGCGTTCACGCACACCCACACACAGGCTCTGGACATGCTGAGACTAAGCAGAGGTGGGGGGGGAGAATTTATCTAAAAAAAAATTGAAAAACCTGCTGTCTGGTGAACATGAATAATCCTCTCTTAACTCCTATTTGCAGTTGGGTTCTGGATAAAATGTATTGAATAACGAAGATATATGTAATAGTTAAAATTAAGCAATTTTATATTTGTTAAAAACAATACACACCATCACAATATATAGACAGATGTCTGTGTAATGTATATGTCTATATATGTGTATACGGGTGTAGATATACTTAGTACATTTTATAGCTTATTAAGTACATGGGCTGAAAACTTCTACTTTTAAAGTTAAAATGAGATTTTGATTCATATATCCTGCCACAATTCCTTTTTTTTTTTTGCCTTTTCTCCAAGTTTGACTCGCCAACCGACAGGCTAAAAGCATGACCTGTCCCACGACCATGCTTCAAAGTTCCGAGAGATATATTCCTCCCTAAACACTGCAACTATTTCAAAATCCTTTTTACAAAAAAGGGAGTAATGTCCACAAAGGATCAAAGGGCATCCTACAGTCTGGCAATTGCCTAAGAAAAATGGCAGCACTTCCATGAAATATGCCCTAAAATAATTTTGCGGCTTGGTATGTCCTAATTTCAAATTGGATGTTTATCTTGGAAAGTCTTCTATCTAACTTGTCCATAAAACAGCCCCACTTAGCTCTGTGAGCTCTGTGAAAACGGAATCCAAAGCTGGTTATTAAGGGGGCCTAGAGATCGGTTCCATATGGCGGAACAGCATGGGAGGGCAAGTCTGAGGCCCGCGTCAGGCGCGGCTTGGCTGGAGCTCCTGATCTATCCACGGACACTCGTTTCATTACACCATAACATCTGGATTATTGCCTGTAATGTCCCTGGGAAATATCCACTTTCCATCAAAGCCTTTATCTATCTCAGTCAGACTTTGAACATTTTAGTATTTAACGCAGTCTTGTTTGATCTGATGGACCTGCTCTCTGCTGTCCATGATTTTTTTTCCTCTCCAAAACTCAGAATAGAAGTATTTACTGCACAGCTCACAGATAGAAAAGAATGCAAGACCTTTATTCTACTTATTTCACCCTAAATATTTCTGCAAAACCCACCACAAGGTTTTCTCCTAAATAAAGTTGCATCTGCAAGCCACATATTCAGGGGTGGGGGGTGTGCTTTAAAGAAGTCTCTTTAATTACTTTAACATTTCTCTTCCACCTTGACAGGCGTGATGAGGCTGAAGAGCAGGGTCTGGGGCTGGGGGCAGGGTCTGGGCCATGTTGTCTGTGCTCTGCTGCAGAGCTGAGCTCTCAAAAATCTCTTGTGCTTTTCTACTCCCTTTCTCCCCACAATAAATCGACTCCTCTGCACTCACTCAGTTAGCTGAATAGCTCAGGTTTTCATGTCCGTGCCCGAGCCTATAAGTGAAATTTGTCATCTTAATGCAGCTTGGAATGTGGAAGGAGAAAAGGAAATCACCCATCAAAGGGGAAACCCACCCCACCTGAACTGAAACAAACACCAGGAGATAGCGCAAGGTTTCTGGGTCCTGACCCTAATTCCTCAGCAGACATAATGGATAAAATATAGTACATCACGGTTTTGTTATTTTTCTCCTTCCTCCCAGAGGATCAGAACTTTTTACTATTTCTGTGTTGATTCATTGATCTGCTCTATCTTCCTCAGGCCCCACCCCACCAAATCCACACCCGTTCTAAAACAGAAAAAGTGACTCCCATCTAAAGTGCACACATCAGTCACTAATAGTGAAAGCAAGGTGTGGTATTCAACTGGGAAGCACATTGACTTTTGTAAAAGTAAAACAGCTTTGACAATATTAATTTAATTCTGATTCATGACAATCCCACAGCCAAGGCAGGGAAGGAAAAAACGAAGTAAGGCAGAGTATGCCTGTGGATTCAGACAGAGAGAACCTGCACAAATCTTTGATCTAGGCAGAAACAGAATCTTAAAACAGCCTATTGGCATGTCCCAGGAATGACTGTCATTCCTAGGACATATAAAATGGACTACAACTTGGTGACATGCATTACTGTATTTGAGGATCCAGGCCAAGGGGCAGGCTGTGGAGACGGTGTGATGTGTATTCCAGTATCCCACTTTCTCGGCAAGGTTGTAAAGAAAACACTGGGCTGATGGACAGGTCAGCTCAGTGTCTCCTATCTGTCCCGAGGCAGGAACAGCAGCAGAGAGATCAGGGTAAAGAAAGATCCTGAAAGAAGGGCATGGAGTCAGGAGCTGGGACAGCAGCCTGCTGCCATGGAAGGCAGGGTTATATTCAGACACACTGCACTCCAGAACTGACTCTGCTGACCAATACCTTGGGGCAATTATCCAAAATACTCCTCTGCATATAACAAAATACCAAAAAAGCCCAAATAAATGAAAAGGAGGTCAGTGAAGAAAGCACCAACTAGGGAATACCTACCAGGTGCCAAATACTGTCTGGGTACTTCATATATCATCTCAGTGACAGAAGTACAAAAATATCAGTGTTCCCACATTGCCAGTGCATCCTCGTTTGACTCATTAAGTATTTTTTCCTAAGTCATTGTGAGGAAGTAGGAAGTCAATGGAAAAAAATGTTCAAAAAGAATGAACCAACTTTGTAAGAAAAATGAATAATAAAACAAGATTCCAACTATGATGACCACTGCTTTGAAAAGCTAAGAAAAACATTCAGTCTATAAAAGGTTTCACTGAAATATTCCTTTTAAGCTTTTTCAACATGTAAGACTACTGCTCCTTGTCAACAGCTTTTATAGCATGACATGAGAAGATCCATACATCCATGGAACAGGCTCCCAGAAAAGATCCTATTCGGCAGCCCCTTTATTTCATCTGAAGAGGATCCTGTGGGCATAAATTATCCTAGAACTACACAAAATTCTTTGCATAAGGATATAAAGAAAACCGTTTAAATTTCCCACATGTACACGGATAAGATTTATATTTGTAGATGACAATTATATCACAATCCCAGAGATAGGGATAATCTGTGTGTACAAAGACATTAGCTATAAAAGCTCTGTATTAAATTTAACATTTTAAATTATAAGGGAATATCATCAATTTTACACTTAATAAAAATTAGATTAAGATTTAAAAAAAAAGGAAAGACTATAAATACCCAATGGTTCTCAGAGTTGAGGGCCAGGAAAATGCTTCTAATGCATTTCCTACTATTAAAAAAATGAAGAAGGAAAAATGAAGACCATGTGATTCAACAAGTTTTTTTTCTGCCCTGACTCCTAGGAAGCTTAACTGGTGTGCTCATAGGCAGTAATATTTACCGTCTAGTATTCCTTGATTCTCTTATGTCATTCTGCTGGCTTCACTTCTCCACTTCATTGTTTTACGTCTTTCCTTCACTTAAAATGCTTCAAAAGCACCGCTCTCCAGGGCTGGGGTGGAGTGAAGCAGCTGAGGCGCTCAGTTCACTCTCTGGCTTCTGTGAGTGTGGGACTGGTGCCTCAGCCTGGTGTCACTTTGGGCTTTGCACCCTGGGCATCCCCTCACCTCACCCTAATGCCAACCCTACTCCCATCAGCTAAAGGTCAGCAGCCACAGCTACTGGCCCACAAGGCCTGTCCTTCCTGACATCTCTAGCTTTGTCTCCTATTATTCCCAGAACCTACTTCATACTCTAGTCCATACCGGTGGTTGTCAAATTTCAGTGTGCTTCAGAATCACCTGGAGGGTTTGTTGAACAAGGTCTTAGATGGGAAGCAAGAAGTTCCACTTCTAACAACTGCCAGCTGCAAGTGAAAACCAAGTTATTTGGAGCCCTGTCATCAATAGTTTGGAACTCTTGTCATGTGCCACATTATTTTATACTGAAATGTCTCAATTTATTTCATCCCTTTTTTTACTTGGTAAGATTCATTCTAGTCTTCTTTTTCTGAGAGCTTCCCCTGAGCCCAGCATCCAGCCCACACCACCCACCTGCAAGGGTACATACCCCCATCACTCTCCTCATCTCTCCTACCAGGTCATCGATTCAGATGGCAGAGTCTAATTCATCTTTGTATTCCTAGGACATTATTCCTGCCATACAGTGTGTGCTCAGTGAGAGATCTGGGGCTAAAACTGAGTCTAATGTCATTGAAATGTTTAGAAAGACAATGTCTCCATCCTTCTGGCCTGGAGCACACACAAGCTTTGAAAGTTCCAATAGATATATGGGCTTGCTTGAGCAGGACTGCAGCCTTCAGAAAGGAGGAAAGCCCTTCAAGTTCATTATGTCCAGGCTAATGCTGACCTAGACTTCATAACAAGGCAGTAGTTAAGACATTCAGCTGTGGGTCAGCGTAATGCCACATCCAGATAGATACATAGATACATAGGTAGATAGGCAGATAGGTAGATAGGCACACAGGTAGATAAACTGATAGATGATATATAGAGATAGATGATAAACAGATAAATAGAATAGATAGATACGATATGGTAGATAGAAATAGGTGACATACAGAGATAGATGATAGAAGATATAGAGACAGATAATAGAGATGGAGAGAGATAGACAAATAAATTAGCTACATTAAATCATACATAGGTAGGTAGATAGATAAAGACAGATAGCTATATAGCTAAATAGATATACATGGCTGTTTTGTGTATGAAATTCTCTAATCCTTTGAGTTTAACCAAAGAAATAAAAAGGTAAAAGGTGTTACTATGGATGGGCATTCAAGTTCAGTTAAGAATGCATGAGAATGTGGCTGGCCAGTTAGCTCAGTTGGTTAGAGCACAGCCTTATAACACTAGGGTTGTGGGTTCTGATCCCTGTACTGGCCAACTGCAAAAAAAAAAAAAAAAAAAAAAAAAAAAAAAAAAAAAAGATATATATATATATGAATGAAAAAGAGCAAAACAAACAAAAGAAAAGCACTCTGTTAACTGGGAAACTGTTAAATGTTCTTAGCATAATACTCTCCTTTTAGTTCCTCAAATGGACCATATTTCCTCTTGCAACAGGGTTTTGCTTGTACTACTTCTTGGACCTAAGGATTTAGGCAGAACAGAAATAAGTTAGGTGAGTTCAATTAGAGAAAGTGGCACAATGAGAGAGGGTATTTACCTGGAAGGCAGGAAGAGAAACAGCTACTCCAGTCCTTTTCAACCAAAACTATGATTAGACAAAGCAATCACAAAACTCCCTCCTGGTTTTCACCTGGGCTGTGGTCACAGAGCAGCTCATTAAGAGATGGATGGATGGATAGCACAGACAGATACATACACGGATGGATGGAGCTTCCCTCCACATTCTCTGTCTTCTTTCAGTTGAAGTTCCCCCACATTAAACTACCTTTATGCCAATTCCTCTCCTTGTAAGAAGCCAGCTAGAGGCCAGCTGATGGGGTACCTAGAAAATGCAGCCTGCAGAGGTCAGCCTCTGCAATAACAGGGAGGAACCAAAATAAAAGAAGATAAAACCAAACAGGCTCAAAATTGGCACCACTCATCAACTGATTTCAAACAGAAAAAAAAGTTTCACTAATATAGGTCATGTCTCTTACTTTAGATAGCTGACAAGTGTCGAAAGCTGGGAGTGTCTAAAACAGTGAGTCAAAAGAGGAGCTATGTGAGAGTATGTACAAAGTGAAAATTCACCTAAAAAAAAGGAAAATCCATAATAAAGAGCCTTGGTGGTCAAGCACATCACCTGTACAGACCCAAATAATAGCAGGGATGTGTGTATCTGTGTGTGCACATATGCACAAAGTGTGTGTATACACATGTGCACAAAGTTTGTGAATACAATCAGTGATTTGTCAGTTCCATTTTTATATAATTTTTTCTTTGCCCATTAGACCATTTAACATAAAAGAAATAAACGCTGATTTTTTTTTTTTTTTTTTTTTTTTTTTTTGCAGCTGGCCAGTATGGGGATCCAAATCCGTGACCTTGGTATTACCAGCACCATACTCTCCCCAAGTGAGCTAACCAGTCTGCCCCAAATGCTGTTAATTTTTGTCTGTATAACTGTTACATACATTAGAGCAGAGAGAAGTGAGGCTGATAACAGTTCTATGCACACCAAAGATTATGGATGGTTAAGAGAACTAGGAATTGGATCCAGAACCTATTAAATCAAATTCCCAATTCTCCCTGAAACGCTCATTTTAAAGGGCTTTTGGATAAAACCTAACATGTTTTTAAAGGCAATCTCTGTGTATTTCCTATATTGAAGTCTAAGGAAAAATAGGATGCAGTTTAGAAGAGAGTCCACAGATGCTCTGCCATTCAGGCAACTTTTGGAAGATGCAAAATTATAATCTTATGGGGTTAAGAAGCAATTTTATAAATAAAGTTGTTATAAAAATAAAATTGAGATAAAAAGTCAATGATATTTTATAGCAATACATTACTTAGGACTAGTAAAATTTTTGATAGCTAAATAATCTTTGTCAAACTCTTACATAATATTAAATATATATGGAAATCCTAAAAAAGAAGCTTGTAGTTTAAGAATACCAAAAGATAGGTTGACCAGCATATTTTAACTACTTCTACAGAGTGTTAATCACAGTGTCTACAGAGTTTCTTTGTGACTCCTTTTACAAGCCAAATAATAGGTTTCTCATTTTTCCCTTTAAAACTACATACTCTCAGAAACAAAAAGTCAACATGACAATTAAAATTTTTCACCAACATATAACTCACACGTCTCCGATAAGGCCATGTATCATTTCCAATGAACTTTACTCATCTAAGATTTTATTAAACATGTATACTAGGTTTGGGTATATAGTATATTACATCCCTGAGCCCAGTATGCTGAAGTCAAAATTCTACAAATATCATGACTGGGAAAAAAAAAAAAAAAGAAGAAAATGGCTCAGTTCCAAGACACAACTCTGCAGTACACATATAAATACTGCTCTCCGAGATCCTCTGCTCCCTTCATATTTCTGATATTTTTATCCAGGCTGTCCATTTTTCCTATTCCTCTTCATTCCTTTGGCCATTCTTCCATAACCTCTCCTGTCCTCCCTAGACTCCAATATTCCCCAAGCTCACAATTTTTCTTTCTAGCCTTTATGTTCTTCCACAAACTGCCAGTGCTCTTCCACAGACCGAAGCTCCCTAACTAAAGATGGTTATTGATGTACAGTACCGGTGTTTTAGTGCAGCAGCAGAATCAATAAACAAGAAAATACTGCTTTGTCAGGCTTCAGCAAAGCATTCTGGGAAACTTTACTGCTTTGGGTGGTTACAGAAACTCAGAGCAGAGCCGGGCTCCCTTCTGTGGTGAGAAATGATGCTCTTCTACCCTCTAGTGACTATAAAGGAATAAGGCAAAAGTTGGAGGAATTTTTGAGACAGCTTCACGTTATTTTTATTTCTTAAAAACCAGAGTCTTGACAACCAAGTGAACTGGTAGGATAACAAAGCCCCTTATCATAGTTATTTTAAAATGTTCAAAATGCAAGCAATAGATATTTTAGTAAGTATGAGTCAGAACTTTGGTTCCTTTGGATTTCTTTGGAAAGTTTGGCTTTAAGGGACTAGTGCTAGTCAGGTTAAAATTCTCCACCCGTTTCCCTCCCGACCCACACAAACTCACAGAATCTTTAAGCAGGAGGTGCTCCCAGTTTCCAACTCCTTGTTGTACAGAGAAGGAAGCACTAAGGTACACTGAGGTTAGAAGTTAGAGCTGGAGTATACATGTGCACATATGTGTGAGCGTGCAAATATATTCATACACAGATTGTCTACACAACCTCTTCCCACCAAGCATACACACCACCAACCACCACCACTCAGAAACTGAACTAAATAGCCTGAAATATTGCATCATTTAATAGTAATTATTTTGTGTAGATTATTTCTCTTTAAAAAGCAGCAGATCTGCTAAATTGTTATAAATACATTTTTCTAGTTTCGCTTGCTTATTTTACACTAATTATCACATATGGTACCTTAAGTTACAACTTTCTAACAGTAACTCTTCAACTTTCTAACTTAATAACTTTTCAATTTTCTTAAATTTAAAAATTAAGAGATCACTTTTACTTTGGTACGCCTAAACTTTTTATAAATTATACCATATTGTATAACTGCATAAAAAGATTCTTCCAATGTAAAAAAATCACCAGTTCTTCACGAAGAAATCTTTAAAGAAACTCTTACCAGAAAAGTAAGAGATGGCTTTTTCAGGAGATTTCATAAAAGAGATTTAAAATATATCACATGTTCCTTTCAATCAATCTTTACATTGCCTCTATAACACTAATGCTAGTTGCCATCGAATGGTAAATAACTTCCTAAAGGACTAAATCTAACCATGTTATATTTGAAATAATCCAAGCTTAATGAAGTGTAACATTCTAACATGGCCGGTGCATATAAAATGTCAGCACTAAAACAAGTGTAATTCAAACATCTGGTTATGCTCCTTTTAAATTTTTATTTAAAAAAAAAATAAGTTTGTTCCCTTAATATTGTTCCCTCTTATATCAATAACAGGGAAGAAATGCTGTTACATGTAAAGGCTGAGTAATATCAATTATTTATACATTTGCATTTGCTGCAAGATGAAGTTTTTAGCCAAATGATTTAAAGAAAAAAACAAATATATTTACCTTGTTGGCACTTAACCGCTTCCGATTTGACCAGCGCTAAGGATTGTGTCCAGAGAACGGTGAAAATAGCAAAATGAAACAGAGAAATAGAATTGTTAGCAATGTAATTATATTAAATGGTGCAGGTTACATCCAGATAATTAACACCCCAGCTCTGAGGTTACAAAGAAAGCACATTTGAGGCAGAAAATAGAAACAAAGAAAAATCACATTTATGTGGTTGTTATATCATTTTCTTAAACCATTCAATATGAAAAGTCAATAACATATGAATGCAGTTCAATCTTTAGAAGTACTTTTTTTAATTACTGTAAAATACAATATCTCTAAAAAAGCAGAAAGATAGATTTACCTTACTTGAAATATTCAGACAGTACAATGAAAATGTTTAGGAAATTCATGACCAATGTTAGTTCATGTTTAGGTTTCCATAGTTTTAGATACTAGAAAAAGTAATTCCATTTACTTTCATTGATTAAATCTCAATATTTAAAATAATAGGAAAAAAGTCTAAATAATTATTGCACAATTTATTGTACTGAGTAAGGGAAGAAAAAAATTCTAAACAGCAAGAAACTTCACCACTGTTCTCTTTTGATCTCTCATTTGTCATGCTAAAGCTGTTGAATTTCATCTACAATAAAAACTCTCTCCCAGCAAAATCCTCTCATTATTCCTGTCACTGTCCAGTATGACAAAACTCCATTCTGGCTGGTTAACCAACTAACTGGTTGTTAAAAATTGGATAAATTCAGGAGATTACAACTCAGTTATGAACCTAATCAAGCAAAACACATTTACTATTATGCTTAAGGAAAAAAAAAATCCCTTTAGGTAAACGACCTATCTACTCTGCCAGTATGTCTTCCCAATAAATTAGAAACCAGAAAATAAATAGTCTTCAGGGGAAATCCACTTACATTCCACTGACCAGCAACTAGAAACACTGGTACAGAAATGACTTGAAAATATGCTTCATTAATAACACTTACCCTGGTGAAATTGCAAGTTCGGCATTCAGTACATGGCACAGAATTACAGGTACCACAACTTGGGTATTCAAATCAGCTTTTTTCATATTTTCCCAAGATAGTGACAAATATTTTCACCCAAATCAAATACCAAAATTAGTTACCATCTTATAGGTGCACAGAGCTATTTAATGCCCTTTGACGTACAACCACCAATTTGATTTTTATAATAATCATAAAATAGAAACAAAACAGATAAAGACATTGGTGGAAAATGTCTATTACTGTCCACTTACTACGATGCTATGAACCACCGCATACTGAGTCTCTACTGCATGCCAAGCACCATATTTGATAATCTCAATCTTTATAACCCTATAAAGCAGATTTTTTTTTATCCTCATTTTCACATATGAGGAAACTGTAGCTAAGAGGGATTAAACAATTCAGTGAACTTGACCAGTCCACCAGTGGAGCTGGGATTCAAACCCAGGCAGTCTGACAACAAAGCCCATAATTTTAACCACAACCCTATTTTTGCCAAGAAAAAGAAATGGATAGTATTTTTGTCAGCCTTCCAGCCAGTGCCTTACCTTCTGACTGTACCACACTGAAATACATCTAAATTCCTGGACATGAGGATAAATTCATAGACGTTTTGCACATGTTAAGATTTTTGTCAGTTGGGTTCTAAAGTGTCAAAGACTGCCTCAGTGATGATAGAAAGAAAAATGGGTGCAAAACTGAGAATTCAAATGGAAATGTCTCCATCAGCATTTAGATTAAAAGGGAAATTTATACACAAATCATCCTTATCAATCTATTGCCTTCAAGTCCCAAGTGCTAGTCATTTCCATGTAAAAACGCATTATAAAAATGCCTTTAAATATTAACTTAAATTCAGTGAAAGAAACAAACGTTTTCTGATATGTGTTATACCCGAAAAGCCCATGATATACACTGTAATTTGAATAATGGTACATGGCTGCGAATAATTATTCCTTGATCGGTTATACTTTGGTCAAGTATATAAACAGAAAAAGAAAACTACCGATCAGAACAAATAAGAGCAGGCAGGGTTTTTTACATTAGAATATCCCCATAAAATATATATAAATATATTGCACACTAGACTTCTGTCAGACAGCAAATAACAAAGAAAACAAGAAAGTACACGAGTAAGCAGGTGGACATTTTACAAACTTCTGCACAGAGGGTGGGGAATCAGACAAAAGATGGACCAAACTAAATGAGAGGAGAACTGAGGTTACTCTTTGGATTTTGAAAGATATTCTTTGAGATGTTTTACAAAAACAAACCTGAACTGCATCTAGTATTAATTTCCCTGCAATTTGAAATAAATTGAAACTAAAATGGCATTACTTTAAAACTCCAAATGTTGGCAATACTTAAATATATTTTAAGTACCAAGATTACTGCTAAACATAATCCAATATACTGTAGAAAAATTCACAAGGGTAGTCATTTCAATATGCAGCTATTTTCATGGGGAAATCATCCAACTTTACAAACCCCATTTAAATATGTACGACATTTTTGAACACATCAGCTGGCAAGTGCTCATCTAGGTAGCAAATGACACCTATTTACATCACATGCTACTCTAACCTGGTCCTCAGCCCAAGTGATTTGTCACCTATTACACCCATTGACATCGAATCCAGAGTCACAGATGCAGAGGCAACACTGTCAGGACTGAGAGAAAGCTAAAGAAAATCTCTCTTCCCTTGTGTGAAATAGGAAAAGAAAAAGTTTATTTTCAACATCAATTTAAGACATTTTAACATGAAAATATCAGCATTACTGAGGTCTCCAGTGTTAACAGTGCCACTTTTTATAAAAAGTAATAAATGTAGTTTTATTCTGGACTGTCAAGTAAATTCTTGTAAGTAAAAATTTTAAATTAAAAATGGAGAATATTTAGTTGACCTCTGGCAATTGAAAAGTCACAGTGCAGTTTTTCTACTTCTTGAAGCTATCTTCTGTGTTTACTAGTCAATCAGTCATGACTTTCATAATGAAATAAATTTCAGTTAAAAGTTTAAGTGATGTCAATTGAAGTATATTCCTCTCATCCACCCACTGCCTCAATTCAAGAAGCATTATTGGAGGCCTAATTTATTAATAGATTTCAGATTTTCATACTGGATTCTAAACATGCTAAATTATAACATATCTTATTCTTTTTCAAGTAGGTACTTTAGTTGACTTTAAAAATACCTTTCAAATAAGTTATAATCAAAGATGCTTTTTGTTCTTATTTTAATCCTTAGAATTATAAGGTACAAGCATAATCCTTGAAAATAGAATAATATTACAATTCATACCCACATATTTGAGAGCACCCATCATATCATGACAAAATCTAAGGAACTGTTGATGTTATATAGACATCTTCAATGGGTAGTGTGATGACTAGAAATTTCCATGAAATAGACCAGAGAACATTAAAATCTGTATCTTCCCAAAAACACTTCCAATAGAAAACTTGGCAGTTAAAAGTAAAAAAGAGAAAGAAGAAGAAATTGAAATTCTGCAAACATAGACTTGATTGCCTTAACACACAAGTTACAACACAATAATTAAATCCTGATAACTGTTTTTCACAACTGAGTAATGCTGAAGTAATCTAGGGCCAGAAAAAAAATAATAAATAAATAGAAGAATTTTTTTACATTTTATTTTAACTTACACATTGTAATTGTACATACTTATGGGGTACAATCTGATATTCTGATATATATATATATATATATATATATATATATATATATATATATATATATATATATATGTTGTGTAATAATTGGGTCAGGGTAGCTTATGTATCAATCACCTCATGCATTTATTATTTCTTTGTGGAGAAAACATTCAAAAGATACAATTCCTTAATGGATTTTCTTTCCAGTGTTTCAAAAGAGAGGATGTACATAACCACAGATAAGTACTTTAAGTCTCTTTAAAATTACTTGTCTCCCACCTAAAATAATTGCAGAAGTGTCAGTTGTCTGTTAACTCAGAAATCAAAAAGCAATTGTAATGAAGAATTTAAAAAGAACAAAAGGGTCACACTTACATGTCTCTTGAAATCACCCTGTTTTACCACTAGGTTCAAATTTAACACAATCACTCCCATGTCATCTTCTAAACTGTTTGGATCTTCCAATTTTAAAATATGTTCAGTCGTTCTATAAGCAAAAAGCAACAAATAATTTTAGCACTTATTAATAATACTGTATAGCCTTACACATACGCATCAGGTTCTTATGGTAAAAGTTTCCTACTTGTGAATAAGGATTAGACACAATGCTAAAAAGGCACCAAATTCAGTGAAAATAAACCAACCATATTCAATGTTAGAAACATTGTTTGGCATTGTCTAAGTCAACATTTGGTTAACTGATTCCCCTTCTCTACCGCCCAAATAAAATTAAATTCTTGTTTTAATTTTAAGTTAGGTTATGAACCTAAATGTTAACAAATGAAATTGAAATTGCAAAATCCAGTACACATTTCAGGATACATCATAAAAGATTTAACATCTGATGTTAAATCTTTAACATCTGATGGCATCTAAAAAGCAAAAATCTTAGAAAATATATTAAGTTATAACACTTTTAAAAGCACTCTTTCATAGATTCAGGTATTATTTTTTATAATTTGATCTCAAAAACAGCACCATTTAACATTATCTTGAGTTCCCCCTAAAATTCATTAATAACAATTAAACGGTAAAAATACAATACCTGTTAAGCTCAAGATCACTGAGAATGACAAATGCAGAACCCATGAAATCAGACGTGGTTAAATCTCGATCATATACCTACAAAGAGGGCAGAGGCCAGTAACATATATGAATATGGTAAACTAACCAAATTTATCAAGTTATTAAAAAATGCAATTGGCTGGAAATTTTGAAATCAGTCTTTCAGATCTTACAATAATTTGCACAATACAGATAAAGAGAAATTTAGCCAAGCTTATGCAGAGACCAGAATTATTCAATTTTGCCCATTTTGCCTACGATAGCCAAAACAACAGCAGAAAATACTTTTAAGGCAGTATTCATATAAATTAAAACATTATGCACAATGGACCATTGTCTGTAGTTTAAATAGTCTCTCATTTAAATTTGGTATTTTCCACAGTGAGCAGATCTGTCAATTAAATAGAAATTTGCTAAATATTCTATAACAATCCCATCCTGCACTCAACTCATGCAGTTTTAACCCAGATGTTAGAGCAATTGATGCTCACAACCAGTAGCTTAAAGCTCTATTAAATACAGAGTTATTCTTAATGAGAAAGGCTTTAGTACTTGTCACCACTGCCACTACCAGTAATAATTCTTCCACATTCAGTAAATTTAAATACAATCAATGGATATTTTATTTCCACTCTGATTTTCTGCGGAGCATATCTCATTGATCTGAGAGAAACAAACAGTTTCAACAAATGGTATAAAGAATTCCTTCTATATTAATAGTCTTAAACCAGTCCTTGAGGATAATAAAATAATTAATTTTGGCAAGTTCATTTTTAAGAAGGCATGAAAAACTGCTGAGAAATAAATGTTTTTAATAAAGGAACAGATTTGAAAGCCATCTGTGATTACCTTGACACGCAGCTTTTGATCAATGCTCTGTATGGGCAATACAACTATCTCATCCCAAACAGGGTTCAAGTTCTTATATATGACTTTACTTTTATACAGCGTCTTCCCATTTAGCTTAAATTTCACATAGGGATCACTTGTGCCTTCAAAAGAAAAAAAAACAGAATTTTAAAACATACATAAAAGCTTTGGATCGTCTTTAAATAAGGATTCTTCCCACACTCCTGGGCTCAGAGCATTCTCGTGAGCACACCCAGAACAACTGTCTCCCTGCAGAGTGATCAAAGGCCCCAGAGGTGGAGAGAAAGGAAACAATTTGGGACTAAATGACTAATTCCATTTTTGCCTTTAGTGGTAGAATACTAATGGGCTCCTTGGGCTTTTTCTGTTTTGTTTCACTGTGAGAATGTAGGGTCACCCCTACCTACCCTCTAAAATTCAAGAAACAAAATCCATCTGCACCAGCGACTGGTAGGAGGAGTCCTAGGGAGAAACTCATCCCTCCTAGGACTGGCAGTGAGTCAGTGAAAAGGAAAAAAAAAAAAAAAAAATTAAACATTTAGCCAGATGGCTGATTCAACAGAACCCTGTACTTTAAAATATAATCATAATAAATAATCTTTGGAACCACCGACTCAAAAGATGGGGCGATGGGACTAAGACTAGAATTGGGGGTGTAGGGAGATTAAATCAACAAAGTTGCTGTTCTCTGCTGCCTCCCAACACCTGCACTAAAGCAGGGAACATTATTTTGCCTGGGCCAACTGAACTGCACGTCAGCCAAGCCTTCATCTGGCCTCAGAGCTGACACTGCTGACCTGCCCAGCTCCTCTCGGGGAGCTTTGAAACAGATGCCAGAAGGAATGAATAATGTCCCTCTAGTTACTAAGCCCAAAGCAGAAAGAAGGGCTGATGGCAGACCCTCCTCCACACTTTTCAGATCAATTGAGAGAAAAAAAAAAATGCCCACAAACATAATAGATGAATTATGTGTTGTGCATGTGTGTTACGTGTGTGTGCTACATGTGTGTATGTTACATGAGTGTCATCATCCATGCCTGGGATATACTTGTTCATTAATACCTAGCGGACGGTGAATAAAGAGGGGACAAGTGAATGAGGACCCAGTGAGGGGATGAATGGAGGACAGGTGATAATGCTACAAAGAAAAAAACAATCCAACTTGAGAAGTTATGATATTAATTTTGAAACACAATACGATGAATAAATACACCAAGACCCACAGCCTGTTTTGTTCACAATATATGCCACGTGCCTTTGACAGTGCCCAAGATAGACCCTCAGGATGTTTATTAAAATGAATTTCTGATATTAAAGTCAAGCCAATATAGTCTAAGATTATCATATCAAAAATGAACTAGGCTACTCAGCTACAAATATTCACAAAATCATTAATACTCATCGTTAATTACTTCTGTCTTTTAATTTCTCAGCTCCTTTTTACGTTTCTGTTTAGCTCCAGTACTAAAAATGACTGAAAACAAATGCAATAAATTTCCCAACTATCTGAACTAAAAGTAACATCACTAAAGAGTAAGATCATATACATCACCTAAAAGCCTTAACTAAGGCACAATGTTGCTAAGTTAGCCTTCCAGCATTGCAAGGATATTTACTTTAAACAAATAAACTAAATAAGCTACAAACACACACATACATATTTAGCTCTCACGTTTTAAGTTTGGCAACACAGGGGTGGAGGCCAGCCCTCTTTATTTTAGGCTGGGATGCACAGGCACACACACCATGTTGAGTAGCAGTTCTGAGAGGGACAGTAAAAATGAGCGTGTTCACAGCTGTTCAGGGCAATCCTCACTACTGAGTGAGCAACGTGCCCACCCCTTCCTTCTGCAGTGCAAGGTACACCTCTGGCAACGCAGGCTTCAACCATCATTCTGATATATATATAAAAAAAAAGTGGGGGAAAACTATAATAAAAAGAGGCCTTTAATTAAATGAAATTGCCACTCTGGGATCAGGCCTTCATGCTTGTCAACCTCCTCTCAAAATAAACATCTCAAAACCAGGCCCCGGTGGTGTCACTTTCTCACAGGCAAGGCATACTGGGTAATCCCCAGGCATCCTGACAGCTACATAATGTTCAAACTGTTTCACGGGTGAATGGCGGCAGTTGCATGAAAGAAAATATTAATGTCTAGAATTAATAGAAAAAGGGACCGGGGTTTACAAAGCCAAACAAGGAAAGAGGGTGTCAAGTTAGTGCAGTGTTAATTGTTAGAGAAAATTTGAGAAGGGGGGAGCACATTGTGATTTTCTCTCCAAGCCTAAGTGCCTCACTGTCAGGGAAGTGACATCTCAACTAGGCAGGCTCTGAAAAGGGGTCGGCCGCTCAGGAATGCAACTCCCAGATTATACAAATGATGAGATGACACCTGAATGGGTGGACTTTAACCTTTTCACTGGGTGCCCCATACACAATGAGGCTCTTGTGGAAGGGTGGTTCTCCAGGAGGAGATCGAAGCCAGGTGTCCTCAGACAGTGCATCCTGGGGCTGCCCCCAGTTCTGCCATGTGCACCTGATAGATCTGCACGATCTCAAACTTGGAAGATTGAGACACTAAGAATCGATAGCCTATGCATCCAGCTCCAATCTGCACTCACTGAGGTTGGATATACATGCAAGAGAAACTAACAGCCAATCGCCGGTCCTCCAAAAGTGCTGCACCAATTCCCACTCCTAACAATGGCGTGTGACAGTCCTTGTTTTTGCTCATGCCCACTGACACTATGGATCATCCGTCTCCTTTGACACTGCACCTGTCGGGCAAGCTAATGTGCTACAAACAGTTCTTGGCCACTTCCAAGCATGGCTCTGGGCTAGGCACTCTGGAGGGTTACCAAGGTGCATCGATCCCAGTCCCTGCCCTTCTGCAGCTGAGGGGTGGCAGGCATCCCATAAACAAGACACAAGGTCCAAGAGGGAAGCGTCCAAGCAGAATTGAAATCGGGAGTTGTGATGGTTCACAGGCAGCAGTAGAGATTAGTTCGAGCTGAGGTACCAGCGGGGGGCTGAAACAAGGGAAACGTGAGTTGAAACTTGGGTGTCCAAACCTGCAGAGAAGGAATGAGGTCATTCCAGGAGGATGCACTGACGCTGAAAGAGAGGAGGGGAAAGGGACCAAAAATGACTAGAGTAGCATGGTGCCAAGCAAGCATTTCAATCTATCCAGAAATTAAGGGAAAAATATATAATGAGAAATAAAGTTTAGCAGGCAGGTTCAAGTCAGAGGCCAAAGTGCCCTAAATAAATAAATAAAAATAAATAAATAAATAAATAAATAAATAAGAAGTTTAATTGCTACTCTGTAAGAAATACAGGTGTTTTATTTCCTGTTCTGCTTTTTTTTATTTTTTAATAAAAGTAGTATATGCACACAACACTGAAAGGTATGAAATGACAATGTCTCTACCCCCTTATTCTTCTCTGATTTCCATTTGTCTAAAGTGCTCATCATAAACAGTTTCTTGGGCATTTTACAGGAAAAAAACATACAAGAATGGAAGAATGTTTTTAATGAACTTCATGCTTTCACAATTAATGTATCTTGGAGCTCTTTTTATGCCAGCAATACAGAAATACTGACTCACTGTTTGTTTTTATCAACTGAATAAATTTTCACTATGTTGTATCAATTCATTTAACTGACCACTAAATAACATACATTTCCATCACTTTCAATTCTTTTTTTTTTTTTACCAGTAGAAATCATACTGCAATAAGCCTCCTTGTATAAATATCTTGGAGTTCATAACTGATTATACTCAGAGGAAATTTTTAACATTGGAACTGCTGGAGAAATAAATATGTGTCTCTTTTGGTTCTGACAGACATTGTCAAATTGTTCTGTCAAATTTACACTCCCACCAACAGTATACGAGGAAGTTTTGTATTTGTTTCTTCACACACCCACAATTTATATACATTATTTTAAACCAATGACAGATTTTTTAAAAAAATTCTATCTTTATTTTTCTCTATCTTTAACATTTTCAGTGAAGCTTAGCACCTTTCATATTTTAGTGACCTATGTTTGTATTTCTCTGTCAGTGAAATTCCTGTTCATATCATTTGGCCATTTTTCCATGGGCTGATGGCTTGTCTTCTGCTTACAGATTTGAGTGCACCCTGCATTGTGGAAATCAGTCATTGACTATAAATCCTGTCATAATGTGTTTAGACATATTATTTCTGGCAATAAGTTATTTTCATTTTTAAGTCAAGTTTACCAAAGTTTTATTTATGACTTTGTAGTTTAACATCCTGCTTAGAAGAAATTTTCTCACTAGTTGATTTTAAATTAATTCAGTTTTGTTTCCTCCCACTGACTTTGCAGTTTTTCTTTTTTTACACTTAAATTTTTGTGGCCCATCTGGAATTATTTTAGTATGAAGAAGGAAGGAAATTCAGGTTTACTCACAAGCAGGAGAGTAAAACGATCAGAGCCAAGCTTTAGCAATATAAATCTGGCAGCAGCTTATAATTTAGAATGAAGAAAGAGGAGAGAGCAAGGAAACCTGGTAGCTGAGATAATATAGCACCAGACAGTTAGAGACAGAAAGCTCTGGGCAGACCACAAGCAGTAGCTGCACAGGGTTTCACCAAGTGCGGTCCACAGAACAGCATCTCAAGGGATGCTCCACAAACTGGAAGGGGTATGTGATCAAAACCACGGGGAAAAGCTGCTTACTATTTTCTTGCTTGGGGCTTTCACAATGTAGAGTAAAACACTAAACTCTGCTAGGAAATACAATAAAGACAAACAACAATAAAAACAGCTTTAAAGTTTTCCACTCTGTATTTCACAAAATTTAAAAGCAGAAGATATATTACTTGGATCAAATATGAACATAATAAACTCCTCCATATCAAAGCTCCTAGAAGGTAGGATTTATGTCCAGAGTTGCTTAATATGCCTGGTAGATGTGTTCTACGTATGTGATAAATGAATGAATAAATTTTGAAGTTAGATGGACATGGTGGTATTAAAATCCCAGACCTTCCTTTTAGTAACTGTGTAAGCATACGTCACACCATCTTCACCTGGAAGATAAAAAACTACCAACCTCTAAAGAGTACCTTGAGAATTGAATAAGAGCAGATCCAGCTATTTACTGAGAATGACTGACAGTGAGTGCTGCTATTTTTAGTATTACTTCTCAATTAAGTTAAAAAGGAGAGAATATATAACAATGTATGTAGTATGAACTAAATATCCATTTACTTAAGTGTCCAATACACTGCTAATCTGTCTCTATAATTTCCCCTCTATTGCCATATTTAAAGGTGTGAAACTTATATTACCTTTTCTTTTCATAATTTCGATAGAAAAGTCCTTATCTTACATACTTCTCACAGGGATTCCATGTGATTAAGGAAAATTTATATAAAACAGCTCTGAGCTGTCCTGGAAGGAAAGAGCTGTATAAAAACTAAAAATCATGGGCCGAGCCCGTGGCGCACTCGGGAGAGTGCAGCGCTGGGAGCACAGCGACGCTCCCACTGCGGGTTCGGATCCTATATAGGAATGGCCGGTACACTCACTGGCTGAGTGCCGGTCACGGAAAAGACAAAAAAAAAAAAACTAAAAATCATGAAGTCCTCATGAGTCCTGGCTACTTCCCTACCGACAGTTCTGAGGTTATTCATTGAGGCTTTCAGGCATTTTGGAGATACGAGTGTGATGTGATTGAAATGACAGGCAGCTCAGGGAGGACACAGGACAACTCAATTCAGCAGGAGAGTCAGCAAAAACCATAGAATGCAAAGACTTTGTTCTCCTCTTGGCATTTTATTTATCATCTTCAGGGGCTGTTACCTCATTCAGAATGTTACGGAAAACACAGCCAGTATCAGTATGAGTGGTAAATAGAAACAGACAATATCATGTTGACTGGCTCAAGAACCATGGTAATGTGCAAATAAAATAAGCCTGTAATGCAGCTTTAATTACAAACAACTTCTCTTTGCTTTTTCTGATATAAGCCATGGCTGGTAGAAAAAGCAAAAAGTCCAGACGCACCAAAAAATAACAGTAATAATAAAATAAAATAAAATTACTACCACCTAGAAAAGCTTAACATGCTGATATGTACCTAGACTTTATATATTTACACACACACACACACACACACTTTTCACAAAAAGGGATCAGCCTTCATACAGTACTGTTTACCTGCTTTCTTCAGTCAATAACACATCAGTATCCTACTGATGCATTCTAGACACATCCAGATCCTTTCTGCAACTCAGTTTAATGGCTGTTTCTGTATATATCTTTGCATGTATATATGAAAACGTACTGCAGAACTTTTTTTAAACTAGCATTCCTAATTATTCCTATAAACTAAAAGTCCACTGTTGTATTAGTCTGTTTCTGTTGCTTATAACAAAATACATGGAACTGGGTGATTTGTAAGAAAATGAAATTTATTGCTTACAGTTTCTGGGGCTGAGAAGTCCAAAGTCCATCTGATGGTGGCAACAGTGACCCAGGGGTCTCACATTGCAAGATGGTGGAAGCAGAGAGAGCAAGAGAGACAGACTCTTCTCTTTTAAAGCCCACAGAACCATGCCCCTGACCACCATTTTTAATCCATTCACAACGGCAGGGACCTACAATCCAATCACCTCTTCAAGTTTCCAACTTTCAATTACCATAATAGGATTTCCCACCCTCTTAACAGGCACAGTGGGGCCAACTTTCTAATATGCAAAACTTGAGGGATACAATTCAAGCTGCAGTGAGTTCTTGGGGGGACATAATTCCGTCCACTACAACTGTGTTGAATACAAAAGCATTACTTGTAGGAAAAGGTTATTTATTCTCTATGAGCAAAGCTCCTTTGCCAAGTTATAAAATTTAGCCATACAGTTTCTCCAAAAGAAAGGATATCTTAAACTAGAAAAATTTCCTGATTAAATGTATTTCTCAGCGTGGTTTTTTGTTCATAAAAGGAAATTATCACCATATTTTTATACTAAGTTCACATTTTGTAGTACCTGATAACTTTCTTCAGCAGATCTTACAATTTCAGAAGACTCAAGGCAACAACTATTTACCAGGTCTTTAGGAAAACTGAGCTACATATTAGAACTTATACTGCATAAAAAGTATTTGGACACATATAAAAAGTGGAAATTTGAGTTTTTCTTATTTTCTAGGGTGACAGTAATCCAGGACAATTCATTCTATTTATATACACATACATTCAGAGTCTTCAGAATATATACATGTATTTAGAATCTTTTCTTCTTGTCAGAAGAAAACTGAACATGAGTGGCTTTTATATGGGATCCACTAGATCTGTATTTCTTTGAGGCTAGCTAACTAAAGGAGCCAGACCTGATTTTAAGGGAAAAAAAAAAATTCTAATAATGATTTTTGAACAGGTGCTGCTGCCCCCTAGCAGTTAAACTGAAATATCTATAGCATGTAATGTCTAAGTGCTGCCTTCTTAACAGACCTCTTCAGAAACCGTAATGAACATTCTCCCAGTCACATGAGAAAGCAGGAACTTTTCCTGTGTAGTGCAAAATCTGTATCATTTGAGACAGTGATAGGTTCAAGGCTAGTGGAATTCCAAGCCAGGTTTTATCTACTAAAATTAAATGAAGGGAACACGCACATACCCAGGAACACGCTGGCCCATCCTTCTGCAGATGGCAGCTGCCTGCTTCTTAATGCTGTTTTTTTTTTTGTTACCAACCACAGAACAACAGTTTCTTCCCCGATCTTCTACTGGCCTTGCCATTGTGTTTTTCCATTTAGCACACCCTGATTAAACTATTTCTGAACTCTTCACCCAAGTACCATTGACTTCCCTCCCCTAAGGGACCCCTCCCAGGCATAAAACCTCAATGGTTCCTTGGGCAAGGCCTTCCCATGGGTGGACCCTGAGATGTCATAGCTCCAGGCAATTTACCAAAATCTTATTGATTGAAAGAATTTCCAATGACCAACTTACAGTGGAATTGATGGTCTGAAATTATCAATTTTACCAAAACTTGCTTATTTTAACTATTTCTAAAGTTTACAGCAACTTGTATGAAATTAATAATGGACATAAGGAAGCTCCAGAGAACTGGGTAACCAGGGCCTCCTGGGGCCTTCAGATTCTCTCCCTGCACCAGGGCCCCCCTGAACTTCCTCCAGCCCCACCCCCCATCTCCCACTCAGTCCCTTCCCCACCTGTCTTCCTCTAATATCTTCTCTTTTTCTGTCCTTAGACTTTTCCTTTCTGGGCTCGGAAGCCTTGGCTATGACATGTTCAGTCTTTTATCATTTGCTTTGGCCTGAGACAAATTAAATATTGTTTAAAAGCTGTTTTTGTTTTGTCTTCATAAACCATCAACTAAAATGACCTGGAGACTTTCAAAGGCTATTTTTAAAAGTCCCTGTCCAATATCTTTATAAATATTAATAGCATTAACTTTGTAAATAGATGAAAGAAAAGCACTGCCAACGTATTGATGAATTTGGTGATTTCAGTAAATTGGCATTTTAGTGAATAGATGATTGAACTAATTGGCTTTGATAAAGTGGCAATTAAAAGAATATGCCTGCACCCCTATTCTTGGTCAGGTGACCAGAAGCACATAGGGGTATGAACTTCTGCTTGATGACCTCATGCATGGTTGTCCTTGAAGCACCAAAACAGGGAGGACCCAGGTAAAGTTAGAAAAAAGGGAAAAGAGAGGCAGTGGCTAGAATGCAACAATAGAGAAAGACTGGAAAGCGTTAGGGAGAAAAAGAGAAAATAAGAAAGTATTAAGCCAAATAGCCAATGAATGTAGCTGCTTGGAATCGCCATAAAGGGTAAAATCTAACAGACTTCTATGAATGTTAGTAATCTCTGTTCCAGAAATCCACGTTGCCAAAACGCTTAAAATTATTAATTCCCTAACATTCTCCTTTCTATTAAAAAAAACTAAAAATATCTCCCGCCCAAGCTACTATTTAAGGAAAAATCTAAGTCTACCAAAATGAACACTAGCCTTTCTGGAAAATGCTGAACAGGACCAAAGTTTAGGAATAACATTAACAATGGACATGATCTCCTCTAATCCTACAAAAACTGTAAGATACGCACTATTTATTGTGTAGCTTTAAGGAGGAGGAATATCAATCAGCCTTATAAAAGGAGATCGTGCATTTTACAACAATATGGATGAAACTGGAGGACATTATGCTAAGCCAGACACAGAAAGAAAAATATTGCATGATCTTTTATATGTGGAATCTAAAAAAAAGTCAAATACATACAAACAGAAAGTAAAACTATGGTTTCCAAGGGCAGGGGAGGGAGAAAATAGGGAGAAGTAGGTCAAAGAATACAGAGTTGCAGTTATATAAGATGCATAAGTTTAGAGATCTCATGTATGGCATAAGGACTATAAATTTAATACTAATATTTGTATTAGTCTGTTTCCGTTGCTTATAACAAAATACATGGAACTGGGTAATTTGTAAGAAAATGAAATTTATTGCTTACAGTTTCTGAGGCTGAGAAGTCCAAAATCCATCTGGTGGTGGCAACAGTGACCCAGGGGTCTCACATTGCAAGATGGTGGAAGCAGAGAGAGCAAGAGAGACAGACTCTCCTCTTTTAAAGCCCACAGAACCATGCCCCTGACCACCATTTTTAATCCATTCACTACTGCACAGTCCTACAATCTAATCACCTCTTCAAAGCTCCACCTTTCAATTACCATAATAGGATTTTCCACCCTCTTAACAGTCACAGTGGGGGGCTAAGTTTTAACACATAAAACTTGGGGGACACAATTCAGGCTTCAGTAAGTTTTGGGGGAACAAAATTCAATCCACTACGATATTTAATATATATAATATTTATGTAACATTTAATAATATTGTACACTGGAAATTTGCTGAGAGTAGATTCTTGTCAAAAAACAGGAAACTAGGTGTATTAGTCTGTTTTGTGCCTCTATAACAGAAATACCTGAGACTGGGTAATTTATAAGGAAAAGAGGTTTATTTGGCTTATGATTCTGAGACAGCTGCATCTGGCTCGGGCCTCAGGCTGCTTTTACTCATGGTGGAAAGTGGCAGGCAGCAGCGGGTACAAGCAGATCACATGGCAAGAGGAAGCAAGAGAGAGAGAAGGGAGGTGACAGGGTCTTTTAAACAACCAGCTCTTGCGGGAACTAATAGAGTGAGATCTCACACATTACTCCCCCCACCTAGGGAGAGCATTAATCCATTCATGAGGGATCCACCCCCATTATTCAATCAGTTTCCAACACTGCCACATTGGGGATCAAATTTCCATGTGAGTTCTGGGAGGACAGTTCATCCAAACTCCATCACTATGTGAGATGATGAATATGTTATTTGGCCTAACCGTAGTAATCATTTTACTGTGTATATCATAACATCATGCTGAACCTTAAATACACATAACAGAAATTTTTTTTAAAAATTAGGAATGTTAGTGAGTTCACAGAACAGAGCCTCTGACTCGCGTTGTTTTTACTCTAAAGGCTTCATAACTACAACAAACCCTTGAACAACATGAGAGTCAACTGCACGCGTCCACTTATACATGTTTTTTTTTTTTTCAATAAATATATCAAATGCATGATATACATAACCAAAGAGTAGGCTATTGTTAGGCGACTATTTAAAAATGAGGGCTGGGCCAAGACCTGGGGGAAAGTTAAATGCAGATTACTAACTGAGAGAGGGGTCGGTGCCCCAACCCCCTTGTTGTTGAAGGCTCTACTGCACGGCAGTTTACAAATATAGCTCCGAAATTCTGTGATACTCGTTTCTTCAAAAAGTAGGGTGTCCCATCCTTTTGAATTTGGTGACTGCTTCAACTAATGCATTGTGTTGTTCCTTCCAAAGTGGTGTAATAAGATGTGACATGGCTTCTGCCTTGTGCCCTAGACCCTCACGCCTGGAGCCCTGAGCACACAGAAGTCGTGTGACAAACCTGAGGCTGCCATGCTGTGAAGAAGACCTGCCACGTGGAGTGGTCTCATGTGGAACATTCTCTGTCTACCAGTCATCCGATTCTAGGCATACAACATGGGAGTCAACAAACTTCTAAGTCTGCAGATGATCAGTCCTTAATAGTCAAGTCCCCAACCTTCAAATCCTCCTAGCTGAAGTCCCAGCCAGTGTGGTAGGTATGACAAGCTATCTCCACTATGCTTTGTGCAAATTTAGACTCCCAGAATTCATAAATATAGGGTTGTTGCTAAGATTTGAGGTAGTCATTTGTTGCACAGAAACAGTCTCTATAATACCCTTCACCGTTACGTGCCACACACCCTGCCTCAAATTTAGCGTGGTATGAATGTGTGAGGTGTGAGGGGTTAACTGCACCATGCTGTAGCTGAAATCAAACTAAGCTACGAGTAAGTCAGGGACACATGGAAATACACAGAAACACATCACATGCACGGACCCAAAAGCAGAACACCCAACATCAGTATCACCAACAATGGGACCAAATAAGTCAAAAGAACTACCGGAAACACAGTGTGCAACACAGCAAATACCATATTGGTATAGAAATAAACAAGTGATAGAACCACCCACTACAAAGAAGGCCATTCAAGCAAATAGAATACACGGTAACTCAAATTCAAATGAGGAATCTTCAGTTGGCTGTAAGGCAATTTCATACATGCAACAGAAACATCCAGTTTTGCTCCTGGGTATTTATAAGAACTACGATGGGATCCCACTGAAAGAACAGGTACACTGACTCTACAGAGACATAGACAATCAAGACACTCTAATCAACCCACGAGTTAGCGCAGTCTCAAGACAAACAAAACCAAACAAAAAATCTTCAGAGGAAAGGATTCAGTTGTGGGAATATCTTAAAGGCTTTTAAGATAAACATGTCTAAAGATGATCTGTGTCAAGTGGCAAAGGAACAAATAGAAACACATTTAAAAATCAGCTCCACTCACTTATTTCAGGACCTCGGCAAGCTACCAAAACTCTCCGAGTGAAGGAAAACCACTACCTGTGTTACACAACAGGTGTCGGCATCTTTGAAAGCTTCAAATTTGCTCTGAATGACAATCTCTCTGATACGCTGGCCCAGATGTGTTTTTGTGGCTCCCACACAAGCATACCAATGATCTCATGCCATCTGGTGTTCAGAGAAGGTACTCAGCAAATTCCAAATTTTGCAAAATAAAAAGGATGGATGGTGGCCTTTCAATACAGTGAAACTGTGGGGTGGAGCTCACACAGGAACAATAGAACACATCAGTAGGAATCAAAAAGATATCCAAGAAACTGACCCCAACACATACTGCACTTTAATATACAATCAAAACAAACAAACAAACAAACAAACAAAAAAGTATTAGTCAAATCTTTGGGAAAGAAATGTTAATCCTAATTAATGAGAGAGCCATCTGGCAAAAGTAAAACTAAGTTCTTACTCTGGGCCAGAAATCAAAATGAATTTTAGACAGATGAAAGAGATAAATGAAAAATGTACAACCAGACAGAAAAAGATAAGAAATACAGGTTAACGTGTACAGCTCTCAAGAGAGAAAAGGCCTTTCTAGGTACAAAAATAAAAGAAGATACTCTCCAGAATAGAATTATAAGACTAAAAAGATTTTGGGAACAAAAAACTTTTTATAAACAAGATTAAAAGGCAAATGACAAATGAGAAAAAGATACGTGAACATATTCAGGAAACAATGGATGTAGTGGGCTACACACAATGTAAGGGTCAAAATTTATTAATACAAATACAAATTAAAACAAAAACAAGATAATACTTTCCTTCTATCAAATTAACAACGATATTCCACATACACAGTTGGTGAGAAAAGAAAATGGATCCCTTCACGCCACCAGTGGGTCAGCTAAATTTAGGCCTTTCTCCAGAGTAAACTGGCAATTCTGTAATGAGAATCTTGAAATGCTCAGATCATGCAATCGAAAAAATCCAATCCACCTCAATAACTGACTTGCAAAGAAATAAAGAAAGTGGTACATACAGATTCAGGCATACGAACGTTTGCTGTGTCATTGTTTCTACTAGGAAAAATGTAGAACAACCTCATCTGGAACATTGACTCAACAAAACAGGACGCACTGTTAAGCTTTTACTTTCTTTTCAAAATAAAATTGTTATAATATAGAAAAATATGTGTAAGGAAAAGCAGCAGTTAATTGAGCCACTTAAAAAATAGATCCTATTTTACTTCTGAAAGAAAAACTGAAAAAAAAATCAGATCAGTGCAGTACTTGTACATTCAGTTAAAACTGCAGTAAGTGACAACTTAGGGGGGTGCCTTCATCTGCACCAGTTTTCCCCAT
Organism: Cynocephalus volans; assembly: GCF_027409185.1. Taxonomy (NCBI): domain Eukaryota; kingdom Metazoa; phylum Chordata; class Mammalia; order Dermoptera; family Cynocephalidae; genus Cynocephalus; species Cynocephalus volans. The sequence goes on from NC_084462.1 coordinate 49,037,673, forward strand.
GTTGGTCACTATAATATTTAAGGGGCATTTTCATGGTCAAATGTAAGACGGAGAAAATAAAACCATCAACCCACAATAGAGTTGTTATTCAAATAATGTTCATTTCTGCTCTGTCACAGAACACAAAAACTGGCCTCAGAAAACACCTTTATCAATCATCATCACCCTCTGCCCAGTGCTGTGGATTGATGTCCCCCCAAAACTTAGTCCCCTCTGTAACTGCTGAGGGTGGGAAAACCTATTATGGTAATTGAAAGGTGGGGCTTTAAAGAGGTGATTAAGTTGATGGTTTAATGATGGTCGTGAGTGTGGTTCTGAGGGCTTTAAAAGGAGAGAACATGAGAGTCTCTCTCTCTGATCCACCATTTTCTGCCATGTGAAACCCCTGTATTGCTGTAAAGCCACCAAAGAAGACCCTCACCAGATGTGTTCTCTGGACTTTGGACTTCCCAGTCTCTGAAACTGTAAGCAATAAATTTCATTTTCCTTACAAAATACCCAGTTCCATGTATTTTGTTATAAGCAACAGAAATTGACTAATACATCCAGGTTGGAGGTGGTAGTGGTAGGGTGCAAAATCTATCTCAAAAAGAGTAGAAATGTAAAACGATATACAATAGTTGCAAAAAAAAAAAAAAAATAGATGAAATTGGGAAGGAGGGCCTATAATAAAACTAATGGAAAAGTCACAAAGTCATTCTTTTTCCTGCAAGGAAATACAAAAACAAAACCCAAACGAAAATAACTATAACAAGAATAACCATAAACATTCACACAGCAATAATAACAGCTAAAGTTTATTGTATGTTACTATGTTCCAGATCTCCCCTCCTAAGTACATACACCAGGTTAATACTAACCACATGCCTAGTAGTCTCATTGCTCAATAGCTTCTGTGCTAGTCTTCAAACTCAGATAGTCCATGTTCAAAGTCTGTAACTCTTACCCACTATCCCGTGCTTCCCAACACTACACATCATTGTACTTTTAAAAGAAAATGATCATTTTTGTAGGGCACAGTAGGGTATATGGAAGAGACTGCTGAGGGCTGGCCCCAGCCCAGCAGAGTCACCCAGAGAGCTGAGGGGATGAATTCCTCAGTGTATCCCATCTAGAACACAGCTTTCCTGATGGGAAGCTATAATGCTGCTCCTCAGTACACAACACAGAGTTCTAGAAACACCCACCTATCTCTCAATTATAGCCGCAACAAGGAAAATACATTTCTTTCTAGGTTTAATACAAGACTGATGTTTCTTTATAAAGAAAAAATGTGTAATCATAAAAATTATATAATCATAAAAATTAGCTTACTAAATAGCAAAAGGAAAATAGGACTTAAATCAGAGCTACCTTACATTTGAATATTTTGGTAACAATTTAGTAATTTACTAAACACCTATCATGTAGCAGAATTTTCACATTATTGGGAGGATCTTTAAGTCTTTACACTACTCCTTTCAAATATGAAAATGACTAGTCTAATGCATTTTTTCTGTAATCTGCAAATGAAGCTGTCACTGCTCTAAAAATAAATGTCACATATCTACCTGTGTTGCAAATGGAGAAAGAGAAGTTTTCTGGATGAATGGGTCACGAATTTTCATCACCTAAAATTCACATCAAAAAGAAGACGATTAGCCCCCAACCTGCAGCTGAAGTGATTTTTATGGCCCTAGTAATTAATGTTACTTTAATAGACTTTTCTTTCCCTTTTGCAACACTGCACAGTGGCCACTAGAGGGCATCAGCAACGTAGTATTCTTTCGGTCCGCTGCAGGAAGCTGCCTTAACATCAAGAGAAAACATAGGGGTTTAATGTGGGGCTGCTGTTTTCCAGGAGTTAACGCTCTAGGATTTAAGGGGGTATGAACTGAGCATTTTGCCCAGGACAAGAGACCTGCCCGTGTCACAGTGCTGAAGCTCAAGCCAAGCCCGATATACAGGGCTGCTGGCATGGGCACTCCAGCTCTAAGACACAAGAATAACTTCTCAGCCACATTCTCTTCCGTGGGAAATTGAGCCAGTATCCAATTTCCTCTATGCGTCAACCAAATTATGAAGCAGCTGACTTAAAATTGATTAGTCATATCATACTCCTTCTGCTTTGTCAGTCTCAAAATTTAAGACCGCAAAGAGCTACTACATATTGACTCAGATCATGAACTTCAAACGGGCAGAGAAGTCTTGTTTGGTCAAAAATACATCATGCATAGCCACCCAGGAAAAAAAATGAGAAGAAAGTGTGGAATATAAAAGAGTAAAAGGGAAAAAAAAAATTAGAGTGAGGAAAAGGGAGCAGAAAGAAGAAAGAAAAATAAGATGAGAGGGATAGAAGAGGGGAGGGGTCAGACAGGGACAGACAGACAGGTGATGTCTGAGACAGAAAGCAGAGATAGAGGGCAAGGCCATGATTTTTGTCCTGTAGATTGCAAAAGGAGGAGAGCTCAAGGCAATGCCCGGACAATTTCCAGCATTTGAGTAAGACTCATTCCTAAAAAGACCACTACAGTAACCAAAGTTGTCCAGCAAAAAAATGGGGCTGCTTAATTTAGTATTGAGCTCCCCGATACTGGATCTAGTCTAGTAAAGGCTGAAGGACCACATGCCACATATTCAAAGGAAATTCTTGAAGAACTGGAAAAGCACCTGCAAGGAGCAACCCTCTAAATGTGGTCACACTTGTAAGGCTACCTAAATCAAACTTCTCAGCCTCCCATGATATAGTAGGTTTTTCTGGGTTTGTTTTATCTGCACACACAAACACACATACACATACGCTCTGTACAAGGGATAGAACTTCTGACAACTAAAGACCCCAGATGCCCTGGGGAGCAACTACATAACACTACCCTTTTCCCCTTTTCTGACACCATTGCTGAATCTGTCCACGGTTCTGAAGTCAGAGCTCCCTCTGACTCTTTGCAAAGAACAATTAGCAACTTATAGTTTAGCAAACTTCATCACAAACCCCAGAAAACCTCAAAATCACACATTGTTAGTCTACTTAACAAATCTGCTCTGTGTTTGAGCCAGGGAGGTGAGGAATTTAGATATAGTCCTTCACAGCACTTTATACCAATGAAGTCCATTTTCCAGCCCCTGGCTGATAGCATCATGACAGAGAGAAGGCACTCTGGTGTTAGAGGCGCTTTGCTCTCCTTTTTGCCTGATGGGCAAAGTGACTGAAAATTTCCAATCCTCAGCCACAGACTCTGTAAGCACTTTTTTTTTTCCTTGATCAGCTGGCCAGTATGGGGATCTGAACCCTAGACCTTGATGTTACCAACACTGCGCTCTAACCAACACTGAGCTAACTGGCGAGCCCCTCTGTAAGTACTCTTTAATGCCCTGTCTTGAGGTTTGTCAGAGCTGTGTTTTCCTGAGAGAAATAACCTCATTTTTCACTCCACTGCCCAGGGACTTTTTACGACCCAGTACCTCAGATTTTCCTTCATTATTTTATGTCACATTACAGAGATGCTTCCTAGATAGTTCCATTGAAAACATGAGCATCAAATCTTCTTAACTGCCTGTGATGGGTTAAATGTGTCCCCTGAAAGTTCATGTATTGGAAACTTGACTCCCCTTGTAACAGTGTACAGAGGGTAGAAAATCCAATAATGGTATTTAAAAGGTGGGGCCTTTAAAAGGTGATTAGATTGTGAGGACTGTGCCCTCATAGATGGATTGATCCATTCATGGAGTAATGGGTGTGGTTCTGATGGCGTTATAAGGAGAGTGAATGAGCAGATTAGCTCTTGCTTAGGTCATTCTCACCATGTGACACCCTGGTCACCACGGGACCCTGTAGAGAGTTCCCACCCAGAAGAAGGTCCTCACCAGATGTGTTCCCTGGACTTCAGACTTCCCAGCTTCTGAAACTATAAGAAATAAATTTCATTTCTATATAAATTACCTAGTTTCAGGTATTCTGTTATAAGCAACAGAAATGTACTGATACGTTGCCTAATTAGATTATGCCTTCTTTATTCTAAATAATGATTCTAGAGAAGTTTTTCAGAGCAAGAATCCAAAAATAAGATCATAATATTCTAGACAGAGTTCAGCAAAATTTGGCCTATTGGTCAAATTCAGCCCACTGAATTTGTTTTTGTAAATAAAGTTTTATGGGAACATAACCATGCCCATTTGTTTACATATTATCTATGGCTGTTTTCTACTATGCCAACAGAGGTGAAGAATTGTCTTTGTGGCCCATAAAGCCTAAAATGTTTACTATTTGGCCTTGCACATAAAAAGTTTGCCAATCCATATTCTAGACAAAAAGTTACTTAAGCTGTAGTAGTTTTGTAAGAATCAAAGAAAATGCTGAACTTTATCCTAATCAGGGAATGGTCCATCAAAAATGGTTTTTCTCTCTAAAAATTCAAAAACAGGGACTGTGCAATTGAAATTAAAGATCCTCTGGCTGCCCCTCTATAATCAAAGTTGCTAACACATTTGATTACATTTTAAAAGAGCCTCTGTCATAATCAAAAATCAGTATTTGATCAATTTGAACTGTTGAATTTTTTATTTAAAAATTAAATACATGATTCCATATAAGGAAAATAAAATATAAACAAATCCCTATACTGAAGATAAAGCATAGAGAGAGGGCAGAGGAATACTGACAGATTGCCCAAGTTCACTGATGGGGGAGCTGACATGGAACACAGGAAAGAGCTCTCACTGGGAGTCAGGAACATGGGCAATTTTCATTAATAGTATTTAAAATTAATTATAACAAAACACATCATTTAGTGGCTATTTTCTATATGTAGGGCCCTATGTTATATATACTTTTTATTTTCAATTCTTACAATAACATTACAAGGCAAGTTATATCATGCCCATTTTACAGTTGGGTACATTAAATTTCAGAGAAGTTAAATAAGTTGCCCAAGCAAGTCACAAAGCCAAGAAGTATGATATAACTTCCAAATCCTTTCCTCATCCCACTGAGCCACCCCGTCTGCTCTGAGTCTTGCCTCCCTATGAGATCTTGAACAAGTTGTTTAATTTCTACACTTGGATTTCCTTAATGAAAGCTTCCATTAAGTTAGCAGTTTGGCCAGGTGATCTGTATAATATTTTTCATCTCTAAAATCACATAGATGATTTTTCCTAACTTTAACCTCAAGGTCCCAGTAGAGTGGCAGTAAAGTGCTTATTTCATTGCAGGAACTCAAGACAAGCTTGCTGACCAAGTGAGTGAGCGAATAAATCCTGTTCCCTTCTGGAAAGATATTTTCCCTGTTCCTAGAGCCCTTAAAGCTCCTTTTAAGTCCAGCACTGACATTGGATTTCTTTAATGAAGAACTAAAATTTATTAAAAGCATTCTATGTATAAACCACCAATATGGCACAGTAGGGCATACAAAGCTGAATAAACTATTCTCCCAGCTAATATCGCACCAATAGCTTAATAGGACAGACCAATCATTTATCCACTTAAGGTGTATGTTTTAGAAAGGTGAAATTATATGATTGAGTTGAGAGGGAGATTATGACTGAAAAATGTGAAAGACTACATAGAAGTGCAATTTGAATAGATATTGAAGGATATTTAGTATTGCAACAATCAGCTATTGGTCTTATAGCCATAGAACTGGGGAACATGTTATATAGAATATTGTAAATGCATAGATAATTCAAAAAGCCTTTTATGTACAGTACTTTGGCATATCACACAGTTTCCTGTACCTAATGATGTTAATACCAAATTGAGCTAATACCAAATGAAATTATGTTCAGTGCATACGAATTAAATAAAGCTTGAAGCCGGTGCTGGAGAATACACAGGTAATGAGATAAAGCCCCAGGAAAATAAAGTGCTGTAGCTAACATGATCAAGAGGGGACGGTCTCCCTACCAGGAGAAGCATGTGTTTCTTCTCAAGCGCCAGCACCAACATTGTGGCTGCCTAGAGCAACGGTTCTCAAAGTGGGGTCCCTGGAGCAGCAGCATTAGTATCTCCTACGACCTTGTTAGAAATACAAATTCTCAAGCCCCCCACACCCACTTAATCAGAAACTCAGGGTGTGGGGCTCAGCAAAGTATATTTTTATAAGTTCTCCAGGATGTTCTGATTCTCATTCAAGTTTGAGAACTATTAGTCCAACGGGCTGTATCAGATAAAATTCTGGGGCTGGGTTGGATTCCATAGAAAACGATGCTGTAATGATAAGCAATATCAGTCCTAGGCAAAGGAGGCAGGAGTGGTGCCACATGTACCAGCAATTATGACCCCTGCTTAAATTTACAGTGGACACCCAGATGCTCTCTTGCCTTGAGTGGGCTCTTGTTCATACCCTGTTCGCTAACTCATGCTTGTGAGAATCAAGCAGAAATTAACATAATCACAGTACGGGAAGGCACACTACACCCCATGATATAAAAAAAGAACTAGCTGGGATTGGGTTATTTTCTTAATAGATATTGATTAATCCTCCCAATAAATAAAAGAAAATGGACAAGAACAAACACTACTGGTTTCTAAAGAAATCAGTGCTGAAACAGCACAGTTTATGACCTAGACTCTTTATTGGGTATACATACTTGGATTATATTAGGTTTATACAAGACAAAAGCTAAATTCTCACATGATGTTTTAACTCTGATGAAATTAAGCAGATAGAGATCACCATGGCTGGGGTTAAAGCATAGACTATGCTCTCTCCTTTGGTCTTAAAACATCAAGGTATGGAGCAAGTGCACATAAACCCTACTGTTTCATTCATTTTCTGATATGTGTAAGGGCTTCATCATCTAATGAGTTTACTGACCATCTACTAGGAATCTTCTGTAACTAACTGTATCACTGTTAAATATCAAGGATGGTGTCATCTGATAACTTACACTAATAAGGGAGAAAGAACAAAAAAAGATGGGAAAAAGTGGAAAAGGATAGCTGACCCAGAGAGGAGGTCCAGGGCCTATGCACATCCCCAAAGTTACTTACTATTGGGGGAATTCCAAAAATTTAAATTAGCACATGTATACTTCTTAGTTAAGTTAAATACACTCTCTCTAGAACACTCTTGTAATCTCTAGATAAGTTGTCACAAAAGGAACTTGACAGTGACATCATGTGACAGAGCATCCACTGGACACTGTGTAGGTTCTGAGCAAGAATTGGGACCTTTGTGGGAGGTAACTTTATGTTGATTTATGATCATGTCTCTCAGACTTTATTTTAGGCATAAAATGCTATCTGCCCCAAATCATTAAAATAACATAGGAGATCATCTATTAAAGTGGATATGTATATAACAGTAACAAAGCACAAGAATGAGACAACTGATAGCTAAGAAATTATTATTTTGATAGAAAACACTATTTACCAGCTACCACTATTTTGAAATGCCACATCTGAGAAAATATGAGCAAGAGAGAGAAATTTTGTTTAAGGGGGGAAAAAAGGACACAGTTCATACAGCTCTGAAAGATGGAAGTCAGGTGACATCAGATTAATGAAAGAATCTATAGCCCGAAACATGAGCAGTAGAGAGTCAGACCAAAAAGGTTTCTGGGGCAGAGGTAGGGAGGGGTGGGTGGGTGGGGGGATGGGGGAGTGTGTGGCAGGTGAACCAGGAATGCCCAGACTTGGAGGCAGCAGATCTGAGAAGCAGAAGATGGCCTGAGCAACCTCAGCGTGACCGGCAGGTGTAGTGTACACAGAGCAGCTGGACGGGCTGGCACTGCCCTTTCCCTTGAGCTAAGCAATGACCAGCAAGGAGACTTGAGGACAAGTAGGAACAGAGAGCACAAGCAGTAAGCCAGAAAGAAAGTCTTTAGGTGGCAGGTGACAACCAGGAGGAATGAACCCAGTCCGAACTACCAGCTCACCCTGTCCAGCTGCATGTCCCAACCCTCCTTACCGTCCCTGAGGGACGGACACAGAGAGCAAAACAGCCCCCACAGACAGGGAATAAGGACACACAAATGAACAGATGAGCAGATCTCTTCAGAGAGTCCAATGTGCAAAAGAAACTAATATGCTAAAAGAGAGGCAGAGAATACAATAAACTGATATCCAAGAGATGGAGTGCCCAGCGGGACATTTTAAATGGATATGTAGTATTCTCAAAAAGAGGTGGCATAAAACAAAAATGGGCAGTTATAAAAAAAAAAAAGTTTAAATGACAACTCAATAAATAAACAGAATAGCACAATGTTAACGATTGACAAAAAATAATAATAATAATGAACAAACTAGAAGATCAAGCCAAGGAATTCTTCCTGAGAGGAAAAAGTCATGGGAAGAACGAGAAAGAGAAGCTAAGAGACACAGAGGACAGCTCAAAGAGGCAAGAGGCCCTTCCTTCACTGAAAAGGTTCTGCACACCAGAGCAGAGAGGAAGCAACAGGAGAAACTGGCCGAGACCGGAGACAACACACAGAACTCTGTAGAAGAAAAAGGCCTCAACTACTAAACACAATAAATTTTTTAAAAATAATAATAAGGAAAACAAAGATGTATGAAATTTAAAAACCTCTGAAGGACAAAGGAAGCTGTAAAATTAGGGATAAGCAACAGACTCAGAGAAAATATTTGTAATATACAACGCACAAATATTAATACTGAAAATTATAAAGAATTACAACAATTTACAAGAAAAAACTCAAACAAAAACTGGACACTTTATCTAAGTTAATGCCTACAATGCTTCTAGTAGCTTATAAGATAGGTTAACATTACTATCTCATTTTACAGATGAGGAATGTAAGGTATAGAGAGGTCAAGGAACATTTCTAAAATCACACAGCAATAAATGGAGAAGCCAAGGCAGTCTGGCGTCACTGTCCCCTCTTAAACACGTGTTAGGTGTATCTTTATCAAAGGTATATCTTTGTGCACAGAGGCATATATGGTATGCTCCTTACAGCATTGTTTGTACTGCTGGAAAACAAAAACAAAAACAAAAAACCAGCAATCTTCATTAGTGGAACAAATAAATAAAACATTATACTATGTAGTATTATGTGGTATTTAAAAGAAAGAAGACACACTTACATGGAAAATCATAATCAATCTTGAAGACATGTTGTAAAGTTAAAAAAAAAAAGCTATTGCAGAACAATATGGACAATACAGATTATCTAAATTTAGAAAAATATATAGGTATACACACACGCACGCATGCACACACACACGCACACACGGAAATGTATAAAGATACGTGGAGAAGGTGAACAAAACAATCACAAAAAAATAACAGCTCTTAGAGAGAGTCCAGGGGGATTTCAAGATGGAAGGGAGGTGGTTTGTTTGTTTGTTTGTTTGTTTGTTTGTTTATTTATTCATTCATTCATTCATTCTATTGGTTATGAATATTCCATATTCATATGGACAAGCTGACTTTCACCACTTGTGCCCAAGATGTGATGGCCAGATTAATACTAGTAGCATGCCCATTATTATGAATTGTGATTGTTCCCCATGTCCCCCACCCAATAATCCCCAACCACCCTCCCCCTCCCCCTTTTCCCCACCCCACTCTGCAACCCTAGGTCTGCTCTCTCCCTCTGCAAGTCCAACACACCACTGTGGTCTTTCTTGCCTCTCTCCTTTATCTCCTAGCTCCCACTTATGAGTGAAGACATGCAGTATTTTTCCCTCTGTGTCTGGCTTATTTCACTTAACATGATTTACCCCAAGCTCATCCATGTTACTGTGAATAGCAGAATTTCACTCTTTTTTATGGCAATTTAGTATTCCATGGTCTATATGTACCACATTTTCCTTATCCAGTCATCCGTTGATGGGCATTTAGGTTGGTTCGATATTTTGGCTATTGTAAATAGAGCTGTGATGAACATGGGAGTGCAGGTATCCCTTGGACATAATGATTTCCATTCCTTTGGGTATATACCTAGAAGCGGGATTGCTGGATTATATGGTAGATCTATCTGTAGTTGTTTGAGAAACCTCCATACTGTTTTCCATAGTGGTTGTACTAATTTACAGTCCCACCAACAGTGTAGGAGCGTTCCGGAAGGGAGGTGGTTTAAAGGCATTTTCATCAATTTGTATGGTTGATGACCTGATATTAAGGGTGTACTCACATCTTTCTCATGGATAATTAAAGAAGTAGGAGTAAAGGAACATTTTCTTGAGCAGTTATCAGGCATAAAGCCATCATAGTTATTACATTTCATTTTAAAATAACTTTATGTGATTATTAGTATTATTAATTTAGTAATAAAAAAGGATGGTATGGTTCAGTGTGGTTAAATAACTTGCTGCAAATGTCTTATATATGGAAACCTTAGACTTGACCTCCATCTGTTCTAAACCACACTGAGATGAAACATGTTGACCAACAACATTGATACTAGCGTAGGCAGATGGCTGGCCATTTATCTTACTTGGTTAGAGCATGGTGCTGATAACACCAAGTTCAAGGGTTCAGATCCCCCTACCAGCCAGCCACCAATAAAAAAAAAAAAAAGGACATAGAAAGATATTTTCATGCTACGAACAGCATAAGAGAGCCTAGGCCTTACCACAGCGATCTCGGACCACCAGATTCCGACCTTCCTTCAGGTGTATGGTGAGCAGGTATGCGAAAGGGCTAGGGAGGTTACTCAAGCCATCACCCGCTTCTCCAAGAGTCTGCATAGATGGAGAAAGCAGGTAAGTCAGTGTGGCTTGGGCCCAAACAAGAGAATTTCGAAGATACTTCTTAATTTAAGGGGGTAAATAAAGGTCACTATATGGTCAAGTATTATCCCCAACTCCCAGCACTTTGATAATATGGAGGACAAAGGAGGCTGTAAAATTAGGGATAAGCAACAGACTCAGAGAAAAATATAATAATAATAATAATAATAATAATAATAATAATAATAATAATAATAATAACACTGTTCTATCAACATGTCCTTTACATGTATCCCCAGTGGGATTTTATCAGAATTCAGAAGCCATCACATATTTCTGCAATATTAACTCTCCAAGAATTAGATAAGTAGCATGCCAACCTCCTAAATGCCCTTAAACTCAGTAACTTACCATAGGATTCCATATCCCAAACCTCACTGTGGAGTGCCGAGAGGAAACTGTGTGCAGAACTGCAGCTGCAGGGGAGGGGCTGGCTTGCACACACATGTGTCCCTACTTGCAAGCGCAGATGTCACATGTCTCCCTCTTCTCTGCCCTTCCCACCAACCACCATCTACTCTGGTAGACCTCCTCCACGTGCAATAAAATTTCAGTTCTCCACACTCAGCTAATCCCCTCCTGAGCCCCTGTGTCCATCCCACATGAGCTTCTCCCCTGTGTCCACTGGGGACATACTGTCTCTGTGCATTGCTCTCCCGACTTTGCTACATTGTATCTCATTTTCTGGAACCTAGCATTGGTGTCTCCTACTCTTACCCTCAATGTCACATCACTTCCCCCCAGCTCAGTCACTTCTATCTCCAGGAATGCACCAACTCCTACAAGGCACAATGTTGAATTCAAGTCTATTTTTGAATGTTTATTACATGAATCCAGTTGAAGTTTTGAGCCAGTTCAAATTTCTGCCTTTCCGCAAAAAGGACAGACAAAATCATTTATCATTCACTTATTAGACTTTCAATTAATTGATCCTGTGGCTAAGCTGCCCTTGACATTCTTTTGAAAGTTTCAGAGCACTTCAAAATAGCTCTGTCTCCTTTACAATCTCACTCAATTTCATAGCTGCTCTGTATTTTTAGAAGACTATCCCAGTCTGACAAATCAATAGACACTGAATTAATCTCTTCCAGCTAAAATGTGCAAGCCTGTTTTTGTAGGTGGATACAGTTTGCCATTCTTTAAAAATAAAAGCAGCATAGACATAAAAACCCAAACATCTGATTGAGAAATATTTACCATAATTACTTCAGTATTTGTTTTTAAGAAATGCCACTCACAGAATGTTCTTCGAACTGTTGAGATGTCATAGAAGAATTCAGATCACCACCTCCACATAGCTTCTGTAAATAAAAAGAAAAAAAATGCCCGATTTAAAAAAGCAAAAGAATATCAACCTATGAAAGATGTCCTTTATCAGGTCTTTCCCTTTGGAAATTTGACATCTGCACGCCCAGTTTCACATGTGCGGGCTGCCTTCCTGTTTGTGTCGCAAGAATTGGCAAGAAGTAGACTCTGTGGCGTCATTCTGGCTGTGGTCCCTGCCATCTAAGTCATTGATCAGAGCGTAGGTAAGGCAAACTGCAATCTCCTGCTGGGCCAGTCGGGCATCCCTAGTTCACCCACAGACCTAGCATACAAATAGCTTTGCTCCCAGTGCAGGAACTGGAGCAGCTGGGCCATCTTGCCTGATGCCTCCTAGTGTGGGCCCGCCCTGCCCCCAGCCTCCAAAGAAAAATGGGCAACTCAGGATCCAGAGAACTGAGCATGTTAGTCAGGCAGGAAACGTTTCAAACAAAATCTAAGAAACGAAAATTCTGAACAAATGACCCCAGAATAGGAGGTGTCTATGTTTCCTAATTTAAATATGCCTCCCATACCCAGGAAACGATTGCACAGGGCTGGGAAGACCACATCACTCAGTGGTTAGTACCGGATAGAGTAGACTCCTCATTTGTGTCAGGTTTTATATGCACAAAGGAGGGGTCCAGAAGAGCCCTGGGACTTTACAAGGTTTCTGGGCTGAGTGGAGGACAGCTGTCTGCAGAGAAAGGCAGAGTGGAGGGGACATGAACAAATGGCCTCCCAGAAATTTGAGTACGCTCCTGTTTGTCTGGCACATCAGGCTGTGCTGATGTCTTGTGTGAAAAAGCTGAGATTTTCTTCTCCAAAGAAGGCTGGTAAGTCCAAGGTCATGTATGGTTTGGAGATAGGAAGCAGGCCTGTGGAGATTGCTTAGATAACCAGGAACCACTGAAGATGGAGGTGGGGACCAGGGACACTGATGACATTGGTCCTTCCCATCCACAGCAACCATTTGGGGGCCCTGGACACAATTCAGAGATCCTGCCTGGATGGCAGGTTGCCTTCTAAGACACACAATGTCTCTCAAGCGGAGCTTCTGAAATACTGGTTTCAGACCAGAAGGGCAATTTTTCAGTCCCGAGAGGGCTGGTGAGGACTTTGCAAACAAGCAGGGTCTCTCTGTCCCACCACCTCTGCATGCAGTGACCTCAAGAAGGGTTGCGACAGGGCAGAAAGGAGCCCTGACCATGAGATGACTTGGAGCCTCACAGCCCCTCAGCTGGGAAGAACGGAGGCCCCACAGTTCTGTGTTTCTCACGTCTGCCTCTTCCCCCACCAGCCCCAGGTCTAATGGTCCTAGACTGTGACTACATTGTGTTCAATTCAGATGAACTCGCACAGGATCAAGGGTGATTTCAGGCACTTGGAGCTTTCTCTAAGGGCCCCAGCACTCTGGTCACTGTGTCCCCCAGCCCTGGAAGTACCATCACTGCCCAGGCAGGAAAAGAGCCCAGACTCTCAATGTGGAGCTCAGCCTGATAGCAGACAAATAAGGATGCAGCAGGTCCTTTGCCAAACAACCTCTCCCTCTGGTTCTTGGTACCTCCTATATGTGATATGTATAAAAAGACACCCAGGTGAGCTGGGCGGGAGTGTCTGAAGACTGCTTTATGACAACAATCAGAACCTTATTCAATGCTCCCAATGTCAAAAGAGTTATTTGCATGCCTTTTACACCATATGTTATTTCCCAGAAATTCAGTCAATTTCTGCCTGATTTACAGTGGCAATCACAGAACCAACAGTAACTGGTGTTATCTGATGTTCTGCAGCCCGAAAATCTCCCACTATTGTCTTCAGTTTTATTAAATGAATTAATGCTACACTTAGCCAATCCTGTTTGAAGACACTTCCACAAAACTACCGAGGCTGGGATCAGAATTTCGGTTTAAAGTGGATGGTATCAGCCAAGGATCATAGTGGTCTGGCATCTTCTACTTTCAAGCGGAGGAGTGAATGGATGGATGCCTAAACCTCTCCCACCGGCATGCCATATATATGCTCCCAAGTTGGCCTGACTGTACTCAGTGATGAGCTAATTAAATGGCAAAATTATTCCACATAACCACCTCCACTTACATGCTATCCAAAATGATCTCAGAGCTTTTATTCAAGAATGCAATAACAACATGAAAACTCAAAGTGAGGAATGACATTAATTCAACATTATGGCTGGTTTTACTCATAGAAAAGTCACAGAACTTAAAGTTATGGTTCCCATGGCCACCGTAACTGTCACAAACCATATATAAACACCAAGGTAGGAAAATGATTACCATAAAGAACAGCAAAATGTTCCATACGCACAGGACGACCAAGTTATAGCCACTGGGAGACACATAACTTTGAATATTCTCCTACACTCTTGCATAGAGCCTAAGCTGTTATCCATTGAGTATAAGACATATTATTTTCACCTTCTTTGTAAACCTAGCAACTATATCAATGACTTAGTTTTTCATTGAAAAGAGCACAATTTAATATTTAAATCATCAGGAACCCCTAGTATACCACTACCATTAGAAGATTTTTTTTTATGTTCTCAGTAAGCATAATCAAGCACTCTGAATTTTTTATTTTACTTTTTAAAAAAATTTAACACACAGTAATACTGCCATTTTGCATGTGTGTACAGTGCCATGATTTTTAACACACATTTATATTTGTATAACCGCCACTACAGTCAGGATAAAGAACAGTTCTATCATCCAAAAAAACTCATTTATGCTATTCCACCATGGTTAAATCCTCTCTCAACTCTCCAAACACATGGCAACCACTGACCTGTTTTCATATAGTTTTATCTTTTCCAGAATATTATATAAGTGGAATCATACAGAATATAAACTTTGGAGACCGGCATCTTTCACTCAGCATAATGCCTCTGAAATCTACCCAAGTTGTCACCTATATAATAATATTTTTTTCCTGAGTAGTTTTCCATCTACAGGTGTACTATAGATTGTTTATCTGTTAAGCATTGATTTTAACAAGTTCAAACAAATTGTTTTCAAGTATACACCTAGGAAAAGAGAAATAATTTTGAATATTATTAAAGCTAATAAATCTTAATATAACAAAACTGACTAAATACAAGTATTCAGAAATACAGCATTAATATCTTAATATCTCTCATACAACTCTTACCACTGCCTTTTAGGTAAGTAGTTTTTTTTGGGGGGGGGTTGGTGTGTTTTTTTAATGGCAGTGAGTTTGCATTGATATTTCCATTCTAACATGCTAAATTGAAATTCGTGGGAAAGTAATACACATTTTGTATGTTCTCTAGATGAGAATTCTCCATCTACAAGAATGTAAAATTATTAAAATTCAGCAGGGTATGGGGAGATATTAGAATGGACAAATGAATTATTTAAAAAAGAAAATCTCCTCTAGCCATCAAGGATCTTGAGAGTAAGGACACTGATGTTAATAAACAACATTTCCCTTTTGTATACACTAAATGTGATCTTGTACAAATACCGCCTCCCATGTGGTTGTCTGAAAGACCTTACCCTGAAGTATACACAGGAAGCCAAATGATAAACTATGTAAACAATCACTGGCTGTTTAAACTTTAGTGGAAGAAAACATAAGCCCACATCCAGAAAAGCTAAATAAGAGTAAAAAGTTGGCTGAGAAGATCAATTATAAATTCTTTGAGAACTACTCTATTATAGTATATGAGTGTAGCAAAGTGTGTGTGTGTGTATACATATAAATACATATTTATTTAATTCTATAACCCACATCTAGGCCATTAAGAATACAAATATTTAGGACTATAGGAGTCAAAGCACAAACACCTGCACAGAAAAGAAGTGACAAAATAATCAGAAGGGATCAGATGACTGAACATTAAGCAGCAACTGGACACAGTGATAGAATAAAAAATGAGCTACCTGGCCATTAGGGGTCAAAATGGGAATGTCTGTTCAGAAAAAGTCAGGTCTACCAAATGGCCAAGTCTATTTATATCACATCTTCACACAACTTTTCAGGAGACTATTGATCATATAATAAAGGTATAACATTTAGTTTTCTCTCATCCCCAAGACTGTTCTCTAAAAGGGATTACCCTGCAATATTAACTATTTAACAAAGAAAATATAAATCGTGTGTGTGTGTGTGCATGCACCCTGCTCAGTAACATGATGGTACAAAACAGCAGTCTGCAAATGACAGCCTGTGAGTCAAATCTAGCCCAGTACTTATTTTTACAAATAAAGTTAATTTAAAAATCCAACCCCACCTATTCATTTGTGTATAATTTATGGATGATTCCATGCTATACCACCAGAATTCAGTAGTTATGACAGAGACCATATGGCCCACAAAGTCAAAGATGTTTATTATCTGGCCCTTAACCAAAAAAGCTTGACAACCCCTGGTAAAATGCTCTAAAACTTTTATTGATTCAGAAATATCTGTCCACTGACCTTCCATAAATTTTTAGCATGCTTATTAGCAAGAGATACTTCAAAATAATATTCTCTTTACATCTGCTTAGAATTTTCTAATCCACAAATACACACTCCTAATACCTTCTTATAAGGAGTCCACAGGCTGTCATTAATATCACCAATTTACAAATAAAGAAGCCACAGCGAGAAGGCTACATAGTGGCCAAAAGGAGGCAAGAAAGGCAGGCCTACACAAGTGTTCAGGGCACTCCACTCTTTCTACTGTACCACAACTGTGCCAGGAGAACACAAAAACAGCACACCTTGCCCAACATCTGGGAGGGAGCACTGCACAGCAGGAAACAAGGCTCTGGAGTCAGAAGACCTGAGTTCAAATCCCATTTTTGCTACTTTCTAGCTTTGTGTCCTTAATAAATTTACTTAAAATTCAAGACATGGGAACATTTCTCAAAGGGAGGAAAAAAAAAATACTTACCTTATAGGTTGTTAGGAAAAAAATTAATTCATCAAAGGATATTTACTGAGCATCTTCTCTGGACCAGACACTGTGTTAGGCTCTTTGGATATACAGTAAACCAAACAGACATGGCCCAGTGAGATGATACTTACATAGCACCTAGCAGAGCTCCTTACATACAACCTCTCAGTAAGTGGTATTAGATTGGTGCTGCTATTCTATCATTAATATCATATTATTATTATTCAAACAGTGGATGTGTTTGGGAAGAATGGAGCAAAAATCTGTACAAAGATGGCCAGCACCAAATCCCTCCCATAATTCCCACCAATGTTCCCAACTGAGTTAAAGTGCTGGCTGGTGAAGCCTCATGACAATGTCATCTCCCCTCTGCACACGGCCCACCAGTCTGTGCAATGCTCCCTCCAGAGCTCCCTTCCAAGGCAAAGCTTACTTATTGCTGTTCCCAGTGTCTGCAGCAGGTGTGGCAAGCACTGCCAACATGCTGCTGATCTGTTCTGCCCTGCCTGTGAGTGTCACAGCATTGAGCCCAGGGTAGTCCTCAGCATCCTACCCACTGAGCGTCCCAGGTAGTTGTTATAGTCTGCTGGAGTAGCGTGGCAGGATGGGAAAGCCCTGTGTCATTCGGCCTCTGCTCCTCATCTGACATCCCCTACCACTGCCAACCTCATCCCCTCCCCTTCCTTGCTCTTCGTGAAACACACCAGGCACGCTCCTGCCACCCCAGGGCCTTTATACATGCTGCTCTCTCCTCCTGAAATGCTTTTTCTCCAGATATGCACACAACATGCTCCCTCTACTCCTGGAGGTATTAATGTAAAGCTCATCTTCTCAGAAGAGGTCTTTCCTGACCACTCTGTTCAAAACAGCAGCACCTCCACCCCAGCGCTCCCAAAGACCTTCTCTGTTTTATTTCTCTCCATGACACATCATTTTCTGAATTTGTCTGTCACCTGCCACCCTACAGAATGGGAACTTCATGAGGGAGTAAATTTGTGTCTGTTTTGTTGGCTACTGTGTCCCTGATGCCTGGATCTGAATCAGCATCAGCACACAGTAAGTGTTCAACAGACTGGGGAGGAGGGAGGGAAAAAGAAAAAGAAGCCCAGGCCCACGACGTCCTTGGGACCTGGCTTACGTACCTGCCTCACTGCCACCTGGATGTTGAGGTATGATTTTTGAGATCAAACAAAAAGGGTAAAGAACACATCATTGAAGTGTAGAGAGATTGACGTACTTGTTTAATTGTTGCAAGCTGGAGGTGGTTTCCTCTCCTCTGTGGTTTGTCACTTTGCTTCTTTGTGGTCACTAAACTGAAGCTCTGTGGTTGCCAAGCAGAGTTTCTGGAAATATCCCAATGGGGAATGTCGCTAAACGACTCAACTCACCCACATAAACTAACACCAAAGCTAGCTGTTGACAACCCCAACTGCAAATGAAATGTCAGGGAAGGACACACCCCATTGTAGAATTACCTGCGGGTCTCATCTTTGCATTCATGATTTTTAGCTATTGACCATGACAATAAGTACATTCTTTTTTTTTTTTTTTTTTTTTGACAATAAATACATTCTACTGCTATAATTATCCCTGTGTTTAAAAGGGTACAGTGGGGTTTGGATCCCCACACCAGCCAACCACCAAAATAAATAAATAAATAAACAAAAGGGCACAGTGAACATAGAAAAATAAATGGCTTCCTTTCATGATCAAATTTGCTGGATCTCCAGTTCTGAGTTCTCCTATGTGGTAGAACAGCAGTTCCAAACTCACGTTATACACACAGTTCCACGCACAGGCTTAGGATTCAGACCAACCTGGATTTAGATCCTGGATCTAACACTTACTAGCTGAATGACATTAGGCAAGTTATTAAAACTCTCTAACCCTCTATTTCATTCTGAGAAAAAAAAAAAACAATGTTAAGAATAACTATAATAACACTAATAAATACAACCACCATCATAGTAGTAAGTATTTGTTAGGTACTTGTGACTAAGAGCTATTTTTCTAGCCTCTGGGACATGAAACTTAACTGTTCTGTGTTACTCTCCGCATGTGTGAGTAGTACTCATCCTCATGAAGCGTCCTTTCAAGGTTTCTGACCACCCTGCTCGGAATAACCACTCTCATCTTACCCCAACTTGTTATCTAGCTGACTACAGACTTCCTGGTGATGCTGGGCATTTTTTTTCAATATCTGGGTCTAATCTCAATTCTGTCATCAACACTGAGGACAGGAACCAGATGAGAATGATTTTATAGGGCATGTAAAGGACCTTGTAAAATAACTACCTGAGGAATGCTGATTGGGGAAGGAAATGAGGAGAAAAAGCAAGATAAGTGGGAAAGAAGATAAAATAAGCTCCTCTCCCTCTGAGTTTCCCTAACTTTAGCTTCTTTACATTTAATCCAACCCTTAGGAATTCCTTTAGAAATCACCCCACCTGCCCAGAGCCCCTGTGTATCACCATCTTCCCCAACCCACTGGGTTGCTCATAGCCCCAGAGCACCAAGCGGTGGCTGGTGGCTTGAAAGTCAGCTGCAGAGACAACATGAATCAATATATTTTCACATGGGCAGGGTTTGCAGAAAGGCTGAGAGAAAAAAGACATAATTTCACTCTTCAGGAGCTTACAATCTAACAAAAAGAGACAGATTTCTAACCAATTAAGTAACTAATTTTATATATACATGACCATCTGTATACAGTGGCATTGGTGTCTGGCAGTATTTCAAGGTGTTCTTACTTTTTCCTCAGCCCTGAGTCTTGGTGTCAAGAGCAATGAGATCATCTCAGAATGAAACTCTGAGACCACTGTCTTAGTTCAGGCTATTACAACATACCCTGACTGGAAGGTGTAAACAACTGAAATTTATTTCTCACAGTTCTAGAAGCTGACAGTCCAAGGCCAAGGTGCTGGCTGACTTCATTCCTGGTGAGGGCTCACTTCCTGGCCTGCAGATGGCCACCTTCTTGCCATGTCCTCACACAGGGGGAAAAGACAGATCTCTGATGATGTCTCTTCCTTTTTTATAAGGATAGCATTTCTATTGGATCAGGGCTCCGTGGTTATAACCTCATTTAACCTGAATCACCTCCTGGAGGTCATATTGCCAACATAGATACGTGGGGAAGTTAGGGCTTCAAACATATGAATTTGAGATGAGAGGGACACGATTCAGTCCCTAGCAATTACTCTTTATCCATCAGACACCAGACATATGAAGTCACCTAAAGGACACAATATGGTCACTAGGTCACCATGTTCCGGTATCAGTCTGACTGAAAGGGGTAATATACAACTGATGAAATAATGTGTCAATCAGAAAAAGGGAGAGGTCATGCAAAAAAAGCCTAGGTAGAAGTTTGGACTTGCTCAGAGGGCAGAGAGAGCCTATGCCATGGGATTTTAAGGATCCCGGCTTCCTTGACTAGACAGGTCTGCACACAGAGATAGCTGAAGGTGGCCCTAGCAAAGCGTGAGCACACCACACTCTCACTTGTAGAGTTATCATTACTGAGATGGCCTGAGTACCAAATGCCTTTCCCATGAAACCCCTCCATTTCCCTGGCAGTGACTCATAGTCACCAACCTCCTGATTCTGATGTGATTTCTACGTAGGCTGACTTCAAAGAGCAAAAGCACCTAATACACAACTTTCAAGTATTTTCAGGCCCTGACATGATCATTTCTCCTAACAAGTTCATGAAATAGGGGTTGATTATGATTTGACTTCCAAAGTAACTTGCTGACAATAAAGAATGCAGCTATTTATATGAAAAGAAATGTTAGAGTTGATATAATACGTAATTGTCATTGTCCATTAGTTGTGATTGCCATCCATAGCTCAGTCTCATGACCATTTGGTTATCATGAGTCAGTGCTCAAAGCTAGATGGCCACTAATACAGGTCTAGGAGCACGGCGACGTACCCAGTACCAGTCTGCCTTCCCTTCTCCCTCCTCCACCTGTTGTAGTCCCTCCTCTCTCTACAGATCTCTACACAAAGTAAACTGAGGCTAGCACTCAGTCACAGCAAAAGTGGCATGCTGTGAAAGCAAAGGCAGGGCAATTATATTGACTGCGTATTCTGGAAAAGCACCACAGAAAAGGAGGATTTCAGCTGCCCCCTGAAGAGTGCGAAGGATTCAGTAAGAGAAGAATGGAGCAGGTAAGGGAGGAGGAAACCCACGTGAGATGATGGATAGGTGAAGACTTCACTCAAGATGAAAAGCGAAGAGAGTAAAACAGTCTAACATTGTTCACATGTTTCTGCCTTGAGCAACTAGGTGACTATTGGTGATATTGCCAAGAAATGGTGGTCTGCATTTGTGGGGACACTTCAGGGAGACAGGGAATTCTACCAGGCCAAGTTGAGAATAGTTTTTGTGGCATAACCAGTGCGATACGAATCGGGGACTGAAGAGAAGGGTGGAATCCTCGTCTACTGACGTGCCCTTTGTTCTAAGCCTACTTTCTCCCATTGGGGGTTATGGCCGGTTCAAACCCTGCACTGACAACTCCAGGCTCCTCCTCTGTCCACATTCTCACACTCCTTCACCCTTTCCCCAGCCTCGCTGCCCTCCTGTGCCCAATCATTCCATTTTCCCATAACCGCAAAGCAGTACTTCACTTTCTTTACTGACACTGGCAGGACTGGAAAGTGACTCGAATTCAGACATTACTGATATTTGGGTTCCAATCCCACCGCTACAAGATCAGCTAGGCCCCAAACCAGCACTGGCACAAAACAGGTGAGATAAACCCTCCGTGGATTGAATGCTCCCCAAACTCACTGAAGCTTAAGTCATGTTCCTCAAAGTTCCAGGTATTGGAAACTTGTCCCCCACTGTGACAGTGTTAAGAAGGTGGGAAATTCTATTACGGTAACTGAAAGGAAGGGCCTTGAAGAGGTGATTGTATTGTTGGACCATGTCATGGTGAATGGATTAATAATGGTGATCTGGACGTGGTTCTGAGGACTTTAAAAGAAGAGCCAGTGAGGGTCTCTCTCTGCTCTACCATTTTCTGCCATGTGAGACCCCTGCATTGCTGTAAAGCCAGCACCAAAGAAATCCCTCACCAGATGTGTCCCCTGGACTTTGCACTTCCCAGCTTCTGAAACTGTAAGCAGTAAATTTTGTTTTCTTACAAATTACCCAGTTCCAGGTATTTTGTTATATGCAACACAAATGGACAAACCTGAATGCCTAGTGGGCCCCCAGACCACAGGAGTCCCTTGCCTTACCCTTATTCTAGAAACAAAACACAGCTACAAACAAAACAAAGCTACAAACAAAACAAGCAACACGGAGGATACTTAGGAAACATCCCATTGTCCTTGTTGTGCACAAGCTTGTCACGTGTTCACCCCTTCCTTCCTCCTCCTTTGTTTCCCTCATTCTGTGAAAGTCACAGAAAGCCATTGGCTATTCATTAGGTAGAAACAGATGAGCCAGACCCCAATACAGATGAACCAACTCCAAAATTCTCAAACGGCACAAATTCAGCAAGACTTCCGTCGTTTAAAAAAAGACAGAGATGATAAATTCAGATTTAAAATTAGTGTAACACTTAGGCCAAAAAGCTTACACCTGCCTAAACCTCTCTATATTTTTAATTAACATCATATAAAAAGAGATTTCATTTACGGTATATTTTTTTTTTAAAGATGTTGATTAATTAAGTCATAAACTGTAGAGAACTTTTGGTAAAAATTCTATTAGTTTTTTTTTTAATTGGTTATGAATATTCATGAGATACAGAGCTGACCATCACCCCTCAGGCCCACCATGTGAAGACCAGATTCATACTGGCAGCATACCCATTACCACAAATTGCATTTGTACCCCGTGTCCCCACCCAATTACCCCCAACCTCCCTCCACCTCCCTTTCTCTCCCCCACAACACTTTGTATCCCAAGGTACGTTCTCTCCTTCTGCAAGTCCAATGCACCACTGTGGTCTTTCTTTCCTTCCTTCTTTTTCTTTCTTAGCTCCCACTTATGAGTGAGGACACCAGTATTTATCCTTAGCCTGAATGCACACATTGCTATCCTTAATTCTTGTATTAAGCAAATACTGATTGAGCACATGCTATGTGCCAGGCACAGAGCTAGGCCCTTAGAAAAGAAAGACAAGTTGAATGTGTCTCCTCCAGGCATGTCCATCCTCCAAATTAATACAGCCTAGTGGAGAAGATAAGGAAGCAGTTGTTCTATACCATGCCATGAACTCTGGATCCTCAGGTAGTGTGAGAGACCCACCCCATGCAGGCAGGAGAGGGAGGAAGAGCAGGCGAAGGGGGTAGGGAGGCAGAACTACACTTGACCACATATGATACTAGAGGTCTGATTAGCTGCAATCCAGTCCCTCCACTCTCTGCAAACATGCCACCAAGCAGATAAATGGCACTCAAGTGGCAAGAACCTCCACCATGGAAGAAAGAATCTGTCTCAGTCTCTATCTTATACTTCCTAGGGCATGAAAAGAGAAGCAAAAGATTCTTTTACAAGAAAGAAGGTTTTAAAAAAAATGGCTGAGTTAAGAGAAAAAATCAAATGCTCCAGAACCTATCCTTGAAAGATTCTGCTGATCCCAGGCACATTGCTTTAGCCCAGAGAAAAGAGCCACCACAACCAACCATCCATTCCACCTTCACTGACTAGCCCTTCAGTGCTGTTCACCCTTCCAGACATACATCCCACCAGAACACTTCCCAGGTAGAGCAAACTGCTCCCCATGCCCAACTGCACCCATGCACACTTCAGGCCTGGGTTTGCCATATTTCCTCACCTGGCAAATGTGCTCATCTCTGTGCCAGCTTGGACACTGCCTCACACATGACACACCCTCATTCCCCACACACTGATCTCCATCCACTGAGCTGCCAGGAAACCAGCTTGGATGTTTTGCAATGACATCTTTGATATCTTGTTGTCTCATGCTATGTTTCATGGTGTGCAAGGCTGTCTCCCAGCAGATCACAGCTTGAGGCGGGGAGTCACTCTCTAGCCCACCTCTATTTCCAATAGCAACATTTATAGTGCCTGGTCTAGAGCAGCATTCAAATATTTGCATTATTCAACAAAGACTTCTAAAGTGCTAACACAAGACTTCTAAAGTGCTAACACAGTTTAACAGCAGAGGCTTTAAAAAAAAAAAAACCCTTGTCATTTGAAAATGTTAGCATATCAAAGCCAAGAAGCGCACTCATTTTTACTGTTCAGATAAGAAATAAAAAGTAGGTGAAGATTAACTTCAGTAAATAATTCAACATTTTACCTCCCCCATACTGATCTAGTTTAATAATTCACTTAATTTGCATTTTGCTTAGGGGAAACGCATACCAGGCATCTTCAAAAAGTTCACAGAAAGATTTGTATTTATCTTTCAATTCTATTTTTCCATCAACTTTTTAAAGTACCCTAATATTTCAAATTTATACATAACAGTAAACAATCATAAAGTTTTTACAAAAAGGATTTCATAAATGTTAATGCCAAACAGAAAAAAGTAAAGTAAAATTTAAGAAATGTCATTTAATGGGTCGTGGTTTCTAAACATATTAATGCTTCCTAAAGAATATGGCCCGGGCGTCCTCAGAATATCCATGATCCCTTTTCCCCAGCTAAACCCAAATATACGGCATAATCAATCAGCTTTGGTTCTAAAAGTAAAACTAAAAAATTCCAGTTGATGGGCCAAGCCCGTGGCGCACTCGGGAGAGTGCGGCGCCGAGAGTGCAGCGACGCTCCGACGCTCCCGCCCCAGGTTCGGATCCTATATAGGAATGGCCGGTGCACTCACTGGCTGAGTGCTGGTCACGAAAAAGACAAAAAAAAAAAAAAAAATTCCAGTTGAATAACCAGTTTTCTATGCAATTGTAACACTAACCTGGAATACTGAAAAATTAACCTCTTACTTCAACACTGAAACCTACTTCATTGTCAATAAGGGAGGAATTTAAAAAACTAATTAAATTTATGATCCAAACACAATTTAGCAACTTGGTGATTGATTTCTTTTCTTGTACTTAAATGAAAAGTTAGAGGAAAAGTGATGCTTTTAATTTCTTTGTCAGGAGTTGAAAAAAATAAAACTCATCCAATAGAGCTTTTAATGCCTAAAAGTGTCCCAGAGAGTTTATTTGTAATCATTTTAAAATATATAGAGGTCAACCCTAAAACTAATGGGAACATTGGGTGCAATCAATATTGCATTAATTTAAATTCTTGTAAATGACATCCTCCCCATCCAAGCTAACCACAAAAATAACTCCTAACTATATTTTCCAAGGGCACTGAATGTGCTTGAAAAAAAAACAGAAAAAAAGAAAAAGAAACTGGAGCATGCCCAGCCCTGGTCTCACCTCTGGCTCTTCTGGAGCTTCCCCTCCAAAGGGAGTTTTCTGAAGATCGAAGATGCTGTTGCTGGACACCTGTCTCTCCTCAGCTGGAGAGGCGTACAGCTCCTCCGAGTCTGTTTCCGCCACATGGAGGTGGCTTGCTTCTTCCTGGCTCCAATCCAATTCCTCTTCAGACTGCTTCAAGGAGCTACTGCTACTCTTGGGAAAGATGCCTGCAGTGGACAGGCTGCTGGGCACCGATGTATAGGATGACTGGGGCCCAGAGTACGGCCCACCCCCGGGGGCCAAGGCGTCAGCCTCCAGGAGGTCAGGCACAGAGAGACTGAGGCGGCGGTCCAGGTGACGCCTTGCCCTTAAGTCCACGGGCTTACTTGGGCTCTTTTTCAACTTCTTCTTGCTCAAGTTGATGAACAATGGCCTGGTCCGCTGTTTCAATGAGCCCCAGACAGATGGTTTATCCAGATCCATGGCTGCATGAAGACCCAACAAGCCACTCCTTACACGACTGTGCCTCTACTCAAAACAACTTCAGTGAGTCCTATAGACAGAGCACGAGGAGAGAGAACATGAACCTGGTTAGGGAGGTAGGGCACATCGAAGTAGAAAACGTGACTCAAAAATCTCATACTTTCCACTAAGTGATCGAGATTGAAACAGAGGATTGGCAACTTCCACAAACACTGGAAAAAAGCATTTTTAAAAAACATAATATTTAAGAGTTTTATTAGTTATAGAAACATAAAAGCAATGAATGAAGATTATAAGGTTGATACCAAAAAATGCTTCATAGAAAGATTACTTTCTTATTTCTTCTCCAGGGAAAGACATTTACTAGAACAATTACAGCAGCTTTTCATCAATATGATCAAAGGCCGGGGATGTCTTTCCATGTCTCTAAACCAGGGATCGGTAAACAGTCTCTGTGTGGGGGCAGGTGTTAAATAGTTTAGACTCTGTGGACTGTAAGGTGCCTGTAGTAACTACTCGACTCTGCTTTGGTGACATCAAAGGAAACATATAGACAATGCCTAAATGAAAGAATGTTGTTGTGTTCTAGTAAAACCTTATTTACAAAAACAGGGCTGACCAGTTAGCTCAGTTGGTTACAGCTTGGTGTTACAGCAACAAGGTCAAGGGTTCGGATCTCCATTCCAACAAGCCACCAAAAACAAAACAAAAAACTTTATTTTACAAAAACAAGCTGCAGACTAGCTTGAAGGCCCCTGCTTTAAACTTACCATCTTCCTTTCCAGAGTTAAGTGTGCATTTTTGTTGGAATGAGCAGGACTGAAGCCATACTGGGACCTAAAACCACATGGGATATAGGCAAATTTTTAAAATACAGTTTTTTTCTTGGCATGCATTTCTCCGAATTCCCTCTTTTCTCATGATTATTTGATATTTTGAACCTTGGTAATGGGACAAGATGACATTATTTACATGAATGTAAAGTTGTTTTCCAGCCAGCCCGAAGCTGCAGACTTGCACATACAATCCAAGTAAAACAAAGGAAGACGTCAATAAAGCTATGCTGATTCCATCCCTCCAGCAGGACCAAGAGATAGGAGCAGGGACAACAGCAGACACCAGATGGAGATTCTGCACCTGAGACCTTGCATGAAGCCCTTGCTGCTCACATGTCCCTCCCTCCTGCTTTTCATTTTCCCACGTTCCATTCCCTCAACCCCCTCTTTAAAAACTTCTCAGTAAACCTGAGTCTTGGAGATGACTTTAGATTGGCCGTCCTCCTTGAGGTTCAGTGGAGAGAAGGGTTAGCTTAACATCTCTCCTCAGGTCACTGGTAATCCTAAATAAAAGCTGACTTCCATTTTCACCAGCGTTTGACTTTAGAGTGGTTCGCTTTTGTCTGTGGGCAGGCAGCCAGACCTGTGAGTTTGGTAACCATTTTGGGGAGCCTCAGCCAGGAGCTGAGTGTGTCCTGTAATATTTTAAAGGACAAAAACACACTCATATCAACTAGGATTCCATCCAACATCTTTAAATTTTATATTAATATAAGGGTGACTAAAGAGAAAAATATTTATAAAAATGGGAGTTCTGTGCTTATCCAGAAGAACTGACAAAACTTCTAAAATGGAACCCTTAAGACTGCAAGCTTCAGGGATTCATCCTGAGAATGTGAGTGGGAGAAAGTGTCTCTCTCAGACAGTTAGATGTGAGTGATAAGAATGCTTCACAAATAAATACGTGATTACAGAGTAAGTAAATGCTGGAGAGGAAAGGGGCCATCTGAGATATAACAGATTGAACTCACCAGGGGTCAAATCAAAATCAACTTTGAAGAAATAATCCTTATTCCATGTGTCAAATGTCTCATCGTAAATCCTTTCAATATAAAAAAAGTGTGGGCAGCCACTGAAACCTGATCTGTACTTACTTTGCCATAATTAGCTGAGGAAAAAAAGAAGCCAACAACTTAGACAAGACACATTTTCTAAAATCAATGACTCCAGGCTTTTGTACCCTACCCTACCTCACCTCAGTCCTGGACTGGATATTTAGTCACTAGGGTGAATAGTCCAGAGACCTCACAAATCAGTGCCCATGTGGCCCATTAGCCTGTTGAAGGTTCAGTATACAAAATTCAACTGTATACTGTGAACTTGCTAAATCCACTTTTAAAAGTTTTTATTAGATTCTGTTGTATCTTCTAGATAAAAAATCATGTTGTCTGCAAAGAGGGGTATTTTTATTTTTTGCTTTCTGTTTGCTATGCCTTGTATTTCTTTTTCTTGCCCTATTGGATGGCCTAAGATCTCAAGTAAGGTAGTGAATAGTATTAGTGAGATTAAATGTCCTTATCTCTTTTCTGATCTCAGAGAGAAAGCATTTAATCTTTCACCATTAAGTCTGATGTTAGAAGTTTATCAATTTTACTGATTTTTGTTTTGCAAAGAATCAGCTTTTGGTTTCACTGATTTTCATGAATTTATTATTATTATTTGGTTACTTTTTTGTTTATTATTTTCAACATCATACATTTCTGCTGTTTTTTTTTTTTCTTTCCTTCTTCTTGATTTAGGTTTAATTCATTCTTACTTTTTGACTTTCTTAAGGTGATAGCTAATCCAGGGAGTGACAAATTACAGCCTGTAGGCCAAATCCAGACAACCACATGTTTTTGTACATAAAGTTTTATAGAATATAGCCAACCTTACTTGTTTACATATTGGCCATGGCTGCTTTTGTAACTCAATGGCAGAGTTTAATCATTGTAGCAGATACTGTATGGACCACGAAATCTAAAATATTTACTATTCAGCCATTCACAAAGAAAGTCTGCCAAGCACTGGCTTTGAGTATTGCTTTGAACTTTTTCTTCATTTTAAAAATAAGATTTAAGGCTACATACTAGCTGAATGCCAAAAATTGTGATTTGTTGTATTTTCATTTTCATTTAGCTCAAAATATTTTCCACTTTACCTTGAAACTTCCTCTTTGGGCCATGTATTATGTAGAAGTATGTTGTGGTTTTACTTTCACTAATTTTTTCTAAATTTTCTTGAAACTTCCTCTTTGAGCCATGGTTTATTCAAAAGTATATTGGTAATTTCTAAGTATTTGGAGTTTTTTCATCTATATTTTTATTAATTTCCAGTTTAACTCCATTATGACCAGAAATCACACTGTATATGATTTCACTACTTTTACATTTGTTAAGGTTTGATTAATAACCCAGGATATGGTTTATTTTGATGAATGCTTCATGTGCACTTGAAAAGACTATGTATATTGCTATTGTTGGGTGGAGTGTTGTATAAATGTCCATTAGATGCTATTAGTTAATAATCCAATTCTTCTATATCCTTGCTGATTTTATGTCTACTACTTCTATTACTAAGAGAGGAGTATTGATTTTTCAACTATAATTATAAATTTGTCTACTTCCCTTTTCAGTTACATCAGTTTTTTCTTCTGTATTTTGAAGTTCTGTTGTTAGTTGCACGTGCATTTAGAATTATCCAGTCTTCTCGCTGAACTGTCCCTTTGATCAATATGTAATATCTGTCTATCCCTGATAACTTCCTTTGCTCTGAAGTCTATCTTGTTTGATTTTAATATAGCCACTCTAATTTTCTTTTAATTTGCATCTTTGTGGTAGTCTTTCCCCATTCCTTTGCTTTTCAACTACTGACATCATTATATTTGAAGTGAGTTTCTTATAGAAAGCACATAGCTAGGTCATTTTTTTTTTTTCAATCCAGTCTGACAAACTTTTTTAGTGGTTTGTTTAGACCACTTACATTTAACACAGTAATCAATATGTTTGGATTTAGGTCTGACATTTTATTATTTGTTTCCTGTTTATCCCATTTTTTTCCATTTTTGTTTCCCCTTTCCTGAACTCTTTGGGATTATATGAACATTTTTTTAGTGCTCCATTTTCATTCATCAATTGTGATTTTGACTATATCTCTTTGTATAAGTTTTCAGTGGTTGCTGCAGAGGTTACAACATGCATAGTTAACTTTTCACACTCTAATTAGAATCAATATTTTACCACTTACATTGGAACAGAGAAACCAGACCCCCTGCATTTGTTTTTGATTGCTGCTATAACAAATAACTAGATACTTAGTGGCTTAATAAGATAAATGTATTAACTTTTGGTTCTGGCGATCAAAGTCCAATTTAGGTCTCATCAGGCTAAAATCAAGGTGTTGACAAGAATGCTTTCCCAGAGGCTAGAGAGAAGAATCCATCTCTTGGTCATTGTGGTCCTTGCAGAATTTCATTCCTTCTGGTTGTAGGACTGAGGTCCCCATTTTCTCGCTGGCTGTCAGTGGAGGGCTGTTCCCAGCTTTTAATAGCTGCCCACATTCCTTGACTCATGGCCCCCTTCTCCATCTTCAAAGCCAGAAACAGCAGGTAAAATCCTTTTCGTGGTACATCTCTCTGAAACATTATTCTGCCTTCCTCTTCCACTTTCAATGATTCATGTGATTCGATTGGGCCCACCAGGAAAATACAGGCTATTCTCCCTCTCTCAAGGTCCATAGTTTTGATCTCATATGCAAAATTCTTTTTGTCATGTAATGCAACATTCACAGGATCCTGGGATTCAGATGTGGGCATCTGGGGAGAGGGAAAGGAGATTATTCTGCCTACC
This sequence comes from Cynocephalus volans, assembly GCF_027409185.1. NCBI lineage: Eukaryota > Metazoa > Chordata > Mammalia > Dermoptera > Cynocephalidae > Cynocephalus > Cynocephalus volans. The sequence goes on from NC_084462.1 coordinate 49,068,074, forward strand.
ATATCACTATACAGGTCTCCTCTCCCATTTATAAGTTGTCTTATAATACCAAATACATTGAAAATTCCCAATGTTTAATTTTTTATTTCAACTGTGTACCACATTTTAAATAATTCACAAGAAGAACAACAGTTTATTATATCTAATATTTTCCCATTCTCGATATTCCAAATTTTCTTCCAGTACCATTTCCCATCTAAGGAATTTCCTTAACTAACTAACATTTTGTAGCAGTTCTGCTGGCTCCAAATTCTCTTTGTTTTCCTTTATCTGAGAATATCTTTATTTCACCTTCATTCCTGAAGGAAATTTTAGATGGATATTGGATCCTGCACTTTTCCGTTTCCACCTTAAAAGCGGTATCATCTCCTTTAGGTCTCTCATTTCTGATAAAAAAAAAAGATACCAGTCATCTGATTCATTGTTCTTCTGTAGATAAGGTATCATTACTCTGACTGTTTTCAAGATTTTTTCTTTGTCTTTACTTTTCAGTAGTTTATGACAAGCCTGGGTATATATTTCCTTGGACTTGTCTCATTTGGAGTTAGCTTAGCTTCTTGAGTCTATAGATTTATACCTTCTGCTAAACTTGGAAAGTTTTTAGACATTATATATTTTTAAATATTTATTTGGCCTGTTTTATAGCAGGCCATTATTTTGGACTAAGCTCCTGCACGAGGCCCCAACAGACCAGACTAAAAATCAAAATAGAGTCATCTCTAGGAAGTTCCACTTCCCTTAGGTTGTGATCTGACCTTTTGAGAAATTGAGAAATAACAGCCAATTTCCCATCAAGCCAGTTTAAATCTTCAATTGGCATGATAAAGAAGTTCCCTCTGCTTTAATCCTTACACAAAAAGGACAACCAGAAGTAACCCGATGTTAAATAATCAATTTTTTTTTTTTTATTGTTCTTCTTGTCCCCACTTTATGAGGAAAGTAACTTTGAAATGACCAATCTAATTTTTGTTCTTTGTTTCTGCTTTCTTCAGCCATTTCCATCTATAAAACCAACCCCCTCTGCTTGGCTCTTTGGAATACTTTATTCTTTTTTATGGAATGAAGAGTTGCATGATTCTGGAATCATAATAAATCCAATTGAGATCTTTAACAAATTAGTTGTAATTTTGTCCTTTGGCAAGCCCTTTCCTTCTGGAACTTCAGTGATACAGATGTTATGCCTTTTGTTATTGTACCACCATCCTGGGATATCCTTTCACAATTTTTTAATCTTTTTCCTCCTCTTTGTTCAGATTGGATAATTTCTATTGATTTATCTTCAGGTTTGCTGATTCTTTCCTCTGTTATCTACATTCTGCTGTTGAATCCATACAGTAGATTACGTTTTTTGTTTGTTTGTTTTTTGTTTTTGGCAGAGTGGGTGGTTTGGGGAGGAAAGCGATTGTATTTTTCAGTTCTAAAACTGAAATTAATTGAAATTAAAATTTCAATTTGGAAATTTTACACACCTCCTATTTCTTTGCTGAAACTTTCTATCTTTCTTTTTATTTCAAAATTATTCATTTGAGCATTTTTATAATAGTTGCCTTAAAATCATATTTTAATTGTCATCTGTTCATTACCTTTTCCCATGTGAGCTAAGATTTTTGTGGTTCTTCATATGCCAATATGTATTATAGCCTGGAAATTTTGGATGCTATCTTATGAAATCCTCTAAATCCTCTGCTTTCTTTAAATCTTGGAGAATGTTGACATTATTGTTTTAGCAAGCGCTTTATCTGGGTAGCCTCTAGCCATAAATTCCAACCCATCTTCTGTAGGCTGTGGTTCCAATGTCAGTTTAGTTTTCAAAAGCTATGCAGATCCATTTGGATCTGTTCTGGGTGTGCATCATGCAGAGGTCAGTCTGGGACATGACTGGAGTTCTATCCATTAATTCCATTCTCAAAGTCATTGATATGCTAATAAGGAACAGATCCATGCATGTGCAGGTTGTAGGTGAGTCCAGAGATTTACGGACAATTTATGGGATCATTTTCCAAGCTCTTCCCTCTCAGCTGTCTTCCTCAATATCTTCTGGTACCCTGACACTCCCCTTTCTAGTTCTCAATCAGAAACAACCCACTTCTATGATCACACCAGGGTAGCGGATGCAGAGAGACTTAAAAACATAACAAAATAAAAATAAAACAAATAAATAAACCAACGGGTTAGCCCTGCCACTCAAAGCTACAGCTTCACCGAGGAGAAAGGACACTCTCCTCACCCATGATTTGGGTTCCTACAGCTTCCTGCTGCTACTGACTCCACTACATGACCATCAGGGAGCCGGGGCATGACAAAACTCAGAAAAAGGAGACACGAAGATGGGGGATTTCCCCCCTCTCTCTGAGCTTTAGAACTTCCCTTTCTTCTCCTTGAGTCAGAACTAGAGGGCAGCTCGTGGATCTCTCTCTACCTGAGCCCCACCGCTCACTTCCAGATTTGGGGCTGCGCTGAATTCACGCTGGGTGAATGGTCATGGTGGAGCTGCGACAGTGAAATAGGCTGACAACGGAAACTGCAGGAGCCAGAACAGTGGGTTAGGGGGCTGGCTGTCCTTTCATTTTGGTGAAATAACTGAGGGGCAGGGTTAAACCACTGGATTTTGCTTTGTTTTTTAAATCTTTCTGTATCTTCCCACTACCCTGGTGTGATCATAGAAATGAGCTTTTTCTAGGGTTTTCTTCCCTAATCCACCTGCTGATGTTTACTTTTCTGAGACCTCAACTAGCTTGACCATACATTTTATCCAGTTTCATATTTGTGTTCAGTGAAAGAGAAAGGTTTTTATTTCATCTTATCCAGAACTGGAACTCTTTTAATAAGTTTTGCAAAAACATTCTGATCATGATTTCTGCAAATATATGTAGGTTGTACAGAACCATGTGTACAAAATTACAACCATAAAAACATAAAAATATATGTCCAGAAATAATAAGTCTTCTTAAATAAATGAGTGTATAAAGCTAACACACTATTGAACTATGATCTCTTTTATGCCTGAAAATGTCACTCCTCCAGTGACAATGTATCCTCCAAAATAAAGAAGAACACAAAGAACGAATAAATCCAAGGAACAGTTAAATTTGAAGAAATGGCTGGTGAGACAAATCTAACTATCTGCATAAATTGTTTTCCTCATCTCACTGGATATTTAAAAACAAATTTTAAATATCTGTTCTAGTTTCTACCACGACACAAGATCACAGGTTACTGTCATATACACCCAAAGGGCTACAAGTTAAAAAATGACCCATGCACTGCAAATCTTCAGAATTAGAAGCAGGATCTCTTCACAAAACAAGATATGTATGCTACCCTACCTGGTAAACTTGGGCTTTCATGTATTGAACAAAAATAAGTATTCTGCTTCTCCATACCACTAATGATAGGACAAGGTCTTTACAGGAAACAGCCCCAAGCAACCGAGCCTAATGGAAGTCTCATTTATTATGGTTTTAAACTAGACATCCTCCCTGGCTAGCTGCTAGCAACTGGCCAAATGGAAAAAGAACAACAAACCTTTTAAACACCAGCCCCTAAGTTTCTGATTGAACCTAGACCACAACACTTTCTGAATAAGAACCACAAAGAAAGAAAGAGGTTCTCAGAATGACAACAGCATAATTTTAAAGAGCACATTAGAATTGTTCAGTAACATTGACTCAAATCATGCTTCTCAAAGTTCTTCTTTAGTGTGAATGTCATGAAAAGGGTTTGCTTTCACAATCTAAGTATCAATTCAAACGACAGAGCAGCAAGTAGTTACTAGTCAAAATGTGTCATTGCTGGGATATCTTTTTAGTAAACATCAAGTTTTTTTTATTATAACAGAAAGAAAATTTTATTTCACATTATATTCAAATGGAAAAAAAATCTAAACTAAGCTCAATAAACACGAAAATCTGATGTATGCCTATCTTATGATAACGATAAAAGCAAATATAATTATATGGACAGATTATTCTGCATTCTGATAGAGTTGGGATAAGAATCTATCTAGCTGAGGATAATTAACTGTGCTTGTAGCAGAAACAAATCCCTCCCCGCTTGTCTAAAGGAGACCATCCTTAATAAAATGGTCTCTCTGTATCAGTTTCATATGATAAACAATTTCTCTGCTTTTAAAATAAATTTGGCTTTTTTTTCTAAGATGCAGCTTCTCAATCTTTCAACTTGCTACTAAATTTGTAATCAAATTGGGGGAGAGGATCATTCCATATACGAGACATACTATTTAAAATTATACCACAGAGATAGAAACCCCTCCAAAATTAAGATCAACCTAAAGAACTGGATGTATTTTTCAATCCCACTAAGCATGTTCCTGGAAGGAAACAATGCATTACTACACAAGCAGTTCCTGTCTACCCTGGTTAATGCAATACCCTGCCCTGCTACCAGTCTCCTAAAAATCTCATCCATAGGAAAAGGCCCCAGAAGTTTTTCAATCATTCCTAATTCATATCCAGTGTTTGGGGAGGATTGGAGGAAAGCAGCAGCAGCAGCTAGGGTTTCTGAAACATTCAGATCCTCAACTTCCACTTTAATTCTAGTGTCTGATAGGATATTTACAGTTACTACCTTGCCCTGAGATGACCAGAATGAGTTCAACGAGATGTATAAATGCATCTTCTTTTAAGAAGCCCTGATGTAGTTCACATTCCATTTAACAAAAGAATATCCAGATTGTGCAGAAAAGCACCATTAGCAAACCTGAGATAGCCATTCTTCAAAAGGCCTGCTTACAAGGTTTGCCCTTAGCTGGCATCTGGGAACTTAGATTTTGGGAGGTTTCCCACCACCCTAACTGAGAGGTGTGGCTCACTGTGACTCAACTGTACAGAGGCACTTCAAAAAGTTCATAGCAAGATTCATGTTATCTTTTAATTCTATTTTTCCATGAACTTTTTGAAATGCCCTCATATATGAAAACAATTTGGTCCAAGCTGAATACTTGCTTTCCTTCTGAGAGTCTGGAATTTTAATACAAGCTAGGCAGGCATGCCCTTGTGACTAGCCTCCAATAAAAATTCAGTATAAGGCTCTATAATGAGCTTCCCTAGCAGACAATATTTCACACATGTGAAAGTCCATCAAAACTCATTGGTGGAGGAATTAAGCACATCCTATGGGACTCCACACACAGAGGACTTTTGGAAGCCTATGCCTGGCTCCTCTAGACTTCCTTCACGTGTCTTTCCTTTTGCTGATTTTATTTTGTATCCTTTCCCTGTAGTAAATCATAGCTGATGACCAAAGGCTGAGTACTGGCAGTTCTAGAGAATCACTAGACCTGGAGATGGTCTTAGGGACTCCTGACAAAGAATCATTAATCAGAATTTCAAAGCTTTAGCATAGGGGGACAAAATGGACAGATATGGAAGAATTAGAAATATCTTAAATTATTCTGATTCATTGCTTACCAAGAGTAACTAAAAGAAAACAAACCAAATTTCAAAAAGAAGAAAAGAAGAGAAATCTCTTTACATTTGCAACATACGAGCAAGAAAAGATAGCTTCACTTAAATAACAATAAATGGAGGGGTGGGAAGAAAATGAAATGAGAAACAGTCGATCAAATCCATAGTATTCTATGGACCACACTTACCCATGAGCAGCATCTGCCCATATAGAATATTTAGGAGGAACCAGAAACCCAATAACTAAAAAGAAATAACTCAACTTTCAGGAGGATGATGGTCTCTAGCAGCAAATGCTGAGCCACCCTGGGGTTGGACACCTTGCAGGACATCAGTAGGACAACAGAACACAGAGACCATGTGAGCCTCTAGCCTCCCCAATGCTTTCTGCCATATCTCTTTTATCAAACTATCTCCATCCAGAATTCTGGCACAGATGGAAGGCTTAACTAACCACTCTATAATTTGGATTTATTTTTATCCCATAAAAAGTAGGGGAGGGAGGAGAGAGGAATATACAGTGTTTACCAGGTGCTCATAATTTCTGACAACTTTCTAATTCCCTATACCCAGTATAAGAGTATGAACGCTGAATCTCTGAGATCATAAATGCAAATATCTTCAGCACCTGTATTTCACTTTAATTGCGTCTAGAGAAATTAAGTCAATTTAAAAAGCTAAGAAGTAACTCACAGCCACGTCAAGTATCATAGACTTCCCTTCCCACTTTAAGTCTCTTGTTGTATTGCCACATTCCTTGTTAGGGTCCAGTGAGATCATACCCACAAAAATGTTTTGCAAACGTTAAATAAATACTAAATACATGAGCTTCAACACTCTATTTATTACCTGCCTTACCTATGATCTTATTAATCTTTCCTGATTTTTCTTGCTCTAAATAGTTTTAAAGACCTTTAAGCTTGCATATCACCCTGCTATTTTCCATGTACCTTAGTCTATAATCATTTTCAGACTCTTGGAGCTATGAGATGTACTCAGAGATTCTCAGCCGTGGCTATGCATTCTCATATGCACTTCTGTTGCTGTTGTTTTATACTTTGTTTTCTTTGGTTCTTTTTAAAAAAATATCCTATCTATACAAATACATACAGAAAATTATATCACACATACAGCTACTGGTGACATAGCTTATGAAATATGAACTTAAATACAATTATACTTCCAATGTATACCTCTCGGATGACTTTGCCATCAGGCCCAGCCAGAAGTAACCACTATCCTAAAATTGTATTTATTGCATCCATGTATTTTATTAGATAGTATTCAGGAATAGATAGACACAGTACTATTTGCAATGATTATAAACTGGTTTTTATAAGCTTTATGTGAATGGTATATTACCACATATTTATAAGAGTACCTTCAGGAATTTTATCTGCATGATAAACGAAGCTTTATTAAAGCCCTTTTAAGAGTTGTATAGTATTCCACCGTGGGAAGATCTATAACCCATTGATTAATGTTCCCACAGATGGGTACTTAAGATGCTTATCCTATTTTACTACTACAAACAGAGATTTACAGAAGATTCCTAGACTTTTTTTCTAATGCACATGTCAGTTTCTCCCAGAAATTTTCAACCAATTCTGATTAGAATTGGTTAGAAATGGGTGAAGAATGTTTGGTTGTCATAATGACCATGGCAGGGGACCTAACTCACACATTATGTGTGATTATGTGCAGATTAGGGATATGAAAGATATCCCACAAGAGAGACTTGTCCTGCTCAGTAATTGTCAATAAGATCCCTTTGAGAAAGACCATATCTCAGAGTAAAATTGTTGGTTTGTATGTTATGTCTATCCAAAACTTGACTAGCTAGGTATTGCCAAACTGTTCTTCAAAGTATGTTTATTAATTTATCAAACAATGAGTTCCCATTATGTAATATCCCTGCCTCCTGCACCTAGTATTGCAAGACTTTATATTTGCCAATCTGACGTTGATGTTTTGAAAAGGGACCCAATAAGTAGCTTTTTTTTTTTTTTTTTACCAAGATTCACATTTTTTAAAAAACTGCTGAGTTTAAATTTATCAATATTTTTCTTTATATGTTGTGTTTTTGGTATGGAATGTATATGATGGGTATGGTTTCAAAATCCTCAAGGTCACATACAAAATTGCCACATATTTCCTTGGAAAAGCTCTAAAGTTTTATTGTTCACAGCCAGTCATTTGCTGTGCTCTGAATTGTTTATGGTTTGAGATGGGGATAAGATTTCGTTTTTTATCAATACAGATAATCAAATTTCAAACCATCTTTTATTGCAGAGATCTACTTCACACCCCTCAATGACCTGCAAGGCCATCCCAATCAGGTACAAAGTTTCCATATATGAGAGTCTGTACTTAGTTACCTACATCTGTGTCAATACCATATAATAATAAATTGCTTAAGGTTTAGCGTTAAGTCTTGACATCTAGTTGTTAGCCCTACATCAAATTGGTTTCATTTTTCTTTGCTCTTCCATGTAAATTTTAGAATCCATATGGTTGCCTAATACCCCTACCCTACAAATAAAAGTAGTGACCATTCTGATTGTCAATTACTTTACAGACTAATCTGAGGACATCTGATAGCTTCACATTGTTATCTCTCTAGCCGTTACAAGGGTTCTTCAAAAAGTTCATGGAAAGGTTCATATTATCTTTTAATCCCGTTTTTACCCAAACTTTTTAAAGTACCTCATACTTTCTATCTATCTTTTTTGTAGTAGACTTTATTTTTTAAAGCAATTTCAAGTTTACAGAGAAATTGCATAGAAAGTACAGAGAGTTCCTCCATACGTCCTCTTCCCCTACCCCGGGACACACACTTTCATTATTGACATCTTGTATTGGTGTGGTACATTTGTTATACAATTGGTCAACCAATATTGACACATTATCAACTAGAGCCCATAGTTTACATAGGGTTCACTCATTGTGTCCTACAGTTCTATGGGCTTTGGCAAACATATAACCAGACAGTAATTTCACTGCCCTTCAAGTCCCCCGTGCTCCGCCTCTTTATCCCTCTCTTCTAACCCTGAACCCCTAGTGTTACGGACAGGCCAGGCTCGGCTTGCCCTCTCGCATTAAACAAATGACCTGAAAGTCCAAAAGTTGATGCAAAGATTGGAAGGTTTATTCAGATTACCTGTACTCAACTAAATGTCTAACAAAACAAACAAACAAAGAGAAAAGAGAAGCAGTGAGGTCCAGTTTAGCCTAGTCCCAATTGGCTGGGCCAACCTATTCCATTAACAGTAATTGCTAAAAGCAGTTCTCCCCACTGTTTTCAGCATAAAGAAGAAAAGTATCGACTGGATTTAAATCAGAAAAACAAAGCATAGCCAGGAGCCCTCCAGGGTGCACCTATACAGAAGTGGATACAATCCAACCAAACAGAAGAGGACTCAGAAAATCAGAGAAAGCTAAAGAGAATAAAGCATTGCCTTGTCAGAAGTCAGGCCAGGGACTCCTGGAGAGATCCACCAGCAGCTGAGACATGGGAGCAAAATAGTCCCAGTGACCACTTGCCTCTTACAGCTGGAGTCCTCTCCGGTACCCAAAGCTTTCCAATTTTTGCCAGAGATTAAATTAGGCTCTCGGATTCCAATATCATAGAAATGGACAATGTACCCAACAGTAAAGCAAGCCCCCCGAGGGGAGCTGTTTAGGGTCTTTTATAGTGAAAGGAGTTAAGGGGTACAGGCCAGCATCACTGGAGGAGGTCCGTTCAGTTGTTCTGGTTGCGTCCTGGGTGCATGTTCAGTAGGCAGTGGTGTTCATCACTGTCACCCCAGGAGGGTCACTGTAGCAGTCACCTTGATGCTTTGTGCACAGGTGGGAATTCCTAAAGGGGTCTTAAGGCTAATCTGTAACTTTTACAATTATGGTAAACAAGCCTTGGGGAGGGGGTTTGCAACTCAGTAAATACCTGTTTCCTCTCTTATCTCAGTCTGTTTTGTCAGGGCAGCCCATCATTTGCCCTGGGGGTCTCAATACTGAAGAGTGGAAAAATAACAAAGTGTCCTCTGCGGGGAAAATGGAGTCAGTTTGGTTGACAAGCCTAGCCTTACCCTGTTTCACTAGCAGCCACTGATCTTTTTATAATCTCTGTAGTTTTGCCTTTTCCAGAATGCCACAGGGTTGGAATCACACATCGCTTAGCCTTTTCAGACTAACTTCTTTCACCCAGCAATATTCAATTAAGGTTCCTCCACACCTTTTTGTGGCTTGATAACATTTCTTTTTCTCACTGAATAATATTCCATTGTCCGAATGTGCCTTTCTGCATGACTAGGGCTTCCAATTCACTAGGTTACCGTAGTTATGATAGTAAACACCCTTGTAATATTCCTGGAGACACTCGAGGTAAAGGAAATAGCTTTCTATTCTTAATTTACTAACAGTTCTTAAAACGAACAAGTGTTGGATTTTGTCAAAATATTTTTTTCCTCCATCTGTTCAGGTGATCATGTTTTTTTCTTCTTCCATCTGTTAATGTAGTAAATTACATGGATATTCTAATGTTAAACTATTTTTCTCATTCTGAAATAAAATGTTTGTTATGATATTTTAACATATCATTGCTAAATTCAGAGTGAGAACATTTTACTTAGGGTTTGTTCATATATGTCTACATGTAACAATGACCTCTAATTTTTCCTTTGTTGTTCCTTTTTTGGTTTGAGAGTCAAGATTATACTACCCTCAGCAAAGAAAGATTTAGTGTAAGATGGATTTCTTAAAATGATTGCTAGGCCTCACCTATAAAATTGCTGGTGCATCAAGTTTTTATTTTTATTTTTTTGAAAAACAGTTATTTAACTATTGATTGTATTTCTTTATTGGTTTTAAGTTTGGGTTCTACTGTATTGGTTTGACAAATTATATATTTTCAAGGAAAGTATAGATTTTCATCTAGGGTTTCAAACGCGGCAGCATAAAGTGTTCATAGTATTACTGTTTCAAATTCTGCCTTATTTATGAATATGTCCCTGTTATTATTTTAAATATCATTTACTTTGGCGCAGAATAAAAGGAATTGACAAAGCCAAAGCTGTTTTACAAATGCTAAGAAAAGAAAGAAAACATTTCTTGTTTGCTAAATCTTGCCAATTTTTAAAAAAATTTTATTAATGCCTGCTCTTATCTTTCTTCCAAGTTGATTTAAAAATATGTTCTTGAAAGGTAAAGAGCCCAGAATAGGCAAGATAGGAAAACTGAATCTTCAAAGTATCAAGATTATCACAGAGCCACAATAAAGACACTAAATTATTGGTCCAAGGATGCACAAAATAGACAATGTAATGGAAAAGAAGAGTAGACAATGGGGAAAATATAAAGGGAAATAATATTTCTTTAGCTTTAAAATTACCCTCAATTATCTTTGGAAATTTTTGGTGTAGACATTTTTTTCATATCATTTGTAAGATAAATGTTTGATGCTACTGTAAAGGCTATTACTTTAATTTTTATTTATTACTGGCATATAGAAATACAATTTACTTCTGCAAATTGACCTTCCATCTAGTGACGTTGCTGAACTCAACTATTTCTTCTAATAATATATTTGCTAATTACTTTCAGGTTTTGTGTTTGTACAACCTTACCACTGTGACTAATAATAGTTTTATTTATTTTTCTAATGCTTATGACTTGTTTGTTCTATTGTTTAATACAAGTGGTGATAAGGGGGCATCCTTCTATTGTAACCATTCTCAGAGAGAAAGCTTTTAAAATGTCATCATTTAAGTATAATGCTTTCTACAGGCTTTTTAAAATAGATATTCATCAAGTTAAGGAAATTCCCTTCTACTTCTAGTTTGCTAAGAGCTTCTATTATCAATAGTGTTCATTTGTATCAATTGTTTCTGCAACATTCAAAGTGATCATATGATATTTTCCTTCTCTGTTAATGTGAGGAACTGATTTCCAAATATTTACACATCTTCTTGCATTGCTGAAACAAATCCCACTAGGATAACACTTTCACATATCACTAGGTTCTATTAGCTCATGTTTCTTAGGATTTTTACACCTGTATTCATGGGAGAGAATAGTCATAATTTTCTCTTCTTATAATGTCCTGTCAGGTTTTGGTAGAAACAAGAGAGTTGGGAAGCATTCCCTCCTTTACACTTTCTTTGAAAGTTTGTGTAAACTTGGTGGTGTTTTTAATGTTTAAAAGGATGCATCGGTGATGCTCTCTGGGCATGCATGTATGTGTGTGAAGACTCGTAATAATAAATTCAATGAATGTAATGGATATCAACTTTTCTATTTCTTCTTTGGTCAGTTTTGTTGTCCTTTGTTGTTGTTGTTGGGGTGTGGAGGCCTTGGTATTTGTCCATGTTATCAAAGTGTTAAGATAACTGGAACAAAGTTGCCCATACTATCCTATTGTTTTTCATTTCTCTATGATGTTTAGATGAAAAGAACCCTTTTCATTTCTCATATTGGTAACATGTTTTATCTCTTGTTTTCCTGTACCATCTTGCAAGGTGTTTATCAGTTTCTTAAGCTTTCTTAAAATGTACTTTTCCTTTGTTGATTTTATTTATTGATTTCTGTTCTTGACTATTTCCTTCTTTCTACACCCTTTGGGTTTGACCCGCTATTCGTTTTTCTAAATTCTTGAAATGTAAAATTAGATAGATATTGATTTTCAGACCATATTCTTTTTTTTTTTTTTTTTTCTTTTTTCTTTCTTTCTTTTTTTTTGGTGGCTAGTGGATATGAGGATCTGGACCTTTGACCATGGTATTATAAAACCGTGCTCTATGGGCCGAGCCCGTGGCGCACTCGGTAGCGTGCTGCGCTAGGAGCGCGGCGACGCTCCCGCCGCGGGTTCGGATCCTATATAAGAATGACTGGTGCACTCACTGGTTGAGTGTCGGTCACGAGAAAGAGAAAAAAAAAAAAAAAAAAAAAACCGTGCTCTAATCAACTGAGCTAACCAGCCAGTCCCAGTCCATAGTCTTTTCTTATTTACGTATTTAGTGTCATAAATTTCCCTCTAAGCACTGAGTTAGTTGCATCTCACAAGTTAATATGTCACATTTTCTTTACCATTCAATTCCATGTATTTCCTAACTTCCATTCTAAGCTCTTCTGTGACACAGTTTTTTCAGAGATACGGTGCTTAATTTCTATACGGGAATTGTTTAATTATCTATGTGTTATCGACTTCTAGCTTAATTCCTAAGGATTAAGGCAAAAAGTAAATCTGTGTGTTGTTAGCCTTTTGAAATTGTAGCTTCCTTTATGGCCCAGCATCTGGTTAATTCTGCAGTTGTTGGGTTCCATATATGCCAATTAGTTGAAGCTGGTTGGCTGTGTTGCTTAGATCTTTGCTCTTCTGTTTCTTACATGTTCTATCAGTAAGGAAAAAGAAGACAGGCATTAAGAAATAGTAATGTTGAATTAGACTCAAAGGGGATGAGAGGGGGAATGTCAGGATTGAGTCCAGCCCAATTAGAGCATACTAGGGTCATCCACTGAGAAGTCCACATTATTATTATTATTATTATTATTATTATTATTATTATTATTATTTTTGGCAGCTGGCCAGTGCAGGAATTGAACTTTGGACCTCGGTGGTATCAGCACCATTCTCTGACCAACTGAGCCAACCAGCCAGCCCTTAGAAGACCAGATTTGAGGGGATATCCTGAATTCAGTCTTGGCTTCTAAACCCAGCTGGAGAAGCTAAGTTAGCAGCTGGACACAACTGCGGAGCAAAGAGAGAGGTCAAGTCTAGAGATAGACATTGAAGAGATTGGCATATGGATAATAATCAGTGGCAGAATCATGAATGAGATTGTCAAGAAAATATATAATGAAAAGATGGAATGTGCCGTAAGGAACTGCAACACTTAATGGTCTGTTAGAGCATGATAAAGTTGCAAAGGAAACTAAAATGTCATAGCCAGAGAAAGGAAAAAGAAAAAAGTGTGGTGTCATCATCTGACAAATAGAACCCAAAGCAGAGAAGCCACAGAAAGGGTGTTTTAGAGAGGAAGTGGTCCGCAGCATCAAGTGCTGTTTGCAGATCAACTAACAGCAATCTTGAAAGTATTCATTTGATGAACTGGAGATTACCAGCAACCTTGATAGGAGATGTTTTGGTGGCATGACGGGGAAAAAAACCTGAGTGGAGTAGGATCAGAAGAGTGTGGAAAAGGAGGAAATGGAGGCAACAAATTAGATAACTTTCAAAACTTGGGCTGAAAGGGAAAAGAGACGTAGATCAAGTTGGGGAGATTTGATCAAGGTTAGAGGTACATACATGCAATAGTCGTGCTAAAAGCACACGCATCTCTGGCTACAGTGTCCAATCAGTCGTTGCTTGTTAACTGAACTGCTCCTTGTCACTTCCAAACACACCTACCCACAGTTACACACACACACACACCTACCCACAGTTATACACACACATCTACCCACAGTTATACACACACACATACACCTAGCAACAGATACACACACTCTTGATTGCCTTATTAGAACAGTATTTATCTGCCATACAGCTATAGACCCAAGTTTCAAAAGTCAAACACTATCCAATAAAAAGTTACATAGTCAACAATTACATACCAAGTATAAGAAAAGGTAATTCACTTCTTTACATAATTGAGTTTATTGGCCCCATGTTAAACCATACGGACACATCTCTAAATCAGTTCCTACATTATAAAACAACTGCTAAACTTCAAAGGTCCTTCCCTAACATTATTATCACATTTAAAGGTTTCCTTTGTGTAAACTTCCTGTAGAAACAGAATACCCGAAATATCTTTAGGACTTAAACTAGCACAGCAATAGTATGAGGGGAAGATGTTAACTTCCGGTATAAAATTGTATTCCACCTGGGTAAAGAAGCCATCTTAGGATATTAAATGTGATTGAAAGGTTAGCTTAAAAATAAACATTAATTTGGAACAAGAGAAACTTTATACATATGTTCCTAAACCATTTCTGGTGTGAAGCAGAGCGAATTTAACAAATTACGTATATTTTTAAGCCTCCAAATCAACACAAATTTTTTAGACTACAAAGCAAAATCTTTCAGAGAAATGAATACATCTATCAAAAGCATGAAGGAAAATTTAAATGCAAATACCTGTCTTTTGAATATGCATCCCACACAGTTTATCTTTCCTCTGCCTCAAAAATATTAAGCCAGTATAACTTTTCAACACATGTCCTGAGCCCACACCTATATCAACATTAGCAGCAACACCTGTTGTCTAACCGATGAACAATTTCACATCCTCCAAGCAGACAGGAAAACTCAATAATTCTAATATGCTATGGATAATTTTATTAATAACCTCTAAAGATTTCCAACCAATTTCAAAACACATACTCAAAAATATCAGTCATTTATTCCCTTAAGATAGTCTTATATAAAAACTAAAGTATCATGATTTTCTCCATTAAAAGTGATGAAAAAAATCAGAGTTGGATGAGGAGCAAACAGATAAATTCAATTTTTGAACAACCTGATGTGTAGTATCTCTTCCCATGTTTCTCAAAATTGTTTAGATGGGGAGGTTCTGGTAAATCATTAATTCCATCCTCTGTACTATTTAAAAACTATTTAACTAGTAGAAAAGATAAATGTATTATACTCTCTGTCACACACACACACACACACACACACACACACACACAGCATATGTACACAGCCGACCATGACCAATCAATCACAACTTCTTTTGAATTCCAGTTTTTGATAATAGTCTACTCATTCAATAAATATTTGTTGACATATAAGTAACCCGGGGATATTCCAGACACGGGAGATGTATAAGTGAACCAAACAGAGCACCTGCTTCCATAAAAGTTAAGTTCTACTTGGAACAGACAGACGATAAGCAAACAGCTACTGAGCAGGTCGGGTGCTGGTGAGGGAAACAGCAAGGACAGAGGGAAGGGGTGGCCGTGGACAGCCAGGCTGCGCTTCCATATCACACATCAGGAAAGCACTCCTTGGCAGGGCAAGCAGAGAGTGGAAGGAAGGGAAGCAGACAGGGAGATGTGTGTAGGGGAAGAAGCTCTCACCGAGCACAAAGAGCAGGTGCAGAAGGCCTAGGGGTAGGACGGCAGCCCACCTGGGGAGAGTGAGAAACAGCCAGGAAGTATGGTTGGCGCAGAGCCAGGGAAGGGGACCAGCGGGAGATGAGTCCAAAGGGGAGCAGAGGGTCAGACCAGACAGGTCCTTGTAGGACACTGGGAGGACCTTGGCTTTTATGCAGAATGGGTTGGAAAGCCACTGGAGGGCTAAAAATTATGCCAATGCTTCTTTACTAGTTCCAGCTAGCAGTATTCTTTACTAGTCCTGTGCTCCCTGCTCTACATACATCATCAGCAATCCTCTAAATGACCTTATACAATAGGTCTTTTACTAAAACTTGAGAGATAAGCACAAGGCAACTTGTTCAGGTTCACGGTGCCAGGAATTGAACCCATCTAGCTCAGCATCACTCAACGGTGGCATTACTGACATTGGGGGTGGAAATATTCTTTGCTGTATGGGACTGTCCTATACATTGTGGGATGGCAGTTATCAACTCCAGCCCCACCTCCTATATGTCGGCAATGTCCTGTCACTGTGACAATCAAAGCCATCATACACATTTTCAAAAGTCCCCAACAGGAGGCTTACCTCCGCTAGCTGGAAGCACCAGCATGTCCCCACCCACCCCCACCACTCTGTTCTGCTTCCACAATTTTATTCTGCTAGCAGAAAGGAGGAAACGGGAACACAATGCAAAAGGAGAATGGTTGGATGACTGAAACACTTTCAAGTTGCACTATTTTCTCCATTTTTGTTTAAAGACTTTTGTTACAGACATCCTTCCTTGCTTCAAACTCTGAAATGATATAACTGTTAAATACCAGAGTTGTAACACAATTGTTCGGTCCAGAAAATAACGCAATGTTCTTCAGGTAGAGAGTTAAGTCATGAGAGTCCTTGTAGTAATAAAACAACTGCCTGCAGACTTAGAAATACAAGAGTACTTCAAAAAGTTTGCAAAAAAAATAGAATTAAAAGGGAATACAAATATTCCCATGAACTTTTTGAAGGACCCTCATATAATAGGCTCTGTCGAAAATACTCAGAGGTGAGAAGATTTTCTTCAGAACCTTAGGTGTATTAAAACGTGCCTGGAAAAGAAACACTAACATAAATACTAGAAGATTGTCCACAGCAATGCATAATCATGTACATGTAAGCCGGATTAATTCAACCCTTATAAAAATTGCTGTTATCAATGTGAGACAGATTACACAGGAAACACTGAAAATTAATACTAAGATACCAGTTTTCAATACATCTTTATAAGGCAATCATCAAAAACATGACTCTAGATACCCAAAGTTGTAGGGATATATCTATATTATTATCTGTCTAAATCATCAATTATGCTTACAAGTGAATTTGAAGAGAGCTTGAAAATTGGCAGAATTTGAAACCATGCTCAAGTCCTTATAAGGCAATTATTGAAAAGATATGGCTCAAGATAATCAAAGTTGTAGGGATGTATCTACATTATTATTTGTCTAAGTCATCAATTATGCTTGCAAGTGAATTTGAAGAGAGCTTGAAAATCAGCAAAATTTGAAACCCAGTCTAACCAAGCCCAATTTTATCCACAGGAGACATGTCAATGGGTGCTTCACAAATAGCACGTAATGCTAAGTGAAGAAGACAAACCAACATTATTGGAGCGATTAAATAGCCCTTATATGAATAGCCTAAATAATAATATTATTAAAGTATTCCACCAATACATCCTTGATTCAGAACTGGAAAATCTGGCAAACATACTTTTTGTAGGTCTTAAAACTACCAGTCACATATACGGGAAGATTAAAAATAAGAGCCACTTTTAAAAAAAAATGTAATTTTCTCAATGCTACTGTATTCTTTCTTATGCCCTCAAAAATCAATCAGTACAGAAGTGTTACATTAGTACCTACTGATTTTTATCAGAGTGGCACAAAACCTGTCCATAAGAAGTTTATAATCTAGTAGTCCCAATTCAGTAGAGAGCAAGGCAGTGTGTAACGTGTATTATGAATATGCAGAAATGAAAGTTTTTTCCAGTATTTATTCAATGAGAAGTCAATCACATAGTCTACACAAAAGGAGCCAGTAAAGAGAGAAAACAAGGTGGGGAGACTTCCTCAAGAAAAAGAGAAGTAAGGACAACAAAACATAGATTTACAAAAAAAAAAAAAAAAAAGAAAGAAAAGAAAAGGAAATGAAAGTAAGGCCAGATCCAAATCATTATACTCAAAAACTAAACCAGCTACCTTCCAGAATGGCTAAAAACAAACAAACAAGTAAAAGTAAAAAACTGACATTACAACATGCTGGTGAAGGTGCAGAGCAACTAGAATTCTTGAATGTTGCTAATGGGAATGCAAACAGCTGCAGACACTCTGGAAAACAATTTGACAGTTTCATGTACAATTAAACACACTTACCATATCACCCAGAAATCCTACATATAGGTATTTATTCAGAGAAATTAAAACAGATGTCCACACAAAGACTTGTACATGAATATTTATAAAAACCTTATTCAAAATCATCAAAGCAATCCAACTTGCCATTAACTAGTGAATGGATCTTCTAAGAGATGATATACAGTGGACTACTACTCAGCCATAAAAAAGGACACGCTTCTAATACACAAAATGTAGATGAAATTAAAGGTCTTATGCTAAGTTACTGAAGCCATACACAGAGGCTAACATACTGTATGATACCATTTTTATGACATTCTGGAAAAGGAAAACTATAGGGACAGAAACACTCACAAGACCTATGGTTACTAAGAGGGGGGGGAGGGAACTGACTGTAGAAGGGGACAAGAGAATTTCAAGTGGAGGGAACAGAAATCTTCTATGTCATCATTGTGGTGGTGGTTACAGGGCTGTGTATATCTCTCAAACTCAGACAACATTATACTTAAATGTTACTGTATGTAAATTATACAATAAATCTGATCTTTAAAAAACAAACAAAAAAACCTGAATGAACTACATTTCAATCAAATTAGAAAGCTGCTCTTCAAAACAACTTGAAATGATGCAATTTTCCTGAGCACTTCCCATTCTTTGCCAGTCCTACCAGTGCGGATAAGTCCCATGTCACAATTCAAACCTTAAACATCTTAGAAGTCCCTCAAACATCACCGGCAGCCCTTTTTACAAAAATATGTCAAAAATGTTTTACACTGTTCTGAAGAAAGTATTACATTTACCTATTTTGCTTTCTGATAAAACTCTTTTTTCCCTTCCCTTTAATGAGGGAAGACAGGTAAGGTAGGTATGACCCAAATGACAAATGCCAGAAGAGGAAGTGTGGCCCCTCAATGAGGCACATTTTCTGCTGGCTCTGTGCCTCAGCTGCTTGACTGCTGTACCTTTCATGTCCTTCTCTGATATTCACGCCCACACATCCATAGGCTATTGTCTCCAAAGCTGGATATAAGTACCTCAGCATCAGCAGAAAGAAAATATCAGAACTTGAATGAGAAAAATTTATTGTTGCTAAAATTTAAGACACAAATTGATTCATTCACTTGGCAATGTTCACTGAGCCAAGAATTTGTGCCAAGGACTTGTCAAAGTGCTGAGAATGCCACAGTGAACATAGAAGACTAAGTCCCTGAACAGACGTGAAATTATAATAATCAAAATACAAACAAACCAAAAAATATTGCTATGGTTTGAATATTGCCCCAAAACGCATTGAAGCTTGATCCCCATTGTGACAGTGTTAAGAGGGTGGGAAATAAGACTACAGTACTTGGGAGGTGATTGGATCATGAGGACTCCATTCTCACGAATGGATTAATACATTCATGGATTAATGGGTTAATGTTTTAATGGGGTGTCACAGGAGTAGACTGGGGGGCAAAGAAGAAATCATGTGGACATGTGCTCTTGCTCAGCCCCCTTACCACGTGATTCCCTGTGTTGCCACGGGACTCTGCAGAGCATCCCCACCAAGAAGAAGGCCCTCAACAGATGTGTTTCCTTGGCCTTCCCAACTGCCATAGTGTAAGAAATAAATTTCATTCCTTATAAATTACCCAGTTTCAGGTATTCTGTTATTAGCAAGAGAAAATGGACTAATACATATATTCATGCAATTCACACAGTGAAACGTGCTAATGAAGAAATATAAAGCCGGGAAACGGAAGAGAACGTGGTTCCCTCATCTAATCCATACATTGGCCAGTCACAAGCCATTCTGAGCTGCTCCAAAGAAGCAATGGCAGTTTCACCACACAGAAAGGTAGATAACAGGCCACGCTGTCAGGATCGTCCAACGTGCTGTGCATGGAGAGACTGTGGAGCGTGAGTGAGTGTGTGTCTGTGTGTGCCTAGCTGAAGAGATTTAATGATACTAGTAATAGAGATTACCAGAAACTGGAGGGAAGGAACAATGAGAAGTTATTGCTTAATGAGTACAGAGTTTATGTTTAGGATGATGAAGTCATCCTGAAATATATAGAGGTGGTGGTCACATTGTAAATGTAATTAATTCCACATAATTATACATTTAAAATTGCTTAAAATGACAATCCTTACGTTGTTTTACTACAATAAAAGAAGACATAAAAAGATGCTTGTACGTATTCATAATAAATAGGTAAACCTCAAAAAAAAAGTGATAAGGGCCGACCCTGTGGCTCACTCAGGAAAGTGCGGTGCTGGGAGCGTCAAGGCCATGGGTTCGGATCCTATATAGAGATGGCCGGTGCGTTCATTGGTTGAGCGCGGCGAGGGCAACACCAAGCCAAGGGTTAAATCCCCTTCCCGGTCACCAAAAAAAAAAAAAAAAAAAAGTGATAATTCTAATAACGAAGAAATTAAGTGATTAAAAATGTTGATGGTGATATGTTCAATCACATTGCTCTTATTAAATAAGAGTATTTATTAATTTATAAATTGGGTGAGAGTTAAAGGTTTCTTATACTTTATAATAAGTTTTAAAGTGTTTATATGCTAAGTTCACTTTCACCTCATTCTTTCTTCTCATTCTTTCTTTATAAAACTTCTTTATTAAGGCATAATTTATATAACATACAATTTACCCATTTTAAGTTTACAATTGAATAATATTTAGTAAATTTGCCAAGTTACGCAACTATCACCATGACCTTTTTAGCATCTCTTTTGATTCAAATGATAGTGTATATCTTATATAATTTTTGAACTATGTGTATGCAATCTACAGGTAAATAAATGCAATATACTTGGAATATGTATTTAAAATATTTAATGATAGAAGGGCATGAACTTAAAAGGCATGAAGACCATGCCTTTAAGAAATCAACCGTAACGCCCACGTTCACCTGGCTCTTTCCACAAAGCACACTGGACCCAGTTCCTTTTTCTGCCTGCCTATGCCTTCAATGTCTGTATATAACACCCAATGTCCTTTCCTGCACTTAGAGTTGTGCATAAGTGATCCGTGATAAAATTGAGGAAGAGCAAACACACAGATCCTGTAGAGACAAGCGTTTTGGCAATCACATCATCCGAAGCAGGAGTCCTCAGCAGAGTTAGTGTCTCACAGCTAGGCCTGGAGATCTAAAGCTAAGTGAGATAACGTCCAACCTCCAGGATTCTGAGTTTCATGAGAGACACACATACACATAAACAGGTTACAAATCAGTGTAACAGGCATCTGCACATCCAGGTGCCCTATGGAGAGCCAAGAAACAATTACTCTGTTCCACAAATAGCCGTGCACTTCCTAAACAATTGGTTTTATAAAATATATATATATATATATATATTTTATATATATATTTATATATAAAATATATATATTTCATATATATATTGAACAGTCACTGTTCAACTGACTTCAAGTTCACTGCTCAACCTGAAGGCGTTTGGAAGCCTAAAAATTATCTTAGTATAACTATAATCGATCCTTATTATTCAAGAATACCCTATTTATAAATTTGTCTCCTTACTAAAATTTATTTGTAACCCCACCAGCACCTTTGTAGTCATTCACAGATGTGTGTGGAGCAGCAAAAATTTGAGTCATTCTATGTGAATGTTTCCGGACAAGGTTGAACAAGGTGAAAATCTGCCTTCTCGTTTCAGTTCTCATACTATAAACAGTTGTCCTTTCTGTGGTCTGTTTAGTGCTACTTTTCACATTTGGTGCTTTTTGTCACTGGTTTTGCTGTTTAACATGGCTCCCAAGTACAGTGCTGAAGTGCTGTCTAGCGTCCCCAAGCACAGGACATCTGTGACGTGCCTATAGAGGAAACACGTGTGTTTAGGGAAGCATCATTCGGACATGAGTTATAGTGCTGTTGGCCATGAGTTCAACATTAATGATCCAACAATATATATTAAATATGATTGTTTTTAAACAGAAATACACATAAAATAAAGTCATATTAATAGGTTGACAAAATTGTTATGACCAGGGGCTTACAGGAACCTGTGTATTTCCCCTGGAACCAATGGTTCCCCATTTGTTAATTCCATGTTCATGTTAATTTTATAGAACATATATCTATCGTGAATAAGGAGACTCAACTGTATGTTTCTTTCAGTAAAAACTATGCCCAGTCCGTGTTTGATCAAAAACCCAAATGCACAATGCTTCCTACCCTGCTTAAGAAATAGGTTTCTGGACACAAATTCATAAGTCTATTTTCTGCTATAAAGAAGAAATAAGAATCTAGATTTTTTTTCCCAAAGGGAGTTATATATCCAACTCCCTATATATTCATTTCACAACAAAAGTAATGTAACACAAACCTTTTAAGTATACTTTGAGGAGCAATAGATATTTTAAATGCATACTAAATTTAACATAAACACTGAAGCTATGACTTTCAATAAACTTGCAGTCACCGTTAGATTTGCTTTCACAATTAAAGTTAAAATTAACAGTTTACAAACCATTTATCTTCATAAATAAAGCTCGGCTAATATGTTTCCAGAAACATCTTAGTCATCCCCCAAAAGAAACAGCTCATTTTATAAACTGCTAAAAGACACACTAGGAAACATGCACACACACACACACAGACACACACACACACACACACACACACACAATGTACAAATTAAAACTGCAATCTTCAAACAGTTCTTTTCAAATGTAGCTCAGTTACCAAACATTATACATATTAAAGGGTACCATGAAATATTATATTTAATGAGAATTATACAATAAGACTATTATAAAGTTTCACTTATTGGTACTTAAACACTAAAATATTTTATGTGACTTCAACTAAAAGCCCTTTAAATATAACAATTTTATCCTTCAAAATATGCTAAATTACCTTGAATAAAAGAAATACAGTAGAATATATTGCTGAAATAAAATGTGTAAGGACAATAATTAGAGGAGAAGGAAATAAAAGTACTTACATATTTGTCTAATTAGATTGATTGACATTATACAAGAAATTATGTTTTTCAAAAGTCCTGTAGTAAATATAGTTTCCTAACCAACAAAGTAATACAAACTCACACAGACCACACTGGTTTAAGTGACATGTTTCATCCAAAGTTACATATAATGGGAAATACTTAAGTTTATCACTAGTTTTAAACTACAATATAAATTTATCCTAAACACACATAAATACCAGCCAAGCTGGGATTTTATTTGATAGGCTAGCTCATGATTAGAAAAATTATTTTATTAAAATGATCTAACCAACATCATCTGTGTCCATTACCAGAGACACTAGTTGGAATAGCAGAACATTAACTGCATATGCCTGGATTTCAATGTTCAGACCTCAGTGTAAATATCTCATGGTGGGGGGAAATAAACATCAGCATTTAATGAGCACGTACTGTTTCTGGTACTCAGCTGCATGTCGCAAACTTAATTTATAGACTACTCATAACAATCCTGCAGGAATTACGAATAAGCACTGCTATGGTTTGAACACTTGTCCCCTTTGAAACTCATGTGAGATTTAATTGATGTGGGCCTTTAAAAAGTGATTAGGGCACGAGGGCTCCACTCTTAGGAATAGATTGATGCTGTTATCGCAGGGGTGGCTCCTGATAAAAGGGTAATAAGTCCAGCCCCATTTGCTGTACACCTCTGTCTTCCAGGCCTGCTGGAGCCATGTTCCTGGACTTCCCATCTTCCAGAACTGTGAGAAATAAATTTCTTTTCTTTATTAACTACCTAGTCTGTGGTATTTCATTATAGCAGCAGAAACAGATTAAGACAAGCATTAAAGTCCCTACTTTAAAGATGAAAGAACTAAAAATTAAGTAACTTGCCCTGGCCACCAGTTAGTTTCTGGTGGCAGAGTTGTCATTAAAACCCACAGCTGCCATTTGCAACAACATGGATGGACCTTGAGAGAATTATATTAAGTGAAACAAGTCAGGCACAGAAAGAGAAATACCACATGTTCTCACTTATTGGTGGGAGCTAAAAATTAATATATAAATTCACACACACACAAACCGGGGGGGGGGGGGAGAAGATATAACAACCACAATTATTTGAAGTTGATACGACAAGCAAACAGAAAGGACATTGTTGGGGGGGAGGCGGGGAGGGAGAAGGGAGGGAGGTTTTGGTGATGGGGAGCAATAATCAGCCACAATGTATATCGACAAAATAAAATTTAAAAAAAAAAAAAAAAAACCCACAGCTGCCTAACACAGGGTCCACGTGCATCCCAGTCTGCCAGGCTGTCTTACCATTCAAGAGGTAAAGAAGCCCATTAACACCTTGAAATTGAAATGAAATAAAGGGGTACTAAGGGTATCCGAGTTTGAGCTTCTGATTCCCTTCCTCAAACCGCTCTCCTCTTCAATCTCTCTTCTATACCATTAAGCAATGATCTTTCCAAAGTGGAGATGGAATTGTCTTTAATGATTCCTGTAGGCAGTGAACTTTGTAAAAGTTCAAAACCCTTAATATGGCATTTGAAGCCTCATCTGGCCACACAGCGTATATTTCCAGCCATTCCCTCTGTGGCCAGAGATGAGAGATGAGAAGGCAGAAGGGAAAGTATTGGAACTGTCCTTGGAAAACAAGCCAGCCTATCAATGAGAATGCACTGTCTGATCAGAGGTGATGTCAAAGCTGAATGTCAGGAATGCTCAGGGGTAGACTGCAGTCTGGGGGCGGAATGACGAAGAGAGGGTGGATCTTCTGTAATTGAATACACCACACTCGAGGAAGCTCCAGGATCCTGAACTGGAAATGCATTTTTGCAGAGACTTATTATCTCCAAAGTGTAGGAGATGTTTCAGTGACCATAATCCCCAGGAAGGGTAAGTCAAGGTTCTGTGAGTAGAGAAAACAGAGATGATGAGGGGAGAACTGGACTTATAGGAGAACACAGTATTAGAGGCAGAGGTAGAATCTTTTCATATGTCCTGAGATAAAGCTAATGACCCCACTAGTGGACAACCAAGAGGGAAGAAGTGGGATAAGTGAGATTAAGAACAGGGCAGTGGGAGGTCAGACGGCTCCTCACCCAATGTATGGGATGTGGAAAGGCACCTGCACAGCAGTGAAGAGGGCAGCAAGGTGCATAAAGGTTACACTAGAGCCACCTTCTGCTCTTCTCATGGTATAAATGACAATATTGGTATAAGTGACCAAAGCAGGACAGGGACACTCTTTCCTACAGTGGAGACCTGAGTAAGCCTTTACAAGCAATCATGTCCCTCAAAAAGCAGTATCCAGGGCTGGCCCATTAGCTCAGTTGAGCACGGCTTTCTAAAACCAAGGTCATGGGTTTGGGTTCCCATACCAGCCAGCTGCGAAAGGAAAAAAAAAAAAAAAAAAAGCAAAGCAGTATCCTTTACAAAATGGTTTTACAGCAAGATCCTAAACAGGGCCACAGACTTCAAAGTAGAAGTAATAGTTGCTCAAGTCAACCTTTCCTTAGTTGAAAATCTTGGGCCAGGATTGTTTCTGGAATTCAGAATTTAAGATTTTAGAAAGGGAGTATCATATATTCCACAATATCCTAAACAGTTTTTTGGGCAGCATGCCATTATCAAACATATCAAGATTCAAACTAAATGGAATATACAGGTATATAGACTATAATTGAGCACTACGTAAGTGCTCAAGTCAGAGTTTGCTACCAAATAAGAAAAAACAAAAATAAAAAAACTTGCCGTCTTCAGAAGTTTTTGAATTTTGAATTTTTGGATAAGAGATTCATGAACTAGCAGTAATGCAGCAACGGCTGCGGTAATGCAGGAACAGCTGCAGTAATAGAACAGCAGCAGAAGTAGAAGTGGAACATCAAATGGCGCTTCCTGAACACCACCCCCCAACAGGCACCATGCTGTGCTCTTGAACTTGCTCCCTCTAAAGATGAAGAGCTTAGAGTTCAATGAGCTTCATTCAGGACCTTTGCAAATTATTCTCCTCCCAGGCTCCCTATGTAGGGTTTGGGCACCTTTTAATGGTGCATTTTTATTCAGACCTGTGAACCCATGACCTGCACTTGGCTGGGTGGGGTGAGTACCCAGAGCAGACTAAGCAAGCCCCAGGGAGGGACCAGGATAGTACTGGGGTATGGGATGAAAATATTGGAACTTCCATTCAGACTGATGCAATGTGTTCTTTTAATTTCTATTTTTGTGTATATTTAATAATATATGTATTATGAGTACCACAGTGCATGTACATAATTTATAAGTAAATACATAAACTTACATTGGGTTATGTCTGCTCAAAAGTGTCTGCTGATAGGGTATATGATCAAATGAACACGCAGAGAAGATTTATAGAGCACCTAAACAACTGAATCCTTTAATCTCCTGAGAAACAGAAGAACAAACAACAGAAAATCCCCTGAAATATCAAGAAAAGAATTTGTTTTTCCCCCTTAGGCAGCGACTATTTTCAGAACTGTGTCCCTTCTTTCAGAAAAAGGATCAGGTAACAAACAGAATGCAAACCAGACAAATTAAATAGGCAAGATGCTTGTTTTGTTTTATTTTGTTTTTTAAATACAAGTGCAATTTAAAGAAGGTTTTCGGTAAACACCACTGTCACCCCTGCTAAAGGGTGTCTCCCCTGAGGAAATGCATAAAGAATTAATTTCAGTAAATGATCTCATTCGTAGCAAGTTTACTCTAACATTTACAAACTACATTGTGTACTGCTTCCATTTGCTTCTTCTGGCCCATTCATATAATTTGCATTTTCAAAAGTAGACACGGATGCCCTTCTGTGGACCCAGGTGATAGGGCAGAGGTAGGAAGAAAAAAAAAAAAAAAAAGATTTACAACTCCTTTGCGAGAGAAGTCACTCAGAGCAGAAATTCAAACTCACAACGTTAAATCCATTTGCCATAACATGGGGTTAGAGAAATCTGGTTAACTTAAGCCTTCATTTAGCTGTGACATCATGAATAACACACACAGATTAGGAACACACAGGAGATTTGAGCACGATGAAAGGTAAATATTTGGAAGTGACAGTAAATATTCTCTAAACTGTAAGATGTTTCCGAAACCACAAAACAACTTTTCTTCGTAATGTTACCAGGTCATTGCAGTGAACATCACCCCTGTTACAAATGCAAAATGTATGGGAGATGAGGTTGAATTTTGTCTGGTCTATCACATACTCTGACAGTTCCTCCTTTGAATGGACTCCCAGGATCAGCTTTCCAAGCCTAGCTTGACTCATACATTCATCAATGCAGTGTTCCAATCAGACAGGGGTCTTGCCCTCTCAAAGCTTATGTCCCAGCGGGGTTATTTATGTTTGGTGGAGGAGATGGAGTCATTTCACAGACCAGGAGGTAACATGTGAGCAGACACCTAAGTGATAAGAAGGAGTGACACTACTTAGGGAAGAGGATTCCAGATATAGGGAGAAGTCTATGCAAAGCTCCAAAGCCAGAAGCATGTTCCCTGCTTCTAATAGCAAAGAGGTCAATATCACCAGACCTGCCTGAGCTAGCTGGCAGTAGGAAGAGATGGCAATATCAGAGAAGAAGCTGGGGCTAGCAAAGACTTGGGATTTTACTTTAAGTTAGCTGAGAAGTCATGGCATAAGGGATAGGGAAGGGAAGTGAAGTTGGTCAGAGGACTGATCTGATTTGTCATGTATTTTTAAAGGGTCACAGTGGTTGCTATGCAGAACATATTCCATACAGGGCAAAAGTAGGAGAGGGGAGACCAGCTAACAGGAAAGTATCACAGGTTCTTTGATTTGTGATTTGCTTCTTTGTTTTCAGCTTGTTGGTTATTCAGATTTCAGCACTGCTGGAAATATAAAGCCATATACCACATCTCCCATTATCCACTGCCTACTGTATCCACTCAGGAAATAAGAACACAGGAAAGTTGTGTTTCCTTTCAAAAAGATCCTTTACTTCTCTGAGACTCATGCTTCCAGAAGACACGCTCCGTGAAACGGTTTGCCTTCCTGATATTCACTAGTGATATTATAAGAGCTCTCAATCTTAAGTCATGCAAATTTTTACAAGTATTTACTGAGATTTTCATTTCTGTCTGAAAGGAGCTTCATATTTTACAGGGAACAGCTTAAAGACAAAGTTAAGTATATTGTCCATAAAAGTTGTTATTCATTGAAAAGACAGGTGGGGAAGGGCATTGTATTTTATTACTACCATATGCCAAGGGAACTGTTCAGGGCACTAGAATGTGGCTATGAGAAAAAGCCAAAGGTCTTCACAGGGCATCTGATAAAATAAAAGTCATCCCCACTAAAAATCAGACTGTCACAAACAGATAAGCACAATTGCAAGGTCAACAATATATATTTCCCCCAAGATCATTCCACAGTTGCCAAACAATGTAATAACCCCCTACTTTTGAGTGACTATTTCTTTCATACCAATTTCCCCAGCTCCACTTCATTCCTGAATAAAGATCACTGGGATACCCAATTGTTAAACTGCCCTGGCTTCAGGCAATACCAGTACAGAGGTGATCTTGGCTTTTCTTGGTCCATCCTTAAAACCATCCAGCATAAGCCCAAAGCCCTCCTTTAATCCCTCTTTCCAAGCACCCCAGGACTCCTCATGTGGTACAGGTTACCTTTGTTGAATTACAGACATGTTCCTAGAGGTCTTTATCTAAATGATTTTTTTCACTACTCAGGGAAGACAGATACGAATATAACTATTAAAATACTTATTACATCAGATAGTGGAAAGTACTAGAACAAAAATCAAACTCCTCAGAAAATTAACAGTGAACTATCTAGCTATCCATCAGACAGTGGAAAGTACTATAACAAAAATCAAACTCCTCAGAAAATTAACAGTGAACTATCTAGCTATCCATCAGATAGTGGAAAGTACTATAACAAAAATCAAACTCCTCAGAAAATTAACAGTGAACTATCTAGCTATCTATAGTCAAACAGTTGCTAATACCAAAGATCTCAGTGGTACAGAAGAAAACTCTTTCTCTAGATTGGATACTGAAAACAGTACTGAGTCTGTAAAGATCTTCCAATCCTCTCTCTATATTAGTTCTCCAAAGTCTGTCTGACCAAATCTGAAACTTATTCCTCCCCAAAGATATATTTTAAATTATTTCTGTCCTGATTAGACTGATCATCTCACCAGGAAAATTAGTGTGTAGTTATAAGATCAAAATGTTAAGCACTATTTTTCAAATTGTTGATTGATGTTATCAACTGGATTTTGTCCAGTTAGAGAAAGGAAGAAGCACATGTCTGATCTCCCAAGAGGAGACTTCCAAAAAGTTGTGTTTTCATAAATCCCAGCCTTGCCAAGTCCTGTGTCACATTCATTCATCTTTTCCAAGCATAACACATCTTTTATAAAAATGTCAGATGAAATGCATCTCAAAACTTCAACTTCTAGAGAAATAATACAGTGATGTTTAAATTATAAGCAAAACGACAATTTGAAAATTCTGTCTTGTAAAGTCATTAGTTTCTAAATAGTCATCAATCCTATAAGGCTGTCCTCCATGAAAAATTAATGCTTACTCTCATAAGGACAAGTATACAGTTTAAATTCATTCATTAATTCAACAAATATGTCTATATTTATAGACTCTATCAGAATATAAAATCTGTGCTTTCCTAATCTTTGTATAGCTGAGTTGTGTTGATCTCAATTTCACCCACATATGAAATAATTACTTCAAGAAAACAAACACCGGCTATATTTGTGAAATTTTCAAATGAAGTGCATAATTAATTTAGGGATAATAAATAGTGACCCTTTATTTGGTAGTGACTATGTACAAGCACTGTACTGAATACTTTTTGTCCATAAATTTTCTTAATCCTCAGAAAAATAGCAGAGCTGAGTAAAATTATCCTGATGATACTCATACATGAGAAGAAATCAAGGATTAGAAATATTAAGCAACCTTTTCAGCTGGTGAGTGGCAGTGCCAGGATTTGAACCAGGTTCCCTCTCACTGTTCTTATACCTTAGGCTACATTGACATCCCTACCTGGGAATCACCAAATTTTTCTTCCAGGCAAATCAATCAGGATTCTAAAATAAGAATTAAAAGACCTGAAGAGACATTGTGGGCAACATTATAATTATTGGTGCAGTAGAGTGAGAAATGGTGCAGAAAATTGCAAAGGCTGATTAAACAGGGATGGGATGTAAATACTCTATAAAATAAGCAGCAATAATAAACAGAAGCAATTACAAAGTGCTATGAAGAAAACATCTGCTGCCACCACTCAAATACCATGGAGGTATTCAAAACTTTCCACCATGTCACCCATCACTGCTTCATCCTCTTGTACACACATGTGCAACCTTGATTTATACCATTTGAAACTAGAGTCATTGAAGGTGAAAGCAAACAGTGTGCTTCCAAACATAAAGCAGATGTTGGTTAGCTGACTTGGGAGAGCATGGTGCTGGTAACACCAAGGTTAGAGGTTCAGATCCCTGTGCCAGCCAGCTGACAAAATAATAATAATAAAAATAAAAATAAAAGCAGATGTTGGTTTCAATCCACCCACTGAGCTATAGTAACACCAGATTTTGTTTTTTAAGCTGAGGAGTAAACTTTCTTTTTTAGTCTTTGGAGTTTAACGGTTATACTTGTAAAAATACTGTAATAGAATTAGATCTGTGATGTGCAAAAACATGGAACTATCATATTGCTTATATTTTCTGACTTAAAAAAAAAATGAGAGTGCAATGGTAATAAAGATATAACTTTTTTCCCCTAGGCATTAGCTCAAGGAATAAAATACATAGTATATTCATTCTCATGAGGCCCTCACAGTTTAGTAGGAGAGCAGTTATCAAAGCAATCCCAATAGCGTGATATGATCTACGAGGTGCTAAGAATGGGATGCAAATGCGGAACAGAGGAGATGAATCAATCTAAAACAAGGGCCTAGACTGAGGAAACTACAATCAGAATGACAGTGAGGAGACTAACTGAGAAGCTGCATTATGGGATTGGCTGATTATAACATAGGTGTTGGGGAGGGAAGGGTGAGGCAAAAACAGGTGTTTGAGGTTTTTGGATGGGCAACAGGGAATATGTTGGAACCACCAATGAATACAGAAAAGCAAGAGCCATTTTCAGGAGGGGAGGCGAATTTCATGTGGAATGTCTTCCACTGGAAGGACTGATAGGTTATCAAAGTTGACTGTAGTCCAATTAGACATGAGGGTTGGAGTTCAGAAGCAAGGTCTGGGATAGAAATGTGGAAGAGGGAACTCTCTCTACTTAAACAAGTGTGTACACTGAAATGAAAGCAGGATAAGGGACTGAACCACAACTTTGAGTGGCAGTACAGAGAAAAGGAAACTCAATGAAAACTGAGGGAGGCTGGCCGGGGAGACACGGAGAGAGAAAATGAAGCAGGACCAAGGAAGACGAGAAAAGAAGTCTCAAGGAGGGAGTGAGTAACCTCCTCAAATACTGCAGAGAAGGGGGCAGAGACACATCCATGATTCTTGGCTATTGGGAAGGCAGTCGAGACCTCGGAAACACAGATGGCAGAATGAAGTGAGCTGGGAAAGCAGAAAAGCAAGATATGACAAAGGGCACCCTTTCAAGAAGCTTTGCTTGAAGAGGAGATACTCAATAATCTCATGCCAGGGAAGATGAATTTGATAAAATCATTTTATTATAATAGCTTAGATTTAAAAAAAATCAAACGGGTGGGGGAGTAAGAGAGGAATTGGTAAAGGGCCATGAAAAAGGATCATATTGTATAATTTTGAATATACTAATTATCCTGATTTGAGAATCACATATTGCACAAATCAATTGTATTGATATTCAACTCTATACTCCACAGATATGAACAATCAACTATGTTTCAATTTTTTAAAAAATCAAACATAAATAAGGACATATAAAATCAAATTAAGTGGAAGTTGTAAATATATGATTCAGATTTTAATCACAGTCCCCCAAAAATCTCATAATTATTTTTTTATCTTTTACATTATAGCTTTCATGTCTTATTTTGATGGCAGATAATCCTACCTAGGTCTGAAGAGACTTTGGGTTACACTCACAACTTTATATGACAGGTTAAAAACTTTGGAACTAGAAAAGATTTAAGCTATTAAGGTTTTTTACTTTCAGAGAAAAAAAAAACTGTAAATCAGAGATACGAATGGAAAACTCAGTTTATTTTTCACCTCTCTGTGGCTCCTGGTGGAGTCATCAGCACTTGGCAGAGGGCTAATTAATGTTTGTTAAATAGAAATGGAGGTCAAATGGCTAATTAGAGATAGAGACATGGCTGGAATCCAGGTCTTTTCACTGTCCAGGTACTTTCTTTCAAAGACAATTCAAAAGGTCATTTCTTACACCTGCAGTAAACTTTTGAAAAAAGAAGTTATACTCAACATCAGGAAAACGGCAATCAAAAGCACAAGGTACAATTTCACACACATTAGGATGGCTACTATCATAAAAACAGAAGATAACAAGTATTGGCAAGGATCCAGAGAAACTGAATCCCTTGCACACTGTTGGTTAGAATGTAAAACAGTGAAGTCACTATGGAAAAACTTTACAGCAGTTCCTCAAAAAACTAGCAACATAGAATTATAATATTATCCAGAAATTCCACTTCTGGGTATGAACGCAAAAGAACTGAAAGCAGGGACTTGAAGAAGTACAACCATGTACATAGAAGCATTATTTGCAATAGGCAAAAGATAGAAGTAATTCAAGTGTCCACAAACGGATGAATACACAAAATATGATATATACATATACAATGCAGTATTACTCAGTCTTAAAAAGGAAGGTAATTCTGACATACATTACAACATGGATAAACCTTGAGAACATTAAGCTGAGTGAAATAAGCCAGCCACAAAAGGACAAGTACTGTGTTATGTGATTCCACTTACAGGAGATACCTAGAGTAGTCAAATTCATAGAGACAGAAAGTAGAAC
The DNA here is from genome assembly GCF_027409185.1 of Cynocephalus volans. NCBI lineage: Eukaryota > Metazoa > Chordata > Mammalia > Dermoptera > Cynocephalidae > Cynocephalus > Cynocephalus volans. Next base: position 49,100,947 of record NC_084462.1, read on the forward strand.
GGTGGTTGCCAGGGGCTGGGGAAAGAGGGCAATAGGGAGTTATTGTTTAATGGGTACAGAGTATCAATTCTGCAAAATAAAAAGAGTTCTGGAGCTAGATGGTGGTGATGGCTGCTCAGTGTGAGTGTACTTAATGCCACCGAACTGTACACTTAAAAATGGTAAATTTTAGGTTATGTGTATTTTACCACAATTTAAAAAATAAAAATAATACGTAATAAGATTTATTTTCAAGCCAAGCTGGAAGGAATATATAGCTCTGTAAAGTGATACTTTATAAGAAGATGTATCTGTATTTGGTAAAATAAGACATGTTTCTTTAGCAGGGTCAAAACCTCAGGGGACCATGAGTGCAACCCCTCACTGTGGCTAAGGGCTGCCCTGCAGGTATGCAGCCTGCTACAGTCTGATTTTTCAAGAGAGGCTCTCAGCCCAAATGGTTATGTGAAATTATTACATTTTTATCAACTCAATCAAACAATAGCCATCCAAGGCCCACTATTTTTTAACCATCTTCCATAGTTATGCTTCTTATGTCAGTATATAAATGTCATTGTATTGCTTCTCATTTGTATAAGATATTTGCTTAAACTTGACTACAAGGACATTTTCTGCTGCCTCCTACTGTATAAACACTCAACACCGATTCACATTTAATAACACAATGGAGATGGCTTTTTTCCCAGAACGGATGATTTTTGTACTAAAATTGTTGGTCTCTACTGCCAATTTTGCTATATTAGTTCCATCATACTAAATTCTATAAATAAGCATCAAAATCAAAATGTATTATTTCAGGCCACTTTTCTCTTCACGTTATGATTTTTCTCTCAGTAATTTCACCTTGCAGAGCTCATGCCATTTCATATAACTGAGAGATAAAGACCCTTGCTGAGCTAATAAAAGGAAAAATAGACAACTTCTAGTCCCTGTAGTAAGGTATAAATTCACTTAGCTAAATTTTGTTTTCTAGGTAATTCTATAGTGTTAGTTCTTTGGGGAGCCAGGTGCTTTGCCTTAATGTATTTTTAGATTTAGGGTATATTAGAGAAAATCCATACAAAAATACATGGTTCATAGGCTTCTATACTAATTCCCAACACAGGCTTACCACATGAAATATTAAATTACTTCATGATCACAGGTAAAGAATAGATGTCTTGCACAGTTTGCACAAGGTGACAGAGTTAATGTAAACTATATGTGTTCTACAAGCTTAGGAAATTTAGCATAGAATGCATATTAAGTGACGTGCATTTGAAGTGATGTATTTTTAGAGATACACACACATCACAAAGAAATGTGAACCACTAATCTTTGTTAGCATATCCATTAAAATTGATAATCTGATGCTATGTAGCTACCTGGAAAACAACTTAGGATATAATCTTAAGTGGAAAACACACAAGCTACAAAATTAGACCTAACCTACGTTTACAGCTTTGTAAAATAATGTGTAAGTATGTACTAAACTGGACAGAAACATTGAAAAATTGTTAATGACTGATTTTTTAAAGGCAGAGAGTATGTGCTGAATTTTTTTTTTTTTTAGTTTTTATTGTTCTTCTTTTTAGTATTGACCTAATGTTATTTGTGTAATAAATACCTGTAAAAATAAAATGTTTTCAGTGATATTTTGTGTATGTATTGGTTTGTGTGTGCTTTTCCCCAACAGAAAGGAACAGTTCAATCAAAAACAATCTTGGATAACAACTAGATTTTTGATCTGATGGCCAGCTCAGATCAATTCATGGCAGGTGCCTGAAGAGTTATTATGACATAAGTTTCTGACGCTCCGTAGGAAAAGTGGTGTCATCAACCTGAACGTCTGTTCTGGGTATTGCAAAGGGGAGCAGTCAGCAATTTCTCATCCCTGTCTGGGCACAATATCAGAAACATAGATCCTGTGGAAGAAGCAGGAATGGACTATCCTACAACTTTGCTTAAAACAATCAATTCAAGATGACTGAGTAACTCGAAGGATGACATAGCTAATTAGTTCTTATCCAACAGTCAATATAGAAAAGTCCATGTACATAGTTTTAGAATTTAATATTCTAAAAAAAACAATGCTCTTACAAGTGAATGCAGCCACTTCATAAAATACAAGCATGTGGCAGAGAATCATGATAGACATCTATTTAACCTGTTTCATCACTAGATTGTTACAATTCCTGCTTATTTGCAATAAAATGTTATCATGTTTATTGTCTCTGTACAGAACAAAATCTTCCAGAGAACAAATAGCCAGTATAGACACTTATCTCCACAACACAGGGGCTTGAATAGCATCTAAGTTTGAGTTTAATATTTAATTTAGTAAATGTCCACTTTCCTATAAAGCTGTAATTCTGTATTACCATTCCTTCTATTCTGAAGGAGCCAAATTATACTACACTGTGCTCACAGTGAACCAATAAGAAATGGAGAGAAACTGCTCATGCCACAGTGGCAGGGTTGACACTGCTGGGCAAGTTTCCACTGATGGAGAATAAAGGGTTCTTGATTCAGATACTTACACCTTTGCCAAGCCTCTCTGTCTGCTTTGATTCATTTTCCATAAATACACGGAACAATTCAAATGCCATAAATAATAGAAAAAGGCTTTAAAAATCCACAGTTGAAAAGGTTCAGACTAAAAATAGAGGAAGTTCTAATTTCCTCCAGGTATCTGGACACAAGTGGGCAGAATCTTGACAGCCCGAGACTGATGGGACAGTGTGGCGTTTATAGAGAGTTAAAAGCAGTAAGTGAAATGACAATGTCTGAGGCATGAGGGGAGAATTAAAGCAAGCCTACCCATAACTCTGGGCTTACCTTGGATGACAACTAGAATTTTGATCTGATGGCCAGCTCAGATCAATTCATTACAGCCGGTGTAATTAGAAAGCAAACACAGGAGGCACTCTCGTGAGGTGCAAAGCTCTGCTGACCCATAAGAAAGACCGCACCTGGAGAGACCATCACCTGGAGAAACCATCATTTTCAGAATGTTCAGTCCTACCCAATCTAAGAGCAATGCCTGTATGAAGCAGAATGCTGCAGCCCCCAAACAAGGAGGAAATGGGTGTGTTGCGCATTTGGGGGTAAAAGTCTAGGGGTTTTGTTTTGTTGCTTTGGGGCTGTTATATAATGTGTTCTTCCCACAGATCAAGGACCTGGCTCTTTCAGGTCCCAGGTGAAGCATCACCTCCTATGGGGCCCCACACTAAACCTAACCTTAACCCCTAGTATGAAGCAGCACCTCCATACATAATCTTTCTACACCTGACATTCATCATGGCCCTAATGGTCCAAAATTATCTTGTTTATTTATTTAGCTTCCCAACCACCCCCACCCCCACCCACCAATAATGTAAGTACGCTGAGGGGAAAGGACTGGATTTGCCTAGTCCACATCAATACCTGGCACATAGTTCAGTTTTGATGGAATGAAAGAATGAATGAATTCAGACGGCAATTCCTTCTACTACAATCATGACAATATTTACCAGAAAACCCAAGTCTGTCTAGAAACCAGCGTATTCCATCAGCCTTAAGTCTCATAACAATTAAGCTTTTGTAAAATACATGTTGTGTGATACACTGATTGCTCTATGATCAGGAATGTGGGTAGGTTCACGCACAGGCTATGGAGTACTAAATCAGTAGCGACAATCAGTCCTGGAATAGCCTCGGTAGAGGCCCTGGAGTAACCATGGTAAGAACAGAGCACATTTTATTTGCCTGTACATCTCATCTGGTCTTTCTCAATCATTTTCTAAGGGAACAATCCACTCCTCTTACCTCCTTTCTAAAATTTCAGTCAACAGAGTGACAGTGAAGCCCTTGAATTCCACAACGGGGTGAAGCCCACACAACTGTTCTCTCAAACTATCAACTAAGAACTGAAGGATCCTAGAACTGGGCATGACAGCAAATGTCTACAGGCCCAGCCCCTTTTTCCTCTCCACTAACATAAGGATTCCAGTAAGCAGAGATCCTTTCCAATCCTGAGAATCCTGGAGATAGGTGGCATCCCCTGGTACGTAGGGACCAAGGAAAGGCAACCAGTAAGCCCTTCAAGAAACGTTCATGGGAAACTGGTTGAAGTGCATTTGATCCCCTCTGAACTGATCCAAAATGTCTGAATCAAATAAGAAAAATTCTTGCAAATGAATTAAAATGAATCATGTACACACACACCAAGCCCTTCCTTGCCTGTGAGTCAAAGAGTTTTTAAAATACAAATTAATGAATATTTCCTGCACTCACATGAAGCATAGTTTACTTAATGAACATATTTCTAAACCTGTCAGTGATGCATTAAAGTGACATTTGCACAGATCACAGAACTTTTCGTCTCAAAATACCCAAAGGGGTTACTCACTGTCAAAGACTATAGTCAGCACACATTAGTATTTATGAGGCATTCCATTATAGCAGTATCTTTCAAACGAAAAGGTAAAGAACACTATTATCAATATTAAAACCATCTATCTTTTAAAAAGGTCACATTGATTTTTTCCCTGCCACTCTGATTCCATCAACACCAGTGTCAGCTCAATGAAGTGGACACTATCATATAACAGCTTAAATTGATAATTCCCAAATGAACTTTCCTCATTTTCTATCTATCATCTCTCTTTCAGTACATTTTGCAGCCTGTTTCATAGAGAATAAGCTAGGAAAAGGCTTGGAGTGATTAGAAAAATCCAAACAAATCTTCCCACTGAGCTAAAATACTGCAAATGAGTTTTTATATATGAAGCAATGATTCAGTTCTGTTAAGGTAGGCAAACTTGACACAGTATAGTTCATTAAAGCTCTAATGAGTCTCCCCACCATCACTATTCCAGAACAGCAGCAGCAACTGCAGCCACCCCTTACATGGAGCATGAGATACTGCAGGCATCAGATACGAAGCACTGCACGGATATTGTCTTTTAATCCTCATAACCCTATAAGGCAGATACTATTAGAAACCTCATTCCACTGACAAATAAATTGAGGCACAGAACGCTTAAGTAACCTGCCCAGTGCCACACAGTTGGTACGTAGTAGAGCCAAGATTCAGGTCCAGCAGCCCAGCTCTGTGTTCTTGATCTTCATGGCACCTTGCCCCTCAGTCTCTGCCACCTAATGTCCTGCTAGGTGACTGTTTCAGTGTCTATTCCCAACACATGCAGCACCCTTCAGCAAAGTTCCAGGAGGCTACACAATGTGGGAGGAACAGAGAGAAACACTGAAGATCTCTCTGCGATCTCTGCAAGGCTTTAATAGTAAATTCTTTCCTTCCTTCCTTCCTTCCAGACTCAGGGCACATTCTCCCTCCCCACCTAAACAGACCTTCCCCGCTTTTAAAATCCTCTCTGTTCCCAAGAGGTTAGCACTAATAACCTCTTCATGAAGGTGAATCTTGACTCTCCAAGGAGACAAGTTTTTGAAACTAGGAATCATTTCTGTTTTCTCTATTGCCCCATTTAAACTTAAAATCATAGCTAACCCTTCACCGCCCCCCATCAGGAGTGTAGGTATATGAGTCTGATAAAGCCATTTATTAAGTTCCACCTTCCAAAGCCAGCCTTCAAAGGTAATCTTTTGCAGATATTTTGGAAACACTGTCAGCTTTCCCCCAGTAGTGACTAGGCTTTCATCAAATTATGCTATAATCACCAAGAAAACTCCAAATCCAGAACTGGCACTAGGATGTGTGTGTGTCCAATAACAGTTTTCAGACCTTGAGACTTAGTTAAAAATGCAAAAGGAAAAGATACCTTAAAAATGAAAGTAAGAATCTAAAGTTTAAAAAAAAGAAAAACAGGGAGAGTGTCTTGTGTCTCATCTCTAAAAGTAACAGCCTCAAAATGGGTAAGTGGACCAAATTAAAAAGTTTTATTGACCTAAAAATGTGCCTCTAGTTGTTAGTTTTGTTTTGTTTTGTTTTGTTTCTAATGTTGCTTTTTTCAAAAAATATTTTAACTTAGCACCAGGTCTTACCCATGCTTTCCTATCCTTACCCCATTAGAAGACAACACAGAACAAAACAGCAGCAGCGCACAGGTGTCTGATGTCTGGGGAAAAGCTGCCGTAACACTGTGGACACTTATTTCTCCAGACCTCTGCGGGTTTTCTTATTATCAAGTAGCCAGACTCCCACTTTTCCTTGAATAATAGGGATTGATGAAGTACCTATTATATGAAGGCACTTTACATGTATTACCACTAATATTCCCAGCACCCCATTGTAAATATTTTCACCTCCATTTTACAAGCGAGAAAAACAAGCTTTAGAGAAACAAAGTCCTATAGCTAACATACAGCAGAGCTGATCTAAGAACCGAGGTTTATCTGAATCCAAAACCCATACTCTTCCCATTAATGGGGTGTTGGTGATTTAGGGGAGCTACATTGTAGGGCTTCGTCACTGGCTTCTCGGGGTGAAGTCTCTTAAGTGGTGCCATTCCATACCTACGTTGTCAGAGGTGGCCTCCAGGGAGGTTTGTGAATGGAGAGAATAAGACAGAACTTTTCATCTCCTTAAGCATTTCAACTACCATACAGGGTCATGCTAGTTCTCCTGATCTCAACAGAGAAGCTCTGTAGCTAATAAAATCTGATAATAAATGCCAAAGACTTTTTAAAAACTTAAAATGTTAAATAAATTCAAAGTATTTTTAATATTCTCAAATCCAAGGATGTCTTTTTGTAAATGACATTTTAAAAACAACAAAAAAGTCCTATTATCTCACCATCCGATTAAATCTAGAAACATTTCTTAAAAGGTATGCCTCAGGAAATTGTAATTGTGCACAGAGGCACACCACGAAAAGTGACTCAACCCAGACTAGACCATTTCCATAAAAGGATCACGAGTAAGTTTCTAGCACTCATTTCCAGAAAAAAATATATAGATTCATATACCGGCACAAAATGTAAATACATGTGTGTATGTAAAAGGGGTTTTGCGCTATACTATTCATACCATGCTTTATCACATAATTTAAAAAGCAACAATAATACCAATGCTTTATAAGTACTAACTCAGTCAGTCACTCTGACCCACAGCTGCCAGCATAAAAACATTTGATAGGCAGGAGCTGGTTTTCTGACTGGCCAGATTCAGGATGTTACTACAAGCCAGAGAAACTACTAAAATTGCACAAACAAGACATCCAGAATTGGTCAGCAAAATTTATAGTTCCATAAGGTTTCTTACTGGAATGTGTATAAATAACACTGACGAGCTGTTCTCAAGGCACACGATGCTATGCATGGGACATGACTGCACAGTGCTAGGAGACTTCAGTTACATCCTCCAATTTCCGACTGCCACTCATGTAAGGTTCAGCATCTGCTACCATGTCCCAAAAGACCACAGATTCTTTATTCAGACTAAAGGAGAATTTCTAGGAAGTATCTCAGAAGTCCTCTTGGAGATAGTGACATGTTTAGAGAAGTAACTCCAGCTTCTCCATGATGATAACAACCAGATCACCAAGCACATTCGTATACTGTGGATCCTGAAAAGATCTCATTTGATAAAAGCATCCTAATGCTAATAAATAAATAAATACCAAAAGCACCTAGATCTAATCAATAGCACCCCAAGAATTTTATCTGGATTTTGAAATGTCAACATCTGAATATATTTAAAAGCTTACATCATTTAAAAATATAAAAAACATAGAGGGCTGTTCTCACATTCAGGAAGTAAGTGTGGTATTTAGATGTAAGTGACTGCTTGCTTTGTTCCACAAACCTATTATACAGCAATCGTGCGTTTATAGCATCACTTGGGTCAGATGAAGGAAAGAGACCTTTCCAGAGTATACAGCTTCATATACTCACAATCATCTGGTAGGAAATTGCTCTAAAGTGATATATTTATCAAGACCATGCCAAACCCATCTCCACAACAGGGTTTAGCAGGATTCCAGGGCTCGTGGATGTGGTATTTCAGCAGCCTCTGTGGTGAAGGGTCTCACCTCTGCACTGAGCCTAGGAATGCATAGAGCAGTCACTTCCAATCCCAGGACACAGAGGAATTCCCAGAATCTTAGCTGGAAAGGGTCTTGGACATCTTCAAGTCCTGTGGCTAAACAACCTCATTGGGATGCAAGACAGAGTGGAATGTTTGAAATAGCACTGGCTTAAAATGGAATAATAGGGAGGAAAAGCAAAAAAGACATAGGCCTGAATTCCAATCAATTGGGTAACCTGTACAAGTTACCGGCTTCTCTGAGTCTCTGTGTTCTCTTCAATAAAATGGGGATTACTCCTACCTGGCAGGGTCTCTAAGAGGATTAGAGTGACTATAGTCATGTTGCCACCTAGTAGAAACTCAGCAATGTCAGGTAGCTAGCACCCTAAATGGAATACATAGCAGCTGAATCTGTGTGTCCTGTAAACTAGAAAAAGCAAAAATTTCTTCCAGTAAATAAAAAAAAAATTAAAAAAAAAAAAAAAACTATCATTGAAAAGGCATATATTGGCAACTGAACCCAAAAAAACTAAGCAATAAACTAGTGATTTAGAATCTTGGGTGCATGGTGATAAAGCTAGAAATTGACATAGGCTAAAAACTGGAGAGGAAGTTGTTAAGCAAATGAATATCAATCTGTTATTAATGACCAGGGCCACATCTACTTGTTCAAACTTTTTCGGGGGTTGGGGGGGGGCAGGGGACACCTAAATAGTTCATGATGTTTAAAACTAACTCATTTTCTGTCTTCTCAGCCCAGCTCTGCCATGGCTTCTGGTTCAAATACTAAGAGAAAACTTCCTGTGAGCCTTCTTTCTGATTCCTTGTTGTAGCTGCCTGTCTCTGTGCCAGCTCACATGAGACTTAAGGGAACAGAAGAAATGTCAGAGAAATGCTACCTGTTTAGACAGGCATAAAATGCTGAAGGTAACTTCTGCCAAGGATTCCTGCGGAATTTAAAACACTAAACTACGTCGAAGAAAATAGATGACACATATGCCAAAATACTTTCTTTTTAGTTTTCCCGATCAGGTCACAGCTCTCTCATGAATATGCCCATTCATTAGCTGACTTTTCATTAATAGAGTTTAAACAGACTAGCCTAAGTTTTCATTTCCTCAAAAACATCCATCCATAGATTCCTCAAAACAATTTCTCTGTACTTCCCAAACATTCCTCCACACCGATGTCCCTTCCCAGAGGGCTCCTGCCTCTCCTTCCTAAGCTTAGGCAGCACTGCTTCTGGAGAGTGTCCTTCCCTGCAATCTCCCATAGCACCCTGTCCCTTATCCTTGACAAAGAACACACTTTTTTGTAATCACTTTTGAATTGACTTCCCCTCTAAGGGGCTGGGGATCTCTCTGTTGTATTCACAAGTAAAACTCCAGCACATAGCATGTGTAGTACATGCTCAATGAATAGTTTCTGGATAAAAGAGCAAATATTTGTTTATTTCAGCTACTTTTTAGCTCCTATTTTAAACAAGCCTTTGACTTAACTCTGAGCACCTAAGAAAACTTATGTATTCTACACAAAAATTAATCTTCCAACATGTGTATCAGCAGCAACTCCAAAACAGCACTGGCCAGTCTGTGTGATATAAAAAATGTAAGATTAACTTATGATATATGATATACATAAATGAAAAATGAGTGTTTCTCAATAATAGAAAGTAAATTAAAAAGATTAATGGTAAACATTTTACCTGATGGAAAGTATATGGGCTCAAATACTGAAAACCAGCTTTCAACTCCCTTGCTTACCCCTTGCTTTGGCTGTCTCTTGGCTGCATTTCCACATTCAGAACCCCCTCCCACCAGCCAGATCTCAGGTTCTAAAACATGTCACAGGCCAAAGGGAGTGGAGAATTAATCTCTGCCCTCTAAAGAATGAGTAGGAGTAAATTCTTTTCACATCAAAGGAATCGGAATTTGTTTGTATCCTGCTTATCCAGAAAGAGAAATGCCCAAATTTCCTTTGTAACCTGCTTCTCACTTACCTACTGTCCATTATTTGTTGATATTATTCAGTCACTTAAATCATTCACTTGTTAGATCAACCACATTATTCAATCAGTTGACAATTAGTTCTATCCAATCTCTGTATTGCCAACTTCTTTCCCAGATGGCAGACCCTTGTCCTACTCAATTATCCACCCAAAATCTTTACTTTGGGGTCATCCAGACATCTCAAACTCACAATGTTCATGAAACTTATTATTATACTCTGAACAGAGACTTCTCCTCCTCTGATACTGACTTGTGTTACTGATACCAACCTAGAAACCGGCGTGCAAACCTGATTCTCAGGCCCAACACCTCCTTCTCTCTCATCACCCACATCCTGTTGGTCATCTTTGTAATCTCCTGGTTATCTCTCAAATCCTTCCACTCCTCCACTTTTCTACTGCCTTAAGCCAAGCCCTATATCCTCACCCTGAACTACACACAGTACCTTAACTCTAACTCCTTTCCTGCTGACTCACTCCCAGAACGAGGGTATCTAACTCTGTTCTTCCATCACACTGCACAGCAGGTCCTTCTCTGCCAGTTTGTAGCCATCGTGTCTGTCTTGGTCACCACTGCACCTCATATAACACTTAGCACAAGTAGGGCAGGCAATCAGTAACCACATGAATGAATAAAGGCACAGACAGCTGGGACTGTCAGAATTAGATTCTGCTGCCCATCATAAATCCAAGTTCATATTTGTCTAAACATTTGTCTCTGGAGAAGTGAAGACACTAACCTGAGGTCACACTCAAAGGCAAACTATCATTCTACACATTCACACTTACACTCATATCTATATCTATATATTCTTATTTGTGTTGCCTGGGGCTATTCTGTGATAAAACATATGAGATCGTGGATATTTGTTTTCAGAATTAAAGAAAAATGGTGAGAGTGCAAGGCACAGCTCCTTTAGATACCATTCAAGACACAAAGGATAAACACAACATCACCTCCAGACCTCTCTCCAGCACCAACACACAACAGCCGCATTGATGAAAACTCACCCAGACGGGATGACAGGGCAGGGGCTAGAGCTAGACTCCCTACACTTCAATCCTGGCTGACCCACTTTCCAGTTGTGTGGCCACAGACGACTTCTTCTTGGTCTCTCTCTGCCTCAGTTTTCTCACATTTAAATCAAGGTGATAATAGCCTTGCTTCGTCTTGGAGTTGTACTGGTGATTAAGGAAATAATACTTCTTAGCATGATGCCTGACCCAAACTGATTGCTCAATAAATATTAGTCATAGTAATACAAATTATTATTATATTACAATAATAAAATACCAACATTAGTATTAATTGAACTCCCCTCCCTCAATGTCCACCAGGGATTTCATGCCCTATGAGCTCTTGTTGATACCAAGAACAGGGGATCTCGAACTTTAGCACATACGAGAATCATCTGGAGGGCTTCTTAAAACACAGATTGCCGTGTTCCAGCCACAGAGCTTCTGCTGCAGGGGTCCTGGGGGGCCTGAGAGTGTGCATTTCTAACAGGTTACTCAGGTGTGTGGGAGCAGCTGGTCTGGAAGGACATGCTGAGAAACAGTGACTGCGGGGCATCGCCACATTAGTGGGGGGGCTGTGTGGGTGTGAACCACCAGGGCTTTCTATGGCCCTCTGCCCACCCAAGATGCCCTTCCTTATTCATCTCAGTAGCCCACCAACAACTCCAAACTCAGCTGAAGCCTCGGGAGCCCTCCAGGGCTCCCAGAGCACCTATGTGTGGGCAACTACAATAATGCACTGTGATCAATGAAATCAGCTCCAGGAGACTAATTGTTCCTGGCAATCTGGACCTGGCCTTACTCAGGACCTGGGACATTAGAAACCCTTAAAAAATGGTCAGTGATAGAAAGAAAGTTAGGACAGCCCATGGCCAAATCCATTTCTTGGTAGCCAACCAACCTGGAAGATCTTAGAGACCAACTCTCAGAACTGTTCATGGACATGAGTGCCAAGGGTCTCTGATGAGACCAGGGGCTCTGCCAGCCATCCAGCAGTCTCTTCCCTGCTCAACAGACACTGAGGCCTTTCCCTCCAACCACAACTTTCCCTCTCACTCTTTGAAGATAAAGGAGCTTGAGCTTCAGGCCTCTCACCAGCATGGGCCCTCATGGGTGCCACAAGCTGCTAAGAGATGCCAAGTATTCTCAGGGAGAGGGGAAGCCAGGCCACAATCAGGAAGCTCGTCTATGTCGGCATTGCTGGTAAATTGCCCAATAAGATCTCAGCAGAAAGAGAAATCTCCAGCAAATTGTTATCTTTTTTTCTCCATTTAAATGTGTTCACTTTCATACCTAATTTTGTGTTAATTTTCTTAAAGAGGGTTACCAAATTGTTTACCTTTCAGGCTTCAGGAAAACCTAGATCACCGCCTACATACTCTGCTCCTGCAGCATCCACCCTGGCCTCCATTTGGAAGATCTTATCCAAGTCAAGCACACTTTTATAAACACCTCCTAGAGAGGATTTTAAATGTTCCTGAAGAGGAGTTCAACGTTTCTCGATGATTTCACTGTTAAATGAAGATAGAGAAAAAAAAATTGTGCCGAGCACAATCCAGGCAGAATACTCTACCTAATCCTCCCAATACAGGCAAAGCCTTCCCTCAACAGTTAACTGGCAACATCTCAAAGTAATTTAAATACAAAGCCCTTCAGTTTTTGTGTTAAATTACCTACAATTATAAGGAAGGTTTTAAGAAAGCAAGTGCTTTCCATGACAGGAAACACTAGTTTAAATTTTAAGTACTATTTTCACTCTCATTTTATACAGCATAATAATTTTAATTTGAAAACCACTTTTGTCGTTTACATGCATTTGAAATTGTCAGTTGAGTTGTTATGGATCATATACTCAAAAGCCAAATCAGGAACTTCAGCATTTCTTGCCAAATCAGGACACTGCAGTACTCTACACTTCTACAAAGAGGTTTAAAGAAAAATAGATATAATATTTTAAAATAATAATTAATAAATATTAGATATATTCACTTATGAGAATACATTTTTACACAAACACCTTTTCTAGGTGACAGCAACAGCGTATACATGCCTTGCAGCTATGGAAAGAAATCAAGCTGAAATATGTTAAAGTATATGAATAATATGAAAATTAGTTGTTCCTTCAATGTGTAACATAGAGAGAATAAAATTAGTTTTAATAATTGGCCCCACTTGGATATATTAGGTCATTAAAAATATTTTAAGGAAGACACATAATAAATTTTATCTTTTGAAAATAGCTGTTCATCTACTTGTCCCAGGTTAGTTTAGAGTTTAACCACACCAAGTACAATGAAATCAGTACTAATATTATTAGTGAGGATTACTTTAAACCCCTTAACCTCCAGGAGGTAAATTTTATGAATATAAATTTGGATTCTTATTTCCATTAAATCTGCCAGATTTACACTATTTGTCCTCACAGCAACATGGAATAGTTAAAAAGCATGTGTACTGCACTCAGAAATATCCACATTCAATTTCTAGTTTTACCACTTAACTTGAACAAATTCCTGGATTCCTCCCTGCCTCAGTTTCTCATCTGTAAGGGAAATAATATCTACTTTGTATATTTTATGCTATAAGATAAAGTACCTAGCACGGTGCTTGGCATAGTTGATTCCTAATAACCTTATTTTAGGGATTGTTTTGATAATTCTTTTTGCTTCGGATGACCAGGCTAATGACAGATGCACTTCGAAGATTTACATTCTCTCTGAATTTAAACGCTTATTACCATCAATTAAAGAGATGCTGCAGAGGCAAAGCACAATGTGTCATTGGTCTCTTTCTCAACACCCACCTGTGAGGAATAAGGGCCCTAAAAATCTCCTTTGTGTCAACACCTGTGCTACCAAACAGCACACAAGCCTGGCTGTCTCAGAGGTTTGTCCTCAACAGACGTACAATTTCTTGAATTGAAGAGCTGCTGAAAAGCAAAAATGAATGCTAGTGGAAATGAAAATCCGTAGATAATAAACCTCAATAAATGGTGACTGAATTCTGTGTGTCCAGGAAGCGGGTATTCTAAATTCCCAAGGTTCACCTAGAAGCTGTAAGTGTCCACGAAAATGTATCTTCCAAAGCATACTTATCATGTAAGCATGGAGAGGAGGCTGAAGCCTAGGACATGGCACAGAAGTTCATTCAGACCAGAGAAAACACATTTTATGGAAACCCAATCATTTTTAAAGCAATTAACATACTATTTGCTTAACAAATAGTGCATTGGGGAACTAATTGCGGAAACAATCGGCTCTTGGGTTCACCACCACCATACCGTCGTTTGTGTGTGTGTGTAATTGAAACCCTGTGGAACCCACACAATTATCCTAAAGCTATCTGCTCTCCTGTAACTGAGCATATAACGCAAGGAACCAAAGTTGAATCTCCTGGTCTCCACGAAAGGAAAGCATCAAAGCTCACCCAGGTGAGGGACGGACGTCTGCAGAAAGAGTTCAGGCGGTGACGGTGACTAACTCCGTTGCACCCCAAGGAGACTGAATGTGTGGCCTTTAAAATACAAACAAATCCTGGGGCAGGCTGCCCTCCTCTAGAGTGCTCTCCAGCACTACACACCTCGGATTTCTGCATCCGGTACTCAGGACACCTTTCTGACCCCTGAACCAGCATCTATCTCTGGGATCGTAGCTCCTTGAATTCCCATCCTGGACCTTCAATGTCCACCCACCTGGGTTGAGAGCACATGCCAATCCCAGGAGACAGCAGGTGACGACCCTGCCACCCGGCCCACGCGCGCTGCCAGGTGGACGCGGCACCGCTCTCACCTGTCCGAGGCCGCGTCCCGGGGGTTGCAGAGTGGGGCCGGCGCGCGCCCCTCACCTGCGCGGGACTTGCCGTCGCTGTCGTCGCCGCTGGCAAGCGCAGGGAGCAGCCCTGATGCGGCGGGGGCGGGGGCACCGCCGGACTTCCTCTGCCCCCCCCAACCCTTGCGAGCCCCGCCTTCAAGGGGAGGAGGCGGCCGCGCGTCACCTTTGAGCCGCCTCCGACCCGAGTCCTGGCGCGCGCGCCGGTAGCTCCGCCGGGTGTCGCAAGAAGGCGTCGCGGCTCGGTGCTGGGTACTGGCTGGTGGCTCGGCGTAGAGAAAGGTTCCTGTAACTCACTCGTCTGGGCTGGCTCACAGGAAGAGGCAGGTTTGTCCAAAACCTGCAAAGTACAGACAGAGGACAAATGTGGCTTGCAAACTTGTAATTTCTTAATAACCTGTCTCCACTGATACTCAGAGGACTGCTCGTTGCTCCCGTTGGTCCTTAAAGGATCAACGCGAGGAAGGCAGACTTTTTACCGCCCTCACCCTTGGAAAAAGTACCCAAGCCAGGCAACCTATTAAACTTAAGCCACGTGTGCGCAATTGTGGGTGGAAATCGGCCACCCACATCCACAGAACTCTGCTTTCTGAGCTGTGGTTCCTCATCTGTAAAGTTACCCTGAGTACTCAGTGAGACGGCTGAAGACCCTTTCGTGCGATCACTGGCACAAGGTGCTCAGTAAATATTTGCCTTTTGTCCCTTTCCCTTGCTTCTTTTTCGTCCTTCGCCCTTTTTTCTTCCCGCTGTAATCTTACTGCATTTTGTTTGCGCTGTTTTCCTGCCTGGTCAGTTTCTTTTCCCACCTATTAATGAGTCCGCATGTACTGAGCACGGATTCTGGGCTCCGCAAGGGGTTGGGTGGATTCGGAGGAGATACGCTAGCTATGATCTCTGCCTTCAGCGAGATCAGGGACTCACCCCCCTCCCCCCCCAGGAAACAGCAGTTTTGAAACTAGATATGAGAGAGTTGTAGAAACACGCTAAATCGGTTGTGGGTTGTTCTGGGCATGGGAGGTCTGTAAACTGAGTGTAATTGGTGTCATTGATGATTAAGATCTTGGGCTCTGGAGTCAGAAATACCTCAGATCAAATCCTGACTGGGCAACTAATTGTGTAAAAGGGCGAGTTCATGTAATCTCTCTAAAGTTCAGCTTTTACTTTAATAAATTGAAATTAAAATAAAAGCTATTTCACAGTTTCTGAAAAATAATTAGGTAATTTGCATAAAGTCCTTACTACAGTGTCCTGGCCCTTGGTAAACACTTAATAAGGGTCAGCTAATGAGAATGTTAAGATAGGAAATGGGGGGGGGAGCATTTACAAAACATGAGAACTTAGGAGAAAATGATAGAAAATAGAGCTGCCATCATCATGAAAAGCCTACTTATAATAACAACTATAACTGGGGAACACAACTTTGCACCAGTTTCTGTGTTTGTCATATATCACATGATCATATTATATGTTCACAAACCTGTGAGACAGTTAATAATATCCCTGGTTTAACATGAGGAAACTAAGCCTCAGAACCATGACATAACCTACCTGAAGGTATGAAACAAGTTAGTAGCAGAGTAAGAGCAAGCCAAGGTCTAAGGCGAATCTGGGCTTTTTCCACTGTGCTGAAGGTTACAACCCCTACCAGAGAGCAGAGGTAACTGGGGGAAATAGGGTATAAAAGCAAGAAGAAAAAGAGCAGTAGGTAGAAGCAGCAACCATGCCTTTAAAGCTGACTAATAGTACAAATGAATTAAAATAGTAAGTGAACCCACACAAAAGCTTTTTACCTCCAACACCTGCCCTAGTGAAGTTCCTGTTCTGTGGTTCCAGTAGCCCAACCGTCTTTTTCAATCATTAAATGCTGTAGAAAGCAAAACAGCTAAAGATACAGAAACATGGGGTCATACTTCCCCCTACCACCACAATGTATTCATCTGTCCAGCTCCTTTTAATATTTTGCATTTTGTGTTTTAATTGCCCAAACATGTTACCTGCCTCCTTCTAATAGTATACTCCACCCAGGGAATAATATTGTTGCTTTTACCATCTTAACTTTGCTACATAACCACAGCAGCATTTAGAACAGCAGCTGGATTCATATATGTAGCTGATAAATTTTTAATGCACTGTCATTATATTGAATTTCTTAATTTAAACAGGTTTTGAGCCAAGTCTTACATTATGGGCATTGGTTAATGATGTCATAATTATTTTTAAAATTCTCTATAAAATGTGTTTATAATAAGCAGTTTTCTCTCTCTTGCCTTCGTAATTCACAGGAGCAACCAGATATTTGGCCTCTGAAGAAATGGCCCCATTGTCAATGTGATAATTGAGGTGGGGATTTCCCATTTCCAGGTACAATCGCTTTTACATCTTAGATAATGTATGCTTGGTTGCGTGACAATCTAATACTGGCACCTGCTCTTTTAAATTTTAAATGGCAGATGCATCTTCTGCAGGCCAGATGTACGAGTTTGCTGTCACAGCTACAGTACCTGTCACCTCCACTGCAGTGGAGATATCTCAGCAATGTCACTGTGCCTGTTTGAATGAGCCAGAACAATTTAAATGCTGCAAGTTACAGTTGCTGTAGTCACCCAGAATCTCTAACTATGGGGTTAGAAGAGTCTTCTCTAAAAGAGAAAAGACCCTGTCCATGAATGCATAGCAACTCTTCTCTGCTCAGAGGAACCACAACAGCCTCCTTGGGTCGTCTTGCCAGAGCTGGTCATGCAGTCAACCCAGTCCAGCTCCAGTTGGGGGAGTCAGCGCTAACTTTGAGTACAAGTCCCTTGAATGTCCAAGAGAAAGCTTTCTGAGCTCCGCTAGCAGTGATGGAAGGGCTTAGCACCTAGCATCCCTCACATTTTCTTTTATCGATGTTTCTGGTCATTTCTGGGCCAACAAAACAGAAGTAGAAATACAGTTGAGATATAAATATATAATCTAGATCTACCAGGAAGTGAAACCAATGTAATCATTAGGGCAAAATTTAGACTAATGTCCAAGTGGCAAATGTTTAATGTGTGCTGTAAGGAAGTACATGTACTTTGTTATATGGCATTTGGAAAATAGCATTCCTTTTATTCTTATTGCAAATACGCTTTGTACTTGTATTTACTCAGGTTTTTTTTTTTTTTATTGTATAATTGCCATGCCATCCCCTTTTTATACTGGCAGGTGTGGAGAGACTAAATTTAGTGGCTCCCTCCAGACCTAGCTCTGCTACTCACTAGCTATGTTTTCCGTACAGGCTTTACTTTCTTGATCAAAGGAATGGCCCTAACAGAAAATGGGTCTTATTTTCTAATTACTCAGAAACAAGACTTATTATAAAATCTTTATTTGGAAATTAACACCAGCATTTAATTGTTTTAATAATAATTCTATTTGGCAAGTTATTTCAAGTAACTTGAAATAACTTAAGCTTATGTTATGCTTTTACTGAATGAGAATTTTTACGACCAGGATAAACATCTGGTAGTGGTAGCCTCTAAAAAGTTAAAATTATTTGAGGCATGGAGGGTAAATCTCAAGGGACTTAATTCCCCAGTCATCAGATGGGTAAAGCAGAACCAAATTTACTTTTGCAGGTGAAAGTTAGCCTAGCCCAAGATTACTTCCTCAGAACCAACCTTCTTATCTCTTATGATCTAAATACCATCAGTTAGCTAGTTGCTTAAGCCTTCCCCAGACCAGGAGAGAGATTCATATTGTACAGAATTGCTGTGGCCCCAATCCACTTTTACTGAATTGTGCTCTCATGTGTCACCATTGGCAATACTGAGGGACATCTTAAGAATCAACTTTGAGAAATGGTTTGGGTTGTAGTTTGCATTTGGAATGTTGGGCAGGGTCGTTTTTAAAATTGCAGTGCCTGTTTTAAGATGATACTAAGCAGAAGTTGTCACTCATCTCAGGAACAGAAATCTTAGGCTTTCCTAGAGCAACTGGTTTGCTTGCATCCTATGGGTTCTACAAATAACACAACTGGATTTGTTTTTCTCTCTAACTGGGCCTCTAGAATGTGCAGAGAGGCCCTCCTATGCCAAGTATTCAGAAATGCTTATTTAATACATTGTACATTGGAGCCTAAGTCTGAGATGAAACTGGGAAAATTTTCAGAACCATAGTAGAATAATAATCAGTTCTCCATGCAATAAGTACATTTGTTGACATATTTATTCATACAACTAACATACTCAGCAGCTACAACCAGGGTCACAAACTAGGGTGCCTACCGGGGCCAGGCTGGTGAAATAAATGCTTGCCTGTGGCTACATTCAAGGGTACTTCAAAAAGTTTGTGAAAAAATGGAATTAAGAGATAGTACGAATCTTTCCATGAACTTTTTGAAGTACCCTCGTATGAGAAAATAGAAACTAACCTAAACAGCATATTCTGTGCTGGCCAAATAATACAGGTGGCCAGAAGTCTGTGACCAGTTTGTGTCCCCTGATGAACTATGTGTCAAGCTCTATGATGCACACTGTGGATATAAGACAAATAGAATATGACAGCTCTGCCCTCCAGGGGCTCACACTTTGTCTAGGAGGAAAGATGTGTAAACAAATAAACACAATAGAGTGTCAGAGGGAGGAGGCTTGATAGCAGCACCTGCGGATCCCAGTGAGTAAGAGTGCAGAGTCAGGAGCAGGTGACCAACAGAAAGTTTACAAAGGAATCGGCAGGAACAGTTGACTCCAGTGCTGAGAAATGGAGTCTCCATGGGAGAAACCTAGCTCACACCACTGGGATGAGCACAGGTTCAACGAGCAGGTGAAGATCAGTTTGGGAAATAAAGCCAGACCCATCTAGCAATATTTCTATAATCAATTAATCAGAAGATTAATATAAAATATAGGTATGGAGGAAGAAATTAATCATCACTACACTTATGGCTAAGGACATTAACAAAGTTTGGACTTGAAGTCTCCAGTCTATCTTTGTGACTGTCTGGGACATATAATTTACATAAGTTTTAATTCATACAGCTTCCAATTACTGGCTGTAATGATGACCTACAAAGAAAGTGCAATCACTAATTAATGGATTGAAAAGTAGTGAGGAAATAGATGGGGCCTTATTAAGTGCAGAATGACAATATTTTCACACCAGCGTGGTATACAATTACCTACTTTACTGATTTTTTTTAGGTAAATCTTTATAATGACTATGGTTGTTCCTTCCTGAGAAAATCTGGGCCCCAAATAGAGAATACAATAGTAAGAAATTTGACCTTAAAACTAAGTGAACTTCTTAATTTCCAGTATACAGGCACTAAATCTTTTCTCTTTCCTGATTGGGAAGCACCTAACTAAAATGAAAATTTATACATTCTGTAAAGGGCTTATTTTTTTGAAAAAGTATCATTGATTAGTTTGAACTTCCTATTTGGCAGATTTTAAAATGAAGAGGAATAAGGAAAACCCTATATTTGATCAAGCACAAAATATATTTTAGGTAATTTAAAGGGAAGAGAGTGTCTCAGCTGATGCTCAATGTCAGATATCTTTGGTGGAAGTTTAGAACTTTTTACAATGACCTTTGTACCCACCCTCGGTGTGGGTTGTGACCTGTCTCCTCATCCCTGATGGTTTTTGGTGAAACTAAGCCCTGCCCGATGAATTTGCAAAATTTGGTTCTACTTTAGTACCTCTCATTGACAATCCCAGCCTTATATTTCAAACTGATTCTTCCATACACATTTATTATTAAAATGTGCTCAGGAAATCCACAAAACTAAGAAGGGAATCCAAGCTACATGCTCACACAGGAGATTAAAGCATTCTGGGTCTTTGTTAAATTTTGTGTCTGTAATGCCTCTTTTCTGCCAGACTATCTTTCCTCTCTAGCAATGAAAACTAATCACTACTCATGAGAACCAACCAAATCTCAACATCTTGTTATGTCACCTGAACATACTGTATTTTAGTATACTACTGAATTGCAATTTTTTAAAATTAAAGAACATTTCTCTGGTAGTTGGAAGTGGAATCTGAAGGAGGAGACTTACAGGGCCAGCACTTAAGAGGCTGTGGAGAGATCGCCCTGTTGTCTGCTTGTGTTTTGTGTAGCTCTGAAGTGCGCATTCTAGCAAGGTGTGCTCAAGAAGGCTCATGTCCCCTGCAAGCTGGAAACTTCTATGGTCGCTTAATGATAAAACATGGCAGGAGAATAAATCGCAGAATTAGCAGCACCATTAAAAATGTGACTGGAAGTCAAAAGGGTGGAAATTAGAAATGAAAAAGCAAGTGATCAATGAACAGTGGGGAGAAGCAAGCTGGCATTTAAGTTGGCAAGAAGACACTGCCAGAGATCATCAGGACCAGAAGAGCAGAAAGTGTGAAGGTAAATAAACTAGATAAATACGTCAGAGGGAACAGCCTGGTTACATCCGTAATGACGACAATAGGCTCCATATAATCGAAGTTCATACTATGTGTAGCTGTCATGTAAGTCAGACAAGAAAATGGATTTTTCGTCTGTGGAATCACAACTCCCTCAAGGTGTGGCTGTCACTGCAGCTTTTTGAAATACAGCAATCCTCTGCTTAGTGAAGGGATTAGTAGGCCACCATTGAACCTTATCTGAGTATATTATTCTTTGAGAATATGAAAACTCACTAGCTCATCCCTGTAAATTCACCTCAGGTAGATGCATATGCCCATTGTTGCTAAGAGGAATATAATATCAATAAAAGTTATTTGCAAGAATTAATGTATTGTTTTAATATGCAGTATCTACCTAATATGGGCTCCCAAGATAAAACTCGCAAGTATCTCTGTGTACAAAAAGTATCTTTTATTCCATCAGTGTCTTTGATCTTATTTTCTCACAGTGCACTCTGCTTGTGGTTTCCTATACTCACCCCTGGATTTCTTGCTTCTACCACCTCAATGATTGTTTCACACCCCAAGGACCCAGACTTTTTGTCAGCAAAATGTACCCAAAGTCTGTCTCCTCCAAAGCCCACATAAAATACTGTCTCCTCCCCAAGTAATCCCCTCATTCCTCAACCAGAAGCAATCCCTGTCTCTCAAGAACCCCCACAGCAATCAGTCCTTACCAAACAAAATGCTTCAGTCCAGAATGATTGCTTCTGCTTTATAAAATATTTATTTGGGATGCCTGTCTTGTCTTCTAAACATTCATTTTTTTTTTTTCCCACAAATGTTTCTGGAATACCTACTCTGTGATAGACAATCTACAGAATGTAAGCTTTTTGATTCCATACATATACTCAACGTATTAAGTATCTATTGCTGTGTAACAAATTACCCAAAAACTCAGTGGTTTAAAGCAACAAGTATTTATTATCTCACTGTTTCTGTGGGACAGGAATCACGATATGGCTTAGGTAGGTGAGTCTGACTCAGGTAATGCAAAGACGGGGTTGCACAGAGCATGAACACCAGGAGGGTGGGGTCAATGGGGGTCAACTCAGAGGCTACCTGTCACACCTAATCAGCTCAACAGGGTATACAAGTACTAACTGATAAATAAATCATCTGCTTAGAGTTTGTTGAGCTTCTTGAACCTCAAATGTAGATATGATGAAACATGTTTCAACCACTATTTCTTCAAGTATTTTTGTTACCCCACTTTTTTTTTTTTTGTGGATGACAGTTGCAGATATGCTAGGCCACTTGACATTGTCTTACTATATGCTTCGTTCATTTTTTCTTTTCCTCAAGTTTCTTTCCTCTGTGTATTTCATTTTGGATAGTTTCTATTTCTATGTGTTCAGGTGATTAATTGTTTTCTTCTGGAATGTCTTAATCTGGTAATGTTGTTAATCTAATACAGTATATTTTTTATCTCAGACATTGTATTTTTCATTTTTTAGAATTTCAATTTGGGTCATTTGTGTATCTTTTGTTTTTCTCCCCATGTTCATGCTTTCCTCTACTTTGTCAAAAGTAGAGTGTATATTGATAATATTGTTTCATTTCCGGGTTTCTTTTGATTGATTTCTCTACTTTTTATGGATCTTTTCTCCTGCTTCTCTATGGGCCTAGTAAATTTTGATTAAATGTCCTGCAATGTGAATTTTATGTTATAAGGTGCTGAATTTTTAAAAATTATTTATCTTTAAATATTTGGGGAATATTTTTTTTTCTGGAATGCAGATATGTTGCTTGGAAATAGTTCGATTCTCTTGAGGCTCGTTTTTCAACTTTGTTGGTTAGATCCAGAATAGTTTTTAGTGTTGGTTTATAACCTCTGAACATTCTACTTTATATGATAGTTCTTTTCTTATTGTCTTATGGGAATGTGAAATATCCCTGGCCCTGTGTGAACTTCAGAGATTGTTCCATCTGCTTTTGTCTGGTGATTTTCTTATACATGTGAGCAAATTAGTATTCAGCTGAACATTAAGAGGAATCCTTTGTAGATCTCTGTCTCTTTCTCTCTCTGTCATTATCTGTCCATCTCTCTATATGTATAGATTTTTCTTCTCTATACTCTCGCCCACAAATTATGGCCCTCTTGGCTTCCCTGACCTCTCCTCAACTCAGAGCAGCCACTGGGCCCTGTTTGGTATCCCCATCCCTGGGCTGTAACCTGGAAACTTTCCAGGCAGTAAACTGAGGCAATAGGTCTTACGTCATTTATTTCCCTTTTTTCAGGGATCACAGCACTGCATTTTGTCTGTTGTCCAATGCCTGAAAATGCCATTGTTTAAAATATTTTGGTTGGTTTTTGTTGTAGTTGTTGTTAAATGTAGGAGGATAAATTTGATTATTTCACCATCGCCAGAAGCTGAAGTCTAATGCCATAGACATTTGACTTGATCTCAAACATGTAGCCTCTCAGTGACCTGTATGATATTTATTCAATGTGAAAGAAGAGACTTGATTAAAAATTTTTTAAATCAGAGAGAAATGCACCAGGAGTCAGGATATCTGAATTCATAACTCTTCAGCAAATTATAGTGTCATTTTTTAGGCAATTTTCTGAAGAGATTGGACCAGATCAAAGGTCCTTAGTATTTTCACCCCAGGAGTTCACTGCGTTATTATTATTGTTTTCTTTTTAAAAATTGATTATGCAAATTCATGGAGTGCTGAGCTGACTGTCACCACCTGTGCCCAAGATGTGATTGCCAGTTCTATACTATCAGCATGCCCATTACCACAGATTGTGATTATTCCCTGTGTCCCCCACCCAATCAATTCACAACCTCCCCTTTCCCCCTCCTCTGGAAACCCTTGGTATGCTCTTTCCCTCTGCAAGTCCAATGCACCACTGTGGTCTTTCTTTCCTTCCTTCTTTCTCTCTTAGCTCTCATTTATGTGTGAGGACATGCAGTATTTTTCCCTCTGTGCCTGGCTTATTTCACTCAACATAATTTTCTTCAAGTTCATCCATGTTGCAGCAAATGGCAGAATCTCATTCTTTATTATGGCAGAGTAGTTTTCCATGGTGTATATGTACCACATTTTCCTTCTCCAGTCGTCCATCGATGGACATTTAGGTTGGTTCCATATCTTGGCCATGGTAAGTAGAGCCGCAATGAACATGGGAGAGCAGATATCCCTTTGACATGATGATTTCCATTCCTTTG
This sequence comes from Cynocephalus volans, assembly GCF_027409185.1. Lineage (NCBI taxonomy): Eukaryota > Metazoa > Chordata > Mammalia > Dermoptera > Cynocephalidae > Cynocephalus > Cynocephalus volans. The sequence goes on from NC_084462.1 coordinate 49,125,339, forward strand.
GGAATGTACCCAGAAGTGGGATTGCTGGATCATATGGTAGATCAGTCTGTATTTGTTTGAGAAAACTCCATACTGTTTTCTATAGTGATTGTACTAATTTACAGTTTGATCAACAGTATAGGAGTGTTCCCTTCTCTCCACACCCTCGCCAGTATTTGCTATTCACCGTCTTATTGATTATAGCCAGTCTAACTGGGATGCGGTGATATCTCAATGTGGTTTTAATTTGCATTTCTCTGATGATTAGTGATGTTGAACATTTTTTTAAGTGCCCATTGGTATTTGTATGTCTTCCTTTGAAAAATGTCTATTCAGCTTTTTTGCCCATTTTTTAATTGTGGTATTTCTTTTACCATGTAGTTGCTTGAGTTCCTTGTATATTCTGGATATTAATCTCTTGTTGGATGTATAGTTTGCAAATATTTTCTTCCATTCTGTAGGTTGTCATTTCACTCTATAGATTATTTTCTTTGCTGTGCAGAACCTTTTTAATTTGATATAGTCCCATTTGTTTATTTTTGTTGTTGCTTGTGCTTTTGGGCTCTTGTTCATAAAGTCTGTGCTCAGTCCTAATTCCTGAAGTGTTTCCCTTTATTTTCCCTTAGTAGTTTAACAGTTTCAGGGCTTATACTTAAGTCTTTAATCCATTTTGAGTTGATTTTGTTATATGGTAACAGATACAGTTCTAGTTTCATTCTTCTGCGTATGGATGTCCAACTTTCCCAGCACCACTTATTGAAGAGACAGTCTTTTCCCCAATGCATGTTTTTGTTGCCTTTGTCAAATATCAATTGGCTGTAAGTCTGTGGGTTGATTTCTGGGTTCTCTATTCTGTTCCACTGGTCTAAGTATCTGTTTTTATGCCAGTATCATGCTATTTTGATTACTATAGCTTTGCAGTATAATTTGAAGTCAGGTAGTGTTATGCCAGCAGCTTTGTTGGGGTTTTTTTTGTTTGTCTATTTTGGTTTTTTGCTCAGGATTTCTTTGGCTATTCGGGGTCTTTTGCTGTTCCATATGAATGCTAGGATTTTTTTTTTCTATTTATGTAAAGAATGTCATTCGTATTTTGATGGGGATTGCTTGAATCTGTAGATTTCTTTGGGTAGTATGGACATTTTCACAATGTTGATTCTTCCAACCCAAGAGCGTGGGATGTCTTTCTATCTTTTTGTGTCTTCTTTCGTATCTTTCAGTAGCGGTTTGTAGAGCTGATTAATAATTTCAGCAATGTTGCAGAATACAAAATCAGTGCCCCCAAATCAGTTGCATTTATATTCTCCAGTAATGAACTAACAGAAAGAAAAACCAAGAAAGTCAACCCATTTTCAATGGTCACCAAAAAAATAAAATACCTAGGAATCAATTTAACCAAGGAGGTGAAAGATCTCCAGTAAAAAACTATTATTATTTTCAATTTAGTTACTTTGGATTTCTTCTTGGCAGAGGGTCCAGCCCTCAAATTCTTATGTCATCATCATCATCCAATCAGGGGTCTGAGTTGATCCACTTCCAGCCCAAAGCAAAGAAGCAGCATCTTAAACAGACTGTGCAGTCTTATCATGGGAAATAGTCAACTTCCTGTAAGAGTAAGCTTAGACGCATAAGTCTAGCCTTTAAATTTTATAGCTCTTTGCCTCGGTAATAAACAGTGTCTTTGCACAAATAGTAATGAAATTTAAGACATTACACAGAGATCACCACTTTCAATATTAACCAATCTTTTAACTATCAACCAGGCAAATTTTCAGGTCCCAGTGTTACTAATCAAAATTTTTACATCACAACACTGCTTCTCATTCTTTTGAAATATACCAAGAATGTGCTGATTTATCCTCAAGATGCTCAGACAAATATTACTGCATTTTAGATTAATATAACCTAAGTAATTTGGAAATGAAACTACCAGGCATAAAGTCACTGAACAACTTTGCCTTCCAAGGTAACTGGCAAACCGTAAAGATATGATTCATGACCCAAAGCACCCTTACACATCTTTCATTTGTAAGTGGAACAAAGATACAAATCCATCCTCAAAGTGTTCCTATAAAAGTGGCAGGTTCTCTGTTACTGTACTTATCTGAGTACAAGCTGTCTTTGACAGTGTTCCTGTCCATTCTAAATCCAACTCAGTATCTCCCGTTATATAATAGACCCTCACCACCTCCAGAGCCACCTGCAGCATAAACAAATCCAGTCATGTAAATTTCCACTTCAAATTAGCTTTTTCCTAATTTATCCATAAGTTTTAATGGAATTATTATTTAAGCTTTGGTTGATCTTTTTTTTCCCTGCTTATCTATTATATCCTCTATCTGAATAACAAAATTTCAAGCTTGAATCTTTAGAACCTTATACTAGGTTTTAGTGGTTTTTAGACTCACACGGGGGAGGTAGAATGGTCATACTGAGAAAAAATGCAGTAGCAAGTAAATATATGAATGAAACAAACCTGATACAGCATATGAGCTCAGGCTCAGTTTCTTATTAACTGGTGACCTTGAACAAATAAATTTTCCTTATTTATGAGTTGGAAATAGTGTTTACATCAGAGGATCAGATACGTATTTTGAATGTATCTGAGCCAAAGCAGATTCTCAATAAATTGGATTTATGGATGTGGTAGTGGAGATGATGATGATGATGATGATGATAATGCTCATCCTTTTTTCCTTAATGTAGAGCTAAGGCTGGATTAGAGCTCACAGACCCCTCAAACCCATTGTCCAGAGTGTGTCACAAACCCTTCACACGCAGGTCTATGAGCTAGGTAACCGGAAAAAAAGGTCCTTGGAGCCTTGGTTGAAGAAGAATAGTCTTTATTCAGCACACACACATCTAAGAGCTAGGCAGTACAAAGAAAAACTCAGAAACTAAACTGCTACCGGCAAAGTCCAAAGAAAAACTGAGCAGCTCCCAGCAAAGTAAACATGTTCTGTTTTTTAGACACAAGCTCTCTGCCAGCCAGCGGCTGCTTCACAAACTGAAGAACACACAATCGTAACAAACTGAAAAGATACATTGGTGCACATGTGCACTAACTCCACTCACACACAACTTGTTTACAAAGAATGTGCTGCACCACCCCCAACTGGACCTGAGGCGAGGAGGCCTGACTAAACTATTCTATTTTCCTCACACTTAACTTCACTGAAGTTTTTTCAACATTTTATTGTGACAAATCTCAAACGTACAGCAAACTTTTAAGACTTACCATGGAAACCTGTATATCCTCCACCTAAGTTCTGCCACACATTTTGTTACATATGTGTCAACTCTCTTTTCCTCTGTCCATCAACCAATCTGTTTAGTTTTGACACATTTCAAAGTAAATTGCAGACATTGTTACATGCCCCCTGTGAATATCATTAACTACAGTTCATTATATTTTTTCTTTTGGTATAAATGTTACATACATTCAAATGTACAAATCGTACGTGAAAATCTGTTGAGTATTGATTAATGAATACACCTAAGGTACCAAAATATAGGACATTATCTTCACCCTTCAAAATTACTTCACACCCTTCCCCAGTCAATACCTCCCCCATCACACATGCGTGCATGCACGCGCACACACACAGACGCAGGCTACCCCAGTTCTGACTTTTTTTTTTTACTCCTCCTAATGTTTTTTAGATTCATCCATCTTGCTGTGTGTATCAGTAGTTGGTCTTTGTTTTTCTTTTTTACTGAGTAATATTCTATTGTACGAATGTATCAGTTTGTTTACTCATTCTACTAATGGACACCTGGCTGTTTCCAGTTGGAGACTATTATAAGTTTCTATGAACATTTTGAACCAGCCTTTGGGGATGCATTTGTTTCTTTCTTAGGTTTTGAGGTCATAGACATCAATTTTCTTCCTCTTCTTTTTTGTTCCCCAAATATCTACTATCTATCATGTCAAACAGAGAATCTTGATAGAAAGAAACACACACACATTTAGCAGCAAGATCACTAAAAGAATAAAAGAAAAGGTGGTCAGTCGTTTTGTTCCCTCATTGAGGGAAGGGTTTTGTGGGCTAAAAGTATACAGATGTCAGAGTTTTCTTTTCCATAATTTGTGAAAAAATTACAGTCTTAATCCTGGAATGACCTGAGATTAGAGTTTCATTTTTCACCCATTTTGTTGAAAAAGATGACCTCCTGTCATTACTTAGTTAATAAGTTTTATAAAAATAGTTGGCCAAAGACAATGAATGTCTAAGTAGCATTGTACAAAATTTGAGGGACTTCAGGTCCAGAGTGTTGTCTCAGATCCACCGATGAGGATATCTAGATCCTCCTGCCCCTCTGAGTCACATTATGTTTTCTTGTCTCTTTTTCTAAAGTGCTCTGATGGGCTGTTTGAAGCAAAAGGCTGTTGCCATCCGTCTGGGACTCGGAGTTGGTGCCATATTTCAGAAAGTGCGCTACGTCAGAGATTGGGAGACTTGGGTTCAAGCACAACCTTTGCCATACACTCATCACGGTGTTTTGGGAAGCCCATCATCCACCCATACTGACTTCAGCTTCCCAGTAATAAAATGAGGGGATGGGACCAAATGTATGATGGTGATTAATGTAGGGTGGTGATTCATAAAGACAATTTTAGAATATTACATAAATTCAAATAAATAACTACATCCTATCTCTCTCTTCTTCCCTTTTGAATTTCCTTAGGATTTTGAGCTGTTATGACTTAACCTCAATTCTTCAGGAATTATACGGATTATTTTTACTAAGTGCTACTGTGTGTTTGACCCAGCTTCCCAAGCAAATAACCTTCAGTACCAAGGTCATGCAGTCAGTGTGTGCTGGGATTTGAACCTAGATTGGTCTGAGTCTAAAATCTGAAGTCTTAAACATTTCACATAGGTCTTTGGTGATGGCATGAGCTCTTTGACTATTTGGGGGGAGTTGGCAGGTACACATTAAGGATTGCTACTGCTAATGATAAACCACCTCCACTTAGAGCCTCTTCAGCATCCTGTAAGTGGCCAAGATTTCTTCTGGCTGTGTAGCCACAAAATAGCTGCATTTCCTCTAAGTGAGAGGCCGGCAGTGGTGCTGGTTTCTGGGCTCTAATGGGTAAGGCCACAGCTGCCTTTCACAGGAAAATGCTGCTCACTTTACACTAGACCTTTCTCTCTTATCTACAGCTCTGTCAAGATTTTCAATAGGCAGTCTGGTGTCTTTTTTGAATTTCATCTCAGGTTGCAAGATTTCTTTCTTCTAATTGTCCACCTGTTTGAAATCCAATATTAGTTCTATCTGATGAACATTTACTATTCATCTCATATCAGGATAGGCATAGGGAATGCAAATATGAGTAAAATAACATGCATATCCTTGTTAAAGAATAATTTTCCAAAAAAGGAGTAAAATACATGTATCATAGAGATGTAAAATGAATATGTGTCAGAGATTGTAACTCGTTATTAATGAGGGGACTGTTAAAATATTACCACCAATTTGAAGGGGTAAGCCAAAGAAACACAATTGAAGTAACTGAATTTTGAAATTAACTTTTAAATAGATGGAAAACTGCCTTTTCCAATGGTGAGGGGAGAGTTGTCCTTCTGCTGAACAAAACTAACTTGCTTATCTATAGACCAGAATTATTTTGTATGGCTGTTACTCATCTAAAATTTATCAAGTTATAAAATAGTTCAAAGGCAATGAAAGGCAAGAATGAGATAACTCAGACTGGTGTGCTTAGTTTTTTCATGGAAGCACAAGTTTTTCTCTACACCTAAATGAAAAAAAAGGTATTAACACTGCCTGGGAACCTGAGTACTGGCACAGTCTAAACACTATGCAATCGTCCTAGATGCCTTTGAAGATTAGTTAGTAGTACCTGATTTTATGATTGAAAACACAGCTTTGAATATGCACAAAAGAAAAATAATCCAGTGTGACCCCTCCACTTGCAATGCCCTTCATGTTGCATAGACATGGGGGTGTATATTTTTCTAAAGACTTAAAAAAAATTTTTTTTTAAACTAGAATTACTTGTTAGTTTCACCTAACTTTCCAACTTTTTGGGGGGTGGGGTGGGGTGGAGAAAGAACCACGGAATTTATAACATAGAGGTAATGGTTTAAGACCATCACCCGCTTAGATAACTTTAGTTAATTTATTCAGGCATCCTCCCACTCAGCTATAAATTTTCCTTTTCAGTATTTAAGTTGCAACAAGGTAAAAACATCCTTTCTTGGAATTATTTTTGAGTTTTTAAAATAACTGATTTTAATTAAATTGATAATTGTACATATTTATAGTGTACATGTGATAATTTGAGACATATATACAATGTGTACTGATCAAATCAAGGTAATTGGGATATCTATCACCTATACATTCATAATTTCTTTGAGTTAGGGACATTCCAAATCTTCTCTTCTAGCTATTTGAAAATATACAATAAATTATCGTTGACTATAGTCACCTAATTGTGCTCTTGAACGCTAGAACTTATTCCTGCGATTTAATTGTATTTTTGCACCCATTAATCAATCAATTGTATTTTTGCACCCATTAATCACCCATTAATCAACCCATTAATCTTCATTCCTGCCTTTCCTCTACCCTTCCCAGCCTCTAGTAACCACTATTCTACTCTCAAACTCCATGAGATCAACCTTTTTTTAGCTCCCACATACACGTCAGAACGTGACATTTCTTTCTGTGCCTGGCTTATTTCTCTTTACATAATGTCCTGGGCTCATCCATGTTGCCGCAAATGGCAGGATTTCATTTTTTATAACTGAATAATGTTTCATTGTTTATATGTACCATGTTTTCTTTATTCATTCATCTGTTGATGGACACTTGGGTTGATTCCACATCTCGGCTACAGTGAACAGTTTTGCAATAAACATAGGGGTGCAGTTATCTTTTCTTTAAATGTATACCCAGCAATGGGATTGCTGAATTATATGGTATTTCTACTTTTAGTTTTTTTGGAGAACCTCCATACTGTTTTCCATAATGGCTACATTGGTCTACATTTCCTCCAAAAGTGTACAAGAGTTCTCCTTTCTCTGCATCCACCATCATTTTTTGTCTTCTTGATAATAGAGTTTAAATAACTTTTTTCAGATAAGTATTGCATAGGTGATGTGTCTTTATTGTCACATCATGTTGGGGGAAGGGGCTACATGATATCCACATGATATCACTGGCGATGTTAACCTTCCTCACACTGTAATTTCTCAGAATTCTAAGAATGATTTTGGGTCTTGTTTGGGTGTTTCATCCCAGGTGCGAAGACATCAAGTTTAGAAAGAAGGTGTGTATTGTCCTCTGCTTTGCTCTCTGGCAGTCTCTACTGTCCACGAGTCAGTGACCTGGCTCATTCCTACTCTTACTCGTGCTTCTCGAAACAGGAAAGGACCAAAAAAAAATGCCAACCTTATTCAATGGTGTTTGGTTTGTCCCTACACAGGCCAGAAGAGGAGGAACACATGGGCTTCCACTAATTTACATAGAAGCTTTGCTAAGTTGTGCCTCACCCTCCTACAGCAAACCCTGTAAAGCATGAGAGCATTTCCTGGGCAAATAATACATGCCACCTTTGCAGTCACGCAAAGTGCCTAAATAAGTTTTGAAATTAAGGAGACCCAGCTGTGTTGCAGAGATTCAGGCCCTCCTAGCCACTTGGACTTATCCAGGGGGCTTTGGTAGGTTTTGCAGAAGTCTCTATTGCCCTCTTTGTTAGTATTATTACAGGATCATACCTCAAACCCTCCTCCACAAATTCAGATGGTGAAGATTTTCTAACACACATGTACAATGGACTAAAAATAGCATTCTCTTTCTTTAGAAGGTTTATTTTTCTCCTCACTCATATAGCCTGTGCATAGGTAATTTTTCTTAATAAAGATGCCAGATTTTAAGGAAGAAAATATATGCATGCAGAGATCTTTTTTATGTAAAACAGAATTCTTATTTTTATGTGAGTTTGGGAGGGTATTAAGCACAAAGAAAAGTGAGAAAAGAATTTTTTTAATTTGTTTATCTTCTGGGTGTTTTAAAGTGGTCTATGCCTACTTCTTTTTATGAGAAATACCACGGGAGACCAAATACCCCATATTAAAGGAATATGCTTGAGCAAATAAAGTAAGTTTGGCATTCAACAAACTTACAAGGATTGGACAAGCATTTGCTACCAGGAATTCCAATTTCACTAAAAGACACATTTCTCAGTGGTATCTACAGATGGGCTTTTACTATGTTTGAGGTTTTAAGTGGGGAGTAGGAAGATTTGCACAGATAGAACCATTTTACTAAATCTTAAAAATAAAAATTTTTAGCTAGCCTATTAACTGGTTGAATTCAGTTTTGGTTAAAGAGACTAATTTAGAGGGAATTGCCAAAGTACTCTTTCACAGAACATAGTAAACGTTCAAATCAATATCATTGGGCTCAAGAGTATTGAACAAGCAGAGTCCCATTTTTTTTTAACTATTTCACATAACAATTTATTCAGAAATGAAGCACATGTGAAAATTTCTTAATCTTCCACAAAGCTCTTATACTTTCATATAAAAAAAGAATTCAAATGTAATAAGGAATTGGAACCCAATAAATTATAATTGGTAGAAAAATATAAAAGCAGAGCTTTAGTCTAGGTGAGTTCCATTTCAGAGCTTCCTTTGTAATGGCACTGTTTTTTATGTCTACCCATATATATTCATGAGAAGCCTTGGAGGAAGACTCCCATTGAAATATGTTGTTATAGAAATTGATCCTGCACTTGTATGTGTTGTAACTCTTACACAAAATACAATTATGAAGATATAGTCAACTTATAATTAAGCATACATATTAAGGGGTACGATTTAATAAGTTTGACATATTTCTATATCAATGAAACTATTAGCACAAAGCAGAAAACATATCCATCACCCCCAGAAGTTCCATATGTCCCTTTATAATCCTTCCTTGTTTCCTGCTGCCCAAGCAATCATTCATGTGCTGTTTATCACTGTAGATTTGTTTGCATTTTCTAGAGCTTGTATAAATGAAGTCATATAGAACGTGCTTTTTTATTGTTATTATGGCTTCTTTCACTCAGAATAATTATTCTGAGATTCATTTACATTAGAGTGTACACCCATAGTTCATTCAGTTTTGTTGCTGAGTAGTTTCTGTTGAAATGATATACCATAATTTGTTTATTCATTCATCTGGTGATGGACATTTGGGTTCTTTCCAATTTATGATAATTACAAGTTGCCATGAATATTTGTGTGCAAGCTTTAAAAGACAATGTTTTCTTTTCTCTTGGGCGAATAACTTCAAGAGAAATGGCTGGATCATATCATACATGTATGTTTAAGTTTGATAGTAATTGCCCAACTATTTTCCAAAGTAGTTATACCATTTACATTCCCGTAGTGGTTTATGATCATTCTAGCTTCTCCATCTATTTGCCAACATTTGGCATGTTTTTTAATTTTAGCTATTCTAATAGATATGTAGTGGTATGTCCTTGTGGTTTTAATTTGCATTTCCTTAAGGACTAGTGATGTTAAGCATCTTTTCCTGTACTAATTTGACATCCATACATCAACTATGATAAAGTATCTGACCAATTCTTTTTTAAATGAAGTTGTTCATTTACTTATTGTTGAATTTTGAGAATTCTTTACATATGGATTCAAGTCATTTATCGATCTATGCTTGGCAAATATTCTCCCGGTTTGTGGCTTATATTTTTATTCACCTAAAAGTATCATTTGAAGAGCAGACATTTTAAAAATATCAATGAAGTCAAATTTTTTTAAAAATCGTATTTGCCTATAATCATGCTTTGATGTTGTATCTAAAAACATCCTTGCCTAATATAAGGTCACAAATATTTTCTCTTTTCTATCCTTCTCAAAGTTTTATAGTTTCAGGTTTCACATTTAGATCCATGATCTATTTTGGCTTAATATTTATATCTGATCTGAGATAGAGATCTCAAAGTTCTTTTTTTTTTTTTCCTTATGAATATTTAATTGTTCCAGATTATGCTTTCTCCACTGAATGGCTTGGTTTTGGCAAAAAATTAATAGTCCCAGATGTGTGTCTGTGTGTCTATTTCTGGAATTTTATTCTGTTCCATCGATCTATTTGTTTATCTTGACACCAGGACTAGCCTCTTGATTTCTGTAACTTATTATAAGAGTTAAAATCTGGTGGTGTTAGTGATCTAAATCCATTCTTTTCCAAAGTAGCTATAGAACTTCCAGGTTCTTTGCATTTCCTTATTAATTTTAGAATCAGCTTATTGGTCTCTAAAAAGAAGCCTGCTGGAACTTTGATTGTGATTGCATTGAATCCATAGATCAGTTTGGGAAGAGCAATATCTTAAAAATATTGAGTCTTTCAACACATGAACAAGGAATATATCTCAATTTCTTTAGTTCTTCTTTAATTTCTCTCAGCAATGTAGTTGTCATTTCATGGTACAGACCTCATAGATTTTTGGATAAGTGTATTTCTAAATTTGTTTTATTTTTAAATACTATTATAGTTGCTATTACATTTTAAATTTTAAACACAGCTTTTGCTTCTAGTACAGATAAGTACAATTGATTTTAGTGCATTTATCTTGCATTCCACAACCTTGCTGAACTCACTTATTCTAGTAGTTTTTTGTTGTTGTCGTTGTTGTTGAGTCAATTAGATTTTCTATGCAATCATCCCTTCCAGAAATAAAAACAGTTTTTCTTTTTCTTTCAATTTGCCATGTTTTATTTCTCTGCCGGTCTTATTGCACCATAAACAACCTCCAGCTTCAATGTTAAATATAAGGTGAGAACAGACATCTTTGCTTTTTTCTCAATCTTAGGGAAGTAGCATTTGGTCTTTCACTATTAAGTATAATGTTAGCTACAGTACATCAGGTTGAAGAAGTTTTCTTCTATTTCTAGTTTGTTGGTAGTTTCTTAAGTCAAGAATAGAGTTTGAATTTTGTCAGATATTTTTTCTGCGACATTTTTTTTCCCCCTTTAAAAATTCGTTAGTATGGCTAAGGTTAGACCAGCTTTGCATACCTGGATAAACCCCATATAGTCATGGTATACTAGTCTTTTCAATGTATTGTTGGATTCAATTTGTTAAAAAAAAAAAATTTTAGAATTTTTGCATTACTATTTATAAGGGTGATTGGTCTATGAATTTATTTGCTTATATTTCCTTTGTCTGGTTTTAATAAAAGGGTAATGCTGGCCTCATAGAATGAGTTGGGAAGTGCATTAGTTTTCTACTGCTGCATAACAAATAACCAAAAACGTAGTGGCTTAAAATACCAATTTATTAGCTAAGAATTCTATAGGTCAGAATTCCATGATGGCATAGATGGACATCATGCTCAGCATACCACAAGGCTAAAAGCAAGGTAATTGGCCGAACTGGGATCTTATCCAGAAGCTAGGGGTCAAACTTCATTTCCAAATTTATTCTTGTTGTTAGGATTCAGGTATTTGTGATTGTAGAACTGAGGTCCCTGTTGCCTTGCTAGCTGTCAGCCAGGGACCACTTTCATCTCCTAGTCTCCCCACGTCCCTTGCCACATACTTTGTTCCATTTTCAAGTCAGCACTAGTACATCAAATCCTACTTGTGCGTCAGGTCTCTCAGAATTTTTCCTCTGTGACTTGCCAGGGAAAAATCTGCACTTAAAGGTCTCATGTGGTTAGGTCAGTCCCACCCAGATAATCTCCTTATCTTAAAGTCAATTGATTTGAGAATTTAATTACCTTCCTTTACAACAATACCTAGATTAGTGTTTGATTTAATTACTGGGAAAAGGTGTGTGTACACCAGGAATCAGGAATTTATGGGGCCATCTTAGAATTCTGCATATAACAGAGAGATTGTGTGTAATTGTGTAGTATTTCTTCCTTAAATGTTTGCTAGAATTAATCAGTGAAGGCATTTGGGTTTGGAGTTTGCCTTAAAGAAAAGTTTTTAAGTAAAATTTTAATTCCTTTAATAGATTTAGGGCTACGCAGGTCATCTGTTTCTTCTCACAGGATGTTTATTAGTTTGGGTCTTTCAAAGAATTAGTTTAATTAATCTGCACTGTTGGATTTACTGGTATAAAATTATTTTTAAAATTCAATTAGTATTCACTAATATCTGTAGAATCTGTTGTGATATCATTCGTCCCATCAGTAATTTGGGTCTGCTGTCTTATTTTCTCAGCACCACACTCTCCCGAGTGAGCCACAGGCCGGCCCATTGCTGTCTTATTTTCTCACTCTGATTAGTTTATCAATATTATATACTAATAATCCTCTCACATAATCAGCTTTTAGTTTCATTTATTGTCTCTACTATTTTTCTGTTTTCTATTTCACTGATTTCCATTTTATTCTTTATTTTTTGCTTTCTTCTTAATTTGACTTAAAATTGCTCTTTTTTTCTAGATTCTTAAAGTCATTGACTTGTGATGTTGGTTCTGTTTTAATAGAATTGTTTAATATTATAAATGTCGCCCTAATATTGTTTTACAACATTCAACAAATTTTAATAGGTTTTGTTTTTGGGGTTTTTTTTTTCCCATTCAAAATGTTTTTTAATTTTTTTAAAATTATTATTTCTTCTTTGACACATGAACTACCTGGATGTTTGTTATTTAGTTTACAAATTTTATGAATTTTCAAGTGATCTGTTTTTGAATCCTAATTTACCTCTAAATTTATCAGACAAAATACTTTGCATGATTTGAATCAGTTTAAATCTATTGAAAACTTGTTTTCTGGTCCAGATTATGATCTATCTTTGTAAATGTTTAATGCATAGTTAAAAAGAAGGAGTATTCTGGTGTTTGGGTGGATCACTCCATACATGTCAAGAGAGCCAAGTTTGTTGATAAATTTGTTCAACTTTCAGATATCCTTGTGGACTTTTTGTGTACATATTCTATCAATTATGGAGAGTAAGATATAAAAATTTCTGACTATATTGTGAACTTATCTTTTTTCCTTGAAGTTCCTGCAGATTTTGCTTCATGAATTTCAAAGTTCTGTTATTAGGTACATACAAAATTTGGATTATTTTGTCTTTATAATTAGTTAGCATTTTAATCATCATGAAATCACCTTATTAATCACTGGTAATATTCTTTGTTTGAAATTTATTTTGTAGGATATTATTTAGCTACAGCACTTTTTTTTTTAGTGATAGCATGATATATTTCTTCCATTCTTTTACTTATTTTTTTAAAGACTTTATTTTTAAGAGCATTTTTATGTTCATAGCAAAATTGAGAGGAAGGTATGGAGATTTTTCATATAGACCCTGCCCCCACACATGCACAGCCTCCCCCATTATCAACATCCCTCAGCAGAGAGGTATACTTGTGACAACTGTTGAATCTACATTGACACATCATTATCTCCCAAAGTCTATAGGGTTTACTCTTTGTGTTGTATAGTCTGTGGGTTTGGATGAATATATGATGATATATGTCAACCGCTATATTATCACATTGATATAGTTTCACTGCCCCCAAAATCCTCTGTGCTCTGCCTATTGATCTCTGCCACTACCCTACCCGCTGGCAACCAACAATCTTTCTTCTGTCTCTGTAGTTTCGCCTTTTCCAGAATGTCATATATTTGAAATAACACAGTATTTTTACTTTAATTTTTATCTTTTTACTTTAACTTTTTATTTTTACTGTTCAGATTGGCTTCATTTATTTAGTAATATGCATTTAAATTTTCTCCATGTCTTTTCATGGCTTGATACCTTATTTCTCTTTAGCACTGAGTAATATTTTATTGTCTGGATGTACCAAAGTTTATCTATTCACCTACTGAAGGATATGTTGGTTGGTTCCAAATTTTCGCAATTATGGATAAAGCTACTATAAACATCTGTTTTCAGGTTTTTGTGTGATCATAAGTTTTCAACTCTTTTGTGTAAATATCGAGTTGAGCATGATTGCTGAATTGTATTATAAGAGTATGTTTACTTTTGTGAGAAACCATCAACTGACTTTCAAAGTGGCTGTACCGATTTTGCATTCCCACAAGCAGTGAATTAAAGTTTCTGTTTTCTACATCTTACCAGCATTTGGTATTGTCAGTGTTCTGGATTTTGGCAATTCTAATAGATGTATAATGGTATCTCGTTATTGTTTTACTTAACATTTTTCTGATGACATATGATGTGAAGCATATTTTTATATGCTCATTTACCATCTATATGTTTTTTTTGATGAGGCGTTTGTGAGGGTCTTTCGCCCATTTTTAAATCAGGTTGTTTCCTTATTGTTGAGTGTTGAGAGTTTTTTGTATATTTTGGATAACAGTTCTGTATCAAATAAGTCTTTTGCAAATATTTTCTCCTGGCTGTGGCTTACATTGTCATTCTCTTGACAGTGTCTTTTGCAGAGGAGAATTTTTAAATTTTAATGAAATCCAGCTTATAAATTATTTCTGTTATAGATTGTGCCTTTGATGTCCTATCTAAAAAGTCATTGCTGAGCATCTAGATTTCAACAATCCAGGAGATTTATAGTTTTATATTTTATATTCAGGTCTGTGAACCATTTGAGTTAATTTTTATTAAGGATATAATGTCTGTGTCTAGATTCATTTTTTGCATGTGAATTTCCAGCTGTTCCAGAGACATTTGTTGGAGAGACTATCTTTTCTCCATTGTTAACATCTGGCTGACTCTATTTTTGTGGGTCTATTTCTGGGCTTTCTCTTCTCTTTCATTGATTCTATTTGTCTGTTCTTTTGCTAACACCACATTATCTTGAATACTATAGCTTTAAAGTAAGTCTTGAAGTCAGGTAATGTTACTTCTCCAACTTTGTTCTTCCCCTTCAATAATGTGTTAATCATCTGGGCCTTTTGCACATCTTATCATTTTTAATCTCTTTGTGTCCTCATAAAGTTCATTTCTTTTAGGCAGTGTGTAGGTGGATCTTGCTTTTTTATCCAACATGACACTTTGCTTTTTAATTGGTGTGTTTGGGCCATTAATATTTAATGTGATTACTGATATTATTAGATTTAAATCCATCATCTTGCTATTTATTTTCTGTTTGTCCTATCTATTCTTAGTGTCTTTTTCTTCTTGTTCCACCTTCTTTTGCTTTAGTCAAATGCATTTTTTGTCTTCTGTTTGTTTTCTTAGTTATAGTATTTGTTTTGTTATTTTCACCATTCTTTTAGGGTTTGTCTTGAACTATCACAGTTTGCCTTCAAGTGTTATCATATTGCATGTAGTATAAAAACCTTCTAAAAAAAATACTCCCATTTCTCATGTCCTGACTTTTAAAACTGAGCAAAGGTGAAAGAAAAAAGAAAGGAAGGAAGGAAGAAGGGAACAATGGAAGGAAGGGAGGGAGGGAGCAAAAAAAAAGAGAGAGAGAGCAAAACAGAACTGTAATCCTTTATTTTCAATCCAAGAAACTAAAAAGCAGAAGATTTTTATGATGGTTTACAGCAATGCCTGATCCAATGTGAGCTAATGTAGTGACAAAACCTGACCTAAAAAGAAATTAGGTGAGCAGTCTTGATTTATCCCTCTTAGTGTAATTATTCACATATTTTGCTATAGAAAGTTGTGTCAAAAAAATCAACACAGGAGGCCTGAAACTGTTACCCTTAGAAAGGCCTACTTGCAAGACTGGCCCTTGACTGGGATCTGGGAATTCGGATTTCAGGAGGGTGACTACCATCCCCTAACTCATAAGAGTGGTTCACACCTAAACTGTTCATGTAAACAAGGTGGCTAAGGCTGAAAACCTGTTTTTTTCTGGGAGTCTTGGATTTTGGAAAGTTCTATGCAGAGGTTATTTATGTGTCTAGTCCCTGATAAAAACTCTGGGTACTGAGTTTCTAATGAGCTTCTCTGGCAGACAACATTTCACATGTGCTGTCATAATTATTTGCCACGGAAATTAAGTGCATCCTACGTGATTCACTGAGAGACGACTCTTGCAATCTTCTGCCTGGTTTCCTCTGGACTTCACCCCATGAGCCATTTTTATTCACTGATTTTGCTTTGTATCCTTTTGTTGTAATAAATCATAGCCAGAAATACAAATATATGCTGAATCCTGTAAGTCTTCTTAGCAAATCACCAGACCTGGAAGTAGTCTTATGGACCCTTGACACAAAAGTGAATGTGATTGATTATAGGGTATTATTACAAACTGGGATTGCTATATACCATATACTATATGCACTGTATATCTTTTCTAAAATCCCCAAAGTTCTGAATTTCAAAGCACACATGATCTGTAATTCTAGATAAAAGATTATAACACCATGTGCAAAAACACATATACAATAAAATATAACTAGATTTCAGATATAACTAGTAGGAGAATTTTCATAAACTACTGATCCTTTCCAGGTAGGATGAATGGTGATACTTTACATCAGGAAGATAATGATGAAGATGCTAGTAGTAGCAGTAGTAATAATAATAATAATAACAACTAACATAACTTAAATTCTCATGCCCAGCACCAGACACTGTTTACAACCTCTATAATAATTTAGTGAGATAAATATTATTATTATTCCTTTTTTTGTTGTTGAAAATAAACTGAAGCTCAAAAAGGTTATTCAACATCAAAAAGTTCGTAAGGGTTGGAGACCAAATTTAAACCCAAGTTCATCTAGCCTGAGCCTCATTGCAATGCCACAGGAAGTAACAGCTCTGCTCATAGCCCATTTCTCCACTTCTTTCGTTAGCTCTGTCTCGGTTATGCACAGATTCACTTCCAGGATTTTCATGACTCTGTGCCTCAGGCTTATTTACAGAATTACAGGTAGACTATTTGGTTCCCCTGGTTAGTGCTTCTAGTTGGCAACAGAAGATGTGCTTTTTTTCCTTTACTGTTTAACCTCTACCATATGTTGATTCTTTTTCATACAAGTGATCTTGTATAAAATATTTTTCTGAGTGCAATAAAGGCAAATGTTATCAATCCCACTTTATAGTAAAAGAGGCCAAGTCTTAGAGGAGAAGAAAAAAATAAGGGAACTAGGATGGAAGCTAGAACTTGGGTCTCAAACAAGGCGAGGACTAGGCAGTCCCAAGAGGTGGGTTTGACATTGACTTACTTTCATGAAGCGTGTACTTAATGTCCCAAGCTTAAGAGAAATATGCACTTGGAAGGTCACTTGTAGCCAGTGGAAAAATATGACAAGGGATATATAGAGAAAGGCTCACAGAAGAAAGAACACCAAACGAAGGGATCTAGGTCCTATCAGTGTACTACTGCTTCCTTACTGTGTGACACTGGGCATGTCACTTAGCTTCACTGAGACTCAGTAACCAGTGAAAATAAGATGGGATTGTTCAAAATTACCCCTGAAATCCTTGTCAACACAAACATTTTCTGATCATCCAAAATAAAGTTTCTGGGTCAAAGTAAGTGTCACAAGAGGCATCTGAAGGAAAAAAAAGACTATTTTGTCAGTTAAACATTCTCCCTAGAAGACTATTTAAGGACTAAATCAATATCTGTGGTAAAATTCTTGAAGGCTTCCCTATCCCCATGTTCTGAGGCTTTTGTTTACCTTAAAATGTCCTGTGATCTCTCTGTGCTTTAAGATATTCTGAGAGAACAACACCAGAGACATAGCATTCCAGGGTCCAGCAAGCTTGATCTGAGTAAATCTGATTTCAACTCTCTTCTTTTGCGAAAAAATTCTTATACCCTTAGTATAAAGGTTTAAGGCAATATTTCAATATTTAAAACCACATACTACTTTTTGGTTCACGGCTGCACTAGGGATCATCCCAAAAGACACATGAAGCAATAAATTATAGCCAAGAAAGCTTAGAAAAAAAAAAGAGAAGGGCTTAGATACTAACAATACCACTTACTATGTGACATCGGGTGATGACCTACCTCCCAAGTGTCTCTGTGCTCATAAGTGAGGTCAGCATAGAAAGCTCAGTTCTGCCTTTCTCACTGAGTTGTTGAGATAAATGATGTGCTCTACTGGTTGGGACCCATGTGACATTCAGCCCACTGAGTGGGTCCCAACAGGTTAAATGCAAATGTCTCTGAGCAAGGGCTACTCAGGAAGACCTGTGAGAACAGGAACTATCACCACATTCACATTCTGCTCAGTGGGTTATGTGTTCTAGTTTAGACAGCAATCTGGAAGCAAAAGTCTACAATAATGGGCCAAGTAATGACTCCAGGAGTTATTAATAATGCTGATGTTAATAATAACAGGTTAAATCCATTTAATGTTTACAATGTGCATTCCGGTGCTTAGTACTTGTGCTATATTAAGACTTTTAACCTACTGTAATTAATCCATGTCTGCTTCTACACAGGAACTTTCCTCTTCCTTCCACAGTCTGTCCTGTCTTCAGACAAAGCTGCACACTGAGTGTTGGCAAGGTGTCCAGACAGCTCAAGAGATAAGAGTCAAGTTATAATAGAATTGTCATTCTTGTACTAATTATTATTGGTCCATGAGTTTCAGTGGATAAACAACAGAGAACCTTCAGGGACTGAGCTAGTACAGAGAAGAGCGACCTCAAATGGAACACTCATGACTGTGTCTCTGGCAGCTTCCGCCAGCTCCTGCGTGGGGTTTTAGAGTGAAGTGTAGGGATTACCGAAGCCTTCAGCATGTGACTTCTCTACTGGCAGGAAGGCCCCGACACAGCAGGGCTGCAAAGAGCAGACAGAAGTTCATGGTATTTAGAGTAAAAACTGGCCCTTACCATTGATACCTGTGTGGCCTTGGACAAATCCCTGAACCCTGAGGCCTCAGGGTCCTCATCTTCCAAACAGTACTAATACCAAGCACTTCATAGAGCTGTGGTGAGAACCGAAAGTGACAGTCTTTGGAATTTGCCTGATGTGTGGGGTACAAATGATTTGCAGACAGGATTTGGCTTGCGATGATGCTACATCCTTTTGTGGGACTATATAGCCAGGGAATCTAACTAACCCTGTCTTGGTGAGCCAGGGAAGGCATCCCAGAGATAGTTACTTTTTTGTAAAAGGTAAAGGATGACTAATATTTACTTAAATAAAGGGAGAGGAAAAAAGGAGGGATAAGTGGGATTGGGGAAAAGAAAAGCCTTTGTGAAGATACGGTGATGTGAGAAAGGAGAGACAAGAACAGAAGAGAGAGGGAGACAAAAAGTTCAAAGAACTTAAAGAAATCCCACAAACTGGAGGGAAAAGGACCATGGGGGAGGGTGGAGAGAGCTGCGGTTGAGAGGTGAGCCTGGCCTGGCTCATGTGGGGAGATGGAAGAAAATGCTAACTTTAAAGCATATTGGATATTGGGTGTACAGTTGATATGTGTTCTTTCTCAGCCACCCGGTGT
Organism: Cynocephalus volans; assembly: GCF_027409185.1. Classification (NCBI taxonomy): domain Eukaryota; kingdom Metazoa; phylum Chordata; class Mammalia; order Dermoptera; family Cynocephalidae; genus Cynocephalus; species Cynocephalus volans. The sequence continues at coordinate 49,144,660 of NC_084462.1, forward strand.
CCATTCACCTTACTTCCAAGGACTATTTGTAATTCCTTTCTGGGGGACCACTGCTACACCCACATTCATACACCCATTTGCTTCAACTGCGTTGATTCCACCCCGGGCTGCAGGGGTGTTCCAGACCCTGCACCAGAAGGAGTTACTGTGCATGAGGAAGCTGCTTCTCCTCAAGCTTTTCAGCATGACCTGGGAAACCAGTTTCTTTCTTTCTTTTTTTTCCTGGAAACCCATTTAAATATCAAAATTTGACAAAGAAGTCTTATATTTCAAATAATTACAGTATTTGTTTAATCACATAAGTAAAAACCCAGGGAATATGTGTGGGTATACATTTTGTAGAGTTGACCATGGAAGAAGAAATGTAATTTAGATCTGACTGAGATTATCGATGGACTATACATACCAGCAACTCTAGAATCAAAGTGTCATTTCAAGCAACTCGTAGTGATTTTAATTATTTGCCCAGCAGATTTTTATATGTTGGACATTTTTGTGGTCCCCACTAAATAAAGCTGAAATGCCAGAAGTTCTTTGGTGTAAGATGAAGAGAAGAGTGTTAAAGACTTTGGAAATCAGAAATCCTGGAGTGGCTTTCTGATGTATGACACACCAATCCACTGTCTATTTCCGCTGTCCTTCTGGGTTGACCAACTGTCCTGCTTTGCCTGGGACTGACAGGGTTCCTATAACTTGAAATTTTTGGTGCTAACAATGGTAAAGTCCCAGACGTATACAGACAAGTTGGTCACCCTTCCCCTGCCTGAATATACTACCTTTACCAAGTCCTTGAAAAATACATTGGAGAATGGAGCACCAGCACATGCATGTCTCGAAAGCATATGACTGACCATTCTCTGTAAGCCCGGGATTCTGTTGGGAGAGACTCCAGTTGAAATGGTTTACCAGATTCCAATGGAAATAGAGGATCCTGAGTTGTCAAAAAATCCAGCAGGTTGAGATTGTACTCAAAATGTTATGTGATCCCAAGGGTCATTTGTAATATGTCATCAATCAAAGTCCCTATGGCCAATAGTTCCCTTGAATTTTAATTAAACTTTTAATTTCGAGATAATTGTTGATTGATATGCAGTTGTCAGGAACATGACAGAGCAGGTCCATGTACCGTTTATCCAATTTTCCCTATTGGTAACGTCTCACAAATCTGTATTACAACCAGGATCTTGTTAATCAAGGAACATAACATTTTCATCACCACAGCATTCCTCATGCTGCCCTTTTAAAGCCACCCCCACTTCCTTCCCATTCCCCCACCACCACCTTAACCCCTATCAACTACTAATTTGTTCTCCATTTCTATAATTTTATCTTTTCAAGAATGTCTTATGAATGGAATCACACAGTATATAACCTTTTGGTATTGGCTTTTTTCACTAGACATAATTTTTTTGAAAATTCATTTAAGTTGCTGTACACATCAATAGTTTATACTTTTTTGCTGCTGAACAGTATTCCATGGTATGGATGTACCGCAGATTTTTTAATCATTTTTCAACTGAAGGATATCTAGGTTCTTTCCAGTTTGGTGCTATTATGAATAATGTTGCTATGAATATTTGTGTGCAGATTTTTGTATGAACATAAGTTTTCATTTTTCTACAATAAATGCCCAGGAGTTCAATTACTTGGTCATATAATAATTGCAGGTTTAGTTTTTTAAGAAACTGACAGAAAGTATTTTTTAGAAAGGCTATACCATTTTACACTTCTAGCAGCAGTGTATGAGTGCCTCCTCACCAGCATTTGGTGTTAATGCTATTTTTTTCATGTTAGAAACTCTGTTTGGTGTGTAGTGATACCTCACTGTGGCTTTAATTTACATTTTCCTAATGGCTAATGACATTGAATATCTCTTTACCTGCTTCTTTTCCATTCGTATATCCTTTTCAGTGAAATGTTTTTTCATGTCTTTTCCCCAATTTCTAGATGGATTTTTTTTTTCTTGACTGTTGAGCTTTGAAAATTCCTTACATATTTTAGATACTAATCCTTGTCAGATATGCGGTGTGAAAATATTTTCTCCCCAAAGCTTGTCTTTTCATTTTCCTGACAGGGTCTTTTACAGAGCAAGAATTTTTAATTTCAATTGAGTCCAGTTTGCAAAGTTTTCTTTTTTTGATCACGATTATAGTGTCAAATCTAAGAATTTTTTGTAAAAGCCTAAGTACTGATGATTTTCTTCTACGTTATTTTCTGATAGTTTTATAATATTACACTTAACATTTAAGTCTATAATCCACCCATTTTGAGTTAAATTTTGTGTAAAGTGTGAGGTTTAGGGTAAGATACTATTGATTTTTTTTTCTCTTTTTGCCTATGACTGTCCAATTAGTTCCCTCATCATTGGCTGAATAGGCTGTCTTTCCTCCTTTTGATTTGCTTTTGCACTTCAGTCAAAAAATGAATTGGGTTTATTTCTGGGTTTTCTATTCTGTTCCTTTAATCTATGTGTCAATCCCTCTACCAATATCATATAGTCTTGTCTACTGTAACTATGTAATAAATCTTGAATTGGACTGATTTTTCCATTTTACTCTTTTTTTTTAAAACCACTTTAGCTATTCTATCTAGTTCCTTTGCCTTTTCATATAAATTTTAAAATATTTTTGTCTATACTTGTGAAAGATCTTTCTGGGATTATGATAGGAATTTTGTTAAACCTGTATATCAATTTGGGGAGAATTGACATCTTCAATAAGTTGATTCTTTCAGTCCATGAACATAGTATGCCTCTCCATTTATCTAAATCTCTGATTTATTGCATCAATGCTGTTTCAGTCTTCAGCATTCATGTCCTGTGTGTATTTTGTTAGATTTATACCTAAGCATATTATTATTTTTTGAGCTACTGTAAATGACATTGTATTTTTTATTTTGGTATCCATATTTTCATTGCTACTATGTAGAAATACAATTAATTTTTTAATGCTTATTTTATATTTTACAACCTTGCTAAACTCACTAGTTCTATGAGTTTTTTGTAGATTCCCTAGGGTTTTCTAAATAGACAACTATGTCATTTTCAAAGAGGGACAGTTTTCTTTCTTTCTTATTGATCTATATACTTTTTATTTCCTTTCCTGTTTTATTGTCCTGAATAAAACTTCCAGCATTATGTTGAATAAGAGGGTTGGGAGTGGATATCTTTGCTTTGTTTCCATAGTAGGGGAAAAGCATTCAGTCTTTCACCATTAATTATAATGTTAATTATAGTTTTGTTTGTTTGTTTGTTTTTTGTAAATGCTCTTTACCAAGTTGAGGAAGTTCCTCTCTTCTGTTTCTATTTTTGTAAGGTTTTTTTTTCATCCTGAATGGATGTTGAATTTTGTCAAATGGTTTTCCTGCGTCAGTTAATATGATATGTAACTTTACTTTTTTAGCTTGCTAATATGCTAGATTATGTTAATGGATTTCCAAATATTGAGCTTGTCTTGAATCTCTGGAATAAATTCCATTTGCTCATGAAACATGATTCTTTTTATATATGGTTGAATTATGTATGTTAATATTTGGTTAATGATTTTGAATATATAATTATAAGGGATCTTGATCTACAGTTTTTTTTCCTTCCTTTCTTCCACCTTTTGTTTTGTTTTGTACTGTATTTGTCTAATTTTGGTTTCAGATTAACACAAGCTTCATAAAATGAGGTTGCTTCTGTTTTCTGAAAGAGATTGTGTAAAATTGGGATTCATTTTTCTTTAAATCCTTGGTAAAATTCTCCAGTGAAACCATCTGAGCCAGAAGAGATCTTATTTTTGAGAGTTTTATAATTACAAATTCAATTACCTTAATAGTTATAGGACTACTAAAATGATCTATTTTATATTGGGTGAACTGTGTTAGTTTCTGTTAACAAATTAGTCTGTTTTATCTACAGCATTAAATTTATGTGTGTAAAGCTGTTCACAGTATTCATGTATTATCTTTTTGATGTCTGAAGGAACAGTAATGGTATCTCCTATTTTATTCCTGATATTTATAATTTGTGTTTTCTCTAGTTTTTCTTTATCAATCTTACTAAAGTCTTGCCAATTTTATTGATCTTTTCAAAGAACCAACTCTTCGTTTTATTGATTTTCCGTATTGTTTTTCTGTTTTTGATTCCATTTATTTCTGCTTTTATCTTTATTATTTCCTCTCTATTGCTTCTATGGATTCATGTTGCTCTTCATTTCTGTTTAGGTGAGAGCTTAGATCACTAATATGAGACTTGTTCCTCTTTAGCAATGTATGCAGTTAGTGATAAAACTATCTCTTTCAACACTACTTTGTGCACCATGCATTTCGATATGTTTTGTTTTTATTTTCATGCAGGTTAGTATACTTTTTATTTCTTTTGAAACATCCTATTTGATCCACATATTATTTAGATGTGTGTTTTTAGTTTCTAAGCAATGGAGAGTTTCCTGTTATCTTTCTGTTAATTATTTCTAGTTTTTGTATTTTCATGGTCAGACGATGCACTCTGTACGATTTCGGTTCTTTTAAATTTGTTGCAGTTTGTTTTATGACCGTGAATATGCTTTATCTTGCTATACGTTACAGGGGCAATTAAAAAAAAAAATCTGTACTCTGCTGTTGTTGGGTGGAGTGTTCTATAAATGTCAACTTGGTCAGTTTGGTTGAATTCTTCTACATACTTGCTGATTTTCTATCTAGTCTGCCAATCTTTGTCATTTAATTCATTTATTATTATGATTTATATTTAATTTAATTATTAATATGTTGGGGCTATGTCTGCAATTTTATTGTTTGTTCTCCCTGTTTTTCATTTCATTTCTTTCTTTCTTTCTTTTTTTTTTTTTTTGTGGCTGGCTAGTATGAAGATTAGAACCCTTGACCTTGATGTTATAACACCATGTTCTAACTAAATGAGCTGGACAACCAGCCCCATGTTTTTCATTTCTCCATTTTCTTTTTTCTGCCTTCCTGGGGGTAAATGAACATTTTAATTTTTACAATTTCATTTTGATTTATGTTTTTGAATGTATCTACATATAGTTCTTTTAGTGATAGTTCTAGATATTACATAATATATAAAATTTTTATGTGTGTTTATACACATATAATCCATATATACATCATATATACATACATATAATATATATAATGTCTATGAAGGTACTTCAAAATGTTCATAGATATATATCTCTTATACAGTCTACAGTGGTCATCATTTTACTAATTCAAGTGAGATATAGAAAATTTACCTCTCCTTATGTTCTTTTACTTTCTCTCACTTATAATTTTCTTAAATATTTTCTTTACATATGCATAGAACCATATCAGACAGTGTTAACAATTTTTGCTTCAACCATCAAACATAATTTTAAAAAATCAAGAGAAGGAAAGTCTATTGTATTTACCCATATTTTTGGTTACTGTATTCTTTCTTCCTTCCTGATGTGAAGGTTCCTTCTTTCCTTATTTCCTTTGTGTTTGGAGGATAGTCTTTGCCATTCTTTTAGAGTAGGTCAACTGGTGACAATTTCTCTTAGTTTTCCTTCATCTGAGAATATTTTGATTTCTCTTGCATTCCTAGAGGATATTTTCACTGATGTAGAATTCTGTTGCGCCCAACATTGAGGTGTCTTTTCTTGTTTCTTTGTTTTGTGTTTGTTGTTGTTGTATTTTTCACCTCTAAAATTTCCATCTGGTTCTTATTCATATTTTCTATTTCTTTGCTGTGATTTTCTAATTTTTCATTTGGTTCAGGTGTCTTTGTAATTGCTCATGGAAACAATTTTATGATGGCTGCTTTAAATTCTTTGTCAGATAAATCTAATCTCTGTCACACCTATTTTGGCATCTATTGATTATCTTTTTTATACTATTTGAGATCTTCCCAGTTTTTGGTAAGATGACTGATTTTCAACTGAACCTGGACATTTTGATTATTGTGTTATGAGACTCTGGATGCTATCTAAACTTTCCATTTTGGCTGGCTTCCTCTGATACAACTCCAACAAGGGAAGAGGGGCTCCAATTGTGGGTAGAAGAGCAGTTCACTACAGTTCCCTACTGGGCCTAGCTTAATACCTAAGCGGAGTTGTGTCCTTATTACACGTGGGCTGAGGTGGGAGTTCCAGCCTCCCTGGCTAGAAGGGGTAGGAGTGCCCCCAGACTGCTCATCAGATGGCCTCCACTGACACCATAGGAGATGGGGTGGCCTTGTTAACACTGAGTGATGATGAAAGTCTTTAAGTCTTCTTTGACATCACCCCAGCAGGAAGGGTGAAAGTCCAGGCTCCCCATGTGGTCTCCACTGAGAGTGCAGGGACAGGGGACCCCTTATTACCACCTGCAGGGATGAAGTAAATTCACAGTTTCTTACTCTGTCTTCTGTGACTCCCCCCTGGGGGACAGAAGTTAAACATCTTACAGCCTGGCAAGGGTGAACATCTAGGCACCCGACTTATTCTTAGCTGTCCAGGCAGTAGGGTGAGACTATAGTTCTTTCTATGGTATTTGGCTGGAGTAAAGTAGTTATTGTCTAAAAGTTTGTTCTTGCAAGGTTGCCCTTTACCAGTGTTTGGCTAGAGAGAGCAGGCTTTTGTTGGGGCTTTTCTTGTCTGTGTTCATGGGAGTTTCCATGTTGTTAGACCCTTCTGTTCCAAGCCTGGGAAATATGAGGCAAAGAGAAAACCCAAGGAATTCACCATAGTATCATGCTTTGAGTTTGAGGTCCCTGGTCTGTCTTCCTTCTTATCTCCATCTTTGAGAGTCTACCTATGTTCATTTTATATAACAATAGCCAAATTTTTAAAAAAGCAAAATTGTATATGTTTAAGGTGTACAACATGATGTTTTGATATGCATATACATAGTGCACTGAATACTACAGCCAAGCTAATTAACATATCCATCTTTCCACATTATTTACCTTTTTTTGTGGTAAGAACACTCACAGTCTACTCTCTCAGCAAATTTCAAGAATATAATATAGTATTATTAACTATAGTCACCATGCTGTACATTAGATCTCTAAAACTTATTTATCCTGTATAACTTAATCTATGTACACTTCAATCAACATCTCCCCATTTCTGCCACCCCCACTCCTTGCAAACATAATTCCATTCTCTGATTCTATGGATTTGATCTTTTTAGATTCACTCATTTTAGATATAAATGAGATTATGCAGTATTTTTCTTAGTGTGTCTGTATTATTTTACTTAGCATAATGTACTATAGGTTCCTCCATGTTGTTACAAACGGCAGGTTTTCCTTCTTTTGTAAAGCTTAGTAAGATTCTATTGCATATAGATCATAATTTCTTTATCCACTCATCAGTTGATGGACATTTAGGTTGTTTCCATAGTTCAGCTATTGTGAATGAGCATGGGAGTGCAGATATCTCTTCAAGATACTAATTTCCTATTTTTCAGATATACACCCAGAAGAGAGATTGCTGGATCATATGGTAATTCTATTTTAACTTTTTGGGGAACCCTTATGTTGTTTTTCATCATGGCAGTACCAATTTACATTTCCACCAACAGTGTACAACGTTCCCTTTTATCCACATCCTTGCCAACACTTGTCTTTTGTCTTTTTGATGATAGCCATTTTAACAGGTATGAGGTGATATCTCATTGTGGATTTTATTTGCATTTCCTTGAAGATTAGTGATGCTGAGCACCTTTTCATATATCTATTGGCCATCTGTATGTCTTCTTTGAAAAAATTTCTATTTAAGCCATTTGCTCATTTTTTAATTGATTTTTTTTTTGCTATTGAGTTGTATAAGTTCCTTATATATGTTGTATATTAACCCCTTATTGAATATATGATTCACAGATATTTTCTCTCAAACTGTAGGTTGCCTCTTCGTTTTGCTTTTTTTTTTTTTTTTTGGTATGCAGAAGCTTTTTAGTTTGGTATAATCTCACTTGTTTATTTTTGATTTTGTCGCCTGTGTTTTTGTGTTCATATCCAAAAAATCATTGCCAAGATGAATGCCAAAGAGTTTTTCCCTATGTTTTCTCTAGGAGTTTGATGTTTTCACATCTTATGTTTAAGTCTTTAATACATTTTGAGATGATTTTTGTGTATGGTGTAAAATAAGGGTTTGAATTCATTCTTTGTATGTGGATATTCAGTTTTCCCAACACCATTTCTTGAAGAGCCTATCTTTTCTCCATTGTGTATTCTTGGTATCCTTGTCAAAAATTAGCTCACCATCTATGTATGTCTTTATTTCTGGGTCCTCTAGTCTGTTCTATTGGTATATATATATATATAGATATAGATATAGATATAGATATAGATGTATAGATAGATAGATAGATATAGATATAGATATTATATATTTTTTTATGCCAGCGCCATACTGCTTTGGTTACTATAGCTTTGTAATATGATTTGAAATCAGAATGTGATACCTCTAATTTTGTTATTCTTGCTCAACATTGCTTTGGCTATTTGGGTTGCTTGTGGCTCCATATAAATTTTAGCATTGCTTTTTTTTTTTTAGCATAGCATTGTGAAAAATGTAATTAGAATTTTGATAGGGATTTTGTTGAATCTGTAGATCAACAGACATTTTAACAATATTAATTCTTAATTAATTCATTAATTAACAATATTAATTCTTGATTGCGCTTAGTGAGAGGAATAGGGAAAATACATCTACTCTATTTTCCTGAAAGTGAAAAATCCCTTCTTCAAGGTTTTTATAATTGAAAAAATAGCTCTTGGCCTGAAGAATAGAAGCATAATTTGAGTCAAAATGTCATGACCTATTGCTTAATTCCCAGACAGGCTACACTTGATGACAAACTCTAAAAAAACAAAGTCAGAAAAACACATATTAAATATTTTATCTAACTTTCCTGCAACTATTTATCAGGGTCATTTTTTCGTTAGAAAAGAGAGATACTCAGATTTTTCAAGGATCATTGGACACTAGCTACACCTAACGCCAGTCTTTGGGAACTCAGAACACCATTGATTTCCACTGGTGAGAATGGAGTCTTACAAATGTTGAGTCACGAATGGAATTTTGATCCACAAATATCTCTCACAGGTCCAGTAAATCACAAACTCATGTTGACATTAATTTTCTGATTTCTGGATAGATAGTTGTTACATATATTCTCAGTCCTGGAATAATATGCTTTCCAGATTTTAACATAAGATTTAATAAGATATGAAGAACAAAGTTGAAGCCTTTGAAGCTACCAGTTGTTACCAAAATAATAATACAAAAGCATTACAATTTCCATTGAGGAATTACCAAAGTTAATGCTACCATAAAAATCCATGAAAGATACAGGGATGGTAATTCCCATTTATTTTTACTTAACTCTCAAATTCTGGCCAGGGTCAGTTGGTCTTGGATTTGCCTTGGAAAATAAATGTGAATTATCCTAGCTTAGCAAGTGGTGACTCCAGTTGCATCTATTATTTGGATGTAATCTCTTTTGAGGAGCAAGTCAATAAAAGTCCTCCAATTGATCCACTAGAACACATTTTATTTTATCAAGCTGGTTACCTAGCAGTTATCATAACTATCTTACCTCAGAATTATTTTAATTGTTTGGCTCCATGCAGTTGGATCAAGATAGTGTATAAGGCAGTGATAAAGCCCAATAGGAGACTCTCAGACCACCAGGGTTTTGAGTAAAGTTAATCCTTCTTCAGCAAGAAGTTATTCTCTTTATAGAAAAGAGCTTTTGGTTTGATTGGGCCTTGATAAAAGCTGAATTCCTGGTAGTGAAAAACCAGGTGACAATAGAACCTGAGTTACCCACTGTCTGAGTCTGTTTTGTGCTGCTATAACAGAATACCTGAGACTGCCTAAGTTAAAAAGAACAGAAATTTATTTCTCACAGTTCTGGAGAGTAAGCCAAAGATTGAGGGGCTGGCAACTTGTGAGGACCTTCTTGCTGCATCATAACATGGGAGAAGGCATCACATGGCAGAAGGCAAGGGTGGGGGGGGGGGCCTTGTCCTTTTTTCAAGAGCTCACTCCTGTGATAACAAGCCCACTCCTGCAATACAGCATTCATTCATTCATGAGGGCAGAGCCCTCACTACCTAAACACCTCTTAAAGGTCCCACCTCCCAACAGCTCTGCAGTGGGGATCAAGTTTCCAACACATGAACTTTGGGAACACATTCAAAGCATAGCACCCATTATGAACTGCATCTATTCCATTAAGCAGAACTTCCTCATGAGGAAGTGGCACATAGACATTTAGCCTGTGCAGGCCCTGAAGGCACAGATAAGTTGTATCAACATATGACTCATTTCTCACATGCCTGGTCTTATACCATATCAAAAAGGATTCTTAATCAATGAATATTTATGCCAAGACAGCAAATGACTTCTTCAAATTGCTAAATGCTCTCATCTGAGACTGATAGAGACATGGAAATAAACCCTAATTCAGCTCAACCTGAAGTGGCAGGAGAAAGCATATATTCTCCTGAGACACTGGGAAAAAACAGCCCATGATATTGTCCATGCTTGTAAACTGAATTATAGTAGAGATGCCAGAACAATGCTGAGATTCAGCTCAGAGCCCAGAAAAATGCAGAACATCAGAGGGTGTGGGTGAAAAATGCAATGAAAGAGACCAAAGGAAGGACAGGAAGAGTGAAGGAGGCTTGAGAAGAAAGCGAGAGGGCGCAGGGGAGAAGGGGTAAATGTGGCCCCCTGGAGCTCAGTATTCTCTGTCTGGGTGCTTTCTGGGAGAATGCCTGGTAATTTTCCTGAAGGAATTCCTGGAAGAGAAGGGGGCATGGTAGAAATGATAGGAGTGTCTGGGCTCAATGCAGATGTTAGAGGCGATGATGTTCTTAAAGCTATGCAAGTTCCAGAAGGTATGGCGGCCTGCTAAGATACAGCCCAGAACCTAACAGACAGGTGGAAGTAGCAGAGCAATCCAATGTTTATGGTGGTGTACAATATTGGTGCTCCAACCATACCTCCATGGGTCCTCTTTATTCTATTTTTAGGGCCCCAGAACTTTGAGGAACTTTTGCTCTCAATAGTCAGCACATGCAGCTCTTTCTACAGAGGACTGTTCTCAGCAGGGTCTGGAAATTTCCTTTCCCTTAAATCAATGACTGATGGATTTGGGAGTTTGAAAGTCCTGAGGCGATTGCCTTGGGTCAGTGCAGCACTGAGGTGCAGTTTACACTCCTGTGAGAGACACTAAAGCGGTTCTCTGTAAAATTTTGCCTAAAATCATGCCTTTGCTTGGCTTCCCCATTCTCTTACGGGTTTTCCTTGGGATTTTTTTCATTCATAAACCACCTGTACAAGGCTCCCTGTTTTTGAGTCTGATATGGGGGACAGTTGACCTATAACTCTTATCAATTTCATCAGTTAATATTTAAATTTGAAAATCAAGCCTGTACCTTTTAAACAGGTAAAGCCTTTGCTGAAAGAAAAACAGCCCAAATTACTTTATGAAGGTCATAATACAACCAGAAAACATATGACTTTCTTATCAAGGAAATCAGCGGACTTTGAAGATAACCCTTGACCCCTACCCCAATGCAACAAAAACATTTTATAATTGACTTACCATTAGGATTTTTGAGGAATGCTTTCCTACTAGAAATTTTAAAATGTATGCATTTATGCTATTTAAAACATAAATAAAGAGCAGATGGTAATTCACACATTTTTTTTTTCTTTACTAATAATTTTATTGGTTCCTTTGAATTGGTTGCTGTATTAGTATGCTGGTGCAGTCATAACAAATGCTACAGACCAGGTGACTTAAAGAATAGATATATATTTTCTCATAATTCTGGAGGCTGGAAGACCAAGTTCAAGTTATTAGCAGGTTTGTTTCTCCTTAGACCTTGGTCCTTGGCTTGGAGATGGCAGCCTTCTCGCTGTGTCATGGTCTTTCTTCTGTGGTGTGCATCCTGGTGTCTTCTTGTGTGTCCACACATCCTCTTCTTATGAAGACACCTATCAGATTGGACTTCAGCCCACCCACAGGACCTTATTTTAATTCAATCACCACTGTAAAGGACTCATCTCCAAATGCAGCCACATTCTGACGTACTGGTGGTTAGAGCTTCAGCATATGGATTTTGAGGGGTTAAAACCCAGCTCATAACAGTGACTTATGGAGTAAGAATTTCAAAAGTGAAATATTTCTTCCTCTTATGTGAATGGGAAATGGTTTAATTAGAGAGAGGCAAATATTACTCATTGTTTACACAGGTAAAGTTGGAGTTTGGTTAAAGGCTATCGAGGTATTTCAATTTGTTCTTTTGCCATCTTTTGTTTAAAAAGATTAATATCCATAATAAAACAGTTGAGGCCACTCATACAGTATTTGTGAAGGGACTTGAAATACCTGGTAGGGATACAACTATACTTTTTATAAATTTTATATAGCACAAGCTCCCATGAAGAAATTAAGAATAGGCTGGCTGAGCAGAATTAAAATCTTGCAATGCAATAAAAGGCATCATTTTGTAATTGTACAGTGGGTTGATTTATCATCAAATAATCTCATCTCTGCTCTTGTCCAATATATAACTAAAATATTTTTTAAACAGAGAGAAAAAGTTGTGAAAGACAGTGGAGAGACTATCACAATCCTATGCACGCAAGACCATCAAGCGCTGAAATACTCATGTACGATGTTTTGGATCATCCCACGGATTAAGTGCCCCAACTACCAAAGGGCTGGCAGAAGAAAAAGTAGACATGAAGTGAGCCATGTGGTCAGTAGGTTTTCAGTGTCATGCACAGGCATGGGGCCTGTTGCAGAGAAGATGACCAAAGCCACAGAATTTCCTTCCTTATTGTGGCATGTAAATATTTTAACTAACTTCCCTATTTTTTTTCACTTTCTGCCAAGATTGCACATGCATTGGTAACATCAGACTTTGTAATTATTTCATGTTTTGCAATAGATCAGAATGAATTGCTACCAAACTAAAAATAGGGAATAAATGTCCAAGGTCTTGGAACTGGAGCTTAAAAGAAGTGAAGAGATTTTCTTGGCTTCCTCTGGGGAGTGGAGTATTTTCAGTTAAACAAGGGTGAGCTGGTTTATCTTAGGTAAAAGACTTTTACATTGTGTTTTGTTATGTTTTTGTTTTTGTCCAAGAAATGGCAGGGTGGGGTGTGGTGAGGATGTGTCTTGTTTTGGCTGCTCATGACTATGAGCCTTACTCTTTGAGTGAGTTCCTGTGCTGTGTCCTGGTGGGACACTATGCCTATGCTGTCTCCCAAAGCAGAGGAGTCAGGTACTCTTGGAAGTCATGACAGTGGGGGAGTGGGCAGGTGATGGAGGTTTGGCCACTGCAGCCAAGCTTTTGAATTAGGAAAACATGAATTGACAACAGCAGTGACATGAAGACACACCTATGTTATATGTTTGAGTGTCCAGTAGCAACGGTGCCCATGGCAGTGGCTTTATCCTATGTTTTGAACTCATCTGTCTTTTTTGAGCCCAGCCTCCCATGGTTCAGTTCTGGTTATCTGGTCTTCCTGTGAAGTTTGAGAGTTATCCCAAGCCATTCCAAATAAATTCCTTTTTGTTTGAGTTAGCCAAATTGCATTACCATGGCTCGTAGCATTAAATTCTGATTAATAAACTCTCCTTCTACACTCTTATCTTTTCCTCCTATTTTTTCCAAGGCTAATTTTCCCATCTGGGGCTGGGAATCTTCTCCTTCCTGACTTTTCTGGAATATTCCCACTTTGGGAATCATCATTTCCATATATAACTGCAGCACGGGACACCACTAACCAATACCTGCTTCCAGAACTTTCTCCTGCCTTCTGCTACAAGGCAATCTTTTGGTCCACCCTCTGCCTCTTTGGTTTCTTATTCCTCTGTCTTCCTTACTTCCTCCTCCTTCCTGTTTATAATTCCTCTCAGGGTCTCTTCTTCCTCATTCATAAACTTCCTCATTCAGTAAAGAATTATTCACTGACGTGCCTTATTCACTGAGGCACCTGTTCCAAATGCAATGACTTTAACTGCCTCTGTGTCCCAAGGCTAATTGCTCTTCTCTCTCTTAAAACATATAATATAAAACTAACCATCTTAACCATGTTTAAGTGTATAGTTTAGTGGTATTAACTCTGTTCACATAGTCATGGAACAGTTCTCTAGAAATTTTAATTGTACACGTTTGAAACTCTATACATACTGAGCAAAAACTCTCTATTTCCCTTCCCCACAGCCCCTGGCAACCACCATGTTACTTTCTGTTTCTATGAGTTTGACTACTTGTACACCTTGTGTAGGTGGAATCATACAGTATTTGCCTTTTTGTGACTGGCTTATTTCATTTAGCTCAAGGTCCTCAAGGTATGGATTTTTTTTTGGGGGGGGGTTAACAGATACCCTTAGACCCAAAGTTTCTTGCATAAGCATTTTCTCTTTAATATTGTCCTAGTAGTTCCTCGCTGTCTTGATAACCTTTCACATTTGAAAGAAGACTTAAAAAAAGTACTTTCTCCAGCTTTTTCACCTGTTTGCAACTGGTGTGTGTTTGAATAACCTAGCTCCCAAGGCCAGAAACAGAACGTAGCTCTGTGGTGCCTTATTTTATTTCACTGCTTGGACTACAGAGGAAGCATTTCTCTGTCATGAGAAGGAACATTGTCAAGCAGGCTGGAGACCAGAGAGCATCTGAAGGTGTGATGCACACCTGTGTTTCTCAGCCCTGCTGCTTTCTCTTGAGCATCCTCTCCACTGGTGATGGCTTACAATTGCCTGGCTGGGTCAGACTCTTTATGACCCACAGAAGTCTCATGGAAATTTTTCCTCTGGCTGGTGTAATTCCTGAAGACATGTGCACAGGCCATTACTCAAAGACAGAGGTTTTATCATTGAGGTGTACTGTTTTGGAAGTAGAACCTTAGCCTCACTTCTTCTGGTAGGCCACTGTTCCAAACCCGTAAACATGTAGCCTGTTTCCAAAATTAGTAGCATTCCTACCAGTTTCTCAACATAACTAAGAACTAGCTTTTAACAAAGATGCATAGGTACAAAGATCTTTCTGTTAGAGAGTATGTGTAAGAGAACGTGTGCATACAAACACACACACACTACGCAGTTTAGCTCAGGTAGGTCTTTCTACCTTGACATACCTGATGATCAAACCAGCTTGTATTACTTTTCTTCTAAAACCCTCAAACCCTTTCCTGACCACCTTCTATCTCATTGCCCTGGGTAACACAATCATAACATCTGAGCTTAGCTTCTTTCTTTCTTTATTTATTGTATATATGATTCTTCTTGACGGTAAATAAGCAGGAGCCTGAACTTGATTAAAAGGAGAGTAGAAGCCTTGTCTTTTTCACTGTTGTGTCCTCCAGAGCCTGACACAGTGCCTGGCACAACTTTAGCAATATTCACGCACTCAAAAGGGGACCATGTTAACAACCCCAAGAAGTCAGACCACAGGTTTAGAGCAAAGGGAGTGAGTTGAAGAGAATGTAAGCATCTTAGAATAAAATTGCCTCTCCAACCTTGTGTGCACTGAAGTCATGTTTCTTTTCAGTCTTGAGGGGGGAAAAAAGCCCTTAAAAATAAGGCCCAGAATCAAATCAGAAAAAAGGGGAGAGAGGGATTCATTTACACACAGCAATGCAGCTTTGTTTAAAGCAAACTTCCAAGGCAGTGGTTCTCAAACATTAGTATGCATCACCCGAAGGGCTTCTTAAAACACAGATTGTTGTCACTAACTCCTCCTCCCAATTTCTGATTCTGTAGTTTGAGCTGGGTCCTAAGAATTTGCCTTTCCAATAACATGCCTGTAATGTTGATAGTTCTGGCCCTGGACCACATTTTGAGAGCCACTGTCGTGGCAGTAATCCTCAGCCTTGGTTGCATCTTGAAATCACCTGGGGAGCATTTAAAGCTACTGATGCCTGGGTCCCACCTCCAGAATTTGTGATTTCATTGGTCTTGGGTAAGGTCTGAGTACCAGGAGTTTTAAAAGCTTTCCAGGTGACCCTAATATACAGAAGTTACAAGTAACTTCCCTAGGGAATATCAGTTCTGGTATATTTTAGAAAAGAGGCATTTAATTACTTATTCAATAAATATCAATTGAGTACCTACTATAACTCCAGCCCCTTGCTAACTGCTGAGAAAACAGATATAAAGAAGACAGAGGGAGGAAGATTGCCACATTGGTAACTAATAAAGGGACTAGCACACCAATGAAGGTATGCACAGAAAGCCACCAAGGATTGCTGGAGTGTATGCAGAGGACAATACATTTCAAGTGAGGAAGGCTTCACTAGGAAACTTGAGCCTAGTTTTGGGGAAAGGGCTTGATGTTTTGTGGGCAGAGAACAGAGAACATTTCAGGGGGAGAAAGGCCATGCTCTAAGACCTGGTGTCAGGAATGAACACAGTATTTGTTCACAGGTGGTGGCAGGTAGCTGGATACTGGTGGAGTGGTGTGTACTGAGGTGGGAAAAATAGGGTAGAAATAGATTTTCATGCTCAGACTTTATCCTATGGGCCTTGGGAGGTATCTGGAGGCTTTAGGAGGAAAGTAATATGAATAGATCTGATCACCAGGTACATCAAGAGGTAGGAAGACCTATCTGAGAAATATTCTCTAGATAGATGGAAAAATAGAACACTCAAGACACCAGTTTTCTTCCCTTTAGCTGATCCCTCAGTGTCTGATTTGAAGTGCAAGGAAAAGGAAGGATGCATTTATTTTCACTTCAAGTTTACTTACCTATTTCAGATGTTGGGAATGTGGGGAGAAAAATAGCTAATGGAGAGAAAGAAGACATAAGAGAGGAGAAAAAGGAGAAAAACGTGACAGAAATGGTATTGTAGTTTGAATAAGCCCGGAAGCGGAGAATAAAAATTAAAGCTTGAAAACACGTTTTTCCACCTGCCCATATGGAAGTGTCAAAGCCTTTCCCAGGGAGGCCAAAGGCCATATCCAGTGGCCTGCACCGCCACCTGCAGGTGGGAATCTATAACTGCAATGATCGCATCTCCTGGATTTTATCCTCAGCTTTGGAGAAAGTAAGACGAAGCCAGAGTGTGCCTTGTATGTCATCAATCTGCCCTCAAGCTAGGCCATCAGATTACTTATTTGTTTACATTTAAACCTAGTTTTAGATTACCATTTTTCATGGACCTTAAAAGCCCTCCCGCCCCCGTATTTTTACATCTGATAATGAGAATTGTCTTGGAATTGATCAGGCACTTTAATTGGCAGTGCTTTTTCCTTTGTGATACAGAAAGGGGCATCTTACAATTGGTGTCATCTTAGACGGGGCTATATTTATTTTGCATATATCAGAGGTGCGGCCTGATGACTTTTTTTTAGTGTGAAAGATCTGCTTCCACCTTGAATTTCGAATATCTCCTTTTTCTTACATCTTGGCTCTTCATTACTTACTAGCTATTTGATTTTTGCCAAGTTAATTATTTTTCTAAGTCTCAATTTCTTCAGCTTTAATACTATTTATCTTATAAGATTCTGTGACAGTTATGTGAAATTATATATCAAGTCCTTGAACAGGTAATACCTAGCACATTAAAGAACTCAATAAATGATAGTTATTACCACTGCCAAATTAATGTCTCAAAAAACAGCTGCTTCTGCTACTACCCTAGTGAAAGGCATCCAGACAATAACACTCTTCACTCGTGCTATTGAATCCCAAATGCAATCTGTGTGGATTAATTCCTGGAATTTATGAGAGCTACTGCTGAGGAGCTTGCTTTATGTTGATAACAAAAGGCGTGAGGGTTCAGGTGGAGTCTATGGGCATTTATTTTAAATGCACCAATTTGGATGTTTAAAGTCTTAAGCAGAACCCAGCTATCTTTGCCCACTATAATTCAAAACCTCCTGTCACCAAACCATGTTTGGTTTTTTTGTTTTTTTTTTTTCCTGTGCCCTTAAAACTTCCCAGCCTGGTTTCTGCTTTATTCTGATAAACCTGGAAGTGCAGGGCCCAGCCTTTTAAGTAAAACTGCTTTCCCAGTAGTTAAGTCAGTTGAACATAAATGAAATAGAAAATGACAATGATAACAGGTAATGCTATCGCTGCCTGCTGGATGCTGTTTGTAGCTCTCCCCAGCAATCACAGGATAAAATAAAGCCCATGTTGAAGGGCAGTTTCTCTAATTGCTGCCACCAGATATAAGCAGCCTGGACTTGAAGCCTCTGTTAGCTCTGCAGGGGAGCAGCTCTCAGGAGCACCTGGATGGGGGTGAAGCTTATAAAGATGTCTTGAAGCAGGCTTTCATGTTTGTCAACTGGCTGCCCCTTGAACTCTCTAATATCCCTTTTTTCTTAAATGATATGAAATTGTATAGTTCAAGTTCTTAGCACAAGTTCCGACGAGAGAGAAACATCAGTGGAAAGGGGAAGAAATCAAAGCTTTTTATGGAGGCCGCCACATGCTTTCTTGATAGCTTATTGCATTTCTGGGACTTATGTTGGGACAAAGAGCTGAAGGGGGACAGATGGAGACCTCAAGTTCTCATCCTGTCCTAGCCTTGCCCTTCTATGTCAATCTGCTCCTATTCCTGGGCATTATTCAGTTTTACTTCACAACTCTTGTAAGTAGATATTAAATTCATTTTACACATCGGGGCTCCAGATAGATTGAGAATCTTTCTCCTGTGTGATGAAGTCAGGGTTTGAATACAGGTCGATGTGATATCAATGCCTGCATGAGTATTTTTTCCATGAAACAGGCTTTCCTCACCTCTTTCCTCTACCCCAAGCAGAAACGTGGCCTGAATCCACATCCACCCACTCCTGTAGACCTTGTTGCCCATGGCATAAATGATTATACTACTTACATGCAAAGTATGTGAACACCTGCTAATTTATATAAGCCTCAGGACAGCCTTTTGAGATACTTATAAATAAGAAACTAAGGGACCCAAAGAAGTGCAGTAACTAGTCCAATGTTGCACAGCTTGGACACAGGAAAGCTCCTATTCGAGCACAGATTTCACAGTGAGAAGAAGTCTCTTGTGTTGCCAATAAGGCACACCATCCTAGTTTTGATACTTAAAAAGGATGTAATGCTCATACAGTGTACTTAAAAAGAAACATAATTTCTAGGACTATCAGATTTCTGGGGCCAAAAAGGCTAATGTTATGAGCTTTCCTAAGGTGCCATCATAAAGGATGGATTGGTGAGTGCAGAGAGATGGTGATAACTGATAGTTGATAAATGAATTTTGGAGTTATCAGCCAATTTGGGGTAAGATTTAGTGATTAATTTATATCTGAATGTTTTCTTCAGCTGTATAAAAATTATAAAAATAATTTAAAGGACTCCATGAGCTTTTAAAGGGGAATCTAACAGGTCTCTTGGGTCTTGTGTGGCTCTGTTGCCCCCCCTGTCATGATAATAGAATAGAAACTGCAGAAAAATGTATTTAATATATTGCTTCGACCAAGGTTGCTGTATTATTGGGGGAGGAAATGTGGTGTTGAAGCACTTTTTCTGCAGTAATTATGACAGTATTTATTCATTATGTTCTTTCTTTTTTTGAATAGTAATAAGGAATGAGATTTTACAGTATACAGTTTGTTGTACATATATACATGCCTATCCACAAATATACATGAATTCATTTCTTGAGAGATACTCTTATTCTACTTAGAGATATTTTACTTAGATCTAGATTTCTTTTTTACCCAGATTTACTGGGGTGTAATTGACAAATAAAAATTGTATACCAGGTATACAATTGTGTTCAAGGTATACAGCTTGATGATTTGATATATGTATACATTGTTAAATGATCACCACAGTCAAGTTAATAAATATGTCCAACATCACTTAGTGGGTGTCTATTTAAGATCCATTCTCTCTTAGTAAATTTCAAGTAAAAAATACAGAATTATTAACTATAGTCACCATGCTGTACATTAGGTCTCCAGAACTTGTTCATCTTATAACTGAAAATTTGTACCCTTTGGACTACAGGTCCTCATTTGTCACATATCCCCAGCACCCGACAATCACCATTTTATGAGTTCAACTTTTTCAAATTCCTCATATAAGTGAGATCATGCAGTGTTTGTCTTTCTGAGCTAATGTTTTAGCCTTTCCAGAGTATGACAAGTATAAATTCTACCCCCAGCCTCAACATCTTTGGTAAATCTTATAGAATATACTAGTTGGTCCAAAAAGTTGAAGGTGAGCCCTTGGACCCAAACCGATCTCTTCCCTGCACATTTCAGATGCCAGAATCTGCAATGGCTCTTCAGGTATCCACAGTCATCCCGCTGGCCTTTCACAAGAAGTTATGTGTAGAGACCAAGGCAGAAGATAGCTATTCCTTTTTGTTTGGGAAATATTTATATTTTGTTTGCATTAGATTAGATAAATACTCTTAAATATGAGCTAATATTAAGGGAAACTATGCAAATCCTTTGTTGAAGTAGGCAGGGTAATTATATGTAAATAATGTAACATTATTCAGGTAATGATTTCTATTGACCAGTGTCACGTCATGGATTGATCCAATTATGCACCCACATCTATTTTATATGCATTTGTCTAGTATCACGTCATTAATGTGTATATATTTATTTATATCTTTCTAAATGTTTTCTTCACCTTTATAAAAAATTATAAAAGTAGTTAAAGCACTCCATGAACTTTTAATTTAATAGGACTCCAGGGTCTCGTGTGGCTCTGATGCTTCTCTACCATGATAATGAAAAAATAGAAATATCAGGAGAATGTATTTAACACACACACACACACACACACACACACACACACACACACACACACACACACACACGTGAATATATACCCTCAGGACATAAGGCAGTCAGGTGTGGGCGAGACTGCTTATGTCATCTGTTTGATTTATTGCAGAAAAACAAACCAAAACAGAATTTCTCTGGGGCTTCCTCTTTTATGCATTCTGTGAGTTCTTGGAAATAAGCCTCAGAGATTTCTGCAGCAAAGATGAGAAAGTAGCAGATCCTGGGAAGAACGTGGACTGCTCAGATCTGGGGGACCCTGAGTGTCTGTGTCCCTTGACAGTAAGATACTAGGAAGCTGCAGAGTGAGAGAGAGGGTTCTCTGAGGCCGGGCTTCTCAGGAGCAGACGGCTTGCCCAGCGGGAGGTGGGCAATTCCCTGCTGCTTCTCTACTAGGCCTGCTGGGAGACACAGCTTCATCTCCCATCTCTCAATGAGCCCTCGTCACTCGGGGACTCAAAGAGGGTTCCTGAGTCACAAAATGCTGATATAGAAACATAAGGAGCCACCTAAGGAGCACAGAAGCCAGAGTGAGGAGGATAGAAAGAGTATAAAGAATCCAAGTCGAAAATAAATTTCAGATAAATTAAAGACTTGAAGATTTAAAGATAAAGACTTAAGTTAAAAACCTAACAAATGTACTAGGAAGCTGTTGGAACTTAACTTCAGGTCCTCACTTAAAGTTAGGACTTTACCTTGCATGGGTTGCTTCTGTAGTCCTAAGAGGGACCCAGCAGTGTGTCCACAGGGTCATACATTTTTGGAAATTTGCCCAACACAGTTATTTCAATCACCAATAGCAAAGGCCACTGTCTCTTTTCCCTAGAATAATGAGCCTTCATGGTTGGTTCAGGACTGAGGGAATTTCCAAGAGATGGGACTTTCAGGGCTTAAACCAGCCAAGTTCTTGGCAAACCTACACCCCACTCCCCTTTTCTTCCCGCATGTCTCTTAGCAGATGGCACCAGAAACAACACAGCATTTATGGAACCTGGCAGAGGGGAGTTTGAATAAGGGACACATTTATTTTGGGCTTAGTGGCGTGTATGACTGTGCTTTGGAGTCATTTTGTGTTAAGTTATTGGTAACCATCCTCATGTACAAATGGCCTCCAGGATACTAGTACTGCCCACCTGGCTGACCCAACCTAGCACTCTCTCGCCAAGATACAGGGTCACGCTTGTCCCACACTCCGATCATGTCCTACTGTGTCTAGCACCAGAAGCATAAAGATAGTGGAGGAGAAACAAAGTTGGGACTGTATGGAGCCACAAGTCCATCTGTGGGAACATCTTCAACTCATCAAACATATACAGTCAATGGTAGAAGACGAATTATCATTGATACTTAGAATGGAAGTTCTCCCTGATCAAGACTAGACTTGAGAACACACTGTGTACAATTATGAATGCACAGCACATTTTTCCTTTGCTGCTGTGAATTGAGAGAAATGTGATTTTTCAGATTTCCTGTTTTAAAGACACAACCGTGCAGTGGTCCTATCACCAGTAAGTGTGTCTGTGTCTGAGCTCATATGGCTTATGCATGCCAGCTATCAATAATACAACAAATTTTGATCAATTCTGCTAGAGGAAACACTAGCTTATTTCTCTGTTCTCCCCGTGGGAAATATTATAAAATTGCAGTTGTATGAAGAGGTTATCAAAGGACGTGAAGCTAAAAAAATGAAGGAAGATAAAAGTCTACAGACAAGAGTAAAAAATTATGTCACCTTTCTGGATTTGGAGGACGTTTGAGGAATTTGTTAACATGTAAAAATTGGCATTCTATTATGATTTCTTTTCACATTCTAAACAAATATTCACTGTTGTGCTCAACTTTTTATTTGTTTGCATTTTTTCTTAAGAAGTCTTGTAATATGGAAACTTATGTGAAGTTTATTCTTCAAACCTGTATCTTACCCTGAAAAAAAAATGTGTAAAAATCCTATCTGTATGTACATTTAAGGCGGTGGGGTTGTCTTAAGCAATTTGAAATCCTATAAACATTCAAAAAGCATAGGCAAATTCCACTCTGTAAATATTAAATAAAAACTTTTGTATGATAAAATATGACTTCAAAAAAAATCACTAGAAAATAATAGATTTGGAAAAATGTTTGCCACCCAGATAGCAGAGAGAGTGTTAATATCTAAACTGTACAATAAGATCTTGAAACTGATGAAAAGGGAATGCACAAACTGTTGGGATAAGTAAAACAGGACATGAAAAGGCTGCATTTCTTTCAAGTACACGTTTTAGGCCAGAAAGCAATTTCAGCAGCTACTACAGTGTATCATACAGACCCGAATCTCTGATAACAATAAATTAGAAAGCAATAACAGGATAACCAAAAGAACCATTCAAATGGAAACATGAAACACTTCTAAATAACATGTGGATCAAAGAAGAATTCATCAT
Organism: Cynocephalus volans; assembly: GCF_027409185.1. NCBI lineage: Eukaryota > Metazoa > Chordata > Mammalia > Dermoptera > Cynocephalidae > Cynocephalus > Cynocephalus volans. The sequence continues at coordinate 49,167,832 of NC_084462.1, forward strand.
GGAAATTAAGCAATTGTTTAAAATTGGACAATAATGAAAATACCTCGTATTAAAAGTTGTGGGATGCACTTAAAACTAGAGTGTCAAGGGTTTGTATTGGGAAAAAAAGACAGAATGAATGGGGTAAGCGTCTACCTCAAGACATCTTTAAGAGGATACTGTACCCAAAGAAGGAAGGAGGAGGAAAAAAATTAGAGCACAAATTAACAAAACAGAACACAAAGATAAAAATCATATAAAAATCAAAGGTGTTTGTTTAATTTGCATTGGTTGATAGAATGAAAAATTCTCATGTGATTGAGCAAGAAAACAAAGAAAAGGTATGATAAACAATACCAGGAAGTAAGCATGACACAGTGAGAGATATAATGCAGAAATAGTAAGAGAAAGCTTTGAATGAATTTATACCAATTATTTTTTAAAAAAACTGAGACAAATGGATAAATTTCGAGAAATTATTTATTTCTGGTTATATTTATCCAATTTTCTAGTTATATGTATAACTTACCAAGAATGTGATTCCAGAATAAATAGAAACAAGAATTGATCTTTAACCATTAAAATTTTAAATAGTTCATGCCCACTGACACCTGCAGCCAGCCCAGTGTGAGCTGCCGCTGGAAGCACCCTAGGCTCTCCCAAGCTGGAGTGATGGGGGGCCTCATGCCTTGGCCATGTCCCCCCAGCATGTGCAACCAGCCCAGGGACAACCACCAAGCTGAAGCAAAAAGGGTCACGGGTTCCCAAGGTGGGATGGTGGGGGGTAAGGGCTTTCCCACACCACCCTGACATCTGCACCCAGCCCAGCAATGACCAAGCCACCACTGAAAGCCCCCCAGTCTCCCCTAAGGGAATGAGGGGGGTGCCACAGGCCTCAATCCCACCCCTCTTCCTCCCTCCTTCTTCCATCCCATTTCCTTCTGCTTTCCTCTCTTCCACTCCCTCCCAGCTGCTCCATAATAACGTTCCAGATTGTAAAAACTAATATCAATAAAATTTCATTTTCTTTAAAAAAAAAAAAAAAATACCTAAAAAAAATTTTTTTTAAATAGTTGATAAAATCTGTTCCCCAAATTGACTAATGGGTCAAATGTTTTAGGAGCTAATTCTTCTCAAAATCAAAAAAAAAAAAAAAAAAGAAAGAAAGAAATACATTATTCCTATGTTACACATAATATTTCAGAGAATAGAAGAAAAGCAGGAAGGCTTCCTAACTAATTTTCTAAAGCTAATGATAATGTTGACTAAAACAAAAAAGAACAGCACAAAAATTTTCTTATGCAGTCTTTCTTATGAATGCAAACTCAGAAATCCTGAAAGTTATCATATCATTATTTTTAAAGCCATTATGATCAAGGTGGATTTACCATGAGACTTCATGGATGATTTAACAGGAGAAAAAAAAAAAAAAAACAACTATGGATGCCATTCATTACAAACTAATTAAAAGATAAGACTTGCTATGTATACCAAAGTATATTCAAAACAAGCATTTGATGAAATCCAATATCTATTCAAGATTTACATGTCTATATACACACACACAAAATATAGAAGGCAACGACCTTACTTATAGAAATTATCTAGTCCAATCTTATAAAAATCTTTACACTTAATAGTGAAATATAGAGTCATTCTTTTCAATTTAGGAATGAGACAAAGATGGCCTCTCTGAGTCCAGTACAATACAAAAAAATAATAATAATAATAAATAGAAATTACTCTAACAAATGATATACCAGACTTCCATGGAGGGATGAATCCTTTATTGATTGATATAAAGAAAGAATGAAGCAAGTGCTTGGGGATTAGAAAACATACTTTCATAAAGGTGTCGATTATTTTCAAACTAATATATGAATTTCATGCGATTCTAATCAAAATTCTACTGGTAGAACTTGAAGTACTCATTCTAAAACTTATATAGAAAGCATAAGGCCAAAAAGAGCCAAGATAATTTTGAATTAGAACAAGGCAGAGGGACTCACCCCACCAGATATTAACATTTATTATAAAGTGATACCAATTAAGAGAGTATCAGTGCATGGCAGAAAAAAGCAAGTCCAGGAAAGATAATGTTCCTGAGGCTATTTATATAAAGCACAAAGTATGCAAAAATCAATATGATATATACAGTACCTATAGAAGCAAATATGCAATGAAAGTATAAAATATTGATGTAATGAGAAATATTAAATTTCAGGATAGTAGTTGCTTCTGATGGGGTGAGAGGAATCTAGAGTCCTAGGGGCTGCTGCCACGATTGCAATGTTCTATAAAAACAAAAATCTGAAGCAGAAATTCCCAATTTTCTAGATTCAAACACCCTTATTGTCTCAGTTATTTTTTCATGGCACCTCAGGCTGAAAGAAAGATCTAAAGGTTCTCTTTCACAAGTAGTTAGAATTCGAATAACAATAGATACACTATATAGTGTAAAAGGGTGCTTCAAAAAGTCCATAGAAAAATAGAATTGAAAGCTAATATGAATCATTTCGTGAACTGTTTGAAGTACCCTAATATTAGAGGATGTTAAATGCAATGGAAAAAAATTAAAAATTAAAGCGAGGACATAGGGGTGTGTACGTGTGTGTGTGCGCGTGCGTGCGTGCGTGTGTGCGTGTGTGTGTGTGTGTGTGTGTTGGAGTCATTGCAATTAACCAGGACCAAAAACTAGAGTCAGAATTCTCAAACCATCAAATATTTGGTTAGGCAAATGCTTTTAGAATGGAACGGCATACACCTGAACCCCTCATCCTTGACTGTCTTACATGATATTTCCACAACCTTGTACGTTTTCATGATCTCTTAGGTGTCTGGAGTTAGTGAAGTGGCCTTCTCCATCTCAACATAAATTAACGTGTAAAATGTTTGGTTATTGTTTAGAAGATCCACACATTCTAATCAATTAAAGATTATATAAACAGACACTCAATGACTAAATTCCTATTTCCTAGATGCCCAGATATGCACTTGCAGGGTTGTAGTCTTCCTAGACTAACACAAGTTAGGGAAGTCTCCCAGGGCGATAACCTTACTACACAGGATACCACCCATGCCTTCAGGCCTCACCCAAATCACCTCAGGGAAGTTTAGTGGAGAAACGCTGAAACCCAAGGTAGTGAAACCTAAATCCAAAACTCAGAGTCCTTGAGTAGGGGACAATTTGAGGCAAGTTCTCAAATAAAAGGAGATAGAAGAAGAGGAACTGTCTTCTCCAAACAGAACAGATAATATGAAAAACAGGGAAGGTTTCCCCACAGTGCCTCACATTCAGTAGGTGTTCACAGAATTAATTTAATTTGAATAAAATGCGATCATCTCATTACCATTGTTTTCTTGAGTGTATTAGCTCAAATAATACAAATACAAAATAGTACAGGAAGCCTCAAACAAATTTTTGTCATGAAAAAATGATCTTCTCAACCAAGGCCATTGTATGGCTACGGCTAATGTCTTTAATCCTGTCAGCATTGCCAATTGCAGGGCTAGTGTCTGGAATCCTGCCCACAGTGCCAAATGTAAAGTTACACAACTATGCCCGTTGTTGGCCTCTTTTACCTGCTGGTAATCCTGGGCTGATTATTGCATTAGGGCTAGGTCTGGAGCTCCCAGACCCCTCAAGCCCATTCACAGACTGGGTCACAAACCTTTCATATGCCAGGCTGGGTCACCAGACCCCTTCACGCAGGTCTGTAAGCTAGGTAACCAGCCAAAAGGTCCTGGGAAGCCATAGGTCGGAAAGCATGGCTGTGCCGGGCAGATGCCTGTGGCAGATGCCCACCCACCTGCTTCACTAAAACTCCTCTCTACCTCTCTCCCTCTCTCTCTGAAGAACATAAGAATAGCAACAAAACTAAAAAGATACATTGGCGTCCATGTGCACTAACTACACACACACACACACACACACACACACACATACACACACACACACACACACACACAATTTGCTTACAAAGGATGTGCTAAAGCCACACCCAACCAGACCCAAAGTGAGGGCCCTGACCAAACTATTCTATTTTCCCAACAGCCATGCAGAGAATTCCAAGAATACATCTTAAAATGAGGTAAAAATAATTCTTTCAAAAGCAAAGTGTTAATACAAATAGGTGGATGGAAGATTTAGACTTGAGATAAAACACATTGCTTTTTGTAATGGGCAACTTTGTGATTTCATGTATTGTTCATGGTTAATTTGTTAAAACACATATAAATAAAAATGCCCACAATAGTTCTATGCCACTTAGGTAGCAGTGATCAGAATTTAAAAACTGGAGACTGTTTTCATCTTCAGTTTTGTAGTTACTAGACGTGGAGACTTTGTTAAAGTTGACCTACATGACTGAAAATAACAAGATAATTGTCTCATCAATATACCTATTAGTAGATATGTTCTTTTACCCAGTTAGGATGCCTCACAATCTCCTTTGATGTCTACAATGATTATGAAATATAAATGATATAAATGAACTGGTGAGCTTCTAAAAGGAAAATGATTTGTCTTGCCCCAAAACCAAGTTCATAGAATTGTCATTTATTTAACAAAGAAAATACAGGGATCAGAACCCGAGTCTGCCAGTCCCTTGCTTTTGATCTGTGTGGGCAGAAAATTCTACTCCATCATCTGAAGCCATTGTCCCCAAGAGCAGAGCTGCAAGCTGTTGTATGTCCATATCGAATCTGCAGCAAAATGAGAGACAAAAAAGGTGTTTTACATAAAGCTAACTTTATTTTTTAAAACTGTCCCTTATTCTGAGATTTTTATCATATTTAAGAAAGAGTAGATGGTGGAGTGTTCTTACATAGTGTATGTACTTGACACAATTTGAATCTGCAGCTTATTTTTATCCTCTGTTCTTTAAAAAAATGTATTTTACTGATAAAATCCAAAATTTGGGGACAACAGACCTAAAAAAGTTTACATTATTCTTTGTTCTCTTAAGACACTAGATGGGACTTTAGCTATAAACGGTCTAAATTTTGCAGAAAGCACAAAAAAATTAGCAGGATGAAAGATCAAATAACACATCAGGAAGTCAAGTTGTATCACTGTGTCAATGAGAAGTCAAAAAAGTTTGATTTACAGCCACTGCCAGGAATGCTTTTCTACTGTGTGTAGTTAGAGGGCAAGCTTGAAATACATGTCTTAGCAGAAAAAGTAAATGATCTGTGGGGAAATGGTGAGGAATTTGTCATTGCTCAAATCTGGTGCTCAGCCTTGGGCTGAGTTTAATATTAATCTTGTAGAGGCACGTTTGCAGTGGCATAGAGAATAAGAGAAATGCACCCTGGATTTATTGAGCATGTGGTAAAAATCCATTTTTGTAGGGCTGTTTTTCTTCTGCAATAAATGATTAGGAGGGGAAAAAAAGAAAAGCTTAAAATTGGTGTCAAGCTCTTTATTCCATCCATTTGGGATTAGCTGGAAGATAAATATGTCTGTTTATAATGTATCACTTCTGATGAAGTTGAAAAGATGAAGAGGAAAAAAGTATTGAGCAGGCAGGAGTGTGTGAGGACTTAGCTGAAGTTCTTACGGTAGAGCTTGTCAAGCAGTAATGGGCTATCGATGAATTTTTATTGCCTGAATTTGATACACAAGCTGAGTACAGTCCTTCCAATTCTATGAGGAAATAAATGTTACAGAATGAGAATTTATCACTCCTTCCCGCACAAGATTTACAGATGAATGAATTTTTCTCATCTGTTAACAAAACATACGATACCCTGAAACATTAATCATTGTCAAATTGGGGGGCTTGTATTATATTGCAATTGTGCAATTAGGTTAGTGGGCTATACATCCCTGTTTCCATATTAGCTGAAGAGAAGCTATGGGTACACACACCACTGGCATTTTTTAAAGACGGGGGCTTAAAACATATTTCAAAAATTGTGCATTGTTCTACCAAGCATGGGGCTGAATCAAGAGGTATAATTTGGTACAAGATGGCAGCTATGGTGAGATTCCCTTTTCAGCCTTATTTCTTATTCTCTCCAGGATGTTCCCCTTCATGTTGTTAGGTGGGGTGTTTAGTGCTTAGCACCTTACTTTGCACATGTTAAGTGACTGCCTGCCTCAGACAAAACCATGCATTCTTGGTGAGCTTCTAGCAAGGATGTTAGAAGAGGAAAGTAATACAGTGGGAAATATGTGTGCATGGCTTGGTGCAGTCCCGAGTGCTAGGGATATATTTTTGGCAGTATTTCCTACCCACCTGAAAAATCCCAGTTATGATGCACCAATAGACTGGATATATGACATTATAAATGATGTCAGAGCCAGCTTCACCTTCTTACCATGTCCATAGTGAAAAATATTTGAAATCTGGTATCTTATAAAGACCTTTATTTTTTTTAACCATAGTTTTTTGTTTGCATAAATAGTTCTGGTTTACTGTTTATTTTGTAAATCTGCCTATACAGTACCTGTAACAATCTTTTGCATCGTTTAAGCATCCAGACCTTAAATTGATAGTGACCATGTATTGTTTCCACCAAGTTCCAATGGTTTTGTTTTTCCATTTGGTTTCATTTGGTTATTAACATTGTTTGCAGATGTACCAGAAGACTTTTCTTAAAAGGAAGGTGCTGTATGTTTGATCATGACTCTCCAAAACAAATTCTTTGGAAGTTGGAAGAACAACTTAGAAAATAGTTGTTACCTAAGGTCTGCATTAGGCAAGTCACAAAGATCAATGAGTTGGCATACAATAGACTAGATCAATGAGCAAGCACTTCCTTAAATCTCATTACTACACTGACATCCTTGCACACTGTGGTTTATAGCCTGTGGCATTGTTTGGTGGACTCTTTCCTCAGCATTCAACTATTCAATACACTACCAGCATCTGATAGAATATAATATATGTTACAGGCATTCCTCAGCAATGTTAGTGTCTGGCAGAGTCTAGAATATTCTTCCCCACATTTTTTTTTTTTTATTAAGCGCTCCTTTTAAATGTCAAATACAAGTGTGCTTCAAAAAGTTTATGGAAAAATAGAATTAGAGGATAATACAAATCTTACCATGAACTTTTTGAAGTACCCTTGTATTTCACATGATTTAAGCTATTGTTTATTAAGAAGTTTATCAGTTTAGGGGGCTGGCCCCATGGCTCACTCGGGTGAGTGCGGTGCTGGTAGCGCCGAAGCCACAAGTTTGGATCCTATATAGGGATGGCCGGTGTGCTCACTGGCTGAACGTGGTGCTGACAACATGGTGCCGAGGGTTGCGATCCCCTTATCGGTAAAAATTTTTTAAAAAGAAGTTTATCAGTTTATAAGATAATATGTTTTTCCTAGCTCTGAGGTTAAAAAAAATATTTCATATAGTTCATATACTCTTAGGACATTTCTAGAAGCAATAGATTACACGGTCTCCCCCTCCCCACCACACACACACTTTGAAAAAAATCTTCCCAATTCCAAGAATGCAGTTCTGGGAAAGGAACTCAATGAATTCTTTCGAATTTTGTGGTAAATATAGCTAAAATTATCTGAATCCAGCATTTGGTATTAAAGGATAGGAAGGAGCTATACAAGGATACTACAAAAAGTGGGAAAAAATAGAATTAAAAGAAATTACAATCTTTCCATGAATTTTTGAAGACACCCTCATACTTAATAGTGTTACTGAATTAGGCTCTTGGGTCCCAAAGTCATAGAAATGAACAATGTACCCAGGAGTAAAGGAAGCAATGCTTTATTAAAAGAGGAGACAGACTTATGCATAAGGGGAATAGCTACAGCAAAGCTAGACCCCCCCCCCCCACCACTACCATGGGAGCTGTTCAGGGTCTTTTATAGTGAAAGGAGTTAAGGAGTACAGGCCAGCATCACCATAGGTGGTCCATTCTGTTCTTCCTGGTTGCATCATGAGTGCGTGTTCAGTAGGTCCAAGATGGCAGTGGTGTTCATCATTGCCACTCCAGGAGGGTCATTGTAGTGGTCACCTTGAAGCTTTGTGCTCATGGGAATTTCTAAAGGCATCTTAAGGTTAATCTGTAACTTAATTTTTACAATTACAATAAACAAGCCTCATGGAGGGGTTTTGCAACTCAGTGAATATCTGTTCCCCTCTTAGTTTATTTTACCAGGGTGGGCCATGGTGTAATCATGTGCCCTGGGGGGTCTCATGACTAAGGTGTGGAAAAGTAACAGTGTCCTCTGGAGGGAAAATGGAGTCAGTTTGGTTCACAGGCCTAGTGGTGATTTGCATTCCTTCCTTTGCCATATTCTAAATTTTCTCTCAAATATACATAATGATTCGGGATTAATTTAGGATTATTAAATCCATCAAAATCTGGTTCAAACTTCCATCTCAGATTTTTCCTCTATTTTCCTCCTGCCTCCTGATGGGATCACAGCTCCAAGGCAAGAAAAATAAAAGCTCTTTGCTCTTGCTGCTGGCTTCTCTCACAAGCAGTCCCGCCTTTTCCTCCAGCTCTGTAGTTTCTAGAGAAAGATGTTCTTGAATTACTTTCTGACCCAAGAGGATCTACACAAGATCTTAGGGTGTCTGGGTGGTCTTTCTAGGGTCCTTCCTCCTACCTATAGGTCATGTCCCCACCTGACAATTCAGTTGTTCCCCACATTCCCAAGACTGGCCAGACAGAGCTTCTGGACTGGCCTCCAAGACATGAGCAGCATTTTCTAGTCACAACTGTTCTTTTATCTAAAACCATTGGCTAAATGACAATCTAGAAATTCCAGAACTTCAGTGGCAGGTATGTTCTTTGGTAAATATTAAATATCCAAATGACTATTTGAAACCTACATGACATTGAAGGGGTGGGAAAAGAACTGGAAAGATTTAGCCAAGCAAGAGCAGGTTAGTACGATTTCATGGAAGTGAAATTTAAGGATTAAGCTAAATTTATACCTATATCCACATGCTAAGTATTCACACTGAAATCTTTTGCCAGCCATTTATTTGGAACTAAGTAATACATTACAAAGAGGGAATATATTGTAAAAAGATAGGTGGCCTGACTTATCATCCATTCCAGTATCAAAATTTGTAGAAAGAACATTGGAACTAAAAGGTAAATTGTAATATCTAGCCAGTCCATTAGGCCCCGTAGTACATTTTGGCACAGGCATTGAAACTTGTTTTGTAAGTAAATGTGATAGTTATTTCTTGCAAGATATCAGTCTTCAAGTTAAGGATCTACACCATTCATCTCTAACTGCCTTTCATAACTCAGATGTTTTATTAAAAGCATATTTATTTGTATTAAATTTATACTTAAGACTAAAATTGAAAAGTCAACCTTAAAAAATTTATTTATTCTTGTTAACAAATATAAATAAAATTTTCTAAAAATTTATAACAGTAATCATTGCAGACATGCATTTCCTGAAATAAATCTCTCTTTTGCCCCTTTTCCCTTGCCTTCTTCTCTTCTCTTTCTCTCACACCAGCCTACCTTCACTTCCTTTACCACCTCCCATTGTCCAGGGAACCCATGATATGTCCCTCCATGATTTTTCTTAATAGAATATGTAACATATGCACACACATCTGCACATTTACAGATTATTAAAATTATATTAGTATATCTGCGTCTTGTTTTTCTTACTTAATATCTCAAAATAAGCTCTCAAAGTCAAGTGGCATAGCTACTCTTTTTAAGCCTGCAAACTATTTATGGTGTGGATATACCCTAATTTATTCAGCCATAAGCCTATTGAAAGACATTTACTCTATTTTTAAAATTTTGTCTCTATGACCAATCCTCTATAAACATCCTAGTGCATGTACCACAGCAACAACTCAGAAAGAGAGCAATTATTATTTACACTTTACAAATAAGAAAACTAAAGTTAAGAAAAGTTAACATATGCAAATGATTATACCATGGGTCCTGTTTGACTTTAATCTCATATTTTCACCATAGGACATGACACCATTTTGTTCTTATTCTGCCTTCTTAAAAATCATAGGTTACTAAATGGAAACGTGCAACTCCTGCTGAGTCAACTAGTAGATCAAGTTGACACTGTGCCTGAGAGTGGAGAGTAAATATAGCTTTGAAATTTAAGAAAAAGAGATAATTTTGTATTTATTTCTATAAAGAGATCTGTTAAAGTACAATTGTTTATTATAAATCTAAGTATTTTGGGAGAAATATGGTGTTGGGAAAATAGAATAGTTTGGTCAGGCTCCCTCACCTTGGGGCAGGTTGGGGGTGGTGCAGCATTCTTTGTGGGCAGGTTGTGTGTGGGTGGAGTTGGTGCACCTGCATGGCACCACCACCTTGGCTAAAGTTTACTATCTTGGGTAGCCACTGCCACACCGAGTGGCCATGCTTTCCAACCTGTGGCTTCCAAGGACCAGTTTGCCAGTTACCTAGCTCATAGACCTGCATTTAAGGGGTCTGGGGACCCAGCCTGGCATATGTGGGATTTGTGACCCAGTCTGTGAGCAGGCTTGAGTGGTCTGTGAGCTCCAGATCTAGCCCTAGCTCTACAACTGGCCTAGTCGGCAGGATTATGGGCAGGTAAAAGGAGCCCGACAACTGGCATAGTCATGTAGCTCGACATAGGGCAAACAAGAATTTCAAAAAAAAAAAAAAACACAAAACAAAAAACCACCTTCTAAGACTGGATAATTTAAATAGCCAGGTAAAATATAAAGGGCATCCCAGATTTCTGGTTTGGGGACAGATGGATTAACTTAAATAAGACTAAGCCTCCTGCTGACAACTACATGTAAACAACTCTGGGAACTCACAGAAGAGAAATTAACAGAGGTGGGTTTGCACAACTGTGATGCCTGAGAAGAGACTAGCACACAGGGAACTCCACATTTATCCTGGCTTTTTCCTTGAAGGCATTTTCCAACTTTCTGTTGAAGAACATAGAGTCCAAGCAGAATGTGATTGTCTTACTGGAGATAGTGAACTCAGAATTCCAAGTGCTACATTGACTGGGATCTGAGGGGCAAATTTCCTAAGAGCAGGGGAGTACACAGAAGCAAAACTCCAAAATCTCTGAACTAATTCCTATCAAGTCATTGGCTGATTCCTAAGATGAATATGGCAGGGTAAGAGTCCAAAAGCCCAGCAGACTACAGCATCTGAAAGGCCATACAGAACAGTAGAGATTCCTGCAGCTGCATGTTGTTGCAGAGACTATGATTGAATTCTTGACAAGTTGGAGGTGCTTTGGAATATACCCAAGACTTTCAGTTGAGATCCAAAAAGGTCCACAAATGAGGAATAAAGGCCACAAATTCATAATAAGGACCACACCGTAGAAGATAGGACTATGGCTCACAAGTAATCACAAAAGTGAAATACAGAAAGCCCAAACACTAAAATTAAACATCAAATAGATTATGGCAATCTGCAGTTCCAATTGTTTCCCAGAAAAAAACCTAACCATTGCTGGAGAAAGATGATATTATCAATAGCCTCTATACTATACGATCTACAATGTCAGATATCCAATAAAAATAATTAGTGGAATTAAAACACTGAACCAATTAACCAAAAATATATTTTTAGAAGACCATAGTAACAGACCCACAGGAGATCCAAGTAATTTAGTTAAAATAACTATGATTACAATTCTTTTAAAATGGATAAAACATTGGAAATTTTATCAGAGGACGGGAATTTATAAATTCAGGCTCTAGAACTAAAAAATACTATATCTAATACTAATTATTAATAGGTTTAATAGAAATTAGACAAAGCATAGCAGATGATAAGAGAACTGAAAGGTCAGTGCAATATATTAAAACTGAAAGGTAGGGGGAAAAAAGAAAGAAAAAACATAAAAGACATGACATGTGTTTAACTAATACAGAACTGTTCAATAAAAACATAATGGAAGCATCAAATGTGAATAAGACTTTTTCAGAAATACAAAATTTGAAAAATTTATCACCAGCAGATTTGCATCTGTACCACAAGAAATGTTAAAGGACATTCCTCAGGCAGAAGGAAAAAAAAAATAGAAGAGACAAATGTTAATCTACAAAAATAAATAAAGAACATCAGAAATGTCTATGAGTTTAAATATATAGGATTTAAAAATATTCTGATCTTTTAAAAGACTGCTTAAACAAAGTAATAACAATGTAGTGTGGAAGTTTATAACATATATGAAGTACAATGTATAAAAACAATAACAGACACACAGGGTCCTAGGCAGGAGGTATGGGCAGCCCCCAACATCTGACAGAAGGTGGGAGCCTTCCAAAAACACCACTTCCATACAGGTGGCCCAGAGGAAGTCTCTCTACTCAAAGCTGACTTCAGAGTAATAGAAGAAGCAATTGCTCAAACAGATGACTAGACGTAAATGTACAGATACTAGAAATACAAAAATTCCAAGAAAATATGACACCTACAAAAGAATACAGTAATTCTCAAATACCAGACCATAAAGAGCAGGAAACCCTTGAAATGACTGAGAAGGAATTCCAAGCAACAATCTTAAGAAAACTCACTGAGGTAGGATCAGACTCAGACAACATAATGAAATGAGAAAGAAAAAAAAAAATCCAGGATATGAAGGAGGAAATTTACAAAGAAATTAATACCTTAATGAAAAATGTAGCAGAACTTATGGAACTGAAAGATTCATGCAATGAAATAAAAAACATAACCTAGAGCTTAAACAGCAGGATAGAACAAGCAGAAGAAAGAATTTCTGATCTTGAAGATAGTCTTTTTTAAATAACCCAGGCAGACCAAAAAATAAAATTTTTTTTTAATGAAGAAAATCTGAGAGCTAAGCAGAAAAACTTAAGCAGTCAAACTCTCAAATCGTGGAAGTTCCAGAAAGAGAGGAGAAAGGAAAAGGCAATGAAAACCTATTCAGTGAAATAATAGCAGATAACTTCCCAGGTATAGGGAGAGACATGGACCTTCAGATCCAGGAGGTTCAAAAATCCCCAAACAGATTCAACCCAACAATATCCTCTCCAAGACACATTATAGTCAAACTGGCAAAGCTCAAAGACAAAGAAAGAATCCTAAAAGCAGTGAGAGAAAAGCATCAAGTCATCTGCATGGTAGCTCTTATCAGACTAACAGCAGACTTCTCAACAAGAAACTCTATAGGCCAGAAGAAGATGAGGTGATATATACAAAATACTAAAAGAAAAAAAAACTGCCAGCCAAGAATACTACACCGAGCAAGACTATATTTCAGAAATGAGGGAGAAATCATGTATTTTCCAGACAAACAAAAACTGTGGGAGTGCACCAGCACATGACCAGCCCTACAAGAAAACCTCAAGGGAGTCATGCATCAGAATCCAAAAAATGATAATCACTACCACGAATACACAAGAAAGAACTAAACCCACTGGTAGAACAAAAATGCAAACAAGAAAGAGAAAGAAACTAAATCTTACCATCTCAAAAAACCAACACACATCAGAGACAAATAATAAAAGGGGAAGAAAGGAAAAAAAGATGTTTAAAACATCCAAACAAAAATTGATAAAATGCCAGGAGTAAGACAATATCTTTCAGTAACAACCCTAAATGTAAATGGGTTAAACTCTTCACTCAGAAAACACTGACTGGATGATTGGATTAGGAAGCTAGACCCAATGATATGCTTGCTTCAACAGATTCACCTCACCTATAAAGACACACACAGGCTAATAGTGAAAGGATGGAAAAAGATATACAATGCAAATGTAAACCAAAAATGAGCTAGAGTATTTTTATATTGGATAAAATAAACTTTAAACCAAAAACCATAAAAAGAGATAAAGAAGGCCACTATATAATGATAAAGAGATCTACTGCGCAAGAAGAATAACAGTCATAAACATATATACACCCAACACTGGAACATCCAGAAATATAAAATAAACACTATTAGGCCTAAAGAAAGAGATAGACTCAAATACAATAAGAATTGGGGATCTGAACACTGCTCTGTCAGCACTGGACAGATCTTTCAGGCAACAGATCAACAGGGAAACACAGTATTTAAATTCTCATTTAGACCAACAGGACCTGGCAGATATCTACAGAACATTTCATGCAACAACCACATAATATACATTCTTCTCATCAGCACATGGAACATTTTAAAGAATGGGCCATATGTTAGCTCACAAATCAAGTCTCAACAAATTTTTTAAAATTGAAATTATTGGGCCGGCCCGTGGCTCACTCGGGAGAATGCGGTGCTGATAAAATTGAAATTATTTCAATTATCTGTTCAGGTCACAATGGATTAAAACTGGAAATCAATAACAAGCAAAACTCAGGAAACTATGCTAATATATGGTAATTAAACAACATGCTCCTTAATGAACTATGGGTCCAAGAAGAAATTAAACAGGAAATCAAAAAATTTCTTGAAACTAATGAAAATAAGGACACATCATCCAAAACCTATGAGATACTGCAAAAGCAGTACTAATAGAGAAGTTTATTGCAATAAATGCCTACATCAAAAGAACAGAAAGATTTCAAATAAACAACCTAATGCTATACCTCAAAGAACTAGAAAAACAACAATCCAATCCCCAAATTAGTAGATGGAAAGAAAAAAGATCAGAGCAGAACTAGATGAAAGAGACCCAAGAAATGAAACAAAAGGTAGGTTTTTTGAGAAGATAAACAAAATAGATAAGGCATTAGTTAGGCTTACTAAAAAAAGAGAGAAGGCCCAGATATCAAAAATCAGGAATGAAAAAGGGGTTTACAAACAATACCACAGAAATACAAAGAACCATTAGAAACTATTATAAACAACTATATGCCAACAAATTTGAAAACCTGGAGGAAATGGATAAATTCTTGAACACATACAAACTGCCAAGACTGAACCAAGAAGAAACAGAAAACTTGAGCAGACCAATAGCAAGCAACAAAATTGAGGCAATAATCAGCAGTCTCCGCAAAAAGAAGAGCCCTGGAGTGGATGATTTTACTGCTGAATTCTACCAGACATTTAAAGAGGAATTAATACCAATTCTCTTCAAACTATTCCAAAAATTTGAAGCAGAGGTTATTCTCCTAGAACTCATTCTATGAGGCCAGTAACACCTCAATACCAAATCCAGACCAAGACACCTCAAAAAAAGGAAACTACGGGCCAATATCTCTGCTGAACATGGAAGCAAGAATCCTCAACAAAATATTAGCAATCAGAACACAGCAAAACATCAAAAAAATATATACACCATGATCAAGTGGGATTCATCCCAGGGATGTAAGGATGGTTCAACATACACAAATCAATAAATGTGATACACCACCTCAACAAAATCAAGGACATAACCATATGATTATCTCAATAGATACAGAAAAAGCATTTGACAAAATTCAACATTTCTTCATGATAAAGACTTTTAGCAAATTAGGTATAGGAGGAAAGTATCTCAGCACAATAAAAGCCATATATGAAAAACACACCACCAATATCATCCTAAATGGGGAAAAGAACTTTTCCCTTAACAATGGGAACAAGACAAGGATGCCCACTCTTGCCACTCTTATTCAACATAGTATTGGAAGCACTAGTCAGAGCCATCAGGCAAGAGAAAGAAATAAAGGGCATCCAGATTGGAAAAGACAAAGTCAAACTGTCCCTGTTTGCAGATGACATGATCCCATTTTATTAGTCTGTTTCTATTGCACGTTTAAAACTTTTATTATTTATTATTAGCATATTCATTATTACAAATCATAATTTTTATTTATGCCTTTACCTGACTTATCACTTCCCCACCCCCCTCTTTCCCTCCCCTCCTCCATCTGTAGTATACTTAGGTTTTTCTCTCCTTTTGAAAGTTCAATGTATTATTGTGGCCATTTCTTTCTTTTTTCTTTTCCTTCCTCCCTCCCTCCCTCCCTCCCTTCCTTCCTTCCTTTTTCTTTCTTAGCATGCAGTTATGAGTGAGAACATGTGGTATTTCTCTTTCCTGGTCTGGCTTATTTCACTTAACATGCTTTTCTCCAGATTCGTCCATGTTGCTGCAGATGGCAGAATTTCATTCCATTGTGTGTCTATGCCACATTTTCCTTGTCCAGTCATCTGCCGATGGACTGTGAGGTAGGTTCCATATGTTGGCTATTGTATGTAGAGCTGCAGTGAACATGGGAGTGCATGTATCCCTTCAACATGATGATTTCCATTCCTTTGGATATACACCCAGTAGTGGGATTGTTGGATCATATGGTAGTACTGTCTGTAGTTATTTGAGGAACCTCCACACTGTTTTTCATAATGGCTGTGCTAATTTACAGTACCACCACCAAGAAGAGTTCTTCTTTCCCTGCATCCTCACTAGCATTTGTTATTCTCAGTCTTTTTTAAAATGGTGAATCTAACTGGGGTGAGAATATATCTCAATGTTGTTTTGATTTGCATTTTTCTGATGACTAGTGATGCTGAGCATTTTTTCATGGTACCTGTTGGCCATTTGTATGTTTTTCTTTGAGAAATACATATTCATCTCCTTTGCCCATTTTTTAATTGGATTATTTGGGGTTTTTACTGCATAGTTGTTTGAGATCTTTCTATATTCTGGATATTAATCCCTTGTAAGACATATAATTTGCTAACATTTTCTCCCATTCTGTAGATTGTCTTTCTGCTCTGTTGATTGCTTCCTTTGCTGTGCAGAAACTTTTTAATTTGATATAACCCCATTTGTTTATTTTGTGTTTTGTTGCTTGTGCTTTCGGAGTCCTATTCATAAAGCCTTCACCCATCCTATTTCCTGGAGAGTTTCCCCTAGGTTTTCCTTCAGTAGTTTTATGGTTTGGGGTCTTTAAGTCTTTAATCCATTTTGAGTTGATATGGTGAGACCTACAGGTCCAGTTTCTACCTTCTGCACATGGATGTCCGATTTTCCTAGCACCATTTATTGATGTTCTTGCTGATCAGTTAGCTGTAAGTACATGGGTTGATTCCTGGGTTTTCTATTCTGTTCTGTTTATCTGAGTGTCTGTTTTTATGCCAGTACCATGCTGTTTTGGTTACAATAGCTTTGTAATATAATTTGAAGTTAGGTAGTGTTATATCTCTGTCTTTATTTTATTTTATTTTTTTTTGCTCAGGATTGCTTTGGCTGTTTGGGGTCTTTTTTTGTTCCATATGAATGTTAGGATTGCTTTTTCTATTTCTGTGAAGAATGTCATTGGTATTTTGATGGGGATTGCATTGAATCTGTAGATTGATTTGGGTAGTATGGACATTTTCACAATGTTGTTTCTTACCACCCAAGAGCATGGTATGTCATTCCACCTTTTTGTGTCCTGTTTGATTTCTTTCAATAGTGTTTTGTAGTTCTCATTGTTGAGCTCTTTAACCTCCTTGGTTTAATTGATTCCTAGTTATTTTGGTTTTTTTGGTGACTACTGTAAATGGGCTTGCTTTCTTTTTCTGCTAGTTAACTACTGGAATATAAAAATACTACTGATTGTGGAGTGTTGATTTTGTATCCTGCAACATTACTGAAATTGTTAATCAGCTCTAAGAGTTTTTTGGTAGAGTCTATAGGTTTTTCTATACATAAGATCATGTTGTCTGCAAAAAAGGACAGTTTGACTTCATCCTTTGCAATCTAGATGCGCTTTATTTCTTTCTCTTGCCTCATTGCTCTATTACTTCCAATACTATGTAAAATACAAGTGGTGAGAATGGGCATCCTTGTCTTGTTCTTGTTCTTAAGAATGGTATCATTCAGGATGATACTTGCAATGGTTTTGTCATAAATGGCTTTTATTGTGTTGAGAAAATTTCCTTCTATAACTGATTTGCTGAGTATTTATCATATGAAGGGATGTTGAATTTTGTCAAATGCTTTTTTTGCATCTATTGAGAAAATATTATGGTTTTTGTCCTTGATTTTATTGATGCACAGTATCACATTTATTGACTTGTGTATGTTGAACCAACCTTGCATCCCTGAGATGAATCCCACTTGATCATGGTGTATAATTTTTTGATGAGTTGCTGTATCCTGGTTGCTAACATTGTGTTGAGGATTTTTGCATGTATGTTCATCAAGGACATTGACCTGTAATTTTCTTTGTTTTATCATTATCTGGTTTTGATATCAGGGTAATGCTGGCCTCATAGAATGACTTTGGGAGAATGGATTCTGTTTCAGTTTTTTGGAAAAAATTGAAGAGAAGTGGTATTAATTCTTCTTCAAAGTTTTGATACAATTCAGCTGTAAAGCTGTCTGGTCGTAGGTTTTTCTCTTTCAGAAAACTGCTGATTACTACTTCAATTTCATTGCTTGTTATTATTCTGTTCAGGATGTCTATTTCTTCTTGGTTCAGTCTTGATAGTTTGTATGTGTCCTGAAATTTATCCATTTCCTCCAGGTTTTCATATTTGTTGGTGTACAGTTGTTTATAATAATCTCTAATGATTCTTTGTATTTTTGTAATTTGGTTGTAATGTCTCCCTTTTCATTTCTGATTTTTGTTATTTGGCTCTTCTTTCTCCTTTTCTTTTCTTCCTTCCTTCCTTCCTTCCTTCCTTCCTTCCTTCCTTTCTTTTCTTTTCTTTTTTCTTTCTTTTTGTTAACCTAGCTAATGGTTTGTCTATTTTATTTATCTTCTCAAAATACCTACTTTTCGTCTCATTGATCTTTTGTATCATTTTTTAGGTCTCTATTTTATTTAGTTCTGCCCTTATCTTAATTATTTCTTTCCATCTACTACTTTTAGGATTGGATTGTTGTTGTTTTTCTGGTTCTTTGAGGCATAGTGTTAGGTCATTTATTTGAAGTTTTTTTATTCTTTTGATGTAAGCATTTATTGCAATGAACTTCTCTCTCAGTACTGCTTTTGCAGTATCCCACAGATTTTGGTATGATGTATCTTTATTTTCATTAATTTTAAGAATTTTTTTGATTCCCTGTTTAATTTCTTCTTGGACACAAAGGTCATTCAAGAGTCTGTTGTTTAGTTTCCATGCACCTGAATAGTTTCCAGAATTTTGCTTATTTTTGATTTTCAGTTTTAATCCATTGTGGTCTGAAGGGGTACCTGGAATGATTTCAATTTTTTCAAATTTGCTTAGGCTTGATTTGTGACCTAACATGTGATCTATCCTGAACAATGTTCATTGTGCTGATGAGAAGAATGTGTATTCTTTAATTGCTTGATGAAATGTTCTGTAGATCTGCCAGGACCAATTGGTCTAAAGTGTAGTTTAAATCCTTGGTTTCTTTGTTGATTTGTTGCCTGGGAGATCTGTCCAATGCTGAGAGAGGGGTGTTCAGGTCACACACTATTATTGTATTAGAGTCAATCTCCTTTTTTAGGTCTAAGAGTATTTGCTTTACATATCTGGGTCCTCCAGTGTTGGGTGCATACATATTTATGATTGTTATGTCTTCTAACTGGATAGATCCCTTTATCATTATATAACGGCCTTCTTTGTCTCTTTATGTTTTTTTTTTCGTTTGAAGTCTATTTTATCTGATATAAGAATAGCTACTCTTGTTCAGTTTTGGTTTCCATTTGCATGGTATGTCTTTTTCCATCCCTTCACTTTTATTCTGTGCTTGTCTTTATAGATGAGGCGAATCTCTTGAAGACAGCATATAGTTGGGTCTAGCTTTTTAATCCAGTCAGTCTGTGTCTTTTTAATGGGAGTTTAATACATTTACATTTAGGGTTGTTATTGACAAGTATTGCCTTACTTTTGTCATTATACTGCTTTTTGTTTAGATGTTTTAAATATCATTTGTCCCTTTCTTACCCTTTTATTTTTCGTCTTCAATGTTAGTTGGATTTTTGAGGTGACATGATTTTGTTTCTTTCTCTTTCTCATATGCATTTTGGTTTTAATCATGGGTTTTTCTGTCTCTTTTAAATCTGTGATAGTGATTACTGTTTTTCAAATTCTGGATGTAGGACTCCCTTGAATATTTCTTGCAGGACTAGTCATGTGGTAGTGAATTCCCATAATCTCTGTTTGTATGGGAAATACACTATTTCTTCCTCATTTCTGAAGAATAACCTTGCTGAGTATAGAATTCTTAGCTGGCAATTTATTTCTTTTGTTGTTTTGAATATATCATCCCATTTTCTTCTGGAATATAACGTTTCAGTTGAGAAGTCTGCTGTTAGTCTGATGGGGGCTCCTTTATATGGACTTGATGGTTTTCTCTTGTTGCTTTTAGAATTCTCTCTTTGTCTTTGAGTTTTGCCAGTTTGACTATAAGGTGTCTTGGAGAGGATCTTTTTGGATTGAATCTGTTTGGGAATCTTTGGGCTTCCGGGATCTAAATGTATGCATCTCTTCCTATATCTGGGGAGTTTTCTGTTATTATTTCCTTGAATAGGTTTTCAATGCCTTTCCTTTCTCCTCCCCTTCTGGAATACCCATGAATTGGATATTTGTGCACTTGAGGTTGTCTGATAGCTCTCTTAGATTTTCTTCATTTGTTAAAATTATTTTTTCCTTTTTAAAAAAAATTGCCAGGCTTATTTCAAAAAGACCATCTTCGAGGTCTGAAATTCTTTCTTCTGCTTGCTCTAGTCTGCTGCTCAAGCTTTCTGTTCTATTTTTTTATTTCATTGAGTGACTTTTCAGTTCTGGGAGTTCTGTTACATTCTTATTTAAGGTATTAATCTCTTTGCAATTTCTTCCTTCATACTCTGGATATTTTTTATTGTTTCCTTATGTTCTCTAATTGATACTTCTCTTATCTCTTCAAGTTTTCGTAAGATCAGTGCTCAGAATTCCTTTTCAGACATCTCAAGGGTTTCTTGCTCTATGGGGTCTGGTACTTGAGCATTACCATATTCCTTTGGTGCTGTCATATCTTCTTGTTTATTTGTAGTTCTAGTGTTTTTTCATTGATGTTTGGCCATCTGGTAGTACACTTGTTTCTTCTATTACTCTGGAGTGGGTTATGTGGGGAAAGACTTTCTCCTCTATTTGTTGGCTCTTCTTGTATCAATGAAGCTGAGTGTGTGGTGGATTGCCTCAGCTCCTGTTAGGTTGGTGTGTGGGTCTCTTCAGGGCCTGGGTGTGGGCTGGCAGCTGTGGTGGGGTTGGCACACAGAATAGTGCTCACCTGGGCACCCACTCAGTTGGTGGATGGGCCCCTCTGTGGCTCAGGCATGGGCTGGTGGCTGCATTGGTGTCAGCTCATGTTTCTGTTGCTTTTAACAAAATACCTGAAACTGGGAAGTCTAAAGTCCAGAAGACACATTTGGTGAAGACCTTAGTGGTGGCAACAGTGACCCAGGGGTCTCACATGGCAGAACGTGGCAGAACAAAGAGAGAAAGAGTTCCTCATGCACTCTCCTTTTAAAAAAGTCCTCAGAACCATGCCCCTGACAACCATTATTAATACATTCACTATGACATGATCCTACAGTCTAACCACCTCTTCAGGGCCCCACCTTTCAATAAGCATAATAGTATTTCCCACTCTCAACAGTTATAGTGGGAATTAAGTTGTAGGGAACATTCAATTCAAACATACCACCTGTAGCCCCCCAAAGCTCATGCCCTTTTCACATACAAATACATTTATTTTATCCTCACAGTCTTAATTTGTTTCAACTCAGAATTCCAAAGTTCAAAGTCCCTTCTGTAAATTCAAAGCAAGTTATCTACCTCCAAGATACAATAGTGGGACAAACATAGGGTACACTTTCCCATTCCAAAAGGGAGAAATAGGGCAAAAGAATGGGGCAACACATCCCAAACAATTCCAAAACCCAGCAGGGCAGGCATTAAATCTCAAAGCTGGTGAATTATATACCTCAACTCCTTGAAACACATCCTCTGCATGCTGGTATGGGTCTCCAAGTCTTTGGGCAGCTCTGCTTCTGTGGCTTTCTTGGTCTCAGGCCACACTTCAGCTCTCCTAGGCTTGCATTCCACTCTAGGGGCCCCACTAGTTGGGAGTCTCTATTCCTGTCCTACTCTCACAGCTCAACTAGGCATGGCTTTGTTGGGGTTTTTCTATTGCAACTCTGACCTCACATTTGTACTCTCATTGTCCTAGTGAAGGCTGTCTGTAGTGAATCTGCCCCTGTGACAGATGTCTTCCTGGAGCCCCAGACTTCTTCATATATCCTTTGAAATCAGGATTGAGGCTTCCAAGCCTCTACATCTCTGGTATTCTGTGAGTCTGCAGACCTACCACCACATGGATTCCATGAAGGCTTTCAGTTTATATTTTCCAAAGCTGCACATCCAGCCACACCTGGGGCTAATTTAGCCACAGTTGGAGCAGCCAATACAGCCGGGGTGCTGGTGCTAGAAGAAGCTTCCTGAGGTGGCCCTGGGCAGTGAGCCTGTGGAGGGTGCCTTGGGCCTGTTCTGAAAGACCATTCTGTCTCCTTAAGCCTGTGGGCCTCAAATGGAAGGGGTGGTCCCAGAGGCTTCTGTAATGCTTTCAGGGCCTTTCCTCCCTTCTCTTGATGATTCCTTTCTTTTGTGCTAATCTTAGCACCATTACATTTTTCTTCTGAAAATGCTCTTTGCTTCTCTACCACATGGCCAGGATACAAATTTTCCAAATCTTTACATTCTGCTTTCCTTTTAAATTCTGGCTTTACATCATGACTTTTCCGCCATAACTCAGCATAGGCTGTTGCAAGTAGCCATGCAGCTTCCTGAATGCTTTGCTACTTAGAAATTTCTTCTGCCAAATACTCTGGTTCACAACTCTTACATTATAACTTCCACAAAGTCCTAGGGAATGGACACAATGCAGCCATGTTCCTTGCCAATTCATAGCACAGTTGATGTTTGCACCAGTTTCCTAAATGTTCCTTCTCATTTCTGTTTGAGAACTTCTCAGAATGGCCTTTACAGTTCATACTTCTATTAGCATTCTGGTCACCACCATTTAACTTATCTCTAAAACATTCCAAACTTTTCCTGGTTTTCTTGTCTTCTCAATTTTCACTAGCATCTAGGCTTTTTCTAGCCTGTTCCTCCTAATTCCTCCAACATCTCCTCAACACCCATTTCCAAAGCTGCTTCCACGTTTTCAAGTATCTATCATAAGCAACACCTCAGTTGTCTGGTACCAACTTTCTGTATTCATTTCTGTTGCTTATAACAAAATACCTGGAACTGGATAATTTACAAGAAAATGAAATTTATTGCATAGAGTTTCAGGTGCTGTGGAGTCCAAAGTCCAGGGAACACATTTGGTGTAGGCCTTGGTGGTGGTGACCATGACTCAGGGGTCTCACATGGCAGAAAATGGTGGAACAGAGGGATTGAGAGTTGTTCATGCAGTCTCCTTTTTACAAAGTCCTCAGAACCATGCCCTGACCACCATTATTAATCCATTCACTGTGGCATAGTCCTCCAGTCTAATCAACTCTTCCAGGCCCCACCATTCAATTAGCATAACAAGATTTCCTACACTCAACAGTTACAGAAAGAATTAAGTTTTGGGGGGACAATCAACCCAAAGCATGTAAGTATAGGAAAATAGGTTTTCCCTAAAGACTCTACCAAAATCTCCTGGAGCTGATAAATGATTTCAGTAAAGTTGAAGGATATAAAATCAACATGTGAAAATCAATAACTTTCTTATACTCCAATAACAAACTCGCAGAAAAAGAAATCAAGAAGGCCAGCCCATTTACAACAGTCACCAAACAAAATACCTGGGAATCCATTTAACAAAAGAGGTGAAAGATCTCTAAAATGAGAACTACAAATCAGTGCTGAAAGAAATTAAAGAAGACACAAAAAGACAGAAAGACATTCCATGGTCTTGGATTGGAAGAATTAACATTATGGAAATGTCCATACTACCCAAAGCAATCTATAGATTCAATGTGATCCCCATCAAAATACAATGACATTCTTCACAGAAATAGAGAAAATAATCCTAACATCCATATAGAACAACAAAAAGACCCTGAATAGCCAAAGCAATCCTGAGCAAAACAAACAAACAAACAAAAAACTGTAAAGCCAGGGGCATGACACTACCTGTCTTCAAATTATATGACAAAGCTATACTAACCAGAATAGCATGGTACTGGCATAAAAAGAAAGTCTCAGACCAGTGGAACAGATTAGAGAGCCCAGATATCAACTCACATACTTATAGTCAATTGATATTTGACAAGGGCAACAGGAGCATACATTGGGGAAAGGGCAGCCTCTTCAATAAGTGGTGATGGGAAAACTGGACATCCATATGTAGAAGATTGAAACTAGATTGTACCTCTTGCCATTTGCCAGCATCAACTCAAAGTGGATTAAAAATTTATACATTAGACCTGAAACTATAAAACTACTAAAAGAAAACATAGGGGAAATACTTCAGGGAGTAGGACTGGGCAAAGAATTTATGAACAAGACCCCAAAAGTGCAGGCAACAAAAGAAAAAATAAGCAAATGGGACTATATCAAACTAAAAATCTTCTGCACAGCAATGGAAACAGCTAACTGTGAAAAGACAACCTCCAGAATAGGAGAAAATATTCACAAACTATGCATCTGACAAGGGATTAATATCCAGAATATACAAGGAACTCAATCAATTTAACAGTAATAAACACAGGTAACCTGATTAAAAAATGGGAAAAGGAGCTGAACATGCATTTCTCAAAGGAAGATATACAAATGGACAACAGACACATGAAAAAATGCTCAACATCACTAAGCATCATGGAAATAAATCAAAACTACATTGAGATATCATCTCACACTAGTTAGACTGGCAAGTATCAAAAAGACAGAGAATAACAAATGCTGGCGAGGATGTGGAGAAAGGGGAACCCCCCCTACACTGTTGGTGGGACTGTAAATTAGTGCAGCTGTCATGAAAAACAGTATGGAGGTTCCTCAAACAACTACAGATAGAACTGCCATGTGATCCAGCAATCCCACTGCTGGGTGTATAGTCACAGGAACAGAAATCATCAGGTTGAAGGGATACCTGCACTCCAATATTTATCACAGCTGTATTTACAATAGCTAAGAACCAACCTAAATGTCCATCAGTAGAAAACTGTATAAGGAAAATGTTGTTTAAGTACACAATGGAATACTACTCTGCTGTAAAAAGGAATGAAATTATGCATTCACTGCAAAATGGATAAACATAGAGAAAATTATGTTAAGTGAAATAAGGTAGGTATGGAAAGAGAAATACCTCATTTCCTTACTCATAAGTGGAAGCTGAAAAATATATATAAATAAATAATCAAAAAAAAAAAAGAAAGAAAAGAAAGAAAGATACAGCAATCACAATGATTCCTTGAACTTTCAAAAGGAGAGAATGAAACTAGAGGCAACCAGAGGTGGGAAAGTGGAAGGGGGAGAGGTTAGGAAAAAATCAGTAAAGGGTCACAAATAAATGTTTACATTGTGTAATGATAAAATCAAAAATAAAATTATAAAATAAAAATAAAAATAAAAAAATAACATCAAGGCAAACGGAAGTACATTGCTGTAAGTTTCTTACACTGTAAGTGAAGGGGTATAATATTACTCTAAATAAGGCAGTGCTTAAATAAAATGTGTTCTATAAATCCTAAAACAACCAGAAAAATAACAAAGCCAAGAGTTAGAGCTAATAAGGCAAGAAAGGAAACAAAATCGAATCATAAAAAAATCCAATTAATAAAAAAAAGTAGAAAAAGAAAACAAATAATAGACAAGACAATTAGAAAACAAATAGTAAAATGGTAGACTTAAGCCTACCATATCATATCCTGCAACTTTGCTGTAATAATTTATCAACTGTAAGAGTTTTTTTGTAGACACTTTAGGCTGTTCAATATATAGGATCATATCATCCGCAAACAGGGATAGTTTGACTTCGTCTTTTCCCATCTGGATGCCCTTTATTTCCTTCTCTTCTCTGATTGCTCTGGCTAGTACTTCCAACACTATGTTGAATAGGAGTGGTGAGAGTGGGCATCCTTGTCTAGTTCCTGTTCTTAAGGGAAAAGTGTTCAGGATGATATTGGCAGTGGGCTTATCATATATGGCTGTAATTGTGTTGAGATACTTTCCTTCTATGCATAGCTTGTAGAGAGTCTTTCTCATGGATGAATGTTGAATTTTGTCAAATGCTTTTTCAGCTCTATAGAGATGATCATATGGTTGTTGTCTTTGATTTTATTGATATGATGTATCACATTTATTGATTTGTGTATGTTGAATCAACCTTCCATCCCTGGGATGAATCCCACTTGATCATGGTGTATAATTCTGTGTATGTGTTGCTATACTCTGTTAGCTAGTATTTTATTGAGGATTTTTGCATCTATATTCATTAAGGATATTGGCTTGTAGTTTTCTTTTTTTGTTGTTATTGTTGTATCTTTGTCTGGTTTTGGTATCAGGGTGATGTTTGCCTCATAGAATAAGTTTGGGAGAATGGCCTCTGTTTCAATCTTTTGGAATAGTTTATAGAGAATTGGTATCAATTCCTCTTTGAAGGTTTGGTAGAACTCTGCAGTGAACCCCAACAGTGAATATGTAGAAAAAGAAATCAAGAAAGCTAGTCCATTTACAACAGCCACCAAAAAAATAAAATACTTAGGAATAAAGTTAATGAAAGATGTGAAAAATCTCTACAAAGAGAACTACAAACCATGGTTGAGAGAAATTAAAGAGGACACAAGAAATGAAAAGATATCCTATGCTCTTGGATTGGAAGAATTAACATTGTGAAAATGTCCATATTACCCAAAGTGATCTAGAGATTCAATGCAATCTCCATCAAAATTCCAATGACATTTTTCTCAGAAATGGAAAAACTATCCAGACATTTATATGGAATAACAAAAAACCATGCCTAGCCAAAACAATCCTGAGCAAAAAAAAAAATAAATAAAGCTGAAGGCATAACACTACCTGTCTTTAAATTATACTACAAAGCTATAATAACCAAAACAACATGGTACTGGCATAAAAACAGACACATGGGTCAATGGAATACAATAGAGAACCCAGAAATCAACCCATATACCTACAGCCATCTCTTCTTTGACAAAAGCACCAAGTCTACACACTGGGGAAGAGACTGCCTCTTCAGCAAATAGTGTTGGGAAAACTGAATATTCATATGTAGGAGAATGAAGCTAGACCCATACCTCTCACCATATACAAAAATCAACTCAAAATGGATTAAAGAATTAAATATACATCCTGAAACAATAAAACTCCTTAAAGAAAACATAAGGGAAACACTCTAAGAAGTAGGAGTGGGTACAGACTTCATGAATATTATCCCCAAACCATAGGCAACCAAAGGAAAAATAAACAAATGGGATTATATCAAACTAAAATGCTTCTGAACAGCAAAAGAAACAATCAACAGAGTTAACAGACAACCAAGAGAGTGGGAGAAAATGTTTGCAAAATATACATCTGACAAAGGATTAATATCCAGAATATATAAGGAACACAAACAACTTTACAGCAAAAAAACAAATAACCCAATTAAAAAATGGGCAAAAAAGCTGAATAGACATTTTTCAAAGGAAAACATACAAATGGCCAACAAACACATGAAAAAATGCTCAACATCCCTCAGCATTCAGGAAATGCAAATCAAAACCGCTTTGAGATTTTTCAAGATGGCGGCGGCTGCGGCAGCTGGCGCGGAATAGCTGAGGTGGAAAAGGTGGCCACTGGGCCTCAGGCAGCCGGGAAACTTGTGGACCTTCCTCTTGCCATCTCTTAAGGGAGGACTGCTGCTGCTGACCAGTCGTGGGGGTTGACCGCCACTTTGCCCCCGGCAGGAGAGGCTGCCTCATTTACACGCAACATCTTTGAAGTGTGGAGCAGGAAAAGAACTGTTTCTTAGCTGCAAAAGCGAGTCTCGAAACAGGGAACACGGCGCCAGGGCTGCTGTGGATGCAGCCAGGATCCCAGAGGCCGGGGCCGCGCTGAAGGTGGCCAGCTGCCCTATTCAGGATTCGAGGTTTCAGGCCGGCATTAAAGAAGATTCCTGGGAGCGCCCGAGCCGCACCGCGACTGAACAGCCCGAGGCGGCAGCGGCCGAGAACTGGGAAAGGCGGCAAACCAGAGACAGAGAGCGAGCACCCGACCTGGCACAGCACTGTGAGTGACCCCTGGCACAGCCCTGTTCGGGGGGTGGATGCCCACGCGGCTCCCGCCTGCACCACCAGGCCACTCACCGCCCGGTGCTGCCTCCATTTTCCCAGGTGCGGGCAGCTCCGCCCTGCTCGGCCATCACTGAGCCCTCCCACTTGCTTGGCCTGGCGCCGGGCATTCCGGAGCCTGTGGACTGGCCTCCGCTCCCACTCCCTCCGCGGTTCTCTGGCGGGGCTGGTGGAGGGGGGCGTCCCCGGCCAGTGTCGGGAGGGCAAGGAAGTATGGGCGGGCCGACTGTCACTCCACCATACCCTGGAATCCGGCCCCAGGTAAACTCCCTGTTACTGGGAGGCAGATACCATCTCGGCGGCCACCAGTTTGGAAAAAAGCCTAACGAATTTCTGGTTGGGAATAGTGTGGTAGGAGAGTTCCCATGTCCGCTTGAACCTGCCGGAGACCAGGCTGCAGGTGGGCGCTAGACTCAGTTTATACTGGGGGGATAAAAAGGTGAACAAGACCCGAGAAAGATCTACATAGTGCTACAAAGGCACCCAGAGAGACCGGTCGTCTGTGCCTAGCAGAAACCTGGTAGACTTCCTGGGCGAGGCGATGCCGAGCAGGGTCTTGAAGGCCCAGCTGATAGACGAGGGGTGCAGAAGACACGCCCCAGCCCAGCACAGTGCGCACAGAGTGGGAAGACGTGCGGCCAGGGAGGCGGAGACTCGACAGAAACCACACACCCGGTGGGGTCGCCACTGCACGATCTAACAGCCTGGGCCAGAGCACACGGAAAAGGGAGAAGTCCTGCACAGGAAGTGAAAGCTCAACAGAGATCACACACCCTGTGGTACGTGATCCACCAGCCCAGCAGAGTCCAAGCTGACCAGAAAGGTGGCTCCCCAGAGAAGCCCAAGACCCGAGGCAACCACACACACAAGGCACTAGAGGCCAACTGAGCAGTCACGGAGGGAGCCATACCAAATTGGCAACCACAGCAACATCCTAGTTAGTCATTAGTCTCAAACCGGTGGACTGTGAAACCCCCTGCCTCAATGAATAAACACCAAAAAAAAGATAGCAGAAATACAAAAAATCAAGAAAGTACACCACCAAAAGTTAATAAATCTCAAACTCTAGATCCTATAGAACAAGAAGCCCTTGAAATGACTGACAAGGAATTTCGAGTGATAATTCTAAGGAAACTGAATGAGATACAAGAAAAGTCAGCTAGACATCATGATGAAATGAGGAAAAGTATACAGGATCTGAAAGAGGAAATGTACAAGGAAATCAATGTCCTGAAAAAAAATGTAGCAGAACTTGCTGAACTGAAGAAGTTATTCAACGAAATAAAAAACACAACGGAGAGTTTAACCAGCAGGCTTGTCAAAGTTGAAGAGAGAACCTCTGAACTTGAAGATGGGCTGTTTGAAATAACACAAGCAGACAAAAAGAAAGAAAATAGAATCAAGGACATTGAAGAAAATCTGAGAGAGATATCAGACAACCATAAGCGATCAAATATCTGAGTCATGGGTATTCCAGAAGGGGAGGAAAATGGAGATTCCATTGAAAACATATTCAACAAAATAGTGGCAGAAAACTTCCCAGGTATAGGAAAAATCACAGATCTTCAGATCCAGGAAGCTCAACGATCTCCAAATGTATTCAACCCAAAAAGACCTTCTCCAAGACATGTCATAGTCAAATTGGCAAAACTCAGAGATAAAGAGAGAATCTTAAAACCTGCAAGAGAGAAGCATCAAATCACCTATAAGGGAGCCCCAATCAGGTTAACATCAGACTTTTCATCACAAACCCTAAAAGCTAGAAAGGAATGGGATGATATTTTCAAAATACTAAAAGACAAAGATTGCCAGCCAAGAATACTCTACCCTGCAAGGCTATCCTTCCGAAATGAGGGGCAAATAGTATATTTCTCAGACAAACAAAAACTGCGGGAGTTCACTACCACAAGACCACCCTTACAAGAAATCCTCAAGGGAGTACTGGGTTTGGTTCCTGAAAAATAACTACCACTGCCATAAAAACCAAAGAAAAATCTAAACCTGCTAGTATAATAAAAATGGCATTCATGAAGAGAAAACAAGCTAACAAAAACACTGTCTACAACCTAAGGAACCAACAAACACAGAAACCAAACAGTAAATCAGAAAGCAAAGAACAAAAGACACCTAAGACAACCAAACAACCAATAAAATGCTAGGAATAAATCAACACCTTTCAATAACAACTCTTAATGTAAAAGGCTTAAATTCCCCAATTAAAAGACACAGACTGGCTGACTGGATCAAAAAGGAGGACCCAACTATATGCTGCCTACAAGAGACCCACCTCACCCATAAAGATTCACACAGACTAAGAGTGAAAGGATGGAAAAAGATTTACCATGCAAACAGAAAAGAAAAACGAGCTGGAGTAGCTATTCTTATATCTGACAAAATAGACTTTAAACTAAAAAGCATAAAAAGAGACAATGAGGGACACTACTTAATGATAAAAGGACTGATCCATCCAGAAGACATAACAATCATAAATAT
This sequence comes from Cynocephalus volans, assembly GCF_027409185.1. Taxonomy (NCBI): domain Eukaryota; kingdom Metazoa; phylum Chordata; class Mammalia; order Dermoptera; family Cynocephalidae; genus Cynocephalus; species Cynocephalus volans. Next base: position 49,198,419 of record NC_084462.1, read on the forward strand.
GTATGCACCCAATGTTGGAGCAGCCAGATTTATAAAACAAACTCTATTAGACCTAAAGAAGGAAATAGACACTAATACCATAATAGCAGGGGACCTGAACACCCCACTGTCAATATTAGACAGATCATCTAGGCAAAGAATCAGTAGAGAAACACAAGATCTAAACAAGACTCTAGACCAATTGGAATTGGCAGATATCTACAGAACATTCCACCCAACAACCTCAGAATATTCATTTTTCTCATCAGCACATGGATCATTCTCCAGGATAGATCACATATTAGGTCACAAATCAAGTCTCAATAAATTCAAAAAAATTGGAATTATCCCATGTATCTTCTCAGACCACAATGGATTAAAACTAGAAATTAATAACAAACGAAACTCTGGAAAATATACAAACACATGGAAATTAAACAGCATTCTAATTAATGACATATGGGTCCAAGAAGAAATCAAGCAGGAAATCAAAAAATTTATTGAAACTAATGAAAACAATGATACATCATACCAAAACCTGTGGGATACTGCAAAAGCAGTATTGAGGGGAAAATTTATTGCATTAAACGCTCACTTCAGAAGAATAGAAAGATGGCAAGTGAACAACCTAACACTTCACCTTAAAGAATTAGAAAAACAAGAACAATCCAAACCTAAAGTTAGCAGACGGAAAGAAATCATTAAGATCAGAGCAGAACTGAATGAAATTGAAAACCAAAAAACAATTCAAAAGATCAACGAATCAAAAAGTTGGTTTTTTGAAAAGATAAATAAAATTGACAAACCATTAGCATGGCTAACAAAAAAAAGAAGAGAGAAGACTCAAATAACAAAAATTAGAAATGAAAAAGGCGATATTACAACTGATTCATCTGAAATACAAGGAATCATTCGAGACTACTATAAACAACTATACGCCAACAAATTTGAAAATCTGGAGGAAATGGATAAATTTCTGGACACACACAAGCTCCCAAAACTGAACCGTGAAGACGTAGAAAATTTGAACAGACCAATAACAATAAAGGAGATTGAAGCTGTTATCAGAAGGCTCCCAACAAAGAAAAGCCCAGGACCAGATGGATTCACAGCAGAATTTTACCAAACATTCAAAGAGGAATTGACACCGATTCTTTACAAACTATTCCAAAAGATTGAAACGGACGCAACTCTCCCAAACTCATTCTATGAAGCAAACATCATCCTGATACCAAAACCAGGTAAAGATATAACCAAAAAAGAAAACTACAGGCCGATATCCTTGATGAATATAGATGCAAAAATCCTCACTAAAATACTAGCAAACAGAATACAGCAACACATACGTAAAATTATTCATCACGATCAAGTGGGATTCATCCAAGGGATGCAAGGTTGGTTCAACATACACAAATCAATAAATGTGATACACCATATTAATAAACTCAAACACAAGGACCATATGATCATATCTATAGATGCTGAAAAAGCATTTGATAAAGTTCAGCACTCATTCATGACAAAGACCCTCTATAAGTTAGGTATAGAGGGAAAGTATCTCAACATAATTAAAGCCATATATGCCAAACCCACAGCCAATATCATCCTGAATGGGGAAAAGCTGAAAGCTTTTCCTTTAAGAACAGGAACTAGACAAGGATGCCCACTCTCACCACTCCTATTCAACATAGTGTTGGAAGTACTAGCCAGAGCAATCAGAGAAGAGAAGGAAATAAAGGGCATCCAGATTGGAAAAGATGACGTCAAACTGTCCCTGTTTGCAGATGACATGATCCTATATATCGAACAGCCTAAAACCTCTACAAAAAAACTGTTGGAATTAATAAATGATTTCAGCACAGTAGCAGGATACAAAATCAACACACAAAAATCAGTAGCATTTCTTTTCTCCAATAGTGAACATGCAGAAAGAGAAATCAAGAAAGCCTGCCTATTTACAATAGCCGCCAAAAAAATAAAATACTTAGGAATTGAGTTAACCAAGGAGGTGAAAGATCTCTATAATGAGAACTACAAACCACTGCTGAGAGAAATTAGAGAGGATACAAGAAGATGGAAAGATATCCCATGCTCTTGGATTGGAAGAATCAACATAGTGAAAATGTCCATACTACCCAAAGTGATATACAAATTCAATGCAATCCCCATCAAAATTCCAAAGACATTTTTCTCAGAAATGGAAAAAACTATCCATTTATATGGAACAATAAAAGACCACGCATAGCCAAAGCAATGCTGAGCAAAAAAAATAAAGCTGGAGGCATAACACTACCTGACTTTAAGCTATACTACAAAGCTATAATAACCAAAACAGTAGGGTACTGGCATAAAAACAGACACACTGACCAATGGAATAGAATAGAGAATCCAGAAATCAACCCACACACTTACTGTCAGCTGATCTTTGACAAAGGCACCAAGCCTATTCAGTGGCGAAGGGACTGCCTCTTCAGCAAATGGTGCTGGGATAACTGGATATCCATATGCAGGAGAATGAAACTAGATCCATACCTCTCGCTGTATACTAAAATCAACTCAAAATGGATTAAGGATTTAAATATACACCCTGAAACAATAAAACTTCTTAAAGAAAACATAGGAGAAACACTTCAGGAAATAGGACTGGGCACAGACTTCATGAATACGACCCCAAAAGCACGGGCAACCAAAGGAAAAATAAACAAATGGGATTATATCAAACTAAAAAGCTTCTGCACAGCAAAAGAAACAATTAAAAGAGTTAAAAGACAACCAACAGAGTGGGAGAAAATATTTGCAAATTATACATCTGACAAAGGATTAATATCCAGAATATATAAGGAACTCAAACAACTGTACAAGAAGAAAACAAGCAACCCAATTAAAAAATGGGCAAAAGAGCTAAATAGGCATTTCTCTAAGGAAGATATCCAAATGGCCAACAGACATATGAAAAAATGCTCAACATCACTCAGCATCCGGGAAATGCAAATCAAAACCACATTGAGATACCATCTAACCCCAGTTAGGATGGCTAAAATCCAAAAGACTATGAACGATAAATGCTGGCGAGGCTGCGGAGAAAAAGGAACTCTCATACATTGTTGGTGGGACTGCAAAATGGTGCAGCCTCTATGGAAAATGGTATGGAGGTTCCTCAAACAATTGCAGATAGATCTACCATTCGACCCAGGTATCCCACTGTTGGGAATATACCCAGAGGAATGGAAATCATCAAGTCGAAGGTATCCCTGTTTCCCAATGTTTATCGCAGCCCTCTTTACAATAGCCAAGAGTTGGAACCAGCCCAAATGCCCATCATCAGATGAGTGGATACGGAAAATGTGGTACATCTACACAATGGAATACTACTCAGCTATAAAAACGAATGAAATACTGCCATTTGCAACAACATGGATGGACCTTGAGAGAATTATATTAAGTGAAACAAGTCAGGCACAGAAAGAGAAATACCACATGTTCTCACTTATTGGTGGGAGCTAAAACTTAATATATAATTCACACACACACACACACACACACAAACCGGAGGGGGGGGGGAAGAAGATATAACAACCACAATTATTTGAAGTTGATACGACAAGCAAACGGAAAGGACATTGTTGGGGGGGAGGGGGAGAGGGAGAAGGGAGGGAGGTTTTGGTGATGGGGAGCAATAAGCAGCCACAATGTATATCGACAAAATAAAATTTAAAAAAAAAAAAAAGAAAACCGCTTTGAGATATCATCTCACTCCAGTTAGGATGGCTAATATCCAAAAGACCAAGAATGATAGATGCTGGTGAGGTTGCAGAGAGAAAGGAACCCTCCTACACTGTCGGTGGGACTGCAAAATGGTACAGCCTTCATGGAAAATGGTATGGAGGTTCCTCAAATAATTACAGATAGATCTAGCATATGACCCAGTTATTCTACTCTGGGAATGCACCCAGATGAATGGAAATCATCATGCTGAAGGGATACCTGTACTCCAATGTTTATTGCAGCACTATTTACAATAGCCAAGAGTTGGAACCAGCCCAAATGTCCATCATCAGATGAGTAAATAAGGAAACTGTGGTATATCTACACAATGGAATACTACTCTGCTATAAAAAAGAATGAAATACTACCATTCACAACAACATGGATGGACTTAGAGAAAGTTACATTAAGTGACACAAGTCAGGCACAGAAAGAGAAATACCACGTATTCTTGCTTATTTGTGGGAGCTAAAAATAAATAAATAAATATACAGACAAATAAATGGTAGGGGGGAAGAAGACACAACAATCACAACATTTCCTTGAACTTGTTAAGACAAATGAACAGATATTATGTAGTTGGGGGGTAGGGGAACAAAGGTGGGGGGAATGGGTAATGGGATATGAAAATCAACTACAGTGTATATTGAGAAGTTAAAATAAAAAAATAAAAAATTTAAAAAACCCTACCATATTAATTATCTTATATGTAAAATGTCTAAATATCTCAAATGTAGGTCAGACATTATCACATTGGATTAACAAAAGAGCAAGACCCAGCTGTATACTACCTATAAGAAACACACTTTAATTAAAGACACAGGTAGCTTAAAATGATGGAAAGAAATATTCTGTGCTAACTCTAATCAATATAATGTTGGAATGGTTATATTAATATAAGAAAGAGTAGATTTTAGAGCAAAGATATTACTAGAGGTAAAGAAAGTCATCTTGTAATGATAAAGAGGTGAATTTATCAAGAAAGAAAATGAAAAAAGAAATGTAGCAAAATATTTATGTACCTAATAATGGAGTTATAAATACCTGAAATGAAAACTGATGAACCTGCAAGAGGAATAGACAATTCCACAGTTAGTTAGTTAGTCATATCTCCCCCTCTTTTTCTCTCTTTGCCTTTCTCAATAATTAATAGGACAGGAGGACAGAAAATCATTAAGAATACAGAAGACTTGAACAGTACTGTCAACCACCTGATCTATTTGACCTAATTTATAAAACATTCCAACCAAAACACAGTTGGTTTGCATTCCTTTCAAGTGCAGACGGTCTTTTCACTAAAACATATCATATTCTGGACCATGAAATAAGTCTCGATTTATTTAAAAGTTTTCAAGACGTACAAAGTATGTTCTTTGATCATCATGGGATATAATTAGAAATCAATAACAAAAAAATATCTGAAAGAGCTCCAGGTATTTGGAAACTAAACCACAAACCTCTACCTAACTATGGAACAAAAGAAAAATTAAAGGAAATTTAGAAATTGTTATGAACTGAATGAAAATAAAAACACAATTTCTGGTTTCAGCTCTGACATGTAAAGAGCTTAGAAGATGTCACTCTCATCCACACAATGGAAAAAGATGGAACAAACTCAAAATCAGTGACTTTTCTTGGACCCATCAGAGAGCTGAGGTTGAAGTACAAACTGCCTCTCTGAAAGCTAAAGAGACAGACAAACCCAGAGTCACCTGGAGCAGAGGCCACTGGAGCCATAAACTAGTAGAAACACTTAAATGGTAATTTTGATGAATTTCTGGAGGCTAAATGCAGACTGGTATGAGAGAGAAAAACTCTGGAGGCTGTACTCTTAGGGAGACACTCTAAGGTTTTCCTTCCAGGAACCCCGCCAGGTTCTCACAGTGAAAAGCCAAGAAAGACTCCACTATGATTCTGGCAGACAATGGGAAGAATAATACTTGTGAAATATATCCAGAGATGACTCCATAATAAAGGCCTACTTTCCAGAGGCAAAGACTTTTTTAGAGATTTGCCTTATATCAGCTGGAGAAAAGACATTTCTTCTATTCTAACTCCCTCTAGCCTTTCAGTCATGCCAAAGGCATGTGGAGGGGGAAAGCAGGACACAATACCTCTGTACCAACACTTGTGAACATCACAGCCCAGAGGACTGGTCCACTGAAAGACTGAAATGTAATCGTAAGATTAATAAATGCTTCCCCTCACCCGTACTTTGCCACTGTACCAAGAGGACTCCAGTATAGTAACAGTGAATTACAACTGAAAAAGCTGCAAGATGCAGACTCTTTCTGAGGAAAAGTCCTTAGGGAAGCCCAAAATCAACAGGGAAAACAAAAACAAGTACAGTAGAGGAGTGTACAGACTGACACCTACAACCACGGCATACATAAAACAGGTTAACTCCTAGCCAGATGAAAATAAATCCTCACACTAAAAGCCTATTTTCCTCAGTTTTTATTGTCTGATACAACATTGTCTACTTTCAACAAAATTTTAAGACATGAAAAAAGGCGAGTAGAAACAGACTATAAAGACAAAGCAAGCATCAGAAATGAACTCAGATAGGCCACAGATATTGGAATTCAAAGACATGGAATTTAAAATAACTTTTATTAACATGCTAAGAGTTTTACTGGAAAAATCAGGCAACATGCAAGAAAAGATGAGTAATGTAAGCAGAGAGACAAAAAATAAGAATCAAAAGGAAATGCTAGAAATAATAAACACTAAAAAAAATTAATACCTTTGAAGGGCTCACTATAGAACTGGTAACAGCTGAAGAAAGAATTAATGAGCCTGAAGAAAGGTCAAAAGAACATCCAAGACAAAAATGCAAATAAATCGAAAAGGAAAGAAGAAATGGAGAGATGGAGGGAAGGAAGAAGGAAGAAAAGAAAGGAAGAAAGGAAAGAAAACAAAACAAAACAATAAAGAACATAGCTAAGGCTGTGGGACAGTTTACAAAGGTATAAATAGGCAATAATTGGAATGCCAGAGAAGAAAAGAAGAGGGAACAGAGCAGAAGTGTTTGAGTAATAATGGCGGACAACCTTCCAAAATTAATGACAGAAAGCAAATCAAAGATCCAGGAAGCTCAAAGAACATCAACCAGGATAAATACCAAAATAATACAGCTAGGCATATCATATTTACACTGTAGAAAAACAAAGATAGGAAGAAATTTTGAAAGAAGCCAGAGGAGGAAAAAACATCTTACCACCAAGAGAGGAAAAGATGAGAATGACAGTGCATGTCTCATCAGTAACCATGCAAACAGAATGGAGTACAATATTTAAAGTGTTGAAAGAAAAGAAAAGCCAGCCTAGAAATTTATATTCACAGCATTGTATTAGTCCATTTCTCTTGCTGATGACACAAATACTTGAATATGGGTGTTTTATAAGGAAAATAAAATTTATTGCTTACCGTTTCAGAGGCTGGGAAGTCCACAGGGTAGGGAACACATCTGGTGAGGTGACTCTACAGCAATGCAGGCTGTCACATGGACAGAATGACAGAGCCGAGAGAGACTAACCTCTCATGTGCTCTTCTTTAAAGCCCTCAAAACCACACTGCTGACCACCATTTTTAATCCATTCACTGAGGTTTGGTCCTACAATCTAAACACCTCTTCAAGGCCCCACCATTAATTACCAAAATAAGATTTCCCACCCTCTTAACACTGTTACAGTGGGGATCAAGTTTTGGGGGGGACACTCAGTCCAAGGCAGACACTGTCCTTCAAAAGTCAAGGAAAAATAAAGATTTTCTGAGACAAACAAAATGGGGAATTTATTGTAAGTGGACCTACCCTGCAAGAGATATTCAAAAAAAGTTTTTCACAACAAGGAAAATGGTATAGACCAGAAAGTCAAATCTGTATAAGGAAAGAAAGAACATCAGAGAAAAAATAAATGAATGTAAAATAAAGAATTTTATTTGTCACATACTTATTCAAGATAGCAGTTAGTTTAAAGTAATAAAAATAAGAATTTGGGTGAGTTTAGCATATAAGTAAGTGAAATGAATGTACAAAAACCAATTATTTTCCTATTTGCCAGTAATAAACAATTGGAATTTAAAATTAAAAAAAAAAACATTTACAGTAGCACCCCAAAATAAAATACTTATGTATGAATCTGATCAAATATGTACAGGATCTACATGTAGAAAACTACAAAACTCTGATCAAAGAAATCAAAGATCTAAACATGTAGAGTGATATTCCATGTTTACGTATGGGAAGAGACATTGTTTTATATATTGTGGAGCTCTGTTGTAAGGTATACATCTGCTCATGATTATTACATATTCTTGATGGATTAACCCTTTTGTCATTGTCAACATGTAATGTCTTTCGTTGTTTTTTTTTTAGCAATTTTGACAGTCTGTTTTGTCTGATGCTAGTATAACCATTCCAGCTTTTTTTGAGTAACTTTGGATGGAATATTTTAAAAAATCATTTCACTTTCTATGTATTTATGTCTCTGGATCTAAAGTGAGGCACTTGTGGATTACATAAAATTAGATTGGTTTTTTCTAATCTTTTCTACTGATCTCTGCCTTTTAATCAGACTTTAATCTATGTGCATTCAAAATAATTACTGATAAGAAAGAACTTCTATTTTGCTACTCGTTTTGTATCATTTTTTTTTGTTTGTTTCTCACTTTCTCTGTCACTACCTTCTTTTGTGTTTAATTACTTTTTTTCTGTTGTACCTTTTTGATTTTTCTTTCATTTCCTTTTCTGTGTATATTTCAGTTATTTTCTTAGTGCTTACCCGGGGTATTACAATTAACATCTTAAATTTATGACAAACTAGCTCAAATTAATATCAGCTTAACTTCATTTGGTGCACAAAAACTCTACTCTTTTAAACAACTGTTGTACTCCTCCCACTTTATATTGCTATATTGCAAATTACATGGTTATACATTATGTACCCATTAACATAGATTTGTAATTGTTTTGTGAGTTGTTATTTAAATCATATAGGAATATAAAGAGGAGTTACAAATCAAAAATACCATAATACTGGGCTTTATATTTACCTATCTTTTTATTTTTGCCTATATATTTTATTCTTTCATATGGCTTCAAGTTATTGTCTAGTGTCCTTTTATTTCAGTCTAAAGGACTCCCTTCAGCATTTCTTGCAGGGCAGGTCTATAAAAGTGATGATCTAGCTCAATTTTAGTTTATCTGACAATTTCTTAATTTCTCCTTCATTTTTAAAGACAGTTGGGCTGGATAAAGAATACTTTTTTTTGACTTTTTTTTCCTTTTATAATTTTAAACATAATTTAAAATAAAATTTTAATTAATATAAAATTTCTTGTATAATTTTAAAATATGCATTGGCTTCTGATCTCTATGGTTTCTGATAAGAAATTGGCTGTTAATTGCACTGACAATTTCTTGTATGTAATGAATCTCTTCTCTTTTGCTACTTTCAAGATTCTCTTTCTTTGGCTTTTCATGCTTTGATTATAATGTGTCTTAATGTGGATCTCTTTGAATTTACCCTACTTAGAGTTTATTAAGATTCCTGTATGTGTAGATTTATCTTTTTCATCAAATTTGGGAATTTTTTGGTCTTTATTTATTCAGATATTCTTTCTGCGTATTTCTCTATCTCCTCTTCTGGGACTCCCATATGTATATGTTGATACACTTGATGGTGTCCCACAGTTTCCTTAGGCTTTGTTCGCTTCTTTATTCTTTTGCTTTTTGTTCCTCAAACCCGATCATTTCAATTGATTGCTCTCCAAATTGACTGATTCTTGCTTCTGCCTGCTTAAATCTGCTGTTGAACCCATGTAGTAAATTTTTGTTTCAGTGTTTGTATTTTTCAGCTTCAAAGTTTCTATTTGGTTCCTTTTAGTAATTTCTGCCTCTTTATTGATAATCTATATTTGGTAAGATGTCTTTTTCCTGGTTTTCTTTAGTTCTCTGTCCATTGCTTACTCTAACTCTTTGAGCATATTTAAGACAGCTGATTTAAAGTCTTTATCTAGTAAGTTCAGTATCTAGCCTTCATCAGAGAATTTCTATTAATATCTTTCCCTTGTAAATGGGCTATATTTTGTTATTTCTTTGCATGCCTTGTACTTTTTGTTGAAATCTGGACATTTTGAACTTAATTATATGATAATTCTAAAAATCAGATTCTCCTGCTTCCTGGGATTTATTGTTGCTGCTTCTTGTCAGTTGTAGTTGCTTGTTCAATAGTCTATAAACTGTTTTTTGTAGACTAGATTGTTTGTCATGTGTGGCCACTGAAGTTTCTATTCTGTTAGCTTAGTGGTGAACTAGTGATTACACACAGATTTCCTTCGAAACCTGGAGCCAAACACACACATACACACACACACACACACACACAAGCAAAAACCAATATTCTCCTGGTTTTTGCAGATTAGTTTTGTGTTTGGGAATTTCTTTACAATATGTCAGCAGGCCAATTATAATACTCTAACTCAGCCCTTACTTTCTGCTTACATGGAGCCAAAAGGTTAGCCAGAGGTGAAGGCTTAGATTCTTCTTTGGTCTTTTCTGAGCATGTGTCCCGTCCTGGGCATGTATATAATCTTCTGGATTTTTAATTATGTTTATGTTTACCAACCAGCTCACAAAATTCCTGAAAACTTAACAATGGACTTTATTGAGTTGCTGTTAACTGGTATGAGCTAGCTTAAGGACTCCAATGATTTAGTTTTCCAAAGAGTAAGAAAGAAAGGAAAGCAAGAAGGGGAAAAAAGCAAGCAAGAGTGACATTCTAGCAAGGTTCTAGCCTTATTAGCTCAATCTTACAGGTATTTTCAGGACTGGGAATTATGCCACAGAGTTTATTCCAAGTTGAGAAGAGGGAACTGGGCTTTTAACTCACATACTCATCAGTTGTTTTCTAAGAACCACATTGGGAATATAAACTTCCAAGTAATTCTGGATCTCTGCTTGTTAGCCTAAAGGCAGTCTTTTCAAGAGAATTGCAAGAATGGGGTGTTAGAGACAAAACAGCATCAAATCTAGGGGTGGGGCACACATAAATGATAAAAATGAATCTTGGGGATCTGGTGGAGCACAAACAGTGTTCCTTTAGTCCACTCCTTATACCAATCTGATCCACTTGCATCTCACTTTAATTTTCACTCTATACTGTTATGGCTTCTTAAAGATACTTGGGGGAAAAACACCTTACAATAGGAGGGTTTGTTGGATAACCTATAGCTCCTGATGCTTTGGAGAACATAACTTAGAGTCATCAGTGATCTCTGTATCTACTAACTACTCTAAATTTTACTCACTATGACCACAGTTATGCTGGTCTAGATCGCTTGTCTGATGAGATGACCCAGATCCTTATCCCTGAGAAGTCTTAGGCCCTGATACCATGCCCTTATCAGGCTGTGACTGCTCTTTCACAATCAAAGCTGGTCATGAAAGCCCCAAAAGATGCCCTAGTGGATCTCTTGGATTCCAAATGCATTCTTTCCTTTCTGTATTATGCAGCAGTGATCCCCTTCCTCATGATGATCAAAAGCAATTACCCCACCAGTATAGTATCTTCTTTCTTTGGCTAGTCGGCAGGTATGAGAAGCCTAACATGACCAGAGAGCAGTTGCAGCTCTTAATTTAGTAGAATTTTTATTGTGTTGCCTTGGCGATATCACTCCTCCTCTGGGAGAAAGGCTCTCTCAGACCCATAGGACCTAAGATTATGGGGACATGAAACATCAACCCCACAAAATGGATCATAGTGATGATAAATGAGGTCACTCCTGCTTTTGTCTCTTGGTTCTAGGACCTATTTGAGCATTTTCCCTACTTGGAACACATTGCCATATACTAGTCATTGATTTAAGTTGTTTTTGAAGGATAGCACCACAACTGTGCTGTACGTTACCTGCCAATATTCAGGCTAACAGCTTGCGAGTGATGTATTATATGATAGGACCAGTGGATCCTGTGGTTATAGTGTATTTTAGGTCTATGTGCTATAAAGTGGTCCACTTGTTCTGAGGCAATGTTATGCAGGATCCCATGGTGGTAAATCAAATCATTTAGGGCCTCTGGACAGTGAAGCATGTGGGCAAGAAAGTCAACTCCACACCTAAAATACAAGTCAGTCACTGTCAGGAATAGTCACTGCTGTTTCCAGGATGTAAAGGCTCTGATGCAATCATCACATCACCAAGAGGTGTTTTCTTTTCAAGGGATGGTGCTATATGGAGGGTTCAATATTTGTTGCTGCTGCCACCAAGCTGAACATTCAGCAATGGCAGTAGCTATATCAGGCTTGATGAGATGGAACCTGTACTTCAGGCCCATGCATAGCCTATCTCTTCCTTCCTGGCTACTTAATGTGTGTCCCAATTATGTACACGTTGAAGTAGCTGAGGGTAGAGGCTGGTTTACATTTATTGGATGAGTTATCCTGTCAACCTAATTGTTTAATGTCTCTTCTGCAGTGTATGCTCTCTAGTGCACATTAATGTTTGATACACAGATCCTCACACTTTGTGCCTACTCCTATAGCACCAGCCATATTTCCCTTTCCATGACTTCAGCATCACTAATCTCTCAATCTTGTTTTTCCTAGATCCCAACTGTTGAGGCAAGCCATTTGCTATTTTTTATAAGACCTTGCAAATTCTTACTTCAGGCTACTTTTCTCTGTACACAAAGTGGACGACAGATGTACCATCAGCAGCTCTTCACACTGGAAATTTCCTCTCACCCTTTTCTTTGAGACTACATCTGAATGGGGCAGAATACCTGCAGCAATAAATGTTCAGCTAATACCAACATAATGAGAAAACCTATTAAAGAACCAGGTAAAGATATTTTTCTCTTTTGGAAGTTATACATGCATTAAAAAAAGAAAAAAAAAAGAATGGAAAAGAAACAAAGAACAAATGTAACAAATATAAAACAAATAGCAAGATGGCAGATTGAATCCAATCACTAAATAATTCCATTAAATGAAAATGGTTTAAATACTCCAAATAAAAGTTACAGATTGTCAGATTGAGTTAAAAAACAGGACTTGAGTATGCTGTCTAAAATAAATGCACTGTCTATGTTAACATAGACATAGGTTAAAAGTCAAGGAATGAAATAAGACATATACTATGCATACACTAATCAAAAGAAAGTTTTTGCACTAGCTGTTTCCTCTGTTAAAAAGGCTCATCACCAAAATTCTCATGGCTCATCCTCTCATCTCCTTTAAATCTTTTCTCAAATATCACCTTCTCAGTGATGACCACCCTGGTCATTCCTTTGTTTAAAAGTGGAAACCTAACCAGCACGTCCTCCCTCCCCCATCTGTGTTCTCAATCCTCTTACCCTACTCTGTGTTATTTTCCATAGTGCTGGTCACCTCCTAACATACTATTTACTTATTATGACGACTGCTTGTTGTTTCTCTTTCCACAGGATGTAAGCTTCACAAGGGCAAAGGACTTCGTTTTTTTCATTATTACCCCATGCCTAAAATAGTGCCTGGTGCAGAGTCTAGCACTCAATTAATATTTATTGAATATATGCTGAATTAAAATAAAATCAGCAAAAATGGAAAAAATGAAAGTTGAAGTGACTATAGTAATATCAGGTGAAGACTTCAGGGAAAAGGTAATAAATAGGAATAAAGAGAGACATTATATAGTAATAAAGAAGTCAAGATATCAAGAAAACATAATGAACTTCAATGTACATGCCTAATAGCAGAACTTCAAAATACATGAAGCAAAATCTTACAATAACAGAAAGAAGAAATAGACATGCCTACAACTATAGTAGGAGGTTTTTAACAGTCCTCTCTCAGTAACTGTTAGAACAAGTAGGCAGAATCAATGAGTATACAGAAGACTTGAATAATTTGACATGTATAGGTCACTACAACCAACAAGTAAGAACCGCAATAAGATACCATTGCAGATCACCTGGAATGGTTAAAATTAAAAACAAAACAAAACCTTGCAGAAAAACTGTTAGTAAGGATGTGAACCAGAACTCTTATGTTGTAATGGTTGGGAATGAAAAACAGTACAACAAATTTGGAAATCACCTTGGAAGTTCTTATAAAGTTAAAGGTAGACATAACATATAACCCAACCATTTCATATGTATTTATTTACTCAAGGAATTGAAAATGCATGTCCACACAAAGACCTGTACATAAATTATCATAGCAGTTTTATTCATAATAAGCCAAAGCTCGAATATCAAAGATGCCTGATGTAGTGGACTGAATTATGTCCCCCCAAACTCACTGAAGCTTGAATTGTGTCCTGCAAGTTGTATGTATTAGAAACTTAGCCCCCAATGTGATTGTTAAAAGGGTGGGAAATCCTATTGTGGTAATTGAAAGGTGGAGCCTTGAAGAGGTGATTGGATTGTAGGACCATGCAGTAGTGAATGGATTAAAAATGGTGGTCATGGGCATGTCTCTGAGGGCTTTAAAAGAAGAGGAGAGTCTGCGCGCGCACACACACACACACACACACACACACACACACACACACACAAAAAAAACGGGGGGGGAAGAAGATATAACAACCACAATTACTTGAAGTTGATATGACAAGCAAACAGAAAGGACATTGTTGGGGTGGAGGTGGGGAGGGAGAAGGGAGGGAGGTTTTGGTGATGGGGAGCAATAATCAGCCACAATGTATATCAACAAAATAAAATTTAAAAAAAAAAAAAGAAAAGAAGAGGAGAGTCTGTCTCTCTCTCTCTTTTTCTCTCTGCTTCCATCATATTGTAATGTGAGGCCCCTGGGTCACTGTCAACACCAGCAGATGGAGTTTGGATTTCCCAGCCTCAGAAACTGTAAGCAATAAATTTCGTTTTCTTTATAAATCACTGTTTCAGGTATTTTGTTATAAACAACAGAAATGGACTAATACACCCAACAACAAGTGAATAAACACATTTGATATTCATACATTGCAATATGATTCAACAATAAAACAGCACAGGGTACTGATACACACAACATAAATAAACCTAAAAACATTATGCTGAGCCAAAGAAGCCATACCTGCAAGAGTACATACTATATGTCTACGTTTACGTGAAATTCTATGCAAGACCAAAGTAAGCCATAGTGACAGAAAGCACATTAGTGTGTGCCTGGGCCTGGAGGTGTCTGAAGGGAATGAGGAAATAGTTTTGGTGTGATGAAGTGTCTTATCTTTTGATAGTGGTGGCATTCCCACCAGTATATATAATATGTAATATATAATATATAATATATAATATATAATATGTAATAATAGTACAAATATATAATAAAATATTATAAAAATATATTAAGTATTATCATTATTAATAAAATTATTAATATATTAATAATATACACTATAATAAATAATATGTTTATACACTATAAGTAATATAATATATTATATTATTATATTTTATGTTATTATAACAAAATATAATATAAATAACATATTAATATATATATATTTGTTGTGACTAATTGAACTGTACATTTAAAACGGGTATATTTTGTTGATAAAATTTAAGCCTCGATAAGAAGAAATGCAAAACATTCATCAGTAATAGAATGTAAAATTAAAATATGTGTTTACACGAAGTGGTACTACACAACAATGAGAATTAATGATCACAACTACACACAATAATGTGGGTGAATCTCATCAATGAAATATTGAGAGATAGAAGCCAGGCATAGCAGAATCTGTATGTTATGATTGCAATTATGTAAAGTTCCAAATATTTACATCTGCTATCAGAAGTCAGGATGGTGTTCACCTTCAAGTGGTGAGTTACAATAGGAAGAGAACCCAAAGAGGGCGTCGGGGGGAGCTGATGCTGTTCCCTTTCCTGATCTACGATGTAAAGTGCTGGCATAGAATGAAGGGTGGTAAAAGTGTGTTGAAAATAGAGAGCTCAATTCCTAAGAATTTTATTTTTTTGGTGGCTATTGTAAATGGGCAGGCTTTCTTGATTTCTCTTTCTGCATGTTCACTATTGGAGAATAGAAATGCTACTGATTTTTGTGTGTTGATTTTGTATCCTGCAACTTTGCTGAAATCATTTATCAACCCCAAGATTCTTTTTGTAGAGGCTTTAGGCTGTTTGATATATAGGATCATGTCATCTGCAAACAGGGACAGTTTGACTTCATCTTTTCCAATCTGGATGCCCTTTATTGCCTTCTCTTCTCTGATTGCTCTGGCTAGTAGTTTCAACACTATGTTGAATAGGAGTGGTGAGAGTTGACATCCTTGTCTAGTTCCTGTTCTTAAAGGAAAAGCTTTCAGCTTTTCCCCATTCAGGATGATATTAGCAGTAGGTTTATCATATATGGTTTTAATTATGTTGAGATAATTTCCATCTATACCTAACTTACAGAGGGTTTTTGTCATGAATGAATGTTGAATTTTATCAAATGCTTTTTCAGCATCTATAGAGATGACCATATGGTCCTGTGTTTGATTTTATTAATATGGTGTATCACATTTACTGATTTGTGTATGTTGAACCAACCTTACCATCTCACCCCAGTTAGGATGACTAATATCCAAAAGACTGTGAATGATAAATGCTGGCGAGTTTGTGTAGAAAAAGGAACTCTCCTACACTGTTGGTGGGACTGCAAAATGGTGCAGCCTCTATGGAAAATGGTATGGAGGTTCCTCAAACAATTGCAGATAGATCTTCCATATGACCCAGGAATCCCACTGCTGGGAATATACCCAGAGGAATGGAAATCATTAAGTCGAAGGTATACCTGTTCTACAATGTTCATCGCAGCACTCTTTACAATAGCTGAGAGTTGGAACCAACCCAAATGTCCATCATTGGATGAGTGGATACGGAAATTGTGGTATATCTACACAACGGAATACTACTCTGCTATAAAAAAGAATGAAATGCTGCCACTTGCAACGACATGGAAGGACCTAGAGAGAATTATATTAAGTGAAACAAGTCAGGCACAGAAAGAGAAGTATCACATGTTCTCACTTATTTGTAGAAGCTAAAAATAAATAAATAAATACACAATAAAACCCAGGGTTGGGGAAGGAAGAAGACACAACAATTACAATTCTTTGAAGTTGATATGACAAGCAAACAGAAAGGACATTGTTGGGAGGGAGGGGGGAGGAGGAAGGAGGGAGGTTTCGGTAATTGGCCACAAAAATCAACCACATTGTATATTGACAAAATAAAATAAAATAAAATAAAGTAAGAACATGGAGAGCAACAGAAGCTCACAAATGTTGCTGGTGGAAATGCAAAATGGAACAGCCACTCTAGAAAACCATCCAGCTGTTCCTAAAAAGCTAACATGGGGCCGGCCTGTGGCTCACTCAGGAGAATGTGGTGCTGGTAGTGCGGAGGCCGCGGGTTCGGATCCTATATAGGGATGGCCGGTGCGCTCACTGGCTGAGTATGGTGCAGGCAACACCATGCCAAGGGTTGCGCTCCCCTTACCAGTCTAAAAAATAAATAAAATAAAACACTAACATGCACTTACCAGGTGATCTACACATCCCATTTCTGGGTATGTATCCTAGAGAAATGAAACTTATATTCATTCAAAACCCAAGCAAGTATGTTTGTAGCAGCATCATTCATAATTACCCATACCTGGAAACAACTCACAATGAAATACCAAATGTCTTTCAGGGGGTAAATGGCTGACAAACTGTGCTACATCCACAAATGCAATATCACTTGGCAATAAAAAAGAATGAACTATTGATGCATGCGACAGTGTGAATGAGTCTCAAGCACATTGTCCTACGTCAGGTTTTCTCAGCTGTGGTGCTTTCGATTTTTTAAAGCTGTATTATTTGTTTTGGGGCTGTCATGTGCACTGCAGGCTACTTTGTCACATTCTGGGCCACTAGATGGCAGTAACACCCCCTCCCTCCCAAATTATAACTAAAAATATCTTCAGACATTCCCAAATGTCCCTGATGAGTACCACTGCACCTAGTCTTGAAAGGTTACATATTGTATAATTCCATTGATATGGCATTCTGGGAAAGTAAAAAAAAAAAAATTAAGAACAGACATTGAGTGGTGGTTAGGGGTTAGGGGTAGGGGGAGATTCTGAATACAAAGAGACAAAACAAGGGAATTTTGGGGGGTGTTAGAATTATTCTGTATCCTCTCTGTTGATGGATAAATACTGATCTGTGCTGTACAAGAATACATACAATTCTATGTAAATACAGTGCAATACAATATGTATTTTTAAAAATTGAAGAAATGAAAGCAAACAAACAAAAAATAAGTGTCATTTACCCCAATAAAGCTGGAACAAAAAAGTAAGTGTGGTATAAATGGAAAAGAATCCTTCAACTCACCAATTAGGAGCTGGTCTTGGCTGCAAGGTTTTCAGTGAGATTGGTGAGGGTGGCAAGGTCGAGCCAGTTCTGTAGGATGTGTAGAGAGTTCAAGTTAAGGAGAGTGCAAGTGAAAGGGCCTGCCCATGTAGGAGTGCACAGTGCTATCCTAGACTCTCGTTATGTGGGGACACCATGGAGGATAAGTAGAGACATAAGGCAGCACTGCTAATAAGATGGAACACAGAGTGGAGCAGGAGAACACCTTCATGCTGAGAAGCGCAGGCCCAGTGAAGGCCCCGGGTAAGTCAGTGGGAACATTCCCCAATGGCAAAGGCATCCAGAAGAGCTCATCCTGTGCCCACAGTGCAACATGTGTTCTAGCCTCTCCCGGATGTCTGGTGTGCAGCCCCAGTGGGAGACTCTAGAGCACGGCTATCAGGTTGAGGATTACTGAGCTGTGCTCTTCAGTAGTCCATCTTTGGGTGGTTTCTCTAGATCCCATAACTCCCATTTTAGGGCTTTTCCCACTAAACCATTTGTGGTACTTAAATGCTCTGTTTCCTAAGTGTTGCAGAGGCTGAAATTGTTCTTGGAGCTCTTCTGTTCTGCTTTCTGGACAGTAGCTGTGTGTTATGGGATAAATGCATCTCCCAAAAGTTCATATGTTGGAAATGGCCCCCACTGTAACAGTGCTAAGAGGGTGTGAAGTCCAATTATGATAATTGAAAGGTGGGGTTATTAAAAGGTGATTAGATTGTGAAGTCCATACCCTTATGAATGGATTAATCCATTGATGGTTTAATGGGTGGTCATGGGCATGGTTCTGATGTCTTTAAAAGAAGAGCCAGTGAGTCGGTTAGCTCTCTTGTTCAGACATTTGCCGTGTGATACACTGTGTCACTACAGAGCCACCACCAAGATTGCCCTCACCAGATGTTTTCCCTAGACTGTGGACTCCCCAGCCTCTGAACAGTAAGAAATAATTTTCATTATTATAAATTACCCAGTTTCTGGTATTCTGTTATAAGCAACAGAAACAGACTAATTTGCCATGTTTATTCCAGGAATAAAAAGATCCTAAACTAGGGGGGTTATACTAGAGAAATTGAGTTGAGTCATCCAAAAGGATGGAAAACCAGGATCATGAAGTGTGGGCATATCTGATCTCTTGGGGTGGGAATTGGTCTTTGGATTAGTTGCTTTTCTAGATGCATCATGTTCTGCACTCTATTCCTTTTCTACAAGACTACTTGCAGATGCATAGGACAGGTGACATGCAGATTGGCACATGGAGCAAGAGAGTGAAAAATAGCGATTGTACCTTGCAGAGGATGGAGATGTCAAAAGTTAACTAGATATTCCATCAAAGGGCCAGTAATAATAAAAAAAAAAAAAAAATAGGCTGAAGAATGGACCAGAGCGAGAAGCAGTATGGTAATGAATATGGAACTTATTCCTGATTAATTTTGCAGATAAAATTCCATTTCCAAGATTGGGTCTTTACATAGCTCCAGACTTTATCAGCTTGGGGAAAGCAAATCATTTAGAGATGCAGGGATGGAGAGATGGAAACAGCCTCTAGTGCAGACTGTGAACTGCACAGACCGCACAGTTCCAATAGCATCCTTCACGTCACATTTATAAGAATGACACACCTGGAGCGGTGCAATCAGTTGTGCAGCACTCCAGTGCCTCTCAGTAGCTAGATTTCAAGAATATAGGATTAGTTAGAGTAGTAAATATAGGGGTCAGGGAGAGAAGAAAAGAGAGGACACTTAAGTAATAGTTACAGTGACCATATTGTTTATTGTCAAACTGGAACATTTTTGAAAGGAAAAGGGACACTATTATAACTATTCAAGAACAACATTTAAGCAGGGTTGTCCTGGGTGATCAGCAACTGCACGTTCAACCCAGAAATAGGACAAAGTTCCCTGGGCTGCATTTGGCCGATAAGATACTCTTTTTGCTACTTATCAACACAGAGGGGTGTACAATGTGCAGGAACATGGCTGGGCCCCCAGCTCTGGCCCTCTCTGCACTGCCCACATTTGAGCTGGAGCAACTCGCTCTCACTTCTCATAGGTGTGGTTTGCAGGTCTTCCATCATCCCTTCACTGCTGGGAAGAGCTGTAATTCAGCAAGGCCACACAAAGCCTGATGCCCAGAATATGTGCTCTTTAGTGTCCTGCCCAGGCCTACCTGCAGATGGATTCTCATCTTCTTCCCTGGGATGCTCAACCTCATTACAAAGCTTTGGTGGTATTTTGCCTTTCTTCTCTTGTCTGATGTTGTAATAACTAGGATTTATAACTGGCAAGCAAGTTTGACCTTAGTGCCTTAATCATTCAAATGCTGTTTTGGCTGAGGATACTTCCTAGTGTATGATAACCGGTGCTATATTTATTTACAACATCAACCAAATGTTGTTTTGATTTAATGTGACCCTGCATACAGCATCACACTAAATACATGTCGACTGACTGCCATATCATAGCGACTGCTTTGACGAAGTTTGCTTATCATCTGGCATGCTACTGGGCTCAGTCCGCTTGAGATTGAAGGTGCCTGCTTATCTGCAGGTGAGAGCCATTGAAATCATGTGCGAGGGCCTGAACAAATTAGGATACGGAATCTTCAACTTGGGCGTGCATGCATCTGAATCACCTGAGGAGCTTGTTAAACACAGATTGCTGAGCCCAGATTCATTAAGTCAGAGGTGGGGCTTAGGACTTTGCATTTCTCACAAGTTACTGGGTGACACTGATGCTGATGTGATACTGATGTGTTTTGAGGACCACACTTTGAGAACCTCTGTCTTAGGACTCATGGCAATTACCCACTGCAATCATGGCAATTTCTTTCCTCATTTGAAAGTGTTGACAGTCATCATTTTGTTTGGAGACAGCAAAGTAAATGACAAAGTAAACTTATTATTTTAGCATAGTACCAATTTAGTAGTCGCACCAACATCCTTCAAAATCATGAAATTTCTGCCAAGGTTACTTCTTGAGTGAAATAAAGAGCCGAATGGACAAATTCAAGTCAATTTAAGTATTTATTGAGAACTTACTCTGAGCCAGCCAGTACGGTATGAACCTGAAAAGCAACAGACCCTTTATGCTCTTTGGGAAACTTACAATGTGCAGACCACACTTTAGGGCTCCTTTTGAGAATCACCCTAGTGAAATCTTCACACATTGAATAGGGTTCACAGCAGCTGTGGGAGGAAACAGACAGATGGCTAATGATCACAGGGCCATAGAAGTCAAGAACATTTGACATTGTCTCAGTACGATATGATAGTAAAGGGGACACATTATAATATAGAAAGCAAAGCTCAATCAATTGTATCATCCTCTGTTTATAGAAAGAACGCATGGGCAGAAGAAAGATGGCCTGCACAGATAAGGAAGTTAAACAGCACCGATTCCCTAACTCTGCCCGTAGAAGGGTCTTCTCTGCCTCTGACAGATAAGGCCCAATGGTAGAGGTGGATCCATTTGAGAAGCTGATGCTAGTAATCATTTTTGTTCGAAAACTAATGTTTCCCATCCCTGTCCTTGATTCATGCAGACTTCTGACTGTACCGATATCTTAAGATGCCAGTGTATTATTTATAAAAATAACCTGCTATTCTGCTCGCCCACTAAAACTTGGTGAAATTGGTTATCATGAGAAATGCTCCTTAAGGACTATATGTTCTGAAGTACTTAGACAATTGAGTTCCTGGACCTCTGAGGCTGAGCACCAGATTCCAGAATGTGCTGAGCTAGCTGAGAGTGCAGGGTTGGAAGGTGGACTTAGGAGACAAGCTGGCAGCTGGCCTGCAGACTGATAATATCCTAACCCTGCTTTCTGCTTCCGTGAAAATGAAACCCTGTTCTTAAATAGAAAGAAGACACAGACACAAATAGCGATAAGCATCATAATGGATGTTTACAAGTAAGTGATACAGGGGCTCAACAGAAGAAAAGATTCAATTGTTGCAGAGTATCTGCAAAGACTGCATGTAGAAGGTGACATTTGAGACGTACCTAAAAAAATGCAACAATTTTCTACAGGCAAAGATAGAGTGACTAGGCTTCCAGACAGAGGGAACAGAAGGGCTCTTACAATTCCATTTGCAGAGAGTCATATTACTAGGTTAGGACAAATGGTGGTCTGGTTGGTGGCATGCTATGTTCTGGAAGAGTTGGGAAGCTCTCTGCTTGAGGGCTACTAGTTTTATTATGAATGATACCAATAGGTCTTTTTGAATGCCTGTATCGCCCTTGATCACTCTCCAAAGCAGCATGGTTTGTAGTGAAGCAGAGGAGAATCTACCAAGAACCTAAGGATTATACAACTTAGCTGATTCATTTAGGAGTGTATTAGTCAGGGTTCTCCAGAGAGACAGAATCAATAGGATGTGTTACAATTATATGGGAGGGATTTATTAGGGGAATTAGCTCATGTGGCTATGAAGAAGAGTCCTACGATAGGCCGTCTATAAACTAGATGCTGGTAGCGTGGCTCAGTCCAAGTCCAAAGGCCTCAGAACCAGGGAAGCTGATAGTGTTCTTGGTGTAAGTTCTGGAACCCCAAAGCTGAAGAGTCTTGAGCTTTGATGTCTATGGACAGGAGAGGAGTGTATCCCAGCTCCAGTGGATCAAAAGAGAGAACTTCACCCCTTTCCTCTGTCTTTTGTTCTCTCCAAACCCCCAGTGGATTGGATGGTTCCCACCCACACTGAGGGTGGGTCTTTCCCACCCAGGCCACTCAGACTCTCGTACTAATCTCTGTAGGAAACACCCTCATGGACACACCTGAAAAGATTGCTTTACCAGGTTTCTCAGCATTCCTTCATCTAACCAAGTTGACACCTAGAATTAACCTTCGTGAGTCCACTCCCTGTCAACTTGGTGTCCATACTATCTCCTTAAATCACACTTAATTTTCAAATGGTACAATAACATAATAGTTTCGCCTAACATGATACACTATCCTGAGTACAACCGGAAACGCATTAATCCCTTTCCAAGAAGAAAAAGGTAAAGTCCTTAAGTGATATTTACCCTTCTCCCAATATCCCATAACTTAAAATTGCAAATACTATGAAGTAAAGTTAACAACATTTAAATGCTGGTATAAAGTCAGTAAGTCTCATGGTACATGATAGAGAACAAGAGGAACAAAACCAAAGATAATTGCTTAACATGTGTACAGCATATGTACATAGAGACATATTCTTAACACAGCAGGGAGAACAATTACAATCCTCGTTTCTGTAACTGGTCACATGGTTGAAGCTGGTATTTATAACTTCCTTCTTCTACTACCCATTCTGTATTCCCTTTGCCTTCAGTGAGCACCTCAGCGGCTCGTGGTTCTTTACCTGGTGGAGTGACCCAAACCTTCATTCCTGAAGGGTCTGGGCCATTTGTAGTCTCGCCTGGATTAGGTTGTTATAATTTTCAATTGACCTTAATCACAGGGCACGGTAGTACTAAGAGGCGTCCTAAGGGATCTCCTGTATTCCAGACATAATCTTCCTTACCTCCACTGTGAAGTAGTAGTCCAATTTCCCCTTGGTAGTCTGGGTCAATCACTCCGCCAACACAGTAACTCCTTTCTTAGCCTGTTGACTCAGAGGCATGAGGAGCCAAAAGTGGCCAGGTGGCAGCCTTAACTTCCAGTTCAATGGGATCATTTTTGTGTCTCCTGATGGAAGCAATCCACGCTCTGGAACCAAGACCTCTAGATCAGCAGAGCATAAAGTTACGGGGACAGGAAGCAAAAATTTTGCTAATGGGTCCCTAGGGGTAATGGTGAGTGGTGCCACTTCTGTTTCCACCCCTTGATTCCTGGACCCATGAATCCTGGCCATGGGAGAGACAGTACCATATATTGGGTGCTGATTTAGAGCATATAAAGCCTGCTGGAGAATTTGCCCCAGCCCTGCAGGGTATTGGCACCAAGCTGGCACTGTAACTGTGACTTCAAAAGGCCATTCCACCATTCTATCAGACCGGCTGCTTCAGGGTGATGAGGAACATGGTAAGACCAGTGAATTCCATGAGCATGAGGCCATTGCAGCACTTCTTTAGCTGTGAAGTGAGTTCCTTGGTCAGAAGCAATGCTGTGTGGAATGCCATGACGGTGAACAAGGCATTCTGTGAAAACCACCACGGATGGTGGTTTTGGCAGAGGCATTTCATGCTGGGAAGCCAAATCCATATCCAGAGTAAGTATCTATTCCAGTAAGGACAAAATGCTGCCCCTTCCATGATGGAAGCGGTCCAATGTAATCAACCTGCCACCAGGTGGCATCACCTTGGGGAATGGTGCCATGTCAGGGGCTCAGTGTTGGTCTCTGATGCTGGCAGATTTGGCACTCAGCAGTCGCTGTAGCCAGATCGGACTTGGTGAGTGGAAGTCCATGTTGCTGAGCCCATGTATAACCTCCATTCCTGCCACTCTGGCCACTTTGCTCATGAGCCCAATGGGTGATGACAGGGGTGGCTGGAGAAAGAGGCTGACTAGTATCCACAGAACGGGTCATCCTGTCCACCTAATGATTAAAGTCCTCCTCTGCTGAGGTCACCTTTTGATAGGCATTCACATGGGAAACAAACATCTGCACATCCTTTGCCCACTCTGAGAGGTCCATCCACGTACCTCTTCCCCAAATTTCTTTCTTACCAATTTTCCAGTCATGTTCCTTCCATGTCCCTGACCATACAGCCAAACCATTGGCTACAGCCCTTGAATCAGTATATAATCACACATATGGCCATTTCTCCTTCCAGGCAAAGTGCACAACCAAGTGCACTGCCCAAAGTTCTGCCCATTGAGAGGATTTGCCCTCACCACTGTCCTTCAGGGATGTCCCAGAAAAGGGGTGCAGTGCCGCAGCTGTCCACTTTAGGGTGGTGCCTGCATATCATGCAGAACCATCTGTAAACCAGGATCTAGCCTTGTCTTCTTCTGTCAACTGATCACAGGGAACTCCCCATGAGGCCATAAGTGCAGGCTGGGGAAGAGAAGGCAGTGTAGCAGGAGTAGGAACCATGGGCATTTGGGCCACTTCTTCATGTAACTTACTTGTGCCTTCAGGACCTGCTCAGGCCTGATCGCGTATATACCATTTCTATTTGATGATGGAGTGCTGTGGTGCACGCCCAATCTTATGACTTGCTGGGTCAGATAAAACCCAGTTCATGATGGGCAGCTCAGGTCGCATGGTAACTTGGTGGTCCATAGTCAAGCATTTAGTTTCTGCTAAGGCCCAAGAGCAGGCCAAGAGCTGTTTCTCAAAAGGAGAGTAGTTATCTGCGGATGATGGCAGGGCCTTGCTCCAAAATCCTAAGGCTCTCCGCTGTGATTCACCTATAGGGACCTGCCAAAGGCTCCATACTGCATCACTATCTGCCACTGACACTCAAGGACCATTGGGTCTACTGGATCATATGGCCCAAGGGGCAGAGCATCTTGCACAACAGCCTGGACTTGTTGCAGAGCCTTCTCCTGTTCTGGGCCCCAATCAAAACTAGCAGCCTTTCATGTCACTCGGTAGATGGGCCAGAGTAACACAAGGAGATTACGGCCACATCCCAGGAAGCAGATATAACAGGATAGATTTTAATTAATAATAGAAGTAGATGTGAGTTCCTTATTATATTTCTGATTACAGGAGTCCAAATGCAATGATAGGTCCCAAGAGGTTAGTGTCAATTTAGGGAAAGGACTAAACCATTCACTGAATTCTTCTGGCTTAATTACAAAGAGACCTGAAGACCTTAGCTTGGACCTGCTTTGTAGGATTTAGTGGAGGGACAACTTGCAAACTGGCTGAAATTCTCAAATTCAAAAAGGATCTTCTTCTGAACATTTCCTTCAATTATCTTTAGAGGGAAATAGTGTAGACCAGTTGTTGAGAATCTGTACTCTGGAGTCATATGATCTGGGTTTGAAATCTTGCTCTGCCACTTACTAGTTGTGTGTACTCTGGCAATTTTCTTGGCTTCTATAAGCCTTGGTTTCCTCATCTATAAAATGGGATCAGAATAGTTCCTCCCTCAAAAGGTTGTTGAATTAATTAGGGTAAACTATGTCTGGCATAGAGTCAGTATCTCAGGGAGAGGGAAGACAGCCTGAGATGATACTGACTGCCTGTGTGATTTTGAGCATGTTATAGGCATGACTCTGCCAGAATTGACAGGGAGCTAAGGAAGCATTGGGTTCCAGACCTTCAATTTACAGATGATGAAATAAAAGCCGTGGTCATGGAGATTCTTAATAGCTGGGTGAGAAACAAGGCTGTAGTATTGGGCAGGGTTCAGTTAATTGCTCAGTACTCATTTTGGTGAGTCCACCTCTTCTAGAAAAATTCTTGCACTTCTGTGCAAATGACAACTGTGCAAATTAATACCCCCCAAATTCATGACGCTTGGGCATGTTCCTTTTTAGAGCCCTTCAGTAACCTTCAAACTTTCACCTCCTTTCACTCCCACCTGCTCTGAGCACACACTCATGCTTCTAGTGTCTATTTCACAGGAAAAAGAAATAGTTCAAGCCATGGACCCTTTCACTTTAGGTTCTTTCCATAAACCACTCTGCTTTGCCTGCACACTTTATGTCTTCTCTCTCTGCCTCCCTTGCCCATCTGAGCTTTTCACTTTTCCATGAAGGACAGAGTACACAGCACGGTCGAATGCTGAGACGATGATTTAAAAATTAAATACTGACCGTTGGATTTAGTATTATGGAAGACTTAGTTCAGCACCCAATTTCCTTATCTTATTTATTCTACCACTAATGACTTCTGCTAAACCCATGGGATTCCCTCTGAAGACTAACAAACACTTCCTCACCTTCGTGGACTGCTCCGAAGCATTTGACACTGTTGACCAACTGCTTCTCTAAAGCTCTCTTCCCTCCCCATCTACTCTGTTTGCCTCTTTCTCTCTCTATTTGTACATATTTATGGGGTACAGTGCATCGTTATGCTCCTTACTTCTCAGGTTTCTCATTCTTTATCCCTTTTGCCAGCTCCTTTATTCCACTTCTTCAATGCCCTCTTCCCCTAGGCTCCTCCTCCCCTCTCTTTTCTTGCACTGTATGTGATATTGATGGATGGATTTACCTCCTACACCTAGGTTAATTACTACTTTTAAATCTCCAACTCAGCCCTCTCTTTCAATTCCAAACTAACTACAGGATGTTGCAATATTGCAATGTGAGTGTCTCAACATCATATTTCTATCTGAACTGAGCATCGTCTCTTCCTCCCCTTATCTTCATTTTTCAGGGAGCAGCACTTTTAATTTCCCAGGTGCTCAAGCCAGAGCAAAATAAAACCTGGGAAGTATTTTAATTTCTTGCCTCTTCCTAACCTTCCATGTTCTTGCTCCTGCTCATCCTGTCTGGGGGCATCTTCAACTCCATTGCTCCTTTCCAAGCCTGCTGTCAGGTCCTCCTCATGACAGCTTGGGATCTCATGACAGCATTTTTGCCTATGCTCTTTCCTCTGTAGGATTCTCCATTAATCCACCTTCACACTCTTCCCGAGTACTCCCTATAAACACAAATTGGATCCTGTCTCTCCCTATGCATATGTCTTGTGGCCCCCTGTAACTCACCTGCATGATGAAATGTCCATTCTTCTGCAAGGTCTACAGTAGGCCTTTTGATGTGGCTCCTTGCCCTCTTAGGCAATTTCAATTTTTGCTGCTGAAAACATTCTAGTTCAGGAAGAGAGTAGTCCTCATGGTTTCTCAGAGATAATGTGCTCCTGCACACCTTTGTACCGTTGTGCATTTCTTTTCTTTACTCAAAATGATATTTGCCTTCCATTCCCACATGTCTGCTGGGCAAGTGCCTGGGTCTTTATATGTTTCTGGAAAGCTGCTGTTTTCACTGGAGAAGACAAATGGGGATCCATCTTCTCTCTTTCTTCTATACTTTGGACATTCTTGCATAATTTAAGTCGCCTTACTTATTTTAACTGCACTTGTGTAGTTAGTTCCTCATTTAAGAGTGCACATCCTGAAGCAGAGAGGGCTCTTTATTTTGAAATCAACCCGAGCTTAATACACTGTACCTACACACTCAGTGAATTTTTAACAAATGAATGAATAAAGGTGGCATGTCATCATGAATCAGCCATGAATCATAAATCACCCATGATTCAGCTCATGAATCAGGGTACTCACCAAGTCACTGGAGGAGCTCTTAAAAATACAGATCTCAGGGATCATCCCAAGAGGTAGTGAAACAGAATTTCTGAGTTAGAACCCAAGAGACAGATTTCTAAATAGCTCCCCGGTGTATTCTCAAGCAGCCAGCAGGAAACTTTTGGGAATCACTAATCCAAATTATCTCAGAAGCATGAATGTGTTGTCTTATTCTTGAAGATAACATGATTCTCAACTTCCTTGGGAAAAAATCTGCATTTGTTTCTAGTAACAATATTCTATGATGTCATAGATTTTGAACTGGCAATATTGCAAGTATGCAGAGATAACCAGCCACTGGTAACAGTCACACATGTACAATTTGGTGGATATTTCAGGAGTGCATTTAAATTCTGTGCCTTCGAGCTCTTTTATACGTGCCATGCAGTCTCAGAATAGCCCAGAAGATGGCAACATGACCCTGTGAAATGATGTTAGGGCTCCCTCATGGAATCAGCCACCGGGTGACAGCATTGCACAGTGTTGTGAGTGAAACAACAGAGGACTGGAAATCCTGCTTAGACTGTTTTCACAGTTGAAAAGCCTCATACCCCTAGTTGATTTAAAAGCAACCTTCACCTTCTCAAGCTTCTAGAGGTGACTGTTTAAGAGACCGCACACACTATGTAATTTGCGTTGTTTCAGGTAAAACGGTGTATCTCTTGATGTGTTAGTACCTGAAATGTAGGTGGAAAGTTTTCACAGCTTTGCTTTTTCATAAAAATGAAAAATCTCCATGGATAGATAGGATGACACAATCCAACTTTATCAATCACTAGAGACAAAGTGAATGCTAGATGCAGACTTTGAAAGGTTCTGTAAGGTTTTTAAGAATCTGTAAGGCACAGGGGGTAGCAAACACATTTCCCCAGGGTACTGCCATGTGCATGGGACCGAGGACCACAGGAGTTGGAGCAGCATTTCCTCAGGGCTGACCACTGCCATGCAAGACTGTGGGCTCAGCCCTACCAGAGTCTCCAGGTTTTTAAGAAGACCAGGATTTTTTTTTTTTTTTTTTTTTTTGTGGAGTCTTCCATTTCTCCAGTATTGGCAACTAATTCAGGTAATTTACAGCATAACAAACGAAACACAACTATGAGCCAAATTGAGCCTTCTCCTCCAACCAGCCAGCTGCTCCTGTGTTCCAGGAAGTTAGGAAGGGCAGGAGTCAGGCTGGAAGGGGTCAGAAGAGGATGCCTGGAGACCAGGACAACAACCTTTTGCTTTGGATTTTCTCCCATAAAAAGCACATTTAAATAATCTCCAGAACATTCGTTACTGTGAGAGAATTCAGATTTTTATGAAAATATTGCTTTCTTTAAAGAGAGTCCCCAGAAGAAGTATCCACTATTTGAATTTTTAAATAGTATTAAAACAACTTCTTAGCTTATTTTCCTTGGCTTTACTGACAGGGAAATCATGCTTCTGCTTGTGCCATAGAAATATTTTTATAAATAATACTTTCCATAATATTCCTATGTGATTCATTTGATTTTTTTTTTTTTTGTCTCTATTGGAAATTTGTCGTTTTTTTCTGATTATGAAAGTAATACCTGTTTAGTTTAGTTGTTTCCTTTTGCACACTGTTGAATATATAGGTATGTACTATATTTGTGCTGTAGATTTTCTTTTCCAAGTTAGATCTGTCAGTGGTTGATCTGTTTCTAAAGATAGAACCAGCTCTGGGATTAATTCATCGGTTCCTTTCTTAAAAAAAATTTTTCAATTTGTTACTTACTCCTAATCCTTACTAAATTTTGCCGTCTGCTTTTCTTATATATATTTTTTACTGTCTTTTCATTATTTGTTTAGTTCATTATATGTTTAGTTCATTTACTTTTTCACTTTCTTATTTAGTAATGTAAATGTTTAATAAAAACGTACCTTTCTACACAGCTTTAGCCATATTCTAGTGTTGTCATATTTATTTTCTTGATAGTTTGGAACTTAGGGTTTAAATTCTTATTTTTTAATAACCTAAGTAAGATAAAATACAGTTTTAAAACTGATTGTTCACAATCTTTTGTTGGGTTTTAAAACTTTTTATTATATTTTTATAATTTCTTAGATAATTTATTCTGTAGTTCTACTTTTTATAATTTGTTGTTGCCTAATATGATCAGTTTTAATAAATTTTTCATGGATGTATAGAGAAAAAGATATATTCGCTGTTCACTATGCACTGATTTGTTATGTTATTTAGAGCCTTTATAGCCATTGCTTTTTCTGTTTATTTCTCCTTTTATTTATATCTTGTAAACTTTGTTTTGGGTGTTGTGGTGTTTCTGTAACTTGGTACGTAAAGATTCACATTTAACATACCTGTGTTATGTATTATATACTTTGTTATTGTAAAATATACTTTTATTGCTTACTTTTTAAATCTGATAATAAAATTGAGATTCTTTACTGTATTTATTTTATTTTTAAGCCTTTACCTGAGTGTCTGCTTATTATGTTTTCAACATTTCCCATTTATTTTAATTTACCTATGTCTCTTGTGTAAATTGAATATTTTTGTTTTAATTACAGATACAATCTTAGATTTTTAAAAAATGTTCACTACACTTTTATTTAGTAATTTTAAAGGTATTTTTGCTCTCAATAAAAAAGGATACTTTATTAATGAATATATATATATATATATATATTCATTAATAAAGCTGGAAAATTAGGCTCAAGGTTAAAGAGCTAATAAAAAATAACCCAAACTGCACCTTAGAATTAATTCTGCTGAGAAAGTCATCGCTACTATTGCCATCCACCCTCCTGTCACCCTGTTCCTGGGAAGAGTGAAAGAGAGAAAGTGAGTATGTTCCTGCATCTTATTCTTGGTCTTGGGCCTTTAGCTCTTTTTTTTTTTTTTTTTCTTTTTTAAGTAAAAATAGCTTTATTTTTGAAATAAATCAAATGTCTCTTTAGAGCATACATGAAGAAAGGGTGTATCTGTTTGCATAGCCTAGGTCATAGGCCTCTATCCAAATTGCAAGGGGAAGAGGGAATATATATTTTCATCTTTCTGTCTTTTATAATTGGGGAAGTCTTTCCCACCCATTAGGACTCATAAGGTGAGGTGTTCTCCACACATAAAGAGGAGCTCAGATTCTAGAAAGCAAAAATGAAAAACAAATGTGCATTACTGTTCTTCTAATGGTTACCTTTATAATTAAAAAATAATATATCTAAACCTCTATTTCTTATTTTATTGCACTTAATCCATACTTACTGATTCTCTGCTATGAAATATGAAGAAATTAACATATATTTCCTCCCATCTCTTTTCACCTCTTCCATCTTCCAATGTCTATGAAATACATTATTTTACATTGTCACCATCTAAAACATTGGCATTTAAACATTAATATAATTATAGTTCACTTACATTGTCCAATGAGTGCAAAAAATACTGATTTTATATTAGAATGTAATGATAAGTCAAGAATGTATATTGTAATCACTAGTATTAATACAAAAATAATAGGAAAATAAGCTGTACAAAGAGAATGACATAATAAAAAATAATCCAGAAGAAAGCAAGAGCACAAGGGAGGAGGAAACAAGGGCTGTAAAAGAAACGAGATTCATAGCCAGATTGTATAAAGGATTATTATTAAATAGTAGGAAAAGAGGAACCAACAGAAAAATGTGCAAGACACTTCAATAGGCACTTCTCGGAAGAGAATATCCAGATGGCTAACAAGCACGTGTAAGGACACTCAATCCCACAATGAAATAAAATGAAATAAAACCACAAAGGAAAAGGAAACACCACCACAAATATACAAAAATGGTTAAAATTAAAATAATGTCACATGTTTGCAAAGATGTGGGACAATGTGAACTCTTATTCTTTTCTGTTAGGAATGGAAATCAACACCTTCTACAATGCCGGCATTTCTACTCCAATGTGTGTTCCCTTCAGAATTGCACGCTTATGTGCATTAAAGGACATGACCAAGAAATTCATAGCATCAATATTCATAATAGCCCCAAACTAGAAATAATTCCTCACAAGCATTTAGAGAGTCAGGCAAGTGAGTGTATTTCTCATTTTACTAAGAAGGACATAGATGATCAGAGAAATTAAATCATTTGTCAATTATTACACAGCTGAGAAGTCTCTGAGTCTGGACCCTGTATAATATGTTAACACACTGCCTTCAATAGTATGATGCCGATTCAGACTTATATTGTCAAAAAAAAGTTAAATTTAAGTTCAAAATGCTGTGTGTAAGGAAGGTAACAAAATCCATATACCATCTTAGACAAATTTTAGGTAAAAGTTCATAAGTATTTAATAGTGTTAGTTACATTGTTAACCGAGGTAACCTGGAAAATTCAGTTACTGAAAGCTTTTGAAGTTTAACTTTACCCAGTAACATTTTCAGGGAAAGAGGCTGAATGGTTAACTAAAACTGCTGACAGTTAACAAATTATACTTGAGTTGACTTAAATGAGACTGAAACTATGACTCATTAAGCCTATCATTTCATGCTTGTAGAATAAGGTAAATTTAAGAGTTCTTGGTTATTTTAGACCAGTACAACATATTACACTCTTAAGTTGTAGTGAGTGATCGTTCCAGACCTGGCTGAAAAGCTGAGTGAAGGGAGGTGTTTGTTATGTTTTTAACCTTATGATTTTTATGTTAAGACCCTCTTTTAAATCTAATGTTTTTCTCATTCTCTACTTCTCAGTTTTCTGACTCGCGTAAATCAAGCCAAGATTTCTGCATCCACAGAACCGAGCAAGTCCCAACCATGTTTACATTCTTTTCTGCATATTTCTTTACCCAGCAGCGCCTCAGCCCTGAAGTGTGTTCAAGAGTAAACACCATTCTTTATATAGACTCAAAGAAGAGGTAACCCAAGCAAATAGCATGTGACTTTAAGCCTTTGAAAGCTAATATTTAGCAACCTCTGTGTTCTTCATTTTCAAAATATTTGTCTCTGGATATAATGTGAGAATGAGTTTGTCAAGGGGAAGTCAAAGCAGACAAAACCCAATCCTGGAATGGTTGCCTCCATCCGTGTCTAAGCAGGGGCTGCAAGTGGGACAGATCAAAGGAAATACCCACCTCACCTGTGGTTCCTCTGCAAATAACAAAGCCTGTAACCTGAGATTCAAACTCTGCACCTCAGTCACACTTGGCAGAGGAAGGAGACCTTCGGGATTTAGTTCAGAGAATGTTAAAAATTATTTGGGAAAATAAAATTATGTGGCATCAAGAGCAGGACACATGTTGCCAAATTTAAAGCTATTTTTCAATTTGGGGTTTTCAAATTCAATATTTTTAAAGTAAAAATAAACTCTCCCATGATAATAAAAATAAATCTGTGCTATTTTGTTTTTTTAGAAAATGAAATGTTGAATGGGCATGATTTAGGTTAAATGAAGCATAAATTTTACATTTACATCAAATTCTAAGTAACTTTAAAGAATGGATAATAAAATAAGTCCAATAGAACACATTCTTTGAAACAATTAGAGATTTATTAAAAGATTAAAAAGTCTGTTTAAAGGGCTGACAAATTTGAAATTGCAACCAGGTACAGACAGGTTGTCAATTCTTTGCTATGATGTCCTACCTGAGCTCAAACTTATTTTTATCATTATTCTAGAGAGCAAAGAACAGAATGTTAGTTACATCTTTGAGGAGAGAGTTAAAGTGATCTTTCCGTATTTAATGCAAGTTTAAAAATCAAAAACAAACCTCACCTAAATACATAGTTACTAATATTACCACTAGTGTTATAGGCCATTAACTGGTATTTTGTAACCCAATAATTTACAATAATTCATTCATTCAACAGATCTTTAATGAGCATCTACTACATGTCAAATTCAGTGCATGGGGGTTGGGTAGAGTATTGAATAAGTCTCTTTGCTCATGGAGCTGAGAGTCTAGATGGGGAGGAATAAAAAAACAGCCAGCCACAGACACAGAGTTAAATGCTATGATGAGAAAAGAAATAAATCCACAGAGGGCTACCTAACCAATCCTGGAGAGTCAGGGAAGTGGTATATTAGTGGATTATTCAGTCTATGGGTTGCTAGGAGGTAGCCAAGTGAAGGGGAAAGTGATTTCATGCTTTATTTCCTTCTCCAGAGGGGGTGACACCAACCTCACCATTAAGTAAGGTCTATGAATTAGTAAAAAGTCCTCCTCTTAGTGAGGAACTGGACAATGATACATTATGTCCCTGCTTTAGATCAAGATGCATGTTCAGATCTAAGCAAGACAAGATGGCACAAAAAGACATGCAGTCAGGTCCCAAAATGCCTTGAGTTAGAGGGATTTGTATTTTTATAGGCTCCAACATGGGGCTGAAAAGTGTGCTGTGTTCCAGGTGTCCATATCCAAAAGGCTTGGAGAAATTAGTCTCATTCAGGCTGATTGGTACTGGCATGATGGGAACAAGGATGCAGATATATCTTGGCTTCAGTAAAACTCAGAGAGTAGTAAGAGTCCGTTGAGCATGGTGCAGCCAGCAGCTGGAAAACGGGAAGCACTGATGGTAAGGAGAAGGCAGAAAGTGCTAGACTGTATCAAGAGGAGTTTATCAAGAGCCATGCAGATAGGTATTGTAACAATAACCTTACTGGGGTTTGGTGGATTCCTCAGTCTAGCTCAGAAAAAAGCAGCCACCAAGGATCCCTTAAGACCCCTTGGGTAGTTTTTGGAGGGCTTCCAAGGGATGGCGTGGAGGAGGGAGAGAAGAAGGGACCGATCCAAGAGAGGCTTGCTCAACGTTGTTCTCTTTTTGTTGTGTTTCTGCTTGTGTTCCATTGAACAAGGGTTTATTTAGCTTCTAAAAAGTTTAAAAGTCTCAGATTTAGCTGTCGAGGTACACATCTTAACTTGGTTATCTAGGAGCTGTTTAAATTTCCTTGGGAAATTTAACCTCTCAGTACTTAGTGTTCTTTTGTGAGAATTTGGATCATAACACCTACCTTCTGGGGTTGTAGTGGGGATTATAGGAGCAAAAGCCTGTTAAGTGTTTAACAAATGCTGGGAAAACCACTGTGTGTGGTTGTGTGGATTGGGCATTGCACAGCTCTGGTTAGGAGTCTATCTGATGGTGCCCTGTGAATTATGAGGTTCAAAATCTGTACATCCACGTGTGTCAGCTTTGGAAGGCCCATAGAAAGAGGGCGATAACTGGTAACCATTGTGCTGACCAGAAGGAGAAACCTTGCTGTAAGAGTAGAATACACATAGCAGGAAATAGGGAAGGCTGCAACAATTTGGGTGATGAAGAGAATAAAGATGCCCGGGGCCCAACTCAGATGCACCAATATTGAGCTAAAGCAGCATAATGAAATCCAGGCCTCACTGGCTGGTGCGTCTGTGCCCAGCTCAAGATTGGATAGGACAGAGCTGTGCTGGTGGTCCTATTTATTGTGAGACCTCAGTGCCTGCCTCTAGGGAAACTTCTGCTAATCTTTTCTTGAGGAAAAGTGTGGCTGACATTGATGATTTCTAAGGAGATTTCAAGCCCTGATAGAAAAAGGTTCTGTGGAATTAGAAAACTGGGACAGTGGCATTTTTGACTTTGTGAAGGGAACCCAGACACAGAAAATGACACTTCTGAGCCCAACGTCAGCAGGTACTTTAGTATGGCCATCAGATTGGCAGTTTCAGAGAGCCGCCTACCATCAGGAGCACTTTGTGGTTGACACTGGCAGGTTACCAAAGTGACGTGCAGCAGATCCATTAGGTCTTTGCCTAATGACCTGACTTCCTCTGCAGGAATCAGCAGGACTTTCCTTGCAAAGTTTCTATTTCAACAAATTATTTCACACTCAGAACAAGTTCAAAAGGAGAGTTAGGAGAAAAGATTAAAAGTAATGAAATTTTCAATCAAGATAAGCTCACAAACTATTTTGTATGTCTTTGAATGAAAGAAAATGCACTGCCAATTAATCTGAGATGGTAAGAAAAGAAATAAGATATATGTGTTGCTTCAAACACAGCTCGTCTTTCGTTCTAATATCAGCTTCCGCTCCACTGGGCTTTCACAAATTAAAAAAGAAAAGAAACATCACTCTTGCTGAGGTATTGATACTGTGTGTGTGTGTGTATGTGTGTGTTTAAAATGCCAACCAGCAGTGACCATTTGGAAGTAAGCATGACCTTCTGAGATTGTAAGACCTTGAAGAACAGAATCTTTAAAAAACTGTTATTAAAAAAAGTAAGAAACAAGCATTTTAATTGTGTTGCCATTAAATGACCTAAGATTTGATCTAGTTTAACTCCTTTTATTTAAAAATATAAAAACATGAGATCCAGAAAGGGAAAGAGACTTCTGTAAAGTAACGGTGAAAGAGCTGTTGGGAGACAATTCTCCATGGGTCTTTTGCATGTCTGCACATCTTAGGAGAAAAAACATTAACTGTCTTCAATTTGTACTATCATTTCAAGGATGTTTGTTCAGCAAATGGCCTTGGAAGAAAGAGATAGTATCTCCTCTGGAGGAAAGAACAGACATGATTGCTCCTCGTTATAAAAGCTTTGGGTTTCCTCAGCTTAGGTTTCTTCTCCTGTAATACAAGGTACCTTATGTGCATGCAGCCAGGTGGCCCCCTCTGCACCTGCCCCTTGGGTCTCAGTGGACAAGGGAGACTGATGAAAATATGTGATGAGGGCCGACCCCATGGCGCACTCGGGAGAGTGCGGCGCTGGGAGCGCAGTGACGTTCCCGCCGCGGGTTCGGATCCTATATAGGAATGGCTGGTGTGCTCACTGGCTGAGTACCCAGGTCACGAAAAAGACAAAAAAAAAAAAAAAAAGAAAAG
The DNA here is from genome assembly GCF_027409185.1 of Cynocephalus volans. Lineage (NCBI taxonomy): Eukaryota > Metazoa > Chordata > Mammalia > Dermoptera > Cynocephalidae > Cynocephalus > Cynocephalus volans. Next base: position 49,235,525 of record NC_084462.1, read on the forward strand.
AAAAGAAAATATGTGATGATCATGCTGCTTGCTGTGCTATGAGCCTTCCAGCATTTGTCTCTGGCCCAGGAGTCTCGTGTTTTCTGCCAGTAGAAACAGGGGCAGACTAATTTGTCAGCTTGCAAGCAGAATAAAATCTCAGAGCCTTCACAGTCATTGATGAAATTGAGGGCCTAAAGCAGGAGTTCTGATTCATAATGCAGCGCTGTGGTGATCGCTATTTGATAAGTGGTTTGCAAAACGGTGCATTTCCTGAAGAATATTTTCTAAAAGCGTGAAAGACACACCCCATACACACATACAGAGCAAAGTTACAGCCTCAAACAGAACACAGATTCCCTGATTCCAGTGAGACATTAGGACAGTTTTGAGCTCATCCTAATGCCCTTAGATTGCAAACCGAAAGAGAAATTGATCCAGGCCAAGCAACTGGTAATGCTTTTAGGATTTTCTGTTTGGAATTGAAAATTAGCAGCCTGTGTTACTCCTTCACACCCACAGCATGGCTATACCTGACTTTATTTCTATGAAGAATGTCTGTGGTTTATTTCTCCTGTCTCCATTCTTCCACCAAGGGCTCATTCTCCTATATTTTCAGATCTAATTCTTTTAAAGTCATTTTTTGCTTGTAAGGACATATTTCTGTCCCATTCTTCCACCCAGCAGTGTTTATTCTGGGGTTTTCATGTTGTCATTGTTGACCCCAGCGCTGCCGCCACCACATTGCTGACACTGAATAAGAAGGCTCCTCTTGCTATGTACTCTCCCGAGCATGTCTGTCATAAATCCTGTGGACTTCATCTGCCTTTTATCCTCTGACTTGCTGCTTGGTATTCAGAGCAGCGGAATGGATGTCTTTCTATTTCACCACCTTCAGCACTGTTCAAATAGGAACACACACTTTTATCAACACACTCCACAGCTGCCCTCCACCCTGTCATCTCACCCATGGGCAGGAGGTTTAAGCCAGGAGATCTGACTTTTAAGAGAACAAGGAAATCAGAGCTGCCAGGCTGAGAAAAACAGGAGCTTTTGAGGTGATTGCAAAGATCTTCTAGGAATAATGAGGGAAGATTGGATTGTGCACAGGCTACTACTCCTTGGCATTCGACAAACATCGTAGTCAGGGAGCACACACCAGCCCAGGCTAATAAACACTTCAGCCGCAGTTTCGAGAACAGGCCCATAATTCAGGCTCTCAGACCCAAAAGTAAAATCATACTGACGATCATTAGTTTGAGAATTTCTTCCAACTTTTCAAATCCATTTTCAAACAAGAGCACATTTTTTATTTTTCTGTCTCCCCTGACTCTCTTAGGAGCCATAAATATTTAATAAACAGAAAGAAAACTAAGGATTGCAGGCGATTTAGGGCGTGGTCACAGATGCCTCAAAATGCATCTTTTACATAAGCCAGGAATGTTCCATGGAAAGAAAAGGTAGTTACTTTTTATATGTGGTAGTAATCTTTTTAATTTTACGTGTGCCTTTTCTCTCCAAAAGGATTATCCATTCTTTTTGCTGAGAAAAGTGCTATATAAGTATTTTTAAAACCTTCCTGCTATCTCCTTTTGCAAAAGGCAAGCTCAAGAGACAATGTTAGCCTGGAAAACACTGTAGGATACAGTTCAGTGTCTTCCAGGGTTGCCCTGACAAAGTCCATTGAGGGACACTTTGCCTGCTCCTCAAGGACACTCCCACCCTCTTTTGTACCTGATAGATGGAATCTTCCTGGGGAAAGCAAGGCAGTAGGACCCCCCAGGGGTTGCACACAGCAATGACACAGGTCTCCTGGAGCTGCAGATTCTCCTATTGGGACTGGATCCTCTGAGATTCTCACTACATGCTGATGGCCGCAGCTGCCCAGACCTTGCAGGAAGCGGACGATACTCCAAAGGGCCACAGTCATTGGAGTACATTTTTTCTGCTTCCAGGTATAACACTGTCCCATCAGGATCATCTCTCCATATGGATATTGACGCTTACCTAGGAGGTCAAGCCCTCCCCACACCTGCCCCCCACCAACGACCAAGGCAAGTATATTAGAATTTTAGGAATTAGAATTTTTTCACCATCTGTCTTCCTATCCTCCACCATCAACACACACACACACACACACACACACACACACACACACACACACACACACACACACACACACACACACACCCCGTGTGCTATTGAATTGCAGCCATTTCTGAGGATGAGGCTGAAGTTATTCAGGACCCTGCTGGATAGACTACGCTTGGGATTTATGGCCTCTCTCCCTCACCCTTCCTGGTTAAAACATCTTATGTGCAATCTTATAGAATCATCTGTTTGGAAAGGAATGCAAACAGTTATGGTTTCATTTATTTCTCTCTTTCCCAATGAAGAATGGTTTAAGCTACATTTCAAGTGACTTCAGGAGATGCAGTGTCATCTTTAGAAGTGCCTTAAAGAAACTGGATGATGTTAGAGTTCTCTACTTTGTTGGAGCACTTGGACTGGAGTGCTAATGTGTCAAAGATAATGCTGTAGGAATGTGCAATCTCTAAAAAATTAATCGCTAAGGCATGGTCTGCCATTTCAAGCTTAAAACTTCTCAGTTATATGCCTAAGGTATCCAGTAACATGGAATAGTATCAAACAAATTTTATAATGAAGAAATCCTCCCTTGGTTTAACCCGACCTCTTCTGCCACCTAACCCCATTTCTCCTGTTCTACACCTAATAGCAATAGAGAACGACTAGCCTCCGTCTCTTCTTAGAAGTCATTTTAAAGTGGGACTTTTTCTCTCTGTGTAGTTCCAGTTCTTTCTTTTTTCACCAGCATGGGTGAGCTCCAGGCCTGGTATTCACCACCTGGGTGCATTTACCAGAGACTGACAACACTTCTAGTGTCAGTGGGGTAGGGAGGAGTTCATCACAAAAAGAAACTCTGTGTTGGGGCCTTTAGATTTGATTCACAGGCAAAGGATATGGGATTTCAACAGGAAGTCCCAGAACCATTCCATAAAAAGTTTCCTTGGGTAAGTTATTCACAATTAGTTCCCACACTGTGCACACATAAGGCATCCCTGTGAACTGCTCTGCCTCTGCTTTAATCCTCCTTGCATGCATGACTACTAACAGAAATCAATAATGCAATTAAGCCGAGTAAGGGCACCTCCCCTCCAACCCTGGCTGCAATCATAGAACTTTTTTGATTAGCTACTTTTTCTTCTTGATTCCTCCTTTCTCAAAATATGCTCATGTATAATGATGATTAAAGGGCTCTATCTGGGCTGGTCTTCTGCCTGCTCCTCCAGTAGCCATGTGTTACATTGGACTACCTTTCTTTTCTCTTGTAGTTTACCTTTAAGATCCAGTTCAATGATTATTCTTTGCATCATGTTATTTTCCCAATTCACAATATTTTGCTTAAGAGCCTCTAGTGGTGGAGGACTCCCCAGCTCCTTATGGTGTGTTCTCACTATAATCATAGAATGCTCCTGTATGCTGAGCCGAATTTAGTCTTCCCTTTATCTAATACATATTGATTCTGATTCTGCTCTTTTAGTTTGATAGGTGTGTTTGTTTATTAGTTTTGGAACCAATATCACAACTTTCTATTGATTATGGCTCAATTTCTTCCATTAAATTCAGCTAACCTTGCATCTCAGAGGATTACAATCAACCATCACATAAATTAGTTCTTTCATTTCTCCCCCATCCACGTCATTTGCAAGTTTGTTCAACATAAAGTCATGGATATTTTGTCATGGATAAAAATGCTGATCAGAACAAGGCTGAGACTGATTTTCAGGACAGATTTGGAGTTGTTCAGCATTGCTGGAACCCACTGGGAATGAATGTTCATTATACACAGATGCCTGACATGGGAGTTAAAGAAATATGCTAATCATGGTGGTATGGCAGCATCTGGGAAGGTGGCACTTCTGAGCTAGTGAGTGTAGAATGATGGAAGAAAGTCCCCTTTCTATTATTTCAGAGGATGTTGAAGTGGAAAGCTTTTCAAGACCAGCAGCACAGCAACTTAACTCTAGAAGATATCTTAAGGTTCTTAGAACCATGTCAACATAACTGAAACCTAGTACCTCTGAGAGTGTACTTACAGGGTGGCAATATAAATTCCTTGCAAAAAAAAAAAAATCAGCAAAAATTTTGGGAAACGCTGCCTTAGGCAAAGTTAAACAGATTTCCTTTATTGCTAGACTTCTTAAAGGTTTCAATATCAGTTTTGCCATGTAAGTTTCTTAAAAGTGTACAAATTATGCCAGATTTCTTAAACATATTTGCTGCAAGGACACATTTTTTTCTTGGAGCAACTTGCAGGGTTATTATTCTCTGAGGAAGTGCTGTCAGCCAGATTGAGACTAGGACAAGGCAGGGAGACACCAGTACTTGCAGAACCAGAGAGTGGCGTCTCCTACAGCTGCACACTCTGAGTGCTTTGTTTGCCCCATGCTAGTGCCGACCCCAGCTCTCGGCTGCAGGTGGTGGCTCAAGCTAACCATGGAGAGGATTCCGGGTTTACACATAAGGCCATGCCACCAAGTGCCTGTGAAACGAGTTAGGTACTCAAACATTTCTTGAAAAAATAATTTCAAAATAAAATGAAGAGGTTATTGTGCCTATCAGCATCAGAGAGCAACAGGGTCTCATTGAGCAGACATGGCTCACCGGTCACCAGTGCCAGGGACAGAATCTCACTACATGCAACACAGCTCACCACTATGCCACCCATCAGGGGTAGGAGTCTGGACACTTCTGCCCATTGTATCTTGGTATTGGAGTCGCCAAGGAAAACGCAATACAGTCAAGCGCTGGATGGAACAACCCTTTACTAACAAGTGAAGGGGCAAGATCAGCTTCCACAGTGTGTCAGTCCCCCACGGCCAGCGGGTTGCTGCCCCCATCTCTTGCAGCCAACACCAGGCAATTTGCCTATGCGCACCCTTCTCCTGCTGCAGTAGGAAGGCCCAGACTCCTGCCCCATGTAGTCTGGAATATGGAAAGCTGGAGGAGGGGGTCACACCTGAGGGCCATTGACATACACACTTAAGCAGAACAAAGCAATACTCATTGCATCTAAAACAGGGAGAGATATTACAGAAGTGTTCCAGGCCTAAGGCCCATCTTGTGTGGCTGAGTGGGTCGAAAGACTGTGCACAGGAGACCGCCTTTCCCAACAGATATCAATAGAGTTGTTTTGTGACTGAGTCCTTGTAATTCACACTCTGTGGTGTGGATTTGCACATACGTGTACACACACACACACACACACACACACACACACACACACACACACACACACTGGAATATCAGACTGCAGGCTTTCCCTGGTCCGGCAGGGCCAAGGTGACTCTCCCTGACTAAACACAGATGCACCTAAAGGCAAAGTAGCTCCTGTCCTCAAGTTCCTCGTTTCAGAGCAGGACTTGTGAAACTATTAGAACCCCAGGTTCAAGTTAGGAGGCCAGTGTCTCCTCCTACAGCCCGTGCCCTTCACTTCTTCTTTCCACCCACGGAAGGTAAATCCTCACCAGGTGCTGCTCGGGACCAGGAGACTCTGTGTCTAGGAGAAGCCTACCTCAACACTTCCCCACCACTCCTACCCCAGGTGACCTCTCCACTTCTTCTCTTTCTTCCACCACTAGTGGAAATATTTTCCGGAGAATCAAACTTCACGGCCTAAGACAAGGTGAAAAAATGGCACTCCATGTTCACTCTCCCATGGTTGAAAGTTTCTTCTGCACCCCTATTTTTCATCCCTCCACTCCCTCTGATCTGCCTCCCTCCCCCATACCCCCCTGCCAAATTTTTTAGCTGAATTGACTTGTTTTGCCATTCCCAAGGAGCCCATTCCACATTTCCAAGTGGATGTTGTGAGTAGCAACAGTGTTGGATGTATGTGTATCCATAGTATATCCTCTCCTGTTGGAAAGGTACATGTGATTAACGTGTAGATGTGTATTCTTAGAAAGTTGCAAATGACTTTTTCTCTCCTGGCCAGAGTGCTGCATTGTCCTGGGCATGTAAAATTGCTTGATTCTCTATTTTAAGCACTGTATTGGGAAAAGGGCTTTTCAAGTTTTCATGGGTAATTGAGAAAAAAAACCCAGCTCCTTCTGGGAATCACTATTGGAGTATTTATTGCCATTCCGACCCTATGGTACCACCTGTTACACAACAAGTGGGGAGTGTGCTCTCTGTACTATGAGTGTCAGCAATCAGGCTGAGAGCCCTTGAATTCCACGTGAATGGATGAGATAAAAAAAAAATTGCATATGATAAAACACTCAATGGGATGCCACCATGAAGCCCAAAATTAACCCTAGTCTTCTTCTCAAAAGACTCAGCAGAAACAAACTCAAGGCAGAAATCCTGGCTAGTGAAAAGAATTATACATGTGTTCCCAAGATAAAAATAATAGAAATTTAAAAATTTTATTCAACTAATTTATTTGGGACAAAATAGCACTGAGATGGACATTTTCAGCCTTTGTTTTTGCCTTTTCAGGATACCACAGAAATACCCAAGATGCTGGAAAGAAAAGAGACCAGTGATCAAGACTAGAACATTCTGAACAAGCCTCATTAAACTGAGTTGAAAATGTGTCCCACAGATTCCTAGAGTGAGAGTCTTTGGGTGCAGTCCTTACTGGACTCAGCCCAATGAAATTCATCAATGACTTCTTGCTTAAACTTACCAGAAATGAATAGTCTTGACATTTGATGTTTTTTACCAGTGCCGGCTCTGGTTCTGGCCAATATCTTGTTGGATGTTTAGTAGAAGTGGCTAGAATATAAATATTACTCAATTAACTCTGAAAGCACCTAATTTAACTCCCAACAAAAGAGATACACTGTAGGAACAGAAGATCACTTGGCTGGAAATCTAAATATTAGAAACATTTGTATAGAGGAAGCATCATGGGTGTGGAATCCAACAGTCTAGTTCATGATGTCAAAATTCCTTAATTGTTATAAGGTGAACTGGGAGATTTAGGGCTACTTCACATTACAAACATTTCATAAATTTTGTGTTACAAAACACAGATGTAGCAAAAGCAAACAGATGTCACTGGTAGAACTTTTCAAAAATGATCATTCACTTTCTTGGTTTCTGTAGATCAAACTGCTGCATTAACTGTACGTCAACAAGCATTTTTTTTCAAATTGCAGAGTGATCTGTTGATATTTAAGACAATGTGTTTATTTGATAAATTTAGATATTCTGACTAAAGATTTCCAATTATATTAATTTGTTTACATAGCTATATATTTAAGATTTATACAATATATTTTCTCTCAATTTTCAGAAATGTCAATCACAAATGCTGAAAATGATAGGCCTTTAATACATTCTTAGTTAATTTACATGATTTATTTATATTTAACACATATTTATAAGATACATACACTTTAAATTTCATATAGATTTTATTACATTTCATATCCCATATTCTTGACTATACATGCCCTCCAAAATCCTTATTTTTTTCACCCTGCCTTCTGTGGCCTTTATATCTAGACTTTAGAAATATCATTAATCTGGTAATAGTTAGGGTCTGAGACTTACCAGAAATTTTAGTCAGATCCCAGGAGAAAACAGATGGCACACTCAAAATGGGTAATTTTTAGAGAGCTTAATAAAGAGACTATTTAATGAAGATATGTGTGAGGTATAGGGAAACCACAAAAGATAGTGCAGCATTCTAGGGCAGGTACCATCTGGAAGCCGTTACCTCTCTAGACCCACAGTGGTGAGAGGAGCATACAGTCATGGAATGCAAAGAGACAGAAAATGTGCTCAAGGAATGAGCCATGTGCTCAAGACTTGCAGCAAGCCAATGCAACTCTCAGACAGACAGCCAAGTGAATAAATGACTAGTTTCATTCTCTTTGCCCCTCCAGTCACTGTCCAGTGCTCTTCATTGACAAATCCAATGGTGAGCTAAAGTTGGTGTGGTTCATACAGGTCAACCTCCCAGGTCATAGCATAGGGTGGCATAGGGTGGAGAGTAATCTAGAAACATAAAAAAAGAAGCTGCCTAGAACATCAAGCAAATAATCTTCTCCAGTGTGATCTTGAACTTCTTGTTGCTAAATACTTAGCTAAACATTGTTTGACATTGCTTGAAGGGTTGACAGTTAATCCATTCCTCCTGATCAGAGTTCCTTATCTGTATACATGCATCAAAATCCCACAGTGAGCTTTGTCAAACCTCCACTCCAGACCTATTCAATCAGACTTCTCATTTGGGTCCCAGGCTTACACAGTTTGGGTTTCTTAGGGAAGTTCTGATATACATCTCAATTAAGCATAGTTGATTTGGACATTTTAACAGATATTCTTGGATTAAGTCTGTTCATAAAAGAGATCCGCTTATGGATACAATATTTTGAACATCTTTCCTTCCTCCTCTTTTCCTACCCATCACTCTCCCTCTTCCTTCCCCACCCATCACCCCCTTTCCCCCAAAATTGCTTCTACTGTCTTATGCTTTAGTACTTGAGAGACAATATAAAAAACAGCCTATGAAAAACTTTTGTTGGTTTCACTGTAAAGATATTGTTGAAAACATTGCTCAATGGTATCTTCTTTAAATGACCCATGTAAAAATGTCTTTTTCTTGAGCTTTTAGTTTATTTTTATCATAGATCTTGTGAATCATAGTGATGATTGCACATCATTTTTGTTATTTAGTAAAAATTCTTAGAACTAAATTTTTGTCCAATTTAGCTGTACCTATCTACTTTTTTCTAAACATCTTTATAACATTCGTTTCATTTAAATATAATTGATTTTTATCTTTAGCTGGTGTAGTCTGCCTGAAATCCAATTAAGTGCAATTAATTTAATTTAATCAATTAAAATATGGAAAAATAACAACATTGAATAAAAAGAGGACAGAAATATTCTGCTTTCCATTCTTCTTAAGGTTGGTTTGCATACACTAACCCTTAATTACTAAAAATAATTTACATTTTTTTCTTTGAATTTTCCTGTTTATATTCTATTGTGCTCTAATAATCATTTTTTTTTTTTTTTTTTTAGCTTTGGTGGCTGGCTGGTACAGTGATCAATCCCTGGACCTTGGTGGTATCAGCACTATGCCCTAACCATCTGAGCTAACTGACCAGCCTATAATAATCATATTCTTGATGTGTACAGTTAGAATATACAAATCACCTTTCTGTCTATTATCACATTTGACCATTATGACTTCTGCAAATAGGAAGGGTAGTTTATTATCTTGATGATACAGAACAAATATCATGTTAACATGCCTATATGGAATATTAGGGGATGTTAATTTCCTTCTTATCTCCCTGTTATAGACATGAAATTTCAATTATTTTTATTCTACAAACTTTCAGCCAGACTTAATGACAAGAAATGGAAATCATATTCTATTTTCATTTTGTTGTATTTTCCTTCTGGTCCTACACAACTTCGGTTAGAAATATTTTAAAAAATAAATTAATGAAGTAGAACAGACTAAGGCCCTCGTTGGCTGTGCACAGATTTACTAACAAAGCCTTTTCAAGGTAGGTAGAAAATCATGTCAATATTTTCTGCACAATCTCCTACTGCCCAAAGCAAGTCACTATAAGGAGATATTTGATATATCAAATATTATGCACAAAAAATTTGGACAAATGTTTCTAAGGACAAATATATTCTAAACTGAAGTCACTGTAAGGTCAATCCTAGAAATAAAATTAATTGGTTAATGGACACAAAGAATGAATGCATTTTGTCATGATGAATATGCTAATTATCCTCATTTGATTATCACATTTTGTACTCAAATATTGATAGTCAACTCTCTACCCCACAAATATGTCTAATCAATTATGTTTCAATAAAAAAAATAATAAAATAAAAACTTTTCAGGAAAAGAACAAAAGAACACACAATATTTTATAATATATATTACTGAGCTATTGATCAGCTCCTGAGTCTTGGGGCTAATACACTGTGCATTAGTAGGAGGATAGGTAATAATTCAGAGGGAGGAAGTTAGCTAATTTTCAGAGAGTTTATTTCTTGGCAGGCAAATTGCTGATAGTAATTTTTGCAGGTGATCTCCTTCATGCTTGCCTTCTGCTTCTTTGTGTTAGATGAAACCAAGTCAGAACATGACATTGGTCAGAGTTACTAATGAGCTTTTGCTTATGGGAATTATCCATTTTGTTTAAGACATCCTCTGGCTGGTACTGCATACTTATTTGCAGCAGTCAATGATTTTTGATCAGTGTTATCTCAATGAGACTCATTAATTCATCTTACAAGGGGAAGAAGCTAAACTGAATCAAATTAGAAGCACAATAAGACATCAGCTGTTCAGATTAAGATGGAGTAGCAAGGCTGAATTAACAAAAATGTCAATTATAAGTGTTTTCAAAGAGAAATTTATTGCTATGGGAGAATGGAATCTATTTGTCCCTTTAACCAAGGGCAGACTCGGCTAAATGCATTTTAAGGAACTGTTGATAATTAGAATTGATATGATTCTTAGAATACACGTGGTGCTCTTAAAATATTCAAAAATAGTTTGAACTTTTGAGAAATTTAAATATACCCCTTTCACATTTTTGCATTATTTATTTGCTTATCTTTTAAATATACATTTTATTTATTTTTTCAATTTAAACATTTGATTGTAAATATTTATGGGTACAGAGTTATGTTATAGTACATGTATACAATGTGTAGTGTATCAGAGTAGTTAACAAATTCATCATCGCAAAAATTGATTGATTCTTTGAAATGTGAACATTTAAACTTCTCTTTTCTAGCCATTTGACAACATATAATAAATAATTGTTAATTATAAATGCCTAGCACTAGTGTACACCAATTATTTTTCCTATCTAGCTGTAATTTTGTGTCTATTAATCAATCTCTCACTATTCCCCCTCTTCCCTTTCCTTTCCAGCCTCTGCCTCAGTTCTACTCACTACTTCTAAGAGTTCAACTAATTATTACTATTTTTGTAGCACCCACATATAAATGAGAACATGCAGTATTCTTCTTTTGTGCCTGGCTTATTTCATTAAACATAATTTTCTCCAAGCTCATTCATGTTGCTGTGAATAGCAGAATTTCATTCTTTTTTATGGCTGAGTAGTATTCCATTGTGTGATATACCACATTTTCTTTATCCAATCATCCATTGATGGACATTTAGATTGGTTCCAAATCTTGGCTATCGTGAATAGAGCTGCAGTAACCATGGGAGTTCAGGTATCCCTTCGACATAGTGATTTCCATTCCTTTGGGCATATAACCAGTAGTGGTTTTGCTGGATCATATGGCAGTTCTATCTGTAGTGGTTTGAGAAACCTCCATACTGTTTTCCATAATAGTTGTACTAATTTACATTCAATGTATAAGGGTTCTCCTTTCTTTACATCCTCACCAGCATTTGTTATTTTCTGTCTCTTTTGGTAATAGCCAATTTAACTGGGGTAAGATAATATCTCTTGGTTTTGATTTCCAGTTCTCTGATGATTAGTGACGTAGAGCATTTTTCATATATCTGTTGCCAGTTGGTATGTCTTCTTTTGAGAAAGATCTATGCAGCTCTTTTGCCCATTTTCTATACATTATTTGTTTTTTCACTACTGGGTTGTTTCAGTTTCTCATATATTCTGGATATTAATTCCTTGTTGCATGCATAGTTCACAAATATTTTCTTCCATTCTGCAGGTTGTCTCTTTGCTCTATTGATTGTTTTCACTTGCTGTGAAGAAGCTTTTCAGTTTGATATAATCCCATTTCTTTATTTTTGCTTTTGTTGCCTGTGCTTTTGAGGTCTTATTCATAAAATCTTTACCCAATCCTGTGTCCTGAACTGTTTCCTATGTGTGTTCTTCTAGAAGTTTTATAGTTTCTGATCTTACTTTTAAGTCTTTAATTCATTTTTAATTGATTTGGGTATGTGGTAAGAGATAGGGTTCTAATTTCATTCTTCTGCACACGCATATCCAGTTTCACCAGCACCATTTATTGAAAAGGCTGTCCTTTCCCCAGTGTAAGTTCTTGGTGCCTTTGTCAAAGATCAGTAAGCTATGACTATGTAGATTTATTTCCGGGCTCTTGATTCTGTTCCACTGGCCCACGTGTCTGTTTTCATGTCAGTACCATGCTGTTTTGGTTGTTATAGCTTTGTTGTATGTTTTGAAGTCAAGTAGTGTAATGTCTCCAACTTTATTCTTTTTGCTCAGAATTGCTTTGGCTATTCAGGGTCATTTGTGCTTCAATAGGAATTTTAGAATTCTTTTTTCTGTTTCTGTGAAGAAAGTCATTGGTATTTTGTTAGGGATTTTAGTAAATCTGTAGATTGCTTTGGATAGTATGGTTATTTCAACAAAATTACTTCTTCAAATCCATGAACATGGAATGTCTTTCCATTTTTTTGTGTCCTCTTCAATTTCTTTCATCAGTGTTTCCTAATTTTCATTGTAGAAATCTGTCACCTTCTTGGTTAAATTTATTTCTAGATATTTTTTTTTTTGGTAGCTATTATAAATGGATTTGCTTTCTAGATTTATTTTTTCTGCTAGTTAGTTGTTGATGTATAGAAATGCTACTGATTTTTCTGTATTGATTTTGTATCCTATAACTTTACTGAATTTGTTTATCAGTTCTACAGGTCTTCTGCTGGAATTTTTTGCTTTTTCATATCATCTACAAACAGAGACAATTTGACTTCCTCTTTTCCAATTTGGATGACCTTTATTTCTTTCTCTTGCCTAACTGCTCTGGCTAGAACTTCTGTTACTATGTTAAATAGAAGTGGTAAGAGTGGGCATCCTTGTCTTGTTCTTGTTCTTGAGGGAAAAGCTGAAAACATTAAGGATGATGGTAGCTGTGGGTTTGTAATATATGACCTTATTGTGTTGAGATACTTTTTTCTGTATCTAATTTGTTGAGAGTTTTTAATCATGAAGGAATGTTGAATTTTACCAAATGCTTCTTCTGCATCTTTGAGATGATCATATGGTTTTTGTTCTTCATTTTGTTGATGTGGAGTGCTACAGGTCAATATGTCCCTCCATATTTCATGTGTTGGATACTTAATCCCCATGATAACAGGTTAAGAGAGTGGAATATCCTATTATAGTAATTGAAGGTGGGGTCTTTAAGAGGTGATTAGATTGTGAGGACCATGCTCTAGTGAATGGATTGAGCCATTCATGAAGCAATGGGTTGATGGTTTAGTGGTCATAATGGGTATGTTTTTGATGGCTTTATAAGGAAAGCAAGTGAGCAGGTAGCTCCCTGGCTCAGCTCATTCTTGCCATGTGACATCCCATGTCTCCATGTGATTCTGCCAAGAAGAATGCCCTCAGAAGATGAATTCCTTGGACCTTGAACTTCCCAGACTATAGAACTGTAGGAAATAAATTCCATTTCTTTTAAATTACCCAGTTTCAGGTATCCCAAAATAAGCAACAGGAAACAGACATGGTGTGTCGCATTTATTGATTTGCATATGTTGAACTATCCTTGCATCCCTGGGATAAATCCCACTTGATCATGGTGTATAATCTTTTTGTTGTGTTTTAAAATTCTGCTTGCTAGTATTTTGTTGAGAATTTTTACATCTATGTCCATCAGTGATGTTGGCCTGTAGTTTTCTTTTTTTGTTGTGTCCTTGTCTGATCAGGGTGATGCTAACCTCATAGAATGAGTTTAAGAGAATATCCTCTGCTTTGATATTTTGGAACAGTTTGAGGAAAATTGGTATTAATTCTTCTTTAAAAGTTTGGTAGAATTCAACAGTGAAGCCATCTGGTCCTGGGCTTTTCTTTGTTGGGAGGCTGCTGATTACTGATTCAATCCCATTGTTCATTGATGGCCTGTTCAGAATTTTCCACTATCTGCTCCAAATACTGCAAGTTCTCCCCTAGCAGGGTGTAGAACTTCCAGTCTTAATGATCCATCCTGCTTTCTGCTCCACAGAAGAGGTGGTTGGGGTGGGGGAAGCAGGGGGAGAGTGTACAGATGGGAATGATCACTAGTTATAATGCCAGGGACTTCTTACCAATATAGAGAGTTTCTTAAAGACATGTATCTCAATTTGTGATATGTCTTTTGGTCAATTTTCAGAATCTTTTTATAATAACTTTTCTTATTTTTTACTTCATAGATTGCAACTGCATATATTTATGGGGTACAATCTGATGTTTCAATACATGTATATTTTGCATAATGATCAACTCATTACAGTTAACATATTCATCACCTTATGAATTTATAATTTCATTGTGGTGAAAACATTCAAAGCCTCTCTTTACCTATTTTGTAATACACAATACCTCACTGTTAACCATTGTCACCCTACTGTGCAATAGAACACCAAAACTTATTCCTATCTAATTACAACTTTGTATCCTTTGACCAACTTCTCCCCTTCTCTCTTTCCTCTTCCCTCCCCAGTCTCTGGTAACTATTATTCTACTCTCTACTTCAATCATATGAATTTTTTTTTTTTTTTTTTGAGATTCCATGTATGAGTGAGATCATGCAGTATTTGTCTTTATGTGTCTGGCTTATTTCACTTAACATGATGTCCTCCAGGTCCATTTGCACATCACTCCAGATAAAATGGCTATTATCAAAAAGACAACAGAGGCAATTGTTGGCCAGGATGTGAAGAAAAGGGAACACTTACACACTGTTGGTGAGATTATAAATTAGCATGGGCATTATGGAAAACAGTATGGAGGTTCTTCAAAAAATTAAAACTAGAATGACCATACAATCCAGCAATCCCACTTCTAGGTATATATCCAAAGGAAATGAAATCAGTATGTCAAAGAGATATCTGCACTCTCATATTTATTGCAGGACTATTTACAGTCGCCAAGATACGGAATCAACCTACGTATCCACAAATGGATGAAAATATTAAAAAATTGCAGTATATTCAAACAATGTAATACTATTCAGCCATGAAATAGAATGAAATCTTGTCATTTGAAATAATAGAATCTGTGCATAGTAATTTTGACAATTTTTTCCAGTTTTATTTTTGTTTTTGAAAGAGAATTTTTCAACTTCCTCACTCAGCCATTCTGGAAGTCCTTTCTCCCAAACCTACAGAATCAGAAACTGCATTTTAACCACAGTTCCTTGTGATTTGTATGCACAATAAAGTTTGAGAAGCAGTGATCTAGGTCATTTTCAAAAATTCTAAAATAGAGGATTCAAATATGTACTGATACTTGAGATTCTCAACTTGGGTTAAGAAAAATTGAAAACACAGCTACTTGTTTCTAAAATATTAAATAAAAAAAGAGTAATTATTTTGTTCATATATTAGGAAATCATGCTATGCATATTACACCTACCCCAAATATATAAAAATAATAATTTATAGATATTAGTAAAAAGTGGACTACAGAGTAGTATGATCCTATTCCCGTGGGCTAAAATGCATCAACCCATAGCCCAATGCAGTATTTTGAAAATGGAAACAATGGCTCTGTAAATATATGACTGCATTAAGAAATAAACTTATGTACCAGATATTTACCTGATCCATTAAAAACTTCTAATGACTTGATCTTTAAAGTCTATCTTGAATCTGACCACTTCTCACCTGAAAGGCAGTATGGTATAACCAACCAAATTACTTGAAATTGAATCCTCTTTATTCTTTCTAGCTTTGAGCAAGTTACTTAACTTATCTGTGTTTCAGGGTCCTCATTTATATAGTGGGGATACAAACAGTTATAGAGATGCCATGAGGATTAAATCTTAACATGTAAAAGGTTAAGAACAGGGCCTGGCTTAGAAACATTATATAGGTGTTTGATTTTATTACTGTCCAGTGTTACCACCCTAGTCTGAGCCTTTATTTATTTATTTATTTATTCATTCATTCATCCATTTATTTATTTATTTATTTATTTACTTACTTACTTACTTACTTACTCACTCACTCACTTACTTATTCATTTATTTATTTATTTATTTACTTACTTACTTACTTACTTGCCTGAGCACGCTGTCTGCCTGGGCTTTCTGCTTCCACTCTTGCTTTCCTTGGGGTCTAGTCTCCATCCTGCAGCGATAATGATCCTTTAAAAATGTACGGAAATCCTTTTGCTTTCTTGTCCGTGTGGTGTGTTAGAGCTGGCTGGCATAACGTAGGAGAAGTAATGATGGTCATCATTTGCTAACTCCACCTCCTGCAACTTCACATTCATCTGCTGAAATTGTCCATGGTAGGAGTAAACACACCAAGGAAACTAGCAAATGTCACAATCACAGGTTTTTTTCTGAAAAGCCAGATTTTTAACATTTATGAGCATAGCACTGCCTACTTGATACTCTCCAAGGCTTCTCACAATCAATCTCAGCTCAAATAAAATCTAAAAGCCAAACATGCTTTATCTAAAATAGCAGCCTGTGGCATTCTCTATCTCCCTACTCTTTATTTTTCTTTACAGCACTTAGAACTTTTTGATCGTATGTATGTAAACATTTACTTACTACTCATTAGAATGTAAGCATCATGAAACCAGCTACTTTATCTGTTTTTTTCACTGTCCAGTGTCCAGAAGAGTCCTTGTTACATGAGAGGTAACCAATAAATAATCATCAAATAAATGAATGAATGAGTGCTTCAGAATAAATGTATAATTTTGTTCAACCTAGCAAAGTATAAGAATATTTCCCCTTCCTCTCAGCAACAGTGTGTATTAGCAAAGCCTTTAATGTTTCTATGAGTGACCGCAAATGCTTAAATGGAGTGACTCACCATGTGCTGGGTACTGTCATAACTGCAACATATACATAAATGCATTTCATCCTTGCAACAACCATTTTACAGATGAGAGAACAGAGAGGTTGAATAACTTTCTCAAGGACCATGTCACTAGTAAGTGGTAAAATGGAGCTGCAAACCCCAAGTCCATGTTCTTAACCATTTTACTATCTAACTTCATAATTCTGTTAAAATGCTACCTGTTATTACCTCATTTTGAATTGCTTCTATTACTAGGAAATACACACACACACACACACACACACACACACACACATACACACACACACTTTCCATGTATTTATTGACCATTCGTGTATTTTAATATGAAATGTAACTTTGGGTTGAACCAACTGAATCCGAATTTCTGGGGTTAGTGCCTGGGTATCTTTGCAGTTCTGATGTGTTCCCCAGTGGTATATTATTCTTGTGATGCTTTTTTCCCCATATACTAGTAAAATAATCACTTGATCAGGGATATGACAGACCTTAACCTTTCTTCATTTGGCAATATACATATTAAGTTTTGGTATCAGAGCTATCCTGGTTTTGTAAAAACTATCCGGGAGTATTCTCCTTCCTCTATATCCTGGATCAATTTAAATCGTAAAAAGATTTCTCTTATTGTTACCAGTTTATAGGTTTTTAAAAATCTCTTGTGTTAATTTTAGTAACATGGATTTCTCTAAAGAAATTACCTTTCTTAAATTTTTAAAATATAGTTCCATATTTTTCTCAGTATGTTTGGTTTTCAGTTAAAGCTCTAGCAAGTCTACCTAAAAGAGACTCGAGGATGCTAATCTTATGGGGCTATGGCAGGACATAGTGTCAGACTTGGATTGAAGCTCTGTTTGCACAGCATTTTATCTGAATTTGAGGAAACACCCATTGTCCATGTCAAACCTTAATATTGTAGAAATGTACATGAGGTAGATTTTCTTGAGCTCACAGTCTCCTTTCAAAGATATGGTGTCCCCTATAACTCCTAGATAGGATCTTGAAAGGAATACAATCCTACTCCCTTATAGCATTAAAAGAAAGAAGAACAATGTTTCAAAGTCTATGAATCATGTGATGCCTGCCATTGTTTTCGCCCTCACAATCTAGGCTATGTGCCATAAATCTCCTTTTTATTCAGGAACAAATTGTGCCATATGTAAATTCTTTCCTGAATGAAGGGATGCTTGTCTGATTAGCATAGATTGGCTCTTTGTGCTGTTAAAAAAGAAAAAAAAGAAAGCTTTTTTTTTTTTTTTTTACAGAGAAGATGTACCGAATATCTGAAAGACTCCTTTCAACCATTATTTACATGCAAATAAATATCTACAGTTATTCCTGCAAGACAGAAGGTGAAGAGTGTTAACAACTGTGGGGACATAAAACTTTCTGATTGTGGGAAGTCTGGTGCAAAAAAGACTGAGTGGTGCTATTAAGCAGATGTAATGAAAGTGCAAACCAAATTGCAGAGAGCAGAACACTTTATTCATCATAGAAGAGCAAATGATACATCTGATAAGGAGTCAATATCCAAAATATACAAGGAATTCAAACAACCCCCAAATAATCTGATTTTAAAAAATGGGTGAAGGGATGAATAGATATTTCTCAAAAGACACACTAATGAACAGCAGATATATGAAAAGGTGCTCAGCATCACTAATCATCAGGGAAATGCAAATAAAAATAATCATCAGGGAAATGCATAAAAAACACCTGTTCAAATAGCTTCTATCGAAAAGACAAGCTTGCAAGTGTTGACAAGAATGTGGTCGAAAGGGAACACTTGAAAATTGCTGGTGGGAATGTAAATTAGTATAGCCATTATGAAAAACAGTATGGAGGTTCCTCAAAAAAGTGAAAAGAAAACTACTATGATAGAAAAATTAAAAATAGAATAACCAGCACTCCCATTTCTGGGTATATATCCTGAAAATAAAATGAAATCAGTATATTGAAGAGACATCTGCAATCTCACGTTCATTGCAGCATTATTCACAATAACCAAGATATGGAGTCAATCGATGTGTTCATCAATGAATGAATGGATAAAGAAATTATGATATATATGTTCAACAAATACTACTCAACTTTAAAAAAGAAAGAAATCCTGCCATTTGCAACAATATGGCTGAACGTGGAGGATATTACGCTAAGTCAAATAAGTCACACACAGAAAGACAAATACTGTGATTTCACTTTTGTGTAGGCTCTAAAAAAGTTGAACTCATAAAAGCAGAGAGTAGAATTATGGTTGCCAGGGGATGAGGGAAGGGTTAAATGGGGAGATGTTGGTCAAAGGGTACAAAGGTTTAGATATACGGGATGAATAAGTTCTGGAGATCTAATATACAATATGGTATCTATAGCTAATAATACTATATTGCATACTTAACATTTATGAAGAAAGTTGATCGTTAAGTACTCTCACTTTGTAGTAGGAAAAAAATCTATCTGAGGTGATAAATATGTTAATTAGCTTGAAAGTGTTAATCATTTTACAGTGAATATGTATATCAAAACATCACATTGTATACCTTAATTATGAGGGTATTTCAAAAAGTTCATGGCAGAATTTGTATTATTTTTTAAATCTATTTTTCCATGAACTTTTTGAAGTACTGTCGTATGTATAATTTTTATTTGTCAAATATACTTTAGTAAAGTGGGAAGAAAAAAAATAGAATACTTAATATTTTAACCTCCGCAGTGTTAGGTCACCATTCTTTCTTCTTAGGCTCCTGTACCATCCTTACTATATTGTATGTTCATGAATATCATGATGTTTTCTTTTGTCTTCCCAGAATTTTAAGACAAGTATGTGCTTTCTTTAATTTTAATATTTTAAGTAGAAAGCTTTTTGAAGTATGTACTTTGCCTCTGTTTACAATGGAGTACAATGTGAGGATTGACCATACTATTCAACTTTTGATCTTCAGTGTGTATCAAAGGAGAAAAGAACGAGTAAACCAAATAAATGTTATCAGTTTTTTTTTTGTCGGCTTCAGGTTGTTATTACATGCATAATCTTATCTGCCTCATACTAAATTAACTCAGCCCATGATGACTGAAAATAACAGCACCTATAAGAGTATTTATCTCAGCCTTATTTATGATAAATGAAAAGTAGAAATGACCTACAATGGTGTCCCCAAACAGGAGGTTGTTTAGCTAAATTATATCACAACAAGGTAATGAAATGCATCCATAAAAAAATAGTGATATAGAAGATTATACAATAATGAAAAGATGCTCACAATATGTGACTAAGGTACCATGTGAAGAAGCATTAGATTACATCATATTCTTGTTTCAGTGATTATAAAAAATGTAAGAGAGAATGAGAGACTAGAAGGATAAATATCAATGTGCTAAATTACCTCCAAGTGTTGGGATTGTGAGTTATGAGTTTATTTTTTGGTTTATATTTACCTATTTTTTAAATTTCTAACAACTTTTTTTTTTTAAAGAAGAGAAAAAAGTAAGGTTAAAAAATAGAGCCTGCCGTTTATATATGCATGAGAAAATAAACTGGTTGTTTTATTCATGGCATTTCTAATCTCTACAAAAACCCAGCAAGGTAGACATTATCATCCTAACTTTATAGGTGAGAAAAAGACCCAGAAAGCTTTGTGACTTGTCTCACAACATACAGACGGTAAGTGTTGCAGCTGTCAACCCCATAAGCTCTCCCTCGTGGCCCTGATTGGAGTTCTTGTGTGCCCTCTGAATGGTTTTCTCTCCTCTTTTCATCAAACTGATGACATCATGTTCTCCTTCTGTCAGTCTTTAGCAGCCCCTTTCAGTTCACTGCCTCACCAGCTCAGTCACTCAGTAAGTATTCACTGGACCCTGGCTGATCTACGTACGCAAGACATGGAGCTATATTTGGATAATGTAGAGAGAAATTAAACATAATCCCAAGCCTCAAGGGGTTTACCATAAACAGCAAAAGCACAGGTTACTAGTCAAACATAGATCTACACTGCAAAGTGCTCAGGGGATGAACCAAATGCTTTGAGTACAGGGTAAGGGGCTGGGTGTGTCATGAAGTAGGAATCAGATGACTTAGTTTATTTGAATTGTACTTAAAAGGAGACATATGCAGGCGTGACTCTCCCATGCCTGGGTCTCTGTGGTTGAGTAGGGACAACAGAGTATCCATGGATCTTAGACAATGCTTGAGTTCCTCTGGCATGGTTGAATTTTTTGCTTAATAGCATCTTGCTATTGACACGTGCTATTGTAGTTTTGCTGTGGGGTCCTCCTGCTAATCTTTGCCTTTACTGGGGAGGAAGGGCTGCTTTACAACATAGTCTAGCCCCATCATATGAAAGGGAGATAAATGTGTGGGTAGAAATGATCCCTAGTGAATTTGTGAATTTTTAGTTTTCGAAATAAACACTTTTTTATTATGAAGTTAGTAAAAACAACAAAAGAAATTTTCATTTTAAACAGTCAAAATTATCTCTTGTACTCTAAAATGCAAACTTAATCCTTTAAAAGTCTTAAAAGAGGTAATATAATTTTTTCAAACTTAATTAATACATATGGTGATACTCCTTTTGGATAATGCTACATTTGATATTTCCTTACAATTGTTATTCCTTTTCAGTCTTTACTTTTCTGATCATGCTAATGCAATGAATCTCTAGAATGTCCACTCTATTTTCCATAGTTTGAGTTAATTTTGTAGAAATGCTTGGCAAATGCCCCTTTCCTATTGCTTATTTTCCTGTGAAAACAATCTTGACGAAAACGTAGATCTTGCTGTGAAAGTGGCTGGTAAGGACTTGCACTTTGTACTCAGTCATTTCACCTTAATGCCAAGTGTAGCTTCAAAGTAAAAGATGTTAATAAATTTGATAATTCTTGGATGTGTTTTCTGGTTGATGTGAAAGATATCTCTGTTGAGGAAATGCTAATGGTCAATCAGTAAGTATTGATTAAGGTCTCTAGTATGCCAAACTTTTAGCTCAAGAGGTCAATCTTGGCTGCAAAAGTTGAGGAAAACCCAATTTATTTAGAGCTAACAGTACCTTGTTATTGCTTCAGTATAACGTATTCTAGGAAACTGTCATGACCACATGTTAAGCAGTATTTTGTGTTTTTAAATTCCCTGACATATTTTTCTTATTTTTATCTTTTTCCTTTGCTTTCTAGAAATATGTAAAACCATGACTTTGCTAGAATCTTGAATTGTGTTTAAGTGAACTAACTTTCTTACAATAGAAAATGGCCATTTTCCTTCATTTAGTGTTTATAGTATACAAACTGTTTACTGAACTGATAGCCCTCAAAATATTTCATCCGACAGAAGCCAAAATAATGCATGTTAGAAATAATATCAAAGAAACTGGGCACTTACATTTGGAATACATGACTCTGCAGCTCTGATGGCCATGTTAAGGAAGGATAGCACGCCACCGAACAGCGCAGGTGCTGAGGTCACACCTGGGTTCAAATCCTACTTCCATCACTACTGGCTATGCACTTTGGGAAAATTATCCTCTCTAAGGCTCAGTTTTCTCATCAGTGAAATGGAGATTACAGTATTATTTCACTGTGATTGTGAAGATTAAATGACATGCCCATATATAATTCTTGTAGCCTACAGCCAAGCACATTGTCAGCAGCCTCAATAGAAGACAGCAAATAATGTTTTATAAAGGAAACTGTGTCATAGTTCCACCGCTCTCTCTTGTTTCATCCTGTCTCTGTGCCGTGCTAGTTGCATGGTTTGGAGGATGTCACTTCACCTTATTGATCTTTAATGTTTTTTATTGGAAAGATGAGGATACCCAAAACATTGCCTACCACTGTTTCTGAGTTTTCCTGCAAACTTTTATCAAATCTGAGTGAAAGGTGACTGTCTCAAAAAGGAGGGCACTTACCAAGAAGCTGGGAGCTGAGGCAGACATGGCGATGTGCTGCCCAGATCTTTCTCAAGCTGTTCAGCTGCGAGGAGTGTGGTTGCCCGACAGCTGAGGTCTTGGTATTCTTAGGGTGGACCTGGACAGTGGCACAGCAAGATGGGAGTAGCCAAAGGCACCTCCTCAAGTGGCCCCCAGCTAATGAGTGAGTAAGCTGTGATGTGAAGGGTGGGTCATTTCTATTCCCCCCTCCCCACGGAACCCCTCTAACAGGCAATCTTTGCTTGGAGATGCCCTGGGGCTGGTGGAGACCTCAGATTTGCCCCACACTCTGACAGCTCCCCCTGCCCAATCCTGTTTCCACCCTTTTATTTTCCACAGGTATCATTCTCCAGTAAACCTTTCTCACACCTACCTCTACTCAGTGTCCGTGTTCTGGAGAACCCCACCTGAGACAGGAGCCAAGAGTAAAAAAATCCAGAGAATCCAACCACCATCAGGATTGGTCAGGGTGACCACGCAGACACTGAAACTCAGATGAGGTAAAGAGTGTCAAGGTAACCCAAGTGGAGTTGCTCAGCACTGAGGCTCAGTCAAGGCTGATAGGAGTAGAGTGCAAAGGGTGGGAGTGGGGGAAGTCTCAGGGGGATTCCCCAGCTCCTTCTAGGGAGCATCAAAGTGCCTCACTAATGTAAAAAGCTCCCAAGGGTAAGCAATTGGGCACCTTCCTGTAGAGGTACAGGTACTGGCTAGGGCCTGCTGCCAACCCCAAAGCCATTAGGGGCCACACCAGCATCTGGTCAGATTGCTCTCAGCCCTGTAATCAGCATCGCATGCCAGAACTAGGACAGACATGTGACAGCAACCCTGTGGACACAGACATTTTATCCACATAACTTGGATGATTCATGCCCAGCCTGTCATTACAAACTTTACACCTAGAGTTAACAAAACAGCCATAAAATTCAGAATATATGGAGCAAACACAGGACCTTTGAGGCATGAGAGGCTCGGGGATTTTCTCTGGGCTGACAGCTCCAGGTTCTTACCTTAAGGAAACACATGCTTCCGTTGAGTGTTTCCATGATCTGTGTTTACAAGAATGTAGAATTGTCAGAATTTGCCCCCAGTAATTTCCATCTCTCTGTATTGAATCTTTATGAGGAAGAATGTTGTTGAAAAATAAACAGATGAATAATTAATTGTTCAGCAAGATCAGAACAGACTATGGCTGTCTCATTCTAGATGGGCATTTGGTAAAAGGTACACAAGGAAAAAAAAAGCACTGTTGTATTCATCGTTTTTGTACCCTTAGGATGGAGACTTTCTCTTTAAGGTACATAACGATCTTGGCTTCACTATATATGTAAGAAAAAATATGCTTGTGCCTGCACTTTTTTTTTTTTTTTTTTTTTTTTTTTTTTACCCAGGAGCCCCTTATGTGATCAATTTTTATAGAACCTCTTGGTTTAAATGGGTAGCAGCACAAATTAGCCATAAAGATATGCCTCACCCATGGTGCTGTGTTTTTCACTACTATAAAGATATACCTCAACACATTCCACTATGCACCTAAAACATACCAAAATATTCAAGTCATGGGAGCAAAGAAAATCTGTATTTTCAATCTTGGGAAGTGTGAAAATATAATGAAAATGGTAAAAGCTATTCTGGTTTGCTAGGTAGGAACATAATAGTTGTAGAATTTTGTTTTCTTACTTATATTTGTTATATTACATTTAGAAATATAATTACATTTAAGGATATTGTTGTCTATTATCGTATAGATTCTGGTTGAACTTCCTTTTCATTAGATTTCATGTCTGCTACACGGAGTTGTAGAATACATCCGAGGCATTGTAGTTTAAGTAACAGTAAGTTACCCCAAATTCTGATGTTTTCTCTTCTGTGTCAAGTAGATGTGTAAAAGGAAGATTTAAAAAGAAGAAAAAATAAACTGCATTTCAGCCACTTAATTGGCTTGATTCTTTAGCTATCACTGTCAAAGGTTCCTTGTGACACACCTTTATGATTTTTATTAATTTCTAATGTATATTGTATAATATGATAGAGGCAAGGTACAGGGTGACACCTAGAATCTAGTTCCATTACTACCTGTGGGTTCTGTGACCTGGGACCGTCACTGAAGCTCGTCAAGTCTGTTTCTTTAGGTTTCCAACGGAGGGGCTACAACGACAGCTGAAAAAGTCTCCCTTACTCTAACCTTTGATAATTCTCTATTCTACCCCATGCTTGTTATTTCTTAATCTTGTACATTGATAAGCAGGGAAAAATTTTACATGAAACAAAACGGAGGTCTCTGAAGTAAACTAGAAAAGGAATTCAAGACAATATTATGCTAAGTCCCTGCCACTGTGCTCAGCCGCATTCCTGGGTGGACCCCTCAGGAGCTTCTAACACTCACTGACCTTCTAATGTAACTTTTGCCCCATCAAATCCAGAGAGGTCCTGCGTGTGTCATAACCCCTTCAAACGGAGTAGAAGTGGAGGCTCACTTTGATCACTTTGTGCCTTGAATCCAAGAGACTTTCGGAAGTATGAATCTTCCGACAGCAAAATTATTCTCTTTTCATAACAAGCTTCTTTGCTTGGCTTTGCTTTGTACTTGTAAACAGAGATGCACTGGGATTGGCTGGGTCATTCGGGAGAGAATGGCTGCCAGACACACACTGTATGTATGATTCAGATATTGTTATTGCTGAAGACATAAGATTTTTTTCATCTTCAGCAAGTTTGACAGTTGAATCCAAACATGTTTTCATTGATTGCTGTGTTTGTTATATTTCCAGATACTTTAGGAGCCCCAACGATTACTGTTTCATGGAGAGTTTCCTTCTTCTTGCGTGAGCCCTCCGAGGCCAATGCCGCTCTTCCCCATGGAGTTCCTGCAGAGTCTCAGTGATGCTGGGCTTGCTCAGCTT
Source organism: Cynocephalus volans (assembly GCF_027409185.1). Taxonomy (NCBI): domain Eukaryota; kingdom Metazoa; phylum Chordata; class Mammalia; order Dermoptera; family Cynocephalidae; genus Cynocephalus; species Cynocephalus volans. The sequence continues at coordinate 49,261,114 of NC_084462.1, forward strand.
CCTCTTTTGCTGTTCATTCTTGAAGACAGCTGCTAGAAAATGCAGCCAACAGAAGCTTACAAACTGGAAAGAACTGAATTTTTTTTCCGACTTCTCCAGTGAAATATTCAGTACTCCCTGAAGACCAAAATTGATTCTGCTTTTGATATCAAAAAGAATAATATTCTGTTCATCTTCTACCTAGGGATTATATTGATCTAATACCATGTATAATTTTACAGGTGCATGGGGTCATGGTATGATTCATATAAATGGCATAAACATGATTTATGGAAATAGAACAAACCCCTTAGAAATTGTGGAACATTTGGAGAGTCATTGACCTCTCAGAGATTTAACTCTGTCATCCATGAACTAGGCATCATTGCCCTCACAACACATGCGGTGAGGATAAAATGAAGGGAGGGACAGGGATGATCCCAGCACAGCACAGTGTCAGGCAAACAGAATACCCAACAGATTTAATGTGCTAATTTATTTTGTCACGGAGAAACATCCGTGTTTCCATTGTCTGAATTGTATTAATTGCCTCAAATAATATTTTATAATCTAACTTTAAAAGCATTTGTAAGTGGGGAATAAAAGTTTGACAGAGTTATATCACTCTGGAAATTTTCCTCTTTTTTCTGGGAATTACATTTACAACCAGCTGATGAGTGAAATTAATCCATGTCATTGGAAATGCCATTTTTCCTTTTTTCCTTGGTAAAGAATGTAGGGTTCTAATATTAAGAAAAGTTTTAAACAGCTTCTTTCTTTTTTTCTTAGCATCCTAAAGGCAAGTAGTGAAGATTAACTCATTAATACTTGCAACGTGCCATGTAAATGCTTATTGCCAAGGCAATTATGGCTTATCACATTGACATTAAACTGAGAAAAAAATATAACATCTAAATCCAGTAGCAAGAATAAGAGCCTCCTTCTATGATGCCTCCGGGAAAATTCTTACATACTAAATAGAAAGAGATACTAATTTAAGAATCAAAAAATCACGGTGTACTCTTAGAGCTAATGTGGATCAAGTATCAGCAGAATCAGTGACTTTTCAGTTATTCCAAAACACAACTGGCATACTTTCACCTTTACAGAGTTGGCAAATTTTAGAAAAGCTAAACTGAAATCATTACGGATAAACTTTTTCAGGTTAACAAAGTTTCAGGTAATTATAAAAGCTTAAAGGATTAAGAGATAACCACTCCCCTATCAACATTTAGAATACAGTTAACCTGTCAAATGTTGTTTGATGATTGTGTGTTTAATGTGGACAGAGAGTTGGAGTGTCTGGCTTAGCTGCTTATCAACTGAGGATCAAAGACGGCACAGGGCTGGGTCTCAGGTGAGGCTAGGGTGTGACAAGGCAGCTTTTATGAGGTATACCAAGCAAAGACTCATTTTAGGAGAGCAAGTATAAAAATAATGACTCTTTACAGTAACCCTAGTTCCTGGTAGAAATCGAGAACTTAGAGCAAGAGGTAGCTAATGCTCAGTGGTGTGCCGGTAAAGGCTTAACAACCAGCTCTTGCAGGAGGGAGGTTCTGCCTTACAGTGTTTGCCAATTTCTATGGTGTAAATAATCCACCCTGGCTGACTTCAAGTTACCAATGTGAAATCACTGAACACATAGATGGGTAGAGATACTAAGAATTTGTTCTTGCAAGATGGTGTATGTGGGCTCCAGCACACCACTGACTCTTTCAGTGCTGCTGGCTTGTCTATGCCTTATTTTCTTGTTGGCTTATCAAAATGGAAAGCCTTGCTGTGGTTAATCATTTCTTCTAAAACTTTTTTTTCTCTGTTTTATCAGGGACATACAAGTAAATTTGGTTAAAGCAGATAAGGAGAAACTAGATAAAAGTGGCACATGGTATAACCTTGGGGGAGTAATTCATACCATTGTCTATGCAAATGGTGTTCCCTGGAGTTGTGCAAGGTGGTGGCCCTCCTACAGCTCCATCTACCTGACTTCACCACCAGCCACACACACAGCTATCCAGCTACGCATGAGGCACTGCGTCATATCTAATACTCTGTGCTGGGCAGTTATTCCAGCCCATTTCCCTGCTCTAATCTAAACTTGACTTGCTTCTATTCAGGCTCTGACATTACTGGTTCTCCTTCAGGATATGCGAGCAGGACTGGAGGGGAATCAAGAGAAGGAAAATGGGGCATTCTGACGGCTACGTTCAGAAGCTATGTGCAAAGGTGTTTTAGGAGGCAGTCTGGGAGGGGAAGGTGGAGGAGTTTCAGAGCACCCACAGTCCTTTCACTGCCCAGGAGCACTTAGGCACAGTGTTCATTATCTGGGGAAGGAAAAAGAATAAATCAGCGCTTCCACATGCAGCTAAATTACCCTTAAAAGACCTGACCACTCAGTTGGTTTCCCCAGCTGAGTCATGGCTTCCTGAGCAGCCAGGGGGCCTAATGAGGACTCTGTGGGTGGCTCTGTATGGGGCAATAACACAGTGCTAATCCCAACAACTTGGACATGAGCATTTTAAAAAGAACAACAAGCCCCGCTGATTGATGGTGTTATTTTGGCCTTTCTTAGGGAGTATTAGGAAACAGACTCTGTCTTGGTGCTCACTGCTTGTAAAGCCAGGGAGGGTTGCAGAGGGCAGAATGTCACGTGCCCAGCCTTCTAGGGCACACCTGAGAGGAAGCATCACCTGACAGACCAGGATTTAGGGGACCTGGCAGCAAGCAGGGCCTGGCTCTGCAGAGGGCACAGATCTAAGTGTGGTCTGTGTCTGTGTGCAGAGAACTGGTGAGCCCTGCCCCTCCTCCCCTGCATACACACACTTCTTCCAGAGATGGGAATCCAAAAATAAATAAAAATAAACCATGCCTACCATGTTCTTTGCTGCCAAAAATAAACAATAAAGTGGTCATTATAATTGTGCTAGGAGATTATTGATCCTTCGAAAATAATGTCTAACTATAAAGACTTATGGAATATATGAACTCCATATATTATATTAGTAAAGAAGCTACTGGATGCAAATAACAAAAGAACTACTTCAAAGCAACTTAACGGAAAGGGTGAAGACAAAGGAGGTCTGGGATGGGGGAAGGTTGCTGGAAGGTCATTAGGGCCATTTTATGAAACCCAAGAGCAGGGGGCTTTCTGGGTGGGTGGACCAGAGCCAGGACTGGGACTTGGGGGAGCCCTGCATGGCTTGGTCCTCTTGTCCACAGTACTGGGTCATGTCTCCATACAGCAAATGAGACATCTGGACATAGGTCCACAAGACAGAAAAGGGTGGCCAAGAGCTCCTGAATTTTACTTGTTCAAGGCCACACACAAAAGAGAGCTCTTTTTCTATTCCAGTCTATAAAATTACTGAAGAAGAAGCAGGAGTTTCCAGCCTGGGTCAGGTACAACCCCTGATCAACTGTGGGAAGGACACAGAGTATATGGGAAGATTCTGATTTACCCAGCTTGGGTTTCTTCAGCCTGAAAAAGTGAATAATATTTTGCTTCTTGCTGGAATCTCTCTTCATCCATGAAAATACACAATAGATCAGAAAGGTCAGAAGTTTAGAATCAGGTAGATCTGAGTATCAGACATTGCTTTCCTGCTTATTAGTTATGTAACTCTGAACAAATCATTAAATCTCTCCCAAATTCAATTTCCTCATCTATAAAATGGGCTAAAAATATCAGTCATGCAGCATTGTCAGTTTAAAGGATGCTGGTGGGATCTTCCCTCATGCCCCAAATGTGAGATCAAAAGACATGTGAAGAGAGTCAAATTCTCTGGCACAATAGTTTAAAAGTGAGCCCTGGGACCATTAGCATCAACCTCACTGGAGAACTTGTTAGAAATGCTAATTCTCAAACTCCACCCCAAACATACTGCATCAGAAACTCTGGGGATGGTGAGGGGGGCAGAGACCTGTGTTTTAACAAGCCCTCCAGAGGATGTGTACTACAGTTTGAGAACCTCTGCTCTATTGATCCAGAGGGAGCCTCCCAAAAGCCCTCAAAAGTGGACAACATACTCCTGGTGGAGGCCAATTGCATCGACACCCAGCCACTGTCCTCGCTGACAACAGTCTGCAGAAGCAGACTAAAGGGAGGACAGATACTGCAGGGAATCTCTGAAATCCAAGTGTTTGGGATACTGGGGGTCTAGTGTGGTTTTTATGGGAAGAAGTGGGGTCTCTTCACCCTAGGCCAAGATTGAATATTGGGGGTATTTGAAAGATCAGGGAATTAGGTCTGCCCTGGCCAGGTGCTTGTATATCTGCAGAAAATTGCAGGCCCATCCTGATACTAGTCCTGTTGGAGAAAGTTCTTGGGAGAATCTATCTTCTCTCCCAGAGCTGCTAGTCACTGAAGAGAGAAGGGGAGCAGAGGGAAATAGCAGACCATGTCTCCTCACTGAAGGTGAGGCAAACCAGATAGGCAAGGTAGGGTAGGAGGAGACTGCAGCTTGAAACGCTATGGGACTAAGCTTTATATACTGTAATAGCACTGCTCCAATACCTGGAGGCAAATGGGAGCTATAAAATGTGACCTATGTGACATTGTGGCATTGCAAAGTGAGATGTAAAAGACCAGGGTTGGTGAAAATCACTGGGAAAAATACATAAACAGATTTGAGATTGTTCTTTGAAAATGCATAAACATCATGGACACTTAATAAATAGCTGCCACTTATGGAGTGCTTGCATGGGCCAGACTCTCTGTTCAACAACGAAAAAAGAAGATTCACCTAAAGTTTCTTAACAACCTTGTGAGGAGGTAATTATAATTCCCATGTTACAGAGAAGGAAACTGAGGCTCAGAGAAAGTGAGCTAAGTTGCCAAAAGCCACACGGTGAGTCAGCAGAACCAAGTCAGGGCTGCCATGCACGTGCCTCTGCCTGACACTGTTCACTTTGTACTGAGTCTTCAGGGCAACTATTTTGCTAATATGTTGATATCTAAATCAGGGTTATTATTCATTTCCTTCTGGGATAGAATTCCTGAGCATTCCAGATAGCAGACCTGGGACACGGACACTGTCTCTCCATGTGCTTCATCAGTCCACGTGGATGCCCACCCAGGGGTCCTGGCCAGAGAGAGTCACAGCCTGGCTAGTTCAGAATCGGAAGTCTGCTTTGCTGAGCTCCATTTACATGGCCCTGTTTTGCTACTTAAAATTCAAGGCAAAGATAAAGCTCAAGTGTTAACTTTTGCTCCACCAGCAAGCTCTGGACAATGACTATAACGGGGCTGTGTACATCAAGAAAGGCCAGCCAGTGCGGAGACCTAGGACAGAGTCCCCTGGACGCCGCTCAGAATGGCTGCAACAGTCGATCGTTTTGGGAGTGGGGAGCTGTGCTTGCCGGCATCCTCCAGCCTGCACGTAAAATCAAAGCCATTCATTGCCTCTGTCTCTCCCTTGTACACACAGTCGTTTATGAGCATGAATCACAGATTTCCAAATAACAAATATGAGCTATTTTTTTTTTTTTAAACACCCACCACATAGCCCAGCTCCTTCCAGCCTCCCTTTCCAGCTGCCTATCTAGTAGGTTCCAACTAGCCTAAGGGGAGGGGCAGAGAGGGGGAGCTATTAAGTCAGTCCCCAGGAGGTTCAACACTTGCAGCAATTTGTAGTGAAATTACCAGCTGAACTTGGTTTAGAACCTGGCCCGGGCCCTCCCTGAAGGGTGTGGTGTCAGAGCTGAGCAATTTGCTGTGGGTGAAAGCTTTGCAGTTGATTACTGGGCTAAGGAACAGGTCAGTGAAAACCAAAGGAGCTGGAGAATGTACCAGAAAGGCTTACAGCTGTAAGAAGCTATGCTCAGGGTCACTCTAGTTCCTTTTTCAGCCTCTGGAAATACACTGTTGTTAATTCCTATAAAACTATGAGATGCACAGGCTGATTGGCTTGCAAAAGAGCCCCAACAGCTCCTTGTTTGGAGTAGAGGCCAGTCTCACAAGTTAAATTTATACAAGGGGCTTAGCTGTTGAAGAGTCAGCTCTCCCTTCTAAGGGCCTGCCTTTCCCTGTCCAGAAAGCTTATGCCACCCAAAGGGACTGTGTCCTGACAGGAGAAATATTCTTGTTCTACCTGTGGGAGGGCAGAATGAAGGCCAGAGGTTCAGTAGAGCTTGGGATCCTCCCCCACCTTTAAGTTGCTCACAAAATATTTATCAGTGCTTGCACTTAGTACTAGTAATTGTGTACTTACATTTACTGTGGATAAAGTGCTGACTTAGGTATTATCTCATTTAGTATTTACAGCTAACCAGGTGTAGCACTTTGAAGGCTCCTTTGACAAAAGAGCAGAAGAAAACACCCAGGTGTTTGGACCAGCATAGTAATAAATAGAATAAAAATCAGTGATGCAGGCTGTGACCAGTTTGTTTATCAACATCCCTTAGAATATATTTCTCATCAGATCTTTTAAGAATTTATGCTCAGGAAAAAACCTATAAAAGAGCACCGTTCCTTGGGAGTCAGAGTCCCTGTCTCTAACGATTGAAGGGTCACGCAGATCATCATGTTTTCCTTTTTCGCTAGGCTGCCAGGAAGACCAGGACAACAATTAGTGGGCAGTTACTGTAACTTAATTAAACCTCAAGTTTATCATATTTACTTTTTCTTTCTTTGAGTCTGCTTTTCTTTTTTTTTTTTTTTTTTTTTTCCTATTTAACCCATTTATACAGAGAGACCTCATACTCTTTGGGAACTGAGGTCAGCCATGAATAAATACATGAATATAACAAAAAACAAACAGACCAAAAATGTGAGCAGTAGAGCCAGGCCTCAAAGGCAGACCTCCTGATTCCAAAAGTGTTTCCACATTCCCACACTGCTCATTCTGGCACTTCTGCTGGGGGATCCCAGGACCAGGCGCATTCTGGTTCCTGAGGATTGTGAGGGTAGTGGGCCACCATGGCCACATGACTGAGCCCTCACCTGCCTAGACAGCAGGGAGCTCAGGCCTTATCAGGGTGGAATGGTCTGGAAATTGTTGACCATGTGCCACTGATTTTCTCTTGGCAACCCGGCAGTCTTTCCTTGAGGGAGAAATTTGATTACAAGAAATTTACAAATATAGTTGGAAAAAAAAAACTTAGTGCAGTTATTCTTCAATTGGAGAGAAGCTGGTTTTAATCACCTTCCTGGCAGCATGTCCCCTTGGGAGGCCGGTGCTTGTGCAAATGAAGACTTGAGCAGGGAATTAGAAAAGGAGCTTTGGTTTGGACATCCCTCCCAGTTGGACTGGCTACCACATTCAGTCCTAAATTCCAGCCTTGCGTTGCTATTTTCAGACCTCTGCGTCTTACTTCCATCAACATGATGTTGCTTCAAGTCTGCTGGAGCCGGGGAGCATTAGCAGAGCTGGTTATTTGGTCTGTGGCTGCCCTGGGTCAGAACAACAGGCATGTTCAACAATCTTCTGCTGGAAAATTCCATACTCTTCAGGCTCAGCTTCCATGAAAGGGGCCTGGGTGTGAGTGTGTACATTTCGGAGTGTGTCTGCACGTGTGAGTGAGCACCAGTATGTGTGATTTTGTGTGTGTGAGTGCATGAGGGTGGGTGAGTGTGCAGACTTGTGTGTGTACGCATGAAGAAATGTGTGAGTGTGTTGAAGTGAGTCAATGTGTGTGTGCATGAGTGAGCGCGGGAGTGAGCATGTGATTGTATGTATGGATGTGTATGTGCATGTGTGTTTGCGTACGTGTGCTTAGGTGTGTGAGTGTGAATTGCATGAGTGAGTGTTTAAGTAATTGTGTATGTGAGTGTGCATGTGTTACATGTGTGCACATGAGTTTGCTGCAGTCTCTTCTTGTTACATTAGAAAGAGGGTTGAGGGGAGGAGAATAATCCAGAATGGTCAAACTGCTTGACCTCTCCCTGAACTGGCAGAGAGGAAAGCAAGGATCAAAAACAATTGACCTCGATGACAACTCCTCCCCATGTCCCTCCCACACCTAACTGTCCTTAAGTAAATAAGAGAAGATAGGCAAACACAATTCCTTGGAAACAAGGTGGTAGAGTGATCTTCCTATAAAGCTTCCCACAGAAGACTCCACAGCTGTGCAGAACAGCCTGCAGCCAGGTTCCCAGCAAGTTCCACGCCCACCCCAGCTTGTTCCACGCTCACCCCAGCTTGTTGTGAATTCCACAGTTGGGCTTCTGGAGCTGGAATGCTCTCAGGGACAGCAGGGCCATTGAGAGAGTCCAGTCCCTGAGAGGGGTCTTGTTTCCCCATTTTCCAAGAGAACAGATGTGTCAAGGGCAGAACTGGGGCCAAACCCAGTGTTCCAGGTGTACATTTATTTACTTATTTATTTATTTATTTAAAAAGATGACCAATAATGGGATCTTAAACCTTTATGTGGTGTTGTCAGCACCATGTTCTCCCAAGTGAGCTAACCGGCCATCCCTATGTAGGGATCCGAACCTGCAGCCTTGGTGTTATCAGCACCGTAGTCTTCCAAGTGAGCCACGGGCCCGCCCCAGGTGTACATTTAGGAAGTAATTTATCCCGGTTTCCTCAGAGATGTTGGCTCTCTCACATCTTGTCCTATCTTCACATTAATCTGCTCTTCCCAGCCCTTCAGATACCATTTAGCTCTTGACTGGATCATTTGTGCTGTTATGATTGGTCTTCTTTTCTACCCTTGTCTATAAACCACTGGCACTTAACCTTAAAATTGCCTTGAGTATGTTATTCCCCTGTTTACAGATATTTAGTGCCTCTCTGTTATCTAGAAAATAAAATCCAAGATATTATGTTTGCATCTAAGATCCATTACAATCTAATTTTCACCTTTCTTATTTCATACATACCCTTCCCTTTATTAAAACTGGTCTACTAATTGCATATATAATGTACTCTATTCATTCTTTCATTCAACAAGTACTTTCCACGTCCCAGTCAGCACAGTAGACATCATAATAATGTAATGAATGCTTAATAAGCACCTACTGTGTGCCAGGTATGCTTGTAAATTCTCTATATGAAATGATTAACATACAGGGCTTCTGTGTGTACAATTTCATGGGGCACCACATACATAGTTGATGACATATGGCACCATTTGGATTTTGCACATCAGCTCTGTATGTAATCTTTACAACAGTTGTAAAAGGGAAGTGATTATATTAAACCCATTTTATAGTTAAAAGACCCAAGGCACGGTGATATTACAAGATATATCCCTTGCAGAGTAAGTGTCAGTGTGGGCATTGAAACCTGGTATCCTGGATTCAGAACTATTATGCCTTTATTCTATTATCTCATATTATCTTGCTAAATACAACAATGCTATGAGGCAGTTACTAGCATCATCATTATATGGGTAAAATATTGCAAGGCTCAGGAGAATTAAGTGATTTGCCAAACACAACAGTTATTAAGTTTCTAATTTGATTTGAGCCCAGGATATGTCAGCTTCTAAAGCCAAAATATAATTATTCTAATTTTTATTATTTTTTGCTTTGGTAAGAACACTGAAACTGGACCCCAATGGACAGAGGCCATGACCTTACTACAGTCTAGCACTGATGGTGGGTAAGTCCCTTCCCTCTGGAACTTTATTTCCTCATTGGCAATATAAAGAAATTTGATTACACCAGAACTTTGTAATCTTGGATGCACACTAGAAAACCTGAAGAGTTTTAAAAAATACACCTATCTGAGCTTTATGCCTAAATATTGATTTAATTGATCTGTAGACAGGCTCAGATATTAATGTTTTTCTATAGTTCCCCAGGAAATTTTAAGTTGTAGCCAGGACTGAGAATACTACATATTCCATAATCATCACCTTGAAATGTTTACTTCTGTTGTTTCTCCCACTTCAGCGTCTTTTCTTTTTAGTTCAAGTCAGTGTGTGGCCTTCCAATTGAAGGGCATTGTTCTTGGGGACTAAGTCAGGATAGGCTAGGATGTGCTGCAATAACAAATGAGCCTGAAATCTCAGTGTCTCTCCCAAGTTTTATTTCTTGCTCATTGCTGCTTGGCTGAAGCTCCACTCCACGTTATTCTCCCTCCTGGGTCAAAGTTGACACAACAGGATCTATCTGGATGATTGCTAACATATGGAAAAGAAAAGATTGCAAACCATGTGCAGGCCCTTAAAGCTTTGCCTCAAATTGACAGTCATTACTTCCACTCACACCTCTTATTGGCTAAGCAAGTCACATGACCAAGTCTGAGGTCACTGGAGCTGAGAGGTATAATCAACCCTCAGGGAGGGCAAATGGTATTTTTCAGCAATAATGCAGTCTACTGCAGGTAGTTTCTCTTCAATCCTAGCCCACCATTCTCACGAAGACCTCCCTGATTCTCAATGGCTTTGCTCACTTCCTATTTTGAATCTCTATAGCACTTGGTTGAACCTATCTGTCATCATACAATAATCTGTGTACTGGTTTTTTGCCCTACACAAAATAATAAGCCCCTTAATACAAGGGCTGCTTGCTCATCTTTGAGTTCCTTGTGCACACAATGGACTAAATAAATACTTTTCAAATTTAATTGGTCATTATAAAATGGGATCTATTTAAGCAGTTATTTGCCTGAATGGAAGTCTTATTGATAAGACTTATTGATAAGCTCGTATGCACTGCTGAATTTATTTCTGTTTAATGAACATTTATTGAATACTTGCAATGGCAAAGAAGGAATCTGGTGTAATCAAGGATAAATCTTTGACTTTGGAGTCAGAGCCTGATTGTACTCAATGAATATTAGCCACTGTCTTCCCATCACTGTGCTCAGATAGGGGAACAGGTTGCAATTTCTGCTGTCAGAGTCTTTTCTGGGGTGAATGCTTGGAACTATTGTGCCACTCTTGGAGACATAAGCAAGGTAAAACATATAGTAGCAAATGGATCTGCTGTTCATGTCTCTGTTAAGCCAGATTCCTTCTGGGTCAGCTCTGAAACACATTTCCACAAATTGTATCCCCAAGCCGGTACTTGTGAACATTTCTGAACCATATCAAGGGTTCAGAAATGTTCCCTAAAGAGGGAAATTTTGTCCTCCAGTGTCTGTGTTCCTGGAAAGGACCTTTGTATACTTTCCCTATTTCTTAGTAACTTGCCGTGGCAGTTACATCACGTTCAGAGATTTAAGGATGCGAACAAATAAATGGTTGAGATAGATCTCAATTAGGCAGTTCCTACTACTGAAGTCACCTTGCACATTATATTTGCCAGTCTTTTTCTATTGCTCCAAGCAGCAAGTTCACTTTCAAGCCTGAATCCTCAGAGGTTATGAATTCCACATTGTTTCTATGCCTGATCCCAAACTAGGTTAAAATCCACTTTCTAGCCTTAAAGGAAAACAAAAAAAAAAAAAAAGGCAAACAACAACAACAATGACAACAAAAAAACCACCATCAACAAAAACTGCAGAATTTTTATTTTCTATTTTTTTTATCTTAGCTGTACCATGGGGAAGTCTTTGGTTTAAAATTTTTCTTATTGGAAATTCTTGATTGACGGAAAGCCCCTGGGTTCTACTTGTAAGAAATGGCCAAATAACAACAACAGAATGGTATTGATAGCAGTACTGGTTAGTGTATGTGAACATCACATTCATTGCCTGCATTCATTATCTCACTCCTGCCAATGACTCCCAGCCAGGGCTCCATACCAGGGGTACTAAAGGAGCTCTTCATAAAATACAGATATTCCCAGGCCACAGTTCATACCTCTAAGCCTAGTGAAGAATTCCGTATTTTTTAAAAATGTGTCATTGGTGATTCTAGTGCGTAAAAGCATATCAGTCAAGAAACCCCAAGGCTGATAACTGCCAGTGATGACTAGAGCAAGAAAAGTCATTTTCCAACGTCACCTAGGAAGTAGTAAAACCACAGACTAGACTCAATCCACCCTGACTTCAGAGCTTGAAAATGTAACCCTACCTTCAATAAAGGCAGGTCCAAGAGTGCAGATGAATCCCATAGGATGCCAAGGGACTCCTGCATGCATATTTTGATTCAGTGGGACTAATTACTTGGCCTATTTCTCAGCTTAGATAGTCAAATTGACCATTTCCATTGACATATCATGAGATCCTATTTTATTCTTTCTCAAATTTTTCTGGATAGATAAATGGTACATCTGTTAATTCTAGAGTCAAGAGTTCTAGGGTCTAAACCTTTTTTATGAACTTTCTCACTCTGTGCTAGATCCAATCTCCTCACAATTCCTTCCCCGCATGCCTTCTGCACCTGCCCACCTAGCTCAGCCCACTGGATATAGCCAAGCAGACAGGAGGAGCCACAGGACACAATGAGCACACAAAGAAAGACTCCAGTTCTTCTTGTCGTCAGTTAAACCTACAGTCAGTCCTCAGTATCCACAGGGGATTTGTTGTAGGTTCCCTCTTGAATACCAAAATCCACAGATACACAAGTCCCAAAATTGGCCTTGTGGAACCAGCAGATTTGAAAATCTGGCCTTCCGCATACATGGGTTCTGCATCCTGCATATTTCCATCTGCGGTAGGTTGAATCTGTGAATGTGGGACTCAATAGATGTGGAACCCGTGGATATGAAAGGCCAGCTGTATTTATTGGGATAAAAATCCACGTATAAGAGGACCCTTGCTGTTGAAACCCATGTTGTTCAAGGGTCAACTGTAATTAATTCTCTCCCAGCCAGTTCAAGCCCTCAAATTTGTTTCCTGGCACAGAGGGTTTCTGTTCAAAGTTTTTCTTCCCATGATCTGCACAGTCCTACATGATCTGCTCCCTGTCTACTCTCCTGAGGGCACTTTCTTGCAGCTCCCCGCTACCCCATTGGCTAAGATGACTACACTGGCCTTCTTTCTGTGTATATTACAATACATCTAAAGAGTTCTCAGTGAATGCCTTCCCATGCATCAAGTGGTCATTGTCCCTCACGTGAGAAAATGTGTGGGATACTAGAAGGTCCTGGGCCTCCACTTGTGATGGCTGTTAAGAGCAGAGCCATGGAAGGGTCCTGCCTATGTGAGAATCCCAACTTAGCCATGCAGTAGTCACAGCATCTTAAACAAGTTACTTAGCCTTTGGGGTCTCAAGTTCATCATCCATAGAATGAAGATAATGGTAGGTCTTTACAAGAATTGAATGGCAACACATGTAAATGTTAGCTGTTATAATTATATTTGAAGTCAGGCAGACTTGGATTTGAATTGCCCCTCTGCAGCATGCTTGACATTAACCTCAGGAAGTCTCAGATTCCTTGTCTATAAAATAAATACAAAATTGTTTCTCTCATGGGGCGTGGTGGGGAATGAGTACAAATACTAGTGTTTAGAAATTCCCAGAACATTTCCTGGCACATAGGAAATGCTTCATAAAAGTTAGTCATTGCCCTCGGCTCCACTGCCAAAGGCCTGTCCTCCCAGGAACCTGCTTTGCTGGCAAGCCCAGATCAGTTGAATCATGGAACTCTTAATGCCCTGAGCACCTGGAGTGACTGCCACAGAGCTGTGGCTCAGCACAAGGGAAAGCCTGCAGAGTGTTCACCTAAGGGGCCAAGTGCAGAGGTCACAGGAAAACATTGCACACCCTAGGGTCACATTATATGAAGGATTTTCTTTTAAAATCAGAAGTGTCTACAACGTGTTTCAGGAAAATGACTCTCAACATGCCTGTCTCCTCCCTTTCTTATACTCCTACCAAGGTTGCAAACTCGTGGTGCATGTATCACCCCCACTGCATATCATTCTTTTGGGCTGAGTCTATTGGTTGTGGCCTCAGAACCCTTAACATGGCATGACCACTGCAACCTGTTTGTTGTCTCTGCAAGACGAGATCCTGAGTTGAGCTTCAACTTCAACCCTGCCCCAATTCTCCCATCTCAGAGTAATGACTCTTGGTCTTTTTTATTGGCTTCACATGCATCAAATCTGTAGTGATTTTATCACAGTTACTGCTAATTTCACATCAGCCAACAGGTCCAACTAAGCCAGAGGTATATTTCCCCCTTTATTTTCTTCAAACCTTTTTCTTAAGAACAGCAACAAAAACAGGAAGCGCTGGAACCTTCACCCCCATTCATTTTACTGCCTGGATGGAATTTAAGGAGATGCACTAAAAATGTCAAAAGTGAACAGACTGAAAATAGTGTTTCAATCCTCCGGGCATGAGACAAACTCTCCAGGAAACTAATCTTTAAAATGTCCAGAATTGACCACACTGTTTTAAATCCTCAAGTAAAAGGCGACAGTTCTTGTCCTTGTCAGTGGGCCACAATACTGTCCACCAAGGTACAGGGGGAAGAAAGTCCTTCTTTTCTGTTTCCAGCACCCAAGGAAGAAGCAGTCATGGCAGAGACTTCTTTGCTTTCTGCTTGTGCCTTTTCAGGGTATGGCGCTCCCCTCTTTTCAAGCCCCCGCTCTTCCAAGCAGTCAGAAATGACTAGAAGACCCAGTTCCTGACTGCTGATCATCTGCTACCCCAGACAGAAAATATCTCCCTCTGCCCTTGACAAGGGACGCTGAGTATTTTGTAAGACTAATATCCCAGCAACATGTCAGTATGCCGTCTCACGCCGCCACCTTCTGTCGCCCTTGAAGTTTCAACTGGACCTGGTATTCCTTTTCCCTCCCTGCTCTGGGCCATTGTTCAGCACCCATTACCCACCAGTTGTGGCCCAGCTGCTACATTCTGCACTGGAGGTGGCGTCCTGCACCTGGTGGTTGAGATCATTCCCTTTCTGCCTGCTAACATGGTGCATTAAGCCTTCTGGGTCTCTGTTTTGAAAGCAGCTCTATAAACGTCAAGTATTATTAACTGTCCAAGTGAGTAGTGGGAAAACAAAAGGCCATGGGAAGACTGAAGAATTGAATAAAACTCTTTTTATTTAAGCTCTGTTCCCCTCCCTCTTTTTTTCTCCCATTCTTTCCTTTTCCATTTGCCACTTTAATTTGGATTTCCTGACTAGCAACCAAAGCATTGACCATACCCATAAATATGTAACTTGACACAAAATCTAGAAACACTATCTTAAGAGAAAACCAAGATTATTATCCTTGCTCACATTCACAATGATTTTGGCATGTAAGATAGAAATTTAGGCAAATGTGGCTTATTATCCCTATGAAGCTTTCAGTCTAATACAGTTAAAAACAGTATGCACAGTACACCTGGTGTCAAAGTGACCAGGAAATAGTTCAGTTTCTTGGAGGTAACAAAGTATGCCAGTGCATGAGTATCCCATCTTAATAGATATCAGGCTGTTATTACAACCTTTTAGCTCTCTGCTTGCTTTTAGTCTCACTCCTTCGGATATATCCTCTCATTAGCAGGCCAAGTGATCTCTCTTAGATGCAGTCTTATCGAGTCTTATTGTTTTTGTTAAAATCCTTAGAGGGGATCGAGGAAAGAGCAAAGGTAATCCACTCAAGTGTAAGTCAAAATCTTCCTGAATTCATTCTTTTAATAGCTAAAAATCCCTTAAAAACCAAACCAAAACAAAACAAAAAAACTGTATTAACTTGTCTATAGTTGATTTGAATGGCATGGACAGATAAAAATGTATAACCCAAGTCAGAAATTCTTCAGGAATACATTTATATAATGGCTCATTCTTAAATAAGACTTTTGACTTTTAGGAGAGATTTTGTTAATGTATGTACCTCCAAGGATGTATTATCATTCAGTAATACCCAGTATGTTAAACTTAGAATTTATTTTCCTAGTGTTTTGCCCTCCTTTGAATGTAAATATTCAACAAGCCAAAGCAGAGGAGGAGGCAGTATTAGCAAGTGAGAATTTACAGAGTAAAAGATGTCACAGGAACACTGGATTATTTAGATTATTTAGCTAAGTATTATAACCATTGGGGCCTTTGTCCTCTAATTGATTTCAGCTAAATTCTTTGGGGATCTTGCTAGACTCCAAGCCTGCTGGATTAATATTAGCAGGGCCAGGCTTCTCCCAAAGGGAAAACTGGCTGGTAAACTAAGAGTTATTTATCTCATACTAATTTCCAAACGTATTTTCAAAACTGATTTCAATAAATGCAATACTCTGAGGTGTTTTGTAAGTATGATTCATAGTTGAACAGGGAGTTAAATTACATAGGCTTACCATATTGTATTAGCTTCCTATTGCTGATGTAATAAGTTACCACAAATGCAGTGGCTTAAAATGACACCAAATTATTATCTTACAGTTCTGAAGGCCAGGAGTTCAAAATGCATCTCACTGGGCTAAAATGGAGGTGGTGGCAGGGCTGTGTGCCTTCTGGAGACCGCAGGAGAGAATCCATCTCCTTGCCTCACCCGGCTTTAGGGGCTTCTGGCCTTCTGTGTCTCATGGCCTTACTCCTTTGTCATCAACATTTGCAACGTTGGGTCTTTTTCATGCTGCCATCTCTCTGACTATTTCTTTTGATTTCTTTTTTCCACTTTGAAGAACACTTGTGATTATATTGGGCCTATCAGGACAAATCTTCCTGTATCAAGGTCAGCTAACTAGCAATCTTAATTCCATCTATGACCTTAAATCCTCCTTGTCATATAAAGGGACACATCCATAGGTTCCAGGCTCTGGGATGTGGACAACTTTGAGGGTTGATATTGTGCCTATTATACATGATAACAGACATTCGAGCTTTTAAGTCAATCCATTGGGGGAAAAAGTCAATCTGTAAGTGAAACTCAGCAACAATTTAGGATTAAGTCTTGAAAAGAATTGAAACACAGAATAAAATAGCATTTTGAGTGCTTTTGAAGTGTCAGGTCCCACTGTGGGAGCTCTGCTGCTGAAGAGTTATGAGCAAGCACCTATCAGTGCTGGATGCTATTAAATGTGTGTGTATTAACAAACAAATAAGAATGTCCCTGCCTGCCCTTCAGGAGCTTGCCACAAGGAGGAAGAGACAAGCACAGCAGTAACATACAGAAGGAAGACACTGACTGCTGTGGTGCAGAGAAAGGACTGCTATATATGGGAGATGGCATTTGGAAAGACTAAATCCGGAACCACCTTGGAGACTTACCACCATAAGAGACAACGATAGTCGTAACCCACTAAAATTAAATTTTCTCATGTTGGCAGATTCAGTTATAAGACCATATGACCACATTGCTATGGCTTTTCCCAGAGCTTTGAGAGGGGACAATGAGAGAAACCTGAAGAGCAAGTTTCATGAGTTTCTTCTCTTACAGTCAGACTTTGTTCTACTGTTCAGATCAGCTCCCACAGAGATCTTCATTCCTTGAATGGAGTTTCTCACATCTAGCAAGCTCTGTTTTTATTTCTACCATAAGCCTGAGATACAGGGCTGTTCAGGGTTAACACAAACCATTGGCTTCCCTAAATACATTCACACTGTTGAAATCAATTTTAAAAGAGGTCAGCAGCCTGAAAGGGGAGCAGAAGCCAGAGGATTGCAGCCTCACACCTGGGGTTGGGTGAGTGGAAGGCTAAAAGGACAATCCCATCTTAGTCAACCTTGTGACCCTGAACCTCAGATCGTGCTTTAGACATTATGACACAGGCTACTAATTTCCTTTCAGAATCCATCCTCCTGATCTTCCTTTTAGAATAGAAGCTTTTCCATATGAACTCCATGTGACTTTTAACAGGGCACCTGGCTCTCTGGCTAGAATACTACATTTTACAGCCTCCCTTGCAGCTAGATGTGTAACTAAGTTCTCACTAATGGAATATGAGCAGAAGTGATGTATATAATTTGGTGTAATTTCCTTTAAAGATATTGTTTGTTTTTCACTTTCTCTTTCTCTCCCCTCCCTTTGGTGAAAAAGTAGACAGAGCCAGAGTAGACACTTTGGGCTTTGATATAGAAGCCACACATTGAAGATAAAAAAGCCACCGCATCAGCCTTACATCACTCACCTTTGGACTTGTATGTGAGAGACAGAAAAAAAATGAGCTGCTGTTTTATTTAATCCACTGAACTTTGAAGTCTCTTTGTTACAACTACTTAGACTGACATTTAACATAGTAAAATAAAAAGTTAAAGAATCATCTCCCTTTAGGGAAAGATTTTTTCTCCACCAATAAAGAAGTCATTGCCCAGACACTTGCAAGAAAATGACCACAAAACCAGGTTGGAATAATCCAAAAATTTCCCCTGTGTTTCTGTGCTGTGGCCTGGCTTTAGTGGTCCTTATTCACAGAAGGCAGCCTTTCTCTTAGCAGCATCCTTTTGAATGTGAAAAGAATGTAAGAGCGGTTAGTTCACCCAAGTGTTCTCCTTGCCAGTATGTGATTGCGTGTTTCATCTGCGTAATTCTCATGAACTTACACTGTTTTCTCCTGCTCACCTGCTTTTTCTGTTTGGCTCATTTCTAACCTTGTAGTGGGAGGAAACCCATCAGCATGTGTGGGTGATGAGTGAGGTGAGAACTGGATATACGGTCTGAGGTTACAGGAAATGGTTGTTTATGTAGCCCCATTGGTACTCTAGGGATTGCAAAATGAAGCGTCAAATTCAAATTTTCTGACTCACTATTCCCTTGAGAGAAGGGCTTCAGAAAACACAGGTGTGCGGTCTACTGAGCCGGTGGTTTCCTTTACAGTTTATTTCTGTAGAAATAAACTTTGACATTCCATCCCAGGGGCTGCAAAGATTTGCCTCCCAGAGAGACCCCTGGGGTGATGTGTATTTTAGAAACCTCAGACGTGAACTTGAATTTAGGCAGGATTCACCTCTGGCATTCACTCCTGATTTTCCTGCTTCTTGCTGGATGATGTTTCCTGGCCCTTTTCTCTAGTTTCTTCTTTTTTTCTGACACCTAAATGCTGACTCCTTCAGGATCAGCTTTGGGCTTCCTTCTTTTAACTATATACTGTCCTCATGGGTGCAAATGTCATCTAGGTTTTAATGACTTCCAAATTTTCATTCCTGACCTCTCCCTGGAATCCCAGATGTATACATTCCAAGTGCTTACATGGCATTCTGCTTGTCTAATAATAATCAAAACTCACTATGACAAAACAAAACACAGACTTTTACCTCTTCCTCCACCTGCTGCTCAACCCTTATGCTAGTTAAGGAAATTCCACTTGAAGTAATGTATAAAACCCCCAAAAGATATAATGGCTGAGACACAATAGAAGTATATTTCTCACTCATTTAGAATTACAAACAAGTGTTCCTGATCAGCAGGAGCTCTTCTCCATGTGGTGTTTCAGGGATCTAGGTTTCATATCTATTGTTGTGCTGTCTTAAAAACATTGTTTCTGAGAGCACCATGCCTACCCACACCAAGTAGGTAGAAGAAAAAAGAGTGTGGAGGATCACACATGGAAGGGGTCTGTGAACAGTCCCAGAGGTGGCATTTCATGGCTAAATTTCACACCAAACTGCAAGAGAGCCTAGGAATGAGAGAAAACTGTTTTGGCAAACAACTACCTAGTCTCTGACACATTCCACCTTTTTGGTTAGCAAATATCCATTTCCACATTGTCCTCTTACGCAAAGCACAGTTCAAAGCCCAGGATCTCTAACTGTTGTAGGAACTTTTTGACCATGGCTGGAGGGGACATATCAATCACACGTCAAGTCAGGTGGCTCATCCAACCCAGGAAGGTCTGTGATCTCACTATTCTCTCTATATATGTTTTAGTCTCTGCTTGCAAACAGCCAATTCTTGCCTGAGTTTATCTCTTTTTTATAATACTTTATGAAAGGCAGCAAATAGTAACCAATGCATACTAACACTAAATTTTCCAACCGATTGCCCCAGAGCTACAGGTCAGTAATAATTTTACCAAATGTTTCACAGTGTATAGCACGAATATCCTTCTTTCTCCCCTCTGTTATCAGGTTTCTCAATGTAGGCCCACTATGCCAATGCCATATATTTTTATCCCCTCCTGGAATAATTTCTGTACTATAGCAAACACCCTAAAAATATAAAACAGTTTGAATATACTGTATTTTTTTTTTTTATCTATCTCAATATTTTGTCCGTCTCTTCACCCAATACTTTCCCTGTGTAAAACCTGGTTCGATTTATAGTAGAATCTAAACTCTCTACCATCGATTACAAGCCTCTCTGTCAACTGGTTATCACTTATATTTCCACCCTCCTCTGGCACCAGTGTTGTCCTACACACTATGACACATTCAGTTTGGGTCATTTTCTGTTTCTTGATCTTGCCCAACTCCTTTCTGTTAGCTAATCTTCCTCCTTACAATCATTTAAACTGCAAAATTCCTCTTTGTTATTTACATATGGAGATTTAAATCTAATCTCTTTTAATAGACCTTCTTTGACTTCACTCACCCTGTTTTATTTCTCTGCATAGTACTTATTACTATATAATTTTCTTATCTCTCTCCCTTTCTCCCTCCTTCTTTCTTTCTTTCTTTCCTTTCTTCCTTGCCTCTCTCCCCTATTAGAATGTAAGCTCCATGAGACCAAAACTGTTTGGTTTTATTCCACAACTGTCATATATAAAAGAGAGCAGTGCCTGAGACATCATAATTGTCTAATAAATATTTGTCAAGTGAATGAATGAACTTATCTTCTCACAGAAACACTAGGAGTACTAAATTAACAATGAATCCAAGAAATCTAGAACTGGAAGAGACTTTATTGACAATTGAATACATCCAGTCCTCCAATTTAATAGATAAATAATTGAGTAACAGGAGTTGAAACTTCTCCAACTGCATGTTCTATAATTATATGAAGGGATTTATTCTAAATATCCAGCTTGTTCTCAGAGACCAAGAACTACCATATTTTCATTTATTTGCAGTCAGTGACCAAGTGACCTAGTGACAATGGTCAGTGTGTGCCAGGTATTCTCTATGCTCAAATCAGTCAGTCAATGCAGTCAGAGAAAAATTTATATTAAAATGGTAACTAACTCTCAGAAGGTTTGAATAATTGATTCTAAGTAGTGACAGAACATTTGTCGTTGTTAAATATTTAGCTTTGCAGATAATAAAGCAGGGATTGGCAAACTACAGTTCATAAACTAAACCTGGCCCACCACCTGTGTTTGTAAATAAAGTTTTATTGGAAGGCAACAATACACATTTCTTTACACATTATCTACGGCTGATTTTGCACTGCATGTCAGAGTTGAGTAGTTGCATCAGAGACGGAATATTCCTTGAAGTCTAAAATGTTTACTAATTGGCCCTTTAAAAAAAAATCAAAGTTTGTCAACTCCTGCAGTAAATTATCCCTTCTGCAGCCTCTCCATTCAATTTTCCCCAAAACATCTACAGTTATTTGTTGTTTAATGATGAGGATTTGTTCTGAGAAATGCTTCATTAGGCAATTTTGTGGTTGTGTGAACATTGTAGAGTGCACTTACACCAACCTAGATGATATAGCCTACTACACACGTAGACTATACGGTGTAGCTCATTGCTCCTAGGCTACAAATCTGTTCAGCACGCTACTTTACTTAATACCATAGACAGTTGTAGCACAATGGTATTTGTGTATCTAAAAATATCTAAACATAGAAAAGTTACACTAAAACTATGGTATAAAAGATAAAAAATGGTACCCCTGTAATGGGCACTTATCATGAATGGAGCTTGCAGGACTGGAAGCTGCTCTGGGTGAGTCAGTGAGTGAGTGGTGAGTGAGTGTGAAGGCCTGGGACATCAGTGTACACCACTGCAGACCTTATAAACACTGTACACTTAGGTTACACTAAATTTATGAAAAGATAAAGTAATTGCACTATCATATTATGGGTATAGCATCACAAGGCAATAGGAATTTTTTAGCTCCATTAAAATCTGTGGGACCACCGCTATATACGTGATCCATTGTTGACCAAATCATGTGAGGTGCATGACTGTACTTCAGTTTATGAAAATGTAGCACTTCCATATTAAGAAAAATTTAAAATATATGCAATCTATTACCTAAGTACAGAATAGTTATGCTTCATTTTAAAATTGTAATAAAATTTTACATTTTAATTGTATCTAATGCAAAGTCTACTACCCTTTCTTTGAAGGAGGATTCTGATACGTAAAAATATTTCTGAAGAAGTCAATAAAATAACATTGAGCCAACGAGACGTTCAATTATAAGTCATGGGAGACAGTCAGTTGGTTGTCCCCAGTAGTCATACTTTGTTTTTTCCTTTGGTAATAGAACCTTTGAGTTTTAGCTGGACATGTAGTCACCCTGCCGAAATTGCAGTTTTCCAGCCTTTTTTTGAAGCTTAATGGGGCCATATCCTCAAGTCCTGGTCCATTATGTGTATGTAGAGGAGATGTGAGCAATTTCTGGGCCCTGCCTTCCCTTTTTTCTCTCCACTTACCAATGATGGAAATGCAGATACAGTGGTGGAATTTGGGCCAGCCCCATAGACCACGAGATGAAAGTTTCACATCAAGGTTGGCAGAGCAATGAGAAAGGGTAGGGTGCCCATCCTCGTGGAACTATTGTGTTAGTCCAGGACTGCAGACCCTTACACTAGTAGAGTCATAGAAAAATAAATAATTACTTAAGATACTGTTATTTTCTACTCTTTGATATAATAGTTAAATCTGTATGCTCCTATGGGTAGTAATTATAGTATTAAAAATTCCCATTCACTTATAAAACACCGAATAGTGTGTAAAATGATTCCACATCAAATTTAAGCATCTTCTTACACATTTTATGGGAGGAAACCTGAACTCAGAGAGCAAAGTCCCTCAAGCTCCATGTGATCTGGATAGAATGTGGGATTGATTTCAAAGCAGACTGCAGCAGATGTGTTGAAATCCTAAACTAAAGACAGCAAGAAAGTGAAAATACAGGCAAATTGGTATCTTTCAGAGTTTTGATTTTTTTTTTTGTCACTTTTCATTTCATAATGGCAAGTGTAAAACCATATAATTTACTGAGTGTATGGCATAGTATAGGACTTTGAGAGGCACTATAGAGCTATCAATTTATTTACCTTTTCCTGCATTTCACTTTTATAGGGGAGAAACTGAGGCTAGTAACATTTGAGTTGTGGGGGAGACACATTCACTCAGCAGCATGAGTAGCATTCATATTCAGTCTTGGTTTACTTCTAAGACAACAGTCTTTGCAATCAGTCATGTTGCTTCCACATCGTCTGTTTTCAGGTCAACCCCCTGTAAAGTGTTTTGAAATCTCTTTTTTAGTTTTTCTTCATAAAACAATGTAAAATCAGTTACCTCAGGGTACTGTAGGACATTAGCGTGAGGTTGGCTACCCTTACCCAACTCCTGAGTCTTCATGTTACACAGTCATTAAGCCATGATGAATTTTACTAGGAATTAATTCAGAATACCTGGGTTCTTAAAGAAATGAACACTCTAATCCCACATAAATGAGAAATTATAGCAATCAATAAAAGGTGTGAGGTATATTTTGTTTACTCTGTCTTACAAATGTGGAAAGAAATGAACCGAGAGACTAAGAAACTTTCTCAAGTTTACAAAGGAAGCAATAGTCAGAGGCCCTTATTCAGATTGGAGTCGGTCTGCTTTGGGGGCTACATGGCTATTTGAGTGGCCCCCCAATGAACCATATCTCCTGGTGTTCACATCTGTGTAGTTTCCTCCCACGCTGACTTTGGGTTTGGCCAGGTAACTAGCTTTGTTGTGATACTAATGTAAAGTAAGCTGAGGCTTGATGTGTTTCCACATTGTCTTGTTTTTTTGGATTGCTAGCTCTCAGGACACTCCCTCTCAGAACCCTGCTGCCATGCTAGCTATGTTGAGAGGCACGTGGAGGAAAATCCAGGCAGGATGAAAGCCCCCACCAAGTTCCCAGGCCATAGCCAGCTCTAAATTGCCATGTGCATGAACCATCTTAGAAGTGAATCTTCTGGCACAGTCAATCTGTCCCATCAGATACCATGATGAGCAGAGACTGCAAGCCTTGGCCAAATTCGTGATTATCTAGAAAATAAGAGATTTTTTTCTATGCTTAGATCTCTAAATTTGGAGTGATTTGTTCCCCAGCAACCGATTAACCAAATAATTCTGATTACTCTTTTCACAATTATATTGCAATGCCCTGAGTCACAAGCAGGAATGGCCAGGGTTTTCCACACACAGATCCTGTCAACACCTTATCTTTATAGGTCTAGGAAAGCCTTAAGCTTAATCAACACCTTGCCTTCTGTGTGTGGTTTTATAGAAAAATAACATAACTTGCTCACTACCAATAAAACATGTTCCTTATCTCTCCATCTCAATGGTAGCAAAAAGTGCCAGAGACTCCAAAGTGGGAAGGAGTCAGATGAGGGTGAGGTTGAATACTCCCTCAATTCTGTGGTTTTGGCCAAATGGCTTATCCTTTCTCTTTTCACATTTCTAAACTGCAAAATATGATCACTCTCAGGTTGTTGGAAAGGTCAGCATTAATCATTGTATGGTTCTAGCATGGTATCTGTCCTATCATATCTTGATACATCGTAGCTGCTATTGTCACTTTAACTTATAACTAAGTATATTAGACAGTTTACACTCTGCAAAGGTATGCTCTCCTAGTATTCGTTAGCCATCTGAAGTCTATGGTTTGTGCCAGGGGGACAGGTTTATCTGCATAAAGATCGAGCTCTATGTGACCCTAGACTTTGTGACCTAGGCTTATAAACCCCATCCACTGGTAACAAAGGTAAAAGATGCAGAAAGTATTTCTGAAACGGAGTAGCCTTGCCATCCTTGCCAGTGATACTTTCTTTGGCTTTCCCGTTTTACACCATTACCCCCTGGAACTTCAGAGCTGAGAAATATAAGATGCCAAATTGGTAATTTCTCTTAAAAGCATTTTTCCCTCTATTATTCCTGCCCTGTCAGTTCCATTCGGGCATATTTCAGTTCTCACAATATGCAAATTATTTCCACGTTATTCTGCCTGCAGTGCTGCTGATAGGTGGAGACTTTGGGAATGAAATTCTTGAAGAGCTTTGAGATCAATGAAGGGGATAAAGACGTCTTTGAACAGTGCAGCATTTGTGGAAGGAAACACTTGAGTGTCAGAATGGAATAGAAAATCATCAGTGATAGCATGAGGAGATTTTGTGATTCCCTTTGCAAAGTGCCCCCTCTCTTTTTAAACTGTCCGTATTTAGAGCAGAGCCTCTCTCTTTACCAGAGAAGTTTAGGAAGGAAATGGAGCAAAGAAATAAAAATAATAAATGCACATGTCACAGCATGAAGGGAGACATAATGATTGACATACGACAGCGCTCACACGTCAGCTTCCCCTCTGTGATATTAACTTGCAAACTGTGAAGGAAACCCTACTTAAGATGCTCGTAGATCAGAGCACAATGAAAAAAAATGCGAAGATTTTTTCTGCAAAGAGGGGACTTTAGTTCAATTTCTGCGACAGGCAAGAAAAAAGCAGGAAATCAAATGTTAAAATGTTGAAACATTGATGACAGCCTGGGGTGGGCTAAAAAAAAAAATGTTGCACATCTGGAGAGCTTATCTGCTTCCTCCTCCTGTCCTTCATCAGTTTCTGACAGGTTTAAATCAAGGGGGCTCTACCTTCATTAGGTTAAACTCAGGCACACCTCGTTTGTTTGCAAAAGTGTTCATTGTTCTATGCTGGGTTTTGGGGTGAACTGAGCATCTTACTGGAGAGTCTGTACTGAAATTCACAGACAGTGCCCAAGACCCAGAGTGGGGAAGGCACAGAGTCAGTTCCCCTGCAGAGGACTGGAAGGATACTTCTGCTGGTGTGCAGGGTAGTACAAAGTGTCAGTGACCTATCTGGGATAAAATATTAAGAAAGTACCACCAGGTGCTGAGTTCAAAGAGTCAGGGAAGATGAATTTGGCACAGTGTAAACATCCTCAAAGGGGAAAGATATGTGGCAGTTTGCTGGGCTACTGCCTTTTTCAACGTAAGAGAGACCATAAATCATGTTCTGTCAAAATCATGATTCCCTGCAACAACCAAGCCTCAGCTCTGCCTGGTCCCTTCTTCCCTTTCAATGTGTTTTCCTTGATGTTTCTCCATCCCATTCTTGCATGAATATGCTGAATATGCTGCCGGCAAATCCACCTACCAGATAGTAAATGTAAATTGCCTAGGCATGTTTAGGATTGCTGTATAGAGATTTGAGTCATGTATGTGTTATTTGATTCCTGTATAAGACTCTTCTACCATCCACTTCTGAGTGACCCCACCGCCCGATCTGACCTCATTTCTCAGTGCTTGCCCACATTCATCCTATCTTCTGCCCAACCTACATGGAGTTGTGGAGTTGCCTGGCTGTGCAGTGCACTTTGACACCTCTGTGCATTAGCACATGCTCTCCATCATCACAGGTCTTCTTGTCCTTTCTCTACCTGATAAGCACTGGCTTATTCTTCATGTGTTTCCTGGACTGCTTCTTTCTCTCTTATACTTGTTCTCTCAGAGACACTCTCCTCATTGCTTCTATAGTGCCTTGTGCCCACCTGTATATATTGCTGAGCCCATTACAGTCTAAGCTGTACTTGTTTATCTCCTTTAAATTCTGAGCTCCTCAAGAGAAAAACCTGTCTTATTGTTTTATTTCCAATGCCTGGCACAGAATTTGACACAAGTAAGTGATCTATAGTTGTTGGATGGAAGTCAAGACAGATGTTCACGTTTTCATCAAAAAACAATAGCTGTAATATCACATGGAATTATCAATGATATATGCTGAAAGAGATAGTCTCTCTTTCCTCTGGGAGCTGCATGAATGAACATAAATGTGGAATGTATGTTTGTACTACTGATTTCAACTCAGAAGTCCAGAATTGGGGGCTTTATTCTAACACCCTCAAGAGTGGCAGAGAAAGCAAAGGCAAAGTTGACTGTAGTTATCCGCATTTCTGAGCCCTGTGCTCTGTGAAGTTCTTTGAAGACTGTGCAAATCCCTCCCAGCAAATTATAATACCATTGTTGACTACTTTGTATACAAAACTCAGAATAGAAGCAGACATGGTATGATGAAATAATCACAAGAAATGTCATTGCAACCTCTTCGAGGGATGACCACAACTGGTAAACAAACAAATCAAATCAACCACAAAAATGATGAGCGAAAATAAGACAAAGCCACTAACAAAACTTTAATAGCACTGTCACAGGAACTGTGGTCCCACTGAAGCTGTAGCATATAATGAAGTCAGATTGTAATGGCCCTTGGGATTCCCCTCTTCTGATGGTGGTTGTCTGAGGTCCTGGGAGACTCATTTCTCCAAGACACAGTCTAGAAAGGATGGTGCTATCTTCTGTCTGGTTTGTGCAGGAAGTCAAATTCCCAAACCTACAGTCACCAACACGTTGGCACTCAGAGCCCTTAACAAAAGTTTGGCTGTGCATTTCCACATATTTCTGCACAACTCCTCTGTCTTCAAATGGTGCCATTTATATTCCTCAAATCACGGGTGATGCCATTTTGCTCAAGTTCTTAAGAGGGCTGTTTATATCTGTGTCTTTCAAAAGAAAAAAGGGAAAGCAAATGCTCATTTTATTGCTGAACTTCTTAAGTAGGAGTGAGACAGTTCCTTTAATAAACTCATGAATCATGATATCTGTTGGTCCTAAAATAAATATATGGATTCTTATCTTCTGCAGCAAAAGACTTTTTGTGTCTATGAAAAAAAATTACATGCAAAGAATTCCTTCGTTTTTAACTTTTTATTATGGAAAATTTTAAACAAATACAAAAGAAAATATAATAGTAAAGTAAATTTGCATGTAACCATCAACCAGCTTCAACAGTTATCAACTGATGATCAATGTAGTTTCACCTCTTTCCCTACCTACTTTCACCTTCTTACACATATTATTTTGAGGCAATTCTAAGATATATTACTTCATTCATAAATATTTCAGTATATATAAATGATTACTTTAAATATTAGAAATTGAAAATTATTTTTTTTCAATTCACTTAGATATAAAAGATTCCCTTTAAGCAAAAGAGAACAAGAGAACAAAAAGTATTGATACAAATAATTGAATTAATTGGTTTACTTCCTATCAGTAACATAGGAGGTCTATTTCTATGTCAATTGATGTTTCTATTCCATCTAATGCATCAATAGATATCAAAAGAAAAACAGTTCTGTAATGAATAACACCCCTCAGATAGCATGGTAAAATTGAGTAATCTTTGATTATTTCTATTTAACCTTTGCTTCTTTAACATTTTTTTTTTTTGTTCATTTGTTGATTAATTCATTAATTCAGTCATTCATAAGGGATATAATGAGAACCTATTATGAACCAGGCACCAATCCTAAGTTCTGAGAACAAAGAGCTTTATTAGGGCCTTTGCCCTCTAGGAAGTTAGAGCCTTGTAGAAGAAATAGACAAAAAGATAACTTCCACAGAGTGTGAGGACTACAGGGCTATTGGGTAATAACCTCTCTGAGTACTGTAGGTCCCCTTCTCTTCCTTTGCCTCCTTGAGTTAGTAAGGATTTTCATGAGGAGTCATTTGGAAGATGCATCTTAGGGATACCCTAGTGTTGTCCCTGATTGCCCAGCAGATGGTTAGAATTTCTGAAGATTTCATGGGACGATCACTCATTCCTGACATTAGCAATTCCAAAGAGTATATCATTCTCAGGCTCTTATTAATTTATTACATCTAAGATGAATTCTCAGCCTGTTTTTGATATAAAACAACTTTTTAAAATTCTTCTTTTCTAGAATTTATATATCTTCATCATAAGATAAGGGGAGCCTCTCAGGGAAAAGCCAAAACAGCTCCATTACCCCCAACAGAGTGGAGAGCAAGCCTTGGCCTGGTCTTTCCCATCTTCACATCAGGGGCAGAGTTTCCACATGCTATTGATTTAGGCCGTGGTCAAAGGGCAATTGGTGGTTTCCTCCACAAGAGACATCTGAGGCTATTTTGGGAGAGAAGAAGGGACTTTTGGGGGTATTTGGAGAAGACAGCAGAAACTGTTTGGAGAAGGCTTAGCTGGAGCCTAAGAGGGGGAGAGAGGATGACCCATACACAGGGCAGGGCAGACCAGATCCAGGTACCAGCCTCACCTGAGGTGACAGGGCTTTGGCAGAACAACTACTCCATGGAACACTGCTGGTGTGCCCTGCGGGGCTGGAACAGACCAAAGACTTTCACCAATCTCTTTAACTGTCTTAAAATTTCAAAAACAAGAAAAATACAAAAGCGTTCAAGACATAATGTAGCAGATATCCATAGACCCACCACTCAGAATAAAAAAGAATGACAAAATAAATAGAATAGTTTTCTATATTTGCTTCATACATGTATCTGTTTCAAAAATATATAACACATATATAATATATGTCTAACATTTGTATAATATAGATGAAATACTCTAGATGAAGTTATCCATTCCTCTATTGATAGACATTTTAGAACCATAAAAACAATGCTTCTATTACCAACATCTTATATGAGGGTACTTCAAAAGTTTGAGGAAAGATTTGCACTATCTTCCAATTTGATTTTTCCACTAACTTTTGGAAGTACTCTTGTGTATCACTGTGTGCACATTGTGAGAGTTTTTCAAGGTATGTGCCAAGCATTGGATTGAATTGCTGGCACAAACGAAATACTTATTTTTAACTTATTTTTAGGTTCTCACATTCTTTTTTCTGTACATCTAGTCTACTGATAAGCCCATCAAAGGCATTCTTCAGTTCTGTTACTGTGTTTTTTATTTCTAGCATTCCTTTTGATTTTTTCTTAGAGTTGCCAGCTCTTTTCTGACATTACCCATGTGTTCTTGTATTGCCTACCCTTTTCATTAGATCTTTTAACATGTTAATTTTAGTTATTTTAATTTTTTGTCTGATAATTCCAACAGCTGTGTCTCATCTGAGTCTGGTTCTGATAAATAATTTGTCTCTTTAGACTTTTTTCTTGTCTTTTGACAAGTCTTGTCATTTTTGGTTGAAAGGTGGGCAGATTGTATAGGGTAATAGATACTGAGAATAGACCTTTAGTATGAGGATTTTTACATACTAACCTAGATACAAGTTGGGGCTGTGTTTAATGTTTATTATAGCTATAGGCATCAGAGGCCTCAAGTTCCTCTTATGACACTGCCTTTGTCTCCCCTCTCTGTTTTGATGCTTTGTTTCTGTACTGCTCTTCAGAGACAGTGTCTGTATGTTACATTCCTTTCACCTACAATTCACTGTTATTCTGGAGGCTTGTTGGTGTGGCGGTAGGGTGTGGAGGAAGGAACAATTTTCTGATTAAGTCTCAGTCTTTGAAGTGCACAGCGGCCCTGTGTCTGGGGGGTGGGCAGTGCACGTTGTCTTCTTAAGTGTTTCTGAACCCCCTGTAGGAATAGATCTATATTTCCCTGACTGTAGCATTCTCAGCCTTTCTTTTTGAAGATTTCTTCCTTGGTATCTATGGCTTTCTGCCCACTCCCCGCCCCCCTTCTTTAGATGAGACAGGAAGGTTGGAGCAGGACTGGAGTGGGACATTATTTCCTTCCTTTTGCTGGGATGAGATGTTAGTATTGAAAACGAATACAAAATACTAAGCAAAGTACTTTCCCCTAATAGGTGGAGCACAGAGGACTTTTAGAGCAGCAAAACTCTAAAAGTTTTATTCTGTATTATACTGTAATGGCGAATATATGACATTATGAATTTGGCAAAACCCATAGAACTGTACAACATAAATAGGGAACCCTAATGTAAAATTGAGTTAATAATAGTAGATCAATATTGATTCATAACGGTAAGTAACGTACCATACTAATGTAACATGCTAATAATAGAAGAAACTGTGCGAGTGCTGGGGGTGGGGTATGGAACTCTCTATACTTTCTGCTCAGTTTCTCTGTAGATCTAAACTGCTCTAAAAACAAAGTCTGATTACTTAGGAGGATCTTTTTTTTATGGAAAAAGGTTTGGAAAAGATTCATCATGGATACTCTTCCTCACTCCCTGGCAAGGCAGGAGTGTTTTCCTGGAGGGAAAGCACACAAAAATGTTGGAATACACACATGACTCTGGCTGCTAGGACCTTCTCATGCTGGTCCACACTTGGCCTTCAGCAGTTTGTCAAAATCACTAGTTAAGTGTTCCTACTGGCCTATTGCGTTCCATGGTTTCTGCCTCAGGTAAGCAAATCTCAGCTCTTGTACCTCTCTGGAGGTAACGTCTCTCAGATTTCAGAAGAGCAGTTTGCCCCACAGTGTCAGTTATCTGATGAGTTCACAAAAATGCATTGATTTTCAGTTTGTCCAGCTTTTTCGTGTTAGAAGGACTAGAATGGCTCTCAAGCTCTTTCCATATCAGAGCTGAAACTAGAAGTAGATGTATAGATTTTTAATCTCAGTGTGTTTTGCAAAGTTATTTTGCAGAGTTCTTAAAAAAATTTACACTCCCTTCATCTATAAATAAAATTTTTGGTTTCCTCACTTTCCCTGATGACTCTCCAGCAGTCGCTACTATTATTTCTATTTTTTGCC
The DNA here is from genome assembly GCF_027409185.1 of Cynocephalus volans. Lineage (NCBI taxonomy): Eukaryota > Metazoa > Chordata > Mammalia > Dermoptera > Cynocephalidae > Cynocephalus > Cynocephalus volans. Next base: position 49,292,466 of record NC_084462.1, read on the forward strand.
AAATTTATGGATGAAAAGTGGTTTTTAACTGTGATTTTCTGCAGGAATTTGAACCTGTCTTCATGTGAATTAGCTAAAAAGAGTTCCTCTTGTATAAATTTCCTGTTTAAAACTTTTGGCCATTTTTTCTATAGTGTTTTTCGTCCTTATTCTTATTATAGTTTTCATGTATTTTTAGATACCCTTCTTTTTCCGCTACATTTTGCTGTAACTATCTTCTCCCAGTCTTTTCTTCTCTTTCTTACTTTTAAAGAAATTTTTGTCTAAGATTTCTTTACTCTTTGGAGATTACACAGAGATATAGTAAAGGTGTCAATAATTTTCTACATAATTTGGCTTTTCTGAACCTCATCTTAAAAAGCTTTCTCTAGCCCGTGTCCTCTGATGTTTCACTCTAATTGTTTTACTCTAATTCTTCTAAAGTTTTTTTTTTAACATAGGCCTTAATACATGTAGCACATCTTTTATTTTTTCTATAAACTACAGATTATATTTATATGGTGATGGAACAAAGAATATTTATAGAATAATTCTTCATTCTTTGGGTGCTTGGGTGTTATCACCAACCAATAACAACTCCTTTATCGTGTATCAAAATCACATGTATGGCTTTGGGTTTGTTTGGGGCTTTCTATCATGACCTATTGATCTCTTTCTTTTTCTGTACTAATGCTACATTGTTTTAATTTTTATAAATTTATAACGAAATGATATCTGGTAGTCACATAGGAGGTGCTCAGTTTCCCTGGGTTCAGGTTTCAGGAACGCACCTCTGGGTTTCCAGCCACTCCCCAAGGTCTCAGGTCCCCTCCTTTGGGCTCTCCCCTGGAGGAAAGTTTCTGTTGCCAGTTAAGATTTATTTTCAGCACCAACATGGGGAAAATGAGACCACAAGGGCTGGCTGGTGCAAATCCAGTGTCTGGACATGCTCAATAGAGAGCACAGGCTATTCTTGCATATGCCTGGTGCATGTGATAGAGTCTGACCAATGAACATGCTCCAGGAAGAGACCAACTGGGCATGTGCCCGACTAAATATTACATAACTGGAACCACCCCCTTAATTGAATATTCATTGGATAGAGAAACTATAACAGCCCAATCCCAGCAGAAGGCGGGGTTGTTGCTCACTTTCCTGGAGGCGACTGAACTTCACTGGCTGAGGTGTGTATGCTTTACATTGTATCAAACTTACTTTCAGCAGGCAACTGCTCACTCTCTTGAGCCAGCCTGCACTTTGTACTGAACTTTAAGTATCTGTTTCTTGATTTTGTGATAAACTTCGAGTGGGTCCTGCTCAGTCTCCGGAGCTAGGCCACACACTCTCTGCAGAACGTGTATTTCTTGTGCCACACACTCTCTGCAGAACATGTATTTCTTGTCTGTTTTGTTAAACTTGTTCCCACTTTCTACTGTCTCTGCCCCTGAATTCTTTCCTGTGGTGGGGTCAAGAACCTGGTAAGAGGACAGGGTGGTGGAGGTGGGTTGAGGCCGACCATCGGGCCTCCCGGACCCTATCTCCGACATCAGTAGGGCAGTTTATCCTACCTCACTTCAACCCACCTTTCCCTTGCCTTGTTCTTTTTCCAGAATTGTCTTTACTATTTGGGGGATTATACACTCCCATATAAGTTTTAGAAGTAGCTTCTCTAGATTCACCAAAACATCCTTTAGAATGATAATTGGAATTTTATTAATTTTATAGATTTATTTGGGAATATTTGACACCCTAAAATATTACGTTTTTTCCCACTCATGGGTATGTTATATCTTTTTATTTAGAGTATTCATTGAGTTCTCTTTTTCTATGCATCAGTAAAGGTCTTCCATCTTCTTTTTTAGGTTTACTCTTAATAATAGTTTTGATTGCTTATTTGAATGAGGTATTTGTTTAACCTACTGTTTTTCCAGTTGATTATTTTTGAGGTGTAGGAATGTCACTGTGTTTGCCACAGACAAATGTGGGAAATACATAAAAATTCAGCACACTAGCTGAACTCCCTAGCTAATTCCACTAGTTTGACTATAGATACTCTTATACCTTCTAGTTGAAAAATTATTTGTCTGGGAATGATGCCGGTTTTGTCTCTTTCTTTCTGGCCCTTATAACCACAATTCTTTCTCTTTTTTTCACTTATTTTATTGGCATGGGTCTCTAATGAAATTTTGAATAAGTTGACCGATCTCCAGTTTGTACCTGACTCAACTGAGTATATTCTTAAAATTTTATCACCTACAAGGGATCTTCAAAAAGTTCATGGAAAGATTTGTATTATCTTTCAATTCTATTTTTCATAAACTTTTTGAAGTACCTCATATATATTGAGATTTTTTTATGGTTAATTTTGCAAATGGTTCATATTTTCTAAATAAATATAAGAAAATTTTAAATCTGTTTTAGTGCAGAATTATGTGCATACACATACATCTATTGGCACTTTATGTCAGGCACTTTGCTAAGCATCCCCGTTATGCATTATTTAATTTTTTCCTTGCAATACTTTAAAGCTGAGGAAATAAATGCACATCTTTTGTAAGACAGCTAATGAATCAGCAAGCAATGATGTAAATTCAAGATGTCTGACTACCAATGTTCTATTCTCAACTGCCATGTGATAGTGCCTCCTCTAAGTTCAGATATATTTATTTACATCTGTTTTAGATTAAACTTGTTAATTATGTTGGCCTTAGTATTTCGTATTCTTACCCTGTCTTTGCTTGCCTTATTATTTTCTGACAGAGGAATGTTACATTTCTTATGATGATTATGTATCTGTCAATTTTGTCACAGAGGTCTTTTTTTTTTTTTTTTTGGTTTATACAATTTGACACTTTGTTTTGTGGTGTAACATTTAGAATTGCTATATTGCTATATTTTAGTAGAAAATTACACATTTTCACTGAATAAAATCCCTTAGAAAGGAGAATGGTTAACATATACAAGGGTAGAATAATGGGAGGGGAGGTCATTGAAAGGATATTAGATTTTACTCTGAGTGAATTTTGAGCAACTGAGTAACGTGGTCTGTCTTGGGCTTTGGAGGAATCATTCTAGCTGCTTGGTGAAGAAAAGACCAAGTGAGTCAGAGAGGAAGGAAGGAGACCAGGTAAAACGTAACTACATGATCCAGGTATAATGACAGTGGTCTGGACCAGGTGTAGGTGGTGGAGATAATAAGAAATGGTCAGCTTGGAATATATTTTGAAAGAGGAACCTACATAATTTTCTGATGAACTATACTCATTTTCCTTTGATATTTGTGTAATAAATTTTCCTCTTCTTATATTCTATCTTTCTTTAAAAGCATATTTTAAGTGTGCCTATTTAAACACTTAATTTTTTTAATAAACCCAATCATTTATTCTCTGTCTTTTAATATTTAAGTTTAACACATTTATATTTATTCATTATACATGTTTATTATATATAATGTATTATACATGTATTGTGTGGTGATTAATTTTATGTGTCAACTTGACTGGGCTACAGGATGCCCAGATAGATAGCTGCAAAAATATTATTTTTGTCTGTCGGGGTGTTTCCAGAAAAGATTAGCATTTCAGTCACAAGACTGAGTAAAGAAGATCTGCCCTGACCAATGTGGGCAGGCATCAAACATTCTGGTGAGGGCCCAGACAGAACAAAAAGACAAAAGATAGGTAAATTATCTCTCTTTCTTTCTCGAATTGAAACGTCCATCTTCTCCTGCCCTCACACATCAGACCTCTTGGTTTTCAGGCCTTTGGCCTCAAACTAGGGATTACACCATCAGCTCCACTGATTCTTAGGCTTTAAAATTCAGACTACATTAGCAGATTGTGGGATATCTTGGCCTCCACAGCTGTGTGATCCAATTTCTATAATAAATCCCCTCTGTATTTGTCCATTTCTGTTGCTTATAACAATATATCTGGAATTAGGTGATTTATAAAGAAAATGGAATTATTGTTTATAGTTTCAGATGCTCAGAAGCCCAAGCTCCAAGGAACACATCTGGTGGTGGTAACGATGACCCAGGTATCTCACATTGCAAGATAGTGGAAGCAGAGAGAGAAAAATTTTTCATGTGCTTTCCTTCTAAAGCTCTCAGAACCATACCCCTGACCACCATTATTGATCCATTCACTATGGCATGGTCCTACAATCAAATTACCTCATTAAGGCCCCACCTTTAAATTATCATAATAGGATTTCTTACCCTCAGCAGTTACAGTGGGATTTAAGCTTCTAATATATGAACTTTGGGGACAGAATTCAATCAATCCACAGAATCCTCTTATCTGTGTCTGTCTGTCTGTCTATCTATTCATCCAGCCATCTACCCTGTTGGTTCTGTTTCTCTGGAGAGCCCTAACTAATAAATATTATTTATTCATTTATTTATTATATCTATTAATCATCTATTTAGATTTATTTCAGTCAAATCACTTCATGTTTTTTTTTACCATGATTTTTCTTTTCTTTTTTTTCTTTTTCTTCTTTTCTGCTGTCAGGTAGATTGAATTTTATTTATTCTTGTGTCTCTGTTTCTATTTTTTAAATTATTTTACTAATTATCCTTATGCTGTGGTTTGAATGTGTCTTCCTTCCAAAGCTCATGTTGAAACTTCTTACCCATTGTAACACTATTAACAGGATGGGAGATCTAACTATGGTATTTGACAGGTGGGGTTTTTAAGAATTGATTGGATCATGAGAAATATGCCTTTATGAATGGGTTAACCCATTCATGAATTTATGTATTAATAGGCTAATGGATTAATGGGTTATTATGGGGGTAAAACTTGTGGCTTTACAATAAGGGAAAAGGAGACTCGAGTGAGCATGTTAGCAGACTCAGCTCCCTCAGCATATCATGCCCTGAACCAGCTCAAGACTGCAAAAAGTCTCCACCAATAAGAAGACCCTCAGCAGATGCAGCTCCTTGACCTTGAACTTCACAGCCTCCAACACTGTAAAAAGTAAATTTATTTTCTTTATAAATTACCCAGTTTTACATATCCTGTTATAAATGACAGAAAACAAACTAAGACAATACTTATTTGGCATTATATTTTTCCAAAAAGTCTAATGTTAAAATTTCTCTTCCCCTAAATAAATCAAGGACTTTAGGAAACTTTACCATATCTTCAAATTCTTCCTTTCTCCTCTACAACTTCTATCTTAATTTAAGTTTTCCTTGTTTTTCAGTGCAAAAGTTATTATTATTATTTTGCTTATAGCTAATATGAGTATAGGTCCACAATCGTATTTATCTCTTTGCCTACCATTTCTTCTTCCTTCCTCTTCCTGACTTTCTCTGTGTGTGTGTGTGTGTGTGTGTGTGTGTGTGTGTGTGTGTGTGTGTGTACGTGTGTATGTATATTTAGTTCATTGTAACTCCTGGTTCTTTCAGCATGAACCTATAGGCAAAAAATTCCTGGTCTTTTATGATAGAAATGTCTTTATTTCATTCTCATTCTTAAAAGATATTTTAACTGAATTTAGAAGTCTTGGCTAACCGTTATTTTTAGCACTTTGAAGTAATTATTGTTATTTTGATTTTTGCTGATAAGAAGACCCATGTCAATTTGCCTGTCTTCTATTTGCAGGTAATCTCCATTTTCTCTCCGATAGCTTCTGAAATTTCTTTTTTCTCATGGTATTCTGCAGTTACATCACATGTTGCCTTATAAAATGTTTTACTTCATTCCACTTAAGACTCCAAGTGAATTTTCAACCTGAGGAGCCTTGTCTTTCTTCAGTGCTGAAAAATTCTCAGCCATTATTTATTTTGATATTTCTGTACACTGTTTATTTATTTTCTTCTAGAATTTCTATTATAAATATATAAGTTCTTTTATTATCACTCTAACTCTATATTTCTTTAGTATTTTCCACTTCTTTCCTGGGTAATATGAAATATCCTCAGATTTATTTTACAGTGTACTAATTATCCCTTAGCTAGGTCTAACAGCATATGAATACTTAGGCTGCTTTTTCTTGATTTTTCTATTTTAGTTATTATCTCTTTATTTTCTCCTAGGGAAGATGAGAGATTGGTTCTTGATATTTTTTTTTAACACTTACATCTTCCTGTCCTAAATTTCCCCAGTAGAGTTTTATTAAAAGTCTTTGTTAAATTGAATATTATTTGTAGCTCGGACACAATTTTGCTAGAATTCCTTTTCCTTTTTTCACCAACGTTGTTTTCCCTAGGCTCATAACTTCCTTTATGTTTTTCTACCTGCTTAACATTCTGTCTCCCCATCACTGATTCTTTTCCAAAACTCTTGGACGGATGACCTGTAAAAACACTTCTAGCAAAAGGAAATCTCAAGTAGTTTATTTAGTTTTTTAGAGAAACCCTGCTGAAGCCTGGTGTTCTGCTCGTCTGTGATGTGTGTTTTCTCATCTTTTCACAATTGTCTTCCTAAGACCTTCCTTTCTCAAACTCCTAAGAGTCCCTCCTGTTAGACCCACTGGCTCCTTGATCCTGTCCTTCTTTATTTCATAAAGCACATCTTCAGTAGTTCCCTGAGATCTGACAGGATCAGGTGTATCATATCTTTATTCTATATTCAAATTTTATATTTTGCTTGATATAAAAATAAAACTCTATGTTGTAAATCATGTTAACTCAGAATTTTTAAGTAAATGCTATACTGTGTTCTAGCCTTAAGAATTACTCTTGAGAAATTGCTTACCGTTATGATTCTGCAGCTGCTGTATGAGATCTGATTTTTTTCCTCTAGTAGCTTTTTGGATTCTTTTGTTTTACTCTGAAGTTCTAAAATTTCAAAATAAAGTTCACTGAGATGTGTGTGTGTGTGTGTGTGTGCGCTTTCTCATTTCTTTTATTATTTCTTTGATAATTTATTCCCTTTTGTTCTATGTGTTCTCTCTTTCTGTAAATGATATATCAGATATTGGATACTCTAAAATAATTCTCTAATTTCTCCCCTCTTCTCCTATTGTGAAACTTTGCCTTTGTCTTGGATTTCTCATTAATATTCTCTACTTTATCTTCAATCATTCCATAAATCTTGTAATTTTAATTTCCAAGTTCTTTCTTGTTTCTAGAAAATTCCTTCAAAAATTATTTTGTTAATTCATGGCAGCACTATCTTCTCTTATCTCTCTGATCATTTAAATATATTTTAATTTTTTTCTATGCTATGCATTGACTTGTTTCTTCTGAATTTTTTTCTTTTTCCATTTCTTTTGGACTTTCAGTTATTGCAAGGATTTCACAAATAACAAGTGATCCGCCCTTCATTCCTAAATAAGCAGGGATGATAAAATTAAGCTGTGTGCATGGTAGGACTCATGAGCTAGTAAACTTTGTTGGAGGTAGCTTGAGCAGGGATCCAGAAGTTATTTTCAGGGATACCTGAATGTTAATATCTGTAAGGCTTTTCTCTTGGATCATTCAATTTAGCCAAATTAGAATCCATTAATATCTTTTCTTGGGGTTTTGAAGGCACTCTAGGAACTAACTCGGAGAGGAGACGTAGGGGACTATATTATTCAATGTATAATTGTTGACTCAATTCTCCTGTTGGTGATTTGAATGGCCCTACATCCCTGCCCTCACTTGTGCCTGGCATTTGGGGGTCCAGAGCTTACAAAGGTTCATCCTTTCCAGAGAGTAATCTTTTTTTATTAATTTATTAAAATTATTATTATTATTTTTTATGTTACTTGTACCTATTTGTAGGGTATAGTGTGTTGTTTCCATATATGCATATACTGCACAATGATTCACTTAGGATAGATAGCATAGTTGTCTATCCATTAGTCCACCACTTCTCCTCCACCCAGCCTCTGGTAGCCATTAATCTACTCTCTACTTCTGCTAAAATCACCTTTTTTTCTTAGATCCCATTCCAGACATGAGGGAGACCATGTGGTATTTGTCTTTCTGTACCTGACTCACTTAACATGATGGTTTCTAGTTTCATCCGTGTTGCTGCAAATGATATCATTTCTTTTTGTAGCTGAATAGTATTCCATTGTGTATGTATACCACAGTTTTTTAATCCATTCATCTGCTGATGGGTATTTAGGTTGATTCCATCTCTTGGCTATTGAGAATAGCATTGTGATGAACATGGACGTGCGGGTTGATATAATTTCATTTTCTTTGGGTGTATATCCAGCAGTAGGATAGCTGGGTTGTAAGGTAGATCTATTTTTAGTTCTCTGAGGAACCTCCAAACTGTTTTCCACAGTGGCTCCACCAATTTACCTTCCCACAAACAATGTAGGAGGGTTCCCTTTTCTCTGCATCCTCTCCAGCATTTGTTATTTTCTATCTTGCTGATAACAGCCATTCTAACTGGGGTGTGGTGATATCTTGTTGTGGTTTTAGTTCATATTGACCTCCTGATTACTCATTTTGAACATTTTTTTCATGTGCTTGTTGGCCATTTATATGTCTTCTTTTGAGAAGTGTCTGTTCAGGCCCTTTGCCCAATTTTTAATTATTTGTTTTTTTGTGATTGAATTATTAGAGTTCCTTATATATTTTGGATATTAGCTCACAGTCTGATGTGTAGTTTGCAAACACTTTCTTGAGTTGATAGAGTTTGTATGTTATTGTCCCCCCAAAACTCATGTGGGAATCTGATACCCAATGTGGCAGTGTTGGGAGTTGTTTGAGTCATGGGGGCAGATCCCTCATGAATGGATTAATGCTCTCCCTGGGGGTTGGGGGTAGTGAGTGAATTCTCCCTCTGTTAGTTCCCATTAGAGCTGGTTGTTTAAAAGACCCTGGCACCTCCCTCTCTCTCTTGCTTCCTCTCGCCACATGATCCACTTGTATCCGCCAGCTGCCCACCACTTTCTGCTGTGAGTAGAAGCAGCCTGAGACCCACACCAGATGCAGCTGTCCTAGAATTGTGAGCCAAATAAACATTTTTTCTTTATAAATTACCCAGTTTCAGGTATTCTGTTATAGCAGCACAAAAACAGAGTAAAACACATGTTCTGTAGGTTTTTTCTTCACTTTGTTATAGTGTCCTTTGCTGTGCAGAAGTTTTTTAGTTTGATGTAGTTACATTCGCATATTTTTGCTTTAGGTTCCTGTGTCTTTGTGGTCTTGCTCAAAAATTGCTGCCCCCTTTCATTTCATGTTGCATTTCTCCTATGTTTTCTTCTAGTAGTTTCATAGTTTGGGATCTTAAATTTAGCTTTTTAATCCATTTTGAGTTGATTTTTGTGTATGGTGAGAGAAGGGATCTAGTTTCAATCTTCTCCATGTGGATATCCAGTTTTCACAGCACCCTTTATTGAAGAGGCTGTCCATTGCCCAGTGTATATTCTTGGCATCTTTGTCAACAATCAGTTGTCTGTAAGTGTGTGGGTTTATTTCTAGGCTCTCTACTCTGTTCCATTGATCTATTTGTCTATTTTTATGCCAGTACCACATTGTTTGGGTTACTATAGCTTTATAGTATATTTTGAAGTCAGGAAGTGTGATGCCTCCAACTTTGTTCTTTGTGTTCATCATTGCTTTAGCTATATGGAGTCTTCTGAGGTTTCATACAAATTTTAAGATCATTTTTTCTATCTCTGTGAAGAATGTCATTGGCATTTTGATAGAGATTGTGTTGAATCTGTAGATTACTTTGGATAATATAAACATTTTGCTGATGTTAAATCTTCTGACCCATGAACACGGGACATCTTTCTATTTATTTGGGTTGTCTTTAATTTTTTCCACCAGAGAGTAATCTTTACCTTTTGCTATGATTGTGGTGATGAAACAAGGAAGAAGGAGACCTGGGATCTAGCTCCTTCTTACAGACAGTCTCAATCAATCCTTCTGTTTTAAAATCCACCCCTCACTTTGCTCACAGAGGTATATGGTTTTTCTAATTCCTGAGCTTTTAGTATTCTGCATCAAGAATCAGCTTGCTTCTTTTTGGACGTCCTTTTATAACACTTAGAATTTTTTATGTGTAATAATCTTCTCACTGTTCTTTTTGTCCTTTTGGTTGGTTTTCTGCATAGTTATATTTACTGTATTCAACCAGAAGTCTATTTAGTATATTTTCAAATCTTCATTTTATTTTATCTCATTCTTTTTCATATGTTCTCAGGTATGGTATATACTATTCATTTCTGTATCTCTGAACATATTTAACATATTAATTTCTGAGTGACTTTCATATTGCCATATGCAGTAAACTTCCCTGTATTCAGACCAGTTGCCTTTCTCTCACACACAGTTTCCTTCTGTGCTTTGCTTACTGATTCGTCTGTTGACTTATGAGACAATCCGATACAGGTATTGCTTTTAATAAGCTGGGGTTTTTTTTGGCATTAGTTTCAAGCTTGCCTCTTTTTGGTCTCTCCTTGATTTAAAACTGGCTTAAAGTTTTTATATTACTTTCTTGACTAAGCGTTTTCTCCACATTATTGGAATTCCAGTTGCCTGTGGTGGACTCAGCATCCACCCAAACCTCTGCAGGTCGCTGCACTGTGGGATACACGACTGTTTGAAAGATGGAGATTTTGTGGATGGTACAACTTTCCGCAGATCCCAAGCTTGGTGCAGGGAGCCCATTTTTAGCTCTCATCCCCCTCTACTTCCCTTCAGCACATGATCTGGGGCTTTAACCCCCCAGAAAGTAGACAAGAATGATATAAACCCAGCCCTGAAGGTCCACATGTAGACGTTTTGTACTCTTGAATTGCTGGACTTCAACTCCAGCTTACTGCTTGCAGTATGCGCTTGGTCCTCTTATGGCATCGGGATAATACCTTTCAGACTTTTCTCATATTTTATCTAGTATTTCTGTGTTGTGAAGTACAAGAGAAACAAGAGGGAGGGAGAAACCAGAGACCTTATTTTATAACTATTTAGTTGTGTGTGTGTGTGTGTGAGTGTGTGTGTGTGTGTGTGTGCACGCGCGTGCACATGTGCATGCACACTTTAAGGTATTTCACCCCAGACTCCTAAGCTTAAAGAGGCTCTGAGACACTCATAGGTTTTGTAAGTGGTAAGAAGGAAGGAGGGACTCCAATTTTGGAGTCAAAGTGATCACATCAGAGCACCCACAGCAAAGGAGAACATGGGCATGTCTAATACTTATAGAAGCTCACAGAAGTTCACCTAACAAAATTCCTTTCTCACAGGCTATTCATGTTATGAAATATCACTCAGACTGAGTCTTCTTTCATTTTTAAAGGCAGCTGTTTTTAATCTGGTGTCTTTTACTAGATAGACTTTAGGGAGTACATACAAGTCCTAAAATTTTTATGCAAAACTATGTGGATATGGAATTTACTTTAGGTGAAATAATTCATACTATTTATCTTCTGCTAGTATACAAATAATCCTAGTGATGAAATATGATTAGACTTATTTATCATTTGTATGCTTTAGTTTTTCAAATGTTTTCTTAAAAGCCTTAGTTGGTTGCCTGGTCTCTTTATCCCCATCCTCACGTAACGTCTGGCACTTCCTAAATGGATTTGTATTTGTTGAATGTATCTGTTGAATGAATGCATGAGAAGAGAGGGGGTAGAAGACTAGAGAACAGCATTGCTTCTAAAGGGGAATGTTGGTGGAAATGGCCAAGAGAGGAACCTTGATGATTGAAATCCAGATATAGATTCGTCTGGGCTCAAAAAATGTTCCCAAAGAACAAAAGAAAATAAATTTTTAAAGTCTCTAACTGAAGAACTTATTATAACTCTTACTAAAACACCAATAATGACAAAACTTCCATGCTCTTATTCAGTACAGGTAATGGATATTAATATAGGTCCGAACTTTGCACTTTTGAGAATCAAATAAAGAAAAGAAGTCAAGGCTATTCCACACATGGCCTTCTCTATTAACCCATTTAAAAATAATGGGGAAAAAAATTGATCACAATTTTCAGATCAACTTCCCACCAGGCCTCCAGGGAGCCTCCAATTCTATCCCATCTCCATTTTCCTTTGTGGAAAGACACATGACTTCTTTGTCTCTCAAAATAAGAACCAGGTTTCTTGAACAGATGATGCAAGAAGGCAATTATGTGCTCACCAATTGCTTCCACAGCTTGCAAGAGAAGTCACTGGTGTACAAACAAGCTGCACTACTTTTCAAAAGTTTTTCAATCTGGACTGTATTTGATTTCATAAGCCCTTCCCCCATCTCCAGTAGATTTTACAGTGAAGATAAAAGGGACAATAAACAGGTAAACTGCCAATTGCGGCACTTTTTCTGAGTTTTTGCAGGTTGGAGCAGGTTTTCTGAGGAGCTGCAAAGTTGCAACTTTAGCATAACTTCCTCCCTGCCAATCTAGTAGAATCACAGTAAAAATAGATGAAGTGGCATGCCAACGTGCATAAGTGGCATGCTAAGTGGATTCGGTCCCTGATGCCTTTTCAAATATTTCTACCAGGTTTTCAGAGCAGCGTCTGCTGCCAATCACGGTGGTTCACTGGGGGAGGAACTCTAAGTGGGCAAGTAAATCATACTAATTCTCTAAATTGGAGGGATGTGGAGGAAGAAATGCATTCAGGGAAGGTCAAAGAAATACATTAACAAATAAGTAAATTTCCTAACAAGTGAAATGCATCTGTTGAAAACTTGCAGACTAGCTTCTCTGTGCAGATTACCAGATCCCCTGCTCAGAACATGCTACCATTTCTCTAATATCCTTATTTCCTATAGTTAATTAGTAAAACAGAAATTCATCTCTGAAATGAAGTCAGCAATCTGAATAAAGAAACCCTGAAGCTGCTTGAAACCACGTGGAGCTTTGGAAACACACCCAGAACCACTCAGGAAAGTACAAGTCATTGCTCCCATCTTGCCGGCTCTGCAAAAGGGCTCTTATTCCTCCAGCATCATAAATTATCTTTCCAGTAAGAGCCCTGGTCGAGTGGTGAGAGTCAAGGACAAAAGATTGGCCACAGGCACATTTTGAAAATGGTGAACTTGCTTTTGGAGCCCAGTCTCTGTTTTCCAGTGAGTCTCTGACCTTCTCCTCTGGGTTTCAGAGCCTGTGCTTTCCAGTACTTAGAGCTGGCCTGGTCTTCCTCCTCTCCAGCCCCACCCCAACTCACCAAACCTGAGCTGCCTTGAGCCAGTTCCACATTCACTACATTAGGGATGAAAATTTCTAGGGATATAGTGATACTAACATTCCTCAGATTAGACTCTACCTGGCTTCCAGTCCTTCAATCACTTTCTTGTTAACTCTGTAATCATGGGGCAACCACAAGGATTCTACAGGCCTCATTTTCTCATCTGTAAAATGGAGATTTTAGTACTTTAAAAGTTATTTTAAAAATTAAGTGCACTGACGTGTGAGGTATGGAATGCTTTTCTAATGTGCCTGGGAAATATTCAAAAAATAGTACTGTTATTACTATTGTTATTCCTGAAAGAGTATTTAACCTAAACAAAAGATTTCTTAATGGTATGCCCTTATAAATCTTTAAGAGAGATGTGGGATGAAAATAATTTTCTTTTGTAGGTTAACTCTATCTATCTGTCCATCATCATATATCTATCTATATCTATAATAGGGACACATGAGGAAATAATGAGTAAGATCTGAACTGGGAAAGTCTCAAAAATTTTAGGGTGTGTGATTGTCATAGTAATATGAACCAAATTATCTATATGAACTATGTGTGTGTGTTTATAACACCTCCAATTTTAATGATTTTAATGGATTTAATGGACTTAATGACTAAAATCATTAAAGCCATTTATTCATTCCATCATTCAATCAATATTTAATGAGAGCCATCAAATGCCAGGCCTTGAGTTAGATGCTAGAGCCATAGAAAAGAATATCCTGCTGTCCCTGCCATTGAAATGTTTATGGTTCCACCATGACATTAACAATTCAACAAATAATTTCAATATGATTCCAATATTGAATGAATTTGTTAATGCTTGCTAAACAAAATCTTTCTGTGCAAAATCCTGACACATACTCTCCCTACCCCCACCAAGGCCCCTCAACCCATTCTTGAGGGGATGTTCTGGTTAAGTGTTTCATCCTCCCCAGAAGGCTATTAATGAAACATCTCTCAATGAGTCCTATAGCTACTTGCAGTAGCAGTACACACATCTGTCAGGAATACAATCCAAAGATCTCCAGTGCTCACTCAATGTTCTTCAAAGACTCATTTGAGAGAATGGCTTAACATGTGTCAATTTGAAAAAAAATAAAACAGAAGAGGGTAGCCCCCTCCACCTGGAAGGAGGCAAGAGAGCAAAGCCTGGGCAAGAGCCAAGGGCAACCTCTCCCCCACTCAGAAGCAGGCAAGAGTGCATGCTGAAAACACTACTTCCATGCAGGTGGCCCACCATAGCCACCACCACAGCCACAGCTGCCACAAAAGCAGCTCAACCTCACAGCAGTAGCCACAGCCACAGTGCAGGTGGCCTGTCAGGCACTGAACTGCAGTGAAACAGAGTCAACAAAGGAAATTGAAGAAAGAAGACAATGTCTCTTTCCTCACAGGCCACTCCAGAGTAATAGAAGAAGCGATTGCTCTATCAGATGACTAGCCATCAAAATAGGGATACTAGAAATATGAAACCCCCCCAAAATATGACATCACCAAAAGAATATAGTAATTGTCAAATAGCAGACTCTATAGAGCAAGAAAACTTTGGAATGACTGAAAAGGAATTCTGAGCAACAATCTTAATGAAATTCATTGAGATACAAGAACAGTTAGACAACATAATGAAACAAGAAAAAAAAATCCAGGATATGAAGGAGGAAATTTACAAAAAGATTAAGACCTTAAAAAAGAATGTAGCAGAACACATGGAACTGAAAGATTCACTCACTGAAATAAAAAAGCTCAACCAATAGTTTAAGCAGCAGGCTAGAACAAGCAGAAGAAAGAATTTCTGATCTTGAAGACAGTTTTTTAGCAATAACCTAGGTGGACAAAAAAAAAGAAAAGAATTCAAAAAAGTGAAGAAAATCTAAGAGAGGTAGCAGACAACCTTAAGTGCACTAGCATTCGAATCATGGGTGTTCCAGAAGGAGAGGAGAAAGGAAAAGTCACGGAAAACCTCAACAAAATAATAACAGAAAATTTCCCACTTATAGGGAAAGACATGGATCTTCAGATTCAGGAGGCTCAAAGATCCCCAAACAGATTAAACTCAAAAAGATCCTCTCCAAGACACATTCTTGCCAAACTGGAAAAGCTCAAAGACAAAGAGAATCTTAAAAGCAGCAAGAGAAAAGCATCAAGTCACATATAAGTGAGCCCCTATCAGACTAACAGCAGACTTCTCAATAGAAACTCTACAGGCCAGAGTGGGATGATATATTCCAAATACTGAAAGAAAAAAATCCTGCCAGCCAAGAATACTATACCCAGCAAGGCTTTCCTTCAGAAATGAGGGAGAAATGGTGTATTTTCCAAATAAACAGGAACTGAGGGAGTTTACCATCACACGACCAGTCCTACAAGAAATCCTCAAGGAAGTTCTGCATCTGGAATCTGAAAAAAAGTAATCTCTACCATGAATAAACAAGAAAGAACAAAACTGACTGGTAGAACAAAAAGGCAAATGAGAAAGAAACTAAATCTCACCACCACAAAAGACCATGATGACAATGTAATAAATGCCCCTGCTTTATTTCTGATTTTAGTGATTTTAGTCATCTCTCTTTTTACCTTGGTCTAGATAAAGGTTTGCAAATTTTGTTGATCTTTTTAAAGAATTAACTTTTGGTTTGTTGATTTTCTCTATTGTTTTTTAATTCCCTATTTCATATATTTCTGTTGTAATCTTTGTTATTTCCTACTTATATTTTGCTTTTGGTTTGGTTTGCTCTTCTTTTTCTATTTTCTTAATGTGGAAGTCTACATTACTGATTTGAGGTTTTTCTTATTTTTAATATAGGAGTTTACGAGTATAAATTTTCTTCAAGACACTGTGTGAGCCCTGCATCCTATAAATTTTGATATGCTGTGCTTTGATTTTTATCTTAACACTCTCTAATTTCACTGTGATTTTTCTTTTTACCCATTGTTTATTTAAGACAGTGTTGTTTAATTTCCACACATTTGTGAATTTTCTAAATTTTCTTCTGCTATTGTGGTCAGAGAATGTATTTTCCAAATGTCACAGAGTTATTGTGTATGTACTGTATATTTTTCTTTTGCACTCAATAAGTTTTGAGTCTATTAAAAAATAAAATAAAGAATAAAACTGAATAAAGCAAAACCAAAAAAGGACATAGCCTATGACTTCTAACAGTTTTCTAAAACCTATTATTAGTTTGAGCCTGATCAACAGGGAACGAGGAATGTGAAGTTTATCATTATGGCTGTTCACCAACTCCCATTCCTTAATATTTGTTTTTGATCTGATATCATTGGCCCACACTGAGTATTGTAATAAGAAAAAATTCTAAAAGAAACTGTTAATTAGATCAATTAAAAAAATATATTAATGATGCAACTTGGACTACCCCCCCCCGACCGCCTTTTTTGCTATAATTTCACTCCTGCATCATTCTCTTCAGCATACAAACAACTACCTTTAAAAAAATAAAGAGCCTCCCTTGATCACATATCACTATCCAGCCACTTGACTGTTTCTCTGCTCCTCTTCCAAGCCATCCTTCTAGAAAGAGTTTTTTTCACACAGTCTCTACACCCTCACTCCCAATTAAGCCTCCCTTCCCTACAGTCCAGCTTTTAATCCCACCACTAAATAGAAAGGCATGATTTAAACCACCAGTTAAATCACTTCTGGTAAGGCAACCAATGTCTTTTTTTCTGTTTTCACCTTGCTTTACCTCCAGTGGCAGACTGCACAGTAACCTGCTCTCTTCTCAAAACGTTCTTGCTCCCCATGCTTGGCCTTGCCAACAATGCCCACAATCTTCTTCCTCCATTATTGGTCTCCTTTGTTGGTGTCTACACCTCTGCTTGACTTCAAACTGATTCATGAGGACCGGGTCCTTGTTCTCTTCTATTATTAATCTTTTCTCCAGGTGATCTCCTCTGTTCCCATGGATTTATGAATTGTATTTAGTGATTAAAAAAAAATCTAAATGTATATCCTCAATTCAGAATTCTTTCTAAACTTTAGATACGTCTCTTACTGCATTGCATGTGCCATGCACTTTTAAATGGTTCTTGAGTGTCTCAGACTTAACCAGTTTTAGCAGAATTCTTTATTTCCTCTTTATCAGAATTTTCTTTAAATCCTGTCTTCCTTGACTTGGTAAATTATTCCATCTTTTACCCTGTTACCCAACCAGAAACATAATAGTTGCTCTTGATTTCTTCTTTTTTCTCTCTTGCTCCTAATTTATCAGGTACATCTTGTTGATTCTACCTCCAAAATATATGGCACATCTGTCCACTCCTTTTAATCTCCTGAGGTAAAAGGCTGATGTGGACTCATCAGCTCCCAACTGGAATTCCACAACTGGACTCTGCTTCTACTCTGTTCTTTTCTAACACATTATTCACAAAACATAAGTGATCGTCTTTGAAGTGAATTGAATCATATTACACTACTCCTTCATTATTCTGGTGGGCTCCTGTTCTTATGAAATAACATCCAAATACTTTATCATGGCCTACAAAACCATAAATGATTTATCTTCAGCCTTATTTGACCCACTCTGGTCTTTCAATTCCTCTAGCTGACCCAGGGCTTTCCTACCGTCACCTTTTGCAGAAGCTTTCTCCTATGCCTGAAATGCTGTTACCCTGACATCTTTTGGGTGTCCACTCAAATGTCACCATTTCATAAAGACACTCCATCACCACCCACCTGAAGAATGTTCACATTATTCCATGGTCCACCCATTATTTATGTCTGCATAGTAGTTCTGCTTAACATTTAATGGATCCTTTCCATCTGAGAGCTCAATTTTTTCTTCTACTCTCAGAAATTGTCTTTTATTGTTTCTGTGATTATTTCCTTTCCTCCATATTTCTTGTCTTTCTGAAATGTTATTGTATGGCTATTATACTTTCTATATCCATCTTCTGTATCATTTAACTTTTCTCATGGTAACACGTGGTGGTTTTTTTTGTTTGTTTGTTTGTTTTTTCTAATCTGTTTTGAGAAATTTCCTGGACATTATGTTTTATATCAACAATTTGGTTTTCAGGAATTTTTAGTCCATTATTTTGCTATTGTGTTACTTTTTTGTAATTATAGATCTGTCTCTTGAATAGGAGAAATAACTGTGAGCTTTATAGAATTCAACTGCACTTGACAAAGGCAAGCTTCCCTGTTTTGTGCATGGGCAGGGAGTAGGCAGATAGCTTAGAAGCAAGCAAGTTGCCAGAGTAATGAGGGTTGACTCTCAGTTGGGAACATTTAATGACTATCTCTACTGGGTTTCTAGATCTTGTTTTAATTTTCTCTGGATCCCCTTTTACGGATTTTAATTATCCCAGGCTCTTTTCTGTTTCTCTCTCAGATTTCAACACCCATACTAGCAGTCGTCTCTAAGGTGATATTTCTAGTTGTTTAGAAGAGTTCATAGGATTCTATTAAGTGAGCAGATGCTGCTGCTCTATGTCAGTGATGCAGAGGGGCTGTGTTGCCTCACTGATCTTGAAACAGTCCTTTCACCCTGAACCTGGATGATTGCCTCCAGGTCACATTTTCTCCATGTGTTTGTTAACCGCAGCTTGGTGTCCTTCAGACCTCTGTTGGCAGGAGGTCTTCTCTCTGCAGCAGCCTTTGCCTGTGGGTCCTACAAGGTTAGTTGCAGATTTCTCTAATTTGTCTTCCCATTCAAGCTCTTCTACTTTCTGCCATTAAGAAAAGGCTCACAATTTTGGATCCACTAATGGTACTCATTTAAATTTTTAGCACAAATGTTTATTATATATTTAAGTCATCTTGACTATCATTTATGTGGGCATTGGGAAAGGATGTAATGAGCCATCATTTTTTGGAACTCCCTCAGCTCCCATAGCCCCACCTCCCTTAGATTTTCTTTCTGCCCCTTGACTTCAAGACACTTGTTTCACAGGGCTATCTTGCCATGTTTTACTTGTAAGTCACCATAATATATTGTGGCACAGTATAAGATACTGTACACATGAGTTACTGAAACACATGGAAGTGCCAATTGAGTCAGGCATGAATGCTGTGCAGGGAAAAGGGTCAGTGTGACTGGCTGGATTCATGGAAGTGCACAGAGGAGCCTGCACAATAGTCTTCACACAGGGAGCAATTTAATCTGACTCTTGAAGGGAAGGAAAGCACTCACAAGGGAGGTGACCTAATGCAGAGAGGACAGGGTGTATCAAGGCCTAGGGTGTGAAAGTACAACACATGGTGGGAGGCAGGAATGATTCAGGCTAGAGGGGAAGGAGGCTGGATGCAAAACCAGAAGCCAGATCCGGAAAGGCTTTGGTCTACTGTGCTGAGTTTATAATTTACCCTAAATGCAGAGTGACTCACTGAAGGATTTTGAAGGTAGGGATAACATGATGAATAAAGGTTAACATTTAGTAAGCTCTCAGGACATGCCAAGCAGTGTTCTACGTGCTTCACCTGGATTAAGTCATTTAATTCTCATGACAATCTGATGAGGCAGATGCTATTAATAACCTCATATTCCAGTGAAGAAACTGACTCCTGAATGTAGGTTCCTGGAGCATAAGGTCTTCATCCATTCACAGAAGAGTCCTAAGGTGCTAGTTCTGGGCCTGGCATAGTGAATGTACTTTAAATGAATGACACAATGAGGCACAGAGGTAATACTCTCAGGAAAGGGTAGGAACAAGATTTGCAAAAGGGTGCCTGACTCCAGAGCCAACAGATGTAACTACTATTATTGCTTCTACATTAAGAAGGATGAGATAGTTTGGGATGGAAGGAAAAGAAACTGAAATCTGATGACCCAGCAGGAGCTGAACAATAGAACTGAACGACTTATAGTGCTCTTTAAAACATGAAATTCGAATATTAATTTGAAGAACACTGTAGAAAGAAAAGTAAAATACTGTATATTTACTTGTTTGTTGTTGTTTTTGATTTTTGACTAATTTCTTTCACTAGAATATGTTCTCCATGAGGTCAGAGATTTTGTCTACTTTATTTATTGTTGAATCCCCAGTACCTCAAAGAGTTTCAGGCATTGATCAATAAATATCTGTCAAATGAATAAATAGTTACATAAGTTTGAAAATACGACATACTGGGTCTCTCTTAGGCCATTCATGATCCATATTAGCATGTTAATGGCAATAAAAAAGCCTGTTTAATTTTTTTAACCTAATGTTTCCAAATTTTATTTACCCTTACACCCTTTTATTCTTAGTGTTATTCTTAGAATTATTGTGTTAGAATTAGATATACTTTGGGGGAAAGTCCCTTCAGGGAGTTTCTACTCAATGCATTGTGACAGCATGAAGTTGTTTTATATCCTGCAAAATATCCACATGGTACCATACACATTGTTAATGAAACAAAGAAACTGTCAACCCCAGTGATGCAAGCAAAGGAAGGCCTATTGGGTTAAGTCAAGTGAACCACAACTATCTGGTAAGGCTGCATGGGGTCTATAGAGATTCAGTTTCCAAGGACACCCAGTGTAATGTGGAAAAAGACGTGGACACCCACAATTCTAGCATCAGGTTGTATGGCGCTGTAAGTTAAGGTATCCGTACTTATGATGTTCCCAGGCCTGCTTGCTATACCTTTGTGTTCTGTGCCTTTACTCTGCTTTTTAACCATGAAGGGTTGGGAAGAGGTGGCATCTGCAGGCTGCATCTTCCAAGCCCCTGTCATGTGGCTTCCAGATGGGTTCAGCCAACAGGAGGCGCTGATAATAGGAAGGAAGGAGATACCAGAGTGTTGGTCTCCCTACTTTACTGGCTTAGGTGGGCCTCCAGCAGCAATGGTGTCCCTTCCACTGTTTAACTTCCTGCTGTACAATTCACTGTGGTAACCACTCTTTAGGATAAACTCATGTTTTCCCCTTTCCCCCTGCCTCAGGATGGTGGTGACCTTCTGATGTTGCTAATTCCTGAGTTGCCTCATTGCTCCCTATTTGGCTTGTGAGATCCTTCAGTACCTCTGTAACTAATACCCTGCATTAAAATACCTCTGCTTTGACTATGTAGAGTTATTTTTGTTTTCTTAGTCGTGGCCTAAATGATACGGTCAAAAGCAACAAAGAAAGGAAAGAGTGCTCTGGGGAACATCTTTCTAATCTGCAAAATGAATGGTTTAACTGAAAGATGAATTTCTGTTCTTGAAATTTGAAGGTTCTATAAATGGCATTTCCTAAAGTGTAGTCCAAGGATTATCTGCCTCAGAATTCCCTGAAAAGCTGATTTAAGCTGCTTGTTCCTGGACTCCTCTTTAACCTGCTGACTCAGAATCTCTGGGGGAATGTGGCTGAAGCATCCGCAATTTCAACCAACTTCCTATGAGATTCTTTTAAAAAATAAAGTTTGAGATCAAAGGATTTACTCTCTTTGATACTCTACGTAATGTTTTGGAGAGAGGTGACACAATGTGAGTATTAAGATATTCTGATGAGTTTTTTATGTGTCTATTTCATGTATCATCATTTCAAAAGATGCCGTCTATCAAATAAAGAAATTTAGATGAGTTTGATTAATTTTGTAAAATGTCACATTTCATGAATCTTCCAGAAATAAACTAAGTCCTGAGCAAGAGTAAATAGGTTGCACATACCACTAAGGGATTTCACAATCCACAAAATAGTGAATATGTGAAATATGAAACCATGTGTAGACTGAAATTTCATGCCCTTCTTGCCAAACCAAGTGATTGCCAAATCTGATTTTATCATACCCTGAGGAAAATTAACTTATGTAAAAGGTAGCAAGTATTTCGAATACATTTCCAATAAAAATAAGTTTTAAGACATTTACTTAAAACATGTATTGCCCAACACTTTCAAGAGAAATGAAACAGATAGAGTGCTTCAGTGATAAAATACAGTAATACTTTGCTTAGCCTAGGTTCTCCTAAAAAGCGCAGCTTGAGGCAAGTACATGGGTGCAGGTAGCTTGTTTGGTGAAGTGAACTCCAAGAGGAGTTCATAGGAACTCCTGGAAGTGGAAGGAGGAAAAGCCAGTCTAAGAGTGTGCTGTCAAGCTGATTGTGACAAAGGGCAACTGGGGATGGATCCCAGTAGGGACATTTCAAAAGAGACAAATGGGATAAATCCACTTCAAAAGTGCCCTCCAGTTAGACAGAAGAGGGAGCACTTTTCCATCAGTCCTTGTCCTTCACTGGTCAGTGGTTGCCTGATGAAATGTGGACTCCACACTTCCAGGCATGTGTACGAATTAGAATGGCTGAACGGCTCTCTGTAGCTGAGACGAGCTGCTGAGAAGTTATACCCACCTGCACACAGCTGGTTACTGTAGTAATGGCTTCTGTAAAACAGGTGGGCAAAAAATGAAGTACAGCCCAAGAGAAATCTGATCCACCCTTCCTAAGATCTTTAGTAATTATCAAAAATAATTCCCCAGCCAAAGGAGTGAGTGTGGGTTTTTTCAAGTGTATGAGTCATAAATATTTTATCTCAAGAGATAGTTTTTGTATTTTTAGTCTGACTTCTGTTTCTGCCCCATCTCTTCTTCTCCGGGCTTGATAAAAAACATTTGTCCCTTCATCGTTAGCACGCAAAAGTTGGAAAGCACCCATGAAATAAAAGCAGGTTAAAATAAATTCCCTATGACATAAAATTAACCATCACAGAATTGTTAATTGGAATTGTTTATTTAGTAACTGGAGAGAGCCTTAGTGGACGCTGAACAGATTATGAAGTTGCCACCAAAAGGACTTTGAAGCATAGGTTGCTTTTAAATCATTGCGCCGATAATGTAAGCTACGGTGTGCTGGAACCATTTGAAAAAGTGCATTGTGTCCTCTTGTGCTTGCTTAGCATAAGCACAATGAGTCATTTTTTTCTCTGGATGGTCTCAAAGTCCTCCCTACCTGTTCCTACCCCAGCTCTCCTGCTGTGGTCCTCACTGCTCCTCTCCATACTCTCTCTGTTTCATTAGTTTTTTGTTTTGTTTTGTTTTGTTTTGTTGACAGAAAAGAAGGAAAGAATGTTTTCTGATTTTTTTTCTTATTTCTGCTAGTGTAGATCCATTTTTACTGACCTATCTCTAACCCTGAATTCTTCCAGAAACTATTCAGGCTGTCAATGCTGGTTCATAACCTGGGTCTTGTATATTGGTGAGAACACAGACACCGGAGTTTGTCAATCCTGGGTTTGAATCCTGGCTCTTCCATTTACAAGCTGTATGAATCTGAAATGTCCCTTAACTATCTGGGCCTCATGTTTCCTTCTGTGAAATGGGTATCATCATATATTTCTCATAGGATTATTATGAAAGATAATGAGGTAATAGATGAAAAAGGGGTTCGCATTGTGTCTGAAACATAATAAACATCTAATAAATGATCTTCATCTTCACTATTCAGTGCTGTTCACAATTTGTAGTTTTCATCTGCATCCTTAGACATTTTCTCTGAGTTTCACAATAAATGCAAAGACAGGATTACTGGTAACAGAAACTTGAAATCAGTCTTGTCTACCAGCTTTAAACTGATGTTCTTTGACCCATACTGCCAATAAACTAGGTGTGTAGATACTTGCAAATAGAAACAAGTCTGAGCAAGTGCGAAGAACAAATCTGAACAGCAGAAACAATTCTCAAAAGAAGCCTTGAAGCAAAACCTGTAGACTTCTGACAAGGTTGGGAAATAGTGACAGAGAGCTGGCCCACCTCGGATGAGACCTTCAAATGTGAATAGCTCCTTATTAAATTTCTCAAAGTCTGAAATGGCAATAGGTTTTATTGCTGCACCTGCAAACATAAAAAGAATGCAAACTTCACATGTGCACAATGACGAAACATTTATTGGTCCTATTTTGTGCTCTTCAATCTCACCCAAATGCAGTCAATACCACACACGGTACAAGAACCATGTTTTACTCAAGTTGTTGGTTCACACATGCAACACGAAGACCCAAAGAATAAGAAAATAAAGTTGTTTTCTTAGATCTAAACTATTAACCACACTGGAGTGTATGAATTAACCACACATGGGAGTGAACCAAAAGCTTTTCTACAAAGATGGAGACAAAGAGCTTGGGAACTCTTCAAACACTTATTAGCAATCGGGCTCTTCCTGTTTTGTCTGCCTGCAATGCTCATCCCCAGGCCTACTCAAGGCTGGGCCCAACCTTACCCTTCCCATCACTCCTGGAAGCATTTCCTAACCAGTGTCTCCAAAGTCAAGTCACTTCTCTGCCACACCAGCCATGCTCCCACTCCATGACCTGATTTCTATCTCATCGCCCAGTGTGAATTTCTCTGTAGCAATTTCACTATCTCATTTACACTTATTATTTATTTATTTATTTATTTATTTTTGCTGTGTATTGCATGTTTTGTTGCACAAAAATTTAAATTTTGTGAAAGTAAAGTATCTGCCTATCACGTTTAAGCCTCTGTCCTCCATCTTTTAAATAGTGACTGGTGCGTACTAGAAGATTGATCATTCATCTTTTTTGAATGAATGAATCAGTGAATAAATGAAAAAAATATTGAACTAAATTTGTGCTTACATTTTTCTGCTATTCAACTCAGTACCAGAAATTAGTTTCAGCAAAGCATCCTCTTTCATTCTAAGTTATTGTTAATGGTTTCCAAAATATTTTTGTGTATTTATTGAAAATGTATCTGATTTTATAGTTTATTTTTCTCCTTATTGTTTGATATTATCCTAAAAATAATTGACATCTATCCTAAGAATCTATATCAATGTTTGTCTTTCTACTGAAAGCTGTCTGCACATTATTCAAGTGTATTTACTCTTAAACAAACAAAAAAACCCCTTATTTTATATGTTATGTATACACCAGAGGGCTATGTTTGAGAGGTCAGAAAACACTCAGGGATTTTGGGGTGGAGGTGGGACCTTCTTGTTGTCCCACTAATGTTGTTCTTTATCTTTACTGACCCAGACGATTTGAAGAGGTGAGGGAATTAGTGGCCTCATTTGTCTCCTTCTCTCTCTCTCTTTCTCTCTCTCTTTCCCTCCCTCCTCCTGTCACCACCAGAAGTATAACAAATCTCTCTTCCTGATTCAGGGGACCCTAGTGCACTATAAGATGCAATTCCTTCAAGACAGCCTGGGCTGCCCAGGCTCTGAGTACAAGTTTCCTCCACCAGTAAGCCAGTCCACCAGTCATTCATTCACAAACCATTTACTGAGAATTTGCAGTGTGCTGGGTAATGCTAAAAAGGAGAAGAAGAAAAACTCAATCTTCCTCCTTAGGAATATGTAATTTATCTTTAAGTTTTCGAAGTTTGATTGAGTGGGGACTAACCTTGTACCTTCTGAGTGCTTCTGACTCCCCAGTTTCCTTCATGATTTGCTGCTCATGGATTGCCTTTTCCTTTATGATTCTGCTCCACCTTCTGCAGACAAGCTGCTTATTCCTGATGAGGAATCTACTTGATCCTTGATACTGCACCCACTGCTTCTCCACTGGGCCACCCCTTTCTTTGATTCATCGCTCCAAATGCTGCCAACCTTCTCATTAATCTGTCTTGCCTTCTGGCAACTCCACCATTATACCACTTGAAACAACTTTCCCAGCTTCTCTCTGAGATGTGCCTCGGTGAGTCTGGTGTTCTCTGGACCTGGTTGTCGAGCCACTTAGTGCAAGACTTTTCTACTACTTTCTGATGCTGTGGCAGGTGGCTATGATAGTATCAACACCCAGGTTTGTCATGCATTATCACACCCAGTCCCACAACAACAACAACAACAACAGCAGAGATTGGAAGACTCAGCTCCCAGAAAGTGAAGTCGTTCACCCTATGCCACCAAGTGGGAAAGTAGCAGGGGTAGATTTTTCTGTTCCCAAATCCTAGGCTGTTTCCAAAGAATATCTCCACTTTGTTATATTTCTTCCCTTCCAACTTGATTCTAGAGGCTTCTGACCCCTAAAATCCAGAAATATTTCTGCAAGCAAATCTAAGTCAGTGCAGCACCAAAGAAAATGGCAAAAGTAATTCACTGTCTGTGAAAACTCTTCAAGCTCTAATGCCATTTATGAGTTCCTCTCTGTCTTCTTAAATATATAATTCAATGTTATTTAGCATTTCTCCCTTGGTTAGCTCTTTGCTAATCCTTATGGGAAAATGCACTCTATTATTTTGGCCATTTTACCCATTTAAACATTCTAATGTGTGACTTAAACCAAAATGATTTCCTGTGTTTTCTCTGTCCGAAATGATAGACACTAACCACATGTGGTTGCTGAGTACCTGTAATGTGGCTAGTCTGATTTGAGATGTATTGTAAGTGTAAAATGTACACTGGATTGTGAAAACTTTACATAAAAATAAACAAAGTATCTCATGAATAATTTTTATTGAGTACATGTAGGAATGGTAATATTTTATATCTATTGGGTTAAGTAAATATATCATTAAAATTCAATCATTTTTCTTAATGTGGCTAGTAGAAAATTATAAATTATATATTTGGCTCACCTTATATTTCTGATGGACAGCACAGGCTATTGTAATCATAGTGATATCAGTTCAACCCATCAACTTTGAAGTGCATTGCTATACATAGAGTGTATAATATTCTATTCTGTAAAACTAGCAAATGCCATCCATTTTTATTTCTGGAAATTATTCCTAGCATTGTGCCTTCACGAAATGTTGTCCATTGAGAATGGTATGCAGTTCTGTGGTGGGGGACACTCAGGCCACTCTGTAAGGTCAGTCTGATGGTCCAGTGTTGGGGATTGCTTACAACGGCACATTGTCTAAGCCAGTCTTGGGATTTCTGATGTGCTCTGTATTTGTAGCAGCAATTATGGTTTCCAGGGTCAGATACTTTCAGGCAGTTAATGACCAGTTTGAATAAAGGTCTATCAGCTTCCTAGCTATTCATGAAATCCTTAAGAAATGCCTTAATCCAAGGTCAATACTGCTCAGCTCAGTCATATTTCATGACTGAGAGAAAGAATGGTTTCCTCTTCATTGTCAATAGTGTTGATTGGCAGTTCTTTGGGGGCCCCTGGTCATTTTTATTTGCCCCCCTTTGTTTTCAACTGCCAAGAAGGTGACATCATCCTTCCTTTCATAATATGGAATTATCGCAATGCTGAAAGCCGAGTACAAGGAGGTCCACTGTCAGCCCTTGGACCTCACCTCTTTATTATTATTGTAGAGTGACTCACAAGGGAAAGTAAATTCAGAGGAGCAAGCAAGCCCATGCCATAAACTCTACGAGTCACCAGCCTGATAAACTACCATCTTTACCACCAGTCATAAGCTCCTATTAGACTCAAACAGAAGAGTAGGTATGATTAATTCTTCCCTTTACCCACCAAAAATAAATCACAGCATTGAGCTGGAATGAGACACAGACTTTTCCAAGATGAAGAGTTGAGTTAGAGGCTGAGACATAGGAAACATTTTGAAAACAAGCCAGGCTGCCTGAGCAGAGAACTGCTGAACAATCTCCCCAGACCAGATCCTTCCATGAAGGCTGAATTGGTAAAGGCAGCTGCTGGGACTTGCAGGATATGGTGCAAGTATAGCACTTTACTAGACATTAAGTATGTATTGTGTTTGTCAAAAGGTTATTCATTAATCTATTTACATAAGCTTCTGTCCTTCAAAGACTTTTACAAATTGTTCATGTTTAGGGATCATTGCAGATCTTCCCCAAAGCCATATATCTAAAATCCACAGCAGCTTATGTACACAATTTTTTTTTTTTTTTTTTTTGCATCTGATTCACTCAAGTTCAACTGCATGACTTAGTGCAAGCCATGCCCAGGACATAAAAGGTAGTAGAAAGAACTCAGATAATGCAGCAAGACAGAAAGACAGATGGCAGCTTGAACTATAATATTTCATTCTGAGTTTTAGATTCCTCATCTGTAAAATGGGAACATTTACATGTATTTTGTAGAATAAAATAATGTACAGAAACTCTTACAGTGCTAGTGCCAGATGGATTATCATCCTGACTGGGAATAAAATGGCTGCAGCTTTTTATTACTTTTCATCAAAACCAATATATTTTTGTGACCAGAATAGTGATTTACACATATGAAACATGAAATAACCAGTTCCTTTTATTTTTACAATTATTACTGCGCTTATCTAATCCTGACATTCCTAAAATTTAGCATCAAAGATTCCATTTTGGAAAATTCGTTATTAGGATGATGAAGATTTAATTAACGCAAAACTTTTTGGTGTTCTCTCAATTCACACTTCAGCTCCACGGTATACAGCCCATTACCATGGGACAGACATCTGCCCTTTAGGCAGGCTGGACAAGATAGAGATGAAAAGACATGGTCTAGAGTGAGAGCCCCTTGGGTCCAAATCCTGGTTCCCTCCCTTAATTCTTGTAAGACCCAAGGTAAATTGCTTGATCCGTCCATCCCTCACATTACTCCAGTACAAAGAGAATAACAGCCAGAAGAGAGATTGGCACACCCGTGTTCACAGCATTGTCATTCACAACAGCCTAAAGATGGAAGCAGCCCAAGTTTCCATTGACAGATGAATAGATAAACAGAATGTGGTCTATACATACAATGGGATATTATTCGGCCCTAAAAGAAGGAAATGCTGACACACACTACAACACAGGATGAACTTGGAGGACATTATGCTAAGTAAATAAGCCAGGTGCAAAAGGACAAATATGGTGTGATTTCACTTATATGAGGCATCTAGAATAGTCAGATTCATAGAGACAGAAAATAGAGTAGTAGTTTCCAGAGCCCACCGGGAGGAAAGAAAGGGGAGTTTATTTAATGGACACAGTTTCAGTTTTGTGAGCTGATAAGAGTTCTGGAGATGGCTGGTGGTGATGGTTGCACAATGATGTGAATGCATTTAATGCAACTGAACTGAGCTCTGAAAAAAGGTTGAGATGATAAAATGTGTGCTTTACCACTACTATGAAAATTAAAATAAAGAATAGAATAACCATAATAATTTCTTTACATTTTTGGTTGTATGGATTAAATGGAATAATATCTTACATAATTAAGCTTGGTGCTGGGCTCATAAGTACGAGTCAAATACTTGTCAGTGTTTAAAAAAATACAAAAAGAAAAATAAAACACCAAAAACTAGCAGTGGAATTTCTTTGAATTTACAGCAGTTGGCACTGAGCTAAGATTGCTGAGGCTGAAAACAAGCCTAAGGGGTTCCCCAAACCTGGAGTGAAACTGCAGTTAGAAGCAAAAGCCATAGTGAGGTTCTTAGCAAGACGAGGCACTCAATCCAATCGGAGCCACAGTAGGTGTGTGTCTCTTACAGTCCAACACAGAATGCAAAATGTCAGCAAGAGGTGACAGAGGGGAGGCAAGGTGAGTCAGGACAGGCTTGGGAAGGAAGGCCAGAGGGATGTCCTGTGGATGGTGTCCCACTGTGGCGGGGGCAGGGGGGGGTGTCACTGGGTGTGCCTACCGCCTGCCTGAGGTCCAGTCCTCAGAACACAGCCTCTGACACTCAACCAGGCAGTAATTTTCCCTCATTATAAATGCCCTTCACAGGTCTTCACTCACTTGGATGTGTCTTTCCCCTGAAGCTAACAAGCTTGGTAGACTTGCTCTTTTTAATAAAACATTGCCACTAGAAAGGTTGTTTTTTTGTTTTTTTGTTTTTTTAAGAAAAATATTTCCTAAACCACTGACATGGTTCAGTACCTGTCAGGTTCACAGGAGTTATCTCACATGGGGACATGCCCAAGCCTAATTACGTAGTTGGGGCTACCTAAGGTCAGGCATTTTTTCCCAAAGGGCTGGGTCAATTTGCTCTTTGAGCTCACTTGCACTATCCCTACAAATCTGGCCACTCTTCCTCCTCCTGATCTAAAATATTCCAGTTTTTAATTAGTTCCAGACCAGTCGATGTGACTGCCCCATCTGCACAATGCATGTGTGCCAATTCAAAGTCTGAAGCTGATGAACTAATATAGCCAACTGAAGACCTGTGGAAGGAGGCAAATGGAGCCACACTGTTGCTGGAAAATTCTCCTACAGTGCCTGCCAGCACCAGGGCCCTTTCCAAGCCATGCCTGAACCACAGGCTAGTTATGAAAAGACTGCTGAATTCCATATTCTTCCCCTGCCTCTCCAGAAATGAAAGGAGAATTAAAGCATAGGATTCAAACTCCCCACACTCTGGGGGATGTGTCCTATGATCTATAACATCATTGGCCCAGCACATGTTAGCAGAAGTCATGGCCAAAATCCAGCAAAGGCCAGCAGAACAGAGAACAAAATTATTACAGGTACAGTTCCTTCTCGGTGTGCAGCCTCATCTGCTCTTGAAATACAGGCCCTGTTATCTACAGCTCAGTCTGATAGCTTTAGGAATTTTTGTGTCTAGAATTATCTCTTAATAGTATTTCTTCCCACTTCTTAACTATAAAAAGGAAAAATATATATTTATACTACATATA
The DNA here is from genome assembly GCF_027409185.1 of Cynocephalus volans. Lineage (NCBI taxonomy): Eukaryota > Metazoa > Chordata > Mammalia > Dermoptera > Cynocephalidae > Cynocephalus > Cynocephalus volans. The sequence continues at coordinate 49,322,947 of NC_084462.1, forward strand.
TGTATGATGTGTACATATGTATATGTATATGTATATATATAAAATCTGAGTTTGACTTAATGTACTTAAATACAGTGTGTTCCTTCTTATTTCACTTTAACACAACACAAATGTTTAAATCATAATCCCCAAAAGAAAATAATATTCATCTGTTAAAATTTCTCATACCAGCAAGAATTATGTTTGGTAGAGTTCAATTTAGGTTTTATTAGACATGCGTGGATGCTAAATTTTCCCATTGAAGTGTCCTTAAAAACATACTTTTAATTAATGTATTTATTCATTTATTGGATGTGTATTTATTGAATGCCTACTATGTGTCAGGCTAAATCTACTATTTATCAGTGAACAATAAAAAATACAGAAATGAAACTCCCTACTTCACAGAACTTATATTTTCATGATAATATTTACCTCCCACTTACATTCTTTGAAAAATAAAAGTAAAAACAAATGCCCCTTGTATGATGTTGATGAGGGGGAGGGAGGCGAGAGAGGGGGGAAAAGGAGGAATAGGTAAAGGGACATGAAAACCAACTACATTGTATATTGATAAATTAAAATAAAATAAAAACAAATAAACAAAAACTCAAATGGATCTTGAATACCTAAGATGATTATTACTAGCTAATTGTCATATAGCCATGATTTCTCTTAGCTTTGAAATCATATTCATAAACTCTGTAGGTGATCTTTGACCTTGACGGTTTCCTCAATGTCATTCTCATGTCTCAGGGAAAACATCATTGACTCCACATCCATGCCAACCTGCAACTCGGCGACCAATGTCACAATGACTCTTTGGGGCTCATAATGGTTGAATCACACTTTCGTTTGAGAAGTATATGCTTTCCCAGCCTGGCGTGTTGTACAGATTCTGGTTGAGATAGTAGGAAAAAGCACAGTCACTTTCACCAAACTGAATAAAACAAGCAGTCACAAGATGGCTCATTGCAAATCCCTCTTGGGGAGAAAAGGAAACAAAAGCTCCTTGTGCCCCAGTGATACGGGTAGTCAGCGTCAAGGTTTCCTGTCACGTTGGCAGTCCTCCTATTTTCATGGGCTCTTCAGCGTCCTGTTGCGCTGCTCCTCAGGTTTAAGGAGGAACATGCCATATTACATCCTGTAGGATTTTTTACAGCAGCCTCTTCCCCATGTCATATCACAGTCTTATTTCCCGGTGTACAACCTAATCCCTTCTCTCACCGCTCCATGAATAGCTTCTCGCAACCCCTGCATGTCTGCTTGCAGAAGAAGAATGCCACCACAAAGGAGGAAGTGTTTATCAGAGAGGATCAGTAGGAGGACAAAAAGGTTTTGCTGGTGTTAACCTGTCCCGAGGCGGGAAGGAGAGCAAAAAGAAAATTGGGAAGGGGGTGATTTGGCTTCACCTAGTTGGAATTAGCCAGACTTACCTATGACCTGCAGTGTTGACCAGGCCTGTCAGTTAAAACTAAACACATTTCACAGTGGCAGCCAGCCAAAAACATAAATCCTGCCAAAAACTAAACACTGCAGAAGGTCTGCCTAGTTTCAAAACATCTATGCCAACTCCACAATACACAGCGTGCTGCGGGTGTGATTTTGCAGAACCACAAGAAGGACAGGCTGCAGGAAGCTCTGAAAGCCACCAGCCCCCTAGATTTGGGGAAGGATCTCAAGATTTTTATTTACCTCCTTTGAAATAACAAAAGTTGAAGGTGGGTCAATGGTGAATAAAAAGGTTCATTCGATTTGGTAATATTCCCATTGAATATCTTCAAGAAAGGAAGTTCCCAGAGAGCCTCAGGGGCAGCGAGGGGGAAGGAGGGTGAAGAAATGCAGGGAGTCTCCGAGGGTCACTCCTTTAAGACAGCTGAGGTTACAAGCAAGGGCAGAGAATACAGCTGTAAGAAGGATTATCTTAAGGAAATAAGAACTGTTGATTTGTTTTATTGTCTATTTTAAAATTAGATGAGACCTAAAAATATGTCATAATGGCATCAGACTTGTGGATTTCATATCCCAGGCTAGGAATGGCACAGTAACATTTGGGGACCACATGGATATCCCCAATGCCTTAGGAATGTGACAATCCTTAAATAAAGGGGCATGCGTTGTCTAAGAATAAACATGCGTGCGTATTTTACTGCCATTGTTTAACAAATATTTTTTAGAAATTTCTATGTGCTCGGTCCTGACAATAAAACAATAAACTATTCTCTCCATGCATGAAAAATTTTGAGGGAGACTTAGACAAGCAAGTAGGCAGTTCTGAAGGATAGAGCAAATACTCTGAATGCTCACAGAGGGACAAGGACAGAGCCCTGTTGGGGCATAGAAGAGGCATATCTCACTCCATCTTGAGAGGATGTCAAAGAAATCAAAGGACTTTCTGGAGAACTACGGGAGTCTATGTAATGAAAGTAAAAGGAAAGAAAGTCTCTTAAGCACAGAAAATAACACTTATAAAGAGAAATCATGGAAAACCTGTGGATAGCAAGACATTTGAGCATCACAAGGAGGAGGTGAGGGAGCCAGCCATCCCCCTGGATTTCTGGGAATGGTATGTGCTTGATGTGTTCAAGGAACAAGGAGTAAGGCAACAGTGGTCAAAGTCCATGTCCATGTCCATCGTCCAGTCTATTTCTAGTTTCCACTGGGCCATGTTTTTCTCCTTTAATTCTATGAAGATCCACCCAGAGTATCTTTCCACCGCACCCTCTTTATGGTAAATGAACTTATTACACTTGGATTCCTTTTCAATTCCAGATCAGAACTTTGGTCTTCTTGCTCATACTAGCGAAACATCTTCTTGATGAGTTATTACCACACCACTGCTTCAGCCATTTCTCCCTTTCAAAGGATATGGGGTCCTTTCTCCCCACTCTGTGCCAATGCCCTGGATTACCAGCCTCAGTGTGTGATTCCACTCCAAAGAAGGAGACTTTCCTGCTACCATGGCATCAACTCCTTTTTAAACCCAAATGGCCTAGAGGAGTCTATTCTAGTTTTTCACCCACATGAAAAGGCTCTTCTAGGTATGAGAGCTCTTTGGCAAGTATGAAGGTGATCACATCTCTGGAAACCTTAATTTGGATCTGTTGGGCAATCCCTGAGACCTCATACCCTGTTCCACACATTCTCTGCTCCAATCTCTTTCCAGGAGGCTCATGATATTGAGGTCCTAGCAGGCTTTGTGGTTGAAATTATGTAAATTATGATTAATTCAACATTTAAGATTTGAAGGTGATTCGGGTCAGAAGGGATTGTATAAAAGGAAAAGTTTGGGAGTTCTGGGTGGTGACAGTTACCAGCTAATACCCATGGACTTGTCCTCTCATATTTCTTTACTAAAATTTGCATAAGTGAGCAAGAGGAGGTGCAGAAATGACACCTGAAGCTGAGAATACCGACTGTGCATTCTTACTCTATGGGAGGATTCTTCCACTAGAGACATCTCCTGCCTCCCTCAGTCATTTCCCAACTATCAATAGAAGAATTCCGTGTTTACGTTATGATTATGTATACTAGCTGATATTCACGAACTAAATCCTGTAGTGTAATATGATTATATTTCCTTTCCTGTACAAAATTTTGGTTTTCTGTAGGTTTTTTATATTTTGTTTGCTTAGTTTGCTATGTGTCTGTTAGGAATTCTCCCAAATATTCTGACAGATATGTAAAACACATCCCCAGGAAGTCAGAAGTGACACGTAATCTAGGAGTCCCATCTTGTGCATGTTACTTCCAGAACCCAGTCTCCTTTGCCCCTGCCTGGGCTTCCAAGGCAAGCTGCCGTTTGCTTATCAACCACGAGGAACAAACAACACTAAACTCAGCGGCTTAAAACAACTATGATATTATCATCTCTCGTGGTCCCATGGATTGCTCAGCTGATCTATTCTGAGTAGGACATCGAGACTTTGGGACTCCTTGCATCTCCTGAGACCTCAGGCATTTTCATGTGGCTAGCCTGGGCTTCTTCATAGAATTGCAGTCTCAAAGTCCCTGGACTTTTTACACGGTGTCTGGCTTTCTCCAATATTCAAAAGCCGAAGATACCAGAATTTCTTAATATCTGAACCTGTAAGTCCCAGAATATAATTTCTACCCAACTCTTTTGGGCAAAGCCAGTCTGCAAGCCCAGTCCAGATCTGAAAGGTGGAGAAATAAGCCCCGCCTCTTAGAGTCATAGCAACGCCAGATTGCAAAAGAAGCGTGTGGGATAGGAGATACTCTTGTGGCCATGCTTTCTTTGGGAACACCATCTACTATAGCTGTGTATTTTTTAATTCCTGAAACCTCCATTTCTCATCATCTTGATAGTTTACTTCACCATCATCTAGATCATTCTGTCCAGTATGGAAGCCACTAGCCACATGTGGTTATTTACATTTAAATTACTTAAAATTACGTAAAATTAAAAACTCATTCACATTCCAAAATCTCGCCGGCTGCTTGTGGCTTGTGGCAGATGCATCGGGCAGTGCAGATCTAGAACATTTCCAGTATCTCAGAAAGTTCTACTGCACATGGCTGATCTGGAGAACTTCCTTTTAGATATCTTGTCTGTGACAGAGACGCTGTTCCCTCGGTCCCATGTCTTTCTCTTTCTTGGCTCACTCCTTTATTTTAGTGAAGTATACCCACCAGTTTGTTCCTAAGATATGGGACATGAATGTCAATCTTTTTGGATATTATATGTCTGAATACATCCCTATTCTATCCTTATTTGATTAATATTTTGACAAAATAGAATTTTCTGGGAAACACTTTTCCCCAGGTTTTTAAATGTGTTGCTCTAGTCCCTTCAAGTTTATAAGATTGTTTCAAGAAGTTGGCAGACCTTCTGATCCTCATCCTTTGTATGTGACTTTTCCCAGGCCATATCTGGAAACATTTATGATTAAGAAAAAATCATCATTGCTCTGGAATTTTAGAATGATGTGACCTAAAGGTCATTTTTGATCTATTGCACTGCAAACACATTAAGCTCTTTCAATCTGGATGGCCATTTCCTCAGTTCTAAAATTTGTTTTATATAACATGTTTGATAATTTCCTTCCACCATCTTCATTAGAGGATCCCATATGTGAGTATCAGTAGGCCTTGTTTTCTTGACATAGTTGGTATCTCTAGAAAGGATAATGTCCATACCATCTTGTTTGCAGCATGTGTTAGTCTCCTGGCATCCTGGGAGCATGATGGAAGTGAGGGAGTTGGATTCAGCTGGCAAACTTGTAATTATCCCCCTTCTTTCATACTGGAGTCTTTCACACCCTTCTCCCCATCCCTCCCCTACCCCCAGACCTCCCCACGAGTCAGTTGAAATTTCAATGAGAATGTCTCCCAATATGCCCTCTAGCTCAAGTAGGAAGAGCAACACAGTAGCCAAGGGAGGACATTACAAACTCATTTAAAGGATGAGCCCTGTGGGGATCCAAGCCCATATGATTTTTCTGTGCGTGTGTGCATACAGTTGCATGCATAGGCATACATGTGAAGTCCTATTTACGTAAACTCTTTCATTGTAAAATAGAGGTGGAAAGTTTCCCCACTGTAAAACAGAGATGGAAAGTTTCCCTGATCATTTGTAAAAATTGCAAACCTCTCAACCAAAAACTAAAAGAATCCCTAAAAATGAAATATAAAGACTAATTTTACCTATGATATGAATGCAAAAATATTAAATAAAATGTAAGTATATCAAATTCAGCAAAATATTTTTAAAAAATCTATGGGCAGCCATGACATACACCATGAACTGAAATATTTTTGAAGATGCTTATCACTAACAATGTATTAGATTATTAGGTTAAATAAAAATAGACATTTGAACAAATTCATATCTGTTCCTGTTTTTAAAAAATAAAAATAGAAAACTGTTCTAACATGATAAAGAATGCAGGATTTGGGATGTAAATAAGCACCAAACAAAGGAAAAAGTCTATGAAAACTGAGTTTAGGGAATACTGTTTAGAGCATTTTTAAATAACAGGTCAAAAGAAAAAAAAAATAACAGATTTCTTATTTGCAAAGCTTCTCAGAGGCTTTTATATGCTAATATGCATGTGAATTTCCAAGAAACTATTTAACACAGTTTCATCACTAACCCTCTTCCCCTTCCCACCAACATTCTTTGAGACTCATTTCTCTTATGACAAGGATGTCCATTCTCAATACTACAATATAAATCAACTTTGTTTGGGAAGACGCAGCCAATGCAATGTGCCATGAACAGTCATGCGATTATGAATATTGACGAGGATGGTAATAATACATCGATTATGAAAATGACTTATCCTCTTGGTGAAACCAAGAGAATCAACTAAAAATTATGTACTCTGTAAAAACAATCTCTTTCCTAATAGCAAAAGTAACAAAATGATACTTAGTCGCAACTTGAGCAAGACCTGGGTACAACAATAAAGACAGTATAATCTTGCCAAGAGACATAAAAGAAGACCTGGAAAAATAACATAAAGGTATGTTACTGGACAGTGCTACACAGATGTTAGTTTTCCAAAATTAAATTTAGGTTTAATATAATAAAGTCACAATGCTTTTGACATGGGAGTAAGAGCAGAAGGGAAAAGTTTGGTAGTGTGGCTCTAAAGTACATCTGGAAAAAATGCCCCCTCCCCCAAAAATAATCACAAAAAGGTCAAGGAAAATAGATTTGCCAATCAGATATAAAAATATCTTACAAATCTGCCTTAGTTGAAGTAGTGCTAGTTAAAGTGGTACTGTTGTAGGAAAATAGAAAAGGACAAGAGCAGGAAGAGGAAACCTGGATGTCTGCAAGTAGGATGGCTGGTAAGGCCGGTTCCCTGAGGACCAGGCATGCACAACCACAGGAAATAAAGACAGATAAGGAGCTCTGCCCCCACGTAGGGCACCATTCGGATGGACCAATGAGCTCCAACCAGCTAAGGTGCCAATCAACAGAGATTACCAGGACTCAACCAATGGCCAAACAACACGAATCCAAGTGGGAGGATTTAAACCCCCAGGAACGTAGCTGTTGGTGCTCTAGAGCCACACTGGAGCCCGCCCAGTCCTCTCTGGGGTGTACTCTCTTTTTACTAAATAAACTGTCCTTTGCTTTTCACCTCTGGCATGTCTCATCCAATTCTTTGTCCAAGACACCAAGAACCCGGATTTAGCTGGCAAAACCTGCAGTTTCCCACAACAGTACTAATAAAGGAACACACAGGAAGAAAAATGCAATTGAGTTTATAGCCTAGAAATAGATTCCTTTAATGCATACATTTGTGAATATTACTTTAATGTACAATAAACCTGCTAGCACAAGTAATTTAGAGAAGAGGGAAGATTATTTCATAAACTGCTGGAGCAACTGATTCACACTTGGAAAAAAATCAAGATATCGCCCTACCTCACAACTCAAACTAAAGTCCGCTAGATAGCCTGAACAGTTAAATGTGAAAAGTGAAACCATACGACAAATGGAAGAAAATATAGATGAAGATTCACCTGATATTGGAGGGGGAAGGTCTTTCTAACCATCCCGCCAAGGAAGGGGACTAACGAAATGCTTGATTGGCTTGAGGATCTAAAGAGGAAAAACTTCTACACACCAACTGACTTCATAAGATTAAAGGGCAAACACAGACTGGAAAAAATTTCAGAAATATGGAAAGCGCTCCTCAAAATTAATGATACAAAAAACAAATATAAATGTGAATAAACTCATAACTAATACACAAAAGTTGAAATAAAAATAGTACATATAATAATAAAGGCCCGATTCAGTGATTATCAAAGACATATAAATTAAAAAATAATAGTGATATGTTGTGTTCACTAACACATTAGCAGAGATTAAAAAAATGCTTAATTTTTGTAACGATGCAATGATAAATATATGCCAAATACTGCTGGTGATCGTGTAAATTGGTATGGTTTTTCTAGAAAGTAATTTAGAAATATATAGAGAGACTCTTTAAAAAGTTTATGATTTTTTGACCTGATATGATATTTATTCTTTTAAGAATATGGCTATAGAAAGTAGTCAAAAATATAGACAAATAATTATGCTTAAAAGACTCAAAGTCTTTATTTATTAATCAAAATTTATTAATAAAAATTTTTATTTATTAATAAAATAGGAAGAAGGTAACTACTTCAAAAATGAAGAATAATCACATTTTTGGGATAGGTTCAAATAATGAAATATAATACTGACTTTAAAATTTATATTTTAAAAGAATATCTTTTAATAACATCAGAAAGGATCATGCTAGAATGTTATTAAAGAGGCTGGACACGAAAGTGTGTATGTATGATGATCCTTTATCTTCAAAGAAGACTGTCTAGAAAAAAAACCATGTTGATATTATTGCCAATGTGTGATTATGAATAATTTTTTAATACTCAAAATAATTTTTAGTACCTAAAAGATTTCCAAAAATTAACTTTTATACATTATCAGGTAAGCTTAGCACATTCTATTGTAAAAATTGGATGAGTTGAATGAATGAATGAATGCATTCCTCTTACAAATTTATTCTGTATCAAGAGAGGAACGTGGGGCATCTACATTGAGCTGTGTTTCTGACATGGTTTTGTCATTCGCACAGAAGCTAAGAAATGGGGTATGAAGAGGCCCATGCCCACCCAGTTATCACAAGGGAAAAACAGGGTGATTCTAGAAAACTTTATAGAACTCATAGATGTATGTAAAATCAGCTTTGCAAATTATAAAGACTACATTATACTAGTTGCATTCTCTACTGAGACAATGACTAAAATATAGAAAATATACATTTTCAGCAAATTAGATGAACAATTGGGAATAGATAGATAATAATGATGCTTCTGTCATGATTTTCTATGTTCTATCTGCTAACCAGTTAGTAAGATCTTATTAACTCAAAAAAATTTAAAAACTTTTTATCATTCATTACATAATTCACTTACTTTTCTTCCATGGTCAAATATTTTATTGATTGTTGGTGGTGATTTCTGGTTGGTTGGGGTTTTTTCCTTAAAAACAGTTCTTATTTAAAACCAATGTCAAAAGAAATATATATTACTACTGATTATGAAAATGTTAACATTTTAGGGAGAATCAAGAAATGGTGATGTTGGTGAAACTGTTCCCTTCTTGAAATAAAAGGTGATTTTAGCCACACAATTTAGCAGCAATTAGCCACATTAATTGGAAAAGAGTTGTGATACAGAACTTTCTGTGGGAGGACAGGTATTTTCAGTTTCTCTAATGAGCCTAATCTTGGCTTTCATACAGTAATCACAGTACAGAACATGTCTAAAGTCTGGTAGATCACTGACATATTCTTTGGGACCAAGCTTCCTTCTTTTTTCCCATCCATCCAGAATTCAACCCTATTTTTCTAGGAGAAGGGCCGTCTGAATAAACTAAAGACCAGGTTCTCTTTTCTGGCTTACTTTGGTAGTCATATTTATATGTTTCTCCTTATAGAAGTCCTAATCCGAATAACTCTGAATTTGTTCATATAGCACGTAACACTCTGCTTCCAGCAGGAGTTTTAGGTGGTTTACAAGACTAAACAGAAAACATAAATTGACATGTTGAAGAATTTCTGAATTTTAGGGAATTGGTCAGAACACCTTACTTTATTTGTCAGGTTTGTTAGCAGAGCTGCCAGCGAGGCAGAGTGCACCCCTGGCAGACATCTGTGCTGCAGCACAAAGACCTCTGTCTCTTAGCTCAATGCAAACAGGAAACATTCCACCTCCAGCAAATTAAAGCTTAGAACATTGCCAAGTCTCACAGCTCAGGAAGCTGGTGACCCTTTGGTTATCTGCACCAATTCCCATTCTCTGTGGAACAGCTGGGCCTCCATATCCCCCAGGCAGCAAACGCAGAGCACTCTGCTGCCCTTGGCATGACTTCCAGTGGCAGGTCCAGAGAGATCCTAAGAGTGCTGCTGTTCGAGTACTTGGTTTTAAGTTGCCAGGTGGGAATTGTGCATACAGGGAAACATCTTCGTGACTCTGAAACTTCAAAGGCACACAGATGGCGTTCCATTATTAATTTCCATCTTTCTACATTGAATAATCCCCTCCATGTAAAAAAAGAAAGCTACACATTTTTATAAATTAGTTATAGTAGTGTAGGTCTTAAGAAATTTATTCTCATTAATGTTTTTTTCATGGTTGTCTGATAAAAAGTCTAGAATTTTGTAGTTTACTCTCTAACATTGGTAACATCCATGCATAATAATGTCCATAGCCTAATGTCCATGTTTATGAGTTATATCTAATAGCATTTGTATTTTAATATTTACAACATAGTGATTGTAGTGGTTGCTAGCAAACTGCCTCTCTCTTTAATTGATGTTATATACATTTTCATCAGTTTCTTCCACGTATACAATTTGCTTGTGCATATGTATGTGCATGCGTGCATGTGTATGTATGTAAGTTTTACTTATTTTTCCCACAAGCGGGACTTGCGTTTTGATATCTGTCATGATGACTAAATTGGGTCCTTTATGAATCACCACACACGCCACATGACCCTGGTCACTGCTACTCTTTCTTTACCTCCTTTGCTGTCTTGTAAAAGACTAGTCACTGGACTGAGAACTCGGGATCTAAAACAACATTATTCTTTAGTATTATAGTTTGAGTGTATCTTTAAGGAGCCTAGTGACATTTAAACAACAACACTAATTCTCTTCAAGTCTGTGGACTGTGTCCCAACATTATCAGCAAGGGTGACAGCATGTGTTTATGAAGCCTGTCAAGGACATTTCAATGTAACCTCCGAAGGGCTCACCTCTCCTCACCACGGACCAGAGAAAACCGTGCCAGCTCTCACTGTGGTTAAGCATGCTACATTCCTGGTTCATTTGTATTTCCTGGATTTATAAGGTACAACACTGTAATACCTGATCTTAGCATATAAAGTCCCTAAATTCTCCGACGGAAACTGCAGCATGTCTCAAATTTGAGGTTTAAAATGCAAATTAATTCATGAAGCCAGGACACACTCTTTGAGGTCAAAGTTGACAGGACAGGAGGGGCATGCTCTATCCAATAGACTTTCCAGCTGAGCATAGATTCCACCCTCACAGGCCAAAGTCAGCAGAGTTGGGAATCACAAACAAGAGGCCTGGAACAGTCCCCTAAACTTTAGGCAACTGAAATCTGGCATGGAGTCTGAAAAGCGATTCAAATAGTTCCCAAAACACATCTGTGCAAAGTGAGGGAGGATCTAGCAGAGCCAGTCAAAACCTGCAGCGGAGTTTAGATAGGAAAGGCTGAAAATTGCCCTCTTGGCACAAAAGTTACCTGACAATATGTGATAAATGAGGAGGACAGACCAAGCCCTGTCCCAGGTAGTGTGCAGGAGGGGCGAGGGAGATGTGAGCCTTAGAGTGTGATTTTTAAAAACTTATATCTAATTGATTTGCAGGAGGAGGGAAAGCTGGGGCCACACCTGTCACCTGGGACTTCTCTGTTACTCTGATTCCCTCTAACACTTTATTTGCTCATCAGTATTATTGGCTTTAAAGGCTTGATTTTTGGTCAGAACATGTCCAATAATAACTTGCAAAACCCTGACCCTTGTCATGTTTAATAATTATTGGAGAAAGCTAAAGGAATACATGAAATAAAAAGGACAAGAGAAAGGTGGTTAAAATTTGAACCGTTTGAGTTAGAAGAGAGATAAAGAATTAAGAAATAAGCCCAGAACTACAATAATAACAAAAAACAATAGACTGAAATGGCCTTTTGGCAAGGAAAGAAGAGACAGAGAAACTTTATAAAATGTCTTCAAGGGTAACACTGTAGAGGGCCATGGTACAGACAGGAAGGCAGACTTCAGTGTTTTGCTGAAGCTATGAGAACAGATGGCTAAATTTTCAAGAATTATGTGAGCTGATTGTTAAATGCAGCCTTTATTAAACAGTAAAATATGCAAACTTAATGATTAAATAAACTTACAACAAAGGTAATAAATATTCAAAACTTATCACTTTCTAATTGTTTCACTATATTTTACTCTTATCTATGCTCTGGAGGTTATTTGTGTTGTTTTATCTATATCATGAAAATACTAAATAATGGTGAGCTACTCTGTCTTTCTTCCTAAGGATACTTTTAGTAATATCAGATTGGGAGCCAAAAATCTGCCACGGTGAAAGTATCTACACCATGAAAACTAGTGAAAGCCAAGAATACAAGCTTGCTTTATTATTTTGTTGGTTGTCTAGACTTACAAAAGCGATTATGGAGAAAATATTTGTGATGTGTATTAAACTTAAAATATGTCATCTGTAGCCATTACATTGTGAATTGCACCAAAAAATTAAGAAATTTATTTTTCTAGTATTGGAAAACTATTATCTGATTCAGCAAAAGAATAAATAAGTGGAATTTTGCATATATCTTGGTTATTTCACTTTCATTTTATTAACTCAAGCAAAAAAAATCAACCAACATTTATGTTGTAACTACACTAAGTTTATTAATTGAAGTTATAGGTTGTGTGTGGATTTAAGAGTTCAGTAAGAATTAACAAAATCATTCTGTGAGACTCAGTTAGCAATATGGAATTATAATGAGTGCAGCATATTTTATCATTATCAGTTGTTTGCTACAAATCCTTTATACAGGTAAAATTTATAAGAAATATATGTATATATCTGCATTCTTCCTAGAGTTAGTTATTAAATATTTATGTGCACATGATTGGATAGAATACATACAGTGTTTTAACAGTGAAAAATGGTAGGATGCTGTTGGGAAACTTAGTAGTGAGACTGTAGGAAGAGAATCTAAAACCATAACCGACTTTGCCTCCAGATTAGGCAGCAGGTAGTCCCCTCAGTTAACCAAATGCAGGACCCTCTGTTTGCTTGATGGCACAACTGTAATAAAAGTCAGCGAATGCTATTGCCAGTGAGAAGTTAGAAGAAATGCATATTTTTGTTTTATTTTGTTTCTCACTGCATCTTTATGTAAAAACCGAATTGTGATTTAACTAATACACTAAGAAATACATGTAAGCAATATTTGTGGTTTATAAATTTGTAAATGTTATATGTGATAGAGACAAGAAGAAGGGATATCTCTCACCACCTCATGTGTTTACTAACATTCATTCACCTTTTGGGAATAAACTGAAAACACAAAGCACTGTTGCTTATATGTAAACCATGCAGGGAATATATCTAAGGTCCTGACCAGCACACACTCTTTAGGATTAGAGTTCAGAACTCTAGAAAAGAAATTGCAGTTAGAAAGGTAGAATTCCTACAGTGATCTGTGTCCCCTCTCATTTTTAGAACTTTAGTATGATGATGATTTTTTTATTATTATTATTATGGTAGCCTATTTTTCTGCAGCCTTCTAATGGGGAATCCTGAGCTCCTCCACTCCCTCCCCTACTCCATGCCTGGAGAGATGGAAGGCTGAAATGGATAGATCAATGACCAGGAAATTTTGGGGGCCACTGTGAGAGGATCTCTGCCTGAGTTCCCAGGTTCAATTTGTTTGGGTATTCTCTCTCTCCTCCTCACCTGAGGTCACCGTTAAACAAACCTTGGGGTACTTTCTTGAAGTTTAGGTGTTTCTCCACCCTGTGAAGGCTGAATTAGCTCTGATCTGTTTTGTCATGACACAAGTTTCCATGAACTCAGCTAGCCTGCTCATAAGACCATTAATATACTGAGAATTTAGTCAAATGCATCTTTTGAGGAATGGGTGTGGGCTTGGGGATAAGAAACTTAAGAAATTCCTCAACTTAATTTTTACGGTTTTAAGCCATTTAGATATATCACTCAGGGAAAAATGAGTCCATTCGTTCACTACAGTAGACACTGGTTGGTTTCCCAACATTCATTCCTCCTTTCCCCCATCGTGGAGCAGACAGATGGTTTGAGTGGGCTAAGTAGACTTCACAGATTGTCTAAGCCAATCAAGGTAATGCCATTCTCCCTGACAGCATGATTGATTCAGAAAATAGAGCCCAGGGCAGTCATTGGTTACACAGTGGTGCAGCCAATCAAATGCTCAGGAACATTGCTGGGAATTGTGGGACACCTGTGGTCTCTCTCCTTTATAGATAGAGTGACACACAAATGAAGCTGAGACTTAGAAGTGGAAAGAGATGAGAAATACCTAGAGAAGTGGGGCTAGAACTCTAATAAAAAATGTGCCTGAAACTTGCCCAATTTCTAAACTTTTTAGTTGCATAAGGCAATAACTTCTCTCTACTATTTCAATTAGTTTAAACTATTTTTTTCTCTTACAGTCTAAACCATGTGATAGCAAAATGTGACATCGGGGTTTGGTAAAATGTGCCAGTAACTCGATCCTTTAAGGAAGAGTAAACATTTGACTGGCCTCATGGAGTGTGCAGATTTCTCCTCCCAGGACCATTCTGGTTCCCGGCCATCCTTCAATCCCTTCACCAGACAAGACGTGAATAATGTTCTCCACTTCCAACATTCCTCTTCTATCATTACTTTTTGCCCCAACACTGCACAGTTCCTCTACATATTGTCCAAATAATCATTCAATTTCCCTTTGGAGTTGAAGGAAAAAAATAGGCAGGAATAGGTGAGGAGGATTAGCCAGATGTGTTTTTTGACAATTAACTGAAACATCTGAGCAATTCAAATCCAGCCCTTTCCTGTTAAAGAACATTGGCCGATGATATATATTAGTTGTATTTTTCTGACATATGTTTTTAATAATAATGATGATGATATGAAACACCCCCCCCCAAAGTTGATAGCAAACAGAAAAATGCTTGTACTAAACCAGAATTTTTTTCCCTAAAGCCAGAGAGTGCATTTTTGAGATGACCTGGGATCAATCCCCGTCATCAAAATCTCACTGTTCTGAGTACTTCTCTGCTAAGGACATTTCCTTTAGTAAATCGAGAATTATTCACTTAAAAAAAAAAAAAAACCCTCTAAGCCTTTACTCTGAATTGCAACCACAATAGTAGAAATGCTCTTGTTTTTATCTGGGACATTTCTTCCCAGTACTGGCTGTACCTTTTTAAATTGTTCAGTGCCTACTTCCATATTTTATTATTCTTTTCACATATGAAACATGTTGTCAGCTTTTAGACAGCTTGACAATGTGGCCATGCTAAGACAGACGGGTGGATTACGGGGAAAGTTGAAGCTGGGGCCTTCCAAAAGAGCACACTGAACAAAGTTTTGTTCTTCACATTACTTTAGAAGGGGTGATCTTTAACACCTCTACTCCAAACACTTTCTACTATGTGGCTACCTCTGGGCCCACCCCCAGCCTCACATTCTAACCCGTTGCTCCAGTCTGGCTCACCCTTAGCTTGGGCACTGGGTCTTGGCCGGCTGTCTTCCTTACTCCACTAGCACTGGGGGTCAGGCCCTAAGCTAAAGCCACCTTCAGTGTGCATTCTGACATGCACCTTTCACTTTCATAAGCCAAACTTTCGGACTATAACAATAACTTCGATTAGCTTAAATATTTATAAAATGTGAATTTTTTTTGTTTACATATTTAATGCATGTTCATTGCAGAAAATGTCAATAAGGGAAAAAAATCCCCCAAATCCCACATCCCAAAGAGAACTGCTACTAATATTTGACGTATATATTTGCAGATTTCTTTGCAAATATTTTTCTATCCCACATGCATATCTATATCCATATCTATATGGATATCGATAGATGTATTTTCAAATACTCTAATATGGATATATATATTCCAACATAATATACAATGATTATATTGTGTATATAGTTTTATAAACTACCTTTTCATTTGCTACAAATGAATTGGATTTCCTTTTCAGTAAATACACATGCACTTCATCATTGTTAATAACTGTGGCTAGTCAGTTATATTAATATGTCATAACTTACCTGCAATAAATAGATATTTTATATGATCCCCAGTTTTTTTTTTATTTATAAACATTGCTAACATGAACATGTTAGTGCTTCATTTTTACCCAGTTACATAATTATTGTCTGGGATATATTCTTAGAAGAACATTATTGATGTGATAAAATATGAATACTTTTTAAAGCTTTTGGTACATACCCATATTTCGCTACAGAAAAGTTGTATAAATATGGGCTTCCAGCAGTAGGGGATGAGTCAGCTTAAGCTTTGACTGTATTTGAATATTATCAGTAGGATTAATGATTGGAGGGATCATGAAAATGTCTTTTTTGTCACCAGTCGGTTACGATTTAACCCAATCTATAGTGGTCATACCATTATTTCCACCATTGTCTTGGACAGAAAATAAAATTGGTTATTTAGGACCTAAAATCCTCAATGAAATGACATAATTTAGCTTAAAATGACAGTAGACTTAAAGGACATTAGACAGAGGGTTCATAATATATTTGCAGAGAAAAAACACCTTAGCAAAAGTTGAAAATAATATTTACTTCACTTAATTTTTATATCTAAGATTCAGAATTTATATCTAATGCATTCACATAAGCCCCAAATAGGTAAGCCTTGCTTGCCTAAATTTCTTCTCTGGTTCCAGGCCCATATTTCTCTTCTAACTCAGGATACATCTACCTTAATCTACGTAGTGATGCAACCCAATACCTCCAGAGTCTAATTTTCAAATATTTTCCCCACCTTACCTATTTTGGTTACGAGTACTGTCATTCTCCTGTTTTCCCGGCTCAATGTATCTGAGCTATCTTTAACACATCAAAATCATTGCAATTCTCTCTAACATCCCTGCTTTCTATTTCCACAACACAAAATTTAGGTTTTGTAACCTTCTCTGGACACTAGACAATTGCCGGTCTCCTTGCTACCCGGGGTTTTCCCATTTCTCATTGCTTGCTATTTTATGACTAATTAAGATGACTAAGTCATAACTGTGACTCAGCTACTCCCCATATCACATGCTCTCAGTAACTCCTGACTGCTTACTGGAGTAAACCCAAACATCATAGCCTGACATCGCATGCCTGGATACTTACAGCCATTTCAGCAGCTCAGCGGTGTTGCTGTCCTCCCATCCAAACCTCTGCTTCCCACATTGGCCATTCTAGCTGAGCTGGAGTGTTGCTGTGCTCTAAACATGCTCCACACTGTTTCTAATCTAAAACTTTGCTCCTATTATTCCTTTTCCAGGATACTTCTCTTGCTTATCTCTTTAGTGTTTTAATTCAAAAGAGACAAGAAGCCTCCTGCTGGTGAATTTCCACTGCACTTTGATTTAGTTCTTTAGACATTAATAGTTATTTGTTTTCTTATGTCTTCCCTGGGCTTAGTTGGTTCAGCTGTTTGTGGGCAGGGGCTGTGACTGGTCCTTCTCTGAATCTCCAGCACTTCCCCAATGCGTCAAATGGAGCAGTTGCTCTAAAGTGGCTGTTGGGTCCATAAAGAAGGCTAATGGGGAATTCAGTGGGATAGTACCTTTTAAAACATACCTTAAGACTTAAAAATGTTTAAAAATGACATTCCTTCAAATTGATGAAACTAAAGTCACATTAGATACTCCAAGTTACATGGTATGTTATCTACTCTTAGAAATCCCAGAATCTAGGAAGTGACAACGGGTTTCCCACAAGATAGGTTAACTCCGTGATGGAAATATATGATTCCAAGTGGCTGTTCTTCAAAGACCAGTACCGTGGTGAGACTTTGCTTGATGGTCCTCTACAGTGATTGACAAAGCTGTTAAAAAATTGCAACTCCCCCCTCAAGTGGCTAGCATGCCTCACCTTAGGGGAGCTTTGGTTTTTCTTCTCTTTAAATTTCATTTATTTTTTTCCCTCCAGCTCTCACTTTTTGGAAACCTGTAACACCTTGCCTATCACAACTGGCATGCCCCAAGTTGAATGAGTCTAGGAAAAAAAGTAACCTCAACTATTGACTGAGCTGCTTTTCCAGCCTCCAGCCCCCAAGATGAAAAGGAAAAGATAGCTAAAAGATTTATAACTTTTTTTTTCAGTTTCCATATTTTTACTCTCATTTTGAAGAAGCTTAAAAATGACTGTCTTACTAGTAATTGCCACCAATTAGTAGAGTTGTATTGATCCATTTTTTAAGGCAGTGAATTGAATAAGCTTCCTCAGTCTTGGATTAATTGATCTTTTGTCTATGATATCACTTTAATACTGATATAAGGCATGCCACTCAACTGCTCAAAAACCTTCAGTGGTTCCCCACTGTCCCTAAGATCTAGCCCATGTGTGACTTACTAGTCGTATTTTACAGTCAATCCCCAGGATACTTTCCCATCCTTACTTCTAGATAAAAGAACCCAGCCATGTAATGCCAGGCTATGACATCTGGTTTAATCCAGTATGCAGTTGGGAACCACTTGCAGTATTTGATATGGGAAGTAGCTGAGTCAGAGTCATGACTTAGAAATAAAGGAGTAAAGTAGCAAACATGAGCCCTCCGTTAGATGGGCACATTAACAGTTTCACTCCTTGGATCACTTTGTTCTGCTTGTCTGAAATGCTGATTCCGGTTCTCTAAATCCTACTCATCCTCCAAGGCCCATATTTATTGCATGAAACCGTTCCAGGTTATTTCACCTCAAAGGGACAAATTATTCCCTTTTTGGACATTCAATAGCACAAATGGTCTGAGCCATCCCTGAAGTATTCAATTTGCTGTTGCTTTGCTATATATCATTGTCTTACATGATCATTTAATGGGTTTTTAATGCACGCTACTTGTTTCTTCAATTAGGTTATAAGTTTCTTGAGACCTGTGATTATATCATACACATCTTTGTAACCAAGTGATAAATTTACTAATGTATTTGCTGTAGATTTGCTATCAATATTTGGCAAATACTGTTAATGCATAATGAAGTTAAGTTTGGAAAACCATGGTTGCTCAGTTACCTCTGACTCCCTCTAATGGTGTCCAAGATACAACATCTGGCTGCACATTCTCCTTTCATGCATTCGATGGAATTCACAACCATCAGATGTGACACAGAGAACAAAGTGAGCTACAAGCAAAAATTAATAATCATAATTATTACAGCCCAGGTGCATCAATCTCTTATTGTATGACAAGAGCCGTCAAAGACATCATACAAATTTTCTCATCTAGCCTGCACAAGAATTGTATTGAGATAGTTACTTTTCTTTTGTGTTTACAGGTGAGGAGACTGAGGACAGCAATGTCAAGGACACACAGTGGAATTTACCCTCATTTCAGATTAGGCGGTTTGGAGCATGCAAATGGATATGTTGGGACTCTGGAGTAATTGGCTTTTTGGCTATTGCAGTTTATCCCTAAATCTTATCACATGTCTTAATCAAGAATGTATGTTTCTAACAAACACATGTGCACGGCAGGCAGTACTTAGTTTAGTTTGAAAGCAATTGAACAATTACATATGACAATACAAAAGTCAAAGAAAAGCTTGTTCAAATGGCCAATCTATGCTCAAATTTCCAAAAGAGATAACTATTTCAGAATAGGCCTTATTTGGTACTGCTTTGCCTATAAATAGGCTTAATCGAAAATGAAATGATTTGCATAGTAACAGCACATGTACCTTTTCATTTGCTAGTATTACAACTTAAACTGAATTAAAATTGAAACAGTGTCATTTGAAGTAGGAAAATAGCAGATGATGTTAACATTAGTATTGATCCCATATTGTAGAGAAAGTGAATTGTTGTAATAAACAAAGAAAAAAATGCATAAATAAAAAATAAAAATCCTCCCCATAGGGAGGTAAATAATGCAGGTGGATCTTGTATGAATAATGGTAGATTTTCCTTATAAATATATTTTGGAATTATACATTATCCATAGCTAGACAACACCAATATTTTTTTAAAAAACAAAATTTAAAATAAAAGTCTCTTTTTTTTCTTGAGCATACATTATTATTAACAAGTGGCATCTGGTTCCCATTAACATTGAGAGAAGAGATCTATCTTAGGAATTATGGTTTAAGTTGAAATGTAGGCCAGGAGAATTAGCCACACCTCCTGCTTCACATGCATTTGTAGTCATGCTAATCACCAGCCAGGAGCAGGTCTCTTTTTCTTCCCCTCTCTCTTGCAAAATGAATTAAATAATGTAAAATGTCTTTCACTGTGTTCAGGGCAAGTTAGCCATATGTGCATGAAAGACTGAGAGTGCGTGTGTGTGTGTGTGTGTGTGTGTGTGTGTGTGTGTGTGTGTATGAAGACAGAATGAGAGAGAGAGAGAAAGAGAGAGAGAGAGGAGAGTCCTTGGAAATAGACCTTCATGTTGCCATTCACAGCAAGCATTCCATCTACTATGAGAAAGTGATCAGGTCCTAAATTTCTCCATAGACTTGTAAAAACTACTTTTAGACATTATCCTGGTACTTGGAAAGACAGTAAAAAAATAAATGGTTTCTAATTTTAAAAAAATAAATAAAGTGGAATTTGAAGGGCTGAATGAGAGGTGTCCAGGGGGGAAAAGTGGCTGGTGACAGCCAAAAGATATAACGTGAGTAGAAAGCAGAGCTGTTTGGTGCCCAGAGCCCTGAAGTCTAATCAGACAGAAGTAGATTGCAACCAGTCATTTGCTCTGTGTCCCTGGGAAGATTACTTAGCCTTTCTGAGCCTTCTTTTCCTCACCTGTAAATGAGTGGGGACCCCGGTGAGGATTAAACTAAATAAGACCTTCTCTTTCAAATGCCTTTAAGAGTGCCCAGACCCACAGTACGGTTGTATGCTGTCAACGCATGTTTGTTTCCTTTTCTGATTTCTTTCAGCTACCTTAGGAAGCCCCAGTCTATCGCCTATTTAAAATACCCTCACAGAGCCACGTTATTCTCACATAATGGCAGATCCTGATTACCCTAGCTGAAGTAAGATAAACAGACTAGAAGGTTCAGTTCCACCTGGACTAATTAAATAATGGTTTGTTCATCTACATTCTGGCCCCCTAGCCAGACAGGAGTCAACTATGTCAACCTTGACATTCCTTATGAAGATGCTTGGTTCTCGTCTACCAAAGAAGGAAGAACGAGGTTGACTGACAGCTCCTATTTTCTTCGGTCCCTGGATCAGAAAGTATTTTTGTGTGCTTCGTACCTTCTCCTCTTGCTTTTCTTTCCTCTCTTTTTTCTTAACTCTCAAATCCCTCCCCGGCCCCACATAAATCTGATGGTGAAAAATGTCATCTAAATTTCACATTTTAATAAAGTAAGCACAGCAGTGGGGAAAAGTGTTTTGAGAAAATAGGCTTCTCATAAGGCAACCTTGCTTATGAAGCTGAAGTCGTGAAGTAGTTTGTCATGGCTAAAGTTTGGAACAAAGCACTCAATGTCCTTTGACCAATGATGCAAGGGTAGAGGTCAGGAGGAGAAGAATATTGTTCCACAGAAGGTCCATTAGATATTCCCATAGGAAAAGCACTGTTATAGTCCCATAACTATGCTCTGTTGAAACCAGTGGCTCACAAAATGCAGGGTGATGAAATAGGGCTTATTTCACACTCTTGCTTCATTAGATTTCAGGTTTGGGAGTGAAGGGTTATAATACGCAGCCAGATGGGCTACGAAAGCAGATGAAAGTATAAAAGAGGCATCAAGGAGAGGTCAGATGTTGTAGAGTAAGACACTTCTCATAAAGCAAATGGAAATATAAATTATGCCACGGCGATATGGAACAAAGGAATAATCAACCTTGACATCTCTGTGATATACAAACTGTTACACCCTATGCTCTGTAGATCGTGTTGGTGAGATGTTCTCTTGGACGAGGGCCATTGACAAGTGATATCTCTAGAAATTGCCTTCAGTAGTCAAGGGAGGGGAAGCAAAGACTCAAATAGAGTTGCAGGAGAAAGAGAAGTAATGATTGTTGACTGAAAGCCAACTCTCTGCCAAGCACTGTGCTAACTGCTTTCCATTTTGCTCAGTCCTCAACAACAATCTGATGCTTTTGAGATGGTTCCACCCTTTATGCAAATGAGATAACAGAGTCCTGGTGCCCAAGTGAACAGGCTGATGAGTGATAGAGCTGACATTTCAACCCGAACCTGGCTGAGAGCAATGCTTATTTCCTCTCATTATAGTAAGCTTTCCATGAAAGAAAGAAATAACTTATAAGTTTGGAATCTGAGATAATTTTTCGAAACCTGTGCTTCCAAATGTACTCTATGGAATACCAGTTTTGAGGTATAGTTTCCCGAAAGTTTGTTCCTGTTAAATAAATATGCGTATCTTTATATACTCTCATGTCTTTCCAAAGATTCAAATACATATTAACTTAGATAAATCTCTGAAAAAAATAAATAAATAAAGCTGTTTAACTCCATTTAATGAAACTTCATTTTTTTTCTTTGAAAATTTTCTTTTGACTAATACATTTTTAAATCTCTCAGCCCGTAGTTAACTTAATATTCTTTAAGAAACACTGTTTCAAGAAACAACACACACTCTTGATTTTTCTTCTGTCAAGCTGTTTATACTGACAATAAATTAACCAACACTCATGATTAAAAATGCATGACCCAGTAGGAAAGGGTCCTCTTTAAAAAAAAGAAAAAAAAAAAATCGGGGTCCATGGAGCACACTGATATAGAACATGCTTTGTTTTGGGCTCTGATAAACAGTACTGAAATTCTACCACTGTGTCTTTCTGGATAAGCAATCTTGGACAATATTTAAACTCTCTGAGCCCTTCTTTCCTTGTCTACATGATGAGAATCATAAATTCTACTTCGCAGGATGATAACAATTAGAATAAATGATAATAATTCATATGAAATGTTCTATAAACCATGAAGAGCTGTTAAGTGTTATTATTTTAACCTCGCTATTCCTTTAAATAATCTCATTATTTCCTCCTGTGTCCTCTCTTTTGTTAGAGTAAAAGGAATTGTGAGAAGGAAACATGAATGTTCCCAGGTCTCAAGATCACACTAATTGTGTGACTAGTTACTAAAGGAAGAGAAGTCAGCCCCAGGTCTCAATGGACTGTTATGTCATAACAACAGTAAGACGCTGTCCTAATTTGATATGTAATACAAGGATACTTTAAAAAGTTTGTGGAAAAATAGAATTGAAAGATTTTTCATGACCCTTTTGAAGTACCCTTGTGTTTGTATAAAACCAAGACTTTTCATCAGGCCTAATGCTGTAACACTGGACTATAAGCAATCTTATTAAAACACAATATTCTTATTACTATTATGAACTGGTTTTGTTCAGAAAATTCTGGACAACACACAGGTTGAATCATATGAAATTGTTTTAGTAGGTCAAGAATGGGTAAATATCATCTATTTCCTATGGTTCCACCTAAGATGTGTCTAAATATCTTCTGAGGGAAAATTCTAAGGACCCTCAAGCTGCAAAGTTCTGGAGTAAGTAGACAATTAGAAAAAAAAAAGTACAATTTAACTGTCATATTGAGAACTTACATATTTTTATTTTCTTCATGAAATTTAAATAAGGTATGTGAGACTGTATAGAGAACGGGAAATTTATTGGGGATATTTCATGAGTTGCCCACAAAAAGGGGGGACCAGCTTGAGTTTCTGCTGATGTGTGTAAGATTGACAAGGACAGAGTTCTCCAATTCACTGCCCTGCCGTCTTGTCTGAAATTGACCCTACCCAATTACAGGTGCATGGTAAATATTTGTTAATGAAGTTGGTGAGTGAATGAACAATTTAATAGTGTTTATAATATAGGCATGTGCAATCAGGAAGCTTGAAGTTCCTCCACATATTTGATGGTGCCCACACTGTTCCATGGTTCAAAATGCCAAGTCCTGTTTTTACCTATGTAATTGGGAAAAAGTTGTTGAACTTTTCTGTGTTTGACTCCCATGTTTCAAGTGGAAATAAAGTCAGAAACTTAAACCAGTTTTCTACAATTTTGTACCTAGTACTTAGTGGAAATGAAAATCAAATCCCATCCACAAATCAAATTCCATCTACAATGTTACAATCTCAGTTACTTCTTTAAGCAATTATTCTCAATTACTTGAATCTCAATTACTTTAACTCCTTCTGCCGTGGTCTCTTAGAATCTCTGAGAACACTGGCTCCATGCAATGAGAAGCCCAAGACATGGAGAGGCCACGTACAGGTGCTCCAAGTGAAAATTCCAGCCAAGCCCAGCCTTAGGGTCATCCCAGACCAGATTCACAACATATGAGCGAAGAATCCTCCAGATGATTCCCGTCCCAAGCCATTCCTCTTCCTGTCACCCAGACTGATCTCCAGTCTTACCAGCTGAGGCTCCAGACACCATGGAGCAGGATCAGGCCATCCCCGATATGTTCTGTTTAAATTCTTGACTCACTTGAAAATTATTATTAATCTTTACTGTCCTCCAAGGGGCCTCAACCAGAGAAGTCAGAAACAAATGGGAAATGGCCCTAATGAGGAGGAAATCATTGCACACAGAGTTTACTTTGCTGTGAGCAAGAAAAACATTGACATGAAAACACACATTCTAAAGCTGATAGAGTGCCACCTGGAGGGTTGTAAGAGAAAGTAGCATGGGGAGGAGCTCTAGCCGTCTATCAAGCAAAGGGAGAGAATAGACCTCATTGCAATCATCCTACTTAAAGAATCCCCACCAGTGGGTAATAAATAATCAGGAATCTGGGGCAGGAGCCAAAGGTCCAGGAGAGCAAATAGTATCTACATTTTTAAACAGATGGGAGATAAATGAATAGTTTTTGGCATGGAATTGCAGTGTATTTACTACACAGTCAATTCATGAGACTGCCTTGTATGGTTGGGTTGGTGGGAAAGAAATAGCTGGAAGAACTTGGCTGGAAACAACTAAGCTTCACTCTGAGAGGCTGCTAGACTCTCCCCAGGTGGAGCTAGGCGGTTCTCATGCTCACATTTAGGAAGCATCTGTAATTGACTAAAGAGATGAAAATTAAGTCCTGGGGAAAAAGTATTCTAAGTGAAAGGTGTTGTTATTTTGTATGAGATGTAAGGAAAAGACAAAGAAAGAAACTTTTGTTAAAGAGAGTGTCTTTAGATTTTTTGCTGAAGTAAAATCTTTCCTGAATCTTTTGTTGCCACCTTCATCTTCTTTTTCCTTTCCCTGCCTTTTCCTCTGTTATGTCTCTGATGTTCCTGAGGATGCAGCTCAGGCTTTGCTCATTTGTTCATTCTCTGGCCAAGATAACTCTGGACATCATGCTTGGTGCTACCTATGCAAAGTCAAACAGTTTCCTGTTTTCAAGGAATTCCTCATCTAATGGAAGAGACAGATGCATAAATGGATCATTGCAGGGTAGTGTAATACACCTGCCATAAGGATACACATACTCAGGGTCCTACAGAAGCATGGAAGAGAGGTGCGGAGCTCAGTCAATGTGCCTCAGGCGGGCTTCCATGGGAAGTTCTGCCAGGAGTGCGCCCTGAGATGGAAAGGGATGGAGCAGGGAGAGTAGTGATGAGGGATAAAGGGAGTGGGGGGAGGAAGGGATCATTATAGATGTGTACAGGTGCCCGGGAGGCGGGAGGTAAGAGAAAACAAGAGTTTTCCAGGAATTGCAAGTTCTTCTCTGAGAAAGACGTCTTGATGGATGCCATCCTTCAATTGCACTCGTGTGATCTCTCCCATATCCTCAGTAACACTGTCAAATGCTTCATTGTACAGGCATCCCTCAGTGTCCTCAGGGAATTGGTTCCCCTCAGGAGACTGGATACCAAAATTTGCAGATGCTCAAGTCCCTTAAGTTGGCCTTCCATATCCAGGGAACCAATGGATAGCAAGGGTTGACTGGATTTGATCAGTTGGTCTCCCTGGCTGGGCTTTGAGCCCCTTGGAGGAGGTGCTGTACTATTGATCTGAGCATCCCTAGTACCTAGTTCAGTGCCTTGTACATTCAATATATGCGCACTGATTTAGCTCACCTGCGTTTATTGTCAGTGGAAAGGCACTGTACGAGCAGCGCCAACCAATCCAGCTATTCAGTAAAATGGGTCTCCAAACTTGATTTCAGCCCAAAGGTATAACTAGAATAAAATGTTGATGACTACTAGGTTGATATTACCAGTCTGGCTTCCCTTAAGGGGACTGGCCCACACAATAAGGAGGGCATTTTTGAATCAGGCAGACTTGGATTGAACTTGGCCCTGGCCCCTGCCAAATGAGTGGCTTTGGGCACTCCCCACCTCTTTGAACCTTGTGGTTCATAGCTGTAAAATAGGGATGAAAATACACTCAAAGGTTTTCTATGAGAATTAAGTGAATAAAGGATTGAAATCACTTCATAATGCTTGGCATATATGAGGCACTTAAAATGAGCTGGTTGTATCTCCTTTGGTCTCACCTCCCCTCCTTCCAGATTCTATCTTATAAGTCCATAAGCAAAGAGAAATATGAATTATGTATGCAGCTCCGCTCCTCTTTCATCACTGGAGGCACCACTTACTGAACCCCAGGTTCTGGTCTCTTTCTATATGTTACTTCTCATCCTTTCAGAGCATAGCTGGGTAGTTTTTAACTTCTGGTTCCCAGGTGAAAGGACTGAGATCATTTGCCCCAGGTCACACAGCTGGCCAGGGGCTGACCTGGAATTGGAACTCAGGAATTGAGTTTGTATGAGCTTGTGAGAACTGACTGTTAAGTTTCAAAAATTCTATGAACCAATTGTTGAACAGAGCCATTATTAAAAATTAAATTATAAAAGCTTACAATTAAATACAATATATTAAAACAAAGGCAAAAATAATGAAAACTCATCACTTCATAATCACATTCTTCATTTTATTGTAATCTATGCTAGGAGTCAACAAACTATAGCCTGCTGGTTAAGTTTGGCCCACCATCTCTTTCTGTAAATAAAGTTTTATTGGAACACAAACACAGACTTGCCCATTTGTGAAAGATCTGTTATGTGCCAGGTGCCTTATATAAGCAATCTCACTTAGTTTATCTAATGCTGTGATTAATACGATAGAGTCAGACCCCTTGGGGTTTAATCCAGGCCCAGTCCTAACTTGGCAAGCGTGAATTTGGGGAAGTGGTTTAACTGCTCTGTGCCTCAGTTTCCCCCACCTGTACAGTAGTACCTCATTGTGTCTTGGTTGTTGGAGGAGCAAACAAGAAAGTGCATTTGGAGACCTTAGAAAAATTTGGGGCACCTGAAACAGCACAATAAATGTTGGTCATTATAATTTGTTCCTCTTGATGGTGGGTCAGAGATCATCTCAGGGCTGGCCAAGAAACTGAAAGAGAGATTGAATGACTCACATAAGTTTACTAAGTACAGTGGCTCAGATTTAAGCCCAAGTCTTTCTGACACTAAAATCCATGACATTTACAATAAACCATGCAGGGACTAAATGCCCAAGCACCCACCAGGGACCTGGCAGTATGCTCAGTTTAGTTGATTGGAGACTGAGCTTTTAGTAAAAAACCAAAAAGAGATTAGGATCAAGAGGGTTATTTGAACTATGCTATAGAGGTTTTCTTTCTTTAATTCCAGAAATAGGAACTTATACTAAATTTGGAATGCATTAAAGAGCTATCACAATTTTTGAGCAGTACAGACATGTGGTTTTTTTCTGCCATATTATGTAGGAATCAGCTCTGTTATCAAACAACAGTTGGTCATGTTGGGTGACTAATCAAATAACCAATCTGTGAGAAAATTCCAGCTGTTTCCTGTTTAACCTATGTGGCACTCTGCCTGGAACGGTGTTAACTACTATGTCTCTGTTGGTGGCATAATGGAGCACATAGCTTTCCAAGTTAGATCACCTGGAAGCATTTTCTACTCTTTCCTCTCCCTCATCACCACACTCCAATCAATTAAGTCTTATCAATTACCACACCTTAAAGCCTTTCTTTCCTCCCCAGCCCCCTTGAAACTACCTTCCTTCCAGGGTCTCACGGTTTCTCATTGTGGCTGGTAGTGGTATAGAATAGTGGTTAAGGCTCTGTTTCTGAATTCATCAGACTGAGGTAGGGTTCCTGCTCTGCCAGGAACACCTTGCACCTTGCTCAAGTTACTTAAACTTTCTGGCTCATAGTGCTGTTTAGAAACTAAAAGAGCTAATACTGGTAACATGTTTAAAATAGTCCCTTGTACATAGGAGGACCTCAATACATGCTGCTGCTGGTGCTGCTGATAACAATGAAAAGAATGACAGTGTCTTGTAACCCAATGCTTGTGGATCCAGTCTTCTTACTGTAAAGCAATATCCATTGACACATGGGTGATACTTCTAAAACCCTTGCCTCCTCTCCCTCCCACGCTACCACCAACACACAACCTCTAATGGCTGTGCTGATGATCTTGCCTGCTCAAGTCACATGAATGTCCCTAAGTGTGCACACAAACACCCCCCCTCATTATACAGCCCTACATATCTCCAGGAGGTTCATGTCTTATTCTCTTCCTGACACTTTATACTTCAACAAGAACCAAGTACTTAGAGTCCCCGAATCACATCCCACTGTGTCTGTTCAAATGTATAACTCGTCAGAAATGTCTCTTCCTTAGGTCATTAAAGACTACTGTATCCAGGTATCCTTTTCCTAACCAGCACTCTCACTCCCCTTACTATGGTTAATTTTTCTTTGTAGCACTTGTACATTACACATTTACTTATGTATTCATTACTGATCTGTACCCTTTACTAGAAAGAAAGTTGGGCAGACTGTAAACCTAGCACCTAGAATGGTGTCTGCTTAATAGCATGTGCAAAGTATCTGGTGAAGAAAAGAACAAAGGAAAAATGAAGGAACAAGTAAAGAGATGTCCTATACCTCTGTGCTTTTTCATAGCCTAATCTCTCTGATACAAAAGTCTTTCCCCACCTCGTCTTCCCTGGGAACTCTGATTCGTGCATCAATATCTCCATCTCCAACTCCACTGTCATGCCTCCCTTGACTTTCAAGCTAGGCTGAAATTGTCTGCTTCTTCTGTCTTTGTGACTTGGACTTAACAATTATCACAACATGTGTAAGTATTGAAAAAGTTTCCCCACGTGTAGAAATGTAAGACCCTCAGGGTAGAGATGGGACTTTGATGGGCCACATAGAATGGTACATAGGCATTTGTAGGACTCTCAATAGATGATTGCTGGGTTGAACTGTGTGACCCCACAGGTCCTTGGAGTGCTACCCAGATGACTGACATGGCAGAGGGGGACCTTTTCGATCAGAAACTCCAGGTCACAATTCAGAATCGGCTGCCCACATCACTCAGCAACCTTGGCCTCAGGGATCTGTTGCTTTGCTGCAAAAGGATCACAGAGGGCAGAAGTTAATGGTGGTCTATGTTTATGTTTTGTGAAGAAAATTCTGGGAACTTGCATGAAAAATCATCCCAGGCGCCCAGCTTGTGACAGCCTGCCAATTCTGTCCACTGGCCTGTGTCCTTCCTTTCGAGATTTTGATAAAGTTGGAGGAAGCCTGAAGATTCCAAAAGAAGCCCCAGTGTAAAGCAATGAGTGGGCCAAAAATGTCTTTTCTCTTTTCAAGTTAGGCTGTTTTTCTTTTTCTTTTTATGTTGTATGTAGAAAGTGTATTGAATAACAAAGGAAAATGAGTTTGAATGTACAAAGCTCCAGCTAGTGCATCCAAATCTAGTGGATAAATGCTAGCTATAAAGGCGAGTGAAGAGGAGGAGGTTGGGAACACGGGAAAAAGAAATTGATGGAAGATGAACTCTTCACATTCCAGGTCAATCCTGACTAGAGATACAAAAAGTATATGCATTTTCACACCTCAACTCTTGAGACCTACCTTGAATTAAACATTTTTAAGATTGTTCTAACTCTTGCATGGCTTCTGAAGAAACCCATGCGTACACACACACGCACACGCACACGCACGCACGCACGCACGCACACGCCCCTCCTATCCCACATTCTTGTCCTCAGCTAATCTCTTTCTCTCTTGCCTTCCCTAAAATTGACATACTCGTATGTATTCTTATAGCAGAGACTAGGACTGACCATGTTGTATATTTTTCTTGCAGAAAATAAACCACGAGGATATATTCCAAAAAAATGCTAAAAATGTTAGCTTGAATTGGAATCCCCAGATGCAAGCTGCCAGCATCCAGTGTCTAGGTAGGAAAAGTACATCAGACAGGATGTGTTTGAGGACAATTTGAAAAAAGCAGTGAATATGGGGAGAATAGAGGGCTCTGATAAAAGACAAGTGCTCACTCAAATACAAAGGGAGAAAGAAAGGCATTTCATGCAGACAGAATGGGGAAAACATCCCATTTTTCTCTTCTTTCTGTTCCCCGTGAGAATCAGAGTTAGCACAAAACCATGAAAACAAAAGGTCCAGCTGCAGGGGCAATAAGGCAATTTATTAGGGAGATGACGTTTTTAATGAGGAACACTTGCTGGAGGAGAACAAAAGGGCTTGTTTGGTCAGAAAGATACTCTTGAATCTCTTCGGAAGTGCATGAAGAAGTAATTTCATTTACGTGTCGTACCCTGAGCAGTGGAATTCTCTCAGTCCCCAGGTGCTGCCCGGCACAGATGCTGAGCAAATGAAACAAATGTCCTAAGAGTTTTTTTTTAAATAGTAACACAAGGGAATTTTATATGAGTTTTGCAGCCGAGAAAATCATTAGCAAATAATGAGTTTAAGAAAGAAAGGCTGAGGTTAGCAATATGTTGCTGGACATACAAAACTATTTATAATTATCTGAAATCAGATAGGGAGATCAGTTTTCAACCTAGAAAAACAGAAATCTGTGTGTAGCTGCTGTATTGTGGACTTCCTCGTTGGCTTTCTGAAAATGATTTGGTGAATATTGTTTTGGCCGGATTCCACAAATGATTAAACACAATATATTTATAGTTTGAGACTTGAAAATCTAAAACACAAAGATTATTATGTTACAGTAGTAATTCATATGCTTCCAGAGAAAGGGCAATGGCACCATTTCAGCTTGAATTCCCCCTTGACATTCAGTGTATCCTCAGCCCTGGACCAGCTAAATGCGAGGTGAGGCAGACACTTTGCACAGGGAGCTGACTGCAGGGGCTGCATCACTCCCTCGAGAGCCACCAGAAATTCTATCTACATGGGCCTATTCAAGCCAGTTTCTCCCTCAGCCCCTCCGACAGAGACTGTATGAGTGGCTTTGGAAGACCCTGGTATCATGTAGGGTGTTTCAGGTCAGTACCTAAAGACCAACTGTGTTTGAAAATTCAGAACAAAACAAGCCTCCGATTCAAGGGTCAATATCCGTTCATAGGACCCAAGTCTGGGTGCATCTTGTCAGCAGGGCTCGTGTTAGGAGAGTTAACAGATTCAGGTGCACAGACTATGGAACAGCCATGAGCAAGAAGGTAGAAGGAGCCAGAAGACAGTTACTACTATCCATCGGTCAAAAGGACAAGATATTCTTGAAACGTCTCACCAACCCCTGTATACCAGAATTCCAAGTCCCTTGACATCACTAGCATCACTGTCATTGCCGTCATCATCACCACTATGTTTTTATCAGCATATTACCATGCACTAGTCATTATCAATAACTTTGCATAATCTTTAATCCTTACCAGGCTACAAAGCAAATGCTACTCTCCATCTCCACATTTTAGGGATTAGACACCAAAGCTCAGAAATGTTAGGAAAATTGTTCCAGGTCACATAGCCAGTTAGTGGTAGGAAAGGTGCCCATGGCACCACTACTATTCCTCCTGGTCCTCGGCAGTTGATAACCTGCTCATGTATGAATTTGTGGACCATGTTTATAGTACTTGGGCTCAGCAAGGATGGGATCTATAAACTAGGAGGAGCAACCATACAGGCCAGTTTTTAGAGATCTGGCCAGGGTGTTTCACCATGGAGCAGTGCTTTCTAGCTTTGGGGAGTGGTTCTTAAATAAACCTCTTTAAAGCAGTAAATCATCTTCCATCTCTTAAGCAGATGGGTGATAAGCAAAGTCAGTGATGTAATGTCCATACATACATTAAGCTAGCAGTGGAAATGTGTGCGGGGATCTTTAATATGCCAGTGAGACCAAGTAGAAATGCAGAAAACTAAGGCCAATGCTCTGTGTTATTCTGCATCAGGACAACTTTTGCTGTGGTCTGTTTGCTGCACTGTCTACCTAGCATTGGCTCAGTAATGAGGCAGAAGATGACAGGGATCAAGACCAATTAACACATTCCCTGCAGATGTTTATTGCTATCTGCAGTGAAGACAACATCTGAGGAGTTCCCGGCAGCCAGCAGCCTTTGCCTTTTACAAGCAAAAAGCAGCTTTTCCAGTGCAGAAATAAGGTTGGCTTTAAGCCAATGAGGGTGATAGTGCTTTCAAGAACAAAAGATAATCACGGCTTTTTTATCCTAAAATGACTGAATTCTGATTAGAGTTTTTGAATAGATGAAATTGGCCCAGAAATAAAATTTCATTGGTCTAGATGTATATAGTGCTTGTGAATAGGTACAGAGAGTGGCTTTTGCAGAACCCCAAACTAGAAAGATGATTTCAAAGTAGAAAAATCAGCTACAATATTAATGGTTGCTAGCTGTTGAGGGCCATCTATGCATCAAATGCTGCACTATTCATGCTATGCATTTTTTTTTTATTCTTCCTGACAGTCCCACCAAGCAGCTACAGTTGTTTTTCCATTGAACACATTTGGAAATTGAGGCTCAGAAAAGACAATTTGTTCAAGGTTATACAGCTGACCAAAGATGGAGTCGGAGTCACATTCAGGTCTCTGAATTCAAAGCTAGGACTCTCGACCACTTTGTAATAAAGTTAAGACCCTTTAGAAACTTGTACCTATAATCAATGAAAATGATCATTGACTTCCTAAGGAGAATATCTGAACAGCAGAGTATAAGAAAATGAGTTTCTGGATGAAAATAGAAATGTTTCAAGAAGGTGGTGTTAAGTTTTGAATAAATTAACACAAAAGCACTCAAAATTGCTCAAGCAAAATATGGGGAGAAACCAGAGCTAGTTTATGGTATTGAAAGGAAGGGAGTGACTGAGCTTCAAAAGGGGTTGTGCTTAGGTGTGAGAAGCCATCAGTGTCTTCCTCTGTCCTTGCTTTCCTCTCCACTTGATCTTCTCTGTGCTCCTTCTGTGTGTCTTCCCCATTCTCAGTCTGTCTCCCCATGAGTTTCCCCCACATGGCTGCCCACCATCTCCACAGTACACCTGTTCTCAGTTCAAACAAACAGTCCAGAATGACAAAAATCACAGCTTCCAGAGGGGGATTTGATTATCTTCATTAGGTACATGTGACCTCCCACTGCTCCTTGCCAACTTCATCTAATCCCCAAGCCCATCAACCCAGTGGCTGAGATCCCCTCTTCTGATATGGGGTGCATACTAAACAGCAGCAGTACCACACACTTGTGGAGCCTTTCCAATGGTTTTGAACTAGTCCATTGGCTCATTCAAGCTGAAGTCTCCAATAATCAAGAGTTTAAGATTCAGAATCAGACTGAATATAATTTATGGCTCTTACCAACTGTATAGTTGTATGAATCACTTTACCATCCTGAGTCATAGCTTGCTCCTCTGAAAAGGAACCAGTCATCATAATTACTCATAGTGTTGTTGTAAAGAGTCAGTGAAATCTAACCTTAGCACAGTGCTCACCAAGTGCTGGCTACTACTGTCTTAATTGCTGGCAAAGTAAACTCTTTGCTAAGGTGAGCAAGGCTAGGGATGTTACCCCCATTTACCAGATGTAGAAACTGAGGATCAGGGAGTTTCTGTGATTGCCCAATTTTTGCAAAAAATCTAAGCACTTTGGGACTAGATCCCAGAGTGCTTCCCACGTACAATGCCTAGCAGATAGAAATTGCCTTTACAGAGGTGAAGGCAAACGGTTGAGTGGGGGTGAGGGGTAGGATGCTGTGGGTCTACAGTGAACTCCCAAATTGACTCACACTATTCCAAGATTCTTTCAGAGGGGAAGACTTTTAGATGCATCCTCCTCTGCAGTCCTACCATTTGGGGTGTCAATATGGGCTTAGGCCACAGGCTGCTGGAACAAAAATCTCTCTGCTCTGAAGGGAACAAATTAAAAGAATTACAAATACAATTTTCACATAGAGGCCAATCAATGTTTGTGCTTCATCTTTTTCAGATACAGGTCTTCTGAAGCAGGCTCAATAGCATTGAACAAACGTAGGTATTATAGGTTGAATTGTGTCCCCTCAAAGTTAAATTTTGGAGGCTTGTTCCCCACTATGACAGCGTTAAGAAGGTAGGAAATCCTATTATGGTAATCGAAGTGGGGCTTTGAAGAGATGATTAAATTGGTGGTTTAATGGTGATCAGGGGTGTGTTTCTGAGGGCTTTTAAAGGAGAGCACGTGAGAGTTTCTCTCTCTCTCTGCTCTGCCATTTTCTGCCATGTGAGACTCCTGCATTACTGTAAAGCCACCACCAAAGAAGACCCTCACCAGATATGTCCCCTGGATTTAGGACTTCCCAGCCTCCAAAACTGTAAGCAATAAATATTATTTTCTTATAAAGTACCCAGTTCCAAGTATTTTGTTATAAGCAACAGATATGGACTAATACAATAGGGAAATGAGGGAATGAGATTTTTACAATCTCCAAACATTCTTCCAAGAAATTTTGGAAACGTTAATGGGAAGAGTCAAACCATCTAAGTGAAGCAATCCTGTGGCAGGGAACATACATCTGTCTCCTCTCCATGGCTCCTGCATCCATTCAGGGAATGTTGCCAAGTGACCTGCAGGAGAGAAGGAGGAAGCGGTGGGTGAAGATAAGACCGTGCTGAAGTCATCAGTCAGGTAGACACTTTCCTTCCACCCTTCCATAGTTCAGCACTTACCCAACAGGCAAGTAATCTGCATTTGCTGTTTATGCAAAAAGCTATATCATAATTTACCAGCCCTGAGAATTAGAAGAAGGCTGTGGAGTATTACAACTAAATATGTGGCTGTGAGGCATTCAGAGTTCTCAACACTAGACCAGTGGTGAGATGGAGGAAGTTAGGGCATTTGAGAATCTGGAGTGACCTCCTTTTTGGTTGAAAGAACAATCCCAATTGTCATTGTATTAAGCATTGTGCAAAGTCAGGCTGAATACATTTAGTGCCAATAGTTAGATGGGTCCTTGTTGGTGTGTGGGGCAGAGCAGCAGGAATCTCCTAGCCTGGGCCGTGGATTCTCAGTCAGGCAGTGCCTGTAGAGTGATTCCAGTAAGAGGTGGCTAGTTCTGTTCAGGACTAAAAAGGGGATTAGATAGGACTGGAGCCACAGCTAAAGTACTATATGCTACAAGAGATACTGAGAAAGACAGGAACATTAGGGACAAAAAATAATAATATGCATGAAGAAGAATAATGGAGGCACAAGTCTTAATACACT
Source organism: Cynocephalus volans (assembly GCF_027409185.1). Taxonomy (NCBI): domain Eukaryota; kingdom Metazoa; phylum Chordata; class Mammalia; order Dermoptera; family Cynocephalidae; genus Cynocephalus; species Cynocephalus volans. The sequence continues at coordinate 49,358,214 of NC_084462.1, forward strand.
TAGAAAAGTGTGCACTTGCACACTCTGCAAATTCAAAGTACTGTGCTGGGTCTTGTCCCAGTGTGGCAGTCATTGGGGCTGTTGGCAGATGTTCTGGTTCTTTGGGCACATGGTGGAATAGTGCTTGTCTGCTCCTTTGAAGCTGATTATAACCAAATAATTTGCTTTGGCTAATGATGTCTCCAAAGTGATGTGCACCACATATGAAAACATTTTAAGAGCCACATTCTGTTCCCACTGCTGTGGAAATTGTGGAAGTACTTGTTTTAATGAAGCACACATCATAGAGGGCCCATGGGAAAAGAGCCTCTCTGATGATCTGTGTTGGCTATTGTGATGGTTAATTTTATGTGTCAACTTGACTGTGGTGAGGGTAGCTGGTAAAGTATTACTGGTCTATGAGAGCATTTCCAGAAGAGATTAGCATTTGAATATTGCTCTTCCCAATGAATAAAGGTTGCACTCCCTAAGGTGGGTGGGCACCATTGAATCCATTGATAGCTAGAATAGAACAAAAAGGCAGAGAAAGGACCAATTTGTTCCCTCTCTCCTTGAGCTGAGACATCCATCTTCTCCTGTCACTGGGTATTAGAGATTCTGGTCTTTTGGACACCAAGACTTATACCAGTCCCTCCCTAGACTCCGTTCTCAGGCCTTTGACCTCAGAGTGGGAGTTACACCATCAGCTGTCCCAGTTCTCAGCCTTTTGGACGAGGACTGAGTTACACCACCAGCTTTCCTAGTTTTCCAGCTTGCAGATGGCATATGATGGGACTTTTCAGCCTCTACAACCATGTGAGCCAATTCTCATAATAAATCTCTTCATCCATCCATCCATCCATCTATCTATCTATCTATCTATCTATCTATCTATCTATCTATCTATCTATCTATCTATGTATCTATCTATCTATCTATCTTATTGGTGCTATTTCTTAGGAAAACCCTGGCTAATACTGATGTCTGGCATAATTCAGAATTCAGTTTTGTTGTATAATCTACTGAGATGTGGAGATTGTATGTTTTTGCAGCATTACCTAGCCTATCCTGACTGATGCTCTTGCAACTGCTAGTATGTTTGGAGGTATTTGGAAGAGTTTCTAAGATTTTCAAAGCAGTACATGAATAGTGGCAAATCCCACAGATTCAGTAGCAGATTTGATATACGAGGCACAGAGAGATGTTCTAGCTTGACAATCACATCTTTATTTGTGGATTAAAGACTCTCTTCACTTACCCTATTTCCTACCTCTTACCTTCATTTCTAGGCAAATTGTACTGTGAATTCAGGCTGGCTTTCTTCCATGGAGCTCTTTCAAAATGGTCTCCTACTTGGAGATTCTCCACAAATAAATCTGGGAGAGGCTTTTAAAACTCTGGATGGATGATTTCAGAGAGTCCCAAGGGGCAGGCCTCCTCTCAATCAGATCTGGTGGCTTTCTGTTTATGGCACTGGACTTTAAATTAAAATACTGGTTCAAGCTCCACTCTTATTTTTGGTAAAGGCAACCTGGACAAGCACTGAATTTGCAATCAGAAAATATGGTTCTAATGCAGGGATGTGTCTTTGACAAGACTGAATGAGTTCAGGGATTTGAAACTGTTTTCTGGGAATCCTTAGATGTTCCAAGGAAATAATTGGGAAGGAAAAGGAGAACCTAAATAGGTCTACATGTCCTCAGAGGTGCTCTGCTTTTATGATCTTTATCGTGATTCTTGGGAAGATATTTCTATCCCTATAATGTTTTTTTAAGATTTAAATATTAGGTGATGTCTTTAGCACTTAACTAATGCTTGGTGCTCAGTAAATATTACTTCACTTTTTTATCCTTTTTCTTAACCCAGCCTTTTCCCAGGATGAGTTTGTTAGGAGAGTCTTAGACCTGCATCCCCTCTTCCAAATATGTACCATCTAAATGATTCATTTGTTGTAATGGAGATAATAGCAAACATACATTTTCTGAATAGAGAAATCTTGCATTATTTTGGAACTTCTTGCTCATTTGCATAGGAATTAAGGTGGGTATATATACTGTTCAATGAAGTTTGTCCTACAGCTGCCTCCATACATATTTTAAGTTTGACCTAAAGGTTTCTTTGTATATAGTAAACTCTAACCTAACTTGTTTTTTAAGCAGATTGTAACCTACTCTTGTAACAAGTAGCCAAACCCCAGCCAATCACAGCAGCCAACTTCAGTCAACCACAGGCAGGCAACGTTTAAACCAGGTTCAAATAAGGCAAACACCCAGCTGTAACCAATCCAGCTGTTTCTGTACCTCACTTCTGTTTTCTGTATGTCATTTTTCTTTTTCTGTTCATAAATGTTATCCAACCATGTGGAGTGCTGGAGTTGCTTGGAATCTCTCTGGTCCTGGGGACTGCCTGATTCACAAATTGTTCAATTAAATTCTGTTAAATTTGATTTGTCCAAAGTTTTTCTGTTAACGATACCCACCAAATCTCAACATTACAGCAAATCTAATTACCCTGTAACTAAAGCTCTGCCACAATGTTTATTGCTTTTTGTGATAGAGTAGCTGTTGAAAGCCTTCCAGAAGGGATTTCCAAGGAATCCTGTGGGGTGCGTGCGTGCATGCGTGCGTGCTTGCGTGCGTGTGTGTGTGTGTGTGTGTGTGTGTGTATTTTTTATGGAATATTATGGATGGATAGTTTAGCAAGTAAAAAAAAAATTGAAACTTTGAAATGGGCAAACCAAAAATGAGTGAATATTCTGTCTAACTCACCCATCGTCCAAGGTATCTCTGCCTTTCATTGTCTTTGAACTATTTTATGGCTCTGTAAGTTACAGAAAAATGATGATACTGCAAATAGATCTTGTTCATAGAAATGCAAACCTGCTATGTTTGGTGGAATGCCACCAATTGTTGCCCTATGAATAGACCTATTTTGCATCATTTTATAAATTCATTTCAGAATTCCTAATACCCTCTGCTCTTTGAAATCTGCTTTGCTCTTTCAAATCTCCTTTAAACCAATTGTAACATTTTACCTATTCCCTTATTAAATAATAAGCGAATAAAGTCTTTGACAACTGTTCATTATATATCTGTATATGAGTCACAATTATACCATCTGTTAAATATTATCCTTCGATAGTTTTAAAGACAGTTTACTCTTCTGGCTTTCATTGAGGAAAAAGAGGAAAAGGAGAGAAAACATATTTTTGCAAGACTCTTTACTCTAAAGACACATCACAGATTGCTATTTTCACTTCACCTCTAATAAGAATGGAAAATATAAACCTTGGGGAAATCCCTAGTTAGATATTTTGGTTTATAACGAAGATGCCTAAGGTTCAGAAAAGAAAGAGACTATAATCATTAAAGTCCGAAGGGAAATCATGAATTTGAAAATGGTTTGGGTATGTGTGTCTTTCAAACATAGATCTGGAAGGTTTATTTTGTAAATCAAGTATTCGTTCCTTCTGACTGCACAGTCTCTGTATCATTTCCTTCTAAGATCCCACTAGGCCTTGGTTTGATGAATGTGTTAGTGGAGGATGTCTGCTTGGGCAGTGCAGGATGGTCAGCCTGGCCCCTTCCATGAGGCCGTCAGTTCGCCATGCTGTAGACCTTTCTGTTACCCATGGTGTCTCCGTTGCTCAATGATATTCAGCTGAAGGCATTGCTTGGGAGAAATGAGACCCAGGGGAGAGCAAAAGGAAATTCAACATTGTAAATTAAGAGACACTCATGGTCTTTCCAACCAATCAGAGGAAGATAAACAAAGATAAACATGAGAAAACAAAAATCTGTCTGGAAAATCTAGTATGTTCCCAGAATCAGGTTTTCTTCCCAAAAGATTGATAAAGAATTAATTGTTCCCCAATATAGCAACTGACATATTAATATAGAATTTAACAGCAGTAAATTTATTTCTTAAGTCTTAAAGGAGAAAGAAATTTTAAAACAATCAAATATCTATAAATGGAAAAAATGATGAGGGTGTATGGAAAAAGAGGAAAGAGGCAGTGTCTGGCTACATGACCACAACTATGCCAGTTGTGGTGCTCTTTTACCTGCTGGTAATCCTGCACGGATTGGGCTGATTGTCAAGCTAAGGCTAGGTCTGGAGCCCACAGACCCCTCAAGCCCATTCACAGACTGGGCCACAAACCCTTCATACGCCAGGCTGGGTCACCAGACCCCTTCATGCAGGTCTATGAGCTAGGTAACTGGCCAAAAGGTCTTTGGAAGCCTTAGGTTTGGAAAAGCATGGCCATTCCTGGCAGACACCAGAGGCCAGTGCCCACCCACCCGCTTCACTAAAACTCTACCAAACTCATGAATAGCAACAAAACTAAAAAGATACATTGGTGCACATGTGCACTAAATCCACACAAGCACACAATTTGCTTACAAGGATGCCGAACCACACACACTGGACCCAAGGCAAGGGACCTGACCAAACTATTCTATTTTCCCAACAATCTATCCCTTCAGGGTCCTTGCTGTACAATCTATGCATTCAGAATCTTCCACGATGTTCCCTTAGGGAGGATAAATGACCCTTACATTTACATACTACACATTTCATCCCAGTCCCAAAAGTCTTTAGCTTGTTGTAGCCCCAACTCAAAAGTCCAAAGTCCAAAGTCTCCTCTGAGACCAAAAGCAAAAGTCCTTCCAGCTGCAAACCTGGAAAGTCAAAAACAAGTTTATTTACTTCCAGGATACAGTGGGACAGACATTGGGTACACATTCCTATTCCAGAAGGGAGGAAAAGAAAGGAAAAACAGTCCCCAAACAAATCCAAAACCCAAACAGGGCAAACATTAAGCACACTGGGGCACCTGGACCCCTAAAGTGGTGGGCAACCTTTCTCCTACAGCTCTGCCAAGTGCAGACCATTGAGCTGCCCTGGTGCCTGCAACTTTTCCAAGCTGGCGCTGCATGCTGCCAGCAGCCCCACGGTTCTGGCCTCCTTGTGGCAGTCCCGCCATCCTGGTTCCACTAGACATTTCCTCAGTGGGGGTTTTCTGTGGGGGCTCCGACCCCACTTTTCTGCTCCACATTGCTCTGTAGATGACCTCTGCAGCGGCTCCACCCCTGCAGCAGGTCTCCACCTGAGTCCCCAGGCTTTTTCAGACATCTGGAATCTGGGTGGGCTGCCATGTGCTCTCACATACTGCTGGCCTGAAAACTTAACACAACGTGAATGCCACCAAGGTTTTTGGCTTTTTTTCTTCGGAGGTGCTGAGGCAGGATTGCTCCAGCCGGAGTGGCTGGGATGCAGGGAGCAGTTTGCCGAGAGCAATGACACCTCAGGTCTGCCCTCTGAGACAACTCAGTTTTCCAAGGATGGGAGGGGTGCTTTCCCAAACTTCTCAAACGCCCTCAGGGCCTGTGATGGGTGGGGCACCCATCCAGACTTCTCAAATGCCTTTGGGCATTTTCCCCATTGTCTTAGTCATTAGCATCTGGCTGCCTCACCACCAAGATAATGTCTTTCACAAACAGTTTATCTGCTTCACCCTTCCGTTTTTTTCGCCAGCTCTCTGATTTTACATTCTGGCTTTTGAATTACTTCAATCAGCTCGGTTTACACTGGCTATTCGCTCAGTCTTGGGCAGTTCTTTGCAGCATTTGCCCACAGTTCAAACAGCTGCATTCACCCAGTCCATCAAGGAGTGGCTGCCCTGTCCCTGTGCACATCCATGGCTCTTTCTACAGCTGCTGCCTCAGAGACAGGCACATAGTAAACGGAGACTAACTTTTCCACCTTTTCACCAGGTGAAAACATACTTGAAATTCTGCAGTGGCACCCATCCTCGGGTCATCTGCTCATCTGCATGTGGCACTCTTTTCTCTGGTTTTATGGCAACCAGCCAGTCATCTGGTTTAAGTGGCACCCTCCAAGCCATTTGCCTTCAAACAAACACAACAGGCATTTACTACATAGTCTCTAAAGCTAGAGACTAGCTAGCTAGACATCCACCCCTAGATCACATAGTTGCAGCCGCCAGGGGCTCTCCCTGTTTCTACTGCTTTACTATCTCAATTTCTCATGTGCAACAGGTTGTGCCTGGAGACACACGGTTTCCCCAACTCACCACTGGGTTGGTTGTCTTCCCTGGTGTGAGAGGCAGGAGTGGCCAGTCACTGCATGTCGCCCTCCAGGATATTCATCCGTGCTTCCAAGGACTCTGTTTCCTGCCGCAAATCTACATCAGTTTGCTCCATAGTGAGCAGCAGCCAGGCTTCAGTCAGCAGAAAGGTGGCCACTGGGCACCAGATGCTCAAGGATTGCCACATTTCCTCCCCCTTCCAAGGGGTTTTGCATTGTAGTACCCGGTCTATGCTGCCTTGCAGTACAGTGTGCAGCAACCAGATTCTGGTCAACAGGAAGGTGGCCATGGGGAAAAGAATATTCACAAGTAGCCACATTTCCTCCTTCTTCCTAGGGCTTTTGGCTTCTGTACCTGTTCAAAATACTGTCGCAGACTATGCCAATTGTGGTGTAATCCTACCAATGACGCCAATTGTAAAGCTAGGCGACCATGTCAGTTGTCAGGGTCTTTTACCTGCTGGTAATCCTGCACCAACTGGGCTGATTGTCGAGCTAAGGCTGGGTCTGGAGCCCGCAGACCCCTCAAGCCTATTCACAGACTGGACCACAAACCCTTCATATGCCAGGCTGGGTCACCAGACCCCTTCACGCAGGCCTATGAGCTAGGTAACTGGCCAAAAGGTCCTTGGAAGCTGTAAGTCTGGAAAAGCATGGCTGCACCTGGCAGATGCCCGAGGCTAAAATTCCTCTCTCTCTCTCTCTCTCTCTCTCTCTCTCTCTCACACATGAATAGCAACAAAACTGAAAAGATGCACTGGTGAACATGTGCACTAACTCCACACACACACACACACACACAATTTGCTTACAAAAGATGCTGAACCACACCCAACTGGACCCGAGGCAAGGGCCCTGACCAAACTATTCTATTTTCCCAACAGTCAGGGTAAAACATTTTTAGAGAAAGAAAAAATAATAATTATAATAATAATAATTATTATTATTTTGGGGCTGGCTGGTTAGCTCATTTGGTTAGAGCACAGCCTTATAATGGGTTCAGATGCCTGAATTGGCCAGTGCCAAAAAAAAAAATTTACTTCTAAAATCTTTTATTTACTAGACTAGAGAGATGACAACTGTATTCTAAGTCATAGTATTAGGAACAGGAGTTCTATATCATTATTTCTTTTAATTTAGTCTTTCTCTTGTTAAATCCAAGGTGTTAAACTATCTTCACAACAATTGATTACTAATGGCCAATGAAAACCCATGCAGTATTCCTAGGAAAATTCTTTCTTATATAGAAAGTACCATTCACAACCATCTGTTAAGGTAAAAATGCAGAATTAAAATAAAGCCCCCATATTTAAAAACAATGAGCTTTTCTATTTATTCAGTAGTGAAGAGCAATTTATTGAGGCTTTAAAATATACAGAGCAATGCACATATGCTCTGAAAGGATGTGATAAATCAAGAAGTAACCAATTGGTAGGGGTGAAACTGATTTCCAGTGCAGGAGAGAGAACTGGGAGTTTAGATACATTTCTGGAGGCAATTTAAGAATATATATAAAAACTCTTAAAGATTTACATAGTTTTTGACCTAGCAATTTTCACTTAATAAAATTTGTCCTAAGGTAATAATTATGGATGTGCCTAAGGATTTAGCTGCAGATTGGCTAACACAGTTTAGATTAAAATAGAAACTAATAAAGAAGAACAGCCCTACAGGATTAGTGAGCACATTATCATACATCTGTCAGATAAATGTGTAATATCCATTAAAAGTAATGCTTTGCTTTAGAAAAATTTTAATGAAATAAAATGCAAAGCAGAAAGGAAGGTTTATAATATATTTTAAATGGGGAAAAAAACAACAGGTATAGTGGGTGTGTATGCACATGAACACACATTTGTATTAGTTTATTTACATTTATTTATATGTGGATAAACACACCAGAATATTTACCATGATGAATTCTGGGAGACACAGATATGCATTTTTGTAAGTTGTTATATTTTGATTATTTTATTTTGAAAAATTTTTGAAGTAAATAGATATTGCCTACAGCAATAAAAAAGAATGTCATTTCCATATTTTAATTTATTTTTAAGGTAGAGAAATTGGAAGGAATCTTTATAAATACCTATAGAAATGCTTGGTGTTTAATATTTATTACTAAATTTGAACTTTGTCCCAAGTACATGAATAAAGTATTATTATTTCTATCTAATAAATGAACTAATGGTGACTAAGAGAGGTTAAGTGACTTGCCCAAGAATATTGCGAGTAAGTGTTACAACAGATGACCCTTGTTTGTCTTCAAAAATCTTTACTCTCTCTTTAATGAGAATCCTCTAAATGTCTTGGATTGATTATGCTAATAGCAAAATATTAAGGAAGTAACCTAAATCTGTAAATTTATTGATTTAAAAATTATAAACAAGTGTGATTATACTAATATAGTATGGATATTGTAGAATATACATAATGCAAGTATTTAAAGGGTTAGGTGTGGGAAAGCAAAATATTTCAGCTCCAAAATATATTTCTTTGACATATTTCAAGATGGCTAATTCAGAGAGACTGGAAAAACAACGTTTGTTAGAAGACTACTTCTTTGCGGAAGGAAATTTACATCTGTATGTGCAAACAGCCAGGCTTCCTCCGGGGTGCCCCTCCTTTGGCTATTATCTATTGTTTCTGAGCTCAGCTGTGAGAATACCTGAAGTATTTCATAGATGTCTCTACTTAACTTCAACTTCTGACATGCTTCTTTCTTTGTTAGTCTAGCTAAAGTTTTATCAATTCTACTTATCTTCTCAAAAAACCAACTCTTTGTTTCATCAATGTTTTGCTTTTTTTAAAAAGAAACAAAAAACCCTAATTCATGTATTTCTGCTCTGATCTTTGCTATTTCTCTCCTTCTACTGATTTGGGGTTTGGTTTGTTCTTGTTTTTCCAGCTCCTTGAGAGGTAATGTCAGGGTGTTTATTTGAAATCTTTCTTCTATTTTGATGTAGGCATTTATTGCTATAAACTTCCCTCTTAGAACTGCTTTTACTGTATCCTATAGGTTCTGATATGCTGTGTTTTCATTTTCATTTATCTCCAGAAATTTTTTATTTTCCTTTTTGATTTCCTCTTTGACCCATTAATAGTTTAGCGGCATATTGTTTAATTTCCATGCATTGGTACAAATTCTAGTGTTTCTTTTTTGTTGATTTCTAGTTTTTTGTTGTTTTTTTTTTAATATTTCACTTTCCCATTTTTTATTGCTAAAATATTGAGATACAATTGATTTTTAAAAAGTGACTTTGAACTCTATGACTTTGCTAAATATTCATTAGTTTTAATGACTTTTGTAGGTTTTTTTGGCTTTCTTTTTTTATTTATTTGTTTGTTTGTTTGTTATGAATATTCATGAAATACAATGCTAATTGTCACCCCTCATGCCCATGATATGAGGGCCAGATTCATACTGGCAGCATACCCATTACCAGAAATTGCATTTGTACCCCTATGTCCCCCACCCAATTATCCCCTTCCCCCCACTTCCCTTTGTAGCCCAAGGAATGTTCTCTCCCTCTCCAAGACCAATGCACTACTGTGGTCTTTCTTTCCTTCCTTCTTTCTCTCTTAGCTCCCACATATGAGTGAGCACATGTGGTATTTATCCCTCTGTGCTTTGCTTATTTCACTCAACATGAGTTTCTCCAGGTTCATCCATGTTGCAAATGTGATTACTAGTTTTATTCCACTGTGGTTGGACAAAGTAGCTGATATGATTTCACTTTTTAAAAATTTGTTGAGACTTGTTTTGTACCTAACACATGGTCTGTTCTGGAGACGTTCCATATGCTCTTGTGAAGAATGTGTATTCTGCAGCTGTTGGGTGAAATGTTATATATGAGTCCATTACTTCCAGTCAGCCCAGAGTAGAGATTAATGCTGATGTTTTATAGTTAATTTTCTGTGTGTATTATCTATCTTTCGCTGAAAGTGGGGTGTTAATGTCTCCAACTATTACTGTGTTGGAATCTATTTTTCCCATTAGGTCTACTAGTAATTGCTTTATTTAAGTGCGTGCTCTGGAGTTGGGTGGGCATGCATTCAGAATTGTTATATTCTCGTGTTCAGTCGATCCCTTTATCATTATATAATGACCTTCCTTATGTTCGTTTTCTACTTTCCTTGGCTTGAAGTCTATTACATTTGATATATCTATTCCTGATTTTTTCTGTTTTCCACTTGCATGAAATATCTTTTTTCATCCTTTCTCTTTCAGGTGGTGTGTGTCTTCATAGGTGAATTGAGTTTCTTGTAGGCAGCATATTGCTGGTTCTTGTTTTATAATCCATTGAGTCCCTTTGTGTCTTTTAATCAGGGTATTTAATCCATTTACATTTACAGTTATTATTGTTTTTTGTTTTTTTTTTTTTTTTTTTCGGTGACCGGCGCTCAGCCAGGGAGTGCACCGATCATCCTTATATAGGATCTGAACCCGCGGCGGCGGGAGCGTCGCCGCGCTGCTAGCGCAGCACGCTACCGAGTGCGCCACGGGCTCAGCCCTATTATTGTTATATAGAGACTTGTTACTGCTATTTTTTTCCTTTTTTTCTGGTTGTTTTCCTTTTATCCAATCTTCCTGTCTTCCTTTGTGATTAAGTGGTTTCTCTAGCAGTATATTTTGATTTCTCGCTATTTATTTTTAGTATGTCTCATAAGTTTTTGTGTTATCACTACCATGAGGCTTAGAAAAAATGTTATAGTTATAACAGATTATTTTAGACTGTTATAGTTATAACAGATTATTTTAATAACAACTTAACTTTGATATCTAAGAAAAAAGAAAAAACAAAGCCAACTCTATGCTTTGGTATCATTCTCTCCCATTTTTTGACAGTTTGTTGCAAATTACGTCTTTTAATATTGCCTGTCTCTTATATGGTTATTGTATATGTTAGTGTCTTGTTAGGTTTGTCCTTTAGTCTTCATACTAATGACATAAGTGGTATATTCACCACCCTTACAACATTGGAGTATTCTGAGGTTGTGTTTGAACTTACTTTATTAATGAATTATGTACCTTCAAATGTTTTCTTGCTGCTCCTTATCACCTCCTTCTTTCAGACTGAAGAACTCCCTTTAGCATTTCTTGTAATGCAGATCTATTGTTGATGAATTCCTTTAGCTTTTGTTTGTCTGAGAAAGACTTTATTTCTCTTTAATATTTGAAGGTTGGTTTCACTGGATAGAGAATTCTTGGCTGACATTCTTTTTTCTTCAGCACCCTGAATATATCATCCCATTCTCTTCTAGTTTGTAAGGTTTCTATTGAGAAATACGCTGTGAGACATATTGGGGCTCCTTTGAATATTATATGTTTCTTTCCTCTTGCTGCTCTCAGTATTCTTTCCTTGCCTTGGTTTTTGATAATTTGATTGTGATGTGCCTTGGAGTGTTCCTTTTTGGACTGAATTTGATTGGTGACTGATGGAGTTTGGATGTATTGTCCCCTCCAAAACTCATGTGGAAATTTGATCCCCAATGTGGCAGTGTTGGAAACTGATTGAGTCATGGGGGCAGATCCCTCATGAATGGATTAATGCTCTCCCTGGGGGAGGGGGGATTAATGAGTGAGATCTCACTCTATTAGTTCCCACAAGAGCTGGTTGTTTAATAGACCCTGGCACCTCCTCTCTCTCTCTCTTGGTTCCTCTCACCATGTGATCTGCTTGTACCCACTGGCTGCCTGCCACTTTCTGCCATGAGTAGAAGCAGCCTGAGGCCCACGCTAGATGCGGCTGTCCAAGAATCGTAAGCCAAATAAACCTCTTTTTCTTATAAATTACCCAATCTCAGGTAATTCTATTATAGCAACACAAAATGGACTAATACAGTGACCTCTGAGCTTCCTGTACCTGAGTGCTGTCATCCTTCTCCATACTTGAGAAATTTTCAGCCAGTATTTTCTTGAATATGCTTTCTACACCTCATCCTTTTTCCTTTTCTTTGTATATGCCAGTTATGTGGAGATTATTTCACTTGAGGGAGTCCCATGTTTGCTGTATTTCTGTTTCATTTTTTCTTATTCTTTTTTCTTTTTGGTCCTTTGATTTGATAATTTTATATGTTCTATCTTGGAGCTCACTGATTCTTTTCTTTGTTTGATTAAGTCTACTGTTGGAGCTTTCTATTGAGTTTTTCAGTTTAGGTACTATATTCTTTGTGTCTAGAATTTAATTTTTTTTAATTGATTCAATTTCTTCATCAAGTTTCTCATTCTACTCCTGAATTGTTTTCCAAATATCATTTAATTCTCTATGTGTATTTCTTGTAACTCCCTGAATATTCTTAAGAAGCTTTTTCTGAATTCTCTGTTTGATATGGATTGTGTCCCCCAAGTTATGTGTATTAGTAGCTTGATTCTCACTGTGACTGTTAAGAGGGCGGGAAATCCTATTTCAGTAATTGCCAGATGGGATCTTGAGAGGTAATTAGATTGCAGGGTCATGCCTAGTGAATAGATTTAAAATGGTGGTCATGGGTGTGCTTCTGAGGGCTTTAAAAGGAGAGTGCATGAGGTTACTATCTGGCTCTCTACTCCACCATTTTCTGCCATGTGAAACTCCTGGGTCATGTTGCCACCACCAAGGCCTTCACCAAATGTGTTCTCTGGACTTTGGATTTCCCAGCCTCTGAAACTATAAGCAATAAATTTTGTTTTCCTAGAAATTACACAGTTCCAGGTATTTCTGTTATAAGCAACAGACACAGACTAATACACTGTGAAACATTTCATAAATCCTCTGTTCCTCTGGGTCTATTGCTGGTGCTTCATTTGTTTTCTTTTTTGGTGTTGTATTTCTCTGTTCTTTCTCAACCTTTGTGTCTTTACATTGATGCCTGAGAATTTGAGGAAACTGCTACCTTTTCTAGGTTTTAGGTGTTCTTTGGTAGTGTTAGATCTCTACTGGTTAATATCAGAGCTTTGTCTCTGGTCTATGATTTTGGTTAATTCCAAAATTGGTGGAACTTCCTGTGTGGACCAGCACTTGAGCTCTGTGGTCGCACTAAATTGCTGCTTTTCTGCTGATTCTGCAGAGAAGGATTGGGCGGGGGGGATTTTAATTGTTGTCCTTTTAATCACTTCCAGGTCTTCTAGGTCAGATACACCTGAGCTGTGTGGAAATTCTGGCCTGGGACTGCGTCTTTTCAGCAAACTGCATCCCCTGCAGTTCTGTCACCCTGACCAGTCTCCACTGAGTGGGCCTGTGCTGATCAGAAGGCAGATTAGCTGCCCACACAGTGCCCCAATGTTCTCCTAGTGGGCCAGCCTCCCTCCTGCACTCCAAATGCTTCCTGTGGGGTGGGCTGTGTGTGGGTTTTTCACAATGACTCACCAGCCTCTAGGTGGTTTCTTTTTTTTGGTTGGCTGAGGCCCCTCATTCCTATGTGGATCTGCAGGAACACTGTGAGTGGTCTTGCTGAACTGAGGGCTGGTATGGTGCATTCTCAGGTCCTCTTCTCCCCTGCAGACTCTGGGTAACTTCATGCAAAGAGCTCAGCTATAGCTTTTGCTGGCTCCTACTCTGTGTGCTGTAGATTTTTCTTGCCTCTCACAGGGCCAGCCTATCAAAGAGTTGGAGCACTTTCTTCTTCCTCTTGCTGTGGCTTCTTCAGCCTTCATCAACTCTGCAGGTCTCTTCTCTTTTTTCCTGAGTTCCAGTGGTCCCATGTTGGCAGTTTTTGCCTTAATAGTTGCAAATTGATCAATTGTGGGGAGAATGACACCAAGAACTGTCTATTCTGCCATCTTGATGGTTAATTGCATTCTTAATATGATTTGCTTTTCTTGCATTCTTTTCACTACTATATATACCTTGGAGGCAGGAATTTGGGGGAAGTTACTTGGTACTCTCTCCCTACCTATCACAGTGACTTGCCCATGATAGGTGACTTCTAAATTTTTTTTTTGAATTAATAATTGATCAAATTAATGGATTGTTTACTATTTGTCATCTTTTGATCCTGAAGAAAAACTCAGACTCACTTAGGTCACCTTGCAGTGGATAATCTTGCCTTGCAATAGATTATTAGCAAAACATACTACAGTTGTGTGTTGGTTAACCATGGGGATACATTCTGTGAAATTTGTTGTTGGCAATTTTGTCATTGGTGAGCATCAGAGCGTACTTATACAAATCTACATGGTATAGCCTACTATACACCTAGGTTATATGCTATAGCTCATTGCTCCTAGGCTACAAACTGTACAACATGTTACTGTTCTGAATATTGTTGGTGATTGTAACACAATGATTAGTCTTTGTGTATCTAAATATGCCTAACATAGAAAAGATATAGTAAACATAAGATTTAGAAGAAACAAACAAACAAACAAAATGGTACACATCTATAGGGCATTTACCATGAATGGAACTTGCAGGACTAGAAGTTGCTCTGGGTGAGTTGGTGAGTGAGTGGTGAGTGAATGTGAAAGCCTAGGATATTACTGTACACCACTGTAGACTTTATAAACAGTGTATGCACAGGCTACCCTAACTTTACCAAAAAAAAAGGAATTGCACTACAATGTTATGGTGTTATCACACCTACAATGTCACTAGGTGATAGGGATTTTTCAGCTCCATTATTGGACCAACATTGTATATGTGGTCATTCATTGACCAAAATGTCGTTATGTGGTGCATGACTGTATTTCTTTAAAAATTGAAACCAATACTAAAGAAATAATAAAACTAATGCTAAAGTAAATAGGAAACATTCCTCTATCTGCAAAGTGCCTGGGATGGATGCCAAAACGTATCCATACCAGATCACAGTGCTCAAAAATGGATATTCCCTTTGTAGAATGAAACATTATTTGACTAAGTTTTCAGTTCTATGATTAAAATACCTTTCACATCTGAGAGAAAATACAAGCCAGAATATAAATGTGAAGATAAACTTATGAAAATGTAAAGTTTAGTTTACAACATTCCATGGAGAACACAAGTGTCCCTCTGACCAGGACCCAGCAATAGAATTAGGTTTTGACCATCTCAAGGAGAAACTTAAAATATGTTTGATGAGAAGGATCTCTCAGTGGGGTGGGGCAGAGGGGTCACAGACTTCAGAAGGAACCTCACCAAAATGACAGCGTATGCATAAAACAACAAAAATAAGTGTCACACAGCCAGGAATACTTCAGTCACTCCCTGTCTTTTTGTCTGTGTATGTGTACCTCTCTCTCTCTCTCTCTGGTTTTCTCTCTCTCACACAAACATACCCAATCATGCCATTCTCTTTAGGCTATACATAATAGCCAGTGCTCTTGGTATTCCAGGTGGCCTCAGGCAACAATTAACAGGAGAAGAAAGAAAGGAGGAGAATATAGAGAAGTGGAATGAGGAAGACACACACACACACGCACACGCACGCACACGCACGCACACGCACACACATGACCTGCACATGCACACACAGTCGCATTTGTTGTCCCAATATCCGTAGATTGAAAAGAAAGAAGGGGATTAATTTGATCATTGCAAGGACATAAAAACTGAGATAGGGAAAAGCTAAAGCAATGCACAAGAAGCCAGTAACTCCTAGACAAGGAGCTGCTGAAGCCTGGAGTGTAGATTTCATCAAGATAGGAATGTCAAGTCTTACATTTTCACTGAAAAGGATTCCCACTATTTTCCACATGAAACTGCACTGGCAGTTTATATGTAAAATAATTTTACATAAATATATATATACATATACACATATATGTATGTACTTATGTATATATATGTATACATATATATGTAAAGATCCTGATATGGGTTTTTCAAAATACTAAAATGATACGAAAAACTTACTTGAAAATCTTGGTATTTATCCAAAATAGTTGAAAACTTAGGTCCATGCAAAAACCTGCATGTTTATAGCAGCTTTATTCATAATTGCCAAAACTTGAAAGCAACTGTTTAGTAAGTGAATGGATAAATAAACCTTTGATACATCCAAGCAATGGAATATTATTCAGTGTTAAAAATAAGGAAGGGGGGAGGAGAAGTGGTGGACTACTGGGTACAAAACTATGCTATTTACCCTAAATAAATAACACACTGTACCCCACAAGGATGTACAAGTAAATGTTAAAATAAAAAATAAAAATAAACGATAAAAAAAAAAGAAAAGAAATGAGCTATTAAGCCATGAGAATATATGGGGGAAACTTAAATGCTTATTACTAAGTGAAAGAAGCCAATCTGAAAACTCTACGTACTGTGTGACTTCAAGCACATGTTACTCTGGAAAATGCAAAAGTAAGATGACAGTACAAAAAAGTAGTGATTTTCAGAGATTGGAGGAAGGTAGAGATGAACAGGCAGAGCACAGAATTTTGGAGGCACTAAAAATACTCTGTATGATACTGTAATGATGAGTGTATGTCATTATACTTTTGTCCAAACCCATGGAGCATACAACACGAAGAGTGAACCCTGATGTAAATGATGGACTTTAGGTGACAATGACGTGTTGGTGCAGATTCATCACTTACAACAAATGTACCACTCTGATGCGGGATGTTGATAACGGGGACAGCTATGCATGTCTGGGGGTAGGAGGTATATGGGAAATCTATATACCTTCCTCTCAATTTTACTGTGAATCTAAAACTGCTCCAAAGAGTAAAGTTTTTAAAAGTGAAAAACAAAACTCCAATAACATATTATGAAGCTGAAACTATTCTAAACTATTAACAATAAAAAACAAATTTAAAGCAATCATATTTGAGGGAAGAGTGGATTTTCTCTCTATTATTTTACAAAATGGTTGTGATAGAACTAGGCAGTCAAAGATGATACACCTGAAATATTTAGAAAAAAAGTATTAGAGGCCAGGCTGTTAAAAAGAAAACATTACATTATTTTCCTAAATTTTATGATGCTTATAGTATTTTCCAGCCTTTAAATTTTGTAATTTACTGTGATTTCTTTTCACCCTCTAAATAAACATTCATTTTGTACTGCACAAAAATTAAATTGTCTTTGCATTTAGTAGGCCGCCTTCACAGAGCTTTGTATTTTCTCTAAACAATGCTGCACAGGAGATAAATGAGATGTATGCGTGTATGAGTTTGAATGATCCCTTTTAAACACCACGTGGTGTGAATAGAAGGTTGCACAGCCTGCTCTTTAAAATCAGCCCTCAGCTGGAAGATCTGTAAGAAAGAAGTGACTTGATTGTCCAGACTTCCTACAGGATCTCTTATCCCTCTGTTTTACTTGCTTCTCTTGGCTCTTGACTTTTACTCTGAATTCTCACAAGGTCTCTGTATCCACTCCATTCAGGTCTTGAAATCTCCCACCCTAATGCTAGTGCTGTCTATTACTTCTCTACAATTTTCACTGCTATGTCTCCAGTTTCAATCTCCTTAGAGATAGCCCTTTAATCAGTTCAATGCAGAATGTGGCTTTCCATAGTCTCAGTTTCAAGCACGTAACACTCACAAACCGAAAAGCCTGGAATTTATCATTCTAAATGGACAGGTGTCAAGTCCTTATTGCCCTAGTAAGGGGCCTTGTAATCTTGGAATGGCCAAGGTCCACACTCCAAGGAGATAATAGGAAGATATATTTTTCAGATGATGAATTGAATGACTATTGTTCCTCAGATTTCTTTGGTAATGTTAACTTGGTGATTCCCACTAGGGTGGCAATGGGACACCCTAGTCAGTGTTCTCCAGAGAACCAATAGGGTGTTGTGTGTGTGTACATACAGAGATAAGAGAGAGTTTTTTTGTTTTTTTTTTTTTTGGAGGGGGGTTGTTTGTTTGTTTGTTTTAAATATGAAATTGCCTCTCACACAATTCTGGAGGCTGAGAATTCCAAGATCTGCACTCAGCAAGCTAGAGATATTGGAACCAATCGTGTAGTTCCAGCCTGAGTCTGAGTGTCTGAGAACCATGAGAGCTGATGATCTAAGTTCTAGTCCAAAAGCCAGCAGATTCCATATCCAAGAAATGTCAACATTTCACTTTGAGTCTTAAGTAAGAAAACAAACAAAAATCAATGTCCCAGCTTAGGCAGGTGGCATCCCCTTACTCAGGGGAGGGTCAGCCTTTTTGTTCTATTCAGGCCTTCAACTGATTGGATGAGGCCCACACACATTACGGAAGGCAATCTGTTTTACTCACTCTACTAATTTAAATGTTAATCTCATCAAAATATACTCTCACAGACACACTCAGAAAATAGGTAGCCAAATATTATTTGGTGCCACTGGGCACCCTGTGGCCCAGTCAAGTTGACACATAAGAATAAGATCACAAGTTCATCCCTTGTCTACGTGGCACCCATACAAATCCTCTTAATCCATACTTAATCTCTAAACAAAGACAATAACGAGGTCATAATTCCACCTATCATGATACAACTGTCCTGTGTACAACTGTCTGGATTGGGTTGTGGTAGTTTTTTATTGACCTTAATCATAGGGCACGATAGTACTGAGAGACACCGTAAAGGAAATTCTGTATCCCTGATATACTCTTCCTTACCTCAGTTGTGGAGAAGTAGCCCAGTTTCCCACTGATAATCAGAATAATCACTCCAGCCAGCATAGTAACTTCCTTCTTCTCATATTGATTCAGAGGCATGAGGAACCCAAAGTGGCTGGGTGGCAGTCTTTACTTCTAGTTCAATGGAATCATTGTTGTGTCTCCTGATAAAAATTTCCTCACTTTGGATCTAACACCTCTAGACCAGCAGAGCATAAAGTCACAGAAACAGGAAGCAAAAGATTTACTAGTGGGTCACTAAGGGTAATAGTGAGTGGTGCCACTTCCATTTTCAACCCCTGATTCCTGGACCCGTGGATCTTGGTCGTAAGAGAAACAGCACCATATCCTGGACACTAATAAAGAGAATATACAGCACTCTGGATAACTTTGCCCCAGACTTGCAAGGTATTGCCACCTAGCTGGCACTGTCACTGAGTCTTCAAAATGCCTTTCCACTGTTTTATCAAGCCAGCTGCCTTCAGGACAGTGGAGAACATGGTAGGACCAGTGAATTCCATGAGTGTGGGTTGTCTTACTTCATTTGCTGTGAAGTGATTTCCTTGATCAGAAGCAGTGCTGTGGGAAATACCATAAGGGTAGGTAAAGCATTCTATCCTGAGATGGTAGTTTTGGCAAAAGCACTGCATGAAGGGAAGACAGATTCATACCTAGAGTAAGTGCCTATTCCAGTAAGAACAAAACACTACCCCTTCCATGATGGAAGCAGTCAAATGTAATCAGCATGTCACCAGGTAGACAGCTGATCACCACAGGGAATGGTGCCATATCAGGGTCTCAGTGTTTGTCTCTGCTGCTAGCAGATTGGGCACCCAGCAGCGGCTGTAACCAGTTCAGCCTCGGTAAGGGGAAGTCATCCCTGCCACAATGGCCACTCTGATAGGAGCGACTGGGCAAAAAGGCTGACTGGTATCCACAGAATGGATCATCCTATCTATTTGATTATTAAAAATCCGCCTCTGCTGAGGTTGTCCTTTGGTGAGTACTCACACAGGACCCAAAGATCTTCACATTTTTGCCCATTCAGAGAGGTTATCCGCCTTCTTCTTCCCTAAATTTTTTTGTCACCGATTTTCTACTTGTGTTTCTTTCAGGTAACCAACTATCCAGCCAAACCACTGAATTAGTATATAATCATACATCTGGCCATTTTGTCCTTCCAAGCTAAGTGAACAGCCAGATTCCAGCTCCAGATACCAAAGTCTATCTTAGTCTGCTCAAGTTGTTATAATAAAATGCCAAAGACTGGGTGGCTTAAAGAACAGAGATTTACTTTTTCATCATTCTGGAAGCTGGAAATCTAAGATGAAGGTGCCAGCACGGTCAGGTTCTGGTAAGAGCTCTCTTCCTGGCTTGCAGATGGTTGCCTTCTCAGTGTTTCCTCACATGGCCTTTCCTTGGTATGTGCATATGGATAGAGAAAGAAAATCTCTCTTCTTTTTACTATAAGGCCACTAATCCTATTAAATTAGAACCCCACTCTATGACCTCATTTATCTTCAATTACCTCCTAAAAGCCCCAACTCCAAATACATTTACATTGGGGGCTAGGGCATGAACATATGAATTTTGAGGGGACACAATTCACTCCAACGCAGGAGCATCCAGCCCCAGACTTTCCCTGATATCTGAAATCCAGCCAAGAGTTGACCCCACAACCCTACACTCCTTCCCCAGGGATTGGAGGAGCAAGTTACCACATGCTGGGACTTAGCAACGGAAGCAGGGTCAGCCTTTCAGAGCTGTAGGACTCTGAAGGAACTTGTTGGGGTTGCCAGGGTCAGGGCCTATAGGTATACTTGTCACTTCACCATCACAGCTCCATTCCTTGGTTTCCCTTTTCTGCCTGAACTCTGGAGGTCAGATGCTAGATATATGAAAGGGGAGAGAGTTGTTCTTAGAGGCTACGTAATCTTCTGGTCCACAGCCAGGACTGTCGTCTTTTCAGTGACACACATACAATTCCTACCCTTTCAGTTAAAAGTCATTAATCATCTTTTGTTTAAGAAACAGTTCTTCGAGATTTCTGCTTTTGCTATCAGAAAACTCATATGAGGAAAATTGAATCCACATGGCCTGGAGGGAAGGAGATACACTGAATAATTAAATGGGACTTGATTGCCTAGCAGGCAGGCTAAAGATAGGAAAGGAGGTTTAAGTTTGGGGTTAGAAACCTTTTTGTTTGGTGGGACACTGGGGACCCAGAGATGGTCCACTCTGTCCTTTCTGTGTCTCCTTCCAGCCATGCCTATTTCCCAGAGGTCCTGAGTTATATTGTCCCAGGGCCTCATTCTCAGTAAATGCCTCATCTCAAGTTCTTGCCCCTGAAGGTTTAATATAAGTGTTCTCCACAAATGGAGGGGTCAGAACTAGAAAGTTGAAATGAACTTTTGGTAGTAGGTATATGGGGAAAAATATATAGGTTCATATTTATATATATGAATATGTATTTTTTTAACCAGTGTGATAATGTGAAAAATACATATTTGATCTTCTTCCCCTTTTCCTGGGACACAACTGCTAAAATCCTTAGAATCTCTGAGTGATGAGTCTTTTTGTATACTAACGATGGCTGGCAGCCCCTAGGTAGCTTCAGGATCGTGGCTGGTCACAGGAAAGACCAGATAGGAGTTTCAATCTCAGCCCCCAGCCTACCTCTAGGGAGGAGAGAGGGGCTGAACATTAAGCTGATCACTAGTTGCCAATGATTTAATCAATCATGCCCACAGAAAAGCCTCCATAAAAACCCAAGAGGCCTAGGTGAGGAGAGCTTCTGGATAGCTGAACACATGGGGGTCCCTGGAGGGTGGCACCTAGGGAAGGCATGGAAGTTCTGTGCCCCTTCCCCATACCTCACCCTATACATCTTTTCATCTGTATCCTTTGTGACATCCTTTGTAATAAACCAGTAAACATAAGTACATGTTTCCCTGAGTTCTGTGAGCCACTTAAGCAAACTAATCAACCCCAAGGAAGGCATTGTGGAGTCCCTGATTTATAGCTGGTTGGTCAGAACTTCCAGAGGCCTGGGCTTGCAACTGACATCTGAAGTGGGGGCAGTCTTGGGGACTGAGCCCTCAACCTGAGGGATCTGACACTATCTCCAGGTAGATAGTGTCAGAGTTGAATTGAATTAGAGGACACCCAGTTGGTGTCCACTGGAGAATTGCTGCTTGCTTGCTAGTGGGGAGAAATCCCCATACGTTTGGTCACAGAATGCAGAAATCGGTCTCTTGTGCTGATAATTGTGCTATCAGAGCAAAGGAAACACAAAATTTGTGTTTTATGTTTTCCTATACAACTAGAGACTACATTTTTGTGTTTCATAAATCATACACTATATATGGATTTCTTTTCTCATAAATTTGACCTGCCTTTGGGCTCTCATTATTATTAAATCCAACTCTCTCTCTTCAAGCAGTACAGCATAGTTGTTAAACATCTACACTGTGACCTCCTTTGTCATGGGAGGTCGCAGCCTTTATTGCTTGCTAATCATTGGATAATTTACTTATCCTGATTAACTCTAGGGTTTTTTTGTTCTATAAAATAGATACCATAATAGTACTTAATGATAAGCTTTCTCTGAGATAATTTTCTAGTTTTTGTAGAGATAATTCATAGGTAGTAATTATCTTGGTAACTGCTATGTAGCAAGTGCTCAATAAGTGATATTATTATGTTTATCTCTCCATAAACCCACTCCCAAACTGTAAAATGGGCATAATATTTATACTTACATCACAGGCTGCTGTATGATTATGAGTTAATACATGTATAAGTATTTAAAACATTTTCAGATTCATAGTATACATTCCATAAGAATTAGCTATCATATTTCTCCTGCCTCACCTTGTTCTTAGACAACCAATTTATTAGTTTTTTTATGTACCCCATTTCCCTTAAACAACTATCAAGGGAAAATATTTCTCATAGTTAAAGTGCCACTCAGTTTTCTTTTCCCAGATCTCTTGAAGGCAGTGACTATCAAACCTAAGTGTTACCAACTAATGACAAGAATTAACAGCTCTCACTCTGAGCATGCCCCCTCATGCCTAACTCCCACTTCTATCCCCACATTTTTATATTGGGCACTGCTCCTCTCAGGCAAGCAAATTATACTAGAATTAAATGACTTCCCATGGCTTGAGGATACAAAACACCAAGTGTAACTGGAAAGGTGATTTTAGGAGTTATTAAGGGTATGAAGAGAGTTTTACAGTGTCACAAAGACTGGAATCAACTTTTTTTAATCTTTGCAATTTAACTGGGCTTTGTGTTACTAATTTTGGGATTCTGTGACCAACTGGTTTCAGACTCATGAAGCTAAGGCAAGAAAATTGGTTGCTGTTTCTACTGGAAGGCAAATATGGCAGGATTGACTAGATAAGACAGACAGATTCTATTAAATTTATAAGTGTAAGTGAAAATGGCTAGTTCCAATGTAAAACCTTAATAACTTATATCATAAATTATATTTTCATCAACCATGGATGAAAAGGAATTTAGAATTTAAATTTTTTTAAAGGACCGTCATCTCAAGAGCCATGGCTGGTGCCCTGGTGCATTAAAATGTCTATTCAAGTTTCCCACAGACAAACTACTATATTTCAACCATCTTTGATTCTCTACAGTTTTCTGAATGGCCCTGTCTTAACTGGAAGAGTTAGGGGAAGATGGTGGCCAGTTTGTCAGATGCCAAAGCTGGCGCTAAGTTTTACCTATAACCATGAGCAATTCTTCAAGGGTCTTTACAAAGTAAAGAGTCAGGTAGAAAGCTAAGGTAGTAAGTCAGAAGATAAATCTGAATGGATCACCCAATCAAAGAGTCAGTGCAGATAAAGTGTCAATATTAAACCTAAAATACAGAGTTGGGGGTCATAGTGTTGGAGAAATAAAGAAGCAGGCAGCAATGTTTCAAGTAGGAGGGATGGGTTGGAAGAAATATAAAATGTGCTGTTGCCTGTGGCTGTATCCAGTGTGTGGGTGACTCTCATGTTTAATGACCCAGCAATGGAACTGAGACCAGTTGTAAGTATAATCTTCTGAATGCAGGATACACTATGTTCCTGTTCTAATCTGGAACTGTTATGGCCACATCTCTTAATTATATTCGGTTCTACTGCAGATGTCAACACTAGACCATATACACAAAAAAAGAAAGAAAAATATATAAAATTATACATTTTATTAATAACCTCTTTGGCCATCTTTATGATAGAAACCAAACTTTTCACAATAATCACCTGTGTAGGTGCCACAGTCCTAAACAGTATCTGAAGAACAGTTATAGATGGTAGGAATGAGTTACTAAGGCTAATTGACAAGCCATTATTTTTATTGTAAACATTATTATTTTTCTGTTGTGGATATGGAATATATATTAGAATATTTGCATAAAACACACAGCATTTGCAAAATTTGAACTGTATAAAATATAGACAAGTCAAATTTTTTAAAGAAATATTTTGAAAATATTGTTATGCTTATCTAACATAAGACTATTTCTGCTTGCCATTATAGTCAATCCATAAACCTATGAATAAAGAAACATAGAAAATAAGGCTGTATTAAGCAATCATTTTAACACTGTCTTGTTAGGTTTAAAACACACAGGATGTACTACTTGTGAAAACAACAGCGCAAAGGAGAGCGGAGGCAGCGGATATAGTGGAGCAAAGTTTCTACATTTTACCAGAATTTATATAAAAATTATGACAACTGTAATAAAAAGCCTAGTAGAGAAGCTCTATAAAAAATTTCATATGACAGAAGAAAAAATCAATAAACTAGAAGAACATAGATCAATAAAAAGTACCAATTTAAAGAACACAGAAGGAAAAAAATGAAGAAACATAAACAGAACCTTAAAAACCTGTGGGACAGCATCAACTATAGCAATTTATGTGTTATTCCTATAAAAAGAGGAGAAAGAAGCAGAAGAAAAAATTTGAAAAACTAATGGCTGAGAACTGTCTAAATTTGATCTACAAATACAAAAAGCACAAAGAATTTCAAGCAAGATAATCCCCCAAAATGAAAAGAATTACTAGATACAACATAACCAAACCATTAAAAGCCCAAAACAAAGTATTGAAAGCAGAACAGCAACAGCTAACTCATCAATCAAGAATTCTAAATCCAATAAAATTAGTTTAATTTATTTATTTTTCTAATGAAGGTGAAATAAGGACATTTCCAGACAAAGAATGGGAGAATTCATCATTTGGACATCTTCCTTACCAAAAAAAAAAAGAAAAGAAAAGAAACGAAAGGAAGCTCTCATGTTTAACAAAGTGACACTAGACAGAAATTCATAGCTAAATGATAAAATGAAGAACACTGAAAATAGTAAATAGGTAAGACTTATAAGACTTGATAAATATATTTTTCCTTCTCTTAACATTTTAAAAAGGTATAAGATTGTATAAAGCAAATTTATTACACTGTATTGTGGGGTTTGCTATATATACAGAGATAGAATATGTATGATAATAATAACACTAAGAAAAGCATAGGAAAAGCAAATTTAATAAAGCAAAGTTTCTATATTTTACCCGAAATATGTTAGTGTTATTTAGAAGGAGATTGCGGTAAGTTAAGATTCATGCTATCCTCTTTAGAGTATTCACTAAGAAAATAATTTTAAAATATAGTTTAAAAAATCAAGACAGGAATAAAAATATATGCTGAAAATATTTATTTAACACAAAGGAAGGAATAAACAAGAAACATAGGTACAAAAAAGACATGGGATAAATAGGAAACAAGTAAGAAAATAGCTGATATAAATCCAACCATGTTGAAGATTACATTAAATGTGAAAATGCCAAACTCTGCCCTGTAATAGCATAGAGTGTCAGACTAGATTTTTAAAAAATCAAACAATACTCCTTCTAAAGGAGACATGTCTTAGATTTTAAAATATATAGGTTAAAAGTAAATGATGAAAACAGAAATATCACGTGAGCAGTAACCATAACAGCACTGGAGTGGTTACATTAATATCAGATTTAAAACAAAGAAACAAAAACTTTAAAACCAGAAATATTGCTAGAGGCAAAGAGAGATGTTTTGCAATAATAAAAGGCTCAATATATCAGTATTATTAAAATATCATAAATGTACATACACCTAACCATGGGCCCCAAAATCCATGAAGAAAAAATGACAATTAAAAAGAGATTTTTAGACAACTTAGCAATAATAGTCGGGGATTTCAAAATCCCAATCTCATTAACTGATAGAAAGGCTAGACGGAATCAAGTATGTGGAAAACTCAACACTATCTACTTGTTTGACCTAACTGGCACGCACAGAACATTCTATCAAATGACTGCAGAATACTCATTGTTTTTAACTACATATGAAATATACTTCAGGACAGAATAGATGTCACAAAACAAGTCTTAATCAATTTAAAAATCCTGATATCATATAAAGTGTCTTCTCTGATCACAATTAAATTAAAGATCCATAACAGAACAAAATCTAGAAAGACACAAAGTATTTGGAAAGCAAAAAATAAACTTCTAAACAGTCCATGGGTCAATGGAAATTTACAGATATGTTTATTAAAATTTACGGAATTCAAATAAGCAATGCTTAGAGAAAAAATGTATACCTTTAAACACCTATGTCTGAAAAAAAAGTTTTCAAATCAATAAACTAAAGTTCTACCTTAAGAAAGTAGAAAAAGAAGAGCAAGCTAATGGAAAAACAAGCAGAAAAAAGGAACTAATAAATATTAGAGTAAAAATCAATGAAATAGAAAACAAAAACCAAATAGAGTAAAACGATAAAATAAAAGTTACTTCTTTGAAAAGATCAACAAAATTGACAACACTTTAGGTAGACTGATCAGGAAAGAAAAAGAGAGGACACAAATCAGGAATGAAAGAGAACACATTACCTCCAACTTTACAGACTTTAAGATTCTTAAATGGGAATATTTTGAACAACTCTATGACATTAAATTAGGTAACTTAGAGTAAATGAACAGGTTGGTACAAAAATGCAAATTACCCAAACCAATGCAAAATAAATTTTTAAAAGCCTGAATAGATATATGTAGAATCAGAACTGATTCTACAAGTAAAGAAATTGAGTTAGTAATTAAAATTTTTTCCACACACAAAAAAAGCCCAAGCCCCCATGACTTCACTGGTGAACTCCATCAAATATTTAAAGAAATAATACTAATCTCTCACAAACTCTTACAGATAACAGGAGAGGAAGCAATACTTCCCACTCCTTTCTATGAGGCCAGTATTACCCTGTTACTGAAGCTAAATAAAGGTACAACAAAGAAAACTACAGACCAATATCCCCCATAAACACAGATGCAAAAATGTTAAATATGTAACAGCAAACCACATTCAGTAATATATATAAAGGATTATACACAATGACCTAGTATGATTTATCCTAGGATTGCAATTTTGGTTTACCTTCTGAGAACCAATTAACATAATACACCTTAACAATAAAATAAAGAGCAACAAAACCCACATATCTCAAGAAATGCAGAAAAATCACTTGACAAAGTTCTGCACCAATTAATCATAAAACCCCTCATCAAACTGGAAATATAGGAAAAACCCTCAATCTAATAAAGAGTATATGGAAAACTTAAAGTTAACGTCAGACTTAATGGTAAAAGGTGTAAAGATTTTTTTCCTTTCAGTTACAAAAGCAAGGCAAGGAGGTTCACACACATCACTTCTATTCAACATTGTGCTATAAGGCAAAAACAAAAAACAAACAGAAAAACCCCCACAACATCAAGAGAGATTAAAAGCATCCAGTTTGTAAAGGAAGAAGAAAAACTGTCTTTATTCAAAGATGGCATTATCCTACCTGTAGAAAATCTTATGGAATCCACTAAAAACTACTAGAACTAATAAATGAGCTCAGCAAATTTATAAGATACAAGATCAATATAGAAAAATCAATTGTATTTCTAAATTTTAGCAATGAACAATCCAAAATGAAACTAAGAAAATAATTCCATCTACAATAACCCCAAACAAATTTAAATACCTTGTTATAAGTTTAACAAGAGAAGTACAAGACTTGTACACTGGAAACACAAAATACCGCTGAGAGGAATTAAAAGAAGATCTAAATAAAGGGTCAGACATTCATTTGCATGGATTGGTTGACTCAATATTTTTAAGATGGCAATTCTCCCCAAATTGATTTACATTTTTAAAGCAATCTTCATCAAAATCCCAGAAAGTATGTATATAGAAATTCACAAGCTCATCCTAAAATTCAGATAAAAATACAAAAAACTTAGAATAGTGAAAACAATTTTGAAAAAGAAGAAAACTTGGACGACATACTACCTGATCTGAAAGTTTACTATAATTGTACAATGAGCAAGATAGTGTTATATCAGCATAATGATAGGCATAGATGAACAAAATCAAGAGACAAGAAATAAACCCTTATATTTATGGCTAATTTCTTTTTCACAATGATGCCAAAACAATTCAGTAAGAAAAAGAGAGTTTTAAAAGAAAGAAAACAAAAACAAAAACCCCAAAACAAAACAGAACAAGAACAAAAAAGATCGTTTTTTTCAACAAATGGAGCTGAGATGATTTGATATCTATAAAAGCAAAAGAAAAACTTGGACCTTTATCTGATTCTACATAAAAAATAATCCACAGAAGATTATCATCCTAAATATAAGAGCTAAATCTACATCCCTAAACTTCTAAGGGAAAGACAGAGGAGAAAACCTTTCTGATTTTGGGTAGAGTTTGGTGGCATGGTATCAAAAGCATAAGCCATAAAAAAAAATTATAAATCAGACTTAATTAAAATAAAAATCTTCTGTACCACCAAAGATACCATTAAGAAATTGAAAACAGAAAAGCTACAGACTGGGAGAAAATTTTTGCAGATAATATATCTGATAAAGGACTTGTATCCAAAATATATAAAGAACTCTTAGAATTTAACAATAAAAAGATAAATAAAAAATAGAAAAAAGGCAAAGTATCTGAATAGACATTTCTTTAAAGGATGTATGCAAATGGCCAACAAGTACATAAAAAACTGCTCAACATCGTGAGCTGTTAGAGAAATGAAAATCAAAACCACACTGAGATGCCACTTATTACCCAGTAGGATCTCTATAACCAAAAAGAAAGAAAATAAGTGTCTGTAAGGATGTGGAGACACTGTGTCCCTCAATCATTGTTGGTGGGAATATTAAATGATATAGCAAATTTAAAAAACAGCAATGTTTTAAAATGTTAAACATAAATTTATATGCCCTAGAAATTTCACTCCCCACATTCTTTACAAGAGACATGAAAACATTCACACAAAAGCTTATACACAAATATGCACAGCAGCATTATTTGTAACCCTCAAAAACTAGAAACAATCAACGGGTGGAGGGATACACAGATATGGCACATTTGTACAATGAAATGCTATGTATCAATAAAAAAGAATGAAATACTAACACATGCTACAACGTGTGTTAGCCTCTTATTATTGTTATTGAAAAAAGTCAGGCTCAAAAGACCACATCTTGTATGTTGTATTTATATGAAATATTCAGTAAACACAAATTTATAGAGACAGAAAGCAGATCAGCGGTTGCCTGTGGCTGCTGATAGGAGCAGAGACTGACTGCAAACAAGCTCTAGGGAATATTTTAGGAATACAGAAAGGTTCTAAAATGGGATTGTGGGATGATTATATAACCGTATATAATTTACAAAAGATAATAGCATTATACACTTAAATTGAGTGGATTTTATAATATGTAAATTATACTTCCATGAATCTGTAAAAATACGTAACGGATGATGTTGCATTTTCCCCATCATGACTACAGAGGGCACATGGTGTTGTCATGTGGTTCAGGTGGTGCTGCTAGATTTCCCCATTGTAAAGATACCAGCTACGATCCGAATGTCTGTGCCCCTCTAAATCCATCTGTTGAAATCCTAACCCCCACGGTGGTGGCATTAAGAGGTGGAGCCTTTGCAAGGTGATTAAATAATGAAAGCAAAGCCCTCACAGATGCTGTTGGTGCCCTTATAAAAGAGGCCCAGAGGAGCCTGTTTGCTCCTTCCCCATGTGAGGACACAGTGAGAAGACATCTGTGACTCAGAAAGCAGCCCTTACCAGAGAGCAAATCTGCTAGTGCCTTGATCTTGGACTTCCCAGCCTTCCCAATGTGAGAAATAAAATTCTGTTGTTTATAAGCTAGCCAGTCTATAATATTTTGTTATAGCAGCCCCAAAGGACTGAGACAATACCTTTTCCAAGCATAATTAATAAGTAATCCATGTGGTGATATTTTGATACTATGTGAATCCATCCAACAAATGCTTCCTATTTAATTTTATCATTTCTCCTTCAACTTTATTAGCTGGCATCCTTCATAATGATGAGGTTCACTCTCCACTCCGTTTTCTTTGCACATCACTATGGACACCTTTATTCATTTCTATTCAATATGTTAGACTCTGTCTCATCTGTATTCTATTTTATGCTCATATTGTCCTAAATTTGGCCAGCTGCAGTTCCTGTAAGTCAGTTCCCTTTGCCTTTTTTTTTTAATTTTTATTTTTTGGTGGCTGGCTGGGATGGGAATCTTAACCCTTGACCTTGGTGTTATCCCCCTTGCTTCTGGCATGTCTGCATCAGTCTTTGAGCACTTCATTGCTCTCTAGCACAGCAAGACATTCCAGGCTCACCTGTCCTTTTCCTGTTCCAGGTATTTCTCCACATATCCCTGGTGCTTTGGGGTAACTAACGATGTTTAAAATCAGAAATCATATCTTCTTTATCCTCTCCCCCTTCACTCAATTGGAACCCTAAAGAGATGCTGATTATAATAAATATAATAGACATTTCCAATAAGTGCTAGTGAGATTAAATCTCATCCTAATGATCTGGGGGATGCTTGAGAGTCCTGTGATGAACGCACAGGTGGAAAAGAAGAGGCAAGCGGCAGACTCGAGCTCTAGCTGGCATTGCTTCCTTGCATGGCTTTTGAAGGCCAATTCATTCTCTCCAACTGTAAAAATAATTACCCACTACCTAAGAGTTCTGGGAAAATTCACTTGCTAATGCCTTTAAAGAGATTGGAAGATCAAAACTTCTATGTTTATGCTAATATTATTATCTTAATTGGTTCTCTTGCTCCTGACTAAAACTGAGACGGCTAAATCAGAGCATCGCTGTAAAAAAACCACATTCAATTCACCATTACTTTAATGCCCAAGTAGCACAAATCTGAATGATGACACTGCAGCAGGAAAAGGCAAGCAGCAGGACAGGACCAGTGGTTAAAATCCAGTTCTCAAAATCCAGCTGTGCATTTAGTTGAAGCCATATTCATTGACACTCCACTGTGCCTATCTTGTTTGTGTAAGGTGTTGTGGGCAGCCTCATTTTCTCATTCTGTTCTCTTTATCCCTCTCTATTATTATTTATGAACTTGCAAAATCCCCCTTAAAGGGCAAATGAAAGTGTGAAAATGAGATAATTATATCATGTTGAAGAAAAGGGCTAATTCAGCCCTACTAATAATGAGGTCCGACCCTAGATGAGGCAAGTCACCTTCTCTGTGACTCTGGTTACTGATCACACTCAAAAGAGGTGATGCTGTAGCTCTGGTTGCACAGGTTATTGGTGAGGCAGGAAAAACTGCAGAGACCATACACAGCAAGGACCAGGATATAAAGACCAAGTGAAGAGAGAGAGGCTAGAATGTGTGAACTATAGAGGGTGACCTCTATAGTTCACAGCCCTTTATTGGTTGGTCTTTAGTTGTCCACTACCTACATATTCATGAGAATAGGTATATCATGGAGACTTGGGACTGTCACATGTTTTGGTAGATTGTTTACAAAGGTGGCTGTAATAATTCTTTCTTTCCCTGTATGCACACCCCTTCTGCAATGTGATTTTAACCACTCTTCCTGTAAAAAAATGGGATGTTTCCTTTCTCGTAAATCTGGGTTTACCTGGGACTTTCTTTACCAACAGAATGCATTTCAGGGTATGTTGTGTGACTCTTAGGCCCTGAGGCTTCTGCTCACACCTGTTGGACACTAAGGCAGCAGTGCTGTGAGGATGTCCAGAAGAAAAGACCACACAGTGGCAAGGCCCAGCCATGGCAGCCTGTCCTGCCATCCTGCAGGGCTGAGCCCTCCATTGAATGGGGGAGCCCTGGCAAGGCCAGCAGAGGATCCACCAGGCCAACTCACAAACTCATGAGAAGTGGTAACTCGCCATTGTTAATTACTGTAATGGTGGAAATGGAAAACTGAGACCAATAATAGAAATATTTCTTGAGCATTTACCATGGGTCAGCACTTATCCAAGCCCTTTTAAAGTAATAACTTGTGGAATTCTTTTAACAACCCTGTGGGTTAAGTACCACTCCTATGTCTATTTAACAGATTGGAAAACTGAGTCAGTCAGGGCTTAACCAACTTGCCAATGCCTTTTCATATACTAAGTGGTGCAGTCCAGATTGAATCCCAGGTGGGTTCAGCTTTGAGGCCTGTGTCTTAATTCCTATACAATACTATGTTTTGTGGGCATTTCCCCAGTGGCCTATGGGGCATCCCTATGACCTCTGAATTTTTACAGGTGGAATTAGGCATGTGCAGCAATAACTTTTCACTCACTAAGGTCTGTCCAGCAGTTCCATGTCAAAGAAATCATTCATCCTCCTTTCAAAAGGTTGTTGAACTGTGGGCATGTTTGCAGAACTTTGAAAGTCCATTATCAAGTCTGAGTGTCTATTCTTGGTATACTCTTCAGGTATGAGAAGTCATGTAGTCATCAGGTCCAGACATTTACTTCTGGAATAGAAACGAGGGCAGAGCTTGTATTACCAAGAGTGTCTGCCTGGCATTTCAGAACAGGCCACCTTAAAGCAGCAAGCTGTTTAGGTAGAGAACAGACACACCATTTACCAATGTACAGACTGAAGAGGGTGTCAAGGCTGTAATGTGATCAGATGTGACAATAGCACAAATGAAGTTCCAAAAGCAATTATCTTTCATACCCAGGCAGATAAATAACCATCTGCCATCAGAGTCAGACCCAGGCATTCAGGGAAGAGAGATGCTAAAGGAAATGAGGCACTGAATTGTCAAATCTGGACAACGAGTTTCTCAAGTAAGGAAATGACAAAATGACCCCAGATAAAGAATGAAATGAACATTGCTTGGAGATCATTGTAATGAGTAACATCTCACTGTGCATTGAAATGTCCGTGAACAAAATCTTATACAGTGTGGAAAATATAATTACAGAGTTGACCTGGATTAAAAATAGGAAGAAGTTAAAGAGTGGCTTATTTGGATAAGTTTCACCATTAGTTTATTGTAGCTCATTACTTTGACATGTTTTGTGTCCTCTGCAATACCTTTTATTTTAAAATACTAGTGGAACATTCATTGAATGCAATAAACTTCTCAAAGAATTGCCCTGGTTGTATACGTTTAAACTCTCACCATTGAGGGTGTTATTTAAAAGATAAAGAATTGAGAAAAAAAAAAAAGATACATTAGCAAGATTTCCAGCTGCTATAATCATACATATTATGACTCCGTACAGTAGTTACAAGGCCACTTTCTAGATCCTCTATGTGAATGTGACTGTGTGAAGAAATACACCTACCTCAGCAAGGATTCTATGTGGTCGTAACTCTAGCTATTCCTTAGGAGTCTTTGAAAATATGAGTGTCAGGGTGGACACTGTGAGAAGTAAATGAAAGTATCAGCCAGAGCTATCAGTGTTTATTAGGTATGTGGTAAGCAATATGAACATTATCTTACAGCTGTTAAGAACAACCTAATAAAGTACGTATGTTTTGCATTTTAGAAAAAAAAAAGGCTCAGAGAAAAAAGAAGTTCTAGAAGTTTAGAGCAGGTACCACTTTGCCTCCAAAGCTCCTGCATACCCAGGGTGTGTGTAGAAAACTGGACCCTTTGGTCCCACCCCAAGTCAACACTCCAGGCTTAGCTCCAAATATCTCCACAACTATCAGTCTCCAATTTCTTCATGTCTCCCCTCCAAGTCACCAAACTGTCCAGCCTTATTTTGTCCATGAGACATTTTTTTAAAGGGTAAAGAATTCAGTAGCAAACTTAGTCTATTGTCTTGGGAGATGTGGAACTATTCTTATTTCCATATATTGAGAAACTGGCGTGTCATTTGTGTCTCACTTTTTCACTTTTAATAATAATTGAACAGTTTTTACAGTCAATTCTTTAAACCTATTATGTACAAGGTGGTATGTTATGCATTAGAGAAACAACAACAGACAAGGTATAATTGGTGACTGCCTTAAACAAAGAACCGGAGAGAAATATGGAGCTATAAATGTGTAGTAACTCCTACAACTGAGAAATCTATGCTGCTTTAGAGCTCCATTTTTCAATACAGTATCCACTAGCCAACTATGGTCATTACATTTAAATTAATTAAAATGAAATGAAATGAAAAAATTATTCTGTCATACTAGCTACATTTAAAGCCCTCAATAGCCACTTGTGACTAATGGCTACCATATTGGAAAGCACAGAACATCATAGAAGATTCCCACATTGAAGAAGTTTCTGTGGGACTACTCTTACCCTTATCTTGCCTTTTCTTCATAAAATTTGTAACTACTCTTCAGTTTACTTCTATTTACTTATCTGTTTGTTTCATGTCTGTCTATTCCACTAGAATGTAAATGTTCCCATGCCCCAAATTTTAATTCCTTGTTGTTATCAGAAAGAGTTTTACTCTAAACTCTGGCTGGCCTGACTAGAGCCCCAACACTAATCTATCCCTTGCTAGGTGCTTCCTTGGCCCACTGATCCTATGTAGTTTGATGGAGAAATGCTCGGTATTGCCAAGGTCTCCACCAGTGTGAATCTGTCTTTCTTGTTATTACCAGTAGCTTCCCAGACTATATCAGAGTTCAGCACATGCTTTTGTTTTGTTCATGGATGGCTTAGCTCCCCATGAGGGTCATTTCCTGGAGCTGGGGTTTCCCCAGCTATTGTCCTGCTCACACCATCCCCTCTCCCTTCTATTTTCCACCAGTCAGTTCTGCTGAAGTCCTAGCATGACTTGCTCATGAGTGTATCTAAGTAATGGAAGTCTCATGTATCCGTTTTTGTGCTTCCAGATGGCATTGCAAAGATGCACAGGTGTACCTCAGATATGTCTCATTGTGGAAGTCCATGAGCTGAACCTTCCATTCTAAACTCTTTTCGTGTCCTTAGGGATAAATGAGATGACTTTGACTCTGGAAGCCCAAAGAAGAGAGCAGAGAATAGAAATCAATATGATGCTTAGAGAGATTCTTTAAGAACTAGTCCTCTGTGCCTGATGACCACTACATAATGTTGATTTTAGCTGGCACGGATTATTTACACTGACTTACATAGTACACTTAGTGATTTGGACACTCAGCATAAGACTTTAGGGAAACAACAAGGAAATACATAAAACCAGTAGTAAAGCATGATAGCAATCTGATAGGGATGTAGGTATACAAGGGGTCCTCGAAAAGTTCATGGAAAGATTCCTATTATTTTTTAATTATATTTTTCTCTGATACTGACCCTGATCCTGGCCCTGACCCTGACCCTGACCCTGACCCTGAAGTATTCTCTTATGCAGGTAGATATTAATGGGTAGGCATTGACAGATGGATGGATAGACAGCTAGGCAGAACCATGAATGAGCCTATCGTCTTTCCCCTGCATTGAGAAGAATAATACTTTGCCCACCCAAGCCTCCCCTTATTCTAGTGTGGCCCCTCCAGGTAACGTCTGGTAGATCAGCCCCAGGGAGCTTATTAGATGTAGACAAGGTAATAGCTAAACTTAGACCAGAAGTCATTGGCAGGAAGGGAGGAGGTGACAGCACAAACTGCTGTGGAATCAATTGTATGGGAAATAGAAGAAGGACTGGTGTGAGGAGACAGAGAGACTCTGAGGCGACAGTTGATGTGTGTGCACATGAGAAGGGAGAGGTAGAGGTTAATGCAAAGAAGATGTTACATTTTGCTGCTATCAGGAACATTTTAAAAATAGTGCAGTAAATTCGTAAACATTTATACCTTTTTTCCCTGTTATTTTTCTGTGCTAAGCTGGATGATGATATTAAAAGAACTTTCTTTACATGAATGTATTTCTGAGGTTCAATTAATAATTTGCCCTGAAAATTTCAAAGAAAGGGAAAAGTTATATGCCAAAAATATTTATTCAAGTACTACTGATAATATCATCAGCTGGATGCTGATAGGAAACAGATCAAGTAAATTACAGTTTTTAACTGGCCAGAGACAACACCATCACCGGCACTTAACCTTTATTGAACTCTTATTATGTACCATTTTTCTGAGCGCTTCTCATATAATAACACATTCAGTGTTTTGTTTTTTCTGGCAGCTGGCTGGTGAGGGGATCTGAACTGTTGACCTTGGTGTTACAAGGCTGTGCTCTAACCGACTAAGCTAACCAGCCAGCCCAAACATATTTAATTTTCACAGTAGCCTTATGAGGAAGATACTATTGCCATTTTACAGATGGGGATATTGAAGCACAAATAAATATGTTGACCAAGGTCACAAAACTAGAGAGTCACAGAGCTGGTGTTTCAAATCCAGGTAGTCTGATTTCAGTCAGTTATTTTAATCCATGCACCATACTACTGTCAATATTGTGTATGATGAACACTAAGTGATGAATGACAAAAAAAAATCCCTGATGACAAGTTATATGAATATGCAGAACTAAAATTTTGCAAGATGTTGTTATCACAGATGCTCACAAATACATGTGGATGTGAGCAGGCTCTGGAAAGGAGATGTGTGGTGATGGTGGGATTATGGCTGAGTTGAACTTTCATAATATTATAATATGACTTTTACAAACAGAAGCACAAAGCCAGGGGAATCAAACAAATGCTAATTTAAAAGCCTATTCTAGTTATTGACATTTCCTCCGTATGCTTAATTTTATATATTTATTTGAACATGTTTTTCCTTTCTACTTTCCCTCTTTTAAAAATTTGTCACATACATCTTCTTCGATAGGGTTTTTAAAGATGGTAATTAAATCCACATATAAACATATGGTTATGTCTAGTTACACAATTAATGATAATATACGGCATGTAATCATCATCTCATTTGGATTATATAGCATGTGGTGACATAATTATAACATGTAATGATGGAGAGATCCTTATTGAAGCTGAGTGAAATGACTGCAGTTGGAATTGGATGATTCGTAAATGACAATCTCCTAGTTGCTTTAAGCATCCCTCAGGGACAGGGACAGGCTGAGCCTTGCCTATTGTTATAAAGAAAAATGAAAACAATTTAAGTACATAAGAAATTAATGTGAAAAAAAAAAGAAATTAAGGTGAACTGAAATGTGATGTTTCTTGTTTTAATCAGACAGAAAAAGAAGTCTAAAAATAACCTTGGGTTAAGCTCTATTTGTTAAATAAAAATTGCTTTCAGGCTGAGACAAAAAATGCATTACTTTGGGCTGCCATTTAACGTTCACTCAGTGGTCCACAGAGGGGTCCATTAATCATGGAATGGGGCGCAGAGTGAAACCGCTGCTGTCCTGGTTATCTTCCCCATGCCCGGCGCAAATCACCCCTTCCCTCTGGTCCCCTACAGACTATTTATCTGCATCAGGCATCCTGTGACAAATGTCTTGTCCTTTGCAAAAAGTTCTGCTTCTGGAAAGGGCAGAAGCTGACATCCTCAACTCGCAGCAATAATTGCAAGGAGGGATGGGAACGCCCCTCTGCTCTGGAGAAAGCGATGAATGTTCCCAGGGCTCTGGCTAATGACAGGAAACGCAGAAGTGGACAAAGTATCAGATATCAAGAAATAAGTCTGGGAGTAATAAAACAAATTAGAGAAGGGAAAATGTAAGCTAAACATGGAAGTGTCCCCTTGAGCCGACTGGTAGGAAGTGCAGGAACCTGCCAAGGAGAGTGTTCTGAGCCACCGCCCACGTTCAATCA
Source organism: Cynocephalus volans (assembly GCF_027409185.1). Taxonomy (NCBI): domain Eukaryota; kingdom Metazoa; phylum Chordata; class Mammalia; order Dermoptera; family Cynocephalidae; genus Cynocephalus; species Cynocephalus volans. Next base: position 49,395,868 of record NC_084462.1, read on the forward strand.
TTGAAAACCCCAAAGATTTAAATATTGGAGACGAGATGCAGCAGGGCCTGCTTAATAAGCAGTAGCCCTCAAACACAGAGGTTGTGAAATATTTTTGTTTTGCTTTGGTTCCTTCAAACTTCAAGAACTGCCTCAGCACTGGGGCCTGGAGTCTTTGGAATGGGTACCCTTTCTTTTCAAGTTGTTTTTGCTGTGTTTTTCTTTCTTGCTTTAAATGAGCTGCTAGGAACTCCTCTGGGAAACCTGCAGTTTTTGAGGAGCCCCGTTTGGGAACCGTACCTGAGGCCTTCACTTTTTGTGCAGGGTACCTGTCCCACAGTCAGGGTGGGGAGAGACATAGTGGTTCCAGGGGTATCAGAGTCATGGCTCTGTCCCTAACCTTCTCTGTTACTTACAACAGATGAGTCACTTTATCCTTCTGGATTTTTTCCCCCTATGTTAGATGAAGGTGCTAACAAGGCAAGCTCTAGCAACCTTAGGGTAAAAACAGAACTTTCCTGCTAGAAGCCTCTCTGCTTCAAATCCTAAGCCATCAGAAAGGTCAGTGGTACTGGGCGGGTCTGACGGCAGCACCAGCCTCCACTTCAGCCCTGGGATTGCAACCTCTGATGTGATTCAGCGTCTCACTACAGCATTTGCTCCACCTACAGGTCACGGCCAAACCAGAACCAGCACCAAACATGAAGCATATCGTGGAATGTGGCTATGTGGCTCACGGCTGTGCTGAAGCAGGAATTGTCATGATTTCATATCCAGATGAATCGGTCTCAGTTCGGGGGTTCTTGCAGGCTCAAACCCATCGGGACAAACCTGAGAGAGGGCAAATATTTATTATTTTCTCCTCTGGGTGGTGCTTCAAAGAGTGCACCCTGCCCACTGGAGGTCCTCCCCCAGGGCCTTGTGGGTTAGAAGAGCATCAGAGCAGAGGCCAGACTGTCATGCCAGCAACCAGGGAAGGCAGAAGGTGCCTATCCTGCAGATTCCCTGGGGTGCAAGGGCTGAAGGAACAGGGGCTCTGGGCATGCCTGGTGGGCTGCAGTTCCCTGTTTTATCTGCCATGAAGATGGTCCTCTCTAGAGGAAGGGGTGAATTGGCCTTGAGAGGGGAGAGGGGAAGGTAGGGTATGGTATATGGGTCTACCCCTTGTTTACTTGGGCCTCCAGGTCCTACCAGCCCTAATGTAGTGATGTCCCAATCGGCATTCCAGATCAGCTTCCACTTGCAAAATACAGTGAACCCCGAATCCCCTCCAATTCCTTCCAGATCATTCAGGGAGTCCCAGTAGGTCACTCTCACGTTCTGTGGATGTCAACCTTCCCTTTAATCATTTCCCCTTCTCTTGATTTTATCACCAGCTTCTTGAGGTTCCCCCAGGTTGCAGTCCAAAGGCGGGCTTGTCGGCTCATGGGTTGAGGGGTTTCTGCCTCTGCTCCACCCTTCAGATATATGCGGAATTTTGACCATTCATGGTTCCCTGCCCCATGTCCTCTGACTGACTGTTTGCTGCAGGGCAACAAATGCGGCATATCTAAGAGAAGAGTGAAACAATAGAGCCACACACACTCAGTTCTTCATGCAGAGGGCAGGACGCTCACCTTTCAGTATTTCTTGTATTCCTTTATTACGCACCTTCCTGTCCACCGGCCATATACTTAAATTTAGAGGCCCAGGCTGCAAATCAATCTAAGACTCACATACACTCCTTAAAGCCCAAGGTATCTCTCCTATATAATCTGAGCACGTAGTTTTTGGAACAAGCAGCATGCATGGTCCCTTGGGCACGGAGACCCCTCCTGGTCTGCCTTGCGGCTCCTCCATACACATCATGAAGAAACCTGAAAGTTCTAGCTGGAACAGGACTTAGGGAAGATTCTGGGTTTCCGACTATAAGGATCAAAGTGAATGACAAAACAGCCCTTGTGTTGTACATATTTACATGACGTTAAGAGTGATGTCTTAATCAGGCACCAGGATATAGGAGATACTGCACCTCACTTGAGGTTGCAGGATAATACAAACTTTCAAAGTGTGTGAGCTAGAATTCATTTCACGGCTCTTGGGTCCCACAGAGTCCCCTCATTCAGTGTAAGGCTATAAAAGCATCAAAGAAGTTCAAGAGAGAATTTCGAGAAGAGGATTTTTGGAGAAAGCTGTGGAATCCTGAAAGTGCCTTTCCCCCCAGTCCCTCCCAGAGCCAAATCCAGGATTGGTTGGGGAGCACGGTCCCCTTGGAAAGTGATGTGGGTTCTGGCTGTGAGTGGATGAGGCGGTGAGAAAGAAAGAGAGAAGGAGTCGCAGGAAGAGAGAAGATGTCACACAAAATCAAGTTTTGATTTCTGGATAGAAACCATGTTTGCCATTTCCAGTCACCTGCATGTCTATAGCCGACCTAAAATGAGGAGAATAGCCACGGGCTTTGCCAAGGCAATTGGAGACAGCAGTCAAACCACTAGACAAACTCAACTTGTCCTGCCCCTGATTGTTAAGATGCTTATTTGGCAAGACAGGCAGCATCCACGAGAAACACCTGCTCCCAGTATAACATGAATAACCAAGCCGAGGGAGGATAGGCCAGGTTTTGAATTCTGCTCCTGTTATAGTCCTTAGAAAAGTGTGTTATCTTTCCAAGACAAATTACAATACCCACTTTGTTAGTTTATCATCAGGACTAAATGAATTAAATCAGCAAAGTGCAATCATTTAACTGAGTCTCTAGCATATACCTATGTGGTCAACAAATACTGGTTCTATTTCTCTTTTTATTGCAAAAAGGGCGTGATTTTAGCATAAAATCTGAACCATAGAAAAGTTTTAGGATCAAAGGTTTTGTTGAAGAGTAGTTCAGTATCACTGGGTCTCAGAATTACTAAAGATGAGAGGTCATTATTTGGGAATCATTTAACTGTTATTGACTGATTAGGTTAAACATGAATGAGAGCAGGAATAAACACAGATGCAATGGAAAGCCCAGCCTGTGGGAAAAGACATGTGTCCTCATGAGCTTTCCTGGTGAGGGAAGGTGGTTAGAACTTCTGTTTAAAAGCTGATAATGAAGTTTATTGAGAGCTTACTGTATGTCTGATATTGTTCTGTTTTCTTTACAGGTGTCATTACTTCCTCTGCTTTCACAGATGAAGAAACTGAGGCACAGGCAGGTCCAGACACTTGCCCAGGCAGTTACTCAGTGGCACAAGCAGGTTTTGAATTGAGATAAGCCTGTGTGCTAATCTACTATGGTACAGACCTGCCTTTTGAGACCAAGCTGGGACTGTCTCCATCTAATGTGCAAATGAAGAGGGCCTCGAGAAATTGCTTAGCAGTGACAGTCACGTCTCAGGAACGGCTGCTGAATAGGAACAGGGACTGCCTGACAGCTGCTTTCTGATCTAATGGCCTCTCTTTCTAAAGGCTGTCTTCCACATCTATTACGTGGATCCCATTGGAAAGCAGGGCTATGCTTCTTCAGGATATGGCAGCTACCTTGAATACAGAAAATACTCAGCTCTTTATCGCCATCATAAATTACTGGTGGTGTTGTCAAAGACTGAGGATGTCGCCAAGAGGGAAACTGTCAATACACCATCAAAGCTACCTGTTCCATCCCAGCCCCCAATCTGTGCACTGGTTCCATAAAACCAGTAAAAAATAAAAGTATAAACAAAGTTAAAAAAAAAAAAAGAAGCAAAATGAGACCCTGTAAATATATGTATATGTAAGTGTGTGTGATTAATATATTAACTTATAGTCAAAAGCTAGAAACTGTGTCTTCAAAGGAGGCAATTCATACAGTATTTTGTCCCTGGAGAAAAACGTCATGTCTGCCCACAGAACAGCAAAACTTGAAACAACTCATGTTTCATAATAGTATTAAAAAATAGCATCTATGAGGTACACGCCTCATTTAAAAAGGCTCAATTGTTGGCTGGCAATTTGAGGACATTAGCTCCTGCATGGAAACACTTGCTTTGGATGGCCAATCAGGATTTCGTTTTAACCCCCTACCAGATTGGTTGTTATTTTGATCAGTCTAACTCTAGTAGCATTAAATATCACAATTATTCACTAATACATTTTTTCATTTTTCTTTATATTTGTTTATTAGATAATGATAATGACTTTAACAAATAAAAATTCCTTTCAAAAACAGGGCATTCTTTCTTTCAGGGTTGATGAAATGATTTACTGTGTGATTTTAACTACATCCCACACATATAACTAATGATGTTTGTGGATCACTCACTGATTCGTTTATTAAACATATGTTTATTGAGCCAGGAATATATGTCAGAAACTGTATTAGCTACAGGGGAACAAAATGATAAGCAAAATGAACACATTTCTTCTTTTAATGGAGCAAGGGTTGGCAAGCCTTTTCTGTGAAGGGCCAGGTATTTTAGGTTTATGGGCCATACAGTTTCTATTGCAGCTATTGATCTCTGCTGTTACAGTGTGAAAGCAGCCATGGACAATATGCAGATGAATGAGCATGGCTATGTTTCAGTAAAAATTTTGCAAAAACAGGCGGCTGGCTAGATTTGACTCCAGAGCTGTAGTCTTCTAATCCCTGGTCTAGAGGGGAAACAAAATATTTAGCAAATAATCAGACAGATTATTTGCAATATTAAGTTTGTAAACTGTAATTTGAAATGTGGGTTAAGGGCCATGAAGGAGAATAAGCATGAGCCACTGTTAGGAAAATAGAATAGTTTGGTCAGGGCACTCACCTTGGGTCTGGTTGGGTGTGGTTCAGCACATCCTTTGTAGACAAATTGTGTGTGTGTGTGTGTGTGTGTGTGTGTGTGTAGTTGGTGCACATGCACACGAATATAACTTTTTAGTTTTGTTGCTATTCTTGTGTTCCTCAGAGAGTAGTTTTAGTGAAGCCGGTGAGCAGGCATCTGCCTTGAGCATCCGTGATGCCTGGCCATGCTTTCCAACCTATGGCTTCCAAGTAAAAGAGCCAAACATTTGGCATAGTCTGCAACAGGAGTCTGAGCAGGTACAGGAGCTGAAAGCCCTTGGAAGAAGGAGGAAATGTGGCTACTTTTGAATATGCTCTGCCCTATGGCCACCTTCCTGTTGACCAGGATCTGGCTGCTGCACACTGTACTGCAAGGTAGCACAGACCAGGTACTACAATGCAAATCCCCTTGGGAGGGGGAGGAAGTGTGGCTGTCTTTGAGCATGTGGTACCTGGTGGCCACTTTTCTGCTGACTGGAGCCTGGCTATTGCTCACTACGCTGCAAGCTGATCAAGATTTGCGGCAAAAAGTAGAGTTGTTAGAAGCACAGATAAATGTCCTGGAGGATGACGTGCAGCGACTGGCCACTCCTGCCTCTCACACAGGGAAGATGATCAACCCAGTGGTGAGTTGGGGGGAGACCGTGTGTCTCCAGGCATGACCTGTTGTATATGAGAAATTGAGACAGTAAAGCAGCAAAAACAGGGAGAGCCCCTGGCCATTGCAACTATGAGACTTAGGGGTGGATGGTGTAACATGCTTTAGAGACAACGTAGTAAATGCATGTCGCATTTGTCTGAAGGCAAAAGGCTCGGAGGGTGCCACTTAAACCTGATGACCAGCTGGGTGCCATATAAGCCTGAGAAAAGAGTACCACATGCAGATGGGCATATGACCCAAGGACGATGCCGCTGCAGAGTTTCAAGTATGTTTTCACCTGGTGAAAAGGTGGGAAAGTTAGTCTCCATTACTATGTGCCTGTCTTGGTGGCAGCAGTTACAGGAGAGCCACAGATATGCACAGGGGCTGGGCAGCCACTCCTTGATGGACTGGGAAAATGCAGCTGTTGGAAATGTGTGGGTGAATGCTGCAAAAATTGCTTGAGACTGAGTGAGTAGCCGGTGTAAGCTGAGCTGATTGAAGTAATTCAAAAGCCAGAATGTAAAAGGGAAGCAGAGCATAAAGATTTTGAAAGTTTGCAGCCTGGCCATGTGGTAGAGAAGCAAAGAGAAAAGTAGAGAGCAGGAGAAAAACACAAGGGTGAAGCAGATAAACTGTTTGCTAAAGACATTATCTTGGCAGTGAGGCAGCTAGATGCTAATGACTAGGACAATGGGGAAAAAGCCCTAAAGGCATTTGAGAAGTCTGAATGGGTGCTCCACCCATCACAGGCCCTGAGGGTGTTTGAGAAGTTTGGGAGAGCACTCCTTGCATCCTAGGAGAACTAAGTTGTCCCAGAGGGCAGACCTGAGGTGTCATTGCCCTCGGTAAACTGCTCCCTGCATCCTAGCCACTCTGGCTGGAGCAATCCTGCCTCAGTAACTCCAAAGAGCAAAAGCCAAAAACCTTGGTGGCATCCACGTTGTGTTAAGTTTGCAGGCCAGCAGTATGTGAGAGCAGCGGAGACGTGGCAGCCTCCACCTAGGTTTTGGAAGATGTATGAAAAAGTTGGGAGACTCAGGCAGAGACCTGCTGCAGGGGTGGAGCCGCTGCAGAGGTCATCTACAGAGCAATGTGGAGCAGAAAAGTGGGGTTGGAGCCCCCACAGAGAACCCCCACTGAGAAAATGTCTAGTGGAGCCAGGATGGCAGAACTGCCACCAGGAGCCCAGGACCGTGGGGCTGCTGGCAGCATACAGCACTGGCCTGGAAAAGCTGTAGGCACCAGGGCAGCTCAATGGGCTGCACCTGGTGGAGCTGTAGAAGCGAGTTTGCCCAATTCTTTAGGGGTCCAGGTGCCCCAATGTGCTTAACATTTGCCCTGTTTGAGTTTTGGATTTGTTTGGGGACTGTTTTTCCTTCCTATTCCTCCCTTCTGGAATGGGAATGTGTACACAGTGTCTGTCCCACTGTATCTTGGAAGTAGATAAACTTGTTTTTGACTCTTTACAGGTTCACGGCTGGAAGGAGTTTTGCCTTTAGTCTCAGATGAGACTTTGGACTTTTGAGTTGGTGCTGCAACAAGCTAAAGACTTTTGGGACTGGGATGGAATGTGTAATATGTGAATGTAAGGGTCAGTTATCCTCGCTAAGGGAACATCATGGAAGATTCTGAACACATAGATTGTATGGCAAGGGACCTAAAGGGGTGGATTGTTGGGAAAATAGAATAGTTTGGTCAGGGCCCTTGCCTCAGGTTCAGTTGGGTGTGATTCAGCACGTCATTTGTAAGTAACTTGTTTGTGTGTGTGTGTGTGTGTGTGTGTGTGTGTGTGTGGAGTTAGTGCGCATGCACACCAATGTATCTTTTAGTTTTGTTGCTTTTCTTGTGTTCTTCAGAGAGTAGTTTTAATGAAGCAGGCGGGCAGGCATCTGCCTTGGGCGTCCACCACACCTGGCCATGCTTCCCAACCTGAGGCTTCCAAGGACCTGTTTGCTGGTTACCCATCTCATAGACCTGCGTGTGAGGGGTTTGGTGACCCAGCCTGGTGTGTGAGGGGTCTGGGGACCCAGCCTGGCACGTGAAGGGTTTGTGACCCAGTCTGTGAATGGGCTTGAGGGGTCTGTGAGCTCCAGACCCAGCCCTAGATCAACAATTGGCCCAGTCAGGGCAGGATTATGGGCAGGTAAAAGAGCACGACAACTGGCATAGTCGTGGTCATGTAGCTTGACAATTGGAGTCACGAACAGGATTAAAAGCACCACAACTGGCAGCGTCAGCAGGATTCCAACATTAGCCTGAGTGCTACAGCTGTGAACAGACTGGTTTGATGTGGACAAAAAGGTCAGAAAAGTCTTTCCCGGGAGAGGGACAAATGAGCTGAAACGTGGATGATGAGGTAGATGTTAATTTGGTGAAGAGTGGAGGGAAGTGTGTCCCATGCAGAGGGAACAGTATGTGCAAAGGCCTTGTGATGCAAAGCTATTTTAGCTTTTGGAAGTAAAGGAAGGCTGTAGTAGCTGAAAGAAAGTCAACATGAGGAAGTACGGTGCAAAATGGAGAGGTGGACAAAGGTTTTCAGATGACTGGATATAAAACAGTGCTGAGGCCAGGGGTGTTTTGTTAGGTCCCCTCAAATGGCCAACTCTGAGCTTCCATTTGTAAATCTGGACTGGAAGCCCAAAGCTACAGTCAGTGCTCCCAAACCAAGGCAAGGCTGTGTGGTTCAGTCACATGTCTACCAAAAGTGGAAACTTGGCCTTAACTGACCTGACAGCTGTGAGGGCAGACTGGTGGGCATATGCTGAAGGCAGAGAGGAATAAAGGAGGGTTCTGGAGAAGCAATTTGAAGATTCAGCTGCAGCCTCAGCTTCCTTGATGTGATCTCCATGAAATCAAGGATAATCATGATGTGAGAAAATTTGGGAATCATAAATATGCGGTTTGCACCTCGTGTTTCTAGGAGCTCCTGCATTCTGCAAAGGCACTTTAGAGGACCTGGGTAGGTGGGGAGGACACAGTGGGCTGCCAGGGCTTTAAACCAACCTGCTCCATTATGATTTATAAAAAGCAGTTGAATCCTGGATAAGATTCTATGAATGAAGGTGACAGAGTGGAGAAAAAGAAGTTTGAAATCTATCACACCATTGACACCTTCTTTTGAGTTTCCTAGGAAACAGGCCCTGCAAGTTTGGATAACTTCCTGATTGAGAACTGACCGTTAGGTATACTCTCTTTCCACCTCCTCCTGTCTCTCATGACTCAGCCTGGCTCATACTTCTCCAAACATCAATTTCCTTATCTGAAGTGATTGTTGTAACACACGTAGCCAAGGGGTTAAGGTGGAGGACCGCAAAGTGCTTTTAAGCTGCTAGAGTGGGCACGGAAGCAAGATGAGATGAAAGTGAATGTGAACTGAATTTAGGCTCCATGAGGACTTAGGTGCTTTACCAAATCCTAGTGAAAGTGCAATAAAGGCAGGACCAGAGACTCATGGAGGTCCAGAAGCCTGCACAGGGAATCAGAGAGGAGGTATAGCTCAAGGTTAGAGGTAGCAGGCACAGTGGAAAATGAGAGAACTGACCCTCACTCAGAAACAAAGCAGAGACAGGGGGAGTTTGTCTCAGACATCTTTGACTGTTATGCAACCTCTTGAGATAACCTGGGGCTCTGCCTTATGGGCTCCTGCTGGCTGGTCCCACATTGTGCACCCCAAGCCTGTCCTCTGAAGTAGGTGTTGGGCCACCCTTTCTCTTCAAAGGTCCGTAGTTCCATCCAAGAACACCAGCTGGGGAAGGGAAGTAATTCTGCAAACTGTGAGCTGCAGAATGTAATTGGGAAATGGAAACTGAAATGTCCTCTTGCACCTAATTTAACTGTTGTTTCCTGATCTCTAGTCTCAAAAGTGGCTCTAGGATTTGATTTCCAAATTCAAAAATTTCCATCATTTTAGAGTAGCACAACTTCTACTGAAATCAGTACGTTCCATTTTTATCTGCCTCCTCATTCCTCTGCTTTTCACACAGTCCTGTGTTACAGCTGGCATGCTCATCACAATTCTTCTCATGTTCCACTGAGATTTACTATGTTGCTTCTGCATCCACACCTTTTGCTGCACAGATCTGCAAAGCCTTGCCTCTACTTGTTAATGGCAGCATCAAGAAGAGCCTGGTGAATAAAGGAACAAATTCTTATTCCCGAGGTTCATCTTAGCTGGGCTAAATCTGGTGTGTTACAATTTTAAAATGTACTAAATCTAACTATAGTTTCCCCTGTCCTGATCTTTTGAACTTTTCTGGCAAATGTCTCATCAAATAAGCAGCAAACAGCTCTGACTGCTAAAATGCACTAAAGTGGACTTTTAAAAGACTTTTTTAGCCAGGAACCACCTTAGATCAGTGACTGTCCAAGAACACAGGTGGCTCAGTGATTTTAGCCACTTGACATATTCTAAATTTATACCACCTTATTCTCCAGTTCTTCAACTGAGCATATGGGAGAGCGACAGAAAATGTCCAAATAGCCTTGGTCATTAAAATCCCTGTCTGTGAACTCGTAAAGCCCTATGTCCCTGTTTCAGTCTGGGATTCTGCATTTCAGCTTCGCTGTTAGCAGTGAGATGGAGCTGGGTCCCTGCAGCTGGTCTTCAAATGGTGCTGCACTCTTCGCCCTTCGCAAGGGAATCAGACAGGATTGCTGTGATAAGAGCATCTGCTATTTGGATTCCCACAAGGCAATATTATAAAATATCTGCTTGTCAAATTTGAAGTGGGTTGATTATACATTTATCCATTACATTCCCACTGCCTTCAAAAGTGGGTAAAAAATATATATTAAAACTTATTTCATGAGTTTTAAAATAATCATCCATGTGGGTATCCTTTTTTCATTCATGAGACTAATTTCAAATATCAAGGTTTTAGAATAAGAAGAAAAAGGACCTAGTATGCACAAAAGAAAAAAAGCACGAGAGCTGCAGTCTAAAAAAGTTTTTGTACTTTTTAAAAGTGAAATGGGGCAAGTAGGTATTAAAGGCATGTTTTTGAGATTGTTGTTTAAAGACAGAGACTTCTAATGGCTGCAGAAATGTGTGTCCCAGAGACCAGAAAAGAGGATTTACTTAGTGCTTGTGTAATAATCCATCATTTTCTATCAGCATCGAACTCTAATGTGATGTCTGAGCATTCATATTCTATCACACCAGGAAAGGTTTCAGTATGCCCCTTTTGAATGCATGGTAGAGAGGGAAATTCACAAGGGGTCTGCTAATGTTAAATAGTCAAAGTACAAGATGGCACACTGAATTAATGAAAAAAAGACATTTAAAAATTAAATACAATGTATCAAACTTTTCGTATGTATTCTCAAATCTTACAATATTACCCTCTTCACATAGCAGGGAACACTAAGGGCCAATGGGTGTTAGAGTCAAATTTTGTTAGATCATGATAGCTGATTTTTAATTTCCAGGAATTTTGCAAGGCAGTTGTTAAACATAGCCATTATTAAAAAAAAATAAGGAATATGAGTTTACTATTAAATAATTTATAATAAAACAAAGGTAATACTTAAACTTATCCATTTCTACTTTACTACATTTTACTAATATTTATGCTTTTAAGATTATTTATAGCTATTGTTACTATACGGTGTGAAGATTATACATTGATGTGGTACTGGGCATCAGTGGGGTCAAGTGGTCACCTGAAATAGACCACAGTGACAGTATTTACACCACAAAAATCAGCCAGTGCTATAAACAACAGCTTAATTTATTATTTTGTTGCTTGTCCAGACCTAAGATATTTATGGAGAAGATGTTAATGCGCAGATTAAATTTAAAGGAAAGTTTTTTTCACAGCTATTAGATTAAGAATAGCACACATTTTAAAAAAATAATCTATTCTTTCAGTACTCAAAAATTATTATCCGATTCTGCAGAAATATCACTTAGGTCACTGACAAATGAGTGAAATTCTCATGTATGTCTTTGCTGTTGCATTTTTATCTTACTTGTAAACTAAATGGCTATCAGCATTCATTTCAGAACTACATGCAGTCAACCTCAGCCATCGGGTGGCTATGGATATAAGAATTAGGCAAAAATTAATAAAAGCATTCTGTGATTAAACAATTGGTTATAGTAAAGTTATTATACATAGCAGTGTATATTATTATTTATAAAATTTATGCTAAAATTTTTATATCAGTAAAATTTATAATGAACTTAACGGACGTATATATGTGCATTTTTTAAAAAAAAACATTTACCAGCACACAACAGATTAAGGCTCAGAGACTATCTTGCCCAAGGTCACACAGTGAGTAAGTTTCATGGGACTAAGGATAAGGATAAGGGAGTAGCATCTATCAGAGGAGGTGAGAAATTTCTAGACCCTGGGGGCTTCTGGTCTCATTCTCACTGGCTCTCTAATGCCTTTCTTTTGAGATCTCATCTTTATATTTTAGCAATCTCCCATTTGTTTTTTCTGATGGTTGCTGGGAAAGGTCAGTCTCATAAAACACATGCTCACCTCGACACTGTCCTTCCTTCTTTAGATTCTATAATTAAATATGCACAAGCCTAACCAAATCTGATGTATGTGGGTCTTTCATCATTTATGTCCCCAGGACCCATTATTGTCAGCCGTCTGCCTCTTTCTCTTTCCTGTAAAGTTTAACAAAACATAGACACAAATTTTAAAGAAATCATTCTCTTGCCCTTTCTAAAGGAATGTCATTTTCAGATGAAACAGGCTTTTCAGTGATTCCCTGCTGTAGGGGCCAACAATTAGAATAGGTGCATGATCACTTTTTACCTGCAGCTTCTTTCTTACAGTGTAACAGCAATAAAATAAAGAGCTTATGTTTTCACAGAACTTTAATCTTTATAATGTATTTGACTCCCACTGTATCTTTTGATCCTCATAATAGTGGGATCTCATTTAACCTGAGGAAACTGAGTCTCAGGAAGATTAAAGGAAGGTCTCCGTGGTTATTGCCCTATCATATTATAACTCAGGTCATATTTTTTATCATCACAGCACCACACACTCTGTAGTGGAAATGTGAGCAAATTCCTCAGGTCTCTTGGGCAAAGGAGGGCAATAAAGAAAGATCACAGAGTCCAAATTGAGCAGCAAAATGCCCATCAGTTCCTCACTAAGGAAGAGCTAGGAAAAGAGAGAACAGGCATTGGCCATAAAAGTTTGTTCCTTCCAAGTGATCTTCTCAAGGAAATAAAGATTTCAGCAAACTGCGGAAAATCCCATCAATTCTTGATATAGGTTCACAGCACTAATGGGTTGATTATATTTCATGATAGAATCAGGACAATGGAATGTCATTGAAAAGGTAATGTGTATTATCTCACATCTGTGAGGAAGTGTTTTAGGTCCATCATTCATTACCTCCTCAAAATAATCTTATGAGGTGAGTGCTGTGATAATTCCAGATTATAGATGAGGAAATTGAGGCTTAGAGAGATTAAATAACTGGAACTTAGGTACCAAGTCTCAAAAATTAGGTTTGATCTCAGGTTTGTTTAACTCCAGAACCTATACTTTTAACCCCTATGCTAATATAGAGATGAAATGAATTGCTTGTTGCTGATCCATTTTGAGGCATTTTAAAGCTACTTCTGATTGAAGAACCTTTGTTTACTTGACACAGAATTAGGTACCTCCAGAGACAACATCAGCTTAGGCTTGAGCCCTGAAACATCAGTGCAGAGCCTGTGCATTGGGATCAGTTCAGAATAATAGAGAAACCCCAGCTCTGCCATGAACTGTCTGTATTTCTCTGGCCAAATGATGTCATCTCCAAGCTCTGATTTCTTCATGGTGATATGTGTACTTTTGAGAGGATTCATTGGGATAAAATGTGTTAAATTGCCCAGTCCTGGAATATTTGAGGCACTTGGTAAATGCTACTGCATCCTCGCACATTTTAGTCTTATTGTAGTGATGCTCACGCCAGGAGGGTTCAGATCAGATACCTTAGGCACAAGTTGGACCCTGAGCAGGACACACCACTGGTAGTTGACAGAGAGTGACACAGGAAGGGTGAGGGCAGATCTCTACTCCTTTCTGTGTTCCTTACTCACAAGCATGGACATGGCAGTGCATGGGGTGTATGTGCAATCACTCAGACGGAAATATGTGCATTTATCCTCATTTCTTCCCCTAAGGCCTCAGGGATCTGATGGCCCATAGAGCCCTCCATGGTTTTGGTTAATGAAGGTTATTGAAACTAAACATTTTTCACTGTCTTTTCTTCTTTCCAAAGGGAATTCTCTTCTTCATTTCACAGGAGTGCCCTTGATTCTCTGCTTTCTGCTAGAAAACTAAATTAATCCATCCTAATGAGAAGAAGAAATCAATGTGAATGTGAATTAATAGGAAAGCTTCAGGCCACTGCTATATATCTCCCCTGAATTACTGTTTTATTTTCTTACGTGGTTTATCAGCCTTCATCCTCACCCCCACTCCAGTTCATCCCCCACGGTGATCTTCCTAAAACTTAAATATCGTCTTGCGCCTCCACAGCTGACCTCTCTTCATTGGCAGTTCCTGTCTTCAAGGTAAGTCCAAACAACTCAGAAAACTTCCCATTGTCCTTACAGCTCTGGTACCTGATCGATTCTCCAGTCTCTCCTTGCCACTCTAATCGCATCTGTGATGCCTTCCTTACACTGCATTATTTGCAGTTTTGCTAATTCAAGTTTTTGCACATGTTATGTATGCCTTCCCTTCTTCATTCTTCAAACACAGACTGAGTATCCTCACTTCCTGGATAACCTCAGGCTGAGAGGCAGTGGCTGTCTCTGACACTTCATTACATGTCTATCACAGCTCTCACCTGACAAGGTTATAATTTTTGCTACTTAACTCCCTCTTACACTAGTCCAGGAGTTCTGAACACAAGGACTGCATCTTTCTTAATATTTTCAGCATCTCTTCCAGGGCTTTGTACCTAAAAGGCACTTTGCAAATGTTTATTAAATAAATGCATCTTATATATTAGAATGTAATGCACTTCGATTTATAAATATGTAGTCATAACTATAGCTTATCCACCTCTGCAATTTTAAAACAATGATTTACAAATAGCAACTGAAAATCAGAAAATGTACGTTTCAGTCCCAGCTCTGCTAATTACAAGTGGTGACATTTTGGGAAAATCAATGAACTTGTCCAATTCTTCATCTGTAGAATGGATGAATGTTTCCACTCTGCTTACCTCACCGAGTAGATAATGGTCAGATGTCATTGCATGGTGCATTTGGTCATCCCCAGTAAAATACCCCTTTTGGAGTGAGAACCTCCTTCTCCATGTTCTAGGAATGATGGCAGCAGAAAGTCATCAGCTGTCATCTCTGTGAGGAAGTGCCTTGCTCAAGATCACCCTCTTTCTCCAGGAAGACTCTCATGCCATGGCTAATCAGTGTGAGGGTGCAAAGGCCTGGCTCCTTTGCCCAGACTTGGGACAACTCCGAAGGATCATACCATCTTTAGAACTTCCCACTGGGTATGAGGTCTCCAGTAGGACTGTCTTGCAGCTCCACTTCTCCCTCTCCCCAATCCTGCTACCTTTCATTCCTTCCTACAGATACTGATACCAGAAACTGTCTATAATATACCTCCTGCACGCTAATCTACTAATATCCAAAACCCTTTTTGTCAAAAAAGCAATTATCTTAAAAGGGATCATGGGCACTAGAGCCACAGGATACAGACATAAAAAATGTGGTTTAGTGTGAGAAAATGTATAGGTAGAGAAACAATGAGATGCATGGAATCCCCTAAGCTCCCCCTATCCCATACAAAGGTATGCTTAGTAAGGCAAGACTAGAATGGATGATCTTGGCCAATTTTCCAGTAGAAGGTCCATCCCTACCCGCGCCCCCTCCCAAAGTTTTCTGTATATTTGTAGCATCAATGTGCAGCGAATATCTATGTGACTATGTAACCATGAAAAAATGACCGTGCTAGGAAGAGGAACTACATGCCTTTTCTTTCTCTGAATTATCTCAGGTCTGCTGATCCTAGGTCTGCTAAACCACCAAAAAGGGGGAGAAAGTGAGGACCATCCAGATTCACCTGTCCTTCCAGTCAAAAATTCTCAAAATGCTCATCAAGTCTTTACCACAGTACTTCTGAATTATGTAATTGACGTGAAGTCTTCTTTTGATAACATCTAACATTTACAGTTAAAACTTATAGATGTGTTACTTCATTTAATTCTTTCAACAATCCCATAGGATGGAAACTTTCAGGTAGACAGAAAAGTAGAACTAATGAGAGGTTAGGTAAGGATCTTTCCCCAAACCTCATAGCTGGCAAGCAGTAGAGGTGGCGTTGGTGCCAAGCAGAAACTTGGGCTTTAACTACTCTGCTCAATGACTTCCAATGAGTTTCATCAGAAATGAATTACATGTAGTTACAATGATATAATGTATATCAATATCAGTAGAGTATCAGTAGAGTAGTTATGAGACTCAGATAAAAGTGAATTATCTCTTAGATAATGCTGCACTAATTAATTGATTTAAAATATATTTTAAAAAATCTGCATCATCAAATTAGTGGTTTTTAAACTACAATGTGTAGAAAAACTACATGAAAATATAAATTCCAACCCCTACACTAATGGAGGTCTTAGATTGGCCTAGAAATCTTCATTTTAGCAAGATTCTCAGTGAATTTTATGTAGATGTATCTCTCTCCACACTACAGGAGACCATGAATGAGCTGCTAGGTATGACATTTAAAATACTTGTTACAAATGTCACACTTGCTGTTATCTTATTAAAAACAAAATTGAGCACTAGACACTTAACCACGATCATTACCTTGTCTCCATGACAATTTTAGATTTAACACACACTGTTTTTATTTATGGTAACTTTAGGGTAGATAAGTGAGAGAGGATTATGTATACTAGATATAGGTAAATTATATAGTATCTATTTTGTGCAAGGCACTTTTACCCATTATATCTAACCCTCATACCAACCCTATGACTCCTATAAATTAGGAAATTGAGATTCAGAGAGATTAAGAAATTGGTCCATATGACATAGCTCATAAATGCCAAGACCGAGCGAGATTTAGATACCAGTCCAGCCCACTGAGTAACCAATACTGTTGTCACCAAGACATAGTTTTACCCAGTCACAGTCCTCAGATCTATTGAGTTGCTTCATGACTTCTAACAGGTAGTTCAAGTCTATGTCCTTAAAGATAGAGTCAGGGAAAGGGTGAAAACACTGGGTCCATCTATGGTAAGCCCACTCGCAGCCACGTACACACCTAGCTCTTCTCCACTGAGAAGTAGGAAATAACCCCCTTTCTTTGTACAGAAGAGAGAGGCTGAGAAATTGTGTGACCATCTCAGATAAACACCTCCAATTGCCACCACCCAACAATAAAGAAAAGGAAGAAGAAAGGAACAGAAGAAGAAGAAAAAGAAACACTCAGCATTTATTTACATTAGTGAAGCAAAAGGTGTCTTCAAATATAGCACTTAAGCTTTGCTTTTTTTTTTAATGGTGGTGGGTGAGAATGTGTCCTTTTTATCTAAACATGTCATATAAAATTATCTGCTACAGGCACAAACTCAGTCTTCTTGCTCCTCAGTTTCTTTTTCTTTCCATTCCCGTGAGGGTGGCTTTTTGAAAATTGCTAATGTATCGAAAATGTAGAAGAGGACAGGACCCATGCTGATGAGTAACCTTTCAAATGCAATCCAGAGTGGGCCGGTGGACTCCTTTGGTTGAATTGTGTTACACACATCATCCAGCTCCCTGCAAGCTATTTGTAGAATCAGGCAGAAAGCTCCAGGAGAGACAGCCCTTGTCAGAGGGCTGGGAACAGCACCAGAAAAGCTGTTTCACCCCATCTCTGACTCAGATACTTCCTGCCTAGGCTGGAATCAAGGGCTGCCAAGACAGCTGTGAAGAAAAAAATGAAGAAAAATCCAACTTTTCAAAAGTAAACTTCTCTTTAAATGGGAGTTAATCAAGTAGTTGAGTTTGGACATAGATTCAGGTTTCTGTGTAGCAAAAGCAACATGATCGTCCAGCACCACCAGCAAGTCGGCTTTCAATGCCAAAGCCCCTCATGGCTAAATCCACCAGCTCTGGCTGGGCGGGTCTGAGGAACGGGCTCAGTGTTAGTCACATCCGGACTCTGCAAATTCTCCTAGGGGTTCACCTAGAGGACAGCAATAAAGCAGCCAGGTTGGGACACAGTGAAATCTACAACACATTTCATTTTCTTTCGTATTTTTTAAACTAGGAAAGAGCCAATTTTTATAGCATTTATTATTTGTGCTGATTATAGAGGCACTGCAATGATGAGAATAAAAAGGAATACAATTAATAAAGCATTAACAGAAAAAGTCATGCAGAGTCTTACCACCCAGAAATAATTACTATAAAAAGTGAATGCCCTTTAAGCCAGATAAGGAAATTTATACTCTTGTTCACTATTATGTATGTATGTATGTATACACATACTCTCTCTATATAGTATAAATGACCTCATATAATTTTTAATGAAAATTTTCCCCCTTATATTAGGTTGTTAAAATTATTTGTAAACATTATCTTTTACATTTCTGATTTCTTTACTCTTCCTTCAAGTTATTTCCCTATATAATAATATCTAACACTTACTGAGTGTTCATAATCTGGTGCCGCATAGTGTTTTATATGAGAGGAATTCAAAAAATTCATGGAAAGAATCATATTATCTTTTAATTCTATTTTTCCACAAAACTTTTTTTTTTTTTTTTTTTTTTTTTTTGTGACCGGCCGCACCGCACTCAGCCAGTGAGTGCATCGGCCATCCTTATAGGATCCAAACCCACGGCGGGAGCACTGCTGCGCTCCCAGTGCCGCACTCTCCTGAGTGTGCCACGGGGTCGGCCCTCCACAAAACTTTTTGAAGTTCACATACTCTCCTATATATGTGCCAATTTAATAGTCACAGCAAAGATAAATCTACATATGGGGAAACTGAGACACACAGAGGAGCAATGACTTGCCTAATGTCACACAGCTAGAAAGAGGTGGGGCCAGAGCTTAACCAAGTGATCTGACTAAAGAACTCACTTTCATCGTATAGACTTCTCATCTATATATAACCCATTTTTCCTTAAAAAAAGATACATTTTCTTATGCAATAACTTTCCTCCTACCCCAATACTCTGGGGAGCTATTCATCTAACAAATAATCATTGAGTTTCTGCACTATGCTAGATCCTTTGCTAGTAATTGGGAAAATACAAAGTTAAGGGAAACACAGCTTTGGTTCACTCATTAATTTCTTAAAGAACAATTTACTGAGTTCCAAATGTGGGCATTGATCCAGATGTTAGAGGTATAGAAGGAACAACATGGAAAAGGGCTCTGCTCATGGAGCTTACATTCTCACTGGGCAGATAGAAAATAGAAACTGAAGGAGCAAAGCTATGTTGCCCTGTCAGTATGGACTAGCGCTGTGGAGAACAGGAAGGGTGGAAACTAGAGATGTTCCATTCTGTTCTTGGTTGGTGTTTGAGGAAGGAAGGAAGTCCTTGCAGGTGAGTGGCATGGGAACAGAGACACGGGAGGAGTGAGGAAGCAAAGCCCATGGCTACCCAGAAAAGAGCATGTTACAATCTGGATAGAGATACTGACACAGACATAAATAAGTGTTCCACATAGGAGAAAGCAAGACCACGGCTACGGAAGCACAGCCTAGGCAGAGCAAACCCTCAACTGCAGCAGGAAGGAAGGCTGTCTGTGCAGGGGCCGTGGGGTACACACAGCTGGACAGTGGGTGGGAGCCACGTTGTAATGCACTGTGATGCCAGAGATTGTCTTAAGGCCTTAAGAAGCTGGTGTATGGTAACACATCATCACACTGCAGCTAGGATGGCTGTTCCAAAAAAAAAAAAAAAAGTATGTGGATAAATTTGCACCCTTGGGCACTGCTGTGGGAATGTAAAATGGTGCAGTCACTATGGAAAACAGTGTGGAAGTTTCTCAAAAACTAGAAATAGAACTACCGTATGATCCAACAATCTCACTACTGGGTATGTATCCAAAGGATATGAAATCAGGATCTTGAAGTGATATATGCTCTCCCATGTACACTGCAGCATTATTCACAATAGCCAAGACATGAAAACAAGCCAAATGTCCATTGACAGGTGAATGGATAAAGAAAATGTAAACACACACGATGGAATATTATGCAACCTTAAAAAAAGATGGAAATCCTGCCATTTGTGACAATGTAGATGAATCTTAACAACTTTATGCTGAGTGAAATAAGCAAGTCAGAGGACAAATACTGCATTATTTCACTTACATAAGGTGTCTAGAATAGTTAAACTCGTAGAGCAGAGAATAGAAAGGTGGTCGCCAGGGGCTGGGGGGAGAGGAAAATGGGAGTTGTTCAATGGGTGTAAAGTTTCAGTTAAGCTAGATTAATAAATTCTAGAGATATGCTACATGACAGAGCCTATGATTAACAATACGGTACCATGCACTTCAGAATTTGTAAAGAGGGTAGATTTCATGTTAAGAGTTCTTATCACATACCCACCCCCACCCCACCCCCGCCACACACACACACAAAACAAAAGGCAAAGGAGACCATGGTATCACGGGTGTTTGCATATATCCAAACCCATCAAATTGTATATTCATATACCTTAATAAAGCTGTTAAGAAAAAAAAAAAAAAAAACGAAGCTGATCTATAGTCTCTTCCATCTCTAGCATTCTGTAATCAACTTGTTCATTGTTTTGAATGACCCCAATTAGAAACTTTGTAAATTGTGTCTTGATTGCCAGGAACCCATTACAAAACGGTTTTGGTAGTCCACATCCTTTAAGAAACACAAACTGTTATCCTTAGTCTTTGCTCCTAGACTCTTCAAGGAGCACAGAAGGAGCCTTCACAATACACGAGACACAGCAAAATTCTTTTTTTTTTTTTCGTTTTTTCGTGACTGGCACTCAGCCAGTGAGTGCACCGGTCACTCCTATATAGGATCCGAACCCGCGGTGGGAGCGTCGCCGCGCTCCCAGCGCAGCACTCTACCGAGCGCGCCACGGGCTCGGCCCCACAGCAAAATTCTTAAGCACCCTCTTTCAACTTTCCTCCCTCCACAGCCTCGCACAACACAATAGTGGCTCTGGTTTCCCTCCCCTATGGCTCCATGGAGAACCCCAGGTCACAAACACATTCTCATTCACATCTGCCTCTGTCTGTACCTCTTTCAGGTCAAGTATCATTTTAAGTGATTGTGCTCTTGTCCTGGGGGCATGTCTCACTCTGAGAAGTATAATCTTTTGTCACAATGTTTTTTCAAGAGGAAATACTCTTGTCAAAAACAAATTTTTTTTCCCTTGAGGAAAAAAAAAAAGATTATATTTGTCAATTTTGTACATGCACCAGGACCTTTAGCTCATAGCTCCAAATGAAATATCCAGCCCCTAAGGAGCCTGGTCCCTAAAACTGTAAATTTAATTTCTCAACAGCTGTCACAGTTTCTCTCTTACCTTGAGTTGAAACTGTGAGGACCAGATGACTCCTTTTTATTGTGTCATGCTCCTGGCAGCCTGACAGCCATGGAGAATGTGGACATTTGGCCCCATTCTAGAAGGGATGTTGGAGACTGTTCCTTACTTAGGTCCCCAATCCCTGATGGAAGACTGAAATATTATCCCGATAATCTTGTCTCAATATATGACCAGATTCCTTACTCTGTTGCATTCATAAGAAATAAGAGCAATTAACAGATTCTTTTTGAAAATATAATATAGATCTTTACTGTAGGTCTCTCATGGATGTGCAGAGATGGGCAATGACGTTACACAACACTGAGCTAAACGTCCTGTAAAACCTCTCTCTCTCTCTAATAGCACACAGATGCTCCTAAGCTCACTCCTTTCCTCACCATCACCTCCTTGCTAGTTCTTTTCCTCTTATGAGAACAACTCTAGTGAGGAGCCACCCTTTCCAAAATCCTGTGCCCTGACCAGCCACCACCTTGAAGCTCAAAGGTCACCAGGAAGTGGAGTTGCTGGCCTGCTCATGCAAGAGGCAGCATCCCATTGAATTTTGCTCAAAAAAATTTCTTCTGCATCCTCACCAGCATAACATTAGTTATTTAAAAAAGCATTAAAAAAATCAACAGTGCAAAATCAAAGTTATCTTTAATGATGTTAACTAAATAGAATGAACTAGAAGTTAACATGCCATTTTAACCCTAATATTTTAAAAGGCAAAACACAGCAAGCATGTTCAGATGTGTAGAAGAAATGGTAAGAACTGTGTAGGCCACTCTCTTGCCCTGACTTGACCCTCCCCTGAGTGTCTGACGACTGGTTTCATCCCAACTCCCTTAAATTGCTTTGATCCAGCCATACTTCCTGGGCCTTCTGCCTCATTCTTCTACCTACTCAATGAAACACTTTTGTCTCCAAATCTAAAATAATTTTGTTGGTTTTTTTTTTTTATTAAAAAAAAAAAAAATTAAGTCTCATTGTGAAAAGTTCAAAATACATAAAACTCTAATATCACCACTAAGAGACGAGCATTGTAAATATTTTTGTGCTCTGTTCAAGACAATTTTTATGTGTATGTGTATAAATATAGATACACTTATTACCTGAAAACATATTTTCATGTTAATAATCTACATCATCATCTTCATGTTTCTTTTCTCTTTTAAATTTGTCTGTATTAGAATTTACTTGAAATTATGTAAGTAATACACATTTATTTGTAATAAGTGAGATAATTCAAAGATGTGAAAATAAAAAATGAATAATCTCCTCTACTCTCTTTACTCCTTGTCTCCTGAGCTAACTAAACCCTCTCCAAGGGCACTTCCATTCCTCTAACTCTTCCAAAGTTCGCAGGCACTCAGAAAACACAGCAAGAAGCTCCAGCTTCAGCCCTCAGTAGAAGGGAACGTGATTCCCCCAAGTCCTGCCAAGAAGCTGAGCAGGCTGCTGGGGGCTGGCAGTGGGCAGGGGTGGGGGTCAGTATCACACAGTGTAGCCTTCAGACTTCAGCAACTAGCATCATTAGCATCAGTTGCTTTCTATAATTAAAAAAAAGCATTATGTGAAGCAGCCTGCGGATGTTATCTTATTTAATGCTTACAACAAGTCAATGAAATAGGTACTCTCATTAGCCTCATTTTATAAACGAGGAAATTCAGGCATAGAGTAATGATGCAACTTGCTCAGAGCCACACAGGATGGAAGAGGTAGGATCCAATGAAGGCATTCTAATCCCTGAGCCGAGGCTCTTATGCCTTACCACGCACTCAGTAAATATTTTGAGTGAATAAGGGAATGAAAGAATGGGACTCAAATAGCCGAAGATTGTGTGACTAGTTGCTTTACATATGTTTGGAGAAATGCAAATCAAAAGAGGGATAGGAAATATTTTACATATCAAAATAAAAAGACTTTAATAACCAAGAATATCAGGACTCTCATGTATTCCTGGCAAGAATGTAATTTGCTACCTATTTTTTTTTTTTGGTAGGTAATCCTTTTCAAATTAAAAATTTATGTATGGTGAAAGACATGATATACAGTGCCAAAAGTCAAGAGCAAGAAAAAATATTTGCCACACTGTTCTATGAGGATCAAACCATTATTAATTTATAATATTTTTAAAAAGAGTATCAAAAAATACAGGTGTAATATGTGTTTGGGTGCCATTGTTTTTCACCAGCATACAGCCTGCCTGATAAAAGAAGGAAGATTCATTTGACTTACCCACCTATATTCTATCAATTTTAGTACATATGCTTTAATATTTATGCAATTATCTATTTTTGCTATTTCCCTTGTGATGTCTAGGTTTACTGTTTTGCTTAAGAAAATATTTCTCACTCAAAATTTATACACTATTAGTTAAGATCCCCTCTAATAATAATTTTTACTCTGTTCAATAAGTTCATCCATGTTGTAATACGTATTAAAGCTTCATTATTTTTATGGCCAAAGAATATTCCATCATAAGTGTATCAGTCTGTTTTCTGATGCTTATGAAGGAATACTTGAAAGTGAGTAACTTATAAAGACATGAAATTTATTTCTTACAGTTTTTGAAGCTGGGAAGTCCAAAGTTTAGGGGACACATCTGGAGAAGGCCTTCTGGGTAGTGACTCTCTGCAGCAATAGGATGTCACATGATGAGAGTGGGCAGAGCAAGCAAGAGCTAACCTTCTCGCTCACTCTCCTTATGAAGTCATCAGAAGCACACCCATGATAACTCATTAAACCCATTGCTCCATGAATGGATCAATTCATTCACAAGGGAATAGTCCTCATGATTCAATCACCTCTCAAAGGCCACACCTTTCAAATATCATAATTGGATTTCACACCCTGTTAACACTGTTACAACGGAGATCAAGTTTCCAATACATGAACCTTTGGGGGACACAATTAACCCATAACAACATGGATACACCACATTTTATTTATCCATTTGTTCATTAATAAATATTTTCTTTGATTCTATTTTTTGGATTTTATGAATGGTGCTACTAGAAACGCTCATGAAGAAGTTTTTGTGGATATATGTCTTCAATTCTCTTGGATATATATCTAGGAATAAAATTGCTGGGTCATGTAGTAATTCTATGCTTAACTTTTTGAGCAAATTGTTGCACCATTTTACATTCTCACAGCAGTTTATGTGGGTTCCAATATCTCTGCATCCACACAAATACTTTTTATTGCTGATAGCCATTTAGTGGGTATGAAATATCTCATCGAGGCTTGAATTTGCATTTCTTTAGTAACTAATGATGTTGAGCATCTTTTCATGTACATTTTGGCCATTGTAGATTTTCTTTGGAGAAATGTCTATTCAAATTATTTGCCCACTTTTTAATTGGATTATTTCTATTTATATAATTGAAGTATAAGTGTTCTTTATATATTCTGGTTACAAGTCCCTTAGCACATATAATTTGCAAATATTTTCTCCCATCTGTAGGTTGTATTTTCACTTTCTTGATGGTGTCTATTGAAGAAAAGTTTTTAAATTTGAGTCTGATTTATCTATATTTTCTTTTGTTTCTTGTGCTATTGTTGTCACAACTAAGAGAACATCACCTCATCAAGTGGGCAAAGATTTGCTTCTTTGTTTTCTTCTAAGAGTTCTGTAGTTTTAGCTCTTACAGTTAGGTCTATGATACAATTTGAGTCAATTTCCATATATGGTGTGAGGTAAAGGTCCAACTTTATTCTTTTGCATGTGGATTTCCAGACGTCTCAGGACCATGTGTTGAAAAGATTATTCTTCTTTGTTAAGTTGTTTTGGCACTCTAATTGAAAAATAATTGCCTGTTAAAGTAATGCTTTATTTATTTTATTGCCCAATTGCCCTGGCTAGAGCCTCCAATACAATTACTGTAAGTAGTGAAAGCAGACATCTTATCTTGTTTCTTATCTTAGGAGGAAATACTCAGTCTTTCACTTTTAAGTATGATACTACCTGTGAGTTTTTATAGATACCTATTATCAGGTTTAGGAAGTTTACTTCAATTAGTAGTTAGCTGAGTGTTTTTAATCTGTCATACAATGGTGTTTTTTTAATCAAATACTTTTTCAGTGTGTTGAAATTATTATCACATGTTTTTTTGTTCTTTATTCTATTAATATGGCATAATACATTTATTTTTATATGTATAACCAATTTTGCTTCCCTGGGATAAATCCACTTGGTCAGGTTGCATAATCCTTAAAATATGCTGCTGGTTTCAGTTTTCTATTATTTTAGGAGAATTTTTAAAAATGTGATATTTATAAGAGATATTGGCCTATAGTTTCCTATAATGTTTGTCAAATTTTGGTATCATGGTAATATTGACTTCATAAAATGAGTGGGGAAGTATTTCCTCTGTTCTATATTCTGAAAGAGTTTATGAAGAATTGGTGTTAATTATACCTTAAATATTTGATAGAATTCACTATCAGTTATCTGAGCCGGTGTTTTGTTTTAGTGTGTGTATGGGTGGGAATTTTTTTTATTACTAATTTAATCTCTTTACTTTTTATGTATCTATTCACAACATTTTTACTTCTTGAGTTAGTTTTCTTTGTGCCTTTTTTTTTTTTAAGTTTGTGAAGTTAGTGCATAAACACTTTATAACATTGTATTTGCTTGGGACATTTTCTTTCATAAAATGTCTTCCATTTTTGTATATCCTGCTTTGGCCCTTGAGAATTCTCCTGCATCTAATGTCCATCTAGGGTTACTATTGTTACTCCCGCTTTCTTTAATTATATTTGTCAGGTATATATTTTCCCAACCCTATACTCTCAATCTTTATTTTGTTTTTAGTCTAGTTTTTACTTTCTTTCTTTTCTTTTCTTTTCTTTTTTTTTTTTTTTTTTTTTGTCAATTCTAAGTTTTCACTTATTTTGCTGGGAGATTTACAGTTCTTTTATACATCATTTGCTTTCAGCAAGGTGATCAGAGAGATGCATGTTAAGTAACAACAACAGAAACAAATCTTTAGCTTTCCCTTACATGTCACGTACACAAATGGGTCTTATTTCAGATTATTGGTGGGCCTTAGAGGAAATCTATGTAATGAAGACTTTTTGCTTAATTCATTTTCCCTTTATTCCCATAAATCCCTGAGAAAGACAAGTCTCTGGACTTTTTATCTCAAGATTTTTATATAAAATAAACTCTAATACTAAGCTTAAAATAACCCTAATTAAAATTGGATTGCAAACCAAGAAGTTAGTACCCTTCTGTACAAGAACGGGATGGCTGGAAAGCCTTTTATTAAGCATGTAGAGGATATTATAAATCTCAGTTTCTATCACAACCTAACTGGTTTATTTGAGGTATGGAAAGTAATTAATTAAGAATGTTCTTTATGATTTCATGGTAATTATTTTATTAATATTACTTCATTTAGTTCTCACAAAAAGATAAGAATACATGGAAAGTGTGTGGGCCAGTATCTGGCATATATTAAATATTCAATAAATGTTAGCCAATTTTATTATGAATAAGAATAATTTATGATTAAGAGAAATCTATGAAGAAGGTGTTATCACCTTTGTAAAGAGGATAAGTGACTTGACCAGGTTCACTTGGTTAGTTAGTAGCAGAGACAGAATTCAAGTTTTTGTCCATTTTATTCCAAATCTAATTGTTTTCCAAATCCAATTCTTTTTCTCCCTTGTTTTGCTGCTTCAAAAGGAAAAACAAAAAACAAATGTAAAAATGTTGAAAAGTCACTGAGGCCCATTTTACAACACAACTACTACAACAGCCAAAGAATCTTCAAATATAAAGGTAAAAACTTCCAATTGTTTATTTTGAATGTCTAAATACTGCTTATTCACTCTTCCAACTCTGAGTGTGAATTTATTATTTCCCAATGGTTATGACAGGACTCTATGTAGCAGGTTGTATTCTGACAAGTTTCAGGATTGTATTTAACAATGAATACTGCCCAGAGAAAAAAAGGTCATATCTACCACAATAGGAAGAAAAACGCACCCCCTGCAGAGGGCACCTACTATTTCCACAACTTTCAAGAGCCTCCCTGCTCTTCTAAAAACATTCTAGAATATGCTACTTCAAAAAATCAACTCATTTGCAAATGTTTCATGAATCCTTCCTTGGAATCTCAAGGTCACACTAACTTCTATCCTTTCCTCATCTTCCAAAAGCCTTTTCATCTGCATAGCAGAGGCTTGAACTGATCTCCAAATATTTTGTTATATTCTTTCTAAAGGTGCCCCCTGTCTTCTTCCTCCCCTTGAACCCCAACCTGGCTTAATTCTCTTATCCATTCTACAAGGCCTGACTAATCTCCCTCATTCTATGAACACTTCTCTAAATCATTCAGTCCACATCGGTCTTTGAAGTGGAACAAGTCATATAATATTTTGTATTCTTTGACCTGAAATAGAGTGATAGTGTATAATCTCCTTCAACAATAGGGACTGTCATATATGTTTTATCACCACACAAAAATTAATAGTAGTTACCAAAATGAAGTTTCTTAAGTTAAAAAATTTGGGGGACAATATGATGACTGAGTTTAAATATGTTCTATAGATTTGGGGTAGCTATATTATTCCACAGATAATTTTTGGTATTTTTTACACTATAGTCATGTAATTCTAAAATGCAATAAAAACCAATAAAATGAACAAAATCTATGTAAACATTTTTAACTTTACACAAATTTTGTTTCAAACTTTAAACATCATTAAATATCAAACCAGAGGTTGGCTTCCTCACTAATCAAAATGAATAGAAAAATTGAGACCATTTTCCTCAATTATGCAAAATTTTCAACCTGTTTTTCCACTAATTCTATATTGCTTTGAAAATATGACATGCTATAAAATATAATAAGCATATAATTCATTTTATTAGTGATTACTCTATTTAAATGATTGACCAGCTACTTAGATCAAGATATAAGGAAATATATTTTAACAGAAAATACATGATTTATATATCTTCAAAAACATTGTGTAAACTTTTTCAACTTTTATTCTTAAATTTTAACAGATTTCTGAGTTCAGAATGACCTTAATCAATTGACTTCTAGTCCCAAATATCTCCTAGTAAAGCCAGGAGTTGAATTCTAGAGCTTTAGTTCTTTAGGAAAGCTTGATGTAAAAATCCCACATACATAGGCTTTCTGCTTTGGTATTCTTATTGAAAGAAGTCTTTAACAGTATGGTACTGGCATAAAAACAGACACACTGATCAATGGAATAGAGTAGAGAATCCAGAAATCAACCCATACACTTACTGCCATCTGATCTTTGACAAAGGCACCAAGCCTATTCACTGAGGAAGGGACTGCCTCTTCAGCAAATGTTGCTGGGATAACTGGATATCCATATGCAGGAGAATGAAACTAGACCCATACCTCTCACCATATACTAAAATCAACTCAAAATGGATTAAGGATTTAAATATACACCCTGAAACAATAAAACTTCTTAAAAAAAAAACATAGGAGAAACACTTCAGGAAATAGGACTGGACACAGACTTCATGAATACGACCCCAAAAGCATGGGCAACCAAAGGAAAAATAAACAAATGGGATTATATCAAACTAAAAAGCTTCTGCACAGCAAAAGAAACAATTAACAGAGTTAAAAGACAACCAACAGAGTGGGAGAAAATATTTGCAAAATATACATCTGACAAAGGATTAATATCCAGAATATATAAGGAACTCAAACAACTTTACAAGAAAAAAACTAAGTAGGCATTTCTCTAAGGAGGATATACAAATGGCCAACAGACATATAAAAAAAAATGCTCAACATCACTCAGCATCCGGGAAATGCAAATCAAAACCACACTGAGATACCATCTATCCCCAGTTAGGATGGCTAAAATCCAAAAGACCCTGAACGATAAATGCTGGCGAGGCTGCGGAGAAAAAGGAACTCTCATACATTGTTGGTGGGACTGCAAAATGGTGCAGCCTCTATGGAAAATGGTATGGAGGTTCCTCAAACAATTGCAGATAGATCTACCATACGACCCAGCTATCCCACTGCTGGGAATATACCCAGAGGAATGGAAATCATCAAGTCGAAGGTATACCTGTTCCCCAATGTTCATTGCAGCACTCTTTGCAATAGCCAAGAGTTGGAACCAGCCCAAATGTCCATCATCAGATGAGTGGATATGGAAAATGTGGTACATCTACACAATGGAATACTGCTCAGCTATAAAAACGAATGAAATACTGCCATTTGCAACAACATGGATGGACCTTGAGAGAATTATATTAAGTGAAACGAGTCAGGCACAGAAAGAGAAATACCACATGTTCTCACTTACTGGTGGGAGCTAAAAATCAATATATAAATCCACACACACACACGCACACACATACACACACACACACACACACACACACACAAACGGGGGGGGGGGAGAAGATATAACAACCACAATTACTTGAAGTTGATACGACAAGCAAACAGAAAGGACATTGTTTGGGGGGAGGAAGGAGAGGGAGGAGGGAGGGAGGTTTTGGTGATGGGGAGCAATAATCAACCACAATGTATATCGACAAAATAAAAGTTAAAAAAAAAAGAAAAGAAAAGAAAAGAAAAAGGAAAAAAAAAAAAGAAGCCTTTATCGCTTTGCTTTTAATTGATATAAAAATGGCCCCATTTTTTTTTTCTTTTCTTTTCCTTTCCTTTCTTTTTTTTTTTTTTTTTTTTTTTTTGTGACCGGTAAGAGGATCGCAACCCTTGGCTTGGTGTCTACCGCACCGCGCCAGCCAGTGAGAGCACCGGCCATCCCTATATAGGTTCCAAACCCGCGGCAGGAGAAAATGGCCCCATTTCTGATATCACGTCTAATTCTTTTCCTTAGTGTCTTAGCAGTAAGAGAAAAATATGTTATTAGTTTGCCTTCAACATCACTTCTCCGACTCCATGTTCCGCTATGTTTCTGTCCACATTGTGTAGTCATGTATAATAAGTTTGTGGAAGTCTTCCCTATTTTAACAGTACTTAATTTCTTTTCATACTTCTCAACTTTCTAAATAAACAAAACCTTTAAACAAAACTATAAAATGATTTTATGCTCCTGAATTCTACCATTCCAACGTTCTTGAAACTTTTGGGAAAATACTTGATCCTGTCCTGCCTCCAGTTTCCTCACTGAATCTGAGGCACAAAGAATTTTTGAACACCTGCCATGTGCCAGCTATTGGTAAGAGACCATTTGTTTTAAATTTATATGTTTTCACACAGAAGAGCTTGGCGTGTGCTCTTCTACATGTTTCTAAGACCTTTATCCTTGTGAAAATACTATTTGTTCTCAGCCCAAAAGGGTACTGTGAAAATGTCTCAGCCAAAATATAAAAATCAAAGGTGTGTTGTTTCCCTGAAAACTCTCTTGTCTGTGGAAATCTGGACACCTTATTTTGCACGTGCTGTTGCTGCTTCTGCCTCCAGGTAATTTCAAGTGACTTGATCATCTTTGTCTGTGCATACTTGCTTGCTGGTTTCTGAGGATGTAGTTTTATTACAGGCTTGGACTATCCAATGAATCGGTGGCTAGCGGTCACTTTGAGTGACAGCATTTCAGTTCTGTAGCAGTAGTAAATCTGGCCCCCCTCAAAAAAAACTGTAAGGAGTCATTAAGATCAACAATTAGATATCTTTTTGTAACTGCCCATCAAAGACTAGCCCTTGAACTCACTTTTTGGGTACATCTTGAAAGTCAGATATGGAACCTAGCAGTGACCAAACAGCAAATGGCATGAAAAGCGGCATTTATGCAACACTCTCTGATGCTACAACAATCTGAGAGCCATCTGTGCTGACAGCCACAGTATTCCTTTGTTAACATGAAGACTTATCCTTTTGTTAAGATGACAGCTAGTTTGGGATTATTAATCTATTCACATGCATATGCGTAGAGATAAAGTGATCTCAATCTCATGTGGTCTGGTTAGAAGGGAACTGGTCACTATGATGGGGACTCAATGCCTTAGCAGCAGACAACAGAGATATTATTGAAATATTGTGGGAAGATTCTTCAGATCACAACGGGTGCATTAGTCTGTTTCTGTTGCTTACAACAAAATACCTGGAACTGGGTAATTTATAAGAAAATCAAATTCATTACTTACAGTTTTGGAGGCTGGGAAGTTCAAAGTCCAGGGAACACATCTGGTGAGGGTCTTCCTTGGTAGTGGCTTCGTTGACACAAGTTATCACATTGCAAGATGGCAGAAGCAGAGAGAAAGAGACTCTCATGTGCTCTCCTTTTAAAGCCCTCTGCACCATGCCCATGCACCATGGCCACTATTATTCATGACCACTATTATTAAACCACTCATTAGGGCATGATCCTCAGCATCTAATCACCTCTTCAAGGCTCCATCTTTCAATTACCATGATAAGATTTCCCATTCTCTTAACAGTCACCATGGGGATCAAGTTTCTGATAATAAAACTTGGAGGACACAATTTAATCCTTATCAAAGGAATTAAATATCTATTATTAATTTTTAAAGTAGATATTAATCAACAAATCCTATAAAGTGCAAAAAATATGAAGTGTCACAAGGAACAAATAATTATTCAGTGTATATTTTAAATTCTACTGAGGTTATAAATGAAGTTATGTTTATGACTCAGGAGTTATAACCTAAATTTCTGATAATGAATATTATTGATCAAAATAGTGACCGTATTATTGGCAAAGGGTGAAGAAGAATCAAGGGGCTGCTGGAATAGTGTTTCAATAAAGAGATCCCAAAACATTCTTAATCACCTTACCTGTGGCTATTCCTTTAGAACATTTCTAATAGATATTTTTATCACATAGGATTCGAGGGGGCCATCTTGAGAAATGTCCAGATGTTAAGCATAGTTTTAACTGTGCACTAGCACTTTAGATGTGTTTAGATACAGTCTTGCTTGAGAGTGTGTTGAAAGAAAGGTAGTTTCTGAGGGAGTCATATATCTTTGTGGAAAAGCATATCCAACTCAGACAGATAGCCTTTGCTGTTCTTACACATTTGTCTCTTGGGGTTAATTTTTTAATGAACTTTATGACCTTTCAGCAATGTGAATTCTCATCTGTTGCTGATCATCATGCAGGTTCCTGTGTACTTTGACTTCAGTAACTACTTTTCATCTGTGTGAAAAACAACACAAAGGATCAGGGAGCGTGAAGGACAAAGAACGTGGCAGATATTTAGGAGAAGGTAATCTGTAACTTTTTACAAAGTAAAACAATAATGCCCCATATGTCATTGTAAGTTGTCTTATATTTGTTTTAGGAAAAAAGTGTAATAAATTTGGCACATAATTTTCTGTGGCAGTATTTGTGACAGTCTCGTATATCCATGGATATAAGTAAAATTCCTGAAAAGATATTTGCTATTACTGAATTCTACTCGCCTTGCTATTCTCCATTCTGTAGAAAAACTTTTTATATAATCAGAATGGGACAATAGCTGCTTTGGTTGGTTAATTTTAAAATTGAATGAAAGTGAAAAATTATAAAAAATGATATGTGGTGTCTTACAGACTATATTCTAAATTAATATGTATTAATGTAAATGAATTTGCAAACCATCGATGTAGGGGTAGAGCCTATTTGTTTGTGTTTGTGTATGTATGTGTGTATGTTTGCATGTGTGTGTTTACTATACATGGGGTCTGATAAGTGGATATCTCTGTGATCATTTTTGTGTAAGTTATATTCATGCTTCATTATATAAGATCCCTAATTCTGGTTTCTTTAAAGGATGCCTGGAATTTAAAGATGAATGCAATCTTCTATCTGGGTGCACAATTGTTCTAGATTTTTAACTTTTTCTTCAATTCTTCTTATTTAATAACAGTCTTAAATGAGCTTTAAACAGTTTTAAAGTTTCTTCCAAAGCATTTAACTTAGTCACAACAAATTTCTCTCCACAACTGTATTTCATTGATTTGAACACTTCTTATTTAAATGATGTGATTAAAATGACACATATATCTGACACAAACAACCTTGGAAAGAAAAAACAAAAGCTATCTCTTGGCATGGAAAGAAGTGCGTGAGCATCTTAGGGTGTATCCTATGAGAACTAAGCATTTAGTGGACTGTGGGATTCACAAAAAACCGGAGAGTGTCATTCTGGTAGATGGTCAATCGAAAATCACTTAAGAAGGCTTTCTATAATATTTAACACAACATATAAAGAGCAAGAAGTTTTAAAATGTGGTCAGTGGAGCCAACTTTGTAAAACCCAATACTTAATCCCCGCTAACCCAATAAAAGAAAAATTCTTTCCTTCAAAGACTTTATCATTGCCTGGGAAACAGGGTTGTTTCTCATTAATTAGCTGCTAATAATACTGAGTGGGTAAAGGCAAACATTGTTGAAAGAAGACAGGATGAGGAGACTCAGCATGCTAATTTAGTGGATAATTTATTAAAGGTAATCTTGAATGTGTAGCAGGCAACTTATTATTAAATGTCAATTATTTTGTCTTTATAGCATAAAATATAGATTTACCTAACAGCAGTGTTCACTTTTCATCAAACTATAAATTCTTATTAATGGAAAAGGCTGACCCAAGTAAAAAGAGAGATTGATATAATGAGATTTTTTTAAAAAAAAAAACACTTAAAATATGCTAACACCCACTTTGAGTAAAATGAAGCAAATGACCAGAGTCATAGAGTATTGATGAAGCATAACTTGATAACTCTTCCTGAAGGAAAACTTGGGAATGTTCATGATAAACCTTTAAAATATATACGCATCTATTTACTCAGCACTAAAAATTTCTCCTGAATAAACTATCAGGAATATGCAAAAAGACATGTGTATTACAAAATTCTCAACAGGATTTCATATAAAGGAAGGAAGGAAGGAGGAAATAAGAAAGAAAAAAGGGAGTAGTTTAGATGCTCACTAATAAAGGGATGGTTAAAAAACACGCCGGTACATCCTTATGATAGAATAATATGCTAATCTTATTGCAGAAGAATCTCTAATAAGTGTACCAAGCAAGAGAAACCAAATTCTGACTATGATAATAAACAAAAGGGAGTTTATTGGAAGGATATTGGCTGCTCAAAAATTCTGGAGAAACCAAGCTGGGGTTGGAAGGCTAGATGCAGAACCTGCAGAAATGAGCATGTGGCTGACACAGTCTGTTTAGGCTGCTGCCAGGGGAAATGAATGAACCCCAATCATTATCACTGTCATTGTCATTTGTATCAAGATTCAAATTTGAACAAGGGAGAATCCAAGTGTTCTGGTGTAGGAAGTATGCCTTCCTGTTATCCAAGGGAAGCCATGGCTGCAATGACAATACAATCAGAACTATTGAATGAGGAAGAGATAATTTTCCAATGGTAAATCACAGTGCTTATCAGAGGGAGATGCTGACTAGATATAAAACTGCTAATACAGGATACCCTTTATCCATACATTTAGTTTCAGAAATGCATCTATCATATTAGTGAATTATATTAAATTATATTAATCATATTATATTAGGCTGAATTATATTAAATTCAACCAGTCTTTTATAACCGTAAAAAACTCAGCCCTTCTAGAAGTCACAAGGGGCTTCCAGATTGCTGGAAATATCATGCTTCTCGATTTGGATGCTGGTGATACAATTTTGTTCAGTTTATAAAACTTCATCAATCTGTACACTCAAACATTTTTTCTATATGTAAATTATCCTTGAAAATAAACTCTACTTCTAAAACTAGAGACAATCTAGTGCACATTTTTAAACCTGGCAAAAAGTATGAACTTTCTAAATTGATATGCTTTCTTCCTTTTGCTCTATTGGTGTTCCACTAGAATACAGCAAAATTTTGGAATAATGCTAAATTTAACCACCGTAAATACTGCCAATGTATAACAAAAGTAGTAATGTAAGGGAAAGAGGAGATAAATTAATTAAAATATTTATCACAAAATTAAAAAGAAAGGAAGATTGTATAGAGACTATATTCCTTTATTTCTACAACTGGTCCTGCCTCTCACTCATTGTGTTCACCTGATACTCAGCCAGCACCTCAACTGATCAGAGAGTCTTTGCCAAGTAGGGCAATACACATCTTAATTCATAAGGAAGCTTAGCCATTGGTCTTCCTTCCCACATAAAATTGAGGTTTCAGTAACTTTACTACTGTCCATAGAAGTTCAAGGGCACTCTCCAGATGGTTGGATCAGATAAAATTAAGTTCATTATGAACAGCGTGGGTCATGTTCAAGAATTTAGAATCCAGCAGAGCCCAGAAGTAAGACAAGAGGTATATCATACAGAATAGTTGCTTACCCAATGATGATACAGCCTTGCTTCCAAATCCTTCCAAATCATCTTCCAGATCAGATGTTTTTTTCTGTGATTCACCTAACAGGGCTTACTACAGACTTCACAGAACATTCTGAACCACCACCGAAATTCCAGTTGTCATTGTATTTACTCAGCCCAAAGGGTCAGTTAGTGTAATCACTTGCACTAGAGTCAAGGACCAGCTAGAGAGACTTTTCTGTCTTAGGTTCCACCTAAAATTTGCAGCTTTTCAAGTCACTTGGCAAATTGCTCCAGGTAGCACACCAAGCTCTTGTGTCTTACCAATAAATCCAAAGAGAATAACTGAGGAGTGTGCCTTCTTAGAGGCAGAGAATGCAGAGTGAGCCTACCAGCCCTTGCCTTTAGAAGAGATATTCCTTCCAATGTGCTGCAAATCTGAGGACTCTCAGACATTTCACGGAGGTGGTGGACATTAGTGTTTTCACATTTATTGCTTCCATCTTGCTTCCAATGGAAAACATGTGTCCCAGCAGGGTACCTAAAGTCCCTTCTATTTCCAGTTTCCTACATAGTATCAGCATGATTTCACCCATTTAATGTAAAGTGTGATGTCCTGTGAGATAGTCAGCATATTATAGACAGATCTCTAGAGACAACTCATCCATGAAAAGAGAAAGTGGAGAATACTGCTGCTCCTGTCTGGTGCTTTCTGATTATAAGAATGAAGGAGGAAAAAAGCATTTGCCACAGCCAAAGGTGCATACAAGGTGCAAGGGGCTTGTGCATTATATTATTATTTAACAGATATTTGGTGTCTGAGGCCTCTCTTTGAGGAAGTGTTATTCATTATTCCCATCCTGCTGAACTTGGACACAGCCAGTGACTTGGACCCATAAAGCACTCATATGAACAGAAGTGAGGTGTGTTGCTTCTGAGCAGAAGCTTCAAGAGCCAGCCTATGGTTTACCATGTTCTCTTTTCACTAACTCTGTGCTTGTAGAAGCATATGTAAAGATGCTTTATCAGCCTGCGTTCCTTGAAAGGATACTTTTCTACAAACAAGGGCGGGAAGAGAGCAATGAGAAAGGAAGTATCTTATAGAAAGCTCAGAGAAATTGCTTCTTTGACCAGGGAAGACTTATCTATGTGTGGGATAGCTCAGAAGAGTTTAAAGATTTAGGGTTCCACTAATATTCTGAATACTCCCAGATTTCACCAACTTAATTGTTGAGATCCCCTCCTACTCTTTCCTAATCAATAACTTTCACATAAGAGACCAGACTTGGCTTTTAATTCAATTGATGTAAGTTAGCAATACACGGGATCAATCTCAGTATTCTTTTTGGTGATCTCAAACCTGGGACTATACGAGTTAAAAGAATCTTGCAGCATGATCTCAGAAGTTAATGAAATTCAGGCTATACTATAAAATAAGAATTTAGGTTGTGAGTTTCTTAGCATTCTGTTACCCACTGTCATCAGAAGCAGCCATCCTACCATGGCACACTAGAATTCCTTCCAAATTTTGTATTCTTGCTTACCAGCAGCAGTTTACCAGTTTCTCAGTGGCTAGCCAAAGTGAACAGAATTCCTAGTGACCGTAGGAGTAGCCGAATTAATTGTTTTGCCATAAAGTTTCTGAGGCTGCTAAATATATATAACAGCATATGAAGAGAAGTTTCATTGCATAGCTATGGCTAGCAATCCATTTTCTGGTATTAGTTTCTCTATCAGTGGAGTTCTATGGTAAGAAGTAACAGAAAACTGTGGTTAATTTGCACAAAAGATAATTTATTGGAAAGATAAATAGGAAAGCTAGAGAACCAAGACAGGCATAGAGGGCCAGCCACCATACTTGTAGGAATTGGTATCTTAGTAGGATCACCCTGGTCTGAGTATTAACACCAGTACACACCACTGTTTGTCATTTTGTCGATCTGCTAAAATTCACTGGAAGAAGAATCTAGTGGCTTAGTTTAGATCTTGGGCTTGTCCCTGACAAGAAAAGGGCAAGGCCGTTGATGGACAGTTTCACCAGACTGTATAACAGTGGAAAAAGGTACTTCCCCAGGAGAAATTATTGGTGCCCTTAGGAATGGAAGTTGGAAAGCTAAAAAAATTTTTTAAAAAGCTAGCATTAACAAAATGGCATAATTTTCATGATATACTGTCAAGTATATATGATATATATTACATTTAATAAATAAATGTATATTGTAGTAACAGTTATCACTAGGTGGTGGGATTACTAGTGCTTTTACATTTTTCCTTTCTCAATTTCACAAATTTTCTATACAAATTTATGCTACAAAAACAGAAAAACACAGTAAACCTAAAAATAAAAGAAACTAAAGGGAAATTGAGAAGTAGCCCTAGATTGCTAAGGAGATGATGGCATATCAGTTGTACATATTTCAGACTGTCTGCTTCGTCTCTTCTCCTTTTTCTAAACATTAATATTCTTGTTTCTGAGCTTTAGCACAAAACCTGAGAAGTATCATGGGAAAGGGAAATAATTGACAATAAAAATAATATTAACTAATTTTACAAGTACTCATTGTATGCATAGCATTTTGCTAAAGACTTCATATGATGTAGGTGTTATAAGCATCCACATTTTATGAATAAAATAAAGACCCAGAGATGTTAAGTAACTTATCCCAGGTCACCTGCACAAATAAACAAAATGAAATTCAAGTGTACATTTCTTTCAGCTTCTTAAGATTTTTGAGGAAGTTGAAAAAATGTCTTTGCATATTGTTTAAACCATGATTCTTCATGAACATATTTGAAATGCTTTTCAAGAGATGTAGGAACGGGTCTTGAGTAACTAGTATTTCTTAGGTTCACACTTTAATATTAGTAAGAATTTACTTTGTGCCAATATATCTATGGTGTGTGGTCTGGAAGGAACATATGCTGTTTCCCTGGGTCAATCCATAAAGAAAAATTTATCCTTGGTCACCCTATGAGTTATCTAAATATAACTTTTTCATTTCAGAAGCAGAAAAACAAACATCACAAAGCTATACTTTTAAAAATCCCAGCCAAGATTTTGATTTAATTCATTTGTTAAAAATTTGTCTCATATGACAACTCAAGACTTTGCTTGAATCTGCAGTAAACAAAGTAAAAAGTTTTCTAGTGTGGGGAATAAATTTAGAATGTAGGAAAAAGGACCTCCAGAGGGCTGTATGAGGTATTTTAGTGTTTGCACCTTTGCAGGTTTCAAAAGTCAATGTCAGTCTGTGTTGATAACAATACAGCCACAAGCATAATTTTACTGAAGTTTTTCTACATCAATAGCAATTTACAAGGATGAACTTTAAACATGATTCACTTGGTCAGATTGTCATTTCCCAAACATTTCAGCAGTTGTCTGCATTTTATAAGATTCATCCATTTCCATGAGAATAAAAATTCCAATGACTTTGTCAGTTGACATTTCCATCCATATCTTGGGATTTCACTTATCTCTGACATTTAGATGTTCCTTTGGTGAGAATATATAAACAAGTCTACAGTTTACAGACTTAATCCAGGAAGGAAGGGGAAATACTTCCACGGAGTAAATGTCATTACATTTAAGCTAAAATGTGTTATACTGAGCTTAATTCTGCAGACTCCTGGGTTTTCAAAATGCCTTCCTATACTTTGGATAAATCAACAAACAAGCATTGAGAATCTGCCACGTGTCAGGCCCTGTGGGAGGAGTTGACACTGCTCCCCTAGTCCTTCACGACGCATCTCCAGCTACCTTCCCACTCTCATTTGCCAGGACACAAACTAGAACATCCCCTCAGGCTACTGTGAGGAAGATGGACTAAAATGGGGAGAGGCTAAAGCAGGGGAGGAAACTGTCACAGTATAACTGGGGACGAGTTGTGATGGCCAGCATCAATGTGGCAGTAGCAAAAATAAATTGGAGAGGACCGACTCAAGAAATATTTCAGGGGTAGAATTGACAGCACTTGGTGATTCATCGGATTTATGGTGGGAGTTTGGGTAAAAGATAAGTCAAGGATAAATCTCAGTGTTTTGTTTGTTTTTAGTGTCTGCAAATGGATAGAAAGTTGTGCCACTCAGTCATCTTTAGGCATGATAAGATTAAGTTGCTGAAAAGATAGTCGAGAGGAGATGCTTAGATAGCAGTTGGATTATAATTCAGAAAAGAATTGTGCTGGAAATACAAGTTTGTGAGCAATTAACATGTAATGGGAGTGAATGGATCACCCAAGGAGAGCTTCTATAGTGACAGTGAGGGGAGCCCAGAAAAGACCCCAGCACCTGTAAAAGTGCCTGGCACATATGTAGTTGTTAGTTAACAAGTGCGCAAAACAATTAACTAAGAAAAGAATGAATAGACATGGAGAGAGAGATCTCTTTCTAATGAATAGGTAGATGTGAAGCCCAGTAATGACCATTCTATGGGCTTCACATAAAGTACTACGGAAATAAAATTAGATGTTTCCTACAATAACTTATTAAATTTTACAATAAATACCATAGCTTAGGAATAGAAGATGTTATTCTTATTTTAATCATAGTACAATTGAGGCTAAGAAGGATACTTTCATCCAAGGCCACAATGATGCAATTCATAATGATAGAACTAGAGCTAAAATCATTTATTTTTCTATCTTGAATAAGGAGTTATTGAAATATAGGTTTTATTACCTTGGAATTTAGGAATAAGAAAAGGGGATAGGGATAAGGGAGGGAGAACTTGCTCCTTGGACTATGATGCAAAATAACAAGAGTCTGATGGCAGCTTTGCAAATTGAAACCATCTGAAGGAAGCAGAACAGAGAACAGCTGTCCTTTCTACCTTCCTCAAAGCCCACCATGCCCTTCTCCCAACCACCCCCCCAGAGGTCTCGAAAGGACTCCTTTTCTGCAAGACTTACAGAGCACAGGTCTGTCTCCCATCAGTGCTAACTCATCAAGATTTGTATTAATAATCCTGTCCCCCAAATGCAGGACCTGAAATTCTTTTCGAATGTTCAGGTTGGTAATGAAAATTGTGTTTGGAATTTAAAATGCGTAACAAATTACGGCCCCTTTGCCCTATTAAATCAGAAAGCCTCTCTAGAGCACTTTGAACTCTGAGTTGCATTAATGGGTATTTTAACATGTCGGAAAGGCAAATATTCTCCAAGCAAGTAATTATTCTTTTTTTCTTCCATCAGCTAGCAACTCATTTTCACATGTTTCTTGTACATGTGTCTCTCTCCACCTGCTTGTAGAATGTGGGATGGAGGGGAAGGGAGGGCAGAGGAGTGATGCATTTCTCAGTCCAATCAATCAATCTACCCAGGGACCTCTACGGGGTTAGATTTCATGGGACTTCAGAACATATTTCTCTTCTGATCCAAGTGAACAGTCCATTTTTATAGGGAATGAGATGGATTGATGTTTCTGTCACAATAACTCTCACTGCAAAGTCACTGTGTTTTCAGGACCAAGCATAGGATTGCCTTTCAGGAATCCTAGGTGGTTTCAAGCATAGGATTGCCTTTCAGGAATCCTAGGTGGTAGGGGGAAGCATCTCAAGTGAAAAATCAAACAAAGTAGTGATAAATTCATGGTAAAGTACTGTCAAGAGAATCGAATCTTTAAAATGGAGCGCTGTCTTTAACACTGTTCTAGTGGCCTTGACCAAGGAAGAGGGTGACAGATTTGGGGGAACCACCCTCAATTATTTATAAGTAAATACTGCGAGATATTTATTCAGAAATCTTAGCTACAGAGATACTTCTTAAGAACATCCATTCCCACTTTTATCCAGTTCTTGGTGCAACAAACAGGCTCTGATTTGTTACTTCATCCCATGGGTTGACCTGCTTTGTAGAATAGGAGTTTCCTTGAGCAAATGATTCAGGTCATTCATCTTAATAAATGCGTCTTCCAGTGTCAATTAATGTGACTGTATGTGACGTTCACATCTAAGTGCCTGGCATACTGTACACACTCAACTGTTCCTCGTCCTCCAAGCCATTAGATATGCTTATGTTAATGGGGTTGAAGGAGGATGGTGACCTCTATTTAAAAACACTCATAAGGTTTTAAGCAGATTTCCTTCTAAACAGCTTTCCTTTGAAATTAGCTGTGCAGCGTCAAGGTGGGGAAGGTCACTCATACCCGCTGCATCCTGAAGAGTATGGAATATCTATGTGCATCATTTTCTTTAATAATCACGAGAAAACGTGCAAGGTATATGTTTTTATCCCATTTAACAGATATGTATCGAAATGCAGTAAATGATCTTTTCCACTGCTTTATCAATAATCTCTTCTTCAGCAATGCCTATTGCAATGTTGCGATTTCAAGTATTACTTCTCTGCAGATAACTCTCCAAATCCGAATCTGCAGATGAAGCATGTCTTCTGAACTCCAAGCCTGAGCAGTGGTCATTTCAACTGAGAGTCTAATTGTTCTTGCAAAGTCAACATACCTGATACTAAATTCATGGTTTTTCTCATCATCTAACTCTCACATTGTCTGGTGGGAACATCCATTGTCTATTACACTTAAAATTGAGCACTCAGTGTTGTCTGGGTCTCTTCCCTTTCTGAGAAGAGGCACTTGATGCTGTTGCTAATATTCATGCCACTGCTTTTATTCCCATGGTCATTGTCTTATTTTAGGCTTTTATCACCTCATGCCTGAACTAGTACAACAGCCCTGTAACATATTGCCCTATTTCACTCTTTTCTGTCTCCAGGCTGTACATTATACTCCTGCCAGACTTAGTCCTCCCAAACTAGCAGTATGTACCTTTCCCCTCCCTAGTTACGAATCTGATGAATCCCTGCAAAATAAAATCCCAACTCCTGGCTTTTAAGATCATGAAGCAATTTGCTGCCAATGTGTCTCTACAACCTTATATCTAAATACTTCCTTAAAAATAAGTTTCTAGCAATCGACCTCTAAACATGCCACATGCCCTTGACTTACCCCCATCTTCCTCCTCTGAAATAGTTGCCTCCTCAGCCTTCTCTACTTCTTGCTCTTTTAGGCATTTCATCTATGAAGCTTTCCATATCCCTCAAGCCCTAAATCTACCTTTTCTCCACCCCACCCCAAGGATTTTCTCTTATCATTATTGTGTTTTGTAAAAGGGAAAAAAGCCATTCCCTAATTCAGGCTTTTTTGCTTTATGTCCAGGAATGACATTCAAAACATAGAGCAAGTTGGATTGCACAGGGACCAGCCAGTGAGACTGGCACGACCTGGAAACAGCAGACACAGCAGTGCTGGCCCACTCTGCCTCTGACCGCCTTTCTGGACATTCGGCATGTTTGACTTTCAATAGCTCTCCGCCCTGAGATGACCAGCTTTGGGTCTATTGTTTTTCACAAATCTTAAATTATTTTTGTGAGGGGACATATGAGGGGTGTTATCTGCATATTTTTATGATATTTTTCATAATTGCCATCATTAATAATTGAAAATTAAGGCATATTCAGAGCAGAAAATCTGTAATACAC
Organism: Cynocephalus volans; assembly: GCF_027409185.1. Taxonomy (NCBI): domain Eukaryota; kingdom Metazoa; phylum Chordata; class Mammalia; order Dermoptera; family Cynocephalidae; genus Cynocephalus; species Cynocephalus volans. Next base: position 49,438,542 of record NC_084462.1, read on the forward strand.
AAAGTTCTAGGACATAAATCTTTAATCACTAATAATCCATCTACTTTCAGGAAATTCTGGTACATATGTTTTGATGTTTATCCTTCTACTTTTCTACATATTATAATAAAATAATTCTTTTAGAGTGCTTCTTTGTATTTAGTAACATATTGTGAACATTGTCTCCCCAAAGTACTTATTTTTCAACAGTATACTTTTAAATGGCTGTAAAGCATGATTTGCTTTATCCTGTTTTTGGTCATTTAAAGGGTATTAACTGAATACTTATTGAGGATGGAATTAGGAGTACGGTTAGTGTTAGGGCTAGTAAACCCTCTGCCTCACCTAGTTCTTTATTCTTCCCAGTTTGTACTCAAGCATTTGTACTTAGTGCTTTCCTGTGTCTAAGCACCAGATTATCGAATTCTGTAAGCTGAAGAAAACCCACCCTGGTGTTCATTCACAGGATCTGCTGCAGAACAGGTGCCTGGGAATGCGCCAGTGTTTGCCTAACCCTGTCTCCAGGCCCTTCCTGTTCTCAACTGACCTTCACTCATTTCTTCCAGTGGTGATAATTCTGTGCTCGGAGCTGTGCTAAAGGTTTTCTATAGACTACTTTAACTTTTTAATCCTCACAGCTCTGTGAAACAATTATTATTATACTCACATTCTCTTATTTCCTTCCCCTTTTCCCTGTAACCTTAGAGGACAATTTGCATATTGGTTTGGGGAGAAGCAGGAGACTGTGTTTGAGTCTAAGCCAGGAAGCCGCCTGCCTCTGAGGCCGTTTCACTGAAGGTGCTGGGAAGAGAAACCCTTTTCCAGAATCATACAGGATCTCCGCAGCTTCCCAATTTCTGGTGCAGGTTCGGCCTTTCAGAGCCAGGAGGGCTTTGGCGGAGGAAAGAACCTGCCGTTTCTTCCCTAGGCTCAGGATGAGCAATTGTAAACTGCTCTTGACAAGTTTAAACAGATCAGAGGAGCTTTTCTAAGATTTGGGGAATTCCTGATTTTTTTTAAACTGCTTTTTGAACTATACAACATTACTCTTACAGTCCTTGCTTTTCAGGGCTCCGTTTGTATTGAATATCTTTTCATGTTTCCAGTATCAGAAGCTGGAAATTTTAAGGTTTGTTTTCTGCCAGGGCACTCAGTAAACCTTGGAAGTTTGGCTTGAGAGTTCTAAGATAGCTTTTGTAATTTTCACTCAGTTATTCTATAAAAATGTATTCTAAAAAGAGTATTCCAAGATCCCTCAAATGCAAAGTTGCCAGACAAAAGACAATGCCCAGTTAAATATGAATTTCATATTAACAGCAAATAATTTTTAGTATAAGTATGACCCATGTCCTGTGTCCCATGAAAGTTGGGACGTACACTAGAAAATTATTTACCTAAATTTTTTATTTGCTAAATTTGGTGATCCTACCCAAATGTTTATGATTAACAGCACAGGTAAAATTCCAGATAAGGAATGTGACCTAATATTTTCCAAGGACTATGTTAATATAATTTTATTTAATCTTTATTACAATACTATTATCTATACTCAATCAATCCTGTTTAACAGAAAAGAGAAATGAGCCTCAGAGAGTTTCTGAATCTTGCCCCAAATCACACTTCCAGTGAGTGGCAGAACTGTGAGTTAAAGATAATTCACCTGACTCCAAAACCTACCATCATTGCAACTCACCTAAGGTATTTAAAATGTGTATGAACACTTAGCAGCCCTCTCACCCCCTCGAAGCAAACAAATACCTAGAAAGCTGACCTTGAGTGCCCGGGGCCCACATCTGAAGTTCACAATGTAATCACGGTGCTTGGCATTCAATGCAGACACAGCATCATCATACTAATTAAGCAACTGTCTTAATTATCAGGTTCTCCAGGGAAGCTTCTCTGCCAAGTCTAGGATTTCACGAATAGATCTGAAAACAGACATTATCTCTTTTCCTAAGGAAGAGAGACTGACAAAGTCTCAGAACAAAAGGAGGCAGTGGGCTGAAGCCACCGAATGACCGACCTTTCAGGAGGGCCATCAGCAAAAAGCAGCCACACCTGCTTACATGGCCGGGAGAAAGATGATCTGAGCCATTGCACGGAATGTGGATAAAATGGAATCCACAGCGTTGAGCTTCTCTGGCACTCCTTCCGAAACAGAGGCAATGCTCCTGCTTGGTTTTGTTTGGTTTGGTCCCTCCATCTCACCAATGAGCCTATTTAAAAAGAAGACTTAAAAAAAAAAAAAAAAAGAAGAAGACTTTATTACATTTTCAAAGGTGGGAGAATTGGCTCTCATTCAAATCTGTTTTCTCCTTCTTAAGGGAGGAGGAGCCTTCCTGTTAGCACAGGTGCCCAAACCGTCTGATCAAAAAATAATTCAAGCATGTGCCGGTTGAATTGACTTCTAGAAGTGTTTTAAATTTTAAGTGGTCCCATGCCTACAGCAACCGCAAATTGTACTTCTACACCCCTCTCACCACTGCCAACGTCCCCACAACCGTGGCACATGGTGAATACGCTGCAATGTTCAATGCTGTGCCTGAGCTTTCTCCTAAACTGATCTTACTCAGTTATGGGGTTGACACTGAAAACATTTTAAATGAGACATAGCTCACCAATTGGCCACAAAGATGGGAATTATCTGGCAACTTCTGGTTAGATATTGACTGCTACTATATAATTGACAAAAATAACAGAGTGAGTAGCAAATATCTGCCAGGCATTGTCCAACCCCCCTTTTCTTCTTGCTTGATCCTTGCTGCAGATCGGGGATCGGCAAACTAAGCTCTCACAGCTTGTAAAGCCATGTCAGTCTGACAACTAATGCCACACCATTAATCACTTTCCTCTACTGCCTTCTCCAACTGAAGGAGAGTGGTTTCTACTTAATAGATCAAGTTAATAGTTAGAAATGAAAGGATTTCTTTGATTTTAACTTTTATTATTAACCAAACTTTGAACATATATGTCCTCCCATTTGTACCTTTATTTAGAACATTTAGAATGCATATTTGATACTTTGCTTTTAATTTTTCTGGATAAGTGCTACTGTGGAACCTGTGTGATGTTTAAGCTGCTGATCACCTGTCTCATACCAGGAGGGAGTTTCCATCCTCCCATGTGTTGGGCTGGCCTTGTGAGTTTATTTTAATATGGTATTAGCATCCATCGTCACCACTAATTGCTATTTACTGAGGAATCACACAGTGCCATATACATCAGAGCCACACTTCACAGAGATTACTTTTCACAAGGAGGCAGGAGGCAAAAACATGAATTAGCTCCTTTTCATGCACGTGAAGATGCTTGTCTGTCCTTCCCTACCTCCCAGGAGTACTGCCAAGGAGGAATGCTCTGGAATCCTAATCTATTAGCACTAAATAACATGATAAAGCTGACACGAATACAAATGACAGGGTGCAGTTGACACCTCCTGGTATTAATGTCAAGAGCCTGAGTAGCCTCCTGAAAGCCAAGGATTAACCACTTCTCTTTTGGGAATTGTGTTCCATCACTTTACGTTCACCCGTAGGAAAATGAGGAGATTCGGAATTAGGCTTTATGAGTCACTGGAGGTTGATCGGTATGGAATAAAACGTCTTTCCCTAAGAAAGCCTTGGAAGCTGAGAGCTTGATCTCTGCTCTTGCTCACTAGGTTGGTCAGTCCCCACCTCCCCCCAATACTTCTGAGCCTCTGACCTTTTCAAATTGCACACGTTTATCCTGCAAAAAAAAATACATGCATATCTGAATTTATAAAACATGCTTATTGTTTTCTACTTAGCAGAATAATTCTTTATTTTTCTAAACACCCTGACTGAAAACTTCTGAGGAATAAAAAGTATCAGACTCGATACAAAGAGATAAAGACTGTTGGCCCAATGTAAAAGACACCTTTCCAGATGCTTCTCTGAGTCACCTGCTTCCTTGGTTTCTTTGAATCAAATTGGGTTTGTGAAGGCTTTGTTATCAATCCATTGACCCAGTTCCTACATGTAATATTGCATATAAAAGACCCAGGCTTTGCACCTCAGGGTTTGCCTTTCCTCTAGGAAGCATGTTGGTATTGCTACTTTCTGAGATTGACCAATGCCAAGTCTCTCACCACTGAGATCACGTCCTGCTTTACTCTGCAGCTCTGTGATGGTTTCTGTTCTGCTGAACATTAGCTGCTTTTCACAACCCTCAGAAGTATTTTGAGTTCTGAAATGATATTTGCCTACTAGTTTCACTGAACACAGTGTGCAAGGCTTTTGTTTGTTTCCTTTCTTTTCTCTTTTTTGGTGTCTTTCAGATAATTTCTAGGAGAGAAGGAAAAGTTCTGATTAAACAGCCATGTTCAGCTGGAAGACCATACTTTGAGCTTCTTGGACTCCAAGATTTCAACTGTTGACCAGTTAACAGCATTCAATAAATGTTTGGTGAGTAGCTGAATATGTCTGAACGGGTTATTGTAAACTAAAGATTTACTAAGAGTGCATTTGATGTTTGTTATGTCTGTAATTTTGTCATTTCCCCAATTATTCTAAATGCAAACATTTCATGGAAGTATATTTGAATACAAAAAAGTATGGAATTAGTGTGCTGGGTTACGGACTTAGGTATAAAGGATGAGTGGCTCTGATCCACAGTGCCCCTGCCCCTGGGATGTCCGAAGGGGGACATAGGGAGGCCGCGCAGCCACCACCGCCACTGCTGCTGGATCTGCTGTAAGCTGCCACCACTGCCACTGCTGCCATCATGGAGGAAGCTGAGGACTGAGGACTGAGCTCATGTCATCAGCCAATGGCTCCCAGGATCTTTTCCAATTATGTGTGAGGCTCTGGTGACCCAGCCTGGCATGTGAGAGGTTTGTGACCCAGTCTCTACAATGGGTTTGAAGGGTCTGTGGGCCCTAACTCCTAGCAATACAATTGCTTTAACAATAAAATTGGCAGAGCCATACAATTGGTGTAGCTATTTGCCTAACCCGACAACTAGCATAGTCAGCAGGACTCTGACAATGGCCCTACCCGGACAGTGATCCTCCATTTTAAAAATCCTCTTCTGAATTTCTTGGAAGCATGTATAAATAAGATCTTTCCTAGATATTATTTTTTTCATGTCCAATTTTGTTGAGAAAAAATGAAAGCTCTTATGTTCCACCAAAATAATTAGAAATTTTATCAGTTTAGGAATCAGAAATTGAAATATGAAGCTAGCAAAGTAAGGTACTTTGCAAGGTCCAATGGTATATAGTAGTTTAATGTTTATTTCTTTGGCATCATGTTCTTTCTCCAAGAGAATGTGTTGGAAGATTAAATATAAATAATTTATTGCTCAACACGCTCTAATTAGCTGAAATACTTCAAGAAATGAGATCATTACTTTCTCCTGGTGGTAACTGAGAGGTTCTTTGTGTTGAGAAAAAATCCCAGGTGTTTGGCTTCAAGTAGGAATTACCCAGGTGCTTATCCTAATAACAATATACTTTGGCTAAAAATCCAAGAATGAGAAGGTAAAGAGGATTCATTCTTACCACTTTGAATGGCATTCACAAATATTTATTAATTAATAAATTAGTTATCTCTTGCCATGTAAAAAATAACCCCCAAACTTAGCGACTGAAAACAAACATTTACTATTTCACATGGTTGCTGAAAGTCAGGAATCTGGGAGCAGCTTGGCTGGGTAGCTCTGGCTCTGGACCCTTTGTGAGGCTGCACTCAAGCTGTCGCCTGGAGAGCAGTCACCTGAAGTCTTGGCTAGAGCTGAAGGATCTGGTGGCAAGCTCACTCATGTGGCTGTTGGCAGGAGGCTTCAGTTTCTCACTATGTGGGCCTCTCCACAGGACTGCTCAAGCATGGCAGCTGGTTTCTACCAGAATGAATTATGAAAGAGAAAACATGAGGTGGAAATAGCAGTACAATACCATCACTTCCACCATATTTTATTGGTCACATTGACCAACTCCGGTACAATGTGGAAAGGGACTGCACAAGAATGTGAACACCAGGAGATGGAGATCATTGGGCGCCATCTTAGAAGCTGGTAACCACAAGGTACTGAACTTGTTCCAGGGAGCACACCAGGCATAGATAATACATATATGAATAGAATCATTTATTAATTCCTTTGGTTAATCTCATGATCAATAGAACACATATTTAACATCTAATATGTACCACGCTCTGTGTTATACTTCATCCTTACATTTTCATGATAAAATGTCAGGAAACAGACAATGATATTCTACTCCAGACTAAAAGAAGCTTGAACCAAGTACCATAAAGGTGTTGTGGAGAGAGATTGGTTTTGCTGAGAGAATGCAGAGTTGAGCAACTGCTCCTAAAGTTCACCTTAAAAGCCAACCGAGAGTTGATAGGCTAGAAAGAGTGATTGGCATTTCACAAGGAAGAAATAGCATGAGTGTAGATTTTATTTTCCAAACATGGGCACAACAATATCTGCCATGCTATGTGCTCTTCTTCAACGTGAACTTGACATTCTCCCATCAAAAAGTGGAGTCTATTTCTCCACATTTAAACCTCAGGTGCTCTGGGACTGCTTTCACTAATCGACTGGTAGAAGTGTTGCCACGCCTTTTTCTGTCAACTCCTAACTAGTTGAGCAGTTTCTACTGCCTGCCTCTTGGAATCCAGCCCCCATGTAAAAAGTGAAACTTCCTCTAGATATCAATGCTGAGAGAAGCTAAGCCAAGCGGAAAAACCTTGAATAAGAAGGTATATAAAGAGAAAGAACAAGAAGCTATACAGAGAATAAGCTACTTAAAGAGAGAGAGAGGTCACGGAGCTCTGAGGTACAAAATATGTAAGTGAAGAAGCCATTTGGAAGAGGATTCTTCCACCCTCACTGATGAAATGTTGATCAGAAATGACCATCCACTTGAGCCATTCCTGCATTCCTGACCCACAAAATCATGAACAAAATAAAAATGATTGCTTTTAGCCACTGAATTTTGGGGTAGTCAGTTGTGCTGTGAGAGATAACTGAAATAATGTGCACATTGCATTACACATTTAGTAAGCCATTTAATGGAGCTATCTATTAAATTTGCAGAGGGGGGCGGGAGAGCATGCAGCTGGCACAGAACACAAAGGAAGTGATGCTTGGTGAGCCCTGCTAAACACTGCTGAGGAAGAGGTGGACATTCTCAACTGTTCAGAATGGTGCAATGACATAATTAGATTTGTGATTAGAGATGATCATACTGGGAGAAATACAGAGCGACAGAGGAGACACTTGAGGAAAGCAGAGTCATTAATATATTCTCTTGAAACTGACCACACAACAATGATGGTGAAACTTTGGAATTGTCACAGTATGAAGAGGAGTGACAATCTCAAACACATTTCATGATTAGAGTCACAACTCTTTTATTGGAAGGTAGGAGCTACATAACAGTGGTTATGGGTGATGCTAGAATGTCTTGCAATTATCTAAGACAGCAAACACAAGAATGAGCAGGAGCAGGTAGAGGGGGCGGGGGTGGGGCTGGTTAATGAGTTTGGTTTCAGGTGTGTTGAATTTGAGGCACCTATGGGATTTTTAATGATTGCAGTCAAGTACTGAAAAAGCGATTGTACTATACTCGACCATAATTTTCACCTTTTTTTCACGCTTCCTAATTATTTTTAATAGAGGACAGCAATCCAAGAGATGTTGGTTGCTACTGAGTTCCCGCTAACAGTTTCATACAGATTCTCATAATGTAACAGTCCTAGCATCTCACCAACCCACTTTTCCCATTTGGTATTTTTTTAAAATTTCTAATTACAGGCATAAGATTCAGGTAATAACTGGGTTACATTTTCTGCTAGACAAATTATGTACATAATTATAGGCACATGTTCAGTACAATATGGAAGCATCTGATGCTTCTATAGAGAAGATAATTGTCAACCTTTGCATTCTATTTAAGTCTAAATGGGAGTCCTCATCATTTTCCAAATGAGCAAACAGTAAGCCAGTCATGATTGGCTGTGTCATGGCAGCAAACGAAATGGATTTGCTGCACAGGTTAATTTGTCATCTACGAATGTCACAGCCCTCAGAAAACCCCACATCAGGTCTAAGTATTAGAGCTAATTAGCAGTGTATTGTTGGTACTCTATGATTTTTATCTGGCTTATCTTTGAAATTTTAGCTTCTCACAATTTTTTGTTTTCCACAAATATTTCTTCTCATAGTGATTCATATCATTTGAATTTTCTGCTCATTAATTTTCATACAGAAAAAGATTGAGAGTGACATCAGGTCTGGGTTCAAATCCCACTCAATTTCATTCTTACAGTGAAAATTTGGACTATTTACTGTTAACCTCTCTCAATTTCAGTAGTTTATCTATAAACTATACATGATTCTTCTTATTATTGATGCATTTTCAAGTAAACTCTCGATGTTAATTAGATAGCATACATATCATTAACCGCCGTTCAATGTTTACAGCTTTTCTTCTGTTGTGAAATTTATGTACAAGGAAGTACACAGATCTTAGCTCTGTATTTGCTGACTTTTGCAAACACATATACCTGTGGAACTTGTGCCCCATCCTCCCATCAAGATATAGAACATTGAGATCACCCTAAAAATTTCCCTTAGATATGGCCAGCCTGTGGCTCTCTTGGGAGATTGTGGTGCTGATAACACCAAGGCCAAGGGTTCAGATCCCTATATAGGGATGGCCAGTTCACTCACTTGGGAGAGGGTGGTGCTGATAATGCCAAGTCAAAGGTTAAGATCCCCTTACTGGTCATCTTTTAAAAAGATAGATAGATAGATAGATAGATAGATAGATAGATAGATAGATAGATAGATAGATAGATAGATAGATAGATAGATAGATAGATAAAAATTTCCCTTAGTCTCTTCTCAAACTCCACCTCATCCCTCCATAGGCAACAAGTTTTTTGATATTAGTTTTCCCTGTTCTAGAATTTCATCTGAATGTCATAACTCTTTTGTGTAAGGATTTTGCTAATTCTCCATACTGTTTTGAGGTCTGTAATGTTACCATTCAATACAACCCTTCCTGCTGGAAGAATTAATGCATGCTGAAATTTCTGTTTCAGGATACATTACTACAATAGAATATTCTATTAATTAATAGAATATTATATTAATAGAATAGAAATATATTTCTCATTCATATCAGAGTACAATTCATGTTTCTGAATCAAGGACAGCTTTCCTGGATATGGGGAACCTGGGCTTCTGTCATCTGGGATTTCACCTCTTTCTATGGCTTTGGCGCATCTGCATTCACCAGCTGATGCAGAGGCAGAAAGACGGCAGGTCACCTCCGTGGCTTAAACCCCCAGCCCAGAAGTGATGCACATCCCTCTGCACACACACCATTGAGAAGGGTGGGTCAAATGGCCACATGTATATAAAAAGGTGAGAAGACACACCCTGGGTGGGCACCTGAATCTTGCACACGTTCCACACCATGGAAGGAGGAATGTGCATTTTTGGTGGAAAACTGATTATCTCTGCCACATGTGTGACTTCAAACCCACGACCTTCCACTTCCACTACACTGTTCACTGGGTGAAAAGGAGCACAGACACTATAAACCATGAAATGGTGTCCACAACTTCTGCACCTCTTAGATCTGCGAATCAATTCCTGTCTATCCTGTGGCAGTTTCCATATCAACTTACCTTATCAATGACCACTCTGCTGTGTCTGTGGGCTGCCAGGTGGCCTCGAAGGCTGTGATTAACCTTGCCTCCTCTTCTTTATTCAACCTCTTTCATCTCTGCTAATCTGTTCAAATGTTAGCAATGAGAAAGCATTTGCTTAGGTAAGAGTCTGCCTGACTACCCAGAAGCTGTTTTCAAGCAAAACTATTGAAAATACAGAAATATGTGATTGGAAAATCCTCCCATCTTTTAATTAACTTTTTTTTTTTTTTTGAACCAAGCCATTGTCAGCAAGACTTCTGCACATATATGTAGAGATGTACTATGTGTCTGGCCATTTGCTAGAGATTTCCACATATATTATTTAAATTCATCAAAAAATCATTATACAATTGCATTATTGTTGTTATTCAGGGATATAGGACACTAAGGTCCGGAGGGTAAATGGTATTGTACAAAGACAGAATGAGAGAATGGCCTGGGACTTGAAACTGAATAATTTGCAGTCCTAGGACAAGAAGGGATCTTGAAAAGTGTCTAATTCCTTTATTTCACAGATAAGGAAATATTATTACGAAGGAAATAAATATTCCTTTATTTCACAGATAAGACTAGACCTAGAACACTCGAGAGATTTGCCTGCCTCAGAACACTGGGAATTGGTAGAGTCAGGTAGAGTCGAAGGCTTCTAAATTGCTATCACGTCACTCTTCTTGAAACAATAAAATGTCATCATTCATACAGCAGACCCCTGCACTACAGCTGAACGGATTCCTTGTTGACAGTCACCAGCAGGGTGGTGTCCCTTTGGGGTTTGCCGATCACAGTACTATCAGCTCCTACCTGAACACTGACGTCAGACCCGCCAGCCATCTTTCTGAAATGATCAAACCACACTTTGCTTTTGCTAAAGACTTCATTTTTTTAAGTCTCGTCTCCCCAAAACCTGGTTAATAAAGGCAAAAGGGTTTTGAAAAAATCATTCTCTGATTCAATGGTATAGATTCACTCTATCAGTGCAATTGGAAGTTTTTCTGCCTCAAGAATCAGACTTTCATATTTCCTTGCTCACTTCACTCTGCTTTTATTGTCTGAGCAAAAATCAGCTTGGCTCAGCACTGGCAACTGTGTCATGTTTAAGTATAAATATGTTTTTTTCATTACTTTGCATCTTCTGTTTACTATAATAAAGGCAATAAACCAGTGTAGATTGGGCATCACCTACATACTGAAAATGAAATGGAAAAACATTTCTGTCAAGAAAATTAAATATCTTTTCAAGGCAACGTGTGATGTTACTTTTGTGTCTCCCTAGTTGGGGGTGTTGTAAACACCTGGCTGGAGCCTCTATGGGTACACACCCAAGGTGATATGTATCTAAGTGGGTGGGTGTAGAAGGGGAAGAGAAATATAATTTCCCACTGAAACACAATGAAGTACAATCCTGTGAGCCAGTCAACAAAGCACTTTAGAGAGATCTCACTTGCTGGAGTGATATGCAATTTGTGGGAAACCACTAATTACAACTTATATAACATGGTTTTTAAATCCTTCCAGAAAAGTACTCTGCTTATTCAAAATGAGGCACTTAAAAGCTGCAAAGCTGCCAAAAGCTCTTGCCAGAGGTGACTGGCATTCTCCTGTCCTTCTGGGGAGAGAGACGGTCTAACAGCTTATAATGACAATTGGACTTAAATGTCCCATGGGAGTAGTGGAGATGTTGGCAAATACTAAAATGTAAAATACTAAAAAAAGAAAGCTACTGTTTGCCTGAGAACAATCTGATTTCAGGCCACAAATCTACATTTATGTTTTATACCCACAGAGGGAAGGCTCTGTTAGATGTCTTGCAGAAAAATATTTTTTAGAAAAATCAGTTCCAAACTACTTACTAACCAGAACACTGCCTACTTTCTAGAAGTCAATTAAGATATGGTTTTCAAAAGATAAATGCAGTTACTGTTTATTGAGAATATACCACATATCTGGCACTTAATTTGTATGCTGCATTCACACCAAGTCTGACCCTTGCTTTTTTCTTTATAGCCCTCCCGGGCTTTCCTACATTTTTCAGATCTTTGCTCACACTATGTGCTCTTCCCTCTCCCTCTTTCCCAGAAGCATCTCTATCAATCTACTCCTTATTTTTCAGCACTTGGCCAAAATGTCTAGTAACAGATAAATGGCTATAGATCAGGAACTGCCTACCTTGGCAGTTGGACTATTCCCCCAAATTTGCATGTTGTGACAGTTTTCCTCCATGACTCCCAGACCATGTAGATCTCACACTTTGCATTCCTTTAATGGGCTTCTCTTCTTCTTTCGTAACCCTCGAAACAGTTGTGCTTGCTCACAGAAGCCCCCGGTAGGAGCCCCAGGAGGAGCCAGACAAAATGCCTGTCTTGCTCACTTCTATACCCTTTTCTTTGGTGCAATTTCTGTAGGTGCTCAAAAATATTTGTAGAATGGACAAATTTTTAGTGAGTTCTCACGTGAATTGTTTAAGGTAGGAATTATTATCCTCAATTTATACATAAGAATATTGAGGAAAATTAGAGAAAAAACTTCTCCCAGATCCTTAGTTTAATAAGCGATAGAGCTGACTTCAACTTCATGTCTACTTTACTCCCAAATCATGCCTTGAAGTCCTAGGCTGCCTTGCCTGTGCTATGAAAGGAGCTTTTAGCACATGAACTTAAGATATAAAAGTGGAAACAGTACAAAAAATGCAAGCAAGCTTAAGTGAAATTTACATATGTCACATATGGTGAGCAGGTAGTGGCAGTTTTGGTAGGCTTAACTTGCATTTTCTGCCTTCATTACTCATGGATCAGAAACCAGCAGTTCCTGACAACATCTCATGCTTGCTTAAAAAGAAGTTGGAAGATGGGACGAAGTGAGGTCAAACTGTGTTTTCCAAGTACATAGTTTGAAATCCGTTTGAGTGACCTCACCAATCAAGTCTGGATTGATGCAGACCACAAGGAAGAGGGGTGTCACTCTGACTCTATTGGGGACACACAATCCCCACAGCCACCCTGTACTCACATTTTGGTTTGGGACTATAATTACTTCAACCAGCGGTAATAAAATTATAGTAATGTGGAACCACTTCAAAGATGATATCCTTTGGAAGACATGTAATTGTTGATCTTATCAGAATGTGATGTCGGGCTAACTCTTATGAACATGAACAATGCCTAGCCAAAGCTGATACCCCATTGGATGATTTGGAGAAGGCAGACATTGCAAATTTCCATACTAGGATGCTTGTAGGCAGAATATCTGGAGATGGACACCCAGAGCTCCATCAAGGGCTACATAGACTGTGTGGAAGAGGATCATAGTTTCAGCTGGGCGATGATTCCTCTGGGAATTAAAAATGACAGATGTCATTAAATTGTTATCTTCAGACAGGTCACCGTGCTATCAACCTCATTAAAAAATAAATAAATCTTTATTTGAAGCTCAGCAATGAACATGTTTATAAGCAAGAAAGTGTGCGGTTGCTCAAGAAGTTCATTTCTCAGATTTCTAGATCAGAGCTGAAGCCAAAAGAAGTATAAAGTCCCTTAAGTGTGAACCAGGCTCTCCTTGCATCTGACACAATTAAATGTGAACCCCCAAATACAGTGTCACCCCAAGATAAGTAAGTATGGCCCAGTGGAGTCTTGACAACCACTCGAGCAAATGGAGGAGTCCACAAGGATTTGTTGGGTTAAAGATGAGAGAAGTAAAAGAGGAAATATCCAAAGCTGAAAGATCGGGGTATGGTTACAGGAGGAGCATAAACTTCTTGGCCAGGAACTAATCATATTTCACTTATTAAATAAACATACCTGACACATTTTTGTAAGTCAGTTTGGGGAACAGCATTAAATCTCAGGAATATGAAAAAGAATCATACAAGGTAATTAATGCATTATTTTCCTCCATGAGGACCTCTTAGTTAAGAGAAGGAATCAGACACGTGGGCAGATATTGACCTTAGTATAGAGATATTCACAAGATGCAGTGGGTGCACAGCACAGCACAGAAAGTGCTACCAACCCACAAACTGGAGAACTTCTAAAAAAACTTTTGGAAGCAAAATGATCCTTGAGGACTATTATTCTGAATGTTAGTTATTTAATATATTGGAATAGGCTGATGCTGAAAAAAGGAAAACCTCCAGAATGCTGTTGTAGCAATCCAGGTTCCAATTGGGTAAGGTTTGAAGAAATAATATTTGGTATTAGAAACTGACTTTATGAATATCCAAAGAGAAATTTGCTTTCCCATTCATTACCTTGCAGGGGTCACCCTTGCTGATGCTCTGGAAACACCTCAGAGCCCTAGATACCCAGACCTGTAGCCATAGTTCTAGCCTTTCACAAAACTACCTGTTTTATTTTTATATGCATAAATAAGTTTATGTATTTATAAATACATAATGTATAAGTTTATGTATTTATTTACGTATACACAAATGAATGACTTCATTAATCCATACTCATCCAACAACTCCTTATGTATTTATTGATCATATATTGTGCTCCAGAAACTGATCTAAGAACTACCAGAACAAAATGGATAGTATAAGGACCCTGTCCAATAGGTACCATTAGTTGAATAGCTTTTTGTACCTATCTAAAGCCTTAGCCTAAATTGACTGAAGCCTGACACTACTCGTACCTAATCTCTTCTGCTACGCCATCATGTTGGGAGGATTACATGACGAAGTGAAAAGAGCATGGCCTAGCTAGACAGTGGATCTCAAACTAGTGTGTGCATCAGAATCACCTGGAAGATCAAAACAAGGATTGCTGGACCCTGTCCTGGAGTTTCTGATTCAGTAATTCTGGGTGGAGCCTGAGAACTTAAATTACAACCCATTTTTAGGGGATGTCAGTGCCGCTCGTCCAGGGACTACACTTTGAGAATCTCTGGAAACACACTAGTTTCCCATTTCTTCTCCCCCATTGCTCTATCTCTGATCATCTTTTCTTCCTTGTCAACACTAGTAACACCAAAGGTTAAATTTTATAGGTTCAACTCTCTGCTTAACATGCGGACTTTTCTCTCCATGTGACTGAGTTAGAATCTGTTAGATTTCTTTGAGTTTCTGTCTTGATGAGGGGTATATATTCCTTAAATAATAGCTGATATATAAAGTATTAAGTTCTCCAGACCAGGGAGAAGATTTGCAACGTCCAGATGAGAGTGGGTGAAGATTGGTGGCAAACTCTAATTGAGCACCTACCAGACAACATCTCTGTATTACAACCTGGACATATTACCTGGGAAAGCAGACACTCTTTACCCAAGGACTTATGCCCCACAAGCTCAAAAGAAGCTTTCAGTGGTTAGAACATGAAAAGCTTAATTGTGACAATAGAAAATGTATTCATTAGAGGAAATTGAAGTTTAAGTATCCTGTTTACCTAGATACCTGAGTAAAAGAAAGACTTGCTTTCAACCTCAGAATAATCACTAATGAACTGCAAGAATCTCTATGTACCCGTAATCAGGTGACCAGCTAGCCAGGCAATAAGTCCATATAATTGGGGAGAATACAAGAAGGAACTCTCTATATTAGTTTGCATGCATTTGCATATTGAGGTTAAAATTCCAACATGTAAACTGAAAAAAAAAAAGAAGAAATTAATTAGCACATTTCCTGCAGCATTATCTGGCTTAGAAAAATAGCAGTTTATGCTTGCTTTAAGTGTTCATGGGTGTTCTCTCTCAACACAAGTCTGGCCTGATGCAGTAAACTTTATCCTGTTTACATTTGGTGGAAATCAATCACTATTGTAGCATATATTTAAGTACGCCTTTGCTGCATACACACAGATCCATGGCACTGTGGGGGGCAGGCACGTTTCACTTGGCCAAGCTCTGAGAAAGTGGGAAAAAGAGCTGGGAGGACTTAGCATAAGTAAGGTTTCCACTTTATGAGCATGAGAATACACAGATTCGCACCTGAGTTATACATCTCCAGCCCAGTGGTTGGCACATGAGAAATAGTCCATAAATACGTTTGAATGAGGAATTTAGTACAGAAACAAAAAGAGCCAAGATTTGTTGGGTTTTACTCATGAACCTGAAGTTCATTTTGGTCTCAAAACGTTCCCCAGTAAAAAGGCTATGGTCTTGGCCATTCATATATATTTCTCTTAATTTTCCATAATAAGTCCTTAACAAGTGTAAAGCTGTAGAAAGGTGAACCCTGTGGCATCTTATAGAGGAAATAACTTAAATAAGAGGTAATTTTCCAAGATGCTCAGTGACTCTAGACATCATCAGGCCAAACTGTAAAATCTTGCTTTTCCAGATGGTGAATGGATGTGAAAAGTGTTACAAGTACTTTTTTCCCAAATGTTAAAGAATTTTAATTTTTTTTTCTTGTTATAAAATGTTGCTGTTCCAGCCATTGAAAACAGTGCAATATAAAAACTTGCTGATTTGCTTTTTGTCAGGAGAAAGAAAACAACTTGTTTGGCACAAGTTATTGATTTTCCAGCATTATGAGCAATAGAGGGACCAAATTCTTAGAAAAGTACCAAATCCAACCCCACCTACTGATATTTTTAGAGGATTTTGCATACTCACCTCAGAATCTGGAAACATTTGTAATTTGCAGTTCTTAATAAACTGATGGAAAGCTGAAGATATTAATAATTTTTACATTTTACAATCTAAAGGTATAATCACCAACTCCTAAGAAATTATGAACAAAATATTTTAACTCTTGGTCTCAGTCTATCCAGTGTTAATGCAGGCAAATCAAACTATCTTCTCCTCCAAATATTTATTAACAAGTACTAGTAAAAATGATAATAATAATCCTTTGGATGTTAGGCTTTTTACATGCCAGGCATTATATTAAATCCCTCCCTTGAATTAGGTCATTTTGTTCTTACCACAATCCTAAAATATGTCCTATAATCTCATTTTTACAGGTAGAGAAAACTGAGGCTTTTAAAGTCCAAGCAACTCTCCTGAGTGAATAAAAACAAACCTAGGATAAACTCAAGTCTATCTAACTTTAAAGCCAGTGTCCATAAACACTTGTTAAAATTATAAATAGGCTCTCAAATTAAATATCATCATTCCCCCTTTGGAAAGACATGTTACATGGTCATATGCTAAACCATGAATAAATAAGAAAGAAGGAAGGAAGGATGGAAAGAAAAAGAAAGAAAGAAAGAAAGAATATCCCAACAGCCCACTCTGTTTTTTTCATGTCTCTTCATAAATTCTTTCTGTGATTCTGAATAGATGGGTCATTTTTGTAACTCAGGTGAAAACAAAAAACAGAATAACAATTAAAATCTTTGGTCATTTTTAGAAATAAAATGTTTTAGTTTTGCAATTAATATGTCTAGTAAAATAATCAAAATTCAAACTTGTACAGTTAAAACTTCTTCCTTGCCACATCCAGGAGTGGATCCAGATTTGGGGGGTCTAAAGCTTATACAGCTTGGGTAGAACCTATTTAGGAAAAAAGAAGATGCAAATTTTTAAATATATAATTAGGTACAAAAATGAATATTTATTATGATGTCAGAAAGATGGGGGATTAGGAAGCTCCAGGTCATAGAAGACTGTGACAGCTCCTGTAGTAAAAACTGCAGAGGAACTTCAGATCCTTGGACACCTAGGGGAAAGAGATTACACACAAAGGAATATAATAGAACATTTAGGGTTCCTAGAAGAAGCTGGAGTGAGACTCTGGAAAAATCAACACTTAAAAGAATCTGGGAAATACACACACACACACACACACACACACACACACACACACACACACACACGCCTGGACAGTATGCATCACAAGAAAGGACCTGATAACTCACGAAGATTTTACCCCAGGCACTTCTCAAGGCTAGGTGGAAAGCTTTCAGCTTTTCCCCATTCAGAATGATATTAGCAGTGGGTTTATTGTATATGGCTTTTATTATGTTGAGATACCTTACCTCTATACCTAATTTGTTCAGAGTCTTTATCATGAATGACTGCTGCATTTTGTCAAGTGCTTTTGCTATTTCTATTAAGACTGGGTTTTTGCTCTTCACTTTGTTGATGTGTGTATCACATTTATTGACTTGTGTATGTTGAACTATCCTTGCATTCCTGGGATGAATCCCACTTGATCACAATGTATAATCTTTTTGATATGTTGCTATATTCTGTTTGCTAGTATTTTGTTGAGGATTTTAGTATTTAAATTCATCAAGGATATTGGACTGTGGTTTTCTTATTTGTTGTATCTTTGTCTGGTTTTGGTATCAGGGTGGTGCTGGCTTCACAGAATGAGTTTGGGAGAATAATTTCTGTTTCAATTTTTTGGAACATTTTGGAAAGAACAGGTATTTATTCCTCTTTAAAGGTTTGGTAGAATTCAGCAGTGGAGCCTTCTGGTCCTGAGCTTTTCTTTTTTGGAAGATTTCTGATTACTGCTTCAATCTCATTGCTTGTTACTGTTCTGTTCAGTTTTTCTGTGTCTTCTTGGTTCAAACCTGGTAGATTGTAGGTGTCAAGAAATTTATCCATTTCCTCCAGATTTTCAAATTTGTTGGCATGTAGTTGTTCATAGTAATCTGTAATGATTCTTTGTATTTCTGTGGTATCAGTTATGATATCCCCTTTTTACTTTCTGATTTTTGTTATTTGGGTCTTCTCTCTTCATTTTTTAGTAAGTCTGACTAGTGGTTTGTCTATTTTGTTTATCTTCTCAAAAAACCAACTTTTTGCTTCATTGATCCTTTGTATCATATTTTTGGTCTCTATTTCATTTGGTTCGGCTCTGATTTTAATTATTTCTTTCTGCCTACTAACTTTTGGGTTGTATTGTTCTTGTTCTTCTAGTTCCTTGAGGTGTAATATTAGGTTGTTTATTTGAAATCTTTCTATTTTCTTGATGTAAGCATTTATTGCAATAAACTTTCCTCTTAGTACTGCTTTTTGCAGTATCCTATAGGTTTTGGTATGTTGTGTTGTTATTATCATTAGTTTCAAGACATTTTTTTATTTACTGTTTGATTTCTTCTTTAACCCATATGTCATTCAGAAGCATGTTGTTTAATTTCCAAGTATTTGTGTGGTGTCCAAAGTTTCTTCTGTTATTAATTTCTAGTTTTAGTCCACTGTGATCTGAGAAGATGCATGAAATGATTTCAATTCTTTTAAATTTGTTGACACTTGATTTGTTACCTAATATGTGATCTATCTTGGAGAAGGTTCATGTGCTGATGAGAAGAACATATATTCTCTGGTTGTAGGGTGAAATGTTCTATATATATTCATCAAGTCCAGTTGGTCTAGAGTGTAGTTTAATTCCTGTGTTTCCCTATTGATCTGTTGCCTAGATGATCTGTCCAGTGTTGAGAGGGTGATGTTCAGGTCCCCAACTATTATAGTACTGAGGTCTATCTCTCTTATGCCCTCTCTCTCCACTCCTTTTAAACATAGTATTGGAAGTGGTTGCCAGAGCAATTAGACAAGAGAAAGAAATAAGGGGCATCCAAGTAGGTAAAGAGGAAATCAAATTGTCCCCATTCACAGATGACATGATACACAGAAAACCAAAAAACTCTACCAAAAAACTCTTAGAGCTGATAAATGAATTCAGTAAAGTTACAGAATATAAAATCAACATACAAAAATCAGTAGTGTTTTTATACTCCAACAACAAACTAGAAGAAAAAGAGATAAAAAAAGCAAGCACATTTACAGTAGTCTCCAAAAAAATAAAGTATCTAGGAATAAATCTAACCAAAGAGGTGAAGGATCTCTACAATGAGAACTACAAATCACTTCTGAAAGAAATTGGAGAAGACACTAAGAGATGGGAAGACATTCCTTCTTCATGGATTAGAAGAATCAGTGTAGTAAAAATGTCCATAATACCTAAATCTACCTACAGATTCAATGCAACTCTCATAAAAATACCAATGACATTCTTTAGAGAAATAGAAAAAGCAATCCTAATATTCATATGGAACAAAAAAAGACCCCGAATAGCCAAAGAAATCCTGAGCAAAAAAAGTAAAGCTGGAGGCATTACACTTCCTGATTTCAAACTACATTACAAATCTATAGTAACAAAAACAGCATGGTACTGGCATAAAAACAGACACAAGGACCAGCAGAATAGAATAGACAACTCAGAAATCAAACCACATATGTACAGCCAACTGATCTTTGACAAAGTCACCAAGAACACACCTTGGGGGAAAGACTGCCTCTTCAATAAATGGTGCTGGGAAAACTGGATATCCATTTGTAGAAGAGTGAAACTTGATCTGTATCTTTCACCATATGCCAAAATCAACTCAAAATGGATTATAGACCTAAATATAAGGCTTAAAACTTTAAAACTCCTAGAAGAAAACATAGGGGAAATGCTCCAGGATTTAGGACTGGGCAATGACTTTATGAACAACACCCCAAAAGCACAGACAACAAAAGAAAAAATAAACAAATGGGATTATATCAAACTAAAAAGCTTCTGTACAGCAAAGGAAACAATCAATAGAGTGAAAAGACATCCTACAGAATGGGAGAAAATATTTGCAAAAAATGCATCTGACAAGGGATTAATATCCAGAATATACAAAGGGCTCAGACAACTTTACAGCAAAAAAACAAACAATCCAATTAAAAAATGGACAAAGAGGCTGAATAGACATTTCTCAAAGGAGGACTTACAAATGACCAACAGGTATAGAAAAAAATGCTCAACATCACTAATCATCAGGGAAATGCAAATCAAAACCACTTTGAGATATCACCTCACCCCAATCAGGCTGGCTATTATAAAAAAGACAGAGAATAACAAATGCTGGTGAGGATGTGGAGAGAGAGAGGAACCCTCTTGCACTGTTGCTGGGACTGTAAATTAGTACAGCCATTATGGAAAACAGTATGGAGGTTCCTTAACCAACTACAGGTAGAATGTCCATACAATCCAGCAATCTCACTCCTGGTAGTATATCCAGAGGACTGGAAAACATCAGGTTAAAGGCATACCTGTGCTCCCATGTTTATTGCAGCTCTATTTACAATAGTTAGGTGATGGAACCAACCTAAGTGTCCATCAATAAGGAACCAAACTACATGTCCATGGATAAGAAAACTGTGGAATATATACACCATGGAATACTACTCAGCCATAAAAAAGAATGAAATTCTACCATTTGCAATGACATGGATTAGCCTGCAGAAAATTATCCTAAGTGAAACAACCCAGGTACAGAAAGACAAATACTGCATGTTCTCACTCATAACTGGGAGCTGAATCCATAAATAAACAATTGAACAATAAAGAGAGATGGAGAGAAAGAAAGAAAGAAACAATAATCACAGTAATATGTTGAACTTTTAGAAAACTAGAGGTGGAAAGGGGAGCAGAGGGGGAGAGGAAGGGGAGCTAATGAGGAATTAGTCAACAGACACGAAGAATGATTGCATACTGTAATGATGAATAAGCTAACTGTACCAATCTAACTACCACACATTCTACACAATTATTGAAAATCAACATTGTACCACACATAATAAATATTATAATGTATATAAAAATGTATAATAAATAATAAAAATAAATAAATAAAAAAGGCTAGGTGGGCCCACTAATTAGTGATGGTCTTCCATGCCAGTCTGCAAAGACTGAGAGAGGTGGTTGTTTTTTCAAATGCCCAATTATTAATAAAACAGCACAAGGCATACAAAGAAATAGGAAAACATGGCTCATACTAAGGACCAAAATAAATCTCCAGAAATAGTCATATGCATAGGACTTACTAGACAAAGAATGTAAAACAATTGTTTTAAACAAGCTCAAAGAGCTAAAGGAAAACATAGGTAAACAACAAAAGGGAATCAGAAAAACAGTATGTGAACAAAATTAGAATATTGCAAGAAAGGAAATAAATTATAAATAGGAAAAAATTAAATACTGATTCAAAAATTTTACTAGAGGAGTTCTACAGCAGGCTTGAACAAGCAGAAGAAAGAATCAGTGAATTTAACACAGATCATTTAAAATGTTCAGGTCTGAGGATCAAAAAGGAAAAAGTAGAAAAAAGTGGATAAAGCCTAAGGACTTATGGGACATCATCAAGTGAATCAATGTACACCTAGAGAAGCCTATGAATGAGAAAAGAGAGAGAGAGTGGCAAAGATTATTTTAAGACATAATGGCTGAAAACTTCCCGATTTCAAGAAAGTACATGGATATACAAATGTAAGAAGTTCAATGAACTCCATGTAGGTAAATTCCAATGAGACCTACAACAAGACACATTATAATCAAACTGTAAAGTCAAAGAGAGAATACTGAAAACAGCAAGATAAAGTGACTAGTCATATGCAAAGTATTCATAGTAAGACTATTAGTGGATTTCTCAGCAGAAATCTTGTAGGCCAGAAGAAGTGGAATGACAGATTTAAAATGTGGAGGGTGGGGGGAAACTGTAACCAATAAATCCATATTTAGCAAAACTGTCCTTCAAAAATGAGAAAGATGGATAGAACTACTATGTGATCCAGCAATCCCACTATTGGATTTATACCCAAAGGAATGAAAAATCATCATATCACTCTCATATTTATCATTGCTCTATTTACAATAGCCAAGAGATGGAATCAACCTAAATGTCCATTGATGGACAACTGGATAAGGAAAATGTAGCATATATATATACAATGGAATACTACTCAGCCATAAAAAAGAATAAAATCCTGCCATTTGCAGCAACATAGATGAAAATTATGTTAAGTGAAATAATCCAGGCAGAGGAAAAGAAATACCACATGTTCTCACTCATAAGTGAGAGAGAGAGAGAGAGAGACAGAGACAGAGAGAGAGAAACAGAGAGAGAGAGATCACAATAATGCATTGAACTTTCAGAAGGAGAGAACAGAGCTACTAGAGAACAGAGTTACTAGAAGTGGGAAGTGGGGGGAGGGCTAACAAGAAATTGGTTAATGGACACAATGATTACATTTTGTAATGATGAATGTACTAATTATCCTGATTTGATCATCATGCATTGTACATGGGTATTGATATTCAACTCTAATTATTTTTTAATTAGAGAAGAAAAAGAAAAACAAAAATTAGAAATGAAAGCCTTCCCCTAAAAACAAAATCAGAGAGTTCATTACCAATAGAATCACACTAAGAAAGGATAAGGGGAATCACTCAAGTTAAAATAAATGTTAGAGAGTAACTCGAAGCCGTACAAAAACATAAATTTCTCTTATAAAGGTAAATATGTGAAATTATAAAAATCAGTATTGTTGAAATTTTGCTTTGTAACTCTTTTTCTACATGATTTAAAAGATAAATGCATGAAAAATAATTCTAAACCTATGTTAATCGGTACAAATATATAAGGATGTCTTTGTGACATAAATAAGTGGGACATTTTGTATGAGATTAAAGTTGAATTGATATCAATTTAAGATAGCTTGTCATAACTTTAAGATAATATAATCCCCACGGTAACCACGAAAAAAACAATCTTTACAATATACAAAAGAGGAAATAAGAAAAGAATTAATGTGTCGCTATAGAAATCATAGAAAAGGAGATAAAGTGATCAGCAGTGTCAACTGCTACTGAGAGTTCATACAAGTTGAGGAGTAGAAAGTAACAGTCATAGTGTAAATGAAGGTTTTGGTGACCTTACCAAGAGCTGTTTTGGTGGAGTGATGAGGGTAAGAAGGGAGCATAAGTAGGATTAGAACGTGTTGAGGAGTGAGAGAGATAACGAATGAAGTCAGCAAAAATACGTAGCTCTTTCAAGATATCTGGCTATGAATGAAAAAAGAAAGAAGGGTCTGGAGTGGAGTAAGATTTTTTTTTTTTTAAGGAACAATTTAATGATATTTACGAGGCAGTGGGGTAGGTCCAAATGTGGGAGAAAGAGAGATATGTGCGAGAGAGGTCCCCATAGTGCACGGATGCCGGAGACGTGTGAGAATTCAAGGGACAGACAAAAAGATACCATTAGGAAGGAGAAAGAATGGGTCTGCCAGTGTAATAGAGGAAAAGAAAGATAGGAAGTGTGTACATGCAGTTGAGTGTGTAGGTTTAGGATCACGACTTCTAACCTAACAGCTTCTATTTTTACTCAAAAGTAGGAGGCAAGTTCTTCTGCTGAGAATTTGGAAAGGAGTGTGGGGTGGGATTGTATAGAGAGTGGAGATGGTTTGAAATATGCCTTGTGTATAGTGGAATAATCAAAGAAAAATGTAACAACATCACCCATCTCTGTCTCATCTCAGTCATTGCCTCTCTCTCTCTCTCTCTCTCTCTCTCTCTCTGTCTCTGTCTCTCTCTCTCTCTCCCTCCCCCCCCACCCCCTAACTTTCTACCTTTCTTCCTCCCTCCCTCTCTGTCTTACCTCTCAGCCAACCTGGAACACACATACCTAATACCCAGGTGATACTTCAGCTCTCTTTTAAACTTGAAGTATTGATAGATTTTTCTTCACACACAGGACATGGTTACAAAGATGTTTCAGTAAAACATTTGTTCTAGGACTTTACTCCTCTTAGAACCATATCTTCACACTCTAAGCTTCTAACTTATTATACAGTCATCAGAAATATGTTCAAGTAAATTCTATCTACACTCACTACTTTAGACTATTGCTACCATATAAATACCTGAAATGAATGAGAATCTACTTTACAAAATGTGCTCATTTCTACTCTTCAGCAACCAATGATATTCTCGCGGTTGCCACTGGGTGGTAGGCTTCATGAAGTCAGACTATCCTCAATTCTGATTCCTTTAATTTCAATTGGTGTGAATAAACTTTAAGGCATTTATTTAAATCCTCTGAGCCTCTGTTGAATCATCATTAAATGGACATTATGATAGCTGTCTTTCACAGGTATTGTGAAAATTAACCACCTGTTTACTTAAAGTGTTCATAATCCTAGTTCAGGTGAGTGCCTGGTACAATTACTCATAATGTTCCCTTTCACTCTTAAAATTGTCCTTGTTTAAACAGCACTTTATATGGTCACCCCTTATGGCCAATGGAGTGTTTGTAAATGTTTAGGAAACAGTTCTTCAGAGAGATAAAAATAATTGATTTGTGGCATTTGCCAATTTCTGTGGTGTAAATGCTACCACTGTGACCAATTCCAAGCTACCAATATGTTAAACTCATGAAATTCCTGAAAATTAATAACAGGCTCTTGTGAGCCCATAACAGTTGGCTCTAGCCACCACTGACAATGGCTTTCAACATCTGCTGCATCTTGGAATAACTTGTGTATTTTTAGATATACTGGATTCCACCTTCAGAGGTTCTGATGTGTTGGTCCAGGATGAGGCTTGGTGTCGTGCTTTTTTACCTGCCTGTAATCCTGCTGACTATGCCAATTATCAAGTAAAGGCTCGGTCTCGAGCTCATAGACCCCTTGAACCCATTGTCCAGACTGGGTCACAAACTCCTCACATGCCAGGCTGGGTCACCAGACCCCTTACATGCAGGTCTATGAGCTAGGTAACTAACAAAAAGGTCCTTGGAAGCCACAGGTTGGAGAGCATGGTTGCGCATGGCAGCCACCCAAGGCAGTCACCAGCCAAACTGCAGCACCGCACATGCGCACTAACTCCACCCCCACACACAATTTGCTTACAAAGAATGCACCGCACCACCCCAACTGTACCTAAGGTGAGGGGGGCTGATTAAATTATTCTATTTTCCCCATACCTGGTATCAGGATTTATAAAAGCTCCCCTGGTGATTCTGATACATAGCCAATGTCGAAAACCATTACCCTATATATGCACAACCTGTGGAAGGTGATCAATAAGTGGTGGCTATTTTCATTGTATAGGAACTTCCTATGACAGTTTTCTCTTGAATTACTTTCCTTTTGCTCTGTCTTTGACATAAATGTTAATATGTAAATTCCTACTTAAAAAGGAATTCTGGAAGACTGCCTGATTTCTGCTTCAGGTCTTTCTTCCTGGATTATATTACTCACTATTCAAAAATAAGTGTGTTTTTCTTTCAACCTTTGTGCTATTCTCCTGCCCCAATTTTTGCTAACCTTCCTTTTCTTATTTCTTAGCTTTACTGATCCTGCAACTTTCCCCTTGGTTATTTTTCATGGAATTTGAGATATGACAGCAGGAAAGACAGAGTGTGGAGATCACCCAAATGGATAGCAGGGTCATGACTTGGACAAGGCACACTAGAATCAGTGCCATGGGCTACTGAGGATGAGAAGAAAGCAGTAATTTGACCACAGGTAAGAGATGGCAAGCCACCCTAATAGAATGATGCTGTCTAAAGGGACAGAGACAACCTGGAATTGATGAGACATGATTTTGATATTTGAGGGGATCTCATCTAATTGTTTGAACATATGCACAGCATTTGTAGGCAAGGATGCCATTCAAAGAGAGGAGGGAGATGGATTGTAGGGAGAAAGAGTACCACAATAAATACTAAAATGGAAGACTTTCACTCTCAAATACTTAAAACTCCCTTCCTTCATTTTACAGATAGATAATTTACTATAGTGCATTAATCCCTGAAACTGTTTTCCTTAAGCTTCATTAATTACTTTCCTAGTCAAGAGGTAGTTTCTATATTGTTTCCTGGATATTTCAAGAAAATACTGATTTTGTGAAGAAAATAAAAACTGAACCCATTCAAGGCTGAATATATAAGGTCAAGATCAATCTTTTACATTCCAGGTAGCTGGGGAACCAGCAGCACCAGTGTCGCCTGGAAACTTGATAGAAATGCAAGTTCTAGGGCCCCACCTTAGACATACTGAATCAGAATCTTTAGGTGTGAAGCCAAAGAATATGCATTTTACCTAAGCCTTCACATGATTCTGATGCAGGCTCAAGTTTGAGAAGCACTGCTTTCCACAGTCCCAGTGCATACAGTCTTCTTCAAATATCTGCTTAACTGTGAGCTACCAATTTATTTTAGGCAACCCCTTACCTGGTTTTCTGGACCATGCAAAATTATTCCCACTCTAGGTAAATGTATCTCACAGGTGGCAAGCTGTGATAGATACTTCATCCCCTTAAACAAAGAAGAATGTTGAGTGACGACGTCCCTCCTCAAAAGTCCTAATAGTAACTTCTGCCACATTTAGATGCATATTTTAATATGAGATCTATGTCATGGCAACCAAGATATTGTTTAAAAATGCAGCTCTTGATTACCAACATAGCTTTGCAAATATGTTGATAAATCAAAGATATAAATTCTTCCTGAGAATGCTTTCTAGAAGACCAACAAAGAAGGCTGGCTCATGTTAATAATGGTCATTACGAAAAAGAACAAGATAAGGAAATGGCATTTAGTCTTTATTAGAATTTGGTGTTTTAATTTATTAATTATATTATTCAATCCTCACCTCAACCTTTGGAGTAAGTATTGTTTTCCCATTGTACAGATAAAGAAGTTGAGGCCACACAGAGTAATTGGCAGGGCCAAAATGAAAACCAAAGCTTGTTCTCTGTCAATGATACATCATGACTTTATGTTGCCTCAGTTAAATTAACAAATGAGGCTTTTGAGGGAGAAGTAATCCCAACTACAGAAACATAACTCCAGAGTTTGAAAACTGAGTGTGTATTCATTCTTCTGTTACTTTTCCCTTACTATGCTGACTTCTACAGCAGACAAAGAGATGTCTAGCATGGTCCCTATTCTCAAGAATCAAATGTTGGTTTAAAATGAACATAAGATAATTAAAACAAGTTCTGAAATGTGTGGCACAAATGGAAAAGACTTCAGAATTATGGAAAGAAGAGGGCAGTATGGCATTTAAGAAACAAATCCTTGGGACAGGATTTGTTGGAGGAAGTAGAAGACAGGTTTTGTAGCTAAGTATTATTTAGATAGCTGGAGGAAAGCAGGTTACAATAGCTACTCCTCAGCTGAGCAAATTTATAATATAGCAAATCTTGTTCAATCTGGAGATGATGAGATTAGCTTATTATTTATTTCCTTTCAGGGAGAATTTATTGAAAGATGGACTCCTGCAACTTTTCAGAACAGAAGATACTGCACAGGTCCTGCTCAGATCATTGACAGCTCAGCAGTTCACACTCACAGTAGAAAGGCGAGTAAAGGCTGTTTGGTGACCATCCCTTGAAAGGAGTCAGAATTACATGTGTTTTATTTGTGTTTCTTTCTTAACAACATAAATGTAACATTAGTCAAGCTAATACATACTGTTTGGCAGTATAAAGTGGATTTCTAACAGCTGGATGTGTTGTTACTTGTTTATTTAATTTTTTCCTGTTTTACTTTCAGTGTAGCAAAGTACAGTAAAAGAGCAGAGCTTTGAAGTCGGATAGAGTTAGTGATTTTAAGCTCCTAGTCTACTGGGCAGTAGTACCGAGTGGAAAGTAAGGCTCTGAATGGCTACATCTCTTGTCCAGCACCAGACAGTGTCAAATCTAGGATTCAATCCAGCCTCCAAATATGTTTCCCTTGCTCACTATCTAACTTTTCACCTTGATTCCAGACATCAACACTGGGTGAGCTCGGGTGAGTAAGTCATTTGAGCTTTGATTATTTTCATCTGCACAATGCAGACAATGACTCTGAAGCTCACATGAAAAATATCTGTAAAGCACCTAGTCCAGTTACCTGCTCACAAATGCTTACTGGGCGAGCACCTAATTTTCATCCCATCATCCTCTCCTGAACTGACCAGACACCCTGCTTGCCTGGCTGATGCCATCAAAAAATGGAACCTTCTTTTGCTCTAAACCCAGTGTCTGGAAAAAAAAAATGGAGGGTTGCTCTGTCATGTTATTGCTTTAATTTTATTTTCCCTCAGGAAGTAAAAATAATGACCATCAATTATAGCAATATCAAGTACAGGGTTTGGTATAAATTTCCTATGAGCTTTTATATTTTTGTCAGATTCTTTTACTTTTAAGATTTATTTCTAAAATGTGAGCTTTGAAAGTTCATCAGCCCTTCAGACCCTTACTCAGCAGAGGACTCTAAAAAAATTCCTCACCAGGAATTCATTATTTATTTTGAAACTACATTGCTAATTTTTCTACTATGGGATATAGAAAAGAAAAAGTGAAATTCTTTTTCTCTTTGGAACAGCTGTGTCCCTTAACCACCAGCAGCTGCTTTACAAATTGCCCAGCCATTAAGTAATTATTTCCTCATCCTAAGAGCAGCTGGGAGAGAGAGCCTCTGTCACCCTCCAGCATAACCCCCACTTTCTCCTGCCTTCTCCTCCACCTTTCCCTAAAATGGGCCAGACCTTTGGAAATATAGTATTGGTTTTCTTCTTCTCATTGAAGATTGTGATTAAGCATTCTGACAGCTAATTATTTTTTCAACAACAGTCTTTAAAGGCGGCAAAGGAATGACTTAGAGGTATGAGATGATAGATCTCAAAGTGACATGAATATTATCTAGGACACTTTCCTTATCTCGTTGGCAAGAAACTTCAGTGCAGATAAATGGTTTATTCAAGGACCTACTTAGCAAGTGGCAGAACTCAGTCTTGGCTTCAGGTCTTACCGCTTCCCATCCACTAAAATGCTTTCTCCACCACTCCTTGGAAATGAACCTGAACGGTGAACTTGTCTCATCCTCCTGATAGTCATCTACTGTCTGGAGTTGGGAGAAACAGAAACAAATGAGTGGCATTTACCTTTTTTTTTTTTATAGAAAGGAAGAGAATAATGTTGAAATTTTAAGAATTTGAGTATACTTTTCAAGTGTGTATGGAAAATATCAAAATGCTTCATAAAACCACAAACCACACACTTGAAAATATCAATCAATCCCATCAATCTACCCCTTATCCAGTCAAGGTCAAAGAAGATTACATTTTACAGGTAAACAGAGGAGCCAATGGCCAGCCCCCTCCACCCAGATGCAGGCAAGAGACAGAGCATGCCCAGGGTCCTAAGGCAGGAGCTGAAAGCAGCATCCCCAGGAGCACATCGAAATACCACTTCCACACGGGTGACCCACCACAGCCACTCCTACAGTCACAGCTGCCACAAAAGTGGCAGACACCATAGCAGTAGCCACAACTACCATGCAGGTGGCCCACCAGACACTCAACTACATTGACACAAGGAGAGTCACCAGTGGAGACCAGAAAAAGAAGAGGCTGTCTCTCTCCTCAAAACCCACTCTAGAGTAATAGAAAAAGCAACTGTTCTACCAGATGACCAGACATCATGATAGAAATACAAAATATATGAAAACCCAAGAAAATATGACACCACCAAAAGAATACAGTACTTCTCAAATACCAGACCCTATAGAGCAGGAAACCCCTGAAATAACTGAAAAGGAATTCTGAGCAACAATCTAAAGGAAACTCACTGAGATAAGAGAAGACTCAGACAACACAATAAAACAAGAAAAAAAAATCCAGGATATGAAGGAGGAAATTTACAAAGAGATCAACACCTTAAAAAGGAATGTAGCATTTTAATATACGTGTTTACAACTAGAAATTTTCCTCTAAGCACTGTATGAGCCCTGCATCCTATAAATTTTAATATGTTGCACTTTGATTTTTATCTTTTTTAACTTCCCTGTAATATTTCTTTTTATCCATTGTTTATTTAGGAGAGTATTATTTAATTACCACACATTTGTGAATTTTCTAAATTTCCTTCTGTTATTGTGGTCAGAGATCGTATTTTCTATGACCTTAGTCTTTTAAAACATGTTAAGATTTGTTTTGTGGCCAAAAATAAAAAAACAAATAATGATAATTGAAAAAAGTAAACAGGAAAATTTAGGGGAAGATTAAATCTTCCAACAGCTATTGTCTGGCCCATATTTTAGTTCAATCAATTTTAAGTCCTTCCTCTACTCCTATCCCTTTTCTACTTTTTTTATATGGACCATGGAATCTTTGTGTGTGTTCTAAGGATCTAGGATGGGCGTGTGTGGGGGGTGGGGGGGGGGCAGAGATGATTGTTAAAAATGCAGATTCCTAGACCTCACCCCAGACATACTGAATCCTAATTTCTGGAGGGGGTGGAAGGGAGGACATGGTTAAAAATAGGAATCAGCATAATTTTTCCCTTCTGTATCTGCCTCCATAACTTCAGATAACAAGCCTATAGATAACAGTGAGGTAACTTTAGCTCTAAAAACGAATCTTCTAGACCACAGCTTTTGACTGTCCCCTCAGCACCTCTGCACCTTCATGACTCCCCTCTTGCTGAATCCCCAGTTGTCTTGAGCATTTTGGGGGGCTAACAACCCCTCCTCACAGGGTCTCCTGTTCTGGTTTCCACATGCATGCCCACTCCATGAGCTGCTGTAGACAGTATTTGGCCACAATGGCCCTCCATAAGAACACCTCTGCTTTGCTTAGGTACCTCCTCCTGATGCTCTCGCTTTTGCAAGGCACTCTGTGAGACCCAGACACATGTTGTCATCTGAGCTCAGGTTTTTCACTCCTTGCCTCTTGGTTTCACAGAGTCCCTTGCAAAACTGACTTCCTCGGCTTTCACAACTAGCTCTTCCTCTTTGCTGGGATCTCACTCGAGTCTGCGGACATGCTATGCCATTTGCCCATAGCTCAATCTCTGGCCCTGATACACCATCGCAAATACTCTCTTCCTAGCCACCTTCCCCCATGTATAGAACTCTTGCAAACAGATGTGTGGGTTTTCCATAGACCCAGAATTCAGCACAAAGACTGTGAACCTTAGTTAAGGGGCCAATATCCCACTTTATTCATTTTCACTTGCAGGGCTTCATTATTTTAAAAATTGCCTTATGCTTTATATCCCCATTCCACTTATATATTCATCCTAACATAAATTTGGAGGAAGTGCATGACAAAATACTAACAGGAAAGGAGAAATGAAATAAGGAAATATGATAGGACAGAAACAAAACTAGGAACATGAGAAAACTCTAAACAACAGCATTGGAGGCATGGGGAAACAGAAGAAGAAGCACATGGAATTGACCTGGGTAGAACAAAGCAATTAGCAAGCAATAGCATGATGATAATATTAGCTCATATTTACTGAGCACTTATGTTGTGTCAGGCCCTGTGCTATGTGCTTTACTTGCAAAATTTCAGTTAAGCACCACAATAACCCTATCGAATAAACACTATTTTGATTTTTGTTTACTAGGTGAGTGTGACTTAATCAGGCTTGGTACCCACAGTCTGAAAATACTTCTACATCATTGGTAAATCTGCTACCTGATCTACCCAAGCACAATCCTGTCCTCTGGCTGCTCCAGACCCTAGCCTGGGTCACCTCCTCTGACTCCCCCCACACTTTGGCCTATTCCTCTCCCTGCTGTCCCATGATCCAGTGACTCAATGGTTAGTGCCTGGAACAGCAGGAGTCTCTGGTATCTGCTCCTGGATTATGCTGCCATCTGCTCAAACGGGTCGAGCCTCACCAATTTTATATTTTGAATATAAAATATATTAAGAAAAGTTTCCAGCTATGAAGTGGTAAGCTAAGATTTGAACTAGGGCAGAGCTTACTGGCAAAAATAAAGGCCAGATGAAATTTGTTGTGCAAAATGACAGAAATGCTGAACAGAATTTTTTTAAAAAGCTTTAAAATGGTCATTTGATAAACAATTGAAAACTTAAAGGGTCAGAGCAGATCAGGCAGGAACTAGAAAATGAACAGAGATTGCCTCCCCTCCTCCTATACTGGCCAATGAGAAAATTGATTCCTCGGTCTTTCCACTCATCCCAGTGGGTGTACCTGGGCTGGGGGTGGTCAGGTTTCACATTTCTGCTCTCTCCAGCCTTGGGAGGACTCTGAAATAACTTTCTATACAGTGTTGATAGTACATAGCAGAGACCGTGAGAATAACACAACAGAAAAAACCAGCAATTGAAAAACATGAAATGCACCAGAAGTCATGCTTAAATTAAGGATACGGCAATAAAAATTCTAGGTAGAAAATGTTAAGCCTTAGTTACAGCACCAAACTATTTACTTCCTACAAATCCTCCAATCTGGGTCTTTAAGTGCAAGAAGTACATTATGCAGAGCTGATAATAAAAATCTGCATTCCATAATTTGCAACCTGCTGGCTGTGTTATGCCAAGTGCATGCTAAAGAAGGCATTCTTCAACCTGACTGCACGCAATTGCTCCCGTTCTAATTGTGTTATGAAAATACCTGTTTCTATCTCACTCATGCACACCCAGATCACTTTGCTTTTCCCCTAAAGCACATCAGTAAAAGAAAACAAAACTGATGACTTTTTATCCTGCTGTGCATGCAGGAATCCTGAATGAAAGTATAATAGGGACTGGCAAGCACTTCCTTCTGTGAGCCTCTGTGTCAGTTAGGATTCTTTACTTGTTTCAGGGTTAGGATTGCAAATAATCCAACCTAGCACACAGATAAATATCTAGGACAAGATTCTCAAGCACAGGAGACTTTGTCCCCCATCCCCCAGGGGATATTTTGCAATGTCTTGTGGCATTTTTGGTTGTCACAATTGGGAGTGGGGGTACTGGCATGTAGTGGGTGGAGGCCAGAAATGTTGATAAATATCATAGAATGCTCAGCACAGCCCCTCTGCAAAACAGAAATATCCTACCAAAATGATACTATTGCCAAGGTTTAGAAACCCTGGTTTAAGGTAATATTAAAGGCCAGTTGGTTAAACTCACTCGTCATGACACACTGATTGTAGCCTTGTACTTGAAAAGTCAAACAGTTTCATTTGAAAAGACCACTGGTTTATTTGAATGAAATAAATATATATTGTGTTCTCTTCTCTATGGGAGCTATAGCTGATTTCCACCAATGTCCTTGGATGTGAATTGTGGCCCTACAGATCATGCTTGTCTTCTCCACTTGGAAGGGTGGGACTGATCAGTGCCCAAACAGAGGTCTGGAGGCTATGCCAGGGCAAAGGTGCCTATTCAAGTCTATCAACGACAGAATAATTCAAAGAGGTGGTGGCAACAAAGTCTTTAGAGAAC
This sequence comes from Cynocephalus volans, assembly GCF_027409185.1. NCBI lineage: Eukaryota > Metazoa > Chordata > Mammalia > Dermoptera > Cynocephalidae > Cynocephalus > Cynocephalus volans. Next base: position 49,472,144 of record NC_084462.1, read on the forward strand.
ATAAAGGAGAACATCTTTATATCTCAAATTCAAAAGGGTGGGAAAGTCCAAAGATTGGTGGCAAGGTCAGGGTCCTGAGCATGATTGCACCAATGAGGACAGTCTGCAGCAATAAAAACATATATATCCCAGCAGTCCCAAACACTTTTATTGCTGCAGACTGTCCTCATTGGTTCTGTATATACTTGTGCAGTGTATATATATCCCATTACCTTTTGTCTCTGTGCTCATTCTAAGACCAACTGTTACCAAACGTTGGGAACTTCCAGTTATGCTGGTTCCTTTGTATAATAAAAAAAAGTTAAGCTTTCATGGTTTGTGACCTTTCTTCTTGCTGTTCTCTGCGTGGACTCCGAACCTCTGTGTCAGATAAATAATAGGAAGCAGAGACATGCTAAAGCTAAGAGTTGCACAATCACACCGAGTGAGCACTTTTTAAACATTAAAGGTACAAGTCACATGAGGATGTTTTCAAAGTGAAGACTATGATACAGCAGGTCTAGGGTGAGGCTTGAAATTCTGCCTTTTTAACAAGCTCCCAGCAAATGTGGATGTTGTTCTTCTGTAGACCACACTCTGAGAAGCAAGACTCTTGATTTTAATTTAACACATTTTTTAAAACTTGGGGGCTGTAGTGGTGGTGGGACAATTTGGCAACAAGAGGGACTACAAACTGCTACTCTCAACTACCTCCTTTTTTACTTACCTCAACACCCCATCAGAGCACAGAAAGAAAGAAAGAATGCTCAACAAAATACCTTCAAAGTGATAATAGTATGTTTTTAAAGAAGCTAACGTATAACTCAGCAAATGTAAAATAAATTTATTCAAAGATTGTTTTCATCATTAAATAAAGAGGAAACTAGTAAGAAATTACAGTTGGTTAAATAGAGAATTTGAACACCACACACATACTACTGTAATCAGAAATGCTGAAATAAATTTACAAATAGATACAAAATGTGTCAATAGTCATAGACAGTAACTGTATTAGTCCATTTCTATTTCTTATATCAAAATACCTGGAACTGGGTGATTTGTAAGAAAATGAAGTTTATTGTTTACAGTTTTGGAGGCTGGGAAGTACAAAGTCCAGGGAACACATCTGGTGAGGGTCTTCTTTGGTGATGGCTTTACAGCAATGCAGGAGTATTGCAGGGCAGAAAATGGTGGAGCAGAGAGAGAGAAAAAGAAATAGCTCTTCATATGCTCTCCTTTTAAAACCCTCAGAACCATGCCCACAACCACCATGAAACTATCAACTTAATCACCTCTTCAAGGCCCCACCTTTCAGTTACCATAATAGGATTTCCACCCTCAACAGTTACAGTGGGTATTAAGTTTTGGGGAGACATTCAGCTCAAGGCAATAACCAATTGCATTCTGCTGGACAAAATTTATTTGCATTTCTAGAACAAGGTCATTTGTGTTTGTATAAGCTATCTACAACTCACAGATTTATAAAATGGCTTAAAAGTGGGACAGGCTCCTATAGAATCAGATAACATGAGAGGGTGGCTAAAAAGGACATCTAGTAATCACAATTTTATCCATTTCAAAATTTTCCCACAATTTTTCCTGAAAGAGGTGGCACTTTAGGAAAAATATCCTAAGTAAGTTGCAAAGCCATGTGAGAGATATATAGATATTGCTCCCAAACTAGCTCTCCTCTCTTATCTCCTCCTAATCACATACTACCAGGCATCAGTAACCAGGTGACAACTGATAGCTTTTCTCTCTTTTCCTGATCATACAATGCACAACGTCACCTACTTGCCACTTTTTCTACCCCACACCAACTCCACACCCACACCAATGTTCTCCTTCCTGTTCTCCTAAAGTTCTTCAAATATTTGCTATCTAGGAAGGCTTGTCTCAAATATCTCCTCACTGAATAATAATAGTAATAATGACAATGCAACTAATTGATCACTTAGCTCTTTAGGTGTTATTATTTCCACTTTAACAGATGAGGAAACCAAAGTTATGTCATGAGATCACAGAGTTATTCTGAGGTAGTAAATGTTTGACTACCACAAAATGAAAAAGGCTTTCCCCCTCTTTAAACTCTAGCACTCTGTCCACGTGCTCACTTAGCTTATCACCATATGCTGTGTATAGCTCATAGTCTTCTGGTTCTTCTATTTCATTTTTTTGGATTTCCTTAAATAAGATTTTTCTTGCCTCAAAGTTACCTGAGTGTCTGCTCCTTACTAGAAGACAGATACCACAGCCTATACATGTATGTGTCCATATGGGTAGGCTTTTACTGAATGGAACCGAATGTTGAGATATATATATATGTACACACACATATATACACACATACATATACATATACTATATATTTACATCTATACAATATATATTTACATAAATACTGTATATATTTATGCCAGGCTTTAAAAACTAATGACACCTTAAGTGACATTACAAGCGGCACCATTTTGGCCCCCAAGGGCGTATTAATGTGGCAGCCTAAGACGGCGCCAGGAGGAAGTAGGGTGGGAGTGTCTGCAGGAACATTGCCTTAGCCCTTATTGGCCAAATACGTGCTTCTGCGCTCGTGAACACTGCGTGGTTGCAATAGCTAGGCATTGAGACAGGATGCATGCCCTTGACCTTTAAGCTGACAGGATTATGTTAAAACCTCCCCTCCCCATCTGCCTATAAAAGCAAGTGCTTGTGTGATAATAAATGGAACTGCTCGACAGAACCCCCGCCGCACCCCGGCCACGTCTGAGTGTCCTTTAACTGGGCTGTTTTTGGGGGGCCGGTGGTGTGTTCACCTCTCTTCACTGCTCTCTTCCCCTGTCTCCTTCCAAAGGGGCAGGAGGGAAAGAGGAATCCCGGGCTGTTTGCTCACCCACTGAAAGGAACGAGGCTAGGGCTGTTCCGGTCGGCTGGAGGCGGACCCGACATATTTACATATATGTAATTATATTCTTTTTTGTACATTACTCCTGGCAAAGTAACATGGGTATTCAGTACTACTTTCTTCAGAAATTTTTCCAAGAGAAATTGGAAAAACCGAACCAGAAATTCTAAAACAATTTTCCTGGAAAATGCTTTATAAAAAATCTATAATTTTGTTTTTAATTTTAATTTTCATACAGAGCTTTTTAGGCAGGTTCAGCTACAGACAAAATGATCAAAAATATGAATGAGGAAAATGTTATTGGGTATCCTACACAAACATCGCTGTTGGGGTGGGTTCCCGGAGGCTCAGCATATGCCAGGCTGGAAAGGAATCTGATAAACTCAGTGAATGCACAAGCACGTGCACTGTGAGCTGACTCTGCTCCCACAGGTGTGGCATTTTAGAAAGTACTGCTACTATCAGTAACTCTCATCCTCAAAGGATTATTCACAGTGGAATTCCAGGGACTTAGGTAGAGGAAACATTTGAGAAGAGGAAAGTTTGTATTAAGTTCCAAAACTCACTGTATGTGCCTAAGTTAATTTGATCTTTTGAAAGAGACAGCTGGGAGTGGAAGAAAAACCATTCATTTTATAGGAGAAGGTGCAACTTTCCCCAAGTTACAAAAATCCTTGAGCCTCTATCCTCATTGGTTAAATGGACACGACACCTACCTGTTGCGATTACCTAAGGAGTAAAATGAAAGTTCATCCATCTGCATTTATGTGCATATCACAATGTTCACACATCATAACCACCACGCGGTAAAGGCTGATTCCATCCCTCCTCTGGTTAGCTCACATGATTTCTGAGCTTGCCAGACTTTCTTCCAACAAAATGAAAATAAGTGAGAGAATAGCCCAAGATCTGGAAGCCTGGGAAGGCTTTGACTAATGAATTTTCAGTTTATTTGTTATAATAAGAGAATCTGGCCTGATGGAAACAAAGCATTCACAGTTTTTCAGTGTTCTACAATGTCATTACAAAAATGCAATTATTTTTAAATATCTAGATTTAGACTTTATTTCATGAATTCAATCAACCTCAGGTCATGATAAAAAGGAGATGTTTAGTAATAATGTTTTGTCTTAGAAAACGTTAATAAAAAAATGTTGCCACCAAGGATTTATTTGACATGTAAGGATATATATATATATACACTCTCACATATCCTTGTAATACATATACATATAATTCAGCAGGTGGAAGTTAAGAGGTCCATTGGTGATTAATAACCCTAGAGCCTTATCAATACACAGACAATGTGATTTGATGACTCAAGAATCTCCCATTGAATGTTTCACATTCCTCTCAAGTAAACACACTGATAATGTAGATAATGGTCTTTTTTCTTTGCTTAACTTGTTTGTTCTTCCTTGTTTTCCTTGCTTTGTAGAATGGTACCTTCAGCCACATAAGAGAAGCCATTCTCTTCTCTCCCTCTCTCCATCACCCTCTGTATCTCATTGGGCATGGACTTTGGTAGAAATTAGCCCTTCTTCACCGTCAGCTTGGCCATTTATTCTGTCATTAGTGAGTATTTATGGAATGGACACTGTGTTCTTTCTAAGCTACTTGGAATGTATCAGGGAACAAAGAAAAAACACCTGTCATATTAGAGTCCACATTTTAGCAGGAAAAATTGGACTATATGCTTAATAATTAAATTATTTGGGCCAGCCCTGTGGCTCACTCGGGAGAGTGCAGCACTGGTAGCTCCGAGGCCATGGGTTCAGATCCAACATGGGGATGGCCAGTGCGCTCACTGGCTGAGCTTGGTGCAGACAACACCGAGCCAGGGGTTACAATCCCCTTACTGGTCAATAATAATAATAACAAATAATAATAATTAAATTATTTACTATGATAGAAGGTGGTAAGTGCTATTGTGGGGGATTGGGGGAGAAAAAGTAGAGCTGGGTAGGGAAGAATAGGAGTGCTGGGGTAGATTGAAATTTAAATGTCATAGTCAATGTGACATTTGAACAAAGACCTGAAGAAGGTAACAGAGGTCACTATGCAGGTATGTGTGGGGAGAAACACTCCAGGCCAAAGCAACAGCTAGTTCATAGCCCTAAGGCAAGAATGTCCTTGTATGTTGGAGGAACAGCAAGGGTGCCATCATGTCTGGAATGAAGCGATGGATAGAGAGAGTCCTGAGAGACAAAACAGAGAGGTCAGAAGGCATCCATGCAGGAATTTGTAGGCCATTGTATGAACCATGCCTTTTACTATGAAAACAATGGGGTCACTGGAAGGTTTTGAGAAGAGCTGTGGTATGGGCTCATTCTGACTTAGATTTTAAGAGGATCACTGGAGCCGTTGCCTTAAGAATAGCCTATAGGGGCACAAGGACAGAATTGGGAATTCCAATCAGGATGCTGGTGCAGTAATGCAGGCAAGAGTCAAGGTCAGACATGGAGTTGGTAAGCAGTGTTTACATTCTGTTTAAATTTAAGCCTCCATCCATGTACTATTGCAAAAGTCTCCCACACATCCTTCTGGATGCTGTCTGAGTGATCCATCAAAACCAAAGATCCACATCCCCATTGCTTTAAAATTCCTAGAGGTCTCTAAGATGAAGGCTATACTCTTCAGCCCTGCACACAGAGTCCTACAGTGTGGTGCCACCTGCACCTCTCCATGTGTGGCTGCCCCACTCCTCTCAGATTCTTCCAGCCACAAGAAATCATGGCTCATTCCTCAAATAGTCAGTGACTCATGGGGCTCCCATGTCTCTTCATGCTGTTCTTTCTGTACCACAAGCACATTTCTTCTATTTCCATCCAGAAAATCCCTGCTTCTCTGCCAGACACAGCTTAAATGCTGTGAGCTCTTTTCCTGTTCATCCAGGCATAGTACTGGACTCCCTCTCTCCTGTTTACCTGGTAATTTACATATATGTAAAACTGCTAAGTTTTTATATACTCTTATTTTATCTTAATTATAGTTTACTTATCTTTTGTTTCCACTGTAAACTATACTCACCTTAATGACACAAATGAACGCATTGTTCACCGTCCTGGCGTAGGGTCTGATTTATTAGTACACACTCAATAAAAGGGAATGAATCATGAAAGAAACAAAATTTCCTGGCATTGATCTCAGAGCTCTAGAGGTCCCACTGCAAGGAGATAGCAAGCAGAGTGACCTTAAGTGACTGTCCATCTAATAGAGAAGAGGCCGGAAATTTTGGTCTGGAAGCATTATTAAAGCCCATGATTTAGAAATTATTTTAGGTGAGCTAAAAGTAAAAGTGCAATAAACTCTTTGAGATATTGAATCTCCCATGTGACATCAGTATAATCAGTTTACAGGAAAATCAAAAAGCAAATGAAGAAAGATAAGCTACTCCAAAAATATTGTTGCTTCCAGAGCTTAATAATTATATTGCCATATTGGGGTGTGTGTGTGTGTACACAAGTGCCTAGTTTTTGTCATTGCTATGGGAAACTATCCACTTTTAGGCCACTTTCCCCATTATCTTTTTGGTCAGGACAGTAAAACACCAGAAGTGTAGTACTTCGTGTGTTCTGAACATTGTCTTCAAGATTGCTGATTTTATTCAATATTGTACAGTTTTGTCTTTCCAGTTCTCATTGATTTGACACTTTATGAACTTGTGGATAAAGAGAAGAGCTTTGAACAGTTAATTCCAAGAATACTGAAGGAGGAGGAGCTATGAAGATCCTATTTCAAATTGGTGGGGAAAAAGTTCAGTATATCCTTCTGAAACAGCTATTTGGCAATCTGGAGCCAGATAAAGTCAAATCCTTGCTGTATACTTGATATAAAAATTAATTACCTATGAATTAAATATAAATATAAAATGTAAAAGCATACAATGATTAAAATAAATATTAGTAAATGTTTATAAATTCAGGGCATGAAATGCCTGTCTATATAGGACATTCAATGCAGACGTAAAAATAAAAATATTTACAAATTTAAATACGTAAATAAAAATATTCCTGTGCAAACACCACCATGATGTAAAATGCCAGGGCATAACTAGAAGCAGGAGAGGGTATGGGTGGGGTGATGGGGAAGAAGCTGGGTTTGAGTAGCTGGAAGAGAAAAGGGGAAATGGAGAGAGTGAGCTCACACAGAAAATATTTTGAAGAAGTTTGTGCAAGGAGAAAGAGAGATAGAGTGGTATTTGAAAGGTGTGGAGTGTGGAAGCTTTCTTTTAAAAGTAGAGTCTTAAAGTTTAAAAGCCAATTGAAAGGCTCCAGTTGAGAAGCTGAGGACCACATCACAGACCTAAAGGGACCCCTCCAGTCCCGATGACACCGGACCAAAGGCATTTGACACTCTTCACTCTCCTTCTGGAAACATCTTCTTTGGCTTCCAGTGTGCTACATTATATTTCCTTTCATCCTCTGGCTTCTCTTTCTTGGGAGCCTTGGCACATTCATCCTTCTGCCCCAGCCCACCTGATGGAGTTTCTCAACACTCTTTCAATGTCCCATCTTTCTTCATTACCACTTTCCCAAGCAATCTTATCCTTATCCACAGCTTCAGGTACCACCTAGAAGCCAATGACTTGTAAATGTCTATTTCTCATCCAAAGGCTCTTCTCTGAACTTCAGACCCATGTACCCAGCTAGCCACTTAAAATCTCCATTTGGAGGACTGCATGCAAACCAGGACAAACTTTGAATCTCTCTGCAACCCAACTCGGCCCTCTTTGCGCACTTGTTATTTCTGTGAATAACATTTGAATGGATTCAACTGAATGGGCCAGAAGGCCAGAAAATCATTCTTCTTATTTTCATTTCCTTCAACTCTGATACCCAATTCATCACCAAATGCTATTGGTTTTGTCTCCTAAGCAACATTTTTTTTTTTAGGGGAGCAGGTGGAGATGGGGTCATGCAGATGTCTACTTTTTTGTCTTTGATTGATTTTGATGTGTTCTTTCATTTATTGGTGGCTGACTGGTTTGGGGATCTGAACTCTTGACCCTGGTGCTACAAGGCTATACTCTAACCAACTGAGCTAACCATCCAGCCCCTCCTAAACAATCTTGAAATCTACCCAGACATCTTCTTCTTCACTGCCAATAACCTGGTTAAAGCTATTAGCTGAAAAGGCTGATAATATTAACAGATGTTGTCTCCAAGCCATTGTCCACCCAGCTGTCAGGAGATCTTTATAGCAATTTCCCACTGCCCTGAGAATCAGGACAAAATTCTTAAGTCAGATCTGCATGATTTGCAAATTGCTTATTACTCCATCCTCCTCTTGACCCCCTCTTCAAGTTGGTCTCTGACCTCAGCCACACTGGCCTTGATTCAGTTTTATTTTGAGTGCCATAACCTGTCCAGCCACAAGGACTTTCCATGTGCTGGACCTTCTGTCTCAAATGCTCTTGACCTACTCAGCACTCTTGGCCTGGCTGACTCTGAACCAGCCTTCACATCTCAGGTTCACCATCACCTCCTCAAAGACCCCGTGAGTCTGAATCATGTGACGCACTCTCCAAGATCAGCATTTCTTGCCTTCACAGCATTTATCTTAATCAGTTGTTATTTAATTATTGGTGTGATGATATATTTGATTTATACCACCCTTCTCCACTAGTGTGTGATTCCATGAGATGAAGAACCATGCTTGTTTTTTGAACAAATATATCACAGGCATATAGTACAGCGATCAGCACAAAATAAGATTGTAGTGAAGGACAAATGCATTAATAAGTGAATAAGTGAATGAATCAATAAGATAATTAGCCAACCTAAGACAAACTGCCTAACACTTCCGTCTTATTGATCCACATACAGAATTATATAATGAGAAAATACACAGAACAGGACTTAATGAGCACTATTTAACTTGAACTAACATGCTGCTGAGGGCCCATCTCCCATCCCTCCTTCTCCATGAAGTGCACTTCACAGAGCTCCAGGCAGACACTGTCAGTTCACGGTTACTGCTATAGCCTCTGCAGACTGGCCTCCCAGAACCTGACTTCTTCTGCAACATTCACATTTTAGGCCTTAAGGCTTACTATAATGCTGAGAATGATGAATACCTGGTTGATTTTATTGTTTTTAATCTTTTTCAGTGCTCAGGATAAGCAGAGTTCACAAGCTTAAAATTCTCTTCAGCTAGGAATCTAAGGAATACAGTTTTATTCCAAAAGACTGTTTTAATATCAGGGTGGAAGAACAGACATAGATGAATGTTTAAGGCCAAGGCCATGTGTGTGATTAGCATCCAGCACAGGTTTTAATATTCACACCCAGACACACATATATACACCCCCCAAAACAAGGAGAAAATAATAAACTCTGGGTGGCCCCAGTGCCTGAGGAATGAATAATAAGAGCCCTTCTGAATGCTAAGCTTGGCATTATATAGGGAAAAGGACTAGGATTCTAGAAAAAAGAAAAAAAAAGTGATGCATCCTTGATTGTCATTCTATCTCTACTCTTCAGCTTTGAGCCACACCTATGACAAAACAGTTGGATCTTGAAATAGCCAAGGAAGCCTAAGGACCATAAGAAACGCATCAGAGAAAGACAGAGAAGCCAGGAAACATGAAGACAACAGTGAGAAGGGTGGAGAGCTTTCACAAACGTCTGCTTTATGACAAGAACTAAAACACAAGCTCTGGGGTGAAGGGGCTTGTACCCCACCCCTTCCCACCCATCCCCACCCTTCGCCAGAGCTGTCCAGCCGAACCATTATGTGAGTTATGTGGTGGGCAGCCAGCCTTCAGCTAGTGTGATACTGCATCTGCAATTAATTGGAATTGTAATACCCCCCCACCTCCCTTTTCCACAGCAAACATAATATTTAATTAGCAAGAAAGAAAAAGGGGATTGAGCAGTTCTCTGCTGTGTTTGGTCAAGTTCATCAGTTCATTCAAATCAGCAGATAAAACAAAGCAGATGGAGTCTTGTGACCAAGAGAGCAGTTTTGAGAGTGTAGATGGGCTTCTATTAAATTTTACAAAGTTTTTATTGAGTTGAAAATATATATATAAAAACAAAAATTTTTAAAGTTCAAAACTGAAGAATCTGAGTAGTGCCTGCTGTCATTAAAAAAAAGAAAGCAACTATTTACATGATGATAAAATCCAAAGGCAATCGCTTTTATGAGTTTCTCATGTTCACTTCAGTTAAAATAGGTATATGCATTGCCTTGGATTGAGTGTCCCCCCAAAACTGGACCCCCACTGTGACAGTGTTAAGAAGATTGGAAATCCTATTATGGTAATTGAAAGGTGGGGCCTTGAAGAGGTGATTAGACTGTAGAAGCATGCCATAGTGAATGGATTAAAAATGGTGGTCATGGGCGTGGTTTGGAGGACTTTAAAAGGAGCATGAATGAGGAGGTTAGTCCCTCTCTACTCCACCATTTTCTGCCATATGAGGTCACTGTTGCCACCATCAAGACCCTCACAAGATGTGTTCCCTGGACTTTGGACTTCCCTGTCTCTGAAACTGTAAGCTATGAATTTCATTTTCTTTGTAAATTACCCAGTTCCAAGTATTTTGTTAGAAGCAACAGAAACAGACAAATACAGAAAGTTGGTACCAGAGAAGTGGTGTGTTGCTTATAACAAATACTTGAAAATGTGAAAGCAACTTTGGAACTGGTGTTGAAGAGAGGCTGGAAGAATTTTGAGGAACAGGCTAGAAAAAACCTAGATGCTGGTGAAAGTTTAGAGGACAAGAAAATCAGAGAAAGTTTGAAATGTTTTAGAGACTGGTTAAATGGTAGTGACCAAAATGCTTATGGAAATATGGACTATAAAGACCATGATAAGAAGGTCTCAGATGTAAGTGAAAAAGGAAACTGGGGCAAAGGTCATCCTTGCTATGAACTGGCAGGGAACTGGGCTGCATTGTGTCCATGCCCTAGGACTTTGTGGAAGTTGGAACTTAAAAGTTTGAACCAGAGTATTTGGCAGAAAAAATTTCTATGCAGCAAAGTATTCAGGAAGCTACATGGCTACTTGCAACAGCCTATGCTGAGTTATGGCAGAAAACGCATGATGTAAAGCCAGAATTTAAAAGGAAAACAGAGTGTAAAGATTTAGAAAATTTGCAGCCCAGTCATGTGATAGAAAAGCAGAGAGGATTTTCAGAAGAAAAATACAATGGTGCTAAGAAGATTAGTACAAGATAAAGGGATTATTAAGAGAAGGGTGGGGGAAGGCCCTGACGGCATTGCAGAAGCCTCAGGGGCCTGTTCTTCCATTTCAGGCCCAAAGGCCTAGGGAGATCAAATGGTCTTGGAGAACAGGCCCAAGGTGCCCTCCACAGACTTGCTTCCTAGGGCCACCTCAGGATGCTGCTCCCCACACCAGCACTCCAGCTGTTCTGGCTGCTCCTGCTATGGCTAAATTGTCCACAAGTATAGCTGGACCTGCAGCTTTGAAAGATACAAGCTGGAAGCCTTGGCAGAGTGCCCATGGTCTTAGGTCTGCAGGCTCGCAGAATGCCAGAGCTGTGAAGGCTTGGAAGCTTCCTTCCTGCTTTCAAGGATGTATGGAAAAGTCTAGGGATCCAGGAAGAGATCTGTCACAGAGACAGAGCACCACAGACAGCCTTCGCTACAGTAATGCTGAGCGGAAACGAGGGGTCAGAGTTGCAGCAGAGACTCCTCATCAGTGCCATGTCTAGTGCAGTCATGGAAGTGGAACCACCATGGAGAACGTAGAATTGTGGAGCCATCAGCTTGCAACACTAGCCTGGCAGAGCTGAAGTGTGGCCTAAGACCAAAGAAAGTGGAGGTGCCAAAGGACTTGGGGACCCAACCCCTGCACCAGGATGCAGAGGATGCCAAACTTAGAGTCAACGTACATGATTTGCCAGCTTTAAAATTCAGTGCATGCCCTGCTGGGTTTCAGACTTGGTTTGGGACCTGGCACCCCTTTCTTTTGGCCTATTTCTCCCTTTTTGAATGGGAATATATACCCATGTTTGTCCCACCATCATATCTCAGAAGTAGATAACTTGTTTTGATTTCCCTGATGGGTCTTTGGACTTGGGGCCTTTGAGTTGAAAGAAGTGAAGACTTTGGGGATGGAATGAATGTATTTGTATGTGAAAAGGATGAGTTTAGAGGGGCCAGGGATGGAATGCCTTGAATTGAGTGTCCCCCCAAAGCTTGACTCCCATGTGATAGCATGACACCATTTTCTGCCATGTGAGACCACTCTCACTGGGTCACTGTCTCCACCACCAAGACCCACACCAGATGTGTTCCCTGGACTTTGGACTTGCCAGCCTCCAAAACTGTAAGCAATAAATTTTGTTTCCTTTATAAATTACCCAGTTGCAAGTATTTTGTTACAAGCAACAGAAATGGACTAATGCATGCATGTATCAGCATCTCTCTATGAATCTATCCATCTGTTTATATATTTTTCTTTTTTCTGTTTCTTTGCTTACAAAAGGTCTGTAACCAACTTTTTAAAATGTTTTATTGTGGCCATATTCAAACTAGCACAAAAGTAGAGAGAAGAGGGCAATAAATCATATATACCCACCACACAACTTCAACATTTATCAATATCATGCCAATTTCATTTCATCTATCCTGCCTTTTTTTTCTGGAGCATTTTTTAAAAATACTAGACATCATATTATTTCACCTTTGCATAATGTAAAAAGTAGGTAACTTAAAAAAAAAAAAAATCTATGTGCCATAAGCACAACTATCAAGAATAAAAATAGATTCTTAACATATAATCTATAGCCCATATTCAAATTTTCCTAATTCATAAGGATATCTGTTCAAAATTGGCTAGTTCAGATCAAAATTAAAAGAAGGTCTACATATTACATTTGATTATTTTGCCTCTTTCATATAGTTGAGTCATGATTTCTTTAATCCATTTTGCTAAACTCTGTCTTTTGATTGGTGTATTTACGCCATTTATATTTAAGGTACTTAATGATACGTTAGTCTTTAAGTCAGCCCTTTTATAATTTTTCTGTTTGTTTCCCCTTGTTTCTTATTGTTACCTTTCTGTTGGTTACTTGAATACTTTTTAGAATTCCATCTTGATTTATTTGTAGTGTTTTGTGTGTATCTCTTTGTACAGTTTCTATAGTGATTTCTCTGAGAATTACAATATACCTATGTAACAACCTACTGGTGTCAACACTTTCCTACTTCGAGTACAGTATGGAAACTTTAGGTCCCCACCTTCCCCACTTTTAAATATCATTATCGTGAGTATTAGATGATTTTATAATATTTGTTCCAACCAAATATGATTTAAAATCCTTGTCAGATAATTCCGACATCTGATTTATCTCAGTGTGGTGTTAGTTGATTATCTTTTCTCCTTCAAGTTGTGATTTCTTTTGCTCTTAGTATGATGGGTAATTTTCTATTGTATCCTGGACATTTTGTCTATTGTGCTAGGAGACTCAAGGGTCCTCTTTAAATCTTAACTGGCAGTCACCCTGTTTAGGTTTATTACATAGGTAGGTCTTGGCCAAATTTTGTGGGCTATGATTCCAATGGCAGTTTAATTTTCAGAGACTTGGTGGTTTTATATTAGTCTACTGGCTTATCTGTTGTTTTAGGACTCTTAGTTGTCCTTGCTGCTTAAAGTAGCAAAAGAGATTTTCCCAAGTCAGGAACATCATTGAGACTGGATTCTGCTCACCCCTGGGTAGGGGAAGAATCTTGGGCCTGTGGGGGCAAATAGGCTTCCAGACATGGATGCTTGCTGTGCATGAGTTCCACTGGTTTATTTCACCTACCTACCTCCATGTCTCTTGGAAGGGAAGGGCAATTTCAGGTCCATTGGGGAAAGAGAGTGATTCCCCTGCCCGTTTATTAATAGGTCTCCAAATTGATTCCTCTTGCCTATAGTGTGGAGCTCACCTGATGCCAGAGGGGATCCTGATGGATCCAGGGGAGGAATGAGCCTCCCTGGACAGCCATCCATTTCTCTGCTGGGAGGAGGGATATACTGGGTTTGGGTGGCGTTCTTTGAGTTGGGGCATGAAGGTCATTCTGCCACTATGTTGTTCTTCCAGTCTTAGCATCCCAAACCAGATCATCTTTAACCACTGTTTATAGTTTTCCTTTGGTTGTCTCTTGTGTTATTATCAGGGTTTAGCAGGAAGGAGCAGGAGGAAATGGGTCTTTTTGAATTCTCCTTTGTCTTTTGATACCATTGCATGATTAGCCATTGACAGCTTCCTTACTTTCCAACCCGCAAAATACCCCAGACCCTTCTCATACATCCCCTTACCCAAATATGAAATCAGAAATTTCTCCAAGGACTCTGATCTCTTTCTGGTAGGAAATGGTATTTAGGATGACAACCCGGCTGCACATTGTTTCTTCTAGGTCTGTTCGGTGAACAAAAGAAGTATCTCTTAAGAGAAAAAACAGTCATAAGTTTATATTGATGATTCCATTTCAAAATTAAGATTACTAAACTATTTTGTTAAACTTGTATTTAAACTTGTTTTTATTTTCTTTCACAAGAATTTTTGGTTCCTAATATTAACAAAATTACTTATTTGCCTCAACTTATAGTATAACTATAATAGTTTCAAAATAAGAATGTAAATATTACCAATAAGAGTAATACTGAAAAAGTTTACAAGTTATTTTCAGTTCTTTTCCTTTAGAATATAAAATATCATGCTTAAAGTCGCTTGAAATAATTATTTTCTTTGTGTGGCTATTCCATTATACGATAGAGAGTTTTGTTTGCTCATTGCAGATTTTATTACTTAAAATGTTTTAAGTGTATAAAATATTTACTCAATATCAAACTATATAAAAAGTTGTATTCACAAAAGCTTTGCTACCACCCTGCCCCTTCTACCTTGTTCTCTGCCTCCCCAAGGAGGAGACCATGTTATTTAGGTTTTGGTTTATCTTTTCATTAATTCTTGTTGATAATAAGTAACTGTGTTTCTAAAGATGTACCCATACTTTTAAAACAAAAGTTAGCCTGTCATGCAAACTCTTCTGCATCTTGCTTTTATTTTACTTTACTTCATATTAATACGTAGAGCTCTTTTCACTAAAATACTGACATTTAATGATAAAATTATGCCATCCTTTCCCTCTCAAATGTCTTACTACCATATCAACAGGGTTGCAATATAATAACAGTGGATTAAACCTGAGTGATTTGCAAGACTCAGTCTGACTCTGTCTGAGCAGGAGTCCTTAAGGAAGCCCAAAGTCAATGAGGGAGACAAAAACAAGGACATTAGAGGGATTTGAAGTCTCCTGTACCTATAGCTACCAAACACAGCCCTCCTAGCCAACTAACATAAAACCATACACTAAAAGCCTATTTACCTCTGTTTCCATTACTCAATACATGTTTAGCTTTTAACAAAAATTTATAAGCCATGGTAAAAGTCAAGAAAAAACATAATCTGAGAAGCAGTTATCACACTCAATATGACAAAAATGCTGGAATTATCAGAAAGAGAATTTTTAAAAACTATAATTCATATGATAATGGTCCTAGTAGAAAAAAAAAATAGACAACATGAAAAATAGGTGGGTAATGTAAACAGAGACAAAAACTGTAAGAAAGCATCCTAAGGAAATGATATAATTTTTTTAAAAGTGTTTAACAGAAATGAACAATGTCTTTGAAGGGCTTATCAGTAGACTGGACACAGCTGAGGAAAGACTCTGAGCTTGAACATAGTCAATAGAAGCTTCCTAAATAGAAATGCAGAGAGAAAAATGAACAATAATTTCTTAAAGAACAAAATATCCAAGAACATTGGATGTAAATATGCATACTTGGCATACCAGAGAAGAAAAGGAAGATGGAGCAAAAATAATATTTGAAGTAATAATGGCTGAGCATGTTTCAAAATTATTGACCAAAGCTAAACCACACATGCAGGGAGAAAATGTATACTGCAAACTCTAGGACAACAACTAAATTTTTTTTAAAAGAAGACTAATTTATCATTCACCCTGTTTTTGATTGTAGCCAGTCTAACTGGAGTGAGGTGGTATCTCAATGAGGTTTTAATTTGCATTTCCCTCATGCTGAGTGATTTTGAGCATTTTTTCATGTATCATTTGGCCATTTGTATGTCTTCCTTTGAAAAATGTCTATTCAGCTCCTTTGCCCATTTTTTAATTGGGTCATCTTTTTTTCTTTCTTTTTTTTTTTTTTTTACTGTATAATTGCTTGAGTTCTATGTATATTCTGGATATTAATCCCTTGTCAGATGCATAGTTGGTAAAAATTTTCTCCCACTCTGTAGGTTATCTTTTCACTCTGTTGATTGTTTCCTTTGCTGTGCAGAAACTTTTTAGTTTGATATAGTCCCATTTGTTTATTTTTTATTTTGCTGCTTGTGCTTTCTGGCAAGGGTGTGGAGAGAAGGGAGCACTACTGCACTGTTAGTAGGACTGTAAATTAGTACAACCACTATGGAAAACAATATGGAGTTTTCTCAAACAATTACAGATAGATCTTCCATACGACCCAGCAATCCCTCTTCTGGGTATATATCCAGAGGAATGGAAATCATCATGTTGGAGAGATACCTGCACTCCCATGTTCATCGTAGCTCTGTTTATAATAGCCAATATATGGAACCAACCTAAATGCCCATCGATGGATGATTGGATAAGGAAACTGTGGTATATACATTCTATGGAATACTACTCTGCCATAAAAAAAAATGAAATACTCCCATTTGCAACAACATGGATGAACCTGGAGAAACTTATGCTGAATGAAATAAGGAAAGCACAGAGGGATAAATACCACATGTGCTCACTCATATGTGGAGGCTAAGAGAAAAAGGAAGGAAGGAAAGAAAGATCACAGTACTGCCAAGGACTTACAGAGGGAGGGGACATTCCTAGGGCTACATAGTAGAGTGGGGAGGGGGAGAGGAAAAGGGGGAGGGAGGTTGGGGAATAATTGGGGAGGATGACGGGTACAAAAGTAATTTCCGATAAGGGGTATGCCCCCAGTATGAATCTGGCCCTCACATCATGGGCAGGAGGGGTGACAGTTAGCTTTGTATCTTATGAATATTCTTAATAAAAAAAAAGAAAAAAGACTAATTTATATTTTAGGAGAAGAAATCAAATCAAATCATATAAAATGCTTAATTAAAACCAAAGGAAATTCCAATCAGGGCAGGGCAAGATGGTGGACTAGAGGCCTCCAGAATATGTTCCTCCCACAGAAAAAGACCAGAACAACTGACAGCTAAATATCAACAGGAGCATCAGTGGGAGATTGTGGGAGTACAGCAGGAGACTGGTAAAATCACTGTGGAGCACCCAAACCCAGGATGGTAGCATAGAAAGGAGAGAGAAACATGTGGACTCAGTCACCACATCTCTGACACCAGGATCAGTGAAGGAAGAATTCTACCTTGCAACAAAAAGGTAGACAGAGGATTCACTCCAACCCCCATTCTCACCACAAAGGCCACAAGTCCTTTGGCAGGACAAGCCTGAAGCTAAGTGTGGGGAGTACCCTAGAAAACACACACTGCACCACTCTACAACACTAGTATAAGTGGTGCACTCTCCACCCCCACCTTGGGGACCCAAGCCAATGCAAAATGGAGTCATATTTTAACTGGAGACATTAAGAGAGCAGGCCCTGCCTGGCAGCCAGTAGCCACTGTGTTTCCCCAGCCTTAAGGCTCTGCCCTCCACCCAGCACACTTACATAAGAGGCTGTAACACCCTGATCCTGGTGGCTAGAAGTCTGGGATCTCAGTGACTGTGATTCTAGTTCTATAGTCTAAGAAACCAACCCTAGTCCAACTGAACTGATGTACCCCCACATTTCCTGGCCAGAGATCAGACCTGAAGATCCTCTTCAGGTGGACCACCCTCATTCATTCCCTATACCCAGCCCCACCAGCTAACTGAGCTGTGTCACTTCACTGCAGGCCTGCTTAGCGACCCTGCCTACTGCCCAGAAGCATCTGAATGGCTCACTTCACTGAAGTCTTGCTGGCAGCCACACCCACCACACACGAAGTGGCTAGATGGGCCTTTTCTCTGCAGCCCCACCTAGTGGCCTCACTCACTTCCTGAGAAGCAACTCAACAGCTCCACCCTTAACAGTCCCAAACCATAGAGGCCACAATCACCACCTCCTGGCTCCAGAGCACTGCTGCCACTGCCACCCCTCTCCTCACACAGCAGTCCATCCCACTCCCTACTAACACCCAGCCTGGGAGCAACCAGCTCCACCTCACCCAGATTCAGGTGTTCCTGTGTTTTACCATGTAGGAGGAAAGAGGAAGAAGCAAGGACTCAGTAGAAGCCTCTGCTGGCAGGAAAAAGGAAAGAGAAACCAGTGGATCATTGTCCATTCAAGCTGAGAAACTTCAGAACACGCCAATGCACCTATCAGCATCACAGGACACTAGCTGGGGTACCAACAGGTCTACACAGGGTTGCCCACTCTTAGCCAAGGAGAGACAGGGAATCCAGGCTCTTCTCCTAATAGTTCAGGATCACACCCACAACCTTGATGACCCAACACATCACTCACTTCAGCAAGAAACCACTAAGTGCCCTAGTGCCTAGCACACAGAGGCACTCACAGACAACTCCAGTGTTAAATATGGTTAGAACCACCACATGGAGACTATACGCTGGCCTGGAAGCAAAACTGAAACACTCCACTCAAACATCAATATAAAACTCATCTACAGGAGCAAGTCTCTCTCCTCAAAAACCACTCCAGAGTAATAGAAGAAGCAAGTACTATACTAGATGCCCAGAGAATAATGTAGGGTTACTAGAAATATAGAAAAACAAGAAAATATAATACCCCCAAAAGAATACAGTATTTCTCTAGTACCAGAACCCCAACAGCAGGAAATCTTTGAAATGTCTGAAAAGAAATTATGAGCAACAATCTTAAGTGAGCTTAATGAGATACAAGACAACTCAGATGACGCAATGAAATGAGGAAAACAATTCAGGATCTGAAGGAGGAATTGTAAAAAAGACAGATACCCTAAAAAAGAATGTAGCAGATATCCTGAAACTAAAGGATTCATTCAACAAAATTAAAAACACAACATAGAGCTTAAGCAATAAGCTCAAGGAAGCAGAAGAAAGAATTTCTGATCTCAGAGACAGACTTTTTGAAATGACCCAGGCAGACCAAAAAAAAAAAAAAAAAAAAAATGAATTAAATAAAATGAAGAAAATCTATGAGAGCTATCAAACAACTTTAAGCATACAAACATTAGAATTATGGGTGTTACAGAAGGGGAGAAAAAAGAAAAAGGCATTGAAAACCTATTCAATAAAATAATAGTAGGAAACTTTGTAGGTATTGGGAGAAATTTAGGCCTACCAATCTAAGAGCCCAAGATTCAATCCAAAAAGTTCCTCTCAGAGACGCATTGTAATCAAACTGTCAAAAGTCAAAGACACAGAGAGAATCCTAAAAAACAGCAAGAGACAAGCATCAAGTCACTTTTAAGGGAATTTACATCAGACTAAAAGCAGATTTCTTAGCAGAAACCTTGCAGACCAGAGGAGAATGGAATGACATATTCAAAACACTAAAAGAAAAAAACTACCAGCCAAGAACACTATATCCAGCAAAGCTATCCTTCAGAAATAATGAGGAAATAGTGTATTTTCCAGACAAACAAAAACTGAAGGAGTTCACCACCACACAACTAGCCCTACAAGAAATCCTCAGGGGAATCCTACATCTGGAATTCAAAAAATAATCACCACCAAGAATACACAAGAAAGAATAAAACCCACTGATAGAACAGATATGCAAATGAGAAAGAAAAAGAAACTAGACCTCGCATCTACAAAAAAACCAACAAAGACCAAAGACAAACAATAAAAGGGAAAGAAAGGAAGACATAAAACAATCATTAAAAAAAAATCAGTAAAATGCCAGGAGTAAGACAACACCTCTCAATAACAACCCTAAATGTAAATGGATTGAATTCCCCACTCAAAAACATATACTAGTTAAAAAGATTTTTAAAAATTAGACCCAACTATATGCTGCCTATAAGAAATTCACCTCTCCAGTAAAGACTCCCATAGACTAATAGTGAAGGGATGAAAAAAGACATACCACACAAATGGAAATCAAAAACAATAAGTAGTAGCAATTCTAACATCAGAAAAAATAGACTTTAAACCAAAAACTATGAAAAGAGACAAAGAACGTCATTATATAATGATAAGGCAATCCCTTCAGCAAGAGGATATATATATATATCATCACAAATATAGGCACCCAACATAAGAGCATCCAGATATATAAAGCACACAGTATTAGACTTAAAGAAAGAGACAGACACCCCCCCCCCCAGTCAATACAATAGTTAGGAACCTCGACACCCCTCTCTCAACATTGTACAGATCATCTAGGCAATAAATCAACAGAGAAACATAGGATTTAAATTATACCTTAGACCAATTGGACTTGGTAAATATCTACAGGACATTTCATCCAACAACTACTGAATTTACATTTTTCTCATCAGCACATGGAAGATTCCCCAGGATAGACTACATGTTAGGTTACATTTAAGTTTCAAATTTTTTAAAAAATTGTAATTATTTCAAGTACCTTTTCAGACCACAATGAATTAAAACTAGAAATCAGTAAAAGAAAAAAGTAAACTAGAAATAAAAAAATTTCTCAAAACTAATAAAAATAAAGAAACATGATACCAAAATCTGTAGGATACTGCAAAAGCAGTACTAAGAGGGAAGTTTACTGCAATAAATGCTTACATATTTAGAGAACAGAAAGACTTCAAATAAACAACCTAACATTACACCCAAAAGAACTAGGAAAATAAGAACAATCCAACTCCAAAATTAGTAGATGGAAAGAAATAATTGATACTATAGCAGAATTACGAGAGACAAAAAATATATATTTAAGAGGTCAATGAAACAAAAAGTTGTTTTGTTCTTTTTATGAGATAAATAAAATAGACAAACCATTAGCTAGACTAAAAAAAGAAGAGAGAGGACCCAAATAACAGAAATCAGAAATAGAAATGGAGACATTACAACTGATACCACAGAAATACAATCATTAGAGACTATTATGAACATCTATATGCCAACAAATTTGAAAACCCAGAGGAAATGGGTAAATTTTTGGACACACACAGACTACCAAAACTGAACAAAGAAATAGAAAACCTGAAAAGACCAATAACAAGCAATGAGGTTGAAGTATTAACAGTATTATAAAGAAAATCCCAGGACCAGAAGGCTTCACTGCTGAATTCTACCAAACATTTCAAGAATAGCAATTCTTTTCAAACTATTCCAAAAAATTTAAACAGAAGCCACTCTCCCAAACTCATTCCATGAGGCCAGCATCACTCTCATACCAAAATCAGAAAAAGATACAACAAAAAAAGAAAATTTCAAGACAATATCCTTGATGAACATAGATGCAAAAATCCTCAGTGAAATATTAGCAAACAGAATACAACAGCACACCAAAAAAGATTATACACCATGATCAAGTGGGATTCATCCCAGAGATGCAAGGATGGTTCAACACATGCAAATCAATAAATGTGATACACCACATCAGTAAAATCATGGACAGAAATCATATGATTGTCTCAATATACACAGGAAAAGCATTTGACAAAGTTCAACAAGTCTTCATGATAAGGACTCTCAACAAATTGGGTATAGAAGGAAAATATCTCAACACAATAAAAGCCATATTCAGCAAACCCACCACCAATATCATCCTGAATGGGGAAAAACTGAAAGCTTGTCTTTGTACAGGAGCAGACAAGGATGCCCACTCTCACCACTCCTATTTAACATAGTAGTAGAAGTACTAGCCAGAGCAATCAGGCAAGAGAGAGGAAGGGCATCCAAATTACAAAAGATGAAGTCAAACTGTCCCTGTTTGCAGATGACATGATCCTATACACAGAAAAATCTATAGGTTACAGAAGACTCTTAGAGATGATGAACAAATTCAGTAAAGTTGCAGGATACAAAATCAATATGTACTGTTTTTGTACACTGACAATGAATTAGCAGAAAAAGAAATAAAAAAAAAAAAGCAAACCATTTACATTAGCTACAAAAAAATAAAATACCTTGGAGTAAATTTAACCAAGAAGGTTAAAGATATCTACAGTGAGAACTACAAATCACTGCTGAAAGAAATTAAAGAGGACACAAAAAGACAGAAAGACAGGCCATGCTCTTGGGTTGGAAGAATTCACATTGTGAAAATGTCCGTACTCCCCAAAGCTATCTACAGATTCAATGTGATCCCCATCAAAAGACCAATGACATTCTTCAAACAAAAAACAATTCTAACATATATATGGAACAACAAAAAATTCTGAATAGCCAAAGAAATCCCGAATAAAAAGAGTAAAGTGGGAGACATTACACTAACTTAGACTTCAAACTATATCACAAAGCTATAGTAACAAAAACAGCATGATACTAGCATAAAAACAGACATACAGACCAGTGGGACAGAATAGAGAATGCAGAGATCAATCCACATACTTACAGCCAACTGATCGCTGGCAAGGCACTAAAAACACAAGTTGGGGAAAGGACAGTCTCTTCAATAAATGGTGCTGGGAAAACTGGATATCCATGTGTAGAAGAATGATACTAGACCCGTACCTCTGGCCACATACCAAAATCAACTCAAAATGGATTAGAGACTTAAATATAAGACCTGAAACTATGAACCTCCTAGAAGAAAACATAGGGAAAACACCTCAGGATGTAGCACCAGGCAAAGACTTTATGAGTAAGAACTCAAGAGCACAGGCAAGAAAAGAAAAATAAACAAATGCGACTATATCAAACTAAAAACTTCTGCACAGCAAAGGAAATAATCAACAGCATGAAAAGACAACCTACAGAATGGGAGAAAATATTTGCAAACTATGCATCTGACAAGGGATTAATATCCAGAATATATAAGGAACTCAAACACAGTAAAGAAATAAATAATCCAGCATAAAAATGGGTGGCTGATATCTCTTAAAGGAAGACATACACACGGTCTCTTTCAGTGGCTACAGAGCCAGCATCCATCTACCATTCCTTTCTTTCAGTACTACTGGTGTATTTTTTTTTTTCTTTTTCTGTATTTTAAAATCCTATCTAATGTACCAATTTTTACATCTTAGATAAAGGAAAATTGAGATTTGGCTTCTCTCTGGCCTCATAACCCATTAATTTGTGCACTGTGTTAACACCGTAAAATTTCATTCTCTCTTTGTGGATGATATATAAGAGCTATGGTCATTGAATCACAGAGATATTGATAATGGGGAAAACTAATATTTACTAACACGTGCCAGTTTCTAGATATTGTAGGTACTTTACATCATCTTTTTATTTAAACTTTGCACACATCTATTTGGTAAGTATTCTGACCACTATTTTAAAGACAAGAAAATAAAGGCTAAAAGAAACTAAGGAATGTATCCAGCACCTACACAGCCAGTGAGCAAGGAAACAAACCCAGGGCAATTGCACTTCAAATAACCACAGTTTCTACCACTAGGCTCCTGTTGCTGACCTGAGTGCCATGGCCTCTGACAGAAATGAGGCAGAGAAATCAGGTTATATCTACACAAGCACTACCAACTCTGCCCATGAAGAAATCTATTTCATTCATCACTAGAGACTGTTTAAGGATCATTCAGTATCAAAAAAGTATCTCTCTGGGAAAATAATCCAAAGTGAAAGGAAGTGAGGAAAGCAATTTTAATCATTCTATGAATGGGAATGGATGGGATGAGTAAATAAGGGGACAATCTTTCAGGGAGTCACTGGAGTTACAACTGACTGCCTTTAACATCAATCCACACATCCAGAGCAATGGTTGTGAAGTGAGACCACAATGACACTGGCTTCCTGTCCTGGTGAACGATAACAAAGATGATAGGGGAGGACAGTTTGCAAAATATAAAATCTATGGGACTGGCCATATGTTCAACTCATATTGGGTAATTTTTCAGCCTGGCACTGGAGGAATGTCACTTTTACAGCTCACAGATCCTGGATCTTCTACTTCGAAGAAAGACTGGGCTTTGCCAAATGGGGTGCTATTAGCCTGAAGAATGAGGCTCACTGACATAAGAGTTTCCATCACTACTCCCGTCAGTAGAAGCACTTTTTTCCAGTCACACCTCTTGTTGTTTCACGAAAAAAAAGTTCTGCATTAGTCACCAAAGCAAGTCGGTGCCTGTGAGCTCTGGTTGTTCTCACAATTTAATACCTCAGGTTGCAATAAAGCCAGACACCATGGAGCAAACCCTAATCCTGCAGAGTTTGGATGGCTATTCATGCAGAATTTAGTGCTGACTCAACAAATAGGTACCAACATGTTCCTTAAGGGGTAGGGGTTGGGCGGGGGTGGGGGGCATCCAAACAAGCATTTACAAAAAGCTGCAAAGCCTTTCCCTATTGCTAAAATATATAGAAAACCAATATAAGTAAACATGATTCTTTAAATAAGTATTGTAAAGGATTTCCAAAATTTTAACCCGATTGTAGGAACATACATTGAAATGTGGCATGCCTCTCTCTGAGTGGTGAAAATATGGGTAGTTCTACTTTTTAATTGCATGTGTATTTCCAAAATTTTCTGCAATGATACTGCTTACAGGAGGGTGACAGAAGAAAAGGACAGAGGAGAATCATATAACCTCAAGCCTCACTACCCAGTACACCTCAGTTCTATCTAAGTGGCTAAAGCTGGACATCCATCAGTGTAATTTCCAAAGACCTTTGGGTTGGCAAGACCCAAATTACAATGTGAAAATATACTGTAATGAGAATTTGCTCAATTTCAATAGTAAGAAGGAAAAGAAGGCCGCAAGTAAATGGAAGGCCATACACACCAGGAAAGATTGGAAGAAACAACCTCCCTGGGGGAGGGGGTCATGGAGAAAACAGTGTTTGACTCACCAGTATCCATTCCATCCTGTGGGTCTAAACCCATCATGGCAGTTCTGCCCCCTTGCCAATGCTGGTTCAGGAATGGGTCTCTAATCCAATTCTCACCTACCTGAGGTAGTAATACCAGCCTGAAGGTGAGCATAACTCCCATGCCAGCAGAACAGAGACCTAAAAAGAGCTTGCTGGTAGCAGGCAAGTCCTGATCAACCACCACATTATGCCTTCCTGTTATGTGAAATAATGCTTGTCATTGCTTGAGCCAATTTGAGGTGTGTGTTCTCTTACTACTCAAAGTGCCTTGTCTGCATAAATGCCAAAGCAAACTTTCTCATTTTCACTTTTTTAACTAAGGTATAGAACTACATTGTAATCCTATCACACCAGTGCTCTTTTCTTTTGTAAACAGTGGGGTATTGGTTACTATATTTTGATAATTTGTCCCCCACTCTTTTGTTATTCTTTCTCAATCTCGTACATGCCCATTATAAAATACCATATCCTGATTTTTTAATGAATGTGACTTGCACATTGTAAAAACATAGCTGTGATTTATTGCCTGCACCTGAAGAATTATGTACATCAACCACTTAGCATGTTAACTTATTTTGACCAAGCAAGTCAATAGAAATGGAGCTTTTCATTTATTTGAAGGATTATTTATCAATCTTTCTCTGGAAAAAAATATTGTCCTGCAATCTTGCAATAATGAACTACACATACACAAACACACAAATGTGAACATTACCTGGTTAGTCCATTTACACTGTTTCCCTGATGATATAAAATTTTGAGTAATTCAATGATATACAGAAAAGTAAAAAAGTAAAATTTATTTGTGTACTCAGATCAACAATCAGTATTTTTCCAATTTTGATTTAAAGTGTTTTCTATTAAAAAAAATAGGGAATTAAGTATTAAGTTGAAGTTAATTCTCCCCATGACCCATTTCTCTATTTTCCCTCTCAAAACTATAGTATTTAAAAATATATATATTTTAATACAAACATATATCCATAACAAATTATAGTATCACATTGTTCTCTTTTTCTTATTAATGCATAAAAGTTTCTTTATATAATATGGATACTAACTTTCAGTCTGCTATATATGTTGTAAATATATTCTCCCAACTTGTAGCTGTCTTTAAGTTTGATTACAGTGTCTTTTTCTCTGTTCCTTTTTTTTTTGGTAGAGATGCCATTTATTTAACTTATTTATCCCTTTTAATTTTTCACTTGGGCTCTTTTTTGTTTTGTATGAGAAATTCTTTGCTACCTCAAAAAATTATAGACCTTCTTTCATAATTTCTTACAAACTTTTAGAGTATTTTCCTGGGATTTGTGTTCTTGTAGTTGCATGTTTATTTTAAATGTCTTTTCTAAAAGTCTTCCAAATATAATTTTATTGTTTATTTCCAATTTAACTGAATTATGGTCAGAGCATACAATGTATATGATATTGATAATTTGGGGTTATCAAAATTTATTTTATGGCCTAATATGTGGTCAGTGTTTATTTTAAAAGTTAAATACGGACTTGAATAAAACATGGTGTCTATTGGTTGGTTAAGATATATAGTCATGTATGTAAATGTGTGTATGTAACATTTACGTATAAATATACATACTTAGATAATATGTTATCTTAATATACTACATATGTGGTGTATATTACCTGTATAATACATATAACATTACATCTATACACATGTATGTGTATATGTAAATTTATACTTATATCTGTATATACACACACAAAATTATTTAAAGTGTTCAAATTTTGTATTACCCTACTAATTTGTTGTAACTTCCTGGTCTGGAGAATAAATGCAGGAAGAGAACCCCAATTTGTGGTTAATTTCCCAAACGGAAGGAATGCCTCTCTCTTGAGGGTTCTGGGAGCTTAACCCCTTTGGGGGGCATCTCACTGCTCAGAAGAGATGGGCTTTAAGTAATCTTTGGCAGCTCCATCACCCAGGGGAAAAGGGGTGACAAATCCATGGGAGGCAATGCAACAAATGGTGACCCTGACATGATAAATTCTGGGTCTACGGATTGGAGACCGACCTGCCAAGCCTTGGGAAGGAAAAGAAAGAGGACATCCGGCAGCCATCCTGACAAAAGGGAGGTCCCATCAAAAGGGAGGCCCTGACAAAAGGGGGGGAAAGAAAAAAAAATCACCCAGAAAAAGGAAGAGGACATCTACTCATCCCATCGAGAGGGAAATCCCAGTAAGAGGGACTCAGTCCAGTAAAGGGCATCACAGAGGTGGCTTTCGATTAAGTGATTGCATGCCTGCCGCGGTGTTTAGCTAGGGCTTTGCCCAGAAGTCTTGCTTTCTTACGTTCCCAATTTTCTATCTATTCTTGCGATTATGGGTAGTTTACTGTCTAAGAGGGAAATTCAACATAGTTCAATCCTTCTATGTCTCCTTAAGGCAGTAGGTTATAAAGTAACTAACCGTCATCTAACTAAATTATTATTGATTATAGTGGTTCAGAAATTTTGTTAAATTGCTTTAAAAATTATTCAGGACCTTAACAAAAGGAAAAAACGTGTTTATGCCATTAAAGAGGATGAGAAACAATCTTCGCCTCCTCCTCCTCCTCTCCCCACACCTCCACCTTTGGAGGCAAATAATTCATTTGTTCCCTTGATGGAGTCCTGTCTTAAAGAAGGACATAACATGGGAGTTTGGCACTCATCATGTCTTTCCTGTTGTAGGAACTGGGACTCAGTCAAGACATGAAAACCTCCCATTCTCCTTGTTTAAAAGATTTAAAAAGAGCATCACAGAAAATGGCTTACATAGTACTTTTACTAAGGGATACTTAGAATCAATTGCTAATGGGTATAATATGACCCCTTGGCATTGGAAAACACTTGGAAAAACTGTTTTAACTCTTGCCCAATATACTGTACGGCTACAAGAATATCGGGAAGCCTTACATGCTATTTCACTAGAACATTTACAAAATGAGGTTCAAATTAGCATGGACATGTTACTTGATTGAACAACTAGAGCAGCCATAAAGACTTGGGACAAAATTCCTGAAACAGAATCTAAACTTGAACCTCTTGCTTCCCCTGATGCATTTTGGATACAAAGATTAGATAAGACTCAGCCACTGTTGACATTATCTGTTGAACAAAAATTAATTACAGATTTGGTGGCTGATGTTACCATACTTGCTAAAGAGGATTGGATTCCATTATGGAAAGTAACTTCTTCACCAGTTACACTTACTGGATTAGGCGGGTCCAAAACCCCTTATCAAAGTAAAAATCCTTTGTTGTGTACTGGCCCCGAGGGACAAACTGCCTCTATTATGCCTTATGTTCCAGATCTACCTCAAACCCTATGGGGCCGAGACCTCCCTGCTCGATGGGATATTTATATTGGGACATCTCCTTCAAAATTTATCATGATGGCCAAGGCCACAGTCTCACCAGTGTCAAATTACAGTGGACCCCTGGTCCTCCAGTTTGGGTGGAACAGTGGCCTCTTAAAGGGGAGGAATTAAATCAAGCTACTTTATTTGTTAAACAATAGTTACAAATGGGACATTTAGAGCCATGGCATAGTCCCTGGAATACTCCCAGTAAATCTTTTGCTACTGTTAGACAGGGACCCACTGAGCCTTATATACATTTTATTAATTGTCTTCAAGATGCTATAACTAGACAAATTGACAATGCTCATGACAATCTATAACTGCTATCACAAGTTTATTTACATTTAGTCAAACAAGTTAATAATTCTGGTTTACAAGTAGCTCCAGATAAAATTTTTTAAAAAGGAGCCTTGGAAATGCTTGGTTTTTTGATCACTCAGAAGTAGATGGCCACAAATACATCTTTCCATATGCAGAAGTCTTTTACTCTAAATGACTTACAAAAATTACTTGGCCACATTAACTGGCTCCGCCCTTCTATGGGTGTTCCTACTTATCAATTACACATTTGTTTAATACTCTAAAGGGATACCCTGATCTGTCCTCCCCTTGTTACTTATCTGAAGAAGCAGAATTAGAATTAAAACAGATTGAATCCTTTTTACATTCCAGACAATTAACACATGTTGTTAAATCTCAAGTCATTCAGTTCATTGTTTTAAATACCCCACATAGTCCCACAGGTTTGCTTTGCCAATTTCTTCCTCATATAGGAGTCATTAAATGGATTTTCTTACCCCATGATAAAATTTTACAGGGACTCCAAATACTGCCCATACAATTAAAATCCTGTTTATCCCCTATCCACCCCCCCAAGCACTAACTGTGTTTATCTATGGTCTGGCAGATCAGGAAAGTGATCTATAACATGGTGGGAGCAGGGAATCTAGAGGTATTTTGTTGCTGTCCATCATGGGTCCACTCAAGGGGCTGGGTTGGCAGCTGTCATTGCAGCTTTGCAACATTTTTACAATCAGCCACTTAGTTTAGTAGCTGACTCTGCCTACATAGTTGGAGTCTTACAGGTAATTCAAGATGCATCTATCCATGAGGTAAATGATTTCCTTTTATTTGAAATGTTTGGACATTTACAAAAACTTATTCAAAAAAGACCTCATCTTTTCTATGTAACTCAGATGCATTCTCATTCTGTTCTTCCTGACCCTTTACCAATTGGCAATGATATGGCTGAATACTTTGTTATGTATAATAATGTTTTACAGACAGCTCTTGATTCTCATCAGTTTTTCATCAGGGTGCACAAGCTTTGGCTAACATGCATCAGATCTCTTACAGGCAAGCTCGAGATATTGTTCATGCTTTTCCTGATTGTCAGAGGTTTTCTAAATTTAATTCCCCTGTAGGAGTTAATCCTCGAGGAATAACAGGTAATGAAATTTGGCAAGTGGAAGTCACTCTTAAATATTTACATGTTACTGTTGACACTTACTCTGGTCTTATTCATGCCAGGGCCCAAACAGGAGAAACTGCTAAACATGTCAAAAAACATTGTCCTTCTGCCTTTGCAACCATGGGGATTCCAAATCAAATTTAAAAAGATAATGGACCGGCATACACCTCCAAAGTCTTTCAAGTATTCTGTGACAACTGGAACATTAAATATGTCATAGGAACCCCATTTAACCGCACTGGCCAGGCAATTGTTGAAAGAACTAATGGCCTTCTTAAATCTCAAATAAGTAAACAAAGGAGGGGTAATATAGATATAGGAATGGTGCATCATGGACAGGTCTTTAAAGCTCTGTTTACACTAAATTTTTTAAATTGTAACTCTCAAAAATTAATGGCCACAGAGTGACACTTTATACCTCCTAAAAAGAGACCTAGACCCTTGGTTTTATTCCACCACCTTCTGACGGGACCACAATTGTTGGGGCCTGCTGAATTGTTAACACGGGGCAGAGGGTATGTGTCCGTTCTCTCACCCACAGGCCCTTCATGGATTCCTGCTAAGGCTGTTAAACCTTATGTGGAACCCCAAACCAGATGAGGAATTGAATCTGATCCCAAAATCTCAATGCCTCGCCATCACTCCTCAATTCATCTCACCAGGGATGGTACACATCAGGCCACCATTAATGAAAATAATGACAACAAGCTCCAAATTGACCCGGGGTAAATTTAAAAATGTCAACAGTCAAATAGGTTTCATTAGCTCAGCCCTTAAGCTCAGTAACTCATTTGAGAAATAAAAACTAACCTAAAATCTACCTGTTTAACTAGATGGTCTCAAATTTTCTGGCATCCAGCTAGTTATCTTAAACAGACTTCTAAATTCTCTCCTAGTCTCATCTATGTATTTCTTCACAAAATCCTATTGGTAGAATTCTATGTTATTTTCTTAAAAGGAAGAAAATCTTCTCTGCATCTTCTTGAAAAGGCTTGCATACTTTGCTTTACAATGTAAATTTGTTATCTTGTTTTCTTTAAGGCAGGGTGAGGCCTCACCAATAAGTCTTTAAAAAAAAAACCATAATCTAAACCTGATTATTCTTTTTACTAGTGAGCTTTTTTTTTTTTTCACATCTTGAACAAAACCTATAAGACCCTTGTTTGTTCTTGTTGTTTATGTCTGCATATATGTGTGTGTAAGCTGTATGTTATGTCTATATGTTCATGTCTGAATGTGTAATTGTGTTATGTGCAATGTACCAAATTGGCTTATAGTTAATGTGTACTCATTAAATACATAAGTATACTTTTCAAGTTCACATGACTTAAATTTTCTAAAGTTTTGATAAATAAATTTCCCAAATTTGATTTATACCTTTTACCTAAATTTGTCTCTAGGTCAATATGTCTCCTTGTTATCTCAGCTCTGCCTCCTGGCCATGCTGGGAGAAAGAATATCTTTTAGACATTATATTTGTAAATACTGCCCTCTGTCTTTAGCTCCACATGGCTCCAAATGCCACATGGAAACCTGGGTCCCAAAATGGCTAGTGAGAGGAAACCTATGCCCAATATTGCATAGGCCCTAATTAACATTAACTGATAAGGGTATAGATCTAATACACCAAGTTTTTGTCTGGGAAACCGTAAATATGTATTTGGTAAAAGTAGCTAAAACTCAAACTGGGCTTCATATAGTTTGCTCTAATAAATGGACACCTATTTACTAACCTGAATGTATAAAAATGTTCTTATCAGCACACATCATTGCCTGGGTTTACTAATCAAACAGGATTACTACAGATCTTTTCACTAGACTGCTCTTAATACAAAATTGTAAAAGGTTTTCTTTGACCCTTAGATAACTGATTTAAGAAACTTATTTCATGATTAATTTCTTGTGCTCTCTGCCTTTGAAATGCTCTGTCACTTTGGTTTTACTTTTTGTAATAATTTGTGATTTTATTCAACTAAGTTTTTTAAGCCTTTTATTACTTGACAAAGTTTTCCAAAACTGAAAGCCCAACCTTTTCGGTTTAAAATAACTTTGAGAAATTCCAAGGGCCCTGGAGCTTCTCAAAGGATAAATAAAAAAATATCAAAACTAATTGGCATTTTTAATAAATTAGACTATATGGGAAAGCATTGTCAGTACTAAAGGTGTTATGGATATGTGTTCCAAAATTTTGTAAGGTTCTTAAATATCTGTGTCTTGATATAAATGCTACCGGTCATAATCCTGGTTTATTTATAATTTTAAAATGTTATGTCTTCAAATATTTCATGAAAAAACCCTGATAGGTACAATTTCCTGACAAACTTTGAGTTCATACCTTTAAACTAAATTTCCAAAAATTCTAATGAAGAAACTGATGGGTTTGTGAAATTGTTCACAAAGGTCAAAACAACAAAGGTTAATTAGTGAACTAATTAAAAAGAATTATGGGTTTTTGCAATTTCCTTATTTTGAAACACTGCTGGTTCTCCTAATGATTTGTTTTCCAAATGTAAGAAAACTCTCTCTCTCTGTTAAGCTATCTATAACTAACAACAGTTTGGTAAAATGTCATTTAAAACAGAAGTAAAAGCATTGGTTTTCTCTCTATTTCTCCCCTCCAAATTTAATAACTTTAAGTATCCTTATGATTATCATGACAATGTGGCTATTTTTATAAGTTCAATGAAAATTAACTCTCTCTCTTTATAACAGGATATAATTTGAAACATTGGATATAAGATAGCATATCTCACTTCTAAGTTGCTGATCCCTCTTTCATGTTACCTTAATTTGGCCTACTTGCTGCTTCATCCTGCTGGTCATCTTCCCCCCCCCCACCCCCGATATGGGACAGATCACCTGGGAAAGGTCCTTCCCAGCAGTGTGGGACTTATTAAAAAAAAAAAAAAGTAAAACCTTTTCAATCAAGATATTGATCATCAATGCTTTTATGAGGAATGCCTTGATCATAAAGGGGGAAATAACATCTTCTCTACAAAAGCAGTTCTCTAAATTTTCCTGGCCTTATAGAGGGTGTTTGAACTTGGATGGGACCTCCTGTTCTTGAACAAAAGACTTGTAATTGATCAAAATTTTACAAAAGACTAGATGCTCTGAAAGCAATAATGTCCTGGACGGTTTAACATTAATAAACTCTCTGGACTCAGAATGAACTATTAGATGAAGCAGAATCCCTTTCTGGAGTTTCAACAATTGGTAATTACACCCAACTTCCTGGAATGATGCTGATGCAGCCACTCTGAGACAGTGACATCATCAGTCCTCACCTGAAGTACATTAAAAGGACTTGCCA
Source organism: Cynocephalus volans (assembly GCF_027409185.1). NCBI lineage: Eukaryota > Metazoa > Chordata > Mammalia > Dermoptera > Cynocephalidae > Cynocephalus > Cynocephalus volans. The sequence goes on from NC_084462.1 coordinate 49,505,175, forward strand.
TGCTAAATGATACCAACTTTGCTTTAAATGCTTTTGTCTTATCTGTGAAAACCTGATCTATATAGCTTTTGCTTTTTCTTTTAAATAAATAAAATGGGGGGAGTTGTAGAATATGCAGAGTATGCATAAAACAAATGTACTTCACAGGGCCTGGTTTTCCAAAGCCTTGCAGTTTCAAATATTGACCTTGTGAAGGACAGGAAATTTTCCCCAGGCTATATAGTCTCTGTTGTAAGATAAAGAGTTGTAACACAGCAAAGTTGCTGGCTCAAAGACAGACAGGTTACTGGAAAATTGCTGTAAGAAGAGAATGTTTGCTAAAATCAAGCTTTTGTTAGTGGATCGACTTAATTGCATGTTACCAGCTTCTATTGTTAAACTTGTTAAACTGTACTTAGCAAAAACCCCACCTGTGTTCTCTTCCTGTAAGTTCCTGGTCTGGAGAACAAATGCGGGAAGAGAACCCCAATTCATGGTTAATTTCCCAAATGGAAGGAATGCCTCTCTCTTGAGGGTTCCAGGAGATTTAACCCCTTTTTGGGGCATCTCACTGCTCAGAAGAGATGGGCTTTAATCTTTGACAGTTCTGTCACCCAGGGGAAAAGAGGTGACAAATCCATGGGAGGCAAAGCAACAAATCATGTATGTAAATTGTGTATGTAACATTTATGTATAAATATACATACTTACATAATATGTTATATTAATATACTATATACGTGGTATATATTATCTGTATAATACATATAACATTACATATATACACATGTATATGTATATGTAAATTTATACTTATGTCTGTATACACACACACAAAATTATTTAAAGTGTTCAATTTTGTATTACCCTACTAATTTGTCTATTTCATCTATCAATTTCTGAGTTGTGAATCAAAATGTTCTTTGAGAACTGTTCATCTGTCAATTTCACCTTATGATTCTGTAGGTTTTTGTTTTCTTTACTACCTGTTTCCAAGCTATAATTTTAAATGCATGCAACTTTATATTTGCTATGTCTCTGGGGATGATTACCTTTACCTTATAAAGTATCCCTATTTATGCCTCTTAATTCTCTTTATTTCAAATCAGTGTTCTCTAATATTATTGCTATATCAGCTTTCTTTTGATTAGTGTTTGTTTTATACTTTCCTACAGCTATATTTTTAACTGTCTGTATTATTTTAAGAATGCAACATGTAGATTTGACTCAGGTCTTACTCATTTTCCATGTTATTGATTACTAGTATTTTAGTCCCACCTTGTTTCACCTCTCCCAAAAGTTATTATTTCATAGCTAAGCAATGCTAGACTATACTTAACCATTTGTTCATTTCTTGTCACACCACTCTTCCATGTTGAATTTCCTTCTTTCAAAGATTATGTTTCATTGTCTAAAAATGTCATTATGTTACCAATCCTGTTGCAGGCTTTGTGATTCTAAGTTAATAGTCATTATAGATCATCTCTCGCTTACTGGGATAGCCTGTTGACTCTGAGTTATGTCAGCACCCCTCTGCAGGTAGTTTTGAATTTTCCTGAGCCAGATGCCCTGTGGGTTACATTAAATCAGGAACTTTTCTTTTAATTTTTTGGGGCTTGGTGTTGTTGGAGTGAGCAGGATTGAAGCCATGATGGGACCTAAAACTGCATGGGCTATAGACAAATTTTAAAAAGACAGAGTTTTTCTTGGCATTCATTTCTCTGAGTTTCCTCTTTTCCCATGGTTATTTGATGTTTTGGACCTTGGTTATGGGGCAAGATGACATTATTTACATGAATGTGAAGTTGTTTTCTAGGCAGCCTGGAGCTGCAGACTTGCACATACTATCCAGACACTGGGAAACCAAGGAAGACATCAGTAAAGCTCTGCTGATTCCACCTCTCCAGTAGGACCCTAGATAATAGCAAGGATGGGAGCAGAAACCAGACAGAGTCTTGGTGAGACTTTGCACCTGAGACCTTGCACGAAGCCCTCCCTGCTCATGTGCCCCTCCCTCCTGCTTTCATTTCCCATATTCTACTCCCTAGCCACCCTCTTTAAAAACCCCTCAGTAAACTTGAGTCTTTGGGATGGTTTTAGTCTGGCCGTTCTCCTTCAGGTTTACCCGAGAGATGGGTTAGCCTAACATCTCTCCTCAGATCACCACATTCCTGAATAAAAGCTGACTTCCATCTTCACCAACATTTGATTTTGGGGCTGTTTTTTTGTCTGGGGTCAGGCAGCAGGACCTGTGAGTTTGGTATCAATTTTGCAGAGCCTCAGCCAGGAGCTGAGTGTGTCCTGTAACAGTGTCACTGTACCATATTAGTAGCTTGAATTCATGACCTACACCTACTTGCATTACTGAGCAGGCTGACTCCTTTTTTGCTCTTGGCCTTGGGAGGAAAGCAGATTCCTTTGCCAAGAACAGGAGTCCCTCTTTGGGCAGAAGTGAGAGCCCACCCCAGCCACTGGGGCCTGTGCCATTCCCTGGTTTCCCCATGAGCCTAGTGGCTTCAATTCCCATTCATCTTGACTTTGAATTGCTTCTCTATATTTTGCTCCTGGGATTGCCTTTTGTTGGGGGTTAAATACAGCTATACACTTAACAATTAAAAAAAATTTTTTTTAGCTTTTCTATGTGTTTGAAATAATCAAGGGGGTTCCCCCGGCAGCTCAGTCTGCCTAACTGGCCTTATTAGCTGATAGCTCTCCTGGAACATGACTCTTAATGGGGTTGTTCTAAACAGCTAAAGAATGGGAGAGAATCTTATAATCTTGTTTTGTGTATGTAATTTTGACTAACAGGGACATTAAAAAGTTAGCTCTGACCATGTCTGTTGTCCCTACAGGCCATTGGACCCTTGGGCTACATGCCCACTGTGAGGAAGACTCTAGAGTACTCCGATGGGACACATGGAAATGAAGCCCACACTAGCCATGGCCTCCAGGCACTTCCAACCCAAGTTTGTTGGGCCTGTGAAATACCATGGCCTCATCTCTTCCTTGCTTCAATAAAACTCTACATTTGCGATAAAGCCCAGACTCCTGTGCACAGCATTCAAGAACCCTGATTAGCACATTTGGGCTACAGAGAACTCCTAGTGCTATGGATTGAATGTTTGTGTCCCACCCAAATTCATGTGTTAAAATCCTAATCCACAATGTGATGGTATTTGTGGGTGAGGCCTTTGCGGAGTAATTAGGTCATGAGGGTGGAGCTTTCATGAATGGGATTAGTGCCCTTACAAGAAGAGACACTCACTCTTTGCCATGGAAGGATGCAGCAAGAAGACAGGGAAAGGGCCCTATCTGCAAACCAGGGAAAGGGCCCTCACCAGAACTCAACCATGCTGACACCCTGATTCCAGACTTTCAGCCTTCAGCACTATGAAAAATAAGTGTTTGCTGTTTAAGCCACCTAGTCTATGGTGTTCTGTTACAGCAGCCAAACTAAGTAAGACACATAGTTTCCTGAAAGCAGAATACTCTCCCTCACCAGAATGCCTTCCATGTGCCACTCCCTCTGCCCTGCTGACCTTCCCACCCTGTCTTCTCAGAGCATTGCACTCGTCCTCTGAGACTGACCTCCAGGATCATTGCATCTACAAGCTTTCCTGGCCTTCTGCACTCTGACCCAGGGAGTGAGTAGCATTTCTTCCTGTCTGTGGTGCCTTTTACCTCTTCTACAGTGTTTATTTCAAAGCTTATTGATACTTTTCCTGCCTCCCCAACAGCAGTGTAAGCAATTGAAGGAAGAGAAGGTATTTTACTTGGTTTTATGTCCCAGGCACTTGTCACGGTGTCTAGTGCAAGGCTGATGCTCAATAAAGGTATGTTAAGGGACCTTTCTGATCTCTACCTGACCAGCCTTTCAAACACAGTTTCCTAGATTCCTGCTCCCACCTCAGGGCTGAAACCAAAGCCTAAGCCTCGGCTCAGTCAGCTAATGACCCTAATCCTGAGAACACAGCCCATGAAATGATTCACTGTTCCTGGGCACCTCAGCTTGCACCTGGGCTGCAACTACTCCTAGGGTTCAGGATTATCTTCTTATGTCAGATCGCCCAAGGAGTAGGATTTAGCCCTAGGAAAATTGGTTTAAGAGGGTGAGCAAACTTTTAAATGGAAGAAGGAGGCAAGCACAAAAAGCCTCATCTTTTCCCAAAGCATAAATACATAAGAGTAGGCTTGACTCATTCAGTCAGTGTTGCCTTCAGTGCCTCCTGTGTTTTGGAACTATGCCCAGGAATGGGGTGTAGCAATGAGCAAGGCAGGTGTGATCCCTGTCCTGCTGGATCCTATAGTCTGGCTAGGGATACAGGAAACAAATATAACTGCAATCTCCAGCTCTCACCAACTGTGACTGCAAATATGTCACAGACTAAAGCAATCTGGATCCATCTATTGAACAATTTCCTGGAATCAGTTCTTGCCCTCTGGGTTTGTTCTCCATCTGCCCTTTATAATCTGTTCTCTGCTCTGCTCTGTGTCACAGTAGGGCTCCCTGCCCTGTGGATTCCCATTAACAGCAGCCAGTAGGAGGTGCCTGTAGGCTACTGGAGGATAGGAGGAGATAGAGATAAAGTTTCTTAATCCCCTTAGGCCCTTCCTGGTTCACCCTTCCTCTGTTCCTCTAACTATGGTTATTAGATCCTATTTAGCTTGAAAGAGGCAGCTCCTTTCCCTTGACCTTTCAGCTCTGGTTTGGGAACAGCTTTCTTCTGTTGCTAGCCCTGGGATGCCTTACCACCCCTCATTGATTAACTGATATCTGGGCTATCCAGGCATCTCAAGTTAGACCGTGCCAATATAGCTTGCTCTGTTCTTGCCAAACTTGGTTTTGATCCCCAAACCAAATGAGACTGGGAAGTCCAAAATTGTGGCTCATTCACTGTCAGTCTAAAGTGAAAACCTGTACTGTGACTTCCTCCTGCCTATACCTCTGTAAGAAGTTTCTTCATCAGACTCTCTCTAGCCGTCCTTCTGAACACACTGTTTCCTGCTGAAGCTTTCCCTGATCCATGCACCACATTCCCCCTTTCCTTCCTGCACACACTTATACACACACCCAACATGCTCCCATGATAGCTGAAGAGTCTCAGGACAGTCACATAAGTCCCAGTGTCCTTGTCTTTCTCGCTGGTTACTCTCACCTTATTGCAGAAGTGGGACTATCCAGGTATCTAAAATTTTGCCTCATTGACACAGCTTTTTCTGCTCTTAAAAACTTGGCTTTGATTCCTGTAATAGGTTGAATCGTGTCCCCCAAAATATATATGTCCAAGTCTTCATTCCTGGAACCTGTAAGTGAGACTTTATTTGGAAAAAAAGTTTTTGCAGATGTAATTAAATTAAGGATCTTGAGATAAGGAGATAGTTATAGATTATCCATGTGGGCCCTAAATCCAATGATAGGTGTCCTTAGAAGAGAAAGGCAGAGAAAGATTTGAGACAGATAGAAGAGAAGACGACACAGAGAAGAGGAGGAGGCAATGTGACCAGAGTCACAGACCTGAGGAATGCAGCTGGCTGACAGCCACCAGAAGCTGAAAGAGGCAAAGGACAGGATCTCTTCTAGAACCTTCAGAGGAATCTCAGCCCAACACCTTGAGTTCTGACTTCTGGATTCCAGAGTTATGAGAGAATAAATGTCTGTGGTTTTAAGCTGCCAACACTATGGCAATTTTTTATAGCAGTCCTGAAAAAATATAATCCCTAAACCAGAAGAGACTGGGCAGTTCAAAACTGGAGCTCATTTATTGTCACTTCATACTTAGAACCTGGGCTGACACCCATCATCTGGTCACTGCTCTGGTTTCTCCAGGTTCACTCTGGAAGCCCCTCCCCGTCAGTGTCCAGTTGCCATAGACACTTGACATCTTATTTGACCAGGGTCTCAATGATAACCACTCTGAGTGGTCATTCTTTCAATGTTCACTTTCACAGCCATGTCCCCAAGCATGACCTGGTGGCTGGGTCAGAATCCTAGCATCGTGTCATGAACCAGCCTCCCCTTTGGTAACCTAATCCCTTTAGAGAATCATGCCCACCATCTTGTTGGGTTTCACCTTGGGGGCCTCATTTCAATTACTCTGAACCTCATGGAAGTGGTCTGGGTCTTGAACTCATGCCATGAGAAGCTCAGACTGCTGCTCTTTAAATCTGTCCCACTTTACCTCTAACTTCCCTGTACTGATGGGTTTAGAGGTTGGAGTGGCAGGAATCCACTGGCCAGCACACCCTCACCCCAGCATAAAGGGTGGTTACTTTGTATTTATTGAACCAAAGAATCTGTTCTGCTGCTTTTCCTAAAACAAAGGAAGTTTGCTGGAGAGATGAAGTCTCCACCTCTGTGGAGTTGTATATGACAACCTGCAGTTTAGAAAATGTGCCGTAGAGAACCCTATAATGGAGAAAAGCAAGCAGGAGGACTTATCTTAGTTGAGGCTGAAAAACTTGTTTTTAAGCAAATGCCAGATACTCCCTGGGGACTCCATTAATCACTTAAGGACATAGAGAAGGTCAAGAAGACTCGCATTAAGGGGTATGTGATTTGGGGAGGGAATATCTTATTACAGATGGTGAGAACTAGAGAAATCTGGGCCATACATCCATCCCTTTATTGAGGACCTAACATGTGAAAGGGATTTACCAGTGGCTAAAGGACAAATATAAGCCACATAGACATCACTGGAACTGGCCTCATCCTTACAAATAGAGTCAATAATTTGAACTGTGAGTTTTTAAATATTACAGATGTTATGATAGAAGTCTCTACAGGGCACAGTGGGAAGAAGATAAATGGAAGTTGAATGTTCTATGGGAGAATGACACTAGTTCATGCATTCTCCACAAGGGCAATATAGTCCCCCAAGGAGGCAAAAATTGGTTCTTGGTGAGGGTAGCAAAAAAATCTTAGATATTACAATGGCTTGTGGCTCTCCAAAAAGCTGCATTCCATAAACAGATGTAAGACACATCTATGCTATTAAAATTTAATGGGGTGGTAGTTAGGAAAAAAAATATCTTGAAAGTCTCCTGATGACAAGTGGTTGGAAATCTTTAAAGAAGAGGGCTCTTCCCCCAGACAATGGGGAGTGGGAGAAAGAAGGAAAAGCAGAACACAGGCCTCAAGAAGGGAGACGGAATGGCTTTATGGGGGCCAGGAGAGAGTGGGGATTCTCCACGCAGATAAGTCTGCCTAGAGAACTGGATTTAAAGAGACTGCAGCAAGTGATAAACTTGGGGATGCAGGTGAGCCTGATTCCACTCTGCCAACCCTTAGAACAGCTGGGGCTGCTGTGTTGGATCCAAGGCTAAGATGTGTGCTGACAGTAAGAACTGGCACTGCTAACAAGTCTTGTTGCCAAGGCTTTCCCCATGGCTTTGACCCCTTTGACATTGATATTGGCTGGTCCAGACAGGAGGAGCTTCAGGCCCCTCCTGGCAAGGGGCTGTCCTTTCTGTTCCCACGAGTTCATGCTCTTCTTTGTTTCTAGAGCATCTTGTCTCCCTCCTCCCTCCTCTTCAGGCCTTATGACAAGGATGGCCAACCATCTTGGTTTGCCCGGGACAGGGGACTTCCAGTGCTAACACTAAGGCTGTCCTGGGCAAACCGGGATGGTTGATGTATTGGTTTGTTTCTGTTGTCTATAATAAAATATCTGGAACTGGGTAATTTGCAAAGAAACAACACTTATTGCTTACAGTTTCGGAGGCTGGGAAGTCCAGGAAACACATCTGGTGAGAGCTTTGTTGGTGGGTACTGACTCTTCCCAGCAAAGCAGGGTGTCACATAGTGTGTGGCAGAAGCAGAGAGCTAACTCCTCATTCCTCCTTTTAAAGCCCTCAGAACCACACCCATGACCACCATTAAACCATCAATGGATTAATCCATTTATTCTGGCATGGTCCTTACAATCTAATCACCTCTTCGAAGCCCCACCTTTCAATTGCCATAATAGGATTTCTCACACTCTTAACACTGCCACAGTGGGGACTAAGTTTTGGGGGGGACTTTCAATCCACAGCTGTTGGTCACCCCACTTAGGACCAAGGCTATGTCCTTTTGATCTTCAACAAGTACAACAAATTGGCAGCCAGACCTCTTTCCCCTTATGTCCTACACCCAACTATTTAAGCACGTGCCGTTTTGCTGCTTAGAGCAGCAATTTTCAGCCTCGACTGCATATTATAATCACCTGGAGAAAATTTAAGACTCCTGCTGCTTGACCACACCCCAGAACAATTAAATCTTGAAGTAGAACCAGCATCCATATTTTTTAAAGCTTCCCAGATGATTCCCATATATAGCCAAGGTAAAAACCACCGACTTAGAGCAAAACAGTGATTAGCTATTAGTGTAAGGTGACTGTCACTTTGAGTTGGCTCTAATTTGGAGGGGCTGTTATTTTCTAATCTTGAAGGTTTAACCATATTCCTCAGTCTTCAGGTCATAAAGACCTCAGTCTGTCAGTATTTTGAAAGTTAGAGCCATTAAACCAAAAGTCAAAATTAAACTGAAATTATATGTAGAAACACCTAGCATCCATGTGTCTCTGGTTTTTGTCTTAATGCACATGTTCATTTTTGGCAGGTTAGAATCAGTGGAACAGGACAGTCTTGGTTTGCAGGAGTTTGCGTCACGTGAAAAGATGTGAGATTTAAAATCAGTCAGTATCACTTAAAACTAATGGTTTGCTGCTGTTAGCAGCTGGTAGACCTCTCTGAAAGTGGCGTGAGTAATCACTAATCATTCCCATCAATACCCTTCCCTGTGGTGTGTTTCCAATTGTCCCTGGAGATGCTGTCACCATTTGGAAGGATCATCCATCCATGTGAATGGTTAGCGTGCATGGAGCCCCTTGCTAACATATGAAAGAAATAAAAAAAGGAATTGGCTTACAGTGAAGTGCAGATTCACACACAAAAATGTTAGCTTTGAAAGCTATCAAAGCATTACATAGGCACTGCACTTAAGCCCCCTGACTGTTCCTGGGACCTACCATAAAGTTAACCTTGTTAGCATTTTTGTTCTCATTATCTAGCAATAGGCTAAAACAAATGAAGATGAAGCAATTTCAGCTCCTTATAACTGTGAATATGTCTGAGATGAGCTTAAGTCTAATTCAAAATGTATTTAAAAATATTTTTTTAAAGGATATTCTTTCACCAATGGGACTTGAACAAAAATATAGTTGTTTGTCTCCTTTCCTAAGGAGGAAAAGCATGACTATCTTGTAATGGGGATAATAGGCTGAAAACATTCAATCATGGCTTTTAAACCTGGAACATCCCAGTTCCTGATCGCCCCTTGGTTTCATGGTCATAGTACATCCTTTAGAATCCCATGGCCACTGTCCATCCCAGGGTCCAATTAGCCCTATAAGTCGTGGATGATGAAGAGTGGGATAGCACCAAGTGACTATTACAAATCTTGGCCCGTGTACTTTTTGGCTCGTGTGAGTGGTTATTTCTTCTAATAGAAGCCACTTTGCTGGTTATATTGGTTCATCAGAGCTGTATCCTGTGTGACTCTCCATAGCCATTATGGTGTAGTAAATCCAGAGTATGGGGAAAGGCCGATATAATGTAATGTGGTCCCAGTCCCCATTCCACATGGGATGTTCACAGCAGCAAATGACAGAAGGATACCCTGTCTAGGCGGATAAGAGACAACACACTGGAGACCAGCAGACCCAGAGAACAGCCCTGGGGCTGGTGCCCGTGCACTAGACAGGTACATCCTTCTCGTCACGCCCAGGTCAAGTGCACACCTCCACGCACATGAGGTCATCTTTGGTAGAGCAATGGAAGGGGGAGGAAATGGAAAAGGCTGAGTAATTATCTGAAGGGAGACTAGGTTATGTGAATGACAATGTTTAACCGGGAGAGGCTGATATGGATTCATGATCAAGTTAGTGCTTCGGACCACTATTCTCCATGCCCCAAGCCCAGCCCAATCAGGACACAGAGGTACAAGAAACAAAAACTGCACCTTTAAAAGAATGAGCAGAGAATGAATTCTCCATTTCTCACTATCTATGTAACTTTGAGCAAGTCATTTATTCATAAATATCTTGTTCCAGGTACTGTGGCGAGCACTAGGAATACAGGGGAAAATGACAGTGTCTGCAGAGAGGGCATCTGCTGTCTGCACTCCCCTCAATTTCCATCTGCTCTTTCAAAACCCAGGGTTGTAGTCAATAAATATTACTTTTCTTATCCTTTCTCTACCTCAAAAACAGTAGATTTGTATTTTTTAATTTTAAAAGAGATATAGGAAAACTTACTTTATTGTTGTTTTTAAGGATTAAATAAAAGAATGGACATAAATATAGGTAAGATGATAGGTCGTTCTGGTGAAAAGTTCACATTTTCATCAAGAAATTTGTTTCAAAAATAAACTCCCCCAAAATATGTAACCCAAACATTAATATTTCCACTCCCCAAGAAGCACTTTTTTTGTAACACTCTGGGAGGGAAGCCGTCTCCTCTCTTCTTTCTGCTCTGCTGGGCTGCCCTGGCTGCACGGCATGGGTTCTTTATAATTTCCTCTTCATCTTCCCCATGAACTCTCACTCATTTTTCTCTGATATGCACTTGGGTCCTTTTTCCTTGGATCCTTTCTCTCCAATGCCACTAAACCAAAACTCACACAGTTTACATCATTTATTGTAAGACTAGAATGACTAGGAAGACTGAGGACGAAGGACACTTAAGCATTTGATTAGAAGCCTGTTTACAAGTCCACCCCCCCCCAAATGTGAGCACTGCTCCTCTGTCTTGAAATATACCCTTACTTTCCCTCTAACAGAGAACCAAGGCATTCAGATTTTAACTGTAAGATTTCTTACCTTCTTTACAGTAAAGGTTCAGTCCCTATCCAGACAGACTTTTTCCTAGGATCCATTTTACTCTTCCAATTAGGGAATCTGGAGTATAAAAATCACCTAAAATACATTTCCCTGATTGTGAATTATTCAGCTTGTTTTAACAAAATGTGCACAGGGTTGGCTATGATAAATGCATTAGCATTCCAAGTCCAGCAGCACCTTCCAGGAAAATGTTCATGTTCTAGGGTTAAGTTTTCTCCAGTACTGTAATGTGGACATAAATCCCCTTCATAAATTACTTCTTCAGGAACTCCTCCAGTTTCCTGTCTTTAATTTTAATTTCTGGAGAGCATAGACACCTATGTATACAACTATGTACACATACATATAGGTTCTTCTCGCTAATTCCTGGAAACAACACACACACACAACCACACATATACACAAGTATGCAGAGCATACGCAACCATGTATGCACACACATACTTTCTGATGACAAGCTACAATGCTTAGAGAGAACTTCAACTTACACTTAAGGTGTAAAGGATGCACAAGACTTTTATTTTCATGGTAGAAACTACAAGATGAGAAAAAAAAACCGCAGTTTTCTACAGTGTTATTGAAGAATAGGAATTAAAGGAAATCAATAAATTCCAGAGGACAAGCCCTTCCTAGGCAAGAGAGACACATGGCAATATCAGTACCTGGGGGCAATTGCCTAAGTGTGCCCTAACAAAAAACTAAAAACAACTCAAATGCCCATTAGCAGGAGAATGTGTGAACGCATTGTGGTAAAATCATACCATGGGATATCATTCAGTGATAAAAAATGAAGTACTGATGCATGTGACAATGCGGTTGAATCTCAAAACCATTATGCTGAGTGAAAGAACCCAGACATAAAAGAGATCATGCCATATGATTCAGGAGCAAATAAAACTCCTTTATGTCCATAGAAATCAGAAGCATGATTGCCCATGTGACATGGGGTGGACTGGAAGAAGGCCTGACAGAACTTTCTGGGTTGATAGAATTGTTTTACATTTTGTTTGGAGTGTCATTGACACATGTGTGTACATTTGTCAAAATGTATCAAGTTGCACTTATGATCTGGACATGTTACTGTGTCTCAATTCTATCTCTGTTAAGACAAGCACAGAGAAATATACCAAACCTGATGCTTCATATTTGTGCATTTCACTGTTAGTAAATTACACCTATTCTTTTTTTTTAAGTTTACCTATTAATATTATTATTTTACATTCTATGATGTTGCAGAGCAGTTGGGGGAGGCAGAGAGGGGATGGGGGACGGAAATAGGGTGGGAGAAGGAAGGAGGGGGGCCAGGTTGAGGCCTGTGGCAACCCCCTCATTCCCGTAGGGAAGACTAGGGGGTTTCCAGCAGTGGCTTGGTCATTGCTGGGTGGGGTGCAGATTTCAGAGGGGTGTGGCTGAAGCCCTTGCCCCTGCACTACCCCAGTTTGGAAGCCCATGGTGCTCCCTGTGGTGGCTCGGTGGTCATCACTGGGCTGGTTGTGGGTGTTGGGGAGGCGTGGCTGAGGCCATCCACTCCCCCACTGTCCCGGCTCTAACTTATACCTATTCAATTTCAAAGATATCAACAAAAGCTTCCATTTGTCTTTAGAATTACAATATGCCGTAAATTAATTAAAAGAAGGTATTCTCCATGACACCTTGTGTCATGCTGTGAGATGCCTGTCATAAGCACTTATGAGATGCATGTGAACACACACGCACACACGCAGTCTGCAGCCCATCAGGGCAGCTCTGACCTGTGCCCTTGCTCAATGGACCTGTATGATGAGGCCAGTGGTACCACTTTCAGAGCCACAGAGAGGGGTAAGCCTGCTGTCTGAGATGAAACACATCACTTCCATGCGATAACATGTGCAGGTACTTCCCCAGGTGTCTGTGTCTGCTCATGGTGGCAACCAAGGTTTAAAGGGTGGAAGATGCTCCCTACTCTTAAAAGAGCTAAGAATTGACTTCCTTACACCCCAGCTTCCTGAATAGAGACAAAGTCATCATAAGCTCAGATGAACCAATGGCTCACAGACACCCCTTTGCTCTACAGAATCTCTAAATCTGACACATATAATGAAACTGGATAGAGACCATAAAAGTTGGATGTTTCAGATCAGCAAAACTAGATCCTCTGATTCTTTTCCACTGAGCCATCTGAGGTGAGATCTGGAAACACCAAGCAGAGGAAGCGGGAAAAGAATTCTCCAGAAGACCTGTGCTCCTGACTGAAAAGTCGGCCAGCCTTGCAGCGGTTGTCAGGTACACTATTTCCTCTCTGAAAAGTAGCCCATAAATGTAATAAATCTCTTCCTAATCCAGTGACAAGGGGTTGAGAATGAACTTTGGTTTTCAGTCTCTGAAACAAAGGAAAAGTTCATGGAATTCCATATGGTCTGAAGGAGAAAGAGTCGTAGTCAGGCAGCAGGTGAGGAGACGTTTGTGGGTTTTTCTCACTTGTCTGAGAGATTTTCCAGAAGTAACTCTTTGTTTCATGCTCTGAACATCCAAATGCACAAATACCAGCTGGAAAATGCTGCAGCCTTCCTGCTAAGCTTGAGACCGATGTCGGTACAAGGAGGAAAGCACAGCCAAGGGTCGCACAGAGAAACAGGACAAGAATCATTAGGTTAGGTCCTCCTCAGAGCCCCCTCCTCTTCTGACCTCCAATCCTGCGAGCCATTAAGTCCCTTATTATCTATGCAATTCTGCATTGGGTTTTTGCTTTCTAGAGGCCAAAGAATCCTACCTGTTACTGTGCTGAATATATATTTGTTAAAATTATGTATGGCATTTTCCTGAAAATTCCCATATACCTTGTGAGAAAGCTTGATCATGATTGTGACATAACACTATAAAGATGCCCTCTTATATATTCTACAGGAAAGTATTTTTAAGCCAACATATTGAACAATAATAACCTCGTGTTCAGAGCAAGCACTAGAAAGAATGTGAAGATTACTTCCTAAGTAGCTTACATTGTATAAGACTTTGCTCATGAGTTTGCCAGAATTACCCAAAACTATATTAGGGACATCTAATCTTTAATCACAGTGTTCTTGTAAAGTCCTGTGTGCTATATAAATAGGCCATTCGCTGACTGGAATCATCTGGTCTCTCTTTGAGTACCAGTTGTTCTTACAAATCCTGCAAGGATGAAGGTGGCAATGGGGATCAGGAAAACCCATCACCTTGGTGCATATGGAAGCTGTCCCGGGCACCCCAAGTGCAGCGCCTGTTTTTCACAGCATGAGTTCACTTCCCTTAATCATACTTCATGCTCTCCCAAAGTAATGTGGAGGAAGCGTACATTATGTACTGAAAGACATACCATCTGTTTTCCTTCTCTGCCAAGAGAGGAATTCCTTATTAAAATGAAAGCCACAGGTCATCATAGGAAACAGAAAGCTAAGATAAATGTCCTTCCTTTTTTCTTCCCCTAAAACACATGTGCAATATGTTTCCCAAAGCCATTCAGTAAAACACGTGGATACATTTAACTTTCACGCATAGGCCATTGACTGAATGCAAACCCACTGCCTGAGATTTTTTAAGATAAAGGTAGTGGATCTGATGGAACAACAGAAACAAAAGCTGAAATTTTGAAATCTCTGGCAATAGACTGAGATTCTCTAAAAAAAAAAAAAAAGTGAATCATTTATTTTTGAATCTCTCAAGCTTGGCTCTGCCAGGCACGAAGCAGGTTTAGTATTTGTCATATTTATACAAATACTAAGAACTATGTAATTTCTGCAAAAATTTTGTCTTTTTCTATGAAATAATGTTTTAGGCCAGTGGTTTCAACCACTGTATATTAAAATCACCTAAGTCACTGTTAAAACATACAGGCTAAGATTCTTCCCGATTAATTAAAGTAGAACTCAGTCTGCCCAGGTGAGTCTGACAAGGTAGTCATCCATATATTTAGCATATATTGAAGAAAAATGTTTAAAAACTGATTTTTGTCATCTGTCCCTGTCTTCATTCATTCGTGCTGCTATAACAAAAGACTGCAGACTAGTTGTAAGGAAAATGGACAAATGGTCAGGCTCCCTCAGATGCTCAGAATCTTGCTGAGCATGACCTAGCCTGTTTAATGTAAATGTTAACTGTGCACGTGTGCCCAGGTGTTCCTTGGCTATTGTCTGATGTAATTGGGCATGTATGCCCAGGTGTTCCTTGGTTAAATGATTCACACCCAGGTGTCCCTTGGTTATCTGACTCACATCCAGGTGTCCCTTGATTATCTGACTTAAGTATAAGGATGAATGGCTCTGATCCACAGGGCCCGCAGGATGTTCCCGGGAGGCCCCTAGCTGCCACTGCTGTAAGCTGCTGCTGAGGAGGCTGGGGACTGAGCTCATGTCAGAATAAAGAATGTCAGCTTTGCCAATGGCTCCCAGGATCTTTTCCAATACCTAGCTCAGGACCTGCATATGAGATATCTGTGACTCAGCTTGTATATGAGGAGTCTGTGACCCAATTTGCATAGCATATGAGGGGTCTGTGACCCAGCCTGCACAGAATGGGTTTGAGTGGTCTGTAACCCTGTGTGGAGCTAGGGGACTTGTTACATGACTACGCCAGTTGTCAGGTTGAGGTAATAGCTACACTAATTGTATGGCTAGGCATTTCATAACTAAAGCCAAAACATTTCATTATTTTAGTTACACTAAGTTTCCATCTGTATTGTCAGGGCCAGAGCTCAGACCCTTCAAACCCATTGTATAGACTAGGTCACCAGACCCCTCACATACAGGTCTACGCTAGGTAATTGGGAAAGATCATGGGAGCCATTGGCAGACAGCACGAGCTCAGTTCTCAGCAGTAGCAGCAGCAACAGCAGTGGTGGTGGCCTCTCGGCGGCGGGGGTGGAGGGGCGTCCCAAGGGCCCTGGCAGCAACAGCTTGCAGCAACAGCCTCTAGCAGTGGTAGTGGCCTCCCTGTGCACCCCCCTCCCACCCCAAGGCATCCCAGGAGCAGGGGATGCCGTTGATCAGAGCCATTTGTCCTTTATACTTTAGTCACAACCCAGAACACCTGGGTGCACATGTGCAATTACATTAGACAATAACTAAGGAACACCTGGGTGCAAGTATGTATCTACATCAAATGCTTGGCAAGATTCTGAACATCTTAGGGGCCCTGACCATTTTCCTTCACTTTCCCGAAAGCCAGTCTGTGCACAGAATGGGTTTGCAGGGTCTGTGACCCAGTCTGACAAGGGGTCTGTGGCCTAGTCTGTGAGCCCTAGCCCAACACTAGTAATTTTTAAAGAATAGAAATTTATTTCTCACAATTCTGGAGGCTGGAAAGTCAAAGGTCAGTGTGCTGGCAGGTTTGGTGTCCTGTGAGAGTTCCATCTCTGTCTCTTGCTTTCAAGGTGGTGCTTTGTGGCTGGGCCCTCCAGAGGGGACGGACACTGTGTCCTCATATGGCAGAAGGTGGAAGGGTAAAGGAGCAACCAGCTCCTCACGCCTCTTTTATAAGGGTGCTAATCCCATTCTTGAGGGCTCTGACCTCATGACTTAATCACCTTCTAAAGTCCCCATCTCTTAATACTGTCACAATGGTGATTAAGTTTCAACACAGGGATTTGGGGGACACACTGAGTTCATAGCAATCCCTCTTTCAGTCCATGAGATCCACATCAAGGAAGATATTTCATTAAATAATAGAACCAAACTTCAATTTAAATCAAAATTGGAGATTCGTGTTAGTGAATAAAAACCATCACCACACGTTGTCTCTCTTCTGCTCTCACAGCACAACCATCAACACAGAGGCCAACTTCTGTCAAGTGTGTGGAGGTTTCTCCCCACCAGCTAGCAAGCAACGATTCTGCAGCAGAGGACACCAGCTGGAGTCCTCTGATTCAGATCTATTCTAACACTACCTTCCTGGAGACAGTGTCAGATCCCACAGGTTGAGGGCTCAGTCTCCAAGACTGCCCCCGTGCCGCCACTTCTGATGTCAATCACAAGCCACAGGTTGTTTTACCTGAGCCTCTGACAGACTAGCTATACCCATTTATTATAAAAAATATTACAAAGGATACAGATAAAGAGATACTGTTGGGAAAATATAGGAAAATGGTCAGGGCCCCTCAGATGTTCAAAATCTTGCCAAGCATTTGATATAAATAGGCATGTGCACCCAGGTGTTCTTTGGTTATTGTCTAATGTAAGTGCACATGTGCGCCCAGGTGTCCTGGGTTATGGACTTACATATAAAGGATGAGTGGCTCTAATCCACAGGGCCCCCCACTCCTGGGATGGCCCCAGGGGGGGCCATGGGGAGGCTACGGCTGCTGGAGGCTGTTGCTACAAGCTGTTGCTTCCAGTGCCCCGGAGACCCTCCATGAGGCCACCGCCACTGCTGGACAGGTAAGCTAGTGCTGCCGTTGCTGAGGACTGAGCTCATGTTGTCTGCTGATGGCTCCTGGGATCTTTTCCAATTACCTAGCGTGGACCTGCATGTGAGGGGTCTGGTGACCCAGTCTGTACAACAGGTTTGAAGGGTCTGTGGGCCCTAGCCTGAAAATTAGCATACAAAAGACAGCATTTTGGAGATTCTAAGGATTTGGGGAGTTGCAAGTCAGGAGACTGAGATCACCAGATATATATTTTCACAACATCACATGGTCATAAAACGTTTAGGTATGATTTTAAAGTTTAGGAATTTAAAAACCAATCTTCACTAAATTAATTTCAGTAAAGATCTCCACAAAACTCAAGAATGCTGTGAAAATCAATTGATTCCCAACCCTTTCAAATTAGGCCAAACCTCAAGCAGAGGATTTTTAATGAAAATAATTGGTTTTAAAGGATTTCCAGACCAGGAATGCTAACTCTTGTCGAGTTCATAGTCCTTCAAATTGTTGAATTTCATCCATCCTGAAAATTACTCTTTTTAATGAGACCCTGAATGCTGGTTTATTACAACATACGAAACATAAATATTAAACAGATCATCTTCTTTTTCCTTGAAATAAAATTTGACTCCTGGTAGTAGGTGTTGTGCTCTAAGCCATACTTACCAAATCAGAACCTTCTTTTTAACAAGATCTTGGCAATGCTCAGACATGAAAGTCTGAGAAGTGCTGGTCTAGACTAAGTAAATCCAGACTGCTCACCATCTCAAGACTTCTGCAGCAACAACTTTGTGCACAAGGAGGAATTGTGGCCGTATGAATTGCTTGGAACTCAGCAAAAGCAGCACTCAGATTGAAGCCCTTCCAATAAGGTTTTGCCTTTACATCATCTGCCTTGAGAGCAGGCTTTCTTTCCCATAAAGACACATGATCCTGAAAAAATTCCATGTCTCTGACTGGAGAAAAAGATATCTTTTTTCATTCTGCATTTGGCTCAGGAGTGACTACTCTGCATTATAGTGGGTAAAGGTCTAGCCTGATGGATGGGACCAAGAGAACAGGCTCCTGCTCTCGTTACACTGTTGCTGAGCCTGTCCTCTTGTTCTGAAATGAGTAAAGGGAGAATCCACTACAAGAGCTCTTAGGAGAAAGACCAATGAGAGTGGGAGCAAAACTGACAAGTGCTTAGTTTGGAAAATTTTTCCCCTCTTTTGAGAACTATGGACTCGACTCCTTTTGATAATGTTCCCAGCATAGACATCCCTATTAACAAACAAATCTCCAAAGTTAGCAAGTAATGAACCAATCTGCCCTGACCTTCCCACCCTTCAAAATCCACTCTATGACAGAAATCAGAATTGTCTCTTCCACATCCAACATTTCACAACCCACTCCCCAAATCCCATTATAGGACAATTTTTAACAGCTCTCCAATACTTCCAAAGTGTACTCTTTATTCAGCTTTAAAATATCACCTGCAAAATGATATTATTTCTTTGGATCTTGTAAGAGTGAACAGCCTTGAGCTAGGGATATAAACATAATATTAGAAAATTTCTATATTCCAAGGTAGAAGATAAGTTCAACTCTGAAATATATACAGTGGAACTTGAGTCTTAATTTTTTTCTGATTATCTAGTGGCCCAGGTATTTATGAGAATTTTTCCTCAGCAACACAACATGGAACAGAGAGAACTAGCCAGTGTGCTAAAATCTATTATACACAGATGCACCATCACCCATAAGTCAAATACATTATAATCATTATGTATGTGGTTTGGGACATCAGTTAAGACATTCCTTCCTCTTCTCTCCATGCTTATATAATCAACTAGTTAGTATTTTGGGAGAATTAAATTAAATGGCACATGCCGTGTTCCTAGCTTAGTTCCTAGCACATGACTAGAGATTAATAAATGCTACCCCTTCCCCTCCCCATCTCAAACATAGAGGATTGAGAATTTCCTGCAGGAAGGGGCGTTTTAATGGAAACTTGAAAGAAGGGTTTGCATAGTTGGAAAAACTGGGAATGGAGGGGATTCCACACTGAGACAAGAATAAACTAATTCAAATACAGTAATTATGGAAGTAAACAGAGACCAGCAGGAGCTATCATGTGGCTGAATGCATTTAGAAATATGTGAGAAACAACTCTGATGAGACAAGCTGGAAGTAATCTGTGAAAAAAAGTCTCTTGCAATAAAGCAGTCTTGAACAAACTAGGTTAGGGTGAAGAATATTTTTTACATTCTAACAATATATGGACTATTCCAAATCTTTTTTTAATGCAATGATAGTTTGTATTTGGAGATATCTATTCACCTAAGAAAATGGAGAACCATAATTTAGGGTTGAGTACGTCTTTTCTGCAACAAAGCAAGAGACAGCTTTTAAAAATCATCTTCCTATGAGCTTAGGATCTGAAAAACTTTAGCAATGATCATTTCATTCTAAGGCTTTTTTTTTCCCCCCACAAAGCTTGCTACCGTTGGGAATATCTAATAAAACAATATCAAACAGAGTAAGTACTAAACTAACACAGAACAAGACCTAGCACACAGAAGAATTTAGTCATTTATTTTCTTTGACAGGGACTGAATTTGAGTCCTGATCTAGCAGTCCTGGCCCACCCCTATTACTAATTGGCTGAGTGCCTTTGGACAGGTCTCGTAAACAATCCCTAACCTTCAGTTTCATTTGGAAAAAAACAAAAACGGGGATTATAATTTCTACTTCATAAGGATGCTGAAAGAATAACATTAGCTGAAATGTATGAAAGGGCCAAGCCCGATCTCTAGCTATAGAGGGCGGGCAGACGATAACAGGTGACTGGCCCATGAGTACTGTCCGTGATTCCAAGGTTGAGCAATGCTGTGGGCTGGAGCTTCTATCTGACCCACTACACCAAATCACAGACACATGGTCTTTAAGGATTCCGCCATGATAGTAAGTTCTTTTAATCAGTTGTTCTCTTTTTTCTTTGGAGCTTCATGATGCGTTTTCTTTAAACATTCATTCTTTCTGGCTCAGCTCAGAGAAAGGAAATGAAATAAAAATAACAAGTTTATAAGAAACACTCCCTCATTCTGTTGGGGAAATTTGTAGCTTTGGCTTCTGCTATGGCTTGAGCTTTTGTCCCCTCCAAGACTCACGCTGAGCTTTGGTTGCTGTGGTGGTGGTGTCGGCAGCTGGGACTTTGGGAGGTGGCAGGGCTTTGAAGGTTCGGCACCTTTGGCCTTTCCCTTCTGCCTTCCACTTCAGGACCACAAAGCATTCAAGATGCCCTGTTGGAATCACAATCCCCATGCCTGCCAGCACTTTGATATTGGACTTCCCAGCCTCCAGAGCTATGAGCTAATAAATTTCTGTTTATTATGAATTGCCTGGTCTGTGGTATTGAGTTATAGCAGCACAAATGGACTAAGACATCCTCTGTGTTCTCTGCAGAATGGGGATTACCATCAAGTCAGTACCCAACCATCCTACCAGTCCCAATTCTCTAAACCTCATGCTATGATATCTATAACCTCATGCTATAAGATATCTATATGGAGCCGGAAAAGATGTACTCATGTCCTTTTCTGCCTCAGAAATATGTATTTTTAAATTACATTATTGTTCAAAAATACATATTTTACTTTACCATTAGAGTTTCTATTGTAATGCACATAAAAACCCTGCGAGGAGGGATTTGCAATATCCACTTGTTTTAGATCATGAAATTATGACTCAGAGAGGTTAAGTGGCTTGACTAAGGTCACACAGGAAATGAGTAACAGAGCAGGAACATGGATGCAGATGTTTTGACCAAAATTCCTTCTTCTCTACCATGTGTCCCTGGAACTCAATATTCTGGGACCATTTGTTCAGGAATCTTTTACAGTTTTAAAAAGTTGCTTGGATGAGGGAACTGAGTTCTCAGGTAGGTTTTTGTTTGTTTTGATAATATTTTGGCTCTTCCCTCCTGTCAAGCTGACAGCTGGAATTTCTTTTTGCTGTCAATATGCTTACTTATAATAATTCCCTCTCTCTAGTCTTCTTTTTAAATTACTGTAGCTTTAAAAACTGCAAAACAGAGATCGTCAGAAGTGTGTGAAGAGTAATAGACCTCATAGGAAAGGGCCATAGGGTTTTTCTTGAAATAAAGTGACACAGGCTTCCTCAGACCTTTTTGGGGAAGCTCAGAGGTCTTTTTTCACTCCTGGGTACTCAGAATAAATTACACTAACAGATGGAAGAATTCCTGGTAGGTGAGAGGTTTTTTACAAAATGCTTGTTCCCATACTTGTCTGTTTTGTTTATTTTGTTACTACTTTTCCTCCTTTGGAAACCTTTAGACCATAAGCCACGCACAGTGTGTGTATCAGTCACACCTTTCTCTCCGGCTCCTAGCAGCAGCTGCTACTCCTCCATTCATTTGTTCACTCAACATACATATTTTGAGAGTCTGCTATATGTCTGGCATGATGGATGCTAGATATTGGAGATGTATAGATTAGAAAGAAACTCAGATCCTGACCTCAGGTTGTTGACAATTTAGAAGGGCCATGGATAGGAAAATAGAAAACTATTATGCAATGGACACAGGGCCACTGTACGGATATGTCCAAAGGACACTTGGAGCACAGAGGGAGGCCTGTTGCTACCTCACCAATTACCTCCTGTATTAGCAATAGGTGGTTTCCAGGAACACAAGGTCAGAGATGATATTCCAGGCAGGAAGAGCATCACAAAGAGCATGCAAAGCCAGGAAGAATCAGGGAATATGTCTGGCGTAACTGGGAACCACAACTGAGTTGCTATTATTAACGTGTAAGTTGGCAGGGCGCTGGCAACCTGAAATTAAAAGCCCTAATTTCCAGTGTTTGCTGATATCCCAGATTCAAATCCTGCCACCAGGGCCAATTTCAAGCTATCAGTGGTTTGACAACAGCTTTGAAAAAATCCTGAATATTTAACAATCATCTCTGAAGAATGGCTCCAGCACACAAAAAAATCACTCTTTCCAAATACAAGTGAAGTAACTTCGTCCCAAACATGCTATCCTAAATTCTGGGAAGTCCAATGACCTATCCTGGCTTATACTCCCCCGTCAGGGCCTTGAGTGTTTAGTGTCACACCTGCTCCATGACAACCCAGCAAAGAACTCAGTAAGCCCTTTTCCTTGTTTTCCCCCAAACAACACACTTATGGCATTTGTAAGTATGGAGATTTTTATCGAAGATTTGGGGTTCACATTGCAAGAAAAGCAAATGAGCTAGAAGGAGACATTTGACCTTCTTTTTTACAAGTCTGTCAGCTACCCCGCGCAATGACAGCACTGGGCACGTTTCCCTGCAGCCTTCAGGCAACTTGGGCATCTCTCTCAGGTCTCTTCCCACAGGATGCACTGGTTTGCTTCTTGCAGCTTTCCTGAGAATCTCAGTCTCCCCAATGCTGTCAAACAGAGCATTTTACCTCCCTACCTGCTACCTTATGGTCTGCTTTGCAAACTCAGAGGCTCAGCTGTGAACTTTGCTAAATAAGGGGCTTTTCTTTTGGATCTCACCATCCAGCAATACAGAAGCAGCAAAGATTTTGAAAATGCAATCTTCCCTTTCTTCTGTTTCTACTAGTCTCTGCACATGGAAGATTTTTGTTGTTTATTTAATTTTTATATATTTATTATTATTTTACATTCTAAGATGATGTTGTGGAGCAGTTGGGAGAGGCGGGAGAGGAGAAAAGGGAGGCAGACAATGTAAGAGGAAGGAGGAGGGAGGGGCGCATCATCAAGGCCCGTGGTACCCCCCTCATTCTGGCAGGGAAGCTCAGGTGGCTTCTGGTAGTGGCTTGGTCATGGCTGGTCTGGAACCACACTTTGGATAGACGTGGCTGAGGCACTTGGCCCCCCACCACCCTGGCTTAGGAGACTGAGGCACTTCCAGTGGTGGCCTGGTAGTCATTGCTGGCCTGGATGTGGATGTTGGGGGGCCATGGCTGAATCCCTTGGGCCCCACCAGCACCTTGGCTTGGGATCCCAGTGCACTTCCAGCAGCGGACTGGTGGTCACCGCTGGTCTGGATGCCTTTGTCGGGGGGGGGGGTGTCTGAGGCCCTCGTGCCCCCCCACCATGGCTTGGAAGCCTGGGGAACTTTTAGTCCTTCTATGTTTTACAGGTGTTCTTTGGTGGTGTTAGACCTTTACTGGTTAATATTAGAACTTTGTCTCTAATCTGTGGGTATTTTCTTTTTTTCTTCCTTTCTGTGTTGGATTATTCGCTGTTCCCACCACTTAAACTCTGCACTGGAACTAATTTGTTGTCCTTTGCTTAGTTCTAAAATGGGGAAACTTCCTGTGGGGACCAGCACTTGAGCCCTGTGATTGAGCTAAATTGCTGTTTTGCTGCTGATTCTCTGGGGAAGGCCTTTTGTGCAGCTCAGGTTTTAATTGTTGACTTTGTAAGCACTTCTGTGTCTTGTGAGGTCCAGTACACCTGGGCTGTGTGGAAACTCTGGTCTGGGCCTGAGTCTTTTCAGCAAACTGCTCTCCCTGCAGCTCCATATTCCTGACCAGTCTACACTGAGTGGTTCTGTGCTGATTGGGGGGCAGATCAGCTGTCCATGTTGTGCCCCAGTGTTCCCCTGGTGGGCCCATCTCCCCTTCACACTCCAAACACTTCCCATGGGACAGGCCATGTGCCGATCCCTTGTGATGACTCACCAGCCTCTGAATGGCTCCTCTTTTCAGCTGTCTGTGGTTCCTCACTCCTATGCGGGTCCATGGGAGCCCTGTTAGTGATCCTGCTGGCCTGAGGGCCACCAAGGCCCTCTTCTCCCCTGCCGTCTCCAAGCAACCCTGTATGAAGGACACAGCTGTGGCCCCTGCTAGCTCCTACTCCATGCATTCACCAGGGCGAGACTTGAAGCGACTGGGATTCAAAATGGTCAGAGTGGTTCTTCCTTTCTCTCATTGTGGCTTCTCCTGCCTTCATGCACTCTGTAGGTCTCTCCTCCTTTTCCTCTGAGCTCTAGCAGCCCTAGCTTGGATGTTGTTGCTTTTTAATAGTTGTAAATTGGTTGATTGCAGTAGAGAGTAACTCTGGGGACCGTCTGTTCCACCATTTTGGTCAGAAGTCCAGAATGTTTCTTTTTTAAAGAGCAGTTTCCCACTGACACAAATGATACCATGTCACATTCCTTAGAAGATGGTAGCTACTAAAATCTATTTAATTTCCAAGAATAAATTCTTAGCCATTGCTACAAAGATAAGCTTGGCCATGCCAAAAGCATATGTCAAAAAGAGGAAATAAGTTTTACTGTTCTATTGCACAGCATAGTGACTATACTTAATAATGTATTGTATATTTCAAAATTGCTAAGAGTAGATTTTAAATGTTCTCACCACAAAAATAGATAAGTGGGTGAGGAGATGGATATGTTAGCTTGATTTAATCATTCAGCAGTATACACACATATCCAAACATCAATTTACCTTATATGCACAAGGGTTCTTTGAAAAGTTTATGGAAAAATAGAATTGAAAGGTAACACAAATCTTTCCATGAACTTTTTGAAGTACTCTCATATATATACAAAAAGAAAAAAAAAAAGGTACAAGGCAGAGAGTACCAAATGAGAGAGTGAACAGGTATGTAAGAATACCACAGACTTTAGCATTTGCTAAATCTGTTACCCATTGTTGGGTTCCTAGAGAGGGTCATATATTGAGACTGTTAGCTCAGCCAGTGCTTGTTCCATTAATAAACAAAAAGGAGAGTTTCTATTTTTTCTTTTGATCTGGACCCCTACTGTAGGTATGATTAGAGAAACACTGACCTTGAAACCAATATTTTAATAAATCTTGTGCAAGGTAGAACCACTTCTTTAGTCAGTAAAATACTGTCCATGCTTGCCTGCTCTGGAAAATCCCTTTTCACGTGACATAAAATCTTCCTGTCCCTCCCAGAGAACACTGGTGCAGCCAACAGCTAGACAGTTTGGTTAAAAGAGTATCTTTAAACAACTTGAATGAGCACTGCAAACCTCAAGGAACATTTTCAGTTTGCTCAAGAAGAGATGGGACTTGATTGGAGGAAAAAAGGGTTCTGTAGGACAAGTAACTCAATTCAAAAATCCCCAAAGCAGCACTCAAGGAGATGCTTCCATGACCTTACACAATGAACTGTTGCTGTGGGGCTAATGGAATGGAATGCTTTCTCCAAGGATTCTTCACACTTAGGAAACCCAAAGAGTAAGATGAATTGCAAACACAATGAAAAGCTGCTTGGGGAGCTCCCTGGGGTGTGTAGCTCAGCCCTGGTGGCTGTTAAGGACATATCCAGGAAAAGGGGGGAAGCTAAGAGACTAGGCTGGATATGCTTCGGGTCCCTCCCATGTAGGCCGTGTCTGGTGCTTACACCACAGGGGTGGCTATGTGCATATATGTTTGTCACACACACACAAACACACACACAGTGTGTTGAAAAATGATGCACCAGGTTTTCATAAGTCACTTGGCTGTGGGCGCCCCAGAGCAGAGCCAGGACGGTGCAGTTCACATGGCTTTTCCTTCAGCTGGGGAAGCAATCCCTTCTAAATTAAATGCCAGGTGTGAAACAGGTTTCCCCCTTCATGCTCCTCTGTTGTGAATAAAAAGAAATTCCTGGGCAAGTGAGAGGTAATCCATGCATAATTCATCCTGGGGCTCCGCTTCCCAGACGTGCAGCCACTGGTGGGTTTCCGTGGCTGCTGGGTTTTTTGTTTCTTTGAGATGCAAGCACTGTTGCCTGCAGCCAATCCGACTTGGCTCCCCGGCTCCCCAGCCCCCTCACACCTGCGACCCGGCTGTGGCTGTCTCGCCCGCCCCTGGCCCTGCCACCCAAGCTCCTCTGCATGCTGCTGTCTGGGATCCTCTGCACTTTGGCTAACGTTGACTGTTCTACTTTATTTTTTATACTTCAAAGTTGAAATTGAATTTACCTTTATAAAGTAGACACTTCTTGTTCAATGTGGAGGATGTATGGTTTCCTCTTGCTTGCCTGTGGAAGGCCTTTTCCAAGGCTGAAAAGGAACTTCTGGAGTTTTTGAGATTATTATTTATTTTATTTGTAAGAGAAAGGACTATAGAACCCCCCCCCCCCCATTTTTGTGCCTCCTATGTGCCAGACACAGGAGAGCAGTTTACATCTCATTTACACAAATATTTTAGGACAAGGAGCATCACAGGTATGTTCCCTGCTGTTCAGTGTCCTATTCACCCCTCTAGTGAATGTGCTTCAGAAAGGACATTTATCGCAAACTCTGCTAAAGACTGTGTGGGTTTATATTGCTGCCCTAGCCTCGTGACCTTAGGGAGTTACCTGTCTAGGTGTCTTTTTCCTCACTTATAACATAGAGCTGTGAGAGTTGTTGTAAGGATCAGGAAAAAAACAAACAACAACAACAACAACAACAAAAATGTGAAGTGCTTAAAACAGTGCCTGGCAATTATAAATGCTTCATAAATGTTCTCTATTGCTGTGTTATCTTATTTTGTTGGCACCAAAGGTTGACATTTGGATTCTTATTTTTAGCTATAAAATATTGAAGCTTGGACTCACCCCATGTCTTAAACTAGGAGCCCAGGAACCCAGCGAAATTCATAGGCAGTATGTCTAAATTCAAATCCTGTGGAAAAGCACTAGGCTACACAAGCCCTCACTCTAATTTTACATTCTGCAAAGTAAACTTGGGATCCTGGATTTCCAAGTTGGTAAGTAAAGCAATGACAATAAAAAGTTATATTCAGAATATAATTTTCCCCACTGCAACATCTGTCTCATTAGAATGGGTGTGTAATTATTCTCCTAGTGTCTTTATGTGATACTTTGGGATAGAACATTTCCATGCCTTTCAGAAGCAAGGTCAATCCTGGTAAAATTAAATTGTCTGCCCAGCCACATTGTTCTTTATTCCATCTGAATATCATAGGTGCCATTTCAAAGGGACACTAGCCTAATATAATTGTTCAGTTCATCCTTCCTGGCAATACTAGTAGGCATCAATGTGGCATTGCTCTTTGGATGACCATTTCTAATCTTTCACTTCCCTTCTCCTAATAGCCAACAATGACCTGTGCATTCCTGATTCTATACCATTTGTTTCAGATTTACCCTTTGATTTTTCTAGTAGCCAGTGCCTGAAAAGATGTTGCGTACAGAAAGTCTTTGGAAACCAATGGGGCCCCCTGCCATCACTTCCCTCAGCCTGGCTATACTTTAAATTGAGAACACTGAGCTTCATATCACATGCAGTGCTGCTCAGGCTATTGCATGCTATGTAAACAGAAACTATCAGCAACACTTAACTTTATCCAAAAAAAAGAAAAGTTCAGGAGTCTGAATGAATACACACAGCAATTCTATGGTGTTTGGTTATTCCCATTCTATTAACTTGAAAACCGAGGTTTGGGGACATTCAGTGTACTGGCTAATGTCCCACAGTTACACTGTGACAGAGGAGATCCTTGTCAGTCTGATCCCAATTCCACTCTCACCCTTCATGAGAGTATTACTCATGAAAGTCATGGGCTTAACATAGGTTTTATCATTTTGGAACATGACCCAGTGTTTGGTTTTGTGAATAAGCAAAGTGAGAATTCCCAAACCTACAAGGAATGGATAAAGGAAGGCACCCTCTCTTTTATTTTGCAGATGATGAGAAAGGCTGATTCCTACTGCAAAGAACAGGGAGGGGTAGAAGCATGTTTATAGTCCCTTATTCGTCTCTTAATACGGGGTTATGCTTAGAAGCAAACACAGCTTCAATAAGATCAAATGAGAGGGTATACTATACCATCCAGAGGAGGATTTTGGCCCCTGGGCATGCAAAAAAACAGAAAGAGCATAAGATTTGGAGCCAGATGATCTATCCCCTATGTGATTGCTACAAGTCAATAAATCCCTCTGAGTTTCCAATTACTTTATGTATAAAATATGAGTAATACTACTTACCTCCAAGAATTGATATATAAATTAAATGAAATAATATATCAAGTGCCTGGTATAAAGTAGTACTCAGTACTTTTAATTTCTTGCCCCTGAGACTTTCCTAGAACCCTGAAGATGCTGTCTGCAGAGAAGTGAGGTCAGCCTTCTGGTCTGCTGCCCTAGTCCCCATGGTGCCATCATGTAATATGATGCATCTGTTGACATTGATATTCTGTCTGCCCTAAACAGGAAATGCTGCTTCCACTATTGTAACCTTCTGTATATGAATGGGATATTCTTGTTGATTGGGCCCAGGATGGACATTTACTCAAATCAAAACATTCCTAGGATTTGGAACTTGGGTTCAGAAGGAGCAAATCTCAGATTTGCTGGTGGTGAAGCTGCCAGACAGGAGAGGAAGGAACTGAAACTGTTTTTACCATGTTTTCCCCTTGAGAATGCTGGTCTGACAGGTGACAGAAAAACAACCTGGTGGAGAGTCTCTGAGGCCAGCTGCCTGCTGCTCTTTCTTGTTTTCTAGAACCTTCTTATACCTCGTAGTCCCTCCTCCACTCCTAAATCCTTGCATAATCTAGTTCACATTTGGTTGCTTTTAACATGCAGCTAAAAGAATCTTAAAACAATATTTCCTCCAATTATTTAAGGTGGAAATTATTCTCATTTACTGAATGGAAACACAAGTCTAGATGGGTTGAATGCTAGATGAAGGTTACAAAGCTGGTCTGAGGCAGAGCTAGGGTTCCTGCACAGGACTCCTCCATGCCAAAGCCCAGGCTGCCTCCACTCAGGCTTAGGAACCCTACTGTTGACCAAGAGCTCTCAGGCTGCTGGTCTCACTGGTATTTCTGCTACTCTAGGGCTCCACCCTGCTGCAAGTCCCATGTTCTGAGCCTGCTCACTGGGCCAGGCCCACACCCAGAACCAGCCTCTCTCTCACTGGTACTGTTCTGTTGCAGCTTTCCAGTCTGAGTCCATCTGTCTTCTGAGAAGGTGACAGGGGCTTTTCATTCTGCCCACCCTGAGCCCAGAAGCTTCTTGAGGACAGGGGTGATCTCACTTATTTTGGCCTCTCTGGCATCTGCCATATGTATTTGTACACTAACTTTTGTTGAATGAAAGCATACAAGCCTGACAAATGATGAACTGAGACTGAAGGATCAAAGGAGGGGATAAGATGCAAACTTAGTTCTGGGCAGTAAGGAATGATCTCTAGGGAGACTGTCTGCTGAAGGTAACAGAGCCTGTTCTTGGGGGTCTATTTTCTTGTGAACCCCACTATTGTCAACCCCTTCAGCCTGACATTTTAGTAACTTCCTACCAACTTTGTGGCAGTGTCAGAATAGACAAGAGTTTATTTCAACTCCAAACTGAGACAAACAAGGAAAGCCCGCTGTGACAATTTTATTTTTTATTTCTTTATTTCATTCCTGCACTAATATGATTAGGGCAAAATAAGACCAGACTTACAGATAACCAAATTTAATGTAGGGTTCCTTTACTGGAAAATCAAGTAAAAGGCAAATGTCTTGCATGTTCATTGTGCAGCAGTTGTCTTGCTAATGATTCCATCTAAAAGGTATTTTATGATCTCCACGTGAGAGTTCTTGAACATCACATGCTAAGGTACCCAGATGAGAAGCAGAAGTCTTCTGCTCCTTGTAAGCCAGATGGCTCACTGAGGGGTCAGAACCAAAGCTCCTGGCTTTGGTTCACACTCTATGATGCCTTTGCTGGTGCAGATTTGAGGGAGGTTCCTCACCCACGTTGTAGGAGAAGGATGCAGCTTGGAACTGCAACATCTTGTAAAGTGTCTTTCCTCAGCTCTTATTGCCTTCACCTTTACCATGACCTTCTGGTGCTTGCTAGCATGTGTCTTTGGGCACGCTCTCTTTATCTCAAGTACAGCTAATTCATTGCCTCAATATCAACATTGCCCTTGACACAGAATTTCAGGGGGAGAAAACTAAAAAGGTGAATGGGGGAAGAGATGACATGACGAACTACATACAGCTCACTTCTTGTTGAAAAGGTGTCCCTGGGGGGACATTTTAGATAGAAATCCTATATAGTCTGGCATCAACGTGAACATAGATCATTTTGTAATTAATTTGAGAGTTGAGAAGAAACATTAACTATTGATTCCAATTAGCTTTGGGGTCTAAATTAATTGTGTCCTTACTTGAAGTATCCTCAGCTAATGGCTACAGGGGCTGCAGAGCCATGCTATGAACCCACAATATGGAATGATAGTAGTAGGTCAGAAGATTCCTATACCTGATTTTGCGACTGTTTTTTGGACTGCCAACTCACCCTGTGTTATTTCTTCATGAAATTCTAAGTTTTCTTAGGTCATAATCTTAGCCAAAGGCCAACATTTCCAAAGTCATTTAGAATTTAGTGAGTTTTGCTATTTATAGGAAACCAGCATATGAAGATTAGTGATCATTGCAGTTAGGTGTTTATGAAAGATGCTTTATCACTTTGTAGGCTCTGAAATGAACTGCTTTTTGGAGATAATCTAGCTGTCTGGTGTCCTGAGGGCTGGTGTCCTTAACTTGCCCCTTGGTTCCAAGTGCAAAGCTCATGCTGCCCTCTGAAGCCTCTCCAGCTTTCCTCACCCACTTCCACAGCTATTTCCTAAACCTACTGACCCTGACATTGACCTCAGTGAGCCTTTTCCAAAGCATTCTATTTACAGTTTGCAAATGCATTCATTTCTCCTCTCGTGTTTATCTGTCAGAGATCTTTCCCAGGTCTTTGTTGTCAAGATAATAAATTGACACAAGACAAGAAATAATCAGATATTGACACTTATTTGCAGACACTTAGCTTTCTTGAGAAAGAAATAGGTTTTCTTAGAGCTTCTAAGGCTAACATTTTATATCAGGCATAAGCCCAACAAACTGGAACAAAGAGGTTTGACATATCCAAATGAATGAATGAATGAATGAATCAGAGGAATAATTTTCTGAACAATCAGCTCATCAAACAGAATAAATCAGAATGAGATAGTTCATGTTGTCTTGTTCCAGAAGAAATGTGCCAAGGGCTTGAGGGGAAGGTCGAGTTCAGGCACAGGAGGATTTACCAGGAAGCCAATGAAACTTAACCCTCAAGGCTCTCTGTCTCAGTTTATATTCTTATTTTCCATGAAGGCCTTACAAACTCAAGATCAGCCTCTGAGCTCAGATACAGATATAAAAAGACTTAAAAAAGATCTGACTTGCAGTATGTAAAAATTGGGATTTTCATTTCCATTGTGATACTTTATTGAGAATTTCAGGTTGTCTTGGTTCCTATACCATGAGCTTTATGAAGTCAGAGACTTTTATTGGTGTACAAATTTCTTTGTGCCTTGCACAATATATGTTCTCAGTACAGAGTGGAAACTAAAATAAGCTCTACATGAGGAAGCCAGGCTTGGGCAGAACAGTCAGCAGTGGTTTCTCAGAAGAGAAACTCTTACATCGGTTTTGATGATGGCATTCAGACACCTGAGAAATAGCATAAACCACACCCTGTAGATGGACTAACGAATTCAAGGAGAGGCATGGGTATCAAACAACTGGCCAGAATAGAAGTCTCAAGAAGTGAAAGCAGTATGGTCTACATGAGTAGGCCCTAAATAAATGGGCCGTCATCATAAGATATATCATGTTCTGGAGTTTAATGTGGTCAGAAAGGAGATTGATCCAAAGACTGACCCACATATATAATCTTTAATATCCACGTAAATCAGGAATTAAGATAATACAACAGAGAAGACTTAAAATTCCTCTCTAGGTCTCTCTTTACATGGACCACTCAGCTTTCGAGAAACTTACTATTTTTTTTCCCACAGCAGCAAAATTAAAACGGCAAATGAAAAAAGACCTAGAAATCTTTTCCAAAAGTGGATTTCCTTTTGTCAAAGAAAAAACAAAACAATATGTGTTCAAAGCCAGTATTGAGGTGACTGGTTTGATTTTTCTTTGACATTATGAAAGAACTGAAAGGTAAAAGGATACTATGTATTTCAGTATATGAAATTGTTTAACTCTGCTGAGAGTGTGCTGAGGGATTCATCAACATGCACAGGAGGGGTCCTCAGCTTCTGTGTCACTGCACAAGGCAAATCTAGACCCTGTGGATGCAGAGTCCCATCAGGAGCAAGTCTGTGTCTGGCAGTGTCCCCAGTGCAGAAGCCCAGCCATCCCCTCAGACACGTACCCTCCACACAGTCACACGATGTTATTTATTGGGACACATCACTGGAGGAAACAAAATCAAGAAAGAAGAACTGCTCTATAGACAGATTTTCTCAAAAGAGAAAATAATAATAAAAGCAGGGACTCAAATTCTTCAGCTTACCTGGGCTAACAATTTAGTTAAATCCTGAAAGATATGAAAGGCATTTTTTACGCCTTGCAGTAGCATACATTTCAGGAGATTACAGTGGTTCTGAGAGAGAAAAATGTTCCCAGCAGTGCAAATAGAGAAAAATGTGTGTGATTTGTGTTTATGGTCTAACTGCCCTATCTAAGATACATATCATATTTTTGCTCTAACGGACCCAGGGCAATCATTTTTTATGCTAGAAGAAAAAACTGATATACTTCTCCCTGTTTCTAATATTATTAAATACTTTACATGCCACTGTCAGGAGGAAAAAACAAACAACAAACAAAAAAACTTTGCATTTTGAGAACTCTTGAGATAAATGAAAAATAAAAGTGTCATCCTGGCTGGTTCTGTTCCCCCAAATAATAAATCCTTGAATATTTCCCTTTAAGCCCAACTCAATCATCACTTAAGACAGTTGCTGTTTTATGAGTAAATTTAATAACCTTGGGAATTTCACATTTTTCTTACTTTAAATACATGTTTTTTTTAATACTTGGCGATGGAGGATTTTAGTCTTCCCAAAGTCTTCTCTCTTGTGCACACTAATTTCTTAACGTTTCTCTGAGTTTTTCTTTTTCAGTTATTTCTGGCGGTGCCACTGAGGTAGAACCCACTTGAGTCCAGTCAGTAATCATTTATCATTTTTCTCTCAGAATATAATTGGGTACATGTGATTTTGTAAATATAAGCAAACACCAAAGCTTATTTAATTAGATCGGGCATGCTCGCTATTAAGAAATAAGAAATGTGCTTCACATGTAGAAATGGCATCTACAGTCTTCTCAGTAAAAAGTGTCTGATACCAGCTCTATGCTTTTAAAATCCCCTCACAGTGGTAAAGAATGTCATTATGTGGCAGGTCCAGAAAATTAACAAACAAGGAGACATCATTGAACTTACAGATAAGGCAGGTGCAACCTGTTACACACGTCAATGGAATGGTTCTTGGTTCCTAACCTCAACACAGCTGATAAGGCCTGCAAAATACATCTAACATATAAATCCAAGGTATTTTTAAACTTTCAGACAGAAATTAACTTTTCAGTTTAATATCATATGCCTCTAGTTAATTTTTGTTAATGATACAAAAATAAAATTCTTTAAATCTCAATCAGCAGTTCTAATTATACCTATATAAATAAACTGTTTAAAAAATCACAATAACAAATTCATGGTACAAAATCAGGAAATTTCTTAGCAATTTAGGTGGTCAAGTTCACATCTCAAAGTCAGGACACTGACCAAGAGTAGGGATTATAGAAGCAAAAGGTGATAGATACTTACACTGTTTCCAATATGACTAAGAAGCTCATAAACTAGAGGCAGACCATACGTTTTGTACCTGAGATAAACCAAATGTAGCAGGATCTCCCTGACTTGGTCTGGACCCCAAATAATAAAGCCTTTACTGTTTCCCACAAACTCTTTTACAAAAATATTTTTATTCCTGATGTTTGGTCTGCTGATGTCTGAAGATATGTCTTGACATTTGTAAGCATAATAGTGTGAAAAACTGCTGTTTTTTTAACCTTGAACAGAAAAATATATCTTGGAAATCTTGGTATTTTTTTCCTCCATTAATTTCTGATTTCATTTTTTATTTGGTGAGCCAGTCTTTCTGAAATCTGACTTCCTTACATTCATTTCCTTTATAAATGTTTCTGTCTCTGTCTCCCTTTGACAATCCATAATTATAAGCTCAAGTATTTCTTGAATGACTGTTTAAATGTAATCCCACCAATTACCCACTGTCTAAAATAGTTACCTAAAATAATTTCAGATTAGAATATTTTTCATAGTAAAAGGCTTTTTATGTTTTTCATTAAAAATATAATACATGTGCATGTTTAAATTAGAGAACACAAAATTATTGTTTTGAAAACAACTATAAACTACCAACTGGAAAAAATCACTAATAGGGGTGTGTGTGTGTGTATTTAGCAAATCCAAATCCATATTGGTGTTATGTTCAAATTTTTATTATAATAGATTAGTCTGTTATTAATTCTCATGCATCTGAAACTTTGTTCCCACTCGTCATCATTTTTAAGTTAAATTTCTAAAAAAGAATTGCTGAGACAGTATTCACAGCATTTAAAACATAATATCAGATTGTCCTGCATAAAGGTTGTACCAATTTATACAGTTTATGAAATACTATGTTTCCCCTACCTTTGCCATCAGGGATATTAGAAATTTCTTTTCCCCAGTTATATAAAATTTGTTTAAATAAATTAGATACAACATAAATTTTTAATGCTAGTATTTGACCATATTGGAAAGAAAAGAAAAAAACGTTTATGTTTGGCCTTACCATATCTATTATCAACATTTATTATGAATAAATTCTCATA
Organism: Cynocephalus volans; assembly: GCF_027409185.1. Lineage (NCBI taxonomy): Eukaryota > Metazoa > Chordata > Mammalia > Dermoptera > Cynocephalidae > Cynocephalus > Cynocephalus volans. Next base: position 49,540,113 of record NC_084462.1, read on the forward strand.
CATTGATTGGCAATGTTAGCACTCAAAAATCTTGACTATTTAATATTTAAGATTTTATACTTTCAAACATACTTGCAGAAATTTCAACATTTTTACCAAAAAAAGTTAGAGCTTCTAATAAGCACATTAAGTCACTATGATTGTCATTTAAGGAAACAACTATCTTGGGAAATGGAAGTTTTAATCAAAAACACATGTGTGAATTTGCTAGTTATTCTTTTCTACTGTGTCCACCAATTGCACTTGAGTTTCAGCTCTGACATATGTTAGGCCACATATATATTACATGTATAAATATACAAATCATGGTCATGGTAATACTGAGACAATCCTGAATTTTGGTTCTCTGGAGATTTAGCTTTGTAGTTGGAGTCCATATTTGTTCTAAAGGTCATGCGAGTTATGGGATTGAGTAATAAATATTAACTCAATTTCCTGGTTCCCTTCTTGTACTAAAGACCTGTTGATAACTGGGCACCATTGAGGCACCTTGGTGCTCTAATGTTTCAGTAAGTCACAGTTGGTCCCTGCTCACTCATCCTACACTAACATGCTCCAAAGTCTTTAAAAGGAACCAGATGTGCAGTGCATGGCTGGGGGCCAGGGGTAGAGACAAGCTGGAGGCTGGCTTCATGGAGTGGCTCACAGTGTTAGAAGTGGCCAGTTAATTTTCTCACAGCACTGTGCAAAATACTACAAAATACCAGGGAACCACCTGGTTTTCTCTCCCAGTAATACTACATTCACACGTTTTGTGAAATATGACTTTAATAGAAAACATGACAACGCGACAGCAGAGGTCAGTAAGGTCCTCCAGGTGGGAAGGGGTCATTCAGAACCTGCATCAGGAATTCCTGTGGCGCATGCTGTGGAATGGTGTGAGTTAGAGAGCAGGCAGGCGAGCACAGGAGGGTGAGGAGCTCACTCACAGTGTCTTTGTTTACCCACTGATACTTGCATTTTTTTTCAAGTCCTCTAAGTGCTTTTCTGGAAATGCAAATTAAGTCACAAATTGAAATGTGAGAAAAAACCCCAGAGACACAATGACAGGGTAAATTAAAGGAGTCACACTTGACTTATAGATGCCTCATGCTGATTAATTAGCAGAAAAACAAATAAAACCTGATAACTGAGGAATATATAGGTGGCAACTTCAATGAAACAGGGCATTCCTGTTGTGAAAAAAATAAGGAATTATGCTCCTAAGTGATAGAATTTTTGAAAAATTTTTACTTGTATTCTTTTTTCAAAAACCTTTTTTCATTTGTCTTCATTTTATTTTTACTATACACCAGGTTCTTGATAAAGAATAAATCCTTTCCTTCCAGATTTGGCAGAACTTCTTGCTTTCTGCAAGGGATCAGTAAATATTGCTTCTTGCATTTTTGTCTACGTGTGTGTGTGTGTGTATGTGTCTTATTTATTTTTCCCAGCTGTATCAAAGTACGATTGACAAATAAAAATGTGTAAATGTTTAAGGAGTACAAGGTAGTGTTTTGATCTAAGTACAACTCGTGCAACAATTCCCACAATCAAATTAACATATCATTGCCTAACACAGTTATCTTTTTTTGTTGTTAAGCAGTGAAAACACTTAAGATCTATTCCCTTTAGCAAAATTCAAGTCTTTGTGACAATGTGGATTTAGAGGATGAACTTGGAAGTGCCCTCTTTAATAGAATGCTATTAACATTTACATCATTAGGGACTAAAAGCAATAGTAAATATTTTTTAATGCATTATTTCACCTGAATGTTATAGTTCTATCTTACCATTTTAAAAAATACCCTTATTTTTTCTGCTAGTAACCAGAGAGGGTTACTAGCAGAATCAGGACTTAAACCTAGACCTGTCATCCCAAAGCCAAAGCCTTTAGTCTGTCTGAGTACTGTATTGCTTCCTTCTAGTGAATGGGAATTCTGGCTTGCTCCCTCTCATTAAATGCACACTTAAGGACCAATTGTGCTAAACAAAAGTCAGGATATTTAAATATACATTTGATATTGAAATAGGATATTAAAACAAGGCCTACATTTTTGATATTTAACCATTATAATTGGTTAACTTGATTTATGTAATGGTTTAATTTTAAATACGTTTGCAATAAATAACTCAAACCAGAAGAACATATCACCTAAATACAATTAAAGTTTGAGAACTTTAGCTATGTTAATCCAAAGCAAAGAGGGTTCAGGCTATTCAAAACAGAAGGAGAAATTTTTAACACAGGTGACTATAGGTCCAGAGACACAAGGTAAATGTTAGAAAGGAAGACTCCCTTTTACTTTCTACAAGACTCTATGGATTCCAAGGGAAGATTAAGTGATACATGCCCTTTATGAGTATTTATCTAAAAATTCAACATTTAATCTTGGTCCTAGGTCTGTACTTACTTTGTTATAATCCGGAGGTGATGAACACATTCCTGCAAGCTTGCTGAAGTTCTGGGTCCCTATTTGTAAATGCTCTAAGTCATAAAAGAGCATCTTTTAAAGAGACAGCATCACTTCTTTCCAAAGTTGTGGCTAACTACAAAAATAAAACCCAGCATTTCTTCCTCAGAGCATTTTTCCTTACAATTGGGCTGCATGTAGAATTCCACATTTGCTGCCACCCAGACACTAATTGCAAGTCATGAATGGTTCTGATTTCCTTCTTTCCCCCACCACCCACTTAGCTGTCAAGTCTATAAAACATACCTTAATAAATCCCTAACACCAGCCAGCCATCCCCTGGCCACAATAATTCTGCTCACATCCTCCAGCAGAGGAGATCCATCATCTTTCTTCTGTTCCTCTCGTTCCCATGGGAAGGGGATCTTCTAAACTCCTTGGCCTCTCTCCACCCATTTACTACACCTCTGTGGGCACGTGGAGTGACTCTCTTGCTTAGTACCTTTGGGAAGAATCGCCAGGCTTGCATGGCTCTGTCCAGGTCTCCTCTCTTGCCAAAGCAAGCAGTTTTAGGGGGCCTCTGGAGCACACCCCTCCTCTGCAGGGGACACCCGTCCTGGTCCCGCACTGTAGAGAGCTTGGTAAATCCAAGTAATTCCGGTAATTCCCAGCCCACCCACCTGCCTCTCGCACAAACCTGTATTCTCCAATGCCATTAGCCCTCTCCTTCTGCACACAGGTATTCAGTGCAGCATATTTATAACAAAAGACTGGAGGCTTCTCTAATGTTTATCAATAGGGGCCAATAAACCATGATAGAACCACAAATAGAGTACTATGTCATCACAGAAAAGTATGAGGACTATCTCTGTACCCTCTCAGAGATCCCAAACATCTTTATGTCTCTGAGTAGAAGTACTCAGTCTCCTTATGCTCTAACAATTTGAGCAATATTCACAGGATTTAAAAATGCATTCTTTGAGGTCCGTCACACCAGGGTTTGACCTGAAGCTCAATGAGACAAGTGGCATGAACTCTTTAAGTCTCAGTTTGTCATCTTTAAAATACAATAATACCCACCCCATAAGATGTAATGCAATAAAAGTCACACTATGTTTACCACACTTCCTCGTATATAACAAGTGCTCTTGAAAGGATAGCTCATGTAGTCAGGGTTCTCCAGAGACAGAATCAATAGGATGTGTTATAAATATCTGAGAGGGATTTATTAGGGGAGTTAGCTCATGTGATCGTGAAGAAAAGTCCCGTGATAGGTCATCTATATACTGGATGCTGGTAGCATGGCTCAGTCCAAGTAGAAAGGCCTCAAAACCAGGGAAGCTGATGGTGTCCTTGTGGTAAGTCCTGGAACCCAAAAGCTGAAGAGTCTCAAGCTCTGATGTCCACAGACAGGAGAGGAGTGTATCCCAGCTCCAGTGGATAGAGAGAGAGCTTCACCTATTTCTTCTGTCTTTTGTTCTCTCCAGACCCCCAGTGGATTGGATGGTTCCCACCCACATTGAGGGAGGGTCTTTCCCACCCAGGCCCCTCAGACTCTCATACTAATCTCTGCTGGAAACACCGTCACAGACACACCTAAAAAGATAGCTTTACCAGGTTTCTCAGCATTCCTTCATCTAACCAAGTTGACACCTAGAATTAACCCTCACAAGTCCACCCTTTGTCAACTTGGTGTCCATACTATTTCCTTAAATCACACTTAATTTTCAAATGGTACAATAACATAATAGTTTCACCTAATATGATACACTATCCTGCATACAACCGGAAACGCATTAATCCCTTTCCAAGAAGGTAAAGTCTGTAGATGATATTTAGTCCCTTTTGTGTTGCTATAACAATACCTGAGACTGGGTAATTTATAAAGAACAGAGGTTTATTTGGCTCTGGGACAGCTGCATCTGGTGCAGGCCTCAGGCTGCTTCTACTCATGGTGGAAAACGGCAGACAGCAGCAGGTGCAAGCAGATCACATGGCAAGAGAAAACGAGAGAGAGAGGAGGTGCCAGGGTCTTTTAAACAACCAGCTCTCACAGGAACTAGTAGAGTGAGAACTCACTCATTAATCCCCTCACCTAGAGAGAGCACTAATCCATTCATAAGGGATCCACCCCGTGACTCAAACTGTCACATAGGGGATCAGATTTCCAAGAGTTCTGGGAGGACAGTACATCCAAACTCTGTCAGCTAATAAATTAAAGATCAACTTTCTGGTTTAATATTTACAACTTTCTAAAATTTATTCTTAATCTGTATGTCCAGCCTCCTCTCCCACTATTTCTTCACCAGTCATTCGTTTGGGAACTATTTATTGAACATCTACTATATGTTTTGTGTTCCAAAGAGATCTTGGGAATACTAAGGTAAATCAGACACAATCCCTGCCTGAAAATGGTTCTTTGTTTGGTAAAGGGAAATATATATGGAAACAAGTGTGTTACATTAGGTATTATATATGAGGAGTCTTCAAAAAGTTCATGGAAAGATTAGCATTATCTCTTAATTCCATTTTTCCATGAACTTTTTGAAGTATCCTCATATACTTTATAAATATATATATATATAGTTTATGTGTATATATATAATATATATAATTGGAAATATAAGTTTATATTCAGAGTAAAAACAAAGGAGGGCAGAGTCCATATTAGCGCAGGAGAAGGAAAAAGCAGAAGATGTGATACTGCACTGCATCTTGGAGATGCATGGGCATTCTTCAAGTATTCAAGGACATCCCAGCAAAGAGCAGAATAAGCAGACACAGTAATACAAACAGCTTGATAGTTTAAAGAAATACAAGTAGTTCATGTTCTCCAACTTTAATGTGCAAAATCATCTCCTGCAGAAATTGCTAGATGTGCAGCTTCCCAGTAACCACACCACAAAATTCTGACACAGTAGGTCTAGGATAGGGCCTGCACATTGCATTTTATTAGGTATAATTTACATGCAATAAAATGCATACATTTTTCACATACCATTCAATGCATTTTGGAAAATATGAACACATGTGTAGCCATCACTCACTCAAGCTATAGAATATTTCTACCACCCCAGAGAGTTACCAGTGGATTCCTATATTTTTAACAGCCACTACATAGAAAACACTACAGCATAAGACAGTAAAGTTTATAGGGAAAAATAAGGTCAGAGGGTAGCCACTTGGGGACTTTGTATGTTCAGCTGTAGAAACGTCTCCATTAGATCCAACAGAGAGTTCTTTTCAATCACATCTCAAGCTGCTCTGCTTTAACATTTATGCTTGTGATGTTTCCTTCACCTGAAACATTCAGCCTGTCTCCTCTACCCATCTCAGCCCATCTGTAAACACGCTACCTATGTACAAGAGTTTGTATCAAATGACAACTTTTGACTATACAGGGAAATGGGGAGAAGCTATGAAGAGATGATTCACAGGATAACTGAGTCCTTAATTCTAAGAAAAGATGCTCAACGTCTCTCATAAGAAGAGAAAAACAAATTAATTCTGTGTTAAGATACAATCTTCCACCTAATAGGTGAAATCATCAAAAACTTAGAAGTTTGGCAAAATTCTTTGTGATGTGTGTGTGGAAACAAAAACTCTCATACATTGCTGATGGGGATGCAAAAGAGTACACCTCTGGCGGTTTATGTTCAGCAAAATTATGTTAGCAACATTTTATAGACATGTACGCTTTGACCCAGCCATCCCTATTCTGGAACTACATTCTAAAAATTCACTGCCAAAAATATGAAAAGAAATATGCACACTGGTACTCACCAAAGCATAACAAAAAACCAGACCCTCCACCGTTCATCAATAGGGGACAATGAGCAATGGCACAGTCACAAATGGAGCTCTATGCCACCATAAAAAGGAGTGAGAACTATTTCTGTACCCTTGTAGGAAATGACCTCTGGAATATACCGTTAGATGGAAAAACAAGGTAGAGAAAAATGTTATCGTATGAAACTATTCATATAAAAACCAAATAATAAAAATACATACATAGACATTTTTTTTTTTTTTTTTGTCTTTTTGTGACCGGTAAGGGGATCGCAACCCTTGGCTTGGTGTCGCCGAACCGGGCTCAGCCAGTGAGCGCACAGGCCATTCCTATTTAGGATCCGAACCCGTGGCGGGAGCGCCGCTGCACTCCCAAGTGCTGCACTCTCCCGAGTGCGCCACGGGGCCGGCCCTAGACATGTTTTCTTATATTAAAATAGTTTGTAAATCATATATTTCTATAGTGAAACTAAAATACAGATACATATTTTCTTATACTAGCATAGAACGTATTTTCTTATACTAAACATAAAATAACAAAAGGCCAAAAACTTTACAGATTACTGCCTTCAAGAAGGTAAAGAAATGGAGGAAGGGAGAGAAACTAGACTCCTCTGAACATACCTTGTTTTGTAAATTTAAATTTGGAATTTTTTAATATTTCATATAATTATAAAAATGGAAAGCAAAATTGTGTATCAATGTGGTGGTATAATTACTCAGAGAGAAATCGGATTATTTAACTATTCATTCATAGTGGGATATTCCCTAAGAACGAGAAAAAAATCTTAACCTGTTTTTAGAAAACATTATTGGTGGTAGTGTTTATTCTATAATTTTAATACTGCTGTGTGTGCCTCTTTGGGTAAAAGAGATAAAAAAACTGTGTTGGTTTCTATGACAAGGGAGATTTTCAGTTTGGGCAAACATTGACATACTGATGAAGTTAAAAAAAGCATTTGTGGTTCTGAATTTGAACTGGCGGTATCAGTATAAACTCATGAAGTATTTTATCTTAAAAATATTTCCTAGCTCAGTTCACTGAAAAAGCATAGAAAACCATGACCAATCAAGTAGCAAAGATTACCCTTAGCTTTTCAAATGAGGTCTCCAAATAAGACCCCACCAGGGCTTCTTGGATAAACAGCTAACTAAGAATAAAAAAATCTGAGAGACATATACACAGATACAGTAGGAGAAAGAAAAGAGGGACATAACTACACCTGTAAGAGAGATTTTTAAAATGTCAAGAGGGAATATTTTTAACAATTTTATGCCAATAATATTTTAAGAACTTATAATTTATCAAAACTAACTTAAGTTTAAAAATAAAACTTGAATAGATTATTAAAAAATACATTGTGTAGTCAGAACCCAGCTATTTAATTCAAAACTGTAAGAATATACCTTAAAATATCAATTGTTAGCCTGCACTTGGTTAATTGTGGGTGATTTTTAGACACTCCTTTTGGCTTAGAAGCATTTTTCTAACACATTTTTTTCAAAAATGTTACCAAGCAAGGGCTTGCTGCCCAACACACATATAAGCTAACATTATGGCACTGGTTTTTGAGAAAAGAAAAAGCTTTATTGTGAGGTCAACTGGTAAGGAGACAGGAAGCAAGGCTCAAATCTTTCTCTTCCATCTAGAGTCTGGGCATGTTATAAAGGGTCAGGGAGCAAGTTTTGAGTCTGCAGAGTCTGATCTGTCAGTGCACCACATCTTCCCTATTGTAGGATTTCCCACTTACGAAATGGCTCCAGCTGTTGTTTCCGGCTCCTGGTTCTGCTGGCTTGGAACTTTAGTTCCTGTAGTGCTCAAGGTCACAGCCTTCCTCCCCTGGGCCTGCTCAGTGGGTTTTCTGCAAAACAAAAGCTAGAACAATGAAGTGAGAATGGTTGAAACCAGTTATGTGGTTTCAATCCCCACTTTTTGTTGTACATTCCTCAGTCTTGAGGGAATGGGGTGACAATCGCTCTAGCTACTTCCTGCTGATAAGGGGTGTGGATCAGGGTTAGAGGAATACTCACAGGTCTCAGGTTGCCTAAAAGGAGGGCAGAAAATGGGGTAGCCATTATTTAATTTAACAAGAAACAGGCTAGTGGATTTGCTAATAGGAAATTACACTTGGAGTCCAAAGAGTCACCTGTAAAGTAATTTAGTCTTCAGGCAGAATACAAAAGATCCAGAGTAAGTAGAAAGTGAGACAGAAACTTGTCCATTACTTATCTTGAAGTCTTGTTTTTGAAGACAACCTCCAGATCAGTCAAAGATTCACAAAAGTATCCTGCAGTAGAGGAGGCCTCATCTGGGTTGTGGAGCCATCCAGTGTTCAGACAGCCTGGCCTCTCAGCTTCTTACTGTCTTTGGAGACTATTGCCTGTCTGATTGTCATAGACAGATCTGGAGGGGCCCTGACCATCAATGGGTACAATTTTAGTCTGCATATTGTGGGTCTAGGGCTTCACTCCTTTTAGCTTAACTGAGGAGTGAGTAAACAAAAAGGAATTGCTAGGGCCCATTCCATTAAGGCTGCAACTGGTCTTCAGGATGAGTATTTGAAGTTTTAAGGAGTACCCAGTCTGCAGGAATTATATGATAGAGAGGAACATCTGTAGGAAACAGTCAGCGTCTAAAGGCATATTTACATATAGCTGACAAAGTGGCACCCAGAGATTGTATACATTTTATAGTTATAATTGTTTTACTATATTACTATTTTCAAGATTGCAATAATATTTATTCTTAAGAAAGGGTCTCCTATATAATGTTTGACAGGGGCTCAATTAGAGCCTGCTTCTAGGGACCCCCTAACTCTAAGCAGGGCAACTGGTAAGGCCTTATCCTATGTCAAATTAGTTTTTTGGCATATTTTAGCAATTGTATTTTTTAAGGTATGATTCATTTTTTCAGTTTTTCCAGTTGGCTGTGGTCTCCATGAAGCATGTAATTTCCAATGTATTCCAAGAGCCCCCAGCACCTCCTGAGTAACCTTGGCTATACAGACTCCTCTGTTGTCACCTTGCATTGAGAATGACAGTCTAAATCAGGGAATTATTTCACTTAAGAGGGTCTTGGTCACTCCTGACGATTTCTCTGTTCAGCATAGAAAGGCCTCTATCCAGCCAGAAAAAGTGTCTGCAAACACCAATAAGTACCTGTAGTTTTCTGTGGTCTTCGGAATAACAATCAAGTCCACTTGCTGGTCATCTGTAGCCTCCGTTTGCCTGGTCTGTACTCCTTTTATGACTGGAGGGGGCCAGTTCTCAAGCTGTTTCTGGCACAGGTTAGGGGACTCTGGACAACCTTCTGAATAGCCTTCTTCATATGGGGGCCAGCAACAAATCTTTGTAGCCATTGATACGTTGCATCTCTTCCATAACAGGTTCCCTAATGTAGCTGAGTAATTATATTCTCCATTTGGTGTTCAGGAATAAGCACTATCCCGTTTTTTATATATCCACCCCTCTTTAGTTGTGTTACACTGTTCACCATTTAGATCTGGGGAAGCTGTATGGAATCCCCATTCATTCATTGGTCCTTTCTAGGTTTATTTCTGAGTACTTGGGCTTGTCACACTTGGTATGAGGGCTAGGACTTTTGTATCTGGCTCCTTTGTCCTAGCTGCTTACTTTTCAGCCTGGTTGGCTAGGTTATTTCCTTTGGCTATATGATTATTGGCCTTTTGATGGCTTGGAAAATATACTATAGCCACCTCTGATGACAGCATAACAGAATCTAACAAGTCAATATTTCCTTAGCATGTTTAATTTCCTTTTTCCTTGAAGTTAATAGATTTCTCTCTTTCCATGTGGCCCCATGTGCATGTACTCTAGATAAAGCATATTCAGAATCAGTATATATGATTACCTTTTTCTTTGATCCAAAGAGGTCTTAGATGAGAGCGATGAGCTCTGCCTTTTGGGCAATGTACCTGGTGGGAGAGCCTTGGTTTCCAGGACCTCCTGAAGAGTTACTACTGCATACCAGCTTTTCCAGGTCCTTGGTCCGTGAAACTACTTTCATCTGTAAACATTTCCAAGTCTGGATCCTCTGATGGTTGGTCAGCTAAGTCAGGCTGGCAGGAATAAATTTTTTTTATTATTTGAATACAATCACAATCACAAGTAGGTTTTTCTAGGAGCTTGGCAGCAGGGATTCAGGGTAGATGATGCCTTTAGTTTCACATTTGAGTTATCCAACAGCATGGCCTGGTGTTTGCTCAATCTCCCAGAAGCAAGCCAGTACCCCTCTTTCTGCTTGAAATGGGGCAACACACAATGTGGCATGTGTACTATAGTTGGTTGATCCAAGGAAAACTTTTCAGCCTCTTGCAAAAGGTCACAGGTTGCCACTGCTGCTCAAAGACAGACTGCCTATTTCTTAAAAAAATTATGTCCTATTTTTTTAAGAAATAGGCAACAGGCCATTTGGTATTGCCCAGGTTTTACATCAACACCCCAAGGATTATACTCTGTCATCTGTGCATAAAAAGGTTAAATGATTTTCTTAGGTCTGGGAGGCCAAGTGCTGGAGCTGTTAAGTTTTTCCTTGATAGTATGAAAGCTTTATGGTATTCCATGGTCTAGCTCAATGGTTTATGATCACCACATTTAAGAGCCTCATATACAGGTTTAACCATTAGCCTGGACTTTGGAATCCAGATACAATAGAACCTGGCCACGCCCAAGAACCCTCGTAGTTGTCATTTGGTAGTGGGTACAGCCACCCTAGCTAGGGCCTCCCTTCCATCTGGTAACAGGGCTCTTTGTCCCTTACATTGCTCAAATCCCAAGTACTTCAATTTTGATTGTGTAATCTATGCCTTTTTCTTAGAAACTGGCAAGATTTCTAAGAAAAAAGACTCCAGAAAATGTTTTCTACCTTCTCTGACCCATCTCCTCGGATGGTATTGTCTCGAGTTTGGGACCTTCATGCCTGGTTGGAGCTGTACCTTTACTGGTTGTCATCTTATGCATTTTTACATATACAATTATGTGGAATTAATTATGTCCACAATGCTGTGTGACCACCACCTCTATCTATTTCCAAAACTTTTTCATCATCCTAAACATAAATCTGCATCTGTTAACCAACAATTTCCATTAATGCTTCTCCCCAGTTTCTGGTTATTGTTAACCTACTTCTGTTGTGGAACTTATTTTTTCTTAATTGACCCATGATAATTGTATATATTTGTGGAGTACAATGTGATATTTAGGTATATTTATGCAGAGTGTATTAATCACATCAGGGTATTTAGCATATCACAAATTACTGTGTAACGTTTACAACCTTGTATATTGTCCTTAATTTTCCTGGGCTTCTAACTCAAGACCTGGGACTCTAACCTGACAAGGTCTCCCTAGGGTGGGACTCTAACCCACAATCCTCATGGAACCAAAACACAAAGAAAGGTGCAGGCATATAATGAGGTTACTCATCCAGAGATTCTTGATCCCAAGAGCTGTTACTTTTCCACAAAAGAGAAGGAGCCCCAAGGAGCCTGGAGTGCCACAACAGAGAAGCAGGCACCCCACAGCCAAACCTCTTGACAAACTGGTCTAGGTGGGTGCTCAGGTCAGCAAAGAGGAACTGCACCCACAGGAGGCTTCAGTGCCTCGGGCAGGCATTTACAAAGACCTTGGTCTCTTCATGGTTGCCTGAAATTGTTACCAGGCAAGGTCTTGTTGCCCAATGCACGTAGAAGGCAATATACTATGGCACTGGTTTTTTAGTAAAGAAAAAGTTTTATAGGGAGGTCAACTATCAAGGAGACAGGAGGCAAGGGGGTCTCTTCACTCTAGGGCCTGGGTATGTTTTAAGGGGTGGAGGAGAAAGTTAGTTTCGAGTTGGTAGAGCTGGGTGGGTCAGTGCACCAATTTTCCTTATTATAGGACCTCTCGCTTTGGAATTGGCTGCAGTGGTTGAGTTTACAGCCTTTTGGTTCCACTGGCAGAGACCTTTGTTGCTGTAGTGCTCAAGATCACCACCTTCCTCCCCTGGGCACGCTCAGTGGGTTTCCTTCAAGAACAAAGAAGTAAGACAGGTTCAAACCAGTTGTTTAGTTTTAAAAAATAAATAAATAAAAGTAATACAATTTATTTTTTAAAAGACCCATTTTTAGATATAATTTTGCTCCTTGATTTTCTTAACTGATATTAATAGTAGTTTTAGGATTCTCCTCACAACAGCCTATCCATGAAAAAGACACTTTACTCCCCCTGGAGCCTCAGTGCATTTAAAATATGATCTGACATGATTGCCCTACTGCACACAGAAGATCCAGTTCTCCCTGTGTCTCAGGCACTTAGAACACACCTCATGTGCCCCAGACTCCTTGCTGGTATCCCCTCTCACATCGCTCCATGCCGGGGAGTTCTGTGCTCCCTAAGCCTAGAGAAGGCTGACTCTCCTGTCTGCACTCTTCAGTAGCTGTGGGATCTTAGCCCAGTTGCTCACTTATGCAAACCTCAATTTTTTCATTTTCAAAACGAGACAGCAACCTACCGTGAAGGTTAAAGATGGGGTTTTCTGTAAAGCAACTATCACCCTTCCTGGCCCAAAGCAGATACTGAATACAGTGTAGTTAATTTTATTCTCGGCTTCAAAGGGGCACAGCAGAGCACTTAGTGCAGCCACTCTGACAAGTTGCAAAGGCCACTGAGAAGCACCAAAGCTGCAGGAGACGTATCTTTCCCAGTAGGAGTGTGAGAGACTGTGCATGCATGTGCACATTTATGCCCAAGTATCATCTCTCCTTCTAAAGCTGCTGCTATACTTCCCTCACCTTTTGTCCTAGATAGGGGAAAAAGTTGGAAGCCATTGATGAGTTCATGACAGTAGAAACATTGGACCTCATCATAATATCAGCAAAAATAAAATAACAGGAAAGGCGAGCCCCCTGCCTGCCATCTCTCCGGAGCCTCAGCTAATCTGAGCATGATAACACGGTGACAAAAATGGACTGCACGCTACCTCATAACGATTGCTCAGAGAAAACATCCCTTTGGTAATAATCTTATTAGGGAAAGAGAATATTTTTGTCTGTCCTTTGTGAGGAGCAATTTATTTTTATGGGTAGTAAAAGGAAATAAATTTTCCTGAAATGGTTTCTTGGTGGATCAGGGTTCCTAAAGCTGATTCTGCATTTATAGATAAACAAGAGGTCAATTGAATGTTATGTCATTTATAGTGCAGTGCTGCCAGCCCAGTAGGCTCAGGAGCTGGCTGGTGAATGCAGCTGTGCTTCTAGACTGGATTGAGGGGAGATTTCTGCACCTGAGGCTGTGGGGGAAACACCTATCAATTACCTGTCACAAGGCATTTGTTTTGCTGGTGGGATTTAATACACTGCTGGAGATTAGAATGTGTTGCTTTTGTCATTGTGGAAAATATACAGATAATTTTTCAAGCATACATTTGACAGGTTCGAAAGGAGTAGTATACGTGTCTCTGAATAATGGCTTACACCTGTGTTCCTGAGGCCATTTCAACAGTTCATTAAAATATAAAAGCAGGGACTTGTTTGGAGATACTGGAAAGAATCAGGGTCCAGTGCCCATTCTAGGAGAAAGATTGAGTCTTCAGACTCTATTCTTCTCCAGACTCACACAGTGTAAAGTCATGACTGTTTCTCTGTTGGAAGAGACCTCGCTTCCTTAATCACACTTCTCATTCATTCAACAAATATTCAATTAGTACACTCCACACACAAGACTCTACATGCCAGACTCAGAGACGACTCTGCCCTGAAAACATCTAATTTCTAATAGAGATAAGAAGGAGGCTTAATTCGATAAGCACAGAATGTCTTTTGCACGCTCACTTGCTAGCTTTCGAGAGTCTAACAGGAAAAGAAGCAAGAAAGGTCATTAACATTGAGGCATTAACTATGGCACCCCAGACAATATATAAGTATTAGGCACCTACACAAGGCTTTTCTCATTTTATTCTTGTAAATATTCTATATCCATTTTTCAATTAAGAAAACCAAGACTAAAAGAGATCATGGCAATAAGAGGTGATATCAGAATCCAAACCCAGCTCATGGGATTCCAAGTTTCCAAATTCAGGGCTATTTATCCCTGCCTCACAAAAGGAAAGTGAAAAAAAGAAAAGGAAAGAAAGAAAAAGAGAAAAGAAAAGAAAAGAAAGATGAAGCTTGGCAAAAGTCATATACGTTACAATACAAAGGCATAGAGTTTCCATAGGATGAGTGGGGGAGATAGGAGGTGGGAGGGGATGGGAGGTGAGGGTGGGATAAGGTGGAAGGTGAGTGAGAGGTGGGGGTAGAATGAGGGTGGGAGGTAAGGGTGGATGGGGTGGGAGGTGGGCATGTGCAGAGAGGGCTTCTCAGAGGGTCATCAGCATCAGCACTGGCCTCCCCCTTTTCCTGAACTCTCTTCCCACCGTCACTGTGGTTGCTGCCTTCCCCGCTGTAGTCTTCTTCTCTGCTCCTCCTGCCTCTGCCCCTCATGCCCACCAGGCCCAGGCCACAGCCCTCAGACTCTCAGCCCTTCATGCTGAGCTTCTCAGAAAACTCCAGCAGCACTTCTGTTCAGCTGTACCTAGGTGACTTTTGAGTCACTCCTATGAGTCCTACTTCTGTCCCATTCCTGTTTCCCTAGCTTAGTTCAAGTCCAAATTCCATGCCACCTAGACTACAATGGACTCTTAATAGTCCCTCCTTCTGGTTCATTCATAAAGCACAATGTAAAGGTGGTGAAACTTTACTGTGTTCATACACATCTTCCTTTCTACTCCGAGAGCTCTTCTAGACAGAGACCCAATGTGGTTTATGTTTGCATTCCAGGCACCTAGCACTCTCTAAGCTCTCAGTGATGCTGGTGGGAAGCCCCCAGTCTGTCCTGAACACAACTGCACATTTCATTTTGCTAAAGCCCTGCTAGGAAGATTCAATCACTACCCAATACACACGGACTAAAGCTCAAATTCCATAGCCTTTCCTTTGAAGGTACCCACAAACTGGCCCTGGTTAATCCTTCCAGTTCTGTCTTCTCTCACTCTCCAAAAGTAACTCATTATTCCAACAAATTCTGCCCATCCCCCACCCCACATACCTGTGCTTTCCTGCCTGCCATCATTGTATTCTCTCCCCTCTCTTCCTAACGACATGCCACTCATCTTACAAAGTAAAATGTAAATTCCTTATTCATAAGTCTTCGGCCTTAAGTCATTGCTGCCTCTTCTGAACTATAACCACTGAAGGTCTACAACACTTGACATCTCTCAGCAGCTGCCTTTCCCCATGGGGCATCCTCTGCAGCAGTCAGGCTTTTTCTCTCTCTCACTAGACTGTGAACACTGTTGAGGACCAGGTTCCTGGCCCACAGGATATTTGCATCTCCGATGTGCTCTGTACATACAGGATGCTGAATAAAGCTATATTCTATTATCACCTGCCAGAACCTACAAAAGAGAATTCTTCAAAGTGTATCCTTTCTCTCTTGCATGAGTCAAATTCTGATCACTATTCAACAGGCATGCACAAAGCAAGTCAACTCAGATCCCGCAGGCCAAGCCTTTGCAAGGCTTCTTCCGAGGGGGCCCTGCCTGCGGAGCACGTACCTGCTCTGACTAGCAAATGGGCTGGTGTATGACATCGTGATGGCAGGTTCAGTTAGGGACTGCGATTCAATTACAATGTCTGATACCTGTAATGAGAGCCACTGGTTCTTTCTGAGGCGGGTTTTGAAAAAGAGCCTCCTTGTCATCAGAAGGAGGTGCTGAGTCAGCCATTGGCCCACTTGCTGTTTCTGTCATTCCACTTCCTACTAAAACTCAATTTGTGCTTTTGATATATGATGGCCCAGAGAGTAAATGGTTTATGCGAGAACATGCTTTCTGATGGATGGTATGCTGACTCTCTCAGCCTAATTAAATATCTACCTGGAGGGATTATAGCCAACCGAGGCTGCAGCTTGAAATCCTACCTGCCCGCTCCTGCATACTTCCTGCACCTGAATGGCCAGGCTGAAATGCCCAAAGAAAGAAGGCTGTGTGGTGAAAACCAGGTTCAATTACCTGCCGATCCAGTGGGATGCATTTTCATTGTGCTGAACAAGACCCCGGGACCCTCGCAAGGGGGGAAAGGTGAATGGGACGTTCCATTGACTCTGCAAACTAATCCCTGTCCTGAACACTGATACTAGAGCACACCCTCCCCTTCTCAACTATCTTAAAAAAGAAAGCCAGGAATTATGAAGGAGGGTGAAATTTCAATCTCAGCCTCTTTTAACTCTTTAGGTACCCACACAGTTCCCCCCCCAGACAATAATCTTGTGTTTTAGAGCCTCAATTTAGTAATTGGTTTGCTCTTAAATCAAAGATTTCCAGATGCATATAAAGTACTAATAATAGTAAGTTAGTCATGCTGTTGCCCACATTTTTCTAGCAGCAAGAAGACAGCAGAGGGAGGAAACAGCTGAACATCCCAGGGATCCATAACACCTGTAGACTTCCACAATGTACACCGGAAGCCTCTCTTTCGTAGCCTGCTTTTCCTTGGCAGTGGTGTATCCTTGCAAAAGATTGTAATCTCAAAATAAAATTGTATGGCGCTCTTAATCCTGTTAGTGACACCAATTGTAAAGCTCTACGACCACACCAGTCATCAGGCTCTTTTACCTTCCTGTAATCCTGCACCGACTGGGCCAATTGTTGAGCTAGGGCTGGGTCTGAAGTTCACAGACCCCTCAAGCCCATTGTCCAGACTGAGTCACAAACCCTTCACACACCAAGCTGGGTCCCCAGACCCCTCAAACGCAGGTCTATGAGCTAGTAACCAGCAAATAGGTCTTTGGAAGCCATAGTTGGAAAGCATGGCCCTGCGCAGCACACTAACTCCATCCACACACAATCTGCCCATAAAGAATGCTGCACCTCCCCCAACCTGCCCTGAGGTGAGGGGGCCTGATTAAATTATTCCATTTTCCCAACAGTCCACCCCTTCAGGGTCCCTCACTGTACAATCTACGTTCTGAATCTTCTGCGATGTTCCCTTAGCAAGGATAAATGACCCTTACATTCCAATAACCTATTGTCCATTCAGTATGCCTTAAGGCTTGCAGTTCTGTCCTTTTAAGTGTTAGCTGCAAATGTCCCGTTAGTAGTCACCATTGGTGTGATCCTCCATGGGAATTCTGCAGTCATACTGATGGGCAGTTCAATGCATATTCAGCAGATGATCATACCAACGTATGCATGTGCCCAGTCGACTCTCGTGCAGTGCCTGCAGCCAGAATTCTATGGTCAAAAAGACAGAAGGGTTATTGGTTCCAATAGGGGAAGTTCTAGCCCCTCTGGTAAGATACATGCCAATTTGCCATCCTGAGAAAGGATGGTTGCAGGAATAGGTTATCTTACCTGGCTTATGATACCATACTTTATCTGCTAACACTGTTGGATCTATAAGTTCTACATGTAACAGTATAGGGGAACTCATAATTGGCCATAATGATAATACAAATGTGCCCTTGGGAATAGAGCACTTATCTGTTCCAGGCCATGTTACCTTTTATTCAAGGAGGCCAGGTACTGGTCACCCAAGGTGAAACTTGCAAGCCTTCCTCTAATCCTTTTCCCCAAGGCCCTATTAAACCTACCCAGCATATATGGGGGGCTTTTATTCTCCAAGGCCATTCCCATTGTACTGTCTGTCCCTGTTGCAAACAGGGACAGACAGGTAAGAGGATATTTCCATTTTTGCCATATCCTGGCTTCAAAAGCTTATCCTTAGTAGTGACTTGCAGTTGTATAGGTGCTGCAGCCCTATGCAACAGAGCTTCCACTGGAGAGGGTCTGCCCTTGCAGGGTCTCTCATTTAGAATCCTGATTATCAGCCATAATCACTGTGTCTACCCCTTCAGAAATGGGGGTTGGGTAGATAGAATTAGTCCCTTTTTAAAAAGGCCATTGTACCATTCAATCATTCCTGCTGCCCGGGAATGGTATGGCACATGTAACTTCCACTGAATGGACAACTGGGAGGCCCACCTCTGAACCCCATATCCAGCAAAATGGGTTCCATTATCACTCTCTGTGACTACAGGCCGACCATACGTAGCTGTAAGGCTATTCAATGCCTTCACAGTGTTTACCTCGTCTGGGGCCTTACAAGGCCATACAAATAGAAGAACAGTAGCCATATCAACAGCTATGAAGATGTATCTGAAATTCTCCGACCTTGGCAGTGGTTTGACAAAGTCCACTTGCCATTGAGTCAGGGGCACCCTTCCTTGAGTTATTTGCCCATCTGTATGGGGCATCTGCTGGGGTTGTGGACTCCCTTGAGCACACACTGAACAAGCATGATATGCATTCACTACATCTTCCCATTTTATAGGCAGGGCCCACCTTTGAGCTGCCATCCACATGGTTTTACTGCCAGCATGCTGCATTCGTCAATGTAACCACTGGGCTACATCAGCAGCTGGGGCTCTCTCCAGCCATCTTACCTTAGCCAAGGCATCGGCTTCATCATTTCCTGGACTAGCTAAGGGGAAGTGTCCTGTAACATAGAAAAGAGTTACTTCTTTCTCGTGCCCCAGTTCCCATAACTCTTGCCACATGGCTTGTCCCCACAGGGGTTGGTGGCCTACCATCCACCATTGATACTTCCAAGTAGAAATCCAAAGTGTTAAACCTTTGTACAGAGCCCAGCTGTCAGTACAGATGGTTAATGGCCCAGGCTCATTTTTTATCACCATCCATACTGCTCTCAAATCAGCCCATTGACTGCTTTTCCCTGTGCCATTTTCATACCACTATGAAAGGTATCTGTTAAGGGCTGGACAGCAACAGCTGTCCATGATGCTGAAGGTCCCATGCTAGAGCCATCTGTATACCAAGCTTGCTCTGTGATAGGTCCCATGGGTAATGGTTTTGTCAAATTTTCCTCCACAACCTCTACTGGGCCTAGCATAGTTTGCAACTCTTTGGACAGAGGACTCATTGACACAGTGCTCCTTTGTTCTGTATATGCTCCCCATTTAGACAAAGTGGTAGTCTGAGCTACACCCATTTTAGGGTTGGTAGCCCATGTGTGCAGCCAACCTATTATGGGGTATGTCATTCTCACTAGGACTTTGGCAGTTCCTGTGATAGCTTCAGTGGCCATCAAGGCAGAATACACTGCTGCTAACTGTTTATTAGGGTATAACACAATTCAGCACCTTTACAGAGCTCAGACCAGAATCCTACAGGTGTTTGGAATCGGTCTTGTCTCTGCCACAAACCCCATCCTAACCCTTCCTGGGTTATATGTATGTCTAAGTCAAATGGCTTAGTGGGGATGGCCACTTGTAAAGTCTGTACCTGCTGTATTGCCATTTTTGTAGCCCCGTAAGCTTGTTCTACTTCCTCAGTCCAATCCCAGAGGGCTTCTTTCCTTGTCAATGCATATAGTGGGTATGCCATTTGGACCATATGGGGTACAAAAGCTTTCCAATACTCCAAAAGTCCCAAATATGTCTGTAGCTGAGCTACCACTGTGGGTCAAGGGTATGCCTGTATCTTATCTATAATAGCTTCTGGGATGACCCTTGTCTTACCCAACCAGACCATTCTTAGGAATTTGACTGACAGCCCAGGTCCTTGCACTTTGGCTGTGTTCACAGCCCACCCACATCATTCCAAATGACTTAGCAGTGTTGGAGCTGCCTGGGTTAAATCTGCAAGAGAATCAGAGGTTAGTAACACATCATTGATGTAGTGAAACACTGTAACTGTGCTGGCCTTAGTCCATCTGGCTAGGTCCTCAGCCACCAAATCATGACAGATAGTTGGGCTATGCAGATAACCTTGGGGCAATACTTGAAAGGTTCACTGTCTTTCTTCCCACGTGAAGGTGAACTGATCTTGGCTATCAGCCAAGACTGGAATAGAGAAAAAAGCACTTGCAAGGTCCAATACATAATGATAAGTCCCCAGCTGACTCATCAGCTGATCCATCAAGTTGTGAACTGAAGGCACAGCTGCATGCAAAGGAGGCACTACTTTGTTCAGTTCTCAATAATCTACAGTCATTCTCCAGGTACCACCAGGCTTTTTCACTGGCCATGCTGGAGCATTAAATGGGCTATGAGCCAGACAAATAATGCCAACTTTCTCTAATTCCAATATACTGGCACTTATCTGTTGCTTTGCCCCCCATGGATTTGTCACCCAGCTCAAAGCCCATCTCTTCTGAGCAGTGAGAAGCTCCAAAGTGGTTAAGCCCCGCTGGAACCCTCAAGCAAGAGGCATCCCTTCCTTGAGAAATTAACCCCAAATTGGGGTTCTCTTTCTGCATTTATTTTCCAGACCAGGAAGTTACAGGAAGAGAACATAGGTGGGGTTATAGCTTAACAATATAGACTGGTAATTTTCAGTGAAACAAGCCAGATGACATTCCAGTAAGGCAATTAAGTGTTTCTATCAACAAAAGCTTGATTTTAGCAAACATTCCTTCTCCCTCCAGCAATTTTCCAGTATCGTCACATATCAGTCAGTAACTTGTCTGTCTTTGAGCCAGCAACCTTGCTGTGCCACAAATCTTTATTTTGCACCAGAGACTTTATAGCCTGAGGAAAATTTCCAGTCCTCTATAAGATCAATATTTGAAACTGCAAGGCTTTGGAAAACAAGGCCCTGTGAAGTACATTTGCTTTAAGAATCTTCTACACTTATCTCTGCATGTCCTCCTGGTAAGCGATACTGCTCTACATTAACAACACGTCTTGGCTTGGGTAACACCTGTGGGTCATGTTTAGCATATGCTCATAACACAGGCTTTACTGTCTGTATTCGCAGATGAAACTCTCCAACTATTGTTTGCAGGTGCAAACCATAAAGTACATCCATACCCAAGATCTATTCAGCTATGGGAGATATATGTACAGTATATACATGAGCAGGTAATCTTCCTATGCCCAATGGCAATGACACAGCTTTGACCTTAGTAGTATGTCCTACATAGCCATCTATATGAACTGTGGCCTTTGGAAACTTATCTGGATTGCCATATATCAGGCTACATTCTGCACCTGTATCCACCAAGGCCAAAACATGCTTCACATTCGTCCTTGACCAATATATTGCCAATTCTGCATGAGGCCTCCGGTCGTCACCTGACCTCAAAAGACAAGTACCTTGGCCTGCTCCCTAATCAAAATGGAACAGTTCATCTGCCTCCTTGGGAGCAACCAAAAAGTCCTTCAAATCCACTAAGCATAACTTGCTACCTGTTTCCTGATGTTTGATGAAATGCTATTCAGGGCGCAATTGCTGCCACAAGGCAAACAGGACTGCATTTGGCTGCCAGTCAATTTTCTTTTTATCAACCCCTGCTGCAAGCAGGTCAAGCCACATCTGCTTACAGCTAGTCTTCCTTGGTCCCCTTGGGATAAAATCCCGAGTATTTCTTGGGGGTTTGGTCTTAGCCACCTTTTGGACCCCTTTTTCTTGTCTCCTATCCTCTACTTCACCCAAGCTGGCTATCATGGTTGTTACCTCATGTATAGTACGACCAATGTATGGGGCCAGTATGACCATCAGTGACCCAAAGGACATTGATGGGGCATTTTGCAGCACTATGTCTCTCATGCTGCCTGTAAAGTTTTCATCGTCTGGGCTACGAATGTTCACATTAAACATGGGCTGCTGCATCCCCAGCTCTCAAATGATTTTGACCAGCTCAGCATGCATTTGCCATTTACTAACAATCTCGGGCAGTTCTCCAGCATTTGCCCACATGGTTCAGGCAGCTGCATTCACCCAGTCCATCAAGGAGTGATTACTTAACCCTTGTGCATATCCGTGGCTATTCTGCAGCCGCTGCCTCAAGGATGGGTGTATGGTAATAGAGACCAATTTCTCCATCTCCTCAGCAGAACACATCACGCTATCCACCTCTAGGTCCCATAACTGCAACAGCCACACACAACCTGTCCATAAAGAATTTTGCACCACCCCCAACCTGCCCGGAGGTGAGGGGGCCTGATTAAATTATTCTATTTTCCCGACAAATATCTACACACAAAACCTTCAAAACTGATCATTTCTTGGTTGGAGAAGAATGTGAGATTTCTGGGTGTGCATTTTCAAACAAGTACATCATTCTGTTCCCTGTGCCCTATACCACTTGGAATATTGTGCAATCACAGCTTAATCTCTCTGAGTCTACTAAAGTCTTGAGATCAGGGATTCCATCTAAAGCATGGTTAAACCCATTGTACCCTCAGTTCAACCTAGTGCTTGATACACAGTAGATCCTCAGTATATATTTGTTGAATGATTGAATGGGTTGAATTTTATAATTGAGTTGGACAGGAGATAATTAGGAATCAAAACTTCAGGTTATTTATAGTACTTGCTCTTTGATAATGCTAAGGTACTGTAGGTATTATCTTTGAGAACTATATCAAAGCATTTAAAACAATTTTCCCCAAATTTCTCTGAGCCTCTCTTTTTTTCTCTATAAAGTGGAGAAATCATATTTAACTCCTAGGGTTGTGGTGAGGATTAAGAGAGACAATGATTTCAAAGTGCTTTGCACCGTGGCAGGCACGTGGTCAGTGTCAAACACATGGCACTTAATTCCCACTTTCTTCTCCAGCAGTGAATCAGATGGTGTTCACATAATACCAAAGGGGCTTGCTACTTTAGTTTGTAAATAATACAACAATTTACTACTAATAAACAACAAAAGGAAAAATGATGGCTTACTGGTGTTTATAGCTTATTCTGAGTACAATAACTGATTGCTGCCTGGCTGTGCCTGCTGTATCAAGAAACAATAATTAGTGAGTCCCACGTTTAGTGGAAATAGACAGTGAAGATGTAAGAGAGGTTGCTAAACAAAAAATAAAAGCTTTGCATTGAGTTCATTTATTCATTGAAGAAACTGGTGTTTTCTAAATCAGGGCACATGTGTGTTTATTCACCCTCCTTTTATTTTATCACATCTGTCTTTCTCAATTGCTCAGCTGCAACGTATTCTCAAATATTTTATGATAATTTCAAGAAAATTGTTTCACCGCAGTAGCAAAATAACAACAAATGTAATGGAAAAGATACTCTAATTCCCTACAGCATAGAAATTTATAAACGCCATCAATATTTATACAACGTGGAAGAGGAAAATCAAATATATCTGAGACTGAGGCAGAGAGTATGTGCACAGAGGGTCCCTTCCTGATAGTGGGATTTATCCCTGCTAAGACTAGAGGAAAATATTTTGGGGTGTTTCTCTAATGTAGCATATTCTCCCATAAGTCTAAAATTGCTCCCTAATATAAATGCATCCCATTTTTCTCATCAGATCAATTATTCTTATTTACCTTCTGAAAATGAGGTTGCCTTTGGCCAGATCATCATGGTAGTAGAAATGTGATAACAGCAAAGAAGAGGATGAGTGGAGTCAGACCACAGTTTAAGGCATCTTATATGGGAATCAAAAAAAGAGGAATCATGGGGTAAAAACTGGAGCTTAACTTTTGTAGAGTCATAAGTTGGTAGGGTCTTTTTCCACTAGAACTATTTAGATTCAGCCTAGTTGCCATAAAATCGGACTTTAAAATCATTGATGAAGGGGGAAGATGTGTTTTTATGATAATGTGTTAAATCACCACTGACATCTTGGTCACAGCCTCATACTCTGACCTGTGTAAGCCACCTGCTCTGTGTTACCTATGACACTTGTCTGCTGTCAATTAAGAGAGGCAAGAAGCACATGTTCTCAGTAGCTAAACCACAATGTGCACACTGAAACTTAAGTTCCTTCTTTATCGATTTATGTTAATGTTGTCTGGAATTATGGTAAATTATAAGAGAGCAGCACACTGCTCAGTTGTGGTCAGTCCCTCTACTTTGAGAGACAGGAGGAAGAACCAGCTTTTGCTGGGCAGCTGCTGTGCCTGGTGTCTTCCCCATGTCACTTCATTTCATCCTTGTAACAGGCGTTTGAGATAAGTATTACCGCACCATTTTACAGCTGAAAAAAACTGAAGCTTATCAATGTCATCTAGCTTGTCAAGTGTCACAGGACGTGGCACAACTACGGTACAAACAGAGGTATGTCCAACTTCAGACCCCATGTCTGAAGTTCTTTCTACCCAGCATGTCACCTCTTGTAGAAGTATTGCAATTTGCTTCATAAGGACCAAAGGCCCCAAAACAGCTGTTGGTAATTAGTTTTCCCAATGGCATTCCCAGGAATATGCCACAAAAATAAGTTTGAAAAATAAACACACATTTACCAAAGAAATTATACACAACATGTCTTATTTTGGAAAATAAAAACTACAATATGCTTAATTCACATTTGAATATGTGCTTATTGTTTCCCTTGCCCCTGCATTAAGTCTTTTTCCTTAATGTAGGAAAATTAGGATTAGGCTGTGAACTTTGAAGCGAAGGGTCTCCTAACACATTATTTCCTCCAAGAAGAGGAATCATATCAAATATTGCTGATCGATAGCCTCTTAGTCTCAGAACTAGTACCCCAATTTTAGTAGTTGACAAAACAAGAAAGAAGAATATGAAAACAAGGCAGACTTTTAGGGAAAAAATGTCATCCCTGGTGTTGCCAAGAGCTGAGTTAGCAAGCAATGTTCATAAACAAGCTCAATTATGTTCTTACCTCCTCTGCACAGCTGGGTCATCCCACCGAGTGACATTCCATCCCCAGCTGTGCCGATTCCCCGGGGCAATGCACAGCTCTCAGTTTATCTGACACACATGTATTTAGTTCTGAGGGTCACCATTCTCCCAGGTCAGCATTTTTCTCACTTCTGAAGTAAATCAGGCATGACAAACCAGTGTGTCATCCCTGCTTTTCTCTCTCCCACATGTACTGTTCAATCAATACCAATTCCCAAAGGGTTACAGCAAAGGCCAGTGCTTTCAGTCTGGGCTGGTGCACTCAGAGCCGGAGGCCAATGATGGTTGAACAACATTGGAAGTAACATATCGCCCCCATATGACATAGTAGGAAACACTCATCTTCCTTGAATTGCTACAAGCCCAGAAAGTGCAGGATGGAGAGGCCCACACTTTTATAGATCATTTTCCCCACCTAGCTTTTCATAGGCCCTGGAAAGTATTTCTCAACAATGGGGCTATAAGACAACATTTTTCAAAGCAGACAGCACAGCGAAATATTGACTTGAAGTATTAAAACTGCTGCATTGTATCTAAATAAGAATCCCCTGATTATGGGGATCCCCTTATAATTACCTCATAAATGTAGATGGTATAAATGTTTATGTATTATCAACTGGCTCATTAAGTCATGAAAACAGTCGGAAATTTTGTACATCATTCCTGTAACTAGTCCCAGGCCTTATTGTTTTAGTGGAATTGCAAATTATCACGTGAACCCTTTTGCAAAGAAGCCATTTATCATTATATGTCTTTTTTTTTTTTTTTTTTTTGACTGGTAAGGGGATTGCAACCCTCGGCACAGTGTGGTCTGCACCATGCTCAGCAAGTGAGCGAACTGCCATCCCTATACAGGATCCAAACCCGTGCCTCGGCGCTGCCAGCACCACACTCTCCTGAGTGAGCCATAGGGCTGCCCCGTCATTATATGTCTTTGTTATGAATTGTGTCCCTCCAAAATTCATAAGTTGAAGCTGTAAATTCCAGTGAAATGATATTTGGAGATAGGTCCTTTGGAAGGTAATTAGGTAAGATTAGGTCATAAGGTTGGGGCTCTCATACTGGAATTAGTGCCCTCATAAGAAAAGGAAGAGAATGATTTCTTTCCACGTGCGTGCACCTAAGAAAGGACATGCGAGGACCTAGCAAGAAGTCTGCAAGCCAGAATAAGGGCCCTCACCAGGAACTAAATCAGTCAGCACCATGATCTTGGACTTCCCAGCCTCCGGAACTGAGAAATAAATCTCTGTTGTGTAAGCCTATGCTATTTTGTTATGGCAGCCTGAGCTAAGACCATTATAATATTCCTTACAATCAAACTCAGCTAACACCATTGTCCACAAATAAATGAAGAAATTTAGGAGCAATGGAGTGAAGAGGTATGCAATCTTATGGTCCAGTTTGGGCCAGGCTTAGAATGCTCAGTTGTCACCTAATCAGAACAGAACCTCTGAAATCAATTCTCCCCACATTCGTCCCTAACGATATTTCTGTTCCAGAGCAGGAACAAACATAGCAGGGTTGGCTTGGGGTGAAATGCTTGTACTGTGACTGTATCTTACGAAATCAAATTCAGAACACCTGGCTAGACAAGTGGCCAAACAAGCAGGACAGGCAGATCAAGTGCAGGGTAAGAATGCCCAGCCATTGCAATTATAACTCATAGGACACATCTTCTTCTCCTTTTCTTCCAAAACCTATGTGTGGGTGAACAGGATTGCACTGAGCAGGCTTCAGGTTGCAAGTGGCTGAAACTCATCCCCCACTCTTTAAACACCTGGCAGAATGGGCAGGAGCAGGCTTCAGGTTCTAGTCCTGGGAGTTCTCTTCCTGTCACTGGAAGGCTGTTTCTCACCAGCCCTCCATTCCATGTCTCCTGTGTTGGCTTTATCCCCAGGCAATAGCTACCCAGGTGGGTACACAGGAGGGCACCAGCAGCCCCTGGTTTACAATCCAGCCATCAGGGAGTGAGAGATTAGAGGCTTATGGTCATTGGGCAGGCTGGGTCACACACACCCCTGACCAAGCCAAGTAACTAACCATGGGCCAGATCTGCACCTACCCCCCAAGGCCAGGATTTGAGGACAGCCACCCCCACAAGAGGGGCAGTTCCTCAAGGGAAGGGGGTGCTATTCCTGAATGTGGAAGGAGAAGCGACTGCAACCCAAGGACATATTCCACAATCAGCTCGTCTGTGTGCCCACCTCTTTCTATCACATTGAATGCGTCGTACTTGAATTTGGAGCCTTCTTCTAACACTGAATCTGTCACGGAAAAACACAGTATGTGCTACAAATTTCATTTAAAATACACTAGCTCAGACCATAATAAAAACTCTGAAATATTTCTTGAAAACTGCTCAATTACATGTTTTAAATGTACGCTTTTCTCAACAAAATGTACAGCTTCCCATGTAAGTATATACGTGTGTGTGTGTGTGTGTGTGTGTGTGTGTGTGTATTCACACAGATATTCATTATGGCATTTGCTATAAACCAGACTCCCTCCCTTTCCTTCCCTCTCCTGTTCCCTTTCCTTCCTTCCTTCCTTCCTTCCTTCCTTCCTTCCTTCCTTCCTTCCTTCCTTCCTTCCTTCCTTCCTTCCTTCCTTCCTTCCCAGCCTCACACTGTTCTAAAGCTGAGGATACAAACTTGAACCAGAAATATCAGTTCCTTGCCTCTTGTAACTAGCTTTATGGGGCAGATGTGAGACAGAAAATAAACAAGTAAACATGAAGAATGTCATCTGGTGCTAAGTCCATCAGCTGGGAAGTGGGTCTGCCCCCCATGGAGCTGGCATCCCGGGCAGCTGGGTTCCCGGTTTGGCTGCTCAAGAGTCCAATTGCATGGAGACCTGGTGGGGGCTCTCCAGGCCTGTTCTCCTTCACCTCTTGCAGACCCTTCTTTGTGGGCAGCTTGGCCCATCAAGCAAGAAAGCCCACGGAGCTGGGCCTCCTTTACTCTGCCTACCGCAGCCTTGGTCTTTCCAGCCTTCTGCTGAAAGCTCCTTTACAAGGAACAGGTATCAGGTTTTCTTACTTGTTACTGCACAGCCATTAAACCAAGCTCAGGAAACAATGTTTTTCTGTTTAAAGATAAATAGTCTTGGTTGTTATTTTTGCTAGACACCCTGATTTTAACCTCCTGCATCCCAAATAAATCCTCTCAATTCTTTACTGAGTGTGTCATTCAGCATTTCACACCTCCTTATTTGTTGTTGTTATTTTAGATTGAACAAAAAAACTAAGATTGCAGATGTTACTAAATCACTAAATTCCATGACATTGTAAGCTCAGAGCTGGCAGGGGTTTTGCCTGTTTTGTCGATAACTGTATCCCCAGGGCTAAGAACAATGCTCCCCAGGGCTAAGAACAATGCTCCGCACGTGCCCATACTGTGTAAACCTTTGCAGAATGAATGAACTACAAAAGTCACCAGTGACAAAACTGTGCCTTTCAGCTCACAACTTTAACAATTTACAAATATCCTTCACTCACTGAGGCTGATGCCCACACCCTCCCAGCACCCCTTTCTCCATCACTGTCACCCCTATTTTCTCTCCAGTGGCTGTTCTTCCCCCTCTGACTAGCAGTTTGCAGAACTGCTGCCTATTAACATTTGTATAAATTTTTAAATTTATGCATCTGGAGTTGTCCACTGAAATCAAATCCCCTTCTGTGCTTGTGCATAATGTCATATATATCCTATAATGCCTCAAAGTATGATTTTTGATGCCTTTCCATCTCAACTCATTGTATCGTTACATTTTAATCTCCAGGAAGGATTCACACCCTCCGAGAGAAGTAGGACATGTGAAATGATATAAGCCTCAGAACCTCGTGAGGGATGCTGTTTATGATTACCCCACAGCAACGAAGTCTTCAGAGCAATGCAGCTAAGCCTTTATCAATTGCTTTTTCAGGTTTTTGCAGATTGAGTATAATCTTCCTGGAATGCTCTGAATCTTATCCTCCACATGACCTCGAAAGGAACCAGAGTATGCACAGATTCAATATGGGACATGCTCAGCAACCTGTTTCAAAAGCTCTGGGTAGGAGTTTGCAGGGATTAAAAGTAATGGGTAACTTCAACTAAATCACCCTGAAAACCTGGTGTCACTCATGTTCCTTAAGGATCAAGGCATCTTTGTTATTTCACACACACACACAAAAATCCTATTTGGCACCTCACAAACAAGAGATAAAGCTGCTCTCTGTCCACTCTGCGGCAGGAATCCCTGTCTTTCAGGTCTTGCCAGTCAAGAACTATTCTGCATGAACTTTGAACCCACTGGTGAGAAATTGTTCTAGTTAACATCTCCATTTCTCATCTTCCTCATTGTAAAATGGAGTTAATAATAGCACTCACCTATAGAACTGTTAGGAGTAAATGAGAGAATTCACATGACAGGGCTAAGCACAGAGTGAGCTCACACCTGACACACCGTAAGTCCTCAGCAAGTGCAAACCTTCATAACTGCGATGAAAACCTTCCTTCTTCTCACGGAAATCAGGTGTAGGGTTTGGGGTGAAGGAACAAGGAGGTTTTATGGGGAGAATAATCTGGAATTTGGATGCGATTAAAAATCTAAAAGTAATAATGTGGTGGTGAAAGAACTCTGGTCCAGGAGTCAAGAGGTCTGGATTTAGTTCTGGCTCTGTGTCCAATTTATGGTGTCACTTGTGCTGAACAAATATTTCCTGGGCACCTATAATTTGCCAGATACTAAGGATTCAGAGACCAGTAAAATACTGTCCGTGTTCTACAGACATTTACAGACTTGTAGAAGAGAAAATTATGTGAACACAGAAATAAATACTGTGTGATCCACACACACAAAAACAATTATAAGAAAAGGGAATCATTTATATTCTCTGGTTGGTCAAAGAAGGTTTTGCAGAGGCAAGTTGAAGCAAGAATAGGAGTTAACTGCTGTGAACTCAAGTGAGGAGGGGGAGCCAGAGAGACTTGGGCTAAAAACTGAAACTAGAACCTTAGAGTTGAGCAAAACTGGGTAAATTTACCCTGTTTGAGCCTCAGTTTCCTCTTCTGTAAAGCACCTGTTTTGTTGGGTTCTGAGGATTAGAAATAACACATATAAAGCATCCAGCCAGGATCATTAATGTAAGTTAAGTGTAGGCACGTGGCAGAACCCTGTTGTATGTTCCCTTGCCCTCTGAAACCCTTTTCAGCCCTCACACTGAGCCCCCATGCATCAGACCCAAAGGAATGTGATGTTGTCACCTCTAAGGGCACTTTTAGGGGCTGCTATGAACTTTACTGGAACTGAAAGTTTAATGTGGAAAGTTTCACGAATAGTTGTTGGTTCAGGTAGAGAGCCTGGGTGAATAGAGACATGACTATATTTCTAAATTCCACCAGCTTTTCTGCTAGGGCAAGGCCCTGGTTAGTCATCGTTTTAACTTTTTCTTCTCTGTCATTTCTTATGAAAAGTTATTCTAACTAACAAATTATTACCACTCCTATTCTCTCCTTCCTAGTGGGCAAGATATACCACCAGGCATTCTAAACCCAAAGGGAAAACATCTTCTCTCTTTAGAGAAAATTTTAAGTCTCTCACCCCACCCAAAACAAGAGACTTCCATCCCTGGATTAGGAAGCCCAAATTCCAAACTACTGTCTACTCACAAACTCTTACCAGTTTGAAAACTCAACTGGCTTGCAGAAATGAGCCTGCATTCTACCACCATAACTGAAAAGGAGGAAGGGAGCCCACAGGTCATTTGGTCCTTCTTTTCCCTGAAAATGAGAAACCCCACACTGGGAGAAGTGCAGAGACTCACTGCTGTGAATTGATGTACCCTCAAAACTTAGGCCCCACTCTGGCAGTGGGAAATCCTATTATGGTAATTGAAAGGTGAGGCCTTGACGAACGAGGTGATTGAAGACTATGCTACTGAGTAATAAGTTGATGGATTAATTGTGGTTGTGGGTGTGGTTCTGAAGGCTTTAAAAGGAGAGCACATGAGAGTCTCTCTCTCTGCTCTGCCATTTTCTGCCATGTGAGACTTCAGCATCACTGTAAAGCCACCACCACAGAAGTCACTCAACAGATATGTTCCCTAGACTTTGGACTCCCCAGCCTCTGAAACTGTAAGCAATAAGTTTTGTTTTCTTATAAATTACTCATTTCCATGTATGTTGTTATAAGCAACAGAGACTAACACACTCACCAAAGTCCCACGGCTAGTTTAGTGACAAGGTCAGGAAGAGAATTTGAAATCCAAATTTTTACACCAATGCTCTTTCCCCGCTGCAAATTCAGTCTTTCCAAGTAATCACCATGTTAATGTGCCCAGAAAATCCAGATGTAACCAAAACATTTAGTCTTCTAATTGCATGCTCTGGAAACTCAATCAACGCAGTATCACACAACTGGAGAAAAGAAGATTGAAAACAAATGTACAGGAGGTTACGTCATGAGTTAAGCTCCACCAAGATGCTTGCCATTTTTCATTTACTTCCTTGGAGCTTGTGAATATCATGGGGTAAATGATTAGATAAAAAATTAATTATAAGAAAAGCTAAAGTATTCTTGGATATTTTAAGAGAATGAAGAGTTATTTCTCTAATTTCAGTGTGAACATTAAGCTAAAAAGAACATTATGTAAAAACTAAGGATATCCGAATTAAGCATGGACTTCAGTCAATAGTAATGTATCCATTTGCATTCACTAATTATGACAATTTATTAAAAGTTGTTAATAATAAAGGAAGCTGGGTGTTGGGAATATGGGAGCTCTCTGTACTCTCTTTGTAATTTTTCTACAAATCTAAAACTGTTCTAAAAAATAAAGTTGATTTTTAAAAATAAAATAAAAACAAAGAAGCAAAAAATTCCACCTGTCATTCACCATGCTCTTATATCATGGACTGTTCACAATAGTGCTAAATTAGAATGGAATCCTTGGTGTGCTCAAATGGCATGAGAGTCCCTGTGTACGTGAGTGTGTATTTAAAGCTAAACCCAAGTGACTTTTGAGTGTCTACTGTTACTCTAGGCTTCTTCCCTTGCAATATATTGTCATGAGCAAATTATAAGTACAGCAAAGAGAAAGGCCTGCAGAATGCTGAGCACTTTATGTATGTACGAGAGTGCTTCAAAAAGTGCATGAAAGAGTCAAATTAAAAGATAATATAAATCTTCCCATGGACTTTTTGAAGACCCTTTGTATTTTATCTAATCCCCAGGACAACTCTCTGAGATATACATCATTACCCTTATTTGCAGATGATAAAATTATGTTCAGAGAAGATTAGAAATGTGCTTAAGATTTTTTAAGCATGATGAAGTTCATTCAGGATTTGAGCCCAAGTTTGTTTCCACATCTCCAGATTACTTTACATTTAATGTTCTTTGACTGATTACTATCAGTGAATGTAGACACCCATTTTCTGATGAGCTGGCCAAAATACAAGGCAGCTGTTGCTAATTTTTAGCCATTATGCCTCACTAGAATTCTCCTGGATATGACAGTTTCTCAGACTTTTAAAAATTTTCGTTGACCCTGATAGTTTTGAGAAGTACTGATAAGGTATTTTGTAGAACATCCCTTGATAAGGAGTTGTCTGATTTTTTCCTCATGATTATACTAGGTTTATGGGTTTTGTAGAGGAAGACACACAGGTAAAATGCCATTTTTATCACATCATGTCAAGGATATTTACTATCAATCTAATGTGCTGCTGTTGCCAGTGACCTTGCTCACCTGGTTGAGGTAGTATTTGTCAGATTTCTCTACTATGAAGTTATTCATTTCCCCCTCTTTCTTTGGAAAAAGTAGCTAGGTGCAACCTACACTTAAAGAGTATGAGGTAATGATCCACCTCCTTGAAGATGGACAATCTATATAAATAATTTGGAATTTTTCCACATAGACTTATCTATTATTACCCATCTATTTATTTAGGCAATCATTTATTTATAACAGTGTAGAGTCATGGATATTTATTTTGTACTTTGGGTTATAATCCAATACCACTTTATTTATTTTGATGTTCAAATCATTTGTGGAGAGCTCATTCAGTTGACATGTCTTTTTGACATACCCACAACATTGTGGGGGTTTTTCCTTCTTCTTGAGAACTTCCTTACTTTCTGGCACTACTAGATGCTCTAGGATCATCTTGTATATTTCCTTGCCCAGTACATGAATCTACCATTTCTAAAGGAAACTGATTTCTTTCAATGGAGAATGTTATTAGAAACCAAGATCTGGGTACTAGGTGTACCTTAAGTGGTGGCATATATGTGTATCTATAAGTATGTTTATATGTAGCCACCTATATATTAAGCTAACAATGACATCATACTGATGGCTCCAACAATAACTCATTACAACATGGTTCATTCTAGCTTATTTCCCTTGTACATTCTGTAAACTCCCACTTCAATGGTGAGAAACTTGGCTCCCACCACCCACAACCTATTTACTTAGTTGTTCAATTCCAGGATAAATGTATATACGGTATCAAACTGTTAACATCTACCCGCATGAAAAAATATTATCAATTAAAGTACAGTGCTTATGTATAGTTTCTTTTGTCTTTAGAATTACAGGATCCACTCATTTCCAAAGTAATTAAATGAGCATATTTTCTCCTACTACTCTCAGTGAAGTTCATCACAGTGAGGTTGTTGATTATACTTGTAATACAGTTAGATTCATGTGTGACTTTCTGCATCTCATCCTGGGATTCCCTGATCTCCTAAATGATTCATTTTTAAGTTGTGTATATAAAGGTTTGCTCCTTGTCCTATAAATTTTTGTGGTTTTTGACAAAATTGTGCGTGGTTTCACTACCTTAAAAAATCTCTTGTTCTTCACCTATTCGACACCTCCACCCTTCTCTGCTTAGCCATAAAATCCACTGATCTTGTAACTGTCACTGAAATTTTACCTTTTCAAGAGTGCCATGTAATTGGAATCAGCTTTTCAGACTGGCTTCTTTCACTAAGCAATATACATTTAAGGTTCCTCCATGTACCTATTTTGGGAATTGATAGCTCATTTCTTTTTATTGCTGAATAACATTTCATTGTATGGATGTTTCACAGTTTGTTTAATCATTCACCTATTAAAGACATTTTAGTTGCTTCCAGTTAGGGGCAGTTAGGAATAATGCTGCTATACATATTCACATTCAGGTTTCTGCATGGGCTTATGTTTTCAAATCCATTGGGTAAATACCAAGGAGTAGAACACTGGATTGTACAGTACAAAGATGGTTAGCTTTATGAGAAACTGCCAACCTTTCTTCCAAAGTGGCTATACTATTTTGCCTTCCCAGTAGCAATGAATGATATAGTTTCCTTTTATTTTGTATCTTCTATAGCATTTGGTTTTGCCAGTTTTCTGAATTTTAGCCATTCCAGTCAGTTTAATGCGATAGCTCACTGTTCTTTTTAACTTGCAACTCCCTGATGACAAATGATAATTTGTGTTCTTGATTTCTAGTTTAATTTCACTTTTGTCTGGAAATTTTGTAGGATTTCTACTTTTTAAAAAACTTTAATGTGTTTTCTATGGCTAGAATGGGGTCTATTTGAAGAATGTTCCATGTGAGCTTAAGAAGACTGTGTATTCTGTTGTTAGATGATGCTATAGAGGTCAATTTCATGGAGCTGATTTATAATGCTGTTAATATTATCTATACCATTACTGATTTTCTACCTGCTTGATCTATCAGTTACTGAGAAAGGGGTGTTGAAGTCTCCAGCTATAATAATGAATTTGTCTATTTCTCCTCACAGTTCTATCAGTTTTTGCTTCACATGTTCAGATGCTCTGTTGCTAGGTACATACATGTTTAGAATTATTTTGTATTTTTGGAGACATACTCTCTTTATCATTATGTAATGTTCCTCTTTATCCATGATAATTTCCTTGTTCTGAAGTTTGCTTTGTCTGAAATTAATATAGCTATTTTGGCTTTCTTTTGATTAGTGTTAGCATTGTATATTTTTCTCCATCTCTTTACATTTAACATATCATCAGTGTCTTTATAGTCAAAGTGGGTTTCTTGTAGGTAATGTGTAGTTGGATCTTGTTGTATTATCCACTCTGAAAATCTCTATATTTTATGGTATTTAGATCATTTACATTTTAATTAATTATTAATATACATAGATTTCTATCTACCGTATTTGTAACTTTTCCATTAGTTGCATTTGTTCTTTGTTTCTCTTTTCCCTGATTTTCTGCCTTCTTTGGTTGACTTGTGCCTTTTATATGATTGCATTTTATCTCCTCTTTTAGCATAACCATTACACTTTTAAAAAATTATAGTTACCCTAGAACTTGTAATACATATTTTATACTAATATAATTCCACCTTCCAATAACATTATATTACTTCTCATGTAGTACAGGCACCTTATAACAAGGGATTCTCAGTTCCTCATTCTCACCTTTTAAGACATTGCTATGATTCATTTCATTATGCTATAGTGACCAAACACATCATTATTATTTTTTTAAACAAACAGTTAACTTTTAAATCAATTAATCTCACCTCTAGGTATTTACCCAATGAAAACCTATGTCCATACAAAGACTTGTATATGAATATTCATAGCAGCTTTCATTATAATAGCTAAAAACAGGGAACAATGCAAATGTCCATCAGTTGCTAAAGGTACAAACACATTGTGGAATAGTCACATAATTGTATACTATTCAGCAATAAAAAAGAACAAGTTATTTATATGCCCAACAATTTTGTTGAATCTTAAAACATTACCCTAAGTGAAAAAAAAAATAGACACAAAAGGATATATTCTATATGATTCTATTTATATGACCTTCTAAAGAAGGCAAAACTGCAAGGATAGAGGTTGGATCAATAACTGCAAGGATTGGAGTGAAAGGAGTAAATTGATTGTCAAGGGGCATGGGGGGAAATTTCAGAATGATGGAACTGTTCTGTATTGAGTGTAGTTATGGGTGCACAACTGTAAACATTTGTCCAAACTCACTGAACTGTACACATTAAAAAGATAAATTTTACTATATGTAAATTTTTACTGTATGTATTATGACTCAACAAACCTGACTTGAAAAAGCGACACAGATAAATGTAATGCAATGAAAATAAAATAGGTTTTAGACATAGTAGGGTGTGATTTTCAGCTCCTTTATTTATGAGCTCTGTCCATCCACTGTCCATCCATCCTTTCAATCAAAGTGAAAAAAAAATTCTACATGCTGAGTTTGATTGATTAAGTAGGAGTACAGAGTAAATCATCATTTTCATGATCCATTATTTGAACTGAGGCCCAAATAATTAGAAGGAGCAATCCAGGGTACGATCTGGGAAATTCATTCCAGGCATAGTAGATGGAAGTAGTGAGAATCAGCATGGTATGTTTATAGAGCACCAGTGTGGCTGTAATATGGTGAGTGAGCAAATAAGTAAAAGGAGAAGAGATCAGCCTAGGCAGTTACCAAACCATAGATGCTTCTATGAGTTCTGGTAAGCTGGGTTTTATTCTGAGAGCAATAATAAGCCACTGAAAGGTTTTAAACAGGACAGTCACATGTTCACAAATATGTTTTAAAAGTGACCATTCTAGCCAGTGTATGGAGAATTGCCTATGGCAGGTGGGCAGGGTTATAGAAGGAATGGAAGTTGATGGATTGGATGTGATGAGTTAAAAAAAAAAAAAAGAGGAAATCTTAGGATACTTCACTCAATCTACTGTATTCTTTCTTTTTTTAATTTTGTAAAATGTGACTAGTAATATATATTTCACAGGTTATTGAGGGGATAGCTTGAAACAATATAAGTAAAGCACTGATCAACGAGTCTACCACATATAAGTTGCCCCAAAATTATTTACTAATTTTGCCTCCACCAATATTTTATGAATCAAACTACTAGTATTTTTCTCTGTCCTCCAGGAAGCAATAGAATCCCTACTGTTTCATTCACTGTCATATATCAGTTTCTCTTGCCCTATTGCTCCATGATCTAAATATCATCTAGTTTGAAACAAGCAAATAATAGTTAAATAGGATTTAAAGATTGGTTTCCTATGGGGACTTTGGGAAGGCAAATATTCTTTGTATTGGTTGAGAAATGGGAGTCTTCTAGAAAAAAGACAAGAATTATTTCATACAGCCCCACTTTTTACTTAGGACTTGTTAAAATATAAATGCTGCTCTACTGTCTAATTTTTCCATAAGAAAAAATAGTAAATTAAACTTGATATGTAAAAAAAAAAGCTTATAACTAAATATCATTAATGTATTATGTACTAGATTTTTTCCCCTGAGAACAATTGACTTTTTGAAACATATAAACCTGTACTCCTTCTTTTTAAAATTTAGTTTAATTTCACAGACCATAACCAGGTTCATACAATTTGATTTTCTGTGTAATAGCCTTACAATTATGATGAAAGTCTTCCAATTTCTCCCAGACATGCATGATTGACTCCCTAAATTTTCTGAAGCAACAGATGTATTCAGTAATTTTCCACACATTTATTTATTTATTACTGCAATCCTAGTTCCATTTACAGGTTATTTCTGAGGGTCACTAAACGGATCCATTAGGATGCCTACATCAGTAAAGCCTCAAGCAGCAAGTGGATATAGTAAGTGTTACATTACTTGAGTTGATGAAGAAAAAATTAGAAAATCTGAAGATAGACTTATAGAGATTATGCCATCTAAAATACAAAAAGAATAAAAAATAAACAGAGACTCAGAGAAATGTGGGACATCATTAAGCACACCAATGTACATGTAAAGGGAGTTGCAGGAGAAGTAGAGAAAAGAGCAAAAAATATATATTTTTTATAAAAGTGGCTGAAAAATGCACATATCTGATGGAAAACATTAATCTATACATCCTAAAAGCTCAATAAAACCCAAGTAGGGTAAATGAAAAGAGATCAACACCTAGACACATCATGATAAAAGTGTTAAAAGTCAAAGACAAAGATAAATCTTGAAAACAGCAAAAGAAAAATAATTCATCACATACAAGAGACCCCAATAAGATATACACCTGACTTTCACTAAAAACAATAAAGGCCAGAAGATGGTGGGATGATGAATGCAAAGTGCTGAAGGAAGTGAAAAACTCCCAACCAAAAATATTACTTCTGGCAAAATAATATGTTTTAAAACTAAGACCAAATAAAGACAGTCTGCGATAAATTACAAACTGAAAAAATACACTGATAGCATACCGTTCTTACAAGAAATACTGAAAGAATCTCTTCATGTTAAAAGCAAGTGACACCAAAAAGAAATGTGAATCCACGTGAAAAAAGAAATTGCACCAGCTAAAGAAATTGTGTAGATAATTGTTTAAGACACTATAATTGCATATTTATTCTCATTTTTTCTTATCTGATTTAATAAACAATTACCTTAAACAATATGTATATAATTGTGTTATATCCATCACATATATAAATGTAATATATTAGACAATAAAATTGCAAAGGAGTTAGATAGCAACAAATTTGCTTTGGAGTAAGAAAATCACAACTCATAACTCAAATTCATAGGAAGAATGGCAGAAGCAGATATAATAATAGGAAGGTTAATATAACCAACTTTACAAATATATACTTGCTATCTTTCCTTTTCACAGCCTCTTTAAAACACATAAAATTTTATAAAGTAATAAACATGACAATGCACTTATGGGTTTGTTTTGTATAGAGATGTAATATGTACAACAATATTAGCAAAGAAATACAGGAGGAAGAAGGAATACAGCTATAGAAATATCAGAAAAAATAAACATTAAAGTTTTTTAAAAGGTCATTGGAGATAAAAAAGAGTATTTTATAATGAAAAAGTGGCAAATTAATCTGGAAACTATAACAATTATTTATGTATATGCATATAAAAAGTGAACCCATAATACATGAAACAAAAATGGAAATAATTAAAGAAACAGAAAACTCAACAGTAGTAATGGGATTCTTAAATGCCCCACTTTCAATAACGTTTAGAACAACTACATAGAAAATTAAGAAAATAAAAGACTTGAGAAATACTACAATCCAACTAGGTATAACAGACATCTTCAAAAACACTATACCCAACAACAGCAGAACGTACATTATCCTCAAGTGCACTTGGAACACTCTCTAGGATAGCCCATGTGCCAGGACATAAAACAAACCTCATTAAACTTAAAATTATTGAAATTGTAGAGTGTGTTCTCCAATCACAATGAAATAAAATTAGAAATCCATGGCAGGAATCAAATGTATAGCATGAGAGTGTGAGAAGTTTTAAGGACCCACTTTACAGTAAAAGTGGTAAAAATTATTATTATTCTTTTTCTTTTTCTTTCATTTTAACTTCTCAATATACATTGTAGTTGATTTTCTTGAAAACTATTATTTTTAAAAAGTCAAGTCACTCAAAATGTGCATGTAGAATATGGAAAAATAATTTATTCAAGAAAATATACTAAAATTTGGTAAGAAGAGCAAGAGTCTGTGGTATTTAATACAGACCCACTTTCTCCCTACTCTCTTTCAACTCAGTGAGATGAAAACTCCACTCTAGACTGGTGCAGCCAAGAATACAGAGCTCATCTCACTCCAGCTCTCAGTCAGAGAGCTATTTTCCCAAGAGAAGTGAGACATCAGGATATCTCATTCTGTCCCCAGCTACCTTTTGCTGAGGTCAAGTTCTGAGTAGGTACAGGTGAGAGGTAAAATAATTTCAAATTGCTGACAGAAAATGTCTGTCACTCTAAAATTTATACCCAATAAAACTATCTTTTAAGAGTGAGGGCATGATTTAAAAAAATGAAAAGCAAATAAATTAGATAGTCTTTCTATCAACAGATTCCTCACTAAAGGAAATTATAGAGGATTGGCCTTAGGTAAGAAGGAAAATGATCCTAGCAGGAAAGTCTGAACCATAGCAGAGTATAATAAACAAAAAGAAATCTAAACAAAGAGTTATAGTGTAACAATAATCATGTCTAGTTTGAAGTTAAAAAATAAACACAATAGAACAAAATTCTAAAAAGTAATAGCAATAAGGGTAGACAGTATTTGGAATTCTAGCACTCTAAGATTTTTTTTTTGTTTGGAAGAACAGCCTAATACTTTTAATATTCATGTTAAACTTTCTAAAGTAATCAATAAAAGAATAGGAATAAAACCTGAAACTTTTCAATACTGAAAAGAAAAAATGAAATAAGAAGGAAAAACTAATTTAATCCAAAAGAAAGCAAAAAAAGAAAATTGAAAAAGACAGCCAAAAGATGCACAAATTGAGATAGCAGAATCTAAACATATCACTAATCACAATCAATGCAAATGGACTAGGTATCCAATTATAATCAAGGATTATAAGAATGAATTGAAGAAAAATATAGCTACATGGTTTTGAAAGCAGACAAAGACTGAAAAGATGCACCAAGCAAATAGTAAACAAAAGAAAGCTGGGATATTATATTAGTAACAGATAATCTTGTTGCCAAAGAACGGACTATAGATAAAAGTAGCTACTATATGTTGATAAAGAAATTCCATGCGTAGATATAAAGATTCTAACCCTATTTGCACCAAATAACATAGGTTCTAAGGGTCTAATGCACAAATTAACAGAACTAAACAGAGAATTTGAGAGTTCGTCATAATTCCAGAAGAATCCAACACAGCTTTCTCACAAATTGATATATCAAGCAGTATATTAGTTTCCTAGGACTGCCATAAAAAAATTACCACAAACGAGGTGGCTTAAAACAACAGAAATTTATTCTCTCAGAGTTCTGGAAGGTAGAGGTTAGAAATCAAGGTATTGGCAGGGTCATGCTCTCTCCTGCGACTGGGAGGGGAGAATCTGTTCCATGGCTCACTCCTTGCTTCTGGTGGTTGCCAGCACCTTGATATTCCCGGGCTTATCACCACATCACTTCTATCTCTACCTCTGTCTTCACATGACTTTCTCCTCTGTGTGTCTATCTTATAAAGACACAAGTGACTACATATAGGACTTAAACTGGAAATCCACGAAAAGCTCCTCCTCTCAAGACCCTTAATCACACCATTTACTACATAAGCTAATATTCGCAAGTTCCAGGATGAGATGTAAATATATCTTCTGGAGGAGAAGTACAATCCACTCTAAGCAATAAAACATTATTAAGGGTTTAGAAGATTAATAATTCAATAAAAAGTGAAATCTGATAGTCATATATGAAGCACAACTTTCAACAATTGGAGAATATACATTCTTTTAGAGGACATATGTAACATTTAAAAAAATGAATCTGGTATGTTGCGATAAAATGTCTTAAATTTCAAAGAGCTGAAATCGTAGACACTATTCTCTAACCACCACCAATATGCTGAAAATTTGTAGCAACAATACAAACTTTTAAAATACACATACTCATATAGTTTCCAAATACCATAACCCACTGAAAGAAATCAGGGCTTTTTGTAGAAAACACTGATTTCTTGTCTGGAGTCAGAAAATACAATGTGAACCTGGAACATTTGATTGTGCCAGAAAACAAGGAAGTGACCAACAGCTAAGAGGATGTGTCATAAAGGCACTGGAGCATATTTAAATGGCCAAATGTGGGACAATTTGAGCAGTGACAAAAATAGTAATGATGGTAATGGATTGTAACACATTGGCCCACAATGAAAATCAAAAATAAAGAGAGAGGGAGAGAGAAAGGAAAAAAGGAAAATCTCTTCTTTACAGGGAAAAGCCAGGTAATAAAGGCACAATAAATACTAGAATCAAAAACTCACTCTGTTGTGACCAGTAGTATAATAACTTACTGGGCAAGGAACATCAGTGGATAATAAAACCATTCAGTAGAAAGTTGTTGAAGAATAATATAGTCATATGGTGACATACATCACCCCATAGATTACTTATTAATAGCAGGCAGGAAAATAAAAGGACGTTACAATGGGGAACCTTGTCAGTCACTCCATTTTAACAAATAAGCTAAACTGCCCTTCACTAATGAAGGGAAACCCTGCATCAGGTGTTTTTGGTGATACAGTCTAAGGAAATTTACTGAGACAAAGAAGGCTTAAATAACCTATGTTACACAGCTGGTATGTGTTTATCATTCAAGGAAGACACTTACAGCAAACGTATCCTTGACTGTGCCCTTGACTGTGTCCAAGGAGGAGCTGGTGCTTACCCAGCCAGGAACATGGAACAGTCAAGACAGGACTAGTAAACAGTTTCTGCCACATCATACTGCAACCGTGTCCCAGACCCTGATACCACTAGGGGAAGATCCAATCCTTTCCTAGTTTGTATACCCAAGAGTTGGGGTTTCCCACCCTGAGCATGACATCTGACTCTTCCAGACTGTTGTTAGCAGCCCTATAAGGGAAATAGGGCAATGAGGGACCCGCACACCTGACCCTACTCTGTTTCTATAACTTCTTCCAGATGCATACAGTGCCTATGGCTTGGCCATTAGTGGCATAACAAATACATATTAAAATTTGTGGGATAGAGCTAATGCAATATTTAAAGGAAAATTTATGACTTGAGTTGATTATATTAAAATAAAGCTTGATAATTAATAATTTAGACAAAACAAATTAAGAAATCAGAAAAACAGAAAAAATAAACACAAAAAAGTAGACAAAAGGAAATAATTACATGACAGAAGAAATTAATAAAAACACAAATATGATATAGGGGATTAACCACGTCAAAGTCATTTCTTTCAGAAAGATAATAAAATATAGCAACCCCTCCAGAAGTGATTAAAAATAAAGGAAATCACAAATAAAAGATTAAGAATTAAAAAGAATAAAATTTATAGATGTAGTAAAACTTAGCAAGGTAAAACATTTTTTAAAACTCCATATCAGTAAAGTTGACTACTTACATAAATGGGAAAATTCCTTAAAAAATGATTTATCAAAATCACTTAAGAAATGTTTAAAAACAGAATAATATTATAGCCTTTAAATAAGTCTAATCATCAGTCATAGCTTTTATATGAGGACAGATGATATCTGAAAGACTTCTGTTGAATATTCAAGAGACAAATAATTTGAATATTATATAAAATATTTCAGAAAAGTTTAAAAGATAAACAATTATTTATTCTCTTATTAGGTAAATGAGAAGCATTTAGTAAAATTTGATAACCACTTATGAAAAATCTCAACAAATAGGAAAGGAAAGGAATCATAATAAATCTATAGCAAACATATGAGCATATGAGCCAACAATGAAACATTAAATGCCCTCCTTTTACAATCATATAAAATAAAGTGGCTGCTATTATGTCTTCTATTCCACAGAATACTGAAAGCCCTAGAAGATGCAATAAAACAGAAAGTAATAAAACATACGGAGATTGAAAAGTAAGAAACAAAACTACCATTATAGCAAAAAGATATGATTACTTACGTTTAGAAACCACCACTAACAATATCTATGTACAAATTATTAAAATTTGTGAGTTAGACAGATTGCTTAAAATAAAAAAATAGAAAGTCAACTGCATTTTTTCCAACAACAAAATTTTCTATTCAACTTTCAACAGAAAATCTAATTTTAAATAAAGCAGCATTTATCAGAGCAACATAAAATGAGGCAATTAAGAACAAATCTAATATAGAATGTACAAGACCTTTTTGAAGAAAATTTTAAAACTTTATTAAAGGACACTTAAAAGAGATAAACAAAGAGGCTAAGTTTATGGTTAGAAAGCCTCAATACCATAAAGAAGTTGGTTCTTTCCAGCTGAATTTAATGCAATTCCAGTAGATAACCCTATCTTTCCCTTTTTCATGAATCTTAATAATTTCCAATGTGTAAGTATCAAAGAGTATAGAGCCAAGATTAGCAAGATACCCTCAAAGAAGAATAAAGTGTAGAGAATCTTGCTATCAGTAATCAAGACTTTTTATAAAACTGTGGTCATAGAGAAAATGCATTATTTATGCAGGATTATAAAAATAGTTCAAAGAAAAATAATAGAGAGTCTCAAAACACACACACACAATCTGATTTATGACATAATGGAATTGGAAATCAGTAAATATATATTATTTTATAAATGATGATGAGGTAATTAAATTACACATACAAAAAATAAAATCAGGCTTCTACTTTACATCATACACAATTACGATTTTAGTCAGAATTCTAGCACTTCATTTATATTAACTCACTTTAAACTGAAGATTACAAAATTATAGAGATTTTTTAAAAGTTATCCTTACTTTACTGATCACAAAATTGAGACAAAGAGAGGTCAAGAAACTTGACCATGTTGAAATTTGCACAGGGTGAATTTTACTAACTGCTAATAGCTGGGATTCAAAACTCAGATGGCTGATTTTAAAATCCTTGCTCATAACCACTATGCAAACTGTTCTTTTTATTCATTCCAGACAGATTAAAGACTTAAATAAAAAATTTTAACTTTATAACTTTTAGGGAAAAAAAATCTACAAAATATTTTTATAAACCTGAGGTAGCAAAGAATTTCTAAACAAGATGCAAAAAGCACACACTATAAAAGAAAAGATAAATTTAGCAGCAATAAACTTCACCTCATCATAGACACTTTAAGGAGATAAAAATTTGAGCCGCAGAACTGAAGATGATAAATGGAACATTAATAACTAACAATTAGCTTTCAGAATTTTTAAAAATTGCCTTTGAGACAATAATGAATAGATTTAAAAAGTCCCATTTCAAAGAACAAAAGATATAACAGGCATTTCTCATACAAGCATTTCACAAAAGAATAACCAAGAGTTGCCAAAATACTCAAACTTGATATGCTCTAACTCATCAGTAGCCAGGAAAATGTGAAGTAAAACCAAAATTAGATTCTATTCATACCCACCAGATTGGCAAAAATCAGAAAGATCTGTAATATC
This sequence comes from Cynocephalus volans, assembly GCF_027409185.1. Lineage (NCBI taxonomy): Eukaryota > Metazoa > Chordata > Mammalia > Dermoptera > Cynocephalidae > Cynocephalus > Cynocephalus volans. Next base: position 49,584,858 of record NC_084462.1, read on the forward strand.
AAGTATTGGCAACAATGTAAAATGACAATCTTTATACATTGCTGGTCAGAACATAACTCTGACCAACTACTTTAGATACAATTTGTATTACCCAATAAGGGAAAAAATATACTCCCTGTCTACACAGCAATTCTACTCCTAAGCCATATACAAGAACAGTCTTGGCAGCTTTGTTTGTAATCCCAAAACAAAAATTTTTTTAAAAACCACACAAATATATTTCAACCAACAATCAGATATATAAACTTGCATGTATTTGTGCAATTAAATATCACCTAGCAGTGGATGTAAAATAAAATAGGGCGATACATCAACATGAATGGATTTTGAAAACTTTAAAAGACAAATATAATTGAACACATACCTCGTGGTTTTGTTTATTAAAGGTGAAAAGTAGGCAAAACTAAGTAATATATTGCTTAGCGGTACATACATACCTAGCAAAACCATAAAGGAAAGCAAAAATGCACATAGGAATAGAAAGATAAAATGGTGGTCGTGTCTATGAGAAAGGGGGATACAGATTGGGGAAGAGCACGCCAGACTAGAGAGGTTATTGTGATTGTCTTATTTTAATTGCAACCAGCATGATCATTTTATCATTATTTTTCCAACGATACACAGACGTCAGATATACTTTAAAAAATATATGATATATACTCAAAGTGTATGATATTTAGAAGAGTTTTAAAAAGGAATGTAAGAAATAAAACAAGTCTGGAATGAGGCAAAGAAAATTGTTAAGAACCTGACATTGCCTTCATGTGTATTTGGGGATCAGAGGAGAGTATCCACATTTTGGGGTTTTTTTTCCTTTTATTACATTCTTTGTCTGTTTTTCTTTTCTTTTCTTTTCTCTTTCTCCCCCCCAGAGGCTGTCCAGTATGGGGATTCAAGCCCTTGACCTTGCCATTAGCATCATGCTTTAACCAAGTAAGCTCACCAGCCAGCCCCTGTTCTTGTTTTTACCAATCACATATTTGTTTTGAATTTAAAAATAAGATCAATGATAATGCTTTAATGGAAATCTTTATCTATGGTTAGGACAAATTCCTAAGAGTTTCAAGATACGGTACTTTAAAAAAAAATAATAATAAAAACAGGCAAAATGTCCTTCAGTGGGTGAATGGATAAAACAAACAGTCACAGGGAAAACTACCCAGTAGACAAACAAACAAAAACTCATAGATATCAACGCATGCAACAACTCAAGGGTGGAATGCTGAGTTAAAGAAACCAGTCTCAAAAGGTTACAAACTGCATGATTCCATTTTTATGACATTTTCAAAAGGCAAACTATAGTGAACTATAAAGAGGGAGAATAGATCAGTGGTTACCATGGAGGGAGGTTTTCAGAAAGATGGAACTTTTCTACCTGCTGATTATGGTGGTGGTTGCACAAATCTATACAAGTAAAAATCAGACCAGCTTACACCCCCCAACACATAAACACACATCAATTTTACTGTATAATTAGAAGGAAGGAAGGAAGGAAGGAAAGAAGGCAGGCAGACAGGCATCTATCTTCATGCAATATGATATCCTAGATGAATCCTGGAACAGAAAATGAACATCAGTGAAAAAAACCAATAAAGTACAAATAAAGTCTGCAGTTTCATTAATAGTAATACACTGATTTACATTTCTTAGTTTTGACAAATTTACTACAGTAACATAAGATGTTAACGTTAGGAAAAACTGCATAAGTGTCTATAGAAACTCTTCATATTACCTTTTCAACTTTTTCGTAAATCTAAAATTATTCCCCCAAAATATTTAGTTGAAAAAATCTATAGACAAATGGAGATACTATAATTTTTATTTTTTAAAATGGGGAAAAGAATATACCTGCGTATGTGTTTACATAATCCATAGATGTATCTAGAATAATATGCAAGAAACCAGTTGCCTCTGAGGAGCAGAAGTGGGTCTCTAGAGGACTAGAGTGTGAGAGAGATTTTTAATTACGCACGTTTTTATATTTTCAATTTTACATCACATGAGCGTATTAACTATTTGAAATGAAATTAATTTTTTAAAATGCCAGGGGTTAAATTGGTTGGCCAAAGGCTACGTATCTTTTACAGTTTGATACCCACAGCTGAATTGCCTGTGAAGAAGTTTCTCATGAACTGATAAGGAAACAGCCCCAAGCTCATTTCTGATGCTTTCCTTAGTTTGCTGTAACTGTCCTGCAATTCATTATTCATCTTTAGTTGTTTTAATGCTTCCAGCAGCTTCTAATCATTGAAATATGTATCATGCCCAGCCCAGAGCAGCCTTGTCACCAGCGCTCAGGCTGCAGGAATGGAACTCACCTGGGAGGGACCCATTGAGTTATGATTTGAGACCCCCAATGAAATTCTACACTGTCATAAGGTAAAGACCTTATGTGGACAGCAGCTTGTCATTGAAACACTGGACTTTTCCCACAGACACTCCAGGAGGGAGAAATCCAGTGGATGAACCTGGCTTTGCAATCATCAGTCCTTTCTCCAGGAGATAGGGTGGGGGCAGATTTCTCCCCCACTGGGCAAATCATTTGATATCTTTCCTGTATCTATGATATGATATTCATATTCATAGAAGAAATTCATAGAAAGAAATTACTGGTAGTTATCTTCTAAAGTGGTTTTATTATTCATTTTTTAAATCTTCACTTTTGACACAACCATCCATATAAGTTTCAAGTGCTAGAGGGTGACTAAATAGCCTTTAAATACCTTTTCCTTATCTCTGAAAATGGAATATAAATGAGACATTTCTTTGCTGCTTATAAAGCAGCCCAGGCTTGGTACTTCTGTGGGGAATTAATTGCACACCCACTGGGGGTTTTGCTTGAAGGGACCAGGGAATCATTCCTTCATTTCTAATAAGATGTTTTTTGTTTCTTGGTTTGTTTTATGTTTCTTACTGTGAAACTCTGCTGCCCAGAGCTGAGCTAGCTGTTCATTGGCAAATATCCAGGGAGGCTCCTTTGCAAGGACTAGGATATTAATACCACCCCCTAGAGTTGTGGAAAAAAGCAACCCCTTTGCCTGTGCTCATTGCTTGAGAACAATCAAATGATAACAAAACGTGTGATTACAACATCCATGTCTTGCTTCATGTGGTGAATGGCACAAACGGACGCAGTACCATAATGCTTAAAGTGACAGCAAAGGCAAAGGCTGTCAGAGCAATCACTCTCAGGAACAGGATACTCTCCCCATTAATCAGATTGAAACACTGAGGCACAACATGATATTCTATAAGGAATACAGAACCTTCGATTTCTTTCAAAGTTTGCACAAATTTGAAAAGCATTTTCTCACTCACTCTCAGGTAGAAAATACAAAACAACTATTTCCCTTGTGAATTCCACACTACTGAAAAATGAAAATCACTCAGATTGCCTCAAAAGTTCTGATAATGGGCATGCTGCCAGTATGAATCTGGCCTTCACATCTTGGACACAAGGGGTGACAATCAGCTTTGTATCTCATGAATATTCACAACCAATTTAAAAAAAAGTTCTTTGGTGGTTGTAACAAAGAGACTCCCTAAATCATCTGAGATGTAAGAAGCTCTGCTTAGCACAGGAACAGATACGACAAAAGGCGGATGTGGAAGGTGGGTAGAACTTGCTCATGGAACAAGCACTCACTGGGCTGTGCTTGGAAGAGTGGGTTACAGAAGGAGGAACTTTTTAAAGGATGGTAGCATTCAAAGAGGTACAGACAGAAGAGAGAAGAAAAACAAACTGACAGAAAAAAGCATTTTAGAGAAAGCTAGAAAAAGCATTTTAGAGGAGGACCGAGTGGATAGTAGCAATTTCTCTGGGAAGAGCCAGGCTGCCCACCAAGGTGTGAATTTTACCTGAAGCCAGAAGGGATCTTGAGACAAGGAGAAAAGTACCGGGTGTTGTTGGTTGCAAGCAACAGAGACAGGTTCTGGTTAACTCAGGCCGAAAAATCATCAGTGGAGAACTATTGGGCTGGACGTCAGAAGCAGAGTCCAGGCCACAGGAGCAGACTGGCTAGAATGACCCCACCAGCACCACTGACCTGGTCACTCAGTGTTGCTTGGGCTGTACCCTTGACCACACTCTAGTAGGAGTGCTTGGGCAGCAATACCCGTGTTTCTGTGTCAGTTGCTTAGGAATCACTATCACAGGTGGAAGCATCTGGTTGGCCAAGCCCAGGCTACGTGACCACTTTCTTGCTGCCAGTGGGCAGCCAAAGAGAGAGACTGACTCTTTGTTTGAGCATCCATAGGGAGAGGTGGGGCTCTCCCTCCCAATGAGACTGTCAATCAGAAACCTCCCAGAAAAGAGGTGTTTGGTTACGGAATAGCCCAAAGAAACAAAAATGCAAGCAACCCAGCACCCATAAAGATCTGAATTACTGTGTAGAAGAATAGGAGACATGGGCATGGAGGAAGGGGAGAGAATTGAAGGAAAAGAGATAGAGACAATGAATGAGAAAAACCCATGCCAGAGGAAGGAACTGGAGAGACAACTCTTAGAGATGTTTTATTCGACTTCAAAGAAAGGTAAAGTCAAACCTTAAAGACAGGGTGTCTTGGCTCAGACTCTGCTTCCTAAAGCACTGTCTATACCAAGGGCTAGCATATATTTAGTGCATCTGAGATAGCGTCCCCAGAGACATTGAGTGGGGAAGTAAGCAGAGTGAAATAGAGACGGAGGAGAATAAAGGGTGCATCCTCATGAATCTATGCTATGGGCGACTGTGGCTCACTCCCGCCTATACCCTCTGAGGACCTGGGTAGAATGCACCTTAGAATGGCTCACCTGAGCAGTGGAAGAGGACAGCAGCCATCCAATTGGTCTAGCTTCACGTTGGCCAAGATTGCCCTGTGGACATTAATACCCTTGCATTTGTGAATTCTGAGTGGTTTTCTGCAGGATTGTCTTGCACAGGGCAGAAAGGAAGACATTTGGGGTCGAGCTGAGGACGTGGCTGCTGTGTAAATCCTGTAGTTACTACAGAAGTTGTAGTACAAAATGGGTGGAGAGAATGGAAAGCTGAGCATAAGAGATGTCCAAATACTGTACAGATGAAAACATGCTGTTTATCAGTGTCAAATGTATATGTTGAGACCATGACCTTGAATACCCATGATCTCTGTATAGCAGGACAAGGTTGAGCTCATAACAGATGACAGCAATCTGTGAACAGTAAAGACCTCTCATGGTGCCAGAGGGTGCACATAGAGAAAGGAATGTTACCTAAGGAAGAAATTAGAGAAGTTGGGGCACCTGGAGTGAGAATATTACATTCTTCCTAATGGTGACCGTGGGAAGATACTCAGACACAGCAGTAATCATCAAATTGAGTTGGTCCTCTGTCAGGCACTCCTTTTTGCCAGAACCTATCCCATCTCAACAATGGTCATGAAGGGACTAAAGGATCATGGCTTCTAGAACTTTCTAACATGACCCTCTGGTCATCATGGGTACCACATACTCATACATTTTTAGGTGAGATGATGCTTTTTTTTACTTCACTAAATAAAACATTGAAAGAAATAAAACAAATATTTATTCATTCCATTTCTAAGGAAGGATACTATGAAATCTACCTCTAGAGCCTAACGTGGAGGCTGAAATCCTGTTTGTGAACCAACTTCAGCCACAATCAGATGCATAAATGGTTCTGGCAATGCAGACCTGCTGCACACTTAGATAGAGCATTAAACAAGTTAGTGATCCTGTAAAAGAGACCAAGTAGGAAGGATCCGAGTTGGAGGCAGAGATCCAGGTAAGTGGATCCTGGAAGCTCAGGGAGAAGAGGGTTTCAAAAGCTAAAGTGTCAGATACCATAATACAGTCTAAATAAACTACACATTGCTGGTCTTAAAAGTGGTCTTTCCCCATGACTAAACATATTTTTGGAAAAGCTTGTACTTACAAAAGTATTTGGTACAAATATGTGTATTTGCAGTGATCGTGCAGTAGAGAGCCACCTATGGGACCACGTTGCACAAATAATACTTAGTCCTGTGAATACGCTTACTCTATGTCAGTCTTACTTTTACAGGAAACAGGAGAAGAAGTGTGGCTAGGATTTAAACAGTAACACAATGAACTCATCTAGGCATGGATTAAATAGCAAACACAAGGTGTACAGCTGCAGCTGGACCTTCTGGGTTAATGCACCTGAGCACTATGTTACTATGAAGGAGCAGGGGGATGGGGAGGTGAGGGAAGAAAGGAGAAAGTCTGAAGGAAAGAAACAGAAATGAGCAGGCTTCCCTTTCTTCTACTTTTGCCCAAAAGAATAAAGAGTTCAAGAAGAATAAGGTTTTTTCTTCCACACACTAAAATGCAATTGCTTCTTCAAATTATTCAGATCTCAGAAAGTGAACGGCACACTCTTCAATGACACTTTTGCTCACAAGAGCTCAGTGCTGGGTGGTAAACCCACTGCCTGGTGCTATGCATTATTCATCAGTGCTGGAAAGAGTCTAATCATCCGTTCTGTTGTTAATGGCCTGTACATAGTTGCTTTTGACAAGAACATTTAATACAACATTTAACACCAGTACGAAGTGGGGGTCAGAGGAGGGAGGAAAACACAAAACAATATAACAGGGCTGAGAAACTGGAGCCTATGTATTATGGCAGCTGGAGGTTGGTGATAGAAAGACAGCCTTTCACTCTAAAACTTGGCAGATCAGGTGTCCAGGTGTCCTTGAACTGGGGAGAGAGCAATCAAACCACAAGGCAGAAAATGTAAATATGTCTGTAGTGATGCCCTGTTGGGGGACAGGTGCAAAGACCACCCAAGGCACTGGGTAGAGACCCCCCCCAGTCTTCCTCTCACACTATCTCTGAGCACACCCCTTCCTCTCTCAAAGCAGACTGTCTTTTCCCTTTGAGTCTCCCCATAACCTCCAGCACCCCCGTCTGTGTGCAGTAGGCTGCAGAGGAAAGAGACCTGGGTTTGCTCCAGCGTCATCACTGACCAGTGCATCTCAGAAAAGGTGTTTCTGAGCCTCAGTGCTCACTTTTGGTCGTGAGGATAAACAATATCAACTTCTCAAGATGGTCATGAGACTTAAACGAGAAAAGGCAGGTAAAATTCCTGGTAGAGTGCCCAGAATATGTTCAGTTCTTACTATTAATTTTCTTGCCCTTTTCTCTCATCTGTAAGTCAGAGATAACAGCACCTGTGTCAGAGGAGTGCAGTGAAGGTCAAAGATGATGTTTGAGACAAAAACATAGGGTTTTGTTCAGGTGGAGTAGTTACTTTTGATAAGTCTAGACATTTGTTAGGAATAGGGTTCTTTATATTTATTTCTCTAATAATTGGAAAAAGACCATGACTGGAAATATGGAATTAACACATGCCGTACAAAGTCCTGGTTAAAAAGCAGAGAAGTAGCCAGTGTTATCCTGGGCATCACCAGTTCTCAGAGCATTTGAATGGGATCATTCACACTTCCCTGGTGTGTGGCTCATACCTGCAGGTGGCAAGACCTCCTACTCCCCATCCCTCCTTGTGATTGTTCCACATGTACTCACAAATCTTCTGTGTTCTGCCCCAGGCCTCCTGTTGATGTCACTTCCAGAGACCGAAGGTCTTTTTTGAGAAAATTTACTTCCATGTTAAAAGTGCCATTCCCTTGCACATCCCAAAGTAACCAACCAAATCTTCTTGGTTCTCCCTGTACCAGAGACAAGACGTGTTGCAAGAAAAAGGAAGAATACCTCTTTCTCAACTCCATGTCACATTGTGTAGCCTGGACCCAGAGCAGGTCCTAAGTCTCACGTGGTCTGTAGGGAAAAGTGTTTCAACCTAGTCTTCTCCCTGCCTTGCCACCTTGCAAAGGGCTCAACCTCCATTCAAAGAGAATCTCCTGAAAACTGATAGCAATCCAGGACTCCACCTTTTCAGTGCTGCCCCACCCCACTCCCCATACCTTTGCCTCCAAGCACTTAAGAATAAAGCTCCTTGCAGGGCCTTCCCCCACCCCATACCGTGCAAACCAATCCATGCTAACAGTGCCTATATACACTAACAATGCTACCAGCTCACAAATATCTGAAAACTACTCAGCTACAATCACAAAACACAACTCACACACACACATGAACACACACACACACACACACACATGAACACACTTGATTTAAGCCCACAGATAAAAACTGATCACATTCACCCAGGGAGATTCTTCCTCTGTTAAATCATTTTCACCTTCATTGCTTTTAAACTGTCACTCAAGTGAAATGTCTCTCTCCTCCCATGCAACAGGCTAGGACATTCCAAATAAAGCAAAGTTAAAACTCTAATTTATTTTCAGAGCAGTAGCTACTTAGCTTCACAGATGCCAGATACGAATGCCTTAAAACTACTGCACCTGGCTTCTGGTCAAGATGGCAGAATAGACAGTCCCCAGAATCACTCTCTCCCACAAATAGAATAATTTACAACTATTAAAAAGCAATGACAGCCAAGCTGGGACCACTAGAGCTCAGGGAAAGAGGAGGAGAGACCTATGGAGTACATGAAAGCAGGAGAAGCCATGATGAGAGAAAGAAAAAACTGCTCCAACCATTTCGACCCCTGGCTGTATCCAGGCTGGAGCTGCTGAGCTCATGGAGCAACAGCTGGCAAAAGCCATAGCTGTGCCTTTCTGATGAAGTTGGTTGGAGGAGGCAAGGGAGAAGAGGGCCTTGGTGGCCCCCGGGCCACCAAGACCACTAATATGATTCCCATGGACCCACATAAGAGCAAGGAGCCACAACAATTGAAAAAAGGAGCCACTTGGAGGGCAGTGAGTCATTGCAAGGGACTGGCACATAGCCCATCCCATGGGCTGTAGTTGGAGCATGGGTGGTGGGGGAGACAGGCCCACCAGGGGAACACTGGGGCACAGCAAGGACAGCTGATCTGCCCCCCAATCAGCACAGCACCACTCAGTGGACTGGTCAGGAATACAGAACCGAAGGGGGTACAGTTTGCTGAAAAGACTCAGGCTCAGACTAGAGTTTCCACACAACCCAGGTGTACCGGACCTCACAAGACCTGTAAGTACCGATAGAGTCAATCACTAAAACCTGAGCTGCACAAAAAGCTTTCCCCAGAGAATCAGAAGCAAAGCAGCAATTTAACTCAACCACAGGGCTCAAGTACTGGTTCCCACAGGAAGTTTCCCCATTTTAGAAGTAGGAAAAGGACAACAGGTTAGTTCCAGTGCAGAGTTTAAGTAGTGGGAACAGGAAATAATCCAACACAGAACTGGAAGAAAAAACAAAATACCCACAGACCAGAGACAAAGTTTGATATTAACTAGTAAAGGTCTCACATCATCAAAGAACACCTATAACACGTGAAAGGTCCAGAAGTCCCCTGGGCTACCAAACCAGGGATGGGGGAGTGCTGGGGACCTCAGTCATGCCCCCAATACCCACAACCAGCCCAGCAATGACCACCGAGCTGATGTAAGAAATGCCCCAGGCTCCCAACCTGGGATGGTGGGGGGTGAGGGCTTTAGCCACACCCCCCAACATCTGCTCCCAGCCCAGCAATTACCAAGCCACCACTGGAAGCCCTCTGGTCTCCCTGCAGGAATGAGTGAGGTGCCACAGGTGTCAACCCACCCCTCCACCTTCCTCCTTCTCCCACTCTATTTCCTTCCCCTTCCCCTCTGCCCTTCCCCCCAAGTGCTCAGCAACAACATCATAGAATGTAAAAAAATAACATAAATAAATAAATAAATAATATTTGAAGATTATATTTTTTAAAAAACCTACTGAACTCAGTGACTCAGCATTACAGAATCATCTTAAATGTGGGGTGGAGAATAGTCCAGACCTCTAGTGTAGACAGCCAATCTGCTTCTGCAAATTTGCTGTCTTTTCAGCTAAACCAAGCAGAAGTGGGCTTGATGCCTACTTGACCCAAAAGACTGCTGTATCATGGACCTGGCGACCAAAGCTAATTGGAGCTTAGTGGTTCCCTATAGAGATAAAACCAAGGGAAAATCAGAAAGCAAAAATCATAGATTCATATCCATTTGCTTAATCACCACTCCTAGCTCTGTGGTGCATGAGACCGACAGATGGATACCTCACTGTATTTGGGTCTCTATTTGCATTTGCTGCTTCATCTCACTCTTCATCTGCCCTGCATTTTGGCTTGCCATATGCTATGGTCTGAATGTTTGTCCCCTCCAAAGCTCACATGGAAACTTGATCCCCAGTGTGGCAGTGTTGAGAGGTGGGGCCTTTGGCAAGTGATTGGGTTGTGAGGTCTCTGCCCTCATGAGTGGATTAATCCATTTATGGATATATGGATTAATGGGTTAATAGATGAGTGGGTTATCACGAGAGGGGCACTGGTGGTTTTATAAGGAGAGCAAGTGAGCATATTAACTCGTACTTCCCTTCCTCACCATGGGATACTCTGTGACACCTCAGGACTCTTCAGAATGTCCCCACCAAAAAGAAGGCCCTCACCAGATGTACCCTTCAACCTCGGACTTCCCAGCCTCCAAAACTGTAGGAACTAAATTTTGTTTTTTTATAAAGTATCCACTTTCGGGTATTCTGTTATAGGCAACAGAAAACAGACTGACACACCATTTTTTATCTTCTTGCAATCCCTGCACTGTGAGATCTAAGACCTCACTGGCATCTCCTTACAGGGTTGCATCAGATCATGTAAATGAAGAACACTCCATGAAACGAAGTTAGGGACTGTATTCTGCAGATTTATTTTTCTCCAAGCAAGTCACATCTTGCTCTTTATGGCACCCTCAGTTTCAGTAATTGGAGGATAAATATTTCTTTTCTTAAAAAAGGGAGATTCTTAATCAGCCTTCCAGAGGGAAAAATTGCCACTGGAAAGGTTTTACAATAAAAATAAGAGAATAACGAGATCTGAGATTGGAAAGATAAATGTGCTTATTTGACCCTCTCTTTGAGGCAAAACGCTATTTAATTCCTTCTGAGTCTCAAGTGTCATGGCCTGTGTCCTTGGCCTTCACAAACAATTTCTCAGTTTACAAGTGAACCTGCACAGAAAAATCACATTTTTTTTTTTTACTGTGGCAAAACATACATTAATAAAACTTATGATTTCAACCATCTTTAAGTGTACAGTTCAGTAGCATCAAGTACATTCACACTGTTGTGTAACTATCACTATTATCCATCTCCAGAATATGATCTTCTTCCCCACCGAAAACTCTATGCCTGTTAAACTGTAATGCCCCATGTCCCCTCTCTCCAGCCCCTGGCAACCACCATTCTACTTTCCGTCTCTATAAATTTGACTAGTCTAGGTACCTCATTTAAGCAGAATCATATAGTATTTGTCCTTTTGTGTCTGATGTATTTCAAAAATCATAACTTTTAAATTGAGGGAAACACAGTTAGAAGGAGATAGTCAATATTTTGAAAGACACAGCCCCCAACTCAAATCCTGCCTTTGCCCCTTACTCCTTCTGTATTTCCAGGGAAAATCCTCTAAACCTGTTTCCTCATTACCTTCTAAAGATCATATTAATAAATCTGTGTTGTGTGACTATCATAAGGGCTAATGTGTCCATAGCATGGTATTGGGTATAGAATGAATACTCAGTGAATATAATTTTCACTTCCAACTCCTAAGCCTAAGGAATCTGAGATAAATTTGGATCCCTAACTGTCAAGTTACTGAAGTCTTAGCTTAAACTAGTGCTTATGTGCCTATCAGATATAAACTGAAATGGACTGTCTTTAAAATGTAAGTGAATAAGGATATCTTCCACAAAGGTTTATTGTGGCAATAAAATAAGATTAAATATGAGATCTCAATATATAGAATTCAATAACAGTTGATCCAATCTCAATCACAGGAATTCCAGCCCAGCATCAGATTATCTGGGATCCATACGATGAAAGTGATACACCCCCCATGACAAGAGAGAAGAAAATATGTTGCATTCATAGCATATAAGGAGAGGGGTATGGGCTCATAAAAAGCCTTGTATTTCATGGAATGCAAATACTATTAAATAGATATATGTTTGATAGAATTTTTAAATTTTATTGTTGGAATAAAAACTAAAGGTCATTAACACCAATACTAACATTTCACACAGCTGGTAATGGTTCCTGCCTTATGTCTCTAACTCCTTCCTCACCAATAGAATGCTATTATCTGTTTCACTATATTCCTGAAAAATGAGCCTTGTTCTTACCTTCCAGCCAATGTAATGAAACTTTCTCTTGTGCTAGCACATCATTATTATTAAGCTCTGTTCTGCTTCTGCCATTTCTGGAAGGGCTTGATCTCTAAGAAAATTAGGCTGAGTTTATAGCCAGCAGAACTTAACTTTTAACTCATGAAATGAAAAGATTTTGGACTAGTTCCCTGTGACAAGGGAAAAGCAAGATATCTGAGTTTTTGGCTTGGGTAACTGAAGAAACTTACATACAACAAAGGTTGCACTGAATCCAACCAAGCAAAATATTTAATGTTATATATATTTAAAAGTTTAAAATGAATAGACCCACAAAAATACAGAATACACACACACACATACATGCACACATACACACATACATAAATATCTAAGTTGGACCCTAGAACAGGAGCTAGGAATTTAGCACTATGTTAACTGAATAATCACTCCCAAAGATATCAGTTCCTAATCTCTGGAATCTGTCAGTGTTATTTTATTTGGAAAGAATCTTTTGCAGATGTGATTCAGTTAAGGATATTGAGATGTGGAGGTTATCTTGATTTATCTGGGTGGACCCTAAATGAAATCATACATGTCCTTATAAGAAGGTGGTTGAGGGAGATCTGACACACAGGGAGAAGAAAGTGATGTGAGGACAGAGCAGAGAGAGATTTGAAGATGCTGGCCTTGAGGATCAGAATGACGCAGCCACAAGCCAAGAAAAGCTGGCAGCCACCAGAAACTGGAATAGGCAAAACAAAGATTCTCCCTAGACCTCCAGATTAAATGCAGCCCTACAATACCTTCATTTCAACCAAGTGATAGTGATTTTGGATTTCTGTCCTCTAAAACTATGAAAGAATACTTGCTGTTGCTTAAGCCACCAAGTTTATGGTAATATGTTTCAGCAGCCATAGGAAACTAATACAAGCAGTATGAAAAGGACAGTTTAATCTCTTCTCTCATGGGTCATACAGTCTAAAAGAGAAGATGGAAAATTAAAGTGCTGACAGTAACATACGATGGAGGTTAGGATAGGAAAGGAAAGGGTGCTTCAACAGCATATTAGCAGGGGGCCTAATCTAGCACTGGAGGTCAGGGAGGGCCATGCTGAAAGTGCTTAAAGTAAGGTCCAGAGATCTGAAGTTAGTAACAGTAACATGAGAAGGTGCAGGGCAGTCCTAGAAGTGTGTTCCACCCTGTGCAAGAGGCCACAGAGAGCATTCCACAATCTGGCCCTGAAAACAGCTCAGTGGGCCAGAACATGGAGCAAACTGAGAGGCAGGGGATGAGGTAAGGCAGGTAAAGACCATGCTGTGCAAGAACTACTAAACAAGCCACAGGATATAGAGTTTATCTTAGAAGCAATGGGAAGCCACCCAAAGTTTTCGAGTCAGGGGATGATGTATCAGATTTCATGTTTTTTAAATGGTTAATTTGGGTTTCACTACAAAGAATAAATAGAATTAGAGAGGAACAAGACAAATTGGAGAAGCCATGGCTATAATTCAGGCAAAAGACAATTGTAGCTTGTATCAAAACCAAGAACAGTGGCAGTGAGGCTGGAGAAAGGAGTCGCCACCTGCAAGATGGAATAGGACTGTGTGATTGATTGGCTGTGGGACATGTGATCAAAGACGCTCCCTTTAGTGAGGTAGGGTATGTTGAGATTTTGGGTAGGGGGAGTGATTATGAGTTTGGTTTTGGATGTGTTGAGTTTGACATACTGGTAAAAAATAAAAATAGAGATATTGATTTGGCAACTGGAAATACAGATATGAAACTTGAGTATGAGTCTGGCCTAGAGAGGCAGAGTGGGATTTACTGTCTAGGAAGAGGGGGAAGAGAGAGGAAAGAGAAAATGGTCCGGGATAGAGACAAGAGGAAAACTTAGTGAACGCCAGTCCCTGCAAAGTAACACCAAGATGAGAGGCTCTATCCATCAGACAACCTCTCCATTACTTAAAACTTCCCCATGCTGGGATGGCATTTTTTTTTAAAGTTTCTTAAAGAATATGTTTACACACTGTTTCATAAATGAATTCATTTTTTTTATTCAGCAATGAGATGATAGACATTGTGGAGACAAAAAGATAAATAGAAAATGGGAACTGCCTTCATCGTCCACAATATTAAAAATAAATATGCTCAGTATTATACACAGGTCTAATAACATCCCTGTTTACTGATGCAGCTAATATTTATTGAGTGCCTATTATGTTGTTTGGCCTTCAGGTTGTAGCAGTGAATAAGACAGAGAAGGACCCTGTACTCAAGGAGTTTACCTTCTAAACAAAGTACTTTGAGGGTAGAGAGAAGAACGTACCTACTGGGTAATGTGCATTGGAAGATAAAGCATCCAGTATCTTCTAGCAGGCTAGGCTAGTGGTTGGAGAAATTGGAGAAGGCTACTCAGACAAGGTGACTTGTGATGTGAAGTTCGTCAAAGGAAGAGGAATTAACCAGATAATGGAGAGGGGAGGGCATAGAAGGTGGGACACATAACAAAATAACCATTCAGAGATGAGAAAGTACCCAACAACTTCAGAAAATGGGGAACAAATTATGGAGCTGAGACATTGGAGATTGAGGCCAGATTCTGAAGAATCTTGAATGCTGTGCAAAGCAATGTGGACTCCACATATTTCTAGCCCACCAGGTATGAACTTTTATTTCTGGCCTAGCTGAACCTGTTAATAGCTGAATCTGTTAATAACCAGACAGCAGAACATTCTGCATACCATAGATCACGCTCCATCTCAACAATAAGTGATTACAATAAATAAAACGGGTTTGTGCTATAGGATGAGATTTATTCCTTAAAATCTTCTGGCTAGGGATTCAATATACCAGGGGATAAAGGAGAGTCTCCATTCCTGGAGTTCTTAAGGTTTTGAAACCATTTCAGGCCAGTCTTGTCTAGACCTGTGAAGCCAACCTGTATGACCACATTTGTCCCTCTGGACTCAGGATTTTTATGATTGTGGGACCTTGCAGCACATTTAGAGGACAAGCTAAAAATAGATTGATGGAGTAAAACTAAAACAATGGAAGAATTTTATTTCATATTCATATCTGCATTTATAGCTCTTTTAAAAACTGTGGCCTTTCCTTTGCTGTGCAAAAACTCTTGCAGCATCTTGGAATCAGGCAAAAATAAGATACATTTTGTGGTTCCCCAGCCAATTATTTTATCAGCTATCCAGCAACACAGCCTCAAGCTTTTATAATATGTTTGCTGAACTTTAATTAATATAAATGCTTTAAGTTTATTCTCATAACAGAAGATAAGACCACTGTTGTATATCAAATAATAAAAAATTGATGCTGTTTGTCACCATTAGAGCAAATATTGCATTTATCTCCGAGTAGAATATTTATTTGGAAGTAATTTTAAAGCTACATATAGCCATAATCTTTCTTCAAAATGATGAATTTCCAAGGCCAAGACTTGTATGATAAAATCCCACTATGTAATTTAATGATCTAGAAGAATGATTTGAGCATCGTTGAATTTATGGACTTTCTGTGTATTAAGAAGCAGACGTGAGCTCAGACTTCTCCAGTGATGAATAGGTACAGGGGCATGAACAGCAACTATTCATATAAGGCCAGGGTCTCTTCAAACCATACCATCTTTGGGTCAAAATGTGCACAGGCTAGTGCATATTCTCTCATCACCTATTAAAAATGTAAACACTGTGAGGGGGCAAAGCCCACAGCTTACAAGAAAGAAAATTTCATGGCTTCTTGCCCTTAACCCACAGACCTCTAGTGAGATGATGTAATCCTGCACACAAACTGGTTCTTAATGTGATGTAGGTCACACTCCAAGCAGACTTTGGAGACGTCCAAGAGCACAGGCCACGTGACATCTTTCACTGTCAAAGCTTGGATCAGGGAGGACGGTATGATCGGCAGGACTCTGGAGCTTTGGGTGAGACCGACAGCTGGCCATGAGCAATAGCATCTGAGAGCTGTTTTGAATTCAGGGAAACTGTTCTTGTCCTTGATTTGTGACTTTAGGGTCAGTTCCTTCCTCTTCATTCCATAATGTCTTTTTGTCTTTTTTCTTTTTTTTTCTGGTAAGAACTCTAGGAACAGGGTGAAAACAAAAAAACTTAACAGTGCATCAAGATAAATGGCTTACAAAACAAAAATAAGTCAGTAAGTCAGTTGATTTACTGTTTCTATACAAGGTCAAATTGCAAAGCAGATTGACTTTCCCCTACTAAACTGTCCAGCTTGGGAATCACAGCAGCAGAACCCTTGGGGAATTATTTTAAATCTCTACAACAGAAAATAATTAAATCATTTAAACTGTTTAAATGTATCAACAGACAAAATGGAGCAATCAAAGACCAAAAATCAAAAAATCAAAACCATACACCAAAGAATGTCCTCACAAATAATATTTAAAGTAAATTTTGCCTCATTTTTTTTTTTCACTCCAACAAAAGAAGGTATCAGGATGTCTGAGGAGGTAAGTGGAACTTAGACCAAAACAAAAGGGACATAGAGGTAAGATAACAGAAGGGAATATAAAGTAACTGGCTTTTATCGCTCAGCTAGTATGTGTCTGTGATTATCCCAAGAACTCCTCTGGTTATCTCACTTCACACAGACAACAGCTCCATGAGATGGACGTTTTAATCTTTATATTACACATCAAAAATTGAGCTATAGCAAAGTGTTGTCATTGACTCAACGGTGCACAGATACCAAGTGAAGAAGTCAGGATTGACACACACGTGTGGGGAAGGAAGCTCTTGTCCTTTTCCTGTGTTTCATGCCTCTTCCTCCATCATCTGATTTCTCATCCAGCCCTCCTTCCAGTGTTCAAATCCTAAATGAACACAACTGCAAATGATTTTTACTGTTCAGTTTTCGAGGGGGAGGCAGGAGAGCCCACCCATGCTGTGGGCAACTGCTATTGAAAGTGGAGAGACACAGGAGGATGGGGTGACAGAGAAGATCCACAGAAGGCATGTTCCTTCCCTCACCTGTAAGGTTACACTTGAGGACATCCCGTGCATGCACGCTGCACTTTCTCCTAAATCCTCCCTCTTTGACATTTCATCAGTGCCCTCTCTGAGCTCTTCCCAGAATCCTTTGCTCCCCAGTTGTGCCTCCACCAGTGCCAGGAAGACAATGAGGTGGGGGACATGGGAGGAACATTCCTGGATTCCACATACCCCAAGTGGACTGTGACTAAAGACACATTTTCATGCTTCCAAAAACCCCACACTTCCCTAAACAAATTTTGAAGAAAAAGAGAATCTGTGGAGATAAAATAACACAACTGATTACAGAAAATCCTTTCAGAATTTATATTTTCGAGTTAGTGGGCCAAGAACTCTATAAGGCAAGATTACTTAAACTGGGAGGAATACAGCACAACGTTAGCAGTTTTTGTCTCTGGGTTAACCAAAACACCAATATTTTTCCTCTCAAATCATTTATTTTACTTTTCCTAAAATGACTATGTATTATTTTGGAATAACAAAATAAAAACAAACTTCATCTTAAAATGCAATAGAAAAAAACTTCTACTCTGACAAGTGTACCCTGAAAGTACTTTCAGGAAATTTTGTGATATACACGTCATGCAATAGTACTTTCAAGATTGTCTCTGACATAGATTGAGTTACTTTGGTCAATAAATTTCAGTTTGGGGAGGAATTTTCCTCAAGGCTTCTTGGCAGGAACCTTACATACTTTTTACCTCTCCCCAGGAGAGTCCCGGGCAGGGCTCTTCTCCATTGGTTCCTACCTATCAACTTCTCACATTTGACAGAGATGCCGTGGGACAAGAATCTAGCTGCTTCCAACCCAAGCTGCCCCAAGCCAGCTAATGTAGCTCCTTGTAACTCACAGAAATATGCCTGAAAAAGTCAAGAATTAAGGGACAGCCAGAGAATCACTCAGATAGAAATTTAAATGTCAATTACGTTTAAACTTTTTTCTTGATTTTAGAATAGTTTTAGATTTATAGTAAAATTGCAAAAAGGATATGAGGCGTTACCATATAGCCTACATCCAGTTTCCCATATTATTTTTATTAATGTTTTTAATTTTTTTATTTGAAATGTATTGATTGTACATATTTATGGGGTACAGAGCTGTATTTCAATACACATTGATATCTTACATTAGGGTGGTACATCTGTCACAATGAATGAACCAATGCCTATACATTATTATTAACTAAAGTTCATACTTACTCAGATTTCCTTAGTTTTTACTTAATGTAGTTTTCTTTTCCAGGATCCCATCCAAAGTCTACACTAGATTTAGTCATCATGTCTCCTTAGGCTCTGCTTGACTGGGACAGTCTGTCAATTACATTTTAATCTTTTGAAACCCGGGAGAGCTAAAGGGATTCTGTTGCTGTTGTTGCCATGATTGTACTAACGCTTTACAAACTTATGTATGACTTGATACTCCCAGGAAAGTATCTGAATCTCTAAGACATGTATAAGCTACCCAATATCCATTCACGTGCTAAGCAAATTAGAAAACACAAGAAAAAAATTGCAGCATATTTACAGAAGGAGCGTCCTTTATGTCATGCATCTGTCTGATACAAATTTTAGGGAGAAAAAAAACTTGCCTGGTTGAATCTGGTTGACATACAGTGCTTTTGAACAAGCAGAATTTAAACACAGGGTCCACTCCACAGAAGAAAACAGAAATCAGCCAAATACCTCATGTGGTAAAGGAAACAGGATACACCATGTCATCTGGCACACAGCACCGAGCATGGTGCCTGGCACGTGTTGAATGGATGAATATAAATGAAGAATGCAGTCCTTGAAGTGGTGGGGGAGAGGGTCTCCATTCAACAGAACTTAATTTCAAAGGCTGAGATGATTCAGTTGCAAAGTGAAATCTACTGTCAACTCTAGAAGAACATGAGCCAAACTCAGAGCCCTGTAATGTTTTTTAGCCAAGCTTATAATTTTAAAAAGGCATACACCATAGAGGGTATAAGGGCATGTCATGAATTGCTTCTGTTACTAGTTGCGGAGTCTTTAGAGACGTTGCTTGAGAATTAGTTTCTTCATTTGTATAATGCAGATGGTAACTGTCTATGTAGATTTGCTGAGAAAATTAAATAAGATAATGGCCAATAATAATGTCCAATAATCGGCCAAATAGAATGGTGATAAAATATCATCATCTTCATCATCACTATCATCATCATCTTCATTGACTTCATCATCAAAGATGAGAAAATATTCATTTAATTGCTACTCCAGGCCATCTCATGCAAAGTAGGGACTCCCTTCCTAATTGCTTGCTCCTCACCACTTCTCTCCAGCATAGAATTTTCAGTTCTGAAGAGGCCACATTGTATTCTGTTATCTGTCTGACAAATTCCTAAACATCCTTTGAGATGTACTTCATAAAACATTGCCCATGAAAATCTTCTCTATGCCCATCTTTTGGGCCTTCCTAACACCACATTCTTATTTCCATACATTTTAGATATTGAAATTTTAGTTTATATCTATGTTTCTGGACACTTGGCCGGGAGTTCCTGAAAAACAGGGATGGAAATGTGTTCATCTTAGTATACTCAGAACCCAGCCTACTGTCTGTGTTAGTTTTCCAGGGCTGTTGTGACAATGTGCCACAAACTGAATGGCTTGAAACAACAGAAATTTATTGTCTCACATTTGTAGTCTAGAAGTCTAAAACCATGGTGTCCGCAGAACCATGCTTCCCCTGGAGTCTCAGGGAAAAAATGTCCATGGCTTTTCCTCTTTTCTGATGTTGCCAGTGATCCTTGGCATTCCTTGACTCGCAGCTGCACAAGTGCAGTCTCTGCTTCTGTCTGCACAGGTGTTCTTCCTTCTGTGTGTCCATGTCTTCGTGTGGTGATCTCTTCCCTGTCTTTGTCTAGCTCAATGGCTCTTCTCCTTTTCTGATAAGGACACCAGTTATACTGCATTACAGGCCCACTTTATTCCAGTATGACCTCATCTCACCTTACATCTTAATTACATCTGCAAGATCCTATTTCCAAATAAGTCACATTAATAGGTACCAAGAGTTAGGACTTCAACATATTTTGGGTAGAGACACAATTAGGCTTAGAACACTGCCTAACATGTAGTGTTGCTCTGTGACGTCCTACTGATGAAACGGATAAATCAATGATTAAATAAATTTTGCTCTGCTGATAACCAGGTAGACATCCAGGTGTTAGCTCACTCTTCTTAAACCACAACTATGCTTTAAAATCCTGCAGTTTTTTGGCACCCACTTGGCTTCTTAAATCGATGATTAAATAATCCCATGCTAAATCTCATAGTAATTCCCTAACAGGGACCCATATTTGTATTCAATTATGAAAAACCCAAGCCAGGGCCTCAAAGGCATAATTTTAAAACCATTTTTTTCCTTCTGAGTTAGCTGATGCTGCGAGCATACCAATTAATTGAGTCTCCTTACCCCAGCATAACATTAATAACTTGAAGGCAAACTAGTTCTTTGCAACCACATCCAATTTATGGGGTAGAAGAAACTGACAATGTTTGAGACAGAAGCTTGCTACTAGCTTTTCTCAGCCCTTAACTCTTTAACATATGTAATCAGCATCTTCATTCTCTCACTTTTTCCTCCACACTAGGGCAAAATGAAAAGAAGTGCTGCTGCAGATCGTATAAAAACCTAAGCTTTATTGTACACACTGAATTCTGGCTTGCAAATTTCTATTTCCTTCATCTCACTTCAAAGTCATAGAGAAATATCAGTGGCTTCCAAGGTATAGAGCCCCAATTCTCATTAGATGTTTCATTTTCTTGGTCAACGTTAGCCCTTTCCTCAACCCTTACTGATTTGTCTCACACACACACGCGCGCACACACAAACACACGCACGTATGCACTAACTTTCCTCAAGCCAGTAAATGAAGAGCACAGCCAGCCTTCTTGCTAATTCTCCTCTTCTTTACTCACATTATGCTAAATTAGGTTATTTGCTTATAGCCTGTGGGAAACAAGAAAAAAAAAAAAGCAGAAGTCACCATTGGCACTAAAGAAATGGTAAAGGCCACAGGCAGCTCCTGCACATTTATTTGTACTGATAAAACAGCAAAGCATGACATCCTAGGACGTGTATGAACTCCTTTCCTATGGGATGAGAAGCACAAGCAGGGCAGACTACGAAAAGTGGTGCCAGAATTTGGAAAAAGAAACCCTAATTCTGATGGACTGTTTCTGCAGCATGTGAAATTCTAGTGTCACTTGGGATGTGTGTTATGGCTTGACACAAACTGGTAAAAAGAGATTGGTTCTTGGTCCAAAATACCAACAGGGAGTCTAGCTTCATCGCTTTGCTAGATTTAAAAAGAATCAAGATACATATACAGTTTTAGAAGGAAATATAACTTGGAATACCATCATTTAAGAATTAAAATAATAGCTCCCCTCTTTTTTTTTGGAACATTGATTATATGACAAACTTGGGCTTAAGGTTTTATGTACAATATTCTGTTTCTTCTGAAAGTAGATATTTTTTAATTCACATTTTACAAATGAGAAAGAGTTCAGAGAATTTAATTATCTTGTGCAAAATGACACCAGTAAGTGGGAGAGCCCAATTTCTAATCCACATTTATCTGGTCCAAATGGCCATGTCCCTAAGAATTTGCCATATATAATGTACATTCAAGTGACTCAAAAGGATAAGAACAGGATGTCCCCAATAAATAACCCTGTTCAGAAAGGGAATGGGTGATCTACAGCGGACATAATTCTGCAGTCAGATTGAGCTTCTGTTGTGATGCCCTTTGGTGGGTGGCTGTGGCTGTTTCTGAGATATGTCCCAGTTCTCTCTGGGAGGAGCTCTCTACTCTCTTGTTCTTCTTGAACTTTGGCTCTTCACTCTGAAAAGTTCTTGCTTTTCCATTATTTTCCATGGCAACACCTAAAATAAGCATTGGAGACTCAGCCCTCCCAGGGATTAAACAGCTTTCTCAGCTAGCTTCCTAGTCCAGGATTTTGAGCTCTCAAGTCTTGTTCTTTTTTTTTCTTTTTTCTAATTGGTTATGAATATTCATGAGATACAAAGCTGATTGTCACCCCTCATGCCCAAGATGTGAAGGCCAGATTCAAACTGGCAGCATAGCCATTACCAGAAATTGTTTTTGTACCCCATGTCCCCACTCAATTTTCCCCAACCTCCCTCCCCTTCCCCTCCCTGCCCCCTCTCCACTTTGTAGCCCAAGGTATGTTCTCTCCTTCTGCAAGTCCAATGCACCACTGTGGTCTTTCTTTCCTTCCTTCTTTCTCTCTTAGATCCCACATATGAGTGTGCTTTGCTTATTTCACTCAACAGAAGTTTCTCCAGGCTCATCCATGTTGTTGCAAATGGGAGAATTTCATTCTTTTTTATGGCAGAGTAGTATTCCATGGTGTATATATACCACAGTTTCCTTATCCAATCATCCGTCAATGGACATTTAGGTTGGTTCCATGTCCTGGCTATTGTAAACAGAGCTGCAATAAACATGGGAGTGCAGGTATCCCTTCAACATGATGATTTCCATTCATTTGGGTATACACCCAGAAGTGGGATTGCTGGGTCATATGGAAAATTTATCTATAGTTATTTGAGAAAACTGCATACCATTTTCCATAATGGTTGTACTAATTTACAGTCCCACCAACAGTGCGATAGTGTTCCCTTTTCTCCACACCCTCACCAGCATTTGTTATTCACCGTCTTTTTGATTACAGCCAGTCTAACTGGGGTGAAGTGGTATCTCAGTGTAGTTTTAATTTCCATTTCCCTGATGACTAGTGATGTTGAGCATTTTTTCATGTACCTGGTGGCCATTGGTATGTCTTCTTTTGAGAAATGTCTATTCAGCTCCTTTGCCCATTTTTATTGGGGTTTTTTTGTGTGTAACTGCTTGAGTTCCTTGTATATTATGGATATTACACACCCTATTACGTTTGTGAGTTACACTGTTTTGACAGTGGACTGCAATGTTGGATTAGTCGATACTCAGAACAGCCGTTAGCAATATTTTGTCTAGATGCAAGGTTAAGTGAATGCCACCAACCAAGGGCTGTTCTGAGTATTGAATAATCCAATATTGCTGTCCACCATCAAAACAGTGTAACTTACTTACAAACGTGATAGAGTGTTTAACCCATTCACTCCAGTCAATTCCATGTGCATTGTCACACCCACAGATCTTTGCTATACCTATTTTTAATGTTTATTATATTTCTTTATCACCAACAGGTCTTGCTCTCTTTTACTGCCAAGTACCGTGAACTTACAAGACCTTAATAGGAGAGCCACACGTTTAGTGTCATTAATCTGCGATATTTTTTCTAGGTGCAAGGTTAAGTGGATGCCACCTCTAAGTGGATTTTTACTCCGAGACACTTTATTCACAGATTCATCCCTTGTTAAAAGGATGAATTTTGATTAGCCGTTTTTCATTCTATTTTTATCTTTTACTATATGAGATTTTAAAATTTGCTTCTTTCTACCTTACTAGTCTTTGAATACTGTACCTCTATTCTAGTTTGTTCTTGCTTGTAAACTGGCCACTTCTTTTCTGAGCTCCTCTCTTTCTCATGATAATTTGCCAAATGCAGCAACAACACCCACCTCACAGTGCTCTTCCAACCTCCTCCACTGGAGCTGTACCTTCATTCATTGTATGATTTGTCTTCAGGTTATCAGGGGCAGCAATTTTAGCAAACTTTCACCATTGTACAGCTCATCATCACTCAAGCTTCAAACACAGTTTTTGTGAACAGCCAAATAGCCACTATGCCAATGTCTCAAATTTTAGATTTCTGTCATGTCAGTATCCTATTTCTTAGTACTAACTATTTCTTCCATGAGGATTAAGAAATTAGAGCTTGATTCTTAAAGTTTAAGCCCTGGAAATACACATCACACATTTTCATTTCAACGGTCAAAGCAAATCACACCTAAATTCAAAAGGATAGGAAAGTAAAATATTACCCACCACGTGCTCAAGAAAAGACTCAGAAATAATTGGTAGACAGCACTAAGGACTCCAAAAACAACTTCAAAAAATTAGCAATTCTCTCTTACCGTTTAAAATCCAGTCTATTCTGTTCAGATGTACCATCTGTCGGTTGCTATAGTTGTAACACATTGTCTTAATCACTGTAGTTCCTAATAATTTTGATGACCAATAGAATAAGTCTTCACATTTTGTTCTTATTCTTTGCTATTCTTGGCACTTTTCATTTTTATGTAACTTTTAGAGTCAACTTGCCAGTTTCCACATTGAAAAAGCAGCCCTCTGGGATTTTAGTAAAGATCGCATTAAGTCTTTAGGTCAGATTATTGAGAAATAATATCTTTACAATATTGAGTTTTTAGCTTCGTTAATATTGCAGATTCCTCCATTTATTTAATTTTCTTTAATCTTAATAAGGTTTCATATTTTCTGTATAGTGTTATGCATATGTTCTGATAGATTTATTTATATTTATTTGATATATTGGATGCCACTATAAACTGTACCCTAAAATAAAAGAGTATATTTTATTTCTGATTTATTGTTGATGATTTCAGAACAATTGGTCTTTGTATGTCAAAGCTGTATCTAGCAACCTTGAAAATTCCCTTAGTAATTCTAATTTTTTGTATTTAGATTCTTCTGGATTTTTTACACATCCCAACTGTACCATTTTAATCTTTCATTTCATACTTTACACCTTTTGTTTCATTTTCTGCTTTTATTGAGCAGATTAGATCCTGTACTTCAGTGATGAATAAAGATGTCCATAAGGAACATCCTATCTTTTTCTTAATCTCAGGGGGAAAGCTTTCAACATTTCAACATTATGTATAATGGTAATTCTTGTTTTTTGTAGATAGCGTCTAACAGATTGAGGAAAGTCCTTTCTATTATTACTTCATCTGAGTTTTTATTATAGATCACATGTTGGTTTTTACCAAATGATTTTATCTATTTTGGGAGGGTTTACTTAATTTTTTAAAAAATTCTTATTATTTATGATTAACATATTCATTCTTACCAATTTTGATATTTCTTTATGCCCTTTACCCAATCTTATCACTTCCCAAACCTCTCTCTCCTTCCCCCCATCTCTAGTATCCTTAGATTTCTTCTCTCCTTCTGAAAGTTCAATGTATTGTTGTGGTCTTATCTTTCTTTCTTTCCTTGATTCCTTCCTTTCTCCCTCTCTCCCTCCTTCCCTTCCTTCCTTGCTTCCTAACAGCCAGTTTTGAGTGAGAACATGTGGTGTTTCTCTGTCTTTGTCTGGCTTATTTCACTTAAAATAATTTTCTCCAGCTCACCCATGCTGTTTCAAATGGCAGAATTGCATTCTTTTTTATGGCTGAGTAGTATTCCATTGTGCATATATACCACATTTTTCTTATCCAGTTGTACATCGATGGACACTTAGGTTGGTTCCATGTTTTGGCTGTTGTAAATAGAGCTGCAATGAACATGGGAGTGCAGGTATCCCTTTGACATGATGATTTCCATTCCTTTGGATATATACCCAGTAGTGGGATTGCTGTATCATATGGTAGTTTTATCTAAATTTGTTTGAGGAACCTCTATACTTCTTTCCATAATGGCTGTGCTAACTCACAGTCCCACCAACAGTGTAGAAGAGTTCCCCTTTCCCTGCATCCTTGCCAGCATTTTTTTTTTTTTCTGGTCTTTTTAATAATGACAAGTCTGACTGGGGTAACATGATATCTCAATGTGGTTTTGATTTGCATTTCTCTGATGACTAGTGATGCTGAGCATTTTTTCATGTACCTGTTGGCCATTTGTATGTCTTCCTTTGAAAAATGTCTATTTATCTCCTTTGCCCATTTTTTACTGTATAGTTGTTTGAGTTCTTTGTATATTCTGGATATTAATCCCTTGTCGGATGTATGGTTTGCATTGCAAATATTTTCTCCCATTCCATACATTGTCTTTCCACTCTGTTCATTGTCACCTTTGCTGTGTAGGAGCTTTTTCAGTTTGATAGAATCCCAGTTCAGTTTGTTCATTTTTTCTTTTGTTGCTTGTGCTTTTGGGGTCTCATTCATAAAATCTATGCCCAGCCATACTTCCTGGAATGTTTCCCCTGTTTTCCTTTAGTAATTTTATGGTTTCAAGTCTTATTTTTAAGTCTTTAATCCATTTTGAGTGGATTTTATTATATGGTTAGAGGTACAGGTCTGGTTTCATTTTTCTGCGTATGAATGTCCAATTTTCCCAGCAGCATTTATTGAAGAGGTGGTCTTTTCCCCAATGAATGTTCTTGCTGCCTTTATCAAAGATCAATTGGCTGTAAGTATGTGGGTTGATTCCCAGATGTTTAATTACATTTATTAAGAAGATCATATTGGTAACAAAAAGTCTCATGGGATTCTGCTTCTGGGGGAAACCCTGACCAATCTGGGTCCCAGTGCTAACATCCATAGGATTGTTAATCACTCTCACCAGACATAATTTAAAGGAAAGGCTTTTTATTTCAGAAGACATCAACCAGGAGACAGAGAGTAATGTCCCAACTACCTTCCCGACTGACAAAGGGCTGGAGTTTATATAGGTAAATGTATCATGGAGACAGGATGTCTTCAAGTGTGATAGACAGCTGCTTTCTGCTTTGAGAGATTGTATCAAGCCAGACTGGATGTCTGCTTTCAATATAATCTTAGTTAATCATTAAGGGGTAGCTATAAAGGGAAAAACACAGTGTGAGGGGTTTTCTACATTTACAATATGATTTTCCCCTTTTTTTGTTAATGTGCTAAATTATATTAATTTCAAATATTAAACCAACCTTGCATTCCTAGGATTTTCTAACCTTGGTTTCATGTAATATTCTTTTTATATATTGCTAAATTTGTTTTGTTCATATTTTTAAGGCTTTTTATGTACTGGTTTATGAGAGAGACTGAATCATAATTTTTTCTTTTATCATACTGTTCTTGTTAGAATTTGTTATTATGCTTCAGTTAGCCTTGTTTTAAAAGGTTGGAAATCTTCCCTTTTTCTTATTTTCTGGAAAAGTTTGCATAATAATAGTGTCATTTTTCAAGTAAATATTCAGTGGAATATTCCAGTAAGGCCCTCTGGCTTGTAATTTCTTTTGTGGGAGGATTTGAAATTATTGATCTAATTTCTTTAAAATATATTAGACTGTGCAGGTGTTCACTTTAGAAGTTTGAACCTTTAATAAAAATTTCAAATATATTGGAATAGTTTATTATATCTTCTGATGTAGTTCATTTTTTCCTGTAATGAACTTTTTAATGTCTGTAGCATTCATAATAGTGATATTCCCTTACTGGTCCCTGATATTGGTTATTTGTGCCTTATCTTTCTATTTTTCTTGATCATTCTCAGAATGGAGTTATTTATTGTGTTAGTCTTTATAAAACACTAGCATTTGCCTTTTGGACCCTCTTTATTATATATTAGTTTTATTTTATTACTATATCTTATGATTTTTTCTTCTACTTCTAAAAAAATTAATTTTCCAGGTCTTTCTATATTTTTGAGATAGACGCTTAGATAATTGATTTTCAGACTTTCATAAAAATATCTGTAATAAAGGCTATACATTTCCCTCACTGTGAAGATTTGGCTGCATCCCACCATTTTTTTATATTATTCATTTCAAAGTGTTTTCTAATCCCCCCTGTGATTTCTACTTTAATCCATGGGTTATTTGAAGTGTATTTTTTTAATGTAGAAATATTTTGTATTTTCTTTTTTTACTGATTTTTAGCCTATTTCTGCTGTGGTAAGATAAATACTCTAAAGGAATTCAGTTATTGGTTGTTGAGACTCGCTTTATGGCTCAAAATTATTTATTGTTGAACATTCTCTCTGTTCATGAAAAGACAACGTATTTTGAAGTTAATGGTTTCAGCATTCTGTGTATATAAATTCAATTCTGTTTAATAATCATGTTATCTGTGTATTATTTATCTGCTTGTTTTATCAATCACTGAGAGAATGGTGTTAAACTCTCTCAACATGATTATAAGTTGATGTTTATCTTTTTAGTTGAACTTATACTTAATATATTTTGAAACTATGTCACCAAGAACATACAACAGAATGTTTAGGTCTTTCTGGTAAACTAAATTTTTTATTATTAAGAAATAAAACTTGATCTTTGAAAATACTTGTTGCCTTAAAATCTATATTGTTTAAAACAAGCATTGTTATAGCAGGTTCTTTTGATTAGAATTTGAATAAAATATTTTTGTATCTCTTTACTTTCCGAATTCTTAAATTTACTGTGTCTCATATTCAATTTGTGATGGTGATTTAATCTAGTTTGAAATTTCTGCTTTTTAACTGAAATATTTAGTCTATTTTTATTTAAGGAAAGTATTGATATACTTGATATTTATTTTATATTTTGTATTGATTTTATATTTGCCATTTTATTTTACTGTTATTTGTCTCATCTGTTCTATATTCCTATTTTCTCTCATTTTCTGTCTCCTCTGAATTAAGTGATTTTTTATTATTCCATTACCTCCTCAAATATCTCCTGCTTTTACATTATTTTACAACTGTTTTAATAGTTACCTTGGAGATTTAGACAAATACTCTTGGTTTATTATAGTTTAGTATAGATTATTATTATTTTTTTTTTTTTTGTCGTTTTGTGACCGGTAAGGGGATCACAACCCTTGGCTTGGTGTCGCCCGCACCGCACTCAGCCAGTGAGCGCACCAGCCATTCCTATATAGGATCTGAACCCGCAGCGGGGAGTGCCACTGTGCTCCCAAGCGCTGCACTCTCCCGGGTGTGCCACGGGGCCAGCCCTAGATTAATATTTTTAATCTTATCCTAATAATGCAGGTCACTTAGAACACTTTAGCCCCATTTGTCTCAACTCAATTTGTGTCCTTTATTGTATTTTTATTTCTATATACTTTAGCCCTAAGACATATTATTATTGATTTATAAATCCAATATTTCATTAAGATTTAATTATATATTTATACTTTCTTTTGCTATTTATTTATTTTGTACCTCTATGTTTCCATATGGTATCGTTTTCCTTGTGCCTAATGAAAGAACATCCATTAGTATTTTCTTTAGTGAGTGAAACAAACACTTTTTGTGCCCTGTTCCACATCACCTCATCCCACACTTGATTTTTACCTCTACTTGTGCTGGACAGTTTTTGTACACATTCGCAACATCCCATCTCAAGTGTCAGCTATTTCTCTTCATGTTTCAGACTCAGTGCTTTTTCTGAAGTCATGGAAGCTCACTCAGCCTACCTGCAGAAGAGCCTCAGTTAAATGACCCTGAGTGTAGTCCTTTGACCTTGGACTTCCTAGCCTCCAGAACTTTGAGCCAAATAGATCTCTTTTCTTTATAAATTATCCAGCCTGTAGTATCTGTTATAGCAGCAGAAAATAAACTAAGACAGTCATCGTCCCAGTGAGGCTTAACCTGACTGTAATATTTAAAATTAAACCTTCTCTCACCTGGCACTTCCTGTCTGTTTTTTCTGTTCTGGTTTTTACTTTCTCATAGCAGTTACACCTTCTACCATTTCATGAAATTTACTATTTTGCTACTATTTTTATTTTCTGCCTCCTCCTGAAAATAGCAAGTCCATGAGAACTGATATTTTTGTCTGTTTTATTCACTAATGTATGGCAAATGCTTAGAACAGTGCCTGGCACATGGGAAATGGGCAGTCATTAAAAATTGTTCAGTAAGTATGGATAATTCAATTTTGGGAAATTCAATTTGTATTAAGAACATGAGGGAGAATGGATTCAGGAAGCATAAAAAGAAAAGGCACGTCACATTTTTCACTTTAGAATCTGTGTTATTTGAGTTGATATGCTCCATAACCAGGTACAAAGTCATGGCCACTTTTCCATGGAGGAGAATTTCACTTTTACAGCCATGAAGGGGAAGGGAAAAAAAGTATTTCTAATAGTTTGTTACCATGGGAACTCTAAAATCCAGTTTTGATGAATTGAAATTCAAATTTCAATAGCACAAGGGAACATCTACAATGCTCAGGAGCTAGGGAAGCTTAAAACAAGCTAATTTGATACAAAATTTTTTAAAAACCACTATTTGGAGTGTTCCTTATTAAATAGCATTCCAACACATTTCCCACAGCTCTTTATTTTTTCACAAAAGATTCTTGTTCGCATGTTTCAATTTTCTAAAGGTTTTCCTTTCTATTTCCTACTCTTCAATGTCTCTAGCCAGATGAGAAAGTGATGACCCAGAGACTTTTACAACTCAAAGAATAAATCAAAATGTCATGTGCATCTGAAGTCATCCTTGCAGCCCATCTCTCTTATCAGACTCTGTATCCCTGGAAATGAAACAGCTACAGCCAGCCCCATTGGGACCGAGCATGCCCACGGGCCTCTGATTCACCAGGCAGCTGCACCGCAGCCATTAGATTGCCATGAGTAATGTACTAGGTACATGTTTCTGATTTGCTCCTTTATTATCATTTTAAGGTGGATAGCAAGTTTATTTAGTGTCATCTCCCACTCTATTTATTCTAAATTTGAGAAAAGTATATAGAGCCATTGCACATCCGTGCTTTAAAAAAATAAATCGGTATCATCTGTGTAAACTAATGTAACCACTCTGCTAAAGTTTCCTCTCTAATATACAGTTTGCAGGGTTGGAGTGGCATCCTCTGTCCTAGATAGAAAACTTTAAACCGGGTCCTTGAGCAGCATGCAGTACCTGAGGAGGCAGCAACACGGCACGCTGTTAAGAGTAACGGAGGGTAAGGTGATGCTGTGAGAATGAAATAATAACACTTGCTCCAGAGACTGAGGAGCCACTGCGTGCCAGCACGTGATGGAGAGTGTTCATGTGTTACTTCCTTTAAAAACCAGGAATAGGAACATACCCTAGAACTTTAGTGTACCCGATTTGATCTTAAATAATATGTCACTAATATATCAAAGAGGCTCCAGAGAGAGTCTTCCTAACGTTCGAGCTGAAAGATGATGGTAGAGGGGATGAGAAGAACATGGAGGCTCTTGAAAAGAAAACTTGGGGGGATTGTAAGAGGGGTTTGAGTCACAAAGCAAGAGGGGCCCACTGTTCACTGCTCTGAGGACCATTTTCTCCCCAGTATGTCCCTTTGTTCAGTAAGGAAGGTAGGAAGGGAGGGAGAGATGGAGGAAGGAAGCCAATTGTAATTGAGCCAGGTACCATTCAGATGTTTTACACAAATTATTGCATTTACCTGTATAGTTGCCCTATGATATCAATGTTATCATTATCCTCTTTTGTCTGACAATGGAAGCAAGGCTTACTGAGGTTAAGTACCTGGTCCTGGATAGCACAGCTAGTTAGTGAAGATGCTCGTATTTGAATCCAGATTTGTCTGCATCCAAGTGCAGAATTCTTTTGTATTCTAAATACCAAAAATAAGGGATACCCCTGGGAGCATCCTGGTGCTCTCTTCTCTGAACTAATCCACTCCTTGGGGTACAACCCTTAATCACTTGCATAGGGATCAATACATTGGCTCTAGTTTCCACACAGACTGCTGTCAGAGCCTCATTCCTTTTGAGTACTACAGAATGTTTTGTATTTTTCTCTTTATCGGAAAGGCCAGGATGCTTAGAACCAGGTGTACACTCACTGGTCTTGTTGCAGTGTGTTACTGTGAACTTGCAGGGAGAGGCAGGAAACGCTGAGGCTTAAACAGGAGACAGAGTCTATTGATATGCCAGCATTGGCCCAGCAGACTCCAGTCCAAAGGCTGAGACCCAAATGCAGCAGGGCTGTTATTTTTATATTAAAGCATTTCCAGGTTTTTGTGACAGGGCAAAGGGGTAATATTATGATCTTATGTGGTTATGACTCCGTCTCAAGGTGGAAAATTACAGCAAGAGAAGCAGAAGGGAAAATTCTGTTACAGCAGTGTATGTTAACGCAGTGCAAAACAAGGCAGGGCTGCAGCTGGGTCTGTATGATATCTGGGCAGGGGTCTTGGTTACAGCATAGCATGGCACAGCATGGGTGCCTAAAGGCCACAGCTGGGCGGGACACAGCTGAGTAAGTACGAGTACCTCAGTCTAATTCTTAAGGTTGGTATATAATGTATCTTCTACTTTTCTTATAATTACTTCTTCTGTTTCATATTCCTTTTATATTCATCTTAGGATGCTACCTGTTTGCGTGCATTTTTTTCACATGCATTCCCTGATCATGAGGCTCAGGGAACACTGCTAGTTTGGGCTTAGTTCAAGCTATTTCACTCTCATCTGAGCACTCCTGGAAATAACTAAAATATCAGACAAACACTGTGTATTATAATGCTATCATAAAACATGCAATGAATGGACAATATAATGCATAAACACTGTGTTTGCAAGCAGCATACAGGCAGTAACAATTCCGGTGTGAGTTCAGCTGTTATATGCTCATATACATCAGCCAGGCCCCTGGATTGGCATGCTAAAGCTTAGGGTGGCTGCATTGCTCACATGGCTCATAGCCCTGGAATGTTTTCTGTAGTTCCTTGGCAGGGGCTTATTTCCACTTCCTCTCAAACCTGGGTGGAGGAGCTCAGTGGTATGAGTGTGTGAGTCAAGATGGGTCAGTGTATACCATGGTAACCAGTCACCCTAATTTCTCAGCCTTTGAATGACAAAGGCTCATTTCTCTCCCACACCACACATCTATCATGGGTTCTCTGAGAACCTCCTCTCTTGTTCCCTTTGCTCCACTTGACTTAGGTCCCTAAATTACTTTGCTAGGTGGGGCTGCTGTAACAAAATACCACAGACCATGTGGCTTAAACAATAGCCATTTGTTTTCTGAAAGTTTTGGACACCAGAAGTCTGTGATCAAGGTGTTATCAGGTTTGGTTTCTTCTGAGGCCTCTCTTCTTGGCTTGCAGACTGCCACCTTCCTGTTATGTCCTCACATGGTCCTCCCTCTGTATCCTAATCTCCTTTCCTTATAGGGACACCAGTCATACTGGATTAGGGCCTACTCTAAGGGCCTCAGTTTAACTTTATCATCTCTTTAAAGACCTTTCTCCAAATATGGTTACATTTTAAAGTACTGGGGGTTATTAGGACTTCAATATATGAATTTGGGAAGGGCACAGTTCAGCCCATAACAGTCCCCCCATTCACTATCTTTATTTCCTCTCTGCAGGTCAGGATCTGCTTTCTCCCCCTCCGTCTGTTTTCTGCACAGCAGCCAGTGTGGTTGTTGTGCACAGGGCTCGGGAGATCACCTGCAAGTATCACTTGATGAAGCTGGAACCCACTCCCAGAAGGGTCAGCAGAATGAACCAGTCTGCCATCCTCCCACCATAGTGAGGAGAAGCATGCTGGGACCAGGCACATCTGCACACAGTGGCTCCCCTTGTCCATGAAACAAGTGTGAGAGGAGCCTCATGCATGGAGAATAAACATTATGTTTTGCACATCAAGCAGTTTGGGCTCATGTGTCAGATGTTTAGAGGAGAGTAAGGAAGTGCAGAAGCATAGCAATTGCAGAGGTTTCAGTCCCTCAGGCCAGGGGGAAGGGAGAACCCTGTTCCCAAAGGGCAGCCATTAGACAACCTACAGCTTGCCCCATAGCACTGTTAGAAATACAAATCTAATTCCATTCTGCCACCCAAAACACACCAGAGGTTTCAAATAGCTCACAGAATAAACCCAAATTCCTAACCATGACCTTCAAAGCCCTGCATGAAATGGCCCCTGTCTCCCTCTCCCATCTGCTCTTGAACTTCTCTTCTCTTGCTCAATGTGGTCCAGGTGCACACTAGTCTTCAGTTTTCTTGAATACCCTGTGTTCTGCCCTGTTTGGTGCCATTATTCACAGTGGTGCCAGGGCCTGCAATGCACCCCCTATCGTCTTCACATTGCTAATTCATTCTCATGCTTTAGGTCTTGGTTTAAATGTCACCTCCTTAGAGAGTCCTCCCTGGATCCTCAATGGAAATGATGTCTCCTCAAACTAGCCCTGTTCATTGTAAACACCCTGCTGGTTATATGCATGGCACTTATCACTATTACAATAGTAGCTATATTTACACACATACAGATTACACTTGTGTACTATATTATTTTCTCTCAAGTATTTGGCTGTCCACTATACCCCAGCATATAGAAGAACACCTAGCCCATATGGTGAGCAATAAACATAATGGGATTGCTGTGATATTTTATATTTATGAAACCCTTTTTAAAAAGGCATAAAATGCCATGCCGACATCAGCTGTTATTATCGCTATTAATCATCTGAGCCATATTTGCTTAAGACCATTTCCAGAATAGGAGGAGTCATGGGAAGAGCTGAAAACAGAAAGACAAGGCTGGTGTACAGAATTCTCCAGTGATGCAACCACTTGCTTACTCCAGCTGATGGCTCCCTAGGGGCAGGTTAAGGAGGCTGTATTATCTGGTAGCCAAGGCACCAATGTCCACACAGTGTCCTTGTGACCCAGCTGAAGCCAGAGGCCACTCACTGCTGGCACTCATCAGATGCAGATGGCTAAAGGGAGTCTGCAGCTTTAACAAGGGGCTGGTAGGAGGTGAGGGACCAAGATGCAAAGAGTGCACACAGTCCTCAGCCACAGGAGCTAGACAGTTCTTTCCCATTTGTTAGAAACTAAGAAAAAGTTGTCTAAGACACTCACCCAGGATATAATGGACTTAAGACCTAAACCCAGGTGTTTGTGATATGAAAACTTATATTCTCCCTGGTGCTTTTCAATCCCCCAAATACCTAGTAGTGTTGTGGTTTAGATATCACATCCACATATATTATCTTTGTTCATTTCCAACATGGTCTTTCAAACCAATAATTATTTTCTTTTACTTATAGAGAAAGAAACTGAAGCATTTTGGGGGGGGGCTTTTTATTTTTTTTAAATTTTACTTCTCAATATACATTGCAGTTGATTTTCATGCCCCTTTACCCGTTCCTCTCCACCCAACCCCCCATCATATCTGTTCACTTGACTTAAATAGTTCAAAGGAATTTTTGTGGTTATTCTGTCTTCCCCCCATCCCCCACCCTTCATATGTTTATGTGTTTATTTATTTATTTATTTTTAGCTCCCACAAATAAGTGAGAACATGTGGTATTTCTCTTTCTGAGCCTGACTTGTTTCACTTAATATAATTTTCTTTAAGTCCATCCATGTTATTGCAAATGGTAGTATTTCATTCTTTTTTATAGCAGAGTAGTATTCCATTGTGTAGATATACCACACTTCCCTTATCCACTCATCTGATATTGGACATTTGGGCTAGTTCCAACTCTTGGCTATTGTAAATAGAGCTGCAGTAAAGATTGGAGTACAGGTATCCTTTGGCATGATGATTTCCATTCCTCTGGGTATATTTCCAGCAGTGGAATAGCTGGGTCATATTGTAGATCTATCTGTAATTGTCTGAGGAAACTCCATACCATTTTCCATAGAGGCTGCACCATTTTGCAGTCCCACCAACAGTGTATGAGAGTTCCTTTTTCTCTGCAACCTCTCCAGCACTTATCATTCTCAGTCTTTTGGATGTTAGCCATCCTAACTGGAGTGAGATGGTATCTCAAAATGGTCTTCATTTGCATTTCCTGCATGCTGAGTGAGGTTGAGCATTTTTTCACGTGTCTGCTGGCCATTTGTGTATCTTCCTTTGAGAAATGCCTACTCAGCTCCTTTGCCCATTTTTTAATTGGGTTACTTGTTTTTTGGCTGTCAAGTTGTTTGAGTTCCTTATATATTCTAGATATTAATCCTTTGTCAGATATATATTTTGCAAATATTTTCTCCCACTCTGTTGGTTGTCTTTTTACTCTGTTGATTGTTTCTTTAGCTGTGCAGAAGCTTTTTAGTTTGATATAATCCCATTTGTTTATTTTTCCTCTAGCTGCCTGTGCTTTTTGGTTCTTATTCACGAATTCTGTATCCACTCCTACTTCCTGGAGTATTTCCCCTATGTTTTCTTTAAGAAGTTCTATTGTTTCAGGATGTATATTTAATTCTTTAATCCATTTTGAGTTGATTTTGGTATATGGTGAAAGATATGGGTCTAGTTTCATTCTCCTACATATGAGCATCCAATTCTCCCAGCACCACTTGTTGGAAAGGCAATCTCTTCCCCAATATGTAGATTTGCTGCCTTTGTCAAAGATCAGATGGCTGTAGGTGTATGGATTGATTTCTGGGTTCTCTACTTTATTCCATTGATCCATGTGTCTATTTTTATGCCAGTACCATGCTGTTTTGGTTATTATAGCTTTATAATATAGTTTAGAGTCAGGTAGTGTCATGCCTCCAGCTTTATTTTTTTTGCTCAGGATTGCTTTGGCTATGCGTAGTCTTTTGCTGTTCCATATAAATGTCTGGATAACTTTTTCTATCTCAGAGAAAAATATTATTGGAATTTTGATGAGGATTGCATTGAATCTGTAGCTCACATTGGGTAATATGGATATTTTCACAAATGTTAATTCTTCCAATCCAAGAGCAAGGGATATCTTTTCATCTTCTTGTGTCTTCTTTAATTTCTCTCAACAGTGATTTGTAGTTCTCTTGGTAGAGATTTTTCACATCCCTTGTCAGCTTTATTCCTAAGTATTTTATTTTTTTGGTTGCTATTGTAAATGGGCTAGCTTTCTTGATTTCTTTTTCAGCATGTTCACTGTTGGAGGACAGAAATGATACTGATTTTTGTGTGTTGATTATGTATCCTGCAACTTTGCTGAAATCATTTATCAACTGTAGGAGTCTTTTTATAGAGGCTGTAGGCTGTTCAATATATAGGATCATATCATCCAAAAACAGGGACAGCTTGACTTCATCCTTTCCAATCTGTATGCCCTTTATTTCCTTCTCTTCTCTGATTGCTCTGGCTAGAATTTCCAACACCATGTTGAATAGGAGTGGTGAGAGTGGGCATCCTTGTCTAGTTCCTGTTTTTAAGGGAAAAGCTTTCAGCTTTTCCATGTTCAAGATGATATCGGCAGTGTGCTTATCACATATGGCTTTAATTACGTTGAGATACTTTCTGTACATTCCTAACTTGTAGAGAGTATTATGAAAGAATGTTGAATTTTGTCAAATGCTTTTTCATCATCTATGGAGATGATCATATGGTTTTTGTCTTTGCTTTTATTGATGTGGTGTATCACATTTATTGATTTGTATATGTTGAACCAACCTTGCATCCCTGGGATGAATCCCACTTGATCATGGTGTATAATTTTCTGTATGTGTTGCTGTATTCTGTTAGCTAGTATTTTATTGAGGATTTTTGCATCTATATTCATCAAGGATATTTGCCTGTAGTTTTCTATTTTTGATGCATCTTTGTCTGGTTTTGGTATCAAGGTGATGTTTGCCTTATAGACTGAGTTTGGGAGAATGGCCTCTGTTTCAATCTTTTGGAACAGCTTGTAGAGAATTGGTATCATTTCCTCTTTGAAGGTTTGGTAGAACTCTACAGTGAACCCATCTGGTCCTGGGTTTTTCTTTGTTGGGAGCCTTCTGATAACAGCTTCAATCTCTTTTATTGTTATTGATCTGTTCAGATTTTCTATGTCTTCTTGGCTCAGTTTTGGTAGTTTGTATGCATGCAGAAATTTACCGATTTCCTCCAGATTTTCAAATTTGTTGGCATATAGTTGTTTACAGTAGTCTCTAATGATTGCTTGTATTTCTGAAGTGTCAGTTGTAATATCACCTTTTTCATTTCTAATTTTTGTTATTTGGGTCTTCTCTCTTTTTAGTTAGTCTTGCTAAAGGTTTGTTGATTTTATTTATCTTTTCAAAAAACCAACTTTTTGTTTCATTGATCTTTTGTATTATTTCTCGGTTCCTATTTCATTTAATTCTGCTCTGATCTTAACTATTTCTTTCTGTCTACTAACTTTAGGTTTGGACTGTTCTTGTCTTTCTAGATCTTTAAGGTGAAGTGTTAGGTTGTTTACTTGTCATCTTTCCATTCCTCTGAAGTAAGCATTTAATGTGATAAATTTCCCTCTTAAAACTGCTTTTGTTGTATCCCACAGGTTTTGGTACAATGTGTCATTATTTTCATTAGTTTCAAGAAATTTTTTGATTTCCCGCTTAATTTCTTCTTGGACCCATATGTAATTAAGTAGAATGTTGTTTAATTTCCATGTGTTTGTATAGTTTCCAGAGTTTTGTTTATTATTGATTTCTAATTTTAACCCATTGTGATCAGAAAAAATACATGGAATAATTCCAATTTTTTGAATTTGTTGAGACTTGCTTTGTGACCTAACCTGTGGCCTATCCTGGAGAATGTTCCATGTGCTGATGAGAAGAATGAATATTCTGAGGTTGTTGGATGGAAAGTTCTGTAGATATCTGCCAAGTCCAATTGGTTTAAAGTATTGTTTGGATCTTATATTTCCCTATTGATTTTTTGCCTAGATGATCTGTCCAATCATGAGAGTGGTGTGTTCAGGTCCACCACTATTATGGTATTAGTGTCTACCTCTTTCTTTAGATCTAATGGTGTTTGCTGTGTAAATCTGGCTGCTCCAACATTGGATGCGTATATATTTATGATTGTTATGACTTCTTGATGGATAGATCCTTTTTTCATTATATAGTGGCCTTCTTTTTCTCTTTTTATGGTTTTTGCTTTAAAGTCTATTTTATCTGATATAAGAATAGCTACTCCAGCTCGTTTTTCATTTCTATTTGCATGATATATCTTTTTCCATCCGTCTTTTTCACTCTTAGTCTATGTGTGTCTTTACAGGTCAGGTGAGTCTCTTGAAGACCACATATTGTTGGGTCCATCTTTTTAATCCACTCAGTCAATCTGTGTCTTTTGAGTTGGGAATTTAATGCCTTTACATTTAGAGTTATTATTGAAAGGTGATGATTTACTCTTAGCATTTTACTGATTTTTGTTATATATCTTAAGTACCTTTTGTTCCTTTCTTTCTAATTTTCTGTTTGTCTTCTGTATTTGTTGGTTTCTTGGGGTGATAGATAAACTATTTCTTTTCTCTTTTGTTAGCATTTTTGTTTTGCTGGTAGGTATTGTTCTTTCTTGAGTGTTCATGGCAGTGATGGGGTTTTTTTTGTGGTACCAAACCCAATACTTCCTTGAGAATTTCTTGTAGGGCTGGTTATGTGGTAGTGAACTCCCACAGTTTTTGTTTTTCTGAGAAATATACTATATGTCCTTCATTTCGGAAGGATAGCCTTGCTGGGTAAAGTATTCTTGACTGGCAATTTTTTTCCTTTAGTGTTTAGAATATATCATCCCATTCTTTTCTGGCATTTGAAGAAACTGAAGCTTTAAACACATACATACAGACAGGACAGACTTGAACAAAGGAATGAATGAATGAGTGAGTGAATGAATGAATGAACTGCTTTCTGAAAGGTAAAGTGAAAGGAATGAAACTGAAATGCACATCTTTGGCTCCAAGTCCAATACCCTTGTCACTATATTTTTGCTTTGGATGGAGAAATAGACAAAGAATCTCCTGGTCACAAACTCCTTAGTAAGTGGATAGACAATTAATTTCACAAAAATCATATATTTTAATTTCCATGAGTCAATAGGAAGTTAAATTTGCTGAGAGGGTCACCTGCATATCTGATGGGTCCCTTTGTTATCCCCTGTGAATGCTCAAGTAATATTTGTGCCCCAGGTACTACTTAATTAGAATTGAGACAATAAAGATAGACTTTCAAGATAGTATAGCTGTTGCCATTTTGGGTGGTTAGTTTAGAGGCAAAAGAAAAAAGCCAACAAAAAGGTCTGAGGTCATTGAAGAAAGGTCCTGTTGAAGAAAGAACAGGAACTATCAAAAGGGAACGAGGCTGTTGGAGATAATAACAGCTATAACGAGCTAAAGAGAGAAGTTAAAGTCAACTTGTGAAGTGTAAGGTTAAACCAAGACTTCGATGCAATCTAATCTCATATCCTCATTTTTGAAATGTGGAAAATGAGATCCAGAGAAATGAAATCTGTCTTGAGTCTGAGAGAAAAACTTTTCTGCAACAGAAAAATTCTATTTCTGGTTCTAAGTTCCTGGGGAACTATAAGTGTGGAATTATTCTCTTTAAAAGTAGCGATGGGGGTGACTCAAAATGAGAATACAAGCTGTCCTGGTGGCCAGCAGAGCTGAGGAAAGCCAGGCTTTGAGCCAAAGGGAAATAGAAAAACAGACCCATAACAGAGCTGGAGATACCCTGACAGGGTGGGGATGGGACGATCAGGATGAATTCTAGAATGAGACAGGGGCCGGCAAAGTCAGGGGATGGTCCTATGGGCAGGGATTTTTTGCAATGACTAATATAGGTATTGAGAGTATGTGTCAGTTGATTGCATGCAGGGATCCCTGAATAAGATGTATCTCTAAGGTAAGATACTCAGTATCAATAAGATAACTTCCTAAAGTATCCTTATCTTTACAGTCAAGTAAATGTCTTATTATATAAACTGCTGTTTATATCCTTCTTCCCAGACGCTGTCTCCAAAATTCACATTCTGGAGAGTCCAGGAGCATTCACTGTAGGCATGGAATGCACTGCATTGACAATCCCTGTGTGCATTTAAGGTCCTCCAGCCCCCAGCCCCCACACCACCACCTTAATGTCTCATCTAACCTATAACTGTTACGGGAGCCATCTGTGCACATCCCCAGTTTCAGGGGGGCAGCAAAAGTGATCCTGAAATCCATGCCTTCCCCCGAACTTCCCAACTCTCCCTTCTCTTTTGCAGATGTCTACTTTTAAAACAGGGATCACCTCTTCTGCACTGCAATCTGCTTTCAGCCCTGACCAGCTTATGCTGTTGTTGAGAGCATCTTCACCCTCACACATCCCAAGAACGAGGAGTCATGGAAGGGGCAGAGAGAGTGTGAGG
The DNA here is from genome assembly GCF_027409185.1 of Cynocephalus volans. Lineage (NCBI taxonomy): Eukaryota > Metazoa > Chordata > Mammalia > Dermoptera > Cynocephalidae > Cynocephalus > Cynocephalus volans. The sequence goes on from NC_084462.1 coordinate 49,625,943, forward strand.
GGGAGAAGGAGGAAAAGAAAGATGGAGCTACAAAACTTCTCAGGAACTGAGGAATTGAGGTCCCATCGTCAGGATGGACCCTGCAGCAGTGGGTACCTGCCTCTCACCGTTCAGAGTGGACAGGAACAGACACTGACCACAAGCCATTGGTTGAGCTGAGTCAAGTCCTCTCCACCAGCCACCTGAATTGAGATTGCTATTAGACCGTGTTCATTGCTGCCTGAAATGAGAGAACCTGCTGGGAGGCCAGGAGTAGCCACATTCTGCCACATGCACCCAAAAGCAGATGTGCTAGTAGGCAGGTAAGAAGGTAGAAGATGGATAAGAGACCCCAGAGAAAAACAGATGGGGACCCAGAGAAAGGCAAAGACGGCCCAAAGAGAGGCAGAAATCAACATACCTGATCAAAGCTCCGCCACAGGTAATCTCATACCCCCAATATACCAGGGTATTTCAAAAAGTTCATGGAAAAACAGAAGTGAAAGATAATATGAATCTTTCGAATTTTTCTATGAATCTGTTGAACTACCCTCATATTTCCCTTTGGCTCAAACGAGTTTTGTTTTCCTTCTTTCTCTCAATGGAACTGTCCCCTACCAGTTTGTAAAATGTCAGTTATTCCTAGGATGTACTTACCTATTCTGCCACAAAAACCTCTTGCTGGAAATTTTAGAACCCAGTTTAGGAAAACACCTCCCTCCATGGTTTTCAACAAGATAACCAGATTATGAGCAGCCTGAAAACAGCTAGTGAGTCCATTTCATGCTCTGCCCAGCACAGTATTCAGCAGTGTCTCTGGGGTTTAATTCATTTGCAGTGGTGAGGTTACACATCCTCAGGGCCAAAAGAGGCAACTGCAGGTCTCAATACACCCCAGAGTCATTTGCATTCTAATTAAAGTGAGATCTACAGGATGTCTTTCCTATGCTTTAATAGGACAAGAGCTATTTTGGTAATTTATATTTCAATATAATTAAGAGAAGTAAATCTATCTCCAGGAAACAGTTGAAGTCAAGTAAACACCATAGTACACTTAGCAGCAACAGTTATTTGTATAATTTTTATGCCAACATATTTCTTCTTCTGAATTTCATTATGCTATGTGCAATGAGAGAAGTATTAGAATTAAATATGATAAAAAAATTTAAGCTTAAGTGTGAGTGAACCAATATGTTTACAATAAACTGGTATTTTTAAATATAACCATTATTTTGCGTTCTCTGAGAAATGAACGTGAAGTTCTACTGTTATCTTTTTTTTTTTTTTTTTTGGATTTTCTAGCACCTGTTTCTCACATAAAAATTCATACTGTATTTGATGCTGCATACAGCAAAAAGAGATGGAAGACATTATTTTTCTCTTGAAAGTCATGGGTCCACAGAATAAGCACCAACATAATCAAAATCCATGGTAAAGTTACTTTCGAGGGCCGGCCCCATGGTGCATTCAGGTGAGTGCAGCGTTGGGAGCGCAGCAGTGCTTCCGCCACGGGTTGGGATCCTATATAAGGATGGCCGGTGCGCTCACTGGCTGAGCGCGGTGCGGCCGGTCACAAAAAGACAAAAAAAAAAAAAAAAAAGTTACTTTCCAGCCCCTGTCTCTCTGCTTCCCAGGCTTGTCACACCTGCATCTGCATCCTGATGTTTTCTTGAAGGCTTCGTGTCATTTAGTCTCCTGACAATGACAGGAGGTACCGTGTGGCACCTTACATGCAAAATTCAGTCTGTATGAAGATTTGAGTTTTTCTTAGGCTGGGGTTTCACACTTTTATTCAGATTCTTAAATAATAATGATTGCTTTCATTTACTACAACATTAGCACGTGCCAGCCAGTGTTCCAGGAACTTCATGTATACTAACTCATTCAATCATCACAATAATCCTACATATAAGTAATATTATTATCACCATTTTTCAAAGAAGGAAACTAAAGCACAAAGAAGCTAGTAACTCACCAAAAACATAAACTAGGCTTGTGGGTGCTGAATCTAGGATAGGACCCCCAGCAGTCTGAAACCCCACTTCCAGGCTATGTCTTGAATGACTTGGCTTTCCTGGCTCCTTTAAATGGTCCCTGACATACAATTAATCAAAGCAGACCTGGAATTTGGGGCTGCCAGGCCTGGCCTCTTGACAATGATAGGACATTCAAATCATAGCTTTGTCTCTTCTTCTTTTCTGTACACACACACACACACACACACACACACACACACACACTCACACATACACTCTGTAATAAAATGCGCCTTAGCTATGACAATCCTATTTTTACTTCTGTTTTTTATTCCTGTAAAATAATAAGTCTAAGGACATACATAAATTTTTTGTTTTTGTTATAGGGCATTTTAATACTTGAAATTAAATAATTCCGTAAAAATGACTAGAATCTTGATTATCTTCCTTAATCAATAGCAACCACATATTTTGAATATAAAGAAATATTTATGCTGCCATTAAAATGTATACTTTTAAGGACTATTTGCTCATATAAGAAAATGTTCATAGATCCTTACAAGTAAGAAGAAAATCAGGCCACAAAAATTATTTTGCATAGCATGCTCTTAATATCAAATTGTTAAATTAAAAAGAAAATACACAAAAAATGTTGTATATATTTTTGAAATCTTGAGGGCTGAGAAATGAAAATATTTTTCTGCCTCCATCTGCCATTGTGTAATAAAATGTAACATATTTCAGGATGTAAGTGTATAAACGAAAGGCTGAGAAATATCCTCTCCTATAATCACTTATTCTGGTTATTGAATAGTACCAGATGCTGAGCTCAACAATTTTATATTTATTAATTTACCTAAGTCTCATACAATCCAATGGAGCAGGTATTAGTTTCCTTCTTTTAAAAATTTAATAACAGACATGTCTATTGAGATAACCATATTTTTTTTCCTTGATTTTGTTCATGTGGTGTATCACACTTATTGACTTGCATGTGTTGAACCATCCTTGCTTACCTGGAATGAATCCCACTTGATCATGATGTATAATTTTTTGATGTGTTGCTGTATTCTATTTGCTAATGTTTTATTGAGGATTTTTGTGTTTTATGTTCATTAAATATATTGGCCTACAGCTTTCTTTTTTTGTTGTATCTTTGTCTGGTTTTGATATCAGGGTGATGCTGGCCTCATAGAATGAGTTTGAGAGAATGGCCTCTGTTTCAATTTTCTGGAACAGTTTGAAGAGAATTGGTATTAATGCTTTGTTAAAGGTTTAGTATAATTCGGCAGTAAAGCCATCCAGTCATGAGCTTTTCTTTGTAAGGAGAGTGCTGATTGCTGCTTCAATCTCATTCCTTGATATTGGTCTATTCAGGGTTTCTATTTCATCTTGGTTCAGTCTTATTCGTTTCCATGTGTCCAGAAATTTATCCATTTCCTCCAGGCTTTCAAATTTGTTGGTGTATAGTTATTTGACAAAATTCAACATCTCTTCATGAAAAAGATTCTTACCTAATTAGATATAGAAGGAAAGTATCTCAGCACATTAGAAGCCATATATGACGGACCCACTGCAAGTATCATGAATGGGAAAATGAACTAGGAGAAAAAGAAATCAAGAAAGCTGGCCCATTTACAATAGTCACACATAACAAAAAATACCTAGGGATAAATTTAACCAAGGAGGTGAAAGATCTCTATAATAAACTACAAATCACTGTTGAAAGAAATTAAAAAGGACACAAAAACAAGAAAGACATTCCATGCTCTCGGATTGGAAGAATTAACATTGTGAAAATGTCCATACTGCTCAAAGCCATCTACAGATTCAATGCTAATGATATTCTTCAAAGAAATAGAAAAAACAATCCTAATATTTATATGGAATAACAAAATCTCTGGATAGCCAAAGCAATCCTGAGCAAAAAAAATTCAAGAGAGGCATAACACTACCTGACTTCAAATTATACTACAAAGCTATAGTAACCAAAACAGCATGGCACTGGCATAAAAATACATACTCAAACCAATGGAATAGAATAGAGAACCCAAAAATCAACCAACAAGCTTATAGCTAATAGATCTTTGAAAAAGGTAACAAGAACATACATTGGAGAAAAGACTGCCTCTTTGATAAATAGTGCTGGAAAAACTGGACATCCATATGTAGAAGAATGAAATTAGACTTGTACTTCTTGCTATCTAACAAACTCAACTCAAAGTGGATTAAAGACTTAAATAGAAGACCTGAAACAATAAAACTACTAAAATAAAACAGGGGAAACACTTTAGAAAGTAGGACTGGGAAAAGACTTTATGAATATGACTCCAAAAGCACAAGCAACAAAAGGAAAGATGAACAAATGGGATTATGTCAAATGAAAAAGCTTCTGCACAGGAAAAGAAACAACAGAGTGAAAAGACAGCCTACAGAGTGGGAGAAAATACTTGCAAACTATACATCCAACAGAGAATTAATATCCAGAATATACAAGAAACTTAAACAACTTAACAGTAAAAAAACAAATTACCCAATTAAAAAATAGGAAAAGGAGCCGAATAGGCATCTCTCAAATAAAGATATACAGATGGCCAACAGACACATGAAAGAATGCTCAACATCACTAAGCATCAGGGAAATGCAAAGCAAACCACACTGAGATATTTCATCCTGGTAAGACTGCCTATTATCAAAAAGAGAGAGAATAACAAATGCTGGAGAGGATGCAGAGAAAGGGAAACACTCCTACCCTATTGGTGGTACTGTAAATTGGTGCAGCAATTATGGAAAATGGTATGGAGGTTCTCCAAGCAACTACAGAGAGAACTGACATACAATCCAGCAATTCCACTGCTGGGTATATACCCAAAGGAATGTAAATCATCATGTTAAAGGAATATCTGCACCACATGTTTATTGCAGTTATATTTACAATAGCCAAGAGTTGGAACCAACCTGAATATCCTTCATAGGATGACTGGATGAGGAAAAGGTGGTATATATACACAATGGCATACTACTCTGCCATAAAAAGAAATGAAATACTGCCATTTGCATCAACACAGATGAGTTTGGAGAAAATCATGTTAAGTGAAATTAGCCAGGCACACAAAGAGAAATACTGTATGTCCTCACTCATAAGTGGGAGCTAAAATATAAGCAAATAAAATTTTAAAAAGAAAGATACAACAATCACAATATCTGCTTGAACTTTCAAAAGGAGAGAACAGAACTGAGGTTACCAGAAGTGAGAAAGAGAGAGGAGAGAGGGGGGTAAGGGAGGAATCAGTAAGGGAATACAAAAGCAATTACATTGTATAATGTTGCATTTTAAAATAAAGCATTTATTAAGAAACAAAAACAAAAAAAACGGACAGACATCAAAAGGCTTGCCTACTGTTATTTTTGTGGCAAAAGAGACCTCTCTTACTTCAAAGGCTTAAATAAGGTTGACACATCCATGTTTCTCCTACTGAGCTACCAGCAAGCAATTCCTACACTCTGCTACAATTTGGTACCACCCACCTCAAGATCTCAACAAGCTCTTACCTTGTTCCTACCATCTGAATGCTCAGAAGGACCAAGATTCTCTCCTAGAACTCCAGCATCTCATATGGGACAGATCCACCTGGTCATAGACCATTACCCCACTTAGGTCACCTCAGCATGCCCGGGGTCCTGGGCAAGGAGCTGAGAGCAGTACTCCCCACCCAAAAGCAGGCAAGAGAGCATTCCAAAAACACCACTTCCATGTGGGTGGCCCATCACAGCCATCGCCATAGCCATGGCTGATGAAAAAGTGGCTCAATTCCATAGCAGCCACTGCCATCATGTAGGTGACCTGCCAGACACTCAAGTGCATTGACACAAGGAGAGTCACCAGTTAATACCAGAAAAAGAAGAGGGCATTTCTCTCCTTAAAGCCCACTCCAGAGTAATAGAAGAAGCAACTGCTCTACCAGATGACCAGACATAAACAAAGATACTAGAAATATGAAAACCCAAGAAAATATGACACCATCAAATGAACACAGTAATTCTCATATAGCAGACCCTATAGAGCTAGAAACCCTTGAAATGACTGAAAAGGAATTCCAAGCAACAATCTTAAGGAAATCTCAATGAGATACAAGAAAACTGAGTTAGACAACATAATGAAAATGAGAAAAAAAAATCCAGGATATGAAGGTGGAAATTTACAAAGAGATTAATACCTTAAAAAAGAATGTAGCCGAATTCATGAAAGATTCACTCAACAAAATAAAAAATACAACTGATAGTTTAAGCAGCAGGCTAGAACAAGCAGATAAAGAATTTCTGATCTTGAAGACAGTCTTTTAGAAATAACCCAGGCAGATAAAACAAAAGAAAAAGGAACTTTTTTAAAAATGAAGAAAATTGAGGAGAGCTAGCAGACAATCATAAGTGCACAAACATTCAAATCATGGGTGTTCCAGAAGGGGAGGGGAAAGGAAAAGGCATGGAAAACTTATTCAATGAAATAATAATGGAAAACATCCCAGGTATAGGGACTGGCACAGACTTTCAGATCCAGGAGGCTCACAGATTCCCAAACAGATTCAACCCAAAAAGATCCTCCTCAAGACACATTCTAATCAAACTGGCAAAACTCAAAGACAAAGAGAGAATGCTAGAAGAAGCAAGAGAAAAGTATCAAGTCACCTATAAGAGAGACCCTATCAGACTAGCAGCAGACTTCTCAACAGAAACATTACAGGCCAGAAGAAAATGGGATGATATATTCAAAATACTAAAGGAAAAAAACCTGCCAGCCAAGAATATTGTATCCAGCAAGGATATCCTTCAGAAATGAGGGGAAAATAATGTATTTTCCAGACAAACAAAAGCTGTGCAAGTTCACCACCACACAACCAGCCCTTCAAGAAATCCTCAAAGAAGTCCCGCATGTGGAATCCAAAAAATGATAATCACTACCACAAATACACAAGAAAGAACAAAACCCACTAGTAGAACAAAAATGCAAACAAGAAAGAGAAAGAAACTAAATCTCACCACCAAATCTCACCACCACACACACACACAAATATATAATGATGACATAAGAACACCCCTGCTTTATTTCTGATTTTAGTAATTTCTGTCTTCTCTCTTTTTTCTTGGTCAGTCTAGATAAAGGTTTGCAAATTTAGTTGATCTTTTTAAAGAATCAAATTTTGGTTTTCTTGATTTTCTGTACTGTTTTTTATTCCCTATTTCGTATATTTCTGTTGTAATCTTTGTTATTTCATACTTTATACTATCTTTCAGTTTAATTAGCTCTACTTTTTCTGTTTTCTTAAGGTAGGAGTTTGCATTACTGATTTGAGACTTTTCTTATTTTTAATACAGGGGTTTACAAGCATAAATTTTCTTCTAAGCACAGCATGAGCCCTGCATCCTAGAAATTTTGGTATGTTGCACTTTGATCTTTATCTCAAAGTTCTCTCTAATTTCCCTGTGATTTTTCTTCTTACCCATTATTTATTTAGGAGAGTGTTGTTTAATTTCCACACATTTGTGAATTTTCTAAATTTCCTTCTGTTATTGAGGTCAGAGAATGTATTTTCTATGATCTTAGTCTTTTTAAAAAAAGAAAAAAAAAGGAAAAATTTAAACAAAAAGTTCATGGAAAGATCTTCGTTATCTTTCAGTTCTATTTTTCCACAAACTTTTGGTAGCACCCTTGTGTTTATATTCTGTTTTATTGATTTTTTAATGAAATTTATGTTGCTAAACTTAGATATTTAATTTCTGTTCTTGATTTTTTATTAAGTGAACTTGCTGATTTGCTTAGAAACTAATTTGCCTTTGAAAAGTTTTTTCATCTTTCTCTGTTGAAATTAGCTTGATATTTGCATGCTTTTGGAAGACTTTAGAGAGCTATTTCAAATAACTGTAAAATGAAATACGTAAATTTTAATGTTTTATATCTTCAGTTTTTGTGAAAATTTGAAGCCCTACTTTCTACAGAGTATTTTGTAATTCATCTTTTATTCAGTTTATATATTTGTCATTTGAACAAATAAATGTGCATATCCTTAAAAAAAAAAAAAAAAAGTAGATCACCCCAGCTGTAGCAATCTGCCTGGAACACCTCCTCCTCCCACGGAGGGCTTTCTCAAAGTGACTGTTTAGAAGTCTCACGTATTTTTCCAGGAACCCTCCTAGATACCTATAATATGAATATTTGCTATGGGCTCAGGAGTATAACCGAAGGTGGGAGCTGATCTGGAATAGATTTGCAACTACCACTGTACAGCCCATTCCTGGTGTCACAGTACCACAAATTGGCCAGGTGATAGGAAGCTTTTAGAGAGATGTATTCTTCAGGTTCCTCTTGAGATCAATAAATCCTCTACCTCTCAGACTCTTAGCCAAACTACTACCAGCTTGCTACCTGAGAGAGAGAGAGTAGGAGGGAGAGAAACAAGGGTTGGTTCACTAACTTTTTTCATTAGACTTTTATTTGGGGGTGGGGGCAGTTGCTTAACAAGCAGAGTCTGACATCTGCTTGCTGATATTCAGAGACCATTCATTGATCTGTAGGGAGTTGAACCAGTTGCTTTCCCTGTCAACACCAGTGCAGAAATAATTGTCACTATTAAGGTTTATGCAGGGTTAGGTGTTATCAAGCTATGGAACCAAAAAGTGTCTGGCACAGTCATCCTTTCTTTCTTTTTTTTTTTTTTTTTTTTTTGTAAATCATATTTTATTTTGTTTTTACAATATTCTGTCCTGGTGAAAATCTGCAGTCTCATTCGTGAACATAAATCAGCTAGATAATTGAGGTTTAAAAGATTGGCTTTGGACCTTGCCAAATCAATCAGTAACTGAGCCTCAAGGTATACTTTGGGAATCATTTGTCTGGGTAATTTTAACAAAAACAGCAAAATCCACATGGATTGCAGGGAGGTTAATAAAGAGCTCAAAGTGGGCATATTCATGCACCATAGAGCCAACCAGAATACAAAATAAAATAAAAGGAAATGGAACAAAATGAAGGCAGAACCCAGCTTCAACAAAGGACACACATCTCAGAACTCTGACGTATCTATTTTGTCTTTCCTACTTCATTGCAATATCGAAATAGTTTCTGACTTTCTTGGATTTTCCTCCCATACCCTGCCATAAACTTGGTCCTTCTACTTGAAGACAGAATTTAGTGTTCCAAGCTTTGGCCCTTGGTGCTTCTCACAGGTTGTTTTTACAAATTCCCTAGATTTTTAGTCTGTGGTTATTTCCAGTAACTCCCCCATCTGATCTAATTTCCTTCAATCCCAGGAATCCCCAAGGATCACCTCGCCCATCAGTGTGACATGATAAAGCTACAGTCAAGCCACATTCCAGCCTTAGGTTTACAACTTACCCATGATAGGGAATGAATAAAGCTGCTTAAAATATTCTAGACCTTAAGTACAGGGGGCTATGTGAATGATTTATGAGGCGCAACAAGATCACAGCATATTTAAACCTAGTATTTGGATTTTGTTTCTCAGAAAAGGAGTACCTCTGTTAATTCCCACTAAATGCCTATTATAATTTCTGGATATCATGGAAAACTCAGATTTTTGTAGGATATATGTATTAGCCCAAAGGCCACAGAACATTTTACCCCCAAATCAGCCATGATTGCATTAGCCACATTATCTCTCAGGAAACCCCTAAGATCACCTTATGCAGAATATATTTTAAAAGCATGGCAGCAACTATTTCACCCCTCCTCTGCTTTAAATCTAGCCCAAGGCATCTTGCCAAGTGGTGTTGGAAGAGATATTCCACAACCAGGGATTGTTTTGCATGGTCAACTCTGGGAAGGAAAATTTGAAACTACAGGAGCCACTTAGAAAACAGATCTAAATTGGGAGACCTGAAATGTGGCCAGGTCAACTGACTTCATATGCCATTAGCAAGGCCCAAAGACATTGGCTTCATTCTCATCCAACTGGCACCTTACCAGCAAATAAAAGACAGGCCACTTACCAGCAAATAAAGGAACAGATTTATTCTTCCTGCCCCCTAAGAGGAACAGCTACACCTGAACAAACTTGCAAGGTTAGGTTTGTATGTAGTTTATGAAAACCTTCCTGACTCCCACTCATTAGGCCTTCCGAACAAAGGCCAAAGACAAATCTAACCCAGGTTTTCCGGCGTTGGCCCACTGCTCCATGTGACAGCTCCTTGCACCTTGTGCACTAACCTCATCATTTAACTGTCCCAAAAAGGTCCGTTTCAGGACAGGAAAGAGAAGTTCTCACATGTCTCTCACTGCATCTACACTAGTTCCTTTTGCACCTGCAATCTCAAGGGCCTCTTAATCGAAGTCTGACTAAGCCTGACCTTGCCTCGGCTTATGAGGGTAATGAAACCACAGCCCCAGGTGGGACGGCTGCAGGTGCACTTGCATGGCCATTCAGAGCCTTGTTATTTCTGTAATTTGTCACATGCTGCCTCCTGCTTGGGGTTGTACTTTACAACCTAATGAATGCATTCTCTTATTAAGACAAATCTTGTCCATGCCAATCCAATTAAAGCTATAAAATTAGCCTGTAAATTTTAAAGAAATGGGCTGCAATGCTGCTGTTTCTCTCTCTCTCTCTCTCTCTCTCTCCTTCCCCCCCTCACCAAGACGGAAGCAAAGACATTGGGGAAAGAGCCCTGGGTGAGGGTTTCATTCCCATTCTGTACATGATCTGGAGCAAGTTTCCTCTCCTCTGGGTGTAGGTCCGTTGACAATAAAATAAATGGTTTGAAAGTATTACTGTAGGTAATACTTTTTTATTTATTGAGTTACCTTACTGCATGCCAGACATCTGCATAAAAATTCTGCAAGGTGGGTGAAATTTTCTCGATTGTACAAATACAGTCACCAGACTTCCGAGAAGACAAATGATTTGCCCAAGGCCAAACAGTTAAGATGATGTTACGGCTCCAAAACCCATTCGTGCACTTCCCGAACTATAGTCCACACTCTTTACAGACTATAAATCTTGGGGGAAAGTCTGGAAGCAGCTGAAGTGAGCATCAGGTCACAGGCTGAGTACCACCACAGCTCAGTTGCTGACTGAGAGGTCCTGCCCAGTTTTTCACCCTCATCACCAACCACCACCACGGCCCATCTTTCCTTTTCACTGGGTGCTCAGAGGACTCGAGACAACACGGAGGGTGTGCTTTGAACTCTTGCAGAACATAGGCCTGAGAAAAGCCAAAGGAGAGAAAATGGTGTTATATTTGTATCTGAAAGGGAGGAGAAAAATAATTTCTCTAGGCACAGTGCATGAATGCTGGTCCCAAACGTGAGCCTCACATTTCTTGTTAATGATATCTACCAACCTCTGGGGTTTCTCTCATGTTTAGGAACTAAGTTTTTCAGTGAGAGGCATGATCATAAATAAATTATGAATCAGCAAATGGAGAGTTTGGGCTATATTCTCAACAAAAACTACATTTTCTTGGTGGGTTCCCAGTAACAGATTAAAATTCAATTCAGTACCTGATGAAATTATGAACGTCTAATGTAGAAATGTAGAAATTAGCTCTTCTGTTAGTCAGAGAGATTTTAAAAATGGATTTTTTTTAAAGCAATTACTTGTTCAAGGATTCAATTTAAACAATAAGTTATCATCACTTGGAGAAAAAGAAAGTGACCTATCCTTGGATAAGGCATTTGTCTGCTTATGTGAAAAAAAAAAAAATGTATTTCTTTACTTATTTCTTATAACTTTACTATGGTGAACATAACACACACAGAAAAGTACACACAAAAAAATGTTCAGATCAATGATTTATAAAACCACCTCCCAGATCAGGAAATAAATAGAACATTACAGGCACCACAGAAGCCCCACATATACCCAATCCAATAAATATGCCCTCCTTGCCCTCCGAAGATAACCAATACATTTACTTTTTTAAAAGTAACACTTATTTATGCTTCTTTATAGTTTACCACCCAAAGAATGCTGTTGCCTGTTTTAGGAATTTTATATAAAAAGGGTTATACAGAATATATTCTTTTGTACCTGACTTTTTTTTAATAAAAAAATGTTTGTGACATTTACCCATTTTATATGATGCTGTTGTTTGTTTATTTCATTATTGTGTAGTATTACACTGTATGTATATTTACTACCTGCATAAATATACCAAATTTACCATTCTATTGTTGGTGAGCATTGGAGTTATTTGCAAATTGGGCTTTTACAACACCATTGCAATAAACATTCTTGTATGTTTCTCTTGTGCACCTGAGTGTGTACTTATATCCAGTGTGTATCCAGGTCCTGGCCTTCACTGTTGGGTCAACTCTGTCAAACAAACATTTAAAAAAATTTTTTTAAATGTAGCTTTTCTACTTGCCCTTTGTAGGATGGTGGATCCAAACTATGTAATCCTTTCTTACTAAAATTAATCTCAATGTTTCCTTATTTGACAAAAACTAATTCAAATGTAAATGCAGAAATATTCTTCCCATTAAACTACACTTAGAATTAAATTCTCTCTGAGGTCTATAGAGTTTATTAAAATGAGAGATGGAGGAAAAAATGAATGTAGTCAAAACATTTTTAAATTTGTTTCTGTAATATATGCAATACATCAAAAGAAAAAATCATTGCATAAAAGAAAATTATTTTTTTCTATTTTGTGACATAGGTGCTATTTTAATTAATAAAAACATAAAACTATTGTGTTAATAAAAACAATAAACATCAATTAATTATTTGTTCTAAATTAAAACTACTATTCACACATTCAGATGTAGGTGCCAATGATTCAATAGCTCTTTCTCTGTATATACTCTGTATATGCACATATATATAATTTTTTTTGGCTTTTTGTTTACTAACTTCAGAGGCATGGAATTTGGTCTGATTTATTTCTTAGAATATAGCCACGTGCCTCATAATGACGTTTTGGATGGTCCCAGAAGATAATAATGGAGTTGAAAAATTCCTACCACCTAGTAATATGATAATGACTCACATGTCTGTGGTGATACTTGCACCATCTAGGTCTGTGTCAGTAACTCTGTGATGTTTGCACAATGACAAAATTGCCTTAGAACGCATTTCTCAGAACACATCCCCATCGTTAAGCGATGCATGACTCTATTCATTTTTATTCCTTGTAGTAATTCCAGATGACACATCGTTGTAATATTAGCAGCAGAATAATCCAATAACATGTATATACATAGTGAAGGGATTAGGAGGAATCCTACTATATTTATTTTCTTTCATGACTCAGATTTCATCACCAAAATGTCAATTCAATTTATATGACTATTTCTGGGAAAAACAGTAATTACACAAGCCAGATTTTAACAAAGAAAATGTGCAAAAATTTCAATATTACTAGCTTTATCTAGATAAATCTTGAAATTCTCAAAATGTAGCTGGTCTCTCTAGGTAAAGCAAGGAGAATAAATATTTATAAGGGACAGTTCTAAAGTGAGAAATTTTCAAAAATTGTTTCTTTTGTCATGGTCTACTCCTGTAGAATGTGTCAAAGACCTAAAAGTAATTGATTAAAAAGTTATGATATGAACATTATTAACAAATAGGAGTTTAGTGGGCCTTTAAGACCAAAGGAATCTTCATAAATTGCCATAGTTTATGAATTGAAGAAATAAATAACAATAAGCTGCATAAGAAATAAATGAAGAAATAAGAAGAATCAATAATTGGAAGAAAGTAGAAACACACAAGAACTAGGAGTTCTCCTGGGGCTAAAGAATGGCCATGGTGGAGGAGACTGAATAAAATACCTGGAACCAGAGGGAGCTGTAGGCAGATCGTGGCATCACTGAATGTTGCCTACAGCGATGATGACCAGGGCCAAAGTGTGACCAGGATATAGGAGGAGTGGAGTAGGTCCAAGAAATGAGGAACCATTGTCTGGAATTACCCACTTGGAAACTGAAATAACCCAGGATCCTGGCAGGAACTAGGGGAGGGAGAAAGATTTTGAGTCAGATGTCATATTCTTTGATAAATGAGCAAGGATAACAAAAGGCCTGGAAAATAACAGTGAAGTTAGGAAGAAGTGGGTATAACTCAATAACATAAGCCTCAAAAAAAAAAAAAAAGCTAAGGTTTTGTTTATATTTTTTAAAGGTATTTTCTCAGTAAAATAAAAAGTATCTAAAATAGAGTCAAGACACCATCCCAAAGTGATTACTCCTTGAGAGAAATGCTACCTGGTTAAAAAATAATTTCTTCCATAATGGCATGGTAGAAAAGATGTTTGTTTTACCAATCTGCTCACATTAAGGAAAGCTAGACAAGGCACACCAACAGCAACCAAGCCAATTGCACCAGGTCACCTCATATGTCAGCAATAATACAAAATCATTTGATGTCCTGAAATACATGTGTCCATTTCACATGTTTGTTGAATTGGATTCTCAAATGTTTATTGGAGTCAGAGATATATAAACAGAAGTGTTATCTAGGGAAACCAGCTGTTTGTTCAGATGGGACCTCACAGGATAGAACTGCCTTGATGAATCATAATTCTTTCAGCAATACTCATCAAGCACTCACCATACGCTTGGCACTGAGCTAGGCATGGGGAATCCAAGTGTGTTTACACTCTGGTGGGGTGTTGGGGAAAATTCTTATTTTTGCTTTGCTGCAAGTCAGTATTTCCAGTCCCAATTAGGTTTCTCAGTTGGATATACCAAATTAGCATTTAGTAATTAGAAGGATTATCAGTGAACATAGAAGCTAAACAAAAAGAAGTGGAAGTATTAAGGACTCTTTCATGTAATCCAGACGTCGGTGAACTATGGCCCACAAACCAAATCCAGCCTGCTGCCTGTTTTCGTCCAGTCAGCAAGCTAAACGTAAAATATTTTAAAAAACTATTAGCCTTTTGAAAACAGTTGCCTGATTTTACCTCCTGGCCTCTGAAGCCCAAAATGTTTACTATCTGGCCTTTTACAAAACAATTTTTCCTACCTCTGATCTAAACAATAGTAAGGCCCAATGAAGAATTCTAGTTCCATATCTCCTGGTTTTGGTGTCCTGAACTTGGACAAGATTGCATAAGTGGTACCCACAGATTCTGGGTTTGGTCCTTTCCTTTTGCAGAGCACCAAGAGCAAACTTTTGCTCCTTTTTGCTACCTAGTTATTCTTCAGCTATAATAATGCCATTAATTTTCAAATAGTTTCCTTTGGCAGTCTAGCCATAATTAGATTTTCCAGGCTAGCGCTCTCTGATTTTCTAGACTGGATAAATACCTTGTTCTTTCAGAGGGCTTTTGTAGATAATGCCTCTCATGTATTATTGTACTATAGTCTAACTCAGAGATTGGCAAACATTTTGGGAAAAGGGCTAAATAGTAAATATTTTAGGCATTTCATGCTTGACAGTCTGTCAAAACCACTCAACTCTGCCACTGTAGTGTGAAAGCAGCAATAGAAAATTTGGAAATGAATGGGCCGAGGTGTTCCAATGAAACTTTATTTGCAAAAATGGGAGGTAGGCTAGATTTGGCCTGTGGGACATCATTTCTCAAACCCTTATCTAATTTGCTCTTAGGTGTCCCAATTCAAGTTTTGTAAATAACTCTGCAGAAGTTTCATTTTCTGTTTTAGCCACTTTACAAGTGAGGGAAACAGCACTCTCTCTCTTGCCTTTAAATACATTATATATTTAAATAATGTAATCAATCAACCAATACAATTTTGGGGAGAAAAGTAACCTGTCAAGTTAGCAGACATAAATTTAACCTTAAAACTGAATTTGAATTTGAAATTTTTCCAGTACTACAGTGGCCCTAAATTTAATCCCAAAGAGGTTTAGTGAGCTGGTGTATGTCAAATCACAGCTCTCCAGCAAGCAGCTGTCCGCACCCGTATTTTCTGTTGTGCCTTCAGCCTCTCAGTCTAGAAAGGGAGTCTTTGTTTCAAACAGTTTCTCACTGTTTTCATGGAGGCTTCTAGCTTATTGTCTTTGGATACTGCTCTGTCTTGCATATCTCAGGGTGTCACCTTCTACCTGGAAAGCACTGGCCAGAATGCTCCCAAGTGTTGTTCTTTGGGGTATCAATTCTAAATGCTTAAACAAACAGGTCAACGAGACTGAAATGAGGTCAATAAAATCTTCGGAGGCACACTCCCTTCTGATGGATGAGCTGAAATGAAAATCATTTCAGGCCCTACTTTCAGCAGAATAATGAATTCTGTGTTTCCAATCATTAAAATTGAAATTGTAATAGATAGCATTCTGTCCCACTGTTCGTGAGATTTAACTCTTCAGAGGTCATAATAGATATACCCTATTAAATATTGCAGGCCAGACAATGCTGACTTAATGAAACAAAAATGTCACTTTGGGTTTGAATTGATTTTCTTATTTAAGGACCTCTTAGGCTTGCAAATCAGAACTGCCTTGTATTTGCACGTCTAAAGGAGGTTGACTTTCCCAGAGTTAGTTTAAGAAATGCAGATTGATGGTAAGGGTTTGTGTTGGGTCAGTATCAAATGGCCTTCTCCTGGGGGCTTGCATTATTCATGAGGATCCATGTGTTGTGTGTTTCTTGCTTAACACTGTGGAAGGTGGGGACGGGAAGAGAATAGGGTCAGCTGCAAACATAGATCGCCTCCTTGAACAGGGTTAGCACTTAGGGGACGGTGGGGGTGGACAAGGGTGGGGGCTGGATCTAATTTTACAGGAATGTGAATCAATAAACCTGGAAACTAAACAACTGGCCAACAGCTGATGATCCCAAGTTTTATGTTATCTACCATTCATTTTTGACAAGCTGTGTACTCTTTATGCAAAGGTAAGAAACTATAAAACCAATTGCCTATTTTCTGATTGTGAATACAGCTGTTTGTGGCTGCCTCCTACAATGACCTAAAGGTTGGCTGATTATCTGGAGATGGATAAATGTGCAACTGGCATGAGGATATAGGACCCAAGAGAGCCTGTCGCCACTCCCAGCTCACCTGCCCTCCTAGCTCTGTGACTCTGAGTATGTCGCCTATTATTTCTGAGCTACACATTCCTCTTCTATAAAATGAAGCTATTTGAGGCCTCTTCAGCGTTTTCAATTTTTTTTTAGATGCAGAGCACTTTCTTCAAACAAAATATTTTCTGCAAGTCATATACATAGAACAGATCAAATCAAGACTTTTTGGACTGAAATGGGAGCAAGAGTTGTAGGGGGTGGTGGGGGGAGAGAAGGAGATATCAAAACTCATTTTTCCAACTAGATAAAATTGGGAATTTCTAGGTGTTGGGAAAATAGAATAATTTAGTCAGGTTCCCTAGCCTTAGGGCAGGTTGGGGGTGGTGCGGTGCAGTCTTTGTGACTAGGTTGTGCGTGGGTGGAGTTAGTGTGCACACTGCTGCGAACTTGGCTGGCGTCTGCCTCGGGCGTCGGTGCCCATGTGGCCATGCTCTCAAACCTACGCTCCAAGGACCTTTTTGGCTGGTTACCTAGCTCATAGATGTGCATGTGAGAGGTCTGGTGACCCAGCCTGGTGTGTGAAGGGTTTGTGACCCAATCTGGACAATGGGCTCAAGGGATCTGTGAGCTCCAGACCCAGCCCTAGCTCGACACTAGGTATTTTCCCTGGCCTCATCCCTCAAATACCAAGCCTGTAAAGTCAGGAGGAAGACAGAGCCAGCTGTTCCTCTAATTCCCTCCCTGATGCTCCTTACTGCCTCATCCTCTCCTCCCATGGTTTGCACTTTAGATCTTATTCCTAGGCTGGAACACTGGGGGTCATCTTGCCTGCAAAGGTAACCCAGAATGAACCACACTGAAAAGACATCTTCAGCCCTCTCCTCTGACTTCAGAGGAATCCTGTGCCTGTACTCTATTTCGAGAGACGTTAGGGAGGGAATGAAGAACGATGAGACGTGAAAAGACAGAAAGATTCCAGGATAAATGCCATAGCACTGGGCCTGGAGGGCTGAAGCTAAAACTAATGTAGTAATGTAGAGGAAAAATCAGCCACACTGGCTTACACTGGGTGACACCAACATCTGAGAGCCAGAGGCAAACTGTCTCTTCTTATTTTTCTTACCAAATAAATGCCTGTAAGGGACCAGCTGGTTTCTCTATGACTAGTGGTGACTTCTTATTGCAGAGGTATATTCTAGGGTCAAGAAGAAGTTGTCCTTTGTCATCTGGGTCCTTATTTTGTTCTCAGTTCTGAACAATAAAACAGTTTTATAATTATTTTTTCTGACGAAATGAAAATGTGCTACCTTCTACCGAAATGCAGACACTATCTAGAGAAATGGGCCAAGAAAAATATCTAGGCAAAACCCTGCTCTGGCCTCAAAAATCTGTGACTTTGATACCAAATGCAAAAGGTGATCTTAAAACCAAGAGAAGCATTTGAAGTTCATTTCATATTTTTCTTGCTGTTAATGAAGTCTATGAGAACAGTGACCTTAACAGTGTAACATTCCTTTAGACAAGGGGAAGGAATAATGACTGGCCCTCATGACCGCCGTTGACTGGACAAAATATGCATCGATTATGCATGCAATTACCCAGAAGTTTGTTATTTTACAGAATTGAATTCTTTCCTGGTGAAGTCCAGCACTGAGTAATTAAATACAGATTGTACTTAATTTTGCCACAGCACAAATAGCAGAGGTTATGGAAAGTGGTATAGCTCCATAGGCATTAATATTCCACTGGTGTTGGAACAGATTAGCAAGTGAAGAACACAGCAGGTTAGGATTCTGTGAATCTATTCAAACCCCACGTAATGAATGTGGAGAAGAGTGATTTGAATGTCTAATATCAGTCACTCAGCAGAATGAAAAAAATTCTCGTGCTCGCTCCCAGGGCTTTGAAAGAGCTGTTTATTTCATAAATTTTCACTCACTTCTTATTATAAACTGACCTACCGAAATAAATTGCTAATCATTGTCGAGCTAAATGAACTCATTTTTTTCTCCTCATGAAACTTTCTCAATTTCCCATGCTGTCGCAAGAATCTGTATTTTGTAGCTCTTTCAGCTACCAGGATTCAGACCAGTCACCAGGCACGGGGATTCGGATGCACTTTCATTGTAACCCTGCTGCTCTACGTTTACCCCTCCTGAGGCCCAGGTTTGTCCTTGAATGCAATAGCCAGATGTGGTTATTTTCACTTTCTAATGGAGATGGCTAACGAGCTTAGCCATTTACATACCTCTTCTATGAATTGTTTTAGGTAAAGTTGCTCAAAAGGAGTTATACACTGTAATTAAGAGATGAAAGAAAAATTTCCCAATTCCAAAATGAAAGAGCAATATCTACCCAGAATCACTGATGTTGGAGGTGAGGAATCAAACATATATATCGTGGGGAAAGAGATGGGCAGAAAATAGCAAAATTAATCATGAACGCTGGAGGAGAGGGAGAAAGGGAAACAGTACCATGAGGGGGAGCAACTATGTGAAGGTCCCATAGGGTCTCCCCCGCAGCGTCAAGAGATTTGCTCCCAGAAGATATGATGGCGCCATAATTACAGGGAAACAGAAACAGGTCTATGAGTAATTTTACCCAAGACTCATGGAAAGGATTTGACAACTGTTACCATTTTCTACTAAGTCAAAGCTGTGACACTGCCAGGAAGGGGAATAATAGACAGCAAAAACAAAACAAAAAACAGCATACAGGGGATACAGATGACAAAGTTTCTTTCAAAGTAAGTGTCACTCATTTTTAATATTTCCAAACATCTTGACATTACAAATGAAGAAAAGTAAAAACTTTGTCTTACATCTATGAGAGGATTATAACAAGTGAAAATTCCTTGTATGTTGAAAATACTAATACTAAAATGGAATGATAATTTTAAAAGAGGAGGTGAGGGAGGAGGAAAATGTCCTTGAGTTTTCCTGTGAGTTCATTGCTGGAGTATTAAAATGCTACTGATTTTTGCATGTTGATTTTGTATCCTGCAACACTACTAAAATTTCTTATCGACTCTAGAAGGTTTTTTGTAGAGGCTTTAGGCTTTTCTGTATATAGGATCTTGTCATGTGCAAACAGGGACAGTTTGAATTCATGTTTTCTAATCTGGATGCCCTTTATTTCTTTCTCTTGCCTGATTGCTCTGGCTAGTACTTCCAATACTGTGTTAAATAGGAGTGGTGAGAGTGGTCATACATGTTTTGTTCTTGTTCTTAAGGGAAAAGCTTTCAACTCATCCCTCTGCACCAACGGGCATTGAATTCTCATCCATACTTACTGGTTCTGCTTCCTCCTGCACATACAAGGAATTCTATTTTCTGTAAAGCCTCCTCTCTGTCACCAAGGGTTGCTGGGAGTCCCCAAGGGGTGTCTCCCATCTCCTCATAGATGTGGCTGTCAGCATCCATGCAACATCACTGCCAGATCTCCAGGGAACTCCTATCTCTGCTAAGTACTGTCATGCATCTATCTACCAATTGTGTGTGCTGCACTAGCCACACATTGCCACTGCTATGAGCTTCAGCCACTAGTGCTAAGAAATTTCAGCCACCTTCCTGCACAATTGCAGAATTCTATTGGATGTAGCTGTCACTTCCATCACCTACGACCTGGGACCGGCACCATGTATCAGGCCCCTGTGGTGCCCAAGGTGGGTAGCAGCTTAAAGGGAAATTTCTCTCCTTTCTCTTTACACTCTGATATGGCAATATTAGCTTACCTCTGTCTTATATATTTATGGTGGAATGGCATTGCCATATTTAATTTTAAACTTTTTTCTCCTTATGACCAAGAAAATAGTCCTTCTTTGGTTGCTGACCTGGAGTCTAACTTAAGTGTGATCCATCAGTCAGCATGCACATCACTCTGTTCCTGCCCTCCAGCTGTAAAATATGTTGGGTCTGACTCTCTTTTTCCTTAAAATAAATTATCTGGGAAACTCTCATGCAAACAAGCTCCTGATGCACCTGCCTCACTAGTCCATCAGACGTGTCCAGACTGACCCAACCAAGGATCCCACTACAAAAACTAGCAAGTAACAACTCCGGACATCTGTCTAGCATGTTAGCTCTTTAAAAATATGCTCACATCATTCTCTTTTAATCCTTTTCCACCAAAACATACAACAGAGTTGCAATACTGGAACACTCCCTGCTTCTAGAAACTTAGACTCTTAGGATGCTTCTGGCCATCTCAGCACATCTCAGTGCCAGTGCAGGAAGTGATCTTCAATCTTGGGCTTTTACTTTTTAAAATTTGTTTTAATTTATATTTTTAATTGAAACTTAATTTATTATACAATTTATGGGTTAAAAAATTAACTATGAGTATTTGTGTATAATATGTGATGATCAAATCGATATTACTGGCATGCTCATTATTACAAATTGTAATTATTCTTTCTGTCCCTTATCCAATTTCTCCCTAACATCCCTTCCCCTCCCCCTTTCCCACCTCTAGTAACCATAGATTTGTTCTCTCCTTCTGAAAGTTGAATGTATTATTTTGGTCTTCCTTTTCTTCCTTCTTTCTCTCTTAGCTCCCACTTATGAGTGAGGACGTGGTATTTTTCCCTCTGTGCCTGGCTTATTTCACTCAACATAATGTTCTCCAAGATCATCCATGTTGCTGCAAATGGCCGAATTTCATTCTTTTTTATGGCCGAGGAGTATTCCATGGTGTGTATATACCACATTTTCCTTATCCAGTTGTCCACTGATGGACATTTAGCTTTTAAAATATAGCTCCTAGTTGCATGTTAAGCCATCATCCTATTGATATCAAAGGATATTTCTATTTTTTCTGCAGGGTGATAGCACTAAAATCCCCATCCTATATGACCATGGGATGGCTAACAGCAAAGAGAGAAAAGCTCTGAGATCCCAAGACATATTGTAGTTTTCCTGTTACCACAAGTATCACCCTATATGGTAATTTCTTTCTTACTCATCTCTGTTCCTCACCAGCTCAGGACTTATGTCTATCTGTTCACCACAGTATCCTCAGCGCCTAGCCCAGTATCTAACACATAAATGTGTTTTGAATGAATGACTTTAACATCTTCTGCAGTTTGAGTTACAAGAATCTTACCTTGTACATTTTTGTTTTACCTCTGCCTTCTTTCTTCTGTCTGTAACTTACAAATAGTGGGTGCAAAATAAATAATTGATAATATAATTCTGTTTATTTCTCTGGATCTGACACATGTAAAGAAAAAAAATGGCTTACTTTTCCATTGGATTGGCAATGTAAAGATATTCATATACTTACTTAAGGACTACAATTCCCAAACACAATATACCTTTAGAATTTGGGAACACAAAGAGTGATTGCCATGCTTTAACTATTTAATATTAAGTCTTTATAGTGGATTGTTGGGAAAATAGAATAGTTTAATCAGGCCTTAGGTCAGGATGGGGGTAGTGCAGTACATTCTTTGAAAACCAGTTGTGTGTGGGGGTGGAGTTAGTGTGCATGTACGGCGCCACCACCTGGCTGGTGTTTACTGCCTTGGGCGTCAGTCCCGCATGGCTCATCCTCTCCAGCATTTGGCTCCGGTGAGCTTCTGCTGGGGACAGCAGGGTGCACCAAGCAGGAGCAAAAGCTGCAGCAGGTGCATACATGGTAGACCTATATGCTGAGAAGGAAAGGGAGAGAGTTGTGTGGAGTGGTGGCCCTGAACTGCTGGTCGGCAGAGAGCTCAGGTCTGAAAATAGAGCATGTTTACTTTGCTGGCAGCTGCTCAGTTTTTCTTTGGGACTTTGCCAGTAGGAGTTGAGTTTCGAGTTTCTCTTTGGACTGTCTAGCTCCTAGACGTGTGTGTGCAGAAATAAATACTAGTCTTTCTTCAACCAAGGCTCCAAGGACGTTTTTGACAGTTATCTAGCTCGTAGACCTGTGTGTGAAGGGTTTGTGATCCAGTCTGGACAACGGGCTTAAGGGGTCTGTGAGCTCCAGACCCAGCCCTAGCTCGACATGGATAGAATTATGTTCCCCCAAAACTTACTGAAGCTTGAATTGGTCCCTCAAGTTTTATGTATTAGAAACTTGGCCCCCACTGCGACTGTTAAGAGGGTGGCAAATCCTATTATGGTCATTGAAAGTAGAGCCTTGAAGGGGTGATTGTATTGTAGTACTAAATACTATTATATGTATATATAATTATATATTGTATATATATAATTATTATACGATTGCCATAGTAAAATGGATTAAAAATGGGTGGTCAGGGGCATGATTCTGAGGGCTTTAAAAGAAGACAGAGGAGAGTCTCTCTCTCTCTCTCTCTCTCTCTCTCTTCTGTCTGCTCTTCATTTTGCAATGTGGTACCCTGCTGTCACTGTCATTACCACCAACGCCTTCACCAGACGTAATCCCTGGACTTTGGACTACCCAGGCTCAGAAACTGTAAACAATAAATTTTATTTTCTTTATAATCACCCAGTTCCGTGTATTTTGTTGTAAGCAACAGAAACGGACTAATACAGTCTTAAACATCAAACGGGTGAGTTTTGACTTTATGAAAAGTGCCCCCACCAGAGAAAAAGTTTCCAAGTGTGTTCTAGGGAGTTTCCCAACCCTCTGTAGATAAGGTCCAGTTGTCATTCTAATCTAATCACGGAGTCCTTTCAGGAAAAAAAATGACTCTGATTAGAGTGAAGCTGTAAACTTCACCAATTAGGAAATGTCCTTTACAAATTAGCACCCTTGCTGTCCGGACAGGTGATTGGTCTCTGGAGTCCAGTCACCTCTGAGTAGCCTTTGCAGAGGGTCGGGGCCATCCGTTATGGAGCTGCTCCACCATGAAGCCCAGAAGCAGTGGGCAGCCCCTCCTTATGTCTTTGTGGCTGCAAAGCTGTTGCCTATCTGTAATGATGTCCCACGTCCTTCTTTTTCTCAAGTGTTAGGTCGTCTGGCACGTTTGTCCTCAATTCCCTCATTGAAGAATAGCAGTCACAATCAAAACTCTCCCCCTTACAACCTAAATTTGTGACATTGCATTAAATCTTTCCTCTCTTTCATCTGAAACTTTCCTCCTTGGCTAAGTGAGTCAACTGTAATTCTATAATTAATTCTATAATTTCATCCAGCACTGAAGTGAAAGCCCCATCAGAGCTGCCCCTGCTAGGGCACTACCCTTATCCAACAGACCTGCCAGTTCATTTGTCTGGGTGAGCTCCCAATGCGAGTGTGAGTGCTGCTGGCCAGGAGTGGCAGGGAACTGACGTCCCATGGGAGCAGCCCACAACCAGCCAATGACTCTCAAGAGTTGGTGTATAAATTCCCCAGTCCTCTTGTCCTTCAGCTGGCTTCATCTCAGCCTTGTTGTTCTACACCATTTCCCATACTCTCCTTTCAAGATCAAAATACCAGTGGCCCACAGAGGCAGCTGGGTAATAGGACACACTCTGTCTGTTGCTTCCCTTCTCTGTCTCACTCCCGTATTCTCTGCATGGCCCCAATAAACTCTTTGTACCTAAATTGTGTCTCAAGGTCTGATTCTGGGAGAATGTGAACAAGGACACACATATATATATTGAACTAAATTGAAAGTCATATTTCAGGTATTTGACTCTTTTCACATTTTCTCTCTTCTTTTAACCTCCAGAGGATGGATGGATGAAGAGTCAGTATCCTGGGATGTGCCTGCTTGAATTGGACGTTATTACTTGGCTGCTTTTCCTGCAGAGTAAACAGCCTAACATGCCAGTGCCTAATACTCCATAACCCTCTGGCTGCCTCATACATTCAGCAAAATGTTCCATATATATTCACCTCACAACATGCTGTGCAGTTCAAGGAGCCCTCAGAAGAGCCACAGTTTGTGATTAATATAGCAAAGGTAGCCTTACAGCTCCAAAACAGGTAGGAAGAAATACAAAGGAAAGAGAAACATCCAGAAGTTAAAGATAATGAATGAAAGAAATTATCCTTTAATTTTATGAAAATAACAAACCTGGGACCCCGAATTATAATTTATTTATAAATGTATGCTTGTGTAATTTATATATTTAGTAAGGAGGGTATAGATCTACATTGTCTAATATAGTACCACCCAAATAGCCACCAAATAGTTTGAAGACTTGAAATGTGGCTTGTTCAAAATGAATTGAGCTATAAGAATAATATATATAACATTAGTAATTATTTTATATTAATTACATATTTGAATGATAACATTTTTTGGATATTTTAGGTTAAATGAAATATATTATTAAAATTATTTTCACCTGGCTCCTTTTACTTTTGTAGTGTGGCTACTGGTAAATTTATAATTACCTGTATGGCTCACAGTATATTTCCATAGACTGCACTTAGTAATGGTCCATATCAAAAAAATGCTACAAAATGGTATATGAGTATCTACAAATCCAGTGGAGGGCCTCTGCTCTACACAATTTCTCAGGGACCTAGGCTGTTGGAAGGACTGTCATTTTGTTTTACTTTATTTTATTTTATTTTGTCAGTATACAATGTGGTGGATTATTGTGGCCCATTACCAAAACCTCCCTCCCTCCTCACCCTCCCCCCTCCCTCGCATCAACATCATATCTGTTCGCTTGTCGTATCAACTTCAAGGAATTGTGATTGTTGTGTCTCCTTCCCTCCCCCGCCCCAGTTTATTTGTGTATTTATTTATTTATTTATTTTTAGCTCTCACAAATAAGTGACTATCATTTTAATCAGATAAATGAAAATAAAGCTTTCTCTGTTGTCCCTGAAGGGGCAGAGAGTGCTGGGGGATATTGGCCCAGCTCAAAATGTTTGTGCTCAGAAGGGACATGCATACCTTCTCCACACAGCCCATTGTCAAAATTGTTGTAAGACTCTGACTGCAAAAGGGGGCAGAGAAATGCCACTCTCCCGTGCATCAGAAGACAAGTCAGAGTGGATGAGGTGCATACCCAAAGTGTCTACTACAATGTGCAAACTTGGTGATGTCTAAACCTCCAATATCATTCTGGGCCAGAGTGTAACAATGTGAACATGGTGAGATGAAGTTGTAAGATGTTACCAGCCACTCACACCTTGGCAAGAACCACTTAAGCATCTTTTCCTGAGAGAAGCTTTTGCAAACTGACAGAGATGCATTGTCAGGTGAGGAAAAGAACCTGAGGTTGAGGAACTGGCACGGAACTGATATATTAGAAATATAGAGGTCCGAGCCCGTGGCGCGCTCGGGAGAGTGCAGCGCTGGGAGCGCAGCGACGCTCCCGCCGCGTGTTCGGATCCTATATAGGAATGGCCGGTGCACTCACTGGCTGAGTACCGGTCACGAAAAAGACAAAAAAAAAGAAAAGAAAAAAGAAATATAGAAGACAAACTTGCCTGGCTGCTCAATTTTTTCTAGCAGTGCCCTATGCTTTGATGTAGATCTCAGGTGAATAAAATGAGATCAAATGTCACCTAACAAAGGCCAGACGGCTGCTCAGAAAGAACATGCAAGGTGAATTCACCACAGTCCAAAATCTAACAATCAGGTAGACTTTGTTGGAACACTTGAGAGTGGCTCCATCTCTCAGGAACAAAGTCATATTTAAACAGAATTCTAGCATATTAATTTAAGATGGGGACAATGCTATTCTCAGATGGGACTCAAAAACTCATTCCCTTATTATAAAGAGGAAGTACTAGATGGGGAATTATTGTTAAATTATTTGGAAAATATGAAATTCAATCAAGGAATGTCAGTTGATCCATAGAATTACTTCTCAGTTAAGGAAGCTTGAGCAAATCCCACACTTTGTAGGAATAATTTGGCCAAGGAGAGCATGATTGTATTAGTTTGATTCTGCTGCTTATAACTGATTACCTGAAACTGGTTAATTTAAAAAGAAATAAAATTTGTTTCTTACAGTTTGGAGGTTGGGAAGTGCACAGTCCAGGGGGTACCTCTGGTGAGGGCCTTTTTTTGGTGGTGACTCCCTATAGAGTTCCATAGTGACCAGGATATCACATGGCAAGAACAGGCTGAGCAAGAGAGCTGAACTTCTCACTTGCCCTCCTTATAAAGCCATCAGAACAAAGCCCATCACTCCATGAATGGATCAATCCATTCAGGAGGGCACAGTCCTCACAATGCAATCACCTTTCAAACCCCCCCTTACAATTATCATAATTGGATTTCCCACTCTCTTAACACTATTTCAGTGGGGTCAAGTTTCCAATACATGAACTTTTGGTCAAAATACATTTGACCCATAGCTATGATGCTTAAGCTGGCGTGGCTGAGACCAGCTATCTACTTAGTTGTGGAAATATAATGCTTCCCATTACCTGGTATTCTTTTGATTCTATATTTTCATGACTGAACCATCCATGGGTTTTCTCCAAGCAGAGTCAGCAGAAGTAATAAAATTTCAGATGGCTAAGTCACATTGGCATCCTTTCCACACTGCCTCTCTGAAATGACTTCCAAAAAACCTCAATTGTGATTTTAGATGTTCCCACCTCCTTCAGCACATATAATTCATATTACCACCTATCTCCTCAAACATGACATGCAGATTTTGCCAGTGTAACTCTCCGAGTGTGCTTGTATATGTCAGCTCCTCAAAACACTTCTTTGTTCTCCCTGTGAAATAAAATGCTGTCTGATTTGGGTTAATGCAGTTACTTTATTTTCTAGGGCAAATTATGTCACATTGAGCTTACAGTTTTGATTCTCTGACTAGAAAAAAAATTACAATCAGTCCCAGTAATTCTAGACCATATGAAAGATCTAATCAATCCAATGATCTGCCTTTTATTAAGAAAATTAATGTAGATGACTTTATCTTTCAAAATTTTTCTTCAAATGCTAATTCGTTTTTACTGAAAGGTATTAAGATTTTATCTATATAGAAAGAAGTAACCAAATGTTTGGTCAGAAACATTTGTCATATATACATCTATGAGCATTAAAAACAGAGACCCAATGTTTATAGAGGCAAATACTCTGCTACTTGTAAGAAGTTTTCAACATTATGCCCAGAGCAGGTCAGCGCAATCTCCACTGCATTGGCTCCAGGTAGGGTACGTAATGACAGGTATACCAAGGATAAGAACAGTCAACAGTAGCCATGCTTATTGGTAGAACAGACGGTTTATGACACTGCATGGTTTCAAAAATGATAGGTAGCCCCCTTGAAAAAGAAATTCACCCTTGGTAAAGAGCAACTATATCTGCCGTCCCACCCTTTCATTCGTGGAAGATCAGAGCTGAAGGAATCTCAGTAGTCTAGTTCCATTCTTAACCTTTTGGGTTAAGCGCTGTTCCTACAGGCTTTTCTATTTAAAAATGCAAGTGATACCAGGACAGGTAGCAAATCAAGACAATAGTGTTTTAATGTCAATTAGGCACACCTTGGACCAGAACCAGAAAACCTAAGTTGCTTCAGGAGAGGCCCAGCAGATGTAGTTTGGGAGGGGAAGCACAGCGTTATGAGGGATGAGTCGTAAAGAGGACTGGAGTGAGCCTCGTAATTTTATTCAGTTTTTGTCCTAAGCAACATATAATTTCAGACAAGTTTTAAAACCCTTAAGGGAGAAGCAATACAATTATACTTTGTATTCCCCATAGCCTCTCATAGGGTGCTATAAAGATGGAAAGGATTCAATAAATATTTGTTCATTTAATATTTAACAGTTTTTACAGTGCTAACTACAACCTTGTCACTGTTCTAGGTACTGAATGTGTATCACACGCAAGACAAACTCTCTGCCTTCAAGGGGTTTATGGTCTATATGGGGTTTCCAAACAACAAAATATGCAGTTAGAATTTACTGTGGATACAAAAGCAAAATACAAAAACCAGTTATATTTCTACAACTAGCAATAAATAATCTGAATAGATTTGATCACACGGGAGTAGAGAGTAGAACGGTGGTTACTAGAGGCTGGGAAGAGTAAGGTGGAGAGGGGCTAATGAGAGGTTGGCTAACAGATACAAAATTACAGCTAGATAAGAGGAATAAGATTTAGTGTTCTGTAGCACTGTAGGGTGATAATTAACAATTTTATTGTATACTTTCAATTAGCTAGAAGAGAGAATTTTGAATGTTCCTGACAGAAATGATAAATGTTTGAGGTAATGGGGGAAAAATATCAGTGGTTTCCAGGGTTTCAGGGAAGGAGGAATGGAGGGAGGGATGGATAAATAGGTGGAACAGAAGGATTTTTAGGGCACCAAGACTATTCAGTATGATGCTGTAATGGTGAATACATGACTTTATATATTCAGTCAAATGCATAGAACTGTACAACTCAAAGAATAAACCCTAATGTAAACGTTAGTCAATAATACCATATCAGTGTTGGTTCATACTTGTAATAAATGTACCTCACTAAAGTAAGATGTATCCAAAATATACATGAGTAAAAAACTCTTACATCTCAACCATAGAAAAATACCCAATTAAAAATGGGCAAAAAATCTGCATATCCATTTCTCCAAAGAAGATTTACACATGGTCAATGAACACATGAAAAGCTGCCTAACATCATTAGTCATTAAGGAAAAGTAAATAAAAACCACAATGAGATACCACTTCACACCCACTAGGATGGCTAAAATCAAAAAGGCAGATAATAATAAGTACTAGTGGTATTGTGGTGAGATCGGAACCCTCATACATTGCTAGTGGGAATGTAAAATAAGGCAGCCATTTCAATAAACACTTTGCTAACTCTGCAAAAAGTTAAATATAGAATTACCATATGCCACACCACTAGGTATATACCCAAGACAACTGAAAACAGATGTCCATTCAAAAACTTGTACATGAATGTTTATAGCAGCGCTATTCATCATAAGCAAAATCCATTCATGGATTAATGGGTTAATTGTTTAATGGGTTTTCAGAGAGTAAATGGGTGGCTTTACAAGGAGAGGAAGAAAGCATGTGCACATGCTTTTGCACCCTTGCCATGTGACATCCTGCACCACCTCAGGACTCTGCAGAGTCTCTACCAAGAAGAAGGCCCTCACTAGACATATCCCCTGAACCTTGGACTTCTCAGCCTCCAAAACTGTAAGAAATAAATTTTATTTCTTTATAAACTACCAGTTTCAGGTATTCTGTTATAAGCAATAGAAAATAGACGAATACAAGTGACAGAAGGAATGAAGTTCTGATACATGCTATAACACACATGAACTTCAGATATATTATAACTGAAAGAAACCAGTCACAAAGAACAACATATCATATGATCTCATTTATATAAAATGTCCAGAATAGGTAATTCCATAGAGACAGAAAATATATTAGTTGTTATCAGGGGCTAGTGGTGAGAAAGAAGAGGAAGTGGGGAGTGACTGCTAATGGGTACAGGGCTCCTTTTAGGGGTGATTAAATTGTTCCGAAATTAGATAGTGGTGATTCATGTAAAACATTGTGCATTTACTAAAATTCACTGAATAATACTTTTAAAAGGTGAACTTTATGGTATATAAATCTGCAAAGAAATTTAGACAACACAATCTAAGAGAAAAGTCCCCCTGACACCGGTCACAAATTTGGGGGTGTCCAGGGCTGCCCTCACTTCAGAGCAGCTAGTTACAAAACAGGGGTTTCCCATGACCATTCTCAGATTTGATATCTCACTAGAATGACTCACAGAACTACAGAAAGCACTGTACTTATAATTACAGTTCTACTATAATAAAAGGATACAAATTAGAACTAGCCAATGGAAGAGAAGCATAGGGTGAAGTCTAGGAGGTTTCTGAAGCTTTCATCATCCTCAGGGATGTGTTACCTTCCAGTACTGATGTGTTACAATATACATGGAGTATTGCCATCCTGGGAAGCTCACCCAAGCTTTGGTGTTCAGAGTTTTTATTGGGGCTTCATTGTGTAGGCATGACTGATTGAATCATTGCCCACATGGTTAAGCTCATTCTCTTGTTTCCCTTCCCTCCCCCAAAGTGGGGCTGATATGACATAGCTCAGAGCCTCAACCCACTAATGACTTGGTTTGTTTTTCTGGCATGACCAGGCATCACTCAGAATCATCTCCGTCGCATAAACTATCAGATGCAGTTCAAGGGACCCACCGTAAATAGCAAAGATACTGTCATGACTCAGGAAATGCCAAGGATTTAGAGGTTACCTCTCAGGAACCAGGACAAAAATCAGACCTCTCTTTAGGTGAAGCCAAATTCCTTACTATACAAAATTATTTCTCAATAAAACTATTATTTTTTTAAAAAGAACATTGAATCCAATTTATGATACTGCCTACATGTATATAAATTGAATATAGAAATTTAAGTCATATTAAAGAATTTCAGCCAGATTTTTCAGAAGGATAATATAAGTATGTAGGATTACCGTTACTGAAATAATGTCAGAAAGAAAAGGAAATTGTAAATCACTGGGAACAAGAAAAAAATAATTTGCTGTGGAAGTGCTGTGTTGGGAATGTGCTGTAAATGCAGGCAACTACAGAACACGAGGGGTAGGTTCTGCAGCAGGGACATCGGAAGATGCTCCTAGCAAAGTACCGGCTTCAGGAAGTTTCTGTGGGGTAAAGTGGTAAATTGTCAACAGTAAACACAGCAGAGTAATAAAATCCTTGAAGATGCTATTACCAGGCTTTACCTCAAAGTCAGGAAAATCAAAATGGAAAGTCTGACTTAGTTTTGGAATCCAGAGGGATAAACTAAGGCTCTTTATGTCCCCACCCCTTACAGAAAGAATTTGTCTTCTTCTCTTAAGATACCTGTCTTCAGAAGACAGCTGAGGACACAGTGACCCCAGATATCACAACAGAAGAGGAATGCAAGGGGCATGGCTCGGGGCCGGCATGAAACACACATTCAAAATGAATCCATATGGAACAAGTGCTTGGCCCAAAGGCACTGATCTTCCTTTGCTTCTCCTCACAAATAAGCTACATGAGGAGAGTCCTACAGACAATGGCCTAGAGTAGACTCTTCCCAGGAACTGAACTTCTGACAGATTCCAATTAGGAAATTCAGAGCCACATCAACCTCATGCATGGTCAGGAATTAAAGGGAATTGAGACACACGCAGACCCAGTGGCACCAGGACCTCTCGCCTCCTTCTGAATGGGGTTTATACCTACTTGAGAAGACTTGTCTGCTTTTAAAAGTTGACATCCAGAATAAAACTGGTTTCTAGAAAAGCCCTATTTTTTACTAATGCCAAAACTGGATTTGTAAATTTAAAAAATGTTTGTCTGAATAAACCTGTGATAATAAATTCAGTTATTGATCACATTGTCCCTCTAAAATATACCTTTGAACACCTGCTGATCATTTATTTATTTATATAACAGGTATTTACTGGATGACTACTAATATCAGGCTTGTTTTAGTCCTTAATGATACAGAAGTAAACAAGCCAAACAAGACAGAGTTCTGTACTCAAAAGTTCTTACATCTCAGAGGAAACACAGGTAATAAATATACAGATACATTCACATGTAATAACGTAGATATGTACCCAAGAAATATGATTCATACAGTGACAAGTATACTGACGAAAATACAAGAAGGAAATGAGATTAAGAGTGGCTGGGAAGGGTATTCTAATTTTGATATGTTTGATCAGAGAAAGCCTTGCTAAAGCAGTGACATTTGGATGACATTTTGCATGGAAGATGGCCAGGCAAAATCTAGAGGAAGAGTTCCAGGCAGAGAAAACATCAAGTAGAATGGGCCAGAAGTAGAAACAAGCTGGGGATTTTGAGGCACAGAAAGAGAGATGACATGGTAAGCACAGGCCAATTTACACCTCATGGGCTACGGTGAGAAAGGTGGATTTAATTCTAAGTGCCACGTGCTAGGCCATGTGGATTACACAGCCACATGTTCTGCCCTTCTGAGTCTTCTACTCCAGACGGTAGAACACAAACACTGAACAAATAGTCACAAAAACAAAAATAGAACTATAGTTTGAGACATGCTGCAGAAGAAAATTCTGGGTCATTGTGGGTTTTTATAACCAGATAACCTGATTTAATTTGGAAGTAAGGAGGAAGTAGTCCTCATGGAGAAATTTAAAGGGGAGTTGTATAACTAGTTATATTAAATCTATTATTTAAAAAAAAAAAATATATATATATATATAAAGATTCATAGGATTCATTCACTTTAATTAAAATTTTAAAATGGTGACCCTAATGAGGCTTCTGATGAAAAAGAATGACAAATTTCCAGTCAAACAGAATACATCCCATCAGACATGAAACTTTTATTATCTTTGCAATGACAGATTGATACACTATATAGGACTTCATAATATTTGATATTAGGAACATGACATTAGAGTTCATGAGATGATTACCATAATTACAGTTCATTTGATCTTGATTGCTTTTGTAGGGACTCCTGATTAAACCTGTCTGCCCTTGTAATTCCTAAAGCTTGTTTCTTACAAAGCTCAGAACTTCTTGGAAGAATAATTTAATTTTTCCCTTATAGCTTTTCCCCTCTTCCCATACCATATTGCAATGTTTATTTTAATCACAAATACATTTTTTTAAATTTAGATATTTACTAGTCCTTTATGGTTTGCAAAGATTTTCAGAGACTCAAACCAACTCAGGAAAGGTAAGCATTACTAACTCACTTTTATAGATAAGGAAACTGAGGACCACTGAGGCAAAGTGAACTTTCCTAAGCCACATAACCAGTAAATGGCAAAGGCAGGGCTGGGACACAGGTCCTCTCACTGTTACTTTCTCTTCTTCAAGTTGCTCATAGCTCTAGGGTGTTGGACCCACACAGGCAGAGTGTCACCTATGCATTCCGATTCACCTGCAAGGAAATGCAGGTGACAGTCACTTTGCTTTTCTAGCAAAGGATGGCAGAGAGGGTACAATGAAGCAGAGGGCAGAGGACGAGTTCCCATTCAAATCCAAAGATCTTTTGATCCAAATCCCCCTGCAGCTTTCTGAATTCTCAGCTTATACCTTGGAACTAAGAACCTGGAAGCTAAATAACCTGAGGGCTGGGAAGAGGCTGGCAGGTAGGGAATATGTGTTCCTCCACAGACACTAACCCTTGAGAAGATTGGTATAGACCTAGAGCCCCAGCTCTGGTTCAGCCAAGAGTGGGTGGGCTCAAGAGGACACCTAGGAAGCCAAGGCCACCCATGTGGGTGTATGGGGTGGTGGCTGCTATTTGGAAGGCTTAGCCATGGGAGGTGGAAGGGACAGAGGATGCACGGAAAGGCCTAGGAAAGGTAATAGTTAATTGTGCACCAAAGACCGCTCCAAATAAGGCTGGAATCTCAAAAGAAGAAACTTTCATCTCAGACAAGATCATGAGATGCAAATTCAGTCCGGGGAAGAGAGCTGATCAGGTATGAGAGGGGAGGAACACAGTGATGGTTGTGTCTCAAGGATAAATGAGGGCTGAAAACTTATCCCAAAGGATCAAACCCAACTCCTTATACCAAAACAGACTTGGGGGGGAGGGAGAAAGTAAGAGAATAATAGGTATTGTTATGGGCTGAATTGTGTGTCCCCCAGAATTCATATGTTGAAATCTTAACCCTCAGTACCTCAGAATGTGACTGTATTTTGAGATAGGGTCTCTAAAAAGGTAATTAAGTTAAAATGAAATCACTGGGGTGGGCCTTAATCCAATATGACTGGTGTCCTTATACAGAGAGGAGATCAGGACATAGATGGGTACAGACGGAAGACCATGTGAAGACACCAGGAGAAGGCAGCCATCTACAAGCCAAGGAGAGAGACCCAGTAGCACCACGTACGCTGACACCTTCAC
This sequence comes from Cynocephalus volans, assembly GCF_027409185.1. Classification (NCBI taxonomy): domain Eukaryota; kingdom Metazoa; phylum Chordata; class Mammalia; order Dermoptera; family Cynocephalidae; genus Cynocephalus; species Cynocephalus volans. The sequence goes on from NC_084462.1 coordinate 49,660,600, forward strand.
CTTGGACTTCCAGCCTCCAGGATTGTGAGGAAAAAACCTGATGTTGAAGCCACCCAGGCTGTGATACTCTCCCTACCAAATTAATACAATATGCCCCTGTTTTTTTCTAAGCCTCACACTTTTCTGGGGGTGGAAGGGCGTTTACTATGCAGCCAGCACTAAGGGAATTTATTGAAAAGGTGAGGGGGATCAGGTATGTGGCTGGGGGCGGGGCAGTTCAGCAGACCCATCTGTGCAGAATAAAAAAAGGGGGTTGGGGAAATGACAAAGATGCTCTTTTCTTCTTCTGTTCCTACAAATTGCCCAACGGGGCAGTGAAAACAGCTGCCCATTGAAGAATGTGTCTCCTTCCTCACACTGCGACGTGCAGAGTGAACCACCTCACTGGGATTTATGGAACAAAAGAAAGTCAGGTTGTTCAAGTCCTTACAAAAATCCTTGGCACAGACAGGGAAGAATCTACAAGAAGGAAATCAGGATTTAATGGGTGATTCTTTTCAATAGTCTCACTTTTGCCATTCTGCTATTTCCTCTTCTTTCTTTCCTTCTTTCTTTCTTTCTTTCTTTCTTTTTTTTTTTTTTTTTTTTTTTTTTTTGTATTCAGAATTGTAGCTACTGTGGTTTTGCAGTTCTCAACTTGTCCTGGTTATACTTTAGATTTTAAAAAGGCATAGAAAGGCATTCAAGCAGGATATGGTGAATGAAAAATGAAAAGAGAATTCAAAGCTCTAGAGGGGAGCCAAGGCCACCTGTGCTGCTGGGAACCTAGGCTCCAGGACACTGGGGCACAATCGTGGACGAAAGCACCCCTGCTGGCCATACTCCAGGTCTGGTCATTCCCTCCAAGTCTCCCAAAAGACTTCCTAAACTGAGCACACAGGCAGGCAGAGGCAGAGTGGGGCTTCCCCTCTGGGGAGGTTGGAGTCCTTCCTATGCCCTTGACCAGCTGATCTTAATCATTCTCAATCAGAGGAATCAGCAAGGCCATCACTTGGAGATTTAATTATCTTTTCTTTACTCAAATCTCATAATGAATGACTCCAGGAAGTTATTAATTTTTCATTCCAGAATGAGCACAAGAAGGCTACATAGTAGGAGATTCTGCTGCTTTAGAAAAATTCCATTCATGCCTTGGGTCTGCGCTGTGCATGGACTGCACACTGTCATGATTAACGTGCTGAATATCATTGGACCTTACTGACAAGGGCTGAAGGCAAGGTCACACTTGCATGCCTCTAAATATCTGTTAACTGCAACCTTTTTTTTGACTGGTAAGGGGATTGGAACCTTTGGCTTGGTGTTGTCTGCACCACGCTCAGCCAGTTAGCGCGCCAGCCATCCCCATATAGGATCTGAACCCACAGCCTTGGCGCTACCAGTGCCGCACTCTCCCGAGTGAGCCACGGGGCCGGCCCTGTAAACTGCAATCTTGCTAAACCCACCCTGGCTTCACCAGAGGCCAGGGCATGGCGCACTGTAGGACCTTTCCAGCCAGAACCGGGAGCACCTTATATCTAACACCTCTCAATCTGTCCCCACTTCTGCATTCTCCTACACGTTAGCCTTCAGGTTCCTCTCCCAGCCCCTCCTCCTACATCCAACCCTACCAAAATACCTGCAGTTGCTTGGACATACCATCTCAGCACACCTCTGTGATTTGTATATTCTTTTCCTTTGGCCAGGGATGCCCTCCTGACCTTTTCCCACCTGGCTAACTTCTACTCCTCCTTTCTTTTCTGAGAAAGCTCCCTAACTTCTCCAGGCATCTCAGAAGAATTGGAAAAGAATCATACGCTTCTCAAAATTAGTACTGAATAACTAGGTTATATACGAATATTCAGCATAGACCAAGCTGTAGTGACCCTGATATTTCTCTATTTTCTTAATGATTATAGCACTGGAATGGCTCTGGCATAGTGCACAATCAAACAGTAACCCCTTACATTATATAAGAGGGGCCTCTGCCCAATGGCCTGTTCTTTGGAGGGATCCACATACTACAAACATATTCCAAAACATATTTATTAAAAAATAAACAGGCATATCTGCCACTTTGGATCTGGTGCTCAGTATTTGCATGGATAGACTCATAACCCTAAAGATCTATTCACTAAATGAGGGCCCAGGAAAATGCTTTCCACATCTCTTGTCCTATGCTCTCGACAAAAAGGACTGCATACAAAGGCTGTGAAAGTTGTGGAGTTACGTCACTCCTGAAGTTGAAGATGGATTACTGTGGATATGAAGAAGACTTGACAGGCAGAAACACTTCGGGAAGAGGAAAGACAACATAATTAACCTGTCTCATCTGTCTTCTCAGATATAAAAGCAATGGGCTTTTGCATAATGTTATCATTTCCCAATAATTCTGAGTGTCCAATCTTTGCTCCTCTCTGTTTTCTACTTTTTATTCCAGAGCATTCTACAAATTAATGCAGTATTCATGTCAGTTGCATATGTTGGCTAAGGAATATTTTGCAAAATAAAACAATTTCTTATGCAAACATCACTGACCTACCAAAGCAACACCTTGATATATGCAATTATAAAGTTCAGTTGTATGTAATATTTTGTCAATTTTGAGTCAAATAAAAACATAACTGCTCATATATTTCATCATAATGAAGGCATTGTTGTCAAATTTGTTAGTGTAATGTGTAACTTTTCAATAATCAGACATACAGGCTGTGGGAATCCATGTATACCTTTACCCCAAATGTTCAGACCAAGCCCAGGTATCACGCCACACCAACTTCTTGTGGGCAAATATCAGGATCCTCAAGTGCAGATCATTCCTTCTTCACTGCCCTGAGAAAATAAAGGAACCACCATTGTGATGCTGTTGCCTGGGATAACCTACAGAAGTTCTCTGATATTCTGAGAAAGACAAATTAGGCTTCCTTATTAATGTACACCATTTCATTATGGGTACGGTGCATAAGCATTTATAATATTATATCCGTAGCTGTGATTTCCTCCTGAAAAGTCAGTTGTGACAACCTGTTCACGTATAACCCAGTTCCAGACCTGTAATTTTAGAGAGTGCTCAATTCTTGTTGAGTATCCTATGTACATGTCTCATTCATTATTTTGCAGTTATGCATTTGCAGAGCTGGCTTCACTCCTAGAAGACAGGGACTGAATGCTATTCTTCTTGGACATGCAGAACCTACTGTGTGTGTCTCTGTTTGATGGAATTTCTTGCTATTTATCCTGCTTGACAAAATAATGAAGGCATTTGGTGGAGGAAAGTTCTTGATCTCTGTAAAGAAATAACAGCTAATCCAGGGCTCTTTGGCAATACAAACCTTTTCTGTCTCTATTTTTCCATTTTGTGGCTTGCACCTCATAAATGCACATAAAATAGACAGACACCTTAGGAGCAGTTCCCTGCTCTGTAGATGGTGTCATTACCTTTAGTTTTCCTTTATTGCACCAAGGTCTTATTTTTTATAGCATTTATGATCTTTATTCCTTTAGTCAACAATGATTTATTTAGCATCTACTAGGTGCTCTAAGTCATCTCACTTACATATTTATTTGTATGTTTAGTTCTTCATTGTTTTTCTTCCTCAGTGGACTCTAAACTCCATAGAAGTAAGGCCTATCTGTCTTAGTCACTATGAGATTGCTCTTCAGCACCTGGAAGCAGTAGGTGTTAATTACACCTGTACTGAGTAGACAGATGTGGAAATATGCATCCACAATCTCAACAACTGATATTTTTAGGGGGGGTTTGTTTGTTTGTTTGTTTGTTTCTCTCCCAGTGCTTGCTTCTTTACTCAAACAATACCAAGACGTAGTACCTATTTGCTTTTAAAATAATAAAAGAGGATTGTTTGATTAGGCTCTTAAATTAGCCCTTTCTTGATAGTGATTTTTATTCACTTTTTCACCTTTCATTTCTATTCTGAACCATTCTTCATTCTAATATAGACCACACATTGATGCATGCTTCTGCAGCAGGTGCTGTAACAACCACTGGTATGATACCGTGAAGCCTCTTTCTCTCAGCAAACTTTGGGCCCAGCAGCAACACATCCATTCTTCATAGCCAAGAGTAGAATTTGTTTCAGTCAGATTTCACTTGCTTGGGATAAATCTTGTAGGCTATTAAATCTCACTTTCTGATCCCTGCTAACAGAGTATTTGAAGAACCATCAAAGGGACACTGACAGTGTCACATATGTTACAGTAAGCCCTTGATAGCAGCCATTAATGTGCTGTACAATGGGGAATGTGGTCTAAAGATAAAAATAGGCAGGCAAACAGGAATCAGCCCAATAGACTTAATTTCATACATCTACAGCTGCTGACATGTCTGCAATGAAGTCAGGCAATGCCTTTATTGGCAAGTGTTAGAACTTTTCAAATAACAGTCTCTAATTAGTTTATAATACGGCTTTGGTGCAACTAAGTGGAAGAAAGAAAGAACAAATATTAGTTGATTCCAAAGGAAACTTCTTGTTTAAAAAAGCTTACCTATGGTTACATTGTGTAATGTTGAATATACTAATTATCCCAACTCGAACATCTCGTATTGCACACAGATATTGATATTCAACATGGTACCCCACAGATATGTACAATCAACTATGTTTTAATTAAAAAATTAATTAAAAACTAAAGACTAAAAATCTTACCTATTAAGAAGGCAAATATCAGATAGAAGTATACACAGAGGAAGGATTCACATTTTCTTTGTTTTGCAGTAGTTGGAGTACATAAGCAGAACATGTGAAAGCTATTAGCCCCTTTCTCTTTTCTGCCTTCACAGCTGAAAGGAAAATCATAAGTTTGTTCTAGGCTCTCTGTTAAACCACAATGTATGTTTCCTGTACCAGGTTAAACCTCCAGCTGAACTTGGTGCATGTCTCTGGCACAGACAAGCCTCACTTAGGACAGGAAGCATTGAATAAAAATAGCCATGTCGATACCACCTGTGATTCTGATGATATGTCAGAGCCAAGGTGCAGAGAGACCAACAATCAGAAACATCCTGCCACCAGCCGAATAGGCTCCTGCTTTTAGGTTAAAAAAAAAAAAAAAAGCCATCATATTTCTGGGAACTGGTTACCTATCACAAGTTTGTATATGCAGGAGATGCCCTAGAAAGAAAAGACAGATCTATCAGGCACATTTACAACACATGTTAAATGTAGTTCTCAGAACTCCATGTGAGGAGAGAACAACTGGGTGGGTTGAGACAGGATGGGGGTGAGGAGAGGGAAGGTTGAGACCCAGTCCTGCCACAAGTGGGCAAGTGACATCAAAGTGTTAATGTGGATCCCAGTATATGCATTTCTGTGCTGATACTGTGAAAAGTGTTTTCCTTTGATATAGTAGCAGAAGAAAAATGAGGTCTTGATAAATATAGTTATTTTAGTTGTTTTAATACTGGCATGCTTGAATATGGTATATTTGCTCATTTAATTCTAAGTATTTGTTGCAATCCCCTCATTAAGTCAAAGGAAATTGCATGCAGGCATAACAGGGGTATAGGGTAGAAACCCTCCATTTGTGAGATGCCTGCTTTTACCAGTGCCTGAATTCCATGTTGGCTGAGATTATACATGTGCCTAATGGGAGAGGTGCTATGAAATCTGAATACAGCATCATCTTGCTTTATAACCATGTTGCCTAATAACAGAAAGAGGGCTTTGGGCCATAATTAATAGCCATTCTTACAGATCTTTTAACTCTCTGCAATCTCCAAGGAGCTTGCTTTCCATTAACATTTCCAGAAATAGCTTACTTTATGTTATTAAAGTGCTGCTAGTGATAGTTTCCAAATTATTCCTAAGCTAATTATTAAAAAATGATTACTCAAAAAGCTTTTTTCATTTTAAATGGTACCTTTAAGTGCCTTGCAGTAAATATGAAGATAGAGCCATTGTCCATTGGAAAACTCTCTGCTCGTGATATAGCCAATTCCATTAAGTCAGTCTCAAGTGTACTCTAAAATGTGTTTTCATTACAAGTTATGGCACTAAATACCATGGGAAATAATATGCAAATCAGCAATATTAAATATGCCAGTTAAGATGAGCCAAACTAACCAATGAAGGGGATATAGCCAGTATAAAGCAATATCTTGCTTTTTTAAAGGTTAATTAGACTGCCTAATTATCCCAGACTAAGAGCATATTATTCTCTTGGAAAAGCAAGCATAATTAACTTAGAGAGACTTCCCCCACAAGCAAAAACAAATAAACAGGAAAACTTCAATTCAAAGTGATTTACTTCTATTGAAATCCAAAGGGTGGACTGATAAGTAATAAGAGGGAAAAAAAGAGAAACACACGGACACAACAATAGTTGTTAAACGCGACCAGCCTGAGAGTCTACACGGCATGTGAAAGACCCGACTGCACATATGAGCAGTCCCATCGTTTTTAATCTATATAAAATATGTTTCCCAAGAAGATGAGAATAAAATACTTTCTAGGGAAGATACTTGTATTGGACATTTGTTGCTTTTGGATGCCCAGTAAACAACCCCCTTTATTTTGGTAACACTACCCCGATTTTCCTTTGGGGAACTGTTGTACCTGCCGTACAGGTCAACCTCTCTCCTTGCCCAATCCTACTTCCCTCACTCCCTTTTCAGATAATCTTCCCAGGAGAAGCCCCCAATAAACCAAGCACGCACACAAATATGTTCATTTCAGAGTCGCAGGAAAGAATCCCTGTCCCCCCTTTCCCTAGGAAGCCAATACATGGCATCAGTGCCAAGATCGGTTGGAGGAAACAGAATATGAAAATGGGATTTTAGAGGTATGTCACTTGCCGGTTGGCTGACAATGAGGATCACATCGCTGGTAGTGGGAGAAACTCATAGCACCCTGTATGTTATAGCAGCGTAACTATTAAGCCCTTCGCTAGAGGTAGTTGGAATAGAGTACAGGTGGAAGGTAATGTACGGGTAGGTGCAATCCCATAGATAATTGAGGATTTCAGAAGAAATAGCAACTATAAAGACAATGAAATTTGAAGGTTGTTGCTGGGGTTCTTGATGCACGAGACAAGGAGAGGCTGATGGTAATTAAATACTAATTATGACAAATTATGGAAGCCAGAGGGCCCACTTGGTAGTATATAAAGAGATGTTCTTCTCCTGTAGCCAGAGGGCAGGAAAAGCTGAGGATCAGACCCAGAATTAATTATAATTGCAGTGGAGCCCTGGAGAAGTTTGAAACCCAACCCTGGAAAAGTCTGTTAAACTAAGTCCAGGATCCTGATTGAGAAGGAGTGAGACCCCCAGATTTGAACTCACCTCTTAAAGGCTAGAGGAGCCTCACTTGGAAATGGCAGTGCCAAATGACAGGGCACTGCAGTTGGTTAGAAGCCTGCGAGGACGAGGAAATCTATGGAGGAAACATGTGAATGGACTTACAGGATTGGATGGAGTGAGATCTTTGTATTGCAGGTTAATGCTCAGCAGAGGCCATCTATCATAGAAGATATGTATCAACCAAATAGACAAAATGACTTTGTCATTTGAAGTCAGCTAGCCTCAGTCATTGCCTACCCCAGTGTTGACATAATGGCTGAATGAAGACAGCAGCCAAAGTAGCAGAGATGGTTCCTATGCACAGGCCCAACAGCACAGGCTCCCATTCACCAATGCCATTCTAGCTACTGCAGAATGTTTACTCTGCCTCCTACAGAGACCAAATCTGAGCTCCCAATGTGGCACCATTACCCAAGGAGACTAACCAGCCACATAGTGGCAAGCTGATTACATTGGGCCTCTCACCCTAGAAGGAACAGCAATTCGTGTTAATTGAGATTGACTTGTATATTGAGCATGGGTTTGCCCTTGCTGACTGCAAGGTCTCAGCATCAATATATAAAGGCTTCTCAAGTGTTTGACCTGCTAGCATATGCTCCTCATCAATATTCATCTAGACCGAGAGCCCCACTTTACAGCAAAGGGGTGAGGCAGGTGATGTGATCCTAGTACCTATCCATCTCATACCACACCACCTATAAAAAGTTGGTATGATAGAGCCATAGAAAAATTTTCTGAAGGCGCAGCAGAGTCACTGGCTTGGAAATGTCACCCACAAGGATGGGCACCAGCCTCCAAGACATAGTACACACTCGAAATCCATTGTGTGGTTCTGTGTCCCATTAGGCAGAATGCGTAGGTCTGAGAATAAGGAGTAGAAGTAGGAGTGAATCCACTCATCATCACTCCCAGTGAGCTGTTTGAGGGGGTTTTCCTTCCATATACACAATTGTGGACTCTTGGGTTTCAAGGTTGTTAAAGGAGGGATGCTTCTACCTGCGGATGAAGCCAGAGCTTAGAGTGTAAGGAGGCTCCTTACACTCTAAGCTCTGGCTGCTGCCCTATCACTTCAGGTTCCACGTACCAAAAGACCAGATGGCAAGAAAGTTTCACCATGCTGGATGGATTACTTGACCCTGATCTTCAGGAGGATATATGGGGTGATCTTCATGAGGACAAATGGGGTAAGGGGTAGATAGGTAATCCAGGGGTGCTTTTCATACTCCCCTGCAAAAGCATTCATGGCCTTAGAAGGACATAGTGACCATGGACTCAGACCCCTTAGGGATAAGAGTCTGGGTCGCCCATCAGGTAAGCCATGCCAGAATGGATGCTAGCAGATGGTGAGGGGAGTCACAGTGGATCAAGCAGGAGGGAGATGAGCATGGCTGAGGCCCCAAGAATAACCATAGCAGTGGAGTTGTCATTTGTTCCACTAACCTTACCCATGTAAAGTCACCCAGAACAAATATTAACATTAATGCCTATGCTCAAGCTTCTCAATCATCAAAAAACAAAACAAATAAAACAACAACAACAAAAAAAAACATGGTGCTCTTGTCCCTGCCTGTCGGGAGGCTGAAACATTAAGTCCTCACTGGGTGAGGGGAGCTGCTCTGTATTGCAAATGTGACGTTGGCTTTGGGTCCTGGGATGTACACAAAGACTCAAATGTTAACAAGGCTGGGCAAGCCTAGACAAGAATTTGAGGGACATCTGTTGGAACACTGACATATACTCTGAGTCTTGATTTCCTCATCTGAAGGGAGAGTTGGTTTTCCTGGACTTCCTTTCTTCTCCCTTCCAGGGGACTTCGCCATTTCCATGGCCACTGCAGGGAGGAAAACACAGGCGTTCACACTTCCCAGCCTTCCCTCTCAGTTCTCTGCCATGAGCCCACGGGGCACTGCCATTCATGCATCTTTGAGGCCTCTCTCATGGGCCTGCAAATATAATGACTTTTCAAGACTGACACTAATGCCCTCCCCTGTCCTCAGCAGAGTGGTGTTTTCAATGGGAGAATTTTCTCCTTTGCATGAAAAAACTTGCCCTCTGCTTCCTCTTTCCTTAGAGACTAGCTCCCCAGCCCTATTTACCTAATGAGAAATGAGCTCAGAAACTGAAGAAAGTGAAGTGACCATTTCCACTACCAGAGGTCTGAAGCTGCTCAAGACCAAACATTACAGGGCATTTGAGGCCAAGAAAAAGCAATTTACTGCTCATAGCACTTTGTCAGGGAGTTAAGTGGAGTCACCCCATTAAAGCAAGTCACCTGTGACACTTTTTCTTGTTGAGCTGATCTCCTCAGAAAGGAAAAGTCCTCATATTATGTCAACACAACCTTGCTCTAATACTAGTGATTCCCAAACATTAGCCTGTGTTAGAATCTTCCAGAAAGCTCCTTAATCCACAAACCCTGGACCCCACTTCCTGAGTTTGTGATTCAGTAATTTGGGTTGAGGCCTAAAGACGTGCATGGCTAATGAGCTCCCAAGGGGGATGCTGACCCAGCTGACCCATAGCTCCCTTTGTGGACCACCACTCTGAGCCACACTTAAGTCCCTAATGTGGATGTAGGTATGGCAGGTCACCCCAGCCAAATGGCTCATCCTTGAGTCTGCTTGGGGAGGGAGTTTAGAGGAAGACTACCTGTTTCGTATTCAAGACCAGACATCATCTCTCAGAGATTTTGATTCAAATAGACCGTGGAAGCAACATCTATATGAACAGAAATGAATGAGTGTAGGGGGAAAAACAGTGACCCTATGACATTGGCTTTCTGTTCTCATCCCTGATCTACAACTAAACCAATGAGCCAGTTTCAAAGGGGACACTGGTGAAGAGAACCTTCAATTAGCACATCTGCAAACATAGATTGTTACCTGAATATTTTTTTGGTTCAATAATCTTATCAGCCAGGCACTGGAAGCCCAGCCAGTCAAAGGCTTGTAATTGTTTTTATCCACCCTGAAAGCTAAATGCTGGTTCAAATGAGAATTCAATTGATTCACAAACAGTGTTTACCTTCTTTCCTTGTCATCACACAGACAGCCAATTAATGACATTAAAGATTCATTAACAGGGAAGCTTGTGCACGAGCTGCCAAATGGATGATTAAATTTGGAGTTCTATGCTTTCTTCCCAGAGAGGAAAGTAATCTTCAGTAATTAAAGGTTCAGTGGCTACTGAGTCCATCCAAGTGAGGATGAGAAAGGGTTCTTAAAATGCTAACCAGGGATACTCAAGTCTAAGCCACCCAGTGTGAATCTCATGAGCCAGCAAGCAGCTCACCTCGCCAGGGAGACAGGGGTCCTTCCACGGGCCCTAGGTGCGCCTTCCCTCCAGGCAGAATGGCAGCAACTCAAAACTGGCTCTTCATTCCTCCTAATCCCATCCATTTCTCTTGAATATTCTCTTAATCTAAAACTACTTTTTCTCAAAGGATGTTGCTGAGGCTGCTCATTTTTATTTCAAAGAAGCAGGTATCAAAATAAGGTTCAATCATTCTAAAAATGCAAATATAACAGAAAATTTAACTGAGGTTAGGAGAAGGGTGCAATCTCACCAGAACACCCTAGACTACTGCTGGTGGCTCACACTGGCCAGCATTTCACAGTTCACTGTTGTCTCATTTGCATTCTATCCTGTTAAATACAGTCTAGGCACCACATGACGTTCCCATCAATGATGGACTGCATGTACAACAGTGGTCCCATAAGATTATAATGGAGCTGAAAAATTCCTATTGCCCAGTGACATCATAGCTGTTGTAGCACAACATAGCACAACTCATTACTCACATAGGAGCAATAGGCTATACCACCTAACTCTGTGTAAGTGCAGTCTGGGATGTTCACCTAACAATTCATTTTTCAGAACGTATTGATCCTTAAGCAATGCATGGCTGCACTCCCAATGGCCTTGAGAAGCAGGCTTCATTGCTCTTTTTTCACAGATGAGGAAACTGAGGCTAGGAGAGCTAACTGACATGCCTGAAGTTTTCCTTGCTAATGAATGAAGGGATGGGCTTTAAAAGACAGATATTCTGTATCTAAGATTTTTACTTTTCATAGTACTTCAAAAGTTCTACTTTTTCATAGTCATTTAAGGTAGAATACCGGGTTTAGTAGCAATTTAATGAGCAGTGGTTAAATGGGCTTTTGGAATCAGCTGGTAGGGAAAATGTATGATGATTCCAAATCACCAATGTCAAATTCATTCTCGATCTTATGTCTAGGCAATGAGGCTGAGTGCAGATGAATGAGACCAGATGCCTACCAGCATAACTCATCCATTTTATCCATTCTTCAAATGTTAACTGGGCTCTTTGTCTATGTCGCACACCGTGCTCAGCACTAGGGATAAACAGGTGAGCAAAAATAACCAGACCTTTGCCCTCAGCAAGCTATGGACTAGTGAGGGAGACCTATGCTAATCAAACAGTCATACAGTTTGTGACACCAACAACAGGTCTACAAAGAAGGAGTGCTTGCAACCGTGAGCACCAACAGCAGATGTACTTTACTTTTTGAGTGGGTCAAGAAAAGATTCTTAAGTAAGTGACTCTTAAGCTAAGAATAAGAGGATGAAAAACAAATTGGGAAAAGATGGGAAGGGATAATGTTCTAGGTAAAGAGGATAGATATGCAAAGGCCCAGGGGCAAAAATTCAGAAGGCAAGTGGCAGAAGGAAAGGTTTAGAGTACAAGGAACTGAGAGGAAGCCAGTGTCTGCAGGGAAGAGAGAGGTTGAGGCCAGCCCTACGCACTCCAGCCTTCTGAGCAAGGGGAAGCTAGTGAACATTTTAAGCAGGGGGCTGGGTGGGGAGAAGTATTAGTTGATATTTTGTTGCATTACAAACTCAAAAGCTCAATGATAAAACTCAAAATTTGATTTTCATTCTCACCCTGCCTACAGGTTGGTTCTGCTGATTTGCACTGGGCCAGGCATGGACTTCAGCTTCCAACTGGTTTCAGGCAGACTCTAGTGTTTTTTCTTCTGGGACCAGGCCAGGGGGTGCTGGGCAGGCTTTCCTCATGGCGTTTCACAGGAAGGAGTGTCAAAGGCCAGCCAAGCCACATGAGAATGTCGAGTCTCCTTGCATCGGGCCCACTCACGTTACATACTCAAACCAGAGCAAGACACATATGGAGAAACCCAGTTTGACGGAGCAGGGAAATGAGCGCCCCCTTCTCCAGTGGGAGGCATTTCAAAGTTCCAGGACAAAGAACGTGGCAGTGTAGTTCTATAACAGGAAGGAAGTGAGGGAACGATGATCCAGTCCAGCACAGGTGGGACCGTGGTCAATGGAAAATCTGAAAAGCTCCACTCTGCTAATAGGACAGAGAAACTATTAGACATGCCCAGGGTGTGTGTGAAGAGTCTAGGGATATGAGGTGTTAGAGCTCACCCCAAGGGTGCTGACATATCCAATTGAATAGGCATGGATTTCTGTCACTTATTCCCACATGTGTAAATGGCCTTGGCTGTACAGTCCCAAGAGGTCGTTCATGAAAATGTCACATTGAACGGGCATTTGACTGACATAACTTCTAACTCTAAGATAAGCAACAAACCAACTAGACAGTACGCTTAAACAAAGGCTGTAGATCACAGATTGGTACAGCTTCAATCCAGGACAGTTTTGAGAGTAATAGGAAATGAACAAGAATATGGGATCACCCCATGATTAGCGAAATGCTTCACAAACTAATCCCCATGATCATTTCAAAACATTTCAGGTTTTGGTATTCTGAGCATTGCCATAGTGGGTGCCCCGGAGATTCAGATGCTATATTTGAAATGTATGATATACAAGGGTACTTCAAAAAGTTCTTGGAAAGATTCATATCATCTTTTAATTCTATTTTTCTATGAATGTTTTGAAGTACCTTTGTATTTAGCTGACACAAATTTCTTAAATGTTCTTGCCCAGAAGAAATTCTTTTGTGAAAAAAAAAATTTTTTTTAATTATCAGAAGAGCTATATAGTCATAAGGAAAAGAGGGAATAATTTCAGTTGAACTACTGAAAAAAATTTTATGGAAGAGGTGACATTTGAGTTAAATTATGAAGGACCACTGGGCAATCTATAGAAGATAAACAAAAAGAGCATTTTTAGGTTCAGGGAAGCACTCGAACAAATAATAAACCAGGGCAATCATATAGAGGTAGGAAATGTCATATTGCTTGGGGAAGAAGGTAGTCCTGACTTTATGGCCGTTTTTATGTGTTTAATTTAATTTTTTTCCCTCTCAAAGAATAAGTGGATACAGATTTTACAGTAAGTTTATTAACATGCTATGTTATCTGACTTAACGTGGACAATTTTCCCAAGAAGGTAAATATTTATGAAGTTGCAGTTCATTGTAGATAAAAGATAAAATCAATCTGTTCTAAGTAATATTCAATATAAGAATTAAAACGGTGATTAAAAAGGCCATTGGTTGCAATGCCTGATAACATTTGAAGTAATTATCAAAAAGGTGACTGAGTCAGCAGAAGACACTGCAAATCAGTAAAAGCCTTGAATTGGAAATGGTTTGGAACTGAAAACTACAGTACTGGGAACAGAAGAAAGAGTAAACATATCCATTCAAATCAAGAGATAACAGTGCCTTTCTTGTGCAGTTAAATGTTAAAGTTGCCATATTTAATTCTCAAGTCAAGTTCATTGTGCTGGTAGGTAATTGGTCACGATGAGATCTACAGCCTGGGTTTCCAAGCCTGTGTTATTGATAGATACTAAGAAAATATCTCACAGATGCTAACATCACAGGAGTAAAGGAAAACTTGGAAGAATCTTGCAACATCTACTTGATGTATATGGAATGAATGCAGAAATTAGTGAATCTAACAACACAGTGCTGAAGGAGATAGAAGTGTATGCATTAGGCTCCGAGAAGAAGGAAGAGTTTAGGTTATCAGTGTAAAGGTAGAAGCAGGGAAATAATTTAGTTCATACAATAACAACAACATCATAACAATAAAACCACCTTCTATTCATTCATTCTTTAAATTTTTGATGAACACCTACTAGTGCCTAGAGGCTCTGGCAGTAAGTAAAGTTCCTGCGCTCCTGGAGAGAGACAATGAAACAACATACATAAATCCATTTCAGTAGTGACAAATATTATGAAAAAAATAAAGCAGAGTAGTATAGGTTAACAGTTATGCTAATTTCTCTTACATTTGAACAATTTATAACCCATTTTTCAGTTTATAATGCATTTCCATAGACTTGGTTATTTCATTTAACTCTGACAAAAGAATGTAATTTAGATATTACTTCCACTTATGTAGATGAGAAAACCTAGAGAAGTTAACAGAATCACCCAACATAGGAGGGTGTTGGTAAGGAAGGTATACATGTGGAAGTAATATTTTTCAAACACCGGGTGTCAAACACCCTTCAAGGTGCTTTACAAATATCATCTCACACAGCTGTCACATAGTGTTTTGGTCTGTTTCTTCTTTTCTTAAAAGTTCCTACCATAGGTTTGAACTTAATGTCCAAGGTTAAAAGTCACTTAATGGCAGGCAGTCAAACATAGTGCTGTGACTCCAAATCCTCTTCCCATCCTACCACATGGAGTCTTCTTCACCTTGAGTTGGGATATTCTAAAAATCTACAGGCTGCTTATCTCTTCCCAGGCTAGAGAAGGATAGTATAAGCAGGTGGATGGGGAGTTAAGGAGAGAAGTGTTGTAGATTTGTAAGTTACTTACAATATGATACTCAAATTATTTTTATACTCTTTTTGTTGTTGTTGAAAACACTAGAAGTTCATTAAATAAAATCTGGATTGATTCAAAATTTCTCCCAATGCTACAGATTTTTACATTTAGCTAACCTGGTTTCTACAGTACCAATAAGATTTGTTTTCTGTTAACTTCTGTAATATTAGTGTTTCTTGTCTAATCACCATCACGGGTTCTATTGCAAAAAATAAAAAATAAAGCCAGAAAATTAACACTACCTGTCTTCAAATTATACTACAAAGCAATAGTAACCAAAACAGCATGGTACTGGCATAAAAACAGACTCTCAGACCAATGGAATAAAATAGAGAACCTAGAAATCAACACATATATTTACAGCCAACTGATATTTGACAAGGGCAACAGGAGCACACATTAGGGAAAGGACTGCCTCTTCAACAAGTGGTGCTGGGAAAACTGGACATCCATGTATAGAAGAATGAAACTATATTTGTACCTCCTGCCATACACCAAAATCAACTCAAAATGGATTAAAGACTTATATACAAGACCTGAAACTATAAAACTACTAAAAGAAAACATAGGAGAAACACTTTAGGAAGTAGGACTGGGAAAAGTCTTTATGAACAAGACCCCAAAAGCAGAGGCAAAAAAAGAAAAAATAAACAAATGAGATTGTATCAAACTAAAAAGCTTCTGCACAACAAAAGATACAATTAACAGAGCAGAAAAATGACCTACAGAATAGGAGAAAAAAATTGCAAACTATGCATCCAACAAGGGATTTATATCCAGAATATACAAGGAACTCAAATAACTTAACAGCAAAAAAAATAAGTAACCTGATTAAAAAATGGGCAAAGGAGCTGAACAGGCATTTCTGAAAGAGAAATATACAAATGGCCAACAGAAACATGAAAAATTGCTCAGCATCACTAAGCATCAGGGAAATGCAAATCAAAATCACATTGAGATATCATCTCACCCCAGTTAGACTAGCTGTTATCAAAAAGACAGAGAATAACAAATGCTAGCAAGGATGTGGAGAAAGGGGAACGCTTCTACACTGTTGGTGGGACTATAAATTAGTGCAGCCACAGTGGAAAACAGTATGGAGTTTCCTCAAACAGCTACAGATAGAGCTGCCATACGATCCAGCAATCCCACTGCTGGTTATATACCCAAAGGAATAGAAATCATCATGCCAAAAGGATATCTGCACTCCCATGTTTATTGCAGCTCTGTTTACAATAGCTAAGAGTTGTAATCAACCTAAATGTCCATCAACTGATGACTGGATAAGAAAAATGTAATACATATACACAATGGAATACTACTCTGCCATAAAAAGAACTGAAATTCTGCCATTATCAGCAACATGGATGAACTTAGAGAAAATTATTTTAAGTGGAATAAGCCAGGTAGAGAAAGAGATATACTCATAAGTGGGATGTAGAAAAAAAGAAAGAAAGAAAGATACAACAATCACAATAACTTCTTGAACTTTTAAAAGGAAAGTGTGGAACTAAGCCACCAGAGGTGGGAAATGGAGTGGGGGAGGGGGGTTAGGGAGAAATCGATAACGGACCACAAAAAATGTTTACAATATATAATGATAAAAAATTATAAAGTAATAATTATAAAATTAAAAAAGAAAACCCATTTAAAAAGATAAAGAAAAGACAATTTCCAATTCAAAAAGAAATTATTCAACAAAGACAGTGAAATTTTTAAAATTAGATAGAAATAATTAGAAATCTTTGAAATAGAAAATATAGTAATTAAACTAAAAAACAAAACCCCATAGACAAAATAATTATTACAATAGACATAATTATATTTAAATAAGAGCCTGTTCCATTGTCTTCACTCTGCTGTTTTAAATGAAAGTGCTTCTGAAAATTGCCAAACCTACAAATCAAAATGAACCTTTGTGTGTCCCTTGGCACCTTCGAATTGATGAGACAACATAATAGTAATAGGAGAGTAGGTAACATGTATAGAGTGACAATTTAAAGAGAAAACCCAAATCTTCAGTAAATATGTGAAGACTTGCTAAGTTCCACTCTTCAACAAGGAAATGCAATTTAAAACAATAGTAAGGGCTGACCGCGTGGCTCACTCGGGAGAGTGCGGCACTGGGAGCACAGCGGCCCGCCGCGGGTTTGGATCCTATATAGGGATGGCTGGTGCGCTCACTGGCTGAGCGCGGTGCGGACGACACCAAGCCAAGGGTTGCGATCCCCTTACCGGTCACAAAAAAAGT
The DNA here is from genome assembly GCF_027409185.1 of Cynocephalus volans. Taxonomy (NCBI): domain Eukaryota; kingdom Metazoa; phylum Chordata; class Mammalia; order Dermoptera; family Cynocephalidae; genus Cynocephalus; species Cynocephalus volans. The sequence continues at coordinate 49,677,880 of NC_084462.1, forward strand.
AAAAAATAAATAAATAAAACAATAGTAGGTTTTTATTTTATACACATCAGATCAGGAAAAATTAAAACATCTAATAAAAACAAGTATTGATGAAGATATGACAGTGGGAATTCCCATACTAACCTGATGTGCATAAATTTGCACATCTAATTTGGAGAGCATTGTGCAATATCTATAAAAACTGAAGGAACAAATACCCTTCGACATAACATTTCTATTTCTATATCTCTACCCATCTCATAAGTAATGACATGCATAAGAGAAATTTTAGTACAGCATTACAGGTAATAGCCAAAAAAATCTTAAAACACACGAGTGTTTCATTAAGAAGAGAAAAGCTAAATAAACAATAAGAAGTGCTATATTTATTCACTGCAGTAAGTGGGAGTTAAAATTTACATGAACTACAGAGAGCATTATATATATATCAACATGGTTATATCTCAAAAAATTACACTGAGATGAAATAGCAAGTCTAAAATGATATCACTTGCATGGCACCATTTATTAAAAAATTAAAAGCATATAAAACAATGTTCTATTTTCATTAATGCATTATACACGTGTGGTAAAAATGTAATTACCCATGGGAATGAAGCTCAGGATCATGGATACCTGAAAAGGGAAGGTAAGGAATGAGTCAATATGGGTACATGAGACTGTAACTGTATATGGAATATTTTATTTCTTAAAAATAAAAACTGGAGGAAGATAAATGGAATAATTAAACAGTACAGAGATCTCAGAAGCCAATGCACATACACGTGATCACTTGATTTAGTACAAAGGAGACACCACAGTGCTGTAAAGAAAGGATGGTCTTTTTTATGTATGGTATTGGATATTGATAGCCACACAGAACAAAGAGCATTTTGAATTTACCTAATCTAGACACACAGTCAACTTCAGATAGATTGTAGACCTTAATGTGAAAACAAAAGCAATAGAATTTTAAAAGGAAAACATAGGAGAGTGTGTTTAAGACCATAGGATAGGCAAACATTTCTAAGCATGATACAAAAACTCTAATCATAGGGGGAAAAAAAGATAAATTGGACTAAGAATTTATGTCCAGAATAAAACATTGTTGAGAGTGAAAAGGCAAACCACAGATCCAGAGAGGATAATTGAAATGCATATATTTACATATATTAATAATAATATAATTGAAATATGTGTATGTGACAAAGGGCTCATATCCAGAAAATATTAAAAATTATAAAACAATTTTTAAAAACCAGTCGACAAGATTGCAAAAAAATGGGAAAAGAACAGGTTCTTTATAAAAGAGGATATCCAAGTGTCCAATAAATACATAAAAAGGGCTTAAATTTATTTATCATTGGGGAAACACAAGCTAATACCACAGGCATTATCACTTTATACATATCAGAATTCCTAATTTAAAAAGACACTACACTAGGTGTCGAAAGTTATGTGAGGCAGCAGGAACTTTCATATACTGCTGATGAGAGTACAGATTAGTTCAACCACTTTGGAAAGCTCTTTAGCAGAATCTATTCAAGCTAAACATACTTTAGGATCCAGCAATTCCACTGCTAGGTATGTATCCAACAGAAATGCATAGACATGTTCACTTAAAGACATGCATGAGAATGTTCATAGCTGTTTTAGTCATAATAGCCCAAAACTGGAAACATCCCAAATGTGCACCAACAGTAGAATGTTAAATAAATTGTGGTGCATTCATGCCATGGAGTGCCACAGAAAAATGAGAAGAAACAAGCTATCGCTATAGACAACAGATGAATCTCACAAACATAAGGAAGAGCAGAAGCCAGACACAAAATGGTACAGAGTGTACTACTCCAGTTATGTAAAGTTCAAAAGGAGGCAAAACTGATTTTTTTGTGCTAGAAATCAGGACAGCATGTTGTAGGGAAGTGGCTATGAGAGGAGGGGCCTGTCGGGTATTTCTCCGGTCCAGATAAATTCTTTCTTGGTCTGGGTGCAAATGACATGGGTAAGTTAACTTTGCAAAAATTTGTCAATTTTATTAAATGTCAATAAAAAGTTTTAAAAGCCTTCAGGAAAACAAAGAAAGGGCTAAAACCCATGGAAGCAAAGGAGAGAATACAAGTTGGATTCCCTGAGAACTGAAGGCAAAGAGCAAGCCCAGGGACTCTGCGCATTTCTCCTCATCTATGGGCTCTCCCGCTGGCTCAGTCCCTCGGAGTTCCCAGCAGACAGAAAGAACAGGCTGTAAGCTCATCATGAGAACTAAAGGATTTTAAGGTCCACGTGTTCTTATGTAACATTCAATATTTTTATTCAATGCAGGTAAAGTCTTTATCTTCAAAGCTCCTTTCATGTTCTGTACTGACAGAGGCATGTGGCTCTTCCTACTAATACTGAAATATGGTCTTGGCTTTGTCTCACTCTTGAAGGAGAAGTTTTAAATTACTTAGATGCAAAATAGAAAATTCAGGTTGAATTGTTAGAGCTCTATTTGGAATGCACCAAAGAAGCTGATTCTCTACACAGAATTTCCCTCCAAATCTAACTCTCTGCAGCATGGTTCTGTCAGTGTGTTGCTTTATGCAAAGCACTAAACCCAAAGTTCTCACTGCAGCTTCTTTGCTCTCCTTTAAAAGGGTCCTGAAGCAATTTGCCACAACCCTAGCTAGTTTCCCTCCAAGCACAGTTTGAAACCCACAGGCATAGATCAACCACAGTGTTTGACAGATACATGCACTTATTTGCTACTTCAGCAAATATCTGCTGAATGCTTTGTACTGGGTTACTGACCAGGAGCATGGCTGAGGAGAGACTTGGGTAGGTAACCCTCTGTTGTACAGTAAATGGGCCATGGCACTAACATTTGAGCCCAGGGCTCTTTCCCTTTGTAATGCTGTTTCCAGTCCCACTGCTCTACCTCCCCTCCACACTTCTGAAATCCAGGGTACCATCTTAAGCTGCTTAAAACTGTTCAACACAAAGGAAAATGTTCAGAGAAGACTCCTCATCTAGTTGCCTAGAGGATAAAGATTTGGACAAGACAGGAGCCAGAAGATGCTATGAGGATTTTTTTTCTTTTCCTTTCACAATGAGAAAGTTAAAAATAAATAATTAAATAAGATTTTTTTCACCATCCTTCATCTCCAAAATGAAGATCAGATCCCCATCACTGGCTCCAGGAGAGAAAGAAGTGTGTGGCCCTTTCAAAGGAAAGATAAATAGAAAAGTGCTCTCTTAAGCTTTCTCCAAACATGACAAATGGATTTTCCAATTGACAGTCAACTTTCAGTGAGGCATTCTCACCTATTATACTAGATAATTAAAATGCCAGGGATGCACTTGGCAGAACAGACACATCATTACCTTGGAGGACCTTCCCATCACACAAAACTCTCCCTGTAATATACTTGACAAGTGATCATGCCATTGTTGAGCAAAATCTGTTTCAGAAAAATTCTCTATAATTTATGCCAAAAGGCCTCTCCCTGTAATTTTTGTCCTCATTCTGAAATTTGCCTTTGGGAGAAGCATATTACAAGTTAATCCCTCTTACTTTGACAGTTCTTCAAGGATTTAAAAACCGCAAGCATATTACCCACCCTAAGCTTTTTCTTCTCAAAATTAGAACCTTATCCTCTATGACTACATTTCATTTTCCAGCCTTTATAATTTTTTTCAGAGACTAGTTAAGTGATAAGACCTAACTTTTGTCTCTGGATTATAATTAAATATATGTTCATCATAAAAATAATTTTAAAACCCAGACAAATATGAAGACTTAATAAACATCATCACTAATTCCATTGCCCGGAAAATAACCATCACTCACATTTTGTTGTATATTTCTTTGAACTATTTTCAATGCACATATAAATGTAATTTGCATATTTTAAAGCAAATCCATACTCTACATACTGTTGCAAACCTTAGAAGTTTACTTAATACATAATGAACATTTTTCCTTACCAAAAGTGGTACATTGGATAGACTTCCAGTTCTGGAAAAAGTTGACAGTCTCACTTTTCCTTGCCCTAAGTGATGTCAGAGGACAGGGTCTGGGAGGCCTGACGGCCAGCCTCAACCTGCCCCATCCTCTTACCAGGTTCATGAGCAGAGTCACAGTAGAAAGTGAGAACAGGTTTAATGTAATGAATAAGAGAAATAGATTTCACAGAGAAAGTGCAGCATAGCTCCAGAGACTGAGCAGGACCCACAAGTTTAATGCAAAAGTAAGAAATACTCATTTAAAGTTCAGTATAGAATGCAGGCTGGCTCAAGAGAGTGAGCAGCCACCTACTAAAAGTAAGTTTGATACAAAAAGAAAGAAATACACACCTCAGCCATTGAAGTGTGTGTTGGTCCCAGGAAAGTGAGCAACAACCCTGTATTCTGCCAGGATTCAGCTTTTATAATTTGGCTATCTAATACCATATTCATACTATATAATGAATATTCAATTAAGGGGGTGGTCCCCAGTTATGTAACATAGTTTTGCACATGCTCAATTGTTCTCCTTTTAGTGCATGTTCATTGGTCAAATTCTATCATGTGTACCAGACATATTCAAGAATATTTTGTGCTCTTTAGAACCTCTAGTGGAAGGTCATTCAAAGGATAAACTCCACTTTACTGAGCATGCTCGGCTACCAGGCTTACATAACCATTCTCTACTGAACATGCCCAGCCACTGGATTTGCATAAACCATCCTCCTGTAGTCTCAATTTCCCCTTGTTGTTGCTAAAAATAGGTCTAACAAGAAACAGTAACTTTCTTCTAAGAGAGAGCCTAGAGGAGAGGCCTGAGACCTTGGGGAGTGGCTTGAAACCCATAAGTGTGTCCTGAAGCCAGAACCCAGGGAAACTGAGCACCTCCTATTTCATAAGTACCACTAAATACCCTGGAAATTATTCAACAGGCAACAATGAAAAGACTGAGACAGCTGGAATGAAGGTGGCAGCCTGGCAGAGATCCCAGGCTTGAGGAATGGCAATGTGGTGTGTGTCCTGTCTTATCTCCCATATGTCCCAATTTGGGTTCTAGAGAGACCTGCAACCCAGAACCACCAACAGGTAGAGACAAAAACAAAAAAATAAAAACAAACAAGAAAAGCCTGCTTTCTCTGGCTAAAGGATTGGAAGTTGAGGAAGCCCACCTTCTGCTCCTCAACCAGAAGGCGGTCTGACCCACCTGCAGCATCAGCAAATGCCAGGCCAACCCAACTCCTGCTCCACAACCAGGGCACTGGCGGGCAGCCCGCTCTGCTGACACCAGCAGCAGCGATACCCTGAGTCTCCCTGCTCCCCACTCAGTGACGTAAGAGACTCAGGTCCACTGGCTTTTGCTCCCTGCTCCCTTTCACAAGCTGAATCAATGACACCAGACAACCCAGGGAAGTGCCTTCTGCCCCTGTAGATGTCACCAGCAGGAACTGAGCAGGAGCCCCAGCCACACCATAAAGACAAAGCAGATCAGAGTAGCATTGCAAGGGGTCTGAACTCTAAAGTGTCATTGTAACTAAAGCCCACAGGAGTAGGCTGGAACCTACATGATAAACCTAAACAAGGCTACTGCTTACTAAAATAGAAGACAAATAGGATTAAGAGCCTCCTAATGTAATAAACAAAGTGATCAGGATAAAATAAAAAATTTCTGTGCCAGGAACCAGGAAAACCACAATTTGAATTAGAAAAGACAATCAGCGGCTGGCAAAACTTAGATGAATCAGATGTTAGAATTATCTGCTAAGGATTTAAAACAGCCATCATAAAAATGCTTCGACAGTCAATTACTAATTCTCAGAGGAAAAAACAGTAAATCTCAGCAAAGAAATAAAAATTATGAAAAGGAATCAAATGGACTTCCCCAAGAGTTCCAGAGAATATGGTTATCCTACGCTTTCCTCACAAGACTCACAAGACATGAGAAATGTAGGGATGTAGAGTTTATGGTATAACACACATTAATGTCACAGGTGTGAGAAAGCCATAATGGTAGAACACAAATCTTCCAATTTTGGAAGGAAATTTTTTGATATCCTAAGTTCAACAAAGGATCTTTTACTAGCTCTTACAACAGGACATTTTGAAAAATGAAATACCTTTTTTCTGAGCATCTGCTACATGTGAAGAACTGTGCAGGATGTCCAGTGGAACCACAGGTTTGTTTCCCCATGAGGAACTGGACAAGATGAGCGAATGCAGCTCGTGTCAGTCGGGAATCAGTCAGGAAAGAAGAGCCACTGAGAGTCCCATGGGACTTGTCATTGGACCTGGACCTTCGCAAGTGTGGGAGTTGCTGAGGGAAATTAAGGTCTAGAAGCAGGCACTGGAGGATCAGAGAAAAAGTCATTAAACAACCTTCCTGAAGCCTTGGTGGTGTGGACAAGTCAGAAGGGATATGAGTTGTGAAGGGAGAGCTCATGGAGAGGGGTTTGGAAAGCTGTTTTCTCTGGGCAGCCATGGCCTCTGCAGATCCACCACTACGCATCTGGTGGTGAACCTGGGGTCACTGTTGGTCAGCAGGGTTGCTGGGAAGAAATCCATTTGCAAAGCAGTGGAGAGCAATGAACACCTGGACTCTGCAGATCTCAATATCTGTCTGGTCACCATATTTTACCAGGTGAAGACAGTCAGAAAATAATAGCAGCTGCTCTTCTCCTACCTCCCGAATCCATTATAAATCCCCCTTTTGGCTAACTCTAACTTGGAAGAAAACAGGAAAGGAGAGTCTGGGAAATGTAGGTCCCATCTCAGTGTAACTATGTTGACAATAAAAATCCAGTGCAACCAGTTAGACCAAGGTGCAAAGAATAATGTACAGTGGGAGGAGGAAAGAGGGAGTGGGCAGGGCACAGGAGCCACGTCAGGGAACACTGACCTTGCACATTTCCTGCCTCTTCTCTTTATTAAAACACTTTGCTGTAGTGGGAGTCATGCCAGCTTTAGAGGCAAACAGACCATGAGTTTGAATCTTTATCAGCATTTACTGAATGATCTTGAGCAAGTTACTTAACTTCTATGAAGCTCAATTTCCTCAGCTATAAATGGAGAATAATAAAATATACCTCAAGGAGTCATGAAAATCACACGAGAATTTATAAGCCAAAGCTCCTGGTGCCCAACAAACATTGCCCACCATACCTCCTCCATTTCTCCCTCTTCAAGCTCTACTTCAGAGGCTGATCCTCTGTCCTTGGCCATGTGTCAACTCTGGTCTCCACCAATGACCCTAGTGGATACACAGAATCTTGCTAAGTGTTTTAATAAAATATTCTTAAATACATTATGCCCTCTGAATTTACTTTTTAAATAATGGAAACCATGTTTTTAAAGCGTTCCAACATTCCCTTTCTAAAGTATTATCTAAAATGTGTTAAGCCCTTAGAAGGTGCCAAGGTCTATGAAATATATATGAGTATAAAAGGTAAGGATGTAAATGTTCCATTCCAGGTGTCTTTGTTGAGCAATGATTTCCCCATTTCTTTTTACACGACTCCTTTTTTCATCACTGAAGTTTGCATTTTTTACAGTGAGTCCTTGGGAACTCTCTTCCACCTAGTCCTGAGCTATTCAAGACGTCTGGCAAAAAGATTTCCAAGTGTAGGTGTGCATAATTAGGATCAGGTGGGTTGTCCTCTTTATTCACCTCTTTTTCCATCTGTTTTGTTCCTTGCTTGTCATCTATCATGCTAGATAATTGACTCCAGATTGAAGTAGTTTTCTCTTGCCTCTCCCCCACCATAGGCAGTAACTGAGAAACTAGCTCTCACTGGCTTTATTTTTTCTCTCTCTGTATTCCATTTTATATTATGACCACTGTACTCCTTTGGGATAAATCAGTTGAAATCATAAATAGGATTTTTAAAAAATGGGCTTGGGGAACTTGGGATTGGGGAGGGCATATGATGGGAAATATTAGCACACATGGAGGAGACCAGTTGGAGAATATGCCTAGCCCCACTCAGCCAAGTTGAAGGGAATTGATGAAGAGATTCCAACTGGCCAGACTTCTCCTGGAATCCATAAAAATTCAAAATGACATTTTATGTATGTGCAGAGTAATCCTCAAGTCAGAGCAAAAGATGGATTTGCAAGTGTGTTTTTTTTGTGGCTGCAGAGTCGATGCTCTCAGAACAATTGTGCATTGCAGGTTTGTTGTAATGGAAGAAATAAGATGCATAAAGCACTTGGAAGAAAAGAAAGAGCCCGGAGAGCTTCCCAAAGCTCTTATCCCACGTTTCTCCACATTAAAAATTGAACTCATACATACCTACTCTACCAACGTAGCAGAGGTTCAGAGAATCACATAAAACAATGAATGTAAGAATATTTCAAAATAATAAATCACTATATAACTCAAAGTAATTTTTATTACACAAGGTGGTTTAAGTTATTTTCCAATTATTTAAAATATTATTCAACCTTTAGTATTTACTAGATTTGGAAAATCTATTCACAGAAATGTCAACAAGTCGTTTTTCAACATTAGCTTTTTGCATTTATCCATTATTGGGCTGAAGTCAAGTTGAATAGGTCTGGTTCCTTCTTTTTAGGATAATACAATCTAAACTGAATCCAATAGCGTAGACAAACAAATAATTAGGCTGTAACTGAACAGATAGCTGTGGTTACTTAAATAATGAAGTATTTGCAGATTTGTTTCTATTTTAACACTACTTTTCAAACCAAAGCAAGTTGCTTGGTTATCTACCCTCCTCGACTCCCCGTACCCCCACCAGCGCCTTAGCTCAAATTTTAGATGAGAAAATGGCATATAGACAGGAAGTAATGAGCAACTTGGCTTCTGGGCCCTGCCATATTATGCTGGTACTTTTTTAAAGTACTGTCATATAATGTATCTAAGAACAGGTTAAAGATTAGCAAAGTAGAACCAAAGTTAGTTTTCCATTGACATTTTATTGGCCCAAACTAGCCAATAAATGATTTCTTATGATTGCTTCTGTTAGGTCCTGTGCTTTTTATATTTCATTTGCAAATTATGCAAACAGATGTGCAAGTACCATATTGCCTCCAAACTGTTGGCCAATTGCTCATTATTTGCCTTCTGCATTACTCCCAATTGGGTATGGTTGGCCTCCCAATTGAATGGCAGTGGTTTCTAGAAGTTCTCTACAGTCCTTGCAGATGAACAAGAAAGCTTTCACATACAGACAGAGTCCAGCGGTTGAGTTAGATGATTAAGCATTTCTTGCTCCACACTACTCACCAGTGTTGTCTTAAAAAATCGTATCGACCTGGTCTGCCTTAATATTCTTTGCTAGTTCTCAGAAAAGGTTTGAGGTATTCAGCACAGCATGTAAGTCTCTTCTTGACTTGTATCTTTCTATGTCACCTGTAGCAGATTGAATGTTTCCCCCCAAACTCACTGAAGCTTGAATTGTGTCCCCCAAGTTTTATGTGTTAAACACTTGGCCCCCACGGTGACTGTTGGGAAGGTGGGAAATCCTATTATGGTAATTGAAAGATGAAGCCTTGTGGAGGTAATTAGATTGTAGGACAATGATGTAATGAATGGATTAATAATGGCAGTCAGGGGTATGGTTCTGAGGGCTTTAAAGGAGAGTGCATGAGGAACTATCCTCTCTCTACTCCACCATTTTGTGCCATGTAGACCCCTGGGTCACTGTCGCCATCAACAAGACCCTCAGCAGATGTGTTCCCTGGACTGTGGACTTCCCAGCCTCTGAAACTGTAAGCAATAAATTTCATCTTCTTTTCTTTACAGTTCTGTGTATTTTGTTATAAGCAACAGAAACAGACAAATACATCCTCTCCCATGTCACTATTCTCTCATGCACACCCTAAGCTGTAGCCCTGCTAAATTAGATTTGTTGCTATTACCCAAATCCTCACATCTAGGCTTATACCTGAAACACTCCACTTCATCATTTGGAAAATACCTACCCAATCTTTAAGACTCTGGTCTAGACAGCATACCCTGGCCTTCACAGGGATTGAAGTAAGTGCCTCTGTATTTGGTACTGTCTTCTCTTATAACTCTATTTACATTTCATAGTCATCTGTTGTTGTTTTTGTATCCTTTTCACTTATCTGTCAACTTCACTAGACTGGGAGGTCCCAAAGACCAATACATTTGACATTCATTTTGGTATTCCTAAAGCTTGTCCTGTGCCTGGTGTATGGTGTTCTCAATACATATTTATTAAAGGACTGAATTAATAGATGGACAGATGGATGGATGAATGGATGTGTGACAGCAAAGTTACAATGTCTATTTCCAATCCAGTCTCTACCTGCTACTCATAATAAAGTGGCCGGTGTCTTCAGCTGTGCCATGTAAAATGTGACTAAGATCCTTCCATCCCCCATTTTCCCTCTACCTTAGGGAGGTATCCTGTTGAAAACCTTGGTTAAAAGGAATAAAAATCTGAGAATCCAAAATAAGAATCTAAATAATATTAAAGCAGCGATCTCCTAAATAGTAAAAATGTTGCTTCCATGGTTGCATTATCATAAGAAACAACCACCACTAATGACTTAAAAATCAAAATATGCTGTATATATTTTTACAAGTTGTTTGTCTTGCTACCTCTGTGCCTTTGTGCTATGTGATGAGGATACAAAATGACTTCCATTGTTATGAATCATCTTTCTTTTAAAAAAAAAAACTCCAAGCAGCTAAGGATATCTCTGCTCACCCTTCTTCTTTGGATTCAGTCCATAGGAAAATATATTTGATAGTTATCATCAGTGTACAGCCACGTTAAATTTTAGAAGAAATCAAACATTCCCTTGTTTTTCAGAGGATGATCTCATTGGAGTTAAAATTTTAGAATAGCTAAACCAATGGGAATCTTTATATCAAAAAATGGAGTCAAAGCACATTAAGAGTAGAAGGTAATTAAACATTTTAGTACAATGCTTTAATGCAGTGCCTGAATTCACTTTCCATCCTTTCCAAGTTCTTTAACATCTCTGAGACTTGGTGTCCTCCTCAAAAGAACTGGAAATAATAGTAGTAACTTGTTCCTAGGATCACTTTGAGATTGAATGAGGCAATGTATGTATGAATGTAGAGTATTTTGGCAATTCCTAGCACATAACAAGCATTAAATAAATTCTATTAGTTAAAAGGGGATGGGGTACCTCTTTATTATACAGGCAAGAAATTCAGGGTCATGAGAAATGATGTGAATTACTCAAGTTTATAATGGAATTTATTTTAAATTGCCTATAGTTATCTCTAGCATAAACTGTGCTTATTCATGAGCCTACAGATTTTAAAATCAAAACCAACAACAACAACAAAAAGTAAGCCGGTAATATTAAAACAGAGGACTGGATGATTGGGAAGCCAGTTATAGGCTCTATCAGAACTGGCTTGGCTAGAAAATATCATACAGAAAATGCAGCATTAAAAAGTGCTTTCCAAATGCTCAATTCACCTGCAGTTTATAGCAGTTCTTCTATCCAATTAGAGAAGGAAAGGAAAAAAAAAACCAGCAAGTCTGAAATTTCAGAAGACAGGTTTACAAATAAAAGTTTGTAAAAAACTTAATTGCAGTTATTGTAAGGCTCTGATACCCTGTTTTCCTCTGACCTCGGTTTGGCCAGTAATACCCCGTCTGGCTTCTTCACAAGTACTTATTGCAAGAATCTCTACTTTTTCAGTCTAGAGTCCTTACAGGTCAGCAAATCTGGAGCCTTAATGGTTTTCTTATAAGCTTTCCCACACTCTTTGCCTTGGCTCAAACCTCAATGTAGTATCATTTATCATAAGTCAACTATTTGACCTTCAAATTTAAAGCAGGACCTGGCGATGCAGCCAAACTACAATGGCAAGGGGAGCTGAGAGCCTTGTTTTTCCCTTTAAAAGGCTTATTTCCAATGGTGCTTAAATTTCTTTCTGAGCAAAGACAGAAATTGATTTTAATTTTATTGGCATTAAATGTCTTCTTTAGAACAATGAATAGACAGGCTAAATTACTCTAGTTATATTGTGTCCATTTAATATTTCTGCATTTCAGAATAAGAGAAGGCTTACCCATTTTCTAAATACCTGGTCAAGAAAACTCCAGGTAGAGGAATCTGATACCAGAATTAACACAACCTTTATAATGGGTTTTTCCTGGGAGAGGATGAACGAGATGTCCTGATAATCTTGGAGCAGAGTCTACATCCTATTCCATCACAGGGAATTGGGGGGGGCGGGGCAGTAAGGCTAAGGGAGGTAGGGGGATACCCATGCCACCCTGGTTGAGGTTGGAGCCAGTGATGATAACCCAGAGGCCAGGAAGGAACAAAAGCAATGTTTTACTGAGCAGCACGTTCAGCTTTGGCAGAGCAACCAAAGCCCAGGGCTGGAGATTCTGATTGGGTATAAAAGTCCCAAATAGCAAGAATGGGCCCTAACTTCAGGAGCCTCAGGATCGCCTCTGTCCTGGCAGCTCTGTGCAGAGCGGAGAGGACATCTGCTGCACAGCTTTTCCCATGGACTGGCTCATTCCCTCTTGTGAGCAACCTGATTGTCTGGGAAGGGCTCTGAAAGAGCAGAAACAGTCATCGTGATTATTTCCTCACAGACTGTTGTGCAAATCCAATCAGATAGTGTATGTTGAGTATCTCGGCATACCTGGCCCACAGTGATTGCTTAACTATTGTTAGTTCTCTTTCTTGCAGAGACACCACTGTATGTTTTCTGTTGTTTTTAACATCAGATAAAGTTCAAACAATTAAATTGCTGGGAGATTCCTAAGGATAAAATTAATACATGACAAACTCCAAAAAAAAAAATTGCTACATTTTAGATGTTTTATTTTAACTCAACTACACCTGCTTGCAAAGAAATAGCTTTTATATATCCACCATCAATGGTACCAAACGTGCATGATCTAGATGTTAGAGAGCATCTTTATGTTTTTCCTTCTCATCGTGTTGCTACATTTACCAAGACATACATATATCCAGAGTAAATTCAGCTAAAATATAGAAGTCACAGTTAGACTGAATTAAGATAAAAAGAAGTGTGTTAATGCCCACCTAATTTACATACTGTTCTGTACAGCATTCAGATGAATGGGAGAACAATGGCTGTATTAGGAAGATTATACCAAGGGTTGAATTTCACATGGATCATTTGATATTCTATCTGCTCGGTGAGCAAGTCGCACTGCATTAGATCAAATCCTGATTTTATTCCATTGCTGAGGATCCCATTGTTGCACCCGTGCCTTTTGCTTCTTCATTACAGGGATGTAACTGCAAGATGAGCCCCTGAGAGCTTGTTGCTTAACTGCCCACGTGTGCAAATTTTACAATCTGCCATTGTTACAAGACACTCTGGTTAATAAGCAGATAATGGGATATGCAAATTGCATGCACCCGAGGAAGGAAAATTGTGCCTGTTCACCTTTGCTTACGTACTAACCGAGTTCTTTGTGACCATGGAAGCACCCTGGTCTGGGTGATTTATGGCACAGTCTGTCCAGGCAGGAAAAAATGCCCCTTTTGCCTTGGGAAATATAGGTAATGGAATAGTTTTCTTGCAATTTACAGGACTTGGAGTGTGGGCAACTCAGAAAGGTCTTTGGATAGGAGAATCTTTTTTAAATGGGCACATTAAGCTATAAAATAAAACAAGCCCCACATTACGAAATGTTTTTAAACAGCCCCAGAGGAGTTTATAAAATATGATGCCAAAGCCTGAACCACCTCGGAGATGCTCACAAGAGGTCAGACTGATACTGAAACTCACCAGAGGCAGAAACTATGGTGATTCAGCCTGGGTTCCAAAGGGAATAGGAAGGTGATTTAGAGATTTTTAAAACATCAGGAGTTACTTAAGTTTCTCAAGTTTATTCCTCCCTGGGGCAATGTTCCACTGGACAGGGCATTGCAATGAAACTGCCCATCAATCCACCGTTCTGAAGCAGAAGAGAGAGCACAGGGTTTGTAGAAAAAAGATATGGGCTTGATCTCTTTGATCTGATAGGGCATGCCTCTGAGCCTCAGTTTCCTTATCTACAAATGCAGATAGTATGTGTACAGCCTTTTCATGAGATCATTTTAAGATTCAAACATGGGAATGATTATGGGAACTGTGTGCTGAGTAGCTTCACTCTGTCTCCCGAAATCCCCTCTCTACGCTTCTCCAGCTCATCTTTGCCCCGAGAGACCCGCCTGGATAGATTTCACGTCCACTGGCCCCCATACCCTGTGGCTTTGGGTGGGTTTGGCAATGAGGAGCTCTAGCAGGGGAACAGAAGCAGGAAGGAGAGTAGGGCTGGGAAAGTATTCCTTTGGCTCCCTCCTGGCAAGGTCACCCCAGGCTAGCCATGTCCTTGGCCCCAAGGTGGTAAGACCCACCTGGTCGCCATTTCCACCTCCCTTCTGTTTGTGGGTCCAGTAACTGTTCCCTCCCCGACCCATGTTTGCCTAGAGGTGGGAAAGGTCATCCCCGCTTTATTACTAGTCCAGGGTCCTGCTTTATCTTTTGTGGTTTTCCTATGTCATGCTCAAGTCATCTTAAGAGGCCTTTTATTAAACACTATTCAAATTCTCCTATTTTGTTTCTTACTGGGTGCCTGAATAATGCACACTCTAAGAATATTTTATTGGCTAACACAGCACAACAGTTCTATTTTAAAATAATAAAAAGATTTCCAAAGCCGACTGTCAAATTCCCTATTTATAACTCCTCATTTATAATTCCTTTGCTACAGTTAAATAAAATGTAAAAATACAAACAAGAAAATCCTGCAGTCCAGTAACAATTTGTATATCGGAAAAAAATAAGATGAATCATTTCCACTTTCATCTTGGGTTACTGTTGAGCTGTTGGGATGCTAAAACCTATATTACTAAGGAAACAAAACACACATCTATCCACAGCTTATCTGTTATCAAAGATTGTCATGAGATAACACTGTAAGGGTCAGGCAAGGACCCTCTATCATTGTGCAGATCTTTTGGGTGAAGACACCCCAACTTCTTGTCTCTGGCATGTGATTTCCCTCCCCTCCACAGTTATAACAGATCCTTGGGCCAAATGTGGCCACAGCTACAACTGGGTTGGGTCCTCTGTTCAGACACTAGCCCTCCCCACTGAAAAGCTATGGTGAGCCCCTGTGTCTGAATCCATTTCCCCAGGGTCCACACTGGAATAGTGGGTGGGCTTCACTCCAGACCTTGCTCTTTATTCTACGTGGCACTGGCTGCAGGAGCAGACGTCTGCCTCTTGCCTGACTCTCAAGTTACCATGCGCAGGAAATTCTCCCGATTGGCCTGAGAGCTCTGAGGCCACCAGACATGGAAATTAAATAAATAAATAAAACTCAGTTGTTTTCACCTCCACCATAGATAAGATGTGACATTTTTTAGTAGTTGTTGTTACGCTAATTCAGAACTGGACTTTCACATACAGAGGAACTTGAGAATGGGAACACTATCATTATACAGATAAAGATAAAACATTATAAATGAGACAA
Source organism: Cynocephalus volans (assembly GCF_027409185.1). Taxonomy (NCBI): domain Eukaryota; kingdom Metazoa; phylum Chordata; class Mammalia; order Dermoptera; family Cynocephalidae; genus Cynocephalus; species Cynocephalus volans. The sequence goes on from NC_084462.1 coordinate 49,693,326, forward strand.
TGATGAATCATGCTTTGTGTTTGGAGGCAAGACTCTTGAGTTTGAGTCCCCAGCTCTCTCTCTCTCTGATTACCTGTGTTACTTTTGGCCACCTGTGCATCTTTTGGAGCCTATTGTTTTTTAAGTGCAATTTAGAGATACCAACACTCTCCCTACATAGTCTCCCAGTGAGAGAGATACATTAATTATGTTTATTATTTATTATTTATTTATTCTTTAAATTTATTTATTTATTTATTATTTAATAGAAGCAATTGTGGTAATTTCAAATAACATTCTGCAAAATAAAATTGTATGCAAATGCACAGCATCTTGTTATTAATAAAAACATGAAAACAAGTATGTACAGATGAGTCCGGAGGACTGCTCAGGGACTCACAGTCAAAACGTTCCTGGAAGACAACAAGCTTTAAGTGTTTCTAGTATTAAAAACTTAGGATGGGGCCGAGCCCGTGGCACACTCGGGATAGTGCGGCGCTGGGAGCGCAGCGACGCTCCCACCGCGGGTTCGGTGCACTCACTGGCTGAGTACCGGTCACGAAAAACACACACACAAAAAAAACTTAGGATGGATTAAAAAGCAGAGCACCCAAGGTCACCTCTTTTGGGGGCAGTGGGAAGGCAGGTGGAGACCACCAGGAGGGAAGAATGCAGTTGAAAAATTTGGACAAGAAGAAGTCAAATGAACTGTTTCAAAACTATCTTTATGGTAGTTCTCCCTACATGTAAGGTGACCAGACTCCCCAGTCTGCCTGGCCTGAAGAGTTTTCCAGGATCTGGAACTTTTAGTGCTAAAACCAGGAAAGTTCCAGACAACCAAAATGGGCTGTCACCCTACCTATGCCCAATCAGCTCAACTGGTCAGATCTCCGTACCTAAGATTCCCCGGGCATGGTGATATTTCTTTACTGAACTACACTTTATCTCCTCTCTATTTAAAGCCCCGTTCCACCCTTGTCACTTGTCTAATGCCTCCACAAAGCATGCAGAAGGAAGAGAGGCACCAAGGAGCTTCTGTCCCCTGAAAGGGCAGTCTGCTGGGACCTGTGGGAGTATTATTTTACTTTATATAACTTCACTCCATTCCTCCCTCCAGTTACTTTGGAAGGAAAGCAGCACAGCAAGCCATCTCACCTCTAAATGAGAATTTTACCATTCATTTCACCTGCTCCCAATAGAGACAATATTTAGGAGAAAATATGCTTTCTTCCTGATTCCACAAACATTATTCATAGCTGCTGTGGCCAGAATCTTTGGGTGATATTATCTGCTTAAGCAATTACTTTTGCCTGAAGGAGAAGAATTTGATCGGTTGCATAAAAATACATCAGACAGGCTTTTGATTCTTGAAGACTGGTAGTCACGGCCATCTGTTGAGCTGAGGGCACTGGGCTCCTCCCTCCAGAGCCAAAAATGCAGAAGGGAGACAGCCAAGCCAAACTGTAGCAAATCTACATTTTTATTCAAATTTAATTTAATTTCATTGACTTTCATCGGCTTTTTGGCACATACACTGAGCCCAGGGTGGTAGGCCTAGATATTAGAGATGAACAAGCCACAGCTTCATCCTTGGAAGATCAGAGTCTGTTGGGGGGGGGACACAAGTGCATGTGCACACATGTGTGCACGCACACATGCACACACCCACACCCCAGGTAAGGCAGATGGTGGCGAGTGCTCCAAAACTTTGCTTCTAAAGTGTGGTCCACAAATGTAGCATCAGCATCACCTGGATGCATGTCACACATGCAGAACCTTCTGTGCACAACCACACTGCAGGTAAGGCAGATGGTGGTGAGTGCTCTAAAACTTCATCACCTGGATGTATGTCACACATGCCGACCCCAGATCTAGTGAGTCTGAATCTGCATTTTGACAAGCTCCCCAAGTGATTCCCATGCACTATAAATGCATAAGCACAGGAAATGTAAAAACAGCATCTTGTACTGGGAAGGGGAAATAAGTGCCAACAGGTAGGAGCCTCGCGGAAGGATGAATGATGGAGGAAACCCAAAAGCAGCGACATGACTCCAGGGGAAGACCAGGTGGATACAGAGAGTGGGAATCATCCAATAGAACTGGAGCATAAGGCCAAGACTGAGATAAGTTTGGGACAGGATCAGCAAAGGGCTTGCATACCAAGTTGGAAATCTGGACTTAGTAGGAAGAAATTTAAAAAAAAAAACAAAAAAACAATGATGGTTTTCAGGGAAAAAAAAATGCTATGTTCAGAACTGTGCTTTAGAAATACAGACCTGGCCACGTGTGAAGGTGGGAAGTGAGGGGAGAAATGGAAGCAACAGGTTAAGTGTTTTGAAATGGCATCATATACTGCTCCCCACACCCAGGGAGTCTGTAAATAGTACAGATTCTTAGGGCCCCCACTGGAACTACCCTGCAAATGATTCTGCCACTGCTAATGTCTAGGAACCACTGCTGAGAGAACGATTTGTGGAAAGGCCAGCATACTGACTCCTCTGAGGACAAAAGTGATCATCTGTTTCCCTTAAGACAAGTCTGACTTAGGAATGTGGTAGGTTGAATGCTGTCCCCCAAAAAGATAAGTACACATGCTTACCCTTGGAACTAGTGCATGTGACCTTGTTTAGAAAAAGGATCTCTTCAGATGTAATTATCCTGCATTATATGATGGGCCTTGAATTCAATGACAAGTATTCTTATAAAAGACAGAAAGAAGAAACAGACAGAGGAAGAAGAGGAGAAAGCTACGTGAAGACAGTCACAGAACTTGGAGTGATGCTGCCACAAGCCAAGGAATATCTAGAGCAACCCAAAGTGGAAAGAGGCAGGGAAGGTTCTTTCCCATAGCCTTTGGAGGGAATGCAGCCCCACCAGCATCTTGATTTTGAACTTCTGGCCCCCAGAACTGTGAAAGGACAAGTCACTGTGGTTATAAGTCACCTAATTAGTGTTTATTTGTTACAGCAGCCCTAGAAAACTAATGCAAGAAATAAATGCTGGAGGTAGAATCTGGGGGGCTCAGTGGTCAGCCTCAACCCACCCTATCCTCTTACCAAGTTCTCGACTCCACCATAGGGAAGAATTCAAGAACAGTCACCATAGAATGTGAGAACAGATTTAATACAATAGTTAAGGAATACAGGTTCCACAGAGAGAGTACGGCCTAGCAGGCCCCACACCAAGTTTAACACAAAAGTAAGAAATACACTCTTCAAATTCAGTACAGAGTGCAGGCTGGTGCAAGAGAGTGAGCAGCCACCTGCTAAAAATAAATGTGATGCAAAAAAAAAAGCATACACACCTCAGCCAGTGAAGTGCATGTTGGTCCCCGGAAAGTGAGCAATCCCTGCCTTCTGCTGGGATTTGGCTTTTATAGTTTCACAATCTGGTACATATTCATGCTATCTAATGAATATTCAATTAAGGGGGTGATTCCCAGTTATGTAACATAGTCTTGCACATGCTCAGTTGGTCTCTTTTTGAAGCATGTCCATTGGTCTAATCCTATCACATATACCAGACATATTCAAGACTATTTTGTGCTCTTTAGCACCCCTAGTGGAAGGTCATTCAAAGGCTAAACTCCCTTCCACTGAGCATGCTTGACTGCAAGGGTTATATAACCCTTTCCTACTGAACATGACCAGACACTGAATTTGCATAAGCCAGCCCCTTGAGATCTCAGTTTCCCCTTGTTGGTGCCCAAAATAAGTCTAACTAGCAACAGTAACTTTCCTCTAGGGGAGGGCCTTGAGGAGGGGCCTGAGACCTTGGCGAGTGGCTTGAAACCCAGAGGTGTGCCCTGTAACCCAAGCCCACGGAAACCAAGCACCTCAAATCTCAGGACAACTGGGACTTTTGGATTTGCATATGCAAATGGAAGAATACTTGGAAAAAGCCTTGTAAAAACATAAAATAAAAATTATGACAATGATATTGGTGGTGAACAACAGTTCGAATTATAACAACAGTGTTCATGTTTAGGCATAGCATGCTCCTGGCCCCCCATCAGTTGTCCATCTCTGTCCTTAGCTATTTTCCTGATTATGGCTGCATGGAACCATCCATGTTCTCTTTCCTTGTTCCTCCTCCCCTAACATATGACTAGTGAACTGATAGGCAGAATAATGCCCCTCCACTACCAAATGTCCACATCCTAAACCCCAGAACCTGTGAATATGATACCTTACATGGCAAAAGGATGTTACCAATACGATTAAAGATTTAGAGATGGGGGAAATTATCCTGGATTATTCAGATGGAACCAATGTAACTACAGGAACCTGATAAGGAAAAGAGGAAAAGGAATGTACAGCAGAAGCAGAAAGCAGAGTGATGTGGAGCCAGGAGCCAAATATGCCAGCTTCTAGAAGTTGGAAAGGACCAGGAAATAAATTCTCCCTCCAGAGCCTCCAGAGGACCAAAGGTCTGCCGACTCATTTTAGAATTCTGACCTCCAAAGCAGTAAGATAATAAATGTGTGTTGTTTAAAGCCACTAAGTTTGAGGTAATTTATTACAGTAGCAATAGGAAACTAATACACCTTTTTTCTTTCATTATGGTCTCCTTAAGGGAACTTTTTAGACATTCTTCTCCTAAACACTCTCCTTTCAGCATAAAATATTAATGTCAAAGATATAATGTATGTCCATGTACTATGGCCCTTAGGAGGACCACAAACAATTGTAATAGCTAAGATTTTTCTCTCCCTCCAAGAATCCATTTTACTCCCTTGGGGTGATATCACCCCTTTTCAGAATGCATGATGGAAGTCACAGACATCCTTCCTGGCACAGCTCAATTCTTATCTCCTCAATGAAGTTTCCTCAAATAAGCTAAGCAATTTTGGATGACAGAGACATTTTAATAATAACATCTTCTGTTGCCCATTGTGTGTGTTTAATAAATCATATAGGTCATGTTTGCATGTCTCCTTTATCAGACAATTCCTTTCCAAAGATGAAATGTCCAATGGCTAAGCTCTGCTAGAAATTTGTTCCATAGCTTGAGCTGAAACCTGTTTTCTTGCAGCTTCCATCCATTGGTCTCAGCTCTACACTGTGGAAGGGTCCCCTAAGATGCAACTGAGTCCTTTTCTCCCCACAGCCCTCGGTTGAGGATGACCGTCTTCTCCCCAGTCATTTGTCTTTTACAGGATGAGCAACACAAGTTTCCTTAATGAATCCCTATATGATGTAGTTGTGAGATCCTTCATTATTCTGATGATTCTATGAATGTACCTCATTTCACTAAGGTCCCTCTTAAGCTTTGATAATGAGAACTGAACTGAGTTGTCTTGGTATAGTTTGCCAAGAACAGAGGAGAGAAGGATCTAACCTTCTTTTTTCCCTAGTGTATTTCTATAGATGCAGCTTTTGGTAATAATATTTTGTCATCTCCTTATTTATTGATTCATATTAAACTTAATGTTAATTAAAATGCTCAACATTTGTTCATACTAATCCTGTTAGATTTTTGGAAAAATTTCAGGACCTCATGCTTATTCCTATTAATTTCTATTGCATTAATCTCTCCAGACTTTCAATGTTTATTTGGAAGCAGATTCTGGCATACAACATAAGTATAGTTTCTGCCCAGATTTTCAACATCTGCAAATATAAATATGCCTTCATATATTTTCCATGTTATTAATATAATATTGAACTATCAGTGTAGGGTTAAGGCCAAATTCCTGAAGGACGTTGCTGAAAACCTCTCTCTAAGTAGCCATCAATCAATTAGCTCACTTAACTGGGTACAGTAAACAGCCATCTAATAATACAACTCATTGGTCTTTATGTATTCCTTCATCTAGTTAAGAAGGCTTCTCATAGTTACTGTGTCTTGCTGGTATTTCCCAGTGCTACCTCACTGTCCTAATCTTTAGCATAGTAACTTTTAAAAAGACAGAATGAGACTAGTCTGATAAGATTTGTTTTCAGTGTACCCCATCTGCCTTCCTGTCATCACTTCCTCCTCTCAGTACTCATAGCTGGGATGTAGTATTCCATCTCAGAATCCAGTGACTGAGCAGCATCCTCAGGGCTATGGATGAGGAGGTAGGCTAGGAGAGAGCTCCCTGGTTGATCCTTCTTCTCTTCTCCACATAGCCCCTGGTGAGTCCCTGCCTGCTCTAAGTCTGAAGATCAGTAGAGCAGATGCTCCAGCCAAAGGCCACTGGAACCATCAGGGAAGCTCTGGAGTCTGAATGGATTGGGGACCAACAGCAAGGAGTCAAGGTAGCCTGGCCAGCCCGTGAGCCCTCTCCCTATCTTTCAGTTCAGGGCTAAGAAATCAGAACTTCGTAAGAATAGTACCTAGGACAGAGATACTGGGACTCTCCTTGGGGAGGCAAGGGATGCTACTGAAAAGGGATGAAATGGAGGAGACAGATGGTAGTGGGCTGTAGTGGACTGAGTTATGTCCCCCCAAAACTCCCTGAAGCTTGAATTGTGTCCCCCAAGTTTTAGGTATTAGAAACTTGGCCCCCACTGTGACTGCTAAGAGGGTGGGAAATCCTGTTATGGTCATTGAAAAGTGGAGCCTTGATTGGATGGTAGGACCATGCGGTAGTAAATGGATTAAAAATGATGGTCAGGGGCATGGTTCTGCAGGCTTTAAAAGAAGACAGAAGAGAATCTGTCTCTCTTTTTCTCTGCTCTCTCTGCTCCCACCATATTGCAATGTGAGACCCCTGGGTCACTGTCGCCACCACCAGATGGACTTTGGACTTCCCAGACTCAGAAACTGTAAGCAATAAATTTTATTTTCTTTATAAATCACCCAGTTCGGTGTATTTTCTTATAACCAACAGAAACGGACTAATACAGAAAATTGGTACCAGAGAAGTGGGGTGTTGCTTATAACAGATACTTTAAAATGTGGAAGCAGCTTTGGAACTGGGTATTGAGGAGAGGCTGGAAGAATTTGGGGGAACAGATTAGGAAAAGCCTAGATGCTGGTGAAAGTTTATATGACAGGAAAACCAGGGAAAGTTTGGAATGTCTTAGAGACTGGTTAAATGGTGGTGACCAGAATGTTTAGAGAAATATGGACTGTCAAGACCATTCTAAGGAGATCTCATATGTAAATGAGAAGGGACTTATTGGAAACTGGGGCAAAGATCACCTCTGCTATGAACTGGCAAGGAACTTGACTACATTGTGTCCATGTGTTAGGACTTTGTGGAAGTCAGGAACTTAGGAGTTGTGAACCAGAGTATTTGGCAGAAGAAATTTCTAAGCAGCAAAGCATTCAGGAAGCTGCATGGCTACTTCTAAAAGCCTATGCTGAGTTATGGCAGAAAAGGCATGATGTAAAGCCAGAATTTAAAAGGGGAGCAGAGAGTAAAGATTTCAAAAATTTGCAGCCTGGCCATGTGCTAGAGAAGCAGAGAGCATTTTCAGAAGAAAGAGGCAATGGTGCTAAGAAGATTAGTACAAAAGAACAGGTTTATCAAGAGAAGGGGAAAAGGCCCTGAAGGCATTGCAGAAGCCTCTGGGGCTAACCCTTCCATTTCCGGCCCAGAGGCCTAGGGAGACAGACTGGTCTTGGGGAACAGGCCTGAGGCACCCTCCACAGGCTCCCTGCCAAGCGCCACCTCAAAATGCTGCTTCTAGCACTAGCACCCCAGCTGCTTTAGCTGCTCCATCTGTGGCTAAATTGGCCTCAGGTGTGGCTGGATATGCAGTTTTGGAAAATACAAGCCAGAAGCCTTGGCAGTGTCCACATGGTGTTAGGTCTGCAGGCTCACAGAATGCCAGAGCTGGGGAGGCTTGGGAGCCTCCACCCTAATTTCAAAGGGTGTATGGAACAGTCTGGGGGCCAAGGACAAGATCTGTCACAAGGGCAGATTCACCACCTAGAGTCTTCACTAGAGCGATGCCAAGAGGAAATGCAGAGTCAGCGTTGCAGCAGAAAAACCCCACCAAAGCCATGCCTAGTGGAGTCATGGAAGCGGGACTGCCATGGAGACCCCAGACCTGTGGAGCTACCAGCGTGCAACCTTGGCCTGGGAGAGCTGAAGTATATGGCCTCACAACAGGAAAGCCATCAGCTCCCACACAAGTGTGCAGAGGAGGTCAAACACGGAGTCAAGGTACCTGATTCACCATCCTTGAGATTTAATGCCTGCCCTGCTGGGTTTTGGACTTGTTTGGGACCTGTCACCCCTATCTTTTGGCCTATTTCTCCCTTTTTGAACAGGAACATGTACCCTATACTTGTCCCACCATTGTATCTCGGAAGTAGATAACTTGTTTTGAATTTCACAGATGGGACTTTGAACTTTGGACTTTTGAGTGGAAACAAATTAAGACTGTGGGGATGAAATAAATGTATTTGCATGTGAAAAGTACATGAGTTTGGGGGAGCCAGGGGTGGAATGTAATGGATGGAATTATGTCCCCCTAAACTCACTGGGGCTTGAATTGTGTCCCCCAAGTTTTATGTATTAGAAACTTGACCCCCACTGTGACTGTTAAGAGAATGGGTAACCCTATTATGGTAACTGAAGGTGGAGCCTTGAAGAGGTGATTGGATTGTAGGACCGTGTAGTAGTGAATGGATTAAAAATGGTGAAAAGGGGCATGTTTCTGAGGGCTTTAAGAGAAGAGAGAGGAGAATCTGTCTCTCTCTTTCTCTGCTCTCTCTGATGCACCATTTTTGCAATATGATGCTCTGCCATCACTGTCACCACCACCAAGGCCTTCACCAGCTGTGCTTCCTGGACTTTGGACTACCCAGTCTCAGAAACTAGAAGCAATAGATTTTATTTTCTTTATAAACTGCACAGTTCCATGTATTTTGTTATAAGCAACAAAAATGGACTAATACATGGGTTCCAGATGGCAAAGACAGAGGCCCTATGCCCTCACTCAAAATTTCTGAGTCTTCAACCCTTAAACTCCCTGACCAGCATCCAAGCTTTTGTGTCCCCCAAGATAGACACTGCAGTAAAGAAAGCTCCAGGAAATATAAATGACCTCACAAGGAAAAATTATAAGACATTTACAGAGCCAAGAATTACAAGAAAAAGACAACAAAAAGAGCAACGCAGCACAGCAGGAGCAGGATTAATGATATAGAAAAAGTAATAACTCAAAGTAAGTTTAATAAATGTACTTGAGGTATTAAGGAGGATTATTACAAATATGAAGCAGGAACAAGCATTAAGATGAACCAACCAAAGATATATGCCATTAAAAATATAATTACTAAACTGAAGAACTCAGAAGATGGGATTTGATAACACACTCAAACTAAGAACTAGATAGCAAGGGGATTTTCAGAAACTCCCCAAACAACATTGAATGAAATTAAGGGATGCCAGAAAAAGAAAAGTTAAGAGAACTGGACAATAAAAGTAGAAATTTCAATATCCAACTAACTGCAATTCCAGAGTGAAAAGGTAAAAATTAGTAGGCTCGACTTAAAATTATGATTGAGAAATTCCCAGAGCTAAAAAAGTTTAAGACCTTGGATTGAAAGGGCACAAAGGGAGCCAAACAGCATCAATAAGAAAACATACCTTCCCAGAGCTACCTTATGTTTCATTGGCCAGAAGTGCCCCATGTAACATGGGAATGAGTCCTTGATTAACTTAGACCAATCGTATTTCATCTATGAAGCTGGTGTAGGAGTCTACTTTCCAAAAGCTCTGCAACTGCCAACTCAGCAGAATCAGATTTCTTTTAGCAAGGCAGGACCACGCAGTGGGGTGAAAGTGATACTTGGCTATTGAGCAATGAGTAGTGTCTTTTATGAGTATTAACTGTAAAAAAAAGATTAGGATAATTTAAGTGTCCAAATTATTTTTTTGTATTTATAGTAATCATGAACTAAATCTCCATATGACATCAACATAAGGAGATGAGGAGGAGGAAAAGAAAGAAAATACTATAATGTGCACATCTTAGTCAAGAAAGTTTTAGATACCAAATAACTTTAGATAGTATACTAGTTTTCTATTCTGCATAACGAATGTCACAAACTTACTGGATAAAAACAGCACTCACTTATTACTCAAAGTTCTGAAGCTCAGAAGCCTAGGAGAGCTCAGCTGGGTCCTCTGCCTCGGGTCTCACAAGGCTGGAATCAAAAAGTCAGCCAATCTGCATTCTCAGCTGGAGGCTTGACTCAGAAAGAATCTGTCTTCAAGCTCCCTCAGGTTGCAGCTGTAAAATTCATGGCAACTTACTTCTTCAAAGCCATCAATAGAGAGAGAATCTCTGCTGCTTCTAGATTCTGATGTCTGGATGCACTTTCAAAGGGCTCGCTTGATTTGGTCAGGCCATCCCAGGATAATCTCTCTCTTGATGAACTTGAAGTCAGCTGATCAAGGATATTAATTACCAGAACCATGGTAATTAAAACAGTGTGGTTGTGGCACAGGAGAATTCAGAGAAAGCAATTGAACATGATAGGGAGGCTAGGACATCCATGTTTATTTGGGAAGATGATATATCGTAGAGCTTGCAGCACAAATCAGTAGGGAAAGGAAAAGCGAATTTTAAAATGTTGTTAGAATATTTGATTCACCATATGGGGGGAAGTATTTAGAAGAAGGTTTCAGGAAGTAATCCAACAGAGGGAAAGAGTAAGTTTGGGTTAAAGTACCAATCATGAAACATAAATTACAAAGCCAATAGAATAAAAAAGAAACGATGACTTTTTAACATCTGAGAAAAAAAATTTTCATAAGGAAAATCCCTAAAAGCACATGTGGAAGAATTGATGGGTTTGACTCTACCAAAGTTAAAAATTACTGTTTAGTCACCAAAATCAAGGTCAAGAGATGAGAATAAACCTCAAAAAAGAAAAAAGTAACATATGAAACTAAAATAGTAGTACACAGTACTCATGAGAATTTTTTCAGAGTCAGCAAGAAAAATGCAAGAAACCCAGTAGGAAAATGTGCAGGGAATATGCAACTTACAGAATGAAACAAAAACGGCTAACGAATATGAGAAGAGATGTCAACTTATAAATCTCTGATTATTTGTGAGGTTAAGACATCATGAAACAATATTTTATACCCACAAGGTTGACAAAATTACAAACTAGTAAGTGAAAGCAAGGATTCAAAATCATCCCATTTTATTCTAAAGCCCAATATAGCCCCATTGTATTATGACGTTTAAGAAAAAAAGAAAAACTGAAATTTCCCACCCCAATGAGTAAAACTCAATTCTCTGCAGCAGATGTAGGAGTGGGGTAAGGTGTGAAGGTACTGGTCTTGGGCACAAAATTTAAGAGCATGACAAAAATCAGAAATGAAGATAATATTTTAATGAAATATTTTTTAAAAACCACAATTAGTGGGAAAAACTTAATGATGGAGAAAATCGCAAGATTTTAAATAAAGACAGAATCCAATAGGATCTTGTCAATCAATATTGGAGCCTAAGGCAAAAGCAAAAATGTATACCCATGTATGTATGTCTTAATGTAACTTTTAATGGTTCTTTTTTCTAGAACATCAAAGTAGTTTAAAAAATTATTGAAAAAAAATGAGAAGCCAGTGTATTAAAGCTCACATTATTTTATGTTAAGATATTTATTTATACCTAAAACAGAATTTCTTATAACTTTATTTTCCTGGCTTTAATAGAAGCAAATGCATCAACAATATTTTTAACTCAAAACGAGATAAGCCAGAAAGTGGATTTTGAACGTTTGTGACTGGCTCTGAGAGGATGCAGTGCTGCTTTGGAGAGAAAGGATTGCCTAGACATCTGATTCTAATCTGCACCTGATTATCCTACCTGTTTGAAAAAGGAAGTACCTCCTCTTGGCACTTCTTGGTGGCCCTACTGGGTAATATTGATCGCTTCTCCCTTGCTCCCTAAATAGCTTTGTCAGCTTCAAGAGCATTTGTGCCTCCCTGTTCATGAACACTACAGTCCCTGTTCATTCACAAATCAACTTGCAAAACCCTCCTCTTTATTTGACTAGGGAACAAAATTCACTGCTGAAGCTGGAGCCACAGAACTTTTTGAAACATCCTTTGTGAATCATGTAAACCATCCAGTTAGAACACCAGAGTAATTTAGAGTAGGCTATTGACTTTGTGCAGATTTCTTCTGTTCCATTTGTAGTGAAGCAGTTTTTATGGCAATAACTTTGGCATCCACCAAAGGCATCCTTTCTGAGCAAGGAGGATATTACAATTACAATTAAAAATTTAATTACAATTAAAAGCAAAAATCCAGTCATTCGCCACATTTTGAAGAAAGAGTTTAAAACTACTGAACCTAAAAATTTTCCAATTAATTTTAAGATAAGGATGGAACTGAGCTGGATTGTTACCCCTTTCTGCCTTAGTCATCCAATTTCTATCCCTTCATATTCTGGTGGGTTGCTTTCCAGTGACAAGACTGCCTGCTTATTGGAGCAGCGAAGTACTGTTGTAGTGGATCTCACTTTAGAGGCTATCAGAATCATCTGGAAGGCTGGTCAAAACACAGATTTTGGGGCCCCAGTTCCGCAGTTTCTGATTTAGTGGATTCGGGGCATAGCCGGAGAATTTGCATTTCTAGCAGATTCCCAGGTGAGGCTGAAACTGCAAGTCAGGGGACCACACTGTGAGAGCCACTGTAGTGGAGTAATGTGTGTAAATAGAGATATGTTGCTACCCACCGTGATTTAGCCTAGAAGGAATGACTACGTCTGTGCCTGTACCACAACTACGTAGACTCTTAAAATGGGGTAAAACAAAAGGGCGCGCACACACACACACACACACACACACACACACACACACACACACACACACACACACACAAGCACACACACCCATGTTGGTGTGGTTGTTTGAAGAAATCACCTGGGGACCTTTTTAAAAGAGTCTGATCCAGTAGATGTGAAGGAAAACCATACATTTTTCATTTCTCATCCATGATGCTGGTGCCTCTGTCCACAGACAACACATTAAGTAGCAAGAGGCTAAAATAAACCCCAGCTGATACAGTTTTTGACTAAGTTACAACTAATTCTGAACAGAAGGCTATTGTTCCTGGGAACAGCTTGGGAAACATGTTTCAATCCAGAAACAGGTTGTCACTGATACTGTATTTATTAAAAAATAAATTTGTATTGTATGGCTCTGTATGAGGCAACTTTCTTAGAACTGCAGATAGAAGTGCATATTCCTTTCAGTAAGGAAAACGCAGAGAAACCCACTCGTATAGGACATGAGAGAATAGGAGATATGGTCTCATTCACAGTTCTTAGGCCCCAGGGTCTCCTTTTTTGACCTTGTCCTAAGCTCCAGTGATGACCTGGCTTGTCATCCAGATTTTATACTTCCGAAAAGAAAGACTTGGAATGCTCGTGGTTGCCACTATATAGTCAAAGCAATTTTATTGGAGTTTACCCCAAGTAACAGAAGAGGCATTACTGCCTTTGGCTGGCAAGCACCATGGTCAATGAAATGCAGTTAGGCTCAGCTGCCAAAGCATCCTCATTGCAGCATCAACTGCCAGCATGTTTTAAGTTGCTTCTGTCTAGTACAGAAAATCCCAATGTGTTTATATCAGAGCTAAAGTGACCAACCTTCCCAGTGTACCTGGGACTGTCTGGGTTTGGGCACCAAAAGCTTTGCTTCCTAAAAAAGGAAAACTCTCAGTCTCAGGCCACCTGGACAGTTGTACACCCTAACTGGGGAAGGACCCCATTAATTGCTCCAACGGCATTCTTGTTATGGATGGGATTCTATTTGTATCTCACCACTCTCACCTGTGGTGGGGTATATTTGGGAGGGTGGGCAGTAAAAAAATAATTTTATCATTTGATTTTTAAATTTTATCTATTACATTAATATGCTTATGGGAAAGTGTGAATATGTTTTATAGCTCAATGATTGTTCACAAAACATATTCTATTGTGTCACCAGCACCTAGATTAAGAAATAGAAGCTTACCTGGGCCCTAAAAGTGTCCCTATTGCTCCCTTCCAATCAGTATTCTCCCCCAAAGGCAACAACTATATGACTATTTCATAATAGCTTAGAGAATTATTATAAGGTGAACGCCCCTGTAATAATCACTATCCAGGTCAATAAGTGGGACTTTGCCACTCACTCCAGAAGCCCTCTGTGCATTGCATACCCTCCTTCCCTCCAGAAATAACCACCATCCTGCTCTTGCAGTGTGTAGTTTAATTTTTTCTTTTAATTTCACAAAAGTGTTCTTGAAGTACAGCATTTAGCATTTGCTCTGTTACTTTTCTCTGGTTTTCTTCTTCAGGAACCCCTATTATTCCTAAGCTAGAACTTCACTGCCTATCTTCAGCATGTGCTACTTTCTTCCAAAGTCTTTTCATCTCCTTCATTTCTTTTTGTTTTTAAAATTGTCCTTCTTTTCACCTCCTACTTCTTGTGAGGTGTTACTTGTTATGTTGATTCACTCTTGGGTCCCTTCTCTCTTGTAATTCAGTTCCAAAATCACTCTTTACCCATTTCCAATTCTTTCTTGCGTTCTGTCACCTCATTTCTGATTTTTTAAAAATGTGTGATTGATGCTGTTCTTTTATATCTTGCATCTTTTTCACGTTTTAACTCATTTTTTAGAATTTTTATCTTTCCATGAGTATGTCTTTCTGGCTTTCATTGCCTATAGGGAAATTGTTCTGCTCATTTTCTTTTTTCTTGTAGAAACTTGGCATCAGATTTAACCTTCATTCTTTTCTGTGGTTCAGGTCATATATTTAAATAAACTTTTATTTTAGAATGGTTTTAGAGTTACAGAAAAGTTGCAAAAATATCGCAGAGATTTCTGATATACCCTGTTGTTAGTTTCCTTTATTGTTAGCATCTAACATTATTCTGATCCATTTGTCACAGCTAATAAATGAATACCAATACATTATTATTGAGTAAATCCATACTTTATTAAGATTTCATTAATTTCTCCCCACTGTTCTTTTTCTTTTTCTGGATTCCATCCACAATACTACATTAAATGTTGTCATCACTTAGCCTCCTCGTGGCTGGGACAATTTCTCAGAAATTCTTTGAGTTTTGTCTGTTTTTCTCCCATTAGACTGGGTTTATGGGACTTGGGGAGGAAGACTACAGAAGGCCAGCGCAATTTTCAACACATCGTAACAAGGGTACAAGTCACTAACATGGTTTATCATTGGTGACCTTAACCTTGATCAACCAGCTAAGAGTTTTTCAGGTTTTCCACTGTAAAGTGACTTTTTCCCCTTTCCATACTGTACTCATTGGAAGCAAATCAGTAATTACAGCCAGTACTTAACATATGGGAGTATGCGCCACCTGCTTGAGGGTGGATTATCTACATAAATTATTTGGAACCATTCTGTATGGGAGATTTCTCTATTTTCCCCCACTTAATTATTTATTTATTTAAGCATTTATTTATATTAGTAGGGACTTAGCAATATTTACTTTATACTTTGGTTTATAAAGTATTACCCCTTTGTTCTATTGCTACCATTATTCCAGCTTTGGTCATTGGGATCTGTTTCAGTTGTCTCCTGTGTCCCTTTGACATACTCCCATTGTTCTGCTTTTTGAGTAATTTCTTTATGCTGGTATTTCAAGATGTTCTAGGCTCCTTTTGTGCATTTCCTGTTTCAATCCTAGAATCATTCATTTCTTCAAGGAATTGTGATTCCTTTCATTGGAAAATGTTATTAGAAATCATGATCTGGATGCTGAGTGATCTCATTGCTACTGGGCTTTGGTTGATTTTTTTGCGTGTAACATTAGTTTTTCTGAGATATTAGAGGGATGCTCTGATTTGATACATTTTCTAATGTCCCAGAGATCTTTTTTCTATTGCTTTTGTGTAGAGTGGAGTGGTTCTGGCTCTGTTCCCATCCTCACTTTAATTTGCATGTTTTCATTCCTTTATCTCCATTGTCCCATGGAGACTAGAAGGCTCTAGTCTTTTTAGGTCTTACTGAAGTCTGTGATACTTGCCACTACTGGATTGGATAAAACACTTTCCAATTTAAGGTATTGCCAAATTTGTCTGCTTCTTTTCCAGAAAATATCCATTGACTATTTTGTAGTTGTCTTGTTCTCATGTCCACCAGACAGCTTTTGTCTCCCTCTTCTTTTTTTATGCATGTCAAGATCACGGGGCTCTTGTGGCTGTTAGCAGTTTGTCCCTCCTGCTTGTATTTTGGGATTCGATGTGATACCTCACCCCTACATTTGTGTTCAGTGTTGTCCATGGGGTTTTCATTTTGCTATCTCATTGTTCTGTCCATTTTTATGTGGGGATTTGAGAGACCTCACTACCATGTCTCCAGCACTGACTCCACCTTTTCAGAATCCCTGTAGGTTTCTTTAAGTAACTCATTAAATTGTTTTGAGAAAACTATGTCAATGAAAGAGAATTTTGTTTTTGACTCGGAAGGATGTGAGAAAGAAGGAGAAGAAGAAAGGCTTTCCAGGACTCCTGCATCAGTCAGTCTTGTCACACACAAAAGGCAACTCAGGGAGAATTATAAAAAAAAAAAATGCATGCACCTACATACAGCACTCTTATAGATCAAAGTTAGCATCATTAGCTGTGGGACGACTGACTGACATGCTCCTGGTGAGAAGCACATATCCCATCTGTGTGGTTCTGCCAAGACTTGTTACCTCAATCTAATATTGAGGGGATATTCTATAAAATAACTATCCTGAATTCTTCAAAAATCTCAAAATTATTAAACCCAAAGACAGACTGAAGAGTTATTCTGGAGTAAAGGAGATTAAAACAACATGGAGATGAATGCAGTGGCTGAGGCCAAGATGTTTCTTGAAACAAAGACTTTTCCATTTCTTCCTCTTCTCCTCCCTTCAACTCCCTCCCCATTTTATTTTTCTATAAAGGATATTTGTGAGAAAATTAAGAAAATAAGAGGTGCATAGGCAAGATAATAGTATCAATCTTAATTTCTTGATTTAGATCATTCCACTGTTGTTCTGTAGGAAAATGTCCTCATTCTTAGGAAGTACACAGTAAATGAGTTAAGAGGAAAAGGATAAAATATTTGCAATGTACTCTGAAATGGTCCATAAAAACTAATACACACAAACACACATATTGTGAAAAAATAACAAAGTAAATGTATTAAAATTTTAATAACTAAGGAATAGGGATGAAAGATAATCAGGAGTTTGGGGTACTATTCTTGTAATTTTTCTGTAAGTCTGAAATTATTTAAAAGCACAAAGTTAAATATTTATTGACATAGACCAGTTCCTGGCCAGATCAATTAACCCCAAACTTCTGAGTGGGTCCTATATATCACTGTTTTAAAAGCACCCCAAGTGCTTCTAAGGTACAGCCAGGGTTGAGAATCTTTGCTAACTTCTCAAAACCTTTTCTTTCCAATATAATTTATTTGTATATGCTCTAGATGCTTGTCAGATAATATAGATGCTTTCACCTGAGTTTCCTTATTCTGCTGCATGGGGTCTATGATTTATTTTGGTACCAAATATCTAGTAGCTTTCTTGAGGGACCTACTGTGTGAGCTTAGAGACAAGGATGCACAGTACTTTTGAACCACAGTATGGGTACAAAGAAAGCTCATATTCGAACAGAAAAAGATGTGGATTCATATTTTAGATAAAATATTATATTCTTATAATATGTTTATGGTTATATATATTTTTCTTAGATGTTTGTGCATGTATCTATACTATATTGATATATAAAGCACACCTTCTGGACTCCTGCATGATTTTAAGTAGGGTGGGCTTCTTTCTGATAATGGACTGGGCCTATCTGCCTGTCTAGCTAGTCACTTCAGGTCCTATCTACAGGATCATGCTTTCATTCATTCAGATTATTTGTCTTCCTCATCTCCTTAAGCTACCTTTCCACCCAACACTGGAAGAAATACCTTTCTGTTTTTCCTTACCTTAAATCATAAACTCAATGTTTCTACAGCTTCCCAAACCTCACTGTACAGCTCCCTAAACTTCACTGTACAGATCCCCAAACCTGTTCTCAATAAGTGAAAGGAAGCTTCTAGAATTTAGAAAACTTTTTTTTCACTCATAAAACTTGAATTTTAAGCTTTTCATTGGCAACAATAAGTTTGAAAATATCACTTGAAATTCTAAACTTGTATAAGCAGTATGTCCAATTTTCTCACGTAATGAACACTATTGAGTCAATAGATGGGTAAATTTGGGAAAACTCATTAGAGATTTTAAGGAGCAAAAACTCATTGCTTTAATATCTAAAATACATTTTCTGAATTTCATGGATATAAATAAATCATGAGTGACAGCTGCTATTTCTTCAAGACATCTGTTATTCTGACCCTCTTATTTTCTTTGTCCTAATTTTCCCTGTCCCTCTACCCCTCTGCTCTAACACCCCTTGCTACCTCCTCATGCCCTTGCTCTGCTGACTTACGCTGAATAAGATTTTCAGTTTTTATCTTCATTAATTAGTCTCAGGCACAGCCGGCTTCGTGGTCAGGTGCTGGGGGTAAGAGGACCTCCACCATGCACTAAGAAAGTGGACAGCAGCTTCCATGCATTGAGTCAAGTTCATAGACAAAGGAACATGAGTCTTAATTCACGACCACACCTAGAAACTTCCAAGCTTCTTGAAAACTGATTCTCGGTGATATTCTGTAAGCTAACTTCAATTATGTGTCAGCATTAGTTGTTGATAGAAACCTAAGTGATCAGATCTCAGTAAAAAAGCTGGATGGGCCCATATGCAACACTAGTTAGAGAAGACAAGAAGAAAGGCAGACATCAGCTTGGGTTTTCTAGATAAATTGAAATTCTGATAACAGATCTTTGTGGAACAGGAAGGCTTTATTTATCGATTCCCTCTAACATCGCAGCAGGCTTAATGAATACAGATGGTTCACCGGGAGTCTGAAATGGCCAGCAACAATCGCCCTCCGCAAGATGAATGGACAGCTGCAGGGCTGGACTACTACATCTGTTCCGGAGAGGCAGAAAGCATTCATTGAAGACAGCCAGAGCTCCCATCACCTCCCCATTTCGATATGGTAAAGCCAAATTTTTAACTCTTATCGTTCAAGGACTCTCTAGCACAACCCCTGGTTTTAGGCTTGTTACTGGGATTCCTTGGCAAATTGGCAGGAGGTTGGAGAGGAGAGAAATTACTCCACAACAGCATTTGACGGAGGACATATTTCTGAGCTATCTGCTGCCCGACTCTTCTCAAAGGCCTTGCCAAGATAACTGATAGTTACAATGGATATTTTGAAAATCAATCAGACAATCCATTTCTCCATATATTCCATGTTTCATTTATAGATTAAACCCAACCAGCAAGAAGCAACATTAACTTGTAGAAAATTTCCCAGGCTCTCACAGGACTCCTTTTACTAAGTCACACATGGGTGCCGTGTTCCCAGTGTTCCCTAGGAATACTGCAGAATCGAGGTGATTAAAACCAGTACAGGGCCGACCTCGTGGCGCACTCGGGAGAGTGTGGCGCTGGGAGCACTGCAGCGCTCCCGCCGCGGGTTCGGATCCTATGTAGGGATGGCCGGTGTGCTCGGTGCAGCCAGTCACAAAAAAAAAAAAAAAAAACAAGTACAGACGTTATTATAAAGCCACTGCCTTACTCACCACATGCTGTCTGGCTCCTATGCCATAGAGAGTCACAGATGAGAGTTTTCAGAACAATTGCAAGAATATTCTTAGGTTGCTAGAGAGACTAGAAAACTGTTTGCTCAGTGCGCTCAAAGGGACCCATACAACCTATGATGATTCTCTTTTGCTCTGACCACTAGGAAGCCTGTAGCCAAATTTTCAGTTTAACTTTAACAACAATATACGAGCCTGCGGGGTACCTGGGTTGTGATCTTACATGTTGCTCTTTTGATTTTTCTTGTCGTTGGTTGTGATTTTTTTATTTATTCTTTATGTTTGTCTAAAGAAAGGAAGGATGGAAGGAAGAGAGGGAGGGAGGGAACGAGGAAATACATTTCTTGAAATGGGGTTAGACTGTTCACAGGATGAAGAATGAACAACGCATCTTTTCCCCTGCTTGATGTCACTGCAGATCAAACAGATTTGCTCATTTTTATGAGCCCCAAATTCTTCTTAAGGAAATAGAATTCTTTAACACAAACTATGTGTTTTGTTTTAGCCAAATAGCAATAACAGTCTTCACCTACACAAGAGACAAGTGAAAGCTAAGTGACCAGGAGAGGATGTTGGCCAAATAAAGAAGATACATAGCCTTCAATCGCTCCATGCTACGTGCTGGAGGGACAACTCACTGAATTGAATCTGCCCTTAACTCCTTCCAGACCTCAACTGCCAGCTTTCACACAAGCCATGGATAGCGTCACAGCAAGGGACAATGCTGGCATGCAGGGTGCACCTTCCCAGACCTGCCTGCCCCCACCACCCAGATGGGCTCGTGAATACCTAAGTGCCTCTGCTCCCACCTGGCTGTGTGGTTGTCCCTCTGGGGCAATCTTTCTCTGTAATGTCCTCGCAACTATAAGTGAAAGCAACAGAATCCTAGTAAAGCATAATAAAACATAGATTTAGAAACATATTAGAGTGAATAAAACATGAGTAGGCTCCTGAGAGACATACGCAGACAAACCATAAATAGTATGGTTTCTTTTTCATTTTTTTGCAGAGCCATGGCTGAGATGGTTATGAAAATCCCCACGGAATTCCAACAGTATCACTTTGCATGTAGGATTTCATGGGAAAATTCCCCCAGTTGTTGGGGCTCTATCCAGATTATGAACTAGTCTAATAAATTAAATTTTTAGAAAAGAAGAGAAGAGCCACGGTCCCTGGGTACAGTTGATTGCTACCATTTTGCAAAGGCATCCACAGCTGCAGGAGGCAGAAGCCAAGAGCAGAGTCAGACCAGCAACAGTGCAGTTCCCATGGGTCTGCATTTCCTTCTTCCTTCAGCTGGCGTGCTATCTCTCTCAGATAGGAACGTAAATAAATGTTGCCTTCAGACAAAAACTGCAGCATCAAATACAAAAGCTGTGTATTTGAAATTAATTGTTTTTTGGCACCATTCCCCCCAAAATGACATGCTTTCAGTTGAAGCACTTGCTTAAAGCCAGTTAAGCAAGAGAAGCAATGACTGGGCTGGGGTCAACAGAGGATGTTGGTTATTGTGCAGCAACGAGACGGGCTGTTCTGGCCACCATCTGTGGAATCAAGTTAGGACAGTGTTTTCAATAAAGGCTGTCAGGACCTACTGGCAGCAAGATAGAAGTGGAAGGAAGCTGGACCCTCAGAAGAAAACCTTCCCTTTTTTCTCATTTTGTCTTCCTTATTCATCAGAGTCATGTCCATTCTTACCAAATTCTATTCCTGGGGAAGATTCAGTCATTTGACATGTAGGTATAACTTGGTGGGAGGGTTGATCTGGGCTTATTTTGCCCAGGGGTAGATATCATTAAGCCATACTTGATTTTAACAGCTTAATTGAAGTATAATTGCATATCATAAAATGCATTCATTTTAAATGTACAATTTATAATTGTAACATCACCACAGTCCCATTTTAGAATATTATCAGCATTCCCAAAAGACCCCTCATGTCCATTTGCAGTTAGTCAATCCCTGTTCCCACTCACAGCCCCGGGCAAACACTAACATACTTTCTGTATCTATATATTTATATGAAACTTGAGCATTTCATTCAAATGGAATCATGCAGGGAAGAAAGGTAACTAACAAATACCTACTAAATCAGGTAAAGAAAAATTAAGCTTATGAAGACATTCTCCCCTCTTTCCTTCTAGAATTGTAGGGAATTTTTATTTTTCACATGGAAATCTTTGATCCATTTGAAATGTATCCAGAGGAAAGTTCCAACTTTTTTCCAGATGTGACCCAATTGTTTCAATTTTATTTATTAAATAGCCATATTTTTCTTACTGGTTTGAGATGCTACCTTTACTGAATAGTAAATTCCTATAAGTTTTTGCTTTCAGATTTCTACTGTATTCCACATCCCCCCCCCCCCATTCATATGCCACTGATCTCTTGATGTGCCATTACCACACGCCTTGGATGGAAGGTCCCCTCAAAACTTAATCCCCACTGTAATTGTTGAGGGTAGAAAATCCTATTATGGTAATTGAAAGGTGAAGTCTTGAAGAGGTGATTAGATTGTGAGGACTGTATCCTCGTGAATGGACTGATCCATTCTTGGAATAATGGGAGTCGTTTGGGTGGCTTTAAAAAGAGAGTGGATGAGGAGGTTACTCTCTTTCTCTGCTCCGCCATCTGCCATGTGAGACCCTTATGTACTGTCACCACTAATAAGACCTTCACCAGATGGGTTCCCTGGACTTTGGACTTCCCAACCTCCAAAACTGTAAGCAATAAATTTCATTTTCTTTTAAATTACCCATTTCGGGTACTTACGCTACAAGCAACAGAAATGGACCAATACACCATACCTTAAAAACTGTATTCATATCTGGTAGTGCTAGTTTTCACTGTTTGTTCTTCTTGTAAAAATTTTCCTTGTCATTTTTGTTTGCCTATTTTTTCTCAATGAACTTTATCTTCATTGGGGAAGATCTTCTCCAACTCAAAATGCAGAAACCGTTAAAGCCATGATACATTTGTCTACATGAAAATTAACTCTTCTGAAAAGCAAACTAAAGCAAGCAACATCCACAAGCAGAGTCAAAGACAAACAATGCACTGGGGGATAAGTATTAGCAACTCATGTCATAGATAATAGGCTAATCTCACTAAGGTGTAAGAAGTTCCTAGTAAGAAAAAGACCAACAACTTAAGAGAAATAAAGTAAAAATATATAAATGTATAATTCACAGATAAGGGCTGCTAATAACCCACTGTTAGCCTCACACTCTGTCTTGTTCCCTCTTATCCAGATGGTGGCCCTAACAGTGAGAACTGTACACAAACAGCTCACTTGGGGGGACTCTTCCTTTCCCCAGATTAAAGTTGGGGGTGGAAGGATGATACTATATAAAGGGAAGGATTAAAAAGACAATTTCTACACACAAGGGTCTCTGAGTAGTTATTGTAGCCCATGTACAAAGACCACTAGAGAAACCCACTGATGATATAAAGTATGTAGTATCTCAAATGGGGAATTAGGAAAAGGAGGTTATAGGCTGGTTTTAGGACAGTTACTAACGAAGGCTTGGGCCAGAGACTAGTCAGAATGCGTAAATTGGGTGAATTGCTGGAATAGGGAGTGGCCTTATCTTTGAAACACATGGGTCCACGCAGAACTACTGGTAAAGCAGTTTTTCTATGGTCTAATCTCAGAATTTATGGGTTTGAAAAACCTGGTATTCAAGCAACTTGTTTTAATAGTTTTTTTGCATGTCATCATTTGAAACATTTTATCTGTTTTTCGAGTCATGGTACAGGATTACAAATTGTGATTCCTGTTTTTATTTCTCATGGTTTATATAGCACTTCATATCTCCCGTAACTAATCCATTAGGGATGTACTATAATCTTCATTTTATAGATGAGGAAACCAATGCACTAAGATTTTAAGTATTTTTATCTAAAGTCCCACAGTTATTAAGTGTCAGAACTGGGTTTCAAAACCACTTGTGTCTATCTCCAAAGCCTGGGTTTTGAACATCTACTCCACATGCCCCGAAAGCAACGACTCTTTATCTGGTGTAAATGGAATATCTCCCAGAGGCTTCATAAACCCTCTATATTGTATATTGTATGCTAAATTTTGGACATGTGTGCATTTGGGAGAAGAAGAAAGAGAATCTGTACACTTATCCACTTCTCAATGGGAAGGTAAACCAATGAAAGAAGTTAAAAATCTTCGCCCTAGAGAAATTGTCTCCCTCAACTCAGGACAGCTTAGCCCCTCCTTAGAGTGGGGAGAGGACATCTACTTATTTTAAAAGCAAAGTGGGCTGAGTGATCTCATTCAGAGCCATTACATGGGTTGGGTTTCTCATGTATAGCTTCTGGGGAATTAAAGAGCTGAAAGGAAGCAGACAACGACCTTGGACTAAGAAAAGAATCAACAGAAAAGAGGGTTCGTGGGTTCTAGCCAGCCAGTGAAATTGTCTTGGGAAACTCATACGATGCCTCTGAAAGTCATTGACTGTCTCTGGCTCTCTTAATGAAGTTCATTTATGCCAGACAGATTCAAGAGGAAAGTCATCTTCGAAGGATAACTATATTCTCTAGGTGGTTCATAAAAATTTGAAATAAAAATTAGACTTTCTAGTTTCTTCCAGACAAGTTCTTATCTCAGAAGGTCACCTTTTTAAAACAAAAAGAAAGAAAGAAAATTCATAGACAAATAGATAAGTTTGTTTTCCCAAGAACAAGAAAAATTGCTTTAACTCCTTTATTTGTGTGACTAGTTTTTCAAATACAAACAGCAAAGGAATTTGAGAATTAACAGAAAAAGAGATCATAGCTCATTAAAAATGAACAAACAAAAAACCACCTCCATGAGTTTTTCCCAGGTGGTTATTGCAAACTACGCTCCTTAAAACAAAGTAAATAAAGTTTCTTGGGGAGAAGGATTATAAGCTGACAGCAACAGCAAAATCTCCCTACAGACACAAGGATTTAACATCATATTTTGGAAAGAGACAGGAGACAAAACAGCCAACCCACTCAAAAGGCAGCCAAAGTGAATTATTTCTAGGTTGTGGAGCCTAAAAATTCCCTTGGTTTTTGAAGTCTTCCCTTAATTTGAAGGCTCCACTTCAGGCATATTTTCCCTTATTGTTATCACCATTACATGCAACCTGCAGCTGTTATGTATTTTAGAATAAAACATTTATTTATAATAATGTATTGTTTGCCAAAGAAGAAAAGGGAGAAACTGAACTCTTTCTGTCCATCTGGAGGTGGCAAGCAGCTGGATAAAATCAGGGATGTGACAAACTTCGCTTTCTAACTAGCTCAGCGCCTCGACACACCAGCCCAGCCAGAGCTGTTTCCCTGGAGCTCAGTCTCCACCGTCTCACCTTCCCCGTTAATCTTCAGCCATCGGGCTGGGGGACTGTCCTCGCCCTTGGAAGTTTTGCCTCCTGTGGAACAAGTGTCTGAGAATTCACTAGAAGAGACTCTGTGCCACACTAGGGCAGAGCTTCTTCAATAGTGAGCGACTGAAATTGACCATAACCAGATGGCACGCATGCCTGTAGTCAAATTACTCGTATTATAGAGGGAACAACAGCAATTTTGTGGCTGAAAAAAATTGCCTAGATCGCGCCTAGGGCAAAACCACTAACAAGCATAAGAAACAGAAAACAAAGCAAACACAAATATGCTTTAAATCCCTAGGGATGTTCAGCGGTGGTGGGTCACATCCAGACTGTTTACCACTGAAAAACACTGAAAAGGATCTTCGCTAGAAGTTCGCTTTGAGAGCCGAAAGTCGACCTAGTAACTGCAGAAATGTGCAAATGTGTATCAAGTGTGAGCATTCTAAATCTTGTCAGACAAAAAGTACTTAAATTAGATATCTATGCTGCCCCAAAGCTTTATAGCATACAGTTAGCTCATTTGTTTTACTGTGCAGTGATACTAACATACGTAATTTTAAAACATTAGTGAATCTGAATATAACAACAGTGGCCAGCTTGGATCCAAGATTTCAAGGTTTCAAAGTTATTTTTTCATGGTCATATGGTCTTCCAGTCTTGCTTTTATTCATATTTGGTACATGGTACCATAGTTCATAAAATACTTAAGAATATTAGCATCAGAGGCCATGATCAACCCTGATACAACCAGACTTTATATTTCTGGGGAGAATTATGAGAATGTCACTGCAAAGACCAGCTTACCCATTTGTACCAAGTCTGGGACAAAGTGGAGATGAACTCTCAGTATCATTTGGGACTAAGGTCAAACCAAAAACAGATCCAGCCTAAAAAGTCCTGAAACTCAGCCCTGATTCAATCATGGTAATTGGCCAGTACCCCACCTGCCAAACAGAAAACTATTGAATTCTCTATTATGAAGATAGCATCATACAGAGCCTCTAAAATGTTTCATAGGCAATGCTAGACTTCTGATAAAAATTACTAAGCATGGAAGGAACCAGAACAAATGATCAAAAATAGACAACAGAAGTAGACTCAGAGGTGAGCCAGATATTAAAATAATCAGACAAGGACATTGAAAAATCTGTAATTCACATGATTAAGATAATCGAGAAACAGATGCAGAATTTTGCCTGGGAATTGATATCTTTTTAAAAGAATCCATGGAAATTTCAGATCTGAGAAAATATTTACTGAAATTAAATTAACTCAGAAGATGAGTTTAAAAACAGAATAGAAAACTAGTGAATTGAAAGATAAATTAATAGATAAATCAGATTAACTATTAAAATATATGGCACACAGTAAAAAGTACATGGAATTAAAGAACCAGAAAGATAGAGGAGAGAATAGGGCAGTATTTGAAAACACAACAGCTAAGAAAAGTCCAAAATAGAAATAAGGCATTAACTCACAGGTTCAAGAAACTTTGTAACATCCAAGCAGGATTAATTCAAAGACAACTCGACCTAGGAACTTTGTAGTAAATCGGCTCAAACCTGAGACAAAGAGAAAATTTCAAAAGTAGCCTGATCATGCATTCTGTCAAAACCTACACATATCATCAAATGAAAGAATGAAACTTCAGAATTATCTGTAAAAAAGTGAAGAACAAGAGCAGGGTACCCAGTTTTTTTCAAATGTTCAGTAATTCCAGGTTATTTCTTCATGACCATTATGGCCTTCCAGGTTGTTATTGTTGCTGCTGTTGTTCTGCTTCTTGTTGTTTGTTTCACATTTTGTTTATTGTTTTTTTTTGGTT
The DNA here is from genome assembly GCF_027409185.1 of Cynocephalus volans. Taxonomy (NCBI): domain Eukaryota; kingdom Metazoa; phylum Chordata; class Mammalia; order Dermoptera; family Cynocephalidae; genus Cynocephalus; species Cynocephalus volans. The sequence goes on from NC_084462.1 coordinate 49,720,117, forward strand.
TTTTTGCAACCCAATTTTATTCATGAAGATAGATACAAACACATACAACAGAATTTTATCAAACAATGCTTATAACCAAGTTGGGATCACTCCAGGAATGCAAGGATGGCTAAACATTAGAAAATCAATTAGTGTAATTTGTCATACTAATACAATGTGTTTGCAGTCATGAAACATAGAATAAACATCTTTTTAAACAGTACTTTTCTTAGATATTCTTTTTTAATATATTTAATTTTTATTTTTATTTTTATTTTTATTATTTATTTTATTTTAATTTATCAATATACAATGTAGTTGATTTTTGTCGCTTTACCAATTCCTCCTTTTCTCCCCTTCCCCCATCAATATCATATCTGTTCACTTGTCTTAAAAAATTCAAGGAATTATTGTGATTGTTCTGTCTTCTTTTTTTTTTATTCCCTCTCCCCATTTATTAGTTTGTATATTATTTATTTATTTTTATTAACTCCCATAAATAAGAAAGAACATGAGGTATTTCTCTTTCTGTGCCTGGCTTATTTCACTTAATATAATTTTCTCTAAGTCCATCCATGTTGCAGTGAATAGTAGTATTTCATTTTTTTTTAAGTAGCAAAGTAGTATTCCATTGCGTAGATATACATTTTCCTTATCCACTCATCCTATGATGGGCATTTAGGCTGGTTCCAGCTCTTGGCTATTGTAAATAGTGGTGCAATAAACTTGGTGTTTGTTTCACATTTTGGGTATGGTCTAGGAAGCTAGGATTATCTGAGTGTCTATCCAAAGAAGCCATGATGAATACAAATACAAATAGGTATTGTTACCAGCTAGTACAATAAAATAAGACAAAGAAATGAATTATAAGAATTGAAAAGATTGAGACTTACTGTCCTCATTTAGAAGTTATTGGTTCTATATAGAAAAAGAAAAAATGAAAATTTCAAGCAACTATCTACTGGCAAAATTTTAGAACTAATTATAATGAATAAGATTAATATACAAAACTTTATGGCCTTTCTAAATAACGCTAATCAAATAGCAACAAAGATTTTGTGGAACTTGTCAAGCTGAACATAAAATTGATGTAAAATAGCAAAGGCTAAAAGTAACTATGATAAATTTTGCAGAGGAAATACAAAGCATAGGCTGATATTAATAAATAATAATACAAACTATAGTGATTAAGGCATAAATAGAATATGGAAAAAATTAGATAGTACTAAAATCAATCCATAAGATTTAATAATTTCTCTTTCTTAAATCTTATGGATTGATTTTAGTACTATCTTATCTCTCTTTATCTGTTGTTTTTAGCATTTTAACTAACTCATCCACCCTTTCCAGGTCTCAATTAGATCCAACCCGGAAATGGTTTTCTTAGTTTATCTTTCTTGGTGTTCACTGAGCTTCTTGGACTCATGGGTTGATACTTTTAATCAAATTTGGAAAATTCCTGGCTATTTTCATTCAAGTATTTTTGCTGTCCCAATTTCTCTCCTATTCTTCCTGGACACCAATTGCATGCCTATTAGACAGCTTATTGATCCAGTGGATCATTAATATACTCTATCATAATTTTTGAGCATTCTTTTCTCTCTGTGATATAGTATGCATAGTTTCTATTGCCACTTATGAGTTCATTGATTTTTCATTTACATTATCCAGTCTGCTGTTAATCCTATCTAAAAATAGATATGATATATTTTAGTTCTAAAATTTCCATTTTGTTCTCTTTTACAGATTCCATTTTTCTGTCAATATCCCCCTTCTGTTCACTCATTATATTACCCTTTCTTTTAAATTTTAAAATTTAAAAGAATTTAAAATTCTTGCCTCCTAACTCCAACATATCTTCTATCCTTGAGTCTTTCTCTATTTGTCAGTTTTTCTTTTGGTTGTGGTCCACATTTTCCTATCTCTCTTCATGTCTAGTAATTTTTTTTTTTGTATACTGGACATTGTGCATGTTACGGTGTTGAGAGTCTGAATTTGTTGTCTTCCATTGTTTAGATTTGCTCTAGCAGATAATCTATTGGAAGATAAGCTTGATCCTGCCCATGGCTTATTTTTAGAACTTCTTAATATAGGCCCAAAGTAAACCCTATCATAGGAAAATTATAACCCCACTCAGCTAAATCTCAGCATCTCAGCTAAATGCCTGGCATCTTAGCTAAATGTCCAGTTGACTGAGCTGCCCAAAACCAGATGGTCAGAAATTCAACATCTCTCAACACTATATGATCTCTAAAATCTTAGTTCAGCTCACAGTCCCCCAGTAACATTGAAGGAATAGCATGTTGTGCATGTGTAGCTTGGAATCTCACCAAAGATTTAAAAGGTCCCTATACTGATTTATAAAAGTCCTTCTCTGAACATGTCTCTTCTCTAGTACCATATTCTGCAGATTTCAGCCTCACAGCAGCTGCAAACTCTGATCTCTATTTCTTCTATCCAGAAAAACTCACTTGGATCCCAATTCTGCATGCAGTAGTTTGGAACAAGCCCCAGTCAGAAACCCAGCAGGAATGTGGAGCTTTCCTTGAGTGTTTCCACTTTCTCAAGGATCAAAACCCTGTACTGCCAGTTGCTCAATATACAAAATCAGTTGCTTCAAATGTTTTATCCAGTTCTATAATTGTTCATAGCAGGAAGATAAGCCCTATAACTACCACTCCATCATGGCTAGAATAGGAAGTTTAATTATTTTAACCTCTTCCACATTTCAGTTTTATGTTTATCTCTGTCTCTATTGTACTTTTCATTGTATTTATTCTTCCTTGGGCTTTTTGTAATTTACCCTTTATTCTAAAAGGGTTGTTGTCTTTTACTTCAATTTCTCTTATGAGCTTCATCAACTCTTGTTTCAAAAAGGTACCCTTTCATATATGCAATTGCTCATTTAATGATATTTAATTCATAATAGAATGTTTTGTTACAATGTCTCTCTTTTTCATGATTTCTTGGCAATATTTTCATCTGCTAAAGATGATACTGATTTATGTTTTCTTCCTATAATAATTTTACATTGATGCTGGTTTCACATTTTATTATTATTATTATTATTATTACCAGTAGTCAACTTTTCCCAGATTCACAATAGCAGTAAATTCTATGCGGAAAGGGGTTTTAGAAGTGGGGGAGGGACAGTAAATGGTTTCGTAGTTCAGAAGTCAGAGTTGTCATATTCTGTTTCTACAGTTAAAAATGGTCCCCTCCCACCTTTTTTTTTTTCTTATTCTGAAAAACTATTTTGTTTTAGTAGTTCCTTTATCTGAAAACACAAGATTGAAGACACACCACCAGCCACAGGGAGCCTCCAATTCCCCAGAAGTGGGTCTTGCCATAACTCTCCCCTCTTTTTGACTTCCCAGTGGCTCTGATCCACCAGATCACAAACCTCTTCTTAGCATTTCCCCACCATGGCGGGCCCTTCTTCTACTGGAGGTAAAGCAGTTGATGTGGGGAGTTCTGGTTTCAGCTCCAATATGCAAACATCGTGGAAGTCATCACCTACATCCTTACAAGGAAACTCTGGACAAACTGGAAATCAAAGACTTTTCTTGGACCTACCAGAGAATTGAGGTCATGGGGCAAATCACCTCCCGTAAGTGGAGAGACAGGCATATCCAGAAGCAAATAGTAACCAATAAAAGTATCTACTTTCCTGAAGCAGAAGCTGCTAGAGCCATAACTGGTAGGAACACTTAAATGGTAATTTTGATGATGTGTTGAGTGTGGACTGAGTGTGGATCAACTTGACATTGAGAAATCCCTGGGATGCTCAAGGGGCTTTGTGGTCTTTTCCTCCAGGAACTGCACTAAGTACACTTGGTGAGTATCTGAGAAATATATTGTCATGGCTCTTCCATGTGGAGGGGAAGAATAACCAGCATAGAATATACTCACAGACAAAACAAAGGTGTACTCTCTAGGAAAAAGGATTTTGTCAGAGCTCAATTCTGAAGCCTTACTCCAGCTGGAAGAAGGGAAATTCTCCCAGCCCCAGTCTCGTCCAGCTTTCCTGTCTCACCTAAGGCAGTGGAAAACACCATAGTCAGCAGAGATCAGAGCTTCAAAGAAATAGGTTGTGAACCTTGCATTCCAGCTAATAGGGAACAGGGAAAAGAAAGCTACACCACCGGAGAAATACACCACTGTGAAGACCACAGCCTCAAAACATAGACCTAATGAAGGATAAGACTTAATAAGAAGATTATAGAATGGTTCACCCCCCCACACACACACCTGACCACCACATCAACAGGGTGCCAGTGTGTGATTACTCTATTGCAGCTGTAAGTACTATAAGAGAAAAACTCTCTCTGGGTAAGAGCACATAGAAAATCCCCAGATCAAGAGGTGAAACAAAAACAAGGATACTAGAGGGATTTGAAGTTTTTAATTCCTATGAGCAACATTAAACACAACTCAACTCCTAACCGGATTAACATAAATTCTCATGTTAAAGGCCTGTTTACCTCTTTTCTATTAATACAAAAACTCAGAAGACATGCAAAAAGAAAAAAAAAAACATACAATCTTAAAAGACAAAGTAAGCATTAGAACAAGACACATATGACACAGATGTTGAAATTATCAGCCAAGGAAATTAAAATAACTGTGATTCATATGTTAACGGCTCTAGTGGGAAAAAGTAGGCTAAGCAGAGATAGAAACTCTAAGAAAGAATCAAAATGAAATGCTAGAAACCAAAAACACAGTAAAAGAAATGAAAAATGCCTATGATGAGTTTTGCAGTAGATTCAATACTGCTGCGGAAAGAATGAGTAAGCCTGAAGGCAGGTACATAGAAATGCCCAAAATTGAAATGCCAGAAGAAAAATGACTGAAAAGAGGGGGGGGAAAAAACGATCTCAGAAAAGAATATCCAAGAACTGTGAGACAATTTCAAAAGTGTAAATTCATATAATTAGAATGCCAGATAGTTCAAAGTGAGAACAAAGCAGAAAAATAATGTGATGTAATAATGGCTGAGAATTTTACAAAGTTAATGACAGATATTCATTAATTAAACTTGAAAGAAAAAAAAAATCCAGAATTCAGACCTAATATCCAGGGAAATTATCCTTCAAAAGTGAATGAGAAATAATTTCTTAGGCAAATAAAAACTAAGGGAATTCATTAAGGGCAGAACTGCCTTGCAGAAAATGCAAAAAAAAAAAAAAAGAAATGTAAAAAAAAAGTTCTCAAGTCATAAGGTAAATAATATAGGTCAGAAACTTAGATTGTGTAAAGAAAAATATTTTTTTTTATCTTTCCTGTTCTCAAATGAGCTAAAAGATAACTGTTCTTTTAAAGCAATAATAATATGTTGGGTGACTGTAGCACGTGCCTAAGTGAAATGTGTGACAGCAATGCCTCAGTGGATAGAAGGGATGGACTGAGAATACCCTATCACAAGGTACAAGCATGGAACATAAGGAGGTAGAGTGTTATATGAAGGTAGGCTTAAATTGGTTTAAAATGTATATATAAACTCTAGGACAACTAGGGCAACATTTTTTTAAAGAAGTATAATTGATAAGCTAACAGAGGATATAAAATGGAATCATGTAAAATGCTCAATAAAACCAGAGAAGACAGAAGAAAGTGAGAAATACAGAAACAAAAGACAAATGCAACAAATAAAAAGCAGTTACCCAGATGAAAAATTGCAGTTAGATAAGAAAAATAAGTTCTGGTGGTCTATAGCCGAGCGAGGCATCTGCAATAAACAATAATCTATCATATGTTCTCAGCTGTGTAGAAGTGAGGAGCCCAAATACGCTCATCACAAAGAAATGATAAATTTTTATGATGAATATACTATTTACCTTGATTTGATTATCACACATTGCATACATGTATTGAAATATAACTCTATACTCCATAAATATGAATAATCAATATGCATCAATTAAAAAATTGTAGAAACATTAAAACATGATAGATATCAATTCAACTATAGCCATAATCACTTTAAATGTGAATGAACTAAATATACCAATTAAAGTACAAATATTGTCAGAGTAAAGAAAGACCCAGTTATATGTCGTCTATAAGAAACTCACTTTAAATACAAGTATAAGGACACAAATAGGTTAAAAGTAAGGAGATAGAGAAAGCTATGCTAACTCTAATCAAAAGAAAGCTAGGTTGGATTATTAACTCTAGATGAAGCAAACTTCAGAACAAGAAAAGTTATCAGATAAAGAGAAACATTACCTAACAATAAGAGTCTGTTCTTTAAGAAAACATAATCCTAAATGCGTAAGCACTTAACTAAAGAATATTGGAACACATAAGGCAAAAATTGATAGAATGGCAAGGAGAAATAGACAAATCCACTAAACTTTCAGTAATGGATGGATCAGATAGGCAAAAAATCATTAAGGATACAGATGATTTGGACAGTGTCAATCAACTGAAATTAATCAGCATTTACAGAATACTCCATCCAACAATAGCAGAATATACATTCTTCTCAGGATCACAAGAACGTTCACCAAGATAGACCATGTTTGAGTCCATAAGACATAACTTAAGTTATAAAAAATAGAAATCATGTGAAGAATGTTCTCAGAACACAATAGAAATTAGTAATAGAAAGATAGCTGGAAAATCCCCAATTATTTGAATTAAATAACACTTTTAAATAGCATGTGGGTCAAAGAAGTCTCGGGAAATTTTAAAATATTTTGAATTAAATAAAAATGAAAAGAAAACTCATAACAATTTATGAAATGCAACGAAACCTGTGCTTGGAGGGAAATTTATAGTGTTCAATGTATTTAATAGAAAAAAAAGAAAGAAAGAAAAAAATCAATAATCTAAGCTTCTACCTTAGAAAAGTAGTGATATAAGAGCACATTATACCTAATTCAAACACACACACAGAAAGGAAATAATAAAAACTATTGCAGAAATTAATGAAATTATTTTAAAAATTAAGAAAAATAAATAAAATCAAAGACTGGCTCTTTTAAAGCACAATAAAATTGAAAAACCTCTTGCCAGGCTAGCTGAGAAGAAAGAGCTTTGTAGTAAATTTTGAAATAAAAAAGTGTGAGACTTCTAATACTGTTCATTTTCAAAATTGTTTAGGTTATTCCATGTACCTTGAAATTCTATATCAATTTTATGATTAATTTTTCTATATCTGCAAAAAAATGTCATTGAGATTTTCATATAGATTGCAGAGAGTCTGTAGATTACTTGGGGTAGTATTGACATCTTAACAATATTGTCTTCCAATCCATGTACGTGTCTTTTCATTTATTTGTATTTTCCTAATGTTTTTCAACATTTTATAGTCTTCAGTTTATAAGTCTTTTGCCTCCTTGATTAGTTTTATTCTTAAGTATTTTACTTTTTTTGATGCTATTTTAAATAGACTTCCCTTTTTTAATTATTCATTGTTAGTGTATAGAAAGACAACTGATTTTTGTTTGTTGCTTTTGTATTCTGTAACTTTGGTGAATTGATTTATTAATTCTAACAGCCTTTTTTTTTTTTTTTTGGTGTGAGGTCTTTGAGGTTTTCTTTATATATGATCATTTTGTCCACAAACAGGTAGTTTTATTTTTTCCTTTCTAATTGTGATGTCATTTATGTCTTTTTTATGCCTAATTTCTCTGACTAGGACATCCAGTGCTATGTTAAGTAGAAGTGGCAAAAGTGAGCATCCTTGTTTTCTTCCTACTTTGTCAAGTGTTTTTATCATCAAAGGGTGTTGAATTTTGTCAAATGATTTTTCTGCATATATTGAGATGATGTGTGTTTTTTTCATTCTTTTAATGTGTATTAAATTGATGGATATTTATGTTGAGTTGTCTCAGTCTGTTCATGCTGCTATAACAAAATACCACATACTGGGTAATTCGTAAATGACATAAATTCACTTCTCACAGTTCTGGAGGCTGATAAGTCCAAGATCATGGTGCCATCAAATTCAGTGTCTGGTGAGGGCATGTTTTGTAGATGATGTTTTCTCACAGCATTTGCACATGACAGAGGGAACAAATGTGTGGTCCTCACATGGCAGAAGAGAAGAGCAAAAAGAAAGCAGAGTGCTTGCTTTGATCTCTTTGTGATCACTAATCCCATTCATAAGGGTGAAGCACTCACGACTTAATCACATCCCAAAAGGCCCCACCATTGAACACTACCACATTGAGTGTTATATTTCAACATATGAATTTTGGAAGGACACATACATTGAAACTATAGCATGAGTCATCATTGTGTTTCAGAAATAAATCTCACCTGGTCATGTGTATAATCATTTTTAAAACGCTGTTGAATTTTCTTTGTATTTGTTGAGGATTTTTAAAAGTCTTGGTTCAAATTCAAGATGATTGCAGCAAACTTCTTGTGAGGAGCTGCCCGAAATCGCCATTACAAGATGGCGCTGATTTCCGGTGGAGGGCAGGACTGCTCGGTAAGACGCCTGGGCCGATTAGGCAGCCACCAATAAGGTAGGAGCACGTCCTAGGCGAGGAGCAGTCTCTATATAAAGGGCGCGGGTTCCCTCGCTCGGGGTCTCCATTTTTGGCAAGCTTATGCTCTCCCTCTCAAGATGCATTAAAGCTGATCTGCAGAAGGATCCTTTGTGTGCCGCGTCGTTCTTGCTGGCGAGACGGTAGCGCGGGACATTTGGTGCCAAAACCCGGGAACTTGTGTCATCGTCAGCACCTTCGGAGACCCCCTGGAGACAGGGAGGATTCAGAACTGCAGGAGGGTAAGTTCGGAGAGGTATGCCTGTTCTTGGTCTGGGGTTAATCTGGTTGGTTTAAAAGGTTTTGAAATCACCCGTTGGTGTGGTCAGACTGACGTAGATAAGCAGCTGCACCAGAGACCTGTGTGAGCCTCTAGTACGTAAGGGAACGGCGCGTCTCACAGCGCCTCCCACGGAGTGGGGCGCGTTATGGGTTCCACTCAGTCCATGGTTACCGCGTTAGAGGCCGTGCTGAGACAACGTGATATAAAGGTAGGGGGCCGTGTGCTCAAAAATTTTGTAAAAGAGGTAGATCGTGTAGCGCCGTGGTTTGCTTGTTCCGGCTCCTTGACTTTGAGCTCTTGGAACAAACTAGGCAGAGACCTTGACCGCAAGTACGCGGAGGGAGACCTCCGTCAGGGCACCAAGACCATTTGGAAGTTTATTAAAAATTGCTTAGAAGATGAGGGCTGTAAACCGGTAGTGATAGTAGGGCAAAATACATTAGAGGAGGTCCAAGACAGCATGTCAGAAACTGAACGGAGTGAGAGGATGGGTACCCGCAGGAGGAGAGACGTCTCCCATAAGAAAAAGGGCCCTCCCGGTAAGTCTACGGACGAGGGAGAGATTCTAAAACAACAAAGTGACACTCCCGGCACATCTGCCAGTAAAGGAGGGATTTCAAAACCCAGACAAAAGTTGGAAGGGAAAGAAGGAGGCCTCTACCCTATGCAAGAGCTGGGGGCCTTAAAACAAGAATTAGAAGATTTAAATCTGGATGAGTCCGACTCCGATCCCCTCAGCCCTAGTGAGGAATCCGATTTGGAGGAGGAAGCTGCCAGGTACGAGGAGGAGAGATATCATCCCGACAGGCGGCGGAGACCACTCGGGGAGTGGAAATGCCGGCCGCCCCCAGTGGCCCCCGCACGGCCTGCGCCTTCGGCGCCTCCTCCTTACGTGCAGTCTTCTAATCCCTTCTCATTCCTCTCTGATAAAGTGAGGGAAAAGGTTCAAGCTGCCTTCCCAGTTTTTGAGGTTGAGGGCGGAGGGAGAGTTCATGCCCCCGTCGAGTACACCCAAATTAAGGATCTAGCAGAGGCGGTTAGAAAATATGGTGTAAATGCCAATTTTACTCTAGTAATGCTAGAAAGGTTTGCTGGTGTGGCTATGACACCCGCTGACTGGCAAATGTTGGCTAAGGCAGCGCTCCCTACCATGGGTCAATACATGGAATGGAAGGCGCTATGGCATGAGGCTGCACAAGCTCAAGCCAGGGCAAACGCTGCTGCACTAACTCCTGAGCAGCGAGATTGGACCTTTGATATGTTAACAGGCCAGGGCCCATTTGCCGCTGATCAGACGGCTTTCCCATGGGGTGCTTATGTTCAAGTTTCTGCCATTAAGGCTTGGAAGGCACTCCCCAAAAAAGGGGAAGCTTCTGGACAACTTACTAAGATCATTCAGGGACCTCAGGAACCATTCTCAGATTTTGTGGCTCGAATGACAGAAGCAGCGGGGCGCATCTTTGGGGACCCTGATCAGGCTGCGCCTCTTGTTGAGCAACTGATTTTTGAACAGGCTACCCAGGAATGCCGCACGGCTATAGCGCCCAGAAAGGGTAAAGGTTTACAGGATTGGCTCAGAACTTGTCGAGAACTCGGGGGACCCCTGACCAATGCAGGGCTGGCAGCTGCCATCCTCCAGTCGCAGAGACTGCCTAGACAGGGACAGCCAAGACAGGGGCGGAACCAGAGAGTTTGTTTTAAATGCGGTCAACCGGGACATTTAAAAAAGGACTGCCAAGCCCCGGACAGGGATAAGGGCCCCCAGAGTACAGACTCCCTCTGTTCCCGCTGTTCCAAGGGATATCATAAGGCTGCTCTCTGCCGTTCCATTAGAGATATCAAAGGGCGACTCCTTCTGCCGCTCACAGAACAACACCAAGTGGTTCAAAAAAACGTGAAGATGGGCCCCCGTTCCCAGGGCCCCCACAAGTATGGGGACAAGGCCAACCAGAGTCGAGGAGAAAGGGAGGAGAGCCTGTCGGAAGACACACAGGATTGGACCTGCACGCCTCCTCCCACGGTACAGACTGCCACCACGTTGAATAATTTGTCCTCCGCGGTAACACAGGCCCTAGAAACACAGACTGCGCTAAACGCTCAGCTGAAGGGAGGATTAATGGTGGTTAACCAGCGGGTGGATCTTGTGCAGGAACAAATAGACGTTTTATGGCAAATTGCTCAATTGGGGTGTCAATGGAAATATTCAGGGTTATGTGTCACCAGTATCCAATATAAAAAGTATACCAAAGCTGCAAATTTGTCTAAACAATTATCCCAGCATCTTTCAACAGGTTGGACGAGAGAATTTGACAACCTGATAAACCAGCTGCGCATGGCCATTGTGTCCGTGAATTCAACAAGAGTGGATGTCTCCTTCGCAGCCGGACTGTCCTCATGGATTAAAACGGCCGTGTCCCACTTCAAGGAGTGGGCAGGAGTGATTGGGGTTGGCATGTTCTTATGTGGGGGAACTGTGCTCCTACTATGGTTGGTCTGCAGATTAAAAGCCCAGACCCAGAGAGACAGGGTAGTCATCGCCCAGGCATTTCTAGCCCTGGAACAGGGGGCCAACCCTGACGTTTGGCTGTCCATGCTTAAGGATTAGCCTGCTCTGACTCCCCTTCCCCCTTCCTGTTGGCTGGCCTCCCTGAAGCTTGTTCAGAGGAGTTCGCCCTTGCTCAAACAGGTCTATGTGTAACAACAGGCTCCAGTGTGTCCAGAGACGGGCAACTTCCCCCAGACTTGAACCAACCTAAGACATGGTGCCCGGTGGCGATAGGGTCAACCTATGACGGGTAAGGTCAAAGTCTGTGGAGGGACGACCTAGGACAGGAATGCTGGCTAATTTGTCCGCGACCGCCGAGCTTGTACCAGCCGCTTTAAATGATAAAAAAGGGGGAGATGTGAGGAGCTGCCCGAAATCGCCATTACAAGATGGCGCTGATTTCCGGTGGAGGGCAGGGCTGCTCGGTAACACGCCTGGGCCGATTAGGCAGCCACCAATAAGGTAGGAGCACGTCCTAGGCGAGGAGCAGTCTCTATATAAAGGGCGCGGGTTCCCTCACTCGGGGTCTCCATTTTTGGCAAGCTTATGCTCTCCCTCTCAAGATGCATTAAAGCTGATCTGCAGAAGGATCCTTTGTGTGCCGCGTCGTTCTTGCTGGCGAGACGGTAGCGCGGGACAACTTCTCTTTATTTCTGAGACAAAAACAAATTGCTTCTTTTCAGGTAAGTCTTTGCGTAGATTCCTAGATAGTCCTCTGTCTTCTCTCTTTCACTTTCAGCTGAATGCAGGAAAAGGAACAGGTAAGAAGTAAGTGGAGCACCAGAGCAAAAAGTCAGCTTCCCCATTTAAAGTGCTCACCTAGCAAGGCAAGGTAAATAATCTTCTAAGTCTTCTGCAAAAGGAAGCTGGGGGAGATAGAGGGAGAAATCCCAAGCATTTTAATACTAATCCATCAGGATATTATAAAAATTTCTTACTTTAAGCTAAAGATTTATGTCAAGCCTGGGAAAATATTCTTCTCAAATTTGGGAATTAAAGTAATTTTATAAAATAATTGATTATAGATAGTTTGGTATTAATGAGAAGACCCAATAGTGCCTAATTGTTTCTTATTATTTTTATTATTACTACTCTAAAAACATACCAAGTGTAAATGTGGTGTTGTTTAATGTTGCTGTGCTAGATATTTTAATGAAATAATATGGCTTATTTTTAAAAGAGGGGTTCTACTTTAATTATGAGAAAGGAATAGTTATAATTGAATTAGGAAGTCTGGTAAGTACCGGATGTGAATATGATCTCATCAAAGAACTTCAATTATATGTTGGCAGCTGACCGTAATTGCAAAATACCCAAAAGGATATTTACAATTTTTAAAGTGAGATGGTTTTAAAATATTGACAATTCTTATATGACATTCCCAAATTCATTATCTTAGAGCTCAGTAAATTTTCAAATTTTGGGAATAGAGTCAAATCTCTTAAATATTTTTTGTTTTCACGTAAAATAATATAGAAATATTGTACCTGATATTAAAAGACTTCCAGAATTTTTTTTTTAAATATTTTCTCCCTTCCAGTGCAAGACAATGAATATAAATAAGGAAATTACGTAGAATATATCATAATGACCTGGGGACATTTTTCTGTGTGTTCTTGCTCCTTATCTCCACCCCAGCAAGAAAGAAAGAGAGGAAGAGAGAAAGGGAGGGAGGAAGAAAAAAGGAGGAAGGAATAAAGGAAAATATTCCTCTGGGTATTTCTGAAAAACCCTCAACCACTCCCATTATCTAGAAGAAAAACACTGGATGGGAGGATGTCAACCCTGGGAGCACAGGGAAAGCCGGACAAACAGCCAGCAGGCAAGGACCACACAGAGCCAGAGAGAAACAGGGTAGGGCCGGGAGAGGTGTGGGTAGGTGCAGCCGATGTGCCAGTGGGGCCCTGGAAATGCAGGCAACACCTGACTCAGACAAGAGGCTCCTTATTCTTCTCCTTCCCCAGCAAAACTGATGACTCTGAACTCCCTGAGCACAGCCAGTCCTTGAACTAAAATGAGCTAGGTGCTATGATAAAGGAAGTATGGTTAGCATCGTGGTTGGAGCTGAGAAAGATTCACACCGTACTGGGTGGGAGGTGGGTATCAATGTTCTTATTACGAGTTGCTCAAACTGAGGGTGTCCAAGGCAATTACTTACTCAGGTTGGTAAAGGAGCTTAAAATTCTGACATGCAAAGACTAGATGTACTAAGTTGGGGGGGCAGGGGTCAAATTAGGAAAAATAAGTCTCAGAGTTTATAAAGTCTGTGCAATGGAAGAATAGTTAGATTCTTCTTCATGGCCCCAGATGGCAGGGCCAGTATTTATTAAAAGACCAGGAAGCAGGTTTGGCCTTGATGTAAGGATGGCCCTTCTAACAAGTAAATAAGGAACAGTATAAATTGAACCAAGAGATGTTCAGAGATTAAATGGCTTCTTGGTGGGAAGGCTGGGGAAGGAACTGAAGCGTAGAATAGGATTACATGCCAAAGCATCTCTCACCTGTCTTGAGATTCCACAACTTCATCATATCGGAGACGGAATATCAGTGGGTAAATTCAGCTTGTTCAAATCCTCGTTCCACCACTCAGTTTGGAACCCTGGGAAAGCACTTAATCACTTTCAGCCTCAGTTTCTTTATCTCAAAGTGTTCTGAGCGTCTTTCAATGAGATGGCAAATATCACTTGTCTACCTTGCGCCTAGCACAGTCAGAACCTGATAATGTTTGCTGTTACTATTATTTAGAAATGAATGAGAGTGCGAGGGATTCCAGTTCATCTGCATCATGCAGACACGGGCAACAGTGGGAAGATTCAACAGATGTTCCATGAGGTTCTCCCATGTGGGAACATGATGCAATCAGGAACAGAAACCAGAATATACCAAATGACCATGCCACATGATGAGTGCTCCAGAAGTGGGAAAAATGAATCAGTCAGTAAGCAATTTTAGGGAGCAGTTGCCAAGCCCATCCCTGTAAACAATAACTATTTGTAAGAGAATCTAAAGTAGAAAAGTGCCCCTTAAAAAATAAATGTACAGAAGTATGGTCTTAGAAGAAAACTTGTCTTCAGTGACACTCTTATAAATGGATCACATATCAGATCCATAGATAAGGAGAGAGGTAGAGAAAGATGAACATGTCCCAGATACTACAGCACATCAGGAGCGGGTCAACTAGAACTTGTCACTAGAAGCAGTGAGCTAGGGGAGGGAACAGCACGTGATCCAAACTTGCACAATGTTTTTACACTCACTTCTACCACTAAGTATTATTATGTCTCAAGGAAATTGTCAGAAAAGTCCAGGCTATCTCAGTAAATCCCTTGGAATCTTTGTTTCATCCATAAAACAGTGGCACTGGATGACCTTTAGAATCTCTTCTGGCTCAAATCCATAAAACCATAAACCACAACAAATCACCCTTAAGTTTCCAATTTTGCAGGACTCTAACTGTGAGGAACAACCTATAAAATTCCAGCAAAAGAAGCATGTTTCTTTCCATCTCTGGCATAAATGGTTGGCATTATCCCGGAAACATTGTGAGCAAAAATATGAGCAAAATCGAATCATTCTAGCATGGGAAGAGAGATTATAGAAACATCCCAAGAGGAGAAAAAAGGGGGAGCCAGCTGCTTCTGGATGGGAGAAAAAGAGTCCTAAATATATCCCATGAAGCCTCGTCAATTGCCTATAATTAGACAGAGAATACTTTTTGTTTATACTTTCCCTTCTCAAATGCATAATCAATTTTAGGTTCACATTTAATTATTAATAGTAAACATATCAGGAAGAGGGGCTATTTTATTTTTTAAAAAACACTAATATAGTGTGACTTCATTCTTGTCTTCTGTTATCATTTTTGACACTTCAAGTTATAACTGTTGAAGAAAACATGCTGTGTCACAGTAACTCTCTTGACCCCTTAATAACTGGGATCACACCAAAAAGGAGGGCTGATGGACCCTGAAATGAGTCTCATAAAGGCAGGAGGGTGATCAGTGTTTTAATTCTTCCAGCAACATTAGGTGATACATCTCTGATGTGAATTTGAAGTACCTCTACTGTTTGGGCCCCAGTTGGTGCTGGGCTTGGAGCAATGTGACTGGTATTTGAGTTTGTTTTAACATTCACCAGCTCTGTGTTAACGTGAAAACCAGCAAACCTATCTGCACCTAGAATAATTAAACTACAAAATCAGAATAATAATTCAGACTTCACACAGTAGTCATGAATATTAAATGAGGATTTACACCAGAATGCTTGGATAGCTATAAATCAGCTTATAAAATTAAAATGCTACTATTTTGCGTAAATTGATTTTATTATCTTGCATAAATAATAGCATGCAAAGAAGCCCAATGCCCTGCCTTTATTTATAATTTCAGTTCAGAGGCTTATTTTATTGTTGATTTCCTGAGATTGCTGCATACATCTCATTTGAACTTTCCGGAAGTGAGTTCTGTTGATTCCATTTGAGTTTTAACCCTTGCTATGGGGAAGGTCACTTAAATTTCTTAATTTTTTCAAATAAAAATGTGGGAGTTGGACCAGGTAATCTGTGAGACCCTTTCCAGCATTGATTTATATGATCCTGTACTCCCATAAATCACCTTGGTCATGAAGTGTCCTTTCCCCATTTGCTACTTTTCAGCTCCGCCCTGAGAGCACCCCATGCTTGAAGTTTCTACAAGCCCAGAAGAAGAGAAGGGAAGGTTCGTGGGAAGAGAAACAGGCCTGGCAGAGATGGAGACCGACTGCTTCCAAGGACTTGTTGCTACCCTCAATCAACTAAACTAGGTCTCTCCATTGGTCCTGAATGTAAGGGAGTCAAAAGTGTTAGTTACAGTGCTATTTATAATATGGAGTAGGCAGGATTTTTTGGAAGGGGGCATCAGTTGAAAAAGAAGGAGGAAATGTATCAAGGCATGTCAATAAAAATAAAATGTGGATGAACGTAAAGGTTACAAGAAACAGTTGAAACTGCCGAAGTCTGGGACAACTTGCACAATTTCTACTAGTAGTGGGATGGGTGCCTAGAACACAGTAAGATTTTCATTAAGTAGCCTTAAGGGTTTCCTGGTGGCCCAGACATTATTACCCCCATAGCCTGATAATACTTTGAAAGGAGGGAACTACTTGAAAATGAAAGAACCAGCACTAAAGAGCAGAGCCATCTTGTATGGCTGGTGTACCTAGGAGGAGCTTGGAAATCATGCCACACAAAGGATGAGGTCGTGAATGAAAGAATTTGTGTTTTATATAAAATTAGTACATTGGGATGGCACATAGCCAAGAGCAGTCCTGCTCTTTCTTCCTCTGGTTTCATGGCCACCGATATATAATGAATTCCGTCAGTGTGTCCTTATGATTCTGCCTGTTGCTACCAGTGACCTCAATGCCTGGAGGGACCCTGGGCTGAGAAAGTGAAAAGTCTCGATTTAATGACCCACCATGTTGTCCAGATAAGAACCACTGAAGTAGCCAGTGCCTGGTGCTCTCCCTGCCCTTGCTGTCACCCATGACAGTAGACACTGACCACACAGAAATGTAACTTTATTTTTCTACAACTGAACTCAGTTGACCCTGGAGCCTCAGTTTGGCTGAGGGCAAAATCAAAACCAAAATAAAACCCTTTTTACTCAACAATTAGGTAATTTAACCCTTTTTCAGTTTAAACAATCCCTTTTTGTTCCTAGTAATTAGTTCTAATTACTAAGTCAAATTCAAGTTTAAAACATGGACTGTTACAGATTCTTTTGGTCTTCTCCTCCTGGTCTGGTCTCTTCATACAGAAAATATATTGCATTTTTCTTGGGGAGCTCAATCATCTTTCCTTACTCATTAAACGCTGCCTTGAATCTCATTAGTGATGGTCATTCCTTTAATCTGGTTCCCAGCTTAGAACCTTTATATTCACAAATAAAGAATAAATTCGATTATATTTCAAATATTGTTGATATCATGCACCACAATGCTTATCAGTGCTATATATGAATAAAGCCTTATTTTTTCAGGAATATCCAAGGGACTAAGATGAGAAAGTGAAAAGTAGAATATGAAAGGAAAACCAAAGTGGGCAGAGAACTTCCTTCTGTCGTATCCATATGCACCTTAATTTATTACACCATGATCCCATTAATAGCATTTTTCTTGGTTCAAATTTTTCTTATTAGTGAATAACCTTATACATATATCTATTCATGTATATGCAAGTATTTCTATAGGAAAAATTATTAGTATTACTGGATCAAAAAGCAAGTACATCTAAACTTTCAATAGATAATGTATTTTTTTCTTTTTGGTCTAAATACATTATACAAATTCTGATTCCCAAAAGTAGCATGAGAGTATCCATGTCCCACACCCTCATCAGCACTGAACATTGTTTTTAAAAATATTTCTTAGTATAATAAGCAATTAGCAAATCAGTATTACATTAAATTGCATTTGCTTAATTATTAGCAGAGTTTAATATTGTTTTGGCTATTTATTGGCCATTTGTATTTTGTTTCCTATGAATTGCCTACTCATGGTATTTGCCCATTTTTGTACTCAGTTGTTTGTCTTTTTCTATTAATCTAAGGAATTCTTTATTCTGAATATTAATTTTTTTCTGTGCATTTTGTTGTTGATAAAAATATTTCAACCATTTGCTTATTTTTTATTTATGATGTTTTTCATCATGTAAAATGATCTGAGCTTTCATTTGGTAAAATATTATTATCTTTTGCATTAGAAAATAATTAGATTTTTAAATTTTTCTTAGGAAGGACTTTCCTGCTCAAAAATTTTTATAGCAAAATCTCCTCCTTTTTTCTAGAATTGCTATTGTTCTTTGCTTGCTTGCCTTTTTTTTTAAGACTGGAAATTTATCTAGATTATTTTTGTGTATGGTGTGTGATAGCAATCTATTTTTTCAGATAGATAACCAATTGGCCCCCAAATATTTATATAAATTTATTATTTTTCCTTCTAAAGCAACATGCTATTCTTTTTGTGTACTAGATTCCCATATACATATAGGTTTCAAGGACCCATTCAGGGTTCTATTGCAAGAAGCTGGAGCAATTTGAAAGGATATAGAAATTCAGTGAAATAAAATTGCTATAGAAATTACTTTATTCCATAATATTATTAAAACCAAAAATAAGATGCTTTCTCTTCTAGAATTTTCTGTTTCCTCTGACTAAATAAACATCCCTTGATTATCTTAAACCAGCCATCAGAAAGGCAGATTTCCTAGAGACATTCCCTGCTGCAGTATCACAACTTTTTTAAGGCCCCACGCTAAACCAGCAGTAGAGAAACATGTAAACAGATATTTGTTTACATGTTAGCAAAGTCAGAAAGCCTTTCTCTCTTAGGTGGCCTGTAGATTGACATCTCATTTTCTGAGAGGCTGTATTTGAGGGCCCAGCATTGATCTTCTGGGTCTGCAGGTACTTGCTCAGCCTGGAACACAGAACAGCATGCTGAGGCTCTCCTGCTGACATAACTTTTGGAAGTGGGAACTTTCTAAGCCGGGCCTTTCAGACTCGGCTCTTCTTACTAGGAAACTGAGTGGACTAGATTGTGACTGCCTATGTCATCCAAGGCAAGAGATTCTTTGATAAACACAGATAAATGTATCCTTAGAGACATAACCTTTGAAAAAGCAAAAACTAGCCTCCAGTCAAGCCATGTCAAGTCAGCATGAGTTATAGGAAAAGAAAGGATAAGTTCACTTCTTTACTTACCACCTACTGAGTTAGGTTTAAAGAGAGTCCTGGATTAGCAAGCATGGTATGGCCAACAGAGGGCTTTTATGCTGCAAGACAAACATGAGATTTTTCAGGTTATAGCATGTTCAGGATATCCTCCAGTTCAAGGAACTCACTCAGCGAGGATTTGCCACTTCCTGGTGACTCAGGGGACCACACCAACATATTTGGACTGATGACGGCCTCACTGCACCCAGAGGAAGGCAGGACCATGTTCAAAGGTGAAATGGGTCTGGGAATGACTATAGCCTGCACTAGCGTTTTACTCAGTGAGAGCAAAGACATCAGAATCATTGGGAGGCTACACATTTCCACCTCCTGGATTCAGTCCAATCCAGCCAGTCGAGCAAGCAGGGTGTGTGTGTGTGCATGTGCGTGCTCATGTGTGCACGTGAGCAGGTGGGTGTTCATGGTGAGTATGAAAAATGCAAAAATATTGTCTGTGATGACCTTGACTCTCCTTTACATCCGCACCCAGTCACTCACTTCCTCGGTATTCTTTCATCCACATACACCTGCCAGCCTAGCTCAGAGTATGGAGTCTGTGCTGACCAATACAGAAACAACTAGTCACACGTGGCTATTTAAATTTAAATGGGTTAAAATTAAATAGAACTAAAAATCTATTCCTCAATCACACTGACCACAATTCAAATACTCAAAGGCCACAGGTGGCCCATGCCTACCATAATGGACAGCACAGATACAGAACATGTCCATCCTCGCAGAAGGTTCTATTGGGCAGTGCTGATTTACTGAGACCTTATGTATTTCAGTCTGTATAGTCGGCCCTGTCTTCAAGGAGCATGCAGGCCAGTAGGGAGATGGGCATTAAGCAAGTACACTCTCAAGTAAAGCAGCAATAACAGTTTGTGATTGTGTTACAAAGGGCAGGTGCTACGTGCTTAGAGAGAACACAGCACTGAGCGCCTGACTGTTACCGGCATCCAGGTCCCGCTGCTCTCCACTCAGAAACAGAAGACTCATCAGTCCCAGATGTTGGTGAGAGGCAGGAAGCTTATTAGCAGACATCTGAAGAGATAGACTAGAACCGTCTCCCCACTTTAGGGCTTTGGGGGTGGAGGGGTAGGTTAAAGAGTTGCTGAGGGAATGGAACTGGAATGTGGGAAATGAAAAGCAGGAGGGAGGGGGATGTGCAAGGGGCCAGCTGCAGTCTCACCAAGACTCATCTGGTTTCTGCCCCCATCCTTGCTGCTATTTCATGGTCCTGCTGGAGGGGTGGGATCGGTACTGCTTTACTGATGTCTTCCTTGGTTTCTCTTAGATGGTACCTACAAGTCTGCAGCTCCAGAATGACTGGAAAACAACTTTACATTCATGTAAATAATGTCATCTTGCCCCATAACCAAGGTTCAAAATATCAAATAACTATAAGAAAAGAGGAAACTCAGAAAAATGCATGCTGAGAAAAAAACACAAAACAAACAAACAAAACTGTGTCCTCTTAAAATCTTTTAGAGCCCATGTGGTTTTAGGTCCCAACCTGGCTTCAGTCCTGCTCACTCCAACATAACTTGCCTCGATAGTCCCAGACAGCTGCTTTGAGAAGTGACGTGTAAATGGAGGCTTGAAGAATCTGCTTTTTCACTAGAAAGTGTGTACCAGTGGCATGGTGAAGAGTGGGATGGGGATAAATGCATTAAATATACAAAGAGAGAATAGGCAAGGGAAATAGGGAAATAAGATTCCAGAATGTCTCTGGGCTTCCCAGTCACTGCTTTGTTTTTGAGCCCAAATAGATTCTGCTCTCTGATTAATCCTGCTACGTCCTCAGGCTCCCAATCAAAATTAGATTTTACTCAGACTGGGAAAAATAAGGACTTTTAGTTCCTAAACTTTAAATTAAATTAAAACTGCCATCCTCTGCACATCTAGTCAAAAATGTCAGGCTCAGTTTGCTAATTGCTGTCCTGGCCGAGGAAGAAAGAAAGGGCAGGTGGCACTTTTGCAGGCAGGTCTTGGTGAAGGCACAGAGAGAACCATGGAATCAACAGAGACCCAGGCTACACGGATGGAAGAAGGGCCACAAAGGAAAATTCTGGTTCCCCTGCGAAGAGGAAAGCAAGGACAGGAGAAAGGACGCCAACTTCAAGTGAGAGTAATTAAAAAGAAAATTTGTAACATGGCTCTAAAATTAGGCGGAGCTGGCAAAGTTCTCATCTGAACATTATTTATGGAATTGTTTTATGACTTTCTTGCTCCCTTCCTAAACAGATGTTTCAAGAACAAAATTGTAAGGCAAAGCCAGAATTTACAACAAAATTTCCAAATAATATGCTAGTGTGCCTAACTGAAAGAATAAATACAAGAGGGAACTGAATGTTTAATTTTAGTAAACAAACAGGTCAACTTGGAAAACAGTTACTATTCAATGTTTCTTTTAAAAGTACTCAAATGAAAATGAACTTTGAGCTAGCTATTTTAACAATAGAAACAAAGAAATAATTAAAGGGGATTCTTAAAATAATTGCAAACTTTGTTTTAATCATTGATTTAGAAGAAATCTACACAAGGAATTGTTGAATGAGAAAAGGAAGACACAGAGAAGAATGTGTGACATTTTTAAAAAGCAAACAATGAGAAAAACTACATAAATATGGAGAAAAATTACTGGGAACTCCCAGTTCAGGATAATATGTAAAATACATTTCTACTTTGGTAAAAATCAAACAGAAGCTGCATACATATGCGTGTGTTTGTGTAAGTGGCTTATCAATTATTTATTTCTCTTTTATTGCACTCCCCACATTGCATTGTCGTTATCTGTATACAGTTTGTCTTTTCCATGAGACCAGGTCTCAGCCCTCATGTCTGTATTTCCACTACCAACTACAATCTCTGGCACACGTTAGGCATGGGATGAATTGTTGTTGCATAAATGACACCAGCAAGACTAAACAGCATGATTGGGGAAAGATGTATGGGAAGAAGCAAGAAAGCACAGGGTTTAGGGTCAGAGAACTGTGACTAGGGCATGAGGAGAGGTGGTTGCATGATTCTTTATGAGACGTACATTCTACACCAAAGACAGGACTGGCTACATAATTTGCAGGGCTCAGTGCAAAACAGTGAGCACAGTAAACCACCAAGTGTGAGACTCTTCTAAGCACAAGGATATACAGGACTGCTCATGTCACATGCTGTGAAGCCGGGCCCCCAATAAAGGCAATCAAGGGTCCTTGATAGATTTTAAGTAGGGGCAAGCTGATCAGATTTAAGAAAGATCCCTGCAGAAGCATTACAGATATTATTGTTAGCAGGGGGGCCCGGAAACCCTCTTAGAAGAAAACTGCACTAGTGAAAGATTAGGAGGGTCTAGGCAAACCAGGTGGCAGCAGTACAGCTGGAGAAGTACAAAAAGGTCCAGGAGAAAATTAAGGAATTAGCAACCACTGTCCTGATTGCACCATGAGAAGGGACAGGGGAGAGGAGTTAAAGAAAATGGAAAGGGCAACCAGGAACACGTGCAAGTTTCTTCCCTGGGCCCCCAGATAAACCAAGGAGCAGCAGAGCCCACCGCAGGACATCTAACAGGTGCTTGGAATGATAATAAATGCAGAAAGTGATAAGGCGATGCTGTCACAGAAGAGTAGGGATAACACACTGACAAGCTCACAGGAGACAGGCAGCATTTCCTTCGAAGAACCTGGGAGAAGAAAAGGAATTTTTTTTTTTTTTTTTTTATGGCAAAACTGGCATTTGTACTGCCTCTCAAAATATTGTTAATTTCTGTGTAAAGAGCGTGGGGAGGAGCATAGAGGAGTACAGCTGGGTATGTAGGGAGGCACAGGGTCTGCAGGAGGAACTGCTGGTGTTCGGAGCCACATCCCTTCTGTGAGCCAGGTGAGTCCCAATCACAGGTGATATTAGCGAGGCATGTGAAAGCAAGATGAACTGGAAAAATAATGTCACCAGACTCCCTGTTCAGAGTTTTCTCCAATAGATCACACTTTCTCATCAAAATGACTTCCGCTGTTTAGCTGCGTTCATGACCGATTGAATTACCAACATGGCAAATCCAATGGAGGGCGGGACAGACACCGGGCATTAAGACATACTAAGGATCTGAATCGTACACAGTCGAATGATTGGAAACGAGCTGGGCTCCGGGGTTAGCTTGCTCAGGGTGACAACATGCTTCTGGCGAAGATTTGCCTCCCAACCTTTTTGATCAAGGCAAATCACTGAGCCAAATTCATTGCACAAGTGCTCACAAATCCACGGAAAGATTTTTTTCAAGTTATGCCTGAATGCTCAGTATTGTCATGAGAAAGTGCGTGTTGGAACATTTGCTTCTTTCTTATTGATGAGCAGCTGTGGATGACAGAAACATAAGACTTGGAAGTTTCTGCCCCTCAGCCCCTCCATTCCGTTCTGGTTTAAGATGATTACACAGCTATTTTATATAACAAGAGCCAGTCGAATGGGAGAGACAAATGGTTTTATTTCTCAAACCAGCTTCATCCAGGAATACTCAAAGCATCATCTCATCTGTCTTTGCACAATTTTATGTTCATTATACATTGGAAATGGGAAGCCATTTTTCATAAGGCTGGTCTTTAACTAGTTAGCAATGGAACTGTTACCATTAGTGCATTCTGCAAAACTGGACATCCATTATCTGATCCTTCCAGGCTTGGCTGCCCTGTGTGTTTCTCTCCTCCACAGCAGTCCCTTGGATAGCCAGCTCCTGCTGTTCCAGAAGCCTTCAGAATGGAATCCCAGAGCCTGCACAGGAAATGGTCAAGGCAACTACTTCCCAGAATCTTTCAAAAGGAACCACAAAACCACCGTTCCTGAGAGGAGATAACTATTACTCAGGTGACCATGTAATATATCACCCAGACACTTTTAGCATCTCCTGGAATACTACTGAGGGTAAAGGAAAGTTTTGTTAGTAATTACATCAAGTCAGTAGATACAAATCAAACCTAAATGAGAAAAACCAAGACCTATGTTCACTCTATCTCTTACAAATATAGTTTTAAAGGTAAGCCAGCAAAGCATTTCTATTGGGAAAAGCACCTTGCATAATATATGCATTATATGTTACACACACACACACACATACACACACACACACACACATGCAAGAGTGCTTCAAAAAGTTCACAGAAAAATAGAATTAAAAGATAATATAAATCTTTCCATAACTTTTTCAAGTACCCTTGTATATAACATATGCCATATATGTTCATAAATATATGCTCACCAAGGTAGAAATAAAATATATTAGTTAACTGACAGCAGAATCCTATGTTAACTTTTTTTTCTCCATAGGTTTGAATCAGTTGACTCTCAAAGAGAGCCCTAAATGTTCAGGAAACTGTGTAATTCTTTGAAAGCCAAAGGCACTTAAGTCCCAGAACTAAAGAAATCAACATAACAAGTAAATATGTTTTACTTTGGCTCCCTCCATTTGTCATATCTGGGTTAAATATTTATTGAATAAAGTAGGCAATAAATTAATTTTATGAGAAGCTCATCTGGTTGCTTCTGATATTCTCAAAATGTTGTGGTAAAAGCAAATTGACATTGATAGTTATTATGAGGGGAGGAAAATGACCCTTTCATTGCTTGAAACATGCAAGGCAGCATTCGAGGCCCTTTATATAAGCTCTCAATTTTAATCCTCAAAACAGTCCTATTAGAGAGGTACTGTTATCCTGATCTTACAATGAAGAAGACAAAGGTTCAAGTTAGTTAAGTAACTAAACAGAGCAATTACATGATATTCCAAATCCATGGCAGTCAGATTTCAGGTCCCAACCTTTTCCCCTTTCCGTTATGGATAATTACAACTATGTGTTGATCATACAAATGAAAACTCTTTGCATGAATAGAAAGTTAAAAATGTTACAAAATAGTTAAGAGCATTAAGGTTTTAGGAGGAGGATAAGAATCAATTAAAAAATAATTTCTGTAAAAAACAAAACAAAAAACAACTTTCCTCATTATGTTAGGGTCTTAAAGATGTATCTGTCCCAATCTTGGTACAGACTTCTTGATCAAAGAGCATTCATTAAGTGTGAGTTCTCAGGTGCTTTGCGATGTCACTCACTAAAGGAAGTATAGATCCCTTGTCTTGTCCTTTAAGGAGTGTCGTGCCTGATTATCGGATCAATGAAGAGAAATCATTTCCATAGCTCAAGCAATCTGCTAATCAGTGAATAATTAGAAGAGAGGCCATTTGAGGAGAATCAAATTAAAATGGTCTTGACAATGTCCCTGTGGATTTTTTCAAAATCTTTTAATAAAAGCAGCTAGAATTTCATCGTGGCTCAAAAGCTTTTATTATGTGTCCCAAGGACTTCAATCAATCTTATTTTTTTCCTTTTTTTTTAAAACTCCTAATGCCAGATATCAGAGTCTTGAAAATACTGGAAAGATAATTTGTCTTTCATGTCTCTCCTTTCTCAGGTTCCTTTTGCAAGTGTGCTTCGGGCTCTGCATTCCTGAAGTACACTTCTTTGCAGTTAGTTATTGAAATGAGTGTTTCATTGTGATCATGTTTAGCCACAAATGCCACTAGGGCACTAAGATGTAAGGCGTATTGCTGACTTGGAAGTTCCGCTGGGTATCATTGCCCTTTTCTTACATACTGCAAACCCAGAAAAGGGAGGCAGGGACAGCCATGTCAGATATTTGGCATGGAGTTAAGGCTCCAGTTCACCATTTCTCCAACAGAAAGTAGGCAGCCAGTGAAGCCCATACCCTGTGATCCCGACGTGGCCATCTGCCAAGGGCAGGGCTGCACCGGCAGGATTCCTTGCTCATGAAACCTAAAGAGCACTGTCCTAGGGTATCAGCTGGCCTGAGGCTGGTCTCTTCCTGCAATCCATGCAGCAAATAAGAAAATAATGAGACTTGGACGCTACAACCTTGAGTTTCAATTCCAGTAATATATTTTACTGGTAATCAGTATCACAACTAACTGGGAAGGTTATTTAGATTCATTGAGCCTTTGTTTTCTAAAATGGGCTGTTTGTGTTTAACTGCAGAAAACCAACAACAACAAAAAAGACATTGCTACTAAATACAAAACTTAACTCCATTTCTACTTTGTGTGGTTGGCAGAGTACACTCTGAGGTGTTCAGAAAAATGCCTCTATTTGGTCTTGATGCGTCATTAGAGGTTGATAAAGAGGAGACCACTTGGCAGAGCCTGGGCAGACTAAGACACTGGACAATTAGGTTTCTATTCCCCATAATGTGAGAAGACTTCTGAGATTCCGCAGGTAAAACCCTAGATCAGAGAGAAGGGTTCCAGAAACAGAGACGAGAGGGATGGAGGGAGGGTTGAGGGCAGTACCCCAATGATGTGGGGGGGCAAGCTCAGCTCTACTGGGAAGATTAAGCACATGGGCTCTGAACAGAGCTGGTCAGCAGGAGGCAGTGAGACCATGGGGGCTGAAATTCTGTTCAAGTCAAGCCAATTTTATGACCCTGATGAAGGACCACCCTTTCCTTCAGGCAAAGGCACCAAAATAGTCTCAGCCTTGCGAAAGAGCCTACAAGGAGACACAGCCCATCTGAAAAACCACCAATCCAATCCAGTGTCAGACTTGCAGGACACCCTGTGCTGTCTTCTTCTCCACACCCTTTTCTCTGTACCCCTCAAACTTCTAGTCAATGTTCGTCACTCACAGTGGGCTTTGTGTTACTGGTGTTGCAGGAGATTACAGGATGGTAGATGGTGACTACCATGGGATGCAGCTGATTGGGAAGAAGATGGCAGCCCAGGGAAAGGGGAGCAAGTGTTAGGATCCAGATGAAAGAAAGAAGGAAAAGAAAGAAGGAAGGAAGGAAGGGAGGGAGGGAGGGAGGGAGGGAGGGAGGAAGGAAGGAAGGGAGGGAGGGAGGGAGGGAGGGAGGGAGGGAGGGAGGGAGGAAGGAAGGAAGGAAGGGTCAGAGTAGAAAAACAGGTAACGTGACAACGTCCACCACCACCACTACCACCACCAAAACCAACAATCGCATTCCATGGAGATCTTGAAGAAAGCCCTGGAATTTCTGCCTGGATTAACTGGCCAACCCATTTTGGATATTAAAGGTAGAGGACTTGAGGGCCGCTGAGTGACATTCCTCATCAAGTGGCAGCAAGAACTCAGTGACTTAAATCAAACGAAGCATCTGACTCAGCCCTTCTCCTTTCTTCAGACCTCTCCCCAGTCTCTTTGCTCTTCTCCTCTTTCTCATTTTGCTCATGCTGAGGACTTCTTTGCCCTCTTTTCTGGGTTCAAATGCCTGGGGAGTAAACATGCTCAACCAATTAACTTCTGATTTACTAATCATCTACTGAACTGTTGGCCTCTTCTTGGAGGTGTCTTAGAGGTAAATTTATCCCTCCTAACCGTCAAAGAAGCCTCAGATTAATTGCAGATCCATAAGATAATATCATCCAGTTTATAAAATTTCCAGGAAAAAAATCCATATTTTAGGAAGATTACCACATATTAAGAATGACTAGCAGTTGTATAACTCATCACAATTTGTAATGAGCTTTGTCATTTTTTAAACCTATCTAATGTCATTTGATTCTTACCACAACCCCAGTGATGTCACAAATATTGTCAGTGGGCACAATCCAAGGTCCTTGCATACAGCTTTTGTTCCATTACAATTGAGGTGGTATCTTTTCCTAGATATGCTCCATTCTTAGACTATATTCATTAACCTCTCCAGCTTATGGAAAACTGGAATAGAGGTAAAAAAAAAAAAAAAATTAGGGGGAAAAAAACCCCAGGAATTAAGAGGCTATGCACTTGAAGCATCTCCATATGCCTTTCTAAACCCCACTGGTAAACCGACCACCTTTAATCTCTCCCTCTTTCTCTGATACCCTTGTATGCCCGGCCATGCCGGGCCCATCTGCATGAGGTCTAACCGTGAGTGTGAACTAGTTAGGCAGTGCTTCTGAGAAAGTGCTCCTTCTTGTTAAATCTAGTGGGAAAACAAATCAGAATATTTTTCTGATGTATTTGTGGCATGAAATCCACAACAGTCCTATGGGCATCCACTGTAATCAGCTCAGGCTTAAGCTCTCCATTGCAGAAACCGCAAGCAGGAGGCTGTTTTGTGTTTTCAGAGAGCTTCAGATCTGGTGGGCATAAGAAGGCAAGCAACTAAACATTTCATGACTGTGCAAAAATCAAACGACTCTTCTAAATGACAGAAGGGATGCCACAAAGTTTTTAAATGTCATCCCATCTTGCAGAACTGTTAAAGAGAAATTGCAAAACATATGTGCCTGGTGCCACTTAAGAGACACAGTCAATGTCTTTGAAACAGTTGTTTTTCATTTCAAGAAGAAATGAAGAGCCAGTTACCTGGCTCCACATGCAGCTGTGGACTCATTCCTGACCATGGCCCTTGAGTTTCAGCAGGCTCAGGACTAAGAGAGGAGGACAATGCTGATGGGAAGGCCACAGGACATCTTGCTACAGTCATTCTGTCCTCCACCTTAACATCCAATGGAATTAATCCCATCTCAAAGGATTTGAAGAGTCTGGATGGCTGTATGTTCTGGTAATGAGAGTAGCTGGATAAATACAAAAATATTTCCAAATGAATTTTTCTTAAGAAATTTTTCTTCATCTGAGTTCATCAAAAGGTAGATAAATGATCATTTGGGCCATATGCTTGCATTTAAAGCACAGCAAATGATGTATGTGAAAATTAAAAAGTTTGCTCTGCAAACAATAGTCAGGGAAGGGGGTAGAGAGAGATGGCAGGGCAGAAGAGGGGAAGAGAAAGACAGACTAAGTGTAACAAATGTACACAGTGTGACTTGTTCCTCTAGCACTGTCCCCCGTCCACCCCAGACACACTGTGTGAATGACTATGGACATCAGTGTGTCTGAGTGTGTCTGCATGGATCTGTGTGTGTGTGGTATGTGTGTGGGGTGAGGGAGAATGTGCCATAGTGCATAAGGTATAGGGTCCACAGGGACACATACAGATTGGCAGGGTATGTATTTATGAAGGATGGGGGTACATGAATAAGGGGTGTGGGCCATGGGCATGGAGAGAAATTAGAAAGGAGAATATGTATGGAGTATTTGGGTGATATGGGTAAGCCACTGAGGAGGTTATGTTTACTAAGGTGGTGTGTGTGGGGTGCATGCAATCAGGGGGGAGGCTTGTGCACAGAGCTGTGTTACATGTGCATGTAAGCTCGTGTACAATGTGAGGCTGTGTACCTAAGAATTCCACACCTGTGTCTCCTTTGCTGGGACTCAGGGAACTGATTTTCTATGATTTATGTGACTATAGACTTTCATTTTCCCACAGGACTGATGCGGGGGAAATACCTCTGGGCCAGAATTTCCGCTGATAAATCATCATCATTTCATTATCATCACTGTCACTGTCATGATTCCCATGCACAGCCCTTTGCAGTTTTCAAAATACATTCTCATACATCATATCATTGCACTGCTACAAAATAAATAAGCAAACAACACATTGTCCTTTTGGAAAGGTTAATTCCATAGCATAAAATCCAGCTGGCTTTCCTTGTGGATTCATGCCAGTCAAGAAAAGACTGCTTGAAATCCTGGGTTGGGGAGAACTCAAGACCTTCAAATCAATGTAAAACCTCCATATCTTGACCAAAGCCTCAATCCATTCACAGATCATCCTGTAAAATTTCTTCTTGCATGAAAATTCTTTTAATATAGCTTCAATTTCTGTACCCCTTTACTACCTTCCTAAAATGCAAACCCATATTTCTCTACATAGTTATGTAGAGAAATATTACTTTTTTTTTTTTTTTTGGTGTCAGTGTGTAAACAGACTCAGTTGCAATGCTGCTGACGATAATTATAGTGAAAACGCTGTGCATCCATTTTTGTGGATGGAACCCCACAGAGAGCAACTTGTTCCACCATTTGTCTCAGGGATGCAGCAGACATTTTCACAGGCATCCATTCCCAGGAGAGCAAAACAGGAATTTCTCAAGGACAGAAAAATAGTAGCAGTGGGGTCATTTGCATGCGAAGATATCGCCAGTGTGCCAGAGCTTTGGCAGTGAAGGCAGAGTTCAGTCTGTTTAGGGCAGGGGAGCCAATGGCATCTGACTGTTTCACATGGTATTTTCTTCAAGGAGAGGAAAAAGGAAAATGTTCATGAGGGACGGACACCACCTCTATCTGTGCAGTGCAATTTTCCCAGACTGTAATGGAGCGAAAATCTGGGAGGTTATTCTAACACAGAGAGAAATCACTTCTCATTTTCATGGCCCAGTGCAGTATGCATCCTTCTAAATGAGAATGGGTGTGGAAAATGTCCCTAGAACCTGCATCTCAGCCTGTCCAAGTCTCTGCTGGACAGGGGGCAGGCAGCTCTGATGCCTTGAGGTGAGGTGTTCAGTCTGCATCACCCCATGTGGCTGCTGGCTGACAAAATGTGGGCACAAAATGCATCAGAGCCCACACGTTCATGACATCCATTCATTCATCCACCCACTCAGAAGCCTTTGTTGAGAGCCTGCTATGGCCATAGTTCTTAGAGTTGGGGATCCAGAGAGGACTTTATCAGGCTCTACACACTCAAGAAACTCAAAGTCTACACACAGTTCCACCAATAATTAACATAGAGAGGTGAGTGTTTTAACTGCAGCTCAAGCAGCAGTGAGAAGCAATGGGCAGAGCATGGATGGGGGTGG
This sequence comes from Cynocephalus volans, assembly GCF_027409185.1. Lineage (NCBI taxonomy): Eukaryota > Metazoa > Chordata > Mammalia > Dermoptera > Cynocephalidae > Cynocephalus > Cynocephalus volans. Next base: position 49,750,880 of record NC_084462.1, read on the forward strand.
GAGGGCCAGAGAGCCAAGCTCCATTGAAGTCGTGACACTTGAGCTGAGACATGAAAGACGAACAGGAGCTGTCCAGGCAGATGGGGACAATCCTCCATGTGCAGAATAAGTAGTTCCAGCATATCCACTTACACAATCACTGGAGGGGACAGTGGATAGGGGATGTTAGGCCAAATGTTTCACACAGGAATCAATGAGAACTCTGGCAGAAACCTGGCTTTCCCAAGTCTCTCTGTAGAACTCTCAGAAAATGTGACATCACACCCACATACGTCAGTCACGAGTTTTGTTTCCTCTTCCTAGAAAGCAGAGAGAGAATGCTGTGGGGGAAAAAATGAGGCATCATTGCAGTCTGTTCTTTGAAAAAAAATTTTAAAAAGACTTTCTTTCTTGGTATATTGGTGCCAGTCCCAAGGGTGTAAAGCTGTATAATTCAAGTTAGGTTTCCCTGGGAAACAAAATCACCTAAAATCTCTGTGAAATTTTGCATCACACTGCTTTCCAAGGGATTGAGCACCATCCTGTTTGTAGGGACATACATCCCTACAGTTCCACATTTTGTATTTGCTGTTAATCTAGCTACCTTGTGACAGCTACAGTCTTAAGGAGACACAGACCTACTTCAGATTTAGTGTAGATTACAGATATGCAACACCAGACTGGCACTCAGAGTACAAAAACCAGTTATACATAGGGATTCTTTGCCTTCCCCTCATCAGGATTGACTGGTTATCAAGATTTTTACTCATAGTGACCATATCATATGGGTACCTCTTACTTCTAAAAGGTAGCATCAATGTTAACCTTCCCTGCTCTTGCACCAAATTAAACCCTCCCCACCCATCAAAGGCCAACTCAAGTACTCGTTATCTCCAAAAAGCCTTTAATTCCCCTTTTCCCTAAACTCTTACAACATTAGAAGTGTGTCATGCCCAATTTAGCCTTAAATTAAATTATCTTTATTATTGTTGCCTATAAAATGTTACCCTGCCATCACAAATAGATGTTAAGCCCCCCGAGGGGTAAAAAAAAAAAATCTATATATATAGAGAGAGAGTTTTTTTTTTTTTTTTTTTGTCTTTTTCGTGACCGGCACTCAGCCAGTGACACCGGCCATTCCTATATAGGATCCGAACCCGCGGCGGGAGCGTCGCCGCGCTCCCAGCACCGCACTCTCCCGAGTGCGCCACGGGCTCGGCCCAAAAATCTATATTTTAAATTTGAAAATTCTTGCCTCAGTAAAAGTAGACAAAAATTAGTAGAAATATAGGAAGGTTTGGACAAACCCACAATCCAGCAGGAGGCAGGAGCACACTTGGGCCCTAGCCAGGAGCTGAGGGCTGCCCCCACTGCCTGGCAGGAGCACACCAAAAACTCTACCTCCATGTGGGTGGCCAACCATAGCCACTACTGCCACAAAAACAATTCACCACCACAGTAGCAGCCACAACCACCATGCAGGTGATCCACCAGCCATTTGATTGCATTGATACAAGAAGAGTCACCAGCAGGTACTACAAAAAGAAGAGGAAGTCTCTCTCCTCAGTGCCCACTCCAGAGTGATAGAAGAAGCAACTGCTCTACCAGATAACCAGATACCAATGTAGAGATATTAGAAATATGAAAACCCAGGAAACATGACACAACCAAAAGAATACAATAATTCTCAAATAACAGACCCTATAGAGCAGGAAAACCTTGAAATAAGTGAAAAGGAATTCCAGGCAATAATCCTAAGGAAACTCACTGAGATACAAGAAGATTCAGTTAGTCAAATAATAAAATGAGAAAAAAAAACAGGATATAAAGAAGAACATTTACAAAGAGATTAATACCTTAAAAAAGAATGTTGCAAAAATGTCCATACTACCCAAAGTGACATACAAATTCAATGCAATCCCCATCAAAATTCCAATGACATTTTTCTCAGAAATGGAAAAAACTATTCAGACATTTATATGGAACAATAAAAGACCACGCATAGCCAAAGCAATGCTGAGCAAAAAAAATAAAGCTGGAGGCATAACACTACCTGACTTCAAGCTATACTACAAAGCTATAATAACCAAAACAGTATGGTACTGGCATAAAAACAGACACACTGACCAATGGAATAGAATAGAGAATCCAGAAATCAACGCACACACTTACTGCCATCTGATCTTTGACAAAGGCACCAAGCCTATTCACTGGGGAAGGGACTGCCTCTTCAGCAAATGGTGCTGGGATAACTGGATATCCATATGCAGGAGAATGAAACTAGATCCATACCTCTCACCGTATACTAAAATCAACTCAAAATAGATTAAGGATTTAAATATACACCCTGAAACAATAAAACTTCTTAAAGAAAACATAGGAGAAACACTTCAGGAAATAGGACTGGGCACAGACTTCATGAATACGACCCCAAAAGCACGGGCAACCAAAGGAAAAATAAACAAATGGGATTATATCAAACTAAAAAAAGCTTCTGCACAGCAAAAGAAACAATTAACAGAGTTAAAAGACAACCAACAGAGTGGGAGAAAATATTTGCAAAATATACATCTGACAAAGGATTAATATCCAGAATATATAAGGAACTCAAACAACTTTACAAGAAGAAAACAAGCAACCCAATTAAAAAATGGGCAAAAGAGCTAAGTAGGAATTTCTCTAAGGAAGATATCCAAATGGCCAACAGACATATGAAAAAATGCTCAACATCACTCAGCATCCGGGAAATGCAAATCAAAACCACATTGAGATATCATCTAACCCCAGTTAGGATGGCTAAAATCCAAAAGACTATGAACGATAAATGCTGGCGAGGCTGTGGAGAAAAAGGAACTCTCATACATTGTTGGTGGGACTGCAAAATGGTGCAGCCTCTATGGAAAATGGTATGGAGGTTCCTCAAACAATTGCAGATAGATCTACCATACGACCCAGCTATCCCACTGTTGGGAATATACCCAGAGGAATGGAAATCATCAAGTCGAAGGTATACCTGTTCCCCAATGTTTATCGCAGCACTCTTTACAATAGCCAAGAGTTGGAACCAGCCCAAATGCCCATCATCAGATGAGTGGATATGGAAAATGTGGTACATCTACACAATGGAATACTACTCAGCTATAAAAACAAATGAAATACTGCCATTTGCAACAACATGGATGGACCTTGAGAGAATTATATTAAGTGAAACAAGTCAGGCACAGAAAGAGAAATAACACATGTTCTCACTTATTGGTGGGAGCTAAAAATTAATATATAAATTCACACACACACACACACACACACACACACACACACACACACAAACCGGGGGGGGGGGAGAAGATATAACAACCACAATTATTTGAAGTTGATATGACAAGCAAACAGAAAGGACATTGTTGGGGGAGGGGGGGAGGGAGAAGGGAGGGAGGTTTTGGTGATGGGGAGCAATAATCAGCTACAATGTATATCGACAAAATAAAATTAAAAAAAAAAAAGAATGTTGCAGAACTAATGGAACTGATACATTCAACAAAATAAGAAACACAACCAATGGCTTAAAAAGCAGTCTAGAACACATAGAAGAATGATTTTCTGAACTTGAACACAGTCTTTTTGAAATAACACAGGTTGACATAACAAAGGAAAAAAGAATTTTATAAAATGAAGACAATCTAAGAGAGCTAGCAGACAATCTTAAGTGCATACACATTTGAATCATAGTTACTCCAGAAGAGGAGGCATCAAAAAACTATTCAATGAAATAATAACAGAAAACTTCCCAGTTATAGAGAAAGACATGGACCTTCAGATTAAGGAGGCTCAAAGATCTCCAAACAGATTCAATCCAAAAATATCCTCTCTGAGACACATTCTAGTCAAACTGGCAATGCTCAAACACAAGGAGAGAATCCTAAAATGGCAAGAGAAAAGCATCAAGTCACCCATAAGGGAAACCTTATCAGACTAACAGTAGACTTCTCAACGGAAACTCTATAGGCCAGAAGAAAATGGGATGATATATTCAAAATACTAAGAGAAAAAAATTGCCAGCCAAGAATACTATACTCAGCAAAGCTATATTTCAGAAATGAGGGAGAAATCATGTATTTTCCAGACAATCAAAAACTGTGGGAGTTCTCCACCACATGATCAACCCTGCAAGAAATCCTCAAAGGAGTCCTGCCTCTTGAATCTGAGAAACAATAAACATTACCATGAACAAATGAAAGAACAAAACCCACTGGTAGAACAAAAATGCAAATGAGAAAGAGAAAGAAACTAATGCTTACCACCTCATAAAACCAACAAACATTGAAGACAAACAATAAAGGCAGAAGAAAGGAACAAAAGATATTTAAAACATCCCAGCAAAAATCAATAAAAATGCCAGTAATAAGACAACACATTTCAATAACAATCCCAAATGGAAATGGATTAAACTCCCAATCAAAAGACACAGACTGACTGATTGGATTAAAAAGCTTGATCCAACTATATGCTGCCTTCAAGAGACTCACCTTACCTGTAAAGACGCACACAGACTAGTAGTGAAGGGATGGAAAAAGATATTCCATGCATACGGAAACCAAAAATGAGCAAGAGTAGCATTTTTATATTAGATAAAATAGACTTTGAACAAAAAACCATAAAGAGATAATGAAGGCCATTATATAATGATAAAGGGATCTATGCAACAAGAGGATATAACAGTCATAACTATATATGCACCCAATACTGATGCACCCAGATATATAAAGCAAACACTATTAGACCTAAATAAAGAGACAGACCCCAATACAATCATAGAAGAGGGCCTGAACACCCCTGTCTCAGCACCAGACAGATTATCTAGGCAACAAATCAATGGAGAAACACAGAATTTAAACCACACTTTAGACCAATTGGACCTGGAAAATATCAACAGAACATTTTGCCCAACAACTACAAAATATACATCAGCAGATGGAACATTCTGCAGGATAGACCATATGTTAGATCACCAATCAAGTATCAACAAACTTGTAAAAATTAAAATCATTTAAAGTATCTTTTCAGACCACAATAGATTAAAACTAGAAATTAATAACAAGTGAAATTCAGGAAACAATACAAATACATGGTGATCAAACAACATGCTCCTGAATGACCTATGGGTCCAAGAAGAAATTAAACAGGAAATCAAAAAATTCTTGAAACCAGTGAAAATAAAGACACATCATACCAAAACTTGTGGGACATTGCCAAAGCAGTACTAAGAGGGAAGTTTATTGCAATAAATGCTTATATCAAAGGAATCAAAAGATTTCAAACAAACATCTAACACTACACCTCAAAGAACTAGAAAAACAAAAGCAATCCAATCTCAAAATTAGTAGATGGAAAGAAATAATTAAGATCAGAGTAGAACTAAATGAAATAGAGACCCAAAAGTGATGAAAAAAAGTTGGTTTTCTAAGAAGGTAGACAAAATAGACAAGCCATTAGCGAGGCTTACTAAAAAAATGGAAGCGATAAGACCCAAATAACAAAAATAAGAAATGAAAAAGAAGACATTACAACCTATACTACAGAAATACAAAGAATTACTAAACACTATTATAAAAAACTATATGCTAACAAATTTAAAAACCTGGAGGAAATGCATAAATTTTTGGACACATACAAATTACCAAGACTGAACCAAAAGAAAAAGAAAACCTGAACAATCAATAACAAGCAACAAGATTGAAGCAGTAATCAGCAGTCTCCCAACAAATACCCAGGACCAGATGGCTTTACTGCTGAATTCTGCCAAACTTTTAAAGAGGAAATAATGCCAATTCTCTTCAAACTATACCAAAAAATTGAAACATAGGACATTTTCCCAAACTCATTTGTATTAGGTTGATACTGAAAACCAGAAAAAGATACAATAAAAAAAGAAAATACAGGCCAACATTGCTGATAAACAACATAGACATAAAAATCCTCAACAAAATATTAGCAATCAGAATACAACAACACATCAAAAAAAATTATACACAATGATCAAGTGGGATTCATGCCAGGGATGCAAATCAATAAATGTGATACACCACATCAACAAAATCAAGGACAAAAACCATATGATTATCTCAATAGATGCAAAGCATTTGACAAAATTTGACATCCCTTCATGATAAAGACTCTCAGCAAATTAGGTGTAGAAGGAAAGTATCTTAACACAGTAAGAGCTATATACGACAAACCCACCACCAATATCATCCTGAATGGAGAAAAGCTGAAACCTTTTCCCCTAAGAACAGGAGCAAGACAAGGATGCCCACTCTCACCACTCTTATTTAATGTAGTATTGGAAGTACTAGCCAGAGCAATCAGGCAAGAGAAAGAAATAAAGAACATCCAGATTGCAAAAGATGGAGTTAAACTGTCCCTGTTTGCAGATGACATGGTCCTATACAGAAAAAAACTAAAGACTCTACCAAAAAACTCTTACAGCTGATAAAAAATTTCAATAAAGTAGCAAGATACAAAATTAACATGAAAAAGCAGTAGATTTTTATTCTTCAATAATTAAAAAGCAGAAAAAGAAATCAACAGAGCAAGCCCATTTGCAATAGTCACCAAAAGAATAAAATACTTAGGAATCAATTTAAACAGAGGCAAAAGACCTCTACAATGAGAACTACAAATTACTGCTGAGAGAAATTAAAGAGGACACAAAAAGATGGAAAGGTGTTCCATGCTCTTGGATTAGAAGAATTAACATTGTGAAAATGTCCATCCTATCCAAAGCAATCTACATGTTCAATGTAATCTCCATCAAAACACCAATGACAGTATTCATGGAATAAATGGAAAAACTAATCCTAACATTCATATGGAACAACAAAAGACCCTGAATAGCCAAAGCAATCCTGAAAAAAATAATAAAATTGGAGGTATTACACTACCTGACTTCAAATTATATTACAAAGTTATAGTAACCAAAATAGCATGGTACTGGCATAAAAACAGACACTCAGACCAATGGAAGACAACAGAGAACCCAGAAATCAATCCACATACTTAAAGCCAACTGATATTTGACTAAGGCAACAAGAACATACATTGAGGAAGGGACTGCCTCCTCAGTAAGTGGTGCTGGGAAAGCTGAACATTCATATGTAGAAGAATGAGAGAGATCCATACCTCTCACCATATGCCAAAATCAACTCAAAATGGATTAAAGACTTAAATATATAAGATCTGAGATTATAAAGTTCCTAAAAGAAAACATACGAGAAACACTTTGGGATATAGGACTGGGAAAAGACTTTATGAAGTAGACCCCAAAAGCACAGGCAACAAAAGATAAAATAAATAAAAGTATCAAACTAAAAAGCTTCTGCACAAAATAAGAAACAAAAAAAGACATCCTACAGAATGGGAGAAAATATTTGCAAATATGCTCTTGGATTAGAAGAATTAACATTATGAAAATGCCCATACTATCCAAAGTGATCTGCATGTTCAATGCAATCTCCATCAAAACACCAATGCATCTAACACTATGCATCTAACAAGAGGGCTAATTTCCAGAATACATAAGGAACTCACACAACTCCATAGTAAGAAAACAACTGAGTTTAAAAATGGGCAGGGAGTTCAATAGACATTTCTGAAAAGAAGACATTCAAATGGCCAACAGGTGTATGAAAAAAATGCTCAACATCACTAATCATTAGGGAAATGCAAATCAAAAACCACTTTGCCATATCAACTCACCCTAGTTAGACTGGCTATCATCAAATACACAGAGAATAACAAATGCTAGCAAGGATATGGAGAAAGGAGAACGCTTCTACACTGTTGGTGGGACTGTAAATTAGTGCAGCCATTAGGGAAAACAGTACGGAGGTTCCTCAGACAGCTACATATAGAACTACCACACAATCCAGCAATCCCACTTCTGGGTATATACCCAAAGCAATGGAAATCATCATGTTGAAGGGATATCTGCACTCCCATGTTCACTGCAGCTCTATTTACAATAGCCAAAATATGGAACCACCCAAGTGTCCATTGATGGACCACTGGATAAGGAAAATGTGGTACATATACACAATGGAATACTACTCTGCCATAAAAAGGAATGAAATTCTGCCATTTGCAGCAAGATGGATGAACTTAGAGAAAATCATGTTAGTGACATAAGAGAGTCACGGAAAGAGAAATGCTGCATGTTCTCACAGAGGAGAAGCTTGAACTAAAAATGTGTGTGTGTGTGCATGCTCACAGAAGTATGTATATGAGAGAGAGGTGTTTATAAAACTTTGTACCTAACAAATAAAAATGCTTATTTTATAATACATGCAAACATTCCCAAATCCTGAGTATTAGGCCACAAAGAAGAATCTCAAAAATTCCAAAACAATACATTCACTGGATCCAAAGTTAATAACAGAAAGGGATAACTCAGAAATATATCAAGTCATCTATGAATTAGAAACAAATAAATGAAAGAAACATTCAATATGCTCTTTGGTAAAAGAGGAAAACAAGACTAAAATAATATATTTGGAAATAAATGACTATGAAAGTATTGCATTTATAAACCTCTTGAATGTGTCCCAAATATTGTTCAGAGTAAATGGTGTAACCTTGAAAACTCTTGTTACAAAACAAGTGACACTAAAATAGGAATTACATATTCAACACAAGTAGCTAGAAAACTAAATGGTAAATTGAAACCAAGTAAAGTAAAAGAAATAGATCGATAATTATTAAAGTTTAATGTAATAAATAAGAAACAAAACAAGCACTTGATTAATAAGGCCAAAAGCTTATTCCTTGAAAAGACCCTCCCTGTCCTTAAAAAAATGAATAAATTTTTGGTACATGCATCAAGTAAAAAAGAGAGAAGATCCAAATAAAATCACTAAATGTGAAAAAATACATATAAAAATTCTGAAGATTTTTTAAAATATGAGAAAATGGTAGGTAGAACCTTCCAAGAATGAATTTAAAACATAAATAAAACAGCTAAAAAGAAACAGTGCATGTAATAAGTAAGAAAAGGAAACCTCAGTAAATTTCTAGACATCACACATACTATGTTCTCCAATTTTATTCAATAAAATTAAAAATAAGTAGCAAACTCAGAACTTAAAAAATTCTGTATCTTTTAGTAACTTGGTAACATCAATGAAATCACTCTTGTGTTAAAAAAGGAATTTTAAAAATACTTAAATATTCTCTTTCCCTCTGATATAGTGATTGTCATCGGCAGTTCTGATACCACAGGTGCCTGAGCAAGAATGGAGCAGAGCCCGCAGACAGCCCACACGTGGACATGTACATGAGAGAGAAATAAACCCTCAATTTAACATGCCATTAGGACAGGTTATTACTGTGACATAAGCTGGCCTAGACTGAGAACTGAAGTGGATTTTCACCAGTTATCTTTTAAATTCCATATCCTTTTATAGTGTTTGAACATTTCAGAAAAATGTATTCATGCATTCCTCCTAATTTTTTTTAAATTTTACTAACAGTAAATTAAGGGCAACAAAAAGAAGATATTGGGAGGAGGCTATTTGCATGTTACTATAATAACTGTCCTCTGAGTTGAGTTTCTCACAATGCAATTTATAATAAAGCAGTGCTTTATAGAAATAAGGGATGTTGACAATCTGAGAGATTGAGAGAATAATTTCCTCAGAATCTCTTATCCTAAAATAAAATAAGCAATAATCCTGTATTCCACCCAAACTCTTTAATTTCCTGGGATTTCAACAGATAGGTACTAGCATTCCAGGATGAGAGAAAGGAATATCAAATGCACAGAGCTGCTGTTTTCCCTATTGCGTCTCAAATAAGCAAAGGGGACAATGATGAACACCCACCCTCTCTTTTCTAAGCGCTCATCTTCAGGGCAAAAAGTTAAAGGCAATGGTTTCATGATAAAGGCCAATTATCCATGGAAAACCCAAGAGAGAAAATGGCCCTCAATGGACCTGACCTCTGACCATTTGCTGAAACTTTGACTAGCAGAATTCTGAACATGTGCAACAGAAATCAGATAATTTTTTTCTTTTCAGCACTAACTTCATTGTGAAACTATGAACAAATCACGGCCTTATGCTTTGCACAGTGGGTTCAGTTACCTAAAAACTAAAGTCCTCCTTTTTATGTCTCTCATAAGAATCTTCTCTACCTTGTCAATATTAACATGTCAAAGCTGTTGGTCCCTAACCAATTTACTTGCAATCCAGCTAGACGGTCATTGCAGTATTAACTAAATGAGCCATAACACAATACTAGAGAATTTTATAATGTTCAAATATTGATACAACACATAGATCAATTGAAGGTAAATTCCATTCAATGGCTAAACTCAGCAAGGAAATGTGAGGCACTCATCCATGGCCCTTTTATTTACCTAGTGACAAGACCGATAGTTAGTCTTGCTCTCAGCACATGCCAGAAGGATTGGAAGGAAGCTGGAGCTGTCTAACCAGCATTCCAAATCCTGACTCAAGCACCTATTGAGTTATAAATTGCTCTACAAAATTAGTAGTTATTACTGGTATTGTACAATAATCATCTGGAATCTCAATTGTGAGCAATGGAAAATGAGTCAAGAGTGTTCTTTAGTATGCTTCTCTAGAGAATCTCTAAACAAGACTGTGAAGCCATCTGCTAGGCCATTCCAGAAAAATCTGTTTCATCTACTTCTTTATCTGAGTTGATTCGAAAGCTGACATCATTTCTCTCTGGCTGGTCACTCTGGCTTCTCCTCAGTTAATTAAGATAAGTTACCTCAAAAGCCCAGAGAGCACAAGAGTGCCCATGGCACAGGCACTAAACAAGATTAGGAAATGAGTGTTAGAAATGGCCATTTAATCCTGATGTTATACTACAAGGAAAATGTCTTTCATTCCCAAATGATAGTACACAGACGTCTATGCAGGATAATTGATGGGGTAAAGAATGCAGACATGACTAAAATTAATGAAGTGGTTGTCACAGAGAGTCAGCTCTCTGACTTTGGGTCTCATATTTCCCTGTGACGTATGAGACTAACACAACTAGGGTAGGGCGGAAAGAGAAGGGGACTCGGAGTCAGAAGTACACGTTGTTGAGACTTTGAGCAGGAAAGTTTACACTCTTATGCCCTGGTCCTCACCTAGGAGATTCAATAGCAACATTGAATTTAAGAGTAGCTGTATGGGTTAAATGAGATAACATGAAAGCAATCCTTTATCAATTGCACAGTGCTCCTCAAATGACCATTTTTAGAAGTCATGCAATTTGCAACAAGGATCTAGTGGAATGCAATTTGCAACAAGGATCTAGTGGAATCTATGATGCGAATGGGAATCCTAATACCAAAATATGCTCTGCACCCTTAACAAAGTTAGACATCTATTCAGAAAGAGCGGACGAGTGAGAAATTCAGAGTCTGCTGAAAGTGGACGTGGGCTCTCAGGCAGCACTCTGGGTGGGAAGCAGCTCATCATGTTCTGCCTCCTGAATTCAGAATTGAGTCCAGCAGAGACCTGCCTTCCTTCTGGGAGCAGTGGGTGGTTTTGGGCCCCACTGGTTCTTATTGATGCTTTCCTGATTCAAATTCATTTCTCCTGTGTTTTCCCATTTCACATCTTACTGCTTTTGTGTATGATTTGGTTGGTAAATTATTCAGTAAACCAACCATAAATTATTTTATTTTATCAATTTCACAACCTCTGAAGGAAACCGTTCAAAGCATTTCTCTTGGCACCTGTTTGCACTGTACCTGGAGCCCTCTGTCACCCAGCCCACCCTCTAGATGGGTCATACATACAGGAAGCTTCTGAGATCTATTCAACTTCAGCTGGTTAACCAATGGGAGATGAACATTTAATACAAAGGTTACATTTGCTGTAAGTGTCTTCCTTGAATGATAAACACATACTAGCTATGTGACACAGAAGGTTATTTAACCCTTCCTTGCCTAAGTTTTCTTATCTGTAATATAAGGATAATAATCACATCTATCTAGGAATGTTAGAAGGATTAAATGGCTAAACACCTGTAAAGGGCGTAGAACAGTGCCTGGCACACAGTAAGGGCTATATAAGTGTTTGTTAAATAAATACATTATTTTGGAGGACAACCATGTAAGAGTCTAGAATAACAAACTTTTAGGTGAAGATGAACATATATTACATTTTTACCGTAAAACAATATTCTGAGGGTGATTATACGTCTTCGAGGTACATTTTTTTCCAGAAGGCAAAAACACACTTGCTTCTGGTATTCTTCATCCTTATTAATGGCATCCCAACCCATCCAGTTATCCCAGTTGGAATTCCAAGTCATCCTACACAACTCTTCATCCCCTACCCACATCTCAGTTGCTTTTTATCTTCCCACTTTTACCTGAGAAATGTCTCTCAAATTCTCTCTACTGATTTGACCATCTCTAATAGGGATAAGCAGGTTCTATCCTTAAAGAGGTAATGGTTGTATGGGAAAAGTGACAAACAACAGAGACGCCTATGGTCAGCCCTGGAAATGAGAGTGAATGGAGATTCACCATGTGGTCCAAAGGGAAAGGAGATGTGGAGATCTGCAGAAAGTGCCTGAGCAGAGAGCAGTAGCCTCATGTCAAGAGAACATCAATAGTAACGACAGTCACAGAACAAGGGCTCAAAGGAGCGAACACTCCCATTTATTTAGAAATCACCATGTGCCAGACACTGTTCCAAGTGCTTTTTGTATATTGTTTCATTTGCCTCTCATGTCCATGGCCAGAGGACGATGTTCTCACTCCCACTTTTCAAATTAAGAAACTGAAACATAGAGAGGCTTGGTTTCTTGACCAAGAAATAGTCGATAAATAGTCACACTGGGTTCGAATCCAGATCTGTCTGAGTTCAGAGTCATATCCCTTCACCATTATGTCCTACTCCCCAAAGGTAAAACCAACAATAAAATATGGAAATGAGTCTTGAAAATAAACTGACTAATTCTTCTATGCCAGAGGTCAGCAAACTCTTTCGGTGAAGGGCCAGAGAGTAAGTATCTTAAGCTTGGCAGGCCATGGGATCTCTGCCACAGTTATTCAGCTTGGCTCTTAAAGCACAAAAGCAGTCATAGGAAATATGTTAGGAATGAAGGTAGCTGTGTTCCAATAAAACTTTATTTATAAAAGCAGGTGATAATTCAGATTTGGCCAACAGGTGGTAGTTTGCCAACCACTGTTCTAGACTGTGGCTTCTTAACCAGGCTTGTTTTTCTCAGACCACACATACATATATTTGCTTTCATCCAACTCTAAGAAAAAGGATCAGCCTATAGTAATTAGCAGAGCCAGGTGGTATGTGTTTGATTGATATTTAATACTGTTAGGTAAATGAAAATTTATGTTAATGCTCATTTTTTTCTGCACTCTTTCCATCTCATCCCCCCCAAACTGAACGAAGAAAAATAATCTATTTAAAGTATCATTAAAATGTGGAAATTTCCCCAGAGAAATAAATTCTCTATTTTAACATGCAGTGTAATTATAAGGTGAGGGAAGAGCCCTGTATCAGGAGTCCAGTGACCAAGATGCAAATGTTCCTTTCTTTCTCTGCCAGAGACCAACTCTGACTCCACAAGTGCCTTTACCCTTGGGGTCTCCATTGTGTCATCTACAAGAGGTGAAGGGAAAGGTAGACTGGCTATAAGACTGCCCTCCAGAAAATGTGTCCCCAATCGCATGTCCCTGCACCTTACAACCTCATCATTCCTGACCAAGTAATTCTAACAGATCCTTCCCTGCCCTGAGTGGGGTCAGTTAACCACAGACATGATATCACTCTCTTTAAGGTCAGGACATTGAAGCATAAATTTTGTGCAGAGGGGAAGTGAGGGAGGGAAAAACTACATGTACCTGCTACTGTCACTGAGTGCCCTGGGTGTTCACAAAATGCTCCACCATCATTATCATCATGACCCAGGAGCTCTGACCATGCTTTTCTTCTCATAGGAGAAGAATGACTGTCACAGATTTTATGAATCAGTCATAGGTATGGCCCAGCTAGTTATTTGGATCTGGCAGGGGCTTTGACAATTTATTTTCATTCTTTCCCTCCTTTAACAGGTGAGAGAGCTGAGGTCCAGAAAGAGGAAGAGAGTGATAGGGATCACTCAGTTAATAAGCGATTTAGTAAGAACTGGAGCACAGATCTTCTTCAAAGTCCAGTTCTTCTAATCATGCTGGCATTTGAACACCGATGAATTATATTACAAATTCTATATAGATGTTGTTTGCACTGTGGAAATATTTGTTCCTATTTGAATTCCATGAACCTCTTTTAAACAAATTTGCTTACTAGTAAAAAATAATTACTATAATTAATATTATGTAGGAAAAAGTGGGGGTAGGAAAAAGGGTCTCAGAGCCAGAGACATTTCTGGATCAAATCCCAGTTCTGCCACTTATTGGTTTGCCCATGTTTATCTTCAGGTAGCAGCAATGGCCAGTGCAAGCATCTTTAAATGCAGTGAATAGTAGCACTGGCCCACTGTGACTCTGAACAAGTCCATATACTGTAGTGAATGCTGTTGTGTGCTATCCAGATCCCACTGCAGCACCCGGACACTCATCCTTGCAGCTGATGGGAGTGCTGGTGATCAAGAGCTCAGAGTGATTTCCCCCTTAGCCAAAAGTAGCTGCCTTGCCCTAGTTTCTTCCCCTTCTAGAAGGCAGCCCTCACACAATGAAGGGTCAGTGCAGGAATATGAAGGCCTCCATGTGGGACATCTGTGAAAGGCCATTCCAACTTTAGAGCCGCCCATGGGATTGACTGTAGCTTCTATTGAGCCTTCATCCAATTCAATTCCTCCTTCTTCCCAGTCCATCTTTTCTCTCTCTCTCACAGGTGTTGTTTCTTGTAAAGTATGACAGTTTTCTAGCCCATCAAATGGAGATAATAATATCTACATCACCAGTTGGTCATAAGGATCAAAGACAATTTATTAAATATCTAGAAGGCTCTTGGCAATGGTGAGTGATCAGTGAAGATAGCTTTTGTCTTTATTGCTATGGTTAATTTTATTTTTGTTACTAATTATATCACCTGTTATACAGTCCCACAGTATGATCTCTGTAGAAGACACGACATTAAGGGTTTGGTATAGGAATTCAAATGAAGTCATCATTTGAGTGTATTTTTTTATTCAGTATTCCAAAGGAAGTTTTAAATGTAAGCATGAGCTATCAATGTTGACGACTACATTAATGCAAATAAGAATGGCAAAGGTTGAGGTGAACTTCATTTCCCAGAATTCCAGAGGTCTAATGCAGGATACTTGCCTGGGGTGGGGCGGCTGCTCCCTAAACAGAGAAGCATTATGGGGATTAGACCCCACTCCCCTAAGTAGGACATGTCATCGGGCAGGATCTGGAGCTTCTTTCTGGAAGGCAACAGAAGAGGATAGGTGGAGCCCCTGCAAGGGGACAGGAGGCTGTGAAAAGTATGCCCTCTCTAACAGCCATCTGCAGATCTTCAGTAAAGCTATTGAATCCACAAAACCATATGTGTGAATGGATTCCTTCAGGAAAACGGAGAAGGGACTGACATGTGTGTATTGAACTTCATGGGGACCAATAGAGATGGTACATAAAGGTGAGTGAGGATAACAAAAAAGAGAAATACACAAAAAAAATGAATTGGAATTTGAAAATAAAAAGTGGGTGAAGGCTTTAAAATTGCCCAAAGAAAACTGGTAAAGTTCAAGTAATATCTGTAATTTGCCTGAAAGCATTGTACCAATGTTAATTTCTGGATAATTGCACTAGGGTTATGTAAGATACAAGAGGGGAAGTTGGGTGAGGGGAATACAAGAAACTTCTGTATTCTTTTTGCAAATTTTTATGTAAGTTTAAAGTTAGCTAAAAATAAAGTTTAAAAAAATGTAACTCAATAAAAAAAAATAAATTGCCCAAGCAGAGAAAATTGGACATTAAAGCAAAAGTCACCAAAATCTTCAGAATGTAGAGCAGCCCCCAAAATATCTGGGTTATATTTGGAACTTTTCCATTAATTTTGAATCAAGACATACTACCATGCTGTTGCTCAGGAATTAATCCTCAGCCCAGAACTGAGTCAACAATGTACCCTTGTTATTACTGCTCAAAACGACAGGGCAGGGTGATCATTTTGAGTGAGGGTTAGCCCTGGAAACTCTTTTTCATGCTTAGTAAAAACTGTGAAAACAGCTCTAAGATTGTGTCTTTTGAGACGCACAGTTTTAAACTGAAAAAATCAGAGAAACACAAGACATATGCATCATTAGTAGCACAAAGAAGTCTAGGGAACTCTGGCAGAGTGGCCCGCTCGTGAGGATCCTGAAGTTGGTGACCAAACCCAGCCTCTAAACTGAAGGTCCATGAACCTCTAAGTCAACCTCTAACGAGAATAATAAACAGGACAAACCTGACTGACTAGATATGAAGACAGATTCCAAAGTTACAGTAATCAAAAATAATTAAAAATATCATGGAACTGGTTCAAGAACCACGACAATGAAAGAAGAAAGAGATCCAGAAATATGAAGGAACATAAATATAAGATAAAGGTGGTTCCACAGATGAATATGGAAATGATGAACTGTTTAGAAGATGATTTAGAGGCAAACAGCTCCCAATATGGAGAAAAATAAAATTAGATTCTTCACACACCCCATGAAAAGGTAGACTCCAGATGAATGAAAGATCTGAATGTGAATATGAAACTATATAGTTAGTAGGAAACAATGTGGGAGAATATTTTTGTGACCTCAGAGCAGGGAAATGCATTTGTAAGCAAAAGTTCAAACGCACAAAAATTAAGGCAAAATTCATAAATTTAATAACATTAAAATTAAGGAGGACACCAGAGACAAAGCTAACAGGAAAATGAGAGTATGGGCAAAGTTATCTTCAATGCCTAAAATCAATTCAGAATATCTAGAATACACAAGGAATACCTAAAAGTCAAAGGAAAAAAAACCCCGGCAACCCCAGGAGAAAAATGGGCAAAGAATATGAACACACAATTTGCAGAAGAGGAAAACCAATGCAAAAGACCAACTAAACACTTGATAAGAGGCTTAAGATCATTAGTCATTACAGAAATAGAAAAATGCAAATGTAAACAGTACTGAGCTATCACTCACACTATTAGAATGCCAAAAGTTAGAAAGCTTGATAACGTCAAGGGCATGATGTAGAACCTCTCGTGCATGGCAGGTGGGAGTTTGGGCTAGTGCAGCCACTCTGGCGAGCAAAGCCAGCATTCCTGATCACATAGAGAATGAGCATACAGAGTGACTCAGTAATTCGCCTGGGTGTACGTTCTCCAAGAAATGCCCTCATAGGTCCATAATGGATATGAATGCCTATGTTCACTGCACTGCTATTTGTGAAGATTGAGAGTAGGAGGCAACTGGGACATGTAACACTGAGAAAACAAATTGGGATATGTATTGGATGTCTCTGAGTGTTACACAGCAGTTAAAAACAATGAATTAGACAGGAACATGAATGAATCCTATATATGAAGTTCTTAGTGAAGAAATATCTAGTGACAGAAATGAAATATACAACACAAATCAATTTACACAGATTAAACATTCATGCAAATCTTGTATCATTAGGGGATATGAACTAAAATAACAATGAAATACTGCCACACATTTATCAGAACAATGAAAATCCAAAAACTGACAATCTCAGCTGCTGGCATGGATGCAAAACAACAGGAATTTTCATTCATTGTGGGTGGGCGTGCACAATGATAATGTCACTTTAGAGGACAGTTTAGCAGTTTCCTACAAAGCTAAACATAGGCTTACCATATGATACAGCAATCACACTCCTTGGTATTTACCCAACTCATTTGAAAACCTATGACCACACAAAAAACTTCACGGGAATGTTTATAGCAGCTTTATTCATAATCACCAAAAACTGGAAGCAACCAAGGTGTCCTTCAATAGGTGAATGAATAAATAACCTGTAGTGTATCCATACAATAGGATATTATTCAGTGATAAATAGAAATTAGTATCAAGTCATAAAAAGATGTGGATGAATTTTAAATGCATACTGCTAAGTGAAAAGGCTACATACTATATAATTCCAATTATATGACATTCTGGAAAAGGCAAAACTACAGAGATAGTAAAAAGATCAGTGGGTTCAGGGGGTTGGGAGAGGTAAGAATAGGTAAAGCACAGCAGATTTTTTATGGCAGTGAAACCATTATGGTGGATACAAGACATTATGCACTTGTTAAAACCCATACAACTTCACAGCACAAAGAAAGAACCTTAAGGGCCAGCCCGTGGCTCACTCGGGAGAGTGTGGTGCTGATAATACCAAGGCTGCGGGTTCGGATCCTATACAGGGATGGCCAGTTCGCTCACTGGCTGAGCATGGTGCTGACAACACCAAGTCAAGGGTTAAAATCCCCTTACCAGTCATCTTAAAAAAAAAAAAAGAAAGAAAGAAAGAACTTTATAAGGTATACAAATCTGAAAAATCATTTGCAGCATCGAGGGATCCCTGGATGGAATGCAGACTGTAATAAATGAGTTGAACATTACAAGTGCATGAAACAACCTCACTAAAGGGAGTGGGAGAAAAGCATGCTGAACTAAGTAACCCTGGAAATGGTGTCTGTGAGACAAAAGGCAAAAGAAACTGCACCTAAGCACTGCCTTCTAGTTGATAAATGGTTTTCCATAGGGGTGGGTATTAATAATTCTGATACTGCAGTACATGTATACTGGAATAGGGAGCCAAGTTTCTCACTGTCGAGAAGGAGCTTACAGACGAGCAAGGGGAGGCAGCTTGAATGATCCATCTCATAACAAATTATAGTGGAAGAAATCAGTATGAACTCATATTTAGCTTAATAGAGATACAGATGGTTACATATAGAAATACTTAATATGTGTATAATGTATATATTTACATATTTACAAAAATATTCATAGATGTGTATAAATATATGCACACATATTTTTTTCTTGCTCTGCCAACTGAGAGGCCCTAGAAGGAACAACAACTCAGTAACAGCAAGCACACCTAGTGCCAAGATTTCAGTTTCTAATACTATTTACAATAAAAGGAGCCAGGGATCATTGGGAAAATGGCTGATTCTAGGACTGGGGCTGGGAATAAACAAGATGAACCTGGAACCTTATAGTGCCAGAAAGGAAGAAGGGGGGGGGAGGGAAAGAGAGAGAGAGAGAGAGAGAGAGAGTTTGGTGAAGTAGGCGGGTGGGCGTCAGCCTCGGGCATCTGCCCCGCACAGCCATGCTTTCCAACCTATGGCTCCAAGGACCTTTTGGCCAGTTACCTAGCTTATAGACCTGCATGTAAGGGGTCTGGTGACCCAGCCTGGCGTGGGAGGGGTCTGGTGACCTGGACTGGCATGTGAAGGGCTTGTGACCCAGTCTGTGAATGGGCTTGAGGGGTCTGTGAGCTCCAGACCCAGCCCTAGTGCAACAATCAGCCCAGTGAGCAGGATTACCAGGAGGTAAAAGAGTCCAATAACTGGCATGGTCATGTAGCACAACAATTGGCATCATAAACAGGATTAAGAGCTTTACAATTGGCGATGTCAACAGGATTCCAACATTAGCCTCAGCAGAGCACCACAGAAGGTTTGCCTATTTGCAGGGGAAGAAAATGGCAGTAAAATAATAGCAACAACAGAGAAGGCAGGAAGGGAAAGGCAGGCTAACTTGCCTGTTAGCTGCAGTAAACACAGTGCCTTGGGACCAAGATGCTTTCAAAGACCCACAAAAATATTTGTTTCTTTTTAAATCAGAAGAAGACTATGAACTTTTTGGATTGACGAAAAAGTTTTGTTTTTCTCACATCAGAAAAAAAATAAAATTTTTAAAGACCACAAAAATCTATTACAGTGGGAGGGGCCCACCAAGGCAAAAGTGACTAAGGCCCACAAAAGTCATAATGTGTCCTTGGGGAGAAAAGGAGGGGGTGGGAAACGGGGAGCTGGAATTGCTGTAAACCAGGATAATAATGTGACATGAACTGAGAAGAATGACTAACTCACCCTCTGCCCTCAAGGCAACAAGTCAAACAAACCAACTAGCAACTAGCAACTAGCACCACTTGACTGAAAGGAAGTTGCAGAAGAAGCTGGAGTCATCCTGAGAGAGGAAGAGAAAAGAAGTGGCAGTTACGGCTGAGATGACTGGCCTCCCTGGAAACGATCTCTTGTGGGGTCACCAGGCAGGCATTGAAGGCCCTGGCTGCCACCTCATTCCATGCAGCCAGCCCTGGTGGGAGTGGCAGATCATCGATTTAGTTGGTGTATACTGGGATCCAGGTGTCACCATTTTTAAGAAGATCTCCAGGTGATTCTGAAATTCGACCACGCATGAAAGGGCACCCCCGAAATGTTTCAAGAATGGCAATGGGTATTAGTAAGATTCTGTAGGTTTCAGCATTTGGAGTATTATGAGGTCTCATGACCACCAGTCCAGCCACCTTGGCAGGCAAGTGCCCAACAACACTGAAACAGACAGAGGGAAGTATGGAGAGGTAAGCTCCAGAGAGAGAAAGAAAGAAAAACACCAAAACCCTTTAATTAATTATGTGTTAACACTTGTAGCAAACCACTCTATGAGGCATGTAGAGTCCAATTGGGAAAATCATGCCAGCCGGAGCCAATCATTGGGGTAACCATTTACAGCAAAGTTGGGGAACCCCCAAGTCATCTTGATTCTCTGAGCTAATTTCCAGGATTGAAGGAAGAAAGAACAGTCATTGGCTGCCCTCAGGGACCCAAACTGAACAGTGTAGGACCAAAATCTCAAGGCAAATTTGAGAATGGAGAGTTGTCCCTGGGGCAGCTCAGACTTCTGAGGGGGACTCAAACCTCGGTTCTCAAAAGGAGTCCCTTGTTCTGGTTGGAACAGAAAACCACAAATGTGCTTTTAATATGGAAGCCCTGCTGAGAAGAACACGCACTCTGGCATTAGTGACTCTTGAAGCTCAAGGGTAGCTCACATGAGGACATCTTTTACCCTGACACACTGTCTCCAGCTTCTTTTCTTTTCAGGGAAGAGTCCAATAAGTAGATAAGGGCATCTATTAATATAATATCTTACACAAGGAGATTAAAGAAGAAAAAATATCCAAAAATAAAGTCCTTTGATAAAAAACAAAAATACAGGAATAGAGAAAAGCTGTTTTACCATAATAAAGACAATCTATTTCCATCTAAAATTCATATTCGTGTTAAAATGGAAATAAAATAAATGTTATTTCACTATTATTCATATCCTAGAAATTCTATTTACTAAAAGCTCAAATGAGATAGCAATAATAGTTATACTAAAAATAAATGATAAAAAATTTGTGGCAGTATAATTTCACAGTGAGATAACCCAAGAGAATAAGCTAGGAAACTCTTTTAATTAATAAAAGTCTGATAGGTAGCCTGATAAAAAAATAAATGTGTACACACACACTACAGCAATTCTCATATAGTGGCTGAAGTTATAGTGGGGAAAAAATCTCATTCACAATGTCCACAGATATGCAGTTATAAGAAATAATTTAACAGAAATGTATGTTATCAGGTAGATAAATAAATCAACAATATTTCACTGAAAGACATAAAGACTTAAATAAGTGAAAAGGAGTCCCATGATCTGAGATAGGAGACAACATATTTTGAAAGTGCCAATTTTCCCAAATCAATTTATGTTTTATATAAATCTAATCTAAATCCCAACATATTTTTTCACTTGACAAATTAAATGTCACCTGGGAGAAAAACCTGTAGAGTAAATACAATTTTTTAAATGTATAATAGAAAAGGAACAATCTAATCATCAGATAGCAATGTGTGTTACAGAAACACAGTACTAAAAACCATGTGGTACTGGCACAAACCAGACAGATGGAGAAACTGAACAGAAGACTTGCATAGTAACAGAGGAACAGTTGACAATTTACACACACACACACACACACACACACACACACACACACACACCCTTAGTCAATAAAAGTTTGCAAGACTGATAATAATTTGGAAAAAGAGATTTTTCTCATCATATCTTGAGCCAAAATAAATACTAGCAATATTCATATACCAAGTATATATTTGACACTAAATTAATATTTGTTAAGTGTGAAAGTTAAAGATACATGTAAAACCACATGAAAAATAAAAGAAAACTGTATGTGATATCTATCAGACCTCTGGAGAGGAGAAATTTTCTAGCCTATATGAAAAGGAGAAATCACAAGAGAAGAGACAGATTTTGTATGCAAAAATTTAGAATGTTACTATGACAAAAGACTACATTCCAAGAATAGACTTGGAAAAGAATTTACAGCAAACATAACAATGTGTTCATGCTTTACTGTATAGAAAAGTTTATGTAACATAATGAGAAAAGCACTTAAGCTATAATAGGCACCATGAGATTTTTCACAAAAAATGAAGTACAACTAAAAAATTTAGAAATTGATCCTCATTAGTAGTCAAAGAAATGAATGTTTAAACAGCTATTAAATAAACAAATGTTTTTTAGAAGATAATAATGTGTAATCCCGATAAGGAGATTCATTGTGGGTGGAATTGTAACATGGGATCCATTCAAATTGCTTCAGTACCAAGCAATTTATCAATCTGACTTTACACTCATAAAAATGCCCATGAAATTTTGACATAGTAATTCCTTTCCTGATAATCTATTTTAAGAAAACAATGCAAAATAGTGGGAAACTTCTTTCTGTAGTTTTTATAATAGGAAAAAATATCCAACAATAAGGGACTAATTTACATTGTAGCATGCCTATTCTGCTTTGATTTTTAAAAGATTTATTGAGATATAATTTGAATACCATACAATTTACCCATTTAAAGTATATTTTCAATAACTTTTATTATATTTACAGAGTTGAGCAATCATCATTACGATTTTAGAATATTTTTATCATTTCAGAAAGAAGCCCTGCATCCATTAGCTGTCACCGCCTAATCCTACCTTTTAGCCCTGTAATCTACTTTCTGGATCTATACATTTGCCTGTTCTGGACTTTTCATATAAATGAAATCACGTGATACGTGGTCCTATGTGACTGGCTTCTTTCACTTACCATGTTTTCAAGGTTTTATTTCTTTTTATTGCAAAATAATATTTCATTGGTACAGATACGTCACATTTTGTTTATCCACTCATCAGCTGATAGACATTTGGGTGTTTCCAATTTTGGATATTATAAATAAAGCTGGGGCCCGCCCCATGGCTCACTCAGGAAAGTGTGGTGCTGGTAGCACTGAGGCCGTGGGTTCGGATCCTATATAGGGATGGCCGGTGCGCTCACTGGCTGAGCGTGGCGCAGACAACACCCTGCCGAGGGTTGCGATCCCCTTACTGGTATGTATGTATGTATGTATGTATGTATGTATGTATGTATGTATGCATGAATGAATAAATAAATAAATAAATAAATCTGACATAAACATTCAAGGACAAGTTTTTGTGTGGACATATGTTTTCATTTCTCTTGGGCATCATTTCTCTAGGAGTGGGATCGCTCGGTCATGCAGTAATTCTGTGTTAAACACTTTTAGGAACTGCAAGACTGTTTTCCAAAGTGTCTGCACCATTTTATATTCCCACCAGCTGTGTAAGAGTGTCCTCATTTTTCGACGTCCCAGCTAACAGTTGGTATTATAGGTCTTTTTAAATAGTCATCCTACATCCGAGCTCGTGACGCACTCGGGAGAGTGTGGCGCTGGGAGCGCGGCGAGGCTCCTGCCGCGGGTTCGGATCCTATATAGGAATGGCCGGTGCACTCACTGGCTGAGTGCCGGTCACGAAAACGACAAAAAAAAAAAAAAAATAGTCATCCTAATGGCTGCAAAGTGGTATCTCACTGTGGTTTTGATTTGCATTTCCCTGATGGCTAATAATGTTGAGCCTATTTTCATGGGCTTATTGGCCATTTCTATATCTGCTTTATCTATTCAACACTGGATGGGCTTTTATATAAATATACTGATTATGGAGATGATGTTGCAACATGTAATAATGCTTATCAAGTAACAGTAGGTAAGAAAAGGAGTAACCTGTAAATGTGAAAAAAAGGCTGGAAGGCAGTACACCAAAACACTAACAATTATTGCACCAATGCTGGAAGAATAGCTGCCTTTTTAATTTTACTTGTGCTTTTGTAAAGGGAAAACCAACTTTGTTTCTCTGTACTCTCACACACCACTCAGCATAACATTTCTGACAACAGATGTGTGGGGGGTTTTCCCTACATGGCAAGCAAATAATTCTCCAGCGAACACTGACTAGGTGTCCTACAATTTTAACTCAATTCTGACACTATCTACCTGGAGATTGTGTCAGATCCCACAGGTTAAGTGTTCAGTCCCACAAGACTGCCCCACCTTCAGAAGCCAAAGTCATGCCCCAGGTTTTAACCTGTGCTTCTAAATGACCAGCTGTAAATCAGGGGTTCCTATGACCTCCTCCTCAGGTTCATTTAATTTGTTAGAGTGGCTCACAAAGCTTGGGTGAACACTTTACTAATGTTTACCCATTTATCATAAAGTGTGCTGCAAAAAATACAGATGGAAGAGATGCAAAGGGCAAGGCACGCAGGAAGGTGCCCTCTACAGGTGCACCACCTTCCAGGAACCTACACCTGTTCAGCTGTCTGGAAGCTTTCTGAACCCTGTCCTTTTGGATTTTTATAGAGCTCTCATTATATAGGCATGATTGACTACATCATTGGCCATTGGTGATCAACTTAACCTTTAGCCCATCTTCTCCTTGCAGGTTGTGGGGTGGGGCTAAAAGCCCCAACCTTCTAATCCTGCCTTGGTCTTTCTGGCAACCAGCCCCCATCCTGAAGCTGTCTAGGGGCCACAGCCTCCAGTCATCTCATTAGCATACAAAACACACTCTTGTTACTCTGGAAATTCCAATGGTTTTAGAAGCTGTGTGCCAAGAAGCAGTGGCAGAGAACAAAATATATATCTTATTATCTCATTATATCACAACTTATAAATTATTTCTAGCTAAATAAAACATGAATTTTATTTACTTACATTGAAAACCATTCACAAATTCATCTCAAACTCTATTCATTATATTTTCCAACTGTTTCCCCTGATGTACTCCACTATCAAACTACCATTTGCTAATTCCTAGATCTCAGACAGGGTTTTTCTATTCCTATTATAATGCCTTTGTTCACGATGCTCCTTCAGCCTCTATTCCCTTTCTCTCCCATCTCAGCCTGACAAAGACTGCTCATCTTTCAACACCTAGTACTAAAATTTAGCATTATCTCCTCGAAACCTCCAGTTAAAAATAATTATTCTCTTCTCTATAGTTATTTGTTTATAACTTTGTTCTTATCATACCTCCTTTTTTCTATGTTGCTAAGATAGAGAAAACTGTGTTGGATTTATTTCTCCTCCTAGGAATGGAAGCAACTTAGTGGTAGTGTTTAGCTCATAAATATTTCTGATTTTCTCCCAGTATTTAGTAAACATTTGTTCAACTGAGTCGACCATGGAGTAGCACAACGGCATGTAAAAATAGCAAAGGGACTTAGAAAGTCAACTGGGTGTCATAGGAAAATTATGACTGTATGAATTCCTGTGTTGGATCATTCCTTCTGCAGAGGAGCTGCTGGTTTCTGCTATACAGGGCAAGCATGGGCCTTGACTATGTAGCTGCAGGGTACAGGAACACCACCCTCTGTCCTTGACTTAGACTACAGGTAAGAAAGAAGCCTGTGCTGTAAGCAAGTCACTTCCCTCTCTCTGGTAGCTGTCCAGAAGCCCTTTCTCAAACACCCACAGCAGCTTCAGCTAGTGCAAAGTGTTTTAACAATAATAAAACTCAGTGTTAGTTCTGCAGAACAAGATAATGCTTTGCAGTTTATAACGTATTTTCATATATAATGGCTTATTTACGATTCATCTGAACCCTACCATGTATCATTATTTCCACTCACACTTGATAAGACTTGGGGTTGTAGAAGTTACAGAGAGCCTTATGTCCAGTTCTTGGTGTGGTCAGTAATCAAGCCTGAGTCATCAGACTCCACACCCAGTGTTTTCTCTGCTTTCCCTCATTCATTGCCTTCAGAAAAGTCTTAAGAAATGGACAATGATCAGCCTGACCAATGGGTGCTTCACAGAACCAGCCCACAGTGGAACAAGGAAAAGCAGACAGAAGAGTGAGACATAGTCCCACCACTCCTCATTCAAGAGACCCATAAATATAAATCACAGCTTCTAACAATGAGCAAAGAGCAGTTCCCAGCCAGTTTAAAAGGGGTCCCCCTCTTAGATTTCAGATAAGGGTGTGTGGAGCAATCTGAGTAACAAACAGTAAAATAGTGACACATTTTCAGGCACTGGTTCACAAAAAGGAAGTAGGTCTATAAAAGTGCATGAATGTATTTCCTGAAATTACATTGCCCTATTGTCTCTCAATGAATTGAGCTTTCATTCATTCACACACTCAATCCTTTAACAAATATCTATTGGGAACATCTATGATGTGGCAGACCCCGTGCAGCATCTCAGCTGTGCATAAAGCTTCGAGAAGTTCATGGACCCCAGTTTAAGTACCCTTCTCTAGAAGGTAAGAGTGTCTTGTTCTCATTAAAGTAGAAGGAAGAGGGGATTAATAATCAGTGATGCTAAATAATATCTTCATAAATTAACAAATGAGCTTCTCGACTGACAGTCTAATCTTCTGGAATCAGTTTATTTATGTAAGTGATTCTGAAGTGAATTAGCTGATAAGCCACCTTGCAGAGCTATGATTGAACTGGCTTCAGGACAGATACCTGTTGTTGAAGTGAAGAATTAATTCAAAGCATGGGTGCCATGCCTCTACCCCCTCCCCCGGCAGAATTTCTTTTCTGTTTGACTTTAAATTATCCCAAGTACCACCATCTAAAATTACGTCTGTTGAAACTGATGTGTTAAAGCCAATCAAGTTCCACATCCACATGGACCCAGATCTATAACCGCTGTTGGCAAACATCAGGTTCACGATCGATAATCGCTGGCAGGCGCAAATAGTCTTTTTACAAAATGCAATAGTCTGTTCTGTATGTCACCTTCAGAACTTATCACTGTTATGTTGAAAAGCAATGCAGCATTGCAGACTTCCTCCAAAAACTCCCTTCCCACCCTACCCCCGCCAAATTTTTCCCCAAATAAACGGACGTGTGGTGCAAATTTAGAAGGTGTGAGCCAGGAGGGTGGCTGATTAGAAGTCAAACAAAGGAGAAGATATACATGGGGATCTTGGAGTTTGAGTACAGGAGTAACCTGAACAGAAGAGGGCAGGCCTGAGTTAGTGGCCACCTGGAGAGCAGCTCCAGGAGAAGGACAAATTCAATGACCCACTGGAGAGATAGGAACAGCCTGGCACTCATCATTCATGCACAGTCCATCCTGGGTGTGGTTCAGCCTGAACTAGGAAGAGCTGGGCAAAGTGATAGAGACACTCAATAAGAGTCAGTCTATCCCAGGGTGAGGATATGGGTAAAATGAGAAATATCTTCCATTTAAGACAATTATGTAGAGAGAGAGAGACAGGTTCAGGGTTGGAAAGAGATAGATTTAGAAAGTAAATAAGAGGTTCTAGCACAAAAGAATCACTTTTTAAGATCTGGACTACACCAGACATATTTAGGCTTTGAATCTAGTTGAATAGAATTGATATCTTGACAAATATCATTCTGGAATAAAGGGCCTTTGTTCATTCAAGATACAAAGACAAAGAGAATGATTCCCAATGCCTCACGCAAAGCACTGAATTTGGTACAGAAATATACCAAGTGCTTGGTAAAGATTTATTGATTCATTTTGTATCTGCTCAAAAGGACTTACCTGTACAAATGATTTTTACCTAACATTCTGACCTTATCCTACTCAAGTACCCAACAGAGAGGGAATAAAAAGTAAAGTCAATGTCTCCTTTTTATTTAAAACTGTATATTTTAGATTCTGTTTAGCTCTTTTTTGCTCCAATTCTTTCACTGATATTATGGTAGATAGTGTATGTTGCCTTACTTAACAATTATCCCCAAAATCCGTTTTCTGCTCATTATAAAGCAAAATATCCAAAGCCCTAGCTCCCCTTGCAGGTAAGGATGATCATGTAACTCAGGTATAGCCAGCAAAACGCAAGGATAAGTTCCTTCATATATATGTTTTATATATATATGTGTGTATATATATGTGTGTGTGTGTATATATGTGTATATATATATGTGTATGTATATATATATGTGTGTATATATATATGTGTATATATATATGCGTGTGTATATATATATGCGTGTGTATATATATATGTGTGTGTATATATATATGTGTGTGTATATATATATGTGTGTGTATATATATATGTATGTGTATATATATATGTGTGTGTATATATATATGTGTGTGTATATATATATGTGTATATATATATATACATATATATATGTGTATATATATACATATATATATGTGTGTATATATACATATATATATGTGTGTATATATATATATATATATGAGGGGTCTTCAAAAAGTTCATGGAAACATTCATATTATCTTTAAATTCTATTTTTCCATGAACTTTATGAAGTGCCCCCACACACACACACAGACACGCAAGAATATATCCACATAAATATAGACACATTTTTAGAATAGTTTGTTAGGAGCCAACTTAGCCTGTGATTAAATTCCAAGTTGACCCTAGGGACAAGTGCAAATATTTGCTTTAGTATTTACTGACAGGAAAGACTGCCGAGAATATGGTATACTTTGTGGAGTGGCCATAAGCTTGATCTCTGGAATCAGATATAGACTTTCTTCAATACCCTGCCACTTAGAAAGTAACAAGATTGGGACTCTTATTTTTCTCATCTGTAACATGGGGACAATGCTACCCCACTGAGCTACCAAGAAGCCTGGTGGACATTCTCTATGGGATCATGACCATATTCACACTAGCATAAGATTTTTTCTGTTTTCTTAACTCTGGTTTTTACAGTACTATTTAATTTAGCTTATTCTTCAAATTATTCAAGAAAAAAATGTATAAAATGATGGAATAGGTAATTAGAACCTCCTATAAATGTATTTTGTTAATCTGTATAATATTTAGTGACTAAGAATTCCAGGAAAAGTCTTCAGTTACTCTTTTTATATTATTTGGCACAGAACAAATTTTACTCAAAATGCCCATTTGCACAAATTAGTATCACAGCCACTGCGGCCATGTCATGTACCTCATTTCACGTATCTGTCAGTTCCTCATCTTTTCACTAAACTGAAACCCGAAGTCTTTCTTCCAACGTACAAAAACAGAAGTGATTTATTTCAAATCCTAAATGTACCTCCATGCAATTTTTTTTTTCTAGACATTTCTAAGTCCTCTTGAAAAAACTGCTTTGAAACAGCATGAGGTTCCTGCTCTTGATACTGTTTTCATAACAAAGGTTCGGGACCATCCCCTCTTCAAGTCGAAGGAAGTTGCCAGAGTGTATGAGGGGAGTGGGGAGGTGGGGACACGTAAAATAAGATAATACCCTGATGACCTACCTGGGGGGCTGTAATTGGGCGAGCTTTCAAATTACAGCAGGGTGTGAAAGAGGCAGTCCCCAAAGCAGTTTTGTCAATGTTTTTTGTGCTACAGCAACGCACCTGGGGATTTTTCTTTTTGAATGCAAACTTAGCTCAACAATGGGTAATTCTAGAGTTTTCAAGTACACAGGACATTTTCTCACCTCCCACAACAATGTCTAAAGTGGATAAACCACAGGTAGAAATGGCCCTCGCACACTGTGGATATCAATAGTGTTAGAGACGGCCAGTCCCCTCTCTAAATATAGTATTTCAAAGCAGCAATTCCAAACCAAGCCATACAAAATTTCTAGTTCTGCTTTTAAGTTACTTTCTATTTGTTCTTTGAAGCAGAAAACCTGCAATCAACCACTTTTGTTATTTATCTGACTTCTGTTCAGGAGAGAAAATGTGTCTAATCAGGTAATGCGCACTTCGTTGGTATTCAAGCTGCAATCTTGGGTGAAAACCTTTAATACGCCTAAAGCAGGTGAGGAAGAGGAAGCAGGGAGAGCAGAAATAAACCAGCATCATGTTATTACCTGCTCATTCAGACAGCTCAGAACCATGGTCACACCCTTGCAGATGACGGTCCCTCAGTTGCAGGAGGCTTCTCCCGTCTACCACACTACCTTCCGTGGTTCAGAGAACCACCAGACTCACCAGTGTTTAAGGCTGAAAAAGGTTTCATGTACAGTAATTCACAAAGGCCTGGACACAAAACAAAGGAAAGTGTTCCCTTCCAACTCACAACACACAAGGAAGAGACCACCTTCACAGAGACATTTTGAAGAAAGGATGTGACGGGGACAGCAGTGCCCGGCCACCTGCTCCCCCTCAGAGGAGAGGACAATAAGTTACCTTTGTGTTCTTTGACAAGTGACCTTTTTGAGGCTCGGTTTCATTATGTCTAAATTCAAGACTAGTAATAAAACAGATAATAGTAACAATGCACTGAGTATTTGTAATGTTAGGCAATGTGCAAGGCACTTTATTTGAATATCTCCTCTAATTTTCAAAACAACCCTACAAAGGAAATGTTACTATTGCTAATTTACAAATGTGGAAACTGAGGCTGAAAAAGATGGAACCATTTGTTCAGGTCATATATGTAGGAAATGTAGAAAAGAAATTTGAATCCCCACATGTCTACCAAACCCATATTCTCCCCGACAGCAACATTGCCCTTCTGGAGATATGATTCTTCCTCCTCCCCGCAGGTGGTCATGAAAATCACATGAAAGAAGGTGTAAAATCTGCTCTAAGTGTACAATGTGAGTGTAACATAGCAGGTGATCGACAAGTAGGGAAAAGAGGGGGAGGGAAGGAAGAAGGCTTCCCATAAGAGAGAGGAAGTGAAGCAAAGTAACTTAGAACAGACTAGTCCTTGATTCCAAAGATGAGGAAATAATCAAAGCCACGGGTTTACTATGTAACGATTTATGCCTCTAGAATCCAAAATCTTATGAGAGGAAGACAAGTTCAAAGAGACAGTCGCGATGCTGGGTGTGTTTGTGGGAAGAGGTTTCCAGAGCACGGTGCCCCATGGAGCACCCCCCAGGGTCCCCGGCAGCTCCCTGCAGAGTACCGTTTTCAGCAACCCCATGATATGATTCCATAATTGCAGTGAGCTGATGCCAGAGGGAAACCCTGCTTTCATGCAAAATTGGCCCTGACTCACGCCCAAAAGGAAAGCTCACCAACCGCGATAATTGACCTGTGGTTTCTACTCCAAAGAAGAATGTGGCCTTCAGGAGTCAAATTATAGGGTTACAGTATTTCCCAGCCATAAACATCCAGTCAGCGGCTCATTATTAGGGCTTCTTGCTCTCCCCTTCTGGAAAGTCTTCAGTATTAGGGTGTGTTATCCAAGACTGTTTCCAAAGGACTCTTTACTGAGCCATCCAGTGTGCCCAGTGGGGGGTGGGGAGGGGCTCTCTGCTCGCTCTGGTTTTTGTTGTTTTAATCCAACGACCTTCCAGGAGGACCGACTGAGAAAATGCCTTTGTCAGTTACTGATGCATTGTCCTGTTCTTTCTCTGGTTTCGGAATGATAGCTTGTACTTAATTGATTACCAGCTTCTCTTCTCAACTATAATAGAACATATAGTCATCCAATCACCCAAGGAAGAGCCATTTCTTGGGATTTGACCATAGAAGTAAAACATTTATACAAGGGTACTTCAAAAAGTTCATGGAAAAGTAAAATTAAAAGATAATATGCATCTTCCCATGAACTTTTGAAGTATCCTCATATATACAGTCGTGGACCACATAACAACGTTTTAGTCAACAAACCTTGTATACGACAGTGGTCCCATGGGATTATAAAGGAGCTGAAAATTTCCTATCACCTAGTGACATCACAGCCATCACAGTATCATAGCACAATGCATTACGCACATAGGAATAATAGGCTGTACCATGTAGCATAGGTGTGTTCACATGATGAAATCACCTAAAGACACATGTTTTAGAACATATCCCCGTTGTTAAGTGACATGACTGTATGAGTGTGTGTATATGTGTGTGTGCATGTGGTGTGGGTGTATGGGGAATGTATGCATATTTATATATGTACATACACACACTTATACACAGAGCAAAAAGAGTATGAGTGATTCTTAAAATCTAAGGGAAGTTATGTGTTCCTAACCTTCTTGCAAATAAAAAAATTTGTGTTTTCCATTTCTGTGTGTGTGTCTGTGTGTGCATATATGTATATTTTTAAATAAACTTTCTTTTTTAGAGTAGTTTTAGGTTCACAGGAAAACTGAGCAGAAGGTACAGATATTTCCCATATACTCCCTGCCCCCCACCACACATACACAGCCTCCCCCACTATGAACATTCCCCCACCAGAGAGATACATTGGTTAAAATTGATAAACCTACATTGACACATCATTATCACCCAAAGTCCATAGTTTACATTAGGGCTCACTAAGTGTTATACATTCTATGGGTATGGACAAATGTATAATGACATGAAGATACAATCATAACCTTTTTTTAAAAATAGCCAGTCATTTGACCATGGGGTCCCATCTGCACCACAGCAGAGCCAGAGAGGCCTGCCTGACACCCCCCAGTGGTGGGACCCATGGCAGCTCTGATTGTCACAGGAGGCTGAACACATCAGCGCTGCTGTTCTATCTCATGCAGGAACAGGACTAGCTACAGGGGACAAACCAAGAGACTTAAATATATCAAGTCCAAAATGCAAACTTGTTCAAAACCAGAAATAGAAGGTTGAAACTCAACTACCCCCAGAAGGAACAGCATATGAGAATAAGGAGGGAAGCTAAGTGAGAAGGTCAAGGACATCAGGGGCTGCTGAGCCAGAATGCCTGCAACTCCTGTTCACTCTCTTGCTACATAGTTGAAAAAAGGTTTTGTTTGAGAACTAATGTCTCTTTGATGGCATAGGCTGAGTCTAAGCTTGGGCTCTAAGATTCATCAGCATTTATACAAACTAAATCAACGATGTGTCTCTAGAGCTCTAGAATATGAGCTCTAGAATTTGATGAAATCCAACATACCAATTTTTTTTATGGTTGCTGCTTTATGTGTCTAAGAATCTTACTCTACCCCAAAATTCCAATGATTATTATTTTTTGTTGTCTTCTAGGAAATTTATAGCTTTAGCTTATATGTTTAGTCTGTGATTTATCTCAAATTTATCTTTGTGTACGCTGGGAAGTTAAAGGTCAAGCCTCTTTCCTTTCCCATGTGAATATCCAGTTATTCCTCCATCATTTGTTGAAAAGAAACTTCCCTTTCTCAATAAATTGTGTTGGCATAGCAGCTTTGTCAAAAATCAATTGGCCATATAAGTTTGGGTGTATTTCTGGGCTTTCTATTCTGTTCCATAGATCTGTCTGTCCTTATGCCAATTCTACATCATCTTCATTTCTATAGCTTTATAACAAGTCTTGTAATGAAGCAGTGGAAATCCTTCAACATTATTCATCTTTTTCAAAAAGGTTTTGGCTATTACAGGTTCTTTGACTTTTATATAAATTTGAAAATCAGCTTGTAAATTTCTATAAAATGTTTTATTGGGATGTGTAGAAACTATAAATCAATTTAGGGAAAATTGGTAGTTTAACAAAATTACGTCTTCCTTTTTTAATACTACCCTAAAAATAAATAAAACACCTGGACTTAAAAACTTGAAATAGAAAGTAGATGTGAGTGAATAGTTTCTTAATTTCCAGCGGAAATTTTACTACTTGTTCAAAAAGTCACTTTCTAAAAGCAAGAATTTTGCATTAATGGAAACCAATTAGAACTCATTGCCAAGAGACTTGAAAATAAATAAACATATTAGGATTTTCTCCCTGGACCCATGCCTTAACCTGCCCTTGTCATTTAACAAAGATTCATTGAGTGCCTGCTAGTGTAAGGCACCACTCTTGGCACAGAAAACACTATTGTGACCAAAACACACAAAAATCCCTGCCTTCATGTAGCTTGCATTTTTTAGTGAAGACTTTCCAACATCTCCATGCTTAAAACCTTCAGAAGAGGTCCCCAACACATCTACATTATTCCAAATGTTGTTCATTATTAAATATTATATTTGTGAACACAGAAAATGTAAGCCTGAAAATAAGCCATGTGTATATGTGTGTGTGAGATTCCCAAACCGAAAATGAAAATAAGCCATGTGAATACATGTGTGTGTGTTTGTGTGTGTAAGATTCCTAAATTCACTCCTTTATGATTTTAGAATGAAACGCTTTTGACCTTGGCTCCTGTGGAAAAGCAAGGCTCCAGTTCAAGAAAGAATAGAGCTAATTTCCAGGAACAATGGATATTGGTTTATTTATTGTTTTCATGTAGAGAAGGCATACTTATTGCAGTTATTTGCATATGAACACTGCTTTTTGCCACCAGACAATCCCCGTTTGGACAACTACTTTTGGTATTCTGTGTGGATTAAAAGGAATATAAAGGAAGAAGGAGCTTTCCACGTGGGTACTAAATCAAAAGAGAAACTAGACAGGGGGTGGGGACAGGGAAAAGAGAGGGAGAGATATAAAGCCAAGAGAATAAATTATCAGCAAGAATCAGAACTATGCTGATTCTAAATATTTTTCAGGTACAAGCCCTCTGCTGAACCCACATATATCTTTCTCAAATTCCTGTATACAAATTTTTTCGCCTTTTTTCAAACAAGGAATACCTTTCTGTTTAATAGCCAAGTGTGAAATAACTAGTCATTACTTATTTATTTCAAGGGCATCTGATCTCCAAACCTTTGAGGAAAGACATTTTCCTTACAAATACGTTTGGTTTTTTTCTGATGGGGGGGACAGCAGGGAGAAGGGGCGAAAAAGGAAAGATCATCATAGGGGGCTGGCTGCTACCTCAGTTGGTTAGAGCTCGGTGTTATAACACCAAAGTCAAGGGTCTGGATCCCCATACCAGCCAGCTGCCAAAAAAAGAAAAAAAAAAAAAAATAGATCACCATGGGGGTAAACAACCACCATATTCCTGTTACTAATAGACTCAGTCTTGAACACAGGCAATCTATTTTATGCTTTCTGGAAATGAAAAGGAAAGATACAGCCATGCATATGTGCAAATTTTCCATAAAGAATCTACCAATAGCCATATATTTATAATCTGGAAAAGATATGGTTATCCAAATCTTAATTCTTTCTTGCACAAGAAACTCATACATGTTTTAAATGGAAAATATCAATCCATTTCTAATAAATTGGCTTTAAACTGACTAATTTTAATGAGAGTGTAAGCTCAGGCTGATTGATTTAGTAATATAATGTAGTTGGGCTCCAATTTTTAATAGTTAATTGTTCATTGCAAGGGATTGCTTTTGGGTCAACCTATCCCATTTCGATCATCACCTCATTACTGCTGGGTTCCTCACATCAATTCCTCATTCATTCCACATGCAGAAATTAATGAACAACTCAGAACATCCTTTATTTTCTTTGGGGGGAAATAGTTACTTTGGCAGGGCATGAGTATGAGCAAATGGAATGACATTCTAGAGCAAAGTAGCCCTTTTCTGTGTGGGATAAGAGACCAGAAGATGAATCATGAAAGGCCGTGGACTGGAACTTCCAGAGAGAGGCAAGGCAGTCTTCCAAGGGCCAAGAGGGAGGAAACCTTGTGACCCTTCCTCTAGTTCCAAAATGCAGAACTTAGAGAACACAATTAGACCAGAAATAGAGATGAGAGCAGCTTGGGAGCTTGATGTCATTTTGCAGTAAAGCTTCGGGCAGAGCAGTGTTTCCTTCCATGACATAATGATACAAGGTCTATTTTGGTATAATGAAAAAGACAGCACATCCGTTACATAAAACCATCTGTGTGCCAGTGATGACACAGCATATCCCAGTGCAGGCCAAACATATTTTGCTGAGGCAACGTCTGTCTCTATCTCTAGGTCACTTCAATGATCCACCAGGAAATCAAGGTGAAAGATGGAGACACATCCAGCACACTCTGAACTACAAAATTAGCAGTGAAGATTCTTGGAAAAGATCTTGAGGTCATCTAGTCCAACCTTCTAACTTTACATATTTGTTGAGCAAATGAGGCATAGAAAAGAAAAGTGACCTGCTCAGTATCAAACTAAGCCCCAACAAGACTGTGTCCAGAATTAACGTGGGTCTTCTGGTTACCTGTAGCGAGATTCTGCTTCTTCGTGCCTCTGCTCTTACTGTGTAACTCACTATATCAAAGATGAGCATGAGCTATAAAAACTTAATTGAGATAATTCACATACCATAAAGTTCACCTATTGAAAGTGTACAGTTTAGTGGTTTTTAGTATATGCAGACTTGTGCAACCACCACTGCAATCAATTTTAGAATATTTACATCACCCCAAAAGGAAACCCCATATCCATTAGCAGTCACTCCAAACTATCCCCCACCCCACCAACACCTGCTAGGCAACCACTAATCTCCTTTCTGTCTCTCCAGATTTGACTCTTCTGGACATTTTGTATAAATAGAATCACAGTAATGCGGCTTTGTGACCTGCTTCTTTCACTTGGCATGTTTTCAATGTTCATCCATATTGTAGCATTGATCAGTACTTCATTCATTCACGTGGCTGAGTAATATTCCACTCTGTAGACATACTACACTTTGTTTTTTCAGTCATCTGTTAATGAACAATTGGGTTTGTTCTTCTTTTTGGCTATTATGATTAAGACTGTTATGAACACTGTGTACAAGTTTTTGTGTAGAGTCATGTTTCCATTTCTTTTGGGTATATAACTCGGAGTAGAATTGCCGGCTCAAATGGTAACGTTAGGTTTAACACCGTGAGGATATTTTGCAAAATCCTTTGCAAAAAAAAATCTGCATCACTTTACATCCCCACCAGGATTGTAAGAGGGGTCTAATTTCTCCACATTTTGTCAGTACTTATGTTTTTCTGTCTTTTTTATTATAACCATCTTAGTGGCTGTGAAGTAGCAGCTCAATGTGGTTTTGATATTTTATTTCCTTGATGGCTAATGATGCTGAACATGTTTTCATGTGCTTATTGGACATTTTTATATCTTTTTTAAAGACATATCTATTCAGATCCTTTGTTCGTTTTTGAGTTGCTTGCCTTTTTATTTTGAGTGGTAAGAGTTCTTCTATACTCTGTATACTAGACCTTTAACAGATATATGATTTGCAAATGCTTCCTCTCAATCTATGGGTTGTCATTTTACTTTTTTGATAGTGTTCTTTGATGCATAAAAGTTTTAAATTTTGATTACGTACAGTTTGTCTATTTTTGTTTTTGTTGCTTGTGCTTTGGGGATCATATCTAAGAAGGTCACAAATATTTACTCCCATATTTTCTCTAAGAGCTTAATAACATTGGCTCTTATATTTAGGACTCTGATTCATTTTGAGTTAATTTTTGTATATGGTGTGAAGTAGGAGTCCAACTTCATTCTTTTGTATGTGTATACCTAGCACCATTTGTTGAAAAGACTGTTTATTCTTTCCCCTTGTTTTTGGCACCCTGGTTGATAATCAATTGATCATAGATTCATGGGCTTATTTCTAAACCCTCAATTATATTTTATTGATCTATGTGTCTATTCTTATGCCAGGACTACACAGTATTAATTATCCTAGCTTTGTAGTAGATTTTTGAAGTCAAAAAGTGTGAGTCACTTGACTGTGTTTTTTGTTTTTTGGGATTTTTTTTCAAGATCATTTTAGCTATCTGGGTCCCTTGAATTTCATATTAATTTCGTGATCAGATTGTCAGTTTTTGCAAAGAAGCCAGCTCGTATTTTGCTATGGATTTTGTTGAATCTGTAGAGCATGAGCTTATGATAAAATATTACTAATGAAATAAAAGAATCAATAATCCATAAATCTCTATCTCTGCACTTTTTCAGACTATTATCATCCCTTTCTTATTTTACTGGAAAAATCTCAGAATTTTCAACCTAATAAAAAAGGAAATGGAGCTAACAGTCATGTAACTCCCACTATCTTCTTGTCCCCATGATAAACATGTTTAGATAAGTTTTGCCTCATTGGATTCTCCATGACAATCCTGTAAGAAACAGATGGTATTATCTCCATTTTACACACAAGGCAACAAGATTCATACAAATTAGGTAACATGCTCAAATCTCCACAGCTACGAAAAGGAGAAGCCATGTTTTCTACCAAGA
Organism: Cynocephalus volans; assembly: GCF_027409185.1. Lineage (NCBI taxonomy): Eukaryota > Metazoa > Chordata > Mammalia > Dermoptera > Cynocephalidae > Cynocephalus > Cynocephalus volans. The sequence continues at coordinate 49,789,177 of NC_084462.1, forward strand.
TCCAAGCTGTACTGATATACCAAAGTGCTTGAAGAGTTTTATGTTATTTCCAAGAAAATCTGTCTTTCCTAAAGGTATCCTGTAACTTTCCATTGTTGGTCTGTAGAATGACCTTCTTTCTGGAGAAGAACACAAATGAAACATTTGAAAGTTCTCAAGAGATTATCAGTTAAATGACTATAGGTACAGTTCCTAAAGCATATGTTTTATACTTTAATCAATTACATGATGTTGAGGAATTTTTCAGAAAATCCAACCATGAGTGTTCATGTTTCACATTTACATCCTATATTTGCAACCATCGGTGATTATTTCTCAGGAGTATTTAGGAATTCTTAACTTGGGAAAGCTAATTATTCATTCCTCCAAGCCCTTAGAGCAAAATCTATAATCAGAGGATTTTAATAGAAATAAATAATACTTTATAAAATGTTTCATCAACAAGTGAGTTTGAAAAACAGTAGATTAAACAAAATCAATCAAGTTTCTTTGTTTCAGGACTTCTCATTTAACATTAGACTCAAGTGTATTCTAAAATCTCCAAAGTTTCTCAAACACATTAGATGCCCATTAATTGGGTTCCTTGTGGAAACAGCACCTCATGGAACATAAGCTAGCCTGAGGAAATTCCATAAATGTCCTGTATTCCTTCAGACTTCTACAGCAATATTTTCCTTGCATAAGGTTAATGTTTACCACTCCCCCTCCCCCAACCCTTACTACCACCATCAGCACATAGATTTTAAATGCAAGCACTTATCAAATATCTATCTGGAAAAGTTTCTAAATATTTACATAATTATATTTTAATGTCCTCATTTGTTATATTATCACATGTTCTGCATATAAGAAACCATGCAATAAATGCTACCTGAAAGCCAATGCCAAGAGAAGTTTCACCCCTTCACACAAATGCATACTTGCTTTGATATGGAAAGTTGTATAATACAACATATTTTTCATTTTTGCCTTGGCTCCCAAGAATTTATCTAATCTAAGTACCTACTCACAGTATATAACACAGTATATACTGGTCCCTGAAGCATTTATGTACTGGCTTTTTAAATTTGTGGTTGTAGGTGTATTTTTGACTTGCCTTCTGTGTTTTAATATTGGATTCTACCTCCATTCTTATCAGTAATTGGGGCAAGAAAGAAACTATGCTCACAGCAAAAACAAAACTAAACCAAAAAAACTCCAATGGTTTTAAATATGAGCTTCCAATCAACAGTCACAAGAACATACCAAATTGCAGGCATCATTTGGGTGGTGCTTACTTGGTGGATGAGAAACTTTACATGTTGGGTTGCAGGATGAGTCACGATTTATTTATTAAACAACAGTTAATGTTTCTCCAGAGCAAAGCTAGAGATGCCACAAAGTAAATTAATTGGTAAGCAAACAAATGTGTTATCTATGAAAACTTGCTCATCACAATAAAGCTTACAACTAGACCTTTTTGAGAAATTCCGAATGGAAAGATTTATGGATGCATATAAGCAAAATTTGGTCTAGATATTTTCAAAGTTGTATTTGAAGATTAAGTTATTTTTCAATTCTGATGTCAGGATTTCGAGCCACTTTTATGTAATGCTGTATGTAGAGTCAGTAGAGAAATAGGAATAGACTTTTGAGAAATCACATTTATAATAATGAGGGGAAAAAAACACAGATAGGACAAATGGGTGCCCTGAACGGTCCAATTTTTAAAGTTCCTACATTTGCACATGGTTGCTTTGGCCCCACTCCACCATTATCATTCCCAGTGCTAAAGCTCCTTGAAATTTATGGAAGCACTTTTGAAACAGGTGGAGTTTTATGATGTCTAACTCTTTCCAAAGAAGTAACCTAAAGCTTGTGTTCTGCCATGTGACCCTTGGACCAAGGGCTGAGTACCCCCTGATGACTGGTGAACTGAATGAAGATGGCCAGTTTGCAAAGACTGGTCAGATCTATGAATATTCAATTAGGATTCATGAAACAGGAAATTAAGGGACACAGCAGCACTCTTAGAAGCAAATTCCAGACATAGAACAGGCCTGACCAGACATGACAGGATTCTATCACGAGGGAACGAGATAAAGCATGAGTAAGCAAAGTGTGGTCTGGACAGAGATTAAAAAAAAAACAGTTACAGAATTGGAGGGTTTACAAGTAGCTCAACTATATATCATGACTACCATTTAGACTGTCCTTGGGACTTTTAATTGTTAGGTCGTGTGTAGAACCATTGGTGGGGGAAGAGGTTGTTTGATATTTGCTCTGGGAAAGGAAGAGCAAAACCAAGCCAACTTTGAGAGAGCTCACACTCCACTCTTTGGTAGTTCCTGGCCTGGAGTCCATTAGATTCCTGCTGCACTCATGACATCCCTTCTCCTCTTCTCTCCTCGCTACTGCTACAGTGACAAAAACCTTAGAAGAAAATCCAGGAGCTTGCCTGTACAACTTATGAATGGGTGGAGCATGCAAACCAAAGCAAGAAATACAGAAACTATTTTTAAAACAGACTTTTTTGACTATACCAAACATTACATTATTCGACATAAATATAGGTCCATATGCAAATGGTAGAGTTGAAAAAAATATTTTCCACGCCAATAACAGAAAAAAAGGTGATATCAATACAGTGCAAAAGATTTTACGAACTAGCAACTGTCAACTAAAAAAACAACTCAATAGAAAAGCTGGGAAAGAACATGAATAGCAAGTCACAGAAGTGTGAATCCAAATGGTGATTATACAAAAAGACACATAAGCTCATTAAAATTAGGGGAAATGCAAATTAAAAGAAACAGTGAGGTAGCAGTTATACTCATCAGACTGGTAAAATTTATTTTTAAAACCTTAAATTTATTGCTGGAGAATATATGAAGAAGACCATGCTCATGTACTTTGCTGATTGAAATGTAAATCATAAGAAAAATTTACTAAAACTAAAAATATGTGCATCTCTTTTAATCTAGAAATTCCTCTTCTGGTTGTCTGACCGAGAGGAAGTCAAAACAATATGTTTACAAACACCCATACACACACACACACACACACACACACACACACACACACACACACACACACACACACTTTATGGCAAAGGAATAAAAATGAAGTGATGAAATGAAGGTCCATCAATGAGAAAAATGTTAAGTTAATTATGGTACTTCTGTACCTTGGAGTATTACACAGTCATTAATAAGAATGATTTCTACAACACGTTTTTGAATGAGATAGGCATGGTGAGAAATTTTTTTTAGCAAATTACTATGGTTTTCTAGATAAGATAACAGTATATGGCACCCATGTTTTGTCCACATTCATTTCTTAGCATGCTCTTGGAGTACAGTCTTCATTCTTGAACTATTTTAAAGGACCAAGCAGCATTCACAATTAACCCCCATCCCAACCTGAACTTAGTTGGAGTAAGCAAAGAGCTGTCCATTCACGATCAACTCTTTGGACACAGGCTGGTCACTGTTCCTGTACACTGAGGAAATCTAGGTGCTTCTTTAATAATCAAGATAATGGACAGTGACCAAATTCAGTTTCTTGTTTTTTTGTTTTCTAATTTTTTAGAGAAAGACATTAGAGACTTTAATGTATTCAGCCTTGCTGACAAGTTAAAATTTTAAAAAAACAAACATCTCTTGGGCAAAGGCAATGCTAAACCAGTAATTGGAACTACAAACTCTGTGGCACCCAAATGGAGGGCTTTACATTTGGAGAGAGAAATCTTCCTGGCATGGTTCAAAAGAGGTAGATGCTTAAACTTTTTTTAATGTGGAACCCAGAGATTTTTTTCTTCCTTTACTGAAGGGACTTAGCTTCAAATCAAAAAGTGATTGAGGGCCGACCCCATGGCTCACTCGGGCGAGTGCGGCGCTGGGAGCGCAGCAGCGCTGGGAGTGCCGAGGCTGCAGGTTCGGATCCTACATAGGGATGGCCAGTTCGCTCACTGGCTGAGCGCAGTGCAGGCAACACCAAGTCAAGGGTTGTGATCCCCTTACTGGTCACAAAAAAAAAAAAAATAGTGATTGAATGGAGCAGCATCAGTTTTGACTGCTCTTTTTATTTGGGACACTAAGAGACTAGCTTCTTTTTTTCCCTTGTCAGAGGCATTTGAAAAAGTAGGTATTGCCCCTTATATTGCAGAAAAATATAGCACTATTATAACTACATGTTGAGAGCTTTTAAAATGGAGAAGAAAAAGTCAACTACCTTATTTAAAAAATGGTTTAGAAATAGGACAGACAGTCTATGAGTAAAAAATGCAAGAGGTCCTGAGCTGTACTGAAAGATGTCTGCTATGGTCTGGAAAGTGTCCCCCAAAATTCATGTGTTGGGAACTTAATCCACAATTAAACAGTATTGAGAGGTGGGACCTAATGGGTAGTCATGAGAGCTCTACTTCATGAATCAATTAATGCCACTATGAAAAGGGCTTGTGGAAGTGGGCTCTCTCTCTCTCTCTCTTACCCTTCTACTTTCCACCATGAGAGGACGCAGCAAGAAGGTCCTCACCAGATGCTGGTGCCTTGATCTTGGACTTCCCAGCCTCCACAACTGTGAGAAAGAAATTTCTGTTCTTTATAAACTATCCAGTCTGTAGTATTCTGTTTTGGCAGCACAAAACAGACTAAGAAAATGCTTAGCCTTGTTTGTGGTAGATTTGTCTTGTGCCAACATAAATAAAGTAGAAATATATTTTCCAGAATTCCACAAAAGGGACATGGTACATGGGATTTAGAGGATGAAAGGCAAGTAGGAACCATATTTCTTTCTTTTTTTTTTCAGCTTTATTGAGGTATAATTGACAAAAATCTTACATATTCAAGGTGTACAATGTGATGTTTTGATACTGTATACATTATGAAATAATCACCACAATAAAATTAATTACACATCACCTCATATAGTTATCTTTGTGTGTGTGAGTGGTGAAAATACTTAAGACCTACTTTCTTTGCCAATTTCAAGTATACAATACACTATTACTACCTATGGTCACCATACAGTACATTGGGTCTCCAGAACTTAGTCATCTGAAAACTAAAAGTTTGTATCCTTTGACCCACATTTTTCCATTTCCTTCATCTTCTGACCCCTGGTAACCACCCTTCTATTCTGTTTCTATGAGTTCAACTTTTTTATAGTCCACATATAAGTCAAATCAAGCAGTATTTGTCTTTTTGTGTCTAGTTTATTTCACTCAGCATAACGTCCTCTAGGTTTATCCACGTTGTCACAAATGGCATAATTTCCTTATTTTGTAAGGATGAATAGTATTCCACTGTAACAACCATACATAAATTGTTCAACCAGCTCACACAATTACATAAGGTCAAATCCACAGCATTGTTGTTTATTATGCATATTTCTCAGTGGTTCTTTTCTTGTTCAAATTCTAATTGATGCCTTACTCAAAATAAGAGGAAGGCAAATTCAAATTTCACTGAAATAGGCTTCCAGTCAAGATGGTGGAATAGACAGTCCCCAGTGTCACTCTCCTCCACAAATCAACCAATTTACAACTACAAAAAAAGCAACAATGGCCAAGCTGGGGTCGTTAGTGCTCAGGGGAAGAGGAGGAGAGACTTACGGAGTGCACAAAGGCAGGAGAAGCCACAATGAGAGAAAAAAAAACACTCCAACCATTTCATGCTACGGCCACTTTAAACCTGGAGCTACTTAGCACGCAGAACAGGAGCCAGCAAAAGTTGCAGCTATGCCCTTTGGATGAAGTTGGTTGGAGGTGGCAGAGAAAAAGAGGGCCTTGGTGGCCCCCACACCAGCAAGACCACTAACAGGGTTCCCATGGACCTGCATAGGAGCTAGGAGCCACAACAACTGAAAAAAAGGAGCCACTCAGAGGCTGGTGAGTCATCTCGAGGGACTGATGCACAGCCCATCCCATGGGAAGTGTTTGCAGCATGGGCAGTGGGGGAGACAGGCCCACCTGGGGAACACTGGGGCACAGCAAGGACAGCTGACCTACACCCCAATCGGTGAAGGACCACTCAGAGGAGACTGGTCAGGAATATAGAATTACATGGTGTATTAGTCTGTTTCCATTGCTTATAACAAAGTACCTGAAACTGGGTGATTGATAAAGAAAAATGACATATATTGCTTATGGTTTCTGAGGCTGGGAAGTCCAAAGTCCATCTGGTGGTGGCAACAGTGACCCAGAGGTCTCACATTGCAAGATGGTGGAAGCAGGGAGAGCAGAGAGAGAGACAGACTCTCCTCTTTTAAAGCCTCAGAACCACGCTCCTGACCACCATTTTTAATCCATTCCCTATGGCATGGTCCTACAATCCATTCCCCTCCTCAAGGCTCCACCTTTAAGTTAACCTAATAGGATTTCCCACCCTCTTAACAGTCACAGTGGGGGCTACATTTCTAATATGTAAAACTTGGGGACACAATTCAAGCTTCAGGGAGTTTTGGGGGGACATAATTCAATCCCTTACACATGAGGTGCATTTTGATGAAAAGACTCAGGCCCATATCAGAGTTTCTACACAACCCAGGTGCACCAGGTCTCTGGAGAGCTGGAAGTACCTATAAAGTCAGCCATTAAAACCTGAGCTGCACAAAAAGCCTTCCCTAGGGAATCAGCAACAAAGCAGCAATATAGCTAAACCACACAGCTCAAGTACTGGTCACCACAGGAAGTTCCCCCATTTTAGAAGTAAGCAAAGGACAAAAAATTAGTTCAGGCCCAGGTATACCACCAGTGCCTCGGGGTCCTCCCAGGAACCTGAGGTATGGAGAAGGGGACTGGACTCACTTCCCACAATCAGGCACACCGCCAGTGCCAAGGAGCATGCCAAAAACATCACATCCATGTCGGTGGCCCACCACAGCTACCAAAATAACCACAGCTGCTGTGAAGTGGCTAGATGCCACAACCACCATGCAGATGGTCCTCCAGCCACTGGAGTGCATTGACAAAAGGAGAGTCATCAGCAGAGACCAAAGAAAAGAAGAGGATGTCTCTCTCCACAAAGCCCATTCCAGAGTGACAGAAGAAGCATCTGCTCTATGATAATATTGGGGCACAAAAACACACCTCTCAGCATTGGACTGATCATGTAGGCGACAAATCAACAGAGTAACTATTACTCTTTCAGAAGGAGAGAAGAAATCTAGGGTTGTCAGAGGGGGTTGGTGGAGAGACAAGGGAATAGGAAGAGATTGGATAAAGGGCATAAAGAATAAGTATGATTTGTAACAATATATATGCTAGTAATATTGATTTGATCAACATATGTCAACATTGAACCCCCAAAATACATATAATCAATTACGATTCAATAAAATTTTTTTTTAATTACACCGAAATACAATTGGTGAATATTCAATTCAATTTGATTATGTATTTTACTTTGGATGACAGCTGTAGGAAAACAGGCACATCATATATTGTTAAAGAAATGAAAAAAATGCTACAATACTTACAGAGAAGAATTTGATAACACCTAGTAAAATAGTATATAAATTTACTCTCAGATCCTGGGGTACTAATTTGGAGTCTATCCTAAAAATACACTGGCAAAAATATAAAATGATGCATGTAAAAACTTATTCATTGAGACGTAAATTTAATAACAGGAGACTGGCAATAATCCAAATGTACATCAAAAGGGAACTGATTGAAAGATTATGATAAATCCAAACCATGAAGAAGTATGAAGCTGTCAAAGATAATGAGGTGTATCTCCACATATTACTATGGGTTGATTCTAGGATACAGCAAATATAGTAAAAAGTAAAAAATGTAAGGAGGAAAAAATGTGTGCTACTATTTATCTAAGAATTAGGAATTGCAAAAAGTAAAAAATGTAAAGTAGAAAAAAGTGTGTGCTACCATTTATCTAAGAATATTGTATAATGAGGAATATATTGATTTAATCATTGATTAAACATTTGATTAAATGTTACCTATCAGAGGAAGAGATTGTAAGGGATAAAGATAGAAGCTATACTTCTCCAAATATTTATTGATTTTACTTTGAAACCATAACAAAATTTCATATAATTGTAAAACCAAATTAAATTTTAAAAACTATTCCTGAAAATTAAAAGCAAAATGACAGAGAATTAAAGATGTTGGTTAGGATGCAGAGAAAAGGGAACCCTCCTACACTGTTGGTGGGACTGTAAATTACTGCAGCCATTATGGAAAACAGAATGGAGGTTCCTCAAACAACCACAGATAGAAGAATTGTCAGATGATCCAGCAATCCCACGGCTGGGTATATATCCAAAGGACTGGAAATCATCATGCTGAAGGGACATCTGCACCCCCATGCTTATCACTGCTCTATTTACAACAGCCAAGAGTTGGAACCAACCTAAATGTCCATAACTGGATAACTAATTAAGGAAAACATGGTATATTTATACAATGAGATACTATTCTGCCATAAAAAAAAAAAAAAGAATGAAATACTGCCACTCAGAGCAACATGGATGAATTTAGAGAAAATTAAGTTAAATAAGCCAGGCACAGAAAAAGAAATACCACATGTCCTCACTTGTAAGTGGGAACTAAAAAATAAATAAATTTTTTTAAAAAGATACAGCAATACAACAATCACAATAATATGCTGAACTCTCAAAAGGAGAGAACAGAACTGAGGTTCTGAGAACTGAGAACAGAGGTGGGAAAGACGGGAGAGGCAGAAGGCGTAAGGAAGGAATTGGTAATGAGCCCCCAAAATTATTACATTGTATAATGTTGAATATACTAATTACCCTGATTTGAGCATCACATATTGCACACAGGTATTGATATTCAACTCTGTACCCCACAGAACTACAGTCAACTATGTTACAATAAAAAAGCAAAATGATATAAATGTACTTAATAAATATATGTATTAAGTTGGCAACATAACCATGCAGACAAGAACTATTCCAACTGACATCAAAACACAACAATTAAAGTGATCAACCCTGCTGTGATACACTAAGCACAAAAAGGATTGTTTAAAAAAATTCTGACACTGTTTTCTGCAGCCATATTGTTGTTGGAAGCAGTGGTGCTGGTATTTTGAGATTCTTTCATATATATTACGGAATAAGTCATGTGTAACTATTTTGGTGTCATTGAGAATCAGGATTTTTGACATGGCAGAAAAGAGATAGAGATGTAAAATTGATGCATTAAGTAAAAAATTGCTATTTCTAAAGTTGAACTGAAATATTAGGATGAATTTATTATTTATTTTATTTTTTAAAATATATTTCCTAGCTCTAGCCTAGTAATAACAACCAACTCAGTAGCAATGAGCACTTCAGATAGCATTGTCTGTGGCAACAAAGCCAACAGTTGAGAACAACTGTCCTAACCAGTGATCAGGGATATGAGAGAAGACACAAATCACCAGTCTCATAAAGGAGATGGCTGAAATAGCTACAGATTATAAGAAGAGAATATTATGAACACCTGTAAGCCAGTGAAGTCAACAACTTAGATGAAAATGAAAAAAAATCTTTAAAAGACACAAACTATATGCACTCATTCGAAAAGAAATACTGTCGATACCATGAATGACCCCATATCAGTGGTTCTCAGATAGGGGTAATTTTGCCTACCCAGAGACATTTGGCCATTTCTGGAGACATTTTTGCTTCTCACAACCAGGTTGGGGGACTATTGGCATTTAGTAGATAGAGTATAGAGATACTGCTAGCCATGCTACAATGCACAGGGCAGCTTCCAAAAAGAAAAAAAGAAATATCTGGCACTAATCATCAGTAGTGCCAAACTTGGGAACCCTACACAATACCGACTAAAAAAATTGAATTTGTAATTAAAAATCTTCTAACAAAGAAAAACTTAGGTCTATTTGTGAATTCACTAGTGAATTATAGCAAACCTTCAAGGAAAAATATAATACCATTTCTACACAAACTAGACCAAAAAGTTGAAGAGAAGAAAACATTTCTCAATATATTCTCTGAGGCCAACATTAACCTAATACCAAAACCCATCAAAGATATTATAAGAAAAGAAAACCACAGATATTCCCCACAAACATAGATGCAAAAATTTTAAATTTCAGTGAATTGAATTCAATGATATGTAAAAATTGTAATACACCATGGCCAAGTGGGATTTAGACCAGAAATGCAAGTTTTCTTTACTATTCCAATATCCATCAATGAAATGCACAGTATTAAAAGTCTAAAAAAGAAAAACCATATGATCATCTCAATAGATATTTTTTAAAGCATCTGGCAAAATCCAACATCCATATCTGATAAAAACAAACAAAAAAACACTCTCAGCAAACCGGTGACAGAAGAGAATTTGAACAACCTGATAATGGACATTTACAGAAACCACAGCTGACAACTTAATTAACAGGTTACAGACTGTGCAATAAGGCTACATAAATAAATAAATTCATAAATACATATATAAAGACATAAATGGTATTAAGACGGAAAAGAATAGCATAAAACTATCTTTATTCATAGATTACATAATTCTTTATGAATAAAATCCTGTAGGATCTACAAATAAAGCTTCCTCAACTAATAAGTGAGTGTAATAAGTTTTCAAGACACAAGGTCAACATCTAAAAATCAGTTACATTTCTTTATACGAACAACAAATAACCAGGAATTTAAACTAATTTTTAAATTTCCATTTTTGATAGCATCAAATAGAGATAAATCTAACAAAACATATAAAAGATTTTTGTATTGAAAACCTCAAAACACTACTGAGAGAAATTAGAGAAGATGTAAATAAATAGAGAGATATAAGGAGGGTTTTTTTTTTCTTTTTTTATGAGAAAATGACAAGCTAACTGTAAAGTTTATATGGCATAGGACCAATTTATAGGAACTTTATAATGCAAAGAACCTAGAAAAGCCAAAACAACTTTGAAAAAGAGAAACGTAGCTAAAGAACTAGTGCAAACTGATTTTTAGACTCCTTAGAAAGTACAGTAATTAAGACAGTGTGACATCGGCATAAGGATAGACAAACAGATCAGTGGAGCATAATAGGGAATGCCAAGCTAAATTCACACCTATAGAGTTTATTGATTTTCAGCAAAGGTGAAAAAGCAACTTCATAGAGAAAGAAGAGTGTTTTCAATACATGAGGGTGAAGCAATTGGATACAAACTTCAACCTACATTTCACTCCCCAAACAATAATTAATTCAAAATGGATCATAGACTTCAACATACAACCTAAAAATACAGAACTTCTAGAAGATAGCAGAAAGCCTTTGAAATTTTGGGCTAGGCAAAGTTTTCTTAGCTATGACACCAACAGCATGACTGATAAAAAAAAACTTTTTTTTAAATTGGGTCCAAACAAAATTCAAAACTTCTCCTCCTTAGAAGAAACTGTTAATTTGAACAGACCAATAACAATAAAGGAGATTGAAGCTGTTATCAGAAGGCTCCCAACAAAGAAAAGCCCAGGACCAGATGGATTCACAGCAGAATTTTACCAAACATTCAAAGAGGAATTGACACCGATTCTTTACAAACTATTCCAAAAGATTGAAACGGACGCAAATCTCCCAAACTCATTCTATGAAGCAAACATCATCCTGATACCAAAACTAGGTAAAGATATAACCAAAAAAGAAAACTACAGGCCGATATCCTTGATGAATATAGATGCAAAAATCCTCACTAAAATACTAGCAAACAGAATACAGCAACACATATGAAAAATTATTCATCACGATCAAGTGGGATTCATCCCAGGGATGCAAGGTTGGTTCAACATACGCAAATCAATAAATGTGATACACCATATTAATAAACTCAAACACAAGGACCATATGATCATCTCTATAGATGCTGAAAAAGCATTTGATAAAGTTCAGCACTCATTCATGACAAAGACCCTCTATAAGTTAGGTATAGAGGGAAAGTATCTCAACATAATTAAAGCCATATATGACAAACCCACTGCCAATATCATCCTGAATGGGGAAAAGCTGAAAGCTTTTCCTTTAAGAACAGGCACCAGACAAGGATGCCCACTCTCACCACTCCTATTCAACATAGTGTTGGAAGTACTAGCCAGAGCAATCAGAGAAGAGAAGGAAATAAAGGGCATCCAGATTGGAAAAGATGAAGTCAAACTGTCCCTGTTTGCAGATGACATGATCCTATATATCGAACAGCCTAAAACCTCTACAAAAAAACTGTTGGAATTGATAAATGATTTCAGCACAGTAGCAGGATACAAAATCAACACACAAAAATCAGTAGCATTTCTTTTCTCCAATAGTGAACATGCAGAAGGAGAAATCAAGAAAGCCTGCCCATTTACAATAGCCACCAAAAAAATAAAATACTTAGGAATTGAGTTAACCAAGGAGGTGAAAAATCTCTATAATGAGAACTACAAACCACTGCTGAGAGAAATTAGAGAGGATACAAGAAGATGGAAAGATATTCCATGCTCTTGGATTGGAAGAATCAACATAGTGAAAATGTCCATACTACCCAAAGTGATATACAAATTCAATGCAATCCCCATCAAAATTCCAAAGACATTTTTCTCAGAAATGGAAAAAACTATTCAGACATTTATATGGAACAATAAAAGACCACGAATAGCCAAAGCAATGCTCAGCAAAAAAAATAAAGCTGGAGGCATAACACTACCTGACTTTAAGCTATACTACAAAGCTATAATAACCAAAACAGTATGGTACTGGCATAAAAACAGACACACTGACCAATGGAATAGAATAGAGAATCCAGAAATCAACCCACACACTTACTGCCATCTGATCTTCGACAAAGGCACCAAGCCTATTCACTGGGGAAGGGACTGCCTCTTCAGCAAGTGGTGCTGGGATAACTGGATATCGATATGCAGGAGAATGAAACTAGATCCATACCTCTCACCGTATACTAAAATCAACTCAAAATGGATTAAGGATTTAAATATACACCCTGAGACAATAAAACTTCTTAAAGAAAACATAGGGGAAACACTTCAGGAAATAGGACTGGGCACAGACTTCATGAATACGACCCCAAAAGCACGGGCAACCAAAGGAAAAATAAACAAATGGGATTATATCAAACTAAAAAGCTTCTGCACAGCAAAAGAAACAATGAAAAGAGTTAAAAGACAACCAACAGAGTGGGAGAAAATATTTGCAAAATATACATCTGACAAAGGATTAATATCCAGAATATATAAGGAACTCAAACAACTTTACAAGAAGAAAACAAGCAACCCAATTAAAAAATGGGCAAAAGAGCTAAGTAGGCATTTCTCTAAGGAAGATATCCAAATGGCCAACAGACATATGAAAAAATGCTCAACATCACTCAGCATCCGGGAAATGCAAATCAAAACCACATTGAGATACCATCTAACCCCAGTTAGGATGGCTAAAATCCAAAAGACTATGAATGATAAATGCTGGCGAGGCTGCGGAGAAAAAGGAACTCTCATACATTGTTGGTGGGACTGCAAAATGGTGCAGCCTCTATGGAAAATGGTATGGAGGTTCCTTAAACAATTGCAAATAGATCTACCATACGACCCAGCCATCCCAGTGTTGGGAATACACCCAGAGGAATGGAAATCATCAAGTCGAAGGTATACCTGTTCCCCAATGTTCATCGCAGCACTCTTTACAATAGCCAAGAGTTGGAACCAGCCCAAATGCCCATCATCAGATGAGTGGATACGGAAAATGTGGTACATCTACACAATGGAATACTACTCAGCTATAAAAACGAATGAAATACTGCCATTTGCAACAACATGGATGGACCTCGAGAGAATTATATTAAGTGAAACAAGTCAGGCACAGAAAGAGAAATACCACATGTTCTCACTTATTGGTGGGAGCTAAAAATTAATATATAAATTCACACACACACATACACACATACACACACAAACCGGGGGGCGGGGGAAGAAGATATAACAACCACAATTATTTGAAGTTGATATAACAAACAAACAGAAAGGACATGGTTGGGGGGGAGGGGGGAGGGAGAAGGGAGGGAGGTTTTGGTGATGGGGAGCATTAATCAGCTACAATGTATATCGACAAAATAAAATTAAAAAAAAAAAAAAAAAAAAAAAAAGAAGAAGAAACTGTTAAGAAAGTTGAAAGACAAGCTACAGAGTGGGAGAAAATATTTGCAAATCACATATCTGATAAAAGATGTGTCCAGAATGCATAAAGAACTCTCAAAATGTAATATAACAAAAAAATGTATGAAAGACTTGAATAGGCTCTTCCCCAAAGAAGATAAGCAGGTAACAAATCAGCACATGAAAAGATGCTTAATATCATTAATTGGTCAAGAATACAGATTAAAACGACAATGTGATACCATTGAGAACATCTCAAGGTATAATCACTGAACATACAAGGTTTTTTTAAGGATATCAAGCATTTGGGACTTTTATTCTATCCACAACTGGTGGAAATGTAAAATGATACAACCACTTTGGAAAACAGTTAAACATACACCTACCATAAGACCCAGCCGTTCCACTCCTACCTATTTACCCAAGAAAAATGAAAGCATATGCCTATAAAACACTTAAAAACAAATGATCATACCAGCTTCATTTGTAATAGCCAAGAACTAGAAACAACAAAAAAAATATTCATCCACAGATGAATAGATAAACAAATTATGGTATATCCATACAATGGAATATTTTTCAGCAATAAGACCTGTTTATACATACTACTTGGATGATTCTCAATGTAATTATGCTGACTAAAAGAAACAAGACGGAAAAAAAAGAGAGAGAGTACATACAGATTCAATGCAATCCCTATGAAAATCCCAGCAAATATTTTTGCAGAAATGAAAAGCTGATACTAAAATTCCTGTGGTATTGCAACATACCCACAAATACCCAAAACATCTTGAAAAAGATAAATAAAGTTTAAGAATTCACAGTTCTTGACTTTGAATTTTATTACAAAGACACAATAATTAAAACAGTGTGGTAGCGGCATAAGGATAGATACAGATTAATAGAATAGAATTGATGGTCCAGAAATAAACCCATGCATCTATGTTCAATTGACCAAGAACATTCAATGTGGAAAGAACAGTCTTTTCAACAAATAATACTGGGATAACTGGATATCCACACACAGGAAAATAAAGTTGAACCACTGCCTCATACCATATATAAGAATAAACTAAAACTGGATCAAAGACTTAAATGTAAGAGATAAAACTATAAAATTCTTAGAAGAAAACCTTTTAATCTAAGGTCATAAACCTTTAAACCTTTAAATCTAAAGTCATAAAAGAATAAGCCTGTCTGACCTTAGATTTGGCAATGCATTCTTAGATATTATACCAAAAGCACAACCAACAAAAGACATAATAGATAAATTGTACTTGATCCAAATTTAAAATAACAAGTGTTTTGAAGATGTGGAGAAATTGGAACCCTCATACATTGCTGATAAGAACATAAAATGGTGCAGCCACTATGGAAAACAGTTAAGCCTAGAATTACAATATGACCAACAATTCCACTTTCAAGTACATACCCAAAATAACTGAAAAATTGTTTTGGCTATTTGGGGGTCCCTTGCAATTCTACATGAATTTTAGTATCAGCTTTTTATTCAAACATAACTTTGCCCATGAATGTTCATAAGAGATCTATTCACAAGAGCTAAAAGGTGGAAACAACCCAAATGTACATCAGCAGATAAATGGATAAACAAAATATGGTGCATTCATACAGTGGAATATTATTCATACATAAAAAGAAATGTAGTATTGAAACATGCTGCAACATGGATGAACCTTAAAAACATCATGCTAAGTGAAAGAATCAGGACCCAAAAGGCCACATGACATGATTCCATTTATATGAAATGTCTAGAATAAGTAAATCCATAGAGACAGAAGGCAGTTTAGTGATTGCCAGGGGCTGGGGGAAGGTGACAAGGGGAAGGAACTGCTTAAGGAGTACAGGGTTTCCTTTGGGGGCAATCAAAATGTTTTAGGACTAGATAAAGGCAAGGGTTACACAACATCATAAATTTATTTAATGCCACTGAACTGTCTGCTTCAAAATGGTTTATTTAACATAATTTGAATTTTACCTCAATAAAAGAAAAAAGAGTACATACTGTATGATTTCATGTGTATAAAATTCTAGAGAATGCAAAGTCATCGATGGGAACAGAAGGCAGATCAGTGATTGTCTTTGGATAAGGCTAGAAGGTAGACATGGGGAGGCAAATTAAAAAGGGCACAGGAAACTTAGAGGCGTGATGGATACGTTCAGTATCTTGACTGTGGTGGTAGCTTCATGGGTGTACACATGCCTCAAAATACATGTACAGTTTATTGTATGTTACAAGTCAAAATTAGTTATACTACAATAAAGCTGAAAAGAGTAAAAATTTAAAAGGAGTTTTCAAGATGGCGGCGGCTGCGGCGGCTGGCGCGGAGTAGCTGAGGTGGAAAAGGTGGCCACTGGGCCTCAGGCAGCCGGGAAACTTGTGGACCTTCCTCTGGCCATCTCTTGAGGGAGGACTGCTGCTGCTGGCCGGTCGTGGGGGCTCAACGCCACTTTGCCCCCGGCAGGAGAGGCTGCCTCATTTACAGGCAACAGCTTTGAAGTGTGGAGCAGGAAAAGAACTGATTCTTAGCTGCAAAAGCGAGTCTTGAAACAGGGAACACGGCGCCAGGGCTGCTGTGGATGCAGCCAGGATCCCAGAGGCTAGTGGCCAGCTGCCCTATTCAGGATTCGAGGTTTCAGGCCGGCATTAAAGAAGATTCCTGGGAGCGCCCGAGCGGCGCCGAGACTGAACAGCCCGAGGCGGCAGCGCCGAGAACACGGAAGGCAACAAACCAGAGACAGAGCGAGCGCCCGACCTGGCACAGCACTGTGAGTGATCCCTGGCACAGCTCTGTTCGGGGGGTGAATGCCCACGCGGCTTCCGCCTGCACCACCAGGCCACTCACTGCCCCCGTGCTGCCTCCATTTTCCCAGGTGCGGGCAGCTCCGCCCTGCTCGGCCATCACTGAGCCCATTTGCTTGGCCTGGCGCGGGGCTTTCCGGACCCTGCGGGCCGACCTCCTCTCCCACTCCCTCCGCGGTTCTCTGGCAGGACTGGGGGTGTGGGGCGTCCCGACCAGTTTTGGGAGGGCTAGGAAGTACGGGCGGGCCGACTGTCACTCCACCATACCCTGGACTCCGGCCCCGGTAAACTTCCTGTTACTGGGAGGCAGATACCATCTCTGCGACCACCAGTCTGGAAAAAAGCCTAACGAATTTCTGGTTGGGAATAGTGTGTGGTAGGAGAGTTCCCAGGTCCGCTTGAACCTGCCGGAGAGCAGGCTGCAGGCGGGCACTAGACTCGGTTTATACCGGGGGGATACAAAGGTGAACAAGACCCGAGAAAGATCTACACAGTGCTACAAAGGCACCCAGAGAGACCGGTCGTCTGTGCCTAGCAGAAACCTGGTAGACTTCCTGGGCGAGGCGGTGCTGAGCAGGGTCTTGAAGGCCCAGCTGATAGACGAGGGGTGCAGAAGACACGCCCCAGCCCAGCACAGTGTGCACAGAGGGGGGAGACGTGCGGCCAGGGAGGCGGAGTCTCGACAGAAACCACACACCCGGTGGGGTCGGCACTGCACGATCTAACAGCCTGGGCCAGAGCACACGGAACGGGGAGAAGTCCTGTACAGAAAGTGAAAGCTCAACAGAGATCACACACCCTGTGGTACGTGATCCACCAGCCCAGCAGAGTACAAGCTGACCAGAAAGGTGGATCCCCGGAGAAGCCCAAGACCCGAGGCAACCACACACACAAGACACTAGAGGCCAACTGAGCAGTCACGGCGGGAGCCATACCAAATTGGCAACCACAGCAACATCCTAGTTAGACATTAGTCTTAAACCGGTGGACTGTGAAACCCCCTGCAACAATGAATAAACACCAAAAAAAAGACACCAGAAATACAAAAAATCAAGAAAGTACACCACCAAAAGTTAATAAATCTCATACTCTAGATCCTATAGAACAAGAAGCCCTTGAAATAACTGACAAGGAATTTCGAGTGATAATTCTAAGGAAACTGAATGAGATACAAGAAAACTCAGCTAGACATCATGATGAAATGAGGAAAAGTATACAGGATCTGAAAGTGGAAATATACAAGGAAATCAATGTCCTGAAAAAAAATGTAGCAGAACTTGCTGAACTGAAGAAGTTATTCAGCGAAATAAAAAACACAACGGAGAGTTTAACCAGCAGGCTTGTCGAAGTTGAAGAGAGAACCTCTGAACTTGAAGATGGGCTGTTTGAAATAACACAAGCAGACAAAAAGAAAGAAAAAAGAATCAAGGACATGGAAGAAAATCTGAGAGAGATATCAGACAACCTCAAGCGCTCAAATATCCGAGTCATGGGTATTCCAGAAGGGGAGGAAAATGGAGATTCCATTGAAAACATATTCAACAAAATAGTGGCAGAAAACTTCCCAGGTATAGGAAAAATCACAGATCTTCAGATCCAGGAAGCTCAACGATCTCCAAACGTATTCAACCCAAAAAGGCCTTCTCCAAGACATGTCATAGTCAAATTGGCAAAACTCAGAGACAAAGAGAGAATCTTAAAAGCTGCAAGAGAGAAGCGTCAAATCACCTATAAGGGAGCCCCAATCAGGTTAACATCAGACTTTTCATCACAAACCCTAAAAGCTAGAAAGGAATGGGATGATATTTTCAAAATACTAAAAGACAAAGATTGCCAGCCAAGAATACTCTACCCTGCAAGGCTATCCTTCCGAAATGAGGGGCAAATAGTATATTTCTCAGACAAACAAAAACTGCGGGAGTTCACTACCACAAGACCACCCTTACAAGAAATCCTCAAGGGAGTACTGGGTTTGGTTCCTGAAAAATAACTACCACTGCCATAAAAACCTAAGAAAAATCTAAACCCGCTAGTACAATAAAAATGGCATTCATGAAGAGAAAACAAGCTAACAAAAACACTATCTACAACCTAAGGAACCAACAAACAAAGAAACCAAACAGTAAATCAGAAAGCAAGGAACAAAAGACACCTAAGACAACCAAACAACCAATAAAATGCTAGGAAGAAATCAACACCTTTCAATAACAACTCTTAATGTTAAAGGCTTAAATTCCCCAATTAAACGACACAGACTGGCTGACTGGATCAAAAAGCAGGACCCAACTATATGCTGCCTACAAGAGACCCACCTCACCCATAAAGATTCACACAGACTAAGAGTGAAAGGGTGGAAAAAGATTTACCATGCAAACAGAAAAGAAAAACGAGCTGGAGTAGCTATTCTTATATCTGACAAAATAGACTTTAAACTAAAAACCATAAAAAGAGACAATGAGGGACACTACTTAATGATAAAAGGACTGATCCATCAAGAAGACATAACAATCATAAATATGTACGCACCCAATGTTGGAGCAGCCAGATTTATAAAACAAACTCTATTAGACCTAAAGAAGGAAATAGACACTAATACCATAATAGCAGGGGACCTGAACACTCCACTGTCAATATTAGACAGATCATCTAGGCAAAGAATCAGTAGAGAAACACAAGATCTAAACAAGACTCTAGACCAATTGGAATTGGCAGATATCTACAGAACATTCCACCCAACAACCTCAGAATATTCATTCTTCTCATCAGCACATGGATCATTCTCCAGGATAGATCACATATTAGGTCACAAATCAAGTCTCAGTAAATTCAAAAAAATTGGAATTATCCCATGTATCTTCTCAGACCACAATGGATTAAAACTAGAAATTAATAACAAACAAAACTCTGGAAACTATACAAACACATGGAAATTAAACAGCATTCTACTTAATGACATATGGGTCCAAGAAGAAATCAAGCAGGAAATCAAAAAGTTTATTGAAACTAATGAAAACAATGATACATCATACCAAAACCTGTGGGATACTGCAAAAGCAGTATTGAGGGGAAAATTTATTGCATTAAATGCTCACTTCAGAAGAATGGAAAGATGGCAAGTGAACAACCTAACACTTCACCTTAAAGAACTAGAAAAACAAGAACAATCCAATCCTAAAGTTAGCAGACGGAAAGAAATCATTAAGATCAGAGCAGAACTGAATGAAATTGAAAACCAAAAAACAATTCAAAAGATCAACGAATCAAAAAGTTGGTTTTTTGAAAAGATAAATAAAATTGACAAACCATTAGCATGGCTAACAAAAAAAAGAAGAGAGAAGACTCAAATAACAAAAATTAGAAATGAAAAAGGCGATATTACAACTGATTCATCTGAAATACAAGGAATCATTCGAGACTACTATAAACAACTGTACACCAACAAATTTGAAAATCTGGAGGAAATGGATAAATTTCTGGACACATACAAGCTCCCAAAACTGAACCGTGAAGACGTAGAAAATCTGAACAGACCAATAACAATAAAGGAGATTGAAGCTGTTATCAGAAGGCTCCCAACAAAGAAAAGCCCAGGACCAGATGGATTCACAGCAGAATTTTACCAAACATTCAAAGAGGAATTGACACCGATTCTTTACAAACTATTCCAAAAGATTGAAACGGACGCAAATCTCCCAAACTCATTCTATGAAGCAAACATCATCCTGATACCAAAACCAGGTAAAGATATAACCAAAAAAGAAAACTACAGGCCGATATCCTTGATGAATATAGATGCAAAAATCCTCACTAAAATACTAGCAAACAGAATACAGCAACACATACGAAAAATTATTCATCACGATCAAGTGGGATTCATCCCAGGGATGCAAGGTTGGTTCAACATACGCAAATCAATAAATGTGATACACCATATTAATAAACTCAAACACAAGGACCATATGATCATCTCTATAGATGCTGAAAAAGCATTTGATAAAGTTCAGCACTCATTCATGACAAAGACCCTCTATAAGTTAGGTATAGAGGGAAAGTATCTCAACATAATTAAAGCCATATATGACAAACCCACTGCCAATATCATCCTGAATGGGGAAAAGCTGAAAGCTTTTCCTTTAAGAACAGGCACTAGACAAGGATGCCCACTCTCACCACTCCTATTCAACATAGTGTTGGAAGTACTAGCCAGAGCAATCAGAGAAGAGAAGGAAATAAAGGGCATCCAGATTGGAAAAGATGAAGTCAAACTGTCCTTGTTTGCAGATGACATGATCCTATATATCGAACAGCCTAAAACCTCTACAAAAAAACTGTTGGAATTGATAAATGATTTCAGCACAGTAGCAGGATACAAAATCAACACACAAAAATCAGTAGCATTTATTTTCTCCAATAGTGAACATGCAGAAGGAGAAATCAAGAAAGCCTGCCCATTTACAATAGCCACCAAAAAAATAAAATACTTAGGAATTGAGTTAACCAAGGAGGTGAAAAATCTCTATAATGAGAACTACAAACCACTGCTGAGAGAAATTAGAGAGGATACTAGAAGATGGAAAGATATTCCATGCTCTTGGATTGGAAGAATCAACATAGTGAAAATGTCCATACTACCCAAAGTGATATACAAATTCAATGCAATCCCCATCAAAATTCCAAAGACATTTTTCTCAGAAATGGAAAAAACTATTCAGACATTTATATGGAACAATAAAAGACCACGAATAGCCAAAGCAATGCTCAGCAAAAAAAATAAAGCTGGAGGCATAACACTACCTGACTTTAAGCTATACTACAAAGCTATAATAACCAAAACAGTATGGTACTGGCATAAAAACAGACACACTGACCAATGGAATAGAATAGAGAATCCAGAAATCAACCCACACACTTACTGCCATCTGATCTTTGACAAAGGCACCAAACCTATTCACTGGGGAAGGGACTGCCTCTTCAGCAAGTGGTGCTGGGATAACTGGATATCGATATGCAGGAGAATGAAACTAGATCCATACCTCTCACCGTATACTAAAATCAACTCAAAATGGATTAAGGATTTAAATATACACCCTGAGACAATAAAACTTCTTAAAGAAAACATAGGGGAAACACTTCAGGAAATAGGACTGGGCACAGACTTCATGAATACGACCCCAAAAGCACGGGCAACCAAAGGAAAAATAAACAAATGGGATTATATCAAACTAAAAAGCTTCTGCACAGCAAAAGAAACAATTAACAGAGTTAAAAGACAACCAACAGAGTGGGAGAAAATATTTGCAAAATATACATCTGACAAAGGATTAATATCCAGAATATATAAGGAACTCAAACAACTTTACAAGAAGAAAACAAGCAACCCAATTCAAAAATGGGCAAAAGAGCTAAGTAGGCATTTCTCTAAGGAAGATATACAAATGGCCAACAGACATATGAAAAAATGCTCAACATCACTCAGCATCCGGGAAATGCAAATCAAAACCACATTGAGATACCATCTAACCCCAGTTAGGATGGCTAAAATCCAAAAGACTATGAATGATAAATGCTGGCGAGGCTGCGGAGAAAAAGGAACTCTCATTCATTGTTGGTGGGACTGCAAAATGGTGCAGCCTCTATGGAAAATGGTATGGAGGTTCCTTAAACAATTGCAAATAGATCTACCATACGACCCAGCCATCCCACTGTTGGGAATATACCCAGAGGAATGGAAATCATCAAGTCGAAGGTATACCTGTTCCCCAATGTTCATAGCAGCACTCTTTACAATAGCCAAGAGTTGGAACCAGCCCAAATGCCCATCATCAGATGAGTGGATACGGAAAATGTGGTACATCTACACAATGGAATACTACTCAGCTATAAAAACGAATGAAATACTGCCATTTGCAACAACATGGATGGACCTTGAGAGAATTATATTAAGTGAAACAAGTCAGGCACAGAAAGAGAAATACCACATGTTCTCACTTATTGGAGGGAGCTAAAAATTAATATATAAATTCACACACACACATACACACATACACACACAAACCGGGGGGCGGGGAGGAAGAAGATATAACAACCACAATTATTTGAAGTTGATACAACAAACAGAAAGGACATTGTTGGGGGGGAGGGGGGGGAGGGAGAAGGGAGGGAGGTTTTGGTGATGGGGAGCATTAATCAGCTACAATGTATATCGACAAAATAAAATTAAAAAAAATAAAAAAAAAAAAAAAAAAAAAAAAAAAAAAAAAAAAAAAAATTTAAAAGATGGAGAGTTCTCTCTAGATTAATAGATACGTAACAGATATATTAAGTAAAACTGTACTGTGTGAACATTATTTGTATCCCTGTTATAAGAAATACATTATAACATATAAAAAGGATGAGGGAAAATGTGAATGCTGACACTAATTGATGACACTAAGAAATTGCTTTTAGTTGTAACATGATAATGGTATTGTAGTGACATAATTTTAAAGTCTTTATCATTCAGAGATACATGCCGAGATGTTTACAGATGATTTTATATGAAGTCTAGACTTGCTTTAAAATAATCCAGATATGGCGATGGGGGGAGTGTGATGCAGTAAGTAAAGATGAAACAAGATTTGTCCAAGAGTTGATAAATGGTGAAGATTGGTGATAGATACCTGGCAGGGGGTGAAGAAGAAGGTTATTCTCTTCACCTTTACATAAATTTTAAATTTTCTATAATAAAAATTTTTGAAACAAGGTAAATACGCTTATATATTCTCCTCACACAGAATAAGATGTAAAGAGAATATTTCATACTTTGATTACCTTTCCAAGACATAAAGGAACTCACAGGAGTAGATTTTACTGATTAGAAGAATGACCCAAGCTTTGTTCTACCATGCAGTCTTAGTGACAGTTTTACTAAGGCCATATGTTGACACAAAGCCAATGACCAAGGTCCTAGCCTGCGGAGGCAAGACTGTTGAGGAGTACTCCAGCATAATTTGAAGGTAGAAGGGATCATTACCCTTCACTGTGATTTATTAGACTCTGAATTTCTATGATTTCAATATCAATCATTCTTCATTCATTAGCCATAATGGCAAAATGCCAAAGCCCCAGTCTGAGGTTAATCTGAGCTATTTCCTAAAAACACTATTTCTACTTTTATTTCCGAATGTTCAGAAATAACAGGCTCTTCCTGGGTAAAATAAACTATTCTTCCCCTGTTCTGGACAGAATATTGGCAATTCTGATAGATATGAGAAAGTTAAATCCATTTGGGAGAGAGAAGGCAACTGGAGAAATCAATGTCTCTAAAAGTTCTGGACTGTATCTTCAAAAGTTTAAGAGTTTTTAAAAACTGTTAACTCCTCTGAGGTTTTAGTTTTAAATGTAGGTGTGCTTTCCTTCTATTAAAAAATTCTTTAAATATATTTCATGCTATTCTTAATCTATTCTATGTGATTGTCGTAAATCAATACCTTTACTGAGGACACCACAGATCCAATAATTGTACTGAAAGTTTCCTGCTCAAATATGCCCAAATGTAAAACTGGAATAAATACAAAATTTGGGACTATTCCAAGGAGACTTCTAATTTATATGAATTTGAAACAGAGATCTCTGTTATAATTACCATATGGAAACTGAGTTCCAACATATAACGTCACTAAAGCATTATCCTAGAATGAGTTTAGCAAAGGGTTTTTGTTATGAAATCTTTTATTTCCACATGGAAGATATAAAAACACATTAGTTTAAATCACTCTGTACCATGTCATTTTTGCCTAATCTAATTAATCAAAGTGTATAACGTATTAAGCCAGGACAATGAGATAATGAACTTAGGAAAGAAACTGTATGTACATTATCCAGTCATATTGGTCTTATAAGTCATTGCCAGTCTGACACTGACCAAGTTCATGTTAATAATGATGACTTCCTAAACAAAGATGTGAATTTTTTCCACCTACCTCCCACTCCTCTTAGCTCTGCACAGATATTCTTAATCATTGATGAATGGACCCTCTTCTGGGTTATGACACCTATCAAGTTGCTCAATCACAGAGACATAAAGACATGAACTCATTTCTTCCTCCATTTTATCCTTTAAGTCACTTTTCTCCAATGGACTGTTAAAGCCCCCTTGTCATCTAAACTTGGAGTAACATATTTATTTTTAATCTTACCCTCCAATCCTATAACAGCCCCTAATACTTCTTGAATGCATTCTTTGGGCCTGGCACTTACTAGACATGGGTACATATACTAGGCTCATCCTCAAAATAATGCAGCAAAGTAGATATTATTTTTTAAAACAAGGAAACGGATACCCAGAGAGATTAATCCCAGGCCCACTCTGCAATAAGTGGTAGAGTTGTATTAGTCTGTTTCTGTGGCTTATAACAAAATACACAAAATTGGGTATTTTATAAAGAAAATGAACTTTGTTGCTTATAGTTTCAGAGGCCGGGAACAAAAGTTCAGGGAACTTATCTGGTGAGGGTCTTCCTTGGTGGTGGCTTTATAGCAATGCAGGGATCTCACATGGCAGAAAATGGTGGAGCAGAGAGAGAGAGAGAGAGAGAGAGAGAGAGAGAGACTCTCATGTGCTCTCCTTTTAAAGCCTCAGAACCATGCCCATGACCACCATTAAACCATCAATTTAATCACTTCTTCAGTCCCCACCTTTCAATTACCAGAATAGGATTTCCCACCCTCAACAGTTACAGTGGGGATTAAGTTTTGGGGGGACATTCAACCCAAGGCAGAGCTAAAATTCTAACCTTAGTCCACCTGCCTTTAAATCCTATGCTCTGTCTACTATATCCTTACCTACTTCCTTCCACTCTCTATGTATCTCAACAGAACTGCGTTACCCCTTTCCAGAACTTTCACTTTCCTGGATACCTTTGGCATTTAGTTCACAATTTCTCATTTTATCCCAGCTCTTCTTATCTTACCACCCTCATCATATCCTGACTGACAATCCATCAGACAGGCTAACTCATAGTTTCTTGGTTATTTTATTTCAGATCAGATAAAATTCAAATGAAAGTATCAGAAAACCTTGAGTTGAACTCACTTTAGCATTAAGGATATTTGTTACCCCATATCCATTCTGTCCAGTGTCAGAGTGGGCTCCAGACACAATACATCAGGGCTTCCATCCAGCTCTTTATGAATATCCAGCTATGCCCTTCTCTGTGAGTTTTGGCTGCAGCAGTTCCAGGTATTACATTCAGATAGGATGGCATTCCAAAAATGGTGGGTCACTTCCTTGTGAAGAAGAAAAACTTTCCAAAGAAGCACTTCCAGCAAGCGTCCCTTCCTTCAAAACTCATTGCCAATAACTGAGTGACATAACCTCCCTACACCACTCACCCTTAAAAGGAATAAAATTGCCGTGAGTGGCTTAGACCAGTGCTACTCCAAGTGTGGGCTGAAAACTGGCTGCTGTTCTACTCACCATCTGTGACCAGTCTACAACAAGATGCAGAGCCTGCACCAGAAGTGCCACTAAGCACACAATTTAGTTCAGCTGACATTTTTTATCTAGGTAAACTTTCTCAATGAAGGAAGCAGTGAGTTAAGTCATATTCCCGTGTAAGCACCTTATCTTATCATGGGTCAATACTTTGAAGAGCTCTGACTGAGATGAATCATACCGTACTGGCCCAACTAGGGAAGGATTTATCTTGTTTTAATCACAGTGGGTAGGAGTGGATACCTGAAGAAAACCGGAGTTCTTTTAGGCAGGAAGGAAGATAGGGCGTGCTATTCATGTTCAGGGTCCCTCACACCTCTGCATTCAAGCAAAGGATTCTATGCTCTTGCCAGGATCTCCAATTGCTTCTAATGCATCTGGACCATCACTTCCTTTTTGCAAATACTTGACCCCATGCCCTGACATGATCAACTATTTGGTAAAACCCACACCCCCTAAGTTTTTCCATGCAAGCCAAATCATCCTCAGCTCTGGATGGTTGTTTTCCCTGGATGGTTGTTTCCCCTCCCTTTCATTTGTTACAGACATGGAGGTATTAACCTCCCTCTTTCCAATGCAAACTTCACTATCTGTGCTTTCAAGTCCCTTCTTCTCTACTGACTCTTCCACTGCCTTCAAATATGCACAATTTCCTCTGTCTTAAAAAAACTGAATACAGAAAACTTTCCATGGTCATGTTTCTTCCTCCCCTAACCACATTCTCATCCTTTTCTGCACTGTCATATTTCAAAAGCCAATAGTCTACTATTACTGTCTTCTTTTTTAATCACCATTTTCTCACTTCTCATCTCCTTGTAATCTGGTTTCCATTCCCACCACAACACTAAAAATGAGCTTTTAAATAGTATAAAATTCCTAGTTATAAATAATCTGAGTAATTTTCTACTTCTCATTTACTGCTTTTCCCATTTTCTTACCATCCTTAAAATTATCTATTCTTTCTCAGACTCTGAGTGTTTGTTTCTGCAAAGCAGTATATGTGGTTGTGGAAGTTTAAGAAAATTTAAGAAAAAGGAAAACAGGATGTCTTCTGAGATTCAGTTTGCAAAGTCAAGGCACACAGAACTTGAACAGGAATAAGCAGTGGCCCATCCCCCGGCCACGTGCTCATGCCCTGGAAGTCTGTCTGGTTTTCTCTGCTGCCCATTGTACATTGGCTCCCCTTCTTCATCTCTACTGATGGCTTCTCCTGGGTCCTAGGTCCTCTGGCTTGTGTTTGGCAGGTACTAACAAAAGATTCAGGGGTGGGAAGAGAGAGGTCAAGGTGTTTATCCTCAGTCTGCAGCCACTGCAAGATTCTGAACCCTACCCAGATACCAAAAACCCCTCTAGCAGAGACCGAGCAAAATAAGTCAGGAAGGGCAAATTCAGAATTTTAATTTCTTCAAACATTTAAATTGTGCAGACCAGAGAATGTGGTTTCAGTTTTTATTTGGAATTTTGATATCTTTGGACTTTAATCTGTAACATAGCAGAGTTAATAGGCAGAATTTGTTATTTTCTTTGAGAAATTTATAATGAGGGGTAATTTATATTCAAATGTAGACTTTTTTCTTTTTATATGTTATGATTGGGACGTCTTTATGCCCTTATTTTTAGAATATCTTTATGTCTTTTGATGTTACTGCATTAGCTGTGATGACCTCCATTATAATTTGACTGGGCCTTATTTGGGACAGGAAATAGATTAGAGAATGTATTTTCAGTCTTTGGTTCAGAGTAGCCTCGGAGTAGATTTAATACGTGCGTTATCTTCACCCATTTCGGAATATTGTTGGGACAAAATCCTACACTGCCTTCAGTCCTGGTGCTGGGACTGGGGTAAATATTCTCGTGAAGTTGAGAACAAAAATGCCCTAATAGATTGTGATTTCCATCAGCTCTAGGGGATAGACCCATCAGGGGGTGACGATAGGTTAAGCCAAATGATTATGAGAACAAAGAGCCAAGGAACTTGGTGGTGAGGAAGGACACATGTCCCTTGCTTCTGCAGTTGCCTGCCATGTGTAGGGGACTCCAGGAGAGGGACACTCTTACCAGCTCTGCCTCCTGTTCATCTAGCCCAAAGGAGGTGGAAGGACTCACCTGCTTGGTGAATTTGGGAGGTGAACTTAAAGCCCAACCCTTTTTATTTTCCAATTTCTTCGTATTGACTGTCCACAAGGAGCTCTTGTTCTTGGCTCCTGCGCACCCTAAGTTTTACGCAAGTAGTCCCTCAGCCCCAGTACCCAGAGGCCTGCCCCAGTCCAGCACTTTCTGCTGCTAGAATGAAGAAGTCTGCTAACTCTGGAGGCTTAATGTTAAGAAGCCTCATCTGATGTTCATTCGTAAGCCATATTTCACATAATTGCTTCTGCCACTAATAAAGGTAATGTTTTTTTTTTTCATCTACCGTATTCCTTTATCTTCTTTCTCAGTTAGTTTGAAACCCAGGTGGGAGAGAGGAGTTTTATTACCTGTGCACACTCTGTGACCTATCATCACTATTTTAGAATATGTGCTCCTCAGCCTGCGTGGAGTTTACCCTTGTCTATTGAGAAAGAAGGGTCAGTATGTAAATCAACACTGCAAGCAAATACAGTAGTTGTTTAACCTACACACACACACACACACACACGTGCACAGACAGAAATGAGGACAAGAACATATGTGTTAATTTGCCTATAAAAAACTATTTTAATTACAAATGAAACTTTTTTATTCATTAGATGGGCCCAGTAAAAATTCTCTTCGGCAGTACCTCCTTTATTTTCAGCAGTTGATTAGAAATGTTCTTTGTAATTGAAAGCAATAAAACTATTTTCATGCAAAAAGGAAGAGGGGGAAAATTCTATAAATCAGATATTCTCCCTCATAACAATAAGCTATGAAAATTTTATTTAGGCTTTTCTGAGTCCCCCACCCTGTTTAATTAATATCAAGATCTCCCCTCCCCCATCTCATAAACTGAAAGCAACACAGCTCATTGCACTACCAAAACCAAGAAATCCCACAATGCAAACATAGCTTGTGGTGTACTGAGCCAAACAAAGCCTGCCCGCTCCTCCCTTGAATGTAAGTCCCTGGCCAAGAACCTACATATTCTCTTAGCAAGAGGAAAAATAATTCACATATGTTCAATTAGTTGCTGTTTCTTAGCTCTTAAATCAAAAAAAAAAATTCAATAATCAGTAAAGTCAAAATAATGACTTGAAACTCACATGGGGACAACCAGGTTAAGAGTCGCTGGAACAGGTTACCAATTATGCAAAAAAAGAGAGCAGGTTTATGATCAGAGGGTCCATAGCATTAACTAATAGCTGAAAATGCAATAATCGAGGATTCATTTCAGTGCTTTATGACTCAGATTTACACGTTAATAATTATATCAAGAATCAGAATAATTGCTGGGAATAGAAACAGCATACTACAGAAGAAATAGATTACCTGACTTCTGGGTTTTCGCAGATAGCAAATAGACTAAGAGGAACCATTACTGCACATTTTACAGTTCATTTCAAGGTGTATTCAATGTGTCATGGCCCCAAACTCAAGTACTTATGGGGCCAAGTAAGTAACAAAAATAAGTGACACCGTCCCAGGTGACTGCTGGTTTACACACTTGTCCTCTAAATTCTCAGCAGTACTGGCTACATAATTTATGGAATCCACTGCAAAATGAAAATGCAGGACCCCTTGTTCACAAAGCAGGGGAAAAGTGACATTAAAGATACTAAAATATAACACTTTTTCCTTTAAACTCACTCTCTCTTCATCTCTGTCTCCCTCTGTCCTTCTCCACACCCTACCCCACCCCCAGACCCCCTCACCTGTCAAGGTGTTTTTTATTTGTTATTTATTATTGGGCTTCCTCGGCCAGGGACACTTATGAGGTGAGTGCCGACTCTGTGATGTGAAATCTAAAATTAAAATTCAATATCACAAGTTGCCTAGGCATCCGCAGCTGAGAAGGCTAAACATAGGTTCCCTTTCTCTGTCTGCTTCTGATAATAAGGGCCCCCAGACAAACAACCACCTTTATCACAGGGACTAGGCACAGTGCTTGCTAGTCCTTGAGCAGCAGGTTTCAGTCCCCTGCCAGCCCACAGAATTATTTAAATAAGCCAATCACAACCTCCCATGGGCACCATTGGTCACCTCACCCTCTTGTTACTACAAAGGCTGCCTCCCATAGCCCCTGCTGTTCACTCTGTTCCCGAGTGCAACCCCTGTGTGGCCCTGCATGGCATGTAATTTCCTCCTCTCTGTGGTTATATGTGACTAATAAACTACTGTTGATCTTGCATATCTATTGTCATGTGCTTAGCCATCCCCATAACCCTAGAGTGGCAGTTCCTCACTCACCAACAAGGTAAAGAGGTGATCAAAACAGACTTTTCCAGGTTTCTCCCTGTGACTCCAGGTATAAGCATGTGTGCATGCCAGCACATGGTCCAGCAACTTCCAGGATCTGCCTCCTGCAAGCAGCTGTACCAGTACACCATGCTTCAACCAGGGGCGAGGAAGTTGATCCAGGCATCTTCTCTTCCATAAGCCTGCCACCCTACCTCATGGGAGATGGGTAATTCCCAAGCATATTGCAATCTCTAGGCCAAGACATGGTAGGTAAACTCCCAGACTGTGAGTAGATGAGAGTCTCATCCCTGCCAAGCCACCCACCAAAAGCACTATGGCACTGCCAGCCCACGGTAGAAACAACTGCCACCATGCCTTGCTCTGAAATGCACACAAGGCATGTGTGTTAGACTCTGGCCCTCCCCATATTCATGCCTAGGACCCTACTGAAGCAGAGGATGGCAGCAATCACAGGGTGGCGATGGAGAAGAGGAGGCAGGCAAGACCTGGGGTGGCAGGAGGTTGGGAGCAGGTGGGCAATAATCCTTCCCAGGAACAGAGAAAGGAGGTGCTGCAGATGGGACTGCTCATGAGTTGAGGCTACAAACCTAGTGCAGCCTCCACTGGCCCATCAGACTTCACTTATAAAACACAAATTCAAAGATAAAATTGCTAAGAATTTTAAAACAGCTAACACAGAGCATTAAACCCTAAACATGGAGCCATGCTTATGAAGTTGGCCCTGGTTCTGAAACATTCAGCACACTGAAAAGCTGAATTTCTAGCTGTACATGTTTATGTCTGTTCATGCCACAGATTTTCTGCTGCACTTAGAAAACCCTCTTTTATAAACTTGCTATCTCTTAAAAATTGCAATACCCAGATAATTTTTTTTTACTCTTACTGTATTTACCAGCATCATAATTTATTTTAATTCAAATGTGAAACCTATTGAAATCCCAGTAACTTTATTTTCATTTTGGTCTATGATTCTTAATGTGGTTATTTCATAAGGATGTCTTAAAGTATGTCCTTTTGCACCGATGCAACTGCTTTGCACATTAAACACCTGGGAATGTGTTTCATATCTATGAAGAAACTTGATCTTTTCCTTTTTTGCTTAAACATGGTTCCCTCTCAATGTATCTTCCATTATGCCAGTTTTGACACAGATGGATACAGGAAATACGTCAATTTCTTAATTCTGTGACATGGAAACAGCTCTACAGGCATGATCGTTAGGGGTCACTAACAACAGCCTCAGTGTTGGGAGAGTAGGGCATAGGGAGCACATGGCCCATGTAAGTGAAGCCACCGTAGCTCAGCCCAAAATCACTGCCACATGGAAATCTGTGCCAAGGGTTTCCAAAGATTCTGAATTTTTAAGAAAATCCAATAATTCAGATTTCCACATGAAAACCAAACTTATTTGTGAATGCTGATAACAGATTTTTTCTTAAATGTTTAAATGCTGGGTTGGCCTAGACTGGGAAGATCAAATAAGACACATGTGCAGGTAGCGTCAGCTGCAGGCCACCGTCTGATGCTCTCTGATATGGAGGAAGGCTGCTGCTCTCATAATAATGCTCTGTTTATTGCTCTGTCATGACATGCATCAAGTCTCACCATCATTACCTGTCTATTTGCCTGTCTGTTCCTCTAGGCTCTAAGCCCCCTGCTGAAGGGAGTATGTCTGCACCTGGCTCAATGGTCCAGCACTCACCAGGTGCTACAGAATTGTCTATGAAATAATTTAAATTCAACTAAGACTTTTTGAGGACTACTACTTCCCAGACACTGAGGTGAACCAAATAAACAATAATGGGACTCATATTCTATGAATAAATCTTTCATTTTAGAGACCTTTGTTTATATCCTCAGTAAGACTTTAAAATCTCTACATTCTTTTTAAGATCATTTCTATCAGCAGCAGAGAGTCAGATGTTGGGATTTTATTCCAGAGAACTGGGCCCTCTACCAAGAAATAAATTAAAGATCACCCTTGAATTCCATGGAAATTCCCCAACATCCTTCAAGTTTGTTAATCATGTAATACATGCATAGCATATTACATGGTGACAGAGGACTAGAGTGTGGAGTATGCATAAAGCAAATGTACTTTACAGGGCCTGGTTTTCCAAAGCTTTGCAGTTTCAAATATTGGCCTTGCAAAGGACAGGAAATTTTCCCCAGGCTATAGTCTCTGTTGTAAGATAAGGAATTGTAACACAGCAAGGTTGCTGGCTTAGAGACAGACAGATTACTGATTGATATGTAAGGATACTGGGAAATTGCTGTAAGAAGAGAATGTTTGCTAAAATCAAGCTTTTGTTAGTGGATGGACTTAACTTCTTGAAAATTGCATTATAGAATGTCACCTTGCTTGTCTTACTGAATGTTACCAGCTTCTATTGTTAAACTTGTTAAACTTTTTAAAATATACTTAGCAAAAACCCCACCTAGGCTCTCTTCCTGTAATTTCCTGGTCTGGAGACTAATGTGGGAAGAGGACCCCAATTTGTGGTTAATTTCCCAAATGGAAGGGGAATGCCTTGCTCTCGTGGGTTCCGGGAGATTAACCCCTTGTCAAGGCTTCTCACTACTCAGAAGAGATGGGCTTTGAGAAATCTTTGGCGGCTCCATCACCCAGGGGAAAAGGGTGACAAATCCGTGGGAGGCCAAGCAACACTGGAGTTTATATTTGGTTTCCTGGCCATTGTTTTAAAGTCAAAATCCTATGGATTTGTCCCTGTCTACATGGTATTAACAACCACTGTATCTAAGATTGCCAAACCTCCTTCTGCTCTGATCCATTGGATTGGGCCCAAGCCATCACCTGTAACCTTTCTTTAACAAACACTAATCAAGGGCCTATATGTATTGGGCATTGTGCAAGCTTTTGGGGTCTACTAGTCTGAATAAACATGGTCTTCCCACTCAAGTTACTCACAGATTAAAGAAAGACAATGTGACCCTTACTCTGTCTGACTTGCTTTTTTTGATCCACAAATCCCTCCTTGCAGGAGAAACTCCATCTCTCCATCTTTCTCAGTCCTTTTTCCAAGCTGTTGTCCCATTGACTCCCAGGATGCCATAATATGACAAGTTTGGGCCAACCCAGGCTGTACTATGTTCATGAGTTTACACTGACCTGTCCTGTCTCAGAATATGGTGCCTCATTTACCCTCATGGTATGCCCATCCTGCTTTAATTCCATACAGTCCCTGTATTAGTCCACTTCTGTTGCTTACAACTAAATACCTGCAGCTGGGTAATTTGCAAGAAAATGCAATCTATTGCTTACAGATTTGGAGGCTGGGAAGTCGAAAGTCCAGGGAAGATATCTGGTTAGGGCCTTTTTTGGTGGTGGCTTTACAGCAATGCAGGGATTTCACATGGCAGAGGAAATGGCAGAGCAGAGAGAGAGACTCTCATGTGCTCTCCTTTTAAAGCCCTCAGAACTACACCCCTGACCACTATTATTAATCCATTCACTACTGCTTGGTCCTACAATCTAATCACCTCTCCAAGGGTCCACCTTTCAATTACCGTAATAGGATTTCTCACCCTATTAACAGTTACAATGGGCATCAGCTTCTAATACATAAAACTTGGGGGACACAATTCAATCCACAATAGTCCCTCATACCCTTACCCCTATTGCATCTGTGAATAACCACACCAGAGTTGCTCTTAAGATTTTTCAGACTTTTCTAGGTGAAGCTCCCAGAGTCATCACACTGGTATGCCCAAATCAACCACTGCTTCCAAATTACTGACCACTCTATATTAGTAACAATAATACTAGTTTCCATATATGGACTATTTGCTCTGTTCCACACCCTGCACTTAACTCGTTGCATACAGCATTTAAGGTAATCCTTACACATACACACACAGGGTCTCAGGTAATCCTGACAATAATCTGGAAATAAGTTATTTCAGGGAATCTGAGTTATGGCACCAACCCCTGTTTGCAACTCACAGTTTATATTCATGGAGGATACAAAATCTTAATTCTCAGCTACCTGATCGGCTGGACCCCTGACCTTGAGGGACTCAGATGTGGATCTCTTACACATGACACGCAGGTCATGATGAACTAGGAGCACTAGTGCAGAGTCTCTCTGCCTAACCTCCACAGACCCATTTTATTCAATTCTTGCCAAATTAGCATGCTGGTTTGGGACACTCTGCTAGGTGGTCCCCCCAGAATTCAAATGGGAATAAGGGCACAGGTAGAAGGACACCAATGCCCTCTTTCCTCCAATCCTTTACTTTTGACTTGCCCCACTTTCTCCCAGGTGACAGAGTCGCTGATAGAGTCCCTCTGAGCAACCCCATAAGCATTTTCACTCAAACTTTGACCATCTGATTCTTGCCTCCGTTGGCCACCCACTCTTCCCACGTAGAAGAGTTTTCTTTCATTTCCTATGTAATATATCCTATCCTCACAGCAACCTGGAAGGCTGATTTCATAAGCTGAGGCAGAGAGAAGTAAATTATCTAGCAGACTGGGAAGTCAAGCCCAGATCTCCCTAACCTGTGGGTTTTCCTAGACAATGTTCTTCATTTAGAAATTTGCTACATGAAACTTCTTAATTTTAAACATTATAGCAGGCCTCAAGTGCATTGAGCTGTTCAGCAAGTAAAATCAGAATCATCCTGCATTTAAAGAATTTACTAAGTGCATTCTTTTAAGAATAAATGTTGAGAAAATCTACTGGCACCATTAACCATAAAAGTCAGACAGTAAGAATGGCTGCTGGGCACTGTTTCTTGAAAGATTCAGAAGTGTAAATCTCACAGTAAATTTTGTCTTGTAGAATTTGTTTGGTTTTCTTTCTTTTTGCAGTGCATGCTAAAGTGTATTTCATATTTCCAAAATGCATAAGAATAATTCTTAAAACTTAATTTGGTAGAAATATGTATGTTAATAAACATATGTAAATCCTGTTAAGGAGAGTTGCATTAGGGCTATTGTGTTAAAATACACCACCTCTGCTAGTTGGAACATAAAAGAAATAACAACTTAATCATCAAAATGATGAAAGAATCACTCAGCCCTACATGCGTGTGGCATGCCTGGGCAATGAGTTTGGCAAGGGCCAGAAGTAGGCAGGCTGTCATCAGAATTTAGAAAGAGGCCACTGTTTGAGTCTGTGATTAAAGTTGGGAGTGGTGCATCACCAAAGCAAGGAGACAGGATGAGGACAAGACACACAATGGGAGGTCACAAGAGATACCAAAGCCAAGCAAGGACGGTCAGAAGCTAGCAGACAAAGTCCTTGGAGACAGAGCACAGGGGACAGTCACTGTGTGAGCCAGCAAACCTGCAGACTGACATCTGTCCACAAAAGCACTGCTTACCCACAGTATCTAAGGGTGCTCCCTCCAATATGACATTCTGAGATGTACATTGTTCTAGGCATGCTCTGCACACACTATGAATGAAATGCCTGTGAAGTACTGCCCCTGGTCAGCACTGTCCAAGCTAATGGCACCTCCAACCACCCCTTACAGCACTCTCAGTTTATTTTGTTTACCAAGTTCTATTAGACGTACCTACCAAATATCCCCAGAATCCCTCTTTTTCTCTTCTATCTTTCTGCCATGGCCCTTATCACATCTTGCCCAGACTATAGTTTCCTTATGACCAGACTCCTTATGTCTGTTCTGATCTGTATTCCCCTAGAACACCCAACTCTAATCATATTATTTCTCTGCACAGAGACTCAATATGCAATCTACAAACTCTTGCTAGTGTTGAGGTTGATGCTGGTGCTGATGAGAAGCTATGTGCCTGGTACTCATAGGCACTGGGGATACAAAGAACAGGGCAGACCTTCGTCCCCCAAAGAACTCGCCGTGTTTTGCAGGATGAAATCCAGCTTTCTCTCTTGCCCTCTGTCCCTATTCACATTGTATTCCCACCATAGTGTATCAACCCGTGCTCTTTAACACCTTCTTGCCACTCTCATTCCTCTGCCTGGCAAACTCCTACTCATCCTTCAATACCCAACTCATTTATTACCTGGTGCTTAAAATTTTTCTCAGTTTCCTGAACAGAATTTGCTCTGTGTAGTGGGAAAGGGGGGAAGGGGAGGAGCGTAAGCAAGAAATTGGCAAAGGGCCACAAAAAATGATTACATTGTGTAATGATAAATATAGTAATAAAAAATTAAAATAAAAAAGAATTTGCTCAGTGTGTGTTCCCAGAGCACTTTGCACTTCGCATATACAGCATGGATCCCATTAACTGTAAATATTTGCTTAAAAATCTTTCCTTTCCCCTAGACTTCATCACTGTCTCAATTGCAAGAACCATATCTGTTCATATTTGCCATGCTCGAGAACTAAAGAGTGCTAAAATATACTAGACACAAAAAAACATGGTTTTGAAAACTAATTTGTTAATTAATGCAAGAATGCAGATGACGTTTGGGAGGTCAGATTGTAATTTGACACAAAATAACCACACAAACATCTGTATTTCACTCAGTGCACTGAATATTGCAAATGCAATGCTAGTGGAAGCACCCAGAATGTTCCCGGGGCAAATAAGGGATTCTTAGTCTCAGGAATGTAACAGCCTAGTTTTAAATGACTTGAGATGAATCTGTGCATCACACAAATAAATTATTTCCTCCAAAAATGTTCAAATCATATTTCTACTTCTTATCAGCAAGATCGTCTATTTCTGTCTCTTTGATCTCATTGGGCTGGTGTCAAATTAATTTTATTAGATAATTTTTCCTTTTCTAATTAAAAGCACACTTCAGGGATGTGGAAGCTCCCTTTAATTTCCCACACCATCCTGTAAGCATCCCCCAGCAATGTGAGCTTGGATACCAGGGACTGAGAGAAAGTCAATAATGGACAGCCAGGAAAGACTCCAAAGCATTGATCATCTCATCAGACTTAGGAGCTGAGACGAAGCCACAGAATTCAACATCACATTAACTCTTCTTGTGCTGGAAGAGGCACATATCTTAAAATAGGTTCAGGTTAGAAATGTGAAAGAGGTTTTAAGGCAATTTAATCTATGCCGGGGTTTCTCAACCTTAGCACTCTTGACGTTTGAGATGGGATAATTCTCTGCTCTGTACTTTGTAGAGGTTTAGCAGCATCCTCTACCCACTAGATACTCGTAGCCACCCTCAGTTCTGGCAATCAAAAATGTCTCTAGACATTGTCAAATGTCCCCTGGGAGAGAGGCAAAACTGACCCCTGGTTGAGAACCACTGATTAACCCACCACACACAAATAAAAATGCTCCTAACTCTATTAAAGAAAGCCGCCTTTTAAAATTCTTTAATCATTACAAAATGTAGAATTGCATCAAATTCATATTTAGACAGAAGATGCTGTTAGCATTATCCTAGAGAGGTAATCCCTAAACCACACTGAAGCAACATGGAACCGACTTTGACATAACCTCAGTCGGGGGCTGTTTTGGGTGGGAAGTTGAAGCAATTTACCACGCCGGTAGGCTTCTCCTTCACATTCTAGAGGGCCTGTTGCTGCTTGCTCTGCAGCCAGATCAGAAGCAAATAACAAGATCACTTCTACTTTAAACCTAAAGCAAAATGTGAAGGAATGTTTCTCTTGACAGCAGGCTGCAGGAATCCCTGATGTTCAGATGAGGGTGTTCACATGCCCTGTCAGTGACTCAGCCCTCTCTCCATGCACTTTGCCAGAAATCAGTGAAAACCAGACTAAAGGCCAAATTAATATGAATTCAACAGAAAATAATCTGTTAAAAACATAATATTTTTATAACCTCTCCAAGGCCTTAATTTTCTCACCTTTAAAATCAGGTCATAAGACCTGTTTCACAGATTGATAAAAATTAAATGAGACACGGATGAAGGCATTAGTTGGCACATGGTACGTGTTCATAATTGATTTGAGTATATTTTTTTCTGTCAGTTTTTCTGGTATCATGTAATAACTAAGGTTGGAGTTTGTTTTCCCTTCCTGTTGCCAGCCTGAACAATCAAAAGGATAAAATGAAGAAAAACTGAAAGACTTAGGATACTAGTCACTTACTAATGTACATAGTTATTTTTGTGCCTCAAGAAAATACGAAAGATAATAAATGTTTCATATAAAATAACCTTCTAATCCTAACTTCTTAAAATTTAACAGGTATTGGTCTCTAAGCTGGTGATTGGGCTCCTGATATCTCCTGAAATCATTTAGCTTATAGGATACGTGATAAATTAAAGAATGGCAATTTTGTATTTTATTTGTTTATTAATATACTGTTCTCAACCCCATAGCAAAGGGTACATATGTTACAAGATTTATGAAATAGAAACAGAAAATCAGAACCAGGAAAAAGAAGACAAATCAGATATGGGAATCAAAAGAACCAGTTTTTTCTTCTTCGTTTTAGAACAATGAACAAAATATCTAACTTTCAATTACAGAAGCAACAATTGCTTTCTTACAACATTAGTAAAATACAGAAAGCATGGATAAAATAATAATAATCTGTAGGCCTAGATTACATTTGGCATTATTTTAGAGTACCTAATTCAAAGAAAGGCAATTTTAAACATTCAAAATCACAACATTCCCTTCTACCAAATATTCCCACTCATGAAACGTGTGAATAAATCAAAACTAGGTCTAGAAGAGCCAACTCTTGATGCAGAGAACATCAAATAAAAATTATTATGCTAAATAGCTATTTTTTTGAGGCCACAACAGGCACTGATCCAAGACTTCTACACAGATCTTTTGATGTTTTACGATGCGTCATATTGTGATCTTACTACCCATGGCAATTTTTATTACTCCAGTGTTACAAATGAGGAAACGGAAGCTGAAAAATTGTTACTGGCCCAAGCTCACACCCCCTAGCAGAGCCAGGATTGGAACCAGGCACCTTGACTCTAGAGCCTCTGCTTCTTGACATCCAGAATGGTGCCCCGGTAGGTTTGGGTAATGGGGATGAACAGACTGTGAGTTTCTCTTGCTGTCAAGTTAGCACTGAGCCAATCAATTAGACCAGTCCTATGAAAACACAAGACCAACTAGTCATCAGGCCGATTTCAGTGCCTGGCAAACTAGCCTCAGGATGGTCCCAGGTAATGAAAATACAAATCATGAAACCCGTTTCCCTGTAGATAAGCCTGTCTTCCACAGAGATAAGTCACACGCAGAAAAATCAGGATGGACTCCTTTTTCTGAAAGATTCTTCTCTGCTGGAGATTTCTAAGTAGGTCTATTTCTTGGATAGACTTGTGGAAGTGTATAGACATTTTATTATCATATGCAGAATTTTTCATCAAGGCTCAGAATTTTGGGCAATGAAAATTTAAGAAGCACTGTTCTACATCAAAAAAAAGTATCAGGGTGAGGAGCTTATTAAAAACCTGTCAGTGACAGAATCTAGTGGGATCTGATTTTAAGATAAACGGTTTCCATAGCCAACCTCAAAGCAGTACCAATAACCAATAAATATCAGTACATCAATATGTTACATCCATGGATGATCAAATCCAAGAGATACGTGTCTCAAATTTAAAGATTCAATTCAGACTTTTGTCAAAGCACCTACCAGACAAAACTATCAGACACCATGACATGCACCAGAAATTAAAACATGAAGGAAGGTAGGGTTTCTGCCTTTACAGTTTATTATGGTAGACTAAATGCAAATAAATATTAATAATAAAATAGCAAAGAATGATAAGTATTACTTTAACAGTATGTGTAACATTATAAAGGGTCAGAGAGAGGTAGAATGAGTGATTATTCATGTCAGGGAAGCACAGTGTTATGGAAACTGTATTTGAGCAAACTCTTACAGATTGAAAGGTGTTTGCCTTTCGAGTGAATAACAGTGCGGTGATGTCAGAGATGGAACACAAAGTTCTACCTTCCTAGAAAAGAAATACATGGAAAGGAGAGGCCAGACGCAGGGCTTGGCACATGGGCTGAGGCAAAGATGCAATGACCCAATTCAAGCATTTTTGGAAACACCCTCTAGATAATAGTGACAAGCATCAGGGAATATAATGCCAGGAAAGAGGATGAACCTATCTGAGTTAGAATGAACTCTCTGAAAGCAGAGGAGACACTCAGTTGGAGACAGAAGAATATGGGGACAGAAAGATCAATTAGGATGCCCTGTTGCCATAATTCGGTAGAGAGATGAGCCTTGGACAGAACAGATAAGCAAGTGGGGGTACTGGGAGTTGCTGGAAGAAAGAGACTAGGGAGAAAAGGGGGTACCCCACAAGGGAAACTGGATGCTAACTGACCTAATGAGAAGTGCCAAAAATAGCTCCCTTGTTCACAAGTGTACATGCCCCTTTTGCATATCTTGCTTAAAATGGGGACATACCTATGTTAATTCCAATAAAAGACATAAGATGTCACAACATTAGAGAAAGGTACTAGTACTCAGGAGCACCAGTGCTCTTCCAGGCACTGCACTGGACATTTTGCACTTTCTGCACAGGAATGTATGCCTGAAGCTCACTGGAGTCCTTGCCCATGGGCGAGGCCAGCCAAGCACCTCTTTCATGGATTGGCTCTAGGGATCCCACAAGAACACCCTCATTTTGCTCTGTTTTCCTTACCTCGCAGCAAAATGAATCACTCTTTTCATGACGTTAGTCCTAAAAATTAATTCACTAAATTAAAACAGGCCCTCCTAGAACAAAACACAAGCCAATGGTTTCAGGTCGCTTTTCCTCCCACTGGCTTGCACAGATCAAAAATTACTCCAGGATTTCTGAAGAGAATAGTTCAGACTCCCCCCACCCAGCACCATCCTGGGCCTGAATGAAGCCAGACCACCCTTGGGGATAACCTGGATGCTCCTGAAATGTCAGAGGCAGCACTGCAAGCCTCCGATCTTCCACTGTGTTCTGTGCTACGGGCATCGATTTCAGACACTGTTACAGAGCAAAACTGAAAGCATGTGCCTTTGCAGCTCATCAGGCGCTTGGACCAGGCTTTCTCAAGGGGCTTCACACCAGCAGCCTGTGCCTGGTGCCTTTGAAAGCAGAGCCAGGCCTTCCGAGGCTTGTTTCTTCACTCCCCGATATTCAATCAGTGATCCCATCAGACAGCACTTTCATTAATTTGACAAGCATATACAGAGCGTTCAGACCAGGAAAAAATGGAAAGCCTCCAGTTATCAGTATGCACAAGATTCAAACATAATAAAAATGTCAGTATGCTCTGATGCCTCCATCTTTGGTACTTTTTGGTGAGCTGTTATCCTTTCTGAGAAAGTCTGTATTTATTCAACAGACATGTATTACACATGATGGTAGGTTTTTGGATAAGGAAGGGAAGAAGATACGTAAAAGATGTCCCAGCCTCCAAGAAACCTGCACTCTAGAAAGAAAAACAGATGTGATGCAAATGCTACAAGGAAGCAAATCAAGAAGGGGTAGAAAACAAACAGGGGCTGAGATCTGAGCTGCACTGATGCTAAGAGGATAAGGATTATCTGTCCCCTATTATTAAAGGGACAGAATATTAGGGTGAGGGGAGGCTGCTGTTCTGCTGTCCAGTTGATGGAGAAATGCTAATATCAGAAAAGAGCCTTGAATCCTGAACTCGTCATCCAGCTGAATATTCTTCCCACATTTTAAATCCAAATGGCACTTGAGTGGTTCCATTAGCCCCACTGTCTCAAGCTTTAGAACCTTATGTTTTGAATGTAAGATACAGTTTTGTGAACCATCTTTTCATGAAAAAGTGCAGAATGTGAAAATCAAGAAATGTACAAATAGGAATGTGGGCCCTGAGCGGTGAGACTGTCTGATGTTGAAAGTAACCTTGAGGTTTCTCTCTCCAACCTCAGCGAACCGCAGGAAGAAAAAGCAAAACTAATGGTGGAAATAAAGCATGATAGGTGTTTAAAATGTCTAAAATGCTATCTATTTTTAATGAACTCGGATGCTAGAACCCCAAGGAAGGAAAGCGAGGTTTAAAAATAAACCTCACCTTACATGGTACCATATTTCACAAAGTTTCTAGACTTCCCTGTATCAA
Source organism: Cynocephalus volans (assembly GCF_027409185.1). Taxonomy (NCBI): domain Eukaryota; kingdom Metazoa; phylum Chordata; class Mammalia; order Dermoptera; family Cynocephalidae; genus Cynocephalus; species Cynocephalus volans. Next base: position 49,831,968 of record NC_084462.1, read on the forward strand.
CTTTCATAATAAGTTAAGGATATTAGTGGCCTCAATGCTTGGGATTAGACAGGGGCAGGAGAGAAAATGCATAGGAGAAGGCATGTAATAAAAGATCACTGCACAGAAGCTAAAGGAATAAAAAAACGGAGCCAAAATTCAACCTTCATCATTTTAGGAGAATCTCAGACCATTTGTTCGTGCGTTTATTTTATTCAGTCAACAAAACTTTAGTAAACCCTTAATATTTGCCAGGTACTGAGTCGAGTGGTTGTGATTCCTAAAGCTCATCATCTGGTAATTGATGCTAGGAATATCTATTAATCTAAAATTGTGGATCAACCATCTCCTTTTATCGAAAATTTAAAATACGTGATCGTCATCCTACGTCTGTTTCTCATTTATTCAGTCAGTCAGTCAGTTGCTTATCCAACAAAGATTTAAGCATTTAATCGGAACCAAGCATTTTCCTAGATTTGCAGGATACCAAAGTTAATAGAATACAGCCCCTGCCCTTAAAAAGAGCCAGTTGAGTATTTCTAGTAATTCAAGTTAAATGTGATCAATGCAATAATTATTACATAAACAAAATGCTATAAAAGTTCCAGTGGTAGGGGAGGAGGGATGCTTGAGAAAAAAAAGAATAGCATTTGATCTGGGTCACCAAATATGTGTAGGAACTTCCCAGGCAAAGAAAGTAGAGGAAGGTTACTTCCAGCTGAAAGCAAGACACGCTCTCAAAGGGACAAGAGACCACGAGTGTCCAGCAGGACTGAGGGGTAAGTCCTGTGTCACAGGGAGCAGCGTGCTTTGGGCAGATGAGTTGATTCCATATCACGAAGTTGGACACCAACAGGAAGATCTTGGCAGCTCTGCCAAGGAGTGTAGACTTAATTCAGTCAGCAATGGGGATGCTTTCAGACACCTCCGTCCCCACTTTATTCGGCGAGGCCCAGGAGATGTAAGTAACTTGCCCAAGAGCAAATGTATCATCAAGCACATGGCTATCTCATCTGCCTTAGAGAATGAAATGCCACAGTCCTCAAGGTTGGGCTGAATTTTGAGTGGATGTTGAAATGGTTAGCCTATGAGGACACACAGGGCATCACTATAATGCCACATCTAAGTTTCATTTGTCATCCCTCCGTGCATTTATTCGACAGCTTTACATCAGTCCCTGCTCTGTGCTAGGCTCTGCATTAGGGCCTTGAAGTATAATGATGACAAAAATAGATATACAAGGGCTTGCAGTAGGGTTGGAAGGATAGGTACTAGGATCAGTACAAAGCATCAGAGAATCCCCATAGCAGGGACCCTTGACCTGGCCTAGGTAGGAGGGTCCACTCCTCAAGAATAAAATTCCATGGGGAGTTGCCCCTGTTTCTTCACTCGGCAGTGCACCTGGATGGAGGCCAAGCAAACCCAGTAGCCCACACCCCGCCGACCAGAGCTGCCACACAGTTACCGCATCTCCCATAGATGCTCATTCCTGCCTAAATGTTCGCCTCCAGGAAGCAGCGCAAGTCCTTCTGCACGTGACAGAACTAATTCCAGAGTCACCGTTTCCTCTGTCAGTTTAGAGCAACCCTTGAATCTTGTCCATAAAATTCTAGTAGGAAAAGAAAACTAGTGCATTTCCTCGAAAGGAAATCGCAAGCTGTGACATCTCCACCCTTTCTGTCAGTAGATGGGAAATTCATGGGCACGTCCTGGATGTCATTACCCATCAGGTCTTGAATACAAAGTTATAGCTGTCACAAGTTAGGCACATTCCACGCACAGATATTATACAAACGGATAGTCGGACAGTAGATTCATAAACAGAATGGAGAGTAGTAGAGGTTTTTTTAAACCACTAATTTATTTTATGCATTATGATGATATACAGACTACAAATTTGTAATCACCTCTAGGATAGGATTTTTACATTGGATTTCTTTTTCTATGATCACAAAATCTCTCCCACCTTTACACATACCGCCTCACAATGTCCTGGGGACCCAAAAAAAGCACTGGACTAGGAGTCAGGAAACGTGCATTTTTTCTCGGATTCTGTCACAAATTACATTTTGTAGGCAAGTTGTTTAATCCTTGCTTAGTGTTCTTGTCTCTAAAATGTGAATAGTGGTTCCTACTCCATGGAACTCCCACCCTGTTGGGTAAAGCACTGGATTTGGAGTTAAGAGATTCAGTTTGCATTTGGTTTTACCACTGACTGCCAAACGACTCTGGGTAAATCACATAAACTCTCTAAGGCCGAGGTAATTGCCACTAACAGGGGCCTAATTCCACCTGCCTCACAAATTTGTCCTGAGACAAAAACTAAGCCAAAGTGTTTTATAAACCACAACTACTTACGGTAGCATAAGGTATTATTATTTAGGATCAAATAAGATCACAAAAAAGATCTTATATAACTATAGAGATTTGAGAGGAACACGGTATGTATGACATTGAATTTTTCTATGCAGCCAACCATGCAGTGTGTGTTTTCCACAGTCAACTTTTAACTTCTAGAACATGTTAGGGCTACCTCCTTTATCATCAGCTGGAGAAAAACCAGGGAATCCTAAGCAGCAGGATGCTGAAGCAACCCAAGTTGCCTTGCACTGAGCATAACTTAGGAAGATCGGATGACACTAAGACTCAGGGACTGAGGATTGATGGCCAGATGTTACACCTGCACTGAGAAAGGTGGGATGGAAGAATGAGCTCCTTCCCACTCCAGCAACTCCAAGGCTTAATAGCAACAGGGACTTCATGCAATCACCCCCCTGCATCCCCATGCAAGCAAGTCCATGGCTCAGGCCAAGACTTGTTCAACAAGAACCAGGTAAAACCTTTCCAGGCTAATGACACATGGGATTGAACGTCAGAGTCATTTTTGATGAAGTTTCAGTTCCTAAACCCAAATTCATTCACTTCACTGCCTTCCTCCATCTGTCAGATATTCTAGAAGCGCTCAACCTCCAAACTGACCCACTAAGCCACAGCACACTTGGCCAAAAAGGGAGTGGACATGCTGTCCAAACATGTCCCCAGCAAGCCAGACGTCTCCACCAGGAGCAATGGAAATAGCCCCGGCATGTTCCTCCTGTGGTCTTGGTCTGGGGCAATGAGTGTGTGACGTCTGCAGTGCCTAGTACCAACTGAGAGCACGAGGACACAGGCATGAATTTCACAGCCTAACTTCCCTGAGGAAACTTTTATAGCTCTGCTATGTTAGTCACTTTTTTAAAGGTCAAGATTTACATGTTTATTTTGACTGGTGCTGTTTGGCCTAATCCAGATGAAAAAGAAAAAAAAGAAAGAAATTGACACAAATAGATTAATTGTTTGCAAGTGAAATCTACAGCTCACTCTGGGAAATCTCCCACGAGAATTTTGCTTTACTTCCTTGAAAGGAGGAAGCAAGAGTGACATTTCAGTTCAGATCGAGGTGCCCAGGGGGCCGGAATGCAAGTCCCACAGAAGAACATCTGGTTGGCGAACACACAGGAACATAACACCTGCAAACCACTCATGTGTTTACTCTGTAACTAGCTGTCCCTTATCCACATAAAATATGTTTTGGGGCTAGAAATGGGTTGTTCATGCCAAGAAAGTCTGGAGTGATAACGCAGCCTGTTTACCTTGGATTTCTCCCCATCCTAGCCTGGGCGGGCCCTGCTGAGCCAAGACAGCTTTGGGACATTTTTCCACCTAGCGCCTCTCTGCTGAAACCTCTACAAGTTTGGAGCTGGAGACTGGGAAAAGGGCGTTGGAGGACAGGAGTGTGCAGAATGACTGCTGGGCTTCAGGATATGGTTCTGATATTATTTATTCCCCTGTGATGATTTTCTGGCAGGGCTCTCTGAGCCTCTGGAAGGAGCTGCACGTATCAAAAACAACACCAAAACAAACCATTTTAACACCCACTCTTACAGGAAACTTTACCCCAGGGGTTCAGAGTTCTTCTAAAGGAACAAGAAGGCCTGCTGTGAACAACTCTGCCCTTGGCAGCCATGGATGTCAGCCCCAGTGCAATTCATTGTGTCCTTCCTTGAGACACTCTTGGCCTAGGATGAAGCATCCCCCAAAGATGCTGAAAACAGCATCACGGGGCCCATGGCAGAAGAGTTCCCACCATAAATCAAACCCTCTCACTGTCAGGAGGGACCCCAAACCCAGTATCACCCCATCACCTCCCTGAATCAAAATTGTTGCAGGAGGCCGATGGGTACAGTGAGCACCACTGGTGTGAGGACAGTGTGAAGCCCAGAATGAGGAAGTGAGAACAGGTGTGTGGGAAACAGACAAACTCACATTTATTTGAGTCCCACCTTTAAGCCAATCTCAACAATTAGCACTTTGCATGCCTATTCTCATAAAATTCTCCTAACAATGCTATTCTCTTTATTTTATAGGACAGAAAAAGGAGGAACTTTCCCAAGGTCACGTTACCTGGACAAATGCAAAAGCTGGAGTTTCAGCCCAGGTCTGCCTGGCTTTTTTCTACTACATCATGCAGCCTCAACGTGGAAAGTTGATGAGCACTGATATTTCTTTTGCCTCCAAATGTATCCAAACACCCAGCACAGTGCTGGGTTACTTGTTTGTTTCAAGTCGCTGGTCTCTATTCCTCCCCTTAAGCCTCCTCCTGTCACCCTGAGAACAGGAGGAAAGCTAAGGAATTGCAGGCACTGTGTTGCTTGGACAAGGAGCAGGAGAGCTGGCTTCTCTCACTCTGTGCTCAGGTCCTCAGCTCACACTTGTTTCACATAGAGAGGTGGAATCCTTGATGTGATATCTTTGCATTTTAGTAAATATGTCGTAATTTTCACAGCTGAAATTTCCTTAGACATGGCCCTTTCTTTGTAAGGGATCCTAATTTTTCTTCATGTTAGGTGAGGCAGGACTTGAACTAACAGCCTTCTTCTTCTTCTTACTGTGTTTCTCATGCTTCTTTTTCATTTCTGTTTTTCGTTTGTTTGTTCTTCTGTTGCTTTGTCTCGCTCTTCACTGCTTTTCTTTTTTGCTCCTACCTCCTCAGTATAGTCTGGCTCTGACAAGGACTCAGCCGGTGAAGGCTGATCTTCAGGATTCATCTTTATTTGTTAGACCCTTTAATATTCTTTTCTTTCTCAGTTGCATCTCTGACTTCTTTTTCTCCTTTCAACTATCCTTACTGTCTGATTCAGTGCTGACATGGAGCTTTCAGAAGATTTATGTGAACCGTTCTTCTTTTTCTTTCTCCTTTTTCCTGGTTTCTTATCCTCATCTTCCGAATCTGAAGAACTGCTGGGAGATGCAGAGCTTGGTGAAGAGGAAAAAACCTACCAGATTTCATCTTTTCTTTCTTCTTTGTCTTTTTTTGGATAAGCTCTCACTTCCATTTAACAATTTCTCCTGTGTTTTTCCAGTTCTTTCTTCCAGTTCTCATTCATTTTTCCTTTAAATTCCTTTTCTATTTGCTCTTTCATTTCTTCCCAGGTATGCCTTGGTCGATTCAGGTATGCTCTTTCACTTCTTCCCAGGTATGCCTGGATCGTCAGCCCTGAGGACTGGATCGGAAACCATGATCTAGCCATTGCTATTGGGTTCATCCAGGCTTACATTCACCAGTTTGTTACAAAGGATATTTTAAAGTGTACAAATCAACAGCCAAATGAAAAGATACAAAGGGCAAAGTCTGGAAAGCTGCCAAGCGCCAGAGATTCTGTCCTCGTGGACTTGGAGTGTGCCACCCTCCTGGCAAGCAGAGGCAAAAATCCCAATGTGTTTGCTATCCAGCAGCTCCCGTTTGCTATATTGTTTGAGAATGTTTTATTGGACTCTAAAATGTCAGAAACAGACGAATGGGGATCGAGGGAATGAAGTAGAGTGGGACACGTTAAACACAGATAAAGGGAGTAGAACACACGCTCACCAGTGGTAGATGGGAAGGATGGGAGAGCCAGGAGGCACCAAATGTCCAAAATTACACTAAATATACTTAAGGCATTTAACATTCACCAAGACGTAAGTTGGCCACTCATGGGAAACACCCATTTTGGTTCTACCTGTCATCTGTTTAAAAGACACAGACGAAAGCCAGCAGGATAACCTGCGAGCTACAGAGGTGACCGACCATACTTGTCTCCATGCCTTACAAACACAAGTGTGTATGTCTGCTTCGGGCACCTTCCATCTGGCGGCCCCCTCACTACTAACTGTGGTCCTCATCACACCTCAGCAGAGACAGTTGATGTGTCAGAGAGAGAGAGAGAGGCTACACACATTGCCAAATATAGGATTCAGGCAGTGTGATCCTTCCAACCTGCTTGTACCCTACCCAGGCGTGTCAATCCTCATTTCTTTCCCTTGTCTTCTCACTGTGTTTTAAACCAGTTTATTCAACCAGGTGATTCAAACGTCTTAATTTGGTATTTGATCCCCTGTGCTCCCCGACTGCTGGGACAGCTGGCTTGGTAATGGACTTAGAGGGTATCATCGCATCAAGGTGATTTCCACTTAACACATGACTTCCAAGATACAGCCTGCCCTCAGCTGAATCAGTTTTGTGGCTCTTCATCCTCAAAAGACAGAGAATCCTGGTGGAATGATTCAATGGCAAAGAAAACCAAATAAATCCAAGAAGATTCACATGATTTTTTAAAAAAAACAATGCTTATGAATTAATTCATATCATTGGAATTCATATTCATTTACGTAAAACATGTTCAGTGTAGTTTGGACTTAGCCTGTCGGGCGGTACCTCTGCCACTCTCAAAGACTTCTCATCCTATGGAACGTTCTGTGAGTATCACCCTGACCTTGTCAGGCTATCAGAACAGATATGATTATTCCTGTTTTACAAGTGAATAAGCTGTGCTCAAGCAAGTAGCATGAATTACCTAAAGGTAAATTGCTACTAAAAGATGAGTCCACACCTAAAATACTGAACAAATATTCTTCCCAACTCCTATGTATACATTCAAATGTATGTAGATGCTATCCACATGTAGCAGGGATGAAAAGATAGGAAAGATAAGGATAGGTAGGTAGAAAGAGACAGAAATAAAATGGACGAGATATATATTTTACGTGTGCGGTTTATATACTACTGTTTGTTGAAGTCTTGTTCTGAGTCCATCGATGCTGTGTAGGTTTTATCCACAGCATCTCTCTACCTCAAAGTGCTAGGAGATATTATCACTTTCACTTCATTGTTGCTCAAAGGGAAACACCGAGACGTCTCTTCAGTAACATGCCTGATGACAAGTAGAAAATGCAGATTTCCAACCTAGGTCTGCTGGTGCAAAGGCCTGCTCTCTAAGATGCACTCATCATAATTATCATCCTTACTCATAAAGAATCCACAAACTTTTTGAGGATTTTCTATGTATGGAGCATTGTTAAGCATTCTACATGCAACCTCTTAATTTTTCTCATAACTATCCTCAGAAAGTCTCTGCAACAAAATGTCTCTTTCCCAAAACAATAAAAAGTTTACGTGTTAAACTACAAATTCAGGAGTTTCGACACCTACAAATAAGCAGTGGAGAACAATCAGAATACCCCACCAAGATGAGGGTAGTCTTTGACCTTTGAGGGTGTCTTCCGATCTCTTCTCAAACTGGAACAAGAAAAGGAGACTTTGCGATCAGGACTTCGGCAGAATGAATTGGGGCAGAAGGGATGAGAGACTGAGAGGACCAATGGCAGTGAGGGGGTCTCATTTGGGTTCTAATTCTAACAAATTATACATAAAACGACATTGAATATGGACTGGGTATGAGAGAATATTAATGTATTATTGTTTTTTTATTCTGTGACGTGTGATAACATTACCGTGAGTACAGAATAAGTTGTTCTTATTTTCTAGTGATGCAAAAGGACAAAGATAACTATTTGCAAAAAAAAATTCATGATTTCTTGGGTTTGCTCTAAAATACTTTAGCAGAAAAAAAAGATAAAGAAAATATGGCAAAAACCTTAATAGTGGTTAATTCTAGTTTATGGGTGTATAGGTGTCCACCGCAATATTCACTCTATATAGTTCCACATTTATGTGTTTAAAATTTTCCAAAAGAAAAAGAAAAAAAATATGTTGGTGGCTGAAGGCGGTTGGTGAGTAGGAGCAAGGAGGAAATCCAAGAAGGTAGACCTGGGGGTAGCTAAAAAGGCAGAGAAAAGGGTAAAAACAAGAAACAAACTCCTTGAGGAGAAGGAGCTTAGTCTGGAGTAAAGTCAGGGAATGGTCAATGTAGAGTTTCTCTCGTGAATCCAAGGACTCACTTAAGCAGTGGTATTCACCAAAAAATAAAGATGCTTCAATTAGAACCCATATAAGAATGAGTCGGGGAAGAAAGATTAATTGACCATTCAGCATGCAGGTCACTGTGTATGCATCATTTCATTAAACCTCACCATCACTCCCATGAGGTACATATAATTGTGCCCACATGACAGATGAGAACACTGAGGCCCAGAGAACTAAACACCCTTACCTAAGATCCTGCAGGTCCCTGAGTCATGGAGAGGATGAGAGGGGAGGAGAAGGGAAACCTATTGGGCAGGGGCTTTGTATCCAAGGGAAATCCTATGACAGCCACACCTGGGTTGTTTTCACATTAATACTTCTTTGAAGACAGGGTTCTGTAGCTTAAATAGGTACAAAAGTCAATTCCACATCAGTTTAGAGAACCAAAGCTGAAAGTATGAGAAATCAAAGGTTACTGCAAACAAAAGGGAGAGTCACCAATGAGAATGCCCCAAAAAAGATGCTTTTTAAATTTTCTACAACTGTGTCAACCTCAACCTCACCACAATGACCCCCAAGATTTCATCTGCACCTGCATGCAATTTCTACCCAGAAACTGCCTCATGTTGCAGTAGTTTGCTTACAAACTTGAAATTGCTGGGGTGGAAGGTGTGGGGGAGGGAGGAGAAGAAGGAAGGAAAGAAGCAAAAGGATCATTTAACTGGACAAGGCTGAGGCCTTGGGGTCTTTGACGAAGACTCTAACCCAAAACTCAGCTGCATTGGAACAACAGCCTTCGTGTCATATGCCAAGTGGCCTTTTAATTGGGGGGTGTTTTGCAACTTTCCCTTCTCCACTAGAGAAATCAGTTCATACACATTTCTTGAGCCAGAGGCAGAGTTCTGCACCAAGGCTCCTTGTGTAAATTTTCAGTAAATGTGATTAGCATCCCATCTGCTCCCAGAAACTTTGCAACTTGAAAAAAAAAAAGGTAATGATAATAGGGTTGGGTTTATTTTTTGGCTGAACCCCTTGTACACTGTGTGGCCTTGGGCCAGCTACGTGACCTCCTCGTGTCCTGATAAGTCAAACCAGCTGGAAAATTGAGTAAGAAGCAATGACCTCACTGGAAAACGTGCTACCTCTGCACTGAACGTTTTTCTTTTTTAGTAAATAAATTGGGGGCTCAAGGGGAGAAGAGAGTGGTCAGTTGTTTTGAATATTCAAGAGCAGCTCCATGCTGAGAAACAGAGGTCTCCTTCCAACAAGGCCACTAGAGGTGGTTTTCCCAGGGCCAACCTGGCTGGCCACTCTGGAGCGGCAAGCAGAGCCCTCGGGGCCATCAGGGTCCAGAGACCCTCTGCTAGCACTCTTGGTGGGTCATTCTTGGCCTCCCTTAAGCATCTTAAACCTTGAAATGAAGGTCTCTCAAGGGTCAAATTTGTTAAAATATCACCTCATTGAGCTTTGCTGGTTCCCCATTGTAAATTGCAAACTCCTTTCCCCATGTCTATTTTTGGCCAGCGCCTTCATTGCTATCTAGCATCTAATGTGTACAACATGTCATGTTCTCTCCCATCCCTAGAATGGAAGCTCTTCGAAGGAGGTGACCTTTGTCCAGTTTGTTTGCCATCATATCCCCAGTGCCAGGGACAGTCCTGATAACTAGTTAGTTTTCTCTGGACTTGAAAGCTGGGAAGAGTGAGTGTCAGAGTCAAGGGACACAAAGAAGCCACTAAAATCGTTGATAAATAATTGGTCTGGCCAATCCTTAAGCAAGTGGAAGGAATCCCATCGGGTGCTCTCAGCATGCCAGGGCAAGGTTACAGGTCGCTCATGATATCATAGCAACAAACCTAGCAGAGGCCACATTGCTCACACCTGGGTCACTGGAACTGCACTGGACTTCCTCAGCTTTGTTCCTGCTAGCAGGCTCACCACCTTCCAATCCACCCTGGTACCAGCAGGTTCTTTCTAAAGTACAAACCTGACACTGTGGTTACCCTAATGCTGCTCATCACTTGAGAGATAAACTCCAGACTCCACAGAAGGCTCTCCTTAGTCTGACCCACCCACCTTTCCTGCCCTGGTTCCTGTCCCTACCTCCATAATGCCGGCCACACCCTGTCCCCTTGCACTTTGCTGGACATGCCATGCTCCCTGTACACAAGAACATTCGCCTCTGCTCTTCCCTGCCTGATCAGCCTTTTTCAGCTGGCCAACAAATACTGGCTGACACCATTGAGCTCCAAAACTGGCTCCCCTCTGAATCCTTCTCTGTTTATTGTTCCCCTTCTCTGGCAAAGGCCCCTCCTGCACCTCAGGGGGATATCTATGATACTGTCGAGCTAAGGCTCTTTTACCTGCCCATAATCCTGTTCGTGACACCAATTGTTGAGCTAGGGCTGGGTCTGGAGCTCGCAGACCCCTCAAGCCCATTGTCCAGTCTGGGTTACAAACCCTTCACATGCTAGGCTGGGTCCCCAGACCCCTCACACACCAGGCTGGGTCACCAGACCCCTCACACGTGGGTCTATGAGCTAGGTAACTGGCCAAAAGTTCCTTGGAGCCATAGGTTCAAGAGCATGGCTGCGCACACAGCAGATGCCCAAGGCAGTAGATGCCAGCCATGGTGGCGGCACTGCCCATGTGCACTAACTCCACCCACATGCACACAATTTGCTTACAAAGAATGTACCACACCACCCCCAACCTGCCCTAAGGCGAGAGGGCCTGATTAAATTATTCTATCTTCCCAACAATCCACCCCTTCAGGGTCCCTCACCATACAATCTATACATTCAGAATCTTCCATGATGTTCCCTTAGCGAGGATAGACAACCTTTACGTTCACATATTACACATTCCAACCCAGTCCCAAAAGTCTTTAGCTTGTTGCAGCACCAACTAAAAAGTCCAAAGTTTCATCTGAGACTAAAGGCAAAACTCCTTTCAGCCGTGAACCTGTAAAGAGTCAAAAACAAGTTTATCTACTTCCAAGATACAATGGGACAGACATTGGATATACATTCCCATTCCAGAAGAGAGGAATAGAAAGGAAAAACAGGCCCCAAACAAATCCAAAACCCAAACAGGGCAAACATTAAGCACACTGGGGCACCTGGACCCCTAAAGTGTTGGGCAGTCTCACTCTTACAGCTCCACCAGGTGCAACCCATTGAGCTGCCTGGTGCCAGCAGCTTTTCCAGGCTGGCGCTACAGTTGCCAGCAGCCCCACGGTTCTGGGCTCCTGCATTCACCCAGTCCATCAAGGAGTGATTACCTCGCCCTTGTGCATATCTGCGGCTATTCTGCAGCCGCTGCCTCAGGGACGGGTTATGGTAACAGAGGCCAATTTCTTCACCTCCTCACCAGAGCACATCACACTATCCACACCAAGGTCCCATAACTGCAACAGCCAAGCAGTCAGGGTCCCCCCACATTTCTGCCTGAACTGTCTTCCCAGGTCAACCAGTTCAACCTGGGTATACCAAACATACGTGGTGAACCGGGTCACCTGTGGATCACCCACCGGTTGTCCATCTGGTCCCATAGGCTGCTCATGTCTCAATTTCTCGTGCACAACAGGTCGTGCCTGGAGACGCACAGTTTCTCCCAACTCACCACTGGGTTGGTCGTCTTCCCTGGTGTGAGAAGCAGCAGTGGCCAGTCGCTGCACGTCATCATCCCCCAGGACATTTATCTGTGCTTCCAACAACTCTGCTTTCTGCCACAAATCTTGATCAGTTTGCAGCATAGTTAACAGTAGCCAGGCTCTGGTCAGCAGAAAAGTGGCCACCAGACACCATGTGCTCAAGGATAGCCACATTTCCTCCCCCTCCCAAGGGGTTTTGCACTGTAGTACCTGGTCTATGCTGCCTTGCAGTACAGTGTGCAGCAACCAGATCCCAGTCAACAGGAAGGTGGCCATAGGGCACAGCATACTCACAAATAGCTACATTTCCTCTTTCTTCCAAGGGCTTTCGGCTCCTGTACCTGCTCAGAATCCTGTCACAGACTATGTCAATTGTCATGCTCTTTTACTTGCCCATGGTCCTGCCAACTGGGCCAATTATTGAGCTAGGGCTGGGTCTGGAGCTCATAGACCCCTCAAGCCCATTTTCCAGACTGGGTCACAAACCCCTCACACACTAGGCTGGGTCCCCAGACCCCTCACATGACAGTCTGGGTCACCAGACCCTTGCACACAGGCCTATGAGCTAGGTAACTGGCCAAAAGGTCCTCGGAGCCATAGGTTCGAGAGGATGGCTGCACATGCAGCAGATGCCCAAGGCAGTAGACACCAGCTAAGTTGGCAGTGCCACCCATGCACACTAACTCCACCCACACACACATGATTTGCTCACAAAGAATGTGTAGCACCACCCCCAACCTGACCTAAGGCTAGGGGGCCTGATTAAAATTATTCTATTTTCTCAAAAGATACTGTGCTGCATGGTATTGTAATGGCTTGGATGTTTCTCTTCCCTGCTAAATGGGTAGCATCCGAAGGACAGGAATAGAGTCTTATCTATCTCTGTGCCTAGCCCAGCTCTGGTCTCATGTATAGATCTTCCACAACTATCGAATGAATGAAAAATCAACACCATTTTCTCTCTCAGGTTTAACAATTCCCTGGTTTCCTTCACCTTTACAAATCATTTTGATATATTAAATGAGTAATGAAAAGCTGCTCTAATACTGAAAATAGCTCTTCATCTGTCTGAGGTTCCATCCAGTGTGACATCATACGATTCTCTAATTCCCAGATAAAAAGTAAGGATTTGAGGTCTGAATTTCTTTAGCCTTAAGGGTTAAATCAAGTAAGTCCTTAGGTTCACCATGGTGTGCTGCTGGTAAGTGCAAATGTATAGGTGGAAAGGAGGGGGACTAGGTGGGGCAGAGTCTAGTGAAAAAGAGAAGGAAGAGGACCCCTGGGTACAGAAGTCTAGGGGAAATCAAGGGCCTAAGGGGAGGGTGGGGTGTGTATTCAACTCCCCTTCCCAAAGTTTCCAAGGTCTCTAGGGTCTCCTGGTGGCTTCCCCCAGAATCTCCCCCCCCCCAAGGTAGAAGTCCTCTCTCTGGGAGCAGGAGTTGCATGTGTATAGCCCTGCTGCACGGTGGGTTCTCCACTGAGAACTGGCTCCTTTGTGCTTTCTTAGCACATGCAGTAATACTGACCCAGGATTTCAAGAATCTTACAAGTAGCTACAAGATTCTTTAAGACTCCATTTTTCATGCCTGAAAAGTGTACATATAGCTACACATATTTAAGGGCTGGTCTTTGTTTCAAGATAAGTAGCTGCTGAGGGGAGAAACACTTTCAAAAAATACATTTCTCCAAGGTGGAAGGCAAGAACAATCTAGAAACAAATGGGTGGATTTTTCTTTTCAGATGAAATACACTGAAGAAAGGTTTGCTTTCCCTCCAGCCCTCGGAGCCCACGCTCAGGGAAGAATTAGCAATACTAACACCGGCCTTGCTATTGAAAGCTGTCACTTTCCTGCAGAACTCACCTTTGACTGGACAGCAGGCAGGTTCCAGATGGGGGAGGGTAACAGTGGCAGTGCGTAGATTCAGAAGAGCACTAGCTAACTCAAAGACGTGGGTTGGGGCCTTTGTCTCGCCAGCTCCAGCAAACCTCCCTCCTTTCTTGCTTTCACTGTCTCCTCCCTAGCCTGCTGCCATTCAGGTTACTAACCCTATATCTTTTCCTTCTCTATGAAGCTGAGATTCTCCCCTGTGTGGCTCAGGCCTAAGCTTGCTTCTTAAACAATGGGCCTAAGTGCCATTTGGGCAGGGACTGTGTGTTTTTTAGTCAACCATGCATTGGCCCCAGCCCCCAGCCAGCACCTGGAATAGAGAAGGCACTCAGGAAATATTTATTGAAGAATAGAAGCCAGGCTGCATGGTTTTCTTTGTGAATGCTAATCCCTTTGCCTCATTTTCAAGCCAAGAAAAGGAAGCCCAGCACTCCCATGTGTATTCTTCAAGATGCTTTTGTGACTGTTAGTTTCCAATGGGCTGTGAAAAGGAATAAGCTCCCATGACCAGTAGGAAAAAAAGAGGACTTGCTTGCACGGCCCTGGGCCCAGCACACCCACTCACAAAATGCCATCCTAGGCAACCAGGTACGGAAGGGATTGTCATTACCTTAGTCATTTACTTCACTCACCACACCTAGAGCCAGACAAACTTTGTCCCAAATTATTGTCTGTTCTCAGGTCCCATTCAGTTCCCAAAGAAAATTATTTGCTAACCATTGTCTGAACACTGGCTCCATTCATTCCCCCTAAACATCATTTCCTCCTACACCCCCCACCTCCTCTTCTCCCATAAGGAAGGGTATATAAACACATGTACCCCACTGGGTTACTGGGCAATCATTCTCCTGCAATTCCCCCGTGCTATGCATCTTAAAATAAATCTGTATGGCTTTTTCTCCTATTATCTGCCTTTTGTCAGTTTATTTTCAGCAAACTTTCAGAGGGTAAAGAAGCAAGCTGACCTTCTCCCCTAAAGAACAGAGGATCTATTCTAGGTCTCTCTTCTTGGCTTGTGAATATCCATCTTCTCCCTACATCTCTTCATATAGTCTTCCCTCTGTGTGCATCTGTCTCTGTGTCCAAATTTCCTTTTTTAATAAAGACACCAATCATACTGGATTAGATCCCACCCTGATGACCTCGTCTTAACTTGATTAACTCTGTAAAGACCGAATCTCCATTGTCCCGTTCTTATATACTAGAGGTTAGGGCTTCAACACATTTGTGGGGGTAAGAGGACACAATTTAACATTTGACAGTCTCTCTGTATAATTTGAAGCACCCATATGAGGAGTTATTAAACCACACAGAGATGCTGTTAAAAAAAATCCCATAATGCTAAAAATTAGCTCACTGTTGAGATCAACAACTCCTTCACCTCCAACCCCCAAACTACAAAAAAAAAAAGTTAATAAATAAAGTACTCCATCCCCCAAATGCCTAATTATACTCTAAAGCAGCCCAACCCTGCCTGCTGAACTTCCTCACTCCTGATGGCTCAATGACCTTTTCTTTCTTGCTCCTACTTTATTGGTTCTAATTTCTCTAAATCAGGCCTATGAACTTAAACAGGAGGGCTTGATTATTATTAGGTAAACCCAGCCAACAAGCAATGCTTTTCCTAATAGTGGTCAGTAAATCAGGCACAAATTGCACTGTGCAGCCCATGAAGCCAGAAAAAAAGCAGGCCCACCCCAAAGATTCCAGTTCCCCAGAGTTCCCATAGAGAACAACTGGCATATCACATCTGGGCCAAGAGGCAAGGTCCAAGCTGAGAGGTGAGCCAAGGTCCAATGGTCAGAGAAATACACTGATAAATGATAGGAGTAGAATTGTCTGGCCAATTAGGAGTATATGTAGTTCCAACAGGTAACATCAAGCAGTTTTGCAATCTGTAGTACCTGCTTACACTGCCATCAGCAGCATCTGAGAGTCCTAGTTTGAGCTATAAACCGAGATACAGGTTCCCCTCAGCATCTCAGTGTGTAAACCAGGGGTCCACCCATAGGGTCAGAGAAACTTGTGATGGGTCAATCGACTCCAGATGTATCTATTTTCTGACCAACCTGCTAGTCCTTACTACAAGAAGGATGGATAGACGGAGGAGAGTTAGTTGGATATGCTAATGGGAAAGCACAAGCTAAGAAAACAATAAATGGATACAAAGTGGACTGCAGCTGGCCAGCCTGTAGGACCTGGCTGGGCTTAAGGGCCAAAAAGGCTGATCTGGGGTCACCTGGATGCTGTATACAAATACTGGTACCTTTGGATGCCTCCCCCTGGGGAAGTCCTACAGAGCCAAATATTTCTCAGAAGTCCTTCTACTTCATCAGTCCTCAGTCATTTAGCAGCAGGCTACAAGTGCATGTGTTTGGAAATATCACAGCCCCACAGGGAAAATGTTAGGGAAATAATAACGGTGCTCTTGAATCTCTGTGGCAACCAGCATATCTGCACACACTGGGGAATACGTGTCTTTCAGATCTATTACAATATCAAATACAAGATAAAAAGCAAGACCAAACCCACTAGTCTAACTGTCCTTGCTGAACCCTCAAAGACCACTCGTACGACATCAAAAATGCTAGAATTTCCTCAAAAGCAGGGCAGCAAGAGAACACACTTAACAGCATATTGCTTAATGGTGTAAAGAGTAATAACAGAAGAAAACACTGACTGTGGTCTAACACTCTTCACGTATGCCACCCTTTACTCTCCAAAATGGCATTTGGAATTGAGCAGGGCTAGTTTTACCATTATCAAGCCACCCTTGTCTGGCTACTGCTAAGCTACAGCTAAGGTCTCGAATCCTGCTCACAGTGCCAGTTGTCTAGCTCTTAATCCTGTTCGTGATGCCAATTGTAAAGCTAGGCAACCTCGCCAGTTGTCAGGCTCTTATACCTGCTGGTAATCCTGCACCAACTGGGCCGATGGTTGAGCTAGGGCTGGGTCTGGAGCTCCCAGACCCCTCAAGCCCATTCACAGACTGGGTCACAAACCCTTCACACACCAGGCTGGGTCACCAGACCCCTTCACGCAGGTCTATAAGCTAGGAAACCAGCCACACGATCCTTGGAAGCTGCAGGTCTGGAAAAACATAGCCACACAAGGTGGGCGCCCAAGGCAATAAACACCAGCCAAAGCAGCGCTGCCTTGCAGGTGCACCTACTCCACCCACACACACAAGGTTACTGAAAGACCCTGAACCAGCTCCAAGGCAAGGGGAGCCTGATCAATTATTCCACTTTCCCAACAACCTTCATTTGACAAAAAGGCTGCTTCCTGATCAAAATAAATCATAAAATAGAATTACAGATTTCATAAAATTGAGAAATTTCAATTATTGAAGAAACGTTAGATTGCTGATTTATTTTTTCTGATTTATTTTTAAAATCACAATGAGAGATTGAATAAAGGAATGTGAGCGTGCACCTGACCACAGAGTTTTCTTGTATATGGGCCATAATAAGAATACTTTGAAATTTCACAAGCTCTTTCCAGAAATTCAGGATGTTTACCTTAGATTGGACCAATACCTATGAATACAAGTCTAATTTTAAAAAAGAGAGACTTTTGACCTTTTAGAGGGGTGATAAAACTCTGCCTTGCCGTATGTTCCAGATGCCTTCAACAGAGACAACTTACGCTGATGAGAGATGATTTTCAGGCAGCATTCATTTAAAACTGTCTGGCTTTCAAAAATCTGCATTTCTATCTTGAGACTAGGAAAAGTGCTTTTATCAAAACTTTCAAGTGTTTCAATGTGAGTTCAAGTTCAGGTGAAGAATTAGTTTGAGGGAGCAGATAAGTTTCAGCTGTATCTGTACTGGTTCTTACAACCTGTTAAGAAAGAATTACAGGCAGACAGAGATACAGAGTCATCTACAAGATACATCTACAATATCAGAGTCATCTACAAGATGTGCATGGGTATTACATGGGTATCCAGAGCTGGCCTAAAAGGGACTCTACAAGTTGGCTTGCGCTGTAGAAATATCCATAGCTTCAGGCTCTATTGCAGTCCTCTCATTAGAATTATTTACTGCTGCAAAGTCAGCAAGGCTTGTATTACCAGAAGCACAATTCAATCACTGAATACACATGAGCAGCCTTCTGTCCAAGGGCCAGAGGGGAAGCCCTCTTCCCCATTTATAGAAGAGCAGATTCACAGACAGGGCTGAAGATTTGATGTTCAGTTCTGATGTATGTTCCACAATTCAGGAAAATGGATTGACCTAACCATCCTTGTCTCATTCTGGTGACCACCAATGCCAAACATATCTGGCAAAAACAGCTGTCATAATCATCAGACACCCCACTATTAAAGAAAAAAAAAGTTCATCTTGTTCTGCATGGGTCAACCCAAGACCATTCCAGCTATTATTTCCTCATTATTGTCTATTTCTAAGAGTAACTTTGTAGCTAAACAAAACCAGCAGGGCAATTACATTTCAAAAGCCTCTTAAAATCTAAACTCCACAGTAACCCTACACATCCTACTACTGACCTCCCAAGGAGGAAACTGGCATCCTCTGCTTGTGGAGGAAGCACATGAGGCCCTGGGTCACACACTGACATTCCATTCTGTTTGTGTGCAAAATGGTCCCCTTTTTCATTATTTTGTTATTGACACCAGTAAGAAGTGATTTCATTGACCTCAAAGTGAAGTCACCAGAATTGCCTTTTTAAGAGAAAAAGATTACTTAAAATACATTGAAATTATGGTCAGTTAAGAGATGCCTGGCATATTGTTGATTGCCATCAACTCTTTTTTCAGCCTGTGGCCTATCCTCCTGCTAAAAGTTTCATCAAGATGTTTGCCACAATGTTCCATGTATTTGAAATATTTATCTTCAGAGAGTTTTTTAAAACTCCTCTGTGAAAGTCAAATAAAAATACAGAGACAAATCTCTAAGAAAAATACTGTATTTGGGAAAACAGGATTGCACTCTGGGCATACGCCCAGACAGGGTGGTCTCTGGTATGTCCAAAGAGCAAAGAATGGGTTGAGAGTTTTATTAGAGAGAAAAATGTTATGTATTATTTTGAAAGAAATCTCACTGGCACTAGTGACATTTTGGGGAGTTGGCAGGCTGTGATTCATGAGTGATGGTGGTAGATAAAACTAGTCTTAGAGTCCTGGCAGGTTGTGTCAGCAGCTGTGAGGTAAAGCTAGTCTTCCAGTTACAGCAGGCTGCTTCAACAACTGGGCTTGTAGAAACTTCTCAGAGCAGGTGCTATGTGCCTGTGGCAAAAATAGGATAATTTACTCAGGCTCCCTCAGCTCAGGTCTCGTTGGGGGTCAAGCAGCACATTCTTAATTCTTTGTAAACAAGTTGTGTGTGGGTTGAGTTAGTGCACATGTCCACCCATGTATCTTTTTAGTTGACTGCTATTGTGTGTTCTTCAGTTTGTGAAGCAGAAGCTGGCTGGCAGAGCTTGAGTCTAAAAATAGAGCATGTTTACTCTGCTGGCAGGTGCTCAGTTTTTCTTTGGAGTTTGCCCGTAGCAGTTGAGTTTCTGAGTTTCTCTTTGGACTGCCTAGGTATTAGACTTGTGAGAGCTGAATAAAGACTATTCCTACTTCAACCAAGGCTCCAAGGACCTTTTTGCTGGTTACCCAGCTCATAGGCCTGCGTGTGAAGGGTTTGTGAATGGGCTCGACGGGTCTGTGAGCTCCAGACCCAGCCCTAGCTCTACAGTGCCCCACTGCTTTTTCCCTCTGGCCCCTCGACCAGGTATGACAAGAATGACCCAATTTTTATAACCAACTTTCATCCCCTCATCTCCTCAGTCTGAAGAAAATGGAATTAAAGGGATTGTCCTTAAAATGAGATCTAATATTCTATGTACCTTTTTTTTAAGGCCACAAACATTGGTATTATGTTCAGAGGGCTGACTTTTACTCTTACATCTGACGACAACTTTTTAAGAGTGTTAGGTAAGCCATCTCTTCATATATGAAATCAGATCACAAAAAAGGTAGAAAAACTGCCCCAGACATCCATAAAAAGAAGGTATTTGTGACTATTCCTTTTTAGAATGAATAAATTAAGTCACAGTGCAAATAGGTACAGAGTTTCTTTTCAGGATGATGAAAATGTTTTAAAATTATGTGTTCACAACTCTGTGGATATGCTAAAAACCACTGGATTGTACACTTTAAAAGAATTGTATGGTATGCAAGTTACATCTCATAAAACTGTAATAGTAACAAAAATAAGTCACAGTGATAGTTTAATTAATATAATTATTTTTAAGAGTCAAGCAATACTAACAAACCACTTCATAATAGTGCTACAGTAAAAATATTACATAATATTACTAGTTTGGGAAGGAAATATTTGAAAGGATAATAAACAGCTGTTTGACTACCTCAGCAATAATCTCCTAAAAATGTTCCACTGAATCCACTAAAATAAAAAATATTTAATAAATAAATACACAAATAACCTGGGGGCAGGGGGGAGAAGACACAGCAATTACAAGTCCTTGAAGTTGATATGACAAGCGAACAGAAAAGAGATGGTTGGGAGGGAGGAGGGAGGGGAAGGGAGGTTTCAGTAATGGGCCACAATAATCAACCACATTGTATAATGACAACATAAAATTAAATTTAAAAAATAATAATAATAAAATTTTCTGTTTGTGCATGATTAGATAACACTATATTATTATTGTTTGTACATGATTAGGTGACACTATATTATTATTGTTGTGATTTTATTTAACCAAATTTACATGCTTATTATGTAGATAATCTCAGTGGGAAAAAGACCCTTTGTGTTAACCAGGTCAGACTCCGTCCATGAGACCCTGGAGGGTGAAGGAGCAGTCAGTGCCTCCTGGGGGGAAAGCGGTCACTGCACATTGTGTATCTCACTGCTCCACCAGCACTGAGACTTGAAACATGATTTTGAACTGCTGCACTGAATCCATTATGTGGCAGGTGGGACAGTAAACTGGCCCACCCCTTTAAAAAAGGCATAAAAAAATCCTAAAAGGTAACCATATCTTTGACCATGTTGCTCCACTTGTAACCATAGCAACAATGTTTTTACAGTATCACTTTCTAGTAATAGACATTAGAAAACAACCTAGGTAGGAATGTAAGTATTTATAGATATGTTTTTGGGAAAATGATGAAAAATCCACTTTATGGTGTAGTAGGAAGCTATTATTTTTTTTTTCATTATGTTAAAAGAAAAAAGATAAAATCCCAACCTTTTAAAAGATATAATGTGATGGTTTTAAAGGTATGCCCACAAATTCTTTGATATTCATGATTTCTTCCTTTTAAGAAACGGAGCTTAATTCCTTTCCTCTTGAGTGTTGGTGCAACTTAGTGACTTTCTTCTATTGAACAGAACATGTCAGAAATGATGAAATGTCAGTTCTAAGACTGACTCCCATCACCCACTCTGCAGGTAACCAGCTGCCAAAGAGAAGCCACCTGCCATGTTGTGAAGACACTCAGGCAGCTTACAGAGAGGCCCACGTGGTGAGGACTTGAGGCCCGCCAGCCACCTCGGGAGTGAGCTTGGACACAGGTGTCTGAGGCTGCTGACAGCCAAGTGAGCCATCCTGGAAGTGGCTCCTTCCCGGCTGTGCCTTGAGATGCCGACAGCCCTGGCCACCAGCTTGACGGCAACCTCAGGAGACAGCCTGAGTCAGAACCACCCAGTTAAACCACTCTGGGATTCTTGATCCAGAGAAACTGAAATCATCGTCTGTTGCTTTAAACCACTAAATTTAGAATAATCTCTTACACAGCAATAGATAACTAATACATTTAATAGAGAAAAGAACTACAGGAAAATATTCCAAAATGCTAACTGAGGTTAACTAGGAAGATAACAAAGCATTTCCCCTCCTTTTGTCTCTCTTTTCAATTAATCTATAATTAAAGGTGTTAATTACAACCTGCTTGAAAAATACTTTAGTTCCTTTATTACACAAACAGTAATTTAACTTTTTCTCAAACCCTTAATATCTGAAGGATATTAACATTGTTCTTGTTAAGAGAGCCATACAAAGTGGGGGAGGGGAGTGGCTCTTTTCCTTTAAGACCTGGTTGCTCAAAACACAAGCAGCGGTGCATATGCTGTTAGGTACTGCTCCTTTTTAAAGATGCTACTGGGTCAGCAATAGCAAGGCAATTACTGAATGTTTTCCTGGTCATTTTGAAGTTTATCCTGATGCATTCATATTCTGTTACCCAGCAGTTTTCTGACAAATGTTACACATTTGTAAGAAGGCCATTTACGAATAGCAGCTTTGTAATATTGGGTACTTACTGTCTCTGTACTTGTTTCCTCGTGTGAAAAATGGTGCTAATCATAACTTTTTCTTAGAGTAGTTGTGAGAATTAAATAAAATACAACGTGTAAACCATCTCATACAGGGCCTGACCCATAAGGGCTTTGCAGAGTTAGTTATTGTTACTGTAAACATTAACACAATTATAAACAATAGGCGCATCTGAGCGGTTAGTTTGATGGGTAAGCTGTGGGCTAAGGAATCATAGCTAGTTCTGTAATGACAGGCCCAACCAAGCATGTTCACTGAATTTGCAGATACCACAGTCTTTATCTCAATTCCTGTTTAATAAAAGATTATTCTGCCGGCTTGCTTCTAGAGTAAATTGTCACTGCTGGAAAATGGTTGCATGAACCCAAAGCTTGTGCCATTTCCATTTGCTTTGATAGGATTTTTTTTTAAATCCACAAATTATGGATGTTTATTTTGTTCCTATCTAAAATCCATCTCTGAACTCAGGAGAGTGTGTGATTTGAGCCCTTCTAAAAGCCAAGAAGCACAATCGATCAGGCACCCATTGTGCGGTCAAGAAGTAATTGGATGAATACTGCTGATGATTAACCTGAGCTTACAGGCCACATGAGCTAATTATTCTTAAGTAGCAATTTGCATTCAGTCACAGTGTGAATCATTTCACTCCAAAGGTGGTGTGTGCTAATAATAGGGCTTTTATCCCAATTCATCTTTCAGAGCAAAGGACCTTTTCAGTTTTTAATTAAAGACATAAAAAAGGTGAAAGTGTGTGAACCTGGCTAAAGCCAGGAGCACATATTTTCAAGGAATCAGCTGATGCTCCTCTTACTCATGGGATAATACCTTTTTGGCTACACATAGTGGACTAACCATAATCTGCACTGCGTTACCAGGAGGATGGGCTGCAGTTTCCACTAGGACATAACTAAGAAAGACATTCAACATACAAAGTAGCATTGGAAGCTCACCAATACCTTTGAAGAGCTGTGCCTTCTGCTCCCAGACAACTGGCGATCTGAGCCCAGGGGAAGTTCAGTTTTGACACTCCCCAATAAATGATAATGAAAATAAATCTAAACTTCTAAACAAAAGTAAACAATAATTTTGGAAGTATAAGCAAATGAGCTGCTCATTAACAGACAGTATTAACACCACCAGAGTTAAGCAATTCAACTCATTGACTAGACTTAGCTCTAAGCAAAACAGAAGACAAGACAACATACTAGAAAGAAAAATTGCTTAATGGGTCAGGCAACTCAGGTTCGAGTCCTGTTTCTATCATTTACTAGCTGCATGGTTAGCATATTCCCTTACCAACTCTGCTAGAAATTGGTTAAATGGGACCAAATTTGTGACCATTTCCATTTGTCTTGAAAGAAATTCTTTTTTAATCCTCTAATTTTGGAGGTTTATTTGTTCCTTAGTGTGGTGTGACTGTAGCTTTTGATTTCCTTCTATGTAAAATGAAGAGGTGGATTAGTTCAGTGATACAATTAAGAATATCAATCAGAATTTCCTGAAAATATTGTCAAATTCCCAAGCCAGACTTTATTTTGGATAACATGGTCTAGCACTTCTGGGACTGCGGTCATGGCACTTGTTTCTGAAAACTCTCTCCAGGTGATTCTGTTACACATTAAGAAAGAAAAATAGGATGAGCTCTGAGATATTCTTTTTTTTATTGTCTTACATTATCAATATACAATGCAGTTGATTTTTGTGTCCCTTTACCAATTCCTCCTTTCCACCCTTCTTCTCCCTGCCATTGCCATCAACATCATAGCTGTTCACTTGTTTTAACAAGTTCAAGGAATTGTGATTGCTGTCTTCTTCTCCTCCTCCCACCCGATGCATTTATTTGCTTTTATATTTATTTTTAGCTCCCACAAATAAATGAGAACATGCAGTATTTCTCTTTCTGTGCCTGTTATTTCACTTAACATAATTATCTCTAAGTCCATCCTTGTTGCTGTGAATGGTTGTATTTCATTCTTTTTTATAGCAGAGTAGAATTCCATTGTGTAGATATACCACATTTTCCTTATCTATTCATCCTATGATGGACATTTGGGCTGGTTCCAACTCTTGGCTATTGTACCTATGTACCACAATAAACATGCAAGTGCAGGTATCCCTATGACATGATGATTTCCATTCCTCTAGGTATATACCCAGCAGTGGAATAGCTGGGTCATATGGTAGATCTACCTGTAATTGTTTGAGGAACTTCCACACCATTTTCCATAAAGGCTGCACCATTTTGCAGTCCCACCAACAGTGAAGGAGGGTTTTCTCTACAACCTCATCGGCATTTATCATTCCTAGTCTTTTGGATATCATCCATTCTCACTGGAGTGAGATGGTATCTCAAAGTGGTTTTGACTTGCATTTCCCAAATGCTGAGTGATGTTGAGCATTTTTTCACGTATCTGCTGGCCATTCATATATCTTCCTTTGAGAAATGCCTATTCAGCTCCTTTAACCATTTTTTAATTGGGTTACTTGCCTTTTTACTGTTAAGTTGTTTGAGTTCCTTGTATATTCTGGATATTAATCCTTTGTCAGATATATATTTTGCAAATATGGTTTTTGTCTTTGATTTTATTGATGTTGTGTATCACATTATTGATTTTCATATATTGAACCAACCTTGCATCTCTGGAATGAATCCCACTTGATCATGGTGTATATTTTATGTATGTGTTGCTATATTCTATTAGCTAGTATTTTATTGAGGGTTTTTGCATCTATATTCATCAAGGATATTGGCCTGCAGGGGGTTTTTTTGTTGTTGTATCTTTGTCTGATTTTGGTATCAGGGTGATATTTGCCTCAGAGAATGACTTTGGGAGAATGGCCTCTTTTTCAATTTTTTGGAATAGTTTGTAGAGAATTGGTATTAATTCTTCTTCGAAGGTTTGGTAGAATTCTACAGTTAAGCCATCCAGTCCTGAGATTTTCTTTGTTGGGAGACTTCTGATAACAGCTTCAATCTCTTTGACTGTTATTGGTCTGTTCAGGTTTTCTGTGTCTTCTTGGCTCAGTCTTGGTATTTTGTGTGTGTCCAGAAATTTATCCATTTCCTCCAGATTTTCAAATTTGTTGGCATATAGTTGTTCATAGTAGTCTCTAATGATGTCTTGAATTTCTGAGGTACTGGTTGTAATATCACCTTTTTCATTTCTAATTTTTGTTATTTGGGTCTTCTCTCTTCTTTTTTTAGTTAGCCTTGCCTTGGTTTGTCAATTTTATTTATCTTTTCAAAAAACCAACTTTTGGTCTCATTGATCTTTTTTATCATTTTTTAGTTTTCTATTTCATTTAGTTCTGCTCTGATCTTAATTATTTCTTTCTGACTACTAACTTTGGGTTTGGATTGTTCTTGTTTTCCTAGTTCTTTAAGGTGAAGTGTTAGGTTGTTTTTTTGCCATCTTACCATTCTTCGGAAGTAAGCATTTAATGCAATAAATTTCCCCCTTGGTACTACTTTTGTATATCCCACAGGGTTTAGTATGATGTATCATTATTTTCATTAGTCTCAAGAAATTTTTTGATTTCCTGTTTAATTTCTTCTTGGACCAATATGTCATTAAGTAGAATGCTGTTTAATTTCCATGTGTTTGTATAGTTTCCAGAGTTTCATTTGGTATTGATTTCTAATTTTAATCCTTTGTGGTCTGAAAAAATACATGGAATAATTCCAATTTTTTTGATTTTGTTGAGACTTGATTTGTGACCTGACATCCTGGAGAATGT
The DNA here is from genome assembly GCF_027409185.1 of Cynocephalus volans. NCBI lineage: Eukaryota > Metazoa > Chordata > Mammalia > Dermoptera > Cynocephalidae > Cynocephalus > Cynocephalus volans. The sequence continues at coordinate 49,857,766 of NC_084462.1, forward strand.
TCCATGTGCTGATGAGAAGAATGAATATTCTGAGGTGGTTGGATGAAATGTTCTGTAGATATCTGCTAAGTCCAATTGATCTAAAGTGTTGTTTAGATCTTGTGTTTCTCTGTTGATTCTTTGCCTAGATGATCTTTCCAATGTTGAGAGTGAGGTTTTCTGGTCCCCTGCTATTATGGTATTAGAGTCTATCTCTTTCTTTAGGCCTAATAGTGTTTGCTTTATAAATCTGGCTGCTCTGATGTTGGGTGCATATATATTTAAGATTGTTATGTCTTCTTGTTGGATAGATTCTTTTATCATTACATAGTGGCTTTCTTTATCTCTTTTTATGGTTTTTGGTTTAAAGTCTATCTTATCTGATATAAGAATAGCTACATCAGCTTGTTTTTCATTTGTTTACATGGTATATCTTTTTCCATCCTTTCACTCTTAGTCTATGTGTGTTATTGTTGGATCCATCTTTTTAACCCAATCAGTTAGTCTGTATCTTTTGAGAATGGAATTTAATCCTTTTACATTGAGTTACCATTGACAGGTGTTGATTTACTCCTGGCATTTTACTGATTTTGTTTGTATGTTTTAAATATCTTTTGTTTCTTTCTGATTTACTGTTTGTCTTCTGTGTTTGTTGGTTTCTTGAAATGGTAGATATATATTTTTTCTTTTTATTGTTAACATTTTATATTACTGATGGGATTTATTATTTCTTGAGTATTCATGGTAGTATTGGTTGTTTTTCAGGTACCAGACCCAGTAGTCCCTTGAGAATTTCTTGTAAGGCTGATCATGTGGTAGTGAACTCCCACAGTTTTTGTTTGTCTGAAAAATATACTATTTGTCCTTCATTTTGGAAGGATAGCCTTGCTGGGTAAAGTATTCTTGGCTGGCAGTTTTTGTCTTTCAGTATTTTGAATATATCATCCTATTCTCTTCTGGCTTTTAGGGTTTCCAATGAAAAGTCTGATGTCAGTCTGATAGGGGCTCCCTTATAGGTGACTTGATGCTTCTCTCTTAAGAGGCAGCTTTTAAGATTCTCTCTCTGTCTTTGAGTTGTGTCAATTTGACTATAACATGTCCTAGAGAGGACCTTTTTGGGTTGAATATATTTGGGGATCTTTGAGCCTCCTGAATCTGAAAATCTGTGTCTTTCCCTATACCTAGGAAATTTTCTGCTATTATTTTATGGAATATGTTTTCAAAGCTGTTTCCTTTTTCCTCCCATGCTGGAATATCCATGACTTGGATATTTGAGTGCTTAAGGTTGTCTGTTTTCTCTCTTAGACTTTCTTCAATTATTTAAATTCTTTTTGTTTGTTTGTTTGTTTGTTTGTTTGTTTGTTTGTTTTTTGGTCTGCCTGTGTTAATTCAAACAGCTCATCTTCAAGGTCATAAATTCTCTCGTTTGCTTGTTCTAGCTGCTGGTTAAACTCTCTATAGTGTTTTTTATTTCACTGAATGAATCCTTCAGCTCCGTAAGCTCTGCTACATTTCTTTTTCAGGGCATTGATTTCTTTGTACATTTCTTCTTTCAGGTCCTCTATACTTTTTCTCATTTCGTTGTGTTGTCTAACTCAGTCTTCTTATATCTCATTTAGTTTCCTTAGAATTCTTGCTTGAAATTCCTTGTCAGTCATTTCAAGGACTTCCTGTTCTATAGGATTTAGAACTAAAGAGTTATTATTTTCCTTTGGTGGTGTCCTACTTTCTTGGTTTTTCTTTTTTCTGGTATCTCTCCATTGGCGTTTAGTTACTGTGGCAGAGGGTTTCACAGTCCACTCGTTCCACCCCAGTGTCTGGCCTGGATCCCACAGGGGCTGCCAATTCAGCACTGCTGCCTTGGGGCCCGGGGGTTGGTGGGTCAGCCTCTTGGGGACTTGCCTGGGTTGGGTCCCATAGCAGGGCAGCAGCAGTTGCCCTGCCAGTTTGGTGCTGCTGCCTCCCTTGGGGCTGGTGGGTTGGGAGGTCAGGCCAATTGGGGGTGTTGGGGACTTGCCTGGGCTCTGTCCAATGGCACAGCAGCAGCAGCTGTCCTGCCAGTTCAGCACTGCTGCCTCTGGGGATATTCTGATGGTTGATTTTGTGTGTCAACTTGAATGGCCACAGGGTGCCCAGATTAAACACTGTTTGTGGGTATGTCCGTGAGGGTGTGCCATACAAAGATCAGCATTTGACTCTGTGGACTGAGTCAAAAAGGTCTGCTCTCATCCAGTGCAAGGCAGGCACCATCCAATCCACTGAGGCCCAAGTAGAACAAAAGGCAGAGGAAGGAAGAATTCACCCCTTTTTTCTTGCCTGACTGCTGGAGCTGGGACATCTCATGTCATCTCTGGCCATTGGACTGGGACTTATACCATTGGTTCCCCTGATTCTTAGGCCTTCGGACTAAGACTGAATTACAACCCAGGTTTCCTGGGTCTCCAACTTGCGGATGGCAGATCATGGGACTTCTTAGCCTCTTAATCATGTGAGCCAATTCCTCACAATAAATCTCCTTTTACATATGCCTCATTGACTTCTTCCAAGGTTGGTCCTGGAGTTCATATCAGGATGGACTTCACCAGTCATAGAGAAGGCAGCTTTCTCACAGCAGGGTCAGAGAGGTGTCTGGCAACACCCTGAAAATAAGTCTCAATGAAAACAAATTTGTGTCATGGACCAGTTCTTTTTTGGGGTGTAGGTGTGCATGCACAGAGATGCTAGGCGAAACTGCTTCATTTTGCAACATCGTACTGATGCTCAGCTACTGGTCACTTATAAAATACAATGTCATAGTCCACTGCAGTTAGGGACCTAGACCCAGATGATGAAGAAATGTGAACAATCACTGTGCATCTGAACATTACAGGAGCTATTTCTTTTTGTCAGTGGTACAGCCCTCTGAGTTATCCCATTTAACAGGCAAAGAAAGGGGTGAGGAAATAATTGTGCCATTTAACCAAGGAAAATAGCTAAAAAACAAAGAACAGGGACATGAAAGGCTGAACTATGCTCTCCTTGTCAATGCGAAAGGTCTGCATAGGGGAAGAAAGGTGAAGGACTGACCAACAGAGAGAAGCCTGGGGCACTCACAGTTCACTTTTAACACATCAGTCTTACCCATTTTCATTTAAAATGCATTTTAATGAATTTCATTCTGTTGAATTAATATTAACTAAGCACTTACCCATGAGGAAGAGACCTGAGCCTCACAAGTAATCAAACTTGGGGAGGCTATTACATTCGAAAATTATCACAGCATTCATTCAGGAACACAGAAAGGCATATGACATTGAAACCCTATAAAAGAGTCATGACCAGGGTGGACCCCGTGGGTGTGTGAGGTGATTGGTCACACAGGGCACTGTACTTGGAAGGTCCCACTCTGGGTTTAATGCTCCAGTGTCACTATCTTGAAATTCTTAACAGTTTTTTTTAGCATGAGGCCCTGCATTTTCATTTTGTACTGGTCCCCACAAGTTATGTCACCAGTGCTACTTATAGCAATTGTTCAAAGAAATAAAATACTAAAGATATATTCCACTAGATGAGATTTCAACAGAGTACATGATGCAAGTTTTGTTGCCTGGGGAGGGGCTGATTTTATCACCATAGCAGGTTACAGGGCTAGGGTGAGTGCTCAGTCAGCCTAGGAACCCAGAGCTGAGAGGGAAGGTGACTTCCTGAGACATGAAGAACCAGCCACCAAGGTCTGGGGGCTCCAATTCTCTCCCAGTAATAACTGGATCTGCCAAAGCAGCAGCCACTGGCCTTAGAAAGTGACACTGGCTGCTGCTAGAGGGGAATCTGCAACTGTTCCTACCCCAGATGGAACTGGGCAAAGAACCACACCACAGTCAGACAGGGATAATCATCTTCTTGGCCAGACTAACTCCAATTAGTAATAGTAGCAGGCTTGCCTCTATCTATCTCTCGCTATCAAGCCCCTACAGCCCCAGGTGGCCAACCACAGAAAAAACTGTGAGCACAAAGGTGGTTCGTGTAAGGGGAGTGGAGACCAGAGACAGACGAGGATGCTGGAAGCCCCACCTCAGAGTCAGGATTCTGGAAAAGTTTCATCTCATTCTTACAGGGAATGGATTGATGGATATTAGAAAACTGGCTCCCAAGAGAACCCAGGCCTCGAGAGGAAGGTTGGAGGGCAGAAGCATTGCAGCAAGAAAGAGCAAGAATGAGAAAGTCACAAGCTCCGGGAACAGTGGGGAAGGAGGACTGGGCAATCCCAGAAAGAAGCCACGAAACAGCACAGCCCTGGAAGGTGCCCCCTGTCATGGCTGGCCATCTCAGCGGGCTCTGACTCAGGAGCTGTGTGCCCAACAGAATGCCCTGTGACTGCTACTGAAAGTGTCTTTGAGTGACCCAAAGGAGCAGCCCATTTCTGTGCAGTTGAGCAAGAGGCCACTGCATCATTTTCTGAGGTTCCTCAGTAGGGTTAGCAGATAAAATAAGGACACCGAGTCAAATTTTAATTTTACATAAGAAATGAATTTTTATAGTATAAGTGTGTCCCATGCAATATTTAGGACTCATCTCTACTAAAAAAATGATTTGTTATTTATCTGAAATTCAAATTTAACTGAACATCCTTATTTTTAATTTAACTGGGCACCCTCTTGCTCAGCTCCTGTATTGTCACTTGCTATATCTGGCAACTTCTCAGGAGAAGCACCCCAGCTTGGCCCTCGACTCTAACCTCCTATTGGCCTATCTATCACATTCATCAAATCAGAGAACAGACGAGCTCTGGTGTAGCAGGATGTTGACAAGCCTCTTGGATTCAGGCAGGTGAGAAATACATACACATCCTCCCTCGCCTCAGTAATTTTCACTCCCCCAGTGTCCAGCACACACCCCCACTCTGAACTGCTACCTGCTCTCCTTGCTTCTCTCCCACGGAGGACTGACACCACCTCCCACGGCTGGGGCCGTCCCAAGTTACAGCAAGCCACCAGCTACTGCATTCATCCTCCTTTTATTCATTTCTTCAACAGCAACAGTGGAGACAGAGGTACGGACAAGACAGACATGATCCCAGCTCACACGGAGCATAAAATGTAGTTGGGGGAGAAGTCAAATGCATAAATAAAACAAGGTATTTTCTAAAGGGGTGAGTGACACAGAAAATAAAGCTGCAGGATGCAATAAAGTGATAGGGAGAGGCAGGGTTGGCTAAGAGAAGGGGCCACTTTAAACCCTGGTGTTCAGGAGGACATCCTCAGCATGTGGCAGGCAGAAGCCTAATTATAAGAATCAAATATATGAACAGATCTGAGGCAGAGAGGACCATAGTGCAAAGATGCTGGAGCAGGAGCAATCTTAGTTATGTCCCAGGGAAGAAAGAACAGCGTGGCTGGAGGAGGGAGAGAAGGGAGCCAAGTTATGGATGTAGGAAGAGGCCAGATAAAATGGGGTTTTGGGCACCCAGGACATGCTAAACGACTATCTTCCTGTACTTGAAAAGATCATCTCCCAGAGAATCCTTTACCTACTCCTTTTGCAAGACCAAATAAGTAACAACTATAAAGTGCTGAGCACATTGCTCCATAGGAAAGTGAAGCAGCAGGTGATATCTAGGTGTCGGCCTGCATCCCAGCTGCTGTGATCCCCACTCACTCTCACAGCCCCTGCTTCTTGCCAAGCATGATCCCAGCCACTTAACAGGTACAACCTCACTAATTCTTTCAACAGTCCTAAGAGATTTACGTTGGTTTCCCATTTTACAGATGCAAGCACTGAGTCTACAAGAGGTTAAATACAAACCAAGACCACACAGCCCTCCAAATAGCAGAATCCAAGCTAACCCAGGCAGGTCTGTAACTACAAAGCTATGCAATGACCTTTCTGTCTAGCCACAAGCTTTGAACCCACTCCTACAGATCATTCTCCTTCCCCCATTATTAACTATCAAGTCCACCTCCCTACATGGGGCCTCTGGCCACATACTAGCAATCACTGGGTTCACTTCCCCACCCCAGCCCCCGGCTTTCATGCTTTTTCAGATACATGTGCCTTAAAGCAACCAAAGAGTTGTTGGAGATAAAACAATGATTTACAAACCACTTTCCCTAACCCTTTCAGTACCCAAAATCAATCAAAAATTTAATACAATTCATGACGTAATTTTCAGAAGATGTAGTTCTTCCTTAGCATTCACCACCTACTAAGTGTACCATTTATCTGTGAATTAATTTGCCTTGATGAGGGACCTTAACTCCCTCACCACTGCAGATCCCCACCAGAGTGTGCTTCTTAGAGGTTGATAGGAGAAATACCTGTCGTCTATCTCCTGAACACTCACCATTCATAAAAAGGGAATCACAGTGCCTGTCTTGTCCATTTGACCAGGTAATCAAGATTGTTAAAGCTGGATGGCTTTGCAGACTCTAAAACTTTGTAAAAAAATCAAGTGATATCAGATAAGCCATGCAAAACTATTACCCAATGGTAAATATCTCCCTGATTTAAAGCCACGATCCAGAGGTAAAAACCAGAAGAACATTGATTCACAGCTGTGGTTTCCAGTCCATTATTAAAACATGTGCTTTAAGAATCAAGCAGAAGCATGTGAGCAATTGTGAGGAGCTGGGTAAATGGATTATTTGCTTTAAACTGATATATTAAGGACCCTGTACAATGTTTTAAAAACAAACAAAAAATGTTCTTCTTATGTGATGACTTGTTTGCCTAGTCAGGAAGCATCTGGCTGTAAGGAGTAGAAAGAGGAACACGTTGGGAAGATATGGAGGAATTTTGCAGACCCAGCCCCAGGAAGCGCAAACAGGCCTCGTGATATATGCAAGGTCATCGGACCGAGATCTCCATCTACTTTTCCTTGGGGCCACTTGGCTTTTCATGTCCATCTGTTTCCTTAACTTACAGTGCTCCCTTCCTCTTCTTTGTCTCCTGACTGACTCATCTTTTGGATATCAGTTGCCTTTCAGAGCAGTTGTCCATGATGCCCAGGAAGACATCATGCCCCTGTCATATGTTCTCATGGTGCCCTGTGCTCTGTCTTCTTACATGTATGTTTCCATGATTGTTCATGTTTGTCTCCCCCACTAGACTAGCGTTGATGGGGGATCTCAGCTCCCTCAGCCCTCACCGCTGCAGTCCCAACCTGAGGACACTTCCTGGAGGTTGATGGAAGAAATACCTGTCAACTCCTGAAGGCTCAGCATCCTCCATATGAGGCGCTACCTTACCAGGTGCTTAGGGTGGGGAATAAAGCAGATCAGCTCCCAGTGGGAATACACACATGTCATGAGTGGGGATGCAGAAGCCTCGTGCTAAGACAGGAGTCCTTGTTCTCATCACAATAGTCCCATTTGCTTGGTGCCTTTGCATCCTAAAGTTTGGCAGCTGTAGTCTGAGAGAATGGACAGTTAGTTCTTGGAACCAGCACACGTGGGTTCGTGTCCTTATTCTGCCACTTCCTGGCTCACTGATGATATCCAAGTCTCTTGAATGCTCTGAGCCCTCGTTGTCACTTAAATATAATAATACAAGCTGCTCTTGGTGTACATTACATCTAATCTTACAAAAACTCTGATGGGTGTTATGTTGCCCCCATTTGGAAGATTAATAAACTCAGTCTCTAATAGGTGAAGTAACATGCTGAGGGTCACATATGTAAAAGGTAAATGAGCCAAGTTTCAAGTTAGGATCAGCATTCCTCCAAAGTCCAACCTCTTTCTAGGAAATTTCTTCTCCTTTATAAAGCCTCCACTGCCCTGTTCTCTGATAAACATCAGCACACATGGGGTGGAGGAGAAATAGCAGTAAATGAAGCTGGAGCCCTCTGGGGCCAGGCCCTGTGAAGCCCCCCCCCCCCAGGCAGGGGCCTGCATGTGGCCCCCCTGACACGCAGAGAGTCTTCGCTCCCTCACTTCAGGCTCCCGGGCCTTTATGCATGTTCATCTGCAAGGTACACAAAAACCCTTGCGCACACATACAGCCGGGCTGGAGGACAGCCACAGGACCCGGTGCAATTGAGACAGCAGTCAGTACCTCTAACATGCCAGCCTGCATCGTGGCACCTGTGCCCGACCCATAAACTGCTCTGCCTCTAGTCCCTTTTCATTTAGAATTCATTCTGTCTCTCTTTCCAGGAAAGATGAACCAATAGCTGCCCTTGACAGCTGTTTCCTCCAGGGTCATTCCTTCTATCCACCCGGCTCTTCTTTCTTTGGGGATTTGAGCAATGTAATGTTAGTACTATCAGTTTCGTTCAGTCCTTCCAGGGAAGTCTATAGGGACCGGGGAGGCAGCCAAGCCAAGAGCCCTTAACTGTTTGTGCACTGTGCAAGCCAGAGAGGGGAAGGGGAATGAGGACATAGAGAGTAAGGTTTAAAAAAAAAAAAATCCAGTACAGAATCTACAGAACGTAGACAAGACTGAGAATGGACAGCAACTTGGAGTGTCCAACCAACTTAGAGAAGACCCAGTCTTCTGCTGGAGTAATGCTGCCCCTTTGCTTCTCCTCTGTCGCTCCCTCCCTCCTTCCTCTCCTCCTAGCCACCTCCCCATACCCTTCTCCAGTCTCCACTGCTGGCATCTCTTTAGCGCTCCAGGGAAGCCAGGAGCTGTAACCAGACCTGCTGTGAGATGGTATCAGTGGCCCCTGGTGACTGGCACTTTGACTAAAAGCCTCCTGTCCCTCCTGCACTGTGATTGAGTTTCCCTCTCCTGGCCAGGACCTCCCTCCTTCTAAAAACAGCATCAGGACCAACTGGCCACCCGCAGGCAGCACCTGCTAACATGAACCAACCTTCTGGTTCAAATTAGGAAATCTCTCCCGGCCGGGTAGATAGCTCTGTTAGCCCTGGGCAGGCGGGGAGCCTTAGCCAGAGGGACCTGTAGGCGATCACATATTCTTGGTCCCTGGAGACTGGGGTTGAAATGCCCAGGGAAGGAGAGGTTTCACATGACGCTGACACCTCCATCCATGGAGTCTGACTGTGCTAAAGAAGATCCTGGATGCTGGGGATCTGAATGAAGGCAGGAAGCTGAGCAAACACCGAGTGGTTTTCCTACCCTCAAAGAATGACTAGCAGGATGGCGGAGACCAGGAGTATCAGAAATGTTGGGGCACAAAATGTAGTTTACTGATTTAAAAAAAGAAAAAGAGCTCCAGTGTAAGTGAGGACCACCTCCCCTGCCCCCACTCCCAATGCTGACAGTCAGTTGCCAAAGGAACCTTGAGAGAGAGACTGAGAGAGAGAGAGAGAGGGAGGGAGAGAGGGACAGAGGGACAGAGGGACAGAGGGACAGAGAGAGAGAGAGAGAGAGAGCTGTGCTGGGACAAAACCGAAGCCTCCCACTTGCAGCCTTTACACAGAAGTCTAGAGAAACTGCAATTTATTTATTTATTTGTTTTTATTTTTATTTTTTTGGTGGCTGGCCAGTATGGGGATCCAAACCCTTGACCTTGGTGTTACAACACAACTCTCTAACTCACTGAGCTAACCAGCCAGCCCTAAACTGTATCTTCTGATGTAAGTGCGTTTAGTACCATTTCTAAGTCCACATATTCCTTATGCCAATCGGCTCCTCAGTCAGCCAACGTGGTCGCTTTAAAAAGGTGACACAGCAGAGCTACAGCACTGCTGTGAGCAACTTCAGCAGGATTATGCTTCACCAAAACAGCTCAGATGCGATCAGACCGAATTTCAACAGAAAACGTGGCCATTTCAGAAACCCATGTCTTCATTTTACTTCCAAATAATAGTAAACATAGAACTTACACCTCCAAGGGGAAAAGGTGGGCTGACATTTATGGAGCTGGATGGTACTGTGTACCTGGTCTTTCCCATGAGTTACCTCAGAAAATCCATACATTGCCCACAGGGTGTTTCTCTCTCCCTGTTTACCCAAAAGCCTGAACTTTTGGAAATCCTGGACTTTGCCAGCAGTCTCCCTTCCTCACTACCACACTCAGCAATCGCCAAGCCCTGTCACTTGTACCTCCAAATAGTTCTGGATTTTATTCCACCCTTGTTCAGCTGTAAGACTGGCCTGAAAGTGTGAATCTTACTTGTTGGGAAGGCTCATCTCGCAAAGACCAGGAGACAGATATCGCTGCAATCAAGCAAGAGGTTTATATTCCAGCATGCTGGGGTCGCTCTGTCTTCAGGACAGAAGTGGCCCCAAGCTCTTAACACAAGCACTTTTTATACAATTTGGTAGGCAGACTTTGGCAACAGGATGAGTTGTATACAGCTTATTGGTCACCTGAGGTGACTTTTAAATTCATTGGTGGCTTTCAGTGGGGTGGTATACAGATGAGGAACTGGGGAATTGCCCAACAGCCCACCCCTTGTGTGGTTAGGCCCTTCCGAGAACTGGGTGAACTTTGGGCGGTTTGGGAAGTCCTTTATCTGCCCTTACCAGAAAGTCCCACCCGCAGGGGCTTGTAAAACCTTGTGCAAGCTAATTACAGAAGCAGAAAAGCTAGTCAGTTAATATTTAAGGGTGGGGGAAGGGGTTCAGGTCCACACAGCCATCTAACTTCTACTGATATTTCAAAACACAGCAGAATTACTGCCAAAATAGAGTCAAACTCTATTTCCTCTCTGCTCCCTCTTTTTGATCATGTTTCCCTGTTATTCGTATAGTCATACACTATACTTTTTTTAAAAAGTATCTGTCTCTCTAATTGACTGTCAACAGCTTGCAGACCCAACCTATGTCTCATGCCCCAGAGCCTAGCCCTGTGTCCAGCACAGGTGGAATGAAGGAGGAAAATATGATTCAAAGAAGTTAACACTTATGTGCACCCAGAATGACTTGCTGCAAAGCCACCATGTCATGTCCAGTGTTAGGCCCAGCACAATTCCTGACCTCCACCTTCCATTGCCTACTGGAGGGAGTTTGAGATTCTGCTGTTCATGTGATATACAAATGTCTCCCAGGGCAGCAAATTTCAACCTCAAGCACATATTCCCCTAGAAGCAGTACAATGGATTGATGGTTCAATTTTATTATACAACTGGTGCTGCAATTCAGCAACTTTATAGATTAGGAATGTTTTCATAGATTATCCTAGAAAGGTAATCATCTTTGTTTCTGAGTTCCAAATGATTAATTCATAGAATTTCAGATTCCAAAATAGTCTCCATGCTTGACCTATATTAGCTTATCTACTCTTCATAACAATCCTATGGAGTGGTAAGTATTATTATCATTCCCATCTTAGAGGTGAGAAAACTTTAGAGGTGAAGAAAAAGATCTGTGAAAAAATCTAATGTAATTCCCTCATTTTGGGATGAGAAAAGCAGACTCTCCTTTACACTCCATTTACTCTTCATTTATACATAATTCTAGCAGATTATATTGTTTCCCCAATCAAAGCACACTAAAAACAATAAACTCTAAAGAGTCAGGCAAGCTGTTATACATTAGCCAACAGCCTAATATATCAGAAGAGCCAAAAAAATAATCTATATAATAGCAGACTAAAAATGCACAGTGACCCAGGGACATTCGTGGAAGAGCAAAGACCCTAAAACTTTAATGACTTGGAAATAATCACTACGTTTCAACACAAGCCATTGACTAATGTCTATTAAAATGATTTTGCATTATCAAGAAAATATTAAATTATGTTATGTTCTATTTAAGAAGGCAGGAATTTACAAAACACATTTAAGGAAGATTTCCACCAACAAAGTTTTTATCAGAAAGGGTTTTTGCGATTTACAGGCAACAGCTTTGAAGTGTGGAGCAGGAAAAGAACTGTTTCTTAGCTGCAAAAGCGAGTCTTGAAACAGGGAACACGGTGCCAGGGCTACTGTGGATGCAGCCAGGATCCCGGAGGCTGGGGCTGCACTGAAGGCGGCCAGCTGCCCTATTCAGGATTCGAGGTTTCAGGCCGGCATTAAAGAAGATTCCTGGGAGCGCCTGAGCCACGCCGCGACTGAACAGCCCGAGGCGGCAGCGCCGAGAACACGGAAGGCGACAAACCAGAGACAGAGAGCGAACACCCGACCTGGCACAGCACTGTGAGTGATCCCTGGCACAGCTCTGTTCGGGGGGTGGATGCCCACGCGGCTCCCGCCTGCACCACCAGGCCACTCACTGCCCCGGTGCTGCCTCCATTTTCCCAGGTGCGGGCAGCTCTGCCCTGCTCGGCCATCACTGAGCCCTCCCACTTGCTTGGCCTGGCCTGGCGCGGGGCTTTCCGGAGCCTGCGGACCGGCCTCCGCTCTTACTCCCTCCGCGGTTCTCTGGCGGGGCTGGGGGTGTGGGGCGTCCCCGACCAGTGTTGGGAGGACAAGGAAGTACAGGCGGGCCGACTGTCACTCCACCACACCCTGGACTCCGGCCCCGGTAAACTTCCTGTTACTGGGAGGCAGATACCATCTCTGCGACCACCAGTTTGGAAAAAAGCCTAACGAATTTCTGGTTGGGAATAGTGTGGTAGGAGAGTTCCCAGATCCGCTTGAACCTGCCGGAGAGCAGGCTGCAGGCGGGCGCTAGACTCAGTTTATACCGGGGGGATACAAAGGTGAACAAGACCCGAGAAAGATCTACACAGTGCTACAAAGGCACCCAGAGAGACCGGTCGTCTGTGCCTAGCAGAAACCTGGTAGACTTCCTGGGCGAGGCGGTGCTGAGCAGGGTCTTGAAGGCCCAGCTGATAGACGAGGGGTGCAGAAGACACACCCCAGCCCAGCACAGTGCGCACAGAGGGGGGAGACGTGCGGCCAGGGAGGCGGAGACTCGACAGAAACCACACACCCGGTGGGGTCGCCACTGCACGATCTAACAGCCTGGGCCAGAGCACACGGAACGGGGAGAAGTCCTGTACAGGAAGTGAAAGCTCAACAGAGATCACACACCCTGTGGTACGTGATCCACCAGCCCAGCAGAGTCCAAGCTGACCAGAAAGGTGGATCCCCGGAGAAGCCCAAGACCCGAGGCAACCACACACACAAGACACTAGAGGCCAACTGAGCAGTCACGGTGGGAGCCATACCAAATTGGCAACCACAGCAACATCCTAGTTAGTCATTAGTCTCAAACCGGTGGACTGTGAAACCCCCTGCCACAATGAATAAACACCAAAAAAAAGATACCAGAAATACAAAAAATCAAGAAAGTACACCACCAAAAGTTAATAAATCTCATACTCTAGATCCTATAGAACAAGAAGCCCTTGAAATAACTGACAAGGAATTTCAAGTGATAATTCTAAGGAAACTGAATGAGATACAAGAAAACTCAGCTAGACATCATGATGAAATGAGGAAAAGTATACAGGATCTGAAAGAGGAAATATACAAGGAAATCAATGTCCTGAAAAAAAATGTAGCAGAACTTGCTGAACTGAAGAAGTTATTCAGCGAAATAAAAAACACAACGGAGAGTTTAACCAGCAGGCTTGTCGAAGTTGAAGAGAGAACCTCTGAACTTGAAGATGGGCTGTTTGAAATAACACAAGCAGACAAAAAGAAAGAAAAAAGAATCAAGGACATGGAAGAAAATCTGAGAGAGATATCAGACAACCTCAAGCGCTCAAATATCCGAGTCATGGGTATTCCAGAAGGGGAGGAAAATGGAGATTCCATTGAAAACATATTCAACAAAATAGTGGCAGAAAACTTCCCAGATATAGGAAAAATCACAGATCTTCACATCCAGGAAGCTCAACGATCTCCAAACGTATTCAACCCAAAAAGGCCTTCTCCAAGACATGTCATAGTCAAATTGGCAAAACTCAGAGACAAAGAGAGAATCTTAAAAGCTGCAAGAGAGAAGCATCAAATCACCTATAAGGGAGCCCCAATCAGGTTAACATCAGACTTTTCATCACAAACCCTAAAAGCTAGAAAGGAATGGGATGATATTTTCAAAATACTAAAAGACAAAGATTGCCAGCCAAGAATACTCTACCCTGCAAGGCTATCCTTCCGAAATGAGGGGCAAATAGTATATTTCTCAGACAAACAAAAACTGCGGGAGTTCACTACCACAAGACCACCCTTACAAGAAATCCTCAAGGGAGTACTGGGTTTGGTTCCTGAAAAATAACTACCACTGCCATAAAAACCCAAGAAAAATCTAAACCCGCTAGTACAATAAAAATAGCATTCATGAAGAGGAAACAAGTTAACAAAAACACTATCTACAACCTAAGGAACCAACAAACAAAGAAACCTAACAGTAAATCAGAAAGCAAGGAACAAAAGACACCTAAGACAACCAAACAACCAATAAAATGCTAGGAATAAATCAACACCTTTCAATAACAACTCTTAATGTTAAAGGCTTAAATTCCCCAATTAAAAGACACAGACTGGCTGACTGGATCAAAAAGCAGGACCCAACTATATGCTGCCTACAAGAGACCCACCTCACCCATAAAGATTCACACAGACTAAGAGTGAAAGGATGGAAAAAGATTTACCATGCAAACAGAAAAGAAAAACGAGCTGGAGTAGCTATTCTTATATCTGACAAAATAGACTTTAAACTAAAAACCATAAAAAGAGACAATGAGGGACACTACTTAATGATAAAAGGACTGATCCATCAAGAAGACATAACAATCATAAATATGTACGCACCCAATGTTGGAGCAGCCAGGTTTATAAAACAAACTCTATTAGACCTAAAGAAGGAAATAGACACTAATACCATAATAGCAGGGGACCTGAACACTCCACTGTCAATATTAGACAGATCATCTAGGCAAAGAATCAGTAGAGAAACACAAGATCTAAACAAGACTCTAGACCAATTGGAATTGGCAGATATCTACAGAACATTCCACCCAACAACCTCAGAATATTCATTCTTCTCATCAGCACATGGATCATTCTCCAGGATAGATCACATATTAGGTCACAAATCAAGTCTCAATAAATTCAAAAAAATTGGAATTATCCCATGTATCTTCTCAGACCACAATGGATTAAAACTAGAAATTAATAACAAACAAAACTCTGGAAACTATACAAACACATGGAAATTAAACAGCATTCTACTTAATGACATATGGGTCCAAGAAGAAATCAAGCAGGAAATCAAAAAGTTTATTGAAACTAATGAAAACAATGATACATCATACCAAAACCTGTGGGATACTGCAAAAGCAGTATTGAGGGGAAAATTTATTGCATTAAATGCTCACTTCAGAAGAATAGAAAGATGGCAAGTGAACAACCTAACACTTCACCTTAAAGAACTAGAAAAACAAGAACAATCCAAACCTAAAGTTAGCAGACGGAAAGAATTCATTAAGATCAGAGCAGAACTGAATGAAATTGAAAACCAAAAAACAATTCAAAAGATCAACGAATCAAAAAGTTGGTTTTTTGAAAAGATAAATAAAATAGACAAACCATTAGCATGGCTAACAAAAAAAAGAAGAGAGAAGACTCAAATAACAAAAATTAGAAATGAAAAAGGCGATATTACAACTGATTCATCTGAAATACAAGGAATCATTTGAGACTACTATAAACAACTATACGCCAACAAATTTGAAAATCTGGAGGAAATGGATAAATTTCTGGACACACACAAGCTCCCAAAACTGAACCGTGAAGACGTAGAAAATTTGAACAGACCAATAACAATAAAGGAGATTGAAGCTGTTATCAGAAGGCTCCCAACAAAGAAAAGCCCAGGACCAGATGGATTCACAGCAGAATTTTACCAAACATTCAAAGAGGAATTGACACCGATTCTTTACAAACTATTCCAAAAGATTGAAATGGACGCAAATCTCCCAAACTCATTCTATGAAGCAAACATCATCCTGATACCAAAACCAGGTAAAGATATAACCAAAAAAGAAAACTACAGGCCGATATCCTTGATGAATATAGATGCAAAAATCCTCACTAAAATACTAGCAAACAGAATACAGCAACACATACGAAAAATTATTCATCACGATCAAGTGGGATTCATCCCAGGGATGCAAGGTTGGTTCAACATACGCAAATCAATAAATGTGATACACCATATTAATAAACTCAAACACAAGGACCATATGATCATCTCTATAGATGCTGAAAAAGCATTTGATAAAGTTCAGCACTCATTCATGACAAAGACCCTCTATAAGTTAGGTATAGAGGGAAAGTATCTCAACATAATTAAAGCCATATATGACAAACCCACTGCCAATATCATCCTGAATGGGGAAAAGCTGAAAGCTTTTCCTTTAAGAACAGGAACTAGACAAGGATGCCCACTCTCACCACTCCTATTCAACATAGTGTTGGAAGTACTAGCCAGAGCAATCAGAGAAGAGAAGGAAATAAAGGGCATCCAGATTGGAAAAGATGAAGTCAAACTGTCCCTGTTTGCAGATGACATGATCCTATATATCGAACAGCCTAAAACCTCTACAAAAAAACTGTTGGAATTGATAAATGATTTCAGCACAGTAGCAGGATACAAAATCAACACACAAAAATCAGTAGCATTTCTTTTCTCCAATAGTGAACATGCAGAAGGAGAAATCAAGAAAGCCTGCCCATTTACAATAGCCACCAAAAAAATAAAATACTTAGGAATTGAGTTAACCAAGGAGGTGAAAAATCTCTATAATGAGAACTACAAACCACTGCTGAGAGAAATTAGAGAGGATACAAGAAGATGGAAAGATATTCCATGCTCTTGGATTGGAAGAATCAACATAGTGAAAATGTCCATACTACCCAAAGTGATATACAAATTCAATGCAATCCCCATCAAAATTCCAAAGACATTTTTCTCAGAAATGGAAAAAACTATTCAGACATTTATATGGAACAATAAAAGACCACGAATAGCCAAAGCAATGCTGAGCCAAAAAAATAAAGCTGGAGGCATAACACTACCTGACTTTAAGCTATACTACAAAGCTATAATAACCAAAACAGTATGGTACTGGCATAAAAACAGACACACTGACCAATGGAATAGAATAGAGAATCCAGAAATCAACCCACACACTTACTGCCATCTGATCTTTGACAAAGGCACCAAGCCTATTCACTGGGGAAGGGACTGCCTCTTCAGCAAGTGGTGACCCCAAAAGCACGGGCAACCAAAGGAAAAATAAACAAATGGGATTATATCAAACTAAAAAGCTTCTGCACAGCAAAAGAAACAATTCACAGAGTTAAAAGACAACCAACAGAGTGGGAGAAAATATTTGCAAAATATACATCTGACAAAGGATTAATATCCAGAATATATAAGGAACTCAAACAACTTTACAAGAAGAAAACAAGCAACCCAATTAAAAAATGGGCAAAAGAGCTAAGTAGGCATTTCTCTAAGGAAGATATACAAATGGCCAACAGACATATGAAAAAATGCTCCACATCACTCAGCATCCGGGAAATGCAAATCAAAACCACATTGAGATACCATCTAACCCCAGTTAGGATGGCTAAAATCCAAAAGACTATGAATGATAAATGCTGGCGAGGCTGCGGAGAAAAAGGAACTCTCATACATTGTTGGTGGGACTGCAAAATGGTGCAGCCTCTATGGAAAATGGTATGGAGGTTCCTCAAACAATTGCAAATAGATCTACCATACGACCCAGCTATCCCACTGTTGGGAATATACCCAGAGGAATGGAAATCATCAAGTCGAAGGTATACCTGTTCCCCAATGTTCATCGCAGCACTCTTTACAATAGCCAAGAGTTGGAACCAGCCCAAATGCCCATCATCAGATGAGTGGATACGGAAAATGTGGTACATCTACACGATGGAATACTACTCAGCTATAAAAACGAATGAAATACTGCCATTTGCAACAACATGGATGGACCTTGAGAAAATTATATTAAGTGAAACAAGTCAGGCACAGAAAGAGAAATACCACATGTTCTCACTTATTGGAGGGAGCTAAAAATTAATATATAAATTCACACACACACACACACACACACACAAACCGGGGGGGGGGGGAAGAAGATATAACAACCACAATTATTTGAAGTTGATACGACAAGCAAACAGAAAGGACATTGTTGGGGGGGAGGGGGGAGGGAAAAGGAAGGGAGGTTTTGGTGATGGGGAGCAATAATCAGCTACAATGTATATCGACAAAATAAAATTTAAAAAAAATAAAAAAATAAAAAGCATTTGATAATAAAAAAAAAAAAAAAAAAAAAATCACCTTCATGTGGGTGGTCCACCACAGCCACCACAAAAAAAAAAAAAAAAAAAAAAGGGTTTTTGCTTTTAAGAGAGTAAATTGGGTTACTAAGTGATGTTCTTAAGTAGAATAGATATCTCAGCAATGTCGTATCAAAAAACAGAAACAAACAAAAGTGTTAGTGTATAGATGAGTCTAGGCAACTAGAATTATTGACTATAAAGAAAGTGAAAGAAGTATTCTTTGGCCTACTGTAAATGGTGAGGTCTAGACCAGGCTAACCTAACTCGCCTCCAACAGTGTCTATATTTCCTGCTCAGCCTGACAGATAAAGCAACCATGGTTGTCAAACCCAAATTTAAGTTAGTAACATGTATGTCTGGGGACACCCATGGACCTTGCTGTAAAGCCCTGAGGCTAGGGCAGAGATGTCACCCTTAGAAACAACTTTTCTCCCTACAGGACAATAGTACCTCTGACCTTCTCAGATCAAATCCAGGTTTGATGAAAAGAAAGATCAAGAGAGGGAAATATTATAAACATTAGCTTCTTGGGCACTGTTTTCAGAGAGAAAAAGCAGAAACTTGGTTTTCAAAATTCATTCTTTCTGTGATTTTGGAAATGTTCTGAACTAACCAAAGAATGGCAAGCAATTCCTTCAGACATAGAAAGTATACAAAAATATGAAAGATCAGGATGTGAAATAAACTAAAAAACAACTCACCTGTTAAAACGAGTACCTTGGGAGGAGTTGCATCGATCTACAGCAGAGCATCAACAAAATAAATTCAAACCAACAATTATTATTTGGTCATTTAGTTAGGATTGGCTTCTTGCTAAATTCCATGGGAAAAGAAGTCACAAAGTCCTCCAAACTACAGCCAGTTCATGCTTTGCATAGTACTGTGTTAACTGAAACTTGTGCTTATTGGAACTGTGCAAAGTGAAAACATTGTTCTGATATGCACAGGGTTCAGATATCTTGATGCCTGCAAAAGCAAGGACTGCTTGTATTTAATAAAGCATAAGGCCTTATTTAATTCATCATTGTATTAAAATAATAATAAATAAGTAAGTTTTATCCTAGAAATGCAAGAAAGGCTTAACTTTAGGAACTTTATCAATGGAACTGTATACATTAACATGATTCAACTTATTAGCATAATAAAGGACAAAAATCATACGATCATCTTAAACTGGTGGAAAAGCATTTGATAAAGTGTAATACCTACTTCTGATTTAACTATCTTTTAAAACAGCTTATGCTTTGAAAACTAGAGACAGCAGAAACTCTTTAGACCTGATTAGGGCATCAACCTATTATTGCAAAATAATTAAACACGTGAACTCTGAATCATTTCTGGATTCAAAATTCTAATAGATGTAAGGTCATGGTCAAGATTCTTAACCTTTCTGTACTGCAATATCATCATCTGAAAAATGGGTATTATGAGAAATGAATAATGCAAGTAAAGTGCTTAGAATACTGTCTTCTAGTTAGTACTCAATAAATACTATTATTACTATAAATCTGTAGCAGGCAACATATTTAATGCTAAAACCTTACCAGCATTTCAATTTCTACTGAAGCTGGAGATAAGACAGTTGTACTTGTTATCATTTATTGCTTCTATTCAACATAGTACTGGTGGTCCTAGCCAATGCAATAAAATAAGAAAACAAAGTAAGAGCTATAAATAATGAAAAGAAATAGATAAAACTTATGAAAGAGACTCAGAGGTCTTAGAAAATGAGCTGCATGTATTTAGTGAAGTGGAAATGGCTTTCTTCAGGCTTGCAACCACACTGAAAATGATTTACTTACCCAAACTGGAATTGCAAAGGAGTTCTCTTCCCGTAAACTGACCACAGCTGGAAGCTGGCCTAGAAAGTCAAGGAAGGAATTTACAAATGGATTGGGTGACCAAACTAATGGGCAACAATATTGTTAGAGAGCATGTATCCTCACCCAGAAAGGATTTATGGACATGTTAATTTCACCAAATATGGCTGAGTGTACTGGAGGCCCAGGTTAAAGCGGTGATTTGTGGGACCACTATGGCAAACCTAAATTGTAGTCTTTATTGCTGTTTTCTCATGGCCAAAGTAAAGAGAGGGCTATTTCCAAGGTACAATTGTTCAGAATTGGACAGATTAAACAGCACCATCTTTATACACCCAGGGAGGTAGGTGAGTAATGCTCACAATGATATCTGGAAACCTCTGTCCTTGGAAACTGGCTTCCTTGCGGCTGTGGTATGATTAATCCCACAAACCAGATGGAATCTAAAATTTCTAATTAATGACCTGTAACTCCAGTTACAAGAAATATATGTTATATGGCAAAGGGATAAAAATGGAAAATGATTCTATAATATTTACTGATGTGTAATATGCTAAACATTACTCTTTTTACTACCATTATATAATGAAGTGCTTGTAGGTTCAATTATAGAGTTAAATGAAAACAGAACTAATGTGTATAGTGATCTTCTAGATGAAAAGTATTTAGAGAGAATGACTTAAAGCCTTCAATTTTCCTAATATTAATGGAGATTGGCCAAAGATAAAGTAAATTTAAATCTAAAGAAGTGATACATAGCTCTATGCGTCTCTCAATTCTTATAAAAGGCTACACAAGATAGTGAACAAGGAAAGGAGAAAGGAAAAAAACTAGTTTGATCAGTTAGGGGATTTCAAAAAGCTTTGAAGAGGAATGGTATGTGAAGGGGATTCCCACCCCTTACTGAATGATTCTGGTCCTAGTGGTCAGTGGTGTGCTCGTATGTTTGTTCTTAAGTATTAAATTTCACTGAAAATTTTAATAGAAATTATAATAAAATATCTGGGAAATGTGTAACAGAAACTATGGCAGGGTTACAATGGATGGAAAGGATTAACAGCTGGATTGTGAATCACTATTTTAGTTCTTTAGGACACTTGGACCCCTAATCAGTGTGATGATTAATTTTACGTGTTCATTTGACTTGGCCAAGAAGCCAGTAAAACATTTTGGGGTGTATCTGTGAGGGTGTTTCCAGAAGAGATTAGCATTTAAATTGGTAAACTGAGTAAAGAAGATCACCCTTACCAATGTGGGTCAGCATCATTCAATCCTTTGAGGTACTAAAGAGAACAAGGACAGAGGAAGGCAAATTTGTTTCTGATTGAGTTGGGACACCCATCTTCTCCCCTTGGACACTGGCACATTTCTGACTGATAGACTTAGACGAGGACTTACACCATTGGCTTCCCTGGCTCAGACTTGGACGGAATTATACCATTGGCTTTCCTGGTTTTCCTGCTTCCAGATGGCAGATTTTGGGACTTCTCAGCCTCCATAATAGAGTGAGCCAATTCTTATATATATTCTATTGAGCCTATCGGTTGTTTCTCTGTAGAACCCTAACTAATAGAGTTGAGCTTTTGCAAAATCATTCCTGAACAGATGAGGGTTTTTCAGGGCCACCCATGTACTGATTTCTGATCCAAGAACATTCTGAGCTCACTTGCTTTACTGGGCTTTTAGGATTGTCCATTGAATCACTTCCATTTTATGGACTTTACACTACAGAATGGGAACTAATTACTTACTTTTATAGGAGTTATGTACCAGAATAGCATTTAGACTGAGAGGAGGCTCCACACCAAACCCTCTCCCTTCCCTGCCCCTGCCACTCCATCCCAGTGGCTTCCCATATACTGAGGTGGCTTGTATTAATATTACATTTTCATAAGCCTCAAACCAAGACACATCCTGTGCTGTAATTGAGGACACTAGAAATTGCATCAGAGTGCCCAAGACCCCCAGGTCTTTGCTGTAACAAAGTACCTGAGATTGGGTAATTTACAAAGGACAGAAATTTATTTCTCACAGTTCTAGAGGCTGGGAAGTCCCAGACCAAGGTGCTAGCTTGTGGAGCTGTTCTCTGAATCCTCACATGGCAGAAGGGCAAAAAGGGAGTGACTCCTTTCATCAAGCTTCTTTAGAAGGGCACTGATTCCCATTCACCAGGGAGAAGCCCTCATGGACTAATTACCTGTTAAAGGCCCTACCTCTTAATCATACCACATTGGCAACACCTGAGTTTTGGAGGGGACACACTCAAACAACAAAGACACATTACATAATCCTCTTGAGGATGATGCATGAGAAGCACAGACTGAAGTGCAGATCACTACCCAGTCTGAGAAACCCCAGGCTCTCAGCACAATGGCTCCAAACATCCCCCTCTGCAGCCTCCTCACCACAGCACCTGCCTTCATTCAATCCTCCCCAAGTCTGCCCTATTAACTATGTCCTTTCTATGTACCACCCACGCCAGCTCTCATGCTTACAGATTGATTTCCTCATTACCCTTATAAGACTGTCTGGCAAGCCTCTGGAACTCATACGGCCTTCATGAAAGAGCCCATAAGCATTTTGTGAACATCCTCTAAAGGGAGGTGATATCCAGCTTCACCAGCAAGTGACATTCCTTTCAATGGTACTTTCCTTCCAAGTGGTTTTTTGTTTGTTTGTGTTGTTTTGTTCTCTTTTTTTAGCTCCCACAAATGAGAACATGCGGCATTTCTCTTTCTGCGCCGGGCTTATTTCACTTAACATAATTTTCTCCAAGCTCATCCACGTTGCTGTGAATGAAAAATTTTCACTCATTTTTATGGCTGAGTAGTATTCCATTGTGTGTATGTACCACATTTTCTTTATCCAATCATCTGCTGAAGGATATTTAGGTTGGTTCCATATCTTGGCTACTGTGAACAGAGTTGTGATATACACAAGATTGTAGGTGTCCGTTCAACATGACACTTTCCACTTCTTTGGGTATATACCCAGTACTGGGATTGCTGGGTCATATGGTAGTTCTATCCGTAGTTGTTTGAGAAACCTCCATACTGTTTTCCATAATGACTGTACTAATTTATAGTCCCACCAACAATGTATAAGTGTTCCCCTTTCTCTGCATCCTTGCCAGCATTTGTTATTCCCTGTCTTTTTGATAATAGCCAATCTAACTGGGGTGAGACAGTATCTCAATGTGGTTTTGATTTGCATTTCCCTAATGATTACTGATGTTGAACACTTTTTTCATATAACTGTTGGCCATTTGAATATCTTCTTTTGAGAAATGTCTATTGAGCTCCCTTGCCCATTTTTTAATTAGGTTATTTATTTTCTTAGTATTGAGTTGTCTGAGTTCCTTGTACATTCTGGAAATTAGAGTGTTAGATGCATAGTTTGCAAATATTTTCTCCCATTTTGTGTCATGGAGGTGAGTAAACCTCAGATGAGCCTGTGAAAAATAGGATATTGGATGAGATGATCTCTGGTCCTTCCCCACATAAGATCCATTGTTCTGATCCCAGATACTTTAATTTTCCTTTTGATCTTTAGGTAGATGATGAGACACAATGAGCATAGGCAAGGAGTTGAAAGAGAAGGACAGGTGAACATTTAAAAGAGAGGATGTGGGTTCTAGAGTCTTCTTCAAAATCTTTCTGAGGTTGGAGGTTCTGTCTCATGTTGTTCATCTATCTCCACTCAAATCTGAAGACTTGACCGGAAATTCTGAAGAGACATCTAGTCTTCAAGCTTCCTTTCACATCTCTGATCACTTCCAGAGATTCCTTGGTGCTGGAGAATATGAGCAAAGTAATGTTAACAGCAGAGCAGTTAACTGTGAGTGACAGTTAAAGGACACTAGATAGGACTGCTCTCCCTAGACAGATGGAGAAGCCCAGCTGGAGGAGAGGGCCCAGCGGGGAAGAAGCACAGCTCTTCAGTTGAGGCTGACTTCATGCTGCAGCTCCATCTACAGCCCTAGAACAGAGTTGCCTCTGTCAGTTACCAAAGTCTCCTTTTGTCATCCCTAGGAATGTTTTCAGAATACACATTCACAAACACAATTTTCTAAAGCAAATACATTTTTTAAATAGCCTGCATTTTCTTCCTACTCTGTGGTCAGAGACCCATGAGACTCAAGGCTGCCTTCCAGAGGTACACATGCCTGGTAACTCAAGGATCCACCTAGAGGTTGAGGTGACTTCTGTCAGCCTGGTTAGCTTATCCCAAATCATACAACATTTAACTTTTCAGTAAACAGATCCCTTATTTAAAAACCCTTCATTTAAAAGCCAGCAATCGACATTATAGAAACAGAGCAGTCACAACAGTCTCATGGTACAGATTGCCATTCCTGAGAGTCACCAACATCAGTCATATGCCTGGGAAAGGCCACTCCATAAAGGAATTGATTCACTGGCTTGCAGTCATACCAACTCCCGGGAGTAAGCTGGGTGACAGCATTCCTGGGAACCATCCAATCTCCTACAAAGATATAAAGAGATTATAAAGTCCCTCTTACCCTTACCCCCTTCTAGCTTCTCTCTGGCAGAAACACTAACATAAGTCACAGATCAGGAAAATGATTTTATTAGGACCCTGAACCTTCTGTTTAAAATGGCAAAGGCATACTCTCCTGTTTTTCTACTAAATTACAAAACAGGTAAAGTGGAAAACACAGACACACACAGACTATGACTGAGAGGCAACCTATTGGTAAATTCATTGGCATTTAGGAATTTCTTCTTATAAGTTTAATTTAGTGAAAACAACCAGAGCTGCTGAATTTTTTCAACCATATGAAATAAAATTGTTTTGCCTTCTTTAAAGAAAGTAGGGACAGAATTTATCCCTCTCCACCTCCAGTGTTACCTAATCAGAGAGTTGGGATCCATCCAAACACCATGCTGGACACTGGACAGCTGCCTCCCCACTGCATAACTGACCCCCTTGGAGTGGCCACAGTGGTACTCTAACCCAAACCCCCTGTTCTTCTTCCTACCTCCATTTGAGGACTGAAATTCCTGGTAAACGAGATCCCAGAGGAGATGGGTAAATGGAGGGTGTCACATGGAAATAGATTCCCCAGCAGTGAAATTTAATGGGAGACACAAAATCTCAGGTAGCAACTTTTGGTGAAGACAGTAGTTTTTTATTCATCTAGTCGGAACAATAGAAGTACAGGTCTGAGAGAATATCTTACAGCAATATCAAAGAACCTGCTACAAACTAGGAAGTGAGCTGGAGCTACCTGAATTAACCTAACTTCAGCCTGAAAAATGATCAAGGAAAATCCAATACTCTATATGTTGGCAAATGCTGAGCCTACATACACACACACACACACACACTCGTATTAGGTCTGTATAAACACAGACTCATCTATACATGTTTTGAAAATTTCATTCACAGTAGTTCAGAATCACCGCTTTGGGTGCAGTTCCTTTCTCCAATCCTTGTAGCATTATATATCCCTGGGTTTAACCACATTTAAACATTACACTCAAAATACACAATGATAGCACAATAATTGTAGAGTCAAATAATGAGAATTTGAGTTATTTTATGCTAAGAAGTGAATGTTTATGTCCTTTCAAAATTCGTATGTTGGAGCCCTATCCCTGATGTGATGGTTTTAGGAAGTGTGGCTTTGGGGAAGTAATTAGGTCAAGAGAATGAAGCCCTCATGGATGGAGTTAGTGCCTTTATAAAAAGAGACATGAGAGAGATGATCTCTCTCTCTCCATCCTGTGAGGATATAGGAGAAGATGACTGTCTATAAGCCAGGAATCAGACCCTCATCAAGATCTCAAATACCTTAATCTTGGACTTCCTAGACTCCAGCCTATAAGAAATAAATGTTTGTTCTTTAAGCCACCCAATCTATGGTATTTTTGTTATAGCAACCTGAGCTGACTAAGACAAAAATTAGTACTGAGATATAGGATGCTGCTATAACAAATACCTACAATTGTGGAAGCAGCTTTGGAAGAGGTTGGAAGAGTTTTGAGGTGCATGCTAGAAGGAGCCAATATTTCCATGAAGTGACTGCTAAAGGCAATCTGGCTACAGCTTAGAAACAAAAAAGGAGAACTGTATAGAAATCTTCCATATTTTTTGTGACTATGTAATCACGTACAGAATGTTGGTAGAAACATAAATGGTAAAAACCATTCTGATAAGGTCTCAGTGAAAAGGAGAAACATGTTATTGGACAATGGGTGAAAGATCACCCTTCTTATAAAGTGGCAAAGACTGGGCTGAGTTTTGTTTGTGTTATAGTGTTTTGTGAAACAAAACTTGCAAGTGATGAGATTGGATGTTTGGCTGAGAAGATTTCTAAGCAAGTGTTGAAGGAGCAGCTTGGTGCCTCCTAACTGCTTATAGAACAAGGATTTTAAAAAGTGACAGAAAATCCTCATTCTGTCCATATTTCAAATACTGAGAGAGTATATTTGTAAGACAGCACCAACGGTGTGGCAAACCAACCATCTGATAAGAAGACTAGTATAGGTGTGAACCATGGACCTAATCAGCCACTCCAGAAGGGACACTGTCAGTTTGAACTGATGGGACAGAGGCAAAATGGAATGAAAACTGTCAGACTTTTCAGATTCTACAGGACAGGATGATAAAGTTGTTCAGCTAAGAACTTGTGCAATTTTTCGAGAAAAGGAAAGAATAACCCCAAAAGTGATTCAAAGAGATTATCAGGGTCATCATGTTGGTTTCAACAGGCTAGGCTGTCTCTAACCAAAGCAGTGGGGCAAGCTGCCCAGAGCTATGGGGGTGGGAGCCGTGGAGGTACAGCCTCCCTCCCAGCAAAGCTCTGGAGTTATGACCTGAACCAGCAGAGCCACAGTGTGGACAGAACTCCCACACTGAGCCACAAGTGGGTGGCACCCTTCTGAGCTATGGGAGTGATGTTTCTGCCCTAGTGGGTTCAGAAGGCAGAGCATCAAGACAAAGAGGGTTATTCTCAAGACTTAAGATTGCATACAGTCTGCCTTGCTAGGTTTGGGACTTGCTTGGGACCCATTGCCCTTTCCTTTTTTCCTATTTCTCCCTTTCAGAATAGAAGTATCTGTCCTATGCCTGTCCCACCATTGTATTTTGGAAGCACATACTTAATTTCTTTGGTTTCACAGGTTCACAGATAGAGTGGAGTTTTGCCTCAGAATGATTCATACCTCAAGTCTCACCCATATCTGATTTAGATGATGTTTAAATGAGATTCTAGAGTTTAGACATAAGAGTTGATGCTAGAATGAGTTGAGACTTTGAGGGCTGTTGGGATAAAATGAATGTATTTTGCAATGTGAGAAGGACATGGATTTTGGAGGGCTGAGATTAGAATGCTATGTATGGATTGAATATTTGTGTTTTCCCCAAATTTATATGTCGAAGTCCTAACTCTCAATATGATGGTATTAGGAGGAGGGGCCTTTGGGAGGTAATAGGTCATGAGGGTAGAGTTCTAATGAATGGGATTAGTGAACTTATAAAAGACAAGAGAGAAGTGATTTATCTCTGACATGTGAGAATACAGCAAGAAGGCATCTATCTGCAAACCAGAAGGCCATAATCAGGAACCAAATCAGCTAACACCTTCATCTTAGACTTCCCAGTCTCCAGAACTGTGAGAATAAATTTTTTTTGTCTATGTCACCCAGTCTCTGGTATTTTTGTTTATAGCTGCCCAAGTGAGTAAGGCACTTTGATTCTGTCATTCTACTACCTGGAGTTATTTATGTTTAAGTTTTAAACAGTGAACACACTATGATTCTCTAAGGTGTAACTATATTTTTTAAAGGGAAAATATATTTAATGAGCTTATTATGCAATATTTTACTAAAGTTAAATATTATCTTTAAAATTGAAACATAATACTCTTTAAACTGTTTGAAAACTAAAGAATAAATCAAGAAAATGGCTACTAATTTCATACATGATTACTAAGAAAACTTTTACTGTGTAGACAAGGTATAAAAAATGATCCACTTTGGGTATCCAATCCACCAGGCACACCTCTGCATTTACTGTACCCTCTTCCCAGAACTTTCATTCCCAGATGCCCCCATGGCATGGGCCCACACCGTGATACCACCTTATCCAAGAACTCTTCCTTGACCACCACCCACATCCACCAGTTTCTATACCCCCAGACAGATTCATTTTTCTTCATTTTCTCCAGTCACCTGAAAAATTGAATGCTGGCAGTTCATTCCTTATTATGACTCTCACTCCCTAGGAGCTCCCTGCTCCCTGGGACAACATAGACTTTTATTTTTTTGGTTCACATGCTGATTTTTAGCACCCAAAATAGTGCCTGGCCTGCCCCCAACCAAGCACTGGGGGAAAAAATGACTAGGTGATTTCCTTATTAATTACTGCACGGTTTACACTTTGCTCACTGATTTGGAATGCCATCTTTACTAGGTAAAATCACTTGCTCAGTACAAGGATGGACACTTACGTTTGTAACCTGCACAGGAAGGAGAGAGAAGCAGGCCATTCACATTATCGAGAGTGAAGTTGGAGTCACTGCATCCATTCCCCCAGACCTGCTGGAGGTGAGGGGCTCCACAGACCCACCTGCCTTTGCCTTTTTCTTCATACCTTTAAAGAAAACCAAGAGCACCAGCAAGTGAGCATGTGTAGGCTTCCTCTAAACAGACCTCAGGGTTCCAGCTATGGAAAGCACTAAATACCAAAAGGAAGCTTGCTAAGCAGCTGCACACAATAAGAAAGGACTCAGAACAATGGGGAACTTTTGAGGGAAGAAGAGCAAGGCTGCTGGAGCTGGTCAAACCTCATCCCAGCTTTTGCACGATGGTGGTGGTTAATAGGGACACTTGCCCTGCTTTGCTTGAACAGTGATGGATCTATGCTATTCAAAGCTCTACACAGAAATACCCACTCCTTTAAAAGCATACGAGGGTACTACAAAAAGTTCGTGGAAAGATCGGATTACCTTTTAATTCAATTTTTCCATAAGCTTTTTGAAGTACCCTCCTATAAGGCAAAAATAAACCTATATCTGGGTTTTCTACCCTTTGCTATTAATCTATTTGGCTACCAACTTCATGCTGTTTAAGTGATTTTGGATTTTAAACCAGCTTTAAAATCTAACAGCACCAGCTTTTGCCCATTTATTTTATTTACTGCTCTTTTTCTCTGGACTGATTTCACTTGTTCTTCCAAAATAAATTTTTCCAAATAAATAGTAAAAATACCATTCTAAGTTAAAAAAAAAAAAAATCTCATTGCAATTTTGGTTGGTATTGTGTTAAATGCATTGATTTGCTTGGAGAGAACTGACCTCTTGGCAATGTGAGGTCTTCCTTTCACGAGATGCAAGGGGGGTCTGGGTCTCCATGACTGTTCTTCATCAATAGCATTTCCTGCTGAGCAAGGAGCCTCCCCATGAACTGAGGCTGTTAGTGGGGAAAAGAGAGATGTGAAAAACAGGAAACACCCAGCACTAGCTCCCCTACAAGCCCAAGCAGCTCTCCTGGCTTCCTCGCTCCCCCTCACCTCTGTGTGAGGCAGAAATGAGCTAAGCTACCCGGGAACTTCCTCATGATCACTATTGCTAGTATAAGTCATTTCAGCTAATTTGTCTTCCCTCTTTGTGACCTCACGAAACTGTCCCTCAGGACTCTTGCCCTCTCTTGATCCAACCCCCTTCTCTGTTCAGAACCATTGGTTTTTCTTGCTCCTTCTACACTTAGCTATCCCAAATGCATTCCTTTGTCCCTCCTCTTCACCTACACAGGGTCTTTCATAAAGATTAACTTTTACAATGTCAAAAGTGGAAAAGTTAGTTGAGAAAGTATTTTCCATAGACCCTGTTGAAAGTGGCCTTGAATATGGATGGGGCTCAGACTCAGCAGCAAAATAGCCCCAAACAGGCCATAGAAAGCATAAACCTCATGATGTTTCAATGTCAGTCCCTTCTTACACTCCCTCCTGGATGGAACAGACCCTCTCTCCTCCCACCTCCTTCCCTACAAGAGGGCAGCTCTCTCACCTCCTCACCTGAAGGCTGCCTGAGTACCCCTTCTCCAGAACACTTGCTTCAGAGCTGCAGTCTTTTGACATGAAAGCATAACAGAGAAAACATCAGAACATGACCCACTATATCCAGCTGTGGGCAACTTCTTCACCAACTGGATGATATCTCTTTCTTCCTACATTTCCTCAAAGTCACCAGTACAATAACACTCACACAGAGAACCCCACTGGAAGCTGTAAGCACTGGCTGGCTGGTCACCAGGGTCACCAGGGATCCTTTGACATAATTAGCAGCATGCTACAGTCCATGAGTTTCACATCAAACAGTGGAAACATAGTGGTGACCGATGCCCCAGTGTCCAGCCCAGGAAGACTGGCTTTCTTCTCCTCAGAGGGCAGTTCCTGGCTTCATTCATTTCTAGCATTTATCTTGTATGACTGTATGAAATAAGATGTTTTTTGAAAACCTGCAGGTTTGGGTTCTGACCCCACGTATTCCTTTATAATACAGTGCTTCCCTTGGACACCCCCGTCTTCAGAGTGTCCTTCAGTTCATCATACATTTGTTGACGGTCTACTGGATGAAGTCACAGTTCTGAGCATCCAGAGAAAAGCATGTCTGCTTCTCTTTTTCTGCAACTTAATGGGGGCTTGGCAAAGATTAAGTAACATTAACCATGAACTTCCCTCAGGACGGGTCTTAGAAGCAGAGGTGTCCACTGAACCTTTAACTACGCACCAACTTCTCCACAGTAAAATTTTCTCTGCTTTGCACCACTGTTCACAACCCCAAGTTCATTTCATCTCAACGTGACCTTCAGCCACAGTGTTACAGTCATGTTAAACACATGAACCAAATTTAATGAACAGAAAAAAGTGGAAGAAAGTATCAGTGAGTTCTTTCCTTAGCAGGAAACTTAGGACTTTGTGTTTGCGCATCCATCTATGGTTTATAAAATTGTTTCACATCATTTCATTTCAACCTTACACCAGCTCAGTGTGGTCACCCACATAGGTAGGATTATCCTCGTTTTTCCAAATGTAAAAACTGATGCTCACAGGGGTGCCTAAAATCACCTAATTGGGAAAGAAAAACATTTTCACCCACGATGCTCTCCCTACCTCCCATACACCCCACCCCTGCTTTGGGTGGCCAATAGCACGCTTCATGTCACTTCATCAGAGAAGATTTCCATGACCTGCACCACTCACAATTTGTATTCATTTTTTTAACTTTTATTTGTCCGTCTCCTCAATAAAGTCATCAGCTCCATTAGTGCAGGTACCATCTCTATCTTACTGGCCGCTGAATTCCCAGCACATGGAAGATGCTTCAATAAATATCTGTGGTCTTCCGATTCCTAATTCTGTATCCTTTCCACTCTAATAAGCATTCTTGGAAAATAGTTTCTGCAAACTGTCCTACTATGGAATCCTAAAACCAAATCTTATCATCGTTATTCATACTTTAACTTGAAACACATACTTTTTGAGCAGCACAGAGTCACATCAACAGGAGACATGGTTTGTTCCTATAAAGTCTAAGCGTTTCACGTAAATGGGCCATGCCTGGTGAAATCGTGATAATATTAATTATCATGTGTAGTGTGTCGGGCTGTTCTAACTATTCTTTATAAACATTAACTCATGGAACCCTCACAATGACTCCATGAGGTAGGGACAACTCTATTATCCCCATTTTACAGGTGGAGAAATTGAGGGCTGGAGGTGCAGTGCAGTCCCTTACCTTTGGACCACTCCAAAATCGTACTTTCAGGGTCATGGTGGCCTCCTCTGGTGCTGATGATGAGCTTCCTCTTTCCACCTGAAAACCTTTTTCTTTGTATCAACATCTGTCTGGCCTTGGAGGGCTTGAGGAAGCCACACTTCAAAGGGGGTCTGAAGTGTGAGTGCTTCCTGCCCCTGACCTGCCACCCCCTACTTCTGCGGCACGACCCCCAGCCTTCACTTTTGCCGCACTGCTCTGCCTCTGTGGTGGGGCTTCTCTATGAGAGAGTCCATTTGGGGGGCTGTCGGGGTGGCCAACCGCGAAATGACAGCCGCATCCAGTGCTTCGAGGGGGGCCTGTCTGCCCCATGCTGCACCCTGCACGGGGAGAGATCTGATGGACCACCTCCATCTACTGAGGTCGTCTTTATTTGAGGACCATGCTGACCCTTCCCAGTTTCTCTTGGCCTGTCTCTCCATGGCCCCTTTTCTCCAGACACCTTGGATGCTCTGAGCAGCTCTAAAAAGACCAGGTGGGTGGGCCTCAGAGATTCTCTTGGAGCCCTCCTGCATTTGGAATAGCAGTCCTGCACCCTGACCTGCTCCCTTTCAGGGGCTCCAGACCCTCACTTTTCTCCCTTATGCCTTCCTCTCCACCCTGACTGTTCTTGTACCTTTTACAGAGACAAACTCCTGCTTCTTGCTCTCTAAACATCACAGCCACTCCAGGAACAAAAGACATTCTGCCTGTCTCAAGACCCAACAGGCCCCACATGCTGGCCTTGCCCTCTGCCCTTCCTTCTCTGCTGCCACTCCTGAACAGCACACATTTTCCTTTCCCATTCTCCTCCCTCAAGTCAGGTTTCCCCAGACATTTCCAAAGAGCACCCCCGTCTCCTGTCTTCTGGTCTCCCTGTTCCCTTTCTTTATAAAGTCACTGACTTATAGCCCACAGTCCTGTGGACGGAGAAAATGCTGCCACCCAGCCTTGAACTTCCAGGCTTCCCCATGCCTGCCCCTGCCCCTCCAATGCTGTCACTGCCACCAAAGCTAATGAAGTTAGCCAGAACCTTCACTGGCCCTCCTGCCCCTTGGCCATGGAGAGTGGCCCCACACCCCTCCCAGAGGACATCAGTAACAGTCCTACTCCTCCCCCTACATCTCACGTTCAGGACAGAGTTATGTTTGGGATGAAATCATCTCCCAAGGGCAAGTCACTGTGGAGGGAAGTAGAGCTAATCTCTCAAGGCTGCCACACTTTCTGGCATCCCTCCTACCTCTCCAGCTGTCCCTCCTCGGCCTCCTTCAAAAGCTCCTCCTCCACTCCCAAGCCCTAAGCCATCCTCACTTTCCCAGTCTTCCTCCTCCACAGCTCACTTGTGCCCATGGAGCAATTATATTTAAGCAGTTGATTCACTAATTTCTACCTACATGAGGGATCACTCCCATGAGCTCCATACCTAAATACCCCTCCTGTCAAAGGCACCTCAACTCAATATGCCCCAAACAAAACTCACAATCGTCCCCCTCAGATGCCCTCCTCCAGTGTTTGCTTTCACAATGAGCAAATTCCTGACCCCCAAGGTTTGTCAGTTTCCCTTGACCTGGGTTACTTTTCCAGCCATCTCTCCCCAAGCCCCTCCACTGCCCAATGGGCCTACTCACCAATCTCCACCCTTCTTATAACTTGTGCTCCACACAGCAGCTAGTGTCTTCTCTTTAAAAACAACAACAATTGTTATCATATATTTCCTCTGCTTAAAATCTTTCAATGGCTCCTCAAGACTTCTAGGATAAAAGCTAAAGTTCTGAGCCTGGTCTGCAAGTTCTCATAACATCTTGGCCTTCTTTCCTGTGCTCAGCTTGCACCACTATCTCACACACCTCACTCCAGCCAGGTGCCCCTCAAAAACTGCTCCCTTCACACCTTATGCTTCCTGGTCCATCAGGCCAGGAACTCCATGAAGTGAAAGTGCTTTTCTGTCAGCCTGACACTTTTTGTATCCCCACTTCCTAGCTATTGCCCGGCATATAGCTTGGCATTACTGTAACTATTAAATGAATGAATGAATGAATGAATGAGAAAAGAACAAACTGTGTCCTGTTTCAGGAGTACCAAGAGTAGCCAGATTAAGCTCTAGGGCCCAAAGCCAGCTCTGACTAGATGGGCCTCTAGCTCCCAGGTACTAAACATCTAGGCTTTATTAAAGACATAATCAAATAAGAGAGGGAGCCCCAATTTTCCCAGTAGAGACAGAAACCCAAAAGACAACCAGCTAAGCCTGAGGAAGTGTTGAGGGACATAAGTTCATATTTCTTAGAGCTAACAACATTTGTGATCCTGGAGTAAGCCACTATATCAACACCTTTGCACTCTCTTTGAGTCACCAGTGTGGCCTTCCCTACTCCTCCAAGGCCTGGCCTGGCCCTGAGAGTGGAGAGGCAGAAGCATTCACAGCCTTGCAGCGGGAGCTGCTCAGGGGCAGGTGCCAGAGGAGCAGCTGCAGCCTGGGTCAGGAGCTTCCCAGGGGGCTGGGCCAAGCGAGGTAGGTGGGCTCCCAACTTTCCTCAGCTGGGCCAGGCAAATCTATCCACAAGAGTTCTTCTCAGCTAAGGCAATGAGAGTCCTGTGAAATCATGAAGCTGTGGTGGACGGCTCACACGTGGAGCCATGATTGCCTTGAAAAC
Source organism: Cynocephalus volans (assembly GCF_027409185.1). Lineage (NCBI taxonomy): Eukaryota > Metazoa > Chordata > Mammalia > Dermoptera > Cynocephalidae > Cynocephalus > Cynocephalus volans. The sequence continues at coordinate 49,892,153 of NC_084462.1, forward strand.
TTGGTTAAAAATTCAGTTAGAAAATTGAATTGTCATACACTGCTGTATGGTTACTTTTCACTAAAGCCTGAGCCCCCTCAGAAGGTCAAGGCTGGGCCCAGTCCTCCGGGCCTTCTAAGTCTACCTGGCTGAAGAACCAGGGCACCAACCCCTCAGAATGTGGAACATTCTGATGGCAGTTGAAGGCAGTTGATGACAGCAGTTGAAGCAAAGGTCCAGTGCAGGGCAGAAATTACAGTCCAGAGAAAGGCACAGACACCTCAAAGTGAAGCTCATAGAGAGATACGCCCTTTCAGGCCCTGCAGCCAGAAAAGGCAGACAGGGATAGGCACAGTTGCAGGCTGGGACATAGGGCACAGGAGCCTGCAATTACATGAAAGGAGACGAGGCTCTGGGTGCTTGAGGAGCTAAGGACCCAAAGGAACCAGTGGGCCACAGGCAAATTGGCCACTATGTGGCTCTGCTGGGGCCCAGCCCAGAGAAGAGCACGCCAGCCTCTTCTCCAGCCACTGAGCTAACAGGCTCTTTACTCAACAGGCAAGATTCCTGGCTGCCTCCATCTGTCTGCAGGGATAAGCCGCTGCTTTGAGAAGGGTGTTCACTGGGACTCAGGACAACATCGAGTCCAGATACATCCTCTCCATAGGCCCAAACTAGCAACACATTTCAAATACTAAACCCATTCATTCACTCATTCATTCAACAAATACTTAATGAGCACAACCTATTGTGGGTTGGACACTGGGAATATAATAGCGAGCCAAAGAACAGCCCATGCCTGAAGGAGATTACAAATAACTCTGTAATCCTCATCCATGACAGGTGTTTTGAAGAGGCAGCGAATGCACAGCAAGAGCTTAAAGCCCTAATCTAGTTTTGGGCTTCTGCATAAAGCCTGGAGCTGAAATCTGAAAGATGAGTAAGAATGACCTCCTTGAAATGGGTAGGAGGTGAGCACAGGGTGGCGTCCTAGGTGGAAGGAACTGCATGAGCCATGCTAAGTGCAAAGGAGTGTAGCAGAACAGAGATGCTAACAGCAAGACAAGAGGCAGGCCTGGGCCAAGCTCTTGGAGGTCATGTCCTCTGTTTATTTTTGGAGTTCTTGTTGAGTTGTTCTGGTCTCGATGCTGATGGCAGAGACACCAACAGCCAATGGCAAGCACATAGCAGAGACCAAATACAGAAGGTTAGATTTGGGGGTAAATGAGGTGAGGTTGTCAGAAGCTCAGAGAAGAGGGACAGTGATGTTCGATATGCACATTACAGAAGAAGATGAGCGTATGTGAGTTCAAAGGCAGTACCAAGCCCGAAGGGGGTTTTTTGCCATAGTCCATCAGGGTTAAGGAATCTGCATCAAGTATGGAGAAGAAAACTTCAGGCATCACAGGCACAGAAACTCAATAAAGGTTAAGTTGTGGTTTCATCGATGATAGATCTAAGCACAGTTTTGTTATGTATGTACATGCATGCATAATTCTCCAAACTAAATCTGTATATGGATGTTAGAAGAGATGGATTGTTATCCTATCTCATAAATGAAAAACTAAAGTTTAGGACACTTATGTGGCTCACCAAAAGTCACAAAGGGAGAAAGAGGAGAATGAAGACTAGGAAGTATCTTCTAGCTTGTCTCACAATGTGCTTCTCTCTAAATAACATAGACCCAACAATGCTTGGAACCATTATTTGATAAGAAAATGATGTAAGATAAATTTTCTCCCCCAAATGCACTCCTGTATGCTTATGAAATAGCTGGAGAATAGAGTTGACAATGTTCCACTCTGAGTTTGCAGCTAAAGATATTAAATGCTAGGTCATTTACCCATCTCCAGACTAAAGTGACTTACTTACAGCAAAGAAATTCCCAAAATCTTAAAAGAACAACTGGAGAGAGAACAAAGTAAATGATAATGATGTATACTATCCAGGTACCGTTTGGCTATGCAATACTAATTAATACTCACACTTAAATGTAACAGGTCTTGAAACATTCATGGTGAAATTCACCTGGAAGGCAAAATAAGTTAAGTCAGAAAAATGATGTCCTGGCTACTCCAGATTGCAGAATAGGCAATATCACAACTGCTGTTGAAGCCATTTGAAATGGGTTAGAAGGAAGTGGAGAGATTACCAAAGATTTGGAAGAGAACTGGAGAAACACAGACATGCCAGCTTGTGAATGAGGATGGACACAAGTGCTAGAGCCCCTACTTCTGCCCCTGGGTCCCCCCAAGACCAGTTGGTTTTGATATTCCTTGAGAATACTGCCAACCCTGTCACCTGCCAGAGCTTCTCAGGAAAGCCCAGCTCAAACTTCAGCTGTGATGAGCTCCCCAGTGGCACCCTTGCCCCTGGCCCCACACAGCCCAATGTTAGGAACATCACTGTCCCTCTCCTCTGAGCTTCTGACAATTTCACCTCATTAACCCCCAAATCTGACTATCTGCACCTCCATGTTCTTCTCTCCTAGCCCCCAGCTCACTTCCTCCAGGCTGCACTTAGCAGAAGCTACAACATATTCCAAGGAAACAGATTCCATGGATCGTGTGTCCATCCACAGCTCCACTGCCTAAAGCTCCTGGAGCATAGTCCTTCCCAACCCTGGTGCTCCTTGTCGGGACCCTCTGCAAGGATTCACGGTGGCTTCTAAGAGCCAGGAAATTCAAGGAAGAGAGTGTTAAAGCTGAAATGGCTCAGCCGTTGGGTATTCCATGAGGAGACAGAGGTGCTTTGTTCCTTTGTCCCAACTCTTTCCCATACTTAGACTGGCCCCACTCTGTGTGACTCCAAAATGAGCTGGACTCAGCTGTAGTGCTTAAGGAAATGAAGCATGCCCCCCAGCCTTCTTTTAAGGAATATAGAATTTGAAACAATCAGAAAGGCCCCTCTCTGCCACCTAAATCCCCCCCAATTGGGCTTCCGGGAGTCTGGCTGCTCTGCTGTGTAGGGAGTTTTTGCTCCCAGCAGAGTCTCAGGAGGGCAGGCCGGCCACAGCAGGGCTCTGACCACATCCTTCTCCATGGCTGTCTTCTCTGAATCTCATTCCTGGTCCTCCCCACCCACTTCTTCTCTCTTTCTCGCATTTACAAGATTAGGGGTGAACAAGGGCTGGGCCTGGGGTGCCCAAGGCAGCTCTGGTGGGAAGGGAATAGACAGGAAGAAGCTGTCCCATAGGGGAGAAAGGGAAGGTCAGAACTTGTTCCCGGGTGGGGACTGGCACTGTCTCCGTCCCCAGGGCAAGGACTGGCTGACACCGTGGCCAGTGCAGACCTGGACACCAGCCTTTACTCACCTTCCCCCTGCCAGGCAGATTACTCATCTTTCAGATCCCAGCCCTCTCTTGATCCAGAAAACCTTTTCTGTAGCAGAGACCATCCCTGACCCTGAGAATGCAGCGGAGGGCAGGTCGTCACCCACACTCCTGATGGCCGGGGCTTTGTGTCTCCCTGCATCTTCACTGACTCTTTGAGCTTCAGTCATGATCTATCCAGAAACCTTCCTAGGCAGCTGCTTGTCCTGTTCCTCACTCCTTTTCCCTACTCTTTTTTCAATGAATCTTTCCTCTTCTCTCTCCTTCCCACTCCTGCCGTCTCCTTCCCTCCCCTCTGCTTTCTTTTTTCATGAGATGCTGGGAATTAAGAACGATGATACTTATATGCTTTTATTTTCCATGGCTTATATTCACACCCCACCCGAGGCACGCTGCCCCAGGAGACACTCGTGTCGGGCAGGGGACTATTCCCAACAGCATCATGACAGCACTTCTTTCCAGGAGTCAACTATTCCTTCTGGAAATCTGTTTTTGACATTCCTCTTTCCTCCTACTTTTATTTCAAAACCTATGTATGTTTGCAACCCAGGCCACAATGAGAATTTGTTATGAGGTGATATTTTGAGTAATTTCTCATTTCTAAGTGTTACATTCTTCTATATGTCAAGTTGGAAAAAAAAAACCCTAAATGTTTTAGAAAAATCTAATTCCTCGTTGTATCAACTACAAAACTCCAAGCACCATGCCTAGTGTTCAGAATTTGCAGAAGGGCCGCTGAAGAACTCCAACTGCTCATCAAACCAGCAGGGAAACTCTGGAATTAGTAAGAAGAGAAGAGATGGGGGCTGTATTCCTATTTTAAGTCCACCATCAATAGTTAAAAACCTTAACTGGGTGTAGTTTAGCAAATCAAGCACTTGTTTTCCAAGCATATGCGATGGATTAAGTACCATGTTACATTTTAGGAAAGTCTGAGGACCCAGGTTAACCTGGGGGGGTGTGTGTGTGTGTGTATACAAAGAATGATAATTGTAAAACTGAGTACACAAATATTTTAATCTGCCATTCAGCAATGTTCTGGCAGAGGGAGAAGTTCAAGCGGGCTCACCTCTACCTGTTTCAGCATTATCTCATGGTTTTTTAGTGCTCCCTTTCTGCCTTAAGGATAATGAGAATAAAGAGGAACTCTTCAGTTCTTTGCTCTATTATTTCAGGCTTACCTGTTCTTGAGCTGATCCACTGGCATGATGTGTCCTAATGTCAATATCATGGCCCCTCCCACGGGAGCCAGAAGCTCCAGCTGGCCGCCACTTTCCCCAGGAAGTCACCCTCCCTCCTCCTGGCTAGTCCAGGTTGCTCCCCTCTGTCTGGGCCCTCCATGGCTCTCTGGCCACCCAACTCTGGGATTGTCTCCAGGCGCAGGGCATCTTGGGAGCCAGGTCATTGATGGGGCTGAATTTGGCAATTGCCAGTGGGCAGAAACAAGATGGGAGAGGTGTAGGCAGAACGAAGTGACTTGGAAGAAAGTACTCTTTGAATGAGTCCTGACCACCACCCCCTACCAAACCAGGTTGATGTGTCTACCCTCTACTCCTCCACCCACTCTATGGAAGTAGGGCCCTGTGTGCCTTTTCCCATGAGCTTGACTTTGATGGTGAGTGTTGGTCCCGTTATCAAGCCTGGATGTCTCAGAGGGGACATTGGTGGTGGGGAGAGGGGGAGGGAGGGGGGAGGGAGGTTTTGGTGATGGGCAACAATAATCAGCCACAATGTATACCGACAAAATAAAATTTTAAAAAAATTAAATTAAATTAAAAAATTAAAAAATTAAAAAATAAATAAATAAAAGTCATTATCAATAATAAAAAAAATAAAAGAATTGTCACAGGGAGGGGAATCACTCCTTTTATTGGGGAAGAAGTTAATTGTTGATGTATATGTGTATGAGTCATATCCACAGCAAGCTTTTAAATAAAGTTTTACATTTCCTTTAATGGAAAAAAAAAAATAAATAAATAAATAAATAAATTAGAGGGTCTGGGGGCTTGGTAATTTCTGGGTTCTCCTCCATTCCAACACCCAGACTAAGAGATTGGTTCTCTATGGGGGCTCAGCCTGGCTTCTCTCCATGGCAAGTGGTGGGGTGGGGTGTGGAGTCTCAGAGAAACCACCGTGGAGGCATGTCAATTGCATGCCTGATGATCAGGGCCAAATGCTGTTCTGCCCATTAGATCGTACATGCTTATATGTATATGCTCTGAAGCAAGAAACCAGAACTTCAAACCAAAACTTGCAGAACTTTCAAAGCATTTTCATTCCACTAACATTTATTGAGTACTCGTTATGGGCCAGGTGCGGGTTTGCGAAGTGGATCAGACCATAGTCCCTGCCCCTGAGGAGTGCACAGCGTCATTGTGAAGAGGGAGGCAGCGACACCCGCCTCTTTGAATTAGCAGATGGCTTAAAGAAATTGCCACCCGGGAGGTCAGGGAGTGAAGTTTCAGGAATGACCATCCCTTTCATAAATCTCTTTGCTGTTTGTTAACGAGCTATACAAAGGTGTGTGCTCAAGTCTTAAGGTTTTGACTGATTAGACTATTTTCAGTAAAGAGACAGGGAATTTAGATTTAGTAGTGGAAAGTGAAGATGAAGCTTGAGTTGTGCAGGTTTCATTGGAACCAGCTCACTAAAGCACTGTGAACTACAAACCCAGTTGGAATGGGGACAAAAATGTTTATGCAGAAATTTACAATGAACTTGTTTCTAGCTCTGAAAACGGGGTTTAGGAAGTAAGTTAACATGAAACTAGGGGAAAGCTGGCCTCTTTTAAAAAGGCAAAGGCTTTAATCACTTTGTTTGGATTAAAACATTAAGATGCCAAATTCAAATTAGTCCCATATTCGAGCGATGGTTTCCATGCAGCATTCAAGGGTGTGTGTCAAGGTAGGCATCACAGACCCTTAAGAATTATAAGTGTTTTTGCTTTTTTAAAAAAATTTTTTTTAGATTCAGACCCACTCAATGAAGACGATGGTCAGACCTGACCATATCTCAGAATCCTGAAGATGGAACTAGAAAGTTTGAACACCTGACCCCTACACACTTTCTCTTGTCTCATGGTCTCCACATCTCCATTTCCACCTTGGGACTTCCCTCAGATCTTCTCTGTCTAATCCTACAAGAAGTTTCAGGCTTCTTCCCTCATCACAGGGACAGGGACATTGGTCTCCAATCCTTCCCCATGACTCACTGCGTGGGCTGGCCCAGCAATCCTTCCCAGGGAGCCACAGACCCTCCAAACCCTGGGTCTTCCTTCCTCTATCCTCCTACTCAGTCAACTCCCTGACCACCAGAGAGCTGGCAGGCCAGTGCCTCTGGGGCCAAGCAGGCCTCATGTCTCTGCTCTTCCCACAGCCCAGAGGCCTAGGGCCTACCTCCTACCTGTCTCCAGATGCAGTCATCAGTCCCCAAAAGGCTGCCACCTGGGAGGCCTTTGGGGCTGCCCCTAAGCGTGGGGCAGAGCCTCAAGAGTTTATCTTACGAGAAATATAGGTTGCCTGCTTCCAGAAGCTATTTCCCTCCCCAGATTCATTTCCAAATGACCCAAAACAGCCCCCACAGGACCTTCTTGTTACAAGCTCCCAGATCTGAAACTCATTCCTGCTCTGGCTGCCCTGTCTGCCTGGCCTCTCCCTGCTCAGCAACAAAAACTTTGGGAAAGCATCTCTCTGGGCATCCAAGTGGAAGACTCCCAATGGTCCCCACCTACTGGAAACTTACATATTGCCTTGTCTCCCCAGAAATAAGGGGAAAGAGGGAGATGGCCCTGTCCAAGACACCCTTCCTTCTCTTCACAGCTTGTGATGGTTGGGCCAAGTATCCATTGACTGACGGTGCTTCTCAGGGGGAACCAGGTCTCAGCAGGCAACATAGCTCTCCTGCAGGGAAGTCCCAGCAGCCACCAAAGTCAGAAGCCCCTGCTGAGGACCTACAAATGCCTTAGGATACAGGATGCATAAGCTCACCACACAGAGGATTCAGTCTACTAGGAAAAATTGCCATGCAAGTGGACCTTGATGCCTTGGGGAGACTTAGAGCAGTTGTATAAAAAGCAAACAGAAAACCAGCAGCCTAGCATTTGCGAAAGATGGTTTTCTTTTGCACAGAAGGGAGGCTATCACAGAACAGAGAACAGAAACAGGAAAGGCAGCCACAGCTCCTCCGCCTCTCACTCTGGGCTTGTGGGTCTTCTCTGAGGCCCTCTTTGTTCCAGATCCCTTCTCCTTAGAGGAACTGTCATTTTTTAAAACTCCTTATTTCCACATTTGCAGTCTTGGGGGAGATCATGGTGCTGGTATCAGCACTCTTCTCACATCAGCATTATACCGACATCAGCTTTATTCTGACATCACCACTATTCTGACGTCAGCACTATTCTGACATCAGCGCTATTCTGACATCAGCACAAATCTCACATCAGCAGTATTCTCACCCTAGCAGAGTGCACCCTAGCAGACCACAGATCACAGGGGTCCAACTACATCTCTGTATTGCTCAAATCAAATTGAAGGTTTCTCATGGAAAAATTTCCTTACCCCAATAAGGAAAGATAGACTCCTTACCCCTGGGGTTAAATGTCCACTGTGGGTTCAATCAGTGGAGGACAGGAGAGTGGGACCACCTGGTAGGAATACAACCTAGATGGTGAAACCAGGGAGAGGCGCTCAGAGATGAAGCGCCCCCCTGCACGAGGGTGGGACTGAACATATTATGTAAATCACCAAGAACCATGCAGACACAGGACCGGCGCTACTGGCAGCATAGGGCAATATGGCAGAAGTTGCAGGCAGGGTCTCGAGAAGAAGAAGCCAATGAGATGAACTGCCACTGAGAAATGAGGTTGAGAACCATGAAAAGGCCACCAAAACTTGGCTCCAGGAAAGTCTTGGTGGTCTTCGATTGCTTCAGGAGGCAGAAAAGGGAAAGAGAAACCATGAGACAGAAAGGAAGGGGTGAATTAAGAGGATGAATGAAAATTTTCCCAAAAGGGGGAAATTGGAACGAAGACACAAGGAGCAGGGGGCCAGGCCCTCTCACGGCTACCTCGGTCCAAAAGCCAGTGTGGCAAAGTGCCTTAAGAGGAGAGGGAAGGGCTCTAGGTTTAAGCCTCCATTCTGTAATTCAGCAAATACATGGCTCCTCTGTGCCTCAATTTCCTCATCTTCACCTAACGTTGCCCATAATTCATAGGAATGGTCTAAGGATCATGTATGTACCTTGCTTGCCCTACCCTGAATTCAGGATAAGGGCTCAATAAATGGGGCCTGCTAAAAATCCAGAAGCTTCTCCTATGTGGAGAAGTGACTCCTGCTGTGGGCACACATCACCCGCGCTGATGTTCTCTCAGATCTTATGACAGTCTGCCTCAAGGTTCACTTCCTCAGGTGCTCTCCCAGCTCCCCATCCATCTGGACGGGACAGGAGGGCCCCATCCTGTCAGCCGCCCCACCTTTCTTGGTGAGCCAAATCACAGTGCCTTTGTCTCCTTTTCAGTCACCCTCAGACTTTTATGGGCAACTTTAGCAGAACAGGATCAATAAGAAGAACGAGAAATGGCAGGGGCATCTCTCACCTCTCACCTGAATTGGAGGGTGCACACAGCAGACGCATAGTAACTTGCCCAGCCGTAAAGGAATAGTCTAGATGGGGACGGAGGCGGCCGCCTTCTGAGTCCCACCTTTGTCTGATCACTGCCTACTCCAGGTGGAGGACATCATGTCAACAGGCCTCAGTGTCCTATCTGTAAAATGGGAGACTCTGTCCTCGTGTCCTCAAGAGTCCTCTGTTGGAAAAGATGATGAATCTGTTTTAAGGAAAAACTGACTCATCTTCTGGATTTAATAAAATGAAGTGTGGGAAAGGTGCACCCACAGAAATGCCTACAGGTGTCATCAGCCTGCTAAAAGTGGTCTGCAAATTTGTCCCCAAGCAGCTCCCACAGATTTGTATGTTGCTATATAATTATAAAATAAATAAAATAAAATAAAATAAAAAGCATACTATCCTCCCAAAGCAGATATGGGGCTCTAGATCAGAGGGAAAACATTCAGAAGAGGAACTGGCTCTTTCTTTCACTGTCCACACATTCCTTTCTTGGAGAGCCAAATCAGTGCCCTGGTCTCCTCTTCAGTCACCCTCAGGCTTGAGGAAGTGGTGGCAGCACCTCTGGCCTATCACCTGAATCTCTGCGTGTGAGGTGCACCACAAACTCTATACAGCCTAGACCAGTGCTAGAAATTGGGTCCACAAGCTTCAACTCAACCAACAGATATGAAACCCCAACTCCATAGGAAATCCCACCCCCTCCTCGAAGAGGCCTGGCCAAGACAGGGCCCACGATTGCTCTCCCTCCTCTCCTGCTCTGCCTTGGCCATGTCCACCAGGCAGGTCCTGGTATTGAGTCCACTTGAGCTGGCATGTCCGCCATCCCCACTAGACTGTGAGCTCCTTGAAGGCAGGGACAGTGTCTTCCTCTCTTCCTCCAATGAGCATGCACATTTTCAGACAGCTGACCTATACTAATGAATATTTGATACATGTTTTAATTAGGTGATTGACTTTGAGAAATAGTAGAGAGTGGGTACTGCTCACTGAACTAAAATACACAAAATGAAAAAAAGAAGATTTGAGGGGTGAAGACCCTGAGTTAATGTGGTGGCACAGAGTTTGGTGTGTTAACTTAATCACCAGGTGAGAAGGACCCCACGAGGCAAGGGTGCCTGGAGATACAGGGCCGGAGCTCAAGGGAGCAGCTGGGAATATGTTTGGGGGAACCAATTTATTGGGTGAGCACAATGGGCATGTGTGAGATGAGCCCAGAAGAGAAAGGTTACTCCAGGGCACTGAGGTGGCACTTCTAGAGAAGTCCATCTCTTAGAGGACAAGGAAAGAAACAGAGAAGCAGGAATATCGGACGGAAAGGGAGGAAGGAGTTTCAAGAAGGAAAGTTTGGAAATTGCATAGGGGCCTTTAACAGAGTGGTTCTGAGAGATGCAGAAGGCAAGAGCAGACCGAAGGTGAATGAGAGAACAGCGCTAGGGGCCAAGTTCTGTCTGTAAACCGAAGCGTGCATGAGGCAGGCTTGGTGTAGCGAATATTTCTCTTAACCAAAAAAAGGAAGCACGTGAGCCAGCCTCAGCTTGCCCGCTGTTTTGTTATTTTTCTTTTTCTATTGAAAGGAAGATTTTCCACACTATAATCAAGTGTTAACCAGGAGACAAAGAATAGAAATTTTCCAGACTTCTTTAAAGTTTTCATTGCCAGCCTCCCACCCCCACCCCAGCCACTCCATCATTCAAATGTGCTGTTTATCTTTTGGGAGACACATTCCATTATGGAAAGTCTCCCCAAAGGGGAAAATCAGAACCCAAACACTCCCTCGGGCTTGTTGTCTGGTTGCATAGGGCACAGGAAGTATGGGTTCTACATGAGGCCAACGTGGAAAAGTTGCCTTTCCCAAATAATAAGCTATGTATACAATCTAACAGATTGCCTCTCAGGCACTAAAGCCCTTCTTCCTCTCCACCCATTTGGCCCAGAGGATTTGCAAGGAGCAATGGAGGAAATAAAGATGGCAAACAATGTACCTCCCCTCCAGGAGCTTGCAGTCTAGAACAGGAGAGCAGTGCCCACTTGGTTCCTATAACTCTGGAGGAGGGGGGAGCCTTGCAAATGCTCTGCATTCCGGTGGCTTTTGGAAACATCCAGATCTGAGCTTTGGGACACTGCACCTGCCAATTGCTAGTCTTGAAGAAGAACCATAAACTCTCCTGGCCAGTTTCTTTGTCTGTGAAACAAGAAGACTTTTTCATGATTTTCATGAAGACTGGAATCATGCGTTCAAACCACTGGGCACAGTGGCTGGCACGTACACTGAATGAAGAGTTGGCTTTTATCACTGGGAAGGAGATGTGCAGATGGAGGTCACACCAAATCTAACAAGACTGGCAGGGAAAATGAAAGTGGCTTCTTGGAGAAAGTGGACATAGAAACTAGCCTTAAATAAGCAGGGTTTTATCTGAACAAAATGCAGCTTGCAAAGTTTTATCTATTCATCCATCCATCTATCCACCCATTCATTCATTCATTCAATAAACATTTTTGGAGTGCCTCAGATGTGCCAGGCACATTAAGAACATAGCAGCATTCACAGCAAGTCTTTCGTTAAATCTTCCACAGTATGCAGATGTTAAAACTAAGGCTGAGGTATTTGGTCCAAGTAACATAGCAGAGCAACCACAGTTTTCCAATCAAGTATCAATGAATAAGCCAAAGCATCAAGCTTGGATAATTGCTATTTCCCTTTCCTTACATGCATCAGAAATGCCACAGAGAAATGCTATACAATGACTCTCCAGAGACATTCTTACTTTTATTTAGTGGGATTTTTTCCTTTTCTTTTCAGCTGCTCTGGCTTTTCACAAAGAATCAAGTATCTACATGCTGCAGAATTTCTGCTTAAAATAAAACTTCTTTCCTTCTCATGTATACTGCCTTTTAAAGTAATGCTTGAGAAGTCCTGGTGCTGAATTTCTCTTTGGAATACCATTCTTCACTCCCCACAGAAAGCTTATTCTTCACAGCAGAAGGAATAGCTGCTGAAAGTAGAGAGGAAGATGATTTGGGCGAGAAAAAAAAAAGGAGGGAAGGGAAGTAGATTTAAAGCTTTTTTTTTTTTTTTTTTCTTCCTATTGGCCTCTCTCTTGAAGAAAAAACTTAAGTACTTATGAAGTTTATGTGACTGGCTTGTTCTTTGCTATCCAGTCTCATATGCCCCATTTTCCTAATTAATCTCCAAATTCAAGCACATGCTTTTTCACCCATGCTCCTCCCTATTCTACGAGAAAGCCAGCAGGTAGCCCACCCCAGCCCCCAACTGAAGCTGCAGCTACAATTCCTAGAGTTTGAAAGGCCCTCAACAGTTGACCCATGTCTTCCTGAAGCTCTTTGCACATGGAAATTTCATATCCTACTCAGGACAGGTTGAGAGGGTCCTCTCTCCTAACCTCATTAGAGACCTGGAAAAGCTACAGTGGTACTTTTTAAACAGTGCAGCTGCCCTTCCTATGGCTGAATTGCGTTGCCTAAACCCTCTTCAGAATGAGTCACATTAAACCTCTGCAGGTAGCTGGCCAGGAAGGAAGCCCAGGGTACCAAGTAATTGTCTTTAGAGAACTTTCCGGTGTATAAAGCACTTGCAAAGCAATGGTTGAGACATATTTTTAGTATTTTTGTGGATCATAATCATAGCTATTCCTTATTACACAAAATGCTGTTCTTGGTGTTTCATGCATGTACCTGTAATCACTCATATAATCTCTTCAAAACAACCATTAAAAGTCTTGCTACTCAAAGCCTTGCTATAGCAGCTTCTCCATCACTGGGGAGCTTGTTAGATATGCAGATTCTAAGGATCCACACCAGACCATCTAAATCAGAATAGGCAATTTAGCAAGATGATGTTTGTGCATAGTCTAGTTCAAGAAACACTGTTCTCATGACTGCTGTTATCCCTATTTTACAGGTAATGAAACCAAGGCACCGGGAGGCTAGATAACCTGCACAAGAATATGCAGATAGTAAGTGGCCCAGCCAGGATTCAACCCCAAGAAGTCAGGAGTCAGAGCCCAGTGCCCTTCAAACCATAAACACTGACATTTAATCACCTCTTAAATATCTTCCCAATGTAATTTTTATTCCCAGTCCCTGCATGAGTCCAGGCCTTCTCCTCTCTGCTGCCAGTGTCTATCCAAAACACTGTTCCCATTATCCTTCCCTGCATATTCCATGTCTCTCCAAGACTTGCAAGACCAGGTTTACATGCTTTTTTATAGAAGAGAACACCTGTGGCAATAGGGTTGGTAATCTTTCTATCTTCATCTTTCAATTCACCCTTATTCTTCACTCATGGCACCCAAACCCAGGACATCTTTGTGTCCTCACACAGCCTGGATGTGCCATCTACCTAAAAGGCTCTTTTTCACCTGGCGAAAACCAAGACCTCCTACAAATCTGAGTGTCATTTCAACAGGAAATCATTTCCCATCTCCCTTGGCCAGATTTTATTATCACGAGCCTTCTGCTCTCATAGAACCCAGTTCATACCACTTTTACAAATTTTATACACAGTTATAGTTGTATATGTCTCTCCTCCAATTCCAAAATGTGACCTGCATGAGAAGAGGCCACTATGCCCACCACAGTGCTCTCCTCATAGTGGTGGGTGCTTCTCTCGTGGGTCAATGAAGTGTGTGGAGTCTTTAGTTCTATTTGAGGAATGGGGAGAGTGGAGCATTTTACACAATGAATTCTCTGCTTGGGTAGAGGGAAAGTGACACCTTCTAGATTGTGTTTTCACTCTAATGGCCCTTGGAAGAAGCTGTGCCAACTATTTAACAAAGAGCCTCAGTTTAAAAGCTACCAACTTCCCCTCTGAGCCTTAGCATGAAGGTTGAAGAGTCCAGTTTTGCTACCATAGCCGCTCTTTCTGTGTCACGATACACGGAATACCCTCAACGTCCACTCTCTTATGATTGAAATGTTCTGCAAACTAAACGTTACACCATGTGGGAAGCTGACACCCAGGCCACTCAGCATGGCATGCCCCAGTCCCTCAGGATGGAGAGGGAATTATTTCAGTTGTTCATAACTTTGGGTCGCCAATTTCTTCAAGTTACATTTCCTATTACTGAACTTCAATTATCTCATGTGGAGCCAAATTGCCCTTTAAATTTAAAATAAGGTTTTGGGAAGTCCAGGCACCGACGGAAGCCCTCCTGAACATAAAACTGGACCATATCCACCTGCATGGCAGTATTTGTTTTTTTGAAAAATCTCGGATGCCTACACTTCCTCCATAGTACCAAAAAAAAAAAAACCCAGCTAGAAAATAATCCAAAGACTGTGTCAAAAGAGGGAGTCTGAGGAACGGCTCCATTATTTATCACGAGAGAATGTGCCTTCTTGGAGAGGACCGCTATCACGGGTATTGTAATTGGCATTCTAACGGCCCCTTCAATTTTCAAGCCCTTGTAATAAATATTCCCATGTGGCCTCGAGGAAAGGCAGTTGGGGAGCGGAACCAGTCCGGTTTCTCTCTCCTTCCCACTGAGGCACAGAGAGCGGTCTGCGCATGCTCGCTCGGAATGCTTCCCGGGCCCTGCGCAGTCTGCGGCGGCATCTCCCATCGCGCAGACCTGTGTTAATCGAACTGAACTTGCCACCGGCCTCAACTCGCCACCAGCCTCAACCCGCCACCGGCCTCTGAGGACGTTCTTCCTGCACTTCAGCCTCACATCTGTCCATTTATGGGCCGGCCCGTGGCACACTCTGGAGAGTGTGGCGCTGGGAGTGCAGCGGCACTCCCACCGAGGATTCAGATCCTATATAGGAATGGCCGGTGCGCTCACTGGCTGAGCGTGGTGCAGACGACACCAAGCCAAGGGTTGCGATCCCCTTACCGGTCACAAAAGGGGGGGGTGGGGAACATCTGTCCATTTATCAATTTTTTTTTTTTTTTTCCCCCTGACCGGTAAGGGGATTCCAACCCTCAGCACAGTGTCATCAGCACCACGCTCAGCCAGTGAGTGCACCGGCCATCCCTATATAGGATCCGAACCTGCGGCTTCGGCCATGGGGCCAGCCCCATTTGTCTTTATTTTAAATCCTCCATGGCACGGAGTAGGCCAGCCCCAAAGCCGTGTCATAAGGGCTGCTCCTGCCGTGGCCATTGTGAAGCACTGGCTGCGAGCTCCCTCACAGGCTAAGAACTTCTGAAGCCCGATGGGAATTGCCATGTGCCTTATCTCACCATATGTTTCCACAATGCTGGTGACCGGAGCTACACTGTACTCCACTTGTAGCTCCCCAGGGTGCCTGGCACCTAGCAAGTACTCAATAAATGTTTGTTGGAAGAATGCATTTCTTTGCACTTGTGTGCATACTAGTTTGTGATTATGCACAATGCAAAAGTATCTTTATACGTATCTCTTAGTTGTTCCTAAGTACAAATATAAATATTGCCTTAATAAGATGAGGCAAATTGAAAAGAATAGAGAATATTGAATTGACAAGAACCTTATTCACAAAAATACTATTATTATTTGGACTGCAGATAATTTCTCTATGTGCTTAGTCTCTCGTTCCTCACAACGTCCTTGTAATAAATATAATCCCTATTCCTAACACGGTTGTGGCTCTGTGTGGGCCCTGCAGAGAGTTGGCAGTAGGGGCTGGGGCAGCAGCACGTTGTGTGATATGAAGTTCAGCATCAAGGGTGGTAACTAGAGGGCTCTGGGGATGTGCTGGAGACATGCAGCCTCGCTGAGCCTGCCTCATTGTGAAGGCCAAGGCAGCCACTCCACTGAACTAGACCCGTCTGCACTTTGAGTCTCACTGAGAAGCAATACACTCAGGCAGACAAAGTCTGCTGACAGAACCAAATTAAATTCCCCAGACCTCCAGGGCACTCCCTCATTCTGATCCAGAACCTTCACACGCCCCAGACAGTCACCTTCACTTCAGTTTAAGGACTACAGGCTTTAGGGCAACAGCGCAGTTCTGCTGAGGATGATTCCCTTGTCCATATGGTGTCATCTGAATTCTCCTGCAGAGGCCCTGTGTTGCTCTCACGTGGCCTCTGTGCTCCCTGCTTGTTCGGCTGGCCCTGCCAGGAACCACCTTCCAGCTCCACCTAAGTGAGTTCAACACACTCCCACCTGGCACCTCTTGACTTCTTTCCCCTGGTCCACACCCTCCCATTTATTCCTGGGAGATTCACTCTCCCTCTTTTGTACTGTGGGGCCTTCGCTGATACTTCCATTTCGGTGATCACAAGCTCTGTGCCCTCTCATAGGTGCATCTCTCTCCTGTAGGACACTAAAAGCCCTTGAAGTCAGGGGCAGGTCTCATCCATCACTGCGCTGGTCATGTGGCTTATGTTCCATAGGCATCTGCAACACTGATATTTCTACCTTCGATAAACACCTCTTTCCTCCTCTACTAGAAACACCTGCTGCCAACTCATGATGGGGAGATGATGTGGCCCATCATGTGTCCTCAGAAACCTGAGATAAGTTACAATGTCCTCAGCCACTTTTACCCTTGTATTGCAAAGCCCTGTTAATAGAATCTTTTGAAATGGGGATGTGAATCTCTTGGCCCAAGCTGTATGACATTGGCCCAATAGTACCACGTGTGATGCTTTTTTGTACGGACTCAGAAGATGAAAATGCTTTATAACTCAGTTCATACTGTTTAAATCATAATACCAAATGGTGGAGGTGGAAGCAGAGGTAGAGGTGGTGACTGAGGTCCCAGAGTCTACCAGTGTGGAGGAGGTGGCCCACGACCCATGAATGGTGATGATCCATGGGATAGGGCATGTAGAGGGGTCCTGGGAAAGGAGGGGGCCCTCTTGAGGCCATGTTGGCCTTTACCTTCTTAGTGTCCTTATTAGGGAAGGAGTTGCTGCTGCTCATGGGAACTGGACAAGGTCCTGAATCCACTCTCTGTGGAAAGTTGTGTGTGTCAAGTCTTCTTGGTGCTGGGTTCTGTATCCTGTATCCCTCTGGCAGCCTCTGTTTCTGAACTATTTCCAGTCTGTGCTTCAAGTGGGCAGCCTCCCTGCTCTGCTCTCACCATTGCACTCTCCAAAGCACGAGTTTTGAGCCAATTGTCATGAGCTTTCTTTCCATAAGTGGCGATCTGGTGTCTGAAGGTGTGCTCTACTTGCGGCACCTGTTCTTGCATTTCTTGAATTCTTGCATTCTTGAATTCCTGTGATATTACCGATGTCACTTGTTTCTCTGTCCCTGACAGCTGTCTCTCCCTTTACATCTGCTCACGTTCTTTCATTGCCAGCTTCTCTTCTGCGACCATCTTTTGTGTTCGTAGATTTCATAAAGACTGTCTACATTCGTTTTCAGCATTTTGAATTCAGCTTCCTTTGCTGCTTTAAAAGAACTCAATGTATTATAGTTGTCCAGTCTCTTTTAGTTTTCTTCCAGGGTATATTTATTGAATCTCAAGGCACTCCACTTTAGATCCTCAAATCCATCAGTTATGTCTTGTGACTCTGACATTCCTGAGGTATTTATTGAAATAACACCTTTCAAGTTCTCTGTTGATTTTTCTTTTTCCACTATCTTAAATTTACATGCTTCATCAGAGAGAATCATATTTTGCCTCTCAGTTTCTTGAGCACGTTTTTTTTTTCACTTCTGTTCCCAGTTAGATATTTTTTGTACTAGTTCTCTATTTTCATTCGTGAAATTTTTACCTTCTTAGAGATTTGCTGTAAATTAACTGGATATGCTCAAGGCTTTATGCAAAGACAGTGCTTCAGATGAAAATAGCAAATGAAATAATTCCCGAGTAGGCAGCAATCAGGATAGACTTCCAAAGAAAACCGTAAAAATCAGGCCCAGGATGAAAATGGTCAGGCAGAATACCAAGTAGCTTAATTCCAAATGTTTCCTTGAAGACAGTGCATTAAAAAAACAGAGACAGTCATTCAACAGAATATGACCCAACAGTGGAATGACTTTAGTAATTCATTCATCTCTGAAACAATTGGATAAGCAGCCTAGTTTTTCTTTTGAGTATTCATGAACTATGTGCATAAAATCTTGTGGAAAATGTCCAAAAAAACACCCAACCTCACTTTCTTCTAGTCCTCCAATCTTCTGCCACTGCTCATGCTGGCTGGAGCCCCCCAGCAGCCAGAGGCGGGGAGTCTGGTCATGCGGTCCATGTGAGTCAGTCTCTTGTGGTACTGAGCAGGGCGGAATAGATCTTCCTTTGAAGCTGTCAGTTTATTTTCTACCATTAAGAGCTTTGTTCTCTACACCATCTATTATTCGAAAAGTAACAGTAGTTTCAAATAAGATGGTACTTAAATGACACAGCCGGTGGGTAGGGCACAGTAAGGCAGTAAGCCCAGGTGAGCCAGAATTTTGCTGCATGCAGTTAACTTTTAATGCAACTACTACTGATGGGGGGTCAGGGTTTGGGGGAGAAAAAAGGGGGTGAGGAAGGTAAGGGGTTTATTAGGGATATGGGGATATGCCATAGAGGAATAGGTTTTGAATTAGAGTGGGCAAATCTTTTCAGGCAGCTCTCAGATAGCAAGGCTCTCCTCTTTTATTCCTTTTATTTTCCCTAAAAGAAGACTCTAAAGCCTTTCTCAGTACCACAAGTGTCGGGCCTTAAAAACTAACGCCACCTTAAGTGACATTACAAGCAGCGCCATTATAGGCCCACAAGGGCATATTAACGTGGCAGCCTAAGACAGGGCCAGGAGGAAGTAGGGTGGGAGTGTCTGTGGGAACCTTGCCTTAGCCCTTATTGGCCAAATACGTGCTTCTGCTCTCGTCAACACTGCGTGATTGCAATAACTAGGCACTGAGACAGGATGCATGCTCTCGTAACCTTTAAGCTGATTGGAGGGTGTAAAAACCTCCCTTCCCCATTTGCCTTTAAAAGCAAGTTCTTATGTGATAATAAACGGAATTGCTTGACAGAACCCCCGCCGCGTCTTAGTGTCCTTTAAACCGGGCTGGTTGGGGCTGGTGGCTGTGCTCACCTCTCTTCATGGCTCTCTTCCCCCGTCTCCTTCCAAAGGGGACAGGAGGGAAAGAGTAATCCGGGCCATTCGCTCACCCATCAAAAGGAACGAGGCTAGGGCTGTTTGGGTCGGCCGGCGGTGGACCCGACACACAAGAACCACTATTAGGAGGGCCTTGAAAAATGTCTTCTTACTCACAGGGGCATCAAAGTCACAGCTCCTTAGGTACTGCCACTATCAAAAATTGCATAACAGCAATCAGTGATAGAAATAGCTATGAAAATAAAAATAGAGGTGCTGTGTGCTGTGTATCTGAAATCCCACACTAGTGTACTTATAAAATTTTGAAAACTCGTTTTGAAAAATTGCAGCAGAGACTGAGATCCCTTGTAGCATTGGCCTTGTAACAAGTGCACTTCTTGCTACATGGTGGCTAAGAGCCTGGAGCCAGGCTGCCTGGGCTGAATCCTGTATCCTCCATTGACTAGCTGTGACTCTTAGTAAGTCCTCTGTAAAATGGGGATAATAATACATTATAGGTTTGTTTTGAGAATTAAATGGGTTAATATTGAAGAATAAATGAGTTAACATTGTCAAGTGCTTAAAAATGTGTTCTGCACATATTAAGCTCTGTCATTAGACAAAGAGCAGCATCCAATGCAGAAGTGACAAGTACGAATCAGGAAAATATACAAAGATATGACATTCATATCATCTTCTGTTGTGAAGTGTCTATTCAAGCCTTTTACCCACTTTCAATGGATTGTCTTTTTATTATTCATTTCAAAGAGTCCTTTATCCATTCTATAGGCAAGCCCTTTGTCAGATATATGTATTATACATATTATTATTAAAAGACACATTAAAAGATGCTCATATCATTATAGTCATTAGGGAAATGCAAATTAGAACCACAATGAGATGACACTTACGCACCCACAGGAATGACTAATGTTAAAGACAGATGAAAGCAAGTGTTGTAGTGGTTGTGCAGCAACTGAAACTTTCATGCACTGCTGGTGGGAGTGTAAAAAAATATAACCATTTTGGAAAATGGTTTCTTATAGACAGTTTCCTGTAGAGTTAGTTTCTTATAGAGTTTAACATCCACCTGCCATATTCCTTGTGTATTTACCCAAGAGAAATGAAAACATGTTGACATGGAAGTCGTACAAGAATGTTCACAGCTGCTTTCTTCATAATAGCCAAACACTGGAAATAGCCCAAGTGTCCATCAACAGGAGAATGGATAACAAACCATGGTATATTGATATAACAGAACTGATGTAACAACAGAGATGAATCTCATTGCATTATGTTGAGAAAAAGATGCCAAACGTGGAAGAGTACCTACTGTTTGCTTTTATTTATGCGAAGTTCAAGGACAGGCAAAACTAATCTATAGAGATACAGAGTAGATGAGTAGTTACCTCTGGGAGGAAGCGGGATTGATTGGAAAGAACTAGAAAGGAACATTCTATTCAAGTGATTCTCAACTGGGGGTGATTTTGTCCCCCAAGGAACATGTAGCAATATCTGGAGACATCTTAATTGCTGTACTACTGGCATCGAGTGAGTAGAAGTCAAGGATGCTGTTAACTAGTCTACAATGTACGGGACAGTCCCCAACAACAAATAATGATGAAGGCTCTGGTATAATTTGGATATGTTTGTCTCCCCAAAGTTCGTGTTCATGAAGTCTTTTCCTCAATGAGGCAGTGTCGGGAGGTGGGCTTAGTGGACAGTGCTTGGGTCACGGGAGCAGATCCCTCATGAATAGATTAATGCCCTCCCTGGGGGAAGGTGGTGAGTGAGTTGTTGCTGTTAGTTCCCATGAGAGCTGGCTATTAAAAGAAGCCTAGCACCTCCCTCCCTCTCTCTCTTGCTTTCTCTTGCTGTGTGATCTCCTTGCACCCCACTCGTCAGCTGCCCTGCTGCTTTCCACCATGACTGGAAGCAGACTGAGGACCCCACATGATGCAGCTGTCCCAGAACTGTGAGCCAAATAAACCTCTTTTCTTTCTAAATTACCCAGTCTCAGGTATTCTGTTATAGCAACACAAAAATGGACTAATACCGGCCCCATATGTCAATAATGCTGAGGTTGAGAAATCCTAGTCTGGGGTGATGGAAATGTTCTATATGTCCATCTACTCCCTGATTAGATGTGCCAGTTAATTTTCTAGTGCAATAATTTTCAGCCCTAGCTGCACATCACAGTTTTAGGGGAAATTTTCTTTTTTTTTAAATTTTACATCATGTTTTTACTTGAATTCATCTCAAAGTATTTTCTAATTTCCATTGTGATTTCTTCTTTGACTAATCTGTTGTTTGAGTGTGTTGTTTAATTTCTAAAAATTGTTGAACTTTTCAGTTTCCCTCTATTATTGGTTTATAGATTCATTCCGTTGTGGTCAGAGAAGATACTTTGTATACTTTCAAAGTTTTTTTAAAGTTATTGAGACATTCTGTGGCCTAACACATGATCTATCCTGGAAAACATTCCATGAGAACTTCAAAAGAATGTGCATTTTGCTCTGTTGGGTGGAGTGTTCTACATGTGTCTGTTAGGTCTAACTGGCTTATGGTGTTGTTCAGTTCTTATCTTTGCTTATTTATCTGTAGTGGGTTGAATTATGTCTCCCCAAAACTCAGTGAAGCTTGAATTGTATCCCCCAAGTTTTATGTATTAGAAACTTAGCCCCCACTGTGACTGACTGTTAAGAGTATGGGAAATCCCCTTACGGTAATTGGAAGTTGGAGCCTTGAAGAGGTGATTAGATTGTAGGACCATGCAGTAGTGAATGGATTAAAAATGGTGGCCAGGGGTGTGGTTCTGAGGGCTTTAAAAGAAGAGGAGAGTCTCAGTCTCTCTCTCTCTCTCTCTCTCTCTCTCTCTCTCTCTCTCTCTCTCTCTCTCTCTCTCTCTCTCTCTCTCTCTCTCTCTCTCTGCCCTCTCTGCCATCTCTGCTTCCACCATCTTACAATGTACCACCACATGGACTTTGGACTTCCCAGCCTCAGAAACTAAGTAATAAATGTCGTTTTTCTTTATAAATCACCCAGTCTCAGGTAGTTTGTCATAGCAACAAAAACAGACTAATACATGATCTAGATGTCCTATCCATTATTGAAAATGGGATATTAAACTCTCTAGTCATTA
The DNA here is from genome assembly GCF_027409185.1 of Cynocephalus volans. Taxonomy (NCBI): domain Eukaryota; kingdom Metazoa; phylum Chordata; class Mammalia; order Dermoptera; family Cynocephalidae; genus Cynocephalus; species Cynocephalus volans. The sequence continues at coordinate 49,914,212 of NC_084462.1, forward strand.
CTGTAGAACTCTTTATGTCTCTTCAATTCTGTCCATTTTTGCTGCATATATTGTGGGGCTCTGTTTTGCGGTACATATATGTTTATAATTGTTTTTATTTTTTTATCTCTTTTTAAAAATTTTATTTGTATTTATTTTTGTGGGGTACAGTGTGTTGTTTCAATCCATGCATATGCTGCACAATGATTTCACTTAGTGTAAATAGTATAGTTTTGTACCTGTTATTCCACACCTTCTCCTCCCCCCATCCCCCCCACCTCTGGTATCTATTACTCTACTCTCTACTTCTATGAAATCCACATTTTTTTTAGATTCCATATGAGTGAGACTATGTCTTTCTGTGCCTGACTTACTTCAGTTAACATGATGGTTTCCAGTCCCATCCATGTTGCTGCACCTATTGAAATGATCATATGGTTGTTTGTTTGTTTCCTTCATTCGGTTGATGTGGTGTATCACATTTATTGATTTATATATGTTGAACCATCCTTACATCCTTAGGATGAATCCCACTTGATCATGGTGAATGATCTTTTTAATATTCTGTTGGATTCTGTTGCTAGTATTTTGTTGAGGATCTTGACATCTGCGTTCATTAGGGATATTGGTCTGTAGTTTTCTTTTGTTGTATCTTTTTCCTGTTTTGGTATACAGTTAATGTTGGCCTCATAGAATGAGTTTGGAAAAATTCCCTCTTCAATTTTTTGAAAGACTTTGAAAAGAATTGGCATTATTTCTTCTATAAATGTTTGGTAGAATTAGACAGTAAAGCCATCTGGTCCTTGGGTCTTCCTTGTTGGGAGACATTTTGTTACTGCTTCAAACTCATTACTCATTACTGGTCTGTTTAGGTGTTCTAGTTCTTCATGATTCAGCCTTGGTGAGTTGTATGTGTCCAGGAATTTATCTATTTCTTCTAGGTTTTCCAGATTGCATATAGTTGTTCAGAGTAGTCTCTTATGATGCTTTGTATTTCTGTGGTATCAGTTGTAATGTCTCCTTTTTCATTTCCTTTGTTGGGGGGGGTCTCCTCACTTTTTTTTTTGTTGTTGTTAATCTAGCTAAAAGTTTATCAATTTTGTTTATCTTTTTGAAAAACCAACTCTGTTTCATTTATTACTTTGTATATTTTTTAAATTTCTAAATCATTTATTTCTGCTCTGATCTTTGTCATTTCTCTCCTTCTACTGACTTTGGGTTTGGTTCGATCATGGTTTTGTAGTTCCTTAAGTTGTAATGTTAGGTTGTTTATTTGAAGTCTCTTCTTTTTTGATGTAGGCACTTATTACTATACACTTCTCTCTTAGAATTGCTTTTGCTGTATCCTGTAGGTTCTGGTGTGCTGTGTTTTCATTTTCATTCATCTCCAAGAATTTTTTAATTTCCTTTTTGATTTCTTCTTTGACTCATCCATTGTTTAGGACCATGTTGTTTAAGTTTCACTCCTTGATGGATTGGCCCCTTTATCGATATCTAATGCTCCTCATTGTCTCTTCAGTGGATTTTTACTTAAAGTCTATTTCATTTGATGTTAGTATAGCAACTCCAGCTCTCTTCTGTTTACAATTTGCATGAAAATTTTTTTTCATTCTATCACTTTTCCTCTATTTGTGTCTTTGAATCTAAAGTGAGTCTCTTGTGGACAGCATATAGTTGGATCATGTTTTTAATCCATTCTTCTATTTTCTGCATTTTAATTTGAGAGTTTAATCCATTTACACTTAAAGTAGTTGCTGATAAGGAAGGATTTACTTCTGACACTTTATTTTCTATGTGTCTTATATCTTTTTTTGTCCCTCAATTCCTCTATTGCTGCCTTCTTTTTTACTTGATTTTGATTTCCTTTTCACTGTCTCTTCTGTACATTTTTTATTTTCTTACTGGTTACCCTGAAGATTACAATTAACATCCTAAATTTATAACAGTCTTGTTTGAACTTGTACCAATTTAGCTTCAATAGTATAAAAAGCTCTGCTCCTATACAGTTCTATGACCCCTCATCCACCCATTATGTTGTTATTGTCACAAATTACATCATCCTACATTGTGTGCCTATTAATCTCTTTTGAGTTTATCATACTTGGAATTCGTTGAACTTCTTGGATGTGTAGATTCATATCTTTCATCAAATTTGGGAAGTTTGGGGCCATAATTTCTTCACACATTCTTCTCCTTTCTCTCCTCTTCCTCTGGAATTTCCATACTATATATGCTGTTATGTCTGATGGTGTCCCACAGGTCCCTTAGGTTCTGTTAATTTTTTTCCCTGCTCCTAAGACTAGATCATTTTAACTGAACTATCTTCAAATTTGCCAATTTTTTCTTCTATAGTCTACATTCTCAAATCTACTGTTGAACTCCTCTGGTGAATTTTCAATTATTGTACTTTAAAGCTCCAGAATTTCTATTTGGTTCCTTTTCATAATTCTTATTTCTTTATTGATAATCTGTTTCTTTATTAATAATAATAAATTTTATTATTTTAAAATTTATTATTTTAAACAACAAATTTCCTGCTTTCCTTTAGCTCTTTGAGCATATTTAAGACAGTTGATTTCAATGTAATGTTTTTGTCTAGTAAGTCCAAACTCTGGGCTTCCTTGGGGACAATGTCTGTTCATTTCTTTTTTCCCTGTGAATTGGTCACACTTTCTTGTTTCTTTGCATGACTCATAGTTTTTTGGTTGAAAATGGGGCATTTTGAATATTATAATGTGCTAACTCTGGGTATCAGATTCTACCTTCTCTCAGGGTTTGTTTTTGTTACTTGTGATAGGTTGTAGCAGTTTGTTTCCTGACTTTTCTAAACTATTTTTGTAAGAACTGTATTCTTTGAATGTGTTGTCACTAATGTTTCTCTTCCATTAGCTTAGTGGTCAACTAGCAACTTGACAGAGATTTTCTTAAACATGCAAAGCCAAAAAGAAAAACATAGCAAAAAAAAAATGCTTCCAGTCTGCTTCCAGTCTTTGCAGATCATTTGGGAGTTGGTGTACTCTTTCTACCCTTAGCCAGTCTGCTTACAGTTCTGCCTCAGCCATTAAATGCTTTTGATAACCACCATCCAGAAGGCAATTCCAGTCCTGAGAGTGTTCTGTGGAGGTGAAAACAAAGGCAAGATCCTGAGCTGCTCACTCAGAGTGCTAACAGACAGGTCAAAACTCCAGCCATAATTCTTTGAGAACAAGATCCATACTGCTCCCTGTAACGCCAGCAAGCCATGTCAAAAATGCAAGCTGGTGTAGACTCCATGGCCACTGCTGAGATAGGGAAAGGGGGATTGTAGGTGGGTAAGCAAAAACACCACAATGGTCTATCCAAAATTTAGCAGCTTCTTTTTTTGTTAAGCACTCCCCTGATTGTTGTAAGTTTTGTTTTGCTTATTTTTAAATTAGATTCTAGAGTTCTGAAAGAGTTAATTCTGACAGACTTTGGCAGCTTACTCAAGTCCCAGTGGAGTGAGGGATCCTTAGAGCTCTTGGTGACATAACTTTTTAAACAATTTAAGCTTTAATTTTTTCAGTGGAACACCCAAAAGTGTCCATTATTAACATAGTGAGGTTTTATTTACTGTCTTGAATGTAATCAGCTTTTCTTAAAATTTGAACAGTAGTTTGCAAAAATATGTTTGTATTCTGTAGGACACAAAATTTATATCTATTAAATCAACTTCATTTGTTCAAATATTCTGTATATAAATTTTTCTTATTAGTCAGAAATAATGTATTTAGTTCTCTTATTCCTACTAAATTTTTGCATTTTCCTTATATTTCTAGGTTTTTGTTTTGTGCTGCTATTCATCATACCAAAATAAATGATTTCTTTTTTAAAAAAGATGACCAATAAGGGTATCTTAACCCTTGACTTGGTGTTGTCAGCACCACACTCTCCCAAGTGAGCCATGGGCTGGACCTATAAATGATTTCTAAATGTTTACTGTGGCTTGTACACTTTAGTTTTTTGTTCCATTTAATGCTTTTTGCCCCAAATTCTGTCTTGTCTAATATTAAAAATACCATCTGTGCTTTTTTCTTTGTATTTTTTACATCTATTAAAATCCTTTGCTTCACTTTTAACTTAAATATGTAATTTTTTACATGAAAGTAACGTATAGCTTCATTAGATTTTGTTTTATGAACAATCATCATAAAGTATGACTGCCTTCTGTCATTTTGCCTTGTGCTGTGCTTTCTTGTTCTTTCCCTTGTTTTTTTTTTTTTTTTTTTGGTATATGCTAAATGGTATGTTTTCTTTTATGCATTGTTTTAAAGTTATGTCTGTTTCTGTTCTCCAAGTGATTTATATAAAAATATATTTGAACTCCTTTTTTCTTGTCAATGTCAAAAATTAATGGCAGCTACAAGCTCTACCTGTGAGCGATGATAGCTACCCTGCCTGTCTTTTTTTTTTTTTTCTTTCCAGATTTGATTTTAATAATCTGGGGGTTTAGATACATATTTTAAATATATTTTAACATTTAAGGAATAATTACTACTCTTTAAAGAATAATTTGTAATGTTTGAACACTTTCATAGCATATTAATAATAATTATTCAGCCTTTCAAAAGGAGAGAACAGAACTGAGGTTACCAGAGGTGGGAAGGAGGGGTGGGAGGAGGGTTAGGAAGAAATTGGTAAAGGGCCAAAAAGAATGATTACATTGCGCATGGTTTAATGTTGAATATACTAATTATCCTTATCTGAGCATCACGTATTGCACACAGGTATTGATGTTCAACACAGGACCCCACAGATATGTACAATCAATTATGTTTCCGTATTAAAATAGCAATAATAATCATCATAATAATAATTGTTCAGGCTTCCATGTCTATACAAGCTTCATTGCTCACAGCAATTCTATGAAATCACAATTTCTTCTTTCTATATATTATATGTGTAGGACGGTTAGAAGGCATTCAAGTTTTTCAGAAAGAGTTCATAGTCTTTGACATTTTGAGGCCCCCATGGCAGTTCTGAGAATTTGTTACAGGCATGGCCAACTACTCCATTATGCTCAGTAGGCACAGTGCCAAGGGCCTAAGATATTTTCAGGGACCCATTAAAAAAACTTTTTTTAATTGGAAGAAAAAAATGAGTATGATCCCACCTGGATTCTCTTAGTCTTTGCAAATGTAATTTTTAATGTATTTTTCTGAATGAAGGGCCCATGAGAGTCATAGTGTGACCTTGCATCCAGGAAGGACTCTACTGGCTTGAGTCACAGTTTTTCCCCTCAAAATTCTGTAGAGTCTATTCAATTGCCTTTCAATGCTATTGATTTAGAAAATGATGGATCTCGATTATTAATTTTCAATCTGCTCTTTTGACCCTAAATGATTTTTATTCCTTATGTTCCAAATATTAGCAGCATAAGTCTAGATGGTTATTTTCTAACCATTAATTTTATCTAGTATGCAGGTAAGATTCAAGCGTGTTTCTTCAACTCAAGTAAGTTGACGTCAATTTATTTGATGATTGTTTTTGCTCTGGGGTTCTCTCTGGAATTTTTGTTTTGTGTACATTGCCTTTTCTAGATAAGGGCTCACAATGCTTATCCATTCCCTTGCCATTTTAGATTGACTCCTGAAAGAATTCCTCGGGCTAGTATTTTTACTGATTCAATTTCTAGAGTCTTCAATTTGCTCTTTATTTCCTCACTGGCATTCTTAATTCAACAGTCAAAGTTTTCACCCTCTTGCAGGATTTCCTGATCTCATCTGTTCCTTCTTTGTGATAACTACCACAGAGGTAATTCTGTCTTGAATCTTATGGCGTACCCAGTCTATGTTTTCCAACATTCTTTTCTGTGTCTTTTAGTAACAATATGCTGTGGTCTGAATGTTTGTGTGTCCCCAAAATTCATATGTTGAAACCTAATCCCCAATATGATGGTATGAGCGTAGAGCTCTCATGAATGGGATTAGTGCCCGTATGAGAGTCTGAAGAGACCAGAGTTGCCTCCTTGCATTGTGTGAGGACAGATGGATAAGCCATCATCTTCCCATTCAGAAGAGGGCCCTCAGCAAAACTTGACTATGCTGGCACCCTGATCTCGGACTTCCAGCCTCCTGAGCTATGAAAAAAAAATTTCTGCTGTTTACAAACCACCCAGTCTAAGGTATTTTGTTGTCACAGCCGGCATGAGCCAGGACATGGCAGTGTGGGTATTCATTCATTGTAATTCCTCAGAGTAACAATCTCCTCTGCAAATGCAATCTCTATATGCTGAGCAACATTTTTCTCCTTTTTCCTACTTTATAGAAGGAGGTCTTTGCTTGTCCAGCATTGGCATTTGAGATGAATTCTGTCAAAGAGCATAAAGGCCTCTGCTCATATCATTCTGGCCCAAATTAAGACAGGAAGGGACATTTTGAATAAAGTACAGTATAACTTTGCTCTTTGAAAGCCAGCAGTTCAAGACGGAAAGGGGGCACCAGAACCAACAACTATCAGAGCAAAGAGCTTCATCAGTATATTCCAGAAATTCTTGTCTATATTTTAGACAGTAACCAGGAAACACTAAGGCCATAGTATCCACTTGTCAAGAAAAGTTGTCCTCACTAGGAGTCAGCTACATACCGCATGGCCATCCAGACCCGGTACAGACAACACTGCCAGTGGCCTCAGGCCATGTGGACTGCAGTGCCTGGTAAACTTCCGGGAGGCTAGGGGGTCAAGAGGAGTCCTTCAAAAGCTCTGCAGCTTATAGCCTTTGCCAGCCCTATACCCTCCACAGAAGAGGATAAAGTTCTTCAATTCCTTTTCTGCATTTTTTTAAGGGCCAGCTGTGTTTTGGAATTTAAAATTTAGAAAGGAAGGAGCATGAGAAGAAAGGTTGTGATAATGGGAAAGTATCCTGTAGAGCAGCAACTGTAGAATGTAAGTTACACTTCCAAGGTATGCCACCAGGTGTGAGGAAGCTGGAGCATGCAGTCAGTCATTGGTTAAGGGTTGGGGAGGGGAAAAAGTAAGGCATAACTTCTCAGGTACTTTCAGTACTTCCAATTATACTGGCACAAAGTGTACTACAGTAGCCTGAGGGCAGTCCTCCCTGAAAAGGCTTCAGGTCGCAGGTGCTGGCTCTGGGAAGTGAAAGCCCATGAAAACACAGTCACAAAAACAGATTCCAGGGTTCTGGGCAGAACAACATTGCTACCACATATATTCACGGAACACCCCAGGCAGGTTTCAGGCAGCCTCTTGAAATCACACATTCTGCAGCCAACTACAGGAAGAGTCCCAGTAAGTGGGACAAAGAGTACAATGCAATATAAATCATATAATAGTTTTTAGTAGTTAATGTACATTGTTATAAACTGGTTGGTAAAATAATGTGATATAAACCACAAATATAAATACTCTAGTACTTTTTCTAAGGAATCCTTCAATATAACTTCAAAGCCATATTAATTCAAACTAGACTAAACACCTCTATCTCTGTGTTCTACATGCAAGAAACATTTGAGTCGTTGAAGGGTTCTTATGACCAGGTTGGAGCTGGATGTGGATAATGGGTTGGGAGTAAATGCTCAGGTGAAGCAGCAGTGCTCTGAAAGGCAGATTTCCAAACTCCTTCCCGCATCCTTGCTCGCGGGGACCCATGTTTCTAAACAATCTCTGAGGTCACGGCCATCATCTCTTACTCACAGGTGTCTGTTGTCCAAGGCAGTAATTAACACATCACTCATTTTCATCACTTAATCCATGGGCATGTTTTGTCCTGTGTTCACAAAGTCATGACTATGACCCGTTGTGGTTCAAGGTATTCAAGTTACCTTGTGCAGCCAGATCAGTTTTGGTGCCAGTTTTGAAAACAGAAACTATGCTTTTCAAATTTTCTCACATTTTGAAATCTCAGATATGAGACCGAGGGTCTGTAGTAGTAGAGTTTCATTGAAATCTCTCCCACCCGCCTCCCCAGCAGGCTGCTGCTTTATACCAGGGGAGTCACAGACAGACTCCTCCTCAATCCAGGAATAGTAAATCAGCAGAAATTTCCCAAAGTTTCCAGAATGTGGATGCCATACTGCAGCACTGAAGTAGGTACTTGGCTTTGTTTGTTTGTTTGTTTGTTTGTCTGTTTCCCTGGTGGAAATTGGGGAGGAGAAGAAATTAAATGTGTGTTCTCAGATCACTCTTCTATCCAAAAGTCCTGTTTATGGCATATAATCCCGGAAGTATGAGTGGTTTCAAGAGCTGCACACTTTCTGATAAGGTGTCCGACTTTGCTAATCAAGATCTCTTCATTACTACAAGGAAGTATTAAGTTCTCTAGTAAATATTAACTGCAGTGCCTGCCAGCATGTGAATATGCGTTTGCTGTTTTGTGTTTCTTGGCCTCATTTCAGTTCGATACACCTTTCAATAAGCAGACCCTCTAAAGCTGTTACTGTGCTTTATCACACAGCTGGCATCTTTTACGTGTCAGGAGCATTTATCCATTGTTAATTGATACCAAGCAATCATTCATAGACCCAAGTATAAGCATTGCTTTGGCAATATGGAAATCACAAGTAACAAGTTTTTTCTAGATTTGTGAAACAAAACACTAATCCATCACTGTGTTCATCAGATTGGAAATGCTTCATTCATCAGCAAAAACATAAAAAACTTCTAACAGGGAAAACATATGATTAGGAAAAATAGAAAGTTATTTTTCTTCTTTGCCTGTCATGAAAACCAAACTCTAAATACTTATTGATATGTCCAGCAGAAATAATAGAGTGAGCACACTTGGACTCAACTAGTTGTGGAAAGTTTAATTCTTTGTAGGGCAGTGTTAAAGAGATGACCAGAACAGTCTAAACCGAATCTCACATACAAAATATATCAGCAGTTCATCAATGGAATTTTGGTCTTTATTTCAAGCTTTCACATCACTTGGAAACCAAATTTTGGACCGAAAAGTGTTTTAGGACTGGACCCCAGGATCACAGGGACTTTGACACCTGGTAGCCCTGACTACACCAGTTCTGGGTCACCTCTATAACCTGATTGCTTATCACTGAAATGTGCCTCTTACCACCTAGTCTACAAGTTTGTTAGAAAATTAAACGAGAGAACATTTAAAAAATTTTTTATTGAAACATATTGATTGATTATGAGATACAGAGCTATATTTCAATACATGTATACAATATTTGCTGATCTATTAAGGGTAATTAGCCTATTCATCACTGCAAAATTTAATCATTTCTTTGCGAGGTGCATATTTGATCTCCTCTCTTCTAGTCATTTGCTTACATGCAGTAAATCATTATTGATTATAGATTTCTGGGTCGACTGTACACCAGAAGCGCTTATTTTTCATATCACACTATACTTTCATGTCCATTAATCACCCTCTTACTCTCCCTCCCCCACCCTCCCCTTTCCTGCCTCTAGTAACCATAGTTTTTCCTTCTCCTTTTAATAGTTCAACTTATTAAGATTATTATTTATTTGGTTTTTGGTTTGTTTTGTTTTATTCTCTTTTTTAGCTCCCACAAATGAGTGAGAACATGCAGTATTTCTCTTTCTGTGCCTGACTTATTTCACTTAACATAATTTTCTCCAAGCTCATCCATGTTGCTGTGAATGAAAAATTTTCACTCATTTTTATGGCTGAGTAGTATTCCATTGTGTGTATGTACCACATTTTCTTTATCCAATCATCTGCTGAAGGATATTTAGGTTGGTTCCATATCTTGGCTACTGCGAACAGAGTTGTGATATACACAGGATTGTAGGTGTCCGTTCAACATGATGCTTTCCACTCCTTTGGGCATATACCCAGTACTGGGATTGCTGGGTCATATGGTAGTTCCATCCGTAGTTGTTTGAGAAACCTCCATACTGTTTTCCATAATGGCTGTACTAATTTATAGTCCCACCAACAATGTATAAGTGTTCCCCTTTCTCTGCATCCTTGCCAGCATTTGTTATTCCCTGTCTTTTTGATAATAGCCAATCTAACTGTGGTGAGACGGTATCTCAATGTGGTTTTGATTTGCATTTCCCTAATGATTAGTGGTGTTGAACACTTTTTTCATATAACTGTTGGCCATTTGAATATCTTCTTTTGAGAAATGTCTATTGAGCTCCCTTGCCCATTTTTTAATTAGGTTATTTGTTTTCTTCGTATTGAGTTGTCTGAGTTCCTTGTACATTCTGGAAATTAGAGTGTTAGATGCATAGTTTGCAAATATTTTCTCCCATTTTGTAGGTTGTCTCTTCGCTCTCTTGATTGTTTCCTTTGATGTGCAGAAGCTTTTTAGTTTGATAAAATCCCGTTTGTTTATTTTTACTTTGTTGCCTGTGCCTTTGAGATCTTGTTCATAAAATCTTTGTCTCGTCCTATGTCTTGAAGCATTTCCCCTGTTTTCTTCTAGAAGTTTTATAATTTCAGGTCTTACATTTAAGTCTTTAATCCATTTTGAGTGGATTTTTGTACATGATGAAAGATAGGGGTATAGTTTCATTCTCCTACACATAGATATACACTTTTCCCAGCATCACTTATTAAAGAGTCTGTCTTTTCCCCCAGTGTATGCTTTCAGCACCTTTATCAGAGATCAATTGCCTGTACGTACATGTGTTTACTTCTGGTCTTTCTATTCTGTTCCATTGGTTTAAGAGTCTGTTTTTATGCCGGTACCATGCTCTTTTGGTTACTATAGCTGTAGTATAATTTGAAGTCAGGAAGTGTAATGCCTCCCACTTTACTGTTTTACTCAGGATTGTTTTGGCTATTCCAGGTATTTGGTTTTTCCATATAAATGTTAGGATTGCTCTTTCTATTTCTGTGAAGAATGTCATTGGTATTTTGATGAGGATTGCATTGAATCTGTAGACCACTTTGGATAGTATGGACATTTTCACAACATTAGTTCTACCAATACATGAGCATGGAATGTCTCTCCTTTCTTTTGTGTCCTCTTTAATTTATTTTATCAGTGTTTTGTAGTTCTCATCGTAGAAATCTTTCACCTCCTTTGTTAGATTTATTCCCAGGTATTTAAAATTTTTGGTATTATAATGGGATAGCTATCTTCATTTCTTTTTCTACTAGTTCATTGTTGGTATATAGAAACATTACTGACTTTTGTATATTGGTTTTATATTCTGCAACTTTTATGAATTTGTTTATTAGCTATAAGAGTTTTTTAGCTGGAGTCTTTAGGTTTTTGTTTGTATAAGATCATGTCATCTGCCAACAGGGACAATCAACTTCCTCTTTTCTGAATTGAATGCCCTTTGTTTCTTTCTTTTGCCTAATTGCTCTGGCTAGAACTTCAAGTACTGTGCTAAATAGGAGTGGTGAGAGTGGGCATCCTTTTCTTGTTCCTGTTCTTAGAGGAAAACCTTTCAACTTTTCTCCACTCACATTGATGTTAGCTGCGGGTTTGTCATATATAGCTTTTATTGTGTTAAGATACTTTCCTTCTATACCTAATTTTTTGAGAGTTTTTATCATAAAAGGATGTTGGATTTTACCAAATGTTTTTCTGAATCTATTGAGATGATCAGATGGTTTTCACAGGTCATTTTGTTGATGTGACGTATCACATTTATTGTTTTGTGTATGTTGAACCATCCTGGCATCACTGGGATGAATCCCACTTGATCATGGTGTATAATCTTTTTTTGATGTGCTGTTGGATTGTTTGCCAGTACTTTGTTGAGAATTTTTACATCTAAGTTCATCGAGGATGTTGGCCTATGGTTTTCTTTTCTTTGTAATGTCTTTGACTGGTTTTGGTATCAGGGTGATGCTGGCTTCATGGAATCAGTTTGAGAGAATTACCTGCTACTTCAATTTTTTTGAATAGTTTGAGAAGAATTGTTAATAATTCTTCTTCAAAAGTTTGGTAGAATTCAGCACTAAATCCTCTAAGTCCTGGGCTTTTCTTTGTTGGGAGACTGCTGATTACTGATTCAATCTTATAACTCATTGTTGGTCTGTTCAGGTTTCCTATTTTTCCTTGGTTCAATCTTGATAGGTTGTATGTGTCCAGAAATTTATTTTCCCCAGATTTTCCAATTTGTTGGCATATATTTATTCATAATAGTCTCTAATGATTCTTGGCATTTCTGTGGAATCAGTTTAATGTCTTCTTTTTATTTCTGATTTTTGATATTTGGGTCTTCTCTCTTCTTTTCTTGGTTAATCTAGCTAATGGTTTGTCAATTTTCTTTATCTTCTCAGAAACACTTTGTTTCATCCATCTTTTGTATCCTTTTTTTGGTTTCTATTATATTTAGTTCTGCTCTGAACTGTACTATTTCTTTACATCTACTAGTTTTGGGGTTGGATTGTTCTTGCTTTTCTAGTTCCTTGAGGTGTAACATTAGGTTGTTTATTTGGGATCTTAAATTTTTTTGATATAAGACTTATTGTAATAATTTTCCCTCTAACTACTGCTTTTGCAGTATCCCATAGATTTTGGTAGGTTGTGCTTGTATTTTCATTTGTTTCAAGGAATTTTTTCATTTCCTGCTTTATTTCTTCTTTGGCCAATTGGTTGTTCAAAAACATATTGTTTAATTCCATGTATTTGTAAAATTTTCAAAGTTTTGTTTGTTGTTGATTTCTAGTTTTATTCCATTGTGCTTTAAAAAAATACTTGATATGATTTCAATCTTTTTAAATTTGTTGAGACTTGAGTTGGGGCCTAATGCATGGTCTGTCCTTGAGAATGATCTGTGTGTTGGTGGGTGAGAAGAATGTATATTCTGCATGGGATGAAATGTTCTGTAAATGTCTGTCAAGTCTTTTTGGTCTAAAGTGCCATTTAAATCCAATATTTCCCTGCTAATATTTTGTCTGGATGATCCGTCCAGTGCTCACAGAGGCATATTAAAGTCCCAAACTATTGTTGCATTGGGCTCTATATCTCCCTTTTGATCCAATAACATTTGCTTAAATATATATCTGGGTGTTTGCATGTTGGGTGCATATATATTTATGAATGTTCTGTCTTCTTGCTGCATTGATCCCTTCATCATTATATAATGTCCTTCTTTGCCTCTTCTTATAGATCTTGCTTTAAAGTCTATTTTATCCAATATAAGTATCGCAACTCCTCCTCATTTTTGGTTTCAATTTGCATGGAATGTCTTTTTCCAACCCTTCACTCTAAGTTTATGTGTGTCTTTACTGCTAAAGTGAGTTTCATGAACGGAGCATGTAGTTGGGTCTAGTTTTTAAATTCATTCAGCCAGTCTATATCTTTTAAGTGGAGACTTCAGTCCATTTACATTCAGGGTTATTATTGAACAGTATTACTTTAGTCCTGCCATTTTATTAACTTTTTTATGGTTGTTTTCTATTTCTTTTGTTCCTTTCTTTCCCTTTTATTTGTCTTTGCTGTTTGGTGTTTTTTGGGGGGGGTTGGAGGGGTTTTTTTTTTTTTTTTTGTAGGAAAAGATACATTTTCTTTCTCTTCCTCATTAGTGTATTTGCTCTACCAGTGATTTTTATTCTTTCTTGTGTATTCGTGATGATAGTTACCGCTCTTTTGATTCCAGACATAGGACTTCCTTGAGGATTTCCTGTAGGACCAATCTTGTGGTGGTGAATTCTGCAGTTATTGTTTGTCTGAGGAAGATATTATTTCTCCTTCATTTTTGAAGGATAGCTTTGCTGGGTATAGTGTACTTGGATGGCAGTTTTTGAAAGCACAGAACACCACACTTGATAGAGAGATGGAACTCAGAAGAGGTTGCTATCATCATCACAAGGGAAGAATTTTTAGCCCAGTCATTGCCACTGCCTTCTTGTCAAAAGACCAAGATATATTATAGCTATTGTGCCCTTCAGTCCCTAGTGTTTTCTATAGAGTTTGATTAGAAACCCAGCTCCCACATTGATGGTTCCCAATTAGCCACCAACCTGTAGTACATGTAGCCCTTGCTATAGGTGTTGACCAAGAGAGGTGCACGGTGCAGCTGCTGGACCAACCTGTTTGAGTCCAGTATGCAGTACACCTCATCACCCAGAAGTGTGGGCAACGGGCTTTGCTTCCATATGCCTGACACTGAGCCAGGAGTTCAGGACCCAACTCCAAGGGAGTCCCTGTCTTCAAAAGAGCCAGCAAAGGCAATAAAACAAGGCAGCTAATGCCAAGTGTCAGAAGAGAGGTACAAAAATAACAGCCTTGGGCTCACTGACTCTAGCATTTGGACAGAGTCTGGAAGATGGGCAAAATTTGAAAGGGTAACTGGAGGGGAAAACATTGCAGACTAAGGAAGGAGAGTCACTTCCCTGTCACCAGCAGAATTATCAGAAAAAGACAGAGCTGACCAAACAGAGGCCAGTGGTGTCAGGCTGGCCTCTAGGGTAGAGTGCTATGTGGGGCTGGGGGGTGTGCACAAGTGTTTTTGAGTCCCATTCCCTCTGTGCAACTTCAGCTTTGCTTCTCATTTGTCTCCTTATGACATAATTTAGGGATACATTCAAAAGGGATTTTTCTGTCAGCCAAAGCTTAGAGTAGATGGAAATACATTAAAATGATGCTACCCCTTGAGCAATTTTTATGTAATCAGTTTCAATAACTTGAAAGGAGGCCCCAAACACTTTTGAGTGACCCAGAAAGAAACACAGGCCACAGCATCTGAATCTTCTGTCTCCTAAGCTACTGATCAAGGAACAGAGCACGGATAACTGCTGCTGCCACTGATAAAATCTGCAGCAGAGGTCATGCCAGAAAGTTTCTCCAAGCTGGAACATCTGTGGCTCTCAGACATTTCATTCCAGTTCAGCCTTCCTGGTTGGCTGTGCCACCACTATGATTAAAAATGTGTCCAAAGTAAACGTCAGACAACTGGACCTTCCGCAGCAACGTGGGGGGCACTTGGTGTTAGAGGGTGGTCACTCCCCAGTAAAGTCATTGCTAATGTTGCTCCAGGTGCTCAGCAGCTGGCTGCAATGGCCCATGAAACTTTATCCTTCCAGTTCCCAACACACTGAAAAGCAACCCAGGGAAGCTGACAGCCCCATCCCACCTGTGGAAATTAATGGTGCAAGCTCAGCATATTGGCAGAGAAAAGAAATTTACACAGCAAACAAACCTGCTGAAAAATTGGAAATATTTGCTTAAAAGAAGCACATTGATTAAAGATCAAATTACTCTCTCGGCCTGGGCAATTTCATTCCAGAGGGCAGCAGACTTATATCGGCAGAGTATTGATGAAAAGCTCTCACTGTGCGTACATGTACCATATTAAGGGTGTTAATCTCAGCAGTGGCCCATAATTTTTCTCCTGCACCCAGACTCTTCATTTGAAAGAGTTTGATTCCAATACAATAGTAATAAGGAAATAAAATCATTGATGTATGTCTTTCCAATATCCGTCTTTGGTAACAACTTTTCATTTCTATGGTCGATTAAAGCTCATCTTACATAAAAAGCTAAGCTCATCCCAATAGACATCCAAGGTTACTTGGTTTATAAAATCCTCCACAATTTCAAAGGAAAATAAAGGGTGGAGGCAAAGCCACTTCTTAACTCCAAAGGGAAGCATATCACCAAATATGTTTAGCATGAGAGTTATAGCAATGGAGAGAAATGAGCAATTCCAAGAAGGGTCCCTAACCTGGCACCTGAAGAGGGCACTTGAGAGCTGGTTCAAGGTCAGCCAACTACTTAGGGAAGTTCTTCAGCTGTATCAAGAGGCTGGTTAAGGTCTCTCTAGCCCCTGCGGCTGCTTAGATAAGACACCAATTCCTCATTGCAATCCTGAAAATAACCCTCATCCAATTTGCTACAGGATTTTAAACAATCCAAGAAGGGGCAACCTTTGCTTCTCACACCTCTGCTTCTTAAGGTCACCCATGATGAAACGAGACCTTCTCAAACTCTGGCTCAGGTTATTCTCCTCTGTGGCCCCCTTAGAGATGAAGAAGCCCATGCACACACTGGAAAAGAACACTCAGGTGTGGGCCTTCCCACCCCTGTGCGCCTAAACATGCAGTATATACGAGGCCCAAGGGCCTGAGGATAGCAAAAGAAGGCACTTAGGGGCCAGCTGACTGCATTACAGCTCTGCCCTGCCTCCGCCAAACACTCTCATTCTTTTGCAGGACATTTGGATGATACCCCAAACAATGAGCTCAGACCTGGAACCACCCTCCTGTCTTCACTCCCAGAGTGAGCCCCAGGCCACGGCAGTGTGCACTCCTCCCCCTACTCAGCCACCTGTCTCCAGCCTAGGACAGTGAATGCTCCAGAAGGTATCTTTGTAGGCAAAGGACAAGCTCCCTACCCTCTGCCAGAAATCATAGACTCCACTCTTCCCATCCAACTGCCTGCCTCTGAAGAGAGTATGGAACCCACCCGGCACGTGCACATGCACACGCGTACGCATGTGTATACACTCACGGGGTAATGACCACAGGCACTTAGATAGGATTTGGAAAGGTTTTGGCTTACATTAGCTCATCAGAAACCCATAGAGTGGGGCAGGGAATGGGAATGATGGGATGGAGAGAGGTAGAAAGTGTGGAGGTGAGAGGAGAGATGTGGGAAACCAGAGGAAGCAAGCAGAGGGAAGCCAGCATGCTGGAGCAGTGGGGTTCCAGGTACTGTTCTGGGTGTGCACTTGATTCTTGCATCAGTCCCCCGTGGGAAGCCTGGGTTCCCACCCTGGCTGCACACTAGAAATACCTGGGGATCTTTAAATAACACAGGTGCTGAGTTCCAATTGGACCAACTGAATCAGACTCTCTAGGGGTAGGACCCAGGCATTCAGGGTTTTTAAAAGCATGCCTGCAATTCTACTGAGCAGTCAGGATTGAGGATCACCATCCCAAAGAACCCCTGAGCTCATTTTCCACTGTTATATTATGGAATACCCCATTCCCAGGCTCTAGACCTGTTGAGCTACGCAATAAGGTGTCATCCAGAAGAACCGGGGATTTTGCTTTGCGTGATTCAGTAAAGTGAATTTTTGTGAAATTTTGCTTTCTTAAACTCTTTAAGTTTCTAAGGCTTTTTTCAGTCTTGGAAATATAGGATCACATAACTTAGACAATTCATATCTTTTCAGAAAAGATTTTTTTTTTTTTCCTTTTTCATCTAGATGTGGAGCTGCTGCACGGGAGCTCACTCCTGGTTTGATTGTGACATGCAGTGAGCAGCCAAATGTCATTTTGAAGAATAATATTTTTTTTCTTGGCTTAGGAGAAAATGCATGGTCTAGTTCCTGATAATTGATTTGCAAGGTTCCAATTTAAGTAGCAAATTGCTCCCGTTGCCCAGGTATTTCATATCTTATATGAGCACTTAGATAGAAAACTCAATATTCCTTATGCTGACCAGGAAATAGCAGGAAGAAGTACAGTTTAAATTTTGGATCATTTCTCTATTTTATTTTTTTAATATACCTAAGAGGCCCTGGTTACAAATAGATCAGGGAAGTTAAAAAATAATAACATTAATAGTGTCTTTTAAATGGCCTTTTATCCTAAGAAAAGGCTCAGCCCTCTCCCCAGCCATGTAATTAATCCTGATAACAATACATCTGAGCCCAGGAGTGAGCCAAGCGTGAGAACTCCAATTTACACCCAGGAAATGGAGAGCCTGAGTTCTGCTCAGCTGTCAGGGATGGAATCAGGGCAAGAAGCCAGGATCCCTCAGCACCTGATCAAGAGACAGAAAGAGTAGTAGACCCAGAAAGAGCAGGATTCCAGGCTTTCCAATCCCAGCTCTGATGCTTGTTCCAAACATAAAACTTTGAGAAAATCTGTACATTTTCCTCTGTAGGCCACAGTTCTGTCCTTTGTAAAAACAGGTTGGAGAGAGAATCTCAAGTGTCTTTTCCAGCATTAACACCCAGTGGCCTGAGCACCTCAGGTCCAGCCAGTGGTTGAGTCACCAGCCTCGGGGCCAGGCTGACCTGAGCTTGACGCCCAGCTTGGCCACTTGGTAGCCGAATGGCTTTGACCATCATTTTCATCCTCCCTGCATCTCAGTTTCACCAACTGTAAAATCAAGACACAAAACAGCTGCCATGTCCCAAAGTTGTTGCTGCCACCAACACGTTCACATGTAGGAAATGCTCGTGAAGCACAGGCTTGTTAGACACGTGAGAATGCTCCCCTGGGAAAGTTTGCTTTTTTTGGGGAAAATGGGACCAGTCCACAGTCTTCCTGTCTTTCTAACTGAACTCCCTAGACATTGTGTTGTCTTTGAAAGTTCACTTCTAGATTAATGCAGAAATACTCTGGATTGTTCTTAAGTAACCTCCTTGAGCAAGACAGGAAACCATCTAAATAGTCCCTCCCTCCCGCCTTCCCTCCCCTTCCTCCTCCTTCTTGCCTCCCTCCTCTTTCCCACCTCTTCAACTTTACCTACCTTACACTCCATTTTCTTCCTGGCCCTTCCTAGGAAGGGCTACTCTTTGCTCCCAGGACTTGAGTTTAGCACTTAGATGACACTAATTCCAGCTCTAACAGGCAAATACTTTGCCCCAATCTCCAGAGCATCACATCCTGACACAGACCACCCCACTGTCTCTTCTAAATGCACCTCAGTTCTTTCGATAGGATCTGCCCAAAGCCATCCCACAAAGAATGAAGAGAGGGGTGGCCAGTCCAGAAAGGGGAGAAGGCATTAAAATACCCGTTGCCAGAATCACTGCCTCTCTGAGTTGACAAGAAGTATAAAACTATCTGGTCCAGCATCTCATCTGGTGATTGGGATCCTACTACCAGAGCTCTGCCAGGTGGTCCCCATGGTGTTTTCTGTTCATGTCCAATAATAAAGAACTTTTTACCTATCAGTGGTAGTTCCCTTACCTTTAGACAGCACTGAACATTACATATCCCGTCCTCAGATTGTCTCCCTGTGGTTCCCTCCTCTGTAGAGTTTGTTGGATGAAGAGATCTCAGTGCCACCTAGCTGGGAACCCAACCCCTCTTTGACATGTTAGCTCTTTGCGTGGGTACCATGTCTTTCTCCCACAGGGATTTCTTCTCTCATCTCAAAGGGCTTTGGCCATTCTTGATTCTCTCCAAGGAGTCCGCTACATTGAGTCTCATTCCCAGGGCACCCTATCTGGAATGAGCAGAGTATAGCAGAGAACTCTCCCATTCCTGCTTTGAGCATCTATGTCTGAAACTACTGCCTGGGGTCACCTCGGCCCCCTGCAGTTGCATCCCACAGGCTGTTCATTTGGGTGTGTTTTTCACCACATTGTTGGGTTCTACCGTGTCCTTCCAAGTTGACACTTGGACAAATGGCTTTTTGGACCCAAGTATGAGATTTTATTCTTATCTCTCCTCTATGTCTATATCTTCTTGGTCTCCTACAACAAATGAAGCCATTGGGTCAACATCACTCAGAGCTTTCTCAGACATGGTGTCCTCAGAACCCACTCATGGTAAGACCTGCCACCCTCAGGTACAAGACTAGCCCTCTACTCTTATCTTCAGATTTGCCCTTGAATCATAGACACTTGGCATTTAAAGGAACCTCAGGTCACAGAGTTTAACCCATTCATTTTTCTACTAAGGAAGCCTTAGACTTCCTGTGGCATATTTGCAAGGGATCTGGAGTTAACAAATCCAGGTTTAAATCCTGGTTTACTCATTCCCGCCTAGATGTCCTTGGCATAGTGTGTTAGCTTCCTGTGAGTACTGCAACAAATTACCACAATCTGGGTGGCCTAAAACAACAGAAATTTATTCTCTCACAATTCTGGAGGCCGGAAGTCTGAAATCCAGGTGTTGGCAGGGTTGCTCCACCTGGAGGCTGTGAGGAAGTGTCTGGACAATACCTCCCTCCTGCGTTCTGGTGGCTTCTAGCAACCGTTATTGCTCCTTGGTTTGTAACAGAGGAACTCCAATCTCTGCTTCTCTTTACATGGCCTTCTGCTTTGTGTTTCTTTGTGTGTCAAATCTCCTTCTACTTTCTTATAAAGAAAAGCCCACCCTAAATCCAGGATGATTTCATCTTGAGATCTTTACTTTAATTACATCTGTAAATATCCTATTTCCAAGTAAGATCACACTTACAGATACTGGGGGTTAAAACTTGGACATACCATTTTGGGGGAGACTATTTAACTCAGTACACCTAATTATTTTGTCTTCCATCAGTGAAATGGGAATAATTTAATGCTGGTGGAGGTAATAGATGGTAGAACACCTGGCACACAAAAGGTCATAGTTTAATGTTAGCAAAACTATAAACATTATGATTATTGTTATAATTATTAAATATTTTTATACATTCAGACAACCATTCAGTAATTGAGATAGGCCTGAAGCATACGTCACCTGACCCCAAGCCCAGTGCTTTCCCAGAATTACCCTCACCATCGTGGGAGAGGAGCTGTGCACCGCAGCCTCATTCATGTCCTCTTGACACAGTGAGTTGTCAATCATAACATGCAGAGCCCACTCACAAGACTGGAGAAACCAATGGCCTGTGTAGAGCCTGGGGAAACTGAGGTACAAACCAACTCTAATGAGTTTATGTGCAACTTAGTCACAGATACCAGAGTGGAACCACTTGATAGTGAGTTCTGCCGTTTAACTTCCAGACTGGTGAGGCTCCCTATTTTCCTTAGCTCTTAGCCCTTCCTGACTAGTTTCGGGAGCAACCTCATTCCATTGAAATCATGATGGTGGCTCATGCCCCCAGATTGCAGACCTACTATTGCTACAACTGCCCCCATGATCCCCAGCCTCCTGCTTTCCATTTTGGATTCCCCCATCTTTACTCCCCAACCACCTCCCTGACCATGCTCTGGCATTTTTCCAATCATTACTCCAAGGAGAGAAAGTCAGCCTATACCTTACTTTAACAAAATCACCACTCTTAAATACACATTATCACATAATATCAAAAATGCCTTTTGTCCGCAGACCAAAGGTAGTATATAAACAATTGGGAAAAAGGGTTCTCTACACAAGTCTAACTACCAATTAGATGCGCATTTGCTGGAAGTCCTCGATCTAGGTGAACCCATGCAACTTCAGATTCCTGATGTCTATGATACAAGGGAATTGTGTGGCAGCATCCTGAAAAACTCCATTTACCTCCACCAGGATGCCCTGAAATGTACGGAACATTCCATCCCACTGCTCCGTCATCTGGGCTGGCTTTTTCCTCCCCCAACCCAGCCCCAGCCCCACCTTCATTCTGCTTTCACCTCATTACCCCTACCTGTCCTTCAATCCCTGGCTCAAATGTCACTTTCTCAGGAAAGCCCCTCACCCCCTATAATATCTTATTTCATATCACTTTGCTTCTCCCTCACAGCACTGAGCATGGTTAGAAATTATACATTTATCCACAGGATTATTTGATTAATGTCCTGGGTAGGCACGAAACACATCTGGTATTTTCACCACTGCATCCTGAGGCACACAACAAATGCTCGATCAACTCCGTTCAGTGAATGAATGAATGAATGATTAAAAAGTACCTTTTGGGTTACAACATTCCTATATCATGTGTTGGCTTGGAACCTTGTGCTAATTTACACACACACAACACACCTACACATAAAATATACATACACACACAACACACAGACACCTCATGCAAAGCCTCTGTGAGTGGAAGAAAGGTAATTAAAGAAGGGGTTTGGATGAGGGCACTGTTTACACCACAGACATTCAACTTCCGGTCATATATGGTGTTTCTTGAAAGCACCCTGTCTTTGCACCCCAGAGCCCCGGCAAGTGTCAGAACGTAATTGAGAGCTGCCGCCTTTGGCTTGCAATAGGCTCCCAGCCCACAAGACAAGTTTCAGTAAAATAGTCTTTCATCTTTTTGTGGCTTATAGCTTGCCTCCCCAGGAATCAGCACACGTTCCTAGGTGGAAGAGGAAAGGAAGCTCAGGCTCAGAGATCGTGAAAGGCACAGTGGACGCCAACTGCCACTTCAGGCTTCACCACACCATGGCCCTCGGCCCCTCCCACAGCTAGACTCGAGGTCTGCATCTAACAGACATTAACCTGGGTTTGAAATGGGGGGACTGCGTCATGAGAAATGTCTGAGACTGGGAAGGAGGTGGAAAGTGTGATCAGGGAGATATTGTGGCATCACACCCACCAAAGGAGTCTTGAAAGAGCAGTTTAAAAATGTCTGTTAAATCAGTCCCAGATGCCTTCTGCTCAGGAGAGGAAACATGACAGGGTTAGGGTGCTCGCGGCCCCATGAACGCAGTATGACACACCAGGGAGTGCGTGTTCGGAAATTTCCCCCGAGCTCACCCCTCCACCGTCCACCTGCTTCTCTTGCTCTCACACAAAGAAGGGGGAATGAATTATTTCAACCATCTAGGACCTAGATTCTAAGTTGTTGCCAAGAAAAACAGCTGCCAACAAATAGGAAAGGGGAAGGCGGAGCCGTCAGGATTTCATATCAGAGAATGTGAGCTTTGGCAGGTGTGGTCTAAAACAATGATGGGAGACGCTGACTTTATAACTTTAATTGGGCAATATCCCTCCTATTATCTTGATTTTTATCTGCTACTATTCATTTGCAGCCTACAAGATATAGAAGAAAGACACAGTTACACAGACACACACACACCCCTGTGCTCTATTCAAGGCTCAGAAGAGGGAGAGGAAAATCACACATTGAGCGACAACCTCAGCCCTCTGCTATGGGCTTTGCAGATGTTGTGCACGTTCTTGAGTAGAGGCGTCAGTGTTCTTATTTTACAAATGAGGAAACGGAGGCTCAGAGCGCTGAAGTAACACAGGTTGCACGGCTGGCTTACTCAGAGCCAGAGTTTAGATCGATGTCTGTCAGATTCCAAGCCTGGGCTTCTGCCCCTTCCGTCCCTCTCTTGATGTAATGACAAATAACTGTCACGTGGAGAGGGAGCCCAGTGCACACCGATAACTGAATACCCACAGTCACGTTAGCTGATAAATAACAATTGTTCTGACAGCAAAACGCAGACACAAAGGAAACAGAAACAGATGAGCACACAGTCAGCGGGAATTGATCAGGTCCTGTTGTCACAACCCAGACTATTTTAAGATCACTGTAACAGGATATTAGATGGGGCCCTTCTTTTGTCTCAGCCTTTCAGTTTTGGCAGAGACCCCAGAGGCTGAGGACAACAGTAGGTGTCACGTGCCCCCATTATAAAGTCACCTGGTGGCTATCCATGCAGGGGGCACAGAGGGACTACAGCCAGCATGCGTGGGTCACCACCTCCGTCCCTTTAAAAGGCAGCAAGAGAGTGTTTTTGGAGGTGTTGAGCAGGGTGTGGGGGTTCCCGCCCTCCTTGATTGGACAGGGGCCTGTGATGTCTGTCCCTTCACCTCAAGCTGAGTGGAAGAACTTCAGATGTATTAACACAGAATATTTGAGGGTCATGGTGTGCGGTGGATTGAATGTCCCCCCCAACCACCACCACCAAAGTCATTGACACTTAATCCCCACTGTTACTGTTGAGGGTGGGAAATCCTATTGTGGTGACTGAAAGATAGGGCCTTGAAGACGTGATTGGATTGTAGGACTGTGCTGTAGTGAATGGATTAATAATAGTGGTCAGGGTCGTGGCTCTGAGGGCTTTAAAAGGAGAACACGAGTGTTAGTCTCTCTCTGCTCCTCCGTTCTGCCATGTGAGACCCCTGCATTACTGCCAAGAAAAACCCTCACCTGATGAGTTCCCTGGACTTTGGACTTCCCAGCCTCTGAAACTGTAAGCTATAAATATTGTTTCTTTATAAATTACCAGTTTCAGGTATTTTGTGATAAGCCACAGAAGTGGACTCCTATACAGCATCAATGGGATTGGTTTCTTAGTCCTGCCTGGGAAAGCCAAGGGTGAGAGGCTTGGTCGATGCTCCCTGCTTGGGACAGAGCACTGGGAACGACTGTCACTGACACGGTGGCCAGGAAAAGGTAAGCGGCTTTTACAGGGAAGAGCTGGCAGAGGGTCTCATCAAAGAGGACCTTCGATATATTAGTAACTGTAGCTTCACCTTAAATCTTTATAAACATCCTCCCAGGTTCTTCTTTAGGATGCCTTGGTGTGCTTGGCCCCTTGATTTTTCACACAAATTTTAGAACCAATTTTTGGGGAGTCCAAAGGAAAGTCTGATAGGAATTTTTGTAAATCCATTTGGGGAACATTAACCCCTTTCTGACATTCAAACTTTCTGTCTATATACATTGTGTGTCTTCATTTACTTAAGTCTTTTTAAAGGCCTAAATGAAGTTTAGTATATTTTATCTGCAAAGGTCTTAGACATCTGTGTTTAGATTTATCTCCAAGGTACCTTACTAATATTTGTTTGTTATTTTAAGTTATATCTTTTTAAATCACATATTCTAATGGTTGCATAGAAATGTAGTTTTATTTTGTATATTCTTTTTTATCAATATAAATTATGAATAAATTTGCCTACAGATCTTTTGGGTTTTCTGCATAATATTCATATCCAAATAATGACAATACTTATACTTCCCTATGTTCACTTAATTTGCTACTTTATCTAGGATTGTAGTACAAAGTTTAAAAAATGCAACTAGAACAGGCATCCTTGTCTTATTTCTTATTTTAAAGTGTTTCTAATGGTTTATCATTAAGTATGAGATTTGCTGTGGATTATTCTGGTAACTGCCTCCATCAGATTTAAAAATCTCTCTTCTACTCATAGTTTGTTAATACTTAGGCTGAATTTTACTAAATATTTTTATGCATCTATTGCAATGATTTTTCTCCTTTAATCTGTCTAACACAATGAATAGTATTAATCAATTTCTAATTTGAATCAATCTTGCATTCTGTATTTATCCTGGTAAAACATTTTTTTTCCCTAAAGCATATTTTGCCTGATATTAATATGGCTCCATGAATGAGAGTATTCATGAACTATTTGCTAATATATTTTTTTCCATCCACATGTTTTCACACTTTGCGTCCTCACATGTTTCAAGTAAAAGGCATGTAACTGGGTTTTATTTATTTTTAATCCATTCTGACCATCTCTGTCTCAACTAGTGAGTTTAGATCCTATATATTTACTGTCAATGCTGATATATTTGAATCCATTTTACTCTTTGGTGGTTTCTATAAGTTTTTTTTTTTCTCATGTTACCTTTCCTCCTTTCCCACCTTCTTTCGCATCGCTTGTAATTTGTCTTACCGCATTTTTTCCCTCTGCTTGCATGAAAGTTATATGTTCTACTTTACCTCTCCTGATTTTTGAGGAATGTTGGCTTAGACCTGAGTTAAGAGTTTAACCGAATCATTATTCCTTTAAACTCAATTTTCCGGTTGGGATCTTTCAGAACTCTCGGGCAGTGTAGATGCTGGCTCCAAACACATGTGAAGGCCAGATTGTGGCTGAGAATGCTCAGGAGACATCGTGTTTATTTTGGGGTTTGTGTTTTGTTGCTGTTTCTGTTGCTGTTTTGGTTTTGTTGCTGTTGTCTTCCTGAAAATAGATCCAGGATCAGTATGGGGAGCTGTTCTTTGGATCGGAATGTGTGTAGTCGCTGTTGGTCCCGTCAAGGCCCATTTCTTGTTTGCTATTTGTCATTAGCCCGCCTGTTTATGTCTGTGTATCTCACCTCACATCCCCCTTCCCTCCCACCACGTGGCCAACCGTTCTCATAAGTCTGATGTACCTACACGGTTGAATAGGGTCCCCCCAAAACTCGTGTCCACCCAGAACCCATGAAATAGGAACCTACTGTCTGCAGATATAATCAAATTAAGATGAGGTCACCCTGAATTAGGGTGGGCCCTAACTCCCTATGACTGGTGTCCTTGTAAGAAGAGAGAAATGTAAACGCAAGGAGAGGCGTGGACACATGGAGAAGGGAGACGGCAGCAGAGACTGAGGTGATGTATTTATAAGCCAGGGAAAACCAAGGACTGCCAGCAACCACCAGAAGCCGGGAGAGAGGCATGGAACACATTCTTCCTCCGAGCCTCCAGAAGGAACCAACCATGTGCACACCTTTATTTCTAACTTCTGGCCTCCAGAACTGTGAGAGAATAAATTTGGGTTGTTTTAATTGCCCCATTTGTAGTTTTTCCTAGCAGCCTTGGGAAACTAATGCAGTGCAGATTCTTCCATGTGCTTGTGTTCTTACAAAATCTGATTGCCTTGAACGACTGTGTTTTTAATTTATGTGAGTGATATTGTGTTATGGATTGCTTCTGCCTCTTTCTCATTATCTGTAGCACTTTCTTTGTGATACACCCACAGCATGTGTACAGCTGGTAGTGTGCATCCACGTGCTCCCAATCCACTCACCAGCGAGGGGCACCAAGAAGGCTTCCAGCTACTCGCCACCACAAACAGCTGCGACAAACATTTGTACACATGCTAAATGCATGTGTGTGACAATTTGTCTGCACACCCAAAAGTGGGACTGCTCGGTCATAAGGACTGGGCATATTTAATTGAAATAACTAATAGTGGATTCCTTTCCAGAATGACTATACTTTTCTCTCTCCTAGCAACTGTACATGAGGGTTTCTCTGTCCTCACAGGCCCAGCCACACTTGCCATTACTTGGCTTTATACAATTTGCCAGTCCAGTAAGTGTAAAGTAATGTCATATTTTTATTTGCATTTATCTGATTAATAGTGAGTTCAGGTGGCTCTTCATATACCTGTTTGCTTTTTCTATAAATTACCTGTTTGTGTCCTTTGCGCTTTTGAGGGTTCTGTCTTATTCTTGTTGATTTGGAGGAATTCTTGGTATATTCTAGACCAACAATTCAAAAGTTTTTAGCAGGCAGAAAGGTACTCTTTACACTTTTATAAATAATTTAGAGTCCCAAAGAGATTTTGCTTCCATTTGTAACATCCATCAATATTTACCGTGTTAGAAAATAAAATTGAAAAAATTTTACAAGGTTTTTCAACTCATTTAAAACTCATTATATGCTAACATATATTATTACATTTCTTTTTTTTAATTTATTTATTTATTTATTTATTTTTTTAATTTTATTTTGTCGATATACATTGTAGCTGATTAATGCTCCCCATCACCAAAACCTCCCTCCCTTCTCCCTCCCCCCCCCAACAATGTCCTTTCTGTTTGTTTGTTGTATCAACTTCAAATAATTGTGGTTGTCCATCGACAGAAACCACACACAAACCGGGGGGGGGGGGGAAGAAGATATATTATTACATTTCTTATAAAAAAATAACTATATTTTCCAAAACAAATAATTTAGTGAGGAGAGAAGCAATTTTTTTCCCCAAATCTTTTTAATGTCTGACATCATGAAAGACAGCTGAATTCTCATATCTGCTTCTGCATTCTATCTGTTGTAATATATTATTTTGGTTAAAGCATATGGAGACACGTAGTTAAGAAAGGGAGGAGTATTTTCATAGCCTTTGCAGATAATTGATAATTTTAGATATTCTTCTTCGATACCACACCACAACTCAATAAATGGTAGTTTCTTAAAGGTTATTTGCAATATGGAATCCAAAATTATATCAATGAGCTTCTTGTACACGGTTTTATAAAAATCCACCAGTCTATCTTGCACTTTGAATATGTCTTCTACACAAGCGTGATTTTGTAGTGTCATTCATTGGTCATTTGAGAAATATTTGTTCACAGAGTTATGTGAACCATCCAAATGTTGACATATTTTATTATACTGTACGAAAAAAGACTTTTTCAATATCACTACCAATCTCATCAGAAAAGTCTTTAAGTGTTAGGAAGTTATCAAGCTCACAGTGGTGGATATGTTCTCCAAAATTCTAACTTTTGCTTGAAAGCTTGAATATTATCCTTGCCAACACATACTGTCAGGCGTTTTCTTTGTAGAGACAAGCTCACTTATTCACTTCTGAGCAAGCAAGGTGGCAGGTATTGGGATGAGAGGCAGATGATTTGCTTTCAGTCTCACAAACTCTATCCCACAGGGCGACCGAGTCCAGCAGCCTCTGGAACGCAGCTGAGACGGGCAGGCAGGGTGAGCTGGACAGAGGTACAGCCCGGATTCAGCCCGTGACTCAGCAGCAGAGGGCAAGCTCCGCCTGTCCTGTGACCACCTGCCTGAGAGGCCAGAGAGGAAACTCTCCAGCTGGGTGAACTTCTCTGGGTCGCAGTTGTCTTACCTACAAAACAGAGATGAGGGCAGCAAACTTCAAGCACAATTTACTGAGAACCTGCTGTCTTCCAGGCTCTAGATGCCAGCAGCAAGCCGAACCACCAAACAAGCCCCAGCTTGCAGGAGTGAATGCTCAGGTGGTGACATGGGCTGGGCCCTGTTGTGAGAATAAACGGTGAGAAATGAGAGAACAAAAGCCAAACCTGGGCAGAGGGGTGACCTCTGACTACTGAAGAGACTTGGGGTGCCACCTACAAATGACAGTCACACTGGACACCTGGCATTTCAGGACTACTATAGCTAAATAAAATACTAAAAATAGTTCCTCCACAACTCACTGTAAGTATCTCCAGGGTCTGAGCATCCCAGAAGATTCATAACATCCTCACCCTTTGCTATAGCAGGGACAGCTTTAAGATCTGAAGCATTTTAAACAAAACCATCTCTCTCTCTCTCTCTCTCTCTCTCTCTCTCTCTCTCACACACACACACACACACACACACACACACACACACACATCCTCCAACACTACCACCATTAAGGCACGGTTCTTTTAGGGTCTTCTAGGAATTCTGGTCTCCTAGGAGTGCATCATAAAATGCAAATAACCCAGGAGGAGGTCTCACCTAATGCCATCAACAGTTTACATGTGAGTTAACAATTAACTCTTCAGGAGAGGCTTACAGCTTGCGGAACTTTCAAGTAGCCCTCAGAGATGAACAAATGAAAAAACTGGGGCCCAGAAGGGGGAAGGCCTTCCCGGGGTCATGCAGCCGGTTGGCAGAGAGTCCGCAGAGAAGCGCATTCCCGACTCTCACCCCGGCCTCCTAGGCCTCCTGTTCTTTCGGGCATAAGCACGAGGGTAGCTCCCAACCAGAAGGGCGCCCTGTCCAGGCTGCAGACGCCCTGCATGATGTCCCTGCAGCTCCAACAGTTGCTCTAGAACTTGCCTCAAGTCCATTCCCACGATCTCCCAGTTCACACGGGGCCTCCACCCTGGCCGCAGCCTCCATCTACGCCCAGCCCTGAGCCTGCCTCCCCGGGCCATCTCCTGGGCTCCCATGCCGGCTCCCCTTGACGCTGCCTCTCAGCCCTCCCGTGGTCTGCCCGTGCAGCCACACCTGGCTCAGCTTGAGCTCTTCTCCTCAGGCCCAACTTCAACGGTCCTGTTTTGTCCAGAAGGAGAAATTCAACAGCTATTGTGATACACACAACTCACACCACCCAATTGGGAGGTAAGACACAATAAAGAAAAGACGAGAGAGACATCTAAAAAACAAGGAATAGAGTAATGAGTATTCTTGGGGCAGGCTCTGAACCAGGCCCTTTCTATAGAACTGCTCCTTTGGAAGCTGCTGTAACCCAAGATTACCTCCTCCAGCATCCTGCTCCTCCAAGTCCTATACATTGACTCTGGGGATGCCGTGGAGGGCCAGCTAAACCATGGGAGACACACAGGAGTCACCCTGAAGGTCACCTCCAGTTGTCAAAAGCCACTGGAAAACCCTTCAGTTCTGATTTCGGTCATTCAATGTCCCAATAATCCTCTCACTAACTGTGATACTCTGGTTTTGTATTATCAATCTAAATGCTCAGTCATGCAAAATTGAAGTACATTGAAGGTGTACTTAATTCCATCAATGTATTTATAAGAGCACAGTTCATTCTTAAGATGAACTAGCACTTATGCATTACTTCCTTTTCATAAAATCTTCCTTTTCATTAAATCTAAATCCAGTCATAGACCCCCAGCCATGGAATTCAATCAAATGTCTCATTAACAAACTTCCTCTACAAAACTCTTCCTCTAGCCCCCTAGTCTAGGGTCATGGGGATTTCAGGAAAATTTCCAGACATAGCCTCTTAGTTCTCAGATCATGTTCTCTTTGTTGGCTAAGAACTCTATCCCACCCCTCCGCCAACCTCGGCCCACCTGCCCTGCTTCTGAAACAGAGCTTGGTCTGTCTCTTCATGTTTGTTGATCAATTCCATCTCATTATAGAAATTTGTATTTGTAGGACCCATCTTCCCCTATGTATCTTTTAGGAATCAGGGGCACATGCTCCAAAGATACACATATTCTAGGGGAATAATTCATCATGGCTCATGCTACTAATAGCTCCCTTGTGTGCACATTTAATGGCATCAGAGCTTCCCAAATCGTTGCTATTTACAATAGAGCAAGCTGAGGATATTCTAATTTTTTCAGTAAGCATGTGTATCTCTCAAGTTTGGCTTCTGTAGAAGGATACCACAGCTTACCCTGACCTGAAGACACGGTGGTACGAAAGTGCAAATACTCTCTTCCCTTCCCTCCTCCAGGCCTCCCGCCCCCCTCTCCTTCCCCCACCCCTTCTCACCCCTGCGGGCCTTCAAAGGGTTAAAGGCTAGAGAAGTGGCTCTTAAGAACAGCTGGAAACAAAGTGTTGCCCCAGGCTGACAGCAGCCAATAAAAGGTCAGGAGGTTGAGAGAATCATTTTCCGTGGGAATAATTTTCTAAGGGAAAGGGTAAAGTTATTTAAGTCACCAGGTGCAGCCCATAAAGAACAATCTTCCCTGGCTCTCAAAAAACGGATGATGTTTGACCTCACAGATTTACATAATGAACCTAGACCTTGGTAACATTAAATGACTTTTTATGCGCTATAATGTTATTCGAGGGGTCTTCAAAAAGGTCATGGAAGGATTCATATTACATCTTATTTCCATTTTTCCATAAACTTCTTGAAGTACCCTTGTATATATGCCATACCTTTTTTATTTTGTAAAGTAGTATCACCTTTTTGGAAATAAACATGTAGGAGGGGAGAAGGGGCCATAAAATGTTCATACCCTTTGACCCCATAATCCCACACTTGGGAATGCAGCCCAAAGAAATATATTTGACAGGGGAGATAAGTTTTATGTGCCAAGATGTTCATTGCAACATTATTTATGATAGAAAAAAAAAAGCTAAAGGTTCAGCAAAGGGGAATGGGTTAGTAAATTCTTGCACATCAATGTGAGAAAATATTATGGTCCATTAAAAATGCAAAATAACAACATGGAAAATGTCAACTTAAAAAAGCAGACATAAAACAATATGCATGCATGATTGTGACTAGGTTATCCTGTATCTTTAGTAAATAAACACTGGAAAGTGTAGCAATAATAATAAATGTTAAATCGAGCCAGTAGAATCCAGAGATCCTCTTCTTTTTCTCAACTTTGTGTAATGTTCATTTCTTTCTTCTTATTAAAAATTTAATTTTGTTGGGGAAACAAAAATGCTCATAAGTAGTGGTAAGGGTTGCACACCCTTATGAATACTAAAAACCACTGAGTTGTACACTTTCAATGGCTCAATTGTATGGTATGTGAATTATATCTCAATAAAGCTGTTACAAAATGTGTAATTTTGTCTTAAAAATATGTGCCACTTTCTAAGAAGAGAGAAAAGAATCTTTGTTTCCACTTTAAGGAACAGTGCCCTTCAACAGCTGGATTATACAGGGCTTTTAAATAAATTTGCAATACATTTTATTAAGTTGGTAACAAATACCACCATGGGCACTGTTTTAACCAGAGCACACACAGCGTGCTTAAGGGGACAGGATCCTTCCTGGTCCCTCTGGAAATGAGATTGGCATTAGTGGGGAGAAGCTTCTAAAATCACAAGGAAGGAGTTCAAATCTAAAACAACAACTTCATCATAGTATCATTCTGGGCAGCTGACTTATCCTCTCTGCGCCTCTGTTTTTTCCTCCATAAAATGGAGCTAATTCCACCTTCCTGATAGGGTTGTTGTGAGAATTAAAATACAACATACATGTAAATGCAGGTAAAATGCATGTGTGTAAAATGTAACATACATATAAAGCATCTGAGACACAGAAGATATGCGGTGGATGCTATTTTTTAATTGAAAAATAGAGGTGCAACTGAAACGAACTTTAAAACTACCTTCTGTTTTGTTCGGGGGAGATAGTCCTCCTACAAAGCATGCCAAGTGGTTCCCCTTCTGTCCCTGGGGGCTGAGTCTGTCTGCATTATCCCCTGAGGAGGCTGCGTGTGTTTTCTAAGAGGTTCTGGTTGCTGGCCTCTCATCCCCAACACCTGACCCAACAGCAACCATGTTTGTCCATATGACCCATCCCAAGTCACCCAAGCCTGGAAAGGAAAGAGAAAAGCTTCATGCCAGGGCTCCTGAAACAACAGTTGAATTCAGTCAAATGAAATCAACTAAAACCAGTTTCCCACAGCCGTATAAACTACATTTAGAGATTTTTGCTCATGATGAAACTGACTTCCTCCCAACGTGAAAATCCTGTAGCTTAATGACAATGACCATGGCTTTAGGGTTGGAAGACCTGGGGTTGAATATTGTCTCTACCTCCTTACAGCCTTCAGTCAAATTACTTACTACCTATATCTGAGATGTGGTTTCCTCCACTGGGAAACAGTTCTTACCATACCCAACTCATATTGTAGAGAGGATTACATGGGACAAGATATAAATATTATCTGGCACATGGTAGATGCCCAATAAATGGTAATATTATACTTCCTTCCTCGTTATGCTTTAATCAATGGGCATCTCTTCTGCTAAAACAGACTCATTCATCCCCCTCCTCATCCTCTTTCTCCTACCCCCCAGCCTCACTCCCACTCTCAAATTTCTTCTCCTTCCCAAACCAACAGGTCTAGAATGTAAGCCTCCAAATGTCAGTCAGCACCAGCTCGGCACACAGCACATGGCCCCACCTAACTCCCCATGATCTCATGCATTTGGAAGGTTACTCTGACAGACTGGTATTAAGAAACACAAAACAGGAAATTTTTATACACTGTCACGCTGGGTATTCTCAGGCCTGCAGTGCAGATGGAGCATTCCTAGAATTTTATGGTACAACACATGGGCCTCTACGCTCTTCTTTAGACCCTGGGCTCTGTGGGGCCCACAGGAAAACATCAGAGGGCCCCTGGCTCATCCTGTGCTCTCTCCTCCTCATCTGCCAACCCCAGATTCCTGCCACAGCCATCGCTCTGGGACAGAGAGCAGATTGCCAGAGGGACAGGCAACTTCAGGGATTCTGGGCACCCGCAGGGGGAAAGTCATCGTTGGGGCAGCACATGACCTGGGCAGCTGAGAAACTTTCTCCTCTGTGCCCAGGGACAGTAAGTGTGGCTTGGAGTAGGGCTGGGGAGGACAAGGGTTCCTATCTCCCAACTTGCCATTGAGGGAAAAAACAAGAATTTCACAACTGTTGGACATGTACTAGAACTGTCAAAACTGCAATATGTCACCTGTGTAAACTATAAAACCTAAGCCATGGTTTTTGTTCTGTAATTGTGTAATATTTATATAAACATATAGGAGTTTATTTCCAAACGTAGAAAAGAAAAGGTATAGGCGCTTTGGTCTAACATGAGGGAGAATTGATAGTAGCACCTCTTCTCTCTCTCTCTCTCTCTCTCTCTCTCTCTCTCGCTTGCCCTCTCTGGTGTGGATTCGCACTGTTTTCTTCACTTATTACGTGCATTTCTGACACTCAGCAGCTCAGTCATTTGCTGTCATCTGCTGTGGTTTCCTTCCTGGTAACTACAACTATTCGAGTTCAATGTCAGCATGAATCTCCCTTCTTTCTCCCTGGCAACCACTACCCATGTGCTTTGCTTCCCACATGCCTTGTGTCTCTGCCTCTCCCACCAATCTCCTCTGCTGCTTTCTTCTCCATCTGTTCCACCTCTTCCTTGGCTCATCGTGTCCCTGGAAGAGAAGGGACAGGGTTGCCTGCATCTGTATGTGAGGAGCAGTCACTATGGCCTCAAACACTGTAAGTGGGCTCAAGGTCAAGACCAGCAAACACGCCAACCATCCCTCCGAACACTGTGGTGGCACCATGTGCACACCAGGACAGCACCCCAGCAGGGCAGGCCCCATAGGGGACACACAGACCCTGTGCCCTTTCCTTCACTCAGACCACACAGCAGAACAACTTAAAAAAATAATAACAAAGGGTTTGTTCCCATCCTGAGGGTCTAGGTCTCAGAGCTCCGGAAAGAGAAGACAAACATTCACAAGTCCTTCCAGCATTTCAGAAATGCCGATGATGCCCATGCACTGGACCAGAAGGAGGCCACCCAGGCTGGCTTCGCTGCCACATTTCTCTGCTTTGGCCTGGCATGGGATTGACATAATCTGGGATAACTGACAAACTCACCAAGATCAGAGCCCCAAAGATATCATTTGTTAAAATAATAAGTGAAGAAAGTAATGATTACGTAGCAAACTAGCATGTTTAGTAGACAAAAGACTTTCTAAAAACAGGACCAACAGGCAAAGAATCCTGAATTAAATGGTTCATAGAGAAGTAATGAGAAATATTCAATGACTTCAACCTCATTCCAAAAGAGATATACCTTGGTAGCTGTCTTGGTCAAGACCACTGGAAAAGTGACCCTGAAGTGACAGACAAAGGCTGCTATTAGCCTGAAATTTTTCCACAGCTTCCCAGAAAATGGTTGGATGGACACCTTCGTGATTCACTGTCCCAAACACTGGGAACTAGAAGAGAGGCAACTTCTGCCTCTTCACCCAGATCCCCAAGAGACTGGGGATGTCCTCGTGTTGGATGCATCATCTCTAAGGGGCTCTAAAATGAACAGTACAGAGAAACACACAGTCTGGATCAGCACATAGCTGCAGACTGCAGATCTGTAGCTGAACAGGCAGCGCTCAAGCTTTGAAAATGCCCCTCTGCCAGCCAGTATAATTTTACCATCTTCCCAAACACTCCTGAAATCTTGCCTCCTCCAAAAACCCCAGATGAGTCAAGATGACAGCAAATGATTCCTTTGCACCTTTCACCTTCCAAAGACCACACAAGCCCTGCATGTGAGATACATTTGTGTCAATAAGAACAGGCCATAACAGTCATTATTTCCTACCCAAACTTGATGTGTCAGGACCTCTAGCTCCACTCAACTATTTTAGGGACACCCAAGTAGTGTATCACAGATGCTCCCCCAGTAAAGCTCATGATGGGCCATGTTCTTACCTCTGCAGGGATGTCCAAGGGGAGGCCACCGCTGCCTGCCTGGCTGCCTACATTGTTCCTGCCTGCACCGCTGACCACAGATGACCACTCCAGCCGGGCACTACTGTTTCCTGCAGCACCATCTAGGATCCTGTCCCTGGTGGTGACCACCAGCCCTGCCAGCCATCACTGCCACTTGCACTGGGTAGAAGTATCTCTACTGGACATGTTTCCTTTGTTCGCAAATTAAAAGAAAATGTTCTTTCCCCTTTTCGTGCTAAATGCTGTTAGTGGCATATCAAAGCAACACAGATGTGCTCCAAAGCTTACTGAGATTTTTAGTGAAAACAGTTATTTCAGTCATTACTCATGATCCTATGTCTCTGAAAGACCCAGTCACAGGTCCTTGGGGGTGCTGGAACATAGACAAATTCAAATGAGATTCATTGGGCCAGGTACCATGTGTTGGCTTCCTTCTGATGGCTGAAGCTTGGCAATGATGCCAAGCCCATCTCTCTGTTTCCTTCTACTCTTAAGAAGAGCTCTTTTCTCCAGCATTCTTGAGTATTTCATTAAAAGCCACCAAGGAGGACCCTTGTGTGCACTCAGACACGGCCAGCGACTATCATCAGCATTTAAGGAATGACATATTACACCAAAAAAGTAAATTAAGATACTGCCCTTACCAAAAAGGACTGTGTGTGTGTGTGTGTGTGTGTGTGTGTGTGTGTGTGTGTGTGTGTGTGCAAGCACGTGTTTGCCCCCTCCCTACACCCTGTGGTGTGAGGCAGGAGTGAGGGAGGCATGACAAGAGCTGTGGTGGGCATGGGCTATTTGAATTTTGGGGTGTGCAGGAGACTGGAATTTTGGCAGAAAGAAATGCATCAGCGGAAGTGTGTCATTTGAAATGGAAGTGTAGGGAGAGGCTGGGATAAGCTCAGCTGGGTAAAGGGTCAGCCACTTATTCTGCTCATTTTGTCACAAACTAGAGATAATAGTATCACATATGGGAGAAATATTTGTGCAGATAATCTTTAGGAACCTGTCATGCTAAAATATGTCCTCCAAAGATTCATATGTTCAATTTAAACCCCAAAGTGACTGTATTTACAGATAGGGTCTTAAAAGATAAAATTAAAGTTCAATGAGATCATAAGGGTGTGGCCCTAATCTAATAAGACTGGTGACCTTATAAGAAGAGGAAAACACACCAGGATGTGTACACAAAGAAAGACCATGTGAGGACACAGCAAGAAGGTGGCCATCTGCAAGCCAAGGAGAGAGTCTCAGGAGAAACCAAACCTACCAACACCTTAGTCTTGGACCTCCAGCCTCCAGAACTGTGAGAAAACAAACTTCGGTTGTTTAACCTCCCTGGTCCGTGGTATTTTGTTATAGAAACCCGAGCAGACTAATACAGAATCATTGCACTGTATCACTCCTCTTCCTTTATGTGACTCTAGGAATCAAGCCCACCACTTTTGTCCCGTTTACATGAATAACGACATGTTGGAAACACATCATCAGAGCTGATGTAGAACCCAACCTCCCTCCTGGAGGCAGCAATGGTCCTGCAACCTGGCCCTGTATGTTTTCAGTTCCCCCCAGGTCATCCCTTGCCAGCTCCACATCATTTGTACCGAAGTCTTTGGCTCTCCACCCTACATTGGTTAACAGTGGTGCTGAGAAGACTAAATTCAGAATTTGGGTCCCTCATGTGGGCCAGCTCAGTAAATTCGATGGCCTCATGCCTATCTCCTCATTTCTCTGCAGTGATGGATCAACTCTGCCCATCTCTCTTCTCCCCCTCTTCTCCCACTCTCCTGGGTCAGATGCAGATAACCAATGAGTTTACCGTTCCACTGTGCAGTTTAGTTTAGCAACCAGTGAATTGCTCACCTACATCCCACCATCCCGGAGAGTGCTGTCAGCTCAACCATGCAGAAACCATGCAACGGTAGTGAGCGTAAATTATCATCATGCCTAGACAAGCCACCAAAATCCAGATTACCTTCATCTTGAACAGCCACAAAAATGGCTTGGACATTTTATAGCCATGGCCTTTACCACCCTGGTTCATTTATAGCAGGGTCACAACGATAGCTGAATTGTTCAGGAGCCTTTACGTAGCTGCTTCCAAATTCTTATTAAGTAAATTGATATAGGAAAAGAAAGAAGACAAAAGAAGAAAGAAAAAACAGTGTAGACTGTGCTTCTAATTGTAACCAATAACACTCTGAGTTCACTGGAACTTTCTGATACAAATACCTCATCACACGTGTCTGGACAGGAGAAGATAAAAGAAAAGCAGTGGTGTCATTGTCACTCTGCCCTGGATGGTGCCTCCACTCCAGAAAACACTGCAAGGGATACTGTTTGTTCCAGAAATCACCAATATTATCTGTTTCATTGGACACTTTTGCCCTGGGAATCTAGAATCTAAATTTAGTCTACTTGAATTATTAAAGCCTGTGCCAATTCATTTCATGTGTCAGTTGTTGACAGAACTAGTTCTCTTTATGCCATCGGGCATTGTGAGTTGCAATATCTGTTTTTACTTCTTCCTTTACTGTAAGTAGAGTTTCTTGAATGTCTCTCGTGTACCACCCATGCCTGGCACTTTCTCTTCCTTTACTTCATTTAGTCCTCGCCACAGCCCTGGGGATGAATCCTTGTTTCTTAGGTAAGGGAATTGAAGATATTGAAGTAAAGTGAGTTTCCTAAGCCCCCCAGTTTCACAGAGGTGAAATAGATCTAACTCCAAAGTCTCTGCTCCTTTTGCAATACCACACAGCCACTCTGAATGCTGTTTTAGAAAAATATATCATTTGGGAGGCAAAGTATTAATGAAACTGCTAAGTTTCTGCTGCTGCTGCTGCTGCTATTTGTTTAGGGTAGGGACCTCACTATGTCCTCTGTGGTTCATGTAGGGAACAGCCACATACAGAGTTCCATGTACCACCATGCTCTGAGATTGGATTTTCACACAGAATATTCTTCTACCCCCTCACCCCAGGCTGCTAAGGGCTTCTCCTTTCTGAAGTCAGTGACACAATTTTCACATTTTCTATACCTTATAGTTGTTTCCCTGTATTCTTTTTCTCAGGCTCGCATCTTTGAGGGCAGATGTTTTATTCATTTTCTTTCCCTAGTTCTTAGCACAGTCCTTGGCCTATAGTAGGCATTCAATAAGCATGTGATGAAAAAATAAGTTAATGAAGCCATCGATTAGTTAATGGAATGACATTACTGCATTTGTTTCTAATGACAAAGCAAAGTATCTTGATTTCCTGTGCCAGATCAGGGATCACATTGACCTGTGTCAGCCTCTGTGGATCCTTCCTTTTACAACTAAAATTTGTGGCCAAACCATCCCACGTTTTTAAAGCTCTCAGAAAAAATAACACAGGGGGGCTTTCTGATTATAGTATGTTTTATGCTAATGTACATATGAACTAGGGTTCAAGATAACTCCTGGAAGTCAGAAGCCACCTCTTTTCTCTCTGGCTTTGAAGGAAACCCAGATGCATGTGAGCCCACTTCTGAGGCCTCCCCTTTGTGCTGGTTCCTGTCTCCACCCAAGGGACTGGCCAGCTGGTTTTCCAGAGGCTGCACCTGTGCCAGCTGCATGGAAATTCTGTACTCAGGGGTTCTGACCTACAGATGTGGAGGGTCAGGGGTGTTTGAGGTCACTTATGTGGTGGTCCCTAGTCAGGAAGACAGACAGCTAAACTGACCCTAGAAAGAGAGACAAAGGAGAGGAGAGACAAAAAAGGGAAAGGAAGTACAGACAGGGAAGAGGGAACATGATGACAACGCAGGGAACAAGGTGAAGGACCTCGTGCACCAAGGGAAACCCCAGAGGTAACTGAGAAAGCAATTGTAAGCTCTGATGGACACCTCAGGTGATGAGCATTTGCAGAAAATTCTAGCCAAAGAGGGGGTTTGTTCAAAATTTGTATTGAAGATGGCAGAACAGATGGTCCCCAGTGTCACCTTCTCCCACAATCAACCAAAGTACAACTATTAAAAAGCAACAAACTGCCAAGCTGGGGCCACTAGAGATCAGGACGAGGAAGAGAGACCTACAGAGTTCATGAAGGCAGGAGAAGTCAAGATGAGAGAAAGAAAGGACCACTTAGACTGTTTTGAGCCCCAGCTGCTTCAAGGCTGGCTCTGGCGAGCACATGGAGCAGGAGCTGTCAAAAGCCACAGCTGTGTCTTTCAGGTGAAGTTGCTTGGAGATAGCAGGGGAGAAGAGGGCCTTGGTGGCCCCCAGGCTAGCAAGACCACTAATAGGGTTCCTGTGGACCCACACAGGAGTGAGGGGCCACAGACAACTGAAAAAAGGAGCCACTCAGAGGCCGGCAAGTCATCACAAGTTACCAGCCCACAGCCTGTCCTATTGGAAGTGTTTGGAGTGCAGGTGGTTGGGGAGACGGGCTCACCAGGGGATCACTGGGATACAGCATGGACAGCTAATCTTCCCTCCAATCAGCACAGGACCATTCAGTGGAGACTGATCAGGAATATAGATCTGCAGGGGGTACAGTTTGCTGAAAAGACTCAGGCCCAGACCAGAGTTTCCACACAACCCAGGTGTATGGGGCCTCCAAGACCCAGAAGTACCTATAAGGTCAACAATTAGAACCTGAGCTGCACAAAAAGCCTTCCCCAGGGAATTAGCAGCAAAGCAGCAATTTAGCTCAACCACAGGGCCAAAATTCTGGTTCCCACTGGAAGTTCCCCCATTGTAGAAGTAAGCAATGGACAACAAATTAGTTCCAGTGTAGAGTTTGAGTGGTGGGAACAGTGAATAATTCAACACAGAACTGAAAGAAAAAACAAATACCCAGACCAGAGACAAAGATCTGATATTAACCAATATAGGTCTAACATCACCAAGGAGCACCTCTACAACCTGGAAGGACTGGAAGCCCCTTGGACTCCCAGGCTGGGGTTGGGGGAGGGCTGAGGGCCTCAGCCACACTCCCTGACATCCGTGTCCAGCCCAGCAACAACCACCGAGCCGCTGGCAGAAGCAAACAGAAAGGACATTGTCGGGGGGGGGAGGGGGGGAGGGAGAAGGGAGGGAGGTTTTGGTGATGGGAAGCAATAATCAGCTACAATGTATATCGACAAAATAAAATTAAAAAAAAAAAAAAAAGAAATAAATAAATAAATAAATAAATAAAAAATAAAAAACAAAAAAAAAAAAAAAAAAAAGAAGTGCCCCAGGCTCCCAAGCCAGGGTGGGGGAATGCCAAGGGCTTCAGCCACACACCCCCAACATCTGCATCAAACACAGTGATGACCACCAGGCCACTGTCAGGAGCTCCCTGGGCTCTCAGGGGCCACAGCCACATCCCCCCAACATCTGCATCCAGCCCAGCAATGAGCATCAGGCTGCCGCTGGAAGCACCCCAGGCTCCCAAGCTGGGGTGGTTGGGGACCAAGGTCCTCAGCCACACCACCCAATGTCCACATCAGACCGAGTGAGGACCACTGAGATGCTGCTGGAATTGCCCCATGCTCCCAAGTCAGGGGTGGGGTGGCTGAGGGCCTCAGCCGTGCCCCATAGAAGTCCACGTCCAGCCAAGCCATGGCCAGGCCACTATCAGAAGCCCCCTGGGCTCCCCTGTTAGAATGAGGGGGGTGCCACGGGCCTTGACCATGCCTCCTTTCTCTTCCTCTCACCTTATTCCCCTCCTCCTTCCCCTCCTGCCCTCCCCCAACTGCTCTGCAACAGCATCTTAGAATGTAAAATAATAATAATAATTAATTAATTAATTTTTAAAATAAATAGATAAAATGTGTTCTTACCACTTTAAAAAAAGTAAATAAAATATAAAGTCTGGCTGAACAGAAATAAATGAATAAATAAATAAAAATAAAAATGTTCACCCATTTTTACCACAAAATTTTGCTTCTAATAATTTATATTTTTGAAATAAATGGACTAAGGATTTAGCTATTAAAATAAATTTGGTATTATTTGGATATTAGATTAAATGGGAATTTAGAGCAAACCTTCTTGGGAAATTCACTAGCAGAGGGTTATAACCACAGAATTCCTCGGGTCCCACCTCCAAGGGTGTTGACTCCGTTCAGGTCTGGGGGTCCAGAGTAGATCTATCACTAACACGTTCTTAAGGTGATTAGAGGAGTAACCAGATTTGGGCAGCTCTTCCTTCAGGTTTACCCAGGCTCCTGGGAACGCAGCAGAATTCCAGCTGTGCTGACGCAGCTTGCACACTTCCAGGGGCAGGAAGCTTATGACTTTCAAGTGAGTTCTGGTTGTAAGAAAATGCTGGCTTTTTACACATCTGCCTCAAGAACTGAGTTCTACCAATTCAGGGAGGGGAAAAAGGATAAGGCAAGAAATTGGAGATGTATATCCCCTGGTCCCCAAAAGGAGACACATAATTTAAAAATCGAGTTGCTGCTGTTGTGTTTTATTCTGTCTTTCAAGAGGCCCAACACCTAATTGCTATGAAATCCAGTGTATCCACTAGGACGAATTCTTTGTTCATATTTTTAATAACATGCATAGTCTCCCCAAACAAGCTGAAAAATCACAAAACCCTCTTTAAAGGATCAACTGGGAAAGCAGGAAAGAGTTGTTACTTCTTACCAATTCTTACCAGAAAAAGGCAGCCTCTGTGAGGGTATTTCAAAAGGCTGAAGGGAGAATAGAATTAAAAGATAATAGGAATCTTTCCATGAACTTTGAGAAGTACCCTCATACGTGACTTCCTAACAGGAGACAAGGAGGACCACACCTGCAAAGCCCACAGGCACTGTGGGAACTCTTCCCCAGCCAGCAAACAAGACACAGGCTCTTGTGTTGGATTAACCATCTCCTCAAAAGCTGCGCTGGTCGTCCACTCTTTGAAACCCTCAGGCAGTCTTTGCATCCACTAATTTGACAGCCCCACGGTGTCTGTTTTTAACAAGGCTTGGTAATCTTTTCAAAGAGGTCTCTCAGCTCCTTGAGAAGGGGCTCCCCAGCCCCCCTCTACCCACAGACCTGACAGCCCACTGTTAACCCTCAGCTGACCTGGTGGGAGCCCAACGCACTGTCCTGGCCCCAGGTCTAAGAATGTCATGTCAATCAGTAAGGGGGTGGGAGGCACCCAGAGAAGGTTCATGCTGTTCCAGCCATGAAAAGCAATTGATGGGAAACCAGGGAGAGCTCCTGGCTGGATCTCAGAACAGAATACAAACCGAAGCGCCCACAGGGAGTTCTGTGTGACATGAAACCACCCAAAGGTGCAGAATGGCTGGGTTCAGCCAATGAGCCTCATTCTCTGGAGGAAAACACTTCAAATCAGTGATATGAAGGGGGCAGAAGGCAAACTCCTTCCAGGACTCTGTTAATCTTGGGAATCATTCTGGATCCTTCACTAGTTGGGAAACTCCCACAAGGGAAGACACTACACAGGAAGCCCACAGTTTGCAGGGAGAGACGAAGAGGTGACTGTTTCTGGCACTGGCCAGTGGATCGCCAAGCAAGAGCAGGGTAAGCACATGGAATGGAGCAAGCTTCATTACAACTCAGTATCAAATCAAAAGCAAGAATCTATGTTGCTGCACGAAGCCTGCCCAGAAGTCAAACCAAGCAAAGGGGTGGGACAAGAGCTCCAGAGAACAGACACCTAAGGAGCATCTGTTATGTACGGGGCTCAGCATTACCTGGCTTAACTTTCACCATCTGTAGCATTTTACAAATGAGGAAGATGAAGATAAAGGAATGTGCCTAACTAAGGTCACGAGGCTAGGAAATGAGGGATTGGAGATTAAGAATGTACATCTGTCAAAATCTAGAGAGCATTCACTACAGCAGCCCGCCACTCTGTCTCAAGAGAAATAGTTTCCTCAGAATATAAGAAATAAGGATTTCTTTGCTTCCTTAGTCAACAAATGCAGCTTCCCTCCCAGCCTGCTCATCCCGTCTGGCCAGGTCCCCTCTGTCTCCTGCTTTTTCTTTTGCAAAGATCAGGGCAGGACCCTGATGCAGTCTTCGAAGGTCTCATCCCAAACCCAAAGCAGGGGCCCCCAACCTGGAAGGATAATCGCTGTTAATATACCATTGTTAACCAGTAATTGCTTTCCTTTGGCTTCACCTTTTCTAAAGCCATGGGCAGTTTCTCCCAGCCTCAACCTTCTTGAAGCTTTTGTTTAAGTCTTTAAAAGACAAGACCTTCCAAAGAAATAATTAAGGCTTTCATGCCCCACACTTTTAACAAATGTATTCTGACCTCGTTTCATCCTTTTTGGAAGGAAGCAGTTTTCTGGCACCTTAAAGGGATTTTCATTCAATTATCCTCCGGAATCCTCTTTTCGTCTTTCTTTCAGCACAAAAAGCTGCCCATTTGCTTCCAAAGGTGAAATTAGGTGCTTGCCCATTCAACATCAGGCAGGGTTTTAAATTGGATGAAATAATAATGCTTCTTTGCATTTCAGGGCAGCCTTCACAGAAAGAAATTAGAATCTGCCCTAAGAGGCAGCTATAGTTGCCCTTCCATTCTCTATGTGCTCTGGGGGGAGCAGCTAAGGCAGAGCTGGAATTCCAATTCACGCAAACACAAAGACTCTTTTAAAAAGTTTATTCAGGAGTTAGGACAAAGCTGGGGAGACCATCCCTGCACTGTGAGATGGTGCTGGTCTTTACACTTCCACCACCTCATTGTCAGCCCCTTCTTTTCACCTGGAGAAAAACCTTCCTCAATAAGGAAGACTTGTGAGTGTGGCCAAGCTACGAGCATTTTCTTTTTACTAAAATAGAAAAAAAAAATGCAAAAGGAATAATATCAAAATCAAACAATGCTCTGGAAAAAATGAGATGATTGGGATTAGCTTGACCTGAGCCTTTCTCTTTTAACTTGAAACACAATTTTCCCCAAATACGGCAACTAAAGATGAACAGTCTCATTAGATTCCTCATAAAGCATCTAGTTGCCTCCCCACCATCCAGGACCACCCCACGAAACACATATACACACTCACACACACACACACACTCAAATCCTAGACATTCAACAGAACTGTCAGCAGGAGAAAGCTGACCAATTGGCATCCTCTAGTAATCAGAACTATTTTAAATAACTACAATGGGAAGAATATCATACATTTGCCTCCTCCATCATGCCTGCAATACCTACCCCTCACTGTCAGGCTGTCATGACTTCACCGCTACAGAAAAGTGACGAGTAGGTCACAGCATGACAGCATGTCTTCAGGATAATCTGCCAAACTTGTTACAAAATTGAGGGATTCGCTTGTCTAATTAATCCAGTGTCACCTGGCAGAGGAAAGGGTCTAAAATAACTTGCACAGAAAATAGTAAGTTTTGATTGGAGCACAAGGAGGGAGAAGAGTAAAATGTGCAAAGGAATTCTGCAAGGTGTCAGGGTCCCGGGGAAAACCAGAAGGCAGAAACAAGCCAACCAAGGCAGCTTTCTCCTCCTTCTCAATTTTCCCTAAGACCACAATGGGTCTTGTTCTATTAAACCTCCTACACCTGGTACAATTAATACTCTAAACCCCGTCTACATAAGAGCCTTTTATGTTTTATGAGCATATCTACTCCAATGAGAAATATCCACTGGTCTAACTGGCCCTCCACAGAAGCTGCTTCCTTTGAGGTCCCAACATCCCTATTATGCCTCTGAAATTACATTAATCTTCCATATTGTCTAAAGGGAGAAATGGAAACATTTAAAACACGGGTTATTCTAAAATGTACCAGAT
This sequence comes from Cynocephalus volans, assembly GCF_027409185.1. NCBI lineage: Eukaryota > Metazoa > Chordata > Mammalia > Dermoptera > Cynocephalidae > Cynocephalus > Cynocephalus volans. The sequence continues at coordinate 49,959,045 of NC_084462.1, forward strand.
TATTTGTACCCACTAGACCACGAGGCACTCTCTGCCAAAACAAAGAAAAGAAAATGGATTCAGATCATTGCCCAGACAGCCCAGAGGAAAACAGCCTCCCCAGACTCAGGGCCTATGCATGCCCAGCCTCTGAGCCTCTCTTTTGGTAAAAACTGAAGTCTTTCAACTATTTTCTTACCCAATTGTTCCGGGAAGGTTAAAGCACAGATTGCTGAGCCCACCCCCCAGAGTTTCTGAATCAGTAAGTCTGGGATGGGACCTGGAAATGTACATTTATAACCAGTTCCCAGGTGACGCTGATGCTGCTAGTCCAGCAAGGTCTCTCTAAGAACCACTGACCTTAATAAATTTCTTCACTAGTGTTACATCTGGCCCAGGCAGTCAATTGGACTTCATCCTTTACATGTCCCAAACTGGGGAATCAACAATTTGCAGACTATATTTCTTGTCTTTCATTTCTGTCTATGCCAGCTGGGTAAAGATTGTTACAAACTAAGGGTTATGGCAGGAAAATCATCAAAAAACCCAGCCTACAGCACTGGAAAAATAATTAAAAGTGAATTTGTAATGTCCATAGCAACTTTTTCTTCTTTTAAATAGCCAAAAACTGAAAACAAACCAAATGTCTTTCAATGGATGATTGGTTAAACAAACCCTAGTGCATCCTTACAATGAAACACTACTTGGCAATAAAAAGGAAATGAATTATTGACACATGCAATCACTTGGATGAATCTCCAGGGCGTTGTGCTGAATGAAAGAAGCAGGTCTCAGAAGGATGCATATTGTATGCTTCCCTTTATACAGTGTCCTTAAAACAAAAAAATTATAGTGATGAGAATATACATACAATTATAGAGATTAGTGTTAGGAATTAAAGTTGGAGAGAGGTTATGGCTACAAAGGGCTCAAGGAAGTCTCTCTCACAGTTCTCCATCCTGATTGTGGTGGAGGTGATGCAAACATTATAGAATTTCATGGAACATACACCAAAAAAGAAAAAATGAAAAGTGCATGTAAAAACTGGGAAAATCTGAATAAGATCCACAGGTAGTAGTATTATACCACATCAGTTCCCCAGTTCTGATAATTGTGTTATGGTTATGTAAGGTCTTATCGCTGGGGAAGCTGGGTGAAGGGTACATGGAAACTCTTGTACTATTTTTGCAACTTCAATGTACATCTAAAATTATTCCAAAAGAACACATTTAATTTTAAAAAATACCTGGGGAAAGGGTGGTATGGAATTTATTTAAATAAACTCTAAATAAATATAAGAGGCAGCAGTTTAAGATGGAAACATCTGGTGAGCCAGGAGAAGAGGACATGGTCCTGAATCTGTTACTAACCCTGCATGGTTAGCTAACCTCTCTAGACTTTAGTTTTCTCATCTGTAAAATGGGAAAGGGGATTAGACTATGGGATTTTTTTCCTAACACTTCTAGTTCTCAGAGTAAAACCCCGGGGTTTCAAGACCAAAGTGTTTTCAATTATGCAAGGCCGCTGCATCTGGGGGAAAAAAAATATCTCCTGAAACAACTTCCTCATGAAGTTTCTGTTGGTTTCTGATTTTGACAACTGCAAGAATTCCCTCGTTTGTTTTTACTGCAATTCCCAGCTGTAGTCAAGAAAGTTGCCTTACTGCTGCTCGTCCAACTAGAAGAGAGCTCCCATGTCTCATTTGTCTCTACTATTCCTGCCACCCAGAAACATACTGAGCCTATGGTAGGATCTCACATGCAAAGAACTACTGCATACGGCAAAGGGGCAAGCCAGGACTTAGCAGTCAGACAAAAGGGCTCAGAAAAATGCAAAGAGACACAAGCATGGTTCACGAAGGCCTTCACGAGGAAGCCAAGTCTGAAAGAGCTGGGTCTGCAGGCAGGTGCCCCTGCTGTCTTACAGAAGCAGCACATTAGAGCAACACAAGGAGTGCTGTTGGCCACTCTTGGCCAATGCTCACATAACGAGGAAGAAATGCTACCAAAGACTAGAGCTCTTTAATACCTCAATTTTCAGGAAGAGCCACGTGGGTTTGCATTAGGATACTTTCAGCCAGAAGAAACAGACAATCTCCCCCAAAGTGGCCTAAGAAAAAAAAAGACACTTATGGATTCAATTAACTAGAAGTTAAAAGGTAGGGCAAGCTCTGTGGTGGTGGCTTTAGAACTGCACTGTCTAGTATGGTTGCCACCAGCCACATGTGGCTATTGAACACTGGAAATGTTGCTAGTGAGATTTGAGATATGCTGTAAGTATACAGTATTCACTAGATTTCAGAGACTTTATACAAAAAAAAATTGTGAAGTATCTTAATTTTATATCAGTTATGGTTGAAATTGTCATATTTTCAACAATTGGTTTAAATAAACTATTATTTAAATTAGTTTTCCTTGTTTCTTTTATTTTTTTTTTAATGTGGCTATAAGAAAATTTAAAATTACCCATGTAGTTCGCATTATATTTCTACTGCACCGCTTTAGAGCAGTTCCCACCCACCCCTCCCTCCCACCTCCCCCCAGGAGATAGTTGGCAATGTCTGGAGACATTTTTGATTGTCATGACTGGGGTTGGGGGCTGCTACTGGCGTCTATCAAATAGAGGCCAGGGATGCTGTGGACATCCTAAAATGCACAGGACAGACCCCACAACAAACTTATCTGACCCAAAGTGTCAATAGTGCCAAAGCTGAAAAGCCCTGACACAGAGGGTTCTCTCTGCTGTGGACACTATTGGCTTCCTTTTAAGGCTGGTTCCCCTCATGGTAGAAAAATGCTGCCGATAGCTGGCATCCTTGTCTTTGAGCAGAGAGAGAAAGACTGGCTGCCCTTTGCTCTCTCTGAAGACCAAAGAACTTTCTCCCCTAGCTTGTGTCAATATTTCAGAGACTTATTTCTGTGATCAGCAGATAAAGAACTGTTTTCACTAACAAATTATATAATAGAAGATATACTTCTGTTATTATTCTTTGAAATAGATCTGGTATTGGAACTTAATTGTTACAGAGTGATGACTATCCGCAAGAAACATGTAGATCTTGTGTAGTTACTTCACCAGACTGCTTTAAGTCTTTCTTAATATTTTCCATTATCAAATAAGGATATGTTCTTTTCCAACACTGCACTGGCAAAACAGAGTGTTCTCATTAGCTGATGATTAAACAATTAATTTTATTTCTCCCCAAACCGTGTATCCAAATATCTATTTGCTTGGTGATAGGAACAAACAATTTTTCTGGTTATGATTTATTCTTCAGATGAAATTCAGTAAACCGTACATGGTGTTTTTAATTAAATTGATTTTCAGAAAATGCAATAGAAACAGTGAGGACAACAGGAGAGAGGACAAACAAAGATAGAAGTTCTCCATTTTTAGCCAAATCAATATTCAATCACTTTGGTGCCCAGAAAAGTACATTCCTACAAATAAGGAAAATAACAGGAGGTTTATTTTCTAGAGGGGAAAAAAAGAAAAAGAAAAACAAGAGCTTTTAATCTTTTTCTTTGCAGAAGAGGACTCAAGATTTTGAAAACAGAAAGGCAAATGTGTCTTGTCTGATCAGTGATCAGACAACAGGTTAAAGCATCATTCAGGGCACTCCTGCTCACTCGTTTTACAGACATCCACTTTAGTTTACTTTTTTTAAATCTGAAGTTATCTCCTCCCTGTCTCTTTAGTCTTCTACTGCTGAATATGTACTGACCGAGCCACAGAGAAAAGAGAAGACTGCTGACTTCCGTTCCTCCCCCAAAGCCTCACCTGACGTCCCCAGCTGTCCCCATCCCCGTCTCTGTTAACCCCAGGTTCATATTTTAAATAAGTCTGACCCTCAATACAGCTCTTATCAACTATGCAACTGGAAAATCCCCTTGGTGAAGTGCAGAGGCACACCACCCTCTGTCCAGCTGTTGGGTCACTCTCAGTTCAGTTAGCACTGAACCCACTGTCTCTTAAAGGAAACTCAAAGGAAGGCATTTTTTTGTTGTTGTTAGGGTAACACTAGCTTTTGTAACAAAGAAAGCCCCCACTTTCAACAGCTTAACACTAAAAATGCAGTCCTCATTTAACACTTCAATGTGTTTGCTCTGGTTGGCAAGAAGGAGGCTCCACCATGTCCTACTCCCAGCTCCTCTGGGTGTCACCTCCCAACAGGCAGGTGTAGAAGACATGCACACTGCTTAGCCACCTCTAAGCACCTAGGTGCCGCCAACATTATTTCCATTCACAGGTGAAACTAGTAACATCCCTGGCTAGCAGGGATGCACCCTGTACTTTGGAAGGGTCCATGAGTTTTGGGTGGACAGTTGGCTTTCCTGCCACAAATGTCAGAGCAGCATTATTTCATGTGTCCACACAAGGACAGAGAAGAAAAGGTCCAAAAGTTAAAGTCAATTATTCTTTTTTGTTTGGTCGTTTTTGGCAGCTGGCTGGTGCAGGGATCTGAACACTTGACCTTGGTATTAGCACATTGTGCTCTAACCAACTGAGCTAACTGGCCAGCCCTGAAGTCAGTTACTCTAAAAACCCAGTGCCTATTTCTTAAACTGCACACTTGTCCTTTGCAATAGAAGACAGATGACACATTTTCCAAGGATTGTTAACTGTAATTTTGGAAGGTGAGAGGAGTTAAAAAATGTATTTGGGGTTCATACAAGCTGGTTATAATTCCCAGCTCTGTTCCTGCTTTCTAAATAACCTTGGAAAAATTACTTAACCTCTCAGCCTGATTCCTTATCTCTAAGAAGAGGATATTAATACCCACTTATTCAAATTATTGGGATTATTAAATGAAACCATGCATTTGAAGTGCTTAGTGCCGAGATAGCGATTGCTAGTAAATGTTCTACTTTATGTGATGGAAATTTTCAGTTTAATCAGCAGAACCCTTTTAACCCTGGCTCAGAAAAATAATAGTAAACCCAGTCTCCTTAAAGATCCATGGGACAATTGAGATTCTAAAAGAATCGAGTTAGAATTTAAAAGAGAAGATAAGATTCTTCATTGAAAACACATTTTAACATCCTGTCTTCCTTTATTTCTACAAACCTCAAATCAAAAGAACTTCAAGGTAGGAAACAAAATACTTTTGTTTGAGTTGGTTTATTTTGTTGGCATTAATCATGTTTTATGTATGTCTTTGGGGGGGTCTGGGGGGGGGTAAATTACTGTCTTCTTATGCTGCAAATTTGTAATGGATCCAGAGAGACCAGTAATTCATGATACTTTTATAAACTAAAAATCTGAAGAAATGGTAATAAATGATGTTAATATAAACGGGGCCAGATTCCCATCCTTAGATGTTCTAGAGAGATTCTAACAGCTGCTGGACATTCTCAGCCTGTCTGAATGCAAAACTGTTGCCTCATTTAGACACAAATGCCAAAGTGGGGAGTTCCAATGCAAAACAGAACCATTCTATGGCCATTTATTAGTTTTAACCTTTCTCGGGGATTTTTTCCACAGTAATATTATTTTGTTTAGTGATATTCTTCTAGACTCCCATTCAAATAAAGCTCCTTAACAAGAATAAGTTTTTTGTCATGACAGAGAAGAAAATAACAAAAATACAGAAAAATAAAAAAGGACCAAGTCTGGACTGCGGAAGAGCCTTCACCTCATTCCTCATTACTCCTCTTCCCGTGGCTAAGACACTTAATGTAATGGCCACCAGTGGACTTTGCCCCTAAGCAGTCCCCCACCAAATCTCACAGGTCAGAAGACAGAGGGAGATGGGGAATGGGATGGGGGGTGGGCAGAGGATGGAGCCAGGGCTCTGCTGCAGGGAGGAGGAGCCAGATGTCAAGTCATTGGAAAGTGCCATGTCCTAAGCCAGGAGCACCAGCTCAGGGTATAAGTTTCAAGGAACTCAAAGTCAACAGCTGGTGGAAACTGAGGCAAGGTCAAAGTTGGCTGAGGAGCAGAGTCAACAGGGTCCTGATTGACTACCATGATCAGCTCCAGAATACCCACAGCTTGACTTAGTGGGCCATCAGCTGCAGAGCAAGTTGATGCATCGGGAAGACTTCAAGGGTAAGGTGATGTCTGTCACTTCAGGGTTTTCTGTAATATGAACAAATAGCCTTGCTTCATAAATGCTTTCTCCATTTCCATTTGCCCATTGAGCACCAACTTTTTAAAAGATTCTGTTCTGAGCCCTGGACATACTGAGCTGAAAAGGTGCTCAGGTCACAGAGAGAAATGAACAAGTAAACTGATGCAGTATAACGAATGAGCAATGGGCAAGAGACATTCTGAGGGCACAGAGGAGACGCATATAAGCCACAGCAAACAAGGGAGAGGGTGGCGGGCACCTGAGCTGATTTTTCCCAGTCCTGCAGATCTCATAAACTAATGGCTGAATAGCAACCAGCTCATGTCAGTTATCAATGTCTTTATAACAAACCACTGAAAACATTTGTTATTGCTCCCAGTGCTGTGGGTGGGCAATTTGGGGCTGAACTCAGCTGAGCTGTTCTTTCGCTCTCTTGCCTGGGATCATTCATGTCTGCAGTCATCTGACAGCTCGGCTGGCATGGGATAATCTAGTATGGCCGCACTCACCTGCCTGACTTGAGGTTGTCTCTTTTCTGGGTTTCTCTCTTTGCATGGTCTTGGGGTTCCAGGAGGGCAAGTCCCAAACACAAGGGCTTATCAAACTTTTGCTTGTATCATGTTTACTAATGTCCACCTGACCAAAGCAAGCTGTTTGGCCAGGCCCAGAGCAATGTGAGAGGAAACTACACAAGGGCATAAACACCATGAGGTGTGGTTCACAAGGGCTATTGTCATAGCACTCTGCCACATCTCTCTTCTCTGAATTATCCCACATCTGATATTAGATGCTGTTGAGGAGCCCCCTCCACCTGGCTCCATCCTTTGCAGAGGAACCAAGGTCAGTCAGGGGTCTGGGGTAGAAGTCATCTCTGCCGACAGGACAAAGCCTCCAAACCTACTCCCGTTCCTGTAATAAGTATTTCTGGAGTCAACAAGGGCCTGGGCCCCTTTGCAGCCTGCCTGAGCAGAGTCTCAGGAAGCAGGGTCCTGAGGCCAAGGTCACCCAATCAATTGCAACCCAGACCCCAAGAAAACAAAGAAAAGGAAAAGGTGCTGGGGAAGACAGATCCACAGGTACTTGGCAGATATTTGGGAGGAGCAAAGGAGGACTTGGTGGCTTAGAGATTCCCTTGAGTTCCAGAAATCTTATTCGTAGGGGCCACAAGTACCCAGCATGTTCATATCTCAGAAAGACCCTATGTAGTAACCCCCCACTCAAAATGTCTCCCACAAAACCGAGCTACATACCCACACTTAATTCCTCACAAGAGCATAGAATCTTGGTGTTGTGAACAACTACGAAGGTTAATTGTCTGACCTCTCATTTTTCTGATGAGTAAACTGAGGCCCAAGGTAGCTAAATGACCAACAAACTAAGAAGTGTGGAACGAGGGGGTGTAGCAGAAGGATTAAGAACACAGAATCTCAGTTTGTCCTGGATATGAAAGATTTGCAATCCTTGAACAGTATGATAGCTGTGGGCTTTATTCCCATACCTGATTAAATCAAAATGAGCTTTTGTTGTTGTTGTTGAATCTAATGATTAGAAAAAAGTAAAGAATTTGAATAATCTCATTTGAAATAAGTTTTATCCCTGAAACTCATGTGACCATAACTTTTCACTTAGAAAAGAGTCACAGACAAATCACAAATTTCCACTGATCACAAATCACTATTCCACTCACATTAGTTTTTTTTTTTTTCGTAAGACTTTATTTTTAGAGTAGTTTTAGGTTCACAGCAAACACATTAGACTTTTCAGCAATAATTTTTTTTAATTTAAGAATAAAAACATGACCACTCTGTCACCATCATAATAAAAAATGCTGAGATGCCGAGATCAAAGTAGTTTTTATTAAATTCTACATTATTTTATTGAGAGATCATGGGTAGATACACTTGAAAAACCTAGGACTTATAATCACTAATTTACTGAGGAAAGCAAACTCTTCTGCTCATACACAGAAGCTAACAAAGTCAAGATCCATCTAAGGAAGGGATTTTTCACCTCAGCACTAGACATTAAGACCAGAGAATTGTCTGTTGTGTGAGGGCTGTCCTGTGCATTGCAGGAAGTTTAGCAGCACCCCTGGCCTCTACCCACCAGATGCCAGCAGCACCCTCCCCCAGCACACACCTTTCCCCTGCCACCCCTAGTCACAACAATCAAAAATTCTCCAGACATTGCCAAGTGTCTCTGTGGGGGAGGGTGGGTGAAGGGATGTGGGGAATCATTCCCAGTTGAGAACCACCAATCTAAGGAACTCAAGGTAAATCAGAGCCTAAAATATATTAAACATATTCTACCTCTGCTTTCTTTGCCTTTCTATAATAAGCTGCAGAAATCATTAGAGCTACAGTCCTTGATGACCTACAACCCAGCTAAGTGTTTGCTATTACCTCATTTAATGCTCTCTCAATTTTCTAATTCAGGTGTATTATTACTAAGATCTCTGATGGGGAATCAAGACTGAATGAGAGACGGGAGGAATATTATAGACCTGTGAACACTGTGGCTAAGTTAGGCAAGAGCACGTCTATCAGACCCCCGAGGGGAACAATGCAAATGACATATGTCAAACACTGATGTGGAATTCAAGGTTTGTCTTTTGCTTTAACATCTGGATCACATATTTTCTTCAATGCTCAACATAAGGTCCTTTGTATACTTTATAAAGACTAAGTTCCAGCAACAGCAATCTTAGGTAGGTTTTTAGCAAATAAGGGTAAAATCCAAACCCATTTAGTTGTATAAAGTGGGCTGGGTCCCTAAACTATTGGTTTCAATGTGTTTTTATCCCAAATCCAAACAGACTCTTGGGGGCTGTATGTATTTAGCAAGTTTGTTCCTTCAAAGAAAAGAACAGAGAAACTCAAATTGCTTAGGACTTTGTATATGGCGGGTCTCATGCTAAAAGCAGCATTCATCATCTTCACGGAATCCTTTCAACACCTCTGTGAGGGGAGTTTTCTCCTGTTTTCTGCTATGGCAGCTGAGGCTCAGAGAGCTACGGTCTCACAGCTCTGTAGTGGCAGAGATCGCATTTGAACTCATCTACACAATGACAAAAATGTGCTCTTAGCACTTTTCCCAGGATTCCAGGACACAGCAATCAGTGAGTAGTACTGATTAAGGGTGAAATGCATTATACCAAAATAAGAGAAAAATTTTAGGTTAAACATGATGTTTGAGAAGACTATCTTCAAGAGGTGTGTGTTTGAAAATATCTTGTATGTGATATTTTGGGTAGAAACGAAGTGCACTGAGGAAGAATTAAAAGAACATAACTCAGTCTGCAAGCAGAATATGCCTCCATGAAGAAGGAGGAATTAGAGAGAAAGCAAGAGAGAGGAACTGAGTTTGAAAAGTAGCTTATGTGAACCCGGGGCATCTTTCCACGAAGAAGGTCTGACCTGTGGAGAAACAGCAATTGCGTTGAGCTTGCCTGCTAAGGAACTTCTGGCATGATGCCTTTCTCTCTCTGGATCCATTGTGAGCAGAGTACGTCAACCAGGTGCCCGTGAGTCCATCATATCACTGCATGAAGGAAACCTTGGAGAGAAGGGGAGAACAGAGTCTCTGCCAACTGTGTTTTCATTCAGTCTCTCCAGATTGTAAGAGATGTAGGGAGCGCACACCATGGTCAAGTTACTCTTCCCAAATCCGTGATCCCGCTCCGTTTGCTGCTAGGGGACTTAGATCATCACAGGACACTTAGGTTTCCTTGACAAGCTAATGTCAGGAGCATAGATGGACAACGGTGTTGTCTGGGGCTTCTTCAATGTCCAGATCCCCGTTGCCAGACTCAAAGAGTGACAGAAGAAGGGCAAAGCGAAGACCCAGACAGGCAGCCTGAGTCCTCACCGTGACACTGAGTCACAGAACCACAGCCCACATCTGAGCAAAAGGGGCTGCCGTACCGCAAGAAAGAAGTGGGACAGGGCAAGAGCCTCACCGGACACCGTCTCTAGAAACCGGACATCAGCCACAGGAGCCTCCGAGGCAGCCGGCCTTCACTCCACGGGCTGCCAAATGGTTCTTGATCCACTTCCGCTGGGGCAGCTCCGTCTGATTAGTCAAAGGCTTTCGTCTTATTCCTGCGGCTGCTATTTGTCAGCGGCGCTTTATCAGCTCCACCCACCAGGTCACAGCAGATGTGCACCACCTGCGTGGCAGCGTCCATTTCAATCACAAATCTGGTGGAGAAAATATCTTCTGTCCCTACGACCAAAATAGATATATGAGTATTATAGAATCGAATACCAAACTCACAAGAATTTTTTAAATTTAAAAAAAAAAGGAAAGATTCTGAATAATTGTCAAACCTCAGCTGAATCACTTCAAAGACTGCCTCGTCTTCAGATCCGGGGATGGGGGCAGGCAGGGGTGGGGCAGAGCCTTTACTTGTCTGGGTGCTCAAAGGGGAGCTGGAGGACCCCCACAAGCACATGTGGACATCCCGGTCCACACTGGTCTGAGGAGACCTCCCGGCAGGGCCGAGGGGCGAGGTGCTCCAAGGCGCTGGCCCCAGTCTTTTCTCTTACTGCTTTTAAGGGAGTCAGAGTCCAGCAAGGAATTACAGATCCAGTCCCAGAAAGAGCCTTCTCAAACTCCTCTAGGCCCCTGGAGCAAGCCCCCTTCATCAGTCCGAAATCTAAAGCCCCCAAATAAAGAAGCATGAGAAAAAGGAGTCAAGGCTGAAAAAGTAGAACAGGCAAACAGCAACTTAAGACCTTTTTGTTTCTGTTAAGTTGAGCATCTGGTAGTAGTGGTTACAAGCACGGCTTCTTTTCCTCAGTGACACCAGGGACACCTATCCCCGGGTGGAGGTCTTCACTTGGATTTTATTTTATTTTTTTTTTTTTAATTTTATTTTGTCGATATACATTGTGGCTGATTATTGCTCCCCATCACCAAAACCTCCCTCCCTTCTCCCTCCCCCCCCCAACAATGTCCTTTCTGTTTGCTTGTCGTATCAACTTCAAATAATTGTGGTTGTTATATCTTCTTCCCCCTCCCCCGGTTTGTGTGTGTGTGTGTGTGTGTGTGTCTGTGTGTGTGTGTGTGTGTGAATTTATATAATAATTTGGATTTTATTTTAGGTCTGTGAGAGTTTTTTGATCTTTGTGTTTGTTTCTGTTTTTACGAAAGTATAGAGAATTTTAGAGAGGATGATTCATGAGGTTTTTTGTTTTTGTTTTTGTTTAAACTTGTGTTTTGACAAGAGATACTGGTACTCCCATTTGAAACATAAACTATTTAAAAAAAAAAAATCCTGAAAGTTCCTTTGGCCCAAAATAGGAAAAAACAGCAGACAGTCAACCTTTGGGGAGATGATACCTTTCTGGCAGGGATTGACTTGTCCAGGATGACACTGTCCAGATGCCAGCATGGAAGTGTGCACCCAGGGGCCTGCAGATCTGGAGTTGTGACTGTGAGAGCAGCCCTCCACGCTTGCCATTCTGCTCCCAGCTGCAGCGAGGAGTCTGAGGCAGGATGCAAGAGGCCTCTGCATGGATTGTGTGCAGCCACCACCCCCTGTGGCCCCCACCAGCCAGGTGCAGGTGTGTTGTAGGGAATGCCAGCGACAGCTCCTAAGGCATGAGAAGGAAACACACTCCTAACCTGAAGGGGTTTCTAATCACAGCAGCTAATTACCAGACCTCCACTACATTTAATTGCTGCCAACAAAATCACAAAAGGACAGGTAAGAAGTAAAGCCACACGGTAACAATTGAGGGAGCGGAAAGGGAGAAAGGAAAGAAAGGAGAAAAAGAGAAGGTCTAAGTTCTGGAGTTTGTTAGCAGCACATATGCTGTTATTTTAAATAGTCTGTATGCTTCTCAGTCATCCTGTGAAGTTTACTTGTGGAATCTCGGGGCATTAAGTCTGCCAGAAGCACGAACTCAAGGCAGTATAAGCAGACAGTCAGGGAGTGAACAAGCAAGACCGATTATTTACGTATTGCTCACCTGAATTTCTCAAGCTTCTGCTCGGTTCATATTGATCTCCAGTCAGGTAAAGACGTCTGTTTTTCCAGTTTCGTCAACATCCACAGAGTTTCTTTGCATAAATTATGATTTTGACAAAAACTCAGAAACTCATGTGTTGATCTCACAGCAAAAATCTGGCTCATCTCTAAAATGGAGAAACCGAAATTCCTGAAGTGCAGATGCTTGCACGGGACACAGTTCACAAAAAAATGTTGACACCTACTGTTATGGGTTGACTTGTGCCATCTCCCCTTCATATGTCAAAGTCCTAATCCCCAGTACTCCAGAATGTGACCTTAGTTAGAAACTGGGCTGTGGCAAATGTAACTTGTTAAGATGAAGGTCATGCAGGAGTAGGGGAGTCCCCAATGCAATATGACCAGTGTCCTTATAAAAAGGGTTTGGACACACACACGGAGAAAACCATGGGAAGATAAAGGCACAGATCAAGTGATATGCTAAAGCCAAGGAATGCCAAGATGGCCAGCAAACCCCTAGAAACCAGGAGAAAGGCATGGAGCAGATTCTTCCTCCTAGCTCTCAGAAAGACCCAACCCTGCCACATCTTCACTTTGACTTATAGCTTCCAGAATGTAAGACAATAAATATCTGTTTTGTTACAGCAGTCCAGCAAACTAATACACCTACTGATGCTACCTCATGATGCCCATCCCATTGGGCGCTTCCCCGTGTCCTCACTTGCCACCACACTTGCTCAGTCATTCCTCACCTCCTACCTGGACCACTGCAACAGCCTCAGCTGCTCTGCCTGCCTCCAGACTCTCCCCTCATTAAACACCACTGCACCAGGGTGAGCTTTCCTTACCATAGCTTCGACTGTAGAATTTCAGCACTGGAACAATAAAAAAAGCAATAAGAAAAAGAACCTCTCGATGAAGACGTTGTATATGCCAGGCATTGTGGGAGACACAAGGACACAGTTCTTACTGTCCGGGAGATCCCAACCAAATGGGGTGGATGAGGACAGACACATAATAGATAATTAGAGAGATGGTGCAATACATTTAGGGCATCAGGAATACTCAGGACAGGCACCTGACCCATCACTGGAGTAGGGGTCACATTATGAGGGTCTTCTAGGAAGGAGAGATGCCTGAGTTGAACCCTCAAGCACTGATTCTCAGTCTGGGAATTTTCACAAAAGTAGATGCCTGTGTCCAACTGGGCCCCAGACATTGATCTAATTAATTGGCCTGGGGTTTGGCTTGGTTTTTTAGAAAGGTTACGAAAGATCTCCAGGTGAGTCTAATGTGCAGCTGATTTTTAGAACCTCCATCCTAAAGCACTGGTTTTCTGCAAATTGGAATCACCTGGAGAGTTTTAATAAACTTCAATATCTGGCTCCCATCCCTAGAGGTTTGATTTAATTGGTCTGGGTGCAGCCATGGATTAAAGAATTTTTTAATGCTCTCCAAGTGATTGTAATGTGCACACAAGGTCAAGAACCCCTACCTTGGAAAAATGCTTCTCAAAATTGAATGTGCATAAGAATCAACTGGAGGTTTGCTAATATGCAGATTCCTAATCTGTAGATCTAAGGGGCGGCCTGAGATCCTACCTCAGGGAGAACCCAGGTGTTAATGTCGCTAGTTGTGCAGCCATGCTTACAGTAGCAAGTCCTAAAGAATAAGCACAAGAATGTACAAGATATTTAGACTTTCAGATTCAAAATTTCAAGAAACATTGTGGATGGAGAGAAAATTTGGCCTAACAGTTCTAGCTTGCAACATCTGGATAAAGGTTTTCTTAACCTCAAAATATTGCTGGTGTTTTCAAAAGGCACTGTAGTCATTATACTTTGTCACTGATTCCAAAACACAAAGACTGCTAATAGTAATCTTTATCATTGAATGTTTGTCTCATGTCTAGTTAATAAGGGTAAGATGTCAATCAAGGAAGCAATGAGAACATCCTTGAGTGGAAACTCAACAAGGGCCAACACAAGTGTGAGAAGGGCAAATCCCAGTCCCAAACTGACATTCAGTCCTAACAACATGCCTTGCATATAGTTTGTGATCCATCCTTTTTTAGGGTTTATATAGTTCTAATTCAATTTATACGGATTCATGGAAAGAAAGCAAATAGAGATGGGTATGCAGAGAAAAATAAAAGTTCCCTTTTGCCACTTGCCCAACAATATATGTTAATAATAATGATCTTAATTTATGAATTTTATCTTAATAATATATAATATTAACATATTAATTAATATAAATAATATTTTAACAATAATCCATACAAAAGGGGGAAATTGGAAGGGAATAAAGTTTTGAAAGACAGCTGACTTTGTATCACAAAAATAGAGGCTAAAAGACAATGAAATATTTTTAAAATACCAAAATGGTTAAAATTTTTAATACCAAAATATTCTTCAGCAGATGATGGTGAAAAAATTACATTTTTATAAAGTAACTTCTTTAAAATGCTGAAAGAAAAAAAATCTGTCAACCCTAAACTGTATATACAGAAAAAAAATCTTTCAATAACATGGGCAGAATGAAGACTTCAGATAAGGGGGAGCTGAAAGAATCCACTGGCGACAAACCTGCACTGCAGGCAGTTCTTTAGGCTGAAGGGAAATGATACTAAATGGAAACTTAGATCTACAAGAAGAAAAGTGCCAGATATGGTAAACATGTGGGTAAATATAACATAGCGCTTTTTAACTTCTTTAAAAGACAACTGACCATTTAAAGCAAAACAATAATATTGTATTGTGGGATTTATAAACTATAAGAATTTAAACATAAGATAGCAATAACACAAGCATCCCTCCCTTTACCCACACCTCTGCTTAAGCCCAGACATTATGATCAAGAACTGGATTCCAATTCTGACACTAACACTTCCTAAGCAATCTCTGTCAAATCATTCAACTTCGCTACCTCCCCCCCAAATTCCTGTTCACAGCATTGATGGTTTTACCACCATATCCACAGGCTTGAGAGAACAGCAGGAGTGTTCTGGGCTGGGCCATGAGCCCAGGCTTTTGGTCTCCAGAGCCCACGGACTCCCAGTGCTGTCCTGCTGTGAAGTATCTATGTGACATTGGGCACGCCAGTCACCGACCCTGCCCCAGAAGCCCATCTGTCAGCTACCACCCCATACCTCTTTGCTTATCCCAGCCCCTCTCCACTGGGCTTATCCACCGGGCAGTGAAGGATTGACCCAAGCACTGTTGCTGCATCCACTGGGTGCCGGACCACTGAGACAGCGGGTATTCCACCACTTCTGCTGTTAGTGCACGAACACTAGGTTAGAACACTCAACTCACCAAAGAGTCAGTGACCAAGCAGGGAAAACTCAGCCTGTGTGATCATAGAATGACCAAAGAAGAAGTATGGCCCCTCTCAGGTGACAATACCATGTCAGTACATCCTTGCTCAAAATCATTCAGTGAGCATTCCTTGAGCACCTACTATGTGCCAGACATTGTGTTAAGCAGAGAACAAGGTAACAAACACCTTCTGTGTTTTTGAGAAATTCACAGTGTTGGGGGCAGGGGATATGGGGAAGACAGACACACAACTAAGGAGACAAATTTAACACAGTGCCATCAAAACAAAGTAACATTCTGAGGCCACTCTGATGCAGCATCTACAGTGTTGTACACACCATGCTAAACACTTAGTTCTGGAGGCTGCTCTAACAGATCACCACAAACTCAGTGGCCTAAAACAAGAGAAACTCATTCTGTCATGGTTCTGGAGACCAAACGTCCAAATCAACGTGTCAGCAGGGTCACACTCCCTCCACAGGCTCTAGGGAGAATCATTTCTTGCCTTTTCCAGCTTCTGGTGGCTCCAAACGCTCCTTGGCTTGTGGCTGCGTTGCTCCACTTTCTTCCTCTGTCTTCTCGCCACCTTCTCCTCTGTGTCTGTATCTCAAATCTGCCTCTGCTTTTCTCTTAGGAGGAAACTAACACTGAATTAAGGGCACACCCTAAATCCAAGATAATCTCATGTCACAATCCTTGACTTAATTACATCTGCAAAGATCCTTATTCCAAATAAGTTCACATTCTGAGGTCCCTCGTGGACATATCTTTGGAGGGCTGCAGTTCAACCCACTACAGCTCTTTATAGACATCAACTTACCCACTCCTCAAAACAATCCTCCAAGTCAAGTACTGCTAATATCCTCGTTTTACACATGGTGCAACTGAAGCCCAGAGAAGTTGATAACCTGCCCAAGATGACAGGATTAAGGATGTGAGAGCCAGAATCTGAACCCTGGTAACTCTGATGTCTTAATTCTACTTTCTACAGCCTCCCATCCTCCATAAATCTCATGACAGTTGGAAACAGAGTTGTCTAACCCAGTCTCCCAGATCAGGGGCAGGTTCTCAGATGAAGGGAGAGCTAAGCCCAGCCCTGAAGGGATGAATGAAGAAGAAGAAACCAGGGACGGGCATCCAAGCAGAGGAAGTAGCACAGTTCAGGGGCCACCTACTTCACTGCCAAGGAACAGCACGTTGCTCAGTACACCTGGAAGAGGAGGTGCAGGAGGGAGAGAAGTGAGCCCTAGAGACAGCTTGGCAGGGCCACGGTGCTCGAAGGCTGTGAGTGCTATGGGAAAAGGGCTGACCTGAGCCACTGAACAGGCTTTAGCAGGACAGGAGTATAAGCTAGAATAGGAGTACACAAACACCAGACTGTTCAGCACGCTAGCCTGTGTGGAAAGGTTTCCCAACTCCTGTTGGCCATCCCCACCTGGCTGCCCTGCTCTAGGCCCACAGCTGTGAGAACTGGCAGAATTGGTGCCACCCAGGACCCCCAGCATCCAGGCTCCAGCTCCAACACATCGTGTGTACTCAACCTACTGGGCTCAGAATCTAAGCCTAACCTCTAAAGCAAGCCAGATCTTTAAAGGCATTTTTGGTAGAAATGAACATAAGACGATCACCTCAAGCAAGCAAAGACAATGCTGGAGTCATAAGTGGTCTGTCTATTGTTGCAAAGGTCGTGAGCTCTCCCAGGCAGCCCACTTCTCTCCCTGAGGCTCAGGAACAGAGCTGGTCATAGTCCCTGCACACATGAACAAATCACCCAAGAAATGCATCAGGAAGGGGAAGGAAAACAGGACACAGCTCATGGCACAAGCAAGGGGAGGGGCAGCTCCACCCCAAGCTCTGACTCCCCCGACTGCACCTGGAACACAGCCCAGAGGGTGGGGGACCGGTGACATTGAGAGGACAGATGATTTTAACCTTGCTGGCAGCAGCCCCCGTTCTCAATACCTGTGGGAGCCCAGCCCCCTGAGTTCCTGCCAGCATACCTGTGGCCAATGTTGGGTAGACTCCGGGCAAGGCTATTTGCTCAGTGGAATCCTGTGTATTTTGTGGGCAGTGAGAGTGTCACACTGAACCCAAATTTCACTGCAAAAATATTCACTCGTCACCAGGGGAAAGCAGAACGGTGGTAATAAGGGGCGGAAGGGGTGGAGGTTGCTCCTTAAATGCGCTCTGAGTACAAGCAACAGTTGCCCAGCTCCAGCCTCTGGGCGAGAGTCTCAGGACTCTGAGGTGAACACTAATAAGACTGCTTTTCACACGTCTAGCTGTAGTTTTCCATGAACTGGACAATCTTTTTTAAGGAAAACACATTTTCCATGGTTTACCTAGTTCAAGAAAATCAAAGAATTAAGAAAAAATTTCAGTCAACTGGGAGACAGGGCTAAGAAGTCACGTGATTGTGCTTGATTTTAGCTCACTATTTATGGAGAATCTAGTTCGTGCCAGCACTAGGCACCGCAGTCTATGGCCTAACAGCTTGGGTCCTCCATTCTCAGGCTCCACTCACCTGTGGCCATTGCACTCACGTAATGATTCAGACTCGCCCTTTCTCCTCTGTTCCCTACCTGCCTTCCAGCTATTAGATACCACAGGGCAAGAGGTACCACGGTTTAGTATTGAGAGCCAGACTACCTCTGACCAACCTCGATTTTACCACCTCCATGTGGCTCAGTTTCCTCATCTATAAAATGGGTAATGACAGTACCTATCTCATAAGCTTGCCCTGAGGGTGAGTTATCCCCACCTAAAGTGCTTATTAGGCCAGCACCTGGCACATATGGAGCCCTCAGCAAGCTCCGTCTCTTACTCAGGGGGCCTCGATTCCCCAGCTTCGCATTTTCTGTGCCAAGTTTCCTTAGCCAAATGAGCCAAGAGAATTTCCACCTCATATAAAATAAGACTTTTTTTCAATCCCACACCCCTCCCAAAGGAGCCCTGCTCCTGGTTAAATAGTTCTAGCTACCAATGATCACAATATTGCTTCAATGGCCATAAATTTTAATAATTTATTAGATCCCTTTAAAACATTTTTAATTACAAATGATCTAGTACAGTTAGATACAAAATTAAATGCAGGCAAGTAATTGTGTTTTCTCCATATATTATGTTCAGGAAGACATTGGAGTAGCTTAGTGCATCCTTGTCAAAGGCTTTCTCAACCCACGTGATTCTGTAGGTTATTTGCTAATGATGTCAGCCACTAGCGAGACCCAGGGGGTTGGCCAGGGAGTGGGTCAGATACCATCAATCTCACTGCAATGAAACATTTGTTTCTCCTTTCCAAGATTCACAATTGGTGAACACTAGTTTATTCTCCCACCTGGCCCCTGAATCTTCCCTTATTAGAGGCGTGCGTCTTTTTCCGTCTCAACACCTTCAGTGCCTTCTATGCAGTGGAAGTTTAGCTGGAGAAACCCAGATGAAAGAAAAAAGATGGGCTTGGTGTAAATTGGATTTATGGGCCTCTGTTTATGAGTTTGTATGTAGTAGATGCCATAGGGGTGGGGGGTGCAGGAGGATACTGCGTATTTCGTGGCTGCAAAAAGATTTATAATTAACAGGAAAATTCTTTCTATGACAAACTCGTTAGGGTTCAGGAGATCATTTAAGAGAAAGAACTTTGCGAGTGGAAAAGTGCCATATAAATGGACTGCTTTAAAGTGGGAGCACAGTCAATTAGTAAGCTCCCCAAAGTCAGAGGACCTTCTTCGTATGCACTTTTTAAACTTGGTAATAGAATGTTGGATAAAGATCACAGGTTGGTGGAATAACTTGACTAACTTTCATTCTTCATTAATTTTTAAAAAAATACTGGGTCTGCAGGCAGGAATTCTGGAAAGAGAACCATGTGCACATGATGTTTTAGCCACATTTGACATATTAGGAAACTGGGACTACAGAAACATGTAGCCAAGGGCACATAGCTACAAAGCACCAACACCAGCACCAGACCAGGGCTGTCTGCACCCTAAGCTCGCAGACTATTCCGGGAAAAAGCCTAGTAAGGGCTTGGTCTGGGTGTCTATACCCTTTATGTTGCCAGATTTAGGCATTAAGTGGGATCCCAAGTTTAACTCAGCCAGGACAGTTTCTTCTCAGCACTAATACTGACAGAGCACCACACTTCGGTTTAAAGGGTTGTGCAGTCAGCTTCTTTGCCTCATCTGTCAGGATTTCCCACAGGTGGTGACTTCAGTGCCATCTCAGAAAGCATGGGATCTTCCCTTCTGCACCTCTGTCTGCCTGGACGTGCAGCCCTGGAGAAGGCGGAGGGCAGAGTTAGAGGGCCTGTCTGGTGGAGGGAAGGGTTAAAAAGGGTTAAAGGTCCTGTTCAGGTTAGGTTACAGCATCTGGTCAGGCCATGATGACCCAAGTTTGCATCCTGGAAGCTGTTTTCAGGCGTCTTGTGCCATTGTGGATGAGATCTATGAAGGTCTCTGTGTGCCTTTCTTGAAAGAAGCAGGATGTGCTTGAAACAACAGCCTGTCTGCACTGCCCTGAGGAGGATTCCAGGGCTCCATCTGTGTGCACACTGCCCAGGCTCTAGATTTGAATGCCTTGCTTTTCTAGGTGTGTCACATGTGTCACATGCAAGATGATTTGGGGTTGTACAAATGGAAATATTTCTTAAGGCAGTTATACATTTATTTTAATTCATATTAGCTATGCATAGCCTGGCTAACCTTTGATTTCATAGATATTGCTTAGGACAAGGCTAATTTTATAGATCTTTATCTATAACATCTGATCTACTAGCAATCCACCATCTCCATGTCCCCAGTTAGCTTCATACTGCCCCAAGAACATATACAGATTACTCTTCCAGGTATGAGAAAGAAGGAGAAGAAACGACATTTCAGAAGTGTCTTAGCATGCTCGATGGTGATACAAGGGATCTTCAAAAAGTTCTTGGAAAATGCATATTACAAAAAAAATTTTTGCACCAAAATAAACTCACACAGAACAGAATCTAGTTTGAGGCACTAAGATGGATAAGACATCAATTTGAAAAGAGCCCATAACAGAACAACATAAATTCTAAAATTGAAGTAAAAACAAACATCAAATTTATGGTGAAGCTTGTATGGAAGAAGGGTGAAATCGTTGATGCTTTATGAAAGTTTATGGGGATAACGCCCCAAAGAAATCAGCAGTTTACAAATAGAAAACTAATTTTAAGATGGGACAAGATGCAACTGCATTTATTCCTAGGGATGCAAGGATGGTTTGACATAAGCAAATCAGTAAACATAATTCATCACATCAAAAACCATATGATCATCTCGATAGAAGCAGAAAAAGCATTTGACAAAATTCAACATCCACTCATGATTAAAACTCTCCACAAATTAGGTACAGACGGAAAGTATCTTAATACAATAAAGGCTATCTATATATGGCAAACCCACAGCTAACATAAAAAAGCTTTCAACTCTTCCCCTAAGAACTGGAACAAGACAAGGATGCCCACTCTCACCACTTTTAGCCAACATAGTTCTGGAAGTCCTAGCCAGAGCAATTAGGCAAGAGAAGGAAATAAAGGGCATCCAGATTGGAAAGAAAGAAGTCAAATCATCCCTATTTGCAGATGACATGATTTTATAGAGAGAGAAACCTAAAGACTCTACCAAAAAACTTACAGACCTGTTAAACAAATTCAGTAAAGTTGCAGGATACAACATCAACATATGAAAATCAGTAGCATTTCTATACACCAACAAGGAACTTGCAGGAAAAGAAATTAAGAAAGCTATCCTATTATAATAGCAAAAAAAAGAAGAAGAAAAGCTAAAAATAAATTTAACCAAGGAGGTGAAAGATCTTTGCAAGGAAAACTATAAAACACTGATTAAAGAAATTAAATAATGAAATGACATACAATGATCATGAATTGGAAGAATTAGTATCGTCAAAATGACCATACTACCCAAATCAATCTACAGATTCAATGTGATCCCCATCAAACTACCAATGGCATACTTCACAGAAATGGAAAAAAAACAATTCAAAAATTTATATGGAGCAACAAGAGATCCCAAATAGCCAAAGCAAAAAGAACAAAGTCAGGGTATCACACTCCCTGACTTCAAAATATATTACAAAGCTATAGTTATCAAAACAGTATGGTACTGGCACAAAAACAAACACATCGACCGATGGAACAGAATAGAGAATTCAGAAACAAATCCACATACCTACAGCCAACTGATTTTTGACACAGGAGTCAAGAACATCCATTGGGGAAAGGACAGTCTCTTCAATAAATAGCACTGGAAAATTGGAAATTCATATGCAGAAGAATGAAACTAGACCACTACCTCTCATCGTGTACCAAAGTCAACTCAAAATTGATGAAAGACTTAAATGTAAGACCTGAAACTATTCTTCTAAAAGAAAACACAGAGAGAACAATTCAGGACATAGAACTGGACAAAGATTTTATGAATAAGACTTCTAAAGCACAAGCAACACAAGCAAAATATGAAAACAAAAAACAAAAGCAAAAATAAACAAATAAAAAGCTTCTGCACAGCAAAGGAAACAATCAACAGAGCAAAAAGATAACCTGCGGAATTAGAGAAAACTATGTATCCAACAAGGGATTAATATCTGGAATATACAAAGAACTCAAACAACTCAATATATATATATGTGTGTGTGTGTGTGTATATACACACACACACACACACACATAAACACATACACAAGCAATTAAAAAATGGGCAAATGAACTGAATAGATATTTCTCAAAAGAAGACATACATATGACCAAGATGTATATAAAGAAATGCTCAATGTCACTAATCAGAGAAGTGCAAATCAAAACCACAATGAGATATCAACTCACCTCAGTTAGAATGGCTATTAGCAAAAAAATGGAAAACTGCAAATTCCAGTGAGGATATGAAGAAAGGGGGACTCTTATACATTGTTGGTGGCATTATAAACTAGTGCAGCCATCATGGAAAACAGTATGGAGATTTCTCAAAAAACTACAGACAGAACTACCATATGATCCAGCAATCCCATTATTAGGTATATATTCAAAGGAATGAAAATTAACAAACAGGTCCAAAGGTTATTTGCCACTCCCATGTTTATCATGGCTCTATTCACAACAAACGAGAGTTGGAACCAACCTAAGTGTCCATCAACCAATGATTGGATAGAGAAAATATGGTATATATTCACAATGGGATACTAGTCAGCCATTACAAGAATGAAATTCTGCCATTTGCAGCAATGTGGATGAGCTTGGAAAAAATTATGTTAAGTGAGATAAGCCAGAACTTAAAAAGAAAAACCACATCTTCTCACTTACATGTGAAAGTTAAAATTGATCTCATAGAAGTAGAGAGTAGAATAGGGGTTACTAGAGACTAGTAAAGGGAGTGGGGAGTGGGAATGGGGAAAGGGCAGTCAATGAATACATAATTGTAGAGAGAGAGGAAGAACAAGATCAGGTGTTCTATAGCAATATAGGGGGACTACAGCCAACAACAAATTACTGTATAAATTCAAATAGCTAATTGAGAGGCTATTGAATATTCTCAACACAGAGAGGTAACAAATGTTTGAGGTGATGGATATACTAAGCAGCACCTTGATATGATCATTGCACACAGCATGAATGTACCCAAATATCACACTGTACTCCATAAGCATATACAATTATTATGGGTCAATTAAGAAAAAATAAATTAAAAAGGAAAAAATTTTTTCAGAGACAGAAGTAGATTAGAGGTCACCAGAAATCAAGGGGAAGGAATAATGAGAAGTTATTGCTTGATGAGTACAGAGTTTACGATTAGGATGATGAAAAAGTTTTAGAAATATTGCTGTGGTTACACAGCAATGTGGATATAATTAATTCTATACAATTGTATGTTTTAAAATGCTTAAAATGGGAATTATTATGTTATATATGTTTTGCCAGAAAAAAATTAATTAATTGAATAAATAATCAAAAAATAAGAAGGGACAAGATGATGTTGAAGATGAGGTCCTCAGCAGCAGACCATCCACATCAATTTGTGAGGAACTGCCCTAATTGAAGAGGACTGATAATTATCAGCAAAAACAATAACCAATGCCATAGACATCTCAATTGGTTCAGCTTATACAACTATGACTGAAAAATTTCAACTGAGCAAACTTTTCACTGAATGGGTGCCAAAACTGTTGTGCCTACATCAGCAACAGAAAAAAGCAGAGATTTCAATGGAAATTTTTGAAAAGTGGGATCAAGATCCTGAAGCATTTCTTTGAAGAAGTGTAGTAGGAGATGAAACATGGGTCTACCAGTACAATCCTGAAGACAAAGCACAACCAAAGCAATGGCTACAAAGACAAAGCACAACCAAAGCAATGGCTACCAAGAGGTGGAAGTGGTCCAGTTAAAGCAAAAGTGGACCAGTCAAGAGCACAGGTCATGACAACAGTTTTGGGATGTTCAAGACAGTTTGCTTGTTGACTTTCTGGATGGCCAACGAGAGATAACATCTTCTTATTATGACAGTGTTTTGAGAAATTTAGCCAAAGCTTTAGCAGAAAAACACCCATGAAAGCTTCACCAGAGAGTTCTCCACCACAACAATGCTCCTGCTCATTCGTCTCATCAAACAAGGGCAATATTGCAAGAGTTTCAGTGGGAAACCATTAGGCATTCACCTTACAGTCCTGATTTGGCTCCTTCTGACATCTCTTTGCTTCCTAATCTTAAAATAAATGGGTGCCCTTTAAAGATTTTTTTAATTAATAATGTCATAAAAAGTCTTTAAAGGGCACCCACTTTTTTAGTTAATAATATTATAAAAAAGACTGCATTGACATGGTTAAATTCTCAGGACCCACACTTCTTTAAGGATAGACCTAATGGTTGGTATCATCACTTATAAAAGTGTATTGAACTTGATGGAGCTTATGTTGAGAAGCAAAGTTTATATTTATTTTTATTTTTAATTATATTTTTCCATGAATTTTCAAAGTCTCCTGGTGAAGAACAAGTGTCCTAAAGACAAATTGCCTGGGCTGGCAATGCTGGCCCTTTAATTTCCTAGCTGTGTGACCTTGGACAAGTTAATAAACCTCTCTGTATTACTTTAAGTGTTGAATCATTAAAATTTGTTGTGTCCTTTGTTACTGCAGCTAGCATTACCCTCATACAGCTAATATGCCAAGTTCAGCAAAGCATTTTTTTCTCATCTGTGAATGTAGTTATTTGAAAAGGCATAAAGATATCAAAACTAAAACCATTTATTTACAATACTTAATAAATTATTGTTGAAAATAACATAACATGCTCAAGCCTGGACAATTTTAGAAGAATTATGTTACTAATCAAAATCATCAGTGTTATCTAAGATGCTACCAGTTTGCTTAGAACTTAGCTCTTCAAGTAAGCACAGAACCACTGCCCTCAGGCTGCCACACTGGTTCTGCTCTCTGAGCCATTGATTGAATCTGAGCCAGGGAGCAAAGATTTCATAGTCATGAGATACATGCTGAAAAGCTGTAACTTTAGGTATTGAGTATATCATCCTAAAATTAACATGGCCTCTCCTATACTACTTTAAGCTAAGGACATTTCTTGTCAACAAATACTTGGTCGTTTTGCTCTTTTATGCTAGAAAAGGTTTAGCAATAATTTTTTAAATTAATAATATACAAGCCTCCCCTTGAGTAAAAGAATTAAAGCAAAATTTAATTTAGTTATTTTAATTCAATTCTTTAAATTAAAATTAAAGAATTAAAAAATTAAAAATTTTAATTTAAAGAATTAAAATAACTTTTTTAAAAATAAGGTATTTTTCTGATTACAGAAGCAATACATGTTAATGTTAGTAAATTTGGCAAACACAGAAAATCGCAAAGTACTTTAAATTGTTTATGGTCCAACCAATCAATAAGTATGTATATGAGTGTGTGTATATACGTTGACACGTACATGTGGGTATAACCATTTTACTTTTTCTGTCCAAAATTGAAGACATATGTGCATCCTATTTTGTAGCTTTCTGTTTTTCACTTCACATATTGCAAACTTTTCCCCATTTCCTTATTCTCCTACATCATTTTCAAGCTGTCCCTGCCAAACCCCCACCAGCTTCCTGCCCTGTCTCTTTCCTTAAAGCAGACAGCCTCACTTCATCCTTCTCAGAAAAATTAGAAGCTGTCAGAAAGTTCTGTCTGTCCAGAATGTTCTACCTCTTTTTTTTTTTTTTTTTTTGCTAGTTACCTCTTCTTAAGTACCTCTTCCTCAAGGAACCCTTTTTGGATCTCTTTTACTGGATCAAAAGAGTCTTCCCACTACTGAAGACTTTCAAATTACCTCTCATGCATATCACCTGTTACATCTGCAACTTTACACTTCTTTATGTGTTTGGGGTCTATCCCCGCTAGATTCTGAGCTCCTTGAGGGCAGGAGTCATGTCTTATTTGCTTGTATTTTTATCCCCAGCACTCAGACCAGTGCTTACCACATGGTGTCACTTAATAAACATTTAAGAATAAATGAATAAGTTAAAATTACTTTGAACTCAACAGATCTAAGGTGAACTCAAGGTCCTCTCCCTGCAATGTGGTTTTCATATCATACAGCATTTCTACTACCACCATCTAGCAAGACAGTCAAAAGCCTGGAAGTGCTCTGTTGTGAATTGAATTGTGTTTGCTCAAAAAAGTTATGTTAAAATCCCAACCCCCAAAACCTCAAAATGTAACCTTATTTGGAAAAAGGATCATGGTGGGTGGAGTCAGTTAAGTTCATACTGGAGTAGAGTAGGCCCCTAATCCAATATGACTGGTATCTTTATAAAAATGGGGAAATTTGGACACAGACATATACACATAAGGAAAATACCACATGAATATGAAGGCAAAGATTGGGGTGATGCTTCTACAAGCCAAGGAACCCCAAAGATTGCCAGCAAATCACCCAAAGCTAGGAGAGAAGGAAGGAACAGATTCTCACAGACCTCAGAAGGAGCCAACTGTGCCAACACCTGAATTTTCTTTTCACCTCTAGAATTGTAAGGCAATACATTTCTGTACTTTTGAGCCATCCAGTTTGTGGTATTTTGTTACAGCAGCCCTAGGAAACTAATGCATCGTCCTTGACCCTTCTCTCTCTTTCATACCCACCCCCACAATATCCAATCCATCACTATGTCCCACCAATTTAACCTCCTAAATACCTCTCAATCCACCCACTTCTCTCCATCGACCCCCCCCCCCCCCCCGCCGGTCCCAATGCCCCTTATCTCTCCTGAAATCTTGCCATGGTGTCCTGTCTGGTCCCCCCATGCTCACTCTGCTCTCTGCAAACTTTTCTCCATGCTGCAGCCACAGAGATCTTTTTGCAAACCTGACTTTGTAACAACCCTCCCCACCCATTGCCCCTTACCCTGAATCCTGGGCACAGTGAAGCTGCGCATTGCTCTTAGGATAAAGACCAGACTCTTAACATAACCTAGAGGGTGTCCCAGGCCCGGCCCTGCCTTTGCTCCAGCCCTCTGCACACACTCCCGGCCTCACTCTCTGCACTCCAGCTGCGCACCACCCCCACTCCCTGTTTCCTGAGCAAGCCATGTTCCTCCACACCGGGCCCTTGCAATGTGCAGGCAGCTCTCTGCCTGGCCTGCCTTTTTTCTCCACCCATTCCCCATAGCTCGTCCTTTGGATCACAGCTCATTGGTCATTTGCTTTTAGAGAAATCTTCCCCGATCCCTAGATGAGGTTAAGTCCCACTGATATGCCCTGTTCTCACATCCTGTCATGTGCCATCATGGCACTTGTGGTTTGCATGTATTTCTGCATTATCTGACTCTATCACTAAGCTTCACTGGAGCAGGGACCAGGTCTGTTTTGCTCCCAACTGATCTTCAGCGATCAGCGCTGGGCCAGCATACAGCTGTAGCACGAGTGAATGAAAAAGAATCACTTTGCCAAAGTGTAAATAAGGCACTGTGTTTTTGACCAATCTCATTTCTGGCCATTTAGACTTTCTGCATCATTTTACAAATATAGCAATACTGTGATAAGTCACCAAGAATGAAAATCTTTGTGCAAATATCTGGTTATTTCCTTAAGGCAGATTACTAAAGAGAATCGATTGCTCAAAGGTTTTGAAGGAGAGAGGGAGGGAGAAAGAAGAGAAAAACCATGACCCAAGTACCAGGCTTTGTCTCCCTGGGAAGTTCTCTCTGCTGAGATTGTTGTCCAGCTGGTTTCCTAGGCCCGCTCTTTCTGTAGCCCTGCCAAACCATCCCTGGGAAAGGCAAAGTTAGACGCTCTCAAATCCCTAAGTTTAAGATGATAAAGACCCATAGAGGCAGGGGCAAAGTAATTTGGGGCTTTTTGTTCCCCTGCCCCTTTGTTCCAGCAATTTCTCCCATCTGAAAGGACTTTCGAGCACCGAGAGCCTGACACTCTGCCCATCCTTGTTCTCACAGACTTCTCCGACGGAGGACAAAGCCATGTTGGCACCGAGGAGGGACGGCAATAAAGGGGACCGAGAGGGAAGAAAGCACCCAGAGATCTGGCTGGGCCCAGTGTGTTCAGTTGCTGCAGCAACCGAAAGTTAAACAATGAAGTGGGGAGGGGACAGCCATTTTCTTCACTCTGTCCAGTTGTCATGGATACTGGGATTTTAAAATAAAGGGGTGAAGGGTTTTCTTTATGCTTTAGAAACGGTGCTTTTTTCACTTACTTGGCCTGTCTCCTTGCTCTGGGTTGGGGACCTTCCATTGTGAGTCTTACTGGAAGGAGGCTAGGAAGGGGAGTGACTGCAGGATGCTTTCTGTAGAGGTGCCCTTCTGGCCGATTGCTCTAAAATCCGTTCCCGTGTAAAGCCAGGCAGAAAGGCCTAAGCAAGAATGGAAATTTCCATCCGCTGAAACGTTCCAGCTGAATGGCAGGAAGGCTGTGTCTCTCCTTGATCTCTTTCCTTGCAGGATTCTCCCAGGAGCGCTCACACATGGGCAGTCGCTGAAGGTTTCAGCTTTGCCCCCATCACCCACCCAGAGACCCTAAGTAGCTTCCTCCTCCAGGGCCTTCCAGGATGAACCCAGCTCAGCTCCCTCCCCTGACGTTTTCTCCCAGCTTCTTTACTCTGAAACCATGTCAGGGCCCTGGCACTGTCTTGCTGCGCTGTTTGGTCTGGCATGGTGAGAAGGTCACCAGCTTTGGTGACAGAGGGTCAAGTGCAGCTCTACCACTCACCCGAATGACCTTGGGCAGCATCCTTCATCTCTCTGAATCTTGTTTTCATATCTGATGCTCACAGATTATAATATCTCTCACATAGCATTGCTGGGATCATTGAGAAGATGCATACATGTCACACTTGGGCTTGTGGCAGACACTACAAAAGTGACAGTGTCCTTGCCCTTCTCAGCACCCTCTCCCTCCACATCTACTCACACCCGCACACACCCGCACACACTCACACTCATGCACTCTCATATGCACATTCATACAGTCACACACACATTCACAGTCCCACACACTCTCTCACGTGCATACTTACACATTGTCTGCCACTCACTGATACACGCTGAGCTTTGCATTTGTGACCTGAACTGAAAGATGCTGGGATGTCTTATTTTCGTCCTTAGCAAGCAGGGGAGAGTACAGCTGCTTAGTACAAGCAATTCCTTCTGTCCATCCATCCATTCAACCAACCAGCGCTTCCTGAGGGCCTAACAAGTGACAAACACAAAAATCATAAAGGGCCCCCAGGCAAAGTCACCAGCCACCAGCTTACATCTGCCTGACTGCCGAGCTCCAGCCTTGCTCAGCTGCTGGGAACCCACAGTGGCGCTGAGACATTCCCTCGGCCTCTGTGTGTGTACCTCCATTTCCCAACACTTGGCAAGGCAGCCTGAAACCCCATCTGCAGCACAATGAGTGTTTGTGTTCGGCTGACCAGGGCAAGGACAGTGCTCACGGTGCCGGCTGCTGGCCGTGTGCCTTCTACACCCCCAAAGCTCTCATCTCTCTGTGGGAGTCTGGTAGGTCAAACTGACACCAGTATCTGACAAATATTTGGAACAAATGCCTGTAAAAAAAAAAAAAAAAATGCCTGAAAAAAAAAGTGCTCAAAATAATGGCTTTCCTTCTTATTAAAAGTACTATTGTCTGCCAAAAAAGCTATGCAAAAATTATATATATTTATATTAAAAGGAACTGAAATGAATCACAGAAAATTGAAAGCTGTCAATTTGTTTAGAGTAGTGGGATTAGATGTTTTTGACCTTTATTTCCATTTTAACATTGTTACAACATCTCTGAAAGGTAACAAGGTATCAGTAGACTGATTTACAGTAACCACATAAACAAAATATTTACCTTACAATTTTTCTACTTGTTTGCATTATGCACAGGATTAATTTCTCCTAAAAGAACAGAAAGGAGTACCTAGAAGCACCTGTTGAACCTACTGGATCTCGGACAATGACATCAGAAACTTATCCTGATCCCTAAATCAAAAGATAAATTCCATAATAATGGGAAGTTTATTCATAAACTTAGAAATAATTTCACTTACGTGCATCACTTCATCCCAAATGGAGCCTACCAGATAGTCACCATCGAGGCCATCCTGAGTAAAAGCAAAGATGAATGCCAGAACTGTTCAGGATTCAGAAAACATTTGGCCTCTGGGGAGCTAAAGCGTAGCTTGGAAGGGGGAAACAGCATGAAGTGGTAGGCAGAGATTAAGTTCTCAATGGGGTCCTCAATAGCCCCATGCCAGGTTGATGTCCCATTGGGAGTGCAGTGTTGGAGCCCAGAGCTGTCTCCATGAGCTAATCTGTGGCCTGGGGGATCAGTGGTGCTGCTTCAGGGACAGGTGACAAAGTGTGACACCAACGGGGTGGGAATGGGGAAAATATAAGTGGACTGTGCCAGCATACATTTAAATCACCACCTGAAAATGCTGAGAAATAACAAGAAATGGGACCAGGTGAGGCTGGGGAGAGAGAAATGCGACAGTCCCTCAATTACCCAGTGAGAGGCTAACAAACTCCCCACATGTCACCGTGACCCCTCCTCTACCTTTAGGCCGATGAGGCCTTGGGACACTGATGTGATCAACTCAAGTTTATAGATGGGGAAACTGAGACTCAGAGAGGTCAAATGGCTTAACTAACATTTAGACTTTCCTCACTAAGGTTCCCGGCTCCGTGTCCATCCTCCTGGATTTTGCACAGTGGCACCTCGTGCCCACCCGGCTGACAGCCTGATGCAGGCCTGCTGCCTCTGAGCATCTGATTGTGAGGCTCAGTCTCCCGCTAACTGGCCTCAGATTAGGAGGAACAATAGGCAGGGCTTGTAGGGCTCGGTCTCCTGGGGCTGTCCCTCAGCACCAGCTCCAAAGACTCCCCCCACATCAATTACAGAATGCCCGCTGCTGTGCACGGTAATCCAAATTGGGTTCAAGCCCCAGCCTCCCTGTGCCATTGTAATACTGTATTTTTTAATTCAGCGCCAGATCAGAGATCTGCTAAAACCTCATGTTACCAACATAAAAGAAGAAAGACTTTGTTAATCCCAATGAAAATGAATTCCTCCTATTTTTTTCCTGAAAAGAAAAGGAAAACATGAGAGTATTACATTTGCCTCTCAAAGGAAAAAAAAAAAAGCAGAAAAATCCCTGCTATGATGAGATGGTTAGAACATGCAGCTTCACAAGTCCACGCAAAGAATAACAATTACAACCCCTTCACCTCTTGCCGGCTTGTTTTCTTATCCTAGGTATTCCAACTGCTTTTTCCTAGGATGCTTTTGGATACAATAATAATACCAGCCTTAAAACAGAGTATCTTTGAGGGGCAGAGTCAGAGGGAGAAGACAATCACAGGATCTGAGCAAAGAGAAGAGAGCAAAGGAAAAAGAGTGAGTGAGGAAAACTTGCCCTAAAATTGTGATCTGTTTTTATGGAATCTGAGTTCCAGAGCCAAAAGGGACCTGAAGATGACTAGTCAGACCTTCTCATTAACACACACACACACATGCACATGCACACACATGCATAGCAAGTGAGATCAGGAGGTGGGTGTGATTTGTCAGAGGAAACAGAGGCTTCATTTAGACCCATCAGATTAAAGGGAACAGGTATGGCAATGTCTGGGAAGAGCCTTATGTAAATCTCAGCAAATGTCTCCTAGGAAAAAAGACCGTGATGACCCTTTTTTATCTGGCCAGTACTCATCAATCCTCTGTCCTCTGGAAAGCTCTCTCTTGACCCATGTGTTCCCTTACAAAGCGATGCATAACTGAACAGTGTATTGCAAGGGTTAGTGCACCACGGCCTGGGCAGCAAACCCAGCCCACTGCCTGGTTTTGTATTGCACATGAGCTACGAAGGGTTTTTACATTTTTAAAGGGTTGAAAAAAATTTTTTAAGAATAATATTTTCATAACACGTGAAAATTATACAAGATTCATATTGGAACACAGCCGCTTCCATTCATTTGCATATTGTCTGTGTCTGCTTTCACGTGACAGCAGCAGAATTTAGGAACTGAGACAGAGACAAAATGGTCTGCAAGGCCTGAAATATTTATTTTCTGCCCCTTTACAGAAGCAAGTTGACAGACCCCTAGCATAGTGGAGGAAGTCTTTGATGGTGTGGGTTCTTAGTCTACAAGGTCTTACACTTTTTTAATTATGAACATTGCAGAACCCTGGCTCAGGGCCACCACTTAGGGGCTCTGGGACTGGGCCAATTTATGGGGGTATCTCTGCTTTGTTTCCCTCATCTCTAAAAAGGAGATCATGTTTATTGAAACCATATAATTGAAACCCAATTGGATGTCAAATGAGGTCACCCTGCCCTCCAAGATTTAAACAAAATTTGTTCAAGCGCAATCTTATATCCTGGCAGTCTCCTGTCTGTCCTGACATTACCAGAGCCTCACATTCTCCTGCTCACTTGGGCTCCAAATTCCAGCTCTTCCCAAGCTTTGATTTCACTCATCTCCCCTCTTTGTCAACTGGTCTTGCTGCTCTGTACCAACACGACACAGACTTTGTAACTCCACTAACTCTCCTTCAAAACACAGTCACTGGAGGCATTTTGTGTGAAGCAGATCTTACTGAGGGTTTGGGGCCATAGGGAGGGAGTGATGGGATTAAAACACAAACGTTCTACATTTGGGCATCCAGCTTCTCTCGTTTTAGTTCTGACTGACCCACCACCAGCAATTTCCCTCTGGCCACCTTCCTGCTGGTCCCAGCCTCCTGCCAGGCCAGCCCAGCCCTCCACAGGCTCCCATCCCTTCTTAGGATTCTCCTCACTTCTCCCTACTTCTCTGTTTCCTGGATCCCTTTTGTCCTCAGGATCCACCCCTGCCCCGCCTCTGAAATCTCAATTTTCACCTCCAAATTACGCAGAACAAACTAGCTTCCCCCTCCCCCAATGCCTACATTTCTATGGCCATGTGTTTGCTAAACAAAAGGCTCCTAACTCTTTGTCTCACCCTTTAGCAACCCAGAACTGTCAGAGCTTCAGACATACTTTCTCCTTGCTCCAGCAATCTTTAAGTACATATTCACTTAGGTGTGAATAGTGTCACCACCTCCCCATAGAAGACAGAAGCACTAACAGTAGGTTTGGGGTTGACTTGCTTTTTCTGCATATTAAAGCATGCAAACTATCTATCATAGTGCTTGACACATTAAAAGCACCAATAAATGCTGGTTTCCTTCACATGACTTCCCCCCAAGAACAGAAAACAGGTATAACACTATAGGTATAACACTATGTATGGCACACATGGATTTTGAACACACACTTGTTCACGATGAAATTGTCCATCTGGAGTGTTGAGAGAGGGTAGACTAGGTTGAAGACCACGTAGGACAAGTGATAAAAAGTAACAGATTAATTTTTCTCCACCATTTAAATGTACCAGGGGCTGATGAAAAGTCACCAGATGAAACTCCCTTGGATATTGCCACCTTCTTTCCTTGCCAGAAAAGAAGTGTTCTAAGACCTTATAACGATTGCCTCTGTGCTGCATAGGACACCAACTGAGGGCTATTTCTTCTCTCCTCGGTCCTTCCTTTATAACATATGATCCGGGATCCGGTCACACTTGTCCATCTCGTCCAAGACCCCTGAATTTCTCATATGCTGCTCTCTTTACTACAGCTCTCTATTTCTGCCCAACTCCTGTGCCTTGCAAACGTCTGCACGTCCATCAATATTCAGCTTTGCACGTCCCATGATTGACTTGAGAAACAGATCTGCAGAGTTTGCAAATTTTATTCAATTGTCTCAAAACATTCAAGTGGAAGATATTGGGCAGCCAAGAGTTGGGAAGAACCCAAAAAGTGCTGCCCGTGTGGGTGTATTCTAGAACAGGCTTCCTGGGCATTTCCCTGGACAGACCACATTGCCAGGATGAGAGGCTTCGCATGCACCAGCCATGCTGACACTGGCAGCTTCTGCCTCCCATGGTCAGAATGTTGCCCTTCCGTGTCTCTTAGCATCCTTGGGCCCTTCACTGCCTGAGCACCCAGTTCACCATCCACTTGCAGGCTGCCAGGCAGTCTCTCCTTTGGCTCAGTCCACAAAATCAGATTTGGAGTGTCTCTCAAATGAATTGGGGTTTTGTTCCTTCCAACCTGTGTTGAAATTTACAAGCCTAAAACAAAGGCTCTCACTGTGTCCTAGGCTTGGCTCTGCCTGGGACACTAATTACCCAACAACAGCAGTCCATGTCCCTGGAAGCACACGTGGGAGAAAGTGGCCAGCTCTGATTAAGGAGCCCCATGGGAGGGTGCCAAGAATGATCTTTTCATTTTCTTTCCAAAGTTACCTTTGTCCCTATCACCAGTGACTGCCCTGCCTCAGTGCTGCCAGGCATTTGTGGATACATATGACTTGCCAGACGGGCACCCTGCTGGAGCAGAAGGCCTCACGTGTTGAGGTTGTGCAAGATTCTCTTTGTACCTGGGCATTGTCCCTACATCAACTCTGCAAAGTAAGCATTATTATCCCCATTGAAAGTCAAAGGACCAAAAGCCCAAAGCCACAACATCAGAAAGAGATTAAACTGGATTATAACCCACTTCTGGCTCAAAAGCCATGGCCCATGCTTCCAGAATAAACTAGAAAGCATGGATTTTCCCATATCCTCTAATCACGGCATTTTATGGCTGGCAAGGACCTTTCTAGAGATCATCTTGTTCAGCCAACGCCCAAAACATCAAGGGGACCTAACCAAGAATACATGTCTCACTGGTTGAATGGCACAGACCTAGAATCCAGGTCTTGGGCTTTCAGGCCAGCGCTATTTACCATCTACTTGCTCACCTATCATTGTCCTGGACTTCCCAAAGGCCCTTCCTCACTGACTGTTCACCAGACTGCTCTGTGCTGAACAGGAAGATTTAATGAATTCTGAGGAGGACCCAGAGACTTTAAACTGTACATGCCAAGTGTAGGTGGGGTGGCCTGCATCTCAGTGAATGCAACCAAAAACAAATAGCACATTTCCAGCTGGAGAAGGAAGACTATACTTAAATTTCGACAATGGACATCGGCAAGATCATACGTATGGAGGAAAAATAGCCATCTTCTTTCCCCCAGACAGAGTAACTTCAGAGTAACCCCTAGAAACCTGAACATGCTTCCACTGAATCTAAGGCACCTCACAATGTGCTTCTGGAGTGGAGAAGGCTGCATGCCCAAGGCCTTGTGGTGGCGCAGCGAGGTTCCTTACTAGGAGCTCACCTGCAGCCCAGCAGTGTGGGGAGCTGGGGTCTGATATGAGAGCCCAGGTGTACAGAAACACAATCAAGAGCCTTGTGATGAGAGGGAAACACCCTGGAGGGAAGAACAACACTGCAGTGAAATAAACAAGGACAAGCCCTCTTCCCCAAGCCTAAAGGAAATCAGGTTGAACCAGATAGAAATCAGGCAGCAAGCCAAATCGACTCTACCCTGACTGCGCAATGTCTCCCTGTTGCATTTTCATGGGAGTTTTGCACCCTGGGTACAAAGCAAGCAGATTTGCTCCTGGCAGGTACATCTCCTTCTCTGAAGCAATGAACAGTGTGGAGAGGTAAGTGAGGTGGCTGGTAATTAAGAAGGATGACCAGGTCCAAGACCAGTAGCAAAGAGTATAACCCTTGGATATCTGGTAGGAAACACTGAGGTCAAACTGTATTAAACTCTCCAAGAGAATAAAATAAAATATGGGATATGTAATTTGAAACAGACTTCTTTTTTTAATCCACCAAGGGCAATATACGTGACAAAGGTCTTAAGTTGTAGTAAGAAACACTGTGCTGAAGCACCAATCGTAATGGAAAGACTGACAAAATTTAAATCAATTCGATTCAGTTAAGCCATCAAGCATTGTGGCTTAAAGTTCACACAAGTGTCAGAGTGCTTGGATTTAAATTCTGATTCAAGCACTTACAGGATATTCACCTTTAGGTCAAGGCAAGATGCCCAGTCTCTCAGCTTCCCCCTGCAGGACAGTCACTCACCTGCTGGCGCTTCCTCACACTGTTGCTGGAATGAGGTACTAGAGCACTGAATGTCGACAGCACTGGGGTCACTATTCCGAGCATTCTCCACGTGTTATCTCACGTAAGCCTCATGACAACTCTGTGAGGTGGTTACTTTTATTACAAGCGCACACATGCACACATATGCACTGCACAGAAAGGAAGCAGAGGCACATGGAGGTGAGATGGCTTGCCCACCATCCCCCAGCTGGTAGACGATAAAGCCAGGATGTGATCCCGTGAAGTATGATGCTAAGTCCTGTGTCTCACCACTGCACGATCTGTCCTCCGTGTAAACGTTTGGTGCCTGTTTGTAACATTTGTTGTGGTGGTTGAAGCCTGTCAAGTTCACAGTACCTTCAGCTTCAGCACTGTTCCGATGGGCCCTGAGAAATCACAACCAGGCAAAGCCTCTCTGCAAATCGGGCTGGGACACCAAGAGAAGTGCTGCCCAGAGACCAGTGGACTCACTAGATGGCAACTTAGGGCCTCTCCCAGCCATGGGTAGCAGAGTCATCTCTCTTTTAACCGAGCCTCTGAAGCAGGGTAGACAGGACACATGGAACATGGAGGACCAACCAGAGCTACAGAGACTACTTTTTGTTCTGAAGTCCCAGCTTGGGCTTGCAATCTTCACCTTAGAAAATCAAGTTAGATTCTACCCAAAGCATTGACCCCATGTGTTGCTAGGAGAGTGATGCAGCCTCAGATACTCAAACTGACAACAAATGACCTCCTGGCTGGGCATCCACTGGGCCTTCCCAGACAGTCTGTAGGATCTCATCTGGTGGCAAAGACTTGGACCGGCATGGGCCATGGACCGTGCCTCATGTACCCCTAGGTAGACTAGGAGGGTTTCAAGCAATGACTCAGACCTGGCAGCAAAGAGCAGACAGTGCGTGCACAGGGCAGCTGCTGCTTCTCACAGCCACCACCACCCACGCGGCTTACACAACAAGCTTGTTGCACCAGGAGGCCAGGTGCCTGCCAGCATTATTTATTGGCCTGTGTTACAGAAGCCCATGGGAACTACACTTTCCTGCCAGCCAACTAGGCCCAGCTTCCTGCTCTTTCTGACATTCCTACCAAATGTCACAGCAGGGCTTTACAAGGAGAATTTCTAAACCCACAGAAATAAACCAGCCCGGCAAGCTCACCTCCCCTTACCCATCCCTCACCAGCGGTGCTACTCATTCAGTAG
The DNA here is from genome assembly GCF_027409185.1 of Cynocephalus volans. Taxonomy (NCBI): domain Eukaryota; kingdom Metazoa; phylum Chordata; class Mammalia; order Dermoptera; family Cynocephalidae; genus Cynocephalus; species Cynocephalus volans. The sequence goes on from NC_084462.1 coordinate 49,996,136, forward strand.
GTGTCAATAGTAGAGAATACCATGACACAGAGTAAATAGGCATTGTATCTTCTACTAAATTTACCTACCCTGAACCCTGGAGTTGGGACCCTTTGCTCAGAACATCTATGTAGGATAAGAGGAAACTTGTAGCTGAGAGGCAGCCCTGGGCCTAGGACTGAGGCCATGGGACAACGTATCCCAAGGGACCACCTGAGAAAAGACCACCTAAGGCCTCCCACATACACAGACCCTTCATGATGGAGAGAATCAGTTCAGTCTCAAAGAACCCATGACTTTCTCCGTAGACCACTAGAGCAGATATTTTGCCTTGTTATCCAGCTGAAGGCTAAGCAACAAGGAGAAAGTGCACTAGGCAACATGGACTAGGCTCTCTCTGGGTCCATACTTTGTGCTTAGCACTGTACAGTTACTATTAATCTCTACAACAGGTTGAAAGTGATGTTACCCATTATAACCTTTCCAATTTAAACTAAGGAGAAATAGATCTCCGATTAGCGTTTTTGTGGAGACTTTGACATTTTCACTAGGAGATAACTGAAGTTTAGTGGGAGATGTCCATCTATTACATGAAAAAGAAGTTAGGAAAAAAGTGTGCTCACCATTACTTTATTTTGATTTTTAAAAAGTGCGCATGTAATTGTATGAAAACAAACATTAAAGAGTACACAGCCAACGACATTAACAGGAGTTATACTTAGATGGCTAGATTTGCAAGTAGCTTTTATTTTCTTTCTTTTGTGTATCTGTATTTTCCACAGTAAAAATGTTATAATATGAAAAAGAAAGTGATTAAGCTTGCTCTGTGGGTTTCCAAAGGCCAGAGCTAGGGCCAGTGTGGAGAAGGCAGGGAGTGGTTCTGCTCACTGAGGAAGAACTTTCCACCAACAGAGCTGTGGAACAACAGGGTGGAAGAAGGGGCCCAGCAGAAGGTGGCCAGCCATATACTGGGAATATATTTAGATTCTTGCCAAGGGGAAACCTAGTGGGACTTTCAGCTCCAGATACTTTCTTTCAAAGCTCAGAAGCCCAATTTTTAGGACAGATTTTCAATGATATTTATTCTGTAAAGATGAAGCAATTGAAGCCTCATGAATGTTGGAAAGAGAAATGGGGGGCAAGAAGCAGTAGGAAAATTGAGAGGGAGGAGAGGGTAGAGGCAGGGATCCATGTCAGGGTCCCTCCACACCCGGGATCTCCCAGGGAAACATCACTGAACTGCTAAGGCTCCAGAAAGCCCCAGTGGAAAGCCCAAGGTTTTAGATCAATGATGAATGCTTGGCAACCCTTCTCCATTCCCCTCTGATGCAGATTTCCTAGAGGAAAATTCTGTTTTTTCTTAAGAAGGCCTGTCCACAACTCAGTAGGAGACCTTCCTGTGAAAGTCAGTGACACTAGATGCATTTGTACGTGCACAGTCTTTGCTCATAATTGCTTCAGCAAAATATTATTTGCTATGGACAAAGTCCATAAAACATCATTAAAAAAGAAATCCAAAATCACCTCTAATCTACCTACCTAGAAACAGCCATTGTTGCCATATCTGTCATATTTCCTTCCATCCATTTTGCCTTTCATTTTTTTTTTTATAAAACTGAGCAGAAGTGCATTCACCTTTTCCTTCTCACTTAATACTATGTTGGGAACGTTTGTTACACTTGTAAATATTTTTAAAGATATAATAATTCTATGTAGTTTTAATATGTATTTCTTTTATTTCTTGGGAACATTTTTTATCTTTACTGAACATTTTGAGGTTTTTCTTCTATTACCTTTTAGTATACTTGGCCCTTGTTTATATTTAGAAGCAAGTTTGTTTTTTTTTCCCTATTTATTGTGACCTTATCAATTTTATTGCAAGAAGTTTTTTAAGCTACTTGATAGCTTTTTTATTTGGTTTTGATTTTTAGACAATCAGCCTTTAATTTTTGAGTATCATATATGTGACTAATTGCATTTATGATTTTTCTACTTTTTCATACCTTCAAAGTCCTACACTATTCCTGAAGAGCTAGGCATTTATTTCTCTTTATTCCACTATTTTTTACTTCACTTTTTACATTTAACTCTTTTTTTATTGTTTCATTTGATGATGTAATTTTTTAAATAATTATTTTTCTGTTCAAAAAAGTACTTCATTTTTAATTTAGAAAATTTGAAAAATAACGAAAAATGCAAACACCATAGAAATCTCTATAATTTCACACATGGGGACGCTAACATTTTCCTGTATTTCTTTCCAATTTTTTGTACTTTTACATATTTTCAGTAAAATTGAGTTTGTTTTTATATATATTTAACCACATATACAATAGTTTGTATCATTCTTTTTATTTAACATTACATCATAAGGATATTACTAAGTCATTAAAAAGTCTTTAAATTTTTTGTTTATTGACTGCATAATTTTTCATCATGGGGACTATAAGATATTTCACAAATTCTTAATTATTGGATCTACCTTATTATAAATATGATAATAATTAAATTAATTACTATCATTAATTAAATATAATAATGAAATAAAAATACCTGTATATAAATGTTTGCTTCTATATCTATCTATTTTTCTACCTATTTATCTTTTCCCAGAATAGATGTCACAACGTGGAACTTGTAGGTCAAAGGGTTTGCACTTTTTAGAGGTTTTTAATAAATACCTCTGTTCAGAATAGCAGAATCCTTTTAAATCCCTACCAGGAGTCTTCAAAGGACCTTCCTCACCACACTCTCCCAAAATAAAATAGTTTTTAAAACTTTTGCCAACATAACAGAAAAAAAGTGACATTTTATTTTAATTTGCATTTGTTTATTACTAGTGCCACAGAATATTTTTGTATTTAAATTATGACTCCATCTGGAATTTGTTTGGTGTTCAGAGCAAGGAGAGGCTCTGACTTGATCTTCCCTCCAAGAGCCAACACCATTTGCCGAAAGATTTCATCCATTCCCATTTCGTACGATGACCCCTTGTTTATACAACTAAGCTCATATGTAGACTGGAGTTTGAGGACTGTCTGTCACTCACAGTCCTACTGGTTTGATTATTGTGTCTTTACCCATTTTACATATTCATTACATTTTATTCCTATCTCCCCCACAGCCCACGTGCTATAGGCTCATTTTATCAAGTTCCTACCAAAAAAAAAAAAAAATGACATTAGAAATTTTGACTGAGATTTATGAGGCCCAGAAGTGAACTTGCAACAAATGAACGTCTTGATATCAGATCACACAGAATGATGTATCTCGCCATCATTTGAATCTTTCTTCTGTATCTCTCAATAAAATTTGAAAGTTTTTAATTGTAAAAGTTCTGAACATTTCTTGGTAGCTTTCCTCCTGGGTATTATGCGATTTTTCTTGCTAGTTCAATATAATCTTTTCCCCCATTATGTCTCCTAACTATTGTTTTGTTGCCTATATATAGCAAAGCTATTGATTTTAGTATATTTTATAGGAACAACCGTTTAAAATAAGTGTGTTTGTTGAGTTGTGTCAATTGCATTTTAGTGTCAACTGATATTATCAAGTTGGTTTTGACTCTAATGGTATAACTTATGAAAAATTTCCTCATACAAAACACTCCTTAAATTCTTTTCCTAAATCTCAGTTTTGAATTTAGCCTTCATGATTTAAAATCTTGCATCCATATTCATGTAGCATATTTATTTATAATTTTCCTATTTGTGCTACAGTGAAAAGTTTTAAGATCAGGATTAAGCCAGTTTTATAAAATTGGATTATTTCCCCATGATTTTTTCAGAATAGAAATAAGCTCTTGCTTAAAAGTTTAAAATAACACACCAGAAATTTGTGTTTTAGTGTCAACTGATATCATCAAGTTGATTTTGACTCTAATGGTATAACTGATTAGAAATTAGCCCTAGGATAAGTTTTAGAATAAATTATTAAACTATTTTTACATTTCTTTCGTGTACATTGATTTATTTGGGGATTTTATTCTCTCATATCAATTTTAGGTTTTCCCAGCAAAACATCCATTTCACTGAAACTTTCCATTTTTCCCATACTATTTAATCTCTTATGGTTTTAAAATGTACTCCAAATCTGTGATTATAGCTGCTTATTTTTCTAAACTTCTGTTTTCTCTCTTCTGTTAAGTTTACCAGAAAACCAGCTCTTAGATCTATTTGTCAGTTTCACTGAGGGCTTTATATGTCTTCTAAATAAGAATTTTTGCTTCAGTTACAATTTAATTTCCACTGTTTGACTTATACTCTTGTTATTCTTTTACCTGTTTTCTTGAAATAACTGCTTCATCCATTTATTTTTATTCTTTGCTTAAAAATATGAAATCATTTGTTGTTATCACTTTGCCTCTAAGTACACCTTTAGCTACACTTTATATGTTTCTGATATGTGTTATCTTTTTATTATTTTCTAACTAAACTACTAAGAAAATGAGTTCAGGTTTTGAAGAGTTGGGGGATTTTATTGTTCTATTTTTTAAGTGACTGGATAGATTTCTTTTTAAGTTTTTTTGTTTGCTTAATTTTTATTATAATAAAATTTTTATGGAATTGGAGTTAAACAACATGGCTTGGATGGTTTCTACAATAAATCTGGGATCTGTTGATATTTTCTTTGTGGCAATATATCTTTTAATCATTTCTGGAAAAGTTTGATAAAGATTGTTAAAGACATTACACTTTACCATTATAATGGTATTATTACTGTACTGTTGACATCTTCTTGGATCTTAAACAACATTTGATTACTATATATTTTGTTGGGCTGTTGAGTGCATGACGGAGTGTGGGGACTGTCCCTGATGAGTTATGAGATTCTTCAATCCTCAGTTTCCCTTCCTCTGAAATGGGGATAATGACAGTAACACACACCTCAAAGGGCTTTTGAGAAGTAGTCCAGGACTATATCTATTTCCCCTCATTGGCTTTTATGTGCTATATTTTGTTTTTTAAGTGAACGATTCAGTGGCATTTAGTGCATTCCCACTGTTGTGCAACCACCACATCTGATCCTTTAAGTTTTATAAAAAATATTGTCACTTTATTAATCTAATCATCAAAGTTTTCATTTCCCTAAGTAAGATGAGGGCTTCATCAGGCTTCTTTTTCTCTCTAGTGTTTATCTAGTATAGTTGAAGTTTGCAACTCATTCATAAAAATTACTGGTGGGTAGAATTAAATTTCTTTAAACTCTATAACCTCTTTAAATAATTATATTTATTTTTAGCATACAATTTTGAGTCTTGAAAATTTGCATCAAATCTCCTTATAGAGTGTTATGGGTTGATTTGTGTGCCCCCTAAATTCATTTGTTGAAGCCATAATCCCCAGTACCTCAGTGGCTGTAGTTGGAGATACGACCTTGAAAGAGGTAACTGAGTTAAAATGAAGTATTTAGAATAGGTCCTAATCCAATACGACTGGTGTTCTTACAAGAACTTTGGAACAAGAAATCTGGACACAGACACATACGGAGGAAAGAACATGTGCATACAGAGGGCAGGGAATAGCCATCTACAAGCCAAGGTGAGAGGCGTCAGAAGAAACCAACCCTGTTGACATTGTGATCTCAACTTCCAGCCTCCAGAACCGAGACAAGAAATGTCTGTTGGTTAAGACACCAAGTCCATGGTACATTGTTATGACAAGCTAATACATATACCAATGCCTTTGCACCTCAGAATCTCAAGCACACTATATCCAGCTCATCACCACCAGCATCACGCCTGTGTGCATGTACACACAGGCACACACTTTACCTAGTTACAGTAATTTCTGCTCACTAAGGAACCCCTTTGCTGACCACCTTTACCTGTTGTCTCTTTTACCCTTTCTTTGCACCCTGCACTTTAGCTTCCGAGCCATCTGTACAATTACACTTATATAGCTCTTTCCCTGATGGTAGTTTACTGAATATCTCTTGTACCCAGCTCCTAGCTTGGCACACATTAGGTGCCACCAACAATTTACCAAATGAATGACTAAAGCGCTGAATAAATTAAAGAGATTCTGATTTTTCTATGTGTATTGTTTTCACTATAACACACTGCCTTTATGTTTACCTAAAATGGTTTTCATTTTCACAGAACAGACTTATTTTCTTCAATTGCTCTGTTTTGGCCCATAGCTTATATTTTGAAATGTCTTGCTAATGCTGATTTTTACAATAAGGCCCACAAAAACCTGGCTTGCCAAGCAGCTAGTGCAGTTTGAGAAAGGCTGAGTATTTTTGTTGATATCACAGACAAATAAAGACAAAATCCACATATCATGAAGGTAAATATCCTTCATTAAAGCCCCTAAGTCCTAAACCTACCATGATTTGTTTAAAACAAATGAATTCAGCTTATTTTTACACATATACAAGCTTAAATATTTTATAAAAACATACCACACAGTTCCCCTCCTCAGATCCTGCAGATAATTAAAAACACACGAATGCATTGAGCTGCATTTGCTGCCAGTAATTTGCAAGGGAGAAAGTAATTATTCTGACAATTAGACCCAGAGCAGCGTGTTCCTTGTCAAAGAAGGCCAAAGACACCCATGGATGCTTCTGCATCAACTTTTAAGACCTTAATTAATTTGCACACTGATAAATCTCAAAATCAGTTCAGGAACCCACCTGTTAATAAAATGATGAATGAGATTCATGTGACTTTTTTGTTCAGGGGGCTTTGTTTCGCAGCCTTATTTGCATGTTAGAAACCCCTTGCATCTCTTCCCCAGCAGCTTCCAAGAGCCATTCACAGTGCAATGTTATTCGTATAAATTTAATTACTCTTATTAGGTCAAGTCCATGTCTCCCACCCTGCAGACGGGCTGACATTTTTGTACAGACCATTTTCTGCCCTGAAGCAATGTCTCTCACTAAGCTTTAGATATTTCTCAGTTTCATGTTAAAGAAGCACTTTCCAATACAGGAATGAAATCTATCTGATAACAGAAGTTCCTCTTAAAACTGACACATGGGGATTGTGTCCCCACTCTCCAGGGTCCTGGCACATCATGCTCTCCTCCCAGCTCCCTGCTTAGAATCTGCCCTCTTGTCAATCAGAATTTCTCGCAGCTGTCAGGAAGGCAGATAAAGCTCTCCACTTTGGTGAGTGTCCTTTAACCCTACACCCCACGGATCAGCAGAGCAATACAAGGCAGCAGCAGGGTAGGGGTTTCCATCAGAGGCTGGCTTCTGTGTCCAGTCATCAATGTGCATCTTCTGCCCAATATTTGTGAAGTGTAAACTAGTTGGGGGGAGGGGGTTAATGTGGGGGAAAATTAGGTTACTTTCTTCCTTCTTGATTTTTACCCTCATTCCCCTGCTTCAACTACCATTTCAAAATACTTAAATGATGTTAGATATGGATTCTACCCTCCAAGCAAAGAGGGAAAGAGAAAATGCAGGCAGGGAATAATATTTACAAAGTGCCAACTAAGTGCTCAGCAGACGGCAACACCCCACTTAAAGTTCACAGTCCATTGAGACTGGTCTGATTGTTCCTCATTGACACATCAACAACCAGAAGCTCTGAGATTTGCAAAAAGACATCCATCATCCAACAGAAATGGAGAGAGATGGGCCACAGCAAAGACTCTGGAGCCAGGCTCTCCCTGCTCCACCAGGCAGGACCAGCAGACCCAGCCGGGCAAGGCCTGCACGTGAGCGGCCCCAAGTTCTGACCAAGGCGCCAGCAGGAACAAAAGATACAAAGGGAGCTGGTGGCCTTTGTAATCACTTTTTCTGCTATGAACGACTTCTTTTCTCACTCTGAGGCTGATTGATATTCTTGGAGCAGGAAGCCCATGAGAAAGTCCCTTTCGCTCTCAAAATCGATGGTTTCCAGTGGGCTGGGCAAATATGCCAAGCCTCCCTATCTGACCCACATCCCCACCCCCCTAGCTTTCCAGGGTGACTGGCAGCTGGGGCAGGAAGCAAGCCTGCCAAGTGCTGTTCTCAGTTGAGCACTCCTCAGCAGGCCCCAGCTTCCCATGTCAATGCCATGGGCCTTGATGAATATGTGAGAAAAACAAACATTTGTCCCAGGGTTTGGGAAAGAAAGGAAGGGAAGCTGGAGAAACATTCCCCCAGGCAGGCCTGGGAAACCCCAAGGGTCTAATTGAAAGGGTTTAAAATAGTAAATATGAAGTCTAAATCCAGATGGTTCTTTTTCAAAGAAAGCAAACCACTCATTAAGCTGATTCTTTCCTATAGGATCACCTTAAGAAAAACAAGAAGCAAACCTTCCCCTGCCAGTGTGTTGCTGCCAAATCCCATTTTTGATCATATGGCTCAGCGGGAAAAGAGCAAAACAGGGTGAGGGGTGGGGGACAAGATTTCCTCCTTATTTGCTATCTTGGGTCAAGCTGGTATTAGAGGTGTTGCTGGCTCCTTTGGACCCTGAGTTCAGTCTCAAAATCATTCCCTGAAATGGGACCCAAAAGAAAAGGTAAATGGAAACTGTCAAAACCAAGTGACCTAGAAAAATTCAGTGGGGCAATTTGCAGATCAGCTGGTACAGGAGGACAGAACAAGATAAGCAAAGCCCCCACCCCAATCACCCCACCCAATTTAAGCCACCCTGGCTTAAAGTGGCCCAACAGGAAACCTGAGCAGGGCCCGAGAAAGGGAGACTGAACACGTGCACCTGCAATCATGAAGACCCTACCAGACAGGGATGCCCACCTTGTTCATTCAACTTTCATTTGACTTATTCCTGTGTGCACAGAGGTCCCTGGGAAGGTGGGCACAGCTTAGGTGACCTGAGATCCCCAAAATTCTAGCACTCCTCCAAGAGGCCTTATGAACCACACCAGTGATCCACAGCCTCGTATGAACACCACCACCAGGGACTGTTGCACACCCCACCCCATATTTCACTAAGTCTAGACACCATCTTTTGTAAGATGGACCATTGTTTTAGTGACCACTAAGAAAGAAAAAAAAAATGCTACCATTGAGACCATGACATGTCATCAATTTTAAGAGCAGACTGATCTCAAAGATGTTAATATGCAAAAAAAAAAAAAAAAAAAAAAAAAAACCAGAGTGAGCATCTTAGAATCAATGAAATACATTAATAGCTGACATTTACTGGGAACATAGCCGGTGCCAGGCCCTGTGCCAAATGCTTCCCATGGATTAGCTCATTTGCTCCCCGCAACTGTAATTATTTCCGCTTTTCAAATGAGTAAAGCAGTTCTTCAAGGGCTGAATTAACCTGCCCACTACCATACCATGTGGCCAGGATGCATATTCAGGTCTGTTGGAATCCAGAGCCCAAGATCTGCACTTGGAGGACCCCCCAAATCCCTTGGAATGGATCTTGAACATACACATGCTCAGCCCTCACTTCTCTGAATTTCTGACTCAGTAAGTCTAGAGTGCTGCTGACAAAACTGCGTTCTACGCAAGCGTCCAGGTCATTCCAATGGGGGTGGCCCGGGGGCTACAATTGGAGGACCTGAAGGAACCACACCACTGAAGGAAGCTTCCACGTATGGGTTCATAAATGTCAGTCCTTGGGTATCACCGCAGCACAATGAGTGCCAAAAAGCACCGCTTAGTTTCCTTGGAGGGATAGCTAATAGCTAACGTGGTACAATTAAGTCCAGTGGCCTGCAGCATTTTAATGCCTTGAGAGAATTACTCTGTCCCAGTAAACCAGCCTGTGCACCCCTGAAAAAGCACACTGCCATTCCAAAATCAAGATCCTACTCAGTACCTGAGCACTGGCATGAATCAAAGGCTGGACCAAGAACAGGTGTCACTTTTGGGCTGCCACAAGCAGACAAATTTGGGCCCACTGAGCACAGAGGGAAAAAAAAAAATTGCTTCGTTTCAATGCTGTCTTTAAACCATCCCCGGTCCTCAGCACCACTCAACTCAGCATCCCCACAGCAAGTAATGCAGCCTGCAAATGTGAGGACATTGTAAATTCTTTCTGTTAGAACAGTGACTCGCTCATCGCTGGACAGTCATGGGCCTTGGAGGGGAGGGACACAGGTTTCAGTCACAGCCCCACGATGCTGGCCTTGAAACTTTGAGTATCTCTCTAAACCTATTTGGACCTTGAGAGAATTATATTAAGTGAAACAATTCAGGCACAGAAAGAGAAATACCACATGTTCTCACTTATTGGTGGGAGCTAAAAATTAATATATAAATTCACACACACACACACACAAACCGGGGGGGGGGGGGAGAAGATATAACAATCACAATTACTTGAAGTTGACACGACAAGCAAACAGAAAGGACATTGTTGGGGGGGGAGGAGGGAGGGAGGTTTTGATAATGGGGAGCAATAATCAGCCACAATGTATATCGACAAAATAAAATTTAAAAAAAAAAAAAAACTTTGAGTATCTCTCTAAACCTATTTGCTCATCTCTATAACGGGTATCATCAGCAATACCTCCCTCAAGAGGAAGTTGTGAAGACAGTATAAGATCATTAAACGCCTTTAAGCATTTAACACAATACCTGATGATTATTAACTCAATACATTTAAGTTCCTTTCATTTCCTAAAACTTAAACATATTCAATGCAGTGTTTTTACATGGAAGAAAACTGCGCGCATCAAGAAATCAAACAATAGGAGGAATAGCTCCAAAAAAGAGCTGATAGTCTCTTTCTGTTGGTAGTTGTTAAACTTTTCTAGGAACAGAGCCGTTGTTAAGGATACTGGCTCTAGATTGCTAGGATTTGCATCCTGGCTGTGTGACCTTAAAATAATCTCTTACCTTTTCTAATCCCATGAAAAAACAGACTTTGAAATAGTCCAAAAAGGTAACTGGGTCTTCTGGCTAGCATATCTTCTGGGTTATCTCCACCTTGCATTGACTTAGTCTACAATTCTGAGTTGTAGAAGATTTCCAGGAGTGCCAGTCATTCCTGTCCAGAGAAACACAGAAGTGTCCTGTGGAGAGATAATTGATTACTGTTTTGCGGGTTCCTCACTGCCTGTACACATTCTGGTCTTTGGATTCTTTGAATTGGTTGTAACACCTTAATGGTTCCCTCAGCAATTAATGAGTTAAATAAAACCTCTGACTTGTGTTGATTTTATATTACTATGAGAGTCACGATTTCACTTTTTGAAAACATTTATCCTTTGACACTAAGACTCCATTTTCCCCATCTGTTTGATAAAAATAATAAAAATATCCATAGGGTGGTAGTGAGGATAAATGGGATGTCCCTACAAAGCCCTTAGCACAATGACTGGGACATTATAAGTACTCAATGAACTTTACTAAACAAGACAATTAAGCTGTCAAAATTGAGTAATGATTAACCAATGTAGTGTTCTCAATTTTAAGTTGTTCTCCAATGATTTTTTTTTCTTAAGGATTTATCATTCATTATTACCTTTTTACTAGTTAGCACTCACAGATTGAATAAATAAATAATAAATGAATACTAATTTTAAAAATTGGAGGGATACAATTATGATGCATTTGAGAACTTGGATTTTGGAAGGGTTTAGGTTTTTGATTTTTTATGAACACATATACATGACTGAGCTTGCAATCTTATATTGCTTACATATCAACATATATTCTGCTAATAAATTATTTCTAGTATTATGATGAAGACAACTGTCTAAGTATTTCATGGTGTTCTCCAGACAATACAGGAACTTCCAAATGATCTGCACAATTTTAAAGACACTGATCGAGGGGTTCACCAGAAGTGGAAGAAAAAAAATCAGAGTACCTGCTCCTGATAGAACTATTTTATAAGGATGTGATCAACTCATTCCAGTTCATCTGGGATTAAGGATTCTTCAGTATGGGAACTACTTAGAAAAAAGCAGAAAAATAGAAAGAACAGCAGTTGCCATTTATGCAGCACCTAAATAATCTGTTCATTCATTCAGCAATGGACAGTCCACATCCTCAAGAAGTTTAGAGTCTTGTGGGGGAGAAGAGTTTCCCCAAAGCTTTCCCCAAGAAAGCTTTCTCCAAAACAGAGAGAGTAGGGTGAGCTCCAGCAGAGGTGAACAGGGGCAGAGACACAGGGCAGAGCTGATATCACAGAGGACACACAACTTACGTTGATTCCTGAAGGATGAACTGAACGTGAGAGGTGAACACATGAGCAGTGATACCTCAGGCCGAGGGATGGGAAAGAGGAAAAATAAAGAGACAGGAAAGAGCCTGCTGGTGGGGGCAGAGCAAGGACTTCAATTTTGCTTATAATATTGGGAGAAAAAGGCATAGGGCTAGAAAAATAGCACAGGATCAGTTGTAACAAGCCCTTTGAGCTCCATGACCCCCTGAGGTTGGTATCACAGTCCCCATTATAAAGATGAAGAAAATTGAAAATCAGAGAAGTTTGAGGATATGAGATTCTGTATTTTGTAATCACGAAAGCTGGCATTCCAAAAACCTATACTTTTCCTCAATATGTGGTATGCGGTATTATAAAGACCTAACAACCATAGAAAATCAGAAAAGACAACTGAAAGTCCTAACTCAAAACAAATTTCTAGAATACATCTCAGTCCTGGAGAAAGTATACTTTATTTATGGGGAAAACAAAGAATTGTTCTCTGGCCAGTCCTGGATGCCCAAGGCTCCTTCTAGCTGTTGCTTAGCATGGCCTCTGTTAGCAAATGAAAGAGTCCATGGAAGTGCCTTGCTGTTTACTACCCAGCTGTCTTTTATTTCCCCAAAGCAGTTCTTTGCCAGGGAAGCAGGGGCAGTTATTCACTCCCTCCAGCTCTGTCCTCCCCATACTGAACTGTGTCTGAATTACCAGGCAGACATCAGGGCTGGTCAGGGGAGACACCTGAGCCCCAGGGAGTCATGGCTATGGGGATCCTTGCAAGAGGTTAAGAGGATTTCCTTGGTTAATCTTTCCATTCTGTGGCCCTCAGGATTATTTCTCCAGCAAAAAGAAGATGGCCAAGGGATCCACATGTGCACACACTGCTCTGTGTGAGTGATTGCCAGCACCTGGGCAGAGCAGCATGCCAACAGTAGCTGAAGCCATGTGAAGTGCACCACCAACCCTCAGATACATTCACCCCAGCACATAAAAAGGCTGCCTTTTTCCTACTTTCTTCCTCTCCCCCATTACCAAATGTGAGAGGCCAGTCTTTAAACTACCAGGCTGGAAAGGCTGGCAGGAACATGGGCTCCAAGAGTCAACCCCATTCATTCATGCCCATGCCTCCAACTTTCCAATATGGGAGCCGATATCCGGAATGCTCATGGCGAGGCTCTTCTCTTTACTTCCCCCAGCCACTCCCACGTGAGCATGAATTGGAAATGCAGGTCAGTCCTGCAGCATGTTTTCTAAGAACACCAATTTATACACAGGTACTTGCAAAAGTTCATGGAAAAATTGAATTAAAAGATAATACAAATCCTTCTATGCACTTTTTGAAGACCTCTCGTTTGGAAAAGAAGAGTCAGGACTTTGACCTTCACAATGTTATAAAGCTAAGGCCTTACCTTACCTGGAACTTGTAACAAAAAGGGCTCTGTTTTGATTCTAAGGGCAGAATCACATAAAATTTAAACAATAACATTGGTGCATTTGGGAAGCAATGTTGGGGAGGGGAAGCTGGGGGACTTACAGGAATCTCAATATTGAGTCAAGATGGGTATGTTGTATAGCAACATTCACATGTTCTGGGTTGTCCAAGACAGTCTCCTTTTTAAATATGTCAACTGACATTTCCCCATGTGGGGGTCGGAGATGTTATTGGACTATTGGGGTCCACCCTTTGCAGAGCACAAAACCTTCAAGACCAGGGTAGGAAAAGGCTTTATTACTTGCAAGTAAGGAGTACATTGAGGATCACTCCCAAAGCAGTGTCTCCCCGAACAAGGGAAAGGCGTCATCTTCTATAGCCAAAGTCCCCACCCAAGTTCTCAGTGAGGTCCTCTCATGTAAATTAAGAGTACAAGCTTGTTCCATTTGGGTTGGTTGACTGCAGGACATTGTTCATTGGTCAGTTCTGAAGCCAAATTTGCATTTGGGCCTGGGAGGGAATGTGACCTTTGGGCAATAGCAGGACCTCAGGAAGTTGTCACACAGGCTAAATCTTGAGCCCTCAGCTAGTACAGGTTATAGTCCATAGGTGGCAACTGAGGCTTCCCCATCATGGTTGACCTATGACAGAAAACAGGGACAGGGAGATGTGGAAATCCTGACTCCTCCTTGGGCAGAGATCTCAGCATTAAAATGAGGCAAGTTCACGAAAGTTCATCTCTGGGGCGGTATTTCAGTTTCAGTGGGTAGATTTTGAGGGCTGTCTAGTAGTTCATGGTTCATGACTTCCTGCCACCTCCTGCAACAACAGAAAGTCAGGACAAAGGAGGATGACCAGTTCACTTCCTGCTTCAAACTGTTTAGTGGTGGCAAGCACATGGGCATTTAGGAGACCCTGGACCCTAGATTACAGAGCTGGTTGTACAAAGCAAACCAGCAGAAAGGCCAACTGCAGGCTGAGGAATTTGGGTAAGTGGGAAAATCAAGTAAAGGGTAAAGTGGAGAGAGGTGATACCAGGCCAGCTTGGAGCAGAAGAGCAATGACAATCATTATTTACTAAAAGGACCGTCAAGTTTAAATAATATGTGTGTGTGACCAGAGAAAACACCATTGTGTTTTGCAATCTGTTAGGGATTAGATGCTTTGCTTCTGAGATGCCAAAAACAATGAATCTCTGGTTTGTGTTATAAAGTGAACATTTTAATTACTAGGAAATTTTTATTTGTACAACATAAAGCAAAAAAATAGGGTTACAGTAATTGAGAGGCAAAAGTCAGTTATACTCTTAACAAAAAAACTTTATTAACTTTTTATTATAACAGGAATATTTGTGAATGTAAAAAAAAAATCAGAGGCCACTGGCAATATAAAGAAGACAATAAATACCACCCATAATTCCATCACCCAGGCATAAACATCTGGGTGCCTATCTTTCCAGACATTTTTCTATTCACATATTTAATGTAAAAAATGGGAAAGAACTATTTGTAGTATTTTCTAACCTGCTGTTTCCCTTAGTTTTCTTATGAATACCTTTTCACATCAGCAAATATAAATGTACATTATCATTTTTAATGACTCTAACTATTCCTCGAGATGCTATACTGTTGTTTTTTTAAATCTTCTACTGAGAGAAAATTAGGATGTTTCCCATCAAGCTGTGTTATAAACGTCCCCGAGGCAAACATCTCTGTGCACACCTCTTAGCTCATTTGCTCCCCATTATTTCCTTGGGAAGAGAATCCCTAGAAGTGGAATCCCTGAATTGATCATTTGCACTTTTTCTCAGTATGTTGATCCATATTGCCAAAAAGCCTTCTGGAAGGGCTGGACAAATTTCCCTCCCCCAGCAATTTAGGAACACAACCATTCCCCACACCCTCACCAACTCTGAGTACTATACAATGTGGAAATGAAGGCTGACATTTTTAATAAAATTCATGATCGTTCTGCTTCGTCTTGACCTCCAGCATGCCTGGCCAGAAGCCCCACGAGGAGAGAGAGGATGACCAGGCAGAGTACAGGAAGCTCCTTTCTTGGGCCTGGCTCTTTCCAGGCAGAAAATGAAAAGGCCCCGGGGAACAATCCCTTTATGTGTCAACTGGAGGTTGGAGGAACTCAAGGGAAGGAAGGGGCCAAGGGTGTCTGCAAGGCGCCTCCTTCGCACTCCCGGGTGGAAGGCATTTCACTCCCCCCCCCGCGGCTTCTCCATCCAAAGGACATCTGCTGGTGAAAGGCGCGAGAAGGGGGACAGCAAGAACAGAGAGGGAGGGACAGCCTGTCCTGCAGGTTACAAGGGCAGTCTGTTCCCACCCGGGACCCCCTTTCAGCTGCAAACTGCTGTATTTGGTATTTCAATGCGACCCGGGGAGGGAAATCGGAGAAAGAGGGTAGAGCAGAGGGGCCCCGCATGGAGACCTGAATCAGGCGGGAGAGACAGAAAATCTGCATCTCTTTAATTCAGCCACTGGTTCTTTCTCTCTCTCTGTTTTCCCTCCCCAGAATGTGACATTCAGGAGCAAAAAGGGTTTTCTCTCTCTCTTTCTCTCCCTTTCTTTTTCTTTTTTCTTTGACATTTAAAAACAATATGCACTTGGGTGCATTGAAGGTTGGAGAGGGGTGGAGGTGGGGGGAAGAGGAAGATTGTTTCTGGAAGAATTGAACCTCAGATAAACCGCTTTCATCTTTCTGGTGACTTGTGCTGGCAGCCGGATTCCTTTTCATCACTTTGGAGGGGGAAAGTGAAAGGACTTGGATTTTGCAAACAAAAAAAAATAAAGTCTACCCTACGCAGTGCATATGTTCTATGGTGGGGGAGGGAATAGCTTATTTCTTGGAACAAATCTTGGAGCACGAAGAAACAGTATTCTCATGAAGCTAACCTCGGAGAATGACAGCAACAATACCTTAGAATGGGGGTTAGGGTTAAAGTGGGGTCAGAGCAAGGCTTTCCTGTCTCTACCCACCTCCGAGGCTGAGTCTGCACCAAAGGGACGAGAACCCTCTCAGGCCAGGGAACGCTGCCCCGAAGCCAGCCTGAGCTCCAGCTTCGGATGCACCACTGGAGGAACAGAGAACTCAGTAACAGGCTGGTCTCTTCCAATTCTCCCTCCCCTCTCCCCAATTTGCAGATGAGAAAACTGAGGTCAAAGAGATTAAATATACGTACAGTCACAGAGCTGACTGAAGCAGGCCCAGAACCCAAGTCCTTTTTCTACCAGTGCAAGGAACACCCCATCTCACGGCCTCCCCGTCTGTTAAAAGAGATTGAGCCGCATCTCTCCATCTAAGTCACTGTCACCCAGCCCAGTGGCAGTGGCTTTCTCCACCCACAACAGAACAGAAAAAGCCAGGAAATCAAGTGAGGTGTCCCGTGGGGGAAGGTGGGGGGAGGAATATCGCTGATATTGGAGCAGGAAATGAATAGGCTTGAAATTGAGGGGAAAGGACAATGTTTTCACTCAGTTCCTCAAGGACTTCAAGTAGCTGCAGCTGGAGAGGTTTCCTGACCTAGCGACCCTGAACCCTGAGGACACCTGGGTGCAGTGCTGTGTTTTCATGGCCTGGACAGGTGGGTAACTGAAGGAGCCCAGGCCAGCAGGGACTGGGCCTGCAGCTGAGCTATGCAGGAGCCATGGGGAGGGGTGGCCTCTTCCAGGCCCTCGCAGACCTGTCACTATGCCACACCACACCGCCTCATCAGGACAGCACCAGGCTGCCGAGGCCAAGGGCATGGAAGGGCAACTTGTCCAGTTAGCCTAATGGGAATGGGAGACCATATTATGTATATTTTAGAAGATGTGACCTTATTCTGTACCCCAAGCTGGTGAAGTAAGAAATATGGATTATATAAGTTCATGTTCGCCCGACCCTTGTCACAGTATTTTAAATCCCTTTAGCCTCCATGCATGGCCAGAAAGAACTTGACTGAATAAAAAAAAAAAAAAAAAAAAAAAGCCTTTTCTTCCACTAGAAAATATTCTGTAATGGAATAGGTCGTTTTTTAAAATAAACTTTTAATTTTAGAATGGTTTGGGATTTAAAGAAAAATTGCAACACAAGTACAGAGTTTCCATATACCCCACACCTGGCTCCCCCTGTTGTTAGCATCTTTTGTTAGTATGGTACATTTGTTACAATTAATGAAGTGATATCAATGCATTATTATTAACTTGAGTCCATGCTTTATTCAGATTGCCTTAGTTTTTAACAAATGTCCTTTTTCTGTTCCAGGATCCCATCCTGGACATCACATCAATTGAGATGTCATGTCTCCTTAGGCTTCTCTTAGCTCTGATATTTTCCCAGATTTTCCTTGTTTTTGATGACTTTGACAGATTTGAGAGGTACTGATCAGATATTCTGTAGAATGTTCCTCCATTGGGATTGGTCTCATTTCATTTCATTCATTTCTCATGATTGGACTGGGTTATGGGTTTGGAGAAGGAAGACCACACAGGTGAAGCGTCAATTCCATAACATGGTACCAAAGGCAATGCAATTAACACGATTTGTCACCATGATGGTAACCTCGATCACCTGGCCAGGCAGTGTTTGCTAGCCTTCTTCCCCGTAAAGTTACTCTTCCCCACCCCACTTCCCATACGCTCTCTTTGGGTGGAAATCACTATGCACACTCCACACTTAAGGAGCGGGGAGTTACACTCCTTGAGGGCAAAATACGTTAATTATCTGGAATTCTTCCACGTGGGAGGTTTAGAAGAGGCCATTTTTTAAATGTGGCTGAAATTACTCTTTTAGCATTTGCACTTTTAAGAAATAGATGTTGGAGTATATCAGGGGTTCCCAAATTGTGTTCCACAAAGCTGTAGGATTCTGGAGAATAGTAACAGCTTTGGGAGAAGAAAGGCAGTGAGCAGGTCTCCAGTCTCTGGTTTCATATTACTCAGGGCAGCCCCCCATTACCGGTTTCTATTCTGAGTATCCATATAGAATAGATTTGGAGGGAAAATAATTTTGCTTGTAAAAAAGAAGCTTGAAACACTTGAAAAAAGAAGTCATCCTGGGCCGACCCTGTGGCTCACTCGGGAGAGTGCGGCGCTAGGAGCGCCGAGGCCGCAGGTTCGGATCCTATATAGGGATGGCCGGTGCGCTCACTGGCTGAGCTCAGTGCGGGCGACACCAAGCCAAGGGTTACGATCCCCTTGCTAGTCACAAAAAAAAAAAAGAAAGAAAGAAAGAAAAAAGAAGTCATCCTGCCTTGGTTGACTATGAATTTCTCTATCACTTCCAATTTCTCACCTTCTAACAATCTTATTACAAGGTTACAAATTATTCAATTTAATCCCATTTTAAAAGAGGAGAACAAAAATATTCTATAGAAAAAAATGTATTATTCTCCTAATTGTCCCTGGAGAAAATACTATGTCAAAGAGAAAATTATCCTCAGACATGAAACCTGCAAGTCCACATCAACCACTAACCCTGATACGAATATGAAGAGCTGACTCTCTAAGTAGTTCTCAGCTGGTGTCATCCCATTTCCTGCTGAGTTAAGTAACATGAATGGCTTAAAGATCTGACTGCACAAATGGTAAAAATTTCACGTCTCCCCTTTACTCAGACATCTCCATGCAACCCAGGTGTGTGTTTGAGGTGGTCCAGATCACTAGGCAACAGTAATCCCTCCAGTTACTATTCAACTTGATGTTCTAAGCTGGGTTTGAGATGATGCAGCTGCAGAAGCCAGCTAACTGTTTTCTTGAGAACTACCTCTCCCATCTCTTTCTAAAAGGAGAGCAGATGCTGCCACAACCATAGCTGGTTGGGTCCTGTGTGAGGAGGGGGCTAAAGTATAACACCTTCCAAATTGAGAAGGTACTTTGAGACTGAAGAAGGAAACATGTAGGTTCACTCAATCATAAGAGACATTTATTAATTGGGGTGACTTACATATAAGGAAGCTGGATGCAGTGAAGAATCAGATGTCAGCAGATATGAGAGCTCTCTCATACAGCAAAACCTCCTATTACAAAGAATAATTTCAAGGAAACATCATAAGAAAAATAAGTTAATAACATCAGTCACCAGGTGTCTTGTGATTCACGTGGCAGGGCGTCTTGTGATGTTAGCACTCAGACCACTGACACCATCTGCTGTAATAAATCATTCACTCCCCGAAAACTATGTTCCCTTTACCTTTGCCATAAGGTTAAGGTGTAACTGGTCAGTGAAGTGAAGGAATGAGGTCAAGCAGGAGTCAACATGGCAGGCAAGGCACAAAATGGCATTGGTTTTGTTCACGCTCTAACAGGTCCCAGTTTTCCTGTCTACAGAGAAAAGACCCCTCCACATTGACACTTTTTAATAGATGATCTGGGAAGCAATTAGCCAAATACACTAGAACCCACCAACTCCTGGGAGAGAGAGTCAACATGGTTTACTGGAAAAGGCTTTGCTTGGCAGCCAGATTGAAATTTTAACTCCAGTGCTGTTACTTACTGATTGCATGAGCTTGACCAAGTGACTTTCCTTCTAAGCCTGGAAATAAAAAACGTTCAAATTTAATAAATTCATTAAATAAATGATGGTACATCCATATAAAAGACAACTGACTAACCATTTAAAATAATGTAGTAGCATATTTGATATCATAGAAATATATTCACAATATATTGCCAGGTGAAAAACACTTTACAAAATAGTCTGTATGACATAATTTCATATTGGTGACAAATATACACACATACACATTTATGCATACATGTATACCCATATCTCTGCAATATATCTCTGCAATATATCTGCAATCCAGTCCCTGATTGCATGGGCTGACTCTGCCTTAGTTCCACCCCAGTGGAGCACAGACCTCCTCAACCTCCTCCAAATCCACCCCCTACACACATATTTTGCCCAAGACATCCAAGCACACTCAGCATTGTTGTGGAGGAAACAGAGAAGGGGTTTCCATGGCACACCTGACAGTAAAGTTCCTCAGATGTCCTCAGAAGACACATCCACTCTCCCTCATCCCTCTGCTAACCTCTCCACAAGTGGTCCTCCCTCCTGCCCTCCCCACACAGAACCTTCCTTCTCATCTGTCTTCCACCCCACAACCCCCGCCCCTAAACGCCTCACCTGCTCCTCAAACACATCGACATAATCCTGCCTCAATTCTTCCAAACGTCTTACCCACACCTACCCGCCCTCCTGTTATTAGATTCAACCCCACTTAAAAACTCGTTGTGGGCTGACCCCGTGGCGCACTCGGGAGAGTGCAGTGCTGGGAGCGCAGCAGTGCTCCCGCCGCAGTTCAGATCCTATATAAGGATGGCCGTGCACTCACTGGCTGAGCACGGTGTGGCCGGTCACAAAAAGACAAAAAAAAAAAAACCTCGTTGTTATTTACGTGCATAAACAGTGTGCGTGCGTGAATGCATGCACATGAGTGTGTCTAAAAACATACAGAAAGTAACAACAGATGTTCACAGTAAGTATCTCTTGAGGTGGATCCACAGATGATTTTATTTCTCCCTTTTCTCTTTTTCTTTTCTTTTTGGAAAATATTTACTTTACCTCAAGCTTCAAAACATTTGCTGGTATTCAAAACAATTAAGAAAATATAAATGCCTCAAGAACACACTTCCCTACTCAAGTCTTCCTTGTCTCTTAATTGTAATTTCTACAATGAACAAATACTTCCTTTCAGTAAAATGATTTTGTAATAGCAACCTTTAACAGTAACTTTAAATGACTCTCTCTGAGTTGCCCAGGCCTAATAAAATGTCCCACTTACTTTGGTTTACTCCACAAGGCCAACAGCTCTGGAACTGTCTCCCAGTAAGCAGGAGCTTCTGTAAATTCTACTGTCTGGGCAGAGATCCTCAGCCTGGGTCCTACTGACATTTGGGGCTGGATAATTCCTTGTGGTGGTGTGCACTGCAGGATTTTAGCAACCTCCCTGAGCTCTACCCACTAGGTACCAGCAGTAGCATTCCCCACCCCTACCAACTTCATGACCATTAATAATGTCTCCAGACATTGCCAGATGACTCTGGGGAGCAAAATCACCTGCGGTTATGAACCACTGGTGTAGGCATAGCACAGTGTGGCTGCATAGGATATATACGTTAGGAGGTAGGAGGCCTGGGTCCTAAGTGGGGTCACTGCTATCCAAGAGATTATTGGTGCCTCCTTAACCACTCTGGTATGAAGTTCCTCATCTATTGAAAAAGAAGGCTTAAAGAAAAGAATTTGTAAATATGCTTCCAACTTTAATATGTAAGGGAACAGCACTCTTGAAAAGTGTGGGGTTTTGTACAGCAGAGGAAAAACATCTCAGCTGAGTTGTGCTATCCATCCTGTCCGTCCCCCCAACCCCGCCATCCAGCCATCCTCCACATCCTGCCACAGCAACCTTCACAAATCCCAAATCTGAGCATGCCCTTTCCTACTTTATGCCCCTCGGGATCCTGCCCCCCACAGAGCCGGGACATGGGTCAAGAGGGCTGGCTGGGCATCCATTGAGCCAGGACCCAGAGATGATTCAGCATTTACTCTACGTCAGGCACGGTGCTTTCCCCAACGTGCCCTGTCGCCTTCTGCCTTTTTTTCTCTCTCTGCAAAGTGGGTCCCTCTTCTCACTTTTGCCTTCCTTGCTCCTGCTTGTCCTCCAGACCTACACCAAGTGTCCCTCCTCGAAGAGCCCTCCTCAACCTGTTGTCTGGCTAGGACATCCCACCCCCCCCACGCCCACCACTGTGCTCCCTGAGCCATGTCCACGGGCTTCCCACCACCATGGCCATCTTGCTTTGTATAGTATTTGATTCACTTCTCTCATTCTCCCTCTGAAGTCCTGTGTCTGGTCGTATTCAAAGCTCTATCCCTAGAATTCAGACCATGCCTGGGCCAGAGCAGATGTTCCATAAATAGGTCACCAAGTGAGTCCTCACTCCATGTGTATGAGCTGGGAAACCCTGGACAAGGTTTTTACCCTCTTAGCTATACAATGTATGTTTGGGTCCTCCCCAAAATCCATATGTTGAAATCCTAACCCCCAATGTGTGAGTATTAAGAGGTGGGGCCTTTGGGAGGTGATTAGGTCATGAGGGTGAAGCCCTCATGAATGGCATTAGTGACCTTATCAGAGGGACCCTGGGGAGCTGCCTCACCCCTCCACCATGTGAGGACACAGCGAGAAAGCACCGTCTATGAACCAAAAAGTGGCCTTCACCAGACACCAAATGTGCTCGTGCCTTGATCTTGGATTTCCAGCCTCCAAGACTGTGAGACATCAAGTTCAGTTGTGTATAAGCCCCCAGCCTATGGTGTTTTATTATAGCAGCCCAAGCTGACTAGGACACTCTTGGAGTCTCAGTGGTCTTGTCGTTAAACTGGAGATGGGCTGAGTTAGTGGGATGTATCGGGAAGTAGTGATGTATTAGGAACTGTGGTTCTCATTTCTTCAGTTTCAACCAGTTCCAAGGTAGCTTGAGTGGTTAAAATAGAAGGGAGGTCATCATAAGGACTTGGATTTAATATTCTCCAGCTATCGAGCACATTTCTACACACCACTCATTGCCAGAGGTGGTGGGGTTACTTTATAATTAACACAAATCTGTTGTCCCTACAGCAAAGGTAAAACTGAAATACAAGTTCAATGGTTGGGGTCGGTGAAGTGCATCTTCTTGGATATAAAGAACACACTTTCTAAAAGGTTATAACAACTAATGCTCAATCAGAAATAAAGTATATATTATGGCTAAAAAAATAAATAAATGAAAGTAAACTGGAGAGGGTAACGGCTCCTCCCTTGGAGAGCTAAAGTGAGGACAGAACAGGGCCACGCCTGTCACATGCTTCCCAGCCTCAGCCAACCAGGCCCAAGAGAGGCTACTGATCTTCATTAACTAATCTCCTGTCTGGCTGGTGGGCTCAGAAACAGCTCCTGCGAGCTGCAAAAGAAGGCATAAAAAGGCTCCAGTGACCAACGCTGAAGTGTGGAATGTGCAGCAGAAGTGTCTAGGAAAAAACTAGTCAGAACGCCCCACTGAGCCCTGGCCATGACCTGGTAAGCGTCCTCAGCCGGCCAGAGAGAAGGTGAGGCTGGTTCTTGGGGCCCTCGCTTTGACTCACAGTTACACATTAATGCTGCTTTATCCATTTCCGCTCCCCAAGGGCTGCAGGTGACAAGCAGGGCCCTGGGCACAGTCTTCCCGACTCAAGCCTCGGCACTATCGGCTGAGACCCTGCGCAGCCCTGGCTGGAGCTGTCAAGCTCTCTGATGGGGCAGGAGAGGCAGCAGCCCCGAGAGGCAGGAAGCCTGAAGCCCCAGAAGTAGGCGGCCAAGGTGTGAGGACGGGGAAGCGGTTGGGCAGAGGAAGCTCCAATGGCAGGCTTAGGTATGTCACCAGCTCAGCTATGCCATGGGATGAGGAGATGGTCACCTCTTCCAGAAGCTTCTTTAATTGGAGATTGGAGATGAAACGAGATGAGAAAAGGTCTGGATCTGGTGGCCCCAGAAGTCGGAGAAAGAGCTTATCTTTTCAAACAAGTTAGAGGCTGCTCTGTTGTCATCTCCCAATGACAGAGGCCACATTCCCCACTATTTATGTCACTCCTTTAGGTCAAAGCACTGCCCCCACCAAGCCCTCTTAATAGGTTCATCTGCCTCCTGTGGCACAATATGACACAGTGACCCACCCGTAACTGCCCATCCAAGCAGTTTTTTGAATTAGTATTGAATGAATAAAAGGAGGTTTCTTTTTGAAGAGAGTAGCTACAGGTGGAAAGAACCAGTGGTGGAATTCAAAAGATTTCAGAAGACAGCCTCGCCTGGGAGCCTGAAGTCTTTATCCTGGTCCTGAGTTAACAACTGAGCACAGAATGTTGACAAAGTGTGTCTTTCAGAGAAGCCCAACGTGTTCACACCAGGAACTGGAATAAAACCCACATGAAACCCATCCAGCAAAGTTCCTCCCCAGGTGGCAGACACACATGTCCGGATGTACCCAGCCACCTGCCACCATCACCCTTGTGAATCTGACACGGTCAGATGTCATGCTAGCGGAAGACTCCAATTGAAGCTGAGTTAAATTAATTACATCATTTTGCTGTCCAAGCTTAATTCCCCCAAAGTGACATCATGAAACCAGGGCGTTACAGAGGATTAGGGACCAAAGGAAGGTTGATAGGAGTAAGGTTTCCATACACCCATGACTCATGTCTAATACTCATGTACCACATGTGGACCCTCGTGACTCACTATGGATATCCGCAGCAATTCCGTGTGGCCGCCACACATGTGAATGTCCAGCCGTACCTCCTGCTGCTGAGAACACTGAGAGGCCCCTGGCTCAGTCAGAAGGGAGGGAAGCAACAGACAGGACTCATCATCCCAAATGGGGCCTCTCAAGGTCTGTGCTCCTTCTGGAAGAGTTCGAGACTACTTTAGTTCAGTACTTCCCCACAAGTGGTGTTGTCTGGGATGCTAGTAGGTGCTATGTGAAAAATGAAGGGTTGAATATCCAAATATATTTGAGGAAATGTTTAATAAACAGGTTTCCTCACTGGAGGCCTCTTTGGAGATTGTCACCTGCTATTGTTCATTAGGAATGTCCAAGAAGGCAATAGAGCATGCAGCATTTCCCAAAGGTGGTTCACTGTGGAACTCTCTGAAGAAGAATCCCATGGGGTTACTGTGCAGAAGAACACACTCCAAAAAGCCTTTTTAGTTGGAGCTTTTCCACTCATCCTTCTCCCCTGCCATGAAGACAGAGCAATCTCCAGACACTTATGTTTCTAAGAAGGTGAATTCACACCCATCCCTGCTATTGGTCACATTCTGCAGGAGTTTGTCCCTCATTCTAACAAGCTGATAAACATGCTTTGGCTTCCACTGGAGAACTGCTATGTCATGTAGCATAGCGATGCTGAGAAGGACCTCTGCGATTGTCTTATTCTTATTTTACCATTGTGGAAAGTGTGGTCCATAGACCATAAGTGACCGGCTAGAGATGAGACAGCCAGAGAGAGGAAGAGCCAAGACTGGACATCTGTGGTCCTAAATCTCAATCCACAATAATAAGAACAGCTCCTCGTGTACAAATAAATGGAGTTACTAGCTGATTAGCCAATGGGTTACTACAGTAACTAGTTACTAGGTTACTAAATTGGAGAGTCACTATTAGATAAATGGATTGCTAGATATATCTAACAAAAAAGCTTCTTAATAGGAGAGCCAGCAACACCCAAGTGGTGGGAGGCAGTGCTAAAAGGTAGGAGATAAATGCAAATGACTACGGGTTATTCTTTTATGAGTTTCCATAAAATCCTGTGCACAACTCAACCTAGAACCTACTACATTTAATTATAATTATCTATCTGGGGATCTTCTCCCCATATCAGAGTTCTTAGTTGTGGACAACAGGATCCACTTTAGCTAGTTTAAGCAAAAAGATGATTGATGAAAACATACTGGATGGAATCTTTAGGAGGAACAGAAAATAACTGATGTGCCACCAGCAGAGATAGCAGAGCCAGGAGAGATACCCACCCACAACACGGGCTGCTCTAGGGAAAGTTAACTGTTGCTGCCACCCACCACTAGACACCTACAACATAAGGCTGGATGCTAAAAACTCGCAGTGGCCCTAGAAGGACCAGACACCCCACCACCATGCTTTTGAGAACACCTGCACAAGATCACCACCTCACCTTGCTCACCTCTGCATCTGGACCTGGAGCAGGTGCATGTGGTAGGTCAAGCTGAGACACACGCCTTACCTTGTATTATGGACTGAATTGCATCCCTCAAAATTCATACATTGAAGCCCTACCCCCAACATGACTGTATTTGGAAATAAGATCTTTAAAGAGGTAATTAAGGTTAAATGAGGTCATGGGGTAAAGAGGTGGGCTGTCCTAAACCAGTATGTCTGGTGTCATTACAAGAAGAGGAAAAGACGCCAGGAATGCACACACACACAAAGGAAAGACCATGTGAGAACACAGGGAGAAAGTGGCCATCTAGAAGCCAAGGAGAGAGGCCTCAGGAGAAGCCAACACTGCCAACACCTGAATCTTGGACTTCCAGCCTCCAGAACTTTGAGATAATAAATTTCTTTTGTTTAAACCACCCAGTCTGTAGTATTTTGTTATGGCAGCCTGAGTAAACCAATATACCCTGGATTCAAGGGAGCCTGGGAATGTAGTTTGTAACTTTCTAGCCTCAATAATACAGGGATAAAAATTAGAAGGGCCAATCCACAGGATCCATGACACTCTGTCTTAACAACTGGCTCTCCACTGAGTTTAGACATGTACAGGTGCATTTTTTGTTGTTGCAATAGAAAGGGGATTCTACTGGCATTTAGAGGGTGGACCGGTGATGCTAAATATCCTGTAATGCATGGAACATCCCAAGGCCACAAATAATTTTTATACAAAGATGCTAATAGCTCCACTGAGAAGCATTAGACTAGAAGGCAAGCTTCATGAAAACAGAAATCATGTCTTTTTCCTTCTCTCCAACATCAGCACAGAGTCTGGCACACAGGAGATGCTCAATCAAATTGTGTTGAATACGTGTACAAGAAATGAATGATTATAAGGAGTGAAATAATGGATGAATGGCTAGAATAAGAATTGAAACATAGCCCAGTACTAAAAGCAACTAAATATCTGAGCCCTACAGAATGTAAAACTATGTTTTTCTGTTTCTTAGCACCAAACTCTGAGCCTGAAATATAGAAGAAGTTGAAACTGAGCTGCACTGAAGCGATTGTGTGAGTGATTTGTTGGTTGGCTGGTTAATGAGGGGGTCAGTCAGGGAGAGGGTATAGCAGGAGAGATGGGCTGGGGCTGGCCATCGTGGGGAATCACTCAGTCATGCCCTAAGTGGGCAACAAAGTGAGTAGGTCCTGGGGTCATGAAACTCACACACAACCAAAACTCTTTTCATGTGTATCCATCATCAGATAAATGGAGGTGCTTAAAAAGTATCAGAATCTCCTCTGTTTAAGCCCTCTGAATAGGTTAATACCACCTGAAGGGTGACACAGTGACCAATATGTGCCCATCAAAGAAATTTTTGGATTTGTTTCAAATGCAAGTAGGTCTCCTTTTGAACAGTGTAGTTACAGATACAAAAGGCCACTGGTAGAAATCAAAAGACTTCAGAGAACAGACTCACCTGGATGCCTTTAAGTCTCAACCCTGATCCTGTGTTAATAACTGGGCCAGGAAATGTTTACCAATTGTGTCTTTCAGAAAAGACCAAGGTGTTCAACACCAAGGACTGGAATAAAACCTAAATGAAATTCATCTAGCAAAGTTCCTCCCCAACAGGCACACATATACATCTGGATGTACCCGGCCGCCTGCCCCCACTGCTCTTGTGAACCTGACATGGACGGTGTCATGCCGTGGGTGCTCTGCAACTTCTCTTGGAGCCACTCAAACTTCCCTCCCACCACGATGGCACCACCTCACACCTGGGCCACGACAACTGCTGAAGGCTCCAAGCCTGCCAAGGCTCCCCAGCTCACATCAGCTCTCCTGTGCCACACATACATCTCTCCCAGCCCATTTAACATAACTGTGTCTCCTGCCATGTTGCACATACAAAAACACATCCAATGAAGCAATCAAAGCACTAGTAGAAATAGAAAATGAGAACCAAAGAAAAGAGAAACAGAAGTAGTCCAGCCATTTGCCTCAATGTTTCCCGGAATCCATCACATAAACGAAGTCAGAGGAATCACAAGAACTTCATTAATGGAGAAGAAGAAAACTACAAACTCCTGAAGGAAAGCAACTTTTTCCAATGTGCACATAAGAGATGACTACTATGGGATTTCATGTAGAGAACAATGAGAGACACGAGGAAAAAATTTATCGACAGTGTCACTCACCAAAGATGCAATAGCAGATTTTAGATGGTGGTTTCTTCCCCCCGAGCCAACAGTCTGAAAGTAAAGTGCAATTTAGAGCAGGCCTCATTCCCAACAGTCTCACATGCCTGAAATCTGCATTTTTTTTTGTATCGTGTTTCGCTACTGCCATGCCAGTGATGTCTGTTTCTTCCCTCCCTCTTCTAAGTGGGCATCTCTAGCCCAGTTCCCAGGCTTTCTCTGCCAATGGAAACTCTCTCCCCAGCACTCGCTGGCATGCCCTCGAGCTCCTCCTTGCCCAAGCCACATCGGGCTGCCCCCACCTCTCGACTCATCTCTACTAGAATGCCTTCACCTGTCCTCCCCACAGGCCCTGCAAGGGGAGAGGCAGAGTGAAAAGAAAAGGGGAGAGTAAAGTGGAGAAGCAAGGAGAGGAAAAAGGTGGCAGTTAGGAGGACAGGGGGCAACGAGAGAAGGGAGATGCTCCAGGGCAGGGACAGCTTCACACCAAGGCTTGGCCCAAGCTCTGCCACTTTTCCTGCCTGAACGTTCCTTCCTCTTCCGTCCCGAGGAGCTTCCCTGCAATGCTGCTGCTCCCGAGTGAGCACCTCGTTCCTCCACCCCATGCCCTGTGGCATGGTAGGTTTTGGCCATACCAAGAACTTGATGTTCCTCTAAACACACCGTGGCAGTCCACCCACTCTCCTTTCTCCTCGTCTTCCTTAGTAACAGACCTGGGGGTATATTCGGGGCTGCGATGTGCTCACCTACAAGACCATATTTTGCTGCCTCCCTGGAATCTAGACAGAAGTCACTGGTGAGGCTTCTGAGAAGTCTCTTTCAAGGGGGCTGATTCAGCTGGAAGGAATAGCCTTTTGCCCCTGCCCTTCCCCTTGGCTCCGCCTGAATTACAGACATCCTGGCTGGAGCTCCAGCAGCTATCTTGTGACCTTGAGGACAGAAGTCATATGCCAAGGATGGCAAAACAGAGTGAGAAATCATGGCAACCCTAAATTGCTTGCTTTTGGACTTCCTTATGAAAGAGAAGTAAATTTTCATTTAACTTAAGCCATTTATTTGGTTTTCTCCTTTAGACAGTTAACCCTAAATCTAATGCAGTGCTCATGTAGTATCCTGCCTCTGAGCCTTTGCACAGTTGTTCTCCCTGCAGGAAAGCCTTCCCCTCATCCTGGTGAACTTCTAGTCATGTTTGAATCCTCCACTAGATCATCTCTCCCTGTGTGAAATTTCTAATAGAACCCTCAGGGAGGGCTGATTCCTCCCTTCCAAGCTACACCTCTTCCCTAAACCAGATTAATGCACTTATTATTGTCCTACAATGGTTTACCCCAGTGGTTCTCAAAGTGGGTCCTGGACCAGCAACAGCACCTGGGAGCCCCATCCCAGACCAACTGAATGAAAAACTCCAGGAGTGGGGTCCCTCGAAGTCCATGTTTAACAAGCCCTTCAGGGGATTGTGATGCAGCTCATGTCTGAGACCCATCACTTTATACACGTCAAGTGTCTACAGGAGGAGGGTCTGTATCATCCTGCTTTCATCCAACAACCCTAGATTTGTGGGGTACGTAATAATTGTTCGATAAATATTTGAAGAATTAAATAACAATTGATGAAGGAAAACTGCTGAGAATGAATGATAAATGAATCATTTACATAAAAACACATATTCTCCACTCCGGAGAGCCCTCTGGATATTGGCCAGCTCTCCTCCAACTCAACTCTTAGCAGGTCTTCTTTGGTCCAAAACCCCAGGGGAGAGGCATCCCCTAAGCCTGAGCAGGGATCCTGGTCAACCCTTGACATGCTTTATGGCATGGCTCCCACAGGGGACAAAAAATAAAATAAAAACAGCAAGAGAGAAAAAAGATGAAACCTTTTTTTGAGGGTCAAAGGAAACACCCAACATTTTTGTCCTCGCCTCAAATTTTCCACAAACACTTAAAGCTGTTGTTTACCTGCGTTAGGATTGGTTTCGCTCCAAAATGTTGGGGTGAGTGGACCAGAGTAGCATCCGGTTCTCCACACAGGAACGGGGAGGAGAGCGGAGCGGACATTCCACGTGAGGACGCAGTGACGAGGGGTCCTCAGGCTGCCCAGGAAGGTGAGGACACTCGGCTGCCACCCCTCAGAAGCCCTGTGAAGCCAGCACTGGCAAAAAAGGAATGTCCTTTTCAGCAAATGAACAAATATTCAGCTAAGCTGGAACCAGGATCATGTGCTTCAGATAAAAAATAATTTCAGCACTTTCTCTATTACTTCTCCTATGTGGCCGAGAGAAAAGCAAGGAAGAGGGAGGTGTTTTTGTGCCCAGTAATGCAGCTTAAAAGTTTTTTCTGGGGACCTACTTGTGCCAGGCAGAGGAGGGTGCTGGGGGTCCAGGGTGAGCACAACCCAACTCTGCTCTCAAGTCCTGCTGTCAGACCCAGTAGGTGGGAGCTGACGTCATGGTGGCATCTTTGCTGCTGCCGTCACCACCAGCCTCACCTCTGGGCTGTCAGTCACAAGATGCAGCCAAACTGTCCAAAGTGTGCTTGTAAGGCAATGTGATCAATGCAAATCAGACGTTTTTATGTGATGAGATAGTGAGGCAGAGAGAGTGATTAGCTATCTGGGAAGATCAGGAAAGGTGTGACCAAGGGCGAGATACTGAGCAAGGTTTTGAAGGATAAATAGGAGTTTGCCAACCTTAAGCTAAGGTAGGACACCTGAAAATTCTTTTGTCTCCAGAAGTTTTAAAATATGGATCTGCATGATGGAATCCCATATTTGAATTCATTCTTCAGGAGGATCCCTCTGCACAGTGCTCTTCAGACATTACTGTGCCTATGAATCACCTGGGAGTCTTTTTTTCTTTTTTTGGTTATGAATATTCATGAGATACAGAGCTGGTTGTCACCCCTCATGTCCAAGCTGTGAAGGCCAGATTCACACTGGCAGCTTGCCCATTACCACAAATTGCGATTATACCCTTATCCCCCACCCACCTCCCCTTCCCCCTTTTCCCCCCGACTCCACTTTGTATCCCTAGGTCTGCTCTCTCCCTCTGCAAGTCCAATGCACCACTGTGCTCTTTCTTTCGTTCCCTCTTTCTCTCTTAGCTCCCACTTATGAGTGAGTATATGCAGTATTTATCCCTCTGTGTTTTGCTTATTTCACTCAACATAAGTTTCTCCAGGCTCATCCATGTTGTTGCAAATGGGAGTATCTCATTCTTTTTTATGGCACAGTAGTATTCCATGGTGTGTATATACCACAGTTTCCTTATGCAATCATCCGTTGATGGACATT
Organism: Cynocephalus volans; assembly: GCF_027409185.1. Taxonomy (NCBI): domain Eukaryota; kingdom Metazoa; phylum Chordata; class Mammalia; order Dermoptera; family Cynocephalidae; genus Cynocephalus; species Cynocephalus volans. The sequence continues at coordinate 50,027,796 of NC_084462.1, forward strand.
TAGGTTGGTTCCATGTCTTGGCTATTGTAAATAGAGCTGCGATGAACACGGGAGTGCAGGTATCCCTTTGACATGATGATGTCCACTCCTCTGGGTATATACCTAGAAGTGGGTTTGCTGGATCATATGGAAGATCTATCTGTAGTTGTTTGAGAAACCTCCATACTGTTTTCCATAGTGGCTGTAATATTTTACAGTCCCACCAACAGTGTAGGAGTGTTCCCTTCTCTCCACACTCTTGCCAGTATTTATTATTCTCTGTCTTTTTGATTATAGCCAGTCCCACTAGGGTGAGGTGGTATCTCAAAGTAGTTTTAATTTGCATTTCCTTGATACCTGGTGATTTTGAGTATTTTGTCATGTATCTGTTAGCCATTTGTATGTCTTCCTTTGAAAAATGTCTATTTGGCTCCTTTGCCTATTTTTTAACTGGGCTATTTGTTTTTTGTTGTTCTTGTTGTTGTGTAATTGCTTGAGTTCCTTGTATATTATGGATATTAATCCCTTGTCAGATGCATACTTAGCAAAAATTTTCTCCCACTCTGTAGGTTGTTGTTTCACTCTGTTGATTGTTTCCTTTGCTGTGCAGAAACTTTTTAGTTTGACATAATCTTATTTGCTTATTTTTTTCTTTTTGTGCTTGTGCTTTCAGGCTCATGTTCATGAAGTCTGTGCCCAGACCTAGTTGCTGAAGTGTTACACCTATATTTTCCCTTAGTAATGTTACAGTTTCAGGTCTTATACTTAAGTCTTTAATCCGTTTTGAGTTGATTTTAGTATATGGTGAGAGGCACATATCTAGTTTCATTCTTCTGCATATAGACATCTAGTTTTCCCAGCACCACTTGTTGCAGAGGCAGTCTTTTCCCCAATGTAGATATTTTTGTTGCCTTTGTCCAGTATCAGATGGCTGTAAGCCTGCGGGGTGATTTCTATGTTCTCAATTCTGCTCCACTTGTCTGAGTGTCTATTTTTATGCCAGTACCATGCTGTTTTGGCTACAATAGCTTTGTAGTATAATTTGAAGTCAGGTAGTGTTGTGTTTCCAGTTTTATTTATTTTTGCTCAGGATTGCTTTGGCTATTATGGGTCTTCTGTTGTTCCATATGAAAGTTAGGATTGTTTTTCCATTTCTGGGAAGAATGACATTGGTATATCTTCTTAAATGATTCTGGTTCAGAAAGTCTGGGCTGAGACCTAAGAATTTGCATTTCTAATAAAGGCCCAGGAGATGCCAATGCTGCTGGTCCACAAACCATACTTTAGGTAGCAAGGAAAGTGGTTCTGAACTACACAGAGAAGCCCTTGGGGAGCCACTATCACCCTCAAGCTCAGATCACACCTTGAATAATTAAATCAGAGGGCCTGGGGAGGGGAGACCCAGGCCTTGGTAGTTCCTAAAGTTCCCCAGGTGATCCCAATATGCAGACAGGACAACAGAGTGCCACTGATGATTAACAGGGCTGTGACCTCATCTCTTCCAGGGATACTATTATCACCCCCTTTGACAGGCAGTGAGGAAACAATTCCAGAGAGGGAATTGGCTTCTCCAGGGCCACACAGTTAGACGGGTGCTGTACACTGGCCCCTTACTTTTCAAAGTGTGGTCCCAGAACAGCAGCCATAGCCTCCCCTGGGAGCTTGTTAGAAAAGCATCTTAAATGGTCCTGTAAATAAATTAGGGGACCCTTCCTGTCATCCAGAAGAATGTCAATATCCAGAGAACTGCTCCCTTCAGCTGCTCAACTGCTCTGTGAGATCTGAAAGTGTCTCTGAGCAGAAGCAGGAATCTGAGGCAGATGCCCTGGGTATGAACACCAGTGGCCCCAATTACTAAGCTGTATGGCAGTTTCTTCCCCACACTGTTCCAGGGGTAGACACAACAGTAGCTATGCTTGTTCAGGTGGCCCTGGGCACATGGCAATATGAAGGACAGGGCCCTATGCTCGGCCAACTTCAGTAAACATCTACAGCTACTGACCCAATGGCCACACAAAGCACGTTAGCTAGCCATGGAGTATCAAACCCAGACAAGGACAGAGTATTTCCCCACGTCTCCTGGCAAAAGACTGTTCTCACGTTTCTTGTGACAGATGTGGCTCTCACTTTGATCCCTCCCTCCAAAAAGTACCGTGGGCCTCCTAAAAGCCCTTTGTTCCCAGAGCAGCTTAGCAAGGAATCTGCAGAGCTGCTGTGGGAAGCCATCAGGCGTAATCCCTGCTGGAGGAAGCAGCTGGCCCTCCAGCTGGGCCCAGGTGACAGGATGCAGGCAGAGGTGGCTGGGTGAACTCTGTAGCAGCCACATAAAGCCAGCACTCTGTGGCCCTCCGTGCAGGGGCTCAGCCTCTGAAGCACTCACTCTTCCAACTCCAAGGAGAGGGGGCCAGGCCTTGCCACTCCTCTGCCCAGGACTTTTTTCCTCTTGGTGATGCAGCCAGCTGGTGTGGGGAAGCCTGGCCCAACAGGGAACACAGCATCATGTTCTCCCCTGTGGGGCTTCCCTGGAGAGTCTGGTGCTCTAAATTGTAATGGCTGCACCAGTGCTTCTCAAACTTCTATGTGCGTGGGAATCAAATCACTGGGGGTCTCATTTTAATTTAGAGCTGCATCCAGCAGATCTGAGATTCTGCATTTCTAACAAGTTTCCAAGGGTTGCCAGGGCTGCTGGCCCATGGACCACACTTTGAATAGGGAAGGTTCAGGTTTGAATACTTTCTGAGACCATTCCTGACTGCATGGCATGGAGAAAGGCATTTACATCTTGGAACTTCTGTTTCTCCCTCTGCAAGGTGGAGTAATAATCAACACCTACTCCACAGGTTGGGACGCCACCAGCTCTGAGTGAGTGAAGAGAGGAGTAGAGCTCAACCCCCGGCTATGCCTGCTGTAAAGCAAGAGAAAGACCCTGTAAGGATGTGCAAGGAGGGTTTGGGGCCTGCTGACATTCTAACTTCCAAGAGGTGATGTGGCTGCATGGGTTTTAGAATCAAACAGACTTGAACGGCTCTCTGAGTCTCCAGCCATTCCTCATAACATGGACAGTAAGACATAACAGCTTTGTTGCTGGGAAGAGGGAGGGAAGGAGGGAAGGAGGGAGGGAGGGAGGGAGGGAGGGAGGGAGGGAGGGAAGGAAGGAAGGAAGGAAGGAAGGAAGGAAGGAAGGAAGGAAGGAAGGAAGGAAGGAAGGAAGGAAGGAAGGAAGGAAGGAAGGAAGGAAAGGTAAAGTGCTTAACACAGGACTTAGCAGATAGGAGATGCTCAAATGTTTATTTCCTATGTTATTTGTCTTTTTTTTTTTTTTTTTCTGTAAGTTTTCTGCTTTCCTATCTTTCCAGAGAAAATGCAACTACAATCCCACAGGGTCAACTAGAAGCTTCTGAAGAAAATCATTCAATGACCACAAGCATGAATGTTTGTCTCTAAACCACACTATTAGTCAGGATCCTTTGGTTATAAGTGACAGAAACTCCAATTCAAACCATCTAAAAAAGGTGTTAAGGCTCCCTTTGCCGAGAAGTCCACAGGGTTCAGGCATGGCTGATCTTTGTACCCAATTGATATGACCAGGCACGTGTCTCTGTCTCTTTGTTCTGCTTTCCCTGGCTTCCTTCCTGGGCAGGCTGTCTCCATGTGGTGACAGCGATGATTTCCAGCAGCTTCAGGTTGGCAGACCTGGCAGAAAAAGAGATCTTCTTTCCCAAACAATCAAAAGAAAGCCCCAGGGCAATTCTTATTGGCTCCAAGTTCAGAGATGTGCCTGTCCCCAAGTGACCTGCTCAGCCATGGGTGACATGTCCATCCTGGAGGCAGGGACAGAACCCAGCCACCCAATCACTTTGATAGAGTAAAAAGGAGGTGTGTTAGTTTGCTAGGGCTGCCATAATAAGTACCACAAACCGGGTGGCTTAAACAACAGATGTTTATTATCTCACAGTCCTGGAGGCCAGAAGTCCAAAATCAAGGTGTCGCAAGGTTGCTTCAGGAGATTCTGACGGTGAATCCATTCCAGGCCTCTCCTAGCTTCTGGTGGTGACTGACAATCCCTGGCCATCTTTCACTTGTAGCTGTAATCACTGCAATCTCTGCCTCTGCTTTCTTCTGAGTCTTCTGTGCCACATGGCCTGCTTATAACAATACCAGTCATCAGATTTAGGGCCCACCCTAATCCACAATGACCTCATCCTAACTAATTGCACCTGCAAAGACCCTATTTCCGCATAAAGTCACATTCTGAGCTTCCGAGTGGACAAGAATTTGGGAAGTGGGGGGGCACTATTCAACCTAGTGTAAGTGGTAAGCCAGAAGAAAAATTGAGAATGGATTCCAGATACTAAAAAAGGAGAATGTGGATGTTTGGCAGGCAAAATCCAAAACCAGCAGATGTCCATTATACCACGTAAACTACCGATCATCAAGTTGTCAAAATAGCAGAGATCTTAAGCAAACCTGCTGTCTCACTACCTCAAAACAACTGTGCCTAGTGAACTCCACAAGAGAAATCCCACAGGAACCAAGTTCTACAGTAACCAGGAATCTCTCTTTGATGGGAATGTTTCTGAGAAGCTGAGCTAAATTTGTAACTGGAATTCTCTTGAAGCAAACTTACTGTCTGCCCAACTCTTCTGACTTCAGAATATGTTTAAAATATTGAGCACCCTATTCCTACAGGGAATTCAACTTCTGGCCCATACAGTCCAGCTATGTCTAAAAATGTAAAGTTACTCTGAAGAGGCAAAGTCAACTATTTCTGAATCTCTAGCCTCAGGAGGCATATCCTCCAACTTGGCTAAACTGAACCCGTCTTCTCAGAATTACCATCACCGAGACTCTAGCCTGGTTACAGATTTTACTTCTTTTCCTCACTGCAGAAAGAAATGCAACTTTCAGTATCTTGAGGGAAAAAAAATCTAAAAGAACATAGGCCAAACTCTTACCAGTGGTTATCTCTGGATGGCAGGATAAAGGAGAGTTTCACAAGAGCATATGTTATTTTTGAATAAAATATATAAAAATATATAAGGACACTTTTAAATTAAAAATAACTTCTTGCAGTTCTGGTAAGCCTATTATACCACATTGCTGGGCTAACAACCATTAACTTATGATCTATGGCAAATAGCAAAATTTCTCCCCTAACAACAACAAAAACAAAATCTAGCGAAACAACAATGAAAACAGACCAGTGCATGTGAAGAAACACCAGGCAAATGACATTTTTCATTCTACTTTCCTTAAAGAAGCAATGATTTCCCATTTGATGTCGTAATGCTCCCTGGGGACCTGAGAGCTGGACAAAGGCCAGGAGTCCCTGGTCTGAGTCACAGTGTCTCTGCTCCCAGCTGTATAACTCTGGGCAAGCCCACTTTACCCATCTGGGCCTCAGTTTCCTCATTTTCTAAAAATATCCCCATGAACTCATTTATATAGTTGTCACATTCAAATAGGTCAACTTATGGGAAGGAGCTTTGAAAACACTGTAAACATTATAAGGGATATTAATAAAACTTTTAATTATTTAAGTATATGCAGCACCCTGCCTGACCCCAATAAAGTGCACACACAAGCAAAAGGTAATCCTTTTCCTCAAAATGATAGCTTTTCTTACTTGTCTATTTTAACTGATGCCGAGAACTGAAATGATCATGCTCCTTGATCCATGCAATGTAACCGTGCAAGTTTCTACTCATTTATTTATTCCCTTTTTGCTCCATTCCCCCACTCCCTTTTCCCTCCTCCCTTCCCTACCACTTTATTCTGTTTAATATATAGTTTTTTGTACATATTCCTCAAAAGCTGTAAATGTTTGTGTGGGTGTATTTTTTAATTTACGAAATGGCCTTGATGTGTCATTCTGCTTCCCAGAGGTCTCACTAACACTGTGTTCTTAAGGTCCAGCGCTGCTGCTGGTGGCTACCTGATCTGTTTCCTCTGCTTGCAGCATTATACCTCATGTGCATCTGAGGCACTTTGCCACCCTTATCCTCTAGTTGATGGATGACTCCCTACCTTCATGAATAACACTGCAATGAACATCTTTGTGCAGATGTCACCATACTTGGTATTAGACAGATTTCTAATAGATCTAAAGTGATATAGGGCCGAGCCCATGGCGCACTCGGGAGAGGCGCTGGGAGCACAGCGACGCTCCCGCCGCGGGTTCGGATCCTATATGGGAACGGCCGGTGCACTCACTGGCTGGGTGCCGGTCACGAAAAAGACAAAAAAATAAAATAAAATAAAATAAAGTGATATATAATTGATATAAAGTGACATCTTGTTTAATAGATAAAATATAAAGATATAAAGTGGTATCTTGTTTAATTTTCATCTAATTGAGTACTAATGATATTAATCACCTCTTCATGTCTTTATTATTTGGGGTGGGGAGATTCTTCTTTTAAAAATTGCCAGATCATATCCTTTTCCCATTTTGTTAGGAGTTGCTATCTTTTTTCCTATTGATTCGAGAATTTTCTTGAATAGCCTAGATAGATCTTCTCCCATTCTGTCATCGATTATAAACTTTGTCCATGTGACTAGACTAGAAATCCTTAATTTTGATGTAATCAAATTCAGCTCTTTTCTGCCCTATGGTTTGCATTTTCCACAGGACTCCTTATCAGCACCACCACCAGCTCCCCGCCAGCCTGCTGCTCCACTGCTAGTATCCCATCCTAGCAAGCAAATCTCTCTTTGTGGCTCAAACTCTCCTGTTGGCCTAAAGATGAAATCAAAGCACCTTGCATTGGTATGCAGGGCCCTTTGCAATTTAATCCCAACCTTTCCCGCCACCTCTTTTTTGCTATATAAAGCCCCCACTTCCATCCACAGCTCTGCCTCACACTCGTTTGCACACTTTTAAGATATCCTTGTCCTCTTCTTAACTGGTAAATGTGAAGACTTTTTCAACTGTTGCTTTTGCTTTTGCATATTTGGGGAGTTTTTCCTACTCAAAACACCACCAATAATATGCACATTTAACGAACGTGGTTTCCACTTTGGGAGACAAATCCTAATGGCCCGTGACATGTTACTGTTATTAAAGTCATAATCGTAGAGTAGTATGTATTTAGAAGGAGCAACACTCACATCTTCATTTTATAGGTCAGAAAGCTGAACCTTTGTCAAAACAGTGCCAGACACGTGTTAAACAGGGCAAGACAGATTTTGTTCAGACTATTGCTGCAGGGGAGAGAGACTGCAGTATAAACTGAGCTCGAATCCAGCTAAGACAAAGGTGACTGAGGTTTTTCAAGGGAGAAAAGAGAAGGAAGAAGAAGGGTTATGAAGATGTCAAAAAGGGGAGATTTAAAAAGGGCTTTGAGGAAATGGAAGATTACAGAGAAGGTGGTGAGTGGAAAATTACTGGAAATAGTTTGGCAAAGCAGGTTGGGACAGTGTACATTTTGCAGTTTGGCTGCATTGCATTTTTCTGAGCAAAACTCAGCACGGGGCTGGGGTCACCTTTAGGGACATGGCTAGTGCAGATGCAAGCCAAGCTGAAGTTTGGACAAGCCTCTTAGCACAGCATTGGGCCAACTCACGCGTGGCTGTACAGTCAACAAGCGGCAAGGCCTGGATTTAAACACAAGTCTGCCTGACCACAGAACCCAAATTCAACCCCTGTTTTAGGCTGGTGTTTGCAATTTTGCCAAAGTGTGGAGGGAGCCCCAGGTGAGGCTTGTGAGCGGGAGGGAGTCACTTCACGAGCGAAGCCACCCAGCTGCCTGCAGCTTTGCGGTTCTCCTCTGTTCCAGAGGTAACAGGAACTCTCGTGAAGAAAACCACTTGGTAGAAATTTGCCACCAATGGAGAAAAAAATTTTTTTAAAAATTGGTGTGAGAGGTGAAAGAGTGATTAATATGAGGTATAAGAATATGCAAGAACTACTTGCTTATTAATGGGAACGTAATTTAGGAAAAAGCCTAAACATTTTCTTTACAAACCTGGGAAGTCTCAGAAGGTTCTAGAAGAAACCCTCTCAACCTTCAGCATCCTGAAGTACAGTCAACTCCCTGAGGAGGTTTTGCCAGAGAAAGCTGTGTCTTTCGCATGGAAATCAGCCATGAGGCACACCTTTCAGCAAAAAGAGACGTTAGCAACACTCCGTTTTGTGGCAGAGAACAACAGGTTGTAAAACTTGAGTCCCCCTCAGAGTCTAATTTAGATAATTATAGTTTGCCTCCTAGGACTGTCCCTGAGGACTCAGCTGGCTTTGGTTGTCATCATCACTGCTGTTCTTCTAAATTACTGGGCAGGGCAGGATTACAAGGCTAAGCCTACTGCAGAGAAAGCAGAGGAGGGGAGGTGTCTCCCCTATGAGCTAACTAGTCTGCGTCTGACAGAAATGATTAGTTTGTACAGAGCACAATGCCCCTACCTTTGGTATAATGTAATCGGAAAGGTGCTCAAGTGATTTATGTGGTTTTTCCTGTCGGCTAGCCTTTCCAAAATCAGACAGACCTCTTGCCCTATACTGGGACCCCAAATTCTGCTTCACCAGAGACCAGGTTCTGCAACACCAGCTGTCCTGACTCAGAAGCAGCATCACATAGAAGGTAAGAACATCTTGTCAAAGCCATACTGTGTGAATCCGTGTCCTAGTTCTGCCACTCCCACGTGTGTGACGTGGGTTAAATTCTCTCCCATATGCTTGATACTCCTCGTCTGTAGCGTGGGGACCACAGAAATGCCTCCTCACAGCAGTCATGAGAAGTAACTGAGTTCACATTTGCACCACACACAGAGAGAGCCCGGCATGTGCTTGACAGTGTTGGCTCTTACCCGTCCACCCAGGATCAGCCTACGAGCCTCTCTGAGCTGGACCCTAGCCAACATCATGCAGTTATTGCAGATGACAAGAGTAGGTAGTGCGTATATGTCACTGTGCATAGGTGAGATGACACAAAGAGTTTGTGGATCCTTGGGGTGTGGAGGAGAGACAGGACCACAGGGTCCAGGACAGCATCTGTCATATACTGGCTGTGGGTCTTGGGTCACACACCTCCCCTTTTAGTGCCACAATTTCCCCATCTGAAAGATGTCACAGGTGGAGAAAACCATTTCTTAATTCTCATACTTCCATGAGAAGTATGAGACTCTTAACCACTGTTTGGGCATGGCTGAGACATTCTTGCCAAGTCAGATTTTATCATCATCCCAATTTGTGGTGTTTACATCTGTACTGAAATAAGTTGCCTAGAATAAAGACCACATAGTGAAATCTAGAAAAGAAATAGTGAAAGATCCCTACCCAGACTTCCAAGATGTTGCTGAGATTGGGATTAGGGGGGTGGGGGAAAGGAGTGAGTCCCTTAGTCTGTCTGACAAAGGACAGAAAGAGGAAAAGCATGTGCCAGGAGACGTTTCATAAATCAAGGAAGGGGGTGTTCAGAGATACCCTCGGGGACCTGACGCCACCACTGCCATCACCCACAGATGGCTGCAAAGTCCAAGCCCTTTGATCCCTTGGAGAGGGACTGGCTGAGGGCCCACCTGGGAGCACGTTTCTGAATTTTTTCGCCTGAGCACTGGAAGACTCAGTGGTGTTGCCTCTTCTGTCCCTTAACAACAAGCAGTTCAGACAGTCATTCTGACCCTCAGTGAAATCCATTCACTATCACACTCTGCCCAGCCTTCCTCAGATGGGGATTATGGCCTGACAGCAAAGAGGAAATGAATTAGACTGGAGAACAGGGCGAAGGCCAAGATTAACCCAGGGGGCCAAGTTGGCCAAGGAAGGTGCAGGAACCTTGAACTCAAGGGCAGATGTCCAAGGCTTCCCAATCCCAGACATGTCTGCACTGTCTTTCAGTTCACACATAGCAGAGAGAGCAAGGTGGACACCCCCGGCAGCACCCTCCAGAGAGGAGAGGAATCACCTTAGAATAGGAATGGGCAGCTTCAAGCACCCACTGTCCAGGGCAGGAGCCATTAAAACCTGCACAACAGCTGGAAGCCACCAGAACCACACACACTGGCAGTGTTGGGGCTGCTCCAGGTGCTGCAGCTCAGCTGGGTCTGCGGTGTCCCCCCCAGAGTGTGAAGAGCACCTTCAGGTGTGGTTAGCAGGAGGGCATCGTGCCCATCCTACCGCCACACCTGATTCAGCTCAGTGCCTTCTGGCACCTGGAAATGTGCCCAGCATACACTGGGCACTCAGCAGAGGGTAGCGATGGGGGGACTTATTCTAACACACATTCTGGTCCTCTGCATGGTCTGGGACAAGACTCTCTCGGTCTCCGTTCTGCCCCCCGAGTGTAGTGTGAGATGGCATGGAATAATGCGTAGAAAACCATTCAGTAGACTCAAAATGCTCCACAAAGGCAAGGGATAAAAGATTAGAAAACAGTCTCCTCAACATGGATGAACCTGGAGGACCTTATGCTAAGCGAAGTAAGCCAGGCACAGAGACACAAATACTGCCTGATCTCACATATATGTGGAATCTAAAAAAAAAGCTGAACTCATAGAAGCAGAGAGTAGAATGGGGGTTACCAGGGCCTGGGGCAGGGGACTGGGGAGATGTTGGTCACAGGACACACAATTTCAGGTAGACAGGAGGAGTAAGTTGAGAAGATCTATTGTACAACACGGTGGCTACAGCTAACAACGATGTATCATATTCTTGAAAATTGCTGAGTGTTCGCACCACGAAAAATGACATCTGTGAGGTAGTGCATATGTTAGTGAGCTCAACTGAGCCATTCCACAATGTATTTCAAAACAATATGTTACATGATAAACATATACAATCTTTTGTCAAAAAAATTCTTAAAAAAAGAAAACTGTCCTCATTCTTCTCAAATACACTCAGAGAATAACATTTCATGGCTAAACAAGGGGAAGAATTCTATTTTCTCACTTTCATCTATTACAGTGTCCACAAACTGGGCTCATAATTGACATACACACGCCTCAGACACAGAAATGCGTGCACGCACACACACACTCACTTTGCCACCTCGACCCTGCTGTTCCCGGGGCTCCCTCCAGTCTCGGAGTCTGGGACTCACGATACACCACTCCCCGGTCCCATGCCACATCGTGAGTCCCTCCCACCCCTGCACAGCTCTCAGACTTCTTCTCCCCACCCTGACCTGACACTCTTGCCTGGGCTTCTCCAGCTGCATCTGCTCCTGCCCCGCCACCTCCATTCTCCCTGCTCCGGCCAGAGTGATCTTTCCAGACCATTCATCTGACCGTGTCACTCCTTCCAGGCACTTCCACAGTTCAGGATCCTGTCAAGAAGTGCCTGGGTCACTTTGCCCTTGGCTTCCTCTTGGGCCTCATCCCCAAACACTCTCCCACTTTGCTCTCCTGACTCCACAGGAATGGGCCTTTTGTCAGACCTTCCAGGACATCAGCCTTCCTCATGCCTCAGGTGCTTCAGACACTGTTCTCTCTGCCGGGAACACTCTGCTCCTCCCTCCTCCAGCCGGGAAGTCCCTGTGTTCCCTCTGGTTTCTGTGCAAATGTCTTCTGCTGGGAATCTTTCCCTGATGATACCCCTGACCCCGTCCCACACTTGCCCCACCCCCTCAAATGGAACTGCTTTCTTAGCACCTTACTTCTTCCATCTTTGGTACTTATCACAATTTGTAATTATACATTTGGATTACTTTTCTTACTTGGGTCTCCAGCACCAGATGAAAGCACCAGAGCTGGAATGACATCTCCTCTGTTCGCTTCTGTGTCTTTAGAGCGTGGTCAGACATGTGCTAGGTGATGACGGCTGAAATGAATGATCCCGTGGGAATTAGAACTATCTTCAGTTTTACTTTATATTTTTTAAAAGCCTGCCTGTAAATAGTTTTACTTGATCTGAGTGACCCTCGAGTAAATAGGGTTGTTTGCCACTGATCTAAGGTGGTGGTTCTCAAACGTGGCAGCCTATTGTCAACAGGGGAGCTTTCATAAAGTGCTGAACCTGGCTCCCATCCTCAGAAAGTTTGTTTTAAATGACCTGAGGGGGATCAGGCCCTCATATTTTTAAAAATTTCCCCCACTGACTCTACTGTGCAGCCAGGACAGAGAACCTCTGGCCTAAGGGGTGCAGCCTGAGTCCTTCTGGGGGCCCAACAGTCAGGAAGAAGTGAGGCCATCAGCCTGGGAAGCTCATCTAATTTGAAGGAGAAGCCATCAGATTGGGGCAGAGGAAATGGGATCCTGCCTCCAAATAAGGGACAAATAAGACCCGGACTACTTGTCAGAGGTTCTTACCAAGCAAAGAAGAAAGCAGGAGAGAAAGCAGAAAGCCTGGACCTCCAGACAGGTTGACTGTGGCAGTCGGCAAGGGCTGGGAGTACCAGGAAAGACCACCATGCATGCTCAGGCCTGGGGCAGCAAGACCAAGGGCCCAGAAGGACGGGATCCTAAGGAACCACCAGTGCACCCTGCTTTGGCTCAAGCCCAGGACGCATCTGACACATCAGCCTCAAATTCTCCAGGGCCTTAGGACTGCTGAATCTGGGGACAGCACAGACTAACTACAGCCAGAGAAATTCCTCTCTAATTTTCAAGGCCCACTTAGAGTTTGATGCTTAGAAAGCAAACTCTTCTTTTGTGAAAATCTAGAGTTATGAAACCCCAAATAGACAAAAGTGCCATTGATGAGCCTGGCCTCCTCTCCCTCCATCTTCTGGGCATCATTTATCAGCTCAGCTTATGACTCTGTTGTTTCTGTCTGTTTGCATTTGGGTCTGTGCTCCAAGAAAAGGACGAGATTGACAACTTGAAGAGAGAATGGCCCTCTCCTCTCCAGCCTGGAAGGGCCGACATCTCCTTGGCAATCAGCCCACCTGACTTACTGTCCCCCTAATGAGTAGAACGAGCTGGTGATTAAAGAACTGCAGACAAGGCCCCCTCAGGAGGCATGGCAAACCCCCGGAGACTCTGGTGGGGCTGCCAGTAGCTCGTTCCCCAGGTGGCCCCGACCAACAGGGGCAGATTCGCACCAAAACTGTACTGCCTCCACCCACACCAGGCAGCAGCCACCAGATGCCTGGAGCACGGGCCTGGTGTGGTGTTTGCAGTAAAACTGGGTTGCCCCTAGATAGGTGGGCAGTGGGGGCCCAGCCAGAACCCAGGCAAAGAAACTGGGAGCCGAGGGACAGAGCAAAGAAGCGTTGCTAGGAGTCGTATTCCTCACTAGGCTGATGAGTAGAGGAAGGCAGGCCAGGGAGTCAGGAGTGTTCTCCAAGAGCATGAGGTCCTGGTCTGGATGCCACCGCACATGGAGATGAAGACAGTGATCAAGATGGCAGAGGGGACAGAGGCTGGGTGCATAGAGCAAGCCACACACCCAGCCTGATGGGACAGAATAAACGGGTGAAAGTGACCTCGGTCCATTAAAAACTACTTCCAGCAAGTAGGAAAAATGTTAAAAATGACAGCATTTGACTGTCAAGTCCCATCCCAAGGCACAGCCTTGTTTGCAGGCTCTGGCATAAGCCCTCACTGTCAAATGAGGTTTGTGGATTTTAGTGATTTAAGTGGAACAAGTTGCAATCCACCATCCCTGAGCCCTGCGAGAGGGATGGTGGCCCAGCAAGGTAGGAGGGGAAGGTGACAGTGTGTGCCATGCCAGCAAAAGGGATACCTGGGAGCCTTCTGAGCACCCCCAGCCAGCCACCTGCTGGGCCTCACTGCCTCTTCTGTGCATTGAAAGGGTTTGACTGACACTATTCTGTTTTTTCTTTGACTCCTGGGCAGCTGAAGGAAAGAGGATTTCTATGGGTCCTACTGATCAGGCTTTCCTATATTGTTTGTAACTTTTTCCCCTTTATAAGCTGCTCTCGATGTTTCTTTGCAAGATGAAAGCCTGTTCCCCAAGATTAAATGTGAATGTGTGAAATAGCACGGTGGAGTTTACCTTAAAGCCAACCTGACCCACACAAAACACACAATCTTGAGTGTCTACTGAGCAATGAAAACCCTTACCGCTACCAACAAAGACCACAACCACAATGATAAAGAACATTGCTGAGCATCTACTACAGGCCAGATACAGTGCAAAGAGTTTCAATTAGACTCCCTTAATCCTCACAACAACCCGGTGAGACAGGGACTCTTATTTTCCTATTTAACAGATAAGGAAAATGAAGCAGAGAACTGACAAGTCTCACAGGTAGAAAGTGTCTAAGGCAGATTTTTAATCCAGGAAGTCAAGACTCTAAAACCCATACTTATGGCTTCTTCCCAATACTGTCTCCAGTAACAACGCCATACAAGAAAGAGTTCATGAGATGTTCACGTACTTGCTGTGTAACAAGCCCACTCCAATACCTATGGGCTAAAACAATATTGATTGTTTCTCATGATTCTGTGTGTAAACTGTGTGGGCTGGATGACTGTCCAAGATGGCCTCACTTATGGATTTGGCATTGGCTTGATGTTGGCTGAGGTGATCAGAGTGAATTCAACGTCCAGCAGGCTACCCTATACTCATTCGCACAGCCATGGTCCAGGATCCCCAGGAGCAGCAAGAGGGCAAGCTTCAATGCACAAACATTTCATAATTTTATAATCCTCTTTAATATCACATTTGCTGATGTCACACAGTTAAGGTGGGATTCACTAGGTGAAGAAATAAACTCCTCTTCTTTTTGGGAGAGTCAGTAAAGTTATATTGCAAACAGGTGACATGCCAAAATGGGAGAAATTGGGGGCCATTTTTTGCAGTATATGCCTTACACACACACACACACACCCAGTGCCATGGGAGTTTAACGCAGTGCCTAACATGGTAGACACTCAGTACATTTATTTTGAATGATTGCTTGTTCCGAGAGATTCAATACTATCAGGTAACCAGAGACTGATAAACTCAAGAATCAAGATTGTTGATTTGTTTATCCTGAACACTCTTCACTGGGGTCATAGCAGGAGCCACAAATAAGCAAAGCTTCCTCTTTCACTGGAAAGGATCCTGATGCTGTTCCTATAATTACGACCATGAAATGCTCCACCCTTCACAATGTCCTTGAGCCACAGAGGCACATACACTCGAACCACCTAGCCAACATTTCTTCTTGGCTGGATTAAAAGTGTCCTAAGTATACAGACTATGCCAATTACTCACCGTCCATTCCCTTTATCCCTAATGAAGAGGAACTTGGTTTTGCCTGGGGTGTAGTGTGTTCCCCAAATCGCCCTTCCAGTAGGGGCTGTGTGTATGGTTATGGCCAGCAAGAAAGAACTGAGGGCCGGGGGAAACTTGTACTTTGCTGATACAGGCTCTGGTTTCCTATAGACACTCCCGCTTTCTTCTTCCTGCTTCTTCCTGCCTGCAGTGGGGATGGGAAGCTGGAGGAGCAGTGATCACCTATGATGGCAAAGCCACAATCGTAAGCATAAGGTGGCAGGGCAGAAAGGCAAAAAGAGCTCACATTTTTAAAGATGTCTTCGAGCCACCACTCCAGCCCTAGACCACTACCCCAGTCTCCTTATGCAAGGCACACAAACCCCTTACTTGTTGACGTCACTGTTCATTGTGGCTTCTGTCATTTGCAGTAAACTCGATACGTCAGAGCCAAAGTCATGCTTTCCCCCAAACCTGGCCATCTTCCTGTCTTTGGACATGTACAAGTCAAGAATCAATGGCCATCACGAGTTCCCCCACCTCCCTCATCCTCTGTGCTGAGCCCTCTCAGTGACCTCAAATCTGTCTTTATCTCTCCTCCCACTGACGACAACCCACCCCAGCCCCAGTCATTTGCTACCCGGCCACCAGAGTGATCTTCTCAAAGTATAGACCTTCTCAGTTCACTTCCCTGCTTCCAACCCTGCAAAGGCATCTTCTGCATTTAAGAGACAGACCTAGACCTTGTACCTGACCCCACAGCCTGGGGGGCCTGGCCCACACCTCCTCTCCACACCCCTCCCCATCCCAGGCTCCATGCACTCTGGCCTTCTTTCAAATCAGGGTTTCCAAACTTGTTTCACATTAGAATCACACAGGGTCTTTTAAAATGAAACCAAACCACAATCTCTGGGGGTATAGCCCAGGCACTGGTATTTTTCAGGCTCTCCAGGCAATTCCAGGGTGCAGACAAATTTGGAGACCACTGTGTCTTCAACCAGGTGGTGCTCTCCCCAGCCACGTGTGGTCTTCCCACTGCCTGCTCCACTCAGCCCACCCCACCTCCTCCCCTCCTCCCCCAATACATTCCTGTTCTTCAGCCAACAGCCTAGATGTCACTGTCTCAGGGAAGCTTTTCCAAGCGCCCAAACCAGGTCGGGTGTGCCTGATCCAAACTCTCAGAGCCTGTGATTCTCTCCTCCAGAACACTTATGGCAGTTGTTCATTTTACTGTATTCTGTGATGACTTGCTCAGTGTCTGGCTGCTGCACCAGACTATAAGCTTTCTTAAGTCAGGTCCTTTCTGATCTCACCTGTATTGTGTCACCAGAGCCAAGCATGCTGTCTGAGCTTAGCAGGTATGCAACACATTTGTTGAAGAAGTGAATGGTAAGTATTATTTCCACCTTATAGATGTGGGTACTGAGACTCAAAATCTAAGATCCCACTGTTAGTGTGGAACGGAGGAATACTCAAACCCAGGTTTTAATATGCTTCTGAGTCACTGGTTCTCAAACTATCACTGCAACAGAATCACCCGAAGGGCTTGTTAAACCCAGATGGCTGGGCCTCAGCCCAGAGTTTCTGATGCAACAGATCTGGGGAGGAGCCAGGAAATGCAAAATTTGCATTTCTGTCAAGTTCCTGGATGACGCTGATGCTGCAGGTCCAGGACCACAGTGAGGACCACTCCCCAAGCTCCCCTTCTTTGAGCACCTCCCCTCTTTGGGTGCATTTGGTGACGTAGAAAAGTCAAGGTGAATCCAAATCCACCTTTAATCTGACAACTGTCCTTTTAACTTCTCTTCTTCCTCTTTTTTTTTTTTTTTTTTTTTGAGTTTTTACACAAGGATTATATTTGCATTTTTATAATCCGATATCGGTCCAAGGTTATAAGAAGGTCCCCCCTCCTCCCCACCACCCTGCTGACAGAGAGAACCCAGTTGTTCAAAGCTCAGAGTCTCCCCAGGGGGCGGGCAAAGGCTCCTAATGACTTGGCAGCCAAGTGGCAAAGGGGTCTAGCAGACCCACTCCACTCCCAGCACACCTGACTCATGTCCAGAAAAGAGACAAGCATGAAATTCTGCCTGGAGAGAAATGGGCAGGCAGCAGTCCTCACCACAGCCCTGGAGATTTCTAGAAGATTCCCAGAGCCACACTTTCAGACACCCCACAGCCCCCCTAAAATCTCCTTTTCTCAATGTTTTTCCCCCCTTCCGTGTATTTCAACAAATGGTCAACGAGAAACCTGCACATTATCTTGAATGCACATTTGGGTTGTGAAAACAAAAGGTACAGATTCTGCAGCATTTATTACAGCTGGGTCCACCCAGATAATTAATATTCTCAGCCTGTGAGGTTTGTTTATGTTTTGAAGCCCCAGTTGACCGATACGACGCTCATACTGGCTTCCTTTGTCGGGAACAGCGGTCCCAAAATTATATATAACTCCCTGGTTAATGGCTCACTTCAGGATTGAGACTGCTGTGTCAGAGATGTTACAAGTAAGAGCAGTTCCGTGGGAAAAAGTGAGAAATCTGAAGCATTTTGAACAAAAGCCATCCCATCCGGTAGAGCTGGGTTGGGGCAGAGGAAATGCCTGGACTAAATGTCTTCCAGCTCATCACCAGCCAAAGTTGAAATGATGCATTTCACACACCGGAACTTTGGAAATAATTGTGCTGTGCCTGAGGTTTACCCAGCACCAGTTGGGAAAAAAGCATTTGTGTCTATTGTTCTGTTAATTAACTGTGTCAACAAGATTGTGGAGAAAATGTTTTTAAAGCCTCTTAAGAGGACAAACACTTTTTAAGCACCTCCAAGTACTTTAGGAAGACCCAAAGATTTGAATTGACAATGATAAACAACCACTAATTACAGTCATTCTTAACTGATTCTCACCACGGAGCTCCTTATTAGAGAACACTTGTTAACCTAGGTTTAACTACAGAAGGTATTTAAAGAAGGTTCAATTCAACTTAATTCAAATCTGCATTTATCAAGTTTCCTATAACATGTCAAGTAACTAAACTGATTACCCTGAAATATAAAGGGACTTCTAAAAGTTCATAGAAAAATAAAATTAAAAGATAATACAAATCTTTCCACAAACTGTTTGAAGACCCTGTACATGCTGTATTTCAGATTGGCCCTTCCCTATTTAGTCAAAATGGTAAGATTTAACTCTGGATCTAAAACCTGTAAACATAAAAATGTAAGTTTATGATATATAGTATGACAGTTGATCAGATGTCCCACAAGGAGGACCAAAGTATAATGTTTGCACACCCTGCACTTAGCACAAGACGCAGAGGGGACCCAAATACATGTTTGCTAAATGAACAAGGAAGTCACAGAAACAACACAACCTCCCTGACAGATTGTTCCTGAAGACTAAAGGAGTGTCATCAGTTTTTGAAAATGGGACTTTCCCTCTCTTTCGTTGCACTTTTCTGATGAGCAGACACTGAGTTAAGCTTTTTGGTTGGTCTATCTTATTCAAGTCTCCGGACAACCTTATGAAGAGCATTCTCTCATATAACCATTTTACGAATACAGGCAATGGCAACAGGGCTGTTAAGCGTGGGAGGGAAAAAAGGACCCAGCTGCATGCCAGTCCCCTCAACCACTGGGCTCCGCGCCTCCCATGCCAGGCCAGCCCGAACTGAGCCTGGGACCACACACCCTGGGGCCTGCTGGGGGCTTAGCAGTTCTGACAATTTCAGAAAATAAAAGATACCAGAGGGAGGACAGTTATCAGCTGTGAGAAGGAAGAGAGAGGCAAGTCAGGGAACGAGAGTGAAGAGCTTTGCATTAAACACACAAAGGCTTGCTTCATTTTTCTCTCCTTTGTGGAGGGAAAGCCATGTGGCCATGCAGAATTGCCACAACAAGCCTTCATGAGTCACGGGCAGCCTAAAGAAATAGCCTCCTTGTTATCATGATCTTTCAGTGGATTAACCGAATTCGAAATATAGCATGGTACTCAACCTGTTGTAGTTAGTAATACTGTTGTTATTTAAAGTATTATTACTTACTTAAAGTCAAGTAGATTTTGAAATGAGAACAGGAAAATGTCAGATTGTATAGGCCTTGTTTTAACAAAAAATATCGGAGAAAGAACTTCAGTCTGAGAAAGTGGGTCACAAATTTCAGAGGGCATAAAAATCTCCAGAGGAGATTCTTAAAAACAGATTCCAGAGTCACATTCCCAGAGATCAGATGAGTGTGAGGCCCAGACTTTGCATTTTTCACCCCCAGTGCTCAACAATTTATTCATTCATTAAACACCTGTCTATTGAACACCTACTACATGCCAGGATGTATTCTAGATGCTGTGGATGTGGGAGGACACAAAGCACTTAAAGCCCCTGCTACCAGGGAGCTGCTATTCTAGACTGGGAACGCAGGCTGTGACTAGACAAATATATAAGCAATGTGCCAGGTTATGACAAGGGATAAAGCAGAGTCAGGGGAATGAGGGGCATTAGCTCTTTTCACTGGGTGTCCTGGGAAGCTTCTGTAATAAGGAAACAAAGCAAATTTCTATACAGATTTGTGGGGGGAGAGCATTCCAAGCAGAGGGAATGCCAAGTGCAAGAGACTTGAAATTCAAGTGCAACTGATTTAAATGGATTAAAGTGATTGCTGTGTGCCAGATGCTGTACAACATTGATCTTCTTTCAACAATGCAGTGACTCTGCATCACTAATTATTATTACTCCCATTTTACACATCACTACATGGAGGCTTTAGTCATAGACGTAGCAAAAAAAGGAGCTGAAGTATGACCCAGGTGGCTGGTGGAATCTCCTCAAGCACAAAGCTCCTGAAAGGCAGTGAATCTGCAGAGGGGTAAGTAAGCAGCGATTTAACTCTCTGACGGCACATTAATGCAGCTGTCTAAAATGATATTTAGGAAGAGTTTTCTGTAATGATTTGGGTAAGTGCAATGCAGTATTAACCAAAAGAGTATACAGAATTGTATACAGAGAGAATGAGCTTAACTATATAACAAAACTTCACAAGGATATAATATGCAAAGGAAATATGCCAAACTATGAGCTGTGTGGTTGGCTCTAAGTGGCACATTTCTTTAACTCTTCACTACTTCCCAAATGTCTCCTATGATAAGCAGGTATTTCTCTGAGCATCAGGAGAAGAATTATAAAAAATATTGCTGAGAGATGCATGTCCTACTCCTTCTGCAGGTGTGAGTGGCCACCCCATGCATATTAAGTCCCCCATGTCACACTCCCTTCCTGCACATTTTCCTTCAGGGAGGCTCTCAGCCAATGGTCCCCAGAGCCAGGATGTAGATGGGGTTCCCCAGCTGCTGAGGGAGAGAGGGAGCCTGTGCCATCTGCATCCATCACATGGGCTGGCCAACATGGTCACATTTTACAATGGATGTGAGAGCTACACCTGCAAATCCTTCAGGTTTGTTACTATGAATTCTCCTGGCTCTTATTCACAAAATATAATGGTAATTCCTAGAATAATGGCCCATTATCCAAAGTCACAGAATGACAGAGCAGTCAAAATCAGAATGAATTATGGCCCAAAGATATGGCTGAAGGGTGGGGATCTTCCAGTTTCCAGAGAAGCAGCATTAGGCCCAAGCAGCAAGTCAAAGGAATAGTATTCAAGCCAGTTGCTTAAATTGCTTGAAGAATAATAATGATGGGTTTATAAGGCAACTATTAGAATATGTGAGAACCAGACATAGATGACATAGCAATGAATACAGGTGGATGTCTGAGGGCCTGTGCACAGACCCCCGCCCAGCCACTCCAGTTGTGTTTTCTATTTGTGTTTGCTTCCTTCTCTTCCCAAAGTGTTTTCCTTTTAATTTTGTTTAATTTGAGTTTGTGCACTTCTAGGTTGGCAGTTCTAAATATTAAAGGCAGTCAAGGGTCCAGCACCCAAGATTATCCAGTTTCAAACTGCAGCCCCAACGGGAGAAAAGAGCCATCTCACAAAAGTGCCACCAGAGTCGAGCTTCACGTCACTCTTGTCACCCTTCAGTGCAGTTAACCAAGTAGCACCCAGGCTGTGGAAACAGCAGGGTCCTTTTGATCCTGGACTACTGGACATAAAAAAAAAAAAATAGACTGAGATTTTCCTGTGTATGCTGAGGCTGAGAGTAGCCTGAGAGTGGACCCAAATATCTCTTCACCCTACATCCCTTCCCAAAAAATTCAAGAAGATTAGAAGGAAAACTAGAAAATTCTAAATGCCTGAAAAACTGGCTCTGCTTCCCAGTACACTAGTTTGGTTATGAATGTCACTTGGTTGTAGATTCTCACTGGTGGCCTGTCACAGGTATATGCAGAAGCCAGGAGACAATGCACAATGCTTCTTTGTGTGATGGTGTTGTTGTCGCTTTTGTTTTGTGATTTCCTTTGGTCCCCGCAGAGTCAGCCACCCCAGGTCCCTGCAGCCTCACCTGCCCTGTCTCCTTTGCTCTCTCCTTTCCTATCCCTCTGCCCTCACCAGGTCCCAGCGTCATCTCGCTGGTTGTCAAGAGGCCAAGGCTGAGAAGACCATCGTTCCTGCTCCCTCAGCCCTTAGCATCTTGCTCCTTTTTCCTCTTCTCCAGCAAGAAGCATCTATAAAACAAAATGACATTTTTTTCTAGGAAACTGCACCTCAAAACATAACTTCACACATTATTACGGCAAGAGATCCTCTTTCTGACGGGGCAAGGAGGTCAAAGAGATGGAGTTCCCGCTGAGGACGGTGCACACACCTCAGGATGACTGTGCTGGGAGAGAGGAACGTTCCAGCAGATGTCAGTGCTCCAGCCAGCCAGGGGTATTTTCTGTTGTTTTCCAGGATCAGTAAGTCTGGGTAAAATGTTTGCAGGACAAGTCATCAGGGGAAAAGATAGAAGCAGAGAATCTCTGGAGAAAAGTCTTCATGCAGAAAGAAGGACTGCAGGGGGTCAAGCAACCCCACAGTGAGCAGGGGCTCGGTTCATCCTGCGATCTATCCCAGCAGGGGTGTGTTTCTCCATCTTGTCTTCTCTCTAGGCACAGGAGACTAAATTCCCATCAAAGCAACTTCCTATAAGCCCAAATGCTCTCAAAGACTTAAGCTTTATCTGATAAGTTCATGCCAATCTTGCTGTCTTACTCTGCATGTTTTCATATAAAAATAAGATTTAAAAGTATTTACCAGTTAAACTATTCAGCCGGGTTCCAGAGCTGGCTAAAAAGGAGAGAATATAGCCAACTCTATCTCTCCCAGAGATGACAGCTGACAACCCTGGGCAGAATACACACAGCAATCACCAGAGGGGTCTAAAAAGAAAATAACAGCAGGCCGACGGAGGGGGACCAACACTCAAAGAAAGCTGGATATGGCGATGAGTTTACTGGATTCTTCTTTCCTCCCATGTCTCCCAGCTAAGACTTAGGACGGCCCAAATCCCAGAACTGCTCAGTAACATTGAGGGAAAAGTGCCCAATAGAAATTATCTTTTTATGGTCAGAGGACCAGGAAAGGGGACCTTGAGAAACAGAGTGGGAAATCCATTGGTTTTTTCCTCCATCTGGCCTGCTCCTGGCCAGTGTTCCAAACCTGCACTCCCATGTCTGTGACAGCAGCAGCAGCCATAAGAACACCTGAAACTCTGAGACAAAATCCTTCTTTCCATCCAGAGGAATGAAAAAGAGAAGAATTCTGGTTCCTTCTTTCTCTCTCTCTCCTCTTGCTGCTTCACCTGCAGCCAGATCTAGACAGAGGCGGTGCAGGACAGTGATGGGAGGCGAGGACCTCACCTTTCTCTCTTGAGAATCAGGAAAAGGAGACCTAGGGAGCTGGGGAGGGTTGGAGAAGTGATAAAGAGGAGGGAGTTTGAGAAATGGACCACAGGAAAAAAAAAATGTGTATGAAATCCTGAGCCCATCGCTGAAGTATGCGTACATGGAACTAACCTGAAGCAGCACAGCAAAGGCTTTGAGAAATTAATTAAAGTATACATCTTTGCCCAGGTCCAAAACTGGTCCCTGGAAGGAACATACATTCCAAAGGTCAAAAGAGCAAAGTAAACATTTGAAGATGTTTTCAGATGAAGGAAAAGTAATTTATTTTTAGTCAACCTGCTTGAAAAGGGAAGTTCTTTTTTCAAATTGTATGTATTTAAGGTATTTAACATGATGTTTTGATATCTATGGTCATGTGCCAAATAACATTTCAGTCAATGATGGACAGCACATACAATGATGTTCCTGTAAGATTATAATGGAGCTGAAAAATTCCTATCACCTAGTGATATCTTAACACTTAGCTGTCTTAACATGAAAGCACATTACTCACATAGAAGCAATAGGCTGTGCCCCATAGCCGAGGTATGTAGCAGGCTATAACATCTAGGTTTGTGTAAGTGCACTCTGTGAGGTTCACACAATGACAAAATCACCTAACTACTCATTTCTCAGAAGAATCCCTTTTGTGAAGTGAAATGACTACTTATCTTGATATACATATATGAGGGTACTGCAAAAAGTTCATTGAAAGGTTTATAGGGGGATACTTCAAAAAATTAATGGAAAATTTTGTGGGGTTTTTTGTTCATTTTTTTGGCAGCTGCCTGGTATGGGGATCTGAACCATTGACCTTGGGGTTATAACACTGAGCTCTAACCAACTGAGCTAACCACTGAGTCTCTTGTATTATGTTTTATTTCTACTTTTTCACAAACTTTTTGAAGTACCTTCATACATGGTGAAGTTATTACTACAGCCAAGCAAATTAACAAACCAATCATCTCACATAGCTGCCTTTCTTTTTACAAAGGGAAATTCTTCGTGCAGAAGAGAGATGATACCAAAAGGAAAATCTGAAATTTCTGGAAGAAAGGAAGAACCAAAAATATGGAAAATATCTGGGTAATATATTAAATTATTCTTTTCCTCTTAAATTCTTAAAAATATTATGACTGTTAAACAAAAATATTACAATATTCCTAGAGGGGTTTCTAATGTAAGTATATGTAATACAGATTATAACAAAACAAAGTGGGGAGCATAAAGGGATCTACGTAGTTGTGAGGCTTCTACATTTTACTTTAAGTAGTGAAACATTAATTCTAATTAGACTGTGAAAATTAAATATGTATATTGTAAGCCCTAGAGCAACAACTAAAAAACTACATTGAGAGATATTCAAAAAGCTAATAAATTAAAATGAAAGTCTCAAAAATACTTAAGTAGTCCAACAGAAGGCAGGAAAGAGGAAGCAGGAGTAAAAAACACAGAGAAACAGAAAAAAATAAAAGGGTAGCCCAAATTTAACCATATCAATACTTAACGTAAGTTGTCTAAATTACATTATCAATTAATAATTAAAAATCATCAGATTTTAGGGGGGGTAAGATCCAATTATATGCTATCTATAAGAAATCCACTTTCAAAATAATGGTATAGATAAGTTAAAAGAATAACAGATGAAATATACATATATAATGCAAACACTAATTAAAAGGCATTTGGAAGTGACCATTTTAATATCAGACAAAGTAGACATGGAACATTACCAGGGATAAGGACAGACATTATGTAATAATGAAAAGATCAATTTATTAAGACCCTCAAAATACACAAAGCAAAACTTGTAAAAGTGAAAAGAGAAACAGACAAATTAGCAATCACAGTGGATATTTTAACACTCTCTTTTCAGTAATCAATAGAACAAATAGGTAGAAATCAGAAAGATACAGAAGACATGAATAATACTATCAGCCATATTGACATAATTAATATTAATTACACACTCTACCCTAGAAGAGCAGAATACACATAATTCTAAGTGCACATAGAATATTCACCAAGATAGACTTTATTCTGGGTCATAAATAAATTATAAAACTTAAAATAATTAAAATCATACAGTAGTATGTTCTCTGATCATAATGGAATTAAAATAGAAATCAATATCAGAAAGATGTAAACAAACAAGAAAACTTGAAAATCCAATATCAGTCTTCTAAGCAGTCCCTGGTTCAAAGAGGAAACATCGAGGGGAATTGGAAAATATTTTGAAATAAATTAAAAATAAAATTACAGCATATCAAAGTTTGGAAATGGAGCTAAAGCAGTGTATACTGGAAAAATATAGCATTAAATGCATATACACGTCATGGGTCACTTAACAACAGGGATACATTCTGAGAAATGAGTCTTTTGGTGATTTTGTCATTGTGTGAACATCATAGTGTATTTACACAAGCATAGATGGTACAGCCTACTACGCACCTAGACTATGCGGTGTAGCCTATTGTCCCTACCTGAGTAATGTGCTGCCTTATGATGTTACCACAGCTATGACATTACAAGGCAATAGGAGTTTTTCAGTTCCACTACAACCTTATGGGACCGCCATGGTACATGCAGTTAGTCATTGACTGAAATGTTATATGGCACATGACTACATTAAGAAAGAAGAAAGGTCTCAAATTAATCTAAGCTTCCACCTTATGAAATTAGACAAAGAAGAGCAAAATAAACCCAAAACAAGCAAAAGAAAATAACAAGGAGAAGAACACAAATCAATAATTCTGAAAACAGAAAAACAACAGAGAAAATCAATTTTTTAAAAAAGCAGGTTTTTCGAAAAGATCAATAAAATTGATACACTTTGTATTAGTTTGCCAGGGCTGCAATAACAAAGTATCACAGACTGTGTGGCTTAAACAACAGAAATTTATTTTCTCACAGTCTGGAGACTAGAAGTCCAAGGCCAAGGTGTCAGTAGGGTTGGTTTCTTCTGAGGCTTCTCTCCTTGGCTTGTACATGGCCACCTTCTCCCCAGGTCTTCCCTCTGTGTGGTCTATGTCCCTATCTCCTCTTTTTATAAGGATGCTGGTCATATTGGATTAGGACCCATCCTAATGACTTCATTTTAACTTAATTACTTCTTTAGAGACACTATCTCCAGATATAGTCACATTAGGGATTAAGGGATTAAGACTTCTACATATAAATTTGGGGGGACATTTGGAGGGGACACGTTTCAGCACATAACACCCTTCTAGCCAGACTCATGACGAAAAATAGAGGGAAGACACCAATTAACAATCCCAGGAATGAAAGAGAAGCTATCACTAGAGATTGAGCAATGTTGAAAGAATAGTAAGGAAATACAATGAACAGCTCTAAAAAATTCAACCAATTAGATGAAATAAACCAATTATTTAAAGGTACAAACTACCAAAACTCACTCAAGAAGAAACAGGTAACTTCAACAGTCCTATAGATAGTAAACAAATATAAATTCTTAGTAAAACAAACAAACAAAACTCCAGGCCCAGACGGTTTCACTAGCAGTCATCATTTCTACACAATCTGGACAGAAAAGAGAAGAGGTAGGGAAACAATATGTATTTTTTTTAAATAATGCATCATAACCAAATGGGGTTAAGAATTCAAAGCTGAATTCCTAAGAATTCAAAGCTGGTTCAATATTTAAAAATTCAAAATGTGTAATATTAACAGACTAAAGAAGAAAAACCATATGATCTTGTCATTGACTAAGCAAAGAGTTCTTAGATTTGACACCAAGCACTGACTTATAAAAGAAAAAAGTTGATAAATTGGACTTCATTAAAGGTACTCTGAAAACAATGAAAAGACAAGCTAAATACTGGGAGAAAACATTTGAAAACCATGTATCTGACAAAGGACTGGGATCCAGAATATATAAAATACTCTCAAAATTCAACAGTAAGGAAACAACCAACCAAATATAAAAATGGGCAAAAAAAACTCAGATATTCTTCCTCAAGGAAGATGGGTGAATAAAAAAAAAAATACATGAAAAGATGCACATCATTAGTCATCAGGGAAATACACATTATAACCACAATGAGATATCACATCACATCTATTAGAATGTCTAAAAATGGCTAAAATTTAAAAAACAAAACTGACAGCACCAGTTGCTGGTGAGGAACTTTAGCAGGTGAATGCATATGGCTGTTAGGAATGCAATGTGTGCAGCTACTCTGGAAAAAATATCTCATGATGTTCAATACACATGACTGTATTACTCAGCAATCCCATTCCTAGGCACTTACGCTAAAGAAATGAAAGTGTGTGTTCACACAAAAATACAAATATTTATGACAGCGTTATTCATAACCCTCAAAAATCAGAAGCAGCCCAAATGCCCTTCAACATGTAAATGGATTTAAAAAACTGTGGTACATCCATACAATGAACTGTATACAAATAAAAAGTGAATTTATTATATTTAAATTCAAAATAAAAAGATATTAATTTATACCTTTTTGAAAAACTGGTGGTAGTAATCCAAGGTGAACATCTGTAAACCCTATACTCAGCATTTTCACTAGTAGTTGATAAAGGTACCCAGCAGAAACGCCTGCATATGTTCACCAATAGATACATCAGTACCGTGGAGTAGCCAAAACTCAGAAACTAACTATGTGCATCAGCTATGGAATGGGTGACTAAGTCGTGGTCCGGTAAGAATTCTACAAAGGGATGAGGATGAGCAAGTTATAACTACATCTAACTACATGGAAGAATCTCACAATCCATGTTGAGTGGAAGAACTAGACACGAAAAAGTACATAATATATGATTTCATTCACATAAACCACAAACACAGGCAAACTAATCTTCAGTGTAAGAAGTCAGGGTAGTGGTCACCTTTAAGGGCATAGTAACTGTTTCTTAATCCGAGTGCTCTGTTATGAGGGTGTGTTCAGTTTCTGAGTACTCAGTGAAAAGTGCATTTGTGATTTGTGCACGTTTTAGTATATATTTTATATTTCAATTCTTAAAAACTTAACTAAAAAGGCATTAAGTATTTATTCCAAATATTTGGTTAAGTGCTCCAGAAAAAAACATGTCGAGAGCTTCAAACAACCTCGGGCACACATGGGTGCGTAGATCACCGTTTGAGACACACGGTCATAATGTTAACTGCTACCTAATCCTCAGGGTCTGCCTGGAAATGACAAATCCTTTCTAAAGCTCCATGGATTACCCACAAACCTCTGAATTTTCTTACTTTTTAAAAAGTAAATGTTTTACATCCCTCTTTTGCCACAAGCAGAATGAGATGTCAGTGATATCTTGAAGTTACAAGCGGTTAGGGCAAAAATTGACAACGCCATGACTGTGAACTTCCTGTGGGGTAGATTTCTCTGCTACTTATTCCAAATTAGCAATTTTTTAAAAAAACTATTAGTATGGCAACAAGATGGATGCATATCAAATGCATGAGGCTTAGTGAAAACTGCTAGACTCAAAATGTTGCATACCATATGAATGGACAATCAATCGACAACCGCAGCTCCCAAGTTCCGTTTCTGTTCCAGACAAAGAGATAAAAAGAACTCTCTTTGGATCATTCTTCCTTTTCTTGCTTACCTGCATTTTTCTCTCTCCCTGTGTGTCAGTCAGTACCAGCTAGATTATGCTACAGTAACAAACCCATCTCTGTAGCTTAAAAAACAAAGTTTTATGTATCACTTCTTTTATAGTCTGTGGTGTGTTGGCAGACCCTCTGCTCATCCTAGCTATTATGGGGCCATGGCAGGTTGCCATACCAAAGGGAAAAATGATTTTGGGGGGTCTTGTGTGTCTGAAATAGCCCATGTCACTTGTGCTCACAACTCTTTGGTCAGAACCATTCAAACCACAGTGGAGCCAAGAAGTACAGTCCTACCATGTGTTCAGAAGGAGAAACAGGAATATTTGTTGAACTGCATTATTTTCTATCATTCCTTCCTAAATTCCAGTTCCAGGGAGAAAGACTGCAATTGGCTCTGTCTGACTGTGTCGTCCTCTCCTGCTTAAATTACCTAGCCTATTGCTGGTGGGAAAGAGAGAACTGTACACTTTATATACAACTGGGAACATGAGGTGGATGCATGAGGATGGGAAGGGCAATTCACAGGCTCACAGGCCAAGCAAGCACCCCTAAGATATAGAAATAGGACCCTTGGGTATGGGTATGGCAGGGGCAAGGATCCTGTGGATTAACAAACTCAAAACAAAAAGATACAACTACAAGATGAAACTGGCAATAACCAAAGCAGCTAATGCCCATTACCAAAATTCAATCTCCTCCCGTACTCTTTCAAGGAAATACTTAAACATTGTAGCTACTGACATACTTGCAAGGTAGAAAAAGTTCTGACCAGAGTGAAACCATTATGGGGACTGAGCTAATAAGAGTGCATTCCAATTTTTCTGCTGCTCCACTACATAATTTATGTACTAGTCAGACACGATTTTCATTTAATCAAGAGGTATCTCATTCAACCTTTCAACTGCAAGTAAGTTTGTACAAGATGAAAATAACCTCATCCATCATGATGATAGAAATTTTTCTATCTTTCAGGCCCTTATCACCAACAAAATGCCAGGAATCTTGCTCCCTTGAATTTCTTATTAAAATGCAACAGACCCAAATTTCATTAGGACTGTGTCATAGCACGTCCTGCCCACAGACTAATGCATGGCAGGTGTGCAGGTTCAACCACATCTGCAGGCACCAAGCCACCTGCTCAGATGAGCAGGCCTCCAGAACCAATGCTGGGGAAATGCTGCTAACATTTTATTTGCCCTCCACCTGATGCACCCTGGAGCAAAAACTTTTAAATTAGAATGGGGAAAGGTATTGCCAGGCTGAAATGGCAGTATTCAAAGGAGCAATAGTTTATATCACACTAGATTTTTCCAGGCATGTTTCCTGTACTTCTGCACCCATGTACATAAAGGCTGAAAACCAAAATTCCCATCCCCATCACAGTGACCTTAGGTAAATCCCTCAGCCTCCCTGAGCTTTACATTCCTTACCTGTAAAATGGGAGTAACTATAGTACCTCAACTTGTAGGACTGTGTGAGGATGAAATGAGATGAAATACAAGGAATTGCTTTGCACAGTGAGAAGGGCATAGTAATTGCTCAATAAAGATCGTCCAATCCACATGTGCAATTTTTTTTTATCAAACAGGTAGGGCCAGGAAACCTGGATCTCACTTTCATTATCAAACCATATCACCCTCCACACGCACATTCTTCTTCTTCCGCTAACCCCCTTCCCTCTCCTCCTCCCCTTCTCTCAGCTTTGGCTGGGTCTGTAACTACAATGCAGGGCTTGGCATGAGAGGCAGGAGGGGCAGGAGGGACAAGGTAGTTCATTTTTCTGAAGGCAAAAGGTCAAAAATGGGCAGAGAGATGGAGAAATGAAGGCCTTATCTACCCCTCTGCACGTCACTCCCCTGCCCCTGGAGCATATGGCAGTGCTAGCAAGAGTCTCCCCACAGACTCATACATAGACTACCCACATATCCCTAAGCAATGTACTGTTTAGTTTTGTATGTTTTGAACTTGATAGAAATGAAGTCATCCTTATATAATCCTATATGATGTGTTTTGCATGCAGCATTATATTTCTGAAATTAATTCATGTTGATGCATGAGCCTATAATTTATTCATGTTCACTGCTGTATAATATTCCATTATGTGACTATACCAACATTTTTTTAAATTTATTTTTGGAATTGAAACATAATTGATTATACATGTATACCAACCTTTGTTCTACCATTGATGGACATTTGTGCTGTTTCTAGTTTTCTGCTATCACGAACAGTGCTGCAATAAACATGCTTGGGCTGGTGTACGTGATCAAGCTTCCTTAAGGTATACAGCTAAAACACTGCTGACAACCACGGACTGAACTTAGAAGTGAATCCTTCCCCCATCACAGGTTATACATAATTTTGACTTTGGTCTATTGTGTCAAATTATTTTTCCAAAGAGCTTGTTCCAGTTTACAATCTGATTTACTAAGTCTTGGCAGGAAAGTTGAAAACTACCTTGGAGAATGTTATTCCTGTAAGTAGAGGTTGCTGGAGTTTTGGAACACTGGCAGAAATGGTTCCCACACATGCCACCTGGAAGTTCACAGTCACAAACACCCCACCAGAGAAAGGAGAGGTTTTGTCGTGTCCATAATTTCTAACAAAGAGAGTCTTACGGGAATGGTTTTGTGGACCCTGGCTTTGGGGATAAAACCTCCCAGAATTAATTTGAACTGCAGGAGCCCATGAACAGAACGGTCTGTAGTTACCACTGTTTTTCACATGGAGACGGTGGAAGATGGCCTAAGACTTTACTTCCAAACCAGCTATCATCAAATGGACTCCTCCAGCTAGACTGTGCTGTCTTTGAGGACCAAAATGATACTTTTTCTACCTCATTTGTATCTTTAATGCTTAGTATACTGTCTCCACATCATAGATGCTCAGTTAAACTTCATGTAATGCAATTAAGAGTTAATCACTTTGGCAGACACTGCCATGTGTTTCCAGAATTCTCCCACTTCTTCTGTGCATAGCACTAGACTATATTTCCCAGCTTCCCTTGCAGTGAGCCATGGTCATGTGACTGAATTCCAACCAATCAAGTGTGAGCAGAAGAGACATGTTCCACCTCCGGTCCATCAAAACCTCCCACAGGAACCTCCACACTCTCTATTTTCCTGGCTGCCAGCTGGAGTCTCTTTTATCCCTGCTGTTGTCACCTGAGCACATCATGTAAGGTGGCAATGGCATCTTCTTTAAATCAACTAAGGAAATAAACATGTCTTCTGTTTAAAGCAAACAAAGTTGTTTGAGAGGCCCTTGTGTGTTTTGAATAGGATCGTTTGGGAGAGCAGATAAGCACATTTGTGATTCAGACCCTTGGGTGATTTGCTGCTTAGTTGCACATGCTAGCTGGCAGGCTGTTTGAATGAAAGTGATTTATTTCTGATACTATGCCATTTATACCCACACAAGTGTATTCCTTAACATATACCCATTGGTTAAAGACAGCAAGCGTAAGGAACAGTGAGGTGGAATTCTACGAGGAACCTAATGAGATATATTAATTATCTACTGTAGCAAAACAAATTACCTCAAATCTTGGTGGATTAAAATAGCAACATTTATTATCTCAATTATTTTTTGTAGATCAGGAATCCAGGCACAGATCAGCTGAGCCCTCACACTCAAGGTCTCTCAGAGGCTGCAATCAAGGTATCAGCTGGGGCTATGGTCATCTGAAGGCTCGATGGAGGAAGGCTTCACTTCAAAGTTCACTCTGTGTTTGTCCACCAAGTTTCAGCTCCACAAGGAATATTGGTCTGAGGGTCTCAGTTCCTCATGCGCTGTTGGCTGGAAGCTACCCCTGGGGATGAGCGTGGAGACTTCCTCACAACACAGCCACAAGATTTATCAGAGCAAGCAAGTGAGAAAAGAGAGGAAGAAAGAGCAAAACAGAAGTCAGTCTGTTATATATAAATTAACTTGAAAGCAATATCCCATCACTTTCTTCATTAGAAGCAAGTCACTAAGTCACTAAGTCAGGCCCATACTCAAGGAGGGGGGACCATCTTAGAAACTACTTCCCACATGAGAGGTTTAAAAATGATAATTCTGCCAGTTCACCCCTAGATTTTCTGAGCCTAATCCCTAAATTTGACTCACCTGATCAAAAGCTTTAGTAGCCCTTCAAGCTATCTCCAACACTTCAGAAGCCAATGTTAAAGTGAGAAAACTATGAGAATTATATCCAATTTGCTGCTGCTTTTACTGGGAATGAAGCTACCCACTCTGGCAATAGGATACTTTGAAAAAATAATGGCAAGTGGCCTAAATCTCCTCTTTTATGTCAACACTTAGAAATACAACTCAAAATTCACACCAATTATCCAATTAACTTTTAAGTGCAAAATGCAGGGATTTCAAACAGTAAGTCATAGAGACAGGTTTTGCCTATTTATATAATTAAATTTCCATCTACATTTTAAAATTGTTTCTCAACCAAATATGATAAGCTATATGATTTGTGGACATACTTGTTGACAAATCACGCTTTTCTTACATAATTGATTAAAACTAAATGAAACAGCATGCATTGCTTATTAGATGGGAAAAATATTTTAGAATTCTTAAACTTGATTTTTGTTACATGCAACATGCAAAAATGAAAAAATGGTTTTTTTTTAAATCCCTACAGGATGGGGAGGGGTAAGAGATTGTATATTCCCAGAAGGAGATACCAGGTGCACACTCTTGGGAAGAACCTTTCTGCATTACACAACTCCCCCCACTCTCCAACTCATGTGACCATGGACAAATTAGACACATGGCAAAAGATTAACCCTCATCTGTTTTCATGGCCCTAAGAACAGCACAAATTTGGAAATACCAGTCTCCAGCAAGCCCAGGTATTTTAATGAGCTGTGGTCAACCGGAGTGATGGAATCCTTCGGACATGTCAAATGCTACCACAGCTGGCCCAGAGCAGGAAAAACTGCCTCCTCCCTGGGACACCACCCTATGTCCAAACAGTCACAACTGCATGAGACGTAAATGAAGAGTGTGTTTCCCCAGCTGTCTCAGCCCCAGGAGAAACGCAGGCTAAGTGGAGAGCAGGGTCCCTCGGTGTTCCAGCTGGAGTTGGAGTGTGTTTGAGGAACGCCAGCTGAGGCAGGAAATGGGCAGGGCAGGGGGTAAGAGGCAGGAGCTGAAGGCAAACCTAATCAGTCCAGCAACCTTGCTATGACACATTGAAGTGCAAGGTCATTCTGAGTTCCAGAACAAGGAACATCTTTAGATGCTGAAATGGCTTTTGCCAAATTCCAACTTGGTAAATTTGTTTTTGTTTTGGCTAATTAAAAACGAATAACCATTTATGCATTTAAGAAAAGAAATATGACCCTCCTGAGGTCTACAAGAACCTGCCTGGAGACTGGTTTAGTTTCTCCCTATGAGCCAATTTTGTTCTTTCTTTATATCGGCAAATATTTATTGACTACTGGTTATCAAGGCACCTGAGAAACAGTCCCTGCTCTCCAAGAGTTTACAGTCTGGTGCAGAAACAGACTGGGACATCCGCGGTTGCAACGCAACATAGACCATGGCTCATGTTATGGAAGCCGAGATCACCACACTACAGAAGCCCGCTGCGGGGAGCGCTGGCCCAGTGGGAGTGGGGGTTTTGAGTGAGAGTTAGCAATCGTGGAGTTGACAGTTTAGCCGAGCCCTCAAGGGTGAACGGGAGTGAACCAGAGAAAGTGAGAGGGAGTTCAAGGTGCCAGGTTTCCACATACAAAGAGGCTAGAGAAGGAGGCATAGTCGGTGCCCGGCTCTGCTTGAAACTCTGTGCATATGTCAACTTTCTTCTTCCTCAACGCCCCATGCAGGTGCTGCTACTTCCCTCACTTCGCAAATGAAGAAACTGAGGCACCAGGAGGCTAATTGACTTCCCCTAGATCCCTCAGCTAGGAATGGGGTGAAAGCAGTTCAAAACAATTGGAGTATAGTGGGGGGCTAAGAAAGTGTCGGCGCGAGGGAGGAACAGGTTGTCGAGAGATATAAACGCAGGAAGAGGCCAGATCAGGAAGGTCCACGCACATCATGTTAGGAAACTGCAAGCATTCAAGCAGCTCCTGAAGGGGTTTGAGGAGGTGATGCCAGGCGCTGATGAGGGCTCTAGAAAGCTCACGCCATGTGCCTTGTGGGAAATGAAGGCAAGCAAGGCTAGTAGAAGGAGACTGACAACCTATGAGAGGCAATGGTGGCCTGAACTGGAGGATGGCAATGGGGATGACAGGGACTAAGACAATTCCAGGGACATATGGCAAGTGGAATCAACTGGATAACAGCTGATGGAACAGGAGAGGGGAGGCGAGGAGGGGATCCTGCAGGCCGGCTTCCACGCTCCTAGCTTGGGCTCCATGCAGATGGATGGGCCACCAGGAGAATTCTCTGATCCTAGAATAACGACCATGGCGACTGGCTCTATTCTTCAACTATTTACTGGCACCAAGCTGGACACTTGGAAGAATACATCTGCCTTAGAGCTAGCACTGCAAGGGGGCCCAGAATGTTCCTGAGACAGGCTCCCTTTCCTTTGCACAGTGTTTGGGAGAGCACTTGTGTCTCTAAGTCCTGCTGGTCTGTGCTTCTGGACAATTCCTTTTTAACAGGGCCTGGCTTTGGTCATCCCAGGGAAGACATATGACCCCAAGAGTCTTGGTGAAGAATGAGCAGATATACCCAGTTGCCTCTAGACTTTTCCATCTTTGCACAACATGTCTGAATTCTTTTTCATACTCGAATCAGATTTGGCCCCAGGTATATTTTCCCAACACTTTAAAGCCATGTGTGGATTGTGAGTGAAATTTAATCTGTAAGTTCTTGATTCTTCAACACTTAACTCATTCATACTGTGTGAGGAAAACAGTTATTTGACATCCAGGAAGCCTTCCTGGACATTTTACAACATTTTAAAGCCTCCTTTTCTTTTGTCTTAGACATAGGAAGCAACGACTGTCTCCAAGATGTTTGAACCTTATTTTAAATGTCTTTTAGGATGGGGATAAGGGAAAAGGAAACAAGGTGTGGGGAAGGAGTAGGGAGCATAATGCAAGAAGGAACAAGGACCCAGCCATGTGATCAGAAGTACCCAAGTACCAGTGGCTGGCCGTATGTCTACCCATTGGCCTGTCTTATGTCTCTCCACAGAAAACGTATTTTCTAGGTAGATGAAATCACTTGAAAATATCAAAAGTAATGCTGATTGACAGCCTACTGCTTTGTAGATATTTCCAACTCTTCTAACATTTTTCTGTAAGTCACCTAATAAATACCCTGAATTAATCATGTTTTGGACGTATAGGTTGTTATAAGAAAAAGGTCAGTTGATACATAAACTATTTAAGATTAAATTATTTCTATTTTGGAGACTTTCTCCTACTTCTTGGGAAAGAAACCTCAGAAGTCACCCAGCAGCAGTCATCTTTCATGACTGCTGACACACCTGGGGTGTTTTATGCATTCTTCCCCCTCATTCAGCCCGCACTCAAGAGAGGTTGCCTTTGACATCAGCACTGTGCTCCTCTCTTCTTTCTAAAACAGGCTGGCCTAGTCTCTGTCCCTTCCTGCCAAGCCACACCCAGGGCCCTCCTCTGAGGCAGTTGGTTTATAAACAGTTTTGAGAAGCAAAGGATCAAAACAGGCGAGCGCTTGTGCGAGGAGGCACTGACGGAGAGCAAAACTCAGGGAGAAATGTACATTCCAAAGTGGGTGGCCTCACTGTGCCTTTTGCAGAGAGACCCGAGGACAACATGCCCTCTCCTCCCATCCCCAGCCCCTCCCTGATGGAGACGGTCTCTAATTCTGCCTTAGTTGCTCAGGGTCTGCTGATGGGTCCCCAGTGAGGGAAGGGACTCATGAAGAACTCTCTTGGGTTGATTTGCAGAGAACGACCACCAATGACTTTGGACTTGTTAAGTCAGCATCCTCTAGATAAAAGATTACAGGGTAAACCAGCTGAAGCCACGGCTAACAGCTCTGTCCACACACCAGAACAAGGCAGGGAGATAGCAGGGCAGGAGGCATCCAAACAGCATGCCTTATGCCAGCTCAGCGGTTCCATCTTGGTTTTTGTCTTATCTGTTCAGCTTTTGTTCACACCGAGGAGGGGCTTGCTCGGAGACTTTGCCTCACTGCTGTCATCAACATTAGTGTAGTATCTCTCCCTCTCTTTCTCCCTCCCTCCTTTCCCCTGCTAGGAAAAGAGCACTGATGTGGCAGACTGAGGAACCACTGTCACCATTTTTGTGTTTGTTTGTTTGGGATATTTACTTACTGATTTGTCCCCAGGCCCTTCCACATAGAATTTGAGGTGGCTACAAGAAAACCATCAAACAGTCACCGTAAATAAAAAAATATCAGAACCAAAGAACATACCAATATAAATTGGATTGGGGGATAGAGGCTTCCAGTACAGGAGGCAGCCTGAGATCCACCCACTCATCATCTTCTGTCACTTCCAAGAACCTCTGAAATGAAACTACAGAAAGGAAGGAAGGAACATGGCTGCAGGGCAACTGTATCACCTGGGGCTCTAATGAGCTAGAATTGAACCCATGTTAAGTATAGTCCTAAAGCCTTTGAGCCTTCTACCATGCTAGGTGTCCAGCCTGCAGGAGGGAAAATGAATTGCCCCTAATAAAGATAAAGCCTATAAACAGGTTCAACATGGTTTTAAAATTTAAAAAATCCACGTCCAGGCATCTGTGCTAATTATCCACAGGGAATGGTGATTTCAGGTGCTGAGCCGATCTATAACAATGTGGCCATCATGCCTCTGTCATCCCGGTTGTTGAGAGGGGACCACCATCTCCATGCAAACTGAAACAGGCTTCATCGGACCTGACCACTGTGCTCAACTGAACATGAGTTGTCAATTCCACAATGAAACCCAAAGGCAAGCCACACTGAGAGTTTTTCCCGAGAGGTTCAGCAACCAAGATTTTCCCTGGGGAGGTTGAAAGAGAGCAACTTGTTAACAACTAGTAAAACAATACCAAGCAACACACAGCTGCCAAAGAGCAGGGGTGGAAATCGAAGGCCAATTCCAGACCATTCCACATAATAAGACTCTGTCTTCAAGCTAATTAGAATTACCCAAATTCCTCATTTCTGATACCCAATTTCCTCATCTGTAAATGGCAATAATAGCATCACCCACCCCAAGGAGGTATTGCGGGGCCAGAGCATATAAAGGACACAACAGCTTAGATCAGCGCCTGCCATATTGGAAGTATTCTATAAGCAACTTTTACCATCAATATTCTTACTGTAAAATATTTGTGAATTTTTATTTTTAATTATAATAAAGAATAGTTAAAGAGCCCTAGATACAAAAGAGTGTGTGTTTGTTTGCTTGTGCTATGGGCTGCATGATCTTGCAAGGTCCCACTGGTACATTGTGCCTTTCCCCATTCAGTTCTTTCCAAACCAGGCTCTAGGTCCAAGCTCTGCCCAGAGCTGGTTGTCAGTCCCTAAGTATTTTTAGATCCTGGCTGAGTGGTTTCTCTCCTTTTTCAAAAGGCTGGATGACAGTTTGCCACTAAGAATAGCACTTTCCCAGTTTAATCAACAAGTCTGGGCTTCACCACCATGCTGGCTACTCATGGGATGTCAATTGGTGTCATTCACCTGCAGACTCCAAGCTGCCCACCCAGGCATTGGCTGAGCCTGCAGCCCTCCTCCCCACCCCCACATTCCTTCCTCTCCACGGGCCTTTCAGAAAACCCAGAACCGGTATAGAAATGTTTCCTTTTTCAGGAGAGAGAGAAGGAGACAGTGAGAGGGAGGAGGTGGTCTGGACCCAGAATTTCTGGCATCTCTTCTGAAATCCATGAAGCTGGGACTGATGAGATTGTACTACCTGGAGAATTCAGGCTCAGAAATCACCTTCAAACTGCAGCACTGGGGGAGAGAGGGAGGGGGCAAGAGGAATGGCTAAAGGGTCATGAAAATCAACTACAATGTATATTGAGAAGTTAAAATTTTTAAAAATTTTTTTAATTAGAAAAGTGCAGCATTGGGAAGCGGGTCTTCCTCAGAAAGGGTAAGTGGGGCCCTCATTCAGATGGGCAGGGATGTGAAATGCTGTGAAGCAATCCTCCCCCAAACTCTGTTCTTATAGGAATTATTACCCCATTTTACAGAGAGGACATTAGTTCAAGGTCACAGAGCTGGTCAGTGAAAGGGAAGGATTTGAACCTAGGTGTTCTGATCCACATCCAGAGCTCTTTCCAGTACTCCAAGATGTTTGGGATCCATCATGATCCTAAAGTCAGCTCTCGATGAGCACAGTGGTTCACTCCACCCCATTAAGTCATTCCAGCCACGTGCCACACCCCACCTCATCCTTCTACTCTTGTTACTCACCTCGGGGCCTAAAGCCCACACACCCGGTCACTGGCTTAGTACACCCAAAGGCTCACCACAGACCCTTTAGCTGTTGCTCTGTGGTCTGTGCCTCTGAAAAGCTAAGAGCATGTTCCTTACCAGGAGAGATGACAAAAATAAGCAATCCCACCTCCAAAGGAAGCTCCATAGTTTGACAACTTGTGGATCCAGAATTCATGGCCTTTCGCCCAGCAACACCACTTCTGGAAATACAGAAGAAAAGAACTTATAAATTAAAGATTCATGATGACTTCGAACAGCAAAGGATTGAAACCACCTAGGAAGAGGAAAGTTGTATAGCAAATTGTCTTAGTCTGTTCAGGCTGCTATCACAAAATACTATAGACTGAGTTGCTTATAAACAACATAAATTTATTTCTCACAGTTCTGGAGGCTGGAAAGTCCAAAGTCGAGGCACCAGCAGCTTCAGTGTCTGGTGAGGACCCACTTCCTGGTTTGTAGACAGTGCCTTTTCCCTGTGTCCTCTCGTGGTGGAAGAAGCAAACAAGCTCCCTTGGAC
Source organism: Cynocephalus volans (assembly GCF_027409185.1). NCBI lineage: Eukaryota > Metazoa > Chordata > Mammalia > Dermoptera > Cynocephalidae > Cynocephalus > Cynocephalus volans. The sequence goes on from NC_084462.1 coordinate 50,067,200, forward strand.
CTCCTGTAGAAGGGCACTAATCCCATTCAGGAGGGCTCCACCCTCATGACCTAATCACCTCTCAGAGTCCCCACCTCCTAATACCATCACCTTGGGCATTAGGATTTTAATGTATGAGCCTGGGGGGGCACTAACATCTACTCCACAGCACATATTACTACATATTCATGAGTGAGAATGATGTGGTAAGTAAAAACTATGTTAGAGAATGTTTATGATGTAGAAAACATGTATGATATAAATTTGCAAATTACATGTAAAAAGTATGTATGGAGCAGAATCTCAATTAATTATGCTAAAAAAAATAGGTAATATGAGTATGTTCATTGATTCAAGTATCCACCACCAACTATGTTCTCAGCAGCAGAGACACAACAGAGAACACCATAAACAGAGTCCAGAGGACAGGGCAGAAACAGACAATGCACAAGATAAGTAATAGAATCTGAAGCATGTCAGTGACACCTGCAATAGGAAAATACCAAGGAAGGAAGTGGGGAATGACAGGGTGGGGTGGGGGCAACTGCGATTTAAGCTTGGGTGCTAAGAAAGGCCTCCATGAGAAGGCCCCTTTGAGGAGGTGAGGGGCCAGTCACAAGGACATCCTGAGCTACCAATTTCCAAACGGGGGGAAGTGAGTAAGTGACCATCCCCCAAGGGAAGAATCAGCCTGGCCGAGAGTCACAGGAAGAAAGGGAGCCCTGTCCAAGGGGGCAGGGGCTCGCACCCAGAGAAGAGGCCATGGAGAAATGAGAAACCACTGGGACCTGAGCAGAACAACATGATCTGAATAGGTTGTCATAGGGTCATCTTGCCTGCTTGTGTTGCTCCACTGGCAGTTACTGTAGTTGCTTTCATAGTGGGAAAGAGTGTGCGTGCGTGCGTGCGTGCGTGTGTGTGTGTGTGATATACATTATGGCAGGTGTATATGATAGGATCTCAGTTACTCATGCTAAATATATAGGTAATCTGAACATGTTCATTCACTGATTCAGCAAATATGTATTGCCTACTATGTACCAGGCAGTGTTCTCAGCTTCTCAGTGTTCCCAGTTTATTTATATAAACCTCACTACTTTAGCAAAAGAACAGCAATATAATGAAATGAAACAAAAACAAAAATGAAATCAGGCCAGAATTTGCATGGTGCTTTGAATTTCTCACAAATGGACACCAGATTTAAGGATTTATATTAGTTGCAAAAATTAATGTATCTAAACTTGACTGATAGAATCAATTAATTTCATTTATTTTAAATACTAACATATCAAAGTATAAAGCACACACACATAAAGAATCCTCCTCATTTCTGATGAATTCCTACAATTCCTTCTCAGGCCACTTGAAATATTACCTTTGTGACAATTTCTTTATAATTTCCTGATCCCCCACCACTACTGCCTCTGCTCAGGCTATATCGTCATTTGCTTTCTCCTCTGTGTTTCTATAGAACTCTCTATAAACCAATATCATAGAACTTATCACATGATTTCCTAAATTTTTATCTGTCTCCTCTGCTTTAATAAGTGCTAGTTATCTTTATATCCCCAGCTCCTAGCACAGGTTGACAAATATTTTGCCAATGGGACCTGCTGTCTGTTCCCATGTCTACAGCAGATATGACTAATCAATCACAACTTATTTTCCCACTGAGCCTAGGCATGAATTCAGAATGCTTTTCAACAAGTAAAGTTGGCAACTGAGAGGAGACCAAATTGCCAATCGGACTTAGCATAGTGCCTGCAGCAAGGCAAGTGCACCACAAAGTTTGGTTGATTGAATAAGTAAAATGAATAAGTATTGCTAGGTTTCTGGAAATGAGAACTGTAAATTAGTAAAGTAATACAAGTGTTCACACTATGAAAACTAGGACAGGTAGATAAGCAACCAATTGGCAAATTCAGACACGGAACTAGAAGATCTTCATGGAATTCACCCAAACTAATTCAACCACAATGATGTCACTGCAGTTAGATCAGACATGTTGCTAAAACCAATCAGACTGATCAGCTGTAGTGAGTCACAATCCAGTGATAGCCATGATGTCAATATATGTTGGCAAGAAGTAGCCATGCCGTAATTTTGACGTGCATGATCTCGTTAGGATCACACACTTCATGAACAAGTATAGGTAAAAGCATTAACATGGTGTTAAGGCTTCTCCAAACATTTTTAAATAAATTGGCAACAGAACAAAACATTTTATTTATAAAGTACTAAAGCAGACAAAAACTTATTGATATAATTTTCACACTTGGTAAGAATACTAATAAAATCTAAATTTTAAAAGTATTTAGCTCTGAGAAAGCCCTCTTATCCCAATTTGTTTCTGTCCATGTTTCCATACGTTGCTCAGCCAATAAGCAGCATCACATTGCAATGAATTAGCCCCAAACTCATCTTCCACAGCATCCAACTTGGACTACACATTACAGTCATCTAGAAAGCTTAAAAAAAAATACTCATGCTCTGGGCCCACCCCCCAGAAATTTTTTCTGTTAATCCAAGAGGACGCAGGCATCAGTATTTTTAATAGATCTTCAGATCCGAGAACGACAGATCTATCTGTACAACTGTACCTCAATATCTGCCAAAGACCAAATTCTAGAAAGCATGTCTAAACTGCAATGTCAAAGGCAAATTTTAATCACTCAAAGGCTACACTGTCCAGTACAGTAGCCAATAGTCATAGGTAGCATTTGAGCTTTGGAAATGTGGCCTGTGTCCCTGAGGAACTGAATTTTTTTATCTTCTTTATTGTAATAAACTTAAATTTAAAAACAGATACTTGATTTATTATTGTAAAGCTTTCAAGTATATTTTAAACAACTTCAGCATAGGAAGCTACTTTTTCAATCATAAATTTTGTGAACTCTAAATACAGATCAAGTGTTTCTGGTAAAAATTCCATGTCTGAATTGAGAAGTGCTGTAGGTATAAAACACAGACTAGATTTTAAAGATTTTGTACCAAAAAATGATGTAAGCATCTCTTCAATCATTTTTATATTGATGTCATGTTGCAAGGGTAATATTTCTGATATATTGGGTTACATTAAATCATATTATCAAAATTAATTTCACCTGTTCCTGATCACTTTTTTAATGTAGCTACTAGAAAATTTGAAGTTACATGTGGCTGGCACCATATTTCTATTCGTCAGTGCTCTCTAAGAGATTTGGGTATCAAAAAGAGCACTGAAGTAAAATGTTTCAAACAGCAAAATAATCAGCCTCTAATTCCCATGTTGCATTAATCTGGAATTTTCTTGGATCACTTGCTAGCACTGAACTGTATGTTTCACAACAGAAATTGTCAAAGCAGGATACGCTCACCTGCAAAAATCTAACCTTGGTAGAAACCAAAACTCAGGTACTACATGCTTTCAGATTTGTTCTTTCATTCGAGGCTGCCAACAACCTCATAAGTTATGATTATCATTATACCTGTTTTACAGGTGATGAAACTGAGGCTCACAATAACCTGCCCAGGATCACAGGAACAGTATGTTGTTACAACAGGACTCGGACCCAGGTCTTCTGAAATCAAATGGTTAACTCCTTCAACTTGACCACAAAGGTTTCCAAGATAAGTTCTGTTGGTTAGAAACCCATTGTATGTGACTTTTATCCTAACTGTAAGCCTTTTCTCTGAACAAACTACAACTCATTCAGTTTAATAGTCATCAGAAAAGGAACTCTCATACATTGTTGGTGGGACTGCAAAATGGTGCAGCCTCTATGGAAAATGGTATGGAGGTTACTTAAACAATTGCAAATAGATCTACCATACGACCCAGCCATCCCACTGCTGGGAATATACCCAGAGGAATGGAAATCATCAAGTCGAAGGTATACCTGTTCCCCAATGTTCATCGCAGCACTCTTTACAATAGCCAAGAGTTGGAACCAGCCCAAATGCCCATCATCAGATGAGTGGATACGGAAAATGTGGTACATCTACACAATGGAATACTACTCAGCTATAAAAACGAATGAAATACTGCCATTTGCAACAACATGGATGGACCTTGAGAGAATTATATTAAGTGAAACAAGTCAGGCACAGAAAGAGAAATACCACATGTTCTCACTTATTGGAGGGAGCTAAAAATTAATATATAAATTCACACACACACACACACACACACACACACACACAAACCGGGGGGGGGGGGAAGAAGATATAACAACCACAATTATTTGAAGTTGATACAACAAGCAAACAGAAAGGACATTGTTGGGGGGGAGGGGGGGAGGGAGAAGGGAGGGAGGTTTTGGTGATGGGGAGCATTAATCAGCTACAATGTATATCGACAAAATAAAATTAATAAATAAATAAATAAATAAATAAATAAATAAATAAATAAATAAATAAATAAATAAATAAATAAATAAATAAATAAATAAATAAAAAAGAAAACTCAGTAAACAGCTCCTCTCCCCAGCTCTGAAAGTGCACACCTCGGACAAGAGCCTAGGCAGCATTAGGGCCCTGGGAAGCGTGTAGAGCCCACTGGTGAGAAATGCTCATGACAGCTGTCTTTCTAGGCTGCTGAGACCAGACAGCATCATCACTTGATTCCTGGACTGCTCTAACAAAAGAGCATTCTGGACATCTCTAACAAAGCTGTTTCAAAATGGAAAATTGAATGTGATGGGGTGTTGTAACCCATCTATCAGCAGGTCTTTACCAAGCGCACCCATGGGAAACCCAGCTCTGGAGTAAGCCCTCTGGAGCCATTATTAATGAAAAGTCCAGTTTTCCAAACTCGAAGGGCCTTCACAGAGATTTCCTGCAAACAGATTCCAGAGGCAAGCTGAGACTGAGGTAAACCACAGCCTTTAGGCATCACCCTTAGTACAGACCAGGGGAATCAAGGTCCTCGAGGCTTCTGGCATGCTTTAGGGCCACAGTCAGACTGGATGTCCGTTCTGGGCTCCGATTTCAAGTTTGAAGCCTCAGGAGCAGGGAAGAGGTTTGGAAAATTCTCAGCAGTAAGCAGCAGGACATCTGGCAGAGAGAGAAAGTTTCAGACTGCCTCACAAGTCCCTCTCCCGCTTACTTCAGCCATGGGCTGGGCTCATGCAAAGCCAGGCCTGAGTTACCACTGAAGACGCATGTCTGCACAGGTCATGGTGGCAGAGTTTGAGTTCCTTTTTCAGATTACCAAGAAATCAGGGACTTCCTGATTCTCTTTCAGCACAAAAAGGTGATGACTATCTTTGCAGCATGAATAAAAATCTCTTCTAACATATTCTTCTCAATTCCTCTGAGCCCAGAGGAATTACACACCATGTGTGTGCACAAATGAAAAGCCACATAGGTGTGCACCTTATTTGTGGGTGCGAGTGTGCATGCATATCCTTATTGTTCTCAAGACCTTTAGAGTTTGATACAAGGATACACCGGGAGTAAAATGTTTCTTTATGGTAAGGGAGCATGGCCATTAATTAAAGACCTACTATGTGCTAAGCACCATGCTAGGAAGAGTCAATGAGATCGTTTGTGTGAGAGCACTTTGTAAGAGAAAATCCCTCTACAAGTATTAGAGATTGTTTTGTTTTGTTATGTTCTGATGATCAACTGGAAAGAGCCATAAGTCATGAAAAAGAGGAATGAAAGTGTGGGAAAAGAATTCCGACTACAGGATTTGAAGAAGATGTTTTAGACATAAAATTCAGAAGGTGTACAAAAAAGGGCCCCTTCCCTAAGCACGCCCCACCTAGCTCCCTGAAGATGTTTGTCACAACCTCACAATTATGGGATTGCTCTGGTACCCCTAACTTCAAGCACAGAGACAAATGTAGCTCCCGCTGAGGTCCTGAGAACCAAGGGCACAACTGAAGAGAAGGTTGATATGGTTTAGCAGCAGAATGTGCCAGAAAAAGAAAAGAAAAGAAAATAGATTTAGCAGACAATATTCTCAACACAAGCCAATGGGAAACAAGAAACTGACTGAATTAGTTTCTTATCGCTGCAGTAACAAATTATCACAAATTTCGTGCATGAAAACAACCCAAATTCACTCTCATAGTTTTGGAGATAGAAGTCTAAACCGAGGTGTCAGCAGGCCCGTGTTCCTTCTGGAGGCCCTAGGGGAGAATTTGTTCCCTTGCCTTTTCCGCCTGTGTTCCTTGGCTTGTGGTCCCTTCCTCCATCTTCAAAGCCAGCAGCATGGCATCTTCCAGCCTCTCCCTCCTTCTCTCTCTGCTCCCATGGCCACATCACTGTTTTCTTCTTTATAAGAAAGAAAACCCTTGTGATTACATTGGGCCCACTTGGATAATCCAGAATAATTTCCCATTTCAAGATCCTAAATTTAGTCATATCTGCAAAGTCCCTTTTACCATGTGAAAAGTATCATATTCACAGGGATTAGCATGTGGACATTTGGGAAGAGGGGGCCTTACTCAGCCTCCCATAGTGACTGTCATCTTAGGCTGTATCAATGAAGGTATTATGCTCAGGAGAAAGAAGGTGATGAGTCTGTTCCTTTCCTTTCTGGAGTCTGTGTTCACTTCTAGAAACTTCATACTGAGTGGAATGTAGACCACCTATCACATTGCAAATATTATTTTACTGTAATATTAAATGTTGGAGAGAGTCTGAGGAAACAAATCTTCCTACACATAGTTGAAAACAGTGTAAATTTTTACAAAAGTTTTTGGAGGGCAATCTGGCAACACACAAGTTTTTCACATGTTCACTTCTATTGATCCAGAAATTTTACTTATATGAATGTATCCTAGGGAAATAATCATAAACATGTGCAAAGATTTGCCGACAAGGATATTCATCAAAGTACTTCCAAAGTAATAGAAAAAAAATAAGTTTGGAGAAAAAAAAATAACTTTCTATTTCTCAAGGTTTAAATAAACTATGGTACATTTGTTTTTAAAAGTATATAAAACTCATTCAGTCGTTAATAAAATGTTGTAGAAGAATATTTAACAATATGAAAAGAGGTTTTTAATATACCAAGAAATGACATAACAGGTTATAAATCAGCACACACTGTGTGTTTCATATTTGTAAAATACAATTGCATCAGTTAAAATACCTACTGGAAACAGATGGCAAACTCAAATAGGACAATCAGAGGATGGTTCGTTGACAAAGGGGAAGGAGTGGGGAACCAAAGAGAATAGTGCAGTAGCCCAGAGCTATTAGCAAAGGGTCAAGGGCAGAAGCCACTACAGGCACTGGAGGAGGAGAGAGAAGTATTGAGTAGACAGCCCTGGCGGGGAGGGGGCAGTGGCCAGGGGACACAACAGCCCCAGGCAACTTCACAGGGAGGAACTGGGGACATAAACACCCTGACCTCTCTCCTCTGTCATATTTGTGCCCTGAGCACCCCATTGTCTAAACCTGGCAGGAAGGTGGGGGCACAGAAGCCTGCTGCCAGCATGGTCCATGGCAGGCCAGCCTCCTGGGCAGAGAAGGAAGAAGGGTGGCAGAGATCCAGCGCAGAGGGAGGGATATTCACCTAAAGATCTTGGCTGCTCGCTTACAGGTGAATTTTCATTTTCCTCTTACTTTTCTGAACAGTCTACAATGAATCACACATGAAAGCAATCCGAGTTGAAACAAATTCACAACCCAGCTAGAGTGTGCTCAGGGAGGGGCAGAGAGGAAAATCAAAACTAGCTCCCCTGGGTAAAGGCTGGTGGGGTGTGTGTGTGTGTGTGTGTGTGTGTGTGCGTGTGCGTGTGCGTGTGCGTGTGCGTGTGCGTGTGCGTGTGTGTGTGTTTTCGGTGTGTAAGAAGGCTTAGATATTTTCAAAACTCTGGAAGGCTGTCCCAATAGAGGAGAGATTAGACTTGGTCTGCAGTCAGTCCAGGACCTAAAGGTGAAATGACAAACAGGCAGATTCCAAATTAGCCTGATGAGAGCTGCCTGAGGAAGGCGTGTGATTGCTCAAGAAGTCCTGAGCTGCCTGATCTTGAGGGTATTTAAGCTGAAGCCAGAAAATGTCTTGGTGGACATTCTGTAGAGGTACCTGAAGGATCAGATGCAGCTTTGAACTAGATAAACTTTTAAGTATCTTCTAGAAAAAAGGAGTGAATTATTACTATTAATTATATGATAATGATTGTCATAATTTAATTTCCTTAATAGTGCTTGCTCTGGTTTTAGGGGTGGAGCAAGATGGGAAGAGGTGTTTAAATGAATTCTTGTCATCTCAGACATTTCTTTCCAAAAGAAGATCTCTGATAAGAACTGTATTTGTTAAAAGCAGTTGGAGTTTCAAATAGTAGAAAATTAAACTTAAATTTGGCATAAACAAATAGAACAGACTTCAGGCTTGGCTGGATCCAGGAGCTCAAATGACTCATCAGGCCCAATCTGCCCCCATTTCTTGGCTAATTCCTTTTTCAGACTCTCTCTCATGGTAAGATAGGTGTCAACAGGCTCACGTCCTTGCAGCCACAGCCCAGTGGAAAAGACAGTGCCAGCTATGCTGCTCCACCAAAAGTCCCGAGATAAGCTCTACTTGGGCCTGACTCGTTTATGGGTCAACTACCCATTCCTGAAATATTTACTGTAGCAAAGAGGATGCCACATTCTGGCCACTTTTGGCTCCTTCCTGAAATTTTTCCTCTATGTGGGAATTTGACTCAAGCTTGTTTCAGCTTATAGGTCTTGTTCTCCAAATGAAATCGCAAGCAGAGCTGCTCTACCTAGAATTGCTCGTGAAGAATGCCAGGTGGTGGATGCCACCAAGGATGAAAGAAGTAACTTCCAGAACCCACCACACTCTGAACACATAATGGGACCCTCTATTTCCCCAGCCTGGAGATCTGCCTTTCCTGAAGCTCCAGCTACTTAGCATCAATTGGTGCTGCTCCTCCACCAATTTCCTGCCCAATTAAGTTTGGGAAATTTTCCATTTAATAATGTCAGAGACCTTTTGACCACAGGGCATTTCAGAGGCTTTAGTATTCACACACATGTTGGGAATCTCCAGAGGAAAACATAACATGCAGAATTTACCAAACCTATTTGATCACGAATCATTTGTAGCATCTCTTGGGACTAGTATTCCCTGGAACAAACTCAGGGACATGCTGCTCTAGGGGAATCAGCTCATTCTATGACCCAGCCCTACCCTGCACTGCCCATCATTTTAACTGAGATCACAAAGCAATAACAGGTTACTGAGGAAGGCTGGCTTTGTCCCTCCATCACCTCTCTGGAATGTTTAGAAATGAATATAACAACACAGAGATAAAACCCCCCAAATCCCCGGCTTCTCAAAAGAAATCCTTCCTCCATCCAACCTGTTACATGGTTGCCGGAATCAAATTGCAAAAACCCTGCACTAACTCCAGCTCTGGTGGGAGGGACCACCAGTGGGCTACACCAAGAGGACTTTGGGACGCTACGGGAACTCACATTCACCTCTGGCAAACCTCTGTCTGCAGCTGCAGAAGATCAAGTCAAGCTCACATCTGTTACCCAGATACCCGACACTCCACCCCAGCTTCCCATCCAACAAAGCCTGGCCAGGTTTTCACAGTTAATTCCTCCTGGGCCCCTAGCTCATCTGCTCCCTTCTTGCTCCTATGAATTCTCGGAGATCAAAGCGAGTTAGCCAAAGCCTTGTTTGCTCAGCCTCTAGCAGAACACCTTAAATTCCCAGCTTGAAAGAAGGCTGAAAGAAGGTCATACATACTTTGTTATTGAAAAACTCTAAAACAGCAAGACACGACCAAAGTATGAATAAACCAACCACCATCATCTCTCCAGGCTCCAGGGTCCTGTAAAGTGAGGGGCTTCCTCCAGCAGGTCACATACAAGACTCTAATGGGAAATCAGCCAGAATTCCTCCTCGGAGGTCACTCTGAGTAGACTCAGGCAATACACCGATTCTGAGATGGAAATTGGGAGCTACTGCCACAACCCAAAGAGTCAGCCTACAAATTAAAATGAAGCCTAAAATGTCTGTTCTGCATCACTCCTCTGACCCATTCAGCCTCATGTTCCAGACTATTCCTCCCCCTGGCCTTAGTTCACAAAATAATATGGCATTTTAGAACTGAAAGATCAGCTGGTCTGGGGATTTTCAAACTTTTTGGCAGCAGAAAAAATTTTTGCAAACAAAATCTTACATGGGACCCTACTATAAAGCAGATAAAGTTGGGGTGCCTGGGGAAGGGTAGGAGTGGGCACAGCAAGGATTTACCCCTGCTCAGCACCCCCTCCACTACTGTGGCTGTGGGCTCCCACAGTTTGAAAAGTCCCTGATGTTGACCAACCCCATGAGTTTACACAAACACTGTGGGCCCAGAGAAGGAAAGGCAGCTGCCCAGCCTCACAGAGGACAGACCCACTACAGAGCCAGCTGGAGTCCAGGTCTCATTCCTGGGCAATGCTCTGTTTTCCCTCCAAAAAACTGAAGACACCACAATCGTCAAAGTCTCTAGTGCTCCCAAGTCCTCATTGATGGAGCTTTGCACATCAAAACGGTCTCCAAAGTCATCAGCCCTAATTTCAAAACGCCCTTTTTCTGTTCTCACCATCACCCCTTCCTCTGCTGGGAAACCCCTGGGATCCCATATCAGCCCCGCCTACCCCACCCCCCACCCCAGTGCCCCAGGCTCTTGGGTTGCTAGATCCTGTTTCCGCAACTTGGTTGATCATTAAATCACCTGGCAGTGTGTTAAAAATATAGATTCCTGGGCCCAGCACTAGAACTAGTGAATCAGAATTTCCAAGGGTGGGCCCAGGACGGTGTGATTTAAATAAGCACTCCGGATAATTCTGGCAATTGGCCAGCTTTGGAAAGCTTTATATTCAATGAAGTTATGTTCTTATTCATATCCACCACCCAAAGCCAAGGAATTCTTACATTAAATCACAGCCCTGCTGCTGGTAGGGTCATAATTTGGTGTAACTTCTCTGGATACCCTTTTGGAATTATGAAAGGAAATAGTCTCCAATCTCTGCAAGATCTTTCCCTCATGTATTCTAAAGAAATAACCATAGACATATGTGAGCAAAGATTTATCTGTGCAGATGCTCACTGCTGCACTAAAAAACAAATGTTCATGAGCAAGAGAAGTGAGCCAATAAATTTTGGTATACACGTGTAATATTATACACTTACCAAAAAAAAAAAAAAAAAGTTTAGAAAATTAACAACATGCAAATATGTTCACAATATGTAACATAAACTCAATGTGTTACAAGAATGAATGTACAGTAGAATTCCATTCTTTCATATGCATAAAAAATTGGAAGAATAAATGAGAAAATATTAATGTTATCTCTACAATGGTGATAGGATTAGTGGCATTGCTTCCTTGTTTTTTTTTTAGTATTACAAAATTTTTGTAGAGAACATGGATTTTGGAATCCATAAAAAATAAGACGAAAGCACCGAAGTCATAGAGAAAATTATTTTGAACCTAGAATCCTACATGTAGCAAAACCAACAACCATAAAAGGAAGAACTCAAAATGTTTGTATTCAGACTGTCACCAGAGAATTAGTTAAAAATTGTTAAAAAAATAAAAAACTAATTTAGAAATAGAAGGATGTGAGATGTAAGAAATAATGGTTAAAAAATAAATAAATAAAACTTATACTTTAGTCTAAAGTATAGTATATACTTAGACTACAATATAAAGTATACTATACACTTTAGTCTATAGTATGTATTTAGTCTAAATAAATACTGAAGCATAATGCAAAGGAGGAGGAGAAATAAACCCTTGATAATAATAGCATGGGAGGGGATTAAGGCAAAAGAGGAAAGTAATAGTACACTAAAGCCAAAGAAGAAAAGATTAAGAAAATTATATTTATAAATAAATAATAATGAAGACACAAAATATCAAAACTTGTGGGAGTATAGCTAAGACAGTCCTTAGAGAAAAACTTATAACTGTGTGTGCATGAGTGTGTGTTACTCATTCACATTACATACACAATTAACAATAATTAATAAGGACTGATATCACTGTGAATAGTGAAGGACCTCTGAAAGTCCTCTCCTCCACTAAAGAAATGAAAATGCTGGCAGAAATTGTCAAAATCAACTTTTTCAGAACCGTGGAAGTTAACCAAATACCTGCAGCAATCCATGGAGCATCTGTGAAAGAAAAATGGCTGAATCACAGTAAGAACAGCCAGTTGCACAGCATTTTAACTTGTCCTATTCCCAATCCCTTCTCTCTAGCCCTGCAGTAGTCTTGAAAATCAACAGCCCTACTATGATGCTGAAAACCAGCAGCCTAGCTACCACTGGAAGAAATAAAATGAGTTGAGTTTGGAGCTCCTTCAAAGCCCCATTCCCAGAGAACTGTCATAATTTGTCCTATCTGGTACTTTTCTGGAAAATGCTGCTCACAGTATTTGTCTGTATGTGACCTGACTCAGACCTTGCTCTGTACAAACAGCATTTCCCTGAGCTATGACCTAAAACAATTAGCAGCAGTTATTTAACACTGCAGCTGGCTGAAGCAGTGATACCAGTTGGGGCAAATAACAACCTGACCAAAAAAGAAAAAGAAAAGGAAAAGCTAGAGAGTGAGATGTGCACAGGGCTTTGGAAATGTCTGACATATTCTTGGGAATCTGGAAGGCCACATGCATGCCCAGGGCACATGTCCAAGGATATGCACACACCCAGTGAAGATCTGAGAAGGCTCTAAAGTCTCACATTTGGCCAACCCAGAGGGACGGCACAAACAGGAGCTGAAGGCTAAGGCAGAGTTGTGAACTGCCTGCCTGAGGATTGAAGTGTGCTCCCAATACACATCACTAGCAGACATACCTAAAAGAAATAATAAAGAGAGTCCTTGGATCAGAGATGAAAGAGCAGTCGACAGTAATTCAGATATACATGAAGAAATAAAAGCACTGATAAAGGTAACTATATAAGTAAATATAAAAGACAGTATAAATTCATTTTTTATTTCTGAGTTCTTTTTTTCTCCTATCTGATTTAAAACACAACTGGATAAAGCAGTAATTATAAACATTTTTACAGATTATAAAAATATGCAGAAAGTTTATAAAAGTATATAAAAAGTGTATTAGTCTGCTCAGACTGCCATAACAAATTACCACAGATTGGGTGGCTTAAACAACAGACGTTTATTTCTCACAGTTCTGGATGCTAGAACTCTAAGATCAATGTGCCAGCTGATTTAGTTCCTGATGGGGCTCTCTTCCTGGCTTGTAGATGGCCACCTTCTCTCTGTGTCCTCCTCACATGGCTGCAAGACAGAACACTGGGGTCACTTCTTTCTCCTCTTACAAGGGCAGCAGCCCTATCAGATTACATACTTATCCCTATGACCTCATTTAACCTTTGTCAATTCCTCACAGGCTCTACCTCCAAATACAATCACATTGAGAATTAAGCTTCGACATGTGAATGGGGTTGGGGGTGGGAGGGTGGCGAGAAGGAGGACACAAATATTCAGTCCATAACAAAAAGTTTATAAATTACAAAGGTATATAAAAAGTTTATTTAAAAAGTGATGATACGATACATTATTATTAACTCTAGTCACTATGCTATATATTAGGTCTCCAGAACTTATGCATCTTATAACTGAAACTTTGTACCCTTTGACCAATATCTCCCCATTTCCTCTACCCCATACTAACAATCTAGTTCAAAATGTCACACTGTACACCTTAAATATATATAATTTTTATTTGTCAATTATACTTCAATAAAGCTGGAAGAAAAATGATTATTAATGGGCCATGTAGATGGGCACATAGTGTATGTAATTTGTGATAACAGCATAAAGAAATGAGGGAGAACAAAGATATCTCAGAGCAAAGATTTTATACACTATCGAGATTAAGATGGTATTAATCCGAACTAGATTGTTATAAATTATTATGTTAATGGCAAGCCTGGAGCAACTGCTAAGAAAATAACTCAAAAATATATAGTAAAAGAAAGAAGGTAAAATGGTACACCAGGGTATACTGATTTCACACATCAATAAGGAAGTGACCATAGACTATGAACAAATAATATTCAAAAAACAAAAATAAATACAAGTGGAAAATAAACATATGAAAAGATAATAAACCACACTACTAAAATGGGGAAATGTTATTTAAAATGGTGGGATATTTTTAATCCATCAAATCAGTAAAATTTAAAGACTGTGTTGCCAAAGTACAAGAAAATGAGGATCCTCATATGCTGGATGTTGGAGTGAAAATTGGTGCAGCCTTTGGGGGAGGTGTTTTGAATGAGCCCATCAAAATTTAATGCATGTGCTCTTTGATGCAGCAAGTCCACTTCTAGAGAGATATCCACGCATGTGTGCCCAGAGGCAAGCATGAGAACATGACCTTGAGCAAGACATTGTCTGAATGCAGACTTGTCATTTAAAAAAAAATCTCTTCTGGTAGTTGATTAAAATGATAAATGTAAAAATACCTTATATATTACTAAGCCTTACAAAAATACACCAATAACAATACACCTTTCTTTGTCTCTTGTCAAAGCAGCTGGTAGAAGAATCCTTGTGGAGATAGACTGACTTACTTTGAGAAAATATGAAAATTCTTCACTAAGACCATTTTATATAGGATACGACTGAGCTTCTAGAACCTGAATGTGGGCAGGAGAAAATGTTACTCTACACAGACAAGAAGGAGGAAGAGAGAAAGAGGGAGATAAGGGAAGTTGCATTCTTCAGGATGTGCCCCTTTTCCCAGACTCTTCACCCCCGTCCCCCCACAAAAAAACTCATCAATAGCATTACCAAATTCACCAGAAACTGTAGATTCACTGCATTTTATCGCTGTGCCCCAAATCAGCATTTATATATCTTCAGGGTATAAGCCCATCTCCCCCCACCCACACACACACACACCCTGCCTACCTGACACACCTTCTTCTCCACTTAGCTAATAATCTTTTAATCAACATGGAGTTATCTTTGGCAAGATTGTTCCTGTGATATATAAATTGGTATAAAAATTTTTAAAGTTCAACATCAGGGGAAAAGCTTCTTGGCTTTTTGGGTTTGTCAATGATTTCTTGGCTATGACATCAAAAGCACAGGCAACAAAATTCAACAAAAGCAAAAGCAGACAAATGTGATTACATCAAATTTAACTTTGTTCATCAAAGGACACAATCAACAGAGTGAAAAGGTAACCTATGAAATGAGAGAAAGTTTTTGCAAATCACATATCTGGTAAGGGGTTAATATTTAGAATACATGAAGAACATCTATACAACAACAAAAAATCAAATAACCCAACTTAAAAATTGGCAAAGAACTTGAATAGACATTTTTTTAAAGAGGATATACCAATGGCCAACAAGTATATGAAAAGATATTTAACATCACTAATCATCAGAGAAATGCAAATTCAAACCACAATGATATATATTACCTCATATCCATTAGGATCCCTACCATCAAAAAAAGAAAAATAGCAAGTGTTGGTAGGGATATGGAAAAGTTGGGACCCTTGTGTACTGTTGGTGGGATTCTAAAATGGTACAGCTGCTATAGGAAATGGTGGTTCCTCAAAACATTAAAAATAGAACTACCATATCATCCAGCAATCCCATTTCTGGGTATATATCCAAAACAAGTGAAAGCAGTGTCTCAAAGAGATACTTGGACACCCATGTTTATAGCAGCACTATTCACAATAGCCAAGAGGTGGAAGCAACCCAAATGTCCATTAATGGGTAAATGGATTAACAAAACATGGTATATACATACCATGGTGCAGAGAGCACTAACATTTATAAAGCAAAAGTATTTCACAGGACCTATTTTCAAAAGCCCCGTAGTCTCAGGTTTAGCCTAACTTCTTAAAATTACATATAGAAATGCTAACCTTGCAAAAGACAGGAAACTTTCTTAAGGCTAAAGTCTTTGTAACACAGCAAAGTTGCTGGCTCAAGGACAGACAAGTTATTTGATTGATATGTAAAATACTGGGAAATTGCTGTAGGGAAAAACAGTGTTTGCTAAGATCAAGCTTTTGTTGGTGGATCGACTCAACCTTTTGTAAACTGCATTATGGAATGTCACTTTGCTTGTTTCACTGATGTTACCAGCCTTTATTGTTAAACTATAATTGGCCATAACTTCACCTATGTTCTTTTCCTGTTACTTCCTGGTCTGGAGAATAAATGCAGGGAGAAAACCCCAGTTGGTGGTTAATCTCCAAAGGAAGGAATGCCTCTCTCTTGAGGGTTCTGGGAAATTGACCCCTTTGGGGTCTCTAACTGCTTGAAAGAAATGGGCTTTGAGTAATCCTTTTTGCAGCTCTGTCACCCAGGGGAAGAGAGGTGACAAATATGTATGAGGCAAAGCAACACCATGGAATACTATGCAGCCTTAAAAAGGAAGGAAACCCTGTCACATGCTACAACATGGATGAACCCTAAGGACATTGGACTAAGTAAAATAAGCCAGTCACAAAAGGACAAATACTGTATGATTCCACTTTTATGTGTTATCCATATTAGTCAACTTCATAGCTACAGAAACTAGAATGGTGGTTACCAGGGGCAGGGGGAAGGAGGCAATAGGGAGTGGTTGCTTAATGGGTACAGAGTTTCAGTCCTGCAAGATGGAAAAGTTCTGGAGATCTCTTTCACAACAATGGAAATATACTAAACACTACTAAACTGTACACTTAAAATGGCTAAGATGGTAACATTTACAATAGGTGTTTTTTTACCACAATTCAAAAAATGTAGCAAAAGATCCCTCTTCTGATGCAGGAGAAGAACTCTTTCTTTATGTTATGTACTGGTGAATTCCTAAGAGCTGTAGCAAATCAACATTGGAATGCTCACAGCTGTGCCATTGCTGAGGGATTCTGGGAGAAAGTCCTTGACCTTGATCCACACAGCAATGCAAGGAGGTCATCTGCGCTATACAGAAGTATGTAACACAGCTCTCACCCTCACTGGAACTGGCTGGAGCCAGATAACTGTTGGACCTTCAATGGGTCCCATAACCTTTCTGAGGGTAGGATGATAACTCAATGAAATGAAATAATGTAGGTAAAACACTCATCCTCGTGCCTAGCATAGAGAGGGTGCTGAGGAAAATAAATACGTATTGATTTATTTATTAAATAAGTATAAAATAAATAAGTGAATCAGTGTGTAAAAAAGCAACCTGTTCTTCTCAACACCAGCATCAAAAGGAAAGATCTTATCCTAGAAGAAAAAAATCTCAGATGACAATTCCATTTTCCTTCAGAATGTGAAAATTACTCCATTGATTATAGAATCTGGTGTGGGGAGGATGAAAGAGGCAGAAAGGAGCAGAAAAGGGGGAGGAAAAAGAGGAGAGAAAAGTAGGGGAAGGAGAAGGCAGGAGGGAGAAGGGAACAAGCCCAAGGAATAACCGTCCACCTGCAGCTCCACAGCACCTCCTGAGCGCCAGGCGCTGCTGTAGACACCCCACGTGCATTACCTCAGTTTACCCTCACATAACTCTATGAGTCAGGGACTCTTATCGTATCCATTTCACACACTGGTGAATGGAGGTACAGAGCAGTTGTGACCTACCCAAGATTTCAAACCTTTCCCTCCAGCTCCAGAGTTCAGGCTCTTTGCCACTCCAGCATCCTGCCTCTCAGGAAAATGACATGTGGAAAATTCTCAATTCTTCCATCATTTTGTAGAAGATGAACTGAACCACCAACTGAGGCTCTCTCTCCTGTGCCTGCTCACTCAGGACTCTTTCTACACTTTTTTGGAAATCTCTGTTAACTCCCACTGCCACCCACTGACCTACTTTCCTGAGGGCAGAAACGCAACTGCCATCTGTAAATGAGGATTTGCCATGGGAAACTCTCGCCTGTGTCCTAACACCTGCCGTTCATTAGACCCTGAATCTGGTGGAGCTGTCCTGGGATCCAGAGGTCTTCCAATCGCCAGTGCAGCGTTTCCGGGAGGCTGGTATGTTTGGAATTGTCCTGTCGTTCTGACGGAACCCTCCAGCTGCCCAGCTGCGCTGGAGTGTCACCGTTCAACAACGCGATGCCTGTCCCAGAACATGCTGCAGACTCCTTAATTCTTCCGGACATCCCCAGTTCATGAAACTGGCTCCTCAATCAAAGCAATTTGCTAAGTGTCCAAGCATTATAACTGTGATTTGATACACTTTTTAGACAGATACATTTTCAAATCAAAGAAAATGTTTTGTTAGCCCACAGGCCTTTTCATGAACACTTTGCTAACAATCTTAAGGAAGCCATGACCCTAAAAGTCAGTGCTATCAGTAAAGACTGTATGTATATACAAACACATATATAAGGAGAGAAGATCAATATGGAAAACATGTTGTAAATTTTTTAAATTTTTAGTTAAAGAAGTTTTTTAAATAGGAAAAAAATAGCAAAAGAGAGGAGGAAAAAATCACCTGTCCAGAAATAACAACCAAAGTTATTTTCAGAAATAACTTTCTGAAACAACTTCTTTCCCTTTTATTAAGTCACTTCTGCTATATTCTCTCCTCTGCTTTCATGCACTCACCCTTCATCCCATTGACTCGTACCACCCTTTGAAGCCTTCTGCACAGAAGACACATGCAAGGCGCTGTGGGGATCATAAACGGTCAACACGCTAAAAAAGAGGGGGTTGAATACGGCACATCCTGAGTCCTAAAAAAATCCCAAGTCTAATTGGAGGTACAAGGTACATATACACAGTGGTATGCTGGCAGATTGGCTCTCTGATGGGGGAAGGAAAGAAACCCCTGATGTGTAGTTCTGCCAATTTTCATGCTATAAAATATTCCCATCATGAGCAAGCTACCAATATGATATTACTGAGCCGAGAGTTGGGAAGAGATGCACATAAACCAGCTCCAGGACACAAGTGTATGCACGTGAGAAGCTAAAATACATACACATATGCATATGTGTGTATATATCTGCTTATATGTATATGTATGTATCTGTGTGTATACATAGATATATACACACATATACACGTATGTGTACACACACTCATATGTATTTTAGCTTTTCGTGTACACTCAGTCAGGTATGTACATGAGTATAACCAGACAAGACAACCAGAGCAGACATTTAGGAGCAGGCAGACACATCGTCGTCATCATCATCGTCATCTTCGTCTTCACCAGTAATATTTCCGGAGCATTTACCACATGGCCAGTCCTGTGCTCAATGATTTACACAAGTTGCTTTACAACACTTTTTTAGGAAGAGGAATCATTATTACCATTAATTTTACAACTTCACCCTTGCAAAATTGGAGTCTTGAAGAGGGAGGTAATTTGCCCTTGGTCATTCAGTGCAGTGAATGGTGAAGCCAGGATTAAATCCCTAATGCCAGAGCCCAGGCTCTGATGATAGCCCTCTCCTGCTGCTTCATGCCAGGGATCTAGGCCTCAGAGCTCCATGCTGCAGATTCTCAGGGGCAGACCAGCCAGGAGTCCAAAGAGGGGGACTGGTGTTCCTGCCAGGCTGCTCCCCCATTCTGTTACTTCTTTTCCCCAATGCACCGTGAAGGCTGGTTCATTACACCCAAAGTTGCCCCTCAACTTACCATGTCATTTAGTCCCTTCCTCTTTCCTACCAAAAGCCTTCTTGGGTCTTTATTTTATTTTTTAACTATAGCTTCCTTGTGCCTATTCATTTACAATGTGTCCCTGAGCTCTTTTTTTATTTCTATCTCCTTATCAACAATCATTGATAATTCTTTATTATGAAAGTTGGGAGACAAAGAATTTATTTAACTAGAAGGAATGCATAAACATGCAGAAGGCAGGTGAAAGGACCGAGAGGCGGCCGGATGACACCGTGTCAGCCAGGTACAGTTGCCATCCAGAAGGCACAGTGCATGTATAAGTGTCAGTGTCGGTGTAGGAATTTTGCAATAATTCTCCCATTCCTTGGCCCTGGGGAATTTGAGTCTAGTTCCTAAGCAGAAGGACTTGAGAAAATTGGGCATAATTCAGCAGAACCCCACAAAGATGATGAAAGCATTGAAAAATGAGGCCAACAACACACACATCAAGAATCTTCTCGCTGATGTAGAAGGCTCAGAGGGAGAATGAAAATACTTTTCCACTGAAGACAGGAATGAGGAATTAATCATCCTTGGCCTCCACCTTTAGATGCCAGGAGCAGCCCCAACACTCACCAGCTGTGAGAACCAAAAACATCTCTAGACATGGCCAAATGTCTCCAGGGGGCAAAATCAAAATCACCCCCAGTTGAGAACTGAAATAGAAATACATAGCATATCTAGTACCCAGCTGATCTCCATTTCACCTAAAAAAATTTTTTTAATCAGTCCTTTTGGTCAGAAATAAGTAAAAATGGACTGATTATGTAAGCTATTAACTTTGGCAAATGTTGTTATGCGACGGGTTTTCTGAAAGTTGGAGAATAGACAAGACAACCTGTAAAGACCTTTTTTTCTCAAAGGTTTAAAAAGAAAAAAACAGAGCTAACACTTACTGTGCTATTGGTCAGGCTGGGTACCACCCTGAGTGCTCACACGTATTAACCCACTTAATCCTCACAATAGTTTATGAGGTGGATTATGTGATTATTCCCATTTTCCAGATGAGAAGACTAAGGCAGAAGGGACTAAGGAAACTTCTCAAGTTTTCACAGCTAGTGAGTGCGAGGTTGAGATTTAAACCTGCGCATAGGCTGTCAGAGACTGTGCTCTTAACTCCTACCTGATCCTGCCTCTTACACCCAAAAATAGCCAACAATTGATTAAATAGTGCAGCACGAATAAGACCTTTTGCCTGAAGACAATTCTTTGCCAGAATTAACCCTGCGCAGGGGGCTCGGGAAGCCTCTCTTCTGACAGCACCCAGCGCCCTCCCTCCAGCACATAGGACAAAAAGAAAACACATGGGCCCTAGCACAGTGGGTAGCAACATTTGTAGAAGCTTGACTGCTTTGAAATGAAAATTCTGCAGAAATCCTGATTCCCTCGTTCTAGGGAGGAGTCCAGGAATCTATACTCTAAACAAGCTGCTCAGGTTCCAATGGTTTGGATGAAGGAAGCTCACGGACTATGCCTCAAGAAATGGGGACCTGAGGTCTTGGGCCTAGGTCAGCATAAAGGGACCCAGGTGAGGCGATAAGTAAGTGTGAGCCCCGGGCTAATTTCGGCAGGCAGGGACTTTCCTGAGACAGACCATGAGATCAGCAGGGATGAGGGTGACGGTTGATTGGTGCTGCCTGGCACAGGTGTAGGAATGGGGTAAGGGAACCCTCAGTAGGTGTCTGCAGACCCGGATCAAGAGCCAATGTGAGCTTCACAGCCATTCCAGACCTCAAGATATCAGCCCTCTGGCAACTTCTGGCAAGAGGTCTTACCGTAATAAGCTACACGCCTTCCGGTAGACCCTGGCTATTATTAGTGTGCATAATGCAATGTTTGTTACAGCAGTTGTTAAGATAAAAGCAGGATTAGAAGCCTGTGTGTTATTGATGGCAACCATCCCAGACCTGCTGTACATTTTTCACTGCCTCCTCTTACAGTTCCCTCAAAGATGCCATGACAGACCTCACCCTCCTACTGAGGCCTGGCGTGCATGTGCTGTCGGGACAGACTTTCTGCTCCCCTTTCCCCTCTACAGGAATTATCCCAGCCAGAGGATCTGGACAGGAGGCAGACAAAGTCCCCCACAGACTGGATTAAGAGAAATGCCGCATGAAACAGGAACCGTGTCCATCCTGTGTACCACTACCTGCCCGATGCCCAGCACATGGCAGGCAGGCAGGCAAAAAGGAAGGAAGGAAGGAAGGAAGGAAGGGAGGAAGGGAGGGAGGGAGGGAGGGAGAGAGGGAGGGAGGGAGGGAGGAAGGGAGGAAGGAAGGAAGGAAGGAAGGAATTGGTATCAGGCTAATCAAGTGACAAGGGGAAAACAGAGGCTGCAGTAGGCCTGGGCCCCTCCTGTAAAATGGCTGATGAGTCCCAGATGAGGACTTTCTTCTGCAGCAGGAGGCCGATGAAGACGTGGAGGATCAGCCCGATACCGCCATGCTAATTGAGGGACCTGGCTTGGACCGTCCACTGCTTCCTTGAGATCTTACAGTTTTTATAGGTGACTCTGATGTTAGGAAAATGGATCACAAAGGAGCATTTAAAACTGGTTTGGGGAAAAGTTCTCAGATGACGAAAAACATGGCGACCACCACCACCCTCCTGATGTCACATAGAATCCCCGATGCTTTCTCTCCTCTCTCTGGCAGACCATACGACGTCTGCCCTCGCCTGGGCGGCGGGCTCCCCACTGTCCACTCCCCTGTCTTCTGCCCTCCCCCACGCTGCTTGATTCCCCATCCCCGGGTCTCATCATAGTTGAATAATATTAGCAAAATCATACTGAAATTCACCAAAGGCATCCTCTGATGCCAGGTGCTGTACCCAACAGTCTACATGAGTTCTGCCATTGTGTCTTCCCAACAGCTCTGAGAAACTATTGTCATCCCCATTTTACAGATTAGACAACCAAAGCTGAGTTTGCCTCCTCTGTGAGGACTTTCCTGACTGCCCGGGCTGAAGGTTTTTCACCCACTCGTGAGCCCAGCATAGCCACATCCCCAGGCACTGGGGTGTCATCCTTCATCTGTCTAGATACGTCCAGAGTCCTAGTGATGGTCACAACTAACATGTTGTCTTAGTTTGCTGAGGCTGCCATAACTAAGTCCCACAGACAGAGGCGTTTAAGCATCAGAAATGTATTTTCCCACAATTTTAGAGGCTAGGAGTCTGAGATAAAGGTGTCAGCAAGGTTGGCTTCTCCCGAGGCCTCTCTCCTTGGCTTGCAGATGGCCATCTTCTCCCCGTGTCCTCTCATGCTCTTCCCTCTGTGTGTGTCTATGTCCTGATCTCTTATAAAGACACCAGTCATATGGGATTAGGGCCCACCCTAAAGACCTCAGTTTAACTTAATTACCTCCTTAAGGGCTCTGTCTCCAAACACAGTCACATTCTTAGGTACTGGGGTCAAGGAATTCAACATATGGATTTTGGAGAGACAGAATTCAGCCCATAACACACGTGATCATGGTCTGCAGTCCACAGGGAAGAACCACATTCAATGCCTCCCCTGGCCGGACTGTAAACCTGGGCAGTGAGAAGAGCAGACATTCTTATTATCATCTTCCCCAGCCTGGCCCCTGTCCCAGACACTCAGAAAGGTATGCCTCAGCCCAGGGGTGTCCTCACCTCTCAGCAGCAATGCCAGCGTCTCCATGGTGGGAACCCAGCAGGTCTCTCCCAGTGTTGTTCTGGAACTCAGCCTAGATCTTCATGGTTTCCTCACCCGCACAGTGCGGATCCCACACCTGAGGAGAGGGTTACTTGAGGGATCACAGAGCAGGCACGGTGGGGCTGGGGTCTGCATCACTCCATTTTCTCCCCCACGCACCCACCACTACCCTGCCTGGGGGACCTCAGCCAGCCCGACACTGTGGAAGAAGCCATCAGAAGCCACCTCCACCCCAGCACGCAGCTCAGAGCACCAGCAGGTCAACAGTGTCATTTTTCAGTGTAGTTTTGATTTGTATTTCCTGGATGCTGAGTGATGTTGAGCATTTTTTCATATGTCTGTTGGCCATTTGTATATCTTCCTTAGAGAAATGCCTACTTAGCTCTTTTGCCCATTTTTTAATTGGGTTGCTTGTTTTTTTCTTGTAAAGTTGTTTGAGTTCCTTAACTACAAAAGGCAGAGAGGAAAAAGATGGCCAGCCTAAGACGCTCTCTCCCCGAAGTTTACTGGAAGCCCATGAGTGTCTTCCTTGGGTCACTTCTGGCCAGAATGTCTTCCCCGACACTGCTGCAGGTCCCTGCTGCCCCCACAGTGAGGACCAGCAGAAGGCCTGAGCCAGAAGTGCCATGACCAGGCGACAAGGCGGCTCTGAAAGGTACCCTCCTGTTCTCCTTTCAGCTGAGAAGCCGCTGTCAGCAGCAGGGCTCCCTCCAGGCTGCTACACGCAGGTGACCCTCTTCTCCCCCATGGAGCCAGCATGGCCCCTGCAGCACACCAGGCCCTGGGCCTCTGTGTGTCCGCCCTGACCTGTGGCTGAGGCCCGTTTCCCTCCCTGGGCTGTGACCCTTCCTCCCAAGACCTCCCATGTGTCTGTTGATTTTCCTCCTTCCTGTCTTCTCACATTTTCTCCCTCCTCCCCCTCTGTTAATGGCATTTCTCGGTGTGAGAGAGGCCCGAGACCACAGGTATGTTACCTGTCCCCACAGAGCCATGGCCTGTTCCAATCAAAGACAGATGCCTGCAGTGTGCCTGACCCAGTGGGGACACAGGAGCCTGTCCTCGTCCCCACAGTGTGGTCAGAGGGAAACTATGCTCCTCCATGGCTGTGTGCTGTGCGTGAGAGCTCTCTCTTCATCTTTCACAATTTAACTTTGGAAAGACTACCTCTCCTGTCTAGGGGCTCCTGCCCTACCCAGGCCAGCAAGGTGGTATGAAACCATCAAGTGATTTTGAACCCAGACAGTCCTGGGGTTCGAATCCTGCACTGTCATTTCTTAGCTGCCCCTAACTTTCCTCCTCTGGAAAAAGAGAACATTACATGAGGAAGGAGGGAGTCAACTGGTTTGGCTGTTGCTGGGATGAACTGGCGGAGCCTGTGGAAAGTTCTGGTGCCTCCATAATGCTCGTCACCTTGCCACCCCCTCCCGCAGGGCTTGAACCTGCAGGTGATGCTGTAACCACCAGAGAAAGCACCAGAGACCCCAGTCACTTGGGTTCATGGATGACCTGCCACTCTCAGAACCAAGCCTCATTCCAGAGGAGCTGCCAGAAAAGGAAGGGAAGCTGCCTGCTGTTCCACATTAACCTGTTAGGCCCTGAATTTCTGTTTCTTAACAAAATCCCATTGTCACGTTTTGTGTTAAAAAATAAGATCTTCTTTTTAACAAGAAATATAGATATGTTGATTTTTAAGTAAAATTTTTACCCAGACTGTGGGAACTTTATACTGCAGGGATTTGAAAGACTTGGAGTCAGCAGGATCCACGAAGCCCCCATCTGCTCCTGTTCCTGAGAAAAACTGGGCTAACTTCCTTCCTGTGTCACCAGAAGGGATACATATTTGGCTGCTGACACATGATCAAGTTGGGGTTTGCATAAGTGTTCCCCACTTCAAACGCTCCCCCCTTGCCCCCTACCCCCTCCTTCCTCAATGTCCCCTATCCAGTGCAATCCACTAGCCATCTCTCCCAAAATACTCCCCTATTAGGCTCCTGCTGGTGGAAAGTGTCCCACCTTTGGAATTCAAGACCTTTGAGTTCAAATCCCAGCTCAGTTCCGAACTGGCTGTGTGACTTAGGGGAGTTGCTAAACCTCTCTGAGCCTCAGGATCCTCACCTGCAAAGTCAATAGGATTGGTGGCAAAATCCTCCGCTCGGGGCTGATGGAAAATTGGATGGAATGTTGCTCACAAAGGTGCTGGTGCAGGGTGCAAACTCAGCACAGGGAAGTGTCCATGATCACACCCTGCAAAGGGCTCCAGCCTAAATATGGTCTCTAACTATGGGAGAGGATGGGAGCTCTCATGCTGTGGCAGATCTTGGAGTAAAGCTTCCAAACCATCCTGAATCAACACAGGCTGCCCAGTCCAGCCCCTCCAGCAGGGCCATCTGGGTTCTCCCCAGGGGCAGTCCCTGTCCACTCTGCTGGGCCCAAGGCAAAACTGGCCAGGCCAGCTCTGGGAGGGGTTGGGGGAAACTTTCAGAGAAGGAGGCAGGTGGGTGCCAGGAGGAGACTGGGAAATAAGCTACAGACATGAATTTCATCTTTCATTAAATCTTCTGAATTTTAAAGGTAATGCTTTATGGAAAATTTAGGTTGCTACTATTGAAAATCTAGAAAGTACAAACGAAGCCAAACAAATTTTTAAAAACTTATGATCACCCCACACTGAGAGCAACCCCAAGAATGACAGAATTCCTCCTCCATCTTCACCTTTGACTGTTGTTCACTGGTTGAGGACATCCTGTTGTACGTTCTGCTCCGCACCCGGGCTTTGGAGCCTCACATCATACGGTCATAAGCCCAAGGACGTGGCAGTGCTATTTTCCAATTTTATTGATGAAGGTGCTCAGGCTCTAAAGACCTTGGCCAAGGTCACAGGGGTCAAGGTTGTACAGAAGAGCCACCTGTATTCTATCCACAAGCTGCTAATGGTCTCCTCCACCTCTCAAAAACAATTGAAAATAATAATAATAGAAACATTAACCCTTGGCCTTTGGACAGTGCTTCATTCTTTGAGAAGTACTTCTATGATTGTCTTTGCCACCTCTCCCAGGGTGACAGAGACACAAAGGATTACTCAAAGCCCATTCCTCCAGAGCAGTGAGAGGCCCAGAAGGGGTTAATCCCAGGAGTAATTTCTTCAAGTGAGAATTTCTAGGAGCAACACTGAATTAGGTTTTCTCTGTTTTTATTGTCCAGGCAAGAAAGTTACAGAAAAGGAACATAGGTGGTTACAAAAAAGAACAGTGAGATAATTGTCATGGCAACACTCAATTCCCCAAGAAACTTAAAGAAACAACTGAAGGCAAGATGAGGAACATCCCCCAACCAACAACCCTGAAGCCTTTAGCTCACATACTTTCCCATCATTAGGTTGGGCTGCACCAAGGACATCTGCCCTTAGAGCCAGCATTTTTGCTGTGTTATAATTTTTTTATCTACAACAGAGACTTTAGTCCTGGGAAAGTTTTCTGTTTTTCGCAAGCTTAGCATTTCTTTATATAATACTAAAAGGTTAGGCTATACCTTAAACTACAGAGCTGTCACTCACTAAGCTACAGCCTATGCTAAAGGGCTTTGGCCCTTCTAAAGCTAAGGACTGTGGTCCTACTAAGCTATGAGTTAGGCCCTGTGAAATACATGAGCTTTATTAATGTTAATATCCTCCACAGTCATCTCTTCCTGTCCTTCAAATGCCCTTGCAAGATAGGCAGGAAGGCCACCAGTGTTTCCAATGTACCAATGAGTCTCCAAGAAATTAGTGACTCAGCTAAAGTCATGCAGATAGAGGCAGGTAAAAGTAGATGCAGTCCTTCTCTCCAAACTCCACCGCCACCTTCTCAGGTGGCCTGGGCTACCCAAAGAGGTAGGCAAGGTAAAAAAGAAGAGATAAATGCAAGAGGCAGCAAACAGGAGGTGAGAGAAAAATTCCAAAGGAAGATTCAGAGCAAGGGCTGCAGAAAACAGAAAACCCCACTCTCTGCTCACAGGTCATCCTCTTGTAGGATTTCAGCATCGAGGTTTCCACACCAACATTCTCCATAGGTTCTGAGCTACATATTTTCCAGAGCACAACATAAGGCTGCTGAGCTCCTCCCTCCAGGTCAAATATGCCACTGTAAAGCTGTTTCCACGGGTGGTTTATTACGGGTCAGAGTCCTAATGAAGCTCCAATTCAATTGAACTGTAGGCGATTTCAGCACAGTGCTCAGAGCTTGCATTTAAATGCAGGGGGTTGACTTTTGGAATTGTTTCAGGGGATGCTTTCTGCTAGGCCTAGATGTACCTGAAGTTCACATTGCACACCCGGCAATGAATTGTGGCTTCTCGTGGACACATCTGACTCTGGCCTCGAACCATGGCCTCTGTCAGGAGGGAGAGAAGTCCTGCTCACCCTAAGAGAAGGTCAGGCACACAGAAGGTGCTCAGCAAGTGTTCTCTGGTAGCACCAGGGAAGCTTCTCCCAGGATAAGGCAGTACCCCTACTCCTCAACGCACTAATGAACCAGGAACCACAGGGTAACCAAAGGCCCTGGAACAACTAGACCCCAAAATAGAGTGAGTGGTGTCATCAGCATGCACTCTCTCTGTGCCTCTATCTACATCCATCTCTACCTCTATCTGTCTGTCTCCTTCTCTCTCTCTTTCTCTCTCTGTCTTCCTCTGTCTTTCTCTGTGTCTGTCTCTGGCTCTCTCTTATACACTCAGAGGTATTGATGCTATGTGGGTGTTTTCACAGAGCTTTCAAGTCTGAGTTATCATCTGGGATTTCTATCAGGCTCCATCTGCTTCTAGAACTGTGTGCAAACAGTAACATCCAAAGCTCAGAAAAGGGGCTACATAAAACATTTGTATTTATTCTGACCAGAAAAACCATATGATCCAGAATGTGTGAAAGTAAGTCAGAAAAAGGGAAGGAAACAGATTGTCAGTCTTGGTCACGGTCCACAAGGAGGCCCTCAGACCCAAACAGTGTGGCCCAGATGTACATCAAACAAGCCCAGCCAGATGCCTTGTGACAGGGTTTGGATGTTATTGTCCCCCAAAAACTCATGTGGAAATCCGATCCCCAATGTGGCAGTATTGGAAGAGGTTTGAGTCATGGGGGCAGATCCCTCATGAAAGGATTAATGCCATCCCTGTGGGGTGGGGGTAGTGAGTGAGTTCTTGCTCTATTAGTTCCCACAAGAGCTGGTTGTTTAAAAGACGCTGGCACCTCCCCTCTCTCTCTCTCTCTTGCTTCCTCTCACCATGTGATCTGCTTGTACACACCAGCTGCTGCCATTTTCCGCCATGAGTAGAAGCAGCCTGAGGATCGCACCAGATGCAGCTGTCCCAGAATCATGAGCCAAATAAACCTCTTTTCTATTTAAATTACCCAGTCTCAGGTATTCTGTTATAGCAACACAAAACAGACTAATACACCTTGCATCCAGCAACACAGATCTCTGAACCACTGTGCCCCACCTATGGGAAGAACACACAGACCTGGGTTGAAATCCTGGCTCTACAGCTTTGTAGTATATGATCTTGAGCAACTTCCTTAACTTCTCTGAGCCTCAGTTCCCTTCGCAGTAAAATAGGACTAATAATTTCTGCTGTGAAGAAGTGTCATGAAGATCAGGCTCATTGAAAGCCTTTAGCATGGTGCCTGCCACATGACAAGGGTCCAGTAAAAGGCAGTGGTGGTGGTGGTACTAGAGGTGGTGGTGATAGTGATGGTGGAGATGGTGGTACTGATGTCTGTAGTGATGGTGGTAGTTGGGTATGGCGGTGGTGGTAAGTGGTAATTGAATGTGATGGTGGTGGTGGTGGTGGTAACTGGATGCGGTAGAGGTGGTAGTTGGGTGTGGTGGTGGTGCTGGTGGGAGTGTTAGTGGCAGTCTCAGAATCAGCCTGTTTTTTCTTCGACTTTCTACAATCCACTTGCACTTTAAGGACAGGCATGCCAGTGACAAGGTGCTCCTGCCTTTCAGATGCATTTCTCCCTGTGATACTTCCAGAACCACCTTTATGCATTCCAATCCCTACAGCCTGATTCAGACAGTAGCTGCGTATGAGTCAGTTCAACTCAGCAAACATTGAGCCCAGCCTCCGGCTGGAGCTGGCAGCACCATCATGAGTGGAGACACTGCACTCTCTCGCCTTTCTCGGCCCTCCATTCCCGCTTAGCTGTGGCTTCCTCCCCAGCTCTCCCATCTTCCTCCCCATCCTCCTCTCTCCTCTGAAGACCTGATTTCTTGGTTTCCATTGTACTTGAGATCTCATTCCAGGGAAACCCAAAGTGAACAACAAAAATACAGATTTTCTCCTCAATATAAACCTCCTGCCTTGCCCCAAAGTGACCGTGATGAAGTCCTCAACATTCAAAGAACAAACCTAAAAACCAACGTGAGCCTCATAACTGTAAAACCAAATTGGATTTAGATCAGAAGAGTAAAGAATTAAGTGACAAATTTTAAAAGACAATATTGACCCAGATCTAATTTTACCCTTAAGCACACTGGAGGTTTTTGAGAGACAGAGAAATGTGTCCCATCAAATTTTCTAGAAAACATATTGTCTAAGGAGATTTCAGTAAGCGGGATATACATAGAGGAAACATCAAATCTGGAATCAGAGCCCTGGGTTTAGGTCCGGACCCTTCAGTAGCAACTCATTCAATCTCCCCAAACCTCAATTTTCACATCTGCAAATTGGGGAGAATTCTCCATGAGGGTGAAGGGATTGGCTTTTAAATGGGAAAGAGCTCTGCAAATACAAGCTCTTTTTATTCTTCTGGTTCATTTGAACATCTTTCTAGAACACCCAAACTTTCATCCTTTGGGCAAGGCTATAGCTCCCCACAGGGATGTTCCTGGGTAATATCTGTGAGCCTGTCTCATTCTGATTTTAAGCCCCTTTCTGAAACCCTAAGATGTAAGAGGTCTCTGATAAACTCACTTGAAAGAGGGTCAGGGTAGGCTCTCCATTGCATTGAGTTTTGGTGTGTGATGACTCCTGTTAATAGAAGCCTCTAGTGCATTGAGGTGAGGGGCCAGCAAACAGTTTGTAGGGGATTTGCATGTATATATGTATCTTCCTGTGCTTGGCAGTCTCTTCCTGGGGAACTTTCTGACACAACAGGAAAAGGAGAGATTTTTTATCTACTCTGCCCTTTTCTGACAATTCTGTTCCGACCAGCCTGAGAATTTTTATGGGGTAAAACGAAGAGAGTAAACTTCTGAGATACAATAAAAACTCCAACTGAGACTCTAGAGAACACTGTTGTAACACAGCACAAAGGGCAATGCCCAGTATGCCATAACAGCTCGGGAGATCCTCGTGTTAGCTGACGGCTGGGTGACTGGCAGCCTGCACCTGCTCTTCCCTCTACCTGCATGCTCTCTACCTGTGCCCCTTCATTGGCTGGTTACTTTTTTTTTACTTTTTTTCCCCAAAACTCAGCTC
Source organism: Cynocephalus volans (assembly GCF_027409185.1). Lineage (NCBI taxonomy): Eukaryota > Metazoa > Chordata > Mammalia > Dermoptera > Cynocephalidae > Cynocephalus > Cynocephalus volans. Next base: position 50,097,895 of record NC_084462.1, read on the forward strand.
AGTTTCCCTTTTCTGGAAAGCCTTCTCCTACCACCTTCTCCCTCTCACTCTTTCTACATGCTCCGAGAACAACTTGGACCTTTCGCTCTGTACTGGAATCATTGGTTTAGTGGTGTCTCTGCCGCTAGTCTGTGAGCTGCATGAAAGCAAAGACGTACTTTCTTTTCTTATATCTCCACATCTCTAAACCCAAGGAAATTAGAATGAGCCTGTTCACTGATGTCAAGAGCTCATTTAGAATTTGTTGTCTCAGAGTTCTGGTATGGCAGGTGACAATTAAACCAGTGGAGAAACAACTGAAAATAAAGGTGGACATTTTGCCTGGAAATTTTTTAAATGTAATTCCAGAAATCAGTGGTGACAAGGATATAGGTCAGAAAAGGTCTTCTTCCACCCACGCGTGACTTTAAACACTGTGAGCATCATAAGAATGACCATGGGATCTCCTAAGGATGGGAGCTTACGTAGGAGCCTCCACTATGACGATGGCGTCCCCAGTATCAGGGTGGCCTTGCCGCTGTTGAGACAACCTGGCTTCCTTCTTCAACTCGTATGTCATCCCTGACCTGTGAGTGAACTGCAGAGTCCTCAACAATGCAACGGGGATACTCATCCCCAACCCCCACCCGTTTCTTACCACTTTTGGAAACATTGATTTGATTCTATTTCTAACCATGGAAAAATATCCTAAGCATCTCCTAGCCAGGTGGTGCTCCCAGAATCTTCCCCATATTCCACCACGTGTCTGCCACCATCACTGTTAGAAGCTGGGTCTGGTTGAAAGCCAGGAAGTTCTCATGAACCCCAAACCAGAAGACTTGTTTCCAGTACATCTTTTAGCATCCTTAGTACTGTATTTTCAAATCCCAGGGGTTGGCAGATTAGGAAAATGGAGCTGTATCTTCTTGCAAAGCAGCAGATGTCATCCACTGACTGGAGGGGAAAGTCTTTTAAAACCACAGCACATGTCAACAAAGCAGTGAAAAGTAACCAGATTTGCCTTTACCCAGAGAATGCAGTTGGATGGGTCCCCTGAAAAGTATCTGGGCCAGGTTTGATTCAGCCTTAACTTCAGCAAATAATTTTCCAGCCACTTGTCCAGGGCACTGCTGGATGCTGAATAAAGAATAAAAAATTATCCGACAGAAAACTAGACAGAGGACTTGAAGAAGCCAGTTACAAAAGAGGAGGTACAAATGACTTAAATGCATATAAAATTATAATTGTTTAAAGGCAAATTAATGGCAATAAGGAGACATTTTATCCCCCAACCAAATCACAACTGATATTGTGGAATTATACTATCAGCTTTGGAAATGTGCAAGTACATAAGCACATTTACCCAGGGCAAGAGGGAATGTGAAATAGTGCCACTCTGACAAATTACTTAGAGATACTGAGTCAAAATCTGCAAAACGTACCCAGCCTTCGAGTCAGCAGTTCCACTTCTAGGAATCTATTCTAAGGAAATAATCAACAATTATTGTGATATATGTGCAAGGGTCTATAATGCTGCATTGTTTAAATAGAAAAAAATCTAGAAACAATATAGTTGATCGATATGAGTATAAGAATGTTACAATATGTACATATCATTGAAAATTATGGAATACCATGCAGCTCCAGAAAACTATTTTATATAAAAATGTTTACAATCAAACATTTTCAATCAAGTGCAGGTGGGTAAATATTTTAGGCTTTGCAGGCCAATAGGCAAACTCAAACATGTTATGTAGTACTTATAACAATGAGAGAAAACAAATTTCCACAAAGTTTTGTGGACAAATTCAAGATGCAAGAATAATTGAATACAACTTTTTGTAATACAGGTCTACTACTAAGAAGAATCTAACTCTTTTTGGACTAATAACATTTTGATTAATTGAGGTTCAAAGTCAGTTTTCTTTATCATCAAATCAGTTTCAAATGTTCACCTGTTAAAAAGAGCTTGCAGGCCAAATAAAAACAGATAACAGGCCACATCTAGCCTGTGCCTGTAGATTGCTGATCCTGCTACAGAGGAATACTTGCTAACATGGAAGAACATTCATGAAATATTGCTATGCAGGCTCTGAAATAATATAAGCAATGTGTATGACGGTTCTTAGTGCTAGTCACCAAATATCTTCAGTTCTCTGCCTTTCCAGGCACAGTGGAGAACTGTATTTCCCAGCTCCCTTGTGACTGCATATGACCACACAACCAGTCCTGGTCAGTGGGTCGCAAGTGGAAATAACACATACCACTCCAAGGCCACAGACTGGGAGAAAATATTTGCAAAACACATACCTGACTTCTGTCCAGAATATATTTTTTAACACTCTCGAAACCCGATAATAAGAAAACAATCCACCCAATTATTTTAAATGGGCCAAAGATATTCAACATCATTACTCATTAGGGAAATGCAAATTAAAACCACAATCAGATACCATTTTCACTTATTAGAATAACTTCAAAAAAACCAAAACTAACAATAGCAAGTGCTGCAGAGGAACAGGGGCAGGTAGAACCTTCACATGTTGCAGTGGGATGTAAAACGGCACAGCCACTTTGGAAAAGTTTGGCAGTTTCTTATGAAGTTAAACATGCCATATGACCCAAAAATCCTGCTCCTATGTATTTAACCAAGTGACATAAAAACCTATATTCACACAGACACCTATGTGAATGTTTATGACAGCTTTATTTGTAATCATAAAAATTAGAAACAACCCAAATGGCACATGACAGAATACTACTCAGCAATGAAAAGGAATTGAACTATTAATACATATAACAACATGGGTAAATCTCAAATGTCACTTCTAAGTGAAAGTAGTCAGGCACAAAAGGTCAAATATTGTATGATTCCATTTATATTATATAGTAGAAAAGACAAAACTGCAGGAACAAAGAACCGATAGTTGCCAGGGGCTGGGTGGGCAGCAGTGGATTGACTACAAGAGGCAGCATGAGGGATATTTTAGGGGGTTGATAAGACACTCTTGATCTTGATTGTGGTGTAGTCACATGACTCTATGCATTTGTCAAAATTCAAAAAACTGTATACCAAAAAGAGTGAATTTCACTATATATAAAATACAAAATAAATTTTTTTCAAAATGTTTAATGCCCGTACCCAAAAGAAGAAAGAAAGAAATAGAGAAAGAGAGGAAGGAAGAAAGGAAGGGGGGGGAAGGGAGGGAAACCACTGCATGAGCCACATGGGTGGGCAGCTCAGTGCTGCTCAGTCCAGAGAGCCAGCCTGGCTTCTGTCCCCTCTGGGCCCAGATGTGAGTGAGCAGAGGCAGAGGCTGCAGTGGGGAAGCTGACAGAGCATTATCTACCAGTGCGAGGCCTGTGGGCAAAGGGAAGCCTGAAGTCGCAGGAGTTCAACAAGTTCCTTTAGTGATGGCCTAGAAAGGCATCTTCTGGCATCTGACTCTGCCCTTGACACAGTCTGGTCAAGCAGCTCCCTACATCTGGAGGCAAACATTCTGCCACATCCACCTGTGCGTTCCAGTCCAATCCTTTTAGACCCAAGTCCTCCTGAACAGAAGCAAATGGAAGTCAGGAAAAGAGGGAAAGCTCACAGCAGATTCAGTAGACTGCATTGAATGCCTAACTGAACCAGCAGCCTGCGTTAAATGCCCAGCTGAGTGTAAGAGGTGACGACGGGTGCTCCAGCCAGTCCTACCCTCCACCCAGCCAGCTTCTTCCTGCGCCACACACCCAGAGCCTACACGGCCAGGTCTATGTCATTCTGCAGATTAAATGGGATCAAGTACAATGGCCAACACTGAGGAGCACCACACAAGTGTGGCCTTTGTTCCACCCCTTGATCCTAAGGTCTGCACCCAGCCTGGGAGACTAGGATAAAGGTGGAAGGTAAAGCACTCAGCCAGTGTTTCATGAGCACCTGTGTGGCCGAGCATCCTGCCACAGTCCGCAAAGTGCACCCAGATACTCCCCCCACGCTCACCCCTCACAGACCAACAAAATCAGAGAGATTGTGGGCTTTAAGAACGAGCCTTCGGCGGGTACTCCATTCTGCACAGAACCCTCAGCTGCCTGGGGAAGGGTGTGGACTCATCGAGTTTCCGGTGAGCTTGGCAGCAAGCCCAGGCTTGGGTCACATCTGATGAAGAATGAATGAATGAATGAGTGAATGAATGAGTGCATGAATGAATCTTCCCGTGTGCACCGTCACCTGTATCTGTTCAAACCAAAAGCAAGTGATCAAAATCAGTGAATGACGCATAAAATCAGTGAATAAAGTGTAGAGCACAGGGTAACTACTCATGCGGGGCTTAGGCCAGCTTGGAGGCCAGAAACACCGAAGATCATTCCCACTCCACTGCTCACTGGCTGGGTGGGGCTGGACAGGAGATTTAATCTCTCAGAGCTCAGTTTCTTCATTAGTATGATAGGGGAGTTTGTGATATCTCCCTCAGAGGGCTACCGTGGAAATTAAATGGAGTACTTTATGTAAAGCGCTTAGGACAATGCTAGGAGCAAAGCAAGTATGGACAAATAGTAGCTGTCATTATCACTGTCATAATCATTATCACTATTCAGCGGTATCAAAAGAGCAGAGCTGCAGAAGTTGAAGCCGTGAAGTGGACGCTGTCTGCCTGTGAGCCCCGGACTCTGCTGACAGGCTTCATGAAAGGGGCCAAGTGAGCAGGTTCCCTTACTGTGTCCCCGTCACTGTCATAATGAGAAAGTGCAGTGGAGAGACCACTGTAATGGTCCTTTTTTTCTCCCATGCCTCCTGCAATGAAAGACAATAACAATATCAAACAGCCCCTAACCGCATGGCTTACATATTGTCCCTGGCATCCACTGCATGTCACTGCTATTTGTGCTCTGTTTGCTTATTTCTCCATCACTCTCCTGGGCAAAATTGATCCCCTCATCAGCAGCTGGGAGACAACCAGCTGTGATCTCAAGCCTTTGGAAGGTCAGCACAAGAGGCAGCATCTTCCTAGCAACAGTTGCCAGGGAAGATTATGAGGATGGACTCAACTCCCAGGGGAGACGAAGACTTGGAGGGCTGCATAATTGGCATTTGTTTAACATGGGGAGGGCTGTGGGGGGTCTTGCTACTGTGAAGGGCATGTGCAATATCTTCAGTCACTGTGTTGCTCATGCTCTTTGTTAGAAGTCCTGGCTGATCTTTTTGTTTTATTTGATGTCATTTCATTTTCCTAAAATAATGGAGGTGAAAATTATCCAGTCCAAAGGTTGTTCATCCCATCAGACCCAGCATCCCATTTTTATAGAAAATACTTTATGACATCCCTTTTGCTTTTCTTAAATGGAACTATAGGTGTATAATCTACTGAAATATATCATTTAAAAAATAAATTAATGCCCTATAATGTAAATGAGAAATAAAGTAATTCATAATTAAATAAGATGAATTTCCAATATGCAAATTCTCATAAATATACCTAGAAAACATAATAAATAAATCAGATGCTACATCTATTTATGATATATTGTCCCCATTTATCCTTTCTAGCTGACATTTGGAGATAAGAGCTAAATAAGTACAATAACAATAAGAATAGAATCACCAAGAATTCGATCCCTACAAGTGCAGTGTGAGAAAGCACTATATTGGCATCTCAAACACTAGAAAAGGCATTGTCATCAGTGACATGAATTTTCAAAATGGTGAACCACTCTTGGTAAAGCCACAAACAAAAAAATGTTACACACTTTCTTCCATTTACATAATACATGACTTCCTAGAAAATTCAGCGTATATTAAGGCCATGAAATAATGGTCTGAGTTTACATGTAAAACAGAGTTGGGTTCGAGGCCCAGATAATTACAAACAAATTTTTCACCTACTTGAATGGCCAGAAAAGAAACGCTGGTGGGATGTGGCCCAGGATGCCTTGTGCACTGTAGGATACCATGACTCTCTGATCCCCACCCACAAAATGCTAATAGAATCCTGCCCTATCCCTGTGCCTCATTGACTATGACAATCAAAAATGTTCCCACAAATTTTCAAAATGTTCCCTGCAAATACCAGTGATCGAGTCCAATCCCCCTCACTACAAAGGTAGACAAACTCAGGTTCAGAGAGAAAGATTAGCTCGTTCAAGAGAAAGCCAAGATGAAAACCAGAGGCTTCTAACGCCGAGGTCAAGGATTAGAGCAATTAACTGAAATTTTGTAAATCCCCCTCACTTCCTGGCTGGGTAAACATCAAGCTGTGATAATGTGCTGATGTTATCCATGAACTCCTCCTCCGTCCATTTTTGAGCTCAACTTTCTTTCTGAATACCAGTCATTTCTCATCATATACTAAGTTACGAGCTACTTTGTAGCTCTCCTTTTGGTAGAAAGACATTGTTCTTTGGAGAAAAGTGTCATTTCTCCACCTTAGTGCTTATTTCACCTGGGATAGCTCAACAAGAGGGTCTACTGATGCTCAGCCAACGAAGGAAGGCAGAATAAGACATGTGGTAGGCCACCATGAAGAGTTTTGATTTCACCATACACGCAAAGGAAAGGTTTTAAGGACAAGAATTTTATCATCTGATTTTCTTTTTAAAAATTATTAAATGTCATATCTTAATATTATCATTATTATTGAGGGATATGAGTTGATTGACATATGTCCAAAGGCAATGTCCAAGATGCGAAGGAACTAGAGACTAGACACCCAGGGATGAAGAGATGGCTGACTTTATGTTGCTGGAGAAAGGGGGCCATGATGAAAACATGAGTTCAGACGTGGAGGTGCCCATGAGACAGCCACGTGGGAATACCCAGCAGGCCTTTGGCAAAGGTGGTCTGAACGTTGCAATGAAGAGGCTGGGCTGGAAGCTCAGATTTACAAGTTATAACCAAGGAAAGGAAAGTGGACACCACAGGAGTAAGTCACCCCCAAAATGTGTGTTAAGTAAGAAGAAGAAGGGGCTGGCCAGTTAGCTTAGTTGGTTAGAGCATGGAGTTATAACACCAAGGTCCAGGGTGCAGATCCCCATACTGGCCAGCCACAAAAAAAAGGAGGAAAGAAAAGGTTAAGGATAGAACCCTCAGGAAAGCCCACATTTGAATGGAAGATAGAAACAAAATGCCAAGAAAGGACACTGAGAAGGAATAAACAGGAGACTAACAAAGACAGTGTTGTCTAAAAAGAATAGCCACCAAGGACAAAGTCCTGTGCTAAGAGCTTTACAACACACGCCAACTCGTTTAATCCTCACGGCGATCCTAGCAGGGAGGTAACATCATGATCCCCCAGTTTACCCTTCAGGAAACCACAGCAAAGAAGGTTTAAGCTATTTGCCCAAGAATACCAAGCTAGTAAGAGGTTTAACTAGAAACTGAAACCAAATTGTCTGACTGAAAAAACTACACTTTAATCTCCTGCTAAATTAAAGAAAAATAAGGGCTAAAAATTGTGCCTTTGGACCTAGCATTTATAACAAAATGCTAAGAAAAACCCAGGGTTTCAGCTCACACATTGAATTGGGGGCTGTGACTCCCACCCCCGGCAAGCCCTTCTTCAGTCATGGGGCAGAACCAAAAATGACAGCAGGTGCAGTGCAAGCGTGAAGATGGAAAATTTCTCATTATGGATTGCATTTTCTTCTCAATAAAGCAAAAATTACTCCCCAAAATAGATCTTCCCAGACAAATGAGTAAGTGGAAAAACAAAGAAAACACATGTACAGTCTATTATATACAGCAAATGAATTCAGTATATTAAAATGTGGAAAGCAAAATATTGATTGTATCTTGAACACTGTAATTTCTCGCTCTTATCCTTAACAGTCTGGTAGTCCACATGAAACAGCAATTCCTGCACTCTTAGGAAATGTTTTCTGGCAGGCAGCAAGAGATGAGCTCCAGCTCCACCTCATCAAAGAAAGCCAAGCTTGGACTAATTGGTCCAAGCCATCCCACAAGAATGGTCTCCTGCCATATTGAATGAAACAGTCTGTATTAGTCCATTTCTGTTGTTTACAACAGAATACCTAAAAATGGATAATTTATAAAGAAAAAAATGTATTTTTTACAGTTTTGGAGTCTGGGAAGTCTGCAGTACAGGAAACCCATCTGGTGAGAGCCTTCTTCTGAGTGGGAACTCTCTACAGGGTCCTATGGTAACCAGGGTATCCCATGGTAAGAAATGGCATGAGCAAGAGAGGGCTAAGCTTCCTTTTTTTTTTTTTAATACAATTTAATCACATGAATTTAATGTGACAAAATGCTTTCCTAGAATCAAACAGGTGCTCAAAACAGGAACATAGGACACATTCTGCAATGAGAGCTAAGCTTCTGATTTGCTCTCCTTACAAAGCCATCAGAACCACATCCAATTACTCCATGAATGGATTGATCCATTCATGAGGGCACAGTCCTCACAATCTAATCACCTCTTAAAGGCCCCACTTTCCAAATACCATAATCAGATTTCCTACGTTCTTAGCACTATTACAATGGGGGTCAAGCTTCAAAGAGCTTTGGGAGAACATTCAATCCATAGCACTATCCTTACAGAAAAGAGATGAAATTTGTTGCTTGCCTTGTACTTTGAGGGATACTTGGCTTTGCCAATCTCCTCCAGTAGAGGAAAAATCAGGTGGTGCTCAAAACCAAAATAACAATCCCAGCACTGCTGAGGCTCTGGTGATGGAGATTAAGAGAACCAGAGAGATTAGAGAGAAACCTGGGAGGTGGGATTGGAGCTTCTCTTAACGGCTGTGCTCTACGCAGCAGCACTTGCCTGACCCTGCAGCAAGCTGGGGAGAGCTGGCAGAGGGATGGTCCCTCTAAGGGTTGGGATATGGAGAGGTGCCAGCCCTTGGGGGACTCTGAGTCTGGAGGGCACAGCTAACTGACTTAGGTCTGCACTGACTTAAGGCCCCAGAGGTCTCCACAGGTAAGTGCATTGAAGAGAGACAACAGGACACTGGAAGGGAACCACCATGCCTGCTGTGGGGTAGGGTCAGGAAAAGCTGCTGCAGTTATAACACTGAGCTGAGTCTTGACAGATGAGAGTCCCCAGGCAGATCCAGAGGACTGATAGCATATCCAGGCAGAGCGAGGCTTGGGACAAAAGCCTGGCCATGGCAAACACTGGGGAAACACTAACCAGTGGTGACTTGCCAACCTTAGCATGCAGCAAAGTTGCCTGCAGAACCTGATTAAAAATTAAAAGGCTGATTCTCCAGCCCAACCAGTAAAAAATTTCCAGTTCCATAGGTCTGGGTAGGAGCCCAAGAATGTGCGTTTTTAGTTATCATTCCACGGAATTTCTATGCAGGAGTCCCTAGGAGGAGCTGGGAGCATCACCACTGAGTGTACTCGGCTGGCCCCTAGGGAGGAAGAAGGCAGGCACAGAAGATGAGAATGGTGGAATAAACAGGGCCTTTTACTCCTGGAGGCTGAGAGCTCAGGAGGCAGGTTGCCTTTAGAAAGACCACTCTGAGCAATGGTTGCCTCTCCACCAAAATAGAAGCCACAGGATCTGCTTTTGCTGCCACTATATTGCTATCTGAGTGTTTAGCACATAGTAGGTACACAGTAAGTATTTCTTGAATAAATGAGTGGGTGAATGAATGAGTAAATGAATAGCGGCAGGATAGAGGATGGGCTAGAAGAAGGTTGGGGGGGCTAGAAGGAGGTTGGGGAGGCTGGAAGGCTCTTACTGTGGTCTGAGCATGGAATGAGGACCTATTCCATGACAGGGGAGTGGGGTAAACAGGAGGGACAGAACTCACTATCATTCCAGCATATTCCAGGCCATGGAGGCCTCACAGCGCTTTTTAGAGGCATTTTTATATTTCTGGAGTATTCAGGAATGTCTACAAAACTAAAAAACTTATGAGATATAATCGGGATTGAAATGTACTCCAAAGCTTGTCCTCCATCCCACCCCAACCTTGGGAAACATGATTCTCCAAGCACAGACAGCTGGGCAGAGGGTTGGCCCTCCCGCTTGATCCAGATCCGAGCACACCCAGACCAGGCGGACACACTCACAGTCCATTCCAGCCAGAGGTTTCATTCTGGACCTGGCAGGCATCTTGGGGTTTTCGTGTCCTAGAGACATTTAACTCTGTACTTAATTTAGGTTTAATAGGCAACTATTATGTTAAATAGAGACCAGCTGAACTGATTATTTAAGACATAGTTACGGTCGTTTAACAACTAGGTGGTTTGACTGCTACATCTCAATAAAGGTTTTCCAGTCCCCGCTGTTATTACCATTTCTCATTCTCTCTTTAACAATTGCCTGAGGGCCCGGAAGCTCCCAGCTCTGCTTCTTCCTTTGGTTTCCAGACTGGTTTCTTTGCCAGGTGTCTGAGTATCCATGAGTATCCACGGAGATTAGGAAACTGGAGCTGAGCCCACATGTGGCTGTGCAGGAGGGTCTGGCCCTGCAGAGGAGTGGGGCTCCTGGCCACACGCCAACCACCTGTCAGCAGGATTCCGGACTTGTCTCCAATGGCAATATGGCTTAGTAGAGAGTTCAGAAGGCACAGCTGAGCCCAGGAGGTGACTGAGTCAGTTGGGACTCCTCTAGGGAAAAAAGAGTCTGCATGTAAGAAAGAGAACCATATTGATTACATCAGCACATGCTGTACACAGGTGATGGTGGTCAATGTTGCACCCCAAAAATTATGTACAGTCATGCTTCAATTAAAAAAAATTAAAATAGAGAATCAGGAAGAAAACCATGGGGGTACTAATTCTCTAGAAGTTTCCTCTAGTGCAATGTTATTTAAAAGGTGATTCATGCACCAGTGCTGGTCCTCAGCCTGTTCTAATTGGACCACAAATTGAGAATGAGGATTTTGGAACCCGTGTAGCAATTTGAAATTGCCACAATATCCAACCATGAGCGCAAGGGAACCAGCTACTGGATCAGGGTGCAGATCAGTTTGGGCATTGTCGAACTCATGTGCAGAGGTGCAGGTGGCCCAAGCTGTAACTAGTCATGTGTGGTGGGACCACATATCAGTCCACCAGGAACTGGAATCTTAAAACTGTGCTTTCGGCTCAGGCACTCAGAGTAGCACTGCTTCAGTGCAGTGTCACTTGTGGCATCTGTTTCCCCACTCTGCCTGTGCACTTTTGAACACATAGCAGGACTTTAAAAATCTTCCTCATGTACATTTAGAAATAGTTAAAATGGTAAATCTTATGTTATATATATTTTACCACATAAAAAAGAAAAGAAAAGAAAAGAAAAATCTTCCTTAAACTGAATCCTTCTGTCTCCAGGTTCAAATGGAATCTATTTGTCTCCTTTTTAGAATTCAAGACAGACTGTGAATATACTAAAAACTGCTGAATTGTACACTTTAAAGGGGTGAATTTTGTGGTATGTGAATTATATCTCAATAAAGCTGCTATTTAAAAAAGACATAGAGATGATAAATGATAAATATAGACAGACTATAAATGTCATTCTGTATCAAAATCAAGGAGACTAGGCACAAACGTGTTTTGCACAAACTACGCTGGATAATCTCCGTTTGCCCCTCCAGATCCTCTCCCCACTCTTCTGTGCTGCCCGGGGGCCGGTCTATACAGACGGCATCACTCTGAAGCCTGTCCTAAGCAGAAGATCAGAGGTGAAAGAAAAGAGGGCAGGGCATTTCCTCCCCAGTTCCCACCCTGCTGGGCCACAGTCTGGTAGTGGCTGTGTAGTCTCCCCCAGCTGGCACTCTGTCTCTCGGAGGTAACAGCTCCCTGCAGTTGCTAGCCTAAAGGTGCTCCACCAAGCCCAGCTGGTCCCCTCAACACTGCTCACATGTAAATAGTTCTTCCACCAGATCTTTCCCACTGCTCTTTTGGTTTGTGCCATTTCGCCCCTGCCAGGACCTGATGGATACCCTATTCACCCCTGATCTCATGAATCTTAGCTGAGTCACACCTACCTTGTCTGGCTCTATTAGAAATAAAACCAGCTCTCAGTGAGACACAAAACACGGGTTGATAGAACTAAGGGCAGAGTGAGTTGGGAGAATCAAGATGGTGGAATAGACAGTCCCCAGTGTCACTCTCTCCCACAATTGACCAATTTACAACTATTAAAAAAGCAATGGCAGCCAATCTGGGGCCACTAGAGCTCAGGGGAAGAGGAGAAGAGGCCTACAGAGTTCACGAAGGTGGGTGAAGCCACAATGAGAGAAAGAAAGGACTGCTCCAATTGTTTCAAGCCCCGGCCATTTCAAGGCTGGCCCTAATGAGCACATGGAGCAGGAGCTGGCAAAAGCTGCAGCTGTGCCCTTCATATGAAGTTGCTTGGAGGCTACAGGGGAGAAGAGGGCCTTGGTGGCCCCGAGGCCAGCAAGACCACTGACAGGGTTCCCATGGACCCACACAGGAGTGAGGGACCACAGACAACTAAAAAAAGGAGCCACTCAGAGGCTGGTGAGTCCCTGCAAGGGACCAGCACACAGACCATTCCATGGGAAGTGTTTGGAGTGTGGACAGTGGGGGAGACAGGCCCACCAGGGGAACACTGGGGCACAGCATGGACAGCTGATCTGACCCTCAATCAGCACAGCTCCACTCAGTGGAGACTAGTCAGGAGTATATAGATCTGCAGTGGATGCAGTTTGCTGAAAATACTCAGGCCCAGGCCAGAGTTTCCACACCACCCAGGTGTACCAGACCTCACAAGACCCAGAAGTGCTTAAAAGATCAACAATTAAAACCTGAGCTGCACAAAAAGCCTTCTCCAGGGAATCAGCAGCAAAACAGCATTTTAGCTCAACCACAGGACTCAAGTGCTGGTCCCCACAGGAAGTTCTCCCACTTTAGAAGTAAGCAAAGGACAACAGAGTAGCTCCAGTGTAGAGTTTAAGTGGTGGGGTAGCTAATAATCCAACATAGAAGTGAAAGAAAACACAAAAACCCACAGATCAGAGACAAAGTTCTAATATTAACCAGTAAAGTTCTAACACCACCAGAGAACACCTATAAAACCTAGAAGGACAGGAAGCCCCCCGAACTCCTGAGCTGGGGTGGGAAGGGTATGAGGGCCTCAGCCATGCCCCAACACCCTCTGCAGTCAGGCCAGCCCCGCCCCCCACCTCCACCTTCATTTCCCTACCCCCCTCCCACCTGCCCCTCCCACTGCTCCAAAACAACATCTTTGAAGGTAAAATAATAATAATAAATAATTTTTTTAATTAAATAAAAAGAAAGATAGTAGTGGTCATAATGACTGTGAAGTTGTATTTCATTGTGGGTTTTTTGGTTTGGTTTTGTTTTTGATTGTACATATTTAAGGTATACAACATGATTTTTTGATATTGTGTTTATGATTTACATTTCCCTAATGATTATGATGTGAAGCATCTTTTGTGTGCTTTTTGGACATTTGTATATCTTTGGAGAAATGTCTATTCAAGTTGGTTGTTTGGGGGTTTTTTGTTTTCATTTTTGAGAGGCAGCTTTTAAAATAAATCTGTTTTTTCTGTGTGTTTGTTTTAAAAAAAGAACTAAGGGCAGGTGTGAAATAGATGAAAATGTTAGCTGCTGTAGAATTATTGAATAGCTTTATTCTGGGTAAAAATATAAATCCAGATAGATAAATCTGCTGTTAGACAGCCTTACAAATGGAGGACACACTCTTACCCAAGAGCTGCCAAGCCTTAGAGCCAAGCACTTACCCACTGGAAGCTTGGTGGAAGAAAAAATATCACTTAGAAGGGAGTCCCAAAGGGACCCAAGTCAATCACTGGCATTCACTGCTGAGTTCATGACTCATATTTCCAAAATGTCCACCAAACATTTTATCTTGTAATCTTGTAAGTGCCTCAAAACTCTCCATACCCAAAGCCGAGGCCAGGAACCTGGATTCCTCTCTTTCCTCACAGTCCAAACACAACCAGTTGTTAGACTTTCTAAACATCTTAAATTCCTAAATCCCATTCACTCCAAGGATCCAGATTTCATTGGGATTTTGGTACATTGTATATGCTTGGAAGTAGGCCACTAAGGGGAATGAGGAATATGCAGAGATTTAAATATTTGACAGTTTTTTATCTTATGTCTTCACTGCCAACATTTTTCCTTTTCAAGTATATTTTTACTTGTCTCATTTTAAAAGTTAACATTGTGTAACAAACCATGGCAACCAAGTCCCATCTCCAGCAATGGCTTTAGGAGCAAACACAAGACCCAATTCTTTCGGCCAATGAGAAATAAGAGGAAGTTTTATGGGGACTTTGGGGGAAGTTTCCCAGCCCTTAAGGAAAATCAAGAAGACAAGGTGGTCCCTCTCTCACTGGAGATGCATTTGGCACCAACTACTCCTGGAAGCCTCGTACAAACACCGAAAGAAATTGCCTTAGGATGATGCCATTTTTATTTTCTATTGCTATATAACAAATTATCACAAGCTTAGCAGTTTAAAACAACAAATATATTATCTCTCACTTTCTGTAAGTCCGAATTCCAGGTTTAATGTGTTTGGATTCTCTGCTCAGGGTCTTATTAAACTGAAGTCAGGTGATTCTAAACAGCCAAATTATCTTTGATGAGATGAACGAAAGAGGAGGAGGAAGAGGAAGAGGAGATGATGATAATAATAATAGTTAACCTTAGTTATCAAGCACTGTTCTGAAGTATTTTTACTTTTATATTGAATCACTTAGTGCTATGAAGTGGTTACACGGCTACCCCCATTTTGCAGATGGTAGAACTGAAACAGAGAAAAGTTAGGTAACTTGCCCAAGACAATACAACTAGCTAGTAAATGGTGGTCTAGGGTGCAAACCCAGCTAGTCTGGGCCCAGAGTCTGCACTCACTGCACTGAACCACCTCGTGGTTGCCCGCACTCTGCACCTCTCCCTTCCTGTTATATAAAGTCACCATGATACCTTTCCTTATTGTTTAAATCAGCTCTAAAGGAATTTTCTTTACTTGCATCCCAAAGCATTCTAATTAATATTAGTAATGTCAATAAAATATTCATCATTTGCCCCCTCACTCCGTATTATCCCTTTTACCTACTTTCTCGCTCTCAAAGATTATCTTTTTCTGTTCTACATGATCCTGAACCCATAATCAATCCTCTGTAAATGCTTTGTGTGCCCATTCAAAGTAATTGTTCTCATGGAGGGCAGAAACTCTAATGCAAAACATGCTAGAAATGTGGGAGTTTTTCATTGTCATAAGGATGGCAGGGGATGAAGTGCTACTGGCATTTAGTAGCCAGGAGACAAGGATGTCAGATGTCTCAATGCATGGACTGTTCTGCACAACTTCCAAGTGTACTTACAGACATCACATAGGTGAAAAATCTGCTTATGGTATCTGAGCTGAAATCCTAACTCTGGTTTAGATATATAACCAAGGTAATTATTTTATATAGATTGAGTTTTCCAGGAATGCAATTACTATGAAAACTGGTTCTTTGTTTTGTTAAAAACTTTTCCAAGAGTTGTTCATTTTTGACAATCCTATCACCTGCAGCAATGGTATCCCGGTTGTTGATAAACACACCTTCACAGATCTATATCTGAAGCTACCCCATTCTCAATATCCCCATGACTATGTACAAATAGATATACTTAGCCCTTATTTGAAAAGGTCATATATTGCTAAAGTTTCAAAATTATTTAGTTGAATATTATATTACAGCCCATAAATCCAAAGGTATTCACCAAGTCTTCTATTTCATTATTAAATACAAAATATTTTCTTATAAAATATTTCCTGTTATTTCTCCTTTATTCGACAGTGAAAGCCATATTATTTTAATTATATAGGTAGGTAGGTGGTATAAACTATGAATTTCCTTTCAGGAGAGCAGACAGGGCATTATAACATAATTGCTGATGTGGAGGGAGGCTGGCCTGGGAGGGCTGGTGGTCACTGGACTGGAGTTTCAGCCGCCAGTGCCACCACCACCTCGTATACATCCACCACATGGCACAGACAGCTCATTTCCCTTCTCTCTCTCTGCTTCACAGGAATATTATGAAAAAGACATGAGACAGCCGGTGAGTTCTTTGAAGAACTCACTGTGCTAGGATTCTTGGAAACTCTCTTCTCCTAGTGGATCTTTTTACAAATAAGGGAACACAGGCTCCGAGAAGTCAGGCTGAAATGGCCAGCATTGTTCTGCCCCTCACAGCCCGGCCCAGCCCCTGACAGCCCACCCAGAACCTCCCAATTTTGGAAAAGTCCCAAGTGAAGTAAACACCATAACAGCAACATTGACCCCACAGGCCAGGGACGGATCATTTACTCACTCAGTCATTCTACAGCCGTCTGTTGATGCCAACTGATGGCCACTCACTGGCCTGGACACTGAAGATAGGTCTCCCACACAGACCCTGCCCTGCAGGAGAAAAGAGAGAAATACGTGCTGTGACTCCCAGGCTAGGGCTTCCCAGGCTCCGTGAATAACGAGCCCTGGAGAGGGATAATAATGTTCGCTTGTTCACTCAAGAACGCCACGTGACTGGTGACAAAAATGTCCCACTTCCCTGCCAGTTAACACAGATACACTTCAACAAGGCTTTTTGGGTACAGTATTTCGGCCTCCAGTCAAACTCTAGCTGTTTAACCACCCACGGGCCGAGGCTGCTCTGAAGCATGTGAGCTCCTCTGGCAAATGTGTCAACAGAAGGTTTGGGGCTCTGCTGCTTTGACTACAACTAGTTCTGACATGCTAAAGCCTGAAACAAATTTAGGGGAAGAAGGCCTCCCACATGCTTCTCACAGGCCAAGATACTGAGCATCAGAAACACATTTTCATCTGAGCCTCCATGAAGTGAAAAATCGAATAGTCATAAATCCCAAAAACAGTAATGGGGAGAAAAAAAAAAAAAAAAAAAAGCCCAGGAGATGTTAGGATAACATTGCTATAGCAGGATCTTTTCATTTATGGTCCAAAAAGAATCATGATCCAAAATGAATTGATAGATAGAATTGGGGGTGAAGGAGTTAAAAGGAAAGACTTCAGCAGCAGCTCTTCAGAATGAGGCAAATCAGATTTTGGAAGGGAGTTTTCAAATGGTGTTTATTTCAAGCCTTGACAATGAGCAGGTAAAAGCCTTTGGAAAGCAGACCTTTCTGAATGCCTGAGACCAAATCAGAGGTCATCTTGGAATTATTTACACATATCAGGGTGGGCCCAGTGTGAATGGTTTAAACCTAAAGCTTGCCCAAAGAGTCCACCCATCCCCACCTCCAGGAACCTCCTCCAGGCACATTTCTCACCAGAGTCATTTCCATGCCATAAAATGACCCAACTAAAGTTGTACCTTCTGTCCAGAAAACATTCTCTGGTCAGAACCCTCATTTAAATTCTGCCCCAAATATTCCACTTTGTGTTTAAAAAAAAAAAAGTTACTTTAACAGAGGCAATTTGTAACTGAAACCACTATTTCTAATTTTTGCTAGAGAGTTACTGACTAATTTGTGAGTCAAAAAGCTGGATTCAGCCAGTTCCGGCCTGAGAGGAATGTGCCTTCCCTGTCTTCCCGCAAATTACAAACACAGGGCTGGTGTCCATCCCCTGGCTCTTGGAATCCAATTTTTCATCATAAATTCTGAGAGAAAAGACTCGCCTGGGTGTCTACATCGCCCCAGCCTGTGTTCCCAGACAACTCACAAGCATCCCGACCTTCATACGTCTCCCCAAAGGCCAGCACTGTAGACCTGCCAACAGCTGAAAGTTATAAATAGGACAGTTTGGGACAGCAGGGGATCGAGAAGGAAAAACTAATAAGTATTCAGATGCAATGGGCCAAGAAAGCTCTTTGGAGAGATAAAGAAGAAAAATATTGGTGGTTTGCTTCAAAAACTGAAAGAAACAGTTCACACAAACTTCATCGATTAAGCCAAGTTGGTCAACAGGGAATCTGACCACAAGAGAACTTGAGCAGTTTCTTTAACATAGTGACCTTACTTGGGAATGTCACTTCCTCAGATAAGATTCTTACCCCACTGGTGGGCCTTTGAAAGAAGAAGCTCAGTCATCCATGTTAGTTGCTGGGGAGGCAAGTAGATCCTCCAGAGTGGGAATTCCACAGGAAACCTGAACCATGGCACAGTGCACCTGCTGAACACAATGCATGACCTCATGATGGGGGTGCCTCAACTGCACAGCACACATGCAGAAGATCTTCCATTTATGGGGGTGACTGATTAACATCTGTCTCCCCACCGAGACCCTAAGCTCCATCTCCGTGGTGCTTGCCACTCAGTTCCCAGTGCCCACTACAGCTCCTGGTGCGTAGTAGGCTATCACCATTTCATGCCTTTCCTGCCCAGCCTGGCATGTGCTTTCCTCCTCAGGGCTCTCACTTCACTGAACTGCCAACCCGGTCTTGCTGTCTTAGTGTCATAATCCATTTCTGTTGTTCATAATGGAATACCTGAATCTGAGTAAATTTATAAAGGAATGAAATGTATTTTTTACAGTTTCAGAGGCTGGGAAGTCCAAAGTCCAGGGAACACATCTGGTGAGGGTCGTCTTCTGGGTGATGACTCCACAGTAACTCAGGGTATCACCTGGCAAGGGAATGGCCTGAGCAAGAGAGCTAACCTTCTCACTTGCTCTCCTTATAACGCCATCACAACCACACCTGTAACCATCCATTAAACCATCAACCCATTACTCCATGAATGGATCGATCCATTTATGAGGGCACAGTCCTCACTACCCAATCACCTCTTAAAGGCCCCACTCTCACCACTGTATGGGGGTTAAGTTCTAACATGAGCTTGGGGAGACATCCAAACCACAGCACTTAGTCTGTTCAAGCAGCTATAACAAAAGACCATAGACTTGGTGGCTTCTAAACAATAGAAATGTGTTGCTCACAGTTCTGGAGGCTGGGAAGTTCAAGATTAAGGCGCCAGCAGACTGAGAGTCTGGTGAGGCTTCCTCATTCACAGCTGATGCCTTCTGCTGTGTCCTCACATGGTGGGGGAGGTGAGGCAGCTATCTGGGGCCTCTTCTATAAGGGCACTAACCTCATTCAAGAGGGTTCTGCCCTCATGACCTAATCACCTTCCAAAGGCTCCACCGCCTAATCTCACTTTGAAGATTAGGCTTTAACCCGTGAATTTGGGGAGAACACAAACATTCAATCCATAGTGCTGTCTGTCTCCTCTTAACAGCTTACTGTCTTGTCTTAGCTAACTTAATATTGCCAGCACCTCGAATGTTGCATGGCTCATGGATGTTTATGGAATGAATGAATTGCTCCCTCAGGAAGACACACACAATTTGAAGAACCTCCACTTATGAGGCTTCCCTATTATATACATTAACACTTTATAACTTCTCTGTTTATCCATGATGTCACTTATTCCTTCTCTAGAAGTATCTCCAGCTTGGGAATTATGAGTAATCTGTTCCTTTATAAAACAACTTGGGAAAGCTGGACTGTAGAAAGAGAATGAGAAACCGCAAAAGGGAAACAATACCCTATATTCTACTCAGATTGATTCCTTAGACATTTTCTGACATGTCAGGATTGGGAAGTTTTGTATGACTATGAGATTTTTTCCACTCAGGGACTACCCATCGCTTTTTGTAGGACTTTGGTTCTTGGAATTTTGAGATCTACCCTGAATACACAGGAAGCAGATTCTCCCTTCTGTTCACCCACCACAACTAGGCTCATTCTTAAAGCCTGGCTGTGAGCACCCGCCGATTTCCAGTTGGCCCCAAGTCCAGTGAGCCAGTCCCTGTGCATCAGGGGGCCCCCTTTGTGTGGCTGACTTGTGCTCTTGGAGGAAGCTGAAATATCAGTAATAAATGAAATACACATCAGCCTGCTTGCTTCTCTCCAAATACATGAAAAGCCTCCAAGTACTTACCCTTCCTATTCACAATGAACTTCTGTTCTATATACACAGTGCTGGACAACTCTCTAAATCAATTTTGTATCCTATGAAAGGGTCATAAGCTATAGTTTGAGAACTACAATGACAATGAGTGAGTGACAAAAGGTGGGTCTGAGGGTGTCTGTCCCCAAAACAAACAGAAGGTAATGATCTTCCCCTAAGTTCTTCAAATGACATTTTACAGTCAGAAATTCATTTTTAATTGCAATCAATTGCAATCATCAGTTTTATGTGTCACCTTGGCGAGGCTACAGTCCCCAGTGATTCAGACACTAAGCAAGGTGTCCCTGTGAAGGTATTCTGTGGATGCGATTAAAGTCTACAATCAGTTGACTCTAAGTACAGAAGATTATCCTAGACATGGGGGGCGAGGAGGCCTAGTTTAATCAGTTGAAAGGTCTTAAGAGTAGAACTGAGGCTTCCCTGAAGAAGAAATCCTACCTGGGGACAGCAACATCAACTTGTGCCTGAGAGCTTTAGCTGACCTTCCTGCCCAAAGGATTTCTGACTTGCCTGCCTGGCCAGCCCCCCGCATCAGATACACTATTCCTTGCAATAAATCTTTTAAAAAAAAAAATACACACACACACACACACACACACACACACACTCCTGTATACACAGTTGATACAGTTGACCCTTGAACAACTCAGGGGTTAGGGGCCTTGACCACTTCCCTCGCTGTGCAGTCAAAAATCCAGTATAACTTTTGACTCCCCCAAACTTAATTACTTAACTAGTATTAAAATGTGCTGCACTTTCTCTGGGGTTGAGGTTACACCACATTGCACTATTAGCCTACTAATAGCCTACTGCTGGGTAGGCTACTTAACTGTTTGGTTAGGTATGTCACACAATCAATGAAATATCTAACCACAAACTTTTCAACATATTTATTGGAAAAAAAAACCCATGCATAAATAGACCCGTGCAGTTCAAACCCATGTTGTCCAAGGGATTGCTGGAGATATATATATGTATACATATGGAGGAACCCTGACCGATCCACACGTACACCTGCCTGCAACTAGCAAAAGATGCTCAAGACAGTACTCACCATTCGTACTCACAATGAACTTCTGTTCTATATATTCAGTGCTGGACAACTCCCTAAATCAATCTTGTATCCTGTGAAAGGGTCATAAGCTGTAGTTTGAGAACTACAATGAGAGTGAAACTTCCCATACACCCTCCATTGGAAGGTCTGAGTATTGGAGAAGTTGGGGCAGACATGCTTCTAAGAAGAATTCTCAAGGAAAATGTACTCAGACTGTACCTAGTGGTCCTGCTCACACACTGCTGTGAAAGGCTCTCCAGGCAACCCCTGGCAAAGCATGGACACTTGCCCTAAGGGAGGGGGAGGAGAACGGTGTCAGAGCCAGTAACCCGGAGGTCCCCTAAGAGACACAGAGAGGAAGGTAGATATACTGATGGGCTCCCTGGCAGAGCAGAGCACTAGAGGACAGGCTGTTCCTTTCCAGGAGCAGAAAACAAGCCAGGAAAACCCTTGGCAGGAACCCAGTTGGAGAAAGCATCCTGGAGCCCTGGGACAAGGTTTTGGCAGTAGGAGCAATGTGATTCCCGTAATTTTGAGACTATAATTCAAAAGGCCCTCACCTGCTGTGCTGATGGGCCCAGTGCAGGTGACTTCAGGTGATCACACACACCCAGAATGGGGGGTGCCTGCCATAAGAACATTCATGGGGAAAGAAATCTGAGGATTTAGCTTAGCATGAGCTCAATCTGAAAAAATTATTTTTTAAAAAAACTCTCACTAAATATCAGCAACAACAAAAACCTATTGTATCAGCAGGGTTCAGTTGCAAATAACATGAAACACTCTACCTAGTTCATGTGAAAGGGACTTAATACAGTGACTTAGGTCCTTACAAAGCTGGTGAAAGGGCTGGTGGGGCAGGCTCAGAGCTGAGCTTCTGGGAACAACTCTCAAAGGACAAGCTGCTGCCTCAGTCATGGTCAAGAAGCCAGGGTATGAGGAGGCCACTGTCTCAGCTGTCACCAGAGCCACCCCATTGCCTGCTCTGACTGCCTTGCCTCCCCGACACTGGGACCTCTGCTGCAGCTGTCACAGGAAAACCCAACACACCCACAGTCATGCAGAAGCAGTGGAAATGCAGCCCCTCCTCTCCTTCCAAGCCTCACGGGCGGTCCGCTGGGGGGAAGCCAGGCCGCCAGCCAGAGCCGAGCTGCAAGGGACTGTGGGCAATGGAGGCTGCAGCTCGGCAGCCTCCAGGGGGAGCATGGCAAGTCCCTCTGAAGGATTCATCCCACCCCACTTCCCATTTATATATCTAGGAACACAGATAAAGCAAGCAAACAAATTTTGAAATCCTACCTCTGAAAGCGTAGGACTTGCAGCTGACCTACTGCTGAAATCTCGGAAGCAATGATATCAGATACAAGACCCACAGGGTGCATCGTGAGGGCACAACCAGTGGCTGCCAGGGGCTCTGTCGTGTGTGAGAAGCAAGTAAACATGGGTCAAGAGAAAGTTAAGAGACACTTCTCCCTCTCCTGCTGCCTGTGCCCAGATTCTGAAACATGGGGTCAGAAAACAGTGCAGCCATCTTGGACTGTAAGTACTGTTCTTAAAGATGACAAAATTCTTTTTTACCCCCGAACTCTCCCTCCACCCACCTGCAAATCCTCAGCACAGAGTTTAATGGCACAGGTTCTAAAAGCAAACTGCCTATGTTTAAATCCTAGTCTCACCATTTATAGGTCTATTTCCTTTTCTAAAAAAAAAAAAAAAAAAAAAAAACATGAAATGCATAGAAAAGAAAAGATGGTTGCACCTATCTGCATAAGTTAATACATATAAAACTCTTAGCACAGAGCCCAATCTGTAGTAGCACTCAGAAATTGTTAGCAGCTGCCTTGATGGATTCTATACCCATTCAACACTGGAACTCACAGTCACGAAAGGGCAGAGATTAGAGTAGGATTGGTATGAGAGGGTAGCAGCAATGATTTTAGCACTGCCATGCAAAGGACATGCACCTTGGCACCCTGGTTCAGATATAAACTTGGGTTCACTGGGGGAAATTCACAAGCACAGAAGTAGTAGAGCACAGGGGATCCCACCAGCCACCATTGTCCCCAGCTTTAGCCAGCCATGGCTGGACCGTACAACCCACAGCCAAAGCTCCAGGAGAGCACATGTCCCCATCAAGCTCCACGTATCCACAGGGCCGTGGGGCAGCTACAGACACATAACTAAGTAACAAGGGAAGCTCTTGCTCAGGAGGGAGGGGACAGCCTTCAAATTCAGAGGCTGGTTCTGCCACTGATCTAACTCAGACCTGCTGAGCCAGCTGGCTGCTGTGCCACAGAAAGGGAAGAGGAAACGAGCTCTCCTCCGTGCAGGTCTGTATCTCCTCAGTCCACTCCCTGGCTCTTGGAGGCTATTAACTACAAGTTTCTCCATAGGCTCTGGCTGACACCAGGATTAATGGTTTCCATAGCATTCCATTGCATCTGGGAGAAAGGTATCGATAAGGTCCCCTTCAGCTATGTTGGGAAGAGGGTGGACATGTCCAACATCATGAGCAGTTTTACATTGAGTGCCTTCCTGGGACAACCATGAAAAGCCATTTGGGACAGTGCATGTCCATAGTTGGAAAAAGGAGAGTTATTCACATATCCCCTCTAGTCTTTAACCACTTCCCCAGGAACAGACTGTGCACATCTTTCCAGCTGAGGTCCCTCTCCCCTTTGGGGATGAGTCAGATGGTCTCTCCTTTCTCCAGACTGATGACTTCCACAGGGATCCAGGTGCCATCCTTTGTCATCATAAGCGACCTTGGGGGCAGAAGAGGGGATGGAGAACCACCCGAGGCAAAGTCAGGGTCCAAGTTCATAACTACTCAGATATCTCCAATCCAGGCAATGTGAACCATCAGATGACATACATGAATTTCCATCCATCCACTCAGATCAAAGCACGAATACAAAGAAAAGAGAGGGGGAAAGGGATGATTCCTCTTGAAATGGGTCCTGCTCAAAAGAAAGGAGAGGAGTAGACTGCTGCTCCTCACGTTCTCCTTGTTCCCCATCCCTGACTGCTGGGTGCCGAGGAGCTCAGACAGACAGACAGACAGACAGGGCAAGGCTTTGCACAACTCATAAGTGGCTGGAGCCAGTCCAACCAGCAGGCCCTGCAGAAGTTGTTACTGGAAACGCTGGTGCAGTTGGCGTAAACACACAGAACAGTGGCTTTCTTACTTGGCATTCCCATCCATGACGGCTGGAGCACAGATCCCAAAAGCTAGAGCAGAGATGAGAGTCGCACGTGCTAATTGGCTCCTCCATTTGGCTGCTTTGCTCTAGCAAGCAGCAAGGTGGATTTGCTACAGCAGGACGTCCCTAGGGAGGGGTTGCTGAGAGTCACGGTGGAGAAGGATAGGCTCTTCTGAGCCTGGGAAAAATCCGCGAGCGTGTGGAAGCTTTGCGGCTGATAGTCGGGGGACTACTAGAAAGAAACAAGGTTGGACTATGAGAATAAACTCACGGACGTAAATATTTTATTACTTGAAAATACTAAATAAACTAAGCAGTCAACTCAAGAATTTTTTAACCCGAAGATAACAGATGAGAGAACATAATAAGATACAGCAGAAATCCCGGAAATCGACTACTAGGAGAAATGACCAATAGTTCCAAGACCAGTTTCTGCAAACATGCATTTGAGTAGACATACATCTCAAAAGTCTAATACACTGTACAGCAAAGAAAGGGGGTGCAGGAGAAACAGAGATCTCGAAAAATAAAAAAATGAGACAAGAAGAGATATGGAGGGTTGTTTCTTTCTTTTTTAACTTGAAGAGAATGCAGTAGTAGAACTTTTTGCTAATATTTTTGAAATTCTCAATGAAATGGATCCTTTTATGGGAAAACACAAATTACTAAATTTGTCTCAAAGAGAAGTACAAAAGTTTGTGTTAACCAACAAGCATGGGAGAAAGCAAACCAGCTTCAAAGAACTGCCTCCCCAGAAAAGCTATAAAGTCAGATCGTTATCACAGCACACTCTTTCAAATGCTCATGGAACAGATAATTTTCATGTTATAAAAACAGTTCCACAGTACAGAAAAAGGTGGAATACAATTCAATTTATTTGATCAATTTCGCATAGCATTAATAACAAAATTTTAAAAAGGATATAGCAAAAAAAAAGAATAAATAAATTTCAGTAATAGGATACAAAGATCCTAGTTAAATCCTAGCACACTGAATTTGATAGTTCATCAACATGTTGGCAGCTTCTGATGAGACGTGGTAGATTGCGCACACACCTGACATTCGCCATAGCAAGGATGCATGTGCTCCCTGTAAAGCCAGTGACACCTGCAACGGTGGCTTGTGTGTCACCCTGGAGGGCAGCCCACTGGACAAGGAAACCCCCACAGCAAGAACACAGACCCGAGGTTTCAGGAGAGCTGTGGAGGGGGAGAAAGGTCACATGGCCACTGTGACTAGTGCTGCAGTGAGCATGGGAGTGCTCTATCTCTTTGACACGCCAATTTCAATTCCTTTGGATCAGTACCTAGAAGTGAGGTTGCTGGATCACGTGGTAATTCTATTTTTAGTTTTCTTGGAACCTTCATACTATTTTCCATAATAGCTGTATTAATTTATATCCCCAGCAACAGCATACAGAGTTCCCCTTTCTCCATATCCTCAACAACATTTTTTACCCTTCATTTTTAGATATAGAATCAACTGAAATGTCCATCAGCAGAATGGATTTTTAAAATGTGGGGTATATACACAATGGAATACTAATCAGCCTTAAAAAAGAAGAAAATGCTGTCATTTGTGACAACATAGATGAACCTGGAGGACATTATGTTACGTGAAATAAACCAGCCACAGAAAGACAAATACTGCGTGATCTCACTTATACATGGGGTCTAAAAAAGGTGAACTCATAAAAGCAGAAAAGTAGAATGACGATTACCAGAGGCTGGAGGGGTGGGGTGGAAAACGGGGAGATGTTGGTCAAAGTGTACAAAGTTCCAGTTGCACAGGAAGAATAAGCTTTAGAGGTCTGCCGCACAGCACCATGACTATAGTTAATAACAGTGTATTGTATACAGTCATGTGTCACTTAACGACAGGATAGGTTCTGAGAAACGCATTGTTAGGCAATTTTGTCATTGTGTGAACATCACCGAGTTTACTTACAAAAACCTAGATGGTATAGCCTACTATACACCTAGGCTATAGGACAGAACCATTATAATCATATGAGACCACCGTCATATATGTGGTCTGTCATTGACCGAAACGTCATTATGTGGTTCATAACTGTATTCCAAAATTGCTAAAAAAGTTGATTTTAAATGTTCTCACCACAAAAAAAGAAAAATAATAACTGTGAGGTGGTGGATATATTAATGTGGCTGATTTAACTATTCCACCATGTACAAGTACACATGCATCAAAACATCACATTGTGCACCATAAATATATACAATTATCATTGGCCAATTAAAAATAAAAATGTTTTAAAATGTCATGCAGAACCAGAACTTTATCTTCTCCATCGGAAAACAGTGCCTTGTGGAGCTCCACAGCTTCCCACAAATAACTCCCCTTCACCACGTGCCTCACAAACTCACCAGCCCTCGCAGGTCTGCAGTCCAGGGAGCACTGAAATCTAGTGAGAAAAGAAGGCGACAATGTCAAAGAAGTAAAGGACAGCAGTGGCTTTTCTTTCCTGCTCCAGGCCCAATGCACTGAAGGGGCTGTTTGGCGAGGGAGGGGCAGGGCGAGAGGGACTAAGGGCCAGGGTCCCAGCTCGAGCCTGTGCAGAGGAAGGCGAGCAGTGGGGTTTAAATTGAACCTGAGATTGAGGCGGTACACTGGGCTGAATGGTAATACCTCGGAGGACCCTGAGCACCACAGAACCAAACTGCCATTGCAGGTTCAGGGACAGGGTGGGGGCAGTCTGGAGAGAGTGTGGCCGAAAGGAGTGCCCATGCATTGGGCATGTTTTTGCCTCTTTTCATTTTCTGTATTTTCCTAATTTTCTACAACAAGCATTTACTACTTTTCTAAATTGGGGGAAAAAATTATGATTGAAACTGACACTCTGGACTGTGTGGAAAGGGAAAGTTTGCCACTGAAGGAATGTTTGAAGGAGGCCGTGATATTTCACCTAGAGAAGATTTAGATTTAGAGGGGAACTTACCGTGTATCAAAATGGGTATCCTTTTTAACCATCAACTCCATAAAAACATAAGCTATAAATAATAATTCTTGGAAGGAAGGATAGATTTATTGTGAACTTGCAGAGGTCAGAACAAAGGTCACTGATTTCCAACCTCAGGGAGACAGATTTCCATCACAAAAGAGGACAACCTTCCTGTCCTCACGGGATGAGAGAGAATCCGCTGTCTGCCCACCTTCCACACTGGCGGCATTACCACCTTCTGAAGAGTGACCTCAGGGCCCATCCAACTCCAGTGTTCTAGAATCCCATGCCAGCTGAGAGGGCATCGCCCATAGCTGGTGTCATCCATAAGTAGTGTGAATCTGAGACTGTCTCACACTCACATGTGAGTCCGTGCACTCAGGACAACTCTCTGCAGGTAGGCTATCCTAAAAAGCTCGCTTGGAGTGGTGGGGACAGTAGGAGGGTGGATGGAAGGCCACAGAGTCAGGCTTTGGAGAGCAAACTTTCCCTTCTCCCCAGAGAACAGCAGCAAAGCCAGCCAACATGCCTGTGACTGGAGACAAGCCCAAACCCAGTGGTACTGGGAATGCTGCTCTCTGAAGTCAGTTAAGGTCACTGGGCCTCTAAGTAGCCCCTCAGCAGGGTCAAAGCTTGGCTCATGGAATCCTGGGGATCCTTCCTTCATGAGCACTTGGGAGACAAGAGCCCCATGCCAAGCCTCAAACCCTCAACAGATAGCTCTTGGGCAAGCCTGGCCACCTTCCAACACAAAGGTAAGAGACACAGTGGCTGTGAGAGGGACCTCACTTCCAAGCACCATCTCCTCAGGCTTCCAGCTTCTCAACTTTCCCAAGCAGGTCCTTGCCCAGATGACATTTGACTGTAAAAGATATAGGGAGAGAGTGGCACAATTTTCTTTCCTTCTGTTCTTTACGATCAGATGGTGACATCCTTTCAGGAAGCCAAAGGGGCTGGGAGGAAGTGGGGCTTTGCATTTGCTGTAGAAGTGATGTGTCAGGTTAGCGACAATAGAGCCTAACATTGCTGGAACTCTTCAGCACACCGGCAGACATCAACTCTACACATCTTCAGGAGAACAGACTTCCTTAAAGTAATGAAAGAGGAGGAAACGAGCCAGCAAATTCTCCAAGTTAGAAAGTTGCAGATAGAGTCCCCGTTAAGGCAGCAGTTAGGATATAGTGTGCAGGCTCCTTGACAGGCATGAGAACACTGCCCAGCTCCTGCCATGGTCCCCCACCAAGACTCCAGCCACCCACATTCCCAGTCCTCCAGCTGGTCTGTGCCTCTGCTTGGGCCCAGAGGCCCCAACTGCTCTCTGGATCTCCCTTCTAGAATGGCCTCAGTTTTCCTGAACTTCTCCTTGCCCACCCAAGCCGTATTTTCCACTCCCCCTTCCATCTACTGCCCCATCCTCTCCTATAGCCTGGGCCTGCCTCTCTCACAGCACTTGAGACACGCCACTGTCATCGCCCTCCTGCCACTAGGCCATGCACACCTGAGGATGGGATCTCTGTCTTCTCAACTCTGCATTCCAGCACCATCCTGGCACCAGCAAGAGCTCAGCAAGCGCTGGCTGAATGACTGGATGAAGGAACCACACACCATCATAGATGGCCACTTTCTGTAACACGTGCAGTGGACAGTTTTATGAAATCAAAGCAACTGCATTTGGGCAGTGCTTAAAACTCCAATCTCTCTCTCTATCTCTTCTGTAATTCTCTAAAGCGCACTCTAGGCCCCATACATCAATCAAGGCAGGCATGATTGTTGTGCACTTTGGTTAATTGCAAACCCAAGCAGCTCCAATAAAAAAAACTGGCATTTTACATAAAGCTGAAAAAGGCCACTGGTTTTGAAAGTGCATGCGTTGTTGGCCTTCTGATGGGCAAAGGAACTTCGGGAAAATATTTATTGTGCTCACGGCTGACATTCTAGCTGTTATCCATGTTCTTTTTTATGGATTCATAAAGATTACTTTTTACGATCAGGCTGGCTGACATCTTCTTCCAGTCCCCTAATGCGCGCACTCACCGGAGGGTCTTTGTGCCGATGAGTAACATTCAGCAGCGTTCAGCAAAGGTTTATTGAGTGCCTGTTCTGAGCAGGGCGCTGAGTAATGTCTCCAAAGCTTTCCAATCTGCTGAAGATATTCTCAATTTCACAGGCACTCAGAACAAAAATATACGTATATTTTGTCTGAGTCTCCCCTCTGGGGCCCACTGGGTAAAAATGCTCCTGGAGATGCCCAGGGAAATAAAACATCCCTTCATGGAGCTTCCAGATCTCCTGAAAGGTTTCATCTCCAGCTGGCTCTGGAGAGCTTGCTCTTTAAGTTCCACGCATCAGCTCTGTCTCTAAGCAGCTGAGATTTGGAGCACACTACAATCCATCAACCCTAGGAACTTGCCCAAGTCGAGTCCCAGAGGCTGCAGGAAGTACAAACAACCACCAAAACTTGTCACCCCCCACCCCCATGCCTGAATCCTAAGGAGCTTGCCAGCAGAGGGAACCACACAGCTTGTCAACCCTCTAAGCTCTAGTATCTTCGTCTGCAAATGGGGATAATGCTGCTGTGGCTCCCAGGAATATTATGAAAGTGAAAGACAATTTACTTAAGCTGCCTGGCATAGTGCAAGGCATCTAGTTGGTGCCAAAAAAGGCTCATCTGTTTGCATTTCCTCTGGCCGTGCAATGACCAGATAAGATACCCGGGCTACCAAGCAGGTGTGGCAGAGGAGACAGAGTAGAGGGGACAGCTAGATGAGGACCTGTCAGGAGACACAACAAGCCTCAGTGACAGGCCAGGCACGGGAGGGGAGGGAGAAGGAAAGGCTGACGATAGTGCCCGGTGACACGTGGACACCATGGACTCCAGCCTGTAGAGAGCCAGACTTGCTTTGAGGGCTCTTCGCTCTGGCCTTTGCTGTGACCTCTGTCCTACCTCACGCCCTCTCCACTCACCCAGCTCCGTGCCCCCTTATAGCCCCAGTGCCGCCTTCTCCAGGAAGCCTTCCCTCTAAGTAGAGGAGGAAATAATTCCACTCTCCTCTAGGGTGTCGTCGTCACAATGTTCCGTAATCATGGATTCCAATGATCTCCATCAGGTAGGAGTGATGTCCCTGGGTGCCTGGGACAAGCAGGGAGAAGACAGATAGGGCTGAGAAATTAGTGAATGAACACATTATACCCATCAACCCCCCGGCAGGAAACAGAATCCAACTCGGGTGGTTCAAATGGAGAGACTCTAATGAAGGGAGAGTTTTAGAAGTGTGAGCAGGACAAGGGATGCTGAGGCACCCAGGGACAAACGCCAGGGGAGGTCATCACAATTCCTGGGGGAGGGAAGTGAGGTTCCAGAAGGAAGTGTGGAAGGAGAGGTGCTGCCCTTACCCATCCAAGGTGCCAGAGTCGAGGGGACCCAGGAGGACATCCTAACCTCTCTGCTACCTTCTGGTCTCCAGCACGTGGCTACTGCTATAGGCTGAGATGTGTCCCCTCAAAATTCATAATCTGAAGTCCTGACCCCAGTACCTCATAATGAGACTGCATTTTGAGACAGGGTCTGTAAAGACGTAATTAAATTAAAATGAAGCCATTATGGCAGGCCCTAATCCAATACGACTGGTGTCCTTATAAGAGGACATTAGGACACACCCAGAGGGAAGACCACGTGAGGAGAGCAAGAAGGCACATCTGCAAGCCAAGGGGAGAGGCCCTGGGAGACACCAGCCCTGCAGACACCTCAATCTTGGACTTCCAGCCTCCAGAACTGTAAGGAAATAAATGTCTGTGTCTAATCCACCCAGTCTGTGGGACTTTGCTACAGCGGCCCTAGCAGACTAATGCAGCTGCCCCACTGGAATCCAGCAGACAAAAGAACATGGCCAGAGGGCAGAACACGGATGGGGCTTGAGAGCAGGAGGCAAAGGAGGAATAACCAGCACACACTGAATCATTTGTTCCTAATGGGGTACCGTGTGGGGAGCCGGGAGGGGTCCATTCTCTGCTCAGAATTCAGCTTGACCTTGGACAGTTGGAGCTATGTCAAAGGGAGATGCCTGTAGCACATGAGTCAGTTAGAACCCTCAGGGAGAGGGGAAACTGAGGACTGTGACAGTGAACCCAGAGATTACAGTGAGTTGCAAGCACTCAAGAACCAACACACAGGCTGGGTTTACCCTGCAAGTTCGGATCTGATATGATACCAAGGGATCAAATTCGCAAACTCTTTAATTTGGTGCTTACAGAAGCCATGCAAAATGCAAGCACCAAAGCATAAGCCACTCACTGTCAGAGCCCTCATGGGGCCAGTCAGGGTCTGGCCCTGCACTGACATGGGACCTGAAGAGCCTGAGAACTCAGCAGAGATGGAGGTACTGACGTCTAGTAACCTCCAGGCTGTGCACTGTGTTTCACGTATGTTACCATACACAATCCCAAGATTTTTAAGCAAGAACTGAGTTTGAATTTGCACATAAAGAAACTGAAGCTCAGAGAGGACACTGTATGTGCCAGGAAAAAATCTTGGATTTGTTCTATAGCACTGGACCCCAGAAAATATAAGTGTGCACACACATAAGAGTACATTGAGTAGTGCATCAAAAATGCAGACTCCTGGGCCCCAGGACAGGAATTCGGATTCAGTGGGTTGGGGTGGGCCTGTAATGTGATGTGCAGTTTAAATGAGAGTGGGGGTGCAGGCAGTGCCTGTGATTACATTGCTGCAGGGCAGGGGGCACCATGGGTGAGAGCAAGGCCCTAACCCTACTAGGTTTGCCAGTGTGGCAACAGCCATGGCCTCCACATGATGGCTTCAACAAACTGTGGGCAGGGGGTGGGCAGAGTGACCACTAGTAAAAGTTGAAGTGAGCACTGGCTGTGGAGATTAGAGGAAGGGGTGGATGTGAGAGGACCGGAGGGCAGAATCTGCACACCTGGATGCGCCCATGAGATGGGGGCACGGAGGGGAGGCAGTGTCTGTGGAGGCTTGGTGGATGGTGGCACTGATTACCAAACTAGCAAGAATAGAAGAAGATCACATCTGAGTGACAGCTGAGTGAGGGGCCCGTAGTACCCCCAGGTGGCATGTCCAGGAGGCAGGGACTCCCAAGCCAGAGGCCAGGCACAGAGGTCCAGGCTGCAGACCATCCCAAAGGCAGCAGGGTATGTGCAGTGGGGGACCATCCAGGGAATGTCTAGGCAGGAATGAGCAACAGAAAATGAGAAGAGTCCCTGAGAACAGCTTTAAAAGGAGGGAAGGAGTGGCCATAAGGTGTTGAGCAGAATAGCCAGAGAGAGGGAGCACGCAAAACCCCAAAGAGGGAGAGGCTGACAGCATCAAACGCTCCTGAAAGGACAAGAGGCATGAGGAGGGTGGGAGCAGAGGGGACACTCCACGCACGTCTCAGGAGGCTGTTGGCTCCATCCCAGAGCAGTGCAGGCAGTCACCGGACGGCAGTGAGCTAAAGTGGGACTGTGTAATGGCAGCGCTGCGACAGGGTGGACCAGAAACCCCGATGTGCATCTATAGGGGATATGTTAATAAACCACACGATGGTATTATTTGTAAACTAACAGAACAATTCGTAGACATTAACAACAACGAAGTAGCTCTACTCGTGCTGGTATCGAAAAAGCTTGAAGACATATTGCAGGACAAATATATATAATATATAGATATGATCCCAATACATCTAATAGAGAGCAAAATAGGAGAGGTGCACCAGCCACATGCTGAATGGCCAAGAGTTAAAAAAAAAAAAAAAATCTATATTAAGCTGAAATAGAGAGCAAACCCAAATATCACCCAAATATCACCACGTAGGGCTGGCTGGTTAGCTCGGTTGGTTAGAACGTGATACTGATGATAACACCAAGGTCCAGGGTTCAATCCCTGTACCAGCCAGACACCAAAAAAATAAAGAATTCAAACATCACCATGTAGAAGTGAATTTTTCAGATCCAAAAGTAAACTCAAATCTGTAAAAATCCATTATAATTTATAATTACATTTTTATTATTAAAAATTTAATAACCAGATTATAAAAGTCTGATATTATAATTGTAGGTAAATAATTATTAATATATGTGTGTATGTACACACACACGCTAGAACTAGTAAGAGGCAAGTTGATTTTTGTCTAGTTCTACCGCTGATAGTGAAGTTGATGCTAAGTTCCTGAGGCTCCTTTCTTCTCTAGCAGTAAAGTGACCACAGAAAAGCTGTATCTCCTCCTCTGCAACTGTGGTAAGTTGTATTCTACTTCCTCCTTCCCATCCTCTCCCTTTGCCATAAGACTTTGCAGAACGTCCCTATTGACTCTCCATCCCACCCCACAGTTGATTGAGCCAGACCAGGTGAGCAGCTTTAGCCAATGGTACGTTAGCAGACATGACAGAAGCAGATGTTTAAATGTGCTGGCGAGATGTGGTGTGGCCAAGGCGTCTGCCACTTGCCATGAGAAGAAGTTGCCCTTCATTACCACCAGCTGCAGAGCAATGGAGACCTATGGAGCAGACATGAACCTGACCTGCAGCCTGGGGTCCAGCAGCACCCAGCCAAGTCTAGCTGAGCCGGACCGAAGTCAGCTGAGCCAACTGCCTTGCAGAGCCGTGAACAAAAACAGCTAATGGTGGTGGTTGTGAACCATCAAGATGCTGACATTGTTGTCTCTGCAGCATTATGTGATTGTAGCAGTAGTTGACTAATAATATGGCAGTGTACTAAAGCATTTCCAGAAAGATTAGAATTACGATATGTTATAAGTTAATTTCTACTACTTTGCCTAATATGATTATTTAAACTTTTATAAACATTTGTAGACCCCCAAATAATACATCCTTTATGAAGTTATCCTAGACTGTCTCTCTTAATATCCGAATTTACTGCTAATCTATTTTACTCTTTATTTAACTATTTGAAAGTTCTTAATAATGGTTTTGTACATAAAATGAACGGTATTCACAAATCATCAACCACTGTGACAATGTATACACAGTTATGCTTCAACTGAGCAACAGTGCAGTACTGAAACATGAGAGATTTTCACTTCAAATCACATCCAAATCCCTGCCTATATTTGCAGTGACTATTTTTGTATCAGCCCCAAATCTCAATGACATGCCTTGATCATAAAGTGGATATCACGACCCTAATTAGATATGATGATGATTTTCTTGAACACACAATCGTAGATCATAGAAAAGCTCAAGAGCGCCAGAATTTACACCGACACAGGCCTAAAGCGAGGGCCCAGACAGAAGCCAAAGGCAGATTTTTGGCCAATTACTCAGGGAAAACTTAGGTGTCACCTGAATGCATATGAATGTAGGTTGTAAACACATGTACAAACATCTGAAATGATTCACACCACTGGGGAGGAAACTGAATAGAATGGAAAGGGCTTCCTCTGTTTACTTCATATGCTACTATTTCATGTAAAGTTTTGTGAGAAAGGGGCTGGCCGGTGAGCTCAGCTGGTTACAGCACTGTGCTGATAACACCAAGGCCCAGGGTTCGATCCCTGTACCAGTCAGCCAACCAAAAAAAAATCAATCAACCAATCAATCAATAGAATGTAGTCACATATTACAAGTATGATAAGAAGGGTAAAAAGGAGGTGAGGGAGTAGATTATTCTTTCTGGGAATTGCCAAAGAGCAGAAGGCAGACAGGGCAGAAGGATGGGTGCCGGCTGAGAAAATGTTCTGCAGAAGGAAGCCACTTGGGTTGGTCTGTGTCTTTGGGGCAGGATCGGTGGCAAGGCAGAGGTGACAGCACGGAATCAGGACCTAGCCAGCTAGCCGTGTCTTGAGGCAGCTGATGGACATGACCCATGGGAGGGAGAGTCACATCAAACAGGAAAAGGCAGCCTGATTCAGACACGTAGGTGGATACTGCTGCAGATGTTCATTGGTTTGGGGACAAGAAATTGAGGGAGTTTGGACCTGGTGGCCTCATGAGCACTATGAATTTGGAAACTAGCGAGGTCATCGCCAAGAGAGAAGAGGGAAGGCAGCTAAGGGGGGAGGAGTGACAATCTGGAATGGTGGCTGAGGAGTGGCTGTGTAGAGGTCATTAGATGCTCATTAATTTACAGAGGGCCCAGTGGAGCAAGGAAACCACAGCAAGGGTGGAGCCAGCATCTGAGGTTACAAGCCCTGCAGCTGCACCCTGCACCTAGTGGCAGGAGCAGAGGAGTGGACGATACAGGCAGAAGGCAGGCCACCAGAGAAGAGGGAGCAGGATGTGAAACACCAGCATTCTCTCTCAAGTTCTTCAAGTCAAAGCATAGAGCCAGAGTGATGCTCTGCAAATAATTGCAACCGGGGCACTGAGCAAGCACCTGCAGGACACAGTCAAAGCACAGCTTTATTTTCGTCTCTGGATCTACTTCTTTCAAATGTATCCAGTGCAGGTGGTCTTCTGCCTCAGTGAAAATTTGGGCAAACCCCTTAACCTTTTTCCTTGATCTTAGTAGACAGTTAAAAGAAAATACACATAAAATCACAATCATAGCCACGTTTCAGAAATGTGAATGTCCAGTCCCCAGTAATGATACTAACTCCAAACTCGTCTTAGTATCACTCCTCTCTCCCCCACTGGGCTAGCCGCTTGTGGAAGGGGACAGCGGGGCATGGCTCTTCTTTTCTCTCTCTGCTGTCCAGCGTTCCTCTCCTCCCCCACATGTCATAGCTGGTTAGTGGCCCTTCTGGACAAGACAGATTAGGGGAGAAGGGCCTGCTTTTCAGGTGCTGCTGTCCACTTGCCATCACTCCTGCACCCCACAACCCCTGGACATGGCTCAGACCTTGGTCCTCTGTGTCCTCTCACTTAGGAGACCACAGAATCTCCAAGGGTCCCTCGGAAGCCTGCCCTCTCCCGCAAGGCTTGTGGCAGGAAGAACTCTATGCTCTATACATTTCCCGGCCCATGCCCACTGTCCTCTCCAAGGAGACACACTCACACACCCTTCCATGGGACTTCCCAGCCTTCCTACATCCTCACCGGCGTCATTGAGGGGCTCAGAAGCCTGAAGTTGTTCCCAGGTACTTACTTTGACAATCAGTGATATGACTGAGCACCTCCCTCTGTTAGGGAGAGTCGATGGTAGCTGATGTCTCTGTAGAAACGTCAAGTGCAGCTTCCTGTCAATCACACCCCATGCGGGACCCTTGGGTGACTTTAGCAGTGATGCTCTCTCCCTTTGCTCCTTCCCCCTATCTCTGGGACCCGGGAAACCGTTCTTTGCCACCTATAGAAGTTCAGCCTTCGTCCTCTCTCAATCCACGATATGTCTCTGCTCCCAAGTCTCGTCCCCCACCTCAAATCCTTCCTCCCGCCACCAGCTAATCCATTCTCTATCTGCAAATTCCACTTCTTGGCTTCAAAACCTTCCATGGCTCCCCACCGTCTAAGAAATGAAGTCCGAACTGGTAAGCACTTCACAACCTAGACGTGGCCTCTTCCCTCTACAGCCCTTTAAGTCCCAGGCACAAGGAACCACCCTCTTGGACCGAGCTAAGCCTTATCGTACGTCAGTAACTGGGCGCTGCCGTTCCCAAGCCCCACTGCTCTCAGCCAGCCCCAGCTCCAACGCTGGGCTCTTGCAAATCTTCAGGTCAGAAGGTAGATTCTCTTGGTGGGCTCCCAGGACAACTTTTACATCCCCCTAGCATTATCTTTATCTCAATACTTGGCAATGGTCATGTCAAGCACCCCCTCTGGGCTGAGGGCTCCAGACTTGGAGGCCAGGAAGGTGTCATCTTTACATGCCCAAGACCACACACAGTGCCTGGTGGTGAATACATTTAAGCGGAAGGGTAGCTGGATGGATCTTTTCTCCTAGTCACCTCCAATCCTTTCAGAAAAAGTAAGTAAAGAGAAGATAACAATACAACAAGAATGATGATAATAAACCAGCTGTTGGACAAGAGTCTTCTGTGCATTGGGGGTGGGGGTGGGGTCCCAATTCCCAACCTGCCCACCATGCTGGAATGAAATCATGATTCTTGTCAAATCCCCTATAACTGGCAGAGGTCACATATGGGAGTCTGCTCTCCACCATCTGTCCCTGGCAGCACAACAGACACTAAACCCTGTACGCAGCCCACTCACCAGCCCTCCCTGCCTCTAGGAGCATTCCTCAGGTCACAGCAGTCCCTGCCTGTCTCCTGGCCTTCCTCTTTCTCTGATGGTCACCCCTGCAGGGGCCACCTCAGAGCCCAATACTGCCATGAGAAAAGCAGTGGGCACCTAGGTTGTGTCCTGGGTGTCACCATGCAACTTTGGAGGTAAACCATGCTGTCCACTTGAGCAGATCCAGGTCCAGTTTGTGAGATGCAGAGTTCCCACCAACCTTGTCCAGTGGATTTTTTAAGCCTTTTTGGACAACTAAATCCTTCCTTCAAATGGAAGCCTGTCATGCAAAATACATACAGGTAGTGACTAGGTGAAGCTGGGTTGAGTTTCCCAGACCCTCCTGCTCAGTGGCCACCCCACCCTGAGACATCTCCAACAGGCCGCCCGGCTCTGTGGCATATGGTCTAAAATCCACTGCCCTTATCTCCAGCCCTGGGCTTGGGCCCTGACCTCCCTCTGCCCCCTGGAATTATTCAGGTACATTTCCTGCTCTCCCAGACCCCCTCTAAAACCAGTGTCCAACATTGAATGCCAATAAAGTAGCTGGGTCCCAGAGGTCCCACCTGCCCCCAGAAAACCATTCTCTTCATGATTATAGGGTCCTTTCATGAACAATGAGGTCACCCAGAATTACAGTGTGACACAGAGCCTGCTGCTGCCAGACCCCTCCCCAACTCATCGCAAGACTCCCATTGCTTTCTCTTACTGATCTGGCTCATCCAGAACCCTGACATTCTGTGGGAGAACACCCCTCTCTCAATCCCATTCCCATTCCGTGTCATCTGGCTGGAGCATTAACCACCTCTCCCCATCTCCACGCGTAGACACCCAACCCCAGCCACACCCACCACAGCAAGCATCCTGGTGGCTTCAAGGATGGGTTCCAGGATGAACAACTGGTCCATCTGACACAAATGAGATTCAGTTCTGGGACTCTTTCCAGAACTGTCTTTCAACTGATGTTGCTAAGCTATGTGAAAGAAGCCACAGCGGCTGATAGCCACTGAACCACTGTGTGAGAAAAGCTCCAAAAATGGAGCCACACAGAGGAAAGAGATAGAGAGAGACATAGCCCGGTGCCTTTGAGCATCTGTATCCCATCACGCCTGATGCTGACCTCCCCCAGGCTTCTCAGTAACATGAGACGATAAAACTACTCTGCTTCACTTGAACCAGCTGGAGTCGGGAGTTGAGCATAATCCTTCCAGCAGCTGAACTATCCCCGATCTTGCTTTGCCCCCTAGGATATATGTTGGACCCATCCTTGCCCAGGACGCTTCAGCAGCTTGATGTCCCCAGAACCCTGCCTCCTGGGCCTACACCTGCTGGGACATCCAGGATCTCCTCTTTCCTATTATCGTCCAGAGGCTATTGTCACCAGAAGCTAAGGCCTTCCTCCACCCATGCTCCTCTTGCAGTCAACAATGCCACCTCTTCAAGCCTTTACCTTGGCCTTATTTGCCCTAGATGACTTACAGAAAAATGAAGCAATCCACTCAAAAGTGAAGAGCAGCGTTCTTTCGGTGTGTTTGTTTTCAGTGTCTGATGCACAGGCCTGTAAGCTACATCTGTCAACAGACAGTAAAAGCATCTGAGTGTGTACTGATGGGGACATTTAAACTGGTGAGAAAAGCAATTGATTGCTGGCATGCTGCTGGCTGCTTGGTTTAGGATATCAATCGCTCATCGATGCCTCTTTCTGCATGTTTAACAACCTGCCTCCTTCCTTACTCCAGACAGAACAAACACAGTTCTGGCCACAGGAAAGAAGGACGAGCTCGGCTTTGCAGCACGTGGGGCAGATTTTCACATAACTACACTTTTCCCTCCTAATACATTCCTTTGTTTCACATGATCTGGGTTCCAGTGGCCCAAGATTTAGTCATCATAATCTCCTAGCTTAGGTATCCTCTCACCTCATGAATACCCACTATGGTAGTACATATGCCAAATTCAAACCCCTTTTCCTCTACCAAGAATCCATGCCCCTGTTTACACAGGCACCCAGAGCAAGATTTTCATACAGGTCTAGAGGTTGACCCTTACAGTGAAACAGCTGCCTTTCTCGATGTCATCAGGGCATCGATGTAAGAAATTTTAAACGCAAATTCTGTTGGCTAATCAGGCCCAGTGTCCATTTGTCTGTAACCTCCCCGGGCAATCTTAGCCACTTTGGAATCCGTTTCTACTCTAAAGCTGATGTTTCCCAGGTCTGAATATACAACTGACTTGACAATGTCTTTGAGCCCCAAACTAGAGCTCCCTACCTTCGGGTCATTCTCAGATGGCCTGCAGATACCTCAAAGTCAATTTGTCCAAAACTGAACTCAGTATCTTCCCCCAAAACCTGATCATCTAACTGGATCTCCTGTCTCCATCTGTCGAATACATGGGTATGTGTCAAGCCACATTCATGAAAATTATTCTCACCTCCTATAACCCTCCACCACCAAAGCCTGTTCACACAACAGGCCTGATGTCTCTCTGCCACCTTCCTCTCTGCCCCTGCGGCAGGCTGGGCAGGGCTAGAACAGCAATCTTCCAACTCATCTCCCATTTCCTCTCCAACCTACCTTGTCACCCTGTAGCCGGAGTGATCTTTTCCAAAATGCAAATCTAACCCTGATCTGTCTCGTGCTGACCTTCTAGGACAAACCCTACTTCCAAATCTGATGTTCCAGCCAGATGGATCTACCTACACTCACGCAAGACATGTGTGCAGGCCCTTGTTCAGGATGGCTGCTCCCAAGAAGGACCACCTTCCCTGACACCTCTCCCTACCCCAGTGTTGACCATTTCATCTCCTATGTCCCCCGCAACTTGAGCATTCCTCTAATATGGCACTCATCACATGCCTTATGGTCCTTCAATTCTGGGTTAGTCTAACATTAGGAATGTGAGCTGCTCGTTTTACCCTCAGTTGAATCCCCGGCATCTAATCAGAGTTCAGAAAATCCCTTCCAACTGAAGATCAGAGGGAGAGTTTCTGCCTCATCAATAATGTTTCCCTTGTTTCTAAAATGACCCTCAAACTGACCTCAGACTGCAGCCGGTCTTGATGCACAGACCCCTGTGGACAGGAACCTGTGGGCAGTTCAGATTCCTGGGCTAACGGGAGGTACCTCAAAAGCTTGCAGCAGGGGAGGCTGCCCTTTAAGGGGAAGAGAAGATAGCACAAGCTCCCTCGCTACCCCCACTGAGCCCAGCTGTCCCCAGAAACCTCCCTCTGCCCCCACCCCATGCATTTTTTCTGGCCACCTAGGAACCATGCTTGGTATTTATGAGTGTAGGGACTGCTGCTACCCAGGCCATTTAACCTCCAAAGACGGCATTCTGCTTTTGAGGAGCATGGCCTTTTTCCTTCTATTGCATTAGCCAGGAACATTTTGTGATTTAATGCTTTCTCTTCTCAGATGCAGAAATGTTGGTGGCTCCTTACTGTGAAGGCCTTTTTTATTCCCAGAGAGTCATTTCACCTGGAAGTAATCTACAGAACAGCGTGTCCAAGATCCTCAGCTTGACCTCTGGTAAAAACACCAGGAGGTGGCCCTAGAGGCTCCAGCTCAGAAGACAGCTTAGCTTCCAGCTGAAAATGACAGTAATGGTGAAGGAGAAGAATCAGCCCTCCTTCACAAATTCCAAACTACCACGTAATATTTTGTCATAAGGTTTCGTAACACACATACCTTACCTCGTGTTATGATATTGACATTTTCAAGTAAATGCATTCATCACAAAAATCCTTGCATGGCCATCAGCGTTGGCCTGCAGCCCTGGAATCCCGTGGCCTGCAGCAGGTCCAGAGTCAAGTGGTCGGACAGAGCAGCGGGGAGGTGAGGCAGGAGGAGAACGAGCCATTCAGTCACAGTGGTTACTGCCACGTGCCGGCTGCTTCTATGTGCCATGCACTGCGGGCTCAGAGGTAGACAAGACAAAAGAGGCCCTGCCCAAAGTGCCTTGAGGCCAAAAGGAGTCTGGATTTCATCCTAGGGGCAACTGGAAGTCATCAAGGGCTTTGAAGCTAGAAACGACATTCTCCAGTTTGCGTTTTGTATGGGCCACAGGGCAGTGAGGGGAAGAACGGATTGTTGGGGGGAAGAGGAGAAGCAGGGAGATCACCTCAGGGTTCGCGTTGTAGGCCAGCACTGAGGGAGAGTGTTAGACTGGGGGCTCTACAGATGCAGTTTGGGAGTGGGCTTCGGGTGTACCTTAAGGGTACACCAGTGAATGCAGTGTGGGAGACAGAAGAAAGAAAGGCATCCAAGATGCCTCCTCGGTTTTGCAATTGAGTGGCTAGCAGGACAAGTGGTGCCATTTATAACATGAAAAAGGCTGAGTGTAGGAGAAACCCTTTTTAGAGAGGGGACAATCAGAGTCTTGTGCTGGACATTTTAAGTTTGAGACATCTGGGTAGTGACATCCAGGAAGCAGTTGGATGCACAAGTCTGAAGCTCACAGATGGGGAAGAGGAGTCTGAGCTGGAACCAGGAAGAACCTTAGAGACTGCAGAACAGAGAAATACGATGATATTGTATCCCAGGAGGGAACACAAACAATGGGACAGCCCCAGAGTTTCCATTTAGGAGAGTTTCCACTCGTTTCTAAGTAATAACAAGAAAGGGTTTTGAAGGGAAGAAATCACCCTCTGCAACAAATTCCAGATTCCCTGTGCATTGGGAGTTGGGCAAACCATCCATCAATAAAGCCTGCCCCCTAATTCTGGTCCTGCCAACAGTCCTTTGAGGCCTCAGACAGGTCACAGTACCTTTTTAAGCCTCAGGGTCCTCATCTGTGCAATGAGAGTGTTGGACTCAATGAGGTAACTGTCGTCCCTTCAGTTCCTCCTTTAGAGCCTAAATTTCTTGTGCTCACACCCTTAGGCCAGTGCAGTGCTAGGCGTGTGGGATGCTCAGGAGTATTGAGAAGGTCCTCACATCAGGAAACTCTTCCATAAAATTGCAGAAGCCTACCACGTGAGGAATGCTAATAAAGTATTAGAGCCAGTATCTCAGAAGGTACATCTTCTAAGAGTTCTAGTCCCTTGTCAGTCCCTATCTAGGAGAGCTGTAGACCTAGGTTGTTCTGATAAGGAGCAAACTCTTCTCTCTTTGGGAGGAAAGGAAAGTATCTCTCTGTGATGGAGGCAGCTGAGAGCTACCAGTCACTGTCTCATGTGCTATAGCCTGTATTGTAGGCAAAGTCACCATGAAGTTTATAAGGGGGCAGAGTTTAAGAAAGCTACCTGGTAGATCCTAGTTCCTTAAGCTCAAAGCCTGGCAGTACATCCAAGCTGCTTGCCAATCACTCAGTCTAAGAGACTGACTCCCGCCATGGAGGATAGGAGTCGGGAGGGAAAGACAGAAGGATGCTGATGCTGAAACTAATTGTAAATAACTATCAATATTAAAATACACACTAATGGATTCCGATCAAGATGGTGAAATAGACAGTTCCCAGTGTCACCCTCTCCTACAATCAACCATTTACAACTATTAAAAAGCAATGACTGCCAAGCTGGGGCCACTAGAGCTCAGGGGAAGAGGACGAGAGACCTACAGAGTTCATGAAGGTAGGAGAAATAAAGGATCACTACGACCATTTCGAGC
Source organism: Cynocephalus volans (assembly GCF_027409185.1). NCBI lineage: Eukaryota > Metazoa > Chordata > Mammalia > Dermoptera > Cynocephalidae > Cynocephalus > Cynocephalus volans. The sequence goes on from NC_084462.1 coordinate 50,140,713, forward strand.
CCTGACCACTTCAAAGCTGGCCCTGATGAGCACACAGGGCAAAAGCTGGCAAAAGCTGCTGCTGTGCCCTTCCTGTGAAGTTGCATGGAGAGTGCAGGGCAGAAGAGGGCCTTGGTGGCCCCCAGGCCAGCAAAACCACTAGTGGAGTTCCCATGGACCCACACAGGAGCAAGGAGCCACAGACAACTGAAAGAAGGAGCCACTCAGAGGCTGGTGAGTCATCACAAGGGACAAGTACATGGCCTGTCCCACGGGAGGTGTTTGGAGTGTGGGCAGTGGGGGAGATGGGCCCACTGGGGGAACACTGGGGCACAGCATGGACAGCTGATCTGCCCCCCAATCAGCATAGGCCTGCTCTGTGTAGACTGGTCAGGAATATAGATCTGCAGGAGGCGCAGTTTGCTGAAAATACTCAGGCCCAGACCAGAGTTTCCACACAACCCAGGTGTACCAGATCTCACAAGACCCAGAAGTGCTTACAAGGTCAACAATTAAAACCTGAGCTGCACAGAAAGCCTTCCCCAGAGAACCAGCAGCAAAGCAGCAATTTAGCTCAACCACAGGGCTCAAGTGCTGGTCCCCACAAGAAGCTCCCCCATTTTATTGGTAAGCAAAGGACAACAAATTAGTTCCAGTGCAGAGTTTCAGTGGTGGGGACAGTGAATAATCCAACACAGAACTGAAAGGAGACACAAAACACCCAAAGATCAGAGACAAAGTTCTGATATTAACCAGTAAAGATCTAACACCACCAAAGAACACCTATGAAACCTAGAAGGACCAGAAGGCCCCCGGGCTCCCAAGCCAGGATGAGGGGTGCTGAGAGCCTCAGCCACACACCCCCCAGGTCCACATCCAACAGTGACCACCGAGCTGCCACTGGAAGTGCCCCAGGCTCCCAAGCCTGGGGGAGGGGGCCAAGGGCCTCAGCTATGCCCCCAATGTCCACATCCAGACCAGCAACAACCGAGCCACTGCTGGAAACACCCCAGGCTCCTGGAGTTGGGAGGGCCAAGGGACTCAGCCACACCCCCCACCCCTGAAGTCTGTATCCAGCCCGGCCATGACCCAGCCACCACCAGAAGCCCCCCAGGCTCACCTGTCAGAATGACGGGGTGCCACAGGCCTCGACCACACCTCCTCTCCCTCCTTTCTCCTCTCCTCACCCTAACCCCCTCCCCCTCCCCCTCCCCCTCCCCCCAACGGCTCCACAACAACATCTTAGATTGTAAAATAATAATAATAATAAATAAATAAATAAATAATTTTTTTTAAGTTGAAAAAAAAATACGTATTCACACACACACAGTCTGTAACTAAATTCCAGCTTGAGAAGTGCCACAGTGGTGAAGAGAGTGTAGAGAAGTAAACGTGTGCTGAGACTCGGCCATTGAAAGGAATAAAGTATTTACACATGCCTGCAGTATGGACGAACCTTGAAAATATGGTGCTGTATGAAATAAGCCAGTTACAGAAGCCATATACTGTATAACTCCATTTGTATGAAATTATGAAATGTCTAGAGTAGGCAAATCCACACAGACAGAAAGTGGATTCATGGTTGCCTAGGGCTGAGGGGGATGAGGGGGTGATGGCTAAAGGGCCTGGGGTTTCTTTTGGGGTTGATGAAATGTTCTTAAATTGATTACAGTGATAGTTATAGGGATATGTTAAAAATCACTGAACTGTACACTTTAAATGGGTGAGTTGAATGGTATGTGAATTTTGTCTCACTAAAGCTGTTATATGTATATATATTTTAGAGTGCACTGAAACGTTTGCTCTTGTATGCATTGGGGGTGGTTATAGATATTGCTTAATTCTAAATGATGATAGATGAAATGCTGACTGTTAATTCAATTGTTGAAGTAAGAGCCACTCCTCTGTCACAAGAGAGCAGAGATTAATCAAGAAATGTTCTCAAAAACTACTTGCTAAACTCATTCTATTCCTAGATTTGTTTGGGGGTTGGAAAGAATGTCATAGTTGTTTGGGAGATGCGATGAAATGAAATACATGTTTTATAATAAATGTCACTTCTGTCAATTCTGGCAGTTGCAATGTGTGCAAAAACAGAACTCTCACTGTGGGGTGTGAAAGCGGGAGCTATGTTTGGAGGAGCTGTGGAGCAGAGCCAGGGAGATGCAGCATGCCATGACGGAGAATATGCTGGGAGCCGAGACAGAAAAGGGAGTTCTGCTGGGCATGGGACCAAGAAGATGCACAACTTGCCACTCATAATTCTTGTGAGCCACAAGAAAGCAGGCTTGACGAATCCTCTTAAAACTGAACTCTACTTATGCTTTCTGTTATTATCTTAACTCTTGGTCCTGCCTTAGTCCAGTGGCTCTCAAACTTCAGTGTACCTCTGAATTATCTGGAGGGCTTGTTAGAACACAGCTCACCAGGCCCCATCCCAGAGTTTCTGATTCAGTAGCTGTGGGTGGGACCTGAGAATTTACATTCCTATCCAGGTCTAGATGAAGCTGATGCTGAAGCTGACGCCAACGCTAAAGCAGCCCATCTGTGGACCACACTCTGAGTAGCCACCGTGAAGAAAATCTGCCAAGTGCCTTCCAGGGCAGGTTGATATCACACCAAAGACTCTTCCACAGGCATTGCTTCAGCCAGCTCTTGAGACGTTCCAGGGGCAGACAGGGTTAAGGAAGGAGGGGTCGTTCTGCTCCAGGAAGAGCGTAGATTGGATTCTAGGCTTCTTGCTTATTGATTGCAATCAGTCAAGTTGCCCCTGTAACAAATTGCTTTAAATTATTGAAATAGTCATAGGCGCAGCTGGGTAAATAATGCACAGGATGGCGCAAGTCTGTATTCATTAAGAGGTTGTCCACACTGCATGTCTCCCACGGGGTCTAGCTCAAAATGATTTGTTCCCACCAATCTGATATTTCTCGGTGCTTGCCCATCTGCAGACTCCCTATTTGAGATTGAAATCCCCCATGAATTTTGTGCAGGTCTCTGAACATAGTCTTCAAGGTTTCACTGCACATATCCATGAAGTGGCCACACAGACACAAATCCTAAGTGACTTTAAGCTGCTTAACAGCATGTATGCTAAGAATGTTTAATATCTCCTGATGATAATAAAACTCATGATAAGAAACAAGTTTCTCTCAATTACAGGCTGCGTTAGACACAAATTAATGAATCTGAACCCAAGAGTCCTTTGTTTTCAAAATGCAAATTTTTTTTTAAGTTGAGATTTTTGAGATTGCAGTATTTGTCCCGGTGAAACGAGGCATTAGGAAATTTAGTGTTTTCTTAAGGAAACTTTCCCTGTAATGAGATATGGCAGAGACTAGACGTGGTAGGGCTGATGAGGATTAAGATAGGCTCTTTGGAAAGCATCATGAGACAGAACATGCAAATCACCATGGAAACCAAATCATGTAGTTATTGTATAACAGGTTTGCTAATTATCCTAAAATGGTAAGAAAGTGCCCTGCCTAAGAGGAGATCAGGGTGGGTATTGATGAATAATAGAGCGAGAAACTGGAAGAATGGAGCAGTTGGAAACGTTCACCTCTCCCTGACCTGCAGGCAGCAGGGGCTTGCCAGTAGAGTGACTTGCTGTCCTGTTGGAGGCAGGGACATGAGCATCAGCTGTGGGCTGGTGCCCAGTTTCCCCAGCCGCTGGGGCTGGCTTCTGCCTCTGATGTTTCCAGTACTCATGGATCCTCCAGAGTCTCAGGTTGTGGGGGAGCTGACCAGTTGGAGCAGATCGTGTAGCTGCTGTCACCTCCCAGAAGTCAGCCTGGCCCCATGGCATACGCCCTCCAGGTGTGAGGCTGGACCAGAACCTGAAGACAGACAAAAGGGAGCACAAACCCATCCTGTGCACCTGCACCAGGCAGGCCCGCCCTGGGAACTTCCAACCACCGTAGCTCATTTAATGCTCTCTTCAAACCTGGTCAGGACAAAGCATTTGCTGGACACCAATTATGGGCCCAGCACTGAGCCCTTTTCTTTTTAATTTTAATGATCTCAAGCCTTAAAGAATATGAAATAAGGAATATATCAGGCTCTGGGTAAACACGAGCTAGATTTAATATGTATAAAATCACTACATTTATCTCAGGCCTCTTTATTCTTTAAACACATTTCTGATATAATTAAGGAAATTTCAGAAACAGCTATAGTTGGGTAAATCCTTCCTTCTGCCTCTTTATACTTTTTACTAAGTATCTTTAAATCAAATTAAATTTGGCCTAAAGCTGCCTCAGTATGTAACAACTGTAACCTAACTTGAGAGAATATTCTCATAACAGGTAGCCGAGTCTCAGCCAATCATAGCAGCCACGCAGCCAATCACAGGCTGCAAACTGCCAAAACATGTCCAAATAAGGCAAACATCAAACTTCCACCAATTAGGCTATTTCAGTATGTCACTTCCGTTTTCTGGCTGTAAATATCCCCTGCCCACATTGTGGAGTGGAGCTCTCTGAGCTGCTTTTGGTCTGAGTGCTACCTGATTCATGCATCTTTTTTCTGCTTAATTAAATTGTGTTAAATTTAACTTGTCTAAGGGTTTTCTTTTTAACAGTATTTATCTATAAGCAAACAAATAGTATTGTGTGTTTTAAATTTTACATAATTGGTATCATATTATATTTACATCCTGTAGACTAATGTTTTCATTCCATGTTAAATTTTCAAGAGCTGTAGGTATTGACATATGTGGATCGATAGCAAGCTCAGGAATGTTGCTAGGTTTATCCCACGAATATAAGAACAGTTGAAAGGAATGGAGTCTCTGTGATCTATGTCCTTAGGCGTGTGATCTTGAAGCCTAGAATGTGGTCAAGTTCATGTCAATGTTTTATGTGGGCCTGAGAAGTAGGCATTGTCTCTACTGGGTTCAGCATACGTCTATTAGATCAAGTTTGTAAGAGGGATATACTTACTAATTTGTGTCCGCTTAGTCTGGTTCCTAAAGAATTGTATTAAAAATTATAGTAACAAGACTTTACCTGTATCAACTATTTTGATCATTACAACTTTTCAAAAACACATACAATATGAGTCTTACGGATAAGGCAATATGGGGCTCAAAGCTGGGAAGTGACCAACTCAGGGTTGGATCCTGTCTACTTCCAAAAACGGTAGGTCATTATTCCCCTAGAAGTCATTATCTGCAACTATAGAAATGATGTTGGTATCTACAACTATAGAAATGATGCCCTACAGGGCAAATAGAGGCAGTTTGGCCTGTGTTAAATCCAGATCTATAAGCTTTAAAATGAAAACTCTTAATATCTAAACTATCATGCAAAATCTAGCAAATAAAAAACTGCCCATTTTACTTGAAGATGACCTGAGATTGTCACACAATGAGCAGATCATAAATGCTACCTGAGGCCACCTCATGACATTAGCCACCACACTCTGAGCCCCTCCCAGACCATTCCTGACCTGCTTTCTCCTCTGTCAGATCCCATCCAGTTTGTGGATCTCAGTGGCCTCTCTGAATTACATCCTGCTATCCTATACTTGGGGTGTTGTCTGACCTGAGCTTATCTGCTGATGTTGAATTGGTCCTGCTGATTTCCCCAATGTGTTCTAGCTCCCAGGGATGTCTCGACACACACCAGGCCTTTCAAGTCTCATGCCCACTCTGTCCCACCTATCAGTGATCCCCTGGCCATCAGGTGGCCTGGAGATGGAGGGTTCATAAATTAACAACCAAAGCCCAATCCATTATGTCTTCTCAGCCTCTAAGTCTGATTTTCTTCCTGTTTCAACAGAGACTGAAATTAGTGGAGTCACCATGACACTAACATACCTTGGGCTTTAGAGCCTCTTTCTAGCAAGGGCCCCTTTTGAGGCCCTGTACTTAATTTTTTATTCATAATTTCATCTTCTCAAAGAGGATTCTGAGAAAATCCTATGAACTTCAGGCAGCCCAAAATGTGGGTCCACCCCTGCAGAAGTGACGTTATCTCAGAGGTCTCCTAGTTGTTCTAGTCCATTTTAGCCTACTATAAAAGAATACCTGAGATAGGAGAATTTATAAACAGCGATTTATTTCTTACAATTTCAGAGACTGGAAAGTCCAAGGTTGAGGGACTGCACATGGTGAGGGTCTTCATGCTGTGTTATCCCATGGTGAAGGCAGAAGGTGGAGGGGCAAGAGGCCAGTGAGCATGAGAGGGCTAAGCTCCCTTTATACCAAATCCACTCTCTCCATAACGAACCCACTCATGCAATAACAACATTAATTCTTTCATGTAGGCAGAGCCCTCATGACCTACACATGTCTCATTAGGCCCCACCTCTCAACACTGTTGCATTGGGGATTAAGTTTCCAACTTATGAACTCTGGGGGACACGTTCAAACCACAGCACTTGGTCAAGTGGTGAGACACTTGGGGGAGTTCACTGGTTTAGTCCCATGATTGAAGCTTAGATCAGAGGAGCAGGCAGAAGCCCCCCTTCGCCTGTCCCCTTCCCCTTGTGCGTCAGTCTTGGCACCTTCCCCCACCCCATCTGGCTTACACTGGCCTTGGTCAGCTCTGCTCCATGGTGGCCTTCAAGCAGGAGGCAAAGCCCCAGCTCCCAGTTCAGCCCCGCCCTGCTCCAGCTGTGTGCACTGGGCTCCCGAGGAAGGGCCAGGCCCAGGCCAGATGATCTGACATGATGGAAAGGGAAATTCTCAGCATTCCTTCTGCAGAAGACATTTGCCAAATGCAATGCAGTGAGGAGCCATGGGCTGGGGTTTTCTTGAACAGCCAAATGCATCTTCAATTCTAACAGTTCAGTGCAGAAGAAACCAGGTCATCTCTAATTAGGTTGATTTTTTACGGGGATCAGGCATCCAGTGTGGAGCAGGGGGCCAGAAAGGGGGAGACAGACCATGGGGGGCGGGGGGGCTAAGGAAAGATGCTGAACCAAGCCCTGAAATACTTTCTCGACACACACGGACTTCCAGTTTTGGAAAAATGTCTTCATATTCCCAGAAATGACCCAATGGAACAATCAGATTACATTATTTTCTCCACTCATCAATGCTCAGTGATGGTTCCAGATGGAAAGGGTCAAAATCCTGTTTTTAACTCTGTGTTGACTCTCACACTAACCAATTACTCAAAATTTCTCCTCAAGATCCTTTTCCCCCAAATGCTCCTTTTCCTTTCTCACCATCAGCAAAGAAGGCTTGGTGGGGAAAGGTCAGGTTGTCAGTGTGGACTTGCCAAGAAGCTCCAGCTGGTCAGCTCCCAGCAGGGTGTTGGAGGGATGTCCAGAAGGCTGGCCAGAGCCATCCTTCCCCTCAGCCAATGGAACAATCTATGGCACTAAGATCACTTCCTAGCAGACCCCTTAGGAGCCTGGGCATTTTAATTAGCTAGAGGTCTTACATTATCATGTCCTCTTGGCAAAGCCAAATTTTCCTCCAAGACTCAGCTCAGCCACTCCTTCATGAAGCCCTGTCTGACCACCTCCCACTTAGAGGCTGGACCAAGCATCTGCCCCTGCAACATGGCTGTAGAATAGCATTTACGATTTGTGTGATTGCCTACATCAGCTCTATCCTCCTCGCTAGTCGGGATGTACCACCTCCCCTTCCTGCACCCATGATTCCCTCTATTTCTACCACCTTCTAGAGTCCACAGACACTTTTCACTACCATCTATTTAATCCTTCTGAGTATGAGCCACCATTTTACAAATAAAGAAGCTGTGACTTTGAAATAGTAAGTGTTTGCCCAAGATCTCAATGCTGGTAAGGGTCAACACCTAGACGACCCAGATCTTCTCATTTCAAGTCTGGTGTCCCTTTCACTGTTCAGTGGCTACCAGTAACAAGGCTTTAAGGAAATAAAGATATTGGGGGAAGAGTAGCAAAAATCTAAAACAGCTTCTCTGCCCTCAAACAGAAGGCTGGATGATAACTCATGGACAAAGGTGCAAAAAGCATAACACAGTCATAAGCTAAAATGCCTACAGAGGCCAGGCAGGGATGGTGACTGGCAAAAGCAGCCCAGGTGGGAACTATGACCCACTGGAGAAGGTACAAAGGGCCCGGCCTTTACTCAGAGCTGACAGATGGCTGCCATACAGGAACACAGGCCCAGAATTACTAACTTTATGTTTGTAGTTGGAATCTGGACTTTCATATAAAATCTGCAATATTTGTAATGATGGCAGGGAATCCAAATGTTTAAAAAACACTGAGGGTTGGCCAGCTAGTCAGTTGTTTAGAGTGTGGTGCTGCTAACACCAAGGTCCAGGGTTCATTCCTTGCACAGGCTAGCTGCCAAAAAATCACTGAGGGCTGAATAAAACACATCTGCAAGCTGAACATGATGTACCAGTTTGCAACCTCTGGGTAGGCCCATTCTCTGGACATCAGATTAGCCAGTGCAAATTAATCACTCAGCTCCCTAGTTGCTACCTCTCTCGGAGTCTCAGAGAATTCAAACCGAGAAATGGTGGCCGTCACCAACCAGGATGCCCACTCCAGCTTAAATTCCTGCCCTTCCATCATACTCTTATCCTCACAGCTCACAGCAGAATAACTTCATGATTTTGATCAACCACGGGCATTCTGATCGTCAACCTCCAGGTGGAGACTATTTTTTAATTTGTGTCTGATTTGGCATTTATTTTGCTTCTATCAGACTTTCAACTACTTTCTTATAAAATCCCTTGAAGATTCTTCTTCAGATGCTTGCAGAAGCTCACGCAGGATTTGCACAGGAGTAAACACTTCAAAAATGCAAAATGGAAGAATGAATGACCTTCCAAACCTTCAGCCCATTCCTTCCTCTTTCTCCCTCCCCAGGCATTTCTGTCTTAAACAAGCTGACAGTCTGGGTTTCCACAACTGACACACCTTTGCTGCTGAGCACTTGCCATGTGCTGGCACTATTCCTCACTGAATCCTTGAAACAACCCTCTAAGACAGGTCCTTGCTTGGTCCCATGCTACAGATGAGGAGACTGAGGCCCAGAAAAGGAAGGAAACACTCAAGCAGCAAAGCTGGGATTTGAATCCAAATCAATGCAGTTCAAGAGTCCACACCTAATGAAACCACCTGTTGTTATCCACATTCACAGATGGAAAAAGAGGCTCAGAGAGATTAGAAGACTTCCTAAAAGTCACACCAACCTGGTAAAAAAAAAAATCCACAATTATCTCAGGTCGACAATAGGCTCAGACCCAGGAAGTAGTTCTAGATCCACTTCAAAATTTTAACATAGGTGTAGCTGAAATGAAAAAATGATCCAAAGAACAAAGTTTGATGCTGGCTTTGCGCTAATCCCTGTTAATCAAACCTTTCATTAAAAAGCTAAAAAAGTACACATGAGCTTAGCATGTCGTATCTTCCTCTCCACTTCTAAGTCTGATTTCCTCCCTGTTTACAAGTATGCTCTTGTCTCCAAGGATGGCCCTTGGCTCAGCAGCAAGAGTATCATCTGTGAGTTTCTGAGAAATGTGGAATCTCAGGCCCCATTCCAGACCCACTGCATCAGAACCTACATGTTAACAAAATCTCCAGGAGGTCTGCATGCACAGTAAAGTGGGAGAAGCACATGGCCCCAAGAAATCCCAAATATCAGCAATGTTATGAATAATTCCCTTTACTGTATCTAAAGACAACATTGATTAGTAAATGCTGTTTTTTTAAATACAAACACTCTACCCAGAGACACTGCCCGACACTCAAGAACCACCTGAGTGGCCCACAGTGAAATATCTCAGAAATCTCATTTTCTAGGTGAATGGGCTGGCTTTTCAGGGCCCCCTGTCACACCTGCATTGGCTCCTCATGCTCCTAGCCACCAGCATCACCTGCCACGGAGACTCTGTCTCTTCACCCAACACACCCACCCATTTTTCCTACATGTGCTCTGGGCCTGTTACACCCAGAACTGCAGGGAGGGTGTCATGAGTTTATCCAAAAATTTGGAAAAAGAAAAAAAAAAACGTGGCTTTCAAATTCCTTGCTAAATGACTAGAGAATAAAACTGATTGTTTGCCACATGGAAATTACACCCAAAAATGAGGCAATAAGGGAATAGCAATGAACCTTAGGGGCTGTCCACAAACCAAACCTAGGATGGGGTTGAACATGTCCTTATAAAGCCATCCTGGATGCACTGCTAGTGATTCCTCGGTGGCTGAGCTGTGTGTGGTATGGGGCTGAGACCAGAACCGCGGAATCCTGGGTTATGGGAAGGTCGGAGCTGTTTCAGTCACTGGCCAAATCTGCAATTAGTCCTGGGGAGAGATGCTCAGGAAAGGACCCTTGGATGAGAAGGACCCAAGCCTGGGAAAGCCAGGAGTCTTCTCCAGAATGCGTTGCTCAGCTTTCCTCGGGGCCTGCTGGAATTTCATTATCCTGTTCTTGCTGTACAGATGGGAATTTAATAATTAATTAGGGAATAGCTCACCCCAGAGCCCGTGCAGGGGGATTATGCAAATTAAGTGAGATTGTGGCAAGGGGCTGAAAATTTTATTGTGTGTTTAATTTGCAAATACTACCCACTGAGAAGGCTTAGGCAGGAAACCTATCATAATAATAATTATTATTACTCATGCAAAACTACTCGAGTTCCCATCAAACCTCCCTCCTTTCAACTGTTTTCACAAACACTTCCCCCAAGAAATATAATTTTTTTAAATGAAAAACAGTTAAGTAACCAAAATGCAAAAATATATTGAAAATGAAATGAACTTGTCTGGATAAAATAAAAACTAACCTGGACCCTACCTTTTGCCCAACCTACAACTCTTTTAACACTCAGATATCTTCCATCCCAATCATTTCATCTCTCACACCCTCTGGTAGGTGAGCTAGGAAGCTGAACACCAAAAGGAAGGAAAGCCTTTCCTCCCATGTTCTCCGCAAACTATTTAATGCATTGATTAAGCCACCCATTGATTCTGCAAGCACTTCCACATCCTTCCTATAAATTTTCCTTTGCTTACATAAGCCAGAGAAGTTTTCTTTTCTGTTTTTTTGTTTTTGTTTTTGTTTTTGTTTTTGTTTTTGTTTTTGTTTTGGCAGCTGGCTGGCATGGGGGTGTGAACCCTTGACGTTGGTGTTGTGAGGCCACACTCTAAGCAACTGAGATGACCGGACAGCCCAAGAGCACGTTTCTATTGCCTCCCCACAAGCACCCTAATTGCTCCAGCTTGTATAGATAATAGGAGCTAGAGAATCACATGCACCAGGGGCTTCTAGCTAATTCCACCTGTTCCACCACCACCATCACCACCGGTTGAAAACCCAGCCTTCTAGAACAGGGTTGACAAACTTTTTCTGTAAAGGGCCAAACTAAATATTTTAGTCTTTGTGGGCCATATGGTCTCTGTTGCAATTTTCTGACTCTGCTGTTGTAGCAGAAAAGCAGCCCTAGACAATATGTAAACAAACGAGCATGGCTATGTTCCAATAAATCTTTATTTACAAAAACAGGTGGTGGGCCAGATTTGGTTGCCATCCATACCTTCTAGTATTTGATAATCTGCTACAGCATTTTTTTTAAAGACTTTATGTGATCTTACTCCATTTTTTTAAAAGAGTCTATAACTCCGAGTATACGTATATGTAAACCTAAATGTATTAGATTAAACCAGTGATTCTCATGGGGCATGATCCGTCCACCCCCTGGACATGTGGCAATGTCTGGAGACCAGGGTCACCTTCATGGACCTGTAAGCTGTGCAGCTGAATGGAGTGCCAAGCTTAGAAGGGCCCCAGCCCCACCATTGATTTATTACTCTGCTGTTGCTATCTCGAAATTCTTAATATTTTTTTTATTTTGCACTAGGAGCCACAAATTATATTGCCAGTTTTTCTAGAGACATAAAAAACATCAAATATTGTCAGGACTGGGGAGGTGCCACTGGTATCTAGAGGGCAGAGGCCAGGGATGCTGCTAAGCATCTCACAACACAGCAAAGAATTATCAAAATGTCACCAGTGCCAAGGTTGAGCAACCCTGGGTAACCAAGTGAAATTGTCAATAATCTACCATTTTTGACCTACAAATATAGTAATTTTATATGGTGTTGCCTAATTTAATTATGTCTTATCTTATAATATAAGATATAATTAAGTCATATCTTTATAAGACTTATAAAAATATTTACAACCCAGGAAAAAAACCCTCTCTCAATTCATGCATTTCAGATTTCTTTTTGCTTACCACAGATAAACCCCTCTTAATCACTTCCAATTTATATACTTATGAATGTTTCTGTTTACTATTTTTTCTAGATAAGTCATACCAGCAAATGGCACACATTTATAAGAAACATGTTCAGTAAAAGTGAATCTCCCACCTACCCCTGCCCCCCCATCTCTGCTCCCTTTCTCAGAGCAATACTATTTATTGTCTTCTCATTTGTCCTCTGCAGACATTTTGTAAATGGGGACATTCTATACAATTATTCTCCTATTTTCTTTAAGGTATTCTTTACCTGCCCACTTCAACCATTCACAAAAGATCCAGCACACCTGGCCCATCTCTGCTTTGCCTCTCGTTTCACCAGGGCCACCTCCCTCCTCAACAAGGACTCCAAGTTTTCCAGGGCCTTCTGCTCCAGCCACTTGGCCTCTGCTCCCCTCTTTTGAAGTCCTGGCTGAATAAAAAGTTGCATTCCATTTTCCATTTCCGAATTTCTCTCCCTCCCTGCTCTTTGTCACAGAATGTATTACCACACTACTTAAAGTCTATTGAGACCCAGCACATGTCAACGTTGTTGAACAAAATAAAAAGCTTTTGCACTTGATTCAGGCCCAATCTCTATACATAGACTTGACCCTCATTTCTGTTCCAAGAAGGGCAGGAACGAGACAGTTTGATGTTGGAGGCTCTATCTAACTTCCCACTATTGATTTTGACTCGAAGAGGAAGGATGGGCCACCTCTCCTCATGAGTGTGAGCATGGGTGTATACGACCACTTTTGTGCTCACACATTATTAATACCATCTGTGAATTAAAAAATGAAAAAGACCAGCAAAAGCAACCAGAAAAGCATAAGCGGGTAGAAAACACCAAGTCAAGAGAACGATTAATTATTTAGAGGTATTTAACCACTCTCTTGATTCAAGGGCAACCTTTCTCATGGGGAGGAGGAGAAGCTTGCAGGAAAATGGGGCTCTGACCCTGCTCGCAGCGCAGGCGGCTGGGAGAGCAGGGGGGCCCCAGAGCCAGCTCTTCCTTTCCTTCCTGACCTTTCAGCTCCCACTGCAGCTGTGCTTTGTCTCCAGGAGGAAAGTCAGGATGCACGGGGGCTGGCTGTCCTGGCTGCTTGACTGATCAGGGGTGGCAGGAGAGAAGCTGGGCCATGTCACTGATGGGGAAGTGTGGTCTCAGAAACCTGAGCAGCAGGTCTGGCTTTCAGTTCCCCCAAGCACTGCTGTCCTTACCCTCCAAGGTGACATGGGCTGGTGGGGAGGATGGAAAGGCAGGAGGGGGCATTGCTGTACCTGGGGAGGAAACCCCTCGCTGGCTCTTCAAGCTGAACAGTCCTCCAGGGAGTGTTGTCACCTTTCCCTGTTCCAGCTACATCCCTGTCTACAGGGTGCCTGGAGATGGGAAGTGTCAGGAACACGGGCTGCAGGACCAGCCGGGGACAAAAGACTAGGAAAGGAGAGGTTGTCTCAACTAATGCCAGACTTGCCGCGTTCAAATCACCTCTGCAGCTTTTGTGTGTGTGTGTGTGTGTGTGTGTGTGTAGTACAACGTACATAACTTACAATTTACTATTTTTAACCATCTTTAAGTGTGTAGTTCAGTGGCATTAAGTCCATTCACATTGCTGTACACCCAAAACATCTGTCTCCAGAAGTTTCTCATCATCCCAAACTGAACTTCATTCAGCCCATTAAACAATAAATCCCCCATTCCCCACTCTCCCCAGGCTCCACAACCACCATTCCACTCGCTGTTTCTATGAATTTGACTACTCTAAGCACCTCATACAAGTGGAATCATTTACTATTTATCTTTTGTGACTGGATTATTTCGCTTAGCATATTGTCCTAAAGGTTGTCCATAAGATCCTAAAACACATCCATGTTGTTGCATGTGTCAGAATATCCTTCCTTTTTAAGGCCGAATAATATTCCACTTTATGTCTATACCACATTATGTTTTTCCATTCACCTGCTGATGGACACTTGGGTAGCTTCAACGTTTTGGATATTGAGAATAATGCTCTCACGAACATGGGTGTGCAAATACCTGTTGGAGCGATGTAGCTTTTCAAAAATACATAATCCCAAATCATACACTGGGAGATTCTGATTCAGTAGCTTTGGAGTGAGACCTGCGAACCCAGTATTTTTCACAAGCCCTCAGCCGATTCTAATGCCAGAACTGCTGTGGGAAACTAGGGTCTAGATCCCTGAACAAGTTATGCTAATCCCAGCAGTTTATCATTGTTGCAGTTCCTTTGTAATCAAATAGGAATAACTTTCATCTAAGTAAAGAGGAGTTGAGCTCAAGCCACACTTCGTTTTCTAAATTTGTCTTTCCCAAATCCCACCCCTGATGATGAGAGTAAAACAACTTCCATTTTTGTAAACTTCAGCTCCAACCGTCTGACCAAGGCATGTCTGATTTCCCTGTTTACATTAAGGAAATTGAGACTTGGACACAGCTCCTGCACCGAGATTCAAGCTCATCTCTCTGACGCCAAAGACTTTGTTCTTTCACTCATGGATTGTCCTGCTCTGACCCGCTAAGCCTGTGGAAGCTCTCCTGGGTGACTCTGAGTGACATCTGACATGAGGAATATAAGGTAAGAGGAGAGAAAAGGGCTGTAACACACAGGGGCAGCTATCAGAGTGGGCTCCCAAAGTGCGACATGTAGCATCTCATTACTGGAAAGGTGCCATCCGCAGCTTGAAAACACTAAGTATGGCTTATGTTTTTGGTTTAAAAGGGCAGTCAGCTCCCTGCTGTATTTAAGGGAAGGACAGACAAAAGAGACATGCAAGGAGACCCCCAAACACCCCCTGGCATTTTCTGAACTCAAGACCCTGTTCTTGATATTTTCTTCGCATGATCTTATTGAGTCCTCACATCAACCCTTCCAAGAAAGATCCTTTCCACCTTACAGATAAGAAAATGGGAGTTCAGAGAAGTTGCATGATTTTCCCATGGTCACTCCATGGTCACGATGCCAGAGCCAAGACTGACAATCAGATCGTGTCTTATTTTCTCACTCCTCTCTCCCACCTTCCATCCCCAAAGCAGTCCCAAGGTCTTTTTAAAGCATCTTACAGATTTAAAAGGTTGAAAATCACCATACTTGAAGACTGTGCCATTAAGTATCCAGGAGAAGAAGGTTCTAATGTTTTGGAACATTCTGCTGTCTCGTTTTCTAGCCATTGGAGTTTAGACTCTGGAGTTCCCAGAAAAGAAGTCTTTGTCTAACCAAACCTATGGTATATCTCTGAGATCCTGTAACACCTACTATCTTGTTGCTTAATAAGATTCTACTGGGCATTTTCAGTGAACCACAGCATGAGGCTAACATGCTCCCCATGATGTTTTACAAATCACATCCACCATTCTTCCCACTGAGTTCCATGTTAATTTCAGTAAATTCTTGCTAAACAGATGAAAGAAAGAAGAATGCATACTCCTCATATGTCTTGAGTCAACCTCTTTGAGTGCTGTATTAACCAGGGTCCTCCAGAGAAACCCGAGAGAGAGAGAGAGAGAGATTTGCTTCACATATATATAAATATAAAATAAAATATAATTTATTTTATATAAAATATATGTGTGTGTGTGTGTGTGTGTGTGTGTGTGTGAAGAGAGATTTGCTTTAAGAAAGTGGCTCATGTGATTGTGGCAAATACTAAATTTCTTAGGCAGGCCAGCAGGCTGGAAACTCAGGCAGGGTTTCTAAGTTGCAGTCTTGAGGCAGAATTCCTTCTTCAGGAAACCTCAGTCTTTGCTCTTAGGGCCTTCCACTGATTGGATGAGACCAATTGGATCACATTATGGGAGGTGATCTGCTCTACTTAAAGTCAACTGATTGTAAATATTAATCACATCTGAAAAACGCCTTCATAGCAACCTCTAAACTAGTGCTTGACAAAACTGGGCACCATAGCCTAGCCAAGTTGACACATAAAATTAACCATCATAAGTGCATACCTCCCAAATCTAGAGATTTAAAAAAATACAAACTACTACGAATACTGATAAAGGGGAGGAAAACAAAGATGTTAAAGACTGACAACTGTTAATAAAAAGATGACTATAAACTTGTAATCACAAAGTCTCGAGTTGGGATGTTGTTACTATTTATATTCTGCTTACTGACAGAAAATATTTGAAGGATCAGAAAGTCAAGAGCAAAAATCCAGAAATTGCCAAGAGAACTACAACT
The DNA here is from genome assembly GCF_027409185.1 of Cynocephalus volans. Lineage (NCBI taxonomy): Eukaryota > Metazoa > Chordata > Mammalia > Dermoptera > Cynocephalidae > Cynocephalus > Cynocephalus volans. The sequence goes on from NC_084462.1 coordinate 50,157,093, forward strand.
ATTGAGCTTCACCAAATGTTCACTCTAGTGGGTAATAAAATCACATATTATTTTATCTCGACTAATTCATAGAACTTTAGAACCATGAAGGATCTCAATTTAGAGTTCACTGTTTTATGTCAAAGAAATCCAAGACCAGAGAGAGAAATTTACTTACTGAAGGTCATACTTTATTAAGCCATGTGCCTCAGCCACTCTTTCCAACTGGGACACAAACTCAAGTTAACTCAGCCTTTATTGAGTACCTACCATACACCAGGCTTTCAGCCAGACACCTAGCTAGGTGCTGGGGACACATGCCATTTTCTAAGCACTTAAAGTTATTCAAACCTTACAACAATAGTCTAAGGTATGTACTGTTATTATCTCAGAGTACACACCTTAGAGTATCATATCACAGAGTATAAACACTTTTCCTGAGGTCACAGAGCTATAAGGCCAGGTTGCTGGAATTCAAATTGGACAGCCAGGCTGCCAAGGATGTGTTCTCATCCATTATGCAAGACTGTTTCTGGGGGAAGATAAAAGCATACACAAAGGGAGAGTTACTTGTTTGGGGGTTTGTTTTTTTAACATATTAGGAGGAGTGGTATTAGACAGGCATCTTAGAGCATGCCTGGGAGTTATGTAGCTAAGAGGAGCAGGGAAATAGGACCTGGGTAGATCCAGATTGTGTGCGGCCTGAAACTAACAAAATTTGATGACCCTCCTTTAAAATACAAAATTATGAATATAAAATTAGATTCAAAAATGAATATTTAGAATTTTTTTAAAAATTAATAAATGACAAATTTTTAAAAGTTCATCAACTACCACAAACATTATACTATGCAGAAAAATAACATTTTTATTAATTAACTGTCTGATCCTCATCTACAATGATTTTATCACTACATATTTGTTCTGCACAGTCTTTGATTGCCACTTTCTATGACGAGATAATGTTTTCTACACAGAAAATAGATGATTCAGTTCTTTCTCTGACATCATTGATAGAAATTTGACTTTTAAGGGCCGGCCCGTGGCTCACTCGGGAGAGTGTGGTGCTGATAACAGCAAGGCCACGGGTTCGGATCCCATATAGGGATGGCCGGTTTGCTCACTGGGTGAGTGTGGTGCTGACAACACCAAGCCAAGGGTTAAGATCCCCTTACTGGTCATCTTTAAAAAAAAGAAAAAGAAATTTGACTTTTATTCTTAATAGTTTAGAAAGAATTTGTTCCACTTCTCAACTAATTTCTGATTTGGTCAGGTAAGTTTTTCAGACCGTTGTCAAAACTGAGAAAACTTCTCAAGGTTTATATAGGAACTGTGAGATTTCAGAGTACTTCAGGTTTTCTTATGCAGTGATTAATCTCAATGGTCACTGAATTCTTTGAATTGATGAAACTGATTATGCAATTTCTCGTTGATTGCCTCATTATAGTATAAGTTTAAATTATATTGTTGATGTCAGTATTTTGGGGGCAACTCAGCAAGAAACTTAAATCTTTTCCCAATATGTTCATATAATTCACTTCTCTTAATTAACAGAATTATCAAAAAAATCCAAGGGCTTAGTCATCACTTCTACTAATAATAGAATATCTTTCTCTTAATGAATTTCGTCTTTGAATGTATCTAAAAAAATATTTTTAATATCAGTATGATTTCTATTTACTTCACTGTTTATTTTGAGTACATTTTGTTCATAGTCCATTAAATTTACCTGAATTTACTCTAAGCTCTTTAATAAACAACTTTGTTTTAGTGTTTTGGGGGGTTTTTTGGCAGCTAGCCAGTATGGGGATCCAAACCCTTGACCTCGGTGTTACAAGGCTGAACAAATTTAAAGATAACAAAATAGTTCACTTTCACCTACATCCAAATTAGGCTGTAATTTCTCACTTCTTTTAATCTCACTTCTTTTAATGAAATGTGCCAAAGCATACTTCCAAATTCCAAGAAAAATGCGTATTCAAGCTTTCTCAACTTTTTACATAAGCTTTTGCCTCTCATTTATGTTCAGCCTCCTCTTCCAAATCTTTAAAATATCTTTTATGGTTCTTGACACATTGTCTGACATTGTAAGGCTTGAACCACTTCATAATGCACAGACATTCTCAGGACAACTAAACTCTTGAAAGAAAAACCCAAGCTTGGCCAACCTGAAAAGAAAACATGTAACAGACGCAAAATGCTGAAATTGTCAGCAACTTCCGGCATGGTGGAGGCAAAGGGAAGACAAGGAAAGAAAAATGCTCCAGGTGACTCCTGACTGAAGTTAAATATCTTATTTTAGAAAATTTACAAAACTTATGACCACGTGAACACCTTGCTAAGACCCCTTCCCAGGCCTTAGAAGGGTCCCTGATACTGAACCTGCAAGGTGGAGAGCAGTTAGGTGACCAGTTTAGGAGGTAACGTCAATGCAGACCCCAGAGGCCTGATGAGGCAAAACTGGGTTCAGAGGAGCCCCAGCAGGTGAGCAATGCCAGAGCAAGGGCCACTGGAGGGCACTGAGAGAGTGCCCCGTGGGTGACGAGGAGCTCAGCAGGAGTTTTGCTTTGGGTTTTTTTCAGATTCGGCGGTCTAAGTACAGTGGGGTTCACAACGAATTGGTCACAACCAGTTACAGATTTCTTTGTTCCTTCTCCACGCTCACCACTTCACTTGACTAGCCTTAAAAATAACAATAATAATAATTATGATTATTATTATCATCATGATGGGGTGGGGGAGAATGGGAAGTTAATATTTAATGGGTGCAGAGTTAAAGTTGGAAGACGAAAAAGTTCTGGAGATGGATAGTCCTGACAGTAGCACAGCAATGTGAATGTACTTAATGCCACAGAACTGTAGACTTAAAAATGGTTACGATGGTAAATTTTACATTATGTATATTTTACCATGAAAAAAAATTTTAGTAAAAATAAATTTAAAAATAGAAAAACTTTAACAAACTTTTAAAATTGAGATCATTGTAGATTTGCATATGGTTGTAAGAAATGATAGAGAAATCCACCATACACTTTACTCAGTTTCCCAAAATGGTAATATTTTGCAACCAGGTTATTAACACTGCAGGCTGGACATCCCTAATCCAAAACTCCAAAATCTGAAATGCTCCAAAATCCAAAACTGTTGAGCACCAACATGACACTCAAAGGAAACAGTCATTAGAGTATTTCAGATTTTGGCTTTTTCAATTAGGAATGTGCAACTAGGAAGTATAATACAAATATTCCAAAATCTGAAGAAATCTGAAATCAGAAACACTCTGATCCCAAGCATTTCAGGTAAGGGATACTCAACCTGTAATACAGTCCACCCTCCTCTTATTCAGATTCCCCAGTTTTACTTATACTCATTGGTGTTTGTGTATTAAGTCTATACAATGTTATCACCTCTGTAGGTTCATGTATCCACCAATACAGTCAAGATATTCAACAGTTCCAACCCATAAGGATCCCTCCTATTGCTCTGTTACAACCACAACAACTTTCCTCCCACCCTTCCCCCTCATCACAAACTCCTGGCAACCACTAATCTGTCCTCCACTTAAAAATGTTGTTATTTCTATATATAGACTTCCAGTCAAGATGGTGGAATAGATGGTCCCCAGCGTCACCCTCTCCCAGAATCAACCAATTTACAACTATTAAAAAGCAACAATGCCAACCTGGGACGGCTAGAGATCAGAGGAAGAGGAGGAGAGACCTACAGAGTTCATGAAGGCAGGAGAAGCCATGATGAGAGAAAGAAAGGACCGCTCTGACCGTTTGGCACCCCGACCACTTCAAGGCTGGAGCTGGTGAGCACATGGAGCAAGAGCTGGCAAAAGCCACAGCTATGCCCTTCATATGAAGTTGCTTGGAGTCTGCAGGGGAGAGGAGGGCCTTGGTGGCCCCCAGGCCAGCAAGACCATTAACAGAGTTCCCATGTACCCACATAGGAGCGAGGGGCCACAACAACTGCAAAAAGGAGCCATTCAGAGGCTAGTGAGTCATCACAAGGGACCAGCGTACAGCCTGGCCCATGGGAAGTTTTTGGAGTGTGGGTGGTGGGGGAGACGGGCTCACCAGGGAAACACTGGGGCACAACATGGACAGCTGATCTGCCCCCCAATCAGTTCAGGACCACCAGCAGAGACTGGTCAGAAATATAGATCTGCACGGGCTGCAGTCTGCTGAAAAGACTCAGGCCCAGACCAGAGTTTCCACACAACCCAGGTGTACCAGACCTCACAAGACCCAAAAGTGCTTACAAGGTCAACAATTAACACCTGAGCTGTGCTAAAAGCCTTCCCCAGAGAATCAGTAGCAAAGCAACAATTTAGTTCAACCACAGGGCTCAAGTGCTGGTTCTAACAGGAAGTTACACCAACTTGGAAGTAAGCAAAGGACAACAGATTAGTTCCAGTGAGGAGTTTGAGTGGTGGGGGTAGCTAATAATCCAAGACGGAAGTGAAAGAAAACACAAAAAACCCCACAGATCAGAGACAAATTTCTGATATTAACCAGTAAAGGTATAACACCACCAAAGAACACCTATAAAATCAAGAAGGATCCAAAGCCCCCCAGGCTCCCTAGCTGGGGTTGGGGAGGAGCTGAGGGCCTCAGCCATGCCCTGACCCCCGACGAATGCATCCAACCCAGGGACAACCAAGCAGCCTCCAGAAGCCCCCTGGACTCCCCTGCTAGAATGAGGGGGGTGTCACGGACCTTGACCATGCGCCCCCTTCCTTCTCCTCCCACCATATCCACCTCCCTGTTCTCCTCTCCCCCTCCCCCCAACTGCTCCTCAACAACATTTTAGAATGTAAAAAAATAATAATTATTATAATAAATAAACAAATCATTATATAAATGGAATTATACTTTCATACATACCCTTTGGGTTTGGCTTTTTATGCTCAGCATTATTTCCTAGAGATTCATCCAATTTTTTACATGCATCAAGAGTTCACTTCTTGTTGCTAAGTGGTATTCCAGGGAATAGATTTGCCACCGTTCGCTTAACCATTCACCTATTGAAGGACATCTGGGCTACTGAAAGACAGTTTTTGGCTATTATGAACAGAGCTGCTATGAAGATCTGTGTACAAGATTGTGTGTGAACATCATTTTTCTTTCTCTGGGGTAAATTCTCAGGAGTACAGTTATGCACTGGGCTGTAAGGTAGTTGCATGTTTAGTATTTTAAGAAACAATCAAACTGTTTTCCAGAGTGGCTGTACCATTTTACTTTCCCATCAGCAATATATGAGTGATCTGGTTTCTTCACATCCTCACCAGCATTTGGTGTTGTTACTATTTTTTATTTTGGTTATTCTGATAGGTGCATAGTGGTATTTCACTGTGATTTTGATTTGCATTTCCCTGCTAACGTTGAGCATCTTTTCGTGAGGAAAGGTGTTAAGCAGAGGACCGGTAGGGCAGATGGGCACTTGAGAAAGGTCACTATGTTAAGATGGTTTGAATAGTCCCAACAAGAGCCCCTGAGAGCCAGAGCCAGGGCATGACAGTGAAGGGACAGAGAGGCGTGGGGGCAGGGGATACCAGAAATGCTTTAGGAAGTTGGCCAAATGTAGTGACCAGTGCGACAGGAAGAGGCACTGCTGAGGAAGAGGGAGGAATCCAGAATAACTTGCAGGTTTCTAATCAGATGGAGAATTCTCTGGAAATGTTGATTTTTGCCTGTAAGTCATCCATGTAGCCCATAAACATCTGGATAGAAGCATTAAAAACCAGGATTGCATCTGGGCTGAAGATAGGGATTTGGAAGCTCAGCAACTTCCATCACAAACAGGAGAGGAAGGGGCCTGGTTTTTTCACCCTCGAGTCTAGTGCTTCCTCATTGTAGGCCTCGGACCCGGGAGTCTGGGGACCGACCCATCCCCACCCCAGCAGACCGAGCATTTTCTATGCCACAACCTCAAGCTTCACACACCTAAGCCCTATTTTTTCAGTTGTACGTAGATTCAGTTATAACCTCACAATCCGTTTTTAAATTTTTTGATTTTGTATTTTTTCTATTATGACTATATTTCGATTTGATAATGAAAGTACTAAACTGGCGTGAATGCGTGGGAAACGTTTAACCCTTTAGAAGTGGCGGTGACTTCTGGCTAGTTGGTCTTCCCGGGGACCCGGGGTGTCGGCGGCTTTGCAGCGCTGGCGTTCGGTCCCCTGCGTATAACTGCGCAGACGACCGTCTCCCGCCCGCTGTCAACTGGGGAGAGTCCATGCCTTTCCCCCTACCCCCCACGCCTCTCCCCCAGTCCTTCCCCAGCGGCAGGTGGTTGCAAGCCCTCCCTTTGAAGCCGAGAACCCCTCTCCCCAGCCCACCCCTCGCAGAAACCCACAGGCCCAGGGCCGATCCCTCTGGGCGGTGCCTGGACCCCTCCGAGCGGACTTCATTGCTGGGCCCGCGACCCTCGCAGGTGCCCTGCTGCTGGAGCTGACAGGCGCCTCTCGTCCCCGCTTCCAGCGCAGCCTTGAGCTTTGGTTTGCAACCTTTGAGATTTGTAAATTACATTGCCCAAGGCCTTCCGATCTCCAAGTGTAACACACCCGCACCCCCTCCCCACCTCCACCCCAGGTGTGCAGCAGAAAGCAAGCGCAGCCACGGGGTGCGCAGATGCAGACCAGGGGGTCTGGCCCCAGACTTCATCCCCCAAGCCCGCAGCCGCACCTCCTAACCTGTAAGACAGCCCGCGGGGGTTCCGACCGAAAAAAAAGACTGAGTGTGGATTCCAGCCTTGCCTCTGATATTTCATAAGGTTGCTGCTTAAATATAATTACAAAGAAACTGAGGTTATCCTTTGGAGGGAAAGGGGGGGAGGGAGAGAAAAGCAAAAGCTAGCTTTGCTGATTCTACTATGCGAATTGCAATCACGGCTCCTTTGTGACATAAAAGTCATAGGTCAAACCCAAGATCTTACCGCAAATCGGGGGGATTTTTCTCCCAGGAATATGAGACTGGCCTGTTATCTCCTCATAATACCTCTAAAGTCTCCTGCGCGGAGAATTAGCAGGAACGAAGACACGCAGAAGCTGTAAGCGGGACCGCCGCCTGCGTCCTCTGCGTCCGTTTAATTGATCGTGTGTGTTTTTCAGTTCTGGGCTCCAAAAGCTCCACACCGTGCATTGTTTCAACAACAGGGAACATAGTGAAGCTTCTTTTTACTTCTTTTTATCTTTTTGCTTTCTTTTTGTGTTTTCCAAAATTAAAAATCCAATGTCCAGACCCTGATGATTTAAAAACAAGCAAGTTAATTTCCACTACATAAACTGGCTCCAATAATTTCCTTGGAGGCCCCCGTGATTCCTAAAATGAATCCAATCTGAAGAAACTGGGAGGAAGAGGGGGGAAACTAGTAATTGAGGAGATACTGCCCTCTCTTTTCCTCCTGAGTTTTCCCTCCAGAATCTTCTCAGGCCCCTGGATCACAGGACCCTCCCCTGTGCCGAGCAGCTTGTCCTATGTCCACAGTCACGCCAGCCTGGTGGCCCAGGGGAGGCCCACGTGAATGTGGCCGCACTGCCTCCTCCTTAGAGCAAGACTAGAGGAACCCTGGTTCCCACTGCAGCTAAGGAAAGGAACTTTCCAGCATCTGAAGGGAGTTGGGCGTTATATTTGGGGGGCTCACTGCAAAAAGTGAGCTTCCCATAAAAACAGAACATTACAGCTACATGGACAGCCTGTCATTTGAAGCAGTAGAGCCAAAGATTGGGGGATTTCACAGATAAGAGAAAAAAAAATTGGAGACACACGTATGCATCTGCCAGCTTTTTACTTAGCCAAGAGAGGATTTTTTTTTTTGGCAGCTGGCTGGATGGGAATCCAAACCCTTGACCTTGATGTTACAACATGGTGCTCTAACCAACTGAGCCAACCAGCCAGTGAGAGGATATTTTTAAAACAATGACTTTCTACTATCACCATCATTTCTTTTAAGAAGGAATACTTTAACTCATGACATGCACACACCTATGCACACACACAGAAAGATAAACCCTCAGAGCAAAGAATAACCCTTTAATTGACAACATCAAGCTCCCTAGAACGCTGACCACTGCTTGAGGAGCCCTGATTTGGGGTATCAGTCCCCTCCTTTGGCTGTGCATGGGGACCTAGCCTGCATCCACATCTCACAGCAAAGATTAGTGGGTCTGAGACCCCAGTTTCTTGCTGTGTATGTCTTCAGCAAATGTACATGAGAACAAATCAACTCCTCTGAAAGCTATGCCCGCTCTGGGAAAACAGAGCAGCAAAATAAAACACTAACAACAAAAATATTGTTCTCACTAGTTGACCTTTGTTAACCACCTCCTAAATATGGATTACCACACTCAGTTTAAGTCCAAAGCTTCTGATTTCATCTCAGTGGTGATAGACACTTGGCGCAAAGCTTGGCTGGTACTGTCAACTGTAGAAGGAAATGCTTTTGCTTACATCTTATGATAAGGCCTAAATCACTCCAAATACCCCTCAAGTCTCAGGAAGTCATCTCTAAACTCAACTACTCTACAACGCTTTGGTGCTCGATGAATGCCCATCTAATTAGTTGGCTTTGGTCAGCTCTGAACAGCCTTGCAGAATGGAGAAATGGACGCCTTCATTCTGATTAAGATGCTGATGTCTTGGCTTTGAGACAGGCAAAAAATTCTCTGTTGTCATTCAGAAGCAATTTGTTAGGGCTTGGAAGCCTTTGAAAGGGATGCAGTGGTGACCAGGGCTGTATAATGCCCGGCCTCCTAGTCGCAGTTGACTTTTCTCCAGGCACGTTCCCATGTATCCGCACCATCCAATTTGCACTCTAATGGTGAGGAAGGAGAAGCCCTCGTGGGAGCTTAGAGTGCATGGCAAGAATCGATTTCCCTCATTCCTGCAAATGTTCTCCCACCTGAACACGGGCCTCTGAGGATGAAAAAGGAGGCCACAACCAGGAAATAACACACGGAGATGAGGCACTCATTTTGAAAAGAAGTCAGGGAGATAAACACATGATTTGAAAAAGATGAAAGAAGGGAGTACAATAAGTAGAAGAAAAATGTTCAACATTGCTGTGAGATGCCATTTTTAGTGCATCAAATTGGCAAAATAAAAAATTATAATGGTCCCTGTGTCCTAAGTTCTGGGGAAACTAACACTGTCATACCCCATGGTAGGGAGCAGAAACAATTGCGATTTCTCTGCAAGCCAGTTTTGCTTTACATTTCAAACCTCAAGAGCAGCATATCCTTTGACTCAGTTACTTTACATGTGCAAATGCATTCCATCACAAAGAAATAAGAAAGAGTGTGCGAAGATGTCCCTATAAAACGATGTTCACTAAACATCCAACAGGAGGATGTTGTTTCAATCACTTATGGTATATCTAATTAACGGAATCATGTAGACATATGCTAATTGCATAGTCATGGAAGTGGAAAGAGGTTCAAAATATAAGGTCAAGTTTTAAAAGGGTTACAAACAGTAAACATACATATATTTTTTAATTGGCCCATTGCATTCAAAAAGTATTCCTAAGCGAAGGGGTATATTGATACATCAAAGATCAAGATAGGCAGTCCCCTGCTCTTATAAAGACTGCATTTATTGGGGTGATAGGGTCTGGGAATTGGGTAACAATAAACAAGTAAATTAGTGAGAAAACTATAAAATTGTGATAACCACTATATAGAGAATTAAAGTAGTCTGGCATGATAGAGAGCGGTCATTCTGAGATTTTCTACTGAGGTATCAATCACTCACTAGAAGGGGAAAGTTGTGAAAGTTCTCCAGGCAGGTGAAACAGCTAGTGCAAAAGCCCTGGGGCAGGAGCAAGCTTTAGATGACATGTTTAGAAACATCTGGACTATGTGGCTAAAGCAAAGTGAGAGAGGGCAAACTGGTAGATGCAGTGAGAGAGGGGAAATCACTTGTGTTGGGCTTGGTAACACAAGGTAAGGAGCTGGGGTTTTATTCCACGTGCTATGGGAAGACAGGAGATAAGATTACATTAATGCTTTTAAACTTCCCACCTGCTGCTGTGTAAAAGAACAGATTTGAGAGCACAGGAACAGAGGCTGAGAGACCAACCATGGGGCAGCCGCAGCAAGCAGTTCAGGCAAGGCTTGAAGGTGGCTTGGGCTAGGGTAGGAAGTAGAGATGGAGAGAAATGGATGCGGTCAGGATTCATTCTGGAGTTAGTACCAACAGTATTTGCTAATGGACTGATGACTCCTAGTGTCTCCCTCTTTCCTCCTGTTCCCCTCAAATGCTTCCAATTCCTATTTCAGTCCTTCCCTACTGATAGTTCATCTGTATTTGCTGCTTTGGGTTTCTGTGTGATAACTTGGACCTCAAACTAAATCTCTCTTTCCTCAACTAACTCAAGCTGGTTTTCATCTCTTGCAACCCTGACTGAGGCTACCAAGTACCTGCTGTGTTACAGTCCTCCCATTAGCTATTGAAGGAGGGCACAGCAGTTGAAGCAAGCAAAGGTTAGAGAGATGAGGTGGCTTGCCCAGTTAGGAGTGGCAGAGCAAGGACCCAAACCCAGGTCTTCAAGGTCCAGATCTAAATGCTGCCTCCTCTATGCCATGCTTGATCAACAAGATGCAACCAGCAGCTAGTTGTCTGCCAAATATTGCTAGTTGTCCACCAAAATATAAGCTCCCTTATTCTATAGTAATAGAATAATGGCTGCCCAAATACATTAATTTCCTAGCATCCTTTGTAGCGAGGTGTGGACATGACTTATCTCCACTGGAAAATGAGTCATGATGCAGGGAAAAGCCAGGCCTCCTCCACACTGTTTCTCCTTTCTGTGGGCAGCAACCCAGCTTCAATTATGCAGATCACAATAAGGTTTGGGGAGATGGTGAAATAATCACTTGTAAAAAACCTGAATCCCTGAATGACCACATGGAGCTGAGTCTCACCAGCCTGGAACGCTCACCTTCTACTGTCATGTGAGAGATATATAAACTTTATTCTTCAAGTCATATTATTATCGGGTCTCCTTGTTATTGGGTCTCTTTGTTACAACAGTCCAGCCTTACCCTTACTGATAGACCGTCTCAAGATGATCTATATATTTCTAAATACATAGGTGTTAGTGACCTCTTTTGTTAAAAAATAATTGAACCTCTCAAAGAGTACCTCCAGACAATGGGTAGATTCTTGGGTGTCCCCACTCCTGTCCATGGCTGAATTTGTCTGATCTGTGAACTAGATTCAATGCCTGGTGCTCTCCTAGAAGAACCCCCTTAAAACTCAGTCCTGGTTGGAAACCAAAATCAACAAGACCTCCACACATGAGCATGAGAATTTATTTATAACAGCCAATGAGATCCCTCCCAAAGGGTCCAAACTGTGGTGACCAACCTAAGATCCCCAGAAGCAGGTGTGACTCAGTGACTTCCTAGGAATCACATCTTAATACTAAAGGGGATCCAATGTCTCCCTGAGCTTCCCTGTAGTTCACAAGACTAACAGAGCCCTCCAGAGCCCATCAGAAAAACAAAGTGCCAGCAGAGTTTTGAGCTTTCTGTGGATGTTGAGTGATCGAGAGGTGGAAGCACCACATTCATACCCCACTAGCTCTGGTAGCACTGCAGAAAGTGGGGCATAAGTTCGCTCCCCAGAGTGGAGGGTTCAGCTGTTTCTACCAGAAGAGGTGGGAATAGGAGACGTAAGGAAATCGGGCCACATGCTTAGTGGAAAATGCACTGGTTTTGCACTCAGATGGACATGGATTTGAATCCTGACTTTATCACTTGATCATCAAATTGCTTAACTTTTGGAACCTTGGTTTCCTATAAAATGGGAATACTCATACGTACCTTGTAGGGTGGCCTTGAGGACTGAGGCAGCATCTACAACTATAGAACATGCTGGCAGGGGAAGAGCTCAATAAATAAGAGCAGCACCAAACTCAAACTGATCCTGTTTCAAGATAAAGAAGTCAGCAAGCCTTGCCCTCCCCACCAATTCACCGTGAAGGGGCTGCTGCGTGCCAGCTGGCCCCAAGGTCTCTAAACTGTCAAGGAGGGGTTTCTGTGGGTGCTGCTGTGGGGCCAGAGGATGTGCTCACTGACCACATTCCTACTGTTCTCCTGCAGCTGTGCTTGCCCAAACCCTGCAACTATCCTCATGTCAGAACCAGCCAGCAAATCACACAGTCAAAGCCTCAGGGAAAGCCCACTTTCCAATCACCCTATTCTGTTGTCCAAATTCATGAAACGACAATGAAGAATGTATTGTTTGCTTTCTTTTCCTATGGCTGACAGTTCACTTATTTGAATAAAAAAAAAAACCTTTATTTTGCCTTGATTGTGGTCCTTACCATTAGATAGCAAACAACAGGCCTGTGGGAAAAAAGGCTAAAGAGAAACATAATGAGTTAGTTAGGGCTTTTCTCTTATTATGGCACACGCTCTGGGTTTTTAGCTTAAACACATGCATACATCAAACACACAAAAGCAGGTGATTTTCTCTGCATGCTTTTGGGGCTCCCTTCCATGCTGAAACCACCACGGCTGATCCAATCTGATGGCTGGTCCCATCATCCTCCATCCTGCCCCTTCCAGGCATCTCCTTGTGACTTCTAGTGTCTGTAGTGAGCACCTCCCACCTCCACCACTTCGACACTTTCGTTGCTTGCATCCCTCTTCGTCCCCTGCCCCCCCCCCATGAGGTTGACTGGGACACCTTGGAGAGGGTGGCTGCCTGCAGACCTGTTGGGAATCACCAATGGAAGCCCCGCTCACCACAGGGCCGCTTGGGACCATGAGGAGCTTGTCAGGTAACATCCAAAGGAAAAGGAAAAAAGAAAACTAGCCACCTAGAAAGACAAGCCATTCTAAAGATTTTACTTAAAAGAAAGGAAAAAAAAAAAAGGGAAAGAGACTGATGATCTTGCAGTAAAGGGCTGTGCCAGAGAGAGGCTGATGCCTAGAGGCTGCGGGTCTTCTGCCCTCTGCTTTTCCTCCTGTCAACCACAGACTAAGAACCTCAGCTTCGGGAGGCTAAAAGCCTAAAACAAAAGAAAAGAAAAAGGTGAGGGGTGGGGAGAGAAGGACTTCCACTTTAGGGTGGCGATAAGTCCAAAAAAACCCAGAGGAACCTTAAACTTAACATGCTCAGCAAATGCCAGGTCCAGCAGACATAATGCTAGCTCTAAACTACTTATTGATCTAAAAACAAACTCCTAGATACAGGGGGAGAAAATAAAAGGTAATTAAAAACTCATATGTACATACAGATACAATATTTATATAAGAATATATGATAAATTCAGAAAATTGTGTATGTATAATATATAACTAAATTAAAACAAATTGTCATAATTTTCCTCAATTAGAAATTCAAATGCTATGTACCAATTTATATATGTGAGTACTTCAGAAAGTTCATGGAAATACAGGATTAAAAAATAACACAAACCTTTCCATAAACTTTTTGAAGGACCCTTGTACTAAAGAACTTATACAACAAAAAGATTAAAAATGTCACAGACTAGCTTTTGTGCCTCTTACAACATAGGTTCTGACTTTAACATTAGTTAAAATGCACCAATCGACAAAACTTCACGGGCTTAGTCAATACTGGGGCTCGAATTACAGTTATACCTGGGGATCTCACTAAATTTAAACACTCTGCTCCTGTAATCTTAAAAAGGTAACTAAATATAAAACACAGAAAAATAGGTATGCCTCACTTAAACTGTAACCCTGTCTAAATTTCCCATAGTCATAATTCCCATTGCTGTAAAATATTTTATATTGGCATAATGCTCTGACCCAATACATAATAAAATTAAAGTAAGTTTTGGCACTTACAAACTGGCTTGATAAAATAGGACTTCCTGAACCCCCAGTTAAGATAGTTAATATGGTCCAACGTGAGTTAAAACAGGGCCTTCTAGGATCAAAATTGATTTTATAAAACCTAATTACAAAGGGGCTATTATCTCCCCTGCTTCTCTATTTGACGGCCCAACTTTGCTTGTTCTGAAATCTGGAAAAAATTAAGCGTGCCTTAACTCTGTTCCCATCCACCAAGGTCCCCATACCCAATATCATTAAAATTACTGATTCTGTTCAATCCAGTGGCAAATCTGTGCTCTGATACATTTGGCTAACCTGTTCCACTCAGGTCCTATTTCAAAAGCCTCTTAGCTTCAGTGTGCCTCCACCTCCAAAGGACACAATACATCTTTTCCAGGCCACCCATGGGGGGCCTCCACAGTCTTGTCATCACACACAGTCTGTGCAGACAAGAGCTAGAGAAGGCCACTTTCTCCAGAAGCACAAGGACAATATTACATTGACGACATTCTCTTCCAAGGAGACTCATTTGACACACACATTAAGGACATAAAAGTCCAATATCTCTTAGTACTTTTGGGGTTCTGGTGGCAACATATTCCTCATTTACAAATTTTACTTACAAATTACAATCAACAGGCACTCCTCTTAGTGTCTTCCAAAAAAAAAAGGTTTCGCAACCTCATCTCATGCCCCCGGGAGCCTCTAGACCATTTATGAAGGCATTGGTTGCCCTAGGGCTTCCAAAACAAGGGATGGGCCCTCTTGACCTTGTGCTATACCCCATTAAAACCACAAATGGTTGGATACCTACTGGACTTCCTTGGAAATAGAGCCTCTCACAGTCCCTGAGCCTGTGGTCCTCCATACCCAGCCCCTTATGCTTTGGGTCATGGAAACACACCCCACAAGCTCAGCATGGCTACCAAGACCTTCTCAAGATGCGATGGGCCCTCTCGTGTATTCCACCTGCAGGGGGCTGGCTTCCCCTGTCCCAGCCCCTTGCTAGATGGCATGGTGCTGAAGGAGACCATCCTTCCCTCAGACCCCTTGGCTACCTGAGAAGCCCCTTGGGATTAACGGAGTGAACAGCAATGGAAGTGCCCACAGTACACGAATGGCACCGCTAACATCCTGTGTGGTGGAGCTCACTGGGCATTTGCTGCTTTCCATACCTTAGCCAGGAAGTCCCTAATAAAGGACGGTGCCCAGAAAACAACACGCTTGGCCAAACTTCAGTCTGTCATCTGAACACTGTTTGCCTTGGCCAACAAATGGTCCCACCTGCACATTTATATAAACTACAGACCATTACGTAAAAATTGTCTTCTTTAAGGTAAAAGACACCAGGAATCTCTTGCTTCACAGACACCTGAAATATGTATCAAAATCACACGTCCCCACATATTATAAGGCCTTTCCAGGACACCCCTTATTCCCTTCAGAACTACAGAGATAACAAATAGTAACCAAGACACACATTTCACTTCTTAGAACACACCATGCTGGCTCTTGAGAAAGGCATTCAATAGAACTTTCATGTCCCTGGTAGGTCCCAAATAACTGGTTTACATGAGAGACATAATGATGACCTCAAACAACTTCTTTTCAATTTCCAGTCCAACACACTTGCCCCAAGCCCTAACCTATTTTTTATAAATTTTCTATCTTACCTTCATCCCGTAAGGGCTGGAGGCCAGACCAAGGGCACATACTTTCCTGAAACTTATTAACCATAGATTGTCCCACAGGCCAGGCAGCTGCTGATATGGGATCCATTTGAAACAAAACCTCCACCAGAAAACAAAAAAACAAAAACCTTGTCGGGTGCAGCTTCGCACCATTCTGTGGCTGTTGGTCTTATCACTACAGGTTTGGGTGCTTTCATTGGTTTACAGTCTAGAGGCCCACACTGACTCTAGTGGGTGCCCACTTCAAAAGGACACCCCAGTCCCATATCCCAGATGACATTATTCTGATCTGAAATCCCACTGCTAGAGATGTCATTACCCCAGATGACATTGCCCCAACCTAAGATCTCGATGTTGGAGATGACCTCATCCCTTGTGCCAGAGACTACTTCACCCCTTACATTAAAATCTCCATCCAATGGACTGTTTCTCAAGGGCATGAAATGGACACAGGACATTTTTTGCTGCTCTCTACTTCCAACATACAGCTCCACACTTCCATACCTAAAAGAAAATCCAGCACAGATTACTAAAATTAATAGAGATTATTACTTTTCCCCAGGAGGCACCTGCCTCCTATCAGTCAACTCCTTGACCTCCAGGGGAAAGAATCACTGCCCCTCAATCCCTGAAGCCTTCTCCTACCACCCCTCCAGCTTTATGCCATGACCTTCTGCCTTGCATCTCTAGCCACAAACACGGTTCCCCCGGTTACACACAAAACCACTAATCTTTACATATACTTTACTAAATTATCAGTTTATAACCTCGAATAACATAACGGCCCTACTGAAATGCTTCATTCGTTGGCTGAATGATACTATTCCCTTGCAGTCAACATCTCCACCACTCAAACTACAACTGACTTATATTTTTTAAAATAATGCAAGGCACCAAGGAATGGATTGTCATAAATTTGTTTCATACAGTTGCTGCCTTGACATCTGTTTTGAGGCCTGACATAAGTTGTTTGAAACCCATTTGCATCCTGTCACCTTTGACCTAGTGAAACCTTCCCCTCCATGTGTGGTTGTGATAGGACTCAATTCCTTCTCATCTCACTGACCCAAACCCTACACATCCCACAGCTGCCAACCACAAACCTAACAGCCAGCACCAGAGTCACGTAAACAAGTTCCCCTCCTCATACGTGTTTTCTTTCAACTAGCCAATCCCCAATCCCCAGGGAAAGGCTGTGGGATAATGCCATGGACTTAAATAGAGGCTAGGTTCCACAGTCTCCTCTCTCTCTCCCGCACGGGCTGGTTGAGCTCCCTACTAACTCCAGACTTCTCATCAGCCTCCCGTGGGCACCTCTAAGCTCTCTGGAATCTGTAAGCAACGAATTTCTTTGTTTCATGCATTTTGGTTTCACCTCCTCATTGTGTCCCACCTGACCCGAACCTAACTTTCCCCTATTAGACTCTCCTAAGTGGCTGTCTTGGCTTATGCCCACACTTGACAGAGACCTCAAGACCAAATTAGAAACAAACCGTAACAATAAAAGTCACAATACCTCAACCTCCCTTCTCCACCACTTAGCTCCTCTCCAGGACACACATCCTGACTAGACTTCATTGCTCCTCTCAAGAAAGTATGCCCACCTTTTGCCATCTCCATGCCTTTATGCAAGTGACTTCCCTGTCTGGAATGTTCTCCCTTCTTCCCTCACATCCATACACTAAAATCAAACCCATCCATCAGAGACCATCTGAAGTGACACCTCTTCCATAAAAATTTTGCTAATCCTTCCAACTGTTCTTCTAAATCCCATGATGTTGGAGTCCTTCTGTCTCTTGTCCCCTTCTACCTTGCCGTGTCAACTCCAAAATGTCTACAGGGGCTTCTGAGCCACAGTCTGGTTGGAAGGGAAGGCCAGGAGACTGGTCTTAAAGCAGCATTTGCATGAGCACTGTATTTTACTATAATTATATGGGGAGTGAGCTGATGAGGGTGGATCACAGAACTGCTGTGGCACTGTCCTCACCCTCACCCTGCCCCGGCCATGGAAGACTACTGACTCCTCTTTTTTTTCTCCCACTAGACGGCAAACACCTAAGGACAGAGGCTGTGTTCCTTAAGTCAGCACTCACTGCAGGGTCAAGCCCAGTGCCTGACGTGGAGTAAGTGCTTGACATCAGCTGCCTCTGGGAGGCATCCGCCCTGGAAGGAAACATGGTTTCTTCCTGTCTGGGCAGGACAAGTACGTCCGCAGTAGCCATGGTTCCCCCTTGTTTCACTAAAGTCAAGAGTGGGACAGTCAGTCCTTCCTTCTTCAATATGCACCTGCTGCTCCTTTAAGCTGCCCTTTTACTTTTGAACCTAAATTTAACCAGAAAAATGTAATGGGCAGGGCACCAATCCAAATGGACAGCCCCAGTGTCAACCCTGGGTTAAGAATAGGGCCAGTTCACTCTCACATTGTCTCATCAGCTGGAAAGAAAGCCTTGATCAAGTTCACCAGGAACCCACTTTCTGAGTGTGTGCTCTCGCCCCACAAGTCCCACCCGTCACTGGCAACAGACAGCAAACTGCTCCACACCCCCACCCAGCAGCACCTGCTCTCCCTGTGCTGGGCGTGGTGCAGCCCAGCAGAGCCCCCTCACACAGGTTGGCGGCCCACCAGGCGCACCAACACAGCATGCTTCTCTGTGTGTGCACTAAACTCTTCCCATTAACTAAAGGCCTCTGGAAGTAGCATCTAGGGGAATCAGGCCACTGCCCAGCAAGCACATATCCCTTCTCACAAAAGGCCAGGAAGGGGTGGAAACCCCAGCTCTCCTTCTGTTTCCCTCCATAAATACAAAGCCAGATTTTAACCTCTCCCTTGGCAACTCTGTGCATCGGGCAAGAGAGAAACTAACACACACATAAGTCTTGTACTGCCATAGACATTCACTCCCCGCTCCCTTTGTTTCTTAATGGCCTCACTTTTTAAAAAAATTTTTTGAACCCAGGCTGGTCTATTTCCTGTTCATATTCTTAAGGAATTCAGACCCTTTGCAGTAAAGAAAGATGAGGATTCCCTGGAGCTTTATATTAGGAATGTTTCTAGACTGTTGGTTGGAAGCATGTACACTTGTTAATTTGCACCCTAAACACACTCCACGGCCTCATGTAAATCTGAGTGCTCGTGTGTGTATTCCAACTGCCTGTGCATAGTTCCAACTTAATCAGCTCCTTAATGAGAAGCATTAATATTCGTTGCCTTCTCCATGGGCGCCTACACTCATCAAGGTAAATAGCTGCCGGCTGCCTCCACAGCCCATGGTTGAGCCACGAATTGTCTGTCCTCATCTAGACAGGAGACTGTTTGTCCCCCAGATGGGAAAACCCTGCTGGGTGCTTTCTAAAAGCTTCATTTTAGGAAGAGATGTTTTCACTCAGATCTTTTGAAATTGCCAGGCAACTTGGAAGAGCAATAAAAAAATCTGTTATGTGAGTGGTAGTCGTTCAGAGACTCTTGCAGCGAGCATACTGCATGCTAGACACAGCGCTGAGTGCTGGGGATGCAATGATCACCCCAGGGAGTCCTGTTTCCTGCCCTCATGACGTTTATAGTCTGGTGGGAGAGACCCATGCTTACGGAAGGGTCACTCTAATGAGCACATAATTACAGAGTGAGGTCAGTGTTAAGAAGGAAAGGAGACAGGTTCAAGGGTTCCACTTGTGAGAGATGTTTGAGCTGAGCTACGAAAGATGGATTACGGAAGAAATTGGTTAGTCACTGATGTTAGGGCTGGAACCACACACACACACAACCCTAACATCTTGTACAACTCCTCTATTTATAGATGAGGAAACTGAGGTCCAGCGCAGCTAAATAACTTACCCAAGGACAGAGCTAATAAACCAGCAATCCTAATACGCAGTCCCTTCCTGCTAAATCACATGAATTTTATTTATATCCCAGCTATAGATTATCCAAATACACTTGGCCAATAAAACGCAGAACACTGAGTTAAAACCACATCCTTCAAGACCACAAGCATAAATAACGATCGTGTTTTGACGTGGATGATACCTTTTCACTTTGCAAATCCAAAGAATTCTTATATCAAAATCAAGACAGGTTGTTCTGTAAGAACGGGAAGGTCATAACCCTATCTAAAACGGACTGGCAAATCTCTCTAACTGTGCAGTGCTAATGTGGGCGTGAGTTGTGTATCCAGGCTGACTTCACGCCCCAGCTGGGGTTTCAGATGGCGATTGGGTAACTCTTTGCTATTTCGCAGCGAGGGTCCTTCCCTGGGCTCCGACAGCCTCCTCGGGGACTCAACGCTGCGGACGTGGCCGTGTTCTCGCCAGGGCGTGCATGCGCCGAATGATGAAACATTCTTTTGAAAAACCCGTGAGATTCCACTTGCCCTCCGTGCGTGTGCATGTGAAAGCTCTGGAAAGAACGGCGGCGGAGCACACCCTGACCGGAGGTTACCTCTGGAGAGCGGCCGCAGCGGAAGGGAGTGCGACATGGCTCTTTTACTCTAGGCACTCCTGAGTTGTGTAAAATTGTATGCAAGAACGTATTCGTGTATTATGCATGCAATACCTATGTATTAATTATTTCAAGAAGATTCTTAAACAAAAATAAATTTCAGCAGAACAAAGGTGCGTCTCCGCAGAGCGCAGCAATATTTCTTCTTGGGTGTAACTGGCTTCTCCAGAAACCTCAGAGTCACTGCCCCTTGACCACCGTGGAACGGAAGGTGGAAATGTTCACTCCACGGTATCTCCGCGAGGCGCTCGGAAAGTTGGAGGCGCCCCCAGGGGGTCGCTGCCCTAGCCGCCCGCGCCCCTCTCATGTGTGAGCTCGGGAAAAGTCGACTTTCCGGCGTGCGCACCCCCCCACAAACTGGTGCTGATGCGGGAGGGTGGGGCCGGGGCGGGGCAACCCGAGCCCGCACCCCCACCTCCTCGCCCGCGCCCTCCCTGCCAGCCCCGCCCACGCTCGCCCCCCGCCCGCGCCCTGGGCGCCCGGCCCGCCCCCTCCCCTCGGCGCGCAAACGAACCTCGCGACGCCGCGCTCAGCGGCGGCAGCGGCGGCGGCGGGCGAGGGAGGGGGCTGGCCCCGGCCGCCCGAATCTGCAGTTGTCTCCCGAGCACGGGCTGCGCCGCCCGAGCCTCTGGGCCGGGGAAGCACTGTCGGTTCGCTCCCGGGCCGGCTCCTCCAGGCGCTCGCAGGCATGCAGCCCGGGAGCAGGCGGCACGACCCAGGCAGCTGCTGAGCCGGCCGGGGCGGCGGGGACGAGCGCCGGCCGAGCCCCTCCCACCTTGCCCCGGGGCCGACGAGCGGCGCCCCGGCACCCCCTCTTCGCCCGCAGCCCCGCCAGCGCCACCCTACGCGGGCCGCAGGGGCTCATGCAGCCGCCAAGGTAAGCGCGGCCCGGGAGCCGGGCGGACCCGGCTCTGACATCCCCAGGGCGCCGCCGACACTTGCTGGGGCCATGGCACTGCTTTGGTTTTCCCAACCCCGCGCGTCTCATCTTGCTCCCGTCTTGCCCAGATTTGGAGCTTTTTTGCGCCTCGGTCGTTTTAGCTCTTGGCAGCAGGAAAGTTTTTGTGGTTTGGTGTTTGTTCGGTTTTCCTAAAATGCTCTCCACCGGGCAACCGGCAGCGCGCGTGGTTGGGCAGACGCGGCGCACGTCCTTTCCACTGTGTACCATTTGGGAGCTCCCTCTCTCCGGCGGGATCACCTCCTCATGGCGTGGCCGCTCCGCCCGGCCCGCGAGCCTCGGATGGAGCAGGCACCTGGCTGTCCCGCCGTGAACCCCCATTGGCCCGCGTCGCCCGGGGCCCCCGCCTCCCGCTCCGCGCCGAGCTGCCGAGCCGTGGGGAGAGCGGGGGCGTCGGCGCTGTGCACCGTCCGGGCTCGGGTCGGAGCGGCCCCGTTGCCTGGGCACGCCGGTGCGCAGGAAGGTGAGGGATTTGTGTCGAGCGCTAAGGGCTAGGATTCCCGAGCAGCGCCGGCGTTCCTAAGTGGACTGGGGGACACGGCGGGCAGGGCACAGCGACAATCAGCGCCAGGCTCGCTCCGTAGCTCATCCAGGGTAAAAGCTAGGGCAGGGGGACAGGTGTATTTAGAGGGAGGGCCCATGTGAGGGACGCTTGGATGCAATTCTTGGTTGTATCGTATTAATGTAATTGCATTTGATTTGCTCGGAGGTAGAATCAATTCCCCCAAATTGAGATTTTAATGGGAGCCCGTGAGCTGCTATTATGTGGTGTGGTTTCCGATGGCGTTGGATTGTATTTGTTTTATAAATTGGGTGTTTTGCGGACGGATTAGGGGAAATAGCGCCATCTAGCGGAAATGGTGAGCTGTTTGTTCCTTCTAGGCAGCGACGTTGGGTGTTCTGAAAGTAGAATCCTGCTCAGGGTGCGCAGGCAGGAACAGGCCAGCGCGTCCGGGAAAGAGTAGTTCTCGGTTTATCCACTGTCCCGCGGAGCCGCAGCGCCCCGATGCCCAGAGCTCCGCACGCCGAGCTCAAGGGACGGAATTGCAGGTCGTACTGAGTCCTCTCAAGGAGGTGCATCACCCTCTACATCTGGTTTTAGGATCTTCCAGCAAAAACATAACAAAGTATTACCTGCCCCAAGAAGATGCCCCTTCCTCAGGCATCTGTCGCAGAGCTCTGGAAAACCTACGGATTTTGCTTTACTTCCGTGCATCACAGACAGGTGATTTTTCAGGTGGATCTTGTGCCATGACCCCTAGAAGAGAGAATGGCTGTGCCCTGAAGGGCAGCTGAAGGAGAATTGGGGAAGGGCCTCGTGCCAATCTGTACAGGAATGGTATGGTGTACCCCCAAACGGCATTTTTAAACATAGAAAGAAGTGGTTTCTTGCTGTTCCACTACCAAAGCAGCTGACAGACAAGCCCCCTCTACAGGGACAAGGTCTCCATGTAACGACTGGTGTGGGCTCTGCTGGTGGCCAGCAGAGCTGACAAAGGCTCGGGTGGGGCACGCACACATCCAGGCCGGCTCCGCATTCTCTGTGGCTGGTTTTTGCTGCCACCTTCCAGGCTAGATGATATTAGCAGTAGCTGGGTTCTCACAGTTCCGAAGGGCACGCTGGTTCCTTGTAGAGCAGTGTGGTGTTCTGCTTGTGGTGAAGACCCTTTGCCCCCTTGAGGTTCTCTGGGTGGTGGTGGTCTGAGGGAGGGCCCAGCCTCCTTTTTTCAAGAGCCACACTGCCATCATTTCCCTCCCAGGTGACAAACAGGAGTTTACTCTCCAAAGAGACATGCTGGATGGTGAGTGGCTTGTCTCCCCTCCCCCCATGCTGTCTCAAACTGTCTCTCCATTTGCGGATGTTTATTTAATAACCAGACTTGTGACAAAAGAGGTCTTAGAGTGGCTTGGCATCTTATTCGAGGAGGGCATCTCTGACTTCTGCTAAGAAATCTCTGCCTGCTTTCTCTCCTTACAAACCTCTCCCAAGGCGTGACTCCCTACCTCCCCAGGGTGTGTAATAATGCAGAATGGAGCCATGGGGAGCTCCTGTTTAATATGATCTCTCGGTTCTGCTCTTCAGCAGCCCTGAATGAGACCAAATACAAGAATTCATAGATGAGATGCAAAATGAAATGAATTGGGACTGAGCATCCCCGACATTAGGACAGGGAGTTTTCAAGCCACCCTCAGGCTGAAGCTCACTGCTTCCTGGAAGCAGGCAGGAACAGGTGCTGGTATTTCCATTTCTCAGAAAAAGAAACTGATGGCCAGAGAGATGAACGGGCATGGCCAGGGTTTTGTGGGTCTAAAGTGCTTTTTCCCCTCTACAGCCTTGCTACAAAATGAATTCATTTCAAGCACTTGCTTTAACCAAGTATGGGCTCCACATCTGGTCACACCTTCAAGCATGCAGTGTAGACATGAAAGGAGGCACGGCAACCCATCCCTGGAGAAGTCTGCCATCCAGGGAAAGAGACAGCACATACCCATGTGAAATTCAGCAAAAACCTACAAGGATTATCAGAAACCAGGGCAGGCTAATTAGAATCTGTTAGTTCTGTGAAATGAAATGGCACTGCTCCTTAAAAGTAATTGTTCTAGAACTGGATTTAAAATATCCCCAAAGTAAGTTCAAATAACTTTTAAGAGTCTGCAGTGTTACTGTGGCTCTTTAGGAGAATGGCTTTGCTTTTTAAGCAATATTCATTATTTAGTCATTCAACAAACTTAACTGAACACAAGTTTAACCTGAAGAAGGGAAGCTCCAGGCTTTCCTACCTGTCTGTTATCTAGCCCTATCCAGGTGACAGGCTCCTCTTTTTCTTATTTTGACTCAATGACAGCTCAATTTCAGCCTCCCTTCTCTTACCAACAGAGTTATAAGGGAGGAATGAATAGGGCAGTGGAAACAATTAAGGATGGTCTCACCCAAGTGTGCATACATGGCCAGGCAGGAGTCAGTTTTCTTGGTGACACATGAACAAATGTACATCTTTTAAAAGAATGCCCAGTTTCTTAGCCTGTTTTGTCCTGTGAGTAGAAAATGTGTGTCATATCAGAACCAGGAGGCAAGAATGCCTAGTGAGACTTTACAATTCTAAGGTTAAGAAGAAAGAATTTTAACCTTTGGGCAGAAATTAACAAAGTAAATGCAAATATCTTTTATAGCCTCACTTAAAGAATTTTAACTCACTGATAATTGATGAACTAAAAATGTACTATGTACTTACCCAGTTTATAAAATTATATCCAGATTACTATAGTAAAGAATGAAAAGTATAGCAAATATCATTTATGCAGAGAATAATTACAGAATTGCTGGTTAGATTTACTTCTCGTTTTTCAATTGTTTGTGTAAAGCAATGCTATAAGATGCAGAATTTTCAGAAGTCAAGATATTGGATTTGCTAGAGTTTGAGAATCAGGTAAAAACTTGAAAACAAAAGACTCTGTTAACTGTCTGGTTAAAACAAGTCCAATTCCCATAGAGTCTGTGTTCTCCATGGACCAAAACAGAGATCAGCAGATATGAGAAAAAATGCCTCCAAATTTATTTATTTCTGTATCATTAGGGCATTTTAGTAGTTATCTATTGTGGCTTTTCCTTATGTTTCAGTTTTTCATCATCTTGGACTTTCAGATCTCAAGGTCTTTGCAGGCCCATGCACTGGCTGGCGGCAAAAATTTGTCCTGTTTCCCTCTGTCTTCGTGAACAGAAATGTTCTGCCTAAGTCCTCAATAAGAGTGTTAGGACCAGTTCTTTGTTCTTAGCACACTTTTCTTCTTGAAGATGTATGCAAACAATTTTTCATCGCCTGTAGGTGTTTTGAAGAATTTTCTTCTTGGTGATGTCTGTAAACCTGATTAGGCAGGAGCATACAAACATACAAACATTTGCCCAAGATGGGCTGGCAAACATTCATCGTGTTGTAAGCATTGTCAGCCACAATGCAAACACTCTGCTTTAATTCATCCTTGTTAGGCTTTTATACATTTCCCAACTGATCTTTACCATGGTGTGTCTCTTCCCTCCCTATTGTCTATTTAAAAACCACGAGATCTACTTGTTTAAGGTGCTTTCACAAGGTCTGATTCATTTGTAAGACTATAAGACCTTGCTGGTTAATTTTCCCTTGTGGGGATACCACTTTACCTGTTCAAATGCCAGCTCTCAAAGAGGCTTGCTCAAGAAACTTCTGCTAGGCAAATACAGGACCATCTTAATGACTTAGAAACTTGCTTCCAGTGTTCATTCTCAGCTCCTGACAGTGGCATCCTAAACAATAGATTGCTCTTGCAAGAACGTATCCACTGGACACTCGCTCCTGCCACACAGGGCTTTTTCTGGTTGTCAGGAGAGCCCATGGAAATGCGTATTTCACAGAATCATAAGAATTACAGGGTTTCCTCAAAATAATTGGTACCTTGAAAAGAATAGTACTTAATGTTTGTTTGGAAGTTTCAGTGGCTAATGTGCATTCATGTACAATTAATTTAATCTCCTTTATGGAAGGAGGTAGCATACTGCATTTTCTTAGATGGGCTCCCATTTGTACCAAGAAGGCAAAGCAAAGAGACACAGAACTCAGAAGCTGGGCTCACCTGCAGATATTGTGAGCCTCACAATGGCTTCCCTTCACAGGTCCAGTCCTGCTAATAGCCCCTCACTGCTAATTTTAGGCAGTTCACTTTTGCCCTGGAACATGGGATTCATGGGAGTTTAATTTATGTTGTTATGTATCAGTCAGTGCAACTAAAATAGTTTGCCATTCAGATTTCATATTACTGATTTCCAAATGTTTTCCTTACTGCCCTGAAGCACATTTGGTTTTGTGTCTTTGGGTATCTCAAGATCATGTGGCAAAAAAAAGCTAGATGCCACCTTCTTCCATGCTGTGAGGGTTTTACATTGCTTTAATCTTTCTCTGCTAGGACCATTTTGAGAAAGGAGACCCCTAAACTCCAGATGTCTGATTTCTTCATGAGCAAATGGATGCTATTGGCAGGGTCTGTTGACTTGGGGCTTGGTAGAGAACATAGTGCCCCCCAGGCCTGAGCCAAGAGTCAGTGGGAACAAGGCACACCCAAGCCACTGTGGTGCTGTGGCCCTCCCTTTCTGGGTCAGTGGCCAATCTCTGAGGGCAGAAGCCCATCTGGCTTAAAAGTTGGGACATGCTCTGAATGGTTGTGGACTGAAAGCACTGCAATGAATTGATACTATAGATCAATTTACCTAAATGTCTTCCTGTTGTGTAATATTTAACTGTGATTCAGAGACTAAGTCTAGGTAAGTACTCTATGAATACTTGACCTAAGAAATACCATTTACCATCCAAAAGAAAGAAATAATTTTATAATGTAATTATTTCCATGTCCTAAGTTTTTAGGGGGGTAGGAGGGACGTTCTTCAGAGAAATTTTTCTTAAAACATTTTTATATTTTTGTTAGTGTCTGGAAAACAGCATGTCTGTAAACATTCCCATTTCTAATGTATACTCCATCATTATACATATGGGCATATTATTGGACGGACAGAAAAAATAAGCCCTTGGTAAAGATGAGAAGCAGCTGTGGTTTGGTGGAAAAAATACTGAACTTAGCATCACAAGTCCTGCCATTTATATTCACCTTGGACAAGTCACTTAACTACCCTGAGACTCAGACTCATTTATGAAATGGAGATGGCTGTGCCCATCGCCTAGTTGACTTCTTATAATGGGTGCTCACCAGGCCTTGAGTATAACTGGTAATGCACTTAGAACCCACCCAGAAGTCAAGGTTATATGAGTGTCATTGTGGAATTCTGCAGATTTCCCCCCAGTTCCCACTCATACAAAGGATCCAGCAGAATCTGCTATATAATAGACACTCTATTGAAACCCAAATAATGGTTCTTTTCCATGATATAAAAGTAATAATGGCAACCACTTACCAGTACTTACTCTATGCCAGGCATCTGTTCTAAGTGGGTCATTATTGTATCAACTCATTTAATCCTCACAACCACCTTTGGAGGAAGCTACAAGTATATCCCCATTTTACAGATGAAATAACTGAGATCTAGAGAGTCTGTGTTTAGACTGCAGGTCCTCAGCCAGCATGCTATATCGCCTCTCTAATGTAAAAGTGGAGAAATTTCCTCAGCCTCTGACCAATTTAAGGAAGAAAACAGTGGCGATGGGAGAGGATGTCGCATAAAGCCACACAATTGTTATTTCTGGATTGGCATTTTTCTCCACCTCCCATCAGCTGGGGATCTTCTGCATTTCAGCTTAGCATTAGCCATTCTAAACAGTTTTGAATTTGATGAATAACTTGGTTATCTGTTCCTGTTGCTAAATGTCTATGGTATTTGTGCTTGGCACTGAATTGTTCATTAATCCACATACTCCAGCCTTCTGGTTGAGAGAGAGACATAGACTCCCTGTCGGTTCAAACAGTTGCCATTTGGTGGATAAATGGTTCCCAGCCAGTTCTTCTTTCAAGAACTCACTGGAATGGGGACAGGTAAATGCTGTGTGCTCTGCTTTCCATTACAGGAACCTGGTATGTCTTGTGTGTGGGTAACAAAAGCTACTTTAAAACAACAGGGGGTTACTAAATGTTTTTAAGGTGTAGTTTCAGGTATACCATAGTATGGTCAGGGATTATTACTGAAGAATTTTATGCTGACATTAAGACATAAAAATGTCACTCTTCGAATAATTTTTCCTACTTGCTCAGCAACATTTTCACGCGGGGAATGCAGAAATGTTACAGATGAGACCCCAGGATGGCTTCTCGGAGTCAGGTATGGGCAAGGCCAGTTAGTTACAGAGCCAACATCAATTCACTGGATCCCTAGAAACAGGGGACTGTGGAGCTCAGAGAACCCCTGGGGCAGCCAGGCCATGATTCTGTAGATTGAGAAGCTGAGGAATCAGAGATAGGACAGGACATGGTCAGGCCACACAGTTGGAGGTAGAGCCCCCTGCCCAAGTCCCGGATCTCTCTCTTTCCCCATATCCACTGCAATGTCTTTGAAAGTCTCCATCTCAGCACTGACTAGTCAGCAATTCATCAGTGCTATTGCTTTTGTGCTGGGCTTTGTAGGCAGAAGAATTTGCAAGCTTGTAGACGAGGTAGTAAATATGAGCTGGAGTCTCAGATAAGAGTTTTTAAGAGGCAAGTGGAGGGAGAGAGGGAGACTTCCATTATGAAACCCCAGTTATACACCAGTTTATATCCAGCACGAAGAAACAGGGGAAGTACCAAGAGAAGAAACATGGCTGCTCCAGGAGCTCACAGAGACTCTTGGAAGTCAAAAAGGATAGATGTGAAAAGCCGAAAGGGGGAGGGGTATAAATCCAAATAGCATGGAAATGCAGCCCCAGAAACTGCTGGCAATTGTCAGGAGGGCTTCACCCCAGCCTGCACTGAGGCTGGGGGGACAGAGAGCAAGGGGAACACGGGGGAGTCTTGCTTCTGTGCAGAGCAAGAGGATAGGCACGTACGATGAGGTAGGGTTAAGAGAGGCAGAGAGAAAACTGAAGAGCTTGTGCCTGGGAAGCAGTTGGCAAGCTCAGCAGAAGCGGTATGGCAGCCATGAGTCACCCAGACCTGCCCAAGCCCCACTCTGTCACCAAGCCACCTGGGTGATCTTGGGCAGGTTACTTACCAGTGTAAGTTCAGGTAGATGTGAGCTGTCTAACTTCTGAATGAGAAGGGGTAGAATAAGTGTCTTCACAGATGGAACTGAAATCCAGGAAGAGGAGAGGATGTCACTGCTTAAAGATCCTTGGCATCCTCCAACTGGACTCTTTGATATTTAATCTGTCTGTACATACAGGTGTATGTCCCCTTTGGTTGGTGAACTCAGCTCTTCTCTGACTACTTAGTTCTTGCCATGATAACAGAGTTCATAGGACTATTTAACTCAAACAGAAAATAAAGTAGGAAATACCCACCAGGGAGAAAGAGCCATCAGAAGGCTGCTAATAGGTTTTGGTAAAATTATCAGTATATTAGGTTGGTAGATTGATTGATTGATTTTATATGTGCTTATATGCACATGGAAATATCTGGAAAGATGCACATGAAACTGTTCACAGTTATTGCCTTTAGGGAGAGTCACCAGCTTTTATTTAATAGAAAATTGGCCTTTTTAAACATGTGCATATATTATGGTTTCAGTCTAATTTTATTTTATTTAAAAATAAATTTGATGCTAGATTGAAGGAAACTGAAAGCCTAGAAAGTTTGTTCTGCCAGCATTTTCTTTTCTTAGAAATCCCTTTTATATCTTCCCAGCATAGTGAGTACATCCATGCCTCTCAGTAGGGATGTGCTTTGGGAGGTTCCAAAGGGAACACTCCCGTGCAGTTATCCCAGGCCCTGAAAACTCCCAGACTCCTCTCCTGAAAGTGGACTCACGCACATGAACGCTAAGCCACAGGGCAGTCTGATGTAGATTGTCCAAGAGGTAAAATTTTGATGGAGGCTGTTTCAGACCGAGTGAGGCTGATGCTAATGGACAAAAGCACTGTGGGTAATCACCAAAACCCAAACTCTGTGCTTCTCATACTAGTGATGTCATTCATTGCAGTCAGTGGCCCCATCTGTTGAAGGAGTTACCTATAGAGACAGGCCATCTCCAAAAGCCTCACCAGCTTTGTAAAGGCCCATGTTGATTTGCAGTAATAGCGATGGGGAGTAAACTTGGGGCTCCTGAGATCCCACCTAACACCCCTCTTGGAACACTTATCACACTGTGTGGGAATGACTTGTCCTCGCATCTGACTCCCCTACTGGGCTGCCCAGAGGGGGCCAGGACTGTCTGCTGCTCATCTCAGAACCCCCAAAATCCGGCTCAGACCCTGCCCCAGAACCAAGCAGTCAGTACTCGTTAAATGAGTAAAACAGAAAAACAATAAATAAACAAAAAGAATTTGCCTTATGTGGGGAAAAAAATGTTACTAATCTGATAACACGTATTTAAAGACATGTCCAAGAGCAACTAAAATCTGCTCATGTGTTTTCAATCCATATGAAAGAATTCAAATAGAAGGTGAGGTAGTTCCTCAGTTTTTAAAGAGAATTATTGGAATATCAGGGAAATATGTGGTTTCTTTTAACCATTAAAATAGTGGAATAAAACCTGTATCTTTTAATTACTAAGAAAGTGGGCTGGCCAGTTAGCTCATTGGTTAGAGCATGGTGTTGATAACACCAGGATCCAGTGTTTGATCCCTGTACCTGCAAGCCACCAAGGAAATAAAATAGATAATTACTAAGAAGAAGAGTTCCCTATGGTGAGGGTGGGAGCACCAAAGTTAATGAAATAGCGCGCACACATAGAAAAAGGAAGCCCGCAGCAAAAGCTAAGAAAGTCAGATGAGTAAATACGATTCAAGGAGCACCTTGTAAGAGGCTCCGAAATCAGCGATGAAGAGGTTGTTAATGACAGAGACCCACAGATGCTTTGGAAGAAGCAGGGAGAAGTACTCTCCTAAGTTGTCATGGAAACGATCAGGAAGGGCAGTTCTGTGGCCATCTGTCCGGGACCACCTGGCAAATGACGTGCTTATGGCCAAAATGTGCAACTATCTTTCCAGACAGTGCCTGTGCCCACGGGCATACGTACTGTGTGCCATGCTCACACAGGGAGCCCACCCACCCAGGGGTCATTTTCAATGGCAACCTTTGTGGAGTACATATTGAAAAGTACTATCACTAAGCACACTTTAAAGTCCCAATCAGCTGAACGAGGTGCAAACACACTTTCTGAAAAGAGAACATGAAATCAGACCAATCTATTAGCATTCTCTAAGGTGGTAGAAACAGACCCGGAGATGAGGCAGAAAAACAGATGAATTATGTTTAGACTTTCAAAACTCCTTCTGACAAAGTTCTACTCCAAAGGTCATTTACAATAGCAAGTAGCTCCAGAATGGGGGGGGTGGGGGGGGCATTGCCATGGATCGGAATTATCCTTAGAGACAGGAAACAAAAACAGGATAAACAGGTACTTTTCTGGATGAAGAATTATAAACAGTGGGGATCCCCCAGGATTGCTGCTGCGCCCAGACTTAGTTTAAATTAACATAGATTATCTGAAGGAGAGAAAGCTCAGATGGTTCCAGGCCTGCAGATGAAGGCTCTGCAGAGACGCAAACAAATGGTGATAAACTGCAGGACGAGCTTATGAGTTAGCGAGAAAATGCATATTAAGCTTTTGCAGGCGCAAGTCTCGGTTAATGCATTTATGAGAGCATAATCCAAATTACAAGAAAATGGGCTCTGTCCATTCTGTTTATAGCCACAAAAGGGGATCTTGGCAGTCTTTGCAAAATGTTTGTTTGCTAAAGTCTATGCAGGAATAAGTGTTCAGAAAATGCTAAAATGCTATCAGAAATGGTGTTGGAAACCAAGCCAAAAATACTATTCTACCTGGGCTATACCCAAACCTGGCAGTTTTATTACCTTCCCCTTGAGAAAAATATCTCAGAACTGTAGAAGGGTGAGCAATGTAATCACCCAGACAGTCTTTCGCGAGAGGCTAGGCTGCTTTGTTCCTTGAGGGTTTTAGTGTGGAAAGATGAAACCAGAAAGGTGATATGATCAAAGCCTATAAAACCTTGAAGGTTATGGAGAGAGTGAACAAGGACTGGTTCATCAAATCTGAGACGACCAGACCCCAGGGTAGCCCTTGAAGTTTGAAAGAGAAATTTGAGGGAAAAATTAAAAAGAAGGATTGGTTCCCACTCTGAGTTGTAAATCGAAGCAACTCAGTTCCTCCAGACATGATATAGACAAACATTTTTCAATGGGTAGGGGGCAGAGGATAGGAGGATGCTCTAGAAATTGTACCAAATGTATGGCCAATAAATGAGTCATGGGTTAAGAGCCATTGGCAACAGAACCCTACACTTCTGAGGTTGGCAAAAATACCTGGGACCAGTGTTGGATCATTGGCTTCTTCCACATTAGTGAGGAGGCTGTTAGTACAGGTGAGACAAATCTAAATCAAAACGAGTTTCAGCAACATGAGGAACTTTGTGGGCTCCCATAGTTGGAACAGGTATTCACAGGAGCTAAGGAATACTTCCAGGAGGAGCATGTGCTGAAGAGTGGCTTGGAGAGGGTTAGCCGTAAAAATCTCCATCAGTCCCCCAAAAGCTCACCATATAAAATATGACCTAAATAAAAACAGTATGTCAGCTCCACAAACACAGCCTCAACCCCAACACTCATAAACACTCGCCTTCCCACAAAATTGCTAGCCCTAAACCCAAGCTGTGTAGGAGTCAGAGACCGGAACTGAGATTTCGCCTAGAGCAACAGTCTCAGGCAAGATTCTGACTGGTCCAGCTTGGGTCACATATCAGTCACTGCTTTGTTGAGAGTGATTGTTAAGTTATCTATCTCGCCTTGACTTTAAGCCCAAGGGGTAAACTGATAGACTCAACCTGGGTCTTCTATACACCCAGGGCTGATGGAAGGAAGAGGTCCTGGGCCCGAGATTGACATAACTTAGAAACCTAGCCATTCCCCTGCACATCTGTCGCCTGGGGGAGCTCATTTAAGAATGCTGATGCCCAGGCTGCACCCCCAGAGATTCAGGTTCAGCTGCTTTGGAGTGGGGTCTGGGCATCTTTATTATTTCTGACCTTCCCACAGTGGTCTCCCAAAGGAATAAATCCCTCTGCCTCTTGGGTGGGCTCCCGGGAGCTTCACGGGCTTTCCCAAGCTCTTGCTCTGTTTCTCCAGCTCCACCTTTTCTCTACAGGCGTACTCCAGCTGTGGCGGATGGCCACGCAAGCCACACCTTCGTACATGTTGTACTCGGTGCTCCTTCCACCTGGAATCCTTTCCCTGCTCCCCCCTCCCTTGCCCACTGTCTTCTTTCCCATGGCACACTCCTGCACTGGGAAGACTTCCCTCCCTTCGATGCACCCCAAACTAGGCTGGAGGCCCCTGGCGCCCCTGACAGAGTCTGAATTTTGCTTTACTGAAAGTGGCTGTTATGTAATATGTCTTGCCTGACTTTAGGCCCGGTGCAGACTTGCTCTTCATCACCAGAACGAATGGCACACACAGCATGCCAGTTATTGGGTGAGCACTTAAACTCGCTCAGCCTCAGTTTCCTCATCTGCACAGTGAGGATGATAATCGATCCTACCTTAGCTGAAACTGTCTAGAAATGCAAAGTACTTAGCCAGCACCTGACACCAGGTAAGAGCACATCAAAATATTAGCTGTTGTTACTATCATTATTACTAAGAGCAAATCCTTCAGGACACCTCGAAAGACACACACTCCACCTTTTCGGTAAAGATGTTTCCCTCTTCACCTCTCCTTTACCACTCATCTTTCTCTTTTATCTGTTTCTACCAGCAATTCAGAGATATGGGCTGTCTCATTTATTCATTTATCCTCAAGGAACCAGCCTGCAGTAGGTCTTGAATATATTTATTAATTGATGACTCAGGCTCTAGATTTAGGAATACTCTGTTCATGCCCAGAAGCAGTCAGAGTTGGAGTCCCTTCCCATCACTGGTCTGGAGGGGCTTCAGACTTAGGCAGAAGCCCCCCCATCCCCCACCACACAGCCCCCTGCAGAGGTGGAGGGGGGAGACTCAGTGGGACCTCCCCAGTCAGGCTGGGGAAAGGGAGCAGGTCTCTACCACAGGCCAGGCTCCAACCTAGCGGAGGAAGCGTAAGTGGTCAGACACTACGGGGCCATTTGTTTGAAGTTATCTACATTCTGAGGTAAGTGAGTTTCTATGATGAATGGAGTGCTGAGTTCCCAAACCCAACATTTTAAGAATTTCTTACTCCTGCAGAGAGCGAGGGAGTTGTCAATAAGTTGTTTGGTTTGGCCACTATAGACCAATTCCTCAAGGTCAGCACAACCCCATCCTGTTCTATTGGGGGCTGGATTTCTCTTGATAGTCTATACTGTGTAATGGCCAAATCCCCACTTGGAGGATGTGCAAATTCAGCCTCACACATTTCTCCTTGTGAGAAAGAAGCCCTTTGCATCCCTCTCCCAAAATTATTTGCTCGTGCCATAAGATGTGGGTCTCCTTTCAAAATGGCAGCCAATCCCCTAACAGGGGCACTGGGGAAATCCCATGGCCACCTGGTGCCCCTTCCAAGTTGTATTCAGTTGCAGTCTTGAGGTTACAATATCACTAGCCTGTTGCTTACAGATGAAGAAACTGAGGTGTAGAGGGTAAAAGTCCTGCTGCCAATGGTCCACTCTTGGGCAAGGGTAGTGCTCGAGGGGCCTGCTTTCGGGTGTTCTGAAGGCTGGTGTTCTGAAGGCTGTACGGCCTCTCTGCTGGATCCTGAGCCGCCGTGTCTGACCCAGAGATACTGCAGCAGCGATGGTGGTTAATTACTGTCTGGGCTGCTGTGAATGCTAATGGATCCCTTCTCTCTCCTTAGGGAGAGGCTTTAGGACTGACTAGCTCTTGAAAGGCAGAATCCAGCAAATGGTGTTAATTGATGGGCCTCAGAGGTGGAAAGGCCATACTCAATGCCTCTGGTTAGTCCGGCTCAGTGCCTTCCTCAGTGTGCCAGAATTGCTACTGGAAAGGGCTGCTGTCCTGTAACGGCAGAATAAATAGTTCGGTCTGCCCAAGGGCTGGCCAAGCTTGAAAGGAGTACCATTTGAGACCTGGATTTTGAGATGGTGGGCTTTCACTGGACACTCCTGTAGCATTTTGCAAACCAGCACCTCACATGAACCCTGGTTTGGAGGAACCATAACTAGACAGAGCCTGTTGGTCTGAGACCTGAATATTTGAGAGAGAAAGAGTGGCACCCCAGCTATAAAGAACAGTTGCTCCCATGGCATTTTGACCTAAGGAAACAGCCGCTTCCTGCTGCCTCATTGCACAGCTGGCTGAGGCATTAGTGCCCTTTCTTACCTGTTCTGTGGAAGCAATTCAGAAGTCTTGCTGGGGGGAGGGGGAGCTGTCTCCAGGGACATCGGGCCTTCTTGCCTTTCCTCAAAGCTGCCCCTGCCTCCACTCCCCTCCTGGCAGGCAGAGTCCTCCCTGTGATTTCACAGCCCTGCAGCCTGTGTGGCCTGCAGCAAGTGAGGACTGTGATAGTGCTTAAGAGAAACATCTAAATTGGATCAAAAGCCAGAATTTTTTTTCCCAAAGAACCAGATGGGCAGGCTTGGGAATGAGGTGAGGGGGAAGGCGAGAGGGATTGGTTTGACTAAAAACACTTGCTTTGGCCTATTTGTGTTTCATCCAAAAGATGTTTCTCAGGGGAAATTGCCAGTCCCTTAAATATCACAATGGCAGAAGAGCTGCAGGGCTGGGGAACCTTGGGGAGGAGACATTTTTCTCCTGGAAAAATAAGCGACCAAGTTAAGAAGGTCACCACCCTGAAGCCCTCCCAAGAGCAGCCTTGCAGGCCTCGAGGGCAGGCCCCGCAGGACGTGGGGACCACCGTATCCACATGTTCTCCGGGATGGCAGCCTCAGGCCAGATGACCCCCAACTTAGGGGCGCAGCCGGGCAAGTCCTCTGGAAGCTGGAGACGGTTAGAGCCCAGTCGGGTTGGGTGGCCCGGGGCCACGACGGGTGGGATCCGCTTCGTGCGTTAGTGGCTGAGATCCAGGGAGCCATCCCGCCCAGACCCGGACAACTCGGAAGCGGATTTTGCAGCCTCCTGCTCTGGGGACACATCTGTGTGAGAGAAATGAGCCAGGGGGTGTCGGTGGCGGCTTGAGGACGGCAGTCTGGTTGGAAAGGAGGGCTGGGACTTGTCTCCAAGCAGTTTCTACTTGGATTGGTTGTTTATGGGGCGGATAAAGGGGGCACACTGCCTCCCTTGCGCCCTGCGGGGCTTTCCTGCGTGGGTAGCCGCGGGCGGGGATGGCGCGAGGGTCGGGGTCCCCGGGGGTGCCCACACCCTCCCGGGCCCCGGGTTCTTGAGGTTCCCTCCCGGCCGCCTCCTCCCGCCCGGCGAGCCGTGCTGAAACCCGAGCGCGAGAGGGCGGGGCGCGCGGCGATGGGGGCGCGGGGCCGCGTCGACATTGGAGGGGAAACGAGTGATGGATGGCGGGGGTGGGGGGGGCGCCGGGCGCCCGCGGCCGAGGTGGACCGAGCCTCCCGGCTCGCTGCTCCCGCCGGCGGAGCGAGGCTGCCCTTTCTCCGCAGCGTGATTTATTTTCTCCTTCTCTTCTAAACTCTTCTTCCAGGGAGAGGCTAGTGGTAACAGGCCGAGCTGGATGGATGGGTATGGGGAGAGGGGCAGGACGTTCAGCCCTGGGATTCTGGCCGACCCTCGCCTTCCTGCTCTGCAGCTTCCCCGCAGGTAAGGCACTGCGCCGTGGCCGGGGGACAGCCGGGCGCGCTCCCCGGGTCTCCCCGAGACACTGGGCCACATGTCCGCCATCGAGTCGGGGCTCAAGCTCGTCGGGCCCCCGCGTCCCATCTCCACGGGTCTTTGTTTCTCCCCCGCCCCGCCGAGGGCTCGATGGATGCCCGTGGGGACCCGCGAGTTGGGGGGACCCCGCCCGAGCTGCCGTGCGAAGGAACCAGGCGGGGAGGTCGCAGGGGCCCGGGGGCGCCCCTCTCCCGCTTCCTCCTTCCGAGAAAGCGGGTGCCGGGGACGCACCTTTTGGGGTCGCGGGGGGAGAAGGGGAGGTATGGCCTCGGTGCCGGGGCACTTTCTCCAGCTCTTCGCCCACCACTTTCAAGCTTGCTCGCTGCCCACGGGTGGAGCCGGGGACCCCGTCCCGCCCCCACGGGCTTGCCCACGCGGGGAAACCCACGGACCCAGCGCACAGGAGCTCGTAGTCCTGTTTGATAACATTCCGCGTCGCCCCCAGTTTGTTTTTATTGTGTCAGAAAGGGAGAGAATTTCAGAATTAAAGCTGAAAAAGCCCATCTGTTTCCAATGAATCCCCCATAGTTTTTCACAATGTTTTTGGCAGATCGCTGCTTTCAAATTCCTCCGAGCCCGGACCTCTTGTTTTTGTTGGGGGAAGGGAGACCAACTCCACAGAGAAGCGTTTGTTCCTTCCCAAACGCTCCAGTTTCTTTACTTTTTTTTTTTTTTTTTTTTCCTTTCAGGGGGAGGGGGGAGGCACGAAACTTAAATCCCCGGTCTGTTTTCTTTATAATGTTTCGTAAAACTTTATTTCATTTTTGCCATATGCTGGTCACAGCCTGGAAACGCCAGTTAAACCCTTTATACCCATTTTTCTCTTGCTAAAAGTATAAATAAGCACACTGTCACGGGCCAAATGGTCCCCGGTGCGAGGCGGGATCTCGACGGTTCCATTGTGTTGCCGGGTTCAGATGTGCCTTTGCAAAAATTCGATCTCGTTTCACACCGGAGCCAGGTGCGGATCCGCAGCCTCCGCACACAACCGAGCTTTGCAAGAAAGGACTTGAGTTGGACTCAGATTGAGTCGTTTTATTTTGCTCTTCAGCCAACTTGGTTTCAAGGAACTGGCAGAACTGGGCAGTCCTGGCTCGGCTGGGCTTCGAGTTGGGTCTCCCGGTGGGTGGACCCCGCAGGCAGCGAGCGGCACGGGGCGAGGGATCAGTTTACCCTCTCGTCCCAGCCCGGCTCCGGGGGCCCCCAGCGCCCTCCTGGCCGAGTGCGTCAGGCTCACTCAGCAGCTGTGCTCCCAGGAGAGTCCCGGAGAGCCACAACCTGCTCCTGAGCTTTGAATTCCATCAGGGAAGCCCCAGCCAAGGACAAGATTGGGGGAAGGGGTGTCAGTGTCCCTTATGATCGCTCAGACCCCGTGCGCCCTCAACCTGGAATATCAAAACATCTGCAGTGGATAAAGCATCAAGGTGTCCTTTCCCCCACCCCCATTCCTTTCAAAAGGTAGTCTCTCCACCTACTGAAGAGTCTAGCTGAAAGACTGGTTTGGTTGCCTCCCAAGAATTAAAAATATAAAATAAAAATTACTCTCTTCTTTAAAAAGAAGTTCCCCTCTCGGAGAAGCAGCAGTTTGCAATTTGTG
Source organism: Cynocephalus volans (assembly GCF_027409185.1). Classification (NCBI taxonomy): domain Eukaryota; kingdom Metazoa; phylum Chordata; class Mammalia; order Dermoptera; family Cynocephalidae; genus Cynocephalus; species Cynocephalus volans. The sequence continues at coordinate 50,195,030 of NC_084462.1, forward strand.
TCCATGTCCCTTTGGTCTAGATAAAGATCCAGCCCACTGGAAGTTTTATCAGATGGGTTGATAAATGGCTTTTGTCCCTTGGCTGCCATGGGGGATGTGATCTCAGCTCAAAGCTGAAATTGAGAAGGGGGGCTTAGAGGCCCTTAAAACAACACCTTCCCTCTCTTAAAGCTGCAGCACTTGTTAACTTCTTGGGCTAGAATGAGAGGAAGGGCCAGCAGTTCTCAGAGGTGGGAGGAAGCTGCATGACTTGTGGGGGTGAGGGGGTCCTGTTGTTTCTCAATTCATTCCTCTGTCTTAAAAACTTTTCTTTATTTTAAAGTGTCCCGGCATAGTCTGAGGAATGCTGGTGGGTTATATAATTCACAAGCCAAATTCCATCACTTTTGTTTCCAAGAAACCCATTTCTTTTTGGCTTCAAGGCTGGTAACTAAAACCTGGCAGATAGAACAGATAGCTGCTGACTGCCATGCCAACTTGCTAATGTTTCTTTTCATTTGAGGCCTTGACAGCTGCGTTTAGTCAAAATTGCCCACCTTACTGAAAACTGAGGTTCCAGTATCCCAGAACTAAATAAACTGAAGGCTCTGAAACTTGTGTGCTCAAGAAACCTGGGTTGAAAGACCCAGAAATGAAATGGGTCATTCCACAACAAAAAAAAACTGTCACATTCTTTGACACATTGGCTCAGGAGAGGGGCCGCTTTGGAATAAAGTTAGAAAATCTGCGAGTCTAGTGGCAAGCAGGGTGGGAATTAGAGAAGAAAAGAAAGCCCTGGCAAGTGTGAGGCACAGAGACACACAGGGCCCAGTGTGCAATGGCCCCTCTCACTGAGACAGGTGGGAACTAGTCAGGGGCAGCCGCGTGAAAGCGTAGGTTTGTTCAGTGCTAGTCAGCTTGAATGGCTGCCAGGAGACCAATAGGAGAGCAAATCAAATTGGACATAGATATGTGGAGAAGGATGCCTTCACCTCTGCCAGACTGAGACATGTCTGTTTTGAGTGTTTACATTTACTTCCTCAACGTGGATGGCCAACCTACTGTGTTCCTGACTCAGTGACAGCTTTTGGGGCCCTCTGACCAAGGCCCTCAGGCAGACCACAGCCTGGTGAAGAGAAATGGACTGGAAAGGTATCTGCTTGGATGATGCTGTAGGGACAGAGAAAGGGCAGACACAGTGGCCATGTCTACCTAGGAAGGGGAGGCCAGAAAAGGCTTCTTAGAAGAGCCTTCCACAAATAGCATCTTCAAATCGAAGTTATTAGATACTTTTTAAACTTTGAAGCCATCACAACTTATTCAGATTTCTATGGAAAATCCATCTAAAGCATATATTTTGGACATGTTGGTGTGCATCCTGTTTAGTACATATGGATGCTATTGCCTTCTAGCACCACGGTTCTCAGAGTGTGCTCCCTGGACCAGCAACAGCAGCTGGTTAGAAATCCAAGTTCTGGGCCTACCCCAGACCTACTGAAGCAGACACTCTGGGGCAAGGTTCTGCAGTCTGTATGCTAACAGGCCCTCCGGGGGACTCTCAATCACATCTGTCACTGTAGAGATGAGAAGGTTTCTGTCAGAGCTGCTATTCCAAAGTGTGCAAACAAGTCAGTGTCTTGGTCCATTTGGGCTGCCATGACAAACCACCATAGATTAGGTAGCTTATAAAAACAGAAGTGTATTGCTCACAGTTCCGGAGGCTGGAAAGTCCAAGATCAAGGTGCCAGCAGATTTGGGGTCTGGCGAGACCTGGTTCATAGATCCTGCCTTCTGTTCTGTCTTCACAGGGCAGAAGGGGTGAGGTGTCTTTCTGGAGTCCCATTTATAAGGGCACTAATCCCATTCATTCAGGCTCCATTCTCATGACCTAATCGCTTCCCAAAGCCCCCCACCCCATACCGTACGTAACATTGGGGATTAAGTGTCAATATATAAATTTGAGGGGGGAACACAAGCAATTCGGTCTGTAGCAGAGAGAATGAAATGATGTCCCGTTGCAAGAGCCAGCTGGCAGCGGGTGTATGGAGGGGTCGGCAGGCCTTGGCTCCCACAGAGAGTGCAGATATAAAATCCTATAGGTGGTTGGCCCCTTAGGCACTGAGGGTGAATTGGTGAATAAGGGAAAGGATCTCTGGCCTTCTGGTTTGAACAAGGGACACCTCTCCACAAGATAGGAGAAACTGCTGGTAGTCAGCCCGGCGCTCAAAGGAGGGGATCTGGGGTGAGGTGACCCGTGGGCACAGATAAGGCCACTCTATGAGATGGGGAAGTGGGCGCCATGGTTCCCTGTGGAGGTAAGAGGTGGGGGATGGGGGCCAGTTTACATGTTGTGGGGAGTGTGGTTCCTGCCAAAGAGCCTGTCTTTGGTGAAATGTGCAAGGCCTAGAGCTGGGCAGAGAACCCCAACTTTAGGTTTTGGTGGAGTAGCAGTGAGATGCCATGCTGTGTTGCTGCTTGGCTAAAATGCAGTCTGCCTAAAATCGAGGGCACTGTTTCTAGGGTGACTAACTCATATCAGTTTGCCCAGGATTTTCCTAATTTTAAAACTGAAAGCTGCATGTCCTGAGATGTCCCCTCAGTCCCAGGCACACCAGGAGAGTTGGCCACCCTTGTTTCATCCCCTCCTGTCCCCTAGACTCGTGGCACTCCCATGTCTGTTAGGGACTCCACTGCCTAGAAGCGGGAAGTCCTGGGTATAGAGTGGTCCCCTCTATGCAGTCCAGTCACCTGGGACTTTCCTACCTGTTTACATTGTCACCTTGCTACAGTTGCAGCAGCTGGCAGCCCTAGGACCTGGTTTCTTACCCCCACCCCCTGCCCCTGCCTCATTGTGAAATGAATCACTCTTAAAACTCCTGCTCTGGAACCCAGGACTCCTAGCGACCCTCTTTGGAGTATCCAGAAGAGAGGGCCTCTGACTTCTGACCCCACGCTCCTTTCAAGCTTCACTTGCACAGCTTCCAACACATCCCCAAGCCCCAGGTCACTCCTTGTCTTCCCACTCTACCACCCTGCCATGCCTTACCCGTGGGCAGCTCCCAGTTCTTGCTCACGGCACCACCAGCTTGGAATAGAATGCCTACCACCACCCCGCCCTACCCACTTGCTCAAGGCCTGACCTCACCTGCTCACAACTAAACTTCCCCCCCTGGCCTCGTTGCCTCAAGGGTTTGAGGTTTTTGTCCTCTTTGAACTCAACCAGTTGTTTGCTTCTGTATTCCCTTCTCTTCCTCACCCAACCCAAGCTCACCCAGCATGGTCTTGGGAACTACAGGGCCCTGGTGTTTTTTGTGTTTTGTTTTGTTTCTCGCTCAATGAACAAATACCACAGGGGCTTATTTTTCCCCAAACACCCCCAATTTTTTCCAAAATAATTTTTTCTGGTTATAAAAACCATACTCATTTTTAAATCTAAATGCCAAAAAGGAAAAGTAAGAAAATAAAAATAACTCAAAGTCCAGCCTCCCGCAATCAACCATCATAATTAACATTTCGTGATCATCCTTCATGAAGTAATACCTTTATATTGTTCTCTCCAAAGGATGATTATTTGAAGAATAATAATTTAAAAGCTCTTTTCTTGATTGAGTGGCCACAGTGTACCAGATGCTCTGCTAAATGCGTTAAGTTCAACCCCATGAGAATCATCCTTCCCATTCTACTGATGAGGAAACAGAGGGTCAGAGAGATTGCCTGACGTTACACGCACAGCTAGTTACGTGGTAGAGCCAGAAGTAGAACCCAAACTCCTGCTCTTTATCACATTTTGGATAAGCACAGTCATTAAATTTGCTAGATACTATATTAGACTCTCTGCTGTGTAGCATACAAGGCTTTATTAAGATGCGAAGGGAGATGAGAAATAAACTTTGGGGAAATGATAGGAGAGCAGAATGAAGGGTGACCACATTTTCCAGGAGCTAGTGTGTTCGCCTCCTCCCAAAAGTCCTCTCCATCCCTTCCTTAACATCCCAGAGAGGAAGATGCCATCCAGTCACAGGTCAGGAAGACAGGTTGGCGGGGCTATCATATTGCAAATTTTCCCAAGTCAGATTTATGTCTGTTGGGTTTTGCTTATTTATTCATTTTGTGCACCATTTCACCCAAGCAGTCAGAATACCCAGACGCCTATTAAAGCGATGCCTCTGCACCCAGGTCCCTGCAGAAAGGGGCCCATTATTGCTTCCGTGCTAAGGAATGTCCCTTGCACGCAGGCTCCCACACGTGCGTGCGCCAGCCAGCATGTGCCCAGCTGGCGTGCGTGTGCCCTTCCGCCGCAGGAGGAAGGTGGAGGAGGGAGTCCTGCCTGTGGGTGGCGGTGAGGGAGGAAAGCCACTTCAAACGCATTTGACCTGCGGCTGAGCAGATGAGCCCAGGGTTGCTGGAGGCAGGGCCAGGATGGAAAATGATCTCCCGAGCCAGTCCTAGATTCAGGAAAGGGTTATGCCTCAAAGCAGGAAGACCCAATTGCTCACCTGCAGGCTTCATTTACATCTGAAAAGTTGCATCTTTGCTCTTAACCACCCTCTTTGTGGAACTCCAAATAGCTTAGCTCTCTGCCAGGATGGCGCTGGCATGGAATCCTGCGCCCAGCCTTCGCCCACTGAGGGCCCCTCTTATCCTGACTGGCGGGCTGCGTGGCCTCAGGCCTGAGGGTAAACATGCGGACTTTCACACCATCCTGCTTGCCCATGGTCTGCTCCACACAGCCCCAGTGGGTGCTGGGGGAGGGAGGCCAGTTTAGAAAGCCGAGGTGTGTCCTTTTCCTTGGCACTTGGCCTGGTTTCTTGCAGCAGCTTGGCATGTGTGGTGGCCGAGGCGGAGCAGCCCTGGCTGGGTGTGACAAAAGAGGCAGCACCTCCCGCCTCAGCTCGGTGATTGGCATGCGGCCACCTCTGCCCACGCTCATGCACAGCAAGTTAACCCTCCACGACCCCAGCTTCCCAGCCTACCCTCATTCCCTTTCTAGGTCAACTGAGGTTCTGGAAGAATCTTCCTCACACCTCGCTCTTTCTCCCAGAGGCCTGTTCCTGGAGGAAGCCACATGGAAAATTCCCAGCGGATTCAAGGGGTGGGAGTCAGGGGCTAGGTGAGCTCCTTGGGGCATTCCTAGGCTGGACTGGGGGAGGAATGTGTCTTAGGAAAGGTGATACATTCCGGCTGCTGGTAGGTTAAGTAAGGCAGACTGTTGTGCACCTGGTGAAAAACCCAGTCAGTCACCTGGGCGTGTTCCTTTCAGCATCTGATGCCAAACACCTGGATGTTTATGCCAGGATGATCGCATGAAATCCCTGCAGGAGTGACACAAACAGGCAACCTCATCTCAACTCAAGAAGATTCCAGAACACTGCCCAGGCCAGAGTTGGCCAAATATTCCTGCTAGGTTTGTTCCTGTCCCCTCCTAGATTCAGTGCTGAGGGGCAAGGGACAAAAGAGTGGAGAGTGGCCGCAGCCTGGGTCTCACACTGCCCACCCTGGCTCAGTGCTCTATGTCCCACCTTCTTTAGGACTGTGATGTGGCATGTTGCTAAGGGGGCATCTCAGCATCTGCTGCCTAGGCTAGGTGGGTAGCCAGGAGGGGGACGTGGGAGATCTCAGGCTTCCAGGCTGGCGTCTGTACAGAGACTAGCAGTGATTTCTCGTTTAAACTCCTCTCTCTCCCTTTCCTCCGCTTGCCTCTGTCCTAATTGAAGCCATCGCCTCTTAAGTTACACCACTTCCTAAAATAGTGTTCTGATCATACTGTGTTCTTACTGAAAACTCTTCAGGAACTCCCCACCATCAACAGGAGAGAGGCTGAAATCGTTAGGCTGTTAGGCTGGTGTGTCGGTCAGGGTCCAATTGGGAAAACAAAAACCACCTGGGGTATTTCCACAGAGGGAATTTAGTGTAGGGAACTGTAAGATGGGCATGGGAAGACTGAAAAGGCAGAGGGACCACTGAGGCACCCAGAGTTGCAGAAAGCAGCTTCCACCCCAGGAGCCAGAGGGACAAAGGAAAGACAAGCTTCGTGGAGGGGACCCCATAAAGTGGGGGGTCCGGGTCTCTGAGGAGGGGACACTGCCCGGCTGGTCTTGGAACTTCAGAGCCCCACACTGTGTGGAGATACTGGAGGCAGGCAAGAGAGAAGGACCATTGCTGGGCAGTGGTGGCAAAAGCAGCCTTGGGACAGAAGGTCAACCTGTTTGGGCCTCCAGCCTTTCCTTCCCCGTCTAGTGCCCCCTTGTGGCAGAATCTAACAGGGAGCTGTGTGACAAAAGAGAGATGGGGTTTGTGGAGTCCCTGCCTCACAGAGCGGAGGAAAGTGGTATGAATCTCAGACATTTGTTTCATAACAGGCACAGCTGGCACTCCACACTTTCGTGTCTGGCCTCAAACTCCTGGCTACGCCCTGAGCAAACAGGATGTTGCCTCCTGCCAGTGTCAGTTGTTCTGGACACCTCTGTTTCCATATCTTTGCCCTGCATTACGTGTCAAACTCAAGACCTGGTTGAAATGCTGCTTCCCTGATATACTGTCTCATGCCTCCATTCTTAAATCTCTGTTGTTGTTTAGTGTCCAGATGAAATATTTTCATTCCAGAAGTTTGTATGGCTGACCCCACGTAACACAGAGATTGATGGGCTTGTTCCAGAAACAATGTTAATCACGGGTGCCCGGCACAATGTAGCGTCCAGAACTTTCCATGAGTAAATGAATTCAGGCACTTACTGTGCAAGCCAGAGTTGGACAAGAACAGCTTGACCATGGGACTTACCCCTTTAAGAAGAGGCAGGTTTTTCTCTCTCCAACTCACCCCACTTCTCCTACAAGGCAACTGAAACCTGATCTAATCCCTTTGCACACGGGTAATTTATTGGTCTATTGGGCTTTTCTTGGTGGCAAATTGCATTGTCTTTATTCCTGGGTTCAGGCTCTGGAGCAGCTAGCTCACTGCATTCCTAAGACTCTTTTCTCAGGGTCAATCTTTCACACCCCCTTAGCACATAGCAAAATAAGTTTTATTGGGCTTCTTTGTTATGCAAACAGGGTGGTAATAATCAGGCTATTATTCTAAAAGATTGGGCTCGATTAACAGTTCAAAGGAGGTCTCTGAAAGCTGCTAATGCTGCACTGGCACATAAATATTTTCATCCTGACTGTGTTGGTACAGCTGACGCTCCAAGCTCCCTGCCCTGTCTTTCTGTTTCCGAGAGGCTCTGGGCTCCTATTGAAAGGGGAAGAATTAAGTCAGACAAGCTGTGTGGCTGTGATTTCTCTCTGCCATGTCTCAGTCCACGAAGAAGGCAGTCAGGAGCCCACCTCCCCAGAGAGCGACATGTTACCTACTCATCTTTACATACTTAAGTGGGCTGCTGGGGCGAGTACGTCCCCCAGCCCCAGGCCCTGGGCACATGGAAGCCCCATCTGCCAGAAGTGGAGCAGGGCACTGGGGGGAGAAGGGGCGTTGTGTAAAAAAAAAAAAAAGGGCATCAAATCTCTTCAGATGCTTTGAGTGTGGAGTATGGGAGCCAGAGGACACCAGGAGGAAGATGAGGGGCCCCTGCTCTTGGGAAATTCACAGACAAGTGGAGAAGATGAGAATTGGCAGCCACCTCCTGGAAGACTCCAAGCTGAGCATGCATCCATCGGTGTCACAGACGGTCCAGCAAGGCCCACAGAGAGGAGCAGCTGGAGAGCCAGGCCCGGAAGACAACCAAGGGAAGCCAAGGGGCCGTCTTGGATATTTGCAGGGCGGTTGTATGGTAGCCTGCAGACCACAAGGAGTTCCTTGAGAGGCAGATATGGGTCTACAGCGGGAGCTGTCCAGAGCAGGAGGGGCCAGCCCTGCCCTGGCTGGGTGCTACAGGGAGATTCCCTGCTGTGAGGGCAGCTGCAGGTGGAGACTGATGACTTCTGTTATCACCCTACCCCCCCCACCCCAGGTTTTAAAATTCATGGCTCACCCTAAAAAGTGAACATTGCCTTTGGTCACAGTGATTGTTGGGGCTCTTGATAAAGTAGATTTCAGAGAAGCAGTGAGTTCTGACCTTAATTGTAGGATTCAGGAGCAAAAGGAATGGTTGCCAGGAGTCCCAACCAATTTCTCCCCCCACCACCACCCTTTCAGCCAAGTGGCCCTCCTCGTCGGGCTCTGGGACAAGTTCAGAGGCTTCCTGTTGGTAAGTTCTGGCAGGGCCGGGCCCAGGCGCTTAGCCTTTGCAGGCCTCTGCATTCTGCTTTTTGTCCCACAAGAGCGAATCCTGAAAGTTAGATGTCTCAAGAGGCCTGGGTCAGAACAATGCGTGCAGTGCACATAATGCCTCTTCATGTGCTTCTAAGGAACGGAAATCTCTGTGCGGCACTCAGCATCGTCTGTGAGGTGGAGCCCCAGGTAGCAAGGAGCAAGGGAGGCTCCAGAGCGGCTCCCACCCAAGGACACAGGCAGTGACTGAGATGGAAATGGAGGCTCCGGAAAACTACTTAACTTCTGATCAGGTTCTCTGACCCCCTGGCTCTGCATGTTGGCCGGCTTGGATGCATCAGGAGGTGTTGCAGGGCAGAAGGGGCCACTTTCTCGTCTGCAGAGCTGGCTGGCTTCCTGGAAGTCCCAAGGGTGGATGGCTCACTCTGAAAAGCTGCTTTCCTCTTCCTGCTTGCATGAGTTGCTGTAGGATCTGTTTCAGACTCAAACTCTCCTCTCCTTCCTTTCTTTGGACATTTGCATCAGAAAAGTCCAAGGTTTACTGCCTGGAATTAAGGTCTCGTGCTTTTTTAAAAGATACGGCACATAAAAATCAGCCCCTCTGGGATCTCTTTGGCAGGTGACACCACAGCTTTTGCTTTTGATGCTGGGCCAGGTTACATTCAGGTCTTTGACCTATGGGAGGCCTGCGAATGGTGATTTAGTATAGTGGACACAGGTCAGATGACTCCATGGGTGTCGGGGCCCTACATCTCACAACCCATGGGGACTGTCCAGCCCTGGCATCCCTGAAGCCCCTCCCTGAGGTCCCTGGGAAATGAGGACCTCTTGCACGTCCACATTAGGCCAGTTGGCCCCAGAATGCTGCATTACTGCCTGGAGAGATGGCTTAGGGGAATAGGCACCCTCAATTCTGCTCCCAGCTTGTCACTGTCAGTGGCCTCTTGCAGGCCATTCCCCTGCCAAGGGCTCCAGCTTCTCCATTCATGATGAGAGTGCTCAGATTTATCTTAAACTCTGAGAATGATTTGCATGGCTGGCTCAAAGTCTCCTGAGAGTTTGGGGCAGCTGGGGAAACCCAGGAAGTTAGGGTAGGTCAGTTGGTGGCAGCACCTGCTCTTGGTGGGCTGTACACAGGCCTTGCTGCAAGGAGGGCCCAGACTCCATTTGGCACGTGGTCACTGCCCTGAGAAAGGATGGGTCTCTGGCTGCACTGGGAACGTGTGTGGGATGAGAATCCACATCATATTTTTGGGCCTTAGAAGCGGAGCTGGGTCAGTCTCACAGCTGGTTGTGGCAAATGCACTTTGAAAAGCATAGAAACAGCCCCAAGGCCAGCACCTCTGGGCCCCAGCTCTTCCATGTGTAGCTGTGTGACCCAGAGCAACTCCAGCCCCTGAGGCCTCTATGTTTGCATCTGTAAAATAAAGATAAAAATTCCTGCCCATCTACTCAGGGTAGTAGTGAGGATCTACCATGAAAGCAATTTATCACCTGCCCAACCCAGGGAAGGGCAGGGTGTAACTGTTCTCATCACTTCTTTTTTGGAGGTGAGGCCAGGCACATATGCCTATCCCCCTGCAGCATCCACTCCACTCGCCCTGGGTCCACGTCCTGATGCACAGTCCCCTCCCCAGGGTACACAGTCCCCTCCCTAGGGACCCCCTAGAAGACAGAGCTTTGTCTTTGTGGCCCTGTAGCGCCTGGGTGCTGCCTGGCATTGAGCGTGTGCAATCCAGAAGGGAGGAAGGAGGAGGAAGCAGCTTGGGGACCCAGAGCTGCGGTTTGCGTCCTGCCTCCATTGGGACACCTGGGAGTAGAGTTAGTGCAAGTCTCAGGGCCTTAGTTTGTCGGTCTGTTGAATGGGGATGATAAGTCCTGGGGCTGTCATGAGGGTTAAAGGAGACACACTTATAATTCCTAGCACGTGGTGAATGCTTAGTACACAATAACTGTTAGTAAAGCGTCGGCTTCCCATAAACTACTGTTTAACAGAACAACATTAACAACACAGAACTGACTTTCACAGAGTTTCCCTCCTCAGGCTTCTGGGCTTTGCTTGCATCAACACCTCAAGTCCCTTTAACACCCCTGTAGGTAGGTGGCTCGGAGAGGTCCATGAATTTGCCCGTGGTCACACAGCACAGAATGGCAGAGCCAGATTTGACCCCGACCGATGGCCCCACCGCTGCCTCCCAAAGTGAGGTCCTCCTCTTGGGCGAGACTGTCCAAGTGGGCGTTGCCCCATGACACAGAATCTGTCACCTGCTGCTTGTTGACACTGAATTCTCCCCAGTTCTTTCTGGGTGGGGACATGGCAAGTGTCTTCGTTTTTCTTTCTCACACAGAACCCGAGGTCTGTCCCTTACTAACAAGGGCAAAGGCAGACTTACTGAAGTCATGCTTCAGGACCCAGGCTTTCTGATTGCACCATCTCCCAGAAAAAGTCTGGGCAGAAGAGGCATTCTGGGGTACCATGGTAACTTCTGGAAGAAAGGGGTTGTGACAGGCAGGAAACGGAGTGCTTTGTGTCGGGAGCAAGGACAAGGAGACTGGGTCGTGGGGGTCTCCCAGCAGAGGGAAGAGCGCCTGGTGTGCCACCTCCTTTATCCCCTTCTCCCTGTGAAGGGCAAGGGGAGGTCCTAGGCACAGGTCACCTCTGGGTGAGAACAGGTCCTTGCAAGATGGTAAAATGCAGTGGGTGAAATCAACCTGGTCCTTTGGCCTCTGTCCTCGAAAATGTCTCCATCGACACTGGCACCTTTCTGGAGGGGGCTTGGGAGAGCCCAGGAAATAGGAGAGAAGGGCAAGGCTTCGCCCTCTGTCTTAGTTCAGACTGGCATAACAAAGTACCACAGACTGGGGGCTTAAACAACAGACATTTATCTTCTCACAGTTCTGGAGGCTGGAAGTGGGAGATCAGGGCGCCGGCATAGTCAGCTTCTGGTGCAGGCCCTCTTCCTGGCATGCAGACTGCCACTTCTCGTCATATGCTCACGTGGCAGAGAGAGACAGACCGCTCTGGTGTCTCTTCTTTTAAGGGCACGATTGTTATTATGGCAACCCCACCCTCATGACCTCAGCTGAGCCTAATTGCCTCCCGAAGGCCCTGCCTCCAAATATTATCACATTGGGGGTAAAGGGCTTTAACCTACGAATTTTGGGGGGATACAAAATGCCCATAGCACACTCCCTGGTGAAAGTGAGGTGGTGAGTGAGGCGGTGAGGTGAAGCCATCCTGGTGCCACTGGGAAGTATGGCCCTCAGACTGATCCCAGGTGGGCTGTGAGGGTGGGGTGGGCCTGTGGGTATAGGTGGTCAGTGGATTGAAGGAGCCGCCCAGAGTGGGGTGTCTAAATCAAGATGAAGGGAGGATGCACTAAGCCCTGAGAGTGCTAGCCTGCCCTTACCCTGGGGAGGCGGGAGGGCCATGCATGGGCTGGAGCATGCCAGGAGGGGGCAGAGGAGGGGCTGGCTGCTGTCCAGTGCCCTTCCCATCCCTCACCATGACTTCTAACCTCTGGCCTCACAGGGCTTCTGAGCATTGTCCACTTCTCAGGCTTTTGTCAGGCCAGGGGCCCTGTTTGTTGAGTGCCCGCTAGGTCCCGGGCACACTGTGGACATCTCAGCAACCCTTTAGGCTAGTGCTATCTCTGCTTTACAGTTCAGAAAACTAAGGTAGAGCCGAGTTCCTACAACTACTAATAGGGGACAGAGTGAGACTTTGAACTTTTCTGCAATGCCCACTCTGCCCACCACCCCACACTAGTGTTGCCTCAGACCTCTCCATCCGTTGCCCAGTCCTGAGTGAGAACGTGGAGAATTCTCGGCAGGTGGCTGAGAAGTGGGGTCAGCAGGCCTTCTAGGAAATAGTGGGGCAAGGAGCTCACCCCCTGGTCCTGGAGCCTGCTGAGGGATGGGGGAGGAGAGGGTGGCCCTGGCTCCTGGGTACAACGGCCCCAGAAGTGACGTCTGTCGCCCCCTGTGGGTGGCGCATGGAGAGCTGCACCCACTTTGGGGGAGGTCTTGTTCCTATGGGAGGGGGAGGGGACAGGACATGAGGAAGCTGCGTCCCTACTGTGTTTGCTCCTTGGGGGACTGTCTCCCTCCCACTGCCCCCTCTGCCTACAGCCCCCTCCTCGTCTGATCCTTCACCACCAGCTCCCTCCCCACCCAGAAGACATGTCCCGTCCACACACTCCAGACTGGCCCGGCTCCAGCACAATCTAACTTGGCCCCTTGTGACTGTTGAAAAGAAAATGACATAACTCTGTAACTTTGCTACTCAAAGTGTGGCCAGGGACCAGCAACTTGGGTCTCCCTTGGGAGCCTGATAGAAACACAGAACCCCAGGCCCTCTGAGGCTTGCAGGGTCAGATCCCAGGTGACATTTGAGAAGTGCTGCTCTAAACAGTGTTAAGACCCACATCTGTGGCTGGCAAATCCTACTTGGTGGCCCCAGAGCATGGAAGGGACTCCCTTTGGGGGCACCTCAGTGGAATTTCAGTCATGAACTCCCAACACAGCACAGAGCTCTGTAGCTGTGACACTGCCCTGAGCCCAGTTTCCAAGGCTATGGAGGTAAAATTCAAGAACCTGTTGAGTCACTTACTTGGAGAATAGAGCCGCAAATGGGACCAGGGGTGGGACACCTCACACGTCCCACATGTCCTGCCCTGGGCACCAGCCCACCCTGAGGAGGGGCCCCTTGGAAGTAGTCTGCTGGAGGCAAGGCCTCCCGGCTGACAAGGGCTCTCAGTTTCACAGGAGGGGGTCCCAGGGATGGGCTAAAGCCCGCCGTGGGGGAGGGAATTGTGAATGCGTTCATAGATCGTCTGCTGACGTGCCGCTGCTCTCGGGTCCCAGGGGCTGGATTCGAATCCTGCCGGGCTCCCTCCTCTGAGCGCGACGTGGGCAGGAACGTTGGCCTAGTTGAGCCTGGCTTTCCTCCTGAGAGGTGCCACGGGAGGACTGAAGAGGCGAGGCCTGTACTGCCTGCAGTGCCGTGCCGAGGACAGAGTAAGCTGGCTGGGACTTCACAGTCACTGCTCTCCCAGGTGTGGTTTTGGCAGGGAGCTTTAGGCCAGCACAGCTCCTGCTCGGGTTTCAGTGAGTTCGGTCGTAAAAGGGTCCTTTTCTCCTTTGGTCATGGTAAGGGCTGGAGGTGGACCCAAGCCTGGGTGCGACCACCAATGAGCACAAGGCCTGTGTCCCTTTTGGGTGATTTCCTCTGCTATCCATATCTTTATAATTCTGAAAAAGCAGAATTGCAGGTCAGCACACCCTGCTGCCAGAACAGGCGTGTGCAGAGGCTGCTGGACTGGAAGATAAAGGGTTGGTGACCACCCCAGCCAGTTCCCGTGTGCCTGTCCCTCCAAAGTGCTTGTTCTGCATGGCACCCCTCCCCCCGCACACCCCTACCTTATGTCCACCACAGGGCTTGCCTGGGGGGCTGCCTTCTGCTACAAAGGCCATGCTAGCATCTCACAGCCCACAGGCAGGTTGGGCCATTGGGGATCTTCTACAGGTTGGGGAACCTTCTAGCTGCCTTGTGAGGGAGACCTACCAGGAGCATGCCTCTGTGGGAAGGAGTCTCTCCAGTGCTCCCCACATGTCTGCCACAGCTCCCCTTCACAGCGGCACCACCTGACTTACCTAACCTGATTCAATACGTAACTTCTCAAATTAAAAGAAAAAATGTTCGCTCAGATACCCCCTGAAACGACCTTGTTTACCGGCAGTGTTACAAATGCAGGTCAGAATTGGGGCAGATGCAAGGTTACCACTCAATTACTTCCCAGATGGCTTTCTCGAGCAGGATTAGAGAGGGATGAAACTACAGGGACCAAGAGGGAAACCAGGTCCTCTGTGACTAGCGCCAATATAATAATAATCAGAGCAGCCAGCACTCATTGAGCTTTGGCTCTGCTCAGATGCCATTCTAAGTCTTTAACATTTTCAACGACCTCACATGGTAGGATTGTGATCCCATTTTCCAGATGAGTGTAATGAGGCACAGACAAGTAATTTGCACAAGGTCACACAGTTGGCAGAGCTTTCCATCCCTGTTTCCACAGCCACCTCCCCGTGCAAGATCCTCAAGTGCAACTCTGAGTTCTGGAGCGCCACGTCGGGCAGCCACGCCCTGGCCGCGGACGACGCCCCCGAGTTCTGCGCCGCCCTGCGCACCTACGCCCTGTGCACGCGGCGGACCGCCCGCACCTGCCGGGGCGACCTGGCCTACCACTCGGCCGTCCATGGCATAGAGGACCTCATGAGCCAGCACAACTGTTCCAAGGATGGCCCCACCTCGCAGCCACGTCTGCGCACGCTCCCGCCGGCGGGGGACAGCCAGGAGCGCTCGGACAGCCCTGAGATCTGCCACTACGAGAAGAGTTTCCACAAGCATTCGGCCGCCCCCAACTACACGCACTGCGGCCTCTTCGGGGACCCGCACCTCAGGACTTTCACAGACCGCTTCCAGACCTGCAAGGTGCAGGGTGCCTGGCCGCTCATCGACAATAATTACCTGAATGTGCAGGTCACCAACACACCTGTGCTGCCTGGGTCAGCAGCCACGGCCACCAGCAAGGTAAGGGGGTGGGGGAGGCTTCAGGGCACAGTCCTGCCCTTTGTCTCTTTGCCCTGCGTGGACACTGAGGGCAGAGAGTTCCTCGGGTGTCTGGGAATGGGGGAAGATGAAAAAGAGTGGGGACTCAGAGCACCCCCAGGGCCACCCTCCTGGTCTCTCTCCTCCCCCCGCCAGCCCTGCCCAAGTGCTGTAGCTCCATTTAACTGATCAGGAGCCCAGGGCTCCTGGGGGGGGGGGGGGGGGCACAGTGACCTCCCCACCTGAAATGCATTCAGCTAGGAACACTGAGCTAGTATTTGACTCAGCCTGTGACTCCAGAGCCCACGTGTTCTCACCTGCCACACGAGGCCACTGAGGGCTGCTCCTTTCCTGACCTAAGGAGGCCTCGATGTCTGGGCTGTAGGACTCAAGTCCTGCTCACAAAGCCACAGCCACAGGCAGCCACAGACATGGCCTATGGCCCAGGCAGGGGGCACTCCCATCCACCCCAGATTCTCCCTCCCATGATCTCATATTCAGATTCAGCCAGAAGGTGAGACCTCAAGGTCAGGAGTTGGGCTGGTGGGCTGTCAGAGTCCCAGTTGAGGACGCCTCTGCCATCCTCAGCGCCAAACTCTGTGTGCTCCTGCCCTGCCTGCCAGGGCCCTCTGGGGCTTCTGGGCTGGCAAAGCAGCAGTGGGTCTGTTTTCCTAGGAAGAGCACGTTGGAAGCAGCGTGTTGGGCAGTGCCAGGCAGGCCCACAAGGGTGTTTCTGTTCCTTCTCCCCTCCACGCCCCAGAGGACAGCAAGATGACCTGGCAGCCAGGAAAATGCTCGATCCTGCCACTTCCCTCCACTCCGGTGGCCCTTGGCTGCCCCCAGGGTGTCTTCTTCTGTGCCCTCCTGCTGGTAGCAAACAAGCCAGTCTTCACCCCTGTGGATGCCCTAACAAGTTCTCAGCACCAGGTCGTGATACCTAATGGGCAGACTTGCAGCCAGCACACTCTCTGCCCTGTCCCCTACTGCCCTTTGCAGATTCGGGGGGTGCCCGCATCAAGGACACAGCTGCCTTCCCTGTGGCCCCTTCACTTACCCACCATCTCCCTCCCTAGAGCCAAGATAAATGACCGCTGGGAGCCTGAGGCTTCAGCTTCTAAATCCAGTGACAGACATGCTGCGGGAGGGGACCCGGCCACCCTGTCCTGGAGGCTCCTGAGGCTGGCAGGGGCACACGGGACGTCTGTGGGTATGAGAGGGACTGCTCCTCCTGACCCAAAGTGTTGTGTAAGCACCCAGTGTGACAATAGCCAAGCTGCAAACTTGGTAGGAATTGGTGTTTGTGGTCAGGGAAACTGGGCTGTTGCCCCCATTGGTGGAGTGATGGGGGGGAGCAGGGCCTTCAGCAGCATGCTGTTGGGGCAGCTGGGGCAGATTTCCCAAATCCCTCTTCCTCATCCAGGCTCGATTCTGGGCACTGTAGACAGCAGGGCTGCCTGAACAGGGACAGGAGAACCTCCCTTCCTGTCCAGGTGTGGAGGTTTCCAGGAGGATCGGGGACTATGCAGTAGAGCATGACCAGCGCAGCCCCTCTCCGCTGTGACCAAGGGCCACTTTGATCTCAGCAGGCTGAGAGCTCAGTGGCCCCATCAGCCAGGCTCTGGTGAGGCCAGACAGTGACAGCATCAATGTCTGTGGTCAAGCCAGTCTCAGAACCCAGGCCAGACTGGGGGCCTCATGTTTCCTGGGTGAGAAACATCGGTGGCTGGTTCCAGGCACCCTTGGCCTACCCTGCCTGTTCTTTTAGGCCTGCGTTACTCAGGTGTGTTTTGCTTGCTCACTCACTTGTGGATTCAACAAAACATTTCCCAGATGCTTCTTTTGTGCCTGCTTCTGAGCTAAGTGCTGCCCTCCTCCCAGCAGCTCCCAGGCTCGTGGAGAACAAAGATACAAAGGGGTCTTGGGGTGTCGGGATGCTGAGGACCTTTGGGGGCCCCACTCTGCCCCAAGCACTGGGGACGGCCTTCCTCGGAGCTTACCCCAAAGGGTCGTGAAGTCCCCAGAGGGAAGAGACAAGGAGTCCACATGGGGGGCCAGCAGAGTGGAGAAAGCAGCCTAGTGCCTCGAGAGACACAAGGGACACCAAGGGGCTGTTATCCCCTGGATGATGGGACCTCTGTACTTTTGTGACCCCCCCCTCCCACCCCCAGCCCTTGGGGCCTGCCAGAGTCTTCTGCCCACTGGATCCCCTTGTACCTCCCTCAGCTGGCTGGACTTCCTCTGCCTGCCCGCACCCCTGCCCTCCATGTCCCCTCCCCTGGCTTCCCAGAGCACGTCCTGCTCCTGCTTGGCCCTTGCCCTGACCTTGCAGCCTTGCAGCCAAGAGCTTTGCCTTTTCATGTGGAAGCTCCGCATGCAAAAGGCCTGGTCCGAAACACCCAGGCTCATCCCCTCCCTGAGCCATGGCGCCTTGCTGGGGGCCCTTTGCTCATTCCCTGTGTTCCTGGCGTTATCCAGCCTGGCCCAGTCCTTGCTCTCAGGGGCCATCAAGATCTTGTGTTTTCCAGTCCTCCTGCTCTGTCTCCTTCCCAGCTGTGCTGGTAGCACCCATTTTACAGGCAAAGAAACTGAGGCTCAGGGAGGACAGGAGCTTGGTTCTCGCTGCCTTCTCCCTAGCACTTATGAGTCTGTCACACTGCATCATTCATCTGCTTGGTCTGTGACCCCCAGGAGCACAGGCTCTGGAATTGTTTTGCCTCCCCAGCCCCTGGTGCTGGGCCTGGCACACAATTGGTGCTTCATAAGCAGTTGTTCATGCAGCCCAGCTCTGCCCCATGCCCTGCGCCGTGGAGAAGGCCAAGGGCCCCATTGGCAAGGGGGTGGCAAAGGCAGGCACAGCGGCCACACCCGTGGCCGTGTTGGCGGCGAGCCGCCCGGCTTTCGACAGGCCCCCTTCATGCTGTTACTTGTGGTTGAGTCCCTGGCACAGGAGCCAGCCAGAGTCAAGCAGCCTGTCAGCCTTCCAGGAGGCTGTCTCCGCGAGAGGTGGCGGTTAGCGCGAAACCAGCCTTTCCTGTTCCAGGGAGACTGATGGCACTTGGAAAGCAGGACACCCCCTGCACACGTGTCCCTCATCACACCCCCTCCAGTGGCAGGACCACCCACTACCTGGACCACCCTGGTTGGCCCACCTCCGGCCCCCCGCAGGTGGCCTTCACACCACAGAGGGAGGGAGAGGAGAAAGGAGGAGGGGGTCAAGCACATGAAGGTGCCATTTTTGTAGGTCAGGGATGGGAGGGTAGCGGCAGCTGCATGCAGGAGGGTGGGGCTGTGGCCACCTTTGACAGCCAACAGCAAACCAGAAGTGCATCGCTGGGACCTCAGGAGAGGGAGGGGGAAATCGAGTCTCATGCTCAAGGAGCTGTGCAGGTCGGGGCCTCTGCAGCCTTGGTTTCGAGCACCAGCCTGGTCCATACAGACAAGCTGTGTGCCCTTGCCCGGGCTACTCGGCCTTCACACACAACAGGCCCAGCACTGAGGGCCCGGAAACTAACAGGGGCCCGTGAAAAGGCTTTCATTTAAAGTCAGAAGAAAAACATTAATATGATCCAGCCCAGACTATTAGTTTTTATACCGTGCAGTCACAAAACATGATTTACAATATTTTCATGGAGGAAGGGGTTCACAAAGATCTAAGTGACTACAGCCCTGAAAGTCCTATGGTGCCTGCCCCTCGCTGAGTTCCTCCCACCCTCATCTTTCTAAGTAACAGGGTAAGGAGGGAGGATTTTTCTCGGAAACCCTGGTCCAGGTCTTCTCTGTGCTCTGCTGAGGGTCTCAGGCCCCCCTGGCTGCCAGGACTCCCCACCTAATCGAGAGCGGTGACAACACAGAGCCAGCAATAAATACCCTGTTGGCTTGCTCAACCTAGAATATTCTGCAGCCCTGAGGCCCCTTTCCAGTCGTCAGGCCTCTTAGCACCTGTCCCTAAGGCCATGGCGCTGGCTAGCCCACCCCAGGGTGAGGCCACTCTCTGCTTACCCTCAACCTCTTGGGTTCTGGAGGACAGGGCTCTTCCTGGCAGTGTTCCCGGCCACCCCAGCATTTTGTAGCCAGACACACTCACTGGCCTGTGGCCCCGCCCCAGACCCCACCCTTGGCATTTCCAAGACTCTTCCTGCCTGACCTGAGGCCCTTCCACTGCTCTCCTTGCCTTCCCTTCCCTTCCCCCGCCAGGGTGACTTGTTTCCTCTGGTTTCCAGCACCTCTGGGGCCCTCCTCATACACCTGCTGTCAGGCCAGAAGTCCCTTAGCACTTTGCAGGCTTGCTCCCTGGCCCAGAGCTGTCCCAGGCAGAGTGTTCAGCCACAGCCAGGCCCTATGTGCCACCAGCAACCCCTTTCCTTGCCTGGGCCTTCAACCTGCAGGCCCTTTTTCTCCCAGGTGGGGAGGGAATGATCATTGACCTACAGAGGGGTCGGGGCGAGAGGACAAGGCCTGGGGATGGTGGCTGGGCCTGGGAGGTGGCAATGCAAGTGTTGGGGGTGGAGCTTCAGCAAGGATCCCAAAAGGCCTGGGTGCCACCTTGCCCCCATGACCCGCATCCCTCCCTGGCTGGGAGTCCAGGATCCAGCTACCCTTGGTCCAGGAGTACAGTGGCCTTAGAGGCACCCAGAGTTCCCCGGGGTACAACAGCTGGCATCAAGAGCAGGAGTAGAAGAGGGGGTGGTTGGTTCTCTCCTAGTTCCACACATGTCTCCAACCCATACATTCTCCCCAGTTAGGACTGTGGAGGAACGAGCAGCCAGACACCTCACCCAGGCTTTTGGGGGAAGTCATGCTCACTCCCCATGGGCTGCTTGTCTCCCAGGGCTTGTGGCCAAAAGGGCCCAGGGCCTGGAAACCCAGAGACTAATCCCAGATCTGACTCTTGTTGGCTGTGTGGCTTTTAGGAAGGTCACTGCACCTCTCTAGGCCTGCATTTACTCATCTGTAAAATTGGGGGTAATGTCGCACCCCTTTGCAGGGCCTGGCACACCAGATGCAGCATGTGCACCTTAGTCTATGGTTCTCAGGAGGACAGTTGCTGATGGTACCACTCAGCCATCCCTTCTCCAGCAGTTCATCCCAGCCCCTCACCCCAGCTGCAGGCTCTGGCCCTGGGGAGGGCTGTGCATTCAACCTGGAGCCTTCATCTTTTTGCTGACCAGCACCTTCCTCCTCTTCCTCCTGACCTCCTTCTCCAGGGCCCAGCTTGTGACCCCGTACAGCAAGCAGCCTTGGGACAACAGCCTCCTCTCACCACTACCTGCTTGCATGGCATTTGCCTGCTTGTTCTTTCTTTGAGCATCAGTTTCTTCCTTCCCACCTGCTGTCATGTTCAGTACTCTCAGGAATTATGCTGCGCATCACACTGGTAGCGTGCAAGCTGATGTTAGTTGTAGACTGTAATAATCTCCTATTGCTGCTGTAACAAGTTACCACAAACTAAGTGGTTTAAACCAACACAAGTTTATTCTCTTATAATTCTGGAGGGCAGACATCCAAAATAAGTCTCGTGGGGCTAAAACCAAGGCCATTAACAGGGCTGGTTCTTCTTGAGGCTCCAGGGGACTCTTCCAGTGGCTGCTGCACCCCTTGGCTTGTGACCACATCACTCCAGTCTCTACCTCTGTGGTCACTTCACCTTCTCCTTCTGTCTCTGTAGTCAAGTCTCCCTCTGCCTCCACTTTATGAAGATACTTGTGATTCCATGTAGCGCCCACCCAGGTAATCAGGGTAATTTTGTCATCACATATCCTTAACGTAATCACATCTGCAAAGTCCCTTTTGATATACAAATTGTCACTCACAGGTTTCGGGGAATAAGGCCTGATATTTTTGAGAGCTATTACTCAACCTACCACAGTGGACTAATGACCTTTTGTCTTTATTTAGCGATGCTTTTATTTTTATGGTTCATCTTTCTGTATAATAAATGAGCTGCTTTTCTATTTAAGGTGGCGACCTAAAATTTTTCTGAGTAATTTTTTTTAGGTAAAAAGGGAAAGTTGTTTTAAAGAAACATATTAAGGCAAGACCAACCAGGGGAAGGGAGAGTCTGGGGCATCCTGGGGCTCCTCTCAGTCCAGAGCATCTTAAGTGAGGGCTGGGCCTTCTCTCTCCACACCTAACCCGCTGTCCTCCGCCCCCTTGTCCGGCAGCTCACCATCATCTTCAAGAACTTCCAGGAGTGCGTAGACCAGAAGGTGTACCAGGCAGAGATGGATGAGCTCCCTGCTGCTTTTGCTGATGGATCCAAGAATGGTGGGGACAAGCATGGGGCCAACAGCCTGAAGATCACTGAGAAAGTGTCAGGCCAGCACGTGGAGATCCAGGCCAAGTACATTGGCACCACCATTGTCGTGCGCCAGGTGGGCCGCTACCTGACCTTTGCAGTCCGCATGCCCGAGGAGGTGGTCAATGCCGTGGAGGACCGGGACAGCCAGGGCCTCTACCTCTGCCTGCGGGGCTGCCCCCTCAACCAGCAGATCGACTTCCAGGCCTTCCATGCCAACGCTGAGGATCCCGGCACCCGCAGGCCGGCAGCGGCCGGCCCCGCACCTGCAGCTCCTGAGAGCTTCCCGTACGAGACAGCCGTGGCCAAGTGTAAGGAGAAGCTGCCCGTGGAAGACCTGTACTACCAAGCCTGCATTTTCGACCTCCTCACCACAGGCGACGTGAACTTCACACTGGCCGCCTACTACGCCTTGGAGGACGTCAAGATGCTGCACTCCAACAAGGACAAACTGCACCTGTATGAGAGGACTCGGGAGCTGCCGGGCAGGGCGGCTGCTGCAGGGCTGCCCCCAGCCCCCCAGCCCCTGCTCAGCACCCTCATCCTGCTCCTCACCCTGCTCCCTGTGTTCTGGTAGATAGCTGCCATGTGGGACGCAGAGGGGGGCGCGAGCTCTGCCCCCGAACCTGCAGTGTCTCTGTCTGAGGCCTGGGAATGCAGATCGGCTGGCGCGTCCCCTGTGGCCCAGCCACCTCTGCAGCACTCAAGAGCAGGGGCAGCCCCGGGGACGGTTCCCTCAGAGCCGCCTTGGGTTGTCTGCTGGCACGGGCTTGGGGGTGGGGCGGCCCCTGCTCCCTCTAGTACACGTGACAAGGTTGTGGTGACTGGTGCTGTGATGTTTGTGACAGTAGAGCTGTGTGAGAGGGAGAGCAGCTCCCCTCTGCCCCGCCCCCGCAGTGTGAATGTGCAAAAGAGCCCCTCAGGCTGAAGCCCCCATCCCAACCCCTGCCAGAGAGACACTGGGACTATCTGAGTCAGCTCCTTGCACCCCCTTCCAATGCACTGAAACAGGCCTGGCTGCTACATGCTAATTCGTGGGGCCGCCTGTGCCCACTGCACACACACACTCTTACACGAGCACACTCGCACGCGCTCAGCCAGCGGGACTCCCAGCCAGGCCGATGAATGAAGCTTGAGTCCCAGGCAGGGTCTCCTTCACGGCAGGACACCCTCAGGGCTCTGCGTGGCATCTTCAGCAAGCTGATGGAACCCTTTGGTCAATAGGTTGTACCTTCCTGGTGCCTTCTTACCTGGGAGACCACTGTGTGCGTCTGCTGCTGTGGCACCTGCCTAAGAGCTCTGCAGTTGGAGGGATGATGTGTGTTGGCACGTGATCTGAGTGAAGCCACTCACAGGCTCAGATGCCCTTCTCTGGCCCCGCCCATTCCCACTGTTCTTAGAAAGTTGAAGTGCTTGGTTATAAATGTCTAAACAGAGAAGAGATCCCTTGACTTCTGTTCCTTCCCCTTGAGTAGACACAGGAGCCCCTGGGCAGAAGAGTTTGGGCCCCAGGGCGTGGGCAGGAGACCCAGTGGATAGGGCCAGCTGGCCTGCCCTGATCCTCTTTCTCCTCACCTGCCACCAGGGCCCCCAGCCGCTGGTCAGCAGCCCCATTCCCCACCCTGCCCACCTGGATTTTGGGGAAAGAGGCAGAATCTAGACAGATTCACAGTCCTGGCAGGGTCTCCCCCCTCTAATCCCTTCCCTTAAGCCCTGTGCTCACACAGCCAGGAGCAACTTGCCACTGGGAGCCCTGGCTCCCGCCTCATTTCAGCCCAGGGTGCCCCTCCAAGGATGCCCACTTCTGCTGCTGTTTCAGAGACCCCCAGGGACCGACACAGGGCTGGGCTCTGCTCTCGAAGGTGCAGCCAGATCCTGGAGGACACCCCTGCCAGTATCCCTGCGTCCCCACACCGTCCCCACCTGCAGCATCCACTGCAGCCCCTCAGCTGTCCCCAGGGACCTCTCATACACTGGCTAGGAGGCTGTGGACTGCGCGTCTCCCCTCTCCCTCCAAGAGGTCCTGCTCCCTCTGCCAAAACCCTGCAGGCAGGCAGGGGCATGGCTTGGCCCCTCCCTGTCCCCAATGGTTCTTAGGTGCCCCTATGTTGGAAGTAAAAATTGAAGCACTTTACTTTGGTTGTGTTTGATCACATTCTGCTTGGAAGCGGGTACCCCTCACTGCGTCCATGTGTCTGCGACCTGTATGGGGTGTCACCGCGTGTACATACTGTAAATTATTTATTAATGGCTAAATGCAAGTAAAGTTTGGTTTTTTCGTTTTGTTATTTTCTTTTAGACAACATGTTGGAGTTTGTCTTCTGAAGAGACTTTGGTTCTCTTAGAGGGTGGAAGGTTGACTTTGGTGGTGGGTGTCCCTGTGCAGCAAGCACATTTGGAGGGGCGTACACACATGTGTTCACAAGCGTCGTAAATGCATATGGCAGATGGGGCAGTTTAGTAACCCCAGCCCTTTCTCTAAAACTACTTTTCCTCCTTACAGTGAGCTGTCTTTGGGGCTTGACATGTCCAAGTTTCCTAGCTTGGTGACACGGGGACAGTCATGACATGTCCTCTGGGACAAGGTTGGGCAGGCTGGCCTGAGAGCCAGGGTGACTTCATCTCAGCCACCGTTGACAGTCTGGGAGCCCCACATGTGGGATTGTCACTGCTACTCTCCCGGCTGGTCCCCCTCACAGACAGCTGAGTGCAGGCACTGCAGAGGGGCCACTGTCCACCTCAGGGTCACTGCTGGCTGTCATCACATTTCATCCCTAAAAACCACCCAGTGAGTCAGGAACCAATTCAAGCCCGTTTTACAGATGATGAAACAGAGACTTAGATCAACTGATTTGCCTAGGGTTCTTTAGCAATGGTACACGTATGTCTGTTTTGCCCTGAAGTCCCTGCTCTTGGCACTAAATTCTATGAGGCAGAATAGCAGCACAGGTAAGCCAGGCCATATCCTGGCTTCTCTGCTTTCCCAGCTGTGTTGCCTTGGGCAAGTCACTGAACTAGTCTGAGCCTCTGTTCTTTCCTATGGGAAATGCGGAGTACCTACTGAATGACAGGGTTGTTCGGAGATTCAGTGCATTCATTCCTGTGAATTAGGAGAGGGCCTGGCACACAGTGATTGTCCACGGTTGGTGTCAGTGTTGTCATCCCAAAGCAAGAGAGATTGGGTGGGCAGACAGGGAAGAGAGCCACCTAGACCCTGGAAGCTTGGGAGTAGGTGAACTAAAAGGCTAGCATGGGAAGGAATCCAAAGAGTGAGCATTTACGACAATCCAAGGCAGAACAGAAAAGCCAAAAATAGGAGGGGAGAATTTTCTAGAGCCCTGCTCTTACACAGACTCCCAGAGAGAACCCAGGAGTCAGGCTTGGGAAGAAGGAGCCAGACTGGAATGCACACATCTTACCTAATTGCTGAACGGTCAGTAAGGATGGGCCTCTTGCCCTTGGTGGTAAGAGGGATGAAACAGCTCAAGGGTAGGCACCACTGAGGTAGGGACAGATTACTGAGAAGCCAGAACACACAGAAGGGAAAAAAGCTTGTTCATCAGATGAAAATGTTATATGGCCCGTGCCAGAAAATATTCTTGGTTTGGAATTTTTTCAGGACCCTAAATTTAACCAGCTGGAATCCTTATCCAAGCACTGTGCTACTAGTTGCCCTCATGAACATGGAAATTCGCATTTCATCATGAATATGGAACACAGCATCTTGCACTAAATGATCCTGAGAAGCAGCTTTGTCTTGCATCACAGGCTCGGTTTGGAGCAGAGACTCCTCGCTGCCCGCCAGCTGAGGCCGGCCGGAGGAAGTGAGTACATCAGCACGTGGAGGCTGGAGGCACCTCTGCCCACCCGTCCCAGCTCACCCGTCGGTGGCAAGAACTCAGGTTTCTGGTTTGGCAAAGCAGAATTTGTAAGGACAGCAAAGGCTGTCAATTGAATGCGAGTCCTTTATGATGGATGAAGGGGGCACATTGTGGGATGAAATGGTTACCAGAATGCTTGGCCGAGACCTGTTAGGGCCAGGCACGAGTGGAGATCGTCAGAGGGTGCCAGAGAGCAGCGTGGAGCAGGGGGTGACATTTGGGCTCAGGCTGCAGGCAGACTTGGCATCCAAACTGGCTCTGCCTGTCGCTAGCTGTGTGGTCTCCCTTGGATTTTTTGAGCCTTAGATTCCTGATGTGTAAAATGGAATTATGAATACCTACCTCCCAAGGTCATTATGGAAATCCAGTGAGCTAAGGCTCATAAATTGCCTCGCACACAGCCCTGGCACAGCATAAAGAGGCTGCCAAAAATGGCGGTCACCTCCCTTTGCAATTGTGTGTATCATTTATTCATTCAATAGCTACACTGTATGTACCTGGCACTGTGCTGGGGGACTACAACAGTGACCCAGACAGATTGCCTTTCACTCCCGTTGGGGAGACAAGTGGATAAACAAGTAACCTACAGCTGCTGTACAGAGCAGTGACTGGGGACCGTCAGGGGCTACTGCACAAGGCCAGTCTGAAGCAGGACAGTGGCAGAGATGTTACAAAATGATGGGCTTTGGGATTTAATATGAAGGTGGAGCTGGCAAGGCTTGGCGAACAGGAGAGGTTGAGGGGAGACCACAATGTTGTCTCCAGCAGTGAGATCTGAGCACCTGGGCAAACAGCGGTGCCATTTGCTGACTGAGAAGATCACAGGAAGATCAGGTTTGGGATGCTCAAATCAAAATTTTACTTAGGGGCATGGTAGCACAAGCAGCTACATTGTTTTGAATTTTTTAATTTAAATGATGTAAATGTCCCAGAGCAAATTTTAGAGGAGGGCAGTGCTCATAGAATAAACTTCCAAAATAAAGGGAAGAGTGTTATTTATAGCCAAACAAGCCAATTGCAAAGCCATGGTGGGTAGGAAGACTGGCAGGGCCACAGCGGGTCAGTCCCAGGCCATTCGCTTGGAAAACGACAGCTGGGCTCACGAAGGTTGGGCTTAACAGCTGCTGCCAAATTATGTGTGGTCTAAAGTTCTGATCCTGACGGAGAGCATGATGCTAACCTTTAAAAAAGAAAGTTGTAAGAACAGCAGGGACACTGGGGGAGAATTATCAAGTCCCCACAGAGAGCAGATGATGTGGTGGAGCTTCCGGAACATTCCGATTCAGTTCATGGCCTTGCCACTGGCTCGGGGAGTGACCTGGAAACTTAGTTTCCTTCCCTGCAAAACCCAGGTGGTGGTTCTACCACAGCGGTGCTTGGGAAGACTGATGCAGGAGGGGATAAGAAAGAATACAGGAAGGAAGACCAGGCGACCCACAGACGCCCACCACATGTGGCTCCTCCTCCACTTCCACCCCACCGCCTCATCCCTCCATGTCCCGCCAAATGCTCAGAGCCAGCCTCCATGGAGCAGCTCAGACATGCTAGGCTGTTCCCTGCTCCCATTCAAAGCCTAGGCAGGCTCTCTCAGAGGGGCTTGGTGGGCAGAGTGAACCTGGGTGGTCCTCAAGTCAAGGCTGAGGGCTGGATCACCAGGGACCAGGTCTGCCAAGTCAGGGTGCCTCTCCCCAGGGTTGAGCAGGACAACCCCAGCAACCGCCCCCTGGACTGGACACATCTTTCTCTTTGTTTGCTAATGACTGGGGATTAATCCCTTAGGCAAGTGCCCAAGGGTGTTGATAGCATTACTCTAACGGAAGGAGTCTTTCTCCCCTCCTTTCCTTCCTTGCACAAACATGCACAGGCCATCCCAATGTGGCTGGTGAGGTCTAGATTTGGGGACACATTTGTTTACAGCAAATATTTAACGAGGCCCTATGATGATCAGGCACTGGGCTGGATGTTGGGGACGCAGCCATGGTCACAGGAGATGGACGTGCCCGTCCTCATAGGACTCACCTCTAGTGAGTAGAGGTAGAGATGGTACCATAGGTGAGTTACCTTTGTGGTGCCCGCACTGGCCCCTCCTCCAGCAGGGTTGGGGGGGATGCAAAGTGGCAGAGGGGAGGGACACCCTGGTCCTTGTGCGTGCGCACTGGTTCTCTGAACTTGACCTTGAGCCACGTGCTTCATCTGAGCCTCACTGTCCTCAGCTACACGCGGGCAGTGGGGAGAGCTCATGAGAAAATACCAGTGCAGAAAAAGGCAGAGACCTTAAGAGCCGGGTGGAGTTGGGATGGAATCTGAGTTCTAACAGAGATTCTGTCCTGGACTAAACTCCACTCAGGCTCCCCTCAACTTTTCAAGTGGGCCTCGACTTTTGGACATCCGTGTTTATCTCTGCATTGTCCAATTTTAGCAAGAATCCTGCTAAATTAGTTTTGCTAGCATCCCCCACTCTCCAAATCTGATTGGCCACCACCCCAGGTGATGTCTGGTAACCCTGGACTATCTTTAGCAAGAATTCTCTTTGGTTAGTTTAGCCAGAATCCCCCCTCCCTGATGATTCCTCTTAGTAATTTTCCATCGACTGACCCCCACCCTGCTCTGTGGCTGTGCATTCCCACCTGCCCATGCTGTATTCAGAGTTGAGCCCAGACTCTCTCCCCCACTGCAAGACCCCATTGCAGTGGTCCCTGCAGCTATCAGATGGTCCCCTAAATGAAGTCTTCCTTATGGCTTTATCACGTGTCATGAATAATTTTTTCTTTTCCACCACTTCCCAGCTGTGTGGTCTTACGCAAGTTACCTAACATTTCTGGGCCTCAGAATCCTCAACTGAAAAATAGGGATAAATCCTGCCTCATGGGATTATCACAAGGACTAACTAAATGAAAAAAATATAATAAAGCAACAGGCCTAAGACTGACACTCAATAACCCTTGATAGATGGTTGGTGGCCCCTGCTCACAGGCCCATCCATAGGCTGCTTCATTTACACACAAGTCCAGGTCATGACCAGCTCAGGGTTCCCAAACATTCATGATACACAGACCCTGTCTAGGGATCAATAGTTCTTCAGGCCCTCCAGGGCTGATTTGAGTTAATTTCATTATTCATGGGGCTAGGTATAAGCTCTTTGTAATTATTGTTCCTTTCACCTATAAAATCAAGACACATTTACTAAATCAAGCCTAAATTAAACTACAAAATCATTAAAACTCAATGAACAGCAGTAATTTAAAGTGATGGATGATGTTTTGCAGACACCAAGCAGGCCCTCTTGAAGCGAGGAAGAAGGGATTCCAGGGCCCAGGGCCCCTGGAGCTCAGCCGCCTGCCACTAGTCCATTCCCTCTGCTGTACACTCTTAGGCCCTGTGAAACCTATCAGCTCATGTCCCCCAGTCCAACCTTTGACCCCAGTACAACCCTAAAGCACTGGGTCCCTTACTTCCTTTCTCCCTTCCAAATGCACCAGGATTTGCTTAAGTTGATTTTTAGAAAGATGTTCATTAACATGAAAACAAAAACTTTTAAAATTCCTCCAATGACCTCTGAGAACTATCACCCCCACTACACATTTGTAGCCCTGAGTTTGGGAAGGACTGAACTAGTCTATGTCGGGTGGGAGTGAGTGTCTCTGACTGGTATTCACACCCACTGTCAGATCTGAGCTCAAGAGTGACGGGGGACAGGGTTCAGTGGAGGAGATGAGGGCCTGTGGTTGGGACTTGGGGGCCATGGGAGCCCAGAGCAATGTGGCGAGAGGTGGCCCCAAAAGGAGCCTGAGGGGGCCCCATAGAGGCTTCATTTCCAGACTCTCTGGGGGTAGGGAGAGCTAAGGTGTGGGCTGGACCTCAGGACAGATCACCAGGTGTTGGCCAGGCATTACTGGGACAGGCAGCCTTGAGTATTCAGCCACAGTAGTGATAGTTCACCCTCCATGGTGCTAAGCACATGCCAGGCTCTTTCCTCCCAGCAGGGATGTGACACTGTTTTCCCAGGTTACATGTGCAGACTCCGAGGCCCTGGGCCAGGTCACAGCGTGAGGGATGCAGCCTGACTTAGAGGTGAACTGACTCTCCAGAGCCCATGCTCTCAGCCCAGCTGCTGCGAGGGCCCTGGGTCTCCTTGCTGGGCCTCAGCTCTCAGCTCTCCACTCTGCCACTGCCACCCCAGAACTTTCTACTCCTTACCTGCTCCCCTGGGCCAGAGCCTGGGCAGCAGGGGCTACAAGCCCAAGTGCCCCCACACAACCATTCTAAGCACTAGAATATTGAAATAATACCAGGATGGTTAGCAAATTGCCCTATTTACTGTTTGCCAAAGCCCCTAAATCCCCATCACCATTCCAGCTCAGTTTCCTGAAGGTCTCTGGCCCTTCCCACAACCCAGCAGATAAACAGTTAACTCCAGGAGCAGCAAAGAATCTTTAGGAAGCTGCTCTAAACCGGAACTGGCTACTTACTGCTTTAAATAATATTCCCATAATGCCCCCTGCCCACCGCACCCAGAGGCCTGGGAGTAGGGACCTGAACTCTGGAGGAGCCCCCATCCTGCTCAGCCCCCAGGAAAGCAGAGAAAGTAGCAGCCCCTCTATCCCCACACCCCCTCTCTGGACACCTCATAAGACAGGGCTCCAAGCCCAGCAGATGCCCTCAAGGCCACTGTCCAACCAGGGACTAGGACACATAAGGACCGTGAAGAATGAGCCTAATAGACCTGGCATTAGGCATTCACCTGTGAACACCTCCCCAGCACTCCATGAGCTGGGGGCAGGAGTCAGAGCTAGAGATGAACATGATCCGGTCCCTTGAGCCCCCATCAGGTGGGGACACCAGAGTCTCCAGGGGCTCTGATGGTGTCTGTGGGCCATACAGGGAAGGGGCCCACAGGAATTGGGATGGGAACGGCAGGGCCAGAGAAGCCATTCAGAAGAAATCAGGCTGGAACTGATGGTTGAAGACGCACAGGCATTCAGCAGGCAGATGGGGGTGATGGAGGAAGGAAAAGAGACTCTTCCTACAGTCAGCCTCAAATACCTGGGGCTGCAAGAGCAGTTTGGGCTAGCTATAGTCAGGGGGTTCAAGAGGGAGAGAGAAGATTAGAGCGGCCAGCAGGGGCAGGTCGCAGAGGGCCTCGGACCCAAACCAGAAAGTTTGGGGGTTAAGGTGAGGGTCACTGGGAACAGCAGAGTGACACCAGGGGTCTTGTGGCTCAGAGCAGTCCCTCCGGCTGCCACACAAAGGTGACAGTGAGGAGAGCCTGGACCAGCGGAGCAGGACCTGTCCATCCCTGTGCAGCGGCTGGCATGAGGGTGGAGGCGGGGCTGCTCACAGAGGCCAGTGAGGCCACCTCTCCCTGCAGCCTCCTCCCCGTCCCATCACACTTCCTGCAAGGACAAGGTGGCACCTTGTCTCCTGGGGTGTGCAGGGGGCTCTGTCATGGGCTCTGCAGCCAAGGGGAGCGGCCCACCAGAGCAGGTAAATGACTGCGGAGCCCTCCCCTGGGACTGGGCAGGCTGTTTGTGGATACCTGCTGCCCTCTGCAGGATGGTTCTAGAACCACATTCACTCAGAGGCCCTCAGTCTCAGCTTCAGACACCAGGAGGTGATCTCAAAATGATGCAGGGCCCAGCTGGGGTAGCAAGAGAGGTCTCCAGCTAACGGATGTCCCAACATCACCCACTGATGATCATGACAGGTGCTGAGCCCCTCCTGCTCGTGGACCTCACTCATCCCTGCCACAGCCTGGTGAGGGACTATCAGTGTCTGTATTTTGTAGGTGCGGTTTGGAGAGAGTTAGAGGAAGTACCTGAGAACACCAGCTGGTAAGGGACAGAACCAGGGTTCATACCCCGGTCTGTGCACCCCCAACCCACGCCCTCCAGCTGGTCCATGCACCTGCCCTGACCCCCTCCAGGACTCAGCTACCAGCACCCAGTCTGCCTACCTCTGACTGTTTTCTTCTTGGTGCTTACATGACTTTCCTCCTACTGTTTGCTTGTCTAGGGTCTGCCTCAGCAATGACCCCTCTCCAACTAGAATATCAGCTCCAAGATGGCAGGGGCCACATCCTTCTGGTTCACCGTGCAGGTCTCCAGGACCTGGAACAGAGCTGGCCCACAATAGGAGCTTGAGATCCTGGTCAAGGAAAACCTTCAGTCCTGTAACTGCCTGGTGCCAACAGTGTCTCCCCCAGCAGACTGTGAGTTCCCCCAGATGGTTTCAGTCCCTCCCTGCTGATCTTCCTGCTGCAGTTTAGTCTCCTCCAGAGCAAGCTACAGCTTTGCAGAAGCCTTTCTCCTCTGGCAAGAGAGCTGCTGGGTGGGACCCAGTGCTGGGCAAGTCCTGTCCTAGATCTTCCCCAAGCTCCCCAGCAGCCCTCTGGCTCTGTCCCTTCAGCCTCCACCCCCTCCCCAGCTGAGGACTGAACTCTTCTGGGTGGTCCTTAGGGTTACAATCCTTTTCCTTTTCTGCTGTGCACACCCTCACTTAAAAACCACATTAACCCAAGGAGCTGCCTCTTTCATTTGCAAATGAAGATGCAAAGGCGATCTGCCCCACTGCACACCAGGAGGAACCAAACTGGGCAACGCACTGACTCTTGCAGGCCCCTTTCCACACGCCAGAACCCTGAAGGCCACCACCAGTGCCTGTGGTTAGCGGGACTGTGCTTTGGTAACAACAATCCCCTCTTAGGTCACAAAAGAAACTAGTATAAAGATAACGTGTGCTAACACTCCATGTGGCAGCTAGCCCTGAGAAGTGAGCACCATGTTGCCCATCTCTGAGGTGAGAAGCCTGTAAGTCATCAACTTGTCCACGTTCCCATGAAAATCCAGGCCTGATCACACTGGTCATCCACCACATCGCATAGCCACAGAACTGACCAGGAAATCCCCAAGCCATCAAGCCCTGGGGAGAGTGCCACCACAACAGTGGGGGCAGGCTTCACCAGTACCCAGGTTTCTGCAGGACAGAGCTTTTATTCAGTCCAGCTGCATCTCTTTCCCACTTAAAACAGAATGAACACGAGGAAGGAAGGCTGTGGGATTCCAACCTTAAGATGGGATGGAAAGGGCTGGTGTGGGGTCTTTAGTTAAGACAAAGCCTCTATGTCAAAGCTAGTCCTGCTCCTTTAAGAAACACAGGTTGGGATCTGGATCCCAGACTCTGGTCTGGCAAACTGCAGCGACTTGGGTTTCAATAAGTGACCTTTCTGTTGGCGCTAATTGAGGAGGGTTTGCTGTGATGCCAGGCACGGGGAGGCCCTGCCAGGGAGGAGGGAGGAGGCAGGAGCCCTGGGCCCTCTGCTTCCAGTAAAAGGCAGGCGTCTTGGCACAGTCCGTTTCAAAGCCTTGCTGCTATTGTAAATCGTAAGCTGATTATTTCAGTGCTTGTTCTTAAAGTTTCCTCAAGTTGTTCCAGCTGGGCCGTGAGTTGCAACACGATCACAACACGATTGCGAGTCCAGTTTCTTTACAGGCAGGAAGAGCCCTGAGCTGGTGTTCACTCAGGAACTACGTGCACTAAAAGTCCCAGCCTGCCCTTCCTGCGCAGGCCAGGACTGAGCAAGGCCCCTGCATCCAAGTCCTTGGGTTAAGGGACAGGAGTCACAGGAGTTAGTCTTCAGCTGAATGGACACATGGCCTTATTTGGTACCAAGAATTAAGTGCTTCACAAAGATTTGAGTTGGGTTTCAAAGTTACCTGAATGTTAGTAAAAACCCTTGGGTCCGGGCAAACCTCTCCAACTCCTGTTCGACCAGGGATCTCCACCCACAGGCTCTGCCACCCTTCCTCTGTCTGGGTCACGCAGGGGCTGGGCCTGCCCCTGTGCCAAATTGCTAGAGTTAACATTTGTGTCAGTGTTTCCATTATAAAATGCTTCTCCCCCCCCCCCTTCAAGAATATATAACCCAACTGTTAAATTACCCGCAGAGCTACAGACTGGCAGACACAGACACGGTGTTTTTATTTCCTTCTGGATAGAGGGGGTGCACCCTGCAGGTCTCCCCAGGATCCTCCCCAGCAGGACTGACAATGGGGAAAGGAAGGGCAGTCCTGCACAGCCACAGATTCCAGAAACTCCAGGGCACCTTACCAAGTGCGGGGGCAACTGTTAACCTCAGCAATGGCTGCTCAGGAATTTAAAATCTTAGAAACCTGTGGTGTCAAGGCCTGGACCCAGTAACACAACTGGTGTTGGGAAGGGGGAAAAATGCTACTTTAAAAGATTCCATCTCACAAGCTGTCAAAAAATCTGGATGTGACCCAGCAACCAACATGAAAGAGAGACAAGGAGGTATAACTCCAGTCACATAGCTCACACCAAAATGCAAAGCAATGTGTTAGCCCAATTCTAAAAATCCTTAGTAACACTTTTTAATATACAAGAATCAAAAGTACAGCAGTTTTTACAATGTAGGAAAATTTAATACATACTATATAAACATTATTTACATCAGAAATCACTAGGACAGTGGTATTTTTCACAAATATAAATAATTACTGTTTAGTCAACAGGTTTTAAAAGTCCACAATTTTACAATAAAGAAAAACCACCTGTCCCCAGATGAGTGGGGCACAGATGGACTAAAGCAGCCTGGACCCTTAGCATGGCTCTCCTCACCCAACACAGCAGCCCTCGAACAAGCCAGAAGACCACTGGTGCTGGGCCTGGGCCCCCACTCCTGCTGACAAGTGGATTTTGGTCTGTAGGACTTCAGTGTCATTGAGTGAGTTCCTAAGTGAATCACGTTTGCACTGGGAGGCCTGACGCAACTTTCAGATCCATCAGGCTAGAATGTCTGCAGCACGGTGTAGAAGTGTTCGGGCTCCCTTCGAAGGGCTTAAGGAATGACTAAAAGGAGAGCAAGCCAAAGTGCCCTCAGACTGGGCTCTGTGAGAGCCTGGCTGCCTCACCCAAGCCCAGCTCTGAAAGACCACAGTGAGGAATGGGGCTCACCTGTCCTTCTCAATCCAGGTTCAGATTCTAGGTGATGCTGTCTCCCTCTTCCTCAATCCCTCCTATTTCTACCAACAATGAGGTCTTTCAAAGCCAGGATCCAGGGAATAAATACCATCCTCACAGATTTCTGGGGCAGCTTCTCCCATTCACAAGTGAGAGAATTTCTACCTGTGCAAATTTGTTTTTGATTTAAGCATACAATATTCATACTGATTTAAATCAATGAGGAAATGTCTTTCTCCCAACATCCTCTTCAAACATACCTCTATACCTAAAATAGATGTTTAATGGGGATACTGCAATTTTAGAATCAATGTAACACTGATCTGGCCAATATTGCCTTTTGCTACATCATATGGCACTCAGAGTCCTGAATCTGAACAAAAGGAAGTTCCTTTTTCTACATAATGAGACATGTTTGGGAATAACTCACATCTCCTACCAACAACTTGAGAGAAAACCTTGATGACGATGAAAATGCAGAGCCTCCAATGACGCCTCTGACCCTCCTCTCACTCCTGGAGGACACGATCCAACTTCCCGCAGGGGCTCACCCCCTTCCCACCTCCACGTCCTGTCACTCAAGGGCCAGGCAAGCCAACCTAACCTTCCCTTTTGGCTTGGGCAGGCAAACACAGGATAGTTTCAATATTATCAGCAAGAACCTCCATCTGTGGTTTCCTTATCACCGTGTGGCCCTCCTTTTCCACTGAGCAGTCACAGCAGGCCCTCTGGGAGGATGGGGGGGCGGGGCCAGGATGGCTCCCTTGCGACTTTGCTCCAGGGCATGCATGGTACAAGGCCAGGGCAAACAACCCCAGGTATCATAAGGAGTTAAGTAAGGAGGACATGGGCCCACTGAGCTCCCCACACAAGCTGCGAGGACCCAGACCCTAACCTGGAAACTCAGCCCCAGTCAGCCCCACAGAACTTTATGCAGCAAGGCACCACAGCCCTCCACAGCCACTTCCTGCTTCCCTCGGCAGTGCAACTAGGGCATGTCTGGGAAAAGGCATTAATGGTGCTGCCCAGACCACCAGCAAGTACATGATAGTGATTTCATGAAGTCCCCACAGGTTAGTTCAGGGAGTTCAACCCTGCCCATGTCCAACAGAAGGGTTCTCACCAGCTCTGAGCCTGGACACTTACAGGCACACCCCATGATCACGTCAGTTATTCTGTCTCCATCTAGAAAGGCCTCTGGACACTCTAACAATACTGGCAAGCTATACTGAGAATGAAAAAAACTGAAGGCCCCAGCATCAGTAAATTGGAAGGGGCCTGCTTAATTGATACAACCAACTTGCCTCCCAGCCCTGACCCAATTCAGCTCTAGTGTGACTCTGTCTATAGTCCAGTCACTCTCTGTCCTTGGATGCTTCCTATTTTGGGAAAAATTTAACTTAGGTTTATACTTTACTTGATCTTATTACAAAAGAAACTGAGTTCAATTCTAGTAATCTCCAACTAGCAGTGGAAACTCGTTCACCACAGGTGACTTATTTTCACCTGATCACCACACACGTCAGGAGATGTATGATTCTGTATAACCTACCACTTCAAGCTGTGCGAAGGGAACTAAAACACAGTTGCAAATGTTGACCTACTCCAATACTGAAAGCTTCCCCCACTTGCTGGCACTACCAGACACCCACATTAGAAAACCTGTTCACTGCCAGCACTAGCCTTCCAGCAACAAGGTGGTCAGCAGGCCTACCTTGCTTCCCCCTCTCTAGGACCTGTCATTTCCTTCTCACCAAAGGAATCAAATCCACCAGGGATTCCGATTCCCTGGCCACAAGACCACCCACCCTACCCCCCACCCTGTACACTCACTCAGCCCACTCCCCAATCAAGTAAGAGCCACGCTGATGTCAATGTTGCCTAACTCACAGTACTCAAAAGTCAGCCAGAGGGACCCTACTTTCCCTGGGACAGGGGGAAAAGAAAGCCTACTCTGGAGACTAAATCTTAGAAATGTACAAAGACAGTGTGGGAAAAATTAGTGTTGGTAGGGAAGAGGACTACTGTGGAAGTTGTTTCCCTCTCTCTTCATCCCCCACCCCTCCCCATCCCCATCCCACAGGTTTCACATATTGAGGCTGAGTGTATCACTTCTCCCAAGAATGCATTTAAGGGGTGCATCAGCAACCCCATTCAAGTCCTATGATGTGAGACCCCACCCTCTTGTCCCCACTCCCTGTCAGCAGCATCCGTCATGTCACAGGGAACCAAATCCCACTGTCCATCAGGTCCCAGAAGCCTTCATGCACCAATTCCTTCCCCTGACCACGACACCAAGGTCCAGGGAACATGGGCCCTGGCAATAAAACATTCATGACTCTCAAGATCCTCTATTCCTTCACTGGGGAAACACAGCCCAATGAAGCTGGTACACAAAAAGTAACCTCCTCCTCCTAGCACCTATCAAAGTGGGAGGCCAGAACTAGGCTGGAATATGGGGTGCCAAAGTGCAAGAGTGGTAACCCGAATCAAAGCTGGACTGAACAAAAGGCCCCCTGGCTCCTTGAAGTGCTCCCTCAGCCGGTGAGGTGACAGCAGCAGCATGTCCAGAAATTCCACTTACTGGTCTAGATACCTGGCTACTGTTGGATCAGACCAAAAATATCCACGTGCTTGATGACTCCTGCTCTCCCCTTTCCAAGCTGTCCTTTATGTTTTCCGAACATTCCAGTTATAATCTGGGTTGTTTTTCTGTTCTAATGATCTCTCCAAAGGAGACCTATGATCCAGGGGTGACTTGGAATCGTGCGGAGATTTCTGAGAAGGGGGTGAGCGAGGATCTGAGACTGCAGGGTGCAATGGGGGTAGGGGCTGTTTATATTCCCCCAATTTGTCTGTGTGGAAAGAGCGGTAATGGTCTGAGGGTCCCTGGCCATGGTATCCCATAGGAGGTCGATGATCAGACATTCGTCGGAAATCCTGCTGGTGGTAATTTTGAGGCCTAAAGTCATCAGACCTCCTCCGCTTGGAGTCATGATGGTGCCTGAAACAGAGGTGCAAGGATTAGATGAAAGACCAAAGCTAGACTCCCATCCCCTCATCATCCATTGGCTCTTCCTCACACACTCAGGCTCAAGGACACTTCCAAGGGACTTAAAGACAAATTACATTACTAGGAATCAAAACAAGAAAACTAAAGTAATAACAAGAGTCATTTAATACCTATTGGAAAGGCACATCTTATTAAATGACATAAGCCTCATCAAGCCTGTATACAAGTACACACTTGAAGAATCACTGATAGCTTCATAAACCCATACACCCTTCAGGAAAAAGTTGACAAGATCTACACTTTCATATTCCTTGACCCAGCACAGGAGAAAAAGAACCACAGAAATTATTCTGTAAGTTACTGGTAACAGCAAAAGCTACAATCAACCTAAATTACTCAATAGTTAAGTGAAAGGTTAATAAAATTATTTTAAAAATGGACTCAATGTGAAGAGTATTAAAATCCATAGTTCAGACCGTGCATGGCAAACTGCTTGTTATATTATTAAAAGCGAACTGCTATAACTCAACCACAAAAAGATAAACAACCCAATTCAAAAATAGGAAAAGGGCTTGAATAGGTATTTCTTCAAAGAAAATATACAAATGGCCACTAAGCACCTGAAAACATGCTCAACATCATTAATCACTAGGGAAATGCAAATCAAACTCACAATGAGACCACTATACACACACATTAGGATAGCTATATTTAAAAAAATAAAAATAAAAGCAGAAAATAAGTGTTGACAAAGATGTGGAAAAATTACAACTTTCATACACTGCTGGTAGGAATGTAAAATGGTTCAGCTACTGTGAGTAACAATTTGGTGGTTCCTACAAAGTTAAAGAATTATCAAATAAAACAGTTCCACTTCTAGGTATATATCCAAAAGAACTGAAAACAGGTATCCAAACAAATACATGTACACTAATATTCATTGCAACATTATTTACAAAAGCCGAAAGATGGAAACAACTCAAATGTCCATCAACAAATGAATGGATAAAAACAAAATGTTGTATATCTACAATGGAATATTATTCAGCCATAAAATAGAATGAAATACTGATACATGCTACAGCATGTATGAACCTTGAAAACATTATGCTACGTGAAAGACACCAGACACAAAAAGTCACAGATTGTATGATTCCTTCTGCATGAAATGTCCAGAATAAGTAAACCCATAGAGCCAGAATGCAGATTGGTAGTTGCCAGAGGCTGGGGAGAGAGAAGAATAGGAAATGACTGCTTAACGATTACAGGGTTTTCTTTGGGGTGATGAAAGTGTTTTAGAATTAGATAGAAGTGGTAGCTGCACAACCCTGTGAAAGTATTAATGCCACTGAATTGTTCACTTTACAATGGTTCATTTACATAATGTGAATTGCACCTCAATAAATAAGAGAAAGAGAGAGGAAAAATAAGGCAACTTCACATCCCAGTCAAGACGGAGTAATAGGCACTAGAGATTTACCCTCCCATCTGAAACAACCAGAAATGGACAAAATATATACAACAGTGGTTTTCAAGACACAAGACACCAGACATCAGGCAATGAAGAATAGTGATCCTAGAGGGATGGACACTAATGAGATGTGCCTTCTAACTGCCCCTGTTCACTACTGTGAGAGTTTCCAGGCTGTAACACAGGAAGGAGGAAACCCAGGAAAAGGTCAACAGACTCCAAGTTCAGAGTCTGGGGGGACCCAAGGCAGCCAGAGTTCAAAGGATGTAGTGCAAGACAAGAGAATTCTACACAGAGAAAGAAACTTGAAGATCCACAGAGGATTCCCCTCAACTATCCAATTGGATATTGTTCAGAGTATGTGAGGAAACTACCTAAGGCCAGGGAAAGAACCACCCAGAAGGATTAGAGGTAATGGTATCCTGTGTTCACAGAGAATCACAGTAGTACCTGTTCTTACCAGCCAAATCAAAAACCCTCCAGATTCACAGGGCATTGGGTAGAGTGCAATGAAGGTCTTTGCCTTCCGGGAATAATTAGCCCTTGACTAAGCACTACTTCATTTCTGCCTAACAATTCTTAACAAGATCTGAGAGAATCAAACTGCTTCTAAGTAACCTGCATCTCATAACAAAGCAACATAATATTTACAGGAATAAAAAGTATCCAGTGTTCAACAAGGTAAATTTTATATCTGGCATCTAATCAAAAATTACCAGGCATGAAAAGCACCAGGAAAATGAGACCCCAAATGAGATAAATTAACCAACTGAAACTAACCCAAAATATAGAATTAGCAGATAAGGACATTAAAACCATTTTTACAACTATAGCTCAGATTTCAAAAGGTTAAATAGAGACATGAAAGATTAAAAAAAAGAAGAAGACCCAAATACAACTTTTAGAAGTAAAACTACAATATATGAAATGCAAAATATACTAGATGGGCCTCACAAGAGACTAGACATTGAAAAAAATACATTAATGAACTTGAAAACATAGCAATAGAAACTGAAAAGAAAAATGAAATAGAGAGAAAATATAATTTTAAAAAATTAACAAAACATGAGTGAGATGTGAGACAACTTGAAGCAAGCTAATAAAGGTGTGACTGGAAACTCCAAAGGAGAAGAGAGAAAAGGGGAACAGAAAAAATATTTGAAGGATATTGTAAAAATTCCCAAATTTTATGGAAAAAATAAACCCACAGATCCAAGAAACTCAATAACTCCCAAGCACAAGAAAAACAAGGAAAAACACACCAAGCACATCATAATCAGTGATTTAAAAAAAAAAAAAAAAAAAAAAGCAGCATTATGTAAAAAGGAAGAAAGATAAGAATGACAGATTTTTCATCAGAAACAATGCAAGGAGATGGTACAGCCACATCTTTAAAGTACTGGAAAGAATTGTCAATCTAGAAATTTATACCTTTGAAAGAAAATTTAAGGGCCGAGCCCGTGGCGCACTCGGTAGCGTGCTGCGCTGGTAGCGCGGCGACGCTCCCGCCGCGGGTTCGGATCCTATATAGGAATGACCAGTGCACTCACTGGCTGAGTGCCGGTCACGAAAAAAAAAAAAAAAAAAAAAAAAAAAAAAAAAAACGAAAGAAAATTTATACTTTTGAAAGAAAAAATATCTTTCAAAAGTGAAGGCAAAATACTCTTTCGGACATACATATAAACTCTGAAAGAATTTATCACCAGTACGCCCACACTAAAAAGTCCTTCAGGCAGAAGAAAAATGATACCAGACAGAAATACAGACCTACACAAAGGAATGCAGGGCAAATGCCCACTGGAGCCAGACCAGACAATTTAGAAGGGTAGGGTGATGGGTAGAGGAGACAGTGGGGATGGCCGCTACTCGGCTATACCTGCTCTGCTAATGCAGCCTGCTGTTACCAGATCTTCCAAAAAGAAAACAGATCATTGAGATGTATATATGAAATTTTCCCACTTTAAATTCAAGATGCAGTCCAAACAAAGCATGTCATCAGCCTAGGGAACCAAAGCTGCTACGAGGTTAAAATATAGCCAAGTCCTAAAATTAGGAAATATAGGTAAGACCTCTTTAGTTCTTCCTGTACCTGCTCTAATTAATTTAAAACCTTGGCTCATCACATCACTAGTGGTATTGTATAGTTGTGAAGTGGGGACAACTGCAAAAGGCTTTGAGTCTTATTAAATTATGGGCTCCTGGCGGGCAAGAACCACAGGCTGATAGCCATACTAGATGGCAGGGATTCCAGGATGGGTGAGAGCCTGGCACAGAGCTTAGTAACTCTGGCTGCTAACTCCAATATTTTATAGCTACCACTTCACTAGATTTCCTCAAAGGCAGAAAAATCTTTTCTTGAGGGGCCAGCCCGTGGCTCACTTGGGAGAGTGTGGTGCTGATAACACCAAGGCTACGGGTTTAGATCCGTATCTAGGGATGGCCAGTTAGCTCACTTAGGAAAGCGTGGTGCTGACAACACCAAGTCAAGGGTTAAGATCCCCTTACCAGTCATCTTTAAAAAAAAGAAAAGAAAAAGAAAAATCTTTTCCTGCACAGGTAAAATGATGAAACCATAAGACTCAGAGAATAAAACATAGAACCTATAACCTGGCCTTAAAGGCTCCCCTCGCACCCTGTCCAACTATCCAACCTGCTAATCTCTGGGCATCCCTTCCTATATGCCTACTCTTGGCCTGGGCCTGTGATACCTATTTCATTTCTCTAGCTTGCTAACTCTTCAGGACCCAGATTAAGAATTACAGTTTCCCCTATTCGTCAGCCCTCAGGAAAAACTCCTAATCCCAAGAGAAACTCAAAAACCCCTACTCCTGACCATCACTAAGCACAGTGTCAGTTAACTGCCTCCACCAAGACTTCCCTCTAGTACCCTGAAGATGCTTCAATGGCAGAGACATCTGATCAGACTTGGGACTGTGGCTGACATACGATGATATAGTCAGTAATCATCTAATAGACAGAAACATTAATATATATGTCACTGTCTATCCCCCTGTAAAAAGCTCATCACAGAGGTCAATGCCTGGTGTCTCAGGGCCTTCTGCATACCTGTCATAATAATCTCTGTGTCCCCGATGATCTCGGTCGCTGCTATACTGGTCATAAGGTCTCTTTCTGGACAGGTTGTTGGGACGATAACTTCCAGAACGATGGGCATCCATATGTCGCCGGTCCCCATAATGGTGGTCCTTGTACCAGTGCTGTTCATACTGATGGTGCCTGTCACTGCCCCACGGAGGGTTGTTGCCACCACCATAGTTGAACTTTCTTTCTCTCTGCCAGTCTCCTCGATCTACAGAAAAGGAAAGAACAATCTGATGACTACAAGTATGGCTGAATTTCACTTTTGCTAAAGTTTAAACTTAAAGGCTGACAAATGTTACAAACATACATTAAATTTCCTCGTTCTTGGCCTTGTTGTGGTTAACATACCAGTATGGTAATTAGTCCTAACATCCTTTCCCCCAAAATTTTAAAGTAAAAGAAAACTCATCACCTCTCTCCTTCTGAAATCTCAAGAACTATCGCTTTTCATTTTCCATAACTGCCTACCTACCAATCTGTGGCAGACCCTTAAAATAAGGTTTCACTCAAAAAAAACTAAAACCAAGCAGTAATTCAGAAACCAGTGCTGCTGACTTTCACAGCTACAAGATAATATCCTCTGTTTACACATCTAAAGTTTATTTAATCTGTTGTTACTACAATTTGTGCCTGATCTCTGAAAATCTCTCCAGACTACACTTACTGATTCTACTATTCTTCCCTACCCACATCAAAGAAATGGACTTCCTCTTGTAAAAAGTAATCCCTCAAAAAAAATAAATAAATAAATAAAAAATAAAAAAATAAAAAGTAATCCCTCTAACTTTGGACCTGGATCAGCACTCTAACTCTTAAGAATAAGGCCAACTAAAATCCATCTTAGCTTCTGTAGGCTCCCCTTCCTCCTAAGGAAAAGGAGGCATTTAAATCGGAAAAGGTGGCAAAAACACAGAGGCCCAGGGATGGAGGCTGTAGTAGGTTGAACTGTGGCCCCCAAATATGTCTACCCAGAAACTCTAAGTGTGACTTTACTTAGAATTAGGGTCTTTGCATATGTAATTACGTTAAGGATCTCGGGATGAGATCATCTTGGATTTAGGTTGAACCTTAAATCCAATGATAGATATCCTTTTACAAGAAAGGCAGAGGGATATAGGAGACAGAGACACAGAAGAAGGCCATTTAAAGAT
Source organism: Cynocephalus volans (assembly GCF_027409185.1). Classification (NCBI taxonomy): domain Eukaryota; kingdom Metazoa; phylum Chordata; class Mammalia; order Dermoptera; family Cynocephalidae; genus Cynocephalus; species Cynocephalus volans. Next base: position 50,237,714 of record NC_084462.1, read on the forward strand.
GGAAGAAGTGATTAGTGTGACACAGCTACAAGTCAAGGAACACCAAGGATTGTTGGCAGCCACCAGAAGGTAAGGGACAGGCATGAAACAGAGGCTCTCTCAAAGCCCTGAAAGAATCAACCCTGCTGACACCTTGATTTAAGACTTCTGGCCTCCAGAACTATGAGAAAATAAATTTCTGATGTTTTAAGCCACGCAGTTTGTTATGTGCTGCCTTAGAAAACTAACAGAGAGGATTAACCAGAAGGAATTATGTGGACTCATGGGAAATACATCTTTTGTCCACAATTATGTTAAGATCCAACACATGCCACCAAATAAATGTCTCTACTTATTTTGCTGGCCTTGTAGTATTTTTCTACAGAGCCAAAGAATAACACTATCAAGTGACCTTTGCAGTTGACAAATTGATACCATTTTAGTATAATGTACAATCAGTAGTTTAAGTTCATTGCTGATCCAGATGGATCAGACCATCTGGATCACCACAAAGTAAAATCAACCTAGGGATTAACAAACAGCAACAAAAAGTGACACCTTCTCAACTGAAAGGATTATTTGAAGATGGCTCCAAATCAAATGGAAAATAAGATTTCAAACAGGGTGTCAATGCCTATGAAACAGTAGAGATGTTTAAAACTCAAGCCAAGTCATTTATTTCCAGAGTAAATCAAACAGTGCTTACTTTCTTCTTGAATCCTCCATGAGGGAAGTCACTGCTTAGGAAGTATTGAGCTATTAAGGAGATGGGTGAGGAATCCAAGGTTTAAATTAAAAAATGTAATTAGCTTAAGAAGGTCTTTTAAAAGATTCAGAATATAAAATAAGTGCCATCATATGAATTACACAAAACCAGCCTAAAACCAGAAAAAAGTCAGTTTAACTAATACAACTAGCTCTAAAAACATGAAAACAACTCCTAATCATCCTGTACAGTCATTGGCTGTTTTTCCCCTCCATAAAGTGACGATCAACTAATTTTTAACTATGTAGATTTTTAAGATTAGAGGATGTGGAACTTCTGCTTCCAGGGAGAGTAGCTTGCAGCAGAATCACACTCTGCCAAGGACACTTAGAAAGGCAAGATCAACAAAAAACAATCTGCTTAAAGGCATCAAAGAGCAGCTAAAACAATCAGGACTAGAAGGACTAAGATTCCAAAAATCAGAAAACTTCTGCATCCACTAAAGAGATCTATGATTCTGAGCATCACAAGAGGCTGAGGATCTGGGATTTTCCCAGGGAGAGGACCACTACTGGAGGAACAGAGAAGTGAGCTGAGCTGTTGGTGGTCTTTCTAGGCTAGAGTGACATTGGAGACTTGAGGGACTTCAAATACATGGCCAGTTTTCCCATAAGGCATTTGCTGAATCTCCAGACAGCAGGAGGTTAAAAAGTTGAACTGAGAACCCTCTGAAAAGTAGAGCAGTTTGGGGGCTGTCTCATGGTGCTGAGGAAACAAAGATGAGAAGTTAAGACCTTCTGGAAGGGAAGGGAGAGGCAGTGATACAACTGGCCCTCAGCTGAGCACTCTGAAGAGCTAAGCCCCAGGACAAAGGTAAACCAGAGGTGGACTCAGTGAAGAGGAACACCCCCCACTACATGTGCCGGAAGGGGAAAGGGTGAATTCTCTCTGGAGGAAAGCAACATCATCTAGAACTTCTACAATTTTTACAATGCCGTGTTCCCCATCTAAGCAAAAATAGCTAGGCATACCGAAAGACAGGACCATATGACTGAAAACCAAGAGAAAAAAGTATAATAGAAAATAACTCACAATAAGTCAGATATTGGAGGAATTAGAGGGCAAAGATTTTTGAATAACTATAATTATTTTTTTAAAAAGAGGAAAAGATGGAGAAAATAGTTTTTAAATGCTTGAGATTTTACCAAATAACTGGAACATATTTCTTCTTTAAATCAAATGGAAATTCTAGAACAGAAGTTTAGAAAGGAATGTATACTTCATTTTGATTTATGGAATATTTAAATCTTCGTAAAACAAATCTTATACTATGCTTCTAAACATACTATAAAATTTTTACTATTTCTATATTTTCTAATATTTTCTATATTACTATATAATATTTACTATATTTTTACTATATAATTTTTTACTAATTTTTACTATAATTTTTTACTATTCTTTTTTTCCCTTTCTTCTCATTTTTATCTTTAAAAGTAATTCATTTTCACTGTAACCAGTGAAACAAAAGACAATGGATGTTTTTTTTTTTTTTTCGTTTTTTCGTGACCGGCACTCAGCCAGTGAGTACACCGGTCAGTCCTATATAGGATCCGAACCCGCAGCGGGAGCGTCGCCGCGCTGCCAGCGCAGCACTCTACCAAGTGCGCCACGGGCTCGGCCCGACAATGGATGTTATTAACTTTCTCCAACTTCCCCTCCATTTCTACCATCCTAAGGTAACTCATTAATAATCAAATGTATATATTCACATCTTTCTCTATGCTTATAGAAACATATACTGTGGAAAAGTTTGATGGCTCCTCAAAAAGTTAAACACAGAATTACTATATGAAGAACCAGCAGTTCCATTCCTAGGTATATACTTAAAAATAAGTATTCAAATGTTCACATTAGTCCAAAAGTAGAAACAATCCAAATGTCCTTCAGCAAATGAACAGATAAACAAAATGTGGAATAGCCATACAAAGGAATATTATCCTGTCATAAAAAGTAACTAAGTACTGATACTTGCTACAGTTTGGACAAACCTTGGAAACATTATCCTAAGTGAAAGAAGCCAGACACAAAAGGTCCCATATTATAAGACTTCATTTATATGAAATATCCAGAATAGGTAGATCCAGAGAGACAGAATGCAGACTAGTAGTTGCCAGAGGCTGAGGGAGGGGGAAGGAAACAGGGAAAAACTGCTTAATGGATATGGGATTTCCATTTGACGTGACAGAGAAGTTTTGGAACTAGATAGAAGAGGTGGCTGCACGACACTGTGAATGTGCTAAATGCCACTGAATCGTTCACTTACAAATAGTTATGTTTGTTATGTGAACTTCACCTCAATAAATTCAAAAGCGTGCACGCATAATGGATTTTTGTTGTGACTGCTTCTTTTTCCCTCCAATTTTTTTTATCCAAGAAGCCAATTCATTATTTTCAATAACTGATAATAACATTAAGTACAAATGCCCTATTGGTCATTAACCATTCCACTATTAATGGACATTCAAGTTGCCTTTTGCCATCATAAGGCTGAAACAGCATCCTCAAACAGGTATGTGTTTTCATTTCTATAAGAGAGACTCCAAAAAAGGAATTACTGTTGTCAAAGGGCCTATACATTTAGATATTTCAGATTTTCTGAAAACACTGTATCAATTAACACTCTTAGCAACCGGTGTGTATTCCTTTCAATTTTTGTTGATTTGAATGGATAAAAAAAAATTGATTTACTTATTGTTGCTTTAATTTATATTTCCCTAGAAGCAAGGTTGGTCATCCTGTCATATTGGCTATTTGAATTTTCTCTTCTTTGTATATTACCCAATTTTATTTATTTATTTTTACACCATACAAGCTCTACAGAGTTCATTTTTTTCTAATCAAATTTCCAAAATTTTAATTTAATCTGCATTCTTTTTCTTTAAGCTTTGCTTTCAAGATTGCAGTCTTTTAAACTTTAATAGAAAAACCAAAATTGTATATACTTATTGCATACAATGTTTTGAAACATGTATACACTGTGGAATGGCTTAATCAAGCTAATTAACGTGTGCCTTACCTCACATACTTTTTTTGTGTGGTGAGAACACTTAAAGTCTATTCTCTCTGTGATTTTCAAGAATACATTATTATTAACTACAATCATTATACTGTACAACAGATCACCTGATCTTATTCCTTCTAACTGAAATTTTGTATCTTTTGACCAACATCTCCCCAACTTCACCTCCTTCCCCCAGCCCCTTGTAACCAATGTTCTACTCTTTGCTTCTATGAGATCAACTTTTTAAAATTCCACACATAAGTGAGATCATGCATTATCCGGCTTTCTGTGCTTGGCTTATTTCACTTAACATAACATCCTCCACGTTCATTCATGCTGTCACAATGAGGATTTCCTTCTTTTTTAAGGCTGAATAGTATTCCCTTCTGTATACATACTTCATTTTCTTTATTTACTCATCTGTTGATGGACATTTAGGTTGATTCCATATCTTGGCTACTGTGAATAATGTTTCAGTGAATAAGGGAGTGCAGACATCTCTTCGACAAACTGATTTCATTTCCTTTGGATATACACCCAGTGGTGGGATTGCTGGATCATATGGTAGTTCTATTTTTAATTTTATGAGGAACCTCCAAACTGTTTTCCATAATGGCTGTACTAATTTACATTCCCATCAACAATATGCAGGATTCATGTTTTGCCTCATCCTTACCAACACTTATCTTTTGGCTTTCTCATAGCCAGTCTAAGAAGTGTGAGGTGATATCTCACTGTAGTTTTAATTTGCTTTCCCTGATGAAAAGTGATATTGAGCATTTTTTCATATACCTGTTGGCCATGTGTATGTCTTCTTTTGAAAAATGCCTATGCAGATCCTTTGTCCATTTTTTAATTAGGTTATTTTCTTGCTATTAAGTTGTTTAAGTTCTTTATATATTTTGGATATCAACCTCTTATCAGATGTATGGTTTGAAAGTATTTTCTCCCTTTACATAGATAGTCTCTTCACTCTGTTGACTGTCATTTGTCCATTTTTCTATTTGGTTATTTTTTTGTTATTACTTACAAAGGCTCTTTCAATATTATCAGTTTTCACCATTTACCTGTCATACAGAATGTAAACTTTTCCCTCAGTCTATCATTTGTCTGTTTGTTTATGGTAGCTATGTTCTTCTTAATCTGAAGTTGAAGTCCTCTGAATCTTTTATTTCATGCTTTATCTTATTAAAAGAGAGGGCAACAAAGTGTTGGAGAAGAATAAAGCACAAAGTACCAGCTATGTCTTTGTAAAATGAAATGATTGTGTTTTCTGGAACCTCTTTGAAAAACTCCACTTAATGACCTACCTGCATTACTAAAATGTCTCTTGTTGGGATGATTGTAGTTATCTCTTGTGTGTCCATGCATCTGTGGGCCATGGGAGGCAGGCAAATGAGGCTTCTGAGGGTGAAGATTGTGCGAGGTATGGGACTGAGATATCAGAGAATCCCGGCTTGAGCCCGAGGCCTCTGGTCGAAATGGTTTCTTACCACCAATCATGTCACCTTTCTTCTTTTGCTCCTTTAAGTAAAGGAAACCAAAGAAGCTCAAGATCCCAGGCTTAATACCCAAGAGCAGAATAAAGATCAGCAACTCTAAATATTTCCCGCTTGTCCTTTTAACTTTGGACCTGCCACTTACTATCTTTCTTACCAAAATATGCTCGCAAATTCCACTGAGCTCACAACAGTGATCCATCTGCTGAGTTTGACTTACTAGGTCACTACAAGAAAACCAGCCTCTGCTGACAAGCACCTGTGAGAACGTAAGCACAGACGGCTGGAAGTCACTGCGCTTGGTATGGAACAGATGCCCAGGCTGCCAGCACTCTCAGGGGATCATCATGGACCACACAAACCCAGGACTACAAACTTAACAGGGCTAACTAGACCAAATAACCCCTGACTGTGCAGTGGGAACTAGTTCTTATGCCAAAGTCACCAGGCTCAATATCTAAATATGTGGATAACATCACTCCCTTACCACACAAGTAAATTGTTCAATATGAAAACATCAGAAATAAAGCCTAAAAAAAAAGGTAAAGTGACCTAAAATCTAACCACCAAGGGAATTACTGCTAATAATTTGTTCCATATCTTTTGAAGCTTTTCTTCATGTTTAAACAATTTTTAAACAAAAATATTTGGTATTCTATTTTCACTTAATACTTATTCCTACAATATTATATTTAATAGTTGAATAGTACTCCTGACATAGACGTATCGTGATCTATTTAACCTATTTCTTGTTAGACATCGAAGTCATTTCCATTATAAACATGTTTATATCTTTAATTACGCCCTTAAACTAAATTCTTAGAAGCAGAATTGCATGCTTTAGTCTTTTGATAAATCTTGCATCAGCCTCCAGAATGTTTGTAACAATGTATACCCCCCCATTAGTATGATATCACTATTTTTCTTATTCCACTTATACTAATTTCTGATACTTAAATTAATGATGCCCTTTACCATTATGTGTCCAACTTTAGATTTCTATCCTAACTCTCTCATAAGGACCTTTCCCAACTATTTCATTCCCTCCTGGAGACTTTCCAGATTACTCTATCACAGACTTTTTTATAATGCTTAAAATCTGCACTAACAGTCAGAAATATCAGTGTATTATTCCTGTATGTTACTGCTATATCATACTCTCTTGCATGTAAAACTGAATTATAAATTGCTTGAGGGTATTGCTTCACAGACCAACATAGTGCTGGGCAGAATGTAAGTTCATGCAACAAATACTTCTGAGTGCATACCCTGTCCTTGGCACCATTCCAGGCACTAAGGATACAGCAGTGGATGAGAGACATAAAATCTCTGCCTTCATGGAGTTGACATGTTAGCACAGGTGGTATTAAATGTTCATAGACTGATCCTAACTGGATGATTTGGGTAGGGCCTACATGGCAAGTCAGCAGATCTGTAAATGGGCATGCCTACACAGGAACACTGCCTCAACAGCATCAGGCCAAGTCCCTTCTGCACCCATCTCCCTATGGCAAAGAAGGGGAGGCAAGTTGTGGGCACCTTCTCATGTTTGCTCCTTTAAGTGAGCAGTTGGGACCCTCTATGTACAAAAGTTGGAAGGACACCAAGTACATTGCCCAGAAAAGAGGAGGAAAAGTACTTTCTGCCCACAACCCTGTTAGCTATTAGGAGGCACATTTATAAGCTGCCATAAGACATGTACATATGGAAGAAGAAAAGACCTGGTGAATAAATGATTCCAGGACATAAGAACACAGGGTAACAACTCCTTGTCAGAATTTTAACACTGGCTATTTTACCCATCTGGTCTTATTGTTTGACTGCTAGTGGAGTATGTTGAGAAACTGCACAGCTAACACAGTGAAAGAGCACACTATACAAGAAAAGACTGGCTGCAGGCTCAGCCCACACACTTTTCTGCAACCTGTGGTAACTTTCTTCACCCTTCTTGGATGTGGGCCTCCATCTGTCAAGTAACGGCAAAGAACCAGTAACCCTTCTAGCACCAACAACCACCCATGATTCTATAATCACCTCCCCAGGAAAAAACAATAATTAAGAAGTTTTTCTCTGAAATTGTTTTATCTTGATTGTATGAATTGGGATTAAATTTTTATTTCACCTCCTCTTCTTGAGATCTTTTCTTATGAGCCATCTTGTATAACTTATGTAGTTTTCGAGCATCAAATTCTGTAAACTTGGAAACAAATATCCATAAGTTCCTAAAAAACAAAAAAAAAAAACCAGTTCTGGTGAATTATAGAACTTAAAAAATAGCTTTTTATCTCTTTATGGATGGCAAGCTATTGAATTTGGCTGCAGAATACTCTCCAAGTATAGAAATTAAGTTACAGAAATATTCTTCAAGGTCTCTGCATCAATAACACATTTATATGCTTTTGTCAAAGAAGTTTGACCAAGGAGTCTAAAAACTATAGGGTTCTGTCAATAGCTACAATCCCTCTAAATTATATCAGTGGAGCCCAGGCCTAGGTCCTAACAGTTTTCCCCCTCCTTCCCCACTTTCTGGACTCTGCCACACAAGCCATCACCACCATGACCACCACCTCCCATGCTGGGGCCTACATTTAGTTAATCATCTCCGTGTTACTGCCCCTCTTTCCTCCCAGTCATTACCACTGAGGCCAGTCATTTCTTCCATAACATTCAGTGACTCCTCCTTCCCTCCAACTCCATTACACTCACCCTATCATGGCATTACTGTGCAACAGGGGAGTGATATGAAAAAACAAGTGTTTAGAAAAAGGAGGCATGGCCAGTCAGAAAAAGAGTCTCATATCATCTCAAATTTTCTGAGAATAAGCCAGTAAACCCAGCATCACTGTCTTTCTCTTGTAAAATACATTAATGAAAACATCCTTCTCCCTCAAAAGGCTGGTCTCAGTGGAATGGCCTATTTCATGACAAGGAAGTTGAAGCCTACAGGTATGTTGCCAACAGGTGACTTAAGCGGAAAAAAATTTTCATTAGGGGGCACCTTTTATTCAACAAAAACAGAACCCACCCACACACTTTGTCAAATCAAACTAGGCAGATTCAAAGCCAAGATCGGCTACCTTCTCCACAGTTTGATGTGCTCCTGGTCTGAGTAGGCTTTAAGGCACTCGGCTATCCGATCTCCGATTTTCAACAGGCAGTTCCGGGTGTGTTCCAGCTGTTCTTGCACGTTGAGTCCCTTGTCAGGTTTGTCCAGCTGTTTCAGTGCCTTTTTCACGGGCCTCATCCTCTCCTTACACTGGAACAGGCCAATAGAGACATAAACCCTCTGCAGAAATGAAGTCCTCTGCTTTGCTTACTGTGCCTTAAATTCCCACATCAGGGAAAACACAACCCACCCTCGTGCCATATAATTGCTAGAGGAGGAGTGGGTCAAGACAGCACAGTGGAACAAATATAAATATTAGAGTCAGAAAACCCTGAGGTGCAAGCGCCAGTACCAACACTTGAAGTTACATGATGACCCTTTATACCTTTGCTAGCCTCTCTAAATTCTCTTTTTCCTCATTTGCAAGAGGGGCATAACAATGCCTCACAAGGCTACTATGAAAATGAAATGAGAAGCAGCACTACAGGCCTAACTTGAAAACCTCCCACCACAAACTATCTAAAAATGCAGGATAGAATACTTACAAATCCTTTAGGCTTGAAAGAAAGTTAGTTAAGGGCAAGGCTTCTGGATAAAGATGGTAAAGTGAACAAAAGAATCTTTTTCTCTCCCTCCCCAACCTCACTAAAACAACAGTAAAGGGACTGTCTTAAAAAGGGTAAGTCCACAAAGACAGGGAAAATGAGAGAGAAAACAACAGCAACAGGACACCTACAGCATGAGAAATGACTTAATAGATCTGAGAAAACAAAATCCTAAGCCAGCAGTAGTGAGAGCTGAGAACCAACCTGATTTACACTGCAAAATGTCCCCCAAAGGTCAGGTGTCTTTAGAAGTAGGAATGAAGACTGAAATAAGGACTGGTTTAAAGACTACTTAAGAAGTAAGAGATACCTGGATTCATAACAGACACCCAGATTTCTCACTCTGCCCAGCAACAGAAATGGAGGCTTCTTCTCTTGAGAGGATGAAAGAAGGGCCTCTGAGCTGAGCTAACAAGCATAGTTGAGGGGGGTGGGCGGAATACTACACTGAGAACAGGAATATATGGATATACGCAACATTAGCTGAGCTACCGCACAGTCTTCTGCCTCTCAGATTCCAGAATGAAGAGAGCCAGGCCTTCATCCTCCAGTCAGGAGACTGGGGGATTCTTCACAAAATTTAACCACCTCAGCAGAAGAGCCAAAAGATGCTGACTATCCATTAGAAGTTTCCCAATGAAGGAGGCCCAGCTAGATAACCCTACAATGAAAACTCTCAAAGGCAATCAAGCCCCACCCACACACTTAGCACTTCCTATTAGATCTTTAGTCCCCCACTCAGATCAGATGTTTAGTTCCCCACATGAGGAGACAACCAAGGATTACCAAAGACATTTGAGGGAAGTTTCTAATATGAACAGTAGAAAACAAAGAGAAGTATAAAAACATTCACAGAACCACAGGGGGGGGAAATCTTGGAAATAAAACATGACAAATGGAATGAAAAACTCAAAAGAAATAATGGGTGATAAAGCTGAGGGAATCTCCCAGAAAGTAGAGTAGAAAGAAGAAATGAAAAATTTTTTAAAAAGAGAGTATCCAGAGTCTGATATATGAAAATGAGGAATTCCATTAAAGATAAAACTGAGAACTTAGGAGAAAATTGCTCAGAACTATAGGTCATGGTTGTCAGCCACTGCATATCTAGCACAACGAACTAAGATACACGATCATGGAATTTCAGAATAATGAAAACCTTACAAACTACCATCACTTGTGGTAATTCCTACAGCTATATACTTATGACCTGTGCATTTTTCAGTGTTGTACTTCAATTTAAAAAAGAACACAAAACAAAAAGATACACCACAAACTGGAAGAAACTTGTAATGACGATAAAAACTAAAAGATTAGTACCAAAAATATATGAAGGATTCATAATAAAAAAAGTTTAAAAAAAGACAAATTACCCAAAATAGGAAAGGATATGAACAGACAATTCACTGGAAACATGAATGCCCAATAAATATGAAAATAAATGTTCAGCTACACCACCAGTATTTTCACTGTCCTCTGACTGGCAAAAATTATGAGTCAGAAATTACCGTTTCCAAGGATGGGAAGCAACTGGAACTCAAAGTCATTGCTAGAAAGAGTACAAATGTCTACAACTGCTTTGAAGAGTAATTCAACAATACCTAATAAAGTGATAGATGTGCACGCCCAATGAATGACATATTGTTTCTGCTCAAGCCATACACCCTGCAGAAACTCTCACACATGTGTATAAGAAAATTGTTGCAACGATTTCACCGCAGCCTAATAGTAAACATTTGGAAAAACCCCAATGCCCATCAGTAGGAGAAAGAATGAATTGTGGAAGTCATAAAGCAGAATAACATTATGAATTTAAATCAGAGCCACAATTAGCAACATGGATAAATCTCAAAAATGTGAATACTGAGGGAGGAAAAGCAAGTTACAAGATACACACAGTGCACCATTTATATAGTTTTAAAACATGGAAAGCAATACTATATGTTGTTTTTGAATATATGTGTTGCTGTGTAGCACAGTGATTAAGGACCCAAGCACTCATACCAAATTGCTCGAGTCAAACTTTACTCTGTGTCTTAGCTGTGTGACATAGGACAAGTTACTTAACTCCCTTCACTTCATTTTTTAATATGTAAAATGGAAATAACAACCTACTTCCCAGGACTGTTGGGGAGAAAATACACATAAAGCAAACAAATAGCACCTGGCTGTTTTCTTGTGCTATTACCATCTTTACAGACATAAGTTGTAAAACTCTAAAATCACAAATAATCAAATTTAGAACTGTGGTTACTTCTGGGAGGTAAGGAAGGAAAGCATGGGTTTAGAGTGAGGAACACTGGGGCTTCAACTTTATATTTTGAGTCTTTAAAAAAATTCAGATTTGACAAAGCTTCATGGCATCTATAGCAATGCCTATAATGTTCCAGAAATTTTTCTGTATTTTTTTAAGATTTCATAATATAAAAACAAGATTAAATGAGCCTTTTATGTAAGAGGCTTTTTTAAATGGTATGGTACCATAGAAGCATTAGATATTGTCTCTTACAAACACCTGGCTAAAGAAGAACCAAGAAACAGACTGAATAGCTGCCTATGTGATGAATTTATTCATTTACTCAATTTACTCATTTATTGGTACACTTCCAGCATCTGAACGAACTATATATAAAACATGATACTTGCCCTCAGAGAGCTCACAGGCAGCAAAGAGAATTAAGAAACTGAGATAAGTGCAAAGAAAAAAAATATATTCATACATATGAATATAGGTTTTACAGAATACAGACAAAGAGGTCAAAAGAGAGAGAAGACTACTTTACAGGACAGGTCAACACTCTCTCCTTTGCTACCACAGGGCAGGAGTATTTTCATATTCAGAAGCCTGAATGAGCTGTTCTTTGAAGTGTGATTTGTGGAAGTTTGGGGAGAAAAGAGATAGGAGAGGTGGGGGAAGGGCAACATGGACTGCAACACAATGTAATAGACACATGCAGCTCCAGCCATGGGCGAGGGAACCCTGAGAACACACTGGCCTGTATCTAATCCCATGTAAGACTCGGTCCATGCACTCTCCCATCGTCTTCCCAATCTCATATGAGGAAATAGAGCCACATTTCCTATGCCATGTCTCAGCTCTCAGCACTGTAACATGGAGGCACATAAAGTATTGCACGTAAGGGTCCCCACTGCTCCAGCTCACTCAGCCAGGACCCAACCTCTTCCTGCATCAAGCCACCCCTGGTTCTACCACTCCAGCCACAGCAGCCTTCTGTTACTTCCTCAAACGCACCACATGGCCTTTGTATGTGCTGTTGCCTGGCCAGGGCATGTTTTCCACTCCCCTCTTTTACTCTTCCTTCAAAACCCAAGTCAAACATCACTTCCTTAAACAAGCCTTCCTGACATCTCCTGACTAGGCCAAACCCCAAAATCCCTCACAGGATTTCCATAGTATTCAATCTCTCTCCTCCACAGCCCCACCTCAGTAGCACTAATGATTTGTGTAGTTCTCTATCACTGCTACTCAAATGTGAAGTCTACAATGATAGAAAGTTATCCACTCAACATGGTAACTTCAGGGGCTGGCACACAGAAAACATTCAATACATGTTAGCTCAGTGAACACTCCTATTCGCCAAATGTCTCTAAGGGCCCCTACAACCTTTCCAAATGGGAGCACAAGACATGAAATCCAGTCCCTAAACTTCTTCCTCACAAGAGAACCAGTAAGAAAATCCCTTCCTGCCAGCCTGTTTCACAGCACATGTTCTTAAGGCATTATAAGCAATGTCTTTCCAAAGTAACTTACTAATGCTTAGATCAACTACAGCTCTGTGGCTGGACCTGTAAAAGGTAGAGCAACAGCAAACACTGTGGCTGCAGGCAGCGGCATCCCTCACTTTCAGGACTTACTATGCTGAATGTCTCCTGGTCCAGATCATCATCCTCATCCTCTCCAATGGGGACAGGTTCACTTCCTGCTGTAATATGGACAGGACCCTGAGATCGCTTTGATTTACTTGAAGATTTGGCATCACCACCTTTAGGCTTTTAAAAAAGAGTTACAAGGAATCATTGTCATTTGTGCGATCCTGTCTTGCAATGTGGACTTCTTACCTATGTTGCATTACTATACTGGGTAAATATAATGGCCTCAGTTAATAAAAATGGTAAAATAAAGTCCTCTAAGACATCATGAAGACAAACTTACATGATTAATAGCTTAATTATAATTATTCCCATGTCTGTCTCTAAATATACCCAATTATAACTTAATTGACCCAATTAACTCAGCTTCATCAATGCTATTTTTGAGCTTCTATTTCCTCATCCATAAAATGCACAAAAAATGTCATCAAAAGGTTAAGACTGTAAACTGGCAGAACTCTCCTGGAGTAGTATCATATAGCAACTTTTATTAAAAGCTTATTTTTTGATTTAAGGATTTGTATTAACTAAATTATTGCAAAGGACTGAAATCTACATGGATAAATCTCAAAATTATATTGAATGAAAGGTTACAGAAAGATATATATAATGAATTCATGTACAAACATTTTTAAACACATAAAATAGAATATAGTATGTTTTATTTCTGGTTATATAGTATATATATAATATTTAGTACAACTACAAAAACACAGGAAGGTTTTAAACCTACTTCAGAGTAGTGGTCATGGGGAGGAGAAAAGAGGGAGGAAGAGTAATGAAATCAGGGAGAAGAAATGATGGGGGGAGCTTCGACAATATCAGTAATGAGTTCATGAAATACAAAAGACATTAGCTAAAATAAAAAGCCACTTGAAGTAAACATAAAAAAAATGAAAACAACAGTTGTAATATCTGTGCAGTGGACAAATCAATGTTCATTGAATTGTTCTTTGTGCTTTTATTTTTGAAATATTTCACTTTAAAAAAAGAATGTCTTTCTGTGAGAGTACAAATGCAAAGGTATTTGTCACAGTACAGTTTACAAAACTAAAAACTGGAAAGCAATTTCAGTACGAAGAGATTTAAATTGCTTCCAAAGTGTTAAAACCAAACAGAATCCTCCCTGTCTATTAAAAATGGAAAGTTGTGATATACTGCTAAGTAGGGAGAAAAGACTATCTAAAAAGTCTGAAAAAAATCCCAAAAGTTCTTTTTTTGGAACTTTTGTCTTATGCATTTAAGTACAAATATAAAATGAAAATCTACTAGAAATCTACTACTCATCAAGAGATCTACTAGAGTTACCACTGTATGGTACAATTATAGCATTTATTTGTATGTTTTAGCAATGATGAAGGATTAAATGCAAAATATTTTTTTTCAGAACTCAGCAAGCAAGCACACATGCAACACTGTACCAATTCTATGGTTTGGAAGAAACTTCATAAAACTCCCAACATGGTTTGGAATAAACTTCATAAAACCCCCAACATGAAGATTATATAATAGCAGAGCTTTTCAAAATCCATTTCTACTTCAATAACTCTTGGTAATATTTGTTTTGAATCCTAAACTCTTCAAACATTCAAATTCATTTGTGGACTGTGCTCTTCTAACGTGAATCTGAGAAATATTTCAAGTAGTTACCTGTAAATACATATTTCTCTCACTTGTCCCAGCTCATTCAAACATTTCCCTTGAAATATGTAATAAAAGATCAAGTGAAGGCCTTCCCTATTAAAGAACACGCCAAACTTGCAAGTCCCCCTCTCTCTGCAAGGAGGGGTGCAGGCATCCCTCCAACAGCTTATCCTTCTGGGATGTACCCATACAGAAACAATTATTCCAGGACCCTCAAATCTCATTTTATTTCTACATCCAAAAGGGGAATTCAAAGGCTTTGGATATCCCCTTAAGAAGAATGGCATCAATACCTTCTCTTTCTTATCTTTTGACTTCTTCTTTTCCTTGTCCCCTTCTTTGTCTTTCCTAGAACTCATTTGTTTCTCCTTGTTCTCTTTGTTCTCTTTCTTCTTCTGTTTTTTTTTCATTGGACTTTTTTCTAAAGCATCATCCTAGGAAACAAATTGGGCTATGAACTTTTTGCCACAAACTTTATATTTACTCATTTACTTTCAGGAGAACGATGCACTGACCCAGTGGTTCATCACTGTGTCTATACTTAGAAGCTTGTTTTCAAGCATTTGGCCTCAAAGCACACACACAATTCTAAACTCTCTAGTAATAACCAGTTAAGGCTGTAAAGGCAGAGGCTCTCTACTTACATCACCTCATTTAATTCTCATAGCAACTGTTCAACATAGGCATTATCATTTCCATTTCACAGGAAAAAAAGCAACAAAAAAAACCCCCTAAAACTGATGTCCAAAGAGATTATACACCTGCACACAGGCAGCTAGTAACTGATGAGGTTGCTAGTATCTGAATATATGTACATATGACACAAATCCATGCTAGTTTCTGTACCCAATGCCAACCCTCTTGGAGCTAATCTCAAAGTACAATTATACTCTTAGATTAATGACATAAAATCCCATAAAGTTATCACTCACTGAAACAACACAATGAGTGATACCAATTTTACTTTTCACTTAGACCAGAGGTTACAAACTGGCAGGCCTTGGGCCAAATCTGACCCCCAGGAGATTCATTTGGCCCAACAATTAACTGAACTGCATAGCAGCTGCCTCCTTTTACATTAGGCATGAGCTCCCTGGGTAACCACAGTCCCCACCACTCCCTATCATTCCCAACAATGAGGCTAAGTGTCTACTGCCATTTAGCATTAAAACCTATATTCATTCCCTTCATTTACTTTTACTATGTATGAATTTGCAATTGCCGATTTAAATAAATAACTATATTCCACTCTGACAGATTAAGCAAAACATACTCTATTTTAATTTTACCTACTCTAGATTTAAACCAAATACATTTCAAATGATTTTATAAAAGTTAGCAAAACAAATATAGCCATAAAGAAATAACTCTCAAATGAAATCCAGCCTTGTACCTTTACTTCTCCCTCTTCTGATGGATTATCTGAGTGCCTAGGAGATGAAAACTCAATCCCATGCTCATCTTTCAACCTGGGCGCTTTGTTTTCCTTCTTTACTCGAGGTTTCCGTTTCTTTAGTTTTGCCTGAAAAGAGAGAGAAAATGATGATAAAAACTATAAATCAAGTCCCTCAAAAGCATGACCAAAAAAATAACATTATGACTTTTGGATATAGTAACAGCCATATAACTCAAGCAACATAATTCAGAGGAAATCAAAGAGCATAACCAATTTTACCTGAAAAAGAAAAACCAAACCAAAAGAAAACAAAAAACCTGTAGGCCTTATACATTTCCTAAACCACATAAAAAACATCCATATGTTGACTCCATTTTTCAGAATTACAAAAAAAGGGGGAAAACATCTTATGTACAAAGATACAAATAAAGATAATAATAGTAACATTAAAAAACCTGGACGTAAGCTATATCTAAAAATAAAGAAAAGTTTAAGATCTACTCAAATTTGACACAGTAATCTAAAACAAGTATAAACATGATCTAATCTCTCTCTAGAACCTAACGCATAATACATTACAAACTCAACATATTATCTGGAGAATGATATTTCTTATGACACCATTATGTGAAATACAACAAGATGTGGGATTATGGTGATATTTTTTTCTAAAATTTGTTCTACTTATGATACAGGGCAATTAATACAAATGGCATAGCTATGAGAGCACTTAAGGAACATGCTACACAAAGGCTGCTAGTTCAGGATGTAACTTATAGTGTCTCCTAACTGTGATTCCTATCTTTCTAGGCCTGAACTGAAATAAGATGGGGAAATAAAAAGAGATAAAGATCAGATGAGTTCATTACCAACGTAGTTTGTATTTTTCACTGAGCATGTAAGATAACAATAACTGAAGTACAGTTTCTGAATTAACTGTGGATTCCAATATCCGTTTTAGCCCTGGGATCCATTATTACAAGTAGCCCAGAGTCAGATATAACAATAGGGAAACACACTGGTATTCAATACAGTAATTGGAACTATGTTATAAAATTGAAGAAACAGGATAAAAAAACCAGTAAGTCAGTACTTCTGGACTAGTGGCACTGGGGAGGGATGAGGATTGTTTTAAAGCAATATTTAAGGAGAATGGATTTATAAAAGTTGTCAAATGCTGAGGTCAATTATTAAAGAAACGTTTCTATTATTACCAACCAAACCATCATCACTGGTATCTCACAAGCAACATCTGACCATGCGTAGGTAATATTCTGTGCAGCACTCAGAAAGGGCATCTCTTTTCCTACCTAACTGCAGGTTGGAGCCCCAGCCCCCTGAAGAACACTTAGCTAGCAGCGCACTCACCTCTTCCCCACCTGTCACGGCCCCCTTCTTCTCCAGACCCTTCCTAAGCAGCTTCAGCAGGTAGTCCGCTCGGGTCTGTAGCTGCTTCCCCTGAGGCTTTTTATCTGTCTCCACGGGCAGAATCTTCAACAGGAAAAGAAGAGAAGCACCCGCCACCACCCACATCTAGGTTAGTAGATCAGGATAAACAGAGACAACAAAGAACTGAACACAGTCCTTTCCCTCCCCAACCATCCTATCTCATGTCCATGGCTCCCAGTCACTGAAAATCCCTCACGAGCCGTTCTCATTTTACAAAATGGGATGGAGAAATCCAGCTCTCCCACTGGCTCCTACCTGTGCTGTTAACAGGGTAGAACAACTCAGGTAGGAGGGGCTTGTGGCTTCATCTGCTAGAGCATCCCAGCCGTCGTGGATTTCCTCCTTCCAGGAGCAAGGAATCCCTGGAGCTAGGTTAAAGCTTCGTTTTAGATTGAAAATGCTTCTTAGAGCATTGCCGGAGAGCACTGAGCTATGCCAGGACATGATCCATTCCCTGCTACCACAGTTGGACCTCTCAGGCCAGACTAGATTTGGTCTCAGTGCTTATGGCAGGGTGCTGTCACCCTCCTAAAACCCAGATGGGATGAGCATTGTTTGACGTGCCAGGAAAAGCCCTGCCAGGAGCACAACATGGAGCAAATCTTACTAAAATTTGAACCAGCTTTCCTTGCTTACGACTCTAATCATGGCCTTGGCTACTTGCAACAGATAGGATGGGAGGCTCGATTTTGTGGGAGAAGTACAGCCAGTGTTTAATTCCATTACAAAAAATACCAAGGTGGCACTCATTTTGTCTTTGTGTGTAGAACTGAAATATGGTTATTTCAAATATCCTTTTAAACAAAGTGCCAACAATTAAGGCCAAGGAATGTTATTATTAATAAACATACCCTGGTATTTATTGTAATGAGATTTAACCTATAATAAATACCAGAATTTTAAGATTTCTCCTATAATTTCCCAAAAATTTCACCTGGCTATTATATTTCCCTTTATCTTCATTTATAAAACAGTGCCATTGCCACAATCCACTAAAGATGGTAATATTTCCAAGAATAAAGAAATCCCAGAAGTTTACTATTATACTAATTTCCAATTTGGACCCCCCTCCAAAAAAAGTTAAAATTAATCAATATAAAAATATCATATAACACATCTAGAAATCTCTAGGCTCACAAAGTCACTCACTTTGTCTGTTAATTTGAGCTCTGGATCTGTTTTAATTAATTCCCAGTTTCCATAGCCATGTTCATAAATCCCCAGCAATAGGCGAGAGTCGTCCTCCACTCCCCACTCTACATCAAAATGTGCAGCTTTGACACGACAAGTCAAGCAGTATCTAAAGAGATTTTGAAAATAGGGAGACATTAGAAGAGGGGCCTTTCCGATATGTTAAAGGAGAAACAATGATAACACTACAGAACTATACATAGCATAACCTTAAACCTATTTTCTTATGGCACAACCACCCATGCATGTATATAAAATACTCACTTTTTTTTTTCTTCAGGGTCCACAGGAATAGACTTATGCAGCATCTCAAACTCTTCTTCATGTTGGATAATGGATTTTACATTAACCTGAACTCCAGATATCTTGATTGTTGGGCCTCTCCTTTTCCCTGGTCCTTTCCCTAAAGAATACCAATTTCATATTAATTAAATGAAAATTTGCTGAAGTTCCACCAAAACCATGTATCACCAAGCCCTGAACTTAGTCCCTCTATATTGATCTCCAGCTTACTGTTAGTTCAAAGATATCTATAACACCAAACTTGAGAAAAACTTTTGTCTTACAGATTATAAGATTATAATGTATAGCTTATATGCTGTTTTACAGATTTTTAAAAATTTCTCTATCTTGTAAAATAACCTTTAAACAAATCAGCTTTATAAGATGTAGGATTTCTTTTAATATACTGATGTTTATAATTGTATTTTAGTCTTCCTGTTTGGTTTTCCGTTTCTGGTTTTGGCGGCTGGCTGGTACGGGGATCTGAACCCCATGACTTGGTGTTACAAGACTGTGCTCTAACCAAGGCTGAGCTAACCGACCAGCTTTCCTGTTTGTTTTATACTGCTCTGGCTCTAAAATTAACAAAAGAAGATACTGAAGGTACAATATTAATTCTGGAGTTTTTTTTGTTTTCCTATTTATCCCATTAACAGAACTGAAAGAAACTCAAATATTTTAAAGATGATTTATACTTGATCTTTATAACACCACTGCTGAAAAAGTATGAGATCAAGTATCTAACACATTTAAAATGATGAACAAAAGGAGGCATGAAAAGATCACCCTAACCCTAATGTCAAATTTAAATGATCCCAGAAGTAAAAATAAAACCCAGTCACTCTAACCAAAGAGTCAAAGTTGAAATCCACAAAATAACACCTCTTGTTTGTGAGGAAAGATGCCTCTCAATAGAAAATCGGCAAAATATATGAATAGACAGTTTACAGAAAACAAAATGCAAATGGCCCTTAGAAGAGAGGCACAATCTTGCTCATTAAAAGAAAAATGAGATATCATCTTTGGCAATATCAAACCAAAGTATAAATGCATTTTCTCCAGGACCCAGCACTCCCATTTCTAGACATCTATCGCAAAGATACACTGGCAGAGATACGAAATTGTATATTCATTAGACCATTTATAATGATAAAAGGCTGAAAGTAACCCAAATATTCATTACTAGAGAACATAAAAGTATAAATTGACATCAATCTACATAGTGGAATACTGTGTAATTGTAAAATGAAGGAGAGTGATCTTAATGATATGGAGTGATCTCAGATGTGAAAATAAGCAGGTACAGAACAGTGTGTCATATGTTCTCCTTTGTATGAGGGGAAATACATACTCTCTCACACACTTATACAGTTAAATTTTTAAAAAGAAACAACAGAAAGATAAACTCAAAACTAATATAAATGGTGACCTATGGGGGAGGAAGAAAACAAGGCTATGGTACATGGATGAATGCAAGATTCTCCAAATGTACGGTGTTTTACAGTTTTGACTCTGCACCATGCAAATGTTTTACATAATTAGAAAAACAAAGATAAATCGAAATGAGAAAAGCAATTGCTAAAAATTTTAAATAAATAAAAACAAAAGAACCTGACTACATATTAAGTTGGTGGTGTAACACACAGAGAAAAGAACTTCAAATAATTTTAAAATATAATATTTTGACTATACACTATTAGCGGTTGTATTCTAGGGACAAAAAGAAATGCAAAGAAATTAAACTTTGCATTCAGGAGTCTTATTTCTAACAGTTAAGATTAATATTGTTACTTGGAAATGTATAATACAGGATAAAGCAAATACATAATTATGCTAACATTTTTAACAACAAAATTTTCAGCTTAACAGAAAAGAGGTATCAATAATCTTATATTGGAACTGGAAATGTCAGCCTGAACTCCAAATATCCCAAAATCAGTAAACAGGAAATACAGGTTTAGGGGAAACAAATTAAACAATGACAAGACGAACCAATCACCCAGATCCAGAATAAGGACAGGCACACAGAAAAAAGAGGGATGTAGGGGAGAAGAGGACCGATATAAGGAAATATCTCCAAATTACACTGTGAGATGGAAAAAGCAAGGTATAGTGTACATGCTGCACTACCACTTGTGTTTAAAAAGAAAAAAACATTAATGAAAAAACATTTATTCATTTTTTAAATTTATGTATTTTTAAATGTCTCAAAAAAGACAAGAAACAATACAGATACATGTTTTTCATTTTGGGGCCATGTAAACAAATTACTTATTCAAAACAATTACAAAGAAAAAACACTGTAAACAAAGTTTACTTTTGGGTGTATTCTGGATGGATGCTATAAAAGCACATATTCAGATCATTGTCCATACCATTCAAGTTTCTTTTACAAAAAAAGAAAATATATCTTTAAAAGTTTTGGCTGCATCTAAGATATTTTTTAATTCTCTTAATTTCAATAATATCCTTAAAAAGAAAATTCTAAACACAAATACTCACTTCTTTACTTAATAATAATAGCTTACACTGCAAGCCAGACACTATGCTAAGCCCTTTATGAGGATGAAATTAAAATCGTCCCTCAGTATTTGTAGGGTTTGGTTCCAGGACCTCCGGCAGATACTAAAATCTGTAGATACTCAAGTTTCTGATAAAAAAAAATGATGTAATATTCGAATATAACCTACCCACATCCTCCCATGTACTTTAAATCATCTCTAGATTACTTGTAATACCTAACACAATGCAATGCTATGTAAATAATTGTTCTACTATATTATTTAGGGAATAATGACAAGAAAAAAAGACGCAATTTTTTTTCCAAATATTTGATCCACAGTTGGTTAAATACACAAATGCAGAATCCACAGATACAGAGAGTAACTATATTCAATTAATTACCTCAATCCTTTGAGGTAAGTACTATTACTGCATTTTGCAAATGAAATAGTTAAAGGGGTATCACCTGCCCAAGGTCTTATAACTAGGAAATGACAGAACCAAAATTCCAGATTAACTGGCTGCTTCCAGAGCCTAAACACTTTTCCACAGCTCAACAGGGCCTCTGAAGGGCATCCTTACCTAGTGTACTGAAAGGTGACAAAAGAATGGGGGAAATGGCACAGATAAACCACAGTCCAGACAACTGGAATGACAACACCCTCATTTCTTTGTTTGAGGTTCACTATGCGGGTGTCTTTTAACAATAACTACTTCAGAAGTCTCTCCTCACAACCCCACACCTCCTGCTTTAAGGGATATCACATGGGAAAAGCAAAAACATCCTCTGGTGTCTAAGAGAAAACACACTACAGG
The DNA here is from genome assembly GCF_027409185.1 of Cynocephalus volans. NCBI lineage: Eukaryota > Metazoa > Chordata > Mammalia > Dermoptera > Cynocephalidae > Cynocephalus > Cynocephalus volans. Next base: position 50,259,841 of record NC_084462.1, read on the forward strand.
TCCAATCCAATTACAGCAAATTACGGTGGCATGAAAATCTCAATGTAAAAAAAATATTCCTCCAATACTTTACTTAGTCCAATTAATCCTCTAAATCCTTTATGTTCGTCACAACACAACAATATGTATAAGTACATCGAAAATAATTAATGACACCCATGGTCTATAATGCCCCTCTGTATTTGCAGGCAATATACGGAGGTGTCCACTCAGCTATGCCTTTCAGATCTTTACATCATTCAAACTAATTTCAACTTTCTATAGCAAAATAAAACGTCTTGTTTATCACTCTACATCTTCTGCACATCAGCTTCATTTGTGAGTAGCTCTGTGGGATCTTAGAACACTGAGCTCACATAAAGGTGGTTCAGAATACACACCTCAAAGCATTAGCCATGTGTGGGATACAACTCTGTTCTAAAAAAGCCCTTTAGTAACAGAAATCCCAGTCCATGAGTGCCAAGTTTTAGAGAATCACTGAAGTAGCCTTATTGACTTACCCTCGCTGGCATTTTCTTTCAACTGTTCTTCATATTCCTGCATTGCTGACACACAGCTGTTGTGAATCAGTTCACCCAGGCGTTTCAGATCAGCCACAGACTTATCTACCAGTTCAGCATCACGTGCTATGCACTCCAGCCTGAGGAATGACAAATATGGTGACACTTCAGGGCCCTCTGCTCACTTTTTCTAAATGTCACTAGGTCTTATATAAGCTTGCTCCTGCAAGGACACTTTTCTCCTTCATTGGTCATTCCAAGGTTCCAACAAGAACCCTTGGACAGTGACTAAAAGCTAACATTCAATTTCCATTGTAAAGAATTGCACCTTGGAATATTCCACGAATTAAAGTAATTCCAGAAAACAGAGAGGAAAGGATTCAATTTTGTCTATTAAATAAAAGGACTGTCTGCCAATGGCAGCAGGTGAAGTGCCTAAAGACTGTATGCACTAGTTTGTTTCTTAGTGTTCACTTTGTTTTTTACAGCACACTCATTCATTTCAATGTTCCTAGAAGCAGAGTTACTTCTACAATATTTTAGTTGACCTCCAAGTCATATGAAGCATATGAATACTTATTGGCTAAGAATAAGGCTGTCAAAAGGTGCCAAACTCACTTTCCCACATCCTGTTCTCAAAGATAAGTATTCTATCTCTGGGTGCTTAGCAACAGTCCTGGGAAGATGTACCTGAATTTCTTGGTTTGGCCTACTGCTACATTTCCCTATTTCCTCTCCAAATGGAGAGGACAAAACAAAACAAAAAAGGCTTGTAATTTTCATCCACTCCAGAAGTTTATAAGAAATAGATAAAAATTTTAATCAGGCACCTGACATTTCCTTTAAGTCAGTCCTATTATTTAGAGTATGTGTTGCTGATTTGTTCAAAGCAAAATACTAAAATATTTGAAATCGAGTCTTTTGTTAAAATTCAACCTCTCAATTCATTTTCTGAATGCTTGTAGAATAGTAACAACAGCTAACCCTTTTGGAAGTTACTACTGGTGAGAAGACATAAGCTCTTTACATTTAATCTTCATCACATCTAGTTAATTAGTAGAAGATTACAAAATCAAAAAGCCTTTTCTCTTTGACATTACTAATCTAAGAATTAGAATGCAAATAGTAACTACATATAGTCTTTTCAACTGGAGTGAGCTAAACATCCCTTCTGGAAATTATGTCTTTGTTCTATAGTTCTGAATGTACTTGCTTCATCTCCTCATTAAGGTAAAATCTCTGTATGCATGGTGTAGATGCCTTTATCATCTCTGCCACCCCTCCACAGGGGGACATGCACAAACAGGCACCCAATATATAAATGTTGTAAAAGAATGTTTCCAGGAAAAAAAAATGTTCCTGGCATCAGTACTAAATGGAAAATATTATCAAAAAAATAATCTGCTATATAAGGAAAGTGAAAGAGAATAAGTGACTATTACTGAGCTTACCGTTCAAGAGGAAGACCGAACTTCTTATAAGCCTTGATGAACCTAAGAATATGATCAATAAAACACAATAAAAAACAGAGACTTTAGCTATGTTAATGCCAACATATCGTGATAAAATATAAGCCATGCAAATTGTTAAAAAACAGAATGGGCCCAAACCTTGCAACTACCACTAAATTAATAAATGTTGAACATCTTTGAAACTAGTCAACTTAAAAAAATGAGTGCTGCAGATGCATTCCAATTAAAGATCAACTTTATTCTCACTTACTGATCATGAAACTGCTTAGAAATATAATAGAGAACTGGGACCTAACATGTCCTTATTAGAAGATACAAGTTTATGGAGTTCAATAGGCAATAAATGATCCAATCACCACAACTCTATTGTGATAAAACCTCAAAACAGATATCTGCCTATTCAGTCCACTATAATTACTTTCAATTCCATACTGTAATATTTTTTACTTTATGGTCAATGATATACCTTTAAAATTTTTAGGACTATGTTAAATAATTTTTGGAATGAAGCAAAGTAAAATAAATTTGGAAATTCTGCTGACTTCTCCTGCCCAAGCTTGTCTTCAACCAAAAATCCAAGCTATCCTTCCATAAGTCTCTACCCTACACCATGCTATATACCAACCCATGTCATCCTCTCCCCATCCCTACAAGCTAACCACTGGCGCCTTCACTAAAAAGCAAGAATCACAATAACTCAAGGGCACCATTGTAATATGCCAAATTACTATGATTAATTGGCTACGTAACAGTGTGAGAAAAAAAAAAGATCAGAGAACACGGCGACTGAAGAAAATTGGACTGAATACAATAACTAAGAAACAGTATTAAAGAAACAGCACGGATACAGAATTAGGAAAGTGATATATATGAGAGTGAACCTGAGGATTATTCCTCAACTCTACATTTTTCCTTCTTGATATACACTGAAATATTTTATGTCTGAAATAACATGACGTTTAGGATCTACTTAAAAGTAATTATTAGGAGAGGGCTGGCCGATTAGGTCAGTTGGTTAGAGCATGGTGTTATAACACCAAGGTTAAGGGTTCAGATTCCCATACTAGCCAGCTGCCAAAAAATATATATATAGATAAATTAATAATAATACTGAAGGGGAGAAGCACTTCCAGGATGGAGGAACTTGCAATCCTCCAAAAATCTGCTCTTCCATAAAAGGAACAAGAATACTGGCAAAAACTGTCAAAATCAACATTGTCAGAATTCTGAAAATTAACCAAAGGCTTGCTGCCATCTAAGAAGCATTTATTCAAGAAAATGGCTAAGACTTGGTAAGAATAGCAAGCTTTCTGGCATTTTAACTTGCTCTACTCCCATGCCCTTCTCCCCATCTCCACGACAGCCTTGAAAACCAACACGTTCAGAACTACAGTAGCTGTACCAACCAACAGCATTTAACAGCCACTGGAAGGAAAAGAACAGGTCTGGGGCTCCCCAAAAGCCCTAGCCCCAGAGAACAGTGCTATCTGACCTGAAAGCAATCTGAGAAGCTCCATTCTTAGGCTTGTCTTTATTTGACCTGACTCACAACTCACTCTGTGTGAAACAGCCCCATCCACAGTTCACTGGTCAAAAACAATTAGATGCAAAGGATTAACATCACAGCAGCCTGAGGCAACATTGCCAACTAGGGTGAATAAGAGGTAGACCAAAAACTGAAAAGGAAAAATCAGGAGAAATGATGTCCACAGGGCACTCTGAAAAGCTCTGATATATTCCTGAGAATCTAGAAGGTCTCTGAAAAGGTCCTAACCTCTCAATTTTGGCTAACCTTGAGGATCTGCACAAGCAGGAACTGAAGGTTAAGGCAGAGTTGTAAACTGCCTGCCAGAGCGTTGAAACATGCCCCAACATACACAACAAATCCTTCAACAAAGGCTGGTAGACTTATGGGCTCAAAGCATTTAAAGAAACCTCTGTCCAACCATTAACTGACCATTAAGCTAAAGGAGCAGCGACTTCAGAGAAGTAACCCAGAAAAGTCACTAAACCTGCAACAGCAACAGCAGCAGCAAACACAACCATCTCTGGCTGGAGAGGGGAAATCTGATTTCCAGAGCTGGCACATTTTATTACTTAAAATGTCCAGTTTTCAACTAAAAAATTATAGACACATAAAAAAGCAACAAGTATAAAGTGTACACAGGGAAAAAAAGTAGTTAATAAAAACTATTCTTGAGGAAGTCCAGAATTTGGACTTATAAGACAAAGACTTTAATTAGCTATTAGAAATATATACAAGAACTAAAGAAATCCAGGCCATAAGAATTAAAAAGAAAATATGAGAATAATATATCACCAAATAGAGAATACTATTGAAATTAAGTTGGTATTAGTACAAATTGAATAGTTCTAAGTTGAGATGTTACTTGGAATCTCCAGGGAAACCACTAAGAAAATAACTAAAAGGAAAAAAAAGGTAAAAGAAACAAAGTAATTAAAATGGTATACTAAAATATATCTATTTAACACAAAAGAAAGCAGTAATGAGAAAAAAATAAACAAAAAAGACATATGACATATAGAAAACAAATTGCAAAATGCAGATATAAATCCTACCTTATCAGTAACTGCATTAAATGTAAATGTGTTAAAGACTCCAATCAAAAGGAAGAGACTGGCAGAAAAGATTTTTTTTTTTTTAAATGATCCACTTATATGCTGCCTACAAGAGACACAAGTTAGATGCAAGGCCACAAATAGGTTGAAATAAAAAAGATATAAAAAGAATCTATCTTTTTTATTTCAAATACCCAAAAAGAGAGCTGAATTGGCTATACTAATATCAGACTAAAAAATAGACTTTAAGACAAAAATTGTCACTAGAGACAAAAAAGGACACTTTAAAATTGTCAAAAGGCCAATCCATTAAGAAGACCTATCAATTATAAAAATATATGCCCCTAACAACAGAGTCCCAAAATGGGACAAATAGATAAATACAATAATACAGACTTCAACACCCCATTTTCAATAAAGAACAACTAGACAGAAAAATCAATAAGGAAACAGAAGGTTTGAACAACACTAAATCAAATATACCTAACAAACATCTATAGAATAACTCCACCCAACAGCAGAAAACATTCTTCTCAAAATAATATTGGAAGTAGGAAGCAAGAGGGGGTATGATATACATATAAGATTGACTACAAACTCAAAATTGTTATGTTGATAAGTACGAGTGGAGGGTGTTATATTCTATTCTGCCAATATTTGCATTTATTTACATTTTTCCATAATAAATTAAGCAAAGAATAATAGGTGTAGCATTTAGGTGGAAGCAAAGACCTCATGGTTTCAAATATACTGTCCTTAAAGGACTATTTCATATAATTATAACATGGATTACACTATAAAGCTAACGTATGTTCATACCTTCTATTTTCTTTGGGCTTTTTAAAAAATAACATGAAAACAGAAAAAATGATTTGGAAGCAGCAATAATTTTAGATCCCCTTTTTTGGAGGGCATTGGGATGTGAACCAGATACCAACAAATATGGAATAAGTACTGACACAAAAACATGTCTAAACTTGATTGTAAGTGGAAAAAAAAGCAAGCTGTTGAACAACATATTGTACATACTACTAATGAACCAAACCAAACCACTACCAAACTGATGTCAGTACTAACACTGATGGGATTGGAATGGGGGGAGGGGGTAGAGAGGAGTAGCCTTATCTGTACCATTTTATTTTTTATATTTCTATTATTTCTTTTATATATACAGAAATATATGTCTATATATATGTATGTCAATTGTCTCTTTCCCCCTGGCTGGGCTGATGTTATGAAAACATTCTCAACCAGAGAACAGGAGGAAAAAACAAAAAGAGATGAGCAGCAAACAAGAGAAATCTCAACTGAGAAAACCCTGGAGAAGGAAGAAACATCCTGAAGATTTGGGGCATAACTCAGCTTCTCTTGTCTTTGTTATATGTAGCATAGTCTCTGCCAACCCTGTCAGAAATGTCAGGGATCGAACCAGCCCAAGGCTTACAGCACAACCTTCCAAAGAAGCTCAAGTCAGAGCTGAGCCTCCACCAACCTTCGGATCTCTGCATCAGTAAATCCCTCCACAAGGTCCTTCCGCACGCTTCGGGGGCGCCCTCTGCGCTTTGGCTTCTTGTCATCATCAGAGTCATCTGTCTCACTCTCAGAAGCAGAGGACCTCTGAGCCTGCCTCTTAGATTCAGTGTCGGAGTCACTGTCGTTTGTCTGAGCCTGAAAAAGAATGAGGCAAAGTCACACTGTAGCAAGTGTCAAGTTGAAGAGATGAAAAGAACTAAGACTAGCCCATCTTAATTCTTTAGTACTTAGAACTTCAGACAGGCAATTTTCCTTTAACAAATAAGGAGGCAGGTGTCACTTAATGAAGGAAAACCTGCTTGGGATATTCACTTTCAGAGACACTGTAAGGTAATGATAAGTAAACAGGATTAAAAATATTTGGATATTTTTACAATATCCAATATAAAACAGATCCATGTTTACTTCCTTGGGCAAGTTAACTTTTTTTTTTGGTTATGAATATTCATGATACAAAACTGATTATCACCACTCGCACCCAAGATGTGATGGCCAGATCCATACTGGCAACATGGTTGGGTAAGTAAATTTACCTCTTTGTGCCTTTGTTTTTTCATTTGTAAAATGGGGACAATAGTACTTATAACACGGGTTTTTCATGAGGGTTAAATTAATCAATAAGTGTAAAAGCACTTAGAACTATGACTAGCACATACTGAATATGCAATAAATGGTAGCTAGTATTACCCAATACAGATTTACTATGATCTTGGACAAATCTGAGTCTATTATCTCCAACAAAATGGGTAATAAAACTTGTTCTACCTTCTTCAGTATTGCAAAAATCAAATTAGATATTGCCTGTGATGGTGCTTTGTAAACTGTGAAGCCTATGTATGTTCCTTGTTTATAGTTATATCTTTTACTTAAGTATTTATATCAAGTGCTATGAACATTTAAAGATAAAAGAGGTCTGACTCTCTGTAAACTGAAGGCAGGAGCAGAGAACCGAATTTTTAGGATTATTGGTTCTAATCTCAAAAGCAAAATGCACACTTCAGTCAAACTCAGATCCCATTCAGCAATTTCACAAAGAACCAATTTGCAAAGATCGAATCAAATGTCTCACGGGTGTGCTCTTCAGAGCTCTGAGCATTTTTCCATTTTCCTCTGCTAGGTTTCCTAAAATATAACTCTGCTCTGGAGACCCCTAAGGCAGGGCAACAATACAAGACCTCTTTCTTGAATAATCAGCACTTCTGTAGCCCTTACAGCATAAGAAGTACTTTCATATTTTTCATCTCACTTGATCACCTTTTTAGTGGAACTCCGAATTCGAGGCAGCATATAAATTTCTTCTAGCTCCTTCTGACGTTCTTCTTCCTCTACTTTTTTCCTTTGCTCCTCTGGAATGATCTCATCCCAGTCCTTGTGAGGACGCTCTTCCAGCTCTTCTTCATCTTCCATTGTTGCAAAGTTGGCAACCTTAAAACAAATGGACCACCCATTTCACGACTGCCATTTCCTCATTTCCAAACACCATCTCCTAAAACACCAACTTATCCAGTGTTTTTAGTCTAAGTAAGACACCGTGAATAATAATAGGACTCCTGTGATATTACATAATCAGATAATCAACTTTCTACTCATCTCTCCTTTATCCCTCCCAAAATCAACTTGCTAAATTCACTCAACTTCATCAGAAATCTTACTGAAAAGTAGGGAAACAGATACAAAGATATAAACTATTTTTAAGTTTTATTGAAAGATTGTTAAGACATATACATTTTCTAGTAAACATAATACTAATTGGAAAATTTAGATTTATTTAGATTATAAAATGCTGAATACCTAATAATTCATGATGTAGTCACACTTCTATAAACTGCTAACGAATAGAGTTCATTTGAAACAATGCACTCATATCATCTAGTCAACTAGTTGCATTCTTATTGAAAATATAAAAGTTAAAGGTATATAATGATTTCATATGCTCGAAAGTGCACTTTGGTCTTAGGAATGAAAACAAAAACATAAAATAGAAAAAACTCAAACAAATCTGGAAGAATATTCTATTTATTTTATATCAAACACTATTTAATATCTGATATGAATTTGTACTAAAACAGTATGCATCCCAGAACAAAAACCATCTAAATGTATGCATTCCAAAGAACCAGGCTATGACACCACAAAAATAACACCAGCTCTGCATAGTGGTGGGCAGGCCCTAGGCCTGGGCTCCACATTCTTTTTGTTCCTTCCCTCCTAGCCTTTAAGACTATAATGAAGTCCCATATACAGATGGCCGGTTCACTCACTGGGGAGAGCATGGTGCTGACAACACCAAATCAAGGGTCAAGATCCCCTTTCTGGTCATCTTTTAAAAAAAGAGACTATAATGAAGTACAAAAGAGCTTTTGGAGGTTCCACTCCTCAAAGTCATTTAGAGCTGACTGGGAAGTCAAGTCAGAACTTTATGACTTTTGGCCAAAATTAACTCTTTAACTTTCAACAAAAGTATCATGATCTTTACAATAAGATTTTTTAAATTTCAAGGCAAAACAAGAGTTATAATTTCTGAGACTGTTCAAAAACGAATCATCTAACCAACCTCTCAAACTAAGTACTGTTTGTAATTACTTAAGATCTGACTTTCAAAAATGGCGCAGAAGAATGATAAAAATTGACATAAATATGCTTTTATATTTCTGGTCATGCAGTTGGGAATTTAACTTTTTGAGGCAGCATAGTAAGGGCCAGACTCCAGAGACCAGAACACTTGCCTAGGAAGTAATCACACTCCACTATGTGTGATTTTAGGAAATTCACTTAGCCCTTCTGTGCCTCAGTTTCCTCATCTGTAAATGAAAATAATAATATGTAAGTATTGAAGGAGTTAATATATGCAAAGCACTTAAAACAGTGCTTGAATGATTATCTGGAAAAGTAACCTTAATTCAACTGAAGCACTTCACAAACAGCCCCTTGGTCCTTGTTGCTAAGAGCTATTGAAAAGGTTAAAATATCACAGTTCAGAAGAAAGGAAAAGAACTAAGTAATCGAGAAAGTGCCTCCTCTTGAAACAAATACAGTACAGAAACAGAGCTATAGACACCACAGAAAGGTTTAAGAATCATTTAATACAGGGGTTTAACAATCTATCCGCAGTGATAGAGACGGGATGGGCAGAGAGCTGAAGAAGTATCAGGGAGCTGAGAGAACAAATAGAAAGAAGGTACAAGCCGGATTGTCCACAAAACTGAAGTACTGAAGTAAATGCAGAACAAAAGAAAGTCTCACAGAATGTGGAGAAAAGGGGAAAAGAAATCCAGAAAAAAAGACAAAAAGAGAACTGGTACAGGAAATACAATCTACACATAATAGAAATATGTGAAACAGAGAACAAAGCAAATGGAGCTGAAACAGTAATTAAAGAACTAATTGAAGAAAATTTTCCAGATTTGAAGAGTGAACTAGATCTACAACAAATGAAAAAAAGCACACAGGATACCTTTAAAATTTGACAAAAAGAAAGCAACACCTAGACATATTCTGGTGATGTTTTTAAATTTCAAGGATAAAGAAAAAATTCTACAAGTATCTGAACAGAGAAAGCAAGTTACCTATAAAGGGGCAAAAGTGTAAGAACCCAAATGCCCCAAGGGATCACACCCTGATCACATAAGTCCTTCTCGGCCACACCCCATTATGGCGCTGGTTGCCCTTCTCTTCCGTATTCTCCTTCCCACCAGCGCGAATTACACACCAATCAGCTCCCCCCAAACCCCATGCGGTATGCTACGTAGGGATTGTATTTTAAGCCAATCAGCTTTCCCCTTAAAGCCCCATATACGTGTGTGTGCGGTGCCTAATAAACGGGCTCTCTCCGGTGGATCGTCAACTGGTGTCGACTCTTCCTTTCATTTGGTGCCGAAACCCGGGACGGAGCTTCTCTCGAGCGGTGACACTTTTCGGATCGCAGCGGCAGCACTTTCCAAGTTGCCCCTTGGGAACTCCGTCCCGCCAGGACCGGCCTCCCTTCCACCGCTCACCATTGATGGTCCACCCTCGTCCATTCTTTTCGGCGCTAGCTTCTTCCACTCACCACCGGCTCATCATTAGGTAAGCCCCCTTTTCTAAAGGGCACCAGCCCTTTTCAGGCTACCACAGGGAGTCTAGATCGTCCGGTAGCCCCTAACACCCATATCCACCCCACCACGGTCTTCACGACCACCATAAATTAAACTTTTACTTCATTTTTTTTTTTTTTAATTTTATTTTCTCGATATACATTGTGGTTGATTATTGCTCCCCATCACCAAAACCTCCCTCCCTTCTCCCTCCCCCCTCCCCCCCAACAATGTCCTTTCTGTTTGCTTGTCGTATCAACTTCAAGTAATTGTGGTTGTTATATCTTCTTCCCCCACATTTACTTCATTTTTGGAGGTTAAAAGCCCCATTCTGTTCTCTCCTTCTCTCTTTCACCCTCTTGTCCACCACTCTCTTCTAATCTCTGTCTGATTTCCGTCCCTCGCCACTTCCCGGGTCTGGGACCCGACCAGAAATTCCTAGCGCTAGGTTTCCTTCAGGCACGGGGCTTTTGCCCTAGAGAAGTGAAGGTCTGGGTGACGACCCACACCTCCCTTCTCTCCTCCTGGTTCGTACCTGAACCTGCCGGGACTAACGTGACCTACTGGGGACACCCTCTAGGATCCCGCTTTTCCCAACCGGCCGAAGGATCTGTCTTATCACTATTCTCTGTCCAATTTCTGTCTAAAATTCCCATTAAGAGACCAGAATGGGCGCTTCCTCCTCCTCCCTAGAGGACTCTCCACTTCAATGCCTTCTGAAAAACCTCACCAATCTTTCCCTCAGGCCAGATATCAAGCCCAAACTCCTTACCAAATTCTGCACACAAGATTGGCCTTATTATCCTTTAGATAATCAAAACACATGGCCCCCTGAGGGCACATTAGATCCTAACATTCTACGCGACCTCTTTACCTACTGCCAGCGCCTAAAAAAATGGAAGGAGATCCCCTAAATCGAGGCTTTTCGCCTCTTGGCTCAGAACCCCACCCTCTGCTCCCTCTCAAGTCCTTTTAGCCTGTAAACCTTCTTCACAGTCACCCCTCGATCCTTCCACCTTCGACCCTGCTGATGAACCCCCACCCTACCGACCTCCTCCTCCCCCAGCGCCTCCAGCGTCCGCTCCTCTTCCCCCGTCATCCGCGTCACCTTCTGCACCTCCAGCGCCATCCACTCCCCCGTCTTTACCCTCCCCTACTCCTGACCCACTAAGCCCCCCTTTCACCCATTCCCGAGGACCTCCCCCCGCCCCTTCAACAATCGCCCCACTACGTGAGGTAGCTGGGGCTGAAGGAGTAGTTAGGGTCCATGTTCACTTTTCCCTAGCTGACCTTACAGAATTAGAAAAAAGACTAGGCTCTTTCCCTACCGACCCTACCACCTACATTAAAGAATTCCAAAGGATCCTACAGGCCTACAGCCTCACACATCATGACATCTTCATGCTCCTAGCCAATACCCTCCTTCCCGAGGAACGCCGCAGGGTCTGGGATACAGCCCAAACCCATGCCACTGACACCCATCATACCAATCCGAATCACCCACCAGGCCCCCAAGCAGTCCCAGAACAGGAACCTAATTGGGATTATAACACAGCCCAGGGAATCCAGGCTCGAGAGCGTTTTGCCTCTTGCTTAATAATTGGCCTCAAAAAATCGGCTAGCAAGGTCGTCAATTTCCAGAAAATTCAAGAAATTGTCCAAAAAAAGGAGGAAACTCCCTCCGAGTTCCTCAATAGAATAACTCAGGCCTTTCAACAATACACTAACTTAGACCCCAACTCAGAAGATGGCCGGCATGTCCTTATGACTTATTTTCTGGCCCAATCCTACCCCGACATTAAAACTAAACTTAAAAAATTAGGGCAGGTTCCTGCAACCCCTCAGACCGAAATCCTGTCAGTGGCCTTCAAAGTCTTTCATAATCGAGAGGAGGAAAAGGAATGTCAAAAACAAAAGGCCGACCACGCCAACTTCCAGATGTTGGCCCGGCTTATCAAACCCCCTGGGCGCCCTCCCACAGCCTCCACCTTCTAAGCCTCCACCTGGAGCCTGCTTTAAATGTGGAAAGGAAGGGCTTTGGGCAAAGGCTTGCCCCACACCCAGGCCACCCACCACTCCTTGTCCAAAATGCAAAAAGAAGGGACACTGGGGATCTGATTGCCCCCTCGCCCGAAGGGGTGAGGGACCAACTGCCCCACAGTCCCCCGAACCGTGGACACCACCTATGGTGGGCCTCGCTGAGGAGGACCGACGGAGCCTTGGGCCATTCCCGACCATCTCTATAACAAAGCAGGAGCCCAGGGTATCCATGGTTGTGGACGGCCACCCAATATCTTTCCTCCTGGACACTGGAGCCACCTTTTCGGTCTTAAGGGAATATAAAGGCCCCACCACCTCCAGCAGCTCTCCTATAGTCGGAGTAGGAGGTAAACAAATCTTTCCCCAAAAAACCCCTCTTTTAACCTGCTGCCTTCAAGGCACTCAATCCATTTTCCATTTGCTTAACTTCCTAGCGGATAAGGGATATCGAGTGTCCCCCGCCAAAGCCCAAATCTCCTTGCCGTCTGTAACCTACCTTGGTTTTCTCCTCTCCCCGGGAAAGAAGGAAATCACCCTGGACAGGAAACAGCTTCTTACTGACCTGCCCATCCCCAAAACCAAAACAGAAATCCTATCTTTCCTGGGTCTAGCTGGATATTTCAGAGCATGGATCCCCAATTTCTCTTTGCTAGCCCGACCTCTCTATAATATGAGTAAGGGTCCTCCTGAAGAACCTTTACTCTCCTCACCTCAGCGCCCTTTTCTCAAGCTTCGGCAGGCCCTTCTAACGGCCCCTGCACTTCATCTCCCTGATCTAACTAAACCCTTTTTCCTCTATGTTCATGAAAATGTGGGACAAGCTCTAGGCGTCCTAGGACAGAATTATGGCCCCTCCTTTGCCCCTGTAGCATACCTATCAAAACAGTTAGACCCCACTGTACAAGGCTGGGCACCCTGTCTAAGAGCCCTAGCAGCGGGGCAGTTGCTGCATAAGGAGGCATCCAAATTAACATTTGGGGCACCTCTTACCATTCTCTCACCACATCACCTTAAAGACCTCCTTACCTATAAGGCTCTCCACTCCCTCCCACCTTCCAGAATTCTAACCCTCCTATCCTCGTTTCTGGAAAATCCTGCCCTATCCTTCACTACCTGCCCACCCCTAAACCCGACTACTCTACTGCCTATACCAGATTCCCCCAACACACCTTTGCACAGCTGCATAGAAAGCCTTCAGAATTTCATACCTTACCGCTCTTCCATCACTGAGGGGCCCCTGTCTCACGCTGATCTCTCATGGTTCACGGATGGATCCTCATTCAAGGAAGGAAACACTCATTATGCAGGTTATGCCATAGTCTCCCTTGATTTGGTTATAGAAGCCCAACCTTTACCCAGGGGTACTACCAACCAGCAGGCTGAACTTATCGCTGCCACGAGAGCCTGCGTTCTAGCTGAAGGAAGAACTCTTAACTTATACACTGACTCCAAATATGTCTTTCATATACTTCTCTCTCATGCCGCCATATGGAAAGAAGGCGGTCTGCTTAACACCAAGGGTAAAACAATCACCAACTCAGCTTTAATCTCCACATTAATCAAGGCATCCCATTTACCTTGTAAATTAGGAGTCATTCATTGCAGATCCCACCAGAGGGACGATTCCCTAATCACTCGCGGGAATTGTAAGGCTGACCTCGTAGCACGCACTGTGGCACGGCACCCACAGACACAAAACCAACTTCCCATTCTTCCTTACGGCCCCCAGGGTTCACAGACACCCTCTCAGCCCCAACCACCTAATGATGATAAGTCCTCTCTCTTTCGCTTGCTCCATGACCTGTTTCACTCTAGCCCCAAGCTTTATCCCAGTTTTTACAGGCCTTCTTCTCAATCACCCCATCTGACAAAGCCCCCTTACAAAAAATCTCCTCCTCATGCACAATCTGCCAGCGTACCAATCCTAACACCCCTCTCAAACCTGGGCCATACCCCTCCCACCAGGCCAGAGGTCTCACACCCGCAGCCGACTGGCAAGTCGATTTTACACACATGCCTTCTGTCCGGCGCCTCAAATACCTCTTGGTGTTTGTTGATACCTTTTCAGGATGGGTGGAGGCATTCCCAACATCCAAGAAAAGGGCCTTCACTGTAGCCCAGACTCTCCTTTCCCAAATCATCCCACGATTTGGGATGCCTACTTCCATTCAATCTGACAATGGACCTGAATTTACCGCCCAGATAGTACAAAAACTCTCCCAGTCACTCTCTCTCCCCTGGCACCTACATTGCCCTTACCGACCTCAGGCATCTGGAAAGGTAGAAAGAACCAACAGAACCTTAAAAGACATACTAACTAAATTATCTCTGGAATTACACCTTGATTGGGTCCGTCTTCTACCCCTCGCTCTACTCAAGGCCAGAGCTCTCCCAAAGAGGCCCTCCAATCTTTCCCCTTTTGAAGTCATGTATGGTAGGCCCCTCCTACCCCCGGGGATCACAGCAACTGAAGGACCCATACCACCCGCCATGGCTTTACCTTTGCTCTCCCACCTTTGCACCGAATTATGGAAGCACCAGGACTGGCTACTTCCAGATCCATCACTTTCCAAAAATAACCTTTCACTCAGCCCAGGCCAATTAGTATTCTACACTTCCCCAGAACCCAAAACCCCCCTAACCCCTAAGTGGGAAGGCCCATGTCCTGTCATCCTTTGCACTCCGACCGCTGCTAAACTTGCCCTGTCAGGTAATCATGTTACTCCATGGATTCATATTTCTAGGCTGAAGCCTTACACTCAGGATCCGCCATCGGCCACAGAGAACTCCAGTAACAAACTGCAGAAGAACTTAACACACCATTCTTTTAAGTCCTCTTCCTTTTCTGCTAGTTCCCCAGGGTCACCCATTTACACCTGGCAACAAATCATTTCTGAAACACTCATCTTTCTCAACCACACCTCGCCGGCTCTCTCTCCCGAAATTGTTTTCTTTGCGCCTCTCTCATGCGACCGCTCCTGGCAGCCACCCCCTTAAATGCTTCCCTTCCTCTCAATGCTACCTCCTCCTCACCACCAGAACACCCTAACCTTCCGGGCATCCCTCTCTGGGAGCCCGACGACAAAGACAACAATACTCTGTTGCCCCGTCACTGTCTCATCGGAAGCTCTTCCTCCCTAACTTCTCCCCCCCTCCCACGTCTTATTGTAATCTTAACACAACCATTCATAACCACACCTACGCCCCACCAGGCACTTTCTTCTGGTGCAATGGAACCCTCTCTACCTCCATCCTGCCTAATCTTACTGTCCCATGCCTTCTTGTCACCATTGTCCCTCAACTCACTCTGTACTCCAATTCAGAACTGTTCTATCTTCTTCACCCACCCTCAAGACAAAAAAGGGCCGCCTTCCTCCCAATCATGGTCGGTATTTCCTTAACGACATCAGCGGTTGGAGCCGGCCTGTCGGGAGGAGCCTTAGGGCACAGTTTATGGGCGGTCAAAGACATCAATACTAAACTTGAAGGGGCTCTGACTTCCACTGCCGAATCTCTTTCCTCTCTAGAGACAGATCACCTCTTTAGCTCAGGTCACCCTCCAAAACCACAGAGCACTAGACCTCCTCACTGCAGAAAAAGGAGGTACTTGCATCTTCCTTAGGGAAGAATGCTGTTATTATATCAATGAATCTGGTCTAGTTGAAACAAACATCATCAAACTCACCGACTTGGCTTCCAGCGTACGAACCACATCCAGTTCTAACCACTTTTCCTCCTTTATCTTAAGCCCTGTCCTAACTTGGATTTGGCCCATTTTGGGACCTCTAATCATTATCCTCATAACCTGCCTTTTCTTGCCCTGTATCATTAGGTTTCTTCAAGCCCAAGTGGGAAAAATCTCTAATCAGGCCTTTAACCAGCTTTTGCTTAGAAACTACCAGCTTCTAGGTACCAATGAACCCCCCGCCTCATCTCCTGACCGCCTCAGCCGATGCTGAAGAGACACCACCTTACAGAGGAAACGCATTCCTACACATCGTTGCCACCGACACCTGGCTGCTCCCTCCAGTCTCCAACTATGAACAATGGAACCGGTGCATATTCGACTTGTGGCTTCAAGGAACGTTTATGGACCTTTCCCCTTTTGAAATTACTTGTTTCTCCACCCTCCTTTGGGGTTTCATAATGGGCATTTATGTACCTTCCACCCTTTGCCCCCCCCCACAACGCCCCAGTTCAGCAGGAAGTAGCTTAATGACTTCAACGTCCCCTTTCCTAAAACAAGAAAAAGGGAGGAATGTAAGAACCCAAATGCCCCAAGGGATCACACCCTGATCACATAAGTCCTTCTCGGCCACACCCCATCATGGCGCTGGTTGCCCTTCTCTTCAGTATTCTCCTTCCCGCTGGCGCAAATTACACACCAATCAGCTCCCCCCAAACCCCATGCGGTATGCTAAGTAGGGATTGTATTTTAAGCCAATCAGCTTTCCCCTTAAAGCCCTATATGTGTGTGTGTGCTGCCTAATACACGGGCTCTCTCTGGTGGATCGTCAACTGGTGTCGACTTGTCCTTTCAAAAAGTCAGGCTGAGCTCAGATTCTTCTCTTGTAATTCTGAATGACAGGACACAATGTAACAATATCTACAGAGTTTTAAGGGAAAATAATTTTGAACCAAGAATTATGTACCCTGTCAAGTTATTTCTGTACAAAGGCAACTGGAAGAGATTCTCAAATATGCAGGAATTAAGAAAGTATGTCAACCTAGAACCTTCCCTGGAAAATGTGCTGAATGATTTACTGCAGCAAACAGAGAACATGAACTAAAGTAACTCAAGAATAGGGAGGCAATTGTATGAAAGAATGAATGTCATTTTCCGGTCAGCCTGGAGTTCCAAACTTGCCACGAGACACATACTATCCAGACCCTGAGAAATCAAAGGTGGCATCAATAAACTATGCTGATTTCACCCTGAAGCAAATCAAAATCCAGCAGGAGCTAAGATAACATCAAACATAGGAACAGAAACCAGATGGAGCCTTGGCAAGACCTTGCTCCTGGCTCCTTGCAAGGAGCCCCCACAGCTCACACCCCCCTCCCTCCTGCTTTTCACTTCCCACATTCCATTCCCTCAAACCCCTCTTTAAAAACCCCTTAGTAAATCTGAGTGTTTGAGATGATTTTAGTCTGACCATTCTCCTTCACGTTTACTGAAAAGATGGTTTTAGTCTGGCTGTTTTCCTTCAGATTTACTGAAGAGATGGATTTGCCTAACATCTCTCTTTCACGTCACTGGTGTTCCTGAATAAAAGCTGACTTCCTATTCCATCAATGAAAAAAAAAAATAACCCCTAGGGTAAGCAGACCCCTACTGTTAATCATATCATTTGACCAGGTGCTAAAACAATGACCAAAAAGGCTTTAGGAAAGCAAGAATAACCAGTAATATGCTGACCACTTTTGAATAACCTGTAATATGTAGAAAATTTTATACCTAAATAATCACATAATATTCTGACCAAGACACCATTATGAAGATTACGTTTGTTTAAGAAAGGTGCAGAGATGGAATCCAGCTGAAACAGCGCAATGGACTGAATGTCAGTGTCCCTCCAAAATTCATATGTTGAAATCCTAACGCCCAATGTGATGTTATTAGGAGGCAGGACCTTTGGGAGGTAGTTAGATGTAAAGCTCTCATGATGGGATTACTGCCCTCATGAAAGGGACCCCAAAGAGCTCTCTAGCCTCTCTCTGTCACATGAGGAAATGAGAAGTCAGCAGTCTGAAATCCAGCAGAGGACTCTCACCAGAACCTGACCCAGCTCTTGAACTTCCAGCCTTGAGAACTGTGAGAAATAAATTTGTACCAATCTTTGTTACTTTGTTACAGCAGCCTGAACTAAGACAAACACTAATAATTCACTTCTGTCCTTTTCCACCCTATTCTCTGCATCCTCAGACACATTAACTCTGATCCTAGAGCTCTTTGACCCACTCAACTCCTTCCTTGTTCTTCCACAGAGACAAGTACCTGTGCCCAACCTTGGAGCTCATCACACAATACTGCTTCCTTCCAAACACTTTACCCTCTTCACCCTTAATCATAATGGGCCTACTGTACCTAACCATCATTGTAACCTCCACGTCTCTTTTGCTTCTCTAACCTGCATGGAATCAATCTACGTATGGTCAATCATTTCAACCATGCTCTCACTTGAATCTTGGAAACCTTTTCCATTTTGACTTTGCTGTGTCACCCAAGCCAATCTCCCACCTTGGGATCACCAACTGATCCAATTTCTCTGACCTCAAGTATTGCTGGAGAAAGTCTTATGACCCTTCTGACTTGGCTCCACATGAAGCCATATCATCTAAATTCAGCTGACTCCCTATCAAGTTCCTCCCCACAACTCCCAGACCCACTAATGGCTGACCCAAATCTCTTCCACTTCTCAGCAAACACCTCACTTACTTTACTGGTAATTAAGGTCACAAATTGAACTCTCACATCTTCTCTCTCCTCCTCTTCTCTAAAGTGTACTTTTCCTTTTTCTTTCCAAGGCCAAATCCTCCATCAGTGCTTTTGATTGTTTCCCTTCTAGTCTCTTTTGTAACAATGTGCCATCAAATCTTCTTTCCTTAGAACTTTCAATTCTCCCTATTCTCAACTTCTGTCCTCAAACTAGAAACATGATAGCATCTTTCAAAAACCTTGCCTTGCTTGACCCTTCTAACCCCACACATTAACTTCCCTGTACTCTTCACTAAGCTTTTTAGTAACGTCTATATACTTAGTGGTGTCACCTCTTATTTGTTTGGTGCCCAGCTTCTGTGTTTTGTCCTGATCTCATTTAATTTTCTATTATATCAGACACCACTGACCATCCCTTTGTCTCCCCTTAGAAAAAAAATTTCACCAAGCCATCAAGAGCTTTCTAATTGCCACCTGCTGTTTTCATACCTCTGACCTCTCCTTGGCATCTACTAATGTCTCCCACACCCCTCTCCACATGTCCTGGTTTCCACATGTCCTGGTTCTCCGTCTAGCCCACTGATGGCATTTTCTCAGCCCTCTTCACAGAATTCTTTTCTCCTACACACTGACTCTGGGCAGGATGCCCACTTCAGTGGTTACCTTCACGGGAAGGACTGCAAAATCTACATTCACAACATACTTATAATGCAGAGAATGATACTGAGGATATGAGCCAACTGAGGTAAAGAAAGTGCTCATAGACATTAATAATTACCGGTTAATAAATCAATGCTAAGAACTCTCTCCCATACCTTAAACTGTGACAGAAGCTCATCTGTCGCACTTGTTGACACTTCATTCTCTCTGGTTTCTGCCAAGCGCAAAATTTCATCTATGTCCATTTCCTAAAAGAGGAAAAAAGCAACATAAATCTGGTAAAAAAGGCAACAGCGACCAGCACTTACTGAAAATGTTTGATGCGAATATCTTTGTTGCAAAGTATTCTTCTGATACTCCATTTACTTTTACAGTGTCAGCTCTATATCCTTCATATCTAATGTTTAGAACTATTATTTACACAAAAGACAAGGTGAAACTTCAGAAATTATAAGAAATAAAATTGGGGGGAAAAAAACCTCAAGCACAGAATCCTTGAACGCTTATTCATTCTTTTCTATTCAATTCAGAAAGAGCTTTGAGCTTCATAATAAAACTATATCCTTCAAGTAATTAGTCTTTCTTTATTAAAGCCTCTACACAGACTGAGAATCTGCTTCCAGAAAAATTCTGACTCAGAAGATACTTCTCAAAAAAATTTCCTTTTCCTCACTGTTAATTACCTGAGGCTCTGACTCCTCCCCTTCAATTTCTTTGAAGAGATCCTCTGCTCCAAATTTCAAAATAGCTGTCAGCTCCTCTTTATTAAAAGGATTTGAGCTGTAGAAGTAAAACATAGATATAATCTGTTAGGAATGTCAAATAACCTCTAAGGAGTTCTACTTCAGAATAACTATCCTTCATAAAAGGGTCAAATAACTAGTAAAAGTATAAATTCTGTCCCAAGAAAAAAATGATCTCTCAAATATTTCATTTTTTATCTACAACTTGAGTCCATAATGGTAAACCTAACACAGCAAGACTAGAAAATCAATTACTGTCCTGTTGGCTTATCTATTACATGGTTAAGCAAGAAAGATGATTAACAACATGAAAGAAGAGAGCTCTTCTCTCTGCCCTTTGATTCAGAAAGTTATCATTCACCAAGAATTTTCAGTTTTCTTACCTCTAATCCAAAATTAAAGAGCCAAGCTTTTTTTATCTAGGCTCCACTTGAATGAAAAATTATCTGAAAACATTCCATTTAGGAACAGCTAATTTGAATTCATTTGAAGTCACAGAAGACACTCAACAAACTGGTTAAAATGTAAACTCCATAGGAGAAATGGTTGTGTTCTCTCCTAAAGTCAAGTGAAATATCACTACTTTCCTTCTAAATCTTTCTGTTTTCTTAAGAAAAAGCACAACAATCTCCACACAAACATTTTTACCAACAGTTTAAAAATAAAAAAAAAAAAAAAAACAGCTACCAATCCAGTCTGGTGGATGCTCACTGCTGAAAAGTCAAAGACGGGCTGGTCCCATGGCTCACTCAGGAGAGTGCGGCGCTGGTTGCACCGAGGCCGCGGGTTTGGATCCTATATAGGGATGGCTGTTGCGCTCACTGGCTGAGCGTGGCACAGACAACACTGTGCCGAGGGTTGCAATCCCCTTACCAGTCAGAAAAACAAAGAAAAGAAAAGAAAAGTCAAAGACAACATTGTACTAGGTCAAAACCCAACACAAAGCTCCACTGCTGCTACTGTGTCATATATCACACGTGGAGCCAACAGCAAGGCAAGAGAAAGGAGCAAGAAAAAAAAGAGGGAGACCACATAAGCTGAGAGTTGATAGGCAAAAAAAGAAGAAACAGGGAAAGCAGAATAAAATGAAAATAACATCCTTCTTATGGTTATGACCTGGCCTTTTCCGGGTAATGAATGGACTGACGTCTGTGGTACAGAACCCTATCAAAAGAATGAATTATATCAAATGTTGATGTAAAGTCAATTTGATTCTGCCTACCCTCCCCAATCTTTCTGGCACTTACTTGGATCTTCCTGAGTTGTTTTCCAGGACTGTCCGGCCAGTGGTATCCATGCGCTGAATGACCAGATGGTCCAACACCATCTTCTTTTTGGCCCGTTCTATGATCTCCTCCTCCACAGTCCCCTTGGTAACTAAGCGGTAAATATTTACCTGCAGGAAAAGGAAACGTTATGTTTATGCTTAATAAAAAAAAAGAAAGAAAGAAAAGAAAAGTCAGAAAGAAAAAAAAAGGAAAAAGGTTACCTCTGTCAAAAACCAAGAAGGGGAAAAAAAAAAAAGAAAAAAAAGATTCGTTTCTCTACTGCCATAAATAACTGTAAGCTATCCATCCAAGTAGGGAGCTTAAGTAGATGTAGTATTTTTACTATCCGCAGCAGGTTACATTATTAAATAAAATTGCCTCTAAAGATGTGTTATTACAGCCTTGTTCTAATGATAAATATCTTGCTAAAAATAATCAGTTTCACTAACAGAAAGTTTCCCAAAAACTGAATCTTTGGCAAAGTACGAAACTTATGAGTTACCCAATATTAGAACAGACTTTGAGATTCATATATGAAAGAAACCAGCATGTGGCTTTTCAATGTTCCTCAGAGCTAACACCGTCATATATAATAAAAACAGACCATACGGAACAATGCTAGAATATTTAACAACTTCTCCATATTAAAATGGAGAAAAAGTTCAGTTCTAAGTCTATTCATCATATATCTTTCTTGGGGTAAACATATAGAAAGCCACGGGCGATTTACTCCTCAAAGAGAGGGAAAGTTCCTTACTAGGTTCATCTTAGGCCCAAAGACATCTACTGTTCTCTGTACTAGTTAAAAAACAGAAATCAACACTTGGGGGAAATGAAAGCAAAATAGGTTTTAAAAAAAAGCATTTTACAAGCATCCTGAAAATGCTGAATAAATCCCCTTTTCTCCCCACTCCAAAGCCATATCCAGAAGCATCTCCCTACTGACCTGCTTTTTCTGACCAATTCTATGGGCTCGGGCTTGTGCCTGCAAGTCATTCTGGGGGTTCCAGTCAGAGTCAAAGATGACAACTGTGTCCGCTGAAGCCAAATTGATTCCCAGGCCACCAGCCCTTGTCGAGAGCAGGAAACAGAAGTCCTGTACACAATGCAATATACTACTTTATGCAGTGGCCTTCTCAGAAACAGTTTCACAGTCCAATAAGCCCTTATACCTGGAAACCCCTGCAGGTGTGAAGAAAAGTGAGATATGATGGACAAACTTTATGGAGGCTAAAAAAATGTCAGGGACTTGATGGCAGAGTGAATTTTCATTTGATTAAGAGAAAGAATCAGTGCAGTGCACAAAGGCATAAAGTAGAATCTAATAAGACAACAGGAGCAAGAGAATTAGTGTTATCTCCTGATTAAAACTAGTATACAAGAAGTCAACCAAAAAAAAAAAAAGACAAATTTAATTATCATGAGGATCATTCCAGCAAGTTACCTAGACATTTATTTTCTGGGGAAAGGTAGATTATGCCACATAAGGCAGTTAGTATAAACAAAAATACTTTATTATGTAAATGTTCATCCATTTGTTAGGCTGGTGAAGAATACAGAAACACTGCACTAAACAGATCACATATTGGAACTGTTGAGAAGCACAGGATCCTCAATCACCACAGAACATGTACAAAGAAAACCAGAGCATGTTTGGCTGAAGAGTGGTGTGTGGGAAAGACCCAGGCACTGACATATTCCAGCTTCCACAACAATAATAATAGAGACTGGGCAGGAACGGTATACCTGCCTGAGTCTGAGTGCTCAGAAAAAGATGGGTGCAAGAGGAAAAGAATAAACTATACGTACCAGAAAAAAAAGCCAAGAGGATTTCTATTTTCAAGGAATTTGATCACAGATGTCAAAAGGTGACAACATTCTGGCACACAAGTGGCACTCAAAAACTGGTAATATGGGGCTACATCTTGATAAATGGCTGTATTTAATGTATATATAGATGAGTGAAATAAAAAGGTCTCCATGTTCTAATAATCACATTCAACAGCATTATGCCATAGAAACAAAAATGGAGACAGCTGCCTCACAAGAACTTTCAACAACTCCAATAAAGAACTGATCAACAGGTGTGTCTAGGCACATAGTCTGTGATCCTGGGGTGAAACACCAAGTGACACTAACTCTGAAGAGAAGTCTAAAGATAAACAGTGGACAGTTTAGGATGAGATATCTAAAACTTAAATAAAACCTGGGGTTTGAATGATCATATACACAATTTCAATGTCACTTTATCAAAGATAATAAGAATTATAATGTGTTTATGTCTATTCTCAAGTTGACCAAAGTTAAAAAATTATGAAAATGCTACTAAGGGTGAGGTAAAATGGGAATATTCGTACATAAACAGTATGAACATAAATTGTTTTAGAAAAGTAATTTAGCAAAATGTATCAAAAATCATTTAAAAATGCTCATACCTTCTTAACATCCAACATTAATAGAATGGTTAAGTAAATAATGGTACAGTCATGAAGAATTAGAAACTAAAATTTTATAAAATTTTTAATGATGCGGGAAAAATGCTCAAAGTATAATTTTGAATAAAAGTTAAAAGTAAAACTGTATGAAGCATGATTCCAATTACGTAAACATATAAAGAAATAAATGGTTCCATACAGTATGAATGGAAATACACCGAAATGATGTGAATAACAAGGTGTCAGGGTATTGTACAATTTTTTTCTTTGTACCTTTTACCATCTTACAAATTTCCTAAAATGGGTATATAATATTTCCCCCAATAATAAATATTTAACTTTTTAAAGACTGCAGAAAATAGTAAAGAACTTGTAGTCTATATATAGCCATAGGAGGAGAGGGAATCAATTGAAAGCTATGCAAAAAGCAACTTTTTTTTTCCTGAGAAGGGGCAATATAAAACATTCAACTTATACTATTTTTTAAACTAAGAGTAGGGAACACTACTGAATTACTGAAAAACAATTTCAACAAACACTATATAATAAAAATAGCTAACATTTATCAAGTGCTTACTATGTGCCAGGCAATGTGGTCAGCCCTTTATGTTGATTACTAAATTTAATCCTCACAGCAATATTATAAAGTAGGTATGAAATCGTCATGATTTTACAGCTGAGGAAATCAGGAAGAGGGAAAGAGAGATGGGAATTAGATAATGACCAATGTTTTTAGTAATTCAATTCCTCTTATCCTTCACAATACAGACCCTTGCTTCTGAATAGATTCAT
The DNA here is from genome assembly GCF_027409185.1 of Cynocephalus volans. Lineage (NCBI taxonomy): Eukaryota > Metazoa > Chordata > Mammalia > Dermoptera > Cynocephalidae > Cynocephalus > Cynocephalus volans. Next base: position 50,284,376 of record NC_084462.1, read on the forward strand.
GCCCTAAGCCCCTCAAGGAGAAGCAAACTAGGATTTCTGTGAATCTGGAAATAGAAGGCCTGGCATTCTGTAATAACAGGCAAGGACATTAAGAGTTTTTAAAGCTCTTCAGAAAGCAGAAAGCAGAAAGGTAAGTCTGTTCTATCTATAAAAATATACTAGCCCAGGCTCCAGAAATTAACGTTCTCTCTAAAACACTTCTCATTCTACTTCCAGCTCTCTCCACTGATTCCTTTATCTCTACACATTATTAGTTTTATTTACACTAAAGTCCTTCTCCCCTGCTTCTCTCAAATCCCATGGCATCTGATAATATATGTGCACAAACTACTATGTTATCATAGTCTAGTTTATCCTAAGGAGCTCTACTAGATGTGCCACCAAAACAAAATAGTTTACAATGCCAAATCCAGGCTGGACACTTACTGATTTTAAAATGTTGCTGTTAAGCACATCGTATTAGGGGTCCAGCAAATCCGAGATGTGTCAAACACACATTTAAGCCTTAGTTACCAAAAAAGAACAGATCAGAACCTTCTGATACAATACACATGTCAAAATTAATCCTACTGGCCAGCAACCCCTGACTCTTGCCTTGTTGCTCTTCCAGGGCCAGAAATTTGGTATCTAGAAGCCACTGTAGAACTACTCTATCCAGACCAAGGGAGATGAACAAACACGTGTATGCTTTTTTGAAATGACAACCAAATAGGCCTCTTTTATGTTAGGGATTTCTCATTCTCTTTGCAAGGCAAGAAACTGCGTTGCAAATTGTTTCTGAAACAATACATTAAGTTGGAAACACTTTACCCTTGATACGGAGCTCAAGTTGCCCAAATAACAAAGCCATGCATTGTGTACCTCAGACCCATCTGCATTGAAGTGGTCCAGTGCCTGTTTTCGGATTTCTCCTTTGATGGAACCATCCAGACGCTGTAAAAATAAACAAGAAAATCATAAGGTAGGAAGATCACCAACACTCAGAATAGAACACCAGACTTGCAACCTTTATCACCTGAACACCCACTGAATAAAAATAACTGGAATGCACTGGCAAAGTGTTATGAAGGAGCTGTGCTTAAGAAGCATACTCTATTTGACCCAAGTGCTCTAGTTACAAGCACAGGTCAGAAGCTTGATTCAAAGGGCTGTCTAGGTTTATACAAGAATCAAAATGGCTGCCGGGACCTCTAAAGAGAAAGATGAAAACACAGCCTGTGCTTAGAGGCTTGATTTACTTCTACATCTGCAGGTATTAAAGAGATTACGAAATAGTACCACTCGTCACCTAGTAATTAACTCCTGCAGAAAAATGATGCTCCTTAGCTAACATGGTTAAAAGTATCACTGTTGTTAAGTGCTACACAAACCAAAAAATTATTTACATAATTTTGTTTGGAAAATATTTCGCTGAAACATTAAAAATATTAAAATTAATTGATAATATATCCCAGCTTTTCAAAAAATTACACTTTGAAATCAGAGTAATGTGTTCAAGCAACCAAACTACATCATCAATTCGAGAGAGCCTCTGGCATTTACTAGTACATACAATTCTTTTATTAAAGCATATGTCAGTTCTAGGTATGAAACAATGTCACCATAGCAAAACTACATAATACATAAAACAAATACTAAAGAAGTATTACCTACGTGCTGCATTTCTTACTTTTTAAAATCATTTTCACATTTCATCACCTCAAAACCACCTCTTGAGATGAACAAAATACCTCATTTTAGACAAGGCAAAGCTGACCCAAGAGGTGACTGGCTAGTGGCAGAGTCTGTGGAAGGACCTGCATATCCCCAGAGCTCTGTCCACCAGCCCTACAGCTGCCTGAACTCAAATCAACTTACACATGGGATGCCCCTTTATTCTTTCTCACTAACTACAACCCTGTTCAGAGCCTTATACCAAACATATGTGTAAAGGACAGGCTCACAGCCTATGTGTGAAATCAGAAAATCTAAAATTCCATCCTTCTAACTCTCCCATTAATAGAAGACATTAAGACAATTACCTAAAAAAATCACTGATTAGGCATGAGAGGCCTGAAGGACCTAGCTTAGTAATTCCTTAGAAAGAAGAGTAATGCATTCTTGATTTACTTGACATCATTTGATTACCTAGAAATGGAAGCTCACAGAGATCAGATGCACTGAGAGATAACTGTCTTTTTGTAGTGTACTGTTTGTTTATCAATAGCTACCACAGTATTAAGCAATATTCTGAAATAGCTGATAAAAGACCACACAAGATATTATGGATATAACAATGCCTTTCATGGTATTCTGAAAGACAAACTATTAGTGAGTCTTAAAGCTGGATCTGTTGACTCCAAATTTCTTCAATACCAGCATAATATTATATGAGTTGTTAGAACAGTCCAACCATTCAAAGTTTAAAAAGAAAAATAATTTTTTAAAATAAATTTTAAATATCAAAGCACTATAAAGACACTATGCCAAGAGTTATGGTAATTTGCATACATGTCTACATCTCTATAAATGGATCAGAGATAAGTTTCCCATAGATTAAACATCCGGGAAACTCTTTTTCCCCATAGAAGATAACTGAGTGAAGACACACAATTCCTCAGAGAAGAGGGGAAGCCATCATCACTTGCTTCAGGGGATGTCCAGGTTTCAAGTAGCACTGTTCTGCTGCTTTCCCATAGCCAGGGTCAGCTTCTTTCGTAGTGAGTATACAACACTGCCATTTCTCTTTTTCTTTCTTTCTAGGATTTGGGATTCTGGAATCAGGTCACACTTCTTTCTGTTTTTACCATAGACTTGAAATATAAGACACCATCTAACATACTTTTCTATTGCCCAATTTTCCTTTCGTAAATCCCTACCCTCCAAATAAAGAACAACCTTCACATGACCATTTGCATTATAGGGTAGACTAAAGGCATGGAAGCAAAAATTAAGATACTCCTAAAACCTTAATCTCAATTTTTTTTCAAGCAAGAAAACTTTTGTTGTCTGCTTTAGCAGGCAAAGCACACAACCCAGGGAGGGACACAAAGAAAGAAATATACACCCCAATTCCTGAACCACCTTACCTGGAAAGGATAGTGTTTAATAGTTAGGTACTCGGCTAGGATATCCAACATTCTCACCATCTGAGAGAAGATAAGGACTCTGTTGCCTCTTTCTCGAAGTCTTGTCAACAGTTTGTCTAATAGAATCAGCTTCCCGCTGCTCCTAATCAGGGACTGAAGATTTAAAAGACATTAAAATCATGACTTTCAAACACATACTTCAATCTCTCCTTAATCTCTAAGAATTCATATTTTTTAAATCATCTTTAAGCTTTTAGATGCCCTTGGCTAACCAGCAATTCCTGAAATATCCTTTTTACAAGTTATCTGTAAAACTATACTTTCCAGATTTATCCTAGTTATTTAACTTTTCTCACCTGTTTTTAAAGCTTCTTTTGATGCTGACTGAAGAGTCATCAAGGAGAAAAAGTAACATTTTGATTAAAAGTATTTACAGAATCTAAATTGTTTCTGAGAAACTAATTATGAACAAGAGAAACTACACACCAGAAGAATCTCCTGTCCATTTTCCCTTTCATTTTCTTCAGGGGGTTTAATCAAGTAGCAGTGGTTACAACATTTTTTCAGTTCCATCACAATATTAAGGAAACCAGATGTGCTGCCTCTTGTTCCTTTAGCAAGAGCCTTATAATTCCTGGTCAGAATCCATCTGCAAATTAAAATGATAATGGTATTATTAGATTCAAAGAAACAAAGAGTTGTGAATATCAGAAGATTTTAAGAAAAAGTAGTATTGAGAAAAAGAAAAAAGAACTTAATAATGTTAAAAAGCAGGAGAGATATTTTATTTTGCATCACCTGCCACCTAACTATGATCCTTCACATCTCCAGTCAGAACTGGAACGTTAACAGTTGTATTGGGTATTTTGACCTTGCTCAACACAGAAAATTTAACAGGAAACAGCCCTCTCTCTATATATACATGTATAAATACACACACATGTTTACATATATGTGTATATACTTACATATACATACACACACACACTTACGTATGTACGGTCATGCACTGCTTAACAATGGGGATACTTTCTGAGAAAGACATCACTGGGCAATTTCATCACTGTAAAACATCATAGAATGCACTTACACAAATCTAGATGGTATATAACCATAATCCATGTGGTCTGTCATCAACTAAAACATTGTTTTGTTATGCGGTGCTTGACTATATGAGAGAGAGAGAGAGAGAGAGAGAGAGAGAGAGAGAGTGTGTGTGTGTGTGTGTGTGTGTGTGTGTGTGTGTGTGTGTGTGTGTGTGTGTGTGTGTGTGTGTAAAACAAGGATTGTCACTGAAGCATTCTTTATTGCAATATAAAGTTGGAAATAAGCTAACAATAGGAGATTGGTTAAATAAAACAAGATATACCATGAGATAGAAGCTATATACCCATTTTAACTATTGTAAAAGTCTTTTATATGATAAAATGCTCATGGCGTAAGTATGTTTTATACCCAAATTTGGAATGAGGGGAGGAGAAATATATATATAAAAACACAAACATATATATATGTATATATATGCACATATGCATGTATAATCCTTAACTATATGCCCCAAATATTAAAAGTAGTTTTTACTGAGTAGTGAAAATTCTTTACACTTCTCTTAGTAATCACACTTTGAGAAATCTATCCTGAGATTTTCACTGCAGCACTATTTACGAAAGCAAAATATTTTAAACAATCCAAATGTTTAAAATTTGGGAACGGTTGAGTAAACTATACTAGATCCACAATATCATACTATGCAATTATTAAAAAAAAAAAAAAAAATGAGTAATATCTGTATGATCTACTATGGGATGCTCTTCAGCACACATCATCACATGCAAAATGTAAGGCAGAGAAACATGTACAGTATGCTACCATTTCTGAGAAGGGAGGCAGTTAACTTAAAATCCATTTGCTTATATTCAAAAATTAAAATATAAAAAAGGAAAAACATTAAAATGATTTTTAAAATATTATTAATTACCTATGGGGAAATAGGGACTAGTATGGAGGGAACAGGGATAGAAGCGAGATTTCTTTGAACATGCCAGGCTTTGTAACATTGCCTTTGGAATCTATAAATGTTATAAAAAATTATAAAACAAAATTAAACAAAGCAATCCCTAAAAATCAAAACTAAAATGAAATAAACAAACATGTATCCATTGGTGGCTTAAACACACAAAAGAAAAGCTACCTTAAGTGCCTTAAGACTTCTTTACATTTCTAGTGGAATATATATACCTTAAAAAGTAAAACAAAAAAATACAGTAAAAAAAAAAATCTTAATCTATTGGTGGTGGTAATACTGTTACTGTTGTTCTAAGAATATGGTATGTGTAGAATGAATTAGGTTGGTATAGTTGAAAGATGAGATTTTTTAGTATGGGTATAAGGTCAATAATATCAAATAAAATCTCTGTAGTACTATTTTAATTTTAAAATTCATGATGTATTTTTAATCTTTAAAAAATTTCTTAATCCCATACACTGTAAATGCCTATCAAACTACTGTCCACTGCAGATGCGAAGAACACTCAGGTCTCAGTTTGTGGTCTTCAAATATCATTTGCCAGTAAGAGTATGCAGAATTTGTTGAATATATGGCTGACTAGTTCTGGGTCAGGAAATGTAAATATGGGACACTTTAACACTCCAGATAGCAAAGAAGCTAACTACTGCTAGGATCATGTAAAAAGGACTCAGAGAACCAACCTGAATAAGCTCCCACTGCCCAAAAATGGGCCATGAGAGCATGAGTAAGGATAAAAACTGCAATACAATGAAAAACAAATATGTTTAATTGATGAATTAATAATTATAACAAAATAAATCTCATTGATCAAAACCTTAGGTAAGATATTTTCCTTTGAAAATGGTAAAAACTGAAAATAATCATGTGTTTATTCTGCCTTTCATATATGAACTGTTCCTCAATTGATATGGGAAAGTTTTTTTGTATAGAAGTATTCCACCCAATAAACAAAAGTGTAATAAATTTGGAAATAGCAACATTTTGTAATCCTTAATGAATTAATGGATCTAGGTAATGGTCATCAATAGTTGCTAACATCACAAAAAGAAAGACAATCTCCACAGAAAGAATATATCTTTGTATACTATGAAATACTTGTGGTCACACTGAACCTGAGTCTAAGCAAGTGTCTACATGTATGTATGAGTGTATAGAAAACACAGGGTCCCAGAGGAAAATGTTAAATGATGTCATAGAGCTGGAATCAGCAAAATACAGGCTCTGAGAAAAATACACAGAACATAAACTCAGTGTATTCACTCAAAATTTACAAGGCCGGAAAAAAGAAATGGATTAAAATAAACTTAAAAGAGACACAGCAAGCAACCATGATGTATGGAGTTTGCATAGAGTTTATATTTCCCAATACAAACAAGTAAAATGTCATGTGTGTGTGCATGCATGTGCGTGTGCATGCACATGTATGTAAACCAGGAAAATGTAAACCCTCACTGGACATTACAAAACTCTTAAAAAATTAGATTTTTTTTAAAGCATGATAACAGCATTGAATTTACACTTAACAACAACAAAACAAAAAGAATCCTCATCTTTTACTGACGCATACTAAAACATTTATGAATTTATGATATGCACCTGGAATGTTTCAAAACAATTGGGGGGGCAGGGCAAATTGGAAAGGAGGAAGTCAAACTGTCCCTGTTTGCACACAACATGATCTTATATACAGAAAACCCTAAAGACTCCACCAAAAAACTGTTAGAACAAAAAAACAAAAAACAAAAAGAGCAAACTAATTGTTAGAATAAATGAATTCAGTAAAGTTTCAGGATACAAAAATCCATATACAAAAGTCAGCAGCATTTCTATATACTAATAGCAAACAATTTGAAAAAGAAAACAAGAAAATAACTCCTTTTACAACAACAACAACAAAATAAGATATCTAGGAATAAACTTTACCAAGAAGGTGAAAAAACTCTACATTAAAAACTATAAAACTCTGAAGAAAGAAACTGAAGAGAACATAAATAAATGGGAAGATATCCCATGTTCATGGATTGGAAGAATTGATATTGTTAAATGGCTATTCTACCCAAAGCAATAGTAAACAAAACAGCATGGTACTGGCATAAAAACAGACACACAGACCAAAGGAACAGAATAGAGAGCCCAGAAACAAATTCACACACTTACAGTCAACCGATCTTTGACAAAGGTGCTAAGAATACATATTGGAAAAAAGACAGTTTCATCAGTAAATGATGCTGAGAAAACTGGATATCCACTAGCAGAAGAATGAGACTAGACTCCTATCTCTCACCATTTACAAAAATCAACTCAAAATGGATTAAAAATTTAAGTGTAAAATCTGAAAATATGAAAATACTAGAAGAAAACATGGGAAACAATCTATGACACGGAGCTAGGCAAGGATTTTTTAAATAAGATGTCAAAAGCACAAGCAATAAAGGCAAAAACAGACAAGCAGGATTACATCAAACTCAGAAGCTTCTGCACATCAAAGGAAACTGTTCACAGAGTGAAGACACAACCTACAGAATGGTAGACAATATTTGCAAACCACATCTGACAAGGGTTTAATGTCATGAATATTTAAGGAATTTAAACAGCAGCAGCAAAAAAACAAATAACCCAATGGAGAAATGAGCAAAAGATCTAAATACACATTTCTCAAAAGACAACATACAAATTGCCCAACAGGCATATGAAAAAATGTTCAACATCACTAATCATCAGGGACATGCAAATGAAAACAACTCCAGTTAGAATGGCTATTATCAAAAAGATCAAAGAAAACAAGTGTTGACAAGGAGAAAAGGGAACCCTTGTACACTCCCTGGTGGAAGTGTAAACTAGTACAGCCATAATGGAAAACAATAAGGAAGTTCCTAAAAATTTCAAAATCTAACATATGATCCAGCAATCGCATTATACACCCAAAAGAAATGAAGTCAGTATGTCAAACAGATATCTGCACTCTCAAGTTTACTGCTGCACAATTTACACTAGCCAAGATAATGGAATCAACCTAAGTGTCCAACAATAAATGAATGAATTAAAAAATGTGGTATATATACACAATGGAATACCTTTCAGCCATAAAAAAAGAATGAAATCCTTTCACTTGTGGCAACATGGATAGACTCAGAGGTCATTATGTTAAGTAAGCCACGCACAGAAAGACAAATACCACATAATCTCATTTGAATAAGGAATCTGAAAAAGTTGATATTATAGAGACAGCGAATAGAACAGTAGTTACTGGAGACTGGGGCAGGGATGGGAGGGAGGGAAAACAGGGAGGCGTTGGCTAACAGGTACAAAATTACAGTTAGATACGAGAAATATGTTCTGGTATTCTACTGCACAGTAGGATGACTACATTTAATAGTTAAGTTTTGCATATTACATAATAGCTAGACAAGAGGCTTTTGAATGTTTTTGCCACAAAGGAGTGACAAATGCATGAGTTAGTTGATGGATACATTAACTACCCTGACCAGATCATTACACAACACATATATGTATCAAAATATCAGACTGTACCCCATAATTATATGTAATTATAATATGTCAATTAAAATAAACACCCCCAAAAAAGAGAAAAGATAAAGATGAATACTGGCCATAAACTGACCACTGCTGAAGCTACATTATGGGTACACGAGTACATACTATTCTATTTTCATATGTATTTGAAATTTTGCATAATAAAAATATCTTTAAAAAATAGTAATTTTTGAAAATTAAAATCTTATTTTTATTTAGTTATATTAATTGTAATAAGCAAGGAATGCTATTGGAAAGATTACCAGACCTCTAACTTAAAAAGACTATAATTTTCATGGCAATACAATTAGTTCCAATTATTCCACACTTGATCTTGGCCAAAAGGCCAAAAAGTTATCCACTCATTCCAGATCTTCTAACTTTAAATAATCAAAATTAAAGCCCATGACAAGTTATATACCAACTTCTATCCCAAACTTACTACTTTGGCTTTAATGTCATCTAACCTAAACCAAGCATATGACTTGCCCATGTCACTTGGAATGCTAGAAAGAAAAGAGTATTCACCTTGCAATGCAGAGATGATCGCTTCTTCTGAACTCATATAGGCCCTTGCACTGCCACCATTATTAAACAACGATGTGCTTTAATTTTTTGTTTCTAGTCTGTATTCCCTAACACACAACAAGGCTTCATGTTTCATTCATCTTCATAGTACCAGTATCTGGCACAATGCCTGACACACTGCGGAAGCTTAATAAGTTATGGAAGTAAATGGCAGAGAAGATATATATATGAATAAGTAAAATATGCCTATTTATTGGCAGGGAGATTAACACTAAATATTCATGTATACTGCATACCAATTAAATAATGAAAAGTGCTGTGCAAATTCTCACTTACCCAAATAAAAAAGAGTAATAAAACTCCATTTTTCTGACTAAATAAACTACTACTTAAATCTGGGAGTCCTCACTGAAAAAAGCACAGTTTAATTAATTGTCAATTATCTGTCTAATGTCTTCATGGTACTGATCTCAATCTCTTTAGGCCTAACCTAGACAAGAACTTACTTATAATACTGTTTCTGAAGTGCCGACATCTCCACTCTGAGAATCTGTTCCACTTTGGCAGGAAGGGATTTCTCCACATCTTTTTTGACTCTCCGGAGAAGGAAAGGCTCTAGCACCTTATGAAGACTCTGGTAGCCATTCTCTCTACCTTTCCCATGGTCTTCCTCAAAATCTTCCCAGAACTCAAACCTAGGAATGACATAGTATAGTGTTTACTTAGTTATGTAGAGGAAAAAGCATTTTTAGAACTAAAATTTCTTTTACGAGGAACTGAATGAGGAAAAAAATCTCTTAAAAACGAATCTTTCCTACAAGGAAAGACAAAATCAATCGCTAGCTCTTGAATAAATGAGATTGAAAACAAAAAGAAAAGGGAAAACCAATTGAATCAATTCCGTCAGCCTACACTGGATAATAGCAGGTTTCCAATTCTTAGACTGCATTTAGAGTTAATAAAATATTTCAGTATATCATGCAATTAATATATAAGTTATTCTTATGAAATGTTATGCAGAAAAATTAATCATAAGCTAGCTTTTAATAATCTGCAATTTGTTGGGAAAATAAAAATCAGAGGTAAAAGAATTAGTGGCAACATTACTACAGACACCATTGCTATAAAAGTTAGTAATATAATTTCCATTAATAATCTTCACTTCCTGTTGGTAACACCAAAGTCACAGGTTCAGATCCCCATAATGGCCAGCTGCCAAAAAAATTTAAAAATTATAATTTTCACTTCACAGATTAAAAAAATCAATGGATTATAATGACAGTAAACAAGACTGTAGCACAAACAAAAAGATCAATGAAAGTGATGCAATTTTAACACTAATATATTGAACTTAGGGATACAAATTTTATTAATGAATTTGGCAACCTATCACTCACAGTAATTCTTCCTAAACCCTACAAATAAAAGTTTCTCATGTATAAATCTTAATTCAGCCATGTTTGGTTCACTAAAGGATCTTTGGCAGAACCCAGAATGAGACATTATGACAAAATCACTTTCAAAAATAAAAAATGGAGAAAACGTATTTCATGAGGATTAACAAAAATGTCTTTTGTCCTGCCACTAGGAAGCCAACTTGAAAATACTAGCTTAGTTTTGTGCACAGACTAAAGCTCAGTAGGTGAGGGTGCACCATTAATTAACTGAGGCTAGACCTAGAAGCTTAATCACTGCCCCAGCTCTGTAGCACCATGACCCTGCTCTGCTGAGACCAGCCAAGTCCCATACTAACAAACCCAAGTGACAAACATTGTCTAGAACTACATAAGACTAAAAGGATATGCTCTTTGATAAGATGGAAAGACAAAGACAGCACATGCCAGCACTGCCAATGGGCACAACTGCCTCAACAGTTCACTGTCATTTCTCAACTCATAAATGGCCAAGCATTTCATCCAGTATCACTAGGTGCATCAACAGCCTTAGGAGCATCTGGTAGTGCCTGAAACAATCATCGTCAGGGAAGGAGACAAAACGATCTTTTGGGATAGAGATCTAAAATCATCATTAAAGACTATATAGCTTGATAAACTCAGGTAAATTTTATTTTGTCACACTGCTATACTATTAAGCAAATACTCCAAGAATATAAAATAAAATAAATGAGGAATTAAGACTAATAAGGGGATTAAAGGAAAAAATATAAATTGAACTACCTCAGTGCTGGGGGTGACCCCTCACACACAAAATGTGTGAACTGACTAGAAATCAGTGGGATTATCACTATATCAAGCTATTTTCTGAATACTTGAGAGAAAATTTCAAGAGGTGAACTTAACACATTATAATTAATTAAAACTATACTAGTCTAAAAAAATTAATGTAAACTTTATTTACAAGATTTACTTCTTTCCTATTGTTTTAGGCAACAAATATTTCCACCTGTCTACCATACTCTTACCATACTAAAGGAATTAATATGAGATACCATTTCTTTATGTACATTCACTGATGATATGGATGGATGGAGATATGCACATGCATTTGAGTTCATGGAGAAATGGAATTAAAAGATAGTACAAAACCTTTCCATGAACTTTCTGAAGACCCCTCGTGTATCTGTGTATACGTGTGTACATATATAAAATCTATTTATTTACGAATTGTTTATGGCTGCTTTCACTCTGAACAGCAGAAAGATCCTTTGAGAAAAAGTTTGCTATCCCTTCCAACAGACAATTAATTTATAAAATTACATATAAGGTCATAGTCGTAAATGTATGATTACACCACACCACATCTAGAGATTCATAATTTTAGATATTTCCCTGCTATCAGCTTATGTCTTTAACGTGTATCTCTCAGCAAAGTATAAACAATTCTGATTTTTTAAATTTTCCAGACCACCCATTTCAGAAAAATAGCTTACTGATAAACTACAAATAAGATAATTAAACCAAAGCAGTGAAAATGTTATAAGCCACACAATAAATGTGTAAACAGATAGGTGCAAATAAAATTCAGCAATTGACCCAGACAGCAGAAGCTTTAGTAAAAAGAAAAACTCCAACACTAAGAAGCAAAATGTCTGAAATACACACTATCAAACTGAATTATTTTATGGGGTAGGTATGGAGTGCACATTTGCACGTGATTATTCTCATAAGCTGAATTCTTCAAACTTGTCATATCTTTTCTACCTTTAATATGAAGCCCCATGCTTTGCATATAGTATGTACAAAATGAATTTGTTGACTGAAAAATATTTATAAGATCAGTCATCATATTCTTATGGTCACAGCTATTCATGCAGGAAAGGTGCTTAGTTAGACTTTGCCATAAGGAAATAGCATCTCAGCTTGTTAAAAAGAGGACTAACTTTCAGATTTTCAAAACAATGGCCTGAAATATTTGAGGGGGGAAAGTCCAAAAGCTATTTGGACAAATCTAATTATCCTCTTTACAATAACATTTCTTTGGTGAATCATTTCTTCATAAGCTCTGTAGAGTCATAAGGCACCTCAGGAACTGCTACTGAGGATGGGGTAAAATACTTCACAGGATTATAATCATCCACACAGCAAACCCAGGCAGAAATAAGGATAAATCTCAACTCCTTAACTAATAGGTTTTCTATTTACATACACATCTTTGTGAAAAACTTTTTTAAAATTTTAGAAAATTACAATGTTTTAAAAATAAAGTTTTCAAAGAGAAAAGATCTCTTCCACAGAAAAAAACTGCATCTCTAACTCCAATCTGTCATTCCATAAGTTATTCACTGACCTTAAAGAGAACACTGGAAGATACTGTCTGAATGATCACCTCTACTAGAATAAGTAATTCAAAGTTCTGCTCTTCGATTATGAAAGCAGAATATATGACTTTTCATTAATATAGCCCATGCTAGGTGGAACACCACAGTTGCATAATAGCAGGAAAAAAACTTTTAGGAAGCAAAATCCCTACCATCCCTTTGAGCAGCCAGGTACACAAAAACAAACCCTAGCTAAGTATCCATTGGTGGAAACCACACACCACATTTTTTTTTCTACACAACAAGCATGAATGTTCCCACTATGTCTCTATAAAGTAACATTCATGAAAATTTTCTTACCCATTTTGGAAAAAAAGATTAATAACTAGCAATTGATAACCCTTAGTATTTCTAAACTATTATATATTTTCTGTTTTATAGAACCTATATCTTTGGACAGTAAACTTTATAAAAATACTGGCTTATGCTAATATGTGATGAATAAGGTACTCATTACAGAATGTAAAGCATATGTTTAAAAAAGACACAATGAGGAAACTGGCTTCATCCTCAGTAGAGTAACCACTATCGGCTCACAGTGCTCTATGAAAGGAAAGGAGGATCACGGTAAATAGCAAATAGGATATATAGAAGAGTAGCAATAAAATGGGGTAGGTAGGATAGAGCATGAAAAGACATTGGGAGTCCTCTAATACAGTGGCTCTCAACTGGTGGAGACTCTCTCCATTCCCACCTCTGGGGGACACTGAGCAATGTCTGGAGATATTTTTGTCTGTTACAACTGAGAGATGGAGGTGCTACTGGCATGCAGTGGGTAGAGGCCAGGGATGCTGCTAAACATCCTACAATGAAAAGAACAGCTCACTCCATAAAAAAATTATTCAGCCCAAAATACCAATAGCGCCAAGGTTGAGAAGCCCTGCTCTAAGAGAATGCAGAGGAAGAAAGGATGCAGAAGGGGTTCCTCTCCCAGAAGTACACTGTAGTGAAGATGCCTGTAAAAAAAAATTAAAAAGGAAACCAGTTTAACCCTGTTCTAGCAACAGCTATAGTGAGGGCAACATGGCCAGGGTGATCAAGCTTTTCTACCCATCTTCTGAGGAGTCTTAAACCACCCTTCACAAATTAGTCAAAAAAGGACAGCCATAGACAAAGACGAGAATTTGCTGCTAACTGGCTCGCCTTACAAAAATACTAAAGGAAGCCCTTCAGATTAAAAGTAACATACGATGGCACCTTGAATCCATAGGAAGAAATAATATCACTGGAAATAATAAAACACATGGGTAAATATAAAAGATAATATTAATATATTTTTCTGTTTTCTAAATTTCCTTAAAAGATAAACTCTGTAAAGCAATAATTATATCACTGTATTCTTGGGTTTATAACATAAAGAGAGAAGTTGAAAATAAAGCTATAGTGGGGCAAAGTTACTAATTTTACCAGAATTAAGTCAGTATTAATCTGAAGAAGATTGTGGTAAGTAAAGATGCACACTATAATCCCTAGAGCAACCAGTAAATAAATAATTTAATAATAGCAAAAATAAATAAATAAATAACAAGGAAATTAAAATGGCACACTGAAAAATATTTGCTGAAACAAAAGAAGATGGTAAAGGAGAAACAGGAACAAAAAAATAAAAGACATATGGAAAACAAACATCAAAATGGCTGAAATAAATCCAACCACATCATTAATAATATTAAATGTGAATGGACTAAATACTGCAATCAAAAGGCAGAGACTGTTGGCCTGGATAAAAAACGCAGATCCAACTACACGCTGTCTGCAAGAGATATATTTTAGACTTGAAGAAATAGGTTGAAAGTAAAATGATGGAAAACAGTATAACATGCAAACAGTAACCAGAAGAGAGCTGAGGAGCTATTATAAAAGTCACAAAATATACCTAAGAAACAAGAAATATTACTAGAGATAAAGTAAAACATTTAATAACAATAAAAGGGTCAATACATTAAGAACATATAATAGTTACAAATGTATACACACCTAACACAAGAACCCCAAAATACATGAAAAGAAAAACTGACAACTGGAAAATGTCAAAGATTCAACAACTATGGTCATAAATTAAAATACTACACTCCCAGTAATTGACAGAACTACTAAATAGGAAGTTGGCAAAAATATAGAAGACCTGAACAACACTCAAACAAACTGACTTAATGGAGATTTTAAAACACTCTACCCAACAAAAGCAGAATACACATTACTCTTTTCAGGCATAGATAGGACATTCTCCAGGATAGAAACATACTGGGCTATATAACAAGTCACATAAATTCATTTAAAGAGTGTTCTCTAAGACAAAATTGAACCCTAAATATTTAGAAATTAAAGAACACACCTCCAAAACACCCATGAATCAAAGAAGAAATCACAAGAGAAACTAGAAAATAGATGAAACTGAATGAAAACTAAAGTACAAGATATCAGCATTTATGGAATGCAGCTAAAGCAGTGCATAGAGGTAAACTTATAATACCTTTAAGCACCTAGAGATTAGAAAAAGGAGAAAAGGTCTTAAATCAATAACACAAGCTGTTCCTTAAGACAAAAGAGAAAATTAAATGAAAAGCAAGCAAAAAAAAAAAAGAAAGAAATAATAAAGATGAAAGTTGAAATAAATAAAATATGAAACAAAATAGAGAAAACCAATGAAATCAAAAGTTGGTTCTTTGAAAACATCAACGAAATTATTAAACCCTTATCCAAAACTGAGCAAGAAAAAGAGATAAGACACAAATTATCAAAATTTAAAAAATCATTTTAATCACTACTGACCCTTCAAAAATTAAAACGATTAAAAAGAAACACTACAACTTTATGCCCCCAAATTAGACAACTAGATGAAATGGACAAACTCCTAAAAAGACAAATTAACAAAACTGAGTCAAGAAGAGTGAGAAAACTTGAGTAGACCTACATACAGAAACTGAATTAGTCATTAAAATTTTTCCCACAAAGAAAAGTGAAGGCCCACATGACTACATTGGAGAATTCTATCAAATATTTAAAGAAAAAATACCAAACTTACACAAACTCTTTCAGAAAAGAGGAGGAGGGAACACTTTCCAATTTATTCTGTGGTCCTGATACCAAAATCAGGCAAACATCACCCCAAGAAATAAGTAGAGACTAAAATCCCTCAAAATCATAGATGCAGAAACCTTTAACAAAATATTAGCAACTGAATCAAGCAATGCATGAAAAGAATTAAACATCACGAATAAGTCAAATTTATGATAGCAATGAAAGGTTAGCCAAATGTCTAAAGAGTAATAACATAATACACCACGTCGGTAAAAAAGACAAAACCAGACAGTCATCTCAATAAACACAGAAAAATAGTATTTGACAAAAATGAACACCTATTCATTATAAAAGCTCTCAAAAACTAGAAACAGAAAAAAACTTCCTCAACCTGATAAAGGGTATCTACAAAAAAATCTGTAACTAACATCCTGCTCCCACCAATTGTACTCAACATGGAGGTTCCAGCCAGTACAGTAAGGCAAGAAGAAATAAAAAGCATCCACACTGAAGAAGAAGCGCAATAGCTGTCATGTGCAGAAAACATAATCCTGTACATAGAAAATACTAAGAAATACAAAGAACAGCAACAAAAAACAATGGAAATAATGAGTTCATCAAATTTGCATGATAAAAGATCAATATACAAAGTACAATTGTAGTTCTACACTTTAGTATAATCTGAAAGTTGGATTAAGAAAACAACTCCAGTCCACATATAATCAAAATTAAAATAGAAATAAATTCAACAAAAGAAGTGCACAACTTATTCACGGACAAGTACTAAACACTACTGAGAAAAATTATAAAGGATCAAATAATTAAATGAAGAAAACTTTCTATGATCGTGGGTCAGAAGGCTCAATAATGTTAAGATAAATGATTTTCTCCATTAATTGATATACAAAATTCAACACAATGCCTTTCAAAATTCCAGGTTTTTTCCTCCAGAAATTAATAAGCTGATCCTAAAATGTATATGGAAATGCACAGCCTCTAGAATAGACAATTTTTAAAAAGAGGAACGAAACTGGAACCCATACTTCTCTGTTTTAAAAAGTAGTATAAAGCTACACTAATCAAGACAATGTGGTAGTGGTATAAAAACAGAAATATGGTGGGTTTTTTTTAAAAAATGTTTTAAAAAACCACACACACAGCATTGACAGTCCATAAGGTACACTATTACATTTATGGTCTCAATTGATTTTCAACAAGGATGTCAAGGCAATTCAATAGAAAAAGGATATTCTTTTCAACAAATGACACTTGGATAATTTCCCAAATTCCTCTGCAAAAACAATAAGCTAAGGCCCTCATGCTTCATACTATAAACAAAAAGTAACTCAAAATGGAATACAGATCTAATCTAAGAGCTAAAACTTATAGAAGAAAATAAAGAAGTCTTTGTGACCTTACGTTAAGCAAATCTTAGATATGACATCCAAAGCAAACTCAATGAAAAGAAATTGATAAATTATATTTCATCAAAATTAAACACTTTTGCTCTTCAAAAGACATTAAGAAAATGAAAAGACAAGCCACAGACCAGGAAAAAAATCTGCAAATCGTATATTGATAAAGCACTTGTATCTAGAAAATTTTTAAAAATTAAATTAAAAAGCTCTTCAACTCGTAAGAAAATCTAATTTTTTTAAATGACGAGAGATTTGAATAGACATTTCATCAAAGACATATAAATGGCTAAGAAACACATGAAAAAACATTCATCATCATTAGTCATTATGGAAATACAAGACAAAAGCACAATGAACTACACATTCAACAAAATGTCTAGAATCAAAATGACTGACAATATGTGAAGTACTGGTGCTAACAACACAGAGAACCTAGAACCTTCAAACATTTCTAGTGGGAACTCATAACGGTACAGTCACTTTGGAAGAGAGTGTGGTAGTTTCTAAAAAGTTAAATATAAATTTTTCAAACAGCCCAGCAATTCCACTCCTAATTATCTAACCAAGAGAAATAAAAACGTATGTCCACACAAAGACATAATAGCCCGAAATGGAAGCAATCCAAATGTCTATCAACTGATGACTAGATGTGCATACAATGACATACTATTACCCAAAAAAAGATATTACTCATAGACTCTATGAAATGTAGGAAGCTCAAAAAATTATAGAAAGTGAAAAAAGCCATAAACAAAAAACTACATATTAGGATTCCACTTAAATGAAATTTCTAGGAAATGATAAACCTCTAGAGACAAAAGCTGATCAGTGGTTTCCTGAAATTTTTTGGACTAAAGAAAATACTCTAAAACTGGATTATGATGATGGTTGCATAACTCTATAAATTTACTAAAAAATACTGAATACAATGATACATTTTGTGGTATGTAAATTTTATCTCAATAAAGCTGTTTTAAAAAAGTTAATGACCCATGAGAAACAGATCATTTCTGTGTTCCTTACCCTATCTAAATTGCCTTGCTCAAGTGTATGGCACACAGTAGGTAATCAGATCTTTTCTGAAGTAAAAAAAAGATTGTGTAGTATACTGTGTACTGGTCAATTGAACAACTACTAGTTGAACTGTTTAATGCACACCAGGTGCTGTTCTAGGCAAAGTGGACCAGCCATGAATAAAGCAAACAAGATCCCTGGTATTTTCACATGCATAATTTAACAACTTGAGATGAATGAGGGGGAAAAAAAAAAAAAAAGGTGCTACAGAAAATAAAACAGAGTAAGGATGATAAGCATGTCAAATAGGCTACTTTAGATTAGGGAGTCTGAGAAGACCTCTAATAGGAGGTGGTCATATAAGCTGAGGCAAAAATATTAAGGTGGCTGGCCATGTGAAGGTAAGGACAAAGAGCATTCCAGACAAGAAAAAGAACAGAAATGGCTTGACATGTTCAAGGGACAGGAAGATGGCCAGAATGGCTGAAGCATAATAAACAATGGAGGAAGTGGCATGGGATCAGTCAGAGTATTGTAAATTCCAGATTGAAGAGAGTCTTCCAAATTACGGTAATGAGTTTAAATTTCATTCTAAGTATCACTGGATAATTTTAAGTTTTATGAAATGTCCATACCATCTCCCATAAAAAACTTTTCAGTAAAGACATTCCACAGTTCTTTATTAAGTTAAAGATTTGAGTCAGACCTAAAGGTGCTGCTTCTATTATCAAAAATTTGGATTTAAGGTATTTTTAAGGCTTGTCAGATTGTGTACCTTATATACTTCATTTCAGTTACATTGATTCCCTTTTAACAACAGTGAGAAGATCTGATGTCTCCTACTTAACGATTATTTCGCAAATGCATTAACTCATTCAAACTTCTGGTAGACAATATGCTTTCCTCCTTAACAGGCTAATTTCTGTGCCTTTTATCATTTATCACGAAAAAATTTGTTATTCTTGTTCCTGGCCTCTGTTTAACCCTTTGCTTTTCCCAAACCATGATATCTGTTTTCCCTAAGGTCTATTAAGATAAAGTTAAAAAGCAATGGCATTTCAGACATTCTAGCATCTTTTGAAATACACAGGAAGGAGCTTACTTCTCCGGCATAATAAAGTGCAGCAAGGACCAGAGCTCTTTGAGGGAATTCTGAAGAGGGGTCCCCGTAATCAGGAGCCTATGGTTGGACTTGAAATCAATCAGAGTTTTATACAATAAAGAGTCATCATTCTTCAACCGATGGGCTTCATCCACTCCCAGAAAGGCCCAGTTAATACTGCCCAGCACAGTCTACAGTAAAAACAAAACACAACGAGCCACCAGGTCAGAAGGGAACCCAAAAGTGCTTTTTGAGTGTTAATTATCTCTGTACAAATACCATCACAAAGGTATACACAGACACATTTATTCTTCACTGACTTAATATATATTAGGACTCTTCTGTTTATTCTGTTAGTAGCTAGTCTGGTGTCTATTCAAAAGAGCACATCATCATCTACAAGGTACAGGCAGATCTCTTACACCAGGTATTACTGTATGTCCCAAAGAACAAAAAAACTGGTATGCTGGGCAAAAGCAAAACAAAACCAAAAACCACATGATTTTGTACTTTCCCCTTCATTAAGATTCTTCTCTTGCCTATTCTCCACCCCACACCTGAAACACAGAAATACTAGGAGCCACCAAATTGAACTTTGCACTTATTACCAATGACATCTACCTACCACATATATTTCTTAGTAAATGTAGAAAGGACATATTTAAAGAGCTTTATTTTTCTGTCTTCCTCATGGAGCTCACATCATCTGTTCTGGAGAAATGTCTTAACAGTGATATGGGAATTGCCTGAGATGGCATTCAAACCCAGTTTCTAATGACTGACTATAATCTCAGGTAAGTTACTGGCCTCAATACCCTTTCATTCTGTTTAATTCAATTGGACTAGGCCTCAGGTCCCTTTCAACTAAAAGAGAACTAAAATAGAAAAGAGCTCTCTCTTCTATTTAAAATCTTAATAATCTTTAAGGAATTTTTTTAGTTGTTCATTTGCTTGCTTTTGTGAAATAAAGGAAGAAAAATAACATAATGAGTTGGAGGCACAGACAGTACAATTTGACAAATCACACTGGACAAGATTTAGACTTTTGGCTATCAATTACATACCTTATCTTTTAAGAGGATCTCATATGTTGTTATAAGTGCATTGAACTTCAGCCTTTTGGTTTGGGAATGAATCCATTCATATTCCCGTATCTAAAAAAGAAAATGTAAGACACAATTTCTTCTACCTTTCTATATCACACAAGTCTTGTGATAGACACAATAGAAATATATCAAATAAAAATTAAATCTGGTTAGAATTTAACAAATACCTTACACATTCTAAAGTGACCTAAGCAAACAAAGTATAAATCAGTAAGAGTTAAATTAAAACATCGATCACTGAGCAGCAAAAACTTTACTGTCAGAATTCAAAGAAATTGGTCCCCGACACACATTTTACTAAGAAAATGCATTTCATCAGCAATTAAACCCCAGTGACTTGAACTAAACTAGAGATCTCCCAGATCCCTAGAACCATCTGAACAAAATGCAATTTGATTACTCCTTGAATAGGGCAATACTTGCATTAACAAGTAAAACAAATTCTAACCTTTTTAGCTTGCTCAGAAATTTCATTAATCACAGAGCAAAGAGATATGTCATCCAAGAAAAAGGAAAAGGAGACATACAGGATGAAATATATAATTTACTGTGGGTGAAAATAATGTCAAAGTTAAGGAACACAAAAACTAACACATTCCTACTGAAATATAACCAGACACCCAGCAAGCACAATGGCTCAAGACAAAGCTCTTAAAGTTTAGTTGTCAAGTTAGGAACTGGCGAACAGGACAATGTATGCTTGCAGGTGACTGCCACCAAGTGGAAAGAAAGAACAAAAAAACGGGGTATCGGAGACCACAAAGAAAACTTCCCTGACTCCACAGTTTTTCAGAATTCACTTTCTTTGTTTGCCTTCACCTTTGGAAGCAATGCCTGTAGCCATTTTACATAATCTAGAAAGTCCTTTTTCTTTAATGGTTAACAAATGAATTAACAAAGCTAACAACTACTGCATTCTTAATAGTAAAATCAGTGCGATGAAATCTTCCAAGGTTTAAGTTAGACAATTTTAATAAAAGCATTTAATAAAAATAAATTTGAATTAGCATGAAAATATATGATTAAAACATATATCTCAAATATCTGAAGACTCCCAATGGCTTGCTCTTATGATAAGCAATCTCCAAGAAACAGTGTACATACACTGGAGAAAGAGCAAAGCTCTGGCACCAGATACACCTGTGTCCCTACCCCAGCTCAGCCTCATTTTAGCTGGCTTGTGGGCAAGTGTTAGAACCTTTCAATCAATTCTTCATCAGCCAGTTAGAATACCATCAACTTTGAAGACTATCAGGTGGATTACAGGTAATATACATGAAGCACCTAGCACAAGGCATGGCACATAGTAGGTGCTTTTTAAAAAAAAAAAAAAAAGTTAGCTATTATCGAGAAAAGATCTGCTAAACAAAGATAAACTTAAGTCACTGTGTTCTAAATCCATGACACCCAAGTTAAGTTTGGTAACGAACAAATAATTCTCATTTCTGCAGTCCTGAAATGGCTTGTTTTCCTTTGCTTTTATGCCTTTCTTTTAAGTTGTGCAACCTCACTGTTTTAAGAGATTGGGAAACAAATTCTAAGAACTCAATTATTTTCAGTAGTATCTCTGTTCAAATAACAAAAATTATATTAACATTCCACAACGTATTAACTCTATCTTATAAAAGTACAAAGTATGGACAAAAGTAAAACATAATACAGCAATCCAGCTAAGAGAGAGTGCCATTCATGCATTGTTGTTGCTTTTCTTTAAACAATAAGTGTAAGTTTTAAGGAATATCTAAGTTGCATTTTTGAGATACATCAATCTCCTAATATTGGGGACATAGCACAGTGTCAGAATAAATAATTTTACTAAAGAGTTTACTAATAATTCTACTAAAGGCTTTAAGTCAATTTTCAAAGTACATTTATAACACAGATTCTATTTCAACTCTTTTTGTTTACACACCGTATTTCTGCTCATCAGGTCACCTATGTAAACCACTACGTTAATCTCTGGTGCCCAGATTTCAAACTCCCTCTGCCATGAGGTGAGGGTGGATAAAGGGACGACTATAAGAAAGGGGCCATACAGCTGGTGTTGGTGGAACAGGTAGGAGAGGAATGATATGGTCTGGATGGTCTTTCCTAGGCCCATTTCATCAGCAAGGATTACACTGTTGCTTCTGCAGAAAGAAAAAAAATTTTTTTAAATCATTAGTTCACCAAAAAATAGTTATGTGTATAAATAGCAACAACACAAGTGCTTCATGGTGACAGCTGAGCAAGGCATCAGTTGTGAGCCTCAGATGTATTTCTCTCATCTGGAATAACTTAAGCTTCCTATATAAGGAGGAAAGTAGAAGCCATAAATAGCAGAATAACAAATAATCTAAGTATAATAAAGATTTAGATTAGTATGAGAACCTAGTCAGGCCAATGTTCTTCACCGCACATTTAAGCTTTTCACATTACCTTCCATAGGCTATCCCTTATAACAGGGAATCCAGGTTTTGTTAATAGTATACACACGTACATAATCTTGGGTTCTATCAATATGGAAAGCATGGGCAGACTGATAGCCAGTCTGGTGAAATCTACAACCAGCCAGTCAATGGCTTTTTTTTTTTTTTTGTCTTTTTCGTGACCGGCACTCAACCAGTGAGTGCACTGGCCATTCCCATATAGGATCCGAACCCGCGGCAGGAGCGTTGCCGCACTCCCAGCGCCGCACTCTCCCGAGTGCGCCACGGGCTCGGCCCCAGTCAATGGCTTTTGATCAAATCATCCACCCCACTCATTCATGCCACACTACATACACTACTCCCTAGACCTGCATGCTACAGATGGATAAGGCTTGTTTTAAATACACTGCAGTCTAAAGCAAGGGTTGGATGCAGATCAGGTTTCTGGACCCCCCACTCTAGACATACCAAATGAGAGTATAGTACCTGGATAAGGGCTCAGGAGTCTGTATTTTTATCAAGAATCTCTTTGGAGATTCTGATACAGGTGTTCCTTGAACCACAGTTTGAGAAACACTATTCTACGAAATGAGATGGATTTCAACAGGATATTAATAGGACTGTCACATGTAAGAAAAAAATTGAAAAGGCCAGAGTTAGGAAATTAAAAAATAGCCCATTTGGCAGGAAATTAAGAATACGTGTATGATATAAGGTTGCAAACATTATTAAAAGTTTCTTGAAAATAGGGCCGGCCCTGTGGCGCACTCAGGAGAGTGCAGCACTTGGGAGCGCAGCGGCGCTCCCGCTGTGGGTTCGGATCCTATATAGGAATGGCCAGTGAGCTCACTGGCTGAGCGCGGTGCGGATGACACCAAGCCAAGGGTTGCGATCCCCTTACCGGTCAGAAAAAGACCAAAAAAAAAAAAAAAAAAAGGCCACTGAAAGTTTGCACATACATAACACATGCTTAATCAGTGAACCAGAGAGAACTAAAAGTAAATATGCAAGTTAAAGGCAACTTAAACTGATCAGAAAAGAAAGACATTTAATTCACCAAAAAGATTAAAAAATTTTTTTAAATATAGTCTATATTCCATAGAATAGCCACTTTTAGGGGAAAGTACAAAAAGAACAAAGCAAACCATACTGAGGGAAGGGAGAATGAAGTAGCCATATTTCTCTAAATATCAGACACACGTAATTTTCTGTGAAGTTTACATACAATGTATCCCTTTAAGTAATCTCCTTCTCATTTCTCTCACCTTTCCACACTATTGAGAAGGACACAGGGCTAAATTTCTCCAATATTTCCTCTCCTTAGCAAACTGTCACTGTCTACATACACAGACTAAAGTACAGCTGAACTTATTCACCTGTTTTTCTGAAATCAGACCAAAATATCACTTAATGTGACATTCCTCTGACCAGGGTCTAACAGCTACTTCGATCCTTTTCAGTTGATGTTTAATTCTTCAGTTTAAAGTAAAAAAAAAAAAAAAAAATGCTGGCCAAAAACTGTATACAAAACACTCTGTGACTTTGGACAAGGTACATGGCACCTCCTAGGAACCCTCAAAGGTAAAATGAAAGAGTTAGATTATACAATTCCTAAAGTTCCATCTAGCTTTGTAACTATCCTTTAGAAGATTAGGTCCCACTATCCTTTGAAAGGAAAAATGTTCTCAAGCAATTTATAATACCATCATGTACCACACAATGACAGTTCAGTCAATGACAGTCTGCATGTACAACAGCATTCAGAGCAAAAGGCTATACCGTAAAGCCTAGGTGTGCAGCAGGTTTATACCATCTTAGGTTTGCGTAGGTACACTCTAGCATGTTCACACAATGATGAAATCACCTAATGATGCATTTCTCCAGAACATATCCTTGTCGTTAAGGGACACATGTCTGTAGTTTTATCAGATCCATGTTCTCAGTCTTACAAACTGAAGCTCCTCAAGATATTTAATTTTTAAATATTAAATACTGTATTAGATTTTACAAGCCAAAGAGTGGTAGGTGGCTCACTTGGGAAACAGTAATTATAAATATATCTCTATAACTAGAAACTGTCTTTTTGGCATTGACAAAGAAATTTTGCATGTTTTTATTTTCAGGCTATTGTTAAATCCTGAAATAAGGATTTTTGCTTTACCATAAAACACTGAAGATATTAAAAGTCTGCATGTGGAGGAAGGAATTTGTACGTAGGTATTAAAGCCACTTATCATACTATACTTGCATGTTCTGTAACGACCAGGAAATCATGTCAGTCTTGGTTAACTGTTAAATTGTTAAGGTCTAGATGGATCCCCAGGATTTAGTAATTAGGGACTATTTAAATCTGTAATTGAATTTGGTGAATAAAATTCGTAAGTACTGCCCAAAAGTACCTTCAAACCTCAAGTGCTATCATGGTCTCATATCTCTTCCCCGCCACCCCCCCCCCCCCCAAGATTAAGGCGGTCTCATTATAAAAGGTAAGATACATTCACAGGTTCAATCATCAGAGACCTTCCTCTCAATAGGATAGCCTGTACAGGTTGGGGGAAGGGGAGAAAAATCACACTACTCTACAGCACTACTTCAGGAAATTAGTTGAAGGTTCCTCTGGCCTAGAAAGAAAACACATGCAAAAAAAGACATTTTCTTCTTTCTTCTGCAAATAACTCCTTCCACATTAAAGATCTGGGCAAACTAACTTGCTATTTACATTTATGAGTAATATATTATGACATAGATTTCTGACTATGACAAATTACCCCCAAAATAACAAAAAGAAGTATTCTTTAGAATAAAATGGTAGTAACACATACTCATACATAAAAATCTCCCTTCTCTCAGTCATGTGACTTTTTTATTTCTGTAATACACAGTAGAAAGAAGTAATTCTTTGAATCTCACAATAAAGAAGCCAGAAACCATAAAGAAAATTTCGAAAATACTTTTCTACCTACTTGCACCAGGAATGAGCAAGCCAGTTGAGACCTTCTAGCTGATAATCTCGGAGCTCCAGATTCTCTCCTCCTAAATATGATGGCTGTTTCTTTAAAGCTACAAATCGTGGTCTCTGCTTCAGAGCCTGAAAAACAAAAATTAACAAAGCCCAGGTTTGAGAAAGTCTTCCTCCTGCTCTCATGTCAAAATGCTATAGCTACAACTTACGTGCTTTGTACCGAAGCATAAAAATTTAAGTTTCACAGATGAATCAACATTCCCACCCCACCACCCCTTTCTTTGTAATCTATATTCCCAAAGCCAGAGTTTGTCCTGAAATAAAATATTTTTAACTTGCTCTTTCCTGAAATAAGTTTGTGAACATCATTAAATAACACTTTATTTTTGCATCATCTCTACTGTATGACAGTGAGAGTCTCCTATTTTCACAAGCAGAGTTATTTTTATGTCATCTTATTCTAAATAATACAAAACATGCCTCTGGGAAAGTCTGTCACAGGCTAGATGTAGCAGAACTTTACCCTAATAGGAGTTATAAATTCTGAAATGCAGCCCACCTACCAGGAACCCCCAACTGTGTGAGTTTAGTTTTCTGAAGCAAATGTTGTTGTCTTCCCTCCAAAGCTTTGAAGAATAGCATTCTAGTAAGGCCAAGTCTGTGGCCAAATTAGTTTGGGAAACAATGGATCAAAAAGTTATACAAATTTTTTACTCACAACTTTTCAAAGTCTAACATGCATGTCTACAGTCTGAATTTACAAGAGAAGTATACTCAGGAATGCATCCAAAGTTATTTGGCCACAAAAGTCTGTTTTTAGAGAGCA
Source organism: Cynocephalus volans (assembly GCF_027409185.1). Classification (NCBI taxonomy): domain Eukaryota; kingdom Metazoa; phylum Chordata; class Mammalia; order Dermoptera; family Cynocephalidae; genus Cynocephalus; species Cynocephalus volans. The sequence continues at coordinate 50,311,170 of NC_084462.1, forward strand.
TTTCCCTGAAGATTAGCACTCTATGAAGACTGTTATGTGAAGTATCATCCTACTACAATATTTGATAAAGTTATTGATGGTTTCTGCTCTCCCCTGTGAGGACACCTGGCAATGAATGGAATCTGATTCCACTCTTACCCTCCAAAACCCAGCCACCCATCCACTCCTGCCAAACGTGCCTCATAATGGTTCTATCCAATCCTTCCCTGCCACTGCTACTGCCCTTGTCCTCATACTAACTACTTCATTCATGGATTTCTACAACATCTTACTGTCTCGACCTTCTGGTTTTAATAATGACTTACTCCACAGTCTCCTACATACTAGCATTAAATGAAGCTTTCTAAATAAAATACTGCTTTCATCCTGCTGCTCTACGCAGTACTCACAGGATAAAGTCAAAACACCCTTCAAGGCAGTCAAGATACACCCCACTTTGACCTAAATGCACTCGCCAACATCATTTCCCTTTTCAACTCTAGGGTCTGACAGTTCTCCTATTGCACTATAAAAATCTTTCTCTTGATACCTTTTCATGGGATGGCAATACCCTGGCCCCCTCTGGTCTGTCCATCTAGCACCAATCCATTCTTCAAGGGCAAGGAACAGTTCAAACACCACAACTTCCTCGTAAAATCCCTTCAATGATTATTGGAACTCAGTGACTTCTGCCTCTGTACTTTGCTGGCCATATATTCTCTATCACATTCACAGTGTGCAATTACACACTGGTTTTCACAGATAGAAGTCTGGTGCCATTAATTTGAATGTCAACTTCTCAGAGACAGACCTCATGTCTAATATATACTTTTATTACTCTGATAACTCAACCACACCACTTTCCAGATGAAATAAATTCCAAAGAAGGAAAAAGATTTGTACAGATAATCTAGCAAATAAAAAAGCTTTTATCGTACATATTTAGTTTCTGAGAATTCAAACACCTCCCTTTCCTGTCACTTCTCTTGTAAAGTGTCTAAATCCTTTCAAGTATTCACAATATCTCTATTTCTAATTCTGTAGATTGTAAGATTAAAGAAGTCAGCAAAGCCATTATTACAACTCATATTCTCCTTTTGCTTTATTTTTCTTTAACATCACATTTAAATCATCTTCTTTTCATTTCAAAATGGGAATCATCATTTATTTTTCTAATATTTTCTCTTCTCAATATTGTTAAGTAAAAATTACAAGAGGCCATTGTTTTAGGCTAAACTCCTACACTAGGCCCCAAAAGACCAATCTAAAAATAAAAATGGAGTTACCCATGCTAATATTCCACATCACCAAACCTGAACTAAGTTGTTGTCTGACCTTCCAAGAAAGCAGGAGAGACAGCCAATTTCCCAAATAGGCCAGTTTCAGTCTTCAATCGGCACATTAATAAAGTTCCCTCTGCTTTAATCCTTACACACAAAAAAGTAGTCTGAAGTACACTGATATTAACTAATAGGTTATTTTTCTATTGTTCTGTCTCCCTGTTCCTGCCTTATAAGGAAAGTAGCTTTGAAAGGACTTACATGCTCCTTCTTTGCTTCTGCTTGCTTCAGCTCTTCTCTGTCTATAAAGCCAACCTGTTCTGCTCAGCTCATCAGAATACTTATTCTATTTTATGAAATGAAGTGCTGCCCCATACTAGAATTGCAAATAAAGCCAATTGAGATCTTTAAATTTGTTGTAATTTTGTTTTTTGACAATATCTAAGTGACCAATCCTTTGTGCCAGTACACCTTTCCCCTGAAAAACCAAAAGCCAGCAATCACCACACCTTGCATTCTCTTGTTGGGATGGTCTTTGAGTTGTTCCGACTGTGGAAGCTGTCAATACAGCTCTGGAATTTCTTTCCAATCAGGGCTTCATCTTCCCAGCTGCACTCTGAATAGGGCAGTCCCATCCATTTGCACAGATATTCAGGTTCATTCGAAGGTGCCGGCTTCCTACTGTGAGCTATTCCGTATACAAAAATTTATAGATCAGCAACTACAGTTAAAGGTGGAGAGTGACATTCTGTTTTATGCATAACCAGTGAAACACCGTGTGGCAAAACTGTAAATAAGCTGCAAAGCATGAAATGCTCTTAAATGCTGAACATTTATGAACAAGATCTCTTGCTTACCTGGAAAGTCTGTTTGCCCCAATGTAGATTTACTTGTCTTCACAGCTAATCAAATGCAAAATAAGACAGAAAAGTTATAACCATAGCCAAGGAAAAAAGAGAGATTTTAGTTTCTATGAATAAGAATACAAATATACTCTACCATCTCACTCTTAAAAAAGAAAAATTCTCACCTCCCTCTCAGGGTATCAACCCATTTGTCTGTTCCTCTTTACGCCCTGAAGCATAGTGCATGCTCACTGCCCCTTCTCATTCTCTTGAACCCACCCAAATCAGGCCTGATCCATCTCACCATTGCCATACCTATTGCTAGATTCAGGGATCAAGTCTCAGTCCTCACTGTCCTTGAATAACATGGCCATGTGACTCAACAAGCTTCCAGTACATCACGCTCTCTCACCTCTTCTCCTATTTCACTGGCTGTTCTTTCTCTGTTTCCTTTGCCAGCTTCTTACTGACTTCCAAAAGCTGGAATGCTGTAAGACTTCCTCTTCTTACCATGAATACACTCCATTTTGATAATCTCAGGCTTTAAATACTATCTATATACTAATAAATTCCCAAATTTAAATCTCCAGCCCAGACTAAGAGTTCTAAACTCAAGGCTCTGGCATGCTACAGCATTCACAATATTCTTCACTTAGATGACTAAGAAGTATATCAAACTAAGCTCTTGATTTCCACTCTAAAAATCAGCTCCTCCCCTCATCTGTCCATTATCAGTAAATGGTACCTCCACCCTCCTATATGTTCAGGCCAAAAACCTTGACATCACCCCTGACATCTCTTTCTCTCGTGCCCCACATCAAAATTTACCAGCAAAATCTTGTTAGCCTTTCCTTCAAAATAAATCTAAGCATCTGTTTGGTCTCAAAAAGTAAACCTGCAAAATGCATTTTTGAATTTACATTACACCCAAAAGCAAAAGCCATTATTCCTTGAGCTCAAACATGGCTAAAATAAGTTTCTGTGTACCTACCTATTACTCTTTCTACTATCTGATACTGTTTATTCAACTCTGAGGCCAGCTCCTGTTGGCAATTGAAATATTCCACATCTTCAGGAGAAACCTTCCCTAACCTGGACAGAAGACAGACAGAAAAAGTACACACTAAACAGGGATCGTACATAATATATCAAAGCAAAAGTCAACAGGAAAGAACACTTTTTTACTTCTGTCCCTTTAATAATCTTTACTAGTAATTAGGCCAAAGATTTTACAAAAAAATACACTTTTAGAATACACTGAAAACCTTAGACTCTCTGATGTGTTCTAGCTATAAAGAGATCTAAAAATAACTATATCATGTGATATTCATGTGATAAATTCATATATCAAACAGATGAGGATAATAAAACTGTCTTCCAGATTTAAAAGAAAACAAACTTTTTCTCATATATGCGTGGGTTTTAGGATTAATTAAATACAGCTATTCTGGAAAACTAGTTATTCTTAGTACCAAAAATCTTTAAAAGGACAATACAAGTAACTTGAAATTAGATATTATTGTATTTCAGAGGATTTCAAATTTCTAATTGCTTTGCTACCGATCTCCTTATCTTAAAGATACATATTTTTGTTTTTGAGTCAAAGGAAAAATGTATAATTTACTGAAGTGGTACATTTTGCGTAGCAGTAAAACCTGAATTAGAATAGAATTAGAATAGAATTAGAATAGAATCCATATTCCTGACACAAAAATAACCTGATCACATTACACTGACAGATATGTCTTCAGGTTGAATCAGATACCTCTTATTACTCAGTTTAGATTTGTGTGTGCTATAGAACACATTTCTCATGTGCAACTGAACACATTCAAAGCTGTAAGTAAACTAAAAACATAATGGACTATCACATTGTTGTGACACACATAAGTTTTAGAACTTATCTAATTGTTTCCTTCACGTCATTTCTGTAAATTCTGTAAAATCAAGATAAGTTTTAAGTGTATCAACCTAGAGAGCTCTAAAATATTAACTCTTCACATCTAAGCCACCCCAGCCTAACCACAGGGAAACAACAAGGAGCTTAAGCAAACTCTGACCTCAGTCTCCCAGAATACAAATCCTGGTCCCTGTGGAAAGTTGCTCTGTGCCTCACTCTTCCCATCTACAAAACAGGGCTAACAACAGTATGAATCTCATACATTTATTGTGAAGATTAAAGAGATAATGTGTGAACAATGCTCAATGAGTTAGTTACTATTAACTCTGAAATCCTGGTAGCCATATACAAAAACATACAGTGTCTTCAGATAACAATTTTATAAAATAAATTTTATAAAATAAAATTGTAGATGTCTCCATGTTTAGATGATCAGGGCAAAATGTGAGATCCTATATAGCTGTGTTCTTCATGCATTATTTAAAAACCTCCCCTTTCCCTCAGGCTGCAAATATATTTCTTTAATCCATGATGGAAAATATACCATTGTTTGATTTCATCCTCTTTCTTCTTGAAGTTCTCTAGTTTCTTTAGGCCCTTCACTTTCTGTAGCTGTAAGGATTCTTCACTCTCCCATGTGCTGTGGATATAAGACCAACCCTTCCATTTGATGAGATATTGGATTTCGCCTTCATCCTTTTCAGCATCAAAGTCACCACCAGGGTCTCCATTAACTTCAATTGCATATACAGTAGTGGAAGCTCCGGTGGCTGCAAAAGGATTCAATTACACTTTAAAAAAAAGTATAGTAAACCAAACACTGCAAAGCTTTCCAAGTAAGCAATTGTCTTAAGAGCCTCTTTTTGAATGAAACACCAAAATACTTTGACTTGAAATAAGGAGAAATGCACAACCACCACAAGATGGACTCAATCAATAATTTCAAATATTTTCAAAATGCAAACCCAATTTTTATATTTTAAAGCATATTCCAAAATTGCAGGTGAAATCAAAAAAAATCCTTTGTTCAAACAATAAAAATAGAGCAGCAACATCCTTTTGTTTTAGTCCCTACTAACTCAGAAAAAAATCCATCTCTCCAAGAATAAGAATAGAAAATCAAAATATCCTCCCTCCAACTTATCCACCCACCCAAAGTTCTCTGTTAATTTTCCTATCCTCAAGAGAAGCCAGAATGAAAAAAAAAGACAAAGGAAAATGCATTAGGAATTACTCTGATATTTCCTTTATGGAAAAGTTACTTTAAAGCCACTAAGTTATGAGATATCTCAATTGAATATAAAAAAAATCTTCATATTATCCAAATATGTATTTAACCAGTTTGTTATTTTCACAAGGAGATTCAGACACAACTAACTAAAGATAGATTTGCTTAATGTTAATGAGCAAGTATCTCTGCTACATAACTGCTTTATGAAACATGAACATTTACTTTTACCAGCTGAATTAAAAATCTCAAAGACATTGGACCTTTGTCCTCAGCTCTGAAACATGAAGATTGGGTCAGAAAGACTTTCATATTTTGCAACAAATATAGATGTGCACTGAAATTCATCACATCAGAGTTAAAAAATAAAATCCGGGCATTATTGAGCAATTATAAAAAGTAATTTGCTTCCCAAAGACACATACCTCCTTTCTTTCCCAGTCTTGAATCTAAGACCTTTTCAATAGTTTCACTATTATCCTGCTGTTCATCAATTCCTTCTCCAGTCATTTCAATGAGATCATCTGAGTCAGTCTCAAAGTCATCATCTTCTTTATAACTGCATGAGAATAATGCTTAATAAATGAGAAACTGTCTTTTCAGAATTAAACATCACCATACATAACATCACTAGAATAAGGAACCATACATACCCTTTTGGTTCCAATATTCTATTTTACAGTTTTGCCGTTCAATGGGCTCAAAGCCTATTTTTTTTCTGACTTAAAGTATCAACCCATACTCACAGATAACTGCAGGAAGGCTAACTCATATTTTAAAATAAAAACACTATATTTACATTAATTTGTATAAGCAAAATATAAAAAACTACAAGGATACTCCTAGTTTTTCATTTTATAGTATCAGATCATTACTGTGTAAACAAGAAAACTACCACAAAGAAAAAAAAATACATGAGAGAAAAAAAAATTGCTACTATTTCATCAGGCAAAAGAGAAGCAGTATTTCTAATATTAAATGTTTCAACCCGTTACTTTGTCTCCTAATAACCAGAATATGAAATTTATTCCCAAACTGTTAAGAACAAAATCAAACATACTTGCTGGTAATAAAATATTAAAATGTAACCTCCCATCATATATTAACAACAAATGGTTTTGGAGTCACAAAAAAGTAAAACACAATCCTGGATGCAGTACAGTTGTAGTAAGAAAAGGGGTTAAGCTATACACTAGCATACTCAAAGCTTAATCCTAGCTTTGGAATCATTAATTGGATACACTGGAAAAGTTATTAATATCTCCAGGACTCGGTTTCACCATTTCTAAGTAGGCCAAAAGAAACCTGTATATCCTCTTAAAAAAAAAAAAAAAGAAAAAAAAAAAATTAAATGTGCTTTGATTTCTATAAAGTAAAATATTAATGTTTGCATATATCTATTCCTTTATTTCACCTTCAATTAATACTTCATATTTTATTAGTAAGCTTGATAAAATTACTATATCCAAACATCAATACATAAATTGAACCTCAGAAAAATGTGCATGATTCAAAGAGCAATTTAGAAGTGAGAATATAACCCAAACATCTTTCCTGAAAAAGATAGTTATGAAGATAATGCAACTACTAGCAGTACATGAACTCGAAGCAGTTCTCTTTATGGGAATGAAGTCTTGAACTACTGGTAACTCTTTCCATATTCCATTTGAATCAACACCACTCTTTTTGCAAGAAGGCTGACAAGATTTCCTAAAGCAACTTTAGGACATAGGTCATTTTTTTTTTTTTTTTAACCTATCAAATGTATAATCCTGGATTTATCAGAACCAAGTTCTAACCAACTACACTATCACCCACACACCAATGAGAAACTTCTTGGGGCACAATTTACCTAACATTTTTAGCTGCTCTTCGACGAGTCTGTCTTTTGGGAGCTTCATCATCTTCATCGTCATCATCAGAAGAATCTTGCTTTTTTCTCTTCCCACGCTGAGTCTTAGGTTGCTTTTTAACACGAGGTTTGGGCACTGTTCTAAAATGAGAAGAGAAAAAATGGCACAGTTTTTACTTTATCATTTGTGTATTCTTCAAATCTATATAACAGTATTCCCCAGAGCAGTGGCAAACATATAGAATTCACTTAGGGAATGTTAAAAATGCATATTCCTGGGTCCCACTCCCTGAGTTCACTACAAATCTGCTTTCAACATGAAGGTGATTCTAATGTTGATAATCCTAAATCATTTACGGGAGAGAAAATAAATCATTCCCAACTGTTCATCAGGATCATCTGACGTAAGAATACATATGCAGCATGTTGTTGATGGTATCTCTTGGCAGGCAATTCGTAAATAAGTGTCGAACTTAAAAATATGACAATTGTACTTTTAGGAATTGATCCAATAGACACACACCTACACAGGCATAAGGTATTCACTGTAGCATTATTTGCAAAAACAAAAGATTATGAAAACTTTGTTCATCAACTGGGAACTAAATAGAGTACTACTCAGTCATAAAAAAAAGAAAAGGGGAGTTTTCTGGGTACTGATATGGAAAATTTCCAAAATAAGGGAAAAAACACGCAGAACAAGATGCATACAATGCTACCATTCGTGTAAAGGGAGTAAAGGATAAGAAATAACTACACATATATCTTTCTTATATATGCATAAAATAACTGGAAGACTACCTAAGAGCTTGTGCCCTGCCACAGACCTACTAGAAAAAGCTAAGGAGATAGCCCTCTGGTGATTCCCATGCACAGCCCATACTGAGAGCCACAGTCTAAATGTTCACATAAGGAAATCCCCAAATAGTCCATCAATGATAAAAAGGCGAAAGAAGTAGGAGGAGGGAGATGGAAACTCATAATCATATTTATCTTCTTCTCTTGTATCTACCATAACCAACATTAGACAGATATCAAAGGTTCAATAAATAATGGGTAAAAATCTAGAAGACAGAACTGGAGTGACATTTCAGTCTTGAGAGCTTAAGCCCAGACAAAAGAAGACAAAGCTCAGTTAATAAATATCCCTGCTTGGTGGGGGGAGATGGGGGCAGGTACAATGTCCTAGGCCAGGGATCAGCAAAATGGTCAGATAGCAAATATTCTAGGCTTTCCTGGTAAAGAAGAAATAAATTTTCACAAATTTTTCATTGACAAAATTTTTTAAAAAATAATCATTGAGTACATTTTTTCATGACTAATGGGAAGAATAAAATTGTTTTTGAGGTGATAACATTTCACTTAATTGGGATTCAATTTTAGTGCTCTCTACCATCAAACTATAAATTATTAATGTTCATCTATAAAAGCTATTCTTAGCTCTCAATCCATACAAAAATAGGAGGTAGGTGGGATTTGCCCAAAGGCCATAGTTTGCAGACACCATCCTAAGCAATACTACGAGGTCAATTTTCCTGGGTCTTGCCTGCCTCCTGCCCTTCTTTTTCTGACATCAGTACCTCAGAGGTTGCCACCTGTCTTATTTAAAAATTATCAAGATTTGCTGCCATCTCAGCCTACTTCCTTCTCTACACAATCAGATTCTCTGTTCAATGTTATATAAATACGAACAAGGTAATAAATAGGTGAGTATGCTACAATGTTTTAAACTTAAGAATCACTTCTCCCAAAAAGAACTTGTACCCTGGCCAAACACACAGGTAGTTTTTCTTAAAAGCAATAGACAAGTTCACCCTGTCATATATAACTAGTCTGCCATGAAATAAATACTAAGATTCACTGTCAAAGCTATATCCATGCAAACACCCACATCTGATATAAGCAGCCAGTCATCTAAACACTTCCTGATGATGTAGGCTGGCACAAAGTAAACCTCACACATCCAAAAACCATAATCACAAAGTATAGTATCTGATTAAGGCTCTCATTCCAGCATGAAATCATCTTTCCCAATATAACGCAAATTAAGCTCATCCAGAAGCAAAGATCTTTAGCAAACAGTGCACCTTCTGGGGACAGGTCTTCTGGCTTTCACTTTTTTTTGCTCTGGTTCACTCTCTGCACTGGTGCCTTGTTCACGTTCATCTTCTGAGGGCTCCTGTTTCCATTTTTCTCTGCAATCAAAAGCAAAACAAAATAATTTTTTTCTACAAGCATTCTTCAAGCTAAACAATGTGACAAAATCAATTTCGATCTGATTATCCAAGAGGCAGAACATGCATATTTTAGGTATTAGACTAAAAGAGATTTATTTTATCTCCATTTAAATTTTGGTTGTGATCCTTCCTGGACTGTATAATAATATATATTCCAATTTAGTCTCTGGTAACAAAATAAATAAAAATGGAAACAAGTGTATTTTTTAAACCATTTGTTCTGGGGAAAAAAATGCTGTTAAATTTCTCAGATTCTATGTTTATTTACTACTACCATTGACAAGATTAAAACCATTACATATACTAGATCAGTTGTTGCCAAATTTTAGCATGTATCAGCACCATTTAAAGGGCTTGTTAAAAAGATTTCTGAGCACAAGAGTTTCTGATTCAGTAGGTCTCGGGTGAGCCCTAAAAATCTGAATTTTAACAAATTCAGAGATGATACTGATACTGGGAATAAACTTATTTGAGAATCACTATATTTGATATTTTAAGTCTTTAGAATATATTTAAGGAATCAGTCCCTAAAATTATTTTTCAATGATAAACCTACCATCTAAGTAAATAATCTGTTCAGCTAAAGATGATGTTTTTAATAATTATTAGATAAGGTAGGTGCTGCTTTGCTCCGTCAGATCTTAGAAGGTTTTAAAGAGCCATAACCTACGGGTATCCTACTATTCTGAACAGTTTTAGTTGCCTTACAGACCGAATAAGATATCAAAGAGACACAGCTCATTCCTCACCTGTAGGGAGGAAGGAAGGGACATGTAATAGCTACTGTGCATGAAATACCTAGAAAAAACTAACAGGCAAGTGTCTGGAGTTCCTCTGTAAAAACAATGACCACTGTGCCTCTGGGTCCCCCCTTTATAGGGAAGGAGGTCATGCAAAAGACCACTATTACAGGATTGCAGAGTTGAATTAATATTCTTCATGGAATCATAGGTCAAAGTAATAGTCAAAGCCTATTGCAAGAAGGTGGCTGACGTACAGATTCCTGAGAACCTTTATAAAAACTGTAGGAGTCACCCTATACCTGAATTGGTGGCGCCCTTCGAGGAAAAAAAAATTCAAACCTTCCACAAAAAGGCAGTGGAGCACTTTTACATATATTACTTAAGTTCTATTGGCACTATATGTTGTTTTCATATCCCTTTCCCTAGCAGTAGGTGACTCCTTGCATGCTAAGCACTTTCATGTTCATCTTTGTACCAAAGTTTAAGTACAAAGGAAGGCAAATTAAGATGTTACTTTGTTAAATAAAGAAATTAACTAAGGAATGACCCATATCAATCTATCAGACACTGGTACAATGCTTCTGGAAGCAGACTGGTGAAACAGTAACGCCTGTTAGTACTGCCTAATACTAATGAAGACCTTCTGATATCTAACCACATTCTGGGTGTCTTATTCTGCTTCCCTAGAGCCTAGTACAATAAATATTTGCTAGAGAATTCAAGGAATAGAAGGTGATCACCAAAAAAGGAAGAAAGGAAGACGACTCCAGCAACTGAGAGACTGGCTGAGTCTGCAGTCTCCCTTGGACCAAGTCCAGAACAGTTTACCCCTCAGAAGGCACTCACAGTCAAACTGGAGAGAAGTGGTTTCATAAGAAACAAGCCTGAAAGAACATGAACGATTAAGACCCAAGGGAGAGTAGATCAGCTAGAAAGATCCACAGTCAAGCATTAGTTTTAATTTATATATCTCCTTCAGGAATTGAGAATCTTAAACAGGGCTGCCAATAAGGCCCACTTCACCAAGTACAGGAGACTAAAATGGCAGCAAACACTGAGAAAATGGATGTTGAGAGTGGAATTTTCCAGTTAAATTACAGATTTATGGACTTATGGACAACCAGAAGGACTTAGAATCTCCCCAGATGAGAATGCAAAAAAGCTTAACAAATCAACTGGTCCAAAGCCCTCCTGCCAGAGAAAGAAACTAAAGTCCAGTGAGAACAGGTTGGTTGGTGTTAGGAAAATGGAACAGTTTGGTCAGGGCTCTCGCCTCAGGTCCAGTTTGGTGTGGTTCAGCATTCTTTGTAAGCAAATTGTGTGGTGGGGGGGGGTAGTGCACATGCACGCCAATATATCTTTTTTAGTTTTGTTGCTATTCTTGGGGGGGGGGGGGCGGAGAGTAGAGAGTACTTTTAGTGAAGCAGGTGGGCAGGCGTCTGTCTTGGCCGTCCGGTGCAGCCATGCTTTCCAACCTATGGCTCCAGGGACCTTTTGGCCAGTTACCTAGCTCTAGACCTGCGCAAAGGGGTCTGGTGACCCAGCCTGGCATATGAAGGGTTTGTGACCCAGTCTGTGAATGGGCTTGAGGGGTCTGGGAGCTCCAGACCCAGCCCTAGCAGCTCCAGACCCAGCCCTAGCTCAACGATCGGCCTAGTCAGCACAGGATTACCCGCAGGTAAAAGAGCCCGACAACTGGTGTGGTCACCTAGCTTTACAACTGGTGTCACGAACAGGATAAGTAGCTCTGCAATTGGTGCTGTGAGCAGGATTCCAGACATTAGAGCCATGGTGCCACAGCTGGCCACAAAGAAAACCCCCACCCCTGACAGTCTCAATCATAACCCAGCTGAGGACCACAGAATCAGGAAAAACTAAAGCCAAATTTACACATTCTGGAAGGATTTAAACAACTGGAGGTCCAAAAGGCCTGAGTGTGTAGACACATGTATTTAAAATTGGTTGGATTATTTTAAGTTTTAATTTTCAAGAACAACAAAAAAGAAAGTAAGATAGGATCAGCAATACTAAGTCACTCTGTAGAAAGCATGAGGTAAAAAGAGTGACTAATCAGTTACAAAAGGATTACTTCCCAAACCTATAAATGTATGAGGCTCTCCGACAAGTAAAACTATTGTTCACTCCTACTGTCCACTCCTTCTTATAAAATTAAGCCAATGATGACTCACCCACTAAGCCATATATTTTAAGTAGGGCTACAATGAAGACAAGTCTAAAACATAAGACTGTGAGTAAAAAATGTATCCCTCATCAAAAGAGATTTGAATTGCCACATTCAGATTTAAGAGGGCATCGATGGAATTCCCTAGATTCCCTAAAAGAGCATCAATGGAATTTTTGCCAAAATCTTGGGAATTGGGAAGAAAAATACCAATATTTAGCCAGTGAGGTCCCAAGGCAATGTAAACAGAAATTAAAAAGTCAGAATGCAAGTTAACTGGGTATAGTTTTCTTCCTTTATTGGAAAAAGGTGGTAGCAGAACACAAATCCTGAGACAAACCAAATCTAAGCAAATGTAAAGCAGGGAATAAAAAAAGCCACTTTTAAATATAATATGCCTGAACTTTTTATTAACTGTCTCTAAGAGCCTTAAAGAAAAGAGTTCCTCTCTCCTCCATTTTAGAAGGTAGATAAGGAAAAGAAGGGTAGCTGCTTTAGTTTGTTCAATTTTAGCCTTCCCCAAGAGAGGATGCCTTTCATGAACAATTCCAATAAAGCAGGGAAAGGTGGACAAACAGAGATCCCCTACTACTATGTCACAGGTTTGTGACAGATTCCCAATTCAAAACAAAGGAAAGGAATAGATAACTACAATCCCAGGAGAAATACTTTGTATGATTATGGCTCAAATATTTTAAAATTTCAGTTGGAAGAAAGGGTTCTGGAGCCATCAAACAGTGTCTTTAAGCACTATTGGGACCACGAGTCAGCAGAAATCTTATACAACACTGCCCAAATTCAGATAACATTAGGAACTACACTGAGAAAAAAGGGTTCAATGATCAAAACCGCATGGGTGGGTTAAATAAAATTTAAAGGTTGGCTGGTTCGTATGATTTTAAGTGAGGAGATACCATCTCAAATACCCACTGGGGCCAGGTAAAGACTGCCAACAGGGCAAAATGGAGAACTCATGGCCCAACACTGACAGGTTTTCTCAAGAGAAGCTAGAAAAATAAATTCTTATGCATGGTCTTTCAATTTTCAGTGCTGCCAACTAATTTCAAAAAATGTTTTAAAATAGCGTGCAGGCCTCTTATACTGTGTAACTTCTTCTAAGCTTTAAAAATGCTAATACACATTATAAGTCTGGAAGTTAGTCTTTTATAACTCCCAAAAGAACACACTACAAAAATATTCTCAAAAATATCAATGTCATAAAAGCAAAGAAAGGCTATGAAAGTGCTCCAGATTAAAGAAAACTGACAACCAAATGTGATACCTAACCCTAGACTGCATCCTGTAGCGGAGGTGGGAAAAGATTTATAGAAGACATTATCAGATCAATTTATAAAATTGGAATATAAATTAGACAAAAGTACTGCAGTGATGTTAAAAATCTATTTAAGTTGAAACTGTACTGTACTGTGCTTATGAGAGAAAATATCCTAATTCTTTAAAAATACATAAGTATTTAGGGATAAAAGGCCATGATGTATGAATTTTAGTTTCAAATGGTTTAGAAAAACATTATGTGTGTGTATATACAAATATATATATATACATATAAAGAGAGCACCCACAACAATAAAGCAAATGGGGCAAAAATGGTAATCACTGGTAAATCTGGGTAAAGTACACAAGGCATTCTTTTCACTACACTTTCATTCTTGCAACTTTTCTAAAGTTTAAGATTTATTTTTTAAAGTTTTAAAAATAGCTTCTTTTTAAAAGCTCTAAAATCTGTGAATACAATCTGCAGGGTTTCAAAACAGCATTTCTTTGTGCCAGTATTTTAAAATTTTCACTCCCTTTCAACGAGTCTCTCAATTCTGAAACTCATGTGCCCACACATTAGGTTCTATTACACTTACTCAGATCACAGAGGGCCCCTGAAGTGCTGTGCCTTGCAACTTGAGGCTAAGCACCTATAGAACCTCCTTCTAATTAATCTTTCAGGAATCCTCAGGAGAGGAGCTCCCTGTAAATCCATAGTACTCACCAGCTGCCCAGAGCACAGCAGGAAGTAAGGCCAGCCCAGTGCCCAACCACAAAAGCATGAAGGGAAGGTACCTCAAGGCAAGTTTCTAAGGAAGAGCCTGGGGTGGGGAAGCAATATTACAGAGAAGACACATCCCACCCTGCAAGGAACAAAGAGGTTCTACTCAGAGAAAGAAAAGTCCAGGAAGTTCTCCGAAGGTTGCCAATTTGGGGGAGCTCTTAAGACTGATAAGTATATGAGCCGTTCACCAAAGTCTGATGCGTTATATAGTGGCTAAAAAAATGCTGGCTTCTGCACACACAAGTAAGGCCATTAAAATGAGAAGCTGACGATTGCAAGCACACAGCACCATTTAGCTCCCTGTCAAGAGACCAGCAGAATGTAGCCAGATGGTAAAGAAATAAGTACATGCATGGAATTCCCACAGTGTGGTCAAGGTGGACATTTCAGGAAAGACCCCCTAAAGGCCATTAGACCAGTAAGCAGAGAAAAGAATCTCCCAAGCAGACCATGGGACAGGGGTAGAACAAAAGCCTTCTAGGACGCCAAGAAGTGCAGGTCTGCTTATAGATACTATTTCTCGAAGTCTCAGTAGATATTTAAAACACAAATGAAAACAGGGATATACTATGGCAGAACAATGTTAAATACTTGAATTTTCTGCAAAGTTCTTTAATAATCTACAGTTAATGTCACAAAATCTTGACATAGCTTCTAATAACCCTGTTGGGTAGGTAAAATAAGTAGTACTCTATTTTGGAGATGAGGAAATGGGTTTTAAAAACTCAAATTACTTGCCTTAGGCCACTTATTAAAGATTACCAATATTTTAGAACACAGAATATGTAGCTGGAGCTTTTAATAGAAGACACGCACAATTGTTTAACATGAGAACCCGTGAACTGGCGCATAAAGTTTTGAATATCTATATTTTTCTGAGAGGATTTATAGAATTTATATTGCCAAAGGGATCCACACCTACTCCAAAGAAGATTTTTAAATTACTTCTCCAAAAAAAATGATTTTTCACCATTAGCAAAAATTTTTAAACTAAAAAAATAATGAACATAAAATCTATGTTAAAAAGTAATTTCACATTAAAATTTTCTGGCCTATCTAATATTAAAATTATATGGAAATGACAATATGTAATTTCATACTAAAATGGGAGCTGAGTCAATATTAACTTTGCCATGTCAACACAAAGAATAAATGAAAATGAAAAATGGCAAATCTAAATTTGTTGCTTGCTTAACCAGAATGCCAAATTCCTATATGTTTAGTATTTATGCACATTTCTAAAAAGACAAAAAGTGGGCTAACCAGATGGAAGAAGCTGGGATTTGCCCCAAGAAATAGCCCAAGCATATGTGGAATGCTTCCATGTGTTAAACTGAGAATTGTGGGCTTCAAGAGCTGCTGTTTATGCAGCTGGTCAAGGTAGATAGTAACCCAAGCAAGTAAGAAAGACAGAAGCAGACTCTGAGATCTGGGGATACTAAAGACATAATGAAGGCAGTCCTAGAAGTGCTGACATGTTTCACAACTACTAGATTAAGTAATTTCCCCCATAAAAGACTTACTGTTTTTTCAGCTGCCTCTGGCCTCTTCTTTTTGGGCTCCCACTCTCAGACCCGCTACTTGCCTTCAGTGTGTGAGAGGGGAAAAATGATTACAGACTTTAATTCACAGATCTTTGGGACAACACTATCTCCTGGTTCAATATGCTACTCAGTAAAGCATTATTCAGTATGAACTTTTAGACAGAAAGAAACCTAATCACTTGTTTGCTGGAGTTCACTCTTTTTTGCTTTGAAAATTAGTTTCTCACTGTTATTATTGAGTTATCTCTACAGCCAGGATATATTTATCTCAGCTTGACATCCAGAACAGCAACATCCAGTAAAATTTTCTGCAATGTTGTAAATTGTCTGTGTCTGCCATGTCCAATATAATAGCCATCAGCCACACGTGACTACTGAGTATTTGAAATGTGGCTACTGTGACTGAGAAATCCAATTTTTAATTTTACTGAATTTTAATTAATAGATTTTAAAGCCACATGTGACTAGCGGTGACCATACTGAATACTGCAGATCAGAATAACAAATGAAAATGCCACATTTAGTCTGATTTATTTCATTTCAGACTCATTAAAGAGCATGTTCAATCATGAGCCAACAGTGCTCTATTTTTTTTTTTTTTTTTTGTCTTTTTGTGACCAGTAAGGGGATCGCAACCCTTGGCTTGGTGTCGCCCGCACCGCGCTCAGCCAGTGAGTGCACCGGCCATTCCTATATTGGATCCGAACCCGCGGCGGGAGCGCCGCTGCTGCGCTCTCAAGCGCTGCACTCTCCCGAGTGCGCCACGGGGCCGGCCCAACAGTGCTCTATTAACAGCACTCGGCCAAGGAAAGTTTATAGTCACAGACACTTAAACAGTTCTCTTTCCCCAAAATTAAATGGCAAACTACTCCTATTTGCTGTTAGTCTGGTGCCTGCTGAGAATGTGTTGATTAATATACAAAAGAAGAAAAGATTTATACAACTATGACTGATTATAATAAATATGGCTCAGTAACCTAGTGGTCAACACTATGGAAAAAGAAAGCAAAGACAAACCAGCTTAGAGGTCACTCAAAATAAAACATCACACACATAGTGCAGATACTAGGGTGTATGAGATTTTTAAAGTACATTTACTAAAAACCCACACTCAATTCACTAACCTTTGGCTACCAATACTTAACTTTCATCAGAAAAATGTTATATAGCTAAGAATAGCCAAGTTCTCCTAAAAAGGCAGAATGGGGCTATTTCACTGAGGCAAAAAACTATCTCTTCAGAATCTAGCCCACAAACCTAATACAGAGAAAAGAGTCCCCCAAAATATCACACAAATTGAGAAAGGTGAAGAGTCTGATTCTGCGGACAAGCAAGCCCAGTACACAATACCAATTTTAAAAATCACCAAATTTCAATCTCTCACAATTAGATCAGAGAGTACATATGTCTAAAACTGATTTTACATCTCACGTTAAAAATGAGTTAGGAAACCAAACTTAAAGACATGAAATAAGATAAAACACATTACTTAAATTAAGCACTCCCTCCTCCTTCCCTTCTCAGGAATAAATCCAAAACGATTTCCATTGTTCTATTAGCTTACCCAACAAGTTACTCATTTAACAAAATACACGGGGAGCTTTAGAAGCCAGAGGCTTGAAAAAGTAATCTTCTTGCTACAATCAAATTCACTACGAGAAACTTAACTTAAAAAAAAAATTGGCCCTTCCACTGCAGCAGCCATGGCTCTGCACTAACCGTGGCCATGGGCCTCAACAAGGTGACCAAGAACATAAGCAAACCGGGCACACCCGCCATTGTTATGGCATCTCACCAAGCATACAAAGTTCATGTGGGGCATGATCCAAGAAGTATGTGGCTTTGCCCCGTACAAGCGCCACACCATTGAGCTGCTCAGGGTCTCCAAGGACAAACGGGCTCTCAGGTTTATCAAGAAAAGGTGCAGACACACATCTGTGCCAAGCAGCAGCAAAAGAAGTTGAGCAACGTCCTGGCCACCATGAGGAAAGCAGCAGCCAAGAAGGACTGAGCCCCTCTCCCCTCTGTGCAGAATAAAACCTATATAGAAAAAAAAATTTTTTGAGGCCAGTTCTGTATAATGCTCTATTACTCTACTAAAATATTCACTATTACATGATCTTTCTGATAAGTTTCTTTTATTGAATTAAATTCACTTGTTGCCTTACTATATCTTTGTTGAGAGAAAGCTCACATTAGAGTCACTTAACTCCCTTGCCTGAAGTTCAGTCTTGTTAGTATATACCAGAATCAGAAAGGATGAGGTAAGATAGGAAGTTTAAATGTATCCCCGTAAAATATTTTTTTCTTACCTCTTCCTTAATGTTAAATCTTGATGGTTCTTGTCTGCTTCTGTTTGACCTCCTGACCCCATAAACATCAGGATACTCTTCCCACATCTGCAAAATTAACAGACCATGCATGAATCTTTTTTCTTGACCCCCATTTACTATTTTCATTACTGGAACAATTATTTCACCTCAACACAATTCAAGTAACTAAATATCAAAAGGGCTGCTTTGCTAGTTTTGTTTATGAGACAACAAAGCACTATCTTTAAAAATAAGCATTTTATCCTAGAACACACTAAAATTTAACAATGCCATTCATTACTTAATATCTACTAAACTACATTGTACTCTGCTTTCCCATCATTCATATATAAACATAGTTAAAATAATATGGCAAGGTAAGACAGCAATTGCTTCCACTAAAGACAAAGTATTTACTGATGAATTTTAAATTCCCTAATGCTTTTGAGTTTCAACTTTGACTGCACTGACACACCTGAGAAACTCAAAAAACAAGCAGAGCCCCACCAAGTTTAATTACATAAGAACCAGGATATTCGTTTATTTCTTGAAGTTCCTCAGGTCATGCAACATCGCAGATACATACAGATTAGGTGTTTTTAACATTTAGCTAGAAGTTCTCAGAATGACAACACTGCCACCCTTTCTCTAGCAAATACTTTCTCCAACAAGCCTATTTTTATTCTCTAGCATTAATTAGCTCTTTGCCTTTAAGACCTGATTTTTAGTAGCAATCCTCATCAGTGATTAAAAAAGTAAAGTTTATTATTACTTCTTTTTTCAGTGGTTGGCCATTACCAGGATCTGAACCCTTGACCTTGGTGTTATAACACTGTGCTCTAACTAACTGAGCTAACCAGCCAGCCCCCAAAAAGTAAAGTTTAAAGGAGGAATTAGTCAACGAGAAAAAGTTTTTTTGCTCTCCTTCCCAGAGATAACTACTGCTAGGTATATTCTGTGTTCTTTTAATAAAACCACATATAAGCAAAAGTAATTTGAGTGGATTGTGGAACACTAATAAGTAGATGTTAAATAAAAATTAAACATGTAGAAGAGATGCCTGGAAGCCAAGATTAGAAATACAGGTTCGTCATCAAAACACAGGTGGCAGCTAATAATGTCAAGAAAATATCTGGAAACGAAAGGCACAAAATACACACATGAGAAGTATGCACTGGCTGAGACTCATGAAATATTTGCATGTAAAAATGTGGAAAAGTGGACCCCAAAAAAGACAAAAGTGATGAAAGATAAACCAGAAAAACATAATGTCACCAAGCCAAGGGAGGACACTATCAACAGTGACTTTAAAAAAAAGAAAAAATGGGCTGGCCAGTAGAGCATGGTACTGATAACACCAAAGTCAAGGGTTCAGATCCCTGTAAAAGCCATCCACCAAAAAAAAAAAAAAAAAAAAAGATTAAAAATAAAATGCTGCATGAGAAGAAAAACAAGGCCTCAAGAGAAAACAAGAGCAAAATGGTCCAGGAACAGGCATTTAAAACTAGAATCTGATGTAATTACGTAACCCAGTGTCCTCGGATTCTATAATGGCCTTAGAATCATCTCAGAATTATAGGACAAGAGGTCCAATCAGACGAATTTAGGCATAACCAAGTGGTTGAACCCCACCCCCATCCCCGACTTCTTTTTGGGCCCCTCCTAGAGTTATGAATTTTTTTTTCTTTCATCTTGTCAGCCATAGATCAAGAGGTTCGTCAACACAAGTTTATTTTATTCAACACAAGTTTTTAGAGCTTTTATTTAACTGCAGTGGTTATATCATGTAAATGTCACAACATCAATTAGTTTAATCACTTTAAGATATTAACCATGCATTCTAGCTCAACTGTTGTGACTTTATTACAGTACATACTATAATGCTTACTTCCTAAAATCATCTTATGTTCATATTTGTTTTTTTGAGGGCTAATGATATCTAATTCAACTTTTCCATGAAAAAGCTACCATGTAGAATTACTTAGTACTCCTATGTGAAGTACTAAAGTTTGGGGGGAGGTGATGGGTGGAGTGGAGCTATCATACAAAAAAGAGGTGTATAAAGAAAACAAAGATCATTCTTTAGAAGTTCTCATTTTAGAATGATGATCATTAACCATACAAAAAAGATGTGTATAAAGAAAACAAAGATCATTCTTTAGAAGTTCTTATTTTAAAATGACGACCATTAAAGGCACAGTCCCATCTTTCTGACTGGCTAGTAGGTCCATCCATGTGTAACCACACATTATTAACTTCTAGAACCAATCATCTTAACCTTTAAAGTATATTTTAATATTTCTGCCTGAGCTGTACTTTTATCCTGAAATTTAATCTTAGTAATGCTTTCTCTCCCTTGTTAGTTCCCCACCATCTTCTTAAATGAAGTTAAATATTTTTCCTTACAGATAACAGTTGTGAATCTGAGAGAATCAACTAAGATTTCAATAAAATTTTGAACTAACTATGAGGGTACTTCATCTTCATCTTTCATGGGAAGATTCCTTCCATGAACTTTTTGAAGTACCCATGTATATGTCATGGTTTCTATGGTTTTCTTTTATCACCACATGTAAATAACTCCCCACTGTAAGAAAGATTATACCCAGACTTATCTGTGTTCAGTATACTTCATTCAAAAATATGCTGGAGTCTTCAGAAAAGAACAGTTGGTGAAGCGGTACAGAGGAAACCAGGCTCAGACACTAGGGCTCTGAAGATTGCTGAGCAAGGCCTTCTGCCACATGCTTGGGTAGCAAATTTCTAAGACTAATGATACTCAGGGCAAGATCTCCAAGTGGTACTTCAATAAGCACAGTCTTTTTGAAAAAAAATCAATGCATGAACTGTCTTTTTGAAAGGTACAACACACCCTGAGCTGGCAACAGGAACAACACTTGAGTGTCTGCAGGTTAGTTCTCCAGTGATGCATTAATTAGCAAGGACAAGTTTAATTTTCTTATCCCTAACTGCCATCAGCTTTCCCCAACTCCTAAAGATCACATACCATTAAGCAATGATTATACTGAGAAGAAATGAAATAATTATGGTTAATACCAAGTCTATGTCAAGAGTTAAAAGAGGTTTTATTTTGGTTTTTAATTTCAGGTTTGAATGATATTCTGTAGAACTTGCAGGTAATTTAAAACTATTTGTTCTATTATGAAAATCTGAGAATGCAGAATACAGATTTATTTCTTGGAAGAGTATGGCTTAAATAAAAAATAATTTAGCATAAAGTTTTTTATTTCATTAAATTTATGTTTA
Organism: Cynocephalus volans; assembly: GCF_027409185.1. Taxonomy (NCBI): domain Eukaryota; kingdom Metazoa; phylum Chordata; class Mammalia; order Dermoptera; family Cynocephalidae; genus Cynocephalus; species Cynocephalus volans. The sequence continues at coordinate 50,332,601 of NC_084462.1, forward strand.
AAAATGTTAAAGCAATATTCCTTTGTATTTTAAGCAATTAAAACATAATTCTCTCAAAATGAAATTTTAAAAGATCAGCCACATTCTGATGATTTACTACACCAATTAATTAATTTTTTCCACCAAAAGGAATGCATTCCAAAGTTTGGACATCAATGTGAAAATGTTACTGAACTCAATTTTTGCCTTTTTGCATTATTTGCTGGAAGACTCTTCACTGTTAAGCAAAGAATACCTACTTTGCCTAGATACAGGTAATTCTTTTTTTCTGTGAGAAGTATTGCCCATTTCATCATTCAGATTAATAAAAACTGGTTTATTCTTGGATTATGATTGTCACTAGGCTTTACAACTGCATTCCACAATCAAAAGGACAGTTGCTATTATCTGTCAGTGGTTTTCTCTGGTATTAGCATAGTATAAAATTTTTTTAACCACCTTTTTTTTAAAAGTTAAAGACCAAAACTATAAAAATGAGTATTTTCCATATAGCCCTAAGTTATTAACTATATCAATATTAGGGCAGAAAATAATCCCCACTTGTATCCACAGATAGTACATTATTAGAAAAAGGAGCTATAGCCTTATCAAGACATACTAATGAGATTTCAGAGAAAATAAAGGTCTGCTAGCTGGTCCTAGCTAGCAGAACATTTGTACTGCATGGCAAAGTAGGTACCTTCTTCACATCAGCTATACGTTCCTTCTTAGAGGCTGGCTTCTCTTTGGCTTCAGGAAGGACTGGCTGGGATTTGGAACCTGCTGATTCACTCTCAGATTCCGACTGACTCTCAGAAGATTCAGAACTACTGTTCGACTCACTGCCATGTCCACTTCCTGGATCACTGCCCTGCTCACTCTCCGACTGGCTGCCTGAGTCTGAACCCGAAGCTTCTTCAGAGGCTGAATGACTTCATTTAAAAGAGAAGAGAGAGAGTAATTTTAAAACATTTAAGAACTGCCACAAGAATCTGTTTTTAAAAAAATCCCCATGGTCAAAAGTCAGCAGATAGTAATCTTGGTAACATAATATCAAAATCTTCAAATTCACTTTTATATTCGTATATTGCAAATAATGTTATTACTATGGTTTTCAGCATCCCTAATAGCTACCATTTCCTGAGTGTTAGATGGTCACATATTAGCTGATTTATATAGATTATCTCTTTTGAAAAAACTCTGAAAGTGAATATTATCGTCCCCTTCATTCAGATAAAGTAAAACTGAAACTCAGAAGTATTTAAGTAACTTTCAGATCTAGCTGACACAGTAAGATGTGAAAACAGATCTGAATCCACTAAGTCTTACCTGTTAAATATCATTCCCTCCTCAAAACAAAAACAAAAGAACAAAAAACCAAAGCATGTTACCCAAAGAGGAAGAATGAAATCTAGTTGCAATTATCTAATCAGTGGTTCTCAATAACAGGTGCAAATTAGACTCATCCGGGGAGCTTTATAGAAATACATACACTTTAACCCCAATCCAGAGGTCCTGCCTTGGAATCTCCTGCAATGAGTCCCAGAAGAGGATTTAACAGAAAAAAATAACCAAAGAGGGTACTTAGATTCTAAGGAGAACACCTAATTCAATAAAGACTGCTACTGGCCTCCACACATCCCCCTCCCCCTTCCTCATTCCAAACATCTCTCAGAGAACAGGAATCTAAGCACAGTCATGCCTCACTTAATGACTAGGCATCCTGAGGAGCTTGTGTCACTGTGTGAACATCACAGAATGCATTAACACAAGCCTAGATGGTCCAGCCTATTACACACCTAGGCTAATGATATAGCCTATTGCTCCTACTACGCTATGACGTTATGATGGCTACACTGCTAGGAAATAGGAATTTTTCCGCTTCAGTATAATCTTATGGGATCACTGCCTATATGCAGTCCATTACAGTTCTATATAGTCTGTTGTTGACTGAAATACTGTTATGTGGTGCATGACTACAGGTAGATAACGGCTGAAGCCACAAAACAGAAACAACAAAAGGCTAAGGATGATAGAGTATCAACCTCAAGTGCACAGAAGGCAATATACCCCTCCTTAACAGTGAAAAAGCGATTTAGGGGCATGCTGGTAGGAGTAAAGATACTTCAAAGCAAAAAGACCTTAAGTTTATGGACTCTATAGCAAAAGAGGTGAACAGATCACTCAACTTTTTGCTTGAAAACCCTTTCATTCAGGGAGGCACAGCAAAGGAGGGAAGGCAAGGAGAAATCCAGAATCTACAGTAATATTAACAGAAAGGTCCTTGAGTTCATCAACCAGGAGATGTGACACATGGCATGAAGCCTGAAAGGGTAAAGGGAAGCTTCATATTTACCATGTCATATCTCCCAAACTAGGAATGACTTCAAATCAGTTGAGAAATTTATCTACAGAATGAACAAGGCAGTACACTGGAAACAGACTGACCCAAATAATCCCATGTAATCCACAGTAAACACATTACAGTACAGGGGCCTTTCAGTTAAGATGAGGAAGCAATGAGAAAAAATGGCAAGGGGAGAAAGATGAATAAAACGATACAATTGGCTGATCACCTAATAAGTATCAGGCACTATGCTAAGTATTTTATATGTATTGTTTTACTTAATCCCCAGAACAACCCTATTAGGCATTATTATCCCCTTATGAAGGGACAAAAAAAAACCCTGAGGCATTTTAAGTAACTGGCCAATGAAAAAACTAGAAACTGTGGAGGGGGGTGGGAAGAGAGCTGGGATTCCAATCCAACTCCGGCTCTAAAGTCTATATTCTTTCTATTTTACCACAGGGGGTCAAAACCTTAGAATCAAAAAATCAATCTTATCCCTGTAACAAGTGACTCAACACTTTCAAGGCCTCATTATATTTACTGATTCCTTAAGCCCTTTGCAAACTGATTAGCCTAGCTCACTAAGCCATCTGAATCACTCATATTTTACACCTGTGACCACTCAGAAGGCAAGAGAAAATAAGAGGAAGGCTGGATATAACAGCTAAAAAGTGCAGTCTCTAGCATTCATTGCTTGGGTTCCAGTCCTCAATCACCTCCAGCCTGTGCCAACTTTTAACCTGTGCCATACTCTTTGACATCTACCAGTAGGGTCACGAGAGCATCAAATGACAGCTATGAAAGCGGCACTCTATAAAAACCAAAGCCTTATGCAAACAGCAATTTAAGACTCTCACAACAAAGCTGATTCCCATTCTACTACAAAGTTCTCCCCAGCTAATACTCATTAGTGAGTCAGTACCACACAATCCATGGCAGTACTTGGAATTTATTAGTTTTGCATTTACCATTTGCTCATAGAAAGGTACAGAGGCAGCTCCAGAATTTCCTTATAAGGCAACATACCTAGAAACTGCCCTCCATAGCAAAGGCAGCTGAGTGCACGCAAAGACCTGAGAGGGTAGGGAGCTACTGCTACCAGTAACCTCTCAAGCACCCTGGGCCTGGTCACTGGTAACATCCATCTCAGCATGCCCTATAAAACCTGGCTTCTGCCAATTTCTCAAAGCTCATCACTTAACCATTCCTTCCTTCATCCCTACTGCTCTAACCACACTGAAGAATAATTGTACAGCACAGAAGCAGCCCTAGAATTGCTCACCTCCTACTCCTGTACCCACTGCTCATGCAGCAAGCTAAACACAGTCCTGTAACAAGGACACGTTCTGAGAAATGTGTCATCGGGTGATTGTCTCGTTGTGCGAACAGAGTGTACTTATGCAAACCAAGATGATATACCATTGTTGACCTAAACGTCCTTATGTGGCGCATGACTGTACCTCTATAATTTAGGCCTCAGTTATCGCCTTCTCCAGGAAAATAACCTTTGATCTCTCCTATCCTAAGCTCAGTGCCTATTAGATACTTCCATAATGCTGACCTCTGTCACAGTCATTACTACCACTGAGAAGTGAAAATAGGCAGCCTCATCTCAGAGTCTGAGCTTCAACCACTGTGCTCTCCACTGACTCCTCATTTTTAGCAATGACACACACCCAGACCTAGAAAATTGACTCCAAAGTCCCAGCTGTTATTATCTACACTACCTTGCCTCCCATTTGTCCCACCCTATAAAAATAATTTGGTCATTTGTCAACCTCCCCAATAGACTTGAGAGCTAAGCTCATCTTTTCAATGTCCCTTGTGCCCGGTATATAAGAAAAAGGGGATTTATTGACTTTGCTAGAATATGCCATCTGCCTACTTTTGAAATGTCTGATTTAGTTTTTCAACTACTGTAATACTGCTTAAGTCCTGACAAATGTTTAACGGTGGAACCATATTTTGGCAATCACCACCACCAACTGTCACAGGACCACAGTAAGGTTCCATATTGTCCCACTAAATAAAAAGCATTCCACCAACAAAAAGACTGAAAAATCTTCAACTAACAACTTGAAAACCCAGAAAGCCACAAAAGGCACTGTTAGTCTACTGAGGATAATTAGAACAGTCCAGAAATACTTTGTTTTGTGCAAAAAAGTAGGAGTCACTGAGATGTGATGCAACGTAATGCCAATGGCCACATCAGGAGATGTATACATGTATGAATATATCATTCCCTCTGAACTGCCTCATAGTACAAATATGCTACATTTTATTTAACATTCCCCTATTAATGGTATATTTACGTTATTTTCAAATTATTCACAACCAATAACCTACCAAGATCATTAATACACTGTCATATTTCTGTTTTTCTGAGCAGAGTATTTGATTATTTTCAAATTGTTCACTGTAACCAATAAAACTATTAATATCCTTGTACATACCTCCTTGTGCAGCTGTATATCTTTGTATTTGTGTAGGAGAGTGACCCCTAGAAATGTACTAATGCATACAATACCATCCAGGTGAGAAACAGCCTTATTTCTATCGGCACATATCTATGTGTGTAAATGCATTTTAATAACCAAGTTGCTAACAGTGGTTTACTCTGTTGGATGGGTTATTTGAAGGAGACTTGTGACTTCCATAAATTACTTTTATAATTTTAAAAAAAACAGTGACTATGAAAATCAAACCCAAGAAAAGACAAACACCAAATTCACAATTGTATTTACTTCTTGCAGTTGAGCGAGGCAGATGTGATCAGAGAATGGTATTGGTGATATTTTATGACTGAAGCTTAGTGGTGAATTCATAGCTGTTCATTATATGTCTTAAATATTTGTAATGTCTAAACTACTTCACTGTCTAAAACAAATCCAACCAAAATAGTCAAACACAAGGCAGGGGATGCAAATACCTCCAATCCTACACAAAATCAGCTAAGATTTGAATGAGGTAACACTGTTTTAAAATTATTTGGGGAACCAGCAAGTCAGATGTAAGACAATAAAAATATTCAGAGAGGGAAATGCTTTTTTAAAAAGTCCTAATAAAGGCATTACTCAATTTTCATACTTCTCATAGCAGGACAAGTTCCTAAACGATGAAATTTTTTAAAAATTTAAAAATAAAAACACTGACAATACCTCCACATTTAGGGCACTGACAGTCTAATTATTCTCTCAAGGGACAGGCATTTCCTAAAAGATTATGTAGATATGCTATTAATACCTAATTATAATAATAAATACTATTAGTACTAAACTATACCTTTCACGCTGATTTAGAGTAATAGAGGAGGTAGAAAGCCCAAAAGATTCTAATAAAAAGGTTTAAACTGAGTTACTGGCTCAGGAGTCCTTTAAGCTTTTGCCCAAATAATAAAGTAATAAAATTACCTCATTTCCAATAGCTTAATAGTTATAAGGCAATTAAAAATGGAATTTTCAAGAATGATTATCCACCACACATACAGCATCCTCATGATAATCCAGTTTATCTGAGAATTACTCAAAATCTAAGTAATTGCAAATAAGTTGCAAATAAGTTTTATAATTTTTGATTGAACAATTAGGGAAATACAATACAAAAATAAAGGAACTCAAGTCAAAACTGAGATTTTAGAGTCTAGTAGACAATAAATGCTTATAGGAAAAAAGCTTAACCCTTCTTTTCACTTGTGGATAAAAAGGAATTGGTATCTCTTCAAGATCCTTTCTGAAGTAGGTAAAAATCAAGTGATTAATATTCCTTACAACTGGACTTTGGAAGTAAGCAATATTAATAGCTATTGTTGTTTTTAATTTTAAATTGCCATTTCCTAAATGGCCACCAGAGGGCAGCACAGCAACATTCCACTTAAAAGAGTAAGCCTGTGGGTTCTCCACCCAAGGGCAGCCATTTCAGCACTTGAGTAGTTTATTTTCCTAACAACTTACAAAATGGCTGAACTGGTTGGCACAGCTTGGTGTTTTTGTTGGTGAAAGCAAAATCTGACAAAAACACAAAACAGTCTACAATAAAATTCCATAAAACTTGTTTCCAGACTAAATTTCTATCAATAATAGAATAACTGATTTCATGGTGCACTTATATGTCAGACGTATGCAAAAATCTTCCTAATCCTTACAATAACCCCATAAAAAGACAAAGCCCAAGTCTGTGTATAAGATGTAACCCCACAGGCTGAATTATAGAGTTCACACTATCAACCTCTATGTGGTATCACTGTCCTTGTCAGACATAAATTCTTCAGATGAACAGATTATTAAACCAACCAAAGCTGAAGTAAAACTACTCCTTTTCAGTCACTTCTATGTGTCTTAAGAGTATGAAAAGGCAAAGATTAAGTCATAAATTTTTTTTGCTAAAGAATATTGGCTGTAGTTCCTGATAGAACTGAATTTTTAAGATCTCCTCCACTTCTAGTTCAAGTCCTACGATTCTGAACATAGGTTATATTATAAACAAGGTTAAAAGACAGGTAACACAGTGGGAAAAGAAATTTCAATGTATATATAACAAAAGATAACATATGAAGAATTACATATCAAAAATCCAGTAGAAAACTGGGCAAAGAAAATGGACATACAATTACAGAAAAGAAACTGAAATGGCCAATAAACTTACAAAAAGAAAATTAAACCTCACTGCTAATTTGTGTTACATTGTTTTACACTCATCTGCTTGCAGAAATTAAAGTCTGATAAAATTTAATGATGGGGAGAAGGTAAGGAAAATAATACACATATACCACACTGATTTCTTCTTTTTTTAGCAGCTGGCTGGTACAGGAATCCGAACCCTTGACCTTGGTGTTAACAACACCACTCTCCAACCAATAGAGCTAATGGGCCAGCTCCATATACCGCATTGAAAAAGTAAACAGAGCAAAGGCATTAAACAATAATCCTTATAATATGCATTTGAATCTTGCAATTCATCTGTGGGTATATAACCTAGGCAAATCAAACTTGTGCAGGAGGAGGCAAGTATAAAAATGTTCAGAGCTCCACTCATGAGATAAAAAATAATAATCTACATATCCACATATGAGAAAATAAAATGTGAACTATTTATACTATGCAATTAAATGGAGCAGTCATATTAGGTCAGAATTAGATTTATAAATATCAACACAATAATTTCAAACTACTAAATTTCAAAACAAAATATATTACATGAACCATGTACATTTTTTAAATGCCAACTTTTTATATGCCAAGTTCATGAAAGTGACAGTTTGGGAGAAGGGGTAAACAGCATTTTAGCTACGTCTTTTATAATTTAAAACTTTAACTGTATTCTTTGAACTTTTCTAAATTCTTAATTTCTCAAAAAGAAGGTATGTTTCTAACACTGCAGAACTGATCAGGCAGTTCTAAGGAGCAGACCTTTCCTAGGATTCAGCAGTTCTGCTGGAAATTACTTTAACACTTGTTAACACTATCCTCTTTCCAAGGTTAAATAAAATTTATGGGAAGCAACTGATTTGGACTAAGCTCCTTGCATTAGGCCCCAACAGACCAAACCAAAATGGAGTCACTCATGCTAAACTTCTAAGCTATTTATCTTACTTTCAAGGAGAGAGATGATAGCCAAATGCCCAAACAGGCCAATTTTAGCAAGCATGGTAAGGAAGTCCCCTCTGCTTTAACCCTTACAAAAAAAGTAACCTGAAGTAACCTGATGTTAATCTGCTCTTTTGTATCGTGTTGTTTCCTTATTCCTGCTCAAGCTACCCTAATAACCAACTGTTCTTCAATGCCCAATGGAGCTCCCTTCTATCTTTTATAGATGGGGTGCTGATTCATGAATCACTAATAAAATCCAATGAGATCTTTAAACTAAATGTGTTGAAATCTTGTCTTTTGACATTAGAAAAAAAGCACACATACAAGAAAAAGCACATACAAAATGCTGCTTAAATTTCACAGGATAAAAAAGGCTAAATCCCATCAGTACTTTACAGATAGAAAAAAATCCAGAGGTGGGGGGTGGGGAACTGCCTTTAATAAGTATGTGTCTAAAATTCTCAACTGGAGCCAGGCAACAGTCACCTTAGCTTTATCTCTGCTCCCCAATAACTAATTAAAATGAGTAGTCCGAAATATGTTATGAAGCACCAAACAACTGACACCCAGGCATATATCACATTAGGGAAAAATGAAGTATAGTCAGGAACGTGGATAAAGTATAAACTGGATAAACCATTTCACAAATACCTACCTACTAATCAGGATTTGGCAATCTATTACATACAAAGAACAAAGCAAGCTTTCTACTCAGGTAAAAAAACAACAGACTTTGTAAAAATCAACCATGAAAAAGAGAAAAGTACTCCCTAGAAGTCATCAACAAAGGTATAATTAACTATCTCAAGCAATGGTATTTACATCCATTTAGAACCCTAAAGATAAATGGACTAGTTTTGACCAGGAGTCCCTTTCAGCTCTTGAGTCTCTTTCCTTATTAGCTAAATCATAGGATATAAGTTAGATGCTGCTTTCAGCAACTCCATAGTTCAAAGGTTAAAAGGCCTAACTACCAACCCCATTCGTAGATGTGAAACTTATGCCCATAGTCATAGGAAGTAAAGAGTCCCTGGGATCAGATAAAGGTGAGGGGCCCCAACTTTCTTAGTAACAACTAATATTCACTGTGGCAAGCACTTTTCTAAGTGTTTTAGACCACAGTTTCTCAATTGTGGCATTATTGACATTTTGGGCTGGATAATTCGTTGTTGTGAGGAGCTGTCCTGTACACTACAGAATGTTTATTAGCAGCATCCATGACCTCTACCCACTAGATAGATAGATGCAGGTAACACCCCTGCCCCCAGTCAGAGGGGTTGGGGAATGCGGGTACAAAACTGCCCTAGTTGAAAACCACTGCCTTAGAAGTATTATTTTATTTAATTCTATCTTACAAGCACTACCCTTTACCTTTTTTTTTTTTTTTTTGGCAGCTGGCCAGTATGGGGATCTGAATCCTCAACCTTGGTGTTATAACACCCCTTGCTCTAACCAACTGAGTAACCAGCCAGCCCTACTCTTACTCTTATTTTAAACAATGAAGAAGGGCTGGCCCGTGGCTCACTTGGGAGAGTGTGGTGCTGATAACACCAAGGCCACGGGTTCGGATCCCTATAAAGGGATGGCCATTTGGCTCACTTGGGAGAGCATGGTGCTGACAACACCAAGTCAAGGGTCAAGATCCCCTTACCGGTCATCTTTAAAAAAAAAAAAAGATGAAGAAACAAAAAAAAGCAGAACAGAGACCTAAACCCTGTTCCACTGGCCCTTATTCCCAAACCTGCCTCAGTATAGTAATCACCTGAGATGTGAGGTCAACATGAAGATTCGTGGGCACAACCCCAGAGTGACTGAATTTTCAAACTTCCAAGCAAGAATCCTAGTATTATATAAAACAGGCAAACACCCCTGGTGATTCTCAGCAAGTAAATCTGAAGATTTAAATGCCTATAATAAAACTAAATTCAGAGGGTACAGACATTTTTTTAAAGCAAGGGACATAGACTACAAGAATTTGACCCATCACCCTCTTCCTTCAAAATTACAACTTACCAGCCCTATACTGTCTCTATTCAAATGTCAAACTGATATCTGAGTTGAAGACACATTAATCACTTAAGATTTTCAACACCCACCACATCAAGAACTATTTCCCCAGAGGGTATATTTATAGAACTGTTCCTGGCTATGCAACAGATGCACCCAGAGCTTCTGACAATTCCCCCAAGCTACCACATAACCCCTAAAATCCAATCAAGTATGGTGCCTGTTTTTTAAAATTCTCCAAGTGGTTCTTAAGCAAAACCTATCTGGGAACTAAGCTTAGAACAAAAAAACAGAAGCAAAGCACAAATTTTCATAAACTGTGTCCAAATCCAAAGTGCATGTGTGGCAATAGAAGTCAAACTACACAGGGGTAAAGTTCTTCTGAGGTTTCCAGTACCTCCCATCCACCCACCCACCTTTCATCATGTTTCTTAAATTATGGGCATCACTTCAGGAGCTACATTTTAACTTGAATCTTTTGATGTAAAATCATGGCCTTTTGAACAACATTGTGTTTCTGGCATCCATCACACCCACAATGCATTATGATTTTGAGCTTTTTGTTTCTTCAAAATGAAGTTTTTTAAAAGCAGAGAACAGAATTATTCAAGATTTTTACTATTTTTCCCCAGTCTCCTATAGAGTTTCCTCTTACCCAACAAATTTGACAGCAACTTTTCACAAGATGCTTAAGTGATCCTAGAGCCAAACTGCCAGTGTTTGAATCCCAATTCTACTACTAACTGGCCCTTGTGCCTCAATTTTCCAATCTACAATATAGGGATGTAATCATAACTGCTTCACACAGTGGTGAGGATTACACAAATTAACCCATATAAAGGACTTAGAACAAGGTCCAGGCTTCACAATAGGCACTATAAATGCCACCAATTATTACTGAGTCTTCCCGAAGTATTTAACTTAGTTTTCATTGAAATAATCTCTCACAATCATTTCAACTACTGATTTAACATTTAATTAAAATGCAAAATTACAAGTACAACCAGCATAAACAAACTCAGAGAGGTATCTACTAATCCTTCCTAAGCATACAAATCAACTGAAGGAACAGAAAGGCACAGGTGTCAAAGAGCTCAGCAGGACCTAGGACCACCCACAGGCCTTCAAAGGAATAGAACTCTGATAGTTATTTGAGAAGGTGTTTAACTTTAAGGGGGTTACTAATTCTGCTATACTTACCCTCACATTAAATTTTAAAAAATAAAATATATCCCTAATAGAAGATTACCAAGTATCAGGCACCACCAGACTAAGAAATAACCCATACAAATGAGATACCCTGAGGTTTATTATCACATTCTATTCACTTATTTTTTCCTAATGAAGGTTACAATTCAAAACCCACCAACGAATGAAAACCACCCCTCTAAATAACTGCTTCACAATATGTCCATGTCCACTACTGCAGCCCTTGGTTTTACGTGGTTACCTTTTATAAGCTAGCAGGAAAGGGAGTTCAGAATGCAGGGTAACTGCATTCAAAGCAAATAATTCTAGAATCTAAGATTTGGAAGTATCTGAAGGGTATAAGAAGAATACACTAAAAAAGAGAAACTACAGAACTTAAAGCACTAGAGGACACAGCAGAAACTCAGAAATCTTGAAGTGAAAATCAGCATATACATTTTAAAGGTATGCTTAGAGCTGGATGTGGCATAATATTTTATACAGAAACCCCTCCTCTTCCATCACAAGCTTACTAACCTCCTTTCTCAGCACCCTATCTTACCTTTGCTTCCATAGCTACAAACTCAAGCTGCTATTAAAATTGGCCTAAAAAGGGAATGAAAAAAAATGGGACAGGCAATAGAAAGATCAAAGGTTATTAGAAAAGAATATAAGAACAAGTGCTCCATTAGAAGATTTGAAACACGTGGAGACACTTGAAGTTGCATATGCTTACAACATATGGAAACACATGCAAATTTGAAACACATAAAGAGCTTTTAAAAATTAAATTCTGGGGATAAGAGCTGGACAGTGGCATCTGAGAAGCTCTTCAAGGTCTGAAATAGGAACAAAAAACAGAATTCAACTAACCCATAACCCAAAAAAAAAAAAAGGAAATGGAAGTAGAGAGAGGCTATAGTTCCAATAGCATAATGCCTAACCTGCAGTTTACTAAGTCAAATACATAATGCTATGGTGAAGACTGATTACTAAAAGCAAGCTACTGCTGTTTGTAAACAGTATTGCTGTTACATTTATATCCAAGCAGCACTGCACCACAATATTCACTATTCACTCTTGTACTCCAAGAGCTTGAGAGAGGAAATGAGGCAGAGAGTAAACCAAGGCAGGAAATGAGGCAGAGAGTAAACCCAGTCAAGAGAGGGAAAAAAGGTATCTACTCAGAGTGACTGCCAGTAGCAGGGCTGTGACTCACACAAGAAGCTGTTGTAGTCCAGGAAGAATCATATGCTTCCTCAAAAGACTGGCTCTTCTCAGAAAAAGATTCTAGGAGAGGATTAACCATAAAACACACCCAAGGTTTCAACTAACTAAAAGGGGATTTGCCTCCTAAAATCATTTTCACAAATCTCTTCCCTAACTGACTAACAAGCTCTCATTGTAGGCCAGGACAACCTGGCTCCTGAAGACAGACTTAGAAAGTACAGGAAGGCGGGGGGGTAAAATGAAGCAACAAGAATAAAATAATATAACCAATAGCTTACATTTATTGAGTACTTTCAATGTGACAGGCTCTTTGCTAAGCACTTTACAGGCATTACGTTATTTAATCTTCATGACACAATGAAGATTACCATTATTAACGTTTTAAAAATGAGAAAACTGCAAGTCCAACAATGAGTACTTCACTGACCTAAACTGGGAACAAAACTTTTCAGTACTAAAGTAAACACTGAACTGGTACCTATTATGTACATAGCTCTTGACAGGCATGGAGGTAATCAATGACAAAATGGCTCACTATAATTAAATCCAAACTATGAGGGTACTTCAAAAAGATGATGGAAAGGGCCGACCCCGTGGCTCACTCGGGAGAGTGTGGCGCTGGGAGTGCAGCAGTGCTGGGAGCGCCAAGGCCGCGAGTTCGGATCCTATATAGGGATGGCCGGTGAGCTCACTGGCTGAGCGCGGAGTGGGCGACACCAACCCAAGGGTTGCGATCCCCTTACCAGTCACAAAAAAAATACAAAAAAAAAAAAAAAAAAAGATGATGGAAAGATTCACATTCTTTTTATCCTATTTTTCTAAGAACTTTTTGAAGTACCCTTGTATAAAATCAAGACTATCCTTAGAATGTTATCTTAGTCAGTACCCTTTAACAACATTCTCTCCCTCAAGATCAAAGTGATCACATTTCCCAAACTATAAGAACTCCAGAAAAGGGAATTGAAATACTTTTCATATGAAATACAGACCAGAAGATGTTGAAAAACCAAAAGTAACCAGTAACCAAACATGTTAACAGTGAAATAATAAATTGGAACTGTTTCAGAAAATGTAGCATAAACGGCTTCCATACACCTATGTTCTTCCTCACTTACTTCACAAAGAAAAGCCCTGTCCCCCACTTCATCATCTGGGCTCAAACATATAAAGGTCTCTGCCCCAGACTTCTCTTACTTAAAGTTTAGATTGATTAGGGGAAAACGTCAAAACACATACAAGCACAGTGTTCCAGCACTGTGCTGAATTAGTAATTACAAAATAAAAATATAATAGGCCCTGGGCATTTGATGATTGTCAACTTTTGGTATTCTGGCTTTACACTAACAGCCCTAAAATTCCAAAATAATAGTAATTGGCAACTCTGCAGAGGTATAAATTTGAACTCAATGCCCAGTCAAGCTGGAATGCAGGAGGGCAATTACTCAGCTAGAATGACAAGCACCCAGACTAAGCAAGCCAAACAAGTTATTTTTATCTGTATACGAAATAACTGTTCAGTGATATTTTTTTAAAAAAAAAACAGTTTCTTTGTTAAAGTGACATTCTTTCAAGGAAGCCAACTGAGTTCTAAGGTTGTCAGGAAAAAGCTGAAAACTAAAAGATCTTTTCTTTTTTCTGTATTTCTTTTTTCTTTTTTACACTATCTTGAAAAAACATAGCTCATAGCCAGAAAAACAAAATTTATTGGATGTCACATACAGCAGTTACTCCATTTTTATGCCAGTAACAAGTTTACCAAATGTTATGCAAGAAATGATGAGTTTGGAAATCCCAGGTAGTCTCTGGAGGTATCTCTCACTCAACTGTCCGGAGTTTGCTGTATTGAGGGTTGCAGGTGGGGGTAAACCAATTATAAAATTTGTGAGTTTCAGGTAAAATTAAATTTCCAGATACACTCAAACAATATCTTGCTACAACATTCACAACTGAAACTTCCTATCAAATACTGTTTGCCCACCTTCCTCTGTTGACTTAATCTTTTCAGAAGGTGCTAATTGCCAGAGTCAAATACCAATTGGAAACTGTAGGTTTTAATTACCAACAGTTCATTAATTGTTATATTGTGATATAAATTTCAACTCACGTAGTAATGATATAATGATACCTATTTGGACTAAAACATCTTCAATAGAGTAGAACAGTTTATGTCCCCTTGAACCTAAATAACTGCAATGTTGACTACTTATACTTAATTCTATCCCACTTTTAGGAATTTTAGGGCATTTAGCAAACACTAAAATTTTAATACAACTAACTAGCATTTAATCTCAATACACAGAAAGGGAGTTAGATTTACTTTTCTTGTGCTAGATACAGTTTAAGAACTTGGAAACTACAGCTAATGATCATCAAGTTCTACCAGTATTTAAGTCTCTAAGGATGTTAAATAATTTATACACAACAAAACATCTGAGCATCTAATTTTAAAAATCACTTGCAAAAGCTTTGACAAACACCTCTATGTAACAAATTGAAAACCCAGTTTTAGCTGGTTTCCATAAACTATCCAAAGAATTCTTCCCAAAGAACGTAGACTAGGAGAACCTACAACACCCACTATGACAGTGAATTTATCTTACACGAACTTTATTCAGAAATTTGAGATACGTTCAAATAAACATAAACTCAAGAGGTTCACGTTCCTTTTGAAGTAACATATTTCATGCAACAACTCTAAACCTATGGCCTACTACAAGACAGCCTACTCATTTGTTACTGCAAAAAATATCGAGTAAGGAAAAAAAAGATTTTAAAAAAAAAGGTTTTGGTCAGTGTACAGTGGAGGAATCCACTAATATAGCCTTTTTCTCATGCTTAAATTCATTACTTGTGACCGAATTGTGAACTCGTTGCTGGTAAACTATGTTTTTAACTTGCAAAAGTTTCCCAAAAAAGGCAGACCATGAGAACGTATACAGCAATTTAATAGGATTACCAGGACGAAATTATAATTCCCAGAATGGAGGGTCTTAGAAGGTACTTCCCAGGATTTGCCAAGTGGTTCCGCTATCGGACCAGCTCTTAGAGTTACTATTCCTTGGCAAGATCTATGAAAGCCTAAGAGTTGTTTTCTGACGCTTGTTTGCATAATAATGCTTGCCAAATGCTGTATTTTGCCATTTTTTCAAATTGGTTATTAAACAAGTGAAAACTCCTCTGTTCTACTTAACTATCCCACTGTGAATCTTAAATATAAACCACTTAGCACATACTGACCTGAGTTTTTCTCCGTAACATGCCAATTGAGAAAATGTGTGGTACCAAGTAAAAACACACGGGGGCAAGTTGAAGTAATCGACTCTTTGCTTATGAGCCATGTACTAAACGGCTGTAACACCCGTTAAGACGTTACAATTAAAATAAAAATATCCCTTTCTGGCGCTGAAACGGTTTGGGTCAATGGTAATAAAATTAAACACAAATTTCCTCACATGAGGGAAAAAACCCAAAAACCCGTTAGCGTAAGACAAGGGAAAGTGAAAATTGAAAAAAGTGGCAAGATTTCTATGTGAAGATTTCCGATTAATCTCTTTTTTCTCCAAAAGTAGAAACCGCTTATGAAAGATGAAAACCGTCCCCGAGAACGGGCAAAGAAACACATAGGGTGTGGACGACTACAGGCAAGGGCGGAGGAGACTGCCAGGGGCAGAGTGGGTCAGGAAAGCAGCCACCCACCGGAAAGTCCCAACGAGAGTTCCCCTCCTTTTCCCCTCCCCCCAAGTCAGTCGGCTCGCTGAGCCAAGGGGAGAAGAAAGCACCCGATGCCCCGAACGCAGCCCGACGTCACCGCGTTCTCTCCTCCCCACGGCAAGCCGACTGACGTCACAGGGCGGAGCCTACCGAGGACGCACCGTTGACCCCGCTGTTACCAGGCGCACCCACAGCCAATCAGCACCCGGCGCCGGCGCTGACGGCCTTTGAACTCCGCACGGCAACTTCCTGCTGTTTGGCGAGTACACAGTGCAATGCAGTATGTCTGTCAGCGCTGCGGCACAAAGGAACAGCCATTTTGTGACTGAGCTGGACCCGCACCAAGATGCCAGGGGCTCACAGAGCTGCTGCCTGCGCTAACTATCGTTCTCCCCTTTATTTCAGCACTACAGCACCAAAGAGAAGCACAGAAAGGGAAGGTTTTGGTATTTCGGGTTTCGATTCATTTATTTTCAGTCTTCACAAAATTCCCGATTTTTAAAGTATTATCAGCGTCATAAAATGGCTGCCACTGCCTGTTCCAGTCCACAAACAACTGCATTATGCCATTTCTAATCATCCCCAGCCGTTTAAAATAACTGCTAAAAGGCTGATGAAAAGCGTAAAATTTTAACTGCACCTCAGGTTTTCAAAAGAAATCTGTCTCAAAGGCAGATGATTTGGAGATAAATTTAATAAACTGTTTCAGTTCTTAAACTGTAAACGTAACATCCTAGAATACACGTAACTAACTGCACAGTTGCATCCACATTTCCTTCTCTCTTGTTTCTATTCTTTGATATTACTGAGGTTATCCCCAAGCTGCAAAATTAGATAAAGTGTGTGGTATGTTTTAGGTCCGTCACTAAAACTTTGTTATAAATATTTAGAAATTTTACAAATACCAAATGTTTAAAATCACATTTCTGAAAGTGAATTTTTAGTCTTCTGAAATCCTGATATACAAAGTATAACATATTAAGACTTCAAAAGAATACAGGAATACAAACA
The DNA here is from genome assembly GCF_027409185.1 of Cynocephalus volans. Taxonomy (NCBI): domain Eukaryota; kingdom Metazoa; phylum Chordata; class Mammalia; order Dermoptera; family Cynocephalidae; genus Cynocephalus; species Cynocephalus volans. Next base: position 50,349,662 of record NC_084462.1, read on the forward strand.
ATCACTATTAAATATTGCGGGAAACATCAGGTTTACCTCAACTTGCACTCCACATCCTAAAGTTAATTCTCAGACCAAACTTTACTTGACCTGCAAACTCCTTCTTCATCCTGTGGCTCAGGCTGCAAAGGTGATTTTTTTTGTAGTATTCCCTAAACTCTACACTTTGTGCCATAAATACTTGTCCTTACAGAGAAACTCTGATGGCATAAGAAACCAAGTACTAGTTACATGGGCAGTCCCATATTTCACCTCACTAAAAGTAACAATCTATACATTAAAACACCACTAACATCCTTTAGGCTTTATGACTTTAAAAGGAAGTGATGTCATAATTATGTACATATATTAAGGAACACAATTTAGGGTAACAGTAATTTAAAAGTAACTCCATTCTCTCTTCAAGGAGTCTCTCAAATATTTCTGGACACTCATCAGGTATATGATTCGAAGTGCACTTGACAAAATGCATTTAAAAGTACAGTACATACTTCTTGTTCAGCTGTAACCCCACTACCAGCAGGCAAATGTGTGACATCTTCCACATAGTCTTCCAGGTGAGGGTAAAAATATTAAAAAATAGAAACACTGCTTGATTTTTAAATTAGAAAGCATAATCTGATCAGTGATGTTAACCACAAACCTTGCATAAGAAAGCCAATACCCATGTGAGACTATGCAAATGATATGCTCAAGGGAATAACAATTTTAGTAATGAATCTTTAATAATTTGTCCAATATACCTGGGGTTTCCTACTTCTTCAAATTGTTACTGTCCAGAAAAATCAGTTTAGGATTAGAAGTTTTCTGCCCTAAATATAACCCAGTAATTACATGGGCAATTCAATTCAAAAGACAGCAATCCAAACTGTGTGACAACTCAATTTGCAAAAGAATTTGGAAACGTATTTTTTAAAGCAAGGCTCAAAATATTTTTAGTCTAATAAAACAAACAGAATTCAACGTTTTTAATAAACCATGTTCAAAACTTCCAAATTCACTAGCCTAATAAAAAATATTATTCATAGAAAATTTTAAAAGTAAAAGCAAAATTTGGGAGAAAAAGCACAAAACCAATCACATCCTTGTTAACTGCATGATTGAAAATTTATAACATGGCAATTCATAAAAACACATCAAGAAATGCATTCAAATATACCTTTAGAAATTAATGTACAGAGATCATACAACAAAAACATCTTACAGACTTTATTAGTCACTAGTAAGGTACTCCAAGGAATGTGAAACAAATCATGATTTGAACAGTACATTTGTAAGCTTCAGAAGATAAAGCATTCCAGATGACTCTGTCGAAATAAATCAATAAATTTAAAGCAGCTACAACTAAAATGTGTTGATAAAATACTACTCTACCAACCAGGAAGCACTGCCTTAATGTTAAGCACATAAATGCAAACCTTAAAATATTTTAAATGTAAAATATACAATTATAAAAATAACAAAAACAAACACAAAACAGAAGTACATTAACAGTATCCCAGGATTTCTGTGATCACAGGTTTCATTTCACAAATGCAGGACTGCAACCATCAAGTTAAGGTTTTGATAAGTACTATCAAAATCTCCTAAAATGTCAAGTGTATCAAAAGAAATATAGAGTCAAGTAAAAATATAAACTGAGAGATATCAGTCAAAGGGTCCTTTTTGCGATTTCATTTTTAAATGTACATTTTTTCATTCATATAACTTTCTCAAATGTCTATTTACTATAATTTACTACTACAAGGCTTCTCTATGGCCCTCAGTTACAAGTTTGGATATCCTAGATTCTTCAAAGAAAAAATTTGCCTTGTATGTAAAATGGTGCAATGCAGCAATGGCTAAACCGACAAGGTCATTTTTCTGCAGCACAAAAACCTAAAAACTGAAATTTACTGACAGAAAAACTGTAGTTTACAGGAAAGGCCCCTTTGAATAAAGGTACCTTACCTTTTGACTGCTGTAAGAGGCCTTAAGTCACAACTCAACTTTCATATATTGCTACCAAAAAATTAGGGTGTGGCATATTAGCAATCTCAAGGTCACGCTTTTAAAAACGAATCCAAATTAGAAAAATGCTTATAATAAAACAGACAGAAATCTATGTCTGTCAAGGTAAACAATTGTAAGTTGAGGTTTCCCCAAAAAAAGACAAAAAGGAAGAAAGTTGATAGCTCATACCTCGATGCATTGCTGTGTAGCGAACTGTCCTCCTCTTGGCTTTTGTCCTTATTTCTCATCATCTTTTAATTCTTAAATGTTAAGGGGGAGGGGGAATCTGTGTTTGCTTTGAAGTCCTGTGCCCAGGTATTTACTGTCAAAAGTTGAAAGAAAGGTAAGGTCCCGACTTCTATTGATGGTTTTTATTATCAGGAACAAAGTCCTGACGATGTTAACGATATTGTTATAATACATCAACGGTAAGCACCAAAAAAAACCAAAACAATTCTGTTTCTTCCTTTAAAAAAAACAAAACAAAACAGGATAAACCGAACAGTGGAAGCATCACTATCAATAAGGAAAGTTTCTCAAAGTAACACACTGGATACAAATAACAATCTCTGTATCTTATTGCGTCATCCAGGAATTTCTCATATTTACAGAAAATAAAGCAAACTTTAACATATAAGCCTTTAAAATTATCACTAATGATCGTGAACTTACCTGATCCATGTAGTATGTCCAAAGCAAGAGTCCTATCTAGTAGTAGAAAAATATCAGTTCCCAAATAATTAAAAATAAAGGCAAAATCCTCCGTTAAAAAACGAAAATTAAATAAAATAATCCTCAAATATGTTAACTGGTCAAAAAAATAAAGCAATAATTAATACTAAATCAGGTCCGGAAGAAAAAAAACCTCATTAGGAAAGCGCACAAAAATGGAGGTGCGCCATGGCTTCTAAGCTGGAAAAAACAACGACCTGGGCTCTCAGTACGGCTGCTTCTTTCCAACAAGGCACGAAAAGAAAGCTCCTAAAAGCTGCTTTTCTCCCTAAAAAAGGTTCGAACCAACCCCAGTAGGTCACTAAGAGAGGCAGGGGGCTGCGGGGGCCCCCTGAGGCTGCCCGAAAGTTAGGGAAAGTTGCGTAAAGTGAGGCGAAGGCAGGGAGCAGAGCGCGCTCTCTCTAAGGCACAGCCGCCATCTAGAGCCTCCTTCCCAGCTCTGAGAGCTCTGCCTTTGATTGACACTCTCTACATTTACCCCACAACTCAGGTGATGTACCATAGACCCACCCCTTCATCTCCACCAAAAAAAAAAAAAAAAAAGATCCTCCATCCCAGGGAGCCTAAGGACCCCCACCCCCACACCTCCCTACCCTTCCAGACCACCCCATCAGGGGAGGGGGGAAGGGCTTCTTAACCCCCTCTGGCTCAAACACCCTTTTTAAGCCAGAGAGAAATGTAATTTGTTCCTTTTGTCTAAAGATCTGCTAAATATTTCAGTCCTTGAGCTAAAATAACTTCCTCCCTGGACAGGAAGTGGTGTTTTATCAAGCCATTTTGAAAGAGGGATAATTCTTAGAGAACCTAAAGCTCAGTTTAAATACTAATCTTTTTTAAAAATTAACCCCCCATGGGTAAAATGGTTCCTAAATAGAAGCAAGACCTCAATTTCATAAATTAAATTCAAGTCTTGCCTTCTTTATGATGTCTAAAAATCACATAAAGACTATGTTTAAGGGGGAATTTACCATCCCAACTGGAAGAAAGGGGTAATTTTTACAACTCAAGAGCGCCTCCCTAGTGTTCAGTTACACTAGAGCAAAAGTTAATAAAACGAGTTTTTATTCAAGAATCTCAATTTTTCTTTATACTTTCACATAATTCTTTAACCCATTATATATAACCTTGGAAACTTTACCCCCCAAAAAACTTCTCATAACCATAACATATTTACTTCCTACAATGATTCAGGCAAAACAAAGTTCTTCTAATTCAAGAGTATGGAGCAACCATGGTCACCTTTAAATCAGAAACCCAAGAAACTCCAACTCCAGACCAACAGAACACACATATCCCAAACCTTCCCTTATATTTCACATCAAATTCTAAGTATACATCCACTTCAACAATGGTAAATTATTAATAGGTCAAATCTGATGGCAAATTATCAAAGTAATGCCACTGTGAAAATTCTCCTAACTATCAAAACCATGAGATCTATAGAAACAAGTTACTAATGCCAAAAACAATTATTCAGTATCTTCACCAAGCAAGCACCTAGGCATACAAGTAAACATAACAGCACTCCCCCAAAAATCCAATCAATATTCCTTATTCAACATTATAATCTGCCAGAAACACGTTCTTCTCTGAGAAAGAAATCCATTTCAGATCTACACTCAACAAAAGCAACAATGTAGAATCTAGGTAAATATAAAACCCATAATTAATACTGTTTCAATTCCATACTTTCTACATAAAGTCAACTTACATACCAAAATCAAAATCCAAAATTCCACTTTTGAATGAATACAAAGACCAACCACCTCAAATCAGTCAATGAAAACAAATATTGCACATGTATTGATCATGGATGTGTATGCTATGATATAGGATAGTAATCACACACACAGTATGATTAAATACTTCCAACAAAAAAAACTTAACTTGAACTATTCCTTGTTCAATGTGTAACAGGAAAATATAATGAAAGAATGAATTTGGTTTACCAAAATAAAGCCTACCACCTTTTTAACAGTGACTGAAACTGGTATTAGATGATTAGCAATACATGAAAACCTAGCATTTGAAATTCAGACATAAGTAATCTGTGCCATGGTGTGATTTCATTTATTCTAAATTCCCAATTGTACAGAATAAGTAAAACAGAAGATATATATCCTACTTCAAATTTACGTAAAATGTACTATACACATTATTGCCGCAAAAGTTTAAGTTTTGTGAATACCCTAAAGACACTTCCCTATAAATCCAACACTTCTTCCTCTAATATTAAGACAATAGGAGAAATCAGTTTAAGTTTGCATATGAATATTCTATTGCTAGATGTTTTATTTATAATATTAAAAGGCATTAAGTAAAAGGCACCATTTCCATCAACATAAAATAATTCAGAGAAATTCTGTAATTCATGCTGAGTTTAGAGACAACAAGTATTTGTTTTAAAACTTCATTAGAATCTCATGATTAAGTTTGTTTTGCAGGGTGTTTCAAGAAAGCACAAACAACATAGCATTTCAACCAAATGACCATCTCAAAGCACAGATAAATTTCCACAACTTTGTGAAAAAAAGATAAACTTAACCAAGTTAAAACATTTTCTAGCATACCATTTCCATTTTACCAGCTTTATTCAGTACACTTTACCGCTGGGCAACTGTAAAGGTCAAAGTGTTATTAAGGCAATAACTAAACATTTAATAAAAGTTGCATTTTTTAAAAAAAAGCCCAAACTGAGATATTTTAAAGTGTTAGAGAAATTTTATTAAAATTAACATTCCACGAGGTAATAATCATACAAATCAAATGGCAAAAAATTCCAGGCATACAAACTCTCATCTGTGTTACTGTGCCATCCTTCTTCTTCAAATGTCAAAAATGTACTTGTTTTAATGATACAAAAAGTCTTTGGAAAGTCAAATCCACTGTCCATTTATGTTGGGTAAGAAACCTATGTCTTCATTCATTTCATGGAATCCATGTTAAAAGAACCCTGTCTTGGTTGCATATTATCACAGCACTCTTGTATTAATCCATTCTCCTCAATTCCCCATAGTGGACTGCCATCTTGATTTCTCAGTGGTACGGTCCATTTGAGACTCTTCAAGCTGACTGGGTGCTTGATGAAAAAATTAAAAGAAAAAAATGGTGTTGGAATACCAATAATCTTATTCTTTCAAACAGAAAACATCCACCCACCTTGAAGATATCCTACCATACACAAAGCTTTAATTTTGTAACAGCTTTCAACTAAGAAACTGTATTATATTAAAACTGTATGCAATGCACACACACAACTTTCTCAATGGTAGGATCAAAAAGACTACACAGAAGTAACAAAGTTCTACTGTCACAGATACATTTGTATCCATAAAAAAGGGGCAGTGAAGAGTCAAATTTTTAATATTTAACACTAGCATGGTTATACTGTGTATATAAAAAGTAAAAACAAAAATTAAGATTCAAAATTCCTGGAAAGCTAAATTACAGAAACGCTGTGGATTCTAAATTTCAATGCAGAAAACTTTCCAAGCTTCTTCAAAGAAAACTAATTATAGAAAAGAATCTTAAGGGATTTACCAAAAAAAAAAAAAAAAAAGCAGTGGATCACAGTATAGTTTTCCAGTCCAACAGATGTTAATTTTGTTTAGATAACACAAAAGGCCAATATAGATGGTACCAACTTTAGTTACATTTCTGAGAATGCAGAAAATAGGCAGCCACCACAAAAAAGATGATCAAATATGCAAAATATCTCCCTGGTTTATTTGATATTTGCCATAAAATGCTATCAGTTCTCAAATTATATACAACTAAAATAAAACATGCTCATTGACAAAATATCAAATGTTTCTCATGGAAAAATAAATCCATTACTTAAATAATTTGAATTGAAGCAAGAAGTGGGAAGCCAGGTGATCTTGTCATTAAATAAATGATCCAGATTCATCATGATCAAACATAATTAGAAAAACAAGTTTTAAACAAGTTTTAAATCTTGGTCTTTATAAATTTTGTAGCTCTCCAAATGAATTTGTGGAGATAGAGCCAGAGTGACTTATTTGGAGGTAAACAAATATAAGGGCATTTTTGCTCATTAGGTCGTTTTCTTGTCTTCCCAAATAATTAGCACATGTCTACTACATACAATACAAAAATCTACTTTAAAAACTATTTGGTTAACCAAGCAATAATGCCACTCATATTAAAAAATACTGACTGAAAAGGAGTGTAACAACATCAGTAATAAACATCAAAAGCTCTATTTCCTTAAGAAATTTTCCTGATTTCTCCCAAGTCTTAAAAGGAGAACTCAATAATCCATTCATCCCACATCAGAGAAATATCTTCCATTTGACTTGTTCACTCCTTAAAATTAAGGAACATGTATACAGATGTATAAAAATAAAAAAACCATCATTCCTCTCTCAAACAAAGTTAATTATAAACCAATTTCTCTTCAATCTCTGTTGTTATAATGCAAGGTCAAGCTCTAAATGAAATTGGTGATGCAAATACTATTATGATAAACACTAAGATTGCATTAATATCAAGTTACCGTCCTTTCAACAGCTATAGATTAAATGCATTTAATTTGGTACATTAAATGATAAACTCAATACTTTATTCTTCTGCATGGGACAAGAGGGAAAAGTTACCCAGGACATTATATGAAATTTCCCTCTAAAACCTTTGTGCATGCGTGTGTGTGCGTATTTTTTTTTTTTAATCAAAAGAAAACCTAATGACATTATTAAAATCATTCTAAAATTACTCAATAATTTAAATGCTCTGGTTTATGTAACAATAGAGATTTAAAACTAGCATACTTATCATGCTGTCACATCCAGTTATATATTTAAGATAGGTAAAAGAAAGAAGCCATGATCAATCTGCCCTCCTTAAGCCAACCCAAAGCCAAAAGTGAGAATCTTGTTCTTAAAGTGCTCAGTCAAAAATATAGGAATGTTCATTTATTCTCACAAAATTCAAAATTCTTATAAAAACTAAATTTGCAAATAAGCAGTTGTTTTAAAAAACAAACAAAAAAAGGTATCAGGCATGAGATCTATGAGCCTAGAAATTTTCTTATTAACAAAATCCACAGCATGTCACCTGCAAATTAGAAATAATCCTAATACCTACCTCTTGTGGTAGTAGTGAGGACTAAATGAATTAATACATTTATAGCATTTACATTACCTGGCATATAGAAAGATCTCAATAAATGTTAGCTATCATCCCAATATACCACAATAATCAAAGTACTTGGAGACCTAGAAACTAACCTTCTTGAATCAAAATAATTTATACTCCAATAGTAAGAGTACCTCTGAAGAACATACAAGGTCTTGGAGTCAATTATTCAGAGACAAAGTACTTTGATTTAAAAAGAAAAATTAGTCTTGCATTAAAATAAAATCAGTATCCTACAGAAAACTGGGTATGGTTTAGATATCAAAGACCTACTCTACTTCCCGCTCCAGTAACTTGTGAATTACTGCAGACATACTGAAAAGATGATGCTTTGAGATCTAAAATTCCATAATCAGACAGACCTAGAATTTTTGTATTTTACATATAACCTTCAAGCTCATAATATGAATGGTCAGGAAAATTTTTCCACTTTGATATTCACTAATTTATACTTCCATTGCCGGTTCTAAGATAACAATTCCCACAGCAAAGGTAAAACCTTCAATGGCAACAAAGTTTCAATAAGTAACTGCTACCTCCTAAAATCCCCAAATATTATACAGCCAGAAGTTAAAAACATAAAATTGATCATGGAGGCCTTTTCTTTAACTCTATTCCAGTATATTTGGTCCAAAAACACTGCAACATTATAAAATACACTGTTAGTTGAAATTCAAGCAAGTGATTCATCATCTGGACTGGGTTTAAGTAGGGCTCTCCTAAAATAAACAATCTCCTTACCTCTATATCTCAGCAAACTTTTCCATTTTTAATAGCAAAGAAAAATGTGAGGAGAAGAAAGGACCACAAGGAAAAATAAATTATTAATTTTTATTATTATTTTAAAACTTAAACTCCTATTTCAAAACCAAAAGGACAAATGGATAGAAAATTATAATCTAGAGCAAAACTTCATCCTTCTCATCATGTAATTAAGATTCTTGGTGCTTATGACTCGATTTCAATATTCCTTGTACTTTGTGTTTATATACATATGTACATATATATATATGGGGGGGTGGCCAATAAGGGAGAGCCAGACCCCTAACGTTGGTATTACAAGGTAGCACAGCACTCTAACTAATTGGGCTACTCTGCCAGCCCTGTACTTTGTTTTTAAATATGAAAACATTCATGTGAGAAAGCCCTGAAAAGGAAATTCATACATTTTGTCATATTACCAAAAATAGCTTGAATCCTCAATAGAATAAATGTTAACAAGTATGGATCTTAACTTTAAAGATGGGCATAAAAACTAACTATTAAATCATCAGAAAGAGACTAGCCAGGTATTCATCCTAAGTGAACAAGGTCATTTATGACAACTAAGGAAAAGAGTCATCTTAAGGTTTTAAAATCAAATCAAATCTTCCTAATCACTTCTATTGGTTTAAAACTTGACTGCATATGCACGTTAACAGACCAAGAGTCACAAAAAGAGAGTTCTTGTCACTTTTAATTTTTACTAAGTCAAGATTTTGGTTTTTGGGCATAGCTAAAAATCAATTTTTAACACATTATAACTGATGTTATAATAATAAATTTCACCCTTTTTATTGTACTCAAAACACTAGTTGATAAACTATGCTTAACAAAAGCTGTATTTATACAATAAAGCAACAAGTATTTATTAAGCATCTACTATGTGCCAGGTAACTCATCTTTTTAAAATATGATCAGACATAAGGTTAATAATTGTCCTGTATTACAGAAGTTTTCATCTGTATTCTCACCATTCCCCCATCAAAAAACAAAAACAAACCAAAAATAGAACTTCCATTTTGCAGGCCCTAGTAACCATTTATACAATGGAAGCTGAAGAAATAATAGGAGGCAAAAATTATCATCTAGAAACTAGATTTCCAAATGTGATTTAAGAAGTATTATTCGTATGAAATAGCTACTAAATAATTACCTAAAAAGTTCCATCAATAATAAATAAATCCTTTTGAGAATTCATCCAAATTCATTTATACAATCTTCCCACCAACTCTTTCCCACTATTTCTTATGCTGGGAGTTAGAAAATTTCACAGAGGTGGTAACCATGCCTTCTAATACCAAAGCATAGCCTCAATATCAATCAGCCTAAAGAACTTTTTGTTGGGCTTTCAGGCTTAAAGAAAGTTCAGAATTACTTAATTTATTAGAAGTAATTACAACATTGGAAATTATTAAGAAGTATGTTCAATTACCACAGGAGAACCCAAGGACTTCTGAGTTCTACACAGGTAGAGTGAAGTTGACAAAAGCGATAGATCGAGGACTAGGGTTGGCAAGCTTTCCTTATAGGACAAATAGTAAATATTTTAAGCTCTGTGGCCAGTCGATACAACTCCTCTCAACTCTGCCACCATAACGGGAAAGCCACCACAAACAATATCTAAATGAAAGAGCATGGCTGTGTTGCAATAAAACTTTACAAGGAGTTTACCAACATAAGGATCTAAAACAAGAGTGTGAGAAGCATGTCAAAATGTGGGTTTGTTTGCATTTTATCTTTACCTGAGTTTAAGCAAAAAAAGCAGATAAAAATAGGTTGAAGTAAACTAATCAGCAAAATTTTATTAATAAACTTCACATGCATCTAATCTAACCATGTTGATTTTCTTGTACTATTTTGAGCTTCACTAACCCTTCTATGTTTTTACAATTCTAACTCAATTACTCAAAATTTCCAAAGTCATATTTAAAATTAAAAAACAGATTAAACATGCAAAATGATTAATACTTACTAAATGCTTCCAACAGTGTCTACTACTTTGTACAGGCCCTTTAGAGTATTCAGTCTGGGGATTCACATTTCTGCAGAGGACAAAAAGGATATAATTTTATGCACAGAAAAAGACAAAAATAGGTTATTAAAAGCCATAATTTATATCAAAACTTCAACATCTTGTAAAGATGACTCACCAATAGACCAATAAATGAATATATGAATTTATGAATATAGTGTAAACATGAGAGAGAAAGCTCTAAGGATCTTAGATTTGGCTATACAGGAGGCTCTCATATAGAATAAGTTACTATAAAATCACAAGCGTAAGTCTCAGCTCCCAAGTACTCCAAAAGGGTAGGTAAATATTTGGGCTCCTTAAGTGGATCTGATGGGCAGCAAGGGTTGGAAATCACTCCTTACCAGCATAGAACTATTTTATCTTCTGGTCTTTCATCTAACTAAACTTTCAAGCCTTATAAAAGAAAGCTTCCATTACCTACCTGACGAGGTCACTTTTCTCACTTCTTAGTATTATCCCCCATTATTGTGTACTTTAACCAACACTATTCTATGATAAAGTATTAGAAAGAAACCTTAGTCATCATTTCAAACTACAACTAATTGTATTGATCTACTCAACTGAAGCAACACTAATCCTTTCTAAAAAAATGTACTTTATAACAAATGTATTTTATCCATACCTTTCACTACCTTGACTTAAATACCTCATAACTAAACCCGGAAATAGGATATCACAAGTATCTTCTGAAAAGGTATATGCTTTTTTCAGTCGCCCGTTCCCAAATATAATAATCACAATATTTAGAGAAACAAAAAAAGTTGTTTTTAAAGTTCATTATGAAAATGTAGCAATTTAAGGTTTTTAGAAGGCAACCAACCTAAGTTTCGGATTTAAGTTAAAACTAAGCTACCCAAATGCTTTTCTAGACTAGTTTTCAAATTATACAGCAAGTCCCTTACCAAATCTAAATTCCGTTAGTCATTCTGATAAGTCATAATCAAGAAATATAGCAAAGATCTGATTCAAAATTACTGTAAGAGTAGGTACTAAAATATCTTCCCAACAAACAAACAAATAAAGCAATTTAAAAGAAATACATTTTAGCTTCCAATTTTAATCCGACCTTATAAGGAAGAGAAGATTTTGAGAACAAAGACAAATCTTAAACCACCCAAGTAAAATAAATTGACTTAACCCCTAGGAGAAGGGTAGAATTGACTTAAGGAATCTTGGTGAAAGAAGTGTCTATTGGGAAATCCCTCACACTTGTTTGATAATATGCTTATAAATAAGCTACCTAGGAGTACAAGAAATATGTGCGTGCCTCTGGTTTCTCACCCCACCAGCAACAGAAAAGGACTAGGATCTCACGTCGCATCACCATGAAAATTACTGACACCAATGTAATCTACCATGGCATTTCCTTCCCCCAAATTAACAAAGTCTGAAATAGTACTTTGCCATCCTTTGAAATGGGGCAGAGGGTAGCAGAGTTCAGCTTAAACAGACTACAAAAATTGGTGATTTTGCTCATATTTCTACCTACCCTTAATATTTTGAAATTTATAAATGGTTTCTGATTTAATAATAAGTTACAGGTATAATAAATGTAACCATTTTGGTTGCTGGTCTTTTTTTAAAAAGGAGAGAATGACTTTAGTCAATTCTTATATTATCCTTATTAGTCCATTTGTGCTTTTCTTAGTAGACTCGGCTGTGTCACCTTTTAAATTCCTTAAAACAATTTTTTTGGAATGTACAGGGATCCAAACCCTTGACAACTTGGTGTTATCAACACTGCATTCTAACCCTAACTGAGCTAACCAGCAGACTCCTTAAAACAATTTTTCTTTAATTTAAATGAATAGTAAAATCTAAGAGAACTATGAAATTTAAGAAATCTTCTACAAAAATAAGGTAATGATAAAGTCACTAAGAAAACTCTACCATAAGACAACTTATCTAGCTTGATAATCTAAACTAAAATAATTATGACTATTATGCAATACACATTAAAGATATAATTGCTTGTTTGGGAAATACTCAATTTCAAATAAATGGCTTAGTTTCAAAAGGCAAAGGAACACTTTCCAAAACAAAGACCTATTACGCATTATACAATGTATAAATCAAAACTTTTATCAAATTGTTATAGAAAACATGCTACTTGAATGTTACAATAAAGTTACATATTTATAACATCAGGTCCAGAATATCCTTCAATTTAAATCCTAAAGAGTAATCATTTGGAAATAACAGCAAATTTGAAAATAAAAGTTTGCACTGAACCACTCAATCTGCAAGGGGAAGATACCTGGTGAAATGAAGGTATAATATAGAAATTTCTTAAAAGAAATTAGATTATATCAGCCATGCAAACTATAAATCCTCTATCCTCTTATTTATAATCTTGGTCAGCTGTAAACATTACACTCAACTTTAAATATATTTAATAAATTATAAGATGTTTTTATTGCAGCATTCTAAATACTTCTTGTTTAAAGACAATCTCACACCTTAATTGCTTTGCTAAGATAAATTTTCCAGTATGTCTGTATTTATACTACTTACTAATATTTTGGAATGCCTAAAAATCAATAAGAAAGTTAGGTACAGTATTGTCCCAAGTCTTATGTTATTCCAGTAGTTTCGCCACAGAAATAAACATTATTTGCCATACAAAAATTACAAAGTTTGTATAAAAGAACTAGACACTCCTTCCAATTATTTTTAATCACGCAATTTCGAAGCTTAGAGGGATCTTAAGAGACTGGAAATTCCAAAGCCTTCATACAAATTTGGAGATGAAGGCCTACAAAGAATAAAATTGTCAAGATTGCAGGGCTTATATACATTAGAAGCTCGGTCTCCTTATTGCTGAATCATAGTTATATTTTCCACTCTATCACACACCTTTGATTAAAGCGGAAGATAGAGGTGTCCTTGAATATTTTTTTTCCCTTAAGCCTCTTTGCAAATAATAAAACTCCAGAGGAGAAAGAATAAACTGTCCACAGCCCAAATTTTTAAATAACCAAGAAACAACTATGAAGAACAGTAAACTAAACTTGAAAGAAAACTTACATTTCATATTACCTATTTCTTATAATCTACTCTAAATGTAATGTCATGGTTCATGAAACCTTCTGATTAACAATGGCCTGGCTTCTTTCATATCTGTGGAATGTCAGGTAATTTTTTGAACTGTTACTATCAGAATAACAAACGCAATCCAACCCAATCACCAGCTTGATCCGATTTTTATGATTCAAGAATACAAAATGCTAAAATAAAAACAAATATTTAAGTATTTACCACTTTCGTTCTTAAGCAGAAAACAGTGGTAAATAATTTACTTTTCTTATGAGATAATTTTAAATGATATAACAGTATCTACATTATCTACTATATTTATTTTATAGATAATATATTCTACATAATAGTATCTACATTTACATTTTCCCTCATGTACCATTTTTGTCCGTTATACAAAATTGGCTCAAGCAGTAAATATCAAAACACTATCATAAAGACCGAAGAACATACAGATTTTTATAACATGATTTATTTAAATCCTTTATCTTGTTCATAACCAAAGGGAAGCTGTATTCCACTACACTGGGGATTAACTTAGAGGTTACTCTATCATTTACAAGATTTTTTTAAATTATTGGTACTAGTATAAAAAAGATAAGTCTTCATTTAACATTTCCAACCTTTTCCAGGTGTTTATATTTTCCTTTTTTTATAGATCAAATTATACCTTTGGTAGGTCATCATAAATTTATTGCTTATTTATAAACTTACATTATGTTTCACATAAAAGGCCTATCAATTTTTCTAACAGTGCCCAACCACACAAATGCCAATTTAATATCCTATGAGTTACACAGAAGAAACCCTGATCTTGGCATTTGTATTAAGGAAGCTAGGGATGAAGGATATTGACTTTTTTTTTGTATGTTTTAAACTTTAAAACACTATAGTTAAAAATCTAACATTTAGTTTTCTTTTGTACACTATAATGAACACAAATTTGATCAAACTGCAAAAAGGAATTAAAAGAAGCTAAAGCAAAAGCGTATTTTTAATCACCTATTTGAATCGATGGGATAAACTAACACCAACCAATAAAAGATTGTACTTTATTTTTCACATAAATTTCAAAGAAAAAGGTAAACTTGCCCTTATTTTAATTGATCATTTGTCAATTCTAAAAATTTCCCAAGACATCCCTTATTTTGTAACATATTTCCTCTGGTCAGTCACTTACTAATAACAGGTTGACATTAATTTCCAGATTCAATGTTAACTTAGGAATAAAGACTTGTTTCCTTAAAAATATCAGTGGACATATTCTTTTCATTCACTTATCCAGATTTAAGATGTCACAGTATTGTATGTATGGTATTCTGGGCCCAATACCTATTGTGCTTGAAAATTATTTCTACCTTTTACGTTTTAAAAACACTTACTAAGCTATGAATTAGAGGTCTCTTCAGATGATGTGTTGCTTTAATTTCCTGAAAAACAACTCACTTTTGTAACTGGAAAAAAACTCATGAATTTAAAATGAATATTTTAAATCTATTAAATAATAACTAAGATATGAAAACGTCTATTTAGTTCTTGAAGTGTGTTTCCACGTCTATTTAGTTCTCTAAGTGTGGTTCTTTTAAGAATCATATAATCATCAAATGTAAAATTCTAGGCCATTCCTAAAATGTGATCTGTATCGTCAAAAAAAAAAAAAAGGCTAAGAATGTACATTTCAGATTGTAAGGGCACAATTCTGATGACTCTACTGCAGATTTAACTATAATTCTAAAGCAGCATTTTATTGCCAAGTACTAAATGTCTTACTGCTCCAATGTAAATTATATGCATCAACTGTTTTTTAATAGTAATACAAGCATTTTTATGTAAGGCAAAGAAATTCGATGTGTCTTTTTCTCATCCTTTTCTAGAGATAAAGAAAACAGTCTAGTTTGTTTCATTGATAAACTTTGGTGATATTTTCCTACTCAAATGTTGCAACTATTCAATTTCAGATGTTGGGTTAAAACATTTACTTACTTGCTATATAAAATACAGACTTTCCCAAAGATTTCCTTTATCCTCAAGGATAAAATTCCAATGTTGCAGTCTTCAAAATGGTATACCTTTTAGGAAAACAAACAATATTCTAAACAACTTACTAAGAAACCAATAACTAGCAAGTAAGAAATAAGCGCTTTAAAACTTTTTAATTACAGAAAAGAAACAAAAACTGAAATCCACACTCAAAATCTGATTTTTAAGATGTTTTTCCCTAAAATCTATCAGCATGAATAGCAAGCCAGCTCAAATTTTCCAATAAATTTCTTTAAATATTTAAAAGATTAAAATCATTTGCACAGCTAAAAAGAAAAAAGTGTATCTTTGGTTCATGGTTTTCCCGTAAATATGTCTTTCCTTGTTCCAAAAATTAAACAAAGGCTTAAAGGACCTTACATATCTCAAACTTCTCAAAGGGTTCATTAAGTTACAATGACTGTGCACAAATACTTTTAATCTTTCATTCAGGGAAAAGGTTTATTAAAGGCTTTGTAAAATTATTTCAGATATTTAGTTTTAATAAGCACGACGTTTTAAAAAATCACATAAATATTCATTGGTTACTTGAAATTTAAATTACCAAAGAACAAAACAAAAACCTAAGAAGCTAATTTTTACGTCAAAGTAATAAAAATTTACCCAAGCTTACCTCAAATAAAAAAACTGTATTTGTTCAGAACCATCAGCAACCAAATTAATTTTAATCTTGTAAGTTACCTTTTAAAAAGAAAAACAGGAAGATGATATCAATGTTTTTATTTTTATACATTTCTTAGCCAAAGAGTCAGTGTGATAAAACAATGAGAAAATATTCCAAAGACAAAATCTATGTGCAAATTTAAGAGACGACTCATCGACACACAACCTGTACATTTAACATTTAAGTTGCAGTAATTTCTTATCTTAATATCTATCAGTCTTTGTTTTCCTCATCTTTTGGTTGTATTGACAAATACTAGGGATTAAGGCATTGGAATTAAAAATAAAGAAAATGCAAATCTTTGGACAGATTTAACATTATGCCCTATGTTTTTATTTTTATTTTTCCTTTTCTGATGCCAGGCAATTTAAAAAGTTTACCATTTTTAAAGACTGAAATCATCTTAACGTTTCCTTTACCATCTAGAAGTACCTTTTACAATTATCAGCAATTAAAAATTAACTCTTCCAAGAGAAATTAGTGAAGTTAAAATGGCCACTGGTTACTTTAAATTTTAAACCACAAGTTATTTGATCTCACCAAGTAGGATATTAGCTTTGTTTTTTAAGCAAGTCTAAAACTTGTAGCATCTGTGACCTTCACTCAATTTCAACCAGGGTCTTGAGTATTTTCAGGCTTTCTCCTCCCCTATTTATCATGTAAAAACATCTCTAAAGATGTTTAAGGAGATTAAATTGCTAGCAATTATTTTGCATTTCACTATTCAGAAAGGATTCTGAAGAACTACGTTCAGAGTATCAATTTAAAACCAATTTCAGTATTCAAAAATTTAAACCAAAACTGGTATTTAAACAACAGATTCTGTAAAATCAAGATATACGCAACTGATACAAGATGTACTAGTATAGGGAAACTATTCAAAAATAAAACAATTTTACTGGAAAAAATACCCTTGGAAATATGGTCAAAGAAACCAGTGTCTTTGATTTTAAATGTACTGTAAGTCTGCCCAACACTATTTTTACGTAGATCTGCACCTTTACAACACAAGAGGTCCGCAGAATGAAGACAAATATATTGTAAAATACACAAAGGTTTGTGCGTTTCTGGTTTGTTCTTCAAACCATTAAACTTAAATTCCACTTCAAACATTTTTGTTGTTGTTTAGAGACTACACAAAGAACTCTGCAAAATTTTCTGAAAACTGTATTTTTAAGATACTGTTCAGTTTTAAGCACAGCTAGATTTTTATACAAGCAACAAATGCAACAAATATGGCTCCTCTTCATCGCCCATTACCGAGAGCAGTCCTACTTTAATATTTACACTACGAAAAAGTAACTTCACGAAGAGACTTGCTGTCAGTATATTCCTTTGTAAGTTTTCCGATCATGGCTTGTTATATATAACACAACATTTCTTAAAATAATAAAATAGTGAACTTAAACTTTTAAAGACTAGGACCTGACCCAAGTACGTTCTAACACTCAGGTGTGAGAAGTTACAAATAACGGCTCCTTATGACGTTTTTTAAAAGTACCACACAGAATATTTAATCATATTCAAATATCCGGATGTCAATGATCTTGGCGTAATTACTCGGTAAAATAAACTATCTTAATCAAACGTCATCGTCTAGCACCGTAATTACCAAATCTATTCCCATTAAATAACCTTGACGATACAGTAAACTTGTCTTCCTAATTTTTAAATACCAGAAGCACTCCTCCAACTTGCGTTTTTAAAAGACAACCTAAACGTCACAGAGGTTTAATAAGCAGCAAGTACCTTCGCATCTATTACACTGCAGCCGTTTTCAAAATCGGCTTTGAAAGAGTTAAAAGCCAACACCCAATTGGGGAGAAAAAAACAAGTTTTATTTTTGTTTAAACGTAGTCAGGGTTCCATTGTTCTTTTAAATTCGACCATGAAGATGAGTTCCCCCACCTCACCGGAAAGAGGCTAAAAAAGCTCCTCCGTTGGAGAACCTGAAATGGATTTTTTACCCCAATATCAAAATAACTCACCAGGACAGAAAGAGGCTCTCCTCGTGCGTTGCCCCTCGGGTTCCCGCCGGCCGTCACCCGCCGCCGCCCTTCCCGGGCGGGTCCGGGTCCCGGCAGGGAGGACGCCCACCCGCCGGCCGCGGGGACCAGCGTCTCTCCCACCCCGGGGCCCCGCGACCCAGGCCCACGGCGCCGAGGCGCATCCCGCCCTTGAGAGCCGGCCCGAGACCCCAGAGGGGTTGTCTGGGGAGAGAGCCGTCCGGCGAGGCCCGGCCCGCCGCCCCCTCCTGCTCGCGCGCTCAAGGACATTTTGCTTTTCCTCCCAAGGACAAAGGACAATAAAAGGAGCCGGGGAGCCACTCACCGGATCCGAGTTCGGCCGCCGGCACCTCCTTGTCGCTCATACCCGAGTCCAGGGCCGGACCGCCCGCCAGAGTCTCCGGCCCGCATCGGGTCCAGCCGCCCGGGCCCCGGGGAGCCTCCACTGCCGCTGCCGCAGCGGCGCTTTCGGCGTCGCGGGCCCGGCCGCCCCGGGCGCCTCTGCTGCGGGCTCCGAAACGGTCGCGCCGCCCGCCTTACCTCAGCCGCGGCCGCCCCGCTCGCGCGGGCCTTCGAACCGCCAGGGCGCAGCTCCCCGCCGGCCCGCGGGCCCCGCGACCGCGGCGGAACGCCTGACAGCTCGGGGTGCTGCTGCCTCTCCGGCCATCTTGTGCCGTGTGTGTGGTGTCTCTCTCCCGTCTCCTCTCTCGGCTTTACTCCCTCCTCCTCCTCCCCCCGCCCCACACACCACACAACATGGCCTCTTCGCTGCGGCGGCGACGGCTGCAGCGGCGGCAGGGGCTCCGCTGCGCTCCAGCCCGCTCCCCTCCCCCACCTTCCCCGCCTCCCGCCCGCAGCCAGCGTCCCCACCGCGCACGCGCTCCACTGCCCGCCCGCCGCAGCCATTGGCTCCGCGAGCTTCCTGCCATCCCTCCCCGGGAGCGGCCTCACGCACACTCGCTAGCGTCTTTCTCCCGCCCAACAACAACTATTTCCACCCTACTGGCTAGTTTTGACCCCACCCCTTCCGCTGCCTTTGTGCCGATAGGTTGGCCTTAGTGCCATTTAACGCCCGTAGGCGTTTCTGGTTGTCTTGGGAAGTCCCGGGCCGCGATTGGCTGGTGATGGAACCTTTGGGTTTGGAGCCGAGACGACGTTTTTTGCCCTGCAGTGCGGACCCCTCCGGGCTGGCTGGAGGGTTCCAAGCGCAGGCTAGGCAAGAGCAGAATCTTTAGTATGGAGGTCTACAGGTGATGGCTTCGCTTCTGGAAAAAGCTTAGACTTCGATGTTTCTGAGTTCAGATTTTGTCTTCTTTTAAAAAGGAAAAGAAAAAAAAAAAGATGACTGACAGGATGATGAGCAAATAAGATGCAGGTCCATGGCCTTTGGGCAAGCAGCCATATCCTCAAGATATTTTTTTCTAAGCACCCAGGACAAAGAGTCAGGACCAGTGATTTTACAACCAGCACATCCCCTAGCCCAGTGTCCGAATTGAAATGCCATTTCTTTGGGGGTTTGTAAGTTGCCTGTTGCCTATTTACGTGAGACAGCCTATTAGTATGTCCAGGGTCCTGAATCCTTAACGCATAAGTCTCTCACAATATTGGTTGACTGGATTTCACCATCTAGGGCGTGTCTGTTAAAGTGGTAATTTGAACCTGAACAATCCCAGTCTAGCTGCCCAACCTTCTA
Source organism: Cynocephalus volans (assembly GCF_027409185.1). Lineage (NCBI taxonomy): Eukaryota > Metazoa > Chordata > Mammalia > Dermoptera > Cynocephalidae > Cynocephalus > Cynocephalus volans. Next base: position 50,369,779 of record NC_084462.1, read on the forward strand.
CAAGAGAATCAGGTAAAAGAAGCTCGTTTCATCTCAACAAATCTCACTTTTCTTCATTACTTCTTCCTACTTCATTCTGGAAGCAACTCTAGGCAAGCCACAGGAAAAAATGAAAACCTAAACTTGTCTGAAACGGATGGGAAAAGAAAAAGAAGGCCAGCATTTGGAAATGTTGCCCCTTTTGGCAAGGGACCTTGGGAAAGGGAAAAGAACACCAGATGCTCTTAGTTTTAAAAGATTTTTTGAGGGGAGAGGTCTTGGGGGTGAGGGGAACAACTCCTTAAGTTCTCTTGAGACCCTGTCCTTGGGTTAGCCAGAGAATGTTACCTACACATAGAGCTTAGGAACTAGTTCTGGCCCCTTCTTTTAAAAATGACACAGTTTTTAATTGGCTTTGCTCAATATGCCACAGCCACCTAGGACAGAGTTAGGACTAGATCCCAAGTCTCCTGACTTTTTATAGATCTTGGGTTCTATGAAACTTGGCCACCCTCCTTGGCAATATACTTTAAGCTGTAAGTGAACACACACAAAAATGCTTCTTTTTAAATGTTCTTCATTTAATTTCCAAGAAATGTTCCCTTACACAGAGTAGTTTGAACACTGTGGACCTGCAACAAGGCTATTTTCTCTGAAATGACACCACCCTGACCCTTTTCTCTCCTTCTTCCTGGTACGTTCTTTCTGGCCGTTGTCCACTCCCTTTTCCTTCCCTTTTTCCTCTCCTACCACTACCTGAAAACCGTCCATGATTCTGTCTTTCCAGATTCATCACCAGGTACTTCTGTGCCAGCAAAACGGGTCTGAACAGGCCTTTATGAAGATAATAATGGCTGAAAAGCATTGAGTTAGCTGACTAGGTGCCAGGCATTGTTCTAAACCCTCATTGTGGATTAACTCAATTGATCACACAACATTCCAATGTGAGACAGTTATTGTCTCTGTGTATTATCCTCATTAGGAAACTGAGGCACAAGGAGTTTAACGTGCTCAGTTTCACTTTGCTAAGAAGTATTGGAGCCAGGATTGAGCACAGATAATCTGGTTCCAGATCCATACCCTTTGGCCTCTCCCAGTTTCCTTTCAAAGACTCTCCCTTTGCTGAATAGGTTCATTCGGATCTTCTGTTATGTGGATCTTCCTGATATGTCAGCAACTCCTCCCTCTGCTTCATTGAGATGTTCCACCTTCAGAATCGGGTGTTCTTCCATTTGGAAAATATCAGATCCAGTCTAATTTAATTCCCAAACCTGGGCCCCAACCATAGCTGTCAATCTCCTGGCATGCCACCTGGGAGCCTTCAAACTTTTTTGTTTTGCTCCCTCTTTGATTGTGGACCTCTGTAATTCAATTAGGTCTGTGTTGTCTGAATTTGTTACAACAAACACCTGTAATTCAGCTGTGGAATGACTCCCCTTTTATGAAGATATACCTTGGGTGACTCACATAGAACAGCTTTCTTCTCTCAAGTTTACATCCCACACAATGTCTTCTTCAGAGAAGGCCCTTATTTGCCACATTGAAACTCAGTTCACTATCACAAATGATAGTAGCTATGATTTCTTTTTACCGTCTTTAGCCATCCCTCTGTTGGGGCTCAGAAAACGGTATCCCAAAGTGAAGGCCTCAGAAGGAGTCTCAAAAGCACAGTCTCTCTCTGACCTACTCCTGCCCTCCTGTTTCTCACCCGTCATCCCCTCACCCCCAGGCAAGCCATAGAAACTAGCATTCCTCTTCCTCAAGTTCCCAGAAACTCCACTTCAGCCCTAAATCTTACTTTCTGTCCCTTTTTCCCCAAAGCCAGCCATAAAGCCTAAATATATTAATCTAACCTTTCCCCCCATCTTTCTGTGTAACAGCTGGCCATAAAGAAATTAAGACCCTCATTCCAGAGGGGCCCTGCCCCATGTCTGGGAGGAATGAATGCTACACAGAGAAGTCAAGAAGAATCTGAACAAACAGGCCTTGCTGAGTTTCCCCACTCAGTCTATTAACATTAGATCATATCCTTTTTGTCTTATCACATTTCTACACACCTGTCCCTGCCTCATAGAACCGAAGTATGAAAATGGACAGTTTTCCCTGTATCTTTGGGTCTTCATTCTGAAGGCTCCCATATCATGTAAAACTCTGATCCAATAAATTTGATATGCTCTTTTCTTGCTAATCTGTTTTGTGTTATGGCGTGTCAACCATGACCCTTCTGTTGGGGAGAAAAGGGATCACCCCTCTTCACCCCTACCCATTCTTAAAGCATGTCTTAAATTAAAAGCACCTGACACCTGGCAAACCACATCCTACCCCCTCCACTGTTCCCTTCACGCTAAGTGATCTGCTAAAGAACCAAAAGCAGATCCCTCCCTCCCCAAGACGAACTGGCTCCCAATACTACGGCTGTTTCTTTACGAAAGAAAATAAAGAGCCAAGCCCCTAGCCGTGGCTTGTTGAGAAGAGAGGCCTGTGCCTGTGCCCTGAGTAGTTCTGTTCCTATTTAATTGTGTCCACAAAAAAACCTGGAGAAGCAGAGAATATTTCTGAAGAACCTGTACAAGGACCTGTTTATGGTCACCTCAGAGCAGAAGACCTCAGAGGTAGTTGGAGAATAGAGTGGAAATTGCCCTTTTCATTCTATACCCTTTCGTGACTTTTGACTTTTGAATCGTATGAATATATTACCTTTTTTAATTAAAAAGAAAGAAAGAAAGAAAAAAGTAACTAAACTTAAGTAATCTGTTGACCTGAAAATTGACACAATTGGAAAGGAAGGTCACTTTTTTGCTTTGCCTTTTTTTGTTTTGTTTTGTTACTTTATAAGGGTCTATGTTGTCTGAATTTGTTACGATAAACACCTATAATTTTTTTTTAATGAAATAAAGGTCATACAAAACTCAGTACCTCCAGGGATGTGAATGTCACCTGAAGTGTCCCTGGTTGATGATAAGGATTCCTGGGATGTGAAGTGGGAGGCAGCAGCTTTCATTCCAAAGTAATATGACTTCACACAACTCCACTGCAGAACAGGGACTCCCACTGTCCTCCCTGCTTCCCTGAAGCTTGACAGGTTTATTTTCCCCCTTTTGCCCTCCTCTCCTCTGGTAGCAATTAAAGAGGCAGAGATGCCAGCAGGGTCTGCTTTTCTCTCTGCTTTCTGTCCTCTGTGTCCCCCTTGGCTCTGGGATGTCTCCTTTAGATTGTCAGCCCAACTCATAGTAGAGACTCAGCAGAAAACCAGAATGACCTTGACTCAAGTCAAGGACAGGGTTTTCAAGTACAGGCTTTTCCAGATTCCTGCCGTTCTGCTCCTGCTCTTTACAGCTTCTCTTGCTCCTCGCACTCTGCAAGACTTGCACGCAGACTCCATCTATTTTCTGTATACCCCCTGCTCCTTCCTCATGCATCTTTATTTCTCTTGCCCAGAGTACATCGCATTTGATATGCAAAAGATTGAAGCTCATTTGATATGCAAAACCTTCTTTCCAAACACAGTTACTGAGCATCCTCCATGTGCCAGGTACTGTTTTAGGAGCTGAGGATATGCCATGGACAGAGAGTGTGGGTATCTGTTCTCGTGGAGTTTACATTCTAGAAGGGGAGAAGGCCTTAAATACATAAGAAAATACCAGGTAGTGGTAAGTGCCATGATGATGGAGACCTAATTTCAATTGAGTGGTTAAGGAAGGCTATTCTGAGGAGGCAACATTTAAGTTGAAGCAGGAAGGACACAAAGCAGGCATTTAGGTTTATTTTGTGGGTGGGTTCCAGGCTAAGATAGCAGGTAGTTTGCATGCAACTGATTTTGCTCCATCCCCAAACTGTGCTAAACAGATTTTCTCTTCTATTTCTTTTCCTTTTCTTTCTTTCTTTCTTTCTTTCTTTTTCTTTTTAAAGTCATAAAATCCTAAGGAAGGAATAGGAGAGGAGAAAAGAGTAACACAATTTTAGAAGCTGGAAAATAGATGGATGAGTGGTAACTGATTTAGCAGACCTGAGAGAGCTGAGATCCAACCCAACTTACACTGGAGAAACCTCAAAAGGCTCAGAAACTGCCAGGACAGGGACCACTGGGACTGAGAATGGAGGAGAAGGCTAAAATAAGGAGAACTGAGTGAGAGGAATTTGAGAAACAGTGATATCCCTAGATCCCCTGTCTGATTTCAGCAGAAGACTGGAGGTTTATCTTCCACAGAGTCTCTGATCTGGAGGATTCCAGGCCATTGAGGGCATAGATACCACCCTAGAAACGGGGATCTAGAGGTCAGACATACTGTGAATATAGAGACTCCAACCATATGGCCCAATTTGGCTCTCAGATTGCTGGCAAAGTGACCTTCACTCTCCGGGTAGGAGACTCTTTTCTGAAGAACCTAATTGGCCTAAGAGAAAAGATCCACAGACTCTGACACTGGAGGCTCTCCCAACAAGGGGTCCAACAAAGGCACCCTTCAGTGAAGCTCAGGATCAATATATCAGACACCTTTTGTGCACTGCTTCTAATCCTCTCACTCTCACCTCTTACTCCACCCACAGCCACCTTCCCATCAAGTTCCATACAGCTTTACAAGAGCAAGCAAAGTCTCACCTCAGCCCTGAATCTTGCTTTCTGTCCTAAATCTTTTCTGACATTTGTGTGGGTCTGCAGAACCACTTAGTATCATCATTTAGCATGTGTAACCAAGAAATTCAGAGAAATTACCATCTCTGGGGCCATTTTGAGGATAAATGCTTCCCTCTTTCATCCTGAGTGAACAGTTCTGAGACACATTTTATAAGACTCAGAATTTCCCCTTGGAATGGAGCACTAGTCACCTATAGTGAAGGCCAACTCGGTAACATATCATTGTATTGGCTTTCTCTCTGTCCTTTCTAATTCTCATGATCCCTCCTTTCTGCTTCCTTGAATCACTTGAATGAATCCCCAAGTGAACTACCTCCACGGAACTCTTTGTTTTGGGCTCTTCTTTTGAGGAAACCCAAGATAATACAAAAAACAAGGCCCAATCCCACACTTAGAGCTCCCAAACAACCTTTTAGATTACACTTTTAATCAGGAACAAATTACTAATGCCAAACAGCTAAAGAAAGCTTCTCATGTACAGATCAATGGAACAGAATAGAGATCCCAGAAATAAACCCACACATATATGGTCAATTGATCTTTGATGAGGTGGCCAAGAATACACAATGGGGAAAGGAAAGTCTCTTCAACAAATGGTGTTTGTAAAACTGGGTAACCACATGCAAAAAATAATAATAAAATTGGACCTGTACCTTACACTATACATAAAATCAACCAAATTTAATTAAAGACTTAAACGTAAGACCTGCAACTGTAAAACTCCTAGAAGAAAACATAGGGGAAAAGTTTCTTGACATTGGTCTTAGCAAAGATTTCTTGGACATGACACCAAAAGCACAGGCAAAAAAAGCAAAAATAGACAAGTGGGACTATAACTTATAAAACTAAAAAGCTTCTGCACAGCAAAGGAAAGAGAATGAATAGGCAACATACAGAGTGGGAAAAAATATTTGCAAACCATGTATCTGAGAAGGGATTAATTTCCAAAATATATGAAGAATTCCTACAACTCAATAGCTAAAAAAACCAAAATTATCTGCTTTTTTAAATGGGCAAAAGACTTGAATGGATGTTTCTCCAAAGGAGACATACAAATGGTCAAAAGGTAGATAAAAGATGCTCAACATCATTAATTATCAGAGAAATGCAAATCAAGACTACAATAAGATATCACCTCACACCTTTTAGGGTAGATATTATTTTATAAAAAGATGTGTTGCTGAAGAAGTGGAGAAATTGAAACCCTTGTACACTGTTGGAGGAAATATAAAATGGTTCAGCAGCTATGGAAAACAGTATGGTATTTCCTAAAAAAATTAAAAATAGAATTACCATATGATCCAGCAACCCCACTTCTGCGTAAATATCAAAAAAGAATTAAAATCAGTGTGTCAAACAGATATCTGCACTCTCACACTCATTGTAGCGTCATTCACGGTAGCCAAGATATGGAAACAATCCAAATGTCCATTGAGAGATGAATGGATACATACAATGAAATAGTATTTAATCTTTAAAAAGAAGGAAATTATGTCATTTGGGACAACACGGATGAAGCTAAAAGACTTACACTAAGTAAAACAAGCCAGCCACAGAATGACAAATACTTCATGATCCCACTTATATGATGTATCTATAAAAGTCAAACTCACAGAAAAAGAGATTTTTAATAGTGGTTGCCAGGGATAGGGAGGAGGTGGGTGATAAGGAGCTGTTGTTTAATGGGTATAAAGTTTCTGTTACACTAGGTGCATAAATTCTAGAGATCTTCTGTACAATGTAGTGCTTATAGTTAACAATATGATATTGTGAACTTCAAAATTTATTAAGAGGAAAGATATTATGTTAAGTGTTCTTACCACAAACACACACACACACAGCACACACACACAAACCCAAAGGGACACAAAAAACTTTGGGAGATATGTGATATGCCTATTACCTTGATTGTGATGATGGTATCACAAGTATTTGCATGTGTCCAAACTCATCAAGTTGTACACATTGAATATGTGCAGTTCTTCATATATCAACTATACTGCAAAAAAGTTGTTTAAAATATAAATTGTATACATTTTATAGAGTTATTTAAAAGATTCTCACATAAAAGATAAGGACCGAAACAAGCAGGGGGGGAAGAAAAAAAACTTTGAAGGAAGAACAGACCGTGCATGGAAAAGACATCAAAAAATACATTTAAAAAACTATTATCAGTATTTTCAAAAGGAAAAGAGATAATGTTGCATCCATGAAATCAGAAAATAATGCCATAAAAAGAAATAATTCAAAGAACCAAATAGGAATTTTGAAAATCAAAAACATTATGGCAGAGATGGAAAACTCAATAGGAGGAATGATAAAGTTGGAGAAAACACACAGAAGGCAAAGCAAAAAGGACAGAGATGGACAGTAGGAGAGAAAAATAAAGGACAAGTCATGCAGGTTTAACATCTGAATAATAGGGGTTCCAGAAAAAGAAAACAAAGATGATGAATGGAAAAGAATCTTCAACTAAATAATTCAAGAAAATTTCCCAGAACTGAAAGACATGATTTCCAGGTAGAAAAGGCTTATCACAAGTAACAAGACCATCAGATGAACATAGACTCACACAAGGCTCGTCATTGTGTGAAATTCCAGAACACAGTGGAAAAAAATTCTGTTGATTTTACTAGTTTCAAGAGAAAAAGGAAGGTCATATACACAGGACCAGGCATTAGAATGACTTCGGGCTTCTAAACAGCACCACTGGAATCAAGAAGAGAATGAAGCCACACCTGCAAAATGCTGAGAGAAAACAATTTTGAACTTGAAGTTTCTTTTTACTTTTTTTCAGCAGCTGGCTGGTGAGGGGATCTGAACCCTTGACTTTGGTGTTATAACACTGCAGTTTAACCAACTGAGCTAACCAGCCAGCCCCCATGAACTTAAAGTTTTATGCCTAGCTAAATTACCTAGTAAATATGAGAATAGAATGAAGACATTTTTCATGCAAGAGCTCAAAAAAATTTACCTCCCATCCATGCTTTTTCAAGAAGCTACTGGAGACTGGATTTCACAAAGGAGGAAACCAATAAGAGGGGGTCAAAGGGTAGAGGAAAAAGGAGACACAGAGCAGAAGGCAGGCAAGCAGAATCCCCGGAAGGATGATTCAGAAAGATTCCAGATGTCAGTTGTGCTCCAGATGGCCACCAGTTACCACTAGAACAGTGTCACCCATGAGACAGATATGATGAGGACCATCATCACCCAGGTGTCCCCTCCCATCGTTCCTTCCTTTTTCCCTAAGGAATAAATACCCAGGTGATCTTGACCCAGACTCTAAACTATTCATAATATGTCTTGGACCATTTATTGATAAAACTTCTTCTCTCCCTGCAAGCCATGCTGCCTGGATCAGCTGAGGAGTCTTATTTCCTACCCAAAGAAATGTTCTGCTTTGATCTATTCCTAAATTGTGGTAAGCTTAGGAACAGATAGAAACTCTAGAGCAGCACACCCTGCTAACCACATTCCTGCCCTCCCACCCCCTGCTCTGTTCCATACCTGCCTCCTGTTATTGTCCTACCACTGCCCTAATGATGCTGCACCATTTTCCCCAGGAATCTCCCAGGATATTACCTAGAAGAGGTTCCAGTAAATTCCCAGGGAAGCTGAAGTCAGGACATAAACTAGAGACTGTTCTGTTTGTCTTCTCCTGGGAACCTCCTTCTAGCTGGCAATATTACAATATTACAGATAGGTGTTTGCTTGCTACTCAGGTGTTCAAAATTAAATGATAACTGTTGAGGGATGCCTGTATGGATACCTTTTTAAAAACTATAAAGAAAAGCAAGAGAATGATTCATGCAAATTAACTCAAAGTTCAGGAGTGTGGATAACCTCTGGTGGGGGAGGGCACAATATAGGGGGCTTCAAATATGCTGCTAACAGTTTATGTTTTAAGATAGTTGTGGGTACAGAGTGTGCCTTTTGTTATTATTCTTAACTGTATATAGACACTTTACACACTCTTCAGTACGTAAGATCACTTTATATGATAATTTAATTATAACTTAAATTCATTAAATTAGATTAATGATAATTTATAAAGTGATAATCCAAGGAGGAGGGCAAAACTACTGAAAAAGACCTAAGGCAGGAAGAAACTTGTTTTATTCCAAAATTAATAGTGTTTGAGGAAAGGCAGCCCTGTGAGATGCATGAGCTAGGAATTATTATGAATATCAACACCCCTGTTTTTGTTCTAGGTGACCTTCTGTCCAGTGTACTGCCCCCGCCACATTAGCCTAAAGCAGTTGACTGTATAGAATGTTAAATTGAGAACTCAAAAAATGAGTGGGTTGAGGGACCAAGAGGGATAGAATACGAGAAATAATGGACTGAGGTTTGTAGGAAGTAGAAATTGCATCATGAAGTGAAGGATCCCAGGACCGCATTTTATCCCCAGAGCTTCCCCACTAAAGAACATAAGATAGGTATTAATGATCAGTTTTGCCATTGCAAATGACAGACACCCCACTGTATTATCTATTTTGGTGTAAAACATTACTACAAAATTTAGAGGCTTAAAATGATAATTTACTTTCATTATCTCACACAATTTCTGTGGGTCAGAAATTTAGGAGCAACTTAGCTATGTAGTTCTGGCTCAGAGTATCTAATGAGGTTGTAGTCAGAATGTCAGCCAGGGCTGCCATCATCTGAAGGCTTGACTGGGGCTGGCGGATCCGCTTCCAAGATGGTGTACTCATGAGACTTTTGGCAAGAGGCCATGTGGACCTCACATTGGGCTATTTGAGTGTCCTCATAACATAGAAATTGGCTTCTCCCACAGTGAGCAGTCCAAGAGAGGGCAAAGGTGAAAGCAGGAGGCCACAATGTTTTTTACAACTTAGCATCAGAAGCCACATATTATCATTTCCTCAAAATCCTATTGATTACACAGGGTCAGCCTTATTCAGTGTGAGAGGGGACCATACAAGAGCCCCAGAACACCAAAATAGGGCATCACTGGTGCCATCTTGAAGGCTAGCCAATATCTTTTTAATTCCTTTAGAACTAAAGGGAGCCAATGGGTTTATATAAACTAAAAGTCCAAGAGCAGGGAAGGCTTCCAGGCATGTCTGGATTCAAAGGCACAGGTAAGTTATGAGGACTCTCCATCTCTCAGCTCTTCATTCCTCTCTGTTGGCTTCTTTCAGGAAGGCCCTTCCTATGTGGTGGCTAAATGACCACCAGAAACTCAAGGCTTGTTCCCAAACCTTCCATTCACTCCAGCACAAAAGTATCATTTTTGATGATTAAATCAATCTGTGTCACACACCCATCCCTAAGTGGTGGCTGGCTGGCTAGGCCTATTATCACCCTGGAGTCCTGAGATTGGCAAACCCCACAACCTGTTTGTAGGGAAGGAGGATTTATGAAAAGAAAATCAAGTTGTCAGGAAGAGGAGAAATGGATTCTAGGGGTACAAGCAAACCAAGAGATGTCCATTGTAGAAAACATTGTACATACACAATTCTCCTTTTCTAATTTGTGTGGCCAAAATGACAGAGAAGAGATACCCATTGTAGGAATGTGGATTATATAGTTTTAATGTTATGAATACTAGCTAACCTTCCCAAGGTTAGTTGTCTACATTTATGGTAACTTTTGTCTGATAGTCTCACTAACATCTTAGTACCATGCCAGCATGTGAAGATGTTGACTTGAAACCCTATATAATTTGAAATTTGATTTCTTTAGTGAATAATCATTTTTGCATTATTTATGCCTTTGAGATTCTAATGAAATCTTTAGGTGCTCTCAGAAAAAAATGTACATCCCACATACACAGTTTTTCATATAATTTGGGAGGTTCACATATCCCACCCCTGCAAACTATTCAAGCATTTCAGCTAGGAGTGCATTTTTCCCATGTATGGTCTTAGCAACTGAACTTACATTTCTATCTTGAAGCAAGACTGTTTGCTACTAGCACAACTTTTTCAGAAATGCTCTCTCCCTTTTACTCAGAAAGGCCTCATTTTATTAAACATCAAAATAGAGTCTAAGGGAATGTATGCTTCCAGCCAAGATGGAGTACTGGAAACCAGATTTACACACCCAACTGAAACAAACGAATACAAGAAATGGGTTTTTAAGACATTAGACATTAGGCAGCAAAGGTCTGTGATTCTTGAGAGACAGAAAACAGATGAGATAAACACTCTTATTGCCCCAACTCACTGCCTGGACTGCATGTCCAGCTTCAGTACTGGGAGGAGAAACCCATGCAGAACCCAGTGATCTCCCTGAATTGAGGACACGGAGCCAAGCATTCAGGGAGGGTGACATGGTTAGAGTTAAGAAAACTGTTAAGTTGTTAATAAAAATTAAAAACATCTCTTCCTCAAAACTGTTAAGAAAATGAAAAGACATGCCACAGATTGGGATAAAATATTTGCAAATCACATATCAGATATAGAACTTGAATCCAGAATATGTAAAAAACTCTCAACATCCAATAATAATAAACAGACAGCCCAATTTTTTTACATGGGCAGAAGATCTGAAGAGATAGTTCATCAAAGAAGATATGCAGATGGCAAATAAGCAAATGAAAAAATGCTCAGTATTGTTAGCTATTAGGGATATCCAAACTAAAAACACAATGAGATACCACTACACATAACGTAGAAAGTTGAGAAATAAAAAGACCATGCCAAGTGTTGGTAAAGATGAGAAGCATCTGGAACTCTCATACTTTACTGGTGAAAATGCATAATGGTACAGGCACTTTGGAAAAGTTTGGCAGTTTCTCATATAGTTAAACAACTTACCATATGACTGTACTCCTAGGTATGTACCCAAGTGGTATATATATAAGACGGATAACTATTCAGCAATAAAAATGAATGAGTTATTGATACATGCAACATGGACGAATCTCAAAAATAATTTTGCTGGGTGAAAAAGCCAGACAAAAGAGTACATTTTGTTTTATTCCATTCACATAATATTCTAGAAAATGAAGAGAGGTGGGAAAAGGGATTTCAAAGGGACATGCAGATACATTCAAGGGTAATGAATATGTTCATTATATTGGTTGTGGTGATGGTTTCTCAGATGTATATGTATGTCAAAATTTACCAAGTTGTACACTTCAAATATGTGCAGCTTATTGTATGTCAATTATACCTTTTTTTTAAAAAAATTGCACAATGGTTTGTTTGCTTATTTTGCTGGAGCATCCTGTGAAGATTGTATTCTTAAAACATTTGTTCCTATTTCATATTTATTTTCAGAACACATGTATTTCATTCTTTGATTTCTTTAAATTTTTAATTTTTTAATAGTACCCCATTCAAAATTCAAAAGGTACAAAAGGATGTACAGTGAAAAGTCTCTCACCTTTGTTACCATCCAGCCAGCACCCCTCCCTGACAGCAGTTAATATAACTAGTTTGCTAAGTGGCCTTCCAAAGATATTCCAGCTTTTATTAAAAGGCACACACTAATACTGGTTGTATTTTATCTGTTGGCTCAGAGTCTTCAGGATCAAGGGCATGGTCAGCATCAAAGAGCCCTATACCATCCTTGTGAAGCCGTGCTATCAGGCAGTACCCCCTTCCCTCCTCTACAAATATGACCATCAGTCTCAAATGTTTCTCTCCTCCTTGACCTTTTGCTTGTACCTAACACTGACTTCTCACCTCTGGTAGCTCTCAGTACCTTGCCTTCTTGACATTGCATGGTCATTGCTTTCTTCCGACCACTTCAACCCTTTCTTTTCCAGTCTTCTTCCCGGTTGCCTTCTTGTTCTCTTCTGACTGTCTAAGTGAAGACAGCTTCCAGGCACTGTTCTTGAAGAGCTCCCCGGAAAGTCTCTTCCATTTACAACTATCCACACTAAGACCACTTTCAAGTCTAAAACTGGCACTTTGCCAGCTGACTGCAGCAGCTGTTCTGGCCTCAGCCAGACTGATCATGTTCCTCTCATGTGATCCTGTCTGGCATCTGACTGGCCGCCACCTTTGCACAGCCCTCCCCACAGCTCTCAAATGTGCACTGGACCTACAGAACCAGTTCACACAAACTGTTTTTTCTCTCTTCCAGAGTGATTGCTTTCCCTCTTAGAAAACTTCTACTAGTAGGACCGGCCCGTGGCTCACTTGGAAGAGTGTGGTGCTGATAACACCAAGGCCATGGGTTCGGATCCCTATATAAGGATGGCCGCTTAGCTCACTTAGGAGAGCGTGGTGCTAACAACACCAAGTCAAGGGTTAAGATCCCCTTACCGGTCATCTTTAAAAAAAAAAAAGGAAAAGAAAACTTCTACGAGTTAATGCCAGTGCTATTTAGTATCCCATTGGCTCTAATCGTAAGTTCTTAGTTTTCTATTGGGTATGAGGATCGTATCTCCCTTAGTAGACTCCCTGTGGCTTTAATGGAAGCAGAGACCTTGACTTAGATTTTATTTTATTTACTACTGCACAGTTGTAGATTTTCAAATAACTGAATGAACATTTGCTATATCAAAATTACCCCAGAGGCCATCAAAATACCCACCAACTATAAATCAAATTCCATTAAATAGAATAAGAGAACTTGATATCAAATGGGCTTCAACATGATTTAGGCAAAGGAAATCATCACAACTTAATGCACCTTTTTGGTAAATATAGGTTTGCATTTATTAGAGCTCCTTAAAAGTAGGACACACCCTGTATGTCAGTGATCAAAAAATAGATCTTGCTCCTGGCACTTTGATAGAATCTCTGGAACACTGGCATGTTATGCAATAGCCCCTGACCAGCCAACCAGAAGCATCTCAATCCTGAGAACTCCTTGGTACTTTATTGGGTTCTCACCATTTTCAGTTTGCAGTAGAATGATTCATTTACATGTGTAGACACTATAAAGAGAGAGAGTGATTGGAGAAAGGTTACAGCAGTAAGCAAAGAACAGGGGCCTTGGCATCATCAGCTTTAGTACACGACCCCAACTCGGCCATTCCTTGGCTATCTGACCCCAGCCAGGTTCTGGACCTCCTCCTGAATAAAAAAACACAATTATGTAGAAAGTCCCACATTATCCAACCTGTTTGCACATCATTGTCAACTCGCAGGGGGTGAGATAGCCTGATGAGCCTGGGAACTACAGACTGATTGGAAAAGACTGTTCCCATTGCATAATAAGGCAGGTCATAAAAAAAACAAACTACTGGTCTTTATGTAAAATATTGATATTTTGTTCATTAGGAATATTTTGACATTAATTTTAACTCTTAATAATAATACATTAAAATATTACCTGTCTTGATTATGGAGTTTTGTGATGCCTCTTAAATTTTGTGCCTGAGGCAAGTGCCTTATTGTCCTCATCTTAATCCCAGCCCTGCTAGTACATATAGAATTTGACAAAAGGGACTGTGGTAACCAAAAGGCTTTGGTTCTGACCTCAGCTCTGCCACTCACAAGCTTCAGGGCTTGGGCACCCTGACCCTCACCCTTGCAACTTTCTCAGTCATGAAATACAGATGATTATGTCTGCCCGGTTTTTTCCACAAGACAGTTAACTATGAGGGTCAAATGAGATAATGAAGGAAAGGACAGTTTTGAAACAGCATTATGCTGCATATACAGAATGTGGCAATAATTAGCAATAGCTTTTCTTCAGGCTTGTTCATTGAGCAGGGATTAGCAAATCCAGCTTGATCTGTGAGCTCTTTGATCAGACAGGGTGGTAACCTTCAGAAACCCCAGGATGGCTAACATACTCAGATCTATCCAGCTCTTTGGTACTGATGCTGGAGAAAGTTCATGCTTGCAGAGTGGCCCTGACCACCACTTATACCTCTCTGGGACCCAGAAATATGATATAATCCCCATTCTCTCTCCATTTCCTTACCAAAGTTTGTATGAGTAGTGCACTCATCTGATGTATTGCCTGATTTAACTATTCTCGGATTGCAGGCTTGTGCATAGGAAATAATTATAACTTTGAATGGGCTAAGACCTTCTCTATCTGTTTCTTTACAATGTCATTAATTTTTGTATAATCATTATCCTTACTATATAATAAGTTCTTAAAGTACAGACTGTGAATAATTATTGGTCTTTCTAAAGTTCTCCTGTAGCTTTACTTTATTTGTTTCCTCTGCAGTTAGGTAATTTATTTGTGACATTTTCCTGGTGTCTCATCAAAAACAGTGCAATTCTTGCTACTTATTTTAGATATTTTCTTTTGCCATAGCAATTAAGATCAGCAGTGGTAAAGAGTTTACTTTCAGAGGAAGTCTGGTTTTTGCTTGTTTGCTTCATGTAAAATGACCAAGGAGCTTTCAAAGTTTATGAACCAGGTTTCAAAAGCACTCCCTAATATTTGAAGGAAGTTTCAAACTTCCTACGAGGAGACTTCAAAATGTTCATGGAAAAATAGAATTAAAAGATAAAAATTAAACATATAAACTTTATTTCTCAACATAAGCTCCATCAAGGTCAAGACACTTTTGTAAGTAATGATACCAACCATTTAATCTATGCCTAAAGAACTGAGTGTTACACTTTTGTCTGTGTAACCAAGAGGAAAAAAAGAGAAAGAAAGAATTCACTCAAGATAACATGAATGAGGCCTAGAGGGACTGCCGCCCACCAGGGGAGCAGCAGCCCCAATCCAAAATCAGTCTTTCTTTTTATTGACAAGACGAGGAAGTTTCATGAGAAAAATCAGTTGATTCAATCATCCAAGAAGGATGTAAAAACAGGCAATGTTACAGAAGGGAATTATAGCTAAGTATAGCTTTAAACAACTAAAACTAGTAACAGCAGTAAAATTAACAATGTGACATTCCAGAATGCAATTTGTAAAAAGTTTAGTTGATCCACCAACAAACAACTTGCCCTTAGTAAACATTTTCTTTTCCACATACTTCCTACAGCGATTTCTTTAACATTTTTAAACAGCATTCAAGCGGTTCCTTAACATATCTTAAGAACAATCAATAGGTTAAATAGTCAATAGTCCTTTGAGCTGGAATCAAACCAGCGACCTAAAATAGTCAAAGTACACAATCCCATCCCTAAACAATGATTAGAATTGATTAGAGGGCTTTTGCCAAACTTATCTGTGGACTTCCGTCCCCTACTTTTGGCTCATTCATGCATTACCTAAAAATCTTATTTTAAGAACAAAGGAGAATCAAGATTTCTAACCACAACTGAGGGTCCTGGGAATTTAACCATGTCAATGCAGTCTTTTTTACTGTAATAACCGAAGAAAAATGGGTCCCCTTTAAAGATTTTTTAAAATGAGGAAACAAAAAGTCAGAAGGAGCCAAATCAGGTCTGTAAGGTGGATACCTAATAAATTCCCATCAAAACTCTAGAAAAATTGGCCTTGTTTGATGAGAGGAGTGAGCAGGAGCATTGTCATGGTGGAGAAGGATTCTCCTGTGAAGCTTTCCTGGGAGTTTTTCTGGTGAAGCTTTGCCTAACTTTCTCAGAACACTGTCATAACAAGCAAATGTTATTGTTCTTTGGCCCTCTGAAAAGTCACCATGCAAAATGCCTTGAGCATCCCAAAAAACTACTGTCATGACTTTCGTTCTTGACTTTTGCTTTGGCTGGACCACTTCCACCTCTTGGTAGCCATGGCTTTGATTATGCTTTGTCTTCAGGACCATACTGGTAAATCCATGTTTCATCTCCCATTACAATTCTTTAAAGAAATGCCTCAGGATCTTGATCCCACTTGTTCAAAAGTTCCACTGAAAGCTCTACTCTTGTCTGTAGCAGATCTGGGCACAACAGTTTTGGCACCCATTGAGCAGAAAGTTTGCTCAACTGTAATTTTTCAGTCATAATTGTGTAAGCTGAACTGGTTGAGATGTCTATGGTGTTGGTTATGGTTTCTGCTGTTAATCATCTGTTCTCTTCCATTAGGGCATGAACATGATTAATTTTCTCCTTAAAAATTGATGTGGATGGTCTGCTCCTATGGGCTGCATCTTCAACATTGTCTCATCCCTTCTTAAAATCAGTTATTCACTTGTAAATTGCTGATTTCTTTGGAGCCTTGCCCCCATAAATTTTTCATAAAGCATCAGCAATTTCAGTATTCTTCCACTCAAGATTCACCATCAATTTGATGTTTGCTCTCATTCCAATTTTAGGAGAATTCATGTTGCTCTGATAAGGGCTCTATTCAAACTGACACCTTATTCTTCTCAGTGCCTCAAACTAGAGCCTGTTCATATGGGTTATAATAAGTTAGTATGAGTTTGTTTTGGTGCAAAAAATTTTGCAATCCATGCATAGTTTTTTCATGATATGCATTTTCCATGAACATTTTGAAGACCTCTTGTAATAGACCTATTGACATTGTCCTACAGCTTCCTTTTTTCTCTCTCTCTGTCCTTCAGGTTGGATAATCCCTATTGTTATATCTTCAAGTGAGCTGACTCTCTGTTGTCACCTCCATTGTACTATTAACCACAACTAGTGAATTTTTATTTTAGATATTATATTTTCAATTCTAAAATTTCCCCTGGCTCTTTTTTATGTTTGCCTGAAGAAGTTTTCTATGTGTTCATTCATCACAAGTATAATTCTCTTTACTTAATGAAACATAGTTATATTGGCTGCTTTAAAGTCCTTGTTTAAAAATTCCAACATCTGAGTCACCTCATACTTGTTCTCTGTTGATTACTTTTCCCATGAGAATGGATTGCATTTTCCTGGTTCTTCATATAGGGAGTGATTTTGGATTGTATCCCGGAATTTATGCTATTATTTTGTGGAGACTCTGGATCTTGTTATGTCGTTCTTCTTGTTTTAGTTGGCAATTTACCTTGGGTAGACCCAGACTGCATTTTCTCACTTGCCCACAGGCGGCAGCAATTCAAATCTCAGTTCCATTCTTTTGTCCTTAGATGCAAGTTGTCTTGAGTCCGTTCCACTTGTATCTGGTTTAGCAGTCAGCCTAAGACTTGGGCAAAGTTCATACACAGACTTTGGGGCTCACTTCTCTGGCTCTCTCTGCTCTGAGATTCACCCTTCATTTTCTGATGGCCATGATTGCCCTGGGATTTGTCCCCTGGTTCCTTAGGCCAAAAAGATGGCAGGCTTTCCACTGGAGTTAAAGCCACCCTGTGCCACACAATGACTACAGGCTTTTCTCAGGCCAAAACTCAGTCTTTTCTCAGAAAAGGGAAACGCACCTTGAGTCTTTTCTCTAAGTCTTAACTCCCCTGAGAAATTTGCCTGCTTTTGTTTACTCTCCAGAGATAGTGGGTAGTTGTCTTTTGCATTTTGTCCACTACTTATAGTTGTTATCTGCAGGAGAGCCAGTCTGTTAGGCTCTTATAAGTGGAAGTAGAATGCCCCCTTGGTTAATTTTTTTTTTATTGACAAAAAAGAAATTGTATATATTTACGTGTACAACATGATGTCTTAAAATATATGTATACATTGTAGAATATCTAAATCAAGCTAATTAACATATTCATTACCTTACATACTTTTCATTTTTTCATTGTGAGAACATTTAAAATCTACTTTCTTAGCAATTTTCAACTATGCAAGAGATTGTCATTAATTAGAGTCAGCATATTGTAGGACAGATCTCCAGAACTTATTCCCCTAACTGAAATTTTGTATCCTTTGACCAACATTTCCCTAAATTCCCCAGCCCAACCCCAGTTGAATCTTGAGCAGATATCTAAAAGGTTGAAAAGAGCTGTAACTAATTCATACCAGAAGCAATGTTTTGAGCAGGTGGTGCCCCAGAGTCTCCTTGTGCTTATCTTTCTGGAGTCTGGCCCTTGAGACTTCTCTCTGGTCATGTGCACTTCCTCATAGTCTTCCAATAAATCTCTTTCCTGATTTCTAACCTGGGCAGGTTGCTGTTGCTTGCAACCAGAGATATGCTGTAATACTTTGCCTCCCAATCAGACTTTGAGCACCCTGAGGGCAGGTACGCTATCCTTTTGCTTTGGTGTCCCACAGCCTCTCAGCCCTGCTGTTTTCCTTTCCAGGCCACAGGGGCAGCCCCCAACTATGTGGCAGCACTGAGAACACAACACAAATAGGTGATGAGAACCTTGCCCTGGAGAATCTGCCATGTAGATAATGTGGCAAGATTGGCATTTATGAAATGATTGTGGCTAATACAAAGCAGAATGTGAATAATTGTAAAAATTAGGGGCTCAATAAGAAAGACTCTGTGGGGTCCAGAAATGGAAAGATCGGGGTGGGTTCCCTGGAGAATTCTCTGGGGAGTTTCTTGGAGAAGCTGAGAGGCCCTGGGTGAGCAGAGGTAGATGCTCTGGAGGAAGTAGCAGGGCTGCAGTCAGTCCCCCTACGACATGCTTTTGAAAAGTCATACTTTTTTAATATGTTGAAATAGCAGCTGTGCAAGTGGGGATAAAAAGAAGCAGCATCAATGTATAGCTAGTCTGAGGCAGATAGAGAAACAACTGCTCACCCAGGACTCCTGGGCACAAGCCTCATCCCACTTCCCTCCCTCATGTCAGAACCTGGCCACACCTCTGGACAGGCAGAGGGAACATCTTTCACCTGACAGTGCTTTCTAGTCCCAGGTTCCCAAGTTTCCTGCCCCTACCCGACCAAAATCAAACACTTGCCCATCATGTTCCTAACCTCCCACCAGATTTTTTTTTTTTTTTTTCTTCCTGGTGGCTGGCCAGTACTGGGATCTGAACCCTTGACCTTGGTGTTATAACACTGTGCTCTAAACAACGGAGCTAACTATCCAGCCCACCAAAAATTCTTAATAACCTCATTGTTTCATTTCTCTCACTAAGTGCTTCCTCTGTGATCCTAACCAATGATGTGACTGACAGATTTGTTTTACTTTTTTTCTTCTCTTTTTTATTCAGCAATAAAAGAAAAATGCCCAAAACATAAAGGAAGAAAATAGGTACATTGTAGTATCCTCAAATGAGCTAATACACCTCTAATTTTTTCAGAAAACTAACAAAACTATATCATAGATACCTAACTTTGCTTGTGACAAGACGAGCTCTACTTCATACTGAGCACAGTATATAGCATTTAAAAATTAACAGAACTGATAAAGTAGGGAAATCAGTTTATATAACCTGCAGCCTTGGAGGTCAGGAAACATTCTGGGTTACTTGATTACATTTAAGGGTGAAGTTGAAGGCCCTAGCCAGCTAGATTAGACATTGTTTAAAACTATAAATAAGCAGAGCAGAATTCTAGGAACTAATATTTTCCAGTGTACTTGGCGGGCAGGGCTGCAGGGAAGTTCCTCAGTGAGGAGACACAGAGGAAGGGAAAGCCTGCAGTTTGGAAGGAAAAATGCAATTTGGGTAAGAGCTACAGCTCCCAGCAGGTGCAGATTCACTGCTGGGCTGAAATGTCACAAGGCTGCAATCTTAACCCCTTCCTCACCAAAAGTCTCCAGTGCAGTCTATTTATTTAAATAAACGATAATGGGAAAAAGAATTGCTTTAGCTCAGTTAACTTTAAACCCAGCTATTGTATAAAATAAAGTGTAAGACAGAAAGTTACTTAAAGGAGCTCTTTAACCCTTCTTTCTCCCCAGCTTCATCCTGGAATGACTGAGGAACCTCCATGTTCAGTTTGTTCAGATATTTAGTTGTAAGTAATACAGATGCCAACCATGAGAACTGTTCTCATGCATGAACTTGTCCTACGGATGAATGAAAATACCTTGGTCTCCAAGAAGGAAGCAGAAGAGAGGCTTGGAAACAAGAAAGGCCTGTTTGGTCTCAGTTTCTGAGAGCAAGGGTAGGTTTTTTAAACCTGAGGAGGAAGTAGGATAGAAGTACTGGTTGGGGGTTGAGAACTGAAATTGTGCCGCTGGAATAAATAGCCTCGAGCATAGAATAAAATCTTTAAAAGAAGAGTCAAGAGGGTAGACATCCTAAGCCTGGGAGAGTGGGGAAAAGAAAGCATAGTAGCATGTGCATTGGTGGATGTGTCAACTAACCTGATTGTGGTAGTCATTTCACAATCTATGTATATCAAATCATCACAGTGTACACCTTAAATGTATACAGTATATTGTCTCTTATACCTGAATAAAGTCGGAAAAACAAAACAAAGCAGGAAAACAACCCAGGTGCTGAGGATAAAAGTGAATCCCTCAGGCTCTGGAAGGAGACACCACTTCCATGACTGGGAAGAACCTGGGGCCATTCCAAAGACTTGGATTTGGGGGAACTTAGCTTCCAAATGTAATTGGACAACCGAACTTTTGTGGTGCTATTTTGTGAGCATTAACGTTTTCTATAAATGAGAATTGTACAAATGGTGACTGACCTTTGTGATCACTCTTCAAATGGCAAAACTAGACTCTCTAGGTAGATGATTTTCCCAGAATCACCATAAAGGGACTACTCAAGCAAACCAAAGTAGAGTATTTCCCCTGGAGGTGACTTAAGCACATGAGGAAGGTCTGTCTGTGACACACAAAAATACACATACACAAATGGCTTTGTATGAAATTATAAGTGCTTTTTGTTCTAGTTGTGGTAAAATACACACAGCATAAAATTTAACATCTTCACCATTTTTAAGTGTACAGTTCAGTGGCATTAAGTGCATTCACATTGTTGTGCTACTGTGGATCTGCTTTTTAAGAGTTCATGAAGCACTTCAGGATTTTGTGGCCCATTTGGTCATTATGAGAACATTAATTCTGGCTATGCAGGAGATTTGAAAGTGCCTATAGGTGGAGAGTTCCAGTTAGCAGAGGACTGGCTAATGTTTCTCTTCTTCGCTAGCTCTGTTAGGGTCTGTTCTTCACCCAGTATTGGGCAATGGGAGCATGACTCTGAGCAGCTTCTTGTATTTCACCCAGTATTGGGCCATGGGAACATGACTCTGAGCAGCTTCTTGTATGTTCAGCTGAGCAGCAGCATTCTAGAGGGGTTAAGAGCATGGGTCTGGAGCCAGATTGCAGGACTTTGAATCAAGGTTGTGCCACTTCCTAGCTCTAAGACCTTAAAAAGTTACTTAACCACCTGTGCCCCTGTTTTCTCTTGCTTAAGATGGAGGTAACAATATCTACCTTACTAGGTTGCTAGGAGGATTAACTGAGTAATTATATAAAATCCTTACAACAGTGCCTGGTATGTCTTAACTGCTGTGAAAGAGTTAGCTATTACCTTTACTGTGGGTGGAAAGGAGGAAGGGAGAGAGGAAGAGAGGTGACTGGTGGAACAGAGGTGAAGTTTCTGCAGTTTAGCCTTGAGAGAGATGGAGCCAAGTCAGCTTAAGAGGGCTGAGTCAAAACAAGACAAGACGAAACCAGAGCAGAAGTGATTTCCATCTATGGCAGAGGAGCTGTGTGTGAGCCAAGTGGAGAGCCCAGTGTAGGCGTCCTGCTGATGCTGCTGTGACAGGGCACACAGAGATTGTTCCTCTGGGTCTGAAGCTAGAGAGGCACAGACTGGGGAGGAGAGCTGTGGGAGCTCCTGGGTGGGCACAGGGGGCCTGCCATCAGGGAACCACCTCAGGAGTGGCAGGGAAGGGCTGTTCTGGTGACTTTGGGAAGGTCAGGACTAAAATTAGAATCACTTTGTGCTATTTTTCCTAGAAAACTAGGTTGTGCTTCAGGTTCTTCACCTGAACTCCCCTTGCCATGTTTCTGTTTCCAACAAAATGCACCCAGGTAGCCCTTAAAGGACACAAATTTAATTCAAGAGGGGAGGAGGGCTGACCGGTTAGTTCTGTTGGTTACAGCAAGGTGTTGATAACACCAGGGTCATGGGCTTGGATCCCCATACCGGCCAGCTGCCAAAAACTAATAATAATTCAAGGGGAGAAAGAGGGATATAAATGGCCCTTGTACATATGAAAAGATGCTCAAAGTAACTCGTGATAAAAGACAAAAAAGGAAACTCTAATCATATCTTTCTCGTCTAAGAGACTGTCAAAAACCATAAAGACTGACAGTACACTCTGTTGGTAAGTCTATGTGCAAATGGGCACCATTGTACCTTTCTAGGGGGAGTACAAATGGAACAACCCGTTTATAGGGGAATTTGTGAGGATCAAGCAAAAATACATATACGTTTGCCTTTTGATTCAGTAATCTCATTCCTAGGAATCTATTTCAAAGTTTCATTAGAAAAAAAAATACTAAATGACATATGTACAAGGCTAATCTTTGTCACACTATTTATAATAGCAAGATTGGAACCAACTTTACTTTTCATCAATAGGAATCATTTGAATAAGCCCTGGTGTATCCATACATTTCAGTACTATGCAGCTATTAAAATTAAATAAGAAATACCACTGTGTAGTACTCCACGATGTATTAAGAGGAAACATGGAAGAAAAAATAATACAATATATTCATTTGCTCATATTTTCAAAAAGAAGCAATGAACGATGAACCAAAAATTAGTTAAAATAAATGGAAGAAGAAAACCATGGGGAAAGACAGGGATGGAAACTAGAACTTTTTGAGTAGATTTTGTTTTACACATTTGACTCAGGAACCATGTGAATACTTTATATAGGCAAAATAAAAATTTAAATTAAAAAAGCATTCCATATTCATTGAAAACAATCTGCTAGTATAACCAAACAGAGACTATTCCAAGTGATGTTAATACACAGTATTTTGACTGTATAAACCCAGTGATATATATCGTAAGGGAAATTATAATTGCAAAGAAATCTTAAACTATATTCATAGGTTTTATGGTTAGTAACAATATTTTGAAACCACGTATCTGTAGATAGATAGGCAAATAGTTCTACATCCTAATATATATAAAAATTTGCATGAGTAAGGAAATACCAGATTGTATCATTTCAGTAGTTTCTGTTGGTAAGAAAGAATTCTTGCTTCCTTTTGTGGCAACAGTGAGTCTTTGGGAGACAGAGATCAGAGCTCAATGGTAAATGTCAATGCCATTATGTTGAGTAGTTCCATATCATCAAGTGTTCCTGTAAAGAAGGCCTTCTCTCTTGACATCGTAGCAGGGCTACACTGAAATGCATTCCAAACAAATCTAGCAATCTTAACTATAGTTACAAGGTCTCACATTGGTCTAACCCAGAATTCTTAGCAAAGCAAATCAGTACAGAAAAATAGAATGCATTCTTGTAGGTCGTGTAAATTTTCTTCAAATTCTGTATATACATGCTTAAGGGAATGTGCAGAAAAGAGTCAACAGCAGGCCTGAGACTATTATCCTTAGAAAGTCTTACTTGCAAGGTTGGTTCTTGGCTGGCATCTGGGATCTTGGATTTGGGGAGAATTCTCACCATTCCCAGAACTGATGAGAGTGGTTTACTGTGCCTAAACTATCTGCACAAACAATGTGGTTTATACTGAAGTCCTGCTTTCTTTCCGGGAGTCTAGGACTTTGGTATTTAGCCCTCAGTGGAAACCCTGAATATTGAGTCTGCAATGAGCTGTGTGGTAGACAACATTTCACACATGTTGTCACAAGTCACTGTTGGGAGAATTAGACATGTTCTCTGTGACTCCATTTGGAAAGGCTCTTGGAAGCATGTGCCTGGTTTCTCCAGACTTCATGCACCTTTCCCCTTTGCTGATTTTGTGCTGTTTCCTTTTGCTGTAATAAATCATGAGTACAACTATATGCTAAGTTTAATAAGTCTCATTAGTGAATCGTTGAAGCTGGGGATGGTCTTGGGGACTCCCAACACAAAGAAATCTTAAGATATCACTGTTTTGAAACTTTGTAGATTGACTCCTGTTTGGGTACACTACTATGGTTAGTGGTGAGAAAACTGAACAATCCTGACTGTGTTGCCTGATACTATCTTCTACATAATTTTCCTATATATTTTTTCAGCCTCATAAACTTCTTGCAGTGAGGTGTGATAATCAACATTATGATAGATTCCCATTCACACCTTTTAAAATGGAACAAAAGTAATTTCAGAGCCATAATCAGAAAGAGCTGTGTCTGGTTGTCTCCATGCTACCAGAAAGTGATGTAGAGTTGAGACTGTTGTAACAAAAGGGGAATAAGTTAAGACCAACTGAGCATTAGTTAAGGAGTTATTTCACTGAAATATCCCTGCAAAATCAACATGCATGCTTGACTAAGCCTCTTTGGTAACTTCTAAAAATGAGGCACATTTAGCAGTTTATGCCCTTTGGTCTGATATTTATTACACATTGTTACAGTCATCTTGACATCAAAGTTAACTCCTAGTCACCAGATTGGATTTTAGAAATCCCTTGAGTAAATAACTTCTGTGAATCTAGGTAACAAGACTCCAGTCCTTATTGATGGTACAGGAAAAAAGATCTCGCTGGTCTCATTGCTTATGAGGAGTGTTGACCACGCATATTAAGAGTTTAAGGACTGAGAAATCCTGTAATAAATAAACATGTTAAATTTTGTTTAACCCAAACTTTATTAAATGTTTCAATCATTTGACTTCTATTTTTTTTCCACTCAATGATCTTTATTTATTTATTTATTTATTAAATTTTATTTTGTCGATATACAATGTGGTTGATTATTGTGCCCCATTACCGAAACTTCCCTCCCTCCTCCCTCTCCCCCCTCCCACCCAACAATGTCCTTTCTGTATGCTTGTCATGTCAACTTCAAGACTTCCAAAACTCCTAAGATATTTATTGCACGACACCTATTGACAACAGCTAGTGTTTTTTGGAAAATACATCTGCTGTGGTCTGTATGTCTGTGTCGCCCCAAAATGCATATGTTGAAATCCTAGCCCCACAAGGGGATGGTATTTGGAGGTGGGCCTTTGGCAGGTGATTAGGTCATGGGGGCTGAGCCCTAATGAATGGGATTAGTGCCCTTATAAAAGAGGCTTGAAAGAGTTCCCTCGTTCCTTCTGCCATGTGAAATTAGAGTGAGAAGACCATCTGTGAGGAAGTGGGTCCTTCCTAGACACCGAGTTGGCTGGCTCCTTGATCTTGGACTTCTCAGCCTCCTGAACATTGGAAATAAGTTTCTGTTGTATATAAGCTACTCAGTTTATCATATTGTGTTACAGCAGCCCAAACGGACTAAGCAACATCCTTAGAAAAGAATCCTGGTAATCCTTTGTGATGGATACAAATTGCAAAAGCCAACCCATGGTCTCCATGGCTCTAATATTATGCCTAGAAATCTGTCCATTATTCTACCACTAGAGTTATCTTCCTAGAATACAAGCTGGACCAAATCACTCTTTTCAGAAACTATCGGTTATCTGCATTTGCTGTGAAAATAGCTTAGTGTTTGACGCCCTCCACGATTTAATCCCACTCATTACTGCTGCAGCTACTTCTCATCCCTACCTATCTCTCTGCTCCAGATGGAGTGAAGTGCAGCAGGTGTACCAGAAAGAGCGTGGGCTTTGGAGTCAATCCAATGTCTTTGAACCACCATTTGGCCATTTATTAACTATCAGACTGTGGGAAGTCACATCATATTTGAGCCTCAGTTCCTCATCTGTAAATGAAGAAAATAATACCTGAACTTTGGAATCTACAGGGACGAGGAAAGTGGACTAAATGAGACAACATATATAAAAGTGGCTAGCATAGTTACAAACAATTAATGTAGCTCAGGACATATTAGTTTTTTCTTCTTTGGTTCCTAACTCTGGAGATTTTCCAGATTCCTGGAAAACTGCTTTCTTACTTTGCTGCCTCTCAAGGACCTATTAGTCCTTCGACTCTGAACTCACGGACCCCTTCCTTTTCTGGGTGGAATTAATGGATATTTCCTCTGGAATTTTTGTGCTTATATTGTAGTATTTTTTCCCCAACTGCTTTCTGTGATAATTAGTAGTTTGGTTGTCTGTCTTCCCTGCTAGACTGTAAACTCCTTGAGGATGGAAACCTTCCTTTGTTCCTCTTTGCTTCCGTCTTCTACAAAGCACACAATCCAGAACTTGGATGTTTTTGAAGCTCAAAACATGTTTAAATATGGCCATTTCTTTTAAGGCATGTAACAAATGTATTTAGCAAAGAGTTTTCCCTATCACCTAAATATTTTAATGTTAGCGATCATCTTTAGTAATAACAGCTAAGATTATCTTGAGCTCGAAATGCAATTATTATGTGAGGAAAATATTTCGAATGGAAATTATTTTTATGAAAAATCACTAAAAGCAGCATGTAGTTTATCTAATTAGGTAATAATTTTAAATGGTCTGAGTTAGCTTTGAAATGCTCTACAAATATTTTTGCTTGTTATTTTTCTGTAAAATCATTAGTAATGTTATTCTACTTCAAGATTATAAATATCCAAATTGAAGTGACTTCCTGTTTCTGGTACCCAAACAGTGTTCAAACCAGTCAAAAAAAATTTCTTCCTTGGATTTTAGAGGACAAAAGAACAGGCTAAAATTTTCAAAGTAGCTTTGAAAGGTTCAAATTAGCTTTGGTTTGAGCTCTTTTATATCTATGATTGCCTACTTGTGATTGACTGTTTGCTGTTTCAAAAGCAAAAAATTCTCCAAAACAGGACTTGACTCTTTACTTTCATACTTTAACTTTTCCATAATTAGATTTCATTGAGTCCTTTTGTTTAGCTGACTTTTGCATTATTCTGTGGAGTTGTAAAATTTTTTTAATGTTTCTCTATCCAGAGATCTAGAAAAAAAGGTCTTCATGGGCAACTTCTGCTGGTGGTACTGAACATATGCAAGGATAATTATTCTTTCAATCTATTAAAACGAATTCCAACACGTTTCTTAAAAACTTGATTAAAATGAACCTCTCCAGCTCAATCAAACAAAATTGCAGTATAACTTTAAAAATAGCTCTTATTGAGAAAATGCTCATGAAAATAAAGACCAAACCAATGTAGTTTACTCCAAAGGTGGATTGGGGAGAAATTTGAATGTTGGATTACTGCTTCTTTTACAGGGGTCTCTGAAAGTTCTGAGTAATCCTAGATTGTGATTCTAAATCAACCAGCAATTCTTAAAGTTTCTCTAGGTAATCTCGTCACCTTCATTTGGTGAACAGATAAATGAAAAATAATGTACACCTTCAAATTATCTCATTGAGAAACCTATTGGTTTTTTTACAAGGTAAGTACATAAGAACTTCTGTGTATGTGTTTGCTAAGCAAAAAAAAAAAAAAGTTCTTACTTAAAAATAAGAAGTTGAATCAATTTCCAAAAGCTTTTTCTTTATTAAAAAAAAAAGTAGTACATGTTTCCATGTTATATTAGTTTCCTAGGGTTGTTGTAACAAAGTACCACAAATTGGGTGGCTTAACAACAGACATGTATTCAGTCACAGTTCTGGAGGTTAGAAGTCTGAGATTAAGGTATTGGCAGGGTTGGTTCCTTCTGAGAACTGTGAGGAAGAGTCTGTTCCATTCCTCTCCCCTGGCTTCTGGTGGTTTGCTGGCAATCTTTGTGGAAGCATCACCGCAATCTTTGCCTTTGTCTTCACATAGTATTGCCCCCATGTGTGACATCAGTGTCCAAATTTCTCCTTTTTATAATTGGATTAAATGCCCACCCTACTCCAGTATGACTTCACCTTAATGTAACTAATTACATCTGCAATTTCCAAATATTTCCAAATAAGGTCACATTCTGAGGTACTGGGAATTAGGATTTCAACAGATGAATGGGGGGGGGGGAGGCACAGTTTAACCCAAAATACATATGAATACATTCATCTTAGATAACTACAAGGCACTGTGTAAGTGAGAGACCCAGACTCTCTGGACCTCAGATTTCTCATTTCCTAGGAAAGGTGACGGTGACTGCTCTTATTCCCAAGATGATGAGTCCCCAGGAGCCCAAGGACTGACCTAACTGGAAAGGCTGAGAGGCAAACAGGTCCAGACAAGTACCTGGAAGCAGTATTGTCTCCTCACCACACCACCAGTGCCAGTGGAGGACAGTCTTTTGTTTCACTCAACTGCGACCCTTGTACATAGCTATACTTCATTACCAGCATGGCAGGAGCTGCCCAAGGGGTTCCTTCCCTGTTACTAGAACGGCGTGGCTCCCACCTTTTACCCTCCCGGTACTAGGGCAGTTGCTATCGCAGGTTCTCACATCTGGCTCTATACTCTCCTCTGATTTAGTAGCACCCTGGCCAACTAATGCCTCTAACCCTCCCTTTCCCAAACTCTGCCTTATTCTCTGAAGACTAACAGGCAAACTTGATGTTTAGCCCAGGCCTTCATACCACCTCCTGACAATGGATGCTTAACTGCACACTCAACAGTTCCTCTTATCACATGTCCTATTACATCTGAAACTCTCCAATAACCATATTGTCAAAGCTATACATAATGTGTTCTTAATTCCTATAACAGAATTTGCTGCAATCCAACTTTTGGATCAATACATTTATATAGCCAGTAAACCAGCCAAGAAATATTCCAGCACTGATTGTGCTCACAAATGGATACTATCAACATCTTACAATATATTTAATAAAACCCAGTATACTGCATACTCATAGACAGGCTTTCAGGGTCATGGAAGCATGGGCTGAGAGAGGCCTTTAAAAGATAGAGATAGGTGCCTCCCTGGATATGTGATACATGGAAAGAAAATCAATCTACTGGGAAGATCAGTGAGAAAGTTAATATTACATGTCAACTTGGTGAGGCTATGGTGCCCAATTGTTTGGTCAAATGCTAGTGTAGATGTTGCTGTAAAGGTATTTTGTAGATGTGATTAACGTTTACCATCAGTTGATTTTAAGTAGAGGAGACTACCCTCAATAATGCCTCATCGATTCAGGCGAAGGCCTTATGAGCAAAAACTGAGGTTTCGGGGAAAAGAAGGAATTTTGCCTCAAGACTAATGTGAAAATCCTACCTGGGTTTCCAGCCCGCCAGCCTGCCCTAAGCATTTTGGACTTGCCAGTCGCTGCAATCATGAGAGCTAATTCCTTAAAAAAGTTCTCTCTTTCTCTCTCTTTCTAGAGGGAGATAACATCTTATCTAGGGAGCTAAGATATAAGCTACATTTCATTTATATATCTATATCTATCTGTATCTATATAACTCCTGTTTGTTCTATTTCTCTGAAGAACCCTGACTGATACAATCAGATTATTATTATTTTTTCTTTTTTTGCAGCTGGCTGGTACGGGGATCTGAACCCTAGACATTGGTGTTAACACTGAGCTCTAACCAACTGAGCTAACTGGCCAGCCTCCAGATTCATTCTTAATGGTGGTCAAGTAAACAGGATGAATTGTGTGAATAAGAGATTAGCAATGAACTAATCAAGAGGTTAGAAACAGAATCTTCAGCAATTTTTCATTCTGGGTAGTAGGGAAAGACAGAAAGAGAAAGATAATGGCATTTGACAATTCCAAATGATTTGCATTCTACTTGGAAGTTGTACCAGTAAGGCAAAGTACTAAGAACAATGTCTAAGATGTTGCTTAAATGTACATAGCTCAGATCCCAAGATGGAATAAGTTCTTAACCTATGTCTACAAATAAATGCTTAGAAAATTCTCCTAATGACAGACTGTAAGCATAAGGTGGACTTTCCTCCATCTCTACACAGTTCTTGAAAAGATGCAATAAGTAGGTTATTCTCGCCTCAAAGGCAATAAAATGAATTATGGATGACTCAATGGCTAGAACTGAACAGACAAAAATGTAAATCTTCTGGGCCAAAAATAAGCTAATTAAATCAAAGCTCAAAAGGCAAACAGTAGACATGGGGGAACTACTTATTAGTAATATGGAATAGAATTAATAGTGTTAATATCTAAAGAGATCATAATATTCAGTTAAAAAAAAACCCAATAAATAACTGTACAAAGGTTTTTACTAGAGAATTCTCAAGACAGATTATTTAAATGGCTGGCAAACATTTGGAAAAGAAAAGCCCAACCTCACTAATTCAAAGAAATGCAAACCAAAGCAACAGTGAGATTCCATTCTCCACCTCTCAAATTAGCAAAGATGAAAAGAAATGAAGCTATCTGTGATGGTGCTAGTGAGAGCAAATAGCCTATTGGAAAGCAATTTGGCAATACCTAAAGCCCTGTGACCTAGTAATTCTTCTTTTGGGAATCTACCTAAAGAAGAGTTGAGTCCCCAAAATATTTCCTACAGCACTATTCAAAATAGAGAGAAATTGGAATATCCTACCAAAGAAGAATGTTTTATTCATTCAGTTATTAAAATATTTATTGAGAGGCTACTATGCAATCATGTCCTAAGATTCTAAATAATGACTAGCTGCTCTGGATGAATCTACTTTTAAAATAAGTATATGATCCCCATACCAACTAGCATCCAAAAAAAAAAAAAGCAAAATAAATAAATAAAATAAGTATGTGTATATGATTACACATAGGCTTATATATGCTGGAAGGCTACACAAAGAACTGATGTAACAGAGGGCCTTGGGGAAAAGAGCTGAGTGTGGAGTAGGAGAATCACTGTTCACTGTACTCTTTTATACCACCTTGACTTTTTAAAACACGTACATATATTACATCAAAGTTTTGAAAGCACTTGGTGCATATCTAATCTTATTTTTTATGGAGATGTCTTCAGTTACTTTTAAGTCATTTCATGGGTGTTATTCCCTGGTGTTGAAAACTCTTCAATGGAAAGACCTGTTTTCTATTTCTTTGTTTTCTCCCATACTGCTTAGCACAATTTGGGCACATAGTAGGTGTTCAAAAATACTTGCAGAGCAAAAAATAATGTAATTTGGTGCTCATATACCCAGAGTAGAAGCTAAAATAAACAATTCTGAATATAGCTTTAATGCTGACTGTGTGTTTTAAAACATTTAACTTGCCTTTTACATTATAGTTTGCTAATCTGCCAATGCAGGAGAACAAGATAATTGATGGAATCCTATACAGAGAAATGCAAAATGATCTTTTAATGTCTGTATATCTACCCATAATCTAAATAGTTAAATTGATTTAAAGACCCCTTAAAATCAAGTAAAAAAACATACAGATAGCCTCAAGGTTTTAATTATTACAAAAACCAAAAATTGTAATATAGGCTTCTATTTTGTGTGTTTATAAGTAATCAGACATGTTTTAATATATTTTGGAAGGCTTTTGTAATCTACAGCAATTCATTTATCAAACAGTTTTTTGCCTGTATTCTCCTCTATTATGAAAAACAGGGAACAGAGTCGTAATGGAAATAAGTTGCATTCACCATTCTCTTTTCTACGGTTTCATAAATGAATGACATCAGTTGAAACCGGCACCTGGTTACTAAATCATTGATTCTCTTCTCTGACCCCTCCACTCTAACTGGTAGCCATTTATTTCCAAAATACCTGCTAAAGAAATTGGCTGGCAAACTACCAAGAGGAAGTATACTTCACTAAATGAAGTTCCTGAAATGCAGGGTTTGTTTTTTGTTTCTTTTTGCTCTGCCAGCAACTTCAGATTATGAGAAAGCACTTTCTCTGCATTGCATAGCATAAAACAGTTCAGGGCTGTTCCAGAAGGTACAGCCACTATTGGATACAAAGTACAAAGCGGAAGGAAAAGCTTGAGGAAGGGAATGAAAGAAATTTGAACAAAGGATCTGTTTTTCTGTCTGAAATTCACAGAAGGAATCAGGTTTATCAGGTACTAGTGAAAAGGCCAAACCAGTGTGACAACCCAGAACTAGAGGCAGAAGTGTAAATAAGGTTTATTGATAAGGGAGTGAAAAAGACCAAACTGGGACTGACTGGTTAGCTCACTTGATTAGAGCATGGTTCTGATAACACCAAGGTCACGAGTTTGGATTCTCTTACGGCCAGATGCCAAAAGGAAAGAAAAGGACCAAGCTCAGTTGAAAGCCTACTGAGCGAAGTTCTCTCAGCTGGTTGAAGGGGATTTTGCTGCAAAATTCCTCAACGGAAGGAATTCCACAGACACGTTTAAAAGAAGTTAGGCTAGATAGAGGGAAATAGGAAATTCTTATTAAACTAGAAAATTAAGGTTGAGATGCTAGTAACAATTCCTTCTCTCCACAACACCAAAGTGGTATTTTTATCCCCATTTTACAGATGAAGGAGGCACAAGACCATACAGCTATGAAGGATAGAGCCAGACTAGAACTCCTGTCCACCTCAGCCCAGTAATTCCCCTCCTTTCCGTGCTGCCTGCGGAAATGTTCAACAGTCAGCAGAGAGGACATCTGTTAGCTACGGTTTGGTCAGTTGCTGTAAATGTGTGAAGGGAAATCAGCATGTGGGACACTTCTTGTGAAATTTTTGCCGTAACATTAAGTTAAATCTCACCTTTGGGGAACACATAATGAAGGGCACAGAAAAGCTTTTAACTCCTTTATATCCTGAACACATAGGAATGGAAATAACAACCAGTCATAATGACACGCTAAAAGACTTGGCCTATTTTTAAAAATGGGGCTGCTTTATCCTGGAGATGGAAGGCTAAAAAGAGATGTAGCATTCTTCAATTCAAAAATTAAAAAATAGACTATAGGGACTTGCTGATATTTTAAATCACATGTGTCCTGGAATTGATGAATTGGCTTAATGTGCTCTAGTCTGATAGTAGAGATTTATGGGTTGAAGGTTTTGTTTTGTTTGTTGCTGTTGATTAGTATGTTAGAACTAGAAGGAGCCAAAACATTGTTCAGCTCCTAATTTTACAGAGGACAGTATTATGGGCCCAAACTCTCCATGCCTACTATCATTCCACATCTTCTTCAATCCTAAGACTCCTTAACCAGGCATCATTTACTTTGTTTCCAAAACTACCACATCATGTTGTCATCTCACTCCAGGGTGGGGTGGCCAGGGTCTCCACTGAAATCACCCTTAGACCACAGCTGCATCCAAAGGCCCTTAACTTCAGGCTTTAAGCCCTGCACTTTCCCCATCGCCCTGTCGTGCCTCTTTCCCAGCTCCCATCCCTGCACCATATTACAAGTGAAAAATATAGTCTCTTAACTGGCAAAGATAGAAATGTGACAAAATCACCATCATAAAGCAAATGAACAATTTTTAAATTTATTAATTAATTTTAATTGTGGTAAAAATCACATAACATAAAATTTACCATTTTGACCATTTTTAAATGTGCAGTTCAGTGGCATTAAGTACATTCACACTGTGATGCAACCATCACCACCATCCATCTCCAGAATTCTTTTTATCTTGCAAAACTCTGTACCCATTAAACAAAAACTCTCCACTCTCCTTCCCTGCAGCCCTGGCAACCACCATTCTACTTTCTGCCTCCATGAATTTGACCACTCTAGGAAGCTCATATAAGTGGGATCCTACAGTATTTGTCCTTTTGTGACTGGCTTATTTCACTTAGCTTAATGTTCTCAAGGTTTATCCATGTTGTAGCCTGAATCAGAATTTCCCTCCTTTTTAAGGTTGAGTAATATTCTGTTGCATGTATATACCAGATCTTGTTTATCTATTCATGTGTCAGTGAACACTTGGGTTGCTTCTGCCTTTTGGTTATTAAACTGATTTTTTCAGTCTTGCATTTGTACAGAAATTTTAAAGAAAGTTTAAAAATACTTTTATATATACAAGGGGTCTTCAAAAGGTTCATGGAAAATACATATTATGAAAAAATTATGCATGGGTTGTAAAAATTTTTGCATCAAAATAAACTCATACTAACTTGTTATAACACGTCTGAACAAGATCTAGTTTGAGGCACTAAGAAGGATAAGACATCAATTCAAAAAGAGCCCCTATCAGAGCAATATGAATTCTGCTAAAATTGGAATGAGAACAAACATCAAATTGATAGTGAATCTTGGGTGGAACGGGCCGAGCCTGTGGCGCACTCAGGAGAGCGCGGCGCTGGGAGTGCGGCGACACTCCCGCCGCGGGTTCGGATCCTATATGGGAATGGCCGGTGCACTCACTGGCTGAGTGCCCGTCATGAAAAAAAAAAAAAATAGAATCTTGGGTGGAAGAATGCTGAAATCGCTGACGGTTTATGAAAAGTTTATGGGGACAAGGCTCCAAAGAAATCAGCAATTTACAAGTGGATAACTCATTTTAAGAAGGGATGAGATGATGTTGAAAATGAAGCCCACGGCAGCAGACCATCCACATCAATTTTTGAGGAGCAAATTAATCTTATTTATGCCCTAATTGAAGAGGACCAATGATTAATGGTAGAAACAATAACTAACACCACAGACATCTCAACTGGTTCAGCTTACACAATTATGACTGAAAAATTAAAGTTGAACATACTTTCTGCTTAATGGGTGCCAAAACTGTTGAAACCAGATCAGCTGCAGACAAGAGCAGAGCTTTCAGTGGAAATTTAACTGGGATCAAGATCCTGAAGCATTTCTTTGAAGAATTGTAATAGGAGATGAAACATGGCTTTACTGGTACAATCCTGAAGACAAAGCACAATCAAAGCCATGGCTACCAAGAGGTGGAAGTGGTCCAGTCAAAGCAAAAGCTGACCAGTCAAGAGCAAAGGTCATGACAACAGTTCTTGCGGATGCTCAAGGCATTTTACATATTGACTTTCCAGAGGGCCAAAGAATGATAACGTCTCCTTACTATGAGAGTGTTTTGAGAAAGTTAGCCATAGTTTTAGCAGAAAACATCCCAGAAAGCTTCACCAGAGAGTTCTTCTCCACCACAGCAATGCTCCTGCTCATTCTTCTCATCAAACAAGGGCAGTTTTGTGAGAGTTTCAATGAGAAATCATTAGGCATCCACCTTCCAGTCCTGATTTGGCTCCTTCTGACTTCTGCTAATTTCCTCATTTTAAAAAATCTTTAAAGGGGACCCATTTTTCTTGTTTCCTATGCTTTTTTTTTAAAAAAAATTATAAAAGGCCACTGTTTTTCTTGTTTGTTTTTGGTGGCTGGCCAGTAGGGGGATCTGAACCCTTGACCTTGGTATTACAAGGCTACAATCTAACTAACTGAGCTAACCGGCCATCACTGTTTCCCATCCTTAAAAACACTTTAAAGGGCACCATTTTTCTTCAGTTAATAATGTAAAAAAGACTGCATTAACATGGTTAAATTTCCAGGACCCTAAGTTCTTTAGGGATGGATTAAATGGTTGGTATCATTGCCTACAAAATTGTCTTGACCTTGATGGAGCTTATGTTGAAAAATAAAGTTTATACCTTTTATTTTTATCTTTTAATTCCATTTTTCTGCAAACTCTTTGAAGTTCCTCATATGATCTCACTTTATTCTATGTGTCTTCTTCATTGCAGTGAGGGATAAATCCACAGGGTTATTATTTGACAAGTTATGAAAGAGAAGTCAGTCACAAAAGGTGCAAAACAACTATTCAAAGCACGCCATTGCAATCAGTCCATTGAGGCTTATCAAAGGCAAGGAGGGCGAAGAGGCTCCCAGCTTTGTTTTCCAGGGCATCCTGGGTATTGTGCTGCCCTTGCCATGCTGGGGAAGTCCAATGCCAGGTTAGAGAAAGCCAAGAGAAGGAAGGACTTGCCATGGACTCTGGCATTTATAATCTGCTGCCTCAAGATTTGATCACAGAAAAATATAATAGGTTAAATGTTGATATAATATAAACTCACTTGTAATTTGTTTGTTAAATGTAACATTTGTATAGTGCAGGATTAGGAAGATTTTTCCACCATGGCTATCCCCATCAGAGGGAAGTCTCTACAGAACTAATGATTAGAGAAAACCAGATGGTGAATGTGACAAGTATTTGATGAGTTCATCAACATTTATTCATTCGTCAACAAACATTTTTAAGGCCCTGGTAGGTATTTGCACTTTCACATGAGTTCTTGCAAGAACTCTCTGAGGCAGGCCTGATTAGCCACGTTTTATAGGGTTAGTATCAGCCACAGTGCTGAGAACAGCACAACACGTGGGCTCTGCAGCCAGGGGTCCTGGCCCGACTCCACCGTGACCAGCTGGGCCACCTGCAGGTGGGACTTTACCACACTGACTGTCGCTCTCCACATTTCTAAAATGAGGCCAATAAAACACCCACCTGCTAGGGCCGTTATGAGGATGGAAAGAGATAAAGTATGTAAGCAGTTTAGTCTGATGCCTGGCAGACAGCTGGCATTTAGTACCCATCACCCATTATTTCATATATGCATTCGTCTGAGTTTACCTGCCCAGCAACCCCATGAGGTATATAATCTAAACATGCCCATTATGTGGATGAGAATATAGAGGCTCAGAGAGGTTAAATAACAGAAGTGTAGGGTCAAAGCTGGTATCTAGTTCTGATTCCAGATCTTCTCCATATTACATCTGTCTGTGGAGCTGGAACCCCTGGACTGGAAGCCTTCAAGTGAAAGCATGTTCTACCAAAAGTCCTGGGGTGGCTGCATCTGGCTCCCCTGACTGCAGCTGGAGGAGGTCAACAGAAGCCTTGCTCAGTGCTGGGAGCTGGTTTTAGCCACAGTGGCATCCTTAACTGTGGAGCTGCCTGGGTACAAAATCTACACTCCAACTCTTTTTGTTTGTTTGTTTGTTTTTGGTGGCTAGCTGGTGTCAAAGCCTGGACCTTGATGTTTTTACTTGGCAGTTGTCCAGTATCAGATCCAAACCCTTAACCTTGGTGTTGTAACGCTGTGCTCTAACCAGCTGAGCTAACCGGCCAGCCCCTACACTCCAACTCTTGATGAACAGCTGCGCCGGTGACCTGTCCCACACACTCATTTGCAAACTCTGCTCCTGTCTTCACCCCTTCCCTCCTGTTTCAGGCTCCCTCTGCTTCTTCTCTCCTCTCTTACCCGCTCTTCCCTCCCACTGCCACCTTCTCACTCTCCACTTACCTCCAACCTTCTTTCTCTCTTCTCTAGCTTAATTTGGAATGGAACTAAATTATTCATTCTGTGTTTGTGAAACAAAGTGTTAAGTTTCCTGTTTTGAAGTTTTAAAAGCAAATGAATTGAATAGTTAAGCCGGGCTTTTAAAAAGCCACAAAAATCAGTGGCTTTGATAGATGGAAGGCAAATCTAGCAACATGTTAATTGTAGAATCTAAGTGGTGGATGGATGGGTGTTCACTGCATAATTATTTCAACTTTCCTGTATGTTGGGAAATTTTTACAATTAAATGTTGGGGGTGGGTGGGAATCAGTGGCTTTATATCTGTGACTTTCAACTAATTTTTTTTGTTGTACAGAGGGCTAGGAGAGTGGCATCAATATTAAAAAGATTTCTCTTCTGTCCTGGCAGAGAGCAATTGGGGATGTGGGGGTGGGGGGCTGTCAGTCTCCTTTGGCAAGAAAATCACTGGGGCTCACCCAGGGCTGGCAGTCAAGGGAGGCACCCTCAGACAAAGCCAGGCAGAAGCAGACACTCAGCTGCCAGCTTTTCTGGGAGGACCCGTTAGTCTCACCAGAAGCTTCAATCTCAGCAAAGAGAATGTGTGAACTGAGCTGACTTGAGCTGCCCAGGTTGTTTCACAAGATAAACAGCCATAGGCAGGTATCATTCACAGAACTCCATCTCGGTCTTCCCCATCTGTTGGTTCACATTGCCCAGATCATGAAGCAGTGCCTCCAGCTGCGCAAGGCACAGAGCCGACCCGGTCTCTGGGACTGAAGGTCCTGCTGGAAGAGATGATGGTGGTGTATTTGGCTGGGGATGCTGGAAAAATTCGCAGTGTTTTCATCACTGCTGCTGCTACTGCTGGTGTTATCAGTTGAGCTGTTTCTGGATGCTTTTTCTGAGCTGCACCTCCACTTAGCCTTATGAATTCTCTCCTGACTACAGCACTAGAGAGGAAGCTGCAGCAGTAATATATGCCTTGCTGGCTGGGGGAGGGTGTGCCATAGAGTCCCCTCCCTCCCCCATGTGCATGACATGAGAGATCTCAGAGGGACCTACTGGGCACTGCACAAAGACACAAGCAGATTAACTATGCATGGCTTGTCAGAGCTTCAGATTAGAAACCACCTAAACAGCCATCCTAGGGGACTGGTTAGACAAATGATGGCACATCTCTGTGATAGAAGCCATGCAGCCCCCTTTTCAAAAAGACAAGAAGATGCTTTAGGTATTAGATGAGGAATAGTTTCCAAGCTATATTGTTAATTAGAAATAAAAAGGAAGATCAGAACTGTGTATGTAGTACGTGCCCATCTGTAGAATTTTATAAATATATACTTCTATGGTTATACATGCAAGAATATATTTGGTTGGAAACACAAAAAAGGTTGTCTTGGAGGATGAGGACTGTAGCAGGGGTGAGACGAAGAATCATATTCACTAGACAGAATATACTTTTCATGTTATTTGACTTTTATTGTGTGTATATTTTCTATTTTTTAAAAAGTTACATACCTAAAACAAGTAGAAACAAAACCAGACTCTCAATGCAATAACATCACAACTGTAGTATTTGTGAGCTGCCCCATGCTCGCTTTTTTTATTTACTAAATATTGGGGCTGGAGGGTTGGAGACCAGCTTATATTGGATAGTGAGGATCTGCTGGGGAGATCCTACCAGCCTGCAGTGGTATCTATTCTGGAAGCCCCAACACCACCACCACCAGTACCCCAGTGTAGGTTCCCTTGGGCATTTGCAGCTCTGATTTCTGATTTTAAGATAACTGGTTTGTTAAGAGGGGAGGAAAAGGAAGCCAGGAAAAGTTGGAGTTTGGACTGGAAGGTGTGGCCACATTCATCAGTGTAGGTGTTTCCAGGAGTCTCCCTGGGAGTTAGCTATGCAGTCCCCCCCCCCCCCGACATTCCCTAGGGCTCTGGCCCCCTGGGAACACTTGACCCCAAACTTTGATGACAAGCTGCCTGGGTTTTCCATCCTGGCTCCACCATTCACTGGATGTGGGAGTTGGGATAAGATAAATTTTCTAAGCCTGTTTCTTCATCCAAAAGTAAGAGGGATGGTGAGGATGAGGAAAGAATAATGCTACTAATGTCATAAGGTCGTGGTTAAAATTAAGCTGTCAATACATGTCTGGCTAGCTCAGTAATATTGTGGATTCTGGAGCCAGACTGCCTGGGTTTTAATCACAGCTATACTATTTTCTAGTTTTGTGACTTTTGGAAAGTTACTTAATCTTCGTGCTTCAGTTTATTCATCTATAAAATGAACATAATAATAGTATCTCTATCATAGGGTTTTAATGAGACATAACCAGTTAATACTTGTAAAATGCTTAGAACAGTGCCTGCTACATAGAGATTTTTGAGGTAGATAAGGCCTTAGCCCAACCTTTTATTTGTAATGAGGAGGAACGTGACCCAGAAGGGGACTGGCCCAAGAGGTTTCTATTGATTAATGACAGATCCAGGAGGAAAACCCAGTCTCCCAGACTCCAGTCTAGAATATTTTCCACTGTTTACTTCAGGCAAAAATCTTTTCCTACCTTGTGGTATAAAATTAGAAAGGCGTGAGGAAAACTCTGTTTTGGATCAATTAAAATGCTATTGAGTTCAAATTCAGTTGTGTCGTCATAGCCAAGCTTCCTAAACTCTCTAAACCTCCTTTTCCTTGGGAACAGGATGAGGATAACAACATGTACCTCAAAATGTTGTTGTGGTAAGTAAGCTTATATATGTAAAATGCCTGGCAAATAGCATTTCTCAATAAATGGTAATAACAGTAATGCTAATTTACAAAAGGTGATGGTGTGGTTAGAATCAAGAATCCTACAGCTGTGGATAAACAGTTTTCATTCCTCTTTTTCAGGGGTTTGTAAACTAAATAGTTATGATGTGGATAATTATTAACTAAACAGACTCATTCTGATAACAGTTATTTTAAAACAAATTGGAAGTGTAAGCATAAACTCTCTGATATCAGGGGTAGGGAAGAGTTGGTTTTATGAGATGTGACTATGAAATGACATGGTACATAGATTGGTTTTTAAGCTGGGTAATAATGTTTCTGATCAAAAGTAGTTGTGAGGGTTGGCTGGTTAGCTCACTTGGGAGAGTATGGTGCTGATAGACAACACCACGGTCGAGGGTTCGGATCCCCTTACTGGGCAGCTGCAAAAAAAAAAAAAAAGTGGATGTGGTGTCATCAGAGAAATGCAAATTAACACCACAATGAGAACCAATTGCTGTTCACTAGAAAGGCTAAAATTTGAAGACTTGACAGTATCAAGTGTTAGTAAGGATGGAGCATCTGGAGTCCTTATATACTGCCAATAGGAGTGCAGAATGGTAAAATCACTTTGGAAAACAGTTTGGCAGTTTTGTATAAAGTTAACCATAATCTTGCTATATTAGTTATCTATTTCTGTATAACAAATTATCCCCAAATTTAGTGGCTTAAAATAGCATTAATCATTTATTTTAAAACCTCTCCTGGTTTCTGGGGGTCAGAGATTGAGACAGGGCACATGTAGAGGATAGCTTGTCTTTGCTACACTGCATCTGGTTCACAGGTGGAGGACTCTGAAGGCTGGAGACAAATCACCTGAGACTTGTTCATTTATGCATCTAGTAGTTGATGCTGGTATCAGCTTGGGAGGTGGTGGTGTATCACCTGGAGTGCCCACACATGGCTTCTCCATGTAGCCTGGGCTTTCTCACAACATAGAGCCTGGGTTCACAGGGCAAGCCTCCCAAGAGAGGAGACAGGGGAAGAAAGAGAAGGATAGAGGGAGATAGAGAAATAGATCCTTGAAGGCGGGGATCACATATCATCCATCTTACCTCACAACATCTTCAGCCTGGTAAACAATCTCATTGCTTTAACAAGTGAATTTCTCAAAATGAGTTTGTTAGCTTAATGATTAATTAAGCTTGATGGTTAATTTTATGTATCAGCTTGGTTGGGCCACAGTGCCCAGATATTTGGTCAAATGTTACCCTAAATGTGTTTGTGAGAGTGTTTTTGGGTGAGATTGATTTTTTTTTTTTTTTTTTTTTGGCAGCTGGCCAGTATGGGGATACAGGATCCGAACTCTTGACCCTGCTGTTACAAGGCCACACTCTAACCAGCTGAGCTAACCCACCAGCCTGAGAGTAACATTTAAATCAGAGTTAAGCAGATTACCCTCCATATTGTGGGTGGGCCTCCTCCAATCATTTGAAGGCCTGAATGGAACAAAAGACTCACCCCTTGCCCTCAGTCCCTCCCTGTCAGGCAAGAAGGAATTCTGGGAATTCTGCCAGCAGAGGTCCTTTAGACTTCAAACACAACATTGGCTGTGTTCCCTGGTTCTCCAATTGTCTCTTTCCTGGGTATCCAACCTGCCAGCCCACTCTGCAGATTTTGGACTTGTTAGCCTCCATAATCACAAGTCAATTCCTTAAAATAAATCTGTCTCTATAAATATATATATATATATATATATATATATATATTTTTTTTTTTTTTTTTTTTTGTCGTTTTTTCGTGACCGGCACTCAGCCAGTGAGTGCACTGGTCAGTCCTATATAGGATCCGAACCCGCGGCGGGAGCGTTGCTGCGCTCCCAGCGCAGCACTCTACCAAGTGCGCCACGGGCTCGGCCCTGTCTCTATAAATATACACATCCTATTGGTTCTATTTCTCTTGAGAACCCTGACTAATATAGCCTGGTTTCCTAGTATCACCAAGACCATGTGCTTCTTGTCCAGAAGTTTCTGCCCTTGGTTCATAACTGCAAATGCGATTTTCATGTAGACTATTTCCTGCATTACTTCTTAATAATTGACAATGTGCCCCTAACACACAGTATTTACATATTGGCTGTAAAGCCGTGTAGCAAGGTGGCAGTACTCAGTAGTTTTCTGAGGAGAATGTGAACAGGAGCCATAACATGGCTCATCAGTAATCTGTTGCAAAGAAGCTGTGCTCATCAGTGCAGAAGAAAGTCTTTCATTACTGGAAAACGTGAATCGACTCAAGTGAAACAGAGTTCTGTCAGCTTATGAAACTTAATTATGTTTTTAAGTTTGTAAATTAGTCTAAGTAAAGACATTTAAAAATACCCAATTTCCAGTTTGAACTGATGGGAAATTAACCGCAAGAATGCAAACTTCTAGTGTGTTAAGAAATTATTTCAATTTCTTAACGGTGTCTCCCAGCAAAGGTTTGTGCTTTAAATTTTGTGTCAATTCTGCATCAAAGTTGCCTGATTACCATTTATATGACAAACTCCAGAAAATTCTAAACTTTCAGAATAAGAACATTCCCCAGAGAAGAGAAATTATACTGGGGGAAAAAAAATCAGTACGTGGCTTAAGTTTTTCACCCTTGCAGAGTTAAGAAAAACACTTAGGCATCAGGACAAAAGCTCCCTTGTTTAAGCACTTCCCCAGCTGTACTTCAACTAAATATATCCTGGGCAGAGTGTTTTCATTTCTCCACCCCACTCCTGGGCCAATCACATGGTGACAAACTGCTCAGAGGCCCCTTGGGACTGGCACTGCAGAGGTACAGCCTTGGTTACAGGGCCTCGCGTTCCTTTCTGGCATGGGCCTGTTCGGGGCTGCCTGGCTTCCCCCCAGAGGCTGCAGGGAGCCCAAGGCAGGCGCATTGCGGGCTCTGCTTAGAGCCAGGCCTTCATGGGTTAACTCAGCGGCCTCTGTCTGGAATTCAGGCACCACCTGGGCTAGCAGCATGAATGAGTCATTGTTTCCCTCTGCGCAGGCTGAGGAGTGCTTCTTGGTGTCAATAACCAAGGCAGAGTAAAATTGTTTTTTCCCTTTCAACATAACCGATTTTCTAAAACTGAATATAGAACTGGGAATCTGGAGAGTGTGTTTCTTCTGCAGCAATGGTAGCCTAGGTTACCACCTTTGAGTTGGTCTGCGGGGACAAAGGATTTAAATTTACTGTCTACAAACAGAAAGAGGCCTAACGCCAGAGCTTTCATTTACAGCTTTGTGTTACAGTTCTATAAAATAAAGCAAACTTAGTTTAAACCTCTAGTCTGTCTAAACCTGTGGTGTGACTACAGGTTTAGTGACTGGATTTTAGTTATATCACTCACAATTTGTATAAATGAGTATTTTGACTGGTAATTTTCCCATAGCTAAATATGACATGTATTTACTGAAGTTCATACACAAATCTTCCACACCCCTATTTCTAAAGCAGTGTATTAGTAATCAGGCTCCACCTCCAATTTTCCTATATGCTGGCCCTTCCTTGTTTTCAGCTAATTTTACACTCCTTGGAAAACTGGAGTGGTTGATATCCCAGACGGTGGGCTCTTTTGTCTTGATTAAGCACATCTCAGTCCAAAAGCTAGAGCCAGAACTATAAAGACATTTTACTACCTTTCTACGAGTGTGTCACATACAACACATTTTGAACTCTTTTTTTCTTTGTTCTCTTCCTTCTACTTAGCTACATTTTTAGATGCTTAAAGGAAAATACTCAAAAAGGAAGATGTGGCAAAAAGAAATAAGTGTAGAAAGGAAAGGAAGAAAAGTACTGTGTGGATTCAGAACCGAGGTTTTAATTCAAATCTGGGAGTTTAGCATGCAGCGGAGTACTTTCTTCATCAAATTAAGTAACAGCCCTGAACAGATTCCAAATCACTCTGACTTTAAACAGGGATGAGGACAGTTGATATTGAAGAAGAGAGAATGGACACGGGGCATGGAGATTAAATGGGCCACTTAATAAAATGGTAATAGATGACTTTATTTTAATTGATATCAGTCTGTGTAACCTTTAAATTTCTGCAGTAACAGGGACTGGTTTGGCTTTGGCTAGTTTGTGTGATTTACCTGGCTACTCTATCCCATGAATGGAAACTCATGCAGACTCTGAATTAGAAAGATTCAAAATAACAAGAAATATTTTCTTGCCTTTCAAATCTATGCTATAATTTAGCAAACTGAGTATCTCTCTCTGATCACCTTAAAATAAAGTCAGGTATCAAAATATTTGATTTGCATTACACTTCTTGAAGCTAATGAAACCCTGCTATTAAGTGTTTCTCCATTTTTGTAGACAGGATACAACTATTGCAGCATGTTTGCAGAAATGGCAATACTCAAAGCTTCAAATTCGCACATTTAACCCCAAATACATGTGTAGTTCTCCGAGTGAGCCCCTTTTACATCACATACCAGAAATCTATTTGCCAACGAGCTTCCTTAGCTTCTAAAGA
Organism: Cynocephalus volans; assembly: GCF_027409185.1. Lineage (NCBI taxonomy): Eukaryota > Metazoa > Chordata > Mammalia > Dermoptera > Cynocephalidae > Cynocephalus > Cynocephalus volans. Next base: position 50,414,338 of record NC_084462.1, read on the forward strand.
TTTTGTGGTCCTTGTACCAAGAATGATGGTTGAATTATCTGGAAGATTGTGACTTGAGACAAGCAGAAGGAACACAACACCACTATGTGCAATATGATTTGGGTCTTTCAACAGAGACTGGAAAAACATTTCTGGGCAGCTTCTAAATTCTGAGGGAAGTGCTTTATTTCCATTTTCTCATATGTCAGCCACCTTCCCCACGTCCTTACTGAGTCTTTTCATCAAAACAAGGCTCTCGGGATTCTAACTTTGCTTTAAGTCCTTTCTAGAGGGTGATGAGTTCCTTCTGCTTTTCTCAAGTCCAAAGTAAAGGCAATTTGCATAGCTGATTGTTCTTTCTCCAAGTGAACATAGCTCTTTCACCACCAGTTTAATAAATGTAAAATTCTGATGCATTCTTACCCTTGAGAATCCTTGTTGTATACCTTTGAGTTGTTTTAAGTGGATCTAAAAGGAAAACTGAAAAAAGTAAAAAAAAAATAAAAAATAAAAAATAGAAGGAAAGCTGGTGGTTCTTAAGGACAGGATAGGTCAGAATCAACTCTGAGGCATTTCCTAACTGACCGCACCCCCAACCACTGCTCTAATACTTCTACAGATTTGGAAAAGACTAGCATGTCCAAGCAAAACAATAATTTAATGACTTTAAAATTCCCAGGCAAGGAGAAGGGGACTTGTTTTATTTCATGATATCATGGCATGTGTGGAGCAGAGAGGGACACTTGCCTTCACTTCATGTTATCATTCCACAGTCAGTAATGCCATCAAAGGACAGTGAACACACAGTGTTCAGAAAGACTCCAGTCTATGAAACCAGATAAGATTTTTTTTTTTTTTGGTGGGGAGCGCTGGCCAGTAAGGGGATCCTTACCCTTGACCTTGGTGTTTTAACGCTGTGCTCTAACCAACTGAGCTAACCAGCCAGCCCAAGGTTCTTATTCAAACAATGTAAAGCTAAGTTATGAGAATTTAGGGGGAACTAATAATTTAAAATTCTTCCTTGAAAATAAAAACTTTATTGAACAAATCTCTGGAATTAAAACAATGTTTGTAATTTCTGAAATATGGTTTTGTTACCTTGGTTGATTTTATGTGAGACGGAATATTGATACCCTACTATTTCACATGTGCATCAGCACTTATTGGTGTTTAGAGAGCAAAGATAGTATTTAGACACTCGTTTTGATATGTAAGCATTGATAGCAACAGGACTAACAATTTTCTCGTTTGTAAGTTTAGCCAAACAGTTCTTAGTTCTACCTAGCAAACATTGTCTATCATACATAAGGTGCTGTGGATAATGCTCTGAAAAACAAATTACCTGCATGAAGTGAACTTTTTTGGTGTGCATTCTATGTCTTTGGAGTCATTGAGGACAAAAGGCATATTCATGAACTCAGCTCACTGGTTTTTGCTAAGATAGTGGCTATAGGAATCTGAGTATTGTATGCACACTTAACCAAAATGCAGCAAATGTTAGAAAAGATGTTCAGGGTGAAATTAAAGAATGGGCTAAAGGTGGTAATTTGGGGAGTCTCTTTAAGTGAAAGGTTTGGGATATTAACCTTTTGCTGAACTTGTTTTTCATTCCTTCTTTCTACTCCTCCCTCCTCAAACAGTTTTGAATATGTACTTTAAGGGTCAAATATGCATAGAGGCCAGGAAGATAACTTCATAAGCAAAGCGGACGGATTTAAGAAAAAAGGAGACAGACACATTTTATGTGCCTAATAAACACAGAGGCAACTCTTCATTTCCACAAGGAAATGGGCTCCCTCCCATTATTCTTGAAAAATGCTCTGGTCTTGTTTCTTCAGTCTTTTCTCTTTTTTTGTATAGTGAGAAATATTTTACTTCAAGAAAAATATTGGTGCAGACTCAATGTAAATGACACCTCATACTTTGCCTCAATGGGGAAGTAATAGGAACAGCACAGGCTGTGGCAAAGTGGACTGCTCATGTCCCACCGACAGTGGCAGCCACAATCCTGCACCAGGCACCTGCTGCCAAGTGGAAGTGGGCCCAGGATGGCCATATCTTATTCTTCAAGAGAAACCGAAGTCCCTGATTTGTATGTGAACACATTTTAAAATGTGGACTCAAATTAAAAAACAAACAAAACAACAAATTTAAAGGGTCAAACAAAACAGTTTGTAGGTCTGTAGGTCACCAGTTTGACATCTCAGATCTACTCATGTAGGTACCCTACTGTGAGGTGCTGGGAATACAAAGATAAAAAAAATAAGATCTTTGAACATAAAATAAGAAGTTTATGGACTGGAAGATTAAACGTGACTACACACATGTAACTCTGTGAGTGCTGTAATAGGGGAAATTACCAAGTGGTCTGGGAGCCCAGGGGAGACCAAATGATGCAGGAGAGTGAGCAGGGAGGTGGGTCAGGGAAGGATTCCACAAGGAAAGGATAGCTGAGCTGTCTTGCTTGTGAATCCAAGCAAGCAGAAACGGTGGAGGAAGGTGGTCTCCCCAGGTATCAGCACATGCAAATACACGTAGCCACAAGCAGCCTGACTTTTTTGACAAAGAAGCTAAGGTAGGATTCTAGAAGCAAGGGCGTCTGAAGATCAGGAGGTCAGTGAAGAGAAGAGGGCCTTCCTGCTAGGCATCTCCAAGGCCGTGCATGGAAGAGGGAGGACTGAAGAGTGGAGACACAACTAAAAAGAACATTAAAGCCAGTTGCCCGTTTGGCATTTCTTGAACACATTCTCTTGATCTGGTGCAGCATGCTGCAACTCTTCAGCATCTGCTAGAAATTAGGTTTAATTTCAAAGAAATCAGGAAGTAAGAATTTGAATCAAAATAAAGAATTTAGCCCTCTGCATATGGTAACACATTTCTGGCTTCCTAATATTTGACTCATTATTTTGTCCATGCAAAGGGTGGGCCAGAGAGGTAAAAATTTAATGCAAGCAGACTCTTTGATTGAAAGAGCTGGAGTCTGTATCTTGTGTCGGGTTAAATACAAATCTAATAAGTAAATATCCCAGTACAGAAAGGGGAAAAGATTCTCCTCCCTCCCTTTCTTTCAGCATGTATTTTAGAAAACTTATAATTTTAAATTCTTTCTCTACCCCTTTGAGACGTATGTAAATCTTCTTAAAAGCTAAACAGGCCTCCTGCCAGCTTTACAACCCAGGAATGTCTTTCTCAATGACCTGGAAGCTGTCTCTCTGAAATGTAATCAGCACAGAAGATAGCGTCCCTATTTCCCAGTTTCTGTGGGAAGGTAGAAGTCTAACTCCACTGAGTGCACTGCGCCAAGTTGCAAACCTAATTCCTGTTATAAAAGTATGTTTATTTTTCCTTTGGCTTAAGATAATTTGCTAACAGATTATCAGCTACCAATTATCAGGTGAATTTTGGATGAACAATGTGTAACAAACAGTGCTGTCAAGTCCTCCTACTTGGGGAAAAGATATCTGCCTAGGTATGTAAAAGGGTGAAATTTTTTCTTTGCAATCTCTTAGCTGATTGCCGGTAAAGCACATCACATTTTGGTTTAATGCTTACTCAATAATAAAACTGTTTTATTTTTCACCTACTTTTGTGGAGAGGTTTTTCGGATTGGCAGGAGATTCTGTTTTTAATTATATTTCTCCAACACCTGGCACCACGGTTGGTTAGGTTTGGGTCTTTCCGCTAAGAGATAATAAGCATCTAAATGCCCTGGCCACTAATACCTGATACAGATGTAAAAAGTCTGTTCACAACAAAGGGAGGCATATTGCAGGGAAGGAGACTTTCACATTCCTCCTTGAAAGTGTTGCAATTAGAAGACATCATGCACTCCCTGCAGTATTTAGAGGGACAGTGTCGCACAACGGCAGCCTAGTGAAAGCTCTCCTCAGACTGCCTCGGTTTGAATTCCGGTTCCACCATCCAAGTACTCGCTGTGACACTTTAGGAAAGTACTTAACCTCCTGGAGCCTTAGTTTCTCTATCTGTAAAATGGGGGTACCTACCATAAGCACAGTGCTTGGTATAGTGAAAAGCCTCAGTAGATGTTAATCAGTATTATTTAGCAACATTATTTGAAGATGTGTTACAGGCAGAAACACTTCTGGGATACAAAGATGGATAAAACAAAGTTTCTATCCCCAAAGGAATTTACAATCTAATAAAAATTATAGTAGTACCATTAGATCGGATCTGGGTATAAAACAACTTTCCAAGAAAAAGAAAAAATAGACAAATCAACAGGTGTTTTTAAAAGGATAGTGTACACAGTCAGGGGCATCATTACCCTCGCTGATCCACGTAATGATACGGCTTTTATAGTTAAGCTACATAGTCCAGTTTAAATCTCAAGATTTCTACCTGAGCTAGTTGAACAGGAAAAACCAGAATTCTTATTATTAGAAACGACGAATGGATCACCAATTTTGAAGCCAAAGGCCCTGCCACGGGAAGGCTGAGTCCTTGGCTTATGCACCTTGCGGCATTCCCCTGGTTTTTCTCCCACTCAGACAGCCTAACTGAAAGGATTTTCGTAAAGTGATAATAGCAAATAAATATTGCCATCGAGCACGTTTAAAACTAGCCATACAGCTCTTGCTTTCTGCTAACCTCAAGGGTGTGCAACTGGCGTCGTTCCTGACGCATTAAAGCAGGACTGGGAAGCCATCTTAGAAACACGGGAGCCCCGGGCGCCGGGGGTGGGGGGGCAGTATCCAGGCAACGGAGGCGCGCGCCGCTCTGCGCAGCCGCAGTCCGCCGCGCCCAGCCGCCTGCCGCTTGGACGGGGCTGGTGGGGGCAGTGGAAAATTACCGCTGGTTCCTCTTAAAGGCGCCGGCTCGTTTCCTGCCCGAACCCCTTGCGCTAATCCGCCTGGTGTGCAGCTCTTGGGAATCCAAAATGTGAAGCGGGGTGTCCATTTTATCTTCCTAGGGAAAATAAAATCCAGTTACAAGTCAATTCCTAGGGTAGCACGAGTCTGTAACTTGGCAAATAATGTCGGAATCAATAAGGTCCCTCACAACCAAGTCAAGAAAAAAACCAAAAAAACAAACCAAAACAAGCCAAACACACACACACCCTAAGATGTCGACTCTGGCGCAGAAAGAGAGCTACAGAACACAGGAACGGGACAAAAGGAACAATTTCATGATTAAAGTCACACTGACTATGCAACAGGTTTATGAAGGAATGGATTCCGAAGAAAACTCATTTTTGACAGATAGATTGACAAATAATAGCATACTAAAATTTACCAAAAAACAGGACACACCTGTTTAAGAAGTAAAGCATGATCAGGAAACCTCTCTTTACAGATCAGTTTTTACCGTAGAATAAATAATCTGAGATTTTTTTCCTGCTCCTTAGTCGTCAAAGAACTATCCCTTAGGCTGGAAGACTTTATGATTTACAAGTTAAGCGGTAGTTTATTGCTGTCTTACTTTTCTGAAAGAACAAAATAAATAACATAATGCTCCAGGTTTTTGCAACGTAAACATGCTGGATATATTCTATTGCACTCCCGTGTTTCTGAAATTAATCTCCTTACCAAGTGATATTGACTGGAAGCCCTGCTTGAAACAACTGAATGAGAAAGAAATATTGGTCTCCCGGAAGTAAAGCTCTTGACACATTGAATGTATCTTCAGCTCATTTAAAAGGATGAAAGATCAGCTCCTCCTCTGATGGTGTACTCAGTGGTGATTGTCTCTTCTGTTGTGAACTGCTATCAGGCACCATCCGCTCCTACTGTATTCTCTGCTCTGACGGCAGACATCAGTGTGCAGGATGGATTCTCAGGAAATATGGGCACGATGTCCCAATCTTATCCTGGCCCTGGCAAATTGATTTTCCACTCCCGGACTAAGCAATTTTCCTCATAATTCTCGTCTATATAAACAACATTATACCGCCCCAACCCCCTTTTAACATGTCCCCTTTTTTCCCCCAATGTAAACTCTCAAATTCCAATCACCACTTCTTAGTAATATCTGACAGACATTTCATGTTTTTCAGAACGCAGAGCTGTTATATTTGAGTACAAAGAAAATAGTTTGCATGAGTTTAGACACCTAGGACGGTGTTAGCTTATAATTTTCAAGTTTGGATGTTAAAGCAGGAATGGCACTTGAGACATTATCTTACTTTCTAGAACCACAGGGAAAATTAATTATGTATAACAAAAAGGTGTGTCGTGAAGAACTGTCATCTACTTTAGAGCTTCAAGGGAATGTGATTTAATGTAATGGAAATTGTGCCTTTGAAACAAAAATATTGCAGGTGCAGTTGATACCTGCATTTTTGGCCTATGTGTTCATTTACCGTGATAAGAAAATGAAATCTGAAAATACCTCCTTTGAGATAAGATGGTGTTTCTAACTTTCAAAATAGTCTTGTCGTGGAAAGCCTAATCTGTAATAACATATAATGGCTGCTGAACTGGGTAGTGTTGGTACCACCTTTCCTTCACAGGGAAGAGGTATTTATAGGCCGAACAACTCTGCGGGGTTTCCAATGGCGAGAGCAGCCCCACTGCTACACCTGGGGAGACTCTCCCTTTAACATACCTCAGAACAGAGACTTCAAGAAAGTATACAGAGAATTCAGATGGAGAATGTTACCAGGATTCTCCCTCTCAAATAAGTAAAGTGGCTAAGAGGCCAAATTACTATAAATTGGAATCTAACTGATGTTTAAAATAAAATAAAAGAGTTGTTGAAGAAAGCAGTGTGTTTAAATATGTGTAAAAAATTTTAGCAAGCAGAATTGGAAGATTTCAGTTGCCTATTTATTTAATAAAGATGATAAATTGCAGAGTTCATAAAATTCTCTCAGAATTACTGGGCCTGAAAGCAGGAAGATAGGGTTTGGGAATTTGGCTTTTGAGGTAGGGTTGCCAGATAAAATACATTACCTCAGTCAAATTTGAATTTCTGATAAACGATGAATAATTTTTTTAGTATAACTAGTTTGGGGACACACTTATACTAAAAAATATCATTTGTTGTTTATCTGAAATTCAAATTTAACTGGGTATTTTTATTTGCTAAATCTAGCAATCCTATATTGAGGGAACATTTTGAGCACGGAGGGCACATGTAATTAGATTTCTCCACCTTCATTACAGGCAAACAACATTAATAAGTTTCCGGTTCAAGGTGCCAAACTCAGATATGAATGTGACAAACACAGCATACACGTATTTTGCCTCAATAAGTTACGGATGGCTTCCAAGTACAGCCGATCAAAATATTATTTGCACTTACTTGTTTGTTCATCCATTCACGCAACAATTATTTATTGAGTGTCTGCTACGTGCCAGGCATAAGTTCTGGGAGGAGTAAGATAAAGTAAAAATCCCTGCCCTTGAAGAGTCCCTATTTTTGTCCGATGGACTAATATGTAAAATAATAATTGCCATAAATAATAAGTGATCACACAGTTTGATCAGAGAGCTGTGGGAACATAAGCTAAGCTTACCTGATTAAGGTTGGGAGGGGCAGGAAGGCTTCAAAGAGGAAGTAACTCTGTTTTGTTTTTTAGGGGAGAGGGGCTAACTTTGATGAGCTGTTCTCAAAGGTGACTAAGCTGGTAGAGAAGTTGGGAAGAACATTAGTAGAGGGACCTACACGTGGAAAGACAAGAAGTGTGCAAAGACGTTGTGGATTTAAAAAACAAATGACAAACCTACAATTATAAAAACAATGAAAGGTCAGGTGTAGCAGGAGCTACAAGAGGGTTTGGGGGACATATCAGATAATACAGGCTGGTGTCAAATTATAAAAGTGGGTCTACAGAGCTCAAACGCTCGTATGGACAACCAGAACAGGACAAGAGCAGTGGTGGGAGAGACCAGAAACAGGAGACCCTTGTAATTCACTTTTTCCAAAAAAAAAAAAAACAAAAAAAGAAAGAAAAAAGTGTGTGTTTCTATGTTTATCATCTTGTGCTGATCCTAGGAACATACAAACGAGTAAATACCAATCTTCCCTTCTAGACGCTTGAGGTTTTCCTGAGAAAACTTCAACACAATGGAATAAGAGTTGTAATATAATAGAGGTAAACTCTGTGGGGAGTCTGGGAATATGAAGGAGGGAGAAACTCCCTGGAAAGGAAGGAGAGGGCCAGCCAAGGCTTTCTAAAGCAAGAGGTGCTGAAATTGAGGGGTTTTGTTTGTTTGTTTGTTTGTTTTAATTTAAAAAGATTTAATACTTCATGCAAATGGTTAGACATTCTTTCCAACAATACAAAAGAATATACAGTGAAAAGAGAATCTTTCCTCACTCAGACCCCTGATTGACCATTAGAAACAACTACCACCTTCCTATTACTATAAATACAGTTGGCCCTCAGTATCTATGGGTTCCCCATTGCTGGATTCAACCAACTGCAGATCAAAAATATTCAGAAAAAATAGTTGCGTTGGTCCTGAACATGTACAACCTCTTCTGGTCATGATTCCTTAAACAATATGGTATAACAACTATTTATGTAGCATTTACATTGTATTAGGTATTATAAGTAATCTGGAGCTGATTTAAAGTATGGGGGAGGTTCACGTAGGTTATATGCAAATACTGTGCCATTTTATATCAGGGACTTGAACATCCTTGAATTTTGGTACCTATGGGAGGTGTTGGAACCAATCCCCCAAGTACACCAAAGGGTGATTGTTTATCTCTTCTCTGTCTCTCTTACTGTTAGACAAACAGATGCATCTTCTCCACAGCTTTTTAAACTTCATTTTTTTTTTCATTTAACGATGTATTTTGGAAGTCAGTGCATATAAGTCTGCTCACTTTTTTTTCCCCACTTCTTTTTAGTTAGAGCTGCTTACTCCTTTTTAATAGTCCCTTAGAATTTCATCTTAAGGATAAATTAATGTGTTCTATTAGACTTGTATGATTTTTACAATCTTTTACTATTACAAATAGTATCTTTGTACAGATTTTCTTTTTGTTTTTGTGTGAGGATATCTATAGGATATTTATATTCCTAGAAGGAGAATACTTGAATCCATAGGTTGGTGAATTTAAATTTTGATAGTTATTGTAAAATTCCTCTTGAAAGGGGCCGGCCCTGTGGCTTACTCGGGTGAGTGAGGTGCTGATAGCGCCGAGGCCGCGGGTTCGGATCCTGTATAGGGATGGCCGGTGCGCTCACTGGCTGAGCGTGGTGCAGACCACACACCGTGCCGAGAGTTGCGATCCCCTTACTGGTCAAAAACAAACAAACAAAAAAAATTCCTCTTCAAAGAAGTTATATCAATGGAATGGAACACCAGATTTAAAAAAAAAAAAAGTTCTATCAATATACACTTTCATCATCAGTATAATAAGGTTTGATTGAGTTTTGATGAATGAGTTGGAGTTTACCAAGCAAATAAAAGAACAAAGAGCATGTTTAAAAGCAAGACTGATACAAAGAACAGTAAGCAGCTCAGGGAACTAGGCTGGGGTCTGGAGACCAGTTAAGGGGCAATTAACCAAAGGAGAAGGAGGCACTGAGGATAGGTAGAAGATGGATTAAGGAAGCCAAAGGATTAATAATCTCTACCATCTATTGAGAACTAATTTGTGCCAGGTATTTTGCTAAGCACTACATACTGTGCATCATTTTAATCCTCATAACAAAGAAGGAAATACCCCCAATTTATAGGGAACAAAACTGAACCCAAAGATATTAACCTGCCCAAGGGCACATAGTTTGGAAATGACAGAACTGGAACCCATCTCTGATTTCCTCTGACTATCAAACCCCAGTTTTTTAATTCTTTTTTTATTTTTTATTTTTTGTGGCTGGCCAGTATAGGAAACCAAACCTTTGACCTTGGTGTTACAAGCCTGCATTCTAACCAACTGAGCTAACCAGCCAGCTCAAGCCCCTGTTCTTAACAGATCTACAGGGCCTTGAAAGAATGAGGAGCAAGGCTTTAGGGTATTCAATATGGGAAAGGGAGAGAGATTTGGAGGAGACTAAAAGATAATGATGCATAGGCCTACAGAGCCCTGACCCTGCTGGAATGTGCCCATGACATGCTAATTTAGCAGCCAAGACTCTGTGACCTAGAGTCTAGGGCATGAGACAGCAAAAGATTGCCTTTTTCATTCTGGCAGGGCTGAGTAAAGGAGCAAATTTACAAGATCTTTTCCTTTCATTGCTGAGCAATAACTATACCTGAGATTGGAAATAAGGTTTTCAAAGGTCCTCAAAATAAAAAAAAGATTTTTTTCCTTCTCTTCCTCCTCCAACTTGTGAAAAGGGACTTTAGCCAGAGAATGGCCATCTTTGTGTTAACTAAGAGCAAGCAGAAAACTTCAGTTAGGCATTAATTTAGGAACTGATAATTATCAATTCCTTGAGATTAGCAGAGGAATAGAGAAACTGACCAAAAGGCTGAAACTGCCCAGGGATGAAATCATGCCCCAAAAGGATCCTTTTCAAAAGTTTATTTCTGTTTTTTTCCCATTATACCTTCCTATGTTTATTTACTAAAGATGTTGTGCACCTACAATTAAGAATTGAAATTAAATTTTCTTGTTTTTCTTACCTTTCCTAATCAATTGCAAACAAAGGAATCCCTCCCTAGCTGATTATTAACTCACCTTCTTGCTTAAAGAAAAATTGCATCCATGTTTGTTAAAGGTAAGAGTCAGATATTTTTATGTTCCAGTGATGCTGGACTGAGGTTATTGTCTTTGAGTTCTCTGTAGGAGATAAAAAGACTCTGACCCTGAGATAACATCAGGGGCTTGAAGCTGACCAATTCACTAACTGCATACCCCACGATGCCAAAGTGCCCAGACCATCATGGACCACAACATGTGACTCAGACCCTCTGCTGATCCTGTGACCAGCTTCCCTCTTTGCCCGCAGGATGAAACCCCTACCTCACCTTCCTGCCTCTTCCCTTTTATAAGCCCCAGAACAGGCATCAGAAGGCAGGATAATTTTAGATTGGTCATCCCCCAGGTGCCTGTTATCTGAATAATGCTTCCAATCTTTGCACCAACTTTTGGACTTTTGGGTCATTTTTCTTTAGTATGAGAAGGCGGCTGAGCCTGTTGCCGATAACACTTACTCATTTATATCAGTAGCAGATATTGAACTTTAAGCTCATTGGAGATAGACTCCTAAGAGCTATAGCTTCCAAAAGCTGTTCAAAATCAATTGTCCCTTAAAAGAAGTGAAATGTAAAATATTCATCCATTTCTGCGTTGGGTATCAGCTGTGAAATCTGAATGATAAAACAAACAGAAAAATCTAGAGCTGTTTTGAAAGGATTACAGTGAATTTCTGGTAACAGATTTTAATCTCAGATGCACAGTGCTGCTATAGCTAAACAAACTCTTCTCATGTTTTTTGCTGTGCTTTTGTAGAATCAGGTTATTCAGTAGCTTTGCAAAGGCTTACTTGAAGACTTTGAATTGGCCTCAATACTGTAGACTAAGAGATAAACGTCTGTCCTGGGGTATTGTCACCAAAGGAAGACTATTATAGAATAATAATGGTTGCCATATTTGGTAGTTCTTAAAGTCCCAAATCCTTTTGTATAAATATTCTTAACAAAGAATATGTGTTCTCTACCCTGCTGAAATGTATTTTATTCCAAGTATACTAATTAGAAAGAAATTAAAAACAAGCAAAAAACAAACTAGGGTTAAAAACATGGGGGTGGTGGTGGGGGAGAGGGCAGTGATCAGAATTGGTATTACCCAAGGAAAAAACATTTTGCTCTGAAACAGTTTTAAGATTATCACATACTGGCTGCTTAATTGATATCTTCCCATTTATTCATATCTTTGTTCTATTCCACTTTTTTGCTGTGTTCTTTAAATCATTTTTAGAGAGCAAAGGAATGATTGTTGCAAACATAGTTTAATTTTGGAATAACAAACTATCGAAAAGTTTCCCGGTAGGGAGTATCAAAGTACTGTATCATGAACACTAATCTAGAAGAGAAACCTTAGAACTATTATGGCACCTTTCTTTGAAAAGAGCTCTTTTCTGTCCCTGTGGATTAAAGCCTATTAGTATATCCACAATAAAACAAGTGAAAATAGCTAATAAAATGATGATATGCAATCTTTAGAGGCCTTTAGCCTAAAAACAAAATAGAAAAAACAACAAACCCAAACATTCATTTACACTTAGACAATTTTGGAAAACTGCAGTTTATATACTTGCTGCACACTAGAATAGAAGCTTCAGCAATTAGTTTCTTTTGTACCACATCTATACATAGAAATGAACTAGTTAAAAGGAAAAGAGGTTTCTGTATTGTTAACAGGTTAACAGTGAAAGGAGTCATTTTAAATACTTGAAGTTAACATCCATGTCTGATACTTATTGTATACATATCCATATAAAAAACAATTTACTAAGAATATTAGATTTACAATTAAACAAAACAAAACAGATAATATCAATTTAGAAGAGTGAGGGTGGAGCTGGCCAGTTAGCTGGGTTGGTTAGAGTGTGGTACCGGTAACACCAAGCTCCAGTGTTCAATCCTTTACAGGTCAGCTGCTAATCAATCAATCAATAAATAAAAGAGTGAGGGTAATCAAAATTGAAGAGATAAGATTTGACCTAAGGTGAAATGCTGATGAACAGTAATTAGAAAGTTTCAGATGCAATACAATTAATTTAATAATTTGGATAGTCAAAATATGAAAGAAACTTAAAAAAATTCAAATTCTTTGTAAACTTTATTTCACAGAAACATGTAAAAAAAAACTTTCTGGGGCCGAGCCCGTGGCGCACTTGGTAGAGTGCTGCGCTGGGAGCGCGGCGACGCTCCCGCCGCGGGTTCGGATCCTATATAGGAATGACCAGTGCACTCACTGGCTGAGTGCCGGTCACGGAAAAAAAAAAAAAAAAAAAAAAAAAAACGACAAAAAAAAAAAAACTTTCTGGACTGCAATGTTCATGCCATTTTTTATAAGAGCAAAAAATGACGAACAATTATTGGTGCCCAATAGTAACAGAATGTTTAACCGTTAATTACGGTATATTTATAAAACTTGTGAAGATTCTTACTGACATAAGAGAATGTGTATTAAAAAGCAAAGAAACAAACAAAAAAGAAAACGTACATTGTATGTGGCTAAATATAAAACGTAGATCACAAAATATGTATAATATTATTTTAAGCCCAATACAGATGTACAGGCAATTTGTTTAATAGTAGTTATTTCTTGGTAGCCATATTCCGGGTGATTTTTTTTCTTTGTATTTTTCATGTTTTCTGTTGACCATAATTTGCCTTAGTCATAGAAATAAAACAATACATTTCTAAAAGCTAAGAAGGTACCAAATTGTACACATAGACTTAAAACAGCTTTAAGTCTAAGCCTAGAGGGACAAAGTATCTTTGAATTACTGGGTTCCTTTTAATTTTCTTCTCTCCACTTTTCTGTTTTTCTTTTTTTAGAACTAAATTTGCTATAGCAAGATATTTCATTTTAAAACTGTAAATACGTTTTTTCCTTTCAACAAGCAGTCCGTGCTAACGACATTCTGGAGTCAAACAACTTAACGGCCAGAGGATGCTCTCTAAATCTCGTGCTCTTTCTTGTATAACAAGGGCATTTGCAGAAAAAGTTACCCAAGATTCAATCTCAACCGTATGTACAAAAGGAAGACAAAAAAGGGGTAATCACTGCCGGACACAAACCGGCAGTCTCCTTTTGAGGAAATTCTATGAAGGAAGCTGCATTTTCCCCCTCAGGCTAAAAGGATCCTTTAGAAACTATCCAGCCGTTCTTTGCCAAACGATGGACGGGTGCTTTGGAGGGCATGGACACAAAAAGGAGTGGCTAACGGGAAAGTCTCTCAAACCTCTGCTGTGGTCTAAAATTCACATTTAAGCCTCAAAATAAAAGCTCCACGTCCTCCCCTCCCACATTCTGATCACATCGTACTGTTCCCGTCAGTTACAGCCATGCAGTTTTGATTACAGTACAAGTGTTAAAATCCCCACGAGACTGAGAAAACAGTTAAGGGACGCTGCATAAAGTAATCTTTCCTGAGCTGTCACTGTAGTGTGCCCTCATTTGGGAGCCTTACTACACTCAAACATTTTAATTAATTAAACCTCCCAAACCTTGGGAAGCAAGTGTTACCATTTTGTTAAAAGAAGAAAAGTCTTATCATTTCGGAGACATTTCAATGGCTTCACAAAATCGCAGGCATGACAGAGAATCTGAATCCTAACTGTAAGATGACAAACTTATAAATAAAGCCACAAATGCTTTCTTTATTCCAAATATACTATCATGCTCACAGTAGCTTGTGTTAACTATTTTTTCCCACAGTGGCTCTTTTGCGTCTCAAACCCACGTAAAATAAAACGGTAGTGAGGAACGAAAACGGAGCGGGGCAGCTGCCCCGGCAGAGATTGAAGCGCTCGGTCTTCCAGCTCCAGATCCATCGACTTGAAGGGGAAGCCGAGGGCCTTTATAGAAACGCCGTAAATAAGAGCCGATTTTGCTTTCTTACTTTCTGCATTTTGTAATACACAGCAACCAACGTTTACATTTTTCTTTCTAAAAAAAAAAATGTCCAAGATGGCTGATAGAAAATAACACAACTTTGCACTTTGCCATGCACTCGCGATCCCGGGGAAGCTCCTGACTACAAGTCAAACAAAATTCCAACATTTGGACAGGGCGGGGACGCTACTTGAAAACCTAGAACACTGTGGTTTTCCCCTCCGACTGGGGGAAGGCAGTTCTAACTCTTGGAACAAAGGTAGGAAAAGGTAATCAAAACTGCTGTACAGAGAGGAGAATGCATTTCCATTCTACCCAGCCAGGACTAGCCCGGTTCGATTTGCAGCTACCTAATCCCTCTCTCAGGAACAGAAAGCCCGAGGACGGCGTTTCTGCCGTCCTCGTTCACAGGGAGCAGCAAACGCAGGTACAGAAGAAAACGGGCCCTGCCTGGGCAGCAAGCTGACCCCCGCGGGCGCCCAGGGCCCCGGCCTTTGGTCTCCAATGGGGCCCCGGAGGGCGCGAGCGCCTCGCGTGGCTGTACCCGCACCGGCCCACGTTCGGTCCGGCAGCCTCTAAGACTGGACAGAGGCGCTTCTCCCACGCACCACCCAGCTCATCTCACCCTGTCCCTCGAACAGGGATTCGCCCTTTAAGGGACTCGCGGCCTTGGGGGACACCCCCATACATCCCGCCCCCGCCCTCGCCCTCGCCATCTTGTTGTTTTCTCCCGACCCTACTGCCGACCACGTGGCGCGCAGCTGCGGAAGTGAAGGCAACGCCCCAACTTCCGGCTAGACCGGTTCCAGCCGGCTGCGGAATGCAGACGCGCGGCTGCCCCCTGGTGGCCGGCTGTGGGGCTCCGGCCGCGCCCGCCTCTCGCTCCTCCGCCATTTCCTTCCCTGCGCGCTGCACGTCCGCGCTCCTCTGCCAGCTCCGAGCGCAGCCGCGCGCCACGTCCTGCGCGGGGACGTTTTTCAGCCTCTTTCAGTGAGGGCTAAAGGGTCACTTGCATCTTTACCATAATTCAAAAATCAAACGCCATACAGTGGCATCGACATTCTTTTGGTTCGTGGTGCTCAGTGCTTTGGGACTTTCAAACATGAGGGTCCAACCTCGGTTTTCAGACCTGGCTTCTGTCCTCAGCCCGAGCGCGTTCACCGCCCCGGGGGATTCCCGGGCTGC
This sequence comes from Cynocephalus volans, assembly GCF_027409185.1. Classification (NCBI taxonomy): domain Eukaryota; kingdom Metazoa; phylum Chordata; class Mammalia; order Dermoptera; family Cynocephalidae; genus Cynocephalus; species Cynocephalus volans. Next base: position 50,429,995 of record NC_084462.1, read on the forward strand.
GCCGCGTCCGCAGTGCGGGGTGGGGGTGTCCTGCGGGGACAGAGGGGTGACGAGCCGGGGAGGGTGTCCTGCGGGGACAGAGGGGTGACGAGCCGGGGAGGGTGTCCTGCGGCGATGGGGCGACGTGCCGGGGAGGGTGTCCTGCGGGGACGGAGGATGCGTAGCGGGGTCTGGGGCACTGTGGGGGTTGTAGGTGGCGCAGCTTTGGGAGCCTGGGGTTCTCCCTCCTCAGTCCGCCTGTCATCGGATTTCGGGGCATCCCCTTGCTTCCTAGCTGCCCTGTGTCTCCTGCACATTTCATCTGTGGCGCAGTAGTCATTTCTTGAGTGTGTGCCATGAGCACAGCCCCGGCACGTGCTTTCTTTTATTTGGTCTTCACAACAGTCTTTGTCGCGAGAATTGTGTCGTTTACAGACACACTGACGCTCAGAGAGAGTAACTTGCTGGAGTGGTAGAGCCCGCCTTGGAATCTAGGGCATCTAAATTTCCGCTCCACCTTGAGGTTCTCAAATGGCCTGCTGGGAGCTCGTTTGAAATGCAAATACGGGGCCTACTCCAGACCTAAATCAGAAACTCAGGGGGCGGGGTGGTGGTGGTGGTGGTGGTTTACAGACGCTAAGGTTATTCTTAGGCACGCGAGAAGGCCTTTGTGAGGAAAGGGAAACTGCCTTTGAGTGCTAACTCCATGCCGAGCAGTAGGATAGACTTTTTGCATAATTCTCTGATGTAATCCTCCCCACCTGCTTTTTAGCGGAGAGGAAACTGTAGCTCAAACTTTCCATGAGTGTAGAATGTTAACATTTGTGTAAAACGGTGCAAGATTATATGTGCCATTTGCTTCTACCGTTTATGCATAAAATATCTCTGGAAGGATATCAAGGACGTGTTAAAGTTTTTACCTCCAGGGGCTAGGGTGACTGAGTTGGGAGGTTTTTTTTGTTTTTTTGTTTTTTTCGTGTAACTTTTTCTAACTTTTGAATTTGAACCATACGAATCTGTTACTTATTCCAAGTAAAATTAAATTAAGTTGTTAAAAATTGCACTCAAAACAGTATTAGAACTCAAGTCAGAACTTTAATTCAGGTCTGACTGGCTCCAGATTTCATGTCCTCTATTCACCACACATGAAACACTATCTTAAATATAAAATACTCTAGAAGTGAGCGACGGGGCGGGCTGACGGGTGACCGGGCGGAGAGGCTGTTGACAGAGCAGTTGAAGAGGAATGCCAGGGGACGTGTGTCTCAGCTAAAAGATCAGCTTTTAGTTACTGAACTTTCAGCAAGTGGCCCTTGTAAAAGTCATGATCTTCTTCGGAAAGGTTTTTCTTGTGTGAAAGATGAACTTTTGTCCAGTCATCCTCTTGAATTAGGAAAAAATTTTCCAGCTCAACCAAGATAAAATGAACTTTTCCACAGTGGGAAACATCCGGGGTCTGTTTGCTACACCAAAATTACAAATGGAGTTCTAGTTAGTGCAGCAGGTTCAGCATCTTCCATTTCTTTTGAGAGCAAACCTTTCACTGGATATTTTGAGAAGTAATGATGGGACATTGGATTTGAAGATATTCTTAATAATCCATCATTGGATTTGAAGATATTCTTAATGATCCATCACAAACTGAGCAGATGGGGATACCACACTTGATGGTGGAATATGTAAAACTCGATTTACTGTAATACAGCGTGCTATTCATGAAAATAGAGGGGCTATATCTTGTTTTTAGCCTCTTTTTACTCTAGTTTGATGTACACAACATTTAAAAATACTGACACATGACAGTTTTTGCCTGAATAGTATCAGTGATCATTTTAAATTTATTTGGGTCTTTGATTTATGGCCGTGGGACAATTGAAAGCACTAAAGGGAGATGACTTTACAGCTCCTAATTTATCTTAACACAATAGCCTTCTGTGTTTTAAAAAAATTGTTGATCATAACTATTATAACACTGTCCACAGGTACCTATTTTCTGTATTCAGCCTATTTTCTAAGTATCCCGTAAACTTTATTTGGAATAACTGTTAGCAGTACTGGAGTCTGCAAACATTATAGTAGCATCTTTCAGAATAAATGTAATTGATTTTGGTGGCAACACTTCAAATGGAGTGTGATATATTTATACTTTATCTTGTTTTTGTACTGTCCATTAATACACATAAGAATATTATTTATTGAATCGATGCTATTTTAGAATTATAGCTATTCTTTGGTTCTTGGAGGCTGAAAAGTATAAGTTCAGAGGTTTTGATTGTGGTCTTGTCTTTAAAATGAAAAATTAAATAAAGTTATAGCAGGTGTAGATTAAAAAAAACATAAAATGCTCTGTAAGTTTGAATTGTTGGTACTGATAATGAAAAGTTATTTATTAGAAATTTAGTTCCTGTTTTAAACATTTGAACAATGATCAGGTCTAATTTTGGTCTCTACATAGCACATTGTATGATGTATGAAATGGTTCTTATTTTCATTACTAACAACAGCTACTAGATAACCATAAAATTGATTATAAATGTGATGTATATAAACATGTATAAATAGTGTTCTTTATTTTTACGTGGAATCCATATCTGATATATGTGAAGAGCTTCCTGGGTTGGGAGAGTTGCCATTTATCATGCCACTCTTTATGGGGAACTGCAAAGGCAATTCAGAGCTAGGTGACTTTGGGCATGTTACTTAACCTCTCAGTTTGCTCATCTGTAAAACATTTTTAAAAAGTACTTTCCTCATAGGCTTATGGTGAGGATGAATCGAATCAATGTATGTACTGAATTTGGAAAAGTACTTGGCACAGAGGCAACTTTAAAAACAAGACAGATGTAGAAATAAAAGTTTGGTGACAGTCCAGAGAAGAAAGATGTTAATGTTTGTTTTGTACCTAGAATCTTATTGCTGGAAGGGATTATAATGATCTGTGACTATTTTAAACATTTGTTCCTAGCGGTAGTATGTGGTCCCTGAAATTAGGAAATTGACTCTATGTAGTGATCCTCTGAAAGCTGCATTGTCCAGCTCCTGGACCCCTAGAGTGAAGGTTGACTGTTGTTCCTTAGGTCAGTGGAGCTACAATGATGTGCTGGAGTTGGCTGGTAAGAATGATAATGCACATCTCTTCCAAACTCCACTTTCAATGGCATCATGTTGGCAGCTTGAAATTGGCCATGGTGGGAATATTTACACCACAGGAATAGATAAACATTACAGATCTAAAGCTTTTTCCCTTGGAGATTGGGTCGTTAAATATTTAACAGCACACCACTGCCCGTTACCTACCCCACAGCAGAAGCGCTGATGGGAGAAGGCTGGGGAAGACACCTAGCTCCTCTCAGGTTGCCTAGTGTTTCACTTTGTCTGCACTCAAGAGTCCCTCAGTAGCCTTAGGCTGAGGTGTTTCAACAGCCTTGTCTCTTAGTCAAATGAAACTGTAAACAAGGGGAAAGTCAGAAGTTATTCCTGGGTGAGTCAGTCCGAAATTGCACAAGCATTTCTGTGGGGTAGTTGGGGGTTGGGGGGAGGCAATGGGGCAACTGGGCAGGCTAGGGAGCCATCTAGTCCTCCTGAAGAGGCTTGGATCCTATGCAAAAGGGCACCAGTTGGAAGGGGGAACAGGCATACTCTTCTCTGATGGGAGGTGTTCGTGGCCCATTGTATTTCAGGAGTCAGCAACTCCAAAATATGTGGGTGTTTTTTTTAGACCTTTTTAGGTGTGAAGTTATGATGGGAGGGACTCTGTTAAATTCCTCTTTCCCTAGCATTCTGTCTGGCTGTGGAGGGCTATATCTAAAGTCAGTCAGTGAAGGACACGGGAGGAGGAGAGGGGGATTTCCCACAGCAGAGGAAGCCATTTGTTTGTTCATTCATCTGTCCATCCTTCCATCCATCCATCCATCCATCCATCCATCCATCCATCCATCCATCCATTCATTCAACGAACCTATGGTAAGTGCCCATCTCAATAGTTTTTATAGCTACATTAGAATCATATGGGAAGTTTTAAAATCTGTCTTTATTTAATATAATGGAGTTGGCATGTGTAGTAGGCAGAATAATGGCCCCGTAAAGACATACTTATCCCTGGAATCTGTGAATGTTACTTTATCTGGCAAAAAAAAAAAAAAAAAGACTCTGCAGGTATGATTAAGTTAAGGATCTTGAGATGGGGAGATGATTTTGGATGATCAGGGCAGGCTGTAAGTGGTCACATGTATCTTCATAAGAAAGAGACACAGGAAGTTTTGAAAAAACACAGAAGAGAAGTCTGTGTGACTACAGAGGCAAAGATTGGAGTGATGTGTCTATAAGCCAAGGAAAGCCAAGGATTGCAGCAACACCAGGAGCCAAGAGAGAGGCATGGAACAACTTCTCTCCTAGAGGCTTCAAAAGGAGCATGGCCCTGCCAACACCTTGGTTTCAGACTTCTTGCCTCTAGAACTACAAAAGAATAAATTTCTGTTGTTTTAAGCTACTTAGTTTGTGGTAATTTGTTACTGCAGCCTTAGGAAATGAATGCTAAGAAGACCTGTTTTGAAGTGTCTTAGCAGCACTTTACACATGATTTAGCAAACAGCAATTGTCTGTATTAGAGATGAGGGGGTGGTACCAGATAAATATCAGAGAGGGTCATCCCTTGACTCAGTCACTACTGTGCACAAACCGGGACCCTAGCCCAGCAGGTATGGAGACCAGGAATCTGTATTTTGAAACAAAAACAATAACAAACCCTCATGTGATTCTGATACATGAACATTTGCAAATCCATCCTTCTGCTACATACCAGGTACTGTGATAGAAATTGGAGATGCAAAGAAGGGCAGAGAAACAGATACATTTCCTGTCATCAAGGAGTCTACAGTCTAGCAAGGAAAAGACATAGGAACAAGATAATTTCAGTAGAGTCTCATAAGTGTTAAATAATAAATATTTTTTGAGCTGTGTCTTCATGCTAAGTAGGTCACAGACACCATTTCACCTGATCCTCAAAACCACTGTAGGAGGAAGATAGTAATAGTCCCACCTTAGAAATGAGAAAACCTAGACATAGAAGATGGAGCAGCTCATGCGACTTCATCCACCTGGTAAATAGAGAAGCGGAATTTTAACCTCTATCTGTTTGGTTGCTAGGTAGAGAAATGGGCAGCTAAACCCATTGATCAAGTTAGGGCTGCTTTTTGGAAGAGGGACCCTTATGCTGTGTTCAGAGGAGTGAATGGAGTTGCTAGGGAAAAATGCTGGGAGGGGCACTGTAGGCAGTGGGCTACCACATGAGAAAGGGCAAAAGCATATCTGAGGGAGAGAGGTGAGTCCAGCTGGAGCTGCCTGTTGTTTAGTGTGGCTGGAAGATGAGTGATGGGGGAGTGGGGCAAGACAGGCAGGATAGAAAAGCTGCGGCCTTTGCCTCCTTTGTCCTTCATGTTTCTTTTTAGTAATTTTTCATCCACTGATCTCCACTTTGGTTACAAATCCCTACTAGTTCCCGTTGGAGTCATAGTTGAGTCCAATCTCTCTCCCCTACTTGAAGATCCCATTGCAGTGGCACCTGTACCTATCGCCACGCCCCCCTTGAATAAAGTCTGCTTTACCATCTTTAACAAGTGTCACGAATAATATTTTTATTTAACACTCAAGTCATTTCTTTTCATCTCCACTACTCCTACCCTAATCCAACACACACCCTTTCTCCCTGGACTCCAGTGACAGTTCTCTAACTGGTCTCTGCATCTACTAGGCTCTCCCTTCAGTTGACTCCCCAAAGTGCCAGAATGACCTTGTTAAATGCAAATCAGACCTTGTCAAGTGCAAATCTGATCAAGTCACCCAACTCTCTCCCCCTCAGAGTTTAAAGCCCTCCAGTGGCCTCCTGCTGCTCTTTGGTTCAAGACCAAAATTCCCAACACAAAGCTTATGCGGCCCTGGAAGGCCTGGCCCCTGCTGGTCCCTCCAACTGCAGCCCCCAGCCTGCTCCCCTACCTGAGCCTTTGACAGGCTCTCTCTGGGCATTCCCTTCCTGCTCCTCACCTATCAACTCCTGTTCTTCCTTGGATCTTGGCTCCTTCATCTTTTTCTCATCTCTTTCTCGGGGACGGCTTCCTCCTCCCTGACCAGGCTGGTTCTCCCTGTATGCCCTCTCACAGCACTTACTGTGTGTGTGTGATATCTTGCTGGTGTGATTTGTTGTCCATTTTCCTACCTAGACTGTAAGGTCCATGTGGGCAGGGACTGTATCTTCCTTTGATGACTCTTGTATCCTAACTGCCCACTGTGGTGCCTGGCACTTAGTAGGCACTGAATAAATATTTGTTGAATGAATGAATGAGTAAATACTAGTTAAGAGAAATAATAGTTCACAGAAGGACCAGTCAATTATCAATTACTTAGCACCATTATTGCCATCTAGTGGTGACTGATGTGTTATACCTCTGGGCCCATTCTCAATACTGCAGATCTGTTGCTGTATTCCTGGCAGAGAAGGGAACCAATATACGAATAACAAATACTTGTTGAGTGTTTGCCTTATTTCACGTATTGTATTAGGCACTTTACAACACTGACTACTTGATAACATGAGCCAAGGGAGTGTAAGCTGCCTTCCCAAGGTTATGAGCTAAGGAGGAGACCCGGATTCAAAGCCTGATCCAGAGTCTGTGGTTTTTTTTACTGTATCACACTGGTTTTGCCATTTATTACATGAAATGGACCCCTAAGAAAACTGAAATTGAAATTGGTAAAGGGCCACAAAAATGCTTACATTCTGTAATAATAAAATAATAATAATAATAAAAAAAAACCAAACTGGAATTGATGTCGTGGTTGCAGAGGGCCAGAACAAAACCCTCCTAATGGCAGTAAATATATTTTATAAAAAAGGAGAAAATATATTTTATAAAAAAGGTGGTTCCTTAAAGTAAAATGTCCACATTTTTGGTTATGCTACAACCCAGGACCAGTGAGTATTCTCATCTTGAAGGCCCTCAGGACAATTGGATATGCAGTATTTCTGCATGGCTCACAGATGGTCTCTCTTGGTGTATGTTTCCTGGGCTTTTTGACTTTGTGGCCTGGAAAGCTCTGGGCTTCAATTACTTACAAAGTTCCAGATCTTCTATGGATTAAAAATTTTAACAGTGTTCATAAAATGCATTCGAGCTCTATGGCAAAGATTAATTACATGTATACCAGCCACCTCAAATGATTTTTGGAACAAGGTAGAATGTACATAAAATGAACGAAACAGGTGTTCTTTGCTTTATGATATGTTACAAGTTTATGCAAGTAGATCTTTGTGGCGGGAGGTAAATTTGATAATACTTTTTACGTGGAGTAAATTAAGGGGAGCCAGAGTGTCAATTTTATCACGTAAGTTGGGTAGAGAAGCAGGGAGCGCACTATTTAAAAGACACTGTGGTGAACTCTGTTATAGAGAAGTGGTTTTAAACTTGAACTTGCTTCAGAATCACCTGCGCTTGTTAAAGCACGGATTGCTGGGCCCCATCCCCGGAGTTTCTGATTCAGTAGGTGAAGCCTGAGAATTTGCATTTCTAACAAGCTCCAGGTGATGCTGAGGCTGCTGGTGCAGGCAGGACATTTTGAGAACAACCAGAGCGGTGAATTGTGCCCTAATTTACAGCAGCCTGCTTCCTGCTTTCTGTCTTTTTCTGGACTGGTTAAGATTTAGGCAACCTCCTTCTTACTTGTCCCCCTTTGGAGGAAAGCAGGAGAGAGGGGTTTCTTTTCTGCTTCAGTTTCTGTCTCATGTCTTCTCCAGCGGACTGGGTGGTGGTCAGTGTATGAGGCAAAGGTGGGTCCTCTTTTACCGATGGATCTGTGTCTGGCTGCCCCTCATGCTCTGGAGGACTTGACTAATACACAAGTGCTGTGGCCAGGAGGGAAGTCTCCGGCTGGTGGCTGCTGCAGGCCTGTGAGGTTACATTTTTGGAAATGGCTGTGGCAGGCCTGTGTAGAAGGTATGTGTGCTCGTGACCCTTGGCGGAGGCACCCGTTGTCTCTTGCCAGAGCTCTGGTCCCCGTCTCCTCTCCACCTGTCCTCCTGCCTGGCTCCCTCTAATCCAGTCTCCATATGGAAGCCAGAGCCCTCCTAACACACGGGGTAGGTCTGTGTGCCGCATCAATGTCTTGATCCCTCGTGGCGTCTTACAAATAAAATCCTGTATCTTTAGCAACGTACGCGAGGTCTTTATATCTGGCCCCTGCTCGCTTTTCCATCCTCTTCTCTCTGGCTCAGCTTTTTGGTTTTTCACATGCTGAACTTTCTGCCTGGAGTGTCTTCATGTCATTTCTTTGCCTATTTCATTCCTTTTTGTCTTTCTTAGCCCCACGGGTAAGTCCTTATGTAAATCTGTGTGATTCTGGCACACACAGTTTTATTGACTGATTGAACAAATAAGTATACAGAAAATGGATTTTAAAAAAATTGTGGTAAAATACACATAAAATTTACCATCTTAACCATGTTGAAGTGTGCAGTTCAGTGGTGTTAGACACATTCATAATGTTGTGCAGCCGACACCTCCATCTATCCCCAGAGCTTTCTAATCGGGACCTACTAAACTCTGTACCTAGGAAACAACAACTCCACATTCCCCTCTCCTCCCTGTCCCTGGCACCCATTGTTTTACTTTCTGTGCCTATGAATTTGACTACTCTAGGTACCTCGCATAAGTAGAATCAGACAGTATTTGTCCTTTGTGACCGGCTTATTTTTACTTAGCATAATTGTTACCAGACTCAGGTCCGGCTGACTGCCCCCTTGAGAAGGAAAGAAAAAAAAAAAAAACTCAGAAGTCAAATGGTGGGTGTTAGAAAAGCAGATGTATTCAGCTGAAGAACATGGTAGGCTATCCCATCTCAGACTTAGATTTACCGAGGGGTTTTTAAAGGAGGGGTAGAGGGGATGGAACATGGGAGGTGAAAAGCAGGAGAGAAGGAGATGTGAGTTATGCGGGATCCGTGTCTATGGGTCAGGTACAAGGTCTTGCCCAGACCTCGTCTGGTTTCTGTTCTCATCTTTGCTGTTATCTCAGGACCCTGCAAGATTTTGGTTTGCTCTGGTGTACTTGGCTGGTGCCCAAGGCAGCTTCCAGTTATTTGACCTTGATCATTTCTCAAAACTCTGCAAGTCTCAAAGAAAGAACTATTAACTTTGCAAAGTGCTAATTAGCTTCTCAGCCTTGTTTTCCTATTTAGCAAGCAAGATAAGAAAGTCAGGGGATGGAAAGAAACAGTGGAGAGAAAAAAACTGCCCTTTTAAAAATTACCCCTCCCCCCCAGCTCAGGTGGTTTTAGGTACCAACATGGCTTCAGTCCTGCTCACTCCAACTTAATGTCCTCAAAGTTCATCCATTTGTAGCATGTGCCAGAATGTCCTTCCTTTTAAAGACTAGATAATATTCCATATATGCATATAGCACATTTTATTTATTCATACAGAGAGTGGATTTTTGTACAAGCATTTAATTGCAGGATTTTTTGAACTAGTGAAAGATTGGAAGCCGTCTAAACGTCCATCAGTAGACGATCAGTTAAATAAAATAGGCACCACGAAGTAGTACACCGTGGAGCAGTGGTAAAGAATGGGGCTTCTCCATTTATACTGATATGGAGCCGTCACCAAAATAGAATGGTAAGGTATTGAAAACATATAGACTGTTTTGCTTTTGGTGTATGACAAAAAAAAAAAAAAAAAAAAGGCGTGTTTACAGATATACATGTTTTGCATAGTTGCTAGAGGTTGCCTCTGGAGGAGGGAACTGCTCTTTTCTCTGTATGTTCACATTTTGTACCAGGCACTATGTATTTCTTATTTTTAAATATGTTGAAAAGAATACAAATAAAATGTCCAGAGGGAGAAGGGATTACTTTCCTCCAGATCTTACACAGAGAGAGATGCTTTGTGGTCTACAAATAAATATTAAAGTAAGTCAGTAAGAAAAAAGCCTAACTTAAACTTGGTTGGTTAATTTTCTTGTCTACTATTAGTAAAGATTAACCATTGATTTGGTTCTTTGACCACCCCAGGGATGTTTTAGTATCTGAATCTCATCAACAATGTTGTGATGAGGTCTTTTCTGTATTCAGAGACTGACCTGAAAATGCTCCATCCAAATGAATTTAAGGACAAAGACTCGACTTCATACACTGTTCCTCTCAGCAGCTTCTCAAGTGAAGGCTTCTGAGTTTCTGTTCCTTCTAAGCTATCTACAGCAGAAAGGAAAGCTGCTTCAAGATGAATTTGATAGCCTTGTCCTTGTATATGCTTATACCTGGATCCAAAGGGGCAGAGTCTCCAGCTTGGGGTGATGGACAGGACTTCCTACAGAATGAATGTGAGTTACTAAAGCATCTGTTTGAGTTAGTCACTGTCACTTGTATTATAGTCTCAATGGTGTCTGAGCAGTGCAAGAGTATCTGCTCGTCTTTCAGCTGGTTTCACCCCATTAAAAGCTGTGAGATTATCAAATTAATCTTTCTCCTCTCTCTCAAATAAATGGCTGTAAAATCATGCTGGCACATCAACATCATGACAGATGGGTAAGTGAATCAAAAACCTCCTGGACATTTGTGACATATAATTTTTCTGTTTCAAATATCCCAATTTATTGGTTAGAGTGTCACCTTGTAAAACCAAGGTCAAAGGTTCAGATCCCCATACTGGCCAGCTACCAAAAAAAAAAGAAAGAGAGAAAGAGAGAGAGAGAGAGAGAGAGAGAGAGAGAGAGAGAGAGAGAGAGAGAGAGAGAGAGAGAGAAAAGACAAAAAGCCTCATAAATATTCCAATTTCCAATTTAATAAAGAAGAAATATACTCATTATGTGCCTGGTTCTGAAGACAACTGCTTGGAAATTCTACTATGTAATCAACGGAGCGGTGATGAGTCCGGGTATCACTAGGAGTGGCTAGCACTTCTGTAGCTTCCCTCAATTACTCCCCATTGTTCTCAAACTCCTTAGCAGCACTAGCGGTTTTCAGGATCTGATTGCTGTCTCTGTTCTTTCTTCACACTCCACACCTTTACATAATGTCTCCAGCTTCCTAATGACTCTAAGTTTTCTGAGCACATTGTAATTTCTCTTATTTCTGGCCTTACCAGTTTTCTTTCTCAAAAACTAGGAGCTCTTCCCTGCTCCACATTGCCTCAGGTGTGACTCCTTCCTGGGGGGTGGTGTGTGTGTCTTTCCTTTCTTTATAGGTCAGGGCAGGTCTCTAAGAGCTTTCTTGGCTCCCTATGATGGCCATTTTGGTGGCTCCACCTACCCACTGCATTATAATTGGTGTCTTTTTATTTTGCAGCTGGCTGATAAAATGATGACATTGAGGTTATAAAGCTATGCTCTAACTAACTGAGCTAACTGTCCAGCCCTAATTGTTTGTTAATGTTTGCTGGATTGCAAACTCACCTGGGAGTTCGAGCAGTGGGTCGCAAACTCCTCCAGTGAGCATCAGCAGCGTCACCTGGAGGCTTGTTAAATCCCAGAGTGCTAGGCCACACCCCATAGTTTTTTATACCTAAGTGTTGGATGGAGCATGAGAATTTCATTTCTCAGGTTCCCAGGTGATGCTGATGGTGCTGGTCTGGGTACCGCACTGTGAGAACACTGTTGTAGGGTGAGAACTGGGCTTTCTTCATTTCAGTGTCCCCAGCATCTAGCCCACCTGGTACGTGGTTGATAGTTCAACAGGTGTTTGTTAGTGTTGAGTGAATGAGTGCAGTCAAAGGCGGTTATGTTGGGTATTGAATATTTCAGGTGTTCCATTAATACACCAGAAGGGCAATCTGAACACTTTCAGAGAAATGGTGGTAAAGTTGGTGGGGGAGAAGGCAGTGCCCGGCACGTGGGAAAAACTCAGGAAGTGCACAGAACAGGTGGAGGAAGGAGTGAGGGAAAGGTGTGGGGAGATTCAGGGAGCAATGAGGAGACAAGAGGGGTGAGAAGTAGACTCTTCCTAGCTTCTTAAATTGGGGCTTAACCCATTAATATTGTTACTTTTTTATTTTTCAATGTAAGCCTTTTAAGGCTGTTAACTTCCCTCTGAATGATAGTTTTGCTATGTCCCACTCATCTCAGAAAGTAGTCATTTTGTTATGGGTCAGTTCTAAATATTTTGAAATTTCCATTATGATTTCTTCTTTAATCCATAAGTTATTTTGAAGTATATATTTCGAATATATGTTTATTTTTCTTATTTTTGTGTAATTGTTAACTGCATTGTGTCAGCGTGTGGTCTGCATGATGTCATCAATCCTTTGATCTTTTTTTCAGCTGACCTTACTCGTCTAGCGTGGTGTTGCTCTTTGTAAAGTTTCCACGTGTACTTGAAAACAATGTGGATTTTCCATTTTCTGGGTTTTATGTCCCATATGTGTCAAATTTGCTAATGGTACTACCTTTTTTTTTTTTTCTTTTAAAGATGACCGGTAAGGGGATCTTAACCCTTGACTTGGTGTTGTCAGCACCACACTCTCCCAAGTGAGCCATGGGTGGCCCCTAATGGTATTATCTTCATTCATACTATATTCTTACTATTTCTTTGTCAGCTCAATCTGTTCCTGGGAGAGGAGTGTTAGAATATCCCAGTATGAGAGTGGATTTATCAAGTCGTCCTCCACAGGCTGATCAGTTAGCTCAGTTGGTTAGAGTGCAGCCTTACAACACCAATGTCACAGGTTTGGATCCCTGTACTAGCCAGCTGCCAAAAAAAAAAAAAAAAAAAAAAAGGAAGAAGTTGTCCTGCAGCTGTGTTAATTATATGTTATGTGGATACAAAACTAAACTCATTTCTTTCTGATGAGAAGAAACTTTTATCATAATGTAGTCACATTGTCATCTCTAGTAATGCTCTGTCTTACAGCCTGATTTTTCTGATAATGTAACAATATCAGCTTTCTTTTAGTTAGCAATGGTCTGGTATATTATTTTGCATCTTTACACTTTTGACTTTTCTGTGTGCCTATGTTTTCTTTCCTTCTTTCTTTTCTTTTTTTTCTTCCTTCCTTCCTTCCTTTCTTTCTTTCTCTCTCTCTCTTTTTTTTTTTTTTTTAGGGGGATGGCCACTCTTAAAATAGCAGATATAACTACATTAAAAAATTCAGTCTGAAAAATCTTCATCTTTTAATTGGAAAGTTTTGACATTTAAGTTTAATGTAATTATTGATTTATTTGAATTTGTTTTCTACCACCTTATTATATTCTATTGTATTTCTCCTGCTTTTTCTGTTTGCTCCTTCCTCCTACCACCACTTATCTTTCTTTTAGACAATCGATGATTTTGTTTTTCCTCTTCTAGTTTTTTTCCCCTCCCTAAAATACTTTGGATATTCTAAGTCTATGTAAGAAAATCTATCCTTTTCGTGATTACCTTAGGTATTCTGGTGGAAATAGCAAACAAAACCTTAGAAGGTTTTATATCAGCATCTTCAAATTGGAATATTCATGCATATACATTCTACAAGGTGTATGGGGATTGTTTTAAGGAAATAAATTTTCAGGTCCCCTATTTTCATATGTATTCTTTTCTAAAATTGATCTGCTGGGAACTCCCCTGAGATGCACTTGCAGGGTTTCCTTTCCCAATTCTTCTATCATAAGCCCCCTTTTCCTAACTTTGTCCATTCTACATCTAACTATATAGCACATTGCCCTGGGTATATACTAACAAATGGTTTTAAGCTACCAACAAATGGATAATTTTTAAATGTTGGTGCTATATTTGAGATAGTGAGTGGCCCTAATTGTTGGTAATAATTTGCAGATCAGCTGGTTTCCATTTGAATAATTTCGATGCTAGATCATATTGTGATTTTGGAGATGTAATTCAGAAGTTCAAAGAATTGAGTGACATTGCATGATCAGACCTCCTTCCATTTTCAACTACTTATTTATATGAGCAAAGGTTCTTAGTGCTTGCATCTACACAAACTTGAACAACTGACCTTGGTGTTATCAGCACCACACTCTAAGCAACTGAGCCTAAACAAAAATTAGAAATTGATACTGAACCTTTTTCATGCTGATAATTATTCATATTCATCTAAAAATGCATAAATTAACTGGAAATAAAACCAGTCCCATTCATCTCATTAGTAGATACAGTTTAATACAGTTTTACTTAATATATATAATAATTATATGTCTAAGTGTATAATATCTTTATGTTGCTTCCACCAATTGTGCACTAACCATAACTGTAATGATAACTCAAGCTAGAAGGATTTCTTAACACTTAGTCTTATACAGAAAATAAAAATATTTTAAAACAAATTTATATTCATATTTTTGCTGCTGAAGAGTCTGACAGAGTGGTCCATAAAAGACTTTCAACAATATAAATGATTACATTAGAATAAAATTCTGTGGGAAGAGAAAGATGTCTCTGACACTTGGGGGCTAGCCTGACACCAAGACCTAGGCCTCAGTGTTGCTAGGGGCTAGTCTGACACTCAGAGCTGGGCTGCAGTGTTCTCCTGGGCAACATGGCAACCTCACAGTACACCAGCACCAGATAAGGTCACCCTGTGACTGTGGTGATCAGAGCCAAAAAACAGGAACAAAACCAAAAAAGAAGACCCCTTCATAATCTTCTCTAAACATAGACAAAAACAAGGTCACTGTGCAAACCAAAATAAAACTAAACATCCCTATGGCAGTTACCCTCTAGGGTGGTAATCATGATTGCTGGACCCTGGTGTCCATGCCTTTGTGTAATCCTTTCCCCTGGAGTGGGTGGGACCTGTGGCTTGCCTCTGCCTAATAGAAAGTGGTGAGGTGATGGGATATCATTTCCATTATTATTTTGCATTATACAGCAAAACTGCAGGGACTTTGCAGATGTGATTAAGGTCCCTAATCAGTAGATTTTGAACTAATTAAAAGAGAGACTTTCCTGGGTATCCCTGACCTAATCCAGGGGAGCCTTTTAGAAGAGGGTATAGGTTTTTCCCTAATTGCACAGACACCAGCAGCAGAGACTGGAGCAGGTTCACTTGGCACTGGTTACCAATTTGTCTGAGTCCAGTAAGACAGAACACCATGCACAGATCAAGTTACATGAAGCTGTTTTATTACTTACAGATAGACAGCAAGGGACCACAGAAGCCTAGGATTCATTGTGAGCTGGTCCCTCAAAGCCTGGGAAAGATGTCTAGGGTAGATGAAGTCCTATCTTCATGTGCCTCATTGGCACTGCAGCTGAGGGACTCCAGAAAGCAGCCTACCATGGTTTTTATACCCTGAGATCATGGGAATTACTGTGCTAAAGCATTGAAGGACATCCTGTTTTGGGGGTGGAGGCTGGAACAGAGCCCAGACTGTTCAGGCCAGTCCCCTCCTTACTTATCTCAGAATGTTGCATTCCCAGCACATTCTACATTTATTTTCAAGGGTTATAAGCCAGACAGTGGGGGAGAACTGGGTTGGTCCAAGACCATCTGGAGAACTGTCCTGTAGAGGCAGCCTTTCCTTTGCTGGCTTTGAAGAAACACACTGCCATGAATTCTACAGCAGCAAAGAAATGAACTCTGTTAACAACCCAAGGAAGCTCAAAGATGGATTCTTCCCTAGTCAAGCCTTCAGATGATAATACCACCCAACTGATAACCGGATTTCAGCCTTGGGAGACTCTGAGCAGTTAGGCTTTGCTCCAATCTCTGACCCCAGAAACTTTGAGATGAAACATGAATGTTGATTTAAATTTGTGGTAGTTTGTTATGAAGCAATAGAAAATTAATATAATTCTACTCTCCCAGTTAATATGAGTGATTCCATCTCTATCAGTTAAAACTTTAACCTTCCTCTATACTGCCCTGTTTCTAGATAAGATTTATTGAACCCAGTCATAGGATTACCCTCTGCTTCCTGATAGCATCCAACCCAGAGCAAGGCCCCGCTTCTGTGAACTCTTTCCAAAAGTGCCTCACACAGCTCAGATCTTATCAGTCCTTTCTAATCCCCTGGCACTGAAATGCCCTACAGTTCTTCATGACATGTGCTCTCCCTTGTTGCAATGAGTCAATAGACTCAACTTTCTTCCTGGTCATCTTTGTCTAGATGGCATTGGCTTGTTGAAGAAGAGCTTGCTCACATATTCCTTAAAATGCTAATGATGTGTATCAACTGACTATATTCAGATTTCATTGGTTATATTAAAAATTTATTTAGAAATGCCGATATTTGAATATATTGGAATTATCTAATTTGCAACTATTTAATTGGGGAATGAAAATTTTGCTTGCCAACTTTAAAATTTGTAAAGAAACACATAGATTTACAAAATTCTTTCGGTGGGGACACTCCCCCTTCAAAAATATTTGAATATGTCACATTCTCCCACCTTATATCCTATTGCTGTTTATGATTTCACCTCTAAATCCTAGTGTTGAGGTCAAGGATCTTAGGTTTCCCACAGGTGGCTGGGATCTGAGTCCTAAGAGGGGATGGCGACATAAAAACCTCCAGGGAAGCTGGTCTGTGCCCTGTTCCTGCCAGCCTGATGGGGGGCTGTGCCCAAGTGTAGCACAAACACAGCAGGGCTCCAGTATCTGAAAGAACTGTGAGAGCTGGAACAAGAGGCATCTCAGTGATAAGCAGTGTGGACCGATGACCGAGGGGCCTTCCTGATGCTTGCTTGTCACAAAGGAATCAAGACCCTCATGAAACAGAAGTGGAGGGTGGGGGGACAGTACGGTAGAAGGCCCAATAATGTCAGAATCTCTGGCCAACCCAAATGGATAGCATTTAGAGACAGATTTAAATTGGTTGAACAAAAACAAAGAATTGCTAAATTTCTTGCACACCTAAGTTTGTGGTTGCAGATTCACATCTGCTACATCTTGCAGCTTTTGCATACACTTTCACTGGGTTCACTCAAAGATACATGGATCGATCCCAGGTTAAAAACCTTTGCCCTAAAGATAAAGGCTCCTTGTGTTTAACTTCTTCAGAGTACATTTCTACCTGCCAAGAAGGGCTGGTTGGCCCAAATGAAACTACAAGAGGTAGAGTTTATGCGCAGCTTTTCTGTGGCTTTTCTGGCATCATCCTTTTCCCTTCTGAAGCCAAAAAGCTGGTTGCTAGGACTCGCAGATGCAGAACCACCAAGCCTAACAGCAGTGGGTGGTTACCCATCTCTGTCCTACTGGTTTCCTCAATCATCCCCAACATTGCTATTGGAGCTGCCTCACAAACTTAAAGGCTTAAAAGGAGCCATGAGTCACCTACTTGGGGCGGGAGCGTGGGCAGGTTTGGGGAGCTAGGTCCTTGGCTGTCAGCACCAAGCCACTTCCTACTGACCTTTGATTCATAGATGCAGGAGCACTGCTTCTTTTCACTAAGGCACATAGATGTCATGAAACTCAGGGTCACCTTCCAGGTAACACAAAGGAAATGTTCATCCTCGGCCCCTGAGTAGGTGACAGGAGTGGAAGAAGCTCTGAGATGTGGTTATGAATCCTGGCTCTATCACTTTCCAGTGGAGAGACTCTGTGCAGTCTACACTTGAGGTTTCTCCAGTGTAAAGTGGGACAAATTATATAGGGCTATGGGTTTTACAAAGTTTTGATAAATCAGAGAACTTTGTTTATATACTGGGTTGAAGCCAAGGACCTGCTGGGTCTGCTCCTGGTACTTGTGGTGGGAGGTGGAGGGAGGAGGATAGAGAAGAGATTGCCCATCTTGGTTTGGGACATGGTAGGTCTTTGGCCTTCCAGCAGCTTTTGCTGGCTGCAGTGCAGGTGGTACCCACTTCCTGAATTGCACCAGGCATACAATTCACCAGGTCTGCCAGGCTTGATGGAAGGATATGTAAATCAGACTCAATTCACAGCCTCACTTAACAGTTCTATTGAAATTGCATCTAATTGAGGCTCATTCATAAACGTCAGTGATGTAAATAACAGCAAATGTGGAAGAGCCCACTGCAAAACCTGATAATTACTTCACAATGAAAACCCAACTGTAGGAACATCACTGTTGCTATGACAACCATGAGAGAAGCTGGTTGCCCAGGGTTACCCATGTTCCCAGATGTCACTGGTGCTTGAGTGTTAGCTTTGAATGAGCCTCAGGAGCATAATGGGAAAAGGCAATGGGAACTGTGTAAGTGGGTGTGAATGAGAGAATGTTCTTGTGTGCCCCCCGCCTTTTTTTAGCCCTGATATGTTCATGAAGAGTCTATCTCATTACAGCACCATTGAGCTGTCATCTGGGAACCAGAGTCCTAAAATGACCCATCCTCTAAAAGACCTTTCTTTTACTTTTCTGTTTAAAATTTTTTGTTAAAATTTTAAAATAAGTAATACACATACGTGGTTAAAGCCTCAAAAAATGCAAAAGGTATATGGGAAGTTGTTCTGTCTATCCTTGCCACCCCTCCCCACTCATCTGTCCACTTCCTATTTTGTTCCAAAGGTATTTTTTAATGCCTATACAAGTCAATACAAAATATATTCTTTTCCTCTTCTTCTTACACAAAAGAAAATATAATACACACAAAAGAATAATATATACTCTATGCTGTACATTGCTTTTTCTCTTAATATATCTTGAAATTGTCTCATATCAATCCGTAAAGAGCTTCTTCAACCCTTTACAGTGCAAAATATTCCATTATGTGTGTGTACCGAGTTTATTTAACCAGTTCCTGTTGATGGGCATTTAGGTTGTTTCCAGGACTTTGCTCTCACAAAGAAGGTACGACGACTAGCCTTGCATTAATGTCATTTGGCATGTGTGGGCTATCTGTAGAATAATTTCAAGACATAGAATTGCTGGGTCAAAGAGTGTATGAATTTGTAATTTTAAATTGCCCTCTGTAGATCTTGTGCTGATTTGCCTCCTCGCCAGCAATGAATGTTAGGCTGTTTCCCCATAGCCTCACAAAGAGTGTTTTATCAAACTTTTGGGCTTCTGCCAATCTGGTAGGTGAGAAATGGTATCCCTGTAGGGTTAAAATCTGTATTTTTTCTAGTTACATATTTAATTTTATTGAACATGTATTCATACGCTTTGCATATTTTTCTGTTGGGCTGTTGGCCTTTTTCTTAGGGGGAACTTCTAATATATTAGGGAGATTAGTCCTGTGTGCTATGAGTTTCAAATATATTTTTCTTCCAATTTGTCATTTACCTTTCTCTTTGACAGTGTAGAAGAATGGATCAGAGTGGAGGCTCTGGAGCCAGGCCATCTGGGTTCAGATTCCAGCTGGGCCAGTAGGTTGTGTGATGTTGGAAAGTTACCTCTCTGAGCTTTGTTTTCCTCATATATAAAATGGGGATAATAGTACCAATCTCATAAGGTTTTTGTGAGGATTAAATGGTTAGTATATTCAAAGTGTTCATAACAGTGCTCTGTGTAGAACATATAAGCCTTATATTTGATAAATTTGTTATTTAAATTACTTTTATGGTTCCTGTATTTTATGTCGTAGTTAGAAAGGCTTTGGGAAACTTTTCTTCTGCCTTCCTTTGCACCTTTCTTTGCACGATTTTTTTTACATACGTCCATCAGGGAAGCAGTGTAACTGAGTGGTTATGAGGGCTAGTTTTTGAGTCAGACAGACTTGAATTTCAATGGCTGCCCCAGCACTTACTAGCCAAGTGACCTTGGGCAAGTCATTTCACTTCCCTAAATGAGAACTAAAATGACACACTCTCCAGGTGGCAGTGGGAATTTGGACTGTGACTGGCACATGGTGAGTATGAATGTAAAATAAATTTCTTTCATTACCAGTACTCTTCAGTCCATTTAATTTTTGCTTCTCTGTCTTTCCAGTAGGCTGTGAATTCTCCAAGGTTGGGGACTATCTCCCCAGAGATCTACACAGAAGGGCTTCAACACATGCTGATTGACAAGTGAACAGAGAAAGAAACTCAAGATACTTTAGAGATTGTTTACTTTATATCATACCTGGTCTTTCGCAGAGGCAAAGTGACTTGCCTATGGTCACAGAGTCAGAATGGAAGCTGAAGCTTTTGACTTCCATTCAAGGCTCTTTCCACCGCCTCAAAAGGCTGCAGCTGAGTGGAGGAGGGAAACCTGCCACCCTCAGTGCCATGTTGGCCCCTGGCTGGAAAGGGTGGTGATCAATATCCTTCACAGCCAGCATCTCTACCAATCACTGCACATCGAGTTCTACCACTGCAGTTTCTGAAGCATTTTTCATTTTTCTTGTTCATGGTAGACCCATTAAAATAGAAAAAAATAGTAACATTACAGTGAAGAAACCTGGCAGACACCATCTTAACCATGCAATCAAGGTTAACATTACTGGTGGTAAATTATGTCACCATGTGCCTCCTGATGTGATGTATTGAGAAGGGCATTTCACCCCTGTGGTATTCTCCCCCAAACCTTTAACCTAGTCTATCATGAGAAAACTTCAAAGTCGAAAAGAGGGACATCGTACAAAACAGCTGACCAATGTTTTTCAAAAGATCAAGGTCATGAAAAGCTGGAGGAAAGACTGAGAAACTGTCACAGGCCAGAGAAGACTAAGGAGACATGATGATTAAGTGCAGTGTGACACCCTGGATGGGATCCTGGAACAGGAAAAGAATATGAGCAGAAAAGCTTGTGAGATCAGAGTTAACAGTCATGTATCACTGTTGGTTATCACAGTAATGTAAGATGTTAGCATTAGGGGAAACTGGGTGGGAGTATATGGAAATGTACTGTACTATCTTTGCAATTTTTCTGTAAGTCTTAAATGATTCCAAAAAAGCTAGCTGATTAGCTCACTTGGGAGAGCATGGTGCCAATAACACCAAGGTCAAGGGTTCATATCCCTGTACCAGCTTGGCCACCAAAAAAAAAAAAAAAAAAAAAAAAAAATAGACAAAAGCCATAAAGTGGTTTAAACACACAAG
The DNA here is from genome assembly GCF_027409185.1 of Cynocephalus volans. Taxonomy (NCBI): domain Eukaryota; kingdom Metazoa; phylum Chordata; class Mammalia; order Dermoptera; family Cynocephalidae; genus Cynocephalus; species Cynocephalus volans. Next base: position 50,450,870 of record NC_084462.1, read on the forward strand.
GGTTTACTTTCTTTCACGCAAATGAATTTCAGAAGTAAGCAGTCCAAGACTTGTATGGTGGCTCATGATCATCAGGGATCTGGGCATCCTCTGTGTTTCTATTCTGCCGTCTTTAGGCACTCACCTCATGGTCCAGGATGGCTGCCAGAACTCCAAACACCCTGACTACATTCCAGGCAGCAGGAAGGAGGAAGGACAAAGGAGGAGGGAAATCCTTTTAGTTAAGTCATTTTCCCTTAAAGAGCCTTCCCAGAAACTCCAGACAACACTTCTACTTCTACCGCATTGGCTGGGGCATGTCTGGTTGCAAAGGAGCCTGGAAAACGTATTCTTTTCCCAGGTGCATTATTACACTGAGTAAAATCAGGGACTTGCAGCTAAGGAAGAGATGCATACTGGTTAAGCGATGGCAGTCACTGAGCTTTCTGTTCCTATGCACCAGGTGGCCTGTGAGTTTCTCAGCTCAGCATACCTGGAGGAAGGAGCCAGTCTCCCTCAAAGATACCTCTTGTTCCTACGACAATCCTCTTGGCTAGAAGAAGTGAAAGCATCACAACATTTCCCACTCGGTGGTTGATGACTCACCTTCTTTGCAGCTCTCTCCATAATAAATTTCAGCTTTCTGCTTCTATTGGCTGGATGGAGGGCTGGAGGTGAGCATCAAAGGGAAGGTTTGTCTACTTTTTTCTTTTTCTTTTTTTTGTGGCTGGCCAGTGACCTTGGTGTTAGAAGGCTGTGCTCTATGTCTACTCTTTTTTTTTTTTCTGACTGGTAGGGGGATCGCAACCCTCTGCACGGTGTGGTCCGCACCACGCTCAGCCAGTGAGTGCACCGGCCATTCCTATATAGGATCCGAACCCGCTCCCTCCGCGCTACCAGCGCTACACTCTCCCGAGTGAACCACGGGGCGGCCCTATGTCTACTCTTTAATAAGGGTAATCTGAAAGTCCTCTGCTTTCGGATTGTAGGTAACATCCTGAGGCAGCAGGAAAGCCTATTGCATATCCTCTTACACTGGCTTTCACTGAGAAGAGAAGGTTGAGAAGACCAACGGGACATGGACTTTATATGATCTAGTGGCAAGACAGATTGGCACTTTCCCTTCCCCCAGAATACAAATTGGCAAACACTTATATATCAAAAATCTTCAAAACATTCATACTCCTGTAACTTCTAGAAATTGGTACCTATTTCAAGGAAGTAATCTGAATACAACTGTTAACCCCCCCCCCCCCAAAAAAAATTGACATGTAGGTCAAAGGAAATAGCATTTTTTTGGGAAACAAAGAACTGCAATTTGGATACACTTACCAGGGAGTCCTGAATAGTGTACTATAAAACAAGTTGAGGAGAGGTTTTTCATAGATGATTTCCACAAAAAGTTGTTTTTGAAGGTGGTTCAGTGGCTGGGCAGAAAAATGCAAAATTACTAACTGTTTTGAGTGGTTGATTGGGGTACTCCTAGCTAAGAGACGTTAAAGGCGGATGGATACTGACCTCAGTTTATCCAAGTCTATTGGGACATTCTGTGGTTTCACCTTCAGCAGGTGTGAGTGCAATCCTTTTGCAATCTTCTGAATCCTCTTTAGACATCCTTAGCCTTAGTTACTTCTTTTTTTTCACACACAAACAAAAAACTGCTCATAAAGGTATTTATTTTAGTGTTATTTATAATATAAAAAAATAGGAACCAATTTAAATAAGTGATGAGCCTTTTACTAGATGGAATTTTATGTAGCCAATAAGAATGTCCATTACAATTCAAAGATAATATGGAGATACCTTTATGTTATGAAGATAGATGGAACCAAACTGGTTTCCCTATTGCATATGCAATAGGATCAACTTAAAAAAATTTGAGAGAGGACATGTAACTATGCTAACTCTATCACTGGATGATAGGGATTTTCATTTATTCGAAATGATGACAAATCTTCTGGATAAGTGCAAAGAAAAGTATTAGAAAGAAAATCATAGGGGAGATTTTCATTATTTTGGTTTATCAAAGAAATGCGATCAGATAATTTTGTTCAGAGGTAATACCAGTTGTAAATACAAAAAAGAGCTGTGCCCTGCCCAGCTTCCCCCTGCTCTCCCGGAGAAGCCTGTTCAAGCCTTTAATGTTTTCCCCCAGGTCAAAATAATGTGCTTAAGTTGTCATTTCTTGATTTATCATTTTAGACAGTATCTGTTTGCTTCCTGGTAAAGGAGATGAAGAGTTAGTTCTCTTACACTGCTGTAGTGGATTGAATAGTGGCTCCCCTAAAATTCATGTCTACCTGGAACCTCAGAATGGGAGCTTATTTGGAAATAGGGTCTTTGCAAATGTAATTAAGTTAAGGATCCTGAGATGAGATCATCCTGGATGTATGGTGAGCCCGGGACTTATAGTGGGACTCACTTTTACTGGTGTCCTTGTAAGTAGAAAAGAGGACACACAGACATACACAGAAGAAGGCTATGTGAAGATGGAGACAGCGACTGTGGTCATGCAGCCTTAAGCTAAGGGAATGCCAAGGCTTGCTGGGAGTCACCAGACTGGAAGAGAAGCATGAAAGAGATTTGCCCTCAGGGCCTCCAGGTGGGACCAGCCTTTCCAACACCTTGATTTCAGACTTCTGGCCTCTAGAGCTGTGAGAGAATAAATTTCTTTTGTTTTAAGCCACCTAATTTGTGGTAATTTGTTCTGGTGGCCCTAGGAAAATTTACCCCCGTGTGTACATTACGATGTCTTCTAAGCTTTTTTATTCTGAAACTTCCAGCATTCATTACATTTATAATGGAGAAAATAAAATGTATTAGAAAAGAGAATAAGGACATGAAAAAGCAGAGACTGAGGAAGAGGAAGCTTACCAGAGTCAGACGGACGTGGTGACAGTGGCTATGTGTGTTGAGGACAGAGATCCACGTGGCTTAGCAATCAGGACTGAACATTGAAACCACCTGTGCCAACACAACTACTATTTATTCCAGAAAATTCTTGCCCAGGAAGAGAAAACTGTAAACTATTAAATACTTGACTGTTTACTTTAAAAATTCCTAAAAACCAATTTATTCAAACAAGGTATTTGCTCATTTGGGCACTCTCTTCTCAGAGCAATTACCTGCTCACCTGGGCAAACAACACTTTGGCAATTAGCACACTTGCCAAACAACCGTGTACTAATCAAAATTCACTCTAAGTCTCTTGCCCCACTGTGGCCCCCAATCCTAAACTGTAACGTCATAAATTTTGTCCAGTCCTAATCTGATACCCATATTATCCAAGACCCACCTTAACTTGAATTCGGACACCAAAACTCAAGGGGTGTCTGCCTCTGATCTCCCCGTTCTTAGCACTTGCTTCAGGTAAAGCCGCTGTCTCTGACTGCAGTTACATAAGAAGGAAGGCTTTGTTTGATGCATAGGCTATTCTAGTGGTCTTTCTGGGAAGTCGGTAGTCAATAGTGTGTATGTGTTTGTGTATATGTGTGTGTATACTTGTGTGAGAGTGTTGTGCATTTGTGGGATAAAGTATGTATGTATGTGTATGTGCCTAGTAGCCAGAGGTCAGGCTGGAGAGGCAGAGTGCAGCAATTTGTGAAAGGTATTGAATGCTGCACGAGTGAAAGTGTAATTTTTTTCAACCTTCATAAATTTGTAGTTGGGCCAGACACCTGTAACAAAAGATAGATTAACAAGAGAAGAACAAGCAAGCACATTATGCTGGAGAAACTTCACTGAAAGTTCACTCAGAGCAGTGGCTTAAAACCCTGGCTTCTATAGGATCTTCAATAAAGAACGGTAAATTTTAGAGAAGTGACAGGAAAAAGGAAAGCTATTCTAAGGCTTGCAGAGATGAAAAGCTGTGGGAAGCTAAATTTATGGGAATAAACTAATGGAGTAAGGCTCGTTTGCAAATTCCTCCAGTGCCATCTCTGGTCTGATAAGAGCCATCTCCAGTAAAGGAGAATTTATATACTGTTTTTAGGGAGAAAAGTAGGAGACTAGAGAGAGCTTTTTATCTGTTTTCTGCTTTTTAATTACCTTTAGTTCAAAAATAATGATATCAAAGATGCATATTTTGGGGTGAAACATTCTGGTTTCCTTCAATGCCAATGTAGGGAATTTAAATTCCCTTCCATAGGTAATGGGAGTCTTGAAAGCTTTCGCAGAGAGATGGTGACATGTTCAGGTCAGTGTTTTGGAAAAGTATCTGTGATGTCAGCTTGGGAGAACTCTCAGAGCCATAGACAAAGTTTAGAAGATACCCACCCACATAGTCAGAGGGCAGCAGTGGATGAGATCGTCAAACAACAGTGTGATGGGTTAAAGACGGCTGCAAATTCTTTGCCACCCTCCCAACAAAAGGTGGAGTCTGTTTCCTTGCCTTTGAATCTTTGCTCACCTTGGGACTTGTTTTAACCAATACAATGCAATGGGAGTGACATGTTGTAACTTCTAAGGCTACCCCTTAAGTGGTCGGCAGCTTCTGCCTTCCTCTTTGGAATACTTTTTAGAAGACAGTTGCTTTGTAAAAAGTTTAATTACCTTGAAACCACTGTTGACCTAAAAGAAGCTAAGGCCGAACATACAAGCATGGAGTTCATTGAGCCATGTGTCAACAGCAGCCAGGGAAATGCATAGGTCAGGTCACTCCGAGAAATGTGCACTGAAGGGAATCAGCAGAGCCCAGCATTTTATAATCACAAGAAGGGGGAAGAATCAAAGGAGAGAGAGAGAACAGCACCCCCAATCTTTATATCAGTTTTCCTATTGGCTAGTATGTATATATAGATTTTGGATTGTTACTAAGTTATATCCTACATGCAGGAATCTAGGGTAAGTGTTACAAGCAGCATTCTAGGTTATTTTATTACTTCTGGTGCCTGCATGTCTGAGCAAAACAGTCTTATGATAATGTTTTCCCAGACATGTGGATGTGACTGCTGACTTACCCCAAGCTTCCCAAGGCACTATAATAGCCACAGGGAAAAGCACAGAGGTACCACAAAGAGGAGAGAAGCCTTTTTGAAAATTCCACTCCAGCCCATCCACCAACTGACTGCTGCTGAGTGAATGACCCTAGCTGAGGCCACATGGAGCAGAAAAGCCACCCAGCTGCACCCTTTTTGAATTCCCGGCTCACAAAATCTTAAGCAGGCAAAATGTTTATTTTAAGCCATTAAAGTCAATGCAGTTTGTCATGCGGTAATAGACCACCCAAACAAATAGCTAACAGTTCTAGTTAATTCCATGCATATCGACTACAATGCCAGGCCTCACTCTTCCCCTTAAACCTTGAGATAGATGTTATTATCATCTCCACTTTACAGAGGGAAACACTGAAGATGAGGGAGAGAGTGTCAGGGAAAAGGATGGAACTGAAGGAGCTGCAGATGTAGGGGAGGGGGATCAGATAAGGAAACAGAGAGAACACTAGAGAGGGGAGATGTTGCTAGAGAGGCCAGGTGGCCCTGCCCTTGAACTGGGCTTCGTTTGGTGGCTCTGGTTCTCAGAGAGGGATGTTAATTCTAGCTCTGGGCTAGACCTGGCTTGAAGTGTTTCTTGCCTCCTTCCGTCAGATTCCCCAACCCATAGATAACCCCGGTTAACCTACCGGTGCCCCACGAACCCAATTAGAATTTTCAGTTAAAACTTGGGCTTGGGGTGAAGGCTTACTATTATTATTTATTTATTTATTTATTTATTTATTTATTTATTTATTTTGAAGGGAGAAGTGGGTAGCAGGGAGAGAGAGGCTATTCCTAATCTATTAAATCGATTGGTTCAAAATATTTGCCTTCTTGGATTTTAGCAGCCTGAAGAAATCCATCCCTTAATGAGGAATTTCATCAGGTACAGATTGATATGCAAATAATGCACAACTCCTCCTGGGTCTCTTGAGACAAGTTTTTGTTTTTAATAAGATTACTTAACTGGGACAATTTAATTGGGTAGAAAAAGCCCTTTGCAAAGGGGATTTTCATAATAGAAAGAGTTGCCATGGATCGAGTATCAGGCACTTGATGTGTCTATTTTTAAGTCTCCCAACACAGAACCAAGCAAACTCTAGATGAGCAAATTGCAGACAATACCTTGTAATTGGAACTCAGGTTTAGGCAAAGCTGAGGAATGCAAAAGCCATGATCTTAAATGACACTGTCTCTACCGTCAGGCTGAGGCTCCTCACCCTGAGAGACCCGTTCACATGCTAAAATATTAGCATTGATTTCTTAATTTCAACTGTAGGAAATTTACAGAATACATGATGAAAGTTTTTTTTAAAACATCATTTTCTTTTGATTACAAAATAGTAACTATTTTTTTTTTTTTTTGTCGTTTTTTCATGACCGGCACTCAGCCAGTGAGTGCACCGGTCAGTCCTATATAGGATCCGAACCCGCGGCGGGAGCGTCGCCGCGCTGCCAGCGCAGCACTCTACCAAGTGCGCCACGGGCTCGGCCCCAAAATAGTAACTATTGACAGGCAGATGAGAATGGAAGTTAGGTGTACACATTCTGGGGTCAGTGTCTCGGTTTGAAGCCCAGGTTCACTACTTCCCAACTGCCAGAACAAGGCCAGGTGATGCTAACCTCTGTCTCAGTTTCCCCACTGGTAGTCGGGAAGTAATGGTACCAACTCGCAGGGTAGATGTGAGGATTAACTGAGTTTATTCATGTAAAGTGCGTGAGGCCTGGCACGAACTGCCCAGTAAATAATGAAGATTTTAATGGGAAGGAATTTCTTAATTAGTTTGAACAACCAACAAAGCAGCAGTATGAGAAAACAATCAAAATTTGGCCATAGTTTTGAATCCCATTTGCATTTGAGCCTTGGCCTTAAGCAGCTTCAAAGAATGTTGAAGAATGCAGAGCCGTGCAAGGTGCGAAGGAAATAAAAACACTGTGGGGTCGGGAAGCACTCACTTTTTTAAAAAAAATTTGAATTGAAGGGCCAGCCCGTGGCTCACTTGGGAGAGTGCGATGCTGAAAACACCAAGCCCACGGGTTGGGGTCCCTATATAGGGATGGCCTGTTAGCTCGCTTCGGAGAGTGTGGTGCTGACAACACCAAGTCAAGGGTTAAGATCCCCTTACCGGTCATCTTTAAAAAAAAAAGAAAAATTGAATTGACACATTCTAATTGTACATGCCTAATGCTTATGGGATGCAATCTGATGTTTTGATACATATGTATTTGGATAATAATCAGATCAGGGTAGTTAGAGTAACCATCACCTCATGCATTTATCATTTCTTTGTGTCAGAACATTCAAAAGCCTTTCCTCTAGATATTATGTAATATACAAAACTTAACCGTCAACCATCGCCACCCTACTGTGCAATAGAACATCAGAACTTATCCCCCCTATCTAAATGTAATTTTTTATCTGTTAGCCTGTTTTCCCTTCCTCCTCTCCCCAGTCTCTGGTAACCACTGTTCTATTCTCTGCTTCTATAATTGTTTTTTTTTTTTAGATTCCACATGTGAGTGAGATCATGTGGTATTTGTCTTTTTGTGTGTGGTTTACTTCACGTAACATAATGACCTCCAAGTCCATCCTTGTTGCCACAAATGACAGGATTTCAATTTTTTATGGCTGAGTAGTATTCCATTGTGTATATATACCACATTTAAAAAAATCCATTCATCCGTTGTTGGACACTTTAGGTTGATTCCATATTTTGGCTATTGTAAATTGTACAGCATTAAACACGGGAAAGACAAGCACTCATCTTAAAAACAAAAAATTTAATCCAGTTGTTTCACCCAATTTTTCATTATGAAATTTTTCAACACTCATAAAATCATGGAATATTATGATGAACCTTACATGCTCATCACCTAAATTCAGCAATTATTGACAGTTTACCATACTTACATCCTCTATCAGCTTTTCCTTCCTTCCTTCCTTCCTTCCTTCTCTCTTTCTCTCTCTTTCCCTCCCTCTTTCTCTCTAGTGTTTTAAAGTAAATCTCTAAAGTCATGTCATTTTATCCTTAAATATTTCCAAACGAATCTTTATAAAATAGACATTTTCTTATGTAAGAATAGCATAGTATCCTTATTATCAAACCTGTATTAATTTTCAATGGCTGCTGTAACAAATGGCCACAAATTTAGTGGCTCAAAACAGCACGTATTTATCATCTTGCAATTCTGTATGTTATGAATCCAAGACTTACTGGACTAAAATCAAGGTGTTAGCATCTTTGTCTTGTTTCTGATCTTAGAGAGAAAGCATTCAATTTTCACCATTAAACATGATGTTAGCTGTAGCCTTATTTGTTAAACAAAGGTAATTATCCACAACATTATTGGGGCCATGAGACCACTTTTGGTTGTTAAGACCTTTCAGAATCTTTTCTTTTTGGTGGCTGGCTGGTATGGGAATCTGAATTCTTGACCTCGGTGCTTGGTGCTATCAGCACTGCACTCTAACCAAGTGAGCTAACTGGCCAGTCCACCTTTTAGAACCTTGAGAGAAACTAGAAGACAGGGGATACTCTATGCTATCTATCTCAGGTCAGTATCTCAGGTCAGGTCCCCTGGGCAGCAGACTCTGAGACAGAGATTTGCATGCCGAAGTTTTATTGAGATGTGCTCTTGGAATTAACACCTGTGGGGCTGGGCAGAGGGAGAATTTGAATTGCAACACAGTCTCAATGAAGACCTTAGCTGATTCCATAGGGGAGATCTGGAGCTGGGATGTTCCTGCATGATTGTCCCAAATTAAGGCTGAAGACAGCTGCCTCACCCAGTGTATTAGTTTCTGTTGCTTGTAAGAAAATACCTGGAACTGGGTAATTTAGAAAGAAAACAGAAATCATTGCTTACAGTTTCTGAGGCTGGGATGTCCAAAGTCCATCTGGTGGTAGCAACAGTGACCCAGGCGTCTCACATTGCAAGATGGTGGAAGCAGAGAGAGCAGAGAGAGAGAGAGAGAGAAAGATAGACAGACTCTCCTGTTCTTATAAAGCCCTCAGAACATGCCCCTGGCTACCATTTTTAATCCATTTACTACTGCACGGTCCTACAAACTAATCACCTCTTTCAGGCTCCACCTTTCAATTACCGCAATAGGATTTCCCACCCTCTTAATAGTCACAATGGGGGTTAAGTTTCTAATACATAAAACTTGGGGGATACAATTCAAGCTTCAGTGTGTTTTGGGGGGACATAATTCAATCCACTATCCCCTGTCATACATGTTTATTTTCCAAGGTCTTTTTTTTTGCAAGTCCTGGGTGTCTTATGACACATTGGAGCTGGGCTTATTTAGATATCTTGATACGTGGTTCCATATTTCATGCCCAGTAGCAACGGTCAATTACTCAGAAGTATAGGATTGTAGATAGCATTCAGCAAAAAAGTGAAAATCCTTTTAAGACTCTTTCACTGCGTGGTTTTCTTTAATAGATGACCAGAGACAGAAATATGTAATACTCCCAAGGCAGACAGTGCAGAGCCAAATGTTGCATTATGCTGAAGCAGCTAAGACTACAGACGCATAGGATTAAGTTGGGTGGCTCAAAATTTCCACCAAATTCCCATTGACAGTATCCTAACATCTACCTCACAGGGTTATTACGAAAATTAAATGAGCTAATTCTTAGAAAATGCTTGCATACTGCCTGGCATATAAGTACACAATAAATGTTAACTATTATTATTAATATTATTATCAATAGTCTTTTTTCTTTGCAATTTGTACATAATGAAAATGTATTGCATGTAGTTATTTTTAAGCAAAGTGAACATAGAGGCAGTAAAGTTCTTAGATAAACAACAATGTAAATGAAGCTCGATGACAGATCATCTCTGCTGCTGGTGCTTAATGTCTCTTTAACAATTATAAGTACGAGCAATTCAGTCCTTATAAATAATGTTTTAAAAAATTCCATTAAAGGGCCGAGCCCGTGGCGCACTCGGTAGAGTGCTGCGCTGGGAGCGCGGCGACGCTCCCGCTGCGGGTTCGGATCCTATATAGGAATGACCGGTGCACTCACTGGCTGAGTGCCGGTCACGAAAAAACGACAAAAAAAAAAAAAAAAAAAAAAAAAAAAAAAAAAATTCCATTAAAAATTTTAATTATGGGGTTGGCTGGTTAGCTCAGTTGGTTACAGCATGGTGTTATAACACCAAGGTCAAGGGTTCAGATTCCCACACCAGCCAGCAAACAAAAAAAAAAAATTTTTTTTTTAAATTATGAAAATGTTCAAATGTACACAAAGATAAAGAGAATAATTCAATGAACTCCCATATTCCCTTTACCCAGATTCAATAATTAAAACATCTTCCCACATAAGCATCTATTCCTTTTTTATTTTAAAAGGAAATTCCAGTAGTCATGCCATTTTGCCCCCATGTATTTTAGCGTGCATATCTAATAAGATGGGCTTTATACAGCCACAATACCATAATCACACCTAACAAAATTTGGTATCATTAAGTAGACAGTCCATGACTTATTGTCTAAAAAATATCTCATTGGAGAAGGCTTGTTTAAGTCAGGGTGTAAATGAGGCTAATATATTTGTTTGTTGTCTCTTAATTCTTTTAAAATCTTGACCAATTCCCTCACCCACCCTTTCCTCTCGCTGCCATTATCATGCTGTAAAAGCTGGGTCAATTGTCCTAGAGACTATCCCACATTTTGGATTTCTTGGTTTGACTTTCTTGTGCTGTCATTTCACTATTCCTACGTCCCTTGTATTTATTTTATTTTACAATGATTTATTTTTAAATGCTTTTCTTTTTTTAAGAAAAACACTTAATTGAGGTGTACTTGACATATAAAAAGCTGTACATATTTCATATGAGATGTATATGTGTATTTATTTCATGTATACATCTCAATGAATTTGGGCATAAGTATACACTCATGAAAACATCTCCACCATCAAGGTTTAAAGGCTTTTCTAATTAAAGTTCACAGCCTAATTGCTGTAAAATGTTAAAGAAATTATAAAACTACAATTGGTAATGTGGAAAGTACAAGTCTGCCATAATCATGCCCCTAGAGAAAATCATTGTTAATTGTCTGGCACATATTCAACCAGACGTTTTTCTTCACTCAGTAGGGAAATCATTTCTCAAGTTATTTAGCAATGAAATTAGTCACTGTGTAATTCCTTAATCCAACTCTGTTTTTCTGGAGATTATTCAGTGTTTGTTTGCACAGTGTCCCAATCCTATAAAAAGTTTAGCCATTGTTAGAAAGTGCTGGGGTGGACAACGCAGTTTTAAGTCGATCAAGCGTGGGAGATTCGGAGTATATTGCAGGGTGAAGAATACAGCACTGGGTAAGGAGTACATGCAGAATGGGAACTGCTGAGTGAAGCATGTAGGACCAAGCCTCACCTATATATCAGATAGGACATGATCTAATGGGATTCGTGAGTTGGAATTCCCAGTGGAATGGGATTCCCAGTGGAAGTGGGAAAGACCCATGAGTTCAGTACCTAAATAACCAGGAGTTTTTTCAAACTGTCTGTCTCTGTGGACTGTCTAAGCCTCCCACACTCTTCTTTCACCCTAGGAGTGGGCTATGGGTGGGATGCATCCTATATAATCTCTTTTAGTGTTAGCCAATTGTAAATAATAATAATAAAAAAAAATAGACGACTAATGCGTGCCTTCCCTTGCCCAAGATAAAGCATTGCACACATCCTTCTATACCACAAATTCTGTTTCCGATTTCTTAAGTTTGAGTTTTCTTTCCGTTGGTCTCAGTATGTCTTCATATATTTTTTCCTAAAAGCAATTGCTGGATATGTTTTCTCATCCTTGGACATGTGAGAATAACCTTCTCTTGCCTTTACACATGAAGAATCTTTTGATTAGATTTTAAAATATTTGTTTACAATATTTCTGCTCAAAATTTAATAGATACTACTTTGCTGTCTTTTGGAGTTTAGTGCTGCGGGAACTTTGGGCACATGTGAATTTTATTCCTTTCTAAGCGACCTCTTTCTTCTGCTAGAATTTATGCTGGAGGTTTTTTATTTGTTTTGTCTTTTTAATCATTTGCTGGGATATAGATATAGATTTGTGTGCAATCTAGATAGTCTCTGTGATAATGTTCCTCCAGATCCATTCTCCGTGTTCTCTACCCTGCTGTGGGCCATGGAGTTTTTAAACTGAATCAATGGACTCCATGCCACTGGGCTTCTGGTTGGTTGGGCCAGTGGAAGACACTAGCAGAAGATCAAGGAAAGACAAGAGTGACGTCAGGCCTTCTACAGCTCTCTCTCTGGGTGCTGATACCTTGCCCTCTTCTTGCCTCTTCAGGCCTAGGCGTGGCAATGGCCATTGAATTCTTGGCTGAATCTGCGTGGATCCCCTTTCATTGATAATTCCAGAAACCTAGTGATCATTATTAAACTTCAGTTTGAATGATTTCTGTTGACCTATTGTTTAAGTCCATTTTCTGTTGCTATAACTGAGTACCAGAGACTGGGTAATTTATATAGAAAATAAATTTATTTCTTACAGTTCTGGAGGCTGGGCAGTCCAAGGTCTAGGGGCTGCATCTGGTGAGGGCCTTCTTACCAGTGGGGATTCTGCAGAGTACTGAGGTGGCACAGAACATCACATGGTGACAGGGCAGGAGTGTGCCAAACTGGCTTTTATAACAGACCCACTCTTGTGATAACTGACCCACTCCTGTTATAACCATTTAATCCATTAATCCATGAATGGATTAATCCATTCATGAGGGCAGAGCACTCATGGCTCAATCATCTCTTAAAGGCCCCACCTCTTAATACTGTTACACTGGGGATTAAGTTTCAACATGAATTTTTGAGGGGGGAAACATTCAAACCATCTACCTTCAAAGTCGTTGATTATTCCTTCTGTGTCCAATCTGCTCTTAAGCTGTTTAATGTTTTTTTTTGGTCTTGTTTTTCAACATTATATATTGTATTTTTCAGTTCTAAAATTTCCATTTGATAGTTTTTTAGATTTTTCATTTTTTTACTAATGATTTGATCTGTGCATTTGTTATGACCATATTGTCCTTTAAGTCTTTGTACATATTTATAATATTCTAAAGATTTTGTCTGCTAATTCCAACTTCTGGGTCATCATGGGTTGGGTCTCTGTTGACTTCTTTTTATCTTAAATGGGTGTCATTTTCCTTTGTCTTCACATTTCTAGTGATTTCTAAAATTGTGTAGTGGACATTGTGGGAGATGTGCTGTAGAGAATCTCGAATCTGTTTTCTACCTTTGAAGAACATTGAGTTTTGTTCTGAAAGGTAGTTAAGTTTCTTTACATTACCCTAATTTTGTAAAGGCATAATTTCATGCCTTTTTAGAGCAGGTCAATGTTGGTTTTGCCTTTACTCCTGAAGTATTAGTCCTAGGAGGTGGTCTTAACTCCTGAGGTATGACTTTTTTTTTGGTTTTAATGAAAGGTTTTTTTTTCTTTTTCTTTTTCTTTTAAAGCAATTTCCTTTAACTTGAGAGGTCTTGAGCTCTGAACCCTGTCTTCCTTGTAATGGGCATGTGCTGAAATCTCAGCTCAGCCTTTTTGTCCTTCCAGCTGTTTTTTCCCTTGGGCTCTTTGTAGTCTTGCTCTGCACAAGTGAAGTTCAGGGGTCAGCCAACAACATGAGGGAAATTTATATGGAGATTTGAGTTACCCCCTCTGTGATTTCCTCCATTCTGTGGGATTTTGGGAATCCTCTATTCAATAACCAGTTGCTTTGGCAACTCTCCTCTGATTGCATAGACCAATGAGACTGCAGGCTCTCTGCTCGACTCTATCTGTGATGCCAGATAGGCTGGGGAATGTCCTCAGGGCAAGAGCCATGTGTGTGTTGGCCTCACCTGGTGTGATTCCCTTTTTTTCAGTGTCAAATCCCCTTCTTTTTCTACCTGTTGTTGGTCACTCTACAGTGTCCTCAAAGAGCTGTAGTTTATATTTTGCCTAGAGTTTACAGAGTCATCAGGAGGAACAGTCTGATATATCTGCCTTGCTATTACCAAGCCGCTATTATTCCTTACCAGTATATTTGTGATATGCCTTCTTGTACCCTTGCCGCCTACAGCCTATTCTCACCTTAGTAGCCAGAGTAATTCTATTAGAACATTAAGTCTGATAACGCTACTTCTTTCCTTATAAGCCACCATTGGCTACCCATCTCCCTCACAATCAAAAGCCAAGCCCTTACGTCCTAGTTGCCTAGGGCTGCTATAACAAATATATCATAAACTGGGCAGCTTAGATAGCAAACACCTATTTTTCACAATTCTGGAGGCTGGAAGTCCAAGATCAAAGTTCTGGTATCTGGTGAGGTTCTGCTTCCTGCTTTGCAGATGGTTGCCTTCTCATTGTATCCTCACAATGAGAGAGAGAGAGAGAGAGAGAGAGAGAGAGAGAGAGAGAGAGAGAGAGAGAGAGAGAGAGAGAGAGAGAGAGAGCGCACTCTAGTGTCTCTTCTTACAATGGCACTAATCCCACTCATGAGGACTCCACCCCCATGACCTAATCACCTGCCAAAGGCCCCACCTCCTAATACCATCACATTGGGGGTTAGCATTTCAGCATATAAATTTTGGGGGACACAAATATTCAGTCTATAACACTTTGCAATCAGCTACATTGTCATCCAACGTTTTCCTCACCCTCTCTCCCTTTTCTCTGACTTTATGTCTTCTTAGTTTCCATTTTAATTCCTTTGATCTTGCCAAACTGACCTTCTTGCTATCCCTCGCACTTGCTTCAGGGCTTTTCCCTTTCTGTTCTCTCTTCCTGGAATAGTCTTTTCCCACCCGATTTAAAATTGTAAATTCCTACACCCCTACCTATTCTTACAGTCTCTTTCCATTTTTCCTGATTGACATTATCTCCATAGTGTTTATAACCAGCTTGTTAATTAACTGCTTCCCCTTAAAAGGATGTAAGTTACATGAAAGCAGGAATTTTTGTTTTTTTATTCACATCTATATTCCCAGGACCTGGAACAGATGCATATTAAATGAATCAGGGTATCTTTCTCCACTGGGACTCAAATTGGCTCAGCTCCTTAGTACAGAAAACGTAGGTTGTAGTCATATGGGACACTTTTCAGCCATACTATAAAACTGGCATATTTTATCTTGGGCTATTTCTCTTTGCTACTATAACCTTTCCCACAGCTCCTCCTTTATAATGCTAATCTCCTTTATAATGCTAATGCTGTGGATTTGGGTCTGTGGGGTTTGGGTTATTTTTATCAGAAATAATCTCAGGAAAACATGGTATCTTTTAAATTGTTACTGTTGCATAACATATACAAGGGTTCTAGTGTTTCAAGAGTTAGTAGGTGAGAGATAAGAAAAGAGGATATTGGTTTTAATCATCATTTATATAATGCATTTAATGAGTTTATAAATTATGCATTGTTGACCTTGAAATTAATTTAGGCTTAATGAAGTGGTTTTATTATGTTTAAAGACATAGTGTATTTATTTTCCTATGTTCTGTATTATTTTTGAAGATTATTTATGCTTTGTCCACTGTCAAGGCCCAAGTGTATTGCCTTTTTATGGATTTTTAGAAGTTGTTTTCTGGTTTGTGGTTTGCAGAAGTCTGGTCTCACGGGAGTGTAGCATTACTACATTGTTTAACTGCCCAGGGTACGCTTATAGGGACTTTTGCTGTAATGGAGACCTATATTTCCAAAAGAGTTAAACTTTGTAATCTGAGATGGGACTCCTTTCAAACATAGTTTGCAACAAGAATCTTTATCATCCTGGGCACAAATAGAATAATGAATCTGGAACACAGCTGAGGCTCAGCCTTGGGCCCTCTGGTGTTGGATCTTGAAAATGCAGATTAATTTGTGAAAGTGAGATTGTGTTCCACGAAGCCCCAGGATTCCCCAGAGGAATCTAGGAAATCTGACAGGAGGGAAGTGGAAGCTGGACAGGCTGGACTCTGGTCTTATCACCTCTAGCACAGAAGCTCCACTTTTATAAATATTTCTTTTCATTTTGGGGGCACTGCTAAGCTCTTATTTGTTAAAACAGTTATTTCGGTGCTTCAAAAATAAAAATTTAAACACTACGGTGTTAGACTGTAAGCATATGAAACCCAAGAAGTGATTGTACTTTATATGTTCATTTATATCATTGGATTTCAGGATTTGGGCAGTATTTCCTTATATGAAATATATGAATGCCCGGGCTAGCCTCACATGAGTATTTAACCCATGGTGGAATTGAACATCTGTATGTTTTCATTAAAAATGCAACAGAAACAATGTCAATATGCTCTGTTTTCATGCACTCATGTCAAACAGCCAGGCTTGGTAACTCATTTGTGACACTGTGGCAAGGAACTGAGGATGCCCCTAGCCAACAGCCAATGAGTGAGTTTGGAAGCAGATCCTCACCCAGTCGAGCCTTCAGATGAGATCCCAGTCCTGGCTGACACCTTGATTTCAGCCTTGTGACTGATCCTGAGCCAGAGGACCCAGTTAAACCATGCCCAGATTCTTACCCATAGATACTGTGGGAGAGTAAATGTTTGTTGTTTTAAGCTGCTAAGTTTTGGGGTAACTTATTATGCAGCAATGAATAACTGATACAGTGCCCCTGGGCTAGGCATATTGGAGGCCCTTGTTTTATGTAGGTGAGTGTAATAAGTGGCTTCTTTTATCTACCGTTTCTTGTGATTCTTGAGCCAGGGGTGGTAGTTGAGGGTGAGTGAAAAAGCTGAACCAGAGCCAGGGTACCCATGTCCAAGAGCTGTGCAGCACCCCTTCCCCCAACAAGGAATTCCCACATCACCCTATAAGACATAAGAGAGTCAGAATCAGCATTTGAAGACTGTCATGTAGATATCATCAGCGCCTACTCAGGGTTGGTCAGAGAAGCCGTGTCAACCAACACAAGGAGAGCTGTGACCAAATTTAGTTAAGTAAGGAGATGGTTGTCCTTGGTCCCTTCTCCAGGTCCTCAACCCCAACTAGCTACAGCCTAAAAGATGGGATGGATGAGGGTGTGAAGGGGTACATGATATTTCTTATGTAGAGGGGCATGACCCATCATGTGCTGAAAGTGACCTGATGGTCAGCAGAGGAGGGGAGGCCTGGTGACATCCAGTAGGGTGAAGAAGGGTGGCTCCAAGAGTCATAAGCTAGCATACTTTAAAGAGGCTGTTTACAGATGGTGCGGACAACAAGCATTTGAAAGCAGTCTCTGTTTTGTCTAGTAAAGCCTTCAGTATCCATCATTTTGTTAGAAGTTTAACTTTCCTTCTCTAACCACAGGAGGAGCTCTCCAACAGAGGGTCCAAAAGATAAGAAAGAGTAGGATCCACAGGACTCAGGATCCTTGGAAGTGAGTGAAGGAATTCAGACAGGGCTCATTTGTGATGGGTTGGCTCTGCTCTGTAATGTCTGGACTTCAGATGAGAAGACTCAAAAACTGAGGATGACTTAACTGCTGGGGTCTGGAACCATTCTGGAAGCATCTTCACTCGCGTGTCTGGGGAGTAATTCTGGATGATGGCTTGGACCCCTCCTTGGCTGTCAGCTGGAACAACAGGTGGCCCTTCCATGTGGTCTCTCCTCGTGAACTAGTTGGGCTTCCTCACAGCATGGCAGCTGGGTTCTGAGAGTGAGTTTCTCAAGGGATAGGAAGTCATAATGGTCATAATGTCATTTCTGCTGTGTTCTATCGGTCAAGGACTAACAGAGCCCAGATTGAACATTGACCTATCTCTTGATTAGAGGGATGGCAAAGAATTTTGGGGTTCTGTTTTTAAACATCCACAGTTCTCTAGATGACAGTGTAACTCAGTGGTTAGGAGATCAGGGTCTGAACTAGACTGCCTGGGTTCACATTTCACTTCCATTCTCATTGGCTGCATGACATTAGGCAAGCTCATTGTGGGAGAAACTATTGCTGTTTGTTAATATCTATTTCTGTTCTTCTCTTCTTCCTGGGAATATCAATAGACTATTTCTAAGCCCCCTGCATCTAAGTGGGGCCGAGAGGCCAGTTCAGCTGGTGGGCTCTAAGCAGAAATGCTGTGTGTCACCTCGGGCTGAGGAGGGTAAGAGCTGTGGGTTTTCTTGCTCTCTTGTCCCTCACCTGTAGCTAGAAGCAGAGGCTCCCACAGCAGTACAGGAGATGAAGGAGTCACAATGTGGAAGGAGCTTGGCTCCCTAAGTGACAGCTGGAGCTGTTTCCTCTCATGCCCCTGCAACCAGGATGTGGGGGAGAGGTAAGCCTTTACCATCTGTGTTAAGCCATCAGGTTTTGGTGGTGTTTGTTGTAGCAGTTAGCCAACCCTGACTAATATCTTACCCAACCTCTCTGAACCTGTTTCCTTACCTGTAAAGTGGCGGGTATTAGCCATAGCTACCTTCGGGTGCCCTGCGAGTTGAGAGAAATAATTTGATGCATGGTGCCTGGCTCATAATTGCTCTGTGAACATTAGCTATTGTTAGTAAATAAATGTGAATGCCAGTTAGAAGGGGGGCAGGTTTGTGTCAGTAATAGTAGGACTGTCTTTGTCATCACCACCACCACCAGGATGGCACCTGCCATGTGCTGGGTACCTGCTTGGGCCAGGCTCTGTCCTAGGGATGCTTCGCTTTTGTTCATTTCAATCCCCTGAGGCAGGGATTATTAACCTCCCTGATGTGGCGCTGAGGACCCTGGGGCTCAGAGCTGCTGCTCACTCCGTCCGAAGTCACACAGATGTGACATGGCAGGCTATAATCTCAGGGCTCTCCAGCTTCAAAGCCTGACTCCTTTTACTGCAGGAATGACACCATGTACATTTTTGGGAAATGTGATACCAACTTAAAAAAAAATAAGGCATCTTCTGCTTTCCTTCTCTCCGGGGAAGCACTGTATTTTCCTTTTTTGAGACTTTCTCTACTTCAATTTGTCTAGATGTGCTTTTGTACATTAATCCTTGGCTTATGGCTTGGCCCTGATGTGGAAGGCCCAGCTTCCTTCTCTGTCCCAGGGTCCTGTTGCTTCTCTGCTCTGTTTGAGCTCTGCAGGCTTTGTGTGGAGTCAGTCCGTGGAAAGGCAGTCTGTATCTCAAGAACACAGCCTGTGTCTGAGCCCTGTGAGTCTCCCTTCAGCTTAAGGCCTCCTGTGAGGAGAGCAGATAATTTGAAGCCCTCTCGAAGATACTGATAACCCGAGGTGGGATTATAACTTAAACGTGGCTCTTTTTTATTTTTCCTTTCTGTGTTAACTTGCTAGAAGCACCTTCCATTTCTTTATATCTTTGTGGAGCAAAGGAAAATCTGTTTGCAATTCCACAAGAATTAGAAAGTTTTTAACTTCTGACGTGATGGTACTTAAAATCCAGATACTAGAATAACCAATATTGCTAGATTAACCAATGATTGATTTCTTTTCACAATTACATGTTTTTTTTTTTTTTTTTTTTTTGTCTTTTTCGTGACCAGCACTCAGCCAGTGAGCACACTGGTCATTCCTATATGGGATCCGAACCCGCGGCGGGAGAGTCGCCGCGCTCCCAGCGCAGCACTCTACCAAGTGCGCCACGGGGTCGGCCCCACAATTACATGTTAATCTGCTCCCTCTCCCTTCTCTTTGAGGTGTCAGGTTCAGTTTTAGCAACATAACCCACCCCAATAGACCAGTAGATCTGTAAGTATGGATTCAGTTATTAGCATTGTGAGGTGTCCTTGGACTGCATTTGCTTTTATATTAACAAGACAATGCTACTTGCAATTGTTTAAGTTGGCCCATTTGCACTGTGCTCGCTGAGTTTATAAACATGATTTATAAACAGGCGTTTTTTTTTTTTTTTTTTTTTTTGCAACTGGCTGTTACTGGGATCTGAACCTGTGACGTGGGGGTTATAAAGCTCTAACCAACTGAGCTAAAGGGTTTAGAACATATTTTATTTATACTTCTCCTCATCTGGTTCTGATGAATTTTTATTTTAATTTTTTTGGCAGCTGGCCGGTAAGGGGATCCAAACCCATTACCTTGGTGTTATAAGGCTGTGCTCTAACCAACTGAGCTAACGAGGTAGCCTCCTTTGATGAATTTTAAAACACAAGAAGGATAAAACTAATTCTGCACTTAGGATTATCTTTGAAATGTTTATCAATATGTTCAGGAAACTAAGCCTCGCTCACTCAGCGATAGAGCAGTGATTTCTAGAATAATGATTTTCCCCGCCCCCAGAGAACAAAATATACTCTACAGCAAACTTTAAAAAGAACTATTTTGTTCTTTAACAATTACGTTATTAGAGACAAAGAACATCCACCTGGTTGTGGCTGTTTAAGAAAACGACACAAGATGGCGCCAGAGAGCCGAAGTGCAGGTGGATTCGCGCCCTGCGCTGAAGGGACAGAGGGGGTGGCCTGGGGGACGGCCACCTTTCCTGCGACCTTCCCAGCAGGGGGTTGGCAGCCGTCCTCTCCCGTCGTCACAGCCTCCGATCTCTTCAGGAATCCTTTGCACAAGCTTCTCACAGACTTTGCCGCCTGGGCACTGTCCTCAAGACCACGAGGTCTGTGGAAGGGGCCTTGACGTTGGCCTTGAGAAGCAGAGGGGGCAGGAGAAAAAAGCAAGGAGGAGCCTCTTCCTCAGGCTGCTCCTGCAAGAGTGTTTGCCCAGCAGTGCCTCTGACAAGGGACGCCAGGAGGCGGTGACGGAGTTCTTGCTGCCAAGTGGCTAATGCCAAGGACAGGGAGAAGGGACAGGGAGCACCCGCCTGGGGAGGTGGGGAGGAGGAGACGGGGCGCTCCTCTGCGGTCAGGACTCTTCCCACACCTCCGCCGCTGCCGGAGGATCGCTTCTCCTCTCTGGGCCCCAAGTTTTTTGATCAAAGAATGGAGGAATTGGTTTTCAGAAAAGTGTGGTAGACTATGCATAACATAAAACTCACCATCGTAACCATTTTTAAGTGTACAGTTCAATGGTGTGAAATGCAGACACAACGTTGTGCAACCATCATTACCATCCATCTCCAGAACACCTTTCATCTTGCAAAGTGGAGGAGAAAACTCTACACCCTCCTCTACAACAATAACTCCCTATTTCTTTCTTCCCCCGGCCCCTGGTAACTGCCACTTTCTGTCTCTATGAATTCGACTACTCTAGGAACGTCTGTGAATGAAATCGTGCAGTATTTGTCCTTTGTGACTAGCTTATTTCACTCAGTGTAGTGAACTCAAGGTTCATCTATGTGGTAGCGTGTGTCAGAACACCCTTCCTTTTTAAGGCTGAATAGTACTCCCCTGTATGTGTATACGTTTGGTTTATCCATTCATCCATCCATGGACACTTGGGTTGTGACCTTTTGGCTATTGTGAATAGCGCTGTTAAGATCGTGGGTGTACAAATAGCTCTTTAAGTCCCTGCTTTCAATTATTTTGGGTATATACCCTCAAGGGGAATTGCTGGATCATAGGGAAATTCTGTTTAATTTTTTGAGGAACCTCCATACTGCTTTCCATAGCAGGGCACAAGGGTTTCAATTTCTTCACATCCTTGTCTACACTTGCTATATTCTGTTTTTTTGTTTGTTTGTTTTTAGTAATAGCCATCCTAATGAGTGAAGTGATATCTCATAGTGGTTTTGATTTACGTTTCTTGGAGAAACTGGTTTTCATTTATGCATTTCTTAAGCCACAGTATCTTTCTTTAGTCAAGAATGTGTGCAGCGTCCCCTGGTGGTTAAGAGAGCAGGGGCAGTAGTGTGGCCTCCAGTGTGTGACAGGCCTGAAGGACAGTCCCAGCATCTTCGTGGACCAGCCATAGCACCTTGGTGAGTCACAGCTGCTCTGTGTCTCAATGTCTTTATCTGTCGGATTGGGTTCATAATAACTCCTTCCACATGGGGTGGTTGGAGGAAGACATGAGATAAGGTGTATGAAGCTCTCAGCATAGGTCCTGGCATGCAGTAAATGCTCAGAAGTGGTAGCCATGTGTACTGAAGCCCGATACATCAATCCATTCACCACGGAGGTGCTTAGGTTGAGGTGGCTGCAGAAAGCCTTCCAATTCCCTTCCTCAACATCTTCCCTTCCCAAATTACTGACATCCTGTCCCTACATGAGGCATCTTTAGCAAAAAGGAGCCTATTTTGAGCCCTGCAGTAAGTAGTTGCAGGGTCCCTCTCAGTACCAGAGTCTAAGACTGTCACTGGAGGTCACTAAGCTGATTCCCAAGAGTAGTGGTTGGAACAGATCAGTGTCACCCAGCATCACCCATTTGAGGCTTTTGGCTCACATTCCTTCATCCAGATGATAACACCCATACCAGGGTTCCCACCCCACAGGCTCAGTTAAGAACAGACTGATTAGGACACCTAAATGACATCAGAGCTTTGATCTGCCCAGTGCAGCTTCCATCACAAAAGACTCCTCCCTGGGGCAGGAAGAGTCTGCTGACTCCAGGAACAGGAGCTGGTGGGGTGAAGTGTTGTCATTCCTGGAAACACGGAAGGATGCTTGGGGAAAATGGGTCATCTTGCACTTCGTTAAATGTATTCGCCCTTTGCAATTTGAACAGAGCAAGAAGTATTTTTGAAATAGAGTGCGACAAGTTCACCAAGGAGTCAGGAGGCTTGGAAGGAGAGAGAGAGAGGCCAGGGCAGGATATGGGTCCCATTTTCTTCCAAGGAGCTGGTGATAACCTCGTAGAATGATTGGGGTTTGGATCTCTGCCAGGTGATTTCTGTTTACCGTGCAGGAACAATCTGTAAAGGAAGAGATAGTATCTCCATTGTGCAATTAGAGAGCAGCAGAAACAATCCTGCTCACTGGAGACTCCAGCTTGGGAGGGCCAGGCTGATGGAGCAGGGGACAGGGAAGTGAAGTGAAGGGCTGGCCCAGGAGGAAGGGCAGAGGCCAGAGATGAGCTGGTGAGATTGCACATGGCACCCGGAGTGGCTGAGGCAGTGATGGTGCAAAGAAATTCTTCCCGGGGAGAGAGTTGCAGGAGAAAGACCCTCAACAATTCAGAGGGGCTGATGGGTAGGCCTGAGAGACCCCTTTTGACATGCAGAATCTATTTATTGAGTCTATGAATCAGATCTGTGCTGTGTCCTTAAAGGCCTGGTGGTAAAGCAGCCAGCCTAGACTCAAGTCAGGGGAGGGAGGACTCAGGCCAGGCTGGTCATGCAGTACGGCCTGGAGGAGGTGATGTGTGAGCTGGGTCCTGAGGGATGTATAGGAGTCTAGCTGGATGAACCGTGAAGCAAGGGACAGAGGTGGGGTGGAGGGGGGCTGGGTGGTCTAGGTGTAGGCAGAGGAAATAGTACGTGCACAGGCCCAAAGGTGAGCAATAATGTGAGAGATTCTGACACTCTCCAAGTGTTCACATGGCTGGGACATAAGGTTGCCTGTGGTGGTTGTGCAGGTGGAAGTTGAAGTTGAACAGGGAAGCAGGGGACAGTTGTATAGGGCCTTGCATGTCTTGTAAGCCTTGCAAGGAAGTTTGAATTTTATCTTGAAGACAATGGAGATCCACTGGTGGGGCAAGACCTGCAGCAGGTGCTAGGATTGCCTGCTGCAGACCAGGGGGGTTCTGTCCTGGGTAGAAGTGGAGGGCAGATCTAAGATGATGGAAGTAGGAAAGCGAGGAGTGGAAAGTGGCCCTTTCCACTGCACAGCTCTAGGGAGCCTCATTCTCGTGGAGCACAGGGCTAATAACACCCCTTAGAACTGTAGAGTGCACATCCTTTGGCATGTCTGGTGAACAGATTGAAGATTGAAGAGGATCAAGAGGATTGAAACAAAGATGATGCCCAGGTTTCTGATTTGGTAACTTGGGGACTAGGACATGTTGGTGTCATTTGCTGAGTCAGAGAACACAGGAAGAGGAGCAGATCTGGGAGGCCGTGACGGGGAGAAACTGGGAAAGCAGAAGAGAGGCGGGGGGTGGGTGCTGATGCGGAGCATTAAATATATCCATAAAAGAGACATCGTAGATTTTGTTGGCTGTAAACCTCCAAGATAAATTTTCCTTTCATATTTTATGAGTATGGCTTTTGGAGCCCTCCTAATGTAGGGCTGCCTCTTTCCAGTCTCTGGGCACTTCCTCCTCAGGTGATGATTTGTGGTGTTGACTCAGCCAGAAGACCTCCAACGACGCGTGAGGACTTCACATACGGAACTGACAGAGGCCATCATCCTTGTTTTTTCTTTTCATAGATGGCAGAGGAGAGATTGTGCTGTCTCCTTTGAGCTTAGCCTGTAGATGGGATCCTGTGTGGAACTTGCATGGAGATCCCCAGCAGCCAGGGGGCGCTGTGGTCCCCCCAACAGTATCTAAAGACCCCAAGGGTTGGAAAAACAGATAAAATTAAGAAGTGCATTTTGAAGGCTCAGTATCTCCGAGGGACCTCGGGGAGTGGCGGGTGGGAGGAAGGAGGAGGTTGGAATAAACACAACCATAGATTGTTAGAGCTGGACAAAATTTTTGGGATCATTTGCCCTAGTCTGTTAAATTTATGGATTGGCCACCAAGGCCTGTTCACATTTGAGGCTTTACTCAAGGTTATCCAGAGGCCTCTTAACACTTAAAAATAATTCTCTAATTTACAAAAGCAAAGTTTTTTTTTTGTTAAGTATAGGGCAGTTAAATGAAACACATGCCTTCATTTGTAGCCTAGTAATAACCCAAAAGTTTTCTTCTGCCCTAAATTAGGAAACCTCATTAATGAACGGGGCTTTTGTTGTAAGAAGCCGGAAAGCATGGCCTGTTTTTCCCCTGCTTAGAAGGACAGCAGCAATTACAGCTTGTGGCTTAGGCAGTGATTTTCTGTGCCTTCTCTGTGTTTGTGAGAGATTAGAGTCATTAATGAGGTGCTAATGATCCAGCTTCCAAAAAACTAGAGTTTACTTCTGCCTTTCCTGGAAGGCGTGAAGAGCTCTCTTTTTTTTTCTTTTCCTTTTTCTTCCTAATCTGTGGTGGTGAATTCAGGCCAGCCCTGAAGTAAGGGGCAGACTTGCAAAAGCTGGGCAGACTAAAGACCAACCACACTGGCAAAACCATTGCTCCAGAGAGTGTGTACTCAGCGAGGGCCACACCGTGGACAATTGGCAGCATTCAATGTGCTTTAGAAACCTGGTTCTCCCTCCTTGCAAAGTTGGCCTCTTTTTTTTCTTCTGTCAGAGAATGCGTGACCTGAAAAAGAGCTACTCAGTCACATTCTGTTCACAGGGCTTGGCCTCAGAGTTGGAACACTGTTCCTTTGTCGTCACAGACGTTTGTTTTGAAACAAAGGGCTGACCTTTCCCTGTATGCATGTGCAGTGTCACTTCTTTTCCTTTTTCGATAGAAGCTGTGCCATATCTGCACAACGTATATAAAGCCTCTGGCTTGTGCCCAATTGTGCCACCTAGCAGGTGCGCAGTTGCCTTAGTTTGGGTTCCTCTGGAAGCAAAGCTGCAGACGCACTGTAGGAAGTGGGGGGAGTGGCGCAAGGGAGAGCTGGCGGTCAGTAAAGCAGGGTTATGAAGCCAGCTCCCAGCAGGGGCAACTGGGGGTTGATTCTGCAGGAATGTAGGGTGTGGGAGAGTGTTATCCCTGAATTCACCATCACAGGTTATTGCACCTTGGGAGGGATAGCTGTCTCCTGGGTGTTCATACTCTGACCTGTCAGTGCTTGGTTGAGAGCTAGAGGGTGTTGATTCCTCAGCATGCCTGCTGATCTTCTGCATTTGAGAGAGCCCTCAAGCAAAGAAATGAAGCCATGGGCAGTTGGCATTTGGGGGCATGGGTGGGGCATGGGCAGTAGCCGTTGTTCATTATCATTATTCTTTCCCTCTCCCTTCTCTCTTACTTTCTGCTTCTGAGTTAAAGTTTGTCTTACAAATTTTTGACCCATGTCCATCCACCAACAGTCAACTGGAATTCTGCTCCATAGTCTGTTTCTTTCCTTAATTTGCATGGGGTGCCACCACACCCTAGCTGTGGCATTTGGTTTTCTTTTGCAGGAATGAGCTAAAATACAAAAGTGGATTGATGCAGACCTCACAAATTCCCACTGCCCACCAGAATGCAAGCTGGGAGCAGGTTCATCGATACTTCAAAATCTGGTCTTCTAGGTGTTCCCCTGCACTCTGAGGGTCTCTGCAGTTCCCCAGCTGCCTCGATAACCTGGAAGAGGGAGCCAGAACATGCAGTTGGGGTCTTCTCCAGACGTCCAGTGTCCTAAGCCAGTTATGAAACCTTCTGGAAAGCACTCTGGGGCTTGCTGCCCACTGCAAACATGGCTTCAGTAGCTTGATGGGCTTCTACTTGGACAGCTGAGAAACTCCGGTCCTATATACCCCTGTTCATAGCAACATTAGTCATGATAGCCAAAAGGTGGAAGCAACCCAACTGTCCACTGACAGATCAATGGATAAACAAAATGTGGTATATACATAAACATGGTAAAATGTGGTGTATACAGACAATGGAATATTATTCAGTTTTAAAAAGGAATGAAATTCTGACACATGCTGTAACACGGATGAACTGTGAAGACATTATGCTGAGTGAAATAAGCCAGTCACAACAGGACAAATACTATGTGATTCCATTTATAGGAGGTGCCTAGGGTAGTCCAATTCATAAAGACAGAAAGTGGAATGGTGGTTGCCAGGGGCTGGGGAAAGAAGGCAATAACGAGTTATTGTTTAGTGGATAGAGAGTATCAGTTCTGCAAAATGGAAAGGGCTCTGGAGATGGACGGTGGTGATGGTTGCACTCAACATTGTGAATGTACTTAATGCTCCTGAACTGTACATTTAAAAATGGTGAAGATGGTAAATTTTATGATATGTGTATTTTACCATAATTAAAAATTTAAAATACAGAGGAAGGAAGGAAGGAAGGAAGGAAGGAAGGAAGGAAGGAAGGAAGGAAGGAAGGAAGGAAGGAAGGAAGGAAGGGAGGGAGGAAGGAAGGAAGGAAGGAAGGAAGGCAACACTGGGCCTGCCCCTCCAGGGCAGGAAGCTTGGGGAGAGTGGTGTCTCTCAGTCTAGCTCAGGCCCAACCGAAGGTCCAGGACAGCACATCAGAAGATGCTGTTCTGGAACCTGAGCACTCAAGATCGCCCGGGTCATGGCACCTGCTCCTGGGGTCTTGCCTCATGTGCATGGCTCTGTGTCTGACCACGGTTACCTGCTCACTCATCATTCTCCCTTCTGCTTGAAGGTCTCAGCCTGTCTATTTTCTAGTAAATGACAACAGCTGCCCTAGGTTGGGCTCCCTCAGAAGCAGAGCTTGAGGCACGATCTGAGTGCAAATAGATTATTTGGGGGGCAGTCCCAGGAAGCATCAATGAGGGAGTGGGGTGGAGAGACCAGGAAGCCAAAAGGGCAGGCTTATGACACCTGGCCGTGGGCGCCTGGGGCAAAGTACCCCTGAGGACCCCAGGAAGACTGTGTCAAACAGACAACAGAGTCCCTCCCCCAGGTTCAAAGAAGCTGGATTCTTTGTCAGCAGCTGCCATCCTTCATTGGTGAGGGCTGCTCCCAGCGCCTCCCCTCCTCAGAGTTGCTGGCAGGTGCAGGAGTGGTGAGTGCTGGGCATCTGGGTCCCCCACAGCGACCACAACTGGAGTTTGAGCCTGTGCTGCATGCTCGGGGCTTCACATGCATTCGCAGCCTGACTCTCACGATCCACTTTCAGGTATTTTAAAGAGTAGGACAGAAGAGAGCTCCTCCCAGGAACAATGACTCCCTAATGTAGAAGATAGCTGGGCTTTGGGAGACTTGGAGGTAGTGGGTTGGGCAGGAGGTTTGAGGAGGTTTTTTTGTTCTTTCCTTCTTGACACCTGAAGTCTTCACACAGACCTGGGGTCCCCCAAAGAAACCTTGGGGCTCCCTGCTAGCCTTTCCTAGGAAGCCCACTCTTTTTCCTGTCCTTCTCCAGGTACATTACATTTGGCTGGTGTTTGGTGAAGTCCCAGCACTGGTCACCTCTCCCTCCATGGCTGGGGGATGTAACATGGCAGGAGGCCCCGAGAGCAGGGGGATGACTTGAAAACCTTCTACTTTCCCTTTAAGCTGGTGTGAAGAGAGACTTTTACTGCAAGGTTACTGATTATTATTGCTGAAAAGTGTGGCTTGAGTGACCTGGATGGAGATGCACAGAGGAGATGGACAATTGGGGCCTGAACTGCTCAGAGCAGCTTCTCAGGGAGCTGGATCCGCAGGGAGCTCAGCCAAGCATGATCAAAGCATATCAAGAGAGTGGCTTGGAGGAAATTTTCTCAGCATCTGTATGCATTCTGATGGGCTCCACCTGGTGCTCTCAGCGCCACTGGAGCACATCAGGGATGGGGCAGCTGCCCTCTGCCCCCTGCTCCTTTATCTCATGGGCTTGCCTCGCACCATCAAGCTTCAGAGTTATGTGGGCAAGTTCTCTTGCTGCTGCGGGGCTGCGTGCTGTGTAGAGATGGCTCATTAGTGCCAGGCTTTCTCCGAGGAGTCATCCGTGCCCCTTTGAAGTGTCAACTTGAGAAGGCGCCGGCTACCTTGGGTTGGCTCATTGAAGCTTGAACAGGTGGCCTTCATAGCCAAACTTGGAAGAGGACAGGAGTTCAGGCCCCCAGTGCCTGGAATAAGAGACTGAAATGAGTTTGCTTTCTTTTCAGGAACTTCTAGGCAATTTGCTTTTCATCTTGTTTCCTGACACAGGATAACATCTTATCACAGTAAAATGAAACCTCAGTGTTCACCCCCCACCGGCCACCCCATGTTGCTCAGCCACATGGAAACAGCAGCGAAAAAAATCACCACTGAGTTTCAAAAACAAAGACAGGACAGTGAGTTGGCAGCAGCCTGAAGGGGAGAGAAGAAACCCAAACTCTTCAAATCTAAGGATTTAGCTCCTTATCTGCTGGATGCTGGGGGCAACCTGGAGGGAGAGACGGAATGTCTGATGGTGGCGACTCTTCTTTGCTTTGAAGTCCCCATACCCCAGGGGTCATGAAAAATAAATTTTAAAAAATTCCAGAGCTTTTTGAAATAGGAAAAAAGCAAAAGAAACAAACAAAAACTCCCCCCAATCTCCTCCCTCCTCATCCCACCTCCTAAAAGCAAAATGTGAAGTAAAGGCTGCAAAATGGTAGGTTGCAGGCTGTATCTGGCTTGCTGATGTGTTTTGTTCAGCCTGCACAGTATTTTGTATTTTTTGAGCCAACATTTAGACACTGGTTGATTTCAAATTACAATCTAGAAAATCTGGAGTCCCTGACCACACTGCGAGTGGCAAAACCAGGTGGAGCCTTGAAGTTGTTTGGGGATCGTCAGCTTCATACCAACTCACTCCCTCTTGTCTTAGCTGTTCTCTGGCCCCTGTAGACATCTGAGTTTGCCATCTTTTATGTAAAAGACGTGGCAACCAGCTGTTGTTGCAGTATTTTTCTGGAGCAGTGGGGGATGGTTCTAATATTCTTAGATTCTTCTTCAGATTTGCTTGCCCACTCAACTCCCTTGAGTGGTTGTATTAACTCTCTGTATTCACGTTAAGCCCGTCAGGTAAACTTCCATTGGAGTCTCTCTGCTGAGATCCTGGTTTAAAGAACTTTGCTATTTGATTTTAAGTTATGTGACTTTGCAAATTTATGAAAATTCTGGTTTAAATGGTTTTGAGAAAGTGGAAAAGTGTAAGATTGCAAATTATGACATTTTTCTTCAGTTTGTAACTGAAGTTTCGGATTTGTCCTATGACCTCAGACCACATCAATGTGGGTGTTTTTTCAAGGAATTTGTCTGTTTCATCTAAGTTGTTGTATTTATTGGCGTAAAGTTGCTCATGATGTTCCCATACTATCCTTCTACTGTCTGCTGTCCCCTCTCTCATTTCTGATATTGGAGTTTGTGTCTTCTCTCTTGTTTCACTGTCCAATCTAACTGAATAGTTCTGGATAGAGCTATTCTTTTGCTCTGTCTACACGTATCCACACAGACTGTCTGCACTATCTCAGATTTCCTCAATTGTCTTTTTTTCTGAAAGCACCAACCACCTCCTGGACCATATTGCAGCCACCAGCGGGGGCCAACAGTCACCTGCCCTGTGAATGCTGGGCCCTCTCTTTCTCTGCTGCCATGCAGTGGGGTCAACTAGCTATCTGTTTGGAGTTTCTGCTTCTTTCTGCTGTTTCCAGACTTGTATAAACAGAAGCACCACTGGAGGTGTGGGATCTGGCATCTGTGAGTTCAGGCGAGGTTCACCAGTGGGGTGAATGTTCACTGGTGGGAAAGAGGAGACAGGAGTGAGCTGGCCAGGGCTGTGATCAGGTGAGGTGAGGCAGCAAAGGCACAAGATAGAGAAGTGCTCACTGTCAGGGTCACACCTGTGTCCCAGGTGTCTCAAGTGCCTCACCCTTGTCTCCACCCTGGAGCTGGCAGGTAAACTCCCCTCCTCCTTTCTCCCATGGTCTGCTCTCTGAGAGCCACTTTCTCCTTGCCACCCATCTGTGTCCCCACGTGTGGAATGAGTCCACCTGCCAAGTGACCTGTTGAGTCTCTTTGTGGCTTGTCGTGAGGCAGAGGAAACACTCTACTGCTGCACCTGTCCCCTTTTTAGTCCTTTCCCTTTCTCCTCACTCGTAAAGCCCAGAGACAGTATCCCCCAAGTAAATATCCTTGTCTCAGGCTCTGTTTTTCAGAGGACCTGGGCTAAGACAGTATGAAAGACTAAAGACAAAACACTAGATGAATTTGGCTGTCACTTTTTATTGAGATATTGTAATAGAAATCAATCATTTAATTCTGATTTTTTTTTATAAAAAAAGCAGAGGCCATTTATTGGACATTCAGTGGCTCAATTTGATATGCTTTCTTTGAGATGTATTATTTAATTGAGTGACATTTAAGACTCAGGCAATGTCATCTAAAAATCCAGATTTTTTTAATTGAAAAGTATTGATTATACATATTTGTGTGGTACAGAATTAAAAATCAATACATATACACATGTGTGATGATCCAATCAGGGTAATTAGCATATTCATCACTATAAAACGTAATCATTTCTTTGTGATGAGGACATTCGATCTCCTCTCTTCTAGACATTTGATAACATGCAGTAAATTATTGTTAATTATAGATGCCTAGCTTGACCGTACAGTAATAGAATTTATAAAAATCCAGATTTTTGACTTCTTTGGGAACACTGGAAAATTTGGCGATGTAGGCTAACAGTCTCCTGGAGGCGGACATCTGATGCCTGATTTCGATGGGACGGGCGAGCACACGCCAACTGCATGCAGTCCCAGCACTGCACAGTGACACATATGCTCCTACACGTGCCCCCTCTGTCCTCATCTTTGGAATGTGCCTTGTAGGCATTCGAGTTTGACATCTCCAGGGTAAAGGGAAATTCAGCTAGAAGTCTTGTTGGGGTAGGAGTTGCTTCTCAGAAGGCACAGTAAACTGCAGCTAATGGCTTAAAGATTGCTGAATCATCTTGCCCAGTTAGAAGTGTTCTTTAATCGACTGTGGGAGTCAGATCAAGTAATATGGAGCATGTGCCAAGCTCCCTCCTGCATCTGTTGGGAAGACTCTTCCTAAGAAAATGACAGTGCTTTTGAGAGCTCCTGAATCTTGAGAGAGAGAACTACCAGCTTAGTTCCAGTACTGCTGTGAGGAAAGTTGGCAACAGAGCCTCTGAGAATTAGAACGTATAGTGATGTATGAATTGTGTGGCGTCCCTTGGAGTGAGGGACATTGAGCTGTTGGTTCCCGGTTGCTGGTGGCTGCATGGTAAGTCACTGGCCAGTAAGCTGGTGTTTTTTTCAGGATGGGCTACCTCCCTTCTCTTTGTCAGTTTCCCTTCATTTTCTTCCTCTTGGTGTCAATCGCTAGGTCCTGGCTTAGAAGTCAGAGTAATGACTCCTGCTGTCTTTCACCCTCACCTGTGTTCTGCCTGATCTAGAAGCAACCGAGTTGAATGGTAGGGAAATAGTGCGTGAAAACCTGCAGATTATTCTGCCCTTCTTTTTTCTCAATGACTGACTCCACCCTTTTACAATTGAGTGGTACTTTAATATTTTCAAAGTGCTCTCACATCTTTCATCTCGTTAGATCCTGCTAATAGACCTGTGAGTTAAATAGAGCAGGCAGAACCTCTGTTTCAGGTGGAAAGTGAGTCACAGTGAGGCTAAGTGATTTGTCCTCTACTGCTCAGCAAGGCAGTGGAAGAGCGGGGACCCAGTCCCGGGTCTCTGTGTTTTTCCCACCCGACTCCCAACCTGTCACTGGGGACATCAACTAGCTTTAATTCTTCAGCTGGGACTAGTGGAAACAGTGTTTTACAAACTATGGGATGCAACCCAATAGCAAAATCAATTTAATGGGTGCAACCAGTTTTTACAACTGAAACAGAATGGAATGGATGATATCAAAGAATAGCACATCAGGATAAGCATTGTTTAGTAAAACTTTTGATGTAAGTGTGCTGCTATTTTGGTTTCCCAGGCTTTGGCTGCTGCTTGATCGTGAATCTGATAACAGATTCACGTCCCTTTAGAGTTGGATTTTGGATGCTGTGAAACCTTATCAGTTACTTCCACCTGAGTTTTAGGAAGATTAGATTTCAGTGACAGATTGTTGGTAGGTGTTGCTCTTGCACATCTGATAATCCAAGCAGAAATGTGCCTCATAGATGATAGGACCTCCAATGAGCTTACAATATTGAACTAAAAAAAAAAAAAAAAAAAAAAAAACACCAAAATAAAACCCAGAGAGACTGAGTATGCCTGCTTAGAAAGGCTAGAGCCAGAAAGATCATAAGCAGCTATTAGCACAATTCTAACACATGATTTTTAAGAAAGAGTTAACATTTGTATCCTCTGCTCTGAACATTCAACAGATAAGCACATGGACCAGATGGTTGCTCCTGGGGGTTAGGGCAGACGTGGAAGGGCCTGTGCTGGGCAGAGACATGGGGGCTGGAAGAGGGCAGAGGCAGACATAATTCAAGGAGTGAATGTGACTCTTAGGGATGAGAAGGGGTACCAGGTCAGTCCTGAGAAGGCCATCTCATAATCAGGGGAGTCCTTAGGGGATGGAGTTACATAGCACCTGATGACCCATACCATGGAGAAGGGGAAGGGGTCAAGGATCTGTTCCTAATAGGTGCTGCCCAAAGGCTCACAGGCAGTTTCTATTGTATATCTGGACAAATAGTTACAAGTGTGAATGATTAAGTAGTTGATTTACATTGGCTCATTGAGAAAAACCAATAAACGGAAGCCAATCAATCAAGAAAGGTGGTTAATAAATAATAAATATACTTTTAACATGGAGCATTCTTTCTAATTGATTGCCTGTTTGGCTCACTTTTCTTGCAGATGTCTGGTGGGAGAATCACATACACATAAATTGTACTCAGTCGAACGGAGAATATTCTTTTAAGGATATATAGAGTAGGTTTCATCAGTGTTTTTTTGCTGCATGTGTCAAATTTCTCCCCCCCCGGTGGACCATACCTCTGAAATGGCATTGGAAGGCAATGAGAAAATGTGATATCTTAAACATTTGTTTTACATCAAGTTTTTTGGTGATAACTAAAGAAACAGTGGCAGTGAAGTGATAGCAATGGCAAAATGATGATCAATTGCTTGTCTAAATAAAGGAAAAGTAACAGTACAGGAAGAGATGTAAGATGACTTGGGACCTGTAAAGAAGTGGGGCTGGGGGCTGGGAGACAGGAGGAGGCAGGTGAGAGAGAGAGAAGAGAAAGATCACGATTTCTTAGTGACCTCAACCTTTTCCTCAACTTTTCTCCTTCCAGCACTGATATTCCCCAGTTCCAACCCTGGGGCTCCCAGGAGACTTGATTCACCTTCATCCAATCTGTCTTATTAAACTTGGATTCATTTAAAGAAATAATACTAAATATTTCTATACACATAAAAATCATAAAAAGAATAAATATATAAATAAAAATATAAAATAAATGTATAGAAATATATATAATATAAATACACGAACATTAGTATACAAAAATAATAAATATACAAAACATACGTGTGTGTGTGTGTGTGTGTGTGTGTGTGTGTGTGTGTACTCTCTCTCTCTACGTATACTCTACAGACTCAAAACCAGCCCAGGGCTCTTACTGAAAGGACAGTTGTGATGTTTCTGGCCACATATACACATGTGGCCCATGACGCCAACTTCTGTTCTTGGTTATGTTTTCTTCCCCCTGTTGACCCCGTGGCTGGCTTCTCTTCCTGTTGCTACATGAGCCCTTGTGATGGTGATAGTGGAACTGATCAGGAGAAAGCCATGGTCATGGGTGGACTGGGAGAGAGCTGGAGGGACCATGGGGATGGGAATGTTGAATCCAAAGCGATGGCAACAAAAAGTAAATGTTGCTTTGTAATGGGAAACTCCAGAGGAGGTGGAGAAACACTGGCCGACATGCTGCACTGGTTTGAAGGTGCATTAGCCACTAACCCCACACCCACACCCTCTCACTTTTTCTTTGATCTTCAAGTTACCATAGATGGGCATTGAGGGGTGGGAGCCTCTTGAAGATGCTCCAGCTGACAGCTGGTGTTTGCCTCTCAGGGGATGTGCCAAGGAGAGAAATATCTCCTTGGAGATGTTCCTGTTTCTGCTTGCATGTTTTCCCAACAGCCACAAAGTTGCAACATGCCTTTGTTGATTGTAGTGGATTGAATTATGTCTCCCTCAAACTCACTGGAGCTTGAATTGTGTCCCCCAAATTTTATGTATTAGAAACTTGGCCCCCACTGTGACTGTTAAGAGGGTGGGAAATCTTATTATGGTAATCGAAAAGTGGAGCCTTGAAGAGGTGATTGGATTATAGAACCACGCATAGTGAATGGATTAAAAATGGTGGTCAGGGGCATGGTTCTGAGGGCTTTAAAAGGAGAGTGCATGAGGAAGTTGTCCTCTGCTCTCTCTCTTCTCTCTCTGCTTCCACCATCTTGCAATGTGAGGCCCCTGGGTGACTGTCGCCACCACCAGAAGGACTTTGGACTTCCCAGCCTCAGAAACTGTAAGCAATAAATTCCATTTTCTTTGTAACTTACCCAGTTCCGTGTATTTTGTTATAAGCAACAGAAATGGACTAATACATTGATAAACCATGAAGGGAGATAAAAGATAACTGTTCTTACACCATTTGGGTCAGCCTCTGTCTGGTCAGCTACTCAGCAGGGGGCGGGGGGTCCTAAAAGACAAAGTCCCACATGAGTCTATTCCATCAGTGCTCTAAAACCAGAGGTCCTAAGGAGCAAAGCCTTGCTGGTATGGGCTACTTATCAGTTACACTCTGGGGCTAGTGTCCACTGAGACATATGATAAAATGAGCATCTGGTTAACAAAACTCTATGATAACCACTGGATGCATTTTGATGGTGTGTGTCTGGTTTCAGCAGCATCAGCCTTTTGTATGTAAATTGCATAGTAGTATGGCCATAAATGTCCAAGTTCCTCAGATCTTCCTAGGGGAACATCCAGTGGTGACCTCAAAATTTCTGTCTGGGGTGGGTGGCTTTGGGATAGCAATCAGGTTGGAAGCATTTCATTCTGAAGCTGTGTCTGTATAGGTCTTAATATGACTGAGACAGCCTCCATTTCCCATATCAAAGAAAGGTGGTGGTGGTAGTGGGTTGATGGAGACTCAGGGTGTGTGTGTCTGAGGTACCCCCACTTCCCAGCCATCCCTTGCTGTTGTCAGCCACCTTGAGATTTTGGGGAGAGCCCTAATAGCCAGATTAGGGGTGGGCAAATCCCCTGATCAGTTTGAAGACAGGATTATGGCTATGGCATGCTCCATTAAAAAACAAAACAAAACAGTCCTGCCTCAAAGCTTTTTTTCTTTGCTCACCTCTTTCCTACTACATCCTTTGAGATGTGTACCTTCATATTGCAAGTATTGTTCATCCTCCTGAATTTTCACCATAATCTGGCCAATGGCACTTTTCTGACTCACTCTCTCCTCACAAGAACAATATTGATGGACAAAGCATGATCTTCAGCCAACTTCTGTAACCATCCTTGTGTCCCCAAATACCATGCAGACATTGACTCTCAGACTCCTTTGTAATTAAGACTTTTGGCCAGTTACATTGGACTATAACCCATATTCGTACTGTGAGGAAGCTGGCCAGAACTTACTCTGTCTTTGTGACCTTCAGAGCTTTGTCTTAAACATTTATAATCTTTCCCTGCACAGGTTACTTAGCAACCAAGGCAGGGAGAGAGATGGAATGCTATGTTTGTGTAAGATAAGGGGGTGATGCAAGCAACCCCTAGGATAAACAACAGGTGGTTGCAAGGCACCCGGGATCCCTCCACTTCAACAGATTTTCTCTCTTTGGCACAGCTCCACCTTTGTCTCTATGTCCCTTATAAGTTTCAACAACCCCTCCAAGCATTGCAGAGTTTAGCTGCAACTCTTTGGATAGTCACTGCCTGAGTTACACTATGTAACTCACCCATCAGTAAACTTTTGGTAATTATAATTTATGGAGTTACCTGCTTCATTCTTCAATCTCAAGGTACCTTCAGAGTTTGGTGGGCATACTTTTAGCTCACTTTCAGACACATACCAAGAGAGTTTATCCTTGCCTGAGGCACTTCTAGTTTGAAAATTCTTATCAGATCAACCTTCTCATTTATAGTTGAGGAAACTGTTTCTCAGGGAGGTTAAGTGACTTTCTCTCAGAAACACAGCCATTTAGGGAGGACATCCTTTTCTATTCATACATGCAATTGTATGAAAATGTGCTCTGGGACCTACCTCACTGCTCTCCTTTGCGTGGAACTTGGTAACAGATGGTAAAGTGGGTGTGTGTTTGCCTGCCCAACTTCTTTCTCCTTCTTGTGGTAATGGTGCCCACAGGAAGTCTCTTTTCCCCAATGCGTGCCAGCTTCTCAAGGCTCTCAATCAAAATGCCCCACCCAATCCTGGACAAGGGGTGGGCATATGACTGTACAAGCTGGGAAGTCAGACTCTCTCTCTGAGGACCTTGAGTCCTGAGTAGAAGGGGGAAATGCTTGTGTTCTGTATTTATCTCAGCAGTGGGTCCCTGATGAGCTGTCAATCAGCCCCAGCTCCCCAGGCCTCTAAGAGGGTCTGGTCTCAACCTTTGTGGGACTGATGTTTTAGCTCTACATTCCATCCTGCAAGCCCTCCTGTATCTTTCCAACAGACTTCCATTTTGCTTAGGAGAAGCAATTTTTACTGTTTGCACTAAATACCCTAACTAGTATAGCGGTTATCCTAAGTAATGAGCTTTTAAAATGAAATGGCAGTACCTGGATGGTGCTTCATCATGGCCTTCAAAGACAAGATGGTGAGCGTGGAGACAGCCAGGTTTACGGTCTGTGTCATGCATCCGTGCTAGGTGGTTCCAAATTCTGTCAGCATTCACCATCTATAAAGACAATGCCCTGTCCAGGATTCTAAGCCTCTTTTAGCTAACATGGAGCCCCTGATGTATGAAAAATTCTCAAGTCAATTTTCTTAACATCTGCCCTCAGCTTTCTCAGATTGATAAACCATTCCCTGCTGTACAATTTCTTTTGTTGAATTCAAATTTTTAGCTTTTATTTTGTTTGCTTCCAACCTTTTCAGGTCAGTTTGGTTAGGAAACTCAATCACTTACAGCTGAAAGCGTTCATTTGCTTGCTCAGAAGGCTTGGAATGAGGGGAGTGAAGAATGAGCCCAGGAACGGGTTGTGACAGATATTAGACTTCTGAGCTGTGCGATTCTGACACTGTTCCCAACAATACAAATGTGGCTGAGTGGTCCAGGTGCACCAGAATCTAATCCCAACTTGCTGGAGGGAGGATTAATGACTCAGAATGTAGTCCAGGTCTGACAGTACAAGGAAAAGTGTCTTGCCTCTGTACCTGGATGATTTTGTCAGTTACTTGCTCTTGTCAGTTTTCCTAAAGTTGTTTGGATAATACATACAGGGGCGTCTACTCAAAATAATTCTGGATTCAAGAAACAAGGAGTTGGAGAGAGAACTTCACCCAGTTCTCACCCCACCCTAATGTGTGGACCCTGAGAAGCCACTTGAGTCCTTGCTCATCTTCCTCTCTGATACATGAGGGATTGGCTAAGGGTAAGGCTGGCTTTCATCCTTGAGTTCCAGAAGTCAGAAGACCTCAGCAAGTCCTGGGATTCCCAGGCTGCTATCTCAGAGGGCCCAGACAAAATGTGAGTGCTAAGATAAGTCACCAGGAGTCTGTGTAGGTAGTGGCACTTGGGCACGTGTAGGATTAAGGCCTGCCAGTAAAGGTGGGAAACATTACTCCAGACAGAGATGGATGCCAGGTAGTTATATTGTTACTTAGTTGTACCATTTCACACTGTTCTGTATACTTTTCTATATCCCTCAGAAGATTGTTAAAATTTTGAAAGATAAAGACATGTACATTGGTTGGCTGGGTTTTATTCACATGATGAAATGTCCTTCCCTCTGCTTATAGATGACCTTAACTTTGATCTGCCGAGGCCAAACTGCAGCCAGGAACACTACTCATTGATTGCTTTTCACTCCAAAAACTCCTGTATGGTAGACCGGGAGCATCTATCTATTATAAGCCAATGTAGATCTGCTTCTTTCTCCCTTCAGTCCCTAACCATCTGTCAGGTGCCACTGACTCCAAGTCAATTGCTGGACCTCAAATTTATTGGATGAGTCACTAGCAACCTCTAAATGACTCCCAGTGAGCCAATCACCTGGAACGTGATTTTTTAATTAAAAGTTCATGTGTTGCTTGGAAGGAACATGGCAGTCATGGTTAAAAAGACAGAGAGGAGGAAACGGGAGAGGTTGGCTTGTGGAGTGGGAGCGCGTGAAAGGTAGTGTTTCCATTTAGGTGGAAGAGCGAGGCTCAGCACGTAAATGTTTCATGCTGATGCTCACCTCACATCAACCTACAACCCAGAGCTCTCTCATTCCTGGGATGAGCTAGCAGGTGTGCACTTTTTAGTGCTTATATGTTCAATTTAGATGAAGGAAGATGGAAACAAGACTAAAATGCCATGCTGAAGAGTTGTGGGCTGGTGGGCAGATCTGAGCCCTCCTGAATCTCCCCTGCATGGGACACTGTTGCCTCTCTTGTTTTAGGGCTTGGCACTAAAGGAATGGAAACTTCTGCTGGAATGCAAGAATATAACTTATTAGAGATTCATTTCGTAAGTATTGTTCTCTCTGGTAAGCCTCGTGCTGTTAAGACAGGACAGTAATCAGTGCTTAGTACATTAAAGTGAATTAACTTACCAGATCACTTTTATTCCTTAGCAGGGCAGGGAGATGGTAGAAGTGGAAGGAATGGAGGGA
This sequence comes from Cynocephalus volans, assembly GCF_027409185.1. Classification (NCBI taxonomy): domain Eukaryota; kingdom Metazoa; phylum Chordata; class Mammalia; order Dermoptera; family Cynocephalidae; genus Cynocephalus; species Cynocephalus volans. The sequence goes on from NC_084462.1 coordinate 50,490,143, forward strand.
AACAAATATTTATTAAGGATTTATGATGTGCCAGGCATTGTGCCAGGAATAGTATCCATGCATCTCATTTAATCCTCATAGCTGTGTGACAAATTTTTTTGACCTCAGATGCAGAGTCAACAACACCTTATTATTGGTCAGTGCAACCAACAGTGTTGTTTCACTTGTTGCTATATTCTTTTATCTTATCCTCCATGTTTATTCTCTGGTCTTCCTAATGATAACCATTCTCTTCTGTTTGATGTATGTCCTTTTATTTGTATTATGTATTTATATTTTAAATTTACATAAATGGTGTGGTAGATCTAATCTCGTTTCATTCTTTTTTCATCTGCCACTATTTAAAAAACTTTTTATTATCCAGAAATTTCAAACACTTTCAAAAGTGGAAAGATATCATGAACTCATATGTCCGTCACTCAAAGTCAAGTGTCAACTTGTGGCCACCTTCTTTTTTTTTTTTTTTTTTTTTTTGCCTTTTTATTTTTCATTTATTTATTTATTTATTTTTTGCCATACAGGCTTCTTAATTAATTAATTAATTAATTATTTAAATTTTATTTTGTCGATATACAATGTGGTTGATTAGTGTTGCCCATCACCAAAACCTCCCTCCCGCCTCCCTCCCCCCCTCCCCGCCACCAATGTCCCCTCTGTTTGCTGGTCATATCAACTTCAAGTAATTGTGGTTGTTATATCTCCCCCCCCCCGGTTTTGTGTGTGTGAGTGTGTGTGTGTGTGTGTGTGTTTGTGAATTTATATATTAATTTTTAGCTCCCACCAATAAGTGAGAACATGTGGTATTTCTCTTTCTGTGCCTGACTCGTTTCACTTAATATAATTCTCTTAAGGTCCATCCATGTTGTTGCAAATGGCAGTATTTCATTCGTTTTTATAGCTGAGTAGTATTCCATTGTGTAGATGTACCACATTTTCCGTATCCACTCATCTGATGATGGACATTTGGGCTGGTTCCAACTCTTGGCTGTTGTAAAGAGTGCTGCGATGAACATTGGGGAGCAGGTATACCTTCGACTTGATGATTTCCATTCCTCTGGTTATATTCCCAGCAGTGGGATAGCTGGGTCGTATGGTAGATCTATCTGCAATTGTTTGAGGAACCTCCATACCATTTTCCATAGAGGCTGCACCATTTTGCAGTCCCACCAACAATGTATGAGAGTTCCTTTTTCTCCACAACCTCGCCAGCATTTATCGTTCAGAGTCTTTTGGATTTTAGCCATCCTAACTGGGGTTAGATGGTATCTCAGTGCGGCCACCTTCTTTTCATCTGTAATCCAACCCATTCCCACTCCTCACAGATCACTTTGAATTAAGTCCTGGAGTCATACTATTTCATCAATGAATATTGGTACACACCTCTAAAATATAAATGTTCTTTATTTAACATATATAATCATGACATCATATTACCATACCTAAAAATTAGCAATGATCACTTACTATCATCAACTGTTCAGTTGGTGTACAAATTTTCCCAATTGTCTCATCATTTCTTTTTAATTATTTGAATCAACATTTAAACATTGTGATTGATTGGTATGTCTCTTAAGTCTCAGTCTATGGGTTTGCCCTCCGTTCCTTTTTATCTTGCAATTTATCTCCTGAAGACCTGATAGTTTATCTTCAAGGAGTTTTCCAGTAGCTTGGATTTTGCTGACTGTATCTCTGTGGTGGTGTTTAACTGTTCCTCTGCCCTCTATATTTCCTATAAATGGGTAGTTAGATCTAGAGGCTTCATCAGATTCAGGTTAAAATATTTTTGGCAAGAAATACTTAGGTGAAGTTGTGGACTTCCATCAAGGGGCACGTAATGTCTGGTTGTCTTTCTTCCTAATGTCAGTAGCATTGATGATCGACGCCTAGATCCAAGAATTCATCATGGGTTAAAAAAATGACGATAATTTATCATTCATGCTTCATTTATTAGTTGGAAATTTCAATAAAGAGGAACTTTCCCTCACTAACTCTTTAGGTAGCTTGAGATACAGTTTGTATAGGAAAGACAAAACAAATACTTGATTACTTCCTTTTGTTTATCAATTTTCAAAATAATGAGTTCCTTCAAAGATAAACAGGTTTGAAAATATTATAAACTTGTGAATTTAAACGCAACTGATTATTTCAGTTGTTTGCAGTTATTAACCATATCGGTGCTCAAATTGTCCCATCTTTGGCAGATGGGAGCCTCTACGAGTTTTTTTTAGTTGTTATTGATACCACCTCATCAGTCTTTGATGGCTTCCTTGCTGCCTGGTATGAGAAGAGTTCTTGGCTCGTCTTGTACATTTCTTGCTTCAGACCTGGAGTCAGCCATTTCTTCAAGGAGTTCCGGTTCTGATTAACGAGAAATTGTAATTAGAGGCTAGGTGCTAGCAGCACTATGCTTTTACACTTTATCCATATTTCTATGTGCACATCTAGTCTGCTTTTTCTTTTTTTTTTTAGTCTGCTTTTTCTAAGTGCTGCACCATATTCCACAGTGTGCATTCTCTATGTCGTTCAAATCCATTCCTCCAGTGGTGGAGACCGAGGTGGCCTTCAGCTCCCTGCTACACAACAGCACTGCCATGAACACCCTTGAACACGTTCCCTTGTGGACATGTGTGAGAATCCCTCTGGGATCTATATTCCAGAGTATATCTCAGAGGCTTTTTTCCCCAAAGGTCAATGTTATTATCCCTGTTTTATTGGGGAGGCCCCCACACAGCTGGGGGTGAGAAAGAAGGTGTGGAAAGAAGACAGGGGAAGGCTCAGAAAAGGGGGATGGGGCCTAGGGCAGAGTGGGACAGCTCAGATACGGTTTCTCTTGTGTGTCTCTTGAGTGGAGGCTGCTCATTCTCCTGTGGTCCTGGTGTCTTGGGGCCTGGAGGAAGGACAGGGTGGGGAATAGATCAGCATTTTTCTAACTGCTCATGGTTGTTTCCGCACCTTTCTTCATGAGTCCAAAACTCTCAGAGCTTTAAGGCTCATGCCATTGGAGTATCTCATACCTCTATGGCTGTATTTGTCATCTACAGTTTGAGGTATCTTCTGCACATCCTCCAGGGGCTTTGACAGGTGATTCAATCATCTTCAGTCCAATTCCTGCCAGCACGTTGGCCAACTTCATTATCCATATGCAAGACCTGTTCGGCACCACAGCTTCTCAGCAATTGATCTCCTCCATGCTGACACTCTTCACTCTAGTCTACTTCAGAGGCTTGTTCCCAATGCTACACTGTGGACAGAGAGCACAGCAAAGGCAAAGGCTTGATGGCTAGGAAGAAGGCCATTATGGCCAGAGCACAGAATGTGAAGCCCGTGGTGCAACATGAGGCTCCAAAGTTAGGCAGGGCCCCACCCCTTGAGCTTTGTAGGTCATATGAAGAAATTTGGCCTGTATTCTAAGAGAAATGAGAAGCTACTGAAAGTTTTTAAATGGGGAGGAGCAAGTAGCTGGGGCTGGTGATGGTGACATGATCGAATTTGTGCATTGAAAAGACCTCCATGGCTACCACGTACAGAATAGACTGGAACAAGAGTAGACACAAGCCGGCCAGTGTGGAGGCTGTTGCCATAATCCAATGAGAGATAAGGGTGTCTTGCAGCAGGACAGAGACAAGTGGATAGACCTGTAGGGGCGAGGGGGATCTTGAGGAGTAAAACCCACCAGGACCTGTTGCTGGATTGGATATGAAAAAAAAGAGAGAGGAAGCAATCAAGGATGATTCCTGGGTTTTCAGCTTGCTTGAATGGGCAGCGGATGGGCCATTCCCTGGGTGGGGGTATGGTTCTTGGGGAGAAGGTCAGGCTTTCAGTTTGGTGGTGGTGGTGGTGTGTTCAGTGGTAGGGGGATCACAAACACTTGGATATACTGAGTAAGAGAAGCCTTTGAAACAATCTTCAGAAGACATGAGATGCATGGGTGTGGAGCTCAGAGAAGAGGTCTGGGCTGGAGCCAGGGAGTTGGGCGTCCCCAGCGTGTGGGTGGAAGTTCGGCTGGAGGCACCTAAGGAGAGAGTTCAAGGGGGCAGGGAAGGGGGTCTGGGCCCAGCCTCAAGGACACCAGCGTCTAATGATTACGTTGAGGAGAATGAATGTACAAAGGGGACAGAAGGGGCGGCCAGTGAGTCAGGTTGAGAAGCAGAAGAGCATATCTTGGAGGCCACAGGAAGAGAGTATTTCAAGAAGGAATCTCACTCGGCTGAGAGAGGGAGGTCAAGAAAGACGACGGATGAAAAATGTCTGTTAAATTTAGCCATGTGGAGTCATGACTAAACTTGGAAAAAGCCGTTTCTGTGGGGTGACGGGCCAGAAGCCACGGAGGGGAGAGTGGGAAATGAAGCTACGGGGACACTGAGGGGCTTCTGGGAAGGCCCTTTAAGGGACGGGATGACTCAGTTGTGAGGCATGTCCTTATGCCCTTCCTCAGCCCCCTCCCCCTACTTCCTGCCAGGAATGTGAACGGGACAGCTGGACAACAGGAGTTGCCATCTTGGGGCCATGAGGAGGAGGCCTGGAGACCCTGGTCTTAACACCCTTCAGCTGCTGGACCAGAGTCAGCTGCTGCCCAACCCTGGGATTTCCTTTACTTGAGAAAAATAAAACCTTATGGGTTCCTTGCAGCTGAAGATAATTTGTAAATGACGTAGCCGAGCACCTGCATTATCTCTTTTAATCCCCACAGTTGCCTTTTAAGGTAGTGCTGTTATTGTTCCTATTTTACAGACAAGGAGACCAAAGCACAGAGAGGTTAGGATAGTAGGGTCACACAACACACAACTTAAGTGGCAGAGCTGAGATGTAAAGACAGGTTTCTGACTCAAGACCATGTATTTAGCTACTGTGCTTTCTCAGTAGCTATTAGTGGGATTTTGCTGTTATTGCTGCTAGCCATCTCAAAAGGTCATTGGGAGGATTACATGACACAATAGTGCTAAATATCCTTTCAATGAGGTAGGCACATAGTAGGTGCTTAATACGTGCTTTAAAATACCTAACAATTCTTTCTGTCCCTCATCTGTTACACATTTTGTGGAGATGGTGATGGTGGTAGTGTATGGCTCGTTGATATTGAAAGCAATTTCTAAAACTAGAACTCTACAGTTCAACTTGACATACGCGCTAGTATTTCACACTCAAAACAATCTTCCAGCTCTGATCACAGGGGAAAATGTGCTGAAATCAGAGAATCCACGCTGCCAGTATTGGGAATCAAGATCCATTTCCACAGCTGTAGCCATCTTTCAGCCACAGTGAGGAACGAGCACACCGGCTGAAGCATATTCATCGCTGTTCTGTTAAGCATGATGTCACTAAGGGGATTGTGAAATCACCCAGTTCCAAGCAGAACAGAAAATCTGTCCAAAGTTGTGCAAATGTTATTTAAAATCCTAGCCGTCAGCCGTGAGAAAAGTCCCTGCAGTCACATCAAAGAACCAGAATAGTTTTCAAAGATGATTTTTATTACTAAGTTGTTACTATAAACATGCTTTCACCCAAATAGAGCAAAAATATGCAATTCCTGAAAATGGGAGCTGTGAAAATACATCCCCAGAATATTTGTAGTTACTGTTGAGAGACCATTTATTAGCATTTTAATAGACCTTTTGAGGGGGAAAGACCAGCCTCCCATGGTGGTACATGGATCAACGATTAGTGGAGCTACTACCTTTTCTTCTAATTTGATGAAGAAAATTGCCTGATGGTGTGTATCTTTTTGTAAAGATTGAGTAAAACTTAGAAATTATTAATGTACTCATTATACTTAAAGCACTTGGTCTAATATCGGGGTACTTAAAAAGTTCATGGAAAGATTCATATTATCTTTTAATTCAATTGTAACCACCTAAAACTAGCTATTGCCATCTAAAACTAGCTGAAGCCGTTTTTATTTTTTCTATCTCAAGTTATTTCAAAGTTATCTTGCAGGGCATAAGCTGAGCATGCACCAGAAGAGGACCTTGCCCTCTCGATGACCTTGGGAACCTGAAAATTCTCGACCAAGGTGCTAGATCCAGATTAGAGCAATCAGAGGACTGGATTCAGAATCAACCAATCAGTTCCTGACTTTATTAGCCTGTCACCCTTTGCCGTGCCATCTGGCTTGACTCAGAGTTAGCCAATCAGGGATGCCAAATGTCCCTTAAAAGCCCCTTTAGTTGTCTGGTTCTGGGAAACAGATTTGAGAGCTATACCTCCTGTCTGTCTGCCAGTCAGCCTGGCAAATAAAGCTTTTCTTCTTGCAAAAGCTGGTGCAATGGTATTGGCTTCTGCATGTGTTGGGTAGTGAGCCCTTGCTCAGTAACACTATTTTCCATGAACTTTTTGAAGTACTCCCCTATGTAGAGATTAAAGCTTTACATATACTAAATAACAGTTAGTTGTGTTTTCCTCACCAAGATATTTAGGTTAAGTAAAAAATTGACGTTTACAGTTTTCAATCATTGCTTGTCAGTTTAGAACATATGAAACTGAATTTATTCCAGATTCTCTGCCACCACCATCTTGATCATGAGGGTTTATTTAGAAATGAGTTTGCTGACACATACAATGCAGATGCAAGAAGGGCCCTCTAACCTTCCTTTTTCTTCCAGAAAGCAGGAGATGACGCTCCTGTGTGAAAGGTGTCCTCCCTGTACGAGGAGGAAGGCGGACATTCTTACAAGGGACAGGGAGTCGAGGCCAAGGGGAATCTGTGCAAACCTTGTTAAACTAACCCTAATGTTCCTACTTTTCCAACATTACCTGCCCTAGCCCGAACCTCTTTGTCCTGTCATGTTTTCACAATTTACTGTCCAGCCTAGTATATTCAAAAAGTTCATGGAAAAGTGGAATTAAAAGATATGAATCTTTCCATATACTTGAAGACCCCTCCTACAAGCGTTTGGTTCTGCTTTTTCGGGTCTGCATTTTTCTTGTGACGGTTCCCACATGTAAAAATTACTGAGTAAAATTTGTACACTTTTCTCCTGTTTGTTTTATATCAGTTTAATTCTTGGGTCCAACTGGAGACTCTAGGAGGGTAGAGGAGAAATCTTACCTCCCTTACCAAAAAGGCTACTATGAGAAGATGCTTCAAATCATAAGAGAAACACAGAACAAGCAAAAGGCTTCTCCGCCTCTCCCAAGACTGACTTGATGTGGGGAGGTGTCAGTAAATGTGGCCCTCGCCACCCATGCTTCCGGCATCAGCCTGGAAGTCCACCAATTAGTTTCATGTGGATAAACAAACATGCCAGATGTGTGTTTTTGAAGTGATCATTCACACCTTATTAAAATTTTATTAAAAATAAAAATTTGGTTTGCTTCACTACTGCTAGCTGAAATGGTCCTGTGATGGTACAAGTATGATTCTTTCTTTGCTAATCCAGGGACTCGTTACCTCCGCCCCCTGCCCAGACACAACAGGGGCTCCCCAGCTTCAGCTGAAGCCCCTCCAGAAAGCCTCCCTTATCTCCCTCTGCATTCTGTGGCTAAATACTCAGAAATCTGGAAATCTTTAGGAAGACCTAGTTTGGTTGAAAGGAGGTTATGGACTGAGGATAAAAAACAAAAGCCAAAAAGTGCATTCTGCTTTCCAGACAGGCCTAAGACCCCCTCCTGGAGAACAGCAGGAACTCAGAAGGCAGCACTGAACTTTCACCGAACACTCATGTAGGGAGGGAGGGGTGTGCTATGCCTCCCAGATGTTTCTTATTTAATCTGTGCAACATCTGATGGCAACAGCGTATATTCTCTCCCTTTCACATTAAGCAACCTCGGACTCCTCGAGGTTATCCAAGGTGGGACAATGGGTGGGTCAGAATTCCCACCCGCACTGGCCCCCAGTCCTTGACTGTGTTTTACCCTCTACCTTGAATTGCTGTCACACACAGTGAGAGAATCACAGAGCCATTGAAAGTTAGAGGTGGAAGGGACCGCAGAACCTCAGGGAGATGAGGAAACTAAGGCTGGAAGGGGCTGGGGCTGACATGACTTGACCAAGTGTTGACAGCCATTAAGTGACACAGTAGCCTCTGCTTCTAGTGACAAAGCAGACCTGGAGTCCAGAGCAGTGCTCTCTATTGTGGTTGACCAGGGCCAGGACTTGGGAGCCTGTATTTCTTTTTTTTTTTTTAAATGATGACTGGTAAGGGGATCTTAACCCTTGACTTGGTGTTATCAGTACCACACTCACTCAGTGAGCGAACCGGCCATCCCTATATGGGATCCGAACCCGTGGCCTTGGTATTATCAGCACCACACTCTCCCGAGTGAGCCATGGGCTGGACCGGGAGCCTGTTTTTCTGACAATGCCCAGCTGATTCTGATCTGTAGCTGGCACAAGTGTTCCAAACCAGCAGGGAAAAAGATAATTGAGGACTGACAGCAATAATGATAATTGTTTTTATTATCTCTTAATTAGGTATAAAATAAAACTAGGAATAAACTGTTTATGCTTATAGCTGTTATGCACCTATAAAACTGAAAACAAATTTACATATTAAAAGCAAAAGAAAGTATGCAGGTACAACATCTAAATAAACATTTTTTGAGGAGATTTATGATGGGGCTGTCCTAAAAATAAATCACTATTTCTGGCTTAATAATGGAAAGCTGCAGCCTCAGGTCTAGTTCTATATCTACTTCTGTATTTTGTCTTTAATAACACTCATACAAAGAGTGGCTCTTAGGAGAATGAGGTACAATTGGTATTCAAGGGTGAATTTGCTAATGCTGGACAATCAGACACTATATGACCCAAATTTGGCCAGTGAGCAATTCTCAATTAATGATTTTAATGAGGTGTCACTTGGTAAATCTGTAGATTATGAACATTCACTTAAAGGCATTGCTATGAGTTGAATGTCCCTCAAAAGTTCACATGCTGGAAAATTGATCCCCATTGTAACAGTGTTAAGAGGGTGGGAAATCAGAATATGGCAGTGTTGAAAGGTGGGGTCTTTAAGAGGTGATAGGATGGTGAGCACTGTGCCCTTGTGAGTGGATTCATCCCGTCATTGAGTAATGGGTTAATAATTTGATGGGTTACCCGGGAGTGGTTCTGATGGTCTTTAAGGAGTGCAAGTGAACTTTCTGGCTCATGCCATTCTTGTCATGTGATACCCTGTGTTTTCACATGTGAGGAAAATGGAGACAGACTAGTCAGGCTCCCTCACCTCATATCTGGCTGAGCATAACTCAGCATGTCTGTTGTAAATATGTTAACTGCACATGTGCGCCCATGTGTTCCTTGGCTATCTGACTCTAGTATAAAAGACAATGGTTCTGATCCACTGGGGGTTGAGCTCATGTCCCAAGAGAGCATGTCAACCTTGCCAGTGGCTCCCAGGATCTTTCCAATTACCTAGCTCATGACCTGCATATGAAGGGACTGTGACCCAGTCTGCATATAAGGGTTACCAAGTCCGCACAGAACGGGTTTGAAGGGTCTGTGACCCAGCCTGACGATTGGCTTAGTCATCAGCAGGATTCTGAGCAAGTAAGGGAGCCATTTGCCCCTCAGGAAGGGGAGGAAATGTGGCTACCCTCGAATATGTGTGCCCAGTGGCTGCTTTCCTGTTGACTGGGGGCCTGGCTGTTGCCCACTGTGCTGTAAGCCAGCCTGGACCAGGCACTTCATGAAGCGATGTGGCTGTGAGATTTGAAACAAAAGGTAGACATGTTGGAAGTATGGGTACATGCTCTGGCGGCTGAAGTACAGCAACAGGTCACCTCGGCTTTCAACACAGGGGACAATGATGAACCCGATGGTGAGCTGCAAGAGACTGTGTGTCCCCTAGCATGACCTGTTGTTCATCAGAAAACGAAGCATGAGCAGCCTATGGGACCAGGTGGACAACCAGTAGGCAACCCACAAGTGACCCAATTCACCACATACGTCCCATATACCCAGGCTGAATTGGTTGATTTGGGGAAACAGTTTTGACAGAAACAGGGAGAACCCCTAACTGCTTGGCTCCTACGGTTGTGGGACCTAGGGGCTGATAGTGTGATGTGCTCTGGTGAAGAGGTGAAAAAGTTAGCCTCCATTGCCATGCACCCATCCCTGCAGCAGCGGCTACAGAATAGCTGCAGATATGCACAGGGGCAGGGTAATCACTCTTTGATGGAATGGGTGAATGCAGCTGTCTGAACTGTGTGGACAAATGCTGGAGAACTGCTTGAAACTGTGAGTAAATGGCAAACATATATCAAGTTGGTCCAAATAATTCAGGAGCCGGGGATGCGACAGTCCATGTTTAATGTGATGCCTGTGGCCCGGCTGATAAATGTTTTTTTTTTTTAAAAGATGACCGGTAAGGGGATCTTAACCCTTGACTTGCTGTTGTCAGCACCACGCTCAGCCAGTGAGCGAACCGGCCATCCGTATATGGGATCCGAACCCGGGGCCTTGGTGTTATCAGCACCGCACTCTCCCGAGTGAGCCACGGGCCGGCCCTGATAAATGTTTTACGGGCAGCATGAGAGATGTAGTGCTGCAAAATTCTCCATCAACATCGTTTGGGTCACTGATGGCCATAGTGGCCCCATACATTGGTCATCCTATACATGAAATAACCATGATGGCCAGTCTGGGTGAAGCAGAGCAGAGGAGACAAGCCAAGGGGGTCTGAATGGTGAAGACCACACCCCTAGGAAATGCTTGGGACATTATCCTGAATGGACTGAGCAAGACCAGAAGACCAGCCATATGCAGATGTGGCTTGACTTGTTCATGGCAGGGGTTGATAGGGAGAAAAGCGACCAGCAGCCAGATACAGCCCTGTTTGCCTTGTGGTGGCAATTGCGCTTGAGCAGAGTTTCACAGAGCCTCCAGGGGAGGTGGATGGCAAGGTATGCCCAGTGAATCTAAAAGATTTTATGGCTACTTCCACAGATGCGGATGGACTTTTCCATTTCAATTAGGGAGCAGGCCGGGGTGCTCACCTTTTGGGGGCAGGCAAGGACTGGAGGCCTCATTTTGAACTGGCAATACATTGGTCAAGGACAAATGTGCAGTGTGTTTTGGCATTGGCGGATACAGGCACGGAATGTAGCCAGATATATGGCAACTCATATAAGTTTCTGGGGGCCACAGTTCATGTAGATGGCTATGGAGGACACATTATTAAAGTCAAAGCTGTGTCATTGCTGTTGGGCATAGGACGATTGTCCCCTTGTGTATGTACTGTGTATGTATCCCTAGTAGCTGAGTATGTCTTGGGTATAGATGTGCTTTACAGGTTACACCTGCAAACAACAGGTGGAGAATTTTGGCTACGAATACAGATAGTAAAGCCTGTGTTATGGGGATATGTTAAACATGACCCACAGGTGTTACCCAAGCCAAGACATGTAGTCAATGTGAAGTAGTATTGCCTGCTGGGAGGACATACAGAGCTGGTTCCACTATATTGGAGTTAGAGAAAGTTGGCATTATCATCAAGCACATAGCCCATTTAATGCCCTGGGATGGCCAGTGAAAAACCTGACAGTACCTGGAGGATGACTGTGGATTATTGAGAACTGAACAAAGTAGTGCCTCCTTTGCATGCGGCTGTGCCTTCAGTTCACCATTTAATGGATCAGCTGACAAATCAGCTAGGAACTTATCATTATGTATTGGACCTGGAAAATGCTTTTTTTCTCTATTCTGATCTCAGATGATAGCCAAGATCAATTTGCCTTCACCTGGGAGGGAAGGCAATGGACTTCTCAGGTGTTACCCCAAGGCAACCTGCATAGCCCAACCATCTGTCATGGTTTGGTGGCTGGGGACCTGGACAAGTGGACGAGGCCCAACATGGTTACAATGTTTCATGATACAGATGATATCTTTCTAACCTCTGATTCTCTTGCAGATTTAACTCAGGTGGCCCCAGTGCTGTTAGGTCTTTTGGGCTCGCTGTATGCACTAACAAAGAAAGGAGCTCCCTCGGATTGGACTGAGGAAGCAGAACAGGCTTTTCAGGCTACAAAGAGGGCAATATAGCAAATGCAAGCTTTACAAGTGGCTGATCCCACTCGGCCTTTTGAACTAGATGTGCATATAACCCAAGAAGGGTCAGGATGGGGTTTGTGGTAAAGACAGGACTAATTCCGAACACCTACAGGATTTTGGTCCCAGCTTTGGAAGGGCACTGAAATGTGTTACTCTCTGGTACAGAAACAGTTGGCAGCTGTGTCTTCTGCCCTGATGGCCACTGAGGCTATAACAGGAACTGCCAAGGTCCTGGTACAGATGACGTACCCTACACTGGGTTGGTTGCACACGGGGGCAACCACTCCTAAAACTGGTGTAGTTCAAACTCCCACTCTGTCCAAATGCGGAGTATATATAGAACAAAGGAGTACTGTATCTACAAGCCCTCTATCAAATGATTTACAAACTGTGTTAGGACCAGTAGAAGTAGTGGAGGAGCAAGAATTGACACGGGATCCCCTCTAGGAATGGTGGGCCAATGTGTCCTGCTCATGGAGGTGGGTATTGGCCATACTGGGAGGGGAGCCTGTGTCCTAGTAGCCTGTTGCTGTAGTCTATACTGCTGTTGTGGTTTATGGATGCAAAGGTCAGCTATCCTCACTAAGGGAACTTGCAGAAGACTCTGGATGCGCAGATTGTACCACGAGGGACCCTGAAGTGTGGAGTGTGAGGAAAATGGAGATAGACTGGTCAGGCTCCCTCACCTCATATCCGGCTCAGCATAACTCAGCATGTCTGTTGTAAATACATTAACTGTGCATGTGCACCCAGGTGTTCCTTGGCTATCTGACTCTAGTATAAAAGACAACAGCTCTGATCCATGGGGGGCTGAGCTCCTGTCCCAATAAAGCATGTCAACCTTGCCAGCAGCTCCCAGGATCTTTCCAATTACCTAGCTTGCGACCTGCATATGTGACTCAGTCTGCATATGAGGGGTCTCTAACCCAGTCTGCACAGAACGGGTTTGAACCAGTCTGACACTACAGGACTCTGTGGGGAGTTGCCACCAAGAAGGCTCTCACAACATGTGCTCCCTGGACCTTGGACTTTCCAGACTCCAAAACTGTAAGCAATAAATTCTATTTCTTTATAAATTACCCAGTTTCAGGTATTCTCTTAAAAGCAACAAAATGGACTAATACAGATATGGTTAGCATTATAGCCTTATTAAAACCTACTTTAAATCTATTAAAATCTACTCCCCATTGTTTTTGAAATGAGAGAAAATATCTTAAATGTATTTCCTACTCACTGCTAATAAATTGCAAACTGTTGTGAAGAGACAGCACACACGAACCACATCTGTTTCCACAGCCAGTTGGAGACTAACGACTTCTTGCTGGTCATTTGGAGTCTGTTTTGCTTCTATTGCTTTGTGCCATGGGAGGACTCAGTTTCCCTCTTGGTCTTTCTATTTGAAGTACTTTGAAATCTGCATATGTGCACTGCCTTCACTTTACAAAACACAAATATCAAATCTTGCAGTAGGTCTCTTACAAAGGGACAACCAGGTAACGTATGATGGTAATACTTTAGATTATCAGCAAATTGAAAATGCAAACAAAAAAATCCTCAGACAGAGCTAGTGTATCCCTGAGAACATGTCTGTGGACCCCAGTTTGAGAAACACCAGCTAGAAAATGAAACCATCTTAAGGAAGTCACAGACTAAGTGGCCTCTTTCTCATTTCCCCAAATTCCTGAGAGAATATCAAGCAGTTTAGAAAAGGCCCTGAAGGTGGGAGCAGCCATAGACAAGTGTTAAAGGTGTTAGGAACTTCGGTACAGGCCAGGAATTGTTAAGAGGAGAGGCAACCCACTCCCTTTAGGTTAGCTAAGAATTCTCCAGTTTTTGCCCTGAAGACAAAATGTAGGGGACAGAGGGAAATACCACTTGAAGTTGAGGACAGCTAGATTAGGGATAATCTTGGAAAGACCCAGTATAGCAATTAAGAGGTAAAGAGCAACTAACCCAGTGCCCTAAGGCAGAAGTTCTCAGCCCAGTATCTTATTAGAATCACCTGGGGAGTTCTTTAAATGCGCTGATTCCCGGATCTATCAAAGAAGATTTGAATTAATTGGTCTGGGGTTGGGCATCAGTGTTTGTAAATGTCACCCAGGGAATTCTAATGTGTAGTCAAGGTGGCCCACCGCTGTCTTAAGGGAAGGCTTCTCTATGGTATAATTACATTTAAGGCCACCTGTATTAATTTATTTAATGGGGAGAAGGGAACCAACTCTTACTGAATGCACTGTGCTAACTTTAAAAAAAAATAATGAATAGAAACAACAGCTAACATTCGTTGAAAGCTTGTTATGTGCCAGGCATTACATTAATCACTTTACATGTGTTTAATCTTTACAAAATCCCTACAAAATGGACTTTATCTCCATTTTACAAATGAGGAAACAGGCTTAGTGAGACTTAGATGCCTCAAATCATTCAGTGACAAATAAACATATAAATGAAAGTAATAACTTGCCCAAGGTCACCCAATGGAGGGGACAGGATTTGAACCATGACCTTTAGATCCTCCGCTGCCCCATGCCTCATGCCCCATGAGATATCAATTAACACATTCAGAAAATATTTATTGGTTATGAACCATATATGTGCCTGACAGCATGTTAGGTGTTAGGGATGTGAAGATAATCAAGGTAATTTCTGCTCTCCAGTCTTATCAGAAACACAGTGTTTTTTTTAAAAAACAAACCAGCTAATTCCATCCAAAACAATGTAACCAATGCTATTACGGTTGCTTGTTTGCTCAGGAATCTCCTGGTTTTTGCACTGAAAGTCCTATGTTCTGTGAAACTCCTCATTCCTGGGTGGACTGGGACAGCTGGTCACCTTAACTGTCTTAGAGAAATGTATGTGGGCTGGGGCAGCTTGCAATGGGTGGTGGCGGGGTTGTGGAGAAGAGATCAAGGAAAGCTTCAAAAAGGAGCTTACCTCTCATTTGTAGAATGATTAGTAGTACTTTAGGCAAAAATGGGGGGGGGAAGGGATTAGGGAAGAGCGTTCCTGCTAGAGGAATCAAGGAACAGCTTAGGCGGAGGCTTGGAGGGTAGGCATAGCAATAGTTAAGCTAGAGTTTGGGGTGCTGGTGGGTGGGGGTAGATGAAGCTGAGGATGAGGAAGCGGAATTTGGACTCTAGTGGCAAAAAGTTTAAACCCCTTAAGCGTTTTCAGCAAGGGAGTATTATGCTTCATTTTTCATTTAAAAAGATCATTCTGGTTATGATAGGATAGGAATTCACCTGAGGGGAGGAGTCTGGAGTCTGGGAGGACAGTGGGGAGGAAGTTATAACACAGGTGAGACATGAGGACACGAGAGAATGATAACCATAAGAATCGTATCTAATATTTATTGATTACTTAATATATACCAGGCTACGTGTGTTATCTCATTTAATCCCAATAATAAACTCTTGAGTTGGCTGCTATTTTTATGCCTATATTACAGATGAGGAAATTGAGACAAGGTTAAGTTAATTTAAAGTCACGCAGAGAGTAAATGGGAAAGCCAGGATTCCAACTCTTGCCTTCTGATGGATGCTCAACTACTAGGTTACATGATGCAAACTAAGCTAGTGGGTATTTATTCATTCAGCCGAACCACATTTACTGAGCACTTACACATTTCTGACTGATGAGGATACAGCAATCAACAAAACAGGCAGCATTCCTAACATGATGAGTACTACATTCGTGTGTGTGTTGGGGAGATGGATAAACAAATAAACAAGTCAATACAACTTATTTGTGGTTGGATTTGGACTCTATTTGGATGGGAGAAGAGAAAGGACTTGGTAATGAGGACGGTGGCCAGCAGCGGCAGGGAGCTCTGGTTTGGGGGAAAGAAGAATTCAGTTTTGGACATGTTGAGCACTTCAGGATGGCCACGGCCAAACTGAGAAAGTCATTTAAAGTTGGGGCCACCGTTAAGAACCCAGGGTGGAGGCACACTGAGAAGGGACGAGGCAGGAAACCCTGGGGACTGAGTTAAAGACACAGGAGCCAGCTCCGGAGAGGGAGACAAGGAGGTCAGTGGGGCAGGTGGAAAACCTGTAGGGAAAGAGGTTCAGGCGTCCAGAGAGTAGAGAGCTCTGTGGCAGGAAGCCCTGGCACTTCAGATGCCACCTGCAGCTTCAGGAAGGAGCAGCTAGAGAGACTGGGGGGTGCAGAGGGAGACACACAAAGCTGACGGAATTTTTTTTTTTTTTTTTTTTTTTAGAGCAATGAGAGACCAGAATGGGAAGGATGTAGCAGAGGGTTTAAGACACAGGAGAAAGCAGAGGTAATGCGTGGAGCAAAGACTTCGAGGACATGGGGAAGGCAGGATCCACAGCAGAGGTGGGGGCGCTGGCCTCCTGCCGGAGGATCGTGTCCCCCAGGCTGGAGGACAGCAGGACAGGGTGGGAAGCAGCGCTTCTTGGGCAGTGGTGGCAAAGTCACTGGGGAGACAGAAGAATCTGCAGTGGGGCTAGGACGCATGGGCAGAGGGGCGAACGCTTGGGATCCACGCTGTGGGGAATGGGAGAAGGTGCCATCCTACCTTACCTGTGTCCCTATCCCTGAGCTCTGCCTGGGAATTAAAACACAAATTTGTGCGAATGTGGAGTCTATTTCGGGCTGATGAGGCCGGTGGTGGGAATGGATGGGGTGTTTCTGGACACGGGAGTGACTCCCCCTTGGAGCTGCACGCATAGACGACAGCCAGTGCATTTTTTTCAAGCAGGTTGGGGCTCTGCTCACAGTCCATGTTTATTTTACAAACAGCCATCCAGAGGGTGAACTGTGTGCTCCTCACCTACAGCTTCTCTGAGGAAAGAGTAGCCAGTTTTGTTCTGCCCGGCTGGTCTTTCCCTCTCAACACGAAGCAGCTTTGATGCATGTGAGAAAAACACTGAGGTGCACAGGGAGCCGTGCACAGATGGTCAGCCTGGCCCGGAGGGTGGGGTCCCTCCTCGCCTTATGAATCTCTGGACTTTGTGCCCCGTGGAAACCCCATGAAAAGTTTCTCTGTGGGTGGCACTCTTTGCTGCTGCACGATTGGCAGGGCAGGCTCCGCCAGCCAATGCTATGTCATCACTGGCTGTCTGCAGGCTGTCCTAGGGGACACTTGAGAAACTCTGATAGAAATATTTCTCTTTGGCAACAGCCCGCGGTTTCCATGGTTTGACAATACTAACCAGATGTAAAGTAGGCCAGCAAAGGAGAGGTTGGCCCTGGGGACAGAGGCCTTATCACTCATGTCCAATCCTGGGCAAGTTAGATAACCTCCTTAGGCCTTCATTTCCTAGTCTTCAAAATGGAACAACAAGAGCCTCAGTTACCTTCCAGTGTTGTGAGAAGGAGCGTTAAGAACTCAAAAACTTTGCACAGTTCTTTTTGGTGGATAATTAATTATAAAATCCTTTGAGAACCTACTTCAGCAATGAATTAAATAAACCAGCCCTTCAATGTACCGATGTTGATTTTGCATAGGTCTAGTAAACTATTGTTTGCCATTCTTAGAAATCTACTGCTAACTCACATAGTCTTCTGACCTGATATTGACAGAACATTTTTACCTATTTTTTTTGATCCCCTCCACCTAGGTGGGGTGACCAACTGGTCCTGGTTTGCCCAGGATTTTTTGGTTTAGCACTGAAAGCCCCACATCCTGGGAAACCCCTCAATCCCTAGCGCACTGAGATGATTGGTCATTCTATGCCAGCCAACGTTACGAATTTGTATGTCCTTCTGAAGATATTTTGACAAGAGCAAGCTTAGTATTTTAAAAATCACCACAGGTAACGAAATAAAGATCTTTCTTATAAAAAACTAATGCATGATATTAAGGGGAAAGGGGAACTTATAATAACACGGGGGTCGAAATCTTATCATCTAACATAGTTGTCTTTTCCATAATTGTAATTTCCAGCTCCAGAGTTGCTATCCCTCTGCAAAGGAAAACTCCCTGTCCCGTTTCCCATAGCCATGGTTGACTGTAGACTCCATTGCATTTTGTTTATAATTTTTGTGAAGTTAAAAAAAATTTTTTGTACTTAGGGTTTTATAAATATGCTTACTTGCCGTTATCTTTTAGATTTCCCTGCATGATGCAACTGATTTGAGAAAACCCCGTTTCAGAGAAAGCATAACACGGCCCTTATCAAGTGTGAACTGAGAAAGAGGTCAGACGGCCTTTTCCAGGCTAAAAATAGAGCTAGAAGGAGGTGTATTTTAGCTTTGGGACTTTCACAAACTGTCTGGCAAACTAGCATATTATTATTTTATGAATGAGGTACTGATGCTCTTTCTAAATGTTCTAGCTTCAGGCTATTTCGCTTTCGTGCAAAAAGGGATGAATTATTCATAAAAATAGGCATGAATATCATAATAACACCCTCATTTCTAGAGGGGAGTAAAATGAGCTGCAGCTGGTGCTATGTCAGCTGCACAGGCCAGTGACCACCAGCAAGTGGAGGATGGGGCTCTGTCCTTTGGAAGGCGCTGATTTCTGAGATGCAACATGTTTTCCTCCAGGGAGGATGCTCGAATCTCCCCGCTCATCACTCAATCTCTCTCTCATCCTTCCTTCCTTCTTTCTCAACTTCTCTTTTCTTCTCTATTTGTGGAAAACTTTAGAAAGCAAAGACCCTTTATAAACTCAAGTGTGAGAGGCAGTTGGTTTCATGGAATTATTTGTGGACATTCTAAGCCTCTCTAAGCCTCAGTTTCTTCATCTGTAACAGAAGGTGATATAAAGTGCCTGGAGCTGAGTAAATGCTCCATAAACATGAGCTGTTATTAAAACCTGCCTGCTCAGGGACACAGCAGGTGAGCATGTGGGCTGGGGAATTAGGTAATGCGGCCTCCAGCCTTTCTAAGGGTGGAGAGGTCAGGTAAGGAGGGTGGGTCACTGTGCTGAGTTAGGTTAGGATGGATATTCCCTCTTTGATTCTTCCTCTCTTTTCAACTGAATGCTGATTTAAAGCACCAGGGCTCCCGCAAGCATGCAGTTATCTGCCTCCCCTGACGTGCCCTCCCAATTATGAGGACACTACCTTACCTGGCACACAGGTGGGGGAAAGGGAAGCCACCTTACATACCCTGAACCAATTCTTTGTGACTCCACCCCACCTGCCATTTTGAGACAGAGTATTATAACACTATACCTGCCAAGCCCGGGGGTGGGAGTGTGGGGGGCTTTCCCTCTCCTCCTCTGCCGTCCCCCTAATGGGGTCACTCTGAGCCTCCCAGCAGGTTCGGGAGAGGAGGGAGGAAATCGTGCAAGTGAGAGAAATACAATTCCTTTTATTATATTGATGATAGCAAAGGTGTATAAAGGAGTCTGTTGTAGAATTGGATTTTATCATGACATTTCACTGGAATTTGAGGCGTGCGTTTTCTACCAGGGACAAGGTCTGTGTGCAGGTTTCGATGGGGGTTCCAGAAGCTTCTCCCACTATGTAAGCACTGCTCTTCTAAATGTACTCTTGGATATTCCCAGCACTGTGGAGGTTTCTGCAGTGGAGACAGGACATTTACTGATTTTTTTTTTTTTTTTGGCAGCTGGCCGGTACGGGGATCCAAACCCTTGACTTGGTGTTATTAGCACCATACTCCAATCAACTGAGCTAACCAGCCAGCCCAGAGACAGGACATTTCTAATGGAGCAGAGCCTCACCATCTGTATAGATAGTCCTAGCTTTGATTTGGAGTTGGACAGACTGAGGCTCAGGATCTGTCCCTTAGTGCTAGGGTGGCCTCAGATCCTCGTCAGACCCCTCACGCCTTCATCTCCTTATACACGTCAACTGGGAGAATAACACTGAGGGTTGTTGAGAGGACTAAAAATATGTGTGTGAGGTGAGTCTGGTGTACAGTGGGAACTTAATAAACACTAGTTTCCCCATCTGAACTTCTCTAGCAATGACTGTGTAATATACTCAAAACCAATGATCTATTCTCCCTGGTCCTTTTCTTTTGGGTCTGGAAACTTTATTTACCAGTGATTCGCTCAGTGGCCAACATTTCTTGTCTGCAAATCAGAATGGCTTTCACAAAGGCCAGAGGCCACGTGTCACATGTTTACCTCTTCCTATAGGGTGCCCATACCATAATAGGAGCACAGAAAATATCTGTTGCTGTGGGAAGAATCCTTCTAGAGGGCATGAGTGCTGCTGACATACTAGGGAGAAATGAATGCTGGGCTGGAACACTGGGGTTCTCCCTGAGTTTCTGGGGAGTTGCTTGGACTTGTCCTTCAGGAAGATGGTGAGTCAGCTGCTTCTCCAAATCGGCAATTAAATTTTCACATGAGTTTTGGAGGGGACATTCAAACCACAGCAATAAGTATCTCTCCTATCTGTCTGTCTATCTATCTATCTATCTATCTATCTATCTATCTATCTATCTATCTATCTATCTATCTATCTATCTATCTCTGTCCCTCTATCATTTATCTGTATCATCTCTCTGTCATCAATATCTATGTCTGTATCTCTAGCTCTTCATCTATCTATTCTTGTTTGATCTGAATTATTTCTGAAGAAATTTCCACTATGTTTGAAGTGGCCATTTGCCATTTTTGGCTACGCTACATCCTGATGTCCTTATTTTGGTGGACTCCTCCAGTGGTGTGAACCTTGGGGGTAGAGGACCCCAACTCCCATATGGAACATGAAGGAGGTAGAATATGCCCTCTCTGCCTCCTGGAGCAGACAGGACAATGACATATGACTTAGGTCACCCAATCAGATGCTGCAACCCAGGACTTTTCATTCCAAGTGAGTGAAGCAATTCCCAGGCAGTTTAGAAGTTACTCTTCCAGTGGTGGTGATGGCAGTG
Organism: Cynocephalus volans; assembly: GCF_027409185.1. Lineage (NCBI taxonomy): Eukaryota > Metazoa > Chordata > Mammalia > Dermoptera > Cynocephalidae > Cynocephalus > Cynocephalus volans. The sequence goes on from NC_084462.1 coordinate 50,510,955, forward strand.
GCAGATGAGGCAGTGGTAATGGTGGAGCCTGCAGGACAGCCACACTCAGTTTCCTGTTTCCTGCCTGTTGGAATCGGAGCTGTGGCCTATGCAGCTCCATATCTCCCCCTTCTTCCTCCTTCCTAACGAAACCTTCTCTTTACTTTTAATTTTTCTCAAGGGGACCACTCTAACCCCAGTTCCAAGGCAGGTCCAGTCCAATCACTGCATGATATTCATCTGGAGGGCTGTAACTCAAGATGGACCAGTGAGACCGAGAGGAGCGTTTATTCTCTATAGTTGGGAAAAGTATTTTTCTCTCTCACCTGCTATATGAGAACAAGAGGGCATGCCACCCTGATTGCCACTGAAGTTGTCTTGTGACCAGGAGGCCCCCCTTTTAAGGCTGAAGCCAATGCTGTGGGCAGCAGAGCAGAGAAATGGAAAGATTCAGAGTTCTTGATGTCATTCATGTAGCTGCTGAACCAAACAACTCTGAAGCCTCCCCACCTGGGTATTTCCTTTATGTGAGAGAAGAGACTTCCTTTTTTCTAAAGCCAGTTCAAGATGAATTTTCTGTTTCTTACGGAAGAAAGTATCTAATTGTTTTGCTTGTTTTTTCTTCACAAGCATGATTCTTTAAGCTCAGCATTTCTCAAACAACTTTTTGGTCTCAGGAACCCTTTCTACTCTTTTGGGGTCCTTTTGAGGATCCCAAAGGGTACTTGCTTATGTAGGTTATGCATATTGATATTTACTGCATTAGAAATTAAAATGGAGAAATCTTTAAAATCTTTATTAATTTATTTAAAAAAATAATCAATACATTAACATTAACATCAATAATATTTTTAGTGAAAAATAACCAATTTTCCAAAACAAAAAAATTAGAAGTGTGGCACTGTTTAACTTTTCTTTTCCCTCTCTTTTTTTTTGCAAATCTCTTTAATGTCTGGCTTAATAGAAAATAGCTGGATTCTCAGATCTGCTTTTGCATTTAATCTGTTGCGATCTATTGTTTTGGTTGAAGAACATGAAGAAAATTCAGCCTCACCAAGATATGTATTCAGAAAATTTTAATATCCTTTTCAGATAGTTGTGGATATTCTTCTTTGATATTACACCAAAACTTAAAGTTTCTTAAAGATTAGTTGCAATGTGAAATCTGAAACCATATCAATGAACATGTCCTACTTTGTTTCATCAAAATCCATTGGTTTGTCTTGCACTTTAAGTGGCTTTTTTACCCATGCGTGATTTTGTAATATTGTACTTTGGCCATTTGGAAGAATTTGCTTGCTGATTTATGCAGAGCTTCTAAATTTTGACATATTTCATTATACAATATTAAAAAACCCATACTTTTTAATATCAGCACCATGCTTATCAGAAAAGTCTTGAAGTATTGGGAAGTTATCAAACTCATGGCAAAAAGCATCCTAACTGACTAGTTTTCTAAAAATTCAAATTTTCACTTAAAGGTTTGACTTTTATCATAGGCTATAATACTGTCAGTTGGTATCCTTGAAGTGACAGGCTCATTTTGCTCATTTTGAGAAAACACCTGCCAAAGACCAGGTCTGAAGTTTGTCAGTCACTCTTCTGATTAAAAGTGGTATTCCATGAAAAAAGTGGATGATTCAGTTTGCAACTCTAAGAAATGCACACGTGCTTTTTCTTGAGTCAATTATCATGCTTCAGTGTGCCAAAGTGATTTATTCATACCTCCCATTTCATCACATGTAATATTAAAATGTTCCATTCTCAATGGTCAAGATTTAATTATTTCACGTCTACTTCAAGGGCATTCTAAAGTGAAAGCAGCTCTTTTTTTTTTCCCCCTATAGTGCATGGTTATAAAGAATGTAATCACTATGAGTACAGTTCGCCTCGATTTGTTCTAAGGCACTATCAGTTTTCCTCAACATTGCTTCTGCACCATCAGTGCAAATGTCAACACAATGAAAAAGGTAAATAACATCTTAGTGTCATTCTGGAATTAGTTTTCACTGTGACGATTCACTGAAAGGGTCTCAGGGACGCAGGGGTCCACAGACCACTCTTTTGGTTCTGAAAGCAATCCAACCCGCTTCCAATAACTCCCTTTTTCTGAAATCAACCAGAGTTGGTTTCTGTTGCCTATCACCAGTATTCCATGTTGAAAATGTCATTGTTTATAGTTGTTTGAATCAAAACTTTTTAGGAACTCTAATTTTAGGGCAATTTATAAGTAAGCAATTAATCAGGAAGAATGAAAGATTCTAAAATTTCACTTTACTAAAAAAATCTAACATTATGCTTTCTACATTCTTGGAGTGAATTTAAACAAACAAGTCTACGTCAGCCATGAAGTGTGGCAAAAGAAAGAAAGGGCACTAATATTTTCTCCCTTCTTATGGCTGTCCTAGTGACCTTATTGGGCTGGATATTACTGTCCCTGTTTTAGATATTAAAAAACTGGTATTCAGTGGTTAAGTCCTTGACCAAGGCCCCTCAGTGGCAAAACCTCTCATCCAGGACATCTTTGCTCTACCATGCAGCAATTTCTGAGCACAAAAATATGAGGCTGTGGCATCTGAAATTTATGCCTTAGAGAACAGTGCTGCAAAATTGTGGCTATCAGAGGTGGTTCTTCAAAGAATTTCTGTTATATCGTCTATCACAGTAATATGATAATGCTGACTCTCTACTAATGCAGCATTTTTAACATGCCATAAAGTGGTATTTCAGAGTTGGAAGAGACCGAAATCGTGTGATCTCTCCATCCATACCTCCCATCACTGGGCATGCTTGCATATTCAACATTCATTTCAAATAGTACCTCCTGGGTGAGAACTTCTGATAATCTGCACATTGTTCCTTCCCCACAAATCAAAATGCCTCACACTTTATGTGGTAGGCTGCTTCTAAGATGGCCCCAATGATCCCCACTTCCTGATAATCCCCTCTGAGTGTGGACAAGACCTGCAACGTGCTTCTAACCAACAATATATGGCAAAGGGGTGGGAATGTCATTTCTGTGATTAGGGTTCATAAGATAGTGACTTCTGTCTTGCTCAGTAGACTCTATTGCTGTCTTGGCTTGCACACTTTGATGAATTAAATTGCTATGTTGGAGAGACCCACACGGCAAGGAACTGAGGGTGGCTTCTGGCCAACAGCCAATGGGCTCCAGCCCAACAGCCTGCAAGGAGCTGAATCTGACCAACAAATGCTGATTGAGATTGGAAGCAGATCCTTCCCCAGTTGAGCCTTCAGAAGAGACCCCCAGCCCCTGTCCACACCCTGATTGTAGCATTGTGAGAGGCCCTGAAGCAGAAGACCCAGTTAAGCTGTGCTCACCTTCCCAACCCACAGACAGTGAGATGATAAATGTATGTTGTTTTAAGCCACTGAATTTTGGGGTAATCTGTTATGCAGCAATAAACTAATACACTATGCTATATTTATCTGTCTTTGTCTCTAGCAGAAGCAGAAGTAAGCTGTTTAAGGTCACTGGGTCCTTGTCATGTGTGTTTAGCTGCTTATCCACCACTGGAGAGCATCTGCCAGGATCTATTCTCAGGGTAAAGGGGGAGAGGGACCCTGAGGCTCTGGGAATAGTTCCTAGTGCTCCAGGACTGTGTCCTCTTTCAATTCCCACCTTCAGCCTCCCACTAGAACCTCTACAATGTCTTTCTCCACTGAAGCATCATTTAGTTTACAAACCAGAGGCAGCAAGCCTCCCTGGAATCCGAAACTGCAAACTGGCTGGGGGGGGGGGGGCATTAATCTTCCCAACTGCTGTTTTACAGCAAAGGTATGAATGCAGAAATTCACATCCCAATCTAGTTCATAAGCAGAGGTGCAAAATGCCTGAAAAACTTGAAGTCCTTAGATAAACTCTCTGAGAAAGAGGGAAATTGGGGGAGATATTAAAATAGAAGCAGTGCATAGGGTGTATCAGGTAACCCACTTCACTCTGGAGGCTTCCGTTTCCCGTTCTGCAAAATGGGGGTTTCCCACCAGGTCCCCACAGTCTTTGATTATTAGTCTGACACAATCTGGGTTGCTGTGAGCAGACTCTCTGGATGTTACGTCAACTATCAAAGGAGGATAATAGAATTCCTGTCCCCAAAGGGGACTGTAGGATTAAGTAAATTAAAACACGAAAAATGTGCAGCACAGCGCCTGCACAAGAGCGAACCCGCCAGTTATTATCTCTCCACGGGGTCCCAAGTCCCGAAGGAACTGGAGCCCGGGACGGGCAGGGCACAGCCAGAACCCGGGCCCGCTGGCCTGCCCCGCCCACGCGGGGCCACGGCCCGTCGAATGACTCGGTGCAACGTGTTGGTGGCCGTGGCGGCGGCGGCGGCGCGGGCTCTTCCGGGCGCCGCAGCTTCCTGCCGAGCACCGCGCAGCCGCCTCCGCCGCGGGAGCCCCGCTGCAGGCCTCGGCGCGGGCGCGGAACCCGGGGCTCAGCCGCGCTCGCCCGCCCGCACCATGCGCGCCGCGCTGCCGCCCGCGCCGCTCGTGCCGCTGCTGCTGCTGCTGCTCGCGCTCCTGGCCGCCCCCGCCGCCCGCGCCCGCAGAGCCGAGTCCGCGCCCTCGCCGCAGCCCCAACCCGAGCGCGGGTCGCCGCCGCCGCGGCCCGGCCCGGGGCCCGGGAACGCCACCCGCACCGGGTCTGGGACGGCGGGCGGCGGCAGCTCCAACAGCAGCGGCGACGCCTTGGTGACCCGCATCTCCACCCTGCTCCGCGACCTGCCCACCCTGAAGGCGGCCGTGATCGTGGCGTGCGCCTTCACCGCCCTTCTCATCGCCTGCCTGCTGCTGCGCGTCTTCAGGTGGGTCCCGCCGCCCTTTTCCTTCCCCCGCGGGCCGAGCGGGCGGCATCGCCAAGCTGCTGGCGCCCGCGTCCGCCCCACCTGCGCGCACAGGTGCTCCGGGTGCGCGCTTCTGCTCGGGCCTCGGCGTCTCCGTGCGCCTCCCTGCCCTGCCTGGTGGGCGGCCGGGTGCTCTCCTCTGGTTTTTCCTGGTACATATTTTAGGAATTTTCTCCCCTTTCCTTAATGATACGTATAAGTCATAAATATTGGGTTCCATTTGCTAACTCTGCTAATGCTTAACACTAACAATAGCTTTATGGATTTTGACTACCTGCCTCGGAATTTATTTTTACACCCATTTCACAGATGAGGAAAACGTTTCCTGAGAGGCAAGGTAGCTTATCCAAGTAAGCTCAGTGGTGGAGGTAGGATTTGAACCCAGGACCGTCTCAATTTAATCTTGCTACCTCTTCTCCCCGCTTCAGTCTGCCGCTGCCTTATGCCCAAATGCTTTTTTCTTTTTCGCCAGTCTGCTACAGAAAGAATCCGTTTTCAGCGTGGGGGCTGTGGGGAGGGGGGTGTCCTCAGGGCACCTGTAGGAGGGTACTTTGCCTCAGGGGTTGGAGCTGGGCTTCAGGATGCTTGGCGACCCTTTGTGGCCTTGGTGACTTGTGGGGGGACACAGACAGCTCTCCTAGGCCATTGCCTGACTAAGGTGCCCCAATAAACGTTCACAGGGACATGAGGGATCTTGGAGAAGCTTTTGTAGGTTACTCAAGTTCAGGGAGAAAGTTTCTGGGAAATTAGGAAAGATGACCCAGGTTTCTGGAGAAGTGGGATGCAAAGAGGACTTTCCCCCTAATGCTTGGGAAATCCTGTTTTCGCAGGAAATGAACCACATGTGTCCTGTTACTCAGGCCAGCCAGCCTGGAAATGTGGGTGTGTTTGTCAGTTATTCACAGCGCATTCCCTCCACTTCCAAGTGTACATACTGTGCTCTGGTGTTTGATCAGCTGTTGAAGGTTTGGGGCCGGGGCTTGCTCTTCTGGGTAGCATTTTCAGTACAGCAGCAGAAACCAGACCTGGGAAAGCCAGGGTTGGGAGCTATCTGTTGAGGTTTGCTGTTGGTTCTGTGTGACCTTGAGTCCAGGTGTTTCCTCCGGGTCTGTAAGATTAAGTGCCAGTGGTCTGAGGAAGTGGAGAAGGGGGAACAGTGGTCCCTGGTTCACTCCATCACCCCCTGCTGTGGCTCAGGCCACATCGTTCCTCACTCTACTGGTCTCCTTGATGTTCCTCGGGTGTTGACGTGCCCCCTCTTCACCCACCCTTCCTGCTGCCCTCACTCCTCTGCTTGCAATCTCCAGTGGCTCTTTGTAGCCCCTTCCTAGGCATGGCACTACCTAGGGGTGGCATTCTGGGCCTTTACAAACTGACCCAGCCCACCTTGCAGCCATCGACCAGCCCTATGGGCCTCGTCTCTCACCACTTGCACCCCTTCCTTATGCTCTGTGGTGCTGGCTTGTGCTCTGCCGCTTCTGGCACGATTCCTGCTCCACATCTTCCAAGACTGCACGCAGCCCCCAAGGACTGCATGCAGCTCCCATCCTCCTTCCTCTACATAGCTTCCTTTTCTGGCCTCCCCAGCCCTGACCTTGTGCATCCTCAGTACAACCCTTACCATGCCACACTGTGTTGCCGTGTTCGTGCCCAGTCCCCACACTCAGCAGCAGCCTGGAGGGCAGGGCTGTCCAGTTCATCTAGTGTCTCTGTGCTCGATGTGGGCCTGGCATTCAGCAGAGGCACCATCATCATTTACTGACTGCCTGATTGTTCAGTTGTAGTAGCTCTGAGCCTGGAGGTTTGAAACACTTAGCTCAAAATAGGCCAACAAGCCCACAATGCTGTGTACTTTTTAAGAAGGTATTTGAACTATTTGCCAGTCTGCTCTTTATTACCCAGAAGCAAGGGAGAAAAGAAAGCAGCATGCGACCAGATGTGAGGGGCCTTGTGTCTGAGCGCATGGCCGGCACTCAGGCCAGGAAGGGAGGTCTTCGCTGGCTTGGGTGTGGAGTGCTGAAAGAAGGTGACACTTCATAGGACAAGCTGGTTATGGACACGGTCTGCCTTCTCTTCCCAGGGAGGTGTCTTGTTAGGGCGAGTCTCTGGGTGGACAGCTGCCACCCCGGATTCTGACATAGATAAGAACTTGCGTTTTATAGCTGGGAAGGGCCTTGATGGCACACAGTCCCCACGTGCTCTTTCGCAGATGAGAAAGTTGCATTCCAGAGAGTGGAATAAACCATCTCTGGATTCTAGAATACTCTCCAAGTCTGTGTGGCCAAGGCAAAGCTAGCACCCCATCTCTGTAACTTGGTGGTCTGTGCTGTGGCTTTTCCCCCTCTCCACACTCCTCCATTAGGTTGTCCAAATGCCCGCTATGCTGGCCAGGTGACCTCTCTACCTGCCCCTTCTCCAGCTGTTTGGCACGCAGGCACCAGGTCCCGGCGATTCTCCCACCCGCGTCTCCCTGAGACTCTCACCTCTGCCCACTCCACCTTCTGCCTGTGAAGTTTCTCCACCTGTCGCTATTGTTTCTGCTTGGGTTGCTTTCCTACCTTGTCTCTCGTGAATCACAGTGGTATCTTTTAGGCTGGGGTTCCTGCCTGCAGCCTTGCCCCTCTCCAGTCCATTCTCCCTCTTCTGCCAGAAAACTGGTCTCATCGTTTCTCTATCCACCTGCTCTCCCCCATACCCCCGTTCCTCCTGTGTTCAAACTCCTTGGTGTGCCGGCAAGGCTGGCTCTTCATGACCAGGGTCCCGCCTACCTCTCCAGCCCCATCTCGGCTCTGCCCAATGCCCCTCTGCCCGCTGCTCTGCTGGACTTCCAGGGGTTCTCCAATGGCACTGTGTAGGCTCAGGCCTCAGTGTCTTGTCCCACTCTGACCCTCAGCCTGGACTCCCCTCTGCCACCAAGACATGGCCAACTCATTGCTATCTGCCCCCTGTGTCACTTCCTCTGAGAAGCCTCCCCATCCAGAGCCCCACTGTGCTCCCAAAGCACATTCGATTTTTGGATTTCCTACTTGGAGTCAAGTGTCACTCTGCATGTGTGCCTCTGCTTTATCAGGCTGAGGGCTCCTGAGAGCAGGGCTGGGCCTTAATCTGTGTCACTCTAACACCTAATGTAGTTCCAGGCACAAGCTGGCATTTAATAAAGATATTGTTAGCAAAAGAATGTTGAACTCCCAAGTATTTTACATTGCTGATGTCTCTCAAAATGTCCTCTGTGACTAGATGCATGGTTGATGTTGGGCACCAGTGAGGTAGAAGTTTGTTTGGGTGGTGGCCCTCCATTTTCTTAACAATGTAGATAGAGGGAGAGAGTGTAGTAAGTATTATTGCTTATAAAGCAGCAGTCCTGCTTTCTCTAAAGGAGTCACATTGCCAGACAACAGAAAAAATATGAATCCAAGGAAACTTAAAATTACAAGCAAAGAATATGTACTGTAGTGAAAAATATATATACCTTTATCAAGCAATTCCATACCTAAGGCATACACGTTTTTCATTGTGAGATATATTCTTTGCTTCTAATGTTAATGATTAGAACAGAACACCAAGATGCATGTGCAATGATGGTAATCCTTACAGTGGAATACTGTGCAGCTGTTAAAAATGATGACATTGATATAATGCTTGCTATGTATTGTTGAGTGAAGGTTGCAAAACAGCATGTGTAGTATGAGAAATCAATGTGTATATACATGTGTGCCTGCATGTAAATGTGGGTGATTCCTTCTTTATAATTTATTTATTTATTATTCATGATATGTTTCTACATTGTTTCAGTTAGTCAACGTGTATTCATTATTTCTCTCCCTGTATGTACACTTAGCTCCTTGCTTTATCTTTGGACATGTCTTCCTGAGGACCAGTATGAGAGGGTCTGGGGTGCACACCTATGTCTTAGTCCAAATACCTAAAACTGAGTAATTAATAAAAAAAGTAAAATTTACTTCTTACAATTCTGGAGGCTGAGAAGTCCAAGGTTCAGAAGGCACATCTGGTAAGGGTCTTCTTCCTGGTGGGGACTCTGCAGAGATCCGAGGAGGCTCAGAGCATCACATGGCAAGAGAGCAATGATAACCCTTGACTTTGGTGTTATAACACTGTGCTCTAACTGACTGACCTAACCAGCCAGCCCTATGCTTTCTAATCGTATGGGTATAATTTGGTATCTCGTTGCTTTTCTTTGCATTTCTCCATTCTCTGCTGAGGTTGAGCAGCTGTCTCTTCCTATACTTCTTAATCAGTTCGATTTCCCCATCTGCAGAATTATTTCCATCCTTTTCATGTATTTTATCATTAAGGTAAAGTATTTTTAGACTAGAGATGAAATTGGAAGGAGGTCAAGGAGGTTTCAAGATAGTGCGCCCTCTGGTGGTGTGCGAGAGCAGGCCCTCCCAGCACCCGGTGGGGCAGACTCCCGTGGGTCTGTTAAGTGTGAGAGCTGGAAGGAAATCACAAGGAGGCTGTGTCTGGGAAGTAGATAATTGCGATTTCTCCTAATTTTTTTTTATATTGCAAAGCATCTGGTGGAGTTGCATGGATTCAGGGATAACATGGATAAGCCAGTACCTTTTGCCCCACATGTTCTCTTAGAACACTTTACCATTTGAGTTCTGGGGGGAGGGGAAGGTGGGAATCCGACTTTACTCCCTGGTGTCTTCTGAACAGGGTGCGGGCAAGTCAGGGAAACTCCACCACCTAGAGCCCACAGCTTTTTTTTTTTTTTTTTTTTTTAACCTCCTGGGGATCCTTTCTCAGTCTTGGCGAGTCTCCCAGCTCTTTGGTGCAGACTCCATTGCTCCCATATCTCTACTGGCTGTATGCCCAGTCACTTCTTATTTCTAAATCTCTATAAAATCCTCTTGTCTGAAAGGAAGATTTGTTTTGGTGGTTCCTGAGGGATTGGGAAGATGAATTCTAGGTGATCTGACATTGCCCAGCTGCTGATGGCAAAGGTGCATGCTACCATGTCCTGGAGACATTGGAACCATAGAAGCTTGTTTAATTTACTAAGCCAGGTCTCTGAAAAGGAACTAAAGGTTTCCTACTTATCCTGGATTTCCCAAATTTTCCATCATGTGTGTTTTTACATTTTTAATAAAAAGAAAAATTATTTAAAAGAAAATATAAAAGCTTAATACTTTTAGCATGTAGGGGAAGTTACAAGTCTGAAATGTCTTTAGTCATTGCTCATTAGTATATCAATGTTATGTTAATAAATTGGAGCTTCAGGTGGAGCCATGGTTAGATGGTCCAGTCCCTTTTTATGGCTTTGAGAGAGAATGCGGAACTTATTTAGCATCAGAAAGTCATTTCTGATTGTTTGACCAAGGTTTTGAATTGAGAGGAAGAACTATAGATGTGGCACATATTCATCTTCTTGCATGTTGAATTTTATATGAAAACAGTGAGGAAGTGTTAAACAAAACTGATACAGCAAAAATTCAGATTTTGTCTTTTAGACAGTAGAGAGCATTCCCTTGATTCTATTCTTCAAAACATCATGACACATGGAAAGAATCAGTCCCCTCAAATGGTGCTTAACTGAGGAGAGTTTTGCTCTCTGGTATCATTTGGCCTAGTCTGGAGACATTTTTGGTTGTCAGGAGTGGGGAGTGAAGGTGGGGGAGACTACTACTGGCATCTAGTGGGCTGAGGTCAGGATGCTGCTAAAAACCCTCCAATGCACAGAACAGATCCCCTTCCCCCAACAAAGAATTGTCCAGCCCCAAATGTCAAGGGTGCCAGGTTGAGAAACTCTGAGAACCCTGGCTGTGAGGCCTGCTGGTTGTTTGATGTGAGCAGTTTATTGAATTGTTCTGGGCATCCGCTTCCCATCATTAATTAGAGAACATGCTTCCAAGGGCTGTTGGGATGTTTAGAATGAGATTGTGTCAACCAAGTCCCTGGCTCCCCTTTAAGCAGCCAAGTGTCCTATTGTATTTAAAAATACGATTCTGAAAACAGATGTAATTTACACCCAACCTTTTGGTCTTGCTTCTGCTCGTAAATGAGGATGCAGCCATATGGCCAAAATAATCAGGCAGGTGCATCTGCTGTGAGCCTCTTCAAAATGAAATTGGTGACTCTTTAGCCCGAGTGAGCCTTGCTGACTTCTCAATTCCCCGATAAAGGAGGTGCCTCGTGACTGTCCTTATTAACAGGCCTGTGAGGACCTGGCACCTGCTAGTGATTCCTTCTGTAAAACTGGAGTGGGAGGAAAATCCTTCTTTAATTTAATCCCAAGCCCTCTGGCTTATGTGGTTTTACCCATAGACCCTCATGCCCATGTGCCCTTGGCGTTTGGGGGTCTTTGCAGATGCAGGTCCTTCTTGAGACATCAGGCGCACTAGGAGGAAGCGGTGGGAAGACTCCAGAGTCACTGTCTGCAGAGCATCGTGTAGGGGGAGTGTCACAGGAGGGAAACCCTCCTGTATTTAAGCAGAGAGGGCTTCGTGGGTTGTGATGGGTACTTTAGTTTTATGGATGATGTTTTGATTCTAACCATTTGCAAAGGGAAGTTCTCAGATCATGAATTTAGAATCATGTTAAAGCTTCACTTAAAAAAAAAATCTATACTTAATCTAAGGGTGATATGCCAGGAATCCAGACTTGATATTTATTTTCTTGGGGGTGCAGGGAGGAGGAAACCATTTTTGCTGGCAGGTGTGGCACAGAGGAGGGGCTGTAGCAAAGAGCTCAGACAGGGTTCTTCCAGACCTGGGAGGTCACGGGGCATTGGAAACTCTCAGGTGTGGGGTTTCTTTCCATTTAGAGCTCCTCTGACCTCCCTCCCTCCACCCCATTGTACAGATGAGGAAACTGAGGCCCAGAAATGGGGAGGGTTTCTTAAGGTTGCCCAGTGGGTTTGTAGGAAAAGTGGGACTTAAGGCCGGGTGTTTGGATACTCAGCTTGGCCCTTTCTGGTCCTCCAACACATGGCGGACTTGAGCTTCGTCCTTGTCTAGCTAGGTCTCCCCAGCCCCCAGCCCAGCACCTGGGAGAATACGTGGCTGAATGGATACAGTATTCTTCCCAGTGTGTTTAATGAGCACTGACAGACTCAGAACACATCAGAGCCAAGTAGCATCCAGTTCAATGTGGGAGGTAGGATAATGCCCTTGTGTGATTATGCTTGGCAGATAAGAAGCCATCCAGTTCAATAGGGGAGCCATGTTTCAAAAGCAACACTTGATAAAGTGAGAGAGGACAGCCATAGTGGCTCTGGCTGGGGACAGAATGGTCTGGGAAGGCATTGTTGGGGAGGAGCATTGGCAGGGTGGGAGGAAGACGAGGTTTTCCCAGGGCCAGATGGATAAAGCAGGTTTTGCTGTGGGTAGGGTTTGAGAAAATGATCACTTGGAAATCACAGTGACAGTAACAATAATAGCAACTAGTATTTATTAAGCCCTTCCTGTGCACCAGGCTCTATGCTAAGCATTTTATGTTTCCTCATTCCCATAAGGGTACACTGTTGGGGTCCTGCATTTCATAGATGAGCAAACCAGGGCATAGAGTGGTCATGTGTTTTGCTCAAGGCAGTGCAGCTGGGGAAGGGGAGGGCTCTGACTCACCCTTCCCCTGGTGCAGCTGGATTTTGGAAGACACCAATTCCACCTGCAGGATATTGGGATTTGTAGTGGGTCTGAGGAGCGAATGGAGGATTTGGATACAGGAGTGAAATAATCAAAGGGCTGCTTTAGAAATGCCAGCCACTCTCATGTTCATTGCGGATCTAGTCACGATAGCCAAGATATGGAACCAACTTAAATGTCCATCAACAGATGAGTGGATAAGGAACATGTGGTATATATACACAATGGAATACTACTCAGCCATAAAAAAGAATGAAATACTGCCAACACGGATTCACACCAACATGGATGAGCTTGGTGAAAATTATGTTAAGTGAAATAAACCAGGCACAGATGGAAAAATATCGCATGTTCTCAGTCATAAGTGGGAGCTAAGAGAGAAGGAAGGAAAGAAAGACCACAGTGGTGCTTAGGACTTGCAGAGGGAGAGAGCATACATAGAGTTGTTGGGGAGAGGTTGGGTGGGGGATACAGGGAATAATTTGTGGTGGTGGGCATGCTGATAGTATGGATCTGATTATCACATCTTGGGCACAGGTGCTGACGGTTAGCTCTGTACCCCATGAATATGTATAATCAATAAAAAATACATATATATATTAAAAAAAGGTATATAAGTGTGGTAACAAAACAACAACAAAAAGTAGAAATGCTGTCCCAGATTAGATGTAATAAGTATTGCCAAAAGAATGGATGAATAGTGGCGTGGCTGCCATGGAGGCGCAGGATGGCTGGGGAGACCTGTGGAAGGTGCTGGAAGGACCACTTTGGAAGGGTGGCATCATGAAGGGGTGGTTGGGCAGGGGAGAAGGCTCGGTGAGGAGGAGGATAAAGTACAGTGAACTGTGCTCATGTGAATGCCAGCCATGCAGCTGGACATCTAGGCTTGGGAGTATCTGCTGAGAAGTGCAGTCCCTGAGGTGAGGAGTGGCGAGGACTGACATTCCAACATCTCCCCTACCACGTGGCAGGGACAAGTGGATGCTGAAAGGGCACACAGCACAGTGACCTCACAGTTTCCAGGTGGTGGTCGGGTCCTCTGGTCCACCAAACAGACCTTCTTGGTCATCTTGCCGCTGCCCTTTAAACCGAGGAGCTGCCTCTTGAGGCTGACTTCCTTGCTTTAAGCCGTGCTTCTCTCACCTGGCACCTCATATAAAAACAGAGTGGACCCAGCCCTTTGCAAACACACCAGAGAGCTGGAGGAACAGGTCTTGGGGCATTTGCTGTTGCCTTATTTCCTGTGGCTCCTCTAGTGGGTCTAACCCAGGCTGTGTGGATTTTGTCTTGGAAGGATGAGAGTTGGATCTATCCATCAGGGATTGAAGGAGGGAAGGAGAGACAGGGTGGGGAGCAGAAGGAGGTGAAACACTGCAGTGTTGTGAAGAAAACCCTAAGACTTGTAGTGCAGCTCTTTGGGGTTATCTGGCCCTGTTGTGTAATCTTCTATGAGAGGAAGCCTTTGGGGCACACTTTGTGTCATGTGCTGGATGCCAGTGTTGGGGTGAAAAAAACAATGGCACTGCTGTGTTAATGCCTAGGGGCTGGTGCCCAGGTGGGGAAGTTCTATAAGTAATGACTGATACCCCTTAACTGTGGTTGAAGTGCTGGTGAACAGAGATAAGGAGGACCTAGGTTGAGCATGCGTATCATTACATCTCTCTGGGCTCATGATTTGTAGCTGAACTATTAAATACCACTCATGCTTTGTCCCTCATGGCCAAATAAACCGTGGCCAGGAAGCTAAGTGAGAGGTTGCAAAAATCTGAAAGAAGAAGAAAAAAGGCAGAAAAATGTGGCCCACAGACATGTTTTTTTGTTTTGTATTTTTTGTTTTTTGATCTGCATGATGTTTTTAAAAACTAAGACAGCTGAAAACACTTAAATATTGAGAGTCTTTACATAAAAATCTAGGTCTCTTGCTTCTCTTGATAGAGGGGAGTACCTGGAGGTGCAGGGAGAATCATGGCAGGAGCAAGCAGCTGCTGCCCCATCCATGCTGGGCATGGAGCTGCTCTTTGTCTTCATGACTTGAAGATGGTCACTATTTGTCACCGTGTTTGTTCCCACGTTCATTTTGCACCAATCCAGCTTTTCTGGTGTCCTGTGTCTACGGGGCCCTTGGGCATTTCAATTATTGCCCTGGTGCTTTGAGTCACTGTGCTTGACTGCGTGCTGGGTGCCAGAACAGAGGGGCTGCAGTGTGGTGGGGAAGGGGCGGCCCTGGGACAGGGGCGAGCCGTGGGTGCATTGGGAAGCTCTCCAGCATCTGTGTCCAGGAGGGCTCAGCCCGGAACCCTGCCGAGATCCTGAAGCTGTTCCTGCACTTAAGGAAATTGCTTTCATCTCACGTGACTTAGTGTTTGTCTGAAGTTGCTCGTCTGCAGTGGAGTAAGACGAGATTCCTGTCACACTGGTGTTTGCTTCTCTCAGTGGCTTGTTGGAACTGTTTTAAAGGGAGTGTGTCGGTGGCGTGCAGGGGGCTGTGCCCAGGGCAGGAACGGAGAAGGAGCTGGCAAGGGGGATGATGCCTTGGTGGCAGGCAGTGGTGGCTGTGCTGTTGAGATCCTGGCTAACCCACTGATTCTCCAGGGGACTCAGGCACCTGCTTCCCTACAGGGTGGGGCAGAGGCCAGTGCTGCAAAGTGGGTTCTGGAGTCGTAGTTTTTTTTGTCTTCAAGTTGAATTGGCATTTCAGGGGAGGCTTAGTTACTTCTTATGTTCTGAGGAGGAGTGCAGAGTGGAGCTCAGAGGTTAAAAACGAGACAGACCTGTGTCCTCAAAGGGTCGCAAGTGACCGCCTGGCATTATGGCTCACCTGTGTGGTTCACTCCCAGCAGCTGCATGCTTCAGGCTTCTCCCCAAACATTCCATTTCCATTTGCTTTATTAATTTTTTAAAAATGTCAGAGGCAATGTGTGCTGTTTGTGACAAGTAGTGTGAGTCCCCAGAACGCTAGTCCTTGAGCTACAGAATTGCTTTAGTGGGCTTAAAAATGGAAACGACTGAGTGGAGGAAAGTTTTGAGTTGAAGTCACCAGGCGAGCAGGACAAAGCCACACTGCAGAGGCGACAGATGGACTGTGGGTGGGCTCTGGGAGAAGGGTCTCCTGTGAGAGGGGCAGCCTGATACAGAATTTCAAAATTTATTTCATGGACTTACTTTGAATTTTATTTATTTATTTACTTGGTTTTGAAATAGGTCATATATTCACATGGTTCAAACTTCACAAAGAACGAAAGAGAATATAGTGAAAAATCTCTTTCTCACTCTTGTCCCTCAGCCACGAAGTTTCCTTCGTTAGATGCTGACTCCAATTTCTTGTGACTCTCTCCAGAGATTTTATAGATATAAAAACAAATGAATGTAATACATACATACGTATACATACAAACATTTTTTTTCCCTATTTTTTGTAACAACTTTAGTGAGATATAATTCGCATCCCATACGATTCACCCATTTAAAGAATCCAACTAAATGGTTTTTAGTGTATTCACAGAGTTGTGTGTGCATCACTAATATCAGTTTTAGAACATATTCATCACTCCAGAGAGAAACCTTGTGCCCATCAGTGTCACTCCCTGTGTCCCCTTTCCTCTCCAGTCGTTGGCAACCACTAGTGTACTTTCTGTGTCTATAGATTTCCTATTCTGGACTGTCTGAATGGAATCATACAGTAGGTAGTCTTTTGTGAATGGCTTATTTTATCTAGCATAATGTTTTCAAGGTTTGTCTATGTCGTAGCATGTATCGGTACTTCATTTTATTACCAAATAGTATTCCATTGAATGCATATATCACCTTTTATTTTATCTGTCCATTGGTTGATAGATATTTGGGTTATTTCCACTTTTTGGCTATTATGAATAATGCTGCTCTGAACATTTGTGTGCAAGTTTTGTATGGACATATGTTATCATTGCTCTTGGGTGTTTACCTAGGAGTGGAATTGCTGAGTCATGTGGTGACTCTATGTTTAACCTCTTGAAGAATTGCCAAATTGTTTTCCAAAGATGCTGCACTCTTACACATCCCACTAGAAGAGTATGAGGGTTGCAATTTCTTTGCATGCCAACACTTGTTATTGTCTGTCTTTTTGATTATAGCCATCCCAGTGAGTGTGAAGTGGTATCTTTTTGTGGTTGTCATTTGTGTTTCCCGGATGGCTAATGGTGTTGACCTGCTGTGCATGTCCTTATTGGCCATTTGTATTATATCTTCTTTAGAGAACTGTATATTCATATCTTTTGCCCGTTTTAAAATTGGGTTGTCTTATTATTGAGGTGTAAGAATTCTTTCTATATTGTAAATACAAGTGTCTTTATTAGATATATGATTTTAAAATAATTTCTTCCATTCTGTGGGGTTTTTTTTTTTCCACTTTCTTGATGGTGTCCTTTGAGGTGCAGAAGTTTTAATTTTGATGAGGCCCAATTTATCTATTTTTTTCTTTTTCTGCTACTGCTTCTTGTGTTGTATTAAGAAATAATGGCTTAATCCAAGGTTACAAAGGTCTGTGCTGTGTTTTCTTCTATGAATTTTATAGTTTTAGCTCTTACATGGAAGTCTTACATATATATATACTTATATATAAATTCCATTTTGAGTTAATTTTTTTATATGGTATATAGGGGGCCCAACTTTATTCTTTTGCATGTGGATATCTTCCTTATCTTTTACACTATGCTTGTCATCTTGCTTTATATCTGTATTTATATATTTATATATGTCTCGTGTGTCTGAGAGATTATTCTTTGTCAGTGTATAAAAAGCGGCTTCGTTTGTTTATGTAGCTGCTTAGTGTTCGTTATATGGATGTATCATAATTTATTTAATCAGTTTTCTGTTAATGGACGTGTAGATATCACTTCACACATGTGGAAACATATCTGTAGGAAAAATTCCTAGAAATGGAATTGCTGGTTAAGGTAGTTACCTCTGTAACTGATGGGTATTGCCAAACTTCACTCTGTATATGTTGTAACAATTTACATTTCCATAAGCAGTTAATGAGAGAGGTTGTTTTCCTACATCATTGACAACAGTGTGTTTCCAGACATATCAAGTTTTGCTAAATTTATAGGTGAAAAAAGGAATCTCGGTGATTAAATTTGCATTTCTTTTACTGAGTGCGAGATTGGATGTTTTTTCATAGTTAAGAATGCAGAACTACTTGCGTTTTCTTTTTTTGTGTGTGTTATATCCTTTGCCAGTTTTTCAATTAGATTATTGGTCATTTTTAATTGATTTGTAGAAACTCTATATATGTTAAGGAGGTTAGTCCTTTATCTATAATATAAGTCAGAAATATTTCCTCCAACTGATCATTCATCTTGACTTAAGACATTTTTTATGTATTTGAATTTATCATCCTTTTGTTTTTGTGGCTTTTAGGCTTCTCCCATGTTTTCTTCTAGTACTTTTATGGTTCTGTTTTCTGCATTTAAGTCTGATCTATCTAATTTATGCTGGCATAAAGTATGAGATATGAGTGGTTATCAACAGAATATATTAGATGGGTTACTTTTTTCTCATTCATTTGAAATGCCACCTTTATTCTATACTAGATTCCAGTGTGTATTTGGGTCTATTTCTGGACTTTCTATTCTGCTGCAGCGTCTGATTATTAACGTGGCACTACTACTGTGTTCAGTTATTGTTGTTTTGCAGCATGGCTTAGTCTCTGGTAGGTCCATTTTCATTCATTATTTCTCCTTTTCAGAATTCTCCTGGCTATTTTATTCTTGCTGCTTCCCCTCACTCACAACCCACCTATGAATTTTGAAATCTAGGTCCCCAGCAAAAATCTGTCTATTTTACTGGACTTCATTAAACTTGTAGATTAATTTAGGTGGCTTGATATATTTATGAGATTGGAACTTCCTAGTCAAAAGCACAGTATGCCCTCCTTTTGTTGACACAAGCTTTTTTTTAGTTGCTTTGGTCATAGCAGGAGCTGGCTGGCAACCAAAAGAACTTGTGATTGGACCTACGACTGCCTGAGAAGTATCTGTTGAGTGCTCCTTCTAGGGCGTGGAGACACCCGGACTCCCAGTCTATGGCCCCAACTGCCAGACCCCAAATTGAACCAACCCTTAAGGGTTTAGTCTTGTTTTGTTTTTCTTTGTGGGGGAGGGCGAGGAAGGAGGTCTGCGTAGCTCTGGCGTTAGCCTCAGCCTCCTTGTTTGTGTAAGTGATGCATCTGAGTGCTCACTGGGAAACCCATTTCTGACCAGCTGTTGAAAGGTCCTTTGTGTAAATAAACTCTCTGGCTTCAGGATTGAGCGTCTCCTCTCTCGTTAGAAATGTGTATTTTAGTTCTAGTGGAAGGATGCCTTGTCCCTTCTAGAACTTCTTTGGCCTTGCCTCTTTCTGTGAAGACGACATGGACATTTACTTAAAACGGAGTTTGTCCTTTCTTTGTTAAGGCCACCTGATGAATGGGACCCTGTTCCAGAAAGGAAAAACTGCAGCAAGGGGCCATGCTGTTGAGGACAGCCCAGCAATCCCTTTCCTCTTGTTTTCTAAATCTCCTCCTTCCTCAGCAGGAAGTGCTTCAGTTTTCACAGGCTGCTCTCTCTGAAGGTATCCCCACCCCACCCCCTATACGAAAGGGACACAGCTTTGTAAGTAGGAACAGTGGGCTGTGACCCCAGTCTGACTGCAAACCTAGGCTCTTTCTAGAAAGAGGTGCTGTGCACGTCTCTGCATAAGGTGAGGGCTGAGGAGACTCTGTTGACTTCAGACTGCCCCGGGAGCAGTCCTATGAGATGGGGTCACCAGGATGTTCCTCTTCATGGAAAAACCTGTTCACAGGTAGCCCTAAGCAAGAATGTCACGCTGTCGTCACTGAGGCACTGAAGTTCTTTGTTTCCACAGGGGAAGAGTCCTAGGGTTTAAAAGGGCTTGAGCAAAAGGGAAAATTATACTTATGTGTGGAAAGTCTACTATTAAAATGTGGGGAAAAAGTCCCTAGATGGTGTGTGTTATTACAGTGGTGGTTTCACTTCACGCCAAGCCTTCCTTTAGAGACCTTTTCCCCCAGTTACAATTCCTTAGGTTTGGTTGTGTGTGACAGAAAACCCGGCCTGGACTGGCTTTGTGAACAAGAGAGTAGCTTTGTAGTGCTCAAGGAGGGCTGGCTTTGGAGTAGACTTAGGACTTGGTCTCTCTCTCCAATCTGCCCCTTACCACATTGGCTTTATTTCCTGTTTCTGGAAGGTGGCGAGATGGCTTCCATCTTCTGGGTTTCAAGGCCAGTGGTCAGGGCACCCACCTGCCCCTGTTCCATCCTTCCCAGCCGAGGGTCGTTGGCACTGACAGGGCATGACTTCCTCTCCTCTCCCCTGCCTCTGCCTGGCCTGGGGTTGCGGTTTATCGATTGACTCAGGCTTAAGTTCCACGTTCACTCCTGGAGCTTGGGGGTGGCGGGGCTTCCCCAACCACAGGGACCACATGGGAGAGGGATTTACCAAGGCCCCAGGAGATATAGACCCCAGCTCTGCTGCTTATTAGCTACATGGCTGTGGGCAAGCTGACTTCTCTGAGCCTCAGTTTCTTCTGCTATGAGACATAGATAACAGCAGCCTGTTCCTCATAGGGTGATTCAGAAGTTTTGTGTGTGATCATATATGTAAATAGCTTAGCCGCCACCCAGGAAGAGCTCAAGTCTTTTGGAGTGTTATTGATATAAAAACACACATAATAGTGTCCACACTTATCGAAGAAAGAGCAGGACTCGGCAAGGTTATTTGGGTTTCAAGTGCACACTGATTTCCCATTTTCTCACATTCTCTCTCTGAGGTAGGGTGGTTCAGTGTTCTCTGACCCCAGGACTCAGGGATCTGAAGGTATGTGGGAAATGCTGATTGACTCTGTTCATAAATTTCCCTTCTGCTGCCCGGTACATAGCTAGTAAAGGAAGAGTTTGCCTTGTAATTAGCAATCCCACTCTATTCACACATTGTGCAGTTTCTCTCCCTCCTATCAGTGGAGGCCCTTGTCAACCCAAGCTGTGCGCCTCTGCTCAGAACGTATCTTGGTGTCTTTAAACTCCTCACAAGACTCAGTTTTCCCTTATTAACACACCCAGCAGTGAAACAGCAGAAATTACTCTTCTTTTATAAAGGGTGTTGTGTCTTGGTAAGTTGATTGTTTGAAATGTAATTTCTCCAGCTCATTATGTCAAAACTGGCATTTGAAGTGCCCATCGGGGGCTCTTGCTAATGGCTTTTTGTATTAGTCAGTTTTTCAGAAAAACAGAACCAATAGGAGATATATATATATATATATATATGTATGTATGTATGTATGTATGTATGTATGTATGTATGTATGTATGTATGTATGTGTGTATATCTGGAAAGAGAGAGATTATAAGGAAGTGACTTGCACAGTTGTGGAGGCTGACAAGCCCCAAAGTCTGCCATCTGCAAGCTGGAGACCCAGGAGAGCCGACGGTGTAAGGTGCAGTCTAAATGCAGGCAGGCGTGAGACCCATGAGGAACTGATGTTTCAGTTTGAGTCCAAAGGCAGGAAGAAAACTGGTGGCCCAGCTTGAAGGCCATCAGGCAGGAGGAATTCCCCTTACTCCTTGCGGGAGGGTCAGCTTTTTGTTCTACTCAGCCCCTCAACTGACTGGATGGGGCCACCCACATTGGGGAGGACAATCTGCTCTACTCAGGCTGCTCATTCGAATGTTCATCTCATCCAGAAACACCATCAGAGTCACAGCCACAGCCAGAATAATGTGTGACCAAATGTCTGGGCACCCTGTGGCCCAGTCAAGTTGACACATAACATTAAGGATCACACCTTTGATGTAATCTTGGGGTTTGAGATTATTCTCTTAGGATGCGTGGTTGGAAAGGCTAGCATTTAGGCAGTGGAGGCACAGCTTTCTAGAGTCTGGTGTCATTTTCCTCCTCCTCCCATGGGTGAGTGTTCCAGGGCCTTATTTTAGCTCGTAGGTTAATTTTCTCATCACAAGTCTCTATAAACAATCAGAAAGAGGAAAAGTGATTTTATATGTGATGGGGATCCACTCCCTGGAGGCAGGGCTGAACTCAGAGCCTCCAGACCTTTTCCCAGGGTCAGCAGTCAGTCAGTCCTGCTCCAGGGCTGATGAATAAGTGAGGCTCCAAGCCCCCAGTGTACAGTGACGTTTGTGAATCAGATTTTGCATTTTTTCGACATTGTGATACCTGAGAAAGAGTCACAAACTGGGCAATGACTCCTCCGCCTGAAACCATCTGGGTGTCAGCCTTCGTGGGGGTCCACAGTGGGCTTCCTCAAGTCCTCGGGTTCATAGGACATCTCCTTTTCTAACGTTCCAGATGCTTTCTCAGGGCTGTGTTGGAAATGGGCAGTCCAGGCACAGGGCACAGTGAACAGAGGGGCAAGCCCCGCCCCTTTGCAAAACCAAGTGCTCCCTCCAAACAGCTGTGAATTATCTGGGCAGAGATTTAGGGCTGTCTTCCTGAGAAAGGTATGGTGTGTGGGTCTGTGTAGTTTGGGAGTTCAACCCTGCACTCGAGGGCTTGAGGATGGGTGGTTTTTCTTGTAGTGTTGTCTTGGGTTGTTTGTAGCATTTGGAGCTGTTTCTGGGCTTAAATTTCCCCCATCCAATATTGGAGATGGAATAGGTCAGGGATTATGGATCATCTAGGGCAGAATGCAAAGATTTATTTTACTTCTTTGGCGGGGAGGTGTAGAGAAGAGAAGAATCTGATGGAGAGAATGTGGGACCAACAGGGTTTATAAGGTTAGCATTTGTATTCCCACACAAAGCCTGCTTCCAAAATACCCTTGTTCCAGGGCCACTAGTGAGGCGACTGGCAGTGTCCCTTTGGTTTATCCTTATGCCACAGGCTTGGCATTAGCATTGTGTTCATCCCATGTTCAGAATCCAGGTAGACTCACACCCATGCCTCTGTGTGTGTGTGTGTGTTTACCTGTACCCCTTTTCTCTATGTAAAGAAACATGAGGAGCAGGAAGTGTAGGTTGTATAGGTTGCTTTATGTCAAAGATATGGCACTGAAATTTTTTTATGTAAGTGATTTGACACTTTAGTAAATCATATTTTTAGTAAATCATACTAGGTAAGACAAGGTCAAGTTGCTGTTGCTAAGAAATTTTTAGAAAAGTTGAAAGTGAAGTTCTGTTTTTATTCATTTTGCAAACTTACTGAAGAATTTCTCTGTGCTGATGGCAAAGAAATCTCGCCTGTGTCTTTGATGTGGCCTCCACTTGGGAACAGCTTAGGGTCTGTGGGAAGAATGTTTAGAGAATATAGTTCTTCAATGCCCTATTTATGACTTTTGGGGTTGGCTGGTTTCTCATAGACACTATCAAATACACATTCTTAAAAAGCAGGGATACCAGAGAAGACAAAGTAATTGGGGAAAAGTTCAAGGTAGTGGAGGAATAAATGCAAAGAGCATTGGTAGTAATAACAGTGTTACCAAGCAAGGGCTTGCTGCATGACGTGCACAGAAGCCAATACCATGTCACTGGCTTTTGAGAAAAGAAAAGGCTTTATTTTGCAAGGCCAACCGTCAGGGAGACAGTAGGCAAGACACTCTCAAAACTTTCTCCTGATCCAGGGGCTGGGCAGGTTTTAAGAGGTACCAAGCAAAATTGACTGGCTAGCTCCACATCGGGCCGTATGACTGGACAGAAGTGGATTGGCTGGCTCTGAAGCAGGCCATATATTGTAATGAAACAGCTGGATGCCGAATCTTCCTTGTTGAAGGACCTCTCACTTCCTAAAAGGCTCAATTGCTGGCTTTTTAGATGGGAGATCTTTGGTTCCTATGGGAGATCTTTGGTTCCTATGGAGTTCGAGGTCATCAGGAGGGCAAGGTCCTTCTCTGTGCGTGCTCAGCTTACATCCTGCAGGACAGCTTGTACTACGCCTTAAGATGGGGAAGTAAACCAGTTTCAACTAGTTTTAGGTGGTTTCAATAACATATTGAATGGATGGCATCTTAGACTTTCCAGTCATGCCCTGATAAATATCATGACCTCCACGCACAGTCTTACTCTAGAGACTGAAGCATCTTGGGCCAGTGCTTTCCCTGTGGCCCACAGTGGCATTCTACCATCCCAAAGGTAAAAGCGTAGTGTTGTAACCATTCTCCTCATAAATCCTCATGATGAAAACAAAATTGACTCATTTCACAAGTTTTTGTCATACAAGAGAGGATAGAGCATGTTTAATTTCTATTTATTATTATTTCTTTATTTTTAATTGACACGTATTGATGGCACATATTTATGGGGTACAGAGTTCTATTTCAATATATGTATACAAAGTATGGAGGATCAAATTAGGGAAATTAGCATATTCATCATCACAAAAATTTATCATTTCTTTGTGATAAGAGCATTTGAGCTCCTATCTTCTAGCCATTTGAGAACATACAATAAATTGTTAGTTATAGATGCCTAGCACTGCTGTAGACCACTTGAACTTATTTTTCCTATATAGCTGTGATTTCTATTTATTTGTTGTAGCTACTAACAGTGACTTTTGCCAACAACCTCCTTTCTGCAGGCTCATTAAGTGCATCATCTCAACAGGAAGACTATTCTTATCCCGTCTTATTTATGAGGAAGCTGACTTGCCCTGATCACACAGTAGAGAGTGACTGAGGTCTGACCCAGATCCCACTTGGCTAGCTCAAGGATGGTGTTGTCCACCGCATGGCTGTGCCAGATCCTATTCTCATCGACCATTTCGATCTTTTGTTCATCACAGATTTTTTATTGCATGAATTTTGCTTTTTTAAAACATTGCATTCAGATATTATTTATCATGATTACAGGGCAGGTATCTCTGTTTGATGGGTGAGGAACATAAAGGGTTAGCGAGGTCAGTCACTTGCTTGAGGTCCCGCGCCGTAAGTGGGCAGCTGGGGTATTGACTAGGTCTCCTGGAAGCAGCCTCAGCAGCTGGGCTGGAGCAGCCACATGGGTCACCTTTGGTTGGGATCATCCTGCTCTCAGATGGGAGGAAGGCAAGGAAGGGACGTAACTTAGCGTCGGCCACTGAGTCTGTGTCTTCCGGGTCTTCTGAGGCTCTGGTGCAGTGGCTCGTTCCCTCTAGACTGTGTTCTTGTCAACGTGCTTCTCCTCTTCCAGGTTGGGAAGGAGGTTAAAGAAGACCCGCAAGTATGACATCATCACCACTCCTGCCGAGCGAGTGGAAATGGCCCCGCTGAACGAGGAGGATGAAGAGGAGGAGGACTCCACGGTATTTGACATCAAATACAGGTACGGGCTAGGGACAGAGGCTTCCCGCTGGGCTCCGGGCCTCAGGTTGGTGGGACAGTTCCCCTTCAAAAGCACCACGAGTGGCGTCTTTGGTGAAGTATTGGGGTCTCGGAGCATTGTTCTCATGGAGGGACCTGCTCTGATTGCATCCTAGGACGCACAGAACCTAGGAACCGGCAGAGAGATGCTTCTTTCCTACTTTTCCCAAGTGAGAACGCTAAGTCAGCTTTAAGGTGGGAAAGGAAGTTTGAACTCAGACAGCGAGCTGGTCCTGCACTGGCTGTGGGGGTCTGGCCCGAGCAGCGGCCTGTGCCACGTGCAGTGCACCCTCTCAGCCTCGCTTACGTGGACGGCCGGGCGTGGGGTGCGTGGGGTTTGTGCTTGGATGGGATTTACTGCTGAGCTCCAAAGACAGGTGTGTTTCCTGAAGGTGGTCTGTGGGACTGTCGGAATGACTCTGTGACTTCAGGATTGTAGTGTGGGTTTCCAGACCCTTTTGGGATGTATTTTGAGTATGTGTGATTGTCAGTGGAAGAGCTGGGGGTGAGTGTAGTTTAGAGATGAGGGCTCCAAGGCCCAGAGAGGGGCAGTTGCTGGCCTGAGGTCCCAGTTATTAGTAAAAGTGGAACAAAACTCCCGGCTGGGTCCCAGTCCGAGTTTCCCCTTGTTCCATGGCTTTTCTGTGCCTGGGAAAGTGAGTCTCCTATACCCACCATGATTTTTTCTTCTTCAGCACAGCTTGGGCTGTCCTTGGTCCTTGGTCCTTCTCGGTAAATCAGCTGTCAGATTTAACAACATTTGGAATTTTGATTGGAACTGCATTGACTCTGTAGATCAATTTAGGGAGAATCAGGACCATTATGTTAGCTCTTCAGTTCATCAACATGAATTGACTTTCTATTTATTTAGGCATTTTAATTTAATTTAATTATTATTATTTTTTTGTTTTTTAATTAATTAAATTTTTTTATTGATTATGCATATTCATGGGATACAAAGCTGACTGTCACCACCTCTGCCCAAGATGTGATATTCAATCAGATCAATACTGTCAGCATGCCCATTACCACAAATTGTAATTATTCCTCACATTCCCCACCCACCCTCTCCCTGACCGCCCCCCCACCCCTGGCAACCCTAAGTCTGCTCTCTCCCTCTGCAAATTCAACGCACCACTGTGGTCTTTCCTTCCTTCTTTCTCTCTTAGCTCCTATTTACGAGTGAGGACATGCAGTATTTTTTCGTCTGTGCTTGGTTTATTTCACTCAACATAATTTTCTTCATCCATGTTGCTGCAAATGGCAGAATTTCATTCTTTTTTTATGGCAGAGTAGTATTCCATGGTGTATATATACCACATTTTCCTTATCTAGTCATTTTAAAAATGCCTTTCAGTATGTTCAAAAGTTTACTTACAAATGTTTTATAATTGTTGGTAGATATATTCCTAGGTGTTTTACATTTTGATATATCTATGAGGGTGCTTCATAAATTTCATGGAAAGATTTGTATTATCTTTTAATTCTGTTTTCCACAAACTTTTGGAAGTGTACCATTGTGTATATTTTATTTTAAAAAATGCTATTTATGTTTAGGTCTGAAAAAAATGGCTGTATCATCATGTTTATATACATATTGATTTTGGAAACAGAGTTTGTTAATGAATCACACCTAAATTTTATAAAAAACATACAAATGTTAAAACTGATTGGTTACAGATAGCAGAGTGGGGGAAAAACTGATTAGCTATAATTTGCATTTTAGGTAAAGAGCTGCACCCTTTGAAAAGAATCAAATCAATTAGTGATATTCATTCATACAGAAAATAATACTATACACTTAGGAAAATTAGTGATTGTACTGATTTTATTGCTAAGCCATTTTATGTCTCACATTCAATACAAAGAAATACAATATAATATGATGAAAACTTTGTCCTTATTATTTACAGTAAGAAGGGTCTGCTTCCTCCTGCAGCCCTGGGTGTATTGTACAATAGGGAATACTTGATGGTTTGAGTAGATCAATGTACGAGGGGTCTTCAAAAAATTCTTGGAAGGGGCTGGCTGGTTAGCTCAGTTGGTTAGAGCATGGTGCTGATAACACCAAGGTCCAGGGTTCTATCCCTGTACTGGCCAGTCACCAAAAAACAAAACAAAACAAAACAAAAAGTTCATGGAAAGATTCGTATTATTTTCTAATTCTGTTTTTCTGTGAACTTTTCGAAGTACTCTCAATCTGTTTTGATTTTGAGCCACTGAACAGAATCTCATCCATATTTAGTGACTGAACTGACTCCATGGGAACCGTGATAGTCTGAATCATTTTTGTGGTATCCCCACATCTCATGAAATAGAAAATCCTAAACAAGGAGGTATAACAATCAATCTGTCCAGAAATTCTATCTATAAACTCTTTCTTTAATATAAGGTGGGAAAATGGGCCCTTCCTTGAGTACATGTATACAAACGATACTGTGGCCTAAAGATGGCTGGATTGAAATTGTGTCTGGTATAATGAAGACAAGGTACACATTGAAACCACTGTCAGATTAAGAATTTCCACACCTTGTCTCAGTTCTTCAAATAGTGGAGAGTGTTCCTCTTCTAAGCTGACAATTAGTCCTCTATTGGCAGTGCTGCTGGATGTGAAACTTAGCACCAAAGTTAAACAATTAAATTGAGCCACCTGGTAGGTATTAAGGTAACATAATACTTTTGTTTTTTGAAAGTCCATGTGTGCTCTCTGACCTGCTGCAAGGGCAAAAGTAGGTGGGAAAACAGGTGTCCAAGCAGGCTCTGGAGTACTTCCATTGGCCGGTTCAGGAGCAGGCCTTCCATCTCTATGGGATATGGCAATACCATGGAGCCCTTCAACACTTGGTGACTTTTCATACAGGAATCGCTATAGTTCCCTTGAGCACCTTAGTGTCTCTCTTCTGCCCTATTCTAGGCAGAATCCCAGGATGTGGCAAATCCACTTGTATTAGTCTCGCCCATAATGAACCCCTTTGTCCTACAGGATCAATCTCCATGCCTGGATTTCTGCTCTTGGAGCTGCCAGCTTCTCTCTGCTGTCACTTTGGGGACAGCATCAAACACACGTTCCTCTGTAAGCTGCTGTCACATGCTTCATGACCTCGTCTCTGATATCTTTTTAAAAATATCATATTCTAACTCTTTGTTCATGGTAACTGATTTTTTGAAATATCGATTTTTTAAAAAATCCAGCAACCTCACTAAGCTCTTATTATTTCTAGAAGTATGAATGTGGATTCTTTCAGATTTTCTATGAAGAAGTGTCATCTGAGACTAATAACAGTCTCTGTCCTCTCCTCCCCTTGCCCCAGCCAGTCCTTAAACATTTTTTAGCCTTTTTGTACTCTTGGCATCTAAGTCGTTGTTAAATAGAAGTGGTGATAACAGGTGTCCTGTTGTCTTATTCTTGATCTTAAAAGGTATCCTTTTAATATTTGAGCATTTAGAGTAGTGTTTTTTATAGAGTTTTTGTAGACTTCCACCCCCGCCCCAGGAAGTTCCCCTCTATTCCTGGTGTGTTGAATTTTATTAAATGCTTTTTTTCTAGCTCTATTGATAAGGTCATACTTTTTTCCTTTAATCTGTTATGGTGGCAAATTTATTTTCATTAATTTTCTAATATTAAATTAATTTAGCATTCTTGAGATAAAAAGAGCTTGATCATGTTATCTTTTAATATACATTGCTACATTTTAGTTTCCTAATATTTCATTTAGGACTTTCTCGTCTCTCTTGATGACTGAGACCTGGTCTGTCATTTTCCTATTTTGTAATACCCTTGTCAGGCTTTGGTAAAAGTTTTACCAGTCTCATAAAATGAGTTGGGAAAGTGTTTCCTTATTTTTTTTCTGGAATAGTTTGTATCATATTAGAGTTAAGTGCTTCCTAAATGGTCAGTAGAGCATGGTGAAAGTGGCGGGGTAAAACTGATGCTTACTTTGTGCAAAGATTTGCAAAAACCATTGATGTTCAGTTCTTTGAGAGGTTAGTTATGGGACTATTTAGTCTTTATCAATTTCTTCTTGGGTCATTTTTAAAGGATCATATTTTTATGGGATTTTGTCCATTTCATCTAAGTTTTCAAATGTGCTGTCCTGAAATTGTTCACAACATTCCTTTATTATCATCTTTTAAATCTCTGTAACATGTGTAGCTGTGGTCCCCTTTGCATTCCTATTATCGATTATTTTTTTTCCTTTTCTCCTTTTTCTTGATTAATCTTGCCAGAGTTTAATTTTTTTAGTCCACACAAAGAATTGACTTTTGTTCTTTGATCCTTTCTATTATCATTTTCAATTTTCTGTTGATTTCAGCTTCCCCTCAAGTTTTCTTTGGGTGAGTTCTGTTCTTTTCTAACTTTTCCCTTTGAATATGAAGCTCATTTGTTTTCAGCCTTCTTTTCTAGAATAAGCATTTATTCTGTAACTTCTCTGCTTTAGCTGCCTCCCACAGACTTTGAGGATCATTGTCAGGCACTACCCTGCCTCTCTGTTTATTTTGAAGACCTGAACCTCAAGTAGCTCCTATTAGAAGTTTGTACTGCTTATGGTTGAAATAAAATCAGGATGTGAGTGAAGTTGGAGGTGAGTCATTAGATATAAGACCACTGTAGTTCTTAAGTCCAAAGATGACCGAGCATTTAGAAAGACTGAGTAGTAGTAGCTTTTCTATTACAGATGTAATGTGTGTTATAGAAACGACAGATAAGAAACAGGGAAAATAAAATTACCTATAATCTCACTACTTAACAGTAACCACTAGAGTGTGTGTGAGTACATATCTGGAATTTTCTTTTTTATAGAAATAGGACCATGTTGCACATGCTGTTTCGGAACATTTTTCCACCTGAACAGTGGATCACGAGCAACTTTTCAGTTTAATAAAGATGAAAGAACAAAGGTTTTAAGGCCAGTTTTATGTTGGGTTTAGTGTTTTTGAGAACTTCTGTCTGCATATTGATAATCTGTTCACAGGTACTGATTTTTCCTGTTTAGACATAGCTCAACCAAATTAATTTTGGTTCTCTCTAGGAGACAGACTACATTTAAATTGGATGTGGTTGAAACTTTGGGTTATTTAATGATTGAGTGGAAAAAGGAAAATCATGTTGGTGCCGGGGCAGTCAGACAGTCACCTGCCTCTTATTACACCTGTAACTCTCTGACAAACATCTCGCGACATAGCCTGTACATCAGCCAGGCTTGTTTTCTCGAAGTTTTAAGCCAGGTAGGAAGTGAAAAGGAAGGCGTAGGTGAGCAGAGTGAGGTTTCTGTTGACAGCCCTCTTTTCCTGTTCCTCGCACTGGGGTGTTACAGTCCGTGAGATAAAACCTCCAGTGCTTAGGGCCATATGGTGTTGGGGCGGGGGAGTCTGTAGGAAAAGAGTTTCCAACTCTGTACTTAAAAAGGCTAATTAGAAGGGAGAAATGATAGCTAAACAGAGTATAGAGAACCCTGGGGTTTTGAAATGGTTCCATATTTCAAGAGACATTTGGATTTTGGTTGTATGTGTTTTGAGCTTGGTTGGCCTAGTGTGCAGTTGAGGTGGATGTTTTGTCCTCTGTGCATCCGTGGTTTATTACGGGAGTCTTTTGTCACACCCTTAGGCATCCCGCAAGGCAAGGCAGATGCTGACTCTTGCTCCCGCTTGTGTGGCAGGCAGCCCAGCAGCTGTGACAGGCACAGCCCAAAGGTACTGCTGGGAGATCCGGCCACTCATGCTAAGAGGGAGGTCTCTGTCCCCGCTTCTTATGCGTGGAAAAGATGTGGCTCCGTGGGGGTGTGGACAGGCATTCTTGAAATGCTTGCCTCCCACCCTGAAGTGGATTGAGCTTCCTGCGGGAACATAATTAGAAACCGATGAGATTTCCGCTGCAGTGCTGGGGACTGTGCCTGGCATCTTGTGTTGGGAACAAAGGACATTTGGTGCTGTTTGCAGCAAGAGGCCCTTACAGGGTAGGCTGGGAGTGGGAGAAAACAGACTTGACTTGCTTATCCTAGACCAAGCCTGGGGCTCTGAGTCTCCATGGGTGCTCTTACAACAGCTGCTAAGCACACTGGGGCAGGAACTTCTTACGGTTCCTTCCACTTACTAAGGACCCCTGACTGGTTGGGCTTGGAAGACCCTTCTACCCTCTGCATGCTTCCTTGTGGTTTTTGGAGGATGAGGAGCTGAGCTGTTGGGAGCATCAGCAGGTGGACAGCTGCAGGGGCAGTGGTAATGGGAGCTGTGGGTGTCATGAGCTCCTGAGGCCTGGAAGGAAGCAGAGAGGAGCCAGTGACCTGCAGGCTCCCCATAGGTGCTGAGTATCCTACCTGGACCTGAGACAGCATCAGCAGCCATCCCCATACTTGTTTGAGTGAAGACCTGCCAGCCCTCTTCCTTACAGAATGCAGAGTGTGTGTGTTAAAAACAGGCATCTCATGGAGAAGTTTTGTTGCTTTGAAAAGCAGTACTGGCAGTCTGTGGGCAGTTTTCAGTTAGGATATCATGTGGCCAGGGCACCTTAAAGCTGAGTTTTATGTCTGTGAGGAGAGAGCCTGTGTGAACAGGAGTTTGTGTGGCCATCAAAATTCATTAAGTGAATCTGACTCAGTTTCCTGCCTACTGTTTATAGTGCTGCAAAAGAATCAGGCAGAAAAAGAAAAACAGCGCAAATAATCCTAAGTAGCCATGCTTTTGCAAAAGCAAGTCATGTTTTTCAGTTCTTTTCCTGCGTTTAGTGTCCTGGGATGTGAGCTGAAGTGTGGCGGGCTCCCCGACGTGGTGGTGGTGTCCTCACGTCTGTCCATCTCAGGCGTACTCACAAACGGAAGCCCCTCCAGCTTCCCTGTCATTTGTTCCCGAGGCTGCTGTGCCCCCTTCCCGAGGCATCCTTGACTGCTGCACCTAGAGGTCAGTTGTCAGGGTGCTGGATGCCATTGACAGGTGCTCCCATGTTGAGGGTTGTTGCATTTGCCAGACAAGCTTCTTGTAAAACATGGGACAGACACAAGCTGGACACATCACTCTCCTTTTCTGGGATGGTTATAACCCAGTACAGGACAGTTGGAAATCTAAATAAGCCTGGGTCACAGCAACTAAATACAGCTCTTTCTGGTTTGTCTTAATGACAAATCAGGAATGCCATTAGCAGTTTGGCAGTTCTGGGGGATGGGAATGGGGCCGACAGATCTTCTGGGAACCTCTGCTCCTCACCCCCTTTGTTATGACTGCAGGCCGGGTGAGCCCAGCACAGGAGACAGCCAGGACCACAGACACTTCTAGACCACTTGGCGGTGCCCTAAGGGAGGGAGGACTAGGGTGCTGTCGGCAGCCAGGAGGGGACAGGGAGTTCTTCCCAGAGGAGGTGAGGCTTAGGGCAACTTTGAAAGGACCAGGAAGTCAGCCCAAAGTGGCTCAGCGGGCAGGGAGTAGTGTGTGCAGACACAGGGACATTTGTGCATATGTGGGGATAACAAGATGGGCTTCAGCCTTGGCCTCTGCCCCCAGGCCCCTCCTTGGGGGGGGGCGGTCTCCAAAGTTTTGGGTCTAGAAATGGCCTCAGAGAAATAGCCAGACAAAATAGGGAGAGTTGGATGTGACAGCAAGCCTCTTCTGTGGCCAGCATGTCCCCAGGTCTGTTGTCCCCGCAGCATCGTTCCCAGGCCTCAGTCAAACCAGAGAGACTGCTGGCCCAACCAGCTACACTGCCCAGACTTGGGATGTGGCTCCACCGCCTCCTGGAGAGACCGAGAGAGCCAGCAGCCCTTCCTGGTCTCAGTGGACACTGACAGGTGTGAGCATGGCCGCTCTCCCGTGGAGGCATGTGGAAGATTGCTGTTTCCTTTTTCCCAGGAGCAGCCCTGGGGGTTTAGTCCTGCTGTGGAAGGAGGCTGAGCAGGTGTGAGGTGCTCGCTCTGTGAGCAGCAGTGGGGCTCCCTTCTCTGTGCTCTGTTGCTCTCTACTGTGGGCGCGCGTGCATGCGTGTGTGTGCATACATTTATTCTAATGGGCACAGGGGGTGTAAACAGCCACCTGTGGGATGGGGTGGAGGCAGAGAACCTGGTAGAGGATCCCTGGGTACGCTCTTGGGGCATTTGTAAGATGCCCATGAGAAGGTGAATATTCAGGCGGTGGTGGTATAGAGTTTACGTCTCTGCTGATTCTGATGGCCTGCTCCTTCCAGACTCAGCAGACCCGCTGTAGCCTGCTGTTGTTCATGTGCACGTCTATTCTGGTGCAGCTGTGGGGATTGGTCGCTTCCCTCTGGTCTGACCTTTGGTTTGGGTCTGAAAGCTTTGCTGCTCCTTCCCCAGTCTCCGTGTCCCGCCCCTCGTCCTTGACACTGAACATGCAGCGGGATGCAGTGGACGGTCTGGTTGTGGAGTCAGACCTGGTAGGAGCCTTAACATTTGAGGTCCTCAGGCTCTCCGTCTGTGTAGTAGGTGTGAGTGCTGGGGCTCCGAGATGTCAGTCGTGTGGGTTAGTTTCCCCACTTCCTGACCCGGACGAGGGGCAGGTGGATGCTGTAAAAAAGCCAGCCTGCACCACTTGGACATGGCTGCTGGAGGTTTATTATTTTACTTCCTCTAGTCTGAGTACGGAACCTTAGTGGCTAATATAAGGATACCCATAGCTATTTTTTTCATTGTTCTTATTTGGAAAAAATGTTCAGACTTAGTGCAAAAATAAAAATAGTATAGGGAACACCCTTATACGTTGTACCTTGATTTTCCTGTTGTTAACATTTTATCTCTTTTACTTTATGATTGCTCTGTGTGCATATATGTGTGTGTGCACATACAAAACATTTTTTTCCTGAGTCATTTGAGGGTAAGTTACCTATATCATGGCCCATTCCCGCAAATACTTAAGTGTTTATTTTCTAAAAGTACGATGTCCTCATCTTTTAGTGAATAGCTACTTGATATGATAGTATTTATATTTAGGATCATGTAATATTATGAAGTTTGTTATTTTCTAAACTCTATTAAATCATTATTTTTACATGTGTGATTCTAGAATGTCCATAAGCAGATATCAATAGATGGTGGTGGCAGCTTTAAGTGGTCAGATTTTCCCTCCTTTTCTAAGTCCCTTTAGATGATGTCTTGAATAGATTGTTTTTAAACTTTCATTCATTGCACAAATATTTCTTGTGCCCCTTACATTGTCTGACATTGTGCTTTAGCGCTGGGGTGAGTTTAAAGGTGAGCAAGTGCAGGTGTGGGTCTTGCCTGCATGAGCTCCCAGTCTAAGCAAAAGACATACGCTAAACAGATAATTACATAAACCAGAGGTCAGTGAACTATAGCCGGCGGGCCAAATCTAGCTCACTGCCTTTTTTTGTACGGCTCATACCAGGAATGGTTTTTACATTTTAATGGTAGAAAAAGCATCACAAGAATGATATTTTATGACATGTAAAAGTTATATACAATTCATATTTCAGTGTCTGTTAATAAAGTTTTATTGGAACACAGCCATGCCCAAGCATTTCTGTCCTGTCTGTGGCTGCTTTTCCACCATGATGGCAGGGTTGAATAGTCACCACAGAGACTGCAGGACCTGCCACACCTCAAATATTTACTCTGAGCTGGTATAGGAAAAAAAAGGTTGCTGATCCCTGACATGAACACCCATTGAAGGGCTAGGAAGAAGGGACATAGGGAGAAAAGAGGCTGTGCACCAGGGGGCCTGTGGGCAGCAGAGGGAAGTGAAGGGGTTACCTGCAAGAGTGGAGTGTGCTTTGCAGACGCATGCTCAGAGCTCCTGTGGCTGGGGAGTGTGGAGTTTTCAAGAGCTTGTGTGGCAGGACTAGAGATGGGGGAGGAGAGAGTGACAGCAGGTCGCATGGATGGAGACTGTTAGGGAGGGGTCAGGACAGGTGCGGGGCTCTGCCAGAAGGTGCTGACTCTTGTCCTTCCTCTTCTTTTAGGTAAAACCCATTTTCCAGCGTGTGGGCATCCTGTGGAAAGTTGGTCAGCTGCAGCCTGGGCTGTGAAGGACCTGGGAGCCATCTCTCTTGTCAGAGGCATCGAAACCAAAACAAACATGGTTTATGAGGCTCTGGCTCCGTTGTATGTGTGGGACGTCTGCTCAGATGTCACCGTCAGACTTGTTTGCCAGGCACCACTCCAGAGTCACCTCTGCCACCCTTTAGACGCCCCTTTAAAATGTTACCCCTTCTTCTCTCTTCTTTAAGAGGTTTTTTTTTGTTTTGTTTTGTTTTTTGCCTAAGAGGAGAAAAGAGAAACCTGTTGAATTTAAAAAAAAAATTTTTTTTTTAAAGCAACTATTGACAATAGTAAAAGAGATCTAGAGGATGAAGAATCTAAAAGAAGCCTGAAGGATAGCTCAGCTGTGTATTTAGAATTTCTAACATTCTGCTCTCCGGGATCTACATGCAAGAGACGTCTGACCCTTTGGTGGTCTTTCTTGTTTGGTCGGTTCTGGTCTTATTTTGGTGATGGCTATGTGAAATTTCAAAGTAGAAGTGCTTAGAGCTGGTCAGCTCTTACCAGAACCAGAAGAGTACATGTTTATGGCTCCTTTTCTTTCTTTTTTCCAAAAGGCTCAACAGAAATAGGCATGGCTAATTCACAAAGAATTTCAAATATCAGGGAAGAACGCATATGTGTGTGTGCGCCTGTGCATGTATACATATGAAATCATTTCTCCTTCTCTGAAGGGAAAGGAAAGCGCCAGGCAGCTTATGGTGTGTGTTTTGTGTGTGTGTGTGTGTTTCTCTGCCCTTTCAGAGTTCTACATTGTTTGTTTTAGAAGGGTAATGAAAAAAAAAATCACTGTGGTAATTTAAGTGAATGGTGATTAGGTTGGCTGGTAAAAGCACACTGTCAGGGACTATGTTTGAAATCAGCCCAGGCCAGGCTGGACGAGAAACCCACCAGACCCAGGAGGTTACTGTGGAAAGGCCCCTCCCACAGGTGTGGGCGACTTACCTGGGCTTGCTAGGTGACATTATCTGGAGATACCCTTCTGGAAACCTGGCCTTGGGCTGACTTCTCAGGTGGATAGAGGCCTCCCATTTAACTGTTTTCCAGTGTTGAGGTTATTTGCTGCCACTTAATATGCTTCTGCTAAAGTCTATGAGCAGTGCCTTTGGGACCCTGGGATTCTGTTCTCTCTAGAGAGGTGTTTTTTATTTTTTATCTTTTATTTTTTTAAATCCCCTCCTTTCCTTTCTGGCATTGCTTCAGGGTCTGTATATTTGCCTGTTTATAGTCCTGCTTCATGGTTTTGGATGAAAACTCCAGCCTTTTCCTACTCACTCCCATTTCCAGGTTCTTCAGTTTCCTGAGAAGGGCTGTTGTGCTGGGGGGGTGTGGGAAGGGCTTAGCGAGGCCCAGCTGGGCGTAGGTTCCCCCCACGGCCCTATTGTGTTAGGAAGGCGCGTTGGCCTCTGCAGGCAGGAGAACCCTCTAGAAGCCAGTGTACAAGCAGCGTGGCCAGCTGCCCTGTCTGCTGTGTGGAGCCCCCGTGTCCTGCCTGCTGTGCGGAGCCCCCGTGTCCTGCCTGCTGTGCCTCTCCCTTCCACCTCCTTTGTTGACTTTTCTTCCTCCCTACCTGCCCCCCCATTTGCCAGAGGGGTGGGACTGGAAACAGAGGGCCACGGCTGCTTTATCTCTCTCCTCCACGCTGCGCTAATGGCCAGAGTGGTGACTCCAGGAAGCCGGGCCACTGAGCAGCTGGGCGCCCTCTCAGCCTTCCAACTGGAACTGCTGGCTCACGCTCGCGTTTCAACACTGCCGCTGAGTCATCGATCGGAAGCTGGATTCTCCCAACTTATTCTCCTATCTGCCAGGTGCTCCCCTCTGGTTCTGGCAGAGGCAGCCAGGAGAATGACCTTGGTGGAACTTCAGCACTACAGGCGCTTGAATAAAAACCGTTTAGACGTGAACCACGTGTGCATTTGGTTTGGATGTTTGCTGAGAGGGAGGCTGGGAGGTGCCTTCTCATGCTTAGGAATGTGGGCACAGGGCTGTGGAGGAGGCCAGGGCTTGGGGGCCATTGGCAGGTATCTGGCTCCTATGAAATGGTGCTTGGTGGGGGGAGGGGAGGGCATGTTATTACTATATTGACATTTGTAGGCTCATTTGATCTTATCAGTTCCAGGAAGCTGCCTCTTTGGTTAGGAAATACAGCACCCGCATTGTTTTTGGAGAACCTTGGAGTCTCTCCGGGGAACACAGAACCAATCACGTCAAAAACCTCTCACTGGCTTGTTACTGACTTGGTTTCTGTGAGTGAGAGTGGGACAAGTCCAGTCTGGGTTAGCACCCAAGTGAGTAAAAGCCAGAAAGAAAAGCTCCTTTGCTTCCCGTCTAACGTGGTACCCTTGGAAGTGCCAAGAAGCTGGTGGGTGTGGTCTGCTTTCCTCTTCCAGTTTAGTCTTCTCTGCAACCAGAGCGGAAACTAGAGTTCTGGGGGCAGCCCTTTCTTCAGCAGAGCTGCGAGGGGAGCAAGCCCCTGAGGGTGGGTTTTCTTAGTCCCCTCAGAGTTGTGTCCTGCACCGAGTCTCCATCCTGTCACATTGGTTTGTTATGGCACCCAGAGATGAGCCAGCCTAAGGGGGAGGAGTGTGCTCCGGAGTCAGTAGAGGTCCCTTCTCATGGTGAGGTTGGGCTGGTGTTGCAACTTGCCTTTATTTTTGAGGATTCGGCTAGGAATCCATCCCCGCCATGCCCCCTTCTACATAAGGAAAACCCGTCTTCTCTGATGAGCCACGGAAGACCTACGGAAGCCAGCAAGTCAGAGATGATTCCTAACATCCAAGCCCTTCCCTCTGCTGCCTGCATTTCCTATTGTAAAAGTATTAATTGTGTGGTTATTCTCACACTGCTGGGGATGGGGGAGAGGTTATTCCCAAAAGGGCCCTGATGAAGTCTTGAGTTTAATTTGTGTTCCATGCTTGTCCCCTTCAGTGAGATTCTTGGGTTTGGATACCAGTTTAATGGAATCAGGGGTAAATGACCCAGAACAGCAGGGCCTGGGAGGAGGGGTGCACTAGCACCCTAAGCTTGCTGGTGAGATTTAGCAACTGAAGCCCTTCAAAGGGATTGGTGGTGTCAGTTTCTGGGGAGGGGAGGGTCGTGTTACAAGCATCAACAAAGGACTATGACAGCACTGGGGAGAAAAGCAGTAAAGGGTATGATGACGGTGACAATCCCATGCTGCCTTCGCCCACTGGATCCTCCCCAGTCACCCACCTTCCCTGTAGCAGCATCCTGAATTTGCATATCTGAATGTGCATATGTTTTAACCACTGACAGCTTCCTGGGCCTTCTGATTGTATTTGGGATAGGTCTTTTCTTATGCATGTAAGTGGTTTAATCCTTTGAAGGTGAGGGACAGCAGGCTCTGGGGACCTGGTGGTGTCTGCTCCAGCACCACCAGTGCAGGAAAAGTGTCTGCCCCAGTAAGGCCCCTGGACTGCTCCTGCTAATAAGTGGGAGCCAGCCCGGTAATGCCAGAATTTCTTGTGGTTTTTATTTATCAGAGAATTCAAGAACACTTGATGTAGATTCAGTGTCTACAGCCTACTACTGGTGAAAACAGGGTTTCTTTTCCATTATTGGGAACCAGATAGACACGAACATTCTGGGTGGTGTTGAGCCAGGCCCTGTGTTGCTACCTGAGTCTTGGGTCAGCAAAGTTCCTCATGACTCTCCTTGTAAAGAGCCTAAAAATTTGCTCTTATTTCTTGTTGAGTTTGCTTAGTTGGCTTATCATAAGCTTCATTTTTTCGGGGATGGGCTTTTTGGTGAGTCAAGTGGACGTGCACAGGAACACACGAGCTCTTGTGTGTCTGGCAGAGCACATGGCCCACAGTCTCTGGCTTAAATGTTTATGGCTGATCCAGCACGGGGTGCCGTGAGCAGGTGTCCTGCTGTGAGCAGGTGAGAGTGTTGTGAATGAGTTATTTTCAGAGTCTGCAAGAAAACCAGCTGGCTGATGCTGAGTGTGATGGGAAGAAGAATCCAGATGCGGACAGACACACATATGATTCCTGGCCCTGCCGGTCGTGAACTGTGTCACCTTGACCTTACTTTTCCCACCCGAGGTATGGGGGCAAGCTTACTTCTTTGGTTATCATGACCATTAGGTGATATAATTTAGCAGAGTATGTGCCTGGCACTGGAGGCACCTGGGAACTGCCACCACTAATCATTTTTGAGTTCCCACTGTGGGCCAGGTGCCTTTGCATACACTTTCTTAATCTGTCCTTTAGAGATTCCTTTGGGTGGTTCATTCCTGGAACAGACTCCGAGTTCTGTAAACATTTCCACTGGTCCAGGGCTGTTTCCATTGAACCCCTCCCCGGCTCTCCATAAGAAAACAGATCTCCTAATTGCATAGCACTTTTACATCCTCTGAATCCTACAAACGACGTGATGAGGTTGGTGATAGTCTTCATTTTGTACATGCAGGAACAGGACTAGGAGGGTCAATCACTGCACAGGGTCACATGGTTTATAAAGCA
Organism: Cynocephalus volans; assembly: GCF_027409185.1. Classification (NCBI taxonomy): domain Eukaryota; kingdom Metazoa; phylum Chordata; class Mammalia; order Dermoptera; family Cynocephalidae; genus Cynocephalus; species Cynocephalus volans. The sequence continues at coordinate 50,550,209 of NC_084462.1, forward strand.
CAGGTCTTGGACCGTCAGTCTCCTGCCCTCTCCAGCACTTTTCCCTGAGGGGAAGAGGTGGGGACTTCCCTTTTGAGACCCAAACAGTTTGCACTTAGGGTAGGTAAGAAGTCTGAGTTCTGGGCCAGAGAGAGTTAAGGTCACATGTCCTGAGAACCTCCCCACATTTTAGATGGCCACTGTCTGGCCATGGCCCACTGGTAGGGAAAGGAGTCTGCAGGGCAAAGGGGATGTGCCCACTGGTGCCCAGGCCCTTCTTTTTTTAGATCTCACCTGAGCTCCTGGGACCTTGAAACGCTCTGTCCAGATCCTCTGAGCTGCTTTCCAGGGCCTGTGCTGGGTTCATTCTCCCTAGGTCCACTTGTCTGCTCACAGCTAGTCCAAGAGTGGCCAGGTGTAACTGGGACTTGGGTGTGGACAGAACTCAGATGCTCAGATGCTCAGGCTGGGTGTCCACACACCTGTAGAAGTCCCTGCTATGGTGGACCAGACAGGGATGGTGACAGGAGAGGAATGGGCTGCGTGCCAGGGGAAATCCTGACCCGAGCCCAGCAAGGGTTAGGAGCAGGATGGCTGAACTGGGCCCTGACTTGGGCTGCGCTTTGGGGAAATAGTGCATTTGATTTTCATTTTACTTCTGGTCTCAACACTGAAGAGCCCACTCTTGGTACCTGTGATGTTACATCAGACCATTTGCTAAATTGGAGTCTGGATCTGGGAAAATTTTCCATGTCTCCTCTTTTATCTCATCAAACACGTAGAGATGTGCTTTGAGATTGCCACTGTTCCAAGATCGCATTGTTTTTCTTTGTAATGATTCTGCTTCCCACATAAGGTTTTGAGACTATTATTGATTGAGCCAGCCTTGAGATCAACCCCCATTATCTGATATTCTCGTTCTCTCTCCCAGTTCCCTGGAGGTCTTGGTAAACATCAGTGTACTTTTCTCTCCTTACTTTAGTTGGAATCACTATCCATGGAAAATAATTAATGGGAATGTTCTGGGCTAGAAAGTGAACAACAGAGTTGGAATAAGCACTACATAAAGTAACTAATGAAGTGGAATAATCTCCTTTTTGTTTGAAAGCTACCCCAGGAGTACGTTATGCTGCCTGGCTAATCAGTCTCACTCTGTCCACCCTTTGGGCAAGATACTGAAATCCTCAGCTTCCCAGGAGGTAGGGAGTTGGGGAGGGTTGAATGTGATAAGGCACACACAGTGCTCGATAAATGGCATGTCATTTTGTTACACATCCAGCAGGTGTTCCGGGAGCCTGCCGGGCTGCAGAGGTGAACGAGACAGGCACGCTCCTGACTTTTAAGGCTGTTAGAGTAGGAGGGAGATAAGTTTTGTACACAGAGCCCCGTCACTTCTGTCATCTGCTTTACTAAGGCATCTGAGACAAAGAGCATCAGCTACTGTTTATTGAGATTTTAATATGTTCCTCATGTCATGTTAAGAATGCTCCATGCATTGTAAAGAGATTCACTTGCATAGCAAGATGAGCTTGGACTCTGAAGCTGGACTCCCTGGGCTCAAATCCTGGTTCTAACATTGACCACTGTGTGACCACTTGGAATCCCCTCTCTTCATCTGTAAAAGGAATATTAGTATCTACCTCACCAGGGTAATGTGAGTTGGATGTGTTCACGTCTTTACAACACCACGGGGCACATAGCACTAATGTGCTAATGTTTATGGTAACACTACAGAATAGCTTCTGTGTCATTGTTCTGCTTTCCAGTGAGGAAACCAAGGCTTTGGTAATGAACTTGCATAGAGTGAGAGTTCCGTCTGCTGCTGCAGGCCTGGGTGCTATGCACAGCGCCACGTTGCCACCCAGTGCTGGGACTCGGTCCAAGGTAGGGCTGGCTGTGCAGAAGCACTGATTCCACCTGGTACCTTTGTCTCAGGGCCCTGCGAGAGCTACAAAGTGCTGTGGTTTCACAGGTACAGAGAGAGTGAGCGAGGGGAGCAGGGGTCCCCCGAGGCTTTTATCAGGGCAAGAAGTTGATGGTGACCGGTGCTTGGGAGCATGAGGTCTGTGGATGTAGCCTGTGGGCAGAGGGGAGAAGGGGAGGTGGAGGTGGAGGGGAGGCTGGCACTTACCTGAATAACCCAGCTCCTCCTGTCTGAAGACAATGTCCATTTCTTAAGAGCGCAATGAGTTTAGCCTCAGGGAAGCATAGTCAAGCTGGAAACAATGTTTCACCCGGGCAGAGCATCTTTTTCCTTCTGACATCTCCCTCTTTCCATCTCTTCCTTATTATGGGCCCATTAGAGGGGCCAACTTTGGGTGAAACTGGCCCACTGTCCTAAGGGACCCCACAAACATCCCTGGCGTTACTGTCATCTTCCCTAAGTGCAGTGCCTGTGCCTAGCATGTGGGTGTCTTTCTCAGATTTGTGGGGCACCCTGATTCTAAATACTTAGTCCCATTTCTCTTGTGAACATTTAGGAACCTGTTGGGTCATGTGTCCCAGTGTTGGTTCTAGAAGATGTGACCCACTGTGGTAGACATGATGTAGTTCCAAGTGTCTTCTGGATCACTGGTTAATAAATAGGACTTGAAGTTATGAGAAAACGTTTCAGACTGATTTAAACAGCGGGATTTTGATAAAAATGTATTTATTATGAAAATGATCTTTTCCATGAAATTATAGAAGTCAGATAATTATAAAGAAGATAAAATAAGTTATCCAGATAATAATAACCCTTAAAAGCATTTTGGTGTGTTTCCCTCTAACTTTCTTCTTCCGTCCCTCCACCCATGCACCGTCCATCCACGCTTCATTTGCAAACACATATTGAAGGCCCACTTGTGCCAGACGCTGTGCTGATTGTAAGGTTCAAGAAGCTGAGTCTGGGGAGGACCAGGCTCATCGCCTCCAGGGATGACAGAGAATTACATGCTGTGACAGGGACTCGGGGGCCTCATTGTCTGATCTGACAAGGGAGTGACCAGCTCTGCTTGGACGAGTGACCTCTGGACTGCTATGTCTAGGCCCTGCCATCTCTTTCACTACAAAATTGGGTAATATTGTTACCATACCTAGGATACCATGTTCTTTGGGAGTCAATGTCATAGAAATGAACACTGAGCCCGTAGTGAGAGTGAGCGAGCCTGGTTTATGGAAAGGTAACCTGTGCATAAGGGGGTCACCACGAAAGAGGAGTGTTGCTCCTCGAATGTTCAGTGCAAGGGGTTTTTAAAGGCAAAAGAGCAGGGCAGGGGGCTTGGGAAAGAGGGTGAGATGCCCAGTCTTGCAGTTGGGGTCTTTATCAGTCAGTTGGTCTGAAGGCATTCTATTTTCAGTCTCTGCAGGTGGGACCCCATTGTTCTCCTGAGGTCTGTAGAAGAAGGTAAAAGAATGTTTGCCCAAGGGATTTAAGCAACCTTGGGTACCGACATGCTTGTGGGAAGGGGACAAACTCCTGCCCTTGGTGTTTCCTGGAAGAGGACGTGGTCTGTTGCCCTCGAGGTCTCTGCTGCATTTCCAGCACGTAGACTCCTGCTGGGTTCTTGGACAGCGAAATGGATTCTCTCCAGTCAGCCCTGTTCCTCCTCCTCCTCCCTCAATATGATCTGCTCCTTTCGCTTGGTGCTATGAGCATTTCCCTGTGTCCATAAATATTCTAACAGCCTTTTAAAAGAGGGTCTTCCAGTCATGCCCTGTAGGGTTGTGCTACTGAGCGACCCATCTCTAACCTGTATTGGCAAAAGCTATGGACGAGCGAGGCCTCGCAGAGAAACACAAGAGCCAGGCCCCTGGGGTCTGAGCTGGCTCCAACAAGAGCTCAGCTACTGGGCAGTCTCCTTTCTTCCTCCTCATCTCTCCACTTCACTCCCCTTTCGGTATTTCAGCCTGAAGCTTAGAGAAGGAGGAGGCCTGTCTGAATGCTGGGCTCAGCTCTCCACCGCGGTCCATCCTCATCTCCGTACAACCAGGGAGCGTCCGTCCCCCACCAGGCCCTGCAGTCAGGATGGAGGGTGGTGGGGGGCTGGGTGCACTTCAGCCCCTGAGCTTTCCCCTCTCCCGGCAAAGCATGGCTCAATGACTGTCCTGTGCCAATGAGCGGAGCCCACAAAAGGCAGCTGCTGCCCATGTGGCACTGTCAAATGAGGGCTCCGGGGGCGGAGTTGAAGCTCCTTGCCATGAACCAACCTACCCAAACCCCACCGGCTTTCCCCCAACCGCTGCAGACATCGCAGCACCCAAAGCTCCCTAGTGGCCCTGATGTGCAGCGAGTCTCCCTGAACCCTGTCCCTGGAGCAGCCATTGGTGAGGTTTGGATCCAAGTTTATTTGCTCCCAGGTGGTCTCTTCAGTGGTCCCAGCACCACTGCCTTAAGATGTCACTTCTTTCATAGACTGAATTCTGTATCAGAGTTTTGCATTTAAAGCCTTTGTGTCTTTTTCCTGAAGGTCCTAATAGTCATCCTTAGGACCAGCCCCTAGAGCTTGGAAAGGTTCAACCTGAAGTCTATACCTGAGGACTGAGTCCTGCTGAGCAGGATGACACCCAGGAAATTTGTAGTGTGGCTCTCTGTGCTGAAGGAGCCCTCGGAGATCGTGGGGTCTAGCGTCCTCATTCTACACTTGAAGAGACTTGGGCTGGAGAGTTTCTGTGAATTCCAACTGTTTCCTCCACAGGAGGAAAGTCCCCTCCAAGCCTCTGAGCCATATAAGCAAGACTCAGCTGGAGCTGGTGGCTTCCTCCTCCTCCTCCAGTTCTTCCTCTACACCTGTCACTCATGGCTTTCCTGCTGACACAGAGGAGGAGGTGTACGTGTGTCAGGTGGGCACACACTCACGCCCAGACTGTGAAAGGTATGGCGACTGCATGAGGGGCAGAGAACGGATGAGGACATACCTATAAAAAAATCCCTCAGACTCCCAATGTACTGATTTGGAAGAGAAGCATGATATGTTCAGTGAGTCTGAAAAGCCTTGAACTTCATTCACCCTGAGGGGGACCAGGAGGCACCATGTAGGGTATTAGCCCCAAGTGGTGGGTCAGGCCAACTGTGTCTTTGGCTGTGGGGGCTTTGGCTGCATGTTTCTCAGTCTGGAGATCCCACCAGAGCACACCTGAGCTGGGGGAGGAGGCTCAGTGTTGGGTGTTCTGTGAGGGGGTATGGGTGGGGACAGTAGGAAGAGCCAGGCCCAGGGACACTGACAGCCAGCCCAGTGGCTCACTGGGGGACCACCGTGAGGCCCACTGAGGCCAAGGCCACATAGCATGTGAAGACGTGTGAGAACTCACTGCGGGAGCCTGGATAGAATGTGCTGTGTTCTGATTCAGCAGGTCTGCAGCCTGAGATTCTGCATTTCCAACAAGCTCCCAGGAGAGGCCGGTGCTGCTGGTTTAGGGAATGCATCTCGAGGAGTGAAGTTTTTAGGTTGCTTTTTTCCTATACCCTTCGTCCATGCCGCTCCTCAGCTTTCTGAATTCCAGCCCTGGAGATGTAGGCACAGCCTCGGAGGTGTAGGCATAGCCCCACAATCACCCCCAACCCCCTCACTCTCTTCCGGGGCACCTCTCTGATACCTTGATGCATTCTGTATGAAAACTATGGTGACCAGACATGGATGTCCTGGCTGGAGGGTCATACATGCAACCCCAAAGACCATCCCAGATACCCAAGGCCAGAAGGCCTGAATGAGGATTTTACCAACCCTGGAGGGGTTGGGGACTTGGGAAGGGTGACAGATTCCTCCCCATGCCCAGGAGAGCCATCCTGTTTGGAAAAACAGGATTTCCAGCATGGCAGGGAGCAGAAGATGGTCCTGGCGTCTGAGGAAGGGTCAACCAATCTGATAGGATGGTAGGTTGTAAACCCACCCAGACATTTGGGTAAGTCTTTCTGATGAGGAGGAAAGACTTCAAAAAGTACTACAGAGTTTCCTTTCCTTCTCAGCGACCCACAGGTGAAAAAAAAACTCCAGTTCAGAGAGGATCTAGCCCAGGAGGAAGACTGAATGTCTCTGGCAGGCGGGATTGTTAAAGAGCAAGTCTTGCAGCAGTGTCCTACCTGCTGCTACGTGCGACACGGCAGGTCCCAGGGAAAACAGGCCACAGCTGGGTTCCCGAGTAATCAATGCAGCATGGACAGACTAGAGCCCACAGCACAGTTAAAATAAAAAAAGGTGTTGTGAGGCTCTGGAAGTCGGGGTGTGAGATGAGAGTCCAGTTCTGGGTTAGAGAAGTATGAAGCATGGTGTAATCACAGGGCTGCAGGCCAGATAATCACCATCTATCCAGTGGAATGATGATTGTGGACAGGACGAGTACCGCACAGCACTGGGAGACAAGCCAAGCAGTGACACGCGTCGGCCCAAGGAAGAAGTAGATGCAAGGAAGAAAAGGGGAAAAGCACTCTGAAACCTGCAATTGCAACGTATGAAAAGCGACAAGTTCAGACTTGGCAGGTGGAGGTGAAGGATCTTGGGACCAGTGCCGGAGGGTGGGAAGAACATAGGTAAGAGACTGAAATGCCATGAGGAATGTCACACTTTTGCCCATGAGATTCTTCTAGCGTGCAAGCGCTGCTTTTGTACGTGGGGGTCTAAATGGTGCAAGAGAAAAGGTAAACAGGTAGACGGATGGCTGTGTGGATTTTGCATGCGGTTGGGAGGATGGTGGGGTGGTGGCCCTCAGGAAGAGCCAGTACAGAGAGTGAGAGGCAGGTGGGGCCACCAGCCCAGGACCACATGTAAATGCTGCAAATCAGGGAGTGGGCATTTTGGGGTGCCACATTTCTCTGTCCAGCAAGACACTGACTTCTCTCAGCCCAAAGCGCGAAGCCTCTGTACACTTGAGAGGACAGAGGAAGAGAGAGCAAGTCTGCATTTGAGAAGAGCAGTGTGAAAGTCAAACAATCTTCCCACCCCACTCTCCCTAAATGAGCTCATCTGGCAGATTTTCCTCCCAGGGGACACACCCCAAGCCCCACCCGCTCCTCTCTGGGCTTCCCTGGTGACCCACCTTCCTCCCAGCACCAGCGTTGTCCACGTCGTTTTTGATTCAGGCCTTGTCTGTACACCTCGTCTCCTTGCCTCCCCCTGCCAGTTGCTCATTGGTTCTTGTCACTTCTCCAGTCATTGCAAGTCTCAGTCCTTCCTTTCTACCTGTCCAGGTCCCCCCAACAGGAGCCTGAACTCCACTCCCTGCTCTGTCCCTGGGCTCTCGGACTCTACTCTCAGGGAGATTTTTCTCAAGCACCCTTTGGCTCAGGTGCTCCTCTGGTCAATAAACCTTCAGTGGCTCCCCATTGCCAACAGATTAAAAGTCCAAACTCTTTAACTCAGCTTAGGAGGCTCTCTGAAGCATGCTCCCAGCTCCTCCTGCCTCTTCCTGCAAGAGTGTCCTGCTCAGCCCTCTCCTTGCTGCCCAGCTAACATCCTCCATTGTTCTGGAGCATGCTGCATGACCCCTCCCCACCCTGCCACCTCTGGCATGGACATCTCCAGTTGTGGTCCAGTTCAAGTCCTCCTTTGCAGTGGTGACTTTGCCCACTGGGTGCTGGGGTCCCTTGGGATATAGGACCTCAGGAACTCAGTTGCAATTGCACATTACAAGTTTTCTCTGTAGGCCTGAGGTTTTGTGACTGTGTAGCCACCTTGGCCTCCTGGTTTCTGCCTTCTGTATATCTGCTCTCTCTGTTTATGGTATCATCCTGGGTTTAAGATGCAGTCAAAACTCAATCCTGTGAAATATTTGTGGGTACCATTTTGACTTCATTGAGGAATCAGGGATGTTCTGGGGAGGACCAGCCTTGTGTATGGCAAACATGCATGTACCTACCTACAAGGGTGCCTTAGGCATTCCTGTTTTTAAATGTTCTTCATGCTTCCTTGCCCTCCAATGTTCTCTTCACCCCAGGGTCAGCCTCCAGCCTCATGTTCGTGTGGACTTTGCTCTTTTTGCTCACCTTCTCTTGCCTCACTCAGTTACCCCTCCCACCCCACCCCTTCCCCCTAACCAAAGGAAAAAAAATCACACAGGACCCCTGCTGGTCACATGTAGTTAGTTCATCCTTTTCCCTGAGCCTTGGAATGGTCCATATCAGGCTCTTGGGACCTCACCTTCTACTATAAGCACTGATCAAACTCTTCCACCCCCACCCCAAGCAAGTAACATTCTTCCTCTAAGAAGGTTCCAGCTGTTCAGACATTCCCCACGCACTTGTATACGTATCTGGAATGTCACTAGATCACTCCCTGGTCCAGCATGGTGGCCTAGCCTCCCTGTGGTGGTCCAGCTTTGGTGTGGGCATGGCACGGACTGTTGATCATCTTTGAGCCAAGCCTAGGGTCTCACACTTGGGCAACAGGGAAGTGACACTTTTGATAGTGACAGTGATAGTTGTATGAGGAACTGCGGCTAAGTGACTTTGGGAGTGTTTTTAGAAAGGAGATAGAGTCAACCAACACTTTACTATAAGAGTACTCTGAAAGCACCAGATAATCCAGGTGCTTGAAAAATCTTGCACAAAAGGTGCAGACAGAAGGAGAGGACAATGAAGCAAAATAAGGAGGGGGCCTCCCAGTTCTCCTACAAGAAAAATCCAGCGCTACAGCAAAGGCGGAGTGGAGCCCCAGAGCTGCACGTGCTGAGTGTCTTGGCTGCAGAACAAATGCAGTGATTCCATAGACTCACTTGAAAACAGTGTCTGAGTCCTTCTGGGTGCCAAGCACTGCTCGAGCAATGGGAAAAAAACCTTGTGGGCTTTTGCTTTCGTGAGATTCGCAGTAAGCAAAAGACAGATATTAAGCAAATAAAAATTGTGTGGTAGTGCTGAGCGCTCTAAGGGATGATGGAGTGGTTGCCTCTACCCAGTGTAGACCACAAGCTCAGGCAGTGGTCAGCCCTGAATCTAATTGGAAGGGACAGGACTATGGGACCACAAGTGAGGCTCAGGAAAAATGGCGAAGAGGTGAAATGTGTCCTGAGTCCCTCATAGGGGAAACTTTCCCAACAAAGAACCTGAAGCCAATTTCCCAGTGTTCAATGCCCCCGCGGGGATAGGGCTACCCGATTGCTAAGAGAGCCTCACAGCAGAGAAAAGTGTGCGAGCAGAAGGGGACGCGTTTTCATGGTTCTAATTTGGATGTTTTGCTTATTTCACCTAGCAAGAACAGGCCTCCAGCTTGGACACCACTGATTTCAAAGAGAACCTGCAGCTGGATCCAGGTTCATCCCAGAAAAGTGGACAGCGAGGACTAACTGAAGTTTGGGGAGGGATCAGGCTTGTTTCTGCCGTGGGTCAGACAATGTTACGGCATCCTTCCAGGGCAGCTTCTGTGAATCTTTTTGGAGGGTGGTGACCTGCCAAGAGTTCCTGGTGGGGAATGAGTTATAGGGTGGCTCTTTCTTTGTAGGAGTAATTTGAGGCCTAGTGTGATGTTGCCTTCTTCCAGAGAAGACTTTTCTCTGCTACTGACCGATGCCTGCTGGCAGTACCAGACTGGGACTACCATAATCCTCAAGTTCACACCTTGTGGTTCACTGGATCAACCTGATGACATGAAGCTGAGCTGCAAGTCCATGGAGGTTGGTTTGGGTCTGGTTCACCCTTATTCTGAGAGTGTAGCCCTTCAGAGCTAGCGTAAAGGAGCTGAGGGGACCCGCTGGGTTCCAGCTTTTGTGGGCACTGGGCTGCGACTCCTGTCTACAAGCTCATCAGAAGCACAGGTTAGTTTCTAAACAGATTCATCTGGATCCACCAGTGCCCTTAAGTCAAGAGCAACTTTGAGAGCTGGGTTTACTGTTCTGGGTTCTCTTCTCTATGACTGACTCTGCCTAGTAATTCCTCACTATCTTGTTATCTCTTTCAATCCTTTAAGAAGATTGTTCTTCTTTTAGTGTGCCACCCTTCTTTCATAACTGTCCTCAGCAGACAGTTTCAATGGCCTGGTGGGCCATTTCCAGAAGCAGAAGTGTTAGCTACTTCTCTTGGCCGTTCCTCACCATGGGGCTTCTCGTCAGTGGCAGAGATGTATGTGCAGGATGGGAAGTGGAGTCCAGCAGAGCTTGGGGAGACGGGAAGGCTGGCTGGGCTCTGGGGTGAGGATGGAGGAGGCTGGTGCATCTGGGCCATCCAGGAGAGCCTCCAGAACTGACATCTTCATTCACCTCTGCTGAGTCTACATTTCTGGAAGGGACTTTGGGGACAGGGATAGCCTAGAAGGAGAGAAGAAGAGTCACCAGTGCTGGAGCGGCCCGCAGATCTCAGCTGATCAGAGAGGAGGGGTCAAATACCAGGGAGGTATGCCCACAGGTCATGCTGATGGCCCTTGGGATAGAGGTCTTTCTCTTTTTTCTAATGATTACCTTGGCTTTGGACTTTTACCAGTTTTGGATGCCAAGGAAAACCAGGCTTCTGAGCTTGTGTTAAGGGCTGGATGGAGGTCTTGGTGCCTTTTCTGGTCCTCCTATGTCCTCTAGTGAAAAGAATGCCCTTTGGAAGCCAACTAGCTACCTTTTTGGTAACCACCCTGGGCAGCTCTGTTAGTGTGGGCCCTCTCCAACTTCATAATTCTTACAGGTCTACTTTCAGTTTGTAAGAAACCGATCTATTCATTTATTCATTCATTCATTTCACAAATATTTACTGAGTACCTGCTATGTGCCAATTCCTATTTTGGGCATCAGGGACACACCAGCCTACAAAACAGATCAAAGAAAAAGGAAAAAGCCCTGCACATGTAGATTTCACATTCTCAGGAATATTTTCCTGCATGAGGACACATTTAGAAATCTTTCATTCTTCTAAGCCATCAGGGTAAGATTTCACTCTCCTGTGCTTCAGATCCCCCCACCCCCATCCCTAGGTTTGCTTGTTCTTGCCCAAGTTTGGTTCTCTTCAGGACACATTTGCCAGGAGTCCAGGGTGCATGGAGTTTTTTTTAGCTTCTATCACTAGGCTTCTGGGGGTGGGCAGATCCCTCTGCCAAGTTTATACCTGTGGGGTAGGGCAGATTGCATAGCAATCCAGAACTCAGAGTCAGACATCCAAGACTTTCACCGAGGGAAGAATCCTGGGTGGGGAGTGAGAGGATGGGCTGCAAGATGGTCAGAGACAGCCTGTGGCTCATTGCCTGGGAGACCCAGATGTCAGGGAAGAGAGCTACAGCAGGAGTTCATGTAGCTGGAACATTAGGACCTGAGACCAGGTAATGACATTGCTGGGGTCACTAGTGATGTCTCACTTCAAAAGAGTCCAACGATTGAAAAAAGACTTGATCCAGTCATAGCATCTTCTGGATACATTCATTTGCATTTTCTTTCCATCACATGGATTAAGAAATGGGATGTATAACATATTTGCTTGATTGCAATTTAGCACTTCTCTAAATGTGTAAGTGACTGAGCTCTGTTTAGACATGTATGTCACCAGCAAGGCTGCTGCGCAGGACAGTAGTCCACTGGATAGGTCCCTCCTGTCTGTCCTGGGAGGGAGGCTGCCCTTTCTGCAGCTCATGGGATTGTCTTATCACCAGTGCTACAGAAGGCCAAAGCGCTCCCTCGTATTCCTTCCAGTTTCTGCACAGGGCCTTCTGGAAAGTCTGTGATCCCCTGCTGCAGACTTCTGCTTGGATTCATGCTGCCCACGTTAAGAAATGGGAGGTGCAGCTCCTTCGCCATTTTCCCTGGACAGTCCCATCGTGCTCTGCTTAGATGCTTCAATGAGAGGGGTCACGCTGAGCCACATACAGTCTTCAGAAATGTCACTAGCACCCCCTTTCCCCGACACCATCACTGCTTCCTCTTCCCTCATCCCACCTCCTGTTAGAACACCCCCCTCCCCTCCTCTGTCTGAGCTTGTGTATTGGAGCCCCTCGGCGTTCAGCAGGGTCAAGGGCTTCGCAGACACCAAGTTGGTGAGTTCTCACCTCCCCAGAAGGTAGGGGTGGTTAGGATTAGAACTTTAGGGGGTGCGAAGGGAGAAGGCTGCCAGTGTGTTCCTTTCTAGTCCTCAGGTCTAGATCAGCTTTCCAAGGTTGCTGGGGCACCATCCCTTCTCCCCCACAGAAAACAGTTTCCGGTGAGCAGTGAGGGGCTGCCTCAGGCCTGGTAAAGTTCCTGTGTCCCAGAATTAGGGGCAGATGGGTGAGGCACCGGTGATTTTGTGCCTTCCTTGAGGCAAGAGGTCCTTTTCCAGACAGGAGGGCAGCTCGCATGTGTCAAGGGACCTGCTTCCACACCTACCACCATGAATATAGCAGTTAGTGAGGGTCTTCCAGGTTTGGGCATATTTTTGGGTATTTTAACAGGAGTTGGGGAGAGGCTATATATATCAGGTTCTGTGGTGTGTAACGTGTCAACGCACACTTTACGTGTATTTTAAAGTGTAAGCTCTTGAAGCATCCTAGAGGGTTCAAGAGGACGTCTTGGCAGCTGATTGAGGGGAAGTATCTTTGCCCAGCCCAGGTACCCCCTGGCATTTCTTAGGGTCATGGATGGTGCTATGCCGACGACAGTAGTTTTCTTCCTAAGACCCAATTCCCTTCTAGAAGAAGAATTCTAAACGTAGAAGAAAAGCACCATCTCTCCTTCCAGAACCCGTTGGTTTTTCTCTTTCATACACCACAATAGCATCGTGACAGTGTTCTCCAAGGAGCTTGGCAGGCAAGAACAAGTTTGGTTACTACACTGGATTGCTTTTCTGAAGTCCACTAAAAAGTACCATTGATTCTGAGAGGTCACTCGAAACATACACCTGCCTCTCTGGTAACCACCATGTAATGTGGAAATGAATGTATCCAGAAGATACTGTGGCGGGATGTCTTGAGCATCCTGAAGCCTTTCTCTGAGCTCAGTGTGCTTCTGTTAGCAAATTCACTCAGAGTCAAACAAAGTATACGCAGAGCTGACACATGGCTGAGCAGTGTCCTGCAATAAACTGTTGTTACTTTTCTCTTTACCGTATGGCATATTCATTAGGGCAAGGACTGGGTTTATCTTCAATTTTGTATCCAGTTCTCCTTCCAGAGTGTCTACCAGGCAGACTCTCTGGAGGTGTTTGTTGAATGAAGAACAATCCTCTATTAGATACCTCCTTAGAATGAATTTCCAAATGTGCCTTCAAATTCAAATGGAGATACACCTAGCAGAAGCTAACACCTCCAAAGGATTTTAGAGCAAACTTACGAATGTGTAACTCTTCATTTAAATTTCCACCTACTTCTCTCTTTTCCTAGGTTAATACCCAGAATTGTAAGTCACTGGGTATCTAGTCATTCAGCTAATTGATACAGGAAAACTCAGGTCTTTGAATTATGTGAGGCTAGGCCAAACTGCTGTCACAAATAGACCCAAAATGTAAGGGCTCAAGCACAATACATATTTCTTTCTTTCTCACATAATAGTCCAGGGCAGATGCTCCATTGTTGGAGTGGGGGTGGGGGAGGAAGTTCTGCTCTCTGCATGGTCTCAGAGACCAGGCTGAGAGTGGCTTTGCCATATTCAACAACTGGCTTCCAAGGTCGTTATCACTGTCATCGTCATTCCAGCTCATGGGACATGGGAAAGAACATAGAGGAGGACATCTGGGAGGTTTCATGGCTACGTGGAAGTGGCATGCACCCCTACTTCTCACAATGGAAAGAACAGAGTCACATGGCCGCACCTAATGTCATGACTGGGGGATGGGGTAGCAGCTCATCAGCCACACACCTATCAAACTTGTCAATGCAGGATGCGTTTGGTGGCAGTAGAGAGACTTACTGATCTTGGATTAGGGAGAGTTCTTAGGTGTCTCCTCATCCAATGGCCAAGCCAGTACAAGCACTGATTTTCCTGCTTGATGTGCTCCCTGCCCTGTTGGGAGGGAAATGACATGTCTAAGGTCATTTTCTGATGTAGGGCACAGAGGAACACTAAGCATTGGTCTATGGGAGGAAAACAGGAAGAGTCTCTTCTTTCAACACACTCTTTGCCACTTGATAAAAATGATGATGCAGAGGAGGGAGAAAATAAATCCAGAGAAGCTTCCTACATGAGGAAGCCCATTCTTTGTGACCCTGGGAGGACAGGATTGTGCCACCTCCATGCTTTTGTCATCCTAGGGCTCACAGAATGGTGCCACATCACTGATGATATCACAGGATCCCCAGAAACCACAATCACCACTTGAATCATAACTGCTGCTGCTAGCTGGCTGTGGTTGCATTTCTAGAAAGATAATTGTTTTTGTGATTCTGGAGAAACCTAAACCTGCAGTTGACTTTAGAAGGCTTTCCTGCATTCTCATTGCCTATCTCGTGAACAGTCTTTCTCCTTAGCTTGGCTGTCCTAGCTTCTTCATGCCCCCCACTCCCCGCCAATATGTTTATTTACACAACTCCTCTCCAATCCTGGCTTGGTGGTACCTCCAACGGTTCTTGGACTTGCATATTCCTATCACTTCACCTCCCCGTGCAGACCACACCAGCCATCTCACTCCGTAGACTCCTGTTTTGGCCACTGTAGGTGCTTATTCACTGTTTGGATTATTGCATACATTTTTGCAATATTAATCATGTCCTCCAAGTGACACTGCATGCTCCTGGAGTGTTTGGAATTTGTCTTGTCTTTTGTTACTTCCTTAGGCTGGGGCACGGGGCAGTGAGCATCATGTTTGTAGACAATGGCGCTGTGTGAGAGCTTGGGAGACTCTGCAGTGACTTGAGCCAGGGACGTAGTTGAATATAACCTTTGGATGATAGTGATTGGTAAAATCCCTGGTGGCTAGGAGCAGAAGAGGAGACTTGGCAAGAGGAGAGAATGACAGAAGGAAGGGCTCCCACTTCACTCACAACAGTGCACACAGACATAGCTGGGTTAAGCCCTAATGGGCTGTGCCTGATGGCCTTGGACTGTCTGGGCAATGCCAGGGTGTTGGCCACCTGAGGGATGCTGCTGGAGGCTGGCGAGCATGTTCCTGGAAACACTCAGCTCAGTGTATAAGACAACAGCTTCCCAAAGAGATGGGGAGTCCGGAAAGCAAGGAAAGCTAGGCTTGTGGAAGGGCTTTGGGCCTCTCACCTACCTTTCCTGCCTCACCCGCCTAGGGGCCTTCCAGACAGTGCTTCTTGCCCAGATAAAGGACGGGACAGGGAGGGGCACCATCTATATCTTGTGTCAAAAAAGGTGTCAGACGAGCTCAGGCTCATCCTCTTCAAGCTGGAATTGAAAGGACTCCCAACTGCCACTAAACTCCAATCATTCAGGATATGGGTGATAAGCTCGCTTCTACTTGAAACTCAGGGTCTGTGTGGGAGCCTAGGATTCCTTGAGCAATTGTCCCATGGGGTAAAAAGTGTTTCCTCAGCAGGAAGGAGGAAGAAGTGCACAGGAAAGCCTTAGAAGACACAGCTCTACAGTGCAAATTGGCTTTGGACCTGGATGTAGGATGAGAAAGTCACCTAGACTCTCACCTCCTAGAAGGTTCCCTCGGAAATTCCCCCCTCTCCTCATGTCTTTCTCACTGGCACTGCTCCCCTCCCCCATCTCCACCCAGGGGCCATGAGATTTTTTTCTCTTCAACCTAAAAAGTGACAGGAAGTATGCAGGGGTGGGCGCTGGAGAAACATGGGTGAGATTCTGGAATGAAATCCGTAATATGGACTCTGCTGAGACCATTCAACATGTGCCTTTTTAAGGGTCCAAGTCCCAGTAGCAAATTTTGCAGTGTCAGCTGCTTCTTCCCTGGCAGCCCTCCCAGAGTCCTGGGTGTTTACTATGATTCCCCAGAGAAATGGAAGGAAGTCAGGGTGATCATGCACATGTCTTAATTCTGAGCATTTCTCTTTAACACCTCAGATGAGGCTGCTGGAGTCCCTGGGACACCACCCACCTTCCATGGCAGTGCTTTTTAAACTGCCAATTGCCACCCAATGGTGGCTTGTGAGATAATTCAGTGGGTCTTGCACAATGTTAAAATAACAGTAGAATAGAAAATATCAGAGCCTGGCACACAGTAAGGGAGGTATTGTTTTGTGAAACTTATGTTTCATCTTTAGGTACACCAAAAGGTCTAATGGGTAACCACAGAAGATGTGTTTCTTACTGTGGTCCTGGCTAAAAAAAAATTCTGAGTGATTCTATCAGAATGTCTCAGCTGATGCCAACTAATCCTGGAATTATGCAGAGTGAGGGTGAAGCCCAGAATGGGGGTGGGGAAGAAGATCCCAAAGAAAGTCTTGACCCTTTTTATCTGCCTTGACCACTTCTTGCAGCAGGTTCTGCAAGAGTACCTGGCTAGGAAGAGCTACCTTTTGGGAATTTAATTAAAAGGGATTCAGTGGTTAGCTATAGAAGTGTTAATCACATGCCCAGGGCTTTTCTTCCTCCCTGGAACCCCTGTGAACTTCTGAGATGCACAGCCTGGCAGAAGATAACCCTGCTGTGGCTTGGAAGAAAGGAGAGAGGAGAGGCTGGCCTGCCTCACTCCTGCTTTCCCTTCCCTTTCCCAGGCCTCCTTCCCCACCACCCCAGGGGGAGGGAGATTGCAACAGGCAGGCAGGGCAGCCATCTGGTGTGGTGGGAGGTCCCAGTATCTGGTAGCCTCTTCCTGCTAGGTCAGATCCACAGTGGCCTAGGAAGACCTTTTGGGGTAGAGAACAGTGCTTCGGGGGGAGGGGAGGGCGGACTTCAGTCTCATGGTCTCACACCCTTTATGTCTAAGTCTAAGAGTGACAGGCGTGGCTTGTTAAAGACACAGGAGTAAAAAGCAAAGGCATGGGGACAAAGAGATGGGCTCTGCAGGACCCTTAAGAGTCAAAAAGGATGTATTTGATACGACAAGCAAACAGAAAGGACATTGTTGGGGGGGAGGGGGAGAGGGAGGAGGGAGGGAGGTTTTGGTGATGGGCAACAATAATCAGCCACAATGTATATCGACAAAATAAAATTTAAAAAAAAATAAGTTATGTACATAAAAAATCAATCAATCAATCAATCAATCAATCAGTAAAAAAAAGAGTCAAAAAGGAGCAACAAGGAGGCCCAGCAGCACTGGAGAGCTTCTTAGCAGAGCCATTCCAGAGCTTTGTTATTATTTTCCCAAATGGAAGCATCTTTACAAGATCAGGTGTCATACTTTGCCCAAGGTACCAGCTACAATGTGGCTAAGAAACCTTGCCTGAGGTAATTTCTAGAAGTACATTCTTCTTTTGACTCTTCAGGGTCAGGGTTTCTGTTCCATTGTGGTGTTGTACTTGTTGGTTTGCTCATTGTTGGGCTAGAAAAGGCCTCTGCAGGCCTCACGTCTATGAGAAGATGGGAAGTGGAAATGTCCCCAGCCACTCTCCTCTCAGATTTCCTCCCAGGTCGCAGCAAGGAGAACTGATTGGGAGGGGCAGGTCTCCGCCCCACCTGTCCACATGGTGGAGAGTGACGGGTGTTTGTAGCCAAGAGTTCCCTGAGAGGTTAGGGAATACGCACCCGCATATGCATCTATGCGGACTGTTTGCCATGGCCCCCCACCTTTGAGATATTTGTTAGGGTTACTACACATCCCACAATGTAACGACACACGGGCATCCTTACATGTGCGAGGTCTTCAGAGTCACGTCTTTGGAATGCGTGACCACCCCATAAACTAAACTAATGGAATCTTTCCCAAACATCTGCTCTTAAAACTAAAACAAACAACCCCCCCCCCAAAAAAAACCCTCAAAATAAAAAAACGCAGATTAAGCAAGAGAGAAGAAAAATAAATCCAGGGAAATAGGATAGGCTCTTCAAAATAGCTTTTTCAGAAGCATGTCTTGCTTGAATTGGAAGGTGGGGACGGTGCTGCGGCCACATTTCTGTCTGCCACGGGCCCAGGCTGCCTAGACCGGCGCCCTTGATTGAGTTTCGAGTGTGTGTGGCATTAAAATCCAAGGTACTTCTGGCTGGTTAGCGAGAAAGCGGTGTGGACTGGCTATGCCAAAGAACATTTAGTGGTTTCTACTGACTATTCAGTTCGGCACAGAAGACTCTGCTGTTCTGACTGGAACCTCTCTCTCAGGATTTATTACTTTTCTTACAAACCTCCCTTCTCATTGGCCATGCAGATCGTGCCCTGTGTATATCCATGTCCTCCTTGTGGTTATGGCCCCTCCTGTCATCTAAATAGCAATCTTTCCGTCCAGCTGGGTTGGGGACCTTCTTTTCTCTCCCAGTTCATTGCAGTTATTTCTGTCTGTGCTGGGCTGTCATCCTGTTGCTGCCTCTTGTTTTGACTTAGATTTAATCTTGTGTTTTAAAGCAACATCTTCTGATTATGAAATAATTTATACATTTTACAGAGAACATGAAAAATACAGGAAAATATAAGGAGAAGATCAATAGTCATTCCTAATTCCATCCTTGGAGATAGCTGTCCTGTATATATATATATGATGGTTTTGCTGCTTATCTTTTTTCTGTGTATGTTTCTATTACATGTGACAGTTTATTATATTTATGTCACACTGTTGATGTATTTTTGTCTCTCGCTTTATCCACTTAAGGGTATCAACACAAGTATTTTCCTAGTCAGGACTCTTCCCAAAGCACACAAATATTCTATTGAATGAGGGAGGATTGTAATTCATTTATTTATCATTTCCAGAAAGGTTGTGTTTACTTACGCTCGCATCAGCAGTGTATGAGAGTGCCTGTATCACATCAAGTGTCATGAATGACTATCACATTATCACTATAAGATGAATTTAGGGGGAAATACCAGTGAAAGATACAGCAAAAGATGCAGGGCAGGCAGGAGAGCCATCAGACTGACTCTGGGCCGGCAAGAGAGGAAAGGATTGGGTAGAAGAGTGTCCAACTGCAGTGTCATTCTAAGAAAACTTTGGGGAGGGGATGAGGATTCCCTATACCAGTCTGTTGCAAGAGGAATTCTGTGAGGGCAGGAATGGGCTGGCGTGAGGCCCCTGTTCCTGTGGCAGCTTTGGCTGGGGATCACCGGAGGGCAGTAGCTGAGGCTGTCAGTCAACACTGCTCCCCAGGGGCGGGTTCTCTGGAAGGAGACCAGACTCACACATCCCCTTTTCCCCCATGGCCACCCCACTTTACCTGATCAACAGTCAATATAGTAAAAACCTTTAATTATTAACTGCAAAAATGGTCTCATTTTGCTGGTTTACACTTTTCTGATTAACCTTGAAATTAAGCATTTCCCACGAATTTAATTACATGCTACTATTTCTCCTAAGAATGGTGGGTCTGGGTTTCTCTGATGCCTGTGATGTTTTCCTTATTGACGTGTTAGAATATTTGCTATATTAAGCCCGTTAACTCTTTATTCATTTCCTTGAAATATTTTTAACCAATTTATAATTTTCCTTTATATTTTATGTAGGATATTTAAAATATGTTTTTGAATAACCCTTCTGTTATGATCACTTTCATTTACCTCATGTTCAGAAAGCCCTTGCTCATCCAGACTTTAGTTAATATACACCAATATTTTCTTACAGATATTTTTGGATTCATTTTTTGCATTTAATTAATACATTGGGATTTTTGTGGGGCATATGGTATAAGGGAGGGACTAAACTTGATTTTTTTCCCGATTTAGCCACATTTTACAATTTTACTTCTAGGTAATCCAACCATTAACCATTGCTTTCTGGTGATTCTTTTCCCAGATTTAACTTAAAACATGTAACAGATTTCAAGACTGTCTGGTTTGCGTCATTGATTGGCCTGCAGAATCTTGTACCAGCCCCACACTATTTTAATTACTGTATCAACAATAATAACTATCTCATAGGGAAGGTACCTCCTTGATATTATTTAAACACCTCTTAACTCTTCTCATCTTTTTAATTTCACCTTCTAGAGTTTTATCAAGTTAAAAAAAAAAGTTTCCACTGGGACTTAATTTGGATTGCATTTCATCTAAAAATTGAAAGCATTAACGGCATTAATGTATTCAATATTTGAATCCAAGGTTATATCCCTATATTAACTCTTCTATTAATCTCCTTAAAAAGTTTGTTTTTAATATAGATCTTGGACATTTCTCATTAGCGTTGATTCTGAATTTATTTCTACACTCTTGTGAGTGCAGTTTTGTCCCTATATTTTCTGCTAGTTATTGGAATAGGAAAGGTATTGATTTTGGAGATTTTGGTGTATTTATCATGTATCTGACCACTTCCCTAAATTCTTACTAGTACTAACAATTTTATAGTTGATGTTCTTCTAGAACCTTGGTGCATACTCATAGTCTACAAATATCAAACATTTTGTTTCCTTCTTTCTACTGTAGGGTTTGAAAACAAGTCAGTGTGGGTCCTGTTGCCTCAGTTGTTTTTGAGTTATGGGGTTGAATTTATTTTTAGATTTCAAATAACTTTAAATGACAGCATGTTATATTATTGTGTTTATCAAAATGAAGAATGGGTTTAGAAGGCTCGAAAGTGCCATTTTGGAGTGCTAAATGAATAGGATGGCCTGTATTTCAGTAGAGTTCTCATGCTTTCTCAATGGAGTGGGTATATAGTTCCTGAAAATTCCAGGAGTGCTGTTATCCCAGGATGCTGTTTTCCCTTAGTGCTGTAACAGGCAGTACAGCCAGAGCAGGAATGAAATCTTCCAGGAAACGAGTCATGGGTCGGAAGAGCATGGGGTTGAGAAAGCACACACAGGCAGGCAGGGCCAGTGTTTCCCCCTGAACATGCCAACCAACAAAAAGTAACCCCAGACAAACCCTTGCCAGACTGTCCTCATCACAGTGCCTTTAATCAGGTGTTCCAGGACATATTTCTCAGCTGTTCGTTCACATACTCTGAGAGGCACATGGAGGGATTAAAGGAGGTAAATATCTAATTTTTAAAAAACTTAAAGGGATGGCCAGTTAGCTCAGCTGATTAGAGTGTGGTGTTATAACCCTAAGGCCAAGGGTTTGCATCCTGGCACCGGCCAGCTGCCAAAAAAAAATGGAAAAAACTTTAAGTGTTTCTAAACAATTTCGCTTTAAAGCAAAGTGTGGATGCTGTGTGTGTGTGTTGACTGTACCTGTGGGGTAGTTCAGGGCCACTGTAGACATCTTCAGAACTCAAGTCCTGCAGTGGCTTAACTCAGCTGATCCCTGCTAGGCACCGTGATGCTTTCTGACCATTAGCCATGTTAACTCTTTTGCTTAGCCCTCTGTTATTTGCTTTAGACCCATAACCAACTTGTCAGTTAAAAATAGGAAGCAAAGGGAATCTTGATGGTAAATTACAAGTTAGTGTGGAGCACAAACACGAAAATGATTCCACCGATTTGCTGCAGGATAACCCTTACCAGATCTTTAAGTTACACTCACCAAAATCCTTAGTTTGAAGAATATTTCTAAGTACTCTTACATCGAGAAGTCTCTGGCACCTCAAAAACCAGTATTCAAAAAGAAAATGAACATGCATTTCAGGGAATTGGGAATAAAAGATTTCCTTTGCTGCAGTTATGTGTGGAAATGTGGAACGTACGTTATCATTCTCTCTTATCATTCAGAAACAAAACACAAAAATTATGAAAATGGCAGGTTTTTTTTGGGTGCACAAATTCACGCAATTTAAAAAATCATACCATGAAACCAGCCCTGATCTATTTTTGAGGATGTGACATGTGGTGAAATTTCAATCTACCTTTACAATTTTTATTTGATTTTTTTCAAATCAAACACGGGACCTCATTTTGAAACAGTTGTTGATTGGGCTTTTTCTTCTAGCTGGACACATTCTGAAAACAGGTGTAAGCAGATGTACCTTACCCTACAAACACATTTCTGAAAATCATTATAAAATACTCAATTAACTTTGAGCAAATTAGTTTCCTGTATCCTTCAAGAAATACATGTTTTCAAAATGTCACCCAGTAAGTAAAAGTGTTGACATGCTGTATAATAGCTGATTAGAAGTAGGACCAGTTGTCTATCAAGGTATTTCTAATTTATGGGAATGGAATCAATCGTGTTATTGCATAGAAGAGAACTCAACCACCCCTACTTCTCTATAGTGGGGGGGGGCTATATTGTATCTGGTTCATCTAAAAGTGGTTCCAAATTACTGACAGATATGAATGAATGCCAGCTGACATTCCTATTTACCCACACTAGAAATTCTTGTCTGATAAAAGACAGTTTCTATGTGCCTTATTTTGTTGTTAAAGTACAGGTTTCCCACCTGTATCCAATACAGGGATCTGAATTGATCTCATGTAGCACATTTCAAAGCATTTCTTATCAATGGAGTCAAAACTCAGGACAAACTGGAGCCTTATGTTATTTCTAACAGATTTCTCCTTGGGTTGATAAACAGCATGCCTATTATCTTGAGGTCACTATGCTTAAATCCTTGTTTCTTGTGTACACTAGCCAAAGACATCTATAACTTGGATTTAATTAGGAAAGAAAAGGCATTTATTAGAATTTTAAAAAATATTCAAAATTATAAAAGTAAATCATGAAAATAGCTCTTTATTGTAAAAATATCAAATATGAAACTATAGGTACTAAAAAGCAAATGCTCTAATTTATCTGCTCCCATCCTTCCCTCTCCCCAGTACAACTCCCTTCCCTGGTCTGATGGGTAAACTCTAGTCCTCCACCAAGGATTTATTTTCTCTGAGATTTTGTTGTTGTTGTTGTTGTTTTGTTTTGTTTTTTAATGGCAGAGACATTTATAATAACAATTTGATAAGATGTGGCCTTTGACCTGGAAGATTTTTTTTTTTTTTTTTGGTTGGGGTTGGTATCAATAGTTCTCACAAGAGAGTTAAATTAGAAGGAGCGATCACTTGATAGGCAGTGAGGGAGGAAATCTCACCCTTACATGTTTACTGGAGGTTGCTCTTGAGAGTTGGTTACAAAGCAACGTGTGGCCAGTGCAGCTTGACATATTTATGTTGCTAATCATCCCAATTAAATATCACGTATTTAAAAAGGGAGGAGGGAGGGGGGTTTCGGTAATGGGCCACAATAATCAACCACATTGTATATCGACAAAATAAAATTAAGGAAAAAAAAAATAAAATAAAAAATAAAAAATAAAAAAGAGTGGTCAATGGAGCCAAATGTGATAGAATCGATGACACTCGGTCCCAGAGTAGAAATGAAGTTAGTTTTTTTTCGGATTTGTACTGTGTACCACATTGAACACGATCAGCACTATTTATGAATGAGAGGGTTGAAGACTTTTCTGTTTAGATTAATAATCTGTTTCTAGGAGAACAACCCATGGGAAAGTACTCCCCCCTGCAGCTCTAACTAGGTAGGGCCCCCCCATTGCCTATAGTAAAAAATACCTTAGAATTTTGGCTTAGATAATTAACTCTTTAGTGCGATATACAGAATAAAAGATCACCAACAGGTGACCATATTCCCCAGGCAGACAGAATGGACCAAATATATAGAAGTAATGTAAATATAGCTGGCTTCAGTTTTTTTAAATTGAGAGAAGCT
Source organism: Cynocephalus volans (assembly GCF_027409185.1). Taxonomy (NCBI): domain Eukaryota; kingdom Metazoa; phylum Chordata; class Mammalia; order Dermoptera; family Cynocephalidae; genus Cynocephalus; species Cynocephalus volans. The sequence continues at coordinate 50,573,634 of NC_084462.1, forward strand.
AATCTCTTCCCTTAAAAAACTCACTTGAGCATTCTTCTTAGTTATGCAGTGTATTAGACTGTTCTTGTTGCTTATAACAAAATACCTGAAACTGGGTGATTTATAAAGAAAAACAAAATTTATTGCTTACAGTTTCTTTTCTTTTTTTTTTAAAGATGATCAGTAAGGGGATCTTAACAGTTGACTTGGTGTTGTCAGTACCACGCTCTCCCAGTGAGCTAACCGGCCATCCCTATATAGGGATCCAAACCTGTGGCCTTGGTGTTATCAGCACCGCACTCTCCCAAGTGAGCCATGGGCCGGCGCTTGCTTACACTTTCTGAGGCTGGGAAATCCAAAGTCCATCTAGTAATGGCAACAGTGACCCAGGAGAGAGAGACAGACAGAGAGAGAGACAGAGAGAGAGAGACAGAGAGACAGAGAGACAGAGAGACAGAGAGAGAGACAGAGAGATTCCTCTTTCTTCTTTTAAAGCCCTCAGAACATGCCCCTGACCACCATTTTTAACCCATTCACTACTGCACAGTCCCACAATCCAATCACCTCTTCAAGGCTCCACCTTTCAATTACCGTAATAGGATTTCCCACCCTCCTCACAGTCACAGTGGGGGCTGAGTTTCTAATAAATAAAACTTGGGGGACAAAATTCAAGCTTCAGTGAATTTGGGGGGGGGAGACATAATTCAATCCGCTACATGCAGAAACAGAGTAAGCACTCATTTTTAAAAAATGGATTTAGAGTGTTCCAGAACCTTCTGCGACTTGCCCCAAATCTCCTGAATGCAAAGCTAATTAATTCCATGAGGAAGCAGGCCTATTTTCATAGGAGCTAGGGTCTTCTGGGAAAGACTCCAACTCCAGTTCCAGATATCCAACATTCTGTGTTTTTTGGGGGATAGATAGAAGTGGACCAAATTAAGGTACAGTATAAAACCTTGAGAAAAGACTGGTGACCCAGGCTCACTATAAGCAAGGTGCAAGGAGGGTGTGAGTTGGGGGAAAAGGTGGGATTCTAGTATAGTGTGTGTTGAGGGTGGAGGCGGCTCCTTACCCAGCCACACAGGCATACTGGATGTGCTTTGGAAATAGTGACTGAGTGTGTATGTGTGCTCAAGGGTGGAATTACCCTGGAATGAGTTTAATGCTGTGGAAGTGGGACGATCTTTCCTTGAAGAAGCCTGTAGCCAGTACAAGGACCAGCAAGGAAATCATCGCTGCTGGATGAGCATGTGGGGGGAACTGCTTACGGTCAGTGTTCAACAGTGACACCGTGTGACAGCAAGACCCAACAGTGAGAGAGAACCAGTCAGAATCCAGCTTTCTTTAACCATGACATTTCAAAGGGCCGACACAATCTTCACAAAGAGTGAAAATCCAGTCAAAGTCCAAAGCAGAGTGGGGCTTGTTCAATCAAATTCCTGGAAGTAAAACTTTCTGGTCAAATGAGGTACTTCTCAAGGACTCTCACTAGAGATTCACAGCAAGAAGCAAGGACAGCATTCAGACACATTAGCTTTGTGCATCCTGAGAGGTGAGCTGGCTGGGGGTTCAGGCTGCATAACAGATTCAGCTGGGCGTTATCTGGGGGCAAATGCCCATGTAGATCCACCCTAGGGAGTGTGGCTTTTCAGTTGTGAGTAACCTACAAGTAGGTTGGACTAATTTCAGTTGTACAGCCACAGGTAAAGGGTATACAGGCTGTAAATTGGACACCAGAATGGAACTTCACTCTCTGGAGGGATTTCTGAGCACTTCCCACCCCTCTGCCCACCTGCTCAGAGAGGAAGGACTGGGAAGAAGACCCACACCAGAAGGGTAAGGCCCCCAGGGCAGGTAAAATGTGGGCAAAATTTCCATTTCTGGAATTAGGCTCAAAACCATGTAGGCCTTTTCAAGAACAAGTCATAGAAATGTAGAACAGAGAAGGGCCCAACACAGAACAAAAATCTAGGGACCCAATCTTTCTGCACCTGAAAGGTTGTTGATTGTTCTTATTGTGTGGTTGCTGTGTTTCTCTTTAGCCTGGGGTCTCATGGAAGGGAATGTTGAGGTCTCAGGTCACAGGAAGCCCCAGTAACCATTCACCCCCAAAGGCTGCTGCTAGCTGGTGTGAACGTGAGAGTTACTGCCGGAGAGCCCTTTTATCTCACGCTTTGGAAGGAAGCTGGGGAGAAACCATCATCAGCCAACTAGTACAGTTGTAGAAAGCTCACATTCAGCTGGGAAAAGAGAGAACTGAAATGTCCTAGAGCCTCTTTCTCTAGTTTAACCTTCATTTTTCTCAGATCACTCTGGGCATTTTCCTACCAGCACTTATCAAATTGTAAATATAAATTTCGGCTATTATTTGATTCATGTCTGTCTTATCCCTCTAGTCTGCTGGTTTCCTGAGGATAGGGGTCCTGCCTGCTCATCACTTTACTCTCTCATGAGTGCACAGGAGATTTAAGTGTGTGTAAGTGTGCACCTGTCAGCCCTTCAGGTTGCAAGGTAGAGAGGGAGATGGTGTCAAAGATGGGGAGCCAGGCAGGGAGAGGGGCTGGCTCACCTAGGAGGGGGAGGGACAGAGCTTCTGACCACAGAAGCTGGCCAGGTGGTGTCTGGGGGTGCTGGAGGCCATTTTGGGTTGGTGGGCTGCTCAGAGCAGCGTGTGCTCCAAAGCCATCTATGGAAAGGATGCCCCCCCAGCCCTGCCCACTGCCGATATTCTTCTATGCTAGTTTCAGACTTTTAATTCTATACCTTCCTTGTCAGGATTGACTGGGGCAGGTGGATGGAAAGAAAGATGGCGGCGGGGGGGGAGCGTCTCCCAGGCCCCAGGAGAGTTAGCGAAAGTTGGGGGAGCCATTGCCATGGCTTACAAATATCCCCCAAACAGATGGGGTTAGTATTTGATTGGGAGGAAGGTTGGCTGAAGAGGAGAAGTGCAAAGATAAAAGTAGGAGCTGACACTCTCATGGCAGGTCCTGGGGGAAGGGCTGGCACCAGTGCGTGGACAGTTCCTGCCACCATCTCTCAGGTCTCCCTCAGTTTTTATAGTGCTGAGAGCCCCATCATTTGTGCTCGCAGGTAAGAGCTGCTCCAACAAGGCTGCCCTCTCGTCTGGAGCCAGGATCCCTGGTACCAGCGCCCATCAGGAAATGGGCCAGGGCTGCCAGTCCCCTGAACTCAGCTCCAGGAAGGAAGAATAAGTATAAATCACCCAAATTTATAAAAATTTCTTAATATCAAAAGATCCCAATCACCTCCACCCAAGCCACTATCTTGCTCTCCAGACTGCTGGGTTAAAAAATCCATCATCCCATGCTAATGTAGGAGAAGGCAGAGCTTGGGCCTGGATCCAATCCACAAGCAAAGACTTCACAGTTGAGATCATTGCTCATTTGCCTGTCTTTTCTATGGAGCCATGAGTATCTAGGGGCAGAGTCTGTGATGTGTTCACTTAGCATCTCCTGGACTGGCACCATGCACCCACCGGAAGCATCTAATCAGTGCTTAGGGAATGGATGTGCTCTCAAAGCTGCAGTCCTGGTACCGCCACCGAGTTTCTGTTCTGGTCAATGTTAACATAATTACCATGAAATCATCAGGACATGAGGCTGGACCACATTGTGTAGCTCCTACCTGCATCCTTGACATTTACAAGGCAGGACAAATTAAGTTGGGGTGAAAAGGCTTCAGAAAACGTTGGATCAGTAAGTGCTGGAGGGTCACTTACAAACCACTGAGTCCAAAGACCTCATTTTAGATGTGAGGCAGCCATGGCCCGAGAGGCATGGGAATGTCATTTTCTTTGCCCTGCCTTCCTGAGGCTGGGTCCAGTGTGCACCCACGCCTGATACAGCCTGGGGTGTGGAGCCCTGTGGTCAGTCTGTCTTAGGCTGCAGTGGCTTCCGCGGCTTGGGCTGCTGCCTTTCATGGCACCCGCTCTCCTCGCCCCCTGCCGCCCCCCACTGCCAAGTGGAGCAAAGGAAGATTTCAGCCATGAGGCCCTACGCCCAGGGGACTGGAGACCCAGAGTCGCCAGATGTGAGAACCGGGGGGGGGGGGCAGTCAGTATAAGGCGAAAGACACAGCAGGGCATACTCCAGAATACTTCACCCTCCAACAAACATGCTCGGGGCTGGAGGAAAAGCCCACAGAAGTTGAGCTGGACTTCTCTTGTATTACCTTCTGGTGCCACCCCTAGAAGGCTTTTGACTGCCGCAAAGCCTGTACCCCCCAGCATGGGTAGTACCCAGGGCCAGGATGCTGGGTGAGGAGGCCACAGTGCTGACCACAGGTGCTGTTCCAGAGGCAGAGGCGTAGGACTTAGATGCCCTGGCAATGTCAGAGAGGAGAAGCCAGCAAGGACCCCCCTAACCCATCGAGTGTGACTTAGAAATGGCTCCTCAGAAGAAACAGCAGGCCTGGGCACCACGAGAAGTGCCTTCGTCTCTGGACAAGGGAAGGCTTGGTTTTGTGCACTGTGAGGAACACAAGCAGATAGATGATCAGATCATGCCCTCATTCCTGGGCATAACACACGTTTCCACAGAGATCCCCAGCACTGTCAGCAACCTGTTGGTAACGAAGCAGGTCTCAGCCACACGGAAGTGGAGCTGATGGGATTCCTCCTCCGCCACTGAGCTGAGAGAGAGGAGCAGCACGGCCTCACCAGGGACCAGTCAGCTTGGGGCCCAGCAGGGCTGGGTGGCACCCCAGCTGTCCGCCCTGAGCTGCCCTGCCCTGCCAGTATTGCTCATGGCAGAACGACACCCAGGCCTGGGGAGCAGGTTCTCTGAGGCCTGAAGAGAAGGGGAGGGACAGCCGAGAGGGGGAGGCAGGCACATTGGCAGGCGGGAATCCTGCGGTGCGACATCAACGACGCACCATCTCCCGATAACCCTACGGTCAGGGCTCCTGCAAGTGAACTCTTTCCACCAGGCTCTCAAATAACGACTGGACCTTCACTGTGTCGTGCATGGTATACCCAGTCCTCCCAAACCGGAAACCTGGATGTCACCTTCATCTCCAGCACAACCCGTTGACATGTCCCGCTGGCCACCCCTCCCCAGCCCCTTCACAGCTGCGTTCGCCAGAACCTGCATGCCCACACCCTCCAGAGGAGGCCAGCCTTGGCTGCCAGTCACTGAAGTGTCTGCACACCTTCATGATTGGTCTCCAGGCTCAACTCTTCTAGTCCATTCCATGTACCTCTGACAACCGACTCACCCCCGGCACCATCAGCACCTGCCACTTCCCAGCTCACAAAAAAAACCCTTCCACAGCTCCCCATTGCCTACAGATTAAAGTCCAAACTCTCTAACTTGGTGTGGAAGACCAGACCCTGGTGGCCCACCACCTTTCTCTTTAGTCTTGTCCCTCCCTCCTCTTGCACAGATGCCTGTCATCCCGTCACGGTTTCTGAGCTTTCAGGCACACCCTGCCTTCAGTTACCTAATTTGTAAGCTCTCCCTATTACAGAATCCAGTTTCACTCAGATTCCCACTGAATCACCCTCCACAGTGAAGGCCTGCTCCCCTCCCCTGGACTCTCCTGCCTGGCTATCTTTAGGGATCTTACCAACGGATTAGTTTCTTTTTGATGCATGGTAAGGATGCCTGTATTTGTGCCTCTTTCTCTCCAAAGACACTGTAAATTCCTTGAGGGCATGGATTGTGTTTTCCAGCTCTCAGAAGCCTCAGCTTTGAACAAAGGGCTGGGGGACTGTGCTTGCTGCTGGCTTGTGGGTCTAAGACTCTCCCTCCTGTGAGTCCCAGGATCAGGTCTAGGGGAGTCATGACGTTCAACTAGAGAGCTACATGCTCAACACATCAAGTGTGGGCTAGAAAAAACCTGGGCTGAGATGAAATGAGCAGGGAGAAAGGAAGAGGGGAAGGGAGAGAGCCAAGAGCTGGCCCTTCGTACTATTGAGGGAAAAGGGGAACTCTCTGTACCCATCAACAGGGAATACCAACACTGTCCTGACCCTGGGGGACATATCAAGGGGCTGCAGATCAGTGGGGGTGGGGCTGGGAATCGTGTTGTGAACATGACAAATGCCATCTGTTTGAGCAACATGAATGTCACAAGCAACACAGAGCAACCTTTATCATCCAGAGAGGAATGGAGAGAATGTGGGTGTGGGAGTGGTGGCTTTGAGATGAGGGGCAGAAGCCTGCAGATTTCTCCTGTCAAAACTAGAAGACTCTGTCAAGTGATCACCAAAGCCTTACCCTTCCCAAGCTAGAACTTAATGCCATCTCATATGTCTCCAAACGCACACATCAGGGGTGTGGGTGATGAGCCACCCTCCGCTGCATTCTCAGGGATGGTCCCTGCTATGGAAAGGGTTTTCTAGATAGAGAAGAGGGGGCTGGGATCTGAAAGATGGGTCCTCTGCAAAGGCTGGTGCCCAGGTCTGCACAGGCTGTGGTGCCAGCCAATCCTTGTCCTGGGGATGCGGACAGCACCAGCCCCCACCCAGTAGCAGGCTCTGACCTCCCCCTTTCCTCTCTCATGGAATGTCTTCTTCCGGTCCATTCCCTTCCCACCAGAGCAACCTTGGGCACCCCAGGCCCAGCCCTTGTTTGCCCCATAATTTTGTAAATGCTGGGAAGAAAGAAGAGGTGTGTGGGAGGACCAGGAATGAGATTCAGAGAAGACAGCCACAGAGACGGACATGGGCAGAGCCCTGCCATGCCCGGCCTGCCCTCCTGAGGTTCTGCTGGGAGCAAAAATTCCCTACAGAGCACAGGTCCAGATTCCTGGAAGCCTCCTAGAGGGAGGGGGAGGAGAGGGCCCTCTCCAATTGGTTCAAATTTGAAACTTTCCTCAGTATCCCTTGAGAATAAAAGTCTGCCAAAGTGCAAGGCCAAGGGTCGCAAACCATTAGTGGGCTGTGAAATCAGTTTAGTGGTTTACAGCCAGCACTGTAAAACAACAGATTGAGAACAAAAACCTCAGGGTATCACTTACAAAAAAGGTGTTTTTGGTTTTATTTTTCAGTTACATGCCTATCTATCCACATGTATGCCTATACCTATATTATATCTAAATATCTGCCGAGTTTAACAACTTTATTTCCCACTCTAGTTTTGTGGTCAAAAAAGTTTGAAAGACGTGGGTCTGGGCAAGAGCATCATTGCTGGGCTTGGCTGGCCCTGGTGGAGTCCAGGAAGACCAAGCCAGTGGGGAGAAAAGTCAGAACTGAGGTTCAGGGCCTGTCTTGGTTTCATGGACCTGACAGCCTTTTCAGGCCCCTCCTGGAATTAGGTGACCACTTCATAGGGCCCCTGGGTGGGAAGGACTGTTAGGGGAAACCTCCTTTTCAGGACCCTACACATGTTTCTAGCTGTCTAAATAATGTGGCTCTTCATTGCTGTGGGACCTCCCACATTAGCTTCTGAGATGTGCAGACTGGAAAAGAGAGCCTGGCAGAATGTGGGAGAACTGGATAACGGTTAGGCAGAATGGGAAGAGAGGACTTTGTTAGCACATGTCAGCAGCCTCTGGGGCAGGCTGGTGTTTGAGCTTGGAGATGGGCAGGACAGGCATTTGTCCTTGCTAAAGCATGAAATCCAAGATCCCCTGGAAGAGTTGGAGGTGCCAGGGTTGGGCTCTCTTCCCAGCAGATCAAAGTGCCCAACTGGAAGAGCACTAGAGAAAGCACCTGGTCCTGGGGAGGGGGCAGCTCCTGCTCAGTTCCTCAGTCACAGTGGCCACTTCTGCTAGCTATGAGCTGCATCAGAGAAAGAGAAAAGGGCATAAGGAATGCTCCACAAATCACTGAGGGTTACAGAATAGCATCCAGAATGCTACGAGAGAGGAGAAAGGACGTGAATGTGCGTGGGTGTACACATGATGCTCCTGTGTGGTGCCTAGTGGTGACAGCATTTGGCTGGGAGGAAGCACAGGGACACTTCGGGGCCTGAGTGGTAGGCATGCTCACCCAGAGAGGTGGCACATTTTACTAAGGAAAACTTTGAAGAGCATCTAACACACTGCCTTGAATATACTATGTGTTTAATTTTGTTAGAGGAGTGATTTTACCAAAGATTTCAGATTTATTTTTACTCATCAATCACTGTAGAATCCAGGAAGAGGGCCGCTCAGAGGTGTGTCTGTCCCTGTGCTGTGGGCAGCATGCAGAGTCACTGAAATTGGGACTCTCATGTTAAATGGAAGCTCTGGCATTTGAAGCTTAGGGTTCATTGTTCTTTGCTTTTTTCAAAATCCCTTTTACTTCCCCACTGATAGCCAGCCTTCCCCATACCTGTTATCCCCCCTCCCCGGATGTGAACTTCAGTTTGCTCCTGTTTGGGAATAGGAAGAAATGATCCTGACTCAGGGATTCATTGCTGAGCTCAGGTGAGAGAGCAAAGGCTGCCTGTAACTTGTCATTGTCATTATCTCTGAAGACACCTGTAAGCAACAGTGGACTGCACGCTAGTGGCCGCTCCTCACAGCTCTTTCTGCAAGCACTGGCCATGCCTCATTGGCTAGCACTGTGCCTAGGTGAGGGGACCTGGGTAGGGGTGAGAGCAGAACCTTTGGCTTCTAGGAGGCTCTATCTTGGTGGGGAAAGCATGGAAACAGAGACATGCAATAGAAGATAGTAATGGCCAGGGTAACTTTAAGTACTACTGTCTGAAACAGAAATTCACCGCTATTGTTGCTTTAAAATGGGGTGCATTTTGCAGATTTAACTTCTTGATTAATGGGGAGAACTTCTGAGACCCTTGGAAGCACACTTCCAGATGCTTCAACTCTCAGTGTGGACTTGAGTCAACTAAACTATTCCTTATGGGCAAAGATTTCCAGGAAGGCTGGTAAAATGGGTAATCGCAACAGTAGTTCAATGGCGACACAGTGGCTCTTTTAAAAATAAACAGGCCTGCCATCTCTTACTCTGCTAGAAGGTGGTAAGTACTAAAAGACTCAACCAGGATTCCTAATTAATGATTCATGTTTGCATTCCCCAATTCTTCATTGAGGTGCCCCAGGGCACTGTAACAAACTCACAGAAGTGCCACAGAATATTTAAAAATTTTCCAAGTGACCACAGTGACATCTGTCAGACACCACGCTATTAAGTTGTTTGGACATAACTACCTACTAATAGAACTGCTAGCTATTTCTTTTAGCCTAGGGGCACTGCAAATTATTTCTGAAACACTAAGGGCATCCTGGACTGGAGAATGTCTGCCATGAACTTGATCTTGATTCACAGTAAACACCTAGAGTTCAGCCCCAAAGGCAGCCATAACTCTTGCCTTTTGAGGAAGGAAACAGCTGGGTAGCTCAGAAACTTTGTGTTTTCACCACTGGGCGTGCCCCCAACTGACACACAAGTTGGCAGATTTGCCTCTAGGGCCATCAGGAAACAGGTGGCCTCACCTCCACCTTCTTGACCTCGTCCCCTTCTCCCTTGCAGGCCAACAGCCTGGATCTCAGCTACCCCTTTCCACCCACTAGCTTTCCTATGCAGGCCCTGATGTGGCCTGTCCCACCTCTGTGCCCTGCCTGTGACTGTGGGTTTGCTGTCCCCAGGCTTTGCTGCTCCACCGTTGCCTTCAACTGCCATCGGAATTTTCTCTTGTTAAAATTCTCAGCAGTTGGTGTCCTGATTCTGCAGCCAGGGGAACTCTCAGGCCCTGAGGACCAGATCAGAGCTTTCTATGGGGACCCAGCAGCTAGTACAGTAGAAATTCCCTGTGAATATGTGATAAATCCATTTAATAACTTAAGTCACATCTCTTCCTGACAGATCAAAGTACCCAACTGGAAGAGCACTGGAGAAAGCACAGGGGTTACCTGCCTTACAATTTTCTGGGTCCTCTTACTGCTTTTGCTGAAGAAAAACTTGATGTGAAAGCCAGTAGGGGAACTTGACAGGAAATCGAAATAATAGAACAATGGCGACACAGTGGCTGGGGGACCTTGGCCCTGATGTGGCCCTTCTCCTGCCCCCTGGTCTAGCCCATTCTTGGCCAGGGCTCTTGTGTCCTTCCAGGCAGGCAGCTGAGTGCACGCAGCCCACAGAGATGGGGCAGGGCTGGATGGGGATTTAGGTGCTGGATTGAATAAGCCTTTTTCCCTTCTCGTGGCAACAGGGAGGGGAAACTAACATCCCCAAGGCTGAGGTGCCCATGTCCCTTGCCCCCTGGGGCCTGCCTCCCAGGGCTGCTGGACTCCTGTTCTGGTGATTCACTGCGTGTGTGGGGGAGAGGGCGTGGTTGGCAGTGGGGCTGGGGAAGAGGCTGCCCCTGCTTTGAACACCCCCATACTCCTCAGTGTTGCCACCTACCCTGTATCAACACCTTAGAGGGCATTTTAAGATGGGAAAAAGCCCTGCTTTTTAGCAACATAAAAATACAAGATAAGATTTAAAGCCTATGATTTAAAGCCTTTGGTGAATGAGGTTTAGGACACAGAGCCTTCCTCTTCCAACTCCCCCATTAGGTCTGGGTAACTTAGGAGGGGGTCTCCACCAGAGAGCCCAGGGCCCCTCTCTCCTGGTGGACCTAGTCCTTGCAGACCAACTCTGTACCCCTGGGGAGGAGTGGAGCCTGGCCTGGTTTCCTTGCAGGGTTGGGCTGAGCCACAGGCAAAAGGATATACCTGAGCAGCCCTGGGCAGCAACCCCTCCTCCTTCCAAAGGAACTTCTACAAACGGCTTCCACTCAGTCTTGCAATGTGTTCAGACCTAAGAAATAGCTCCACCGACTGAACCAGTTTTCTGCTGGTCTCTCTCTCTGGTGGAAGCAGTTGTCAGTTCATTTTGCGAGGTGCCTGCGCTGGCCAGGCGTTGTGCTAAGAGCTGAAACCGCGGTGATGAATTATTCCACATGGTTGTCTTAGAGGGGCTGGTGGTTGATTTGGGTGAAAAGCACAAGTGGGTTAGTAACTTCAGGGTGACTAAGTGAGCCCTCTGTTCTGGCCATGACAGAATCACAGCGGAGAGGAGGGCCGCCCATCCAGGGCTAGTGTTTCTGAGAAAGTTCTGGAGCAGGGAGAGTCCAAGCTGAATCCCGATGAAGAAAGGCCTTAGCCAGGCCAGGAGTGGGCTGTGAGATAATTCAGAGGGTCGGGGGGTGGGGAGCCCAGGCTGGGAGAATGTTACCAGACTCAGGTCCGGCTGCCCGCCCCCTTGAGAAGGAAAGAAAAAAACCTCCGAAGTCAAATGGTGGGTGTTAGAAAAGCAGATGTATTCAGCTGAAGCAGATGGTAGGCTATCCCATCTCAGAGATTTACATTTACTGAGGGGTTTTTAAAGGAAAGGTTGAGTGAATAGAATGTGGGAGGTGAAAAGCAGGAGAGAAGGAGATGTGAGTTACGAGGGATCTGTTTGTATGGGTCAGGCACAAGGTCTTGCCAAGGCCTCGTCTGGTTTCTGTTCTCATCTTTGCTGTTATCTCAGGACCCTGCAAGATTTTGATTTGCGCTGGTGTACTTGGCTGGTGCCCAAGGTCAGCTTCAGTCATTTGGCCTTGATCATTTCTCAAAACTCTGCAAGTCTCAAAGAAAGAACTGTTAGCTTTGCAAAGTGCTAATTAGCTTCTTGGCCTTATTTTCCTACTTAGCAAATGAATTAAGAAAGTCAGGGGATGGGAAGCAAGAGTGGAGAGAAAAGAACTGTCCTTTTAAAAATCCTCCCCAGCCCTGCAGCCCAGGCAGCTTTAGGTCCCAACATGGTTTTAGTCCTGCTCACTCCAATGAGAAGACACACAGAGGTGTGACTTAGCACGGGTGGGGAAATTGGGGGAACTGAGTATTGAGGAAACTAGTGGAGGATGGGTTTGCAGAGGGAAAGAGGGGGACAGGTGATAAGGGGCTTGCCCTACCCTGGATTTTATCCCATAGAGTCTGGTGAGCAGTTAGGCAGCGAGAGGGTCAGACCAGCGTTTTGGATGGAGCTTGCAGGTCACAGTCTGCAGGGGACAGATCTAAGTGAGGGCAAGAGTGGGGACAGGAGAGGAGGTCACTGCAATAGAGCAGGCAAGAGAGAAAAGCCAAAATGAGGGGGAAGTGGGGGCTTGAGCAGAGGAGGCAGGTGACAGCATGTGTGAGGGTGGCCCTGGACGGATGCCACCAACTAAGAAAGGAACAGAGTTGGGAGGTGGGGTGGTAATGATGCACTTCTTGTGGCCTCAGGGGAGGTGGAAGGGGAGGTGTTGGTGGCTTCTGGCCTGGTGGGCTGTTGGACATCAGCCTTCACTTGCTTCCAAAGCAAGAGTGGATGAGATAGCCCAGGGCTGGTGAGAGGAGCCATGGGTGAGGGTGGATTCTTGAAGACTTATGTATAAGCGATGGGCAGAGGAGGGTCGGGGTGCGGGGGTACCTGGGAGACTCAGCAGAGAATCTGGGGAACACAAGAAGTGGGCTGTCTCTTGTGTGCCTCAGGAGTCGTCGCCCCCTCTCTCCTTCTCTCCCACCAGCCTGTGAATGAGCTCTTTGAGGGCAGTGATGTGACGTTTAGGGTCAATGTCCACCTAGGGTGCGGAACACTATTTCTGACACATAGTAGGTGCTAAATCAGTGTTTGTTGGACATACTGAACACAAGTACAGGAAAAACAAAAGTAAGAGTGGGACTGGAAACACCCAGCGGATTTGTCAATGGGAGGAGAGAAAGGGAGGCGGATCATTTGCCAAACCAGTTTTGGGGGAAGGGGAGGTGGGAGTGGAGGCCGGACTTCAGCATCTGGAGGAGGCAGCTCTTTGGGCGGGGTTGGGTACCCTGGGCGGTGAGGAACAGAGGACAGTGAGTCTCTTTTTTCCTTGTAGAAGTTTGTCCAAGACAAAAAGGAAAGAAATTGCAAAACTCTTGTTCGGAATATGAAGAGGTGGCTGGGAGCTGGGAGGAGGCAGCAGACAGTGGGGAAATCCAAAACCCCTCCCAAAGTGCCCCTTGTGATTCAGGATGATAGCTTTCCCACAGGGCCCCTCCTCAGATCTGCATCCTCAGGGGGCCCGCCAGCACTGGTGTGGTCAGCAGCCCCGACTCTACCAGCCAGCCAGCCCTGCCAGTCAAGTCCCCAGCCCAGCAGCGAGCGACCGCCCGAAGTGGATCTCGGGCAGCACCAGCCCTGAGGCGCAGCAGGAGAAACCCATCCATACCAGGCCAACCGGGATCTCCCATCCTGATGACAGCAGGCAGCCCAATAATGTGGTCAGACAGCCTTTGGGTCCTGATGGGTCACAAGGCTTCAAACAGCCAGATGAATGCAGGCAGGAAGGAATGCAGCCGCTGACACTGTCACTGCCTCCCGGGTCGTCGGCCACGGGTCTCACTGCTGTGGCAGACAGTTGGACTTGAGCAGAGGGAACAACCTGACTTACTTGCCCCACCCACTGTGACCTTGAGCCCCATGCACTGTGACCTCCCCTCTTACCCCCTTCCCACTGTGATTGGCACATCCACAAGAGCTGTCCCAAGTCAATGGTAAGGGTGGAGGTTAGGGAGGGTTGGGGACACCCACCAGGGACTCAAAGTACAGAGTCAGACAGTGCCATTTGGCTGCTTAGGGTAAAGCAAGTGCCAGCAATAACAGTTTATTGCCCTCATTAATTTGAGATTTTATAACACAAATGAGAACTCCTGATGTCTTCGTCACTTAAAAAGTAAGTTCCATTTGAAAATATCCTTTCTCTTTTTTTCTTCTTATTTTTGTTTGTTTATACAAATATCTGATTTGCAAAAAAAAAAGTGCATGGGAGGGGTTTTAGCAGTTTAATGAATTTTTAATTGAGGAAGGGTAGTTCGTTAGTCTACTTAAAAATGTTTCTGGAAAATTCACTAGGAACATTAACCAATAAGATTTGGGTGAGTTAAGCTTCTGTATTCCTACTGTTGCCCAGAAAAGGGGCAGGGCTCTGCAGCCCCCAGGACAGATGAGCACCCCCAGCAATATCTGACATTGAAGAGCAATGTTCGATGCCTACGCCTCCCTCCCCCAGCTGAGTCCTAGGGCATCTTGGCCCTGCCTGGAGACTGGGCTAGCTGTGTAGGCTCAAGGGGACTGTGGAGGGTGCCAAACCCACCTCTAGTATTTTTGAAGATAGGGAGAGTGAATAGACTTCCCCTTCCCGTACTCCTCAGGGTGGTTCCCTACCAGCCAGGCTTGCTAGAAGAGAGCAGAGAGTGTCAGGGTGCAAGACAGCCCTCCTGGGCTTAGAAGTAAGGGATGTGAGACCTATTGAGTATTTTGCTGTCAGCACAGGGAAGAGCAGGAGAGAGTCTGTCTCCAGGACTGTGAGCCTTCTGTCCAGTGTGGTCAGAAGGTGGATAGATCTTCCCACTCCAGCAAGGATTGAGCTCTTAAAGATCTGTGATGCTCCATCCCTGTTGATGGTCCCAGCTCAGTAACTATACCTGGTACATTTCCTGTGTGAAATAAGTACCTTGGGGGCAGACCATTCTGAATAAAGTTGAGAAAAGAAAAGTTTTGCATGGCAAAGACTGATGACAGATTGGTTCCCCAGAGGCCCAGGCTACTCTTTATCTATTTTCCAGAGTGAGGGACTGGAATGAAGGAGGTTTCTCTTCTGTCCCTGGAGCCTGGAAATTTGCTTTGGCTCCTTGAGGTGGAAGAGGCTAAGAGGGCAGCTGCCCGGAGCAGCTCTGTGTGCATACAACCTGGCTCCTCTCAAGCTTTCCAGTCTCTTGCTTTCCACTGCACCTTATCCCTCCAGTCAGCCAGATGGCCTCCCCGCTCCTGACCAGTGGATTGGAATGCATTTGGAGTGGCTGGTGTGGTTTTACAATTTGGGCAACTCTTGGTGGCCAAGGTGGCAAACTAGGTTTTGCAGGCTCACCTGGCTCTCAGCCTTGTCCTGTGGGAATGGTAGGCTAAGACCAGCAAGCCATGACCCACTAGGTCTTCCCCTTAGGAGGAAGGGCCAGCTGCCAGTTGAGTTAGCAACTAGTCCATGTCACAGCCTTATAACTGTGTGAAGCCAGGAATCATCTATGAGCAGAGCTGGGACAGAGCTTCAGTCAGTAAGAGAGGGGATTACCTCCAGAAGGAGGCACAATCCACCTCTCTCTAGACTCTGATCCATGCCCGGGCTTTGGGTGAGAGTGTGTGTCCTTGTGCCCTCCGAAGTAGTGCTGCATGATTCTTGATGGTACAAGAGATGTGCCCAGTTAAGAGGGGGAGGCAAAGGGATACCAAGGAAACCTGCTCTTCCCTGAGTCATAAATAAATCCCAGATCTGGAAAAGTTGGCACCAGAGGGCAAACCTGGACGCTGGGAGGTGCAGGCAGAACCTCTGCATTCACCTTCCCTTTGGGCTTCTCTCAAAAATTCCTGCTTCCACCCTGCCGGCCTCAAGGGGAGCTCCCTCGCTTTGGCTTTTGTGCACTGCTATAGATGGGGGCTAGTCTCTAGATGACTCAGAGAGTTTCTTTCTTAAAGAATCTGGGATGGAAAAGAGCAGTAGACAAGACCATTTGATTTACAATACACAGTTACCTGTCTTTGCATTAGGATTGCTGAGGGCTCCCTGCACCGCTTCCTCTCTGACTCCACCGTTTGAGAATCCAAATTTAGCTCCTGTCCCTACAGAAGCTCCTTGGAAATTCACATCCTAGAGAGCTGGCCCCAGAGTGCATGGGAGTCTCCACTCTGGGAATTTAGAGCCGCATCTTGCTGCCACTGCTTGCTTGTTCCCCAATTACAAATTCCCATTGATTATCCATTCCCAATATTGGTTTTTTTCCAAGCCCCCATTTTTGTTTGAGGAGTCATTTCCATAGACTTCACTTCAGACAGATTCTTTCTTGGTCTCTGTATTAGTTTTCTAGGGTTGCTGTACTAATTACTACAAACTGGGTGGCTTAAAACAACAGAAATTTATTTTCTTACAGTTTGGGAACCCAAAAGTCCCCAATTAAGGTGGGAACAGGGTTGGCTCCTTCTGGGGGCTCTGAGAGAGAATCTGCTCTGTGCCTCGCCCAGCTTCTGGTGGCAGTACTTGGTGTTCCTTGGCTTGTAGATGCATCACTCCAATCTCTGCCTCCATCCTCACATGGTCTTCTCCTCTGTATGTGTCTTTGTGTGTCTTCTCCTCTTATAAGGACACCAGCCATTGGAGACAGGGTCCACCCTAATCCAGGATAAGCTCATCCTAACTAATTGCATCTGCAAAGACCCAATTTCCAAATAAGGTCTCCTTGTGAGGTTCTGGGGGATTTTGGGGGGTGCCATTAACCCACTCTAGTATCTCTGTTTTCAGACCCTTCCACTTACGCATCCATCCCATGGATCTCACTGGAGTCATTTTTCTCAAACCTCTCTTAGCCAGGAGCACCTCACTCTTGCTCCCAAACTCTTCAATGACATCCCACTGCTGACAGAATAAAGTCCTATCTCTTTAGCTCAGCTTGAGAAGACTCACCATAGTCTGGTCCCAGCGATCTTTCTACATCCTGTTTGTACACATACCCCCTTCAATCACATGGGAAAGGTCTTCTACACTCTGTAGGAGAGAAGGCCCCTGTTCTCTGTGTCTGCTGCTCAGATGCTCTCCTTCTCAAACACCCATGTCATATTATAGCTCTGCTCTCTCATGAGAATGTTTCCAACCAGCCCAGGTGGAAGGACTCACCTCTGCTCACAGACTCACCCTACCCTCCACTTTGCACCATTCCTCAGTCTGGAACGATGCTATCCTCCACTGGAACTTAAATTTTACCCAAGGACGGTCCTGTGTATTAGACTTCTTCAGGTCCCTGGATTTGACAATGGTGTTTTGAATCATGTAGCTTCATGGTAAATGATCGTGAATGCTGCTGCTGGTGTGAGCATGCTAGGGGCTGATTTAGGCCTGATGGGTTTAGGACCACCATGTCTGAGTGCATTAACTGAATGACGCCATGCCTATAGCCCCACGATGCCTAAAGCAGATGAAGAGCCCTCTGCTGAGATGAAATGAGGATAAAGGAGAGAACTGTTGCTGCTCTGAGAGTCAAGGGCAGTGGTCTTTCAAAGCAAGAGTGAACTGGCAGACTCACTGTAGGAGAAGCAAATCGTTGAGGCTGGATTCCAAGAGCCACTGAGGTCAGTGGGAAAAGTCGTAACAATATCTGGGGGAAACCACAGCCCCCATCTTCCCTGGTGGACAACTGGTGAACAGCATGGTTGGCAAGGGGCAGGGACTGGGCGAGGGGTAAAAGAAGAGACATTTAGTACAATGAACAGGATAGACACCAACACCCTGAATTATGGGCTTTGATAGATGCCCTGAAAACTTGAAAGTAACGTGAAAGTTTTTATTCCCATGATTGTTATTAGTACTTTTTGCTGGCTTTTCCTAAGTGGCCATGACAGACCATTGGCAACTGGCTCTTCAAACTCTTTTTGAAAGCATCGTGTCTCTATAGGGACCCATGAGGAATTAGTTCTCTGGAAGCAGGTTTCTCCTGAACTTTCTCACCTCATGTATTCTGACCTTTCTCTTTGACTATGCCTTAGCCTCATCAAAGCCCCATAGGCATAGCTCTCTGGGATCAAGAAGTGTCCATCCAAGAAGAGTAGAGTTTAAAGAATCAGGGGCGAGAGTTCTGGGTGAATGCTCAAGGTGTGGGCTCCAGGCTGAGCCCACTGTCACGTGACATTCTGTGTTTCGGGCACCAGGTCAAGTTTCTAATCAAAGTGAAAGTCTGAAGCCACCATAGCCCTTCCTTGCTGGGTGTTGGCCATACTCCTTCATGCAGTAAGTTTAGAAACTCAGGCTAAATAAAGAAAGCACCTAGGAAGACTGCCCACCCACTTCTAGGACTGTTTATGGACGGCTTGCAACTGTAGATCTGATCTTGCCTCTGGTTCATAATTGCATGTGTGGTCTCACCTGGCTAGATTTAGAAAATACCTATCTTATTGCAGAAAAAGGTAACCCTTTGCCCCATTAAAAAATAAAAAAGCATAATTTCTAAGGCATTCCATCTAAAAGGTGTGCCAGTTTGCTTCCTGATATATTGCCAGTTTGGCCATTTTGGCAGTCAATATTCAACAGGAGAGGAGGAATTTAGTTAAGTTTCCTCTCTCAGTAAGTCTTCTGTGCAACGTATTTGTTTCCAGGTCTAATGGCAATTCTGCTCAGGTCCCCCAAAATAAGAAACTAGTCAAGTTTGAGTTTGTCCTATCCATCTACATAAAGATCATCCATGAGTTTAAAATGTCATCTTGAGAATCAGGAAGGGGAGTGGAGACACAAGGCAATTTTTGCTTGTGATTCTGCTCTTGAGCACAGATTTTTTTCTAGGGCTCTCTATCACTAGAATTTTTCATCCACCTTTAACAAAAGGAAAGTACAAAGAGCATTTAATGCAAGTAAGACATGAAAAGATCTTTCAGTGGTTCAGTGTCCCGGCTGGGACTCAGACTTATTATTTAGATTAAAAAACGACAATCAAGTCTACGCCCAGGCAGGCTCCTCAGCTAGTCTGGTGCGCTGCTTTGCTGTTATGCGGTTGGTGCAGACATGGCCGGTCAACATCACTCTTCTTGCCCTTTGCTGTTTCCACAGAGGCTGGGCGAACCCCCTCCAGCCTAACTTCTGGAACATCAGGGATTCAAGGTAGTTGCTCTGTGTTTCTTTTCCCATCTAGACAGTGAATTCCTTGAGGGAAAGGATGACGTCCATTTGGATTTGCATCGCTGGGGACCAGCTCAGTTACGGGCACATAAGAATACTCTGAAAAACTGTTTTGTTTTTTGAATGACAGTGGTTTAAAAACAGCAAGGCCGTCTGTAAGTACAGGACATTATACTCCCATTTCTGTTCAGAGCATACAAATAGGAGGTGGCACCAGGAATGGGATTCTGACTGTACAGAGGTGCTGGTATGTGGGGCCCCACGCCTCACAGGCCGAGGAGATGGAACGCTGGGGAGAAGAGGGAAGCCATGTGAAACTGTGGTGTGGATGTTAGCGATGGAGGGCGAGTTTGTTTCCTAAGGCTGCTGTGACAAATTAGCACAAGATGAATGGGCTGAAACAACACACATTTATTATCTCACAGTTCTGCCAATGCATCTCTTTGGGCTAAAATGGAAGTGATGGCGGGGATACGTTCCTTCAGGAGTCTCTAGGTGCAAATCATTTTCTTGCCTTTTCTAATTCTAGAGGCCACCCACATCCCTTGGCTCATAGCCCCTTCTTCCATCTTCAAAGCCAGCATCTTCAGATCTGTGAGTGGCTTTGACACGGCCTCTCCTGCCTCTCTCTCTCTCACTTATAAGGGCCCTCATGATTACAATGGGCTCACCAGGGTAATCCAGGGTAATTTCCCTATCTTAAGGTTAGCTCATTAGCAACTGAAATTCCATCTGCAACTTTAATTCCCCCCTTGCCACGTAAAGTAACGTAATCACAGATTCTGGGGAGTAGGACATTTTCGTGAGGGGCATTATTCTGTCTACCACAGAAGGGCATTTAGAGATCATGGAGTCCAGCATCCTCATTCTACACTCAAGGAAACTCACATACAGCAAGTTTATGTGAATTTGAACTGTTTCCTCTGCAGGAGGGAAAAATCTCCCTTGAATCTGGACCATCTGTTCCCAGAGACCCAAGCAAGACTTAGTGGGAGGCTGGGGACTTGCTCTTCTTCCAGTTCTTCTTCACCTGTGACTCAGAGAAGGATGTTGAGTGGTGTGTTGGGTAGGCACACTCACCATGTCCAGACTGAAGGGACAGTGGCCACTGCATGGAATCAGAGAATGGATTTGACTCATCCGTAAGAAGCTTGTTTTGGCAGAAGCATGAACTCTTAGACGTGCAGGTGCGGAGTTGGGGACACTGAGCTCGGTGACCAAGGGCCCCAAGAGTCTGACATCCTGGAATTTCTCTCTTAGGAAGTCTACGAAGGGGGAGTCAGTGAGTGAGCCCCAACTGGCTGGCTTACTACTAACAGTGACATTTGCTGCCTGGGACGTTGCCATAGTATTCTTAGTCTGGATGACATGCTGTACCAAGGCCACCCCCCTAGCAAGAAAGAAGGCTTGCACTGATGGGAGTCCTTCAAGGAGATGCTGGTGGTTCTGGTATACAGCCCAAATGTAAGGCAGCCACTGATCCAGTAGGCACAACATGAGGTTGCTGATCAAGGTCAGGACCAGAGGGGATGATGCAGGAGGACTTATTGCATGAGACTTTGGCTTGGAAAGAACAAGCCATGTGCTGCGGGAGCAGATGGCCAGGGGAGGGGGTCAGGTCTCATTCATAAAGTCACCTCTAAAGTGACCTCTGTCCAAGTCACTTCATTCTGCAGAACTGCCTGGTCCTTCACCCTCACTGCTGTATCCAGACCTGGAAGTGGACAAGAGCTTGCTGAACTTGGGCTCTGGCTGAGGACACAAGGGCTGAAGACCTTCTTGCTTGGAAAGTGAATTCCTCAGAACTCTGAGATGAATGAAGCCAGTCATAGGAGGAAGATGAGGCTTTGAGGAGAGACAGCTGGGATCACTGAGGAAGGCACCCTCGTCCCTGGGGGAGAGTCACGAGGGACCACGGCACATTGTTGGATCATGGAAAAGTCACCTCAGCATAGTACTACAGAGTCCCCCTTCACCCCTGTCAAATAGCAAGTGGAAAGAAGAGTCCTGACCCCTAGGGCGAACGATGAGAAGAGAAGCAAGGTGTCTATCATCCAGGTGAGAGCCCAAGTTCTGTGGCCAAGGGCCTGGGGGACTTGGGAATCACCAAGACGGAGCTCTTTTTCTAGTAAGTGAAAATCTTTGGCACGGTATTCCTGACCAATAGCTAATGTTCTCTGAGAGATGCAGAGCTTAAGACCCTGAAGAGGCAAAGGGGCTTTTGTAGGAAGATGTGTAAGGGTGAACTTGGGGAGAACATGCTGGAACAGACCAGAGATTCAGATGAAGCTGAGCACTGTTGTTCTGGTGGTTGAGGTGGGGGTGGGGGTGACATGGAGGGTGAGTGAACAGGTTGGGTGGGAAAGAGCAGAAAAGCGGGGCTGTTGTGTTTCTGAGGAGACCCAATACTACCGAGGAAGGATGGGGGGACATGTGTTTGGTGGAAATGACCCCCAGATGGGCAGTGACAACTGAGCCATTCACCACTGCAGATGGTGTCCCCACTGTTAGGCAATTATGTTTTAGCCAATGTCTAAGACAGCGGCAGGCGGATGGGAGGAACACCCAAAATGGCTGCAGAGAGTTTCAGGTCCCTAGAACAGCACTTTTTCTGAGAATCATAAAAAACCCCTCACGCTTCTTCTTCACCACCACATCCCCTTCCTGCACACGCGAATTTCTCCACCTATAGAAAAATCCCAACTCAGCTTAAACCCCGCTCGCTTCCCTCCCCTTCCTTCTAAGCCAATAGGAACAGTCCAGCTCAGCCTAACTGGATATAAAAGGCCCAGCCCGACTCTCCCTGCCACTGCTCCCACTCTCGAGAGGGCAGCCCACTTGTTCATTTTGCCTGCCTAATACACTTTGGTTGAGTCCCTGTCTCCTGGTGTGTTTTATTTTTGCACTCAAGCCGGGGCTTTTCCTTTCACCCACCCCAACGGTAGTGCTAAGACTCTGCCGGCCCTGGGTAGGAGAGGGGCCTAATGTGCTTGGTCTGAACCTACAGCCATAGACAGGAAGGCAGGGCACCTGCATCTCCCAAGCAAGAGTCAGTTCAGAAGCATGGCAGCTGCTGCCCCGGGGAAGCTTCTGGTTCATTCCTTCCAGGGCCTTCCACAGGCTGCACGATCACGGCTGTGAGAGGTGAGCCCTCCAGTACACAGCGGAAAGGGAGCCATAAAGGCAGGGAAGACTGTGGCTGTTCGTGCAGCTGGGCTGGATGTGACCCTGCAGCCTCTGGGGACTCTACCGCCCTCTGAAACCCTCAGGGACTGGGTGGCAGCTGCCAGGTACCTTGCTGGGCCCTGGGCTCTCCTGCCAAGTTTCTGGTGTGGGAAGGCTAAAAGTTGAGGATTTCTTTTAGAATTCAGTATTCAGCTGGAAAATGTAAAATGACCTATGATGCCTCTTTCTTCTTTTGGGGGAGCTCCTGACAGCTTCTGATACGTACAGACTGGAAGAGGAGAATCTCACGGAAATGGAAGGAGAAGCAAGAGTAACATCTTTGGGCCCGAAACAAGGCTGGGGGAACAGCCTCTGAGATCCCTTTCCTGGTGGATGAGAACTGAAGTGTCCTGGGGAGTCCATTCAAGAAAGCTCAGGCTTTCTGGGGAATCTGGGAAAGAGACAGCTCCTTAAGGACTGATGAGCTCATCTATATTGGGCCAAGTTTGTGTTTCTCAGAGAGACCTTGGTGTTCTGTCTGCGTTATTGCAAGAGGAGTGAAAACTGAACTGTGAGCACAGAAAATCCCTGCAGGCTCTGGAACAAAGAGAGCCCCTAAAAGTACATGGTCAGAGTCAGGCCTTTCTCAGGGCTAGAGAGGGCCTGGCTGAAAAATCCCAGCAGTCAGCATTGCATTATCAAGTCATCTGTGGTTTACCGGAACCCAAGAACTTATGAAAAATGGAATCCATTTATCCTAGTCAGCTCAGGCTGCTATAACAAGTACCATAGATGCACAAGGGTATAAACAACAGAAATCTATTTCTCACAGTTCTGGGAAGCTGGAGGTCTTGAAATCGGGGGGCCAACATGGTTGGGTTCTGGTGAGGGCCCTCTTCTGGGTTGCAAACTGCCGACATCTCGTCATACCCTCACGTGGCAGGAAGAGTGAGTGAGCTCTCTGGGGTCCCTTTTATCAGGGCACATTTATGAGGGCTCTACCTTCATGACCTAAATACCTCCCAAAGTCCTCACCTCCTAAAAATGTCACATTGGTGATTAAGTTTCAACATAGGAATTTTGGGGCCACACAAACGTTTGGTCCATAGCACCATTTCTGGAATTTCTGGAATTGCTAATTCTTTTTTTTTTTTTTTTTTTAACATTTTAACTAAGTCTTTTTTTTTTTTTTTTTAAATTTTATTTTGTCGATATACATTGTGGCTGATTATTGCTCCCCATCACCAAAACCTCCCTCCCTTCTCCCTCCCCCCCTAGCCCCAAAAATGTCCTTTCTGTTTGCTTGTCGTATCAACTTCAAGTAATTGTGGTTGTTATATCTTCTTCCCCACCCCCCGGTTTTGTGTGTGTGTGTGTGTGTGTGTGTGTGTGTGTGTGTGTGTGAATTTATATATTAATTTTTAGCTCCCACCAATAAGTGAGAACATGTGGTATTTCTCTTTCTGTGCCTGACTTGTTTCACTTAGTATAATTCTCTTGAGGTCCATTCATGGTGTTGCAAATGGCAGTATTTCATTCGTCTTTATAGCTGAGTAGTATTCCATTGTGTAGATGTACCACATTTTCCGTATCCACTCATCTGATGATGGGCATTTGGGCTGGTTCCAGCTCTTGGCTATTGTAAAGAGTGCTGCGATGAACATTGGGGAACAGGTATACCTTCGACTTGATGATTTCCATTCCTCTGGGTATATTCCCAACAGTGGGATAGCTGGGTCGTATGGTAGATCTATCTGCAATTGTTTGAGGAACCTCCATACCATTTTCCATAGAGGCTGCACCATTTTGCAGTCCCACCAACAATGTATGAGAGTTCCCTTTTCTCCGCAATTCTAAACTGCTGGTTAGGTTTCCGTTTTGACCCAGTCAGCACACGAGTTTGATAATGGCTGCTGGGTAATGTGTTTGAAAATATGGTATGACAAGGCTATCATCATTATTTTAAAATTATACAGTGTATCTAATGGACTGTTCTTCTAGATGATTTCAGCATGATTTGTTAGGGTCCATACCATCAGTATTGCCTGTCCGTACATTAAACCTGTGAACTCATTTTGGAAGTAAAGTCATCATTGTTGGATCTAGTTTTTTGATTAAGAGCAGCATGTGCAGAAAGGCAGGAGAGGGCAGTGGTTAAGTACACGGACTATGGAGGCGCACTGCTGGGGTTTGGTCTCTGTTTTGCCTCTCAGTGTGACTTTGGGCAAGCTCCTTAGCCCTCTGTCCTTCACTTTCCTTATCTGTAAAATGGAGATAAAAATAGCACCTTACTCATTTGGTTATTGTGAAGATTGAGTCGACAGATATACAGACCCTTACTTGGCATATACTAGGGACTCAAATGTTAGCTATTATGATCTTTTCATTATTTCAGTTCTTAATAAATGTATTTCATTCATGTGGATTTTGTAAATATTTTTTGGAGGAAAATTTAGTTCTTCCTTTCCCTGTCCTGACAGCATGCACAGGAAAGAAGATGGTGTATGTTTTGGGACAGATGATTCTGGAAATATGTTAGGAATATAGTAAATGGGAATAGAATCTTCCAGTATCATTAACCTACATCCAACATCAAACTCTGTCCCCTTTATAACAGTGTGGGCTCAGCAAATGGTTGGCAAATAATTTTGGTACATTCACCAAATTGTTTTTTGTTGTTTCTAGGTCCAGAGTCCAGGAAAATGTCATTGGAAAGTAGCCAGTATGGAGATTCCACTGTTTCCCTTCCTCTATGTCCTGGTATTTTTTGGAGCAGAGAAGCTGGCATTTAAAAAGAAAAAAAAAAAAATCAAGATTTTTAAAGCCACACTGGATTGTTTTCTTTTTCTTTCAAAATCTTCTTTACATTTTCTCTAGTAGAGGCCTTCCTGGTTTCCTATCGACACTGAAGAGTGAGAGAAAGAGGTCAAGGCGTCCATTGCAGCCTTTGGGCTTTGTCTCTCTAGCTGGTCATGTGACTTTTTTACCAGCAATAAACTCGCACTAAACAAATGACTCAAAGGTCCGAAAGTTGGCACGAGGATTGGAAGCTTTATTTAGATAACCGGCAACTAGAGGATGATCAGGCTAAAGTCATCCCGCCCTCTGATGCTTGTTCTGGAGTTTATAAAGAGGAAGAGACGGGAAGGTGAGGTAGGGGTTTTGTTCTGCAGGCAAAGGGGGAGGCTGGTCACAGGATCAGCAGAGGGTCTGGGTCAGATATCAGGGTCCCATGATGAACTGGGTGCTTTAGGGTCATGGGGTCTGCAGTTGGTGGACTGGCCAGCTTCAAACACTTGATGTCATATTGGGGTCGGAGTCCTTATCTCCTAGGGGTGCACAAAGACAATAACCTCAGTCAAGCATCACTGGAACATAAAAATACTTGACTCCTACCTCTAACTAATGTGGATGCAATTTTCCTCTAAGCAAGAAGGTGAGTTAATACTCAGCTAGGGTGCTTTGATTTTCTCATGGAATTTCTTTGTTTGCAGTTGATTAGGAAAGGTAAGGAAAACAAGAAAACTTAGTTTCAATTCTTAGTTGTAGGTGCACAACATCTACTGTAAATAAACATAAGAGGGTGTAATGGGAGATAAACAGAAGTAAACTTTCAGGAAGGATCCTTTTGGGGCATGATTTCATCCCTGGGTAGTTTAAGCCTTATGGTCAGTTTCTCTATTCCTCTGCTAACCACAAGGAACTGATGAGTGTCAGTTCCTCGGCTTGGAATGACTCTGACTCACCTGAGAGAGGGGAATTGTGAGTCCAGCAGGTCACTAGTTGTAATAGCGTTGTTCCTAATTTAATGGCTAACTGAAATTTTCTGCGTGGTCTTAGTTACCCCAAAGATGGCCATTCTCTGGCTAAGGTCCCTTTCAATTTCTGTCAAAACATTTAATATCTGTTAAAAGGAGAATGATAAAAAATGCTGTAGCTATCTCACTGGTTATTTCTTCCAATGAATGAGATAGCAGCGTATGCAAAAATGGGATAGGAAAGTATGAAAAAGTGGCATATTGGCCTCCATGATAAATAGAACTTGACATCACATATTCTAAAATTTAAAGTTTCAGTGAACAAGGCAATCCCTAGTGTTTTATTCCTTCCTCGGGGCAAATGCTGTGTTGCACTTATACATCTTAAATGTTTTACTGGGCCAATACTGTGATCCTGCAGGGGTTGTTGTAACTGACAAAGAAACTTCATTTCTGCAGAGCTTTTAATATATTTGCATCTAGCAACTCATTGTGTCTCACCCCATGAGAGGGGTAAGGGATGTGGTAGAGCAGGCGATCCTCGAGGGCCACCTCCAGGTCCCAACCTGTTATGTCCCCCTCTCCCCGCTGCTCCCACACAACCCTCAGCTGCTTTGAATGACGGGTGGGTCGTAAGGAGGTACAGCTCCTGAGCCTTTGATGGCTGAAGGGTGGGATAGCCTTAGGGTCCTGTGCAAACTTCACCAAGAGCCCAGTTGGCTTAGAGATCTCCCTCCCTGAGGTGATAGCACAGGAGACTCCCCAGCAGCGGCTGACACACTTAATTCATTCCATTTCAGGAAGCATAGGCTCTGTGTCTCCAGTGTCAAAAATGGAGTGTGGGCTGGCTGCTGCAAAGAGACAGTGCTTGTGGTAACTCCAACCTCACCCCTGGGGTGGCCTGGGACAGAGGCCAAAGGAAGAAGATTGTGAGGGAGGGAGAGCAAGAAGGGCTGTGGAAAAGGAAAGGCTGGTTTATTTTTAAGGAGACTAGCGTGGGATTAGAGAAGATAACCCACCCAAATTATAACAAGACATCATGACCTTGGGGGTAATAATGGCTATTGTTCTTGAGTGCTTATCTACCTGGCACTGGCTAGGTACTCCACCTGGCTATGGGTCTCTCAAGTCACAAACCCCAGTTTACATGAAATCCTTTCTAAAAGTCACTTTCAATCCAGGGCTCCCATTCCATCCAATAGCAGGAGCTTAATCAATTCAAGATCATTGAGCCAATCTGGGTTTTCTTTGCATGCCTGGAAACTGGAAATCTTTCCTTTCATATCGCATCTCCTTTTCCCCAGGGATTTACATCTGAGATCTTGGGGCCTGAAGAGATGGCATCAAGACATTGTGGGCAGGGAGTGGGAGCGGCTCCAGTCTTGGGCGCTAGTTCCCTTGGATGCCGAGGCATCTAGTGGAACTGAAGTTTTCTCGGGCCTGGGGCCTTCTGCCAGCCACGTCTCTCTGTGGCCCTCTCAGCTTCTGTCTCCTGAGCCCCCGTGAGGCTGCAGGCCCTGGGACATTTCTGCTTTGTGGCTGCCTTCTGCTTTAAAGCCTGTGGGCAAGTGCCTGGCCTCGCTGCTTTCCCAGGGTCCTCTGAGCCAGCTCCGGCCTCAGGGACGCTGCCAAGTCTGGCTGTCTTGCTTTCCTCCCAGCTTGGGCCCACCCTGCCCAGCCTGTGGCCCAGATGCAATGCTCCTGGGAAGAGGGGAGCTTTCAGTGAGTCCTTGTCTGGGCCTGCTTTTATGCAGATGTGGCCTCCCAGTCATCCCCAGAGATGCACTCTGCATTTCAGCTTTGACAGCTCCGCCCCAGGGCAGCCAGTGGGCAGTGCCTGGGCCGTGAGGAGGAGCAGTTTACTCATGGACGAGCACATTAAAGTCTTGTCTGTCGCTTACCAAAGACCACACAGAGGGAGGTGGTTTGTCGCACATCACGAGGTGGTAAATGGTGGAGGTAGGGTTTAAACCTCGGTCTTTTTCTCTCCTGAGCTCCTGGCCTGTCCACCCCACCAAGTCCTGATCTTTGCAGTGCATGTGTGTTCTCTTTGAGGGGCAATATTGTGATACCTTGATCTTTTCCTCCTTTTCCAGAGCTCTTTTAAAAGTAAAGTTAGTGACTTACATTTAGAGAAAGCAATCCTCCAGACTTTTCTAAGAATATTTTTAACATATCTCAAAGAATCCAGAAGTCCCTGACATCCCCAGTCCACACCCTCATTAAGCCTGCTTTTCCTGAAGCAGCAGTGTTCAAATTAATAAATTTCTTACCCAATTCTGTCGTGACTTAGTTACTAATTTTCATAGTATCACTTTCTACTCTTCAAATGCATTGTTGGTTGTATTATTAGTTTAATAGGTTTCTGGGGGCTGGACTAGGAACCTCACCGTAACTGACTGCAAAGTTTCTTTGGGAAAATGTGTTTTGAGTCCCTCATCCAATGCATAGACTTCTTTTTAGAACTGAATCTGACTTTTGGTGGGAAACTTCTCATGCTCTGATACTAAATTTCTAAAAAATTTCTCTCTGGCATACAATCTGAGAAAATATTTTATTATTTTACCTTAAGAGTTTTACTCCTGTAATAGTATGTACTTCTGAAAATTACAGGCATAAAGTTTATATAACAGGATGGATTATTAAGACAAACAGACCAAGAGGAATGGACATCTTTTCCCATCTTCATCCCAGGAAACAGAGGCCAGTATTTGGTTTCTTTAATATATTAATGTCTGTTTCCTTCTCGTACAATTTCTTTTTTTTTAGTGATTATTTGTGTACATGTCATAGGGAAGTCTAACAATTTGAATGAACCTGGGCCCCCTAGTGGGAGGTAGGATAAGTCTACAAGTGGACAGGCCAAGCTGAAGGCCACGCTGTAGGCCAGTGTCTCTAAAGCCTCTGAGGAGACCATGGCTGATGTCTCAGGGGCCTGGGATGGTAAGAAAGGCTAGAAGCAGGCTTGTTAGAAGTGGCATAACCCAAAGAGAGAATTTTCCTCCAGGACTGGGAAAGAGACTGGGGCTACATGGCAAGAGCAGTGCCCCACTGGTTGGACACCGGTGCTTAGCCACATATCTGGAAAATCCAGACTAGTTTGGGATTTTACAGTCTTCTCTAAAATTCCAGGAGCAGTGAATATACTTGATGGGCATAGGTCTCCAAATTCTTTCGTTCCCCATATCCCAGTTGGGTGTAGTAGGCTCTCAATGCACTGCTCTCATGCCCTAGGGCAGTTTTGACCATTTCTGTGCATCCTCCCCATCCTTCCGGTGGCTTGGGTGGGCTGGGAGTTTACATTCCCCCTCTGATGGAGTTTATTCCTCCCAAAACTCATGTGGAAATCTGATCCCCAATGTAGCAGTGTTGGGAGCTGTTTGAGTCATGGGGCAGATCCCTCATGAATGGATGAATGCTCTCCCTGGGGAATGGAGGTAGTGAGAGAGTTCTTGCTCGATTAGTTCCCAAGAGAGCTGGTTGTTTAAAAAACCCTGGCACCTCCCTTCTCTCTTGCTTCCTCTTGCCCCGTGATCTGCTTTTCTCCACTGGCTGCCTGCCGCTTTCCACCATGAATAGAAGCAGCCTGAGGCCCATGCCAGATGCAGCTGTCCCAGCATCGTGAGCCAGATAAACCTGTGTTCTCAATAAATTACCCAGTCTCAGGTAATCTGTCATAGCAACACAAAATGGACTAATACGCCCTCCCAGCCCAGGATCTGACTAACCCCCCACCTTTTTTTTTTTTGTAAACACCAACCAAGGATTCCATAGAAATACAACCAGCATTGAAAAACTCAAAACTATATGGGAACCCAAACTAGAATGCCAAGTGGTTGTGGCAAAGGGCAGAATGTCTGACCCTTTGACTCAGCCAGCTGCCAAATAAAAACCAACAATGGTGATGGATCAAGTAGACTAGAAACAGCGATTCATGTGAAGCCACGGAGGTGGGGAGGAGGTGTCGCACAGGGAACAGCCAAGGAAGACCACAGGGGCAGGCCAGACCCTGGGCTGGGAGGGCTTCAGCTCCTTTGCCTGCTTTTGAGACAGCTCGGAGGGGGAACTTGTACTCCAGAATTGCCCTGTAGGAGCATGCTGAAAGCTGCCTCTGTGGGCTTTTCCTGAAACTGCTCCTTGCTCGGCTTCTTCTAAGTCTTTGTCCTGCTTGACCCACTTTCTTATGTGGATACAATTTGTAAATAATAAAGTGCTACTGAAGGACCAAATCCAAGAGGATAAGCTGACAAAAGAAGTGACAAACAGAGATGGAAAAACTAATAGTGAAATGCTTAATAAAGATGCTTTCTTGGGGAGGATTGGTAGCTGTCCTGACTCCAATCAGGAAGTTATATGGATGGTACTGTTCCAGTTACTGTGTAACAAGCCACTCCAAAACTTAGTGGTTTAGAATAAAAACAATAATTTATTTTGCTCCAAGTCTAATTTGGGCAGGGAGCAATAGGACAGCTTGTCTCTGTTCCACATGCTGTTAGTGGCTGGGGTAGCTTGACTGGGGCTGGAAGATTTCACTTCCGCAATGGCTCCCTCAAATGGCATCAGGTTGGTGCTGCTTGGGTTCCTGTCCACGTGGAACTCTCCACAGGCAGCGTGGGCTTCCTCCAGCATGGCATTTGGGTTCCAAGAGTGAGTATCCCAAGAGTCAGGATGTGGAAGCTGACAGTTTCTTAAGACCTGAGGCTGGAAATGGACGCAGGATCACTTCTGCTGTATTTTATTGGTCAAACAGTCACAGAACCGAGATTCACGTGTTGGTTGTGGGGAGGTCAAAGGCTCTGCCTGTCATGTTTTAAAATGTCCAAAGGCATTTTCTATCAAGTTGAGCAGCTGGAAACCTGAGAGTTATCTTTATCCTCTTCCATTTCCTGCCTCCCTTATGTTTAATGCACTCCTAAGACCTATTGACTTTTCAGTTTTTTTAAAAAAAGTGGTAAAATACATGTAGTGTAAAAACTATCATTTTAAAGTATGTAATTCAGTGGCATTTAGTATATTCACAATGTTGTGCAACTATCACAACTGTCTAGTTCCATCACTTAAAATGAAACCCTGTACTTACTAATCATTCACTCCCCTGCCCCCTACCCCTGCACTGCCTTAGCCTCACTTGCCTCTGGCAATGACAAATCTGCTATCTCTATGGATTTGCTTATTCTGTATATTTCATACTAATGGAATTAAACAATACATGGCTTTTTATGTCTGACTTCTTTCGCTTAGCATAATGTTTGCAAGGTTTGTCCATAGTGTAATGGTAACAGTACTTCATTCCTCTTTACAGTTGAATTATATTCCATTGTATGGATATACCGCATTTTGTTTGTACATTTACCAGTTGATAAACATTTGAGTTATTTCCACCCTTTGGCTATTTTGAATAGTGCTGCTATGAATATTTGCATAGAAGATTTTATTTGAACACCTGATTTTAGTTCTTTTGGGCATACACCTAGGTGTAGAGTTGCTGGGTCATATGGTAAGTCTATGTTTAACTTACTGAGGAACCACCGTACTGTTTTCCACAGTGGCTGCACCATCTCAAATTACCATCAGCAGTGTACGAGGGTTCTGATTTCTCCACATCCTCACCAATACTTGTGAAGTGGGTGTGTGGTAACTCATTGCGATTTTGGTTTGCATTTTTCTACTGACTAAGGATGTTGAGCATCTTTTCAAATGCTTATTGGTCATTTTATTGGTCATTCATATATCTTCTTTGGAGAAAGGTTTGTCATTTTCCCATTTTTAATTGGGTTTGTCTTTTTGTTGTTGAGCTATAAGTTTTTTTTTTTATGTGTTTTGGACACTAGATACTTATCAGATATATGATTTAAGAATACTTTTTCCCATTATGTGGGTTGTCTTTTTACTGTCCTTATAGTGTTCTTTGAAGCACAGTTTTAATTTGATGGAATCTAATTTTTTTCTTTTTTTACTTATGCTTTTGATGTCATATCTAAGAATCCATTTCCAAATCTAAAGACATGAAGATTTACTACTTCAAAGAGTTTTATAGTTTTAGTTCTTATTTTTAGGTCTCTGGTCCTTTTTGAGTTAATTTTTATACATGGTGTGAAGTAAGGGTCCAGCTTCATTCTTTCACATGTGCATATTCAGTTGTCCCAACACCATTTATTGAAAAGATGACTCTTTCCTCATTAATTGGTCTTGACATCCTTGTCAAAAATCAATTGACCATCCATAGATGTATGGGTTTATTTCTGGACTCAGTTCTATTCCATTGATCATTGTGTTAGTCTGTTTCTGTTGCTTATAACAAAATACCCCAAACTGGGTGATTTATACAGAAAACGAAATTTATTGCTTACAGTTTCTAAGGCTGGGAAGTCCAAAGTTCTTCTGGTGGTGGTGACAGTGACCCAGGGGTCTCACGTTGCCAGATAATGGAAGCAGAAAAAGCAGAGACTAACTTCCTCATTCGTTCTCTTTTTAAAGCCCTTCAACCCATGCCCATGACCACCATTTTGAATCCATTTACTAGGGCATGGTCCTACAATCTAATCACTTCTTCAAGGCCCCACCTTTCAATTACTGTAATAGGACTTCCCACCCTGAGCAGTTTACAGTGGGAATTAAGCCTTAAGAGGTTGCAGGGGCATCCAGTCTACAGCAATCTTTATGCCTATTTTTATGCCGGTACCACACTGTTTTTACTTCTCTAGCATTGTACTAAGTTTTGAAATTGGGAAGTGTGTTTTCTCAGTTTTTTTTTTTTCAAGACCATTTTGGCTACTTGGGGCTCCTTGTAATTTTATACGAATTTTGGGATCAGCTTTTTCATTTTGGCAAAAAAGGCAATTAAGATTTGGTAAGGATAGCATTGAATTTGTAGATCTCTCTAGGGAATATTGCATGTTAACTATATTAAGTCTTCCAACCCATGAACACATGATATCTTCCCATTTATTTAGGTCTTTAATTTCTTTCAGTAGATTTCAATTCTTGCACCTCCTTGGTTAAATTCATTACTGTTTTATTATTTTTGATGCTATTATAAATGGACTTACTTTCTTAATTGTTTTTTCAGATTGTTTATTGCTAGTGTATAGAAGTACAACAGATTTTTGGATGTTTGTTTACCTTGTATCCTGTAACTTTGCTAAATTCATTTATTAGCTCCAATAGTTTCTTTTGTGTGTGCATGTATTCTTTAGAATTTTCTGTATATAAGATCCTGTCATCAACAAATACAGAGAATTTGACTTCTTCCTTTCTAATTTGGATGATTTTTACTCTTTTTTCTTGCCTAATCGGCCTGCCCAGAACTTACAGTACGATGAATAGAAATAGCAAAGTGGACATCTTTGTCTTTTTCCTGATCTTCTACTAATTTTGGGTTTGATTTGTTCTTGTTTTTCTAGTTTCTTGAGGTGTAATATTAGGTTGTTTATTTGAAATCCTCTTTTTTTGTTTTGTTTTGTTTTGTGACCAGTAAGGGGATCGTAACCCCTGGCTTGGTGTCACCTGCACCGCGCCCAGCCAGTGAGCGCACCGGCCATCCCTATATAGGATCCGAACTCGTGGCCTTGGCGCTCCCAGTGCTGCTGTGCTCCCAGCACCGCACCCTCCCAAGTGAGCCACGGGGTCGGCCCGAAATCTTCTTTTTTGACGTAGGCATTTATTGCTATAAACTTCTCTCTTAGAACTGATTTTGCTGTATCCCATAGTTCTGGTATGTTGTGTTTTTGTTTTCATTTGTCTCCAGGACTTTTTAAATTTCCTTTTTAATTTCTTCTTTGACTAATTTGTTGTTTAGGAGCATGTTATTTAATTTATGTATTTGTACAGTTTCTAATGTCCCTTTTGTTATTAATTTCTAGTTTTATTCCATTGTGGTTAGACAAGATAGCTTCGATTTTTAAAAAAAATTGTTGAGACTTATTTTGTGACCTAACATATGGTCTATTCTAGAGATTGTTCCATGTGCTGCTGAGAAGAATGTGTATTCTGCAGCTGTTGGATGAAATGTTCTCTATATGTCCATTAGTTTAAATTGGTCTAGAGTAGAGATTAACTCTGAAGTTTTTTGGTTAATTTTCTGTCTGGATGACCTGTTCTTTGCAGAAAGTGGGGTGTTAAAGTCCCCAACTATTATTGTATCTATCTCTCCTATTTGGTTTAATAGTATTTGCTTTATATATGTGAATGCTCCAGTGTTGGGTGTGTATATATTTAGAGTTGTTATATCCTCTTGTTGAATTGATTTTTTATTATTATATAATGACCTTCCTCATCTTTTTTTATTTTCTTTGACTGGAAGTTATTTTATCCGATATAAATATTGCTACTTCTGTTCTTTTTTGGTTTCAATTTGCATGAAATACCTTTTTCCATATCTTCACTTTCAGTCATATGTGTTTTTACAGGTGAAGTGAGTTTCTTGTAGGCAGCATATTGTTGATATTTGCTTTATAATTGATCGAGCCACTTTGTGTCTTTTAATTGAGGAATTTAATCCATTTATATTTAGGCTTATTGTTGATGTATAAGGACTTGTTACTGCCATTTTGCTACTTTTCTTCTGGTTGTTTTGTAAGGATCTCTTTTCCTTTTTTCTGGTCTTCCCATCTTCCTTTGTGATTAAGTGGTTTTCTCTAGTAGTATATTTTGATTTCTCCCTATTTTTAGTATGTCTATTATAGGTTTTTGTGCTATGGTTACCATGAGGCTCTAAAAAACACGATATACTTAGATTATTTTGAGCTAATAACAACTTAACTTTGGTCACTAAGAAAAAAGAAAAACCAAAGCTGACTCTATGCTTTGAAGTCATTCCTCCCCCATTTTTTGACATTTTGTTGCTTCAGGTTACATCTTTTAATATTGCCTATCTCTTATACTGTTGCTGAATTTGTTATTATCTTACCTTTAGTCTTCAGTGTAAGGATATAAGTAATTTATTTACTATCCTACAACATTGGAGTATTCTGAGATTGTATATGTACTTACTTTACTAGCAAGATTTGTACCTTTAGATGTTTTCTTGTTACATTTTAGCATCATCTTCTTTCAGCTTGAAGAGCTCCCTCCAGCATTTCTTGTAAGGCAGGTCTAGTGTTGATGAATTCCCTTAGCTTTTGTTTGTCTGAGGAAGACTTTATTTCTCTTCTGTATTTGAAGGTTAGTTTTTCTGGATTCATGGTTGACAGTATTTTTTTCTTTAGCACTTTGAATATATCATCCCACTCTCTCCTGGCCTGTAGGGTTTTTACTGAGAAATCCACTGAGAGACATATTGGCCTTTTTTGAATGTTATGGGTTTTTTGTTTTGTTTTTTTGTTTTTTTCTCTTGCTGCTTTTGGTATTCTTTCCTTGTCTTTGGTTTTTGATAATTTGAATATAATGTGCCTTGGAGTGTTCCCCTTGAAATTGAATTTAGTAGATGATCTCTGAACTTCCTCTATTTAGATGTTTTCATCTTTCCCCATACATGGGAAAATTTCAGCCACCATTTTCTTAAATGTGCTTTCTAGGTCTTTTCCTTTTTCATCTCCTTTGGGTATGCAAATTACGTGGAGGTAATCTTTCCTGAAGGTGTCCCATAGTTGCTGCAATTGTATTTCATTTTTTTCTTACTCTTTTTGTTCCTCTGATTGGGTAATTTGATATGCTCTGTCTTTGAGTGAGCTCACTGTTTGTTTCCTCTGTTTGATCAAATTTACTGTTGGAGCTTTCTATTGAGTTTTCAGTTCAGATAATATATTCCTTATTTCTGGAATTTCTATTATGTTTTAAAAAATTGATTCATTTGTCAAGTTTCTCATTCTGTTCTTGGACTTTTTTCCAAATGTCATTTAATTTTTTTTTTATCTGTCTTTCTTTGTGGCTCCCTGAACACTGTCAAGAGGATTATGCTGAATTCTGTATCAGACTTTTCATAAATCTGCTGGTCTTCTGGGTTTATTGCTGGTGCTTTGTTGGCTTATTTTGGTGGTGTCATATTTCTCTGTTCTTTCTCAATATTTGTGTCTCTACATTGATGCCTGTGCATTTGAGGAGAGGCTGCAGGTTTTGTAGGTGTTCTTTGGTAGTGTTAGAACTTTGCTGTTCAATATCAGAACTTAGTTTCTGGGCTGCATTTTTTTCCTTTCTGTGCTGGATTAATAGCAACCAGCACCATTTAAACTCTGCACTGGAACTAATTTTCTATCCTGCTCTTAATTCCCAGGTTGGGGGAAACTTACTATGGCGACCAAAACTTGAACACTGTGCCTGAGCTAAATTGCTGCCTTGCTGTTTTTTCTCAGTCCAGGGAAAATTTTTGAGCAGAACAGACTTTAATTGTCAGCCCTTTAGTCACTTCTGGGTCATGTAGGGAATTCACAAAGCAACTAGCCTTTGTGGGAAAACTTGGCCCAGGACTGAGTCTTTCCTCCCAAATTGTGCCCCCTGTAGTTCTATCCACTGACTGTTCTCCACTGTGTGGCATCTGTGCCAAATGGAAGGCAGATCAGCTCCTCCTGCAATTCAAATGTTTCCCATGGGGCAGACCCCACACGAATCCCCCACGAGGACTCACAGATCTCTGGGCACATTGGATACCCACCTTCTACTTTTCCTGTCACATCTGAGACAGCAGGTCCAGTGGCCTTCTCAGTGTTGCATTGACTTATCTTCTAGTTCACTGATATTTTTTCTTCTGCCTGTTCAAATCTGCTATTGAACTCATCTAATAATTTTTAAATTTAAGTTATTATAAATTTTAACATCAAGATTTCTATTTTTTTCTTCTTATAATTTCTGCCTCTTTATTGATATTCTCTATTTGTTTAGACATCATTCTTTTGGTTTACTTTATTTCTCAGTACATGATTTCCTTTAGCTCTTTGAGCATATTTAAGACAGTTTTTAAAAAATGTCTTTGTCTAGTAAATTTAATGTTTGGCCTTCTTCAAGGATGGTTTTTCTAAATTTCTTTTTTTTCCCTGTGAATGGGCCATACTCTCTGGTCTCTTTGCATGTCTCTTATTTTTTTGTTGAAAACTGGTTATTATGAATATTATATTATGGCAGCCTTAGAAATCAGCTTCTGTCTCATCTCCAGGATTTGTTGCTGCTACTTATTGTAATATGTAGTTGTTTGTTTAGTGACCTTTCTAAATTATTTTTGTAAAGACCTTTTAGAAAGGTATTCTTTGTTGTGTGTGATCACTTGAGTCTCTTGGTACATATCTGTGTCATAATCACCTTCTTCTAAGAACACCAATCGTATTGGATTAGGGCCCAATCTAATGGCTTTGTTTTGTCTTAATTACCTCTCTAGAGATTCTGTGTCCAGATAATATCATGTTCTGAGGTATTAGGAGTTAAGACTTCAACATATGAATGTTTGCGAAATACAGCTTAGCTCATAATAATCACCCCAGTGGGGAGGAGGAAGTCCAGGTGCCCCTTGTGCCCTCCACTGATACTACAGGGAGACTAGGGGGCTCTTTACCATTCCTGAAGGGGGTGAAAGTCCTGGCTCCCCATGCAGACTCTCTGACACCACCCTCACTGGGGGAAGATGATATGGGGATACCTCACATAGCCTTTCAAGGGTGGATGTCTAGGATTCTTATGTAGCATTTGCTGGCATGCGTGGAATGGAGCCACAGGTTTTTTTCTGTGGTGTTTGGCTGGAGTGGGCAGGTTACTGTCTAAAAGTTTTCTGTCTTGTTAAGCTGCACATTTCCTGGTGTTTTGGCCAGAGAAAGCAGATTTTTGTTGGGCTTAGCTGTAACATTTCCTAATTATTGTGCAGCCCTGGTATGTGCTACCATCCTGTGATTTTTTTCCCCTTAAATGTACCCCCTGCTTTGAACGTGGTCCCTTCACTAAACTCTCCTCAGTTGCCCTGTTGAAGTGGTCCATCAGTATCTTGCCAGCAGACCAACCAATCGTCACCATATTCTAGCCAAGGAGATGTTGGTGAAGTGTCACATGGAATCTTCCATGAACTTTCCTCAAGTGTTAGTCTCTCTTCTTTGCTTCCCCTTCCTTTCTCCTGCCTGGAATACGATGCTGCCATCCCTCTTGGATGAGGAGAACAGGGGTCACTCCCTAGCATGGCAATGTAGTGAGCTGGAAGGAGGCTGTACCTTTGAGGATTGTGTGGAGAGGTGGTGCTGTATCAGTCCAGAGCTGATACCAGCACATACTGGCTGTGTGACACTGGGCAAATTATGTAATCTTTTTGGATCTCAGTTTCCTTATCTGTGAAGTGGGTTTTAATGCATATTAGTTACTGCACAGCCTTACTAAGAAGATAAAATGAGATGATTTATATACAAAGGCTTAGCAAATGCATGCAAACAAAATAGGTTCAATGATTATTGGTGAATTTGCCTTTAAAGAAAACTCTAAACATTAATATTCCTGCAGAGAAGATGCATGGCCTGTATTTACTTTCACCAAGGGAATAATAATACCCTAGACTTGCAGTTTGCACATTATCATATTTAATCCATGCACCTCTGCGAGGAAGAAGCAGCTTGGCATGACCATTCTTTTTTAATTGGAAAAGGAAGAGCTAAAGAGAAAGAAATAATTTGCGGAAGGGTACTTACCTAACTAGTTAGCAAATGATTGACAGAATCAGGCCTAGAATTCTGCTATCCTAACTCCACAGGAGCGAAATAGACAATTAAGTATCCTTATTGGGAAATCTTGATATGTTTTCTGTTTAAATTGTTAAAAATATATCCTGCAGTAAACTATCAGGCTTTGAGTAGCAGATTATATTGGGAGCAAGTCTGCAAATTGTTCCTGGAGGGAGCTTGTTGTGTATCAGTATCAGGGCAGCTGGGGAACTTCTGCGGACATAAAAACAATGGGTGAAGTTCACAAATGATTAGAAAAAAACTTGGAAAAACCCTCAGAATCTGTCGTGCTTGGTGTGAAGAATTTCACATGGCTGTTTTCTTTCTGGTTGGGAACTCAGGAGAAAGGAAATAGAGAAACTAGAGTTGTAATTTGTAGCTGTGAAGGAAAGTTCAGGTCTCTCACCTGTGGTGAGCTGGGTGATGCCTGTTTTTCAGACCGAGAGAGAAGGTGGCACCTGAGCTAGGCAAGCTAGAAGCTGCCCATGTGCTGGACTGACAAGAAGACCAAAAACTAACTCGCCAGAGCTGTGCACTGTTAGGGAGATGCTTACCAATTAATTTTGGATGGAAGATGGTAATTAAATCGTGATCAATTAGCAGTTGAGAGGTTCTAGATGGTATCTAGATAACTGTCCCTAGAGTAGCCCTTTCTTACTAAGATATGCAGAAGCTGTGGAAAGAGATGAAAACTCAGCCATAGAGGAGGCTGGGACTGTGATCAACCCGACGACTGAGTTAGGACGAGCTTGTTGCTAAAGACAAGGTTGGTAGAAGTAGCTGCAGAAACAATCCCTGACCTCCTGCAGCTGAGTCTGCCAGAGACAGCCACATCACTGAGCAGATGGAGCCACCAGGGCAGGAGCGTCAATCTGGTTGGACCTCAGCAAGGCCTGGCCACTGTCTCCTCCTCTACTCAGTGACTGGTGTGTACTGTCCCCACACCCCACAGATTTCAGACTCAACTACCCTTCCTACCCCGCTCCTAGCCCACAACACACTTACACCTACTCCCCTCCAAGCATTAACTGGCTTTCTATATCACAGAGGAAGCAGAAGTCATGAGATGGTAAATCTCTCAACTTCACACGTCAAACCTACAAACCCACTCTTTCTCCGTTCCTGCCTGTTGCGAGAGGGTGCTCTATCTCCTGTGTAAACCAAAAAACTCTTAATATTAGTAGAGAAGAATTAACCAATCTTTTATATTATAGTGTTTTCTAACTTTTGTTAAAAATCCTTCCCTATCTATATTCTCCCAAATTGTCTTTCAATAGTCCTAAAATTCACTTTTTGATATTTATGTCCTTGATCTATCTCGAGTTGATGTTTTTTATATGTTATGAGGTAGATTTCAATTTTGCATTTTGTTATATGTAGTCCAATTTTTTATCCAGTTCTTTTTACTGAATGATCTTTGTCATCACTGGTCTGCGGAACCACCTCTGTCATATACTGAAGTTACCCGTAAGAATGGTAGAATTCTGGGCTCTCTATTTATTCCACTGGTAATTTTTTCTATCCCCAAACCAGTTCCAAATAATAGTTATTACCATAACTTTTTCATAAGCCCCTCCTCTCTGTTTTTCTTTAGAAATGCTCCTGAAGTTTTTTCTCAATTCACCCATCAGAATTAAATGACCAATAAAAAAGTGTTTTCACGAAAGCAAAAATCTGTTAGGATTTTGGTTGGAATAAAAATGAACCTATAAATCAATCTGAGGAGCATTGACACCTTTGTAAAATTAAGTCTTACTATTCATGGATGTAATATATTTCTCCATTAATTCAGGTCCTTTAGAACGTCTCAATAAATTTGTCTAATTTTCCCCACAGAGGAAACTATCCAAGAGGATTGTTGATTTTTCCAAGGTGAAGGCAAATAAATATTGGTTATCTTTATCAACTAGGATACTAAAGAAAGCTGAAAATAAATCTATTGTAGTAAAGAACTTGGATTCAGGTGGGCGTGAGGATAGTGTGGTATTTGGGTTAGGTACTTCTGGGAGGCAAGCCTATTTTATCTTCTTGTAGCTCTTAGACAAATCTATATCCGCAACTGTCAGGCTTTTGAACAGGTGAGACAGGTATTGCAGGAACTAGTACAAAGTAGAATTCATCCTTTTTCTATCAAGTTGGTTATAATTCATTTGAAACCTTCCTTGGCTTCAGTATTAGTAGAGTATTGAGGAAGTTTATAGATAAAGGTTTAGAAGAATCAGTCTGAACTCTTATGGCTCTGCTCCAATTAGTTTGTTCATGTTTGTAGAGTCTTTGGCCTTTAGGGATTGTGAGACCATGGCTATTTCTTCAGTTGTTTCTTGAATCATACAAAGTATAAGTATTTAAATATGCATACCAGCTATAACTTCTGGGACTTCTAAAAATAACCCTTCTGCAGGACATTTTAGTTGGCAGTTCTACTTGCAAACTTAATCTCCTCCTATTACAGGTGCAGGAGATGCCTCACAGAGAAGAAATGGATGTTCTCCTGCTAATGGTCTCAAGGTAGAAGTCACAGGTTGAGTGAGACATGGGAAAGGACTTAGGATTGTTAGAAATTCCCACTATTTGAGTGGTTTCGGTGTTCCAAGGGAATCTGATGTTCTGTGGTAGTGGGATTAATAATAGAAACACACCCATATCAACAAGAAAGTTGAATTGTTGTCTGTATATATCTATAAACAAATGCCCCTGGGAGTTTAGATAAAGGACAGGGAATTTGGGGGTTCTAATGTTTCTCTCAGCTGCAGCAATATTGGACAGACTTTGGAAAGTGTTTTCTGTTTCTTGACCAACACGTGACACTGGTGCTTCCAATGATCCTCCTGGCTGCAGTATCTACAGGTGTTCTTATTCATGGGCTCTTGACTCTCAGTGAACAGAAAACTTTTAGCTTTTGTTTTTATTTTGGGGACCAGTGGTTTAATTGGGACAGCCAGAAGTTGTTTTCATTTCCAGCTTGTTTACTTTGTAAGGCTTTTTGAAAATGTGAAGCCACATATTGGAGATCTTCTAAATTAGCAATTTCCCATTCCAATTTATTTTTCTGACTAAGTTTCCTATTTCAGATGTGAGTCTACTTGCAAAAAGAAAGGACAAGGATCCTTTTACTTCAGCTCTTGGGTCTATCCCAGATATTGTTTAATTGTTTCCTGAAGTCTAGTTTTAAGGTTTCCTATTGAGTCATCTTTATTTTATTTATGATTTTGAATTTTCATCCAATCTTTTCTTAAGGGAAAGACTTCAATAACGACCATATGTAGTTCATTCCCTATTTTTCTTGTCTTTTTAAGGCTAATACCTCAATTGTGCATAGTTGAATTATTTAAATCCTCCCCTGACCTTTTCCATCCTGTTGCTTTTAACCATTTTCCCCATCTGAGGGGCTTACAATTAAGGGAACTATTTGGTCTGGATCTGGTAGTCCACAACAATAAGTAGCTAACAAAATCCTTAATTCGCAGAACATTTTTGTCTATCTTCCTGAGATTTTGGAATCCTAAGCTATTGGCCTTAACTCAAATTTGGCTTCTAGATCAGCCTTTTAGGCTAGCAATTCTGAGGGGATATTGTAAAAGGGTGACTTACTTTCCTGAGAGAATTCCTGAGATATATTAGCGTATTTAGGTCAGGAGAGTTCTAATTGGGTATCTGTGCGAAGATAATTTGGGATAGGGAGAAAAAGAGGTGCAAGGAGGATACATTTCAGAAGGTTTAAGTGAAAATGAATTATTTTTGTTGGTTTTGCCAAAGAGTCCTTTAGAAAGGCTAGCTTAAAGTTCATGTTTTATTTTGAGGCCTTAGCTAACTATTGAATTTCTGTCTTCTTGTCTAGAGTTTCTGTTAAGTATATTATTTTAAATTTTTTATAGACTTTACTGTAGTTTTAGGCCCACAGCAAAGCTGAGAGGAAGGAACAGAGATTTCCCTTATACATCCTGACTTCACAAATGCATAGCCTACCCCATTGTAAAAATCCCCAACCAGAGTAGTACCTTTGAAAGGAATCTTAGCCAGAGAATGGCCATCTTTGGAGTAACAGAAAATTTCAAGCAGAAAATTTCAGTTAGCTATTAACTTGGGAACTGATAATAATCAATTCCTTAGGTTAGTAGAGGAAATAAGAAACTAATCGTATGGCAGAAACTGCCCTGAGATGAAATCATGATCCAAAAGGATCCTTCTCAAAGGTTTATTTCTGTTTACCTCCCATTACACCCTCTTATGTTGATTTACTTTAGATGTTGTGTACCTACAATTAAGGATTGAAACTAAGTTTTCTTTTTTTAAATCTCCCTAAGTCAATTGCAAACAGGAAATACAAGAGAGAAGCAAAGCACCCTAGCTGATTATTATCTCACCTTCTTATAAGAAGGAAAATTGGGTCCACATTAGTTAGAGGTTTGAATCAGGTATATTTATTTCCTAGTGATGTTTGACTGAGGTTATTGTCTCTGAGCACTCCCTAGGAGATAAGGACTCCAACCTCAAAATAACATCAAGGGCTTGAAGCTAACCAGACTCCACGCCACCAAAGCACCCAGTCCATCATGGGACCCTGACATCTGACTCAGACCCTCGGCTCATCGTGTGACCAGCTTCACCCCTTTTTCCTGCAGGACACTTTCCCTTACCTCACCTTCCCGCCTCTTCTCCTTTATAAGCTCCAGAACAGGCATCAGAAGGTGGGATGATTTTAGCCTGATCATCCCCTAGATGCCGGTTATCTGACTGAACCTTCCAATCTTTGCACCAACTTTTGGACTTTTGAGTCATTTTAGTGTGAGAGGAGGGCAAGCCGAGCCTGATTGCCAGTAACACCTTTGTTACAACTGATGAACATACAAGGTCACATCATTATCACCCAAAGACCATAGTTTACATTAGGGTTTACTCTTGGTGTACATTCTGTGTGTTTGGAACACACACAATGACATGCATCCACGATTGTATCATGCATAGTAGTTTCACTGCCCTAAAAATTCTCTGTGCTCCCCTATTCATTATCCCCTACTACCCCAATCCCCAGCAACCACTGATCTTTTTAAGGTATTTTTTTTTTTAACATGGCAGGAGTTCCCCAAAAGTGAGTTGGGTAGAGTGTGTGGTCTGGAAGATGCCCCTCCCCAGCTCCCTCTGGTGGTGGTGGCA
Organism: Cynocephalus volans; assembly: GCF_027409185.1. Taxonomy (NCBI): domain Eukaryota; kingdom Metazoa; phylum Chordata; class Mammalia; order Dermoptera; family Cynocephalidae; genus Cynocephalus; species Cynocephalus volans. The sequence continues at coordinate 50,616,918 of NC_084462.1, forward strand.
AAGGGGAGTGAGCCTGCATCTCAAGTGGGGATAGTGGCGGGTGGGTGTGGGGTGGAGGAAAGGAAGTAGCCGGGAAGGGGTTCCAGCCCCCCTGGACAGGGTACTCACCAAGGTGCTGGCCAAGCAGCGGAAGGAACAGAAATAGCTTGCTGAGTAAAGTGAAAAAGGCTGAGGAAATTTTAACAGAAGACTCAAATATGTGAGAGTTTCGTTGTCCTGTTGCCATCTGTACAGGTATCCATGGTCAACTCTATGATCTTACAGAATTCTGTACAATTGCTGGAAAATCACCAAATACAAACTATCTATTCATGAGGAGATAAGCTCAGGAAAACACTGCTGGTCTTCTCTCTCGCTGTCACCTGTTCTCTTCTATTGGGTCCACCTGTGACAGATTTACCAGAAGTTAGGAAATGAAGGGGTGATTCAGGTAGTCCTAAATTTTGTTAAAACGGAGGTCTATTAAGGGAATTAATAAATTCACACTCACTAAAATGAGGACTGTAACAAAGCTCAAATCTGCCCATCAACCCTGGTCATTCAGTAAACGTGTGGACATCTCCTCTCCCTTGAGGACTTGTCTCATGGTCAGAAAGCATGACCTGGAAGAACAAAGGGTGGGTGATTTTTCCTAGAATAGAAGACTTTTCTATCACCCAGATGCCTTTTGGAGCTTCCGCAAAGGAATATCAGGAACTCCTCACCAATCCCAATGTCTCTCTGTGTCACTTAAGAAGTGTGGTAAAGTAAAATATTTCAGGCCCCAAATATATTTCTTTGACATATTTCAAGATGGCTAATTCAGGGAGACTGGAAAAAGTCTAGAGATTGGCTAGAAGGCTGTTTCTCTGTGGAAATATTTGCATCCGTGAATGCAAACAGCCTGGTTTCTTCTGAGGTGCCCCCCTTTAACTATTTTTTTAAAAATTTTGTTTTATTTTTTGGTGGCTGGCCAGTACAGAGATTGAAACCTTTGATCTTGGTGTTACAACACTGTGCGCTAACCAACGGAGCTAACCAGCCAGCTCCTGTCTATTGTTTTTGAGGGCTGCTGTGAGATCACCTGAAATATTTTCAAGTGCATAGTCGATGTCTCTACTTAACTACCTCTGACTTCCTTCTTTCACCTGTGACAACACCTCCGTCCAGAACTTCAGAGAAACCTGGTCTCAGGCCATTGCTCTGAGGTTTCTACCTCCCCCACCTTCTCTCTCTCCTGAACACTGGTTTATAAGCTTTGTCCCCCCACCAGAATTTGGGACATTACTCTCTTGTGATTCTCTTGTGCTTTACCTTCTCCCCGCACATTAAATAATAAAATTTGTTATGCTTTTTCCTCCTATTGATCTAAATTTGTCAGCGATTTTTATCAATGATAGGCAGGTTCTGAGAGGACACACCCATCTGAGGTTCCCCAGCTTGGCCGCACAGTAGAATCACCTGAGGAAGGTGGAGAAATCCCCATGCCCAGGCCCCAATCCAGATCAATCACATTAGAATCTCTGGGATGGGGTCTGGACATCAGTTTTTCTCTTTTCATTTAAATTAAGAAACAGTGCTCAGATTCTTGACACTCAAAGTATGGTCCTCCGACCAGCAGCGTCAGCATCTTGTTAGAAATGCAAATTCTCAGACTTCAGTCTAAACCCACTGAATCAGAAACCAGAAACTCCAGGGGTGAGATCCAGCAATGTGTGTAGTTTTCTTTTTAATTTTGTTTGATGATGGTGAAATATACATAACATAATATTTATCATTTTAACTGTTCATAAGCGTACAATTCAGTGGCATTAAAGACATTCACAATGTTATGCACCCATCACCACTATCTATACCCCAAACTTTTCCATCATCATCAACAGAAACTCTGTACCCATTAAACAATAGCTCCCCCTGCTCCCTTGCCCCTCCCTGCAGCCCCTGAAAACCTCTAGTCTACTTTCTGTCTCTACAAATTTGCCTATTCTAGGTACCTCATATAAATAGAATAATACAATATTTGTCCTGTGTCTGGCTTATTTCACTAAGCACAATGTTCTGAAGTTTCATTCATATTGTATTGTAACATATATCAAAATTTCATTCGTTTTTACGGCTGAATAAAAAGCAGCCTGTGTTTTAACAAGCACTCCAGGTGGTTCGGTGCATGCTCAAGTCTGAGAACCACTGACCTAGAATAACGCTTCTCAAATTTTACTGTATATAGGGATCCCTGGAGGATCCTATTAAAATGCAGTATCTGATTCATTAGCTGATTGATTAGCTGATCATTAGTGGAGCCCAAGATACTACATTTCTGATATACGTTGAGAACCACCGTCATAAGGCATCACAGCTAGGCCCAGTTCACCCTGAAATGACATGAGTGAGGATCAGTTCTCATTTTGCAGTGGAGTGAGGTGTAGGCTGGGGTCTATTTGGCCTCATGGACCAGAAGACAAAGACCTTGAGCCTTCATATTCTGTGGCTCAGCCTCCCTGGGCTGGGAGACGGCCATGATCCTTGCTGGGCAGCTGGGCCGGGAAAGGCAGGAATCTGGGAAACTTTTAGGGAGCTCAGTGTTAATCACTACACTGTGACAACCCGATGGACCTCTAGTCTCCGCCTTGAGACTTCCTGCAACTTCTGAGATGTGTGTCTGGAAAAGAGCCCAGTAGTGCTCAGAGGAAGAGGGGAGAGGAGAGGCTAGCTGGTTCAAGGTGTCAGAGTTGGAGGTGGGCGACAACAGGGCCTGGGGACAGGCTGGGCTCAGCCTGTGGTTCATATCAGGGTTCCCTAGCTGGGCAGGAGGGCTGGCTCCTCCATTGTCCTTCCTGATTGATTAAATCTGATGTGGTCCAGGGAAGCTGGGAGTGAGGGAAAAAGGATGGGACTCCAGGACCACTGTTGCCATTGAAATGATGCCAGATTTGTATTTTCTAAACAACAGTAATGGCCTCTGGGTAAATGCAACCACAGAATATCCTTGACCCATGACTTCTCAACCTAAGGATATTCCCATAGAGTAAATCCCCACATACCACCTCAAGCTCTTCCAGTGCTACTTGCCTTCCTCAGATGACAGAACCCATTGCTGTGTAGGGTCTCAGGGTTAGAAATAAAATAGTCAGGAGCAATCCTTTAGAAACTTATCTGTTTTGTAAGCAGAGGTGCTGCTACATAGGAGAGCAAAGGAGTGAAGTGAATGACAAGGAAATTGTGATTCATTCATGTGATGAAATGCTTTGGAGCCACTGGAAATGTGCTAACAAAGAACTTTTAAGGACATTGCAAATATGTTTATGATTATAAAGAACAAAGGCTCAAATAACAAATATATGCATGTATATATATATAGTTGTAAGTGTACACACATATATATCCTTTGTAAGTTTTTTAAACAATACATATAAAGAAAAAAGATAGGATATGTGCTAAAATTAACAATGATTATCGTTGGGTGGTAGGACAGCAGTTGGTTTTAATTTTCCTATTTATTGTATTTTCTATGTCTTTTATAATGATCACATTACATTAACTAACAAAATTTTTTTTAAATGACCAAAAATAAAAAGATGCACATTTTAACCTATTTTTAATCCCAGAAAATATCAGGCTGTATTTTAGCGTGTGATGTTATTTGGAATATTTGACTGTCATCCAAACTCTCCAAAGGCTCCCCCCTCAGAAAGCTACAGTCGTTGATAGAGCCTTGATAGCCCTTCTGACCTCTTCCCCACTTCTCTCTCCCTTGCCCCAGCCAGACTGGCCTCCTCAGCCTGCATCAAGCACACGTGGGTACTCTCCTGCCCCAGGACCTTAGCACTGGCTGGACCCTTCGCTCCTTTACTTCCTTCATACCTTTCCTCTAAACTACCATTTCGTGTAGCCTTTCCTGGAGATGCTACTTAAAATCCCCCAGCTCCTATAACATTTTTTATCTCCCTTCTTTCGTTTTTCTCATTAGCATGTGTTGATTATTTAACATTCTATATATGTTATTTCTCTATTTCGTTATAATGGAAGCCCGGCTGAGCCAGAGATTTTTGTCTGTGTTTTTTGTCCTATAGCTCCAGAACGTTCTAGAACAGTGCCTGGCACTGATTCTTGAAAATTAGTTGCTGAGTGAATGAATGACAAAAGACTATTTTTGGCTGACAGAATCATAAGGGGTAGAAAGCCTGTAAATATTTCCCAACTCTGCTAACAAATCAAATCAAAGCCATTCACAGCTGAGGCACTTACTGCCGCTTAATGATGGTATCCCATAGTTGCTTCTATTTCAGTGGTTTATAGATTTAATTTTCAGGAAATCTGAATATACACAGTGGTGCCAGGAATATTATATTATTTGGTGAATAATACACTCAAAAGAAAAGGCAGCTTAGTTTTGGAATGGCATTATGGCTTGATAGTCAGGAGTGGATAATGACTTGCTGGAAACTGGTCTAGAGAAAGCTATAAATATCAGCAAGGCCCAGATTCCTTTAATGTTCACTGAGCATCTATTATGTGATGGGACCTGGGTACATATAGGGAACAAGACATTATTCCCTGCCTGATGCAGTGCACCACCTAGTAGGTGATACAGGTAAGTAAACAATAATATAAGCATGGAAAAAAATATCTTTTAATTCTATTTTTCCATGAAGTACCCTTGTAAAGCAATGAGATATTATTATGGAGGCACAAAGGAGGGACAGCTAACCCAGACTTGGGACAGGACGGTTGGGGAAGGTTTCCTGGTAGAAGGAACATTTGAGAAGGATCTGGCACTCACAGCTAGGACTCTGATGTTCTTCTGTCCAACATAAACATGTCATAAAACTCTAACATTAAGCAAGGCCACTCTGTGACCATGAGAGATCAAGACAAAACAAGACCACTCTGTAATCATTTCTGAAAAGAGACAAAAACATAAACATTGTCCAAACCACAAAAATGACCAAGAGCCTTCTATCCTCGCTAATACAAGTTACTGTTACTTCTTTACCAACCACAGCTTTCACCTCACTCTGTTCCTTCCACCTTCAAAACAAGATTTATTAAGAAACCCAGTCACAGAATCGCCCCTGCTTCCTGACAGCATCCACCCCAGAACAAACCCCACTTCTTTGAACCTTCTCCAGAATCACCTAACTCAAGCCCAAACCCTATTATTTCTAACCTTTTGCTGAGATGCCCCACAGTTCCCCATGATGTATGTTCCTGCTCATTGCAATGAGTCACTAATCCCAATTTATTTAACACAGCTGGATTCCTGGTGGTCTTGGACTGGAGGACGTTGACAAAACACAAATCCACTTTTCTGCTCAAAACCCTTTGATGGCTTCCCATGACTCTGAGTCAAACATCAAACTCTTCTCTAATACCTAAATCATTTAGTTCTGCCTACCTCTCATTCATTCACTCCATCAAATATTACCGAAGACTTACCATGTGTGGGAGACCTTTCTGGACACAGGTACGCTGCAGACTGCTGTGTGAAGAATGGGCTGGAGAAAGAAGCCAGGGCTGGAGATAGAGAGACCAGTGAAGCAACTGGATTGGTATTGGGGAGGGAGAAGAAGAAAACATAATGCCCAGGATGCTGGTTTGGGCTATAGGGGCCAACAAGGTGTGATTTGCTGGGAGAGGTAGTGTGGCGGGTGTGCTCATGTGGAGTCTAGAAAAGGCAGTCACTCCACTTGGCTAGAGAATGTCTTATTTGCTAAAGAGGGTTCTTTCTAAGATATCTTCATAAGAGGGCCTCCCCAGAGCCTAGGACGTACGACAGGATTTCTTGGCTGCCTTTGGTCTGTGGCTGGTGCCTGTCACTGCAAGAAATTGTTTGAATAATGTACCTATCGCAGGTTCTAGTTTATATGTTTAAGGGAGACATATTTCAGTGGAGTCAGTAACTTATTTCTTATGGCCTTCTGGGCTTAAATAAAATGATGATTAGAGTAATTCAGGGTCCGTGAAGTAGTGCAGAGACAGCTGCTGTCTGCCATTGCTCTCACCAGCAACTCATTTACTTTTTATAATGGGCTTTCACATACATGAATTAAGTTAGACTGTGCTGCTCATGTTTGGAGGAACCAATAAATGACCTGCTTTTGTGTTACAACCCTCGGAAGTAAATTATTCAGTATTCATTGCTTGTCGGGTTTAAAGAGAAACTGAATATATTTTGATTCCTCCAGCCTTCCTGCAAAGACATGGTTTAATGTTCCCCTCACAGAGACTTTGTGGAATTGACTAATTGTGTGTTTTGCATATTTATAAACACTTTGTTATTTATTAATGGGCCATTTCAGAGATAAAATTAGCACTTTATTCACATCTCAGCCATTTCTCCAAGGCACCCTGCCTCCTGTCAGCGGGGTTGAGATTGGAGTGCACATAAGGAAAGCCTGGGCGATCGTCTTCTGGGTAAGCCCCAGTGAGGGGTGGGAGCTGCCCGGATGCGATTTACTAGATTGGTTCTCTAGAGCCACGCTGTCCAGCACAGTTTTGTGAAATTTAAATTAATTAAAGTTAAATAGGATTAAAAATTTACTTCCTCCATTACACTAGCCACATCTGAAGCGTTCAATTGCCAGATGTAGGCAGTGGCTGCTGTACTGGAAAGTGCAGAGCATTTTTGTCATCACAGAACATTTTGTTGGGTGGCACTACTCTGGACTGTGTTGATGCTGGGGTCCTTTTGTGGCTTCCTGGATTGGTATAATTTGGGCCTTCTGAATGGACTGGCCAGAAAGGCTCAGAGGCTGAGGCATGCTTGGTCATGTTTCGAACCCTGAATATATGAAGAATTCAATTACTTCCTACTACCTACTACCTGGTCCTATTACCATCAGCTCTATCCTGGACTTACAACTGAAAATTCAGTAACACTAACTGGTCTCTATCCTTGGCTCCCACAATCTCTTCTCCACATAACAGCCAGGGTAATCCTGGTCAGAACCTTCCAGTGGCTTTGTGTCTCACTCAGAATAAAAGTCAGTTCCTTACGGAGACCTACAAGGCCCTATATGTCTGACTTCCACCATCCTTGACTCATCTCTTGCTACACCCCTGGTTTTCTCTGTTCCAGCCACTCTGGCCTCCAGGCATGTCTCCCTCTGCACTGGCTGTTTCCTCTGCCCAAAATACTCTTCTCCTGCATGTCTATATATCTTGTTCATTCACTTCCTTCAGGGCTTTGCTCAAAAGCCTTCCCCGGCTACCCTGTCTAAAATTTCAACACTCCCGTGGCAACATTTCACATCCCTTTTCCTGTTTCCATGACACTTGTCACTACCTGCATACCATATGTTTTACTTCCTAGTGTTGCTGATTTTCTGATTCTTCCACTAGAATGTAAGCTCCATCGGGCAGGTTTTTGTCTGTTTTGCTTGCTACTATACCTCAGTGCTTAGAACAGTGCCTGGCACACAGTAGGTGTTCAAGAAATACTTATCGGATGAATGAAGGGATTTTGCAATTCAAGTGCCCACAGGAAGAAGGTGAGCAGAGAGACATGGTGTGGATTTGAGAATGTGACAGGCTCTGCCCCATCCTTGATGTGAGACTTCAAGCAAACTGCTTAATTTCTTTGAGCTTATTTCCTCATCTGTAAAATGAAAATTATAATACTTGCCTTGAAGGATTGTCATTAGGATTAATTAGGGTGTCCCTGGCTCATAGTCTGAACAGAGTAATGTTAATTCAGGAGCTGTGAAATTTGGCCCAGAGCTCTTCCTCATCTGCTATTGTCTGTGTGAAAACCATGCCAGTGTTTCTCCCACTGCACATTTAAAAATATCATGCTTTTATTTTAATAGTAAAAACATTACACAGTTGGCCCTCTGTATCTGTGGGTTCCACATCTGTGGATTCAACCAATTGCTGATTGAAAATTTTCGGAAAAAAAAGACATCTGTACTGAACATGTACAGACCTTTTTTCATCTCATTATTCCGTAAACATTACACTATAACAACTATTTACATAGCATTAATATTGTATGAGGTCTCATAAGTAATCTAGCGATAATTTAAAGTGTACGAGAGGATGTGCATAGGTCATTTACAAATACTATACCATTGTACATCAGGGACTTGAGCATCCATGGATTTTGGTATCTGAGGGAGGTCCTGGAACCAATCGCTCATGGACACTGAGGAATGACTATATGTGCAAATTTTGGATTATCTGGATGATGACCTTATAACTAAGTTTGGCTATGAGATTTCAGAGCTCATCTTTACAGTGGTTTTTGGATGTGAAAGCCAGCAGTCAATGTTGATATTCTATGGATGAAAGTTTTACAGAAATTCAAATAGAGAAAAGCAGCGGGAGCATCGAGTCACATTGTGCCAACATGTGGTGGCATAAGCCTGCTGAGCTCAGGAAGGACCCAGTCCTGGTAGATGGACTCATCTGCACATTTCAAGAGGGAAATGTAGTCTGTATAGTCCATCATGTTGAGTTAACGTTAATTTGAATTTTATTGCACTGATATAAGAGCCCTATGCTTACAGAGTTTATACCTGGTTTTATGTTTGTACATATTTGGAATGTAACAGAGTTCCACCAGGAAGACAGAAACCACTCTAAACATTTGAAACAAAGGCAGCCCAACACTGGGAAGTGATTATGCCGGTGGTGGGATTGCTGATGGCGAGGCATATAGGAGACCGGCAGCAGCAGGAAACCACCCCACCCTAGGCTGCGGGAACAGAGGCAGAAGCGGTGGAGCCAGAGCCCAGGGGCCGGGCCATCAGACAGAAGCTGGGACAACAAAGGCCTGCCTGTCTGAGAGATCTGGGGCCTTGCAGGAGGTGGAGCTGTTTCCAGAGAAGCTGCCTGAGGGTCACAGAGAGGGGAAGAATACTCTGGCTTCTGCCTTTCCCCTGCCTTCCCCTCTTCTCCACTTCACGCTGCCTCCCTTGGCTGAATCCTATGGAAGCCTGGGGACGTGGGAGACTGGGAAAAGCAGCCTGCAGGATGAACCCCTCTCCGCTGCACATGTGTGTGTATATACACACATACTCACCCAGAGCAGAGCAGGGGCAGGCTGAAGAATGCCTGTAAGGGCAAACTCACCAAAGACCAGCCTATTGTGGTTACAGGGACATGTGGTTTGTTCCCCAACATCCGTATACCTCCCCTCTGACATCGTGTAGCAGCTAGGTTGATCAGGTGTGTTTGGTGCACCTCCAGCTCTGGGGTGGGCTCTGATTGGTTTACGTGTCTAAACTAAGCAGGGTTACCCACTCCTCACCAAAGTGACTGGTTACATAAGTGATGGCCTAAGACAAACAGCTCCAGACATTCCTCAGGCCTCGGTGACTGGGTTAGGAGTAAACCACAGGGTTCTGTCTCCCAGATATGAAGAAATAAGCACACAGCCCCCATGTGGTCCTACCAGCCATCCTTGACAGGGTCAGGACAAGCCCAAATGAAGGGAGCAGCACAGTATGGAGCCACAAGAAAATCTGCACAGTCCTGACAGTCACTGTAACCCAGGGGTCCTCATTTATGTGAACCCTCATTTAGCCTACTTTCCTGTTCAAGCCAATGTGAATTGGGTTTTTGGTGCAAATAACACAGTAATAAAAATAGGCCAACACTGGAAGGTCCAAAAAAAAAAAAAAACTGTGTGTTAAAGCAGGTACGTATGTTGTTTGAGCTTGGGAAATACTAGTAACTCCCCACAGCTCCACATCTTCGGTTCCCCACTAAGGACAGCCACTGCACTGCACAGAGCATGCAGCACAGGGCCCGGAGGCCTTTGGAGACCAAGCTGAGGAGTGTGTGAGGCTTCTGCAGCAGATCCAAGTCACACCCCTGGTTTAAAACCAGGAGAAGGAGCAGCCATGTTCTCCGTGAAGTGAGGACCCTCCAGACAGCTGCGGGTGGACTAAGCTAAAAGCACAGAGAGTCAGGGCTCTCGTTTAAGCAATGTGGCCCGAAACTGGGTCCAAAACAGTGGCAAAGGGGTCGCTGCCACCATGTGGTCATTCTCTCTTTAGGTGGAAAAATCAATCACTGAGAACTTTCAATAGGTTAAAGAAATTGTCTCAATAGGGAGCAAGGCTGTTGTTTAATCTATTGGCTAGAATGTCTGATCTGAAATTCCTAAAAGAAAGCCCCGTTGAAACAACTTCCTCCTACCACAAGAGGCAATCAGCCCTGTAAATCCTGGTGGAAACCACTAGGCTCAGCATGAGGTAAGGGAAGGGAATGGGGCTAAGCATTTCTGAAGCTTCTTCCCTCTGCTGGTTTTTGGTGGCAAAGGACTCTCAGCTCCTGGGAAGATTCTGAATAAGGTCCTTCGGCTTTCTGCAGACTGAACTTCAAATAGGAGAACTGATCAGCCGGAGTCCTCTGTCTCCTCCCGAGTTAACTTGTGGACATAGGTCAACGGGGTCAGGAGAGTATAGAGTGCACCATCCTCCCTCCCTCTGGTCCCCTGAGGCTTGTCTGTTATCGAGAATACGGCCTACGTGTTAGAATTCGCTGCTTCCCGCTGGCTGGGCTGCACACTGTGAGAGTTGCTATTTCTGCATCCTTCTATGGAGGTTTGCTGGGGGCCGTTTGGACTTCACCTGGGTTGCTCCAGAAGAGTAGGCACTAGTGTTTTCCACTCTTCCCTTACCTTGGTGCTGTGGGTTTTCTCTGGAACAGACCGAAGTCTGGTGAGGCAGGGGAACAGAGCAGTGGCACTGCTGATGTTTCCCTGGGGGACAGCTGACATCACAGGGAGGGGTTTCAGGGAGTACCTTTAGTCCTAGTCTCAGAGATGTGTGTGTGTGGGGGGGTCTTCTGGCCTTCAGGGCAGCAGTTTTGCCTTTGATTCCCTCAAAGAACCCTCCACTGGAAGGTTTTGCATTTGGAGCTGCCTCTGAAACCTCCCTCATCCCCAACATTTGATTTTCATTGCTCAGGGGGCAATTTTAGGGTAACCTTGGGCTAACTGCTGATGCTCCCATTGCCTGCAGTATTGGTTACAGTTAGTTTTCTTCTTTCTTTCTGGTGGTGGTCAGGGACAGGGGATGTGACAGTCAAAGTTTACAGGACTCTCAAGCAACACGTTTTTCTGTCTCTTCTTTAGCTTCACCTCTGAGTTCCTGACACATTGTCCTGTTGTATTTGCCTGGATTCTCAAACCCTTCCTTAGTCTCTTCTTCAGCATGGAGTCTTCTTATTTCTGAGGCTCAGGGAAAATGTATTGACCATATGAAGGCTCTTCAGAAGAGCTCAGGTTTTTCAGGAGGCCGTCTCAGTCTGCTCATTTCACAACGACTGACCAAGACTCTTAACATCACCCTAAATGAGTTTTTGGACTGACCATGAGGTCCAGCAACTCGATCACAAAGTTGGGATGGTCAGCACTTGATTGTCACTGCTGGCACTGAGCCTTCGAGCTGCTCTGCTACTGAATCAGGAGATGCAGGCTTTCCTTTCTGCTGTGAGGTTGCTTTAGCAAAACTGTGCAATACAATATTTCTGAATTTCCAGCCTTTGCATTTTCACCCTCCTTCTATCTCTTCTTTACTTCTTCCCCCATTGAGCTGACCAGGGCATTTTGGTGCCACTGTCCCAGAGACAGGGTTTAAAGCCAAATCTCCCAAAGGAGGTTAACCTCCCAAAGCTAAAGCTTACAGGGAAATGGAGAGAACTGCTTGGTAGACAAGATGTTTGAGAAGAACAGAGAAAGAGGAGGCTTCTTGTACCTAGTCTAGAAAATATATGGTTGGCGAGGAAAAGGAAGGAAAGATGAAAGGAAACACAGACTGTCTGGGAGGTCCTCTCCCGTTGTGCCCTTCCTCCCCCTGGGGAGGCTGCAAGGCCTGGTGTGTGTGGGGGGACAGGGAATGACTGCACAGAGTCCATGGATGTCCATGCTCCATGGGGACAGGGAGGACCAGAGTGGATCCAAGGAACTCAAACATGGTGTGGAAGGGGAAAGTTGCAGGGCCTGAGAAGTTAGGCACCAGCAAAAGGGGCGCCTCCATGAGCACTTACATGGACAGATGCCTGAGAGACAGACAGAATGAGGTATGAATCGGGGATGTGTGCAGGGACAAATGATTTAGGTACACAGAATGGACTTTTCTTCCCTCTTCCCTGTGCCACCACCCATCCACCAAATGCCTTTCCCAGGAGCCCTATAGAATGTGACTCTATCCTTGCCAAAGCGGGGATACCCTTAAATGGCATTAAATCTGTACTACGTCAGCTGCTAGCACATTCCGTGTGCTTGTGAACCACATAAAAATGGCTCTTCTGGGTGGTCAGAGGCCAAAAGGGTGCACTCCCTCAAGCCAATTCAGCCCTATGCCAGGACGTGTGGCTTAGTATGTAGGGTGAAGGCTGAATTTCAGTGCCACAGAAGCCTTCAGCCGAGCCATGCTTCAACTGTGCAGCTGAATGTGGAGGCCCTGTGTGAACTGAGGTTCATGCCCTACCTGTATGGCTTTAGACTACCACTACCTACAGCTTTCTAGAAATGAGTGTTTCCTACCTCCTGAAAGAGTAGGTCATGAGTTCTGTTGCAGCAATACCCTTGGCGAGGCGTCAGAAGATGCACTCCTGGAAATACCATTTGTTCAGAGTGGTGAGACGGAAGCACTGATCCTTCAAACCTCAGTTTCCTCATCTGTTAAATGGGAAGAAGAGCTTCTGCTCTTCCTTACATGGCTGTCGTTTGGGCCAAATGCAGAGATATCTATGAGCCTGCTTTGGGAATAATGACCAGGGCTGAGCCACTAAAGTTCATGAAGCTCCTGGACAAGGTAAGATTATGGTGTGAACTTTTTTGATCAAGATGTGAAGGTCAGGAGCCCAAATGTGGAGATGCGGGGAAGTGCCCAGCACAGGTGAGCATCTGACAGATCTTAGCTGCTCTGCCCCTGCTTTACCTGGCCCAGTGGAAGCTGCCACATTCTTCTTGTTAGGCCCTATTGCCTGTGCCCTCAGAGGCACATTCTGGCCTTTGAGTTGCTTTCCAGGGAAAGCTGCAATCTTTCCTAAGGCTGCAGGCCCGTTAGGCCGTTCTTCATATCCCAGTTCAGAGCTGGGTGGAGAGAAGGTCAAAGCTCAGTTTATTTGGCCCATCTAAGCAGGTTATACTTTTAATAGACATAAACCTAGAAAAAAGCCTCATCCTGGGGAACGATTTCTATTTAGAGCTGGAAAAGTAGGCCACTTCTAAGATCAGTGACCTACATTTCCTGCTATAGAAATTTAAGATGAAATAGCAGTTGTTGCCGGGCATGTGGGTGCTAAAACTACATCAAATGGCAGGGAGACAGAGAAAGGCGGGGAGAGAGGGAGGGAGGCAGGGCCTTTTAAAGAGCTGCTGTATTTGAAATCTTTTTAAACCAAGCCAATAAGATTTAATAATGGAAGAAAAATGAGTATCCTGGCTGTGTATTTGTTTTCCTGGAAAAGCAATGTTTGCTAACTGGTGGGTCCTTCAGCAGGTAAAAAATCCATTCCCATTTTGAGGCCTGTTAGAGAAATGGCAGCTCCCCAGGCCCCCACCAGCTGCCCACAAAGATGAATCTTGGTGTCTCACGCCAGCCGCCAGCTGTCTGCTTTTTGTTATAGACTTCTGAGAAACTGTTTGCTTAAGTTCATTGATCTGGGTTCTTTAGACTGGACCCTGCAGAGCATCTAAGGTTAATAGGCTCTTGGGGCTTCAATTCCCGTGAATCGGGATTGTTTGTGTGAGAGGCAGGAGGGTGGGATGGGGTGGGGGTGGGAGTGGTTGTCCAAAAGAAGAAAAGTCTAACGAAGTAATATGCAGTGCTTTCTTGTAATCCATAGCTGCCACATTGTGAAGTCTGGAGGTTCAGGGCCAACGTTTATGTGGTAGTAACTAGACAGAAAACCCGCGGGACTGTGATCAGGTTTTCACCTTCAGTTCACACTAAGGTTGTCTGTAATTGTTAAAATGTGGAGGCAAAGAGATCGCCGAATTCGTAGTGGTGGTAGATATTTCTAATATTCCCCAATACCTTCTTCTCCCCTAATTCTGGTTTGAGTCATTGTCATATAGCAGAAGTAACTAGATAGACACAAGCATTTAAATGCTGATGCTGGGTCCCTTAGCCTCATTTCCCTGTCACTGCAAACCCAACAGCCTCATGTCAGAGGCCAGCATCATAAGAAGGTACAGGCCCTGCCACCCTGGGTCTCAGAGTGAGGATGACATGGAGCAGAACGCCTCACCCCCAATCCCACTTGGACAGGAAGTGTTAGTGAGAGATAGTCCTTTGTTGTTTTAAGTCACTGAGATTTGGGGTGGTTTGTAACCCTATCCTGACTCATGCAGTACCGTATCAACTCATTCTTGTCAGTAGAATTATAGCTTTTGTCAACCAACTGAAAGACTAAAACTAAACCAAACCACCAAAACAAGACAAATGAATGAATGTCTAACATTGAATGTGCTTGTTGCTGGAGATGTCGGGATGTGGCAGGGAGATAGCATCCTCCGCTCCCGAGGTCACAAACTGCCTCCTGTGCGTGTCTCAAATCTCCCTTTGTCTTTCTCTTAAAAGAACTACTTGTCATTGAATTTAGGGGCCTCCTGGATAATCCAGGGTGATCTAACCTTGAGATCTCAAGATGTAACTTAATTACATCTGCAAAGACCCTTTTCCAAATAAGGTCACATGCACAGGTTCTGGGTGGGCATATCTTTCAGAGGTCACTTCTGAACCCACTACATGAACACTTTCCCAGTGACAGCCACTAGGCCAGGCAGTGTATGTCCATGTTTCACCTGGTTTATTCTCCCGATAAGTCTCTGAAATAGGTGTTATTATGTCCATTTTAAAAACCATAAGACTGAGTTTCAGGGGGAAGAAATGACTTGCCTTAGGTCACACAATGGTGGGAGCCAGGAGTTATACTCAGGTCTTATTCCTAAACATGTGGGATTTCATATCTGTATATTTATATGTCTATAGATATACATATCTCCAAATAAGTGTCATTTTCTTCAAACCACTGTTGCTTAAGAGATTTCCAGAACTCCTCTGCTTCTTAACTGCTTTTACAAGCCATGCAAGAAAAGTCTGCCTGCTTACATTATCATCACAATCTGAATGTATGTGGTTTTAGGCGGCTTTATTTTCATATGATGTAGCTCCTAGATGAAAGTCTGCTTACAGTGAACAGGCCACAGCATCTGATGAATTGTAGCCTATGGCTTCCCCAAAGCTCTAATTACTCAAGAACAAATTAACCTGGTTACTTCCAGCCAACAGCTTTGACATCCGATGGAGAGGCCTAGGAGAGACAAGACAGTGTGAAATGCCCCAGTACAATGTAGGTGGTCACACTGGTGTAAGCCCTCTGCTATGTCCCAGGATGTCTGGAAGGCATGCAGGTGTGGCTCGTTAACCAAAAGTACACGAGTGGAGTCTGTGTGTGTGTGTCTGTGTGTGCGTGTGTGTGTGTGCATGTGTGTGTGTGTGCGTGTGCATGTGTGTGTGTGTGTGTGTGTGTGATATGTCTTTCCGCTCCACATTGAATTCAGTCTGAGTCATCATGCGCTATTGATTCCATCCCCAGCAGCCATCTCCTTCTGTCTCCTTTGCTAGAAATGCCCCCCTCCCTTTTTTTTCTTTTTTTCTTTTTTTCTTTTTTTTTCTTTGTGCTAGAGGCCATGTAACATCTGGAAATGCAGGGTCAGCTCATAATGGTGGGGAAACAACCACTGACCTGGAGATTCCGAATAGAATGACAAAAAGCAGCTGTGACTTAACCAGCTGTGCCTGGAACTCCCTCCCTCTGGACTCACTGCAAGGTAGTTGATGCCTTTATCTCAATCTTGTGTCACCCACTCCAACAGCATCCTGTCTGACAACAGGAACTATAACAACAGTAAAGTAACATTCGTTGAGTATGTAGTATATGCTAGAAACTCTTCGTAGATTATCTCATTTAATTATCACAGCAGTGCTGTAAGACAGGTGTTGTGATTACGTCTCTTTTACAGATGAGGACATCAGGGTGCAGGGAGTTAGGTAACGTATCCAAGGGCACTCAGTAAATATAACGGAGGCAGGATTTGAAGTTAGAGCCATGTGCACAACCTCTACACTAGGCTGACTCTCAGTTGAATGGGCGTATGAGAGTAGTTCCTCTTCTCCACCCCCAACGCCCCTGCCCCTTGCCACTGTCACTCTGCTCCCCTCACCCCCTTAGATCCCTACTCTAGCCTGGGGACATGCCAAGTGGCCATGGAGATCTTCACTCCTTTTCAGAGTGTTCAGTCTGTCGAACAAACCACTTTCCTGCTAATATTGGCCGCCTTCTGTGGCAAAGGGGTGAGGGAACAGAAAGGCACGTTCTACCACCTGCCATATTAGTTCTTCCTGAAACCGATGGGTAATTCCAATGGATGAGTAACGTCGGCTCTTAGGCACTTGGGCACAGAACAGATGTTTCCTCACTGGAAGGAGGACGTCAAGCTTGTTATTTGAGAAGAAGGAGCACTTAGAATCCCTTCCTTCTTTTGAAGCACCAGACTGAGAAGCATCCTCAAGCTCTGGTTGGCTCGTCATGTCTGCTGCGGGCTTGGGCCGGGTGAGAGGTAGTGTGTGCTCTGCGCTTACCATTCCTGCCATGGCAAGTAATGAGACACTAAACCCAATGGAGAAAGGGACTTTATTGCTAGGTTGGGTGGCTCTACCTTTAATTTGCCTTGGATGTCACCCCATGGGGTAAAAAAGAGAATTTGCAGTGGACATGGCAAGAAAGAGGCACCTGTGTGAAGTGGTTTTCCATGTCTCTTGCCATGCTAATCATAGTATTCCATTGGTGGAGAAGCCCTGTCACATGGGTTAAGGGGAAGCTTTAACTTAGCTCAAATTCCATGGCTGCAGGTTTATGATCAATGGATTTTGATTGAATGGGATTATACTACCTCTCGTCTATCTCTATAAACATGATTTCTTAATGAAGGCATTCTGGGAGTAGAGGAGTGGGAAAAAAATTGACCAGGAGCTTAGCCCAGTTGATGGATTTCTATTTCCTCTCCAACTCTTACCTGTATCGCTGTTCTCAGTTTTCAGCGCCTTCCTTGAAACCATTTTGCTTGTCATGGTCATCAGGAGGTCCTGGCTCCTTTGTTTACCAGGAAATAAGACGGTGGCTGTGGTCAGCCCTGTGGGAACAGCTCCATGAGGAGCCATTGTGGAGAAACTCCAAGAGTGTGGTGCACTCCAGTGCCCGGCAGTGCGTTTCTTGGTGGGGTGGGTGGGTTGGGGTTGCTCTGAGGCTCAGTGGTTCTCCAAGCCTCATGAAACCATGCTCTTGATGACGTCAGGGTGTTCCCGTTTTGCTGTCATCAGGTTTTGGAATACTTGTCAGAGAAGCACGCGGTGCCACCCCAAGGCTTGTCTAGGCCTCTACGTTTTTATGAAGCTTCAACCTGCTGTCTATCTTTCTGTTTCTTTCTTGGGCTTCCTTTCTGCTCAAAGGATCTTGGCAAAATTATAAGATAACTGATACTTTTCTTCCCAGCCTTTCTTTGCTGTGTCCTGTTTACTCTCTGTGGAAACTCTCAGCAAATCTTCTATGAGGAGTTTTCCATTTCTGACCCTTCCTGGAGTCAGGCCTGCCTGGGCGAGTCATATTCATGTTAACACTCATTTGAATCCTCTCAGTAAATCTCTGTGCTGTTTTAAAGATGAGGGGAACTGAGGCTCAGGGAGGTTAAGTAACTTTGCTAGCTCCCTCCGTGGCGAGAACCTGGATTCAGATCAGGTCTGAACTCCCATCTGTGGGATGTCCTTCCCCAGACTGCCCCCCACCTGCCCCCTGCCCCCTGTGTCTTCTCCTGCCTTGAAATATCTGCTTTCAGCAGCTGTATTTTCCTAGCCATGATCTTTTGTTCTCGTTGAGTTTCTATTCACTGTTTTCCCTGATGTTAGAGTGCTGCCTCCTTGAAATACAGTGCAAATCCAATCTCGTCCCGCCTTAGCATAAAATTATCTATGGTTCCCTATTGCTTTCCTGGAAGAACCCAAGCATGGCCTCTCAGGCCACAGCCCCTCCCACCAGCTGCAGTCTCTAAACCTCCCTCACCCCCACTAGTTACACTCACACTGTGCTCTGCACAGAACTACTGGCAGCGCCTAGAACTCCTTCAACTCTCTTTTACTGTCACTTCTTTGCCCATATCATATTCTGTCCTGCCTAAAATGAGCAAGTTTCTTCCCATCTTTGACTGTTTCGCTGGAGAGTCGCTCCTCCTAGAAACCGTTCACACTGTGGTTGTCCAGCTGCCCCGGGCCATACTGTATGGGTCCCCTGAGCAGCACAGCCTGCTCTCTGCCCTGGGTCTAATGCTGTCGCGGCCCCTCCTCCAGCTGGGCCCTCACCCACCAGTGTCTGCACCCCCTCATCTAGACCACAGCCTGGGCATCAGGACCCAGGGACGATCTGCCCTGATGGCTCCAGCCTGTTTGCAGGGCCTGAGAATTCGGCTGAGCACTCCGAGGTCAGAGGGATGGCCAACAGGAGGCCCCTGTGGGGAGGGAGGTATTTGGTATGCACAGAGTTTGGGCTTCCAGGCTGGGTTGGACATGACATGCATGTGAGGGCTTTTGTGGTGTTCTGTGAAACCAAGTGGAACAGAAAGGGGTCAAGCTGGGGCAGGGAGCTCCCCTCTCCTGGGCACTACAAATATCACACATGACCTGCATCTACCATTGTGCTTCCTTCGCTTTCTCTTAGGAAGGGGATGCTCACACCCGAGGTGGAGCCCTTTATTACAAGCTGCACTAGAATTCCGGAGGTCAGACTAGAGATTAGCAGCTGAGTCCAGAAAGTTTGATTTTGGTTGAGAAAGAGTTAAGTCTGGATTGGAAGGCCAGCCTTGGGTGGGGCCAGTCAGCACGCATCAAAAGGCAGTGCCTTTGCATTATTGGTAGCACCTTGAAAGGAGGCTTTTAAGTTGGGTTCAGAAGGCTGTGCAAGAGCCAAATCCCTGCCAGGTCCTGTTGCTGAATGCTAGGCCACGGAAAGTTAGCTCCTTACCTGTCTTTGCTCACTCCCCATGCCTAAACTGGGCATATCCCTGGCCAATGCACTTTAAGAGGGACAGTGACAAGCTGGTACTTGCAAGAACTAGGCAAACAAGGGTCTGGGTGTGTGCCACAGATGGAGCTGGAGATGTTGGCTTGGAAGAGAAGTCTCAGGGGCAAGGCAATTATCTTCAAATCAATGTTATATATAATTCATGCAGTGAAGCACTGTGTAAATCACTGGTCAAAGAGCCTACCGTGCACTGCGAATTGAAAGAAGCACATGGCAGAACAGTATGCTTAGTGTGTCCTCCTAGTTTGTTTAAAAATGTTAACAAAGATATGTGTGTGTATTCATATATACATATATGAATGCAGTGGATATATATGGTTTATGTTTCTGAAGTAGGACAGTTTATAAAACTCAGTTTTTCAGTTTATGAAAATGAATTTTCTTTAATGTCTACAACCAAACTTAACAAGAATCTCCTTTTCTACGAGGAAAACCTGTCATCTTGCCACCATAGGGCACAACTAAATGTTTACCTTTTGGGGGAAAACATCAGTTAATTGAAAGCTCTCACATTGACACTCTCCAGGAGGTGGCATCTTGTGCAGAGGACTGTGTACCACTTTGGTGGGAGGGCTGGGCTGAGTGACTGGTTAAGGAGTTTCCCTGCTGGGTCAGCTCTGGGTTTTCTTTTGCTGGTCTGGGAGGTAGGTGCCCACCTTCTTGATCTGGATGGGCCTGGTAGTAGTGTCTGTCCCTGGGCAAGAATCTCAGCTAGGCAAAGCACGAATCCTCGGGCCATGTTGGCTTCACCATGGTTTCCTGTTACACGTGCCTCTTGGAGGTGTGGCCCTGGCTCTTTTCTACCTCGAGGGTGTTGCATGTGGCAGTACTAGTTCAGTCTTGTGCCTTAGCTAACCACTGACCCCTTGTAGTGTCTGAGAGATGGTGGGTCCCTTTCCGTGGCCCTTGGATGTCAAGGAATTGATAGTTATTGGTGATGACAGAGTAGTCAACACTTTCATACTTGCTGGTAAGGGGAGCACTTAGGTGAGACTTCTTCCTTCAGAAATCTGAAATCAAGGTGAAGGCACAAATCTCTGTATTCAGAGTCACCCCTAGTCTCAGTGATCCATCACTCCAGCAGTGGGGAGGGACACATGGCTCTTACCCTTCTTTTCCCAATCAGTGACTTCATGTCCCATTACAACCATCACTGTATAGATAGTATTGCACTGCATGAATTTATCACAATATATCCAAGGACATATAGGTACCTTGCTCCTTTTTCTATTTTTCTATTAATAGTGCTCCTTGAACATTCTTGTACATGTCTCCTGGGGTACATAGGCAAAAGTTTCTCTAGGGTTGTTGTATAATAAAGAATTTGTCCAGTCTTTGTTTTCTGTACCTGGCACAGAACTTCAAAAACCCTTGGAAATTCCTGAGTGATAGGAGTGTCTTTGTTATGCTAATAAGGTGACAGAGGGTGGATCCCTACCTAGCTTTGGGATGGAGGTTGATCACCAGAAAGACTAAGCTCTACAGGGTTGGGACTTTCATCTCTCTGATGTCTTGGGAGAGATGCTGGAGATTGAGTTCAATCACTTTGCCAATGATTTAATCAACTGTGTATATGTACAATGAAACCCTAATAAAAACTTGGGACACTGAAGGTCGGTGAAGCTTTCTAGCTGGTGAACATACTGATGTGCTAGGAGGGTGATGTGCCCTGGCTCATGGGAGAGGGCAGAGGATCTCTGAGTCTGGGACCCTCCCAGACTTCTCCCTATTCATATCGCTGTAATAAAACTGTAATTGTCAGTATGGCCCTTTTAGTGAGTTCTTAAGTCATTCTAGCAAATTATCAAACTGGAGGGGGGCTGTTGGGAACTCCTAGATTTATAGTCAGTTGATCAGAAGTACATATGGCATGTGAATTGAGAGCAGTCCCAGGGAGGATTTTTCCCCATAGCCTGTGGGGTCTGCACTGAAGCTGGGTGGCTAGTGTCAGAATTGAATTGCAGTACACCCAATGGAGAGTGAAACAGCACAAGGGCATGTACCTAGGAGAAGAATTGCTGCTAAGTTGTTTTCCAGAGTGTTTGACCAACTCACACATGCATTAGTGTGGTGTGTTTGTCTAGTTACTCTTCAACTCTTGACAAACGGTGGGCTTTCTAATCTATGCCAGCCTGGTGGAGGCTGCTGCTTTCTCACTATGGTTTTACTCTGAGTTCCCCTTTTTCCTAAAGAGGCCAAACATTTTTTAGTACGTTCATTAGCCATTCAGATTTCCTCTTCTATAAAGTGTGTGTTTATCTGTTTTGCTCATTTTTCCTATTGGGTTGTCTTTTTCTTATTGATTATGGATATACGATATTACTTTCTGTGTTCACTTTTCACTTTCATTTTGATGTCTTCTGAAGAATTTTAATATGGTAGTATTTGTTAATCTTTTTCTTTGTGGTTTATGTTGTCTAGGTCTTGTATAAGACATAAATCCTTACCCTCAAAGTCTTAAAGATCTTTTTCTGTATTTTGTTCTTAACTTTAAATTTTGCTTTCCATATTTAGGTGTTTAATCTACCTCAAATTTATTTTTGGTATGATCTGAGGTAAGGGCCCAGTTTCAATTGTTTCTGCATAAATAACCAATCACCCCAGCAGCACTGATTGATGAGTCCTCCTTTGCTACTGAGGTGCTAGCTCTGTTACAAATCAATTTTCCATATGTGAGAAGGTTTGTTTCTTGCTCTCTTTTCTATTTCAGAGGACTATTTGTCCATTTTGTCCTAATATCATACTACTTTCATGGTTCTTTTTGGTAACTGCTAAGACAAATTACTCTAATTCACTGTAATGTCTTGGTCATTCTTGGCTCTTTGTTCTTCTCTGTGTACATGTTGGAATTAGCTTAGCAGATTTTATTAAAACAAAAACTCTTAAACCTTTTATTAGAATTTGATTAAATCTAAAGGTGGATTTGGGGATAATTGAGCATTATGTGATATTAAGTCTCTCACTTCATTAATATGGTATGCCTCTCCATCTACTTGGGTGTTCTTTAATAACTTTCAGTATAGGTCTTGTGCAATTTTTATTAAATTTATTCTTAGGGGCCAGCCCCATGGCTCAGTCGGGAGAGCGCCGTGCTGATAGCACCGTGGCCGCGGGTTTGGATCCTATATAGGGATGGCCGGTGCGCTCACTGGCTTGAGCGTGGTGCAGACAAAACTGTGCCAAGGGTTGCGATCCTCTTACTGGTCAAAAAAAATTTTTTTTTATTCTTAGATACTCTGTATTGATATATGTTGTTGTAATTGTGTACTCTTCTAAATTGTATCATTCTTTCAGTAATGGACACCCAGAAAGCCTCTTGGTCTCACAAATAGAACTTCAATAAACATCTCTGTTTACAGACCTGTATAAGAGTATATTTGGGATCTGTCCTTGGGAGTGGGCTCATGGGGAATGTGTATTCCTGATCTGATCCAGTAGTCCTCATGGTACTTCAGAGCAGTTCTCACCAGCAGTGCATGGTGAGAGGGCGTCTGTGTCTCCACTGCTCCTCCAGCACTTGGCATTAGCAACATTCCTAGTTTTGCCAATCTAACAGATATAAGAGGATATCTCATTATTTTAATTTGCTTTTCTTTTATTCTGAATGAGTTTGAGCATCTCTTCATATACTTATTAGTTCTTGGTTTTCTGTTTCGTAAAATGCTTGTTTATATCTTTTGTTCATTTTTCTGTTGGGTTTCTGTTTTTTTCTTTTTGACTTGCAAAAATTCCTAGTATATTCTAGAATGTATTCCTTCATTGATTTTAGTCATTGCAAATACCTTCTCCTAGTCTGTCTTCTTTCTATTAAGTTTGTCCATAATGTCTTACATGGAACAGAAATCTTTCATTTTAATGTAACTTATCCTTTTTTTTCTTTAAAAAAACCCACTTATTCATCTTTGTTTATTTTATTTTATTTGGTGCTGGCCTATTTCCCCCTTTATTTTGCCTTATGATTACGTTTTTGAAAATTTGTTTACAAAATTCATCCTTGCTCCTAGTAAGATCACAAAAATGTTGTCCTGCATTTTTTTGAATTAATTTTGTATCCATGTTACCTTTCATCCATCGGGAGTCCACTTTTGCATGCAGTAGTAGGTTTAAATTCAGTTTTAATGACCCATTCTTTCCTAATTGATTCGCGTTGTCACCATTGTCACCTATGCATGAATACATAGGTTTAGCTCAGACTTACAGGTTTTGCTCTCAACTCTCCACTCTCTTCCATTGGTCTATTTATCTATTCTTTCTCCACTACAAAAAAAATTTTTTTTAAATATATTAATATGGCTTTGAGACTGTCTTATTATCTGTTAGGAAAAGATCCTTTCTTTCCTTTTAAAAGGTATACGAGTTCACAAATCTTTATTCTTCCATATACATTTTAAATTAAGTTTATTGAGTTCCTCAAAAAACCCAAAAGAATTTTGATTGCATTGGATTTCTACATTAATATGGACAGAACATATATATTTATAATTTGAGTTATATGCTATTTCAGAGAACAAAATGTACTATCTCCGCACTTATTTTGATGTTTAAAAAATTTTAAAAAATGTTCTCTATTGGATTTAAAAATTTCTTCATAGATGTCTTGTATATCCTTGGTGAAGCTTTTTCCTAGGTTCTTTCTAGTTCTATTGATTTGAGGAGTTATGTCCTTTTTCTTATTATAGTTTCTGTATGGTTAGAAGAGTCACGTAGGGGACAAGCTAATAAATCTTGTTGGTGAAGCCTCATCTGAGCTCTGATTAGATGCGAGACCACTCTAGTTGCTATGTTTTTATATTTTTCTTTCATACTTTTCATTTATCTTTCTCTGTGCTTCATCTTTAAGAATTTATTCAACTATAATTTCCAGTTAATTAATTCTTTCTTCAGCTGTGTCTATCCTCGTGTTCTATCTCTACAATGTATTTTTAGAAAAAAGTGTATTCCTCACGTTATCTTTTTTTGTAAGGCCGGCTTATTGAGGTATAATTTATGGATAGTAAAATCCACCATTTTTAATCGAACAGTTTGATCAGTTTCGATAAAATTATACAGTAGTGAAACTGCCACCACAATCAAAACAAAGTATTTTCTTTTCATGTCCTCAAAAAGTTTCCTCATGACCCTTTGCAATCAATTTCCTTTAGTCTCCCCTAGCCCCTGGCAACCTTTGATCTACTTTGTCTTTTTAGTTTTGTTAAATGAATGTCATATAATGGAGAATGTCATATAAATGGAGTCATATAGTATGGAGCCTTTTGGGTTTGGCTTCTTTCTTCCAGCAGAATGCTTCTGAGATTCATCCATGTTGTGGCATGCATAGACAGTTCATTCCTTTTAATTGCTGAATAGTATCCCATTATAAGGACATATCACAATTTGTTTATCCGTTCATCAGTTGACAGACATTTGGTTTTTTCCCTAGCTTTTGGTTATTATGAATAAAGCTGCTATGGAAATTTGCTTACAGGTCTTTTCATGGGCATGTGTCTTATTTCTTTTGAATAAATGCCTAGGAGTAGAATTTTTGAATTGTATGGCAAATGTATGTTTAACTTTATAAACACTGGCAGAGCTTTTTCCAAAGCTGCTATACCATTTCCCATTCCCACTAGTAATGCATGACAGCTCTAGTTCCATATCCTTGACGGCACTTGATACTGTCAATCTTTTTAAGTGTAGACATCGAAGTGGGTGTGTAGTATTTCTGACATGTATTTTCAATTTTGATTATTATATTTCCTAGAAGTTCCTTCCTTCCTTCCTTCCTTCCTTCCTTCCTTCCTTCCTTCCTTCCTTCCTTCCTTCCTTCCTTCCTTCCTTCCTTCCTTCCTTCCTTCCTTCCTTCCTTCTCTCTCTTTCTTTAATGAAACATAGTTGACTGTACCTATCTGTGGGATACAGAGTTGAGTATCAGCAGTTCTATTCATGTTTTTTTCAAAACTGCTTAGTTGTTTTTAGACACACTGCTCCTTACTCATCTCTCCTTTAATTTTTTCCCCTTTAGAGTTTATCTACTTATTTTTAACAGACTTTATTTTTCAGAGAAGTTTTAGGTTCACAGCAAAATTGAGCAGAAGGTACAGAGATTTCCCATATGCTCCCTGCCCTCCACATGCACAACCTCCCCCACTATCAACATCCTACCCCAGCGTGGTGCGTTTGTTACAACTGATGAACCTACACTGACACATCATCATCACCTGAAGTCCATCGTTTATGGTAGGGTTCTCTTTCGGTGTTGTACATTCTGTGGGTTTTGACAAATGTACAATGGCACGTGTCCACCAACATAGTATCATACAGAGTAATTTCACTGCCCTAAAAATCCTCTGCACTCTGTCTGTTTATCCTCCCTTCCTCTAACCCCTGGAGACTACTAATCTTTTTTTTTTTTTCACTGTCATTATAGTTTTGTCTTTTCCAGAATGTCATATATTTGGAATCATACAGTATATACTCTTTTCAGATCGGCTTCTTTCACTGAATAATATGCATTTAGGCTTCCCTTACTTTTTTTTTTGGTGGCTAGCCCAGTACAGGGGACTGAACCTTTGACCCTGGTGTCATAAGGCCATCCTCCAACCAACTGAGCTAACCGGTCAGCCCCTAAGCTTCCCCGACTTTAAAAAAACGTGTTAAACTTACTGTATGTTCTGTGTCTGGCAATCCAGTAGCTAGCATGTTTGCAGGCCTCATTCTGCTGTCTGCGGTTCATGATTTCTTGTTGTTGACTGTGAGCTCATATGACTCAGAACTTAATCTGAAGGGGTGTTTTGAGGGCTGGGTTGAAGACGAATTCCTTCAGATAGGGAAGGCATTGTTTGCTGTTGGGTGTCTGGGGAATTACCAACCCAGGACTAGTTGAAGTAAATTTTCAACTGGATGTTTTCCAAATTAACCAGGTAGTTGTTTTTTTTTTTCATTTAAAAAAAATTTATTTCATATTAGGATATTCATTATTACAAATCATACTTACTCTTTATGCCCCTTATCCAATCTCCCCCCTTCCCCCTCCTCTACCCCCTTGTTTCTCCCCCCACCCAGCCCCCCATCCTTCCCCTCTCATGCTCCCCTTCCCCTCTCCCACCCCTCCTCCTCCCTCCCCCCTCTAATAACCATAGGTTTGTTCTCTCCATCTGATAGATTAACTGTTCCTCTGTTGGTTTGTTGCCTAGATGATCTGTCCAGTGCTGAGACAGGTGTGATCAGGTCCTCCCCTATTATCGCTCGTTCTTCTTCCATTACTCTGGAGTGTGCTTAATGGAGAGAGAGGACCTCTTCTTTTTTTTTTTTTTTTTTTTTGCAGTTGAGAGTCTGGCATGCCATCTGCACGGTGGCTGTGACTGCTGCTGTAGAGACTAGCCACTTTTGCAGCAGCCATGGCAATTGTGCTGGCTATGGTGGGCTACCTGTGTGGAAATTGTGTTTTTGGTGTGCTCTTTACCTGATTGTGGCTGGGTTCGGCTTCCCCCAGATCCATGCCTCAGGACCCTGGGGGGAGGGGCGACCCTAGGGCAGTGGTGGCGTCTTGCCTAGTTGCACCTGGGTTGGGGTTCCCCCGGCTCCATGCTTCATTCTGAGATGGTGTGGCGGAGCAGTTGTGGGGGGGGAGGAAAGTGGGAGGGGAAGGGAAATAGGGTGAGAAGAGGAGGAAGGAAGGGGGTTGTCCTTGAGGCCCACGGCACCCCCACTCATTCCAGCAGAGGAGACCAGGGGGCTTCCAGCAGTGGCTCTGTCATTGCCGGGCTGGATGCAGATGTTGGGGGGAGGGGGCGTGGCTGAGGCCCTCAATTCCCCATTGCCCTGGCTTAGAAGCTCAAGGGGCTTCCAGTCCTTCTAGGTTTTATAGGTGTTCTTTGGTGGTGTTAGACCTTTACTAGTTAATATTAAACTTTGTCTCTGATCTGTGGGTATTTTGTTTTTTCTTTCAGCTCTGTGTTGGATTATTAGCTGTTCCTACCACTTAAACTCTGCACTGGAACTAATTTGTTGTCCTTTGCTTACTTCTAAAATGGAGGAACTTCCTGTGGGGACCAGCAGTTGAGCTCTGTGGTTGAGCTAAATTGCTGCTTTGCTGTGGATTCCCTGAGGAAGGCTTTTTGTGCAGCTCAGTTCTTAATTGTTGACCTTGTATGTACTTCTGGGTCTCGTGATATCCGGTACACCTGGGTTGCATGGAAACTCTGGTCTGGGCCTGAGTCTTCTCAGCAAACTGCACCCCCTGCAGTTCTGTATTCCTGACCAGTCTCCACTAAGTGGGCCTGTACTGATTGGAGGGCAGATCAGCTGTGCATGCTGTGCCCCAGTGTTCCTGCAGTGGGCCCGTCTCCCCCGTGACCACACTCCAAACACTTCCCATGGGATGACTCACTGGCCTCTGAGTGGCTCCTGTTTTCTGTTGTCTGTGGCTCCTCACTGCTATGTATGCCTGTTAGTGGTCTTGCTGGCCTAGGGGCCTCCAAGGCCCTCTTCTCCCCTGCTGCCTCCAAGCAACTTCATAAGAAGGGCACAGCTGTGACTTTTGCCAGCTCCTGCTCTGTACACTCACCAGCTATAGCCTTGAAGCAGCCAGGGCTTGAAATGGTGGGAGCAATCCTTTCTTTCTCTCATTGTGGCTTCTCCTGCCTTCATGAACTCCGTAGGTCTCTCCTCCTTTCCCCTGAGCTCTAACAGCCCTAGCTTGGCTTTCATTCCTTTTTAATAGTTGTAAATTGGTTGATTTGTGGGAGAGAGTGACTCTGGGAACCATCTGTTCCACCATCTTGACCGGAAGACTCGTTACCATTAATTTAATTTTAAAAACAATTTATAGTCTTCATTTTTTATCACCTATCTTGCAGCTGGAGGCCAGCAATGTATTTACTGGGATGAAAGAGCAGTCCTCTCTGTTGCTGAAGGTCATTCATCCCCTTGCACAGTTTCAGCAGCAGAGACATGGGAACAAAATAGTTGCAGTGGCCACTCACCTCTTGCAGCTAGAGTCTTCTCTGGTGCCCAGAGCTTTCCAATTTTCACTGGTGACTGAATTAGGCTCTTGGGTTCGAAAGACATAGAAATGAACAATGTACCCAGCAGTAAAGCAAGCAACACTTTATTAAAAGAGGAGATAGACTTATGCATAAGGGGGTTAACTACAGTAAAGCTAGCCCTACCAGGGGAGCTGTTCAGAGTCTTTTATAGGGAAAGAAGTTAAGGAGTACAGGCCAGCATCACTGGAGGTGGTCCATTTTGTTCTTCCTGGTTGTGTCATGGGTGCATGCTCACAAATTAACCAGGTAGTTTGAATTCAGCCTGTGAACCTGCATGAGTCTGATTTGAGATTACAGACTCTCAGGGGAGATGGTTTTTTCTCTACTCACTACAAGGGTTTGACACAGATAATTTTTCTTAAAGTTCTTGGAGAAGCAAGTTTATTTCTAGTTCACTCTTACACTGAGGGTGCAGGATTTAGGGTCCCAGCTTTTTGTTGGGGATCTCCTGTTATGCTCTCATTTTTGAGGGAGCCCTGGGCTTTGCTCTGCCAGAAGGAAAGACAGGAAGGAAACGGAATTGGGAAGGCAACCAAGACTGTCTACTACAAACACTAACTTAAATAAAAAAATCACATTAAAGTAATGAATGTAAACATACGCCAAAGTGAGGAAAAGCAAGGGCAAAGGAACTGTATCAAAATCATTGTAGGTTTACTTGAGGACATGGTGTGAACTGACTCTAAGGCCTTCCACATCTCTTCCTGCATTAAGATTCACACAGGGAACGTACACTGTTGGTGGGACTGTAAATTAGTATACAGCCACTACAGAAAACAGTATGGAGGTTTCTCAAACAACTACAGATAGATCTTCCATATGACACAGCAATCCCACTTCTGGGTATATACCCAAAGGAATGGAAATCATCATGTTGAAGGGATACCCGCACTCCCATGTTCATCGCAGCTCTGTTTACAATAGCCAAGACATGGAACCAACCTAAATGTCCATCGATGGATGATTGGATAAGGAAACTGTGGTATATATACACCACAGAATACTACTCTGCCATAAAAAAGAATGAAATTCTCCCATTTGCAACAACATGGATGAGCCTGGAGAAACTTACGTTGAGTGAAATAAGCAAAGCACAGAGGGATAAATACCATATGTCCTCTCTCATAAGTGGGAGCTAAGAGAGAAAGAAGAAAGGAAAGAAAGACCACAGTGGTGTGTTGCACTTGCAGAGGGAGAGAACATACCTTGGGCAACAAAGTAGAGTTGGGGGCGGAAGGGGGAAGGGGAGGAAAGTTGGCAATAATTGGATGGGGGACACAGGGAATAATCACAATTTGTGGTAATGGGCGTACTGCTAGTATTGATCTGGCCATCACATTTCGGGCACAAGTGGTGATGGTCAGATTTGTACCCCATGCATACGCATAACCAATTGAAAAAAAAAGATTCACAAATCATTTTGCCATTCTAGAAATGTTTCTTGTGTTTTTTGCAGCATGCCTGTAAAGATCAATTAGCAAAACATTTAGCACGTGTATATGGGTACTTCAAAAAGTTTGTGGAAAAATGCAGTTGAAAAGACAATACAAATCTTTCCATGAACTTTTTAAAGACCTCTCTTTCTAGAAGGAGACATGTAAATCTTAATGCAGGAAGAGATGCAGCAGGCCTCAGAGTCCATTTACACCATGTCTTCGGGTAAGCCTGTAAGAGTTTTGTTACTCATACACATGTTACTAGCATACAGTAGAAATATGGCAGAAATACGGCTCTCTCCAACTCATATGTGAGCGAACATCTGGAAGTGTCAGTTATTGCCAATCCTGACAGAGATCGAGGACTCTTTCACTGTAGTAATGCTCTGTAAGCATTCTTGTATTTCTTTTTCGCTTGCTGTCTGATGAACTCATTAGGTTAAATTAGTGGAAGCAGAATCACAGGAGCAAATGTATGCTGATTTATGATTGGAGAGGCATTGCTTAATTTTTCTTCAGTTACTCTCTTAGTAGAGTATGAGAGTCCTTTTTCCTCCATA
Organism: Cynocephalus volans; assembly: GCF_027409185.1. Classification (NCBI taxonomy): domain Eukaryota; kingdom Metazoa; phylum Chordata; class Mammalia; order Dermoptera; family Cynocephalidae; genus Cynocephalus; species Cynocephalus volans. Next base: position 50,647,011 of record NC_084462.1, read on the forward strand.
TCCCAGTGACACTGGATATAATTTAAAAAATTTTCTTTTGCACAATCTTCACTAATCTTGTAGAAGTTCTCATAAGTTAGTCTTAACTCTCTTCTGCAAATAATCAATCAGTTCAATGTTCAAACTTCTACTGGACCAGTTTCTCTTCTTTGGAATGTTGTGTCCACCCTCTCCAACTTTGAAGGTGGTGTTGGGCAGAGGGGAGAGTGCATGTGATTTCAAGGCTGGTGCGTGGAGGGGTCCTTTTGCCTCTGGATTCTTGCTGACTCGCCTGCCTGCTAAGTAGGCATCCTACTGGCATCTGCTACTTACCTCTGTGGAAGGACGGGGGGTACAGTTCTACCCCTATCCCCACTGGCAAGGCCCTACCCAGGTTCTTGTTGCAGAGTTTGAGACTCAGCCAATCTTTCCATCCGTCCCCTGGCTTAGGCCATCCTCTCTGCAACTGCAGCCTTGCATGGGCTTGCCTTGTCCCTTGTGTTGTAGTTTCACTGCGGGTCTGCAGGTCTGCAGGTCTGCTGACTCCAAGCATTCTCCTACTCCCTGCATTCCCCAGTGGCGAGAGTGAGCATTCTGGCTGCATTCTCACTGGGGAAACAGCCTCAAAGTGTCCCAACCTATATACACTCAGGCACTGTAAACTGCCCAGCACAGAAGTCCATCTCCAGAATTTGTTCTGTGAATATGTATCTGTGTTAGGGTTGGGGTAGAGGGAACCTCATTTTTCCCGTCTTCATATTTCCAAATGGTGGGGCCTCCCTTAGAGTAACAGTCTGGCCTTTTCCTAATGCCTCACTTAATCTGTGAAGAGGAGAGGCCTGGAGAAGAAGCCGGGCCTGGGGAGTTCAGCAGCTCCTCTCTCCTGAAATATGCAGAGCCCTGGGCTTCCTGCTGCGAGTTTTACAGGGACAGGATCTGGTACTGTTAAGGGAGCCTGTGATTACCCAATTTCACCCGTGTTCAGGTAAGCAAGGCAGTCAGTTGTGGGGGTTCTGTATGGCAAAGCCCATAGTATTTCTCTCTTTCTCTCTCCCCTATATTGTTTAAACCCCTATGGAGAGTTATGAAGTTGTTTCCATGTTTTACTATTAGAACACAATGTTTTGTAAACATTCCTGTACATATTTCTTTCTTGCTTGTCTGATAAACTCATTAGGATGAATTACTAGAAGCAGAGTTGCAGGGTCAAATGTATGCTGGCTTCAAATTTGGAGAGGTATTATCTCCTTTTTCTTCAGTTACTCTCTCATCAGCACAGTGTGGGAGTTCTTTTTTTCTCCATATGCAGCCAATACTGGTTATAATTAATTTTTTAAAAAAAATCTTTGCTCATCTGCTAGCTGAAATATTGTTTTAATTTCCATTCATTTTATTACTAGTGAGGTGGAACATCTTTTAAAATTTGTTTTTCTTCTTTAATTTCTCTGTGCATGTTCTTTGCAAATTTTTCCATTAGGATGTTTTTCTCCTCTACTTTGATTTGTAAGAGCTATTTTTTGTGTTAGGGATCTCAAGTCTTTGTTGATGGCAGATTAACATAGTGTTTGAGAGCTCGGGTTTTCCAGATGTGATTTTGGGCTCAGTTAGTTAAACTCTGTCATTACTCTGTTATCTCTAAGTTAGTTTGTATTTCACAGGTATGAAATGCCACGCTCTCCCCTCACACCCTCCACCTCAACTACATCCCTGCAGGGATAGCTAGGAGAGGCAGTATTGGTGGCAGTCGAGAGGACTGCATGACTTTACATAACAGTGATGTATCCAGAGAGTGGGAATCAGAAGAGAAGAACCAAATAATGTTTTGGAGGACAGATGTCGAGACAGAAAATTAGGGGCAGTGGCTCCACTCTATGGGATGTGGGGAAGATAGACGCACTAAACATTTTTTTTTCCCCCAAGGAATTTTTTTCTGAATGTTGTAACCTTCCCTTTGCAGACTGACCCATCCGCCTGCCCTTCTGGAGCTATTTATGAAATAAAGTTCTTTTCCTGAGCTTTGATTCAGAACCGTATTTCTTTAGTATCTAGCTCTGTGTGGCAGTGGATTTAAAGAAGCAAGAAGGCTCACTGGAGTGGGCTCTTCACTGAGATGGGGCCCATTACAAATATTTCCCCTAATCTGTTACTAGTCTTTTTACTAAGGGTATGGCATTTTGCCATATAGGAAAAAAATTTTTTTTAACTGTAAATATTTACTGTGCTTATTTCAGGATGCAGTCACCTGCAGGTAACAGAAGATAAAGCAGAGGGGCTGAAACTGTAATCAAATGTGTTGGCTCATATAAGCAGGCAGTGGGCCTCACACTACGGACTCAGATCTTTCCATCTTTCTGTTCCACCTTTCAGAGTCTCAGTGACATCTTAAGCTGACTTCTCTTGTGGTCATAGGATGCCTGCCAGTAACAGTCAGGGCTCCGTTCCTCCTTGTTCATGTTCAGGAAGAAAGAGAAGGAGAGAGAGAAGGTTTGGCTTGCCCTGTGCCTCTGTTTTAGGAGAAAGTTTTCTTCCAAAACACTCCCATCAGACATCTCATCATTGTCTTAGATGGTGTAGGCATCCTGTCTCTCAGGTCATCGCTGGCAACAAGAAAGGGTTTTCTGCACTTGGCTTAAACCAGGGGTTCTCACAGTGTGGGTCCAGCAGCATCAGCTCTTCTTTGAAATGAAAATTCTCAGGGCCCCATCTCAGACCTACTGAATCGGAAACTGATTTCACACGTCCTCTAGGTGGTGCTGATGCCCCCCAAGTTTGAGACCCCTGGCTCAGGGCCCATCAGTGGTGCTGGGTCAGTTTATGTCCCTTGAATCACGTGGGCTGCTGAAGGGAGGGACGGACTCCTGAACAAAGCCGAGGTTCTGTTAGGGGGAAGGCAGAAATGGATCCTGGGGAGTATCAACAGTGTCTACTACGTGGGGCAAATGGTCCATAATTCAAAGCCCAGATGACCTTTTAATTCTAACTTTTTAAATTAAAAAATTAATATGTGCATAAAGTAAAAATTTCTAATTGTAGAAAGGTATAGATGGGCACACAATGCTCACGGCTCTATACTTGTTTTTTTCATTTAATACATCAGGGAGATTGTTTTATATCAATACCTTTAAATCTCTTTCATTCTTTGTAACAGCTATCTGTTATTCTCTTTAATGAATGTTCCATAATTTATTCAACCAGTCTCCTATTGACAGACCTTTAGGTGGTTCCTAATACTTCACTGACATAAACAACGCTGCAATGAACATCTATGTCCACATATCTTTGTGTGTGAGCAGCTATGCAGAAGTGGAATTTCCAGCTCAAAGGGAGGACCATGTTAAATTGTGATAGATATCTGCGAATTGTTTCCCAATGGAGTGGTGCCAGTTTACACTCCTACCAAGAGTGTGCAAGAATCCCTGTTTACCCACCTCACCAGCTCTGGGTATTGCCACACTTTACATCTTTGCTTATCTGATAAGCCAAAAATTATTAATGTGCATTTATTCACTCATTACTATTTAAATTGGCATTTAATTATTTATGAGGAACACTGGGGACTTTTAAATATTTTCTTACACTTAAAATTTATTTTTACATTTTTTCCTAGGAACCGGCTACACAGATATATGTATGTGGTTTCCTTGAAGGTTTCTGACTTCAACGTCCAAGGTTTTAAAGTAATGTTCTAATAGAAGAGAGATTAAACAAAGCGTCTCTGGAATGATAAAGAAGCTTGAGGCTGCTCCATTTGCAAAACTTTGGCTTGTTCAGGACTTTTCGGGAATGTCTGTTTTTGGTGCAGAGTGGCACAAGTACATTTCTTTCCACCCAGATGCCTGGTTACACAATGGTTGTTAACCCTCCCATTATACAGTTACACTTCAAGTCTGTGGTTTTGGTGGAGGCCGACTCCCTATCTGGCAGAAGAGGTGTTTACAGCTCCAGGCCAGCCATCCAGGGCACGGGTGGAATCCCCCGTGGGATGCCCCCTGTCTCCCCGCTGCATGCCTCCCATTCCTAGTGTCTAGTTGATCCTCTGTAGGTAGCTTTCAAATACCAGCTCCTCTGAGCCTTGTTAAAATCCTCTATCGATGCCCATCTTTCTCAGCAGAGGTGACCTTTAGCTCAGCTTCGCTGTCACTACCTGACTTGGATAACCTCCAAAGGAAGGTTGCCATGGCGATCCTGCATTCAGCTCAACCAAATCTGGCTCCTGTATCTTATTAAATGTTCCCTAAAAAGGAAATCACACCAAGACACGGAACACAAGGGTCATTCGTACGGAGCCCTAATGTCCTGTCACCCTCTCCCCCTCCCCTATTACCAGCTAGTCCTCCTGGTCCTCCTCTGCCACGAATCCAGTCATTGCCCCCTTTTGCTTTCCCTTGTCTCAGTTGTCATGGTAAGTGCTTCAATTTTAGGGGGTTAGGGGGTGGGGAATGGATATGGCAAATGTCAATCTGACTTTCAAAAGACATTTTTACAGCTCAGATCTAACAGCATTGGCAAATGTCAGATGTGGGTACATAAGGAGGCCGTGTTAGAGACACTAATTGGGTGGATATTCTTTTCTTTCCCTCCTTCATCTTTTTATTATAGTGTTTTTCTACTTTTCCTGGGGATGCTGTTTTCATTGTGACTCATTACAACCAAGGAGACAAGGAGCTAACCCCCTTTAAACCACAAGCTCAGTGCTGCATGCTCTGTGAGCGGAGCTGTAATGCACAATTGTTGCTGGTGACTTCAAGAGGCTATTTTGTATTCACACTGTGGTTAGAAGAGAGGAGAAGTACGTGGCTCTCACAGCGTCTGCAGGAGGGTGGATCTGCCCCTCAGTCCTGGTAACAGTCAGTTTGGCGGAAGGGAGGAGTGGGTATCAGGGAAGTTAAAGCCACCAGTCCCAGGGCATGTTGGTGACCTGGGCCTTTAGAAGCAGAGGCCCCACATCTGCTCTGAGTGGAGGGGAGGCCCAACCCTCTGGCCAGAGCATGGAGAAGGGGGGGATGGGGCTGGCAGAAGAGAGGGTGGGGTAGGGGCGCCTCACCCCCTTCTGGAAGGTCTTTCCCACTGTCTTAGTCTGCTGGGTCTGACATAACAAAGTCCCAAACCGGGGGCTTAAACAACAGAAATGCATTTTCTTACAGTTCTGGAGGCCAGAAGTCAGAGATCAAGGTGTTAGCAGGTTTGGTTCCTTCTGATGCCCACCTCCTCGGCTTGCAGATGGTCACCTTCTCCCTTCACATGGTTGTCCCTATGCATGCCTGTGTCTTAATCTCTTCTTAGAGGGACCCAGTCATGTTGGATTAGGGCCCATCCTAATGACCTCATTTTACCTTAATCACCTCTTTAAATCTCCAAATACAGTCACATGCTGAGGTGCTGGGGGTTAGGACCTCCTCATATGAGTACTGGGGAGACACAGTTCAGCCTATAGCACCTACCTGCTCCTCACTAGCCCTCTTTCTTGGGCTACTCTTGGCTCCATGTTGTGTTTTTGGGGGAGCAGCCAGAATTCTGTTTTGGAAGCATGTCCCAGAAGTATGCGAACCAGGACAGAGTCTGGAACCTCATTCCTCACATCACTTGCTGTCATGACGAATGCCAATAAAATTTGATATTCATATAATACAATAATCTGCTGTTAAAAATATAATAAAACATAATGTTCTCATAAAATGATAAAAGTTGTTGGTTAGATCACTCGTTACGTTCTCTCCCAGCCCCCCTCTGTTCTCTTCTGTTGCACTCAGCAGAGCCATAATTAATACGTGGCTGTGGAATGACTCACTTCATTAGATGCTCCATCCAGGGTAGATCCAGGTCTGTTTCCCTCTCCCTGTATCCTAACCCCCTTGTACAGGGCCTGGTACACAGTGGATACTAGGAAAACATATGGTAAGTAGGTAAGTTAACAAGCACTCTTACTTCTTCCTGTTAGAGAATGGTGACCACTGCTTCAGATGCTTTCCTGGCAAGTCAGCGTCCAGCTCCCACACATGTCTGGAAAATCCACCCACAAGCACTGAGGGGGGCCTGCATGGAGGGGGGGGTCCTCTCTCATCCAGCAGTCTGCCTTGACCTCAGATTTAATGCTGATCCTTCCCATTATTTTCTAAGGGGCCAATACAAACATTGATCTGTTTTAGAAAAAAATTGCCAAGGCTTAAAAAGGCTTACATTAAAGAAAATAAGACCTTAAAACTGGTTCTGGGGTTTCACTTCCTTCAAAGCTCATCACCCCTCTGGTCTCGCAGGGCTCTTCCCCCTCTCCCATCCTATAATGATCTTCTCCTTGAGCCCCAGACCCTCTGCAGCGAGTCAGTCTTGTGTTCTCATGCCTTCGCTCTCTCTGCCACCCAGGTTGGAGCCAGCAAAAACGAGCTAACATCAAAATCATCTTTGGGGAGATGTCCCCTAACTCCTATTGATGATCTCTACTATGATTAAACTTGGAGATCTGCATCCCAGCCCAACCACTGGAGTCTGGGTTATTCATCAGGCTCAGCACTTCCTGCTTCAGGACACTTGCATGGGGCCCCTGGGTGGTCTCTCCAAGTGCAAGGGAGAGAGCCTGCACCTGAGAAAACCACAGCTTCTGTCCCAAAGCCTCTGGAAATACATGCTCCAGGCTTGGGCTCTTGACCATCTGAGCCTCAGAAGTACTGGGTTCAGTGTCAGAGATCCCTGTTTTGCAGCTCTCCTTATCAATGGCCCAGGAGGTGGAGATACTCTGAGATGATGATGGACAGCTGGTTGGCTCTGAAAGGCTCAGTTTGCAGCAAAAGGCGGTAAGATTGCCCAGTGTGGAGCGACTGGCACAGAAACTGCATCGGCCTCTGATGCTTACCTGTGTGACCCGGAACACATCCCCCATGCAGAGTGAAGCCCGTGAACAAGGCTCAGTAAAATGGGGAGGAAGCGAGGGTCCCAGAGTTGGCCCCAGGTGGGCATTACTCTTCCCATCCCGCTCCCTCAGCTCCACAAACCCAGGACAAAATTAGGGCCTACTGGCTCAGGTCATGAAGACCACCCTTCTTGAAGACCAGCCTGTGCCTCTCTCCTCCTCGGAGGTGAGTGGGTCTTGGAGAAGCCCAGCCCTGGGTCTGCCTGCCCGGGAAGAGGGCAAAGGAAATGGGCTGGGAGAAACTGGTGGCTGTGATGATGAAATCAGCTGAATTCACCATGTGCTAGCCACTGCGCTAAGGATCCTACACAAATGTTCTCATCGTCTCCTGATGGGCACCTGTGCATTTGCAGATGGATCAGCGGCAGCTCCTGAGAGGCCTGGATCACACTGCTGGGTTGAGTCATGGCTACAGATTTTTTTTCTTTAACATTTACATTTAGACTTTATTTGGATGATTTTTATAGAGTTTTTTCCTTCTTGTGTAACGTGATTAGGAGACAGATTTGTTCAAATCCCAGCCCTACCACGCTCCCTGTTTTTGTAATTAAAAAATTTTTTGTTTGTTTTCATTGTACATGTTTATATTTGAACCTAGATCATCTGACTCCAAAATTCTCCCTTGATGGCTCTGGTCCACATCTTCACCATTCCCTCTGCTGGTGGGCAGGGCCCTGGGAAAACAGCTCTCCTGTGTGGTTTTGAAAACCTCAGACCTCAGAGGTGAAGACTGAAAAATAAAAAGATCTTCATAGTGACAGCAGCCACAACCCCACCCCCAGAGCTGCTGCAAGGAGAGCCGAGGAGTCTTGGGGCTCCATCCTGCACACGTGGTGGAAGAAGGCCCTGGCTGCAAGGATTCCTCCACGTTGGAGCTCACCACAGGAGTGGCCAGGGGCTCTGGGGAAGACCAGCCTCTTTGCACCGAGGGGTGTTCTTTCCAAAAATACCTGATGCCCCTGCAGCTCACATCATGTCTTCCAGACACGGTTCCGGGGCATCCCCATTGTGAGAACAGACTTCCCTGTCTCCAACCCTCTTATGCTTGGATGACCTTCTGAAGGGGATGGAAAACAGACCATGCCCCGGCCTGCTGCTGTGTGGTCACCAGGAGGGGGATGTCATATTTTAAAAAGATGTTAACTGTTTTTGTCCCTTGGTGATTTCTGCCGTTGCCTCCCCTACACCACCATGATTATCCTGCATCCTACAGCAGCAACGAATCACATCAAACTAACAAAAGCCATGAGCAGCAAAGCCTGCCTGGGCCCCTGCCTGTGGGGTCCTGGGGAAGGGCGAAAACTCCAGGTAGATAGTGTGTTTATGAAGACATCGGTACTAGAGCCTGGAACCGGGTTAGACAACAACTGCCCCAACCCAAGACCAGAAGAGCACAGTCAACCACCTTCCAGCAAGGCATGGCAGTGGGGGAGCGCCAGCCTGCAGAGGTGACAGTTGACATCCAGAACCAGATGGTCTCCCTCCCGCATGCACCAGGACTGCACACATCCTGGGGATTAGGGGCAGTAACTGGGAGGGAAGGGAATTCTTAATTGACTGAGTTAGACTTTCCTGTGGCCCAGGGGAGTGATAGCCCAAAATAGAAATAACACTTCAGTTACAGAAGGATGAGGCAAGTTTTATTATTTGCACACTGAACTGGGGACTATGATTCGTGTCTATGACACGCGTTACAAGATTTAAAGGCCCTTTCTTCAGGCAGCAGAACTCTGGGCTTGTTCGCAGATTGGATATTGGAAAAGGGGGAGGGGTGAGTTAAGGAGTTGGGGGTACAGACTTGTACGGGGCCGGGGCAGAGTGGGGATGGGGAGAGGGCCCATGGTAGGAGGATTTTGTTTAGCTTTTTGTCCCAGGGAATGAGGGAGGAGGGGGAAGAGAGGGGCCAATGTCTCAGCATAAAGTGAATTTTCTGGAACTTGGCTTCTGTAGTGAATTTTCTTTTAGATGCCAGAGATGGCTCTGAGACTGGGCAGCCAGGCCGTCTCCCTGGGGTGAGGCTCAGCTCAGTGCTGTGTCTCCTCCTTCATGTTGCTTCTTTACTTTTACAATCATGCCCCTGAAAGTCACCTACCTTGGCACTTGCTGGGTCAGCCACTGACAAATAGCCCCTCAATGGAGAATTTTGATGCATGTGCTCTGGGACTGGGGAACCTGAAATAAATTGTGCTAAACCTCATGCTGGGTGTCAAAGTGAAGATTGAGAAGGAACAGAAATAAAAATAAAAATAAAAAAAGAACCTTAATGATTTCCCAGCAAAGAAAGTCCATAATCCATTGGTTAATGGACACAAAAAATGATTACATTTTGTAATGATGAATATGCTAATTATCCTGATTGGATCACCACATATTGTACACAGGTATTGATGGTCACCTCTGTACCCCACAAATATGTATAATTAATTATGTTTCAATTAAAAAAACCCAAACTAAACAAAATGTCCATTATAACCTGTATAATCAGTTTGTGATGAAGTCTACAGAAATTCCTGAAGCTAAGAGCAAAATCCCAGATAGATGGGTAAAGACACAGGGAGCTCAAACACATGTTTACTGAGGGCTTTCTAGGTGCCTGGTGGTGCTGGTGTTGCAGAATCCATAAGAAGACATATCACTTAAACCGGTGCTATCTAATATTATAGCCTTTAACCACATATGGCTAGAGCATTTGAAATGTGACTAGTGTAAAGTAAGATGCACTGTAGATGAAAAATACACAGCAAATTTCAACGACTTACTAGAAAAATACCTTCAACCATATCATTAATAAGTTTTATATTGATTTCATGTTGAAAATGTTCATATTTTGGATATACTAGGTAGAATCAATTGTTAAAATTTTTTAAAAAAGAAATCCACATTTTATTCTTTTGCTTAGAATGAATCTGGAAAGCTAAATAACATCTTTTTAAAATTTCCTCATACTTTTCACCCCATCTTGAAAGCAGCAGAAGGCATATAACAGGAGCAACAACTTCCATGACCTCCTTCAAATCAAGCAATAAACAATGCACGATTGCTGTGCACACACCACGTGGCCTGCTACAAGAGGAAGGCCACTCCTGACCGAAGGGTTCCAGTGATACTTTCTCTTGGAAATGATTCAGGCGTGGGTTCCCTTGAACACCTTCTGTGACCACCTAAGATGGCAGAGTTTATTTAATGCATGCAATTATGAAAATGGCTCTTGTTAACAATAAGCCTGGTAACTTTCCATAATTCTGCTTCCTAGCAAGAAGCCAAGGAATAAGTATCCATGACTCCAAGTATGCCAGGACCCTTACAGATGGAATGTTTGAAAAACAGGTCTAAAACAGTGGGTTTCCGACAGGGATGCTTGGATCCCTGAAATTCCTTAGACTCTTCAGGGTTTGTCCTTAGGGGGAAAAGAAAGCCATCAGCCCCCATTCTCTCTTCATATGGAGGGATTCTTTTTGCTATTTTTATCTGGGGAAAAAAAGGTTACTGAAATAGGTTTAAAAACTGTAGGATTAAGACAACCAAAAATGATCTATAAGAAGCACAAAGCCTTTACTCTATAGGTAAAGATGGGCAACGTGGGGTTTTTGGTGAATTTCAGCCTGTGTCACTGCTGTCTCGATCTGAGTCACATTGTAAGGTGTTGAGGAAGCCAATGTGAAGATCATCATTTTAGGCTCAGTCCTGGTCCAGGTGGGAATGATGCCATTGAGGGTCTGTGCAGGCTCCTGCCCTCCGCTTTGAATAAGTCATGACTGGAGAGTACTTGCTTTTCTTGTCAGCCTCATTTGGGCTCACTAGCACTTCAAACAATAGGCTGGGCTGTCCCATCCAGGGACACAGCAGCTCAGATGTGGGTTTGGGGGCAGGAACACAGGAGGGTGCATCCTGGTCTGCCACTTCCTAACTCTGGGACTGTGGTAGCTCACTCTTTGAACTGCAGCTTGTTCATGTGTAATGTGGGAAAGGCAGTCCTACCTCACAGAGGGATTATAAGAGTGAAATCAGATAGTTCATGTACAATGTTTAGTGGTATGCCTGGAACGGAGCAGGGTCTCACCACATCACATCATCACCATCATCATTGTCATTAACTGGGGAGTGGATAGGGTGTAGTTGGGTGACTGAACGTAGCTGGTGCTGCACGTGGGCCCTTTGTGACATTCCAGTGAAACGTGTGATGTAAAGACACAGTGTGATCATTCAAGGATGCACTCCAAGTGCTGTCTAGCTGCATTCGGGAAGGGCAAGTTCTCCTGGCTGCTGGGTCTGCTGACTACAAGTGGTCCTTGGAGATTTAATGGAAGGGCATGAACTGATCTCCCACTCACAAGATGACTACGTTAGGCAATTTTCAAAAGAGCATCTTTTTGAATTCTCCCTCCCACCCCGGACTTTGGGTATTGAAGCAGGATCAGCTGTGCCTAGTGTTGTGAAGCTCTTGAACTCTGACCCATTATAGAAGCCAAAATGCTCTGTGTATTTCTAGGGGGAATGGCTTAAAATAACTTAACAGAGAGTGACTTGAAAGAAGGAAAAAAGGCATTTTGTTCTTTCAAGGAGACTGCTGAATACTTATCCAAACACCCCCGTAACTAATTCATTACTTTACTCCAAGCAGACATCTTTTAAATTAGGCAGAATACAAATGAGTCTTGTTTTGTGCCATTAATTTCAATGGTTTCACACAATATTTGAATCACTGGCTTTTCTTTTCCTTTGGAGGTGGACCAAATCAGGCTGAATCTACTTGCATTAAAAGCCATTCATGGGACCCAGCCAGCTCCATCTTGCAGATGGAACACCATATGTTTTGGCTCGCCCCCCATATGGAACAGTAATATGTGATCCAGGAATAGAATACACTATTTCTTTACATCTGCACTTGCGGTCACCTCTAACCTGCAAGCACTTTCCATTCTAGAAAGAGGTAGGCAAGTTCATCAGAAAAAAATTCAGAAAGATACTGAGAGTCTGGAGGGATGGTTTTTGTTTTCTCTGGCCCCTTCTAGATGCAAGACCTTGTATGCAAGCAGTTCCAAGAGTTTAGTGCATCTATGATATGGTACTTGGAAGTATTCCATTGTCACTTTTCCAGGAATATGTTAGGCCTTTTCACTTGAAAGCATAACATTTGACTGTTTGCTAAGGTCAGGAGGCTCTAGAAATAGTGAGTTAAGTGGTCTGCTCTATGCAAAAGTATTTGAACTTAACTTGATGCTTCCTGGAAAGATCTCAGTGTGGAAGAGCAGAAGTATTGTGGCTCAGGAGAGACTCTGGTAAATATGGCATCTGCGCCACATCTACAACTAGAGTTAGGCTTCAGTTTTTGGAGAGACTTGATGGGAGGTTTGGACCAAAGGTAAATAAGAGGAAAGGGCTCCTCTTCGGTTTATCCAGGATGGAGTGGTTGAATGACCACTGAACTGGGAGTCTGGTCTCTGTTGTTGACTAGTTATGTGACCTTGAACAAATGACAGGATGATGCTCCCCACCTATAAAATAAGGGAATTAGGTAGAACTGCTGATGGCAAGAAGATTGTATCTCTCATGCCATCTTGCACTGATGGGTACTGCTGAGGCTGGGCTCGTGGGCAGGGTGACAAGATGAATCAGATGTTTGCCATGAAGATGGCATCTGAGAGTCACTTATTTGATTTGATTTAGACAATAATGTCTCCAAGCTTACCACTTATTTGATTCAGGCAATAATGTCTCCAATGTCCCTTCTAGCAACGACATTTTGTAAATATGATTCAGTTTGTTTAAGAATTAACGTTAAGAATGCTGGCACTATTTGAAAACCTCTTAATGATCGAAAAAAGATACTTTAGCTTCCACACCATTCTTTAACACCAGGAGAACCTTTGTATAAACTCCTATATCCATCTACCCATTGCTGTGAAGTTTTGCTTCCTGACTAGGGAACAGTTCTAGCAACAGGCCATTTGATGTCGTGGAAACACGGATGCTGCTAATCTGGAATTCTGATTTGAAGGCGATTGTAAACCAGAGACGAGAGGCAGATAATGGAATTTCATCTTGTCTCAGATCAGATGTGGCCCACATCTTTTTGCAGTTCTTTAAGTTTCAATCAGCCATAATCCTGGCCCTCAAGTTACCAAAAGTCTATTTTCTGAGACCTTGAAGGTTGATCTCTAAGAAATCTATGTCTCTGAGATTGCCTGACCCTTGTAGGATGAGCTTTCAAGCAAGCCGCCTGAACTGTTGTTACTCATAAGAGAGTATTAAAATGGGACTCTCTGCCTCTCTTTTAGCCAAGATGCCAAAGGCGAAGAATAAAACAACAGCAGCCAAGCACCCTCATATTCCAAACATCTATGCAGAACTTGCCAAAGGGAGTGACCTAAAACTAGTGTCCTGACCCTTAGCCCATCAGCTGTCTATGATATAGAATCATTGAAACTGGCAATTGGAAAGAGAGAATATTTGAGGAGAGAGTTGTTGGTATGCAATGTGATCTGTCCCATACACCCAAAAGAAGTGAGACAAGCCATCTGAAGGACCACCTGGAAAGCTAGAGAGTCTTCCCTGGAATTATGGGACACAGTGTACTGAGGCTGGACACATGTCTGAGGTTCTCAGGCTGAGGCACCAGGGCTGAGAGAACTGGGGCTACTGAGAGGCAAAGTTGTGAATGTCCCATGAGTCAAATGGACCTGAAGAGGCGATTTGGCCTGGAGATGCCTTGAAAGGGAGTTTTCCAAAGAGATACAATTGGAAAGATGATGACACTCTAACATAGAGAGTCTCTGAAAGGTGACTTTGGGGTTCCCAGGGTCTAACACTTGGAATTGTGAGTGGACGGGAAGAGGAGACACCTGCCATGGCTAGGGAGCTGGTGGGGAGAAGGTCGGGGAGGAGAGAGAAAAGTCGAGTCCACCCTTCCTTCTCCGCTCACTCACACTCAGGCTTAAAAGCAGTAGAGACTTGAAGGAAGAAAAAAAATCTATATTCATTCACCTATTAATAGTTTTCACTTTTTATTGTGGAGTAGTATTTCATTGTATTACTATCTCACAATTTGCTTATTCATTTTCCCATTGATCAAGATGTGGATTTTTTTCCAGTACTGGGCTATTAGGAATAAAGCTGCTGTGATTATTCATGTGCAAGTCATCGTGGGAACATATGTTTTCATTTTTCTTGATTAAATACCTAGGAAGAGAACTGATGGCTCATAGAGTAACTGTGTGTTTAACTGATTAGTACAAGGACCATGCTGGCTTTTTCTGTATTGTTCCATTTCAGGACATATGCTGACAAAGGAGCACTGCTCAGTTATTTTTGACTGTGTGCTGCTCACTTTCTGGAAAATTTAGTTATGGAAAATCTTTTTTGGACTAGGATGAAAGTATCTTCCTCTGGAGAATATTTATTTTGGCTTTGGCTGTGGGCCTAGGGGCACCTCCAGCCCTGGATCACTTTCAACTACATTCATGGCTTGAGCTTTATTTTGGACTATCCACGTGATGCACATCTGGGCTGGAAATCTACATAAAGTCCAGGTTTTGGTCATGACTGCTCAAAGATGGCTTTTAGATTTTTATCCCTTCTGCTCTGTTGAGTGCCGAAATACCTCCTTGCAGGCCCCTGGGTATGAGGGTAAGGTGAAATAGGTTTCCTTCTTGTTCCCCTTTATCCTAGTGGTATGATCTTTGTTGTCCCTTAAAAACCAAAGCACATTTTACTCGGTTTGGCAAATGTTTTCAGGGCAAAAGTGACCTTAGTGCTCAATTTACCTTCCAAGATTTCTGCTTTCACTTATGTTTTGGATGAGACATTCATTACTCTGTCATTAGTGTTTTATGTTTTTAAGATGTTTTTAATATTTTATCCAGCATTTTTACTTGTTTTCAGGAGGGTTGGTCCAAATAACTTCTTTTGCTATATTGCCAGATAGAAGGTATATGGATCTATTTTCATCCATTTTGCAGAACCCTTGGTGAGCTTGTTTCCTTCTTCTTCTTTCTTTCTTTTTTAGTTTAAAACTTTCTGTTCTAGAGAATTTTCTTGAGTTAGTTATTCGATAATTTTTCCCCCTTTAGTTTTATCCATTCTCTTTTGGAACTACAATTATCTGGATGATGAACCTCCTATAATGAGGCTCTTACTTTTAAATTTTGTCTCCCTTTTTCAAATCTTGGTCTTTTCCCCCTATTTTCTGGGAGAATTTCTCAATTTTCTTTTCAAATGTTTCTATTACATTTTAATTCTTTGCTCTATTTTTAACCCCAAGAGTTTTTTTTGTTTGTTTGTTTGTTTTTTTTTTTGGTTCTCTGAATGCAATTTTCCTCTTTATAGCATCTCTGGTCCTGTTTCAAATGATCTACCTTTTTTTACTTCATTGAGATATGCAGTGATAGCTTTCTTCTCTTGCTTAATCTTTATTCCTCCAAGCTACCATCTTCTATTTGTTGTAGCCTCCTTTTTTCATATTAGAATCTTTTTTCAGATGTCTGGTGTTCCTTTAGTGCTCATATTTTAGCATCATGCACCAAAATGGTGATGGTTTTGTGTTAGTCAGGAGAGACTAGACTTAAGTTTTGAAATAAACAATCACCAGTTCTCAGTGGCTTAACACAATAAAAGTTAATTTCTCACCCAACATATTCAGTGAGGGTTGTTATAGAACTCAGATCCACACTCAGTGACCCACATTTGTGGAGGCTTTATCATTTTGTAGTTGTTCCATCCAGATCATGTAGTCTCTTTGGGCACCTCACTATGGGATTAGACAGCCAAACAGTTGTGTGCTGGTTCTTATATGTTTTAGTCCAGAGCTTCCACACCACTTCTGCCTACAATCAATTGGCCAGGTCTAGTTACAATAGGTGCTACCTAGCTGCAGGTGGGTTGGGAAGTGTGGCATAGCAGATGGAATGCTTGTTGACTACTGCTGCCTTTGACACAGGCTTTTTAACTATGGACTTCAGTGTACAGTGATTTAGCTGGGCCCAGTGTCAGTATCTTTGTTTATTTATTTATTTATTTATTTAATCTTGAGCTGGTTCTATTCTCAAAAGAAGTCTTTTCTAATCTCTTACCTCGAGAGTGAGTCCTGGCACTAATGTTCTGGAAGCTGAGATAGCAAAAAAGGCCAGAGTTGGGGGCTTGTGTAGGGGTGGTGGCAGAGCTGTCTTAGCACTCAGTACATATACAGTCACTCGGTACCCCTGTTTTTGGGTGGTAGCCCTATCCTGTATCTACTCCTGGTGTCCACAGTTCTTTTGTTTTATCCTCTCCAGGGTTGGGTATGTGAGAAACCATCATCCAGTTTTCCAGATGGGAGAGTCAATCTGAGGGTCTAATTGCTTCTTTAAAGTCTTTTAACCAATTTTCCTATTTTTAGCTTCATCTTCATCCCCACATTCATGGGCACCTGGTGCCACCTTTCCTGCTGCCAGCTAACAACATAGCCAAGTCAGTTCCCATTTATCCGTCTGCTGTTCATCTTCCAAATGTCTCTTGTTGTTTTCTCTTCAATTCTTTATGTGCCAGTGGATTTGTATCCCTTTTTATCATTTTCATGGGGTTTCTGGAGGAAGTGGAGGTAAATGGGTGCTTTCCATTCCCATCTTTATACAGAGGACGGACCTATTCCCATAATTTTTAGGAAACTCCCTTTTTCATTGGATGACTCTGCCTGGATTCTTACATATATTTTATCATTCAAAGCTGTTTTCACTGAAATTTGGGATAGTTCTGTACCACTGCCATCAGGATGCAAAAAAGGCATTCTTACTTACCCTATATTCTTCTTCTTTGGCAAGAGCATTAAGTAGCTTTCTTAGCTTTGGATCATTTTTGTAGATGACAGACCATGGTTAACCTCAGGAAAATTGGTAGAGCAGGACAATTGAATGTGGAAAGGGAATTTTCTTTCTCACCATCTAGAACAAAAAATTATCCACTAATATTCCCTCAAGACCTGAAACTGCTGTGCTATGACTCCAGTACTATAAACCTTCAAGGTGTGAAAGTGTAATCTATTGTGGATTTATTGTGGACTTTCTCAACTCAGAAGAGTCATAGTGTCTCTTAATGTTTTAAAGGGTTTTTTAGGGTTTGTTTAAAGCTTGATGTGACCCCAGTTTGTCTTCTTTATAGGGAGTCAAAAAGACCTGAATTTCAGAAACACATAGTAACTTAGCTGTTATTTTGCTTGGAGAGTGTGGAAGCTGGAATAGGCTCTCATAGGCTTCATTTTGTCTCAAGCAGAAATGGGCCATTGTTTACACTCCCCAAAGGGAAGATAAACAAAATGCTTCGTGCTTGGTATTGGCTTCAGAACCCTGGTACAATGTTTAGAAGAAGATTATTGGGACTCAGGTAACCAATGGTGTTTTTAAGTCTACTTTGGGTATATATTAGGCATCTACTCCCTATATACACATCTATGTGCAAGTATTTAACATTATCCAATCCCCTGGTGTAGAGCTAAAGCTGTTTTCAGTTAAGCCCTGGTGGCAACTGCCTAGTATCATATACAGTAACCAATTATAGATCCAGAACAATCCTCTCCGTGCCATCTAGATCAGTTTTCTGCCTCTAGTACATCCAGGAGGAAATGTTTGGTTTGAGTCTAGCCTATGATTTAGTGTTTCCCTGGGAAACCTCATAGCAATTCCAGAATGAAAGTCACATTGTTCTCAACATTGTCTCTCAGGATTGTCAAGGAAAATTCCTGAGTCAAAAGCAGGCAGGGCTCCTCTTTGTGCCCCATCTCAAAGGCTAGACCCTCACATGATGCATTTTGTTTTTAAGTAGGCTGAGTTCAAAGTCAACATCTGGTATATACAGAAATGTAGCTAGTGTCTCCCAGGGGGAAATGAACCCAGGGATGAGCTCTGTTGTTGGGTGTGGGATTATAAGCACCAATAAAGCACCACTGCTTAATTATGTGTCATTATGTCTTAATTTTAGCTTGCTTCCTCTAACATCTTTCCATCAGTCAATTGTCATGCCAACTTATTATCTGAAATGTTTTTGAAAAGGCATTGCTTTGTAGCATGTGCTTCTCTGCTATCCTCTACCCCCATCTCCAAATATGATTCTGGGTTAATCCTCCTGTTAGTGTTTATCCCCTTTTCTTTTTGACTGAAGAAGCAAATTGTGAGGCGCCCCACTGTTTACCAGATTGCACTTTTTCCTGTCATTCCTCTCTTCCTCTGCTTATATCAGGGGGCTCTGACGCAGGGACTTGCTGCACATCATTCATGCCCTTGTTCAGGTAGGGAAACCAAGTTTCCTGGAGATCATAATAACTTTGGAGGGATCCTGACTGATGACATCATGAGGGATTGAGACCCTTCTCCACATGCTGAAGAAAGGTCTTTTTCTCCCTAGGCCAGAAGAAAAAATGCAGCGTCCTGCTGTCCCAGCTCAGTGATCTGTGGAGCTGCCACTGCTTTCCTCCTTACGTCCTCTTCTCTCTCTGGTTTGGCTCCCTTGAGATGGTGGCAAGAGAACTCCATAGGCCCTGAGAAAGACCAGGAGAAAGCTGGTCTGCACTTCAGTGGCCTATGCAGTTGACAATAATACTGAGAAACTCGGTAGTGTAGACTGGACTGGTGACTAGTAGACCCTCAGTCTCCATCCACTAACCTTCTGAACAGGCACTTGGCATATCAGAATAGAGTCTCGTCAGAACTCCTGTCCTGCGTTCCAGCTTGAAAATTAACAATGTCAAGTGAGAGTGGGCAAAAAAAAAAAAAAAAAAAAGTTCTCTCAGGGTGCTCCAGACAACTGGGGATCACTTGAAGCTGTTGGAGGAGACATGGGCTGCCAGCATTAGGACCATCTGGGGAAGAATACCCTAGGCAGGGGGAGACTCAGCTACACAGAAATGCTACAAAGGATGCCCAAACTGGCTGCCCCTGGATTGGGACAAACTTGTCCCTGGCAAATTTCTAGAGATGCACTGCAGGAAGAACATGATAGGTTATAAAAGTTTATGTCCTAAGCTATCGTAGGAAGCAGGAGAGTGTTGTGGGAAGAGCATGAGCTTGGAAACCAGATCAGTGATCACCGGTTGGTTGTATGTCCTTGGACAAATTACCTAATAAGCCTGAGCGCCATTTACTCATGTGGAAACTGGATAATATATAAAGCTGTTAACATAGTGCTTGAAGAATTGTGGATCCTCAGTGTGCTGGATTTAGGAAACTAACATTCACCCCCACTCCCTTTGAAGCTTTTTGTTATATTTGTGTGATTGGAATTCTGGGAACTATCTCTTGTCAGCAGGATTCTGATTTAGGGTCTACGAATAGGAGGCACTCCCACAGGATTTAGAAAGAAGAAGAAAAATAGAAGTCATCAGTGCTCTTGGCACATGGTAGACAGTCACGTGGGCTTTAGGAGACAGTAGACATGAGGTTTTGCCAGTGGCTTATGGGCCCTCCTGCTACAAGTTATTTCTTTGGGGCAATCAGAGACATAGGAGCAGTTTCACCAGGAGGTTTCTGTATTTTCTAATTTCCTGAAAGTTAGTGGTAGCTTTCTCTGACTTTTATTCTCTCAGTTCATCTAACAGTGCTGTAAGCCTCTAATTCCCTGCATTAAATTCCTTCCTATTTGAAATACCTAGAGTGGTTTCTGTTTTCCTGGCTGAATCTTATTATCATACCTGAGTTTTAAAAATACAGAAAAAAAATTGGTGAGAATGAATAGTCATATTTTCTTAGTAAAGAAGAGGAACATTTGAAAATCAGAAAGATAAACTCTGGGGGCTTCAGCTAGAACACTGGGGTTGATTTGAGTATTGGGAAAACTTGGCTCAGGCTTAGTCAGTAGAGCTTGAGGAAGAGAGGATGAGAAATCATAGGCATCTGTTTAAGAAGAAAAGTTTCAAAATTATTTATCTTTCCCTGCCACAGGACAGGGAATTCTTGACAGCAGAATGATCTCAAGCAGAATAAATTGAACAAAGAAAAATGAACCTGAACGGAAACATAATCTTCCTAATACTGATGAACATGAGCCTGTAGGTGGAGAAGAGATGATTGAAATAAAGAGATTTAATCCATACTAGACTGAGGTACACCCATATAACCTGTGGGGAGAAAAAGAAGCATATAATCTCAATGAAATAATAGCTCTTTTAATATTTTACTGGACAAACATCCTGACATCTTTTAAATGAATGTTATCTGTATGCATTCAAATAGGCTTTTTGGAGTTTGCAAAATTATGTAATTTGTCTTCCTCTTATCTTCAAGGAAGCATGAAGCCTCTTCTCCTGAGCAGACTACAAGGCATATCTAAGAGAGGGCCTCAAGTTGCACCTGGTATAACAGAAAGGCTGCTGAGCAGTGGGGGTGTGGTTGACAATTCACTTCTGCTCCTGAATGCTCCTTTTGCCTCCTACCGTGTAGGCTTTAGGTAAAAGACAAAGCCTTATTTCAAACTGTGAGTCTGTTATCTTATTTTCTGCAACAAATCAATTCAGATAAGGGAGCAAGTATGAAGAGAGACTTCATCAGGTAACAGGGAGGTGCCTCTTTCTTTATCTGTTGATGGTGACTCAGTTTTGGGTTGTGAGAAGCAATTTCAATGTTTTGAGATTATTCCTCCTGTCTGAGATTTTATCTTCCTCTGAAGCTTGAATGCAGTTCCCTGCTGTGCTAACACCAGTCAAGAGTAGAGTGACTGTGTGTTTTGGGGGTGGGGGTGGGGGTTGGCCAGGGAATTCCTGTCTTTGCCCACCTGGGCTGCCCAAGGAGAGAATTTTTTTTGGAGAAACCATCTGATGAGCCAGAGATCAGTCACTCGGGTACATTCATTGTGCTGGGTCAGGTGGAAGAGAGGAGAACATGGCAGGTTGAGCCCAAGAGGAGCAGGCAAATGGAGATACTATATCTGAAGATTGGGCTTAGTGAAGCCATGGCTGAGGAATCGAGAGGGAGAGGACTCAGAGCCCAGAAAGATGGGAGAGCCATCTTGGACATAGTCAGAGGATCTATGGTTGGCAGGTTGGGTCCTGACTTTTGTGTGTCTTTTATTTGTGACCTTGAGTTTCCATGCCAGACTATGTGTGGACATAATTCTGTCTGTTATGTTAGTAGAATTAAGTGTTAAGTAAATCAAGAGAATGGGTCCCTTTCAGTAAGGACTGGGAGAAAGTGATGAGATGAGGAGGAGGGAGACACAGAGCATGGCCACAGCTGAGGCAACCCAAGAGCACAGGTGTGTGTTGATCAAGTGGGGCAGAGGGTGTATCCAAGAACTCACTGAGTAGCCCCCCACCCTACCCCCAAGTTATATGGTTAGAGGGTCTTCTATAAGAAGTGCAGGGTCCTGCTCACCCAGCTCAGTGATCTATGAAACCACCACTACTTCTATCCTCAGCTCCTTCTTTCTGTCCGGTTTGACTCCCATTGGAGGCTGGCTAGAAACTCCCAGTCTTCCCAAGAACCACTAGGAGAAAGCTGATCTGCTCCTCAATGGCCTGTGCAGTTGACAGCAATCCTGGGAAACTGTAGCGTTTCCTCAAAGACTGGTTTGGTGACTGGTATAACAACGAGAAGAGCCATAAAAAACCAAGGAAACTATGATTAGAAGTGGAACACTGAGGTCTCACTAGCCACACCCTGACGGAAGGTGCAGAGGAAAGAGGGACAGACATGGACTGGAAGAAAAGGAGCTGAGACTGCAGGCCTCAGCACATACTGGGTGAGCACCTGCCTGTTTTCCGTCCCTGTGGCATGGCTGAGACCGTTATCCCCAAGTCAGGGGTCTCATGAATCCGGGTGGCCTCACCTGGGACAGCATTGAAACCTACAGGGAAGCTGGACAGTTCATGGCAGGGCTTATTCCTTTGGTGGCTTTTGTAAACTGGTGGAGGTTGGCAGCAGTGTGGTAGCCAGCTGCTTGAGCATTTCTCCTGTCTTTTGCTGCCACAGAGGAGGGTGGAGCCTTCCCAGAGGGGGTAGTTGAGAAGGTTAACATCCAATATAGAAATCCTGTGCTGTCTTCACGGCCCAGCTTATCTATCATGCTCTCTGTGAATCCTGCTTTGAATCCCCCCAGTGCTTGGACTGGCATTTCCCCTTTATTTCATTCTGCCATGGGTAGTGCACAATTGTTCCTGCCATTAAACTTGAGCTTCCAGAGGCAGGGACTGTGAGTCCCACAATGCCCAGGGCAAGACCTCATTCATTGCAGGCTCTCAGTGGTACACAAACCTGGAGTCCTCTCTTGTCCTGTTCTTGTGGGTGAGACCTATTCGGCGGCTCACTGGTGTAGGCTGTGTATCGTACACGTGGACTCTGTCCCATGGCCCCAGAGCTAGAGGGCTGCCAAGTTTTGGGGGTGGGGATATGGGGGTATTCCAGCCCTCACTCTTCCTTTGTGGTCCATTTGTAGAGAAAAAGAGAGCTGTATTCACAGGCACATGAACTCACCCCTAAGGCTTGTTTCGAAGTTCTGCTTCCTTGCAGTAGTAAAGAGTGTTTTAGAGAGAATGGACAAGTTGAGGAGGAAGGAAGGAGCTGACGAAGATGACTTGGAGAGCTGGCAGCAAGGGGAATACCCATCTGCTGTCACAATTCAAGTGCCTCTTCCTTTGTGAAGCTTCCCCCCAGGGTCCTCTCTAGTGTACCTTCCTGCAAGCAGAGCATGTACACGCATGCTCTCTCTCTCTCTCAACAGCAGTTTGCTCATTCCTCTATAGCAGCCCTTCCAGTTCTGAACCATATGTCTGCCCTCCATCCTTCACTTCCACCACTGGATTGTGAGTTCCATAGGAGTAAGGACAGGGTGCCCACATGCCATGACAAGTAAGAGGCACTCCCCGATGTTTCTTAAATGAATGGGATTGCTATGGACTGAATGTTTGTGTACCCCCCAAATTCATGTATTGAAATTCTAATGCCCAAAATGATGATATTAGGAGGTGGGGTCTTTGGGAGGTAATAGCGTGTGGTGGTAGAGCCCTGATGAATAGAATTAGTGTTTTTATAAGAATTGATGTGAGAGCTTACCCCTCTCTCTGCTCTCTGGCATGTGAGGATACAATGAGAAGGCACCATCTGCAAACCAGAAGCGGGCCCTCACCAGACACTGGATTTGCTGGCACTTTGATCTTGGACTTTCCAGCCTCTAAAACTGTGAAAAGTAAATGTTTGTTGTTTGAGCCACCCAATCTCTGGTATATTTGGTATGGCAGCCTGAACTAAGATGGAGATGAATGAATTAATAATGAATGGTCTTCAATTGCTGTGTAGATTAGGGAGGCTGAGATTTATAGAAGGATTTCTTAACCTGGGTTTGATCCCAGCTCTAGCCATGTGACAAGCCATGGGCCTGTCCCTCATCATAAAACAGGGATAATAATATCAGAGGACTGGTGTAGGAATGGTCTTGACAAAGGGCCCAGTGCAGAGGCTGGCACATGGTAGACACTCAGCAGATGGAAGGTGCTATGACCATTGTACTCAGTTAGGGTGTTGCAGGGACACAAAGCCCTTTGGAAACAAGTTCCTCTTCTGATATGCAATGGGGAGGGAATTTAAAGGTGCTGACATTAAATTAAAGGTGTATCTGTTACATTACTATGATCCTAACTGTAGCTCTCACGGAGACAGAGGCAGAGAAGTATACTATTTTATCCAAGCATAGAAACCAAGGCCTGGGGAGCCTACTTATTGAGTAGCCAGAGAAAAGTGATTTTAGGAAACTGGGAAGCATTCATTCATTTATTCATTCATCAGGCATTCATTCATTCATTGTTGGGCACCTACTGCATGCCAGGCCTTGTCCACTTGCTTCAACAACAGTGAAGGAGGAAGGCTGAGCCAGTTTGGGGCTGGGCAGAACTCACCACAGCGAGTCTTCACCATCTTGGCTTGAGAGAGTGGCCCAGAGAAGGAAGTGCAGCGCCGCGTGCCCAGCACCTTCACCAGGAGAAGCACTTAAGGCACCTCTGGTTTAATCACAAGAGCAACCAAGCCAGGCAGGCTTTCTTATTCCCAGTTTACTGATGAGGTAACAGAGATGGGATGAGTGGCTGGACCCTGCTGCTCAGGAAGGAAGCCGAGGAGGTGTTGGTGGGGCTTGGGCTGTCTGAGGCCTCCCTCCTGTTTCCCTGATGCTGCAAAGAAGGGTTGAGAACCACTTCTTCATCGTAACTTCCCCCCCACCCCCTGCAAATACCTGATGTTGAGGCAGGCTGTTGGAGTGGGGTTCTGATTACAACAGTGGTAATGTCTTGCAGTGCTCACAGGACAACCCCCTGCCCTTTCTCAGCCCATGTCTGTTGCATCCCTGCTCCTCATTCATTTGCTTTGTCCTCTGCTCTGTTGGTTTCGCTTCTCACTTCCAGGCTGGGCTCTGCCAGAGTGTGATAGCACATTTTTCCAGCAGCCCACAGTTTGGCCACCCCCATCTCATCCCCAGACACTGACCAAATGGCCCCACATGTGCAGAGGAGGATGTTCAGTCCCAGCTCCCTGCTGAGTTCAGAAGGCAGCAGCTGCAGCTGTGGGGCCCAGGGCTGTGCAGCCAGCCTGTTGCTGGTGCTGCACTAATGAGCATTTCCACTGGGTGGGCCTGGGGGGACAGTCGGGGTTGGGGAGGGGCTGGTGGCTGAGACTGGTGTGAGAACAGCAACTGTGGGAATAGGCTTGATCGCTCACAGCCAAGGCTGATGTAGTCCCCAGGACCTTGGAGACACACTGATCAGGGTGAAGCTTAGGGGCTTCCTGCACCACTCTGTGGAGCCGAGGGCTTGGGTTTAAATCCCAGCTCATCACTTCCTAGCTTTTTGACCTTGAGCAAGTTAATCAAACACTTTGTCTCCGTTTCCTCCTCTATGGAGCGGGAATAATAATAGCATCTACCTAGAAGGGGTAGCTGTGAGGATTGAATGAGTTAGTCCATGTAAGGCATCTAGTCAGTGCTCTTTTCTGGCCCTGCACCCTCCTTCTGTTTCCGATCACACTCCAACCCTTCTCTGTGTGCTTCACTGAGACTATTCAAGGCTACTGGTTGCCCATGACCAGTCCTTGCAGACTGTCACCAGATGCTTCTCTTTCTTGTGCCTCTTGATGCTTCCACAATTGAATTTACAACTTGTATCTACATGAGCTAAACAGAACATCTGCTTTGGGTCAAGGATATGCCCATGGAAAACAAGAAAGAGGAAAGCCAGTCACTTCTCCAGGCGTGGTTATCACGAAAACATCACTGAAATGAGGCTCTGGTGTTCTTGCCAGTGGTCCAAATGCCCAAACAGCTCTCTTGCCCCCTAGTTTCTTGCCTGGAGGATCTGGGAGCAGGCGTGATATGTGATGTATTTAACAACTCAGAGGGACCCTGACCAACCAGAATGGACCCTGGCCACTACACTGAAGCACAGGCACTTGGGGAGCTCAGAGCTCTTGACTGAACAGCGAGGAAGCATTTTAACAATTGACATTGCTGCGCAGGTGTGTTCTGGGCCTGCATCAGCTCACCAGTGGGAGGAGCCAAAGCAGAGCAGTAGCCTGTGAGGAGTCCAGGTGGTAGGAGGCTGAGTCCCGTCCTCTTCCTCCCGTGTGCAGGCTCACGCTGTGACCAGGTGGTTGAGGAAGGATAGAGTTAAGTGGTTTTCAGGGGCTTGCAGTGTGGGCTGGTGTTAACAGTGTTGGCTTTGGCATCAAACCATCTACTCACAAGCTTTGGCATCTTGAACAAATTTTGGCCTCCGAGAACATTGATTATCTAGTTGTGAACTGGGGCAACACAACACACAGGGCTGTTGTAAGGATGAGCATTAGAGAATCCAGAATGCATGACCCAGCTGAGAAAGTGGGAGCAATTCCTGCTCTTCTTGAGGAGACCCTGGTGACCTTCCCACTCTGGGGCTTGTGGGGGGCAAGTCTTCCTTTGAAGCACCCACACATCCATGCAGTCCTCACTTGTTCTTTCGTTCACACAACAAGAGTTTACTGCCTACTCTGTGCCAGGCATGCCAGACGAGGCCCCTGTCCTTGAGGAATGTGGAAGGGAGGTGGGCTATATGGTGGGTGGGCCTTTGCTCCTGCTGCGAGCACACAGCAATCCAACGTCCCAGACGTGACCAGCATGGCAGCAGCAACAACAAAATCCGCTGGACAAAATAGAGCTAAGCTTGAAATCAAGGATAGAAACCCGCAGAAGCCAGGAACAAAAGAAAGGCCTCAGGCCAGAGGCCTGAGAGGGGCTGCAGTGGAAGAGATCTCAGGGGGTTAGGAGCTGGGTCTGAGTCAGCGGTTCCCAGCTGGGGCTGCACCTCAGCGACACCTGGGGGATCTAGGAATGAGCCTTCCGTGAAAGGCAAAAGTCATGACATTCTTTGAGTGGGTCAAATGGAGACTGGAAAAATCTGGCCCATGAAATCAGCTATAGGGGTAAAAATACTGACCATCTATCTACCTGGGGCCATCGGGGACAAAGCATCACCTGTGAGAAATTCAAAGCCGGTCTGTGACTCTTGAGAGTGCCAAGGAACTGGTCATATTGCCAGCCTGTGGCCAGGACCCCAGGTAGAGACTTTAGCAATTACCTTGCAGGATGGCCACTTCCACCATCCAGTGCACAGGTGACCCCTATGGAAAGCAAGTCTCTCTTGAACATTCTAGAAGGACATCGTCCAGGCTGTGCACTAGGAGGATGTCCGTGATCAGCTGCCAGAGTTGTTAATTAAATTTGTCTTGTGTATGGCCTGAGCATTGGAATCTTTTATGAAGCTTCTTGGGGTTGAGAACTACAAAATAAATGAGATAATTCAGATAGCTTATGAAGACCTCCTAGCAGGGTAATGTGATATGTAATAGAAAGCAATTAGCTGAAGGAGACCGGGAACGGACTCCCCAGGAGGTGACATTCGATTTGCAGCTTGAAAGATGAGGAGGAGGCAGCCTGAGAGGAATTGGGGAAGCAGCTTTCCAGGCAGAAGGGACAGCAAGTGGGATGGCCCTGAGACTGGGATAATCCTAGAAAGTTCTAGAAAAAACAAAAGGTCTGTGTGGCTGGAATATAGTGAGCCTGAGGGCAGGAGGGTTCAAGACCTTGTAAGCCATGGTAAGATGCTTGGAATTCTCTTCCGAGGGTGAAGGAAAGCCACTGATGGGCAATGGTGTGAAGTGATGTTGGGTAAGCAGAAACCCGACAACTCACAGCTGCACGCCTGTCATTTGCCCTATAGCACTGAGACCACCCCTGCTCCCCACCCAATTTCTCTCTCTCACCATCCTTTATTTGCATTTCCACAATAACTTGGTAAAGGACGGGGGTAGGTGTCTTCTCCACTTGAAACATGAGAAAATACCAGAGCTGAGCGGCCTTGTTCGTGTCCCCTAGGCTCTTGAGTGGCAGGCTTCCAGAACATCTGGTGCCTGTCCCAGAGCTCTTGCCCAGAGATGGGGTGCTTGTAGGCACGAGATGCAGCCAAGCAACCTGTCCCACAGTTGGTATCACAGTGAGTTGTATACCTGCCAACCTGGGCCATTGCAGTGAGAAAGCACAATCCTGGCTTCACTTGGGCAAAACAGCTCACCCCAGTGTGGCCTTCCCTGCAACATCCAACCTCCGTTAGGCACCAGTGATTCTGAGGAGCCGGCCAGCCCTCTACTGGCTCTGTCCAGCAGCTCCACCATTACAATCTCATTTTAGAAATTGAAGGCACTTTGAACCAAATTGAAGGGGTGTTTGCCTGCACCAGCCTGGACTGCCTCATCTCATACGACATGTGAGAGTCTGTGAGCCTCCTCGTGGCCAGCTGGGCCGTCATGTGAGGGTCCTTGTGGCCATGGGCCAGCATTCCCACTTCGCTGTTAGGGCCTCGTTTCCTATTAATTCCCCAAGGACTGGCTGCTCAGTGCTGGTGCTGGGTCAGCTTTGGAGAAGCCTCTTTTAATATTTGCAGATGTCATAGCTAGAGCATTTTGGGGTCTGTCTTGACACGGTTCCTGGAACCCCTTGGGAGCCCCATTTCCCACTGCTGGTTCTAGGGGAAGTGGGATGGCTAGGAAGGGGTAAGGAAGGCTGAGAAAGGCCACAGGGGCCCTTTAGTGTCCTTGTTGGGTAGCTCTGTTGGGCTCTGGCTACAGACAGCTAGCGTGATTCTAGACCAGTTGTTTGACCTGGGGCTCAATGGCTCAACACCCTGTGTATGGAGATGGCCCCACCACCTGCACTGCTGAGGATGGAAATTAAACCACCCTCAGCGTAAAGCCCAAAGGCAACTAAAACGCTGCTTCTAGACAGTAACCATGGAAACCTCCCATTTTTGTGGATGGCCTGCCATCAGAACAGAAGCCAGTCCGTTTTTGCTTCCCGAGGGATGGCAAAGCATACTCTGCATCCCTCTTCCCTTCCTGCCATCTCACAGCAATGCTCCAGGTCAGGGCTCAGGTACCTCGGCTCTCTGGGCTCACCCTGTTCTTGTTGGGTGCCAAGGAGACAGCACCAGAGATGGGAAGCAAAAGAAGGGGGATGAAGATGGGAAGAGACAACACCCAGCAGTGCTGGGGAGAGACGGCAGGCTGGGCAGGCTGTCGGTGTCATTGGGGATGCTATTAAGGGCATTCACAAGGCAGCATGCATGTCTGGAGTCCCATCTGACCAGCATTAATAAATGTCCCTGTTCCATTCATTCTGAAAGAGGAGCCTTAATTAGGCATGAAGAGATTTATCAAACAGCAGCCCCTTGGAGCTGTTGGTCTCTGCCATCTGGACGGATGGTTTCCTACCCTGCAACAACAGCAGTGAGAATGATTGATGAGGTCCCACAGCTCCACCCCCTGGGCCTGGTAAAACTCAAATGGCTTTCACCCTCCCCAGAAAGCAGCGGATTGTGCCTGTGTTGATGCGCAAATGTGCTGAGGTTCATGCAGAAGTTTGCCAGGTCTCTGTGGAGGTGACCCCCAGACCCGTGGCAGGCAAGCCTGTACTTAGGGTTAGATTTCAGTTTACAGTGACCCAACCACAACGAATTAACAGAAAAAGCCCTGGATTGAGGATGAGAAGACCAAGGTGAAAATCCTCCCCATGAGCTATGAGCCTTCATGCAGGTTTTTGCCTCAGTTTTATGACCTATAGAATGGGGATAATGATTTCTGCTTTGGCCCAACCCACAGAACTTTTTGGAGGTTCTTTTGACATTATAGATGCAAAATGACTTATTAGTTATAAAGTCCTCTACAGGCGTTAAGAATTTAACCCAACAAACATTTATTGAGCGACTGCTGTGTGCTACGCACCACGCCTAGTGCTGCAATGGATGCAGATGGGTAAAACAGTCCCTGCCCTTGGCGAGCTTACAGTCTAAGAATGGTCATAGGACAGGTGCACAAGGAACTATAATACAAGGCAGAATATGGCACGTGCCATGAGAAAGGTACATATAAAGTGCTATGGTGGCTCAGTGGGGGGCGCTCCCAGGGGGTGGTAGACCAGGGAGGGCTTCATGAAAGACGTGGTTTCTGCACGGGCCCTGAAGGAAACAAAAGAGAGGATTCCAGGAAGGAGAACAGCAGACCAAAGGCACAGAGGCAGGGAAATGCGGGTGCCCCTCCCAAGGACAACACCTGCTCGGGGGTGACTTGGATAGTGTGTGAAGGAAGAACGGGACCTTACTGGGTGATCTGTAATGTCAGGGTAAAGACTTGTGCATTTGTTTGTGAGTGAGAGGAACTTTTACAGGTCTGTGAATGGCTGGAGAGAGAGTCTCCGAGCATGTTCAGGGTGGCCTGGAGAACATGTAAGTATGCGCAGAGGAGATCCGGGACAGGAGACTGCTGCTGAGAGGGTGCGAGTGACAAGCAGAGGCGAGGTCAGTACTAGTGGGAGGGAACAGTGAGCAGTATGTGGGAGAAGAGCCGAAGATGACGTTAGGGTCTCAGACTAGGCAGTTGAAAGGGTCACGGGTCTTCCAACAGAAATAGGAGGGGTGGTGGGGGAAGGGAGACAGGATTCTCTTGGCTTTAGCGTGTTGAGTTGATGGCACTGCTGCTGGAGCAGGCAGGGTGGGTGTCCAGCAAGTGGTGTGCAACCTGCACATGGAGCCTGGGAGGTGGGCTGCAGAGAGGAGGGAATGGCGCTCGTAGAGAGTGACGCTGGACCCAAAGGAGGGCAGGAGGCTGCGGATGGAGAGTACGGAAAGGGGTGCAGGTGACGATGCCCGTGTAAGGGACGTCTACTCTGGGGGGGCAAGGAGGAGAGAGGGAATTAATGGTCGGGTCAGTCTCGACACCTTTTCAGATCAAGGTAGGGGGTGTCAATAAATAAATCATAAATACATAAATAAATATATAAATAAGTGGCCAGAGGGGCTGGGAAGGGAGGAGAAAAACCACCAGAATGTGGCATCCTGGGTTCCAAGGGGCCAGGGCACGTCCAGAGGTGGTCACTGTAGAGCCAAGTGATGTAAAGAAGGGGCCTCTCGACTTGGGGACGTGGAGGGTGCTGAGAGGCTGGAGCCAGAGTGGGCTAGACATGGAAACTCATGGCAGCCAGGACAGGGGACAGCAGGAGGTCCGACACCCTGCCCAGGCCTGGTGGTGAAGGGAAGTGAGGGAAGAGGCTGCAGGAGCCAGGATGGGTGGGATGAGCGTGTTGGTGGACAGAAAGGACAGAGGTGGCAGGAGAGTGGCTGAGGGCACAGGAGAAAATGTCACTGGCAAGAGGAGGGATGTTGCTTCCTCAGAAATGGGAGGAAGGAGGAGGAAAGGAAGGGGAGTGATGAGATTCTGAGGGATCTCATTTCAGACGGCTCCATCTCTTCAGTGGAGGGGGAGAGGGACAGTGGGTCCGTTGGGGGCTTGAGGCAGATAGAGAAGGTCTGAAGGGCTGCAGGGTGGCTGGGGAATCTGACCGATGGTCAGCAGGTGACTGAAGGGGTCACCTATGAGCAGCAAAGGCCGGCTGAGGCTGGCTGACCCATCCTTATGATTCCTGTCACCACCAGAGTTACGAGGCAGCAGGTCAGGGTGATGGGGACAGGCTGTGACTTCCTGGGGCCACCCAAGGCTAACTGGGCAGGGAAGGACCACTGTGCCCAGACGGAGAAGGACAAGGACCGAGGGAGAGCCAAGGCCCTGGGCTGTTGCCATCACACAGCCTAAGCATCTTGGCAGTGCAGGACTCACTGAGTAGGGGAATGGTGCACATGCTGGTCGTCCTGGGGCCTCCAGCCTTTGTCTGGAGAGAACCCGAAGGCAGGCATAGTGCTCCTTCTGCTCTAACTCCCATCAGTTTAACAGTTTAAGGAACCAAGACTAAGACAGGACAGAAAGAGAGCAACAAAACCCTGCTCGCCAAAGATTCTGGCCCTGGCTCCCCTGCAGGGACGGGGTGCTGGCCTGGCGGACAGAGCTTGGGGACGACTCCAGGACCTGACATCTGGGCTCCCATCAAGATTCACCATGGAACATTCTCGAATCATCCACTGAGGCTCTACTGATCATTCTACCTGCTCCCCTGGGCACTGCAAGCTTTAGAAATTAAAAGTCTTCTAGGGCCTTTGAGATCCTCAAGATGAAAGGCTCTGGAGACGTGTAAAATATGATACTAATTATTTCCACTGCTCATGAGGGTCCAAACCACTCAGTTCCCACAGAGCCTGTTCAGGGCTGTTGCTTTTTTAAATATTCATTTTATAATGCAAATCTTACATCTCAGACCTCAAGCAACAACAAGCAGAGCCACAAGGGAAAAAGCGCAGAGATGTATTGTGGTAATCACGGTTTGGGGCTGGAGCGGCACTGGGGGTGGGTCATGGTTCTGGGTGTCCCTCCAGCCCCTCTGCTTGCTTCCTGCTAGCCGTTCATTTAGAGCAGATGTCCTGTTCTGAGCTGCCACTGATTAATTATGTCCAGTCTCATGTGCTTAGGAGCGTATCTCAACTAATTTTCTCAACTTAATCTTCACCTTCAAGATAATGTTTTTTTACTTATCTTTCAAATATGTTTTAAAACACTGTTATTTATCAGGCGAGGGAATACTTCTAACAGGTCAAGGCTAATGCTTCTCTATGTGTGACCTGTGGTTCCAGCCCCTAAGTTATTGGCATTGAGCCCAGATATCCCCGGGAGATTATGTCCAGTATTTGGAACTGCATTTGGCTTTGAGATTTTTTGTTTTGTTTTGTTTTTTTTTAAAGTCTGAAATATAAATCTTAATAGAGAAAAAAAGGATTTTGCAAAATTCTAAAGTCATTGCTTCTGTGGGAAGATGGAGGTAGGTGTGGGGTGGACGTTGGAATCTCTCCCTGCGGAATTGAAAACCTCAGCGTTGGAGCATGGTGTGGGCTAGTGTGACCATCAGGATAGGAAAGTGACAAGAAAGTGACATTGACACAGCAGTCTGGCTGCAGAACCCCACAGAATGCAGAATGCAGAAAGCAAACAGAGAGAGTGGCTGCAGAGACATGGAGCTAGACGCTTATTCTTTCAGGTCTCACACTCCAGGAATCTGTGAGGCAGCCCGAAAAGCAATCTTATATATGTAAGAAGGATGACATTTATCTTAAAAGTGCCTTTTCACACTTCCCTGGTGGCAGAAGGGGACAGTAGAGCCCCTCACATAACATTCTAACAGGGTGGAATGGAGACCAGCCCTGGGGGTGAAATCCCAGGGTCTCTTCCCCCTCAGGGGACTCAAGCTGCTTTAAAGATCACCTGGCACAGCCACCACATTTTGGACACTCTTCTGCCTTATTCTGGGGTGGAGTGGACTTTTAGCAGGAGGTCTGGATTCTTTGAAAACACGATTTGGAACACCCCACCTCTTCCGTGTCAACTGCCTGCTCCACCCGAAGCTCTCGGTGGTCTTGCTACACCGAAATGTGAACTGTCTGTGGTGACCCTCCAGCCTTCTCTCCATAGCTGTGGAGGCCTGTCTGGGACACATGGGTCAACTCTGGTTTGTCCCTCAGGCAGTCAAACTCCAAATTTGTAAAACAAGGCCCTTGGTTCTGCGGTGGCCTCTGCTGCTTGGTTTCCTGGTGCTTCTTTGCCCAGTTGGACTCTCCCACCTCCTTCTCCATGAATAGCACCGCTTTAGACGGGGTCACGCCATCCCTCTGGGTCTTGGCTCCCCCAGAATCCACACATCCCAGAGGCTCAGGGCAGCTGACAACAGGTGGCTCTTCATTCATCCATGAGCCCAAAGATCCCTCCAACCCAGGAGGCAGTTTGTCGTTCAAAGTCAGGGGACTGGCTTCTTTTCATGTCAAGTCCTTCTGCCCCCGAAAATAGACTGAGTCTCAGTCTGAATCAGGTGGGTTCCCCACACCTTCTTCCTGTGGCTTATCTGCCTAATGCTAGATGAACACCACACAGTTATAAATACTCAGGTCAATATATATATGCAGGTACAGATATATATATTCTGGTCACTGTTTTACACTTTAACAAAGAAAACCACTAGCCTGCTTGTTCTATTGTTTGTGCCACCCTGACTCCCATCTGCCTGTGGTGTAGCTGGCAGAAAATGTGAGCCTCTGAGTCCCCCAGGATGCCCCCCTTACGTGGCCCCATCACACTGGCCGACAGTCAGTTTCAAAGCCCCCTGCTCATGCAGGCTCTTGAGGGCCTTGAATTCCAGAGGCATGGTGTGGGGGCTGGCCTGGGAGGTGTAGCCATACTTGAGGCTGTCGTAATAGTGGTACTTGACCGGGTTCTGGTTCTGATCCAGCGGAAAGGGCCAGAAGCCATAGAGGTAGATCTGGTTGCAGAAGCGCGTGGCCAGGGTGTACATCAGGAGGCCAGTGGTGGGTCTTTTGATGTGGACTTTGTTGGTCAGCCAGTACCTGTAAAAAAAAAAAAAAAAGTGAGAAAAGAAACTAAAAACACCCCATATGAGTTTGTGAGTCATCCTTGCCAGGAAGAGGAAAATTTTGTCCTGCTCAGCAACCTGCTTCTTGCCACTCCAGGAGCCCTAGGGACCAATCAAGCCACTACCCTGGTTGCCTTCACAGAGGACTGACGGCCACTGCTGACTAGGCTCCTTAGGCCGGGTGCTTCCACATACATGGTTTCATGGAATTCTCACAACAAGCCTGTCTGCAGGTGCAGATGCAGAACTGGGCTCAGACATGAAAGGCGGCTTGCCCAAGGTCACCCAGGTAGAAAGGGGCAGCACCTTGATCTGAACTCAGGCCTGCCAACAGCTAAAGCAGGGGTTGGCAAATTTTTTTTCTGTAAAGGGCCAGATGACAAATATTTTTGGCTTTGCGGCCTCATGGTCCCAATTGCAACCACTCAACGGCACCATTGAGACGTCTCTATGGAGACAGCCCACCACTGAGATTTGCCCTCCTCCCGGTAGCCCTACAGGCAGTTCTCTCTGAAGCCTTTCCCTGCCCCAGATATGATCCAAGTTCCATAGTGCAAAACACAAGCTGCAAGACCTGGCCCCTGCCACTCCTCCAACTTCACCCTCGGCCACACTGTGCCCCCTCCCCGGAACGCCTGGCCCGCAGCTCCCCAGGCACCGCGCTATATCATAATGCCTCGTCCTATCAAGGCTCAGGTCAAGACCCCTCTGCACTCCTGACTGACTCATCTCTGGGGTGTACTAAGTGTGTCCCTCTGGGCACCTGTGGTCATCTGCCCACCAGTCTCTTTGCAGGCTGCAGCATGCACGTGCACCTTTCCCGCTGTGCTGCGGGCTCCTGGAGGGGCCTCTATCCATCCTGCTGTGTCTGTGCTCAGGGTCCTTGAGAGCCCTGAAGAAGTGAATGGTCATTTTGGAGTGGGAAGGGATGCTTCCCAG
The DNA here is from genome assembly GCF_027409185.1 of Cynocephalus volans. Taxonomy (NCBI): domain Eukaryota; kingdom Metazoa; phylum Chordata; class Mammalia; order Dermoptera; family Cynocephalidae; genus Cynocephalus; species Cynocephalus volans. Next base: position 50,681,656 of record NC_084462.1, read on the forward strand.
AAGAGGTACATATGTTTGGGTTTTTTCCCTCTTATATTTGTGACTTTACGGGGCCATGACCAATTTTCTATAGTTTATATAGGGGGCTGGGGTGGGGTGGTACTGTTCTCCAAGGAAAAGTTCTGGGAATGTGAGGGGCAGCCTGTGGGTGGCATGTTCTAGTGAGGCCCTGGCTGGGTTTGGGCCAGACTCCCTGGCACTCTGCCAATGTCCCTGGGGTCACCTCTCCTTGGCCACCTGGAGGCCCAGGGCTAGAAGGAGCCGAGAGGCAGTGCATCTGCCTTCTGTGTCTGCTCCTCTCTTCAGGTGCAGACAGGGTATGCGCCGATGTTCTCTTCCTGCCCCAGCCACTCCTCTCCCTCTGAGGAGGTTCCTCCTGGGCCTTCCAGTCCAGGGAGGGATGAGCCAGGCTGAATTCACACATGACCACAAACCCTGGTGCAGGTCCTCTGGCCATGTCTGGTGCTGGGTTGGTGGGGCAGCCAGCATCAGCTGTCCCAGCTTCAGACAAGGGAACTCTGCTGGGACCCTAACACTGGGGAGCCACTGGCCAGGTGGAGAACTTGTGCCCAAGAATTCCCGAGATGCTAAAAGCTATACTGTGATCAGGGTTATAGGAAACTGCCCCATATCTGAACTCTGCTCCAAGCTCTAGGTAAGGTCTAAATGTCTGGTTGGAAAGGCCCATTTTATGCCCCTTTTTCCTTCTCTAAACCTTCCTAACCTCACTACATGGCTACTCCCCTTCCTCCCCATCACCCAACTGCGATCTGGCCCCGACTTCAGTAGAGCACCTGATGGGGTGTGTCAACTCCGACCCACATCACAGACGGAGGCCACAGATGGGCATGAGGATTGAGAAAGTTATCCCAGCTGGGGAGAGGTAGAACTGGGAATCCCCTTCAGGCCTTCTAATTCCAAATCCATGTTCTTTCCCTTTTGTGATATAGCCCCAATAGATACATGGGCAGCTGGGAATGTGTCTGGTCCAGTGTGACTGTCCTGGGACCTCCCCACGTGGCCATCTGCTTAGTCTCCAGCTGTTATGTAGGAGGCATGGTGCTAGCTTGGGGATGCCCGATGCTAAGGTTGGGGATTGCTGGATAAGCAGCCCTTCCTTAAAACACCTTGGCCCTGTGTATGCTCAGCAGAGCTAAGCTGAGCTTGGGAGGCTGTGGGGGGCAACAGTAGGGGTAATGGAAAGAGGAGAAGAATCCCAGAAGAGTAGCAGCTGATGTTCAGATCCTACCACACATCCTTGCAAGTGCTCATCCACCTTGACTTAACCTCATCCAGTAACGGGGAGCTCACCCCCGCAAGCTAGTGCATTGCATTTGCAGCTCTAGTGCAGAGCTTCTCAACTGAGGCTGCCCACTGGAATTGCTTGGATCCCACTCTCAGATGCAACCCAGACACTGAGATTTTTACAGCTTCCCCCAGTAATTTAAATGTGCCACCAAGGCTAAGAACTCATGCTCTGACTAGTAGGTAGTTCTGCCAAAAGAACCCAGGAATAAGATATTTAGAGAAAAAAAGAAGAAAAGAGTAAGTGTCAGGAATAGCCATAGAGGTTTAAACACGATTGGGACTAGAGAACTCATCTAGCTTGGTGGCCTAGGGATGTAACTCAGTGAGGTGGGATTTGGGACACATGTAAGGAAAACTACACATGGCCTCAGTGGCTCAGGCAATAGGGAGTGGTGGGGATTGTGGCTTCTCAAGGGATAGCCAGTCTTATTGTTGTCTACTGTGGTGGTGCCAGATGTTCTGATTTTTTTCCAAGAGTATCAGAAATCTGGATTTTCATACAAGTTCTCCAATTTTTAAATGTTGGCTGATTAAAAAAAATTTAAAAACATAATGAGAGGCCCTATTGGGTGAGTCAAACAGACCATGTCTGTGTTAATCCATGGGGCTCCTGGATTGAATTTGTCCCCTTCTTTCAGTTTACAAAGGAAAATGTGGAAGTCCAAGGTGACTTGTCTGAGAAGAGGCCAGTTTCCCACACAGCTGGTTATATAGAGCTCAGATGAGATGTAGGCTTCCTGACTCCTGGTTTCTGGTTGTTTTTCATCCCATGGCAATCTGGGAGGGTCAGGGCTGGGAGTGTGTTGCAGCTGCAGCCAATGCTATCCAGGCACACTCAAGCCACCGGCAGTGTCCTCGCATGAGACACTCCCTGAGCAAATGCAAGCCTTAACACCGGCCAAATGCCACATCAACGATTTGTGGTTTATTTTTTGATAGTAATACCTTAGCAATGGAATACTTTCCTTTCAGGCCCTCAATACTATGCTCAGAAAGGGGGAGAGAATTTAATCAGTGATGAAATGTGCAAGTAGCTCCTAGGTGGGTCGTAGGTTACACAGACATGTGCTAGACCCTCCCCCTGGATGCCTTTCCCCACACGTCCATTGGGAGAACACTCTTTTCCCCCCAAACACTAAGTATATGCATCACATCTTCCTGTAAATATTCCATTTGTTTCACCCTTTTTTCCCCAGCTCAGGCTGTCAATCACCTCCACCTGATTATCACGAGCTTTCTTTCTACTTCTCTTATTGTGCTTAGCAACCCGGGCTGATAATTCATTACCATTATGGGTTGGTCTCCCTCATGAAATTGTACTGTGATTTCCCCAAGAGCAGGCACCATGCCTTACACTCCTTTGTAGGAGGTCTCTAAACGCATCGATCGGCTCAGTGCGTGCTGGACCCAAAGCACTGTGGCAGAGACAGTAGCACTCAACAAATACTCCACGCACTCTGCACTCCTCTACATCTCCCAGCATCCCTTGTAACTGGGCTGGGGTCATGAGACCACTTGTGGCTCCTAGGCAGCAACAAGAAATGTATCCTTTTTTGGCTGTCTTTCAAGAGCAGATTCTCCCTTTCTCTCTTCTCCTGCCTCAGAGAAGAGAATGTTAAAGCCTCCTGTTAAGATGTATCACCCTAAGATGGAAGAATCCTAGATCCCTGAATCACTGATTGGAAGAGAGCCCCTGCCAACTCACATCACGCTTTGCAAGAGTGAGAAATAAACTTCTGTTGTGCTAAACCACTGGAATCTCAGGGTGTGTTACTATAGCAAAGCCTGGAATCGATTATCCTGACTTCCATCATGCTCAGCAAACACATGAAACACATTTTTCAAACGGAATTGAAAAATGGGAAGATGTGAAAAAAAAAAAAGAAAGGAGGAAGCTAGCAAGGCATGCAGCCAGCTGGGATGGGAATAGAAACACCCTACTGCTCAGATCTGGTGCCAGGTTTTTCACCTAGAATCACTAATGGGAAAGGTGTTAACGGCAAACGAGGCTCCAGAATGAATTGAGAGCTCTGGGGTATGGGGGGGACTCACTTATTTCCTGTTCTGCCTCCACGGGTAAACAAGAACTTCTGAGTGATGTCTGACAGGGACACGGGAGTGCCGTTTAATGAACAGCTTGTAATGGAAGCTGACTGAGTTCTGCAAAAACAAACCACTCTCCATTTCCTTTATATCTCCTCAGTTGCTCTGGCCAAGTTAGAGATCATGTGCATGGCCGATTTGTAGATGATTTCTTTAGGATAACAGCTGGGTGTTAAAACACAAACTAATCAATTGTGCCTTCCCAAATGAGGTTAGCCGGGTGCATCCAGGACGTTGTATGACAATGCACCTTTAATATCCCAGTCTTGAGATTTTAATTAGGAGCCAAAGTAGTCTCAAAGAAGTCAGTAATTATTTTTCAAATTGGCTACCTCAATTGCTATGATGATTAAGCACTGTATTTTATGAGCACGGACAGCAATCAATGAGAATTGCCAAAACCATCTCTGAAGCACATTTGTCCTTCTCCCTGGATACCTGGGCTTGGTACGTGGACAGAGTAGTGGCTGCCATTGTTGAAAAAAGGGACCAAGAGGGCTTTCTCCAAGAAGCTGAAAACACTGTGGGATAGAACTCATAATATTCTTAAGGAGCAGGAATACCTCACAGGATTTGCCAAGGGACCTCAGTGGTTCTGTGTGGAAGATCAACCACGAAGCCAGGAGTCTTGTGTCAGCAGCCTGGGCCCTGATCTGGGGGACCAACAGCCCATTTCTGTGCTTTCCTTGTGAGCACTGCTTAGGGCTCTGGTGTGCTGCAGGATATCTCAGGACAAAGCTGCCCAGCTTTGTGGTGATAGAGAGCTGGGGCTTTTGTCTCAGAACTGGGGCTGTTGTGAAGAGTTGATCCAGCCATGAGGATGCTGAAGGCCAGTTCCTGGTCACCGACCTCCATGTTCACCCAAGCCACTGCCCTTGCTCAAGTAAGCCATGCTAACCTCAAATAGGACCACACCACCGAAAAATCTCCAATGACTCCTGGAGTCCACAAGATAAAATCCAATGGCCTCAGCCTGGCTTGTGAAGTCCTTGAGATCTGGGCCTGCAAACCTCTCCCACAACCTGGTGTGCACAGCCACACTGCCACGAGGAATGTCTCAGACACCTCCATGTGTTCCTGGCTGGCAGTTGCTTAAAGTCTCGCTTCAATGCTACTTCCTGCAGGAAGCCTCCCAGGCCTCCCTGCATGGTTTTGATCCATTTGTTATTCTACCCTATCATAGTGATTACTTGTTTGCCTCTTGCTCCCCTACAGTTTTAAATTCTGTAAGCAAGTGGACTGACTTCTTGCTTCTGTGTAAGCCCAGATCCTAGCAGAGCGCATGCATAAGGTGGGCACTCCACAAATCTTTATTTAATGAAGCAGTAAATGAAAACTAGCAAGCAGAGGCTAGTGGCTGTCTTTGTCAGGAGAGGTGAATGAGCCCAGCTTCATTCTAAAACACCAGGTCTGCACATGTGAAAAGCAGGCTAACACCATCCTAGAGAGAAAGTAGCCAAAAGAAAGGAGGAAAAACATGATCCTGGTTATTGGAGGGGTTCCTTCTGCTACAGGGTGGGCCCGTTGGGGAGTGGAGGGACTGCCGGGCATGCCCAGGTGTCACCTGTGTCCCTGGAGGCCCAGCAGAGACCCAGCAAGACCATTTTCTTGGGGGCTTTAACCTTCTCTCTGAATTCTGGAATTTAAATTGATGTCACCGCAAGCAAACAAAATTCTACTCGACCTCATTCATAATCAAAGGAATCCAATTTCAAACAACAATCAGGCACCATTTTTCACTGGATTGGCAAACATAACAAATGTTGATAACACACTTGTTGGTGAGGTTATGGGAAAACAGGCATTTTCAATCATTGTAGGCGAGAGTGTAAATTGGTACCTACCTCTAGGGAGGGCAATCTGGCAATAGCTGTAAAAATTAACAATGTGCCTGTCTCGCTTTTCTAAAGAGCAAGCCTATAAACGTACATATGTGTTTGCAGGTATCCGTACAAGGGTGATCAGTGTAGCATTGATTATACTAGCAAGAGGTTGCAAACACCCTCGATGCCCACCACTAGCTTCTGCTTACACAAACTATGGTCCAAACACACAGTGGACCACTAGGCAACTGTGAAGGAGAATGAGGCTGTGTGTGCTGATAGGAAATAATTTCCAGAATTTAGCAAGGTGCAGTGCTTAGAACATGTTCTCTTATGTATAAAAAGGAATATTTCTGGAAGAATACACACACAGCAAACCAATTTAACAGGTTGCCTCTGTGGAGGAGGAGAGGAGGGGTGTGGAGTGGAGCTTGCTTTTCACTTTAAATCTTTTTATACAATTTAGATTTTTCTTTTTACCATGGGCATTGCAATTTGAGAGAGAGAGAGAGAGAGAGAGAAAGAGAGAGAGAGAGAGAGAGAGAGAGAGAGAGAGAGAGAGAGAGAGAGAGAATCCATTAAAAATAAACAAATGCCAGTAGCCATCTGTGCCTTGATACCATAGGCCTCCCTCCTTTTCTCTTCTAGGGACACACTTCCAGAAAGGTGAATCTAGTTCGCCTCACTCGCTGTCCACTGGAGGAGGCTGGGACCTGCAACCTGTGCTGGTCTCTCCCTTTATTCTTTACACCTTGCTCCTCTCCGGCTGGGCCTGCTCCTAGCTCCAGGTTTCTGCTCCTCGCTGCCAGGCAGCAGGGCCTGTTCTGCCAATTTGCCTCCTCTGGCCCTGGCGGGAGGCAAGCTGAGTCAGTGCCATCCTCAGGCCCACGCTCAGCACTCTTGGTGCCAAATTAAGCACCAACTCACAGGCCTTGCCTGCACTGAGGCCAGTGGGCTGGGTGGCTGAATGGGCCAGCGGGCGCCCTCTCTGTGTGTCGCAGCCTCCCCTGCTGTTGTAATTGAATTAGAGCCATTCACTACCAGCTGCCGACCACAGCTTCCCACTTCCTGAGGCCATACTCAGTCGCCCTGGTGTCCTTCCCCTCTGCTGCTCACCTCCCTTGCCAACAGCCGGCCAGCGCGCTGTGCCACTCTGCAGGCCAGCAGAGCCAGGGACCCCCAGGGGAGCTGCTCGGGCTGGGGCAGAGCACCAGAGGCTGGGCCTTGCCAGCTGCTGGGTGAGGATGGAAGGGCAGGACTTCTGCTCAGACTTTCTACACAAGGCTCTCCATGCCCTGGCAATGCCAGGTCTGCAACTGCCTCAAGTGAGCAGGAATCTTGTAAGTACACTGTGGGTCAGAGACCCCCCCTGGCACAGATGTGTGGAATCAAGGAATCTCAGAGAAGAAAAGGAGGCCATCTATCCCAACTATTCTGGTTGAACTATGTGTGTCTCCCCAAGTTCATGTGTTGAAGTTCTAACCCCCGGTACCTTGAAATGTGACCTTATATAGAGATAGGGTCTTCACAGGGTAATCAAGTTAAAATTAGGTCATGGGGAGCACTTAATCCAGTACAAGGGGGCATCTTTTAAAAGCTCATGGAAAGATTTGTATTATTTTTTAATTCAAATTTCCACAATTTTTTTGAAGTATCCTCACATAACTGGTGTTCTTATAAATGGGAAATTTGGAGACACAGGAATACAGGGAGAACGCCATGTGAATATGAAGACAGCCACCTACCAGCCTAGGAGAGAGGTCTGGACAGATTCCTCTGTCACAGCCCTCAGAAGGGACCCAACCTCGACACCTTAATTTTGGACTTCCAGTCTCCAGAACTATGAGATAATATACTTCTGTTGTTTAAGCCAACCAGTCTGTGGGACTTTGTTACAGCAGCCCTACCAAACTAATCTGCAGCTCTGTCTGTGTGACATGGGTTTCCCTCTCCATGGCCCCAGTAAGAGGTGTTCGCTGCAGCCTGAACATCTCCAAGGAGGCTGAGTTCACCACCTCCTGAGAGGCAGCCAGGCTCATTTCAGGGGATCTTATCTGGTGGAATGTTGCTGCCAGTGTCCAGATGGGATCTGGCTTCCTGTAGATCCTCTCTCAACCCCAGTTCTACACCTGGAACCTCAGGCCGAGTCTATGAGCCCCTTAAGGGCAGAGACCTGGTTTTATTGATGTTTCTATTCCCCCAGCATAGTCCTGGAGACTTTAAGTGCCTGAGGAATATTTGCTGAATGAGCGAAGGCTGCTCTTGCATTCCTTGGAGCTTCCTCTCTCTCGAAACCTTTCAACTTTCCAAGCTTTCTGCCACTGCGGTCCCTTCTCCAGCTTGTGTCCAAAACTGAACATGATTCTCCAGGTGGGATCTGACCAGGCAGAGCAAAGCAAGGCAATCATCGACCTCCCAGGCTCTTAAATATGTTATACATCCACTGCAGCCACCTAAGATCACGTTATCCTTTTGAGCAGCCATATACCTGCTGATGGTCGGTACTGCTCATCCCTGCGCACTTGTATAATTGTTTAGAACCTACTTACTGAACCTTGCACTTGTCTATATGAAATTTCTTACCCTTAGATTGATTTGGATTTAACTTGAAGACGCTGAATATTGAGAAACCCTCCAAAGTCATATCACCAATGAATTTGCAAAGCAGACCACTGATACCCTCATTTAAGTCACTGGCAAAAATGGGGACAAAGACTGAACCTCGTGGCTGGTTCATAGAGGTCTCCATGAGGTCAATATTAATCTAATTAATTAGCATCCTTTAGGTGTCAGTGGTCAACAGATAGTGGTCAATTTACCTGTCAAGAATATGAGAAGCGAGGTGGCCGTGGGAAGAATAGAGACCTTTAAAGGCTATCCATGGGGATTCTAGTCCCAGCTCTTCATCCTCATCTGTGTGACCTTGGGCAATTTTATAACATTTCTGAGCCTGAGTTTCCTCATGTGTAAAAAGGGGATAAAAATAGTCTCTGTGTTATAAGGTTGTTCTGAGAAGAAAGTTAATATTTGTCCCCTTCTATTTCCTGAATTGTCAACCAGGTCACAGTTCTCCAAGTTGCCCACAAAATGTTTTGTCAAAGGAGGTGACTTAATTCCAGATACGAGATGACTGCTCTGATCCAGGCCCACCTCTCTGCTACCCTGCTCACGAAGGGACACGAGGACAGTGTGCCATGGTATTTCCCAGTGAGCTCACCCTGCTCCTGCTGTTTACCTCTCCATCTTTGAGTGTTCATGTGTCATTGAGCTGAGACCTTTTTAAAACTCTGGCTCGGAGTTTCAACATGGGGTGTCCATCATTTCCCCATGTTTAGAAAATTGGCCCAAAGATTGCCTGTCCCAGATTGCCCTTTTCCAATTTTGCACAATTTGGAGAAGATCCCGGCCAGCTGCTCAGTGATTTGACTGCAAGTTTTCTCCCGGGATGTTAAATGGTCTTGATTTTGTTGAGAACAGTGGTTCGCAAACTTATGCCATGTATCAGAGTCACCAGGAGGGCTATTACATGGCTTTCTGGGTCGCGCTCCTGAGTTTCTGATTCAGTAGGTCTGGGGTGGGGCTGAGAATCTGCACTTCTAACGTACTCAGGCGACGCTGCTGCTGCTGATGTGGGGGACCATGTTGAGACCCACTGGTTTATAGCAACAAAGTGGGACTGAAAAGTGACGATACTAAAGGCCTCGTCACCCTATCCAGGTAAAGACCTGGTTCCTTTGCTGAGAAAACATAGATGGAAGAGGAGTCAAGGAGTCCCTTTTACTTCTGTCCTTTGCAGCCTCACCTGTCTTTTTGTTCTTACTCGAAACATAAATATAAGTTTATATTTTTTTCTTAATATAAGTTTGTTCCATAAGCTCAAACCTATTCCAGCTTTGGCCTTCCTAATATTATTTTCCTAGGTCTATTTCCTGTTTATATGCAATAGAAGCAAATGGGTAGGGGCCAGGAGTCCTAGATCTATCCCTTACCAGCCAAGGGAACTTGTGCAAGTTACTCCCTGAGGCTCAGTTTTCTTATCTTTAAAATGGGGATGATGGAAGTAGTTCCCTCATTACCTGAGACAATGCTTAGTGTGGTATCTGGCACATAAGCATTAGGCAGGGTACCATATGCCCCATATCTATTTCCCTCTGTGTCCTGTTTCAAGCCATCCAGAGCAGCACTCAGAATGTGTGAGTGCACAGTTGCCACCAGGGACATCTGCTCTTCTGAAAGATGCCTTGGATGAGAAAAAGCAGCCAAGGCAATCTGGGATAGCAAAGCCAAAGGCATGTTCAAGGGACAAACGGCATGGGGGGCCTCAGCTGGGGTTTCAACAAGACAGTGTCACACCCCAGGTTCTGGCAGGCATCTGGTGAGACCCTGAGGTGTCTGACCTTTCAGCTTGTTCTCCTGGTGGGAAAGCTGCCCGTGCTCTGAGCACCTGCAGTGTGTAGGTGGAGTCTTGACGTGCTACTACGTGCTGTGTCTACTAACACCACTTCCCCGGTGTGGCATCTCCCAGCCCAGAGAGCCCATTGGGACCCCCCTCCAGCAGTGGATGGGTGCAGAGTTCTGCTGACATGGAGCATTGTGTTAGAGTCAGCTAACACGGTTTACTTCCTGGTTTGGCCACTTACTGGCTGGGTGACCTCGTACAAATCACCTAACTTGTCTGAGCGTTGAGTTTCTCATTTGCAAAATGAAGATACTAGGGTGCCTCAAAAGTTGATTCTCATTTGAAGTTCCCACCAGCAAAGCACAAGGATTCCGATTTCTCCACATCCTCATCATCATGATATTTTCTGATAGTAGACTTACTACTGGGTGTGAAGTGATATCTCATGGTGGTTTTGATTTGCATTTCCCTGATGATTAGTGATGTTGAGAATCTTGTCATGCACTTATCAGCCATTCATATATCTTCTTTGGAGAAATGTCTGTCCTTTGCCCATTTTTAAATTGGATTATTTGTGGGTTATTTTGCTGTTGAGTTGTAGGAGTTCTTTGCATATCCTGGATGTCAATCCCTTATCAGATATATTATTTGTAAATATTTTCTCCCATCCCACAAGTTGTCTTTTCACTCTCTTGATAATTGTCTTTTGATACATAAACGTTTTTAATTTTGATGTAGTCCAATTTGTCTTTTTTTTTCTTTTACAGCCTGTGCTTTTGGTGTCATACTTAAGAGAACATTGCCAAATCCAAGGTGATGAAGATTTTCCCTTATGTTTTCTCCTAAGAGTGAATTTATTCTGAGTGTAATGTACATTTAAATATGGTTAAGATGGTAAATTTTTTGTTATGTATATTTTATCATAATAAAAAAAGTTTATTCCCACCCTCCACACACCCCATAAATAGGGGATTTATTTGGGCAATAGATTTTTGAATAAGAAAATAAGGTTATTCTGCAAACTAGAGTTCATTATTGGGACTTCAAAGTGAAGAACTCATGACGGGCTTAGTTGACTTAGTCAATTCTCTGACTACTGAAGAGCCCTATATCAGATTCAGCCTAATTCTACTTTCCTTCTTGTGGCTCCCGCCTCTTGCTCTAGTTCTACCTTTTGAGTCCACAGGACAAGACCAATCCCTTTCCCACGTGGTACCTCTTCAGGTAGCTGGTGGCAGCTGCCATGATCGCAGCAGCCAGGACTGACTGATGGTACAGGACACACCTGCTGATGTAGGTAGGATTCCCCAGTGAAGGGACAAAGAAAGCAGGGCTCAGGGGGTGGGCAGAGGGCACCAGGTGGCCCAACCAAGCAAGTCACAGAGCTGGGACTTGAACCCTTTGGAGCTGTCCCCACCTCCAAAGCCCGTGGTTTTGATTCTAGGCCACATTGCCTCTTGTCCAGGTTCCTCTTCAGCCTTCTTCTCTACAATTTTTGGTCTTTTCTCACGTGGCTCCATTCTTCATCTCTCACCAGCCCATTCCCCTGTTTGCAGTGAGGTCCAGGTAAGGTACCACCAAGTCAGAGGCAAGCCCTTCCTCTCATTACACATGCTGCCAACCTTTCCACTGATGTACTATTGGACCCCACACCTTACAAGGTCCAGTGGCCTCATGGAGGGAAAGGACCACTGGCAGAAACCCATTCCAAGGCCCCTGAAGCCCCCTTCTCCCCACCTTCTTCCCTTGCTAAAAGCAGAGGCCATCCCTGCCCATCTCTCCTGCAGTATGTCCTCATTGGAGCTCCTGCAAAGAAAGATGTTGCAATCTCAGGATTTGCTTAGAGGGCTTATTACTGGTGCTTAACGCTATTTTGACGCATGAAAGTCAGTCAATTATAACTGGAAATAGCTCTGCCTGCAGACGTTTCCTCCAGGTGGTTGCCCATTCCCCATCCAAGGAACGTCTTCTTTCTTTACTGAAGGGTAGTCCTTCTCTTTCTCTTGTCTCCTTGAACTCCCAAACCTGAAAGAGTTTTCCACCTTCCAGGAAGAAACAATTCTTAAGGCAGGGAATCTAAATCCATGAGGTAAGGGTTGCTGCAGCAGACCCCCTCTGTGACAGGGATGAAGTGAAGGGTCCTCTGGCAGGTCAACCTCCAGGATGGCGGAGGTGGCCCCAGTGAGCCCTGTGTCCATGCAGGTATTACTCTGGCTCCATCAGCCACGCATGTGGCTACCCCTATTGAATGTCTTTCCAGGTCTTCCCTTGGGGCAATGGGTTTTCCTGTGTTGATACCCACTATAATGAGACCAGTGTTGGTCACAGGCTTGGGTACCTTGGGAGTCAACTTTTTGAGGATAAGAGTACTTTGTGGGTAGCTCAGAGGGCTCCCCAGGGTCACACCAAGCTTTGCGAAGTCCCCAGTGAAGAGCATTCCAATGGCCTTCAGTCATGGGGAGTCTGTACGCTGTGCTCATGTCCCTGGAGCAGGACTGTGACCTGCCATGTAGCTGGTTGGGCAACTGGGTGCAGGGCCTGTGACAGAGTATATATGTAACAGGCATCTCAAACTTAACATCCCCAAGAAAGAACAGTCTTTCTCCATACCCCCAAACAAGCGTGGGCTTCTCCAGGTTCTCCTATCACAGAAAATGTCACCACCATTCACCATTTTGCTCAGCTCTAATCCGAAGAGTCATCTTGGAACTTTTCTCTTTCTCCACCCTTTATGGTCCTTAAATAGAATCCACCAGAAAATCCTTCTGCTTCTACCTCCAAACTTTACAGCAAATCTGAGCAAACTGTTACATATCCCATGCCACCAACTTGGTCTAAGTCATAATTATTTCCTGCCTAAGCTATTGCAACAGCTTTCCAAGAAATATTCCAGCTTTCATTCTTGCCAGTGAGATCTTTTAAGGACATAAATCAGATCCTGTCCCTTACCTCCATGACGGCCCCTCAGATTTAGAGTCAAATCCAAACTCCTTACCACGGCCCACAAGGCTATGTGTGTTCCAGCCCCTGCCTCTCTTGCCAGCATCATCTCCTGGCCCTTTTCTCCTTGCTCACTCTGCTTCAACCATACTGTCTCTTTGCTTTTCCCTGAACACGTGCTCCCATCTTGGGGCCGGAGAACTTCAGGTTCTCTCTACTTGGAAGGTTCCTCCCCCAGATCTGAGCATTGCTGGGGCCTTCTCTTTCCTCTAGTCTTAAGCTCAAACAACTACTTTCCAGAGAAGTCTTTCCTGCTAGCACTATTTGAAAGTATCCTATTTATGTGTTTACCTGTAACATATCTTCCCCTACAAGAAAACTTAAGTGCTAATGAGATCAGGGACTTTATTTTATTCGCTACTGTATCACAGTGTCTAGAACAGGGCCTGGCACATAGTAAGAACTCAATAAATATTTGTCGAATGAATGTGTGTAGGTTTTTAAACATGTCCACAAATTGTTTGGTACTCTCCTATTGAGAGGTGGGGTCTATATCCACTCCCCTCGATTCTGGGCCACCTAAATGACTGTTTGGCCAGTAGATTATGATAGAAATGACACTATATGACCTTAAGAGGTGATCCAGTTTCTGCCTTGGTCTCTGGACCACATACGCTGGAGCCTGGGCCACCATGTATGCAGTCTGACCACTCTGAGGCTGACATGCTGTGAGGAAGCCCACTATAGCCTATGCAGAGAGACCACATGGAGAAGAGCTAAGATTACATGAAGGGAGAGATGCATGGTCAACCCCAGCTGCTCCAGCCCCTACTTTTCCACTTCCAGTCAACCTGACTGCAACTATGTGAGACAGCCTGACCTAGAACCACCCAGCTGAGCCCTTCTCAAATTCCTGACCAATGTAAATTGTGAAAAATATAAAAAGATTGTTGTTTTTTTAAGCTACTAAGTCTAGGGGTGATTTATTTCTCTACAGTAAATAACTGAAACAGAGTGAATAGATGCTTAATGTCCAGCTATGCTCTGGTAGCTGTTATGATGGGCACTAGTACTATCCCAAGCCAATTTACTGGTCCAAGTGCCTGGGAGGTCTATATTGGGCCACATGGATGGGGGGAAACAAACAGGAAGTTGGGAATGACTACTTGTTTGGTGTGGGCTGTCGAACAGCCTCACCTTGGTTGACATGGAATTCTTAGTAGGAACAGTTCAGAACCTCAACATTCCCTGCTCATCTTCCTTAGTTCTTGGAATCCATTTCCTGGAATTTAGAAATCCAGATCTAACCAGGAGAACTCCTACCTAATTGATGGCATCAATCCTGTTCAAAACTCTTTGCAAAGAGAGTGGATTCCATTTTTAACTCTTCATATCTCTTTCCTATTCCCTAGGTAAAGTTTCTTCTCCATCTCAGGGAGAGGACCTTGTGGACAAAATCATATCCCATTATACCCTCATTTGGAGATCTCTTAGTTCAATCAACAAGATGTGCTCTGAAGAATTAGAGAATATTACACTGGGAAATAGAAATGATGATGGTGATGATGATGATGAAAATGAGGACAATACTGACATTTTACTCATTTTACTAGGCATTTCTCATATATTATGTCATTTAGTCTTCACATTCCTCCACTGCTACCACCCCCATTCTTATTTTACTGATGAGGAAACTAAAGTTTAGAGAGATCACATTAACGTATTTGAAGCCAAGTGCATCTGATCCTGCTTTTCTTGGAAATCGCCCACCTGGGAAGGCAGATATGTGACAAGCCAGCGACCATCTCCTCTCTCATACTCATGGCATCAGTCCCCACTGATCTCCGCCCAGCCCAGGATCATTCTCAACATAGCTCTCCAGCAGGCACGACCAACTGGCCCGAATTGGCATTGCCAACCCCCTGCATTTCTCAAGGAATGGAGGCTCAGAAAAGCCAGGTGACTTGCCAAGGTCACCTAGCTGGGGGATGGTAGAGCTGGGGTGGACACACATCTGGGAAAGGAATATTGCCTCCCAAGATCTCCCACTGAGTGATGGTCCCCTGCCCTGGGGAGGCCGCTCACCCACGGACGGCATGCAGCAGGCGCAGTGAGGGGTATGCAGTCCGCACGTTGACGTGGTGCTTCAGGATGAGCTCGTTGACCCACTCCACGCGCTCCTTGCCGCCCCTGGCCATGAAGGCAGGAATCCACAGGATGCTGCCATTGAGGCCGTGCAGCCGCTGAAGCAGCTTCTCCCGCCATGTGGCGTTGACCAAGTCCTCAAAGGCCCGCTGGATGACCGAGGGGTTCATGGTCACCAGGTCTGTCTTGAGCCCTACATCCTGGGCATACTCCTGCACGGGGGCCAGGTTGCACCTGCCAGAGAAAGAGGCAACATGGTCCTTTTGGGAAAGCTGAGACATCGCTGCTTATATGAAGGTGCTTCAAAAAGTTGGTGGAAAAATGAAATTAAAAGATTATACAGATCTTCCAATGACCTTTTTGAAGACCCCTCATATTTAACTTTATACCCATCCTTCACCTCTCCTTCTTCCTCCTCATCCCCAAACAAAGACCCAGGGCATCTCTCCACCCTCAAGGTCCTCTCCTGTCATCACTCCTCCGTGTCCTGCCACAGATGTTGACTGAGCCCCTACCACATACCTAGCACTTTGCTAGGCCCTGGGGATGTAAAAGGCCTGCCTTCAGGAGTTCAGGATCTGGGAGAGGAGAAAAGAAGCAAGTAAGCTGGACCTCAGCTGTAATGATGATGCTGTTGGCCAGGCCCACTGGGGACAGAGTGAGGGTTCTGAAGGCAGACTCCCAGGTTCAAAACTCAGCTCTGACACTTTCTACATGTGTTGTTCTGGGCAACTTGCTCTGCCTCTCTGTGCTTCTGGAGAGCTTCCGTTACTTCTGCTATGATGGAGATCACAATAGCACCCTGGCACAAGGATCGAAGGAGTCACGCATGCCCAATACTTAGAACACTGCTGGACCAAAAGAAGAGCTCGATCACTATTAGCTACTGTCATCATTCTTATGGGAAGGAGGAGCATCAGGTGGTCTTCCTGGAGGCGGTGACCACCGAGGAAGTCTAGAGGGACTGATACGCAAAGGTCTGCTGGTGGACAAGGCACACAAGGAGAGCACTTCTCCAGTTTGCCAAATCAGAAGAATCACCTCAGGTGCTGGTTCAAAATAGAGAATCCCCAGATCCCTCATCTGGAGATCCAGACTCAGCAGGTGAACTGACACATAAAACCGATAAGCATTTTTTCTAAGCTCCTCCTCTTCCATAAGTTTTAGGAGACAGGAAATGTGAAACAGCATGGGTGTCAGGGAAAGCCAAGTGATCTGGTCTGACAGGGCACATGTGTGGAGGAGCTGGGCTGGACAGGCTGACAGAGTGGGATATCAAAGGGCTCACTGTGGCTTTGCCTTGCTTCAGCAGGAAGCAAACGCCAACCCCACATCCTTGGCCAGTCTGGATTGCCATCCACTGGAAGGTGCTGTGGGCTGTGTGAATGGGGACTGTGAACTCCCTGGGGGCTGGGCCCAGGCCTCACTCAACACAGGACCCAGCTCCTAGTAAAATTAACACTTCATGTGCCCCTGTCATGTGGGAGACACCATCCTGGTACATTCATATACTCTGTCTCATCTAATGCTTGCAACATCACTCTCCTTTACTCTTGGTGCAGGGCTCTGGACTGCAGCATATCTCCAAGTGGAGGGTATGGAATGAGCTCCCAGATGGTCAGAACCCAGAGGAGTGGACCCCGTGGGGTGGAGAAGCTAGTGCTGACACTGGGTGTTGTGTCCCAGGCATCACACATGAGGTCCGTACACAGTGGGGCCAGGTAATCTTGTCCAAAATACCCCTCAAGTCTACCCCAGAGAAACACAGAACTTTGAGAGCTGTGTGCATAGACCTAAGAGTCAAAGGACAGCCACATTTTTTGGAGCAGCTCTCTCCTTGGCTCTTTAGGTCTTTTCCAAGTATGTGTGGACAGGTGTGGACATGACTCTAAGAGTGACGCAGAGCATGCTACAGCCATGTCTCTCCAAGCATAGCCACACACCAGCAGCAGCATCCCCAGGATGCTTTTTAGAGATGCAGTCTCAGGCCCCAGCCCATACCTGATGGATCCACATTTTCATAAGCCCAGGCGACTCATCATTAAAGTTTGAGAAGTTCTGGGCTAGAGCACAGACAGTATTAATAATGGAAGGACCTCAAAGCTGGCCAGTCCAACCTGCCCATTTTATAGATGATAAACATGAGGCCCAGAAAGGAGTGACACACTCCAAGTCACGTGACAAATGGGTAGCAAAGCCAAGACTGGACTTCAGATGCCACACTGCTCACTTTGCTGTGTAAGTGTCCAAAAAGGAACCTGTTGGCCAATCTGCCGTTGCCTCTGGGAATTCCTGGGGCGGGGCCTGGTGGGGCAGAGAAAGCTCACTGTTGAAACTCGTTACTTGTGAGAAAGCAGGAGGCATGGCTCATGTGTGTGACACTAGGTCAGAAAGGCCTCCCTCAATGCTGCCCGGAGGCGAGCTGAGCCCTGGGAGGAGGCTTTTGCCCTGCCCAACCCTCGCTCCTCCTCTGGCTTCCAATCAGGCAAACCTGCTGCACTTGGTCTGCCCTCACCTCACCCTCCCTCAACCCATCTTTAGACCTGAGGGCTCTGAAAAATAGAGACTGAGCCGTTGGCTATGCAGACACAGACAGACCTGGCAAAGGATAACAAAACTGAACAACTTTGGCTGCTGGCTGTGGTAGCTCTTCCATCGCATGGATGCAGCAATAAACACACTGTTTCTTCCCACATCCTGAAGTTCAGGAGACTCTATGATAGGGCCGCTTCCCAAAGCCCCAGGACAAGGCTCTCTTTGCATCGGGACAGTCCCAGTAGAAACGTGAGACATGATATTCAGTTCTGCCAGGGCTGGGGAGCTGTGTGGAATGAAACTCGAGGCTCTGGGTGCCCTACTTTTGACCAGGGGACAGCGAGGCATTGTTTCCAAGTCTGTATGGGTTGGGGGTCAGGTGTCAGGGCCATGGGTATCTGTGTCCAAATGTACCAAGTGACTGAAAAATGAGAGCTGGTATTGTAGAGAAAATGAAGACCAAGTTCAAAATCCAAGTTTCTCTGTTGTTCCCTCGCTTCCCAGATTTTGACTACAGGATAATAAAGTTGTGGGTAGAGCACCACCTTCCAGGACACTTACAAGAGTTTTGCAAACTTGGACCAATAACTGTCCAGCCAGGAGGTTTTCTTACCAACTTTTTGTACCAGGTTGATCTAGGGGTTGGCAAACTTTTTTTGTAAAGGGCCAGATAATAAAAAATTTCAGCTTTGCAGGCTATATGCTCTCTCTGTTGCAACTCTTCAACCCTGCCCAGCTACTCAACTCTGCATTGCAGTAAGAATGCAGCTATTGGCAAAATGAAAATGGGTGGGCACATCTGTGTTCCAATAAAACTTTATTTACAAAAGCAGGCTGTAGGCCGTAGTCTGCCTACCTCTGCTCTGGATCAGTGATTCTCGACCTTGGCTGTGCATCACCTGGGCTCTCTGGGTTGCACACGCCCCTCCCCTCTCCCCTCCCCTATTGAGTTTATTGGTTTGAGGTACAGCCTGGACGTTAGGGGCAAAGTTCCCCAAGTGAATCTGATTAGCAGTCAAGGTTGAGAGCAGAGACTAAACCAACCCATGTGTCTTGTTTAAATCTCCTGGGACAACTGGCTGTGCTCAACTTAAACATGCCTGCTGCTTTGGGTCCAGAGCACATGCTGCGACTGGTTACCTTATGACAAAGCTGTGCATGTCAATCTCCTGCCCACAGCCACTGTTTAGCAAGACCCCTGAGTTGCCCACGATGGCGCAAGTCCGGAAATGCTTGTTCTTCAGTGGTGAGGTTCTGGGCAGGAGCTCGTAGAGGTTCTGGGACACGTTCATCGTGCTGTCTCGATCGAAGATGTAATGAATAATGTCCCCAGGCTTCAGGGTCCCCTTGAGGACGGAAATGTCCTTTTCAGCATCCAGGAACTTTAAAATTTGCTTCCTACAGAAACCAAACATGAATGAGGAAGGTCTCCATGTTGTCAGCTGCCCTTTGCCAATCCCACTTTGCCCGTCCTGTGTCACCTGCAGGGCTGCTGCATCCCAGACACGGGGCGTGCGGGGGGAGCATGCTGAGAGTTCAGATGCCCTTGAGAATGGGTTCCAGGCAGGGACTGCCAGCACCGGCCCACAGGAGACTATGGTGGTGGCCAATCTGGTGTTGTCTGCCGTGGTTACACCCTCTTCCTACGAGGTGAAAACTACCCTCGGAAGTCACTCCATTAGGACAGGACGTGGGCTTGTTGCAGAGTGCCCTAGAAGGAAGGGTGAGCCACCCTCCTGGTTTAAGCACTGGAAGTCCCACCTCCCAGAAAAACCTTCGGTCTTGGACAAACCCAGAAATTTGGTCACTGTACATCACATCCCCTCTCCTAGGGGGATTCAGGACAATCATCTGACAGGGAGTCCTGAACTAGGAACAGGAGGCCAGGATGACTTGGGTCCCCCTTCGTCATTGGCCAATTTTCTTCCATGGGAGCCTTTTCTGGGCAAAGGGGCCAGCCCAGGAGGCGTGGATGCCATGAGGTGTATGAACACGTCCACCTTGGAGACACTGAGACTGTGGCCTGCTGTCCTGACAGCTGGTCCATGGACGTGCCCCCCGTGCCCCAAGTTGCTGTCTAGTGTGAGGTTTGTAAATGTTGACACCTCCCTGGCCCACAGAGTGGGGCTCCTCTATGTTGTTTCATAACATAGGGGATCAAAGGACAGCTCTCTGGACTCTAGGGTAACCTCAGTTAAGGGCGAAAGCTCGTGGGTCATCTGGTAAAGCACACAGAAAGGATGGAGTGGGGTCAGAAAAGGGATGGGCATCCTGGACTCACTGGGGGTCTTTACCCAAACACATAGCCAGCCCCCAGGAGTCTGAAGATCCTAGCTGGGGCTTTACTTAGAGAGCTGTCTAAATTATCCAAAAGATCTTTAGAAATGACTCAAGTCATGAAGAGTAAGACATTCGATACCCATATCAACCAAAATTGACTTCATTTCCTGCAGTGAGCCTCTGTCTAGAACAGATAGGAGGATGCTGGTCTTTCCCAGAACCCCAGAGCCACTGAATCTCTGTACACTTTGCAAATGTGAGAATCTGCAGCATGGCAGCCCCATCATAGGGATGGTAACACTGATACCCGAGAGTCTGCTGGATTTGAGATGCTCACAACCTCGGGAATATTCCAGTAGGCTATACATCCAATCACTTGGGGAGCTATGAAGAATTTGGGAGCTCCAGGCTGACACCTCAGAAATCCTGATTCTGAGGGTGGCCCAGGTTGCAGCAGTATTCAAAAGTTCTCCAGGTGATTCTAAGGTGTGTCCAGGTTCAGGAGGCTCTGGGGTAGCCAGGAGCCCCTAGGACCCTTGGCAGGGCTCAACAATCTTCCTCAAATCTTCTTTCTTTATTAATGACCTGAATCACTTGCTATCATGCAGGGGAAACCACCCTGGCTGAATAATTCGTATTTCTTGATGGAAAACAGAGGCATTGTTTTTATTTACCATGCTTTTCTAAGGATTATACAACTCAACAAACTAATATAGTTTGGAAATTGCTAAAACCCTTGGAATTACTTACCCCAAAGTATTTAAAAGCAAAGAGAGCCCCCAGAATGCTCATAAATAAAAACCTCTGTGAATGAATTAATTTCTAACTATGTAATTATGAGAAATTACTATCAATTATTAAATATCATTCCAAATCACTTGTGGAATCTTTTATTATGAATAATTTTAGTGATTAATTGACTGAAGTGAAGGAAATTCTTTTTCCCTCTGGATGAAGGTGCATTGTTCCTGCTGAGGTGGCTGTGTGTTTGTGAGATATGAAGGCTGCGGTCTGGTCTTTCTCAAAAAGGGGGGTCCGTTTCTCTACCCAACAGTGGGAGAAAGGGCAAGTGGGGACTGTGTGGGGGAGTGTGTTGTCAGGAGGATTGCACTTACAGGTGGTGTCATGGAGTGAATTGTGGCCCCTAAAATATATGTCTACCTGCTAACACCTGGAACCCATGAATGTGACCTTATTTGTAAACTGCATTTGTGCAGATATAATTGAACTAAAGATCTTGAGATGAGATCATCTTGGGTTATCCAGGTGAGACCTAAATTTAATGACAAGTGTCTTTATAAGAGACAGAAGATGACACAGACACAGAGGAGAAGGCCATGTGACCCTGGAGGCACAGAGCAGAGCGATGCAGCCATAAGGAATACCAGAAGCCACCAGAAGTTGGAAGAGGCAAGGAGGACTGTCCCCAAGAGACCCTGGATGGGGAGCTCAGACTTCTGGCCTCCAGAACTGTAAGAATAAATTTCTGTTGTCTTAAGCCACCAAGACGGTGGCAATTCGTGATGGAAGCCCTAGGGAGCTAATGCAGGGGTGTCGCCGGCTCCACAGTGCCCCTGATCAAAGGGGACAGCAGAAGGCAGCCTGACAGGGGCAGAGGGACCACCCAGGAGGCCTCCAAAGAGGTGCTGGGTAAGGGGTGGAGGGTGACAGAATGGTGGAGCCCGGAGTCAGCTCCTTCGGATGGCTTCTCAGCTACCAAGTCCCCACATCTCAAGCTACTCCCCATACTCCCTCATCCCCAAACTAAGCCTCAAGAACTAGGGGTGGGGGCACTTTCACACCTGGAGGGGGCAACTTCCTGCTCTGTGTGACAATACTTCTGGTGGTTGTTCTCCTCTTCCTCCCCATGGTGATGGCCTGGGACAGTCAACCAGGCTCTCCCCATCTAGCTCTGGCGACCACCCCAGCCCCATCACCCCTATTCCCCACCTCCTTCTTCATGCTCCTGCAGCACTGCACAAACACCAGACTTCAGACTTCGTGCATGCAGGACAGCATAGCATGCCTGTAAACTCCTACTTATCCTTCAAAACCCATTGCTCCTGGCCAGCCCCATGAGTCCCCTTACAAAATGAATGACTCTCTTCTCGGCATGATCTTTTTATTTCCACCTGTTTGTAACATGCAGTACCCCCTAATGTATATGCCCTACTGTGCTGATGTCTTTGCTTATATGTGTGTTTCCCTGCCTAACATGTCTAATTCATGTCAGCACCCTGGGCCCCCAGCACACTGCCTGGAAATAAACATTTGGATTATGCTGACCAATATTTGCTCTGTCAATCATGGTTACATCAAAGCTCACTGTCCAAAATGCTGAAGTTGTAATTCCTTCTCTCATTCCCACCACCAGACAATGACTGCGTGCTCTGAAAACATCACTTGGCAATGGTCAGGACAAGAACGGCTCTCTGGCTAAACGAGAGACACGTGTCATGTCAGTTCCTGGGTCTCCCAAAGCCTAGTTACAGTTTTTCATTTTCATGATGTGGGAGAGGGGCAGGCTACTCAAGCCACTGTGGGAAGGGGCAGCTCTCTAAGGACAAATTGGAGGACTGTCACAGAAAGGGGACATAGATGCCAGGAAGGCTCAAACAAGAAATGACACCTTTGCCACCACCCAGTTTCTCTCTGCTTCTGTCCTGAACCTCACTCATCTGAGCCCAGGACTTCAGCCAAGTGTTGCTGCCACCTCCCCGGCCTGAGTCGCTGCATCCATATGTTGGGCTCTTGAGCTTGCCTGGGGGTTTTATTTCCAATTGATCGCTTACAGATGAAACCTGCCTCAGCGGGAGGTAAACATTTTATTTCTATCCTGACTTCTTTAGATGATGGAGAGTGGCAATTTGCGGGCTTGTGCTGAAGAAGGCCAGGTCTGCCTCGTGTCCTAAAGGTAATTACCAGTACCTGATCCTCAGAGACAGCGTCTGGTTGTGTCTCCACCTGGACACAGCTGGCCGGATGTTGTGCTTAATGCTTTCATGGCTCCTGTCAACAAGAGCTGGCGATGAGGAGCCATTTATTACCACTTCAGCTCTAGAAGGAGAAAATAAAAAAAAAAAAAAAAGGAAGAGGGTAGACATGATCTGTTAGCATGCCAATGACAAGTTCAATCGTTTTGTTTTTGCACAGGCTTAAATGTAAACTTCTTCAGGAGAGCAAAATTGCAGTTATTACCTGAGAAGGGAAGGAAGTCTATTTATCGTCTAGAACGCACAAACTCTCTCTTCAGGTATAACCTACATACATTCTTGGAGACAGGAAGAGAAGTGATAAAACTACCTTTCTCCCCTCTCCCCCTCAATGTTTCCTCCCGGTGAAGCCAGGCAGTCACTGTCACAATAGTAATATTTCTTGTTCAAGCTATGGATAAGAAGCTCCACAAGGAGCAGTTCTATTAGCAGCAAAGTATCATATGATGGCTTACAGACTTAATAAAGAGAAAACAAAAACTCATCCCAGGACAATGTAATTGTAGCCTGCGGCTGGTCCCTCCTGCCCCATATCCCCATCACTCTCTTGTTGGTGACTCCAAGAAGCCACTTGAAACATCAGCCTTGTCCATGCTGTGTCTCTCCCCTACTAGGCTGTAAGCAGGGGACCTCCCTCACTAATTTCTATATTTGTCTAACATAGCAGGTACTCAATAAATAAATGTTTGTTGAATTTGAATTTGAAATTGATCCTAGGGGAGACTGGAGTGGCTGGCTTTGTATGCCCGGGACAGATTATGACTCTGGTTCCACGCCATCTTTCCCCCCGACTTAGGAACACCAGGCATTAGAGGACCCACTTGAATTCAGAAGCTTGAAATCTATGCTAGTAGGTTTCTAAGAAATTAGGTTACAATTTTGTCTTTAAAGGCAGTGTAAAAGCCAGGCTGCCTCCGCCGGATGCACACAGATGTTTGTGGGTCACATCCCAAGTTCCTTTTGTCTGTGCTGACAGCAGATTCTCCCGGCTAGAATGATAAGTGGATTTGTGATGCCAAATTCTGCAGCTTTAAAGAGTTCAAACCTAACAGCTATGTCCTCTGCATTTATCTTGGAACAGCCAAGTTAAAAAAGATGAAATCCTGTTAGCAAGACCTAAACCCACTGGTCTATTTGCTTTTTGCAGGAGAAGAAATTCATTTAGGGGTGCACATCATCTTGCAACCCCTCCTCCCCTGCTTTATTCCTCAATATTCCTGACTCCTCCGGCTGCTATCATTTACCTTGGATTCGAATATATTGAAACTGTACAGAGGATAGAAAATTAAAGAGTTTTGAGTAAGACAGATGGCCTCCACCTAACATGCATGCTTAAGGAAGCCTGTAACAGGAAACCGAAGACCTGACCCTTTGGAACTTTTACTGTTTTCATGAAAGGAAGCAGAAGGTATGATGGAAAGATTTCATAAGCTGTGCAACTGTGGGCAAATCATATTACCTCTCTGAGCCACAGTTTCCTCATTTATAGAAAGAGGGTATAGAAGAGGAAGATATCCAACTCTGAAGTTCTAGAATTCTAAAAGGACCACCAATGTTTCCTGCACGTACTGCTGGCTGCCATCTCAGCGGAGCTCTTGTAGGAGCTGGTATGGCTGTTTCCCTTTGGTACCACCTAATTCTGTGTGGCCATAGGCTGGAGCAGTGAGCTCAGGACCACAGACTTAGTTGTTGCACCCCAAGACCCCAAGCTTCACTGCAGCTTACGTCAGTAGGCATATGAGAGAAGAATGCTCCAATATTTGTGATGAGGAGCTGTCTTCCTCAGACGCTAGCTGATGCTCTCGTCAGTAGTCAGCAACTGGGCACTGGCATCTCATGGCTTAGGATGGATTCAGTTTAGAGTGACACTCCCCAGAAACTGAGGCATATTGGATGACACCAGGCTCTCTCAGGAAAGAAGATATCTGCAGAGGTACTCTATCATGGATGCTTGCAGAGGGGACATGCTGAGAAACCTCCTGAGGGGGTTTCCAGGCTTCTCTTGGACACAGGTGGTGGAGGTAGAAAAGGGAAAGAGATAAATGCTGGCACAGACAGTGATAAAATTCCATTTCTGTCCCCACTTCCTAGCAAAACCTTGAATGGGATCCTGCACAGCCAGCTGTGGTCTTACTGAATGTTAACCCTGGCTCTGTCACTATCTAGCTGGAGGACTTAGGAAAGTCACTTTAGGTCTCTGGCTCTGCCTTCTTCTCTGTAAAATAAAAGGGATGTATTAGATAAGCCCAGAGACCACCTCCACTCACAGGTTTTACATGTTCTGTGTTGCACAAACACGGCTGGATTGCTGAGTTGAGAGATTTCTCTTCAGTGAGTGTATTTTCCTGTCCTCAGTCCCCCTCCCCCATCTCCCAAATGACACTAGAGATACATGTTAGGCATAAGTTGCTTCACCTCCCAACTCCTGAATGTCACCCTCAGTGACCGTCTTCTGATGCCATGGATACTTCCACAAGGACAGTAACTAGCATCAATTGAGCGCCTTTAATATACCAGGCACTAGGCTAGACAGACCATTATATTTAGTAGTTTCAACCCTGAAACCCCTCTCGAGGAAGGCCTTGCATTATTATTCTAGTTGAATGAGGAAGCTGAGGCTCAGAGGGGTAAAATCACTCACCCAAGGCCCCAGCTAGCAAACGCCAGGGCTGAATCTAGGGCTGCCTGGCTCCCAAGACGGTTCTTCCAGCTTCTCATACTCCATTCCTATGAGACTGAGCCTCCCAAGTTACCATGGGGACTTGGAATCAAGAGGCAGGATCTTCTTTCTCCAGAAGGGGGCATCTTTTCATAGCAGAATAGAGAGGAACTTAGGACCACATGGCTTTTTCCTTTATTTCTGCCGTATTTGCGTTTCACCGGGTGTAACATAAGCTTCATTTGTAGCTCCAAGGAGGCTAAGAGGTCCTTAGAAATCTTGAAGCAATGATGTTAGGGGCAGAGGGTACAGTTTCTTGAGTCAGTCATAAAGAGTCAAAGACGAACATACTTGACAGGTCTTATATGGTCAAGAGACATAAAAAAATAAGGAAGGGCAAATAATAGACTGTCTTCCAAATAATATAGACTTCTCATTCCTAGGCTGCAGGATACTTAGAAAGCAAAACAAGGCCTTCATTTTGAGTAGCGAACCTGGTTTATGTCAAATAACCTGGCTCTTCCTTCCACTTGTCCTTTAGCTCAGGCTTATAAGACTATAGGCCACTATGGGGCAATTGTCATTAATGGAGAATGGGAACTGAGAAACACAGTGCCACTACAGCCAGTGGCAAGCCCAGGGCTGTGGGCTTGTAAAGCATTTCCATGCTCTCCTGCCCTGAGTTGTCCCTTGGGTAAGGACTGTCCCCAAACCTGACAGTCTACCACTGTCTCATTAAGTAATAACACTCTTTCAGAATTTGGAATGCATATTCAATAATTGGGGTTAATATTAATCTGTTGACTCCTAAATATTTTAAGAGGTCTCAGGAAAGTTTCTGACTGCTTTATTTTCCATTTTAACCTCCTACACAAGCCATTTATCACAATGAAATTCGGTGAAACCAGGACTTCCATTTTGCTCAGCAAAAATGCAAATTACCAGTAAGCTCATTGGTGGCTCAGGCATTACAAAGCAGGTGGGCTCTTTTCCAGAAAGTAACTCTTACCCATCTGCATTTTCCATCTCTGCAGCCTCTAGACCTTGGGCCATTTCATGTGATCTTCCATTGACAGCTCCCCCCAAGAGTGATTAGGGAGATGCAAAACCAAAGTGAGATAAAACAGATCTATTTCCTAAGTAAGAAGGGCACCATCCAGCAAAGAGGAGAAGCAGATTAATAGCTGCCTTACAGCAAAAACAAATGAACACAAAATCTAATTTACAAACCTATTAGATTTGCTATGTAAGCTGTTCACAGCTGATCTGATTGTACCTCTGCCTCCAGAATTCCTGCAAGACAAAGAAAATGCATTATTTATAAACCCAGCTCTTCATTGCAAAGCCCTCTTCAATGGCCAGGAAATCCCACAGCCCACCTGGAGAACTAGAGAGAGAGAATGAGATCTCATTCTGAACTCTCCAAAATGGACAAAGTCCTGGCCCCAGCAAAAGCCCACACACTTTAAAGGGAAGTGGGACTCCTGGATTCTCTCCTGCCTCCCACTTGAACTTGTTTCAATTAGCACCAAAGTTCCCACTTAAGACTCCCATTTAAGAGTGGAAATATATCCTCTTGGGATTAGTCTCCCCTAGTAAATCCCACAGGACAGTGTGAAGCAGCATGACTCAGCATCTGTTCTAACATGACTCAGCATTTGTTCTAGCATGCCGCAGCATCCACTTTAGCACAACTCAGCATTTGGTTTAGTATGACTCAACATCTACTTTAGCATGACCCAGCATCTGCTTGTTGTCTTCTCTTGATGTCATTCATACAGAGAGAGATGATGTCCATCACATTCTCTCCAACTTTGAGACACTGAAGTTCAAGTCAAGAGCAAGCAAGATGAACTCAACAGTGCCTTTAGCTAAATGTAATAATGATTTTTTATTTGGTGTCAGGAGAAATAATATTAAGCGGTATCACTTTATGGGGGCAGGGTGGGTGGGTAACAGGGCAGGAGAAATAATATTAATCGGTATCACTTTATGGGGGCAGGGTGGGTGGGTAACAGGGTCCTTTGCTCCTTCCTCTGCAGAATAGGCTTTTGGAGTAAAGGTGTTCTAAGGCCTTTTCCAGCCCCACTGTCTATTCAGTTCTGACAAATTCCATTCTGTTTGGCCACACAGTTTCGTATTGCTTTACTATCACACTAGGCTGGAGGATGGATGAACACATGTGACCCTGATGGATGAATACATGTGCCCCTGAATACTTTGTGCCCTACATATGTCTTAGAGAAGTTGTATGTGAGACTAATTATTTTCATTAATAAAAAAAATTTTCCCCACTGATTTTTAGGGTCTGTGGTTTGGGAGGGACTTCATATTTTTCTAACTTTTAAAATTTCTATTTAGCCTTTCAGACAAGGTGTTTGTACACTCCAAAGAAACCATTAAATCACTGGGGAAGCTGCGTATTTTGAAGTAACGTTGCGATTAAATGAGAACTCTTTAGTGGAAGTAAATGCGTATTCCCACACTGGTTTTATGTCTAGATTTTTCTATGCGTTTTTCTTACAATTAGCATAAGTCTGTATATAACATTGTGTATGTAGTTTTATATACATGTCTTTTCCTGATAGATTGAACTGCCTTTTCAACATTATCTGGCAATAGGTAATATTCTCTTATTTCACAGCCAGATGACTGGATGACACAGGAAGGATGTCATGACTCTCCTAGTGTCTCATCCCAGGTCTCCCTTCAGATCTCAAATTTCATCACTCCAAGTCTAGTTCTTAATTACACAGACTATCACTGTTTTTTCTCATTTTAATTTAATGCCTAATACTTATTTTTTTTTGTCTCTCCCAATTTCCCCTTGGGATGGCAGAGCTCTCATACTTGCAACTTAGGGTCAGTGACACTCCGGCGGGCTCCAGTCCTGTAACCCTAGTCCCCTTGGGTCAGGCCCTGAAGGCTTAGCTGGAAATACCTCTGCCCACATCACTGTCCTTTCACTTCCCCCCACCCTGATCCCAGCCCTCAAAATCAGCCCTCCTTGTGGGGAGGGAAGACCTGCTGGGCCGGGTATTCAGTTAAGCACAGTAATTAAAAGCACAGTAATAGCTCAAGACTAATGAAAGATTAATGGAACAAAAGAGATTGTCCAGAAATGTTTCATATAATAATTGATGCATGATTTTTAAAAATCATTATCAAAATGAAATTCAGCAAATGGTTTGGGGTAGTTGGTTAACAATCTAGGGAGTGAGTGGGAGGAAATCAGCTGAGGGTTTCCCTACTCTAAACAGTAAAGTAAATTCCAAATGGATGTAACCAGTGTTTTTTGAACTTTAGTAATTCTCATATCCCTATCATCAGTTTGCCATATTTATCCCCCCACACTATTATCTACTTAAATTTTAAATTTTTAAATGGACTCATCTTTAAAAACTTATCCTTATCTCTAAGTAATACCATCTCTGAAATACAGGTTTGAGATCATGATTACATCTCATTCTTTAAAAAACCAACAAAACTATTAACACAAAAATATTTATCAATGGAATTTCTAAAATCATCCTACGTTATCATGAGGAGTATTGGCAGCACTTGTACCACACTCTGGGAAAGACTGAATTAAACAGTTAAATACTTAAAGAAGACAAACCATAAGGAACTGGTAAGAAAATAGAAGAGAATATTTACCAAATCTTTGATGAGAGCTGAGGAGGGTATGTGAAGGACTTTTTAAATTCAGAGATAAGAGAAATGAATCATAAGATAAAATGTAGACAGATTTGACTTCATTAAAATCTAAAGCTCTGCCCAACAAGCTCAGTTTCTTTCATGAAGTATAAGTAAGATCTGAGTGAGAACAGCACTGCATCTAATTTAGTTGTTTTTCTCATTCATTCAACAAAAAGTTTTTTAGTAATATTATATTGTAGGTTCTGGCAAAGCTAGACATACATAGTCCCTGCACTTATGGAGTACAGCTTAGGGGATAGTACAGCATTAATCATTTTTGTTTTGAGTCCCCAATCCCCCACCAGCTTTATTAAGGTAAAATTGGCAAATAGAAATTGTATATATTTACAATGTACAATATGATGCATTGATGTACATATGCACTGCCAAATGATTAAATCTAGATTATCACCATATCCATAACCTCACATACTTAAATTTTTTTGTGGTGAGAACATTTAAGATCTACTCTCCTAGCAATTTTCAAGTATACAATATAGTATTATTAACTATAGTCCCCATGCTGTATAATAGATCTTTAAACCTTATTCATCGTATCTGAAACTCTGTACCCTTTGACCAACATCTCTCCCACCCCACCCCTGCCCCTGACAGCCAGGCTTAGAGGGGACCAAATGCCCTGCACCAACTGGCTCCCACTATCTTTCTCTCTTCCTGCCTCTGGAAACATTGAGACCAGGTCCTGGACAACATTGCATCCTGCTGACTTGGGGTACCACAAATCCATGCACTTTTTCACACCAGTCCTTCCTCTAACTCGGGGTTTCCCACCCTTGGCACTGTTGACATTTTGGGTAGGATATTTCTCTGTTGGCAGGGTTGGGGGTGGGGGCTGACCTGTGCACTGTAGGATGTATAGCAGCACCCCTGATGTCTACCCACTGGATGCCAGTAGCAGCCTCCCAAGTTGTGACAACCGTCTCTACACATCACGAAATGTCCCCTGGGGCAGGGGGGCAAAATTGCTTCCAGTTGAGAACCTCTGCTGTAACTTTTGTTTTCTGCCTGGTGCCTCTCAGACGATCGTCCCCCCACTCCTCACCTCCCCTGCCCCGCCACCAGCCAGCCCACGGTATCCCCTTTCCATGCTAACCCCTGACCCAACAACTGTTCCTCCTTTCAGAACCATCCCAGTTTTCAATTCTCTGCCACCTTTTCCCTTCTTCTCCCAGATCTTTTGATTCAGTTACAGCATTTGTCACCTTCCTCTCATATTTAATTATCTCATGGAATCACAGATGGGAGGCTTTAAAGGAAACTTGTCATGTACCCAGTCTGAACGCCTCCTCTTCTAGTTGAAAAGACCAGGGTCTGGGGGCTTGTGTTCCAGGTTCAGCTTCCTTGGCTGCTCACCACACTAAGGCGTAAACCCTTGAGGGTGTGCATTAACCACGACTTTTATTTTTTTTATTCCGATGCTTTGAAATCTGGGGATGCTGACTCTGGATGGACTGCCCCTCCCAGGGCTAGCCAATCCCTAGAGATAGTCAGCAACTTACCCGGGAGTGTGCCCTTCAAATATAAACCAACCAATCCAGAGCCCACCCCTACCACTTCCTTTTTTGGGCTCTGCTATGGGTTGAGTGTCTCCTCCAAAGCTCATGTTGGAACTTAACTCCCAACATGGTATTTGAAAGTTGGGCCTTTAAGAGGTGATTGGATCATGCCTTCATGACTGGATTGATCCATTTATGGGCTAATAAGTTAATGGGCTATGGAGAGTAGACTGGGGGCTTTATAGGGAGAACAAGTGAGCACATAAACGTGCTCTTGTCCTTCTCAGCCCCTGCTAGGTGATACCCTGCATTGCCATGTATATACGAGGCTTCTTCAAAAAATACATGGAAAACTCGAATGAAAAGATAATACAAATCCTTCCATGAACTTTCTGAGATTCCTCATATTTATGGGGGACGGTGTGATGTTTGGATTGTGTATCCCAAGCCCAGTTGTTTATAGGTAACGTTCCGTGTGTTGGAGTCTCCCACATTTGCGGTTTCTCACTGGAGAGTCAGGCTCAGAAAAAAAACTTCCAGGAGCCGACAGATTTAATTTAATTAAGTGTCTGGACCCAACTTAAACAATTGATTAGTCTTAAGAACAGAAGATTAAACTAAAACACAATTCATGAATCTGCAGATGGTTCTTTCTTCACATTTTTGGGAGGATGCTGAATGCTTTTTTTCATGTGCACATTAAAACCCCTCGGGTTCCTGCCGGCTGACACTCCAGGGACACAGTGTAAATGTATGACCCCACAGACACAATGGCAGGGAGAAAAGGGAAGAAAAGGATGATTTGGGTAGAGTCACATGAACAGAGTTAGAGTCTCTAACAGTGGTCAAGGGTATTGTTGGGTTTTTTTGTTTTAAGAGTTTCTTTCCCACAGTTTTCTTTTTAATTGTGATAAAATACACAAAACATAAAATTTACCATCTGCTGTGGTTTAAGTGTTTTTCCCCCTCCAAAATTCATGTATTGGAAACTTAATCCCCAATGAAACATTATTGGGAGGTAGGGCCTAATGGAGATGTTTAGGTCATGAAGTCTCTGCTCTCATGAATGGCTACTACCGCTATAAAAAGTGGTGGGAGAGTAGGATCATTCTCTTCTGCTCTTCTGCCATGTGAGGACATAGGGTTCCTCCCCTCCAGAGGATGCAATGTTCAAGGCACCATCTTGAAAGTGGAGAGACTGGGCCCCAACCTCCCAGTGCCAGAATTATGAGAAATAAATTTCTGTTCTTTATAAATTACCCAGCCTGTGATATTGTTATAGCAACACAAAATAAGCTAAGACAGCATCTTAATCATTTTTTGACTTTATCATAGTCATGTTGTGCAACCATCATCACCGTCTACCTCCAGAACTTTTTCATCACCCAAACAAAAACTCAGCACCCATTAAGCAAAAACTCCCTCTCTTCACATCTTGTCCCTGTAACCTCTATTCTACTTTCTGTCTCTACGAATTTGCCTATTCTTGTTATTTTAAGCAAGTGGAATCACACCATGTTCTTCCTTTTGTGCCTGGCTTCTTTCATTTTGTATAGTGTTTTCAAGGTTCATCTGTGTAGTAGTATGTATTAGAAGTCTGAAATTTGGTGTGGTGGCCCTAAGGAAGCAGAAAAGACAGGGGAAGGAAAGGCCCCTCTAAAGTGTTAGAGTCTGGAGCCTTGAGCACCTGTGAATAGAACAGGAGCAGAGGTCCCACCAGCTGGTCAGCACTTGAAGGGCTCAGGCATTTGCCTGCCCAGAGCTT
The DNA here is from genome assembly GCF_027409185.1 of Cynocephalus volans. Classification (NCBI taxonomy): domain Eukaryota; kingdom Metazoa; phylum Chordata; class Mammalia; order Dermoptera; family Cynocephalidae; genus Cynocephalus; species Cynocephalus volans. The sequence goes on from NC_084462.1 coordinate 50,713,822, forward strand.
ACTTGGCTAGGAGCTTTCTGAATTTGTTGCTGGCAAATTGAGCTTTGCTTCCTTCCCATCTTCTCCTACATATGAGGAGCCAGCTGTGCTTGGTCAAGTGCCCAAATGGGCAAGGGACCCCCACCTTGGTTGATCCAGTGCAGATCCTCACCATGAGGTTGGCAATGAAAATATCTTCAGTTGCTCATCATAGGGGAGAACATGGTGCCCCATTCTTTGGATTTGGCAAATTTGTACTTCTGAAGAGGCTCCGTCATGGGGTCTCTCTGGAGGCAGTTGCATGGGTCCTCATCTATAGTCCTGGTAATTAATTTCAGATTGGTCACGCCACGATGAGCCCCTACCACCTGGATATGACCCGCAGTAGTGGGGAGCTTCTTCCCAGGTTCCCAATCATCCTGCTCTAAGGCATCTTCAGTAGACACCATTGGGTGGTCCTTGATGAAGAGCTTGTACCCATCCACCAGCTGGTCTATGGCAATGTAACTGCTGGGGTCATCAAGAGACCTGAACTCCAAAGTCATCCTTCCCTAACTCTAAACTACAAGGTCATTCTTCCCAAACTCTAAGAATAAGAGGCTTTTGCACCCATGCCATCCACTACCTTATAAGTGTAGCTGGTGTTTCTAATCATATACCATAGCAACTCCAAGGTTCTGTATTCTCTAGGATATGAGAGTGCAAATGTTTTCTTTAAAGGGCCAGAGAGTATTTTAGGCTTTCTGGACCAGGAAGAAAAAGGGAAGATATTCTGCAGGTACTTAAGTAACAAGAGAAAACAAATTTTCACAAGGTTTTCATTGATGAAAGTAAAAATATAATAACAATACTGGAGTAAAACATTTTTGCACTCCAAAAATTTCATTAGTTCTACTAAGAAGAAGAATTTATTTTTGGGAGGATAAGATTTAGCTTAATTTGGGTTCAGTTAGTGCTGTTGTCATCACGATGGCATGGGGGCCTCATTCTTTTATAAAGGCTTCCCTTGTGCCTTTGATTGAGTGTCCCCCCAAAACTTGATTCCTACTGTGACAGTGTTAAGAGGATGGGAAATCCTATTACGGTAATTGAAAGGTGGGCCCATAAAGAGGTGATTAGATTGTAGGGCCATGACATAGTGAATGGATCAATAATGGTGGTCAGGGGCGTGGTTTTGAGGGCTTTATTTATTTATTCTTTTATTTTAATTTTATTTTTGGCCACAAAACAAGTCTTAATACATTTTAAATGACTAAGATCATAGCAAATATATTCCCTGGCCACAAAAACAGAAAGAAATTTAGAAAATTCACAAATGTGTGGAAATTAAATGGCACTCTCCTAAATAACAATGGATAAAAAGAAAAATCACGGAGAAATTAGAGAGTACTTTGAGATAAAAATCAAAGCACAACATATCAAAATTTATAGAATGAAGGCTCATGCAGTGCTAAGAGGAAAATTTATACTTGTAAACACCTATATTAAAAATAAGAAAAATTTCAAATCAGTAATGTAAACTTCTATCTCAAGAAAATAGAAAAAGAGCAATCTAAACTGAAAGCAAATGTAAGTAGGAAAAAGATTACAGGAGAAATAAATGAAATAGGGAAGTAAAAAACAATAGAGAAAATCAACAAAACCAAAAGTTGATTCCTTAAAAAGATCAACAAATTTGCTAACCTTTATCTAGGCTGACCAAGAAAAAAAGAGAGAAGACTGAAATTATTAAAATCGGAAATAAAGCAGGGGCATTATTACATTGTCATTATGGTTTTTTTGTGGTGGTAAGATTTAGTTTCTTTCTCTTTTCATTTGCATTTTTGTTCTACCAGTGGGTTTTGTTCTTTCTTGTGTATTCGTGGTAGTGTTATTGTTTTTTGGATTCCAGATGCAGGACTTCCTTGAGGATTTCTTGTAGGGCTGGTCGTGTGGTGGTGAATTCCTGCAGTTTTTTGTTTGTTTGGAAAATACACTATTTTCCCCTTACTTCTGAAGGAGGGCCTTGCCAGGTATAGTATTCTTGGCTGGCAGTTTTTTTCTTTTATTATTTTGAATATATCATCCCATTTTCTTCTGGCTGTAGAGTTTCTGTTGAGAAGTCTGCTGTTAGTCTGATAGGGGCTCTTTTATAGAGGACGTGATGCTTTTCTCTTGCTTCCTTTAAGATTCTGTCTTTGTCTTTGAGCCTTGACAGTTTGACTATAATGTGTCTTGGAGAGGATCTTTTTGGGTTGAATCTGTTTGGGGATCTTTGAGCCTCCTGGATCTGAAGGTCTGTGTCTCTCCCTGTACCTGAGTTTTCTGTTATTATTTTGTTGAATAGGTTTTCCATGCCTTTTCCTCTCTTCTTCCCTTCTGGAACACTTATGATTCGAATGTTTGTGTGTTTAAAGTTGTCTGCTAGCATTCTTAGATTTTCTTCATTTTTTTAAAGTTCTTTTTTCCCTTTTTTGTCTGCCTGGGTTATTTCAAAAGGCTATCTTTGATAGAAATCCTTTCTTCTACTTGTTTTAGCCTGCTGCTTCAACTACTGGTTGTGATTTTTAATTTTGTTGAGTGAATTTTTCTGCTACATTCTTTTACATTGTTTTTTTAAGGTACTAATCCCTTTGTAAATTTCCTCCTTCATATCCTGATTTTTTTTTCTTGTTTCATTATGTTTTCTAACTGAGTCTTCTAATATCTCAGTGAGTTTCCTTAAGATTGTTGCTTGGAATTCCTTTTCAGTAATTTCAAGGGTTTCCTGCTCTATAGGGTACTGTATTCTTTTGGTGGTACTGCATTTTTTTACTGTATTCTTTCAGTGGTGTCATATTTTCTTGGGTTTTCATATTTATAGTATCCCTATGTTGATGTCTGGTCATCTGGTAGAGGAGTTGCTTCTTCTATTACTTTGGAGTGGGCTTTCAGGAGAGAGACTTCCTCTTCTTTTTCTGGTCTCTACTGGTGACTCTCCTTGTGTCAATGCAGTTGAGTGTCTGGTAGGCGGCCTGCACAGTGGCTGTGGCTACTGTGGTGTTGAGCCACTTTTGCAGCAGCCATGGCTGTAGCAGTGGCTGTGGTGGGCCACCTGCACAGAAGTGGTATTTTCGGCATGCTCTCTTGCCTGCTTCCAGGTGGAGATGGCTGCCCTCAGCTCCTGCCTAGGACCCCAGGAGGTTCTCTCTTGCCTGCTTCCTGAGAGCTTTAAAAGGGGAGGATGAAGAGTCTGTCCTTCTCTCTGATCTGCCATTTAGCAATGTGATACCCTGTCATCACTGTTGCTACCCCAAAGCCTCTGCCAATTGTGTTCCCTGGACTTTGGACTTCCCAGCCTCTGAAACTGTAAGCAACAAATTTTGTTTTCTTCTTATAAATTACCCAGTTCCAGGTATTTTGTTATAAGCAACAGAAATGGACTAATATACCTTGCTTCTCTGAGATGCTGTTATCTTCCCTCCGGAACATACCAGAATGTGTTACCTGAATCTCTCTTTTGGAACTTACACTCTGTGCCTTTAGAGTTGGGGAACTTTTCACACAGGGAAGCAGGTTAAGAGAGCAAGCTCTGAGATAAGACTCCCTTGGTTGGAATTCTAGCTGAGCTAATAATAATAGCTGTGTCATCTTTGACTATTACTTTACCTAGAAGTTTCCATAAGTTTCCTCATCTACAGAACAAGTATCTACTTCATGGGGATTGTAAAGATTACATGAGCTAATGAATGCAAAGACTTAGAACAGTGCATGACCTATTGTAAGTCACTCGACATTAATGTTATTCTTCTTTTGATTTTTTCCCATTGTTGGCTTGAGGGCCACACGATAACAAGGAGCTGGCTGGATTTGACCTGTGAGCCCTAGTTTGAGGACCTCTGTTCTAGGATGTAAGGAGCAAAATGCCCCTTGTCCTTCACATAGGAGGCCTCTTGACCATATTTCTCCTTGATGATATCCTTCTGGTTGAGCACAGCTTTCCTGAAGTCACAGCTCCAATAGGGAGGACCATGACGTCCTTCATGGCCAGCACCTTACCAGTGTGAGAACTACCATGGATCACACTGAAAGCTGGAGCTGGTAGGTAATTTCTGGATTGCCAGCTGGGACCCAGTATGACAGCACAGGGGAACCCCTGCAGTGGCTTCAGCTTCACTGGCAGCAAGTGACACTTCTAGTATGGTGCTCGCAACAAATTTAGGTTTATTCTCAGTGCCACTCTTGCTTATAGCCAGTTTGCTACTCTCCTCCAGTCCCACACACGCAGCTTCTTATGCATCAGATCAGGCCTAATAGCTTTACTGCTGTGCTAAACAGCCTTTGAGACATCTTTGCCTCTACAGCAAGTCTTATCCTTGTACCAAAGCTCTTGAAGCTCGTAGATTCTGAGATACCGCTGGGCACAGCAGCCCTGGAAACCCACGTAAGTTTCAACCTTGAGAGTGGTGTTTCCATGACAGTTGAGAACTCTAGCATTGGGCTTCCAGGGATGCTGTAGGGGCTGATGGGGAATGTTAACTCAGCAAGCTTATGGGCATCTCTCTTTTTATGTCCCTGAGCTTTCCTCCTTGAAGCAAGCTCATGGGCATCTCTCTTTTTATGTCCCTGAGCTTTCCTCTCTGATTGCTCGGCTCTTTTCTTGCTATTCCTTATTCCTTCACTTTAAATATTAGCTTGATTTGATTTATCCATTTGCTTTGATTTCAGCAAACTTCTGCTTATTAATCAGCTTTCATTGGTGTGCAAAAAGGTACCAACTTACTCTTGGCTCTCCCTTTTGCTCAACTTCTTAAAACATCCCTGAGAACTTAGAGCTTTCATTATGTTCCAGCCAATTTCCCTAGTCTTTATATAAAAGTACTTAAAGGCATCTGCACATCAAAATGTAAGAAAACAAGTCACTCAGATGCCAAGCACTTCCCACCACACTTATTCCTGATCCTTCCTCCTTTTCATCATGAAACTCTGGGTCACCCATGACCAAGGTGGGTGGGAAATATAATTTATCATCCAAACCAAAACACTTTCAGAGAAAACAGCGGAATGGACTGGAGAGGATAGATACCCCAGGACTACCAATTCATGCAGGACTTGTCCTCCAGTACACATGCAACTTATAGAGGAAGCAGACTTTAAAATACAGACTTCTAAGATAATGCTGCATTCCAAAATCCCTACCACTAAAAAATCCAGGAACCAAAGCACTTAAAACTCAGAGGTGAAGCATATTTATGCTATTGGTTGAGCTGGAGCTGGTCAAAAGCTGTGGATAAGGAAGATTTCTTCTGTAAAGTGTTCATGGCCATAGAGCCTTTTCTGAGCACCTGAGCACCCCACCCCCCTGTCCCCCCGCCATTCTGAAGCTCCCTACTATACAAGGATCCAGGGCTTCTTGTCCTGCTTCGGTGTCCTGGTCATACTTGCTGCAGGATGTTCCCTACGCTCACCTACCACTGCCTCCATGCATTCGGCTTCACCACCAACCCCCCAGACCGTGGCCAAGCATAAGTCTGGGGTCCTGCTCGTCTCTTTGTTGCCACAGGAGGCATAGTTCCTGCACACCCAATGTGCTCCAGAGAGGACTACTTGAAGGGAAAGGTGAGTTGAAAAAGCTGAAAGTTCCTGTTCTCTGCAGAGAAGAGGATTCAGCCTCCAGAAGACTGGCTCAAGGAGAAAGGAGGGAAACACCAGCCTTTACTCCCACTCCACTGCCCACCTCCCCACAGCCACTGGCGTGCTCCAGATGCAGGGTCTTTGTGCTGGCTGCTCCCTTTCCCTGGAATATTTGTCCCACAGATATCACCATGGCTCACTTCCCTTGCTTCAAGTTATGCAAATGTCAGCTTTGTAGAGGGGCCTTCCCTGACCATCTGTTTGTCTCCCCACACCCAACCCTCAGGACCCTCATCTCCTTTCATCCTATTATCACTGGGTTCATTTATTAAATGCATCGTCTGACTCCCCCACTAGAACATAAGCTCTATGGTGGGAGCATGGGTCCATCTTGGCTGCTGCATCCCAGTGCTGGGCACAGTGCCTGGATGTCATGGGGGTCAATAAATATGTGTAAATAGAGTGACTCAGCCTTCTCCCTTCCTCATATTACAACAGAGGAGCCAGCTGTCCTCTATCCAGCCCGGGGCCTAGTCCTGTATTGTGAACTGCATCCCTTCCTGCCTTTAGAGGCTTTTCCATCAACAGTGTTTTCTCTCTTCCACATACCCAACAGCTTCCTTCAACTGTGCAATAGTTCTGATATTTATCTCGGACCTAGTGTACGTTGGACTCTCTTCCACAAATTTTATATTAATTCAATTAAGCCTCACAATACCCTCCGAGGCAGGAATGAGTATCCATTTTTACATGAGGAGAAACTGAGGTACAGATAATGTAAAAAACTTGCCTGGGCCAACTAACAGGGACACCAGGATTTGAACCTAGTAGGCTGGCTTAGGAGCCCAGTTCCTAATTACTATGCCATGCCACTGGCTCATATCCAGTGGCTTTTAAGTATACATTTGCTTTTCTCATCTTATATACATAGCCCTACCTTAATATTCCACATTCCTCTCAGCTATTTCTCTCTCTCTCTCCAGCACTTTGCAAAGTATTTCAAGACTTGTCTATACTAGCTATATCTGTGTCCTCACTCCATCCTCTGCTCGTTTCACTCCAATCTGGATTTTGTCCCCATCAATCTAACAGAAGAGCTCTTGTATGACCACCTTGCACTGGAATTTCCCAGTTCCTGTCCTAGTTGAACCCCGTCGACATCTGACAATGGCAGCTACTTCCTCCTTCCTGGATAGGTGAATCTGGGGCTTCCAGAGTCTGGTCCCAGTTTCTGCCTGACTCACTGGGTGGCCCTGGATGGGAGTGGGGAGGCAAATGTCCCCAGTGGGCGCCCTCTGGAGAAAACATGCTGTTGGGAAGAGACGTGATGAATGACTCTAAGTGAAGGGTTGGGTTAGAGTCCTCAGAGCACCTTAAGATTCCTTCTGGCTCAGAAAACCTATTATTTAAAATCATTTCCTCTCAACAGTTTAAAGTTCCATTTACAGTGACAGAAAATTCCTCCTTGACTCTTACTGTTCCCCTGGCAGAGGGGGCTCCAATTAAAAATCTTGGTTTTTCTTTATATTCAACACCAACAAGATTTTGTTCAGCATTATTTTCTACAGTTTTCCTTACAAAATGATAGTTTTATAAAATTTCCGAATGCTGAATATTGTTGAATATATGTTTTAAACTAAGCTTCCCGCTCCCCACCAAAACTTATTCCCTAAGAGTGATACCTCTACTATCCCTGGTAACAGTTCTTGTCTCACACAGGCATGCTAACAAAAGCTTCCCTAGAAGGGGATGCAGATTCCAAGAGACCGATTAAAAATACTAATAACTCCATTCACTCGAGACCCACCATGTGCCAGACACTGTATCAGAGGCATATTAACTCATATTTCTTACTTGGTTTTAGAAACAGGACACCTAGGCTCAAAAATGTTAAGCAATTTGCCCAGAGTCACTTGGTGAGTAAACCAGCAGAGCAGGGATTCAGACTGGGGTCTGCATGTAGCCAAATCTGCCAGCAGAAGGCTGCTCCCCTCACCCTGCCCTTCACCTGCCGCATGTAAGGATTTAATCTACAGTCGAGGAGGCACCAGAGAATCAAGAGGAAGCAAAGGTTCCTCAACAAATAGTTGTGAGACGACTGGTTAGCTAATTAGGAAAATACTCAAGTTAGACTCTCCGCTCACATCACACTGATCAGGATAAAATGTGACCCTGCCATTAAAGGCTATGCTTAGGAACAGTTTTGCATCAAAATGCATTCAGCCCTCCATTATTCAGTGTCGATTACGGACAGTCACTGAGACCTGTGGTACGACACAGTGTTAATTAACCTCAGCTGTCATTTTCATGTTTTTGAATTGTAGAAGAAATATACTTCGGCAAAACCTTAACCAAAATGTTGGCAGCTCTGAAACTTCTCATTTCATTGATTTTGCTCAGTATGGACAAACCCGTGCTCTTTAAAGAGGAGCAGAACACCCGTCTGATGTGCCACACTTTGCTCTTAAGCCTGCCTCAAGGGGACTTGAAAGGCCTCTGCCTTCAGCCTGGCTTTCTCCCCTCCCTTTTGTTCGCCTCTTGATGGACCCACATTGGACGCAGCATCTCTAAAGGTAGCTGCAGCCTTTTCATGACAAAATTCCTGGAGGGTTCCAGGACATTGAAGCTGCTTTTCTTCTGGATGTTTGATGTTTTCCCTGCCCCACCCTCCCTGGTCCCGTGGAAGACTCCCTCTGCTCCAGCAGCTGATATCTTCATCATTCAGGAAGCCTCAGTATCAGAGGGAAGGAGGATGGTGCAGCCATCAGTGAGGGGACTGCAGTTTGGTTCCTGATGGGCCCTGGTTTTGCAGCGTCTCCAGGTCCTGGTGTCCTCTGTACATCAGGGTCCAGGTGTAGGATTAAAATGAGAAGCAGTGGATGGGTGTGAATGTTAGTTGCAGTATTGTTGAAAGTGAGGGCTACTGCCCTTAGGAACAGAACATACCAGTTGCTGCTTGTGGCATCTGTCAAGTCCCTTTGGAACAGCTGTCCTTGGGGAAGTTGCTTTTCACCAGTGCGGTCCACTGGGGAGAAATAAGCAGCATTGGAAGCATGTGCAAATATGCTTCCCGTCCAGAGAGGAGGTCTGCCAGAGCTCAAACATGTGCATTTTCTTCTCTTAAGCACAAGAGGCACATCTGAAAGTCACGTGGCTGAGAACTGGGTGAGGCACGCCCAGAGTCCACGGGGCTGCACAGAACTGCACCCTGACGGGCCCGTTGTGTGGAGACCCCTGCAGTGTGGCCTAGTCACTCCCTGAGTGGGTCCAACCACGTGTTGGGCTCAGGCCGAGTCTTTTCTATTTGCTCTGCCAATGAACTGAGTGAGATCTGAAAGTATCCCTTCATCCACAGACTCCCTTCTTTGTCCTCCTGTGGCAACACTTTCTTCAGGTTTTATTTCAACTCTTCCAGATTCCCTCCCAGACCTTCTCCTGGATGTCGGCATTGCTCAGAGCACACTCTCAGCACGGGCCCCTTGACCCCAACTCCCATTATCCATCTCCATGCCAGTGACTCCCTGACATGCCTCTGGCATGCCTCACTCTGGGCTCCAGAGTCATAGCACATCCTGGGTATCTGTGCACACACCTCCCACCTCACCTCTGTGCCCCTCCGTGTTCTCCCACCTAGATCATTCAGACAGGGTGGTGTCTGTACTACCCACTCCAAGGGTCTCCCAACCTTCAGATTTTAGCTCCCCCACCTGAGGCGAGCAGTGCTGGGGCCCTCATCCCTCTGCCCCAGATCACTGATGTGGCCTCTGTCTTATGGCCCTGTGTGCAGAGACAGCTTCTCTGCCAACTCCTCCCCACAAGGGATCCAGCTTTATGAAATATAGAGCACGCATATCTCTCCCTCTTTTAAACTCTTCAGGGTTTCTTCATAGGTGTCCCAGCTTTCAAAACCAAGTTTGGATTCCTTCGCCCAGCACAGAAGACCCTTTCTGAGCTGGCCCTCTGTCTTCATCTTCTACTTTTCCACATCCTACTTCTTACTCCACTGAGCAAGGGAAAGTATCTGGAATGTGTGAGTCACTCCACAAGGTTGTACCTTTGAATATCTTGCTCTCTCTCAGGAATCTCTTATTCTATTTTTCATTTACTGAATTCAGAGTTTATCGACTCATATCTGGCCTAAATATGTATTTGGGGGCTTGAATAATGTTAAACCTTTTTGAAATCAGAGGCCAATATTCAAAACTCAAAAGGCTAATTATAAAATATCCTAATTTCTGGCTTCTTTTGAACAGTCAGAAAATCTGACAACACTGAAACACAGTAATTGCTAGAGTTGAGAACTGTTTGTGTCCTCTGGCTGCAGGTATATGCTACATTTTTCCACAGTCTACACCAATCCCTATTCTTTGACAGAGAGCTGCTTCATTTATGTATGTAATCTGCCTGGGCCCTGAAGTCATTTGAGTTTGAGATCCCTAGATTCACTTCTATCAAGCAGCAAAACTCAGCTAATGTCATCTTCTCCACAAATTTCCCTGACTCAGAAGCCCCTCTTACGCAGGTACAGCAGTTCTGCAAGACCTGAGTTTGTGGCAGGGGGTGCTAGTTTCTTGCTCCTTCTCAGTGACAGCTGACAAGATGCCTATTGGTGAAATCAGATATAAGCAGAAGGAGGAAAACCCAGGGCACCATCCTTTTCTCCATAACATTCAGAAAACAAAAGTGCTGGAAAAGGAAATTTGCTTCCTAAGACACTGTGAGAGGCTGCTTTTTGGGGCTTGCTGTAGGAGGAAGCCAGCCCAGCCTCAGTCTTCAGGTTTCAGTTGTGGCCTCCATCCCACCCCTTCTATTCCATGTTCTATAGGAGCCCCAGGCTTGGGGAAGGAACTGGGGTTGGGAAGGAGTTCTGCTCTTGGGTCTTCCTGGTTGTCTTGGGGGAAAGTCCAGAGATGGGGAGGAGGTGGAGCAAGATGGTGGACTAGAGGTACCCACCACACAATCCTCCCACAGAAAGGGATGAGGGCAAGGAAAGAACAGCTAAGTACCAGGGAGAGCATTGGTGGGAGAGCATGGGAGGGCATTGGGAGCCTGGTGAGGACCTTGTGGAGCATGAAAACCAAGCAGAGTGATGAAGAGGAGAAAGAAGCACACGGCTTCAGGCACCACCACATCTCCCAAACCAGGAGGGATTCTTCCTTGCAGTGGAAAGAATCTGCTCAGCCGTGAGCACTTCCCAGTGGTAGTCCTCCTCCTGCTCCTGCCCTAGCCTGCCCCACCACTGCCAAGGTTGCCTGTGCCATTGCCTAGTTCCAGAGACATAGCTCTTCTGCCCACACAAGAGTTTATCCTGAGCAGTGCACCCTACTGTATGACCCACATTGCTCACATGGTGCCAGGTGACTGCACAGCTCCAGCTTTTCAGTGGCTTGAGCAGCCCCAGCAGCACATGTGATACCACCCACCTGCCTGGGCTCAGCCATCCAGCAATCCATGCAGCTCCACCTGCCCGCATGACCCCAACTACCCAGCCACCCATGCAGCCCCATATGCCTGCATGGGCCCAACTATCAAGCTGCCTGCACAGTTCCACCCACTCCAGCTGCCCATACAGCCCTAGACATCCAGCCACCTGCATAGCCCTAGTCACCCCAGCCTCCCACAAGGCTGCCATCCACCTATGCAGGCCCAGCCACATGTGTAGCCCCAGCCACAGACATAGCTGCCAGCATACCAGAAATAGTGAGTCTACCTGGAACTATTGAAACTACTGAGTCTACCCAGAACCAAAGCTAAAACATGCAACACAACGAGCAATATATGACAAATCAACAAAAGGGAGTCTCTCTCTTCAAAAGCCACTCCAGAGTAATGGAAAAAGCAACTACCAGATGACTAGGCATGAACACAGGGATACTAGAAACATGAAAAAACAAGAAAATATTACACCACCAAAGGAACAATATAATTTTCAAATACCAAACCCCATACAACAGGAAACCTTTGATATGTCTGAAAGAGAATTCTGAGTAACAATCTTAAAGAACTCAGTAAGATACAAGAAGATTCAGTTAGACAACACAATGAAATGAGAAAATCAATCCAGGACATGAAGGAGTAAATTTACAAAGAGACAAATACCATAAAAAAGAATGTAGCAGAACTCTTTGAACTGAAAGACTCATCCAACTAAATAAAAACTACAATTGAGAGCATAAGCAGCAGGCTAGAGCAAGTAGAAGAAAGAATTTCTGATCTTGAAGATAGTCTTTTTGAAATAACCCAAGCAGACAAAAAAAAAATTTTTTTTAATGAAGAAAATCTAAGAGAGTTAACAGACCTCCTTAAGTGCAAACATCCAAATCATGGGTGTTCCAGAAGAGGAGGAGAAAGGAAAAGGCATTGAAAACATATTCAATGATATTGTAGTGGAAAAATTCCCAGGTATTGGCAGAAATATGTACTTCCAGATCCAAGAGGTTCAAAGATCCCCAAACAGAGTCAATCCAAAAAGGTCCTCTCTGAAACCAGTAAGTTAAAGACAAAGAGAATCCTGAATACAGCAAGAGAGAAGTGTCAAGTCACATATAAGAGAGTTCCCAACAGACTTCTCAGCAGAAACCCTATAGGCCAGAAGAGAATGGGATAATATATTCAAAATATTGAAAGAAAAAAACTACCAGCCAAGAATGCTATACCCAGCAAGGCTACCCTTCAGAAATGAAGGGGAAATAGTGTATTTTCCAGACAAACAAAAGCTGTGGGAATTCACCACCACACGACCAGTTCTACAAGAAATCCTTAATGGAGTCCTGCACATGGAATCCAAAAAGATGATCACCACTATGAATACATAAGAAAGAACAAACACCACTGGTAGAGCATATATGCAAACAAGAAAGAAAAAGAAACTATACCATATGGCCTCAAAAAAACTAAGAAACACCAAAGACAAACAATAAAAGGGAGAGAAAGGATCAAAAGATACTTAAATAAACCATAAGGAAAGCAATTAAACGTCAGGAGTAAGACACTACCTTTTAATAATAACCCTCAATGTAAATGGATTAAATTCCCCACTCAAAAGATATAGACTGACTGATTGGATTAAAAAACTAGACCCAACTATATGCTGTGTACAAGAGACTCACTTCATCTGTAAAGATGCACACAGACTAAAAATGAAGGTATGGAAAAAGATATACCATGCAAATCAAAACCAAAAATGAGCAGGAGTAGCTATTCTAATATCAGATGAAATATACTTTAAACCAAAAACTATCAAAAGAGACAAAGACCATTATATAATGATAAAGGGATCTGCTTTAGTCAGTTTTGTGTTGCTATAACAGAATTACCTGAGACTGGGTAATCAATAAAGAAGAGAGGTTTATTTGGCTTATGATTCTGAGACAACAAAAGGCCATTTTGTTTGTCTGTGGCATGGGCCTTAGGCTGCTTCTACTCATGGCGGAAAGTGGCAGGCAGCTAGTGGGTATAAGCAGATCACATGGCGACAACAAGGAAGAGAGAGAGAGAAGGTGCCAGGGTGTTTTTAAGCAACGAGTTCTTGTGGGAACTAATAGAGCAAGAACTCATTCATTAATCCCCCCTCCCCTGGGAGAGCATTAATCTATTCATGAGGGATCTGCCCCCATGACTCAATCAGTTTCCAACACTGCCACATTGGAGATCAAATTTCCACATGAGTTTTGGAGGGGACAACACATTCAAACTCCATCAGGATCTATCCAGCAAGAAGATATAACAATCATAAATATATATGCACCCAACACTAGAGCACATTCAGATATATAAAGAAGACACTATTAGACCTAAAGAAAGAGATAGATCCCAATATGATAATAGTTGGGGACTGGAATGTACCTCTGTCAGCATTGGACAGATCATCTAGGCAACAAATCAACAGGGAAACACAAGACTTAAGCTACACTTTAGACCAACTGGACTCGACAGATACCTACAGAACTTTCCATCCAACAACTACAGAATATACACTCTTCTCATGAGCACATAGAATATTCTCCATGATAGACCACATGTTAGGTCACAAATCATCTCTCAACAAATTTTTAAAAATTGAAATCATTTCAAGTAACTTCTCAGACCACAATAGATTAAAGCTAGAAATCAACAAGTGAAACTCTGGAAAGTATACAAATAAATGGACACGAAACATGCTCCTGAATGATCTGTGGGTCAAAGAAGAAAATAAACAGGAAATCAAAAAATTTCTTGAAACTAAAGAAAATAAAGACACATCATACCCAAACCTGTGGGATTAGCAAAAGCAGCACTAAGAGGGAAGTTTATTGCAATAAATGCTTACATCAAAAGAATAGAAAGATTTCAGATAAACAACCTAACACTACACCTCAAAGAACTAGAAAAACAAGAGCAATCTGATCCCCACATTAGTAGATGGAAAGAAATAATTGAGATAAAGCAGAACTAAATAAAAATAGAGACCCCCAAAATAATACAAAAGATCAACAAAACAAAAAATTGTTTTTTTGAGAAGATAAATGAAATAGACAAACCATTAGCTAGGCTAACTAACTAAAAAAAAAAAAAAAAGAAGAGAGAAGACCCAAATTACAAAAATCAGAAATGAAGAAACGAAAGAGACATTACAACTGATACCACAGAAATACAAAGAATCATTAGAGACTATTATAAACAACTATATGCCATCAAATTTGAAAACCTGGAGGAAATGGATAAATTTCTCGACACATACAAACTACCAAGACTGAATCAAGAAGACACAGAACCTGAACAGACCAATAACAAGCAATGAGATTGGAGCAGTAATCAGCAGTCTCTGAACAAAGAAAAGCCCAGGACTGGATGGCTTTACTACTGAATTCTACCAAATCCTTGAAGAGGAATTAATACCAATCCTCTTTAAAGTATTCCAAAAAATTGAAGAAAGGCCATTCTCCCAAACTCATTCTATGATGCCAGCATCACCCTGGTACCAAAATTAGAAAAAGATTCAACAACAACAAAAAGAAAACTGCAGGCCAGTATGAATATAGATGCAAAAATCCTCCATGAAATACTAGCGAACAGAATACAGCAACATATCAAAACAAAATATACATCACAATCAAATGGGATTCATCCCAGGGATGCAAGGATGGTTCAACATATGTAAGTCAATAAATGTGATATACACATCAACCAAATCAAGGACAGAAACCATATGATTATCTCAATAGATGCAGAAAAAGCACTTAACAAAATTTAACATCACTTCATGGTAACAACTCTCAGCAAATTGGGTATAGAAGGAAAATATTCCAACACAACAAAAGCCATATATGACAAACCCACCACCAATATCGTCCTGAATGGGGAAAAGCTGAAAGCCTTTCCCTTAAAACAGGAGCAAGACAAGGATGCCCATTCTTATCACTCCTATTCAATGTAGTACTGGAATTATTATTCAGTGCAGTCAGGCAAGAGAAAGAAATAAAGGGCATCCAGATTGGAAAAGATGAAGTCAAACTGTCCCTGTTTGCAGTTGACATGATCCTATTTATAGAAAAACCTAAAGACTCTACAAAAAAACTCTTAGAGCTGATAAATGATTCCAGTAAAGATGCAGGATACAAAGTCAACATGCAAAAATCAGTAGCAATTTTATACTCTAACAAAGAACTAGCAGAAAAAGAAATCAAGAAAGCAAACCCATTTACAACAGTCCCCCCCCACCAAAAAACAAAACAAAACAAAACAAGCAAACAAAAAAACCACACACACACAAAATACATTTAAGTAGGAATAAATTTAACTAAGGAAGTGAAAGATCTTTACAACAAAAACTACAAATTGCTGCTGAAGGAAATTAAAGAGGACATAAAAAGATGGAAAGACATTCATGCTCTTGGATTGGAAGAACCAACATTGTGAAAATGTCCATACTACCCAAAGCAATCTACAGATTTGATGCAATCCCCTGTAAAATGCCAATGACATTCTTCACAGAAATATAAAAAAAGTCCTAATATTCAAATAGACCAAGAAAAGACCATGAATAACCAAAGAAATCCTAAGCAAATAAAATAAAATAAAACCAGAGGCATTATACTACCAGACCTCAAATTATATTACAAAGCTATAGTAACCAAAAAAGCATGGTACTGGCATAAAAACAGACCCTTGGACCAATGGAACAGAATAGAGCACTCAGATATCAACCCACACACTCTCAACCACCTGATCTTTGACAAAGGCATCAAGAACATACATTGGGGAAAAGACTGCCTATTCAATAAACGGTGCTGGGAAAACTGGACATCTATAATTAGAAGAATGAAACTAGACCCATACCACTCTCCACATACCAAAATCAGCACAAAATGGATTAAAGACTTATATGACCTGAAACTAAAAAACTACTCAAAGAAAACATAGGAGAAACACTTCAGGAAATAGAACTGGGTAAACACTTTATGAATAAGACCCCAAAAGCACAGGCAACAAAAGAAAAAATAAACAAATGGAATTACATCAAACTAAGAAGCTTCTGCACAGCAAAAGAAACAATTATCAGAGTGAAAAGACAATCTGCAGAAGGGGAGAAAGTATTTGCAAACTATGCATCCGACAGGGATTAATATCCAGAATATTCAAGGAATTCAAACAATTTAACAGTAAAAAAAAATGTACCCCAATTAAAAAAATGGGTAGGAGCTGAATAGGCATTTCTCAAAGGAAGACATATAGATGGCCAACAGACACATGAAAAGATGCTCAACATGACTCAGCATCAGGGAAATGCAAATCAAAACCACACTGTGATACCATCTCACCCTAGTTAGACTGGCCATTATTAAAAAGACAGGGAATAACAAATGCTGGTGAGGATGCAGAGAAAGAGGAACGCTCCTACACTGTTGGTTGGACTGTAAGTTAGTCCAGCCTTTATGGAAAACACTATGGATGTTCCTCAAACAACTACAGATAGATCTACCATACGATCCAGCAATCCTACTACTGGGCATATACCCAAAGGAATGGAAATCATCATGTTGAAGGGACACCCGCACTAGCATGCTTATCACAGCTCCATTTACAGTAGTCAAGAATTGAAACCAACCTAAATGTCCCTCGATGGATGACTGGATAAGGAAAATGTTGTATATATACTCAATGGAATACTACTCTGCCATAAAAAAGAACGAAATTTTGTCATTTGCAGCAACCTGGATGAACTTAGAAAAAATGATAAGTGAAATAAGCCAGGCACAGAAAGAAAAATACCAACAAATAAAAAAAAACAACAAATAAAATTTTTAAAAACTTATAAAGAAAGAAAGACACAATAATCACAATAATATATTGAACTTTCAAAAGGAGAGAACAGAACTGAGGCCATCAGAGGTGAGAAAGGGGGAGGAGGAGAAGGATTTAGCAAGAAATTGGTAAAGGGCCACAAAATATGATTACATTGTATAATGTTACATATACTAATGATTCTGATTTGAGCACCACATATTGCACACCGTTATGGATATTCAGTGCGGTGCCCCACAGACATGTACAATTGATTATGTTTCAATTAAAAAAAGAACACCAGAGATGGTGCTCAGGGTGGAAAAAACAAACTCCAGCCATGCTGACTTAGGGTATGGAAAATGACTTCAGCCAACACATGTCACAATAGCTTGTAGCAGGTGGAGGTGGGGTGGTGATGGGCACAGAGAGGATAGCAGCCCCAAGGCTGTGGCCAGGTTGATGCTAGAATCACGTGTCTGAATGGGGACTTGAGAACTTGAATGAGCAGAGCTGAGAAGAGTAACCATCTCAGAGCTAATGCTGCCTGGGACCTCACCACATGGCAGCCCTTGCTGTGGTCCTGCTCCCTTCATCCCCATCACAACCCTATGAGATGGGCATCTTTTATTACTCGCATTTCAATTAGCGTCTTATCCAAGGTTTTATAGCAAGAAGGGGGCTGGAGGCAAGATTTGAACCGAGGTCCGTCTTACAGATTGTCTCCAAATTGGGAACTAGATGCCAAGGTGAGGGTGGGGAGGGGGTGGTCAGAAAGGGAGCTGAGTCAAAACTGGGACTTTGGGTACCAGGCACAAACTGAGAAGAGAAGCCAGAGGGCAGGGCCAGGTGATCGAAATACCTGGGTCACACTACTGCTGACTCCAGACAGATGCCAGAAGACTCCAGGCAGACCCAGCCCAAGCTAAGCAGAGGGGGCATAAAGCCAAGTCAGTCTTGGGGAGCGTGTGCAGGGACCTGGGGTTGTCTCTCTGACTTTATCCCCGTGCCTTCCCTGTTGGAGGTTCTGGCCCTCTGCTTTGAATGTTTCCAGCATACTGTGACAGGGGTTCAGGCTGTGCAGAAGGCTGGGAGGCTGGGTGCTGTTCTAAACACCCACAAGTGGGAGGTGCAATGATGGAAGGGACAGGTGCCCCCTCCCCCCCGTGCTGTTCCTCATGCCCTGAGTAGCACTGCAGACCCCCAGAGCGGACTGGGGCCTGGAGGGGGCATCAGAGTCACAGGCCTATTAGCCCCCAGTGTCCTGGCTGATGGCTTTAGACAGTGCCCTGGGGACAATCCCTCAAAGTGTCATTGAGGCTTCACACCCAGAGGCTGCCTCAAAGCCTCACCCTCTCCCTACACCTCCTGCCACCAATTTCCTATAGAAAATTTCAGGAAAAAAGGCTGGGGTGATGGGGGGACAGTCTGTTGCTCTTTGGGATTTCGAATAATCCAGAGGCAAGGAGAATTCTGCCAACTTCTCCATGCGACTGCAGTGGACTGACAAGTGCACAGGGGGGTTAACCCTTCTTTCCTAGACAGGTCACATGGTCTTATAGAACACCGTGGCACAGGAGGGGCTTCCGGTGGGCACACTTGGAATGGGGCAATGCTTTGGGCAGGACTGGGGGAAGATGCCCAGAAAGCACCCACCTCTTGGCAAGGAGGATGGGAGAAATGGGATCTGGCCTCTCTGTTTTCTTAATAGAGATGCCTCTTTGATACAATACTGTAAAAAAAAAAAAAAATGAGGTAGCAAAAAAGAACACCAGCTTTGGTGTGATCCTTAGCTCCCAGCTCCCCTTAACTAGCAGAGGATTCAAAACTATTTCCTCACTCCTTAAAATGAGTAAACTGTGAAGAGTAAAAGAGATAACGAATACTTATAAACAGCCTGGCAGATGCTGTTTTAGTTTTCATTTTATTATTATTATTCTTATTAAAACTTTTCTGTGAAGAGAATAGGTCATGGCTGAGTTCCTCTGTCCTCCCTTCTTTCTGCTCTAATTAACATGCATTTGTTGAGCACCTACTATGTGACAGGTACTGAGCTGGGCTCTGGAGTCACAGTGGGGATGGAGACAGATGGTCTCCAGTTTGAAGGTGCGCCGGGCTCTGGAGTCACAGTGGGGATGGAGACAGATGGTCTCCAGTTTGAAGGTGCTTAAAATCTGAATATGGGGACATCACACACACACACACACACACACACACACACACACACACATGCCTGAATATGGGGACATCACACACACACACACACACACACACACACACACACACACACGCCTGAATATGGGGACATCACACACACACACACACACACACACACACACACACACACACACACACACACACACACACACACACACGCCCCAGCACAGGAACAGAGCTGCAGGTTTAAATACTTGCCCATGCACGGGGTGGTGCTGAGAAGAAAACAGGTGAGAACCAGTGATAGAAGATTGCAGACTGGGGGTCTACTGAGGAGGGCTGTTTCAGGAGGTGGCATTTGTCAGAACCCTGACGGATGAGGGGGAGCCAGCCTAGCAAAGGGCTGTGGGAAGAATATCCAGCAGAGGGGTCTGCATGGACCATGACCCGGAAGGCAAGGAAGAGCCTGGTGGGCTAGTGGATCCCAATCTCTCCTCCTTTAGAATTCATGTCTCCAGACCCCAGCATCAGAAGGTGGTCTCTAAATCTTCATCCCTCCTCTTCAGCTCCCCACCCTGTTGATTGTGCCACATCACAGAATCTCTCCCCCTTTCCTTTCCTCCCCTCATCGTTTCTTTACTTATTTTTACAAATACACTTTTTCCTTGTCAGATGTTCTTCCCCCGCCTGTCTCTACCTGACCTGCTTCTCCTTCCTTTTCAAACCCCTGCAAGGCCAGTCTGTCCTCCCTGCCCCCCTTTGCCACGGCCTCTCTTTGGCATCTCTCTTCACCCCACCATTCTAAGGAAAGAGGTCTCTCAGATGTCACCAGGGACTCGCTGATGACCCAGCCCCGTCCTTGAGCATCCTCATCCTTAAGAGCCCCCCTGCTGGGCGCGCCTGCGGCTCCTGCTCCTGCTTCGGTGTCCTGATTCTCCTCCCGCCTCTCTGACTGCCCTTCTCCAGGCCTTTTCTACCGTGATTTCTGTTTCTAGCTCTCTAAGTGAGGGCAGAGACCCAGGCTTGATCCTGGGGCCTTTGCTGCTTTAGGGATCTCGTCAACATTAATGGCTTCAGCTACTACCATTTCCTTCTCAATGCCTTTGACTTCTCTCCTACACGTTACTCATTTGTGAATTGGTCCCTGATTGTGCACCATCTGGGTGACCATAGACAAGTCACTTCCCATCTCAGGGACTTAGCTGTCATACCTATAAAATAAAAGAGGAATGGGCAGGCTGGCCTCTAATGCCCCTACTTACTTCAATAATTGGTGACTCAGTCAGTGATTTTAAATGTCTTCATTTTCATATAGATGAACTCATCCTCTTAAAATCATCACGTTTAAAATCCAATTCACCACAGGACCATAAAACGCAGCTTCCCCTCTGGAGTCCTGCACCTGCGGTGGGCTCAGTCCTTCTCCCAGGCATGACTGACAGTCCCCAGTGTGCTGGAGCAGTGACATTTCTTCTCTGTAACCACAACACCCTAACTCTGTCTGCCTTTCCATTTATACTACCCCAGCCCAGACCCTCAACACTGCTCCCTGGGTGGTCTGGGTGGTCTTCCCAGTTCCTGCTCCCTCTGAGCAACTTACACATTGTCTGACAGACTTTGTTCAAAGCCCTTCAAGAGTTCCAATTGTCCATGTAAGCTCCTCTTAAGCTTTTGTGGATCCTTTTGAGAATCCTTTGAGATGGATGGATCCTCTGCCCAGAAAAATGCCTACAATTTCAAGGGGTTCACAGATTTCCTGAAACCCATCACAGACTCTTTAGAGGTCTTTGGACACCAAGTTAAACCAAAGAATCTTCCAAAGAATCATGTCTGAGTTCCTTAGCCCTTGATGGCCTGGCTCTGAGCCCTCTGTCCTACCTTATTTTTCTCTACCTTGAGGTACTGCCAAAGCCTCTGCCCCAGTCAAGCTACACACGTAAGCTCAGATCCTGTTGTATGCTGGCACCATCTTCAGTTTGGTCCATTCTCCCCATCTGGATTGCCCACTTCATCCTTTTTCCATCTAAGTCCTTGGACCGCTCCTTCAAGTCCCAGCCTGACCTCGCCTTCTCCAGAACTGTCTCTGGAGTCCCCAGTCCTCTGTGGAGAACTTCCTCTTTGGAGCTGCTCTAGTACGAATCATCAGTACCATGAGCACGATATTGCCATTTTTGTTTTTAGTGCTTGGGGCGGGGGGGGATCACCACAGAGGACAGAGACTGCAACTAGGCTGATAACAAACAAAAGTTTGTTGGTGGTGATGAATTTTCTTGATAGCTAAATGAAGAAGGCTTCCCAAATCACCAAATAGCTATTCTTAATAATAGTTTTTCCATATGCTCATGAGCCTTTCTAAAACACGGTATGTTAAAAATAATTTATCCAGAAGCCAATCCTGTTGCAATATAATAATTTTCCAAGTGGTTGCAACTGTATCAAAAGGTGTCAATGCGATGTGAAACGTCAAATGAGATGGCTGGCATTGAGCAGATGCTCAGTATATTGCTTGTCTTCCTCATCCCTTCTGGTGGCCTTTTGTTCTTTTTAATGTAGAACAGGTGGTAGGTGAAAATAGAACAGCACCTATTTATTGCCCTGATCTAAAATTACAGGGCAAGGAATTTGGAGGCACAGCAAAAAGACTAGCTATTTTCAGTGCATCTAAACTCCACTCAACAGGGAAACTCATTGAGATAGTCACCCGGTTCTGACACCTTAGAGCTAGAGAAGACCTGTGGGTCGTCTAACTGGTATTTTATAGATGGGAAAACCGAAGCCCAGAGAGGTTAAGGCCTGCCTTGAGATAATGGCCTGCTGGTGGCAATTCCACACCCAAAGCGCAGACCTCTGACCTCTCACCTCCAGACACATTTCTCTTCATTATGCAGGAACTCTCCCCCAGCAGACCACAAACTCCTTGAACATCTCATCTGTGCTGTATTTACGTGGCATGTCCCTGGTATCTAGCACAGGGCTTGTGAGCACCTGTGTGGACTGAGTTGGGTGCATTTCACTCACACAGCTTTGTGATATCTGCACAAAGCTCATGGTAACTGTCAAAGGAACCAGGGACCAGGGAGCCTAATGCTTTTTTCCAGGGACACTGTGAGTGGCTTATAAGGCTGCTGTTTTTGCACCTAATTGGAAACAGATTGGCTTTTTCAGCAAGCTGCCTACGGGCACATAGTCAGTGATGGTTATGCTGAAATGCTACACTTGAGAAATAGTTATTGGGTATTTATCAGGTGCCATGCCTTGGGTATGCAGACATGAACAGGACAAAAATCGGTACTTCCCTCATGTAGAATCATCTAGTGGAAGATGGAAAAAAAATAAGAACAAAAGTAAATATGCTATCACCTAGTCCAGACAGAACAAGCCTCTCCAGTGACTAATCTCTGTCTATTTCCAAGACAGAAAATAAAAACAGCACTACACAATGGGACTCTGATGAAGACTGAAAATCCAAAAGTCAACACGTTTCACTTTATTTTATCTCAATTGATCTCAACTCCCAAATGTTTGAGCTACAAAAGGCAAGATTAGGTACCATTAAGCCAGCCAGACCAGCGTTGATTCAAAAACCCTCCTCAATGCTGCAGGACTGAGGAGGTTGCAGACCCTTATTAATCTCCTTGTTATCAGCTTGATCTCAGCCTGCCAGGAGCCAGCTCGCCTGATTCCCAATGCCAGCCACATCCCTCCAGTCCTCTGGCTTCTGAGTACAAGGCCCTGGAGCCTGTAGACGAAGGTACTTCAAAAAGTTCATAGAAAAATAAAATTAAAAGATAATATGAATCTTTCCATGAACTGTGATTTAGCCTGCTAGGCTGCTAGGAATACCTACTTAAACTGTGGGCTGGTCTTCACGGAATGGGGGAGCGTGTAAAGAAAATGGGCTTCCTCTATAAATAAGATGGAGCTCGATGGATTTCAAGTCAGACAGTTATGCAGGGAGCTAATATAATCCCCCACATTTTCTCTCCTTTGGCCATGAAGAGAAATATGTAAATGATCCCAGAATAGAAGTGACAAGGGCCTTTCTGAGCCTCTCTCAAATAACTGACTCCCTCCTCTTCCTGCCCTGCCTCCTTTCTTTCCTTCATTCTCCAAAGGAGCACCTACTCTCTGCCCAGGCATCATACAAGGAGCTGAAAGTACAACACGGTACAGATCTGAAATGGTCCTAGACCTCAAGGAGCTACAATCTAGCAGGCAGGAAGACACCACACAGCAAATATGAAGTGTATGGAGAGGAGCTGCCTCGGTCTGCTTTATGTTGCTATAACAGAATACCACAGACTAGGTAATCTATAATGAACATAAATGTGTTTGGCTCTAAGAGCACGGCGCTGGCGTCTGGTAAGGGCCTTCGTGCTGTGTCAGCCCACGCAGAATACAGAAGGGCAAGAGAAGGATGAACTTGCTTTTATAACAAGCCAACTCTCGCTGTGGCTAACCCATTCCTGAGATAACATTAATCCGTTCATGAGGACAGAGCCCTTATGAGCTAATCACCACTTATTAGGCCCCACCTCCTAACAGTGTTGAATTGGGGATTAAATTTCCAACACATGAACTTTGGGAGACACATTCGAACCATAGCAAGTACCAAAGAGAAGCAGAGAGCTCCAAAGACTGCAAGATGGGAGTCTGACCTAGTGGTATTGCAGGGAGCAGAGGGTCTTCTCGGGCCTAAAGCATCCTTTCCTCCCGGAATGTTGGTGCACACTTTTTAAATCATCCATAAGATTGTTTCATTGGAAGATTCCTTTTGTTGTGTGCTGGGCAATTTCCCAAATATAGTGACAAATCATTTCCGTAACTAGGCACCTTTCGGAGGATTAACTCACCCATTCTCTATAGAAGTTTTGCAAGGAGTTTTCATGACTTTGCTACCATCTAGGGTAGATGATGGCCATGGGGAAGAAGTAAGGCTGGCATGTCACTGCATGAACTTAGTCATTTTCCAGGTCTACCTTCATGTGTTTCACTAACTCAACTTTATTGACTTTATACTTTTTCCTAAATTGACTCACTTAAAAACTTAAATGAATTTATCACAAAAGGAATCTTTATATCACTACCATAAATAGAATAGCAATATCCCTTGCCCTAAATAGAAGATGGTAATGGCAAAAATAAATACAATTAAATTCTTGGCTTCCAGCCTGCCCAGAGGCTGTATTTATCTGGAAGAGCAGATTGGTTTTAAAAGGCTCCCCTGTACTTGCCTTCCATCACCCCTAGAGGCCTCCCTTCACAATTCCTCTGCTTTTTACAACTGAGAGTATTGTTCAGAATTAGATTGCAGACTGGGCAGGCCCCCAGATCCACTCAGGAACCCCCAGGACTCTAGGAAGCCGTGTCTGCGTGCGCCAACTGTGAATGGGGCCGTTTGCCATCGCATCCTAGTTGAGCTCATGAGGGGGCTTAATGGCACAGCCAAGGAGAGCCTTGCCATCTAGCTTCTCTAGAAATTTCCATCAGGTGCTCCAGACCTGGGTCAAGGCTGTTTCTGGACATATGCAGCCTCCTTAGACTCATTCAATAAATCAATGCGACCCTTGGCTAAGATTTCTCCTTGCCTCACCTCATGCCTTGGGCCTGATTTGGGAGGACAAAAGGAGAGAGGTAGGCTAATCTACATGGCTAAATCCCTGGCACCCAGGGAAATGGCCAGCTAGACCTTGATACAATGCAGGTCCTTTTTCAGTGCTTATTAAACAGTTACTCTACCTAAGTTTCAGTTTACACGTCTATAAAGAGGCTTTTGCAGGGGTTTTATAATAAATGTATGAAATAATGTATGAAAAGCTCCTGTTGCACACATAGGCATTGAACAGGTGGCTGTAATATAAATAATTGTTCATTTTTCTGACATCCCTTTGAGGGTCCCTGTAGGCCTACTCTGTGCTGGGCATTGGAGATACATGGACACGTTCCCCTGGTGTGATGGGCTAGGGTCACTGGCAGGGGCAGGGGCTCTGCAGAGGGCAGGGAATTATTCCCATCAGCAGAGTGTGCATACGTATTGCCTGGGGTCTTGTTACAGTGCAGATTCAGATTCAGCAGGTCTGGGTCTGGGATGAGGCTGAGATTTGGCATTTCTACCAAACCTCCAGATGACAACCATGTTGCTGGTATGAGGACCACACTTTGAGTGACAAGACTATAGCCCAGTGGTTCTTAAAGTGTGGTCCTCAGAAAGGCCAGCAGTATCAGCATCACCTGGAACTTGCCAGAGATGCAAACTCTCAGGCCCCAGGAACCGCAGGGTGGGACCCAGCACTGTGATTTGAACAAGCCCTTCGAGAACCAGCTTTGGCACTTCTTGCCTCCAGGAATCCACAGCACTTGCACATTCCTACTGTCTTGTGGGAATTGGTGGCTTGAGCCTGAAAGGGAAGAGATTGCTGTAGCCCAGCTCTTGTCAGCCCAGCAGGAGCCAAATCTTGGGGTCAACATTTTGGGAGTCTGTTTTCTTTTCAGGTTCACCCCTGTGCAGGTGATCAAGGAAGGAGCAGCTGGGAATCTGGACCTGGGAGAGAGGAGCAGCTGGACGGTCTTGGCCTTGGCCTCCCAGCCCCACTCCACCACGACTCTGTGCCCTTCCATGCAGTTTAGGCTTTTATGAGAACTTATGGGCCCTGCCACTGAACTTAGACAGGCAGGCAGGCCAATAAGCATTTACAGAGCAGCCACAAAAAGTATGTGTTTGCACTTATCACAATCCCGAATCCCAGGTGTTGGGAATTTGGGCCACCTCCAGCAAGTGTATCCAAACATACAACAAAGTAATGGCTTGTATTTTTCTAATTCTGTGTCTGTATTCCTTCCTTTTTCCTCCCTCCATTCCCTCCCTACCATGCTTTTTGGCATTATATTATTTTTTTAACTTAAAATAACACTCACATTGATATTGCTTTGTTAAAACCACAACTGCTGTTAAAATAAATCAACATGTCTTGAGCACTCTTCTGGCTGCTTTCAAGTGTGTGAGTGTGTGTTTTAAAAAAGTGTGGTAAAATACATATAACAGAAAATTTACCAGCTTAACTATTTTAAGTGTACATTAAGTACATAAACTATATTAAGTCAGCAGTATTAAGTACACTCACATTACTATGCAACCCTCACCACCATCCATCTCCAGACCTCTTTCTCATCCTACAAAACTGAAACTTTGTACCCATTAAACAACAATACCCCATTCTCCCCTCCCCCAGCCCCTGGCAACCACCATTCTACTTCCTGTCTCTACAAATGTGACTACTCTTGATACCTCACATGAGTGAAATCAAACAGTATTTGTCCTTTGTCTCTGGCTTATTTCACTTAGCATGATGTCTTCAAGGTTCATCCACGTTGTAGCATTTGTCAGAGTTTCCTTCCTTCTTTGGCCAAATTAATATTCCATTGTATGGATATACCACATGTTGCTTATCTATTCAGCCACTAATGGACACTCAGGTTGCTTCCACCTTTTGGCTATTGTGAATAGTGCCACTATGAATATGGGTGTACACATGAGACTCTTCTTTTGGATATACACCCAGAAGTGGAATTGCTGGATCATATGGCAATTCTATGTTACATTTTTTAAGGAACCACCATACTGTTTTGCACACTTTACGTTCCCATCAGTTGTGTTTTATTTAATCCCCAGAGCGCTGTGAGTTGGATATTATTAACTTCATTTTTCCCCTTAGGAAATCGAGGCTCAGAGAGGTGAGGTCACTTGCCTGAGGTCACACAGAAGACTAGAGCCTCAGTCTTCCAATAGCAGCTCCCAGCTGCTCCAAAGGTGTGGCCCAATGTCCTGAATTATGAGCAGTGAGTCCAGCTCTAGGGAGACCTTGTCAGTCCTCATAGATAGGAGAAAAGTAAGGCCCCGGTTGGCAGCTGGGAGAGATGTATGATAAAGACCTAAATGAATCACTGTGACACTCTGCTGGGGGTTAGAGCTCTGGTGGGCAGCCCTGGCAGGCTGGGGAAGGGGTGTGGAGCCTTGGCTGGCTCCACTGCCCAGGCTGGGCCATCACGGGTCTTTCTTTGGGAGGCCATCTGTCAGCATGCTGCTGCTGTCCAGCGTGTCCAGCCCAGGCAGCCGGGACAGAACTCCACCGGGAGCTTCTCTCTTGCCTTTCTCTGCTGTTTGGACATCATGTAGAGACCACTTAAAGTCAAGTCTCAAATTTCAGGAACCTCCGAGGTACAGTAGGAAGGCCTTCTCTGCTTACAGGAAAATAGCAAACAAAAGTCCCCTGCCCTATCAATTTACGAACTAATTTTCTCCAGACATCTTATGCCCCGTGCCTTCATTATTTAAGCTATGCTGGCATTTACCAAGGAAGAAGGTGTGAAGCCACCCTGCGTATTGCTCCTCTGAACACAGCCAATGTTCTCCTTCTTGAAATTAGAGCTGGGGAAACCTAATACAAGCACCCACACCTCAGCGGGCAGAGTCCAGGGGTGCCTCCTTTCCTCAGCGTCTGCTGAAATGTCGCGCCCAGTGGTCACGGCCACGACTGTGTTGGGAGGATATCTGACATTGTTAAGTTTTTTTCTGTAGTCTCAAAATTCCCAGCATTCCATTACTAACTCTGTGTTGTACAGGAAAGGGGATAGAGTGTAGGAGGCCCAAGGCAAGAGGCAGGAGGCAGGAGGAATGGGAAGGCAGCCAGGTCACTTCAGTACAAAAATGTAGCTAAGAGCAGGTGGGCCACAGAGTCAGGCAAACCTGGTTGGAATCCCAGCTCCTCCTTTACTAGCTGTGTGACTTTAGCAAGTCCTGGAACCTCTCTGAGCCTCCATTTCCTCCTCTCCAAATGGGCAAACAGGGAGGTTGGGAGGAGATGGCCAGTGTAAGCTCTCAGCAGAATGGCATCAGTCCAAAGGAAATGGGGCTCCTGGGATGTCCCATCTCCCTGCGTGAAACCCCCCTACAGGGCTTCCTTCCCTCTTTCTTCAGCTGGCTCCACCCAGCTGGAAGAAGCTGAGAGCACAGCTCTTCCATCTTTCTCCAGAAGAAAATTCCTCCAGGCCTTAATCATCTGGGTTGTTTGTCTCTTCTCTCGGTGTGTGTGTGTGTCTGTCTCTCTGGGAATGGGATCGTTAAACAAAGGCCATGCTCCAGAGCCATCCTGATGAGGCTCGGTGGAGGAGAGGGAAAGCGGGGAAGCAGAGCAGTGTCACCCCTCCCTGTCCCCCCATTCTGCATTGAGGTGTTTCAGAGCTGGCAACCCTAAGTTGTATCGATCTTCTTGGCTGCCACATCCCATTATGGCCTGGGCTCTAATCTGCTGTCTCCTAAGGTCTCCTTCAGCATGGATGCATCCCAGGCTTCTCTCTCCCACAGATCTTTGTGTTTCCAAGATTTTTCCCTTGCAAATAGAGCATGTGTATTTTTTTCCATGGTATGTTATTCAGCACATCATTTTTAGATAGTTTTCCTTGTTTCCTGGAGCCAGGGTTCAAATCCCAGCCCTGCACCCTACTAGCTGTGTGACTTTGTCCAAGTCACTTAACTGCTCTGCACCTCAGTTTCCTTATCTGTAGAATGGGGATAATATAACAGACCTCATTGGACGGTTGGGAAGATTACAGGTGTGATATGCTAATGTGTTTATTATATGATTTGGCACACAGCAGATATGCAAAAAATGACTGTTGTTCTTCTGTACTGGCATCAGCCTCCATGGGGGGAAAAATGTGAGGAGTGAGGCTATGTTTCCTGAATTAATCCTGTCGTGGTACCTTGAGAACCCAGACCCCAGATTATTAGATTTCAAGGACCAGCTACATTTCCAAAAAATTGGGGTTGGGGAGTCACAGGGTTACCAACCTCTTTGGTCAAGGAAGAGCATTACAGCTCCCATCCAGCACCACCCTCTTTCATAAAAGAAAGGACATCTTAGTCACCCAAAGAAAAAAGAACATCTCAGAATATAGAAGCACTCTTCTCAAACAATGACAGCCGGCAACTTGAAACTAACTTAATTGTCATGGCTACAATGTGCTTTTCCTTTTTCTGTTCTTTTTCTTTAAGGATCAGCAGATCAGCCTTCGGGAACTACTGACTAGGGGTCATCCCAACCTCTAGCCATTGACTAAGAGGCCGGAGCAGGAGGAGGAATTGTAGCCCTGAACCTCAAGAAGGGACCAGGGAGAAGGGCTAAGTCCCTCTGTGCTCCTCCAACAGCAACAGCACTGGGCAAACCCTTTGAAGGAGCGAGGGCTTCACTCTCACGGAGCAGTGTTGGAACTCACACACCCACAGCAAGGCGGACGCTGGATTTGCATGGGGAGCGAGTCAGGATCCCAAGTGCTTGGGAGCATCGGGAGCACGGCTGCCAACGTATAACACAGACACATGTCGAGTAGGGGCCACTGCTCTCTCCCTGGCTGGAGCCATTCCCTCTGTGCCACCGAGAAGTCAGTGACAGCTGAAGCTGAGAAAACTCTGGGACAAACAGGTCCCGTCAGGACACCGGGCAGCTTCCTAGCAGGGTGACGAATTGCAGGCGACTGGGGAGAATTTAAAACCAGCCCAGCTGCCACCCAGGAGAGTGACTAATCTCAACACTTAAGGAAAAGCTCAGCACTGGAGAGACAGCAAGCAAGCCCCAGACAGCCATCAGTCAGACACAGGGGACGGTGCCTCACCCTAGGGCGCCTCTCCAGAGATGGGCCTGTCCTTATCTCCTGGCAGGAGAGAGCCACCTGACTCACTCAGCTGGTGGCATTCGTGTTCCTGGCCCTCCCTCAGTTCTTTTCCCTGTATCGTTCCATCTGCCTCTCTAACTCATTGTTGCTTGAGGCAGCTGAGAGAGACGAGGTCCTGAGCTTGTCTTGGGTCCATGCACCTGCTCCAAGTTCTTACCCATCATCACAACTCCCTGGTTTGCCCCGAGTTTTAAAATAAAAACACCATTTTAAAGTCCTTAATAAAGAAAATCTTTGAGATGACACACTCGGACCTGATCTCACATTTCTTACTCTCTCAATGCCTCACTCAATGTCCAGCATCCTTTCGGGGGACCAGCCCTTGGAAGGAAACAGCTGTCCCCAAGTTCCTAGTTTGCTCTGAATGCTGGTATGGAAGCTCTTACAGCAATACAGAAAGAGCTGCACAGTCTCTCCAGGCAGGAGGTGGCAGCCTCAGTGGCACTAAGAGCAGGGACAGGGCTGGAAAGAGCTCTCTGGAGAATAAAGAGCTGGGCAAGGGCTGGGAGTCTGGGCTCCACCTCTTTGCTTTTTATCTGAACTGCCAGTAGGCAAACACACCACTGGATCCTCCTCTTTTACAAACTAGCAAGGGGTTCATTTCCATTGGCCTGTCCCCAACCTTTTGAAACAGTGAATAATGTCACAGAGAGACTATGTCCATCACTGAGCTGTGCCCTCTTTGTTGAATATGTGGGAAAAGCAGTAGTCTTTCTGCTCAAGCTGAGGGTGTTTAATTGTCATTACAATAGTATACACCTTTTGGCGCAGAGATGTTGAATGCTTATTTTTGCCATATCTTAGGCTCAAGTTTGTTCATTCAAAAAATATTCTATGGGCTTCATTTACTAAGCCATGTACTTATCACCAGGGGCTGGGGATAAGGGATAAATAAAACATAATAGTGGAACTATATGTGGACAAACTGAGGTGTGGAGCAGTGAAGTAACTTGCACAGGAATCCACAGCTGATGAGTCATAGATCTAGGATTTGAACGGGTACTTGTCACCATAGGATGCTGGCCTGACAGGATAAAGGTGCATACAGGAGGGGAAACTAACCCAGACTGTCTGAGGAGGGGCTAGAGTCTGGGAATGCTTTGCAAAGAAGGTGATACCAGACCTCAGCCTTGAAGGCGGAGACAGAGCAGTCAGGGGAAGGAAGGACCTAGGAAAAGGTGGGGGGTACGGAGCAGCAGGAAGGACCTAGGAAAAGCAGGAAGGATAGTGTGTGCAGGGAGGGTGTTCCAGAAAGGAGGAACAGCATGTGCAGAGGTACAGAGGTATGAGACCATGGTGCATTCTGGGGAACTGCGAGCAACAGAGGATGGCTGGAGCCCAGGGAGGCTGAAGAGGGAGGCAAGTGCAGATTATGCGTTGCATTGCATGCCCTGCTAAAAGCAATGGGAGCCTTTCTGGAATTCTACTCTCTCTAAGAAGTATTTATAATTTGCAATTTACAACACTCCCCATTTGTAAAACCTAAAACAATTTTAAAACCTAGCAACCCTGCTTTACAAGGGGAAAGAGGCCCTGAGTGGTGAATTGGTTTCTAAGATGGATATCTATTTACAATTTAAATTTGATGCTAGGAACAGTTGGCAGCAAGGACTTGGAGAAAGTGAGTTAAAACCAGACCTTCTTTCTTTCCTGTTTTATCCTCTAATCATGTTTATACGTGACTAAAGTACACAAGGACTGGGGAGAAGAATGGGATTTTTCCAAAAAAAAAAAAAAAAATTGCATTGCCTTGAGCAAAAATGTTTGCTCCTTACAGGGTACCTGGACTGTAGCTACTCAAGGTCATTTCCTTTCACACCTACCTGGCCTCCTCCACTGAATGGTGCACCTCACCTTACTCTTTGCTGATGCCAGTAGTCACTGCACTGCCCGTTCACAGATCTAGTCATCCTGATGATCAGCCTTAGCCTCTCCTGTCTACTGCTTTCCCAGACAGAACCCATGTTTGGATGGGTTGCACTAGGGCCCCTGGCCATGGTGTACTGGATGACCTGACTGGTCACATGTCCATTCTAACAGGTCAGTGCTGGGGAGGGACCAGTTGTTAAATGTCTTTACTATCATCCCTACTCCAGACTCCTGGATGCTTAATCACAGAAGCGGGGAAGGCCCATTCAATAGACGTCAGAAACAGGTCTGCAATGGGATGGGAGTTTTTCCTCCTCCAGAAGCTTTAGCCCATGGCTGTGCCTGAGAGTCTTGCATGCTAGTCTCCATGGCAGGTGACCTTGTATGGAAGGCTGGAGTTAATGCCATTCTGTCATCTAGCATCACAGTGAACTTAGCTGGACCAGAGGGACATTTTGGAGAGATGAGCCCTGAGTCCTTCTCCAGTCCTAATGTACCTTCTCTCTTTCTAAGTTACTGAGGGGGAATCTATTAAGGCCAGACCAGGCTCTTAGGAAAACTCTGGGCCTTTGAAAGAACCCCAGGGAATGAATTAAAAAGACAAGTCCTGAGACCTATTTCCTAATATTAGCATAGGGAAAAAATAATTCAGAGGACAGGGCAGTCTAGAGTGATGGTCAAGAGCATGGGCTTTGGCCTCCCATAGAGCCAGGGTCAAGGACTTGCTTTATCACTAACAAGTTATACAACCTCTCTGAGCCTCAGTTTCCTTATCAGAAAATCTGGGGATAGCAACAGTACCTAGCTTGGAGGAGTCTGGTGAAGATTCATTGAACTAGTGCTTCAAAGCAGTTAGCACATTGTCTGGCACACAAAGCTCGCAAATAGTAACTCTTGGTGCCACCGGTAGGTGGCCATTGGGTTGCCATGAGGATGAAATGTGTTAATGTCTATAAAGCACTTGGAATGGCTCTTGGCTTACAGTGAGCCCTCAATAAATGCTAACTACCATCATTATCTTTATCATTGTCATGATTGCTATTGTTATTAGTGCTAGTTACCTACTTCCTCTCTAACCAGAGTTCTGTAACTCTTTTACGATTACAGGAGCTCATCTGGGGACTAGGCACTGAGTTACAACAGAGGGGACCCCTGCAAACCTGCCCTGCCCTTAACTAGCTGGCATGTGATTTAGATAAGTGATATTACTTCTCAGGGTCAAATTTACCCTAATTGATACAAAGAGAAGAGGTTTCTTTGGGGGGAGCCCTCTGCTTCCTTCTTGTCCTAAGGCTCAATCTTGCCCAAAGATGTGTGTGTAACTACTGTGCCAGACTCAAGAAGGAGGGAAGGATATTCATCCAATAGACATTTATTGAATGCCTTCTGTGTGCCTGGTTCTGGGGACTCTGCAGGGGGCAGGACAGCCATGTCCCGCACCCCTCTCATAGAGGTTATACTCAATACTAAAGCCCAGGGAACAACCAGAAGACTTTAGCTTAGAACTCGGTCCTACTGACTCTAAAACTGAGGAAGCTGCATGAGTTGGTAAGGAGCTATTTTCTCAAAACCCCACCCAATCTCTGACTTAGAATCTGAATTTGCTCCTCAGCTAACAGGCAGGACTCTCTGGGATCTTTGCAGAGAACTTATCTTCCTACATTTCCTTTTCTTGTTCCACCTCTGCTGAATGAGAACAAGAGAGTTAGAAATGGAACTTTGGGGCCGAGCCGTGGCGCACTCGGGAGAGTGCGGCGCTGGGAGCGCAGCGACGCTCCCGCCGCGGGTTCGGATCCTATATAGGAATGGCCGGTGCACTCAATGGCTGAGTGCCGGTCACGAAAAAGACAAAAAAAAAAAAAAAGAAAAAAAAAGAAAGAAATGGAACTTTGAAAATGATCACTTAGGTGAAGAGACCTGTCTCCCAGAAAAAGCTCCTCGGGCAGGATAAGACCTTCGAGACCACCACATTAAAAGCCTGATTTTGTAAGAAAGGCAATCAAGAGCTTCATAAAAAAAAGTGAATTTCAGTTTTATTTCTCCAGACAATACATATGTAATTCACTGTCTTCCTTCACTTTTCATTCCTTAATCCTTGAAAAATTTACCCTCAAAGAAGTTCCCTTCCATCTTTCTTTCCTTCCTAACAGATCACAGGGTCCCACTGTTCATTCCGGAAACAGCGATCCTTTTACAGAACCATTGTTTTCTTCCAGGGACTGACAAGGGCATGTCACCTGTGATCCTCTCCGGCACAGGTGGAGAACAAGTTGGGGAAGAGTGGACAGGGCTGGAGCAACAGCACCATGGTCTTTGGTATGATTCAGGGTCCCCCAGGAGGGCATGTCGTCAGGAAGACAGGGTCCTCTTGACTTCCCTCAATGGCCACTGTGCCAAGGCACTTACTGGCACTGAGCCCAGCTACTCAAAGTTGGGGTAGTTCCAGGGATTAACTAAGTGACTGTGTGTTAAACCCTTGTAAACAGATGGAAGGGGCTGCTGGAATTCCAGTCCTTTGCCCCACGTCTACCCTCCCCCACCCATGGTGAACCTAGATATGCCTGCATTCCTCTGGAATAAACACATGTGTGGCCGACCATGGGTGGGACTGGAGCGTTGGTCCCAATCACATGGCATATAGAGTGTTGGCCCAAGGGACAGGGGGAGGGGGGTGCCTCAGGCCTGGGTTGTGACTGGTTTAGCCAGGGACTAGCCTTAGGACAAGAGGCAACAGAGAGAAAGAAGATGACCCATGTGACCTGTTTGACAATTTTTCTCTAGGATCAGCCCAGAAAGAGGCAGGATAGAAAGAAGGGACCCCCAAGTGAACACCCATAGCAGAAGACACACACACACACGCACGCACGCACGCACGCACGCACGCACGCACGCACGCACGCACGCACGCACGCACGCACGCACGTAAATGCCCTTCTTAGCTCAGGCCTTGGAGTTTATTGCTCAATACCCAGCAGGAAAAACCTGATGTGTAAAGTGGACGCTTCAAAATGCACTTGGCAGGAAAGTGCAACATTATGTGCAAAGTGATCTCCTGATTGTATTTTAAAAATTAAAAGCCCCTGGCATGCAGCAGGTATTTGATAAAAGTTCAGTGAATGGATAAGTGAGGGATGCCTGCATGAGCAAGGCACTTATGTTTTCATAGCAGAACAATGGGCAGCTGCTGATCCCTTCCTCTCACATCCTCAAAGGTCAGCAAGTGATCTGGGCCAGGCAGAGCACACATCTGGGAGGGGGAAACCAGGAGCCCAGAGGAAGGTCCTCCTCACTGCATCTTCCATCACCCCAAGACTTGACTTGCCCGATTTCCTTTCTGATCCACGTTTTTGAGGCGAACAGCTATAGAAAGCAGCGTGTTTATCTCCTGGTGGGAGCTGGTGGCACATCGTGTATTAACCGAACAGCATTTTTGAAAGTTTTCGGAGCTCTTGGGGAAGACAAGAACGGAGAGGAGAAAGAAGCAGAGAAGCGCGGTGGAGTTCACAGAAGGGAATTCCCGGGAAGAGGCGGGGAGAAGAGAGAGCAAGAAGTGGCACCTGCCCAGGTTTTGGTCCTTAGGGCCTCGGCATCCTGGGCCCAGGACTGGCATCTTCTTTTTGAGGGACCTGACAGTTAAGCGGGCCCTCAACTCGCTCTGCTAATGAATGAAATAAATGGGACAAAGGAGGGGCGCACGAGGCACGGGACTTGTGTGGGGCTCCTGGCTCGGCACTCATCCCACAGAGCAAGGGACCCTCTGCCCTGAGACCTCATTTTCTCCCTGCCCAAGGCCAGGAAGCTCTCCTCTGGCCCACTCAGAAGCCGACTGCCTCCCCACCTGTCCCCGCCCTTTGGAGGCTCTGGAGAGGGGCCGAGCCCAGCGTGCAGGAGACTTGGCGGGAGTGGGGGAGCTAGTCTCAGCCTCCTGGACACACCACCGGTGCATCCCGCGCCGCAAGTGCACGCTCTGGGAAGTCCCGAGCTAGGGACTCGCGGTCCCGCCCCACCTCTGGAGAGATCGGGAGAAAAGCCAGAACAAGATCGCGCGCCTCGGGGTCCAGAAGCCCACCGGGCGGCGTTACAGTGTTTGCCAAAACGTCTAGGTCTCCGCGGTACGA
Source organism: Cynocephalus volans (assembly GCF_027409185.1). Classification (NCBI taxonomy): domain Eukaryota; kingdom Metazoa; phylum Chordata; class Mammalia; order Dermoptera; family Cynocephalidae; genus Cynocephalus; species Cynocephalus volans. The sequence goes on from NC_084462.1 coordinate 50,749,527, forward strand.
GCGCACAGGAACCCGGGGTCGCAGGGGGCGCCCCGGGGTTGGCTGAGCGTCCAAAGCCAGGCGAGGGCGCGGGTCTCAGGCCAGCCCCACGCGCCCGCCTCGAGTGCTGCCAAGCCCCACGCCGGGCACCAAAGCGGGAGGGAGGTGCGTGTGCGTGTCTGCGTGTGCCGGGGACATTCTCCTTCCCGGGAGCCGGTGCCGAGCCTCCGCCCTCCGCACCGGCCCGGGGATCCCCTCCCCCAGCTCAGAGATCCCCGAGCGCCCCCCTGCCCACTTTGCCAAGGCGAGAAAGCGGCCGAGCCGGAGACAAAGAAACTCCTGCCTCCCTCCACTCTCAGCCCCTCCGCCCGCCCAAGACACTCCCCGGCGCCCTCCCTAGACCCCGGCGACACTGCGCGCGGACACGCCGGGGGGAAGGGGGGCAGGGCGGGCGAGTCCGCTTCCCAAGCGGGCCAGCTGGGGGCTGCCCGTGCACCCCACGCGGGGACACCCAACGCCAGCCGCGCCCCCACCCTACACTCCCCAAAGCGTCCCGGGCCCCAGGCACCGCTACCCTCTGCCCAAATCGTCCCCCACCTCTTCAGCGGAGCGACAGGGGGGCGCGGCGCACACAAAGCGGGTGTGTGTGTGGAAGGAGAGAGCACGGGGGGGAGGGAGAGATTCCGCTAGGGCTTGTGGCACGGGCCCGGGCGCAGCGATTTACCCGATTTCTTCTTCGATCTCCGAGATGTCTGCGAAGATGAGGAAGACCACGAGCAGCGTGAGCGCGGCCAGCATCCAGCTCCGGAACTGCAGCTGCATGGTGGGTTCGCGCCCGCCGGGACCCGCGGGGGCCGGCGCGAGGAGCAGGGGGCCGGAGGGCGCAGCGGCGGGCGCCGGAGCCTCTGCGCGCCGCTTGCAGCGGGGCAGACCTCCTGCGCTCCGGGCGAGTCCGGGCCGGCGGCAGCGGCAGCGGCAGCGACAGACAGGGGTTGCTCAGGCGCGGCGAGCCCGCTCGCTCCCTCTCGGCTCCTGCCGCCCCTCCCCTCCCCTGCCCTCCCCTCCTTTCCCCTCCCTTCTCCCGCCCCGCGCCCGGCTCCGCGCGCAGTTTGACAGCTTTGCTCCGCGTCTCTGCTCGCCTCCTCCCACCAACTCCACGTCCAGCCGCCCGCCTTTGCTTCTCCCGTCTGGTTTCTTTCAGCTCGCGAGGGCGTGGGGATGCGGCTGTAGCCTGCCACTCCCTGCCTAGGGGGCCTGGGCTCGGGGCACCGCTAGAGACCAGGTACCGAGCTGAGCCCGGGGCAGAGCGCGCACCGCCCTGCGCACCCCGCCGGCTGGCAAACGCCCTCCCTCGCCCGCTCTTTGTCCAGCGCCCTCGCTTCCTCTCAAAGTTTTCCCAACACAAAGACCAACACCTGGGGACAGCCCCCAGCGCGCGGCGAGGAGGCGGTTTCAGCCAGGCAGATGTTTCAGCAGTTGACGAATTAGGAGGAGAGGTGGGGGAAGGGGAGGGGAGAAGAAACATCCAAGACAGACCAACTTCGTGTGAGATACCGATTGCAATTTGTAAGCGAGGTGCTCAGCCCTCGAGAAACCATCCCCTCCAGGAGATCATCGGGTCTCGGTTTATAGACCCGAGATGGTCGGGAGAGCTCCCCGAGTTGCCCGAGGTCACGCAGTGGTGGCTAGAACCCTCGGCTCCTGCTGGAGTGGCCGCTCCACCTACAAGGGCCGACTCAGCGCTCGCCCTTGCAGCGCTGACTCCAGCTGGGTTTCATCTCCCCAGCTCTTGTCCTGTCCTAACAAAATCAATCCCCCCTACCCCCACCTCACCCCCGCCTCCAGCCCCCAGTCCTATCTTGATCAAAAGGCCTTCTAGAAAAACATGGCTCCCACAAGGGGTAATAACCGCTCCCCCATATCCTCCCTGAATATTTTATGCTTCCCCAGCCTTAGACAGTTTAATTCAAATTACACTTTGCAACAACCATTAGCCTGGGGTGGGAAGGGCCCCATTAAATTTTACTGGAATTAGATAATTACCTTTTCTTAAGTATTTTTCTTGTACTAATTGTAACAATTCCTGAAATCAGGAAATGTAACTTTCTAGAAATGATCATCTGGTTTATGAAAGGGTCTTTGGGATTTGAGTATGGAGAGAACAGTCCTGTTAGAGAAACCGAATGGAATGTCCTACCTGCCTGGAAAGGACACATGAATGAATGAGTATGTTGACTGTGCCCCCAGGGCCACTTAGAGGGGTTTGGGAAGGGGCTGGGCATCAGCCAAATCCCTTCAGGGCAAGCATGGAGAGGTAAGAGGTCCTTTTTTAGATTTCCCCACCAAAGCCTGTGCCCAGAGTCCTTCTACCTCTTCCTGTGTAATAAAGAGCAGCAGTGCCCGAGTCCTTCTACCTCTTCCTGTGTAATAAAGAGCAGCAGTGCCCGAGTCCTTCTACCTCTTCCTGCGTAATAAAGAGCAGCAGGAGGGAGCTTCCAGCCTGAGGGGTTGCTGAACTTTGTCGACGCTGGGAGGTAGGATACGCTCTTCCCTACAGGAAGAGTTCCCATCACCTTGCCTGGAAAGCAGGATATGGAAGCAGCACAGAGAAGTGGGGGAAAGCTCTGTATCACTTCCTCTGAGTACTGGGAGTAGAGTGAGCGGATGTCTTTTCCTCAGAGGAGGTGTGTACTAATTCCCAGCATAATGCTTTCAGTTCTTTTCCAGCCCCTTGCAAAGTCTGTGTATCTCTGCTCCTTTTACAGTGAGTTCCTCAAGAATACCATATGTATTTCTTGGGATGAGACTTTCTGATGTTGAGCAAAATGTTGGATGTCACTCTCTCTGTCCATTAGAGGCAGGGACAAGACATCAAAAGTTTTCCCATCATGTGATTGAAACGTCTTGTATCCAAGTTTTCTACGTGCTTAGATCTTTGCCTCTGTCTTGCTTGATAGGTGGTTTAGGAGGTGTGTATTTGTTTTTGTGATTATTTTGACTTGCTTTTTCTGAGATGAATGGTTAGGGTATCTGAATATGGAGGGGTAAGAACAGGGTGTACTTAGTGTGCCACTCAATATTTCAGTCACTCTTCCATTCACATTCCATTGCTCAGCAATATTTATTGAGCACCTATCTTGTGCCAAGCTCTGTGCTAGGAGCTAGGGATACCTCAAGGAGAAAGGCACATTTCCTGCCCCCTAGTGGCTTACAGTTCAGGAGGAAGACAGACATGTAAGTGCCTAATTATGGTATGGGATGTGAGCTACAATAGAGCTAGGGTCTCCTGACTAGTTTATAATTGAATAATAAGATTACCCAAAAGAGCAAGAAAAAACTGGCTGGCTTCTCTCCCCTCTGCTCTCTGCTTTACTACCAACCACACTGTTACTATGCAGAATGTCATGGAGGTACTGCCATGATCTTAAATTCACCAGGTAAGGTGAACTTCATTGCTACAAGCACTGTTACAGCAGAATCTATTTCCATTTCCTATTGGAGACTCATTTTCTCATTCCAGCCTCAGAATTTTCCTCCTTTGTACCTACCAGAGAGGAGTCACTATGCATGGTAGAAACTTTTATTGAGCAGTTCCATCTCTTGCAGAGAGATCTTTGGAACCAGACCTATAGAGTACATCTCCCTCAAGTACATCTGCTAGGAAATAGAGCTAGCTTTGTAATGTAGAGGCTACCCTTGCAATCAGAGTCAGAGATGGGATTTTTGTTGGTGGTGAAGGGGAACCCTTGTGATTGCTGACCATGGAATACTGTCTATAAGCACTTAGGTTTGAATCTTTTTGGCCCAGATACTTTAGCAGTGGTTTGTGTACATCCACCACCCTTTGCTGTCTCTGAAAAATAAGTTTGTTCCTGGGATCTGGGAAGAATGATCAGTGTGGCAGCAAGTGTCAGGCAGACCCCTCCCCTCCTTCTAACCCCTCTGTTTTTTCCTGCCTTGGATTTTCCAAGAAACTGGGAGGTTCCACATAATCACTTCTTTAGGCTGTCATTGAATGTTTGGGTTAAAATGCAGATATGGGAGTGGCAGCAAATTAGAAGTCATTACCACTCATTAACATTCTAACTCAAATTAATAGAGTATATTAGCTATTCAGGCAACTAATAAGGCCCTGGGAAGTTTGTATTAATTAGGAACAGAGGAGCCAGAGGCTCAGCAGAGGGCTGAAGGAGCTCACTAGGGTCACACACTGCAAGCAGACAGCCCTTCCTTGCCTCTGACACTGGCTGAGGGCCCCCTTCCAGGTGTCAACCTCAAGAGTGGGGACCTGGACAGAGCCTGAATTCATGGAAACTCATAAACTGTACCTACCATTTGCATAGCTAACTAAACTCTCCCCTGACCTGGCTATGCAGAATTTTCACCTGAAATACTTCTTCGGAGTAACAAGGTCCATACTGATAATAACTTGCCCAAGTTCCTGGCTAGGGAGAAAAGGCAAGTGAGATGTGGGAGGTTATGGTGGAGGGGAGCTCACATGTATGTGCACATGCAAGTGCAAGGTGCCGATCTGGGCCATTTCTCTTATTCAATCCTCCTGGCGATCCTTTCTTATAAATATCATCATCTCCACTTTACATTGGAGGAAACTGAGGCAGAGAGGGAATTTTAATTCAGTCTTCCCCTGGCCTCAGCAACTTCTGGGATCATGGGATTTCCGAGGTCCCCGCTGGCACTTTGGGCTGTTCTAAATGGATTTGTAAATAGGCACCTCCTTTGACTCTCACTGTGTCCCCTTAGTTCTGGTACGTCAGAATTCAGGGAACAAATCTGTCTTCACTCACTGCACACCCTTCATCATTTATGAGACCGTAATCATAAATCTCCATTTTCATCTTTCCGTTTGGAAAAGATTAGTCCTTTCAATCAATTTCAGCCTTTTTATAAAAAACTCAAGAATAAATAATAATTATCTCATTCACAATTCTGACCTAGTACCTAACACCCTATAACTCGCTCAGAGAGCAATTTAGAATGTTAAATAACTACAAGGTAGTAATGGTCTTGCTTTTCATCATCTCTGCAGGAGGAGCTATATGTGTGTTGGGGGGGGTGTTGCGGAGAGGTTAGGATGGGAGACTGATGGAAAGAGGTAGAACATCATAGGCAGGATAGGTTAATCAGCTAATGTGTTTCTATACCTCCGCTAACTGAGAGAACCCTGCCTTCTCTTTTGAAATTTATACTAAATTTGAATATTCTCACAAAAATAATGTTTTTTTCCTTCAAAATCAGAATCAGAGTGGTAACAACATGCAGAAGTAAATGGGCACATTAGCATTCCATTTCTAACTTTTGAAAATGGCAAAATTGTAGTTTAGCCAAAGAAAGAAAAGAAGTATACTCAGGCAATCGCTGTAAATGTTTCCGGCATTATCAGTGAGAGATTTTGGGAGGGATGTGGGAATGAGCTCCACAGTGAGTTGGAGGTGAGAGAGCAGGGTGGGGATGGTTCAATTTTCTTGCTGGGATTTTTACAGATTCTTCAGTCAGGATTAAGGGCAGTTTTGAACCAAAGCATGAAGTCAGGTACCAGATAGCAGAGAAGAATGAAAAGGAATGTTCTCACACGATTCTTTCCAAGGCTTCAGCAAAATGATCACTGTGATCCCCCAATCAGATTTCTTGGCTTGCCCAGTGTCTGGCATGACCCCATCCTTGTGAGACATAGGAGGAAGCTGGCCTGAGGCAACCACCCCTGGCTCCCGGTCTTGTGTCACTTCTCTTAGGCTGCACATTCTCAGAGCTGGAAGGTTGATGAAAATGGGGCTTTCCACTCATTCATTCGCGTGAATGAATGGTATGAGTCTGGAGTTCTGCTAGAGAGCTGGGATGTAGTGGCCAATGAGGTAGGCACAGCAACCCTGCTAGTGGGATTGGACTGCAGTGGGATTTTCCAGATGACAAGTCCTGTAACCAAGAGACCAAGAGATTTGCCCACAGTCCCACTGCTGGTTTGGGAGCTGAGAACAGATTCTAGCTCTCCTGCCTCCTAATTGAGTTCAGTGCTAGCTCTCCTACCCATATACAATTTTATTTTCTTTTTTCATGGCATTTCAATGAAATTGGAAACTCCCAAGGAATAAGGACCTTTATTCCTTTTTTGGCTCCACATTATCCAGCAGGGTAGAAACCCAATCAATACCTGTTCCCACTGTGGCCAATTTCAAGCCATCACTGTCAGATTGCTGAAGGCAGGTGAAGAGTTGGGAAGAGATGTGAACGGCAAACCATGATACAGTATTTCCACCGTATATGTACAAGAAACAAAATAATGTCAGGAGCATAGATAAGAGTAAAGGGTAGAAAATAAAATTAGGAAGTGCTAAGTTCTAAGTATTTATTGCCTTTGTTTTTTACATAATTTATTGAATTGTAAGTTTATATATTTTAATTTTTAATAATGATTGTGTTGAACAACTGGCATGAGCCATGTCAGCACAACACTGGTGACCAGGGGCAACAGGAGGTCACTACAGTCACCATACCTTGACAAGCATGCTTGGTGAAATACCATTTCTAAAATAATGGTATTTTATTTGGTTAGTATCCAAAGGCATGGCAGCATTCACCAGGATGTCAGTCTTCTAGGATGTTAGCACAAAACACTGGACAAAGGGGGGAGTCCCTTGGCTCTAAGCTGGTTTCTTGTAAAATATCCATTTGGGAATTCTCTTCCACTGCTTCAGATGAGGTCTGCATGGTTGTGCATTCTCCCTTCCTAGTTCCCTGGTCAGGTTTGACAAAGCAGACTGGGGAAAACTGCAGAAAGATCAGTGAGTTTGGCTGCATGAGTATGCTACTGAAATCCCCCCTTGTCCAAAGTTTCACTTTCCATGCTTTCAGTTACCCGTGGTCAACCACAGCCAAAAATATTAAATAGAAAATTTCAGAAATAAGCAACTCATAAATTTTAAATTGCATGCCATTCTGAGTAGCATGCTAAAATATCTCACTGTCCTGCCCGGGACATGAATCATCCCTTTGTCCAGTGTACACACACTGTATACACTATCTACCTGATGGTCACTAGCCACCTCTCTTATCAGACTGACTGACATTTATATAGGTTTCAGTACTATCTATGGTTTCAGGCATCCACTGGGGGTCTTGGAACATATCCCCTGCAGATAAGAGGGGACTACTGTAGTTTGGATTAGGATTGGCTGCAAGAGACAGTAAACCCCAAATGCCAGTGGTTTATTCAAAACAGATATTCATTTTTCTCTCATGTGCAAGTCCCCAAACAGACAGCCAGCATTGGATTGGCCATAGTTCTTCTCCAAAACCCTTAGAGATTTGAATCCTTCCAGCTTTTCTCTCACCCATTCTTAAGGTGAAGCCCTTTCTTCGTGGCCCATCACATCTAGTTTCCGAGCAATAGAATGGAGGAAATAATAAAGAAGAAAGGGGAAATTTCCTGAAACCTGCATCTGATGCTTCTGCTTACACCTCTTTGTCCAGACACTGTCATGTGGCACACCTAGCTGCAAGGGAGGCAGGGAACAAATTTTTATTTTGGGCTTCTCTGTGCTCAGATGAGAATCTGTTATGGAGAAAGGGAAGGACAGATGTGGGGGACAGGTGGTAGGGTCTGCCACAATGGGAATGGAAAGACAGTCATAGGATTTTTTTCTCTCCCATCTCAAGCTCTGCACATAAGTTCTCATTGGCCATGCCTTATGACTGTGTGGAGCAGTGTCTTGCCAAAAGTCACTGACCCTATATGACCAAGTTGTGAGCAATAAAGCTGTTTCTGGAGTGGAGCTTCATACCATTGCATCTTCCTATTTCTTACCACCCTACTTTGCTACATTTATGTCATCATTTCACCCTAGGGAGTCCACATAGTGGTTTAGAGCAATGCCTCTCATGCTATTTGTTGTAAAGGATCAGAGGTTTTTTTTTTTTTTTTTTAAATTTCCGGTTGATTGCAGACCAATACATGTCCTACTGTATGACTGGCATTCAGATCACACCATGTACCCCTCTTCATGCAAGTTGGACACCTCCAAGCCCTTTTTATCAAGAGGAGTCATTGATTATGCGTGTAACAATGTGAAATCACTACAAAAGTTTCTAAATGCTTGTCCTCAGTTTCTGTACTTATCTCAGCACAGATCAGTAATATACAGTTCACAGACCAGTGCTGGTCCATGGACCACACTTTGAGCAGTTCTGGTTTGGAGATGATTTTGAGGTCACACACATTAGTGTTCAGAACTTAGCTCTACTTCTTGCTATTGGTCTGGTCAGTTTCCTTGACAGTAAGTGGAGATGATAATAATACTTAACTCATGGGTTTTGGTAAGAATGAATAAGGTACTATATCTAAATATATAGTTAGTGGAATGCTAACATAAGGTAAGTGCTCATTACATACAGACCTTTATTTATTATTTAGGATAATGCAAAAATAGAAAGGATATACTGTATATAAAATGCTAACAGTGGTTATTTCTGGGTGGTAAAACTTGGGTTGATCCTGATTTTTCTTGATATTTTTCTCTGTTCTATAAGTTTTCCACAATGATCATAAATTACTCTGTAATCAGGAAAACAGTCATTAAAATTTGTTATGCTGTACCTATTTTCTCTGCATGAAATTTTTTTAGGCCAGAGTTTAATATTCTTTCTCAATAACCCTATCTATGCACACATATTTAATAAAATTGGTTTTGCAAACAATTTCCAATCTTTCTTTGATGTTTTGTAAGCATCTACCTAATATTCATATATTGCAATTTCCAACAGAGGAAAACACAATCTACAAAACTTGCCCCTGCTGGTACTGGAAGCTCTGGGGATGCGTCAGGGCTTTCCTCTTACGCCCTCCTCACCTGACGCGGCCTCAGCAACCTGGACTTTTCTGTTGATAGCTGTGAATCACAGGGAAGCTCAGCTTTCAGAGCAGGAAGAGCAGGAAGTGGCTTCACACCCACAGGGCACCCCAATCCTACCCGCAGACACAGACAGGGGGTGCTGTGTCCCCTTGAGGCTCCGCATTGCTCAGACTCCACCACTGGTGGTTTCGTGCAGGCAGCAATACAGAGGATACATTAAAATAGGGATGGGAGAGGCTGGGAAATAAATATGAGGATCATAATCAAGAGATCCTTCCTTTTCAAATCTTCACAAATAAAGTCCTTGCTGAGGCCTTCAAGTCAACCCACGTTGCATAGCTCTCTGAGTAAACCTCACCTTGAATGCAGTTCAGAGACCACTACATATTTTGAAGTACCTTTTTTTTTTTTCTCCCTAGGAGGAAATGTATTGAGATGAAAAAGAAGAGAGAAATTTAAGTTTCCCCCGACAGCATTTTAGAGATTTATAAAATCCTAATTGTCTCAAATTCTTCCAAACTCTAAGAGGGCATTATTACCACTTAACATTTATTATTGTTGACATTTGTTTGGAAAGACTATCTTTATGACCTAGTAGTGTTGCATGCTTTTGTGTTAAAAATATTCTGTAGGGTACATTGAAATCCTGTGTATAACCAAAGCTTAGAGTAAATATTTACCAACAGAGAGATAATTTTGACAATTCTAAATGATTATAGAGATTTGTAGCTATGTATCTGCCTCTATGTCAACATGTTATTGGTAATAGCTATGATTTGTTCACTTCCAAGTCCTTGGTCAATAAAAGAACCCCCAGTTATAGCCTTAATCCAATGGAAAAAATGCAGTCCATTTTGCAGGTTTCTGGAAATTTGCTGAGATGACAATAGAGTGCTGAGTCACTTGTGTAGTCTGAAAGTAGTTTAGTAGATTTCCCTGAGTGGCTCTCAGAGAAGCTGTGCCCTACAGCCATCTGACATTACTGGGAGGTAGACTGGGTACATCCCAGCAACCCCTGTGAGCATCTAAGTTACTCGCATGCTGAGTCAGAGAAGGGAGTAGGGTTATCCCAATACAGCAGAGCGAGGGTCTGGGAGACATGAGGACGGCTGGCTCCAGCTTTTAGTTTTCTTCCAAAGGCAAGAGGCTGGGGTCTCAGAGATGGGAAAGCTCCATAGAAGGTTATTATACTGCTCTAAATCCCCATAAAATCTTTGGTCAAACTCTCTAAGTTTTACAAGAGGGACCCACTGGCTCAAGTCCACTGGTTCAGCTCCTAGTTTGGACTGAGGCTGCAAGTCGTGTGGGGGGAGATCAGAAGGGATGAGGACAGAAGGAAGCTGGAGAACTTGGAAGACTTTCTTGACCAATGTCTGTCCCTTTCCCTTTTCCTCTGAATAACCCCCATTTGGATCACTGAGGACAAGTTTGGTAATATTTATTTTGCAGTTCTTAAGGTAGAAGGGACTTCAGCTGGCACTTTACCTCCTGTGTTTCTACGGTTGTCATTCTCTCTTTCCAACTGGCTGGGTAACTTCTTGGCTCTCATGTGTTTTACAAAGCTTGTACTTTCTGTAGTGGAGCTCGTTTCTTTTGCTTTTTCTTTTTATATGAAGTTTTATTCTCAAAAAAAAAAAAAAAAAAAAAAACCACCAGGAAACTAAGATGTTATTTGACAGCACTCGCTTGCCTCAGTCTTTATGAAGAACAAATTCCAAACTAATGAACAACTTCCTTCCTACACTCTGAGTCACTCAAAGGAGGCAAGGAGGCAACCTCCATTGTCAAAATGAGGAGCTCCATCAGCTGATTGTGACTCCAGACGGCAGGGCAGTAGTTTTTCTTGGGAGAGCCTGGTACTGCTAGAAGAGCTTTGCTTACACAGCAAAAGACATGCACATGGGTCTCTTCCCTTAAGATGCACTGGCCTCACATGTTTGGGGACAGCTGCGCAGGGACACCTGGTATGGCTGGCAAGGCTGGGTATACATGGCCCCCAATGCAGGCAGCTCATTTCAAAGGAAGATATTTACCTGTGGTTCAAGGCCTAGCAAAGTGGAACACACTCTCCCCTCCCCTTCTTTCCCTCTTGCTTGCCAGCTTCTGTGGTCCAGGGGACAGACCCCTCCCTGCAGGATGAATGCTGGTGGCTCAGACCACATCTGGCCTCTGGCAGGTGTGCCAGTGAAGGAAGAACTTAAAGCAAAGCTGCATTCATTTCAAGCTCCATTAGGGGCATGCACCGGGTGAGGAAATCAATGGGAGAGATGAAGCTGGCAAGAACAGAACTTCCTTTTCTCCGTTTCTAGAATGGAATTGACCACAAATAATAATAGGGCGGAAATCACCAAACAGTCCCCATTTTAAAAACAAAGAAATTTAAAAAATCACATCCCCAAAACATTTTTTTTTTTTCACGAAGCATAGCTAAAAAAGATAACTGCCGCTTTATCCCTTTTTTCTTCACATTGACAAAACAGCAGCCAGGACTCAGGATCACGGTATGCCATTGTGAGAGTGCGATGCTTTGTATGAAGCAGAATTATCGTTTTGAGGTCACTGCAGCCATTTGAAAGGATAAACTCTTGAGTATCAATCATATTGACGATTCATCATAATTTGCTAGATAATAGAAAACCATTTTACAGTTTTGCTTTCAGAAGTCTGTAAAGAGAGGGTTTCCATAGGAAGTGGTTAACCACTCACAAGTCATCCTTGTCCCTTGACAAAATACAATAGAAAAGGTATTTTGAGAGAAGAGTTAGACAGCAGTATAGTTTTGATGTTTGTAAATAAGCTTGGTTAATCAATTCTTACTCTTTTTCATACAATTTGTGGGTTTATAGGCAGTTCCACAAAAGGAATAGTTTTTTCCCTCTGACTCTCTATCAGTCATTTGATTTCTTTTATACAGTTAATCTCGGCTGTCTCATTTTCACTCATTTGAAGGCTTTTCTCTGCTTTTGTTGTCTGGCTGTAATGGCTGCGGTAGCCAGCAGGTGGCACTGTGCTAGCCGAGGGGCCCCTGATGGAGGCGGACTTGCTGGGCTAAGCCCGTGCCAGGCGAATCCCGGCCAGGGAGCGGGCAGAGGCGAAGGTGAGAGCATGACAAAAGGAATCGCGGGGGCAAGAATCTTGCATTTCGCTTACCAGCTGACCTGTGTTGAACTCACAGAAGCTAGTTTCGATCACCACGTAACTGGAATTGAGATGAAAAGTGGACATAACGCAGTAGGAAGGCAAACAAATTGAGGGGAGATGCACATGGATCACCCAAAATTGGCTGGAGAATCCAGGTAATCTCTGCTTCATTAACGCTCCTTCTAGCCTTGTTGAAGAAATTAAATTTGAGCAGTTCCTCGAATCATCAGTAAAGAAAATCAGTAACAGATTGATTGATACCTTGCACTATCAATGAAAATTAATCTATCCCTGATTTAGGTACAGCCAGAGTAGATGTGGATTTCTGGCTGTCTTTTTTTTTTGCTTTTTTGTGACCGGTAAGGGGACTGCAACCCTTGGCTTGGTGTCGTCCGCACCGCGCTCAGCCAGTGAGTGCACCGGCCATTCCTATATGGGATCCGAACCCGCGGGGCGCTGCGCTCCCAGCGCCCGCACTCTCCCGAGTGAGCCACGGGGTCGGCCCCTGGTTGTCTTAATTTAAAAGTTAAACAATGTAAATTCTCCACTTTGCCCCGTTATCATCGTGTATAATTAGGCAGAGAGTCTTTTTCCTAATGCCCCTCCCCCACCCCAAAGAAAGGCATATAGAACAGAAAACCCATTTCTTGGAGGGAGGGGAGGGAGGGTGACATTAACACAGCATTTTTATCCTCTAGCTCATACACCAACCATCAGGTAGGTATTAAATATCTTCCCCTTATGTGCCCAGCACTGTGCCCTGCACTCTGGTAGTTGAGAAGTAGAAGCCATAGTGTTCCCCCGGAGTCTTTGCAGAAGATCCCTGATTCAATTACCGGGTGATGCTTGTCACATGTTGCACAGATATAGCTGCACCCAACCCCTTATTAATTTAATGGATTCCTGTAGTCAGTTCTCCAGGGACGTAGAGTTGAAGCTACTGAGATTCAGGGGAAGTATGGGAAGTGTGGGTGTATTTATAAATGCATCTCCCATTACTCCCAGGTGCTGAAAGCAAGAAAGGGTGCTCCCATAGCAGATAAGGACAGAGTGAACACTGCACCAAGAAGCCGTCATCATTTTCCCAATCACTTACGCTTTTTATGACACCTAGGAGAGAAAACTTATTCATTTTTGTGTTCTTTGTCCATCCTGGAGTTCCTACTGGCCCATTTTGTATGACTTTTGTTGTTGTTGTTGTTGTTGTAAAGACTGACTGCTTTCAAGTCACCTATATGAAGCAGTTGCTTTGCTTAGGGAATGATTTTTTACCCCCCATGTTCAGAGGCAATAACTATTTTTCACCAACTGTCTCTCAAATATAAATCATGTATCATAAACTCATAGCCCAAATTCAATCTCAGCCACAAAAATACTGTCTTGGGTCAACAAAGTGTTGAAAACGTTTTTAAATCTGAAGGCCTTGAAAGAGCCACAACCCTTTCCGTTTTCAGTAGAGGCCACTAATCCCTGTTGTTTTACATCTAGTCTGGTTCACATACTTGTGATCTTTGCCTGGCTCCGGGGCCTGAAATCCACACCTGTGTACTGCATTGAAGGCCAGCACCTTCTCATAAAACAAATTTAAAATAAATAGGGAGAAATCCCATACACTGTTCACAGGAAGGTAAATTGGAAAAACTTCTCTAGAGGCCTACTTGGCAATATAATGGAAGCCTTATTATATGCGGGACCTGTTCTGTGTGAGAACTGGATTGTGCAGACCCCAGAAGGAGGCCTGCTTGCCCTACATGTTGAGTATGCCCTGGGAGCAGAAGTATGTTTGACTACTGTGAGGAATGGCAGGCTCTGGTTAGTCTAACAAATCTGTTCAATGGAGATCAGTTAAAAATATTTCATCAAATAACAAAAATCCTTAAAAAGAGCATACCCTTCAACCCAACAATTACATTTATCTGTAGGAATTTTATCCTAAGGAAATCTATAAATGAGCGTGGAAATGTTTAGCTACAAGGATGTTCATGACAGCATTGTTCATAGAAGTTATAATTGAAAACAACCTAACGTCCAGCAATAGGGCTTTCTGAATAAATCATGTGACAGCTCATCAGTGGAATACTATGCAGCCATTAACAATGATATGTAGGTGACTTACAGATATAGAAGTCTATTTGCATTTTAGTAAGTTGATTACAAAACAGCATGATCCCACGTTTGCAAACATAAATATGCACATACTTGGTGTGGTAGGCAGCCTCTAAGATGATGTCCAATGATGACTGCCTCCTGGTGTTCACAGCCCGTGTCATCCTCTACCCTGGCTTACTTTGTTTCTAACCAGCAGAACACAGCAACACTGAGGGATATCAGCTCCATGACTAGTTTACACATTTTGTGACTTCCGTCTTTCTATCAGACTCTCTCTGTTGACTTCTTGCCTTCTTCCCTGTTGGAAAGGCCCACATGGTGAGGGACTGAGGGTGGTCTCTAGTGAACAGCCATCAGGAAACTGAGGCTCTCAGTCCAGCAGCCCATAGGGAACTGAATCCTGCCAACAACCACTGAGTGAGCTTGGAGGTGGATCCTTTCCCAGCTGAACATTTAGATGAGACCCCAGCCCTGGCCAGCACCTTGACTGCATGCTGTGAGAGACCTTAAATAAGAGAATCCAACTTAGCTGTGCCCAGATTCCTGACCCACAGAAACTGTGAGATAACAAATGTGTGTTGTTTTAAGCTGCTAAGTTTATGGTAATTTGTTGTGTAGTAAGAGATAACTAATACCCAGGGCAAGAGGTCTGTAGGTAAATACAACAAAGTATTAGATGTCATTATGTCTGGATGACATAAATGGTAGCATTCTTAAAATATTTGAGGGCAACAAATCACTTTGATGCGGTACTGGCAAGCTTTTATATTTTATTCTGATGAAAAATTGATATCTGACACTGTCATTGAATAAACAGAAGGGTGACTTAACAGTTTGCAATTTGTTTGGTTGCTCTTATACACTTTTGACAGAGCTGTCTTGTCTTTAAGACATACTCTATATTTATGGGGAGAGGGTGTTGTGATTTGAGGTGGCTTTAATTCACATATTTTTCTTTTTCTTTGTCACAGGTTGGGTTCCCTGGAAGCAGACACTGGGTGGTGTTTGGGTGACAAGGTGTTTATTAGGGATCCACACCCATGAAAGAGGGCAGGAAGCAGGACGGTGCAGAAGGGGAAGCTGAGCTGTAGTGCAGGCTCCGCACAGCCTCGTCCAACCCAGGGTCTTAAATGGGACTGCAATGTCTGGGTCTGTAGCCCTGCCTCATGGCGGCACAGGGTGCAGGCTGCCCCCAGGAAGGGAGTGACCTCTGGCTTGATAACTCTCTGCCCTGACACAGGCCTGGAAGGAGCTGACCGCTGGAGGGTGTCTGTAGTCTGCACCTCCTGCACGGGGTGGCACGTCCTTCCTTGAATGTGGTTGTGGGCAGCTCATTTCTGCAGAGACCACAGTGGAAGGGAGGGGAGGAAACTATTAACAATAACAAAAGCTACCAAAAGCTTGGCCAACCACACAGGGAACTCTAGCATATTTGGCCCATCAGAGTTTTCCCCCATTGGGTGCAAAAGGCCAGATTTTTATACCCCTGCAGTGGTCACTGGATGTGGACTGACCCAGGAGGGGCAGCCTCAGGTGAGGCCAAGCTCTGCGGCTGAGGCAAGCCCTGGAGGAACGAACGGCTGGAGGTGGCCTACTGACGGCGCTCGCCTCAGCTGCAGCACCGGTCCTGCTTCCCGTGGGATCTGGGTGGACGTCTCCATGTCCACGGTCCACTATTCGGACCACTCAGATCCACTGCTTCATATACATTCTGGGAGCAGTTTCTCCAAGATCCCAGGGAGCTGCCTCCCTTCCCTCCCTGGGGAACTTAGGAAAGGAAGGTTAGCAAGAGCTCCAGCCACTGCAGCTGGTCTTGGGGGCCTCACCTGGGGCTCTTCATTCTCTCTTCCACCCTCCACTGCCCCTGTGCTGACCTCAGGGGCTTACCTGCTAAAGTGAGCCAGCCAGGGTCTGAGCTCCCGGTCACCACACCTTCCTCAGGCCAGGGTTGCGGTGTCCCGCGCTACCGTCTCGCCAGCAAGAACGACGCGGCACACAAAGGATCCTTCTGCAGATCAGCTTTAATGCATCTTGAGAGGGAGAGCATAAGCTTGCCAAAAATGGAGACCCCGAGCGAGGGAACCCGCGCCCTTTATATAGAGACTGCTCCTCGCCTAGGACGTGCTCCTACCTTATTGGTGGCTGCCTAATCGGCCCAGGCGTGTTACCGAGCAGCCCTGCCCTCCACCGGAAATCAGCGCCATCTTGTAATGGCGATTTCGGGCAGCTCCTCACATCTCCCCCTTTTTTATCATTTAAAGCGGCTGGTACAAGCTCGGCGGTCGCGGACAAATTAGCCAGCGTTCCTGTCCTAGGTCGTCCCTCCACAGACTTTGACCTTACCCGTCATAGGTTGACCCTATCGCCACCGGGCACCATGTCTTAGGTTGGTTCAAGTCTGGGGGAAGTTGCCCGTCTCTGGACACACTGGAGCCTGTTGTTACACATAGACCTGTTTGAGCAAGGGCGAACTCCTCTGAACAAGCTTCAGGGAGGCCAGCCAACAGGAAGGGGGAAGGGGAGTCAGAGCAGGCTAATCCTTAAGCATGGACAGCCAAACGTCAGGGTTGGCCCCCTGTTCCAGGGCTAGAAATGCCTGGGCGATGACTACCCTGTCTCTCTGGGTCTGCCTGAAGAGGTAGCATTATACTGGGTACCCATATAAGGCGAAAAGGTAAAGTAATTTTTTAGTGCCCACCCCGCCTTTTTAGACTGGCAGCCCGTCCAGGGCGGGGTATCTCCCTCCCTTCTGGGGCTCAGGCAATACGGGGCCCATTTTGCCTGAGAGGGAATACTGGTATTGTTCTTTGGATCAAAAGCAGGCCACACTCCAGACAGCCAAGAAGCATTGGCCGACCCTGGATGTTCTGGCCTATCAAACCACGCCGCGGTTTGATTATAAAGCTTTATGCATGGAATCTCAGACCAGGACCGATTAGAAACCATCCAAAAACATAGACTGCCTGTTAAAGAAAAATTTCGACTTTTTCCAATACCCGCTATCTCCGTGTCTTCAGGTAGATAAGGTAGATCCAAAGTCTTATTAGAACTGAAAAACCGAGGAAACAACCTAGTATCATGATGAACTGGCATCGGGAGGGGGAAGGTCGACAGTATCCCCCAGCGCGGCTCGCCCAAGGCCGTTGGGGTCTTGATCATCACCATCAGAATAGGGAGGAACAGCCAGATCTTCCAGCTCAGATGGGGTCTTGGCGCCATCCTTCCGTTCTGGGACCGTCCTGGTAAGCCTCTCAGGGACCCAGAAAGGGTTATCTTCATTCTGTGGGAAAACACACACAGCTCCCCTGGATCTTATAAGAATAGGATCCGGTCCTTTCCATTCGTTAGACAACGCATCTTTCCATTTTACCATTTCTTTTGGCCTGTCTGGCTCTGAGCAATGACGCTCGGCCGCTGTTTGTCCATGCTCATCTAAATTCAGGTAATTTAAAGTAAATAATGCCAGGGAAATCACTGTCCTTGGTACTGGAGGAAGTTCCTTCATAATTCCCCCTTTTTGTTTTTGTAAGTATGATTTTAATGTGCGATGGGCACGTTCTACGATACCTTGTCCTTGGGGGTTATAGGGTAGGCCAGTCAAATGGGTTACTTCCATATAATGGCAGAACTGTCTGAATTTTTGGGAAGTGTAGGCAGGTCCATTATCTGTTTTAAGGACCCTGGGCTTACCCCAGGCACTCCAGGCCTCGAGACAATGTTGGATTACATGGGAAGCCTTCTCTCCCGATAGGGGAGAAGCATGTAAAATACCAGAACAAGTGTCAATGGACACATGTAAATACTGGAGTTTTCCAAAAGAGGCAACATGGGTAACATCCATTTGCCAAACCTGCAGCGGTCTTACGCCTCTTGGGTTGACCCCCACATGAGATATAGGCAAAAATTGGCAACAGTTTTGACATTGGGTCACTATTTCTCTAGCTTCTTTTCTAGTTAAGGAAAACTGACGGCGCAAGGTTTCGGCCGTTACATGAAACCGTTCATGGAAGCTTTTAGCAGCTTCCAGATTGGAAGACATGGCAACAGCAATCAGCTTTGTAGCTTTGTCGGCCAGGTCATTTCCTAGTGCCATAGGGCCAGGGAGACCTGAATGTGCCCGTATATGAGTTATATAAAATGGGTGTCGCCGAGCTAACAAGCAATTTTGAATTTGTTGAAAGACGCAAGCCACCCTACTGGATGGCTTGATGATACCAGCAAGCTCAAGATGATTAACTGCATTTACTACATAATTAGAATCAGAGACAACATTTACAGGGCCAGAAAAGGTCTGTAAAACCTCTAGGACTACCAAACATTCAACAACCTGGGGGGAGGTTTCAATATACCTTTTGGAGACAACCTGACCGTCAATCACATAGGCTCCAATCCCCGTCTTGGAGCCATCAGTATAGACTACCAAGCCATCTATTAAGGGCACAGAGGATGTTACCCGGGGAAAAACCACCGCTTGGGACAAGGCAAAATGCAAAAGAGGGTGTTGGGGATAATGATTGTCTATCTGCCCTGGAAACGAGGCGACCAATATGGCCCATTCATTGGAGGCAGCCGTCAGGGCTTGAACCTGAGGCAAAGTATAGGGAACTATCATCTTTTCTGGATATTTGCCAAAGTGAGTGAGAGAGGCCTTAAGTCCACGTAAGGCAAGCCGTGCCAGAGCATCGGGATACCAATCAATGATTTTTGCTGGTGAAGCATTGGGATGGATCCACAAAAGGGGGCCGTTTTGCCAAAGCACAGCAGTAGGCAGTCCCTTCGTTTTACAAAGGCACAAGGAAAAGGGCAATGTATTAACAAGACGTGTCAATTGAGCTCCCTGTATGGCCTGTTCTACCAACCGCAAGGCCTGTTCTGCTGGCGGAGTGAGGGACCTGGGAGAAGTCAGATGGCTATCACCCTCAAGAATGTCAAACAGCGGCTTCAGGGCCGCAGAGGGGATTTTTAGAAAGGGTCTGAGCCAGTTGATGTCTCCCAACAATTTTTGAAAATCATTTAGAGTTTGTAAGTGGTCCCTTCTTATCTCCACCTTTTGTGGGACGATCTTATCAGGGAAGATAATAGACCCCCAAAAATGTCCAGTATTTGCAATCTGAACTTTATCAGCAGCAATTTGTAGGCCCCAGTGTAACAAGATGGACTGTAAGCAAGGATATGCCTTTTGTAAAACTGTCAAATCTTTGTGGCATAACAGGACATCATCCATATAATGAATCAGGATTAGGGAAGGAAACTGGCGCCTCAAAGGCCTCAAAGCTTCTTGAACATATAGTTGACACATGGTAGGGCTATTTGTCATGCCTTGAGGCAAAACCTTCCATTGGAACCTTTTATCAGGTTCCATATGATTAAGTGAAGGGAGAGTAAATGCAAAGCGGGGCTTATCTAGGGGACATAAGGGGATGGAAAAAAAGCAATCCTTAATATCTATAATAACTAAAGGCCAACCTTTAGGTAAGGCGGAGAGAAGCGGAAGACCCCTTTGTACGGGGCCAAAAGAGTTCATCTGTTTATTAATGGCTCTCAGGTCGTGGAGCAATCTCCATTTTCCCGACCTTTTTTTGATTACAAATATCGGGGTATTCCAGGGAGAGGTGGACGGTTCAAGATGTCCAAGCCTTAGCTGCTCCTGTACTATCTGTGTTGCTGCCCTCAATTTCTCGGAGGACAATGGCCATTGAGGAACCCACACCGGATCCTCCGTTTTCCACGGAATGGGTCGTGCTGCCTCAATGGCGCCTAGGAAAAACCCAGACCCTGTCTACCTGGGTTGCCTTCAGGGAGAATGGGTTCAACCCGGCCCTGTTCCCTGGCTCCTAAGCCCCTTCCCTGTTTATGACCCATCTTGGCCATTATCTCCTTAGCTTGAGAGGAGTATTCATTAGACAACTTAACTCCCATCTTTTGTAAAATATCACGCCCCCAGAGGTTAACGGGGAGCGGAAGCACGTAGGGAGTAAAATGTCCCTCTTGTCCCTCTGTCGTTTTCCAGGACAAGGTAGCGGAACTAATAGTAGGACTGGCCTGATAACCGAGGCCTTGTAGAGAATGTGAGGACTTAATGACAGGCCAAGACTTTGGCCACCAATGGGTGGAAATAATACTCTTATCTGCACCAGTATCCATAATGCCTTCAAACAATTTTCCCTCAACCCACAACTTTAGCTTAGGTCTCTCATTTAGGGAGACCATCAGGTAGGCGGAATCCATGCCCGAGGAGCCCATTTTTTCTCGTCCAGGCTCTGAAGGTTTGGCAACCTCTGGAAGGAGCAATAACTGAGCTATCCTGTCTCCTTTGGTGATAGAAAAGACTCCTTCTGGGCATGAGCACAGGACTTGGATCTCGGGGCTATGTTGACAGTCAACTACCCCAGGGTAGACAATAAGACCGTTTAAAGTTAACGATCCTCTGCCAATTATAAGGCCCACGGTTCCAGGCAGTAGGGGTCGAATAGGCTGCACAGGAACCGGCTGGACGCCCATTTGTGGCATTAATAAGAAGTCGGAGGAGGCGTGCAGGTCCAATCCTGTGTGTCTTCCGACAGGCTCTCCTCCCTTTCTCCTCGACTCTGGTTGGCCTTGTCCCCATACTTGTGGGGGCCCTGGGAACGGGGGCCCATCTTCACGTTTTTTTGAACCACTTGGTGTTGTTCTGTGAGCGGCGGAAGGAGTCGCCCTTTGATATCTCTAATGGAACGGCAGAGAGCAGCCTTATGATATCCCTTGGAACAGCGGGAACAGAGGGAGTCTGTACTCTGGGGGCCCTTATCCCTGTCCGGGGCTTGGCAGTCCTTTTTTAAATGTCCCGGTTGACCGCATTTAAAACAAACTCTCTGGTTCCGCCCCTGTCTTGGCTGTCCCTGTCTAGGCAGTCTCTGCGACTGGAGGATGGCAGCTGCCAGCCCTGCATTGGTCAGGGGTCCCCCGAGTTCTCGACAAACTCTGAGCCAATCCTGTACACCTTTACCTTTTCTGGGCGCTATGGCCGCGCGGCATTCCTGGGTCGCCTGCTCAAAAATCAGTTGTTCAACAAGAGGGGCACCCTGATCAGGGTCCCCAAAGATGCGCCCCGCTGCTTCTGTCATTCGAGCCACAAAATCTGAGAATGGTTCCTGAGGTCCCCGAATGATCTTAGTAAGTTGTCCAGAAGCTTCCCCTTTTTTGGGGAGTGCCTTCCAAGCCTTAATGGCAGTGCTAGAAACTTGAACATAAGCACCCCATGGGAAAGCCGTCTGATCAGCGGCAAATGGGCCCTGGCCTGTTAACATATCAAAGGTCCAATCTCGCTGCTCGGGGGTCAGTGCAGCAGCGTTTGCCCTGGCTTGAGCTTGTGCAGCCTCATGCCATAGCGCCTTCCATTCCATGTATTGACCCATGGTAGGGAGCGCTGCCTTAGCCAACATTTGCCAGTCAGCGGGTGTCATAGCCACACCAGCAAACCTTTCTAGCATTACTACAGTAAAATTGGCATTTACACCATATTTTCTAACCGCCTCTGCTAGATCCTTAATTTGGGTGTACTCGACGGGGGCATGAACTCTCCCTCCGCCCTCAACCTCAAAAACTGGGAAGGCAGCTTGAACCTTTTTCCTCACTTTATCAGAGAGGAATGAGAAGGGATTAGAAGACTGCACGTAAGGAGGAGGCGCCGAAGGCGCAGGCCGTGCGGGGGCCACTGGGGGCGGCCGGCATTTCCACTCCCCGAGTGGTCTCCGCCGCCTGTCGGGATGATATCTCTCCTCCTCGTACCTGGCAGCTTCCTCCTCCAAATCGGATTCCTCACTAGGGCTGAGGGGATCGGAGTCGGACTCATCCAGATTTAAATCTTCTAATTCTTGTTTTAAGGCCCCCAGCTCTTGCATAGGGTAGAGGCCTCCTTCTTTCCCTTCCAACTTTTGTCTGGGTTTTGAAATCCCTCCTTTACCGGCAGATATGCCGGGAGTGTCACTTTGTTGTTTTAGAATCTCTCCCTCGTCCGTAGACTTACCGGGAGGGCCCTTTTTCTTATGGGAGACGTCTCTCCTCCTGCGGGTACCCATCCTCTCACTCCGTTCAGTTTCTGACATGCTGTCTTGGACCTCCTCTAATGTATTTTGCCCTACTATCACTACCGGTTTACAGCCCTCATCTTCTAAGCAATTTTTAATAAACTTCCAAATGGTCTTGGTGCCCTGACGGAGGTCTCCCTCCGCGTACTTGCGGTCAAGGTCTCTGCCTAGTTTGTTCCAAGAGCTCAAAGTCAAGGAGCCGGAACAAGCAAACCACGGCGCTACACGATCTACCTCTTTTACAAAATTTTTGAGCACACGGCCCCCTACCTTTATATCACGTTGTCTCAGCACGGCCTCTAACGCGGTAACCATGGACTGAGTGGAACCCATAACGCGCCCCACTCCGTGGGAGGCGCTGTGAGACGCGCCGTTCCCTTACGTACTAGAGGCTCACACAGGTCTCTGGTGCAGCTGCTTATCTACGTCAGTCTGACCACACCAACGGGCGATTTCAAAACCTTTTAAACCAACCAGATTAACCCCAGACCAAGAACAGGCATACCTCTCCGAACTTACCCTCCTGCAGTTCTGAATCCTCCCTGTCTCCAGGGGGTCTCCGAAGGTGCTGACGATGACACAAGTTCCCGGGTTTCGGCACCAGATGTCCCGCGCTACCGTCTCGCCAGCAAGAACGACGCGGCACACAAAGGATCCTTCTGCAGATCAGCTTTAATGCATCTTGAGAGGGAGAGCATAAGCTTGCCAAAAATGGAGACCCCGAGCGAGGGAACCCGCGCCCTTTATATAGAGACTGCTCCTCGCCTAGGACGTGCTCCTACCTTATTGGTGGCTGCCTAATCGGCCCAGGCGTGTTACCGAGCAGCCCTGCCCTCCACCGGAAATCAGCGCCATCTTGTAATGGCGATTTCGGGCAGCTCCTCACATTGCGGCCCTTGTCTGTTTACCATCACAACTGGGCTAGAGAGGACCGGGAGGCACCCAGGGGATCACCTGGGCATGGCACATATTCCCGTGTGTAACAGCAGCTCTGCCTCCTCCTCATATTCAGGCACAATGACCCCTGTCAGGATGCTGAGTCCTTGTTTTGCCTATCCATCCCTGGACCCAAGGAGTTTGAAGTGTCCAGGTGGCAGCCATCACTTATGCTTCAATGGGGCTCTCATTCTGCCCCTGGCGAAAGTGCACCTCCACTGGGAATAGCACTTCCAGCTCTGAAGAAGCCAGGATTGCAGGGACGGGAGGCACAGTGTCCTCCAGAGGGCCATTGGCAGGGATGTGTGTGCTGCACACATCAGCCCAGAAACACCGAGCTTAGGAAACTCCTGATCTTACCGGGTACTGCTGGCCAACATACCCCTCCTCTCCTCCAGAGAGAGATCGTTGCCCTGGAAGGTAAGAAAAAAATCTTCTCCTGGGAGATTTTTATTATCCTGGAATGTCTCTGAGGGTCTCTATCTTTGGGAAGACACTCTTGCCAGCTTCCAAGCTGTCTATTATACAAACCTGCTTGCCAGACCCCTGGTTCAGGAGATAAGCAGAGATGCCAGAATTATGGAGAATTATCTCCAAATGAGGGGACAGTTTCAGAGCCTTCCACTTGGCGTTTTCCACTGTGACAGCTGTCCTCTCACAGGCAAGACACCAATATGGGGTTGCACCAACCACCAGGTATGTTAATCTCACACGTACATTTGGGGCTCCTGGAAGTGACCACGAGGTGGGCCCTACAGAGCCACTGTAAGCCAGAACTTGGCCAGGACTCCACTTGTTACCTGGTCCCTGTGTGCTCCCCACCCTGACAGAGGAGAGGAGGATAAGGACGCTTTAGGTTTCTGAGTATCAATGTTAACCCAGACTAGTGTCCCACAGTCCTCCAGATGTGTGAGTATTCCCCTTTCTCCAGTGTGGTTACCCAAGCGAATGGCTGTAGATCCCTTTGAGGAAGGACTGTGGGAATCTTTACTGTGTGTACTTGGCATGGTGTTGTAGGGTCTGTTTTCCTGGGACTCAGCCACTGCTTCAGTTCTCTGAGTCTGAGAACTGGCTCAGATCCAGAATATGGCTAAGGGAGTGTGGTGTTTTATTGGGGAGACTGCCCTCAGACTTCTCATCATCCGTCTTTGATATTTTCTGATGGTACAAGCTTATAAGTACCTTGATGGCTGCCCATCTATTTTATCCCTAGTGACACCTTGTTCTATTAACTGTCCCTATAACTCTCTGAATTTGCTGTGGGTCAAGCCCCTTTGGGTGCCTCCTTACGGTGATTGTGTCCACCTGGTTTCCAGTGATTAATCACTGCTCCCTGGCCTTTACTATGCCAGGTCCTATCATTCTATGCCCCTCAGTGAGCCCCGTTCTGGAACGGCCCCTCCTACCATCAGCTCTGGCTTACGGAGGAGAGCCAACACTGAACATCTCAGTGATGCTGACACCCCTAACCACTGGCCTTAGAAAACGGTATCTTCTTCACGTCTTCCTTAGAACATCTGAACACCTGTTGAACACTGGGACATCTGTTGAATCTTCTGGCTTTACATGGTATATCCACTCCAGCATGGCTACTTCTCAGAGCCTACTTTTTAATCCCTTCCTCTGGCATCTGCCATGGTAGTTCTAGCATTTCAACTTCATGTAGCATGTTCCATACCTCTAGGTTCCATACTAGTAGCAAGCTGCATCATCTCCTGGGGTCCGCAATGGGCACTTCTTGGGAGAGAGCTCCCAAATCAGTAACCTCTGCCTGATTTCGTCTTATATTCTAGCCCCTTTGATCAACACCCATGAATATTCCCCTGACTCCTGCTAGTGCATGCTGGGTAGAGCTTACAGGCTCTTCAGGGTATAGTCCTTTCCTTTATCCAGGTCCACAGCTGGGTTATGTTGTAACTACCCTACTAATAGACCAGGGGCTGGGAGGTGGTGGGGGGAGATCCTGACTCGGGTATGTGTAGTCTTGTGCAGAGCCAGCAGCTCCTGCATTGGATCTTAGGCCTTAATAGGAGGGTTAAGACTCTTCTGCAGCTCAGAGGGTTCAGAGGAATCTGGGAATTCAAAATTCTAGAGGCATCTGCCTAGAAATTCTCATTGCAAATATCTGGGTCCCATTTTTCCCCATCCAGGATCTTAGCCTTGACATAACAGAGCTGCCTTGGTTGGGGGTTGAACTTCTCTGGAGCATGTCTGCTCTTACTATGAAGTCTTGAATCTGGCCTCAGCCTTCTCTGTTCTCCCACTGTGGGAGGTGAAAGCTTCTTTGTCAGATACAGGAAAGTTCTCTGGCTTTCACACTTCCCTTCAATTGTCAGTTTTTCATGAACTTCTTCTGGAGAATCAATGGTGCTTAACAACAGCCATTCAATCCATTGTCCCCACCCCCACTCTCAGTCACCCTGTTGATAGACTGCACCAGCAATTGCATTCCTTTCTACCAGTATGCCACCCCAGCTCCTCAAAGGAGAGGGTTTTAACAACTAGACTGCTACCTCATGTCAGAGGCTGTCCGTGCCCACCTACGACCAGTGATAGGGTCCTCATTGCCAGACAGGAACCGGTGATCCTGCTCCAAAACTCTATGCTATTGCCTGCTTTCTTGGACCACCTCTGGTACCAGTGATTCCAGGTTGAGTTTTCTGGAAGCAGACACCAAAATGAGAGTTTTTATGGGGACTAACACCTGTGAGACGGAGGAATGGGCAGCAGGACTGGGTGAAGGATGGAGTAAAACTAGGATACAGGCTTGACAAAGTCCCGGCCCATTCCCCCGGGGAGCTCTGGAGCATGTTTGACCCATCCGCGCTGCCCCCTATTGGGGCCAAATAGACAGGCATCAGCAGCGAAGGGCTGGACGTGGCTCCCCGGGAAGGGCTGCGCTCGCTGGAGCAGCTCTCATGGGGTGCACCCACCGTGGCCAGGGCACCCCATCTCCCTGAGTGGGGTGTGTACTACCTGCTGCAGTACACTTGCTCACTGCTTTCTACAGAGTCCGCTAGTGCTTTTCTAGCTAAATTATCAAATAAAGAAAATAAGACAATGCTTATTTTTTATTTCTCGATGAAATTCAAATTAGATCCCCTTTCCTAGTGTATTTACTTCATGAGAATACTGGTTTGGTTCTAATTTCTAGCATGTAAGGTGGTGTGTGTGATCAGGTTCCAAGCATCAGGTTACAAAGGGGTAAATGCAGTCAAACCAGTTTATCAGTAGGTCATTTTTACACCTTTATGGGACCTGTTGCTGCCTCTCAGCCTCTCTCTCTCTTTTTTAAAAAATTGTACATATCTGTGGGGTACTGCATTGAACATCAATACTTATGTGCAATACGTGATGCTCAAATCAGGATAGTTAGTACAATGTAATCATTTTTGGTGACCCTTTACCAATTTCTCCATAACCCTCCCTCCCACTCCATCTTTCCCACCTCTGGTGGTGTCAGTTCTGTTCTCTTCTTTTGAAAGTTCAATGTATTATTGTGATTGTTGTGTCTTTCTTTCTTTTTTTATTTAAGTTTTTTTTTTTAGCTCTCACTTATGAGTGAGAACATGCAGTATTTCTCTTTCTGTGCCTGGCTTATTTCACTTAACATAATTTTCTCTAAGTTCACCATGTTGCTGTGAATGTCAGAATTTCATTCTTTTTTATGGCAGAGTAGTATTCTCTTGTGTATATGTATCACATTTTCCTTATCCAGTCATCCATCGATGGACATTAGGTTGGTTCCCACACTTGGCTACTGTAAATGGAGCTGCAGCCTCTCTTGGGTTGACAGAATCAAGTGCATCTCATATTCACCTGGGATGAATTCAGATGTCATGGCCAATCTGATGGTCCTGGCCCTTGTGGGTAGTGCCATCACATGCCTTTAGTAAAGACTGAGTGACAGGCAGCTCATGACCCCCTCTCGGTGTGGTGTTGACTTGCCCATGCTGTGCTTATTTTTGGAGTTCTCTTTTTTGGCTGGCTCAGATTTGTGGAGCCATTGGAGTCGATCCATTTACGTAAACACTGGCTTATTAACCTGAAACAATCGAAGGGAAGGGGTGTTAATCTTTCTTTTTCCTGTTATCTCTTTGAAAGTTTTCCCTCTGTGAAAGTGCTTATGGGAGGGAATTAGGAGAAGGCTTTTGCTTTTGAAGATACAAAGACCAGCCTGGGGCCTCACCTCTGCTTCTGTCTAATAACATCTCTTTTCAAATAGGAAACATCATCTCCAGACAAGGGCTTTGAGAAGTAACTAGGGAATTTAGTTTCTTTCCAAAAACTATGGGGGAAAAAAAAAACCCAGAGAAAAGAACAACTTGAAAAATTGTGGAGGGTCTGTCTAGGGTGAGGGGAGTAAAGGGGTTTAAAAGCCCCTTCTAGTACGAGATCTTGGTCAAGCTACATAAACTCTCTAAAATTCAGTTTCTTCCTCTAAATAATGAAGATCCCAGCAGTGGCCCATTTCTCAGTCCCATTTTGTAGCAGATGTCTTCGCGTGGGCTGTCAATTCTCTGTCTCCTCTTCCTCCTCCTCCTTTATGCTCATTCATTCCTCAACAGTTCCAGAGTTGCACCCCCTCCATTCCTCTGACGCGGATCCTGTTGGCCTCACCAGTGGCCACCAGCTTGCCAACCGAAGGGTCCCTCTTCAGTCTCCGTCCTCCCAGCCCTCCCAGCAGCATCTGGCTCGGTCGGGCCCGTCTTCCTCTTCAGACACTCCCTCCTCTGGACTTGCAGCCAGTGCGCCCTCTTGGGCAGCCCTTCTCCGGGTCCTTGACTATCTGTCCCTCCTCTGACCAACCAGGGCCCAGTGCTGAGTCTCTTAATATCTTCTCTAGCTACACATTCTCTCCGATGATGTTATCTTGGAGCTCCAAGGCTTTAAATACCATCTACATGCTGAGATTTAGATCTCTAGCCCTGAGCTCACCCCTGAATTTCAGTCTCAGATGTCAACTGCCTGCCTTTCACCTCCACCTGGACGTGTCATCTGCATCTCAAACATTGCTCTTGACTTTTCCTGACTGTGCTAGGTGGTCTGTTGGCAACCCAACACCATTCTTCCCTCTCATGCTCTGCCCTTACCACAGGGGCTGGGACTCTGCCAATTATATTTCCCCAGAACCCCTGCCTATTCGTTTGCAGTTCAGATCCCACCAATAAAAAGCATTTGTATGAGATTTGGAGGGAAGAAGAGAAACAGAAACCAAATGATTGCTTCTCCTAGAGTCTATAAAATGAGAAATTTTGCAGTGGCCTCCAGCATTTTTCTGTGAATTATCTACCTCTGAAACTGAAATTACGGCAAGAATTTCCCTGAACTTCCTGCAACTGCCTTCTCTGAAAGCTGGCAGTAAACCAGGCTAGCAAAGGCACCCCCCTCCCCCCGCATGACCTGTGTCCCTTTTCCCTTTCAAGGGTTTTGTAAGCAGCTACTACCTTAAATCCTTTCCTGCCTAAAATATCTGAAATTTTTTCACTTCTGATACATCCTCTAAATCATTGGTCCTCAAGCGTTACCATGCATCAGAAATGGAAGGCTTGTTAAAACAGATTGCTGGATACCCCCAAGTCTCTGATGCTCCTGCTGGCCTAGGGGCCACACTTTGAGAACCACTGGTCTAAACCTTTGCCATATCAGTTAATCGTACCACCATATTCTGTTCAGTTTACGTAAAGAAACGTAGGAGTCCTTCATGATTCTTCTTTTTTCTTTATGGCCATGGTCAGGATCTTGGTTATTTAGATGAAAAAACTGATTTTCAGAGAGTTTATATGACTTGGCCAAGGTCGCAAACTAACAGGTGGCATTTAAACTCACTTACCCCTGAGACTACTGTTGCTGAACCCTGTGCTCTCTTCCCTTCCCTGTTCACAACATTTATTTGGGAAAATGAGTTTCACATCTGCATCTCCTTCTCCATGAAACCTGAGGAGGGGTCTCCAGTTGAAAGAAGTTAGAGGTTTGAGACATGAGAGGCTGGTATGACAAGGTCATTGAGGAAAACAGAAAGTCTTTAGTGATAGAATAACTGAGCAGTGCTGGGGGTGCCTGTTTGAGATGTGAAGCTACAATTTCAAGTGAATCAGTCTGCAGGATGTGAGGTTTTTCTCCAGCAACACTGACATGGGCCACTGTAGTGCTGGGTTAAAGTCCCAAGGGTGGAATTGCTGAATTAGGGGTGATACACATTTTGCATTTTGGTAGCCATCACCAAAGAGCTATGCCAATGTATCTCCCATCAAAATGTTTGTGCACACTTGCTAATACAGTGTAGTATCAAACTTATTGATCTTTGCCATCTGCTTGGTGGAAAAATATATTTTTTGTTTTAAATGCACATCATCTCATTATGTGTGAGGGTGAACATCTTTTCCTATGTTTTTTCTGTGAGCTGCCTATTCATGATGGGGACTCCTTATGCATTTTAGGATAGTCAGATTAAAAGGAAAATACATTTTGTCCAAGCTACTAAGCAAAAATACAAAATATTAAGGGAGGTCTTCATACTCTGGGTTAGAGGTTAGAGTTTAAACACTGGCATCAGAGATGTAACTTTATGGTAAGTCCTGACTAGAAACATTTCGACTGCGCCATCACCTTCCTCAGAAACAGCCCTATTCCAGCCAAGGTGGTAGGTAGCATCCAACTGGAGACTATACCCAGATTCCCAGTTCCCACCACTATAATCCCATATCTAACCACAAGTGAAATTCTGCCCATGACATGATATTAGGGAAACACTGAAAAGAAAGGAAATGCAATGAATAAAAATGAAATGATAAAATAAATACTCTCGTTTATAGGTTCAGAGGGAACTGTGCATCAGAATATGCATTTGGCAGCATAGAAATGATACTAATGAATGCAAAACGTATGAATCATATACTTTCAACCCACTGTGCCACTCCACAAGAGGAAATAAGACTCCTAAATCTAGTGAATTTGTCTAAACTGAGATCTATGGTGTGAGCACCTGAGCATGCACACGTACACGTACACACACACACTGTACTGTTCCAAATTTTTAAACTTGAGAGTAAAAGAAGTAAATCTTTTGGAGTTTTTGAGGGGGTGTTGTTTATACACAGGTTCTGCTGAAAGGAAACTTGGGAATCACTCTAAGGTTATGTGTGGTGAAGCGGACATTGATGAGAGGACATAGGGCATTGGGAGAAGATGTTGATGCAGATGCAAAGAGAATTGTTCTGAGAATGTGGATGTGGCTGAGGAGTCCAGTCATGCCTGGGATACAACAGTGTCTTCACCTGCGACTGGATGTATGCTCTATATTATGGACTCCTGGAAGTGAGAGCAGTAGCACCACCCAGCAGGGCAGTGGACTTGTCCAGATGGATGGTGTTTAGATGGTGTTCTGTGAAGTCCTGGCTCCCAGTGTGTGATTCCAGAGGTAAGTGTGATCTAAGTGGAAGGGCTATCTTAACAGAGTAGTTCTGCTCTTATTACCTGTCTATGAAAAAAGTGGTCTGCTCCCCAAAACATATTTGGGACAGTTCTAAGGCACTTCCTTTGTATACTATGTTGAAGTTTTCATATACTTTAGCTCATTTAACTTTGACAGCTGCCCAATAAGTCTCCCAGTTTTGCAGGAGACTCAGAAGGGTGAGGTGGCCTCCCCAAGGCCCCAGCTAGTCAGTGGCAAGGCTAAGTGTTATGACTGAATGTTTGTGCCCCCCAACCTCCAAATTCATATGTTGAAGTCCCAACCTTCAATGTGATGGTATTAAAAGGTGAGGGCCTTTGGGAGGTGATGAGCTTTCGATGGGTTTAGGAGAGTGGAACCCCTGTGATGCGATTAGTGCCGTTCTGAGAAGAGACACCATAGAGGTTGCTTCCTCTCTTTCTGCTATGTGAGGACACATCAAGAAGGTGGCCATCTGCAAGCCAGGAAGAGAGCCCTCACCAGAACCTGACCATGCTGGCTCTCTGATCTCAGAATTCCAGACTCCAGAACTGAGAGAAATAAATTCCTGTCATGTAAGCCCCCTGTCTATGAATACCATACAGCACTGTATGGCAGCCTGAGCTGGCTAAGACTCTTGGTTTCAACCCACATCTATTTGAATGTACTCCCATGTTCACTCCAGAATACCATGAAGCTTCTCCAGGAGGAGCTATGATTCCATTCTGCTGTTCTATTAAAATATCACACAATAATGGTAAAGTAACTCATGATGAAGTCCATGCAATTTCCCTGAGAAATCTGCAATGTTTTGGGGGAGTTCTTAGTGTTTTAACTTGTCATAGAAATGGTGTTCAAAGGGAGACATTTAATTCCTTCCTTTGAAAGAATGGAGCCCATAGTCAACAAATCCATCATCCCCAGAAGTTCCCTATCATACTATGGCCCTGGGTCCTACAAAACACTGTTTCAGAGAAATGATTGAAAAGTTCTAAACATCAGGAATTTTCTCTTACAAAGTCCTCTTTCACTATTCACCAATTTTTGCCTTCGAAAAATACTTGGTTGAAAGTGCACACAAGTCTTATTCTGGGTTGATTATATGCTTGTCAAAACATCTAAAGGCTAAGCCATATTAAGAGCTTCTCAGGGAGCACATCACATCCAAAACACCTGTAAAAAAAGAAAATTGCTTCTGATTTTTCCCCTTGTATGTGAAAGAGGACTGAGCACCAAGTTCATTCTCTCTTCCTTCTGGGATGATCTTGGTTTGAGGACCTTGCCTGCTGATGGTCCCATCCTTGGGCACTAGTCAGGGTGGTCTGACCACAGGAGTCTTTGGCTCTTGACAGTGAAACCTCACCTTAGTTTTGATGCTAGCTACAACATTGCCCAAACCCCTCAACCTTCTCTGCTCTCCAACTTCTTGCTTGAAAGGCTGATTCTGTTCTCTTTCCCTACTCTATGCCTCCAGCCATTAAAGAGTCAAGTGAAGTTAAGGATCTGAGATCTCAGGGGCTCTCCTCCTGGTGTTGGCAACTTTCCCTTTGAACAAACATACTGATTATTTAAAAAGCATATGTATTAATTCATTTCTGTTGCTTATAACAGAATACCTAAAACTGGGTATTTATAAAGAAATGCAATTTATTTTTTACAGTTTTGGAGACTGGGAAGTCCAAAGTCCAGGGGACATGTTTGGTGAGGGCTTTCTTCTGGGGACTGGATGGTGACTCCACAGTAACTCAGAGTATCATATGGCAAGAGAATGGGCTGAACAAGAAAGCTAACTTTCTCACTCACTCTCCTTATAAAGCCATCAGATCCACACCCATGATAACCCATTACTTCATAAATAGATGGATCCATTCACCAGGGCACAGTCCTCATGATCCAATCACCTCTCAAAGGCCCCACCTTTCAAATACTATGATTGGATTTTCCACTCTCTTAACACTATTACAATGGAGATCAAGTTTTTAATACATGAACTTTTGGGGCACACATTTGACCAATAGAAGTATGAAAGTCCCAAACATTAGGAAATTATTTTTTAAGTTACTTAAGAATCTGTTACTCAGTGCAACACTATGCCATTTTGGTTTAGATTAATGCTTTTTCTTATGTAAAATTTTTAAAATGTAAATATTAATAAAGTATACGTATATGTTTGTACCCTATTTTTTAATGAAACATTACAATGTGGCATTTTGCATGTTATTATAAAAATAAACTATATTTTAAAATTACTGCACAGCTAGTGAAAAGAGAAAGCAATTTGGTATCAAGGGGAATCAGATTTGTCTTCAAATATCTGCAGTCACTACGCAGTTAATATGCTTTACTTGCTCTCTCTGTGCCTCAGTTTCCTCATTTCCAAAGTGAAGCAATATCTACCTTTTATAGATGTTGAATTAAGTGAGAAATTAAATTGGCACTCTATACTGGTTGCTGTTTTCATTACGATTTAAAGGGTGGATGTATGATATGGAGCTATTTTCTAGTTCTTGGGTATACATATCACATTCATGTGAAGCAGACCTCATGTTTCTACATGAAACTTTGCTGCAGGTTAAAGAGCTAATGGGATTCTGTTTGCTGCCTTGGCCACTGCCTCTCTGGGTAGTTTGTGCTGTTGTTAAACAGGTAATGATGAGAGCCAAGTTCCACGTTCTTGGGACTCGAGGACCAGTTGGCCTCCTAAAATGTTCGAGGACAGTGTGATGTTGAAACCAAAGGCTCTGGACTCTAGTCTGTGATGGGAGAACAGAAGACACCAGTTCAGTTTGCCTAAAATCGGTCCAACAGCAGAAAACACAGAATGCCTTTATGGGCCAGACTTTGCTTGTGACAGAGAATAAGACTAGGTCCCTGACCTCGATACAGAGGGAGGAGACAGACGATAGATACACTTCACCCATGTTCAGAATTCAGTAACTGATGAAAAGTGAAAAGAAATTGGGGTGGGTGTTTTATAAAGGTGGTCAGAGGAGGCCTCTCCAAGGACATACCATGGAGCATAGACTGGAGCAAATGACAGCCATGTGAACACTGAGGACTGTGGGGCGACCAACTCTGCCATTTGCTCAAGATTGAAGGGTTTCCTGGGAAGTGGGACTTTCAATGCTAAAACTAGGACAGTTTCAGGCAAACCAAGGGAGTTTCAGGCAGAGGAAATAGCAAGTGCAACGAACTTGTATTTTGGGGATGTCTAGGGGCCAATGTGTTGGCGGACAGGAAAGCAGGAGAGAAGGAAAGAGGAGCCTGGAGAGGGAGGCAGAGCCAGGAACACAGGGCCTTGCTGGGTAGGGTAAGGGCCATGGATGAACCATCTCCACGTGGAACCCCAGTGTTCAGCTGCAGGGAGAATGATGAAGAAAGGGAGCAATGACAGGTACTCACAAAAGCAGGGCTCTGCTGCCACAAGGAGCAAGGCCCACAAGCTCTCCTGATGCTGTGGCCAGCAGCAACTCCATCCTAGATGATCCCAGAGGGCTGGCTGTGTTCACGCTCTTCCTCACCCACCTCTGTGACTAGGAGGATGTGGTTGGTGGATTGTTCCATTAAGAGCAACAAAGCAATTAATTGTTCTAGAGCTGCACGGGCTTTTGCCTGAGCATGTCACCAACTTGCTATCAGGAACTAATTCCATGTAAGTGTCGGGGCTTCCCCGTGCCCCCTGACTATAATAGTGCTTCTCAGAGGACCACTTTCATGCCTAAATAACCCCATACTCGCCAAGGTCAGCGCTGGAAGGGTGTGACCAGCTGTAGATGCCTCTTTTTCCAGGTGAGGAAACTGGGACCCAGAGAGGAGGAAGTGACTCATCCAAGGAAGCTCGGAGAGTCAGAGACTGAGCTGGGGGTAGACCCCAAAGGGAGGGCAAGTTGCTCTGGACACAGCCAGAGTGGTTGCACCTGACCTGGATGGGCAGGTGCTGCCCTTTCCCTGGTGGTTTCGCTTGGGCTGTGTGAACCTGAATCTGGTCTCAAGGACAAGGGGAGAGGCTGTCTGATTTTATTCCTCTCAAGTCAAGGCCACAGCTGGGGGACATTCTGGGGGATCCCAGATCCGAGGGGTGAGCATCAAGATGTGTAGAGTGTGTTCAGAAGAGAGTGAGGCCAGACGGTAGAGAGGATTGAAAGCAAGTCCTTGGACAACAATTGGAGGAACTGAAAGTGTGAGGGTCAGAAAAGGAGTTGGGGTCAGCGGCACAGAATGTGATGACTGAGTCCAAGTATTTAAAGGCTGACATGTACAAATAAGGTACTTTGCTTTATTTTTATTATTTTTCATATCATTTAATGAATTGTCCTATTGCCACAGTGTTCCTTCTCATGTTTTATTCCCAGTGTATAGTCCTGTAATTCCTTCACGCAGGGTGAACTGCATATTTTGGGGTTGGGCTAGGACTGAATTATGCTTTAGAGGGATGAATCCCAACTCTCACTGCACTTTATAGGGGGCTTTTTCATTACTCATATCCCACCCCAGAAATTTTGATTGAATTGGTCTTGGTGGAGGCTGTGATAATTTGAATCATCAAGTGGAGTACTTTTTCCTATCGTGTTGACTTTGGGCTTGGCCTCATGAGCTGCTTCAGCCAGTAGGTGTTTGTAGGTAAAATATAGGATAATGGTCATGGCCCCTCAGATGTTCAGAATCTTGCCAAACATTTGATGTAAACATCCACATGTGCCCAGGTGTTCCTTGGTTATTATCTAACGTAATTGCCTCTGGGCACCCAGGTGTCCTGGGTTAGGGACTTAAGTATAAAGGACCAACGGCTCTGATACAGGATGCCCCTTGGGATGCTAGGGCGCTGCTCCTAGCTCCGAATAAAGCCTATTAATTTTTTACCCATGGCTCCCAAGATTTTTTCCTATTATCTAGCTTGTGGACCTGCATGTGAGGGTTTTGTGACCCAGTCTGTACAACAGGCTTGAAGGGTCTGTGAACCCTAAGCCCTAGCTTGACAGTATTACCAGACATGACATGAGGAGAAACATGAGACGTGCTTCATTTCACTCCTTTCTCACACTCCAGGGATCCAACATGAGAAGAACATATCCTCTGTGGCCACTGGTCCAAGGAGAATGAAACATACATGAAACTGACCTGAATATAACCTACAGCCTGGAGCAAAACCACCCAGTTAAGCCAGCTTAGGACAGCCAAACTCTAGCCCATCCACAGACCACTGAGTGAGAAATAAATGCTTGTTGTTTTAAGCCACTGAGCTTTGAGATGCTTGTCACACAGCATTGTTATAGCAATGTCTAACTAATAAAAGGCTCAGCCCTAAGAGATTCTGATTCAGTTGCTTTAAGTGGAGGCCCAGTGCTATGGTCTGTGTTTGTGTCCCCACAAAATCTCACGTATCGGAACCTAATTACCAAAGTGATGCCAAGGTAGGGCCTTTGGGAGTGATTAGGTCATGAGAATGATTGCTCATGAATGGGATTCATGCCTCTATAAAAGGAACCCAAGAGAGCTGCCCTGCTCCTTTCACTATGTGAGGACAGAGTGAGAAGGCATCGTCTATGAACCAGGAAATGGGCCCTCACCAGACACCAAATCTGCTTGTGTCTTGATCTTGGACTTTCCAGCCTCCAGAACTGTGGATAATAAATTTCTGTTGTATCTAAGCCACCCAATCTATGCTATTTTGTTAAAGCAGCTCAAACATACTAAGGCACTCAGGCATCACTATTTTTAAAAAGTGCTTTCCAGATGATTCTAATGTGTAGCCTGGGTTGATGACAATTTTTAGCCAGTTTGGAATATTGATTTTCTGCCCAGAAGTCAAGCCAAGTTCACAAACAGGCAATGATTATATCACTGCTTGAACCAGTATTTCTTAAAACCTGGCTCCGGAGCCACCTATATGAGATCCCTGAGGCAATAGGCATCTCACATGTTACAGATATGGACTCCTGTGCCCCACCTCAGACCTACTGAATCAGACTCTCTGGAGTGGACCAAGCAATTTGCATTTTAAAACCCCCTGGGTAGTTTTCAAGCATATTAACATTTGGGAAAGGCTGGTTCAGGCATTATATCATGTTTCCCACCACCCTGCAATAAGACAATTGATAATTGAGACTTTCTTATTAAAATTTCAAACCACTTCTGCTTGCCTCTATGAACATCTGACTTGAGTGTCTTAGTCTTTAAAGTAAAGATCTGGGGGAGGAGAAACACAACCTCATCGGATTTTGATGTAACAACAAAAGTTGGACTAAATTATTTCTTCCAGCTCTGATACTCTATAATTTATACCATTACATTTGTCATTATAATCTGTGTAGCACTGCTATGAAATGATTCAACCCTTAGCTACCGCAGGCAGAAGCGTGTCTAAGAGCCTCATCAGGAAGTCACAGACCCCTGTGGGTCCTGCTTCAGGCATTAAGACAAGCTGGACGATGGGACTCCAGATAACTTTGGCCTTTAAGACTGAGCTATGGACTCTTGCAGCAGCCACTCTGGATCCTGGTGGCTCTTGTCTGATTTTTTTTTTTTTTAAAACACTGTGCTCATTTCTGCCCCACTTTGAACTCTTGGCATCAAGTCTGGTCTTCAATCTTGTTGCTGATCCTTTGGACTTGAGGTTGATACTTGTTCTCCCCTGAATGTGAATCTCAGCTTTTTCTTATGGTCTGAGATGGGCTCAACACCTCTAGCCCAGTGGTTCTCAATCTCACTTGGGGAACTTGAAATAACCCTGATTCAGGCTGCCTCCTAGACAGTTCAATCAGAATCTTTGGGGCAGAAGAGAGGGGTCAGAATTTTCAAATGCTCCCCAGAGGATTCCAATGGGCAGCGAGGGTTGAGACCCATTCACTGGCAGAAACCACACCTCCCTGCAGCCCCCATCAGGGTTACACCTTCCCAAAGCCACTGACAGGATTTTAGCACAGCACCCACACTTCCATGCAGTAGAAGAGTTCTTTTAATGTCAGTCCCGAACTGGTAGTTAGTTACTTCCCTACCCTCAAGAAGAAGAGTTTGAAATATGCCACCAATCATCAGGATGCAGGCTGAGAAGAGAGGCAGCTGGCCAAAGAAAACAGAGTGCTCACACGAGAGAGGCACAGACAGAAAGCTGCGGGGCCATGCAAAATAGGGAGAGAAAGCCATTCCCCGTAATGAGTAACCTGCGGCAGGCGCTTTGCAGAGCAATACAGTTGATGAATACTCTGTACTTAAAGTGAACTTTGAACAAATGCATAAGCAGAGATTGAGTGTTTTCTACAAATAGAAGCAAGCAAGGGATTGATACAAAGAAGCTGTGTCCCAGCATAGACTGAGGAGGAACAAGAATGGGGTTGGAGACTCCATGGAAGTAAACTAGCAGAACCTCGGGAGTGAGATAAATTCCTCCAAATCCAGATGAATCAGATGGCAGGCAAGCTTCCAGTGATACTGAGGAGGGAGGTTGCACTAGTTTTGTAGTGAGAAGAAATTGTAAATTGATATCAGAATCTCACTGTGTGTTATTTATAGTTTGCTACATGCAGTATAGCTTTAAATGACTGTCTAATAAGTAGTTAATCATTTTCACCGCAGAGGCGTAGGCTCCTCATTTTCAATTAATTCTTTTTTCTTTTTTTTGTCTCCACAAAGGCCAGAGCTAAGGAATCCCATCAGGTTATTTTACAGACACTGGACTGAGAGGTTGGGGGGCAGAGCAGGGAAGAAACTCCCTTAGGAAAGGAGGCTCCAGCATCCTCATTTCTCTCTAGAAATGTTACAAACTATGCCAGCTCCATCAGCCCCTACAATAGGGAATGAGCATCGACTGTGAGGAGGGAAGAATGGAAAGCCCTGGGAATGACAATGTAGTTGGGATGTTCTTCAGCGAAGTAGAGAGTCAGAAAGATCTGGGAAGAGCACTAGTTGTCAAACTGGAAAGGTTGGGGAAGTCAAGTGGAGATTTCAAAGCAACGATGCCTGCTTTTCATTAAGATGAAAAACCAGATACGTCCTTTCCTCGTGCGGTGCCAGCCGATTTCAACAAGGCCGCCAAACTCACTGGTCCATCAGTTCCAGAGGCGATGTGTGGGTGAGAATGGGATCTGACTCCCTCCAGCTGCCAGGACAGGATATGGATTTGAGTTTCTGAAGGGAATAAATAGAATTTGCTTTTCTCAGTGATTTACATAGACATACTTTAGAAAGAACCATCGGGGCTGAAAGTCCAGCGCTGCGAATGGACTTGTCCCTTCCATCCTCCCTTCTTTCCCTGTCTCTCCTCCTCTGCTAGGGAGAGAGTGCTCAGCTCGTCCAACCCTGGTTAGTCTCTTTGGAAGAGCTTGTGGGAACTCAGCAGAGGAAGGGGGTAAACGACATTGCCACTGAAAACAGATTAATAGCAAATGATTACTTGGGAGCTGAGCTGAAACTGAGCCCTGCCCTGGCAATATGCTCCTGATAACAGTGTGCAGTTAAGTGGAAGGTCTCCTTGGATTTTCACAGGAAAGGGCAGATTAAAAGCAAACACAGGGATAAAAAGTCCAAACCTTAAAGAGCTGGAGCGAAGCCTGGTGGTAGGGACAGCCCGGGCCAGGTTATGTCTCTGGAGGCCTTTCAGCCAAATCCCATTTCACACCAGATTTAATGGGGAATTCTTCTGAAAGTCAAAATCTGTTCTCTGCCTTTGAACATCTTCCTTTAAAATGCTGTTAATGAGCTTGACTTCTCCAGGGCTACAGAGCCCCATTGCTCCCCTGTGGGGGGTGGTGTCTTCCCCCTTGCATGCTACCTGAATTCTCTTGTTTTGAGATCCAGTTTCATCACTGATGGTTTTTTTTTAAATTCCTTTATCTGAGAAAAAAGGAATATTTAGGCATTTAATTGGCATATAACGAGATAACTCTAACAAGTTAATTAGTTGTCAATTAAGTTGTATTTACCATACTTCCTGAATGTGTGCTCAGCAATTAGGGGCATCTAATGAACTTGCAGTAGCTGCTTGGCTTCCCACAGTAAGCAGGAAGTTGAGAACATCTCTCTTTGAGTCTGACGCAGCATGCCATTGTTTTCCTGAAAGCCAGAGTCAGGGTATGCATTCAGCCTGTCTTGGGATCAATGGACTGTAACAGCAGGTCAATTCAGTGAGACAATAAGCTGAAACCTTCACATGACGTGGAAACAGACAGTCATGCTATTGGTATAATGTAAAGAGCATACCATCGGCTTTGGAAACCAGTGGGTGTGAGTTCAAGTGCTGACTACTCCTTTCTGGTTATGTGACTTTGGGCAAGTCTCCCCAG
The DNA here is from genome assembly GCF_027409185.1 of Cynocephalus volans. Taxonomy (NCBI): domain Eukaryota; kingdom Metazoa; phylum Chordata; class Mammalia; order Dermoptera; family Cynocephalidae; genus Cynocephalus; species Cynocephalus volans. The sequence continues at coordinate 50,789,332 of NC_084462.1, forward strand.
ATCCCCAAGCCTCAGTTCCCCATTTCTATGCTAGGCATAACAATACAGGCCTCATTAAGGTTGCTGGGTAGATTGACAGTGGAGGGTAAAGCCCTATGGTTTTGCTGTGTCATAGACACTGTTACCAGTTTGTAGATGTTTCTCTGTGGCCTGGTCATTTTGAAGGATTTGTCAAAAAGTTTACCTAGCTAAGTCCTTCGGGAGTTAATTGTTATTTTAAGTCATTTCGGGAGCCTCCTAGTCAAATTTCACGGCCCTGTGTTAGTGGACGAATATCCATGAAAGCATTATTAGAGTATTTCAGGATTGCCAGGGAATGTAGGTGGATAAGGTTAATTATTCATTTTATCCTGGTGTTTCCCTTAAGATCACATTGTTCAGTGAGAATGAGATCAGAAAAATGATTGAGCTTATCGGTCAAGCACAGAGGAGCAGTGAGAATGAAAGCTGTCACCTCTGGGGAGATAATGGAGTTGTGGACGGGTAAGGAACGGTTAAGACTCTTGAGAAGCATTTGGCCGGCGGCAGTAAGAGGGCTCAGTTCTCTTTCCCTCTCTACTGCTTTCTATCCACAGGTTCACCTTTCCTTCAGCGCCAACTATGATTAAAAAGCCACGTTGAGGAATCATCAGAAGGTAGAAAAAAATTTACAGACTAATTTGCATTTTAATGAATTTTTAATTGAACCAAAATCTGTTGTTTCTGTTTAAAGATGCAGTGCTGACTTTGTGGTCTCAGCTGCTGAGGGCCAAGTGGGAACTTAATGTGATAAAAACAATGATAATGCTAAGCTTAATTAGGTTTGAAAACTTGTCTGGAAAGGCTGCAAGGAGTCTGGGAATGGTGAGCATTTGCTAGCAGCAGGCTAAGAAGCTGGATTGGATTGGTGGCTGCTTTCCCCCTAACACCAAGAACACAGCCCAAATCAGCCAGGCACTTACGGTGGGCTAGGTTATTGGTGTCTTGACTGTGGTGCTTTTGGGTTTTTAGGCATGGGTGCTGGACAAGCTCAGCCAATGGTAGGTGGACAATGGATTTCTACAGTGTCCTTTTTTTTCTTAGTCACCAAAAGCTCCTTCTTTTCTTTATGTTATTTAGCAGGGTCTTAGTAGAGGTCACACATGACTAAGGCACACATATGTGGTAAAGATGATCAATGTGCACTTTTGGAGATAGCATGGAGAGGCCACCATTGAAAAGAACTGTCTGTGGTCTGAAATTTTACCCTACTTGGTAAAATGGTCTGAGTTGCTGTCCTACTATGCTACCCAGGTCAGAGACCCTGGACTTTATCACTCATAGCAAAATCTGTGGCCCAAGCTTCGTGTTCAGATTGATTCCTGGGACCTGCAGTTCCGTAGGGGTGGGGGAAGTGACGTGCCTGGGCCTATGTGGACACCTGCACAGTAGGTTGTGTCCCAGGAGAGGAACACTGAGCTTGGAGGAGTCATTGCTTTTACAGGGAGGGGAACAAAGCCTATTCTTTGGGAGAGAGATGCTACTGAGGAGTGGCCCATGTGAGGAGCAGTCAGCCTGGCCTTCCTGGCACCCCCTGCAAGGACATGCAGGGGTGCTCAGGGTCCCCGGCAGACTCCTCTCCCAATGACCAGGGCCACTGTCAAAGTCAAAGACAATGTCTCAGCTGATTCGAATGCAGTGTGCGCAGCAGGTATGTTGGGAAGAAGCTGGTTTCTGTACTGGAAAGGAGGAAGGTACTTGTTGGAATTATTGTTGCTAGTCCCCTGTTTTGGAATATTTGTGTGATGGGGGAAAATTCTGGAATAATAAAAATTCTAAAAATAAAAATAAGAAGAATTTGGAATAATAACTGCTGAGCAGTCCCTTGCCCCGACATCTCTCCATTTGCTCTCCAAGGCCTGTCTGCCCTCCCACCTCCCCTGCCCACCCTTCACCCTCTGCCCCAGCAGTCAGAGGGGTTCCCATTTCCTTCCTGCCAAGGCAGTGACCACCGCAGAGCCAGAGGAAAAGAGACATCACAAATTTGGTTTTAGAGATTAAAAAGCCACTGCCAGGGAGTATGGTCAAAAAATTTCGGAAGATTGTTTGCCAAGCAGATCTTCTGCAAACACAGACTAGATAAAAATTCCACAGGCCAAGGGGAGGAGAGAATAGTCAGAGAGGAAGTAAGACGTATAGGCCCTTGTGAGCTTTCCTCTCAGGCTGGGTTGGGGATACCTACTTGATGGAACCCCTAGATAAATTTGGGAATGAGCCACAACAGGAGAAAAATGGTGGCCTGAAAATGTGGTGGAGAGAACCGGAGAAACCCACCAAACGTCTTACGGTGTGTGCTGTGCAAGAACAGCCGGATTTCCTCATGCCCCCAGGCTGGCTTCTGCAGGACGCCCCTCATCAGATTGACACAGATTCCAGCTCATCCTGTGGGGTGCACTTGTCCCTGCTCTCTCTCTTATTACATCCATCTTTTCTTCCCATCTGCCTGCTCTGAAGATTTCAAGTCCAACATCAGACGTGAAGACAGCAGTGTTACAAGGACTGTTTATAGCTGTGTGAGGTCAAATCCCCAGAACCAACCTGTCTACCTGTCAATCTGCCTGCTTATCTATCTATCTATCTGTCTGTCTATCTGTCTATCTATCTATCTATCTATCTATCTATCTATCTATCTATCTATCTATCTATCTATCTATCTATCAATCATCTATGATTTAATGTAGCTATTCTAATTTATTTGTCTGTCTCTATCTATGATTTAATGTGGCTAATCTATTTATCTATTTGTCTATACCTTTCTAACATCTATCTATGTATCTGTCATCTGTTTCTATATATCCTCTATCATCTATCTGTCTATCCATCTATCCATCCATCCTAGTGGTTTTGCTCCTCTGTGGCTTAGGAAGGTCACTAATGGAGAAGGAAGCATCTGGAATGTGGTGGGCTGTGGGTGGAATGTGGTGGGCTGTGGGCGTGGAGAGGAGAAAAGGCATTCAAGAGAAGCTTCTTCTTTATGCTCCCTTCAATCACTGACCTCTTTCTTTCCCAAATCCTTTGGATTATTAATTATTCTTACCCATAGAAGCTAAGAGAGAAGAGGGGAGAAAGGCCATTTTCATGTTGCCCAAACCAGGCAGCAGGGCCATGTCGGGGGTGGGGACTTGCAGGGACTTGCTTCAGGCAGGGGGCGCTGCTCAGCCCCTCTGACTTGGAGCCTCTTCAAATCTCTTACAACAGTAAATCTAATCAAAGAATATGACCACTCAAACATACCTAATTATTTTTAGTATCTCTTTTTTTTAAGGTGAAAGAAAAAAATTTTGTAATGGCCTTTTCCAGTGACCTACTGGGAATTTTCAAAGATAGGTGTAGAAAATATCCTGAACATTTTATTTTATTTTCTAAATTAAGATGCAGTCTAGGGAAGGCAAAAAGAAGAGTTATCTGGAAAATAATAGTTGGTTACCTATTTATGAAAGTGTAAAGAAACTTAGCTCTTTTCACAAGTGATAGAACTTTTTAAAAAAAATAATCAAGGACATCATAAAATTAACAGAAAACACAGAAACTTATCCAGATAACACACAGAATCTTTGCTCTCTAGCAAGATTATGCAGAAGGTAAAGAACATTCTTTCACATTGTAGATAAAGACATTGGTCAGTAAAGCAAGGAAGCTAAGCCCTTCAAAACTGAGAGAACTTTGCCAAAATGTTAACGTGCTTCATGTTTTCTCTTCAGATTCAAGTATTACAGATGAAGGAAAATAAAATTCTCTTTCTGTGTTTTGTCCCTCATGTATCCTCTTTCATATTCTGGAACAGACTGTTTGAAAAAACAAAAGCACTTAAGCTCTTGTATTTCTCTGGGCTCCTAGTATAGTTTTGACGATCCATATTAATTATGACTTTTAACTAAAGCATTAACTTCTATTTCACAGAGAATGTTGGGGAGTAGATAATTGATAACTGTCATATGCAAGCATTTTAGCAGACTAACAAAGCTTGTGATACATATAACACAATTTTCTTCAGCTACAGACATCACTTTTATAATTCAAAATAAACATGTTCATTAACATGACCAAAGATATAGCTGTATAGTATACAAAAAGTAAGAAGCAAAAATACACAAACATTATGCTTAGTAATCAATGTTTCAGTATTCTATCTTACTTAGAAAATATCTAGCTATCTAAAATCCATTAATTAACTCTCTTTAATATTTGTCCAAGGTTTTAATTCACCTAAAGATGTTGGAAATTATTTCTGAGCTGGTTCAATATAAAATATAATTACTGTTGATATGAAAAGTTTGTCAGAATAATGACTCACCTTAGTTGAATACAAATATATTTTCATAATCTTAAACATCATGTAGGAGTAATGAGAGCTTATTTGATTAGTAAACCTAAACACATTTAAGAGATTCAGATTATTTTGTTCTTGAGAAAACAAACTCAAGTAAAATAAAATGTACTGTTGTCTTGTACATAACACTCATAAATCAGAAAAAAGACATAGCTAATTTTTCTTAAACTAGTGTGATTTGCCAAGATTTACCTTAATTACGTGAACTTGGATACTTGAAATGTTTCTGAACTAACAGTTTGTTCAAAAAGGATTTTGTAAAGTCTAGCACATTTAAGTCAACGTTTTTATTTTCTGGGAATTTTAGGAATATTCCATTTATGTGAGTGTTTATCTTTATAAACTAGTCAGAGCTCTTTTAATTTAAGAAATGTTATATTCTAATTTATTAATACCCTCCAATGGTAGGAAAATGTTTCATACTCTTGCAATGAGAAGTCAATGCCTTTTTTAAATGGTGGACAGTTATCTAGAGAGTTTGTAGCTTTCCTTCTATGACTTAAGCCAGAAGTCGAAAGTATACACAGAAACACAAAAATCTACTGGTCCAGATTTCAAAGAACTGATCTTCTTCCCTGTGGGCATGAAATTCTTAATTGACTTGAGCTCAATATAGACAAATAGACCCACAAACAGGAAAGACTAACAAACCAGATAATCTGTCATCTCTCACCCAATACAGACTAGATCTATATTATTTCTCTTCAGAGGTCATCAAATGGTTAGATCATCAAACCAAATTCCTAATCATTACTGCCACTGTGGGGGATTAATTTATTGGCTCCATGTGAACCAGAAACAAAACAAAGATACCAAATCAGTAGAGAGGAAACAACTTCTCCTTTAGCCCTTCCTCTTGACTGGCCCTCTTGTTAAGAGAAAGCTTCCTGCTGCTGTGGCCTGAGTCACACAGGCAGCCCTGGGCTGAGCAGATGGCCCAGCATGGCCCTTCGCTGATGGATGGCAACAGGACTGGTCTGATGCTCTTAGTGGTATACTGTTATTGTAACACAGCAAACACCAAACTGGAAGCTAATTCACACATGTCTGAGACTTCAGGCAATGGTGAAAGAGCACCACTGTTTTACACAGATGTAGTTGGAAGGGAGTTTAGCCATCTTTGCATCTAATGACCTCACTTGCCAAAGGGGAAACTGAGTCCCTGTGAGCCCACCAAGTCACAAGAAGAGCCAGGACCAGAAATTCCAGATCTTTTGTCTTCCAGTTTTCACAATCAGTGATATTTATATTAAGTTCTGTCTTGTAGCTGAGCTGTTTTTCTGGTGCTGAAAACCTCTAATAGCCTTCATATGTATTTAGCATCCTGATCAGTTATCTCACTGCCTTTGTCATGGTCAGGGGACTCTGAGTCTGTCACTGCAGAAGTTCCAAAGGAAATCCAGATACTGTGTGCTCTGAAATTGGCTCTCTCTTTTTTTTTTTTTTGGAACAAGGCAAGGTAAATTAGAGACGTGGTAAATAGATATGTTCATAAATGTTGATTTAAAAGATACTATTGATTTCTTAAGCCCACTTGACCAGTCAGTGCAATATTCCTTGAGCCCCTGAGAAGTTCTGGTTTATGTGCATAGTTGTGTGGTAGTAGTAAGGGGGCTGTTGAAGGAGGAAAACACAAATCAGCTCTAATGCTGGATGCTTCACGAGTGAGCTCCTTACAACCTCGTAGCAATTCTATCAGAACCCTCATTCCAATTTGTAGATGAGGGAGCAGTTCATCCAATGTCACAGAGCCAAGCCTTTCAGAGAGGTGTCCAAACCTGTCTGGCCACAGAGCTTAAGGCCATTGTACCAGACCATAAGGCTTCCTAAGCCCATCTGGTAGGGGACAGAGGCATGGATGAAGAGCCATGCTGGGAGGGGACTAAGGGCACAGTAGATACAGAAACTAGGTGTGGAAGGGAAGCTGAATACTGTGGCTGCCATTTGCCTATGTGCAGAAGAAGGGCAGGAGTTCAGATGCACAGAAATGGAAAAGAGGGCATGCCACGTGCAAAGTGCTGAGAAATTTGGATTGTAGGTCTAAAGGGAAAAGAAAAAAGAAATATAATATCAGGCATTTTTCATGTATTAACCCATTTAATTCTCACAGCAATGCTCTAAATTAGGTAGTATTATCTCTAGTTTACAAATGAGGAAATGGAGGCCACCAGAGTTAAATAACTTGCCAAAGGCTTTCCAGCTAGTGAGAGGCCCAGGGTTTGAATCTAGAAGAACTGGACCCCAAGACTCTTGCTCTCTCTTACCCTGTATTGTTCCCCTGGGTCAAAAGACTTGGGTACCCACCCAGGTCTGTCATTTTCTCATCTCTCTAGGCAGTTTCTTCATTGATTAAAAAAGCAGAAAAAAAAAAAGATGTGGGTTGGGAGTGGGTGGAGGTTTGAATACAAATCTTTTTCCATCTGCTGTAGTTTGAGTGCTCGTGTCCCTCAAAAATTCGTGTTGAAACTTAATCCCCCATGCAACAGTGTTAAGAGGTAGAACTTTTAGGAAGGGATTAGGCCATGTGGGTTCCACCTGCATGGATGGGATTAGTGCCTTATAAAAGGGTTTGAGGGGGTGAGTTGGGCTCTTTTATCTCTTCTTCCTCATGAGGACACAGAGTTTGTCCCCTGTGGAGGATGCAGCAACAAGGCACCCTCTATGAAGCAAAGAGCAGCCCTCATCAGACACTGAACCTGCTGGTGCCCTGGTCTTGAACTTCCCAGCCTCCAGAACTATTTCTGGAGGAAACAGAATCAAATTTCTATTGTCTCTAAATTACCAAGCCTGTGGGATTTTGTTACGGCAGCAGATTGGTTTGAGGCTCAACGAAGGCCATCCTGTGCATGAGAGAGCACTTGGAAAACCATGAACAGCTGTACGTGAATGAAGATTTAGCCAAGGCTAGACACTAGAGACACATGTGAGTGTACAGACAGACCACAGGCTGCAGTTCCTCCTGTGTCTGCACACCCAGCCCACCGCCTTTGTTTTGTGTGGATGCCTGCTGACATTCATCTGCCTCATGGCTTATGCCAAGGCCACACTGGCTCACCCACCCAATGCTCCACCATATTGGAAGCACTGGAGGCAGTGAGAAGCCTTGGTTGTCACTGGACTCATTGACCAACCAATACCTTCATTTCTTGTTTCCCTTGGCAGGTGTAGGTGTGTGTGTGTGTCTTGTTTTGTTCTTTGCATCTCTCTTTTCCTCATCACAGACCTTGCCGGCCCCTCTGGTTGTAGGTGGGATCTATTAAAAACTTGTTTAATTTTGAATATGTGAGAACTTTGCCTATAGCTTTTGTGATTCCCTTGAAGAGGCTCTGTTAAGACTAACCAAAGTAGCATATCAGAGGAACATCTGGGTAAGCTGTCCTCCACCCCTACCACAGTGCAGAAATGGCACGGTGGAGGGGACAGACTAATGGCCTTGAACCAGGTAGGATGGATGGGATTCCTGACTCCATGTCTTGTTGTCTGTGTGACCTTGAATAAGTTGCCAGCTCTCCCTAAACTCCAGTCTCCAAACATCAAAAATGGGAATGCTGTCATTCTTTCTATACTACATATGAGGATTCAAAAAGGATAAAGTGCTCAGTAAATGTTAGTGCCCAATATCTGCCCACAGGGAGGACTTGGTGGTAAGTGCGGTTGGCTTCTGCTGCTGGCACACATCTCTTTCCCATCTCACTTTGCTTTTGCCTATCAGTGCCCATTCAGATCTAGTGGTCTGATGGTCAGGCAATTGCCTTTGCTAACTCACCCAGATGCTCCAATTTTAGCCATATCTGATTCATATCTCCACTTTGGGGATTTAAATGAAAATTTCTCTGCTGTTTCCTCCTGAAAGAGTATGTGTCTGTTCTGTCAACTCTGGGAATTGCTGGGCTTCAAACTGTCCCTCAAGGAAGACTTTTAGCAACATGGCTCAGATTATAATGCAGCTAATGTTTAGTGAACACCTGTTGTGTGCTAGGCATTATGCTCTGTCCTTTCATGCATGTTGTCTAACTAATGCTATTTTTATTTTATGGTACCATCAATGTGATTATTATTTTATGGTACAATCAATAGCTCTAGGGAGCACTTATATGTATATGTCCAATCCAGTAGGGTGAAATTTTTATTTCCCTCTTCTAGGGGTGATGTTCAAAATATTTATCACCCCTAGAAGGGCTTGAATACAAACAAATGAGGATGTGGCAGCAGGGGATGGCACTTGAGAAGTTTGGGGACAGTGGCTATTTTATCAACCAGAATGGAAATACAATAACAGTTAAATTTTCCATGTTTTAACAATTGATATGGCTGACATGGGCAACCTGTGTGAATATTGACCCAGTTCTCATCCTTAATAGTTCAAACACTGGAGCAATGACAAAATATTCCTTTACCTAAGCCCATTGCTTCTGGGGCAAATGCTGCCTTTGGTGTGCCAGAGATAGAGCAGGAACCCCACATCTACAGCCTCTGGGGTTTGAGATGGAGGGAAGCTGGGTGGGCTAGTTGAGGCAGCATAGTATCGGGGCTAGGAGCTCAGGCTTTGGATCAGATGGGCTGGCTTTGAGGCTTCCCTCCATGTCTTACTACCTGTGTGATGCTGGGCATGTTGGAGGGGCTTGCTGAGCCTCTGTTTCGCCATTTATAAAATGGTGATAATGGTACTTACCTCACAGGTTTTTAATGCAGTTTTATGAAACAGTGTATTTAAATCATTTAACACTATTTGTTATTAGTATAACTGGAATAACATTTTAAAAATACCTTTTCAAGTTTTCTTACTTCTCAGTAATCCAGTTTTTTGTTTGTTTGTTTGGTTGGTTTTTTTTTTTCCTTTGACTTTTCTGCCCTCGTTGCGGAAGGGAGGACAAATGTTCTGAGGAAGGAAGGGGCTGTGTCAGAGGGGCAGCTCCTGTCACACAGGGAGAGGAAGTAGGAAGCCCTCCTGTTGTTGGGAAGGAAAAGAAAGGGGGAGAGAGAGAAAAGGGCAGGCAGGGGGTCAGACACAGGCGTCCTTGTGTTCCTCCCCCTCCAACTCCTCAGGGAGGGTGAGGAGGATGTTTAGAAACATCAGGTAATTTGGTGAATTCCAGAACAAGGAGCTCGCTCTTTGCTTTCCAGAATGTAGCCCAGGAAAACTCAGCTTGGCACCAGGACAGAACAGTGCAGCCTGGGAGAGCATGGAGGAGGGGCTGAGGCTGCCCACCCCTGGGGTAGTGTCTGGTTCCCCTATGCCTAGGCCAGGCATGTGGGGCCCAGAAGTTCCTGCATGCCCCAGTGGGGGACACAAAGTATCGAGAGATCCTGTGTCCAGAATGCAACTGGGAAGTACCCCAGGACATAGGGACCTCCTAGGTGGAGGCTCATGACGGGGACTCTAGACTTCACCTTGTACTGCAGCAAGATACCCAAGAAACAGAGAGTGGCAGTTACCTCCAATGAACACCTGCATGCCAGGAGGTAAGAGAGGGACCATGTAGCAGAGGGCACGAGGACCCAGGGGACAGTGGGTGCACCAGTGGCTCTGCTTCCCTCCACCTTCAAACACCAGCCTGGGGAGGAGAAGGGAGAGCAGAGACCTTTAAAAGGGAAAAAAAAAAAAGAGCCAGAAAGGGAGTGTGGAGTTTGAGCTGAGAAAGAACAGAGAAATTACTTCCCTTAGTAGACAGTGATACATTTTCCTCCTCCTCAGCCCCCTCTACTGTCCTCTATATTGTGGGCACAGATGAGGCCAGTGACAGACACTGACACTGCAGTATGTAAGCTTGGACTGGTCACATCAGCTGTTATTAATAGCAACACCAATGAAGCACGTGTAACTTCCTAGGCCTTCGAGACCACGCCTGGCACCGGTCACACAACGAGGCAAGAATGGCACAGCTTCTGGATGGCAGAAGGGAGCTCTTGATAGTTTCCCCCCAAAAGCAGCCAGCACGTCCCTCTGAGGGGAGCGCAGGGGCCAGGGAGCCACCCCTGCACAGACGCTCCGCACCGGCCCCCAGCTCCTCTCGTCTCCCTGTCTTCCCTCCATCCCCTTGCCTAATCCTGTTTGGACAGGTAGCTTGAATTCACACTCTTTTCCCTGGCCCTGGCCTATTAGAATTCCCTTCTGAAATCATAACAGTTCAGACATCCCGTTCTCTGATCACAGCCCTGTCCCCTCTCACACTTGTCACCGGTTACATTCGTCTTGCTCCGGCAGCCTGTCACTTGACCTATTTTCCCCCATCCATCAGCAACCGCCTGCCTCCCTGCTATCCCTTCCAGCTTGGAGCCTGCCACTCTCCTGCCAGCATCCTCAATGCAAGCCCCTTTCTCTCTCCCTCCTGGCAAAACCTCAGACCTTGCTGGTGAGTGGAGTGGGGGTTGGGAGAAGGCACACCGTCATACAAATTGGGACCAGTGTAAATTCCCAACATTCAACCCCAACTGGAGCGGTGAAGCTGCCCAGGAACACTCCTGTTTTCTCAGGTGATCGCTCCATGCCATTCTCCGCAATGGCTTTAACCCAATCCCTCCTGCACCCACCGGCTCAGCAGGTGATATTACTCTCTACCCCCAGAGAAAAGTAACACCACCAGAAGCAATCATCCTTAAAACTTCCTCAAGCTTCTTCATACCTGCCAAGGGACACGCACCTGAGCCTAGCTGTTTTTCCTTTCCCTCTGCGTCCAGGGCCAGTCAACTGGTCCCTAAGCCTAATGAATGCTTTTCAAACCTTATCTTGTTTGACTTTTCGATAGGATTATTCCTTTTAAAAAAAATACTGCCCCCTTTAGATGCCAATTTATCACATTTTCCTGCATCTCTCCATACCTTGCCGGCTATTTCTACTTAATCTTTTTTTCAGGGGAGGACCCCTTTGTCTCTGAAACCCATTCTTTAATCCAGTTCTCAAATGCTTCCAAATTACCTGGAGGGCTTGTTAAAACACAGACATCTGGGCCCCACCCCAGAATTTCTGATTCTGTAGTGCTGGAACAAGGGCTGAGAATCTACGTCTCTCTCAAGGTGAACGTGATCTTTTGGCTCTGGGAACACATTTTGAAAACTACTGCTTTAGGTATTGGTGATCTGAGGTGTTTATCTTAGGCATCTTTTTCTGCAGCAGTGATTCTTGACCCTGGTTGCACATTAATATCACTTAAGAAGATTTTTAAAAAAACATAAAAACATGGATTCCACAAAGACCAAGTTCCTTAGACTCTCTGAGCAGGGGGCTCAGGAACTGGCATTTATGGAAGCCGCCCAGGTGATTCTAATGTGTTCTCAGGGCTGAGAGCTACTGCCCTATACTTTTATCCTGGGTGATTTCATCCACTAATATGGCTTTTATTATTCTCTATATCCTGGTGACTCGCAAGCTTCAGACTTCATCCTGGACATTGGTCCTGAACTCTAAGCTGTATATTCAGCCACCTGCTGGACACCTCTCTTCCTCACACTCGGCATGGCCTCCCTAGAGCCATTGGTCTTCCAGGGTTTTCCATCTCCATGAAGGGCACTACCCTCCTCCTACATGCCCAAATGAGAAAACTAGCAGTTAGAATTTATTCTTCAGCTCTGTATTAGTTTCCCATGGCTGTTGTATCAAAGTTCCACAAATTAGTAGCTTACAACAACAGAAATTTGTTCTCTCACAGTTTCAGAGACAAAGAATCTGATATTGGTTTCACTGAGTTGAAACCAAGATGTCAGTAGGACTGCACTCCCTCCAGAGCTATAGGGGAGAATCTTGTTTCTTCCAGCCTCTGGCCAGCATTCCTTGGCTTGCAGCCACATCACTCCAATCTCTGCTTCCATAGACACATTGCTTTCTTCACCTCTGCCTCTCTTAGAGGGATACATAAGTTTGCATTTTGGATCCACCTAGACAATCTGGAATAATCTCTCCCATCTCAAGAGCCTTAATCATAGCTGCAAAGTCTTTGTCTGTCATACAAGGTAATGTTTACAGGACCCAGGGATTAGAACCTGATATCTTTGAGACTATTATTCATCCCACTACAAGCACCCCCCGCCCACTTCCCCATCTTCAATTAATATCCAAATCTTGCCCATTCTACTTCCTAAGCTTCTCTTGGGTCTGTGCACTTCCTTCCACCTCCATTGCTGTGTTCAAATCTGCATTCCATCATCTTTTGCCTACATGCACAGTAATCCTCTAACTGATGTCCTTGTCTCCTCTCTTACTGCCCTCCAGCCCTTCTCCGCAAGGCAGAGTAATGCACCAAAAACAGTGATGCTGCACATTGCTTTAGCTCTTCCAAAGGCTGCCCATCATGTCCACGTAAAGCCCATTATCCTGGCCATGGCTGTGGGTCTCTGTTAGCGCCCATGCCCACACTCACCTCCCTCTTACCTTAGAGTATCTTTCTTGCTGTTCAGACATGCCAGTCTCTGTGACCTCATTGCCCTGGAGGGGTTTTTGGTAAAAACCCAAACATGCAAAATACCCCCCCCAAAAACACATGAGCTTCTGTCTCATTTTATAATCTAAACTTGTAAAATTTTTATAAATACACAATCATTCTACATAATACAGATCTTCTAGAGAATTTTTTAAAGAAATTACAGTTTTTGGTCTTAAAGAATAAGACTAAGGTGGAAAAGGGGATGAAAACAGTGAAATTTGAGGGAGCAATAACATACTCTACACACAAGCAAGCTGTGGTTCATCCAGTCAAGTTAGTGGTTACAGTTCAGTACCTGATTTTCAAGGCACCTAAGAAATTAGGACATAGGTATTTCCTAGAATTAAGAATTCTTTTAAAAGCTCTGATCTCCACATAGGAGTGTTAGTTTTGTGGGTTTTCCAAAGGGAAATCCATTCTCATTGGGATATGTTTCCATGGCTACTTCAGTCATATACCTGCATGCAGGTCAATTGTAACTGAGGTTTGATTTTCTGTTTCCCAGCTAGACGCTAAGCTTCAGGAGGACCAGGCCTGTGTTGGTACTTACAAGAAAAAAGAAAACTTTCTTTTCTTTTTTCTACTCTCATACTCAGAACACAGAATGCTTCACCTCTGTTCACTAGAATATAGGTGGGTTTTCTCTCCACAAACAACTGGTCAGTTCTCCAATGGATGCCGACTGGGTGTTCTACAATTTAACTCAGTCCTGACACTATCTACCTAGAGAAAGTATCAGATCCCATAGGTTAAGGGCTCAGTCTCACATGACTGCCCCCAGCTGCAGACACCAATCACAATTAATAGGTTCTCACCTGTGTTTCTGACCAACCAGCTATAAATCAGGGTTCCCATTACCTTCTCCTTGGGTTGGATTAATTTGCTAGGACAGCTCACAGAACTCCGGGAAATACTTACGTTTACCCATTTATTATAAAGAACATTCTGAAGGATACAGAAGAACAGCCAGATGGAGGTATGTGGGAAGGGGTGTGGAGCTTCCATGCGCTCTCCAGGTGTGCTACTCTCCAGGCACCTCCACGTGTTCAGCTACCTAGAAGCCTCTGAACCCAGTCCTCTTGGATTTTATGGAGGCTTCATCATGTAGCATAATTGAGGACATTGTCCATTGGTGATCAGTTCAACCTTTGGCTCCCCTTTCCTCTCTGGAGGTTGGGGAATGAGGCTGAAAGTCACAACCCTCTAATCACGTGGTTGATTCCCCCTGGCAACCAATCTCCAGCCCGAGGCTATTCAGGAGCCCACTGCCATGGTTCGTCCCCAGCAAAACTCATATTGAGGCTTGGTCCCCAGTGTGGCAGTGTTGGAAAGTGGTACCTTTAAGAAGGATCAATGCCTTTTTCTCAGGAATGAGCTCTTGGGAGACTGGATTAGTTACTCTGAGTAGAGGTTGTTACATGGCCAGCACGCGCCCGCTTCCCCTTCTGCTTCTCTGCTGCATTATGACACAGCAGGAGGCCCTTACCAGAAGATGACCAGATACAACCCTCCCATGTTGGGCCCCCCCCAGCCTCCAGAATCATGATCTAAATAAACCTCTTTCCTTTATGAGGAATATCCAGTCTCAGGTATTTGTTGTAGCAAAAGAAAATGAACTAAGACACCCACCAGGAGTCACCTCAGTAGAACAAAAGATGCTCCTATCACTCAGGACAGTACAAAGGTTTTAGCATCTCTGTGTCATGAAGTGGGATCAAAGACCAAATATTAGAACAAAAGATTCTTACAGCGCACCTAACTACAAGAATTTTAGGAGCTCTATACTGAGAACTGGCGAAGAGATCAATGTATACATTTCTCATTCTGTCACAAGATCACAGTATTGTTCCCCTCTTACTTAGTGTCGAGCACAGGGCCTGTCTCAGAGCAGGCATCAAGCAATATTTACTGGGTTGAATTGCCATGGCCTATCCCTCAGCCCATTGCCCTTCAGGGCCAGGGACACCATTTGGGCTATTTAGACATCACTAGTACACAAAATAAAGTCAGTTCCTATTTGCAGAGGCCCTAGGTGCATGGTTGTTCATGCTGCTGGTAGGGCTTACGTGAGCATTCTCTCTCTCCATCACATGGTTTTGCAAGAAGCCAAATTGGCACGATGTTGTTTTCCCTGCTGGGCTGGAGAATGACCCTGCATCTACTCTAAGCCCTGGCCCTACTTCCAATGCTCACCAGAGCCAGACTCTATAGAACCTATGACCATGAACTCAGATAATTTTGCACCTACATGATTCAGTTCTTATGCCCCCAGGAACTCCTCACCTGCTGCCTCGTGATATAATGAGAAATATATATATATTTGTCTCTTTGCCAATTTTCAACATAGAGCTTCTAAAACTCTTATAGATAGGGGCACTATAAGAATCTTTTGTTCTAATGTTTGGTCTTTGATTCCACTTCATGACACAGAGATCCCAACGCTAACTCCTTCATACAGGCTAGGATCAGTAATACAGGTCAGATGATATTTGATAACAAATGAATCTCAGTTATGGGTAAGTAGGAGGGCATCATGTCATCTCACTGATACAGCACGAGAGAATGCAGATAGAGAGCCCCAAGCATGGCAGTGTCCCAGGCCCTCTCATCCCTTGTCCAACTTATCGTCTTCCCACCCACTCCACTTCCTGATCTCTTGACTTCATCTCTTGTTCCCACCTGCTTGCCTTCAGCACTGATCTCAGGGTTTAGTGCTTATTCTCTGTCTCTTGCCAGCCTGGATATTTTATCTTAAAACGTCATCATTTTGCCTGCCTGCCCTCCCCTAGCCCCACAAATGGGCATGGGGAAAGCATGTGTGTGTCCGAGCAGTTGAATAACTTTTCCTGCTTTGCTTGTTGGTCTACAAGCCTTCTCCCTTCTTTGCCACCTCACCATGACAGCCAGCACAGGAGACCCTTGTCAGTCTCCTCCACTTTGCTGGCCTCATTTCCCTGCACTTTCTTCCACCTAAAGCGCGTTTTGAAACTCTGCACTTGCCATGTGCATTCCTCTCCCTAAAGTGCCATCCCCCATCTTCTCTGCCGTGCAAACTCCTGCCCATCCTTCAAGAACCAGCCCAGATGCCCCTTCCTTCTTGCAGCTTCCCCCGTTGCCACAGGCAGAGTCAGGCATCCCCTCTGCCACTTGCAACTCCCCATAGTCATCTCTATAAGACCACTTGCCACATTGTATGGCCATGGTGTGTGCGCAGGTCTGTCTCCCTGATTATAACGTGAACTTGCTCACTAGGTCGCATTCATCTTGGATGGCCTATGGCCAGCCCTAAGCCAAGCAGATAATTGGTGTTCAACATTTATTTGTTACAATAAAGCATAGACCAAAAAGAGAAATGATCCCATCCAGCAAGCCTGGAACAGCCTCAGGCAAGCGGGGTAAGTGGCCCTTGGAGAATCAGCAGCGGCAGTGGCACCTCTCCCTTCCCGCCCACTTGTCCTTCCGTCTGCTCCCACTTCTTTTGTGATTTAATTGGGATTTGGCACTTCAGCCTCTTGGCTGACCCCTTGGAAGGAGAGTCCTCAGCACCGAAAGCGCTCCACATCATCTCACATCTACAGCGCTAGCTGAAATGATGCCCCTGCCCCTCCTGGCCCCTCCAGCACCTGAGCAAGCTGCCCAGCAACCTGCAGGGGGTTGGATCGGCGAGCGAGAGGCTGAGAGGAGTCCCCGCACCTGGCAGAGCATTATCTCGGCAGCGTTGGAGTTTAGGAAATTATTGAAAAGGGAGGGAAATCACTGGGATTTTAGACTTGCAATCAGGGGCTCTGCGACCCCTGAAGCTGGCAGTATTAAGGGAGCTAATCTGCTGACCGCAGGAGCTCAGCTGGTCTCCGTTTGCTGCACTCCGCTTCGCAGCGGGAACCGGGCACTTCTTCCTCCTGCCAGACAATGAGATGCTGGCGGAGAGGCAGCAGGCGCGCTGCTGCAAATGCCAAGCAGGGGCCGCCGTGCCAAGATGTGGAAGAGCAGATGATTCCCTGGCAGCCCACGAGGCTTAACCCATCCGGCTACCCTCACTGATTCAAAAGGAAATCTGGAAGGAAACTGATGTTCACTGAGCACCAACCTCATGCCAGGCACTTTATATGGTTTACCTCATTTAGTCTGCCCAGTGACTCTCGGGCCTCTACCTGTCATCCCATCTGACACAGGAAAAACCCAGGGCTCCTAAGGTTAAGTCACTGCTCAGAGCAGGGCCGCCTCTTACAGTCCTGCAGGCTGTGCCCCACACAAGGGCTCTTGGCCAACCAGACAAACGGAGGCTGAAATCTGTGCCCAAAGGGGTTGCCTTTTCTATTGTAAACTTCTCCCAGAGACGGGCCACCACCCGCTTCACAGCTGGAACCAGGTTGATTCAGATCTTCAACTCCTGCCTGCCTGTGTATTTCAGCCTTAATTGCAAACCCAGAGGAGGTCTGAACTCAGGTTAGAGCAAAACAAACAGGAAGTGGGGGAGACTCCATAGTGGAAGGAATAGGATCCATTGCCCTGGTTATCCCCTCACATCTGTTTCTTCTAACCATGGTGTTACCAAACTCAGGTCTGGCTGCCTGCCTCCTTGAGAAGAAAAAACCCCCCAAAACTCAGAAGTCAAGTGATGGGTGTCAGAAAAGCAGATGTTTTCAGCTGAAGGACATGGTAGGCTATCCCATCTCAAAGACTTAGATTTACTGAGGGGTTTTTCAAAGAGGGGTTGAGGGAATGGAATGTGGGAGGTGAGAAGGAGGATGGAGGGGCACGTGAGCAGGGCTTCATGAGGGCTTCATGAGCAGGGCTTCAAGGTCTCAGGTGCAAGGTTTCGCCAAGACTCCATCTGGTTTCTGCTCCTGTCTTTATCTCAGGGTCTGGGTAGTACTTGCAAGTCTGCAGCTTCAGGCTGGCTGGAAAACAACTTTACATTCACATAAATAATGTCATGTTGCCCCATAACTAAGGTCCAAAATATCAAATAACCATGGGAAAGGAGGAAAGTCAGAGAAATGCATGCCAAGAAAAAAACTGTGTCTTTTAAAAATCTTTTAGAGCCCATGTGGTTTTAGGTCCCAACATGGCTTCAGTCCTGCTGACTCTAACAATGGCCCGATTGTTTTGGGGTCTCACAAACAAAAATGTTTTATTTTTCAATTAAAAAAAAATTTCGCCGCAATTGGATAGGACAGGAAAATGGGCATGCCATTTTGGCTTTATTTACTTATTAGTTTTTAAATCAAACATCAATACCAAAACCCTCTCAATACCAGAGTTCTGGGCATAAGGCAGATAGTTTGATTGGTTTGCTCACAACTGATAAAGTTGGGGTTTGGAGGTTAGAACCTTCCTGGAACTGCTGTAAATAACACAGCTGAGCCTACCTGAACATATCCCAGATGATGGCTTTATTGCTGTTTTCTTACTGCCCCAGCCTCTGCCCCCATCTTCCACCTTCTTCAGCCCATCCTACAGACCTCTGGCAGATAAGCCTTCATGAATCAGTTCACCATTTTTCTTCCCAACTCAAAAAAGGGTCCCTGCTGCTTAGAGGATAAAGTCATAACTTTATTCAACAGTGATTCTCACAGTGTAGTCCCCAGACCAGCAGCATGAGCATCACCTGGGACCTTGCTAGAAATGCAAAATTTTATGGCTCTGCCCTGGACCTACTGAATCAGAAACCCTGGGGGTGGGTCCAGCAATCTGTTGGAACAAACCCTCCAGGTACTTCTGATTCTTTCTAAAGTTTGGCCCATCCTAAGGCCTGATGTAACATCTCTTTTTACCTTTCACTGCAACCAAATTCATCCTTACCCTGCTCCTGGTAATGGGCCATTTATTCGTCTTCTGTACCTCTACTCCTTTGGTGCCCCACAGTTACAAAAGCAGCTGGTTATCTCTCCAACCTCCATCCTCCCCTTCTTTATTACTAATAGGTCTGTATTATGGAGGCACCATTGTGCCTAGTTGACCACTGTATTTCCTTTGCAACTAGATATGGTCACAGAGTTAAATTCTAGCTAATGATTTTAAGTGGAAGTTATTAGGCAGAACTTCTAGGAAGAAAGGACAGACAACTGTGACAAGCCCCTTTTTGTCCTTTCACTGTTCTCTGTTCTATCTGACTGCTGCCTGGAATACAAATATGATGGCTGGAGCTCTAGCAGCCTTCTAGAACCTTGAGGTAGCTTCAATAGGGATGCTACACACAGCCAAGCAAAAAGATAGAACCTTGGGTCCTTGATGATCATGAAGCTGCCATAGCAACCCTGGACATCTGACCTGTGAACTTTACAGGAGAGAGAAAAATTCCTGTGAGTACAAGCCACAGAAATCAGGTTTCTGTTAATAGCAACCCAAATCAATTTTTAACTTCAGCTGCCTTCCAAATTTCTCTTAGACATATCCAATGTGTTCTTCCAGGCCTGGTTTGTTTCATGTATTATTCATTTAACAAACATGATTTTATTCATTTAACACAGCGTCATCACATGCTGGCATTTTTTTCCGCTCATGATTCTTCCCAGCCACCCGGAAACATCTGGATTATCATCCTCATTGCACATTTGAGGAAACTGAGCTTCGGTGAGATAAAAATGACTTGCTGGCTTATAACAGCATAGCTGGTAGCCAATGGAAGTGGGCTTAATACCATAATGGGATGTTGGTTGTAAAAAACAGAAAATCTAATTTAAACCAGCTTAAATGTTAAAGAGAATTGATCAACTTACAAAACCTAAAACTTCCAGAGGTAGGTCTGGCTTTAGGCAAGAGTAGTCATAGAAGGTTCTTTTCTCCACAATTAACAAAATCCCCGGAGTTCACTCTGATTGAATCAACTTAGGTTCCTCGCCTGCTCCTGAATCACCTGCAGGGTTGGTGAAGATGGGATATACATTTGCAGCTTCCAGACACATGTTCAAAGAGAGGCTTCCACGCCATCACCAACCTCTGTTTTCATCCACCCCACACTCTATCCTACACTGCAAGAGTCCTCATATACATGCATGGGAACACCCTTGTGCACACGTCCAAATGCCACATCTGGCCTAGGGGCTGTGCCCACTGGCAGCACAATCTGCCTTTGGAAGGGCAGGACTGGGGAAGAGGCCAGTGCAGGCCCTAGAAGCAGAGCCCGGATACTTAGGCCATGATCTACAAGGGGAGGTGCAGGCTCCTTTTGGGCCAGTACCCTCAGTCCTTATAGGAAAATGCATGGTTGAAGGAGGGTCAGAGCTGGACCTTCTGGCATGGGGCCTAGGGCAGGGGCCCTGCTGCCTAGCTGCAGCTTTGGATATAGTGATCAGCCTTAGTGAATGGGGCCTATGTCCAGAGCTGGAAGTAGCATCACACTCACCTGAACCCCAAACCTGGGGAAAGTGGTAAATGGAGAGGATGAGATAAGATGGGAAAGGATGCTAAGAGGGCAGCCACCAACTATCCCCACAGTGGTCTCAGAGAGCTTGCAGGCAGGATCCAGCTTTTGTTCACCGTTGCATTCCCATCATCGTCACAGAGACTGGACGGGAGTCCATGCTCAGTATTTATCTATGGAATGCTGAATGAATGAATCAGAAAGGCTTCCTCTTGTATCTACCACTCACAGTTTTCATCATATGTATCTTGCACATCGTCTAAATCTTCTTGCTGTTGTCCACTGCAGGTAACCTCTCTAGTTGCCTCGGATGGAGTCCCTGAGACTCCATCCCTAGGTTGGGGCTGCAGGTGGGCCTGGCTTGGTTCCTTCCCTTGGTTGGGGTGACATCGATCAAATTTGGACATACAATTCAGAGTGGGAGCCTTGGTGAAGGTGACTAAAGAGCATCACGTCTCCTATACACCTCATGTGCTCAAGTGTTGAGTGTAGCTGAGTGTGGGGCATGAACTGCAGCCAGTTTTCTAGACTTTTAGATCCTGACATTAGAATTTGATCACATCGGGCCGAGCCCGTGGCGCACTTGGTAGAGTGCTGCGCTGGCAGCGTGGCGACGCTCCCGCCGCGGGTTCGGATCCTATATAGGACTGACCAGTGCACTCACTGGCTGAGTGCCGGTCACGAAAAAACGACAAAAAAAAAAAAAAAAAAAAAAAAGAATTTGATCACATCAGTGGTATAATGTGGCCAGTCAACACAAAGCATTTTGCTTTTGTCTAATTCACCATTATCAGTGGCCATTCATGGAAATAACTACACGTTGCTGCTCAAAATAGCCAGGGCTGTCTTTACTGCTTTCTCCATAATCAACAAGGGTCAGCCCTGGGCTCCTCGTGAGCCAGCTGCTGGCAGTGCCTTCTCTGAAAGGGAATTTTCCTGTCCCTGTGATGAGAGCAAAGTGTATGTCACCTTCTGCCTCTGAGAGATAGCACCACATTTTTTGAAACATGAGTTTTGACCTGATAATGACCATCCTTAGATGATGGTCTGTCCCTGGACAGCTGGGTCCAGGGCTCTACTGAAACAATTGCACAAACACACTGAAACTGAGGCCACTCTACAAATGGACTCAGTCTGGTATTTTAACCCTTTCAGCATATGCCTAACCCAGGAGGGTGTGATGCAATCCACATATCCCGAAGTCCCCAAACAGGTTCCAGGGGCTGACAGAACCCACAGTGCAGGGACCCATGTTTCACTTGACTTTTTCTTAACTTAAATCCCCTCTCTACTTACTCCACCTACCAGTTCCTCCTGAATCAGACTGGAGTGGATTCTCTGGGGTATTGGTCAGAGGACTATAAGTACTAGAGCTGCATTCCAAATAATTCCTCTGTCGACTGGCCCATAGCAGGTTCTAAATAGAGGGTAGCAACTCTCATGAGACCACAAAGGAAAGTCTACTTGTTGCCTTATGTCTCAAGCGCCAGCATAGTGACAGTGATGGGAGCTAGGAGGCTTATAATTAATAAGGAATGAATGAATGAATGAATTCACTATCCCTGGATACAGTAGGTGTAATCTAACTCACTCTTCCCTTAGGGTTCCTTCCCTTGGTTGGGGTGATGTCGATCAAATCTCTTCCCTTAGGGTTTATTTCTTCCCTATATGTACCCTACGCAGAAGGCAAACGAGTAGCTACTGTCATGCCATGGCTTGAGAGTGTCTCGGACACAGAGAACTGCCAGTCCTGACATGTTCAATATTGTTTGTTTAGTTTGTCTGTTTCTCTGTAACAGGCCCTGGTACAGAAATGAACACTGTCAGCTGAGCTGGCATGCCAGAATGTGCAGTTGCATACAGTGTTGGTTCTCTTCAACAGAGGCTAGAGCAGATTAGGAAAAGAGGTGGTAAAAGTATGTGTCCAGAAAGTCAAGGTCTAATTTAAGCTTTGTGCTTTGAACAAATGTTCTCTAATTAAGAGTGAGGCCTGTTAACAAAATGACATTATGGTTTTCAGTTTCAAAAATGAAGGGGAAAAAATTGAAATCTCGAATCTTGTGTCTTACCAGTGAGGGACACAACCCATGCAAGTTGCAAATGACTATTTAATGGACTTCTGACTGATGCCTGAGATATGGTTACATGGTGTTTTGAATGTGATAGTATCTGAAGAAGGAACCGAGGAAAATATTGGAGAAATGTTATTCTTGATTTTAGATGCCCCTGAACAGATACTGTGGTAGGCTGAATAATGGTTCCTCAAATATGTACATTCCCTAATCCATGGAACCTGTGAATGTTACCTTATATAGAAGAAAGGACTTCGCAGCTGTGATTAAGTATCATGACATGGGAAAATCATCCTGTACTATCTGAGTGGGCCTGATGTAATCACAACGGTCCTTATAAGAGAGAGGCAGGAGAAGGCAGGGGAGAAGATGTAATGAACAAAGCAGAGATGGGGTGATGTGCTTTGAAGATGGAAAAGGGGCCATGAGTCAAGGAATAGAGGCATGGACACTAGTTGTTGAAAAGGACAAGGAAGCAGATTCTCCTCTCAGAGCATCCAGAAACAACCAGCCTGTCAATATCTTGATTTTAGTCCAGTAAGACTGATTTCAGACTTCTGATCTTAGAGAATAAACTTGTGTTATTTGAAGCCACCAAATCCGTGGTAATTTGTTACAGGAGCAATAGGAAACAAATACAAAAGTCAATTCTGCATTTACTATTGATCTTATAATGAGGAATGTATTGTGTGTGTGACCTGCTATCAATGAAAGACACTCCAGTGAGGAAGATTCATTGGGCACTTAGGTGACTCGGTGCAGACACGTTACCGACTCACATGAAGAGTGAGGGACTAGAGGGCAGTTCTGTATCACCAGTTTGCAGAGCCGTTTTGCATTTCAGCTACTTGAAGAAGTGAACCTGAGCTTTGGTGGCTTTGGTGGTCAATGTGGCTTTCACTGACAAAGAAAGTATTAGAAAACAGAAATGTGTTTATCAGAAAATAGTCTTCTCAGGTTGGATCCTTCTAAACTGTTCATCATAAAGCCTTTGAGGATCTCATTTCAAGTCTCTGTAACTCAGTTTTCATAGAGTGGTTAAAAGCATGGACTTTGGGTTTAGAGATACCTGGATTCAAACCTTAGATCCACAACCTATGACCTGAGGCTGGCTAAATAACATCTTTGGGCAATATTTCATCTGTAAAACAGGGGTAATAAAACCAACTGCATAAGGTATTTTGCAGATTTAATAAAATACTATATATAGATGGGCAGGCCTGTGGCCTGGCACATACTGATCATTCAATAAGTGGGTGTTATTATTGACTCACCCTTGGAGGGGCTGTGAGAACCATCTACAGGAATGCCCTGAGGGCCACAAAAATCCATCTTGGGAAGCACTCGTTATCTTTTGATAAGCCAACAGGAAAAATCAACGGGCAAAGTCTTGGTACCATTGCACAGCCCTAGCGTGGATTGGGCAATAGGACTGTGTGGTGTATTGAGCTTTTTTCCTTGACTCCCCGAAGTGGGAACACATGTTAAGTGAAGGCTCCATCAGCCTGGCCCCCTGAGTGACTATGATGAGCAGAACTCCCTGCTGACCTGCAATGGGCATGTAGCTGTGAACATGAGGGAGTCCTCAAAGCTCTCCTGAGCACCTGCCTCACATTTAGCAACATAAATGACCCCTCCAATTAGATGCCTACAAGGACATCCCAAACTTGATATGCCCACATGTCCAGAAGCAAAGCCTTACTCCTTCCATCCTCATCTCACTCCCCACAGCCTTGGCTGTTTCAGTATGTGGTACCATCATTCTCACAATTGTTTAAGCTATCACCTATGGGCCTTCCTTGCCTCTTTGCTAATTCCCCACATCTATTTCACCAGCAAATCAGTTCTACTTTCAAACAGAACAGCGGTTATTCACTCGTGCCCAACTCCAATTCCACCACCTCATCCAGGCCTGGGCCCATGCAATTCCTCCTGACTCACTCTTTGCTTTTATGTCTATCTTTCTACAACCCATTCTCTGCACAGCAGCCAGAGTGATCTTTTAAAATCAGGAAGTATAACTTGTCACTCTCCCATCTAAAATCCATTCATTAATTCACTGACACATTTTTACTGAGAACTAATATTAAGAGCAAGGCACTCTTCCTACACACTGGGAATACAGCAATAAGTACAGGAGTTCCTTTCTTTCTGGGTACAAACAGATAGGCTCATGAACAACTGCTCTATGTAGCAGGAGAATAGAAGGGTACAGACACAGGATGATGATAGATTTAATGATGGGAAGACAAGGACCTTTTGCAGCGAAATAAAAAGCAAGGTCATCAGCTGAAAGTGAGGTGGACGGAAAGGTGTAGTTGGTATAAGGTGCAAGAAGGTGTGGAAGGGTTGTTCTGAAGAAGGGGACAACTAGTTGACTGGGGAACCAGAGTAGAGTTGCCAGCAGTGCTAAAGTGTCCCTCAATGCTGCGAGCATAATTTTAATGACAAACGAGTGGGCCTGTGTGTTTCTCTCCAGCTACATCCAGCTCTGCCAAGGCAAGCATGGAGTATTTAAGCAGGGCTGGAATTCTGTTAGACAAGTACAATGGCAGGAAGGGGGCAAGGGAGTTGAGGAGTCATAAAAGAAAGTGTTTATAGTGAAGGACCCTGGGTTGAAGCTGAGAAAGAAGGAGAATGAGAACTTGAGGGAGGAATGGACAGTAAGAGAGTGCTAGGCTCCCCAGATGGGAGGTCTTAGTGGGGTCAATGAATGGTTGGTATAAGGGGAGGGAGGGAAAGTGGCAGGAGTGTGGGGACTGGGGGTAGGCAATTGCACTGAAGATGCAGACCCTGTTGCATCTCCAACTCCTTCTCCACCTCATCCCAAGCTCCACCGTAGTCATTAGCTCTGCCACACCAGCTGCTTTTCTCCTCCTTGGATGTGCTCAAACTGCCCCCTTCCAACTCTTTTGCCCTCCCTGTTCCATCTGCCTGGACAGCTCTTCCCCTGAAGAGTCCAGCGGCTGGCTCCTTCCCATCATTCAACTGTTCCCTCATTCAGGTTATACAAACCACCTGGTACTTACCTGAACCTGAAATGATCTCATTTGTTTGTGAGTCTGTCCTCCCAAGTAGAAGGCAAGCTGCATGATGGCAGAGGTCTCGTGTGTCTTGTTCCCTGCTGAATCCTTAGCCCCTGAATGGTGCCTGGTGCATGGGAGACTAAGCATTGATTAATGGACAGAGGCATAAATAAATGGATTTTTCTGAACAAATTTTCTCTTTATCATTTTAAAAATTGTTCATCTACAGACATTTTATTTTCCCAAGTAGGCCTAGTATTTTTGTTGAAATCTCCTGGAAACCTTTTCTAGTAGAGGCAGTGGTTCTCAACTGGGGGCACTCATGTGCTCCAGGGATATTTGGCAATGTCTGCAGACATTTTTGATTGCCGCAGCTGGGAATGAGGAGCATACTCTTGGCATTTAGCGGGTGGAGACTGTGGATGCTGCTGAACAGCCTACAATGCAGGATGCCCACCCCCAAAGAACGATCTGACCCAAAATGTCAATCATGCCAAGGCTGAGAACCCTGCTAGGGGCAGAGAGTAACCCACCCTGCGAGAGCTGCTGGCCAGACCAAACCCTACATGAAACATGAATGAAACTCCACAGCATCTTGAAGAAGAGGTGCCCTCTCATGGGGTTGGTGAACTCCCCTGTAGACCCCGCCTGTGAGCTATATCCTGTAAACTTCCAGAGAGAGAGGGTATGCTTGGGGAGCCACTGCACTGGAACTAGCCAAGATGAACAATCCAGAAGATATCCCCACTTCTTCCAGGAAAGGACATGACCCAGAGGGCAGACCTGCATTTGTAACTGGTAGTTCTATGCCAGCTGGGGCCCTGGCAGCCTGGAAGTGGACAAACACGCACTTATGTGACAGTGTAAGCACACACATTGCTGACCTTGACCATCCCTGCACTGGGTTTCTCAACTTCAGAAGCCTTCCTATTCATCAGGAGAGACCCCATTTGCAAAACATTTATTCAAGGCTTAGTTACTAATAAATCCCTGCATGGGGCCACTCCATTGAAAGCCTGCACAATGGCATGGCCTGGTAATCAATGCCCCATTCATGCGCTAATAAGTGGAGACAAGTGGGTGTGAGAGAGAAGGCCCACGGACCCTTCCCTCCAGGGCTCCTCTCTAATTAGGGCCCTGTTCACATGCTAATCAGCGCTGGGATCCCTGCAAATTAGGGACAGCATTCCCCTGCTGGATCCCTCCTCCTGTGTGGGCAGACACTCTATCATGTGGATTTCCTCCAGCCTGAAACATCAGCTCTGCTTCTGGCCAGCTGGTGTCCTGAGCCCTGTTTTTAATTAGGCTGGGCATTATCTCTGAGCTGACCTCCACCCACATGTGCCTGCCATCATGCACAGGCAAGGGCATGAGGTCACCTGATTTTCCCCAAATCATATAGCTAGTAAGCAGAAGAACTGGTCTCCAACTCACCAATGAATTAAACACTTATTTTTTGTACACATGTGCCAGGTAGTGGACACACAGTCCAATGGGGCGGATGGGTACAAAAGCAGATAATTATTACACTCTACACAGATGCTCATGAGAGGGCCTGCTCCATTCTAAAACCCAATTTCTCCCATAATTCTGCTCTGAGCCATCCTTCACTAGTAATCCAGGTGAAGAATAGTGGCGACTTGGACTAGTATGTAAATGGATGGGAGCCATCAGATTCTTGGAAGGAACAATTAATTCCTATATTACTAATGTTACTCCAGATAATGACAATAGGAGAAAAGAAATTTATAGTCCCATTTCATTTATTAACATAGATGTAAAAAATCTTACACAAAGTATTAGCTAACTAAAACTAACGGTGTATTATAAAATATAAGGGAATGCCTTGTAGATAAACAAGAAAAATAGCAACTCCAATAGAAAAGTAATCGAAGGATGTGAACATGTAATTTATGGAAGAGAAAATCAAAAGCATCCAAGGAGCTGCTCGAAATTATTAATAATCAAAAAAAGGCAAATTATAAAATAAGGTATCATTTTATATCTAAGTAGACCACACAATTAGAAAGCTGGATACTGCCAAGTGTTGGTGGGGATTTAGGGAGGGAAACCCTCGGGCGCTGCTGCCAGGAGGGCAGATGTGTGTGGGCATTCTCTAGAGTACAGCTGGTTCTCTTAATTGAGTCCAGTTAAGTCAATGCACACTGTGGACTCAGAGATTCTACACCTTGTTATGTGGCCCAAAGAAATCCTTACTCAGCTCCCCGAGGGATTCCTCACTGCAGGCTTGGTTGTGGTGCCAGGAAGCTGGAGACCACCTAGGTGTCCGTTGTCAGGAGAGTAGCCAGGTAAACTCGGTGCGTGCACATAGCAGAGTGTACAGCAGCAGTTTAGAAACAACAGATCAGCTGTAGCCATAGCAACGTGGGCAAACATTTTAAAAAATTATAATTAGTGAGAAAGGTAAGAAGCCCAAGGAAATGTCTAACTCAATAATATTTATCAAAAAGTTCAAATACATGCATACAGAATGACAGTGTTTTGCAAGAACACATACAAACAGAAGCACGGCAGTGCAGAAGGGCATAGGGACAGTTTCCATTGTGGGAAGAAGACCAGGACTGGGGTATATCAGTCAAGGGTCCTAAGAAACAGATGGCACACACAATGAAGGTAATTCAAGATAGGTGTTCTTACAAAGGTGTGGGAGGGTGGAGGGAAACTCAAGAGGTGGTGGAGGAACTCAGTGGAAGTAGAGCTGTAACTTCACCCCAGCCTGAAGAGACTGGAGGAGGCAACGGTTACAGGGACCTGAAAGGAAGAGAGAGTTGCTAGGACAGCCGCAGTGGTCTTCATGGTGGAGGGACCCTGACCTCACTCTCCTCTCTCCCTTGTTCTCCAGCTGGGGCTCCCCATTGGCCCGCCCAGCAGAAAGCCAAGGGCATGGGAGGATCCATGCAATCCTCTCAGACAGAGAGAGCAGTGAGGAAGTGAGTTGGGGGAGTGGGTCTGGAGGGACAGATGGCAGCTATGTGACCAATGGGCTATGAGGAGAAAGGGATCTAGTTAATAAAAAAAAAGCAACAACAAAACACAGAAACACAAACGTGGAGTGAGGGCAAATTAAAAAATTCCCTATCTAGGAGAAATCCAGGGCCAGCTGTAAAGGAAATGAAAATTTTTTTCACCACATTATTGAAATCCTACATTGTGTGTGCTTAACACGGGTAAATTTGTTTTGTATTCCACACCTTTGTAAGAACAAATGGGGCTCCGTTTATGATACTTACTGTAAAGTTGGTCAGTTAGCACACAAATTAAAGCATGAGTGGTCTCCAATAATAGTGACATTTTAGCAATATATCCTTAGAATATGTAAGTTCTTATTAGACTTTCGAGAAACAGTTAAATACATAGAATTTCTGGGCCAAACTTGTAGAATCATTGCAGACCCGCAGCATTCTCACGGGACCCTAGTGTTTTAGGGCCAGAGTTTTAAAATTACTTTCTTGAACGAATGCTTATCTCTTTGTGATTATCTACCCTAAGCCATCAATCTCCGTAATGTGTCCTGTCTTCCAGTTCCAGCCTTTGATTAATCCAAATTTCTTCTAGTTTCTTTTATTACAGAGTATTAATGTTTAAAACACCATAGTCTATAACAGTGCAATCAAGTGGTCTCTGGAAAATTCCATTCCTTCCTCCATTTGAATGATGAATTTTCCAAGAATGACTTGACCATATTGTGATCAGAGAATAGGCTCTTTCCCCCTCCCTGCTTTGTACCACAGTGGGAAGTTAAAAGTGGTTTTTATATGCAATACAGAAATTTGCTAGGTGAAGCACGGAAAGTCTAGACTTTGAAATCAAGAGTGACTCCCCGTGGGGCCTGAGACAATGGCACGGAGCCCCAAGGTGAGATGGCTGCTACTACGGGTTGATACCCCATTGTGGTGGTATTAAAAGATAGGACCATTTTTGGAAGTGATTAAATCCTGAGGCATCCACCCTCATGAATGAGTTAGTGCCTTATGAAAGGGCTGGAGGAAACTAGCTTAGACCCTTTCGCCCTTTGCCCTCTGTCCCTTCAGCCATGTGAGGACATGGCATTTAAGGTGCCATCTTGAAACCAGAGACTGGGGTCCTCACCAGACATAAAACCTGCCGGTACCTTGATCTTGGACTTCCCAGACTCCAGAACTGTGAGAAATAAATTTCTATTATTTGTAAATTACCCAGCCTCAGGTATTTTGTCATAGCAGCACAAATAGACTAAGACAGCTTCTGTTACTGAAGTTCCTTCGGACACTGGAGGGAACACTGGGTACAGTATTCACTAAGCTCCTTTGGTTGAAAAGTCCAGCTTTGTTCAGGGCTAGAGTTTGGCAACAGACCAGTAAGTAGTTCAGACAAACCAAAGACACTGGCTGAATGTTCAATGAAAAGGGAAAGACTATCCTGAGGCCTCGAAACCACACACACAGATCCCAGGAGGTATAAAGGAGACCTTGCAAAGTGTGGCCTGTGGGCCTGAAACCCAGAGCAAGGCTCTTTGGAGACAAATATGAGTGGGCTTTAGGGACAGAGACACTGTGGACAGGAGAGCAGCTGCATGGAAATGCTAGGACTTCAGAGGACAGAATAGCAAGCTGGGCCCAAATTAGAGTGGGAGCAGGTGTGGGAGAGACCTGTGCTGCTCTGGATTTCAGTGAGCACCACGGCTTCTGCTGGAGGGTGGGAGAGTTGACAAGTCCGGGCTTAGGAAAAGCTTCACTGCGTGCAACTCTATCCAGCTCACTTGATTGCTTCATGGTTTCTCTGAGTTTGTTTTCTACATTCTTTTTTCCTGTTTCCATAGAAAAATGATCATTGTGTCTTAGTACGCTTGTGTTGCTATAACAAAATACCACAAACTGAGTAGCTTAGAAACAACAGAAATTTATTTCTCCCAGTTCTGGAGCCTGGAAAGTCTAGATCAAGGTAGATTCAATGTCTGGCGAGGGCTTCCTGATTCATAGCTGGCATCTTCTTGCTGTGTCCTCATGTGGCAGAGAGGCAAGGCAGCTCTCTGGGGTCTCTGTTATAAGGGGTCTAATCCCATCATGAGGGCTTTGCCTCATGACCTAATCAGCTCCACTGGCCCCCCTCCTAACACCATCACAGTGGGGATTAGGTTTCAACATGAATTTTGAGGTATACAAACATTGAGACTTTAACACATTGTAACCCTTAAAGTTTGTGATTCCTCCCACAACAAGATGGGTACAGATAGGGTGATGGAAACCCTCAGTGGTCTTGTTGGTACGAATATGGAAGGCTCAACAGCACAGAACCCAGCAAGACCTAGAATCTGGGGACCTGACAGCAAAAGGCCAAGGTCAGGTCTGACTCTGGAAGTTCGTAGAATCCTCACAGGGTACCATGGCTGTTTCCCAGAAGGAAAGTAGGTTCCTGAGAAGGAATATCCCAGGCCAGCCTAGCTGGCCCTGCCTTCTCTGACTGGGCTCATTCACTAACTCTAAGCCACTTAATCTGATAGTTAAGTGAACCTATTATCTTCAATGTGCCCAGGCTATTAAATTTTAACTTTTTAGGGGTTCTTAACCTTGTCAAGGAGATGGAGTTTCTACAACTCATAGCATATGTTGTAGAAATTGTGGAATTTTCAAATATTCACAGTAAATTTCATGTGTGAAAGGATCACGTTTGTCTTGTGCCATTAATCCTAGCAAAGTGCCTGACACCTAGTGTATGTTCAATAAATGTCTACTATCACTAGGAGGACTCCCTCCACTGACAGGATTCCTACCTAAATGAATCATCATCCAAGCAATGGTAAAAAATAGCGACAGTGCCCTACCCACCTTTATAACCATTGCAGCACTACTCAACTTATACTTCTACATGCGATAGATGGAAAGAAGGAAGAGAGGGAGGGAGGGAGGAAGGAGGGAAAGGAAATCAACTTAACTGGAAGAAACATTATCTAGAAGTTATTTTCTAAGCATAGCTTAGAGATTTCTTTTATTAGTTTGCTCTTATGCATAATCATATTGATTTATCAATACTTTCTAGCAATAAAATCAGTAGTAGGAATGCAAAATTTTAAGAAAAATTTTGGAAAGAAAACTTAAAACAGAAAACTCCAAGCTCCCCTCCACGTTTATCACTTCCATTTTTACCAGGGCTCTATTTCGGTCTAGGTCAAAACTGAGTGTTCTGTGTGCGAAGTTGGAGAAACTTACTGCTCTCAATGGGTAACATAGCAAATGAATGAAGCTGCCGCACAATTTCAGTCTGCAAGTGTTTACTCAGCACCCGTGTTATGTAGGGGAGCTGCATTGCTAGGGCTGTAGGGTTAACCCTTCCTTCCAGGAGTAAGTCTAGATGTGGAAGGTAGCTTATGGTCAGTCCTCAGTAACACAGCATCTGTCCGTCCGTCCAGCTCTCCTTCTTCCTTCCGTTCTTTCATGCATTCATCCATCAATTTATTTATTTATTTATTCACGTAAAAAATGCCTACTGAGATACAGGCATGGTGCTAAACTCCAGGGATACAAATAATAGTTAACCTGAATGAAGTAGGTGAAAGCTTGAGGTGATTTCAGGACAGGTATTCTCAACTTTTGCTTATTGAAATCTCCGCAGTAGGTTCTACTGTGCAGCCAAGGTTGAGACCCACTGCTCCAAAAGGATGAGTTTGAGTTGGCTGGGCAGATACTGGTGAGGCAATAGTCAGGAATAAACATACACAGAGACACAAAAACATGATAAAGCACGCTGTGTTGAAGGAATAACGAAGACATAGTTGGAGAAGGAAGTGTTAGCTGGGCACAGGGGAGACAAGACAGGTGCTCTAATAGACGAGAACAGTTGCCATGGGACAGCACAGAGAGCTTAATCCTCTAGACCAGGAGGATGTGGAAAGACTGCTTAGAGAAGGTTGGATTTAAGTCCCTCCCTTAAGGACAGCTAGGATTTGACAGGTGGAGATGGGATGAAGTCTCTCCAGGTGGAAGGGACAGAATAGGTGGGATAAAGTTGTGATTTGTCTGCTGCAGCTGGAGGCTGGAGTTCCCAGGTAGGGAATGAAGGAGCAACAGGGTGAGTGATAGAAAGTGAGCAAGAAAGATCAAACTGGATCCTGAAGTTAGGTCACAGGCATGTGAATTTGACGCTTGAGACAAAAAGGAACCTTGAAAGTTTTAGCATTTGGAGGAGGGGAACACCAGGGTGATGTGTGAGAGGCAGAACTCCGCTGCAGCGGAGGAAAGGAACGGATAATTTCTAAGCAGGAGACTTCGTGTGTCTCTAACACGGCTAATGGGCACATTATTTTAGTCTAAATGAGTAAGAGACATTTTCTTACCCTTTAAAACGCAGCAGCTGATTTAAGCGAGGAGTCATTTCAAAGATCAATTTTGAAATTGTTGTTGGTAGAAAGCAGCTTGTGGGGGTGGAGAAGAGGGTGATAGGGTAGAAACAGAAGTGGGTTTTTATGAAAAATCCTGCTGCCTGAAGAAATGGAGCAACGAGCAGAGCTTGAGCAGTGTCACTTCTGTGCTGCCTGTTCTGGGAAGACGGGGCTCTGGAACTCACCTGTGTCTGCTCCTCAGCCCCAGTTGGGGCTGGAAACTGAGGGGACACCCCCAAACAGCTGCCTGATCCCCACAAATTTCTCAAAGTTGAAAACAAAAAGCAGATGACTCCGACCCTCCCCTTTCTAGACTGAAAAGTTGAAAGAAAGCACGAAAGAGAATGGGTCAGCCCCGCCTCCTGGTCTGCAGGCGCAGAGTCCCCATACCTGCAGGTCAAGCCCTGCTCTTTCCTGAGCCCATCCTGAGCAGGGAAGGGGTCCTGTGGTCATGTGCACCCACAGTGGTCGGGAGAGTGTCTGACACTTAGCTGGTGAGTACAGGGCTGACATTTAACCAGAAGGCACAGGTACAGATTTGTTAGTTGTTAGAACACCAAAATGCTTTCTTAGGAACCAGAAAATTGCTGCTGCCTAAATGCCCCTGCAATGCCTGGCTGTCTCACCCCCTCTCCTGGGGTCTCCTGGGACACCTCAGACTTCTCCATGGTCCAGTGTTCCTGGCACGGCTGGGGTTTCCAGCCTCCTGGTCCAGCACAGTCACCCACTCAGGTGACCCCACCTTACTGGTTGTGCAATGGTTTGAATATCACCCTATGTGTGTGAGCCCCAGTGTCCTC
Organism: Cynocephalus volans; assembly: GCF_027409185.1. NCBI lineage: Eukaryota > Metazoa > Chordata > Mammalia > Dermoptera > Cynocephalidae > Cynocephalus > Cynocephalus volans. The sequence goes on from NC_084462.1 coordinate 50,822,736, forward strand.
CTGAGAGCTTCCTTTCCACCCTCTCATTCCCAGCTGGATGGCAGCCATCTCTGGAGCCAAGGCCCCGACCCTTGCCCAGCCCTCCCCTTTCTCCTTTCCTGGGGCCTGTGCTCGGCCCACATCCCCCACCTCCCATTCCCCATTCCCCACTGCTGACCAGGATCTTGCTTTGAATTGAACAGCCTTCCCCTCTCCAAATACCACTGCCAGATACAGCTAGTACAGTGTTGTCCTAGATATAAGGCATGGCTTGAGCCTGGTAGCACTGCCTCAGAGAACGCCCTCCTTCCCCAGGCCTCTGGAACCCTCGACTTTGGTCTCCTGGTTGCTGGTTCTTGCTCTGACACCATCAGCTGGTGGCTGGTGGAATCCCAGCATACCCCAGCAGCCACATACCTCCGAGCGAGGACAAATGTGGTGCCACACAGGACAATCTCAGGTGTGCACAGGTCCCCTCATTGGTGAGCAGGGGCCCTTCACTCAAGGCAGTTGACGAAAACCTGAGAGGCAGAAGGATTAAGGCCAAGGCCTTGGTGCTCACGCTACTACTTATGGGCTGGGTGACCTTGGGCAATTTACTGAACCTCAGTTTCCTCATCTGTAAAATGAGGAAAATTATGCTACCCTGCTGAGGTTGAGATGAACATTAAAAAAGATAGAGTATAAAGTACTTGGCAAGTAGAGCTGTTCAATAGTGGGAACTCTTATTATTTACTATATTATATTCCTTCACTCTTCCTGTAGCTGCAAGGCCTCTGTTTTCTAGGCCCCATTCAGATCAAGCCTCTGGACTGGTACACTGGGCTTTATTTCCCAACTACACCCCAACTCCAACTAAGGATTTTAGTTCAGATAGGCCTCTCACTCTTTCCTCTTTTGGTCACCTCACCTGTCAGACTTGAACTCTGGTCCCTGCCCATCTGGCTGCATGTGGCAGACATTGCTGAATGCCCACCCAGTACTGTTCTCTGTTTCTGACTTATTGACACAACCCTGCTTGTGTTCAGGGCAGCAATATCCCCGGCTAAGGTACTCCCCTCCCAGAGCCCCTTGCAGGAGGTTTGGTCAAATGATTCTCTACAAGCACTAACGTTGCACTTCCTATGGATGAGGCATGGTTTTAAGTACTTTGCAATTTAGTCCTCACCACATCGCTACAAGGTAGGAACTATTATTCCTATTTTACCAATGAGAAAACTGAGACACAGCAAGGGTAAGTAACTAGCCCGAGATCACACAGCTACTACGTGGTGGAGACAGGAATCCAGCCAGGGAGTTTTTAGAGTCAGTGCTCGTCACTGTCATACTTGGCTGCTTCTGGCCAGTACAGACAGGATTCCTGGGAAAGTCTGTGCTTTCCCGACACCCCTTCCTGCTTCTTTCTGCTTCTTTCTCTGGCCAGGAACACCAATGATAGGCACGAGGAAGAGCTACCGTGATCTTAGGGTCGTGAGGGGACAGGCATAATGGAGCCTGAGATGGCAAGGGTGCCATGGGCGACTGTGCCTCTCCTGGGCTGCTTGTTATGGGGACAACATCCCCTCTTTGGTTAAGCCACAGTGGTTGAGTTTCTGCAGCTGAATGATGAATTCAAACTGGTACCTTGGCCATAGCCTCCCGAAAAGGAGGATTGTCACAAGGCTCACTCAAGCTCAGGACAGCCTGCTTCAGGCTCACGTCCAATGGCCAGGGAGTGGCCACTCCAGTGGCCCAGCTGCAGGGCTGCTTGTTCACATGGGAGCTGAGAGGACTCAAGCATCATCACAGCCTCTCCCACACTCACTTGAACCTGGCCATGAGCGTCAGTAATGGAGAGTCTCAATCGGACCTCTCTGACCCGAGCAGAAGGATCCTGGCTGACTTCTCTTTGCCTTTCTGGCTCTAAATGTAAGAGAAGCATTGTCTGGTATGGAGAGGATCCATTTCAGCAAGATACAGATAACCAGAGAAACCAGGAGGATCAGCCTAACAGATCTTAGCTAGGAAAATAGAATAAGTTCACTTTGTCTCCTAATTACCTGGCACGATGCCTAACACACAGCATCTGTTCAATATATTTCATTCATTTGATTAAATTTCAGGGCAGAGAGGGGAGAAAGGGATTTATACATGGATGTGATAAACTAAAAACATAGTACAGTAAAACAAAAGTATAAAATCCCTTCACTCCTGATTCCAGTTCTCTTTCTGTTGCCAAATTTTTGTATACCTTTTCAGAAATAACCTATACAAATATAAGTTTAATCAGAGAGACTAGAATAGGCTGCACTAACCAATAACCCAAATAATAGTGAGTGGCTCAAAATTAAAAACAATTTTTTTTCCACTCATGCTGCATGATCATTATGGGTCGGTAGGGGGTCTGATCCCAAAAGTTGCCAATTATTATGCCAGGGGGAGAGAGAGAACTAGAGGGTCCCGCATACTCTAGCCTGCAAATAACTTGCATCACTTCTGCTCAAAACCCATTGGCCAGAATGAGTCACATGGCCCCTGCCAACCACAATAGAACCAGGAAGTGAAATCCAACCATGTGCTCAGTCTGGGGTGACCCAACACAATTGACAGCCATAGGCATTGTTTTGCACTTAGTTCTTGATTTGTGCCTGGCTCATAAATGTTTGCTACTATTGTTATTTTTACTTAAATTATTTCATATATGATAATATGTATTATATATGATATTATTTTTACCCATGGAGACTTCTTATTAAATGGATATCTCTTGAACCAAAGAATAAAATTTAAGCCCCGTTTATTGTGTCTGTGGAGAATAAAGTGGGGGGAAGCTGTAGCTTAGGAACTCAGTAAATACAATATAGAGACAGCTCTGCAAAGTCTAGGCCAGTTCAAGGAGAAATAGGGTGGTATCGAACTTTCTGGCAAAGTTCCCACACCCTGCTGAGCCTGAGGACCCATTGCCAGCTCTGCATTTGATGGCCTTTTGGGCCCACGTAATGATGAGCACCACTGGGCCAACTTGTGTTTTTTGCTTGGGAAAAAACAGAAATTGGCGTGCCACCAAGGCCCTGCCTGCCTCTTGGATCAGGTTCCTCCAAGCTTACAGGACAACCACACAGAGCCCTTTAAAAGACACTTGCGATGATTTAATTAAATCTGACAGATTTTTTAAAAACCACTAACTGGAGACCTCAACCTTATTTCTCATCTGTTTTTTTCCCCCTGCTTCTAAAGGTTAACAGCAGGCTTAACTCCTTTCTTCGCCCCAGAACTGTATTGGTAATGAGCATCCCAAGAGAACATCCCTTCCTCTCCCTTTGAATGAACCTACTTCATCTACTTTGCCAAAAGCACAGGAAATAATGCAGGCAGCAATCTGTCATTGTCTGGGTAGAGAGCTCAGAATATCTCCCAGCATCAGTGTGAACTTCCAAAGCTGAAGCTCGTTCAGCTGGTATTCAATGGCAAAGCTGCTGCTACTGTGGCCCAGAATGGCCCTTGTCATCAGAAACTGACCAACTTTGGGGTGACACAAAGGTTCATGAACAGAGATGTCTAAAGCCACCAGTGTTTGATGGTGGGAATGATTTTGGGACAAGCATGCCTTACAGTTAGTAGGCCATGTCTGGACAAGAGGTTAGGGAGAGATGATATAAGAACCAGACCATTTCTAACCTGGATTCAGTCCTGCTTCTGCTCATCAACAGTGCATGGATTGTTACTAACAGACTCATCTGAATAAGGAAGGAGGTGAGCATGAAATTAGCACTGGTGAGCAGCTTAATATAGAATCATCTCCCCTAATCTCCTCATCACTTCTGAACTGTCAGCCTAGTACTACATGTGACAACACAGGGCTTCACTTTCGTTAAGGGATTTGACCACAGTCACATGATTTGTAAGCAGTAGACTCAGGGCTCAAACCAGGGTCTTTTGACAACTTGTCCAGTGTTTTCTCCACTGTCCCTTATCCACACTCTCTCTACTTCTCCAAGGCCTCCTCTAGACCCAGTGGGTTTTCATACTACCCTGACATCTCTACGGTGCTTTGCAAGGTCTGCTCTTCCCTGTAAGAACTCCTGCTGTTTGACCCACCATCCCCCCATTGCTGACCCCTCAAACTTATTTGTCTAGGATCCATTCTCTCAAGACTTTGTTCTCTAAAACTAAGGGGACAACCAGGACTTTAAAGCCCCAAAACTAGAGTTTATCACTGAGCAGGAAGAGGGGCCCTGTGCCCCCTAGTGGGGAGGATTAGAATTCCCAGCGCCAGATGTAGATTGAGGAAGTACAGTCAAAAACCAATTACCACATTGCCATTTTTCAGTGTGATATTCTACTTACTTTAAAATTCCAGATAACTCTAAAGAAGGTCATGAGATTTTTATGTCTATCAAAAGTGGACTTGCATTTGGAAATACTGAAAAATGCTGATATAACTACCACTAGTGTTTGCGACTCCCATTGGTGTCTATATTTTAAAGGAGTCTCAGTGACATGGGCCAAACTCCTCAAAATAAGCCCTAAAACGGGATCTTGGGCTCCACCAGGGACAGCCTTTGGTAAGTAGTTCTCTCCTTTCCAGCTACATGGTTAGGTAGACACTCGTGTCCTTGGAGAGAGGTGTGCTGGCTCTGGCTCTCTCACTAACAGCCTGCAGAGCCTGTGCAAGGGGGCGGGAAGGCCAGATCTGTAAATGTGGCATGCTCTCTTTCTGGGAATTTTTAGCACCAAAAGATCCCAATGGTGGCAGAAGTCTTAAAAACTGGCTAAAATCAAGAAAAACTCAGAAAATATTCTAAATGAAACATATGTGATACTGAGAAACAGGTTGTGACCTCCACTCCCATTTCCTTAGGACCCACCTCTAATTGCTGCCACCTGTTGCCTCAAAGAATAAGCAGCCCAGAAGCCAGAAAACAAAGGCATCACATTCCTGGCTTTTAAATACAACAAACAAATGAAAAACTGCCTTCCACACCAAAGGAAAAAAGATTTGGTAGAGTCTCTACCCAAGATAGTGATTTCCCCACCTAAGAAGAGTTTGGTTTTTTTGATGATCTATTTTCTTTTTTTTTTTATTGAAATATAATTGATTACACATATTCATGGGGTACAGAGCTGACTATCAGTATTTGTGTATAATTGTGATGATCAAATCAGGATGGTTGGCATATTCGTCATTACAAAATGTATTCATTCTTTGTGTCCATTAACCAATTCCGAGAAGAGTTTAAAATATCTTCGGGTTTCAGGAGAAAGAAGAGTTGGAGATGAAATGAGATAGAGAAAGAGAGAGAAAGACAGGTGATGTAATCCTAAAATACACTTCAAGGAAGCGGCTGTGTTATGGGTTGAATTGTGTCTTCTCAAAAGATATATGAAGTCCTAACCCCTCATGCTTGTGAATGTGACCTTATTTGGAAATAGGGTCTTTGCAGATGTAATCAAGTTAAGATGAAATCACACTGGACTAAGGTGAGTCCTAATCCAGTGACTGGTGTCCCTGTAAGAAGAGGAGGTTTAGACACAGAGACACACACAGACACACAGGGAAGTGGGCCATGTGAAGACAAAGGCAGAGATTGGACTAATGGGTCTGTAAACAAAGGAACTCTGAGGACTGCCCGCAACCACCAGCAGTAAGAAAGGGTCCTCCCCTAGCACCTTCAGAGAGAGCATGCCCCTGCTGGCACCTTGATTTCAGACTCCTAGCCTCCAGAACAGAATACATTTCAGCAGCCCTAGGAAACTGATGCAGGGCGGTACTCTGAAACAATGCAATTCCCAGGTGGAAGTTAGGGGTCTGAGAGTAGAGAGCAGCCCAGGAGCCAACATCTTGCACTGTGGCTGTCAGGGTCAGGGAAAGACTGAAAGTTTTCAGAGAGGTGTGAGAAGGAACATGGATATTCCGTGTCCTTGAGAAGGGAATTAGATGACAGAACAGGCACTGGCAGGCTCACAGTCATGATGGGGTTTGCATCAGCTGACATTGGCTGGGACCCTATGACAGGGAGCAGAGAGGGATATGGACACATCATCAGATGCCCATGTGGGAAGATACACCCCTCATAGGATTTGGGGGCTCATGAATGACATCCCTGTTCACCTAAATTCAGAAATAATGGAGAGAGAGACACACAAAAGTCGGGCAGTCATAAACTGAAATACCATCTCTACAAGTGAGAAAGGAGAGATGGGAGGATGTGGCTGAGTTCAGCAGGACCAATGGGCCTGCACACCAGGGCTCATGGACTAATTCATTCATGGATGGCATAGGCCAACTACAGCCCTTCCTCATGAGGGGCAGAAGGGAATGGGAGCTTTGGACAGGCAGATCCCAAAGAGAGGGAAACGCTGAGAGAGGCAGGCTAGCTCTTTCTCTTAGATAAGGAGGTATGAGGAAAGGGGCCTGGACCATTGCTCTATGAATGTTTCTCCACCTAGAAACCAGACCTGGGAATATGAGCTCTTTCCTTTTGCCTCTCCAGTACTAATGCCATGATGCTGCGTGAGGCTCCCTGCACTATGACATTACTTCTGGGAAAACAGAGGGGCTGGGGGGAACCTGGAACTGTTGAGTTTAACCTGAAATGCTAAGTTTACCCAAAATGAACTAAAATTACATTTCTGCCTGCAAGCAGAATGAGGCTTCAAATAGAATTTAGGTTGGGTTGTAGTAAAAGAAAGTTACGTTTCTTGCAAACCCTATGAACTGTGATACCCACTATGAACTATGTTGATACCCACTGCCTATGTGAATAGAGAGCTACACTGAGGATATTGGGAGGATAAATGATCACAAACAATGACCTTCCAAATTTACTCGATGCTTAGTGCTTGTGGGCATTATTGCATGCTATGGCGCTCCAGTAATTCTGTGGTTTCCACAGCCCTCTGCGTCCAGTAATTCCCTTTCCCTGAGTGCTTCAGCTGAGACCCTGCAAGCTCAGTGGGCAGTTGAGTGGTGTCCTTCTGGTTCTTAGCAATCCCCCCAAAAGTTTTCAGGTTGTTAAAGCACTCTGCTCATTGATGCTAACACCAGCACAGAGTAGTAGAAATTCCCAAATGCATCACATCCACTTCATAGATAATGCCAAGGGGTCAGAGTAGGAGTTGGGGCTTATCTAAGGCTATGTGGTCGGCCATGCTGGGATTTGAATTCAGGTCTCTGAATGCTCAGGAGTCCTGCCATGGTTTTATCAACTGGAAGCTTCTTGAGAGCAGGTCTGTTTTGCGTTTCTCCTTCAGTAACTCTCTACACACCGCCGTCTGTGTCACCTCCAGAAGCAGGTGACAAGCAGGCTCTTACAGTAGGGACCTTGGCAGAAAATTACAGGTTTGTGTCCATCTCTATTTCTAACTAACTCCATCGGAACTTGGATTCTGCTGTTCTCCAGCCTCTCCCTCGGTACAAAGCAGTTCGGATGGTGCATGTGGTATGGGAGTTAGGCAAGGGTGCACTTCATTTGCAAAAGGGACAACTTACTTCTCCTAGAAAGACACAAAAGGGCCTAATAGAGTGTTTTTTTTTCCCCCGCTTGGCCCTTGAAATAAACTCTGGTTTCCATGTGGCATTTATTTAGCTTATGCCAGGAACCTGGTTAAATATACAGTTTGTTTATGCTTCCAATACATCTTAACCAGCATTTATGGAGGGCCTGCTTTATGCTAGATCCTTAGGGAGCAAGGAACTGAGCAAGTCCCGGTGGGGGGTCCCTCCAGGAAACTTCAGGGAAGCCTTCTCTATACGCCCATTACCCACCCCTCTCTTCACAGAGCAGAACATGGGGCCATGGCAGGTGCCAGAGAGGAGAGAGAAACAGCTGACCAGAGTCTGTGTCAATTGGGGATTCCTAGTTGGGAGCTCCAGCAGCTGCATCTATTATTGGCCCCCAAAGGAAAAAAACAGCAAAAACAAAATGTCACTCTGACTAAGGACATACTTATTTCCATAGATGGCTTTTCCCTAACCAAGCTTGGGGATCAGACTCCACAAGCAAGACGAAGCCCAAACAGATGGATTTTGTCTGAATATATTCCCACTGGCTTCTGGTTGATAACATTTACCCGAGGAAATAAGGAATAAGAAACATTAAAAAAAATTTTTTCTAGGGTTTTTTTATGCATAGTAGTTTTTTTATGACTAAATAGATAAAATCATAATATATGTTCAAAATGTCATAGTCTGCTTTTATTCCTTAGTTATGCATTTGTGGGCACTTTCCACATTTACCAGTCTTCATGACTACCCTTTAAAAGTTGATTGTTGAATTATTAGGTTGTCTCCAATATTTTGTGAGAATAAAAAAAATGATTAAAGGCTGCTTTGTCTATAAAAGTTCTTCTCTTCTCTTTTTGTCTTTTAATTTTGGATCTATAGATTTTTTTGATATGCTGGAGTATTACATTTTGGGTTATCAATTCTACCAATCCTTCCCAGCGTCTCACTGCACCTTCTTTGTGCGTTTATGAACGTTCTTTGCTCTTCTGCTTCGGGTCCCTCGATGCATTCGCTCTCCAAGGTGCTCTTTCTAGTGGATTTTAAGGGGCACAGAGCCAGATGGACTTTTTTGTTCTGACACGTGTTGGGGGCATTGCTGCAGGGGTTATACAGGAGTCAAGCCATTTGCTGGGATCCCATTCTCTGAATCCCCAGCTCTGACAACTGCCACGACACGTTTCCTATGGGAAGTATTCCTGAAAGTTGTATCTCAGAGGGCTGGGGCATGTCTGATGTGGTCATTGTCCTGCCTACAATCCTCCAGATCGCTCCCCTTTGGCTGAGGGATAAAATCTAAACCTTCCCTTGGATCCTCCAGGCTGGGCTCTGGCTACTCTTCTAAGTCCATCTTGCACCATAAGCCCTGTCTTGTGCCTTTTCTCCCCTCTCATGTTCTACACCTGGCAGCTGCAGCACATGGTCTATTCTCATATTAGCAGAATGACAAGACAGCTGAGCAGACACTAGGAGTCATACACCAAGGATTCTAGTCCTATCTCTATGTGGGATTCAGGTCCTAGCAACCAGAACCTTATAGCACTCCTAAAATGGATGAAAAGGCAACATACTTAAAAAAAATAAAAAAAGTAAGCAAAGACAGAAACCCATGAGTTGCTACCACTTAATTTATAGACTGCTTAAAATCCAAAAGAGTATTTTTTAAAATCAAATTACATGACTTAACAAAACATTTGTGAAATCTTTTTAAAAAAACCTCCACTTTCCCACTCCTGTGAATCTGTGCTCCTGTGCTGTTCTCTCTGTGTGGGCTACCCTCTCACACCCATAGAAGCTTTGCTCATGTCTGTACAGCACCTCTCATGGGATACTTAATTATTTGGGTCTTTTTTTCCCCTTTAGTAGATTATCATATTCACAACAGTAGAGTCCCTGCCTTCCATGACCTGTAGCACCAGCACTAATCCAAGTCTGGGTGATCAGTAAATGTTTGTTGCATAAGTACTAAAACTAATGAAAAGGAAGGAGGGAGGCTCTGCAGAGAATAAACACATAATTTATGTGATGAATTAGGGAATAATCTTATAGGAGGTACATATAAGTTTGCAGTGAGTTGTCAAGCATTTTTGAGCACACTTTGCATGTACTAGAATTCTAAAGGGAGGAGCCAGTGTTTGCTGTGACACATACAGTGCCTTGAAGTGGGATTAGGAAAGACAAGATGGCAGGCAGCTAGCTGATCCTTTCCCCATTATCAGTGTCTAACATGACAGCTTATTTAACCAGACTCTAGGGAAAGGACACCACTAGAATTTAAGCTCTTTCTGCATTTGACCTTCCAGTATAAAAATGGTTATCATACCTTGAAAAATAACCACAGACATTTATACAGTGACTACACATACACCATTTTATCCTCACAACAACTTTGGGAGATTGGAAGGGCATGTTTTATTATTATCTTCATCTTTGTTTTATAAATGATGAATCATGCTCAGAGATATTAAGCAACATGCTGAGAGACACAGCAAAGAAGGGAAAGGATCTCTCTGACTACAGATCTATCTACTACCTAATGGTAGGTAAGAGATAGTAAACAGAAATAAGAATCTTCATCCAAATGAAGGGCTTCATATTAGTTTTTAAATGTGCTTGATTCTTTGGCCAATAGGCATTTGTAACCACATCTGCATCTACCTCAGCACTTTTTCTTCCTCTTGTAGTAGGCAAGGAATTTTCATTTTATACACCACCGAGAGTCAGCAACAGTGCTTCCACCAAGGCAATGCAAGCCATTAACAAGACCATATCACTATTTTAAGATGAAGGAAGAAAGATACTAATGCTGGATTTTATATCTTTTGGCTTCTGGAAATTTAAAAGGAACAAAAGACATTATAACATATACCCCTCTTCCCCCCATAATACATTCAAGGCTTAACTTCCAGTGCCTATAAATGTGATCTTATTTGGAAAGATGGTCTTTGAAGACATAGTTAAGGATCATGAGATGAGTGTGGATTTAGTGTGTACCCCAAATCCAATGACAGGTGTCCTTATAAGAGAAAGGAGAGAGAGATTTGAGACATGGAGGAACACAGGGGGAAAGACCAAATGGAAATGGTGCCCACATTTGTGGTAATTCATGGTGGCAGCCCTAGGAAACTAATATAAGTTTGGTGCTGAGAAATAGGGTGCTGCTATAACAAGTACCTAAAAATGTGGAAGTGGCTTTGGAATTGGATAATGGGCAGAAGCTGAAAGAATTTTGAGATGCATGATAGAAAAGTCCTAGATTTTCATGAATACCCTTTTCACTAAGTTTGCATTTGGAAGCTGCTGAGTTCCTCAAAAAGTTCCAACCCATGCCTTTGGTGGGTTAGGACATTTTCCACCCGGGCAAATTTACTCTGCCCACAGAAGGCCAGCCTGTGGCCTCATGCCTTGTGTTCAGTGCCCTGCTGAACCACGTGAACCTCACAAGGTGCCTGTTGAGTGGGAGGACCAGAGCCTGAACTAGTGCTGACCAGGAAGCCAAGTGCAGGGTGATTATTGCAGCAGCCACCTGCAGAGGGTGACATTCCAGGCCAGAGGCAGAATGGAAGTCAGCACATCTGCACTGGGGATATGCTCTGTAGGTGAAGATTGTCTGGAAAGACTTGGCTCACTCAACACATGCAGGGATGTGCATCCCCTCTGTGGAGTTGGGGGCAGCATGATTCAGGGAGAGAACCAGAGTGCAGGCTGTGGAACCAAGCGGACATGTGAGGAACCGTGGCTCCATGGCTTACTGACTCCATGACCGTAGGCAACTTATTGAACCTCCTTGAACCTCACCATCACTATCTGCAAATAGGGATGATCATACCCTCTTTACACAGTGATCATGAGGATTAAATGAGATGGCAGAGGTAATCACATGGTAATGTGCCTAACCCAGTGCCTGGCATGGAGTGGGCCCTCAATTAATGATTAGTTCCCCTTCTCCACTTTGAATGGGGGCTATAATTAAGTTCCATTTGATAGGCATTCACTGAGTTCCTACTTTGTGCTTTGTACATGTAGATCCTGGGAACACAATGATGAATCCAACGAAAAGTTGTTGTCCTTAAGAAGGTCACAGTCTAGGAGGGGAAACAGACATGCAAAGGTATTTACAGGAGCAGAGAAAGGCACACTAGTTGTTTCCCAGGACAATGTTTACAGCACATGGTGAGTATACAGTAAAAAGAGGTTCCCCAGAGAGGGATAATTTTCTCCCTTTTTCTATGGGTGAATAACCAATAGGTGCCATTTGAAAGGAGCCTCCCAGGTGGACTGAGGGGGAGGATGCTTAGGCAGAGGCCTGGAATCCTGAGTTGGGATATCCGGGGATCTGCAAGTAGCCCTGGAGGACTGAAGGGTAAATTTTAAGTTGCAGAGCAGGGGAAAGAATGCTAAAGACATAGCAGAGCCGACACATCAAGTCATACTGGGGCTTTCTAAAGTTCGCTGAAAGTCTCTGGGGAGCCACAGGAGATGCATAAGCAAGAGGTCTGATTGGATATGCTTTTAGGGAAATCACCTGGGCTACTGAGAGGGGGATGGACTAGAGGGGGAGGAAGGAGGCAGGAAAGCCTCTGTGGCCAGAGCTTAGGGAAGAGCTAGCGATGACCTGAACCAGGGTAGAAGTTCCCTCCCGTATTTTCTCTGACCCACCTTCAAGACACTTGAGACCTTCCAGTTGGAGTCACTGGGGAATTGGTATTTAGTTCCTAGAAGGGAGACAACAGCACCAACTTGTTTACTTGATTACTCCAGTACTACCTCCCAAGGCCACTGAACAGTGCAAATGATCAGCTTCTCTGAGGCTTGGCTCTGCCACCTAGATAATGGGGTAATAACATTACTCGAAGACTAAAGGGGTTGAGGACTGCAACGTGCCCACTGAGAGCAGGGGCATGTGTGGGTGCTCTTGTGCAGAATCTGTGAATTCTGGAAAGGCGGCAGGGAGGAGGCAGTGTCCCCACATCCTGATCCCCTCCTCGTTCTCTAACTGGCTTTACAGTAAGAGATAAGATTTGGCTCCCTCTTTGATTTGAAAGATCTTATTAATGGGAAAATCTGTTCTGGCTGCCAAATGTGTGGCCTTCAGGTATTGAGGGCCTTTTCCCTTCCTTCCCTAAGGCCAAGTGTAAACCTTGGCAGCCCTGAGTTTGGGCTTGTAATGGTAAAGCTTTCTGAAGTTCATTGCTAATGGGATTGGGGAGAAAGATCTCTGTGACACCCAGTCCACCAGAAGCTGGGTGTGGATAAGGTGGTGGGTGGCTGTGTGAGCCCTTTGAGTGGATTAGGTGTGACACCAGACCTGTGTGCATGTCAGTTTAATCACTGTTTTTATTATAACAACTCTAATGGAAAATTTAAAGACTAAAATACATCACTTCTAATCCCAAAACTCTGAAATTTATTTCATTTCATAAACTGCTTTTCTTCCCTTATCTATTTGCATATATGTATGCAAACACATACATATATGTGTTCATACCATATACACAATTTACTTTTAGTTGACCTACAAAATATATTTTGGTTTTGAAGATCAGTATTAAAATATAGACCTCTGTCTAATGTTACCTATTTGTCATAATTGTCATTTAAATAAGCATAAGCTAATTCTTCTAGATGGTATATTATAGGTCTGGCTGGTTAGTTTAGTTGGTTAGAGTGCAGCCTTATAACACCAAGATCATGGGTTTGGATCCTCATAGCAGCCAGCCACCAAAAAAAAAAAAAAAAAAAAAAAAAGATGATATATTATAGTTTTTGTTATAAGCAAAACTTTGTAAAATATATATGTGCATATAACCTTTTTAGGAACTATTGCCTTAGGGAAAATTCCCAGAAGTGAGACCATTGAGAAGCAGTAATGTGTAAAAACACCAGCTCTGGAGTCAGGCAGATGTGAATTCAAATCCCAGTTCTACTGTTTACTGGGGGCATCACCCCAACTGTGTTACTCTGTCTCTTCATCTGACGGTGTGTATCAGTCAGGTACTGCTGCCTAACAACCAAGCAGAAAATATAGGTGGCATGCCACAGTAAGCACGTATGCAGCCACCCATCTGTGGGTTTGCTGGGTTCAGCTGGTCTATACTGGGCTCTGTTGCTGACCTGGCTTCCCACTGCAGGTCTGTGGGTTAGCAGGATGCCTCTCTGCCTCTTGTCTCTCATCCTCTTCCTGGTGACAGGCATGTTCTTCTCATGGCAATGGTACATACGTGAGAAATTGAACCCAAATGCTCAAGCATTTTTCAAGGCTCTGGGCACATCACATCTGCTAACATTAGCCAAAGTAAGTCATTTGACCAAACAAAATGTGATGGGGCAGGGAAACGTACTCTGATTCTTCAGTGGAAAGAAGTTCAAAGTCACAGTTCAAAGGGAATGGAAACAGAGAGCAATGAAGAATGAAGGAACATTAATGTGACCTAACAGAGTGGGTGATAATGGTACCTGCAGAGTCATTCTGATGACAAAATGATGTAAAGTTTTCAATTGTCAATAAAACTACCTTTAGGGGGGGAGTGTTCATTTCTGTTTTTATTTCTCCATTTTGTTCCTAAGCTCCTAATAGTTCTTGGCATGCAATAAATATTTGACAATTTTTTGTTGTTGTTGCATGAAGTTGGCTACTATTATTATTTGTTCTGAGGATAAAGTAAAGAGCCCTTCCCCCATCCCCTACCATGGGTCATCACACCCCACTTTTCTGTGTTCTTCCAGCACTTTGACCAAAACTCCATTGGCAGTCATCACATTCTATTACATTTAATGATTTCAGCATCCACCTTTTCTAGTAAATAATAAACTGCAGGAGACCAGGGCTATGGCTTACTTATCTCTACTATCTCAGTGCCTAGCATAACACCATGTTTGTAAGTGTTGGTATGAAGAAATAAATCAGCACTCTGAATATTTTATGTTTTCTTTTTCTTTTCTAATCTTGACAATGTTTTCTTTTACCTTTTTTAACATATAGAAAGTACTCATAAAAGATGTTTTGACATCCTTGTCTCCTATTTCTATCATTTCTCTGATTTTGGGGTCTTTTTCTATTAACTAATTTTTCTTTTTGTTATAGGTCATTTTTTCCTGCTTCCTTGAATGTCTGGTAAGTTTTGACTGGATACTGGATATTGTGATTTTTATGCTGTTAGTTGCTGGATTTTGTTGTATTCCTTTTTTTTTTTTTTTTTTTGTCTTTTATGTGACCGGTAAGGGGATCGCAACCCTTGGCTTGGTGTCACCGCGCTCAGCCAGTGAGTGCACCGGCCATCCCTATATAGGATCTGAACCCGCGGCGGGAGCGCCACTGCACTCCCAGCGCCGCAGCACTCCCAGCGCTGCACTCTCCCGAGTGCGCCATGGGGTCGGCCCTTGTTGTATTCCTTAAAGTAGTATTGGATTTTGTTTTTGCATGCAATTAAATCATTTGGAATCCAGTTGATCCTTTTGAGGCTTGCTTTTAAATTTTGTTAGGGCTGGTCCAGAGAAGACTATAGTCTATGCCTAATTTGGCCCTACTGTTAAGTCAATGCGCTTCTGAGGATTTTTCCCATTATCACATATATTAGATCTCTCCAATCTGGCTGGTGAGAACACAAACTATTCCCAGCCCTATGTGATCCCTGGAAATTGTTCTATGTACTGATTTCTTGGAAGTTCTTTCTCAAGTCCTCAGTAGTTTTTACCCAAAAATATGTAGATCAACACTCAGCTAAAGACTTAGGACCTTTTCTGAGTACTTCGTTTTGCCTCCGCATCAATTCTAGTCACCCTGGCCTTACTGAATCCTCTACTCTGTCTCCTCAACTGAGGGAGACCACCTGGATCTACTTGGGCTTCCCTTCCCTGTGCTGCAGCCTGGAAAATGCCTCCAGCAGTAAGCTGGGGCAACTGTGGGCTCACTTCAGCTGTTTCTTTCTCTCAGTGATGGTAGTTCTTAGCTGCCTGTTGTCCAACATCCAATAAATGTTGTTTTCAACATATGTATCTGGTTTTCTAGTTGTGTGAGGCAGGAGAAGAAATCTGCTCCTGTGACATATTGCACACAGGTATTGATATTCAATGCTGTACCCCACAGATATGTACAATCAATTGTTTCAATAAAATTTTTTAAAAAATCTGTTCCTGATTATTCCATATTGGCTGAGATTGGTTGTAACTTTTACTGTTGCTCTCTGTGTGGTTGTTTTTACCTTGTAAAAGAGCTCTGTCCCCACCATGTCAAGCCCTTGATACCACCAGTTTTGTATCTCTCTGACACTCTAGATCAGGGTTTCTCAGCTTGACACTATTGAAATTTTGGGCTAGGAAATTCTTTGTTGTGGGGGGTTGTCCTGTGAATTGTACGATGTTTAGCAGCATCTGTGGCCTTGGCTCATTAGATACAAAATAGTACAACCCCTACTCATAATGTGACAATCAGGATGTCTCTAAATATTGTCAAATGTCCCCTGAGGACCGAAACCATCCCTGGTTGAAATCCACTGGTACAGGCTAAGCACTCACTTACACCTTCTGTGTTATAGGGGCCTTTCTAGTCCCTGAAATCATATACAGAGCTCTGCTCTTCCAGCCCAGGGTTTACCTCACTGGGAAGGTATCTCATTGTTCAACATATCCAGGGATTTTATAATGACTTTAAATGCCTTTTGTTCTGATGACTTTGGACATAGGAGGAAGACTCTGAGTCTGAAGAGTGAGATCATTACTTATCTATCAGTTTAAGGTAAAGGGAAATGATTGAAAGGGTTTATTCCCTCAGTGGGAATGTCTTCTGCTGGGTGCTTTATACTGAAAGTATCAATAAGTATCATGGAAACGGCATTCTCAGTGCTATTTATACATTTTCTAACAACAACAAACAATTATTGAGTACTGATCTCTGTAATTTGTATCTGGAAAATATGCCATTAATGCTAAGAGAAGCAAATATATCTGAGTATTCTGGAGACCAGTCCTCTCTTAAAATAGATCAATAGATATAACCATTGCTATCAACATGAGAACAACAGGAATATTGACACCAGTTAACAAAACTTGAGGAAAGTCAAAGGACTATTGCCTATTAAATAGAAACTGAAATATTTCTTTTAATAAGGGGCCTCATGCATTTTCTGTGTCTTTAATCTGTTGGATAGTTATTTTTTCTTTGCATTTGAAAAATTGCACAATTAATCTATTTTTATGAAAGAAAAAAATAGAAAGTCCAAATGAGCAAAGCAGAAGCTACCATAAAACAATTACTAGAGACAACTATTCTTATCACCTTGGCGTACATCCTTACAGATAGCCTTTTATCTCTCTCTTTCTCTAGACTTTTATTTATATACATATCCCCATCTATCTTTCTATTTTTTTAAAAAGAGATCATGCTATTATAAGTTCTTGCAGCCTGTATTTTTTATACATAGCAGTATATCATAAACATCTTTCTACATTGATAAGCACATAGTATTCCAGTAAATGAATGGACCATACCTTAGTTGATCAATCTTCTATTACTTGACCCTTATGTATGTTCTTAATCTTATCCTTGTAAGCAAGACGGTGATGGACATCTGCTTACATACATCACATGTGCTTCTCTAATTATTATTTAAGACACTGAAGTCTGATCTCTCTGTTTATTCCCAGAGTAAAGTACATTTATAAGGCAAACTTCTTTTAACGTAGGTTCTGAGTTAGTGTCATGATGAAACTCTCTTACTTTAGTGAGTGTCAGAAAGGAAGTTTCTGAAAGTGGTCCAAGTGCTGGGAAACTGGGGGAAACTTCCTTTGCCTCCAGATGCCAATGATGATGTAAGTACAACAACAAATTTTCTTTAAAAACCATGTATTCCAAATGGACTCCTCAACTGTGTCTTCGGTTTGTTTGTTATGCAAATAATACATTTCTAAAAACGGATTTCTAAAAATGTAAAACAGAAAAGATGGGAGTCACCCATTATATTACTTTTCTATTGCTACATAACAAATTACCAGACACTTAGCTTAAAACAATAAAAGTTTATTATCTCACAGTTTCTGTGGATCAGGAGTCTGGGCACAGATCAGCTGGATCCCCCACTCAGCGTCTCCTGCTTTCTTCTAGGTTAGCAGGGGTTCTCTGAATTTTTTCACCTCCAATCCATAGACCCCTTTTAAGAGTTCACTTGATTAGGTCAGTTCCACCCAAGATAATCTTCCCTTTGATTAACCCAACTGATTAGGGATATTAATTACATCTGCAAAAAATCCCTTTTACCATATAACG
Organism: Cynocephalus volans; assembly: GCF_027409185.1. Lineage (NCBI taxonomy): Eukaryota > Metazoa > Chordata > Mammalia > Dermoptera > Cynocephalidae > Cynocephalus > Cynocephalus volans. Next base: position 50,840,459 of record NC_084462.1, read on the forward strand.
TATCCATAGGAGTGATAGCCCACCTTATTTACAGGTCCTGTCCACACGCAAGAGGAGGGGATTCCACAGGCTTGTATACACCAGGGGTGGAAATCTTGGGGGTCATCTTAGCATTCTGTCTACCACATCCATAGTTCTAATCCCCTAAGAAAGCCACTCTTGATATTTTGGTTATGTTACAAATTTTTGTCACCGCCATGTTTAGGTATTTCTTTCTTTGTTTCCTATTTTTATTTATTTTTTGTTTTTAAAATCATTATTGGATTTAGAAAACATTTTTAATTGACAAATAATTGATTATACATATTTGTGGGGTACAGAGTCGACTATCAGTATTTATGTACAATATGTGATGATCAAATCAGGATTATTAGCATATTCATACAAAATGTAATTATTCTTTGTGTCAATTACCCAATTTTTCCTTAATCCCCCACACTCTTTCCCACCTCTAATAACCATAGTTCTGTTCTCGCCTTCTGAAAGTTCAATGTATTATTGTGGTGGCTGTTTCTTTCCTTCTTTATTTTTAGCTCCCACGTATGAGTGAAGACATGTGGTATATCTCTTTCTGTGCCTGGATTATTTCATTTAACATCATTTTCTCCAACCTCATCCATGTTGCTGCGAATGGCAAGAATTTCATTCTTTCTATGGCTGAGTAGTATTCCATGGTGTATATACACCACATTTTCCTTTTCCAGTCATCTGTGGATGGACATTTATTTAGGTTGGTTCCATATCTTGGCTGTTGTCAATAGAGCTGCGATAAACATGGGAGTGCAGGTATCACTTCAACATGATGATTTCCATTCCTTTGGGTATACATCCAGCAGTGTGATTGCTAGACCATATGGCAGTTCTATCTGTAGTTGTTTGAAATCATAATGTTCAACAATATTGAGTCCTTTATTGACCTCAGAATAATGCACCAAAGTGTCAATGCAAAATTTTGATAAGCATCATTTGAAAATTTGAGTTGATATTTGTTGTGGACCAACATTTGTGTCTCCCCAAAATTCATGTGTTGAAGCCTTAACTCCCAGCAAGATGGTATTAGGAGATAGGGCCTTTGGGAGGTGACTAGGTTTAGATGAGGTCATGTGGATGGAGCCCACATGATGGGGTTAGTGTCCTTAGAAGAAGAGGAAAGGACACCAAAGTTTCTACTCTCCATCATGTGAGGCTACAGCAAGAAGACAGTTGTCTGCAAGACAGGAAGAGAGCCCTCACCAAGAACTGAATCTGGTGGTGCCTCGATCTTGGACTTCCAGGTATCGAAGACTGTGAGAAATAAATGTCTGTTGTTTAAGCCACCCAGTCTATGGTTTTTATTATAGCAGCCCAAGCTGATTAAGACAATATTATGAATGGGATTTTTCCCCATATTTTCCAATACTTATTGCTGTTGCCTGACTTTTAAGTTTTCCACTTAATTTCTTTGTCATTGATTCCTCATTATGGGTGTCAGGAAACATAGGGGTGGTGGATTTCTATTCTTTTTATAAATGAGAGCTGAAGTACTAGAATAGATAAAGGATGGCTTCTCTGAGATAGGCTTTCTTTCACCGATGAAATATTTATGATGACACGTTGCTTAGCAATGGTCACCAGATCTGCCTGCATATGCAAGAGGGAGACTCAAGGGGGCATTTCCCTTGGAGATGCAGCAAACAGAAAAACCAGCTTAATGAACAAACACAGCCCCTGCTTCCTTGATGTAATTCCTCCTGGTTCCAGGCAAAGAAAATGTTTATTGGGGAATTTGTCTCATTGGCTAGAATAAATTAACAGCTGGTTGAGTGCAGAGAAGAAGGAAGTCTTTAAAGAGATGAAAGCAAACAGACTGTGAGGAAGCACGTATCTGTCACATGGCAAAACGTTCTATTTTTTTTGTCACTGTCCACTGATGTGTATCCTGATAAAACTGTTCTTGTTCCTGTCCTCTTGCACAACTAGGACTGTCGAACTGTTGGGCTCATTAAAGTAAACCATGCCTTCTGAGTTGGGGATCCCTGAATTCAGGACTTGTTCTTTTCAGGGGTGTTGGCTTCCAGGTATTAGGACATTCCACAAAGAAGGGGAACTACAATGTATTATGTTCAAATATAATTCTTTTATGACGGCGTGTTGAGAGACTCTATTTGCTTCCTCAGAAGTCATTTTTCCCTTCCCAGGTGTTATGAGCAAACCACAGGCCACCCGAACTGGAAGAGACCTTTGAAATCATTGCAATGGAGCCCAACTTTTCTTCTTTCTTTCTCCTCCCTATTTTTAATCACCAAGAACATTTTTTCCTTCTCTCCACAAACCCCATGTTTTAAAACTAGAACCACCACACTAAGTAAATGTGATCAAAGGTGGAAGCAAAGAGACTATATACCTTCGTTCTCACGTACAGCCTTACCATGGGTGAGTGTGCAGTTTCTACTAGACATTCTGCAGGATTGCAAGTAGCTCAGTGGCCTCATAATTTCTTTTGTATATGCCAAGGACAAAGCATCTCATGTTGGAAATCATGGATCTAATCTATCCTTATTTTCCAGATGAGGAAAGAGAACCCGTCAAACTAAATTATCTAGACGGGCTCATGAGCACGAAGCGGGGAAGCCGGGCCAACCACCTTGAAGAGTGATCACAAAAGTGATTCTCTGCTGTGACTACACATTGGAATTATCTGAGAAGCTTTAACAAAAATAATGACACCTGGATCCAGAGATTCTATTAAGTTGGTCTGGGTTGGGGGTGGGGCATCTGATTATAATGTGTAACTGAGATTAGAGAGATCACAATTACTTTCAAGCACTGAGAGTCACTGAACAGGGATCTTCTATTGAGGAGCTCTATCTGTCCCCTATCCCCACCCTATTCAATGTGCCTTGCTACCAGAGGAAGGGCTCTGTTTCAGAAATGAAGAGAGAGGTCAGGCTGGGCTTTTATTGGATGGGAGGAAACTCTAGTGGCTTACAAAAGCCAACTTGAAGACTTCTGCAGAAACCTGTAAACAGTAGGTAGCTGTAGGCAGAAGCATGCCTATAGCCAAGACGGGTAGAGCAAGGATATTCACACGTTTTCTGACATTGGTATTGGGAAAATATAGGAAAATGGTCAGGGCCCCTCAGATGTTCAGAATCTTGCTGAGCATTTGATGTAAATGGGCATGTGCGCCCAGGTGTTACTTGGTTATTGTCTAATGTAATTGTGCATGTGCACCCAGGTGTCCTGGGTTATGACTTAAGTATAAAGGACAAGTGGCTCTCATCCAGAGGGTCCCCCACCCCTGCCACTACTGCTGCTGGAGTCTGTTGCTGCTAGTGCCTCCAGGATGTCCTGAGAGGCCACCACAGCTGCTGGACCTGCAAGCTGCTGCACCTGCAAGCTGCTGCACCTGCAAGCTGCTGCTACTGAGGACTGAGGTGTATCTTCTGTCAATAGCTCCTGGGACCTTCATGTGAGGGATCTGGTGACCCAGCCTGGCATGTGAGAGGTCTGGTGACCCAGTCTGTACAATAGATTTGAAGGATCTGAGCCCTACCCCTGACAATACAAATAGAAACTAGTATAACTGAAATAATGAAACATTTTGGCTTTCGTTATGATTTGCCTTACTGGACAACTAGCTTTACAATTGGACACGCTGTAAAAACCTCCAGCGGTCAATCTGCTCATCTTCAGAATGAGTCTTAAGACGTATGGGTCTTGCTAGATAAGAAGCATGTATGCAATAGGGAGTGGGGAGACTGTGGCAAACTGGAAACTGTGCTCCTCCTAGAGAGGGCAGCTTATGGTTGTCATGTAAGAATAGGAGCCCAGCACTGGAAGATGTCCTGGTTCTTCTGGGTAAGCCAGAAATCTAGGCTTTAATGTAAAATCTCCTAAGTTTAAAATTTTGGCAACACATTCTCATATTTTAAATCCACTTCTGGGGAAGCAGTCCATTGGAGGCACTCAGCTCTGCGAAGGGCAGCAGTTTGCGATTCCTGACCCATATTATTTCTAAGATCTCTTCCAGCTTAACTTCCTAGGAATCTTTGATTGGGTTGGGTCTAGTTGCACCAGCCGTGACAAACCCTAGGCAGTGCATTTGGGTAGCCACTGCTCTTTCACAGTTGAAAAGTTCATTTCGTCTTGATTCTCATCAGCCCTACCTGTCGCTGCAGCCTGCTTGCTCTTAAGCACTTGTGAACAGCAGAGACCAGCTGCAGCCTAGGGTGTTGGGTACATTGCTGATCTCAGAGTCTCGGCATCTCCCAACACTGAAATGGGGATGGCACCCTTTGTGAGCAAAGGCTCTGGGTGAGCCTGAGCGGTATGCTTTCCTCAAGCTGTTATAGACACTCCTCTCCCCAGAGCAGAGGTCAGATTGATTTCAACAGGTTAAACTGCCTGTCACTGAACTTGAGTACAAAACTAGATTCCCCTCCACCCTCACCCAGCTGAATTAGGCTTCTAAAAATACCTCCAACAGCAGCACACTCCATCTGACTGGCTTGACAAGTTACAGTCTTCAAAGCCAGTATCCTGCTGCTTAGCCAGGAGGAGTCCTTCTCTGGTTAAAGCTTCATTTGCTTGAAATCTGTCACTTTCTCTAGGTCACCAGAGAGCTGACGAGGATTTTGTTTGATATGAGTGAAGGCTGAGCCGTCCGGTCTGAAACTACAGCGATATCCATCTGAAAACCTTCCCCTCTTTTCACTGTGGGTCTTAGTAGCCCCTAATCAGATCTGCAAAGAACGTTCTGTTTTCTAGCTGTTGGGGTCAGGCTGGAGGCAGGAACCCCAAAAGCTGGGCAGTTGTTCATGGATCTACCTCTCCTGGGAAGCACTTGCACAGGAGGATCAAGATCCTTTAGGAGGTTCTTATTGTGTAATTTTCAGTGGAAAAGTATACCAAATGAATTATACAGTATTATCTATTTAATCTCTCTATTAAGAAACAGGAGGAAACCTACTGAAATTTTAAAATTGACAATCCCCGGGTGCTAGTGGGATTATGGATGAATTTTAAGCTCTTTGTGCTTTTTTGTTTATCAAATAATCCACAAATAGTTTGTACTACATTATCTTTTTAAAAAGTTTTTAATAGTTTATAATAAGTAGTATTTTTAGTTTTTGTGGAAAGTTTGGGGTGAAATACCATTAGAGTTTTAAAATTGCCTTAAATGCTGTTTTATTAGCAAGGTAATATGGTTAGTGACTTCCAACAATGATGGATATTATGTTTTTTCAATTACATAAAATTGCTTTAAATCACGGGTGTCTGTTCTGCAAATAACTGAATAAACCATTTAAAATATCTGTACCCATTTCATCTAGAAGTTCCATTTCTGAGAAACTATCTTAAAGAAATGTTAAAACTGAATAAACCATTTAAAATATTTGTACCCATTTCATCTAGAAGTTCCATTTCTGAGAAACTATCTTAAAGAAATGTTAAAACTGAATAAACCATTTAAAATATCTGTACCCATTTCATCTAGAAGTTCCATTTCTGAGAAACTATCTTAAAGAAATGTTAAATACAGAAACAATTATGCAGGAAGATGTTCCTCACAGCATTACTTATAAAACAAAAAATTGGAAACAACTTAAATCCTTAATAAAGACATTTTAAGGGATGTAATGTATTAAACTAAATATATGAAATAAAATTAATGTAAAAATATGAAATCATTAAAAATGATAACTAAAATTTTTAGGAAAATAGAAAATGCTTATGTTTCAATGTTAAAAGAAAAAGTCCCTGCAAACGAAATTGCATATACAGTATAACTACACACAGAGATTATAAGTAGAATTTACTTCCTAGAGTTGTGGTGAGACTTAAATGAAATAATATATTTGAATTCTTAGCAAAGTGCTAGATGCATTGTAGCATTCAATAAACGTTAGCTCTTAGTTTCTATACACATGTAAATGTGTGTAGTAAAAAGACTATAGGAAGAGTTATTCAATAATTCTTTTATTTTGGTGGAGTTGACTGGTTTGTGGGAAGATTTTCTTTCCACTTTTCTTGCATTTCCCAAATATTTTATAATGAGCAAATATTCCTTTAGCTATGGGGAAATAAAATTATAAAAACAAAAATAAAGATCATTTTATGTTTGGATTCCCCATTAAGATTACAAAGTGATGAGGGTGTCAAGAGAAGAGGGGCCCTTGTGATGTCCCTGCATGCCCCAGCTGCTCCAGCTGTTGGGTTGGGATGGTGTTGCCACCTCATACCTCAAGGCCATGTTTAGAAAATCAAATAAAGATAAAACACATGCAGAGAGACTTAAAATGATCAAACAGGGCCAAGGAAGGAATAATCTGGACCACAATTTAAGGATGGATTGGAGGAGACCTCTGTGGGCTTGCCACCTCCTCTCACAGTGGTTGGGTGCTTACTGGACATCAGCTTAGACAGGTAATGTTCAACTCTTCATCAGTTCCAGGGGCACCTTATGTATTTTTGTCAATCAGCAAAAAGCCATTGAGTGTCAGCTCTGTGTCCTGCATAATCTGCGCTAATCCAGCAGCTAGCAAAATGGCCTCTGTCATGGACCTTCTGGGCCTGGTGCACGGAGGGCTGGGTGGGGCCGAGAGGTGGTCCTGGTGGCCTGGGCCTAATACTCTGATTCAACAGGATGGATTTTTGAGAAGAAATGTGAATTTAGTATTCTGGGGGGGGGGGTCTTTCTGCTGTGGCTTTTATCCCTCAGACTCTTTCATTTCCTTCAGTGTTTCCATCCTTGAGTGCATGTGTATAGAAACTACTTAACTGGGAGGCTGGCACTTGGTAAAAAGCATTCTGTTTCACCATTCTGATGGGCATGTTCCATTAAACGATTCCCTCCCACTGGGTGACAGAAGGCAGCGAGGGTGAGTCTACTTTTAAAAACAGTCTGTAGCACAAGCATTGGGCCAAGCAAAATCTTCATGCTGGAAGCTATTTGCTGTGCTCTGGCCAAAATTGGGGGGGTCTCACTTCACCCCCTTTTCTGCACAGAATATAAAGACAGGCACCAGGGCAGGTGGCAGGAGGTCTCTGCCATCCATCCAGTTACTCTTGTGCCCTTCCGAAAGGACTTGCTCTCTCCAGGCATCAAGGGATGACATTTTTTGCAGGGAGTGGGGGGGCTGTTGGGGGTGTGTGCAGCTCTCTGCAGAGCTTTTGGTGGGGTCACTTGAACAAAGGTAGAGTCAGTTTCTCACTTACACATTTTTATTTCCACTTGGACTCAGGACTAAGGAAATAATTTCCTGTCTTGTTGAATGCAGAACCCTGAGGCAGCTTAACCTTTGATGACTGAGTTAAACTCTCAAATAGGCTGAATAATCATTAGGATTTAAATTAAGGATTAAACACTCCACAAGGCTCCCAGTGTAAGTGCACTCTGAGTACAGGCAGCTTCCGTGGCTGTCAGTGTGGCGGTGAAGAATGTGATTTCAGAGGATCTTGAGGTTCAGCCTGGGACAGCAAACATGGATTCTGTCCCCGAACTTGTAATGCAAAATCCTTGCTCCTCTTATCATAAAGTCCAGGCACTTATACAGTATCCATTTGCCAATTAGCTCAAAGCAGGCTTGGCAAATATTTGAAAAATCAAATCCTACCTTGAACACATCCAATGTTGTTCTGCTGTTAATAAACGTATTTCTCATTCTATGGTGCTGGTTTCAACTTTGCTGCTAACTTGCTGTGTGACATGGGGCCAGTCACTCAGCTTTCCTGAAACTTCTAAGATAAGACAGTTGGAACAGAGGTCTGGCACTGCTCAAATTTCTACTTTAGGCAAGGACTTCAGAGTTCCCACTTTCTTCTTGTGTCTTTTTGCATGAAATAATCTTAACCTTCAATGCTCTCATCTGTCCAACTCTTATATAAGATATGCAGATAGAATGTCAGGAGGACAGACATTCTGAACCTCTATCACATGGGCAAAGCACTGTAAAAAATCAAAAATAGGTCATAATCCTGACCTTTGGCAGTTGTATTCAGCAGGACACTAGTTAAAAAATATTTAATAAATCTTTGGGGAAAAAAAGATGTTTGAAGTTGAATGAGTTTGTTTAACAATGCATACTCTATTGCTCTCTTAAAAATGTACAGCTTCGTATTGTGAGAAGTCCTGTTTAACTTTTTTAAACAGCATTTTAACCTTCCAAACTCTTCAGCCGTGGTGACTGTCTTTGTCTGCTGGACTCACAGTGACCTCGGTCCTCACAACCCGTCCCCGCCCCTCAGCAGAGGGCATTGAACAGCCATTTTGGAAAATATGACTCACAAACCAGTCACCATTGAGTAGACTGGAGATGGGTAGGTACCTGACCCCGTCTGGGCCAGTCAGCTATAGTGTTGTACCCATGACCCACAATGTGCAGCAAAGCAGCAGGGAACGTCAGTCTGTAGAGGAAGCAAGAAGAACCAGGCAGATGAACAGAGAGCAGCAGAGGTGAGGGATGTCTGCATGGCATGCCACCCGGTGCACTGCTTGGGTTGGCTGCCCGTGTGCTCATGGAGTACTTCTCTATCTGTAATAAGTTCCCCTTTTCTGCTCAAGCCAATGTAAGTGGTTTCTGTAACTTACAGTGGGAAAACTCTGATTTACTTTTTTTGGTTTTTAAAGTAATTCTTGTTTTTCCTTGAACCTGCAGAATTGCTAACAATAATTTCTTCTGGAGTACCTCGGGAGCTGGCGCTAGGCTCAGGCAAGGAGTGCTCTGGCAGTGAGAGCAACACTCTGCAGAACTTCAGCATTTATTTAGCTTGTCGGTGTGTTGGTGGCTGTGGTACTAGTCATCTCTCAGGGCAGGGAGTGCAAAAGAAGCCTAAGTAAGCAGAATTGTGTCAGAAACAAGGGAACAGCCACTTCGATAGGCAAGTTGTTACTCTTTTGAAGGGAAACAGGGGCTCAAAAGCGTACTAATTGTGTTTTTTATTTCATGATGCTTTGACATCTTAGGAGGCCTTGCTGGCTGGAGAGAAACTGCCCCTCCCGGGGTTAGCTCATTCCTGGAGATAGTAAACAACTTGCCTGGGAGTACGCCTTTCATCTGCGGACCAGCCCATCCAGAGCCCACACCCCAACCTCCTCTGTCTGACTCTCGCGTTCCAAACCAACATTCCCCTGCCCTAAGTCAACCCAGGGCTGGGTACCAGATAACTAGGGACAGCCCCATGTCCCAAGACACACTGGAATTATTCAAACCAGCTAATCCTAACTGTTTATCCTGCGCTGCCTTGCCTTTTCCACAGAAACCCCAATAGCGGTTGTGGTTTGAATCTCCCCCGCCCCGTTCCTTCTGCTTCCTGACAGACTCTGGGGTCCCCCTGTGGCCCTGCATGGTGTGCTGTGCCTCTCGTTTCTAGGGGAACTGAGTAACATGAAACTTTTCTTTCAATCTGACCTCTCCATGTTGTCATGTAGTCACTCCGATAAATGAAGACCCAGGCATGTATTAAAAAGCATCATTGAGAAGGAGCCAACCTATGAGCTATTTCATTCATCATTTCCTAGAAACCTTGAAGAGTAGGGAAATGTGTCCTTCAGAACCAAAGATATCAAAGCTCAGAAAGTTGGGTGATTTGCCCCAAGGTCAGAAAGACAGCGCCAGTGGAGACTGATTCGAAACCATGCCACCTGATGCTGACACATGCTCCTTACCAACTAAGACCTAGCGTCCCTGATCCACATTGCACTGGGGACTGAGCATACAGGAGTGAATATGACAGATATTGTTTCTATGCTTATGGAGATCACATTCATTTTAGTGGGGGGACAGACATGGATAAAATGATTCTACAAATAATGGTGTACTTTGACACCAAGAAAGAGCAAAAAAGTGCAAGGTAGCCAAGGAGTTAATTAAGACATTATTTTCAAGTGCAGATAGCTTGATGTTGGAGGAAGGTGGCAAATCTTATTTACTGATTGGAGATCAGTAGGGCTGATTTAAAAAGTAAAAAGAAATAGGTAAACTTAGTGTTGATAACGTATTTAAGTCAATATATTCAAAATATCATTTCAACATGCAATTGATATAAAATATTATTAACAAGGTATTTCACATTCTTGTTTTCATAAATCTTTGAAATCCAGAGCATATTTTATAATTACAACACATCTCAGTTCAGAACAGTCACATTTTAAGTACTCAGGCACTTTCGACTAGTAGCTACAATATCCCATATTGAACAATTATCTAGGTACAAAATTCTAGGTTGATAGATTCCCTCAGCCCTTTGAAGATACAACAATTCTGGCATCTGTTGCTTATATGAAATTTGATGTCAGTCTGATTGTCTTTCCTTTGTAGGTAATTTTTTTCCTTTGTTTGCTTTTAAGACTTTTTTTTTGTCTTCAATATTTCATGTTTCACTATAAGGTTGCTGGAATTAAACTATATTTTTCTGCTGGTAATTCAGTGTGTCGTTCAAAGATCCACATCTTTTTAAACGTAGAAACAATGTTAACCATTTTTATTGAATAATGCTTCTCCCCCTTTTTTCAATGTGTTCTTCTAGAACTGATATCAGATACGTTTGCTCTTCTCATCCTATTCTCCATGTCTTTTAACAGCTCTTTTATAATTTCTATTTCTCCATTTCTTGCTACAGTATTTAGAGTATTTCTTTGGTGCTTTTTTTCTGGTTTGTGTATTTTCTCATCAGCTGTATATATCTAATCTGCTTACTTCAATGACTAAGTTTTTTATTTCTAAAAAGTCCACTTAGATTCTCTTTCAAATATATCTTCTGAAAAATTCTATTATAGTTCCTGTTGCTTCTTCCATTTCCTTAATTCTTGTGCTAATTTTATAGCTTTTTTAATAGTCCTATTAGCTCCGGTTCTCCATTTGGTGCATTTGCAGACTCACCCTCATCGTATTTCATTTTCTTACTGGATTTATCATTTTTATTGGGAATTCACCTCCAGCGGGTCTTGTTTCACCATAGTAGGGTGTGGAAGAGTCCCTGTAGTAAGATTTTGTGTTGCATTTGCAAGAGTACTATCAGTTTTCCTGGGTCAGGACTAGTTACGTATTCCTTTCTAACTCTGGGGGTTTCTTCATCTAGTGCGTGGCATAATTTTGGACTATGCATCCGTAGTTTCTGAATTTCCATTTATTAGAATTTACTTATTTCTTTTTTCATCCCTGGCCCCAGGAGGACAAGTTTCCTTGCTCTTTTCTCAAGTCCATGGGCACAGTTTTGTTGTCTTCTTTTGGAGAACAGAGTAGTTCTTTCTCGCTCCTGGCTTTATGCAGGGGCTTGTATTTAGCTTCCCACCTCCTACGTTTGATGCCCCACCTGGGTGTCAGAACCTCAACCCCTAGAATTTATACTGTGCTTAGCACCCACAGGAGCCATAGACAAGGCACTCCCATTTACTGTAGTCACTTGGCTCGAAGTTCCGTTTTTACTTCTGGAATCTCAGGTTTTCCCTTTCTTGTTTTCTTTCCAAGCCCAGTTTTATAATTCTTTCATACCCTTTCCCCACAATTTCTGTTTGTCATGAAAAGGGGTCATTGTGTCTTCTCAATCTAACCTATTCCTAGCAGCCTCCCACACATTGCTTTTGTAATTTAATGAGACAGGAAAAGTCTCTCTTCCTTCATTCCCCCACACAGTGCTTCATGTTTCCTGTGGTAGTTTAAACAGTTTTTTCAATTTAAGTGTTGTTGAGACAACACATTTTTATAATCATGTTATTATGTTGTTTATGACACATCTAAAAAAAGAAAAAAACATTTGTAGGTTTTCCTTGCTAAGGTAGAAGAGAAAAAGGGGTTCCATGTGTGGTTTAGAATCAGACAGAGTCCAAACCTTAGCCAAACTCTCCAGCTCTATAACCATGACTTTGGAATGTAAGCTCCATAATAGGAGCTGTTGCTGTGCTGTCTTGATCCCCATAGAATACCCTGTGCTTGGCACAAAGTAAGCCAACAATAAATATTCACCAAATGGATGAAAAAGCAAATAACTTTAATTCTCTGTATCCTCATCTGTAAAATAAGTGTAACATTAATGCTGTAAGTAACACTGTTAACATTGTTAGGTTGTTGTGCGGTTTGGAGGAGGTTTGTGTAAAGTGCCAGGCACATCATTGATGCTAAAAATACTGCATGTGGTTCTAGAAAAGGGAGGAACATGGCTTGATTCAGAGTGATCAGTGTGGATCATGAGAGATTTTATAACCGGACTTTTTTATGCCTCCTATACTTGGTGAATGTCCCAATCATTTGGATCATTCTGTTCACCTCCATACATCTTCAAACTTATCTACATCTCTTTGCTAAGAAGGCTGACTAAATGGAACGGCGCTCTCATGGCCCTGCACAGGGGGCTCTTGTCTTCCTGTCCTTCATGTAATGCCCTTTCGTGCACTCCCTTCCTCACAATTAGTGCTTGTTTTTCTTGGCATCCTTGCATTTAGAAGGCAGCACCTAGCCTGCTGTCTGCTGTCATCCTTAGCTTTCCCTCAACATCCTTTAACTGCATCATAATGGTCAATTTGGAATCAACTCTTGCCCTCCCTCCCTCACTTGTTCCTGCAACTACATTGTCTCCTCAACTTGGGGCCACTGTGGAAATTTTTATCCTTCAGTCACTTACCTCTGTTATTTGCCTTGATTTTTATAATTTTAGATCTATGTTGGCTTAGAAGACCGTGATGAGGGGAGTTTGTTTGGTTTACCCTTTTTAATCTATGCACTGATTTTCAACTTGGGAACAACCCAATTATTCCTTTATTGACTGTCTACCACATGTCCATGGCTCTACCAGGTATGGTGAGGGTACAACAAAGTAAACGTTTCAATCTTTGACTTTGAGAAGAATACAGTTTTGTTGGGGAATGAACCACAGGCGGCATTATAGGATGATAGCAAAAAATGTGTAATCAAGTGGAATATTACGGGACTCAGACTATGAGTGCTGCATGAATTCATAGAAGAGAGAGATCATTGTTGGCTGGAGTCATCTGTGGAGCTTTATGAGGTAGAAGGGCCTTCAACTGAGCCTTGAAATAGCGGGAAGATTTGAACAGGCAGGAGAGAATTACAGATGTGGGGCACAAGTAGCCTCAAAATGGTGTCCCTGTGGGGTGGAAAGGAGACTTGTATTACAGAGCAAAATTTATGCTGGATGGTTAAGATGGGATGATTACAGAAGGCCTTAATAGGATGAGAGGCACTTGTCTCAGAAGAAAGCATATAAAGAAGCAGATTGCAGAAGAAATATTTCTGTGCCAATTTAGATCCCTTTGGTCTTCTAGATCTTATCCTATCCACCAACCTACATAAATGTCATACCCACACTAACTGTTCTAGACTGGCCAGTGTCAACTGGACAGAATTCTCTCTCTATCCAAGACTTCTCAACATCCACACCTTAAATAGAAACCTTTACTGACTGAGTTTTTGAAAGGGTTTACACCATCTTCTTTAGCTAATTCTGGCTGTAGCTGCTGATTATACACAGCGCTGACAATTGTCCTGAGTGTACCTCCTTTCCTTGTGTGCTGTGTCTCTTGAACCAATTGCAATGGTGAAGGAATTTGAGATACTTGTCATTTGGGCCAGAGAACAACTTCTGCCACTGTATAGAAACCATGTATTCCAGGGCGTTCCCCACGAAACACCCTCACACATGCCCTGGCACTACAGTGGCTGCAGGGTTTGCTGTCCACTGTCACATGGGCTACTTGAGCCATAAGAGTGACCAAGTGCAAGCCAGCCATTGCTTCAAAGTAGAACAGTGAAGAAAGCCATACTTCTTGTTAGATGATAGCTGATTATAAGAAATACAGTAAAAATAGAAATGTAGTAATATAGTTCCTTACTGCCTTTAGTTTCCTGATCCTTCCTACCCCTTATTCTCAGGGGAAGCAAATTCAAGTTTTATTTGCTCCTAAGAATTGTCAAGGAACAAAAAATAGTTCCTCTCTCTGTATAAAGATATCTAAAGTGATTTCCACAGGCAAATGTGTCATTTAGGTACTAACAGGCTAAGATGAATCAGGAATATTTTACACTGAGTTTTGTTAAGCTGCTATAATACCTGCGGTGAGAAGTCATGCTTCACCCAGAAGACTCCGTGGGGTGTGAAGTAGCTCAAAGAGCTTTTCATGAAATCCTTTGGTTTTCTGTCATTATAATATTTTAAGAGAACTGACGTTGATAACAGGGAATAACAATATAATAATATGAAGTTCCCCTTGTTTGAGCTGGAGGATTTAGGAAAGGGTTGTCCCATGTTTTATTTGAGTAGTCTCCATGGTATAATACAAGTGATCTACACACATGCACACACGCACACACACACCACGCACTCTTGACCTGACCTTGCCCTGGTAATTAGGGAAATGGCCTGATAGCTTAAAAGGATACTGGAAAGATGACTCAATAAAAATCAATCAATTGATAAATTAACAATAGCAATAATAATAAAGAAAGAGATATATGGCATTTCCACACCTTTCTGACCTTTGTATTTTATTTGCAATCTTAACTCCTTTGTTTTTCTCCACTCACAGTGACACCATAAATGTTGTCGGCAATGGCCAAAATTTGACACATGCTGTCGTCTAAATTTTTTTTTGGTGGCTGGCTGGTATGGGGATCTGAACACTTTGAACTTGTTATAACACCGTGCTCTAACCCACCTGGGCTAACCGGCCAGCTGTCATCTAAGTCTTGACTCTGCCTGATTTCATTACCCTTTCCTTGACTGCAAGTAGAAAAGCAATAGTGTCACATGCCAAAGCTGACCAATGCATAGGTGCCAAGGCCATTTTTGAGAGTCCCCCACCTCTTCCAGGTGTGCAGAAGTTATGAACTGGCCATACATAAAGAAATTGCTTGGACTACAGATACACACCATTGGACTTTCAAGTCATGGACATGCTTTAGGACCGGATGCCTGACAGTCGATGCCAGTGTAGGGTCAGCCCCAAAATGAGATGCTCAGGAGACCCCGAGATGCTTTGGGATACTAGCTACATGAGGCACATGGCAAATCTCAGGGATAGCAAGTTGCCTTTGGGTTGAAAGTAAAATCCTCCTTTTTATGTAACAGATGGTTGTGATTATTACTTTTGCTTTAAGAAAATGTGGGAGAGGGAAAATAAGACCACCAGTTTTGGAGGAAAGAGAAAAAATTGAATGTTAAGATCTGAACCTAACTCCTTAGATGTTGAGCAGAAATGAGGAGAAATGACCTATTTTTTAAAAATTGCTGTTAGTTTTTGTTATGTTTCAGGTTTGTTTTTGTCCTAAATAGAGGTGACTCTAGGATCATCGACAGGTGTTTGAGCAACAACTTTTTCATTTTTGGTTTTTGTGTTCCTGAGTATAGAGCCTGCCTGATTCCAAGCCTCTGACTTAGGAATGCACGCTCACACCGTACTTCTTTTCAACCACGTCCACCTCTCCTCATCCCCCGAGTCCCAGTTTGCAGTTTGCCCCCCAGTGCTTTAAGAGTGGTTGGGGAAGGAATTAAAAAACTCTTCATTGTGTGGTGTCGTGCTGACTAGAAGAAGAAAAATCTGTTTTTATTGGAGGAAGGAAGTGTATGGTTAGATAATGGTTAAATAAGGAAAGTATAAAATGTAGCTGGTTAGAGGGTTTGAGGAGGTTTGCTCATGCAGCTCTGCGTGCTTCATTTATCTATTTACTGAGTGTGTGTTGGCCTCTGTACTAGCACTGTTTCAGGTTGCTTGGAATCCATGTGAGCAAAAGACCAAGATCCCTGTTCTTCTGGAATTTCACTTTAAGAGCAGGGGAGAGACACTAGACATGGACATAATAAATAAGTACATTAGTTGTGTGTTTGAAAGAATAAATACTAAAGAAAAAAGGTGTATGCTGAGTGCGGCAGGGAGACCAGGAGTCCCCAGGGTGGGGAGGAGTTGCAGGATTGCACAGGATAGTCAGGCTGAGTGGCGTCAAGAAAGTGAGGTCTGCACAAAGACCTGAAGGAGAGAACACTGGCCAGGTAAAAATCTGCAAAAAGATTGTTCTAGGCAGAAGCAACAGCCAGTGAACGGCCGCAAGGCTGGAGCACATCAGACATGTACCAAGCAACCCAAGAGGCCAGTGCGACTGGAGTTAGCACACCAGCAGGCAAGTGAGGTGTAGAGGCAGTGAGGGGACAGACCACACAGAGCCCTGTAGACCATCGAGCATCCTCAGTTTTTACTCTAGGGGAAGTGGGGAACTATCCAGGTTTCTGGGCAGAGGAGCGATGTCACCTGACTTAACATTTTAAAGGGATCAGTTCAGCTCCTCTGTTACAAATAGCATGTCATGGGGCAAAGGCAGGAATGGGAACCATAGACAGCTATTGAGTAACCTGAACCGGGAGCAGAGCGAGGCAGTGGGCAGTGATGAGGTTCTGGAGCATCTCGAAGGTAGAATCAGCTTGGCATCCTGATGGATTGGCTGCTGGGTGTGAGAGAACGAGAGAAGAGGATGACTCCACACTTTTCGGCCCGAGCAACTGGAAGATGGAGCTGCCATCATGAAGACAGGGGATGCTGAGGTTAAAACAGCCTTTGGGGGTAGGACCAGGAATTTGGTTTTGGACACACTGCATGTGAGATATTTATTAGACATGCAAGTGAATGTCTGATAGTGGGTATTGGATATGAGTCAAGTTTGGGGGAGAGGCTGGACTGGAGAAATAATTTTGAAAGTCATAAGCCAATGGATGGGATTAAATCCTTGGAACTGGATGGGATGGAGAAGGGATGAGATCCAAGAACTGTGGCTTGGGGCACTCCAACATTGAGATGTCAGAGTACATTGCAAAGAAGACTAAGAAAGTACTGCTAGGGAAATAGGGAAGTGGGAGGAAAACTGAGACTTTGGTGTCCAGAAAGCTATGCTAAGGAGGAAGGAGTGATGAGCTGCAGTTAGTGTTTTAGGCAGGCGAGTGAGGACTGAGGGCTGACCACCCAGTGTAGAATCAGAGACAGCAAACATGGGCACCCTTATTTATTTATTTTTTTTTTGAGGATTTTTACATACGGGAGAGCAAAGAAACAGGAAGGTAGATAGTGGAGGAGGAAGTTGGGTCAAAAGGATATTTTTAAGATGAGAGAAATAGCTACAGGTTTGTATGCTAATATGTGACAATAATCCAATAGAGACAGAAAAAATGATGATGCAGAAGAGATGGGATGGAGTTGCTGGGATGCTTTGAGCACCCTGCTGGCTGCAGGACGGAATAGCTGCTTAGAGATCTAGCAGCCATCCTGGGTCATGAGGCGGCATGCTAAGGCAGGCAGAACAGCAACATGGAAGGAGCCTGGATTCCCAGTCATCATGGAACTGCCACACAAGGTTTGGGCTGCCTACTTCTGGACCTTTTATATCTGAGAGAAATAAACTTCTCTCTTTTCTTCCAACATGTGCTAAGAAAATTTTGAAATACAGAAAACTTGAAATATTGTACAACAAACACCCACCACGTAATTTCTATACTTAACATCTTGCTATACTGATCTATAATGTATCTATCTATCTATCCACCCCTCTATCCATCCATTGATCCATCTTATTTTTGATGCATTCCAAAGTGACATCAGCACACCTCACCCCTAAACACTTCAGTATGTATACCACTACCTAGAATATAATATCTGTTTGTAATTCTTTTTTTTTTTCTTTGCAGGTGAAATTTACCTAACATGAAATCCTCTCATTTTACTATACTATTTGATGAGATTTGAAAGATCCATACACCTGTATAATCCAGTGCCATCAACATATAGAGCAACACTATTACCCCAGAAACTTTCTCATGCCCCTTACCAGTAAACCTTTGCCTTCACCCTCCCTCTCAGAGGCAACTACTGGACTGATTTTTTTTCACCATAGATTAGTTTTTCCTGTTCTAGAACTTCAGATAAACACAATCATGTAGTAAATACTCTTGTCTGAGGCTTTTTTCACTTATAAAAATGTTTTGCGATTAAATTGTGTTGTCACACTCTTAGTAGTTCGTGGCTTTCTTTGGTGAGCAGGGTTCCATCGTGATTCCGTTTGCTTATTCATTCTCCTGTTGACGGACACCTGGCCTGTTTCCAGTTTCTGCCTATCATGAATAAACCTATATGGATAGTCTTATACAATTAGTTTTATGGACATTTGTTTTCATTTTTGTGTATGGAATTGCTGAGTCATAGTATAGTGTATTAGTTGGGGTTTTCTAGACAAAGAAAACCAATAGAGAGAGAGAGAGAGAGAGAGAGAGTGTGTGTGTGTGTGTGTGTGTGTGTGTGTGTGTGTGTGTGTGTGTGTAGAAAGAGATGTATTTTATGAAAATTCCTCACACAATTTTCAGGGCTGGCAAGTTCAAAATCTGCAGGGTAGGCCAGGGAATAGTTGACATTGCAGCTTAAGTCCAAAGGCAATCTGGAGGCATAATTCCTTCCTCCTCAGGGGACATCAGTCTTTTTTCCTTAAGGCCTTCAACTGATTGGACAAGGCCCACCCTTGTTATGGAGAGTCATCTGCTTTACTCAAAGTCTGCTGACCTCAATGTTAATCTCAATTAAAAAATACCTTCAGAGCAATATCTAAACTAGTGTTTGACCAAATATCTGGGTACCACGGCCTAGCCAGGTTGACACATAAAATTAACCATCACAAATAGGTATATACTTAGTTTTATAACATTCTATCAGACATTTTTTCAGAGTGGCCGCACCGTTTTACACTCCTGCCAACAATGCATGTGGATTACGGTTGCCCCACATCTTTACCAACATTCGTTGTTACTCTTTAATTTTAGCCACACCATGAGTGTGAAGTAGCATCTCACTGTGGTTTTCATCTGCATTCCCCTGCTAGATAATGATGTTTAGCATCTTTTTCCACGTTTATTGGCAATACATGTTTCATCCTTGTTCACATGTTTTTCCTATTTGTTTGGTGGTTTGATTTTTGTTACTGAGTTTTTATTGAGTTGTTGAGTTTGTCAGATATCTGTTCAGCAAATATTGCTTTCCTACATATGGCTTATTACAAATTTTCTTAATGCTTTTTGATGATGAAAAGTTTTTAATTTTGATGAAATCTAATTTTTCTCATTGATGGTCACTTCTTTCTGTGACTTGCCTAAAAGAAATTTTGCCTACTCCTAGGTTGCAAGGATATTATTCTATAATTTCTCCAAAAAGCTTTATAGTTTTACCTTTTCCAATTATGTCTATGATCTATCTTGAATTAGTTTTGGTGTATGGCATGAGGTGAGGGGTCAGATTTTATTGTTTTCTGTGTGGATATTTAGTTGTCCTGACCCCTATTAGTTGGAAAGATTTTTCCTTTCCCCATTGGATTGCTTTGGCATGTTTATAAAAATCAAATAATTGTAACTGTGTGCTTGTTTCTGGTCTCTCTATTCCATTTCATTGATATATTTGTTGATCCTTATACTAGCACTACACTTTCTTGACTACTATAGATTTATAGTGAGTCTTAAATTTAGATAGTTTGTCTTCCAACTTTTTTCTTTTTCAAAATTTACTTAGATATTTAAGTCCTTTGCATCTCTATATGAAATTCTGGAATCACCTTGTTAATTTCTCTAAAACTCTGCTAAGATTATGATTGAGATTATGTTGAATCTAGAGATGATTTGGGGGAATTGCCACTTTAAAAGAATTGAATATTCAATCCATGAAAAATGGTATCATTAGATATTTTTCAATTTCTCTCAGCCATGTTTCATAATTTTCAACATAGAGGTCTTGCATGTATTTTATTTATAAATTAAATCCTAAATGTTTTATTTATTTTTTCTAAATGTTTTATATTTTTTGAAACTATTGTAAATTAAATTGTTTTTATTTAATTCCATTTTCAACTGTTTCCCACTAGTACATAAAATACAATTGATTTTTATATATTTGTTTAACATGGTCTGACCTTGCTAAATAAATTTATTAGTTTTAGTTGTTTTGTAGATTCCTTAGGATTTTCTATGTAAACAATCATGTTATCTTTAAATAAATAATTTATATTTTTAAACCTCTTTTGCATAGACGTTTTCTGTTATTTGCAGCAGTATTTAATCCTATCTAATCATACAAGTAGCACAAGTGAAATTTAACAATGAAGCAATGCCAAACACAATGAAGCTTGTTACAGGATTATTTATAGTTTCCACAAATGTTTCCAACTAAATGTTCAACAATAGGGGATTAGTTCAATAAATTTAGGGTATGTAAACTTATGAGGAAATATCACAAAGACATTAAAAATATTGCTCTTGTGTCGTCTTTAAAGGTATGGGAGAATGCTGATGAAAATTTGAAAAAAAACTCAAGATACAAAATAATTAGAATATGCTAAGCTATTTTGTGTTAACAAACAATTTGAAAGTCTTGGTGTCTTAATAGCAATAGTCAATGACTCATGTGGGTCAAGAGTCACTTGGGAATCTCAGCTGATTGTGCACTGCCAACCTGCGACTCCCACATCTGAGATACGTGGCCCCTTTAGTTGCTGCTACAGGGGAAGAAAGACTGGAGAAGAGCAAGGAAGTGATACAGTTAATTTCTGCACACATTTCTTTGGCCAAAACTTGTCACATGGCCCTTTTCAACTGCAAGGCACTAAGCATAGTCACCCTCATGACCAGAAGAGAAAAATGTTCCAGTATTGGTGGATACTAGTTAAATACTCTGCAGTATAATTCCAAACTTCCATTCAGATGTAAAAAAATAAAAAATATTGTGCCAGATAGAAAATATACCTGTGGCTATATCTGTCCTACAGTCAGAAAGCTGTAACCTCTGACTTTGATGCAGAAATTTATATCTAAAATCAGTACTCAAGATAAAAATTTGAGCTTAAAAAAGTTTTTTGCAATTATAAAAATTACTCAAAGATAAGGAAAAATATCCTAGCATTCTTGAAAAAACAAAAGGATATTGTCCACAGGTCAGGCATTTTGCAAAATTTCTGGGAGAGAGTAAGCAGATTCAGATTGGTGGACGTGCTCGGCAGAGACAGCTAAGCAGCAAGTTAACGCTGAGAGACGAGGTACAGCATGGAAGTAAGTGGATGGAAGGATATTTTTCAGCGGCATCTCTGAAAACTGGCAGGCTTTCTGTGACAGACCTGAAGCACAGGTGGAGCTGAGGAGGCCCTGGAGGAGGTTCCTGCAAGGACTTCAGGAGCCATCTGAGCAGGCTCTTCACTCTGAGCGATCACCCTAACCCCTGCTCATGACAGCACACAAGCAAACAAGACTATCTGCAGGGGAGCCAGAAAGTGTTCAACAGGGCCATGGAGAAATGGTGCCAGGACCCCAGCTGACCCCAGGTGCCACACCAGTGTGGGAGGAAAAAGTCACCAGCACAGTGATGGATTCTTGGGTGCCCTCAGCCTCCTCGCTAGTGCTTTCTCAACTTCCCTTGGCATCTACCATTCTGATCTCACTCATTCTAGAACAACTAGTTACTGAATGCCTACCGAAGGCCAAGCAGTGTGGTACAGTGGTGAGCAGAATAGACACAGCCACCTTTGACGCCACCGCATTCCTGGCCTGCTTTGCTGAAAGAAAGTTTATCTCACAAGCTACCTCTGCCAACATGCCCACACACCTACTGTCACAGAGAACAACGTGCTAATCACATGAGGACCTGAGCTCCCAGGCAGAGTTCACAACATCTAACCGTGCAGTGCGCATTAGCCTGCTGGTTCTCCATGTGGGGTAAGGAAGTATACCAGAACCACCAGGGTAGGTTTTTAAAATTATTATTAATACTCTTATCTAGACACCTTTTCTGAAAATTACAATATACTTTTGTTGGGATTGGGAAGGAAGGCACTGAAGAATAAAAAGAGAAGCTAGGAAGGTATATGAGTATTTAGAAAACTTTTGCCAAGTGGTTCTATGTAACTCCTAAAACCACTGATCTCAATGTTTCTTTGTAAAAACGAACAAACAGATATGAGCAGCTCGAAGAAGCGAGTCAAGCACGGTGGCCCAGGAAGCAGGAAACAGAAAAGAATTCAAAACCTTTAAATAAACTCATATTCGCTGTGAGATTGGAGAGGCAATCACATTTACAGACAAGAGCAGACTTCCACGGCAAAGGCCAATTCAAGGAATAAAGAAGAGATCTTGGAAATAAAGCATGATTCTCAAGAGAAAAAAACCCAATGAATATCATGATGGATACTTCAGAGAACTGTCTTAGAAATCAGACCAACAAACGTTATTCTTCTAGAACCAAAGCCAGAGATGGGAACTGCATATGAAAAGATAAAGAAACACCAAGGGTGGAGCCAAAGACTTGATGTCAGTAGAACAAAAATCCCACGAGGAGAAACTGAAGCAAATGAAGGAGGTCAGGAAATTGTCTGAACTAAATATGATCTCAACAGTATTACCATGTGTGTTTTCTATCCAAGTAGAGGGTACAAGGAGTTAAGGACAGAAAACAATTACTGTACCTGCTTCTGTAACTGGTCACGAACCGATGACCCCAACTTTCATTTTCACCGTCCTACCCACGTCCCCTCACCTTCTGCCAGCACTGCGGATGGGTGGGATTCCTTCATGGTGGAATGATGCCAACCTTCATTTCCTCAAGATCTATGGTGGTCCTGTTTTTCTTGGATTGCTGCAAATTTTTATCAACACAGTGAACCTCGGCCTCCCAGACAAGTCCTACTTGCTCCTATTGCACAGCAGCAACCCAATGTCCCCTTGGTAATGGGGATCAATTATCTCAGTCAGTAGAGTGACTTCTTCTATACCTGCTAGTTTGGTGGTATGAGGAGTTACAAATGGTTAGGGTTCAGTGTCAGGCTACAATTTTATTGAAATATCACTGTGATCCCTGGCAGGAGCATTCTTACCTTGGGTACTAGGAACTCCAACCCCATCAAACCCAAGGTCATAGTAAAGGAAAGCAAATTTTGTCCAGCGAACTGTGTGATAAAATAGGGAGACCGACAACTCCCACTTCCACCCTTTACTTCCCAGACTCATGCATTCCAGCAATTAGAATGGCCTCACATATTGATTTCTGATTTGCGGAACATACTACATCATGTAGGGCAGTTCCGCAACCTTGCAGAATGGTATTTTCCCGGTGGCTTGTAACTAAACCTTCACAATTTTATTAAGCCAGCTGTTTCTGGGTGATGGGGCACATTGTCATTTCATAGGTGTGAGCCCATTGCTATACTTCTTTGCAATAAAAAGATTGCCTTGCTGGAGATGATGTTGCTTGGGATACATGGCAGCAGATAAGGTATCAATCATGCTGCTGGCAGAAGCACTATAGGCAAGAAAAGCAAACCCATGAACAGAATGTACACTTATCCAGGTGAGGTCGAATAGTTGCTCTTCATGATGAAAGGAGCAATGGAACCAACTTGTCCCAGGGATTAGGACCAGACTGAGATCACTTGCTATTGGCAGGTATGACACTCAGTGGTGGCAGGAACCAACCAAGCCTCGCTGAGGGGAAGCCCATGCTTCTTGACTCCACCTGTGCCTCCTGGGCCACTTTGGACGTGAGCCTGTCAAGCAAGCACTGGAGTGGCTGGGGACATCCACCCTCTAAGTAATGGTTGAGAGTGTGCACTGGAGTGGGTGCCTCTGGTGGGCATTTTTGTAAGAGAAGATTATCTTCTCCATGCTAACCAGCTACCTGCTTATTAACCATCGCCAATGACTTCATGCTGCGCTTTGCTTCTGGTCTTTTCCATGCAAAGTAGTCAGTCTTCTAACTGCACCACCCAAAATCTGCCCAAATGAGGATTTTCTTTCACCACCCTCTTTCAAGGCCTCCCCCGGTGGAGCTGTGCACCCTGCAGACCCACCCACACACTGTGCTCATATTTTTCCTCCTCTGCTAACTTGTGATTGGGAATTCCCCACAAGGCCCTCTCTGTGGGTAGAGGGAGAAGCGGTGAGACATTAGGAAGGAGTGTCTTGTGAGAGTGAGTTATGTGCTTATGATGTCGTTTACTTGTGTCTTCTGGTCCTGCTTGAGCCCAGTCCCATTTGGATCATTTCCACTTAACGATGGATGCTGTGTCCAACTCTATGATCTGGTGATTGAGATACCACCCAGTTAATGATGGGCAGTTTTCCTCACTATGTACAATTATGTTATTCTGAGGGATGTCAAAATGATCAAGGTCCCTTGATCATATATATTAGAGAGAATCGTTTATATTAAAATATAAAATGGACTATATTATGACAGAAGCAGAAGAGTTAACATGGTCTTGAGATGAGACATGCGAAGCAAACCTCTTCTGCTTATCTTTACCAGTAAAAATTGGAGGAAGGGCATTTGCTAGGTCAAGAGCTGCATGCCTGTGGCCAGTGGCTATACTGATTTTCTCAGATGTGGTAGTTTAACCACATCTGGAAGTAAAGTTACAGTTGTCGTCACTGTCTAATTCAGTTTGCAATAATAGACAATTATTTTCCAGACCCATCTAAGTTTTGCACAGGCGAAATAAACTAGTTAAATGTGGACTGTGGTAAGAACCACTGCCCCTGTCACTCTCAAGACTTTGATGCTGGGAATGGAGAACTAAATCATAGTGGATCCCACTACAGCCACCGAGAGATGGATTCAGCCCCAAAGTCCATCTATCATTTGACCTCCATTAAGTCACCACTCTGATTGGTGGACCATGGTAGCAATTCAATTTCTAGGGCTTGACATCAGTTCAGAGGCAGACTTTTATAATGTGTGGAAAGTTTGGGTATTTCTTTTTCCCTAGTGCACAGTCACCCTGTAAATAGATGCAGGTTCCTCTGGGGAAGGTCTGGAGGTAGATTCGCACTATATACTTGTGATTGCAACATAGAGTTCCTCCTCAGTGTATCCAGCCTACCCTGGGTCTGTGAACTGGCTTATGTCTGGGAAATGGATAAGAGACCATGGATTTCCATGACAATGACTTGCATTAGGATTCTGCCCACGAGAGCCAGAACATTCCCTTCTATATTAAAGTACAACTAAATCTACCCATCTATTTTGTTTCTAGGGATCCCATAGTTAAATTACTCACTGTCACAGCTTCTGTGGGTCAAAATACTTCTTTCATTGCCATAAAAGACACTGTTGCTAATATTGTCTCAGATGGTTAAGGGCTGGCACCCCGCCCCTGGAGTTACTCCTGGTACCAGTCATGAGGTCAGTCTAAGCTTGTCAAGAAACAGATGGAACACTGAGAAGGGTGAATGGGAAGAGGTTAGGGAAGGAAATCTTTGCAGAGGTATGGGTTGGGTTAAGGGGATCCAACAAGGCATAGTGAAGCACCCCAGGCCTGGAAAGAGTGGAGAGCTGCCACCTACACATGCTGTGCCCCCAAGGCCTGAAGGGCAAGGGGAGGTAACGGTTTCCAGAAATTGGGGTGAGGGCATCTGGTAGAATCTGTGCCCTTTGACAGAGAAGTGCAGCTACTACGAAGAACTAGGTAGGATGCCAGGAGAGTGCATCTGGTGAGCTTCTCCCCCCTCCCCCCACCAACATCCCTGTAGATTTCCTAAGGGTCCTGCCCATTGGCAGAAGCCACCCTCCCCCGCAAGGAGCAGTTTGGAAAGGTGGGAGAGTGGATCAGAGGACCAAACCAAGAGGGACAGCCAGCACAGGTACACATAAAGCACTGGGTAAAATTCAGTGCACATTCAAGAGTGGAACTATTAGCTATGAATAAAAGAAAATTCCCTAACTGGAGTAAAGTAATCTACCAGAAAACAACAGCAAGAATTATACCTATTGCTGAAACATTAAAAGAATTCCCACTTAACAGTGTCAATTTGTATAAAATGCCTATGCCCATGAATGTCTTCTGATACTTTATTCTAAAGTAATAATTATATCTACAAAATTGATAGTATATTTATGCTCATTGTAGGATTCTTTATGAATTAAAAAAAAAACCCCACTGGAAACGTTCAATAGTTAGAGATTGAATAAAGAAAGCATGGCATAGCCATACAATGGAATGCTGTGCTAAAAAAGTTTTTTGTTATTTTTCAGGTTTAAATTTTCTTAGCCTTTCCTGTGCATCCAGCCATAGATCAGGAACCATCAGTCACTTGCTCAGGGTTCCATTTGTTCTTCATTAATCTGTTTGGTTTAACATCAGGTGTTTGTCTGTCAATTTAAAACGTTTTATGAAAGGCCTAGCTTCAAAAGACACCATCATAACTGCCGTAGGGTTAAGACATCATCTGTTCCCACGAGAGACTCCCAGCTGAACAGGGCAAACAAGAGACATGTATCATAACACAACACGTGTTAACTGCTACGGGAAGTGATAAAGAAAAGGACTCCAGAAGCATGGAAGGAGAAGAGCTTTCTTTTGTCAGAGGTTGTAAGGAAGGCTTCATGGAGGAGGAAGTACGTGTTCTGTGTCTCAGTAATTAGGTAGGATTTGACAGGGGGACATAAGCAAAGGGCATCCAGAGGAGACAGCGGTGGAGAAGCAGAGCATGGTGAACAGAGAGCGGTATTGTTTGGTTTTGCAGTATTGCTTTTCAGTATAATTATATCTTAACAAGATTTTATTGGATAGCCTGGGACCATTACTGTCATTGTTTCTATGAAAAAGAAATCTTCTAATTTTTTACACAATGCACTTTCAAATGAGAACCTCTTCAGAAATCAGAGCCTTTCTACACCATCTTTGAGTCTTTTGTGAGAAGAATTTAAATCTGCCAGTGATAGTAATGCTGACTTTCTTCAACACCCCTACTGCTGTTAGTTTCACTGGTTAATTTTTAAAGGTGGGTGCCTCCTTATTGCTTATGCTGGATATTTGGTCATGGAATGTGTGCTTCTCCCTTAGAATCACCCCTGTGAGGCCAATGGTTCCCTATCAGCAGCATGTCGTTTTATTCGAGGTTTCTTATACGTTTTTAACAAGGCATTCGGTTGGAAATATAGCTCGTAAATTTAATTGTCGATCACCACCCCTGGTAGGAAGGCTTTCCTCTTACTATATGGAATACAGATGTAAAAAGGATTGACAGAGGGTAAATATAATGACCATCAACCAGGAATGTTCAGGCTGGGGTACGAGGGGGATACCTGAGTGTTATCTAAATGGATAAATATGACAGCTGTTGGCCACAGGCTAGTTAGGATGTAAGAGCAGTAAACTGAGATGTGGAAACATGCTGGAATGAAAGCCCTTTGCGAAAAGCAGTACATGGAACATGGCTTGTTCACAGGAGGCACGCATTTGGACACTCCATGCTCTTCTCACAGAAGGCTGCTTGGGGGACATGAAGAAGACCCAGAAATGAAGCTGGTGCTGCTTTTTTTAAAAAAATTTTATTTTGTCGATATACAATGTGGTTGATTATTGTGGCGCATTACCGATACCTCCCTCCCTTCTCCCTCTCCTCCCTCCCACCCAACAATGTCCTTTCTGTTTGCTTGTCGTATCAACTTCAAGGAATTGTAGTTGTTATGTCTTCTTCCCCCCCCCGGTTTTTTTTATTGTGTATGTGAATTTATTTATTAATTTTTAGCTCCCACCAATAAGTGAGAACATGTGGTATTTCTCTTTCTGTGCCTGACTTGTTTCACTTAATATAATTCTCTCAAGGTCCATCCATGGTGTTGCAAATGGCAGTATTTCATTCGTTTTTATAGCTGAGTAGTATTCCATTGTGTAGATGTACCACATTTTCCGTATCCACTCATCTGATGATGGACATTTGGGCTGGTTCCAACTCTTGGCTATTGTAAAGAGTGCTGCGATGAACATTGGGGAACAGGTATACCTTCGACTTGATGATTTCCATTCTTCTGGGTATATTCCCAGCAGTGGGATAGCTGGGTCATATGGTAGATCTATCTGCAATTGTTTGAGGAACCTCCATACCATTTTCCATAGAGGCTTGGTGCTGCTTTTGACAGCGGTTACCTTGACTTTACAAGCAGAGGCCAGAGGTTGGCCACCTCTTATAATTAATCATTCCAGGCCTGCTCTGCTGAAGGTCTGCTTGCAGTCTGTGTCCAGGACCTTGGTTGTGTCATTTGACCACATTGCCTGGATCAGCCCTTGGGAGTGTGACAGCAGTTTTCTGGAATATGATAAGGACAAAAGGGGCCAGGCAGGCAGCTACCAGGGGTGGGAATAGTGCAATTACTCCTTAAATATAGTTGGTAGGAGGCCTGGCCTGCTGCTTCATCATTATCGAGCACCAAAAGTACAAATATGTGCAAAGCTGGTAGTCACAAGTGTTTACCTTCAGTCATGTTCACCCACTTCGTCCAGTCCTTCCACAGTGTCCTTGGGGAACTCTAGTCAGGGCAGGAAGGATTCCTGGAGTGGCATGAAGGGCTGGTGCTCTAGACTTACCGCTGTCTGATCCCAGTGGGACCTCCAACCTGCCTTCCCCTGGTTCTGACATGCACACATCCCACGTGCCAGAGCAACTGGACTGCTTACTCTTCCTGTGTTTTCTTCCTTCCTTCTTGGCTCATTCTATTCTCTTTACCCTGGAAGCCATCCCAGAGACCCTGTGCCCTAGAATCCATGTCCTTCCTCTTTCTCAAATGCCCCCTCCTCCAGGAAGCCTTCTATAGCTCTTCTAGCTGGGCGGGAGGGGACAAGTCGTGACAACACTTGGCTCTTTATGTGAATGTATTTCAAACGATCATGTCCTTTGTGTGGACTTCTTTCATCATAGGAATGATAGCTTCCCAAGGGCAAGGTACTCACCTGGTTCACAGCCCCTTTCACAATGCCTCACAAAGAACAGGTCTTAAATGTGTGTTCAGTGTACAATTATCTGTATTTCCTCCTGAAATATTTCCTTCTAAAATTATTCCCTTTAGGGTCCCTCTTGTGGCTTGTAACTAATTTCCACAGCTGGCTTGTTAATTTGGCTTAGTTTTCATGAATTTTAGGGCTCAAATGACTATGAAGGGGAGGAGAGAAAGAATGCATGTACTGAGCACCTACTTTGTGTCAGATCCTAATATGATCTCATTGTCATAACCACTCTACAGGAAAGGTCTGAGCAATCCTTCAACTTCTGTACATTCAAATTCCATAGAACCCGTCCTTTGGTACATTAACACTCTTAGCTGCCTTTTATGTGTTCATTTCATACATTATCTAATGAACAAATATCTGTAGCTATTATGTGAGGTCATTGGCACAAGCCAAAGGCCCGTGCAGAGACCAGGCTGATGTAAGGGTCTGGAGGTTGCCTCCTTTCCTTTCCCTTGGGCTCCACTGCAGCTCACACTTTAGGCACCCGTTAGACACCAGATGCTCTGAAAAGAAAGGGACCTAAGAGAAGAGAGCAGATTCCAAAGAAGAGGCTGATGAAAGGTACACAAATAGTCAAGCCAAAGAGAATGAGCCAACAGGCTGGACCTCTTCAAGCTCATTGCATTTTATAGGGAAGGCTCTGGACTGATTACACTAGCCTGATTTTGTCCTGGGCCTGGACCAACGTCAGCTCCCCTTCTCCTCCCCAGGATTAGTAGGTAGGGGAAACTGGAAGCCTTGAAGTGTACCACCAATACAACACAGCTTATAAAGCCTTTTATGAGTCATTTCTTAACACTTTTCTCTTGGACTCTGCTTTGCTGTAACGATGTACTACTTAGTTGCATGAACGCATCGCATTCTCTTCCTTCTAGGCCTTTGACTCTGCTGCTCTTCTTCCTAGAAATTTCTTCCCTTTCCCCCTCCCCCACTCTCTTTCCTTGTCATCAGGTTAACTTCTACCTGTTATTCCCATCTGAGCCTAGACATTTCCCCAGCAAGCCCTCTGTCCTTCCTTAAATTCTTATGTTGACCTCATGGAGGGCCTTGTGACATTCCACTGAAACTACCTCCTTACTTCTGTCTCTAAATCTAGACCTCAAACTCCTTAGCTACTGTGTCTTATGCACCTCCTTATCTCTAGCACCTAGCATGCTGTTTGCAAACAGAAGGCACTCAAGGAATAGTCATTGAATGAATGAGTGAATGAATGCATACATCAATTCCTGGATCCTCATGTGTTCTTGCAGTGAATGGTTTGCTGTATGGTCATGTGCACCATTAAAGTTATTGGGGACTGTCATGAACAGGTTTTAACATCTCTGTGGGCTTGTCATTGTGAGAAAGAGTTTAATTTTCCCAAGTCAACTGGCAAAATTCCTAGGGCCTCAGGACTCAGAGTGAAAGAACCTTTTGTTTTTGAGTAAGGCCCTGCAAAAAGTCACTAGTGTGATCTTGACTGATAAAGCACGGGACCCTATTTTGACATGATTGTTTAAAAACAGTGATGTGTTCTGCTCTCTGCATGCACCTATCCTGAGTCACTCATGGTCCCATGATGTTGGTATGTTATATAGATGATGGGCATAAGCTATGATAGCCAATGGGTATAGGACTGAAGTTGCCAGGGGACAGGATTCAGGTTCACAGGCATTGTGACTATTCCTGAAGGTCTGAGAAGTGAGTCACATTCTTTGCTGGACTCACTTGCAAGTGAAAAAAGCAATGAGCTCCCTGTCCATGCTGCCATCATGTGGGAGGACAGGCTCTGGCATGGGGGTGGTCTAGAGTGGTGGGATGCTGTGTGAGAACTCTTCTACAGGAACAATGAGCCAAAGGGCAGAGTCCTGTTTCCATTTTGTTTTAAATAAAATTAATCTCCTAAATTTCAGGTGCTTCTTTTAGAAATCTTCTGCGCATGTGAACTGCACATCTCCCCTATTATACTTTGTGTTTGTTTCATTCCCAAACAACAGTGGATAAATTTGGCAACTAGGGAAACCCACCTTCTTCCCGATTGTCCTAGGTCTCAATAAAAGCAATCACTATTAATGCAGTTACTTCTATTTTTTAACATGTAGATGTTTTTGCATAATTGTAATTATAGAGTAATAATTTCTGATCTTCCTTTTAACTCTTAATATTATCAGCATTATAATAACATACTTTTTAAAACCATAATTTAAAAAAGGTTTATTTTAATTATAAATTTAATGCATACTTATTTTAAACAAAAATTTGGGGAAAAAGAGCAAAATTTTAAAAAGAACTACACTGCAAACATGACTAATGCCTATATTTTTCATTTTTTTTTTTTTTTAGGTGTTCTTGGGCACAAAGTTTTTAAAATATAGCCATGATCAAGCTCTAAATGCAATTTTGTATCCTTTTTTAAAACTTGACCTAGGAAATCTTTTTTGTCAAAATACCATAATTATCACTTGGTCTTCACAAACATAACTTTTAGTGTTTATATAACATTCTCTTGACTTAGTGCTGGGCATTAAGTTATAGACAATCTGTCACTTTTCTAAGTATAACTACAATAAATATCTTCCTTCCTTCCTATTTTCTTAGGATGGATTCCAATATATTGTATTGATATTTTTAAAATGATGATTATTGTTATTTGCTCTGGTTGGGTCCCCAATTCTAAGGCATCAGCTCTTTCTGCAAAGGATGGGATGGCTGCTGTTTAAGTACAACAAACTTTTATTGGACATGCACTGGGTTAAAGTTCCTGGGTGTTAGGTCTTTTATTTTTAATTTGAAGGGAAGTTTATGTTGAAGTGCTAGGGCCCTTGGGACCAGGTCTGAGCCAGGCCTTGTCAAATTTGTGCCTGGTGTAGACAGCTGCTCCTCAGCAAAGGATAGCACCTGGCTTACAGCTCTGCCGCTGACACAGGGCAATGATGGTGACTCTTGGTACTGCACATCCCGCACCATGGAAACTTGATATTGAATAATCCATCACCTCAAGGGTGATAAAACCAGAATGCATTTTCAAAACATTTAAAATCTTTTAGGAATATAGTAGAACAGAAATAGCAAAACAAACAAACAAAAAACAGTGAAAACTATGGTACACTTAGCCTCCTTCAACATGCTCACCCATTTGCTCATTTATGCCATTTTAAAAATCACTGCCTCTCCCATGCTTCTTAATCTCCTCCCTTGTTCAGCCTGAATCAACCCGTTTATCTCTAAAAGCCAGTAGCCTCTTTGTGTAGGTGGGAAAGGTCAGAGCTCAGAGCTTCTGAAACTGCAGCCTAGGAAGGAAGGAGTGGTTTGCTAGGGGATGACCTCTTACTGTCAATTAAATTTGGCAAATAGAGAAAATACCCCCCAATTCATCCATAGTTACAATTCCATAAAACAACCTCTATTGCGTGAGGGTACTTCAAGAAATTCATGGAAAAATGGAATTAAAAGATAATACAATCTTCCAGGAACTTTTTGAAGACCCCCCCTACATTTCCTTTTAGATTTTTTAACATGCAGATTATTAGTTCTAACTAAAAATTTTATTGTGCTAATTTATATTATGCTTTTCCTTATCCTGTCATATTTATTCTTCTTTTATTGTTTTCCACTTCAGTCCATAGGTCAAAGATTCTTAAAATGAAGTCCCTGGACCAGCAACATCCATATCACCTGGGAACTTGTCAGAAATGCAAATGAGCCCAAAGGTTTTTGGGGCCTATTCATCTGTTTATTTTTTGTCATTTTCGTGACCGGCACTCAGCCAGTGAGTGCACTGGCCATTCCTATATAGGATCCGAACCCGTGGCAGGGGCCTCGCCACGCTCCCAGCGCCGCACTCTCCCGAGTGCGCCATGGGCTAGGCCCCTATTCATCTGTTTAGCAGACCCTCCAGGTGATCCTGATGCACCAAGTTTGAGAATCACTGCTGTAGACTATTGTATTTGTGAGAAATACAGAACTTCAGATCCTTCCCAGACCTACTGAATCAGAATCTGCATTCTAAGAGCAATATGAACCATCTGAATCTTGTTAAAATGCAGGTTCTAAATAGGTAGGTTTGGAGTGTGGTCTGAGTTCCTGATCATTTCTAACAAGCTCTTAGGTGATACAGATGCTCTTGGTTTGTAGACTACACTTTGAATAGCCAGGCTTTGTTGGGCATTTAAAAAATACTTCTTAAAAACACATAATGAGCTTTAAAAATCACAGGTGCTGTACAGAAGCATCTTATAAGTTATGCACTAATTGTAGCTCCCTTTTGGAGATGAGAACAAATGAGGCCAAGAGAGGGGAAGTGACTTGCCCAAGGTGGCACAGCCAGCTCCTGCTGGAGCCACCTATACAGGTATGTGACTCTTTCCCTCTGCACCCCTGCCTTTCACTATATGGCCCCGAGTGTTGGATAAATCGAAAACACACTCAAAAGTAATATCTTTTGAGTAACTAAACAGCAAATCAAAATCTAGTCTCCTGGTACCATCAACTTCTATTCCCTTAACATGCTTAGGATTTTGTATCTCTAGTTCTGTTTTCTAAGCTCTGCTAATATTTTATCGTACAATTACCACTTCCTTCTTAAATATGTGAATCTAAAACTATTAGCTGGCTTATGAGGTGTGACTTCATCTTGAATGTGAAATTTTCCTGCAAGATTGCATTTCCAGCTTTGCCCAGTGTTGCCAATTCCTCATCTTATACCCCTCGAGGTGTATTAAACACACCTGAAGCTGTTAATGTCCTAGGTGTCTTTTGATCAGAAGCAGCTGCTACATTTCTGCGTCATGGAAGCAAAGCATATTACTTTCTAAAGGGAGTGAAGGGAGGAAAAATCATGCAGTTTGAGCTGCTTCTTGGTGTCTCATTTTGGAGTTAGCTTAATATGCATGTATTCAAGGCTCCTCGCCTCTGTGAAGGCCGCTTTGTGGAGAGCCTGGCGTAATGTATCCTGACCCATTGGGAGATGAGCTTGAGGCACAGCCAAAGTCCTCAAAGACTCTCGTCCTCCCTGCTTTCTGTCCAGCTCTCTCAGCAGACACTCATTTTCTGGAAGGAATAGGTTTCATTCTGTACCCGTTAGTGATGTGTCAGTCAGCTGCATGCGGCGTCTGAAGCTATTACCGAGGGAGGGGGAAAGGAAAAAAGCCCCATTGCACTTTTAAATTACATTTCATGTTAAACGATCTCATTACTTCCAAAGTAAGATGAAATACAATATAATTTTAGCATATGTCTTGGCAGCCTCTTCCTTTTCAATAGAGTGTGTTGGCACTTCAGGGATGATAGATAAGGAGAGAGGAAGAGAGACCCAGCTTGCTCCAAGTCTTCGAGATCTCAGTCAATATTCAGTGATAAACATAAATAGATCACCTTGCCACCCCTGAGGCAAGTCGGTGCGTTGATCCAGACTGATAGATGAGAGGGTTCACCATACAGGCAATTTGAAGATCAAGCTAAAGGGATGCATAAGAGGATCCTGTCCAGCATGCTCGGCATCAATAACTCGCTGCTTGTCTGGGAAAGAGGCTGGTATTTTCCTTCTGCAGAGCTTCCCGCCCAGCAAAGGCAAATCTAGCCTTTAATGGCCATCACACGGATTCACACACCATGTGGCCGTGCAAATCCCTGTAGATTGTACTTTGAAAATAGGGTCTGTGGACTCGTGCACACAGATTCGGTGGTTATGCTTGTGAAAAGGAATGTGTATTTCCCTGAGAACCAGGAATGAGAGCTCTGCTAGCGTTATGCCACCCAATTGCCACCAGTTCAATGTGCAGTGTGCTGAGCAAGGTGGCAGTGCTGTGTTTGCTTTTGTGCTTCAATTCAGACACGTCTTCTGGTTATTCACACTGGTTGCAATCAAGTAAGGAAACCCACCATAAAGACCTGCTTCAGGGAAGTTGAGAAACTGTCCTGCCGCTTGACCCTGCCCCCTTGATTAGGTTCTTTAACTGCAACTGGATTATGATCGTTTGTTTTGGTTTTCACACTCGATCCCACACACTGTATGTATATACAGTACTTTGCCTATAGTAAGTGTTCAAGAGTAAGTTATCTCTTGGTATCCACAGGGTAATGGTTCCAGGAACCCTCCCCTGTCCCATACCCAAATCCTCAGATGCTCAAGTGTCATATAAAATGGCCTAGAACAGTCGGACCTTTGTATCCACAGGTTCTGCATCCATGCATAAGGAAGGTGAAAGGAATAAAATTTAGCACCAGTTAAAGGATGAGACACAGACGCAAGGCAGCTCGCCAGAGAAGGTTTTTTATTCAGCAGGCACATCTGCTTTTATAGGGTTAGAAGAGAGCTGATAGGTTTGCTGAGGACACAGGGCGTTCGGGGATTGGACGGATTGCGTTGCTAAGGGGCCAGGAGCAGGGGAGCCTGTGCTGATTGGCGTGCGATTCGCGCCGGTGGGAAGGTATTGTGGCGCCGGCGGGAAGGAGAAGGTGGAAGAGAAGGGTAGCCAGCGCCATGATGGGGCGCGGCCGAAAGGGTTCTCATACGACCTAATAGAAGGCCAAAGTAATTATTTGATTATTCATAGAGAGTTCTGGTCATGCCAATATTTATTCAACAACCTTGAATGGCTCCTAATGTTCTAAAGAATAAAGATGTAACTCCTTAATGTGTCATCCTAACTCCATGATGTGATCTCAATCCAGTTTTTGTCACCTACTCTTTTCCTCTATGAATGAATTGAGCCAAAAGACTTGGTGTTCAGAAGGCCCTGTAATTTTCTCCCGTGATGACATTTCAATCTGCAGGGAATGTTTGTTCTCCCATCTATCAGAATTCTACCTGCTTTTCAAAGCCCAGTTCTGATGTCGTCTTCTGCCCGAAGCCCTCCCTTAACCCCCAGCCAGAATTCCCCTCCCTTGCTTCCTCCAAAGGACACCATTCATTTCACGATTACTAACATAGAGGCTTACAGATGTTCTCTGTTCTCCCCGCCCAACACAGCATTACGTCTGTGCTGTTTCGGCTGTTCTGAAGCTGTCAGAGCCACTCTACCCCTTCTGAAGACAGAAAGGGCAAATTTGTGAAAGAAAAGCAGGCAAACGAAAGAAGAACTACACTCGTCCTTCCATATCCATGGGTTTTGCATCCGTGGATTCAACCAACTAGGGATGGAAAATACTAAGCAGAAAAAAAAAAAAAATTGTAATAAACATGTACAGAATTTATCATGTCAGTATTCTCTAAACAATACAGTATCAGAACTTTTTACATACCATTTACATTGTATTAAGTAATATAAGTAATCTAGAGATGATTTAAAGTATATGGGAGGATGTGCATAGGTTGTAAGCAAATATTATGCCATTTTATATCAGGCATGTGAGCATCTGCAGATTTTGGTATCATCAGGAACCAATCCCCCCATGGATACCGAGAGATGACTACAGTTCCTACAGTGGCTGTGGTGGTGGCAGAGAGGAGCTTTCTGTTTTGAGCCCTTTATGCAAAGAAGGGGCAGTAGAGAGAAGTAATCAGGGGCAGATGGGAAGACAGGTCTCCTGTGAAGCAAGAGGACTTCTTCAGGGCTGACTGTGTAAGAGCCCCTAGAAGTTGCAGAACACTCAAGAATATGACAATAAAGAGTATGTATGTTTGTTTCTTCAGCTCTTATGAAGAATTTACTATGCAAAAAAATGTGTAATATACTGTAAATATAAAACAAAATGGACACATAACCCCACTTCCCAACTTAAAATATAGAGCATTACAAAACTTCACTTTCTGTGTTCTTCTCCAGTCCCATCTCTATCTGCCCCACCAACCACCATCACCCATCCTGCTCCACCAACTACAGTAGCCCCTATTCTAAATTTTTATCATTCCGTTGCTTTCATTATAGTTTTATTACATAAGTATGTGCATTTAAATAGTGTGTCTAAATAGTATCTACTTCACTTTACCTTGTTTTACACCTTGTATAAAATACGTTATGTTTGTATTCTTCTATGACTTCACTCAGATTATACTTCAAAGATTCATCCATGTCCATGCTGTAGTTATAATTCATCTACTTGTGTCTCAGTGTTCCCTTCTATGACTATACCACACTTTTCAGTCTGTTTTCTTATTGATGAATACTTGGGTTATTTCCACCTTACTACTTAATATTCTTTGACATATCTACCTGGACATAAATGTAAGAGTCAATATTATTCCTGGATTTGATTTTTTTGTATATGATGTGAGGCAGGGATGGATTCAATCTTTTTCCAGATTGAAAATAAATTCTAACACTATCAAATAATTTATCCCTCCCCCAGAGATATGTAAAATTTCCATATGTGTTGGGTATGTTTCTTGTTTTTTAATGTATCTCTTTTCCATGCATTCACCCAAACAAGACTGTCTTGATTACTATTATAATGTCTTGATATCTAGTAGGAAAATCTATCCACTCTTGGCTCTTCAGGAGTGTCTCGGTTACTCCTGGTCTTTGGCTTTTCTGTTTCAAATCTGGCATCTCAGAGGAATGATGGAACAAATGGGACTAGATTTACTCTCCTACCCTAATACTAGAAAATTGGTCATAGTAAAAATGTAATGATAATTTTCAGATACTTGGGCAATAGAGAACATGGTACAGGGATCTCTGAGAGCAAGGAAACAGCCTAGGTTATCGCTTAAAATGCTGCAGTTCACTGCTTAAAGTTTTCAGGTCACCATACAAGGAGCGGTAACTCAAATAGAGTTCAGCAGACTGGCTCAGTTCAGTTTAGAAAAGTCAAGGTACCTGGAGTTTATGGATCAAAATACCGAAAAGGAGACAGCTGTGAAGAGAAAGAGCTCCAAGGTCTTGTTATGGGTCCCCTCAGGTCTTTAACTGAATGCTGATCTGTGACATGTAAGGAAACTGCTGAGGATGTAGGAGGAGCCACCAGAAAGGAAGAGGAAGAAAAATTTTCACAGCTCACACATGATGGAGAATAGTTTTCATTTCTATCAACCAGGGTGGAAAGATTTACTAACAGACACAGCATAGCATAGATCATAAAAAGGACAGTGCCTCAGTAGTGGAGTCAAATTAACTTAGTGGAGTCAATAGTCAAGAGGCCATTCTGGATTTGCCATAACAAAGCTTAAAAACAAAATGTAAATGGATAAAATTGATTACAAATTACTACATCTCAGACAAGGCCCAGCAATATTTAAAAGAATACTGCAAAATTTAGCCCCCAACAAAGTGAAAAAGTCAATGTCTAGCATCCAATTAAAAATTATCAGGCATGCAAAGAAATAGTAAAACATGGCTCGTTATCAGGAGAAAACTCGGTATCAATCAATAGAAACAGACCCAGATGATAGGGTCAGTAGGCAAACAAATTGAAACATTACATTAGTAGACAAATACACTAGAAATGTACCTCATATGCTCAAGATAGAGGAAGAAACCCACATGTTAAGGTAAATAGATATAAAAAAGACACAAATTGAACTTCTAAAGATGAACAATGCAATAACTAGGAAAAAAAAATTCTGGATTGGATTAACAGCAGATTAGATACTGGAGAAGAAAAGATTAGTGAATTTATAGCAATTGAAACTACCTAAAATGAAAGACAGAAAATGACTAAAAATAATAAATGAAGCATCAATGAGCCATGGATCAATGTCAAGTGGCCTAAATGTGTGTAACTTAAATTCCAGAAAAGGGATGGGGGTTAGGGGGAGAAAAATATTTGAAACAATTTCGGGAAAAAATATCCCAATTTATAATCACCAGAAACAGTCAAACCAAGAAGCTCAATGGAAGCCAAGCAGAGCAAATATGAAGAAAACAACATCGGAGCATGTCATCATGAAATAGCCAAAAAATAGCCATTAAGAAAAAAAATCTTA
Source organism: Cynocephalus volans (assembly GCF_027409185.1). Classification (NCBI taxonomy): domain Eukaryota; kingdom Metazoa; phylum Chordata; class Mammalia; order Dermoptera; family Cynocephalidae; genus Cynocephalus; species Cynocephalus volans. Next base: position 50,879,078 of record NC_084462.1, read on the forward strand.
AAATTAGCCAGGGAAAAAAGGCATATTACACACAGATGAACACAAATAAGAGTAATGGTAGACTTATTGTCAGAAACAATAAAAGCCAGAATGCAGTGGAGTGGCCTTTTAAAGTATTAAAAAGAAAAACTCAAAATTCTATAGCCAGAAAAAAGACTTTTTAAAAATGAAGGAAAAATAAAGATCTTTTCAGACATAAAAAATATAAAAGAATCCACTGCCAGCAGAATAGCACTACAAAAAATGTTTAAGGAAATCCTTCAGACAGAAGGAAAATGACACCAGGTGAATATCTGGATCTACACAAATAAAGAGAACTAGAAATGGAAAATTCATGGGAAAATACACTTTTCTCACTTCTGCATTTTTAAAAATAATTTGAAGCAAGAATCATATATTCTAGTGTCTATAACATTACAAACATTATAATGTATAACAAAGTTGAAATGTTTGACAGCGATAGCACAAAGGCCAAAGGAGGAAATGGAGGAATAATTTTGTAATGTTTTATATTACATGTGAAGTGAGACGATAATGTTTGTAAGAAAACTCTGGTAAGTTAAAGGATATATGCTATAAATCCTATATGACTACTAAAAAATACAGCTAATGAGTCTGTTATAGAAATAAAAGGAAATATAAAAATGCTCACTTAATATAAAAAGAATGAGGGAAGGGGAAAAAAGAACGAACAGAGGGGCAATGAAGGTGGTAGATTTAAACCAAACAATACTGATAATCAAATTAAATGTGAATGGTCTAAGTACCCAAATTAAAGACAGGAAAACTGAGTTGTTGTTTAATGGGTATAGAGTTGCAGTTTCTTTATTATTTTAAATTGTGGTAAAATATATGTATCATGCAACTTATTATTTTAATCATTTTTAAGTGTATAGTTCAATAGTGGTAAATACATTTCCATTTCTATACAAATAATCTCAAGAACTCACTCCACAGAACTGAAACTCTGTGCCCGTTAAACGACAACTACCTATTCCCCTCTTTCCTCAGTCCCTGGCAACCACCATTCTTTCTGTTTCTTGAATTTGACTACTGTAAGTGCCACATACTGCATGTGGAATCATACAGTATTTTTGTTTTTGAGACTGCGTATTTCTTGTAATATAATCAAGGTTCCTCCATGTTGTAGCATGTGTCAGAATGTCCTCGCTTTTTAAGAATGAATAATGTTCCTGTGAGAGTGTCAGTGTGTGTGTGTGTGTGTATGTGTGTACACCACATTTTGTTTAACCATTTATCTATCAATGGATACTTGGGTTGCTTTCACCTTTTGGCTATTGTGAATAATTCTGCCATAAGCATGAGTGTACCCTGCTCTTGTTTTTAAACTATTCTTTATTCTGCTTAAATGAGTTTAATTTGCTATTCTCTCTCTTGTTTCTTAAGGTAGAATTTAGATCACTGATTCAAGACCTTTCTTTATTATTGTAAGCATTTAATACTATAAATTTTTTCTATTTTGTTTTTGGTGAACCCCACTAATTTTAATAATTTGTGTTTTCCTTTTCATTCTGTTCCAAATACTTTCTATTTTCTGTGGTAATTTTCTCTTGGGCTCATGGGTTATTTAGAAGTGATGGTGAAATTCAAAATATTTGAAGATTATTCCAAATATCTTTCTGTTATTGATGTCTAATTTAATTTCTTTGTGGTCAGAAAGCGCACTGTGTATTATTTCAGTGCTTTTAAATTTGACATTTGTTTTATGGCCCAGTAAAAGGTCTATGTTGGTAAATCTTGTGTGAGCTTGAAAATATTGTGTATTGTGCTGTTGTGGGTAGAGTGTTCTATAAATGTCAATTTAAAGCATTGTTCAAGTCTTCTTGAACAAGGCATATCATAGGCAAAGAATGCACTTCCTAACAATATGCAAAAACTAACTCAAAATGGATCATCCACCTAAAATGTAAATCTAAAAGTATAAAACTTCTGGAAGAAAATTTTGAACTTTCAGTGAGCAAAGATTTCTGAGATACAGAATATTGAAACTACAATGCATAAAAGGAAAAAAAAAAAAAAGATTAGACTTCATGAAAATTAAAAACTTTTCCCAAAAGATTCTATTTAGAGAATCAAAAGACAAGTGACAGACTGGCAGAAAATATTTGTAAATCATGTATCTGATAAAGAACTTATATCCAGAATATATAAAGAACTTTCAAGACCCAATAATGGGAAAACAACCCAACTAAATAAATAGGCAAATGATTTGAATAGACATTTCACCAAAGATAGATGAGTTACAATAAATACATGAAAAGATGCTTAACATCATTAATCTTTTTTTTTTTTTTTCTTTAAGCTATCTAATTAAGTACTTACAAATTTAGATTCAGTGCATCTTCCTGAGGGACTGAAAATTTCATACTTACCTTTCTGATCTTCAGTAATGATTTTCACCCTAAAATCTGTTTTGTCTGACATTAATATAGTTATACCAGCTTTCTTTGTTTAGTAAATAAAATATTTTTTCAATTATTTTATTTTTCAATCACTTTTCTCAGTTTTAGGAATCTTCTACATAAACATACAACTCAATTTTTTTTGTTTTAAGCAGGTCATAAAATTGACTTTAACAGATTTCACTTTATTATCATTGTGATGAAATATTTGGCTTTATATAATTTTATTTTGATTTTTAATTAATTTATTATTTTTTAGATTCTAAGATGTTGCATAGCAGTTGGAGGGGAGAAGGATAGTGTGGGAGGAGGAAGGGGGCATGGTCAAGGCCTGTGGCGCCCCACTCATTCCAGCTAGGGAGCCCAGGGGGCTTCTGGCAGCAGCAGCTCAGTCGTGGCTGGGCTGAATGTGGACTTTGGAGGGGTGTGGCTAAGGCCCTGGGCTCCGCCCCACCCCAGGATCCTGGGGCACTTCTGGCAGTGGCTCTGTGGTCATTGCTGGGCTAGGTGCAGACCTCAGGGGGGCATGGCTGAGGCCCTTGGCCCACCTCTACCCCAGTTCGGGAGCCCAGGGTGCTTCTGGTGGCAGCTTGGTGGTCATTGCTAGGATGGATGCAGACACTGGGTGCATGTCTGAGGCCCTTGGCTCCTGCCGCAAGTCCCAGCTTGGGAGCCCAGGGGCCTTCCAGTCCTTCTAGATTTCATAGGTGTTCTTTGGTGGTGGTAGACATTCACTGATTAATATCAGAACTTTGTCTCTGATCTGCGGGTATTTTGTTTTTTCTTTCAGTTCTATGTTGGACTATTTGCTGTTCCCACCACTTAAACTTGGCACTGGAACTAATTTGTTATCCTTTGCTTACTTCTAAAATGGGGGGACTTCCTGTGGGAACCAGCACTTGAGCCCTGAAGTTGAGCTGCTTTGCTGCTGATTCTCTGGGGAAGGCTTTTTGTGTAGATCAGGTTTTAATTGTTGACCTTGTAAGCACTTCTGGGTCTTGTGAGGTCCAGTGTACCTGGGTTGTGTGGAAATTCTGATCTGTGCCTGAGTCTTTTCAGAAAACTGCACACCCTGAATTTCTATATTCCTGACCAGTCTCCACTGAGTGGTCCTGTGCTGACTGGAGGGCGGATCAGCTGTCCATGCTGTGCCCCGTGTTCCCCCGGTGGGCCCGTCTCCTCCGTCCCTGCACTGTAAACACTTTACATGGGATAGGCCATGTGCCAGTACCCTGCAATGACTCACTGGCCTCTGAGTGGCTCCTTTTTCCAGTTGTTGTGGCCCCTCACTCCTATGTGGGTCCAGAAGAAACCTGTCAGTGGTCTTGCTGGCCTGGGGGCGACCAAGGCCCTCTTCTCCCCTGCAGTCTCCAAGCAACTTCACGTGAAGGGCATGACAGTGGCTTTTGCCAGCTTTTGTTCTCTGTGCTCAGCAGGGCCAGGCTTGAAGTGGTTGGGGCTCCAAACGTTTGGGGTGGTCCTTTTTTTCTCTCATTGTGGCTTCTCCCGCCTTCATGAACTCCATAGGTCTCTCTTCCTCTTCCCCTGAGCTCTAGCAACCCCAGCTTGGCTGTCATTGCTTTTTAATAGTTGCAAATTGGTTGATTGTAGGAGAAGGTGACGCTAGGTACCATCTATTCTGCCATCTTGATCAGAAGTTAGGGAAAGAATTTGAATGTCTCTTATCTCTCTTAATTCTGTCGAGTTCCTCATATGTCTATTTTGTATTTTTTATTTGCACAATTTCCTTATTTCCTGTTGTGTCCCTTTTGCCTTATTAGATTCTTTGCTCATTTTGTTTTTCACCTTGTGCTAGTTTGGAAGATGTATTCTCAATTTTTATTATTTTATCGGTTATTCTTAAAATTCTAACATTCATAACTAAGTCTAAATTAATGTTTACCTTCCTCCTGACCAATATAAGAACCTTAGACTATTTTAATGCCAAACTTCCTCCCAGCCTAGGTGCTATTCTTGTCAAAGTATTTAGCTTCATCTTGTTAGCATTTTTAACTCCATAAACTAGAAATCATTATTACTCTTTTACACAGTCAATATTTGTTTAAATATCCACATGTTAACTGTCTTCTTTTGTCAGCATTCTTTCTTGTGTCTTCTTGAATATAATTCTTTAGATTTTCCTTTAAGGAGGAATTATAGCACACAAACCGCTTTTTTCCTTGTTTGAAAACACCATTATTTCAACCTTATTCTTTATATATCAAACTTTCTATTATGAAAATGTTTAAAATACACAATGGTTAAAAGAATAGCACGGTGAACAAATAGTATACATAGACTTTTAAAAATTAATTTGTTTGCTTAACCATCTGAGAGTAAGCTGCAAATATCATAGCATTTCACCCTCAAAAATTTCAGTATGGATCTCTTAAAAATAAAAACATTCTTCTACATAACCACAATACCACTATCACACTGCAAAGACATTAGCAATTCCATAATATTGTCTAATATCTGATCAATATTAAAAATTTCTCAGTTGCTTTCAAATAGCTTGCTTTTTTCCCCTAACTGTATTGTTTTATAATCAGGTCCATATTATATTTGGTTATTAAATCTCTTTAGTCTCTTTTAACTTAATTTTTTTGTGAGTTGGCATTTTTTAATCTAGTTGTATTATAAAATATCTCACATTCTGTATTTGTCTGACTTTCTCATATTAGAGATGCTAAGTATCATCACTTGGTTAAGTTTTGGCCGCTTTTTTTTTTTTAAGAAACTATTTGTGAGCATTTGACTACTGAGAAGGCAGAAAACTGCATTGACAATGAAGAAATTTTCCGGTCTCAAGTAAAAGCAGGTACCTTGGACATAAAGTACTATGCAGGTACACACAAATAGAAATGACTTTGTTTAAAAATATTTATGAGAAACTAGATAAAGGGTATGTGGGATCTCTATTTCTTACAACTGCATGTGAATCTACAATTATCTCAAAATAAAAAGTTTAAAAAATTGTGTTATTCAATGGTAATATATATTCTTTGCTATCTGTATGTCACTTAATGCATCAATATAGGCTGAAATATTTAAAATATATGATCTTAAATTTTATTTTTATTGATTATACATATTCATAGGGCATAGAGCTGACCGTCAGCAACTGTGTCCAAGATGTGATGATCGGATCAATACTACCAACAGGCCCACCACCACAAATTGCAGTTATTCCTCATGTTCCCCACCCAGCCTCTCCTCAACTGCCTATCCACTCCCCACCCCGTCAACACCCCTGGCAACCCTAGGTCTGCTCTCTCCCTCAGCAATTCCAACACACCACTGTGGTCTTTCTTTCCTTCCTTCTTTCTCTCCTAGCTCCCACTTATGAGTGAGGACACGTGGTATTTCTCTTTCTGTGCCTGGCTTATTTCTCTTAACATCATTTTCTCCAAGTTCATCCATGTTACTGTGAATGGCAGAATTTCATTCTTTTTTATGACTGAATAGTATTCCATTGTGTAGATATACCACATTTTCCTTATTCACTCATCTGTCAATGGCCATTGGTTGGTTGGTTCCATATTTTGGTTCTTGTAAATAGAGCTGTGATGAATGGGAGGGCATGTATCCCTGCAACATGATAATTTTCATTCTTTTGAATATACACCCGGCAGCAGGATTGCTGGATCATATGGCAGTTGTATCTGTAGTTGTTTGAAGAACCTCCATACTGTTTTCCATAATGGCTGTACTAACTTACAGTCCCACCAACAGTGCAGAAGAGTAGTACCCCTTTCTCTGCATCTTTGCCAGCATTTGTTATTCTCAGTCTTTTTGATAATAGCCAGCCTGACTGGGGTGTGATGATATCTAATGTGGTTCTAATTTGCATTTCCAGGATGATTAGTGATGAGCATTTTTTAAAGTACCTGTTTACCATTTGTATGTCTTTCTTTAAAAAATTCCGTTCAGCTCCTTTGCCCATTTTTTAATTGGGTTTTTTTGGTTTTTTACTGTGTCTTTTACTGTTTGAGTTCCTTGTATATTCTGGATAATAATCCCTTGTCAGATGTATAATTTGCAAATATTTTCTCCCATTCTGTAGGTTATCATTCACTCTGATTGTTTCCTTTGCTGTGCTGAAGTGTTTTAGTTTGATATGATCTCATTTATTTTGTCTTTTGTTGCTTGTACTTTTGGGGTCTTATTCATAAAGTCTTTTGCCCAGTCATACTTCCTGAAGTCTTCCCTTATATTTTCCTTTAGTATCTTTATAGTTTATAGTTTCAGGTCTTATACTTTACTCTTTAATCCATTTTGAGTTGATTTTGGTATATGGTGAAAGGTGTAGGTCCAGTTTCATTCTTCTGCCTATGGCTGTCCAATTTCCCCAGCAATTGAAGAGGCAGTCTTTTCCCCAATGTATGCCTTAGTTGAAGATCAGTTGGCTGTAAGTATGTGGGTTGATTTCTGGGTTCTCTGTGTTTTTCCATTGGTACAAGTGTCTATTTTTATGCAAGTACCATGCTGTTTTGGATACTATAGCTTTGTAGTATGTATAATTTGAAGTCAGGTAGTGTTATCGCTCTGGCTTTATTATTTTTTTTTTGCTCAGAATTGCTTTGGCTATTCAGGGTCTTTTGTTGTTCCACATGAATGTTAGGATTGTTTTTTCTATTTCTGTGAAGAATGTCATTGGTATTTTAATAGAGATTGTGTTGAATCTGTAGATCACTTTGAGTAGTATGGACATTTTCCCAGTGTTGATTCTTCCAATCTGTGAGCATGGAATGTCTTTCTACTTTTTATGTCTCTTTAATTTCTCTCAGTAGTGATTTGTAGTTCTCATTGTAGAGATCTTTCACCTTGTTGGTTAAATTGATTCCTAGATTTTTGTTTGTGTGTGACTATTGTAAATGGGCTAGCTTTCTTGATTTCTTTTTCTACTAGTTCATAACTGGAGTATAAAAACACTACTGATTTTTGGGTGTTGATTTTTATATTCTGCAACATTACTGAAATTGTTAATAAGCTCTAAGAGTTTTTGATAAAGTCTTTAGGTTTTTCTATATATAGGATCATGTCATCTGCAAGCAGGGACAGTTTAACTTAGGTTTTTCCAATTTGGATGCCCTTCATTTCTTTCTCTTACCTGATTGCTCTGGCTAGTACTTCTAATAGTATGTTAAATCGGAGTGGCGATAGTGGGCATCATTGTCTTGTTCCTGTTGGCTGATATTGGTGGTGGGTTTGTCATATATGGCTTTTGTTGTGCTGAGGTACTTTCCTTCTATATCTAATTTGCTGAGAGCCTTTTCAAGGAAGGGATATTGGATTTTGTCAAATGGTTTTTCTGTGTCTATTGAGATAATCATGTTTTTTGTCCCTGATTTTGTTGATATGGTATATATCACATTTATTGATTTGCCTATGTTGAACCATCCTTGTCTTCCTGGGATAAATCCCACTTTATCATGGTGTATAATTTTTTTGATATGTTGCTGTATTCTGATAAATACCATTTTGTTGAGTATTTTTTGCGTCTATGTTCATCAGAGATATTTATTGGCCTGCAGTTTTCTTTTCTTGTTGTATCTTTGTCTGGTTTTGATATCAATGTGATACTGGCTGCAAGGAATGAGTTTGGGAGAGTGGCCTCTGTTTCAATCTTCTGGAATAGTTTGAAGAGAATTGGTATTAATTCCTCTGTAAACATTTGGTAGAATTCAGCAGTAAAGCCATCTGGTCCTTGTGTTTTCTTTGTTGGGAGATTACTGATTACTGCTTCAATCTCATTGCTTGTTAATTGGTCTGTTCGGGTTTTCTATTTGTTCTTGCTTCAGTCTTGGTAGTTTGTATGTGTCCAGACATCTATCCATTTCCTCCAGGTTTTCAAATTCATTGGCATGAAGTTGTTTGTAATAGTCTCTAATGATTCTTTGTATTTCTGTAGTATCAGTTTTAATATGGCCTTTTTCATTTCTGATTTTCGTTATTTGGGTCTCTCTCTCTCTCTCTCCCCCTCCATCCCTCCCTCCCTCACTTGCTCCCTCCATAGCTAATGGTTTGTCTATTTTGTTTATCTTCTCAAAAAACCAACTTTTTGTTTCATTGATCTTTTGTATCATTTTGGGGGTCTCTAATATTTAATTCTGCTCTGATCTTATTTATTTCCATCTACTAACTTTGGGATTTGATTGTTCTTGTTTTTCTAGATTTTGAGGTGTAGCATTAGGTTGTTTGTTTGAAATCTTTCTATTTTTTATGTAAGCATTTATTGCAATAAACTTCCCTCTTAGTACTTCTTTTGCTGTATCCCACAGGATTTTTTTTTTCAGAAACTGATGTTTATTTTCTGTCAACCTTATTTTAATTTTACTTAAGAGCTATGGAAGAACACCTTAAGACCACTCAGTGGTTGTTCCTACTCAGTCAGTGGCCTGAGGTGTGGGAACTGCAAACTAGTCTTCAACAGCAGGCTGAGCACTCCAGTCTTCAGTAGTGAACTGCTGAATAGGCACAGAGGGCACCTTTACACCTTCAGACCAGTCTGCAATCTCAGGTTGAATAGCAGTAAACTCAGGAGCTGGAACAGTCCATTTACCCTGAAATCCTTCTTTGGTCATGGCTTTTTCAGCAGTGACCTGCTTTTCCTTTCCAGATCTCTGTAGAAGTAGAGATCAGGTGTGACCTCCCACAAGTGTTCATGGGAGATAGTGCCATGCATGCACAGAACTTCTTGGCCAGCATCCACCCCATCAGACCCACTGAGTGAGCTCCCTTGTTGTTGCATGGGATGGCAATGTCTACATAGTGCAGAGGAGAATCTATGTTACACAGAGTGATGGTAGGCAGGCTAACATAAGAGACCCCGGAGAAATTGCTGGTCAGCCCTGGGGTGAGTAACCACCAGAAGACATGGTTCCCAGAAAGCTGCCAGTCTGGTTAGTGCAGGTTGCAGAAGTGAAGCAGCCAGCAATAGGAGTGGCTCCAGTCGCAGCAGGAAACTTCAGCACAGCACACTGGCCAGTATTCCTGGAGGATATGACACTGACATCAGCAGGGTTTTCAATGCAATGATGGCGTGAGCTGCCAGCAGAATCTTCTCCTAGGTCCTCTTTAGATTTATGATGTAGATACCATCACTTTTCCTTTTGCAGATATACTGTTCCATTTGGAAGTCGAGGTTGTGCCACCTAAGTGGGTCCCTGCTGCAAGTAGTTTGAGGATATCCTCTTCCTTCATTTGCAGGATATCAAGGGCTCCAGACATTGTGAAAATTTCCCTTTAAGTTACAATGGTAATCCAGAACAATGCTGCATGGACCCCTCTCTGGGTAGTGTGGAAAAAGGCCACAGGTTTTGATATGATGTGTCTTTATTTTCATGGGTTCCAAGAGATTTTGTATTTCCCATTTAATTTCTTCTTGGACGCATAGTTCATTCAGGAGCATGTTGTTTAATTTCCATGTATTTATATAGTGTCCTGAGTTTTGCTTGTTATTAATTTCTAATTTTAATCCATTGTGATCTGAAAAGATACTTGAAATAATTTTGATTTTTAAAAATTTGTTGAGGTTTGATTTGTGATCTAACATGTGGTTTGTCCTGGAGGATGTTCCATGTGATGGTGAGAAGAATGTATATTCTGTAGTTGTTGGATTAAATGTTCTGTAGATATCTGCTGGATCCAATTGGTCTGAAATGTAGTTTAAATCTGTGTTTCTCTGTTGATTTGTTGCCTGGATGATCTGTCCAGTGCTGAGAGAGGGGTGTTCAGGTCCCCTGCTGTTATCATATTGGGGTCTATCTCTTTCTTTAGGGCTAATAGGGTTTGCTTTATATATCTGTGTACTCTGGTTTTGGGTGCATATATATTTATGATTGTTATGTCTTCTTTCTGGGTAGATCCCTTTATCATTATATAGTGGCCTTCTTTGTCTCTTTTTATGGTTTTTGGTTTAAAGTCTATTTTATCCAATATAAGAAGAGTTACTCCTGCTCATTTTTGGTTTCCATTTGTGTGGCATATCTTCTTCCATCCCTTCACTATTAGTCTGTATGTGTCTTTACAGGTGAGATGAACTTCTTGAAGACAGCATATAGTTGGGTCCAGATTTTTAATCCATTCCATCAGCCTGTGTCATTTGGGGAGTTTAATCTACTTACATTTAGGGTTGTTAAATTGAGACTTATTGTCTTACTCCTGCCATTTTATTGCTTTTTGTTTCGCTATTTTAAATATCTTTTGTTCCTTTCTTCCTCTTTGTTATTCATCTTTAACATTTGTTGGTTATTTGAGGTGGTAAGATTTAGTTTCTTTTATCTTTCTCATTTGCATTTGTGTTTTACCAGTGGGTTTTGTTCTTTCTTGTATATTCGTGGTAGTGATTATTGTCCTTTGGATTCCAGGTGCAGGACTCACTGGAGAATTTCTTGAGGGGATGGTCATATGAGAACTCCCACAGTTGTTGTTTGTCTGGGAAATACCCTATTTCTCCCTCATTTCTAAAGGATAGCCTTGCTGGGAATAGTATCCTTGGCTGGCAGCTTTTTTCTTTTAGTATTTTGGATATCTCATCTCATTTTCTTCTCACCTGTAGAGTTTCAATTGAGAATTCTGCTGTTAATCTGGTGGGAGCTCCCTTATAAGTGACTTGATGCTTTTCTCTTGTTGCTTTTAGGGTTCTCTCTTTGTCTTTGAGCTTTGCCAGTTTGACTATGATATGTCTTGGAGAGGATTTTTTTTTCAATTCAGTGTGTTTGGGGATCTTTGAGCTTCCTAGATCTGGACGTCTGTGTCTCTCCCTATACCTGGGAAATTTACCATTATTATTTTATTGAATAGATTTTCAGTGCCTTTACTTTTCTTTTCCCCTTCTGGAACACCCATGATTCCAATGTTTGTGTGCTTAATGTTGCCTACCAGCTCTCTTAAACTTTCTCCATTAAAAAAATTTTTCTTTTTTATCCACATGGGTTATTTCATAAAGACCATCTTCAAGATCAGAAATTCTTTATTCTGCATATCCTAAACTGCTGCTTAAGTTCTTGGTTGTGTTTTTTATTTCACTGAATGAATCCTTCAGTTCCAGGTGTTCTGCTACATTCTTTTTTAAGGTATTCATCTCTTTGTAAAATTCCTCCTTCATATCCTGGGTATTTTTTCTCATTTCATTGTGTTGTCTGAGTCCTCTTTTATCTCACTGAGTTTCCTTAAGATAGTTACTCAGAATTTCTTTTCAGTCATTTCAAGGGTTTCCCATTTTTTAGGGTCTGATACTTGAGAATTACTATATTCCTTTGGTGGTGTCATATTTTCTTTGTTTTTCTAAAAACATTTCTAGCATCTGTACATTGATTTCTGGCCATCTGATAGATCAGTTGCTGCTTCTGTTACTCTGGAGTGGACTTTGAGGAGATAGACTTCCTCTTCTTTTTCCATCCTCCTCTGGTGACTCTCCTTATGTCAATGCAGTTGACTATGTAGTTGGCCACCTGCGTGGCGGCCATGGCTGCTACTGTGGTGGCAAGCCATCCTTGTAGCAGTAGAAGCTGCGGTGGTAGCTGTTATGGACCACCTCCACAGAAGCAGTGCTGGGCCTCTGGGTCCTGGTGGGGGCTACTGCTTCTGTGCCAGTGAGGGGAACCTGCTCAGAGCTTTTTCCACCTGGCCCTCTCAGTCACGGTGTTGCTCACTCCTGATATCTGTGCCTCAGCCTCATTCTTGATAGATATTTTTTGCAATTACAAAATTCTAGGTAGGTATCATTTCCCTCCAGTACTTTGAAAACATTATTTCAAATGCCTTCTTACTTTCTTTGTAGCTGTTGAGATGTCTGGTAAATTAGTCTCCCTCCCTCTCCCCTTCCCTCTCCTTTTAATGATTCTGCTTTTAAGTGCTTCTAGCTGATTTTAGGATCTTCCCTTTGTCTTTGGTCTGTAACTTAACTATGTTGTATCTAGACGTGGAGTTATATTTTTATTTTCTTGCATTTATTGTGTTTCCTGAATCTTAAAATTTATCTTTTCTCCATTCTGAAAAATCGAAACCATTTTCTCTTCAAATATTGCCTCTCCTCCGTTCTTTCTCTTAGCTCCCTCTGAATTCTAGTTGGATGCTTGCTGGTACTTCCAACTCAATATTTCGTTCTTGTAATGTCATATTTTCCAACTTCTAACCTAGATGCATGTTGACATATTTAAGGGTAAATTGTGATAATATTTGCAGCATACTTGCAGATGGTTCAGAAAAATATATACATATACATTCATATTTATATATAGCATTTTTTTTAACTTGGTGCTATTCTTTCAACTATTTGTTATTGTAAAAATTTTCATAATCAGTTAAAAATATAAAGAATAAGGATGAAATAAAAATGCTCTCCAAGAAAAAGAGTTTGTGCACTGTAATTCCTCATTAAAGGAATGTCTAACAAATTACATCTTATATCTAAAGAAGAGCCCCCAAAAGTACAGATCTGCCTTTCAGTTTACAAATACTCCCTTCCTCTGACTTTATTATGCTCCTTAATGTTTCCACAGGATTTTAAAATCTAAATTATTATATTTCTTATTCTCAGAAATTCTACTTTTTTCAAATCTGCTTGATTTTTAATCATCTCTTCCTTTACTCATCTCTTTTCTCTTTTACTTCTTTAGACAAATTTCACATACCTATTTATATACTATATCTGATAATTCCGATATCTGAAATCCTTATAGATATGGTGTCATAGTTTTTTTTTTCTTTCTGCTTTCTCTTATGTAGGATGATTTTTTTTCCTTAGATTTTATGTTTTTTGTCTGAGAGCTTGTGCTTTTTGGAACTCATTCTGTAGTTTCTCTGAGACCTGGGATAAGGTTGCATTTCTCTGGGGAGGATTTGTTTCATCCAGGGACCTGGAGTTACTACAGAACCAGGTCCATGTTAAATAGAATTCTGCTTTAGAAGTTTTGGACCACAAATGGATCACATGGCTTCTGTGTGGGGGCTAGTTTATGGAACAAGAGCTCAAAAGAGGCTTTTTTTTTTTTTAACTGTGTACCTAGAACCTAGACTTAGTGAGTAATTGTCACAGTCCTCCCTGGCAGTGACTCTCACTTTGCTGCTTTACCTCTACTCACTCTTCAATTCCCTTTTCAGTCACTACCATGAGATTTCCTTCTTTCTTAATTCATTGTCCATTCATTTGAAAGTGTCTGTGTATGAGATTTACAGAATCGATACCTAATTTGCAATCAGAATTTTTGAATCTGTCATATTGTCAGAGATAATAGTGCTCTAAAAGTTGTTTTATACTATGTCCTGAGACTTATATTACAGTATATTCTTATAGGCAGCATAATTAGAATTCTTTTGTGACTATATTTCTTTTAATGCAGTGCTGCTCTGGATTGAGCCTTCTGTATCCTAACTTCACCTGTGGATTAGAGCCCAGTACATGTGCTGTGTTCTGACCATTGTTGCACTTGTCTTATCCCCCAATTAGAAAGCAAGCTTCCGAGGACTCAAGATACATCTTATTCATGACTATATTACATTACCAGTGATGTGCTGGTAAACTGGCTCCGTGAAAGTAAAAAGCCTTGATTTGTAGTGTTCGCCAATTTCTGCCATGTAAATACTCTGACCGTGGCCAATTTCAAGCTACCGATGGTCTAACAACCAGCTCGAAAAACTGGAATTTCAAGACTCAGCTCTTGAAGGTTGATAGAGCTGGTCCAGCTCACTGCTACCACAGTTTACATGGCATGTAACAGAGAGGAAGCTCAATAAGTACTTGTTGAATTGAAGTACAAAATGACTTCAGTACCTTATGCAGTGCTAAGAATAGTCAGCAACTCTTTCCACTATTCAGATTTTTCAATAATGCCGACTCAAGTGAAATTGCCTCTTTGTATCTCCAGTCCTTCTGTTATCTTTCCAGTTTAGGTAAGAAAATGACTAAATGCCTGTTTTTAACATCTTCTGTCAATTTCCTATAAGGCTGCAAAATACAATTATTAGGAGTGATATGATAGGTTCAATGTGGCATTGAAAGCAAAGTTTGTTGTAAGCTTCAATGTACTTAGTGCCTCTCTAGGTAATAAAGCAAAGAAGAGTTGCTGCCAAGCAAACAGCAAATATTCTGTTTGCAAAAATGGAAGAAAATAAAAACCCCCGATCAGAATGATTTCTTCCCATGAATGAGATATTTGGTTTTATGAATATAATAAGTACAGGATTCCTAATTGATTGAATTGGCTCAGTTAAATCCACTGTTGGGTAACAGTATCCAATACAGTCTTAAAGCAAACAAGTTTAGAGAAGGCAGAGCTACTTCCAGATTTAGTTGTCATAATGAGCTTCACAAAAGAGAACATTTGAGTAGAGCCTCGAAAGATGTAAAAGATTTAGCCATGCCAAGTTGGGAATAGTTTCAAGAATAGAAGAAGCATCTAAAAACTGTACCACCACTCTGCGTCTGCCTGAATTTACATGCTTCCCTGGAGGACTGTGAATGTTATAACAGTTTATGGCTTTATGTTCATGAAGATGTCTTAGCTGTTGAAGGTTAGATAGCTTCCCTTTGAAGAAGGGTGTAAGAATTAAACTACTAAAGTCTCTACTTCTCTCCTTTACCCAGTTAATTTAGGTTTTACTTTAAAAGGGACTAAAAATTCTGGAAAGAGATTCCACCCTATAATTTTTACAGGACATTCAATTTTTAAGAAAAATAGCTAAAATATTTTCCCTTGAAGTTAAAGGCTTTTATACTGGGGAGGTGATTTGGTAAGACTGTTTTAAAAGTTTGCTTAGAAACTTACGGAGTTTATTACATGTTTCGTTGGGAGAGAGAATGGTTAAAAGTTGAGCAAAGATTTGAGGGATTCTGGATTTTTCAGGTTGTCTAAGTTTCAATACCAAACATTTAAAAAGTTTGTAAACAGATTATTTATCATCTTCACTGTCTAAAACCAGAAACTTGGAACTCAAATTTCCTCTCTTCAGCTACCTCCAATCAATCACCAATCTTATTCATCATACCTCATTAATGTTTCTCAAATCTATTCACTCCCCTCCCTCCCCTTCATTACTGAGCTGAGTCTGTCACCTTTCTTCATGCAGAAGCCCATGGATGCATCTCTTTACTTCTAACTTTTCGTCTCCATATCAGTTATAATTAGTTTCTGCTGTGTATAGTAGAAAACATAAATCACAGCAGCTTAAACAAAATGTAGATGTATTTTTCTCTCAAAGGTCTGGAGCTAAGCAGACTTCTAGGGTTGGTGTGCCATCTCCATGGACTCTGTTTCTGCTTTCCTATTCCAAGCATGTGACTTCCATCCTCAAAGCTGCCTCATGATAGGTAGCAAGATGGATGCTATTGCTCCAGCCATCCTATCCACATTCCAGGTAGCAGCAGGAAAGATAACAAAAGTAAAAGTATATGCCATCCAATCAGCTCCCCTTTAAAGAGCTTTTCCAGAAGCCCTACCCAGCAAATTTTACTTATAGCTCATGGAACACCCCTATTTGCAAAGGGAGGCCAGGAAATATAGTTTTTAAATTAGAACTATTGCTGTTCCCAATAAATAGAGGCTCTGTTAATAAAGGAGAAGAAAATGGATATCCCAAGGGACCCAGCAGTGCTTGCCACCTGTATCAATCTTTGCTTTCCACTGCAACCCTTACTAAAATGCAAATTGGTCATGTCAGTGATCCAAGTAAATTCTTCTATTGCTCCCTATTCTCTAACTTTTCATACAGGGCCCTGCATGATCTGCCTTCGGCTTTATCTCTTGCCTTTCCCCATCTCACACTCTGTGCTCTGCCCATGGGCCTAAGCTCCTCCCCACTCTCCAAACCCCTTTGGCTGTTTACTTCCTACCTGTCTTTAGATTCAGTTGAGTCTTTGTCAGAAGGCTTCTGTGACCACTCAAGGATGGGTTAGGTGTTCTATCTTTGTGTTCAAATAGTACCTTTCCTTACCCCTATTCCTGCATTTAGCTCATTCTACTTTTTCTTGTCTCTCTTCCTAAACAGATTGTAAACTCATGGAGGAATGGGGAACTATTTTAATCATCTTTGCATCTCCCACACTTAGCACAGGACTAGTACATCAGCACACTTAATACAGTTTGGATGAATGAATAAACAAATTAACTGATTAAAGCATGGGTTGGTGATGGGATCATGTCTTGAGGACTCCAACAACGTGAGCAGCTGGGAACGTGGTGGTGGGGATGAAGACGGGGTAGGTACAAGCATAAGAAGAATCAAGGGACAGTGAAATGACCCACCAGAGTTGACTACCTTTAGCTCCAGATTTCATAGTTTACATATAAAGTTTATAGAAACTATAAAATGAAGATGAGATCTTTTTGCATGGCCATCAGAAGAGAAATTCATATCAAGAATGATTTATATAGAGTTTGAGATTAGCAGTGACTCATGGGGACTGTCTGGGAGTCCTCTGGGCTGGTCTCTTGACTTGAACATCCATGTGATATATAAATTATAACTTTACTAATGATGTTAAACAAACCATTGAAATTTT
This sequence comes from Cynocephalus volans, assembly GCF_027409185.1. Lineage (NCBI taxonomy): Eukaryota > Metazoa > Chordata > Mammalia > Dermoptera > Cynocephalidae > Cynocephalus > Cynocephalus volans. The sequence continues at coordinate 50,896,007 of NC_084462.1, forward strand.
TTCAGGAGTGACTCATAAAAGCGACACTACTTTTGCTATTAATTCTGCTAAATGATGTTATCATAGAATCTGGTCTTAACTCAGTGGAAGGTGGATTCTTAACACCGTCTGATATCATGGGGCCCATATCTGCACTGAGGCTAGAGAACGGTGAATGTGAAGCATCCACATGTGGACTGTGAAGGCATCACACGCTGCAGGGAGTCGTTAATAAGGGGAGCATTATATGATGTGTCCCTAGAGCCACTCAATATCTAAACTTTAGGTGTTTCTCCTGAAGATGAAGTTATAAAAGGGAAAGAAACAGCTCTGATCACTGAGCCATGAGGGGTTTTTGAAAACCATTAATATGACAGGCAGTCAAGCAACCGGGCATCCCCTGTGTCAGGACTAAGCCCCACATCTGACATTAAGTAAATCTTCAAAAAATATTGAATGGAGGAATGAATGGTTTTGTAGTGCCAATTAGATGTTTGCATGAATGAATCACATAATCTCTCTCTGCTGAAGAGGTCCCCAAACCAGGAAGTTTGGGATCACTGCATCTCTAACCAGTCCCAACCATGTCTGATTTCATCCTCTGTCCTCAGCCTATTAGAAAGATATGGCTGAAATCCTAATTTTAGTGTAGGTCACACAGGTTTAACCTTAGTTTTTAGTTCTCTTGTGTCATCTTGGTGTCTGAGAGATTCAATCAGGCATTTTGTGACATGGCTTAATTGTACTGCTCCATTTCTAGTGGAGAAATCATTTTCTTACAGGTGGAAGGTTCATGGCTGAAGAAAAACAAGAACTATAAGACAAACTGGAATTTAATAGCACTCATCATGACATTCAGAAATGCAGATGTGTAACTTCTAATTACACTAGCAAAGGGCGGGGCTGTTCCTATAACAATTGGATATGAAGTAGATCTAAAATTTTAAAGTTTAAATGAAAATTTTAAATATGCTACTTCAAAAAGTCTTTGTTAAAATTGTTCTAGTTGAATCTCACTTGAGATTCTCCTTTGGAGTTGTTGGTAGAAGTTATTATACTCTAGAAAGCTACATTTCTTGAAACGTGATCTATACTTCTGATGAAACTTCTTTATAATTACCCTGAATTAATGAGAGTTTCTTTTGTCTTAGAAAGTATGCTAGGATTTTCAGAGGCAGCCAGCAGATTTATCATACTGAATTTTCTTTGGCATAGGCTAAATGTTACAATTATTTGACCTTCCTGGAGTATGCTTGGGACGAGGGACCCTGAGAGCCTCTTCATGATAATCATTCCATTCATAGTTTTAAATTGTTCGTAGGGTCTATGTAAGGACTAAGAGTAAAGCCAAGTCACAATGTTACAGGAAAATCTATCATTTTAACTGGTCAGCTTTCCTACTTAAGAGAACTGGATCTCTTCTGATGAGAGACTGAAATCATATTAAGAACCCTCAAGAGTTCAGAGGAACTTTGTTTGATGTGGCTGAAATAGTGAGTTCAAAGCAGCTTTGTTCTCCTCAGCATGGCTGGGCTCTGGCCACCCCGGAGCATCAATGTAAAAAGTTTTCAGCTCCCTAAACCCGACTGCCACACCAGTTGCCGCAAAAAGGGGCCTCAGAGGCAGGACGAGGCGTTGTTAGCCAAGGTTAAAAAGCTGTCAGTCGTGGTAGGAAGATAACACGAGACTCTGGAATTCTAGAATGGGTCTCTCTATAAATTTGCCACCAGTTTTCTACCCCTTAGCCATATTTGAAGTCAGATAGGCCTGGCTTTGAAATAGGTAAGTTCTTTAATTACTCTAAGGCAGTGGTTCAGAACTGGGATCTGTTTTGCTCCCCAGGGTACATTTGGAGATGTTCCTGCATCTTAGTGGCAGGGAGCCTGCTGAGCATCCTACAATGCACAGGACAGCCCCCACCATAAAGAATTCTCTGGCCTCAAATGTTGGTAGCGCTGAGGTTGAGAAACCCTGCTTGGATCCTTGGTTTCCTCGTCGGCAATATGGAAGTGACAACACTTCCTTAATAGGATTATTGAGAGGATTAAATGTGATAATTAGGTAGATACCTGGCACACAATGGGTGTTGAGTAATAGACAGCTACAAGGAAATTCAGTGGAGTATAAACAGATTGCCCCCATCATTAAAACTCCCTTTGACCACCACTTGGCTTCATGCAGCCTGGCCTGGCTTTTTAGGTTTCAAGTCCCTCCTACAATGCTCTATGCCTTTTCTTATATATCTCCTCATGCTTCAGGGTCTTTGTTTTTGGCAGAAGTGTGTAGATGGATGTGTTCAAGAGTCCCAAGTCCTGGACACAAGGCTTTTATGGCATTGTCTTCTGCTGGTAAGAATTAAGAAAGAGAAAACTGATGCCAATCTAGTTCTTTTCCTTTCTAGGTAATCTGGATTTTCCACCTGGACTTGTAGGATACTTATTTTTTGCTTGAACAATATTTATAACAATAATTTATAACAATAAATAATAATAATTCACCAAAGTGAATTATTTTCTTTTTCACTAATGGTTTGGGAACTTGATGGAAACTTAATGCTTAAGGTATTATTTAGTTAAGGTAATTTTTTTTTGAGAACAGCTTTGTTGAGATATAAATCGCCCACCATACAATTCACCTTTTGAAAAGTGTTTGATTCAATGGCTTTTAATATATTTTTATTTATGTGTGTATTTTATTTTATTGGTTATGCATATTCATGAGTACAAAGCTGACCATCACCACTTGTGCCCAAGATGTGATGGCCAGATCAATACTATCAGCATGCCCATTACCACAAATTGTGATTATTCCCCATGTCCTTCACCCAATTAATCCCTGACCTTCCTCCCCCACTCCCCCTCCCCCAACCCACTCCAGAACCTTAAGTCTGCTCTCTCCCTCTGCAAGTCCAACACACCACTGTGGTCTTTCACTCCTTCTTTCTTTCTCTCTTAGCTCCCCATGTGGTATTTTTCTCTCTGTGCCTGGCTTATTTCACTCAACAAAGTTTTCTCCAAGCTCATCCATATTGCTGTGAATGGCAGAATTTCGTTCTTTTTTATGGCAGAGTAGTATTTCATAGTGTATATATGCCACATTTTCCTTAACCAGTGGTCCATCGATGGACATTTAGGTTGGTTCCATATCTTGGGTTATTATAAATAGAGCTGCAATGAACATGGGAGTGCAGGTATCCTTTTGACATGATGATTTCCATTCCTTTGGGTATACACCTAAAAGTAGGATTGCTGGGTCGTATGGTAGATCTATCTGTATTTGTTTGAGAAAACTTCATAATGTTTTCCATAGTGGTTGTACTGATTTACACTCCCACCAACAGTGTAGGAGTGTTCCCTTCTGTCTACATCCTCACCAGCATTTGTTATTCTCCATCTTTTTGATTATAGCCAGTTTAACTAGGGTGAGGTGATATCTCAATGTGGTTTTAATTTGCATTTCCCCAATGATTAGTGATTTTGAGCATTTTTTTAAGTGCCTGTTGGCCATTTGCATGTCTTTCGTTGAACGATGTTCAGCTCCTTTGCCAATTTTTTAATTTTTTTTTTTTTTTTTTACTGTATGATTACTTGAGTTCCTTGTATATTCTGGATATTAATCACATGTCAGATGAATAGTTTGCAAATATTTTCTCCAATTCTGTAGGTTGTTGTTTCACTCTGATTGTTTCCTTTGCTGTACAGAAGCTTTTTATTTTGAGATAGTCCCATTTGTTTTTCTTTTGTTGCTTGTGCTTTGGGGCTCTTGTACAAAGAGTCTGTGCGCAGTCCTAGTTCCTGAAGTGTTTCCCCTATATCTTCCTTTAGTAGTTTTATAGTTTCAGGTCTCATACTTAAATCTTTAATCCATTTTGAGTTGATTTTGGTATATGGTGAGAGGTGTAGGTCCAGTTTCATTCTTCCACATATGGATGTCCAATTTTCCCAGCACCACTTATTGAAGAGGCAGTCTTTTCCCCAATGTATGTTTTTGTTGCCTTTGTCGAAGATCAGTTGGCCATAGGCATGTGGGCTGGTTTCTGGGTTCTCTATTCTGTTCCACTGGTCCAAGTGTCTGTTTTTATGCTAGCACCATGCTGCTATGTTATTATAGCTTTGTAGTATAATTTGAAGTCAGATAGTATTATGCCTCCAGATTTTTTGTTGTTGTTGTTCAGGATTGCTTTGGCTATTTGGGGTCTTTGGTTTTTCCATGTGAATGTTAGGATTGTTTTTCTATTTCTGTGAAGAATGTCATTGGTATTTTGATGGGGATTGCATTGAATCTGTAGATCACTTTGGGTAGAATGGACATTTTCACAATGTTAATTCTTTCAGTCAGTCAAAAACATTTAATATCTTTCCATCTTTTTGTGTTGTCTTTAATTTCTTTCAGTAATAGTTTGTAGTTCTCATTGTAGTGATCTTTCACCTCCTTGGTTAAATTGATTCCTAGGTATTTTATATTTTTTGGTGACTATTGGGAATGGGTTTACATTCTCAATATCTCTTTCCATTAGCTCATTATTGGAGAATATAAACGCAACTGATTTTTGGTTTATTTATTTTGTGTCCTGCCACATTAATGACATTAACCAGCTCTAAGAGTTTTTTTTAAATAGAGTCTTTAGGTTTTTCTCTATATAGAATAATGTTATCTGCAAAAAGGGACAGTTTGACTTCATCTTGCCCAATCTGGATGCCCTTTATTTCTTTCCCTTGCCTGATTGCTCTAGCTAGTACCTTCAGGACTATGTTAAATAGAAGTGGTGAGAATGGGTATCCTTGTCTTGTTCCTGTTCTTAAGGGAAAAGCCTTCAGTTTTTTCCTATTCAGGATGACATTGGCAGTGTGCTTGTTATAGATGGCTTTTATTGTGTTGAGATACTCTACTTCTATACCTAATTTGTTGAGTCTTTATTATGAAGGATGTTGAATTTTGTCAAATGCTTTTTCTGCATCTGTTGAGGAAATCACATGGTTATTGTCCTTGGTTTTGTTGATGTGATGTATCACATTTATTGACTTGCACATATTGAACCATCTTGCGTTTCTGTGATGAATCCCACTTGATCATGATGTATAATTTTTCTGATGTGCTGCTGCTGTATTCCAACTGCTAGTATTTTATTGAGGATATTTGCATCTATATTCATCAGAGATATTGGTCTGGAGTTTTCTTTTTTCGTTGTATCTTTATCTGCTTTGGTATCAAGATGATGCTGGCCTCATAGAATGGGTTTGGGAGAGTGGCCTCCATTTCAGTTTTTTGGAATAGTTTGAAGAGAATTGGTATTAATTCCTCTTTAAAGGTTTGGTGGAATTCAGCAGTAAAGCCAATGTGGTTCTGGGCTTTTCTTTGAGAGACTGCTGATTACTCCTTCAATCTTGTTGCTTGATATTAGTCTATTCAAGTTTTTTATGTTGTCTTGGTTCAGTCTTGGTAGTTTGTATGTGTCCAGAAATTTATCCATTTCCTCCAGGTTTTCAAATTTGTTGGCATATAGTTCTTTATAATAGTCTCTAATGACTTTCTATATTTCTATGGAATCAGTTGCAATGTATCTTTTTTTCATTTCTGATTTGCTATTTTGGTCTCCTCTCTTCTTTTTCTTTTCTTTTCTTTTCTTTTTTTTTTTTTTTGGTTAACCTAGCTAATCGTTTGCCTATTTTGTTTATCTTCTCATAAACCAATTTTTGTTTCATTGATCTTTTTTTAAAATCAGTTTTGGGTCTCTGTATTATTTAGTTCTGCTCTAATCTTAATTCTTTCTTTCCATCTGCTAACTTTGGGATTGGATTGTTTTTGTTTTTCTAGTTCTTTGAGGTTAGCATTAGATGGTTTGAAATCTTTCTGGTTTTTTGATGTCAGCATTTATTGCATAAACTTCCCTCTTAGTTTGGCTTTTGCTGTATCCCACAGGTTTTGGTATGATGTGTCCTTATTTTAATAGGTTTCATGAGATTTTTTGATCTCCCATTTAATGTCTTCTTGCACCCATAGTTCATTCAGGAGCATGTTGTTTAATTTCCATGTATTTGTATAGTGTACTGAATTTTGCTTGTTAGCACTTTCTGGTTTTAGTCCGTTGTGATCTGAAAAGATACTTGAGATTACTTTGATTCTTTAAAAGTTGTTGAAGCTTGATTTGTGATATAATATGTGGTCTATCCTGGAGGATGTTCCATGTGCTGAGGAGAAGAATGTATATTCTGTAGTTTTGGGATGAAATGTTCTACAGTTATCTGCCAGGTTGATATCTTTCCTGAATGATCTTTCCAGTGCCAAGAGAGGGATGTTCAGGTCCTCCACTATTATCGTACTGGGATCTTTCTCTTTCTTAGGTCTGATAGTGTTTGCTTTATATATCTGTGTGCTCCAGTGTTGGGTGCATATATATTTATGATATGTCTTCTTGCTGGATAGATGTCTTTATTATTAAATAGTGGCATTCTTTGTCTCTCTTTATGGTTTTTGGTTTAAAATCTATTTTGTTCAATATAATAATAGCTACCCCTGCTCATTTTTGTTTCCATTTGCATGTTATATCTTCTTCCATCCCTTCACTATTAGTCTGTGTGTATCTTTACTCATGCGATAAATCTCTTGAAGACAGCATATAGTTGCATCTTGCTTTTTGATACATTCTGTCAGTCTGTGTCTTTTGAGTGGAGAGTTTAATCTATTTATGCTTAAGGTTGTTATTGAGAGGAATTATACCTGGCATTTTATGATTTTTTTGTTTAGATGTTTAAAATATCATTTGTTTCTTTCTTCTCCCTTGATTATTGGTCTTAAATGTTTGTGGAGGTTTTTTTTTTTTTTTTTTTTTTTTTGAGGTGGTAAGATGTAGTTTGTTTTTTCTTATTTGCATTTGTGTTTTACCAGTGGGTTTTGTTCTTACTTGTGTATTCAGGGTAGTGACTATTGTTTTTCAGATTCCAGATATAGGACTCTCTTGCAGGGATGGTTGTATGGTGATGAATTCTCGCAGTATTTGTTTGTCTGGGAAATACACTATTTCTTCCTCATTTCTGAAGGAAATGAGGAATACTAGCCTTTCTGGGTCTAGTATTCTTGGCTGGCAGTTTTTTTCTTTTAGTATTTTGAATATATCATCCCATTTTCTTCTCACCTGTAGAGTTTCAACTGGGAAGTCTGTTGTTAGTCTAGTGGGAGTTCCCTTATAAGTGACTTGTTACTTTTCTCTTGCTGCTTTTAGGATTCTCTTTGTCTTTGAGCTTTGCCAGTTTGACTTTAATGTGTCTCAGTAGGATCTTTTTGGACAGAAACTGTTTGGGGGATCTTTGAGCTTCCTGGATGTGAAGGTCTTTGTCTCTCTCTATACCTGGGAAGTTTTCCATTATTATTTCATTGAATAGATTTTCAATTCCTTTTCCTTTCTCTTCTCCTTCAGGAACACCCATGATTTGGATGTTTGTGTGCTTAAGGTTGTCTGCTAGCTCTCTTAGAGATTCTTTATTTTTTAAAATTCTTTTTTCCTTTTTTTTTGGTCTACCTTAGTTATTTCATAAAGACCATCTCTGAGTTTGAAAATTTTCTTCAGCTTGTTCTAATCTGCTTAAGCCCTTGTTTGGGTTTTTTATTTCACTGAATGCATCTTTCAGTTCCTGTAGTTCTGCTACATTCTTTTTTAAGGTATTAATTTCTTTGTAAATTTCATCCTTCATATCCTGGATATCTTTTCTTGTTTCATTGTGTTGTCTTACTGAGTCCTCTTTTATCTCTTTGAGTTTCCTTTAGATAGTCACTAGGTATTCCTTTTCAGTCATTTCAAGGATTTCCTGTTCTATAGGGTCTGGTATTTGAGAGTTACTGACTTCCTTTGGTGTCATATTTTCTGGTTTCTTTTTTCAAATTTCTGGTATTTCTACATTGATTTTTGGTCATCTGGTAATCAGTTGCTTCTTCTATTACTCTTGAGTGGGCTTTGAGTAGAAACACTTCTTCATCTTTTCAAGACTCTTCCAGTGCTTCTCCTTGTGTCAGGGAAGTCAAATATGTCATGGGCCACCTGCACAGTGGTTGTGGATGTTATTAAGGTAGGAAGTCATCTTTGCAACAGTAATACTGTGGTGGTGGCTGTTGTGGACCACCTCTGTGGAAGCTGTGTGAAGCCTCATGGTTGTGGCATGGCACTCAGAGTCCTGCCTTCTGTGCAGCTGGGGCAGGTGTCTGGCCTGTCCTCCTGCTTCCCTGGGTGCCTCCCCTGTCAGCAGCAGTGTGGCACAGGTTCCTCTAATACATTTTTAAAAAGTGTTTGATTTAATCGATTTTAGCGATCAGTCTTCATTCCCCGCTCCGGCCCTAAACTACCACTAATGTGGCTGTATTTTTTCTCTATAGATTTGTCTATTCTAGGTATTTTATGCAAAAGGCCTCATACAATATGTGTCCTTCTGTGCCTGGCTTCTTTCAGATAACATGTTTTCAAGATTCATCCATGTTGTAGCATGTATCAGTATTTCCTTCATTTTTATGATTAAATAATATTTCATTGTATGGATATACCACATTTCACCTGTTCATTCATCCGTTGATTGGCAGTTGGATCATTTCCACTTGGGGGCTATTATGAACAATGTTGCTATGAACATTTATGTACAAATTTCTATGTGGACAAGTTTTCATTCATAATTCTATGTTTGCTTAACATTCTGAGGAGATGATAGACTGTTCTCCAAACCAGCTGCACCATTTTACATCCTCACCAACAGTATACGTGGGCTACAGATTCTCCACATCCTCTCCGACTCTTGTCATTACCTGTCTTTTTTGATCATAGCTGTCCTAGTGGGGATGAAGTGGCAAGGGGATTTTCAAATTTTCAAAGTAGGTCTTGTATTACAGTTTCTTTCATTTTCTGTTCTTTTTGGATTGTAAACTCTTTTATCTGTTTACTAATAATCTTAACCTCTTTATTGTTTATCTCTAAGTCCTGCCATAACTTCTCAAACAAAACTGCTGAATCATTTGATTATTTTTGCTTATCTACTTAATTCTTTATTTCTTATTATATCCATTTGATCTATTTCTATCTGTACTCTAAATCCCTTGGCTCTTCAATTTTTCATTAGTAAGCAATCTATCTGGCTGGCCCATACCAAACTGCTAATTTTGTAGGTCAAAATGAGAAAATATCAGCAGTTTTATACAGTTCAACTAATGTCTTTATTTTCATCTTTCCATAGATGTAATGCACTCTTGAACTATTTTGAGAGAGTGATCTCAAGATTTGTAAAAATTGTCCTCTGGTTTCTGGAGGAGCTTTTTCATAGGATATGGATGTTAGTCATGGGAAGGCCCAGATGTTCTTTACAAGGTTGAGTTCTGCCCCTTTCTGCCTGATTCCTGACTCACCATCTCCTTTGATCACAGCCTTGGTAATGTAGGGGTGCCCACTCTACCCAGAGCTGTACCTTCTAAGAGAATTGTGAAGAAATCCTGAAGAAATGACCATGGAGCTCCTTCCTGTAAGGTCACATGAACCCTCTGGAGAGAGGCTCAGGTCTCTGAGTCATTGTAACAGAGAATCTATGAGACGGCAGAATTGTTTCTGCTAATATTGCTCGTCTATCCATTGCATATCTTTGGATACATTATTATGCTGAAAGGTCTTCCCAAGTAGGGACTAAAAGGAAGGAAAGACAGGAGGTAAGGGAGATCAACACAACACACGCATCCTACACCATCAACTTAGCTTGGGCATCATGTCATGTTTCCATCTGGCCATCCTCAGTCCTCCCTTGCAGGATCCCTGAGCACAGGGCATGTGGATGGGGTGGGTGGAAGCTGAGGTGAGCAGCCACTTTGTATGCAAAGTTCCCAAAGTTCTCCCAACTAAATCCCAGTGTTCTCTTTTCATCCAGCCTCTGCTGGTAGGATTTAAGCATACACTTGTATCTGGCCAGACCTTTAGTGGGAAGTAAGATAAATGAGGGATGTAGTGGGAGAATGTCCACTTAGTTGGTACTTTCATATTTTCTTTTTTAACTGATTACACCAAGCAAATCTTGAGGGCAGAGAAGTGGCCAAACCTGTTGCTCTGTGTCATAGCTCATGAAGTCATTGATCTGCTCATGAAGTTGGCATGAAATCATTGTCAGCTGCTCATGGCCTAGTCTGCTGTTGCCCTTGGCATCAAAACTATTGGTTTTTGTTCCTTTTTACCCAGGGTCTCTGATAGAGATATTGCCTTATAGGCATACTTCTACCCTCCAACACAAGTTAAGCTGTGGAATTGTGTGTTGGACACCATAGATCAGCATAGCTTTAAAAAAAAATACTCATCTGCTTTGTGATGGCTAATTTTCTGTGCCAACTTCACTGGGCCATGGGGTACCCAGGTATTTGGTCAAACATTATTCTGACAATGTCCATGAGGGTGTTTTGGATGAGATTAATATTTAAATCAGTAGACTGAGTAAAGCAACCTGCCCTTCCCAATGTGAGTGAGCTATATCCAATAAGTGCAAGGCATAATAAAACAAAAAATCTGACCCTCCCCCAAGTAAGAAAGAATTCCTTCTTCTTGACTGCCTTTGGACTTGGACTTTGGCTTTTTCCTGTCTTCAGACTTGAACTGAAACATTAGCTTTTTCTGGGTCTTGGGCCTACTGGCCTTTGGACTGGAACTACACTACAGCAGGTCTCCAGGTCTACACTACTACCAGTCTCGCAGGTCTCCAGCTTACTGACTTGCCCTGCAGACCTTGGGACTTGTCAGTCTTCATAATTGTGAGCCAATTCCTTATAATAATCATGATACATGTATCTCCATTCTACCGGCTCTGTTTCTCTGGAGAACCCTGACTAATAATATGCTTCATATTGTTCAGAAGCCCCTCAGGTTGTCTTGTTCTCTGATGTTTTCAATGTTCTTAGTCTTCAATGTTGCTACAGATGTTCTTATTTTGTATCTCATTGGTCACTTTAATGAGCTTCTAGGAGGGAGGCGAGATAAACATGTGAACTCAAATCTCCATCTTGCAACCTGAAGTCTATAAAAGTTTTGAAAGCAGTAAAGAAATCTTTTCCTTTCTCTTCTTTTCATGCTTCTATGCCTCCTCCCCCTGACCCCCTTATCCTTTCCTTACAAATTACAACACACTTTTTCTCCCTTCCCTCTCATTGCTTCTGTACTCCGGGAGTCTTAAAAATACCTCCATTTCTGTGCTTTTCAGCACTTAAATGCCAGCCATGTCTCTCTTCAAAGCCTGTCATTTTCCTTTTTATTCCACTCACTGACCCTGTAAATGGCATTTGATGCACAAGAGCTAGAACAGTCATTAGCTTAAAATGGCTTTTTTGGAAACAAAAAAATCTCTCACAGCTTTGAATCACATCTTAAAAAAAAAAAAGAAAGGGTACCCTACAGTAAACTCTTCCAATGGCCATGTCTGGCCCTGCTGGCTTTTGATTGCAAGGGAACATTGGGTAACGTGGCTGTATGCATGGTTAGGTGAAAGAATTAAGGGAATCGACTTAGGATCAACTATTTTTTTCCTGTTCCTATAAAGATAATCTTAATATTCCTTCTGAAATTTCAAGAACCAAGCTGCTGTAACTTCACCGTCTATTCAGTTTAAACAAAACCCTTGGAGGAATCCAACACAAGGGAATGTCTAATTGAAGTCACATGCTTGCTGAAGTGAATTGGGTTTCATCTGGGAATTATTGCTCACTGAATAGTTTTTCTGCTGTCTTGGAGCCAGATATACCTACTCTGGCAGGATACAAAGGGGTAAGAGCAATATGACAAGGAATCAGTCTATTTGTGCTGTTGTAACAAAATATCTTAGACTGGGTAATTTATAAAAACAAATATATTTCTTACAGTTCCAGAGGCTGGGAAGTCCAAGATCAATGTGCCGGTAGGATTGGTGTGTGGCAAGAACTGCTCTCCGCTCCCAGGATGGCACCCTGTTGCCGCATCCTCTGGGGAGGAACACTGTGTCCTCACCTGTGGATGGGATGAAAGAGTGAAAAGACGTAAACTTCCTTGTGAAAGCCCTTTTAAAAGGGCTCTTAATCCCATTCGTGAAGGTGGGGTCTTGTTACTCAATCACCTCCTAAAGGTCACACATCTTAATGCTGTTGCCTTAGAGATTATGTTTCAACATGAATATTGGAGAGGATACCATCACTCAAACCATAGCAGCAGGTAACCCTCTTCTTTGTTAGGGCATGTCTTGGTTACTTCAATTTACACGCTGTGTAGGCCATAGCATCTGCAAGTTAAAGTATCTTGAACGGAACTTCACATGGAACACGGGCATCCAATCCCTTCTGTTCATATGCAGTGTGTATTAACAGACCCCATTCCATTCCAAGTTAAAATCCTTGCACCAATCTCTTACCCCTCTAGAGACACACAGTGCCCTTACAGCTTATGTGGTCTTGCAGTATTGCTCTGAAAAGGGCTTTCATGACAACCAAACTGTCATCAGGTTGCATGGTGACACACACACACATTAGTGACCCATGGTGTATATGATGCCAGCCTTTATTGAGAACAACTTAAGTGCAGGAAAGTACAGAGCATACAGCATCCCCTGAGTTCCAACATTATTGCTTAGAGAGGTGTGCTTGGGCAGCAGAGTTGGATGTCCACTCCAGTTAAAGCGATAGCTCCCTGCCACCAATTTACATGTTTATAGGCTAGATTAGGATGGAGTAGGGAATGCCTTGTTTTCCATGAAACAAAAGGGACTACTGGCCCAGAAAGTAACCTTGTTACTCAGGTTCTCAGTGAAGGAGGTTGAATATCAATGTTGCTGTTAGAGCTGGCTGTCCTTACATGAGCTGGTTTAGACCAGCTGAATCAACTCACTTCCTGTCCATTAGAAAGGGCCATCCTACTCTGTGGCCATCCTAGACCAGAGCTTTGTCTTTCCTCAGTCTGCCTCCTAAACTTTGAGACTCATTAAATACTTATAAGCTTCACCATCTAGAAAATATGAAGATTTTAAAATGGAGCCTTCAAAGCTTGCTGGCAACATCAGAGGAGTCACCATATAATGAGACAGGTCTCGAAGTATGTTATAGAGCACATCATAGGGATTTGAAGAACTCTTCTGAGCCAACCCACCATGGAATCCAGGCTAAGCTAAGAGGAGAAAACCCCAAGGTGCAGATTGAGAAAGAACCTGGAGCCATCCTGCCTGCTACTGAAATAGTGCTCACATAGCCGAGTTTGAGAGTAGGAGATGGATTTCATAACATATACTCCATCCAGAGCTACCTGATTATCATCATGGGGCAGGAGAGTCAGGGTTGTTTTATTCAGGATCGAGCTTCTGGTTAGTTCTGGACAATGTGATTTAGGGTAGCCAGTAGGTTGCAGATTATGTCTTGGCCTCATTAGTGCTGATCCAAGTCCTGAATGGTCACATAAAATGGTAAAAATGTTTCCTTGACACACCAAGGGAGGCCCCAGTGCTGGTCCAAAAGGCATTAATGACAGGTACTTTGGAGAGTTCTGAGTCACTATGAGACTATAGAACTATTCCCAGTATAAGAGAGGTGTTATTTCCAGGAGAAGGTAGTACACGTCTAGCTGTTCACATACAAATAAAACCAAGTCCTGAGTTGAGATATACACAAAATGTACCACATAGATGCAAGGTAACATGCCATATCCACTTGGCAATGCAATTTTCCATGGGAGAGGATGACTTGTGTGCTTTAAGGGTATAGTGACAGCATGGAGCTGGCCTGGTTGTAGTGCTGGGGTGGAGAGGAAGAAACCACCAGGTCGCTTAGGGATAATTCCCATGACTGCTGGGAATTCCCATGACTGCTGGGGGTGGGGTGTGATGGCAGAATGAGAGCATTACTCCATACCTGAGAGGATGAAGAAAGTTGGACATGATAAGCATGGCTAGATGGAAAAGCACTGAAGTCAGAGCAAACAGGGACTCTGAATTTTGCCAGCAGTTAGTGATTTTCTCAGTGTCACTGGGAATAGGATGCTGGTAAGGTCACCCAAAGCTTGATCAAATTGGGGATTATAAATTCAGTGCTGAAATAAGTTTTCACTGTGAGCTACTGCCTGGGACAGTTGTGTAAGACTATTTAGGGATCTCTGTCTATGTAGGCAATATACCATTTGTCTTTTCCCTTTTGCTTCTGTGTAGACCTTTGACTTTTACATGGCTCTGCCCATTTCCTTATGTATCTTCCATTATTTGCAGTTTGATATCCCTTCAGTTCCTGGTTTCTTTCAGTCCCTCTATTCATGAGATAGTAATGTATCTTTGTAGTTAGCCCGTAGCACCTCCTGGTAATTTACACCCTTGTATAGTCCCCTCCTACTCTGAATCTGTGTCTCTTTAAAAATAGGGTTCTGTGGAAGTGGTAGTATGTGACTACAAGACTAGGTCATAGAGTCATTGAGGCTTCCATGTTGTTCTCTCTTAGGTTGCTTGCTCTGGGGGAAGCCAGAACATTCAGGAATTCCTGTGGAAAGGCTGACATAAAGAAGTATTGAGGCCTCTAACAATTTTTTACCATTGCCCAACACCAACTTTCTGGCCATATGAGTAAGCAACCTAAGAAGTGGACTTTTTAGTCTACTTAAGTCTTGAGATGTTTGCATCCCTGGCCAAGATCTGACTGCAACCTTACAAGAGACCTTGATCCCAGAACCATCCAGCCAAGCTGCTCTTGAGTTCCTGACCCCCAGAAATAGTGAAAGATAACAGTAGTTATTGTTCTTAAGCTACTAAGTTTTGCAATTATTGTGCAGCAATAGTTAACTGATAGGAAAGATGATATGAGCATACAGTTAAGGGCCAAAGCCAAGGTGAACCACTCCAAGGAATTCACAGGACTCAGACCTAATTGAGGAACTGGAACCATGTGCTTGGCTAGATTTCAGAACTGCTATGGGCCAGTGATTCCTTTGCACCTCCCATTTTCCCCAGTTAGTGGAAAAGTAGTTATCCTATGCCGCTCCCACTGTTATAGGTTGGATGAGTTGGGTTAGAAAACTTGTCTTTTCAGTTTACACCTTGAGAGAAGCTGTACTTAAGGAACCAAACCTGAGAAATCTCATCCACACCACCACCTGATTAAGATGAATAATGAGCCTGAACTTGATGCTGTAATGAACAAAACTTATGGGGAATTTTGGGAGAGTTGAAGTGTATTTGACATGTGGGAGGAATGTAGATAATGTGTACCCAGTGGAGAGAAGATGGTGATTTTAAAATATATGCACAAATTCTTTCCACAAAAAGTGGTCTAATTCTTCTACCCTTTAAGTATAAATCAGCTTTTGATACTTCTAATTACCAAAAGGCAGTGGGTGTGATGTTGTGTGACACAAAGCTAGGTTAGAATAGATGATAGAGTTCCAGTCTGTGTCTCAGTATGGATTTTTGCCCTTAGAGCCCTTAGAATGCAGCCACCATCTCATGAGGAGACCCATACCACAAAGAAAAGTCTCATGGAGGTTTTCTGGCTAGCCCTAGCTAAGGTTCTAGTCAACAGCCAGCAACAGTCTCCAGACATAGGAGTGAGGAACTTTCAGGTGATTCTAGCCTATAGCCTATAGTTCTTGTAGTTGGTATCAAGTGGAGCAGAGACTGAATTATTCCCACCACATCCTGCTAAATTGTAGATTTATGAGCAAAATGCTATCATTGTTTTAAAACACTAAGTCTCGGGGTCATTTGCTACACAAAGTGAAACAGGTTTCTCTGTCCTTCCTTTCTTCTCTCATTTTTTCCATCCTGCATAGAAACCTGAAGTACATTCTGGGACTCCTTTTTATTATTTTCTTCTATAAGGTAGGGTAATGATGATTTCCTTCAGTGAAAAGAGTGAATACAAAGCTGTTGTTCATTTGAGAAGGGCATGCCCATATTAATCATCTTGCAGTCTCTTATCAAGGGTATATTGACTCCCTAGTTCTCATATGAGTATAACCATGTTAACATAGCAACCATCTCAAAGTGGCAACTGCCTCAGTAAAGTAATTCAGTATATATTTGTAATCTCAGGGATAGCTCCTAATGTGGGTATGTAGTCCCAAATCCACCAAGTTTTTGATCAAGAATTGGACAGATATAGCCTTTCCCAGCATTACTAATCAACCCATACAATTCTCTATTCTGTAGACAAGGGTTATGTATTATTGCTTATCAAGCAGCATTATTCAATAAAACTGATGCTGATGGTAGTGCTCCTGGAGAGACCCAACCCTATGATATGGAATCTGGTACATCCTTTCAGTGATGGTCACCTTCAGTTTCCTGTACAGTGTGCCATATGATAACTGGTTTTAAACAGTCTCCATATGCAATAACAGCCATTCTTTTCCACTTCTGAAAGAACCACCTCCCCACCCCCCATTTCTGAGGTGGCCAAGTGACTGTCCTGTTGGCAACACCAAAGATGGTCAATGCAAGACTATGCTCATTTCATCTCTAGGGTGGGGCAATTGATTGACTCCAGTAGCTTCCCTGGATTCAATGAGAAGGTCCTTTCTGTTTTCCCTTCTTCCTTTTCCCAAGGGCTCAAAAACACATCCAAATGCAGAACAAAGGCAGAAATATATCAACAATGTTATCTCCCTTTATATCCCTCAGAGCACTTCTACCTGACTTCAATGACAGTATTTATTGAGAGCAACTTTATGAGCATAGAAGTACAGTGCACAAGAATGAGGTATGTTTGAGCCACTAGAAGCAGATATGCTGAGAAGAGCACCCCAGTAGAGGAAACTTGCACTGCACTGCTTTATCTATCCATTGGCTAGGCCAAGAGGGATAAGGGAGGCCCAGTTTTCTATATAACAAAGGGGTTTACTGTTAGGAGCCAAGAGTTCCGCTATGTAGTAGTGTCTATACCAATGCTACCGATATCAGCTGGAGACCTTGCTTGGGGGAGAGAAGAAAGGATAGGAGTCTGCATGGATATGAGAAACCAAAGATTAGTTCCTCTCACAGGCAGATGATGGGACTTCTGAAGCCCTAGTATTGCTTATGCTGGGACTGAATGAACAGGGGCAAAGAACTACTAAAAAATTATGAGCCTGGTAAGGAGTTTTTTTTTACATGAAGTGGGTTGTCCTGTCAAGCCAACCCAGGACATCTTCTAGGATCTCTTGAACTTCTCCTAAGAGTCCTCTTTTCCCTCTCCACTTACCCAGATAGGGCCTCAGAGTCCTAAACCCCTTTGTGTTTCAGTTGGTGATTCCTATCGACCTATCTTCATATCTACTGATTCTTATCTTAGCAGTGTTTGTCTACTGATAAGCATGAAAGAGCATTTTAAATCTCTTATTGTGTTTTTTATTTCTAGTATTTCCCTTTAATTCTTAGTTTTTATCTCTCTACTTGAAACTAACCATCTGATTATGCATGTTGTCCACCTTTTTCACTAGATCATTTGACATTAATCAAGGCTATTTCTGGGGCTGGCCAGTTAGCTCAGCTGGTTAGAGCATAGTGCTATAACACTAAAGTGAATGATTTGGATCCTTGTACCAGTCAGCCACAAAAAAAAAAAAAAAAAAAAAATCAAGGTTATTTTAAATTCCCTAATACTTCCAACATCTGTGTCATATCTTACTTTGTTGATTGATTTGTCTCTTGATAGTGTGGTTTTTTTTCTTTGCTTGTGTATGTGTGCACACATAATTTTTTGTTGTAAGTCTAATATCTTGTGTAAGAAAGTAGAGACAGAGGTAAATAGTTCTTGTACCTGGAAATGAGCAGATCTTCCCTTCTGCTAGGCATTTATTGGTTAGGGGTTGAGCCAATCTAGCCAGGACTTAAGGTTACCTGCCTCTACCTATAGGTCTGACTCCCTCCAAGCATATGTTGCCACCTATCCATGGATGGGTGTTTCTATCCCTTAGCTGCAATAGGTTTTTACTAGTTTCCTAAAGGCACAGAGTTTACTGCTCTTCCTCAGTGGCTTAAGTTTTTTGTTCAATAGTGGAAATAGAGAAGAAAGATCCACGGAGGTTTTTCACCTTCTTTCCCCCAATGGCTACTCTTCCTAATAGGGATGATTTATTAAACCTCTTGCTCTGCCTCCAGTATCTTTTTTGGTGAGTACCCAGTGAATGTGTGGTGATAGCCTGCAGGGGGGTGTGAATTGTCTTTGTGTCCTTATCTCACAGGGGGCTTCTTCCTGGCCCACTTTTGATCTTTAGTAACTGTTTAAAAATAATAGCTGAATTCTTCTTACTGGTGTCTAACAACTACCCCATTTTTTTTTTTTTAAAAAAAGGTACTCATGCCCTATCACTCCTTACAGTTACCTGTATGCCCTTAGATTTTGTAGCCTGGACACTTTAGCTTCCCAACAGGTTCAACATGAGCTGTAAATTTGACAACTGTCTGGCATTTTGTCGTCCTTGTTAATAAGGATTAGAATGATATTCTCTCCATCTTTCTACAGCCTAAGACACCAGACGTCCCTTCCACTCCTTTTAAATGAAAAAACACAAGCTACAGATAACATTCCCAGTAAAAACAAACCTCAAGGGTCACTTCATGAATTAAATCTTTAACAGTATATGCTGCCTTTTATTATTAATTACATAAAGACATAATGCTTTTTAGTTCAGGTAAAACATATTTAAAGTATATTTCTTGATCCTTAGGAGGTAAATTAGTTATCTGCCATTATTTTCTCAAGGTGGATTTTCCTGGAAGTGCCCAATGTTAATATTTTCAGCTTATATTCTTCTTGTACAATTAATTGTTTATTCCATTTATTCTTTTTGTCTCAATTAATTGCTTTAAACAACTCTCCTAAATGCAAGCATTTTTCTAATCTACATTTTAGAGTATTTCCATATAGGGATCTGATTGGTAAGATTTAGGTAACTTGGCATGTACAAAAGCGTAATATTGGAGGCAGAAAGAGGTCTGAAATGATTGGCAACCTTGACTTAATTATCTCTTTGTATCTTTAAAATAACACTTCATTCCTGTCCATTTTGCTATGTTCATTATGAAATGTGAGTTACATTACTGTGGAAATACTTAGAAGAAACTCGATAAGCTATTTTAATATTGTAACCTAATAATTTGTGGAATTTTCTCTCTGAATTAAGTTGGAATTGAATACAACTTATTCTTGTGATATCGATGGACATTACGTGGTCAATAAAGCTCTAAGATTGTGGCTACCCATGGAGTGGGATTCCTTCTACCATATAATCCCGAGGAAAACTATATCCTTGGCATTTCCCCTTTAGACAAAATTATGCTGTGAAACATTGTGGGTCTCTAGCTGAAGTACACATAAAAACTAAGTCTATGAAGGAAAACGTTATTTTAAAATGTGATTTTTTTATTATAGAAGTAGTATAGTTTATTTTTTAAATGTGAAAAATCCATATGAGTTAAGGAAAAAATTTTAAATAATATTTAAAAAGTAGAATAACAAAACCTAGTCTGGCCGTCTTAACAGTTGTATTTCTTTATAGTCAAATGAATATTTTCATATGTAAATAATCCTAACTTTCTTAAAATTATGCATATATACATATTTATGTATATATTTTTTATGTATATATTATCAGTGTCATATTATATACAGTTTTCTATCCTGCTTTTTAAAACTTATCATTATATCAGAAGTATTTACCATGTTATCAAAAACTCTTCATAAATATTTTTAATAGCTGAATAATCTATTTTATAGTTGTGACAATGGGATATAAGTTTTTTGCGTATTAAGGTTGTTTCCAGTGTGCCAGTACTAAAAATAATGTCATGATGAACTTCTTTATATGTACATGTTTATCTTCATTTTTTATTACTTCCTTAGAAGGATTCATTCATAGAAGTAAAATTACTGATTCAAAGAGATAATGAAATTTTTCATAGGTCATGACAGATTTACAAATCATGTTCTGGAGGGCTTTAACAAATAGCATTGCCACCAGTAGTTTGTGAGAATATATGTCTTACTGAACCCTCACAAATACTGAGTACTGTTATTTTTAAAATTCTTGTCAGTGGTGAATCATGAAGAATAGTATCTCTCTGATATTTTACTTTTTATTTCTTTGCTTAACAGTGTGCCTGAACTTTTTCCCACTTGTTTATGAGCCATTTGCATTTCAGTTTTTATAAAGTGCTCATCAATGCCATTTGCCCATTTTTTAAAATTTACATCATTTGTGGTGTTCTCACTGACTTATAAAACTTCATAATGATTCTTTGACAATGTATTTTCCTTTTTTCTTATTTCTATTTTTTTCAGTATTTTTGGCTTTTCAGTGGAATGGTACCATTTTGCATTCCCAATAACAATATGTGAGAACTCCAGTTATTTTACATCCTTGCTGGTAGTTGATATTTTCAGTTGGTGTTGTTTTAAATTTTATTTTAGACATTCTAAAAGGTGTATCCTGGTATCTCATTGTGGTGTTACTTTGCATTTCCTTAATGACTAATGATGTTGATTTTTTTTTTTTTTTGGAGGTGTTCATTTTTTATCTGTATCTTCTTTGTTGAAGTGTCTGTTGAAATCTTTTGTTCATCTCTATTAGGTTGGTTATTTGCTTATCACTGAGTTTCAGGGGTTTATTGTCTATTACGGGCACAAATCCTTTCTTAGATACGTGACTTGCAAATATTTTCTCACAGTTTGTGCCTTGCCTTTTTATTCTCTAAACAATATGTTTTGCAGAGAAGTTTTTAATGTTGGAGAAGTATGATTGTGTTTTCATTTAATGGATCATACCTTTGAGGTTCTAATAATTCTTTGATACAATATCACAATAATTATCTCTGTTTTCATCTAGAAATTTTATAATCTTAAATTGTACATTTAAGTCTATAATCTATTTTGAGTAAATTTTTATGTGATGTGGAGTATATTTGAAAGTCATTTTTTTTTGTTCTGGAAACATTTGAAAACAGTATCCTTTAATTGCTGTTGTGTCTGTCAAAAATGAATTGACCATATTTGTGTGGGTCTATTTCTGGGCTCTATTCTGTTTCCTTGAGCTATGAGTCTAACCTTTCACCAGTATCACACTGTCTTTATTATTTTAGGTTTAAAGTAGTCTTAAAATCAGGCGGTATGAGTTGTCTGACTGTTTCCTAAATTGTTTTGGCTATTCTACTTCTTTTGCTTTTCTATGTAAGCAATAGAATCAATCTGAAATATCTACAGGTAATTCTTCTGCAATTTTTATAGGGATTGCTTTGAATCTATGATCAATATGGGGAAAATTGACTCCTAAACAATATTGTCTCTTTACTTGATGCACATGGTATATCTCTTCATTTATTCGAATCTTCTTTGATTTCTTTCATCAGTGTTTTGCAGCCTTCTAAATGCAGATCCTACACATCTTTTGTTAAATTTATACCTAAGTATTTTATTCATTTTGGTGCTATTGTAAACAGTACTTTGTTTAAAATTTTGATTTCCAGTTGTTCATTGCTAGTATAAAGAAATAGAATTGATTTTTTGCGTGTGTTGATCTTATATTTTTGGGACCTTGTTAAACTCACCTGTTACAGGAGCTTGTTTCTAGATAATTAAAAGCGTTGTACACAAACTATGATGTTATCTGTAAATAAAAACAGTTATATTTATTTACAATCTATATTTCTCCAACTTCTTTTTCTTGTTTTATTTTACTGACAAGGAATTTTAGTATAATATTGAATAGGAGTGCTGAGAGTCAACGTCCTTTCTTTGTTTCTGATCTTATAGGCAAAGCAGTAAGTCTTCCACTATTAAGTACGATGTTTGCTATAGGTATTTTGTAGGTGCACTTTATCAGATTAAAGACATTCTTCTAGTCCCAGTTTACTGAGAGTTTTTATCAGAAGTGGATTTTGAGTTCTTTCAAATTCTTTTACTGCATCTATTAGAATCACCATATAGTTTTTCTTCTTTAACCTAAGAATATGGTGATTTACATTGATTTTTGAATGTTGAGTTGATCTTGCATTGCTAGAATAAACTACACTTGGTGTGAGGTATTATACTTCTTATAAATCATTGGATTTGATTTGCTAATATTTTGTTGAAAATCCTTGTTTATGTTCTTGGGAGATACTGGTTTGAAGTTTATTTCTTTGTACTTTGGTTTTCATATCAGAGTAATATTGACTTAATAAAATGCATTGGAAAGTGATCTCTGCTCTTCTATTTTCTGCAATAGAGCTTGTAATATTAACATTGCTTTTTTTTTTTATGAACTTGGTAGAACTTGCCAGGGCAGTCATCTGCATCTGAACTTTGCTTTGTTGAAAAGTTTCAAATTAAATTCATTTCCTGTAATAGGTGTAATGCTATTTAACTTATTTTTTCTTGAATGTTTTGGTAGTTTCTGTCTTTTAAGACTTCGCTCTTTTTCTGAAAGTGAAAGGATTGAAAAAAATATTTCATGCAAATGGAAACCAAAAGAGAACAGGGGTAGTTGTACTTACATAAACAATGTAGACTTTAAGTCGAAAACTGTAAAGAGAGACAAGAAGGCCATTATGTAGTGAAAAAGAGATCATATCAACAGAAATTCAATAAACATTAAATCTGAATTACGCTTTAGACCAAATGGACTAACAGACACATATAGAACATTCTATCCAACTGCAACAAAATATACACTCTTCTCAAGTATATAAGAGCAGCTCCAGGATAGATAATTTTTTAGGCAACAAGAGTTTTAACAAATTTAACAGAATTGCAATCATACCAAGTATAGTTTCTGATCATAATGACATGAAACTAGAGATCAATAACAAGAGAAATCTTGGAAAATTTATAAATATGTGGAAATTAAACAACATGCTCTTGAACAATCAATAAGTCAAAAAAGAGATTAAAAAGGAAATAAAAAATTATCTTGAGACAACATACCAAACCTTATGGGATGCAGCAAAAGCAATCCTAAGAGGGAAAATTATAGCAATAAAAAGAAGAAAGATTTCAAATAAACAATATGTTATACCTCAAGGAACTAGAAATAGAAGAAAAGACCAAGCCCAAACTTAGCTGAAGGAAGGAAATAAAGATCAGAGCAGAAATAGAAACTAGAAAAACAACAGAAAAAAATCAATGAAATTTAAGATTCAGTTTTTGAAAAATGATAAAATCAACAAACCCTTAGATAGACTAAGAAAAATGAAGACCCAAATAAAATCAGAGATGAAAGAGGAGGCATTACAACTAATACCAGAGAAATATAAAAGATTATAAGAAACTACTATGAACAATTATACACCAAAAAATTGTACAACCTAGAAGAAACTGATAAATTCCTAGACACATACAACCTACCAAGACTGAATCATGAAAGAATAGAAAATATGAATAGACCAAAAATAAGTAAGAAGATTGAATCAATAATAAAAAGTTGTCCATAAAAGAAAAGCTCAGGACCAGATGGCATCACAGCTGAAATCTACCAAACATTTAAAAAAGAACTAATAGTAATCCTCAAACTATTTCAAACAATTGTGGAGGGAATACTTCCAAGGGAATATTTTACAAGGCCAGCATTACCCTGGCCAGACAAAGGACACTAAATACCAAATTCATTCATACAGATTCAGTGCCATTTCTATCCAAATTTTAATGTTATTTTTCACAAAAACAGAAAAAAAAAAAAACCAAAACAATTTTTAAATTTGTATGGAACCACAAAAGACCCTGAACAGTCAAAACAATTTTGAGCAATTGCTCCTCACCCTACCTGCTGAGGTGCTATCTGGAGGCCTAGTAGAGAGGACTTTCCAGCATCACCCAGTGATATTGAGGCTACCCAAACCCCCACAGTGTCAGTGGAGGCTTGTGGAGAGAAATAATGAAACATTCCTATTCCTCCCAGCCAGGGATGTATAGCAGAGGCCTACTGAGGAGCTGGAACCCCTACCTCCACTCAGCAATAATGAGGAGATTCTCCCTTGAGTGGCAATGGAAGCCAAGTGGGAAACCTGGATCTCTCCCCCTACTGGCAGTAACAAGGTAGCACTCCTCTGACAGTGATGTCAGAAAAACTTACCTAAAACAGAAGATTTAAATAAGAGTCAGAGCCTCATAAGATAGTACGCAAAATGTCTAGGTTTAAATAAAAAATCACTTTCCATATCAAGAACCAGGAAAATCTCAAGCTGAATGAAGAGAGATAATGATAGAGACCAAGACTAAGACAAGCTATTAGAATTATGTGATAAAAACTTTAAACAGCTGTTATAAAAATGCTTCCAGCAATTATAAACACACTCAAAACAAATTAAGAAAAAAAAAAATAGAAAATTTCAGCAAAGAAATAGAAGATAGAAAGGAAAACCAAATAAAAATTTTAGAATTTAAAAATACAAAAACCAAAATAAAAACTCGATAGATGGGCTCAACAGCAAAATGTAGGAAACAGAGGAAAGAATCAGTGAACTGGAAGATAGAATAGAATTTACCCAATCTGAACACCAAAGAGTAAACAGACAGAAAACATTGAACAGAGCTTCAGGGACCTGTGGTACTATAACAAAAGATCTAATTTGTGTCACAAAATCCTAGAAAGAGAGGAGAAGGGAGGCTAAAATGTAGTCAAGTAAATGTTTGAAAACTTCCCAAATTAAAAACAAAAACCTACAAATTTCAGGTAAGCTCAAAGAAGTCCACACCAAGAACATCATATTCAAATTTCTGAAATCTAAAACCAAAGAAAAATATCTCGAAATTGTGAGAAAAAGCAGCACTTTTCCTATAGTGAAAAAACACGACAATAGATTTCTTACCAGAAAAGAGGTCAAAAGAAAATGATGCAAAAAATTTTAAAATATCAAATGAAAAAACTGCCAAGTCAGAATTTTATATCCAGAAAAAACATACTACAGGAAGGAAAAATTAAGACATTCTCAGATTGAAGCGAAACTAAGAGAAAATATCACCAGACTTACCTTAAAAAAAAAAAGCTAAAGAAATTCTCTGTAAAGAAGGAAAACACTAAAAAGAGGAATCTTGGAACACAAGGAAAGAAGAAAGAATATGGTAAGCAAAATTAAGGATGATTACAGTAGACTTTTCTTCTCTTGAGTTTTCTAAATTATATTTGATGGTCAAGGCAAAAATTATAACATTGATGCAGTTGTAGATGTCTGTAGAGGACATAGATAAAACAAAGAAATTATAAATGTTGGAAGGTAAGGAGTTGTAAAGAGAGATAAGGTTTCTATATTAAAGTGGTACAATGATAAAACAGTGACACCAGAAGATGGTGATATGTGTGTATCATGTAATATCTTCAACAACCACTAAAATTATTAAACAGAGATACACTTGAAAATACTAAAGATAGGCCAAAATAGAATTCTAGAAAATATTCAAGTAACCCACAAGAAGGCAGGATTTAAAACAGAAACACAAGACAAAAAGCAGAAGCAGAAAACAAAAAATAAAATGGCACACTTAAGCCCTACCATACCAATAAGTACATTAAGTATAAATGGCCCCAGAACACCAATTAAAAAACAGATTGATAGATTGGATCAACAAACATCACTCAACTATATGCCGACTATGAGAAATTTACTTCAGATACAATACAGGCTGGTTAAAAGTAAAATGATTGAAAAAGATATATCATGTACATAATTAGTCAAAATAATGCAAGAATAAGTATACTAGTATCAAATAAAGTAGATTTCACAGCAAAGAAAATTGTCAAAGATAAAGACAACATTATACAATGATAAAACATTAATATACCAAAGAGACATAACAATCCTAAATGTAAATACATCAAACAACAGAACTGTAAAATATGCGACACAAAAACTGATCAAACTGAAAGGAGAAAAAGACAAATCCATAATTATAGCTGGAGACTTCAACACCATATTCTCAGCAATTAATGGACAACTAGATGTAAAATTAGTGAGGATATAGAAGAACTCAACACCATCACCAATCAATAGAATCTAATTGACATTTATAGAACATTCCACCAAACAGCAGAATACACATTCTTTTCAAGTACACCCTGAACGTGTACCAAGATATACTATATCCTGGGCCATTTAACAACTTTTAAAATAATTAACCTAATACAAAGTGTGTTCTCTGACCACAATGGAATCAAATAGAAATAACAAAAAGATGACAGGACAATCCTAAACACTTAATTAAACAACACACTTCAAAGTAACCCATGGATTAAAGAGAAAATTTCAAAAGAAAAAAATTAAATTGAATGAAATAATAAATATCACAGTATGTGACACAGGTAAAGCTGTGCTGGGAAAGATATTTATAGTACTAAATGCATACATTGGAAAAGAGGAAAAAGGAAGTTTCAAATCAAAAACTGAACTTCCATCTTAAGAACCTAAAAAAAAGAAGAGCAAAATAAACCAAAAGCAAGCAGAAAAAAATATTAAAGGTAAGAGCAGAAATCAATTAAATTGAAAATAGGAAAAAGACAGAGAAAATCAATGAAACAAAGAGCTGGTTCTTTGAAATGACCAATAAACTTGGCAAACCTTTAACAAGGCTGATAACAACAACAACAAAGGTACAAATTACCACTATCAGGGATGAAACGGGTTGTACTACAAACCCTACAGACATCAAAAGGCTGGTAAGGGAATACCACACATAATTCTACACACATGAATTTAACAACTTAGATGAAAAGGGCCAATTCCACACACAGGAGAAAAAAAGAAAAAAGTAAACCCACAAACTACCATAACTCATCCAATATAAAATAGATAATTTAAGTTTCTCTGTAACTATTAAGAAAACTGAATTTGAAATTTAAAAATTTTCTGAAAATCTCCATGCCTACATGCTTTCACTGGAGAATTCTACCAAACACTTAAAGAATGAACATCAATTTTATAAAATAGAAGAGGAACACTTCCTAATTCATTTTGTGAAGCTAATTATTACCCTGATACCCAAGCCAGAAGGCATATTTAAAAAACAAAAACAAAAACAAACCCTACAGAATGATATCCCTGATGAATACACATATAGTGAGGGTTCTTCAAAAAGTTTACAGAAAAATAGAATTAAGAGATAATACAATCTTTCCACGAACTTCTTGAAGACCCCTTGTGTGTGTACATAATGACATTTCAGTCAACAATAGACGGCATATACAATGGTGGTTCCATAAGATTATAACAGCTGAAAAATTCCTATCGTAGCCATTGTAGTGATGTAGTGAGATTACTTCTTTTATATGTAAATTTAGCTTAAGTGTGCAGTGTATTAATTTCACATTCACTCACCACTCACTCACTGACTCACTGAGAGCAACTTCCAGTCCTGCAAGCTCCATTCATGGTAGAAGCCCTATAGAGGTGTACCATTTAAAAAAAAATTTAATACTGTGTTTTTACTGTTACCTTATTTATGTTTACACAAATACTTACTATTGTGTTACAACTGCTTAACTGTCTCCAGTATTCAGTACAGTAGCATGCTGTACAGGTTTGTAGCCTAGGATATAGGTATATAGGCTATACCATATAGCCTAGGTGTATAGTGGGTTATGCCATCTAGGTTTGTTAAATGCACTCTATGATGTTTGCACAATGATGAAATTGCCTAACAATACATTTCTCAGAACATATCCCCATCATTAAGTGACACATGGCTCTGTGTGTGTATGTATCCTTAACAAAATATTAGCAAATAGAATTCAGCAATATATAAAAAGAATTATATATCATGACCAAGCAGGGATTATTCCAGAGATGGAAGCTGGTTAATATTTAAAAACTAATCAATAAAATTCACCATATTAACAGACTAAAGAAGAAAACTACATCATCATATAAATTGATTTTAAAAAACTCTCAGAAAATTAGAAATAGAGGATGAACTTTGATAATGAGCATCTACAAAAACAATCTGGAGCTAACATATCTAATAATAAAGACGAAATGCATTCTTTAAGTCCAGAACAAGGAAAGCCTGTCTTGTTTCAAAGTCTCACCACTTTTATTGAACATAGTGCTAGAAATTCTACCCAGTGCAATAAGGCAAGAAAAGGAAACAAAGGGTATGCAGATGAGAAACAACTTTATTTTCTATTGCAGAAAACAAGGTTATCTACATGAAAATCCCAAGGAATCTATTTTTAAAAACTCTAGAACTAATAATTACATCAGAAACTTTGCAGGACAGAGGATATTGGATTAACATACAAAAATCAATTGTACAGGTTGAGTATCCTTTATCCAAAATGCTTGGGATCAGAAGTGTTTCAAATTTCAGATGTTTTCAGATTTTGGAATATTTGCATATACATAATGAGACATCTCAGGAATTGGACCCAAGTCTAAATATGAAATTTATTTATGTTTTATATATATCTTCTATACATAGCCTGGAGGTAATTTTATACAACATTTTAAATAATTTTGTGCATGAAACAAAGTTTGTGTACGTGTAACTATTTGTGTGCATGGAACTATTAGAAAGCAAAAGTGTCACTATTTCAGCCTCTATGTGGGCAGCCTGTAGTTTGGCATCACCGTTATTCCTGACTGAACTTGAATGCTACTGATAAGTAATTATTTTCTTACTTATCCACACACAAGAAAGTCTTCTGTAAGACATTTCACACTTTCATTCCTGTCTAGTTGTCCAGTAGCTTGACTTTCTGTGCTATAGATAAGCACAAATGCTGCTTTTCCTTATCACTGTTACCCATAGGGTGTCTGCAGTTCTTTTTGACATTTTGAACAGTATCTTTATGCCACAGAGCAGAGAATAAGCAAAAAACACAGTAATACACAAAGACCCCTTGTGGGGCATTGTGGAGCACCTGCCATTGGTGTGTCTGGCCTGCTGCACATGTTCCATCTCATTACCTTTGTGGGTGTGCTTGTGTGGGGGCATCTGGTTGTGCGCAGAAAAGATATATCACAGCTGAAGGGGGCTGGGAGGATCTTCTTCCCCTTGGGGATGCTAAATAAACAGTATGCCATGGGCCTGCATTTTGACTGTAACTTATGACATAAGGCCAGGTGTGGAATTTTCCACTGTGGTGCCATGTCAGCTCTCTAAAAACTTTTGGATTTTGAAGTATTTAGGGTTTTAGATTTTTGGATTAGAGATGCTTAACCTGTATTTCTACATACTAGCAATGAACATGTGAATGCCAAAATTAAAAACACAATACCCTTTACAATCACCGAAAAACAGAATACTTAATTGTATATCTATCAAAATATGTACAGGACTTGTATGCGGAAAACTACAAAACTGAAAGAGATGAAAGAATATGTAAATAAGTGGAGAAATATATTCATGGATTGGTAGTCTTGACACAGTAAAGTTGTTAATTCTCTCCAAATTGATATACAGGTTTAATACCATTCCTATCAAATCCCAGCAAAATCTTTTGTAGCTATAGATTAACCTAAAATTTATATGGAAAAGTAAAGAAAATAGAATAGCATAAATAATTTTGAAAAAAAAATGAAATGGGAGGAATTAGTTTACCTGATTTTAAGACATTATATAGCTACAGTAATCAAGACTGTGTGACATCGATAAATGGATAAACATATAGATCAGACCCAATGTAACAGAATAGAGAACCCAGTAACAAATCCACACAAAGAAGCTCAACTGATTTTTGACAAAATTGCAAAGCAATTCAATGGGGAAAGGATAGCTTTTTCAACAAATGACGTAGAAGCAATTGGATATCCATGTTCAAAGAAGAAAAAAATGAACATGAGTCTGTTTCATGCCTTGTACAAAAATTAACTCAAAATGTAACGTGGACTTTAATGTAAAATGTAAAACTATCAAAATTTTAGAAAAAAACATTCTGTTTCTGTGATCTAGGGGTAGGCAAAGAGTTCTTGACAACAAAAGCATGATTCATGAAAAATTGATAAATTAAACTTCACCAAAATTAAAAACTTTGCTCTGTGAAAGATCCTGTTAAGAGAATAAAAAGACAAGCTACAGAAAAAGAAATCATTTGCAAACCATATATCTTACAAAGAACTAATATTTAGAATATATAAAGAACTTTCAAAAAGGCAACAGTAAAAAAAAATCAAATCAAGTAGAAAATTGGAAAAAGACATGAATGCAGTTCTCATCAGAGAATATACAGATGGCAAATAAGTATGAAAAGTTGTTCAACATCATTAGCTACTAGGGAAATGCAAATTAAAACAACAATGGGATATCACCATACATATCTAAAAATGGTTAAAATAAAAATAGTGTAAACACTGAATCCTGGTGAGAATGCAGAGAAACTAGATCATTTATACATTGATCATGGAAATATAAAATGATCTAGCCACTTTAGAAAGAAAAAATTGTCCGTTTCTTAAAAACCTAAATGTGCAACTACCATATGACATGACACGTGCACTCCTGGGCATTTATTCTGGAGAAGTGAAAATTTACGTTCTTATAAAAACCTGTATATGAAGTTTTCATTATGATAAAATATACATAACATAAAATTTATCACCTTAAACATTTAAGTGCACAGCTCAGAAGCACTAAGTACATTCAGGTGGTTGTGCAACTGTCACCACCACCCATCTTTAGAACTTTCTTCATCTTCCTAAACTGAAACTCTGTACCATTAAACAATTTCCCATTCCCCCTCCTCCCAGATGCTGACACCCACCATTCTACTTTCTGTCTTGATGAATGTGACCATTCTAGGAACCTGATATAAGTGGAATCATACAGTTATTTGTCCTTTTGTGAGTGACTTATCCTATTTAACATCTATGTCCTCAAGGTTCACCCATCTTGTAACATGTATCAAAATTTCCTTCCTTCTTAAAGCTGAATCACATTCAATTGTTTGTATATACCACATTTTATCTATTCATCCATTGACAGATGCTCGGGTTGCTTACACCTTTTTGCTATTGTCAAGAACACTGCTATAAACATGAATATGCAAATATCTGTTCAAGTTCCTGCTTTCAGTATTTTTGGGTATATTACCAGAAGTGGAATTGCTGAATCCTATGGCAATTTTTAAAACTTTTTGAGGAACCATCATACTATTTTTCATAGTGGGTACAACATTTTACATTCCTGCCAATAGTGCACAAGGGTTCCAATTTCTCCATGCCCTTGTCAACTTGTTTTCTGTTTGTTTGTTGTTTTTTATAATAGCTCTCCTAATGGGTGTGAAGTTGCGCCTCATTGTGGGCTTGATTTGCATTTCCCTAATGATTAGTGATGTTGAGAATCCTGTCATATACTTATTTGCCATTTGTATATCTTCTTTAGAGAGATGTCTGTTCACGTGTTTGCCCGTTTTTTAATCAGATTATGTTTTCTGTTGTTTAGTTGTAGGATTTCTTTATGTATTCTGAATATTAATCCTTTATCAGGTATATAATTTGCAAATGTTTTCTCCCATTTCATAGGTTGACTTTTCATTCTGTTGATTGTGTCCTTTGCACAGAGGTTTTTTAAGTTGATGTAGCCTAATTTATTTATATTTCCTTTTGTTGCCTGTGCTTTTGAGGTTGTATTCAAGAAATCATTGTGAAATTTAGTATCATGAAGCTTTTTCCTATTGTTTTTCTAAGAGTTGTATAGTTTTAGCTTTTACATTAAAATCTTTGATACATTTTGAGTTAATTTCTTATGTAGTAGAAGATGAGTCCAACTTCAATTTTCACAACACTATTTTTTAAAAAGACTGTTCTTTCCCCATTGAATGGTCTTGGCACCCTTGTCAAAGATCATTCCACCATGTATTCAAGGATTTATTACTGGACTCTATCCTATTTCATTGATGTATATGTCTGTATTTATACTAGTACCAGTATTTATTTTTGTCTCTGTAGTAAGTTTTGAAATCAAGAAGTGTGAGACTTCTAACTTAGCTCATATTTTTCAAGATTGTTTTGGCTATTCAGAGTCCCTTGAGATTCTACACGAATTTTAGAAAGGATTTTTCTATTTTGGCAAAAATATCACTGAGATTTGGATAGGGATTGCATTGAATCTGTAGATCATTTTGGTTAGTATTGACATCTTAACAATATTAAGTCTTCAAATTTACAATCATGGGATGTCTTTAACTTGCATCTTAAAATTTCTTTCAGCAATGCATGTGAATTTCTATAGCAGTTTTACTCATAATAGTAAAAAACTAGAAACAACCTAGATAGCCTTCAGTGTATATATCCATACCACAGAATATTACTCAGCAGTAAAAAGGAATATAGTATTGATATACGTACAGGACCAGATGAATATCCGGAGAATTATGTTGAGAAATCCAATCCCAAAATGTTTCATACTGTATGATTCCACTTATATAACTTTCTCAAAACGATAAAATTATAGACATGAAAGAGATTAGTGGTTGCCAGGGATTATGGAGGGGATGAGAGTGGGAAGGAAGCAGGTGTGGCTACAAAAGGTAAACAGGAGGGATCCTCATGGTGATGGAAATGTTCTTTATCGTGAGTGTGTCAGTGTCAATATCCTGGTGACATTGCACTGTAGTACTGCAAGATGGTACCATTGGGGGACACTCATAAAAGGTACATGGGCTCTCTCGGTGTTATTTCTTACAATTGCATGTGAACCTATAATTTTAAAATAAAAAGTATGATATAAAGAAAAGAAGGCATGGAAATGTGCAATATCTCTTAGAAAGATTTCCATAAAATATTAACAATAAAATGGAATTTAATGCTATTTGGGAAATGGCTGGATATAATGGCTCACTTCTCAAGGCCTCTTGAGAATCAAGGATTTTGTTTTAATGATGCTCAGAATAAAAGTATTTTGCAGCAGTCACAGCTCCAGATGGGTTAGAAACACCATTGCTACTAGAAATTAATCATTACCAAAGGTAATATGGAGAATCTATCTGGTATAAGGTGTGATGTCCTTATCTGAGTCATATGACTGTGAATTCTAGCCTTGCAGTGTGACCTAAATGGCCCTGAGCAGGCTGGCACCTTGTTTGCACTCACAGGAGAATCCATGCTTGCACAACCCTTAGTAAGGAGTGAGGTCCTCCTTTGTTGAACCCTGGGCACCTCACACACCCCATCGCAGTCCTGGCCCTAAGAGGCTAGGTGACTTGAACAACCCAGTTTCTCTGCTGTACATTGAATGAGTGATTCAGGATTATCTCCAGCATTCTAAGATTAATAATAATAACTACTGTGCATGGACTTCTGTTTTAGCATTAGGTATCTTATCCATTAACTTATTTAATCCTCACCACAACCTTTTGAAGAACATCTTATTATTGTCATTTTACAAACTAGAAAACCAGGTGTCAGAAAGACAAAGCAATTTTCCCAAGAACACACAGCTACAGGGTGAGGAAGTTGGGAAGAGGGGCACCAATCATCCCAGTTTGCCTCAAACTAAATGGTTTTCCAGGATGTGGGACTTTCAGTGCTAAAAGAGGAAAAGTCCTGGGTAAGGGGGGGTGAGTTGGTCACTCTTGATGGGAGGCCAATCCTAAGTTCGTTTGAGTTCAGAGTCTGTATTCTTTCAGCTGTACCAAACCACCTCTCAGTTTCTTAGAGACCCCATGAGACTTGTAACTGTTAAAGAAAGTGGGATGAACTGTGTTTTATTCAAGAGCAAGTGGGAATAAAGATGCTACCTGGAGGAACAGGAGACACAGTGGTAGGCAAGGAAACCTATATTTATACTCTATCTTGTTCAGTTTCAAAAATGGCGAAAAGAAAGAACAGCAGACAAGCAATTAAACTTGAAATGTATTAAAATGAGAAAATAAGGGAGATGAGAATGAAATTTATATATATTTTAAATGTCTCAAAGAAGTTGTAATAAATAATGTATGCTCCTCAAAAAATAAATGCTAATAAATAAACCTAGGAGGTTGGTTTGCAGTAGGATTTGAGATCGACAGATGCAGAGCATTAATCCAAAGATTGGCAGAGTTAATGGCCCCGCACACAAGAGAGCTTGCTTTCTCGGAATTGCAGTTGGCACAGATTTAACCTCTCTTCTCTCTCTAACCCTGCCTTTCGAGTAAGTGTTCCTTTGCTAAAAAGTGTGATGCATTCGTCAGGGAGCAGAGTAGCACATCAGGCAAAATGCAGAACTGGCAATAGCTTAGAGGATGCCAAACCCAGTGACCGCTGGAGCAGAGTTGGGTAGCAGATGTTGCGTTACCATGGCAACCAGTGGGTGGCTCCAAATGAAGAAGGGACTCAATTTCCAAAGACTGAGACCTATGGGAGACTTTGACCCTGCCTTTTTCCAGAACTCTCTGGTTTTGGAAACGTTGGGGACAAAGGAGGAAATAAGCGGCTATCACAGTATTTTTTTCCTCACTGTTATTGTACTGTTGGTAAAAGAGAAAGACACAATTTTAAAAAAATATCTACCTTCGACAGGAAACATCCTGCCAGCTGTGAATTAATGAGTTGCCTTGCCTCCAGGAGACTTGATAATCCTCCTCCCAGTTGAACACACGGCTCTTCCTACAGCCTTTCTCCACATTCCTTTGCTTCCCAATTACTGTTGTTGGTGAAGGATAAGCGATCCTGCAGACTGATTGCTTGTAGGCAAAAAGGAGGTTCTGCAGGCCACTTCCCCCACTCCCTTCACTAGCTCTCCCAGGTCCAGGAGACAGGCGCCCATAGCCCCACCACAGCAGGAGCTCAGGGTCAAGTTAGTGTGGTTCACATGCTCACCACAGTGGCCTCAACGACCATTGCCAAACAAGGCTGTGCAGACTCCCTGAGTAACTCTGCTGGAGAGAAGGAAGGCGTTAGCATACAACCTTCCAATTGTTCTCCATTACCACACCATGCTGCCTCTGTGTGCTCTGAATTATTATTTTGGGGGTAGGAGGGAAGCTCTAGCTTGTGAATAATAACACCATTATATTGCATTCTGGTTTTTTTTTTATGTCAAAGGACTTAATTCTTAGAATGTGAACAATTAAAATATTTCATGACATTTTAATCCCATTTTTGCATTTCTTTGTTTTTGGATATGTTGTGATCATCAGAAAGTAGCAGGCTCCCTGGCCTCCCATAATCTCTTAAAGGACCTGGAATCTGCAAGCTATGCCAGAGGGAGCAGAGGCTCTGCAAGCAGGTAAGTTCTGTAGATGTTCTGAGCCTCTGTTGCTTCTTCTAGAACAAGGGTCTCCAAAAGCAATCTACTTGGTTGCAGGCAAAAAATATGAAAACTTCTATTTATTCTTCATCTCATCTTTCATAGCATGTGGATTCCAGGGTCTCTCAGAGGTTAAGGGAGGCCAGGGAGCCTGCTACTTGTTAATGCTCACAATGTATCAAAAACAAAGAAATGCCAAAATGGGGTTAAAATATCAAGAAATATTTTAATTGTTTACATTTTAAAAATTAAGGCTTTTGACAAACTATAAAAGTCTAGTATGTGTATTTGTATGATAGTGTACATAACATGTTAAAGCAATGGTATATGTGTGTGCATGTCTGTATAATTTTAAACTTAGTAAATGTTTATGGAGGTGTATCCTGTAAGTTTTTAAACAGTTTTAATTCATGTATCATACGATTCATTTAAAGTATACAATTTAATGACTTAGTGTGTTCAGAGTTATGCATTCATCACCAAAACTTTAGAACATTTTCATTACCCTAAAAAGAAATCCCACACCCCTTAGCTCTCACCTCTCCTACCTGCCTCATTCCCCACATACTTTTTGTCTCTATAGACTTGCCTATGCTGGATATTTCTTATAAATGGAGTCATAAAATGTGGCCTTTTATATCTGTCTTCTTTCACTTAGCCTATTGTGCCCAAGGTTCACCCATGTTGTAGCCCGAATCAGGACTTCATTCCTTTTTATGGCTGAATAATATTCTCTTATTCTAATATTCCATGGTGGATTCTATTCTACCACGTCTTATTTATCCATTCATCATCACTTCTATCAGTAAACAATTAAACATTGTTGTAGATTCCTGATCTATATAATCTATAGTATACGCATTACAGTTCAAAGATGATATTCAAAATATTCAACACCAGCAAGGCGCTAACAATGACAACAGATGTTGTAAGGCTGGAGTTGGGTTCTGGAAGCCTCACTTAGTGCCCCAGTACACCCTTTATTTGCTGGGGCCAAGGCAGTGGGGGGCAGGGTACCCAGGGGGCTCAGGGCAGAAGCTGTTCACCAGCTGCTGTGGAAGCATTTCAATATCTTAACAACTGGTATGGCCATATGTGTGCATGCCAGCTCAGTGCTCTGCTGGTGACATGTCCCTGGCAGATTTGCCATGAGGGTTAAATGAGGCCAAGCACACAGATGGTCTTATGGGTCTTGTTCAGAAACACGTGGTACTGCCACGTAGAACAAGCACAACTGCCAGCCTGAAGTTACCGCTCCTCATTCCCTTCAATCTAGGACTGCTCCCCACAGTAGAGAGAGTCTTGCCCCTAGAAGCCTATTTTATTACGTATCTAAAGGGAGCCACACAGCCTGCAGCATGTGCAAGCACACCCCACTGAGATATCAAAGGGAAAGTCTCTGGTGTGGTCCCCATGGCCCCTTTTCTTGGAAAAGAAGGAGAAAAAACCTAGCTGGAGACTGTTGAAGCAGCCTGGATGTGGGGCCACTAGGAGACAGAAAGAAAAAAATGTTCAAACAAAACCTTACCCTTTCCATTCACTGCTTTCCTTGCCTTGGCCTATACCCCTGGAATATTCTGATTTAGTCTATGGCCTGTTGATCACATCTCATTTTTGCCATTAAATTACAGAATTCAGGAGGAAATGGAGGCCCAGGTAGGGAAAGTTACTCATGCAAGGTCACACTTGGATAGACGGCTAGTGGAAGAGCTGAACTGAGAGCAGAGGTTTCCTAATTACAGGCTAAGACTTCTTCCAGTGCACCAGCCCTGCAGGAGTGGCCAGTTTAAAGACAGTGGCTGAAATTACTGTACAGCTCAACAGAGCAAATGGTGAGAGCAACGGAGCCCCTTCTCCTTCAGTAACAGCGCCCTGCACTTGGCTGCAATCAGTGTCCACTCACAAAGTATGATTTCACATGCCCTGTCTCTTTCTGGCCCCATGGCAACTATGTGCAATAAAAGGAGTTTAATTACAGAGGATCTTGGGCACTGGAAGATCTGGACTGTAGCCAAATAATAGTTAAAAAGTTAGGCAATGATAGGAGAATGTACTAAAAGGATTTAGTCTGAAGAAGAGACAGATGAGGGGGTAGATTGATACTTATGGAGGTTTTGGTGACAAAGACTTACTACAAAGAGAAGAGGGGCCCGCCCATGGCTCACTCGGTAGAGTGCGGTGCTGAGAACACCAAGGCCTCGGGTTCGGATCCCATATACGGATGGCTGGTTCGCTCACTGGCTGAACGTGGTGCTGACAAAGAGAAGAGAGGGCAGCTGCTCATTGCCCATAGATGGGGAAACAAGAGAACACAGTAGGGCAGTCAGGACGTGAGTGAACGTGTGACCATGGCAGGTGATGCTTCATGAAGGCGTGAGGTGGTGTTGGTAGAGTAGGACCTATCTTCCCAGGAAGGTTAGTCATAACTCCTTTGGGTTATTTAAATGCACTGATCTGTTTGGCAATGTCCTGAAAAAGTCACAAATTAGAAGGCAACCAGCAGAAATTCCTGCCACGTGGCATGAGGCTACAGATCGCCTGAGACAGGGGCAGAGTCACCTGCTCTTCCCCTCCCACCTCTGTATCCTAGTGGAATTGGGTAGTGTATCTAGCTCCTCTGGAACTCCTCCAGTTCAGTAGGGACTTTGAGCTATGGATAACTATCTTAGTTTGTTCAGGCTTCTATAACAAAATACCGTAGTCTATGCAGCCTATAAACAACAGAAATTTATTTCTCACAGTTCTAGAGGCTGGGAAGTCCCAAGGTCAAGGTGTCTGGTGAGAGCACGCTGCCTGGTTCATACATGAGGCATCTTCTCACTCTGTCCTCACATGGCAGCTCTCTGGGGCCTCTTTTATAAGGCAGCTAATCCCAGTCATGACGGCTCCACCCTCATGAACAAATCACTTCCCAAAGGCCCCAGTTCCTAATACCATCACATTAGTGATTAGATTTCAACCTATGAATTTAGGGGGAACACAAACAGTTGGACCATAGCAGTAACAGAAAACCCTAGTTCAAGCTGGCTTAACCAGCAAGGAAAGGCATCACCTCTCGGAACTGGAAGTGGAGAGGTAGGTCAGGACCTGGGCATGGAATGCTGAACTGCTCAGCCATGCCATCAAGACCCAAGGCTCCTCATCTCACCAGGCTGGTGTCCTCAGCTTCATCTAAGACTCTTTCATCCTAGGACTCTTACCTTGATGTTTGTAAGGTAGAAGGCACGAGTAACTGGGGTGATGGACTTTCTTATTCATTGGACAGAGAGAAAACCCACTTTCCCCGTCACAGCAGAGAAACCCTTCCTTTTCATCTGATTGGGCTAAATTAGGTCACACATTCCCACTCTTAGGCCAAAATCAATTGCCGGAGAAACACCATGCGCCAACTGACTCTTTGCTCTTAGACCAAAACGGGGTAGGATGGAAGTTTAGGAGTTAAGTGCCTTGGCCATTACATTTCTGCTTCATGAGGACAAAACCCCTGCACACAGCGCCTCCCTGGGGTAAGGAACCAAACTGGGGTCACTGGCTCTTGTGGTTACTGCCTGAAGTTATGGGCAGTTCTGAATCCAAATTTTGTCTTCTTTCTACTACCATTTATGTCACACTATCAAACTTCTGTCGCTCGAGTGACACCTTCACATTTGTTTTGCAACAGCAGCACACCATCTGTGGTGTTCCCTACTTACTGTTTTTCTTTAAGCTCACTTTTTTGTAAGTTTGTTCAAAATGAAACCTTATCACCATCGGAAGTAGGAAACCTGTATCTCTTGCCAAAATTATAAGATTGCCATAAAGATAAGTATGATAAACAGTATTATTTAATTTTATCTAGATACTGTTGCCTGCAAAGTTACTGACTCTAAGTTTCTTAATTTAAAAGTGCAGTTAACAAGTGTTTTAAAGTGTTAAAGACACACCAGTACCAGAGACTTTCTCTTTCACCTAAGAAATGAAATGAATGAAAATTTGAAGGTAGAATACTTTCTCACTGTATGATTCAATGTTATTTAGTGACTTATCTGTTCACCACATGTTTGACAACAAATGTAATTAACCAAATTAAGTAACCAATTTTATTTCATCATTTTAGTGGGTAATGCTAGACCTAACAGCATCTTAGCACCACTAGCAATCTATGCCCTACTCTTTGGGAAGCTGTCTACTACACCACATTCAGTTTTCATACTTTCTCTTTAGCACTAAGGCAGTAAGAGCGATTGTGAGGGTATTGACGTTGTTTGCTAGACATGGGCTCATTCATCAGCGATCAAACTACACATGCACTTACTGAGCACTTAGTGTGATTTTAAAGGGCATAAGCCAGAGTCCTTACCCTCGATCTAGGTGAGGAAAGAAGACATACGGAGGAAAGGTCACGTGGCAGCAGAAAAATGCAATAAGCTTCAATGCCAAATTAAAAATGATCCAGGTGCTGATTACACATGCGTGTTCAGTTTGGGAAAATTCACTGAATTGTATAGTTATGATGTGTGCAATTTTCTGTCAGTAAATTATTCTGCCATAAGTGGGTGTTTTGTTTTGTTTTTTACTGTGAAGAATTCAGGAGAGCAAGAGGTCACTGGCTAGAGAAGGGTCATTGAGAAAGGTGAGGACAAACTGAGCCTTATAAGTTTACAAGATCTGGTTGGTGCAAAGGTGGGAAAGAGCCTTCCAGAAGATGCCTGAGCGAAGGTGAAGCAGTGGAGGGCTGGGGGGGGGGCAGGACAAGGCTGCAACCCGCAGCCAGCTGGGTACAGATGGCCTGCAGTGACCTGCAGAAGACTGTTTCTCGGGAATCTGGACACACCCTGTTGGTTTTTGGAGACACCAGGTGCAAGTAGAGCTTTAGGAAGCCTATTAGGTGGAGGTGGACACAAGAGACTCAGGGAGGACATGAGATGCTGAGCAGGTGGGGCTGAGGTTTTTAATTCCTTTCTCTCTCTTTTTCTTTCTTATTGAGGCCCAGCCTGTGGCAGACATGGGTGCTGCCTACTGGAATAACTTTTTTCTCTCAAGTGGAAGTTGGCATCGAGTGACCATGTGCTTAGGAAAGGTGGGCTCAGCCTGGGGCAGTCTGTGCTCAGATAATTTTATTCTCCTTTGTTTGGAGGTTGCTGTGTGACCAATGCAATATCAGGGAAGGCATGATAAAAGGTTGGAGGAGTTTCCTCCCTGGTGAAATGGAAAGGAGGACATGTAGGAGGTTTCACCCCTGCTTATCCCTCCCTGAGAAGGCGGTTCTGCTGAGGAATTTGTACTTGGAGCTGCTGCAACCATATTTGGACCATGAGGAGAGACACTGCCCTGCTGAGGAGGGCAGAGGAGGGAGGAAGAGAGGCTGAGATGGAAGTCCTCAACGTGCAGCTGAGACCTCGGACCAGAGGCCTGCAGTCTTCTTCTAGACTGCTTGATAAGTGGGGAAACGTGGAGCTCTGAGTGCTTCCACTGCTTTTGGGTGCTGCAGTTAGTAGTTAGTGCGTCTTAAGTCCTTCTGCCCACCCATCTGCTGTTGGTACCAGCATGCAGCAAAGAAGCAGATAGAATTGTAGGCATGTCCAGAGTCTAGAGGTCTTCTGACTATGAAAGAGATGCTCAGCACTCCTGGGGAAGGGTATTCCCACACCTGGAATTTCCTCTTCCCTGTGGCCAGTCAGCTGTTGCTTTGTCAATATTAAAAAGAATGAGCATGAAGAGCTCCTTTTAAGATTAAAGCTAATAATAGGCATTTAAAATGATTATTGAGTGCTTGCTATACCAGGTACTGTTTTTAACCCTTTAGTTTCAGTATAAGCAAATCGGCCAAGGGGCACTGTGATGAGAACTAATAAACATTTCCACATTACAGATGAGAATGATGACGCTCAGTGTGTTAAGTAACCTGCCCCAGGCCTTGGAGCTAGTAAATTCTTAATGACAAAAATGGATTCTGAGGTCAATAGTGCCTTTAAGGAAATTTGTAATTTCTTCATCACAAATTCTACATGCAATTGGAAAATAAGTGTGTGCGTGGGTGGGATGTTTTGTTTTCCCTCTTTAGAGTCAGTGCTTGGTGTGTGCATGATTTCCCAGGTTCCTAGTCTTAATCCTCTGGTTCTTCAGGGAGCCAAAGGCCCTGGGCGAGGAATGACCAGTTTAAAGGAGTTTGGGAACCCGCACTCTAATCGTGTTCATCTGCACGAGCCCGGAGAGCCTGACCGACTGCCTGTTATCACACAGTGAGGTCGGAGAGCTCTGTGGGAGGACCCAGGTGTCCTAACTCCAGACAGTATCTCAACCACTGGATGATGCCAGAATCTTCTGCATTAAGTGATTATGGTCACTTCAACCCACCAGGCTAATTCTCTCTTTAAAAAAATTCCTTTTCTGTGTGTAGAGAGGAATGGAATAATCAACTTCTACTGTGTGCTTATTACGAGCCAGGCTCGGGGTTAAGCGGTGGGTATGCTTTCCCTATTTGAACCTCACAAATACCCCGTTTTCTAACTCACCAACTGAAGGAAGCTTGGGCTTTGGAGTCTGACCCTATGAAGGCCTAGCTCAACTAATTGTTAGCTGTGTGGTTTTGGGGTAGTTGAATAACCTCCCTCAGCCTCAGTGTCTGTCATATGTAGTATATCCACCTGTAAAATGGGTGTACTAATAGCCACTTCATAGAATTGCTGTGAGGATAATTGAGATAAGTCCTGTAGTGCCAGAGTACAATAGGTGTCAGGCACTGCTCTTTTTCTCTCATTTCTATTGTTTCCTTCAAGTTTTGCTAAACTGAAATATATATATATATGTATATATATATATATATGTATATGTTATATACATATATATATATATATATATATGTATATGTTATATACATATATGTATATATTTTTTTTTCTGCAAGATATTGTAATGGGACATATCTGAAAAGAATGAGAAAAGAAGTGCAGTGTCCCCAACATGAAAGCCACATGTCTTGTCAGAGGTGACAGTGTAAGGTCCATTTCCTTCCATCTTTGCTTGGGACAGATGCAGAAACAGTCCCTGTGGATGAAATTGAGACCCAACAGTTAGAATGAAAAAGAGGAAA
Source organism: Cynocephalus volans (assembly GCF_027409185.1). Taxonomy (NCBI): domain Eukaryota; kingdom Metazoa; phylum Chordata; class Mammalia; order Dermoptera; family Cynocephalidae; genus Cynocephalus; species Cynocephalus volans. Next base: position 50,938,158 of record NC_084462.1, read on the forward strand.
ATGTGAGTGGGATTGAAAGAGTGGCACTACCCTCCCCTCCTGTAGCTCAGAGGCAGTCTGAGGTGTCTGGACTTCAGTCCCTTGCTGGTGACCGAGGGGCAGGGACCTGGTCACTGCTTGGCTCCCCTGGTCTGGATTGAAGACAGAGCAGAGAGCCCTGTGCTTCTGCCCTGCCTTGCCTGGATGCCAAATGGGCCCTGAAGAAACAGATGCTCTTTTGGCTTCTCAAAATAACTTTAGTGGCCAGCATAGCTGGGGACTTTCATCTAGTTAGAGGAACTGCATGCTGAAGTCTCCTTCCAAAGTTTAGGGAGGCCAAGCTTTCAGGGGGGCTCAGCCAGGTTCTGGAACGAGAAGCAAAAAGGCAGGAAGTGGCCGTGGCACTGGGTAGGGGTGGGCTGACATCCTGCAGAGCCTTGACATGGGGTGCCCTCCGTGTGCCATGGCAGGAATGTTGTTGCTAAGGAGAGGCTTCCCTGGAAGGACAGTTCCATTGCTTACCTGAGCTATGTTTGAGTCTGTTGTCCTGGCAGTGGGTTGGAGCACTGTCATCACTGCAGTGGAAGGGATGTCATTCAGGGGTGAGGGGGTGCCAATGAATATCTTGCCCTGATAACTGACTTATTGGTTCAAATTCTGCCAGTGAGGCCTTCCTCTGGGATATCAGTGAGGACACCATTTTCCTTCAGTCCTAGTGGTGGTTCTCTACCATCTCCCAAGGTGCATCAGGAGCTGACCCCAGCCATGCTCGGTGCCATACAGATTCCCCTAAAACCCACTGCTTGGGTCCCTAGAATATGCCCTTCCTCCTACATGAGACATCAGTCTCATTAACCATCTCTTTCTCCTTCCCACTCCCCATCAAACTCACCTCCTGAATTATTCAACAAAATCTGACTAGCTCAAAGGAAGCCTTGTCATCCCTCTATTTAATGTTTTTTATTCTCTCACTAGCTAAGGGGTGTGGGAGCTGCTTCTTGATTTAGGTTGGGACTAGGGAAAAGCTTTTCCTTCTCTGTGGCTGCACCTGACTTAGCCCCTGCTCCAAAAATCAGCTGCAGGTGGTGCTTTGCCCACCCCCAGTGCTGCCCATCCACAGCCTCTGGTCCTCCCCCCACAGGTGGCGAAAACAGTACCCATCAGGGCGCTAGACAGATACCGTCAGAGTCTGGGGTGAGGAAACCCTCTGACTCTCGTGTTTCTCATCTGTCAGATAGATGCAGAGCACACATATCTTGCACACCTGAGTTTGTGAAGTGACATTGGTAACTTTTTCTGTAAGACCTTAATTTGTATTTTGAGTCCTATTCTTGATGGTGGCAGAAATGCACTCTCAACAATTTGGGGTTTCTTGTCCTTTCCTCAGGTTTAAGTTTATGTTCTGGAGAATTTATCTAATAACATCATTCCCAGGCCCTAACTGGTCCTCAGTGTCATTTGAGCATCTGCCAAGCTGTCCTCCCCTATGTGGGTCTCTGTCTATACACACAATTGCTAGAGAGTCTCGTGTCTGGAGGGTCCCTCTGTCTGGAGCTCTCTCTTCTTCTACTTTCCTACATTTTGAGAGCACAGGTTATCATTTTCTGATACCGTCTAAGGCTTCTTCTACCTCCAGTGGTGCTGGTAAATGTTTAACAACCAGCTCTGAGGGGTTAGAGTTGGAAGGGTGGAAAGAGGGAAGTAATGATTTGTAGCATTTGCCAGTTTCCAGGGGATAAACATGCCCATCATGGCCAATTTCAAGCTACTAATGATTTAGTAATCAGCTCACAAAATTCTTGAAATTTACCAGTCAGCTCTAGCTACCTGTCTCCAGCATGCCACTGTGTAATACATCTTGTAACTAGTTCTGTGAGATGAATCGCCTTCCTGACACTCTACCCATCAAATAAGACCGGGGTCTTCTTGCTTCTGCATCCCAGAAATAAATCTGGGATTGTTCCACTTGCTCGGGCTCAGCCCAAGGAGCAGGGCATAGGGCTGCTTTTGCAGGGCTCCCACCCCCAGTGTCTGTGCTGTCTCTTACTGCTGCTTTTCTAACTCTTTCTCCCAACCTGGGAACATTATTCCAGTTGGTGGATGGCTCTGAGTTGGAGGCGATGACCTCTATTAGTCAGTCCAGCTTTTAATCACCTTGAGTGATTCCTTTTACAGTGGCTCTTTTCTCTGGTCTCTGTTATCACGTCCTTCTCCTAAAGCAACGAACACAGAATGGCCTACCCCACTAAAAGTCTAAAAGGGCCGAGAGAGAAAAGTAAATAAAAAAATATTCATCAATATTTCCAAAGCATTATTCTATCACATAGGTAGAGTAATACTTCACAAGATAATGAAAGGAATAAGTGTAAAAATACATGCAGAGCTTGGGGCAGAGTGTGACAGAGGAGGTGCTCCATCACAGGGGCTAGCCAGCTTGCTCCCCAGCAGGTAAAGAGTTCATGGCTTCTGCTGGTTTGTGCCGTATCCGGTCCAGCATGGCTGCTGTGGGCACTGACTGTCCTCTCTCCTTCCCCTCCCTCACCTTGAGAAAGTGGCACCATCATGGAATCAGAATGCACATTTATGTTAAATGAATTGACAAAGGCCTCTAAAAGAATAATGAGTTTAACTGGGAATAGGGCATTGCAGAGGGAACATGCGTGCCATAGCAAACTGTGTGTTTTCAAGGAGGTAAAGAAAGACAGAGGGTTTTAAAGGAAGAGTGATGGAGGATTACATGATTGTTTTGGGATAATTTTCCTTGGCTACAAGGACCAATAGCAAGGGTGATGACAGTATGAAGTTAGTTGCTGGGTAGATGTCCTCACAGAAGTATTTTTTTAAGTCTGTGATGGCCTCTGTGTAAGGCTGTGGGTCTGCAGGGTCCTTTGCAATAGTTCTTGTTAACAGTCACACATGTGAGAGAATTCCCCACTTGATGGCCTTCCTCAACTGTATTTGTCAGGGTTTTTTTTTTTTTTAACATAAACAATTCATTTTGATTCTGAAAACTTACACATTTCTTATACCTTTCTATTAAGAAGTCAAGAAAGAAGCACCACTCCACAAATAGTTTACAGATCTCATACACAGCGAGTGTTAGCTACAGAAGCTGAGTAAATGACAATCCCGTGGAGGGGTTAAATGTGTTTAAAGTGTCTGAGACCCCACTTAAGCTTTCACAGAGTCCTCAGTCAAAGGTGTATCAGTGATGATTCTATCCTATCTACCTGTTTTAAAGGAGTTGCCATCATTTGGCTTTGTGTTCTAGTTAACTGTGTTTTTAACCTCAGCTTCCTGTTAGATGCACATACCTTGTGGTCTGAGAATGGCTGCTGAATTATCTTCTTGATTTCTTGGTTTTATATGGCTTTCCCTTTATATGAAAAATATATATTTACTCCAATATATATTTGCACTGCTTGACTCTTATCTTCTAGACCTGTCTGGATCTATCATTTCTGCTGGTTTTCATCTAAATGACCTTCTGCATAGGAAATACTAATTGTTTCTTCTCTGGGCGAGGAACAGAATGTGATACTCCAGTTTGGGTTCACTCAGCATCTTGAGCCATGGAGGTGCCCTTTAACTTCTATGGGAAGTTATAAAATTATTTGTGGGAATAAATGTAAAACACCTAGGACAGTAGCTAACACATACTTGGACCCCAATAAATAACAGCTGCTGTTTTTACTTCTCAGCTTCCCTCTGGGATAATCTGCATATTTAGGGTGGCGCAATAAGAGAGAGCTGCCTTTAGAAACAGAAACGGTCCCTGGAAACCAGAGGGGGCTTATTTCCACCTGGCATGGGAAAGGAGAAGAAATTTACTGTTTGTCTAATTCCCTGAAGCCCACACTTCGTATATAGCTCCTTTCCATCTTGGGTAGATGGCAGGAAGGAGGAAAACTGGGCAGAGGGAATTGGAGATCACTGGTTGGCAAAAAACTCTACCACTTCAATGCTGGCATTGGTCTGCACTGAGAAGCAGCTGACTGCAACCCTGAGTGGGTCCTCGAGGAAAACAGTGTGGCCAGGCTCTAGCCTATAAATCAGATCAAACGCAAGGCCGGAATCTTGGCATGGGAAAATAACAAGAGGGTCTCTCGATATCAATTTTTTTTTTTTAAAGAAAATGTGAGTGGATATCTTCTCAACTGTAAGATATCTGGAGGTTGGAATGGGAGAAGGAGCCTCCCTAAATCTTACTGCAGATTCCCTCTGAACTTTGGGTCCTAATCTCCATAACTGGTGGCATGAAAATATTCTACAGTATTAACCAATACATTTTCATTTCTAGTTATTCCCTTTTTTTACCTCTTAGTCCTTTCCCAGCTATTGCCTTAGTAAAGTGTTGGTAAAAGAAAAGCAGAAGAGTTTAAAAGCTTCAATGTTTGAGTATCTAAAGCCAAAGCCTTGAAGGATGGTGATCGGTCAGACATTGGTCAGAGCAGTCCCCAACCACCACTAGATAAAAACCCCTGAGATGGGCAAAGGAAAAAAGAGAATCAGAGGGTGGGATGCAGAGATAAACTCTGGTGTGGGTCCTTAGAAGGTACCTGTCCTCCCAGGGTACAGTGACTTAATGATGGAACCCACAGGTAGATTAGGGGATAATCCAAGAGTACTGTTAACTTGTGTCTTACTGCTTGGTTAGAGCCTGGAGAGTTGGTAAACTTTGTAGACCCCACCTAGCATGGGAGGAATAGATTAGAAATGGCTGTATGGCATTTTAGGGGGTCAGAAAGGTCCTGAAACAGCCTCATAAATTTCCAAGAGTCTCCAGCAAATGTGGGCAGCAGCTGAAATTCCTCTGAACCCCAGAAGAGAGCATGAAAGTGGCTGAGACAGAGCCAGCTCTGGAGATCCCCAGTGATGGGGACTTTGGTGATGCAGTGGTGACCTCACTCTGGTGTCTGAATCTTGCAGATGTGTTTTTTTGGGGGGATTTTTTGTTTGTTTGTTTTTTGTTGTTGTTGTTTACCTAGTAGAAGAAAAAAGTAATGGTTATAATTTCTTGAGAAGCTCAAACTAATACTTGCCCAGGGACAATTTCCAGCCCTTTACTTACAGACTCTGCAGGACAAGTTTTGTTGGTCAGCGCTGTGGGTTTGCTGCCACTCCTGCTGAGACAATGACCACTGACCACTTCCTGACACACACACACACACACGTGCACGCACCTGGGCAGACTGAGTCCAGAGAATTCTGCTGCCAGCCTCTGAGCTGGCATTTCCCTGGTGGTGGCCACGTTTGATTAGTGGTGTTTGGACACAGCCTAGTCCCGTGCTGCCCTCACCACCACCACCTTTTCTGACTTGGATACTGGTGTAAGCAAACCAGTGTCATGAAGCCTCAGGGTGGGCAGCCAACCAGCATCTGCCTCAGACATCACAGTCTCTGTGAAACCTGAATCACTTTATGACATGAGCATCTTGGGATTAACAGGGCACCCTATACTTGAGAGAGGCCACAAAGGGTGAGCAACGTGACGGCCTGTTGGGACGATGGGAAGGACGCTCCCAGAGACTGGCTGTCCCAGCCATACTGCAATAGAAAGTTTTCTGTGAAGAACCAAAAGAGCTTTATTGATCCCCAGAACCTACCATTTCCATCACCACCATTGAATGTCATTCTCTCAAGACTGGAAAAGGAGAGACTGGTGCCCTCTAGTGGAGACAGAAGTCACAGCGGTGGGCGCGTGGACCCCAGCTCCACCCATTCTTAGGACATACTTTGAGTGTCTCTTTTTCTTAAAAATGAGATAAAATCGTACCTACCTTATAAAATTGTGAGGATAAATGTAAAACACCTAGGGCAGCAGCCAACACATACATGGACCTCAATAAATAACAGCTGCTATTTTCACTTCTCTGCTGCCCGCTGGGATCATCTGCATATTTGGGTAGAACAGTAAGAGGCAGGAAAAACAGCATGTCTCCTGGCACCATGGGTCACTCGATCTTTCCATCTGGCATAATGAGAAACTGTCCTGCTAAATTTATGAAAATGGCCTTACCCCTCAGTCTGCGCCTGCCTTACTCTGATGGGTCTTCAGGCTTTTTTCAGGTGCTGTTGTATTTCCTTTGCCTTGGTGGGGATGGGGGTGCATTCAGGAGAAATTTTTAGGGTCTACCTTGAGGTCCTTTTGGAAAAGGAAGCTTAAACCTCTTCCCAGAAGAGTGGAAAACACTGCAGGGTTAGGGTACAGTATCCCAAGTCTGTCCAACATAATGTGCTGGCCAATGTCCACAGTGACCTTTGGAGGAGGGGGGGGGTGTAGTTTCCCAGGCTCTGAATGTTCAAGGTGAGATAACCCTAATCATTATAAATGGGCCTCAACAGAGCCACAGAACAAAAGACTGTTGACCTGGCACTTCTAGAAAAAGGGTGGCCCATTCTGCAAAGTTTGCCCTGCTGTAGTGGATTGAATTATGTCCCCCAAAACTATTGAAGCTTGAATTATGTATTAGAAACTTAGCCCCCACTGTGCCTGTTAAGATGGTGGGAAATCCAACTATGGTAATTGAAAGGTGGAGCCCTGAAGGAGTGTAGGACCTTGCAATAGTGAATGGATTAAAAATGGTGGTCAGGGGCGTGGTTCTGAGGGCTTTAAAAGAGGAGAGTCTGTCTTGTTGGCTCTCTCTGCTTCCAAAATCTTGCAATGTAAGACCCCTGGGTCACTGTTGCCACCACCAAGACCCTCACTAGATGTGTTCCCTGGACTTCAGACTTCCCAGCTTCAGAAACTCTAAGCAACAAATTTCATTTTCTTTATAAGTTACCCAGTTACATATATTTTGTTATAAGCAACAGAAATGGACTAATACACCTGAGTAGATTCAGAGGGAATAGGTATATAATTCAGGCTATATTCAGAGTGTCCTGGGAGAACACAGACCTTGGAAAGGGGTAAGCAAGAATTTAACCAAGAGGAAGAAGGACCCATACTACAGCCAGAAATGGGTCTCAACCTGAAATTCAGGATGTCCCTGAAGTACAGGGAGTTTGGAGGAGGGCCTTGAATTGTTGCCAGAGGAGATGACGTTGGTCTTTCAGCCAGAAGATGCCTATGTTGAATACTCCAGTCTGCTGAGAAGCATGCACACTGCACTCCAGAGCTCCAAGAAGACTGATAACCCCAAAGGCCCTGCAGACCTTTCTGCCACAGTCTTCTCTGACACAAGGGGTCAGCTCTAGCCAGATGGACAAATCACAGCTGTCTCCTGGAAGGATGGACGGAGAAGAGAAACAATATCCTCCACTTCCCCAGGGGCTGCAAAATCTTATGCAGCCTCAGGGATCCCTGAGATCCAACCTACGTGAGAATGAAATCTTGGTAGCTCCAAACAGATGTTGGGTTCAGGTTCTGTTCCATATCCACTTATACCTCAGATGAGGAACTGACTGCTGATTTCACTGTGAAGACAAAAGAAGTGTGGTGGATAGAAAAGACACTCAAATGTGGGAGGAAGGCATGCCAAGCTTTTAATTCTGTCTCTGCTACTTACTAGTAAGTGACTTCGAGTAAGCCACTTAATCCCTGGGGCTCCAGTTGTGTCGCTGGGTTGCTGGGGAATCCAGAAAGATGACAAATGATTGTAGAAAAGTATTGGTAACTCTAAAGTCCTCTCTAGGCATAAAGGGTTATCAGTCCAGAGTGGCTGTATTGAATTAGGCTAAAGGGAGGTGGAAAATAAGACACTTCGAGTTCTGATGTTCCTCATGTAATCTTAGCAGAGATTTGGTCAATCATAGATGTGTATGATTGGAATGGCTCTGGGTATCAGACCCACCCTCTGGCTATGTTATCTACTGTTCTAGGCTATTACACAGAAATCCACTTAATGAAATTAAAAATATTTAATGTACTCTTATATGTGTAAGGTATATTAGTCCATTTCTGTTGCTTATAACAAAATACCTGGAACTGGGTGATTTATAAAGAAAATGAAATTTATTTCTTACAGTTTCAGAGGCTGGAAGCCCAAAGTCCAGGGAACACATCTAGTGAGAATTTTGTTTGGTGGTGGCTTTACAGTAACATAAGGGTCACATAGCAAGGATGGTGGAGCAGAGAGAGACTCCCATGTGCTCTCCTTTTAAAGCCCTCAGAGCCACGCCCCTGACCACCAGTGTTAATCCATTCACTATGGCATAGTCCTACAATCTGAACACCTCTTCAAGGCCTCACCTTTCAATTACCATAATAGGATTTCCCACCCTCTTAACACTTCCACAGTGGGGATCAAGCCTCCAACACATGAAACTTTGGGGGGACACAATTCAATCCCCAATATAAGGTGTTATCGTAAGCACTGTCAGGGTTGCAGAATTAAATAAGACACAGATATTAGCTGTAAGGACTATATCAACAGAGGAAATAAACTCATGAACCTAAACGTCACTACCACAGAGTATAAGTGCTAGGAGAGCAAAGGGTTGTGGGATCTTGTGGGAAACTATCACTCCTGGTGAATGAGTAGCGGGGTGGGAGATGGGGAAGGTGCAGCCAATAGAGGGTCTGAAAAGATGTTTTAATACAATCATCCTGGGAATAACTGGGATGGATAAGATATCACATGGGAATTATCATGAGAACAAGATATTGAGCCATTGGCCGAAGGTCAAGCTCAATGAGCTAATCCTAGACAGCACCTTGTTTCTCTACGATATTTGCACTGGATGTTAAAGGATGGGTAGGATTAACTAAGGCAGGCAGTGGGGTTATATTAGGGATGTCAGGTGGAAGGAAATGAAGCTGTGTGCCCAGTCATGCTCTATGTAGGTCATGATGGGGGAAAATTAGAGGGTGGCCAGGAACTCAATCCTTGATCACCAGGGATCCTTGAAGACCCAAATCCTGTCATGCCATTGTACCCTCCTTCCTGTGTTCCCACCCAGCCCTTTATTTAGGGTAGATGTTGAGAAATGAAACTTCTGGATCATACTGCATAAGAATTTAAAATTCCAATAGACATTGCCAAATTGTCTTCTGGAATGACTGCACCAGTTTATACTCCAGCATTTGCTTTGTGCCAAAATTTTAGCTGAAAAATGGATAGGTAAAAAATGGCCTTTAAAAAAAAGAGTGCACTTCCTTGCTGATTAGTGAGTTTGAATACTTACAGGACATTCGTGGCTCCTCCTTTCTGAACTGCCCATTCGTATCATTTGCTCAGTTTTCTGTCAGACTTACAGAGATGCTGATGGGAATGTCAGCCCCTGGAGTTGTGATTCAGGAACTCTAGTTGTTTCTCTTTTTCTTGTTGGTATGTAGGGATTCTTTATATATTTTGACAGTAATTCTTCATCATTTATAGATATTTCAAGTATTCTTTTTTGATTTTTGTATATGCTATTTTAGATTGCACAGATATTTTAGTTTTGAAGTAGCCAAATCTATTTATTCTTTTACTTATGAATTTTTGCATTTTGGGTCTTTTTAGAAAGTCTCCAAAACATGAATACATTTTCCCCATTTTTTCTAAATACTCTCAACCATGTAAACCATGCAAGATTTGTATTTTTCATTGGTGAGTGGTAAAGAATCAATTTTCTTTCCCAAATTGTCTCCCCAAACCATTAGTTGAATAGGCCAGTATTTTCCCAATAATTTGAAATGCTCCCTATTAACTAATATATTCGGAGTGTCTCTTTATGAATGCTATGTTGAGCCTTTGATCTATTTGTCTGGTCCTGTGTGAATGCCACACCTTTTAAAACACCAGAGCTTTATGAACATGTTGACTTTGAGAAGGCTACTCCTCATTCGTCGTTTATTTTTATTTTCAGAATTACCATGGCTATGCTTGAGCACTTATATTCGAATTTTGCAATCAGTTTGTAAATTTCCATAGTAACTCTTTTTGAGATTTTTTTGGGTATTGCGTGAAATTACAGATTCACTTGGGAGAAATTACAATTTTTCAGCATCTAACCATCCAAATCTAGGAATATGGTAATAGTCTCTATTTTTAAAGTATATCACTTTTGTCTTTGAGGACAGTTTCACAGTTTTTTTTTAAAAAGTACACAATGCCCATTTCTGTTGGGCTTATTAGGTATTTTTATAGGTGACGTGTGCTATCATGAATGAGATAGTATCATCATTATCATTATGATCGTTAGTAAGTATAAAATAAAAAAAAAACTTTGTAAATGAACTGGGATAAGTATGATCTTTTATGTAGCTATGACTTTTGCATTTTGCTTTTTTAGGAATTTGAAAGTCACTCAGGCAGAAAATTTATGTTCAGCAGTACTCAAGCACAGAACCTTGTCTATACCCAGTTTCCCACAGAGAGAAGGATGTGCAGATCTGGGCACATAAGGGGATAATCATGAATCTGAGCCTATATAGAGAAGTGGTGAACACTGATTCAACACATTACTAATTTATGCACATGGCTACGATGGTCTAATGACCAAGATCCATTTACACTAGTCTCTAGAAAAGACTGAATTATGGGAGGGTACTTAAAGTTCACACAAAAATTCATATGATCTTTTAATTCTATTTTTCCATGAACTTCTTGAAGTACCCTCATATTTAAAAGAAAAAAAAAAAAAAAACCAAGAATCTTCCTAGTACCGAAAGTTTCAGGTAAATATCTAGAAAGATCATTAGATCGTTTGCGAACGTGGTTTGTTCTGCGGGCACATTTTAATGCAGCTTGAAATTCTCAACGCTAACCATGGTCTGGACTCTAAGGGCATTTCAAGTGTATGGTGGATACCGAATGCCCCCTTTTTACTTCTGCAGTGGCTTTGTAAGGACACTTCTTTTTCATGCGTGAACACATGGAAGCAGTTGAGGTGCTCTTTCAGGCCAGCAGCAGCTTGCGAACCTCACTGGCAGCCGTCTTGGGACAGAGGGTTTTATTTTCCTTTGTGACAGGAGTGAAATAAGAGCTACTGGGAAAGACACTTTTCCTCTTTGTGATTTTACCAGTGGTAAAATAAAGTTTTGTGGCTTTCTTATCTCTACCTCACAGAAGTATTTCAACCACCTAGGAGGTATGCCAATGTAGACTACCACCAAAACTCACAAATGAAGAGCTGCATAAAATTTGTGTAACTAACAGACACCAATTATGTTGAGGCTTTTAGAATGATCAACAGTAAACACAGATTTAGGAATAGAAACTTAGACCTGTGTTCACAACTATAAAAACAATTAGAGTATTGGACATCCCCAAAAGGAAAAGGAGAAAGATGCTTTATCACTCAGGGTCCATGAATTTGGACCCCACTAATCACTACCACTTTGTTGTAAAATTCATGAGAAATGAATAAAGCCTATTTACTCATGTTTAAAGATTTTTTGAGCCAAATCTGTATCTGACTATTAATATACCTGGAGAGTTTAAGGGGAAAAAATTATTTAAATTTGTGAAGTGACCATATATATCATGGTCTTTGCCTACTGTTTAAAATAAAATTCTCAAACCAGGAAACATATTACCCAGTTAGGACGTTTGCTGAATTGCCTTTACCACAAAGTACTATGTCTTTTACACATCTATTTTATACAAAGATCAAGACGATTTGTGTCCGTGTGTGGTCTATAAAACCACTGTAGTCGCAGTTTCTTGGAGGTGCATGGTGTTCATAAAGGTTGGATGAATGCTGATTTTTTGAAAAGAATTAATACATAATTTGAATTCAGAGTACAAGCTTTTTAAAAATATGATCCAGCTTGGAGAAGCGTTTCTGAAATACCTCTGGGGAATTAATTTCTTTTATTAATCCAATCAGCCATTCGATGTCATTTTTCCAATTTAATTACATTTATCTGCCAATGGGTGTTTCTGCTCCTTATGCCTGTAATTTCAGCGGGTGCAAATGGCGATGGCAAATAATTGTCCTCAGGGAGATAACTGCTGTTATAATTATTTACCCATGCAAGTTAGCTCTATTAAAAATTTAACTGTCAGATGACCTGGAAATACAGGAGAATGCGTTTTCTATGTACTCAAGTAAAAGAAGAGCCCTTATACTTCTTGACATTTTCTAGGTGCCAGGCATAGTGCTGAGTGCTCTACATAACTATCTCACTGAATCCCCACAGTCTTCCCACAGAGTGGGCATGATTACCTTTGCCTTATCGATGAAGAAACCATGGTCAGAGGAACCTACATTCAAACCCAAGCTGACAGTCAAACATAGGGTGCTTGCAAGGGATGCACAAGGAGAAGCCTTGTAAAGACTCTGGTCCAGTGCTTGTTCTCTTGTTACTGTTATCCTGGTGGCTGTTCACAGATATTTTACTTCTGCAACCACAACTGTGCCTTCTTTCAGAAGTCTGTTCCCATGGGCAGGGAAAACGTCACACCTAGAGCCTAAATGAGAGCCCTTTCCTTTGCAGCCTTTGCACACCACCTCCTGGAGAATGCCCCATGGGGCTGCCCCATGCCTTGGGGATTCTCCCCTCTGAAGTCACGTCACTCAACAGGAGCACTTGAATATACACGGCTCTTTTGGGGTCTCTATTATATGGAAGCTTGTTTTTCCTCCAGAAGCTTGTTTTTCCTCAGTCTGGTTTGTAAGTTTATTGAACATGGGGTCTCCGTGGATCTCTCCACAGGGCCTTAGAGGGTATAGGGGCTCCAGACCAGGCCCAGGATCAATACTCATGAGTACAAAACCTACGAGGAATTAACTACCTGAAGGTTTGAAGGTAGCCGAGGGCCCAGGCCAAGGCGGCTGCTCGTGATGAGACCTTGGGAGACATCCTTTGGGGCGGTGTCATCTCTCAGCATTGCCACCTATTGGTGACAATTAGTATAATGTGGTGGTGTGGCATGCTGGAGGAAATCTTTTGGGTTTTTTACCTTTTCTGAAAAATTGGCACTACCACCTCCCTCCTCCCATCCCACGTCCTCCCCCCACCCCCAAACACAAAGGGCTGAAGAAGGGATGAGAGGCCACCTTTCAGGCGGAGAGAAGTGATGTTCACGGAGAGGCATCATCTGCTTTCCAAGGGGGTCCCCACAGCAACTGCTCGTAAAGTTGGGGGCTGTGCACGACTGCGTGTTGTCCCAGCATGAGGGCTTGCTGACCTGTCCTGTTGCCATCAGGGCAGGATGAGGGGAGGTGTGGACACTACACTGGTGAGCTGAGGCTGTGGAGGAGGGAGGCCAAGACAGCCCTGGGAAGTGACCTGTCACACAGCAGTGGGAATAAGGGCCCTGATCATACTCCAGGTCCAGAGTTCAGGCAAGGGGGGAACAATGAAGATGGGGCTGTGGGTTTCCCAGGGCCTGACAGTGCAGGGCAATTAAGCCCATGGCTGGCCACTGAGGCTCTGTTGAAATTGCGGCTGCCTCTCCCAAAGGAGCCCCAGCATTGAAGGGAGCTCCCTGGGTTCGAATCCTCTTTCAGATGGGCTTCTTGGGGCCTACCAACCTCCACAACAGCACTTTATGGACGGTAGATCAGTAGTGGTGGCCAGTGGTGGCAGCAAGCTGAGCCATAGGCAGTCTGGCAAACAAGCCTTACCTGGAGCCGAGCACAGGCAGGGAAGAGGAAGGGGTAGGAGACAGCAGACCATGCTTCACCTCCTCTGCAGGCCCCCAGAGCCACAGGTCCACCTGCCCTGGGGGTGAATGGAATGTGAGGCTAAGTTCTCAAAGTGTCAGAACTGGGACTTAATAAGGGAGGCAAAGCTGTTTTAATAAGTAAAAATGACTCAAGGATTTAAGGAATTGACTGAGAAGTCATTAAGGGTGTAGATACCCAGCAGGAAAGGTTTCCAAAGAGAGGAGTGGTAGCAAATATTGGAAAACAGAAGCTGTTTTGTATTTATATGGCCAAGGATGAGACTTCTCAATGAAACTCATTTCTTCTTGAGCCCCATGTGGGACTGACACTGGGTGGTACATACACTGAATTCTCACAACGTCTCTGCCAAGCAGGCTGTCACCATCCTGTTTCACAGCCACAGAAGCACTGGGGTTTAGAGTGATGCTTGACTTGCTAACCTGGCAAGTCTAGCAAGCAGCTGGGCCAGGATGCAAACACATTACCTGTTCTTTCCACTAAGCCAACCTGCTCTCTGTTGCTGTTATGTGCAGAGGACTTCACAGAGTCCAGTCCAAACTAACCCACTCAGCGACATGGCCTTGCTTTAAACTTGACTACATCTGTTTGACATATGGAAAGCAATCAACCATCTTCCTCAGCGTTCATTTTCCTGGGGAGCAAAGGACGCCATGGAGGGTGGGACCGAGCGAGTGCCTCCCAATATGCATTAAGACCCTTCCTCACCCCAGCACAGTCTTCATTCTGTACCTCTCCTCTCCAGTCACTGTCTCGGTGATGTTTTCAGGATTGATCTGCTGCTATCATCTGAGAAAATGATTGACAGTGATAGGATCCTTCAAGAGTGACATTGACAGGTGCAGTTGCAATGTCAAAACCTCACCTCTGAAGTCCTGCTAAGAGGAACATCTCTGTAGCACTGCGTTGTAATGTCTCATCACATGCATGCAACCTGAGCTCAGCAATGATGGTTTCAGAAACAGTGGAAAAAACTGCCATTTTCTTTGGGCTGTTTTCTTTTTTAACCTTTATTGACTACTGATTTTACTATGAAAATATGGTTGCCTCAATACAGAATAATTCCTCAAAGAAACTATAGTGTAGGACGGAGGATGAGAAAGGAGGAGCTGTAACCTGAGGAGTGTGAAGTGGGGGACGGGCTTTCCACCTCCATCTCACTGGGAAGACGTTCGGTTGCACCTGCGTGTGGCGGTCCAGTCCTCAGCGGCACGCAGAGAGGCCTCGTAAGAAAACGTTTCCTTTCCAGAGGAGACTGAGGCTCCTGCCATAGGAGTTTGAGTCCCTGGCTCTATTTTCTATATAGCTGGTCAATCAAATTCATGCATTTGTCACTCTGCCTTTATGTCCCAAGTTAGTTGTCCTCTTTATTTCACCCTTAATTTTCTTATGAGGAATGGAGAAGTGGGATTCTGGAAGATCTGAGATGCCCTCCTTTGGGGAATCCCATAGATACGTGTTCGTATATTTCATAGCTGGAAATCCTAGAACTCAGGAAGGTTAAGATACTTTTTAAAGGCTTTCTGGAAAGCAAGCCGGTCTCTGCCCTATGCATTAACTGTAAACACTTCTCTCAGAATTACAGAAGCAGCTCTATCGCAATATTTCCTTCAGTTACAAAGCCTAAAAGAAAAAAAGCTCTTTGTAAAGGGGATGTGTGAGTTGTTCTGAATCCACCTTACGGGCCACAGAAAAAGGCTGCTTTTATTTTGCTTGAACCAAATGCTTGGGTGCATGACTAACCCTTTCACAAAGTCTGGGAGAGGGGTCAAGTTGGATTTTTGGATCTGGATCAAGATGAGCCAAGTGTGTGTGTATTTCAAGGCCCTGAAGGCCTGTGGTAGCTGATAGGGCATCGGGAAGAGACGGCATTTGTGGTCTAACCTAAGCTGTCTATTCTCCCTGAGTTGTTTGAACAGCGTGTGTGAACAGATCTCTCATGGACCCACTGAAATACTGAAAGGTGAATCTCTTAACTCCAAATAAATATGTCTTTGTGAGGTTGAGATAAAATGAGAGTGAGTTTTCCTGAAGTTGACCACCTTTAGGAAGGAAAAGGCAGCAACGGAAAAGAAATTGGACTGTAGACAAAAACAAGTGAACTTTGGGATTGAAAGCACTGACCCTACTTCCTTCTTGTGCCTCCATCTGAATTTCCAGGGCAGACGAAGCCAAGCTCTTGGGAGGAACCACTAATCACCTGTTTTGCTGCTTCAGCATCTTTTCATGTCAGCACTGATAATGTTGAAATTGCATTTTCGTGGGATTTTTATGCTGGAGAGGATAAATCATGTTGCTTTGCAAAAAATAAACCATCACATAAATAACAGGCCTAGGCTAAAAAAGAGCCCCATGGAATTGGGCCTTACAGAAGGTCAAACACACTGTTTCCTGACCTCCTCAGATCCCAGCATGAAAAGACCAGTCGGGGCTGAGATGGGTGCAGTCTTTGTTGTGTTGGTTTGACAAGCTTTGACTTCAGGTAAGCACCGCTGCAAAGGACGACGGGGCTGTAGAGGGCAAGGTCCAGGCTAGACGGGGGCATGAAGAAGATGCACGCATACAAGGGCCAGCCCCATAATAGGAGTGGAACCACCCTACAACTTTTGCCCAAAAAACAGTAGAGATAGGATTCTGGAGCATGAGTTCCTGGGGCTCCAGCCTGGCTAGCAGAGTTATTCAGTGGGGACTCTAAGATGCATGTGAGTGACAGGTGTCAACCTGTCCATATGAAATAGGAGCCCAGCCAGTGAACTAATAAGTATGTGGAGGTGAAGGCAGGCAATTAGGAAGAGGCCTGGCAGTGCATGGGAAGGCCACCAGAGCTTCATCCAAAGGGTGAGGCTTGTGAGTGGGTCTGTGGACCTACAGAAAGGGAGCCCACTGCTGTAGTTGCTGCTGAGTAAGCAAAGAGCCCCACAGGCTACTGGATCTGAGGCTGCTTTTTGGTTGTTCATTCATTCATTTGTACACTGAAGATCCACGGACCACCATTCTAGGCAGTGGAGATATCCCGAGGCAAAGCCATTCCCTGCTCTGCCAGGGCTTACAACAGTGGGAAAGTCAGAGAGGAAAACCAGACAGTGACAGTACAGGACCACTAAACATATCATCTGTAGCTGTATCAGGGCTGTGGAGCACCTAATTCCTACCAGAGTTTGGGTTGTAATGAATAATTACCATTTCTGTGCTAGACATTGCACTTGGCGCCTTCATACATGATCCCATTTAAGCCTTATCACAGTTGTTTAAAGCAGAGGTTACCATTCCCATTTTACGGATAACGAAATGGGGGTGCAGAGAAGTCAGATCATTTGATCAATGTCACACCAGCAAGTGCTGCAGGTGGGAAATTGAACTCAGGTTTGTTTTGCCTCTAAGGCCTGTGCTCTTTGGAACATCTCAAAGCCCATAAATATAGAAAACACACAGCCAGAAACACTCTCCTGAAGAATCTTTTAGGATCGTCCTACTCAAAGACACAAGAGAGAAAGATAACAGAGATTACAGCATGAGACAGAGGAAGAATTAAAATAGTGCCTTTAATATAATTTTCAGCAAACGTACAGTATGTACTTTACATCACATATTTCTAAACTGCTCATCTGGAAAATATAAGCTGCAAAAATACAGAATTCCACACTCAAAAATCTATTGAGTATGTGCTTTTTTCCCTCCATTCTGTAAAACAGGGTGATTTTTCACCCCCTCCTATTAAAATCCAGCCTCAGCTGATTTTGTTAGAGCTGTCGGAGCCCTCGCACAGAGAAGCATTCCCAAGAGGGGATTTTCTAAAGCATGTCAGCAAGCCACCCCCACAGGAACCAGAGGAGGGATGGGTGGAAGGGAATTTGCACACCAGGTCAACGTTACTCTTTAGTGACCCAGGAAAAAGGCTACTCTGAGGGCTGCTTGAAGGACTCCTGACACAGGTCACCTCCTTAGTCCTTGTCACAGGCCTGTGCTTGGGGCCTCAAAGGACCACACACTGGCTGGAAAGTCCACATGGGGACCCTTGGGTTCTTGGGTGGGGCAGAGCACGCTAAGTCAGGCCCGCGAGGTCTGTGGGTGGCGGTGGGCTGCTCTCTGCAGGAAGAGGAGGCCTAGGCCCTCAGCTTCTCACAAAGGAGTCTTCTGAAGGTGAGTGTGACTCAGGGCAGGTTTTCTCAGTCTCAATGTCTTGGTACTCTGTGCCTAAAGGGGGAGGAGGGAAGAAGAGCCAAGAGGAAAAAGAGATCGGTCTTTTCTGCTTTTCCTACTTTTTTTTAGGCTTATATAATATAATAGCATCATGGCTTTCCAGTGGAATAAACAAGAGTAGGAAGTTGAAGCAATAAAGTGTTGGTTTTCGCTCCATGTAACCCCAAGGGCCAGATTCCAAGCCAAAAGACCTTTTCAAAGGCCAAATCTTTCTGAGAAGGATATGTGTCTGTGTGTCCATACAACATCCAGGTGGATTAATAAGATGCATCCCGGCCATTAACTTACTCTCAGGTAAATCCCCAGTGACAGACGAGCTTGTTTGCTAGGACTGTTAAGTGTCACTGCACATCTCTATTGAAGTGGTCCTGAGTGCCAGAGAAAACCTCTGGTTCCCAGTGTCATGACTTGTCCTGTAGCATTCTGGACCAGTTTGTTTTTCATTCAGCCACAGATATTCACCGCATGCTGAGTGAAACAATCTGCTCATCGGAGCAAGGTTGTTAAGCCTATGTCACTCTTACAAAATAGATGCAGTGGCTTCATGTAAAAGGTATTAAAGACCCAACTAGTCCCTGTGACAATTCGCAAGCAGTACAGGTCTCATTGACTATGACATACAGCTTTCTTGTTAATGACAGGCATGGTGGGGCCACAGAAGTCCCCATTCATTTGTCCTCTTTAAACTTTGACCTGGTGGTACAAAAGGTGACAGTTTGGGACTGTCACTCCTTTCCTCAGGATTTTGAAGCTGAGACCTGGCTGACAGAGAAGGAAGCCCATTGATTCTGGGCAATCAGGAGAATCCTTCCTCAACTTTTTCAAGGCTCAAGTTGTTACAGTCTTAGGGCTTCTGCTGGCAGTCTTGGAGGTGAGAGTTGAGGACGGGACAAAAGAGAGAGAGCTCGGGCTAGTTCTTGCCCAGCAGAATGAATAAGACAGAGGATAATGAATGGCTGAGAAATTGCCGCTGTGGAAGAATGAAGGAGGAGTGTTTTTAAAGGTCTCCATAGTTTAATTATTAAAGTGAAACATAGTTTTTCTCATTTTAGATTCCTGTGTCCATAGGCAAAATTTTACAGAGGTTCTCGTCTCTGGCTCCTGGCTGACTTCTGCATGCACTTATAGACTCCTGCGGGGGATTCCCAGTGGGAGATGTTCTGTTGGCTTCACAAAGGCTTCCTAAGAAGGCAGATGTGTGCTGTCACTTTGGTGGCTGTGGTGTAGTGAAAAGAGAGCACTGGTTCAGGAGTCAGACCTGGCATTGGCTCTCAGTGACTTTTCTAACTAGCTGTGTGAACTTAGGAAGCTTGGATTTGCTGAGCTTTAGTTTTCTGACCTGTAAAGTGGGGGAAAAAACTTAACTCATAGGGCAGGTGTGAAAGCAATACCCGGGATTGTGCATCATGGCATCTGGCATGTGGGTAGCAGGCTCTTAATGAACATGGGCTCCCCAGCCCCTTCCCTCCCTTAAAGTGCTGGATTACAGCACAACTTGTGTGTTCAGTTGGGTTCCTCTTCTAATGAAACTTCCTACAGTGCTTATGTATAATTCATTTTATGCCTTAGATTATAAAGTCGAATGGTCTTGCCAAATGTATCTCCATGAGAGCCATCTTCTACTAGGTTAGCATGAATTCAAAAAATCAGATTAATAGGATGGCAAAAATCTCAACCCACAGAATGTTAAACCTCTGGAAAACATACTATGTTGTCCCATTTGCTCATAGCCAAAGAACAAAATCACTTCTACTTTATGGAAAAATATTTGAAATCTATGATAATCATCAACTCCAGATTGACCTAGGTCTTTATTATAAAAGTAGAAATGTCTAGATATTCTGTTCTTAAAAGCTTGGAATCTGAGACTAAGAGTAAGACATATCCAACCAGTATCTAGCTTCAGTCTGGGGTCTCCCTGCTGGAGCCAATGACTAGTACCGAGAGGTGCCTCCTTGGCGTCTCAGTGCATCTCAGTGTGTTCAAAGTGTATTGCAGAATGCATTAGAGAAGAGGAATCTCTGTTTCCTCTAACCTGTCCATTTCTGGTAGCACACCTCATATCAATGGATCCCTGGGATCAGGGGTTAAGACTAGGAATGACACCTCTAGAATCAGTTGCCGCAGCGTTCTGGTGGCTATATTAGGGGGCAGGTAAGAGTGCAGGGCCCCATAGTCCATTTGGGCTAGAGTATTCCCGATGGGCAGTCTCTAAAGGTGGGGAGGGGTCCCTCCTGCCTTGCACAGTAGGGATGAAGTACCCATTTGGGTAAGGACACAGGCCTCGGATTCACAGATCTGGGTTTGAATCTGCTTTGTAACCTTGAGCCGATTCTGGGAGCCTTCCTATTCTCATTTTCCTCCCCTATAAAATGAAGCAAATAACAGTTCCTGCCTCACAGGATTATTGTTGAGATTAAATGAGCTGGTATATGCGATGCGCTCAGCCTAGCAGCTGGTTCATAGTAAGTGCTTGATAAATGTTAGCTACTATTGTTATTGGCTATCATTAGTGCTTACCAATTACTCCACCTGGCAAATCTACTGGCTTTAGAGTGCCAATGTTTCACATTGGTGGGGAGGAAGGAAAGGATTTGAAATGCTATTCTGTATCTGAATTCACTCTCTCTTTCCTAGGTCCCATATTTCTCCCTCATGTGCCCATTTCCATCATTTAAGGAAAAAAGGATGATTACTCTAGTTGAATTGCCCAGTGTCAGAGCTGGAAGGGACTACAGATTGTATAGTTCAACTTCCCCACATTACACAGGAAAAAAAGAATGTTGCCTCCAATTTTAAACTGACAATAAAATGGTACTTACCACATTCTAGAAATAAATGAAATACCTGAATTACATTCTTGTGGTCAGGAATGTTAGAGCTGCTGGACTAAACGATCGTTCCAACACACGCCTCGGCCCATGTGACAGCAGAGTCCTCGGTGCTGGGATCTGCTTCACCTATACAGCCACTAGCGCCCCCAAACATGCAGTGCTGCCTCCAGAACAGAGATCACCACACTACGGCCCTCCCTTGGCCAAATTCAGCCGCCGACTGTCTTTATAAATAAAGCTTTATTGGAACGCAGCCTGTTCATTGTTTCGCCCATTGTCTATGGCCAAATCCAGTTGCCAACTGTCTTTATAAATAAAGCTTTATTGGAACACTGCCTGTTCATTTGTTTACCCACCGTCTATGGCTGAGCTCACACTACAACAGAGTTGAATGGCTGCAACAGAGACCGAATGGCCCACAAAGGCTAAATGTTTTCTATTTGGCCCTTAACAGAAACAGCTTGTGAACCTGCTTTGATGGTGCAGGGATGTCTTCCTCCTTGTCCTCTCATCCTGTCTCCCTGGCAGACACCGCTGCTCTTTGGTTCTACTTTTCTAGACCACCCCCCCTACAAGCCTTCCGGATTCTCACTGCCATGAGGCAGAACTTACCACCTCTATACATCAGCTTTCCTTATACCCAGATGGGACCTAGTCTTAGTAGTAGTATTCCATTGTTTTCGTTTGTGTTTGGGTCTGTCTGGCTCATTGAACTGTGAACTCTGGAGGGCAGGGACTGTGTACTTCTCACCTTTGTAACTGGTCCAGGGCCTGGCACATTGCCACAACTTTAAGGAAAGGAATGAATGAGTAAATACTAGT
The DNA here is from genome assembly GCF_027409185.1 of Cynocephalus volans. NCBI lineage: Eukaryota > Metazoa > Chordata > Mammalia > Dermoptera > Cynocephalidae > Cynocephalus > Cynocephalus volans. The sequence continues at coordinate 50,959,556 of NC_084462.1, forward strand.
GTAGAATGTATCAAGCTCATATGATGCACCCCCGAATGAAACTAAACCTGCAAAGGAAAATCGTGTATCATGTGGAAGCTCTCTGAGAAGTATGAGTTCTTGTCCCTGCCTCCAAGGCAGTCAGATTTCTGAGGTACAGGGCATCTTTGCTTTTCTGAATTGCCCATTTTAGGTTTTTTAACCCATGTCATCCCTGCCATAATAACCAAACACCCTGGGTTGTTGAGGTCACTTGCAAATGTGAGGAAAGGGAGCCAGGAGTGGGTGCTCTGTGCAGTAAGTGTGGATTAAACCTGTTAATCTAGGCAATGGTTCCATAAGAAGCACTGGAACAAAAATATCTTCCTTGCATATTCCATCAGTGAGAGATTCTCGCAATTTACTCTCAAACAACGATGATACCCTAGGGGGCTGGGATCCAAAGGGTGCCATTTAGGGCCAGTTGTCTAATCGATTAGGTCCTTACAGCTGTTCAGAGAGTAGGAGTTCACAGTGAGTTGGGAGAGGTGGGTGTAATGAATGAGGAGGAAAGGGGAGAAAAAAGGATAAATACTATAACTGGGTTCTAAACTAATTTTCCAGGCCAAATTTAATTTCACCAGTGCCTTCTCTTGGAAAATTTGGCACTTCCTAGGTATTTGACCTGGATTCTAACCTAAGGGGGAACAGTCCCCAAAGGGAAACATGGATCCTGGTTCTGAGGAGGCCAATGAGAAGGCCGTGGCATGAGCCCAGGAGAAATCAAGCCCCCTGCTGTGTGTCTAGTTCTTTCCCCTGGCTCTATCGAAATTCCTGGTTCTCCCAAGCCACCAAAATAGATAAGAAAAGCACAAGGCAGCAAATACTCTCCCATCTGTTGGACTGAAACACTGCATGTCTGGGTTTCTCCTCATCTAAACCAAACCAAATATATACACGACAATAAAAGAGTGTAGCGCCACCAGGCTGGGACAGAAACTTGTCCTTGTCTCTCTAGTCTCGACTGTAAGATCAGCTGCATTGATTTCTGTACACTGATCTTTACTGCTGAACACTGCTGAGTAGAGCTTTCAGGACTTCTAAGCGGTGCTTAGAACAGATCACACCGGCCTGACAGGCCCAGCCTGGTGGAGAAAAAACCACACTTCCCAGGACCTGAAGCAGCAGGAAAACCAGACCGGCAGGCCCATAGGGAGCCAACAACTGTTCCTCAGAGAAACCCTCTGTGAGTGACTAGATATATTTCCACTTTATGTGTTCCTCAATGAACGGTCTTCTCTGGAAGGTAGTCCATTAGCAACCACAGCAGAATCTTTTTTTCTGAGAAAATTGCTCAGGAGCAAGTGTGGCTGTCATCCCGGGGACTACCTGGTTGCCCTCGTGTGCAACGTTTCTGTGGGTTACCTCAGGCCCGTGGGCTTTCCAACAGGAAGGGTTGGGACACTGTGCCATGTGTGAGCGAGTGGAAGCTCGAGGTCATTATTGGACACAGAGAGGTGGAATCGAGATCTGAATGTACAGATGCCACTTGACCAAACTTTAAAAGCCATGAGTACAGTAAGCTATTCCACTGTAAGGTGGTGAAAAAGACGTGATTTTTATGGACTTTTTTGGTCTCCCTTGCTGCTTGGAAGACACTGGCAACTCTGATTCCTTAGAAGCTCTTGGTTTCCCCTTATTTTGCCTGTTGAGAGCTACTAGCAAACTCCTTAGGGAGACTAAGGAGGATTCTCTTGGTTCTGCATTAGCTGTGAGGTAAGCCGCCATGCTGTGGCCTTCTGGAGGGGCGGTGTCCCCAGGGTGCCTGGGAGCTTGCGGCCTGCCTTGGAGAGAAAAGAAAGGCTGCAGTCCCCTAGAGGGAAACACTTTCACAAAACGTGCTTACTTCACATGAGGGAATAATACCGGTACAGAAAAGAAAACCTTCTTGGTCTATACGGAGGAGTTACAAAGATCTGCCAAAAGTTGCAGCAAAGACACTTTTTCATCCCTCCCTGGGCATGTTCAACTGAGATGGAGGATGGACTGCAGCAGAAGAGAGAAAACTCTAGCATTCACTTTCAGGGTTTATTCCAATCCTCACGTTTTTGTTTTCTGACCAATGCAGATCTTAAGAAATCTTTTCATTCAAAATACCACTCAAAACCAAACCGATAACCAAGGGCTGGATCTAGTGTTGTACGTACAATGATTCTTTATAGTGCAAAAAGGAAATCAAGACCAGAGTCATGTTGATGAATGGGACTTTAAGTTTATATCCAGTTGCTGATAATAGCCCTGGAGTTGTTTTCCTTTGTCATCCTAACACCTCTTCTCATTCATCCTAAAATCTTAGGAAAAGAATCCAAGATCCAATGAGTTAAAAAAAAATATCTTTTAAAGCAAATAGTCCTGTGAAACACTAGGTCGTAGGGCCTCAGTGTGTGTGTGCTCACTTTGGAGAGCTATGCAATAATATGTGAGGGCAGTGAGCTATCAGCAATACATTCTCAGAACAAAATTAAACCAAAGCCTGTACAGAATGGTACCAAAGCCTTAGAGTGACAGAGCATACATATTTTATGAATAGGTTGGAGAACCACCCCCGCTCATTAGTTAACATAGTGGTGAGTGTCCCCATTTTCGTGAACAAGGACAGACTGACCCTAAGCAGATGAAAGGACTGTTTTGGAAACATCCTGTCCCAGGTAGCTGATCACGGTGGCCCCCTACCGTGACATAGCTTCTCATTTGGTCGTCCTTGGTCGGTGCTTCCTCCAGTTTTGAGCTGTCATGCAAACCTCCCCATTTACGATGTTGGTTAAAAATTTGGCACAGCACCCCTCCCCCATCATTTTCTTTCCTGATTCTTTTGTTGTCTTGGGGGTAAACTGCAAATATGTGTTGGAGGTAAAAAGCAAACAAACCAAAGAACTTTGAGGTCTTTACCAGGGTCATGAATGTGGCATGAACAAAGGCCCCTGAAGCAGCATGAAGGGTAAGTTAACTGGGTCCTTATATGCATGCCCTCACCTAAGTGCTGTCCCCTCACAGAAATGGCCATCTAAAACTTAGTCCGCTGATTGCAAGAGGTTTTCCCACACTATTCTTACCCCAAACAATGACAGGTTCGTTTTCTAACCGTTTGAGGTTCAGTCACTTTCAAAACACATGCAAAAGCCTCTTAGTTCAAGACTGACCCTGAAAGCGACATTTTCATGCAATAGACATGCTTCCAAGAGCTTGCAGGTCTATTCATCATCACAGACACCACAGACTGCTCAACAGCTTGTGCTAGGGAACCGTTCTTGCGTTCCTATCCCCAGAAGCGCTGCACCCATTCACGCAAACCCACATCTAAGTGTGTCTCCTCCACAGGCAGAAAAGAACGTCTCCTGGAATGTAAAGCATGAATATAAAAGGGCTTCCCATGACAGTGATCACTGAATCATGGGGAATAAAGCTAGAAGGCAAATTTGCAATTCATCACATTATCCCCCGTTGTCTCAAATGTGATTCTTTTAAAGGCAGGCTCATATACACTCTTTTTGAAGTATTTTTTTGGTTCTTGTAACACATTGTATATTCTTGTGTTTGCAGAATATTTGAATGAGGATAAGATGATAAAAATTACAATAGATTAATTGCATCCCTTGAATCACATATTTTTGGTTCATTAAAAAAGGAGAAAAAAGGAGAAAAGTAAAAGCAACCAGCATAACAAATCCAGCCTATAGAACTGTTAGTGACTGATGGGTTAATACAGATTTTAAAGTAGTTAAAAATAGCATTAGAGGAGTGTACATACAACAGTTTGAAATTCATATGCATTGTATCGTTCTTTTTAAAAATGGCAAAATGTTTGGCAAATGTAAGCAAATGACTTGGATTATGTTGGGTCTCACCAGCTCTGAGCAGAGTCAGTCATAGCCAGGTGAGGCCCACTGCTTCCTGAGGTCGCTCTGTGGGGCTGGGGGAGGTGGGCGCCCGCCACCGGGGGGGTGCTGCTGCCGGGGCAAGGGAGGTGCTGGCCCCCCTACCCGGCTCCCCCTCAGGCCCTCGGTCTTGAACGTGGAAATGGAGCTGGTGAGAGGTGCCAATTACATACTCCAGCACAGATCACCCATTAGCATCGCTGAGAGAACTCTGGGGCCTGGAACCACATGCAGACTGGGTGAGTCGTCTACACAGTGACCCATATTGCAAAAGTTAGAGAGGGGCGGGGCTTCCACCCCTCCGCCTTGCGCGCCTCCCACGCGGAGGGAGAGGGTGGCACAGAGTGTGTCACTAGTGCTTAATCTGGCAATGTTCTCAACTCATGTTTTTTTTTTAGTAGACTTGTTTTTAATGTTTTTTTGTTTTGTATGTGTATGTATATCCAGACATGTCCATCCTCCAAGCTGGCCACCACTGTTCCCTGAATTTGGCAGTGCCTGTTGCTTGCAGCTGTCGGCATCCTGAAAACCATGAGGTGCCTTCAAAGCAGACTCTGAACCCCAGCAGTGCGAGCGTCCTCCAGGACCCCCGCCGCACGTCAAACGTGTGATCCCTTGCTCTCCTTATTCTGAATCCTGTCTGGCTCTGATTTTGAGAAAGAGAACAAAGGTCGTGTGTGTGTGTGTGTGTGTGTGTGTGTGTGTGTGTGTGTGTGTGTGTGTGTGTGTGTGTGTGTGTGTGTGTGTGTGTGTGTGTGTGTGTGTGTGTGTGTGTGTGTGTGTGTGTGTGTGTGTGTGTGTGTGTGGTTTTTTTTGGAAACCTTTTTTTTTTTTTTAAGAAAAGTGACCCTTTGATTACTAATACAGAGTTCAGCCCTCCTGTAGTCACTATAAAACGGACTCCATGTTTTCACACCACTCATGATCTTCCAGGTTATAGATAAACTTTGTCCTATGTGTCTGATGTGCGGGCACAGGGTCCCTCCCCAGATTGTCTAGGGTCAGAGTAGAGGCAAAGAACTCACTGGTGCTCAGCCCGCCCTCGTGGTTTTTGATGTAGCGTTTATAGTTTTTCCTCAGGCACTGCCACGTGGTGGTGTAGAGGATGAAGGCGAAGGACTTGAGCGCAATGGCAATGCTGACGTACAGGTATCTGTAGACCACGTTGTCGTAGAGGACGCAGGCACCTTGCTCCCCGCAGAACGTGCTCCAGAACAGGCAGGTGGAGTCGATGCCAGCCCCAAAGATGAGGGGTGGGGGGATGAAGCCTGGCAGAGAGAAAAGAGCGTTTAAGGTTCTGGCTCTGGTGGCTGGTTTTGTGTAGCGACGGGCTGTCCTGTTCCCGTCCGTGCATATCTGCTCTTATAGGACTGCGGGAGAGCATATCCGACTCTGCGGCTACACAGCACAGCGCTTCAAAGACACACTCAGGAGCCAAACAGCGTGAGTTCGAATCCCAGCTCTGCCCCTTATCCACTGTACAAGCCTATAGATGTTATTTAAACCCCCCCCCCCCCCCATGCACTTTAGTTTCCTCGTCTGCAAAATGGGGATCGGATTTCTGTGAAGACTGGCTAAATTAATACATGAAAAGCACCTAGAACAGTGTGTATTGTGCCTGGTACACGGTAAACACACAGAAGTGACAGCTGCTATTACTGTTATCATCTGCTGAGAGGTTAAGAAGGAAAAGATAGACTTCCCTGAAGGGAAATAGTCTTTGTGTCAAAGAAGTACAACCTCATAGAGGGACTGCAAAGAGGCATCGTGCTGTAGAAACTGTTCACTTACATGGGGCTTGTGTGTGTTCTTGAGTGGCGGGACCAGGAGCCAGAATGGACCAGAAGTTGAACATGAGTACACAGTACCGTGTGTGTGCGCACGTGCTTCCCCTAGATATCTCACCACTGGATGAAAACGCTTTTCCTTTAAAGCTGGGAACTGGTTTTAAAACTTTCACAACAGAGCATTTCAGGCTCCTACAGAAGTCATCAAAAATGGCAGATGAGATGAAACGTGTTCACCATAATATAGTTCCACGTTACTCTGTGTTTCTTTGCCTGCTGTTATCTCCTAGCTCAATGGTTTTTGATCCTGGCTGCATGTTAGAATCATCCAGGTGTCCCATCCCAGACCCATGAAATCAGAGGATTTGGTGTTTGGCCCAGATATCAGCATTTTAAAAATAAAACATTACCAGGTGATTCTGGCCTGTTGGAGGGGTGGAGGTCAGGGGGAGTCTCATCTGTACCATGAGAAAGCAATAGATGAATCATTAATACAGATTAATTATTCCAGAAAAAACACTGTCCCCCTGAGGCCAGAATGTGGTGCCAACCGCCTTCAATGAGAGACCTGAGAAGTGGGAAGTGATCTCTGGAACCAGGTGTGGACATCCCTGGGACTCCATGGCCAGGATACTGCTATCCAAGTGTTTCATTTTTTGTTAAGGAAGGTCCCTCTGAGAATATGATGAGATGGAGACCCTTAGCCCAGAAAAATACACCTACCTACAAAATCAAACACACATTGCAGGGGCTCATAGGCCCCTGAAGTCCATCTGTGACCCCAGAATAAGAACTTCTGCATCACAGACGCTGCAGCGACTCCATCCGAGGCCTCAGAGAGCAGCCTGGGAGGGGAGGGCCAAGGAGGTCAGCACGCTTCCCTCGGATTTGATGACAGGCTTGGGATGGGGTGAGAGGGACCGCATTGTCCTGTCCATGCTAAGGAGGCTGGCAGAGCTCCTGGCGCCCCAGGCCTAGGTGCCTCAGCACTTCTCACAACTCTCCAGCTCTGGCACTTGTTACCCCAAAGGGAAACCCCCGAGAAGGATTCTAGCTGAAACCTCACTAAAAATTCCCAAGCAGATTGATTTAATAAACTCCAAGCTCAAAATTCTGCTGCCAGGTCAGGTTGTGATCCTGCTCAATGGAAAATCATATTCCCAGAATATGCTGTGGCTGAACAGGCTGCCAGGTGTTTGAGACCTTCCTTTGGGGACCCTGTGTGTTCTCCCTGTCCCCAACAAATGCCTTCTCTATTTCACTGAAAAAGAGCCAACTGGAGGAACCACCATGGCAATCGTATAATAGAAACAAAGCCACACTTGACATTACTTAGGTAAAGAAACGCAGATCTGGAGCCAGTTTAAACCATGGGTATATCTGCAGATAAATGGGACTAGTTTGCTTTGTTTCTGTGGCACAGAGGACAGTGCACGTCTGTTCACGTTTCTATTTCTAGGGTTTAAAAATGCTCCTCTCTCCTCTTCCTTCTCCCCCTTTTGCCCTTTCATGAGGTCATTTCACTTTGTCCTAGCTACCCGTCACCAGGCAATGGGAAGCTAAGACTACAGAGGACACGACGGTAAAAGCTTTGCCATGGGAAGGATCAGATGGTATAGGTACCCCTTGTTCCACAATGCAGGGGTTCCTGGATGCAAATTCAAGTTTGGCAAATCAGGTCATTTTTAGCACACTGAAGGAAATTTGCAATATAAAGGAACCATTCAATAATACTTAAGCCAAAATATCCCTCTAAAATGCCAATACGTAACTCCTTCACATACCTGTACCAGAGTAAGAATTTTTATATTATGTAGTTGTTTTTAAACCAGGGAATACCTGTGTGTGCTAAAGACGTCAGTTTTATCCTGCCTACTATGTGACCTGGGAGGAGTTAGAAACAGCATTTAAAGTTAGAAATTAGAAAGTGAAGTGCCTATCAAAATTTTTCAAGGTATACTCAATATTTTGGAAAGCATTTGTGACAGACAAGGTATACTCAATATTTTGGAAAGCATTTGTGACAGACAAAAAAACTTTTAAGGAGCCAAAAGCCTTGGGGCAAGTCACTTGATATTTCGGTGCCTCAGTTTCCTCCCTTTAAAATGGAGATAATACTACCTTGCTTAGTCAGGATTAAGGAAAACACTACACAAATGAGGTGTGTGAGTGTTTTGCAAGGGCTGGCCCTTCCACGTGGCCAGAACTTTTGCTACTTTGTTCATGTTGTACAGGGGATTTGGGGTGATATTTTAGAATAAATTCTAGGTCAAGTACTGCAAGTATAACCTTTATGAGATTCCTCACATTTCTGAATAGAGAAACCATTGGCTTTCTCTTCCACCAAAGGAGAGCTGTAGCTTTCAGGCCCTAAATTCTAGGTGTGCTGAGAATACCAGAGATGAAGAACTAACTGGATCTTTTTTGTGAGAAGGCTTTGCCATTCTGGAACTCACCTAATCAGTCACAGAAAGGAGTCCCACCCTGTTGACTAATTTTCACACCCAGTGCTCATCCTTATGTTTATCACTAAGACCAAATCAAAGCCTGGAAAGTCCCTGCAAGAAGCTGGTTGCCCAGAGACCAATGGAAGACTTCTACACTGTGACAACTGCAATGGTAACTGCTGTCAACTACCCCCCCCCCCCCCGCAAGGTATAGGGTGCTCTAGATCCATTATAAATCCTCTCCATAACCTCATAACATCCCTTATTTTACATATGAAGAAACTGAGAATGAGAGAGATGATTTGATATTTCAAAATCCCAAACCCAGTAATCCCCCCTTCCAATTCAAAGTTTGTTGATTTAAAGAGAAGATTTTAGAGCTCTTAAGAGAGATTTCCAGGGCTACAGAGAACATTTGATTTGCCCTTATGCTAAGCTCCTGGGGATAACTGACTTGAGGAAGGCTGGTTTTGAAGCATGCAGAGGGTGAAACACACAAGGGTTCTGATCTTTGCAAACTGCTGAGCCCGCCCTTCTCCAGGCTTGTTAATGCATGGAAAAGGCTGGGAGATTTATTTTGTAAACAACCTCAGTATTTGGCAAAGCACCTTAGGCAGATACTTATCATCAGGAAGAGACTCAGAGTCATCACTTGTCCTTGTCGCCCTTTTTTTTTCAGACAGGGAGCTCACATCTGGAGGTTGCTCGGTGGTGGGGAGGAAACGGGAATTTTGGAACCAGAGACAGCTGATATTGGACTTGGACTGAGCTGCTCAGGAACTGTGTAACCCTGGGCACATTACACAGCTTTACTAAATCTCAGTTTTACTGTTTATAAAACACGCACAATCATACTTTCTTGAGTATTTCTTTGAAGGATTAAATGAGATACATCTGAAAACGCCCTCACTTGCTGGGCTCTCAAAAAATCTGGTTTGCTTCCTGTTCTGCTTTTGCTCTAAAGCTCTTTGAAGAAAAGAAAATCTGTCCTCTTTTAAACTACCACTTCTAGAGAAAGAGTTGTAGAAAACCCTCCAAGCCAACCTTCAGTGAATAACCCCAACTGGAAAGAATCCTCCACGTCATAAGAATAAGGAAGTTTTGTAAGATAATCAGGTGCTTCAAGAAGGGAGGCCAAGTGGGTAAGGTGTACTTTAGTGTCCACTCCTGCTTTCAGCACCTTTCCTCTGTTAGGCCCTTAGTTACCTAAGGAATGAGGAGGGGGCTGATGATGGTGTAGTCTTCAGAAACTGTGTTTTGAAGGAATGCTCTCTCCCCTGTGTCTCCTGGGCAGGAACTTGTGGAGGAAGCAGGTGTTAATAGGGTCCCACCACTGGGGCACTGGGAACCCACCATATGCTGGGGAGGATGTATCTAGGCTCAGTGCTGCTATGGAGAATATTAAAAGAATTAAATCTCACTTTCTAATACTCTCTGGCCCAAATTGCAGCTATATATATTTCAATGCAAAAACTGCAGGATTGTTTAAGGAAATTAATTGTCTCTGTTTTCCTGAAATCTATTAACAGAGATTAAACCTCAGGGCCTTGTATTTTAGCTATTTAATTCACTCCCCTGTTTGAAAAGGCTAGGCCTATTTATATTCTTTGGTCTAAACTTAAGAGGTGAACTGAAAGGCTTTTGTAAGAAAAATAAATTCACATTACTTTATGGGACAAAATGGAAGCTGAAAATTACTCTGCCATTTACATTTAAACAGATATCCATTCCTCTCCAGCTGACCTGCCAAGACTTGAATTCACCATGGAATCTCTATTCAACCTGGTGGAATTACTGTCATGTCCAGCACCAGCTAGAAAGGGGATGTCGAAAAGTGTACTCTCCCAAAAGGATTAACGAGTTTCTCTGCTTCATCAATGCCAAAAAAGAGAGTGGACTGTTGCCATTGGCAGCCATCTTCCAGGGACACCTGACATTCACTTTTCTTAAATCCAACAAGACTGGAGGAGCTACTATGTTTTCATTTCATTCCTGGGCCCTTTGTTAAAGCCACCAAGGCTTAAGAGCTTAAATAACTTGCTCAAGGCCACATAGTAATGACAGAGCTGGACTTAAACCCAGGTGCACCTGACTGCAGCAAGGTCCATGGTAAATATGTGAGGTCACCTTAGCACAGGTAAGGAAAGCACACCCCGAGTGATGCAGGCACGTCAGGAAGTCAGGCACATCTTTGAGAGAGCCCGGTGCCTAGACGGTGCTTAATAAACGTCCCCGGAATCAACAAGTGCGTGCACCAATGAGTGGAAGGGATCTCGCGTGCACCCCGACATTGAACCCTCCCACCCGAGGTCCCTGGGCACGCGGTGCTTATTGCTTCCAAAGCATCACTTATGTGCTCATTTCTTCACTTGCCCATAAACTTCATGTTCAAGACGGTGCTCACAGCAGGGGCTCAACAAATGTGTGATGAGCCACATCTGGAGTTTCCAATTGCACTTTCCTAGAGTGATGCGTGAATCACCCAAGACCTGCCTGCTCAGGAATGACACCTGTGTATGTAGGTGCACCCTGAGAGTGACCGTCCCAATGCTTTTTGTGAGTGGATTGCTCTGGAAAATGAAGAGCAGGCGTTGGTGGGTGGAAACAATACCCTTGGGACACCTGATTCATCACCGTGTGTTATCTTATTCTGTCAAAGTCTTTGCTGCAGGCCCAGTCACAGGGGCTCCGAACCTCACTTCCTCTTGACTGCTGTTGCTTCTCTTTTGTTTTCTTCTGGGCGGGGTTTGTACAGACGCTGTCTCCACCATGTGGCTCCCATGTGCCTTTGTCCTTCAGTGCCACTGCTCACCCCCACCCCCCACCCTGGTCACCTGCTCACCTCCACGCTGCTGCTTAGTTTTCCTGCATCCTGCCCAACCACCCCACACCTTGCTCCCAGGCGGGTCTCCCACAATCCGAATTCTGAATGCGTATCCACTCTCCACTCTGAAACCCTCATTTGCTCAACGTTGGCACCTACTCAGCCAAGTAGAATTTTTTTCCTTGAAATTCAAGGTCCTCTATAACTCTTCTAAGCCTTTACTTTCCCCATACTTGCTTCCTTCTACTGGTGCCCCTGAAGGCAGGATCCTGGCTCCTGCTTATTTGTATATCCTTTGCAGCACCTAGACAGTGCCTTGGAAAGAAAAGGATCTCAGTATATATTTCCATGAACTGAATTTGGTATAACACCCGTGACACACAGTAGACCCCCAGGAGCAAGATTCTAGATCAGACCCGTGAGCTGATGGCTTGCCGACAACGCAGAGAGAAAAGCTGTGACCAGGATGTTTGCAAAAGAATGAAGGAGTCAATTACACAAGGAATTCTCCTGTGTGTAGATTGTCCAGTTCGTTCTGAATTGACTGACCCTTCTCTAGCTCAGTGTCCTCCTCCTCAATTTTGGCCACTGTCCTGGACAACATGAACTTGTCCACAGACATGGATTACACACTCTGGCCTTTTAACAATGACTCCTCAATGTAGAGTCGGCTCACGGCTGTTCCTCTCTGGCAGCCACACCCTGGGCTCTGCTGTTTCTCAGAACCGCTCCACCTCTGTAACGTCAAAGTCACTTACAACTAGTTCTTACAGTTGCTTTATCTCTTTGTCCTTTCTCCTTTCTGTACATCTTCCTTATGCAGCTCAGGCCCCATGGTCAATCACTGAAGTCCCATTTTGATCCTCGGTTTCTTTTCTTCTACCACCTGCTGGCCACTGGCACCACCCTGACCAGTGCCTCTGTGTCCCTGCCCTTTCTACCACATCCTTTCCATTGGTGTTTAAAGCAACAGGGAAACCAATCTCACATTCACTTCTAGGTCTTGCCCTCTTTCCTTCCTCACCCCACAGCCAAGTGTCTGGAAAGAGCGGAATTCCATACGCTTGGACCCTCTGAGGATGAAGCATCAAAGACTGCCCCTCCATACATGCACTGTCCAGTACGACAGCCACAGGCCACATGAAAACCAATAAAAATGGAAGAAAATCAGCTTACAAAAGCCACACATCAAGGGCACCAGTGTGGTCTAGCAAGAATTCACCCCAGCCAACGCACAGGACCCTGGGTGAACCATGAACTATTCCTATCTGCCAATGTGAAGAACGAGGGGGTTAGACTTTATTCTTTCTATCCATACCAGGCCTTGAAACATGGGTCCTATAGCACGAAGGTCACATTTGCCCCATCCTGGAAACCCAAGATAAATAAATCAGTTTGGAAAAATTTAAAGGATGCAAAGTTTTCCTTTTTGAGGCATTGTGAGAATTCCTCTCTCTCCCAGCTGGCGGCCCCATAAATGAAGCATTTCACAAGCTGCTCATGGGTTGCTTTAATGAGGATGCCAAATCACACCATCACATTTTTTTTTTCCCCTTTGGTGTTATCACTTTTCCTCCTTATGCTGATGAGAATTCAGGTGGCACAAAGACAAGAATAAATGAAAACTTCGTGATGTCCAGGGAGTGCCTGTGTTTCATATCTAAAGTATCTCTTTACTAATAAACTTCATGGCAAAAGAGACAAACCCAGGAAATGGGACAATTTCTCTGCTATTTACTTACCTGGAAATAAGCATCCCATTCATTCCCGGGAAATAAAGAGGTCATACGTACCTAACAAACGAAGGAGGAGAAAAAGAACTCCCAGGGCGTACGACTTGAGTTCAGGGCTGACTGTCCTATGTGCCAAGGGATGAAGAGGGAAAAAAAAATTCTTATCATTTCATTTTAATTAACAGACCTGAGTCATTTGCTACTATGTCCATCAGAGCCTTTCTTTAGAAAATTACTAATAGTTCTTTTTTTTGGTTTCCCTGCCTAAAGTAGGAAAAATAACTGCAACTGTGGTGCCAAGATAAGTTTGGGAATTTAACAGTGTTTTTTATTAACTAGAGCTAATCTTGTCATTCAAAGGACAGAATGCAAATTTGGTCATAAAGTCTACATTAAAAGACACTTTGCATTTGCCGGGATGGGAAAGTATCTTAAGTTGGTGTGGCACATGTATCAGGAAAACATCAACTAAGAAAATCATTATGTTTTGCAAATAGGCTGAAACGAACACCTTTGTCACTTCAGGTCATTTTGTGAAATCCACCAGACTAGCATGGTTTCACACCTAGATGAGCCATGTGGGAAATAACCTATTCACCTATATCAAATTTCAATACCTTTTAAATTGGAAAGGTACCTTCCTATAGTCATAGTTCTTTTGATTCAATCTCCCTGGACTTGGGTTTAACCAGGATAGTCCCTTAGAATGATATCACACATTTCATAGAACATTCTCAGAGTGTAACATTTTCTGGGAGGGGAGTGACAGTAGAGAGAGGTCTGGAAATGATCGGTTGCAGACAGATGAGTCCACACAGCTGATAACACAATCTCCTTTGTAATACCTCTGCTCTTGTAACTAGTATTTATTCAGCGCTTGCCTTCTCTCCTGGAGGCCAAGGACTGTATCTTGTTCTTCATCGTGACCTAAACCCTAGCACCGTGTCTGACACACTGCTGTGCTGGGTGAATGTGCACAGGGTGGATGGGTGTGCAGATGTCTCCCACTTACGCCCCGGGGCAGCCCTCTGGCTCGGTGGCAAAGGAGTGTGAAGAGAGAGTTGAATGACCATATACACATGTGCTTTGAGTTATCCCTGAGCAACTCTGGCAGAGAACCTTGCTCTTATCTGTCCCCATCATGAGTCCCTAGAGGAGAGGGGGAGGGAAGCACATGACTACATCTCTTGGAAGGACTTGTATTAATTTAGAAATTAATAGGATTAGTGTCCTTTAAGAGGCTCCAGAGAGCTCCCTTGCTCCTTCCACCATGTGAGGACACAGCAAGAAGTTCACATCTGTGAACGAGGAAGCCCTCACCAGACACTGAATCTGCTAGCACCTTGATCTTGGACTTCCCAGCCTCCAGAACTGAGAAATAAATTTCTGTTGTTTATAAGCCACTCAGTTTACGGCGTTTTGTTACAGCCATATAAACTGACCAGAAGAGTGTAATTTTTACAATCTTTGCCCCCATTTCTGAGATTTCCTGGGAAAACCCAAAATGTGTTATTTTGGGGGATATACATATTTCCTCTCAGTTATATAAAGAATACAATATAGGTAAATAATCCGAGGGTAGCAGGTCATGACTTTCATTGAGCAAAGGGGACTCGACTCTCTGCCTTATTAAGACAGACACCAGTTCAATGTCAATGATGAGATCAGTGTCTCTGGACAGAAACAGAGTCAGTACTTTTTAGAATGTGCACGTTACAAAATCCAAGTTCTTCAAAGTTATTATTGGATCCATGGCTCCAGTTTTTGCACATTCATTTAAAGGTATTGATTTGGAAGACACATAAATAAAGATGAATTCTCCTTATCAAGAAAATAGTGTTATAATGAGCTAGACTATCACCTAAATTTGATTTCCTTTTAGCTACCATGCACTAGGAACGAAGTGAGCAAGGTACGGAGATCTCCCTTCATATACTGCTGGGAAACTGGTTCCCACAAGAAGAATAATCCTTCTCAGATCTAGTTCTAAAGAAATGGAAGGCTCCATGTGAATGTTATTGAAAGTTCTGGGCAACACCTGAGATGGAGTCTTAGCTCTACAACTTATTAGCTGTGTGACTTTGACAATACTGCTTGATTCCTGTCTGAGCCCAGCCCTGGGGCCTCAGAGGGGTGCAGTGAGTGCCAGCTTTTATCCTCGAATCCGGCCTTTCTGAGCACTGTTGTTGGCTGGTATGTCCTGTCTAGCATGGCAGTGGGAGCACTGTTCTGGGATGGGCCAAGGGCTGGTGCACATCCAGGATGTGGCCCAGACTGTTTGTGCCCTTGTGCCTGTCTGGAACATCTGTGATGGCAAATGGGCCCCAGAAGGAGAAGAAATAAAGCCCTACCTTGGCCCTCTCAATGTGCACAGCATGTGAACATGTGCCTCCAGCCCAGCATGCAGTTATGAGGTGGATGAGGCCCAGCCTAGGTCATTTAGGCCATCTGTTACTCATCCATTTAAAGGGAATCAAATATTCCCTGAGAAGCTCCAAGAGCTGTTTATCAAGCTGAGATTTGGAAGTGATTAAGATTTCAACATTCTGCATTTGGTCTGCCAGTTACCACTACTGAGCTTCTAGAGGCTGAGTTTTTGCAGGAGAGTCGTGGGGCGAGAAAAGGGGAACTAGTCACTGCGAATGGTCAGGAGGGTCATTTTTCCTGCTTCTTGGTGCCTTTTGTGTGTGAATATCACAATATAAATTCATGAGAATTTCTAATAATAAAAAATAAACTACTCATAAGGCAGCCACCCAAAACCTATAAATGAGATCTGATGGGTTTGTCCATATGCATATTATATATAATCATCTTCCATAAATAGTTCTAAATACAATAGTTCATTTCATGAATACTTTTCACATTCTTAAGAATTTTCATTATTGCATCGAGCTGCAGTACCATAATTTGACTCACTATTCCAGTTCAGGTTTCTCTGCTATTATAGTTAACGTTGTAATAAAAACCTGTCTGTATTGAGCTTGTTTTTCTTGTAGAGAAGTATTTTCTTAAGATAAATGGCAAGGGGTCAGGGGTAGGGTTACTGCATAAAAGGGTCTGAATATTTTTATTGCCATATTGCCTTTTTTAAAGGATTGATAGCTTTTCAATACCACCAGCAATTTGTGATTTTTAGCAATTTTGCCACAGCCTTGCAAGTACTAGATGTGAATTTCTTAAATTTATTTTTCAAACTTAGTATCAAATGGAATTTGCTATTGTATCCTTAACGTTTCTGCACATTCACAAGGCCTCGCTAATGACCTTCGAAATAACATAAGTACTTGTATAAATCCTCTTCTGCAGGAATTCTTAACAAAGACCAGGAAATGTGGTGGATCAGGCGAAAAGTTGAGAGAAGCTGGGTAAAGCAGCTGGTGAAGTACACTGACAAGCTTTTATTTCCAGCCCTTGGGATTGAAATGGTTTGCCTGTAGAACTGCATCCCAATAAGGTGGGTCTTTCTTTGTGTGGCAGCCCTTCCTCTGGTTCAGATGGATGTTGGGGTATGGGTCAGTTCACTTCTAGGATCCTCAAGCAAATCTAGATAACTCCGCAAATGCTAAAAGTTACTCAGGATATGACTCAATGATTCACCTTTGAGGCACCTGCCCCCAGGAGAGGTCCCTAGAGACAGGGAACGAGAGAATTACTGGTGACTCTCTTCAATGAACTACTTGTTCAAGAGTGGCCACTGCACACCTGCTGAGAGCCACTCAACACAATAACCCCTCCCATCTCTATGGTGTCTGCACACACATGGTTTTGGCAGGCCCCACAACACTGAAGCGGGCAGGCAAGACCAGTAACATCACCCCAACTTACAGATTCAGAAACAAATCGGGGGGAAACGTCATGCCCACGGTCATATGGCTAATCAGTGGCAGGGCAGGGGCTGAGCTTTGGGACTTCGCTGGTCCAATGCCATTTTCATTTGACTCCAACAGTGCTGCTCCCTGAAAAGATCAATGCAGATCCTTTCCAAAGCACCTGCAGAGTCTATTCCTGGGAGGACACAAAAGTGTGTCTTCTCCCTTGTGCCCTGCTTTCTTCTCTTGGTGTGAGGTCCCTATCAAATGCAATTGATTCCTATTGGTGCAGGGAAGCTGCGTTCCTTGCTGCAGCCCGACTTCAGTTGGCTTGTGAGACTCATGCAGTGTCCCAAGGTCTGATCCTCAGGAGATGTGCAGAAGCACAGGTGGAAAGGGGAGGAGGCGAGGTTGGCTCTTGGGTTCCGGGGCCAAGCTAATGGCTTACCTGATCAGGATGATGACCGAGGGCGTCTGCGCCATGGCACCAATCATGCTGCAGACGCACATCACACAGAGGAAAGTGAGGAAGGCCTCCTGGCACCCAGGGCTGGGGCATTTTCCAGGAACCACAGTCGCATTTTCAGGGGGGACAGTGGTGAGGCACGCACAGCCTGTGAGATTCTGAAAGGGAAGCATTCAGCCCTTTTATCTGGGGTTATCTCCAGTTTCCAATTGCAAAGCCATCCATCAGCTGAAGCTGTCACAGCCTAATTATGCATTCTGTGGCGTTCCATTAATTAGGCCTGAATAAACGAGTTAGCTTTTTTAAAGAGGCTGCGAAACACATGCAAATAAAAGAATATTTATGGGGAGGGGAGCTGATTTCCTGGTCTCCTGTGTGTTTCATTTCCATTCTTAAGAATCCCTCAATAAGCTGTATGCTAGACAAATGTGTCCCCCCAATACAATTACAGAGGAAACTGCACTTCCACAATATGATAAAACATTGCCAAATTAACACTGTAATTACTTGCCAATTTGTCCTCTCTTTTATACAGTTATAATTACACTGAAGTGTATTAAAAGGAATAAATCAGGTAACCCGCATATTGTTGCTGGTTCAGTGCTCCATGCGGCACTGAGAACAAAGGATGGGCACTGTCACGCGTGAAGTCACCCATGAGGCCGTGAGAAGGGAGCTCATGGAAAAGTGCTCTAGTGGCTTGGCAAGCGAAGAGGGCCACGAGATGCTGGGGGGGGCTGCGAGTGACTCGTGGGGAGCAGAGCTAACGTCCAATGAGATACATTTATTAATATATGATCAGAGAGAAGACAGGCGACTGCATGCCATCTGATCTTCCCAGCGGATTCTGGCCCAGCAGCACCTGTTCCCAGGCACAGTCCGGCTCGCTCACACTCACTGGGAGAATTTCTGATGGCAAAGGGAGGAGCAGGGGCTGGGAGAGGCAGCACCCAGCACCAAGCCAATTAAGGTTCCATAATAACAGTGCCGAGGCCTTTAATGAATACAAAGTGAAAACAATCATAAATGATTCATTGCTTTTCTTTCTAGGACTGCTGGGCTTTCAGAGCACACACCCAGGTAAATCCTCCTGAGGATCAAACAAATCCCTTCAGCTTTTACAGTTCTCCTCCTCTGCCCTTCCTCTTCCGCCCCCCGCTCTCTTCTTTTCTTTCCCCACACAACATACAGATAAGGGTTTTCCTATTCCATAAAACTACATGGGATGATTTCCAGGGTGACCAAAAGCCTGTGCCCCTCACTCAATAGGGCAGGAAAGGGGGGGACACATTGTGTGCTGGGCTTCCCCTTTTCCTCCTAAGTGGCCTCCCAGAGCAGGTGCCTTTGTGTAAGTGGCCCAATTGGGATACCGATACCCAAGACCCTTTCCGTCGACCTCAGCCTGGAGACTTCCTGGCTCTCCTTCAAAGCCCAGCCCAGACACCACCTCCCTTCTTGAGCCCTCCCCTGGCTGCGGCTGCAGCTCCCCTATCCTCTTCCATGGGCCCCTCTGAGCCCAGCACAGCCTCCTCCTCTTCCAGGGTCACTCCACCCCCATCTACAGAAACCTTTACCTGCTTCGTGGAGAACACAAGAACTGTGGGGCAAGACCCTCCTGGGACAAGACCCGTGTCTCGTACCTTCTCTCCCAAGCATCTCTTCCTAGCACAGTACTGAGACGTGGTATGTGACACTCAGCAGTTTTAGCATGTACGCAGGTACTTCAAAATGTTCAAAGAAAAATGGAATGTGAATCTTTCCGTGAACTTTTTGAAGACCCTGAGTATATGTGAATGAATCTTCCTCTGCTTTTATTAAGAAGCAGAACTACTTCGCCCCAAACATAACTTAAAATGCCACTCCTTCCCCTACCTAGGAGAGGAAACCCCACCCCCACCCCAACTTCACAACCAAACTTTCCCAGCTGTTTGCATCATTACCTGCCTCTCTTCCTCTCCCTGCTCTCAACTCACTCCAACTGGCTTCTGATCAGATGAATGGATCCGACTGTGCTAATCTCACCAGTGCCTGCCACATCCCCGTCCGCACTATGCTTTCTCCCTCACCGCAGCTCCTGGGAGCACGTGCCCGCTGGCCACTCCCTTCCCAGGCTCCACTCTCCTGATGTCCCTTTTCCCTCTCTGGCTGCTCCTTCTCCCCTTTCCCACCTTAAAATGCTGGAGCTCCTCAGGGCTCTGGTCTGGACTTTCTTCTCTTCTCCCCCCTGCACTCTTTCCCTACATCTCCTTCATTCATTCACCATCTCTGTACGTGCTCATGACTCACCTAAATTTCCACATCCCTCCCAGACTTAATTAATACAGGCTGAGTATCCCTAATCCCCAAATCCAAAATTGGAAACTTTTTGAGCACAGACATGATGCTCAAAGGAAATGTTCATGGAGCAAATTGGAGCATTTCGGATTTCAGATTTTAAGATTAGGAATGCTCAACCGGTAAGAACAGTGCAAATATTCCAAAAAAAGAAAAAAAAAAAAAAAATCCTAAATCTGAAACGCTTCTGGTCCCAGGCATTTCGGACGAGAGTATTCAACCTGTAGGTCCGTTCTAAGACACACAAGCATGTTAAGGTATCAAAACTGAATCCAGGAGTTAATGGCCTGTGCTGGGGTCTGTGCTGTCAACTTGGCACTACTATCCTGTCTAAGGTGGGTGGCTATGTCCCCAGAATTCCCTTTCCTGCGTGGATGACAGGTGGACAGGAGGGGAACATGGATGAGATTTAGAAGGCAGGAGCTATAGGAGGCCAAAATATGCCATCCTAAAATATGCCTCACTGGTATAAAGAATATTTTGAGCTGATTATTTTGAGAAACTGCACACACAGGATAAGCTCTGACAACAGAGAAGACATTATCATTTTGTAAGGGAAATTTACATCTATAACGGAAATCTCCATTTGTAAGCGTGTCTCCTCTCTGGAGCAGGAAGAGGATGACAAAAATCACTGGAGAAGGATCCATGGAGAAGGTACCGACTTAAATTTGCATCTTTAACTTACTCTTGTTTACCTGCTTTTCCTAGTCCCCTTCCCATAACTGGCCTTCTCCACACCCTTCTTTTTTCCGTGGACCGAGATATTTAACCTTCTGAAGGAACTATGCGATTGGTGAGCTTTGTTTGTGTTAACAAGTCATCTGTAATCAATACCTACATCCTCTCAGATTTCTGCCCCATACCTAGGCTACGGCTTGACTGTATTATATGAAATATATTTTATATTTATATAAATATAACATATAATATTATAATTATAATTATATTGTAGTATAATTATAATTTATTTTATATATTTTATATTATAAAATATATTAAGTATATATTTATTATAGTATAATAAATATACTATTTTTCTGGTTGCATCAGAAAAGTCGCAACAGGTCCCTCCCTGCTCTAAGGAGTGGAAAATCCCTTCTGAAAAGTATCCAGTCTGGATTAGGTGTGTGATCATGCCCCTAACGCAGCTGGATAAAATGAGATGTCTTCATCTCAGGCTGTGGCTGGCACAGTGATGGTGCTCATGAGGCCGACATCCTGTGAACGGCCTGAGCAGACACTGGGTTAGGCCGCCAGGGGTTTGGGTTTGCACAGCCAAGATGTGGGAAGCTGAGGTGGGAGGGCCCACAGCTGGGGAGAAGGACTGGGCAGAAACGGAATGTTTGTCTCTCCTGACCCCGCAATGCATATGTTAAGACCTAACGCCCAGTGTGATGTTGTTAGGGGGTGAGGCCTTTTGGGAGGTGATGAGATCATGAGGGCTGAGTCCTCATGACTGGGATTAGTGCCCTTATAAAAGAGGCCCGAGATACCCCTCACCCTGTCTACCATGCGAAGATCCAGCAAAAAGGTGCCATCTATGAACCAGAAAGAGAATCCTCACCAGACACCTAATCTGCTGGCACCTTGATTTCTCACAGTCTGGAGAACTGTGAGAAATCCATTTCTGCTGTTTATAGACCACCCAGTTTATGGTATTTCGTTATAGCAGCCCGAATATACTCAGACAGGCAGCCCCAGGCCTGTGAACAAGAGTGAGATGGCTGTACCGTCATTAACACTGGAAGAAGAGAAGCTGGAGACCAGAATACGATCAGTGTCCAAGAAGAAAAGCTGGAAATGGATGGGTCCCTCCCAAAGGTTCTAGGCAAATCTGTATTTATTTATTCAGACTTAATTTATCCAAATAGAGCTGTGAAAGAGGCTGGGGAGAAGGTAAGCCAAACTGATCTGGGCAAGGACCTGGGTGGATTTCTCTTTCAATTAGATGAGTCAATCTGACATAATGGGCAGGAATGGTTGGGTAGTCCCATGGCATGGGGGGCAGGCTGGGACATTCCCACAACCTTTCCAAGAAAAATCCAAGGGAAAATGCTGTGATTGTAGTCACAAGGCAAGGGATGGGAAACTCATTTATCTGGGCCTAAGTGATACAAGAGCACAGATCTACCTGGACGTTGTGCTAAGGGAGCTGTGCGGACTCTGGGTGTACAAGGCAGTGTGGTTATTAAGGAAAAATCTTCCACTGCAGATAAAGACCATGCAGTTTGATTTTTCCCAGGGTGCATAATCAGAAAAGATGATTTCCACCAGTGGGGTTTTATACTACAACACGAAGGAAAAAAGAAGTAGGGGGTATCCCTTCAGTTGATATTAACTGGGCACCTATGTGGGAACCCCAAGATCTGCAAAACCTTTGAGCAGCAGGAAGTTTGAAAGAGATAAAATGGGTGTGAGAGAATGACGCACGTTAATTTAATTCAGGAGATAATAGAGGTTGGGATCCTAATTCTCACCCTCTCCATATACAGTAGTCCTGTCTGGCCTGTCCAAAAAGCAGATGGATCTTGGAAACTGTCTGCAGACTACGGTGGTTTGAATGAAGTGGTATGCCCCTGTTGGGCTCAGAAAGTGATGCCCCAAAGTATGCTGCTTGGGACTTCAAAGTCTCCCCTGAGAGAATCTGGTGAGCAGCACATGTAGGGAAAGGCTTTCTCTGGAGTTCCCCTGCCTACCTAAAGACCAACACCCCAGAAGATATTCAATTGTTGTGAATTCTTTCCCAGATATCTGGTCAACCAGGGGAAATTTATGCATATCACAGGAAGACTAGAATTGACACCACACCCAGAACCCAAATAAACTTTGTCCCAGACTACTGTCTGTTCTTGGGCCCATTCATCTCCCCTAAAAATCATTTACTTTTCCTCTAAAATTGCCTACATCCTCCAGAACCCTCTCCCCCATGAAGAGGGTATCTAAGCTTCAACCATCTGGCCCTTCCTCGAGTTTCATATTTTGGGACTCTTGTTTACTTACTCGTTAATAAACCTGTATGCCTTTTCTCCTGTTAATGTCTCTTGTCAGTTTCTTTTATAGACTCAAGTTATCAAAACTTCCAAGGGTGGAGGGGAAGTTCCCTTCACCCAACACCCCCTAATGCTTTCTCTGGCAGTCCTCAAGATAGATAAGATAGTTAAGAAAGTGCACTGGACTCCAGATTAGTTTATGATCCCTGACCTGGCACATGTCCTATTTTCACACCCATTTCAAAAGATTGTCTTCCCAGTTCACCATTCTCTGAGAAGGAATGCAGTCCCTGCTGCCTCTGGGAGAGTTGAATTCTCCACCTTTTGTCACAACTTGGGGTGGCAGGATCTAGTTTTACTGCAAAAAAAATGCACCGTGTTACCTCATGTCGATCAGCTGACCGCTGTGCTCACAGAGCCAGCTTGACAAGCTTATTGACCTAGAGGACAGAGGGGGACTGGCTTGTCAATTCTACAAGAACTTATCCAACAGACAGACTTGCCCAAAATGACACATGTACAATCTGAGTCACAATGTGGTTAATGTTTTGCAGTGCTCTGAATGGTCATCCATAGAGACTGGTTAAAGACATTCCAGCAGGTCCACATGATGGAAGATTACATAGCTGTAAAAAAGGTAGGAGAGTACTCTTTATATACTAATATGAAAAGAACCCCAAGACAGTGACTCTGAAAACCAAAACAAAACAACAAGGTACAGAATAGGGCCTTATATGTGCAATAAAAAAAAATCCAGAAGGATATACAAGCAACCGGTGACAATAACCATCTGTTTGGCAGGTTAAGAAGTGGATGAATAGGGTACAGAGGTGGAAGGGAGAGTTCTCACTCCTTTTTCTTTACGCTTTTTGATTTTTGAATCATATAAATGTATTATGTATTAAAAAATTAAAAACTCCAGAATACTGAAAAAGAAGAAATCATTGAATGAATAGCACATCACTGAAAAGCGTACTCCTGTTCCACACTGTCATTGATTTAAATTGAGAAATGTTTCTATTCACATACAATGATGAGAATAAATAATTACAGTAAAGCTGGAAACCATAAAGATAGAGAAATTACATTCTGTGACCTTGCATTTGTCTTCTATAGATGAAGGAAATGGTACACATGCTACTTTGACAGCTCATATTACAAGAACGAGATACTTGTCAGTGGTGATTCAAAAATACTGGCACATAAAGTTTTGTTTGTTTTTTTCCACCCACATTCAATACTGACAGATCGATTCCTATTAATTGTGCAAATGAAACAAATTTCCAGGTTGAAGGATTACTCTTCTAAGGGCATGGTTTGGGGATGATATTTTTATCAGCACCATGCTCTAACCACCTGAGCCAACCAGCCAGCCCCGGGGATAATATTTTTATTAACAGCCTGCCGTGAAGAATTCAAAGGTAGAGGGTCACCCCAACATTTTGTAATACTGTTTTCACTCTTCTTCCTGTAAAGCATTCAGTTGCCAGGAGGAAATGGTGATTTTTATTAAATGTTGGGCCCTAGTCCTATAGTTCAGAAAGGGAGTTGGCCAGAGAGAGCACCAGCACGGGCCATGCTCTCCACCCTGCTCTTGCCTGTGACATCTTCAGTCTTTTGTGCCTGACACCCTAATGACTGAGAAGGCGAAGGCCTGGTGATACCAGCTCTATAGGTTGGGATGTTTTTCCTTGAATGACAGTATGGTCCTATGTGTCCCAGACACTTATGGATTCTATCATGATTCACTGAAGTTCCTCAGGCATTCTCCTGTCATTTATTATTGTCTTTTTGTAGCTTAGAATCTCTGCACCTCATTGTCCTAACCCAAGTTGGTATTTCCAGGCAAAGACCTCAGATCTCATCACAAAGGGCACCGATGGCAACTTGCAAGCTCAAGGCAAAAAAGATATTGAAAAGCGGCCAGAAGAAACAGGCTCTCTTCATCCCTTGCAGGGTCACTGGCTAAAGGATAATGGCCAAGGAGAAAAAATCTGAGATGAAAGCAAGACCCCATCCACCTTTCACCTCCACAGCCTGTAGTGCATGAGCTGGAACATAACCTGTCAGAGCTTCATTATTTCCTGCGGAAGGGGAGCAAAGGGGCTGTCCACTGGGGAACACGACGGCAATCTTTGCTCTGGCCATCTCAGGTGGGGAACAGTGGGCATGGCAAGGTGAGGCATGTGACCACAGCTCAGAATGCACGCCGGCCCCTCCATCTCTCCCTCTTGCTTTCTCTCCCCAGACTCCAAACCCAATCCCTGCCCAGATCATGAGGTTCAAACCTCCACACCCCTGCTTCCACACATTCCACGCTGGAATGTCCTTCCATGCCCAGCCACCAGACCAACCCCCACTCACCCTCCCAGATGAAGGCCAGGCCCTGCCACAACCACCCTCCAGGGAAAAATGCCCAATCCCTCCGTCCAGCCCCACCCTTCCTGGAACCAATTCCTAGAGGTGATGTGGCACCTCTAGCTCTCCAGCTTGGATTCTGTAGTGGGTGAATCCCACAATGGTTAGAAGAAAAGAGCCTGAAGGATGAATACTCGGTGTCAGCTCAGATGCTGACCTGTTTCCGGAAAGAAAAAAATTTCAGAATGTGTCTCATCCCCTCTACTAGAATAGCAGTGGTTCTTAATTGGGGGTGATTATGCCTCCCAGGGACATTTGGCAATGTCTGCAGACATTTGTGGCTGTCAGAACTTGGGGTCAGGGGAGCATATGGTGGGGAGAGGCTGGGGACACTGCTAAACATCCTACAGTGCATAAGACAGCCCCTCAGGACAAAGAATTATCTGGCCCCAAATGTCAATAGTGCTGAAACTGAGAAACCCTGTGTTGGAACAGTAGTTCTCAACCTTAGTTACATATCAAAAACACCTAGGGGCTTTAAAAAATACTGATGCCTGGGTCTTACCACAAAACGACAAAATCAGAATTCCTGAGAGTGGGGCTCAAGCCTCATGTTTTAAAAGCTCCCACGTGATTCTAATTGCAGCCAGGATGAGACCCATAATACTTAAGAGTGAGTTCCTGCACACATGCATTATGGGGTCATCTCCTTCCCTTCATAGAACCTACTTGGTGCTTTGCTCAAAGAGGTGCTCAATAAATGCATATTTGTTGCCTGGATCAGGGGATAGATTAGTCAGCAGTCATTAGCACCCTACAAACTGCTGTGCTGGACTTGTATTGACTTTCAACACTCTACTGGTGGCTGATATAACTTTTTTTTTTTTTTAAGAATTATTCAGTACATCTAAAGGATACAACTTCCAGCAGTCAGTCAGCAGTATATTAACACACTTTCCATTGGAATAATTACTTCTGAAAATGAAAGGTGCAGAAACAATCTGGACAATATATTCATGCCAAAGGAAGCTCACAAAATTATCTCTCAATCTTTTTGTCACCCCTCCTGGTCATATGCAATGAGAAGAATTAGAAACTGTGTATTAAATGCAGTCCTGGAAGCTTCTATTGCTGTCACTCAAGGAGACATAAAATAAGAAAATAAAAAACAAAATCCAAACCAGGGCAGAAAGTCTAATATCAGGAAACTGGTAATGATTACCAGATTTCCCTACAATCAGAATTACTCGATCAGTGACTTATTCACATCTAATTAAGTTATGGAAAATCTTCTCCAGTCTTGATGGAAGCTATAAAGTGGTGAGAGATGAGCAAAGATTAGGTCTTTAGTATGAAATCGGCACCATCTGACCTACCTGCCTTCCCATTGCCACACAAGACTGGTATTATCACCTGTGGCTCCCTGGGGCTCTCTGAGGTCAACATAGGGCCTCCAGCCAGGTGTTTAGAAAGCTTGGGGCCTTAATCCAGAGCCACGGCTGGCACTGGGAATGAAGGGTCCACAACAGAGCCCCCATCCCTGGAACCTAGGGAGGGAGATGCAGAGTAAATTAGCCACTAGAGCAAGCAGGGTAGGAGCCCTGCCAGGCAAGTGCAGGTGCAGTAGGAATCCACAGGAACGGTGCTAATACCATCCTGGAGGAAGTGACCAGGTGGAGAAGGCCTCCCAGCAGCAGTGAAGGAGAGCACAAGTCCTGATAGATAAGACAAGCTTAGACAGAAAAGACTATTCCAGATATAAGGAATAGCACATGCAAAGGTCCAGGGGCAAGGGAGAGTGTGGGGTGTTGGAGGAACTTGAAGCTCCACTTAGCAGATGGCCTATTAAGAAGTGGGAAGAGTACGGAGATCGAGGCTGAACAGATAGCCAGGGCCAGACAGTGAAGACTAAATGTCCTGACTGTGGACAGCATGTGTGAAGAGGTTCTCACAGGTAGAAAAAAGGTGGGGATCCCTAAGGGAGTCACGGTGGAGTTGCAGAGTGCAGAGGAAGACACTGGGCATGGTGTCAGACTTTACATGCCAACTTCCCCGCTTCTGCTGCATGACCTTGGCAAGTGACTAAACTCATCTATGCTCCACACCCAAGGCTGCTGAGAGGGTGAATGAGCTTATAGAGACGGGGCTGAGGGTAGGGGTGAAAGAACTGCTGAAACCAGGGAGAAGGGCTGGGTTCACACTGAAAAGGAGAACTGGGGATGGTTAAACAATCAGTGTGGAAAGGGGACAGAGGTAAGAGAGACGAGGAAGCTTTTAGCTTGTGGAAGACTTTTTTTTTTTTTAAATGAAGTTGGAGATAGAAAGGAAAGATTGGAGAAAAGGAAGGGGAGGTAGTGAATGTACCAGGAATATAATCTACCATTTGGCATTTTCTCCAAATACTGCAGTGGAGATTTAAAAGATTTAAATTGCTTTTTTGCTCATTTTTGGATGTCAGCCTGAGATTCCTTTGACTCTGGGCCAAGCTGCCACGGGCCATGAGTGACACACAGAAGGCCCCATTACCTGTCCTGTAACAGGCTCTCAACAAAGCTTGCTGCTGTTGCAGATTTTACAGTGGTGGTTGTTTTTAAGGCTAGACTGTCACAATGGCCCCTTTCCAAGAAAAGTGTGGCTCTGCATCCCCAAATCCCTTATCCACTTGTTAGAAGCCAGGCAGCCAGAGATCTTCCTCTATGGGGAGGGCATGTTAACTCCCACCCAGCTCTAGGGCCTGGTGATTCCTCAATCTGTGCCTTTATAATCGCATGGGAATAACCCTCCCGCCTTGTCTGCACCCCAGCAGACAAGGTGAGGCCTCAAGTAATGTGCATAAAGGCAGGTGTCTGGGGAATAAGCGATATGTTCAGAGGCAGGCAGAGGAGCTTGCAATCTGATAACTGCCTTCCATAGCTTTGCTGTTTCAGCAGCTGGAAGCAACCATGGGCCTGCCTAGGCTCTTATTCAATAAGACTCTTGTACATGCAAGATCAGGGGAAATGCAATTTTTAAGACAATTTTTTGGTCAGTGCATTCCCTGGCATAAAGACTTGCTTGGTCTCAGGACACTAGGCTATACTGAGTCAATTTAATTCTTTTAACAGGACACTAACCAAGACTGATTTATAATATAACTTTTTGGATATTAAAATGTTAATGAAATCGTTGTCATGAAAAATAATAGCTTGTGTTTTTATTTTAACCATTCTCAAGGCTCTAGCCCTATTTAAAAATTTATTTCCACTCACATAAAGAAATTGCTTTATCATCTAATTTAGAAAATCAGTTCCTCCCACCCACCCCCCATAGTGATTTATATTCTCTATAGAATATGTTAATAGCTGGCCAGGAATCTAAATGTTAAAAGCAAGGAAATATGAAATCTTTGAAAATGAAAATAAATGATCCATTTTTCTTCTCTTGGAAAAATTGCTGCTCCCCAAAGATACAGGATTTGGGAAAGGGAGGAAACAAGTAATTTCAGTTCTAAGTTCCTTGAAATCAGCCTCATGGCCTTCTTAATTTCCTTCCCATTTATGCAGTGTGTGAACATTTATAGACCACTTTGAGTGCTGGCCCCTGCTTAAGAAACCCACAGATCAGAGCAGATGACAGACACTTTTAGCACATCATAGTAGTGAAATGAGAGAATTGCTTTCGGGAGAGAAAGGCACCAAAGGACTTTAGCAGCAAGAACCTCAAAGGTGAAAGAGGGAAGGGATGGTTTCAGAGGAGGGGACATGTGAGTAGGGTATTGACAGGTGAGTAGGAGTTGTCCAACTGGAGGGTGATGTATGAAGAAAAGACAGGTTGAATGGAGACAGCTGAATACCACAGACTGAAAGGAGGTAGAGCTAAAGAGTACAGGCAGTGAAGACTCATAGGAACCAGGCTCAGTGCCTATCTTATCTTCCATTTGACAGCAGCATGCGAATGAATGGGGCATTTGCAGTGTCATGGAAATCTTTCGGGGTGCAGTGTAGAAGAAAGAACAGGAAGAGGCCTTCCTAGAAGGTCAGGTAGGCAACTACTGCACTGGTCCAAGCAAGAGATAGGGAGGCCTACACCAGGGCAGCAGACGTATGGCTGCAGAACAGGGGCAGGTGTGGGAGACACCTGGAAGGTGGGATCAGCAGGATTGGGTGACCTGACGATTTTCAGGCAGAGAACTCAGAAGGCTGCAGGCTGACAGCCAATTATAAACTTCACACTGAGAAGAAAATTGCCAAAAAAAAAAAAAAAAAGTGTGTCAGGAAGATGGAAAAGGGGGGGCATCTAGTTGGGAAGAAAAAGGTAAAGGGAACTGAGTAGAGAAGAGGCTGAATCAGTGTCAGAGAGTCTCAGGTCTGCAAGAGGTCCTTCCTGAAAAACGGTTTTCTTGCCTTTGGATATTTCTGGCAATGGGGAGCTCACTACCTCTGCAGACATCCTATTGCACTGACACCCTTGGTGAGCTCCCTGAACCACAATCTTTTTCTCTGACTCCGTATGTATGGCTTCCTTTTTTATATTCAGTTGATCAGTGAAACTCCTTGGACATCTACTTGATTTAGCAAGAAGGCCTGAATATCCAGTCAGTCCTATCATCCTGCTAATGAAAGATCTTCCACTAGAAGAGAGCGGAGGCTTAGAAAAAGTCACAGTGAAGGAGAACAATATATGCGACACTTATGGCTGCCCACTCCTGCCCCTGACCTTGGGTTTTAAGTTACTTTGGCTGCCTGAGTCCCCTGCCCTATCCCATCCATCAGAAAATCACCATTACCGTGCTGTTGCAGCCAGCAAAGCAGGCAGACAGGTAGGTGATGCCATCTGCCCCACACACTGGAGTGAAGGAATCAGTTTGGCATTCACAGTTGTTATTGCAGGGTGAGTATGGGTCCAGGGCTGAGCCAGGTGCTGAGCTGAAAAAGAAAGGGAAAATGGAACCCATGACAAACAAGTCAAGCCATGACTGGATGCCCCGTGGCAGCCCTTTGCCATGATGAGTCGCACGGCACCCTTGCTCATGGAATTCTTACCTGGCGCTCCCTTGCTTTTCATCTTTCAATCTTACCCCTCCTTGTCCTGGAAGGACAAGCCCAGAGCCACTGCTAAGAGCTATACAGATTGTGTTCTGTACAGTGAAGCCAGCTTGGGTGGCTGGCTGGGCGGGAGCTTAGTCTAGCTCCGGGTCCTCTCACGAAGGGAGGAGAGAAAAGCCCCTTTAATTGTTTGTACCAACGTGCCTTTTGGGCTGGCGGCAAGGGGCTCAGCTCAGGGCCATCCCCTCCATGATGCCTCTCCTGATTGCTGCAGCCTCAACTCATCCCCCTTCCCCAGGCCAACAACTACGCCGGCACAGCTGCACATCTCATTTCCTATTTCCTCCCTCTTTGCGCTGGTCCTTGCCTCTGTTTTCTTCCTACCCATCAGACAAGATGCCTCATGATGCTTACTACACTGCTACAGCTAGATTGGCTTCAATAATTATTGTCTGACTGATTAATTCAATATCCAGAGAAAAATAACACTAAGATGTTTAAAATTTTTCTTTGCATCATTAAGGCACAGTTACCTAGAGCAAGCAAATTAAAAAAAGAGGAAAAGGTTGGGGTGGGTGTCTTTCAGCCCTGAATGAGATGAAGTATCTTTTCTTTAGCCCCGTTATTTCCAGCTGTGTCTCCTAAGGCTCCAAGCACTTCATAATAATAAAGATGAGGATGGTGACACCTGACAACACCTGTGTCATGTACTATTCAAGGTATTGCATGTATTAATTCATTTATTCTCAGTATAACCCCATGGGCTTTATTAGAGAAGGAAACTGAGGCATAGCCAGGTTAAGT
The DNA here is from genome assembly GCF_027409185.1 of Cynocephalus volans. NCBI lineage: Eukaryota > Metazoa > Chordata > Mammalia > Dermoptera > Cynocephalidae > Cynocephalus > Cynocephalus volans. Next base: position 50,990,031 of record NC_084462.1, read on the forward strand.
CACTTGCCCAAATGTACAAAACTCATAAATGGCGGAGGAGGGATTAAACTGGGGCAATTTGACCACAGGCCCTGCACTTTTTTTTTCTTTTTTATAGAATAACATCATTATGGTAAGACCTTGTGCTTCTAACCACTGTAGCACACCACTTGAGAGATGAGCAGTTCACAGTAAGGGCTGTTATTTACAGCATGTGCAAACCAGAAGGCACAGTATCTGGACAGGGGGCGGGGGACATATGGGGCTTGGGCTGTGCACGGATATACAGAGAGCTGCCCTTGCTCTAATCTCCCAGTCTATCTACTTGCCCTTGTGGGATGGCAGATAAGCCCTGGTGCTACTGCATCTTCTGGCTTAACTGCAGAAGCAGGCTTGGTGGCCTGCCTGGAGGAAGAGTTTGGCAGTGGAGAGAGAAACTGGTAACCTGCAGGCCAGCCATGCTGCAGCCTCAATGCTCCAGACTGGATTCTCAAGGTGGCCTCAGAGTTCCACATTAAAAAAGGGACAGCTGTTGACACTGACTAGATAAAGACTCTCCATAATTCTAAGGTTGATTCTGATTGGATTCTCATCCAATAACTAGGAAATAAGAAAAGTTGTCCCATAAGAACTAACTTCCTTCCCTTTTCTTTTTCCTCTTTCCTTTTTTTTTTCCTTCCCTCTCTCCCTCCCACTAAAAATACCTATCATAGGCCAGACCCTATGATACCATGTGAGCCTACTGATGGGTTCTGATAGTTTAAGAAACTGTTGAAATCGATTCTGCCTTTTATTTTAAGCTGAATTTTGAAATAAAATTTATTTTTCTTTTCTATCTTCACATCATTCCTAAAGTCAAATGCCAAAAAGAGTAACGTGAGTATTCTGGGGAATGAGTGACAGCCACTGAGAGGAGCAGTCTGCTCTCAGCCCAGAGGGTCCTGCTTATTCTTTGACCTGGGGAGTAAGATTCAGAGACGTCCTCGACTCCTCTGCTCAGGGTCACTAGGGACAAAGCTGGCTCCATTAACCTCCCAGGAGAGAGAGTCCTGGTGTCACTGGGCAGGCAGTGGGGACCAGACATTTCCAGTACTCACTTGTTTCCATAGGGAACAGTAACCCCAGCCACAGGGCCTGTGTCACAGCCCAGGAAGAGGAAGGAGACATAGCAAGCTGTGGACACCAGGTTGACAATCATGGCCATGCGAATGGCCCCCAGGGCAGACAGGCTGAGCTTCTTCACCAGGAGACCGCCCAGGAAGATTCCCAGACAGGCACATGGGATCGCAGTCATCCCTGGAAGGAAAGCAGACGGGCAGAAACATGAATAGGGAAGGAAGAGCTGATCCACACGGACCTGCGGCTGAGCCTATGAATTCCCGTGACCCCACTGCAAGGTCGCTGCCTCGACAGCACCTCAAAGGCTTTACACAGGACCTCATTTCTGCCCTCAAGGAGCTCACAGAAAGCTGGGGGAGACAGACACAGAAAAACTCAGTTAAGAGTCTGAAAAGTGCATGCAGCAATCATGCCAAGCAGGGCATGAAACACACACAAGTGATATGGTGACAACCCAGGGACAAAGTTGGACAGACTAGGAACACAGATGTGCATTTTAGGAAGGTAAATGTCATGGAGCAGTGATGTACTCTACATTCATTTTTGAGGTGATATGGGAAGGGGACTTAAGATCATTTAGGGATTTTTCTCCCCCTCTAGGCAAAGAGGGGGTTGTTTTGTGGAGAGTCTGGAAGCTGTTTAAACTCAAAGGTCACAGAACTCACTGGAACTCAGTCCATGGAGATGGTGTGTTAACCAGCTGTGCCACCCCTCAGGAAGTGGCATCAATCGAATCAATACGTTTTGTAGCTCTTGGTGAGTAACTGGCATACTTCCCCCCCACCCCCAATCTTGCACCCAGAGCTATCTGCAAGGCAGCAGGGCCCTAAACCTGTTATTTCTCATTCTCAGAGATCCACAGAATCTTAGGAAGACCAAAGGATCCTAGGGTTCCAATCTCCTGTTAGGTTTTGCTCTGTTCTGATTCATTTCATCTAAAACTCTGCTTTAAGTTACCATGTGTCATTTATCTACTATGTAGATTATGCAGGGCCAATTTTCCAGTCTAGGCTGCCTCCTCCTTGCCCATCAACAGACCTCTAGGTCAATTGACTATATCGACCAACTGGTATGTGCTAAGGGAACGCAAATTAATTTTAATATTAGGGTAAGAAAATATGATCAGGGAGGCCTCGCTCTGCAAGAAAATAGCACAAGTCACACTTAAAACAGACATATACTATCTCTGTATCATCTGCTGGTCTTGGACTATCTGTGCTTGGTTTTCCTTCCTTGGTATAGAAATGATCTCAGGAGCTAGCCCCGTGTGCCTCTCTGTCCTCACCCCATGCCATGCTGCCCACCACAACTATACCTCCCTTCCTCCTTTCTCTCCCCGGAACTGGCCAAACGGTTCAGGCCTCAGGCTTTGTCTCCTCTGACACTGGTACCCTTCGTATTTCCTTGGCTGGCATCTACCCTCTTCAGAGAGGCTTTCCCTGCACCCCTGCCTGGCAATCCCTATGGTTTCTTGCCCTGTTTATTGTTTTCATGGCTCTGCCTGCTCTCTGAAGCTTCCTCATTTATTCTTAGTTTCCTTGTTTCTTGTTCTCTTGCCTTCTACTAGGATGCAGCGTCTCTGAGGACACAACCTTTTTGGTTGTGTTCAGTCCAGTCCAGATTCCCTGTGTCTAAGACAGTGCCCAGCACAGAGTGGGCATTCAAGTATTATTTTCAGAATGAGTAAATTGGTGAGCAAATTGGATCTGTGTGAATGAACATTGGTGACAACGTGCCCACGCCCAGACAACAGGCCTGTGCTTTGTTTCATTTCCTAGCAGAGACAGTGGGGGGTGTCACCTGGTGATGATGGTAACCATGGCAATAACGGGCCTGCGGCACCTTTTTCTCCAAGCCTTCGTCAGCCCCCTTTCCCTCCCCAATGCGTGTGCGTGTCCTTAACACTCCAGGTGGTGATGAGAACTTCTCCAAAACCCCATTTTCCTCATTACGTTAACCTATGCAGATTGAGCCTTTTTTTAACCTCACTCATAAATCAGCGCCATCAGCCCCTTAATCATCTGTGTTGCTCTTCTCTGAACCCTGTCCATCTGCTGATGACATTGCGGTGGCCCAGAGCCCTGTGTTATTGCTCTGGAATGACCGCAGGGCCCAGTCTCCCAGCTCTTCAGGAGGTACCAACAAATAAGCCTCCCCCAACCACCCGCCGCCAGCCCCTCTTGCAGCCATCCCTCCGGAGCCCACGCTGACTGCAGCGACACCACAGGCAGGACATGGGGAGAAGGGTGAATGTGCTGTCCTCCTGTACCACCCTGTGTGGGAGAAGGTGTCCTCCTGCTGAGCACTCTAACAGACAGAAATCACTGGGAGATGAAAAGGCACAAGAAGACAAAATTGTTTTTTTGACCTTCTGCCCTGAAGACTATTGATTTGTTTGTCAACAGAAAACATAGGCATCTGTTCTGAAATAGAACACAGCTCCAAAGTTGAAGCAACTGTGCAAATGTAATTAAAATGGAAGGAACAGCAGCAAAGAAATCAGGAGGTGACAAATAAACCCTTCAGAGGCTGGAGGGCTAACCCTGAGGGATGCTAGGGGATAACAAAGCAGTTGTAACTTTAATTATGAAGAGGTATAGTTTACCCTGTCTCTGCCAGGCAGGTGTTAAAGGGCCAACTGCATTTTGCTAATACCTCTTGGAAGTAAAACTCACAAAATAGTGGGTGGTAAAGTTATCGGTGTAAAAGAAAAAATAAGGCTTGTGCTACCCCAGCAGTTCTTAGGAAGAGGGGCAGTGATCTGGCCACATCACTATGGTAGGGTTTTTTTGTTTTTGTTTTCTTGAGTTGAGATATCATGTCCTGTGAAGTGCACAAAGCTTAAAGGAACAGCCTGATGAACTTTCACACTGTGTGCACCCCTGTAACCACTGGCAGATCAAGTTTAGAATATTTCTAGCAGCCCAAGAGGCTCCCTGGTGCCCCAACCCCTTCACAGTTAGTCCCTCCCTGCCAGGGTAACCATTATTCTAGCTTCTGTCACCTTAATCAACTATTCCTCTTTTTAATTCATATAAATATGTTGTCTTTTGTGTCTGATGTCTTTCAACTCTGATGAGATGCACTGATACCTTCATCGAGACGTGTATCAAAGTTCTTTCTTTCTCCTGCTGAGTCACAGCCCACTGTATGAACATTCTATAATTTATTTACCTATTATACTGTTGATTGACATTGCGGTTGTTTCCAGTTTGGGGCTATTATGCATAAAGCTGCTCTGAACATTGTGAAATATGCATATATCAATGAGTGGACCTAAACGTTCATTTCTGTTGGATAGATGCCAGGAATGGAGCTCATGGATCACAACACAGGCTTAGCTTTAACGGGTACCACCAAAGGGTTTTCCAAAGTGGCTGCACCATTTTGCATTCCCACTAGCAGAGAGTTCTGGTTGCTCTACTTCCTCACCTACACTTGGTATTATCAGTCTGGTGATTGTCCTAGTATCTCACTGTGGTCTTAATGTGCATTTTCCTGATGACTCATGATGGTTATTTAGCACTTTTGCATTTGTTTATTGGCTATTTTGTGAGCTGACAAGAGATTTTAAAGGAGATCAGAAAACGTCATCTTCCCATTCCTCTCAGCAAATGATATGACTCCTAAGTAACAGAGAAGATAGTCTGTGGGGCTGGAGCTCCCTCAGATGCCTAACCATACTGTCATGTTCTCAGTGGCCTCAATCACGTGTCCCTCCTCTGCCCTTTCAGGAAAATAAATGAGCTCTTCTGTCAAGGGCTGTCCACCCACATTCCCTCTCTGCAAATCCACATTCTGCAAATCACCTTCTACTTGCTCTTTTCCTTCTGCCTAGAAACTGCTCAAGTCTTTCCTGTCCTAGCAACAACACAATCACCACCCCTTCCCTCAACTCCAACACCGGCCACAAGCCAAGACCTCTGTCTCTTCTTCCACTGCTAAGTCCTGTGCTCACTGTCTATTCCTTCCCTCCTGTGGGCTCTCTCCATACCTCATGGCACATCCCTGGCACAGGCCACAAGACGTCTTCACTGCTACAGCCAGCAGGGATATCAGGCCCTCATTTTGCTTGACTGCTTGCATTGCTGGCTGCTTCTATCTTCTTGGAATCATCTCCCCTTGATTTCTGTGACCCACAATCTCTGGATTTCTTTGGGATGCTGCTCTTAAACTGTTCTGCAGCCTCCTCTATTTCCTGAGGTTAGAGTTTCACCTGTGCTTTTCCTGTTCTATATATTTTCCCTGTGCAAATTCCACTCCCATGTCCTCAACTACCACCCACACGCTGATGCAACCAAACCTCTACCACTACGTATAACATATGTTACTATGTCACTATTCCAGATCCCTTCTTAAGTCCTCAACTGAATATAGGACATCACTTAGATATACCACAGGCATCTCATACTCAGCAACATCGAGTCTGAACTCATCTGATTCTTCTCCACTATTTCTAGTTTTCACAAATGGTACCACCAGCTGCCCAACCCAGAAACCTGAGAGTCACTCTTGACTTTTCCTTCTCCCTCAACTCCTGTGTTTTTGCTGTGTCCACTGCTAGTCAACATCTAAGCTGATTACCTCGATAAATGCAGCTGCCAGCCATCTGCGGTCAGGGAAGAAGATATTGTCACAAAATGAAAAGCAAACAAAGACATGTTATGAGACCACATTCCTCAACCTCCTGAGCAATGCTCTTTTCATGAGGCATGTTCATTTTCTGCAGTATGTCAACTCCAGACACTTGGGAGTTGATGACTGTAGTCCACTATTGAGAAGGAACATAGCCATGCCTGGGTCTGGGGAGCAGGAGCACCACGGTCCAGGAGTTACGCCTACCGTGGGTGCAGGGAAGGGCAGGCACATGGCTTCCAAGCTCTACGTTTGTTAAGCATGGGTTTCATGTTGCCAAGAATATTCTTGCTTTCTTATGTGCCTGACCAAAGCCTGCTAACCTTTCAAGATTCATCTCGATTGCCCTCTTCCCCTATCATATCTCCCCACATTTTCCAGTTCACACCAATCTATTAACTTACTGGCCTTTCACATTGTCTCCTACGTACATTTTATATTTTTGCTCCTTATTATCATGCACTTTCAGTGAACAAATATTACCCTGAGAATATATTGGAAATTCCTTCTGCACATAGACCACATGTAGGCTGCTGCAGCAGGCCGAGCTGGTGGGCATGATGGCTGTCTCTGTCCTCTCAGGAGGACCAAGGGACACACTCACCTAGCAGCTGGTTGGCAGAAGAGGTGGTGAGGTTAAACTGCTGCTCCAGGTACTTCCCCAAGAAGGCAGCGAAGCCAGCCACCACTGCAATCTCCATGCAGGCGGCCAGGATGATGCAGGTGAACACAGGGTTTGAGAGCAGGTGCTTGGTGACCTTCGGGATCACTGCAGGGAGAGAGAAAGCAGAGGATCAAGGTCACACACTGTGCTCCCAGCTAAAGCCCACTGCTCCAGAGGACCCCTCTTGGCCATTCTTGCCCATATCAGTAAACAGCATCAGGAGGCACCCGGTTGCACTGGCCCAAACCTAGACCCTGTAAGTCATCTGTGATTGTGAAAACTCTCGCTTCAAAACATACACTGATATGTTGCCAAGTAAATTACCTTCTGCTAAAACAAGATTGACTCTACTATGCCTTTTCTTACCACTCACTGGAAACACTAAAATACTTTTTAAGCAATTAGAAGATATTTCCATCCCCTACAGAGAGAGAGAGAGAGAGGAGAAAGAGGAGAGAGAGAGAGAGAGAGAGAGAGAGAGAGAGAGAGAGAGAGAGAGAGAGAGAGAGAGAGAGAGAGAGGAGTTTGGGGTTTGTTTCTCAAAAGAGAAAATGTAACATATCTATTATAAATTACAAATATCAGTATATCTAAGTATATGTCAATATGCCTTTTGATGAATGTATATAACTATATAAGTATATATCCAACTCCTTCTCACCACCTCCATGGCTACCACTCTGGCAAAAGCTTCCATCACCTCTCACTTGGGGACTACCAAAGCTACCCAAATGGGGTCCTGGTTTTCATTCTTGATTTGACATGATCATTCCCTACATGGCAGCCAGCAGGATCAGCTCAAATCATTTTCCTGCTCAAAACCCCATGAATGCCCGTGGCCCACCCCTCAGCGATCTGCTTGTGCTCCCTGCCACACTCTCCCCTCCCTCCAGACCAGCCTGCTGGCTCTTGCTGTTTCTCACCTGCACCCACATCCTCCCTCCCTGGTCTTGGCACCTGGGGCTCTTCCGTCTACTGGAATGCTCTGCCCTAGATCTTTGCTGTACATGTTCTCTCCTGCTCAGGTGGTCTCTTCTCATCACCCACCCAACCAAGAAAAAGCACTCCACCCTGCTCCCAGTGCTCAGGGCTCCTATGAGAGTGGATGGTGGGCAAAAGCACTCTGTGGCTTGGGCACCACTTTAAGTATCCACAGAACTGGAAAGAAGGTGTTGTTGAGGACATGAATTCCAATCTTATTTTACTGCACTCTTTTTTTAAACATGTGGTTTCACAAGCCACTAAGACTTCTTACCTTGGTGCTTTAAAAATGGGAGATTCTTTTTTAAAAAAATCCTTTGGAAACAAGTACGTTATTTGGGTATTTCCAGCAATCAGGATCCTTGGCACATGGTCTTTAGCCAGGTCTCCACAATTATGGCATGATGATGTATGCTGGCAGTGTGTAAGAGGCCTCAGGGGGTACCAGGACATCATCATCATTCCAACATTTATGCCATCGTTTTAAGGCATGTTTACAAAAAAAGTTAACTGACATACAGCTGATACATCAAATGTGTGGTTTCATGTCTGTTATGGCTTAAGACAATGCTAGGTTAAAACAAGTGAGTAGATTTAAAGTTATTTAAAGAGAAGTCTTGTGTACATAATGGCACAGGTGGTGTGCAAATAAGGCAAAAATTGTAGTGGTGGCATGCCTGTAACTCAAGTTAGGGGAACTCTGTTCTGCTGTAATCATAATAATATGGAATATTTGACATGTGGTATACTCAGTTCCACCAGTATAAACAGAAAAGGGGAAACACAGTCACAGGTGAAGCAGGTACTATACCAAGTCTAGGAAAAACCAATCAGTGCCCCCAGTTGTACAAAATAAACAGAGGGCAGAGAGTCTACCACTGTGTTCCAAGGTGATGAAACAGCCAGCTGTCCTAAAGAAGAGAGCTAATTACACAGGCTCAATCTCATCTCCTAGGAGACAAAACCTCTAAATGGCCCAACTAATTAGAATAAAATAATAGGACATACATAAGTTTTTAATAATGTTAACAGACAAGCTCAATAAATCAATATGACAGAACAATGGGTCAAGAAATGGTAGATATACAAAACCTAAAATTAATAATTTCTAGGAAAAAACTCAAAAATCTCTGTAAAAGATAGGGATGTAAGGGTTCTTTGACATAGTGAAAGGAGTGTAGTTATGGAAATGGACTGAGCCAGATGATTAGAGGCTCAGAATTACTATGGGCTGAGCAGCTGGATCCTGTGTTCCTACTTAGAAGCAACTAGACAATAACCAGAGCTGGTAGCCTCTGCTGCTCTGTGGTGCTTTCTTGTGAAATTAATGAAATCTTATGAAGGCAAATCTCAGATGAAATAAATGCACAAGTAAAAATAAAATAAAAACTTTAAAAGGGTATGAATAATGATAAAGATGATGAGGAAACAACTTTAAATCTATGGTATTCACACATTTATACCCTGCTTTATTTTAAGTGTACTGGCCTGTCTGTGTGTGTTTTGTCTATTTTTTTTAACAAGGTTTCAAAAATTTACAGTCATCTACATTTTTAGAAATATCATTGTAAATAAATGTCTAGAAGTGTTTTCCTTTAAAATCTATGTTTAAATGTTGGGAAATTTTCCTTTGTTAAATCCACATTATTTTTTAAGTATTATACAAATATTTAGAGGAATGTTGGTTGTGTAATGTTTAAAATATGATTGTTTAACAAACAAAGATAAATACATTGGGCATAAATAAAGGACAATGAGATATTTGTCTTTATGTGCAGAAGACCCTTGAATGTTAAGACTCTATCATCATAAATCACTGCTAAGGAGTGAAGGCTGGTTTGCCATAGTGTGTAGCACACTGTGATGGTGTAATGTACTTGTGGCAAGGGACTGGTTGGTCATGTCACAGACCACCAAGCTTCACACTGTAGAAACAGCAGTATGGATCACATCAGGTGATCACAGTGCCTACTTGTAAAGAATGAATTTGAAAATCCTGGCTGGTATTTATATATTTTGGCAGGTAATAACACTGTTACTCAATCACAGTGCTCTTTTGGAATGAAGATACCTACATTTGAGAAACATTGCTAATGACAAATAAGCAGGATGGGGACAGTCCACAAAAATGGTCCTCTGCCATACTTTCATTGTAGGCTGCATTTCCTTTGTGAGGGTGTAGGCTCTTCAGATTCTGGGACTCTAGGAGAATAAAGCACCACAGCCACTCTTGGTCACAAATAAAACTGCTGCTGGGCTGACACCACAGCATCCTCTGATTAGAAACTTTGTTCTCTGGCTCAGAAATGCCACTGATGGTGATCGAGTTTGGTCACATTATCTACTCAGGCCCCAGTATCTCCTTGTCCTTGATCAGCATCATCACAATTTGTTTGGGGATGAGGAAGGCACTTGTTCAACAAAGGCAACTCTGGTTAATGGAACATTTTTTTTTTTTTTTTTTTTAAACTGCTGTTTCGTGACCCGCACTCAGCCAGTGAGTGCACCAGCCATTCCCATATAGGATCCGAACCCGCGGTGGGAGCGTCGCTGCGCTCCCAGCGCCACACTCACCCGAGTGCGCCACGGGCTCGGCCCGTTAATGGAACATTTTTATACTCCAGCAAGCATTTTAATTATTCCAGAGATAATTCCACTTCAGTGGGAAGGATTCCTTGTTGAGATAGGAGTCTGTCTGCTTTTGTCTTACTATCTAATGATTAATTTCTCCTTGAATTAGATGTGAAAATCATTAAATTTCAGAATCATCTGACTAAATGCCCGGGGAAGCCTCAGTGGGCCTTATTTGCATGAACATTTTCTCCCCTCTACCAAGCCAATTTGCCTCCAGAAATGATAGCTGCTTCTTGTGTTCAGCTATTTTCCTCCCAGGTTCTTTCTCCCATCCCTGCTTTTATTGCAATGACTTGCAGCATTTTCAAAAGATGATTTCTTTTTGAAGGTTCAGCCTACCTTCCAAATCCCCAGTTTGAGAAGGCCTATTAATGAGCTTGATCCCAGAGCTATCCCAGTTTTTCAAGCTTTTTCATTGAAATGGATAGTTAAACCTGTAACATTCCGACTTTCCAAGAAGGCAGTGGCTAATCAGGTGGCCCAGACAAACAGAATCTGGTGAACCAAGACCTCACCAGGCCACTGAATACCTACAGCCTCCGTTAGCCATTTATGGCCTACCTGCTGATTTAGCCTCATAAGTTCGGAGGTAGGTTGGCTTGTATTATGTAGTCTCACCAGCCAGGGAAACCCTTTCAACTCTCATCAGGAGCCTGCTGTCACCAGCAAGATGATGCAAAATTGGGAATGGCAGCAGGGGAGCAGTCTCTAGGGAAAACAGGTTTTCTAATGCTAGTCTTCAGCAGACATTCCTGTAGAATCGAGACTTCTTGGAAACTTATGGGTCCCTCAGGAGGGAGAAAGGCAGATTTGGAGAAGTCAGGAGGTCTAAGGTTGACAAAACATTTCCTATGTGCCAAATACCATTCAAACTGCTTACATATCAACTCAAGAAATCCTCCCAACAATCCTGTGATCTTAGGACTATAACTGCCCCCCATTTACAACTGAGGAAACTGAGACAGAGGGAGGTCCCATGGTGAGAGTAGCACAACAGAAACTAAAACCCTGCCACCTGCCACCACAGCACATGCTTTCAACAGGTGTACTATTCTGGTCTGGGTTCTAAAAGGTGCTGCTGTCGGTTTGAAGATTAAGAATGCAAGCCACTCCTCGTAATCAAAGGTGCAGCTTCATTCTTAGAAATAACAATGATGATGATGATGATAATAACAATAATAATAATAATAATAATAATAATAATAATAATAATAAATTCCCACTCAAGTTTGGGAAAATGACTAGATCGGGCATGGATCTGTGGCTCAGTCCACATTTTTTGAAGGAAGAGAGCTAGGAAAGGAAGAAGGAGAGGGAGAAATAAAAGAAAAAAGAATTGGCGAGCTGAAAGAGGAGCCCTGAATGTAGAAAAGGTTTTGCTGAATAAGGTTGTATAAAATAATGGCTAAGAACCTGGTCTAAAGAGCCAGATAATAGGGACTTGAATTCTGGCTTCAAGGCTTAGCAGATCTATGACTAGAGCACATCACTCCATTCCACAGATTACCATAAAGATGAAATGAGACCCATGCATGGAAAGCATGTGGCCCAGTGTCTCCGACACACAGGTAAGAGCTCAATAAAAGTCATAATAATTAATATAAATAAAAGTAACCCATGACCAAGTTAGGGAGCAAGCCCATGGGCTCCTAACCATTTGCACAGGACTCATAGGAGCTGCAAGGAAACCAGGCTTGTGTGGGAGCACATCTGTGAGAGGGACTGATGAGTAAGCAGAGGGGGGAAGAGACTGGGGTGGGGCGACTGCAGCTGCAGAGGTGGTGAGCTGAGCTTCAGGAGCCGTCGCTGGGGTCAAGGGTTTCCCAGGAAGCTCCCCCTCCTCCAGAGGGCCATGCAACAGGCTAGGTCAGGAGGCAAATGTCCTTGTCCACTGCACTTCCCAGGAATTGGAGGTGTCCCAGCCAGTGGTCATTGTGGGGCTCAGTGTATACTCCACTTTACTCTCAGTGTGTTTCTGCTTTTAATCTCTCTATTGAAATTGGGTTGACTTTCTTTTCCTTTAGTAACACTGCTGTCAATATCCAATGTTAATGCTCCCGAGAAGGGGAGATGAAGCCAGTGCACACAGCTCAGTAATTACAACAATGACACCAATGCTCGTTGGGCTACCAGTGCTGGATGGGACACCAGGCTATGGGTTTTTCATTTAACTCTCACAACCATTACAATAGCAGGTAGCCATATCATCACCATTTCAGACATCAGGAAACCAAGGCTTCTTCGAGAGGCTGCAAATTCCACCTTGCTCAAGAATGCAAAGCTGGGAGGTGAAGGAGGGTGGATTCAAACTCACTTTGACCTAAACTCCAAAGTCCTCACTCTTAATCTTCAGGTTTCTTGTGGGGATGTGAATCAATAAAAAATTATTTTTCTAAAAAGTGAGTTGCCATGAAGGTTTCACAACACATAGGACTCATAAGCAAAGAGAACAGAGAGGCTGAGGGAGCAGGGGTAAGATAAACAAAAAGTCTTCAAATCACAACTTAAAAAAAAAAAAAATGAAAGAGGAAGGAAGAAATGATGATGCGGAAAAACAATGCAATGGAGGTAGTACAAGAGTGTTCCAAGGAAAAATGAAATGTCATGGCACAGCACAGATGTTTAGCAGCCCTGAGTTGTTCCCAGCACACCTAGTGCAAGCTGCTATCACAGCTCCAACAACCCCCACTGGATGCCCTCACCTGGGTCCTCCCATTTCTCCCATGCCAGGCACCACATAAGAGCAGGGGCAGAGCAGCTCCTCCATTAGACATGGGCACCATGCTGATAAGAGCAGATGCTTAATAAATGCAGGGTGGATTAAAGAATCCAACAAATAAACGAATGAATGAATCACAAAGTACTGGAGGGTAAGTGTTACAGTCTAAGAAACATTAGCTGTGGAAACAGAGATAAACTTATGATCAAACCATTAGTGATACTCCATAGATTCATGGCCCAGGGTGTAAGTGGGTATTAGCTTATACACTCAGCATATATGATTCCTTGCCTGCAGGGCCAGAAATCCAGAATGTGCGTCTCTTCCTCATTCCCACTGCTGATTCCAGTGGTGTCTAAACCATTCCCTCGGGTAGGGGTGGGAGAAGGTCCAGGTGGGAGAGGAGGTCTGCAGTGTCCAGAAGTCTTCTGGAAGCAACCACCTACCACACACTGGCCCCAGACTGGGCAGCCTCTGGCTCCAGTTCCAGATCCGCTGTGGCCTCTTTGCTGCAGATGAGCCTGTCCCCTAACCTCTGTCCCAGGCTGTCAAGGAAAATGAGGGAGCTTCCTGGAACCCTCTCATTGCAGGTTTGAGAGAAGAGAAGCAGCTAACAGGTTACTTTCCTTCTGCTCAAGGTCTTCAGTAGGTAAGAGGCAGAGAGGGTCATGCTTACTTTGTACAGAGAAGGCTGTGGCTTGAGCGAACAAATAAGAAACCATTAACACCAGAGATGAGCATTTAGAATGACATCCAAATGTCAGCTGGATGGGGATAGGCTAGGACAACCCAGAGCCAAACAATTACACTGATTCTTTTAAGATCTCCAATTCTTTATAACCCCACCAAGAAAGCCCAAGAGAAAAGGAGTTGTGCAGCTACCCATCAGCCATTTTAAAGCAAGAACCAAGAGGCGTGATGAGCTTCCCGCAAGCTGTAGCTCCAAACTGGTGTCACCCCAGTCATTATCCTCTCTCCAGAGTATGAAGTCGGAAGCAGAGGCTTGCCACAGGCTCACAGAGATGAAGAAAGGAGCCCGGAGAGCAGCCACCTCTCACTCAGACCCAATATAGTGTCTCTCCATGTCAGAGGCAACAGAGAGAAAATGACTAAGGGAATAAAGAGTCTTTTATCAGCTAACAGCCACTTCTGCTACTTCATGCCCTTCAGAACCTTCTCTGGGAGAATGGTGCCCACCTCAGTAGCTGCAGGGAGGACTCATTCACCATTCTCGAGAACTCGACTAATGTGAGAACTCACTCCTGGAAAGAGAAATAGTAACGTTCAGAAAAGAAATGGTGGGGTAAGGCACCCAAGTTGATATAAATGCCTATCTTTAAGCCTACAGTTCCAATTGTTATTTCCTGAAGCAGAGGCCTTCAATGTGCTAATGTCACTTGTGAATCTCTAAGAGGGTCACATCACATGGTACAGTGTCCCAAGATCAGTTGATGGGTAGGTCCCCCCATTTTATCTTATGTATAACTGCTGAGGAACCAGCTTTGACCTGCCAGCTCCTGATGGGGACCCTTCCAAGGACCTCATCACCTCTGGCATTTGTTTTCAGCTAGGAGAGCTCACTTAGAATCATCTAGGGAGCCTTAAAGACGTCTGGAAGAAGCTTGGGCACCCCCACGCACCCCCTACATACAGAATCAGAATTTCTGGGGTAGATGCTTCAAGACACTCCACAGGTGATACTGATTCAAACCCCTCATTGGGAAATGATGGCTCATATGATAAAGTCCAGACACTTTAAGAGGGCAATGCTAAGGCCTTTAAAAATTCATTCATAATTTTGCCAAAGACTTACTGAGTAGCTTCAGATACCAGGAACTCTGCCGGGTGTGGGAGCTGCCCACAGTCTGTTTTCTGTCCTGACTTTTCCTAAATCCTCTACTCCAACATCTATACCAGATGTCTCTCTTGCTACCATGTCCTGGGCATTCCTGCCTGCATGCCTCTGCCCATGCCTGCCTCCCATCCCAAAGCCCTTCTCCTCTCTCCATCGTGGGGTCCTGCTCATCCTTCCAGATCAGGCTGAAATGCTACAACCTTCCAAGGTGTGTCTTCAAGTCCTCCCGCTGTGGTCCCCGGTATATCCTTTGATCCTCGCCGCCTTCTACCCTGTATTCTAGCAGCATTTACCAAGTAAGCATAGAGGTTAATGTGAATAAAAGAGTTCTGTTGTCACATAAGTCTGAGAAATATGGAGTAAAACAGTCAGCCAGCTCTCCTCGGGGCTGGCCTTCTCAGCACCTATAATACACTAATATAACATATGAATCTCCAAGAGGGTCATAAAGTATACGGGCTGTCAAACTTATTTGGCCACGTAACCACTCCCCCTATTCTATTGTCATTAATTTGTTTTTCCCTGAGCATCTCAAAGAATTTGTGTTCCAAGGAACCCCCATGCGGAAATGGCTGCTTCTAGTTATTTCCTTTGCTGATTCACTCAGCAAACACTCCAGGAATATCAACAGAGGACCAGGCATCATGGTAGGTGCCTTCACATGTGTTTATCCCAGTTGCTTTGCTACAATAACTTGAGCAGAGCAACTGTGCTTATCTACGGACCCCAGTGGCTGTCCCCAGTGCCTGTCCTCAGCGGCTTCTCCATTAATAAAGACAAGGATAAAATCAAGCCACTGACCAGTCTGGTCCCTGGAGACGTATAAAAACAACTCCTGCAATGTGGCAGAATGTAAACCACAACCTGACACAGAACTCCAAGTGTTTGGGAAAGTAGACATTTTCCTTCACACAGAATCAGAAAGAAGATTTTAACAGGAAATCCACATGAAGGAAGAACACAGTTCTGGAGACAAATCGCATGATAAAAAACACTCAGCTGTTTAGCCTGCAGAACAGGGACTCTCAGATCACCAGGCTTCCTGCAATAACATTCTGCCAAAAGGCACAGGCCCTTAATTAAGAAAAATGTAGCAGAAACCGACTGCTAGCTGGTGAAGGATGGAGGAAGCCTGGCAGAGACACTGAGGCAGAGGTGTGAGCTGGATCCTGGGGCCAGGCAAACCTATGGCTCCTGCCGGATGGTGGGAGGCACTGTGGTGGGGGCGGAAATGTGTGCTCTGCCCAAGAACTAGAGCACCTGCCAGAGATGGCAGACTTTCCAGGTCGAGCGGCCAGGGTGCCAGGAACAGACCCTCCCAATACAGGTGGGTCACTTGTGGGCTAGTGGTGGCACTCAGGACACGTGAGACTCTTGCCAAGCCCATGTGCACACATGAGTCATACACAGACCAAGACCCGGGGTGGGAAGTGGAGGTTGGGGGCCTTTAAGGAAAGCAGCGAACTGTGCTGTGCTTGACAATGCCTGGCCAGAGATGCACTGATTCCTGCACATATCAGATAGCAGGTCCCGAGCACCTGCCACATGCCAGGACATGAGCGGAAACAGATGCAATCCCTGCCCTCATGGTGCTCACAGTGTAAGTGAATAATCACACATATAAAGGTAAGATTATGTCGTGCCTTGGAAGGGTTACTGTCAGGAGTTCAGGAAAACATCCTGAAGAACTGACATGTGGCTGATGTCTGAAGACGGGATGAGAATTCCAGTGCAGGGACTGCAAGTGCAAAGCCTGAGGGGGAAGGGGAGCAGGGAGAACTAAAGAAGGCCAGTGAGGCTGGCATGGAGGGAACAGGGGCAGGAGTGGAGTGCGGAGGGGCCAGCAATATGACAGATGCATTCTGAAAAGATTGTCGTGTGGATGACAGACTGGAGGGACTCTGGGCATACTGGAGTGTGGAAAGACCAAGAGCAGGTGGGAGAGAGATTTAGGTGGTAAAATCGGCCGAACTCGCTGCTGAACTGTCCCAGCAGGGGGTGGGGGGATGTATCAAGAGCCCAGGCAGATTTCTAGCCCTCTAAAGGTGAAGCTCCTCTGGAGCCAGGGGCTTTGCATGTCCTCTTCTTGAGAGGCAGCAAGTGGAGCAGAAAGAACAGAAGTTTCTCAGACACAGCCAAGACTTTTTTTACATTGGCCCCAGGTGGGTTCACTTTTTCCTCCTTAGTCCACTCATTAACAATTTAGCAAATCCTTATAGGAAAGAGCAGAAAGAGCACAAGATTGAGAGTCTGGAGACCAGGGTCCATTCCCAACTGCAGAACCTGGGTACCTGGTTCCCCCACCTCCCCTGTACCTGCAAGGTTCGATGGGTGGCATAGAGATTAGTAACAACATGCACCCCACCAGCTTATGGTGGGAGCCTGGTGGGAGGTCTGTGCAAGAGCTCTGGAAATCATAAATCATCTCCCAGATTTGGAAGATGGTTTTTAAGACTCCGAGCCTGAGGCCCCAACCCCGCCCTGACAACTCAGCCATCACCTAGCTCTGCTATCTTTTCTGGGACAGGAAGAGGCCACTTGGCAGTCAGCGTGAAGTGCTCAGAGACAAGAGTGCTCAGCTTTTGATTGCCCGTGCTCTCTCCATGATCAAAGGCAGGATTCTCCCTTCGGATTTCAGACCTCTGGTGCAGTTACACTCATCCCAGAGAGAAAACCTGGCAGAAGGTCAGGACGTGCCAGTGCTTGCAGGGAGTTGGTCCTTGCCTCCCTTTCAGGCATAGCCTTGTCTTCAGACCCACTGTTCAGACCCATTGTTTCAGGGTACATCTGTGCTGTTGCTGCCAGCAGCCAGAGTTTTGGTACACTGCTAAAGAGTCAGTCAGCACCTGCAGATGCCACTTAGTCTTATGAGAGTCCATTTATTGTCAAATGAGGGAGCATAATGTCATGGTGAAGAAGACAGGCACTGGGGTCCTCACCAGGCTTCAAATGCCTTTCCTTTCCATGTCTAAGCCTCAATTGCCTTCTCTGTACAATGGTACCAATGCATCATAGGGCTGGGGGGATTAAACATGATCATGCATGGAAAGCAAACATTAACTGCTGCTTTGTGTGTGTGTGAGCGCGCGTGCGCGCGCGCACATGCATACACGCTGGCAAGAAAATGTTCATTTGTTACTTTATTCATTCAGCTAATGTCACCTATGTGCCAGGCACTGCACTCTGCACTGGGCACAAACAGATGAATGAGAGCTTCCTACTTGGAGAACCCACAATCTTCAGGTAGATGCAGACAAACAGATTACTATAGTCATGTGGTAACAGCTGCTTTGCAGGGATCTGTGGATGACAGAGAAATGCAGCTAATGTAACACTTGTCTCCTGGGGGCATGTGCACAGAGGGGCTGAACAGTGGGCTTCCTCTGGAGGTGAGGACAGAGTCCAGCCCAGAAGTGGGACAAGAGAGGAAAGATGTTCCAAGCAGAAAGAGCAGCAAAGAGGAGACTGCCTGATACATTACAGCAACCGTACAGTGTGAGGGTGAAGGTGGACAGAGGTATGCTTATAGTGGGGACCCTGGTCCTATCCGTCAAGTTCTCTCAGGACAAATGACACAGGACACAGCTTATGATGAAACAAAGTTGTGGATGTAAGATCTAACACACTAGATGGTGATAACACTATACGTTTGTCTACTACGGTCTCTTCCTCCATGTGTAGCCGCTTACAAAACATTCTGCAAACTCCAAGCATCTGCTAGACTCATGAGGCCATACCAGGTGCAGTTCTGGCTGATAGTAAGCTGTGCAGAAAAGGGGAGGAGAAGACAGTGCTGGACAGAGGATGAATGAGAGGTGTGTCCCTAAAGATGGGTTATCAAAGAGCATGATCAGGGAGAAGGGGCTTCAGAGCCAGGGCTTATTTGGTGGCACAGCTGAGATGCAAAAAATGTGTCTTGGATTGGCAGGCTCCCACCTGGGGGAAATATTAGAGTTTAACAAAACCAAGCATTTGTTTACCTGCTGCCTGCTTTATAAAATGGTTACATGGCAGTCACTACAATATGGGGACTTCTGGGCTGTTCTGGAACAAGACTGCGCTTTCCATCTCTCACCTTCTGATAAAGGCTGCAAACCCAACTGACAGCCGATTTTATTGGACACAAACCTTCGAAGCCTTGAAAAGTGAACCACAAGCCCAAACTCCCATACCACTGGTACTAGGTTTCTTCATCTATAAACTGGAATAAAGGGTAATTAAATTTATGCAGCTGTTGTAAAGATTAAACCAGATACCACATGTTAAAGCCAAGGGGAGTTAAGTGACACAGCCAAGGTTACACAATTAGGAAGGGGCCAAGCTGGATTTGAAGCCAGGTGGGTCTGCCTCAAGGCAGACAGCCCTGGCTCTCCCAGGAGTGTGGGGAGATTGTCTAAGTCCCAGTGGGAAGGTAACCAAAGGGGCTGCTCTCGACACACCAGCTCTTCTCGGGGGACACTGCCATCTGCAGAGCATGGCAGGGGACAAAGACTGATGGCCAAAGAAAAAACCCATTAGCAAACTCATATGAAATAGATGCGGACTTGCAACACATAGGTTCTGGAAGCGTTAATTCCTCTGATACATGCAATACCGCTCAGCTTATCTGAACCGATAAATGTGCAGCACATGGCATCTGCATCCTGGACTGCAAATCGGATGGAGAGTTTGGGAATGCACATAGTACTGCATGGTACTTTTGGTGGAAATATCCACATGGCAAAAACATTTGTCTCATGTGGAAAACTAAAGGATGTAACCTACCATGGGCCCCTCTCCATGCTCTGGCGCATGTAAAATTCATTTGTTACCATATAGCTCACTTCCCTGTATTCTGGCTCTGGGGTAGTCTTCTAGAGATACTGCCTTCCTTTCCTACTAGGATATCCTCCAGGTCTATTAGTGGACCAATTGCCTCTGAGAATTGCTAATTCTGTATAAAAAAACAAAACATTAATTATCAGAAACGAAGCCTGTGTGTGATGACAGCTCGTGATCACTTATGGTCTTGCAAGGTCCAGACCCATCCACCCAACTGTGTACCTGTCAGCTCAGCCCAGTTCACCTGCCTTGTCACTGATTTGACCTTGCCTACTGCTTGTCTCCCCTACTAGAGCACAAGCTCCAGAAATAAGTGGCCTTAGTCACAGCTGTGTCCCCAGTGCCTAGCAGGGTCTCAGTAAATATTGACTTAATGGAACAAATGAGTTAACGAGCTACTGAATTGTAACCCAAGAACTCTGAAGCTATGACTGCCCTCAAGGCTCAGCTCAGCCTCTGACCCTTCTCTCGCTCCCACCTCATGACCCGGGAGAGGTGGGCTCTTCTCTGCCATCCCTTGCTTTCCCATAGCTTCCTGTGCTGCTCGCTACTGCAGTTCTCACCATAGCAAACCATCTTGGCTGACTTGCTGGTCTGTTCCTACACTGGATGGTGAGTTCTTTGATGGCACAATTGAACCTTTTCATTTTTGTTTCCCCAGAGATGAAAGTTGAAAGTTTATTGGTGCGGCTCTTATAATCAGAGCCCTAGGAAGACAGGGCCACCATCCTGGGGTTAGCAGAGACCTGGAAAGGCTGCTGTCACCCTCAGCCAGGGGGGCCTCTGCAGGGCCCACTCTCATGCCAGCCCAGTTGATTCCTGTGGGTCTGGTTACTGGGACACTCTCTATGGCTGGATGTGCTATTAGCACGGCAGCCGGTATCACCCTCCAGCCAGCTGGGGGCTCCTGGAAGTGAGCCTGTTTGGGGACCTCTTTTATTAAGCATATACATACAGGGGTCCCGGCCAAGGTAACCTCAGAAGACATACACTGGGTTGGTCTACTCATCTACCGATGCATTCTGGAACTTGGGAAGATGAATTTTAAGGTCTTCTACAGACAATTCCAAATTACAGCATTGGTAGAAAACATTGTGGAACATGAGTCAGACATGACATTAGGCTATTAAATTGGTCTCTTTTTGAAAATAGCACAAGTTCTTTCGGTTCCTTGTGGACCAACTGGTAAGAGTAACAGTCTTCTATGGGCAGTGCTTTCGTTCTCAAGACAACACTGTCAGTGAAGAACCATGTTACAACTTTACAATTGTGGGAGCGAAACCAGGAGAAGTTAATGATGGCAGAGCGAGTGAAGAACAGAACAGGGGTCCATGCAAGAGGCAGTCCGAGGTTGTTTCCGTGGTTCCCATAGAAGATGCACCTCATTATACAGAAGATGCACCTCATTATACAGAGGCTCAGTAAAGAGATGTTCACCATTAGGACATATCTAAGTCGAGCTCTGGGAGAAGGCATCTGCAGCTGCTGAAGGCTGGTTCCTGCAAAGAGGTGAGCAGCCCCCCACCCTTACTCCATCCAGACTCCCTGGGCAATAGTGCCGTGGCCTCGCTCCTTGCCTTCCTGCAGCAACCTGCTCATTTCCAAAATCCACAGGATTCGGGGACCTCAGCAAGGAGTCATGTGAATTAAGGAACACCACACGTACATGGCATGATAGACAGTGAGCGGCTTGTGAGACCGCTGGGCTACGTTCAAGCTACACTGTCAGTTCCCTGCCTTTAAGGGATGGGGCCGAATGTGGAGACAACCCGGGCGGGGGAAGGCAGCGTCTCACGCTCATTCTGCACCATGTTTGTGCCTCACCAGTTTGTCAGAAAAGCTGTATTTTTTTTTTCTTTTAAAAATGATAGCGAGAGCTCTGCTGCATTCTAAAGGGTGACTCTGTTATTAAGACTGGGTTAATTTTTCTTTTCAGATGAACATGTCTCATCTTCAGTGGAGGGGATGGGAGCACAGAGTGAATCTAAACAAATGCACTTTGGAGGTGGCTTTTTCAAGAATGCCTGTCTCAGGCAAAGGGAGCCAACTTCAAAAGTCCTTTAACTGCTTCAAGGTGCTTATAAATGGCCCCAAAGAGTTCAAAACAGTTACATAAAATGTCTAGCATCCTCCCTCCCTCTTTCACGTTCTTCCTTCTACAGGCATCTATATTTATTATGTGTCAGGTCCTTGACTAGCCACTGGGTCCCTTCGATAAATGGTAGCTACTTTATTTTTATTAAACAAGTCAGGTCATTTAATTCTCAGGAATAAATTGAGAACAGGGCTAGAGGCGGCGAATCATACAAAACAAATATCATTAAGCACCTAGTCTTGAGTGCTATCCTTTCCCTTCCCCCCCACCCCCTGCCTCCCAATCCCCTCCCGTTCTTCTGGTCACCAGCAGACGAGGTCGCCCTTACCTCTCAGCTGCTGGAAGCAGGAGGCACCGCTGTCTGGCTCCAGGGGGTGCCTCAGGACCCCGTTGCTGGGCGTGGGCCTCTCATATTCTCTTTCGGGGAGCATGGCCTGCTCACTCTCCATGGCGGGGTCTGAGTGCGGGGGCAGGGACTGTGGGAACCCGAACATCAAGAGGGAGGAGAAGAAGAGTAAGGCACCGCAGAGCAGAAAGCCGCCCCACCAGGCTCCGATCCAGCGGGGGTCGTCCGGGGTGATGTCCAGGTTACCTGCAAATGGACAGAGCACAGCTTAGTGGGTGTGAGATGCAGCAGCCACGAGGGATGTTGCTGAGGATTTGAGTCAGATGCAAGAGCTCTAGGAAGGCCAAGGGCACCAGGAAGGGCCTGGGGTGGGGAGGACGGCTGCTAGGCTAGGAAGCCTATTGTTCCAGATCAGTGCTTCTGTTTGTCTCAGACCTGAAGACTGATCGTGTTCCCTCCTTCATTTTCTTGTCGACCCTATGTTTATATCAGTCTAAACAAAAACAGTGAGAAACCAGACACCCTGTGAATTTAGGCTAGAATTGACTGGCTTGGCAGAGCTGCCAAGGTGTGCTCAGGAAAACACAGGGAAACGTTTATTGTTCAAGGGTAGACTTTTACCAGGTATACTTACTCTCACCTAATCTGAGATCCCACTCAACACCCTACCCCCTTGTCTTAAATCAGGTTTATGGCTTATAAGGGCAGGTGCAGAATGAAGGTCAAGAGCAAGGCTCTGGAGCCAGGCTGCCTAAGTTGAAATCTGTCCCCTTTGCCTTGTATGATGTTAGGCCAGTGATTTGAACTCTATGCCTCAGTTTACTGATCTGTACAACAGTGATTATGGTGACAGTAGTTCTCTGATAAGAGTTGTTGGGAAGATCAAATGAACCACACCAGACATAAAGTGCTCAGAACAGTGTCTGGCACACTTGTGAGCACTCAATCCATGGTAGCTCTGTTTCCAAACTGCTAGTGGATGGGTTATTTCAAACTGTTAGTGGCCTGTGGTTTGGCACCGCCCTCTATTAGAAGGCTTTGCAGCCAGCTCGTGTACTGAAAGGTGCTGTGCATGTGGTTTGGCCCCCTTGTACTGATATTTGATTTGCCAGCTAAAGTCCTGAGGACATAAACGATGGCTTACTCCTTCGTAGAGATTTTTCTTTCTCTTTCTTTACAACTACTTTGCATAGCAGCACTCCCAGACAAGCTGCTTAGAAATGTCTCTCTGGAGCATTTATAAACCATACCTCTGGAGCACAGAAGGAGATTCTTGGAGAACTGGGTAATGGCATATGAGCTAAGACCAATAGGGCTGCAGACAGATGGACAGCCCCGGGAAGAGCAATGGAGCAGATGGATGGACAGATCTGAGAAGGGTGATGACCACAGACACCAGATGAGCACTTCACCATTTAGGAGACGCTCTCCCTGAAGACTGCCCAGCTAACATTAATGACAATGCCAGCCACCATTTATCGAAGGCTTACGCTGCACCAGGCATTATGAAGAGCCCTTTCTTAACAGTTCCAGTCATCCCTCCCCAGAACCCTATAAGGTAGGGACTTTCATTATCCTTATTCTATATAGATGGGGAAGCTGAGGCTTAGAAAGTTTAGGTTCCTTGCCTGAGCTCAAAGTTGAAGATTGGGACACAGGTATTTACAAACCAAGGTGTGCACTCATAAGTACTCTTAAACTACCCCTCTTGATTGTCTAGCCTTTGTTTTGGGCTCCCTGAAGGCCCTGGGTGACTGACTAATTCCTGTGTTCTGTGCAATGGGCTCAAGACCACCAATTCTCCCAGTAGGTGACAAGTGGCCTTTGGAACATTGTTGGTCTCTGTCCTGGAGACCTTGATAAACACTCTACAGCACTACAATGAACCAGATGCTTTTGCATAGCTGCATGCTGGAAAGGACAGAGTGTACACTCTGGAGGGCTTAGGGTTGAATCCCGGCTCTGCCACTTACTAGCATGAGCAAGTTACTTCCCCTCCCTGAGCCTTAGTTTCATCATCTGCAAAATAAAGATGACATCAACCTACACTGGTTGCAAGGATGAGAGAGAATAAGCAAGAATCACCTGACACATAGTAGGCTCTTTGTATACAGTAACACAACATTTTCACTTTTATGCGTGTATGTATGTGAATGGGAATTTCAATATATAAAAATTTTTAAAAGGGTACAGCATGGGAAAACACAAAGTGATCTTGAAAGCATCTCTGTGCAAATGAAGGAAGAGAAAAAGAAGAGTAAAATTGCCTCAAGTAGCTGAACAGGAATGTTTTCACTAGTCACTCACTGTTTCTTCACCTGCTGCCAAGCACTGAATGCAAACAAAAGATGGCAAAAGGGAGCTGCGGTATCTCCCTGCATTGTCTACAGGCTTCATAAAGGGGGGACTGAAAAGCTGGCAGATGTCAGCAGGTAAAGAGAGAGAAATCCTAGCAGTTGTTTGGGGGAACAAAACTGGTACCACGTAGACAGTATATTCTGGTTAGGAAGTTAGTGAGTGTTCTGTGTGTGAGAAAACACCCCGGGGACCAGCGGCTGTTTGTGTGAACGCACGAGTTTGTCCCCTGCAGGTGGGTGGAAAGCCCACATGCGCTTGTGGCTGGAAAGGGAGGGCGGAGCGTGATGTCGGTGGCAGGACTGCCACCCGGGCAAGAGGAGGGGGGCTCCATGAGGTGTGTGTCGGGCAGATTCTGTAGATTCTGGAAGATCATCGTGACTCTTTTGGGAAGCATTGATATTTCCCCTCCATTTCAATTATCCAGAGTGCCACTGCAGGGAGAGAAATAACATGCTGAGGAGCTTTGGGGCGAGTTGCCCTCAGGACCAGGCAGCTCAGCAAGCCGAGCTTCAGGCTTTTGGGAAGACGACTCATGCTTGAACCTCACCTGAGAAACTTCTCTCTGAGGTACTTCTCTCCCCATCTCCACAATGAATAATAATTTTATAAGGCACTTTGGCTAGTTGCAGTGGAGTATCTCCCTCCTCATGCCTTGCAACTATCAATGCTCAGTCGATATTTCTTCGGTGTCACTGATGGTGAGGGAGAGTTCTCTATGTGGGCTGGCAAAAAATGAGGGTGTGGAAGATGCTACCAATGTCTGTGTTCAAATCTCCTGTTCTGAGGACAAGCAGGATGACGGCTCCCTCACTCTGAAGTTAGGCGTGGCCGTGTGCCAGCATTTTGCCCATGAAATATGAGCAGAGGGGACACGTGTTGCACCTGTGTAGAAGTAGGTCTGAGCTGGTGCATGACTCTCTGAGCTCCTTCCCCCGAGATGATACCTGACAGACCACAATGAACAAAACATCCCCGTTGACCTGTGTCAGATATAAAACATGAATAAGAAGGAAACCTGCAGTATTCTCAGCCATTGAGATCTGGGGGGTCTTTGTTACTGCAGCATAACCAGCCTACCCTGATTAGTACAAAAGGCTTGGGAAATAGAAATTTGTGCTCTTTAAGAACAGTAGTCCTGGGCAGGCTTGGCATAACAAAAGCATTGTTTTAGGTACAGGTAGGGAGCAAGGCTTCGAAACCTCTTTACTTCTCTATTTGGTTCTAGTTAGTGTCTTGACTTTAAAAACTGGCTGCAGTTTCAGCCTTCTGGTGAAGGCTCATTTCAGTAAGATGCCCAGAACAAAACTGAAAAGCACCCATCTGTCTCATTTACTTAGATGCATCGAACTGCCAATGAAACCAGACACATGGATGAAGAAAGATGTTGAACAAAATGGGGTGGGGACAGTATCAGGCTGAAGGGACAGTCTGAGCAAAGGCATGGCATAATCAGGGGACTCTAAGGGGATAGGCCAAGTCCTCCAGCCACTTGTCTTCCCCTTGGTCACTGCAAGCACTGAGGAAAGAGGCTGATTCACTGTCAGGTGAGGCTGGTGGGGGGAGGTAGAGGATGGAAGCAGAGTGGAGCAAGGAAAGCCACATGCTGAGAACCATGATGGAACTGTCTGCCTGTCATGGGGCCAGGCATATTTGGGGCTTGTCTTCGCATAGATGTTGATAGGCACAGAAGGCTTCTCTCCTTTACAAGATCCGTTTTTCTAACCCTTCCACTCTTGGTATCTGACTTCCGGTCTGTTTTTGTTGTTTGTTGGTTGTGCTGAGTAAGCTGAGTCAGTTGTTCACAGCTGTCTGCTCCCTCTGCTGAAGGTCAAGTGGACACATATATGGGGATCATTGAGATTTCTACCCATTTCCAAGGTCAAAAGAAAAACTACTAGGAACAGGGTTAAAAAGTTTAAAACTAACCAGCCAACCCACCCACCCACCCTGAGGATACCTGAGATTGTGAGAAAAGCAGATCAAAGCAAACTGGGGACATTTACTTTTTACTCCTGAGCCATAAGAATGTACAAGGGCTACTATGTCTCTCTAGGCAGTTTTTTTTTTTTTTTTTTAGTTCATTTATTTATTTGTTTAACCTATTTTGTCAAACTTTTGCTATGGGACTCAAGAATTCCAAGAGTATCATTAAGTTGCAAACCTAATTAGAATCTGGAGCCAGGGAGGGGCTGAGTGGAGGGTGATATTGGAACATGCAGCATCCCAGCCATCAGGCTAATTACTCGTGGCGGCAGCACCCAGCCCTCAGAACAGCAGAGAGAGCAGGAGGCTCTCAGCTTGTTGACCTTTTTTGTGAAGCAAACAGATGGGCATATCTTATTCCAGCTGCAAACACTATGCAGCCATCTACAGGGCCGGGTGGTGTGCCTCAGGACATGTCTACATAAATGTGCTGGGGAGG
The DNA here is from genome assembly GCF_027409185.1 of Cynocephalus volans. Taxonomy (NCBI): domain Eukaryota; kingdom Metazoa; phylum Chordata; class Mammalia; order Dermoptera; family Cynocephalidae; genus Cynocephalus; species Cynocephalus volans. The sequence goes on from NC_084462.1 coordinate 51,016,659, forward strand.
TGAGGTTATCTCAGCAAGGCCTTTGTCCATGGAAGGAGACAGCCTTCTGGTTAAATTCCTGGAGAGGTTTCAGGGAAGCAAGCTGCTCCATTACAACTGGGGATTTGAGGTCAGACAGACCTGGGGATGAATCCTGGCTCTATTCCTTACTAGCCATGGGAATTAGTTAGCCTTTCAGACGCTTCATGCTACCTAGTATTTACTGTATGCTTACTATCTGCCAGGCACTGTGGTAAGTGCTTTGCATGATTAACTCACGTCATCCACACAGAGACCCTGAGAATCAATGTTCCCAGGATCACAAAACTTGTAAGGGGTGTAGTTGGGATTCAGATTGTGGAGGTCTGATTCCACAGAGCCAGGATTCCTAACCACTGCATGATCACACCTTATCTAAGAGCAGGACCTACACTCTCATGGGAATGTCTGAGCTTCCAAAGAGGCTATCTGTATATAGCTTTAATAAAGGATCAATTTGTGGCTCCTGTTATTACTAATCTTCTAATAAAACCATGCTGTTAACTTAAGGTCAGTCAATTCCATGATGAGAAGCATACTCTGCTACCAAGTCCTTCTTTTTTCAAGGTTCCTCTGCCCCCACAGCTGGCCCATTCCTGCACCCAACCCCACCCCTACCCCAGCTGCACCTCTCACAGGCTTCAACCAAGCTTCCTCAGTTTCAGGGCTGTTTTAGGGTAAGTGAGGAGAAGATAGGGAGGCCCTGAAGATCAGAAACCCCCTCCTCAAAATATAGCCAACATCGGCAAGCTTCAGTCACGAGATTAGAAACAAATAAAATTGCAGGAAACTAGAATTCTGTGGCTGACTCCCTAATGGAATAAGTGATGTTCTTCTGCCCTCTACTGGTAAAGAGCAGCGCCAGCCCTCCAGCACCTTCAGGAAGGATGCACACAAAGACCAGGACTCACATCCGTCCTTCCTTCCTCCGGAACAGATCGGAAAGTTCACTGTCAACCTGTTGGTGGGGAAAGCTGCCATCAGCACGATGCCAAAAGAACAGAAAAGTGCCCATTTGTCTTACGTATATGGAGGCATCAAGCTGCCTATAAGCCTGGAACTGTGGACGATGTCACTTCACACTGGGCCTTGAAGGGCGAACAAAGATGTTCAACAGAATGGGATGGGAACAGCATTCCAGGCAGAAGGAACAGCCTCAGCAAACTGCGGGGACTGTGAGTGGATGTGCTAAGCCCTCCCCAGCCGCCTGTCTACCCACTGGTCATTCCGGGCACTGAGAAAAGATGCTATTTCATTCTCAGGAGGGAGTTGGTGAGGGGTATCAGGAAGTGGAAATACCCACACACTAGGTCGGGGATCTGGGTTTTATACAGACACACCCCTTTGATCGTGCATATCCCTTTCCCTCTCTGGGACTCAGTTTCCTCATTTGTAAAATGAAAGAACTGGAAGAGAATGATGTCTGAGGTTCTTTCTGACTCAGAGATTCTGGTCACTCACAGGTCTTATTTCAAGGAGGCCACCTCAGATAAGCTGAGAGCAAAGCAGGCTGCCTGGCCAGCTGGCTTCTCCTCCAGGGTAGCTTGCCCACTGCATGGAAGTACTCCCCACCTCTGATCCACTTTGCCATCCCCATCCCGTGCTGCCTCTGGTGCAGCGGCGGAAGCTGGCTCTTCTGTCTATATAAGCAAGATGGCAGCTGACTTACTTCCTGTGTGATTCCCTTACCAGCCCACACCTCAGCCCACTCTCTAGGCCTCGGTTTCAAAGGGAAGCAGCAGCATCCAATCACCTCCTGAACAGACCCAGCATTTTAAAAGAATAAATAAATAAGGCTGCCCGCCACACTTAGAAATTTGTAACATTATTAGCTACAAGTAAAAAAATCAGTGGGATTAATGGAGTGAATCACAAAGCAGCTTGATTGGATTTAAAACCACATTATTTCTTTGGGGTGAATTAGTAAATGTAGCACTGTCGAGGGATGATGGATTGAGAACCCGGGGACTGAGAGTTCTTATTGATCCTGGGAATAGATCGGCATGAGAAGGAGAAGCTAGAATGGCTTCCTCCCCTCTGTTTCTGAGAGAAAGGAAACGTGGCTTGGCTACTGGCGAAATTATACAGAAATAGTGTTCTCTTTTGGGCACATGGCAGAGTTGTGACCACACAGGATTGGCAGCATCTCAGATGGTCCCCAAGATCCTGCTCCCTGGTATTCACATCCTTGTATAATAATCCCTTCTCCTTGAGGGTGGATGTGAACAAGTGACTGGCTGCTCACAAGCACAATGCAGCAGCAGTAATGAGACGCCCCTTCTGAGATTAGGTCATAAAATGACCAGAGCTCCTGCCTCAGGCGCTCTCTGTCATCCTCTAGTGGGTTGCCTGCAGCAAGGGAGCCACAGTGAGGCAGCCCTGTAGAGAATTCCACGGGAGGGAGCACTGAGATGACCACATACCAGGTCACCACCTTGACTGCAGCCTTATAAGACACCCTGAGCCACAACCACCCAGTTAAGCTACTCCTGTATTCCAGACCCACAGAAAAAACTGTGAGATAAGAAATGCCCGTTGTTAAAGTCACTGCATTTGGAGGCATTTGTTACATAGCAATAGAAAACTAATATACTAGGTGACTTGCTCTGGCTGATGAAACATAAATGGAAACAATGTGTGTCATTTCTGAGCAGAGCTTCAAGGGCCAGTGTGCCACTCACCACAGGCTGATTTCCTGCCTTGGCAACTGTGCAAAAGGAGGTCAGGATGACAGTTCTGCAAGCCTGGGCCCTGGAGTGACCATGAAGAGCCAAGTCCCACCCTCTTGTCCAACACCACTGACTTGCACTGACAGGTAATGTGACTGACAAATAAACTTTGGTTGCATAAAATCACTTAGAAGTGGGGCTTGTTAGTCACTGCAGCATGACCTAGCCTATCCTGACTACCATGCTGTGCAATCATAGAATCACAGATTGGGGGACTCAGAGCAATCTGAGAAATACACTTGCTCTTCTTGCTAAGAACACAACACGTTTTGTTTCAAATGGTTTTGAATGTGGATATTTCTTCACAAAGTCTACCATAACAGTGTCTTATAAAAGGACTTTCAAATATTCTGTCACATGGACCCCATTTGTACATTTGTATTTCCAGAACACATGCTCCAACTTTTAGTTTAGAAAGTAGGGTCCTCATATAACTGGCCAACATTCAATGAGTACATGCTAGGCATTTCTACCTCTATCCTCTCATTTAATTCTTAAAATACTTCTGTGAGGCAGATATAACTATTGTTACCCTTACTTTACAGATGAGGAAAATACTGATTTGAGGAGCAGAATCAACTACTGGGGGTATTCAGCCTACAGGTAGATGCTGGCAGGACCCAGACTTGAGTCAGGCCCTCATGAACAAACACTCATGATCTCTGCATCTAATGTCAGGAGGTCCCACCAGTTACAGAGGTGGATGTGTTAAGGCTCTGTCTTAGTACAGAGGTTTTGGAACCCACAGGCTGAAGCCTCCTTTATGAGAGAGGAATTGCTTTGTAGGTGACAGTTAGAAACTCAGATATGTTCCTTACTTGTGTCAATGAAGACTGCATCCACATAGATTTTGGTACAGAAAGAGCCCAGGATAAATCCACAGGCTGGTCCAAATACCAGCATCGTGAACAGGATTCCTGAAAGAAAAAGATGAAAGATTAGATTCAGAAAAACAAGGCCTTCAATGAGCAAAATCATCAAAGGTCAAGGAGATTATTTTACAGTGATCAGACAAGATGTCTGACTATACAAATGACATTATGCGAATTAGTCTAAAAATCCTAAAGGAGAAATCTAGTTATTTCTAATTTTTGGAAACTCTACTAAAGCATATTACGCAGGAATTCTATAGTATTTTGACAGATTGCTTTGAAATATTTACGGGCCCCAGTGCACTTACTTTTAGAGGACGTCACCCCATATCAATCAAACATATATTTTAACAAATACATTCACATCTATAATATTTTTTCTGCTATCAACAGTTTTAAAAAGATTTTTATAGTTTTGCTTTTACATGTATTTGGCTTTACGTAATCATTTAATTTAGGGTTGGCTTAGATTCCTAGGCAGTCATTGTGCAAACTCAGGAATGCTTGTGAAGTGAGAAAAATCTAAGCCACAAATTATTTTCAAATGTAATGCAATGTTTATGAACATTAAATTTAGCAAGTAACAAAGTTCCTACAATGGTATGCTTTGAAAACACCTCATTACATATTTACTATTATCAATTTTGCAATTCCCCTCCATATTTTGCTCAGGACTTAAGCTTTCTGTAGTCTTGATAAGATAGTAAATCCTGGACAAGTACTAAAGTATCTGATGGATATGGTACCAGGAATTTTGCACAGACCTTTTGGATCATTCTGGGAAAAGTACTGAGCACAAACTAAAAACCTACAGGTTGTATCTATATAACTAAACTTCAATTTGGTAAACATTTCCTGAGCACTGACAGTTCTCTAGGCCCTGGGGATAAAAACAAGAGTGAAAAAGTGGCCCTTCCCCTAAGAAGTAGGCCATCTAATGGGGACAATCAACACCTGGGTAATTCTAACCCAAACAGACTGCCCTCAAGGGTTGGTGTCCAGAGGCACACATGGGCACCTGAAGAATAGGGAAAGATGAATCCTACCAAGCTCAGCAGAGGGCGCCTCTCCCACCTGGTCTGTTTGCAGGGTGGACCAACTCAGCCTGAATTATCTTGGCAATGTCATCATGGAACCAATCAAACATTCATCCATTCAATCAACATTTACTGAGCTCCTTCTACGTGCCAAGCACATTCTCAGAGTTGAGATTTTAGCATTGAACTCAAAAGTCAAAAATCCTGGCCTTCATGAAGCTCATTGACTTGAAAGGGGGAAAATTAGACAGGAGCTAAAATGGATTCTAAATGCTCAGCAAAGGAAGCCATGTCATCCCAATTTACAGACAGGGACCCAAAACTCCAAAGCAATCACTTGAAGATGGCTTGTAAGAAATGTTGTTGGACGAAGGAACAAATAAGAAAAGGATGTTTTTTATCTCCCACGAAAAGGGCTGAATGCGCCTTAGGCAAAATCCAACTGTGATTTGTAGAAATGAAGAAGTTTGTTTCAAAATAATCACTCCCAGGCCAGCCAGAGACTCCGAATCTTATTCCTGTTTATAGGAGGAGTTTTTAAAATGAAAATGTGTCATTTTGGAAAGGAGCAACGTCCGCCTTCTGAGCACATTAGCTCTGGTTTATCACAACTTTGATTAAGATAACCGAACAGAGAAAGTTGGGAGCGGGTATTACTGGAAAAGTCTGGAGTTCAAAGTGGGGATCTTTTTGGTGTGGGCTAGAAATGGGGGGCCGCCCTTGGTGGGGTGGGGTTATAGATCAGAACTAGTCTTGGCCCGATCCTCTGGGTGGAGGGAGGAGATGCTGAGGAGCCAGCAGGGGGCCCGGAAAGCAGCTGTCAAGGCAGAGCAGCACCCAAGGTTGACCGAAGAGATTCTGCTTCAGGGCAAAATCGTGACGCCAGCCACGTTCTCCTGGTCCAGGGTACAGGCCGAGGTGAGCCATGATCAGAGTTGGGGCACTCTAAAGACAGCGGAGCAACCTGACTAACTGCTCGGGCCTTCCCCAAAGAAAGGGATACAGGGAACAGGGACACAATTCTCTCTCTAAGGACACTGCAACCATTGCTGACTTGCCATCGATATTGCTAGCATCCGCTCTGAACCCCAACAGCCCACCACCCCCACCTGTGACAAAATGCCTTCTTTCACGAAAATTAAATAAATCCCCCAGGAAATGCAATATTCACTGATCCATGCCCTACAGATGGAATAATGGCAATTATCATTAATAGTCAATAGGTCAAAGGGCCAAGTTGTCAGTATCGTTAGAAAAGAACCAACCAATGAGCTAAAAGGTTGTGTCAAGATCGTGCTGTTATCCCCACACTTGGGGACACCAGAGTGGAGAGCAAGGACTGGCCGGACATCAGGGGACAGCCGGGGTCCCCCAGGTCCTAGGTCTCTTGCCCTTGTGTAAGCTGCAACACCAGAGTAGGAAGAACATCCCTCAAGCTGCTGACGTTGGCTGTCCCAGTGAGCCCCATAGGGCCCAGATGGGCCAATGATCTGGCTGGTGGCTTGGACAGGGGACAGTAGTGACCCGCCGTGGAGATGCCATGCACCAAGGCAGCCTCTGCATCCAGGCAAGAGCACCGCCCACTGCAGTTCCTCTAGGAGAGGGTGGAGGTCTCCCTAGTGTTTAGATGTGGTTTCCATTTTAACATGATGAAGTTCTCCAATGCCAGAGAGACCTGACAGGACCCACAATTCTATAAACCAGTGAAAGATGGAAAGCACACATATTTTTGTGTGAAGAGCAGTTTTTCCCCTCACTTGAAATCTCTGGGGGCCATTTTCTAAGTCATTCCTCCTCGGAGAGAGGTCAACCTCCAGCAGCAATGTGTTCTGGAATATTTGCCAAAGGACAGTCCAGTAGCAGGCATGCAGGAGGGGCCTTCCTGCATCAGGCAGCACCCTTTTTCACTTCAGAAACATCCTAGGATACCAACTCAAATGCAGCAGCTTCAGGGTGGCCCTGGGTCTTGGGTTTGGTCCACTGAGGGCGTGTGAGGCAGCCTATGATCTCCCAGACAGGCTACTTCTGAATTTGCTTTCCTGGCTCTCCCTTCAATTCATCCTGCCAGACTGTGATTTTGTTCTTTCTTGTTTAGCAAAACCACCTCAAGTGTCTTGCATAAACTGACGAGAAACAGACTGGCACTAAGATCCGGGATGCCTGTGCTGAAGGGCTAGCACCTCCAGGAGAGAACGTTCTTCAGCGGCCCTCCGACACATGAAAGCACTTTACATGCGTAATCTCCTATAATCCTTGCATTGACCCTCGAGTTGGGGGGGGTACTGTGCCCCCTTCACAGCGGGAGAATCAGAATCTCAGGGGCTCAGTGCCTCACCCGGCAGCTAGAGAGCAGCACGGTGGGAGCGATCTGAAGCCAGGTTTCTCCAACCCCCTAAGGGAAAAGTCCAGGTGAGTGCATAAACAGACTGGATTCAAGTCCCAACTCCACCAATTCCTAGATCTGTGAACCTCAGGCAGGGTCTATTCAACCTCCTTGTGCCTCAGTTTTCTCATCTGTAAAATGGAGGTTATATGAGACCAACTTCATGGGGTTGTGGTGGGGACTTAATGACCTCATGTTTGTAAAGCTCTCAGGACAGCATCTGGCACACAGAAAGAGCCGTGAAAGTGTTTGTGAAGCAGATGACACCTGTCTCTCTCCTGCTACAATGAAGGCCAGCATGCACCTGCGTTCCTAGTCTTTGTCTTTCCAAAGCTCACTTCACCCGCAGACCTCATTTCCTAAAGCCATCATCAGGGGAGAGGGGCTGGAGCTGGGAGCATCCCAGGCCCAGGACAGAGTTCCTGCTGGGAAGCAGCTGAGACCCTGAGCCTCACCGGGGCCAGATGGACTGGCCGCCCAGAGTCCATGCCCTGCTCTGACTGCCACTTGCCAAGCACAGTGGATGCTCACCTGGCTCCCTAGGGCCGTGATGAGTGGACAAAGGCAGCAGGGGCGTGTGAGATCACCACCATGGTCATCTGGCTCTGGCGTCCTGGTCTGAACACAGGCCTTCTGTAAATGTGATTAGTGCAAATCTGCAGTTCCCAAACTGTGTGCCGAGGCACCCTGGTGGGTGGATTGTGGGGGGAGGGGTACTGCAGTGAACTCGCAAGGGTACCGCAGAATATTTTAAGTTTTTGAGGGAAATGGTGATACTTGACATCTTTTGGACACTATTCGTGAAACTACTCCACAAAGGTAGCCGATGGATTGCACCGCATTCCTTTCAATGACAGTGCATCTTTGTGAATGAAGTTTTCTGTAGTTGGTGTGAGAAAAGGCAAGTGCGGAAGTCTATGGGGAATGGGAAATGAGAGTGGCTGTGCTTAACCTGGTTCCAAGGTTTGAGAAGTTGTGTAGCCCCCAACAGGGAAACTTATCTCATTAATAAGTGATTATGGTTACTTAAAGATAAAATAAAAATATTTTTTCTTTCAATGGATGTGCATTATAATCATTATTGTTATTATTATTTTTTTGGCGGCTGGCCCATATGTATGGGGATCTGAACCTTTGACCTTGGTGTTATGAGCACCACTAGATCGAACTCACTGGCCAGCCCCTGCATTATTTCCTTTTAAACAGCTACGATGTTGCTAAGACATGAACACTTCATAAGTAGTTTGAGCCTAACTGCTTGATAAACAAAAACTGTTAGGTATTTCTTTCAGACTCAGGGCTCTGTCACAAATAAAAGTGAGACACTAGGAATAGTGAGCCAAGAAAGTTTGGAAACCTCTGGTGCAAATTTGCCTGAGAAGCTGATTATCTAGACTTATGCTCAGAGGCTGAAGGGTTTCTGGCCATGCCAGGCTAGCCCACGTACAGACTGTGGAAAATTCTTCAAGGAAATGAGAAAAGATCTCCTGGTGGCAGGTTTGCTTTCTCCCATGGCATACAGTCTTCAAATTTAGCAACAGCCACCTCTGGACACTGGGGAAGAAGAGACAAATTGGACAAGGATCTTGCCCTCAAGAAGCTTGCTGTCTTTTTGGAGAGGCTTTCAACCATTAGTAGTCAGCCAACAAAGACATGCCAGGCATTGTGCTAGGAGCTGGGATACCTCAGTGAACAAAAAGGACAAAATCGCTGCCTTTGTGGGGTTTGCACTCTGGAAGAAGAAAGGCAATTAACAAACCAACCAACGCATCATGTGGTGTCAGGAGCAGTACAAGATGAGAGGAGAGTGTGGACGATGGTGACGGGCTAGAGAAAGACCCCACAGATCACATGCATACACACTGTTAGATGTGCTATAAAGCTGGGGCAAGTGGCCTCGCAGGTTAAGGGTTCCACTCTTGTGGCAGGCCCAATAATGGCCCCCAAGACATCTACATCTTAATCCCTGGATCCAGTGACTACATTACCTTAGGGGAATTAAGGGTTTCAGATGGAATTAAGGTTCTGATCAGCTGACCTTAAAATAAAGAGATTATACTGGACTTTCCCCATGGGCCCAATGTAATTACAAGGGTCCTTTAAATATGGGAGAGGGCGGCAGAAAAGTCAGAGTTGGAGAAGGAGATTTGACGATAGAACCAGAGAGATGACATCATGAGAAAGACTTGACTTTGGTGGCTTTGAAGATGGGGGATGGGGCCATGAACCAAAGAATGTGGGCAGACTTTAGAAGCTGGAAAAGGCAAGAAAATAAGTTTCCCCCCCCCAGAAAAGTTTGCAGCTCTGCCAACACCTTGATTTTAGCCCAGTGAGACCCATTACAGACTTCTGACCTCCAAAACTATAAGATAATACATTTGTGTTGTTTTAAGTCACTAAGTGTGTGGCAATTTATTACAGCAGCAATAGGAAACTAATACAATTGTACAGCAAATCTAGGGAAGTGCTGGGTTAAACTCCAAGACTTCTCAGATTTTACAGCTTCTGACATGCATGTGACTCTCCAAGAGCAGAATGTTTCATGAAGGTTTTGTGTTATTTTACCACAGAACATTTTTTGTGGGCCATTTTTCAGTCCAGGTGTTGACTGGGACACAGTCTGAGAGACTGCAGTGGATGCTAAGCCCTTGGAGGCAGAGATAGTGCCTTATTCTTTATATTCTTGTTCAGCCCAGCGCTGATGCACAATAAGTTCCCCATCTGTTGAGATGACATGTGATCGTGAGCACTAGTCACTGCAGCCATGCAGAGGACAGAGTGACTCTCCTTGGCAACAGTCTGCCCAAGCTCACCCAGCCAGGGAGTGGCAGGGCTGGGACTCAGATCCTGACCTATTGTTTCCCTGTCCAATGCTCTTTGCCATGCCCCACCGCATGTGTCTCCCTCAGTGCTGGGACCTTCCCAATCGATGTGCCTCCTCCTGCTATGCAACCTTGGGACTCGCTGCTGAACCTACATGTAAGGGGCAGGCCAGCTGCATATAACCAGAAGAGGAATTTGGAAAATCCACTTGGAAACGTCCATTTGGAGCTTACTGGTCCAGGAAGCATTATTCGATTTTATGATTATTACTAACATATGACAGTTAATTAATAAAAGTACTAGGGGACATTTTTTTGTTTGTGGAATGTGACTAGCTGATTCTAAATTAGAACAGTCTAGGCACTTTTGAAAAAGCAGAACAGTTGTCAAGACTTGCCCTACTGGACGTCAGGACTTTGTTCAGTGCTATAATGATAGAAACAATGTGCTTTAGGCACAAGAACAACAAATATACCAATGGCACAAAAGAAGTAGCCCAGACACAGATCCAAACCTGTGTGGACACCTGATTTATGACAACATGTACAAAGCAGTGGGGGAAAGGATGATCTTTTCTATAAACAGTGCTGGGACAACTTAAAATTATAGGGAAAGAAAAAAAACTAACCTCACCTCACAACACATGCAAAAATCAATTCCAGGCTGATGGGAGACCTTAAGTGTGAGAAGGAAAACACTAATGCTTCCAGACAATGATAGAGTGAAATACCTTCCTGGTGTTGGGAGCTGGAAAGATTTCTTAAACCAACCATATGAGGGTACTTCAAAAAATTCATGGAAAAATATAACTGAAAGATAATACAAATCTTTCCATGAACTTTTGAAGTACCCTTCTAGAAAGCAGTAGCCATTGAAAGAAAAGACTGGTAAATTGGTCTAAGTTACAATTAACAACTTCATTCATCAGATTCATCAGAAGAGCTCACTAAGAAAGTGAAAATGTGGGAAAATATTTGTGTAATGTGTATCTTTTTATTACACATGTAAGAATCAGAGGGCTTCTCTAGACTATATTTACGAATTAATGAGAAAAAGACAAACTGGTAGAAAAATAGACAGAAACCTTAACAGCACTTCATAAAAGGTAAAATTCAAATAAACAATAAAATATGAAAATTCATTCTCATCAGAATTCAGGGAAATATAAATCCAAACCCCAATGAAATACCACTACATTTTCCATAGGTGAAAGAGATAACAAGTGTTGACAAAAATCTGGAGCATGTGTACACTGCTTGTAGGGAAGCAAACTGGACAACCACTTTGGCAGTGTTTAAAAAACTGAAGATAAATTAATCCAATGACACACAATTCCAACTCCTAGGTACACACCCCACAGAAAGTGTGCTAAAGTACTGAAGACGCATCCGAGAATGCTCATACCAGCACTGCTTGTAAGATCCCCACCCTAGAAACAACCCAGATGCCCGTCCACAGTAGATCAGATAAACAAATTACGGTCTCCCTGTACTCTGGAATTATTATACAGCAAAGAAAACAAATCACCTCTGGGATGATTATCAACAGTGCGGACCGCCCTGCAAAAGAACTCAGATGGGCGAGAACCCATACTGGAATGATTCCACCTATATAGAACTCAAAATAGCAAAATTAAAGTATTTAGTGATATACAACTAGGGAGTCAAGCCATAAAGAAAACCAGGGAAACGAATATTATAGAAGTCAGGACTGTGGTTACTGATAGGGGGAGGCAGTGGGGAGAGTGGAGTGGGGGAGGGGCAGAGAGGTGGTTCTTGGGGGCTGGTTTTTTATGCTTGACTTATCTCCAGGCTACACAAGTGTCTGTTTCACAGTAATCAGTAAGCTGTAAGTCTATGTTCCGTGCACAAAAATATTGTTATATTTTTCATATATACATACATACATAACAAGTTCTTGGAAAAATTCATATTATGTTTTTTCCATTTTTCCACAAATTTTTTGAAGTACCCTCGTATGTAGGTGCATGTGTGATATGATATAAGTACATCTATACAAATGGCTATTTATTGAGTGCTGACTGTGCAATGCCAGGGACTGGGCTATGTGATCGATACGTGTTATCTCATGATTCCTTCCAACAATGCAACAAGGTGGGGGCCGTTGTCCCAGTTTTATCCAAGAAGGAACTGAGGCTCACAGAGGTTAAGCAGCTTGCCTCATGACACATGGCTTCCAGGTGGCAGCTTAATCACTATACCCCTCTGCAGAACTGGGTCCCCAGTTAGCTCGAGCACAAATAAACAAGGTCAAAGAACAAAAGCACAATCAAACCCCACACCTTGCTATTCAAAGGCAGCCAGCCCTGTGAATGAGGAAGCCACTTGCATGGATGACGGCTGAGCCACGTGGCAGGGAGGCCCTTTGCCTGCCTTCAGAAGGCAGATGCGGCAGGGGTAAGAGTGGGTTCCAGAGCTGGGCTGGATGTGGATCCAGGCACCTCCACTTACCTGCTGGGAGTCCCTTAGCCTTTCTATGCTGGTTCCTGCATCTGATAAGCAGGGATGCTAAGAAGATGTATTTTGAGGGGCTGTAGTGAGGAATAAATAAAAGCAAATGCCTGGTGTGACCCCGGCACAGATGAAGCACCTCATAAATGCCAGTTTCCGCTGATGCTCCACGGTTTCACTGGCTGCGTGCACGGGGAAGGGACTGACACTGTGGATGCTGTTCTTGCTCCTTCCACTCGGCCCGGAGTCTCCTGCACCAGGCTCACCTGAGGGCCTGGCTCCTGAAGGAGATGCCATCATCAGTTGGCTACGGAAGTGCACACAGCACTGCGTGAAGAAATGCTGACCTTTCCCTCTGAACCTTTGTTTTTCTCTTTGCCAAAGCATGACATGAGCCTGGCTTCCGTGGACACAGCCTGCAGGGATGGGACAGAGGGGCGAAGGCTGAGCCGAGGAACTGCGGGCATCTGCCACCTGGTAGCACAGATTTTTTATGCCGCTGAAAGCAAAGCTGACAGGCCATCAAGAAACCCAGGGACTAGTGCTTCTATGCACTTTGTAATTAGACGAATCCAGTAGTGTTGCTGACCTTGAGTCTCCCTGTGTGGAAAAGAACACAGAGCCTACCTGCCTTGAGGGTGGAGCAGTGTCAGGCTCTGCTGCTACAGGGTGTGTCTGCGAGCACAGTACAAATGCTCCTTGTGCCTCGGTTTTCTCCTCTGGAAAACAGGCTGACCACAACCCCTACTTATTAGGGAGCCTTTGAGAATCAAATGCTTTAGTGTACAGAAAAGGCTTCAGATCAGTTCCCGGAACATAGACGTTCTCAGAAAACATGATCTGTTACTTATTCTTCTTGCTGGTACCTATAACAGCATAATTTTCTTTTTCTGCTTTACAGGTTTTACTTTTTTGATCACTTAGGTAAGAGATAGTTCAGAGAATGTGGAAAATACAGAATCGTATAAAGAAATATCATTCTCATATTCCCTTTTAGACATTATTGTATTTGTATGGTATTTCTTTCTATGTGTTTTTACATTTGTGGGACCATATAAGTTAATTAAAAACAAAACCCCTCTTCATCATTTTAAAATAAACACATGCTTATTAAAGGATGACCCGAGAATAAACCAAGTAGAGAGAGGCAGCACAACACAGTGGCCAAGAACACAGACACAGAAGCTGGACAGCTAGGGTTTGCATTTACTAGCTGTGTGACCTTGGGACAGTTACTTACCTTCTCTGGGCCTCCGTACTCTCATCTGATAGCACCTACCTTGCAGGACTGTTTTCAGGTTTAAGTGATTAATGTACATCAGAGCTTTCCACTGTGCCTGGCATACAGTATGTGCTCAATAAATTTTAGCTGTCATTACTGCAAGGAAGATGGCACAAATCACCATTTCTCACCACCCAGAGAGAAATGCTGATATCCACTTAGACAGTCCCTTCTAGTCTGTTTCTATGCGCAAGGTTTATTTTCTAAAGTAATTAGAAAAACCCAACAAAGCTCTCCTAATGACAGAAAGACTGGAAACAAATGATAAGATTTTCTAAAGAAAGTGTTTCTGAAGAACAGAATTATCTATTGCAATAGAATTCAAGGTGCTGATGGAACAGAATTTCAAGGACCAGGCATTTCTCGGTTGTCCTTGGGAGAGCGCTCAAGGAAGACCTAGTGTATGCAGGAATCACAATGCCCAGCACCCAAGCCCCGGCTCAGATCCCTCCTGACTGTGGGAAGGGAGGACAGGGCACCCAAGGACACTGAGGTCTCTCTCATGTGACAGTGCTGACTTCTTGGCAGGGACTGAAACAGCACTGAGCAGAGCAGGGGAAGGTCAGAGCTGAGGGTTCTGCACCTGACAAAATGAAAGATCTCTTCAGGGGAAGTCTGTGGTTTTCTTGGGAGAGGTTCTGAGATTTGCTTGCCACAACTTGGAGAAAACGTTCTCTCCTGTAGTATCTTACTGGTTAGTATATGCCAGTGAGTGTTTTGACCTCTTTCAAAAGAAAGTGGTCTGATTAATCTTGTTTTTGTCTGATTCTAAAAGTAATGTATTCAGAAAGGGGGAAAGCCACTATTATCCTGCCAGCCTGAGGCAATCATTTTCTCCAGGTCTTTCTCTCTCTTCTCATATACCTATGGTCAAATAGTAATTTTCATGGTAATTGATAAGGCAAATATTGTGATATTCTATCTGTAGATGAGAAAACAGAAGCTTAGCGAGACTTGTCAGTGGTCCCAAGGGTACGCAGCTTGTGCATGGTGGAGGTGGATCTGAACTTAGGCCTCTGGGACCAAGGTTCTTAGAGAAAGAACAGACAACATGGCACAGTGGCGAAGGCTTTGGAATCAGCCAGATGTAGGGTGGGATCCTGGTTACACTTCTCAATTTCTGGGTGATTCATTTCCAAACTCTGAGTCTGGGAGTACGCATATTTACCTTGTGGAACAGTGAGAACCAGATGTTATGCATGCAAGGCTTCTAATGTCTGGAACGTAGTAGATGCTTTCTAGAATTATCTTTGTGTCTTGCAGATGATGAGTGCAAGAGAGGCCTGCATGGCTGGTCTCCCCTAGGCATGTGTTTGTTTCATTAGTGGGACTCGGAGTAATTCTAACTCTAGATGGTACCCTCAAAGTGCGAGAGGGACAAGGAAACTGAAGTTGGCTGTGGCTCTTCCCCACTAGAGGGCAGCGCCAGCCTAGGAAAGAGAGAGATTCCAGGCTTTTAACATCCCTGTACGCCACTTTCTACCTGCCCACGAATCCCTCCGTTAAAGCCCTGCTTTCTCATCTCCTCCTGCCTTCCATGCCCTCAATTTATAAAAGGTATTCCCATCTTGAAATCTGTGGGCTGAAACTTCTCCCCTCAGAAGGAGCATTCTGCATCATACGTACATGAACAAAACACGATGCATAAGCAGGAAGCCTGCAAAACATGCAATGCACATTTATCTGGTGCCCGATGGCACTGCATAAATGACCCTGCTTATGTCCAAGGAGGAAGTGGGAGGGAAAGGAGTGGGGAAGGACCATTTATTGAGCACATATGACATGCCAGACACTGCATATAATTTATGTAACAAAATTATCTCCACTGCAAAGTTTCTAAACAAAACACTAATGTTGCCAAGTCCACATGGTATGTGACAGAGCTTATGTGCCCCTTCCCACAGTATCACACCTGTTGCCTCTTAGGTCACACACATCACTGGGTGTCTTGGTTGCACACTGGAATCTCCAGGGAAACTTTAAAAAATACTAATCCATAGGTCCCTCTCCTAGAGATTCTGATGTGGCTGGTCTGGGGTATTGACTGAGCATCAGGCTTTTTCCAAGTTCCCTGGGCGATTTTACATGCAGGCAGTTTGAGAACCCTGGGCTAGAGAGACTCTGCCCTCGCTGACATTGACCAAGCTTTCTTTCCCAGCACTGATCAAGGAGCCAGCCGGTATGCGAAATCCATCTAGGCACATGGGATAAGGGAAGGATCTAATGTCGGTCCTGCAAGGTGGAGGGGCAGACAGTTATTGAGCGTGGCCCCACCGAGGTCACTGAGCCCATGACAGAATCCAAATCTCTTGTGTAGCCAGTTGAAGCAGCCCTGTAAGCTGCCACAACCATATGCACCCAGCCATAGAACTCTGCCTGGCTTTCCCAGCATGGCCCCTGGTGCTGTCCAGTCTCTGCTCCTTGCTCATGCCAGTCCTCAACCCAGTCTCTCCCTCTCCTCCAGGCCCCTACCAGCACAAAGTTCTACCCTTCATTCAAAGTCTGTCAAATACCACCTCCTTCAAGGGGCCTTCCTGGGTTCTCTCTCTTCTCCCTTCCTCTTGCTTCTGCCTAGCACCTGGACTGAAACTTTTTCTACAGTTCTGCTTACAGTCTGCTGGGATGCAAAAACAAAGTTCCTTGTATTGGGCATGATGTACTAATTGTAGGGTCAGGGAAGGCAGATAACCCTGTTTTTTTTGTTGTTGTTGCTTTTTTTAAAAAAATCCTCCTTTCCATAGGAGCAGTACAGTCTTTTGCCTGGAGGAGGGAAGCCCTATGTTACTGAGAATGATGCATCAAAGGGATGCTATCCTACACGGCTGGGCTTCATCGGGATGCTCGGGGAGAATCTGCTGCAGCTATTGTCAGTCTTGTTTCTCAGCCCTGCTGACAGAGCCTCTTTTCTTCCTTCTGGCCCTGACAGAACCTTACCAGGGTGACGGCACACAGCAGATATATGGAAGGCATCTGATGTGATGCCCACAGGCAGGAAACCCACCCCAAAAACAACAGATCATGCCTTCTGAAGGGCCCGCGTCCTGTTTGTGAGCAGGGTGGGGCCCTCCCAGAAGCTCTCTCTGGGCATCCTCTCAGATGTGGGTCTTTCCAGGCTCCCCACTGCCCCTACCCCAGTCTCAAGCAGGGGTAGTGGAGACACGGCACGGCCTGCAGTCCAGCCTCAGCAGAGCCACTGAGTAGCAGGAGGCTGAGCTCAAGCACTCTCCGGTCTCAGCCTCAGCAGCCCATCTGTAAAAGTGACCTGTTTTCTCCTGCTGTGGTCTGAACTGTGTCCCCCCAAATCCACATGTTGAAGCCCAGATTCCCACTACCTCAGAATGTGACTGTACATGGAGAAAGGTCCTTTAAAGAGGTGATCAAGTATTACAAGAGGCCCTTACAATGGGCCCTAATCCAATCTGACTGGTGTCCTTATATGAGGAAATCTGGACACATGGAGAGACACCGAGGGCATGCACGCACAGAGGAAAGACTATGTGGGGACACAGGGAGAAGGCAGCTATCTACTAGTCTAGGAGAGAGGCCTCAAGAGAATCCCACCCTGCTGACACCTTCATCTTGGACTTCCAGCCTCCAAAGCTGTGAGAAAACACATTTCTGTGTCTAAGCCACCCAGTCTGGTGTTTTGTCATGCAGCCCTAGCCACCTACACAGCTCCCAAGATCAGTGTGTGACAACGCCTGAGAGAATATTAGAAACTGTAGAGGGCCACCCAGATGGCATGGGATGTCAGATGCATAAGGTGAGCTGATGAACATTCATGGAGCCATCCAAGGTCTGCCAAATGCCACATGTCAGGAGGAAATCAAGGTAGCACACCTCTGTGGGTATCACTCCCTGGTTAGGACTGGCCAGATGGAACATGTTGGGACCTTCATCTTATCTTATCATCTCTGGACCCCTCACTGTGCCCAGCAGGGGGCAGGCTCTGAAATACATAGGTTTTCATAGGTTTGCTAAATGTTGTGCACAAGACAAATTGTTTTCTCCTGGAGTGTGAGCCTGAGTTTGGTAGGAGAACCTTGGAACATGGGACGAGGGAAACACCCTGTTCACAGCACAGGGCTGGAATTGGGTTTTGAGGCAGGTCTATGGCTCGTGAGGATGCTGGTGCTGATACCTGGTGAGCTGAGAACTGGGCACTAGCACTTTCCATGCACTGTCTCATTTAATCCCCACCACAACCCTATGAACAGACATACTCCCATTATCCACGTAAGAAAACTGAGGCACAGAGAGATTGGTACGTGGGAAACTGAAGTAACAAAGACATAGGATCTAAGAAAAGCAAGGAAGGAGGGGAAGAAGGCAGTCCACAGAATAGTGTGGGCAATGGCAGAGAGCTGGGAGAGCCCCAGGAGGTGGCCCTAGAAAATGAGGCGGTGGCATGGCTTTGCAGGAGAGGACTGAGCTGTGCTTGTCACGGAGACACTCTGAGGCCAGGCTATGACATGCCCATCACGTGCAGCGGGGGCAACTCCTGGGCTGAGGCATGTCCTACTCATGCTGTGTGCCAAGAAGATAAACCTGTAGGCCGGACGTGGGGGCAACGGAGGGAAAATAAGTGAGAGCACAGAGATCAGTGGGGATTCAGAGGGCGGGCGTGGGGCAGGGATGTGGACTGGGGCATCTGACTTGCTAGCAATGAGCAGGTGCACGCTCCCCTTCCTCCCTAAGAGGAGCTGCATCCTGGTGCCCTGCATCAGAAGTGGTCAGTGCCCAGGGTCCCTAGTACACTCTCAGGGCCTTGATGTACCAGCTTCCCCTGTCCTGCACTGGCCACTTCTCGAAGTGAAGTTACCTGTTGAAGAGATCCAGTCTGTCTTGTTACCTTCAAGGGCACAGCCTGCACCTTCAAAGTGCTTTAGAACCATGATGAATTTTCTCAGTGCCCTCAGGGAGACTTTGGCTATGGAGTGCTGCTGTGGAGGTAACTGAGGCTAAGAAAACTGCAGGGATGGGCTCAGGCCTCAGGGAGACAGCAGGACCTGGTGTCAGAGGTCATGTCCCCTGCCAGCCCACTCGGGGGACAGGCCCAGTGCCGGTGGGCAGGGCTCCCACAGGTCAATTCTGGTAAGTATTTCTAACTCTCATTCACCAAAATGCTCAGGTGTGTTCCCCTGATGGGGATAGGGTGACCTAACTTCGTCTTCACTGCCCGGGAGTGGAAAGGCCGCTGCTACCCTTGCCCAGCTCTACTGATGCTATTTGCTAATGGCAACAACAAAATTATCCTTCATTAAATACCCGTCACATGCCAGGTTCTTTAGACATTGTATATAATTTATTCCTTGCAACAACCCTGAGATGTAGGTGTCTTTCCCTCCAGTTTACAAATGAAGAAACTGAGACATAAAGAGCTTAGATTAGCAACCCGCAGCCACACGACTGCATGGAATCCCAGTCGCTATGAGCCCTGACCCTGCACTTCCTCCCACTGATCACGCAGCAAGAGGAAACACAGCAGAAGGGTGTGGGCCACGGAAATCTTTCTAATAGGTTCTACTGAAACTGGTGTCTGTGGGGTGCTGGAGTCCCCACTCTGAACCTTATACCACCTCTTGAGGGGAAACCAAGTGTCCTGAGGGAGACAAAAGCAGACTCAAGTCACATGGGGGCTCTACTTGGGACTCCATCCCTCAGTCCCAGCACGGGCACCTCTGGGCCTTAGTTTACCCATCCTCATCCCAACATGTGTGTGTGCCACTGTCCATAGAAATGAAAGGCGAATGCGCAGGCATTTCCTCTTATCACCAGAGGGAGCCAGACACCCTCTCATGCCAGGGAACGCCTGCCTCAACCGGTGCAGTGGGAGCTTTGCTGTACAAGGCAGGAGGGTCACCCGCTCCTCTAAGGATGGCTCTGCTGCCTGTAGAAGGACTCGGCGGGGCAAATGACTTTGGCATACATGTGGCATACATGAAGGTCCTCATGCTGTGTTGGTCAGCCCGTGGGTCACTTGGGAGAGTGTGGTGCTGATAACACCAAGGCCATGAATTCAGATCCCTATATAGGGATGGCCGGTTCATTCACTTGGGAGAGTGTGGTGCTGACATCACCAAGTCAAGGGTTAAGATCCCCTTACTGGTCACCTTTTTAAAAAAAAAAAAAAAAAAACTGTCTCTGAAAAGCCCAAGAAGGGAAGGGAAGCCTACGATGACCCCAATCACACAGCACCTCGAATGTCCCAATCTCATTCGGTTTGTACTTGACTAGATTAATCTTCCTAAAACTTGTCAAATCATACTCCTCCCCTGTTTTAAACCATCAGAGGGGTCCATACTTTATAAAGTCCAAACTTTGCCCTGGCACCATCATGATGGGGGTGGGGCTGCAATGTGAGGCTATGTGACTACACATTTCACTGGGTGTACTGGACTCTGAGAGCAGGCTGGGGATGCCAAGATGGGTGGGGACCCAGCCCAGAGGCTCCTGCCAAGTGCACACTGAAGGGCAGGGGCCAACCTGGCTTTAGGCTGATGTTCAGTGTCCAAGGAGGTCAGTGGGAGCCAGACCTAGTCTGAACAAAGAGTCAGAATCAGGCATTGGGGGCAGAAGGGTGGGCCAGTGGCAGGTCTCTGGGGTACTGTATAGCAGTGGATTTGGGCCCAGATCTCCGAACAGGAGGCTCTGTGCACAAGCTCGGTAATCACGCACAGGGCACAGGATAGGGGATCTAGGGTAAAGCAGAAATCTCACCATCAAAACTGTGTCCCACATCCAGGAGAACTGTCAACAACAGAGTCCCAGACATGCCTGAAACGTGAGCTGCAGCTGCAGAAACCCCTCCCATCTACAGGCAAGACTGGTGTCCCGAGGTTACGACTGGGACAAGCAGGCTGCAGAGGTGAAGCCAGGTGGCACCCACTGCAGGGGACAGGTGCGTTCTCCTTCCTTTTGAACCTGACCTCCAGTGGTTCCCCTACACCATGGGCTTTGTTTGAAGGGCTGTGGAAAACAGTGGAAGTGCAAGTGAAATGCAAATTTCACCCTTATATACCACTCAGGGGACTCGGCTCCTTGCTGACATGACAGTCTGTTGATTTCAAAGCCTGGCAAAATGTGAAGATGGATTATTAAACCTTGGACTTATGTGTTCTGTGAGAAGGGAGCCGTCACTGTCAAAGTTGACAGAGTTCAGCAGGAACAAGCCTTGCCAAACCAACTTCATTTCCTCTGTGGTTTTCTGATAGGGTCTGGATGCTGATGAGGTTGGGGGAAACTCATAAACACATTATGTGGGAGGCAGGTATGGACTGGGCAAGAGCACTCACTCGCTGTACAGGAGAAGGAAGCCACACTGACGCTGGGACACAGAGGGGCTGCACCACCTACAGCCAACACAGCAGGTGTACGAGGCCTTCGCAAGCAGGAGGGAGGTCTCAGGCGGCATGCAGAAGGCTCTCTCCTAACCCATTCTCTACATGTGCGATGGAGGCAGTGGCATATGATATCCACTTGAGAGGGAAGGTTAATACACTGGAGGTAGACTGAAGATTCGAGATGACAGAACAGGCTGAATCCAGGGACCTGAGCTCCCAGGAGGAAATGTGGCCAGCATTCACATACAGAAACCTTAGGACACGCTGAGGAAGGTCTGGTGTGCAAACTCTTCAGGGTAGGAGAAGTTTCTGTTAATTGAAGTCTCAGCACGAGTCCCCATTAGTGAAGCAGTTTTCCCAAATGCCAATGCAACCTTGGCAGCATAGACAGGTCAGGGACACAAGGAGGTAGCCCCCATACTCTTACAGGGTCAGCTCCCAGGATGGACAGTCTGGAATATGCCATGTAGAGAGGGCCATGCCATACTGGATTATCTCCTGGAAGGGCACCTGGGAGTGGGAGGGATTCGAAGCTATGCCATGTGGTAACTAAAGGACTGGGAAGTTTAGCCTCAAAGAGAAGAACAGGCAAGGGCATGACTGGAGCACGCCCTGCTCGGAACAGGAGCTCAGCCTGTGCTTCTCTCCAAAAGCCAGAACCAGGATCAGGATGAGATCATGAAACAGCAGGTGACCAGGAACACTGGCTGTCTTAGGAGGTAGTGAGCTCCTCCCCAGCAGGGCGTGCAAGCAGAGGCCGCGTACCCGGGTGTCAGGGTTGGAGGGGAGGGCTTTCTCTCTCGGGGGCAGGAAAGCAGACAAGACAAGATGGTCCCCAAGTCTAAGATCCTAGGATTTTCATCTGGGCAAACTGCCAGGAATTTCTCAAGCCTCTTACCATCCCAGGCACACAGACCATTTGTAACCTTCAGTGACTGCTCCATCACCACAGGTGTGCAATGCCTTCCTGAAGGAGCAGTGGTGACCACAGTGACAACTTTCAACACAAGAAGAAACCAGGATGCAGGAGGTGCCCACCACATCGATCCCTGCCCCCCTGCTTGTCTGCTCTCTCTAGACTTTCAGGCTGAATCAGCACCAGCTACTTGATTCCCTCATGTCCCAGACCCAGAAGATGGCTTTTCTAGAAAACTCATCTACGCAGACAGAGATTTTCTCTAGACAGATTTGAGAGATAGGATTCCAACTCATAGACTGGAGAATAGGAGAGAGGAGTTGCTGAGCAATATCTATTTTTAAAAAGGCAAAAGGACAGAGGGACAGCAGGCCTTCAGAACATACCATGTCCAGCTGTGCAGGTCACCAGGTGAGGTCCTCAAGGCCCACCTGGGAACAGAACTGGAGAAACTATCCCGATCACTGGAGCAAACACCGGGAGCCTTGTTTTTCTGGAAAGTCACTTCTGGTTCTGCTTGGAGATGAGAAAGAGGTAGCAGGCAATTGTGCCAGGTAAGAAAACGAAGGCTGGTTCTGGTGCATTGTTTGGTTTGAGGCTAAATGAGGGGTACAGATCGAACTCCTTCCACCAGAAACACTGGGAAGGTAGCAACTGAGCCTCCCCCCCCCCGTTTTAAATTTTTACAAAGAGATTGAGTGTCTAGTTCTGCTATGTGACAGGCTGGTTCTCTACGGCACTGGCCCCCCAGAGGACATCTGGCCATGTCTGCTGATGTTTTTGCTTCTCATGATGGGGTAGGAGGCTTCTAGTGAGTAGAGGCCAGGAAAGCTGCTGAACATCCTGTGACACACAGCACAGTCCCCAGAACAAAGAATTATCCAGCCTAAAATGTCACCAGTGCTGTGGCTGAGAAACTCTGTCTTGCCCAAGCCCCAGACCCATTTCCTAGCCTAGAACTTTGACTCCAAAGTCTCCCAAGCTCTCTCCACTAGAGCTCTAGTTTTCAAACTGGGCTCTGGTGCTGAGAGTTACTGGACAGAGGGTAGAGGGAAGGAGTTGACTACGTGAAGGTCAAGGTCCTGATTCTGATATAACCAGAGTCCCCCCAAGCCCCTTCTCCATTCTGCCCCATGAACCTCTGTGTAAGGTATTTGAGTGGGTTGAATGATGATCCTCAAAAAGATATGACCATGTCCTGGAACCTGTGACCTTTTCTGGAAAAAGGGTCTTGGCAGATATAATTAAATTAAAGATCTCAAGATGAGATCATCCTGGATTACCCCAGTGGGCCCATAAATCCAGTGTCCTTTTAAAAGACACAGAGAAAAGACAGAGGAAGAGGAAGAGGCCGGCCCACGAAGGCAGAGATTGGAGTTGCGTAGTCACAAGTCCAGGGACACCTGGATCTACCAGAAGCCGGAAGGGCAAGGAAGGACCTCCCTTGGAGCTTCTGGGGGGTAGCACAGCCCTGCTGACACCTTGATTTTAGATTTCTAGTCTCCAGAACCATGAAAGAATAAATTTCTGTTGTTCTAAGACACCAAGTTTGTGGTAATTTGTTGTGGCAGTCTCAGGAAACCAATACAGTTTTGTTTAATAAAAGCGACCCATTTGCCAATATTTGAAAACCACTACCCTTCCTGATGATGGGGATTCTAAGGATAGCATTGCCTTTGCTGTCCAGACACCTCACACAGAATGCTTCATGGGTAACAGCTGATTTGCACCCAATTGTACCCTTGGTGACAGCTGAAAAAAAGATAGGCCCCTGGTTAAGAAACCTCCCTAGATTCTAGTGCAAGTTACTCTAGAAGGAAAAAGAGCTGGTCACGCCCAGGTCCCCAAATCACGACTAAGACACATCCAGTGTGACTTGCCTGCCAGCAACATTGCTGCAAACGCAGCCACAAACGGCCTGTCATCGGAAACTATTCCAGCCACAGAGTAAATCAGAGTCTTCGGAGATGGCCCAGCTCCTCATTTCAAGGTGGGGACACCAAGAGCCCGAGAGATGAAGTGGTGTGTCCCCAGGTCTCACAACTGAAGAATTGAGGCCAGAAGAGAGGCCACCACCCGCCTGAGGAAATGCCGCTCTGTCACTGTGTCCCACGCGTCCACCTACACTGTTGGGCTGGCATCGTCCATCAGAAAAGATGCTCTGTGCTACCACCATTTTGTAAAAACTAATGCTAGAGAACTATTATTCTGGGATGGGTGACACTTAGCTTCAAATGACTCCATGTCTGATGTATTTTTTTCTCTGACATATATTTTTTAAAAGGCTAAAAAAGAGAATGATTACAGCTCCTAGTTCATCTGTCCAACTAGTCTAAAGTGCTCAACCACCCATGTTGTCCCCTGCGGTTCCGTCTGCCTCGGTTGCAATCCAAAGAGAGGACTGTGCATTCTCTGAACTGCTTCCTCTACAGATTGTGCACCTCCCCAAGCTTGGGGCCACCCCGCCTCCACCCTTATGCTTCCAGGGAGGCACAGACCTGGCACACGGGCAACACTCGACTTCCGGAGAAGGAATGTCTGGGCTCAGCTGTTTCTCTCCTCCACCTCCGTCTGTAAACTCCAGGCCAGCTCCCCAGGATGACATTTCCAATTTCCCTGCCAAAATTCATCTCTCACTCCCCAATGCCCCCAACATGGGGGAGCCCTGCTTCTTTCAGTAGCTATCCTTAACAAAATTCCAGGAAAAGGGAGCAATAAAGCGGTACCCTTTCCATCCCGGCTTGCTTGCTTTATTCCCACCTGATATTATTGCTTTTCTATGTTCCCTGTACCTGATACATACTGTTTATTTGAATTACGGACTTTTTAGAACACACACACACACACACACACACACACACACACACACACACACACACACACACACACAGAGGCTGAGCATCCCTGTACCTGATACATACTGTTTATTTGAATTACGGACTTTTTAGAACACACACACACACACACACACACACACACACACACACACACACACACACACACACACACACACACACACACACACACACACACACACACACACACACACACACACACACACACACACACACACACACACACACACACACACACACACACACACACACACACACACACACACACACACAGAGGCTGAGCATCCCTAATCTGAAAATCCAAAATCCAAAATGCTCCAAAATCTGAAACTTTTTGAGCACTGATAAAACACTCAAAAGAAACACTTATTAGAGCATTTGGGATTTCTGATTTCCCGACTAGGGATGATCAACTGGTATGTATTCTGCTAATATCTCAAAATCTGAAAATTTCCAAAATCTGAAACACTTTTGGTCCCAAGTACTTCGGATAAGGGATACTCAACCTGTGTGTGTGTGTTTATATATCTCTCTCACAATACTTAATTGTAGTGAAATTCACATAAACATAAAATTTACCATCTTAACCATTTTAAGTGCACAGTTCAGTAATGTTAAGTATATTCACATTGTTGTGTAACCTATATCCAGAACTCTTCTCTAAAAAATACTTTTAAATGATGACACACTTCCAAATATAAAAGTGGAGAGAATACACTAACATAACGAAGGCCCAGACACCCATCACTAGCCACAGCTATCACCACCTTGTGCTCAATTTTCCATCTAAACCCCCCACCCCTCCTCCCAGTCCTGTGTTATTTTAAAGCAAATTCCAGGCATCCTCTCATCCTTAACTATTACAGAACCTCTGTGTTGGGAAAATGGAATAATTTAGTCAGGCTCCCCTAGCCTTGGGGCCGGATAGGGGTGGTTCCGTAAACATTGTGTGTGTGTGGGGGGGGGGCGGGTGGAGTAGGTGTGCCTGCACTGCAGCACCACTTTGGCTGGTGTTTTACTGCCTCAGGTGCCCGCCCTGCGTGGTCTTGTCTTTCCAGACCTGCAGCTTCCAAGGACCGTGTGGCCAGTTACCTAGCTCATAGACCTGCGTGAAGGGGTCTGGTGACCCAGCCTGGCGTGTGCAGGGTTTGTGACCCAGTCTGTGAATGGGCTTGAGGGGTCTGGGAGCTCCAGACCCAGCCCTAGCTCAACAATTGGTCTAGTCGGTGCAGAATTATTGGCAGATAAAAGAGCCCGACAACTGGCGTGGTCACCTAGCTTTACAACTGGCATCATAAACAGGATTAAGAGCTAGACAGTTGGTGCTGTGAGTAGGATTCATGACATCAGCCTTAGCCTTGCAGTAGCGAGGCACTCTTTAAAAGGTAAAGACAAAACCACAATGCTACTATCACATTCCCAACATGTAACAATAACTGTAGAAGGCTGTTAACTTTCAAAGCCATTCAAAGGCCTGAAATCCTTCGTGCTCCAATCAACTGTGTGACATGCCACCAAAGCCCATTTTGCAAACCAGGAAACTGAAAGATGCTTGGAGAGCTGTGTGATTTCTTGAGGCCACTGATGTTGAGACTCAGGCTTTCTGCATCAAAGGCTCACGTTCCCTTTCTACTCCACCTTCACCTCTTTGGGGGGATGCCTTGCTTGGAGCAGCCAGTTCTGAATGAGACTGATGCCCTCACAAAAGAAGAGAGTCTTTATCATGCTTGGACCTTTGCAAATTCTAATCCAGGTGGTCTCCCAGTTCTGCTTCTTTAAAAATTTTTATTTTATTTTCTCATTATAAAAGTATAAAAGTTATTGCAGTAAGTCATCTTAACAATTTTTCTTTCATTTTTAGTCTTTTACTGGGAGAGGCAAAAAGGAACTGTGAAAGCAGATTTATGTCACTTGGGTGGGTTCTCAGCCACTGCTCTGGGGGAGGGCTTTCCCCAGTGACTCACTCAGTGACTCATTCATAATTTTCCCCAGCAGAGCCTGTCAGGGCTGGAAGCCTTTAGATGAGAAAGAAAGGCAAATGGAAAGGAATACTCATTGTGGAAAGCTGCCTCCTTCCCCAGCAGGCCTGGCTCCCATTCTGGGGTCCCTCAGTCCCTGGGGCCCTGGTGAACTGTTGATGTGGGTGGATTTTGATGGAGCTGGAACCCGGAGTCAAAACAGGACTGGGTCACACAAGCCAGATTTATGTTAACCAGAGTGACACCTCCTTGTGCAGTGAATGAAAAGACTGCCTTCCTCCTCTGGATATTTGCTACCAACGTGAGTCCTTACAGAAGAACAGCACTGAAGGATAGCAGGGGACGGGCTTTTACTGAGAAGCCCCAATTCTCAGCCCCTGTCGATAAGAGTATTTATTTAATCCTCATAACTCCTATCACACTGCACTAAAATTATATGCTTATACATCTGAGTTGGTCTATTCAGACCAGGGTTTCTAAACCTCGGCACTACTGACATGGTTAGGTGAGTAATTCTAGGTGTGGGGAGATTTCCTGTACATTGCAGGATGTTTAGCAGCTCCCAGGTGTCTGCCTATTACCCTAGTAGCACTCTCTGCCCCTAGTTGTGATAACCAAAAATGTCTCAGGCTATTGCCAAATGTCCCCTGGGGGTGGCGGTACCCCTGATTGAGAATGACTGATTTAGGGCATGGACATATTGAGGGCAAAAACCTCTGTCTTATTTCTCTTTGTTTCCCTATTGCCCAGCACAGTAGCTGGTACAGAGTAGAAATCTCCAAATATTTGGGGATCACTATAAAATAGGTCTGTGACCTAGCATGATATAGATGGGGCAACTGAGGCTCAGAGAGGTTCTGTGTCTCTTGGGTTGTACAGCTGTGAGTGACAGGGCAGGTAGCGCCACAGCCTGTGCTGCTTCCAAGCCCTTGTAAGGGGCGGGAGCCAACAGGTAGCTTGAAAGCAGAGCTTCACTTGGGATCCTTCTGCTTTCTAGCTCTGGCTGCCAAAAGGAACGAGGCTTTTAACACCATTCGGACAGAACATTCCTAGTGCCTACAGCTGTTCATCAAGGAGGAGTGTGTTGGAAGGATTGCTTTAGCGTGGGGCTGCTGTGCTGTCTGGATCAAAGTGAGTGGAGCCTTTAGGCCCTGTCGATCATTAGAAGAGCAGGGTTAATTTTTTTAAAAAATTCCCTAGTAACTTAAACTAGAGAATAAATAATAAATGATAATGATTTGAACTCGGTTTGCAATATGAGGCAGCTGAAGGAAGCTCAACACTCCAGTGCAGTTGGGCTATGAATGAATTTAGTTACAGAGCTGAGTGCTGTCTTAATTAGGTTTCAGTTCTGCTTTCCTTTTTTGAAGAGGAAAGTAGAACAGAGTAAACCATCTGATTCATATTTGAAAGTGGGAGTAAGCTGAGGGCGGGGCGGTGGGCTCACGTGGTTTGCAATCTGGAACCCAGAAAAGTCTAATTTCTAACTCTGTCCCTGCTAAGTTTTCATTCAAAGCATGCTATTTATGAAGAACACAAATAGCTCCCTGCATCTATACCCTTAGCTCAATCATGCCCACCATCTGATTTTGCTTGGCAGTATTGTTAGGAAGTAGCCTGGCCCAAGTGTTGCTATGGTCTGAATGTTTGTGTCCCCCCCACCTCCAACAAATTCATATGTTGAAATCCTCACCCCCAAGATGATGGTATTAGAAGGTGGGGCCTTTGAGAGGGGATTCGGCCATGGCGATGGAGCCCTCATGAATGGGATTATGCCCTTAAAAAAGAGGTCCCAGAAAGCTCGCCTGCCCCTTCCACATGTGAGCACACAGCAAGAAGATGTCATCTGTGAACCAGACAGCGGGACCTCATCTGACACTCAGTATGCTGCGGATGTTTTGATTTTGGACTTCCAGTCTCTGGAACTGTAAGAAATAAATTTCTGTTGTTTATAAGCCCCCCAGTTTATAGTATTTTATTATAGCAGCCCAAAGGACTAACACAGGTGTCATTTCTTCCAATAGATCTAGTGTCTTTAAGGGAAACCATAAATAGTAGCTTGAACCAATGCTCCTGGCTGATGCTGAATGAGGCTTATTTAATTACCCAGGTGATGAAACATGATTCAAGTTTAATGCCTTTACCACATCATGCTCACACTTCTGATTGCAAATGTGTAAGAAGTCCATCACATTTGTTAGAGAAATGGTTCCAGTATATTATCTTAATGTTATTCCCCAGTTGGCTTATCTATGCTGTAAGAGTATCCTCACTGCTCCCTCAGCGATGTAGGGACACATGGCCTGGGACCTGAGGGGTGGGTGCTGGGGGGCTGGCAGGCTGTGGTGAGGGCATCCCAGGCTGAGGGAACGATATGGGAAGCAGATGCAGGAGGGGACTGAATTCGGCCTCCCTGGGTCATCACTAGGACTCCATTGCCCTCCTTAATGCAAAGCTGAAGAAAGCAGCCTCATACGCCTGTATGGTGCTGAGGGCTCTGAGGTCTCTGTCCCCTGGACTGAAAAATGCAGGTGTGAACGTGGTGGCCCTGCCACTGTGGGACACAGCACTGGGCACAATGGCATACAAAAAGACACCCCATGCGTTCTATCAGCAGGACTAGTTCTCCACATTTTCCTATTTAAGCTCCAGTTTGCTCCCCATCCCTCTCTCCCAATATCTGCATAGAAGGTGTGGACAAGCCAAGTCCCAGAGGACTCCCAGACACCCCAGAACTGCATCCGTATTCTCATCTGGCTTCTCCATAGCCTGTCTTTTCAAGTTTTGATGTTGACTGAGAAGTGGGGAGATTTCTATCCACTGAGAAGTTGCAATATTGAGTGATGGTTTCCAAAGGGACCAGGACAGAAGGTCCCTCTGAAAACATGGTCATGACGAGTCTGCACCATCGCCAGCCATGGAGAGGCCAGCAGTGACAAGGACACTGATGACCACGGCCGCCCTGACAGGATGCCGGGCAGGTGCACAATCCATGCATAGTTTAATTTGCTCCTCACCCTAAATCCACACGGCAGGCACTATTCTTAGGCCCACTTTATAGAGAAGGAAACTGAGGCTCAGAGAAGTCAAGCAACCTATCCAGAGCCACACAAGTAAAGTAAATAGAATAATACAGATTTGAACCCACCAGTAAGACGTATTCCCATGTCTCCCAAGGAACCAGATGTCTCCATAGTGTGTTCAAGTTTTGCATCTCTCAAAAGCTGCTTTATTTATTTATTTGTTTGTTTGTTTGTTTATTTTACTAATAATAACTGCAACTGCTGGTATTTATTGAGCACTTATTACATATCAGACCCTCTGTATGCAAATTGTCATTTTATTTCACAAATATGCCAGAAATAGAACAATTACTTTCTCCTACTTTAAGAAGAGGGTACTGAGGCTAAGAGCTGGTATTTGGTGAAGCCAGCGTGTTTCCACTGGATCACTCTTCCTCTGCAGAGTTGGGGAACATCACAGGGGCACTTGGCCTCTCATAGCCTCTGGAATTGGGACTGGGATGGCCTTTTCCCTCCCTCTTCCTTCAAGAGTAATTCATGAGGTCGGCCCTCTGGCAGCTGTTCGTCCTCTCCCAGAAATCCTGCGCACCACTGAGCACGAGCTCAAGCGGGGTGCCCGCAGGCAGAACGGAGGAGACTGATCCTCACTCTTGCTCTGGTGGGTTTCGCCCATAAGAAAACTCAGCACTTGCAATCTAAGGGAATCTCCTGGAAGCTTTCTGGCTTCTGAGCTGCTTCCTCACTGCCTTTGGGAAACTTCTAGCCTTCTAATGGAAATCTTCTTTATTTAAAATTTTCCAGTCATGGGCTCAACAGGACCAGCACATAGCTTTTTTATCTACTTTAAAACAGAAATAATAGGGGAGTTGTAAACGGTTTAATATTAGATTGTAGTAATGGTTGTACAACTCTAAATTGTGCATGTAACATGAATTTTATATGAATTTTTATGGTATATAAGTTATACCTCAATAATATTGTTTAAGAAAAGAAATATGGTTTGGGTTTTTTTAAAGCTATAAAGGGGATTGAGCACGTGGGTCCTCCTTAATTACTGCAGGAAGCAGGAGCCACATAGGAAAGGCTGGCCTCATATTTATGGCAATGCATCCAAACTATTAAGCCCATTCTCTTTTTCTCCTTGCAGAAAAACTGGAATTGAGACCCTAATATGCCTCAATTTATCCCAACTAACACTTAAACTCTGGTAACAGTTCAGCAGGTGAAGGGAGAGGGAGACACTGAAGCAGAGTTTAGCATAAGGTGCCTGTGTCCTGGGGCTCACCCACTGGGGTCAAGCCCCTGCAGGCCCTGTTAGGAGACAGTCTGTCTCTAATGCTGGGCTCATGGCTTAAACACTACACGGACATCCTGTTGGAAAGGTTAACTTGTCCCCTGTCACTAGTAGTTTCTAAGGGTTACATGAGATAATCCATAGAAAAAGAAAAGGAACAATGCTTGGCCTGATGATTTTTTTAAAGAATTTTATTACATTACTTAAAGGGACCAACCACAGGTGGAACATTCCCCCCACCCCCCTTGCATCTATCTGGCAGTGAGCTTAACTGATTTCATTCAATCTTCACAATAATTCTTTGTAATGGTTCTTACTGTTCCCATTTTATAGATGGGGAAAGAGAGGCTTCCAGAGGTCAAAACACTTTTCCAGGTCACCTGGCTAATAGGCAGCAGAGATTTGCAGCCAGGTCTGACTTGGAAGCACTTGTCACTCCACTATGCTATTATGCAAGGACTGCACCCATGTTTCCAGGGTTTGGACTGAAATGGGTTTAACTGAGTATCTATGCATGAGGGGCTCCAATCAGCATCTGTCACATTAACAAAACACTCCTCTTTGCTGAGGTCCAAACTCTCAGTTGCCATGGCCACATCCTCAAAATGAGCTCCAGTAAAACACCACAGCACCACTGGTTCCAAAACAGTGAAATTCTCTCTAGCCTCCAGCCTGGAGCTTAGTATTTACAAGCAGAACCTGAGCTAGCCTTCAGGGGCTATTTTTAGCTCCCCAGTTTGGTTGTCTTTTTTTAGGTGATCTGATAGCACAGACTGAGCTGTTCTCTGTCCCAATGTTTTCTTCTCACCAACTCCTACCTTGAGAAATGCCAAGGTTCCCAAGGACTGGCTGAACCTAGAACTGCTATTTCTGACTTACTGAGAGGGACCTGAAGGAGGTGAGCAGGCCCTGGTCCAGGAACTGTCCCAGGGCTGCCCTGTGGTGGGAAAGAGGTTAGACAGAAGCCAATGGCTTGCAGGCACACTGATTTCTAGGAAAAGCCTTAATGAGCATCTGGCAGAGGGACCACAATGATAACCCCAGCAGCCATGCTCCAAGCTGTGGCCAGGCCACATAAGCAGGAACCTGAGAGTGGCCTGGCTTGTCAGAGGCTGCCTTGGGGCTCTGGCTCTGGATCTCACCATCCCCAAGGAACTCCCCTAACAGCTTGCTTGCTGGTGTCTAAAAGTCCACAATTAGAAATTCATTCCTTGGGCCAACTGGTCTGCCGCTGCCAAGCCCGTCCCTTTCCAAGTCTTCCACGGTGCTGCTGACAAGCAGCACACAGAAGTGTGACCACACCAACCCCTCCTCAAAACTCACCCTTGACTCTCTGTTGCCCCCACATGAAATTCACACTTCCTTGCATGGTGCACACAGTGCCCCTTTGCAGAGCTCCCTGCGCTCCCATTCCAGGTCACCGTGTCCCTGCTCTTCTCAGAAGGACTAGCCTGACTTGGGCATGGGTCTGCCTGCTCCCTGAGCCATCTCCATAAAATCCACATGGAACTCAAATGTCACCTTCTCTATAAAGCTGCCCATACCTGCTCCAATGAGCTCTCAGAATTTTATTCTTATGAGCATAATAAATGCTTGACCCAAGTTTGCTGCACTGAATTAATTTAAGGCATCTGCCTTCAGTTAAAATATTCAAATTTGCCTGGAAAGGGAAACATTCCTCAGTCACTGGCACTTCTGTGCCAACATGCTCCCTGCAGAACTCGATGGTGAAGCGAGGACTGAGAGCTGGATGCAGCGAGGAGAGAGACGGGCACAGAGGTCTCTGAGGGGGCCTTGCCTCCCTGCCTGCCTAAATGACAGCAGTTTGTCCTCCAATATGTGGTTTTTGTTGTGTTTCTGTTCAAACTGGCATTGAGGCACTCCCAGTCTGATGGGAAGAAATGGCATGGTAACTGATCCTTCTAGAACAGAATTGTGCCCTGGTGCAGTGAGAGTTTCTCACTCACTGCAACTATCTGATGCAGTCAGGTAGTATCCTTATGTCTCATTTACAGATGAAAAACCTGAGGTCCCAAGGATATATGATTTGCCTAAGATCCTACAATTTGAAAGTGGGAAAACCGGAACCAGAAGCTGGATCTCTTGGTGCCAGGCTCAGCACTCTGCCCACCCACTGTACTGTAAGTCTGACCATCTGACATAAAAGCCTGTGTGGCTGACCACTGAGTTGAGTTTTCCATAATGCATTGGCAGGTGCCAAGTGGCACCAGGGGCAGGGGGACTGGGCTTCCAGCCCTTCTTTCAGAGGGCTGGATGACAGAGAAATTCAGCCTAAGCCTTGAGGCTGACATGAGTAGCATCCAGGATAACTTTCTATCACAAAAGTACTCCCATGTGGAAAGGAAAAAGACTAACTCAGGAATCCCTCTGATGTCTAGGCCTCAGGCTCGACACAGCCATGGACTTACATAAGCTAGTGCCACTTCCTCTTTGCTGTGTCCAAGGAGGCTGTCACTTCCTGACACACGGACAGCAATGTGTGCAGCCCTCTGGCCACACACAGGCCTCATTAGTAGCTGAACAGGACAAGGACTTCAAAAGGATTCATACTCACCAGTTCCCTCCAAATAATTAAGAGCTAACCTTTATCAAGTGCTTACTCAGCACTAAAGGCTTTTAAGATAATAAGCAAAAAGTCAACTTAAGATAGGTTATTTTCATCCACATTTTAGAGGGAAAGAAGTTGAACATCTGAGAGGTTAAGCCACTTACCCAGAGTCACACAGAAATTAGTGGTAAGGAAGGATTTGAACTTGGGAAAGGCTGGCTCCAAAACCAGCTCATTTAACCACCATGCTGCATCAGAAGCAAGGCTTTGCATGTCCTTTCTACCCAGCACAGGGCCTGGATGATCCCCGTAAGTGCTTAGAGAATATTTATGAATGAGTGATCAAATGAGCCCATGCACATGAACCTGCAGTACACATTACCTTTGGGGAATAATAGCAAAGGGTCATGCACACCACCTCTTACCCTGAATTCCCAAAGCACTGGTAGGACAGGGTCCCCTGAACACATTCAGTCATCCCTTCCTCCTTCCTCCAAGTACCTGCTCTTCTGATGCCACGTGGCACTGGGAGGGCCTGTCCATGCCCTGGGAGCCCTGCCTCCCCACTCACAGCTCCCCTGGCATTTCCCTGCCCTCCATCTCTGGCTGCTCACTTAGAGGCAGAAGGGCTTCCCCTTCCCTGGAAGTTCAGGGCTGGAAAAGGCGAGCTCACTGCCTGATGTGAGCAAATCACAGTAAAAGGTCAGGCAAACGGGGGTCCTTCCTTTCCTCCGCCATCCATGGTAGAAGGTAAGACGCAAATGAAAAGCCCAGAGCCGGGTCACCAAGAACAAATGCAGAGGAGGAACATCTGCTGAGGCCTTCAGAGACCAATGTAGCAGTGACTGTCCTCAGTGACAGACAGAAGGTCACGAAGGGCCATGTGAGAGGTCCCCCTGAACTGGGCTCTGGGAAGCCACAGCTAATGCATAAGTTGTGCCCTCACCTCAGCAAGGATGGGCTGCGGGCTGCAGAAACACCGGGACGGCCAACACCATGGTTTCCGTGGGCCAAGGACATCTCCAGGGCTCCCAGGGTGGAGCAGGGTCTAGAACTTGCTGCTCCTGGCCTCGCTCTCTCCTGCGACTGCCGACTGCCGATGGCAAGGACTCACAGCTGCGGCCACACCCACCACACCCAGGTCAGGACACTCTGCCCTTTCTTCCCGGGGTGGTCAGCTGCTCCAGGAAATGCCCGCAGCCCACCTTGCCCACTCTGGGGGCCACAGCTTAGTTCTGGCAGGCATGGAAGGCGGAAAACCTGATTCTGTTCCCAACCCTGCCATCTTTTCTCCTTACCTGCACCTCAGATTTACTAAATAATTTTCCAAAATGGAAATATCCCACCCCTCATCATATGAGTGCTAAAAATGAATTATGTTACTAAAAATACGCAAAACCCTTTGAGGCCCTCAGGAGTCTGGACAGAATCAGTATCGGAGATCGCTGTGATAAAAACCTGAAATTCTACTTCTATTATTTTTCACGATGACCTTTTCACTTAAGGATACCAACAAGTGTCTTCAGAACCCCTCCAAAGGAAGTTTGCTTTTTTCAGATCTTCCTATCACAGTTCAAAGCAGGAGGATCTCAGAGTGAAATTTTGACTGACAGGGAGTCCCCTTATGCTCAAAGGAGATTCTCTGGCTATGTGGCCTGGTTTTGAGAAACTAGGGGTTCACTCATTTACTCCTTCATTTTATAAGAATTTTTATCATCTTCAAAGCTTCCTAGGATAGAATGGGATGTAAATCCTGTGTGTGTGTGTGTGTGTGTGCCTTCCAAGTACAGGTATTTGGAAGACTTGGAGTTGGCTGATGGCTCAGGTCTTCCTTCCAGCTGAATTTCTCCAATGTTCAGGGTTTGCTCTTCATCAAATTTTAACAAGGTTTCCAGGAGGGGCCCAGGCAGAATGCAGAGGCATCAACGCACAGGAACTCCAGGGAGGGCCAGGGGTGGGAGCTGAAGGGCTGTCTATCAATGCCTCTAAATGTT
The DNA here is from genome assembly GCF_027409185.1 of Cynocephalus volans. Classification (NCBI taxonomy): domain Eukaryota; kingdom Metazoa; phylum Chordata; class Mammalia; order Dermoptera; family Cynocephalidae; genus Cynocephalus; species Cynocephalus volans. The sequence continues at coordinate 51,052,247 of NC_084462.1, forward strand.
GGGAGGTGAGCACTTGCCACAGGCTTTCTGAAATGCAGACCCTGCCCTGCGTTACCCAGAGCCTTGTGGTCTCCCCTGTGTGCAAAGGTATGCATACAGGAACAAGCCCATGGGGGTGTCCAAGGGGTGAGGAGGTTAACGGGGGGCACAGCCCAGCAGGCCCCTCAACATGTCCCTCCTACCAGCCTGCTGCTCAACTCTGAGCTTTCCCTTAGGAACCTCGTGCAGCTCCATTCCCACCAAGATGGCCAGCAGAGGGGGGACACACACCTCCACCTCTTAGCTTTCTCTTGATCCTCCCAACAGCCCCATCAGCCCTTTGAGTTTTAGCAATTTCATGGCTAATCACTATAGAAAGACAGCTCTGGAGCCATTCAATGAACAAACCCTAGGGATGTCTCAGTCTCAGAGGGACAGCTACTAATGAACCAGGAGTCTGATTCAAATGCCAGTGTAGGGGGTTCTCTTCTGCCATGCTTCTCTTCCTCTTTGATCTCTGGGATGGAGCCCAGCTAAGCCATCTCTATTTTCCAATTCCACATCAATTTCTGCCCGTCTCAGCCTGACATTTGCAGTCCTGTAATTGTTAGGGCTGAATAGACGGCATAAGCCAGTCAACCTCCAAATATTCCCAGATCCAAGGAAGGAGAGAGGAACCCACAAGAACATGGCTCACTTACTAGGTACCTACCATATACCAGACCCAGTGCAAAGGTAGAGAAGAGGGGAAATGTTTAATAATTCACAAATATTAACTGCACTCAATACACGTGGATATATACTGTGTACCAAAATGTATGAGACCAGTGCCTGCAGGAGATTAGATCCAAATACACCAAAATGCACACATTGGAGGCTTTTCTGGACATAGACTCTGCTGTGTTAGAGCTGCAAGGCAGACAAGGCCGGTTTGAGGTGGTCACAAGGTCTGCTGTGCTAACAGAGGCCCCGGCGTCTGTACACCCCCCTCCTCTCCACCAATCACAGTTTTGGTTTCTAGATCCAGGGAACCCAGCCACTAGGCTTACTGTGGAATAAGGAGCCCTAGGCTCCTCATGTGCCATCTGGTCAGGGGGCATGGAATTCGTGGCAGGCACATTGCCAGCTGCTGCTCACAAGCTGTATAACAAGTGAAGTGATAAGGTCCCCGAGGCCAGGCATGTGTCTTGTCCAGCCTGGGGAGAAGAGTTGGACAGGGGCGATGGAGGCAGACTGGGGAGGTGACACCTCCCGGGATGTGCACAGGCTGCCAAAGAAAGTGACGAGGGCTGAGGCCGGCTGGAAAGGGCTTTGGGAAGTCACAGAATACAGCCCCCTGCCTCAGGGCAGAGGGAAGGCTGAACCAGCCCAGCCACAGGGTACCCATCTGCTTCCTGGGAAAGGACACATGACGTATCACTTTTCAGAAACCTGCTTAGGGCCTTGGCTTTGGCCTCTCTCTTCTGATGAGACACAACCCTAAGAAAAGAATTGCTCTACTTGGAAAGCGAGGCTAGAGCAGGAAGGGGTAAGGAATCCCACTTGCCCCAAGACTCCCCACTGCTTCCTGACAAAACACTGATACAGTGGGTTGAATAGTGTCCCCCAAATAGATACTGCTCAAATCTTAACCCCAGCACCTGTGAGTGTGACCTGACTTGGACACAGGGTCATTGAAAATAATTTAATTTAAGTTAAGGATCTTAAGATGAGATCATCCTGAATTTAGGATAGATCCTAAATCCAATGACTGGTGTCCTTATAAGAAGAAGGAGAGGGAGACATAGACACAGAGGGGAAGGCCACGTGAAGACAGAGGCAGAGACTGAAGTGACATGTCTATAAGCTAAATAACACCGAGGACTGCCAACAACCACCCGAAGTTAGGAGTGGGCAGGAACGATTCTCCCTCAGAGCCTCCAGAAAGGGTCAACCCTGCTGACGCCTTGATTTCAGACTTCTGGCCTCAAGACTGTGAGAGAATACATTCTGGTTGTTTTAAACCAGCCGGTTTGTTGTACTTTGTTAGGAAGCCCTGGGAGACTAATACAACAGAGGACCTTAGCAGCCATGTGCCTCTTGAAGGGGATTCTGATGACGTGGGCTGGAAATAATCGTCTCCCAGGGAGCGAGAGTCCCCACCTGGATGGAACGATGGGCTACCTCTGCCTGCTCTCCTCTCCCATGGGCTTCCAGGTGGGGTCACCTGAAGGGGTGTAGACACACGCTGGGGGGCATCCGGCACCCCGTCCTCAAGGTTTTCTGAAGGCCTCCCCCCCCTCCTTAGAGGGAACAGGCAGAGGAGGTGGGGTAAGGGGTTGATCTCTGCCTTCTGGTTGATTTTAACTCACAGAGTAAAAGGAGAAAAACTCAAGAAATGAACCGTACTTACTCTTTAACTCTATGCACAGTGTTAGAGCCCACAGACCTCTTACCCCTAAATAGTAGAAAGGGCCCTGAACTTAGACTCTCAGGACTTGATCTCAGTTTCCCACAAAGCAGGGATGTTATATGGACCAGAGGTGGGAGGGTATGTGCATTCACGCTCGTTCAGGACCCCAGCACAGCACTCAAAAGATGGCTGCAGGTATTCACAATGGCAATGATGAGGCTCACGTCCAGATCCAGCTTGACCCCTTACCTGCTGTGTGACCACAGACAAGTCACATCCTTTTCTGCTACTTCGTTTCCTCACCTACAAATGTGGTATAATACTACATATCAGAGTTATCATAAAAAGGAGAGATACAAGTACCATGAGCCTTGAACACTCCCTGGCTCAGAGTTGGGCTTTGTTTAACGCTGGGCATTATTATGAACCATCATCAGAGCTGGATTCAGATTCAAGTTCTGCTATTCTCCTGCTATCACCTAGGGCAACACATCTCTTCCTTCTACAACTGAGTGTCCTCATTTGTCCACTGAGGGACAGGACAGCTCTGACACCCTGTGCAGCCTCTGGTGGTCAGTGATTTTTTTTGGTTTCTTGAACAATTTTTTACAAATCTGAATATAGTTGATTGTACATATATGTGGGTACGGCACTGAATATTAATACTTGTGTGCATTATGTGATGTTCAAATCAGGATAATTAGTACATTCTCCATTATATAATGTAATCGATTTTCGTGGCCCTTTACCAATTCCTCCCTTCCCCCCCACCTCCTTTCCCACCCCTGGTGACCTCAGTTCTTTTTTCAGTGATTCTTTATGTTGGATGGCCTAGAAGGAACTACAAGAACTTGTACCAAGGAACACAGCACACATTCTTGTCAATGTCAGGGCATTGCTCCCTGCCTTCCTCACTGTTCTTTAAAGAGCAAAGGGCCAATAAGGCTCCAGAGCTGGGTCTGACCTGGGCTGGGTTCTCCATCCCCTGAGGGGGACCTGAAGGACAGCTATTTCTCCAGGACTCAGCATCCTCATGGATTGACTAGTCTTGTGGTCAGTTTTAGCACCTCTGGGAAGACAGGCTGGTTAGTGTCCAAGACCCTCTCCATGCCCTGAATGAAAATCACTGCATTTTGTTTTGTCTGATCATTGCACTTGATGTTTGGTGCCTGCCAATATTCTGAGTTCTAATCATATTTCAGGAAAATGTAAGCAGCTCAAAGGTAATAATAAAACAAATACAGTAACCTCTCTCCAGAGCTAGCTTTTCCTGGGATGCCTTTGCTCAGGGAGATGATACTTACAGTGGGGAAGGGGGTGTGGGACCCACCCTTCCCTCTTGCAGCCTTGCTTCCACACCGCCTTCTTATGTACAGTCCTGGTGCAAGTCGGGCCCCAGTACACTCAGCTTCCAGCACCAAGGAATGGAGAACGGACTCAGTGCCTGTCACGGGTATCCTGAGACAGGCTCAGCAGAGCAGCTGGTAGGAGCTCTGACAAATGAGAAGGGCAAGTGCCAGCCAAGGGTTGTCTTCCAGGAGGGGATAGATGAGGAGACTTAGAGATGTCTGGGAAAGTATTTCTGGCTAGAGGGAGAAAGTGGCATGACGTTTTTTCCATCCACTATAAAAGAATCAAGTGGGTAATACAGTAAAGAAAACTAATAGCTAAATAATTCCAGACACGAAAATGGGAAGGATTTGAGCTTGTTCTCACCATGCAACTCCAGACCCTGGGATTTACTCTGAGGATCATGAGGTCCAGTCCTCCTATAAACTCAAGCCATGCTGCTGCCAGAGAGCCTTCCTTGGGCAGAGGACAATGACAAAAGCGGTCCTTGTCTCACCAATGGGGCAGAGTGGTAAAGGTCTGGATGGACCCACTCTGGATCTGAGGACAGTGACTGCAAACAGCTTGATAGGGAAATTACATACTCATTAACACAACACAGCAGGAAGAAGGCAAGATGAGCCCACAGTTGAAATGGGAAATCTTAGATCAACTTAGAATCTCTACTGACAAGCGATGGAAGGAGTGACCTATTTTTAAGGATAGATATAGAAGAGTGGCAGGGTCCTCGAAACAAATGGTTGGCCCTTTTATGGCCCATAAAGGGCTGAGGTTCTGAAAAGCGAAGACCTCAGGAAGGCATTTTTGGAGAAGGAAGAAACAGCAGCAAAGGATGGGTTTTCCATTTAGAGCAGACAGATCAGCTCACTACGGTTCTGTGTGTTGTTTTTTTCCTTCAAGGAAAATGCTCTTCAATCTGAAAAGGCTGAATAAATGTGGTTATGAAGTCACACTGAGAAGACTTCTAAATATGTCTTCATTTGACCCTGAGTCCCCTTGCTTGCCCCAGTACTGGATGCAGACAAAATCGCAAAAGCACAGAGATTGCATGGGAAAAATATGGAAAACAAAGAAAATGTCACCAGACTGGCACTGGGCAAGTTTTCAAAGACTGTTAGGCAGATTCTGGAAATGACATTAGAAAAATTACGGAGAGAAGTTAACCAATGGTTATCTGAAGGCAAAAAAAAAAGGCCAAAAAAATGAGTGCAAATGGATTTCTTGAAAACAATTCTTTTTTATTTTTTTAAATTTATTTTTTAAATATTATTCATTATAAGCATATCATTATTATTACAAATCATGATTCTTCTTTATGCTCTTTACCCAACCTATCCCTCCCCAACCCCCAACCTCCATCTCTAGTATTCCAAAAATTCAAGGAATCGTTTAGATCTTTTCTCTCTCTCTCTGTCTCTGTCTCTCTCTCTCTTTCTTTCTTGCCACCCAGTTATAAGTGAGAACATGCAGTATTTCTCTTTCATTGTCTGGCTGATTTCATTAAACACAATTTTCTCCAGACTCATTCATGTTGCTGCAAATGGCAGAATTTCATTCTTTTTATGGCAGAGTAGTATTCCATGTGTATATATACCACATTTTCCTAATCCGCTTGCCCGTCGAAGGACATTTAGGTCGCTTCCACATTTTGGCTTTTGTAAATAGAGCTGCAATAAACATGGGAGTGCAGGTGTCCCTTCAACGTGGTGATTTCCATTCCTTTGGAGATATGCCCAGTAGTAGGATTGCCAGATCATATGGTAGTTCTATCTGTAATTCTTTGAGGAAATTCCATACTGTTTTCCATAAAGGCTGTACTAATTTGCAGCCCCACCAAGAGTGTAGGAGGGTTCCCCTTTCCTGCATCCTTGCCAGCATTTGTCATTCTTGTTCTTTTTAATAAAGGCCATTCTAACTGGGGTGAGATGATATCTCAATGTGGTTTTGGTTTGCATTTCTCTGATGACTAGTGATATTGAGCATTTTTTCATACACCAGTAGGCCACTTGTATGTCCTCCTTTGAAAAGCGTCTATCCAACCAATCTCACCTCCTATTTTCAAAACATCACTAGATTGAATAAATGAGGGGAAAGCTGATAGAAAGTGAATCTCATCTGACAATGTCCTTCCTCACAGCTATGATTCAAGATGGTGGGACACTAGCCAGAGGAGGGCCACATGCAGACACCTGCTCACTGATGGGGACAGCAAGCTGGAGGGGTTGCATGAGGCCCAGTCTTTGCCTTGCCTGCCATGGCAAGAAGACCTGCTTGTCAAATGAGGGGAGAGAAGAGGAATGCAGGAATCAAGACTGCAACAGGCTGCAATCATGAAGTGGAACACACAATATGAAAGTGAACAAGGAAAGAAAGTCCTATGTTTAGAGAAAAAAAAATTAACACATGTACAAAGGAGGGAGCTTTGACTTAAGAGGAGTTTTAACAAAAAAAAAGAGCTGGGATCTTTTTTGCTTGACTAAACGTTCAGTATGGTGATATACCTGTTTTTGTTTGTTTGTTTGTTTGTTTGTTTGTTTCGTGACCGGTAAGGGGGTCGCAACCCTTGGCTTGGTGTCGCCCGCACCGCGCTCAGCCAGTGAGTGCACTGGCCATCCCTATATAGGATCTGAACCCACGGCGGGAGCGCCTCTGCGCACCCAAGCGCCGCACTCTCCCGAGTGCGCCACGGGGATGGCCCCGATATACCTGTTTTTTAAAAAACATTATTGCAGAAATACACAGGGAAAAAAGCACTGCATGTAGTAATTCATTTAATCTTCAGAACAATGCCACAAGATAGGCATGAAAATATCCCCATTTTAAGACAAGGTGAGTGCAGCATCTCATATCTCCAGAAAGGAAGGAAAGGCTCAAAATAGAAGATCGTGGGGGTATGTCAAAGGGACAGGGGAGCCAACTGAAAGAGCCCACGATGGCCAAAGCTGGAATAATCTGAACAACAAAATAGAGCAGTATTGGATTAGAAACCAAAGCATAAAATAAATACCCATGAGTTTATACTGACATAGATCAATAACGGAATAAATAAACAGATGCGGGAGAACAGACAACACTCCCAAGCAGAATTCCAAGTAATTTATGTACATGCTCCACCCTCAGGGAAGTGCAGCAAAAATCCCCACTCTTTAACAATGAGCTGAACAGAGTGACTTTCTTCAAAAGAGTACAGCATGGAAAGGAGAGGAACTTCACAGGGGAGAAACCTGACAAACACTTCCTCAGCCTGGTGATCAAGGTCCACATCAACAGTGATAAGTCATGCTGGTGTATGTGCCCTTGACATGGTGTGATGGGAACGCCACTCTACCTCGTGTTCTTCCTTCCCCAAACACTTAGCCCCAGTCTTCATATGAAAAAACATCAGAAAATCACAACCGAGGGGCTTTTTACAAAATACGTGACCAGTATGCCACAAAACTGCCAAGGTCATAGAAAACAAGGAAAGTCTGAGAAATTGTCATAGCCAAAAGGAACTTAAGGAGACATGATGACTAGACATAATGTGGTGTCCTGGATGGGATCCTGGGACAGAAAATGATAGTAACTAAAAACTAAAGACTTCTGAATAAAGCGTAGGCTTTAGTCAATAATAATCTATCAGTATTGTTCATTAATTGGGACAAATGTACCATATTAATGTAAGATGTTAACAACAGAGAAAACTGGTTAGTGTATGTTAACTTTCTGTACTATCTTCACACCTTTTCTGTTAATCTCAATCTTTTGCAAAATAAAAAGTATTAAAAAAAAAAAAAAAGAAAGAAAGATGGGACTCTGAGCTATGGGAACCATAGCCTTGTCCTCCTTTCCAGGAACAACAGTCCTGCTTGTGAGACTTTCTGATTAATGTCTATCCCCTTATCAAACTGTGACTCCAGGAATTGAAGGACCATGCACATAGTAGATGCTTATGAATACTCCTAAATACATGACAAGACAAGACGTGGAAAGCATAAGATACATTTCTTACAACCTCTGAAGGGCTGCTAGATAAAAGCACTGAATCCAGTTTATCTTGTATAATTCCAGAGCAGTGCTATCCAACAGCAGTATAATGTGAGTCACATATGCAATTTAAATTTTTCTAGTGGCCACATTATAAAGTAAAAAGAAGCAGGTGAAATTGATTTTAATAAATTTATGTCATTTCAACATGTAAAAGAAAATTAATAAACATAAAATGCATTGATATAAATATAAAATGCATTTATTTATATGTGTAAATTTATTAATGAGATTTCCTATTTTTTTTTTCATATTAAGTCTTCAAAAATACGGTGTGTATTTGACACACAGCACATCTCAATTTGGACTAGCCACATTTCAAATCCTCAACAGCTACATGCAGAGTGGCTATAGTATGGGACAGCACAGCTGTAGAGGTAAAACCTTTGGAAACTACGTGCAAACAGGCTCTGCAGAATGGAAAGCATTTTAGCATGGAACCCTGTGTGTGTGTAGCTGTAACAAAGGACCTTGGAAAGAGTAATCTTCCTGTGACTGGAGGTATTCAAGCTGACGCTGGGTGACTACCTGCTGGAAACTCCTGAGAAAGAACTCTTTCATTGGCTTGGCATTTGGACTGGATAAGCTCTTAGGTCCCATCCAATTCTTACACAGCTCTCAGTCTAGGGTTTATGCTCTGGAAGCCTGCTGCCAGAATAATGAATATTCGTATGATACCATAGCCCACATGAGATCTCTCTTCCAGCACCTCCAGGTAGGCATTGCTATCCTCTTTTTCCTGAGATGAGGAAACAGAGGCTCAGAGTGGAGAGAGAAAATCTTACAAAGCTGGCCTACCCCAAGGTGGATGAGAGGAACAAAGGCACCCAGCTAGGAGTAGGTACGCTGTCCAAGGACAATTCTCCCAAAGGCCCAGACCAATCTCACAAGCCCTGCATGCACTCCACAGCTTGGGTAAGAAGGGTTTGAGGACATGGTAGTGACCCAGGACAGAGGCAGTGTGAGGACACTGTGAACACGGGGCAGGGGGACTGCTTTTGCTTTCAATTCCAGGACCCTGGAACACAGAGGCTAGGAGATCAGAGCTAGCTTTTACTCTGATAGTGGCTGTATCATTTGGTCTTTAAAGTCACACCCTTGTGAGGTCATCACCAACTGCTCCCCAGAACATCCGCCCAAAATAGAACTGACATCTGGATGTTAAAAAAAAAAAGATTCATTGCTGTGGAATTACAAAGAACATCTGACCCTCATCATGCAGCGTTTTTGTTTCTGTCTGGCTTGAACTAGCAGAGGAGGGAGGAAACCATCAGTGGAAATTGTATGTCTTCTTGGAACAGTTAATCTGCTGGTTTCATGGCTATTGCTCAGCCATTTCTGACCTCTCAAAGACAAGCACAAACCCGGCACACATGGGAACACCATGTGGCTGTTCAGTTCAAGATGGGGTCAGAAAATAAGACCTCATTACTCCAAGGCCTCTCCTTGAGTCTCACTCCAAGCTGAGGCTGCTGGTCTTAGCACACTCTCCCTTCCTCGCCAGGCTTGGCTCCCAGTTACTTCTGCCTATTTTAAAAAACTCAACTCTGCCTTCAAACCCCAACTATTTGGTTCCATTGAGCAAATCCACCAGTCTAGTATATCTCTCCCTGTGCACTGCCGACCCCTGCTGTCCACAAGATAAAGTCCAAATGCACCTAGCAATTCCCATTCTGCCCTCCTGTGTGGTCCAGGCTACAGGCATGCTGCCCAAAAGCTGTTAAGTGACACATTCACTAGCCTCTTTGCCTTCATTTACGATGTTCCCTCTCCTGGAATCCCCTCCATCCATGCCTTGACCTGGCAAATCACACATCTGTTTCAAGTTCCAGCTCAAATGTCCCCACCCCCCCAGCCTTCACCACACCGAGGTCCCTGAGCACAATGTATTTCTTGCCTAATTATTTGCACCTCTATCATAGCAAAAGAAATAAACAAGGTAATTCCAGGCAGTAATAAATACTGTGAAGAAAATGCAATGGGGATATGTGACAAAGTGTCAGGGACAGGGGCAGGCCATTCTGGTTGGGTGGTCAGAGAGGTCTGCGCCAAGTAGGTGGATTTGCACTGGGGCCTGGAGGTGAAAAGAAGGCAGCGTCTAGGGTCTAAGCGTTCCCTGCAGAGGGACGAGCAAGTGAGACAGTCTCAGGTGGGAGTGAGCTTGATGGACTTTAGGAGCAGCAAGAGGGGGCTGGGAGGCTGCACCACAGCGAGCGGGGACAGAGTAGAAGGACAGGCCAAAGAGGAAGGCAGCCTCTCCCATAGTTGTGATCTGTGGTATGGGTTCTGTCCTCAGTGCAATGGGAAGCCACCAACACATCTTAAGCAGGGACATAAGCTAAAGACGATTCTGGCTGCTAAGTGAGTGATGAATTGTGGAGTGGACACAGGAGATGGTGGCGGTGATGGTGGCCAGGACCAGCACACCAGACAGGAGAAGCAAAGATGAGCTGGGTTGGGATGTAATTTGGAGAAATCACTGAGAGCATTTACTGATGGATTGGATGTGGGGTTGAGCGCAAGGGCTACTGGCCACTTCCTCACCATACAGTGTGAGCTCCTGACAGCAGGAACCCAGTTCATGAATCTCTGGATGGTGGCACCGTACCTCCATGTGTGCAGGCACTGTGTAACAGCATGGCATGTGCACAGATAAGCCCTACAATGGGCTTCTGTGTATGTCTATGTCTCCTGCTCTTAGAGCTCCCACTACACTGCGTTGTCATCTGTCTGCTCTCAAATCAGCCGTCCCTCCTTGGCCCACGGCTCCCCAAGGGCGGGGGCCAGGCAGAGTGCCTGGCCCACGGTGGGTGCACCATCCACGCCTGCTGGATGCCTACCAAAGGCACAGAAAGGGCCACAGGTGCTGATGACTTCAATACTGAGAGAGAAGGCAGCACCCCCAGAAAAAGCTCCTGAGACCAGAAGCAAAATGCTACACTCATTTGCATGCGACAGTCACCTAAGAGATAAGTTCCACTGATGTCTGGTTACCTATCATGGGGCTATGACTCCTGGAAACATGCTAGACAACACCAGGGGTTCTGGGCTTCTGGGGGCCTGTTGGATTCATTCTAAGCTGGAGGAAATTCTGCCAACATTCATGCTCCTCCGGTTCTGAACTCTTCTATGATTAAAAGGCTCCATGCTCATGCAGAGACGCCAATATCAGTATATGTTACTAAGCTGTCACTTCTTTCGCCTCTTCCCTCCCTTGCCTGAAACAACTCTGAGGATATTTCCCCCCAGATGTCTTACTGGATGGCCCCAAACGTCAGTAATCTCTTGAAAATTGGCTGCTGCTGCTGTTAATGTCTGGGTTGTCAGACTCCTAACAGCGCTTGGATTTGTCATGGGCTATTAACTAGCTAACTCTTCATTAAGTGTTGGTAAAGATCAATTTCTGGGGGGCTGATCTGGCTCCACTTGTTTGCTAAATGGAACAAACAGATGTGTCTGCTCGAATCTCCCATGGTTTCGCTCTGTAGAACTCTGTGGCCTAGGCACTAGTTGGTAAAATCTTTACCCCAAAGGTGCTGGGCAAAATTTGCCTCTGTTGCCATGCTGACAGCCGAGCAAGGGGAGCTAAGGGGCTGTAGCAAGAGCTCAGGGGTACTGGGAGGCCAATCACTTCCTCCCCTCACCTACCCCACCCTGAACACACACCGCTGACTGGCCCGGGAACAAACCACTCACCTGAGCTGAGCCAGTCACACTGCTTCTCCTAGGAATCTGGATTTCAGACACAGAGACAAGGATTTTAACAGGGTTGGGGGCCGGGGCTGGTGCTGAAGCTACAGGGGTGGCAGGAGCAGAGGCCAGGAGGTGAAGCCACTGTACAGAAAGATGCAGCCACAAGCACGTCCATGGTGCATTGAGAGAGGAGAACACAAACTTGGCTCTCAACCTTCCAATTCTATTTCTATGTGGCCCAGTCAAACTTCTTTTCCTACTTGGAAAAATCATTGTGTCATCAAAATAAACCCTGCCACTGGGCTTCTTTTCCTGGCAACCATACATCTCTAGGATGATGGACTTTAATGTCAGACCAATCTGGATTCAAATCTTAGTCCTGGCACTCACTATGTTATCTGCTCACAGGTAACCTCTGCAGGAATCAGTTTTCTCATCTGTACAATGGAGTGAGTGCCACTCACTTTGGAAGATTATTGTGAGCATTAAATGAGTCAATGTAGGTGAAAGAACCTGCCTCACAGTAATAAATAATCTGCTGATTGGACAGTGCTCTAAAGCAGTGGTTCTCAATGCAGGGACAGCAGTTCTCAATATCCTCCCCTGGGGACATTTGGCAATGTCTGAAAACATTTTTGGTTGTCTCATTGGAGGCTGCTACTGGCATCTAGTGGGTAGAGGCCAGGGATGCTGCTAAACGTCCTACAATGTACAGGACAGCTCTCAGTAACAAAGAATTACCTGGTCTAAGATGGCAATATTGCTGAGGTTGAGAAACTCTGCTGTGAAGTCTGGAGCAAGTCAGGGACTCCTGCCTACTGACAATTTAGCCACATTTCACATCAGCAGGACTAGGAGGCTTCTGGGACTTCGCTGACAGAAGAGTGAGAGGGGCAGCAGCCCAATTTCAGGGTCAGATGGAGTGCAGCAAAGTCATCTCTGTCAGACCTGGCTGCCAGGTCCCTGGGTCTGACAGACGGGGGCAGGGATGGCAGCAGAGGCCTGGGCAACAGTAAAATCTTAATATTAGGGTTCCACGGAGGTCTGTAGCAGTTCAAACAGACCCAGGATACCACCTAAGGACAGAGCAGAGCAGCTGTTCCTATGGAGAGTGACTGTCAAAGTCCACCAAGGTGGCAGCCCAGGGCCCCAGGCAAATGGCTGTGCTCTATGAGGCACAGAGAAAGGCAACTTTGGTCCCATATTTCAGCAAGCATGAGATTGTCCTGTGGACCTGAGGCCAGGTCTCAAGATGCCAGGCTTGGGTGGCAATGCTAATGTAGCCTTCACCCGCGGCTCAGATGGGGCACATGGTACGCTGCCAGGCTCGGACCAACTCAGGCTCAGGTTGGGACTGAAACTGCAGCTGGTAGTCAGAGGAAGAGACTCAGGCCAATACCTAGGCTGACTGTAAAACGCCAAAAGCATTCTGGACTTCAAATGATGAAAAGGATGAATAATTTGAATCACCCAGATTTCACCATGTTAAATTAAAGGGCCAAAGATACACCAGTTAATTGTATGACCTGCGACCTAATATCTTTTTAATGGCTTAAGGCAGTGGTTTGCACTCTGTGGTCCCCAACCAGCAGCAGCAGCATCACCTGGGAGCTTGTTAGAAATGCAAATTCACAGGCCCCTCACCAGCTCTATGGAATCAGAAACTTTGGGGTGGGGCCTGGCAAGCTGTGTGGGAACAAGCCCTTCAGTGAGCTATAGTCTGAGAACCCCATGCCTAAAGAAAAGAGACCTAGGTAACAGGCAATGAAAAACTGAGAATGAAATCCTAGGCTGGGGGCATTCTCTTCTCACGGCTCTGTTCTACTTGTAGTAAACCAAGACATTCACAGGACAGCAATGCAGGGCTCCATACTGATTCTCCAATACTGATGTGTACAGTGGCTACAGAAACTGCTGAGTTGGACAGGACAACTGCTATCTCATTTCAATACAGTTACAGATTCTGATATATTAGCATAGAAAAGAGAAGTCTATATAACACAGACGATAATTTTTAAAGATCATTTTTATGTGTCTACCATAGGATATCCAATACAATTTACACCCCAACCCCTCTCTTGAAACTCTCAGCTTCTTCATTTATAACATGAGAAAGTCCCTTCCAGCTCGATCATGTCTATGACTAACCCTAAAGTGTATATCAGACACTAAGAGGATCTATAATCCAGTTCAGAAATGATAGTAAAATAAGTGAAGCCATCCATTCCCTTCATTAATACTGCCCATAAATGCATACTGCTATGCATTGTTAACATCATCTCAGAGGACAGGGCAATTTGGGTTAGATTTGGTTTATTTATTATTTATTTTGCTGGCTGGCCAGTATGGGGATCTGAACCCTCGACTTTGGTGTTATCAGCACTTGGGTTAGATTTGGGATCCAAGACTGAATCCGAATCTGGACCTCATAACCTACCAACCAGGTGATCTAAGTCAAGTGACTTGAGATATTAATAATATCTGCTTTGCAAGGTGACTCAGGCTTAAGTGAGAAAGGAAAGCATTAGGTAAAGTATAGAGGCTGGCACATAGCTCAATAAATGCACTTTGCCTCTGCATTCTTAAAAATGCTAAATTGTGATGCAGAAAACAAATGACTAGAGTTAGGGAACAAAGACATTTGTTATTTCTAATGCTGAAAAAGTGGAAGTCACAAATTAATCTAAAAGACTAAATAAATCAATTGCACATCCACATAATGGGCTATTACACAGGTATTAAAAATACTGTTTAAAGAAAAATTAGTGGGATGAAAAAAATTTCATAATATAGTGGTTAGAGGAGAAAGACAAAATAGATAAATAGCATAATACCAATTCTGTAAAAATAATATATACCCTATATATGCATGCACATTTAATTTCTGAAAGATACACACATTATTTTTTTTATTTTTATTTTTATTTATTTATTTTTTTAAATTTTATTTTGTCGATATACATTGTGGCTGATTATTGTTGCCCCTCCCCCAAACCTCCCTTCCTCCTCCCTCCCCCCATCCCCACCACCAATGTCCCCTCTGTTTGCTTGTCGTATCAACTTCAAGTAATTGTGGTTGTTATATCTTCTTCCCCCCCGACCCGTTTATTTTTTGTGTTTGTGTGTGTGTGTGTGAATTTATATATTAATTTTTAGCTCCCACCAATAAGTGAGAACATGTGGTATTGCTCTTTCTGTGCCTAACTTGTTTCACTTAATATAATTCTCTCAAGGTCCATCCATGTTGTTGCAAATGGCAGTATTTCATTCGTTTTTATAGCTGAGTAGTATTCCATTGCGTAGATGTACCACATTTTCCATATCCACTCATCTGATGATGGACATTTGGGCTCATTCCAACTCTTGGCTATTGTAAAGAGTGCTGCGATAAACATTGGGGAACAGGTATACCTTCGACTTGATGATTTCCATTCCTCTGGGTATATTCCCAACAGTGGGATAGCTGGGTCGTATGGTAGATCTATCTGCAATTGTTTGAGGAACCTCCATACCATTTTCCATAGAGGCTGCACCATTTGGCAGTCCCACCAACAGTGTATGAGAGTTCCTTTTTCTCCGCAACCTCGCCAGCATTTATCGTTCAGTCTTTTGGATTTTAGCCATCCTAACTGGGGTTAGATGGTATCTCAGTGTGGTTTTGATTTGCATTTCCCAGATGCTGAGTGATGTGGAGCATTTTTTCATATGTCTGTTGGCCATTTGTTTAATCTTCCTTAGAGAAATGCCTACTTAGCTCTTTTGCCCATTTGTTAATTGGGTTGCTTGTTTTCTTCTTGTAAAGTTGTTTGAGTTCCTTATATATTCAGGATATTAATCCTCTGTCAGATGTATATTTTGCAAATATTTTCTCCCACTCTGTTGGTTGTCTTTTAACTCTGTTAATCGTTTCTTTTGCTGTGCAGAAGCTTTTTAGTTTGATATAATCCCATTTGTTTATTTTTCCTTTGGTTTCCCGTGCTTTTGGGGTTGTATTCATGAAGTCTGTGTCCGGTCCTATTTCCTGAAGTGTTTCTCCTATGTTTTCTTTAAGAAGTTTTATTGTTTCAGGGTGTATATTTAAATCCTTAATCCATTTTGAGTTGATTTTAGTATATGGTGAGAGGTATGGGTCTAGTTTCATTCTCCTGCATATGGATATCCAGTTATTCCAGCACCATTTGCTGAAGAGGCAGTCTCTTCCCCAGTGAATGGGCTTGGTGCCTTTGTCAAAGATCAGATGGCAGTAAGTGTGTGGGTTGATTTCTGGATTCTCTATTCTATTCCATTGATCAGTGTGTCTGTTTTTATGCCAGTACCACACTGTTTTGGTTATTATAGCTTGATACACACATATTATAATAGCAATTGCTGGGTGGTAGAATTGTAAGCGATTTTTATCTCTTGGGTATACTTTTCTTTAAAACATGTTTTACAATGAGTATGTGTTACTCTAAGAGACAACATATTTTATTTATTATTTTTAGAAATAAGAGGGAGCAGGATTTGAGCCAAGACTTGGTGATTGTTAAAGATGAGAGACGGAAAGAAAGAAAGCGGAATGGAGGCCAGGGAGATGCAGATGGAACCACAGAGTTGGTGTGCGGAGGGAGTGGGGGGGGACCTTAGGAGACATGACAGTCTAAAGCCAAAGGGCATGCTAGAAGTTGGGGAAAAGAAGCATCAATGGACAGATCAGGTGGCAGTTTGGGAAGAAGCTAGAGCATCAGGCAGGCTGTGCTGGATTTGATGCAACAGCCAGAGCAGACACTGCAGGTCCTGAGTAGGGGACAACTTAATGAACAGCAGTGCTGTGGGGCTGCATCTAGTGCAGGGTGACCTGAAAAAACAGGGACCTGGAAGGAGGAAGATGAGGATGAGGAGCCAGTGACAGTGGTGAGATCTGCAGGTAGAAGCTCTGGGGTGGGATGCCTCCGGAAATGAAGGTCCAGCAGGACTTACTGTCTACTTGGCTATAAAGGGAATGGCTAGGGGAGCCAAAAGTGCCTCCCATTTGCTGGCCTGAGAGACTGAGCACATGGCAGGGCTGTCACTGAAGCCTGAAAAGGAAGATTTTTATCTAGTGATCTAGCAGAGGAAACATGCCTGGGGCTGCAGCTTATCCAAACAGGATAAGAGATGTGTTCCCAGAGAGAAACTGGGTCCATGAAATTAAGGAGGTGCTCATCCTTAGGGGGCTGGAAGAGGAAGAGGTGACCCAGCAAAGGGGTGAAGCAGGAAGACCTACTTGTTCTCCCTCTGGTAGGGTAGGGATAAGGCCGAGGTCACCAGTGGACTGACTCCAGAGCCTAAGAATTAGTATATGGGGCTATGGAGCTGCTAGATACAGCTATGGGGGAGAGTAGGAGAGAATTGAAGTGAAGCTGGAAGGAGCAGCTGGGTCAAGAGAAAACTTCTTCTTAAGATAGAGAGGCAGAAGCCACAGAAGCATGCACAAGTGTGTTTGCAGGCACAAAGGAAGAAGGCTCCAGAGGACACTACCAAAACTACTGGGTAGAAAGGGGAAGAGAGAGGCACCAAGAGATGCTTAAGCATCGCTGAGCTCCCCTGGACTGAGCTCTCCAACAAAGGTTATCATTTCGACCTCTTGGGGTTCTGAATAAGGAGTAAATGAGTTAAGGTGTGTAAAACGCCTGACACAGTGGACACGCAACATACGCAAGTGGCTGTCACTATATGGAAATAATGAAAAGGGTTGAGATGAAGTGGATTGAAAAATATGAACCAGGAACCAGGTGGGAACTTTACCCAAGAAAAGAATGCAAATGAAACCAAATTCCTCCACTCACGGAGGCCCATTTACTAGCTGGCATTCAAATGTGGGCAAGTATCAAGGGCATATTTATGCAACACTGATTTCTCCAGGTGGGGTTGGAGGGGATGGCTTGATGATGGGTCTCACAGGTGAACCAGACCTTCACAGCCTGCCTGGGTCAGTCCCCACATTTGGGACCTGCTATGGCTAGTTATGTAGGCTAAGCAAGAGCCACTGTGGCTGTGTGATGTTTATTTCTCACTGAGTTTTTCTGAAGCCAAGAGTCGGATCTGCAAGAAATTGCCTTCTATCCACTCCCAAGTTTATCAAAAGCCTCTCCCTGAGTCCAGATTCAAAACCAAGTAATGTTGACATGTAATGAGTGCAGGAAGGACACTGAGTATTTGCCAGGAGCCCACTATTTGGCCCGTTTGTTTTTGTGACCTGCAATGGGGAGACAAAGAGTGTCTATAATGCCATGGGCGAGGACGCTGTCCTTGTATCTGCACTCTGCCTGAGTTTTGTGGCTCAAGCAGGTCCAAGCACTTCTGCCACTCACCTACCCCAGGGGCTAAGGCCTACCAGGTGTAGGAGGCTGGCTCTGGCCAAAGAACAAGGTCAAGTCAACTGGATTCTATGGAAAGCAAGTGCATGCCTTTGGCCAGGTACTAACATCACATCCCAAACAACGTGGCCAAATGACTCTCAAGTGATCAAGCATCCACAGCTGTGGCAATTGCACAAAGGTGGGTCACAAGAAATCATCCAGTTAACCCAGAACAGAAGAGCTCAGCCTAGTCATCTTGTTCTAGGATCTCTCCCTTATCTTTTAACAACTCTGTGGCCACCTGAGTCATCCTCCTAAAATATACATCTTAAAACCTGCTGATGGCTTCCTATGGCTTGAAAGATCACCCAATACCCTTGGCGTGAATACGACTCCCAATAACACATCAACTTTTTACTTCTCCTTGGCCTGTCCTATGCTTGCTGGTTTCTAAATGAGCCTTGCTTTTTCTACACTTCCATATTTTCACCTCTTGGCACATACTATGCCCTCTGCATGGAATGTCTGCCCTCGTCCCTTCATGAACTGCTATTCATGCTTCAAGGCCCAGCTGAAGTCATGCCTTCTCTTTGGTGCTTTCTCTGACCTCCACCCCTATGCTTGGCCCACTTCTCTGTGCTTCATAGGGCACAGGCAATGCTGAGTACCTCCATGAGCTCCTCCGAGGCAGAAAATGACTTCAGTGCCCAGTCACAAAGCTCTAAGTGTTCAGTAGATGGATGAATAAGCTAAGAGCTGTAAAGCCTCATCCCTACATTAACTGGCCCAACCATCTGGGTGCTCCAGAAATCATTTTCTGATGCCATAACTAAACAGTCACAGCTAATCCCTTAAGTCATCCTCTACTCTTGTCTACAACAGTTGACATCTTTTCCCTTTTAAAATTAATTTTGGATTCACTAGGCAAGATGATCTGAGTAGGTTGTGCACAGCCTCTGCCTGGCACATTTCTGAAACTGTGTGAATGTTAAATGGTAACAATAAAAAGAAGAGTAAAAGTGTTTGCTTACAGAGAGATGCTAATGGCTCAGTTTAGATGGGAAACAGCATGCACTACTGAGACCCTCTGGCTGAGAGAGGACAAAGCAGGGCTTTGTCAAAGCAGGGCTCCCAACTTCCACCCACTCTCTCTAGAAGATGCACTCTGCTTATCATTTAGTTTGAAGCTGTGCTTCATGTCCATTAAATTAAATGAATCTCCCTACTCCTTCCTGCCAACCCTCCAATTAAATGATTAGAATGTGTTCAGCATCACTTAGCTAGTAATCTATAGCATACAGATTGTCTTAAAGACTGAAATTAAATATTGAAATGCCACTTCACTTACCCTCTGTGTTTATATGCTTCAAATTCTGAATCCCTTTCTGTACCTAAGACACTTCGGTCCCTGGGGCTTCTGCGGCTCTGATTTCTAGCATCATGTATGTGTGGGGAGGATGAGAGGTGGTGGGGGCCCCTAAATAAGTGTAAGATCCCTCAGTTTCTGTAACTAGGATCCTAATTACACACATATACACGGATGTTCAGTGAAAACTGACTTTCTCCATCTACATTTAAAATGTACATGTCAAAAAGACCATACAGTTCATTCTGGAAGCCATGGGCGGGCTTATTCTACCACTGCTTTTCCCTTCCTCTGAATTCCTAGCATACAAAAAGACTGCACAATTTAGTCTTCTGTTGGATATTAGCTGATTTCTTAGGAGTTCTGTCCATTTAGCAAACACCATTTGATTCATGTGCTGAAGTCTCACCTCCCAAAAAAGGGCTTCTGGTCCATTGTGCTGGCAACTATTTCTCAGGCCTCATCTGCATCTCCCTCCTGCACCCACGATGCTTGCTCAGCAAGGTGCATTCCCTAGATAAACACCTACTGATTGATGGAACATACCTGTGTTATACACACACAAAAGGGCTGATGGGAACAAATCACTGTCATTCATCTTAGGAAATCTGACATGAATCCGGTTCTACTTCTCAGCTGGGGTTGCTATATAAGGAAAAGGCTGGGCACCAAGATTTACTGACGCTCTCTGTAGATTAGACACTTTCTACAGAAGCACCATGTCCAATTTAATGTTCACAGAACCCCATGAGATGGGCATCACCAAGGAAGAGGCAGAGGTCTGAGGCCAGCAGGGCCCAGGCCACACAGTGGGTGGAGAAGAGTGAGGACAGGCACCTAGAGGCCAAGGACTGCTCAAGCCAGTGACACCTGACTCAATCCTGGGACCCATCAAAATGCAGATTCCCAGGCCCCATCTCAGACCAATCCATTTAACTTTTTAAAC
This sequence comes from Cynocephalus volans, assembly GCF_027409185.1. Classification (NCBI taxonomy): domain Eukaryota; kingdom Metazoa; phylum Chordata; class Mammalia; order Dermoptera; family Cynocephalidae; genus Cynocephalus; species Cynocephalus volans. The sequence goes on from NC_084462.1 coordinate 51,072,319, forward strand.
GTGGAGTCTGGAAATGGGCATTTTAAAGAGCTCCCCAAATGATTCTGATGCACAGTGATGTTTGAGTCCACAGTCAAAGGGCAGCAATTAAAGAAGGCTGATGCCCACTCTGCTCTCCCTCAGAGCCACCCCACCTGCCATTATTATGAGATGGCCAGTCATGGCAAAGGCAGTGGGCAAGGCCAGTTGCACTGTCCAGGCAAACACTACTCCTTCCTCAGACTTCACTACATAGGCAGAACACTGAGCAGGGTCTTGGGAGAGGAGGACACCAGTGTCATTATGGGATACTGCTCTCAGGACACAGATGGGGTTACAGGTCATCAGTCCACCTTGACTACCCACTGTATGTCAAGTCTTCAGGAAGGAGGCTCTTAAACGGGAAGCATGATTGATGTGGGTGAGCTTTTTCCTTCTGCATTGTCTGTCTGTGGCCATGACCCATCTCCTGGACCTGGAACTTGAGGAAGACACATGCTTGCGTCTTTCTCAACCTAGAATATCTCTGGGTACGCTGTAAAATTCACTGGCCTAGCATGATAACCAACATCTGGATGGAACCTGAGATATTCAAAGAACTGACCTATTTGCTTACATGAGAAAAGTTCTGCTTTTGAGATTGTAATATTTGGCTTTCTTGAAAAAATTAAGGTGAATAGAAATGTAATACTAGTGTTGGTGAAGTTGGGTGTCAAAATTACATGCTTACTTTAAAATAGCCAGCCTCTTCTGCTGTTCCGCATGTGTTCTCCTCTTCAAAAGATCACACTTTTCCTCTTTATAGAAAGCAAATAATGATCTCATATTGGTACAAACTTTTGTGATTTGCCTATTACTTTTACATACATTAGCTCATGTGTTTTCTCCTGGCCAACCAGCAAGACTGTTCTGGGATCATTATCCATATTTAGAGATGAGCACATAGGATCAGAGAGATGAGACAGTATATCCATATACCGAGTTCTACTGGTTCTTTGGAGAAACCAGCACTTGAACATAAGTCTTCCTTTTCCAGTGTCCTTTGCTCTTCTGTGATCCTTGTGAGAGGTTCTTGATCACCTTCAAATAATTTGGTGGGTGGCATGGGGGGGGTCGGGCAAAGGAGGCCTTCAGGTCCCTTAAAGGCTCTTCTTGTCACCAGGGACACTAGTGATCCAATGGCCATGGCTAAGGACAGACTACCCTGTCATGAAACAGAGACCCAGGTGATGGTGTTGAAGTCAAGACCCTGTCAAATACCCATCACTAGGCTGCTATGGTACGTTGGGGGCGGAGGGGAACACCAGCTAAAGGGAAGGAAGCCTCACACATCAGTATGTCTGAGAAGCCTGCTAATGCAGCAGCTGGGAATTGTGGAGGCAAGGCAGTGTGAGCTGCAGAGAACTTCGCATCTTGGGCCGTGTCTTCCAGGGTCCTACACAGTCATCTTGACATCGAGAATAAGAATGAATGAGAATGAAGTGATGGCATGCTTTTTGGCAACTCAAAACTGGTGTTATAGCAATGTAAAGACCACTTTAGAAACCTGTTAGGAATCTGATTCATGCTGGGGGTGGGGAAGTCAAGGCTGGTAAATAGGACACAGGACACAAATTCTAGGTTTAGCCTCCTAGAAGCTGAGTCCCTACATAGGGACTCATGACTTCATTTTGCATTGAGGTTTTTGTTGAGTGAAGTTAGATTTAGAATCAGAAGCCAGGGTTGGGGACTAGCTTGACCATTTCTTCTAAATGTCCCCACGCACCAGCCTCAGAGCTTCCGGTTCCCATCTTCTCACAAGAGAGTTGCTTGGAGGGTCTGACAGCAAATGCATGAACCCTCCAAGTCAAGCCAGAAAGAAAAGGCAGTCTTGTTTGGCAGTAAAACACATCATTTGGCATAAACATTATTACCAAAATGCCATGTAGGTGAAAATGACTGTAGATCTTAAAGATGATGGCTGAAAGCAACAAAAATAGGTCATGAGGGTCATGCTCTTGGGGGTTACAGAGCACAGCTGAGCATCCCAAAGCATGCTGCTACAATATAAGCTCTGTGAGCACAGGGCATTTTGTTCCATTTGCTGCTGTGTCCTCAGCACCCAGAATAGCACCTGGCCCCTAGTATGCATTCAGTCACTATTTGTTGAAATAATGAAGCTGGTCCCAGGGAACTGGAGAAACTGGAACCTGGACTTTCAAGACAAAGTTTACCGAAACAACCTCAAAAGACCACCATGGATGACCTCCTCATTCGTGTTGTCTTCTAGAAGTCACATTCTCATTTTCTGTTGAAGGAAAATGTAATCACCATGAGATGGGGTGCTTCCCAGCACAGTACAAAGTGAAGAGTTAAGAAACTACAGAGTCACAAGACCATTGGAAGAAGTCTCAGAGGCCACCTGAATTGGCCCTTTTGAAGAGGACAAAGCTGAGGCCCTGGGAGATAAGTTCCTAGTTACATAAGTGGTTATCAGCGAAGCTAGACCTTAGAATCCGGGAGTGGTAAATGAAGTGATGGTAATTTTTTCAATTAAAAAAATAGATTTTGGGGCTGGCCCCGTGGCTTACTCGGGAGAGTGTGGCGCTGGTAGTGCCAAGGCCACGGGTTCGGATCCTATATAGGGATGGCCGGTGCATTCACTGGCTGAGCGTGGTGCAGACAACACCATGCCAAGGGCTGCAATCCTCTTACTGGTCAAAAAAAAAAAAAAAAAAAGATTTTGGCTTCAAAGGATGCAAATGGCTCCCTATCAAGGGGAGGGAGGAGGTTGGATTAATTGATGCCTCTGCCCATGTGAGAAGAATGCAGAACTTTCAGTTTCTAAACCTAAGGGCAGCCCTCAGGAGCTGAAGCTTCTTAATTCTTGGAAAAGTGGAATTTTCAGTGAGAGGTGAACAAAAACTTGAACAGAGGCATAAAAGACAAAGCCCCAGAAGGTTTTTCAGACACTAAACAGATTTTCTTCAACAACAGGCTGGCAAAGGAAGCACAGGATTAGGTTTCCCAAAGCAAACTCTCAGATTGGCTTTAAAAATTAAGAGGAGAATGTGCTCCAGGCCAGACCCATTTTGGGTTTAGGAAACCCAGCCAGTTAGAAGGATTGTCAGACATGCAGGAGAAATCCAGAAAACAGATGAATTGTCTTCCTCTAATTGTAACATGGCCCAGGGACGTTCTGCAGTTGAAATGTAGCTTGATGGTGCAGGTGCAAGCCTGGGGCAGTGCCTGAGCCCCAGTTGCCAGCCTATTGTTAAGAGCTGTTCAGTGTCTAAAAAACAGCATGTGGCACGTGGCAGGAACTCTGGCTGAATTAGCACACCTTACCCCAGCTGGAAGTCACTCTGTTCCTCCCTTGTTCTCCTTTGATCACTGTCTCAGCATTTATCTCTCTTCAGTTTCTCGCTCTGTGTGTCCCAAGCTTGAATGTCTTTACTTCTCCACAAAAAGGACAGGAGGTAGAGGGAGAATGCGGGAGGAGGAAATCACCCTCTGCTCTGGGAGGGTAGGGGTGGAGGAAGATTCTCCAAAGGGTGAAAATACTGGGAGGAGACCAGTGTGAATTTCAGTGCCCCCAGGTGCCTGGGCATGTGCTCAGAAATCTCCTTCAACTTGACTCCACTTTCTGATCTTCACCTCTACATAGGCATGGTATCAGTTTCCTCATTCATAAAATGGAGATGATAATAAATGCCCCACCCATGGAGGAGTTTTGTTTTTTTAAACACATGAGATTCCTTGGCAAAATCTAACATTCTATACAAATATATGATAAAACTTCTTGTACATTTCTTTCTCTGATCCATCTACTACTGTTCCAAACCCATTCTATTCTAATGTTCCACACCCACACTACCTTCTGAATATGCTGGCACGGACTTCCCCTGACACTTCAAAGTCAAAATGCTCAAACATGACTTGTTTCCTCTCATTCCTCCTCTTTCCCCATCCTGACTTCCTATCACGGGCTGCCAGTTGCACAGACTTGAAGTCTCAGAGTAACTGCCATTTCTTCCCTGTCCCTTATAAGCCCAATCCAACCAGAGTCCAAATCTTTTCAGTACTGCTGTGGTGTTCCTCAAAACTGTCTCCTCACCGCACCAGACTTGGTCCATTTCCTCCTGAAGACCTGCCAAGAGGATCATGACAGTCTTCCAGGGGCCTCCCCCAGTCTGCAGCCACTTCTGTCTCCAACCCACTCACTCATGCAGCCGCAGCTCTCTGCCAAAGCCCAGAGCATCTCCTCTACCTGAAAGCTTCCAATGATTCACCTGTTATATACACAGTAAAATCTGAAAATCCACAGCCTTATCCCAAATCCCTGCCTTCCAGCTTTACCTCCCACTATGCATACCATCATCACCCCTGCACTTATTCTAGGGTGATGATGCACAATACAGCTCTAGACTCAAAATGACCCTGTACACTCAGCCTCTCACCCTTCCCTGCACCTGTTCCCCCACCTAGAACACCGTGTTAAGTCCTCCTCTTCCTCTAGGACCTCTGGGGTTCTGCATCCTCAAGGGTGCATTCCCAGAAGCTCCCAGGGAGAATTCAGTCTTCCTCCTCCTGCCTGGTCCCCAGTGCTACCCCATACTCCCTTAGTCACATGTCTGCATGGGGTATGGCCCTTCAGGTTTGAGATGATACTGGACAAAGTTTAATGCCAGCCCTTGTGTTAGGGAACTCTGCATTTGGGCCCCCAGTCTTGGCTAAAGATTGCTACAGCAGAGACCCTGAATCCACATCATATGGGCAACAGCCCAAGAGTGAGGGCAGACTGAGCATCACCACCACCAACTATGATGAGCATCGATGGACTAACCTGGCATTAGTCCTCATGACCATAGCTGACATCCCATTTATAGATCTTGTTGGGGTTTGAAAAGTCCTAACCACTTGGCAAGCATCACACAGCTGGTAAGTACACGATGAACTTGAACGATGAACCACCTCAGTCTTGCCCCAAAGACTGTGCTCTTGCCACAGACCTACGTCCCTCCCAGCAATGAAGGTGGCTGAGGCAGACTTAGGCACCGACCTCAGACATCCTACACTTCCACATGTTGTACAATGAAATTCCCAAGAAAGAGAATCCATGAATCACGGTTAGGGATCCACGAAATGATGTGCCCCAAACCCTTTGCAGCCTTAAGGAGTATGAGGGTTCATTAGCAGAACAGAGCAGCAAACTCAGCCCCCTTGTGTGGCATTGTAGAAAGTGCTACTGGCAGATGGATGGTTTCAACCAAACAAAACAGGTTCCTGATCCTGCTGTGCACCAAACAAGTTCTAAAAGGTTAACATAATTAACACTCTTTCTTTCTCTTCATGCTTTTCAAACTCTATTTTATACTGCTATTATTTCTCTACTGAGTCATCTCTTTGAAAAAACTCCTTGTGTTTAGCTTCTTTAATTTTTTTCTCATTCAAGGCTCCATTGACATCCCGTCTCTTTTCTCTTCCTTGCCCCTGGCTTTCATTTGGAGCCCTGGCACTGCTAAATAAAGCTCAAACAGATACCCAGAATCCATGCAGAACATTCGTTGAAAGCATGGCAGACATTCACAATGTTCACAAAATGCCCTCCTCCTGTCCCTTCCTCAGAGGGTGTGACCTAGAGTTCAGACAAGATGCCAGATGGCTCAGCTACCAGTGCATTTATGCAATTCTACAACGCATTCATTTCAGTTTTTAACAAAGTGGGAACTCCATAGGTTGGCACCTATTTTTCAAGCAGCCTGACTGCTGAGTCAACCAGGTTCCTTGTTTCCACGGTACCCTATCAACACATCACCAGTGTCCTTAGAAGGCCAGCACTCTGAGTTACCATGGAGCATAGGAGAGGCATGCCTGGGCTTCAGGAGATGTGGGTTCCAATCTCCCCTCTGCCCTGGTGGGTGTGACCCAGCGCATGTTGCTCAAACTTTGCAGAGCTTCACTTTCCTCATCTGTAAATCCAAGGTCTGAGAAAAGATGACCCCGATGACTCTTTCAGATTTAAAATTTCCGAAGTCTTTTATCACTTCAGCAAGCTGGATTTAGGGTGCAGTTCTTCAAAGCTTGCATTGGGTTTCCTTGGTTCAACCAGCAGTAATGATACCAGGTTTTAAAATCTTCTTTAGGTGGGAGAGTAGTGACCATGCTGCTGACTGTGGCTCTGGCATGAAACATAATCAGGCAAGTCTGTGCCCACCCACCACTATCCTCCCCACGGCGGAGCCTCTGCCAGAAGCTCTCTCAAAGGCGAGAAATTGTCCACGGTAGATTTCCCAGGATAAAATTTTGTCTTTTGCAAAGGTCTTTTCCCCTGGTACTCGTCTAAGAAAAGCACCAATTCATAAATCTCAAGGCCATGGAAGAAAAACAAAAAGACCCAGCTGTGTCTAACATGCAGCTTTTGAAAACCAACTAACCCTTTGGGGCATTTTGTGGAAGAAAACACACAGAAAGAATCGACAGGAGGATGGCATTCAATTATTCAAAGGAACATCATTAAAGCCAACTTTGCTGTACTGGTGGGGGCCTGGGCAGAGCCCGTGTTCAAGATAAATGCCCAAGTCCTTTGGGACTCCTAATACCAACTGTTAGAAAAATGTAGCCGAGAACATTTTATTAGAGCAATAATGCAACTTAGGCAAGCAGCCTGTAATTCCTGGCCACTCCGAGGTAATTGACCTATGGCCTTTCAGTTCACAAATTCTTCACCTGAGCCAAGAGGTGCCTGATTGAATCATAGACGTTTTTGTCTTTCATAATTGAAGAACTCTATTAAAATGTATGAAGGCAAGTGAGCAGGCTTAAGCTGGAATGGGAACTCAGCTCCTCAGGCCGGAGACCATTCACCTTTCCTTTTAACAAAACCCTATGAAATAATTCATTTATACAATGTCAGCTCAAGTGCATATACGTGTTTGGGGGAAAGGCATACAGGGAAAATAGACAAAAATGTGCTTTATCCCTGACTCATTGGAAAATGGATTATTCTTATTTTCCTTCTTAGCCTTTAAAATTGTTTCCAAATTTTCCACACAAGAATGTATTCCTTTGAGAAAATATAAACAGTTTTCAAAAACAAATATTCGCATGGGTCTATGCCCAGGCAGTGACTATATTTAAGGAGGTAAAATATGCAAAATGGAGAGTTTATAGATGGACACCTACCAAGCCTAGGAATAATCCTGCTTTGGTCCAACACAAACATCTTCAATTCCCAAAGGAACCCTGCAGCTCATGCCCACCTCATAGCACAGGCCTGGCTGGGAAGGCACTGGTCCCTGGTAGCTATTTCCACATCACCAGGAACAAATCCTTACTTTGGCATCCTCTGGAAATGAACATGTTTCCTTTCTTTCCCCCAGGGTCATAGATCTGGCACATAAATAGTAGAGTTTTCAAATAAACATTTTCCTCCTGAAGAAAGCCATCCAGTGATTATAGCATAACTTTCCCAAAAGAGATTCCATTTACTGCCTCTTCTTTAAGAAATTACTTGGCAACAGGATATAATTTAATTAAAGTATTTACTTAAATGTATGCCCTCTGAGGCCTGAAGGAAATGGGATATTTTTCTAATCAACTGGCAGTTTGGGGGGTTGTATGATCATGGGTCAGGCTTTTCCTGATGTTTAAACACACACACACATACACATGCTTGCTTCTGGAACAAGACTATCAGGATCTCCTAATTGATACACCGGCAAATAGCAAAATGCTCTCCTTTCCAGATCCTACAAAAATTCTTGGGAATGCCAAGCTTCTGGCAAACTCTACCTGGCTTTGGAAGGAACAGAAAAGCTGTAAGTACAGTATCTTCTCCATGAAAATCAGAAGCAGAGATTGCATTGTGAAACAAAATCTACTTTAAAACAAAATCTTCTTTTTTGTCCTAATCATTCTAGCCTAAGAAATTTATTGTTTATTTGAGCTGTTTGAATATTGCATTAGGTCCAATATCCCAATTGCCTTCTTTCCGTGTTTAAATGTTTCCCAGTTTTGAGGGCTAGTATTCATGTCTTTTCTCTCCTTTTCTTTTCTCTCTTTATTTCTATTTAATTAAAAATGTTTCCCCAGGGCCTAGAACACTGCCTCGTGCTGTCAGCCTTCAGTAAATATTTATTGAATAAATACATTTGCTGAATGGAGCACGGGAGGGAGACCATGTGAGTACCAAGGAGCGGGAGCCTGGCCTATGGTCCTGGGGCCAGGAGACCAAGGTCAGGCTAGAGGGGCAGATTTCTTTTTTTTTTTTTTCTTATCATGACCGGTACTCAGCCAGTGAGCGCACCAGCCATTCCCATATAGGATCCGAACCCGCGGCGTGGGTGATCACTGGAATTCCCAGGAGGAGTCCCGCCATTCTGGCACCTCATCACCTGACATACCAGCCTCCAACCCCCGTGCCTCCCTCTCTCCTTCCATAGGGGACTCTGGTCTTCATCTCCTCCATAGTGCTCAGAGGTACCTGGCAGCAAAATCAGCAGAATGGATTGGTCTTTTGCCCACTGCTAATCCTCAGCAGAAATTCTAGGGAAGATTCTCAAACTGATGGCTTGTGCATATTGAAAATGCTGTGATCTGAGGAGTCGGTGCAGGTTCTTAACCGTCCACATTCTTATCACAAACTCTGCTAATAAGGCTTCCTCTTGCACATGTGTGGCTTACCAGAAAACTAAAACAAACTAAAAACCAAGCTGCAGAAATGTACTCTTTGCAATGGCACTCGTGGTTTCTGCCCATTGGTGCAACACATGAGATTATTTTATGTCGTCCTGTGCGAGATATGTTCCTCCAACCTGTGCCAACTGTTTAGCTCATGTGATAAAGCATGTCTTTATGTTTTCACTCAGGTCATGGATAAAAATGTTGAACAGCACAAAGCAAAGGGAAGACTCTCGTAGCACTCCATGCCAGAGGCCTTTCCAGACCAATGTCAATCCATTAATGAATGCATGGAAGCAAATTATGCAGCTGTCATAGCCCCTGGGAGGCAGTGTGGTGGTGTGATCAAGAGCCCAGGCAAGACTCCTGCTTGGCTGTTGATGGCTGTGTGATCTTGGGCCAGTTGCTTATTCTCTCTGAGCCTCAAGTTGCTCATCCACAATATAGGAAATGTAACAACAGCACCTTCCACATATGGTTGATTCGAGCATTATATGGGACAAGGAGTGTAAAGACCTGACTCTAACGCAATGTGCTTTTATTTAACAAGTGCATAAGGATATTATAAAAAATTTTGTTATATGTTTTCAGGAAATCACATCTTCAGCATTTATTTGACATAGCAGCAACCCTACCAAAAACGTAAAGCATTTATTTGGCTTTGCTTGTTTGCAGAGAGCTCCTGACAACTCCCAGTAATCTTCTATCAAAGCTCACCATCTGTTTACTAATCCACTGTAGACATCTGGTAGGGAATGCTGTCACTCTCTCTCATGAATTGTCTATTGTTTCCAAAATCCATCTTTTCCTGCTTAATAAAAACCATGACAACTTTACCCACCTCCATTTCTTCGTTCCTCATGACTTTTTAATAAGGAACCAGGTAGCAGGTCTATAAACTCACATCTCCAAATTCTCTTAGGAAAATGGAAAGCAGAACTCAGGGAACCCCAAAGGCCCCCCTGTATTATAATTATTATTATTTTTTTTTACGTACTATGGACTCCAGTTTGCTTTGTAAACCTATTTGCCCTGCTCTTTCCATTTTAAAGCATTCTAATCAGCGGAAAAAATAAAAATGAAATAGGAGCTGACTAGTTCTATTTACTTTCAGTCATTTGTTACATATAACACCACCTGCTCTGGCCATTTTTGTCTCCTTAGTGAGAGACTTCTTATGGACTCATAAGTAGAATAGCCCATCAACACACACACACATGCACACACACAAGCACCTGCCTTCTCCCTTCTGTCCACTATTTTGCACATAAGAAAACCAAGACTATCATCTGTGGGCAAATCTACTAAACTAATCAAAGTGAGAGGTCATTTCCAGGCTGCAGTTCTTCTCCTGCTTGGCTTTCCTAATGACTGTATCTTGAGGACTCACTAGGTGTAGAATCAGAGTCCGTGCCCACACTCAGTGATGGGTGGTGGACACTGGCTTGAACGTGTGCATGGTGAAGAACTGCACCCAGAACCTCCTGCTGCACACCGAGCAGCCCCTTCAAGATGCACTGACCTGGAGCACAAGAAACAGGCCAAAGGACTGAGATAGGTAAAGAATCAGTGCCAATAATGGATCACTCTACCTCAATAAAATGCCTTTATGAGGTAATTAGCAGTTCATAAAATCTGTTAAGTAACTTAGAAATCTCTGTGCCACTCCTTGAGTGTTCTCCAGTGCAAAAGGACCCTTGGGAAACATTAGCCCTTACTGCGATGAATCACACGCCATCAACAAGGTAGACAGCAACCACGCATGGACAGTATCATTTAAACAACTTCTTTCTGCCTTTGCTGACCGACAAGGGAGTCCCAAGTCATCCCAGTTAGACACTAAACTGTTGCAGGAGACAGCTATGGGGATGTCAAGGAAGGAAGAGGATCAATAATGGCCTTATCTCAAGCCTCGTTTTCCTTGCACATGGAATGGGACAGACCAGCCTGGCAGAATTATGTCAAAAATTAGAAAGCAAGAACATAAAGTGTCTGGTCCAGTGGCCTAGGACTGCTCCCAAACCATGGGAGGCCATCATCAATGTTTGCTAGTAGCTGTGATAGCAGCAGCAGTATTGCTTGCAATTAGCATTCTTTGAGTGCCTGCGGTGTCCCCCCCATATTCCTCACAAAAACCCTTAAAGCATCCTCCATGGCCTTCAAATAAGAACCTAAGATTTAGGAGGGACAGGCTAGGCTTACCTTTGAGCCAGTATCTGTAAGTGCTTTCTGAATTTAAAAAATCTCTCACAAATGAAAACATTACTCCTCTAACACAAAATAAAAAAACACCAAAGAGAAATTTCTTATATGAAAAAAAAAAAAAACCTCCAAAGAAAAATAATTTCTACCAATCTGCTATTAAGGGATGATAATGCTACTATCTCAGTAGTCATAGGGCAGCTAGTACATTCAGGGTGCTATTGCCACATCATGAAGACATGCCATTAAGAGGACGGGAGGATGGATGGATGGATGGATGGATGGATGGATGGACGGACGGATGGATGGACGGACGGATGGCTGGATGGATGGATGGGTGGATGGGTGGATGGGTGGGTGGGTGGGTGGGTGGATGGACGGGCAGGCAGGTAGACAGAAGAGCAGGTGGGTGGATGGGCAGATGGATGGGTGGATGGATGGGCGGGTGGATGCGTGGGCAGATGGATGGAAGAATAGGTAGGTAGATGGATGGAAAGACCTTTGCACTTGTGGGTTCCCTGATATTTTCTGGGCTCATTCCTTCACTTCATTCAAGTCTCTGTTTAAGTGTCACCTTCTCAGAGAGTTCTTCCCTGTCCTACTTCTGTAAAATAGCACTGCATTCTTCCCTATTCTCTAGGCTCTAACCCTGCTTTGCTTAAAGTACAGCAGTTATTACTACCTGCTATTTTATCATATTTGTTAATTTTTTTGTCTCACACTAGGGAGCACGCACCATGAGGATTCTGACTTCGCTTTTTCATGGATGTATCCCCAGGACTGAGAGCAGTACCTGGCACACAGACAGACAGATGGGTGGGCGGGGGAATACATACACATATACATCATTTCATACAAACATATAACAATATAGGGTGGCATAAAACTCACTTAAATACAGATTATCATAGATTCCCCCCAAAAAAGTCTCAACTCACTATAAAAGCAAGTTGGATAGCTTAATATTTCCATAATCCTCCCACTGAACCTGAGGCTCAATCTCCTCTGAAGACTAAGATCTGGGGGTGAAGGTGGGGGTGGGAGGAGTCCTATTCTTGGTTACTTCTCAGTTAGTTGCTTCTATTTACCAAACTGTAATCTAGATATGAATAAAAAAGAGAGATTCTGCTAAATAAATCATTGAGATCAATTCTGCCCATGATATGCACAGAAGTGGGGTTATAATAGTTTATTTGTTTTTTCATTCATTTTTGTACTCATCAGGAAATAGGCCTGTGCTATGTCCAGGGTCTTGCAGCCTAGTGGTCTCACAACACGGAAGAGACAATTTAAACACTAAGTGCTAGCCAGGTGTGGTGGGATGTTCTGGGAGCCCAAAAGGCAGAGGAACCAGGGAAGAGACTGCCCAATCAATTCACTGAACTTGGCTCCAGATACTGTACCTGGCTATACAAAAAATATATCCACCTGGCCACCAATCTGAACCCAAGAGAAGGGGTCTCAGCACCATAAGACAGAGCTCCGAACCCAAGAGAAGGGATCTCAACCCCAGAAGCCATTCAGAGTAAGAAGCAATGGGATAAGGATCCAGCTCTACAGAATGACTTCCTGAAGGAGGATGGTAAGATACGTCTCAACTTTTAAAGTTTGTAATGAATTTCAACCTCCTACTCTTAAACGTATGACCGCTTGGCACAAATGTGGGCATGTAGGATACAGACAGTTGCGAGACCTCTTCCTTGTAGATTCTGTAAAGAAACAAACTGTGGGCCCAGTTGAAGCTGAGTTTCATCCTTGGAAGGTAGCAGAGAAGCATCATGGAATTCTTGAGGTACTTTAGCCTACTTAGCGCCCAACCCCTTCTGCCAAGACCCAAGTTCTGGTTGTGATTCTCCCCTAGAGTTGTGTGACCTTGGACAAGCCACTCAATTTCTCTGAGTTTCCCCTCCTATGAAATGAGCGGGTTTGCTGGGACAACTATCCACTCAGTTGATTCCATGGCTTCTGGCTATTTCCAGCAGTCAGATGCTCTGTAGGCTCTACTCCAGAATCCATGCCTCCCTGATGGCATGCATGCTTCCCTTTGCCCAGCTTTTTCCTTCCTTCCTTCTTCCTTGGTAACCTCCTATCAATACCTGATGCTCTGGTACAGATGTCACCTACTGTCTCAAAGACGCATTTCCTGACCAACTGTGCAGAGTTCGTCTCTCCCATACTGTAAGCATTTTTCATGTGCCTATTTTATCATTCATCAAAGTATCTTTTAACTGTATGTCTGCACGGCTGCTGTGCCCTGTGAGGACAAAAGACCTGGCTCAATGAGAGACCAAGGTGACTAAATACTTGAAGGATGAATTAATAAACAAAAGAACAAATTTATTTAGCTTTATGTCTTTTCTCACAGGCGTTTAGCAATGACGCAAAGATAATGTACTTTGAGAAAACTACCACTCCTTTAAGGCAAGAGCCTTTTCATCCATCCCAGAAATTACAGGTGACTTTACCCTGAACTATTACCTTGGTCCCCCAAGGTGTTGCTCAGCCGGTCCTACTGAGACTAACCACATGTATAGGTCTTAAAACATCCTGCCCCTAAAAGGAGGACAGTCCTTGTTTTTGTTACAATCAATCTAGCCCACATACTGCACCTAAGTCAGCAAGAAGAGTTATATAGATGGAGGCTAAAAATAATTTGGGGGAAAAAAAAGCAGCTTTAAATATCCAACTTCCTTTGCTAAAATCTTGTCCTTTTAAAGTTAGGAATTTCTTGGTATCACTTGAATATTACCAGTGTTTTTTCTCCCCCAGATAGTGCATCAGGATTTTATGCCATTGGATGGGAACTTTGGCTCCAGACAGGACTTCCTGCGTCATCTCCACACCTTCTGGCTGAATCTAGCCCCAAAGCAATAAAAAGTATTGACTTTTGACTACCTGCCACTGCCAGCAGCTATGAGGCTCTGATTACAAATTGGCTTCGGCCTTTGCTTTCTGAAAACCAGGGCTGTCACTATATTAGGCTGTGTGGAATGGCACTGAAAGAGGTCTGACATTCCTCTGCCTGCCTCCCATGGTCCTCTGCTCCCTCCAGGGTCCCCTCCCATGATGATAGGAACAGTGGCTGTCCCTCAATGAGTATTTGCTACGTGTCTGAGAAAATCCATGTAGCACCTCATTTATTCCTTACTACAATCCTCTCAGGTAGGTGCTATTATAAATACCCCATTCACAGGCAAAGACTGTGGTTTGGAAAGAATATGCAATTTACACCAGATCACACAACAATGGAGCCAGGACTTTTTACTGTCATTAAAATCACTTATCAATACCACAAAAATAATAAAATGATAAAAAATGTTTCTAAGGTGGCTTGAAAGAATATAAATTCTTAGAAAATGCACTATTCTACTTTCTGGATGGCTAAACTCTCCACTGCTGCCCACGCGGATGAGATGTGAACATGGGTCTTTGTGAGCACTGATTCAGTGGAAGAGAAGCCAGCCAGGTGCACATCACGGACCTGACCTCTTCTTGTCCATCTTCCTCACTTCCTTAGTCAACACGACCTGCGCAGAACGCAACACAGCAGTCACTAGTGGTCACTGTAAAAATACAGGAACATGAAAATAAAATCGGACTGCTTTATAATGTTAGTTCAAAAACCTGAGATGAATTTTTCACTTTCCCAGGGCAGGGGTCATGTTGGCCAGCCCATATGTTTTCAGGAATTTAGTGTTTCTGCAAAATAAATCTACTGAGAATGGACTGCTAATTCACTGGGTTGACAGATTTCAACACTGCTTCAAACCAGAGGCTTCAGGGCATAAAGGTGTATGCTATTGGGGGAGGGTGCTGTGGATGGAACTGTGTGCCCCAAAGTCCATGTATTAGAAACTTAGCTCCTCCTGTGACTGTTAAGAGGGTGGGAAATCCTATTAGGGTAATTAAAAGGTGGGGCCTTGAAAAGGTGATTAGATGTGTGAGGACTATTCCCTAGTGAATGGATTAATTCACTGATGGTTTAATGGTTGTCATGGGCATGGTTCTGAGGGCTTTAAAAGGAGAGCTAGTCAGGAGGTTGGCTCTCCCTCTGCTTCTGCCATTTCGCCATGTGATACCCTGTATCACTACAGAGTTACCATTAAGAAAAGGCCCTCATTGGATGTGTTCCCTGGACTTTGGACTTCCCAGCCTCCAAAACTGTAAGAAATAAATTCCATTCCTTTATATATTATCTAGTTTCAGGTATTTTGTTATAACAGAAAAAGACTAATACAAAGAATTCATACCAGAGAAGTAGGGTGTTTCTTATAACAAATACCTAAAAATGTGGAAGCAGCTTTGGAACTGGGTTTTGGGCAGAGGCTGGAAGAATGTGGAAGAACATGCAAGGAAAAGCACAGATGCTGGTGAGGAAAGTTTGGAACATCTCAGAGGCTGGTTAAATGGTGGGGACCAGAATGCTGATAGAAATGTGGACCGTAAAGACCATTCTAAGGAGGTCTCAGATAGAAATAAGGAGTTTACTGGAAACTGGGGCAAAGATCACCCCTGCTATAAACTTGCAAGGAACTTGGCTGCATTCCATTCATGCCCAAAAGTTTTACGGAATGTGAAACTTCAAAGTTATAAACCAGAGTATTTGGCAGAAGAAATTTCTAAGCAGCAAAACATTCAGGAAGCTACATGGATACTTGCAACAGGCATGAAGTAAAGCCAGAATTTATATTTCAAAAGAAAGCAGAGGGCAAAACGTTAGAAAACTTTCAGTCTGGCCATGATATGTTCTCTGAACTTTGGACTTCCCAGCCTCTGAAACTGTAAGAAATAAATTCTATTTCTTTATACATTACCTACTTTCAGGTATTTTGTTATAAGCAACAGAAACCAACTAATATGGAGGAATATATATACAAACACACATGAACATACACACACATATATACATATGGATACTTCAAAAAGTTCATGGAAAAATTGAATTAAAAGGTAATACAAATCTTTCCATGGATTTTTTGAAGACCCTTTGTATATACCACACACACACATACATACACACAGTCTGAAATTATAAGTCTACCTGGATGGTGAAAAACTTGATGTAACTAGAGAGAAACTCATATCCTAGACATATAACAACTGGGAAAACCTGTTCCTGCCCTGTAGGTGGAACACAGGCAGGGGAAGACAATGGTAAACAGACAGCAGATCTTTGGGAGCACAATCCCTCGGAGTCACTGAACCTATGTCTCTTCTCCTACATGGTTCCATGTGACCTGGGCTTTGACACAGTCCTCACTGCCCAACATGAAGACCACTATGACCCCTTTCTCCTCTTCTACACCTGGGCAGAGTGCCACAGAAACCTATAGGTCTGTCCTGTGGGGCACCCTATAAACAATAAGGCATCAGGCAGAGTGGAGCCACCCCACAAACAGCAGCTTTGGTTTCTCCAGTTGAGTTGTGGGCAGGCTCTGCAGGGGCCACTGGCGGGCTCTGTGTGGAGCTGATCCTCCTCATGAAAAGGGACAAAAGCCTCCCTTTCCTGCCTGCCCATAAAACTTTGCCATCAGGTGAAGTCTAGAAATCATCAGGTAGGCTTTAAGAGAAGGGTTCTGCCACAGAATATTCTCCCCTGCCCCTCGAATCTCTGCCCAGCAGACTCTTGATTACCCCTCAAGACTCAGCTCAAGTCTCCTGCTGCATAATGAGCACTTCAAATGTGTGAATCACGCCTTAAACACCACCAGCCCAACTCTCCTGGGCCTAAGGCAGGGCTTGGCCATAGCAGGGATTATGGGAGTTTATAAATATGAAGAAGCCTCAGGGGGAGGAAGGGAAAGGAGTAACATTCATTGAATACTTAATAGTGACCACTTAATGCTTTGCCTTTACCTGATTTGACCTCCCATGAATTTCATGGTATCAGTGCTCTCATTACCCCCAGTTACAAATGAGAAAACTGAGGCTTCAAGAAAGAGGCCAAGTTCATAGTTTGCCCAAAGTCACAGAGCTGACATAGGGCAGAGACAATATTCAAAGGCTGGCAGTGTGACTCCAGAGCACCCTAAACCTCACACCCAGAGACACAGCTTCTGCCTACATGAGTGAAATGCAGTGAGCAAAGCCACCGGGGCAGAACTGGAAGCAGCGGCTGGCCAGCCCCCACACAGCAATAGCATCGGCCCCTCCCAGGATGCACACACCTGCCTTGTTAATGACGAGCACATTCCCAGTTAAGACATACAGTTCACAGCAGCAGTTCAGCTGGAGCACTCTAAGAATAGCCTCTTGGGGGGAAAAAAAAGTCCCCACATGGCGCCTTGTCCCAGGCCCAGCACCAGGGGAGTGCCAGCAGTGGCATCAGATCCTACGGTTACATTACTGTCACCGAGGGGCACTCAGGTTGCACCTGGCAGCATCAATGGCCAGGTACTTAGGTTAGCAGACCTAGGGGAGGAAACAGAAAAAATAATGCGGGCATCCCTGCACTCCAACCCACCTGGAGCTCCCCTCTGTGTTTACCCAATCAGTTGCAGCCCACAGGTGAGACCAGGGCTACCCCTACAGGTGGCCTGACAAATGCCTCACTTTTCCTGACTCCCTGTGGCAGCCCTGGCTTATCTGCCGTGAAATTCATTGCTTCCAATTCTTGCGGAAGGGGAGTGACGGTGTCACAAGAAGACAGCTGCCTGCTGCTGCTCCTGAGACATGAGCAAGGTTGGTGGGGCATGTGCATAAAACAGGCTGGAGGGCAGGGGCACTGCATTCCGGGAGTTGCCAGGTACTAGTATGATGATCTAAGGTTGAAGCATCCAAAGTCACTGCTCTGAATCACCACAGGGCCCCTGTGTCCCACAAAGACCACCTTGCCCAATAATGGAAAAACAGTGCTGACAGCAGCCCCTCATCCAGGAAACCCAAGTGACCCGGCCATGGACACACAGATCCTCAGTAGCAGAGCTGTTAAAACCTAAGTATCTGACTCCCATTCAGTGCCCTCCCACCTGTACCCGCCCTGCAGCCTGCCCCCCGCCCAAGGCCCAGCCTCGTACCTGTCTTCTCCAGCCCATCTGCTCAGTCCCCATGCACTTGGCTCCGTGCTGGCCACAGTCAGCCCTGGCCCATGCCATCACCCCTTCCGTTCCATCTCTGTGGCCTCCTTTTGTAGCCCCCATTCCCTGCTCCTCCCACCCATGCTTGTCCGCTTATCATCTGTGCAGCTGCTCCTTCCTTCCTTTAAGAAGCTCCCTTCTGACATCTCCAAACCTTCCATTGTCTAAGGCCTCCCCAGGAGTTCACATGCACCCATCTCACTCACCCCTGCTTAAGCCTCTAAGCCTCCAGCCCGGTCTGCTGGACCACCCTCCCCCCGTAGGATCCCCTGTGCATGTTCTCCCGTCCCTCTGCTGGGTGTCTGAGCATTGCGGGGGGTGTCATGCACCCCTGAAGGCTGCCAACCCCTTTCACTCATGATTTATGAGTTCCTAAACCAATTCTCCACAAGGGTCACTTCAGAATCTCTCCTCCCCAAATGTCCACTTGTTCAACATAGTGTTGGAAGTATTAGCCAGAGCAATCAGAGAAGAGAAGGAAATAAAGGGCATCCAGATTGGAAAAGATGAAGTCAAACTGTCCCTGTTTGCAGATGACATGATCCTATATATCGAACAGCCTAAAACCTCTACAAAATAACTCTTGGAATCGATCAATGATTTCAGCACAGTAGCAGGATACAAAATCAACACACAAAAATCAGTAGCATTTCTTTCTCCAATAGTGAACATGCAGAAAGAGAAATCAAGAAAGCCTGCCCATTTACAATAGCCACCAAAAAAATAAAATACTTAGGAATTGAGTTAACCAAGGAGGTGAAAAATCTGTATAATGAGAACTACAAACCACTGCTGAGAGAAATTAGAGAGGATACAAGAAGATGGAAAGATATCCCATGCTCTTGGATTGGAAGAATCAACATAGTGAAAATGTCCATACTGCCCAAAGTGATATACAAATTCAATGCAATCCCCATCAAAATTCCAAAGACATTTTTCTCAGAAATGGAAAAAACTATCCAGACATTTATATGGAACAATAAAAGACCACGCATAGCCAAAGCAATGCTGAGCAAAAAAAAATAAAGCTGGAGGCATAACACTACCTGACTTTAAGCTATACTACAAAGCTATAATAACCAAAACAGTATGGTACTGGCCTAAAAACAGACACACTGATCAATGGAATAGAATAGAGAATCCAGAAATCAACCCACACACTTACTGCCATCTGATCTTTGACAAAGGCACCAAGCCTATTCACTGGGGAAGGGACTGCCTCTTCAGCAAATGGTGCTGGGATAACTGGATATCCATATGCAGGAGAATGAAACTAGATCCATACCTCTCACCGTATACTAAAATCAACTCAAAATGGATTAAGGATTTAAATATACACCCTGAAACAATAAAACTTCTTAAAGAAAACATAGGAGAAACACTTCAGGAAATAGGACTGGGCACAGACTTCATGAACATGACCCCAAAAGCACGGGCAACCAAAGGAAAAATAAACAAATGGGATTATATCAAACTAAAAAGCTTCTGCACAGCAAAAGAAACAATGAAAAGAGTTAAAAGACAACCAACAGAGTGGGAGAAAATATTTGCAAAATATACATCTGACAAAGGATTAATATCCAGAAAATATAAGGAACTCAAACAACTTTACAAGAAGAAAACAAGCAACCCAATTAACAAATGGGCAAAAGAGCTAAGTAGGCATTTTTCTAAGGAAGATATACAAATGGCCAACAGACATATGAAAAAATGCTCCACATCACTCAGCATCTGGGAAATGCAAATCAAAACCACATTGAGATACCATCTAACCCCAGTTAGGATGGCTAAAATCCAAAAGACTGAACGATAAATGCTGGCGAGGTTGCAGAGAAAAAGGAACTCTCATACATTGTTGGTGGGACTGCCAAATGGTGCAGCCTCTATGGAAAATGGTATGGAGGTTCCTCAAACAATTGCAGATAGATCTACCATACGACCCAGCTATCCCACTGTTGGGAATATACCCAGAGGAATGGAAATCATCAAGTCGAAGGTATACCTGTTCCCCAATGTTCATCGCAGCACTCTTTACAATAGCCAAGAGTTGGAACGAGCCCAAATGTCCATCATCGGATGAGTGGATACGGAAAATGTGGTACATCTACACAATGGAATACTACTCAGCTATAAAAACGAATGAAATACTGCCATTTGCAACAACATGGATGGACCTTGAGAGAATTATATTAAGTGAAACAAGTCAGGCACAGAAAGAGCAATACCACATGTTCTCACTTATTGGTGGGAGCTAAAAATTAATATATAAATTCACACACACACACATACACACACACACACACACACACAAAAACGGGGGGGGGAGAAGATATAACAACCACAATTACTTGAAGTTGATACTACAAGCAAACAGAAAGGACATTGTTGGGGGGGGAGGGAGAAGGGAGGGAGGTTTTGGTGATGGGGAGCAATAATCAGCCACAATGTATATTGACAAAATAAAATTTTAAAAAAAACCAAAAAAACCCCACAAATGTCCACTTGTGCCTTCTCCCACCCTCCCCTACCACCCACACCATCACCCTCCCATTGCACGTCCACAAGGAAGCAGTGACTGTTTGATGCAAGCACCCCTTCTCCAGTCTTCCACACCCCCAAATAGTTGCCCCTAAACACATTTCCTTCTATTGTCCCTGTATTGGAGAAGTAGAACGCCATTACCCTTCTAAGATAAACTCCCTCCTCATGTCCAGCCCTTCCCACCTTCTCCAGAACATGCCTCATGCACGACCTGTTCTCTTTCCAGTGTGTTCAACTCTAGTTCCTTCCCCACCCGGGAGTGTGCTCTGCTCCCACAGCCCCCTACTTCCTCTCACTACACAGACTTTTTCAGTACCACCCCCTCTTTCCCCACCCCATTAATCCCAGCTCTTCCAACTTTATGAGGACCAAGTTCTTGAAAATCCTCTGCACTTTGAGGGATCAGTTCCTATCACCATATCTTAACCCCATTCTCCCTAATCTCCCTGCAGCAGCTGAACTGTGTTTGCTGTTTTCTTCTTCGGACTCTCTCCCCTTTGTAAGTGGCACCTAATTGCTTTTTATGGCTTTTTCCTAACCCTGGATTTCTCCTTTATCTGCTCATTTTCCTTCCGGCCTGTCACACTTGGACGTTGAGTGACTTATCCTCTGCATTCTTTCCCCATACTCTCTTTGAAGGAAGTGGTGTCCCCTGTAACATCTATAGAAGTCCACTCCACACAGGAAATTCAAATATACAATCCAGCCCTAACCTTTCCTATATCTTCACCCTACAAAACTCACTTTGAGATATCAACATTCAGATGCCTACTGCCACCTCAAACCCACCTGCCCAAAGCTCATCTGTCACTTTCCCCAATCTTTCTTTCCTTCTTTTGACCATGACCAATTCTCACTCACTCACTCAGTTTTGTGGTCTTCCTCCTCACCTCTCATCCACTCTTGCTTGGGCAAATCTCTGGAATCCATCCTTTCTCCTCCATTTCCACTGTTGCCATCATGGATCAGGCCCCTGTTAGTCACTCTTTAAGCCATGCAACAGCTCTTCACACTGCTCTCTTGGTCCTCTGCAACACACTGCCACCATGTCAACTTACAAAGGCCTCAGAGATTCTCACTGCTTAATCCCATGGGATCAGGACTAAATTCCTTCCTTTGGTTCAAAGGCTTTCCCAACAATGCTGCAACATCAGAACCTGGTTTACTGTTTCCCAGCCTTACACCATCTTCCTGCCCAGAATGTCCAACTCCCTCCTTGGGGTCTGACAAGATCCTATAAAGCTGAGCAGAAATGTCACCTGCTCCTTGGAGTGCCCCATCCTGAAATCCTTTCTCTACCCACTCTTCATCCTCAGACAACTAGTGCCCTTACAATTCGTTAATCACTCATGTACCAACTTATGACAGCTCTTCCAGTAGCCATGTGTCACCTGTGCCTTCTTTTAAGTTTCCATTATCTATCTATGTCTTATTTCTCCAACTAGACTATCAGCTCTGGCCTTCACCAGGTCTTCCTGACCACTGTTTCTAAAGCCATTTTTCTATAAGCTCAGGCCCTCCTGATTGGGAAAAATGGATCGGGGGCCACTGCCCTACCAGTGAGCAGGGACTGGACTAAATCTTATAATCTGTATGCAGGAGGAGTGCCCCCAACAGTTGTCCTCGGCACATGGCAGCCTGTTCATACACCCACCTCACCGCCAAGTGTAAACATTGGCTTCTGCTGCAACTTCCTGCTCACTTAGGACTCTAGCTGTCCCTTGGGAACAGAAGCCTATCCTGTACCCAAGCCTGCGGCAAGATGCACGGAAAGCTCCTGGCATTAAATATACCAGGAGGATTATCTCCATGCCTAGCTCTTGCCTGCCCCAGCCTCCCTGAGGGCAGATCTTGCCTGCCATATGCCACTGCAAACAGCTCTCCTGCCTGAATCTAGAAATTGTTGCTTCCCTGCCTTCTAGTATCTTCCATTGCCAAGGCTTCTTCTGTCTGGCCTGCCTGCTTAGAGGTGGAACCAACTCAGAACACATCAGCCCCTTTGGAAACTGCAAACTGGACAGTGGAGCCTTGACTCTCAGGAGGGCCCTGCCCTCCACAGCCAGCTCAGCTTCCTCCACATCAGATCCAGGCCTGATCCTCCTCGCTCCGCTCTTTCTGTTCACCAGCCCATGTTGCTGAAGTACCAGCATGCTCAGGGTCTGGAGCCCTTACCTCTTCCCCTCCGTGGAGAAGTACAATGTCCTCAAAGTCCCCCTTTCCCTCACTACCTCCCCCACAGAGCCTGGCACACTAGGCACTCAATAATTTCTGTTAATTTGATTTTGGAAGGGAAGCATCTTAGTGTGCAATGACAGAGGAAGAGGTGGGTCTTTAGGGGCCACGATGGAAGAGAGGGCAGTCTTTCCTCCTCCCATTGCTCTTAACCCAGTGAGCCCCTTGCTTTAGTGCTGTGGGAACACTGCTTCCACTAGGCCTGTCTTATTTCCTGTGTTTGCAGAGCCCAGGGCAAGTACAGTTCAGTGCTCATAATTGCGATAAATTATAGCTGTAATTTAAAATACAGGCCTAGAAGGAAACCCTAATCGGAGGCATTCTCACTCCTGCAGCCCTCCAAAGAGTGCCAGCTTTCTTCCCAGCTCTCTCTTCTCCTCTGTGCCACCCACACTTCACATCTGGGCCCAGGTATTTGGCCCCAACTGCAGTTGCACTTAAAAGAGCTGGCAGGTGGCCAGTTGCCCACACAGCCCAGTGAACTGTAGAAAGCTAGGTGAGCTGCCTACCAGGCTTCTTATTTCCCTTTTTCATGGGGGACAACAGAACATACTGATTTTCCTCCATACATTTCTCCCCTGCCAGGGTCCAGACAAATGGCCTCACACTGAAGTTTCAGCCTGGATTAGGAGAGATAATGAGGTCTCAGCCTGCTCCCTGGAAGCAGGGTTGTGACCTTATGGTGCAGAAAAGATGGGGGTCAGGGGTGACCAAGTGAGGAAGTACCACCTACTCTTAATGAAGCACTCTGCATACCTAACCTTTTACACACAACATCCTGCTCAATTCCTGCCTCGACTCTGTCACACATTGTTAGCACTATTCTTATGCTATGTGACAAGGTGAGAAAATGAGGCTCAGAGAGGTTCAGTGTCATGCCCAAAGTCATGGAACTCTACAGAGCAGGTCCAGGAGTTGAACGCAATACGCCTGACCAACAGTCCAACCCCTTCCCCACATCCTCCTTCCTACAGGACCTCTGAAGGTCCTTCCAGACTCCATGATTTTATGATGGGTCTTTATCTCAGCTGGATTTAAAACCAAGCAATGAAGTTTGACTGTGAGTGACATTTTCTGTATCACTGAAAAATGACCTTTTGCATATTTTTAATAGTTTACATGCTGGGCTGACAAGTAAAATCCAATTCAGGTGGCAATCAAGGCATGTCTCACCATTTAAGGGCTCTTTGCACCATGTTTCTGGGGCACATCAGACCACAGGAACAAAATCATGTCATTCAGCCTTTTGCCACATCAGGTTCTCTGCCCTAGAAGGCCCATAGGACTGGCACCAGATCACCACAGCAACCGACACAGCAACTGGCCCAAAGTATAAACCGTATATCATGGAAATATCAGAGGTGTGGAATATACTCTCCAGCAGCAGCATCTGTGTGACCCAGAGCAAGCCTCAACATCTACGAGCCTCTCTCTTCCTATCTGTGAAATGGGGGCACCAACACCAACATCACTATGTTGCTAAGAGGGCTAATGAGTTAATGGAATCCAAGTTTAGAATTCACACTCTCTGTGCTAAGAAGGACCCTGTCCTACCCCAGGGGGAGTCTGGAAGGGTTGCTCTCTCCCCACCTTCAGGGTCTGCCTTGCACAAACCCACCCACCTACATGCAGTTTCTTTTCTCCTACCAGTCCAGTGGGGATGTCAGTCCTTCTTGCTCATGAAGCCATGTTGTCAGAACTGCTGGGCCACTGGCTATTTTCCTGGAGGATTCAGTAACACAGCGACTTCCAGTTTACAGTCTGTGACAGGTTTGGTCAATAAGCTGCTACCAAAGTTGCACTTTTACATTCAACAAATGACATTTTCATTTTCATAAAGTACTTCTCTGAAGTTATTCAGCCTTATACTCATGTGTGATTGCTTGTACTTTCTCCAGCACTGGGGGTTCTCTGAGGACACTTCTACCTCAGTCAAGCCGACTGCCTGAGCTAGGCAGAAGTGTTCTCTTGCACGAGGAAATCTTCTACCTGTACTAGGTTCTTCATTGCCATCCACAAAATCTCTGAGGGGAACCATTTCTAGAGCCAATGGTCAGTGACAGGAAGGGGACACTTTCCACAAGGCCAACACCACCTCTGGGAGTAGCTGTATGTATACGTTACTTAAGTGCTATGCTATGTCATGAAATAAATGATATACATGGTCTCTTGGCTTCAAGGTGACTATATTCCTAGAATGGTGGAACATCTGGGAGAGGAAAGGACCTTAAATTAAGACCTTCACTTCCGAATTGCTCATTTTGCTACAAGGAAACTGAGGCCCAAGAAGGCTGAGACCTTCTCTGCTCTGTTATCTGAACTGAACTGACCCCTAATGGGGAGCTTTGTGCCCAAGTGCAAGCCCTCCAACCTGAAAGGCTGGTAACAGAGGAGATTAAAACACATGGTATCTGCAAAAGGCAATAAGGGCAGATGCTGGCAATAAAAGACACAGTGTTATGGAAAAACAACCTCATGTGACAGTGCTCACATTACTGCCTGCAGCTGTGCAGGGCTCTGCCTTCTGCCTCTTCTTCCTCTCTGCGCAGCCTTTGCACTGTCCCCTCCTCCTCTGAGGCTTCTGTCCCCACCCACGTGCTGAAGACCCTATTGCTCTCACCTTCAGCTGTGACAAGTTTACTCAGAAGCAGCACCTCTGACCCTGGGGAAAGCTGCCAGGCTGAGACATTCCAAATAACACAGCAACTTCAGAAGCTCATTGATGTTCCCAACCTCTTGCATACGGCTCACTCTGATCATGTCAGTAAGGAGAACAGCAACTGCTGTCACTCATCTGCTCACCAGTTAGACCCTGTGCTCTGCCTGCATGCCAAGCGCTGTGCTGGGGACGCTGCTGCCAGCAAAGCTGAGACCCTCCCCTAACACAGCTGGCATCCCCGTGGGAGGGGGAGGCAATAACCAAATAACTGAGTAAACATGGCACACATCAGGCATTGATGGGTGTCATGAGGAAAAGAAAAGCAGTAAAGGAAATAGTGAATAACTTGGGGAAGTGGGTGGGAGAGGGTTGCTATTTTACATAGGGTGGCACAGGCAGGCCTCTCTGGTAAGATGGCATTTGACAGACTTTGGAAGTGAGAAAGTGAGCCATTTGGGTATCAGAGGAAGAGGATCCATACAGAAAGGGAGGACATGCAATGGTCATGACACCAGAACCCACTTGGAGCATCCTAGAAGAGCAAGAAGTATGGGGATGCTGCAGCCTGGTGAGTGAAGGGGATGCTGGTGGGGGCCCTGGTCACCAAGGGCCTTGAAGGCCATTGTGAGGACTTTGGCATTTCCCCAGTTTTGGGCTGACTTGACCCAATTTGTGTGTTAGCAGGATCACCCTTGCTGCTGTACTGGGAACAGTCTGGTTAGACGGTTACTGTGATTATGTGAGTAACACAGAATCGTTGTGGGACTGGGGTACCTGGCTGGCCATGGAGGTGATGAGGAACAGGGGGCATCCTTTATATGTTTTCACAGCAAAGTTGACTAGATTATAAGGCTATATTAAAATAATCAGGACCCCAGAAACTTCCCAGTGGGTCTCATCCCATGGTTTATAACTGGACTTGGAGCTTAAGGCAGCACAGGCGTCATCACACAAAGATATCAACAGGGCTTCTAAAGTAGAAAATTAAGTCTAGCTGAACATTCAATCCCCACTGACATCGACAACAGAAAAAGTCTGTTTTGCAGCCATGTAAGGCAATGGCACTCTAACAGGAAGTAAATGCCTACAAAGAAGTCTAGCAATTACATGGAAGTGCTTGAGGATTTATGATTATAAACTAAACCCAATCAATATGCCATTGATTGATGGTTCCCAATATGCACAGGCTGTTAATAAGTGTCCCGGGAAGAAGTGAAAAAGGCTTCCCAGACCAAATGAAGCTGAGGAACACTGGGTTGAAGGTAGTTAACTGGTTTCTTTGTACAGGACTTCTCAGGGCCTTCAATGTGTCAATGTGCACCACCATTCTCCAAAAGGGATCTTTATCAGGGCCATATATTTTGTTGTGCTGATTGTTGTTTTAATGGAGCCCCTTCCAATGTAATGTTACTTGAAACACTTTGGGGAAATACTGAATAGATTTACATAAATCACTTGTGTATCTACTCTGCTAGCTAGAATCCTCTAATTCAACAAAAATTTTCTGGGGTCCTCTGCTGAGTTCTGGGGCACAAAGAAAAGTAAGGATGCTGCTAAGTATCAAGTGGTGGTCTGCCCTGGAGGGGCTGTTGAGGCACCTGTTCCCTGTTACCATCTGCCTGACTCCTGGCTGTCAAGAGTGGGGGAAACCATAGGGAAGAGCTAAGTGGTGAAGGCTGGGGGAGTCCAGGCCACATGGCACTTCTCCTCCATAAGACTTCTCTGGCCCACTGTCCCTCCCCAGGAGCACATGGATTTGGAAAAGCCCTCAACAGAATGCACGCCTTTTAAAGCGTGTTCCTTATTTCATGTCACTTGCCCACTAATCCGAAGGAACTAAAGAAAAGTAACTTTTGTGGGACTGGCTTTCTATTGCCCCTTTTACACAGGTTACTTCTCTTTGGTGCTCATTACAACTCCACAACAACAGCGGCTAACACTTATGAAGCTCTCAGTAGGTGATAAGCCCTGTCCACGCACCATCCCACTTAGATGCTTTGAAGGAGGTGGTTATTGTTACTCAGTATGGAGGAAAACAAGACTTGTAGACATTTGGCGACCTGCCCAAGGTCACACAGTTCGTAATAGTGGAGTTAAATCTATACGTCAGTCTGGTGTCAAAGCCTCCTCTCTTCCTAATACACCAATTCCTGGTTTATTTATTGCATGGGCTGTACAACAAGCAATAGGCCATGCTGGAGACCTTGCCAGTTTGGCTAATGCACCTCCGAGACCGAGTAGGCTGGAAGAAGTTAACCCAGGGCACTACTCAGAGCTTGAGCCACCTAACCAGGCCCTGAGTGGCAGAGAGACAGAGATGTGGTGGAGCCCAGGGCACTCTGCATTTGTTCTGCATGGTTGAGCTGCATGCCCCGGTCTATGGCCCCAGGAGAACTGACTCTTGCTTATTTCAATTCCAAAGTTATTCCTTTAGAAAATATTTCCATGGTGAGGCAGAGGTTTGCAGACCTCCCAACTATAACTCAGGGGATGGCTCAGCAGAGCACGAAATTTGGGGCAACATGTAGCCCTCAACCTTGACTTGGATGATGGCTGGGGGTCACTGAGAAGGAAAACAAGCAGGTGAAGAGAAATGTCAGAGTGTACAAATGTCATTTCAATAAAAAAAAAAAAAAGGATGATGTTAGAAGCAATGTATTTTTCATTCTCACTACCAATGACTCCATCTATGACTTGGTACAAAATAATTTTACACATCAGAAATCCATAAAATTTCTTCAAACAGAGTCTCTATAGCTGAAATATTGCTCTTTTTGGTAGAGAAGGGGTTCATCTGCCCTTCTGACCATGACTGATGCTATCCAAAGTAGATCTGCTTTTTGAAAAGATCCACTTTTAGTTTTAGTTTTACATTTGCATATATCATATAAATGACTATGGTCCCAGTTATTGTTTTCTATGCATAATAATCACATTTGCCAATATCACTGAAAGATATCATTGAGAAAACAACCTATATATGAACCCAATTTTAAACTTAATCCATTATCTCAGTGTCATTGTTGATTCTCCAAAACCTGTGAAAATTAATCTAGATTATCTTAACAAACAGGCACAGAAAGGTCACAGCTCAGGGAATTTAATACGAAAAATCTTAACAACAGTTATTTTAGCTCATTGTATATGCCACTCAGGTAAATACTTTATATAAACACTCCTTCAGCTTCACAAAACCCATGCAAAACAAGTGTCACTATTCTGATTTTATACCAGGCAAACTGTAGTTCAGAAAGCATACGCGACTTGCCCTCAGGGAGCTGCCCAACTTGTAGAGGAGGAGGATGTAAACCCCAGTCTGTGTTATATATGTAAAGCTTAAGCACCAAGGAGGTGTCAATTGCTGAGTACCAGTTTTGACTGGACCTATTTCAACCCAAGTATAAGCAATTCCAAGGCATACAGCCCTCTGAAGGGGTGTGTGAGTATGGGTGTGCATATGTGCATGCGTTGTGTGTGTGTGTGTATTTACAAGGAGAAAAAATAGTCTTCTAATTTTGCTAGTGGGCCATCTGGGAACCAAGTATGGACTTCCTCTCAGTTCATTCAAGAAATGGCATCTGAGATCGCCGAACTGACTTCTTCAGAGAAGGCAACTTCTCTGGCCCCATCAGAGATTGAATGTGTGGCCCACAGGTCCAAAACTGTCAAGCCCCCAAGGCTGTTGGTCTGGATCCTTCTAAAGGCATCAACTTTCTTCTTAAAGCAATTCTGTAAAAGATTTATAAAATAAACTCACATTCTTTGAGACAGTAAGTATCCTACAAACTAGGAAAGCTGGGATCTCTGCTCTTTAGGTAAAATGCTCATGTTAACTTCAGGATACACTTCTCCTTTCATGCTTTGGGGATTATTCTAATACCTCTAACTTGTGATGCCTCAAAAACGACAGAAGAGAAAAAACAAATGTAGCATTCTCCCTCCTCCATTCCCCACGCAGTGCTTCTGATTTTCAGAAGAGCCTACTAATTCTAAGGCCCCTAAAAACATGTGAAAGGCTCTTACCATCAATTAAAAGAACCCTTTCCCTTGCTCCTCCCTTACCACCCAAGGCCATTCTGTGCATGCACCCCAAAGCCATGCCGTGACCCATCACAATGCAAGATTCCCCCCACATTCTCTCTATTCGTAAAGACTCCCCTTCCTCTGTTCTAGCCCTAAACTACATCTGACACCCTACCCTTTCTTCTGCTCTCATATACGTTTTCCTTGAGGTCTTCACTGATTCCACATAAGAGAGGCCTACCCAGCCTCAGTAATCCAGGCATGTATCCATCCAACATGCATGTCAACTCAAGCTTGGAGTCTACCATGATAGAACACTGTTGTCTTTTCAATACAAAACAATGCTTGCATAACTTGTATCATATGTTCTCCAACCAACCTCACCATTAACCAGACAGGTTTTAGGCGAACAAATAGATTCTCCCTTATTCTTAGCAGCATTTAACATGAACCAGGCCTTTACCTATACAAAAATGTATGTGTAATGACATTGTCCTAAATGTTTCACCATGGACATATATATTCTGGTCCTCTGGTGTGTCAGCTGGAATGTTGCTTAGATAGTACATAAACTCTTGTACAATGCAGATGAGTGCTTAATTAGTATGATACGATGTTAAAAGTTACATAAATTGATGTAACACAATTCCCAAACTATCCATTAATGGGCCTTTCTGCTACTTCCTTTAGAAATGATTTTGTCTAGGTAAAGGACCCTGGTCCTCTAAAACAAAGATCAAATAAAAGGAGATATTGTTGAGAGGATAAATTTGGGGGCTTAAACAAGTGTCTTAACTAGCACTTTCTCTAGAGAGGAACTCCATTTCTAGATGTGGTAGCTTAATGGAATAGATTTGGTTGGTAACTGATGATGCTGCACTGGATACATCTATCCTGTTTATTCAGTTCACTACATTTGATCTTTTGGGGCACTGGAAATCTAGTTTTAAAAAAGAGTTGAGTCTTTAGCAATGACCAGAGTCATTTAAATGAATAAGAAATTGTTTGAGGTTTTTTCCTGCTGGATTATTTCACTTAGCAAACCTCAAAGCACTTGACACAAAAGAGTGTTGAGCACAAAAAAGGCAGATGGGGCAGAAATATGCCAGATCTAAGCAGAAGATAGTCACCAAAACAGACCCCAGAAACCAGGACTGATTTCTAGCACGCTCGTGACCTAATGTGCCTCTAACCAAAAGCATCTTTGCTCATGAACTAACTCAGTAGCCTCACAAAGTCCAATAAAACCCATTCATATCTGACAAAGGAAGGAACTGTGTTATCTGGTGCACACGGAAGTTTTAGCTCATGTCCTGGAGCTTTAGCTAATGTTACCTCTGTGCAGATCTCAATCAGGTAAGACCACTACTCAGAACTAGGATGATGTACAAGCCCTGCCCTTCCCCAACTGCAGGAGTTAGAAAGAGTGGCAAAATTCTTAGGCAATTCCAGCATAACCTGGAATGTGTGAGACCAACTTAACCCCTGAATTGAATATTTTCTGATTGTTGCTTTCTATGCTTTATAAAAAACAGATTAGCAAATTGTCCAACAGCATGTCCAAGCATAAGACAACAGAGCAACTCAGTGGTTAGCCAACAAAGACCGAGTACACTTGGTACAGCATCACCCACATTCACATATAAGACATCTTCTTTAATCCTCATTAGGTGCAATTAACTATTTTATTCCTTGTGCAATGGTTAGAAGGGTGAATCTCCAAAAAGCTTTCACTCACTCCCAAGGTCAATTTGGAGCAGATTCAGGAGAGGAATTCAGATCCACCTGATTCTATGGCTTGTGTTCTTTTTATGATGTGGACAAGTTGCCCTTATAGAGGCCAAGGCGACTAGGAAACAAGAGAATTATCCAGTAAATGACACTAGAAACTCTTTCTCGTTGCCTGGAAATGAGCTAGCTGGAACGGGCTATGCACCCACCCCAGTGGGCAGGCCTGTTCCCAAACTCAACTTCCCACAGGAACAGGAGCCCCCCAACTTTCCAAATCCTGTGCAGCTGACAGTTCCAAGCACTCCTTTAAACAGGAAGCACCAAAGTGCAGACAGGTGTTTTAGCCTAACATGTTTTCCTCTGTGCAGGGTCACTGTCATGCCTTGAAACACGGCACGTAATAGAAAGGTGGTGTCTCACACTTGGTTTCCAGATTCACCAAGTCCAGCTGCACTCAGACCAAACCACACAGGATGTCAAGATGACAGGGACAGGTGAGCCATCAACTTCTGGATGCTCTTGAAGTGACCGGCTTCTCAGGCACATTGTGGCCATCACTGCACCTCCGTGCAAGCTCTGAGTGCTGGGCAAGGGCTGTTCTAAGCCAGGACATTAACGTGCAGCCATTTCCATAAGGAAACACTAAGTGGACAGAGCTACCTTGGTGGCTTTCTACTTACAGCTCAAAGGCCAAGCATTACCCCCAAGTGAGTTCCTGGAACTGGCAAATTTCTCTGCAGGGTTTTAAATACTGCTCTCTAAAAATAGCCAAAAGATTGAGCTAATTATTTAGCCAGACTGCCTTCAAAGTAAACACAATGCAAACATCATGAACAATCCATTTAACCACTGCTCTGCTCCTCAGTAAGTTGTGGCAAATCAGGGCACTGATGTTTATTAGAGTTCAATAAAAGAGTTTCAGAAGCTTCAAAAGATTCTTTGTTTATTTATTCCCACGAAGAAATGACAACAGTCTCAGAACTTAGAGCCATATACCATACCTTGAGTGTCTTCTGCTCATGGCCAGACAGAACTGCTTTAGGTAGGCTCTCAAATGCAGGCCTTAGATACACCTAGAACTGGGGTTTTCCAGGATAAAAAGTAAAAGAATGATGTTTTAATATCAGGAAAACATGCAGATTTCAGGTAAGATGAATGCATATAAGGGACAACCGAGACGAAGCTCCAGTTATTGCTTCTGGGGCTGCGCCTGCTTTATTTCTCCAAATCGCTCATCAGCATCCATCCCCTGCCAAACTCAAATAAAAGGCTTCCCTCAAGATCGCTTTGGAGAGTCTGGGTACACAGACTATGGTGACAACTAATCCAGGGAGTTAATATTTGTGGATCTGAGCGTTCAACTTGTCAATAAAATGGCCAATAATTCATTAATTTATTCAACACTGTTCAAGCATCTACTCTGCTGAGTGCTGCGTGGAGCAAAATTACTGTCCCCTCCCTCTCCCCAGGATGGTGGTCACCACTGTCACCACTGCCTCACCAGCTAAACTTGTAAGCATTTGTTGGAGGCCAGACTCTGTGCTACAGTGCCTCATATACATTATCTCACCTAATCCCAACTCTGAGGGACAGACACCATCACCGTTATCCCATCATGTAGGAGGATGCAGAGGCTAAGCAGGTGGCAGAGCCTGGATTACCATCCAAGTCTATCCAGCTCCAAAAGCCAGACTCCCAGCTCATCTGGCACAGCTTTCAGCCTCTCCTGTGAACTAAAGTTGACCAGAGCATGTTAAAGCTGGTGCTTCTCAAGCCCCACCCCAGAGAGCCTCTCCCAGAAGGCCTGGGTGGGATCCAGGAATCTGCCTCTGTAACTAGTGCCTGCAATGGCCACGTCCCACATACCACGATGCACCAGCCTTCTTGCACATTTCAGTCAACCTGGACGATCATCAGAAATCCTAGATAGAGGCTGACAGCCACAGCTGTGGAGCAGGTGGCATGAGCATAGCCCTCATGTGCTGGTCCCCAGCTGTGCAGTGCTGATGAACCCTGCCAGGCAGCCCCTACCCCGGTAGTGACCACCTCACTTGGGCCAACTGCTAAGGGCTGTGGTCCAACCCCCAGCCTGACCAGGCTGACCTTCTGGCAGGTGGAGGGTGTAATCCGGGCTTCATACCCATGAATTCCTTGGGGAGCTAGCCATGGTGTGTAGCTGGCTTATCACTGGTCTTGCTTGGGGCACATGTGTCCATTGGAAAAAGTTCCTCATTCCCTTGAGAAGACCATTGTATTTGCTACTGAGTCTCCTCTTGTTCTCACTCACCAACTTCTGGCCTTTCCCACAAGACCTCGGATTCCCCCCAGTTCAACACAGAAAATACCAGAGGTTCTGTTGAAGGAATAAGGAGATGTCTATGGAAAAGCAGTGGAGGCAGAATGACCAGGTTTGTGGGTAGATGCTGAGGTCAGCTGGTGAAAACTAACAGTGAAGGACTCATCAGCCAAAGGAGCATATACCCCATAGTGTATGCTCTCAAAGCCAAGGACATTTATTAACACTATCCACTGGGAATGAGACAGCACACTGCAAATCATTTCAGCAAGTCAGCATCCAACCATCCAGGCAAATTAATAGAACTCCTATCCTGCATGCAAACATTCATGCATGCAGTCAACAGACATTTACACAGCACTTACACTATGCTAGCCACCATTCCAAGCACTGGGGACACAGGAGTAAATAGTATGACAGCATGTCCCTTCGCATCATGATGTTAGAGAGCAGAGCTGGAGGTTGGGGCATATAAAGTTACACCAGATGAATTTCCTACTATCAAGGTATGCACAGTACAGGGGGGAATCGGGCAATGTAATTTTAATGAAGGGAAGAGTGACATGCTTGCCTTATTTCACCTTTATGACACTGTGAGATAAGCACGTGTTCTTACCTCCAGTTCACGGATTTGTGAATTGAGGCTGGGGTGTTTAGTAACTGGTGGTATCTAACAGCTAGTAAGTACAAGAACTGGAACAGGGTAATTCAAGTGATCCTATGCTGTGAACACAGTACATGCAATATTATCAGCAGAGGTAC
This sequence comes from Cynocephalus volans, assembly GCF_027409185.1. Lineage (NCBI taxonomy): Eukaryota > Metazoa > Chordata > Mammalia > Dermoptera > Cynocephalidae > Cynocephalus > Cynocephalus volans. The sequence continues at coordinate 51,106,481 of NC_084462.1, forward strand.
CCCTTGCGTTCTACAAGAAAAGATTCTTTTAAGTAACTAAGTTTATTTAATTGAAAAAGATATGCATTTGGGAAAATTTAATTCAAATACTACAGGATATTCAATAAAAATTGAGTCTCCTGCCACCCCCGCCCCCAAGGCCCTTCCAGAGAAACAACTGCTATTATCAATTTTTGAGAATAGCTTTAGCATGAAATTCTTCATCTACCACGTGTTCATCAAGCAAAAAAAAAGTTAATTGTTTGGAAAGGCTGAAGTCAGGAAGACGAAAAATTCTCAGAATGACAAGTAGGAACGAACAGACCCACATTCCATGTTAATAATGCTTTTTCTTAATAAAGAAGAGGAAAAGCACTAAATATGTTCATTCATGCCATGCTGTTTTTGTCACCAGGGCTTTATGGAATTATAAGAACTGTTGCCAGATCAATAAAAACCCATCACTTTCTCCAGACAGGTGTTGAGCAAGTACATTGCTCAAATGCCTTTTCAGAATGAGCCCCCCCTTTTGACAGCTTCTCCTTCTTGGTGTTTCTGGCCAAGGGCTGTGTCTAGACATTGCCTGCCTGGGAGCAGGGCCCTGGCTGCTTTTCAGGGACAATTAACAGTGGCAGTGGTGGCAGTTATGAATATGCATCTGAATGTGCATCTGGACTGAAGGGAAAACCACGCAGTCACTCCACAGGTTAAGAATCTTCATATCCTCACTGGACTTAGATCCTGAGTTCCAATAGCTGAGAGTATGACAAGGTAGATCGATTTAGCTTATGCCATTTTTACTGTTTGAAAAGTGTTCTTGTTTGAAAGCCCCCCCCCAACACCTGTGGTGAAAATTGAAGGTTAAAAATTGTCCTGTACTTAGAAAAATTTTAAGTTCTGCCTGCCTTTGCTGTTTCCTGCCTACGCTGTCCCTGACTAATAACACCAAGAGCTGTATCCGGATGTATCCAGACAACCTAAGGAGGAAACTGCCCTGTGAAAGATTTTGCCATCCCTAAGTGATTAACTGGCTTCTTTCACCTTCTGTTATCAGCTTGCGCGAGGCCACCCCAAACCCCCTCCTCACACCAGGAGGGTATGTGTGTATGTGTGTAACTATATAATAACTGTAAGCATGTGACTATATGATTTTTTGCCTTTGTGACTATGTGCCTTTAAAAGACCCCTTAAATTTAAGCTCAGGGCTGCTTCCTTCCAAGACTTTTTTTGGAGGAACAGTCACCGGCCAACCAATAAAAACCCCCTTTTAAATTCTCAATTGGGTGTTCTGGTTCCTTTTCCGTTCAGCAGCCTCACAACAAGAGCTCAATATTGATTTAACAATTCTTTACCCAAGAGTCCCTACATAATGGTCTTAGAAGTGTGTCAGGAAAAGAGGAGACTCTAATGACCCTTATGAACATGATGGTGGGACCTGCACTGAGTGGGCATTTACCTAAGGAGAGGTACCAACTTAGCTAATAAAAAAGAAGTCATGCAACCTCCTTAAACTTCAGTGTTCACATTTCTAAAATGCCTGGCAAAGTGTTAAGAACTCAGTAAATACTGGCTAGCTGGCTGGTTGGGTTAGAGATCCTTAACATCTGACCAGCTTTAGCATTCTAACAATGTAAACCCTTCTGTGTTGATAAAAGTACATATATTTGTTTTGTATTCTTTTATGCAGTCTTCATCTCTCTAAAAAATTTCCCTGGGGGTGTATCTGAGACCCAAAGCCTAACAGCATTCGGTTGTGTTTATCACATCAGTTTCTGTCCTTCAACCCCCAGCACAGGGCTCAACCACTCCAAGTGACAGCCAGGAAGATAGGCATGCAGACCAGTGGATCCAGGAGGCTGGGGCGGGAGGCACAGGCATGCTCGACCCTGCATTCTAGTCTGGACAAGGAGCAAGTCAAGCCAGAAGGTTCCTAATGGACCACAGTGACCAGAAGGCAGGTGTTTATTCCACACACATGAACTAGGTAGCACCCTGTGATGTGTGCTGGTGGCAGGTCCCACAGCTGAATGCTCTCCCCACCGTGGCACTCCCAGTGGTTGGAAAAGAAGGTCTACGGAGACAATGCTAATAAAGCACCTTTTTTTCCCCCTGGTCCTTAAAGCAAATTAACTGCTTGTTTAGAGAAAATGGTTTAAGGTGGAAATTTTGCTTGTTTTTGATGAGGTATTCATAGTTATGTCTTAGGAATGAATGGCTGAAAATTAGATACGTGAGCCAGGGAGAGTAGCAAGAAGATGATCATGACAAGTTGGGTGGCATATTTAGGAGGCAGAGACAAAGACAGACAGACTGATCAGGCTTGCTCCTGATGACAGTCCTCGAGGGGAAGGGTATAGCCAATGTGTAAAGCCCTCCAGCAACCCCAGATACAGCCGAAGACAGAGCATCCCCAGTTGCCAAGGCAACAACAGCTGAGCACAGATGAATACAAGTGTGTGCACATGTGGGCATGGCCACCCACACAAACACCTTCCAGTGTGCAGGGACAGACCTAAAGAGAATGGTCCCCACTAAGAGACAGAGTTCCAATAACTTCTTTGGGCAAATCTGAAAGGTGCTGATGGCTTCGATAAAGGATTTTAAACACACAAATACAGAAAATAAAATCAACCCTCAACTTTAACAAATGTTAACATTATGTGATATTATCTTTAAGTCTCTCTCTCATTATTTTGATTCATTTTTTTTAAAAATAAAACACTACAGAGTTGATGCCTCCAGTTTCTCTAGCTCAATTCAACTTCCCCTCCTTCCCTTCTCAGAGAACACCACTCTCCTGAAATTCTTGATACCTTTTATAATTGTGGTACACATTTATGACCATAAACAGTGTAAAGTACCATTTTCTATTTTTTAAAAAGTTCAATGTATGCAATACTACTTAACTGCAACTTATTTTCTGACAATATCAAGTAATCCAGACTTATCTAATCCATTCATTTAATTGCTATATAGTAGATCTATCTCATACGTATCAAATATTTATCCATGCTCTTTCTGATGGACATTTAGACTGGTCTTAGTTTTTAACTTTTACAAAGAATGCCACAGTGAACATTCTTATTTGTATATGTTTGCTGGTGCATATATGCAAGAGTTTTCTCTGCAGTATATTTGTAGATATAGATTTGCTAATTTGTAGTAGACAATGCCACTATTTTCCAAAGTGATTTTACAAATTCTCATTCCCAGCAGCACTGTGTGAAAATCCTCACTTCCCCATACTTTTGCCAACCCTCGGTGTTGTCGGATTTTAATTCTTGCCAATCTGAGAGGTGTGGAATAGTATCTCAATGTACTGTTCTTAATTTACATTCCTAAGACTACCAGTGAACCGAGCATATTTTCATGCTTATTGCCCATTCAGTTTCCTCATCTTCAAATTCTCCCTCTTCCTGTTCTGTACCCATTTTTCTGTGGCATAGTCTATTTCCTCACTGATTTGGAGGAATTCTTTAAATATTCTGGATATTAATCCTTGACTGGTTAGGTGTAGCAGAAGTCCTCTGCCTGTATAGTATGTGTTTTGTCTTTTAACTTAGTTTATGGTGTCCTATTAAGAAGGTTTTAAGTTTAATGCAATCAAATTAGACAATAGTTTTCCCCCTAAAAGGCTAAAATGTTTGGCTTTTCATATTCAGAACTTTAATCATCTAGAATTCTTTAGTACGGTATGAAGTAGGGATCTGATTTTGTTTCTTTTGGTTCATTGACAGTTTCAGCTCCATTCATCAAATCGACCGCTTTTCCCCACTGACTGTAACTGCTCTCATTTACGTGTCCATACGTGTATGGATTGGTTTCTGGGCACACTAGGTAGTTTAAATGATATGTATTTCTATATCTGAGTGCCAAGACCACATGCAATAATTACTACATTTATAATTCTGATAGCTATTATGATAATTTCCCTCCCTGTATAATCCCCTTATATGAAACTATGTTAATTATTCTCAGTCATTTACTTTTCCATATGAATTTTAGGATTATGTTATATGCTCTTCCTACAGCCACCTCCCCACCCCCCAAAATTCCTGTTTTGCTTTTATTGCAATGAAATTGAAATTATACATTAAATTTGGGGAGAAATAATATCTTTATGATACTGAGCCATCCAATCCATAAATATGGTATATTTTACCCTCTGTTTAAAAGTCTTATTTCATGCCCTTCAACAGAGATGCGTAATATTCTCAATAAAGACCTTACTTACCTTTGTCAGATTTTTTCCCTTAGGTACCTTATAGTCTTTGTTGCTATTATAAATAGCAAACATCTTATAAATAAGACATTCATTTTTAAAAAAACTTTTCATTTGCTACTTGTTCCCACTTCTCTGTAGATATGTTATTGATTTTTGTACATTGATCTTATAGCTATTAAACATAAATTCTTACTAATAGTTACAGATTCTCATTTTTATATTGACAATCTTACCATCTGAAAATATGAAATACGAATATGTTCTTTTCTAGTCTTGCTCCCACCCTTTTCTGTTGTCTTATTAAGGAACATCCAGTGTGAGAGTGAGTGGGAAGAAATAAAAGAGAGAATCTTTAAATTATTCTGACTATAAAGGTTCACAATTAAATATGATGTTAATCATGATTTGTGGGTTTGTTTCTTGGTAGAGATTATCAGAATAAGAAAGCTCTTATTTCTAAATTGCCATAAGGGTTTTTTTATTTTACTTTTTCTTGTCTTGTGTTTTTAATTATAAATGCTTATTATATTTTATGGACAGCTTTTTTTTTTTTTTTTTTTTTTCCCCCTGACGTGGATATAGAGATGCATATTTTTTAAAGAAAAACTTTCGAAGTTTCAAGATGGCGGCAGCTGCGGCAGCTGGCGCCGAGTAGCTGAGGTGGAAAAGGTAGCCACTGGGCCTCAGGCAGCCGGGAAACTTGTGGACCTTCCTCTGGCCATCTCTTAAGGGAGGACTGCTGCTGCTGGCCGGTCGTGGGGGCTCAACGCCACTTTGCCCCCGGCAGGAGAGGCTGCCTCATTTACAGGCAACAGCTTTGAAGTGTGGAGCAGGAAAAGAACTGATTCTTAGCTGCAAAAGTGAGTCTTGAAACAGGGAACACGGAGCCAGGGCTGCTGTGGATGCAGCCAGGATCCCGGAGGCTGGGGCCGCACTGAAGGCGGCCAGCTGCCCTATCCAGGATTCGAGGTTTCAAGCCGGCATTAAAGAAGACTCCTGGGAGCGCCCGAGCGGCGCCGCGACTGAACAGCCCGAGGCGGCAGCGCCGAGAACACGGAAGGCAACAAACCAGAGACAGAGCGAGCGCCCGACCTGGCACAGCACTGTGAGTGATCCCTGGCACAGCTCTGTTCGGGGGGTGGATGCCCACGCGGCTCCCCGCCTGCACCACCAGGCCACTCACTGCCCCGGTGCTACCTCCATTTTCCCAGGTGCGGGCAGCTCCGCCCTGCTCGGCCATCACTGAGCCCATTTGCTTGGCCTGGCGTGGGGCTTTCCGGACCCTGCGGGCCGACCTCCTCTCCCACTCCCTCCACGGTTCTCTGGCAGGGCTGGGGGTGTGGGGCGTCCCGACCAGTTTTGGGAGGGCTAGGAAGTACGGGCGGGCCGACTGTCACTCCACCACACCCTGGACTCCGCCCCGGTAAACTTCCTGTTACTGGGAGGCAGATACCATCTCTGCGACCACCAGTTTGGAAAAAAGCCTAACGAATTTCTGGTTGGGAATAGTGTGGTAGGAGAGTTCCCAGGTCCGCTTGAACCTGCCGGAGAGCAGGCTGCAGGCGGGCACTAGACTCGGTTTATACTGGGGGGATACAAAGGTGAACAAGACCCGAGAAAGATCTACACAGTGCTACAAAGGCACCCAGAGAGACCGGTCGTCTGTGCCTAGCAGAAACCTGGTAGACTTCCTGGGCGAGGCGGTGCTGAGCAGGGTCTTGAAGGCCCAGCTGATAGACGAGGGGTGCAGAAGACACGCCCCAACCCAGCACAGTGTGCACAGAGGGGGGAGACGTGCGGCCAGGGAGGCGGAGACTCGACAGAAACCATACACCTGGTGGGGTCGCCACTGCACGATCTAACAGCCTGGGCCAGAGCACACGGAACGGGGAGAAGTCCTGTACAGAAAGTGAAAGCTCAACAGAGATCACACACCCTGTGGTACGTGATCCACCAGCCCAGCAGAGTACAAGCTGACCAGAAAGGTGGATCCCCGGAGAAGCCCAAGACCCGAGGCAACCACACACACAAGACACTAGAGGCCAACTGAGCAGTCACGGCGGGAGCCATACCAAATTGGCAACCACAGCAACATCCTAGTTAGTCATTAGTCTCAAACCGGTGGACTGTGAAACCCCCTGCCACAATGAATAAACACCAAAAAAAAGACACCAGAAATACAAAAAATCAAGAAAGTACACCACCAAAAGTTAATAAATCTCATACTCTAGATCCTATAGAACAAGAAGCCCTTGAAATAACTGACAAGGAATTTCGAGTGATAATTCTCAGGAAACTGAATGAGATACAAGAAAACTCAGCTAGACATCATGATGAAATGAGGAAAAGTATACAGGATCTGAAAGAGGAAATATACAAGGAAATCAATGTCCTGAAAAAAAATGTAGCAGAACTTGCTGAACTGAAGAAGTTATTCAGCGAAATAAAAAACACAACGGAGAGTTTAACCAGCAGGCTTGTCGAAGTTGAAGAGAGAACCTCTGAACTTGAAGATGGGCTGTTTGAAATAACACAAGCAGACAAAAAGAAAGAAAAAAGAATCAAGGACATGGAAGAAAATCTGAGAGAGATATCAGACAACCTCAAGCGCTCAAATATCCGAGTCATGGGTATTCCAGAAGGGGAGGAAAATGGAGATTCCATTGAAAACATATTCAACAAAATAGTGGCAGAAAACTTCCCAGGTATAGGAAAAATCACAGATCTTCAGATCCAGGAAGCTCAACGATCTCCAAATGTATTCAACCCAAAAAGGCCTTCTCCAAGACATGTCATAGTCAAATTGGCAAAACTCAGAGACAAAGAGAGAATCTTAAAAGCTGCAAGAGAGAAGCGTCAAATCACCTATAAGGGAGCCCCAATCAGGTTAACATCAGACTTTTCATCACAAACCCTAAAAGCTAGAAAGGAATGGGATGATATTTTCAAAATACTAAAAGACAAAGATTGCCAGCCAAGAATACTCTACCCTGCAAGGCTATCCTTCCGAAATGAGGGGCAAATAGTATATTTCTCAGACAAACAAAAACTGCGGGAGTTCACTACCACAAGACCACCCTTACAAGAAATCCTCAAGGGAGTACTGGGTTTGGTTCCTGAAAAATAACTACCACTGCCATAAAAACCTAAGAAAAATCTAAACCCGCTAGTACAATAAAAATGGCATTCAGGAAGAGAAAACAAGCTAACAAAAACACTATCTACAACCTAAGGAACCAACAAACAAAGAAACCAAACAGTAAATCAGAAAGCAAGGAACAAAAGACACCTAAGACAACCAAACAACCAATAAAATGCTAAGAATAAATCAACACCTTTCAATAACAACTCTTAATGTTAAAGGCTTAAATTCCCCAATTAAAAGACACAGACTGGCTGACTGGATCAAAAAGCAGGACCCAACTATATGCTGCCTACAAGAGACCCACCTCACCCATAAAGATTCACACAGACTAAGAGTGAAAGGATGGAAAAAGATTTACCATGCAAACAGAAAAGAAAAACGAGCAGGAGTGGCTATTCTTATATCTGACAAAATAGACTTTAAACTGAAAACCATAAAAAGAGACATTGAGGGACACTACTTAATGATAAAAGGACTGATCCATCAAGAAGACATAACAATCATAAATATGTACGCACCCAATGTTGGAGCAGCCAGATTTATAAAACAAACTCTATTAGACCTAAAGAAGGAAATAGACACTAATACCATAATAGCAGGGGACCTGAACACTCCACTGTCAATATTAGACAGATCATCTAGGCAAAGAATCAGTAGAGAAACACAAGATCTAAACAAGACTCTAGACCAATTGGAATTGGCAGATATCTACAGAACATTCCACCCAACAACCTCAGAATATTCATTCTTCTCATCAGCACATGGATCATTCTCCAGGATAGATCACATATTAGGTCACAAATCAAGTCTCAATAAATTCAAAAAATTGGAATTATCCCATGTATCTTCTCAGACCACAATTGATTAAAACTACAAATTAATAACAAACGAAACTCTGGAAACTATACAAACACATGGAAATTAAACAGCATTCTACTTAATGACATATGGGTCCAAGAAGAAATCAAGCAGGAAATCAAAAAGTTTATTGAAACTAATGAAAACAATGATACATCATACCAAAACCTGTGGGATACTGCAAAAGCAGTATTGAGGGGAAAATTTATTGCATTAAATGCTCACTTCAGAAGAATGGAAAGATGGCAAGTGAACAACCTAACACTTCACCTTAAAGAACTAGAAAAACAAGAACAATCCAATCCTAAAGTTAGCAGACGGAAAGAAATCATTAAGATCAGAGCAGAACTGAATGAAATTGAAAACCAAAAAACAATTCAAAAGATCAACGAATCAAAAAGTTGGTTTTTTGAAAAGATAAATAAAATAGACAAACCATTAGCATGGCTAACAAAAAAAAGAAGAGAGAAGACTCAAATAACAAAAATTAGAAATGAAAAAGGCGATATTACAACTGATTCATCTGAAATACAAGGAATCATTCGAGACTACTATAAACAACTATACGCCAACAAATTTGAAAATCTGGAGGAAATGGATAAATTTCTGGACACACACAAGCTCCCAAAACTGAACCGTGAAGACGTAGAAAATTTGAACAGACCAATAACAATAAAGGAGATTGAAGCTGTTATCAGAAGGCTCCCAACAAAGAAAAGCCCAGGACCAGATGGATTCACAGCAGAATTTTACCAAACATTCAAAGAGGAATTGACACCGATTCTTTACAAACTATTCCAAAACATTGAAACGGACGCAAATCTCCCAAACTCATTCTATGAAGCAAACATCATCCTGATACCAAAACCAGGTAAAGATATAACCAAAAAAGAAAACTACAGGCCGATATCCTTGATGAATATAGATGCAAAAATCCTCACTAAAATACTAGCAAACAGAATACAGCAACACATACGAAAAATTATTCATCACGATCAAGTGGGATTCATCCCAGGGATGCAAGGTTGGTTCAACATACGCAAATCAATAAATGTGATACACCATATTAATAAACTCAAACACAAGGACCATATGATCATCTCTATAGATGCTGAAAAAGCATTTGATAAAGTTCAGCACTCATTCATGACAAAGACCCTCTATAAGTTAGGTATAGAGGGAAAGTATCTCAACATAATTAAAGCCATATATGCCAAACCCACTGCCAATATCATCCTGAATGGGGAAAAGCTGAAAGCTTTTCCTTTAAGAACAGGCACTAGACAAGGATGCCCACTCTCACCACTCCTATTCAACATAGTGTTGGAAGTACTAGCCAGAGCAATCAGAGAAGAGAAGGAAATAAAGGGCATCCAGATTGGAAAAGATGAAGTCAAACTGTCCCTGTTTGCAGATGACATGATCCTATATATCGAACAGCCTAAAACCTCTACAAAAATACTGTTGGAATTGATAAATGATTTCAGCACAGTAGCAGGATACAAAATCAACACACAAAAATCAGTAGCATTTCTTTTCTCCAATAGTGAACATGCAGAAGGAGAAATCAAGAAAGCCTGCCCATTTACAATAGCCACCAAAAAAATAAAATACTTAGGAATTGAGTTAACCAAGGAGGTGAAAAATCTCTATAATGAGAACTACAAACCACTGCTGAGAGAAATTAGAGAGGATACAAGAAGATGGAAAGATATTCCATGCTCTTGGATTGGAAGAATCAACATAGTGAAAATGTCCATACTACCCAAAGTGATATACAAATTCAATGCAATCCCCATCAAAATTCCAAAGACATTTTTCTCAGAAATGGAAAAAACTATCCAGACATTTATATGGAACAATAAAAGACCACACATAGCCAAAGCAATGCTCAGCAAAAAAAATAAAGCTGGAGGCATAACACTACCTGACTTTAAGCTATACTACAAAGCTATAATAACCAAAACAGTATGGTACTGGCATAAAAACAGACACACTGACCAATGGAATAGAATAGAGAATCCAGAAATCAACCCACACACGTACTGCCATCTGATCTTTGACAAAGGCACCAAGCCTATTCACTGGGGAAGGGACTGCCTCTTCAGCAAGTGGTGCTGGGATAACTGGATATCGATATGCAGGAGAATGAAACTAGATCCATACCTCTCACTGTATACTAAAATCAACTCAAAATGGATTAAGGATTTAAATATACACCCTGAGACAATAAAACTTCTTAAAGAAAACATAGGGGAAACACTTCAGGAAATAGGACTGGGCACAGACTTCATGAATACGACCTCAAAAGCACGGGCAACCAAAGGAAAAATAAACAAATGGGATTATATCAAACTAAAAAGCTTCTGCACAGCAAAAGAAACAATTAAAAGAGTTAAAAGACAACCAACAGAGTGGGAGAAAATATTTGCAAAATATACATCTGACAAAGGATTAATATCCAGAATATATAAGGAACTCAAACAACTTTACAAGAAGAAAACTAGCAACCCAATTAAAAAATGGGCAAAAGAGCTAAGTAGGCATTTCTCTAAGGAAGATATCCAAATGGCCAACAGACATATGAAAAAATGCTCAACATCACTCAGCATCCGGGAAATGCAAATCAAAACCACATTGAGATACCATCTAACCCCAGTTAGGATGGCTAAAATCCAAAAGACTATGAACGATAAATGCTGGCGAGGCTGCGGAGAAAAAGGAACTCTCATACATTGTTGGTGGGACTGCAAAATGGTGCAGCCTCTATGGAAAATGGTATGGAGGTTTCTTAAACAATTGCAAATAGATCTACCATACGACCCAGCCATCCCACTGTTGGGAATATACCCAGAGGAATGGAAATCATCAAGTCGAAGGTATACCTGTTCCCCAATGTTCATCGCAGCACTCTTTACAATAGCCAAGAGTTGGAACCAGCCCAAATGCCCATCATCAGATGAGTGGATACGGAAAATGTGGTACATCTACACAATGGAATACTACTCAGCTATAAAAACGAATGAAATACTGCCATTTGCAACAACATGGATGGACCTCGAGAGAATTATATTAAGTGAAACAAGTCAGGCACAGAAAGAGAAATACCACATGTTCTCACTTATTGGTGGGAGCTAAAAATTAATATATAAATTCACACACACACATACACACATACACACACAAACCGGGGGGCGGGGGAAGAAGATATAACAACCACAATTATTTGAAGTTGATACAACAAGCAAACAGAAAGGACATTGTTGGGGGGGAGGGGGGGAGGGAGAAGGGAGGGAGGTTTTGGTGATGGGGAGCATTAATCAGCTACAATGTATATCGACAAAATAAAATTTAAAAAAAAAAAAAAAAGAAAAAAAAAAAAGAAAAATAAAGAAAAACTTTCAGGATACCTATAACTTTTCTCTTTCAGTGTCAGAAAGATAGGCTTCAAGAGACTAAATCTCCAGTCTCCCAGCCAGGCTAAGTCCGGGTATCCAAGGCTCATGTCTGCCCTCCCCACTAAGGACCTCTGCAGACCACAGAGGAACATAAGTCCTCTATGGTTGTCTGTCGGAATGTCTCAACACTGTCTTGGTCCAAAGCTATACCTAAATATCTTTTGGGAAAAAAAAATTTTCTTCCTGTATGCATCTGAACACCTAACCATCAGCAGCCTATGACACTGGCAATCTAACACCATCATTACAAAGGGGAAAAAAATAGATGCTGTTGCAGGATACCCACATTACCACACGGGCTCCTCACAAGGAACGAATGAGGTCATCATCGTTCTCCTCAGGGATGTTAAATAATTTGTCCAAAGTCTCACAGCAGTAAGTGAAGGCAATGGAAACAGGTGCGGGTCTGTGGGTCCATGCTCTGTGCTTCCAGTGCACAAGGTGCTGCTCCCTAAATCTTTGTGTGTACCCACAGAATTGCCTCTGGCTCCACAACGCAGACCTCACAGAGCCAGAACATCCACTCTCCTTTTTTCGTTTTACTTTGGTCTTTCCAAATACTTTGTAAATTAGTGGTTGGGGTTGCACTGCAGAGTGCTGTGACTAATGTAATTAAGCACAGGAAATGGTTCAGTGGTGTTAGCTCGCACCCTAACAATGACGGTCATGGGACGCTCAGGAAGTGGATTTTTCCTATGTAGATTCAGGGCAGGGTCCCAAGCAGGAGTCTCTTTCTGAGAGCTGTGACCTCGTGGGCTGGGACACCAGCACTGCTCTCCTAGGCTCAGAGAACAGGCAGCATCCAGGTGTGGCTCATGGCTGCAGGACCCTCAGCAGAGAGCAGTGGACTCACAGAGGACAGAGTTCCCCTTTCGCAGTAGTAAACAAGCGACAAGTAAGGGAAGAGAATTAAGGTGTACTGACCCAAGCTAAAGCGTTTTCACACTATCTCATTTAATCCTCAAAATATCCCCAAATGGAAGCTGGTATCATCTCAGTTTTACAGATGAGTGAACAGAGGCTACAAAAAGTGATTTATCCAAGACACCTTTCCCCGTGTCCCAAAACCTAAATGGTGACAGCGCTGGATTTAGAATCCAGCTCATTCCTCTCTTAGACCTTAACACCATCATCAATCACCTGATTTTATAACTGATTTCCTAAAACATGCTTCTCCTTAAGGATAATGCAATGAACTTCAGCCAGATTGCTGAACTCAAATCCCAGCTCAACCTTTTACAAATTCTGTGACTTTGGGCTAGTCATTTAAAAATCTTTGGGCCTCAGTTTCTGCATGTATAATAGGAGAACAACAGTGCCTACTTTAAAGTATTGTTAATGCATCCTGTTGTATAATTAACATCATGTGCAGATTACTGATAATACTGAATGCAATGTAAAAACTACATAAATAGTTGTTACAGTGTGTTGGTTTTTTATTTGTATTATTTTTATTGTTCTATTGTTACTTTTTATCTTTTTTCAAATATTTTTTAACTGTGGTTGGTTCAACCTATGAATGTGGATCCCATGTATATAAAAGGCCGACTGAAATAAATGTGGAAGTCACATATCAGCAGGCATCAGAAAACTCACACAGGGAGAAATCCTGCATGGCGATACTGGCTATTTTCCAAAAACCACACTCTTATTTCTTGTATGCCCAGTTAGCCTGCATACACGGCCTCTCATGATTATGTGCAGGGCCATGTAACTGAGCTCTGTTCAGGGGAAATATGGACACAAGTGATGAACATTACTTTCAAGGCCGGCAACAAAAAAATTTCCATGCACTTCTCCCTGATTTCTCATTCCCTCCAGGTCTGACGTGCAGATGACTGCCAGGGTGGCCTTGGGAGCCACAGGTGGGACAAGGCCCCTGTGAGTTAAGACAAAAGCAATTGATTGGAGAGAGCAGAGATCTCCCCACCTTTATTCCAAAACCCTCCACTTGTACATTACATGAGTGTGAAATAAATACTCTATTTAAAAATAAATATTGTTATGAGGATTAATAGATTAACATTTGCAAAGGCCTTAAAACAATTCTTGGTACATAGTAAAGTCTATATGTTAGTTATTACTTCATAACAAATTACCTTAAAACTTATAGGTTTAAAACAACAATAAACATTTATTTTGTCACACAGGTATTATAGGTCAGGAATTTGAATGGTTCTGGCTTGTGATCTCTGATGAGTCTCAGTCAAAACACCAGGCAGGGCTGCAGTCATCAGGAGGCTTGACTGGGGCTGGAAGATTTGCTTCCAAAGTGGCTCATTCACATGGCTGGCAAGTCAGGGCTGGCTGCTGCAGGAAGCCTCAGTTCTCCATGTGGGTCTCCATAGCTTGCTTGAGCATCCTCACAACATGGCAACCTGATTCCCTACAGAGCAAGTGATCCAAGAGAGCAAGATGGAAGCAGCAACATCTTTTATGACCTAGCCTTGGAATTCACACATGATTTCTGCATTATCTTATTAATTACATAAATCAGCCCTATTCATTGTGGAAGGGGATCAAACAAGGGTATGAATACCAGGAATTGAGGATTACCTGTGGCAACGCTGCAAGCTAGCTACCACAGACCAAGTCTGTCAAACACAGAAAGGAATCAGATGTTAACTCTGCTTGCATTCTAAGTGCCTGGCATATCATGAGATAATAAACATTTATCAGAAGAACGGATATATGGATGAAAAGAGAAAATGACCCTGTCACTCTGGCCAAATTCCATTTTGGCTCTCTGTCATTTTACTAACTACTTTCTGAGCCATTTCCAAGGAAGGAAGTATTTGCTCTCAGTTTCTACTCTAAGCCATTATCTCTATAAATTAGTCCTTAAATTTCATCTTCATATAAAAGTGTTTGAAGTGGTATCCACAAACCAAAAGTGCTATGTAACTTTCTCTTTCATCCAAATATATCAATATGAAATACTTCCTCTAAATTCAGAAGGCTCAAAACAATGAAGATTGAAATTTTATGCCTTGGTTGAAACGTTTGCACTGATACAGTTTTTAAAAGGACTGGAATGTATCCCATGACAATCGTGAGAATGTTCCTCCTTGCACAAAGGCAGAATTTCTGCTTCCTCCTCCTCCTCCCACCGAAGCTGTACTTAGGAGATAAGACTGGTTAAAACCCAGTGGAGGCTGCTGACAATAGAACAGGCCATGAAGGTAGTGCCTAATGACTTGGGAAACAACCACCTCTCTGAGGGGCTGGGATTCCCTTAAAGTTCTCTTAGACTCCTGTTTCTCAAGAATATCATATATGGCATCTTTCTCACATCAGATCCATGCCAGGGATTTCAGACATGGGCATGTAGAGCTATTCAACTACGCCAGTTGTCAAGCTCTTTTACCTGTCCATAATCCTGCTGACTGGGCCAATTGCCAGGCTAGGCTAATGTCGGAATCCTGCTCACAGCGCCAATTGTGGAGCTAGGGCTGGGTCTGGAGCTCACAGGCCCCTCAAGCCCATTCACAGATTGGGTCACAAACCCTTCACATGCCAGGCTGGGTCCCCAGACCCCTCACATGCCAGGCTGGGTCCCCAGACCCCTCACATGGCAGGCTGGGTCACCAGACCCCTCACATGCCAGGCTGAGTCACCAGACTCCTCACACGCAGGTCTGTGGCTAGGTAACTGGCAAACAGGTCCTTGGAGCCGTAGGTTGGAAAGCATGGCTATGTGGACGCCCAAGGCAGACGCCGAAAAAGCTGTGGCACTGCACATGTGCACCAACTCCATTCACACACACACATACAATTTGTTTACTGAACCACCCCCAACCGGCCCTGAGGTAAGGGGAACCTGATTAAATTATTCTATTTTCCCAACAGGGCATGTCACAGCAATGGTATTCCCACTCAGCCCTAGGATGACCTCTCCCACAATGCTGGCAGTTCAATCCAGGATGATATTCTCAACTGCACCATTGCCTCAACTCACCAGGGGTATACCCATGAGCTCCTGAATAGCACAGATGGTGTGTATCCTCCACAGGCTAAAGTTGTGACTGAGGACATTAGACATGGGTCAAGTACTCCTCTCTTAGATCTTAACCCTGTACTTTGTCATCAGTCACATGATTTTATAGCTGATTTCCTAAAACATGCTTCTCCTTAAAGACAACACAATGAACTTCAGCCAGATTGCTGAACTCAAATCTCAGCTCGACCTTTTACAAATTCTGTAACTTTGGACTAGTTATTTAAACATCTTTGGGCCTCAGCTTCTGCATATATAAAATGAAAACAACAGTGTCTACTTTAAAGTTATGCCTCCTGTTGTATAATTAACATCTTGTGTAGATTACTAATAATACTGACATTACAGGTATGGCTAACAGTCCTGAGAGGCTGGGATACTTTCCCTGTTTTCCTCTGGTAGCAAAGACGCATATGTGACCACACCTTGGCCTTTACTAGGCTCAGAGAGGTCTCATGAGAGCACAGGATATCTATGTAGACATCACTCTAGCTCATGTTGTTGAGATCTTACTCTTGGAAGATGCCAGCATGGTATCCACGATCATCAGCTTTACATTCTCACTCTCAACAGATCTGTGAATGTACCAAGGATAGAGTTGTAAGGAAACATAAAAATCATGTAGTCGGGATCAAGAAAGGGGTCACTGGTGCTCATAATCTTCACTAGACCAAAACTGACAACAACTCCAGGGCCCTCTCCCCAATGTGACTATGCAAGGAAAGAGCAGGTAAATACCAGTTGGAAATGCTCCTCTTTAGCAGTGACTATATTTGCTAAGTTTTGAGTGAATGATGAAGTCACACTGAATTCAGAACACTCTTCACTATTTTATGCTGGTTTCTTTGAGGCTCATTTTGTTTTAAATTAAGGACAAATACTTGCCCTGCCATTTTCCTTTCAGAAGGGCAAAAGCATGGTAAATCCAAAATGTAACCCGACTTCGAAGTGTGAATTAGGACTTCAACTGTGAACTCCCGGGTGATGAGTCGAGCTCCACATAGAAAAGTCCTTTAAAAAATTCCTGGAAGCCATGCAAGAGGGACTTATGAAAGTCTGTAATTTATCACTCTGGTGCTGCCCCAGAATTTTTTTCTTTGCATCACATCTGTACTCATTATTCTCACCATTACTATCTTCTACTCTAGTTTATCCTCAATTCAAATTATCTAGCTTACACCAGCATAATGAATAAAATCCCATCTTATTCCATGTACATGTAATTAATTTTTGTTTTTCACCATCCAGAGCTGGACTGTCCAAGTACAATACCCACTAGTCACACTGGCTAGTCCAAATTGAGATGTGCCTTAAGTGTAAAGCACACACACAAGATTTCAAAGATTGTGTGCAAAAACAGAATGTAAGGTATCTCATTAGTAATTTTTCTACTGATCACATATTGAAATAGTAATATTTTAGAAACATTGGTTACATTAAATATTACTAAAATTAATTCACCTGTTCCTTCCCATGTTTTAAAACGTGCTACTAGAAAATTTTAGACCATACATATGGCTCATGTATGTCTACTGGACAGCACTGGGCCAGACACTCTAAATCAGGGATTTCACACTAGCAGCTGAGGTCCACACAGGACTAACAGATCTATACAGTGTTAGCCCAAAGGGTGATTTTAACTTCAAACCATTGCTAACATTTATGAAATTAGGTAATTAAAAAGCAAACAAATTCTTCATTCCTTTTAAAAATAAAGAAATCTGGTAACACTGTGCCCACATTCCTACCTGGCAGGGATGGCCTGGAGCTGAGTAGGAGCTGCTCCCTTTAACAAGGCATCTACTCTCCAGTTCTCCACTGCCCCCACCAGGCCCTACTGCTCCCCAACACTGAGGCCAAGGTCATCTACCATTTTGCACCTCATTCCTGGCCAGCATCACACATTCAAATTCTCCTCCTCACTTCTGGAGGCATTTGAGTTTGAGACCCCTATTTCAGAATTCTAGGCAGAAGCAAAGGTTGCGGGGAGGATCTGATCATGGCATGTGCAAATTAGAGAAAATATCTGGAAGGAGAGGTGGGTTTCAGTAGATGTGTTCAGCCCGGAGATTTTTTTTTCTTTGAGGCTGAACATCTAAGTGGAGCTGTATGTCCCAGGGGCATTTAGTAATGCATAACCGAATATACATAGGAAAGAGCCGGAGGTTAAGAACAGTGCCTCAGGGACAGCCAGAGGCAAGAGGAAGAAAGATGCAATGAGACCCACTCAGGAGTCTAAAAAGGATGGTCAGAGAGTCAAGATGGAGGGTGCACAGAGAGAGCAGGATGCAGGAAACTCAGCTTCCTGGGAGGTAGCAACCTGCGGGCACTCTATCACACCAGTCCTCTGACAGACTGCCATGATGGCCCCAGTCTTGTCACAAAAGCTATTGCTTTATCTCCTACAAAGTTAGATTAGAAAGAAGGCAAAACTTATAAAAGCAATTTCATAAAACACTAGCACTCCACAATTGCTTCAAAACAAACTCTGCCTTTCCATGCACCACATTGTAAACAGTCCCACAATCCAATGCTTGTCTCCAAAGAAAGAAACTGTCCATTTCTTCACCTTGAGGCACTGCCCTCCATCCCCCATAATTTTTAAAACTATTGCATGGGTAGTACACATGTGATTAGCACTGCAATTGAAAATACATATAAGGACCGAGATCACAGGCTGTCTCAAGTGGGTTTTGAAATGTTCTGGATGATTACGATTCTGTAGCTACTCTTTTCTAGGTAAATGGAAGAAGTTTTCACTCTATCTTTTTTCTATCTTGGCAAATATTTTCCCAAGTGATTATATTAGGGCTGAGGATTCAGACTAATTCTGGTCCTGATTCATTTGATACCTGATCACCGTGACCAAATTATAAAGGAGATTACAGAAGCTTATGGACAACTATTTTGTGATATTCATTCATGCTCCTCGGTTGGTATCAACAAACTGCTTTTCATTAGAAGATAAATGCTACTTTGGTTCTTCCATGAAACAATTAATATAAGGAGTGTTCGATTTGGACTTCATTGTGATGCACAGCAATGTAATAAAAACCTCAAGACTTCTCATTATCATCTCATTTGCACCATGACTCTGCAACTGTTTTCCAAATACCGGTTTTTTTTTTTTTTTTTTTTTTTAATTTTATTTTGTCGATATACATTGTAGCTGATTAATGCTCCCCATCACCAAAACCTCCCTCCCTTCTCCCTCCCCCCTCCCCCCCAACCATGTCCTTTCTGTTTGTTTGTTGTATCAACTTCAAATAATTGTGGTTGTTATATCTTCTTCCCCCCCCCCCCCGGTTTGTGTGTGTATGTGTGTGTGTGAATTTATATATTAATTTTTAGCTCCCACCAATAAGTGAGAACATGTGGTATTTCTCTTTCTGTGCCTGACTTGTTTCACTTAATATAATTCTCTCGAGGTCCATCCATGTTGTTGCAAATGGCAGTATTTCATTCGTTTTTATAGCTGAGTAGTATTCCATTGTGTAGATGTACCACATTTTCCGTATCCACTCATCTGATGATGGGCATTTGGGCTGGTTCCAACTCTTGGCTATTGTAAAGAGTGCTGCGATGAACATTGGGGAACAGGTATACCTTCGACTTGATGATTTCCATTCCTCTGGGTATATTCCCAACAGTGGGATAGCTGGGTCGTATGGTAGATCTATTTGCAATTGTTTAAGGAACCTCCATACCATTTTCCATAGAGGCTGCACCATTTTGCAGTCCCACCAACAGTGTATGAGAGTTCCTTTTTCTCCGCAGCCTCGCCAGCATTTATCGTTCATAGTCTTTTGGATTTTAGCCATCCTAACTGGGGTTAGATGGTATCTCAATGTGGTTTTGATTTGCATTTCCCGGATGCTGAGTGATGTTGAGCATTTTTTCATATGTCTGTTGGCCATTTGGATATCTTCCTTAGAGAAATGCCTACTTAGCTCTTTTGCCCATTTTTTAATTGGGTTGCTTGTTTTCTTCTTGTAAAGTTGTTTGAGTTCCTTATATATTCTGGATATTAATCCTTTGTCAGATGTATATTTTGCAAATATTTTCTCCCACTCTGTTGGTTGTCTTTTAACTCTTTTAATTGTTTCTTTTGCTGTGCAGAAGCTTTTTAGTTTGATATAATCCCATTTGTTTATTTTTCCTTTGGTTGCCCGTGCTTTTGGGGTCGTATTCATGAAGTCTGTGCCCAGTCCTATTTCCTGAAGTGTTTCCCCTATGTTTTCTTTAAGAAGTTTTATTGTCTCAGGGTGTATATTTAAATCCTTAATCCATTTTGAGTTGATTTTAGTATACGGTGAGAGGTATGGGTCTAGTTTCATTCTCCTGCATATCGATATCCAGTTATCCCAGCACCACTTGCTGAAGAGGCAGTCCCTTCCCCAGTGAATAGGCTTGGTGCCTTTGTCAAAGATCAGATGGCAGTAAGTGTGTGGGTTGATTTCTGGATTCTCTATTCTATTCCATTGATCAGTGTGTCTGTTTTTATGCCAGTACCATACTGTTTTGGTTATTATAGCTTTGAACCCACTGCCAATATCATCCTGAATGGGGAAAAGCTGAAAGCTTTTCCTTTAAGAACAGGCACTAGACAAGGATGCCCACTCTCACCACTCCTATTCAACATAGTGTTGGAAGTACTAGCCAGAGCAATCAGAGAAGAGAAGGAAATAAAGGGCATCCAGATTGGAAAAAATGAAGTCAAACTGTCCCTGTTTGCAGATGACATGATCCTATATATCGAACAGCCTAAAACCTCTACAAAAAAACTGTTGGAATTGATAAATGATTTCAGCACAGTAGCAGGATACAAAATCAACACACAAAAATCAGTAGCATTTCTTTTCTCCAATAGTGAACATGCAGAACGAGAAATCAAGAAAGCCTGCCCATTTACAATAGCCACCAAAAAAATAAAATACTTAGGAATTGAGTTAACCAAGGAGGTGAAAAATCTCTATAATGAGAACTACAAACCACTGCTGAGAGAAATTAGAGAGGATACAAGAAGATGGAAAGATATTCCATGCTCTTGGATTGGAAGAATCAACATAGTGAAAATGTCCATACTACCCAAAGTGATATACAAATTCAATGCAATCCCCATCAAAATTCCAAAGACATTTTTCTCAGAAATGGAAAAAACTATTCAGACATTTATATGGAACAATAAAAGACCACGAATAGCCAAAGCAATGCTCAGCAAAAAAAATAAAGCTGGAGGCATAACACTACCTGACTTTAAGCTATACTACAAAGCTACAAATACCGGTTATTTGAGCTCTCTGCATTCCTTTGTATTGGTTGTGATCTCATCCTCTTCATTTTTATAGATTGAGAAATTTGAGATGTTTTCACTAAATCATTCAAATCATACAGTCCCTAAGTATTTACTGTGCATCTGCTGCCTGTGGAGCTGGGAATGCGAAAAGTGAAGAAAACGAGGCTGATGCCCCTGAATAGCTCACAAAATAGGAAGGGGACTATACACATTACAAATTATAATATAGTGTAATAAGTGCTGATACAAGGCACAGGAAGAGCACGGAGGGGGACAGACTGATTTTGATATCCCCACAGGGAGACACAAGAGATGGGCTGAACTAGACAAGGACACCAAGGGAACCTTAAGGGAGAGATGGAAACCACACACGTAGTTGATATGTTTTCCCCCTAATTCTTGTTGCACCCATGATTAGACTATATCCTGACTCTTTCTGCATTCATAAAGTTTGTGGTCCAAACTTATATTAACCACCTGAAGCTGCTGTGTGTAGATGATAAAGGGTAATGTAATGAAATAGACCAGCCATTAACAAAATGTGGTTCCTAGACCAACAGCATCAGCATCACCTGGGAACTTGTTAGGAATGCAAATTTTCAGGTTTCCCCTCCCCCCACCCCCCAGACCTAATTAATTACAAACTCTGGGCATGGCAACCAGCAATCTGTGGTTTAACAACCCTCCTGGTGATTCTGATTTCTCCCAAGTTTGAAAATAGCTGAAAGAGACCCAAGGCTCTTTGATTATTTTGCTACTCAATCTCCAAGTGCTGAACCATCCCACGTCACAAAGTTTTCCTTTAGCTCACTTAATTTTTATTTTTAAAATTTAAATGTTGTTTAAATGCTAATTAATTTTTTTGTTCACTTGTTATTTGACTGATGATGTCTGGCTCCATTTTGCTCCTCGGAGGCCTCCCGCACATGCTGTTTCCACTTGAGAAACTGTTTTAGAAACTCTATACTCCACTGGAAACTCGAGCCCCTGCTTGCTTCTTGGGCCCACCTTCTGTGAGATAACAGCAGTCTCACACCCCTTCCCCAGGAGCCAGAGGCAAATTAGGCTCCTAAAGTGATCAAGGGACTGTGTCCCACAATCAGCCAATCCAAATTAACAGGACAGTATCCCTCATTTACATAAGAGGACCTGAATGAGAACCTAGGAGAAAGAAGGGCAGGAATTCAGGCTATATAAGGGGGTCGTTTCTTTTGTTCTGGGAGACACTGGCTTGGGAGTTTTCTGCCCTCCAGTGTCCTCCTTGCTTGCAAGCAATAAAGCGCTATAACACTGAACAAAGAACTGCAACACTAAAATAAAGAGCTATAAAAGTACAACGGGCGCTGGTCTTGGATACCTCTGTGCATTTGCCCCACAACAATGCATGTAGAGCCAGGAGCCCACAGGTGCAAGCTCCATGCACTCTTTCCTCCTTCCAACCCATCTCTGTCGAGAGTCATCTCATGGCCAGCCCTCAGGCCACCCTCTGCAGGATAAGCAGGCCCTGGAAGCAGTCCCATGGCCCTTTGCAAGGGAACTTTAGGGTCCTGGTAAATAGAACTTCAGGGGGACTAGTCTTCAGACCCTTCAGACTTCTGAGGAGCACTATAGTGGGGCCCTCAGGGGCACAGGGCCTGATTAATCCCCTTGTCTGACCTAAGGACAGCACCCACCAGGACAACTAAAGTTAAAAAGTGGTTAGGATGTGGACTCCTCATACCCTGCTCATTTGGAAACATACACTGGTATATCCCAGTCACAAAACCTTTGGGCACTATCTACTAAAGATGAATATACCTACGACCCAGCAATTCCACTCCCAGGTACACATCCCACAAGAACACATTCATAGGTTCAACAAAACCCAGGTACAATTGTTGGGAAAATAGAATAATTTAATCAGGCCCCCTGCCTTAGGTCCAGTTGTGGGTGGTAGGGCACATTCTCTGTAAATACATCGTGTGTGGGTGTAGTTAGTGCTCATGCGCAGCGCCGCCATTTTGGCTGGCATTTACTGCCTCGGGCATCCGCCCCACACAGCCATGCTCTTCAATCATGGCTCCAAGGACCTTTTTGCCAGTTACCTAGCTCATAGACCTACATGTGAGGGGTCTGGTAACCAGCCTGGTGTGTGAGGGGTCTGGGGACCCAGCCTGGCATGTGAAAGGTTTGTGACCAGTCTGTGAACAGGCTTAAGGGGTCTGTGAGCTCCAGACCCAGTCCTAGCTCAACAATTGGCCCAGTCGGCAGGATTACCGGCAGGTAAAAGAGCTCTACAGCAATAATGCTCACAGAGGCACTAAACATGACAGCCCTAACTGGACACTAGGCAGATTCCATCAACAGAACAGTGGATAATGAAATGGTGCTATGGTCATACAATGGAGTGCTCTATACAACAGACATGTGACAACATGCATGAAGCCAACAAACAATGTACAGCAAAGAAACTAGACAATGATAGAGTATGAACAGTATCATTTTATTTACATAAAGTTCAAAAACAGGTAAAAGTAATACGAGGTAATAGACATCAGAAGAGTGATTACTTTGGGGAAGTAAAGGGTGGAAGTGACTTGGGGAGCCATCATGGGACTTCTGGAATGTTCTATGTCTCATCTTGGCAGTGGTCATATGAGTGTGTACATGTTGAGAAAATACATCAAGCTATATACACTTACAATTTGAGTACTTTTTTCTATGTATGATATATATCAATTAAGAAAAAAGTTCACTTAAAAAAAAAATTCCTGCAAAAAAAGTGTGATTTGTACATAATAATATAAACGCAATACCAAATAATGACCCCTCTCATTCCCCTAGTAAAAGGTTTTGTCACTTTGTTAACAAGTGACAATTCAGCAAACAAATGTGAAATTATGGAGAAAATCATCTTAAATACGGATTTATACTCCAATTCATAAACAATAAGTACCACTCCAAGTATATATTTTTATGTCTTGAGATATCAGCTGATGATAGCACGAAGCCATTGGGGCTAGCTAGACATCTAAAAATACTGTTTAGTCCATATCTTTATCTCTTCTTTTTATGTGTTTGCTTGTTTTATAATATGCATTCTATATTAGCAAAGAATATAAGCATAAGACATATGTATACATACAAAGCATTATTGGTACTTTTCAACACTTTCACTGATGGGGTTTAAGTAAAAACATTTGGAAACCCTAATCTAGAGGTATGTGCATAAATAGACCATTTTATCTCTCAGGAAAAAGGCCCGAAGGTATCCAGACTTTGTGTAAATTCTCAACTTTTAGAGTTATTTATGAATCTCCAATAAGAAAGACAGTTGGATCAGCCTGGAAATCTGCTTTAAAGTTTCATTTTTTCTTTACTTGGGAAAACACGACTGAAGAAGGAGGTTAAATTAACTTTATCTCCCTTTGAAGCCTCAGTAATAGTCTGGAAAGAAGATTTGTGTCACAACACTGAGTTCCCACCACTGCCTCTTGAAAAAAGCCAACAAAGAGGTAGACCCTGCAGCTCAGGGCTCAGCCAAACAGCAATTAAAAAGGAAGGTGCAAACCCCTCTCTTCAGTCGAAATAACCAAGTGCAAATCTGACCTGCTGGCCCCCCGTCTGGATAAACAGAACCCTTGTTTGCTTAACAGAAGGCCAGAGGTTCAGCCACTGAACTGCAAAGCCTGTGACCAGAAACCACCTCCACTCTCACAAGTAAACTACTTTGAGTTTCCCCCTTGACTGATTAGCCTGGTTACCATAGACGGATTCATCTGTACAATATATGGCAGCCTCTAGACCAAAATTAGAGCAATGTTACGGTTCAGGAATGTGACAGGGATGGAGTATCTTATAACTGGACCTACAAAATCAGAGATCTGTACATGTGTTTGTGAATTTCAACTTTCCTCCACGCTGTTTCTGCTGAAATGGCAAATTTCATGTTGATCTCACTCTTACCTCAGTCAATACGATTTTATTGCTTTTTGTCATAAATTTTAAACTTTAATTTTCACAAACTTACAGTGCCGACAGCCTGCCCATGCCACAACCAAACCAATGTGCTTTTACTGCCTCGACAAGGAAATAAGCAATTTACTTTTAAAAGTGAGCTGAGCACTTGGGGGAAATTCAGCCTCATGCTTCCTTCTGACAGGTTTCAGCTCTCAATCTGTCCAAGACAGTCAATTAAACATTAAGCTGGAATCAGAGAGAATCCTTCCAGGCTGGCTCAGGGGGTGCAGCTCTCCCATCGGGCCAAAGGAAGAGCATGAAAGGGAGAGGCCCAGCTCTCCTCCTGGGGGAAGCCACAGAGGATGACTCTGGAAATAAATAGCCTCCCACTCCAGGACCATAATGTAAGAAAAATGTGGAAGAAATGCACCAGGCCTTGTTATTGAAATTCTGATCCATGATGGCCTTTATAAAACAGAAATGTTGTAAAGTAAAATGAAATAATGCACAGCACACAGGACCATGCCTGGCATGGTGTACACACTGAGTTATTGATCACTACAGCAAAAAGTCAAGTGCATCTTGTAAAATACACCTTGTTAAAATGTGACTGCTACTGCTGAGTACCCCTGCCCCCACCTTAATGAAAATAAGGCCAGGGGAGCCATGGGGAGGACAAGCCACTTTGGGTGAGGCTGGTCTCTTGCTGTTACTCCCACTGTATCCACAGGGGCTTCCATTCTGGGAAGGGGTAACCCTCTCTCTCCAATTCCAGGTAGCCTGCAGTGGTGCCGAAACAGGTAAGCCACCTCTGGAGGGGGCTCTATGCTTGAGAGACTAACAGCCTAGTTTCCCAATATAGTTGTGTGACCTTGGGCAAGCCCAGGCAGCCATTACCCACCAGTGCCCATTAACCACCTCCTTTAGGGCTGGGGGCAACAGCTGTCCTCCGGCCACTCTTAGCCTGGGCTTCACAGGACAGCAACTCAAGTCATCTGAGATTCCAGGCACTCATCTTCCTTACTAAATGCTAGAGCAGCAGGTTTTAAAGTGTTTTCTTAGAAACTCTGTAGAGGGACCAGGTGTCGAAGGCATAGAACTTTGTGACCCACCACCCAGAACAGGTTGACTTGGTGATTTTCCATTTTGGACATCCACCTCAGAGTCTGTGTGAATCAAGGATTCACTAGATAAACCATTCTCTAGTGGTTTCAAAGAGTTTGAAAACTGCTGCTGTAGGGGGATTAGTCTTATGAATGCTTAAAGGAAACTTCAACAGGGCTCTTTAGGAAATCGCAGAAATGTCTTTCCTACAAGCCCTTCTCAAAGCCAAGGCCAGACCATGAACTTGTTACTTAAATAGGGATGCCTGTGTGGGCTATGCTATCCTAAAGCTGGACCTTGCTCCCATTGCTGAGTGATCATCTACCTTGATCAAAACAAGAATCCACACTCAAGATTTCTGTCTAAAAGAATGTGTGGTCATCGTGACCCGTAGATGGTCCCACTCTGTCAACCCTGGACTATCCTGGCTATAGTTTTGGCAGAAACTCTTTCGACAGCTGTCTGAGGTCCAGGGAGTCTGGCTTGTTGGCTGAAGCAAGGTCTGCCCTTGGCTGCCAAGGACTGTGCAGCTGTGTGCCTGCCCCTCCCTTGCGCTAACGTGCAGAACTTGAATGTGTGGTGCTGGGCGCAGAGCAGGGTGTGTACAGCATGCAGCTCAGGGCTCAGCCCACGGCATCAAAACATGCCCACTGAAAAGCAGCTGCTTTGAATGTTGATATGCACTATCTTCAGGCAGGGGCTGTGCAGGCTGCAGGAGAGGGGACAAGAGTCACCCAGCACCGTCTCTGTCCTCATGGAACTGAGAACTTGGGGCGGGAACTAAATGTCTACACTGCTGTCCACTCTCTGTGGCCAAGTGGGATCTGTCACAACAGCTTCACCAAGAATGAATGGAAGGGAGCCAGAGAAGGGATGGAGCTAGTCCTCTTGGTACAGTCACCTGGACAGGATGACTCATCACCTCATGGTTCAAAGGCATCTCTGGTTTGTGAAATCTGTTCTGAGAGAGCCCCCGTTTGGGTGATAAATTCTATGATCGCCTTACACATGTGAGCTGCTTTTAGAAGGATCTATGGGATATCCACAGGCAAGAAGCATTCCTCAAGGTGGGAAGAGCCAGAGGAAAAAGCCATGAGGTAGGAAGGCATGGGAATTTGGGGAATGCCAAGGAGGAGTCTCACTTGGTTGCAGCATAAAGGGCATGAGGTGGAGGCCAAGAAGAGAAGAGAAAAGATCCAGGTGGATGCGAGGGGCCCCACAGGCTGACTGCACACACTCTTTTGCCTGGTGATGGTGTGCTCAGAGGTGAGCTACAGGACAGAGCAGCGTGCAGGGAGGGGATGCCCCAGCTGGGAGAGGAAGGAGGGTCTGGCTGGTGGGAGAGGAACCCCTGCAGGCAGCCGGGAAGTCAGGCAGCTGAATCACCTCACCCAAGCCCAGCTGCTGCCCTGGTCTCCATCTCCTCCCCTTCCCTGGCTGCCTGTCATTCTGCAGAATGTGGCCCCTTCTCCCTAAGGGGGAGGCAACCCACTCATACCACTTGCTGGACCCATACTGGTCCCAGGACTGTCTATTTTTGGCCCTCCCAGACCAGTGTTTGACAAAAAAAGGCACAGCTGCCAGGCACTCCTGCCCTAGTGTGACCCGCTGTTCCATAAAGGGTCATGTCTGTTTCTGGGCATGAGTTACGGTCACCTGGACCCAAGGGCAAGGGGGGAGGCATCCTTCTATAGAGTCGCCGCCTTTCCTGGGCCTGGGAAAAGTAAGTCAACTGCCATTGTTCAGCATATGTGGAAACAGAAAAGAAGGTGTTCCTGGGCTTGTGTTTGTCCAAGGAGTGCCAGGGCACCAGGGGACACACTCACATCCCAGAAAATCCGGCCTGCTCTGTGCCCAACAATAGCTGCAGGGTGTGGGGGAGAACACTGCAAAGCCAGCCAGGGTGAGACCTCTTGCAGAATGACCCCTGAAGTAAAAGGGATTTATAGTCAAAGAGTAATGTTTACAAAGGACCTACTCAGAATGGAATGAGCTTAGAAACTTCCTACCCACTAGAGCTTCATCCCTGCCCAGCCAGTAACCCCCTCCCTCTATCACCCTCTTAATCCACTCACCATCTTTTGCTCTAATTACTTTAAAACTCTCAGGTTTCCCAGTCCCCAAGCTCTCACCTCTCCAATACAGCCTCAAAATTGGGGCCCAAGATGATGAACCCCTTGACAGCAGGGCTAGGCATTCATCTTCCTTGATATCTCTGTGCACAGTACAGTAAAATAAATGTTCAGTGAAAGAACAAACAAGCAAACAAATGAATGGATGTCCCTTGGGTAGCTCTGTCCAAGCAGCGTGTCCTCTCCCCACATCACCCCCTGTGAACTGTGAACAGAACTAGAGCCGCAGCTAAGGCTGTAAGGACTTGCTGACAACGCAGCCAGGGAGTCTGAAGGAAATCAGGATCTGAAAGAAAGTGCAAATCCAGCCTCTCTGTTGCCTTTCCTTTCAGAATGTTTTTCGGGCACCACATGTGGAAGGTGAAACTCTGAATCTATTTTCCCCAGGCAGACATGATTTCTTTGCTTAAATGGGGCTCAGTGGCAGAGGTTTGGCTGACAGTGGGGGCTGATGTTGGCAAATATGGGGAGAGCTGATGAATGCCATGGTCCTCACCAATAGTTTGTACCCTGAGAAATTAATAATGATAACACTAATGATGATGGAAATAACAGACGCTATCATTTAATTAGTATATACTGGGTGCACAGCATTATGGTGCTTGACATGCATCACTTGTCGGATAGTCACAGTAGTACTAGAAGATAGATACTATTATTATCCTTGTTTTTAGAGGTGGTTTAATGAAACTGAGCATCTTGCTCAAGGTCACATAGTTAATAAGTGACAGAACAGTGATTTAACAACCAGTGATTTAAGCCCAGGAGGACTGATTGCAAATTTACTACTACACTGTAGTGCCATTTAATTTTTTTTTCATAGGTAAATGGTCAGACTCTTTGGGGAAGGGGTAGAAAGAAGGAAGGGAAATACAGATTGAGAGCCTACTAGCTGCTAGGTGATTTATATATGTAAACTCACTTGATGATATGCTCAACACTAACAACTGCATTATATCTCTTTTTGCAGAGGAAGCACCTGTATCTCAGAGAGGTTAAATAGTAGGTCTAAGGTCAAAAATGTTAATTAGTCCAAGTAAAGAGAATTGAGAACGGCAAACCAATTTTGATAACCTATGACAGGGCACAGGCCAAAATGGAGTAGTTGGGTGCAGTCACTTATTTTAAGTGTTGAACTAGACCAGAGGTTGGCAAACATTTTCAGTAAGGGCAGACAGTCAATAAGATTTGGCCCGTGGGCCATAGTTTGTTGACCTTGGAACCAGATATGATGATGCGTGAAAAATTTGAATCTTTGTGAGACTTCTGTTCCTAAGAGTAGCTCTCATATATGAATCCATTCATAATTTCTGAGAGTTTAATTTTGTTCTAGGAACCTAGAATCATTAGAATATACTGTCAAAAAAAAAATATACTGTCAAAAGGCAAAGCTGGGTAAATATTAAATTGACAGCAATGGGAAAATTCTAAGGCATGTACAACTTTCACAGTGGGAACAGAAAGGAAAATACTTTCCACTGAGGGGAAAAAAATTAATGAGCCCTGAATATAGAACAGATGCTAAGGCTCAAGTTGACATCCAAATCATTTGCTCCTCTTTGGAGTATGGACTGGGACTTCGATGAGTTGGTGGTTTAAGAACTCTAAAGTTCACTGCCTTTCATTTTAAAAGGCCACATGTTCACAGAAAGCTTTTCCCTTGTGTGGATGCCAGACACTCATGTCCAGTGCCATTTTCCCTGAAGAACAAAAGAGCTTAGCTCACTAAGGAAAGAAGGAAACACAGGATTGGAAATATCTGAATCAGAAATAATCCACCTTCACAACCAGCAGTGGGAGGACAGGAATCGCAGGGCTATCTTTCCCAGGTGATAAAATCCCTCAGGTAACTGATTTGGGGGTTCATCTTTGACCAATGACCTCCAGGGACCATGTTTCCTGGTGCTGGTGTGCCTCAGAAATCTGAAAAACTCCCCAGAAGTGAGTGATGGGAGAAAACAAGTGAGAAACACAAGGTTGCATACATTTGTTTAAGAAAATTATCTGGCTCGATATATGATGCAACAATCAATAGTTTGAAATTCAGTATCTGAGTCAATATTCAATGTTTACTGAACATCTACACTGTACCTGGTCCCAAGCAAGGTTCAGGGAAACAAAGATGAGCTACAGCCAAAGTCTTTGTCTTCCAGGGGGTTAGAGTCTACTGTGGAGGATCACTGAAAAAATAAACTTTTAACTTCAATCATTAAAAAGTATTTCCAGTAAGATTTTCTTGCAAAAGAAAGATCTCTCTCTGACCCCCCTTTATGGAAATGTCTTAGGACTCCATTTTCCTAGGGCTCATTCTCACACATTTTTCCTTCCTCCCTAATAAAACCAAAACTTACTGAGCTTACTGACAATCTCTGGGGCTGCCAGAAGACGTCCCCTGTGGGTGCATTACCAACAACGTGCACTGTATCACAACATTCTTAGATTAGTAACAGTATTATTAACAGCCAGGTTTTATTGGGCGCTTACCACAAGGACATGGCCAGGGTGGTCGGCAACTTGAGACAGAAGCACCTGGGGCATCATAACGCAAGTGGGCCTGGTGGCTTTCTCCCCTAGGTGGCAACCAGGAACTGATGGCTAGTCCCATTTCGCTGGCAAAACACTCAGGCAGTACCTCTTTGCCTGAATCCATTCATCTATCCATCCATTCAGTCATGAGCTTATTTTTTAAATTGTGGTAAAATACACATAAAAATTTACTCCCTGACATTTCCTACATTCACAATGTTGTGCAACTAACACCAGTATCTAGTTCCGGAACATTTTCATCACTCCATTAAGAAAGCCCCACACCCATGAAGCAGTTACTCCCCTCTCTCTCTTCCCAGCCCCTGGAAACTACCAATCTGCTTTCTGTCTCTATGGATTTGCCTATTCTAGACATTTCACATAAATGGCATCGTACAGCATGTGACCTTTCGTGACTGCCTTCTTTCACTTAGCATAATGTTTTCCAGTTTTATCCATGTTGTAGCCTGTATCAGTGCTCATTCCTTTTTGTGGCTGAGTAACACACCCTTGTATGGATATAACACATTTGTTTCCTTGCTCCTTGGCTGATGGGCATTTGGGTTCTTTCCACCTTCTGACTATTCTTGTATAGTTTTTGCTTGAACACCCATTTTTAAAACTTTGGGGAATATATCCATTCATTAGTTTTTGACAATCATTTTTGAATGACTGTTATACTTCAGACACAGTGTGACAGGAGAGGTAGGAGGGGGTGTTAAAAAAAAAAAGTAATAAAATACGGTGGATTCCACTAAGAACTGAAGTTTAGTAAAGCAGAAACATATTAGTAATAATACTAGTAACAATATTATTAACAGCCAGGTTGTACTGGGTGCTTACCATGTACGAGGCTATATTAACACCTTAACTGCACTCCCTCAGGTAAACCCCACAACAAATCTATGAGGCAGGTACTACTAATATCCCAGGTGGAAGATGACGAAGCAACAGGCAGCCCATGAGCAGAGTGCAAAGGAAGCACAGGGAAGACAAACCTGATCTCAATGTGGCGTGGGGGTGGAGCAGGGTGAGGACAACCATGGAAGGATCCTAAGAAGAAGCCAGGCTGAAGCTGGGAAGTGAATGAAGGTGATAAGAGAAGCTGAGAGAGTGGAAGAGATCACCCAGAGTGAGAGCGGAGAAGGAGAAGGGCAGGTGGTTAGAGATGAAAGCCTGAGGGAAGCAGAAATATCTGAGGGATGACCAAGGAAGAGGAGCCCTCGGGGAAGACTTAGAAGAAATGGCCTGAGAGAAACCAGAGAAAAAAAGAGGAGAAATTATGTCAGAAAAGTCAGGGGAGGGGAGAATTTCAAAGTGACTCTCAGCAACCCCATCTGCTATTGCCAATTAGGAAAGCTCCAGAAGGCCTGCAAAGGGCCCAGTGGACTGAGGGTCAGGACACTGGGGCCACAGTGAGAACATTTCCTCCAGCACCTGAGTCAGGTGTCCATGGGCAGAGCAACAGAGGCAGAAAGAACAGAGGGCTATGCAAGGAGCTGGAAAGTAAAGGGAAAGAAGACTGTAGAGGTGAGAAGGAAAGTTCTTGGTTGACGCATCCTGCAGTGGCAGAGCAGGAGGAAAGCTGAAGATCCTGGGGAGACAGGTGAAGGAGGTGGAAAGACTCGCTGTGCACACCTCCTCTCCAAGACAAAAAGTTTCATGCAAGCGAATCACCAATTTTGCAGGAAAATGAATGTATGAGCATTCACACCTACATATACTCAGGGTCAAAGAAACCATCCTCACAAGCCAGCACACAAGGAAAGCATTTTACCTACACACCAAGAAACAGAGTTTAGGCTGATCTGAGGTCACTGCCCCATTCCAGGAGGAGATAACAGCTGCATAATTACAGAAAAGAGTAATCATGGCAAGGAAGTTTTCTAGCTGGGCAACTTATTATTGAGGTGTGAAGAAACACAAAACCTTTCTCAGATACTTTAGAACTCAGAAATATAGCATTCGTATGCCTTTACTGAGAAAACTTTTCAAAGATATGCAGCAGCTATCTGATAGCTAAAATCACTAACTTAAGAATGGACAAGTCCTAGTACATAAGGAGGGGCAGAGAGCAATGACGTCATCTAAATTTAAAGAATTAAGTATAACTGGCTGTTAGAATTGTAGTTTAAAAATTGAATATAAAAACCAAAAGCTATGCTTAAAGAAATATTTATTGAAAAAATAATTATACAGTGATAAATCTATAGAGTTACACTTTGTGAATTTAGATTATATCAACAATTGGAAACTGGTAAGGGGCAGGGTGAAAAAGAGAAAAAAAGTACAAATTTATTTTGTCAAAAGGTAGTAAGAATTTACTATCTTTTTAAACTCTTGTCTTTAATGATTAGAGAAATATAGGTTTGCCACCTAATGAAAAGTAGAATTAGAGTCAAGAACAAATGATCTGTCTTCTAAATCATTACATGGTTAATATAGGGAATGATACAATATACAAACAAGAAAACACAAAACATAAAATCCCAAATATAAGGAAAAATTAAGACCAAACAACTAGAAATTTTACTAAAATCCAAAAAACCCAGAATGGATTAAAAAAAATAATAAACTACAATCCGATTACATAATGCTTGACCGTTGCACATAAAAAAAAGAACTATAAAGTATATGAAGTATAAAAATAAAGTATATGAAATAGAAGAATAAAAGAATGAACAGAAATATCAGGCAACATAAATAAAAGGAAGGAAGGAAAGTAATATTAAAATGGGGCTAAATCACATTCACATTAGAAAGCAATAACTGACACTATTCAACCCTGCAGTCCCGTTAGTGGTATTTACTGGAGAGAAATGAAAATGCAGAACTGTGCACAAAGGTTTCCAACAGTGTTATTCCTAATAGTCAAAACTTGAAACCACACAGTGTCCATCAGTGGAGAAACAAACTGTGATAAGCCCATATGATAGAATAGTATTCAACAATATTCTATACTATAAGCTACTGATAAATGTTCCAATATGGTGAATTTCAAAAACATAAAGCAGAGTGAAAGTGAACAGACACAATACATGCCATATGATTCAACTAACAGGACATTCTAGAAAGGCAAGTCTATAGGCATAGAAATCAGACCAGTGGCTGCCAGGGAATGGGAGAGGAGACAGGGGACTGAAAAGAGGTGCAAAGGATCTTTTAGGGGTGCTGGAACTGTTCTATAATTTTTAACAGCTTTACTGAGCTATAACTGATAAAAAAAACTGCACATATTCAACTCATACAACTTGATGAGTTTGGCCACAGACATACACCAGTGAAACCATCACCACAATCAAGGTAAAAAGCATATCCAACACCTCCAAACATTTCTTATGTCCCTTTGTTTCTGTTTTTGTATTGTGGCAAGAATACTTAACGTGAGATCCATCTGCTGAACAAATTTTTAAGTGCATGATACAGTATTGTTGACTACAGGCACTATGTTGTACAGCAGATCTCTAGAACAAATTCATCTCACAAAACCGTAACTTTCTACCAGCTGAAAAACAACTCCCCATTTTGGTGTTTAAACAACTGAATACATTTGTTAAAACTCATCAAACCATACACTTAAAACAGAAAATTTTATTACATGTAAGTAATATCTCAATAAATCTGATTAAAAATAAAGTTAATAGCGGCAAACAAGGTCATTTACATTTTTAAAGATACACTGTAAAGAATGAATATTTTATAAAACAGCATCTAAAAACAAATCAGAACAAAGAGAAACTGATGAGGACAACATCCTACGGGTGAGTTTAACACTCCTTTATTGGTCCTTGACCAACTAGATTTAAAAGAAAAAAAATAGAATCATTACTTAACAAAACTATAAATGAGTAACTAAAAATGTGTTAGCTCATTTTTACCTATTTAAAATAACACTATCAGATGGTCATTATGCCCAGTTGGCAGATAAGGAAATGGAGACACATAAAGACTGGGCAATTTGGAAAAGGCCTTATAGCCAAGGAACAGGATTCAAACCCAGATCAGTTGTTACGAAGGTGACAATAGCCAATCCTAATCATTTATAAGTCTGTCGCTACTAAATGTAAGCAGCATATTTCCTTACATCTTCCCACCTCATTTTTATTCTCCCTCCTAAAAATAAGCATGTTTAAAATCACATACATCCAAAACTCTGTTAAGCTATGAACAGAGAAAGAACACTTCTCATAACTGATAGCCAGTCACAAAAAAGATGATCCAATAAAATTGGGAAAAAAGTAAACTTACAATAAACATGTTTCTGCAAATGTTCCTTTAGATTCCCATTCATAACTTTCTATTGTCACACTGAACCTGTCTAAAGTAGAATAAAATGTTCTTAATCTGAGCACTTAAGTGCCAATAGGACAAGAGCAATCCTATACCACAGATCTTCTGGAACTGTTCAATTTCAAGTATTCTCTCCCATTACTCCTATAATCCATCCTATGCCCCAGGGTACGAGCCAATGGTCAGACAGGGGTCAGAAAATCCTTCTGGGAGAATGTGATGCCAGATGTCACTCTGAAGAATGAACAGGAAATATCCAGTAAAAGAAGCTGGAGCCAAGGCTACTCTAAGGGGAAGAAAGGACATAATGAGCAAAAGTCTTGGAGCTAACAGACATTCTAGAGGCAAATGGCAAAATGGCTGTGCTGTCCAATACGGTAGCCACTAGCGTATGTGACTCCTGAGCACTTGAAATGTAGCTGGTCCCAACTGAGATGTGCTGTTAAGCATAACATACACAATGGATTTCAAAGACTTAGTACCAAAAAAAGTTTGTAAAATATCTTATTAATAACTTTTATATTGACAATGTGTTGAAATGACATTTCAGATATTTTGGATTAAATAAATGTATTATTAAAATTAATTTCACCTGTTTCCTTGTATGTTTTTAACATGGCTACTTTTTTTAATGTAGTAGAATATTTCCAATTTTGTGGCTTGCACCTGTAACTCTCATCATATCTCTACTGCCTAACCTCTGTTAGGAGGAGTCAGGGAGTGCCTAAGGATAATAATTGTAATTATTGCAGATACACTGTTACGTCTAATAATGATAGCTAACATCTACTGAGTGCTCAGTGTTCTAAGTACTCACCAGTATTGGTACTTTTAATCTTCCTGACAGCCCCCTGAGTTGGGTACTACCCTACACTAATTCCATTTTAAAGGCTAGAGAGCCTGAGTCAAAATAGCTTGCACCCCCATCACACAACAAGTGGGGAGCAGAGATTCAAACTGAGCTTTCAGGCAGGGGCCTCCCTTCCCAGGTATGAAACAGAGCAGGGACAAAGGACAGGAGTGCCTACGTTTTCTTCCCTCCAGGTAATAGGCAGCATTAGAGGATCCTAAGGAGAGTGCCCCAAAACCAGAAGTGACACCCAATTCCTGACCAGGGAAAACACGATTCAAAAGTGGAGGTCAAAAGCAGAGTCACCAGGGGCCTAAGGACCTCCCACCCTGGCTGTGAAATCCACAAAGACAGCAGCCCCAAGGCAGGACTAACTCCATCCCCCACCCTGCTGCCAGGGCAGTTTGGGACCCTTACCACAATCCTTGTCCCCATTCCTGCTTTCTGGCCCAGGCTGTGGATGCTGGGCCACACTTTGAGGAATAATGCATCATTGTTAATTAAATTATTTTGAATGCCCATCATTTGCAGAGTATCTAACATTTAAAAAATAAGTAAGCAACCTCTCCACACACTGCCTCCCTGATAACCCCACAATCATGTGAGGCACTGCAAGTGATGCGGTAGGCCGGTGTGATGGGGAAGACGGCTGTGGGGCCCAGTGCCTTGCCCAAGGGCAGGCTTTAGCTAGGTCTTCTGCCCCTGGGGCCAGTGCTCTTCCCCTGCTCAGCACCAGCTGCCCTTCAGGCCAGTGTGCACTAGGGAAGGCGGGCTGCTCCTCTCCCTGGCAGTGCCCACGGCAGGATGGGCATGAGGGGCAAGCTGACAGGCAAATGCAGAAGGTGATGAGCTAGCAGCGAGGCAGCAGCACCCTGTGCTGGCACTGCAGGGGCGAGATCTTGGAGGCCTGGAGGGCTGGGCCTGGCCCGAGCCTGTAGCCACCACCTGGAGTCAGAAGCTCACAGGGTGCCCTCCTGGCCCTAGGACCTGCTGCCATGAAAACTGATCATCCACGAGCTCCTAGACTGAATCCAGCATTTGAAGATACACAGCTGCTTTATAAACAGGGCTCACACCCAAGTATGCAGGATGACAGCTGGCTCGGTTCGTGGCTAATCCTGTGAACAGTTTCTCCTGTATCTTTTCCTGTCTGGTTACCACAACTTCCTGTGTCCTCTGCCCTTGTGCGCAGGGAGCCCAGAGTAGGGGACACTAAATGTGTGAGGCAGGAAAGGCTTGGGACAAGGATGTGGTGTGGAAGATGGACTGTGGATTGTGACAGCCCCATGCAAAGGCATTCATTCAAATTCAGTTTTTAAAAATGCAAACCTGACAGCCAATTGCAGCAATACCTGGCTCCTGGCTCACAAGCTCGGCCCTAGCACATGACATTCTCCCTCAAAGTTCTTTTCTAGCACCTCTCTCTCCTAAATGGTAAAGAGAGAATAACACTAGCTAACACTAAGGATTTACTGCATCCAGGCACCCTCCCAGATACTTTATTTGCACTAAATCATTTAATCTCATAGAATGCCTATAATGTGGAAACAGTCATTCAACCCATTTTACAGATGGGAAACTGCTGTACAGAGAAATTATGTCAACTGCCTGAGATTGCACAGCAAGGAAATAGAAAATCTAGGATGGGAACCCAGGCAGCCAGGTTCCCAGGCCCTCTGTAAAGAATGCCAGGGGCCCACCAGGCAAGATTTGCTTTTTGATGAAGGAATTTTCTTCTCTGTTTTGATGCAAAATGAGGACACTGGTTTCATCATACCTCTTGGAGAGAGGTCACCCCTACCTAACCCACTGCAAAGGGACTGGAAATGAAATACCTCTGCCTTCTGGAAGAAATGGTTCATCTTTCACCTTTTGGAAGGATTCTCCCTTGAAGCCACAGAGGGGCCCAATTTTCTGGTCCCTTGTGACCTGCCTGTGGCCTTCCCCTCACCTCTGACAGAGACTGTGATCTGCTGCCCACCTCCCTATCCTTTCAA
Organism: Cynocephalus volans; assembly: GCF_027409185.1. Classification (NCBI taxonomy): domain Eukaryota; kingdom Metazoa; phylum Chordata; class Mammalia; order Dermoptera; family Cynocephalidae; genus Cynocephalus; species Cynocephalus volans. The sequence continues at coordinate 51,144,276 of NC_084462.1, forward strand.
TGACAGCCCTCCCTCCCCCCCCCCCCCCCCCCCCGCTGGATTCACTGCCTTCACCTTCTCGTCCCAACAGGGACTTGCCGGAGACTTTTGCCCTCTTCTGTCTTCTCCGGACCAAGGTGCCTGTCCCCTCCTCTGTACCCCCTGAAGCACTTGACAAATACTCCTAACACAAGAATTTGCACAACTCATTTTTATTCATGAGTCTGCCTCTGAAAAAACTCTGTAAGCTCCCTCAGGACACCTGCAAATGCTAAAGCTGAGAGAATTTTAAAAAGCCAATGGTGTCCTTTAGGTCAGCCGGACCTCTCACAAAGGGGCTAGTTTTCAGGGACCCATTGTCCCTGTCCTTTCCCTTACTTGAAAACCACAGAGACCCTGGACTGACCTTGAGCCTCGGGAGGTGCCCCATATTCTGAGGGTCTTTTCACTGACAGATCCGGGGACACTGTCTCTCTTGCCAGCCTTGTCACCTGTTTGTGCGTGCTGCCATGTGATGACATGTCTCACAGACTGCATCTGATTTAATAAAAATAATGTATAAAGCAAATGTAAAATTTGAGCCAGGAATGGTGACAGGTCAGAAGGAAACACCTTTATTGAAGTTTCTGGATATTTTTTTCAGCAGAGGAAAGGTAACTGGAAACCTAAAATGCAAACTTTATCCACTACCATGGCAACTCTGCATTCTCCCTTTGGCCTGTCTATGGGCCTTCTGGGGGCTCTGGGCCCAAATAGCCAACAGACATACATCCTTCAAGAACATCCTTTCACCTTAATCAGGTATCCTCAGCCTTGCCATTAATGGCATTTTGGGTCAAATGATTCTTTGTGGTGGGTGTCTGACCTGTGCACTGTGGGACCCTTATCAGCATCCTGGCCTCTACCCACTAGAATCCAGTAGCGATCCCCCTGCCTTCCAACCCCGTTATGAAAACCAACAACCAAAACTGAATCCAGACATTGCCAAATGTCTCTGAGGCACATCACTCAGGCTGAGAACCACTGCCTTAACTCACCCCGTCCCCTGAAAGCACTCACTCAACTTCATTGCGCTCAAAGGCACTGGCACTTTAGACACCCAGACGAAACCCTGGCTTCAGTCCCCACTCTTCCTGCTATTCAGTCTGTTTTCCCACTCAGTCACTAACTAAAGAGGTTTGTATCTTTAGTTGACATAGGCTTGAATGTAAATTCTATCCCTTACTAGCTGTGTGTCCTCTGACAATTCAGATGACCTCTCTGCGCCTGCTCTTCATCAGCAGAGTAAAGATGATAACTCAGAAAGCTGCTGTCAAGCTCAGATGAGGTGAAATGTGAAGCGTGTGGTCCTACGAGGCATTCACGAATTTGTTCCTTCCCTGGATATACATTACCATTTCTTTTCTGAAGAATGAGAAAGGAAAGAGATTGAAATTCCCACCTTTCTGCCTCAGTTTCCCTGCCCTAGTGCACTGACCACTGTCCTTTCCTATATATGTGTATATAGAGGCACGGCTTATCCACAGCCAAACCCAGATGATCTAGGCAGCACCAAGTAGCCAACCAGAGGCCATGTGAGGGTGTTCCCTCAGCCACTGTCCGGACCCAGAACATGAAGAGTCATGAGTGCTACCACCCTTTCCAAGAAGTCCATGGTACTGCAAGATCAATCAGCAGCATTTCCCTGGTGCCTTTTCTCTTAGTCCATCAGGCTGCTATAACAAAATGTCATAATCTGGGTGGCTTAAAAACAATGTAAATTTATTTCTCACAGTTCTGGAGGCTGGGAAGTAAGTCCAAGATCAAGGCGCTGTTAGATTTGGTGTCTGGTGAAGGTCACTTCCCACAGACAGCATCTTCTTACTATGTCTGCACATGACAGAACAGGCAAGACAGCTCTCCAGGGGCCTCTCTTATAGGGCACTAATCTCATCATGAGGGCTCTACTCTCATGACCTAATCACTTCCCAAAGGTGCCCTGCTCCTAATACCATCACGGGGGGGGTTAGGATTTCAACATATGGATTTTGAGGGGACACAGACACTCAGACCACAGAGCCTTGGTTCATGATAGCACCCTCATCTCCCATTTCCCCCTCCAACCCAGCACGGCAACTGGCATGAAGGCACAACCTGTGTACTGGAGCCAAATATCTTCAAATATGGCATCAGAGATAAGTAACTATAAAACTCTCTCCCTATGTTGTATAAAGTCACTACAAATGCTTAATTGGTGAATACTGAGCCATTGCTCCTAGGGGAAATTCAAAGTTAGGTTCCTTCCAGCCTCTGGTCACAAGAGTTCTGTCAACTGATCAACACATAACTTTGTTTTATGTGGGTTTCTGTTTAAAGACACCTTATTTAATATACATTGTTGATTTATTAACATTGAGCTCAAGGCAACAGCGCTATATAACTCGTGCCCGAACAAAGCTTCTCTAACACATGCATTTTCTCAGTAAAATACATCACAGCCATCTTGTGCCTTAGAACACTAGACAGCACTTTAGTACTAAGCTTGGGGTCATTTTAAACAGTAAAATCACCAACAAAAAAACAAAAAAATGCAAAAAAAGTGGCAGTAAGTAGACCATAAAAAAGGATGCTTATTTACATTGTAAGAGCAGAAACAAGAAGGTAGAGAACAGAGCACCACCTTATCTGACCTCAGCTGAGAACATGCCCAACAGGTAAGTCACACTTGTCACCACTCTGTGCATGTCTGCAAAAGTGCTATGAGGATTGATTTGGGGGTTGCCCATATTTGCAAATATGGAATCCACAAATAATGAGGATCAGTTGTAAATGCCTGTTCCTATTTAAGGATTTACACATACACACACCCTCCACACCCACCTGTGTCTCAGCACAGGTACAGGGCTGGTTAGACATGAGCACTTGAGGGTAGCAGGGCCCCCAGCACTCCTGCTCAGCACCCTAGGTCTGGAAAACAGATGGCAGCCTGTCCACTCTTCTGGCCTGGGAAGGCTGCTGGCTGTCAGAAGGGAACTTCGTATCCACATGGTCAATGTCCAGCCAAAGCAAGGCACTGCATGGTGGCAGGATTCACCTTCGATGCCTGTTTTCAGTCAGGAGAAACCTGGAGGCTTGCAGACTTAATGGGAGAAAAAAGTCTACTTTAAAAAAAAAAAATCTTGCTTCATTGGGGCCCTCTGTGGGTCCCTGGAAGCCAGATACCATCTGTCTCCTGTCTACCTGCTTTTATTCTCCAGGAGTGTCTCTTGGTCACAGGCTTGGCAAGCACTCACAGACCGCAAATCCCATGTCAACTGTTTGCTGTGTTGGCTGCAGGGAACGGAGGGAACCCAACCCAAACGCACCTTACTTCAGCGACTCCGGCAGCTTTGCTAGCTGCTCTGGGGTGAGGATGGATCCCGAACTGCCCAGGCATGGGGCCAGCTCACCAGCTGTGGATTTCATCACAGCTCTCCTTGTTTCAGAAACAGAACCTAAAGACAGGCATGCACTGTGGCCAGATCTCAAATAATACTCCAAAATGTTAGCCCAGAACATACTCTACCTCACTGCTACACATGCAACAAGGGCCTTGCTTAGGAAGTATTTTGAACAGTTTGGGGAAAGGACACTATATTTCAATACCTTATTTTTTTTTTTTTTATGACCATAAGACTTCCTTTCCTTTTTTTTTTTTTTTTTTTTTCTGTTGGAGGTAAATGTTTTCTGGGTGAGCTAGAAAAGATTTTTGCCCTTTAGCATTTAGCTAAAGGGAAAAAATGGTATACTTCTTTGATCACCAAATGTCATGCTAGAGAGTTTCAACTAGCTAGGAAGTTAGAATCCAAACTGACCACCGCGCCCTGGTCAGACGTTCTTTTAGCCAGCAACTCATAGGGCTGACCCTGCCTATCTCCCAACTAATCTAGATCCGTGCCCAGCTTCCACCACCAGGAGCCCTGGACATGTGGCTAAATCCCTTCCATGAGAGAATGGAGACTTCTCTTGGGAGAACCAAAGCGTGAATCTGCAAAATGCCAGGCCCAACGAGGAGCACCTCCAGCAGAGAAGGAATTATTTAGTACATTGACTGGTACAAAGTAAAAGCAGATTTTGGTAGTATTCTTGATTGAAAGACAATAATAATAATAAAAAGAAACAAACACAAGAAATTTTACTCCACAAGAACAATTAGTTCTTAGTGTCCACATATAGTGGCTTGATATTCCAAACATCTCCATCCCAAAAAATGATTCACTCACTCATTCATTCATTCATTCAACAAATACCTACTAACTGCCTATATGTGCCAGGCACATATACATACATACGTTTGTTATGTACAATGAAAAGACGAGATTTACCCCTCAAGGTGTAGTAGGGAGACAGGTGTATAAGCAACAGATTCAACACCATGGAACAATGATGAAGGGTGATGATACACTATCCACAGCTAGGCACTGGAAGTGAGCCCCTGTGTGTGCATGGGGTGGAGGCAGAGGCAGCTTCATAGAGGAAGAGACCCTTGAACTGACTGCAAGGAGCAACAGGAGTTTGCCAAATCTGCTGGGTAAGGGAAAGAGAAAGGAGATTCCATGCAGAGGTACCAGTATGTGCCAAGCAGAAAGATACCTATAACGAGGGCCACCCTAAGGCTAACCACAAGCAGCATAGTGCTGCTATCAGTGCACAAAGGCGCTGGGCATGTCTGTGAGTGCCCACCATAAACACTACACATATGAGCACGTGTGAAGGCTGTGTTTGTGTGTCTGTGTGTGCATGATTTCTTTGATTGGAAAATGAGCCTACACTGCTGGGGAATGAAGTTTCATGGGTAAGTGGGGGTCCCTGTCTCCACCCCAGTTGCTCACTCCCTGACTGAGACTGAACTTGCTTTTGCAGCACCAGAATTGGGTGCAATTGGTTCCTGTGGTGGTTTGTGGAGCCCTATTCTCTCACCTAGTGAGAAGACATGATAAATTAGAGGCACTGTTCTGGCCATGACAGCTTCATGCTGCATAATAAACACAGTCCAGAGAATTCTAGAGGGCCAGTCTCTGACACATGTTCTGTGTCTAATAATCCCAGCAGAACTCAGCAGAGTTTACTTGAGAGAAAGCTCACGGGAGGCTAGAAAGTGCTGTTTTAATGATATCAGCTAAACTCTCCTCATTCCCACCCATCAGCTGTTTTCCCCAGGTGGAGAAGTAAAAGACTACTTGGTAGGGAGGGGGCATGCAGACGACTTTTCCTGTCTCTGCTCCTACACTGAAACCCGGGGCCCATACTCTTTTCCACGGGCATTTATGATTATTTCCTCTGTCTGAGAAAGGAGATGCACACTGCACTTTGATGGATGGGCTGTGAGCTGCTTTCCCGAGTACTTTCCAAGGTGATTAGGCAGAGGACTTGAGAAAATGCTCAGGATGGAAGCATCTGAACAAATAAGCAATCAGAATGGAAAGACGATATGAGCATTTCAAAGCCACCTTGTATCTCTGCAGGAAGAGGAGAGAGAAGAAGAGGGAGGGGAGCTTCCTCTTGATTTAACAGCCCGTGGATCTGCTTGTGAGAACTCCTGGTGCCAAATCGTGCAGACAAAGGAAACAGGAAGAGAGCTTCATGCCAGTGGGATTTGGGAGACTGCTGAAGAAGTGACCTTGACCTTTATTCCTGCCACTTTGTCCTAGTGGTCCCCAAACAGTAGGGTGGTTCAAAGCATCACAGCTAAAAACTGCTTATGATATTTGCTAGACAACAGGATCCAGGAAAATATGAGAGAGAACAGGATTTGGAAGTCAACAGGACCAAGACCAAACAGTTAATCCACCTGTAAAATGGTATTAATTTATTTCATATGGTATTATCTGTATAATGTGACTTATCCATATTGAGTATTATTATTTGTCAAGTTGTGATGTCAAGTGTCATTGTAGCAATGCTTCTGGGTCATGTCCCCACATCAGCTTCTGTGTAGTAGGGAGGGAGGTAGAGAGACAAATCATATTATCATCCAAAGAAAAGCATAACCAGGATAGATATTCAACCACAAATCACCATATAAAGCTTCAAGTGGGGAGCTATTTTGCATTCTTATGGATTAATCTATACCACAGTTCACTTCTGTGTGTAGAGCAATTAAACTTGAAAACTATACTCTCTGCTTCCATATACCTCTGCAATATGCTCTGATAATTAAAAACCTCTTTTATTAATTAGAATTTTTATTTTGTTTTTCAAATATAAATGCAAGAGATGATGGGATTTATTTAGACATGGATTTCTACTATCTTATCACCTTTTTTTTTTAAAGAAAAGAAAACATAAGCAACACAAATAAAGTATTTCAAAACTTCTTCAGAGTCCAACTCTTCTGGATTATGCACAAAGACAGTTTTAAAGCCCTTTATAAAGTTATTTGTATGTAGAGTTCAAAAATACAAATTATGTCTCATCTCAAAAAAACAAAATCTGCACAAAGCTTTTGTCTACTCCATGACCAAAGCTGCCCTTTGGAAGTAAAATGCCACAGGAAATGTGATTTGCAGCAGCCAAGCTCTTTTGCAGAAACAAGAGTTCGGCTTTTTTTTTTTTTACATTCTACAAAGAGCCACCTTATCATTCTGCCTCGGGTTGAAACCACCTCTTCACATGAGCAGTGCCAGCTGCTCAGTCTGAGAAGTGTCACCAAAGCTCAGGCATGGATTCTTTCCATGGCTGAGGCATTCTAATACACCAGGTTAATTGGGATCTGAGAATGGTTACTGCTCCTATGGGCCCCATTCAATTAAATGTTCCTACAATCTGCATTTGGAAAGCACATCTTTGCTTAGTACTTTAATGCAAACCTGAGCCCACAAAATCTAGGTGCTAGAACACAATACCCTGATGGGGTCATATCCTGAACTACTCAGAAGTGCAATTATTTACCCAGCTCTCACAGAGATTTTTCTTCCCTGTGCACCCTGGGGACAAGGTGATGTTGCACTGGGTACAGTGGGAACAACACCTCCCTAAGAGATGCTGATGCTCATGACATGAGGGAACTGGTACGCAGGCCATGAGAGCCGTCCTCAGCTGAAACTCTAGGCTGTCCCTCTGTCCACTCCCCTGGCTACGAACCACTTCATCTGCACTGGCGTCACCACTGGCCTCGGTCATTATGAAGCCTGAACTCCTCTCTTCTGTGTGTCCCAAATCTGTCACAAAGCAAAAATGCCCTGACCTCATCGGAGCCACGGGTACAGTCACGGTGCGGCCAGGGCTGCCAGCTTGAACCCCTGTTTCTGTCTGGTCATTTCTCAACCTATCTCAACTCAACCTTGTTACTTCAGATCAGAGCTGCCCATAATTAGCCAAGCACAAATGCCCCATGGCTGCCAAAATGACAAGGCTCTGATGCCTTCTGGGTGACTCACTGAATGAACCGGGCAAGGACGAAATGCCCAGATTACTAACGGAATTGCATGAAAATGAAACTGAAGGCAGCCAGCTTCACAAAATCCCCTTGAGGGCCCCTATTTGAGCTTCTCTCCCCCTTCAACAAGAGCAAAGAGCTGGAATCAATGTCCTCAGGGCTGGCTCCAATGACTATGGCTCACTCCTTCCTGATACCTCCAGGAGTAAATTCTGCAGGCAGAAGGTATTTAGAGCAGACATGCCCAAACTCACTCCTAAGAACCACCCTAGCCATGAACACACAGACACACACAGACACACACAGACACACACAGACACACACACACACACACACACACACACACACACACACACACACACACACACACAGCCTGCTAACTTCCCACAACCCAAGTACACCTGCAGGCAAAGCATTCTTTTCCAAATGGTGCCTCTCGGCAAGACCCTGCTGAAGCAAGGCCTGCCAATGGCGAGAGGAAGGAGCAGGAGGCAAAAGAAAACGGAAGGAAAGTTAGGGAGGGAGCCTTGATTCCAGGTTATAAAGTGAACAGTCTATGAAGGATATTTTTAGAGAGCCTGAAGCTGAGAGAGCCTCAGAGGCTCAAATGAGATTGTTCCTCACCACGGAGAATATTTATTTTGACCTGTCAGGTCTAGTTTTAAAAGTCCTTCTTCAGTACCAGGCGGAATCCAGGAATTTGTGCGAGATCTCAGGCTTCTAACTCCTTATGGGACATTTAACCATCCAGGGAGCTAAATGTCTCCTTCAGGGGTCCCTGAGGAGCTAAGGCTTGGCTTTGGGTTTCCTAAGCCTGGGGTTGGGGGAAGGGTATCCTCATGTGCTTTTCCCTTTAATCATGTGTCTTCTCTCTGATTATCCTGCTCTTTGGAGCACTGGGTACACCTCATCCTCTTCCCAAAAGATTCTGAAAACCCTCAGCACCTACTGCATATCCCCCAACCCTCTCCCTGGTCTGTGTTCTGTCACTGAGGAGCCAAGGCCTCCAATGCCCCTTCAGAGGGCACCTGTGACTGTGATCCTCCCAAGAATTGGCATGACAAGCACAGAAGAGACTAAAGGTAGGACTCTTGCCAAACTTAAAAACTCAAGGAAAGAAAGTACAAGATAAGGTACTGGATAAGGCTCAAGATCGCCTGGATTCTAGTCCTGACACCAGCACCCAATGCTCTGAGGCCATGAACAAGATATTTATGTTCCCTGAGCCTCCATTTCCTCATCTGCAAAATGGGGATCAGAAGAAATAATTTTCAAGAACATACTCTGAAGTACATAAAAAAACTGCATAATTTAAAAGGATTATGGTACTTAAAAACATTATCTCACTGTGTCAGAAAGGGCTGGCTGTTGACTAAGCCTGCTTCTGCTTTTTCCTGGGCACCCTGCCCAGCTCCCTTTCCCAGACTTCTAGGTACAGCTACAGGACTGAGCTCCAGCAAAGGAACATGAGCAGAAGTGATGCAGACCCCCTCGGGCCCAGTCCGCAGGACCTCGTGCGCCCCTCCCACCACGGTCTTCCTCCTCCAGCTTGTGGCAGACAAGCCCAGCAATCGGGAAAGTGGTGTACAGAAAATGGCAACACCAAGATGGCAAGAGCCACCACTTGTTGGAGAGCAGCCCACCTATTAGCAAACCTGTTTTGGACTTCACCCAAGCACAAAATAAGTATCAATTTGAGCAATTATGTACGTGAGGGTTTGCTTGTTACAGCAGCTGTTAGTACCTCAACAAATACACTTACCATACCCTAAAAAGGCAGAGGGTATACAACTATTAAATGTTTCCCAAAAAAATGGCCAAAAAAAAAAAAAAATTACAACTGACTGACTGGTCATTATACGTACTTTTAGAGCTCAGATGACTCACACAGAGGTTACATGACTGATGGAATATTCCAGTCAAGTTTATAATCTCGAGTGAGTTCTCTGGTACCACCACAGGTTCCCTTTTCCTGCAAATTTACTTTCACAAACTGAAATCAAGCAGGTTCCCCATCCATACAATTAATATCTGCTGCAATAAAATCACATATGCATTCCCACAGTCAGATCCAGTGTGACTTGGGGTGTTTGCTCTCACAATCCACAGCTCCTTCACATCAGCAGAACACTCAAGAGTTAATTAGCCCCAGACTGCCATCCCTCTGAGTGTTAGAACCTCATGAGACACACTTCTGGGCCTTCTGGGTGCATTGTTGCAGGGCGAGGTGCACCAACTGTCTGAGATGAACCAGCAGATCAGCTGGGCCAGCATCCATTACGAGACTCCTAAAACGTCACTGCAGCTCTCCTTTGGGTTAACAACCTTCATAGGCATTTCCACCGTATCATTCGCCCTCCTTCCCCACTCGCCTTCCTTCAGCACCAAGTCTGTTCAGCACTGCTGTTCTGCCAGCTTTCAGTTGTTTCCTGTTTCCCCTCTCAGATCACAGGACACCCTTGCCCCACAACTCTTAAAATTTCCACTCCAGTCACAGCCTTGTATGCTACCTCCTGCTGTAGCCTGTAGCATTTTCTGAGACTTTCCAAACAACCTCCAGAGGATGTTCTTGGGCCTGGTAAGCCTGGGAGATGGACACGCTAGGGCCCAGAAGAGCTGGGCTCAACTCACGGTTCAGCCATGTGCTACCTCATGACCTTGAGTAATTCTCTCAAGTCATCTGAGTCAGGGTTTCTTCCCCACATGATGGGAATAATAATACCTTTGTCCCAGGGACCTCATAAAACTAAATGATGTTATTCATTAACACACATTTACTGAATCCCTTCCATGTTCTGAGAACCGTTTTAAGCTTTAAAGATATAACAGTGAGCGGTGCACTCTCACAGGGCTGGCATTCTGCTGAGAGCATCAACAAATAAACAAATAAATATAGAATATGCAATGTGGAGATAAGCGCCATGAAGAAAAAGAAAGCCAAGTAAGAGGACCAAGAGTAAAGATGTCAGGTGAGCAGAAGAAGGGTGTTCAGGGAAAGCTGCTCCAATGGGAACAGAGGCCTGAGAAAAGTGGGATAGCAAGTGCAAAGGTCCTGGGGTAGAATCTATAATACACTGTACACAAAAACACATTGAAAAGCGCTCTATGAATGTGGAACATGACTCTTCTCTGAACTCCCACACACCTTGGACTGAGACATTTTCAACCAACCTCCATGCTGACACAAACTGACCCTTCTTTCCTTTCCTCAGAGTAGGACCACACAGCCAGTGTTCTGCACACCACACTCCCCTCCCCTTCAAGAAGAGATGCCACCATTGCATAAGCCCTTCAGTGCAGAATCAGGAAAATCAGGCTTCCTCTAGGAAGACGAGAAGAGCAAGCATGAGAAGTTCAAACACTCGTACGTGGCCAAGCGGCCCCAATGCTGCCTTTGTTATCACATCCTCACCAGAGGGCAGCCAAGACTTGATGAATGCTTTGCATAATTCTACTGGGGTGATGGATAAGGCAATTAAGAGATAAAGAAGTTGACTGGAATGAGATGAACTGAAAATTCAAAGATCATGTTTCAGACAAGCCTGCTGAAAGTCAAGGGTTCTCGAAGCAGAACGACCAATTGCATTCAGAAAGGACTGCCCAAGGCAGAAAGTAATGCAATAAGTCCCCAGAAGAGAGTAAAATAAAAGCTGTGTGGCTGAGCACCACATGGTCTAGAAGAAGATCAAACTTCTATGAGCCAACAAGAGGTACTGCAGATGGCAAAATCAAATAAATAACCAGGTAGTCATATAAAAAAGTGAAAACATGACAATAAATCAATCCTATATCAAAAGAATGTCTGCTGGGATGAGTAAAATAGCTCTCTAAAAATACGTTCTTAATTTTGGGACCCAGCTCAAGGTGTAGACAACACTCAAAGAAGCCATCCCTGAACTGGTTTGAACATACACAATCAAAGCTCTCCTTATCCACACCAGACTTGTGCACAAACTTTCACAGCATCATTATTCTTAATAGTGAAAAAGTAGAAACAACCCAAATATTCATCCATGGATGAATGGATAAACAAAATGTGGTACATCCATACAATGACATATTAATCATTTGGCCATAAAGAGGAATGAACTACTGATACATGTTATGAAATGAATGAACTTTAAAAATATCATGGTCACTGAAAGAAGGCAGTCACAAAAGGTTACATATTGTATGATTCCATTTATACGAAACATCAAGAATAAGCAAATCTATAAAGACAGAAAGTAGATAGAGCCCAGGCAGAAAGGGAGGGAATGATGGGGAATGATAGCTAATGGGTGCCAGTTTCCTCTTTAGGGGTGATGGAAATGTTTTAAAATTGGATTGTGCTGACAGTTGCACAACTCTATGAATATACTAAGCCACTGAACCGTATACTTTAAATGAGTGCACTTTATGGTATGTGAATTATATCTCAATAAAGCTATTTTTAAAAAAAGGCTTTCTTCTATTTGTCTAACACTGAATTCATACAGTGTAAGGGCTAACATATATCAAGCATGCAAACCTCCATTCTTCTAACAGCCTACAAGGCAAGGCACATGCTCTTCATTTTGCAAGTGAAGAAATGAAGGCTCAGACAGGAAATTGACTTGCCCAACAATACCCAACTAGGCAATGGAACAGCCAGAACTCAAATCATGGGCTGCTTAAGTCCAAAGCTCAACTTTGCTCCACAACATCAAACAGGGAAATGCCTAGTGGATGTGGGGTCCAGACACATGGTGGATGAATAGGAAATGGAGTATATGGAGACTCAGTCGTTCATTTTCATGTATATAACAAAGACCTGGTAAGTACCTGTTACATGCTAGGCAGGCTTTATGCACTGGCAATACAGCAGTGAACAAAACAAAGCCTTTGTCTTCATGGTGTATGCATTTTGGTGGAGCAGGACAGAAACTAAACATATAATTAACTGAGCATGTACTATGTCTGGCAGCGCTAAGTTCTATAGAGAAAAATAAAACTGAGTATGGGGAACAGGGAGTACAAGGGTGAACATAGGGTACTACTTTACATAGGCCACTTCATATAGTAGGGTGCCACTTTACATAAGAATGACAGGGGGGACCATTCTGATGAGACAGTATCTGAGCAAAGCCCTAACCAAGTAAAGGAGAGTCATGACGTTATCTGGGGAAAGAGTGAACCAGGTAGAGGGACTAGCAGATGCAAGCAAATCTGACAAGATAGGATTCATCCTGTATTTTTAGGAGATCGCATGGTGACTGCAGTCTACAGAGGACATGGTAAGAGTGCTGGGGCAGTAGTCAAGGAAACTAGGTAGGAGGCTACAGCAATAGTCCAGGTGACAGAAATCACAGGAGCTTAGACAAGGAGGGGCACAAAAGTTGACTGGACAGGGAAAACACACATCTCCCTATCACATCCTGAAATGGGGCTGGGCTGGGTTTTAGGTTCTTTCTCCCCAGGGACTAGCCTTATTAGGGAGGCAGAAAGGTTCTTTCTCTAAGGTGACATAGAAGCCAAATTCCCCTTTGCTTGTTCAGACAAGGTTAAAGATCTCTCGATGCCTGAGGCTACTTCCCATTGCCAGACGAGCCATTTATCCCAAGTTGTTTTCTTTTCATCATTTGCAAACTGCTTCCCTTTGAAAAATTCTGCTTACTCTACTTACAAATAAACATGCCAGCAGATCTGCAAAGCTGAAGGGAAAAACCCACAAGGTAGGGGGCAGCTGGGGCTGCCCACAAGTGGTAAAAAGTATAACAATTGATATTCACTTTTCATCTCTAAACCTCAGGGCACATTTTGCAGCAAGTCCCTGCAATCATTTGCTCAAAGACATGAACATAGGTCCTGGGTCGCAGGCCGCCCAGGACTTCTGCAGAGCTGAGAAACTAGCCAGCCCCTGCAGGAAGTCAGAGATAAGGGAATTACAATAGCTAGACCTTAGCTCATTTTCCTTCTCCAAAAGCTGGTCTCTGACCCCAGTACACGCCCCTGGGATGGGCCTTGGGAACCACTGCCTTGAGAACCACTCTCTCCTCATCTTGTCCTCGCTGAGAACTAAGAGCCCTAGCCCAGGGCTTGGAAAGTGTATTCCCCAGGAGGCTTTTGCTTTTAATAATAGCAAAAACAATACCTCCTGTTGGCAAGGGACTTCACAGCATACAAAGTCATTTCAGGAGCATATGCGCCAGTGACTAGGACAGTTTTAGAACCTGTCTAGTCATTACAAACTCACACCTCTGCCCTGAAAAATGGCAGTAATTACAGTTTCCAAGCACACTACCACGTGGCACTGTGTGTATCTGTGTTTTGGTCTGCGCATCCATCCGATTACCTGTTTCTTTATGAAGGGCATATGCACAAGGCGCAGTGACCAGGAAGGGGGAACACAAATGTGAACAAATATGAATTCATGGGTCAAAGTTCTCATAGCACCTACTAAGTTCTTGGCCCGGGAATACAAGCACATGGTCCAGAGCTGGAAAGAAAATGACACAGCATGAGAAGCAGCCCAGCACAGTGGGAAAGAGTCCAGACTGTAGCCAGACTGTGGGGTTCAAATCCCAGTCCTACCACATCCTAGCTATGTGGCCTGGTGCCAGGTATTTAAACTCTCTGGGGGCTGGTCGGTTAGCTCAGTTAGAATGCAGCCTTATAACACCAAGATCCCGGTGCCAGCCGGCTGCCAAAAAATGAAAACAAAAAAATCTCTCTGGGCCTTAGTTTCCTCACCTGTAAAATGGGGATGACAAGAGGACCACACCATGAGGGAATGTTTGTAGAGCACCTGGAACAGAGGCTCACAGTATGAGCAGGAGCTGCTATGAGTGTTATTCTTACGGAGGAGACAGGAAAGGAGGCAGAGGCGGACCAGAGGACTGTGGCATGGTTAGGCAAGCACAGAGAGACCTCTGAAGTGGGATCTGAAGCAGGGAGCATCTGGTAGGGCCACGCATGAGGGAAGAATGTGGCTCAGAGTTGGGGAAGGGCCTGCCTAGGAATCAGGAGGCCTGATGGTGATGGTGTGCAGTCTGAGCGAGGAACATCCTCAGGGCCCACAGAGGGCTGTGCAGGGTGCCGTGTCCAGACCAGCCATGGCCTCCTTCCCCCCAGGTCCTCGCTGTGCTGGACAGGGGATGGGGTCATAGAGGGTGCTTTGCAGGCCCACCCCTCACCCACACAATTCGCCCACTGTACCCCTCTCTCACTGGGCTCTAACCACAGGGACCTCAGTCCAGATAACAACTACACACAGGCCACCTCCTGGGCCTGCAACGCTCTGCAACCGGCTAGTGTCCACGTCCTCTCTAGGCAGCACCTGCATTCACTTCGCAGGGAAGCCAGCGGGCCCCTGATAAGGCTCAGCCACTTGTCACCCTCCCTCATAGCCATCACAGTGGCAATATAAATATTTGTTTTGCAACTGTTTACTGACCTTTGGCCCTCTGGGAACTGCAGAGGGCAGGAATCCTGTCTGCTTTCCTCAGGGCGGCATCCACCCACCCCACCTACCCACTTGGGGTTCAGCACAGTGCCTGGCCCCAGGACAGCAGTCAGGCTCGGCCAGTTCTGGACGTCAACTTGGGAAACCCACAAGGAGCTCAGGGACAAGTTAGAGTGTGGGGGGACCTACATAGCTTCTAGTCCAACGGGATTCTCAAAGTGCGGCTCAGAAACCCCCAGGGGTCTTCAACACCCTTTGTGGGTGTGTGTGGGTGTCTGAGAGGTCAAAACTATTTTCCTAATAACACTAAGACTTTATGTGCCTTCTCCACTCTCATTCTCTCATGTGATGTGTGAAGATCCTTACTGACGGCTAAGACAACATACACCCGTGCACTCTCAGTTTTAATATTTCTAATAGTCAATATCTGTAGATATAACCCATGTAAACACAAGATCTTTGGGGTCCTCAATAATTTGTAAGAGTTCTGAGAATACAAAGTTTGGGAACAGTTTGCTATTCCAATCAAACCATTCTCACCATCCACCCCAGAAGGAAGATGTAATCCCAAAGACAAATCAGCATCAGAGCTTTGAAGGAGGGTGGGTGTACCAGATACAGGGGCAAGGCAATCTCTCCAGGCAGACTCACCAGCAGTGTGGGTGTGTGTGTCCCCACCCCAACCTGAGACTCACCAGCAGTGTGGGCTTGTGTGTCCCCACCCCAGCCTGAGACAGCCCTGCAGAGCCCAGAACACTCCCTCCCACATCACCCACCATCCCCCCTCCTCAAAGCAGAGCTAAACCCCGGAGTTGGAAATTCCTCTGTCAACCTCACTTTCCCCATTCCTGGGTGACAGCCTTTTGCCACCATCATTCCAGACTCCCTGCAGTTCCCACCCTGTGGTTCTGTGGGTGCAGGCCCCAACACGAGCGGACCCCTCTGCCTTCCACCCCAGTCAGCCTAATAAACATCCACTGCTCCCTGCAGGCCCCACCTCCCCTGGAGGCCCTCCTCAGCCTCTCCAGAGGCCTGACCCCACCCCGCCTCCTCGCACCCACTCACCACCTCTGGTTCCTCTCTGATCTCCCAGGAGGACACATGTTCCTTGAGGGCAGAGGCTGTATTCTACTCATCTCCTCAACCCCAGCACTGGCCCTTCCTGGAACACACCATGAGCTCAGCAAGTGTTTATTTAGTGAATGAAAGAATGAATGAGTGAGCAAATGAATGAGTGAAAGAGCAAGTCAGTCAGTGAATGATGCTTTCTAAGATGACCGTTGATCTTGCATTAGCCGCTTTATAATAGATGTCTTCCTCTACAGGATGACCTGGGACCTCTTTCTAGGATTCCGGAAGCCTCCCTCCTGGTCTTATCTGCAGAATGAGAAATCCTTCTCCATGCAGATTACTTCCCCAGGCAGCCTCCACTAAGGTTGATACTTACCCATGTCCAGGGATTCTTTGATCCACTTTTAATTGGAATTCTTTGTTCCACTTTACAAAGTGACACTTTCCCACTTTGTTCCTACATCTAAGACTTTCCCAGCTGCCTCCTCCCTAACCCAGGTGACAGGTGCAGCTGGAGCCTCCCTCATGGATATCACCCCCTCTCTCCACTGGACCCGACAGCATGGTGGGGTCAATATGCATTAGCTTTTGGAGATGGAGCAGAGTGGTTTTGGGGGCAGGAGGAAATGTACAAATACTTGTTGAGAAGACAGAATCAATACGTGACAACTGTAATTCTCCGCATGATAATTACACCACGTTTACAGGGCTCTGCACAATCACCCTATTGATTTCAGAAAAGTACATTTACTGCATCAAAAACACAGGTGCAAGCCTAGATCTACACTCCAGTCTTTCCTTTCATTGATCTTGAAAATAACATCCAGATACAAGACGCTTCAGTATTCAATCTTGCATTATTTCCCTCTGCAGTTTTGCTCAGCAATTCATTATCCTCTTCTGCCTACCTTACCCAAATCCATTTTTACTCTCAGAAGGTGGTAAAAGAGAACTACATATTTATTTACTCAAATCACTGGTTCCTACCTTATGCCAGGTGCTCACATAGGTGCTTGTGACGCAAACATGAAATGGTTCTCAGTGGAGTTTCTGAGCACTACCCGTTGACGTCTACCAAGAGCTCAATACTCTGATGAAAGACACTTGTTCAAATGTATACTTAAGACAACCCACAGAATGGGAGAAAATATTCGCAAATTATATTTGATAAGGGTCTAGTATCCAGAACATGTGAAGACGTCTTACAACTCAACAATAAAAAGACTAAAAGCTCAATTTTAACACAGGCAAAAGATCTGAACACACATTTATCCAAAGAATACATGCAAATGCCCTATAAGCACATGAAATGATGCTCAACATCATTAGTCATTAGGGAAATGCAAATCAAAACCACTTCACACCCATTAGCATGGCTATAATCAAAAAGACAGACCATAAATGTTGGCAAGGTTGTGATGAAATTGGAACCCTTATACATTACTGGTGGAAATGAAAAATGGTGTGGTTGCTTTGGAAGACGGCTTTGCAGTTCCGCAAAATGTTAAACATAGACTTTAACATTTATATATAACAAAATTTATATACAGCAAAATGTTAAACTATATGACCCAGCAGTTCCATTCCTAGGTATATACATATATACCCAAGAGAACTGAAAACATATGCCCATATAGAAAATTATACATAAGTGATTAGAGCAGCATTATTCTTAACAGCCAAAAAGTGGGAACAACTCAAATGACCATGGACTGACAAATGAATAAACAAAGTCTGTTATATCCATACAATGAAATATTATTTGGCTACAGAAAGGAATGAAGTACTTACTGATACATGTTAAAACATAGATAAATCTTGAAAACATTATGCTAAGTGAAATAAGCTAGACACAAACGGCCACATATTATGATTCCATTTATAGGAAATGTCCAGAAAAGATAAATCTATAAAGACAGAAAGCAGATGAGTGGTTGCCAGGGGTTAAGGGAGCAAGCGATGGAAGGTGATTGCCAATAGGGTTTCTTTGGGGGATGATAAAAACATTCTAGAATTAGACATGGTGATGGTTGCACCACCTTCTGAATATATTAAAAACTACAGGATTCTACACTTTAAAGGGGTGGTTCTAATGACATGTGAACTATATCTCAATAAAATAATGGATACTTAAGGATGTGACCTCATCTTCACCTCAAAGCCACATCACTTCCAGGGAACTAGGAATGACTTTAGCACAAGAATACACGTGGTAGCTTAAGCTCCCCTGTCAAATGAATTGGAAATCAGAGAAATCTGAATATATCATGCTGATTTTTTTTTTTTTTTAACAGGCTGGATCTTAGTTACTTGTTGTTGGAGTTACAGAAGGTAGCTCCCCGGCTGTTGTATTTCCCAAAAAGTCTCTGTCATCAAATTACTAAAGGTAGAATCAGTGCCAAAGATACTCAACAACATGTTCACTGGCCCTCGCCCCAAAAAGCAACAGCGGGGACAAGAAGGATTGGAACTTAATTGTGAAATACAGAGACAAATGAAGTTGAACAAAATGTAAATTTGTTCCAAAGGGAGAAATGCATGGGAAATGGAGAAGAAATTAGTTAAGTACTAGGAACCTCAGGTAGCTGGAAAGACTGGACTAGATTATGAAGTTCCAAGCAAAAAACGCCAAGGGACGTGCACGTGGTGCGGCCTGCCTTCCTGCACAAGTTCCCCTGCAGCAGCAGCTCATCTGCCCTTCCTGCACCCCAAGCCAACAGTCCAGTCAGAGATTAGAAACCCCACCTGGTCAAGGCCTGGGATCAAGGGCCAGGGCAGGGCTGGGCTCCCCCTCCCTTCCCAGCCAGGCCCCTGCACCACAAGGAACAACACTGACTCCCTTCACCTGCCACCATTCAAATTGGTTTCTGCATCCCCAGCCCCCTGCTGTCCCTTCCTCTACATACATGCCCTAACCTCTGGCCGCACAGCTGGCTCCATGCAACCTGGGCATGCAGGTTCTGACCATCAGGCAGCCCTGCCCTGGTTCCAGCTGCTTCCTCTGCCTGTTACAACTTTCTTCCTCCATGGCAGCTCCAATCTTCTGTTCTCCTAAAACCCCTCTACTCAGAACTAATTTCTCCTCCTCGACATTTCCGCAGCACGGTGTTTCTCTCTCGTGTAGGACCCATCAGTCTGCCTTTTAGCATAAGCACAACCACCAGCACCTGGATGGGGCTTCCTGGCCGCCAGGCACCATTTTGGCCCTTCACCTCTAATTCCTCTTTCAATCCTCACAACAACCCTTTACAGTGGGTACTACCCTCATCCCAGCTTACAGAAGAGGAACTCGGTGCCTGATCACACAGCCAGGAAATGGTGGAGGCAGGATTCGAACCCAGGGAGACAGTTATCTGTGTACACAACTGTCTGCCTCCCCCAGCCTTTTGATATGAGCACTCACCCCATCCACACCCAGACACGTGTGTGCTGAGGGCAAGCACTCAATACGTACCAGATGACTGCTTAAGGATTTAAGGACAACGATGACATCTGCCAGAGGGCAGGGAAGTTTACTCCAGGGAGAAAGATAGAAGGAATTATTCCCACAAAGGACGATGTAAGCAGGGAGACAAAAAAAATTTTCCAAAGTATTGATGTGTGTATGGACAACCAATTCCATAGTTATTAAAAGAAATAAAGATGTGGGGTGCTCCTCAGGCTCTGAGACCCTTGGCAAAGAGGCTGGCACATGCCATCCAGAATATCTTTGGGGTCATTACTCAAGATACAGGACCCTATGAGTGTGAACCCGACCTTCAACCATACATCCTGGACTCACTTTCCATTTCCTGTACCCCTCCCCCTTATTAAGTGTACTCTCTTATCAGGGCAGGAAAATCCAGCCCCCATGTTTGTAAACACAGGGCACCCATGAGCAGCCCACACAGGCATCCCTAATAGAATTCCTTATACTGTTCTGAAAGCTTTTCAATCCTGGGGACTCCCTGTCTCATCAGCAACAAACCAAAACATAAGGATGCACATGTTATTTCAAAGACTTGTCTAAGTTCAGCCTTTTCCCAGAGTGCACTTATTTAGGCGAACAATGGGAAACCCCCAAGTTCTTAACCAATGATTCCCACTTTCCATCTGGTGGTGCTGTGTGCATACTGGCACTCCTCCAGAGCCTGTAGTTTACCTGCAGGAACAGGTTGCTATGGTTAGCACTGCACATGAGGCCACTTCTAAACCTGGCTACAGCTGAAGCTCTTAAAGCCCTGCATGTTGGAGACACCTCCCAGGAGCATTACACAGGGTTGTGTTTGGGTCTACCATGGAGGGACAAATTAGGACTCTCCCACACCAAGAAGGAGCAGACCACACTTCCCCAAGGGTGGCACAGAAACAATGGGCAAGTGATCACTGGGGGCCAGGGCCTCACACCTACTTGCTGGCTCCGGCTTTTATTAGGGTGTGGAAAGCTGAGCAACGAATGCAGAAGTCAATCTCTGTCTTATCTCCATTCAGCCATGTATCTGCCATCAGAATTCTGCTCCCACGGCTCTACCGGCCCTACCGGAACATCTAGCTGGGAGGATAAACAACCCTCATGTGGAACTGGAAAGGCCCTTGCCAACTGGGCTGCCGTCACTTTCTGTACCCTGCGTAGGGCAAAGGGGAGTGAGGTATGTCCAGCAGCTGTGTATCAAGTAGAGACTCAGCATCCAGGACAGCACTCTGCAGCATACATACCAACCAAGGGTCCCCAAGTCACCTGCCTACCAGGGCCAGGCAAGTCAGGCAGACAAAGAAAGTAGCCTAGGTGGGAGCTGGGGTGAACAGAGAAAGTGTACCTTGTCTCGAGTATAGCTCTTCCTGCTTCCGCCACTAGAGCTCCAAGAGAAGACCTAATCCAGAGTTAATGTCAGAACTCACTCACATCCTTAGTAAACACTGAAGAGGGTTAAACAAACGACAAAATTCCTAGAGGCCGCAGGCAATGGTCTGCTAGCCTCTGGTGCCAAGGAAAAGCAACCCATTTCCTGCCTGTGATAACCAGGCTCCTTACTGTCATTGTTTTAAGACCAAGAAGGGTTTGAGCAATCCCCAAAAAGGGCCGCCATAGAAGCCCTAAAGCAGAGAAGAAAGGGAAGAAGAGGTACAGGAATCCAGGCAATGCAGCAGCACCTGAGCAAGAAGCTGGATGACACTAACTCTGCCAGGGGCAACCACACTGAGGGTACGTGAGCCTGTTCAGGAAAAGCCAGGCCTGAGGATTCTTCAAATTTCACCCAATGACACATGCATCAGTTACGTTTCTGGGTCAAAGATAAGCTGCTCTTCCTGTGTGGGTGTCACTATATGCCACAGGGCGTTCAGCAAAGACCATCCTCAGCGAGGAGGAGTCTTATCACTGAAGGTGCACCCTGGAGGGAGACCCCAGAAAGGGCGAGCATAGCTACTTCAAAGAGCCAAGCTTCCTGTGCCCTGTTGTTCTGCCCTCCACAGCCCCACCTAGGCCAGAGAAGGAAATGCATGGGGCCAAAGGCCAAGACACACAGCCTCCCATCCCTGTATCACATCCTGTGGTCCCCAGGCCCCCCAGGGCAGGCAAGCTTCCTCTGTGCTGTGTTAAGTGGCATGGCTGGGGATGAAGAGCGCTCCACAGACACCCACTGCTGAGCCTGCCTTGGACTCCCAGACATAGTTGATTATAAACTTCTTCCTGGACCACCGGTCCCCACCTCTGCCATTGCACTGCAGCAGGTTTCCATGGGCTGAATGTCCACAGAAGGACGCATCCCTGCCTGTCCTTGGAGGGGAGCTTTGGTAACTCAGGTCATTTGCTCTTACTCTTTGGTCTTTAAGCATTAGATCTAAACTGAAAAAATATGGGTTCTGACTTTTCAATGCAACAAAAATGTATCAGAGACATGTTTAGGGGGGAAAAATGGTATAATTCTTCCAAGCCCTTTTCCTTAAGTGCAGTGCACACACATGCCACACTGTTGCACCCAGTTTCAGAATCTGTTTTTCCCTTAGTTCTCTACCATATACGCACTCCAAAGATACCGAGTAGTCTTCCAACCATTATCTTTAGGACTTAGTTGCCAAATATTCCATCATTTTCACATATCATAACTGGCAGAACCACTTCCCTAAGTGGGGTCTTCTGACTGTAGCTCAGCTCTTGATCTTTCTGGGGCATTCAGAGCTTTGCTTCCTCACCTAGAGCACATGTGAAATGTTCTTCTGTGGCAAAGGGGCTTGGGCTCCATGTAACATGTCACCTTTCTCTGTCCATGTAAATGTAGGTCACTTACTGTCATTATTTTTTTTTAAAGGGAACTTATATGATTTTTGTCTTTTTAGTTTTACCGGCTCAATGATACTTTTATTATTTTAATGCTTTTGAAAGAAGCCTCCTCATCAGGGGAAGATGGTAGAGGGAAAGCCAAGACTCTGATATAAGGCCTTGTTTTTGCCTCCAGAGACGGCAAGTTGTGCCTCGAAGTTTCCGTGTGTAAACACATTCTAAGACTCCTTTCCCTCAGACTGTGCTAGAGAGGAATGCTTTCGAGTGAGTCAGTTAGCACTAGCCACTTCCAACTCTCCTGACTGCCAGAACTCTGAAAGACCTTTCTGTGCCCGTGGCACAAATGTTACTCAATGGTTCTGCAACGCTGCCCAGAAACTGAGGTAGTAACATGATCAGAGCCCCACTGGCTGCCCAGGGCTTATCCCAAAGGCAAGAGTGTAGGTTAAATTCAAGTATGTGCAGCCCAGCTCCCTGCCAGACAAGCCACCCAACTTCTATGCAGAGAAGAAGCTGAACTAATTATCTCCAAGCCTTCTCAGCTCTCACAAGAGGCCTGCTTTCATCGGCCAAGGACCCAAGATGACCAGGCACTTGCCCCTGGAGTAAGAAGTCCACCCTGAATCCATGATCAAGAACTAGTGTATGATCATGCCTTATGCTTTTACTTTGCTATCATCAAGTGATATTTGTACGTTCAAAGAAAAAATTAGATAATTCTTAACCAAAATAAGAGGGAAAAGAGATGGGTGTTTGAGAAAGTCAGAAACTCTAGGAGTTATCCAGGATTCTTCTCTTTCTCTCTATAAGTCCTCCCTCCCTCCCTACCACAATCCATCAGGAATTTTATCAACTCTACCTGGAAAATCTCTGTCAACTCCATCTGAGTCTACCTTCACTGCCTCCTCTGTAGTCCAAGCCAATATTACCTTTCACCCAATTGCTATAGTAGTCTCCTAATTGGTCACGGGTATCTCATCACACAGCAGCAGAACATGATCAGATCACATTGCTCCTATATGAAACTCCAAAAATAGATTCCCATCATACTCAGAAAAGCACTCCAGTGCCTTACTGTGGCCTACAGGGCCCTGCAGGACTGGTCGTGACCCCCTCTCAATTTCAGCTCTCCATCTCCCTCCTGCTCACTCTATCTTGGGAGTTTTGTTTTGGTTCCTACTGTACAGTAACTTCTCTCTCTCTCTCTCTCTCTCTCTCTCACTGCCACAGGACCTTTGCACATGTTGTTACCTCTGCCTGCAGTGCTCACTCTCTTATAGCATTCATTACAACTTGCAATTACCGTGTTTGTTTATCTATTCATTCATTCATTCATTCATTTTTGGCTGACCTCCCTACTAGAATGTAAACTCCATAAAGCCAGACTCCTTGTCTCTTTTGGGCACTTTCCCAGCACCCAGCCTGGCGCCAGCTACACACAAAATGTTTAATAAATATTTGTTGAATGAATATAGTTCACAGCTCAGAACAAAAACTGTCCAAAGATAATTCAATTAGGGCCTGAGTGCTCACTCTAAGTTAAAGAGAATATTGGAGAAAGATTGAAATCTGGGTGTAGCAGGGGAATCTCACCATGTACTGTAGAAAATTTCAGGAAAGTATGATGTTCCTGCTGCACCTGAAGAGTGTGAAAGTATGTCAGTGTATAAGTGTGTGCATGTGTGTCTCTTCCACCTCTCTTCCTGAGGATGGCTATCACTAGTTCTGCCTGGCAAAACAGTCCCTTTTTACCCCCGCATTCCTTCACGAACAACTCAGGTGTTCAGATCTCAAAGCAGGCTTCCTCCCCAAAAGGCACCTCTTGGGGAAGGTGGGAGGTATCACACTGACTCCTCTATATCACACATCCAAACCCTCTGGGACCATTGTGTCAACACCCCTTGTTGTCTGCTTGCCAAGGGCGGAGTGGGGTAAGAGAGCTCCAAAGGGAATTGGTAGGATGGAGACAGATCACATGCTAAGTGAGCACAGGAGCTGAAGCCACTCAGAGCCCAACCTTGCTGCTGCCAGCTGCTCTGCTAAGCCAGTGCTGAGAAGAGGGCTCAGCCACCAGCCGGGCGGCCAGCTCACCCAGCGCTGGTCTCTAGGGTGGAAAGTCCTGAAAGCATCCCTAATAACACTGGCCTCACGTTGCCCTTGTCCTTGCCTCTCAGCCCAGAAATCAGGAACCACTAAACCCGAGGGGCTCACGCTCTAATGAGAGATCCCTGGAGCCTAAGCCAGCTTTACTGTCTTAAGAGGGACCTCACACAGGGATCCAGCAATCGCACAAATAATAGTGAATGATTAAGTAGGGCTTCCTAGGTGCCAACAGCTGTTTTAAGCCCTTTATGTATATAAACGTATATCAACAACCCTAAGGAGGAATTTGCAGATGAGGGAAGCTGAGGTACAGTGAGGCTGTGCAGGGTGCCCAAGGTGGTATCAGTGAAGGCGCGCAGGTGGCAATTGTGCACTCAGAGGTTTCCGCTGAAGAGCACCTGATGGAGGACCATTTGCAGAGGTGACTGCGGGGCTAGGGAACCCACGGAGGGAGGCTAAGGCACTCAGGACTAGCCACAATGGGAGGCAATGACCAAACCTTATTAGCCCTGAAGAGTCAAGAGGAGGGAGCCATGTCACTGGACCCCAGCAAGAGCTGGCCTGGGAGGGGAAGGCAGCTGTGCCAAAGTCATGGCCCTCCAGGAATGGAGGAACACTTCCCCAGCTCTCTCTCATTTAGGGCTCTGATTTCTTGCTCTTGCCTCCTAGTGGGCCTCTATTTTATGATCAATAAAATGGGGAAATTATGCAGTAGGTGTGGAAAACAATTTGGAGATTCCTCAAAAAGTTAAACATACTATTACCATATAATCCAGCATTTCCACTCCTGGGTATATTCCCGAGAGAACTGGAAGCAAGAACTCAAAGAAGTATTTGTTCTCCCATGTTCATAGCAGGATTGTTGACAACAGCCAAGAGGTACATGCCATCCAAGTGTCCATCAATGAATAAACAAAATGTGGTATATACATACAATGGAATATTATCCCGCCTTAAAAAGGAAGGAGATTCTGACACATGCTACGACATGGATGAACCTTGAGGACATTATGCTAAGTGAAATAAGCCAGTCACAAAAGGACAAATACTATATGATTTCACTTATATGAGGTACTTAAAATAGTCAAAATCATTGAGACAGAAAAAACGGTGGCTGCCAGCAGCTGAGGAGAGGGGGGAATGTGGCATTGTTGCTTAAGGGGTACAAAGTTTCAGCTTTGCAAGATGAAAATCCTGGAGATTGATTGCACATGGTTACTGTACATACTACTGAACTGTACACTTACAAATCAATAGGATGGTGAATTTTATATTATGAGTATTTACCACAATTTTTTTAAAAATGGAAAAATTAGACTAGACCTGAGGTTTTTACAGTCTGTTCTGTGGAGTCCTTGGATTGCAGGGACAGAAGGTCCCCTGAGATGCTTCCAGGGGAGAGAGGGAGGCAGAGGTCCCACGCCCACTAAGGCAGAGCAGCCCTGTTTTACGTGTCTGAGGTAAGGGGTTCCCCTTCAGATTTTCCACAGCAGAGTCCTATTGCAAAACCACAGTTTGAAAACCAGAGAGACAGGGCATTTTAAATTTGAGAGAGAGAGCCACTGATGCACAACTCTAGGCCACACTGTTCAAACCGCAGTCTATGAGGGCGCCCCCTGCAGGTGTGCCGTGGCAGCACTGCTAAGAGGAGTGTTTTACCTGCACAGCTTTAGGAAAATACACAAAACAAAAATCTCAACAATGGACAGGTGTGGTTTCCATCAGAGCTGTACAATAATACCTAATTGAGCGCTGAAGGTTCACAGGTGCCCCTGTGGATCAGGCCCTGTGGGGCTCATCAGCTCCTCCATTACTAGACTTTATGGACCAAATAGAAAACACTGAGGAGTAAATGACAGAAGCACTATCTTTTTATTTCTACAAGTTATTTCCACAAAATTTTTTTTTAAAAAAGTTATTGTGATCCAAAATTATCATTTCCTCAAACTGGGTACATTTAAAATGCAAAATAATAGGAGGTGGGGACATGATCTCAGAATTAAAAAAAAGGACTCCAAATTGAATAAATTAAGCTTATGACCAACTCTCCACTTTATACCATTTTAGCACTTTTGTTATGGATAGGTAAGCTTGATGAAAGGCAGGCAGCACCCGGCCAGCAAGCATTTGGGTACCTTGGTGCAGACCCCTTGTTTGCAGCCAGAAAGCTGCTCCTCTAAGACCAGCCCTCCCCAGCCCCCACCCTCACTCTTAGAACTGCAGGTACCTGGAAACCAGTGGGCATTTATGGAGCTCCTACAGCATACAAAGCACTACTTAGTCTGAGAGGAAAGAGGAAAGAGGAAAGCCGGGAACACTCTGAGATGTGGAAACACACACACAGAGAAGCTCCACAAAGGTTAATAGAAAATATCTTCAATTTAAAAATTAAAAGGAAGGGAACAATTTTTTTTAGAAGAGAAAGAGAGAGAAACAAACATCCCAGGTGGGAAAAGGCACAAAACCCATGGGAGATTAGAACTGCAAATCCTGCAGGATGAAGGAAGGGAAAAGATCATTTACTGAGTTAAACCTCCAGCTCCTCTATGTCCATCAGCCCCCTTTTACAGAGGGAGCAAGGAAGGCTCAGAGAAGCTAAGTAACTTGGCCAAAGTCATTCAGCCTTAAGTCTCAGAGTTGAGGTCTGGCCTTTCCTAAAGCCATAAGAACACAGCCCCCTGACACAAATCCCCTGGGTCACAGACCCCATATCCTCCCAGAGACTCTCAGATCTTTGGGCTCAGTTCTGACTGGTCACTTATTCACTGATTCAGTGTGACCCCCCACTCCCACCCCAACACTTCAACAAGTTCTCAGTCCCTTCCCAGAAGAACTGGACAATTTTCTCACCAGGCCAGTAAAACATGCGTGCCTGCTCCCTGCCCTGGAGCGGTTTCACTCACAATCATGCAGGGCAGCCTGCAGAATTAATTTTGCATCATAGCTGCCTAAAAACCTCTAATTGCATGGCCAGAGGCTTGCACATTAATACAGAGAAAATGGCCATAAATTTAAAAGGGTGAGTTCTTTCTACCCTCCCTCCCCCTTGCTTTTCAATAAATCACCCTCCAAAAATGGCAGGGTGGCAAAGCCCAAAGACCAAGGTCAAAGGCGCCCCCCCATCCCCCAGCATGATCCCTCATTAACATTTAGCAGTTCCTGCCCTGGATGTTCTCAAGGCTGCTGGGAATGCCAGGTGGTCAGAAGGTAGCAAAAACACCTCACTCAGGGAGGCAGCAGTCAGGATGCAGAACATTTACTTGTGTCACCCCACAGCAAAGGAGATTTACTCAGCAGGTACATGTTGCAGAAGCTGTAGGCCCAGGAGGCTCCCCAGGGTTGCCAAGGGAGCCTCTGAATCCCAGTCAACACCCACAGGCACACTGGTGCAGACAAGGCCAAGAGGAGAGAGCCGGCTCCCCTGAGCATGTGTGTGTTGGGGTGTTTTGGGGGGTGACAACAGATGTCAGATGAGTGATGCTCTTGGATCACGCTGTCACAAATTTCCTGGACCACAAAATTTGCCAGGGGCTCGGGGGAGGCTGGAGGACTGGGAAGTGCTCAGCAGGGGGAGGCTTGAGGACTGGGAAGTGCTCAGCACAGTGCAGACTCGGCCTTAGTAAATACTATTGCTATTGTGTGTTTCTTGAGCCCAGGGAGGGGTCAGGCCCCAGTGGAAGGCACCAGAAACAGAGATGAGGCTGATCTGAGCCGAGGCCTACAGAAGCACAGAGACCTGAATCACTCCAAAGCCAGGAGGGGACTGCTGTCACTGAGAGTGGCCCCAGGAGGGAAAGCAAGTTAGAAGGAGTGGGGCAGGGCACAGGTACAGAAAAGGATAGCAGAAAGGCCACAAAAATAAGGGCTTAGGCAAATGACAGGAATGTGTAGTGAGAGCCTTGGTGGGAAGGCAGAGGCAGGGGGAGCAGCGCTGAATACACATGCCTCAGAACCGGACTACCAGGGTTCAAGGCCTGACTCTGCTACTCTCTTGCCATGTGACCTGCTGCTGGCATGGCTCTGGGTAGCTCCCTGTGGGTTATGGGGGCTGCAGTGGTTTTACAGCAGGGAGAGGTCCTGGGCAGAGCAGGAGGATGGAGGAAGCAAGCAGGTGGCCAAGGGGGAAAGGAGTATGAGCTCCGGGACGGAGCACTTCAGAGAAGAAGGAGCAAGGGCCCTGTGTGTCCAGCCACTCACCCGCACACAGCCCCATGAATGGCTTCATCTTCATCAGAGGTGCTGGAGCAAGCAGTAGGGCAGCATCCGCCCACCTTCACCAGGGCTGGCTGCAGCCTGTGAACAATGGGGGGAGGTTTCCCTCCTGCAGAGCAGTGGGGGATAAGGTTCAGCCCTGCAAAACCAGAAGGTGGGGGAGTCGTGCTGCAGAGGCAGCTGCAGAGGTACTTTCTCCCTCCACCAGGCCCAAAGCAGCTTCCAGGAGCAGAGCAGGCGACAGGCCAAGGTTAGCCCAGAAGACACAACATCACAGCTTAAGATCAGAAAAACTTGGGGCCTGCCCTCTGCCACCCAACTTCTCTACAGAAGGCTAAAACCTACTGGTGACCTAACTATGCTTTCTTCCCTGATTAACTCTCTAGTCTATACTTTTGTGGTTCCTAACTGGATAATGTTCAATACCCCATCAATGCTAAATGTCAAACGCAGTCCCTCTTCCATCGCTAGAATTTCAAAAGCATCAACCACTGAGGTGAAGAGCGTAGATTCTGAGGCCTGTGGGCCTGGGTTCAAATCCCAGCTCCACCACACACTGGCTGGATGACTGTGGGCAAGTTAACATCTGTGTGCCTCAGTTTCCTCATCTGTAACATGGGAACAACAATCCTACCTCTTATAGTTGTCTTGAGATTTAAATTAGCAAATATATGTAAAACATCTAGAGCGGCTTGGCACATGGAAAGAACTAGTGTAATGGTAAAAGAGACCATCTTGCAACCATGACACAAAAACCTAGACACCAAAAAGCAGTGTTTTAAGTTTTCTACCAAAGTTGCAGTGTAGCACATGAACTAATCCATCCTACACACAGCTGCTGAGTTAATCTTCCTCAAATGCCATTTCATTCTATCACTTTTTGACTAAGCAGGTTGCCAAATTACTACCAGGAAATTTGGGTGGAGGAAGGAGGAGAGGGGGAAACTAACATTTATTGAGCACCTTCTATATGCCTGGCCCTGTACTAGCATTTTATAGACAGTACCCCACCACTTAAATTTCACAAGAAGCCTCATAACATAGACACTATTATCCCCATTTTAATGATGAGCAAACTGAGGCTCAGAAAGCTCCAAGTGGCTTGCACAGGGTCAATCACAGAGCTAGCATTTGATTTCAACTCCAAAGCCTATTTCTCTTTCAATAATAGTAGTAAAAATATTAGGAGCAGGAAGGAAGATAATAATGATGACAGCTAATTTTCACTAAGCCAAGTGACATTCTAAATACTTCCCATGTATTAACTCATTAATCCTCGGAACAGCCCTATGGGGTAGGTACTACCCCCCATTTTATAGATGTGAAAACCAAGGTTAAGTAAATGATCCAAGACTGCATAACTAGGAAGCAGTAAAGTTGCTCTAACATGCTGTTCACTGTCTTAAATTAAAACTTTGCACAACCTGTTCTTCCTGGAATGCCCCTTCCCATTCCTCCCTTATAACTGATTTACCAGTCTCAATCCCCTTTTTTAAAACATGGCTCAGAAACCCCCTTCCACCCGGCTGCCTCCTCAGAGACAGGCAGGGACAGTCCTAGCTTCTCCCTCCAGGCACCTGCTCTCCACAGGGCCTGGCACCTAGAGAGTGCTCTTGTGCTACCTGCTCACTAGGTGAGGCAGAACAATGACAGCTGAGCACAGGAGTCCTTATTAACGCCATCTCTAATGAGCCCTCAAGAGCCTGTAAGCAGAAACACACTTTAATGCAGGTGGGTGGTTTCCTTTTCCATTGTCAGCTGAGAAGACAACCAGTTATTCAGCTACAAAATACACAGCTGACACCCTTCTCCCACTTCTCATGGAGACAAAATCCAAAGGAAAGGGAGACAAAGGTGATCTGGCTCTTGGTCCCTTGCAGGATGGATTTTTCTTCCTTGTAGATTCAGGGAGCGGAGCTTGGACAGTATCAATGACCTATACTCAGCACATGAATGAAAGGCTTTATGTGTCTCACAATCACAGTGACCATATTTTTGGAACCCCATTTGGGGCATATGGTGCCTATGAGGGAAAAAGGACAGAACATTCAAACTCAGGAATGTCCTGGGGACTGCAGCAAAGGAGGAAATGTAGCCTCCACCACTCGGAGGGTCTGTCTGCACAGGGAACTGTGAGGCTGAAAGGCACTTAGGGACCCTCAGGCACCTCTCACGACAGCCTCAGGCTCTACCTTGAAGAAACTTCCTACTCCTCAACTTTATCTGCAAGAGCTTCATTATCTCTGCTAACTCTGTCATCACTGGAGCCTGTGCATTCCTATAAGCAGCACGATCTACATTCTTTTCTATTTGTAGAAAGGGAACTGGTATCAGGAAAAAAATTCCAAAATCAAACACCCTCAAGTTTAAACCCTCCAGACCAGAGCTGTATAAAAACCTTCTGAGCTGACAGAAATTTCTATAATCTACATTCTACAAAACAGTAGCCAACAGCCACATGTGGCTAATTGAGTCTTAAAATTGAGCTAGCGCAAGTGAGGAACTGAGTCTTACATTTTATTTGGCTTCTGGGTGGCTAGTGGATGCTTTACTGAGTAGTTCAGCTCCAGACCCTATTTAGAAAAAAATCGACTACAGCTTAATCCAGAAACCATGTAGTAGTATATCGGGCTTGTGCTAACATTCTGTACTCTACCTAACCATCACGCACTGAGCACTTCCTGGGTGCAGCAGAGACACATTTTCATGTCACTGCCTATCATCATCACAGCATTTCTAATAGGAGAAACGCTAGTATCATTCCCTTTGTGCCTGGGAAGAAGCTGAGCCTCAGAGCTGGTGAGTGGTGAGGAACTGGGGGCCAGCCCAGACAGTGTGGCTTTACAGCCACTCACCCAGTCACAGACCCAAGACTTGCAATTCTGTGCTATGTGGTTTGCATCCGTAACAAGGGCTTGAACAGTATTCTCTCCATTAAGAGCTGTGAAAACTTAATAATTACATCTTATATTTCCTCTTATGTTTCCGAGGGTAATTGAGGTATCCCCTGAAAGAGTTTTAAGGTCCTGAAAGACCCACTGAGGCTGGTAAAACAAAACAACCTTCCAAGAATAGGCCCAACGAGTATGTAAAAGCTCCTAGAAGGGTGGCTGCAAATAGGCACGGATACCTGTTCAGCAACATACTCTGTGCAATGCGTGTGAAATGCTCTCAGAATTCACCAGGAGGGAAGGGACAATACTTCCAATCTCCCCTACACTAGCCACCCAGGAAAAATGCCCTTCCTCCAGCCCCCAGAGTCCACCACTTCTCATTAAAATTCATAAGAGGGAAAACACTGGGGCTTACCCTCATCTAGTACATTATACTTTTAATAATCAGACTGGTTGGATTAAACAATGCCCATTCTAGTAGCTAAGAGGGGTGGGCTAGATTTTAAGGTAGGGGATATTCTATGGCAAGAAGGACCTTTGCCCATCTTGGCCTGACCTTCCTCCCTTGACCCAGCTCCTGTTTTTTATGTTTGCTCTCCATATCTCTGATCCTTGGCTCAGTTTTCCTCAACAGAGCAGAGTGACGACGCATTGGCAGAAGTCCTTTGTGTTGCCTTTGCCTCTCCTAACTGAAAAGGCCACTTCTCACTATCCACTGTATAGGTCTTGGACCCTTAATATTTCTAATTAAACAAAAGAAACCTGATCAGGAAATTCAATGAAGATGCCCCCAAAGAGTGTTACCATGCAAAGCTCAACATGTTACCATGAAAAGGTGAAAAGGTGAAGTTATAATCAGGGCCTTAGGAAAGGTAGTAATTTAAAGAATTATTCAAAAAAAAAAAAAACTGGCAAGAAAAACTGGGCTTAACATTGAAAAGAAGTTCAACAAGGGAAATAAGAAAGAACAGGAAATTAAAAGGAAACCTCCTATTATGTAGTAATGAAACTGATCAACACTTGTCAACCTCATCCCTCTGGCTGGTTCCAAAATGTCACCCATGACAAAGAGCCATAGGTTTGCAAAGTAACACTGAGTATTTAGAATTTGCTCAGGGTGGATTTCAGAAGAGATCTGACTCTTTTTGCTATAGCCAGAATCTGAGAACTATAAAACTTGGAGGAAGTATGTCAGGGGATACTGACAAATGTATCAAAAAGGGGTACTTTTGCAAAGAAATGGTGTGGGGCACCCATTTGACTCTTTATCCTAAAAGCAATAAGACAGATGCAAAGAACTGTTGAGAGACACAGTCCCCCATGGGCCTCTATGCTCCTCCTGGTCTTGATGGGTGTGTCATGAATGCAAGACCCTACGTGGTGAATGGCATTTTCAGTGAGCAACCTTGATGGATGAGGTAGTGTATCTCTCTGAGACAAAGAGGAGGCTTGCTTACTCCTTGCTTAAAAAGTAGCGTATTCCCCAAATTCAGTATTCCTCTCCTGCAATAACTCGCTGTGTATTCAGACATCCACCTGGCCCTTAGCGTCACCCCTGTGGTACTTATAAGGCAAAGGAAACAGACACACATACTGATTATTATCCCATAAGTAATAAAGTCCTTTGTCTCTGACCCAGGAGTCTCATGTTTTCTGAGCATCCATGAAATAACAACAGGCTAAATGTTTAGTTTATAGTAGGATAAAATCAAAGCCCAGACTCAGCAAGAAGCTGCAGGACAAGCTGATGACCTCTAGAAAAACTAATAAGCCTAGGGACAGGGAACAGGAGTACTCAGGCATTTAACATAAGTACCCTGTGGTTGTAATTCCCTAACTCAGAAAAATCACAAGATCAAACTCCAGCAGCTCTAAAGCAGTGTAATGTGGTATTTAAGAGAAGATACCCGCATTCAAATCCTGGTTCTGCTACTTACTAGCGCTGAGATCTTGGGCAAGTTGCCTAACCTCTCTGTGCCTAGGTTTCCTCATCTACAGAATGAAAATAATAATAGTACATACCCCAGAAGATTACTGTTGTTACAAGAACTAGTTAATTTATGTAAAGCACTTAAAACAGTGCACAGCGCAGAGTAAGAATCACATAAGTGTTTGCTATTATTATTACCAGCTCTAAAAATCCAGTGATTCTATATCTCCATAAACTGCTAGTTACCCTGATCCTCTAAACACTGCAATATTCCTAAATATATAGGATATATTATTAAATGAAAAAGTCAAGTGAAGAAAATATATATAATAAGCTACATTCTACCAAAGAAAAAGGAGATAGTAATATATAAATGCATTTGGTTATATTTTTAAAACGGATAAAAATCAAAAACTTAAAGAAAGATGGTTACTTCTAAGGTAAGGGAGGGAACAGAAGCGACAAGTTTAGAAGCTAGAACTCTCAGAATATTCCTTTTTTGTAGACTTGACTTTGAAACCCTGTAAAGAGTTCACATAATTACAAAACAAAATTGTATTCTGAAATGCAATCTATAAAAATCAAAAGCAAAATGAAGCAAACCTAACTGTTAATTGAATTAGAGTCATAACTGCACAGAGAGGAGCCACTTTCAATTATTTTAAAACACGGTGATTTAATTGTGTATCTCTAAAAGGATATGCCTGAGGATAAAAAGAACTGAAAAAAAAATCTTAAATCTTAAAAATTGTTTTTGATAATCATGTAGCATTTTCCTGCTTTTCCTATTCCAATTCTACTTCAAGATAATAAAATAGTTAAAATGGGAAAGTTCCTCTTAATAGAAGCAATAAAAGAAGGAATGATAGAATTAAAATATCGCCACAATCAAGGCCGTGACCAAGAATGGCTGTTAACACCACAGAAAGAGAAAGCCACATATCTGTCCCATGAGGGAAGTATACATCACCACCTATAAAGTACTTCTTGCTAAATAAATAAATAAATAACTAAAAACAAAACAAAACAAAAACCTGAAAACTGAATCTGATAAAGTCTCGAGATCTAAAAACCAGTTTACAAACAACGCAGGTATGCAGGTGGGGGACAAAAGAACATGTCAAAAAGCACCATCCAGACTGCACAAAACTCTGCAGGATAAATGACCTAATTTATTTAATCTGGCAGGAAAAGTGGGAGAGAAACTTAGAGATTAAAATAGACTTAAAAGACAAGTCAATAAATTGCAAAGTACAGGCCATTTTGGATCTGATTTCAGCTGGTTTTTCTCTGAGACAATTTGAACACTGACTAGCTATTTGTTAGCATTAAGAAATTATTATTAATTCTCAAGTTATGCTAATGGTATTGGAATTATGTTTGAAGAGAGTTCTAACGTTTTATAAGTAAGTAATAAATGTTGACAAATAAAATGATATGTCTGAAATTTGCTTCAAAATAATCAAGGAAGCGGGAGACGGGCGGCAGCAGAGAGGAAAAAAGAAAGGCCATGTATTGATGATCCCCGGGCAATGGGCACCCTGCCACTCAGTCAACTATCCTTTCCACTTTTGGATATGTTTTAAATTTTCCACAATGGAAAAAAAAAAATGAATTATTCTATGAAATCTCAGTTTGGAGCCAGACACAATCGGTAAACATTATGTTCAAATCTTACCACTGACTTACTAAGAGATATTGACTTTGAATAAGTGGCTTAATTCTGCTGAGCCTCAGTCTCCTGCTCTGTAAAATGGTCACTGTGAAGATGAAATGAGCAAACAAAAGGACAAGCTGAGCTGCTCGATACCTGGCAGACAGTGTGCCCGCTCCCAGCGGAGGCTTTCTGTCACCCGTGGCTTTCTAAAACCACCACCGTTGCAGATGGCAAACTACGGAACATAATCTTCCACCCTGACTTTAAATTAAAAGTCTGTTTAATGCTCATGGATCACGTGCTCAACAGTCTCCAGCAGGAGTGAAACGAATTCTTAAAAGAACACACTTGTCTTTTGTGTGATGAACAGCAATCTCCATTTTCCCCCTTCATCTACACACGGTGTGTGTGTGTGTAGATGTCCACATTGAAGACACAACCCAGCAGGACAGGCACAGCAGACTCACACAGAGAAGGAAAATGGGAGGGGGGCCACCTCACAGCAGAAGATGCTAGGTGGCCCCTCCCAGGCTATCTGTACATGATTCACAGGAAGCCCTTCCCCAGCTATGAACGCTGGCAAGTTCTGAAAATGCTTCTCCCAGATATATCCAGATGGCCAGGCCAGTTCAGAGACATCACCTTCCTTCCTGAGGCTGGGCGAAGGGCCTTATCACGTTATCTCTTTACCCGGATCATTTACCACATCAGGGAACAGCACGTGACACTTATGAAAAGCAGAGTTTACACAAGCCCTTGCTCGGAGAACATGCAGGCGCTTGTTGCTTTTCTCTTAACAGCAGCTATGGTTTGGAAGATAGTGTGTCTCTTTGCAAGGGACTGAGTCATTACTCACACTTGTAAAATATTCCTGAGCACATTTGGTCAATATTTTCCAACTTCACATCTACAAATGCATATGTATGTATTAGCCCAGTGTTTTCTTTGCCCTCCCTGTGTTTCAAATGCTTGGTTTTTATGACAGTCGCTGGTGTAGTTTGCTGGGAAGCAGAACACAGTAGTCAGGAATACATCCCTTGGAGAAAGAAGCCCCTGGGCTCAAATCCCCATGCTGTCCCTTTACTGAGCAAGTTACTCAATCTCTCTGAGTCCTAATTTCCTACTATAAAATGCAGATGAGAATACCTAACTTAGGGTTATTTTGAGAATTACACCAGATAATATAGGTAAAGAGCTTAGCCCAGTCTCTGGCATGAATAAGTGCTTAATAAACACTGGCTGATATTACTATTACTTTTACAGGCAGACACTAGGCCTGATTCAACCATGTGTCCCTAACATCTTACACAGGGACTGGCACATAGTAAGTTCTCAATTAATGTTTGTTGAATAAATGAATGAATAAGAAATGTAGACAATTAAATATAACATCTTTATTTGTTAAAAGGGGTCAAGTTATTTTAAGTCTCTCAAAAATAATCTCACATATGCATTACATTTATAC
This sequence comes from Cynocephalus volans, assembly GCF_027409185.1. NCBI lineage: Eukaryota > Metazoa > Chordata > Mammalia > Dermoptera > Cynocephalidae > Cynocephalus > Cynocephalus volans. The sequence continues at coordinate 51,180,665 of NC_084462.1, forward strand.
ACATAACCGTATAGTTATTATTCACTGGGCATATAATAAAATAAAATTAAATTCCATGCAGATTCCTTGGAACTTTTATAACAAAGGTTCCAAACCGATATGCATCTCTCTGGGCTCACAGATGTTCAGATCCTGGCTTGGAGCAGTGGCAATGTGAGCGACAACCTGGAAACAGGCCAGACTTGAGCACAGGGGAGACATGTCAGTGCTAGAGGCAGTGGTTCAGGTGAGATGTGCAGAGGGCCTGGCCTGCAGTGGTGAGGGGGTGAGCGGGAGCCACACTCAAGAGATGACCAGGAGCCTTGACCTGTAAGAGATGGTGGCTTTTAAATGCAGTGGGGAGGGAAGGGATGAGGCAAGTCAATGATAAAGCAAATTTGGGAGGAAATTAATAAGTTAAACTTTGAACTTACTTAGCTTAATGCACCTAAGACACCAAGTGAAGATGTCTTTTAAAAAGACGGAATTACGTTGCACTCCCCTGTTCACAGCAGCATTATTCGTAATGACCAAGACGGGGAAGCAAACCAAGCGTCCATCCATGGATGAGTGGACAAATAATATGTGGTATAGACATACAGTGGAATACTTTCAGCCTTAAAAAGGAAGGAAATTCTGATCCATGCCGTAACATGGATGAACATTGAGGACATCACACTAAGTGAAATATGCCAGTCACATAAAGACAAATACTGTATGACTCCACTTATATGAGGTACCTAGAAGTCAAATTCATAGAGACAGAAAGTAGAATAATGGTTTTCAGGGGCTAGAGAGAGAGGGGGGAATGTGGAATTGTTGTACAGAGTTTCAGTTTTGTAAGATAAAAAAGTTCTGGAGATCTCATACAACAATGTGAATATACTTAACACTATTGAACTATATACTTTTCAAATCGTTAAGATTGTGGTTTTATATTATATCTATTTTACCACAATCAAAAATTTAAAAATTAAAAAAAAAATGCTGGAAATATGAATGTGGCATCACAAATTAGAGGAGCTCAGTTTCTCACCTATTCAATTTTTCACCGATACTCCTACATGGAACACTTGGTCACTCAGAGAGTTTTTTCCTTTGGACCTTCTCACCATTTCCCCAGGTAGACCAGTAAGAGACTGTCATTTTTCTAAAAGCCACCAAAAAGCTCTCTAAATGACTTCAGAAAGGTGTGGTTTAAAGACATACAAAGATATTTCTAAAAATTCATGGAAAAATAGAATTAAAAGATAATGCAAATCTTTCCATGAACTTTTTGAAGTACCCTAGTAGAGCTGGAAGGGTGTTCAGCTACTTCGACATCATGTCCTTGGCAATAGCTCACGGAGGCCTTTGCCACCCCCATGACCCCCAATACATGGTATAACCACTTCCTTCAACTAACACAGTTCATTTCCATGGACATTCCATTCTTGAAGGTCTTCAGAACACCACAGGGCTAGACACTGCTGATGCCATGTTGAAAGGTCCTGGAAATTACATTATTTTAGCTTGCTGGTCTCTATTTGTTCTTCAATTTTTCTTTTATGTGTCTTATATGTGTCATTTTTCTTTCACGTAATCCATGATGTCTTATTCTACCTTCTTACCATTTTTGTCCCAGCTGTGGTCTAGTAGGCTAAAAAGTCACTCCTGACTTGCACGGAAAAGCAAGTCAGCTCAGCCAAGCCTGGCAGTGAGAAAATTCAAGTCCAAGTTGCAAAACCGTGATGAATGCACACCAATTAAATGCTGCTAGGCCTGAAATGTAAACAGACCCATCTGGCAAGAGAGCTTCTCTCCCTTTACTACAGGGAGATTTTGAAAACAACTCACGTGATTTTTTGTAAGAGCAAAGCTTTATCTGATGAGAGTTTTAAAAATTCCCACAGAGCCAGGCTCTGAGCACCCTGACTTATCAGACTTCTTCCGGCCTAGAAACACTTCACCATTTCATACTTTACTGCTAAAATGACAAAGTGCCCCAGGTGTATAGTATACATGAAAAGACATGTATAAATCATTAGGTAGTAGAGTTATGTCACTTTTCATACTTAGTGTAACACACTTGCAGTGCTATGTTACCCTGGTGGGGACATAACAGTGTTTGGGGATGAGGGAGGGGTAGCATATGGTGGGGAAAATATGGCCTTTGGGATAATGGACACCAGGATTATAATCCAGACCTTGCCACTCACGACCTGTACAGCCTTGAACAAGTTGCTTAACCTCCCTCGGAGTCAGTCGCTTTATCTGTGCTATAACAATAGCAGCCCCCATCTCCCCAGGCCTTACAGGAGGGAGTGAGAGAGCACAGCCATAGCACCGTTCTCTGGGGCTGTCATGTAGCTGAGAACTCCTAAATGGGAGCTCATGTATCCAGTACTATGATGGTCATTATTCAAACTCACGTGTGCTTCAAGCACTTGCCTAAATAAGCAGACAGCTGTTAAATTTTCTTTGTGACAGTAATGAATCCTAAAATTAAACGCTATTCACAACCAGTAACGAGGCCAATATTAAAAAATAAAATAAAATAAAACAAAAGCACCAATGTGGGAGACATTCTGTTCTTTGTACTGCCTGATGGCCTTTCAATCTTGTCTTTAGCACCAAAATCACGGGTATTAATGTGTACTTAAATCAGTACAGAAGGTCTACCTGGATGAAGACAAGGCTTTTGCCCCATGATACAAATGTACAGACTGAGGCCAGGATAGGTGAAATGATTTAGATCTAATAGTAGACACCACTGGGTTTCAAAAGGTTCCAAGTGTCCATACAAAATTTTAGAATCTATTAGATCCTTGCTGTGTTAATGAGACCTCTTGCTGGGAACCCAAATTCTCTTTGTAAACTCCATTAACAATCCACAAGGCAGGTGGGCAAATGTGAATGTTCTTATGGTAATAATATCTTACCCAGAAAGGGAGGCAGAGTAACTATATCCACTGGAACAATACACTCAGAACATTACAGAGTGAAATGGAGAAAAGCTCTCTCCTTGGACATAGACCAGGATGTGCCCAACCCCAAGCCCCTTTTCATCCCCTCCCTACCCTGAAATAGGAGGCAATGATATAAAAACAGAAGGTTTCTCAAATGCAACAACTATCGTCAAAAAGTTTTGCCATTAAGAAGTTTGCCCAGCTCACCATGTCCCCAGACGACTGTGTGAGGTCCCTCACAATGTCCTGCCTTTGTTTGCTTTTAATTGTCCCAAGAGAGTTTTTCTTAGTAAGAACTCATGGAAAGTTTTGACTTTGAGAGTTCAGATTCTATTAATGATCCAAGTGCATTTTTTAAATGTTTTCACTTTTAGAACCAAAAAAAAAAAAAGTTTTGATTTTCCTATCTGTGCATCAGTGCAAACCAGCACAGAAAATTTGCTGAATATTACCCAAACACCCACGATTAGGCTGAAAGAAGGGATGGAAAATTTCAGCCCCAAAGGAATATTTGTGGGGGGAGTGGAGGAGGCGGCCCAGGAAGAGGAGGGCTGAGGGGTGTCTCCAATGATGCTAGAATGCACTCTGGCTTTTCACCCACAGTTGCCTAAGTGATGTTCAAATGTTTCCTGTTATAAGTACAGTGGCTCTCCAGGGAGCAAATCAAGTTAAGAGCTGAAAAGTGAACAACATTCCAGTGCCCAAATGCCATCTGTCACTATGTACAGCCTATCTCACCTCGTCTATCCTGGCTTATCTCACTCCAAGTTGCCTGTCATCAAGGTCTGTCTAACATAGGACTTTATGTGGTTTTAACCTTTTTCGGGTCACAAACCCCGTTGAGAATCCAGTGAAAGCTTTTCCACAACAGTATACATACATACAATCTCCATATCATTTAAGAAGGTTGTGGAACTCCTGCCCTCCCAAAGCACATCCAAAGACCCTTTGCTTTAAGTAGCTCAGTTAGTGGCCCTCAATTTCTCCTGACATTCTCAAACCAAACTCCTGAATCCCAGCACCAAAGGCTGCACTTAAGGTCTTATGAGTGTCCATTAGCCACCTAAAGCTTTGGTATCTTCAGATTTCATCTGTACTCATGTGGGCTAAAATAAGTACACACACATATACAATTAGCCTTGGCAGGAATGAAATGGCAATGCCAATTTGGGAATGGAACACATTCATGTAGCTTATTCATTCCTGATAATGTGAAGTCATTAGAGGGAGTTAAGGTAGCTTTGGCAATTGCAGTCATGCAAAGGAGCCAGGGCTGTTTGTGTTTTCTCCATTCAATAAACGCAGCCACTGAATAAGCTGAGCATGCTCAACATTCTCCTGCCCACATAAGCAATTTGCTATTAAACATTTACTGTTCCTGCACAAAGCCTATCAACAGGTTATTTTGAATACTTTTGTTTGTTTGTTTGTTTGTTTGGGGTGGGTGGGGGGGGGTTATTCCTTTTGGCCTCTGCGTTTCCGTTCTGCAACTTAAATCCCTATGAAATAATGAAATAAAGAACTTTCAAACTAACCCTTTTTGTTTTACGTATAGGGTCAGTGGTTCTTCAAAGTACCATGGGCGAATATAGTGGCACTGTGAAAGAACTGGCACTTTGATCAGAGGACAACTGCCTTACCTGAGCTTCCTTGGACTCTACCTCTATTCAAAAATGCTTGATCAAACCACAAAAGGAAACAATCCAGCCCAACTCTTCCATGACATGACAGGGCATTCGAGCCTGTGAGGCAAGATCCTGTCAGCTGCAAGTGTTAGCAAGTATGAGTTATGTGTTCAAGTAACTAGGATTCTAAGGGCTCAATGCTAGCTTCAGGCATAGCTGAATCCAGGCAGCCCTCCTGCCCTCCCTTTCCCCCAGTCTACTTTCCTTTGTGCTGTCTTTATTCCTAGGCAAGTTCTCTGCATGTGGCAGCAACGATGAACACTGGAATCTCTGTGCTTTCAGAGTTCTTTCAGCTAGCAGTCCTAAAAGAGAAGGTAGCCCATCTCTCTCTGAGTCCATTTTTCTAGTATCATGGTGGACTCTGATTGGTCCACTCGTTAGGCCAATCATTATAGACCAGAGCCCTCCTCTGTGTCATGACTGGCCATGCCTAGACAACATGGCCACTTCTGCAGCCCACAGCAGCCACTTGGGTTGGAAGATGCAGTTCCCCAGTGAAGAAATGTGGTGCTGGACAGCCAAAAGCAAACATCCACAGCATAGACTCTGACATGAGGCTTTTTAACACTAAAGAATTCTCCAGCAATGAAGAACTCACTTCCCACTGAAGAGGAAAGTCATTAACCTCAAATCCCAGTGTTAACAATAGCAAATCACAATGATCTACAGAAACCAAACCTTTCACACCATCTGTTCTAACAGAATGCTTCTTGTAGGTGAAAAGGACAAAAAGAAAATCAAGCCAAGATTATTCTCTCTCAGCAAATAGTCTAGAAATAAACTAAAGAAAAAAATATGCATAATATTGGGGAAGACATTTCAAAATCTTTTTTATTTAAGAACAATACCTGTGCTGCAGGTGCAGTAAGAGGCAGCGGTAAGGTAATGAGGAGTAGTCTTTGACACTCTCAAGGAAGGAAAACTCCCACATATATCCTTACCTTTCTCTAGGTCATCCTGGGCTCCCCTGGTCCTACATCCTGTCTATCAAACACTTCAATGCTGTGTTCTAAGGTCCCTTTGCAAAGATGTTTTCTCACACACAGTAAACATCTGTAGGCCCCAACCAGCCCAAAATGGTATTAGTTTCTGCATCCCAATTCTCCCTTCAGGGAACTGTGAACAGCATTTTGCTTCATCTAGCCATGTTTAGCTGGGACTCCCATTCTTACAAGGCAGTAGACAAAGTGTCAGCCAGAAGGGCACCTGAAGGGCCCACTCAGCTGTAGGTATTCCCTCATTGCTGATGGTGTCCTGTGTTTGTGCAACTACCCCCAAACTTTCCCCTGAACCCAATGCCTGTATCATTCAGAACCACAGTACAGAACTCTGTTTCTTCTGGCTGTGTAATTCACAATGTGCAACAGCTTTCCTTTCCTCCTTTCTTCCTTTCTCATTCATTTTATTTATTTGCTACCCCAAAGGTGAATGCAATCTGAAATTGACAGTCTGGAGCAAAGAGCCCCAAGTGGCAAGCCACCGATGTGTTTGAGCTGGCCTACTTGATGTTGACCCACAAAGGGTTTGGGGAAGAATTCAATGAGCTGTAATTCAGTCTACTTGAAAAATATGAATTTCCAGTCTCTCTTAACAATCAGACGATCTGTGAAGACTGACTGTGCATTTCCATCAGGCAATGAACGCTGAGGAGGAAGCAAGGACCGTCCAGTCCCTGGGCTCCACATAGTCCACTTTTCTCATTTGTTGGCTGAGCCTCTGCCACACTTCAGATTGTGACCCTCGAGCAGCAGATGTGCAAGGAGGATGCAAAACAAGGGCACCAACACTCAGGGCAGGCCCAAAGCCTGTTTGCATGACACTCTTTTGCCTCATTCATCTTCTGGAAAAAGTCACAGAAAGGCCAAGAAGCTGGTTTTCAGCAAACACTGAATCTGTCTAAACTAACTTGAGCTTTTAAAGTTTTCAGCAAATGTGGACAAGGCTAAAGCCAAAAGGATGCTCATCATATAAATGACCAACAAGCAAATTCCAGCCTCCCTAAATTGAAAAAATATTATGCAATTATTGAAAATAATGTTTATCATTTATGATATAGAAAAAAGTTTATAATATGCTAATTGATAAACAGGTTTAATGATAGTATGGTCTTACCTAAGTATAAATACATACAAAGAAAAAAGGCTGGGATAAAATATACCTAATTATTGATAGTAATTTTCTATGGGTGCCTGGATTACAAATTATTTGTTTTTTTATTATATTTGTGATTTTCCCAATTTTACTAACACAAGAATACATTCTTTAAAAAAAATTAAACCAATAAACCCCCAAATTAAAAAGCAACATGTTAGAACCCAGAAAGCCAACTAATACATCACTTTAGGGCAATGACCATGTGCCTGGGGTGCCTCCAAATTAATAAAAACCCGCTCTCCTGCTGCCTGCAGCAGTGCTGGCACTTCATGTACTTTGAGGTAAGCCACAGGAGGGGTTTGCTAGAAAAGAAGAGCCCTGCTGGTTTAATTCAGGACTGAAGAGGTTGCTATTCTCAGCTCTACAAGATGGATTATGTCTTAGGCTGAAAATCAGGATCTATGGACTTCTGTCAAAAGAACTGCCCCATGTTTAGACAAGTCAATCACTTATCCATGCCTCAATTTCTACAGCTGGAAAAATACATCTGGAGATGCTATGACCATAAAGAACAACAGGGCAGCATGTACTGATTCCTACCATGTACATGACACCTCATGTTTAGGAAAATCCTTAAGAGGTAGACTCCAGCCTTATTTTACTGATAATACAACAGGCTCATGACAACTGGAAACTTGTCCAAAACAGGGAAGGCAAGTCCATGGAGGGGCTAGCATTTGAATCTAAAGACTGTTGGACTCCAGAGCCCACACTCAGTGTCTTGCCCAAGGTCACCCAAGCAGCAAGCACAGCAGTGATTCTGTGAACCGCGGGGGCATGAATTATGAGCAGCTGCAAATGAATGAGAAACACCTACCGGCCCAGGCAATGTGGAAGCACCAGATAAGAGCCACAGGCATGTTTCCTAGCAAGTTGCTAAAAACACACCGAAAATGGCATGTGACCAGCAGTTGGGGACAGAGAATGGAATATGGCCAAAACAAATTGACCACTTTTACAGTGTCATTTATTTTAGAAAAAGAAATTAATGAGGGACACTTCAATATCAATGAAGTTGCAAGAATATAATGAGCTATGCCTGCTCCCACAAGGGATGGCTTTTTAATTATTTTTTCAGATGAACTACAGTCACAGTGTATTTGATCCATACTCAACCCACAGTCTTTAGAGAGTTAGAACACATTTTACCCAATGTCAAGTTAAAATAAAAAACCCATCAGAAGCAAAATAACTCTTTGCTCCCAGGGCTCTGAAAAGAAATTTGGTTCTCTTTGGTTGCTGACTGGTATTCTTGTGACCTTTGTACTAAACAAACACTTGGCAGATGAAATCTGAGAATAATTCTCTTTGCATCATTAACTGGAACACGGAGGGCTGCAATGGGTTTCAATATAAGCGATAAACAAAAAAAAACATGACACATCCACGTCTAATATATGTGCGGCCTCACTTGCAACAATTGTTCTGTGTATTCAGGCACACTGCAAGGGCCCCATTCCCCTGGGAATGCAGAAGACCCCCACAGGATCCCCTTCTCAAAGAACCGCCCCTCTAGCCAGTTCCCCTTCTCTCTAAAACAGCCAATCTCAGGAGAATCTGAGAGCCTTCTCTCTCTCTCTCTCTGTGTGTGTCTTCTGTGAGTGTGTGTTAGTGTTGCGTGTGTCTGCCAAACACACTCACACAGCTCAAAGTTATCTGGTTTCATCTTGATCTCAATCTGCATTTTTAAAAGTCCATCATCCACATGTGATAAAATTGCACAGAACAATACACACACAGAGACACACACAAATGAATGCATATAAAACAGGTGAAATCTAAATAAACTCTATGGACTGTACCAACGTTCATTTCCTGCTCTTGATATTGTCCTGTAGTTATGCATGACATTACCACTGGGGTAAATTGGATGAAGGGTACAGGGGACTTGCCTGTATTTTGCAACAAGTTGTGATTCTATAATTACATTTCACATTAAAAAGTTAAAAAAAAAATACATCCTTATATAATTCCTCAGGTACTTGGGAGGAAAAATATGACAATGTCCCTTCTTATAGAGAAGTTAGAACAAAAGAGTCTAGTTTTGGTTTGGCACTGGTATCTTTGGTGTCTGTTATGGGCTGAATTGTATCCCTCTCCAAATTTATATGTCTAAACGCCCCCATACCTCAGCATGTGACTGTATTTGGATACAGGGCCATTAAAGAGGTAATTAAGGTTAAATGCGGTCATATGGGTGCACTCTAATCCAATCTGACTAGTGTCCTTGTAAAAAAGAGAAAATTAGGACAGACACTGAGACACCAAGGTCATGTGGGCATAGAGAAGATAACATGAAGAGGGGACCAGCAGGGTGGCCGTCTGCAAACCAAGGAGAGAGGCCTCAGAGGAAACCAACCCTCCCAATGTGTTAGACGTCCAGCCTCCAGAAATGTGAGAAAATACATTCCTGTGTTACTTAGGCCCCCCAGTCTGTGGTGTTTTGTTAGGGCAGCCCTAGGAAACTATTACTCATCCCCCACTCATCTGGTTTTGTCCCCTGGTAATGAGCTCCCCAGCCCTTGGCATCCCTCATTGAGAAGGAAACAGCTGCTGAAGTGAGGAAGGAAACCGTGCCAAGCAAGGCACAAAGCGTCAGCACCAAAGAAAAGCTAAGCTTTAGGGGCCACCTCCCTACCCGTGTGAGACTGACGCTCAGCTGTACAGGAAGTCATCAAAATATGGAAGAGCGTTCAGAATTTTTCACAGTAGGCTCAGAGGGCAGAACCAGAACCAGGGTGTGGGAAGTTGAAGGAGGCAGATTTCTAACACAACAGAAGGAAAACTTCCTAATAGCTACTGCAGTTCAAAAATGGACTGAACAGCCATGTGATGGTACAGTGTCTACACTGGAGAGAGGTGAGAAGACAGAATAAATCAGCTGCCCCTGCCCAGAATTCTGGGTTCTGATCTGTACCCATCTCTCCTCAAAGCACTATGAAACAGAGGCACAACCTCTTTCCAGAACCCAGACCCAAAATGCTAGCTAGGACCACCCTCCTCTGTCCTTCCTTCCCCCAACTCTCCAGTCTGGCTCTGACACTCATTCTCAATCCCAGTAGCACCTCTCTCCTTGGACTTGAGGCACACTGCTGTCTTTCCACCTTCCTGGCTCCTGCGAATTTTATTTCCTGAAGGCTTCAGGCTGTCTTATGGAATGCCCTGACTTGCACCTAACCCCCGGATATCTACCACCCCTGACCCCCCAACCCAGCCTTGTCAGCAGATCCCAGAAGTACCTGGAGTAAGTATCACTCTCAGACCCAGAGTCCAGCTCCATCCAGCTAAGTGATCGTGGGCAAGTTACTTAAGCTTTGGAATCAGTTTACCTATCTGCTTCGCTTCCAACAGCAAAAATCTTAAAAACATGCCCAACAATAGGGAGCATTAAATACTATAGTATATATTCACAAGGGAACATTATGCAAGCAATAGTGTTACAGAAGAATATTTAGTAACATGGAGAAATACTCATGAAATATTAAGAGGTAAATGAAATTGTAAAACGTTGTTTATTTTAAATACAGTTTTTGTAGAAAAGCATACCAATGCAGAAAAAATACTAGAATTGTATATACCACAATGCTAACAATAGCCGTCCGCTATCCTTTTCCTATATTTCTGAAATTTTCAACAGTGAACATGTAATACCTTTTAACTAGGAATTATTGAAAAATCTTTACCACTTTCATATCATCTTTTTTCCTCTTCAGAAAGAAAAGAGAAAGAAAGGGGCAACAACCAGCTGATGTAGCAACCTAACAAAAGGACACAGTGAGTCCATTACATCATCCTGCTTATACTTTCATAAAAGCAAATACAACTAGCTGTGTTTTGAACTTGGAAGGACAGAGGGACAGCTAAGAAAACTGGGCTACTGGAAGGTCACAACATGGAGCTGGAGGCATGACTAGACTCCCAAAGGATCAATTCTTGGATCCCAGTAGGGGCCAAACAATTTCCACTGCAATCCTGCCCATTCAGTCCCTCTAGGGACAAACAGTGCCACGTGCCACCCATGGGTCATTATCGTCCTGTGAGGCTGGGCTCCACATGGGGCCGTGGTGTAAAGCCTGCCAGCAGAGCTGAGTCCCCATTCATCCAGTTTTGTCCCCTGGTAATGAGCTCCCTTGGCTCCTTCCCCATTCTGGGAAGAACTAGCTGCAGAATGGTGCCAGCCAGAGAAGGCCCTTGTGAATGGCCCCTCCAAAAATCCAGGAGTTTGGCAGCAAGCAACCTAGTACAAAAGACCCAAGCAAGTAGTCACTTCAGTGGAAAATATCAGCTTGACTCCAGATGGAATGTCTCACTTCTCCCCTGCTTATGATGGGGCCTATGATAGGGCCACAGATGTGCAGACAGCCCCCATCTGGTGTTCTACTATGTGGGCAAACCCAGGGGTAGGTCTCGTCATTAATGACCTACAGCCTGAGCAGTAACGTCGATAAGTTCCTTCCCTCCTGACACTCACAGGAAAGGATCCACTTGTGAACAAGGCTGAGTTTTATATGTACATTATTTATAACCCTCTCAGTATCCAATCCCAGTGCCACATTTTAGTCAGATGACCACTGCCAATCGTTGACCTCTCTAGTCTAGACCAACTTTGCAGGAGCTGGAACTGGGGGTACACATGCTAGTCCAATCCCAATGGGTTCACGTTTACATCCACGGCCCTAGTGTCAGTCCCTTCAGACTTTCCTCCTGTCTGCGGGGAGTTATAAATTCATATGGATCCTGTTCAGTGGGCCTCCCCAAATACTTCCTGAAGCAAAGTTAAGTGATTTTGGGAACTAATGCCCTACTAGAGAAGATAAATGCTGAAATATTCTCATGATCACAAATACTTTGTTATGCCTTGTACAATAAATGAATGAACTCGTTATGCTCTGCATATGCTATAGTCTTACATTGCTCCTGGAGAATTCAAACCATGCACAGAATAAAAGGCCACCTATTGAGGCCAATCTGCTGCTCCCTATACACAGACCAGTATATATATATACTGGAAACCTATATACAGGTTCCTGTATACAGGAAACCAGTTCAGTGAGACTTGAAGCCGCCATCTCCAGGGCTGTGTACTGTAATGTTTTGGAATTTGGTCAGAAGAACCACTAAGATATCTCTGCATCATGCAAACAGACACCCTCCCACCTCTCTGACTAATTAACTATCATAGAGGAAAAGGGAGTTCAAGTAGAAATTTGGCTGAAACGTTCTTCCTATCAAAGACTCACTGGAGATGCTGTAGACAAGGCCTCAGAATTCAAAAAGCTCCCTTGCCTTGAATGCTCAGCCCTACTGCTCATGCCTCCACCTCCTACACCCCAAACCAAAATGCTTCATCCTAAAGCTTTGCACATACCAACCAAGCCCTACCCGGTGGGAGGAAATAGTGCAGCCAAACTCATCAGGGAATACTTCCAGAAGCGGGTTCACAGACGACTGCTGGAAGCCGCCAGAGGAGGTGATTTAGCACTGCTGTGACTTCAGGGGGAACTCTAGACAGAAATTGTTCTATTTGATGCTATCATCAGAGACAAGAACTCAGCTTTTCACTCCCCACTTTGTTCCCCATGCTGTTACTGCTACTAGAAAACAACTCTCCCAGGGTCCTAAGGCAACATCAGTCAAGTCAGAGACCAACTGGCTGGCTAGATCTTGGGAGATCTTTCTGGCTATATGTTGTAGCCCATGTCCTGGTCTGCAAAGGATTCACATGGAGTGGCTTTAACTCAACCTTTAATCGCAACAAAAGTAAATGATTACCTTAGTTCCCTCCCCACCTTGTTACCCCCCTACAGAAACCCATAATGGAAACCTCTAACCATCTTAGGCCTGAGCCATCTTCTCTTCTGTGTTCCATGGGTAGGTCATGGCTAGTCTCACTGCTGCTCCACCCCTTGGATAGGGTGGCACATACTCTATACCTGTCCCATCCAGAGACTGCTCATGGAGCAAAACATTAACCTGCAACATATCTGTTCAATAAGGCATCTACGGGCCGAGCCCGTGGCGCACTTGGTAGAGTGCTGCACTGGCAGCGCGGCAACGCTCCCACCGCGGGTTCGGATCCTATATAGGACTGACCGGTGCACTCACTGGCTGAGTGCCGGTCACGAAAAAAAAAACGTCAATAAGGCATCTACTCCACAGCCAGGACAGAAAGGCACAGAGGAAAGTCAGCGTCCAGTGTGAATGGTCCCAACTCATCCTATCTCAGAAAGGTTAGGCAGCTTAAGGGGGAAGCTGGGCAGATAGGAAGCTTTATGTCAAATTCAGTCCAAATTCTATGTTATCTTCAACCTCCATTATTATAACTAACTTTATACTTTAAGGAACACTGATTTCAGGAGGCACAAAGCTTCCCCAGGGAGAGATAAGTTTTTCAGAGCTTAGCACTCAGTGACTGGACGTATACCAGAATGATCCAACAGCACGTGGAAGGAAACATGACACTTGGTAAACAGAGATGGAGCTGCTCAGCAGGCCAGCTCTCACCCTGGCCACCCAGCAGTTCCACAAACAGCGACTAAGGACACTGTTTGCTGCGTGAGCAACTTGCCACTTAGATGTCTCTTAACACTAGACCTGCAAGTGGCTTCTATCCTTCTGGTGTAAAACATCACAAGCTATGACAGTGCAAAATAATTTTTAAAAACAAACATGTACCTTAGTTTTTCCCAAATATCCAGTTAACATGCATATCCATGTTATTAAAAAAAATTACCAGAAGTCACCAATTTTGAATTATACCAAATCCTGACAATGCAATTGCCTCTCCTTTTGATCTGCAAGAGGACAATGACCAGATTGTCTGGATCCTTAAAAGCTGGAGTTTCCAGTGTGTAGACCCCAAGTATACCTTAGCAGCTAATACCAAACAGACTAAAGCTGCCCCCCACCCACTCCGAAGAGATAAGCATAAAACTCCTCCAACCACCTCTTCCCATTCAAGGTTGTCAATCCTCTAGCACAGTGGAGCTCAAATTCTGCAGCACATGAGAATCACCTGGGGAGCTTTTAAAAAATGCTCCCCACCCAGACTGCATCCCAGACCAACCACACCAGGATATCCAGGAGTGCAGCCAAGTCTTAGAACCAGCGCTCTGGTAAAATCAAAGTTCACAGATGCCCATCTACCCACGATCAACATGTGCTGGTTGCTAACACACACACGGCCGAGCGGCTCCTACCTATGTAGAGCGACGAGTCCTTCCTCCGCACGTGGTCGTCGATGTAGGAGACCCCCAGGGGCTGCACGGGGGTAGCACCGATGCCCAGGAGCACCTGAGCCCCAATGAGCAGCAAGTACATCATGTTGGTGGCTGTGCGGCTGCGGCAGATGAGGTCGGGGTCAGGCCCCTGGTCGCCGCCCGAGCCGTTGGCGGCGCACACGTCGCGGCCCTCGGCGCCCCAGCGGATCTCGCCTGCCTCGTACTTGTACTGGTGTGTGAGGAACTCGGGCAGCGCCGACAGCAGTGCGCCCAGCGCCATGACGATGCCACCGCAGCCGATGAGGCGCGGCCGGTGCCCGCGTGCCCCAAAGTAGCTCACGAACAGGATGAGCGCCAGGTTCCCGATCTCGAAGCTGCTGGCGATCACGCCCACGTCGGCGCTCTGCAGGTTGAACCTGCGCTCCAGCGTGGTCAGGACGCTCACCTGAGGGGGCAAAAGGAGACATCAGAGCCCATCCGAAGGGACACAGGGAGGCCTCCATCCCGCTCGCAGCGCACCCTGCCTGCCTCTCCCAGTCACTGAAGCTTCATCCCCCCCTGTGCCTGTTGAGGGTGGGAAGTCCTGTTACGGTAACTGAAAGGTGGAACCTTGAAGAGGTGACTGGATGCTAAGGACCATGCCCTAGTGAAGGGACTAATAATGGTGGCCACGGGCATGGTTCTGAGGACTTTAAAAGGAGAGCGCCTGAGAGTTTCTCTCTCTCCCTCTCTCTGCCATTCTGCCACGTGAGACCGCTGGGTCACTGTCACCACCATCAAGGCCTTCATCAGATGTGTTCCTTGGATTCTGGACTTCCCAGCCTCCGAATCTGCACGTAATACATTTCGTTTTCTTACAAAGTACCTAGTTCCAGGTATTTTGTTATAAGCAACAGAAACGGGTGAATACATTGCCCTTCACAAACCCTCCCACCTAGTGTCAGCGGCAGCCCTCAAAATGCAGTTGTACTTGATTTAAACCGGAAGAATCAGATAAACTTTTACTCAGTATCGTAACCCTAACTCAATGCTTAAACTCACTTTCCCAGTGGCAAAGACTTTTTTTTTTTTTTTTGGCACCTGGTTCCATCCTGAAAGGTTCTACCTCATTGGAAGCACCATTTCCCCCACCCCACAAGCCCCCACCTTTGAGTACCCACGAAGTCCTCTAAAAGTCATGAAGTCCGCAGTTTGCACACATTCTGAAATATATACTATATATGAAGTCCATGTGGGAGGACATAAGAGCCAGGGGCTCTTTAACAGGAGGTTAGCAGCAAAGCCTACCTAAGGAAAATAAATAAAAACAAACTTAAAAACTTAGGTGGACAAGATGGATTAGCTCAGTAGGATAATCATTAGCTCTTTGCTTCCTTTTGAAAATTTCCAGACCCTTAGGTTTCTCTAGAGGCCATCAGGTAAAGATACCCAATGATATTCTCCACCTTTGTATTCTTGTCTGCCCTACGTTTGTTTAACAAATACTTACTGAACATCTGCTGTTTTTCTAGACACAAAAGATAGAAAAATGAGGAAGAGATGACACCTGGCCTCAAGATGCCTGCTAGCAGGAAGGCAGACATGTACCTGACTATCACACAAAGTGACTGGAGGTTACATCTGTAATGCAAACATCGCCCTAGGGGGGCCACAAGGAGACACATTACTGCACGGCTTCTTGAGGTGGAGAGATGATATGGCTCCCTTCTCCTGCTGTTTGCAGGTTCCAGGAAGAGTGTTATGAGCAAGACAAGGGTCCCTGTCATGAGAGATCTGACAGCTGAACGAGACCTTCGCTGGGCAAGGAACAGCACTTCAAGCAAAGGGAACAGTGTGATCATAAGTTAGGTGGCAAGATTTAATAACAGAATTGAAAATAGCTGGGAAAGTGGGTTAAGGACAGTTTATAAGGATCCACAAATGTCACTGTGAGGAATTCAGACAGTCCTGTGCAGTGTGATAGAAAGAATGAAGAACATAGAGTGAGGAAGACCTGGTTTGATTACTTCCTTATTCAGCTCTGTGACCTGGGTCGAGTTGCTTAACCTCTCCCAGTCTTGATTCTGTGAAATAGGAATCATAATATTTATGCAGCAGGATGCAGGAGGATACAAAGCCAGGACTCTGGGGCCAGACCGCCCTGGGTCCATCCTGACTCTGAGTGACCTAGGCCAAGTTACTCTGCAGCTTAGCTACCCTGTCTGTAAAATAGGGATAAGAGTGTTACCTCATAGAGCTGGAACCAGGAGTCACCAACATGCATGTGTAAATGCTAGGAAAGGGTTAGCTATCGCCATTATTATCATTTATCTGTAGACAAAACAGTGAGGCTATTATTGAAAGAAGGAAGAAGAAAAGGTCCGAGTCAATACAGTGGCAATGGAAATTAATTGGAAAATATGTGAGAAGATTTAGGGGCACAGTTACATGGTGGAGAAACTGAGCTGGTCTGCTGGCCAGCTGGGTGTGTCTGTTAAGAAAAGGGCAGGAAAGAGAGTCACATGGATCTAGCCTTCCTCCAAATGTACAAATATGGACACTGTTGTAAACATCCATGCATACTCAACCTCTCTACAATGTCCACACATGTATCTATGCAACACACACAAACGGGCACCTGTGACAATTAGCATGCTTCTATTCTGTTTCCCTTTACTATAAAAAGAACAGTATAGCCAGGTGGTTCCTCTTAGCCTCAATTTCAACCACACACATTTAAACAGACTCTTTTAGCCCAGTGCCTCTCAGCCCTATCTGCAGATTGGCAGCATTTGGGGAGCACTAAAAATTTCAGATGCCTTGTCCCACCCCAGAGTTTCTGACTTAGTTGGTCTGCAGAGTGGCCTGGGACCTGGGATGCTCTTAAAGCCCCCCAGGTGATTATAACAAGAGTGAGAAACACAGTGCTAACGCAATGACACACATTACGGGGGTCTCTCCTTTGCCTGGTCATGAGCCAGCTCTACACAGCAGTGCTGTAACATCTGTGCACACCCTTTACTGCTGGCATTCCAATCCTGATTCCTGTTTCCATTGTGCTTTCTAAGTCAAGGGCAGCTCACAATTCTTCCAGCCCTAGTCATGGGGTTAGATTATTTTCTTCTAACGCCAAGTATTTGCAATTGCTGAGAAAAGAAGTTAAGCTAGTGAGGGTGTCATTCAAATGGCTTTCAAACACTCCTAAAAAAGTTCTTTCTGAAAGGTCTGGGCAAGTAACAACAAATGCATTTATTCACTTCTTTCCTTCATACCACACACAAACACGATGGAACAAATGCTCTAACAAGACTTACAATAGGTTATGAAGTGTGGCGACAAAAAAGCAGGTAGCCAAAAGGCCTGGGGAGTGCGGGGCTTTGGAGAGCTTCGCCCAGGCGTTTGTGCTGAGTCTTGACAGATGCCCCAACAAAGCCAGATGCAGAAGTGGAGCAAGGACACATCCGGGCAGGGTCCCCTGGGTGCGACAGAGTCAGCTGAAGTGGTCTGATGGGTCTGCAGCCCAGCGACCTCCAGCATAGAGTGGAGGACAATGGAGTAGGGAAGGGTTGGAGCAGAAGCCACCTTTCATTTCTGCCATGAGGCTTAACGGCATCCATCCTAGACAGCAAATCTGAAACACGACAACGGCTCCCTTTCAGCAGATGTGCCCATCATAAAATACCATGCAGGTGTGCACATTTATGATGACAGATAAGGGTGGTGGGCATAGAGACGGCTGTGGGCAAAACAAAAAAAAATAACCAGTTCTTCTAGAGACAGATAAGGCCTGCACCTGCAGCTCTTGTCCTGGCTCAAACCTGCTCTTTGCACAGCAGCCCACAGGAAGTAGTAGGGTCCATCCCTTCTTGACCCGTGGCCTCCGGCAGGCCTCAACCATGCCAGTCTGGGTCATCAGTTAAGTTACACAAGCATTCTGAAATGATGCTTTGTGGATCAATCAGATCAGAGGCTAATGCTCTCGCTCACTTAAAACACAATTTTGAGAAGCTGAACTAATTAAGTATACATGAGGCCATAAAACCCACTTGTGGCTTTTATGTGGCAGTGAACACTCTAGCAATAAGGAAGATGCTCGCTGAAGGGAATGACAGTCTTTACTTAATTGGTAAGAGGACTAATGGAAAACGTCTTGAGATGTAATCAGAGACAAAGGAGCAGTAGCTCCAGGAGGCAAAGGAAAGAGGAAGTATCCTCCCCTGGGCCACGTGGGTATGAAATTAATATTAAAAGAATGCAATATTTATCAGGTTTCTCCCACCATGATTCACAAAAAAAGATGGCTTGCATTTCAGGATCTCCTGGAGCACTTGTTAAAAATATAGTTTCCAAACCCTGAGATGAGGCCCAGGAGTCTGGTGTTTTATAAAGCGTTTGGTATCTCTGATGCCCAGATGTGGTTCTCAACCTTTACTGGCAGCAAAATCACCCCAAGAGGGTAACACACGGCTGGCCTTCGAATCCAGTTTTGATTCAATAGTTCTTCGGTGGGACCTGAGAATCTCTGTTTCTAACAAGCTCCCAGGTGATGCTGATGCTGATTGGGGGACCCCATTTTGAGAACCCCTGTTCTACTGGACTTCCTCTCTTCAACAAGCCTATATCCATTCAAAAGATTAAAGAATTTGTTTTTTAAGTTACATACAAATTAAAAGCACCTCCTCCTCATTTCAAGTTCATACAGACACTCTCTCCTTGTGTGGGAAATGCCAGGTTGGATTTCTGGGAGACTCACCTCTTAGGGCACCTGAGTCAGACTCAGGCCAACTGCAGCTACGAGGGCTCAGCCCAAAAGGGAGAACTTCAGTTCATGTTGTCATAAATGCCATAAGGTAAGAGGCACTCAGGAGCCACAACCAAGTATGCATGAGCCCTTCCTCACCTTCAAAAAGAGCTAACCAAGGGCAAGGTTGGGCACTCACTTAACAAGAAGCAAAGTTCTTAGAGGCAGCAGCAGAAGCTCAGGATTACCCTGAGGAGCTCTCGCAGAGGTGTATCTACCTTCTAACTCTGGACTGGGAGACAGGGCCTGGACCTGGACTGGAATCACCCAGGGTGCATTTGAAAAACACCAGTACCTGCCTCCACCTCCACTCCCACAACTCTGATATAACTTGTGAGAGGTGGGCCTGGGCATCCCTATTTTCAGAGCTCCCCAGGTGATTCTAATACACAGACAAGGAGAGGTGGGCACAGGTACACCTCCATGCACGTTGCAGAGGGGTTATATCTGCATGGATGTTTACAGCAGTGCACCCTGGTCATATCAGTGTAGCTCTGGAGTCTCAATTTTTCATCTGGTTTGACAGCACTTGCTCAAGTCAATCTTTCTGAGCCTGTTTCCACACCTGTGCGATGGACACAATGATACTTGCTTCTGTGGGTATTGATGAAGTGACGTATCAGAACAGCTGGCACACAGTAGACGCACATTAAAGAGCTATTCTCATCACTGGTGTGCATGCTCTGTGTGACTTCTATAACTTCTAATTCAATTCCACACACCAGAGTGCCTGTGACATAACTATGAGTAAGAGACAACCGCTGCCCTGTAGGAGTTTATGATCCAGTGTTAGCAGAAAGAAAGAATCCAACAAGAACACAGCCTACAACAGGGCAATATCATAGAGTGACAGAGGGTTTGAGGGAATGAGAATGTACATTTGGCTGTATATGAAGGAAAACATATCTGGGGTGCAACAAGGATGACCTAGATTTTAATAGATGTGGGAGGGGAGAGGTTGCCACAACATTCCAAAAAGATCAGTGGCAAGGGGGAGGCATGGCAGAGGGAGAGTTCAGAGCAACCTTGGGGAACAGGAGTAGTACTGTGGGGCTTCAGAGCACTGTGAGGAGCAGTCTGAGATAAAACAGCCTTGAAGGCCGGACTGAGGGTCTGCCCTTGAGTCGGAGGTCAATGGGGAGCCAAGGGAGGTTCTTGAGCAGGAGCCCCCCTTCAGCCACATTAACCTGGCAGTGCTGCACCACATGGAATAAGAAGAGGCTGCCAAGCACTTTCAACAGTCCCGTGAGAAATGGCTTCAGCACGTTAGTGCTGGCATAACGCCAAGGAAGGACACCTGTGAGAGAGACGCCTCCAAAGTCAAATGCAACAGAGCCGGCAGCTGACTGGAGGTACTATACAAAGAAGGTAGAGCCAAAAGGACCTTGGGGGAGTCTCACCTGGCTCAATCCAGAGCCCACATCAATGCTGAGAGAACAGGACACCCTGTGAGGCTTCGAGGAGCCTGTGGGTACAGAGAGCCCCCAGGAACCTGGGGGGAGCTGCACCCTCAAACTGCATTCCAGCAGCAGGGTCCAGTCCAAGAGATGTCAGCCCCACGGTAGTCATGCAACAGGCCTGTCTGTGGTCCTTCCCACAGGAGTTCCTAAACAGTGTTCAGCATACTTTTTCGGTAAAGGAACAGACAGTATATATTTTAGGCTTCCAGGCCATATGGTCACTGTAGCAGCTACTCTATTCTGCCACTGTAAGACAAAAACCACATCCATAGACAGTATATAAACAAATGGACATGGCTCTGTTCCACTAAAACTTTATTTACAAAAACAGGCAGTGAGCCAGATTTGGCTCACAGGTCATTGGTAGAATCCAGAACCCATGCTCTGCCAGTTCTCCATCAATCCAGTTTGGGAAAGTATGTTATTCCTGTGTCTGGTAATAAAAACACTTGCCATTGATAACAAGTTTATGAAGCACACTGATGAGTCATTCAAGGTACACTTTAGCATGTTTGTTTGTTTTTAATCCCACAAAAGTAATCTGTAAGATAACTTTAATTTGTTGTTTGAGGTGCCAAGGACATGTCTTCTTGCAGTGAAGTGGGCGGAAGGGCTTAACCACCCATGCCCAGAAATCGTTCCCCAATGAAGAGCAGCAGCAACGTTGTGGGTTTTGTTTTTTCATCTAAACAGCCACTCCTTAGAGTAAATAATTTAGGACACTAGGAAAACGGCACACAAAATGCATTCACTTGTGAGTTCCAGGGGCCGAGGTTTGAGAGCCAGGTTACAAAAGACAACACAGGAGCAGCCTCTTGTCACTGCTGTGGTAGCACACAGAGCTCCCACTTGCCTCACGAGCCTACCAGGTAAAAGAGACATGTAGTTGATGCTGCTTTATTTCCAATGGAATGATTTCGCCTGCATCATGCTCACATAATCAATGGGTGTGATATTATAACCATGTTTCTTTAAAAAGCACAGTATGAATTACGTGGAGAATCTTAGACACTGACTCTGGCCTCCAGCCCAAGCCAAAAGCATCATTACGTGTGTGAGGGAAGGGGGTGGCAAACAAGTGTTGTGAGATTTTGAGAGCCTCACTTCCCTCTTCTCATCTATAACACAGAGATGACAATTCCACCCTCACAGCTTATCTCAAGGTTCAAACAAGGGGGAACCGCTCTGCAGGAGGTCATCACCGTGATCGCAGCCATGCCTGGGGTTGTGAATATGCAACAGGCTTCACCATCCCTGGCAGCAGGATCCTGAGAGCTCCCAGCCCACTCTCTGGGTCACTCTCTGTACCTGGGTCTTTAATAGGAGCGCAACTGCTTTCTCTGATCACCTTGTCTGAGAGTGACAGCCTCACCTGGCTTTCCTGAGAAAGGCCTCATTGGCCTCTCTGTCCCTGCCATGTCCCAGATTTTTCTCCATTTCATTAACTGCATGTTCCTCAGACTTTTTTCCCCCTCTACACCCCATTTCTGAATTTCTTTCATCTCTTTCTTGGCCGACTCTCTTCCCCAAATGGCCCTAAAAGTACAAAAGAAGCAAATTTTTTTATTGTTCCTTATAAAAAATTCACTTAGTGATATTTTATGCTCATGAATTAATTCTAAAAGGATGTGTAACATTTTATGATTCTCTTCTTTAAAAAACTCTAAATTGCATTATTTCCAACTTATAAATTTCATCATTGATTTTTCTCTGTAGCTCTTTGGTCCATCATAAAAAAACAAAGACTCTCCATCCCCATGGGGTATAGTCAACTAAAAGAATTTTCTGCCCCTCAGTATCTGAGCTTTCAAGTCATTACCAGGTTATTTTTGCATCGGCTGGACCATTATTAATAGATCGTGTTTAGCAACTTTCACAGAACAACTTCTTTCAACTCAATTTGTGTGGCCAGGTCTCTTATATTAGAGAAAATACAACAATAGAGTTAAATAATTTGAGGATTCAACAAAAATGTATAGAGGACCAGACAGAGCCTTAAGAAAGAGAATTAGTGTAAGGCAATAACAATTTATTGCACACACACATACTCCTTAGAACTGTTGTCGCTGAATCAGGTTTCTTGATATACCCTAAGGCCTCAACTTGCTGTCTGATGAATTGGAAAAGCCCACATCGAGTACCTGTGCCACACAGGGAATGATCCAGAGGCTGAGATGCAAAATGTGACAAGACTTGGTCTCACCCTCAACCAATTCATAGTATAATAGAGACGACAACTGTGAAAACAGGCAATCACCATAAAGAATGAAATAGTTTCTTTCTACCAGAATAAAGAGAAGCACACAGTCAGTACCCAAATGAAACAGCACAGTCAGTACCCAGCACTGGGAGAGGAAAGTGGCATCAGAGCAAGCTCTGGAATGGGGGTACCATTAATTATAAACCACATCAACAATTTGTTAATTACTGATGCCAGGTACAGTACTGTATGTTTTACATACACTGACATATTTATCCACACGATGATTGCAAGAGGTAGGTAACACTATTATCCCCGTTTTATAGATGAGGAACCTGAGCCCAGAGAAGACAACTATCTTGCAGATGGCCATGCAGCTTGTGAGCAGAAGACCCAGGACTGAAGCCCAACCCTGCTTGTCCTGCAGTACCCAAGTGACCAGTGCCTCCTGCCTTGGTGAGGTGGCTCCTGACCCGTGTGCTGAAGGCTAACAGGCACTATCAAGTAAGCAGAGGCAGCCCCAAGTAATTGGTAACCAAACTTGCTGAAAAAAAGCTTAGATATTGCTAAAAGTTATGAAGGGAAGAAGAATTCTGAGCTCATATGTAATTTCGAACACTGTTGAGTTGAACAAAGATAAACAGGTTTCTTTACCACAAGACTCATTGAGAGTTTCCCAAATGGTACCAAACTTTGTCAATCATTCATCAAAATATATATTATGTAGCATTTCCTGAAACTCCCTTGACCATGGAACTTGTTTTTCTAAAACTAAGCATCCCTAGGGAAAAAAATATATATATATATACACACACAATTGGTTTAAGGCTAATACAAAAAAATTCTTTTAATTAAGTGCTAGAAAAACCTCTGCTGCTCCTAGGAACTAATTTTGCCCAGCAATGGGGGAGGAAAGTCAACCCAGCTACTCCCAACCAAAGGCTATTAACAATGTGATTATAGATATATTTTCTTTTGCTTTGCTTATTAGGAATCTCAGACCCAAAGCTGCAGCCATGCTAGAGAGCAATGAAGTGAGATGTCAGGGCTCCACATAAGCATTTCTTTTACTTCCTGGCCTTCAAATTCTACTTATAATTCTACAGGAGTGTGCTGCTTACAAATCACCTCTACCAGGACAGGGTACAAAATCATTATATATAAATTCAAGAACAAACCACAAGACAAGGTTAAGTCTGGCATTTAGAGTTATCTTTGTATTCAAGTCTAAATACCAAGATAATCACTTCCCCCTAATTATATCCTCTCTTGGAAATAAACCTCACAAATAAGCTGATTAGAAAATAATATGGCTACCAAAGCTTGTACGTCCAGGTATACCGCAGGTCAGAACAAAATAGCACCCACCTATGTGCAGCATTTTTAAGAAGCTTCCAGAGGAATAAGGAAGTCTCACGTTGGCGTGAGAGCAATGAAGGGAAAAGCCACACGCAGTAAGAGCTCATCTTCCTTACGCCACCCACACGAGCTCGCTGCTGTCATCTGGCTGTCACCTCTTCCACTGTTATTCAGTCCACCCCAGGCTCAAAACACGCTCAGCTCCACTAAGACACACAGTGACCGATCACAGGACCACCAGACGTCACTGCCAAGGTACTGCCCACTTGCCACAGTCACTGGGAGGCCCCTTGAAGCCCAGAGGAATGAAGTAGCTTGCTGGGATCACACACCTGTAAAGGACAGAATGTCTCCTGACCAATCCAGTCCTATCTCCCCCACCCCCATGGTAAAAGTAGACATATCACTACTTGGCCTCAGTCCCCCTGAGTAAAACTGTTTACTACTTCCTGGATGCATTTTACCTGTTTAAGGTGCTAAAAATGCTACACTAACAGGTACCAAGGTAAGTACCAGAAGGTGTACCTGTAATTGGCCAGAGGTAGAGAGGTTAGCATCAGTGCATGATGTGCCAACAGCACGTCTTCCTGCGGGAGCCGGAGGCGGGATCCTCCTCCAAGGAGGGGCAAGGGAGAGCGCACACTGCGGGGTGCCCACCTTGGCTCCACACCAGGAAAGAGCTGCCCTCCCTCCTGCTTGGCACGACCCCCTTCCCGCCATCCCTTCCTGTCTCCTCTCTTCACTCTCACGCTCTATACCGGCTCCATCCCACCCTATCCACACATGTGCCTGATTCTCATCCATGTAAAAACAACAGCTTCAAATCAGAAATCTCTCTTATCAGGGCCATCCCCTTCCTTTCCTTCCCTCATGAGTCATAAAGTCCCCAGTGGCTGGGCACACCTCCCTCTTTCCATGCTCAGTCAAGCCCCTGCCAGCAGCTTCACCCCTATGGCTGCTGTGCTCCAGCCACGTGGAGCTGCTTTTGATAAAGGTTCCAATGATGTCCGATTTCTCAGATGCGATTGTTGTTTGCCTGCCCTTATCTCACCGGGTTTCTCTGTGATCTCCGGCATAGCTGACTGACACTGTCTCTTGTGACAGACACAATGTAGGTGTCCTCAGTTCTCTTCCTACCTCCCCATCTGTGCCCTCTCCTCCTCTACTCTTGTTCTCTATGTCCAGAATTCCCCAAGGTTACATCTGATTGTTTTTTTTTTTTTTTTTTTAAAGATGACTGGTAAGGGGATCTTAACCCTTGACTTGGTGTTGTTAGCACCATGCTCATGCAGTTAGTAACCGGCCATCCCTATATGGGATCCGAACCCATGGCCTTGGTGTTATCAGCACCGCACTCTCCCGAGTGAGCCACGGGCAGCCCCACATCTGACTGTTCTTGAGTCATTACACTATTCTCCCTGGGAGAGCCTCCCATTCTCCTGTCTCCCATATGCTGGCGACACCCAATCTCTCCCTCCAGCTACACTGTACCTCTGAGCTCCAGACCCCTGCAGTGGACGATGACTGGCCCTCTCCCCCTGGAAGGCCACCATGCCCAGACTCCCCTGGTCTCGGCACAGAACTCTACTCTCCCCCACCTGCTCAGCGAGCCCTGCTCTTCTGATCCCTCCCTCCCTGAACTTCAGCACTTCACGCGCATCTGCATAGTCCTAGATCCCTGGTTCCCGAATCCACTGGTCTCCGGGCCTGCCACTGCTCCTCTCTGCTTGCTCCCTCTCCCTGGCTCCCTCCTCCAGACCCTGACAGATCTGAGTATTCCATTCGGTTGCCCATCACCCCATCCCTAAATTCTCACAAGTGCATCTCCCCTTCCTGTCCTCTTTCCTATCTCACCTCATCCAATCCAACCCCTGCTCTATCCTTATCAGGTCGTTCCCTTGCTTAAAACTCTCCAGAGATGCCCACTGCCATCTGGAAAAGCCCGAGCTCTTAGTCTTGAGGTGACGAATCTGCTGTGACCTGGTCACACCCTGCCTCTCCAGCCTCCTTCCTGCACCAATCCCTATTTGCATTTTTCTGCACTGGCCTGGATCTTTCTCATCCCCTGGCCTTCAAATGGGCCAAAATAGGGGCCCACTCCCACTCTGCTTGGAAATCCCTTCTGTGATCCAGCAGCAGGCAGTTCAAAGACCTCCCCCTCCTCCAGGAATCCTTCCCTGCCTTCATCTCCTCTTGTGCAACCACAGTACTTGCTACAGGCCCCTGCACTGTGGTCATTATTCTGACACACCTGTTGTCCTTCATGAAGGCTAAGCACTCCTTGAAGACAAGGGTTGTCTTACCCTGTCTGCAGCCCTGCTCCCAAGCACAGCTGGGCATGTGGTGGCTAAGCCAAGGTCACCATGTACAGCTGTGCAGGATAGCATGTACATCTTCCTGCACAGCGGTGTCCTGCTGAGGTGGTGAGTGGGGACTGAATTCAACCCACACTCTGTTCACCCCAGCTGTGTCCACCGGAGGAAGAGGCACCAATTTCTCATTTGCACGCTGGCTCTGTAAGCAGCAGCCTGGGTTGATGAACACACACCGTAAGTCCCACTCCCCCCTCCACCACTCCCCAGTGGCCCTTCCCCTTTGAGCAAATACTTAAATCAGCATCCTGGCCAAGATTCTCTGTCTACTTCTGGAGGTGCCTGATGCAAGGGAACTTCTGAAATGGTGGCAATTGTGCTAATTAACTGCTTGGACACGCAAGTGTGAAGACCTGGTCTCACACTCAATGTGACCTGTGAGCAACACCAGGCATTTTGGGCAGTTGCTGCAGCAGGGAAGGAAAACACATTGACCAACCTTTGGCCTCAACAAGGTACCTAGCCATCTGCTTCTCAGGTCCCCTATAGTGTTTCCTCCTTACACCTGCAGATACTCTGAGACCTGCCCACATTTCCTCTGAATGTCAAGTATAGTTACTAATGATGATCTGAGGGTCAGATGAGCTGACTATGTGCAAGGCAGCAAACCAAGAATGGGGGGGGTTAACGTTCTAAGTAAGGTATAGTCCCCACCCTTGCTGAACCAACAAAAAGAGCTAACATTACAGAGCATTTACAGTACCAAGCACCGCTTCTCTCATTCCAAGTAGATAAATCCATTTCACCCTCAAAACAACCTTATTAGGTAGGTACTATTATTATTTCCAATTTACAGACATGCACAGAAGTTAAGTCGTTTGCACACGGTCTAGTAATTTGCACAATGTCTTACAGCTAGTGAATGGCAGGGCCAGGATTCAAGCCCAGGCAATCCAGTGCCAGACTCCATACTTTTAACTGGCACATGAGTTTTCCTCTCTAGAAGATGGGAAAAGACAGTGGGGCTAGAATGGTAGTGTAAGAAGCTTGGCAAATCCTCTCCTCAAAGAACAGTGATAAAACTGAACAAAGCTGTCGAAAACAACCATTTCAAAACTCTGGAAATGAACTAAAAGCATACAACAAATCGAGGAGCATTTACCCATAAAAAACTTCTGCACCCTGGGTACAAGAACAATGGAAATCTGATTCTTGCCCTCCTTCCCACACCCCTCCCCCACATAAGGTGGCACAGTAGTTCTTCCTGGCAGGGCTGACCATGCAATCCAGAAGCCCCACTGTTGGAGGACGGGAGTTCACTG
This sequence comes from Cynocephalus volans, assembly GCF_027409185.1. Classification (NCBI taxonomy): domain Eukaryota; kingdom Metazoa; phylum Chordata; class Mammalia; order Dermoptera; family Cynocephalidae; genus Cynocephalus; species Cynocephalus volans. The sequence goes on from NC_084462.1 coordinate 51,208,084, forward strand.
TTTGGGGTGGAATGTAAAAAAACTCACACTTAGTGATGTTGTCAGTAAGGATAGCAATCTAGATGGCAAATGAACAAGGAAATCCACTTCAGCTACCCTGAGGCTGTTGTCTTGGTTGGGCAATCAACAGACTGTTCTACTAGACAGAATTTTAACAGAAAAATCACCGATAAGGGTTCTTAGTAAGCTCTCCACACATCTCTGCTTGAACACAAGGCTTTGTACACATGCTGAGGAGAGCAGAGAAGGTTCATGCTCTCTATTCATTCCTAGCTGACCATGAGCCTGTGTGCACAGGTAGAGGAAATGCAAAAGGGCCCAGAAGAAAGCAAAAGCTGGGAAGACTTAAATCCTGTCTTAACTTCGAATGCAATCTTAGAGCTCAGGTACTTGAATGCAAACTCTGACTAAACATTGACCATGCACACAAAGAGGCAACTCCTGTGAAGTCAAGCTTAAAAATAAAAACAAGAATTTAAAATATGAATAAAAAAAAATTAAAAATACAAACAAAAACGAAAAAAGTAAGCCAAGTCATGAGTGGCCACATCCTTCAAGGGAGACAGATTCCACTGATTTAGCTCAGGCAAGTAATTAAATAAACAACAACAACAACAAACCTTGGGGAGGTTGGGGGGGGGTCAGAAAAATGAATCCACTATTGCTAGAGTATATTATCTGAAATGTCCAGTTTTCAACAGAAAACTAAGAGACATGCAAAAAACAAAAAGGAAAACATGGCCCTTCATTACTCAGTGGAGAAAAAGTAGTCAACAGATATTGTCTCAGAGAGGGCCTCAGTATTGGATATAGCAGACAAAGACTCAAAGCTCCTATAATAAATATGTTCAAAGAACTAAAGACATTTACCTTTAAAGAATTAAAGAATAGCATGATGATAACTCTACAAATAGAGAATCTCAATAGACATGGATGTTACCAAAAAAAGAACCAAATGGAAATTCTGGAGTTGAAAAGTATAATAAATTAAATGACAAATTCATGAGAGGAGTTCAATATGAGATATGAGATGTCAGAAGAAAGAATCAGTGAACTAAAGACAAATCAGTAAGTATTACCCAATCTGAATAAGAGAGAAGAACAGAGCCACAGATAACTTAGGGACATGATCAAGAATACCAATATACATGTTATAGGAGTCCCATAAGAAAAGAAGAGATTAAAAAGGGGCAGAAATATTTGAAGAAATAATGGCAAAAACATCCAAAATGTAGTAAGAACCATTAATCTACAGGTCCAAGAAAATCAATGAACCCCAAAGTAGAACGAACACAAAGAGATCCACACCTACACCTAGACACATTATAGTCTATTGAAAGGCAAAGGGCCGAGCCCATGGCGCACTCGGGAGAGTGCAGTGCTGGGAGCGCGGCGATGCTCCCGCCGCAGGTTCAGATCCTATATAGGAATGGCCAGTGCACTCACTGGCTGAGTGCCGGTCACGAAAAAGACAAAAAAAAAAAAAAAAGAAAGGCAAAGACCAACATAAAATCTTGAAAGAAACAAGGAAAAAAAAAAAAAGACTCATCACCTCACCACATACCAGTGATCCCCAATAACATTAATAGTTGACTTTTCATAAGAAAAAATGTAAGCCAGAAAACAATGGAATGATATATATATTTATTATTAGCATATTCATTATTACAAATCATGATTTTTCTTTATGCCCTTTAGCTGACTTGTCCCTCCCCAAACCCCCTCCCTCCCTCCCCACATCTCCAGTAAACTTAGGTTTGTTCTCTCCTTCTGAAAGTTCAATGAATCGTTGTGGTCTTTCTTCCTTTCTTTCTTCACCCAGTTATAAGTGAGAATGTGGTATTTCTCTTTCCTAGTTTGGCTTATTTTGCTTAACATAGTTTTCTCCAGACTCATCCATATTGCTGCAAATGGTAGGATTTCATTCTTTTTTTATGGCTGAGTAGTATTCCATTGTATACACATACCACATTTTCTGTATCCAGTCATCCGCTGATGGACACTTAGGTTGGTTTCATATTTTGGCTATTGTAAGTAGAGCTGCAATGAACATGGGAGTGCAGGTATCTCATGACATGATGATCTCCATTCCTTTGGATATATGCCCAGTAGTGGGACTGCTGGATCATAAGATATGGAATGATATATTTAAAGTACTGAAAGAAAAAAGTGTCAACCAAGAATTCTATGTCCAGCAGAACCAACATTTAAATGAAACACAATAAAGATATGCCTACCTAAACAAAGACTGAGAAAATTCACTGTTAGCAGCCCTTCTTTGCAAAAGAATACTAAAGAAATTCCTTCAGGTGGAAAGAAAATGACCCCATATGCCCAAATACACACCAAGAAATAAAGAGCATCAGAAAAATTAAATATGTGGGTAGATAGAAAAGGCTGTATAAACATATTTTTCCTCTTCTCTTAACTTCTTTAATAGGCATTAGACTGCGTAGAACAATAACAATGCATTCATAACATATACAGATGTAATACATATGCCAATAATAGCACAAATAGGACAAAGCAAAGTTTCTGAATTCTACAGAAATTAATACTCATCTGAAGTAGACTGTGACAACTTAAGATACATATTGTAGATGCAATCACTAAGAAAATAATTAAAAACGGGGAAAAACTAAAATGAAACATGAGAAAATATTTAACACAAAAGAAGACAACAAAGAAGGAACAAAGGAACAAAAAGGACTTGAGACACAAAACAAATCACAAAATGGCAGATATAAACCCAACCACATCAACCTAATAACAAAGCCCCAAAATACATGAAGAAAACATTGACAAAATGAAAGGAGAAATAAACAATTCAACCATAACAGTCGGAGAGGTTAATATCTCTCTTAATAACTGATAAAACAACTAGACAGAAAATCAGTAAGGATAAAGATGATTTGAACAACACTGCCTACCAGTCTTACAGTGCAACAATAAAATGACAAACAACTCAATTTTTAAAATAGGCAACTAATTTTAACAGACATTTCACCAAAGAAGATATATAAATGTCTGATAAGCATTTGAAAAGATGCTTAGCATCATTAGTCTTTAGGAAAATGAAAATGAAAATTACAGCTGAGATACCACTACCCACCCACTAGAATGTTTATAATAAAAAAATACTGAAAATACCAAGTATTTATGTGAATGTGGAGAAACTTGGACACTCAAATATTGCTGGTGGGAATGTAAAAGATAAAATGGTTACAGCCAGTTCAAAAAATAGTTAAGCAGTTTCTTAGAAAGTTAAACATAAATTTACCACACAATCCAACAATTCCACCCCCAGATACCTACCCAAGAGAACTGAAAGCATATGTCTATACAAGACTGCACCTAGCAGCGTTATTGATAATTACCCTAGAAAAACTAGAAACAACTACCCAAATGTCCATCAACAGTCAATGGAGAAGCAAATATGATATATGCATAAATTTTATACCAACACAATCCAATAAATGCAGTATCCACTAAATTCCAATACTAAGGAATAATATTCAGAAACAAACTGGAACAAACTATTAATACATGCCAAAATGTGGATTAACTTCAAAAAGATTATGCTAATTGAAAGAAGCCAGATGTGAAAGACTATATATTGTATGATTCCAAATATATGAAATGTCCAAAGAGGGAAAATCTACAGAAAAAGAAAGTAGGTTGCCTGGAGCTGGGGATGGGGTGTGGCCTGACGGCCAGTGGGCATGAGCAAACTTTCTGGAGTAATGAAAATGTTTTCAAACTCAGTGTGGTGAGGTGTATACCTTTATAAATTTGTTAAAAATCATTGACTTGTATACATAGAATAAATGAATATTATGGAATATAAATTACACTACAGTAAAACAAAATTTAAAAAGACAGTGTGTGCAAAGGGTCAAAATGTAAGGTAGAATGTGGCACATGCAATAAGAAAATGGGGGAACACTGGGGGAGGGTCATGAAAGGCTTCCTGCAAGAGGAGTCATTGGAGCTAGATCTTATAGAGTAAGTAGAATGTTGAAAGTAAGCAGGTCATGATGAAAGAAAGTGGATTCCAAGTGGAGAGAACCTAATAAGCGAATGCAGAGAGGTGGGAAAGGCAGGGGTATGGACTAAGTATGCACTGTCCAGTTTGCCAAAGCCCAGAGATGAGGGGAGGTGGTGAGAGAAAAGCTTGCAAATCAGTCCCACTTTCTGGCATTCGGTTAGCTTCTCTTCTAAGACACTTTCTCTCCTTGTTCTAGATCAGAGGTTATGAACTTAGTGTTGGTCTGGCTATTTAGGTATCACCCAAGCAATGTCCAGAGCTCCAGAAGATTCTAAGGTACATCAGGGGGCCCCAGGAGTTGGGATTTTGTTTTACTGCTTATTTTGGTTTTGGCGGCTGGCCATTACGGGGATCCGAACTCTTCACCTTGGTGTTACAAGGCTGCGGTCTAACCAACTGAGCTAACTGGCCAGCCCTAGGAGTTGGTATTTTGGAACCTCTCTGGGAGATTCTGATGTTGTCTAAACCTCAGGGATGGCTTTTCCCAGAGTTCCAAACAGTTCTTCAGACGGGAACATACCAGCTCTTCCCTCCTTCCAGAACTGCACCTGGCCACTTCTTTGTCCCAAGGAGAAAACAAAGAGTTTCCTTTTAGGCATTATTTTTCGTAAATGGGTAATATGAGGCATCAAGAGTCAAATTCTAGAGCAGTGGTTTTTAACCTTTTTTAAATTATCACCCTCTAGGAGCCTTTTTAGATATTTCTTCCTAATTTTAATAGCACAGATATAATGTATATCCATTTACATATTATATGCATATCTATGCTTTACACTTAAAACAAGCAACTTTTTTAGCCTCCTTCACCCTACAAGAAGCAAATTTTCCCTCCACCAGGGGTGATATCATCTCCATTGAGAATGCATGCTCTGAGGTCTCATTGGTAAGGGAAAGAGAAGACCTCAACCCACTGAATATAATGCTAATATCCTATGGATCTAAATGTTAAATTCCTTTAGCTGAATTTTTCCAGATCAATTGAAATTGAAGAAGTGAGTGCAGCCTTCTCATCCCTCCAGGAGAGTCTCAGATGGCTCTGGAGGCCAGGAAATAATGGAGCTGGGCCTGACAAGGAGAATAATTACAGAAATGAGATGTTGCGTCTTATAAAAGCTGGAAGCCAACAGAGAGAAAATGTTTGGGGAAATTGCATAGATAAGCTGGTCTAAGATGGTATTGGAAATATTAGCAAATGTAAAAGAAAATGCACTCTCTGCAAAGACTGTGATCTCCAGTTTCCAGAACGGAGGCAAAGTCTCTCCAGTTGGATATACAGTAAAATTCATTCTTATGAGGGGACAGTGTGTTGCTGTGTGCACTGGCAATGTCGGGTCATGGTTCTGTTCTTGAGCAGAGAGCTTGGAATGTGACGGATGGTCACAATGCATCCCCTGGGAATGCCAGAGTCGTATAATGTTAACTGGATCACAGTAGATCCCTTTGAATTCACGCTTAGAAAACAAGATGTGTCAAAAGAGATACCTTCGCACAAGCCAAGAACATCAGAAACGTGAGCACGTGCTTTCTGCATCTCAGGAAATTTCTAATCAAAAAACTCTGGGTGTCCAGAGCAAAAATTCCCTCTCATGCCCAACCTCACCTGTGCTGACATGTCTGTCATCCACCGCAGGATGACTCAACAGGTCAGAAAATAGAGGAAATGGCCTTGCAACTGCAGGCCTTGGACATCTAGCTCTGACCTTGCCCTTAGCACACTGCTGCTAGAGACTGAGCCGCAGGGTAAACTCAGCTTAGTGCATAGGAACAAATGAACCTACTCAGCTGCCAGTGTCCAGGGATACTGACTTTATAGGGATGACAGTCCCAGCATTTGCATCAGCAGAGAAAACACCTGCAACAGTGTTCTGAGATAATAAAAAGAGCTAGGATGAAGGAAACAGTCAGAAATCAGGAGAAGGCTGTTGATTTTTTATTCTGATCCAAAGCATGTTAAACCAGGATAAGAAATTCAATGGAATATCCAACTTCTTAAAGTTTTTGTTTAGCTTTAAAAGGAACAATTTGTATAGGCACTGGCAAACAGTGTGGTAGGAACTTATCATACATTATTGTGAACTCTCACAACTTTACGGCTGTCAAGAAGGCATTACTATCTCCATTTTCCAGAGGAGACTAAAGATCAGAAAAGTTACATATCTTTCCTAAGATCACACAGCTAGAAAGTGGAACAGACGGGATTTCAACCCAGGACTGTCTGGCTCCTAAGCCCATGATACCTCCTGGCAGAATCATGATTGGTATCATGGAGACATTTTTTAAGTACAATTCCAACTATTATAAGATATATCACGCCACATCCTGATGATAAACATCTTACATAAGGCTCACTCTTATTCATACTGGGTGGAAGGTACCTCCAGAAAAAGCCCCTCCCCATGCCACCTCTGCCTAGAGTTCCACCTCTGAGAAGCAACTGTGATTGCACCATGGATCTGACTTTCTGATAAAAGATTTGATAATCTGCTCTAATAAAAGATTTTCTAGCTTTGTGATAGGGGACATCGCTCTGTGTCCTCATCCAGGAAGCAACATGTGGTTTGACAGAGTACAGGGTAGAGTTGAATGTGTATATGCTTAGGCTGGGAGCACTTCTACAAACACAAGAAAATCCCTGCCTCAATTCTAGGACCATATGATGAACTGAAGATATTTCACTAAGGGATCTCTTAAACCGTGCCTGTTTTTTTCCTTTTAACCAGCTATCTCTGGCATTAGCTGTAATTCCAGAAATGAAAGACAGACAAATGGGAACAAACATTGGGAACTGGAGGAATCAGGCTTCTTTAGAGAAACAAAACCACAAACAGGATGAGCAGTTTTTTTGGTTTTTTTTTTTTTTTTTTGTCTTTTTTGTGACCAGCACTCAGCCAGTGAGTGCACCGGCCAGTCCTATATAGGATCCGAACCTGCGGCGGGAGCGTCGCTGCGCTCCCAGTGCCGCACTCTCCTGAGTGCGCCATGGGCTCGGCCTAGGATGAGCAGTTTTAATGAATAACTTCTTACTCCAAAAATGAGAGAGGGTACTTGTCATTTTGACAAAGGGTGAGTTGAAACATTTCACTGTCTCCTGGGTTACCTAGTTAAGATACCTGTGTAGGCTCTGAAGGGAAGATTTGCATTTAGTAGGAGTGAAGAAACATAATAAAAATGGAAAACACCAAATGCTAATTTAATAACCTGTAATGATAAATGCCACAGCACTTGAGAACTCAAAGCTACATGCTTTATGCAATAACCCTAAATGTTTAGGCTGGAGAAAGTCAAGAAAATAGCCTCAATATCTCATATTGTAAGAATTGGGACAGATTATTAAGAACGACTAGAAGCACCATGAATCAGTGGTATTGGCTGGGAAACCAGATGGCAAGTCACAGTAATTTTCTCCCTGTAATCAAATGTTAGTTTCATTTACAAAAAGCTTCCATATGGAATCCTGCCTCAATAAAACATTCTGTGCTAGCCATGGACAATCAATAAGCTTGAGCTAGCCCCTTCTATACAAGGGAGTACACTCATTTCAGAACAGCCCTAAATCTTACATCCTGGCAATAAGTTTCACTTATAGCAATGTTCTGCAGCGAAATGCATCATATTAAATTTTTTGACACTTCCTTTCCCATTTCATTAAGAAATGGATCCACAACTAGAGGCACTGCTTTGGAGTCAGGCTTCCTCTCTGCTGAAACTATTCATCCTATTATTAATATCTCTAGTGATCAAGTCCCATTTCTCCCACCCAGATACCTAAGTAAACACATTATGTAAATAACACAGGGTTGGTTATACACAGGGAGTCATGCTGCCTTCATGCCCACAAGTCGTTTTGTTTTAAAGGCTTCTTTTTCATGTAAAATATATCTCTCAAATGTAGATCTAGAGACTGGACTTGAAGAAATGTGCCTATACATTGCTACGGGCTGTAAAATAATTGCCCAAGAACTCTGCTCCCAAAGGACCAACAAAAGAGCAGGGACTTCTGTGTCCTCACAAAGCAAATTCCTAGAGTCTCTGGAGACAGCTCACAGCCACAAGTCCAAGATGCCTGTGTGGGTCTGGAACAACAGACTCAACCTTGAGCCTTGAGAGTTCTTCCATGCTAGCGACAACCTGCTCCTATGACCTCCTTGACTCTCTGGAGGGTCACTGTTTTGTGCCTTTGTCTGGCAGTAGCATATACAGCATGAATAAGCCCTTACTAGGTGACTTGGGGCTCAAGCAGGAGTAGCACTGACACCCCCAAGAGCCTTTTAGAAATGCAAAAATCTCAGAAAGCTTCTCCAGACCTACAGAGTCAGATTCTTGCATTTTAACAAGATCCCCAGGTGGTGTGCATGACCATTAAAGTCAAAGAAACACTGCCTCAGGCTACATGGCTCCAAGCCCCCACCCTGCACCCCCTGGCATCAAAATGCTTCTTAGCAGCCTCCTAAGTAAGATGGAAGGAAAGTAAGCTCACTTAGTGGGAATTCCAAATAGCTGTCTCACTGTCTAGGTGTATTTGGGGAGGAAGGCATATAAAAATCAGGGATCCTCTTCCAAATGCCTCTGTCCACTCCCTTCACACATCAATCTAATCTACCCATCAGTAAATTCTGTTGGCTCTAGCTGGTACCTATCTGTCTATTCCTCTGTCTGTACTACCACCACCAGTGTCCCAGACACCAATGTCCCTTCACCAGAGCTACCACCACACTTGCCATGCCTCTCCCCATCGTCCATGTACTGTGTGGCAATTAAAGAGATACTTTGACTTTGAGTGCACAAGTCACATCGGCACTGCTCCACTTCTTCCAATGCCTCCCGATGACACCTGGAATAAAATCCTAACTTTGGACCCTGGCCTCCATGGTGCTATAAAATCCCACCCCTGCCCTACTCTCCAACCTCATCTCCTACTACCATCCTCTGTGCTCACCATTCAAGCCACACTGGCCTTCTACCTGTTCTGCAAATGAGTCAAACCTGTTCCCAACCTGACACAATTTTCTATTGTATCTGCCTGGAACATTCTTATCCCAGACCATGACAAGGCCGACTTCTTCTCAACAAACAGGTCTTAGCTCAAATACCCCCTCCTAAGAGAGGCTTTCCTCTCTTTCCATGCCAGTCACTATGTCAACACCCTCTTCTGTCCTCCAAGCATTCTAGTACCTCCCCTGGAAGTGTTCTATCTATTGTATGCTTTTATATCATCTATTCCCCATGAAAGTTCTTTGAAAGCCAAGATTCTGTCTGTCTTTGCTGATTGCCAGTGCTTGCAAGAGTAACTGGCATATAGCAGGAACTTAATATCAATTAGATGGATGGACAGATGAATGGATGGATGAATGCATAAAAAAGTACCGGCCTAAAAGTTCTAGTCCTGTGGTTCTCAATTGTGGCCTCATATTAATTACCTGCAGAAGTTTGAAAAATGTTGATACCAGACTGCTCTGGTCTGAATGTCTGTGTCCCCACAAAATTCATATGTTGAAACCTCATCACCAGTGTGATGGTATTAGGAGGTGGGACCTTTGGAAGGTGATTAGGTCTTAAGGACAGATTCCTCATGAATGGGATTAGTGCCCTTACCAAAAAGGCCCAGAGAACTACCTTGACCCTTTCAGCATGTGAGAACACAGTGAGAAGATGCCATCTACAAACCAGAACGCTGGCCCTCACTACATACCAGATCCGCCAATACCTTGATCTTAGATTTCTCAGCCTTCAGAACTATGACAAATAAATGTTTGTTGTTTATAAGCTATCTAGTCTATGGTATCTTATTATAGCAGCCCAAACTGACTAAGACATAGACCAACTGAATCACAACCTCTGATTACTCTAGAACTGCACTGTCCAACAGGGTAACCACTGGCCACATGTGGCTATAGAAGTTTAAATTAATTAAAATCAAGTAAAATTTAAAATGCAGTTCCTTAGCTGTACTACCCATATGCCAAATGCTGGCTGGCCACACATGGCTAGTGGCTCATGGAACAGCACATGTAAGGCACATTCTATCACTGCAGAAAGCTCTATTGGAAAGTTCTCGCCTCATTATTGAGTCTAATTTATTATGTGGCCATTTATGCACTGAAGAATACTGATTGAGCACCTATTACCAGCCAAGCACCATACTAAGTGCTGGAAATAACAATAATGGAAATAATAACAACGGAAAATACTTCCATAGCACTTAACTATGTACCAGGTATTGTTCTAAGAGCTTAACATATATTAATGCATATCATTTTTGCATTAGCTATATTAAAGGGATACTATTATTATCCCCATTTTACATATGAGGAAATTGAGACACAGAAAGATTTAAGAAACTTGCTGGTGAGTGGTCATAGAGCTGGTGAGTGAAGAGTCAGAATTAGAATCTAGGTCTGTGTTAAATGGACATTTACAAAGAAAGCTGGAAAAGATCGCAGAGATCCTCCGCATTTCTTAGCTGTGATAACAGTCTCGGGCCGACCAAGGGGCTTGCTAGGTGACACACAGAACCAGGGTGTGTGTGGCCAAGGTAAGAGCTCTGCTCCATGCCCAGGCACAACTACGGAGTCATCTGTTCCACCTCCTCCTCGTGGCAGGAACACAGCACAGGGAAACACCATCCAGGCTGGGAAGTTCCTCGAATGCCTTAGATGATAAGGCCTACCTACATTCCAATGACCTTGCTCACGGGTAAACGTGCCTATTCTGGGACAATTCCAGAGGACATGGCAGAAAGAGAGTGGTGCTGGGCAGGGACTCTGCAGATGCCTCCATGTTCTAAGAATCTGCAGTCAGCTCTGTTCTTTGGCTGCTTTTCTCCAAATAGTGACTAAAAACACTGTCCTGATGCATCCCAGGACTCAGGGAGGTAGGCTGATAGAATGAGGACATGGCCTCGGGGTAGATCAACCAGGTTCAATTCAAGAACCATCACCTATTTAAGTAGTAAGATCATGGTGAACCCTCACAGAGCCTGTTTCCTCACTGTGAAATGGTGATATCAGCACTCTACAAGTTGTGACATTTAGACATCCTATCCTACAAGAATCTAATGGGCAAAGGTGGGGAGGGCAGCTTGTCCTTTCAATGTCATAGTGGGATGCTCTCTAACAGACCAACCCAAGGATTATCTATTTATCTAGAACAGGGGTCCGCAAATACGGCCCTTGGCCAAACTCCATTTGCCACCCATTTTTGCAACTGGTGTCACTGGAACACAGCCATGCCCATTTGTGTAGTTATCACGGCTGCATTCCTGCTCAACAGCAGAGCCAAGAGTTGTAAGAGAGTGACAAAGACGCTGGCCTGTGAAGCCTGAAATATTTACTATCGGGCTCTTTCCAGAGTAAGTTTGCCAAGCCCTGATGTAGAGGAATCTACCTCGGTTTGATCTTACCATTTACTATATATTATGAGCTCAGACACTGTGAAGCTACATGTGAGCTTGTAGATTTCTATACAGTAGAAAAGATAAGCCCCAAAGTTACAGTAATATTGCCCTGTAGGACAGTCACTAATTTTGCATCTAACTGTCAGATTGAGTTTCCCAGGAGGCTGACCCTAAAATGTTTCTGAAGGGGTGCTGGTAGAGGCCGATCCCTGCAGAAGAGGGAAGGAAGGAATCAGGACTGGGTAGAGTGAGAAGCTGGGCTGGGGTGAAGTTGACCAGAAGGCTTGGCAGACACCATGGGGAGTTCTGTAAATGGGATGACCCTTGAGAGATCCAAGCAGCCAGTGAGAGGCCCAGCCTTTATACCTGCTCGTAGGTCAGACACTGGGTGCGGGCTGCCCTGCCAGGAAGTCTGACTTCAGCCAAGGTGGCTCTCTTCAGCCAAGGCAACCTCTGAAGGGAGCTGACCACTGAGAGCCTTCTGCTGGCAAAATTCCCAGAAGCTGGGGTACCTGAGGCTGATCTGAAGGGTACATCACCATTGCCCCGCACTTACCTAATGGCTCTCTTCTATCATCCTTTTTTTTTCAAAATGCCTATAAATACCCAGTTCCTCAAATGCTTCTTGAGCTGACTTTACCAACTTCCTGGTTCCCTTATCAATGGATTAAATAAACTATCTGCCTCAGGTTCACTCTGCAATTATATGAGGGGCACATTTTTAACTTTCTCACAATTATTGTTTGATAGAATGCTCACATTCAATGACAATTATCATGATATTATTATAAAGGAGAAAGCCTTTATTTGAAATGAATAGGCAGTCCCACTGAGGGAGGTCTTCATTTCTTCTGAGCTGCACAGACCAGCCAGGACAGTAGAGAGGCACTAGTGAGCCAGGACAGAAAGAGTGCCTTCTGCTCAAAGCTCAGCCTGAATGGGTAGCAGGAGCAGGAGGGAGGCTGCCCACACCAGAACATTCTAGAAAAATAACCAAAGGGGAAACCTGAGGCTAAATCAATCTGTCTTTGGAGTTGGTGTTTGTCCAAGCCTTAAAAGACACAGAGCCCCTATTTGGCTTGTGCTATAGGATGGGAACCAAACAGCATTTTCTCAGGAGTCTAGTTAAGTCTCTTTGAGAAGTAAAATAATAGATACAGCATCTTGACCATCCTTGCTTTGACATGCACAGTGAGAATCAGAATCAGCAAGGCCAGGCATAACATGATGGAGTTCTGGGAAGGCTCTGTAAGTCATGAATAGATGTCAAGGTCTCTGCAAGAGGGAAGTCCAGGGAAGGCTCAGAGAAGACCCAGGATGTAATACATGCTTCCTACAAACAGCACATGACCATGATGACAGATAGCAGGCAACTTAGTTAGAAATACAGCAACAGCAAGAAGATGGAAATGGATGGATATGGGGATGGAGAGATGGATAATTATAAAATAAAGCAAATATAGCAAAATGTTAACTGTAGAATCATCATAGTGGGTATATGGGTATTAAGTGAACAATTCAACTTCTCTTTACCTTTGAAATTTTTCATAATAAAATATTGGGGGAAAATATGTACTGATTTTGCAGAGGGCAAAACATAACCTCAGTCCTTCTATATTCAACGTGTAAAAAGTGTACATACTCACAAAATATACATATTTTTATATATACATATATGTATAATATAGTTGTCAATGAATAAAACACAAACAAATATATGTAGAGTATTGAACATGTAAACAAAAAGAGAGATACTCAATCCAGGTTTATTTTCTGTGTCTAGTGAGAAACTAATGCCACAATGCCTCCTAGACTGCATAATTCTGAAAACTGTAGGCTATCTTTCCCTTAAAGTAAGTTATTCTTAAATGTAACAGGAAGTTGCTCAGGGCAAACAGTATTTATGAACTAGATGTCATAGAATAACAATTCTGAATGATACAAAATGAAATCATTCAAACACCCTGGAAAAAGAACAAAGTTCAAATATCATACTCTCACCTTAACAGCCTGGTTGATTTGCCTGTGCAAATGGCCAGAATGAACATGCAGAAAGCAAGACCTGTCTCTCTTCTTATGTGAGAGCAACACCAGCTCCATCCTATTGTTGTTCAATAGGTAACTGCAGATTCCAGGCGTAATAATTATGCTATACACAACACTAAGTGAGCAGCAACTGCAATGGAAACAACCCTACCTTACAGCAGTTTCTAGGCTAGAAAACTCATAGCATTGTGGTTTATAAGGCATGGAGCCTCAGACTGACATACATGTCTCTCCACCCAGTGCCAAAGGCCACTATATTCCTGGAATGTAAAGAGAGGCAGTGTGAGCTCAGGACCAGAGACCCAGGGAAATGTAAGGGCTGGGAAATGGACAGCAGCCTCAGGGGAGGAAGCAGGGGCATACAGGTGCTGTGAAGCCCACCAAGTGTTGACAATACGCCCCAGCTTCAGCAGGGCTGCCCACAGTCCTTTACTGGTGACAATTTATAACTTACATTTAACTAAGGAGTATGCATCTCCAGTGCTATCAACTCAGTCAAGGAACAATAGGGTTCACTGTGCAGAGAAACAACAATGTCCACTTAGCTGGAATACATTTATTCCATAATAACAAGCACTCCAATGTTTGCTAGCACCGATATTAATAATAAGCAATTGTTACTGAGCATTTATTATGGAGCAGGTACTGTGCTAAGCACTTTTATAGATTAATCCTCCTAATCCTCTTACAACCCTATGAGATAAGTGCTGTCATGACTCCATTTTGCAGAAAAAGAAGCTGAGGTCTCCTGTGCCCAAGGCTACCAGTATGAGGTGGAGCAGGGATTGGAACCCAAGAAGCCTAATTTCAGAGTCACACTAAACACTCTAGCTACGTGTTTGTTGGAAATCAAACAGTTATGCATCTGTCACCTGTATAACCAGAACTGCACAACTGAAATTGAGTGAATGGAGAGCAAAGACCAACAGCAAGTACATCCATAAGGGCCAAAGATACATGCTGAGGATGTAATGGGCGAGCAAGCAGCCCACACTAACTCAACTGGTCAGTCTCTGAACCCACACCCTGTGCCTACCCCATCTCTGGGACAAGGGACATTGGGAGCCCTGCAAAGAAAATATTGACTTCCAGCTCTGACTCTGAGCCAGTCCTTCACTTTGCAAAAGTGAGAGGGCAGGCAGTATTTTCAAATCGGTTAATAAAGCAACCAAACCAAACCACAAACAAGAGCATAATTAAAGCTCTTTTACTTTGGTTTAAAAGTATCTGAAATCTGCCAAGCACAGATCACTACCTAGAGCAAAGGAGCACATCATAAAGTTTGTTCGGCTTTCTCTTTTCCTTCTTGGGACTCTATTTGAGAAAGCTAATTATCTACTGAATGACTATGGTGTGCCAAGAACTGGGCAAGGTGTTTCCCACAAACATTATTTTATTAAATCCTGGCACAAACTGTGTGACGTAAGTATTATTAACTTCAATTTAGAGATACAGAAGGAGATCTTCAGAGAGGTTAAGTAACTTGTCCAAGGGTACACAGCGAATATGGCAGAATGATATTTTAAACCTAGGCAGTTGCATCCAGCCTGGTTTAATTAAACCATGTGACAACCTCAAACATCTTTTATCACAACGACGACAGTCAGAAGACAGGGTAAGAGCAGCAGGCCCTCAAAAGCTCCCAGGATTGAAATCTGTTTATTAGTATGAAGTGGCAAATCACCCGCTGGGTTCTAAAAGGCCGAAGCTGCCAAACCGTTCCAAGATGCCACGATGAGAATGAGCATTGTTTGGCACCAGCTGCTGCAGGGCTCCCATGCACACAGGCAGTACCATGTCACTCAGTGGGGGAGGGTGCCACGAGGTGTATAGGGTTAGCGCTGCAGTGTCTCAGGCAGGCGGCCACAAGCATCCTAAAACTAGCACCTTCGGGTCACTGTTGAGGGAGTTGGGCAGGCAGGGGAATTTGGACAGCAAAAGTCAGGCAGGAGATAGCTCAAGCCATCCTGCACTCTGGGGAAAACAGTAGAGGGCAGGAAAAGGGGTAAAGAAGGACGAGAGTATTCTATATGAGAAAAGGTTAAACTTATTCCTAGGTATTTTTTTTTTTGGTAGCTACTGTAAATGGGCTTGCTCTCTTGATTTCCTTCTCTTCTAGTTCATTGCTGTCGTATATAAATGCTACTGATTTTTGTATATTGATTTTGTATCCTTCGACTTCACTGAATTCATTTATCAGCTTCAGGAGTTTTCTGATAGAGTCTTTAGGTTCTTCTATATATAGGATAAGGAAAGTATTAAAGAATACAGCAAAATGTCATTAACCCATGCATCCATTCCAAATTAACTCTGAATTATAAGTCATTTCTAAACATGTCCATGACCCAGCACTGAAGTAGGCACTTGACAATGACAATGACTCCTGGCCTCCACATTTCAGTCCCCTTGTGCCTGCTCACAAAGGGCCATAAAAGCTGGTGAGGATTCCACTGGGAAATGGAGGCTCAGCCATTATGCAGACACATGCAGAAAGGTGGGGTGGGGAATAAACTCCTGCCCCTTTCCCAGTCAACTGCAATGTCAGCTGTAAGCCAAATTCCTTAACCTCCTGAGCCTGGGATTCTGAACAATAATATATAAATTGCAGAATTAGAAATAGAATGTGTAAGGCAGTTGTCAGCATCTGCCATCTAGCAGGGGCTCATTAAATACCCATTATTACTTTTACAGTCATCTCTTGGTATCAGAGAGGGACTGGTTCCAGGACTACCACCATCCCCTCCTACAAATACCAAAATCCATGGATGCTCAATTCCCTGATATAAAATGGCACAGTATTTGCATATAATCCATGCAATCCTCCCGCATACTCTAAGTCATCTCTAGATTACTTATAATACCTAGTACAATGCTACACATCACTTCATTTGCATGGATGTACTTGGCTCAGGGCAAATTCAAGTTTTGCTTTTTGGAACTTTGAGGAATTTCAGTGCCAAGTTTCTCTCTTGACTTTCAGGACAGCAGATTTCACAAAGGAAGCATTCCAGGCACCTGGCATAAGTAAAACCCACACCATTTACTGTCAGCTGTTAAAAAAAAAAAAAAAAAAAAAAAAAAGCCCAGGGGAAGAGGCAGGATATTTTATTATCAACCAGCCTCAAAGCATCTCGGGAACCTGAAGATTAAGACAAGCCGGCAGAGAGCACTCAGTTCGAATGGCTGGAGCCCATGGCTCCTTCCCACGTCCTTGCCACTCAGCTCTCTGTCTACAGTGGACAGCATCTGCCTCACCTGCACCACGGCTGCTGTCCCTTCTGCTATTTCCTTACTCACCAAGCACTAATGGAGCAGCCCAACCAACTTCTTAAAGAACAAGGTGCTATTACAGCTCCTTGGAGCACCAGGTGATGCCTAATTGCAAAGAAAACTCCAGTTCTTTCCAGTCCATATGTACTGGCTTGGATGAAGTTATACTTACTGCACATATTCAGCAAAGTCAGAGTGGGACTGAGATGTCATACATGGTGGGGGTGGGAGTGGAGGGTGGAAGCCCCCAAATCCTTATTGTATTAGTAAATTTCAAGACTCTCTGCTTGATCGTTCATTCATTTAGCACATATTTACCAAAGGCTACCAAGTTCCCAACCCTGAACTGGGAGTTGTGAACACAGACAGGCAAATGCATGACTTCAACAATATATCATTTAAAAAGTATAAATGGTGTATTCCCAATTCTACTCAGTAAATGCACGTCCTGAAAGCATCCTTGAGAAGGGAGACACAAACTTCCCATCCTCTCACTGAGTGTCAATCCTCACACGCCCTCTCCTTGTGCGTGGGTCCCATCATGCTAAGCAGATCCTAGTCTTCCAAGGTAAGCACAGCTCAGCATGGTCCCTGAATGCACTGCCTTCCTTCTAGGCAACTAAGGAATGTCCTTGGGTAATACCCCACCTACACACAAGGCTGGTCTCACCTGCTGCTTCAGAATCAAATTTTCTAGCCAAACCTTTGCAGAGAGGGGGCTAGAAAAGGTGATGGCCAACTAGGAGGGGACAGGGTTACCCCACTCAAGCATGACATCCCAGGTCAATGCCAAAAGATCATGAGGAGTTTGTCAGGCATAGAAGTCATGTTGCTTGTGTGAAGAAAACCATCCTCTAGAGTCTAGGCCAAAGCAACATGTTTCTGTTTCCCTTCTCAGCCATCTCCACATGTTGCTTATGTACCATGAGGGACCTGCATCCACTGTTCATCTCTGACAGAAAGCCGACTGACAGCGTTGGTATTGAAAGCTTCCGATCCAATACACCAAGAGTCTCTGAGTGGCTTTTAAATCTCCAGTTGCAATGCTAAGAATCCTTCCTTTCTTTAGATCAATGGCTTAAATAGCAGAGGACAATTTATGCCAATTGCATAAAATGTAGGATAAAGAAAAATCTTTCTATAGGAGAGAGCAACATCAAATCACTGGGTCTGCTGGTTCAGGCCACTTCCCCATTAACCTCAAACCAGAAACTCAGACCTGCAGCTGGTTTTGGTGTTTAAATTCTGTCACACGATTGGTTAAACAATGCTGGACCATATTTTTTTAAAAGGCCAGGTTAAAAAGAAAAAAAAATAAAAGACATACATACATACATACATACATACATAAATGTCCAAGTGGAATAGTTTTTAAAATGAACATCAATCAATGAGACCAAGGAAAACATTCCTCTGCTTTTTGTCCCAGAACAAGAGTTTAGGTTTTGATGTTCCCCAAAACCGTGAGAGGGGCCAGGCGGGCCAAGCAGCTGGTGTGAAGTCTCCCTTTACCATGGGCTCTTCAAGAAACGTACCTTCTTCCATCGCTCTTGTAAGAGAAAGGCAGATGCCCAAATGCGGGTCTCAGAGCACACAGCACTTCGGCTCTCCTCTGTGAGAAAACTCACTCTATCCGAAACCAAGCCTCATCCTGAAAGGAGACACATCACCAGCTCGGGGCTTCAGCCAGCTCTCTCCACCGCATCCCACCACTCTCAATAATTTGGGCCTTACTTCTTCTGGAGAAGACTTGCTCAAAACTCCAGAGGATAATCCTAGACAGAGACTTGGGTCCCCTCACAGAGCTCCCTGACTGTATGCTTTTAGGATCCCATCAGTCCTCTCCCAAATACTTTTGTTTAAAGGATAAGTGCAACCCCAGTGTCTTTCAGAGGGTGCATGGTTAAACTAATGGTACTTCCATACTAGGGGATGTCACTCAGCAATAAAAAAGAATTAATTATACATGCAACGACTCAAGAAATTTGTGCTGAATGAGAAAAAAAAAAAACAATCTCAAAAGGTTACATGCTGCATGATTCCATTTATGTACGTTCTTAAGATGTCAACATGAGAGAGAGGGAGAATAGATTAGTGGTGCCCTGGGGTTAGGGAGCAGGGGAGGGTGTGGCTACAAAACAGTGGCAGGTAGAACTATTCTCCATCTCGACTGTGGTGGTGGCCACACTAATCTACACATGTGATGAAAATGCAAAGAACTAAATACACACACACACACACACACACACACACACACAGATGAGTGCAGGTACAATCAAGGAAAACTGCAGGTGAACTCTATCACCATCAGTTTCCTGACTGTGGCATTATACTACAGTTTTGTAAGATGTTCCCATTAGGAGAGATTGGGTAAAGAACATACACAATTACTTTGTATTATTTCTTACAACTGCATGTGAATATACAATTATCTCAAAATAAAAAGTTAAAGAAACACACACACACACACACACACACACGAGGGTACTTCACAAAGTGTGTGGAAAAACAGAATTATAAGATAAAACGAATCTTTCCCCATCTGGAGCACTTTTTCCTTCCAAAGAGATACAACAGAAGGGGAACGCAGGCCAGCTTCATTCAGACATTGTGTAGAGCCCCAAGCATCTTATTAAAGAGATCCAGGTGCCCTGCCTGGGACTCAACCGCGCCACCTCCGCTGCCACACACAACTGCAGGCACGTAAAATCTCCATCTGAAGCCTCTGAGACCTTTGGCACCTCTTCATCGATCTTGTTAAGAGTTTGGTTGCACATCAGAATTGAACAACCACTACCTGGAACACAAGATTCACTCCGAAAGCCAAAGACCTCTCCTATAACAGTATCTCTATAGGGGGGAAATGGACCATTAGCTTATATAAACTACACCTCTATAAGGACATCTATGCATTCACAATAACCAGGATCCTACCTTTAAACAAATTATGCACTGAGCAGTTAGAACAATTGTATGTATCCCCCTGACCATCCTTTTTCTCTCCTTTGTGTTTTTTTTCTTAATTCTCAGCCATATTTTTGTTCGCAACCTAAAAAACACACAAATACTAACTTTTGTTACGTTCACATCTATCAGGCTAGCTACCATTGTATAAGCCCACATCATCTCATTATCTCCCCCAAGTGTCGCACAAATTTCAAACCATTAAATAAAATGGTTTTATACTGTCCTTGTGGATGTTACAAACCCTCACCCCCCACCAATGATATCACTGTTTCCATAGTAACTAATGTACTTTAAAGTGGAAAATGCAGATGGTGGCTTTAAAAAAAAAAAAAAGGCAGACAAAACAAGTGATAGAAACCAAGCATATCACAGTGTAAGTGGTGGTGCAGGATGTACCTGCATTATGGGCATCAGCTCAGGGACAAACAATGAATATTTCAGTAGAGCCCTTATGCTAACAGATATTCTATACAACAGTGGCTTATCAAATTACACCACTGCCTTTGGAAAAGTGGCTTCCCAACTCAATGAGCTAACCCCTCGGACTTTGCATGTAGGTAAAAGTGTGTGTCCAAAAGCATGAGTGCGGATCACAGGCTGATTTTCAAAATAGAGTCACATACTTTATAGACATGTCGTAATCATACCTGAGAATAGCAATTTCAAAAATAGGTGAACGCCAGGAAGAAAGAATGTAATTGCTCACAAGAGACAGATGGAGAAAACGGGTAGAGATTTTTAAAAAGGCCCAATTCCTATTTCCTAAATGTAAGAAAAATATATGAAACCTCCATGAAATGCAACATTTCTTTTTAAGCACGAGGCCCTTTTAATGAAACAGGTATTTTTTCAGTTACTGTATTTCACTGATGTCTATGAATGAAAACTTTTCTGGGCATGAAAATCCATGCTCTGCATTGTGAGGAAGGCAGCGAGGAGGTGACAATTCTCTACGGTTTGACACAAAACTAGAATCTGGTTTTAAAACACAAAAGAGTAGGGTGGGAATGTTGATCTGCCCCTGTTAAAATGCCATTCCTAATACATCTGCGCACTGAACAGAAGCATCAAGTAGACCATCATCCAGTGTCTGGAAGACCATGAGATGACACCATGCCCTGCAAACAGTCAACAAGCTCATTTCTTCCGATGGCATTTGGCTACTACCAAGGATGATGAGCACCTCTTGTGTCCTGGAGACCATGAAAACATGTCTACATCCACTCCCTGCTTAAGATGTCACATGGTGATGGTTTTATTTCTGGGATGCTAGATTTTGCCTCAAAAATTTTACCAGCACAGTTTTCTGTGCTCCTGCCCAGCCTCACCTCCAGGAAGGCTTTGAGATTCTAGCCTTTCCACAGGACAGTCTCTGTACGGCCCTACCTAGTAAAATGGGAGACTGGAGAGGTTAATCCATCCACACACCTTCCTCCCTAAGCTCTGGCTGCAACCTCACATCAGACTATGGGTCTCAAATTGCTGTGAGGATCGCTTAGCTTCTATCTTCCTAAAACATCTCTTTTACAGGTCACACCACTCTTTGCAGGAACCTATAATGACTCCTCCTCTAGACTGAGCCTAGAATTCAAGGCCCTCCCTTATCTGACTGGCACTTCCATCCAATGAGGACATCTTCCTTCCTCTTCCCAAGGGAACTTCCCTGAGATACCTTCTTAGAGCACACCTTGGAGCCTCTAGAAGCTGCTGAGCCTCTGTTTCTGCAGGATCCACTTGAATTTTCCCCTCTGTGGCTTCAAGGGGCTTTCCCACCTCCACAAAGAGACTCATATTCAGCCACCCACACTCACTCTTTCAAGAATACCAGACATTGCTCTGATGTCATCAGCACAAGTTTTGAGAAAAGTACTATGACATAAGCGCCTCTGCAAAGGAGCTTTCTTTGTGTTTTGATATGCGTCATCCCCAGTGTCTAGGAGAGTGCCTGGCAAATCACAGAAGCTTGATAAATAGGTCTTCAATTAATAAGGTAGCTTCGAAGAACATAGGCATCATAAAATGGTTAAGGGTAAGAGAGAGAAGAGAGTGGGGTCTGATATCAAAATAAAAAAACATATACAAGGACACCTGCCATTGTCAGTTTTAGAGGCTTCACACATAATTAATTAAAAGATTAAATAGTTGTTCAAGTGGTTAGAAGACAAACTAAACTGTAAGGGAAAAGATTCTTCCCACATCAGAATTAAATTTAATGCATCAGATCAATAAAAACTACCTTAAAGATCGGGAAATAAATCAAGTAATATAAGCTACACATAATAGAGAATGACTTTAGGAAAGTGGTCTGTTTCTGTCCAACTGTAGAAGGAACATATGGAAATGAGATTTCTCATTCAGTGGATTTGAATCAGATCCATTTGGGTCAACCAAAAGGACCCTACACAAACTGGCAAAAGTAAAATCTCTATAATTAGCTGTTAGAGTTCATGGGCCAGCAGTGCAAAGAGAGGGAAGGTCTGTGGCCCTGAAGAGCACCTCTCCACACTGCCCATATCCACGCAGGCGCAGAGCGCAGTGCAAAGGAACTCCCTGCAGAGTCACGTGGAAGGTATCGTGGGAAACACAAGCAGGCCTATTCAAGGGACTGGTTGGGAGAAAAGGCCCACAAGTAAAGGGAACAGCTCCAATTTGGGGACCTTCAGAACTACCACTGGCCCAGCTGAGAGAAGCCACGAACACACAGGTGCCTTTTGCCAGCCTAAGATCTGCAGGAGGGGGCCTGCACAGAGGAGGGAGTCAGTGTTTGCCTCTGGGTAGAAAAGACTGGGAAGGCTGGAAAAGACCACCACTAGGAATGAAAGCTGAGGGCAGGAATTTAATAGGAGGCAGCATCTTATCTGGGGAGCTGGGACCCACAGATCTGAGACCACAACTCTAAGAATTCTTTCAAACTCTAAAGCAGGGGTCAGCAAACTGTCTGTAAAAGGCCAGATAGTAGATACTTTAGGCTTTGCAGGCCATATTACTTGCAGGCCATATGGTCTCTGTCAGATGATAATAATATAAAAATGAATCGGAGTGGCTGTGTTCCAATAAAATTTGACTTACGAAAGCAGATGGCAGGCTGGCTGTGGCCCGCAGGCTGTGGTTTGCCAAGCCCTGCTCTAGAAGCATTGTTGATCCTCCTCGTTTGCTAGTGATGTTCAGTTTCCCTGGTATTTCCCCACAGGGGGTCACAGCAAAACCTTCAGAGCAAAAAGGGCCCCATGAAAGGGAGGACAGATAATGCACTAGGCATCGTCCTAACTGCTTCACATGTGGGAAGTCATTTCATGTTCAGATCAACCCTCCATGGTGGGGACTGTTATCGT
Organism: Cynocephalus volans; assembly: GCF_027409185.1. Classification (NCBI taxonomy): domain Eukaryota; kingdom Metazoa; phylum Chordata; class Mammalia; order Dermoptera; family Cynocephalidae; genus Cynocephalus; species Cynocephalus volans. The sequence goes on from NC_084462.1 coordinate 51,231,140, forward strand.
CCCCAAGTTACAGATGAGGAAACTGCAGGCCAAAGTGTGAGGACTCCACCCAGAGTCAGACACAACAGGCAAGGCTGGGATTGAGATCCAGGCAGTCTCTCCACACAGTCAAGTTCTTATCCCGTGGATATGATGAACAACTGGAGAGCACCTGACACCATGCTGTCTAACCTGGGGGGAACACCATGACCATGGTGGGGGGTTGGGGGGAAAAGGGTTGGGGTTGAGAGGAAAGGGAAGGCAGAGGAGCCAGGCCTGGGAAGTGGCTTTGTAACAGAAGTACAACTAGGGTCCCCAACACTGAGTTACAAAGTGGGGACAGCACTGCTCCCTCTGAAGGACTAAATGAGATAATAACTGTCCAGTACTCCATGCAGTGCCAGGCACAGAGCAAATGTTCAATGAACAGTAGAAATGACTATTATTGGTAACCAAGCTAGCACCTGCTCAGGATTTTGGCAACTGCCTCATCTGTTAAAAAATGCCAACAGATTGTTTGCCAACGCAAGAAAGCTAATGTCCCTTTCATATGGAGAGGGCTAGCTAGCTACCACCCCCCACCTAAACCTAATGGTCAGCTCTGGAATCGTGAAGAGGGGTCAACCAGATATTTTAATAGGAAGTACTTAGTAGAATTCCTAACCAGTTATTTAATATAATCAAGCAAAACAAATCTAGTCAAGCAAAAACTAACTTCCAATGTACAAGAAGTACAGAAAACAGAGGACAAGTCAGATCAAACCGCAAGGAAATAATCAGATAATTCCAGGATGTGGAACATTCTATAGAATGTTCTGTAGAATGACAAATGGTCTGACTGCTTCAAAGAGTCAAGGTAGCAGGGTAAAGTGGGGGAAATACTCTAGATTAAAAGAGAATGAAAGTTGTACGCACATGATCATCACAGCATTATTCACAGCAGCTAATATGTGGAAGCAGCCCAAGTGTCCATAGGCACATGAATGGATAAGCAAAATGTGTTCTATACATACAATGGAATGTTATTCAGCCTTAAAAGGGAAGCAGATTATGACACGTTACAACATGAATGCACCTTAAGGACACTATGCTAAGTGAAATAAGCCAGTCACAAGAGGACAAATACTGTATGATTCCACTTATATTAGGTATCTTGAGGTGTCAAATTCAGAGACAGAAAATAGAATGATGGCTGCCAGGGCTAGGGGGAGGACAGAATAGAGAGTCAGTGTGATGGGTACAGAGTTTCAGTTTTGTAAGACAAAAAGAGTTCTGGAGATGGAGGGTGGGGATGGTTACGCAACCCTGTGAATGTACTCATACCACTGAGCTCAGGGTACACTTAAAAATGGTTAAGATGGTAAATTTTACATTATGTGTATTTGGCCACAATTTAAAAAAATGAAAGAAAAAGAGACTGAAAGTCTTATAACAAGTGAAATGCATGATCTTTAATTGATTTCAGGCTGGTTAGAAGACAGATACAGAGTTCTAGAGAAAGGGCTAGGTATAGAGCTAGCAACGGCAGCAGCAACAGAGAGATTTGGGGAACATTTGGAGAAATATGAATATGTAGGGGATATTAGTTGAAATTAGGGAGTAGTAAATTTTGATGAGTGATAATAGGGTGTGGTGTTATAGGGAAATAACCATATATCACGGAGAGGCATACTGAAGTACTTAGGTGTGACCTGTCATCGTTTTTATAAGCTACTTTAAAATGGTTCTGAAGAAAAAGGCACATATACATCTGTGTGTATGGGTGTTTGTACATTATGTGAAGCAGCTGTACCAAATGCTAACAATCATTCATTCCTAGGTGGTGAGTACATGGGTACAGTGCTCACTGTACTATAATTTCCACTTTTTTGTTTTGTGTGGGAAGTCGTAATAGAGCACTTAAGGTAGAAATGGGACAAGTTTGCCCCACGTGCCTCCCTGGGTTGCTGTCATTCTGAAATGATGTGACATAATCCATGACAACCCATTCAACATTCCACACGTGTGCCATGGCACTGTACCCAGTTTTGGGTACAGTGAGAAAGAAAACTGAGACCCACAGGAAAGAGATGACTCTCCCACCAGAAGTCTTTTCGTAAACATCAGCATGTCACTCTTGGTAAGTCCCATGGAATACTTTTTGAATAAAGTAAACAAGATTTTGTACTAAGATTCTGAAAAATGACCGTTTGTTGAAGAAGTAAACACTCATTAGAGTGTCTGATCATGCTGGCGGCGAGCACTCTGTAATTTTGTGGGAGTTGTTATGGCAGAATTATTACATAATGGCCCTGGTTTTTAGTGGCTGGCTGTCCGGATGGAGAACACAGGCGGGGCCGAGTGCACAGGTAACAGCACACCGAGAGCAGGGGCCCTGCGACCCACTGTGGGCCTACAACGGCTCTGTTCAGAAACTCGCATCATGGCAGATGCCACCATGCCCTGAAGGGGAAGAGGGACAGATAACGCTGGCTGTCCAGTTCTCTGGCTCAGTGAAGCCATGTTCATGTTCATTACCTCAGTTTAAAAAAAAATGGTTTTTAAAAAGAGAATAGTACAGTGCTCTCTGTCACAAGTAGTAACAAGTTAAAACAGCATCAAACCACTCAACAGGCTCAGGCATTCAATGCAGCTTTTGAGGAGGTGTGGTATGAGGAGACAGAAGGGACTTGGGCACAAGGCAGGATGGAGAGGCCCAGGACCGAGCATGGGCAGGGTCAACTCTGGCAAGTTCTTTAACTTTTCTGAGCCCTAGTTCCCTAGTCTGTAAAACAGAAATGGTGGCATCTACTTCACAGGATTTCTGTGAGAGTTTAATCAGGCCATTTATGTACTTCCCAGCATACACCACATCCTCAAAATGTCAATTCCCCTTTCCACCAAGGGTTCCACGTTGACTCCCTCCTCTTTTGTGGCTACTCTCTTTAAAAATCTCATTGCCCCATTTTGTAATTCGGGAAAACAAAGCAAGGAAAAGCAAGGAGAAACCAGAATTTTTATCAGCAAAACAAAACTGCAAGCAACCTATTGTACAGACATGGGACAGAGTGCAATGGAATACAGTGGAATATTATGCAATCTTTCTAAATGGTGCTAGATGCTTCCCAATTAAAACGGTAGAGTTAAACTTCCCTACAAAGTGTCACTCTTCCCAAATCTGAACCCCCAAAAAATGCAAAGCAAAAGTAAAATATTCACCAGCCAATAAACAAACAAGAAAATTAGCCCAAACCACTGTCATAAAACTCAAAACGTGCCTGTCAAAGAAAGTAAAGGAAGAATGGAACAGAGTGCCCACAGCCCTGCACCTAGCACCATCAAGAAGATCAAACAGTGAATGAATAAAAATCTGAGCTTGTTCATTAATATATCCAAATCTGCAGAAAAACAACCTGAATTTACCCATAGATTCCCCTCTTCTGACTAAGGAAGAGTGAACAAATTTACTGGGGAGAAGAGGATGAAATGAGGCCTTGAACCCTGGTGCTGATTATTTCTACTGGAAGGAACTGAAAGCTCAGGAATCCATAACAGTGAAGTTCAGGGCTAACCGAGGCCAGGGAATACTATCCAAAGATATGCGGTGTGTGCCCCCACACAGGAAGCCTGAATCCACTCAACAGGACCTTTAAAAGATCCCAGAAGCAAAAGCCAAGCGACATCTTCTAGCCAAGACTACTCAGCACCCAGCACAACAGCTGTAGCTCAGCTCCCCCTGGCCACTTCGTGTGTCTTCAGGCTACAGAAAGCATGGACACAAACTAAAAACCAGACTTCAGCTGGGGGCAAGGGAGAAGAAAAAGAGAGCCTTCAAGTCAAGAAGTCAAGCAAAGACCTGGGCTCACTTACTCAGGCAAGAATAAAATGAAAAAAACAAGTAAACATTTATAAACACAGACTCCTTGAAAAAGGCAGGAAAGCAATACTGTAGCAAATACAAAGAACTTGGCTAAGAGAAAACTTAACCCGAGAAAAGGAGGATTCCTCCCAAAAGATCTTGGAGGCATAGAACTTGAAAAGAATGAGTTCAATACATCGAGAACTCAAAGGCAACATTAAAAAAAAATCTTAAAAACAGTAAGATGGTAAACCTAAAGAAATAAATTGCGCATTAAAATTAACACTAGAAAATGAATGTATGAAATAGAATCTACAGAGAACTAAAGATGGCTTAAAATCAATTTACTGACTAGAGAAAAGCTAAAAATAAACAGTGAACATAGATAACAAGGAGGAATTGGAGTAATCAAAGCAAAGCAAACAACTATGGAGTTCAAAGACAATCTGTATTAGTCCGTTTCTTGATGCTTGTAATAAAATACCTGGAACTGGGTACTTTGTAAGAAAACAAAATTCATTGCTTACAGTTTCAGAGGCTGGGAAGTCCGAAGTCCAGGGAACACACCTAGTGAAGGTCTTCTTTGGTGGGGGGTAGGGGTCTCACATGGCCGAAAATGGCAGAGCAGAGAGAGTAATAGCTCCTCATGTGCTCTATTCTTAAAGCCCTCAGAACCACAACTCTGACCACCATTATTAGTTCATTCACTACAGCATGGTCCTACAATCTAATCATCTCTTCAAGGCCCCACTTTTCAATTACCATAATAGGATTTCCCACCCTCAACACTTACAGTGGGGATTAAGCCTCAATGGGGTTGGAGGCATCCAATTTACAGCACAATCTAACATACAGATAATTGGTGTCCTTACAGCAGAGAACTCACTGCACAAAACCAAGAAAGTGTTCAGACAGACGGTACAAGAATATTCTCCTGAAATGAATAAAGAATTGAATCTGTTGTCTAAAAGAACACATTAAGGGCCGAGCCCGTGGCGCACTCAGGAGAGTGCGGCGCTGGGAGCGCAGCGACACTCCCGCCGCGGGTTCGGATCCTATATAGGAATGGCTGGTGCACTCACTGGCTGAGTGCCGGTCACGGAAAAGACAAAAAATAAATAAATAAATAAATTAATTAAAAAAATAAAAATAAAAGAACACATTAAGTTCTAAAATATATGACACACATCATGCAGCAGTAATATATATTGGGACTAAGTTATATGTCAAATTAAGAAAAAGATTCCTCAGGCATCTAATCTACAGGCAAATAACCTATAAAGGGGAAAAAAAAAAAAATCAGGCTAGCCTTGGACTCTTCTACAGCAACATTCAACAGTAGAAGACAGTGACTTCTTTCAAGTTTTACTGAAGTCTTCTGTTAAATACCAGTGAAATTAAATTTACTACTTTGTATTTTAAGAACATATATTTTATAAAGTGCATCTAACCAGCCAGCCATTTTTCCATGTATAAGAATGGAAAGAACTCTGAAATGATAGACTCCTAACTATAATTACAAGGGGGACTTATTCTCTCCTCCTCCCTGAATTCACACCTTGACCCATTGTATAGGAACTCCATCTCAAAGTAACAGAAAAAACATCTGTTCTTCTGACTTCCTCACTCAATCCTCCCATGAGCAACTTATCCAACTGGTAAAATTGCAAGTAGGGCAGGCTTGCCTTGACCTCTTCCTTTTCTTCTCCTTCTGGAAACAGTCCTCTTGGTGCACTCATTCCCTGCTCCTTTAGCAGGTAAGCTTACCTGAGCAGGTGTGCACCTGCAAGGACAAAGCCTGAAGTTCTGACTAGGTGAGTTTTATTCTGGGGACAAAGTAATGAAAAGCCTGAATCTGGCCACAAACTGAGTTTTCCAATCCAAACTCCAAATTTTTCCACACAAACCTCAAGATATTTTAATACCCCTGTGGCTGGCTGGTATGTCTATTTCTCAATTGATTCTTAATCAGAAGGGGTGTGGGGTGTGGGCAGAAAAGAAGGTGTGATTAATTATCACTCCTGCAACCCCAGCATCAGTCATGATTATTTCTCGATGATTGGGAATTTTTTAAAATACCTTTTTCTGAACTTTTCTTCATGAGTATGTATTTGTTTTATATAAACAATTTTGTATTATTTTTATAAAAACAATAGGTCATTTTTCTTTAAAAGCATGCCACCAGAGAAGAACTGTTATTGTTTCTGTTGTTACAGACAAGTGATCACAATGGTATAAGAGAAAGAGCAGGATCTTAAACAGAGTGTACAGTGAGATCCAATTTTATTATTATTCTTAGTTTTTAAATCACAATAGTCACAAATACTGCAGAGGCATGGGCTAAGCACTTAGGACAGATTATCTCATTTAGTATTCACAAGATCACTTGAAGTAGGTATAAATATCATCTCATTCTTAGAAATGAGGAAATTAAGAATTAGAAAAAATAATTTGCCCAAAGCCACACAGGACTAATAAGCAGCAGACATGGACTTCAAAGACCTCAAAGTCCATATCATTTTCTTCTGGTCCTCGAAGTCACGTATCAACATGGGTAGGCAGACAGAGATTTAGAGGACACACACCAAAATGTTGAGAGTTTATCTCCATTCTTGGGATTATGAATGATTTTTACTCCTTTTTTATTTGTCTCTATGTTTATCTATTCTTACAAATTGCAAACAAGACATGTATTCCTTTTGTAATAATTAAAACAGTAATTTCTCTGTATTAAGGAAAAAAGCCACAAGCATGAACTTGAAATTCAAGCTTGTGGTAGAGCCAAGTGATATGTATATTAATAGATACACACAGGAGGCTCACAGGGCTCTCTAGCCAGCTCGGCCAGTGCGTGGATCGGCGGCCATCCAAGGGCCACAGGTTTGGAGCAACAGGTCAGAAATGCATCCTGGCATGACTCCATACACCCTTCTACACAGGCCTTGAAGCTAAACGAGACCACCTCAGTAAACCCCCTACTGGCCACCTGGTCCCCAGATCATCCGGGGCCTCATCCCCAAAATCAGTGCTGTTTTCAGGCAGGCTTCTCTCTCAGGCTCTAATTACTATCTATTCCGAGGAGGAGTGCCCCTTCTCAGCAGCTTGCCAGGTTGTTCTCAAGGAGAACAGGAGGGGAATTTGAATGGCCTCCATCCAATTTTTAAACTATAAACTGCACGCCCACTTTTTGTTTGGAGACAGTTCCTGAGTGTGAACACAGTTTGTTCTGTTACCAGCTCTCAAGTTATCCAGAACTGATACATCCAAGGCCAAGCTCAAGTGTTAAGAAAAAAAGTCAAATAGGATATGACCTTTCCTAATTTTAGCTCATCTTGCAGAAACCTTACTTCGTAGATAACTCAAAAGAGAGATTCAGTATAGAGTTGTCTCCGTGTCCTCAGGACCAGGAGCCTAAACAAGAGATCCTACAGCTCCTCTCCTCTTGCGCTGCCCCTGTCCTGGTGAGCACAAGGTTCTGGGACAACCCAGTGGCCCATGGGTCACATTGTGTGATGAAGCCAGGGTGGCTTCTAGCTGAGTCTAAGCATGCCTTGGATGCGGCGTCCCTCCACGGCCTGGCAGACTAGCTTTTAGCAGCACTTTACCACACCACTTCAAAGCTGGGGGTGGAGGGATAGAAGCTTTGCCAAGAGAGGTGCCAACAGCACCCACACTGCTAACTGGAGTGGAGACTCCATGGTGCCAGCCCTCATGTGCCCCTGTGTAGCTGTGACCCAGGGTTCCCAGCCTGCCCCTTCTACATCGTAGACCTCCCAGGCCCACCCTGCCTCTGAGGGCTCTCCCAGCCAGCCTCTTACCAACTCTACATCTGACACCGTGCTACTTTTGGATCAACCCCAACCAGGGTTGAGAAAATTGTTTTACACCTCCCAACATTGTGCTTCTATTATCAGATACCACACTGTCCTGTGTAACACAAATGGACTAGTCTCAAGGCTCCAGGAGGGCTCAGCCACTGCCTTGCCCAGGACCTGAAACATTCTAATGAATGAGTCATTAATGAAAAAAATCACAAACATGCCATCTCCCCCACCAGGATATATAAACTCCATGAGGGCCAAGAACACCCCTTATTCAACTCTACATTGCTTGCAGCACTTAAGGAAGTTGTCAAAGTTAATTAGTTTGGCAGAGACCAAGTTGACATTTCTTTTAAAAGGAGCCTGTTCCCACCCCCACTAATAAAAACCATGGAGACGGATGAGATTAGAATGCAGGTGTCTGGTCATAATGTAACACATACCTGGCTGAATCAGAGACTGGCTGGCACAGGACCTAGTGATAATGTCTCTTTCAGTCTCACAAAATCAGATAGGGCTTCAGGGAGGAGACAGAGCCAGCTGGAAATTCTACTAGGCCTGGTTCCTGCTAAAGAATCCTGGGTGTGAGGGGTGGGATCGTGTACGAGTACACATGTGCATACACACATAAACATGCACACACAATACATACAGACAGACATAATGCTCATCCACATGTATGTCTAGGATTTTTTACATGCACTACCCTTAATCAGATGACATGATCATTCAGTCCAATCCCTGATTCAGCTAAACCCAGAAAGAGGAAAGAACTTGTTCAGACCTACTCAGTAATCCAGACAGGTTCACATCCACAAGCCTAACCACCACCATCCCAGAGAGGAGCACGGTCATCTTCTTACAGAAAGAACAAGGGTTGTCAGCATTTCTTCAAACAGGGCTTCCAGGTATGAATGACTTTCTTAAAATATCCCATAATCCTCATGCCCAACCCAAAACCCTTAAGAGGGCAAAGAGTTTGCATTTTTTCTTCGTACTGTTTTAGGGTCCCTTGCTCTTTTTCTTCCCTGGTGTTATGGGTTAAACTGTGTCCCCCAAAAAGATACGTTGAAGTCCTAACTCCCAGTTCCTGTGAACATGACCTTATTGGGAAACAAGCTCTTAGCAGATGTAAGCAAGTTAAGATGAGATCATTGGGTCAATATGACTGGTGTCCTTACAAGGAGAGGAGAAGAGAAAGACGGGGGAAATGTCACATGATGACAGAGGCAGAGACTGGAGTGACATAGCTGCAAGCTAAGGAAGACCAAGGGTCAAAGGCCACCCATCCCCAGAAGCAAGGCAGGGGCAAGGGAGGATTCCACCCAGAGGCTCAGAGGAAGCAGGGCCCTGCTGACACCTCAGTCTCAGACACCCAGCCTCCAGGACTGTGAAATAAACCCATTGTTCTGAGCCACCTAGTTTGTGGTCATTTGTTATGGCAGCCCTAGGAAATGAATATACTCACCCTCTCACCTCTGCACCCATGTCCAACCCACCATCAACGGATAAACTATAAGTCACCTTTGCTCTCTCTCTATAAATATATATATATATATATATATAGTAAATCATGCACAAGCTGATTTTAGTCTAACGTCTGAGATATTGAAAATGTTACAGAATGACCCTACTATCCTAAGAATGCTACAAAAGGAAAGGTTTAAATAAAACATGAATGCTCCACTCCCACCACCCCAGCTCCCAAATAAAAATACGAGAGCTCAGAACTTGGTCCAGGAAGGCGAGAATTAACATACAGTCCATGATGAAAGGTGGAATTGGATCTGCAAGGCTGCAGGGGCCAAGAGCCCAGCTGCACTACCTCCTGAATAAGCATGGTGGGAAGCCAGCAAAAGAAGGAGCTGGAAGGACATCTAACACTGCCCCTGGCACGAGCCTAGCATGACAGTCCCCTGCAGAAGTGACCTGAGTTTTGACTCCTAGGAGCACCCTCCCAGAGGCCCACCCATTTGACTGTAACATCCCTCCAGGGTTGGTGACGCATGACACTGATGGGGTCAGGGGCTCCCGGAGGGAGTAAGAATGAAAGGAATGAATGACCACCGGGAGGCAATAGAGCTGACTGACCACCTGTGACCACTGCAGCCTGGCTCACTGGGCGCAAAGAGAAAAGCAGCCACAAAGATGACAGACCTGAACACCAGAACACTCAGCTTGTCTTTTGGGGGATCTGAAATGTTTTACTTGTCACACTGAGTAGTCTCCCCAGTAGCCTTGGGAGCCATGAGCCCTTGAATTATTTTTAATTACTGTCCTGTATTTTTAAATATAAAAGTATTCCTCAATGAAATCAAAAGTACTGAAAGGCAAATAAATAGAAATATATTTTTATGAGTTCACTAAATTAAGGATAGGTATGGTGCCTAGTAGGAAACACTGAGCCTATAAAAAAAAGAGGGGGAATGTTTTAAAAGTAAAATGAGAAACAAGTGATTTTTTCCAGCATTCGCCAAAACAACATTTTTATTTATACTCATCTATGTTTATAATCATTATTTCTGAAAATAAAACGATTGTCTCTGCTTCCTGCTTACCTGCTCACACCTGCTATAATGTGGGCTGGCTCTGGAGGGTGGGGCTGCACATTTGGGTAAGTGGCTTAATTCTGTGCCCTGATTTTTGCCTAAGATGAAAGCAACAAATGCAGAGATTCTGCAATGTCATATTTAAGAAGCTCTAAGAACGGGGTCTTCCAATAACAGACCAAGGCCAACCTTGGGACACAGAGACAAAATGCCTATTGGACAATCAATTCCACCTGTGTACCTCAAGAAGACAAACGGGGCTGCATCTGGATTCAGCCCAAGTGCTGCTGGCTCCATGTGCCACTCTGAGCCTGGGTACAGCAAGGGCAACCTCTCCATCTGCTCCCATCAACTGCAAGCTGCAAAGCTGCAAAACTGCTCGCTGACTTTTTGATCTATTTATATGCATATCCTTGATGCATATATACATCTTGGCAAAGGTAAGAGGAAGGTGCTAATTTATGTTTTTTGTTTCAAAAAGATATCCTGCTTTGGCTGGCTGAGAAATGTGTTGTTGGCATGTTAAGCCTCCCAACTATGTATTTACCAGCACTGGGGAGGCAACCCAACATGCCATGGAATAAACCAGGAGTCTTGCCCTAAATTTCCTGCATGAGGACAGGAGAGGCCTGTCTGAAGTTGTTCTATATCTACTGCAGTGGGTCTAGCTTCCTCTGAGTCTCTTCTCCCCAGTCCTCACTCTGGCCAAAAAATAAGCTCCTTGCCTACATTTCAGGAGGAGGCTGGAAATCCAAACTCGACCGTGCAGCGTGCTGCGCACCCCACGCATGTATAGCTTTGAGAAGAGGATGGTGTGATGTGCCACATTGGAACACATGCAGGTTATGCAAATTACCCAAGACACAGCAAATCCCAAGTGCCATCACTGCAGTGCTTCGGGAAATGAAATGGCCCAAGGACGGTGTGTGTCACAATCAACAGTGGTTGTACTTACAGACATCCCACTGAACTGCAGAAGCCATCTCTAAAGCCCACTTTAGGCAAGCCTGCCCTCCACAAGCTTGAGAACTGCAGTGACCACAGGACCAGGACAAGTCCTGTGCATTCTTAGAGGAAAGGGGAATGGGGGCCAAGTTCCAGTGGGATGGCTCAATGTGGCTCTGTGGATCTACTCCAAATAATTCTCTGACCCAAAAGCCAACAGAGAGATCAGCTAATCAACACCATTCTTTATTCTACAGGTTGGATCACAATAATTGAATCTTACATAATAAAAACATGTGGGTCCATGCTACTTAGAAATTTTCATCTTCATTAAGGGAATTCTTAGCAGAGTAAACACAAGATTTCAGGTACGGTATTTTAAAGCTTATATAATCAGTTGAGGGCAGCTTTCCAATTTCAACTTGCTTATATTCAAGGCGGTAGTTTCTTACTCTTTTTTTTTTTTTTTTTTTTGTCTTTTTCGTGACTGGCACTCAACCAGTGAGTGCACCGGCCACCCCGCTCCCAGCGCCGCACTCTCCCAAGTGCGCCACCGGCTGGTCCCGGTAGTTTCTTATTCTAATCAGCTTAAGATGGGAGAGCAAATCCAACAATTAGAGAGGAAGCCTGTTTTACATATGCCTTTGCCAAAGGGGTGGGAGAGAGAGTGGCCATTCCATGAATATTTTACAATAGTCTTTAATTGGAAAACACCCTTATGATGCTGTTCTCCCTACACCAACCATGCAGGTGCAGGAATGGAAGTAAAAACCATCATTTCTACCTTCCTCAAGTTCCTGTAGTTGCGTAGTGATTTAGGGAGTAATCTGCCTACTATTAGATTCTACTCTTTCCAAGGACTTTTGTTGAGAGCCTGCTCAGCCCCTGCCAATTTCTTCTAATTCTGCACAACCAGAGTTTGGGTGGCTATAGAGGAAGAGACACGACAGGCATTAGAGCTACCAAGAAAAAGTTCCAGTGCTAACTGGACAGCCAGGTTCATTGTCTGGAGACCCAAAAATTGTCCCAGAGAGCAACCTGTCAAACAAAAGAATCTGCCACCACATAGCACAGAGCTCATCAAGGGAGTATGGATGGATGGATGGATGAACAGACAAATGGACAGACACACAGATGGAAGGACAAATGGCATACTCCAGGGTTTTGACTGTCCAGTGATGAGCTGCTGGGACTTGGACCCTCTGCCACACACACCTGTGTGCTAGTCATGCCCCTGCCTGCTTGGATGGGTGTGTGGCGGTAGCCTAGTCCCAGGATTTTCAGAGGGTTCATGGCAAAGATTTTAACAAAAACCAATGCTAAGGAAATAACACTTCCTCATTACAGTCAGTGCTCTCTCTGATCCCATTACCAGGGAACTTAAAATGCCACTTGGGATACTGCATCCCTGGAGAGGACAGTATTGAAGAGGTACTGTGGGGTACTTATGAAGGAAATAGTGAAGGCAGAGGGGAAAGATGGGCTCACACCTCCTTTCCCATTAAAAAAGTACAGTGTAAAGCAGCCTATGTTGCCTTTTGTCTTAAATATTTTCAACGGGCCTTGACTGGAAGGGATAAATATTACGTATAAGTCCAGGAAAATTCTAATGACCAACTAGTGTATATTAGACAGTGACATAAGTATTCCATGTCTGAAGAGGTGCACCACTGGAGAAACAGCTGGGTTGGTTACGATCATTTCTATCAAAGAATTGAGCTACTAAGTCCTCAGTCAGGAAGGGCTTCCACTTTCAGAGGGGATTCACTTAAAGCCACAGGAAGAACTGAAATAAAGTTGGGAGCCGCCAGCTACTGAGGTTCTGCAGGCATGGAGGGAATGTTTCCACTCACGTGGCTGCTGGAATGTGCCGGTGGAGGCTCCCCAGGCTGGCTCCCCATGTAACGGTGCTGCAGCAGGTCCAGCGCTCCAGACACAGTTCCCTCCTCGGCGAAGTCGCCAGAGTCACCAGGGCTTGGAGACTCGGTGGTACTCCAGGTGCACATACTCTCTCATGAAGCCCATGGCATTGGAATGTGAATCTAGAAACTCACCTAAAATATACACTGCAAGCTGATTCACTGAGAAGTGCCCAGTTCATTCCCTATCCTTACAAGGACAGGTTTGACCAGACTGGGGGCAGGAAGGCTGCTTCTAAAACCACAGAGGAAGGAGGGTGACGTTGTGCAGAAGGCATCCTCCTAAACAATCACCATCCGCTGAGATGGACCGGACAAATCCACAGGACGGGAAAGACTGTATCCACAGCTCCTTTGCTCTGCTTCTGAGAAATCAAAAAAAGACCAAGATTGGGGAAATGCCCACAAATGTGCTTGCTGAGGCCCGCTTAATACTGCAAGAGGACTCAAGGTGAAAGCACTGGACCAGGCAGAGACCTGAACACTTCCAGGCAGGCAGGGCTGAGCTTTGAGGTCGCATGTCTTCAACAAGGCTGCCTGGAGGGCAGCATATGTCCACAGCATATGTCCCTGGATCCTCCCTCTCCTGATACTCCAGGCTGCCCTGAAGTAGCCACTCAGCCTTTCATCCAGCGAGGCATAGCAAGCTACAGGGGCCCAGATCACCAATTTAGGAAACAGAAGACCCCACCTCTCACAATATCCCAAATCCTCAGGTCCCTGGGAGGGACTTCTGTTGGTGCTAAGGCCAATGAAGAGTGTTATACCATTATTGTCCAAGCAACTGTTAAATACTGCACCCTATGAGAAGTACTCTATCATGTATGCTTTTATTTAAACCTCTCCACCATCTGTGAGATAGGCTCTCTCGTTATCCTCATTTTTCAGATGAGGCTATTGAGGCTCAGGTGAGGCATGTCAACTGGGGATGAGAAGTAGCAGGTCCAAGTTCAAATCCAGGTCATCTGACTCCAAATCCAACACTCTTTTCAGTGACCCTCAGCTGCTTACCACCTACCCTCGGTCTTCACCAGCCTACGGCCACAGACCAGAGCAGCAGATACTAAGGCCCTCCCACAGCCAGGCATCAGGGTACCTTTCCCTCTCAGCCATCCGTGCCTGTCCCTGCTCTACCCACTTGAAGTACCCATTCACTGTAAATGATCAACATAAATAACCATTACTGTAGCAGGTTCCTCTCCCACATGACTAATTTTTATAGCATCTTTAAGATGAAACGGATTGCTGTGTTTATAATAAGGAAATACACAGAATTAGCAACTGGTACTTAACGTATTTCTTGCTTTTGAAATCTTTTCACCTCCCAGACAAAAAATGTTAATGCAGAATAGAAAACTATTTGAGGGTGCCGTTCACTAAACCACAACCAAAACTTTATTGAAATAATTTTATTTTTCATTGGTTGAGACTACACAGTTACTATGTTTGCAGTAAATATGTATAACCATATTATTATTATTAATAATAACAGCTAGTATTTACTGGGTGCTCACTATATGCCAGATAGTGTTCAAAGTTCTTTACATGTACTGACTCAGTTGATCCTCACAGCAACGCTGAGGGTACATACTATCATGATCTCAGTTTTAAAATGAAAAACTGAGGCACCTTCCAGAGAGGTTAAGTAACAAGCCCAAAGTCACGGAGCTGGTAAGGGAAGGACATAGGAATGAATCCCAGGTCTTCTAACATGCATCTAATGAGCCACAGCTGCCACAGACACTTGCCATTGTCTACCATGAAGTGTTAACCATTTAAATTAGAATTTTAACCATTAAGCAATAATTCTTCTCATGCTAATACATAAACACTTAAATTACATAAAATACAAGTGTCTCTGAACCACATTAATTCACTTATCCTATGAACCAAGGTCAATGATTCCACTTTTTTTTTCCTGTTTATTACCTATTTTTAGAAACAAATAGAAACAGAAAACAAAAACTAAAAGAGCAAGAATGCTATCTTTCTGGCCTACAGGTTACCAAAGGCACTTCTGAGAGGCAATCAAGTATTGCCAACTTGTCTTCAGGGAAGACTGGGTTCAAAATCTCTGTGTAAGCAACACAATCAAAATTACCACTGAAATGTCCCTTAACACCTTCAAAAAGCATGACATACAACATTCAGTGCATGCAACCCTGTACACGATCGTGTAGCAGATGATGTATACAGTAATGCACAGAATATAAGAGTACGTATGCAAAACAGAAATGGACAGAAGTGAAGATAAGTAGTGTAAGTACTTTGTTAAATGATTAAAACTTTAAGTACTAAGAATTGACGATAAGTACTACTTCACAGGAACATGCTTATTAAGTGATGTATAGATGAAGTCTGTGCAAGTTAAACAGTTCACGAAGTTAGAAGTACACTAGAGAAATGCTGCTAGAAGAGAGTTTATTCTCCACCATTCCTACATGAAATGCAGCTGTCACTGCTTTTGTAACACGACATGTACTCATCCCTGGGCCAGTCTGCTAACTGAACTCGGACCCTGATCAAGGCCACGCCACAAAGTTAGCTTTTAGATATGCAAAATAAATTCACAGAGCCCCTCTTGCTCAAGCTGCCTTTGCCCAGCAGTTCACCAGTGACTTAGTGCAAGATGAGACCCATCCAGCGCCATCCAGAACAATGCCATTCCAGCAGCACAAGAGATAAGCTGCAAATACACAGCAGCTGATTAGCAGGCCAGGGCCACCGCGGAGAGGCCTCAGGATCATCCTTTTCATGAGGTGTCTAAAATTGAAACGGGGGAGAATTAGCAAAATTAAGTAAAGAGATCTTGCTCACTTTACAACTAATTCTGTTTCTTCTATGGTTAAACACACAAGCGAAAGTACCTTCTATAATGAAGATGTGTATGTAAAGCTGGTTGAATTTTCAGAAATACTTTTTTCCCCTTAATAATTATTAGTTAAACAATTTAAACCAAGCTTTAAGAAAAAAAATCAGGATAATTTTATTTCTTACTACCTGGGGCTATATAGTAATTATGCAAATGGCAGGGAATTTGTCACTTTGACTAACCATAAGTATATAAAATAATTTGATTAAGTAAAATATAGTGACCTCAGTCATCATACTAATTTGACAAGGACTTTAAAAATATCTCTCAGCTGTCTGCTTCTAGGTTGGATATGCAAAATCCCATCTTCAAAATTATGCTTCTTGAGAACAAAAGAACAAATCCAACAGTTTCACCTCACCCATTAATTGCAGGCCTATTGAATGTTCTGAGGCCTAAAAAAAAAAAAAACAACACACACACACGTACTAAAAAGCAGTGAGATGGAGTCTAGTTAACCACACTCAGTCATCTGTGTCATTACTTTGTCACCTAAACCTCAGACTTCCTTTTGCATAACTCTAAATAGGGAAATGCCCATCCCTCATTCATAGGAACTGCCTGTGTGCCCCACCCAGGACACTAGACTGGCCTTTTTTTCAGTTAGCATCCTGAGGAAATTCTAATGTATCTGCATGCAGGTCTCAATCGTAACTGCCCCAGAGGTGTCAGAGGTTTTAATTTCCTGTACACATCCATATCTACTCCAGTCATCAGTAATTCAATGACATACATGAACCTCTATACGCAAGGCTACCCTCAGTGAACGTCTTGAAACAACTCACTGGGTCACTACAAAGCACTGATAAGGTGCACACAAAATGACTTTCTCTCCATGCAGTTCCCATATGCCTGTGCCTTCTTCAAACAGTCCAGGACTTAAGCAGATGTTACACCCTTGCAAATAGGTCAGTTCAGACTGGAGCCACCTGAAGCAAAGACCCAAGTGAAACAAAATTAGATTGCATTCTCTGGTCCACACACAATGACTATCAAACCGAGAGGGCCTCACTTCTTATGCTGAAAAAATTATTTAATAGCCAGTCAGGCAGTTTAAGTGACTATGATAGAAGAAAATCCTTGACTGTTGGCTTATCTGAAGCATGACTGCCAGTTAAGACATTTGCAACTGTAACAGATTTCAGAATCCACAGCTGGCCCAGGTTGCCCCCAGATTACTGTAATTATATCATCACTGAGTCTGACTGTCAAGATCGATTTCCTTCTGCACTCTCCTGGAAGGCCTGGTGAAAAGTTGCAGGTCTCCAGCCTAGTCTAGCCTTCTCACATACAGAGTTTCCTCCCTGAGCAGGTTCTTGATGGAAAACACACACACACACACACACACACACACACACACACACACACACACACACACACACACACACACACACACACACACACAGTCCTGCTTTTCAAAGTTGCTTCTCAAATCATAGGCAACTTCCTGATTCAGTTGTGCAGTTGGGAAGCCTACACCAGTGTCACTGAGGACAGTATGGGAAATCTGTCTTTTCAGAAAGAAAATGGGGAAATGAAATGAAACCTCCAAATATTAAAATAATAGTAATAATAAGGCACCTGGGAATATGAAATAAGAGGGTAACTGCATGGACTTTTGGAATCAAACAGGAAATAATATCACTGGCATAGAATTTGCAATCACCTTCCTATTAAAGGAAGCATTGTTGGCAATGTCCCAAGGCCAGCTCTTTATCAGGTATTTGAAAATGCTTCATCAAAGGGGCAGGCTGATTGCCAAAATAAAGATCACATACTCATATAACACCCACCAAGCACATGGACCCTGTCTGTGTGATCACCTATACACACAGGGTCTCAAGTTTCCTAAGAAAGCCATGATGATTTAAAAGGAAGATATCTGCCTTGCCTATAAACATTCTGCAATACTTCATTCCCCAACTATCCATAGAGAAGTCTCACGTGGCTGAAGGAACAACAAACTTTTTTTTTTCCCACCTCCCAAATAAAGATGAAGAGAAAACTCTCAAGTGGCCCAGAAGAGCAAAGCCCACAGCAAGCTGAGTCAGTCAGCCCTGGCCAGCCAACTATTTATTTTCATGAGGTTCAGATGGCAAGGCAAAGAAAGTCAAGGGTAGTCAGGCAAAACAGATCCCTGAGAACCTTATGCCTCTCCTCCTAGTAATCAAAATGAATTCAATTTCCTAGATCTGTCCATTCCTGGGCCTCCATCTGCTTTTTGGGAGTCACCTGTTGATTCCTGTTCCCCTACCCCACCCAACCAGGCTTTCCATCAGCCAACGCTAGAAGTGCCAGGATGCCACCAGCAGGTGGACTGAATTCCTCCTCTGCCTGCCATTCGCCTGTTCTGGGGTTAAAATCAACCTCCTATTTCCTGCAGCCAGCCCTGACTCCAGAAGCCCACCACTCCAAGAGCACTCTGCATCTTACTTTCTGAAGGGGTTAGGCCATTCATCTGGTTGAAGTCCAGCTTTAATTCTTTCTAAAAACCTTAGATCATTACAAGCAAAAAAACAATAAGCCCATGCCTTTATCACTCCTGGCGTGAAAAGTTCTGTTGGTGTTTGCCACACATGAATAATGCACTCTATTGAGCAAAATCGGTTGGAGGCAAACAAAGCGGTAAACTGTAGGCATTTGTTGATATACTAACTACCTCCTTTTAAACACGGACCTGGTTAGGTATTACATACTTAGCATATGCTACAGTACAGACCCACATTTATTTTATTAATGTGCATTTGCATTTTTGTAATACACATACCTATTTAAATATTTTAACAAATTCTCCCTAAGGAAGCTCTGATAAACTAACCCCCCACCCCCAAAAGGGTTATCCTCTATCCTCACAACTCGGAAGGCCACAAATCCTGTCTGCAACTGTGTATTTTAACTATAGACAAAATGGGTGCATTTTATAATACAGAAAGCAAAATGTGCCTTTAGCTACAGGGTTCTCTTGCAGCATACAAGTTACAGATGCACACGACAGACACAGGGATTTAAACGCCTTTCATCTCAGAAAGAGCATCAGAAATGCACTTGATTTTCAAAAGTCCTAGAATTCTGCCACCGAGGAACACAGCTGAGCCTCTCTCATAATCACATAACTGACTTTACCCAACACCAGAGACCGAAAACTGCTTGTACTTCTCTTTAACAGCAAGCCCCGAGCCTTAAGAAACTGGTTATGAATGGTATAGAGCACCCAAGGCCTGGCCCTCATTAACTTTAACCCAAGGCCAGGAAGGAGGAATTAATGATAACATCAGAATGCACATGGTTCTATCTCTGTATGTGGTTATCCAACAACCTAAATTTTGTCCAATTCTATCTCCAGTGACATCTGACTCCAGTTTCAGGTCAATAGCCAGGTAATGATTTAACACTATAAACCCTGAAAAATCGTTTCCTGTTCAGACAGGACTGTCCTTGGGTCTGTAAGTGCACTCTCCAGAACTCAAGTTGGGACCACCTGAGCTGGGCAGGCGAGAGCAACAAAGTAGGTACTTCACAGTGCTGAGTCATTACAAGACGTTTCCTCTGACAGGTTTGCACTCATGGGCCATTTCAGCATTAACATCCCCTTTCTGGAGGCAAATGAAATAGATAAACTTGTGCAAAACGAGGCAACCCCCATGGGCAAGAGACCACGGTAGGGAATTTAGCTCTAAGAGTGGGTAGCAGGAACTACACAAACTCTCAGCTGCTCTCCAGGTACTGTAACTTTATCTCAGACGCTGAAAGATGGCTATTGGAATAAGGGGTGGGAATATTCCCCCTGAAGCCCGGGCTCAGATCAGGGCCACATACGGGTGCATTTTACTATAAACTGTTAAATCCCCCACTAATTGGCGATGGAGAAAGCGCCTGGAGAAAACGATGCATAATGGATTTGTTCTCGAGGAGGATGGAATGGAAAGCAGAGGATGCAGGATGCTATAACTGGCTTTTCTTCCCATGTGCAGGTCACCTGAAAACCGCGATGCTTGAACTCATCATCTGGCTCGGCTTCCAAGGGGGGAGGGAATGGCTGCACGCCCACCTGCCCGCCGCCTCTCCTCCCCGAGCTCCCCCGGCCCCCGCCGGGCGCGCGAGCTGCTGCCGGCGTCCACGGTCCCGCCCGCTCCCCGCGCGCCGGCAGCTCTGCCAGCGGCTGCCTCTCTGCACCACTCGCCAACCTCCACGCTGGGCCGAGGTCATACCCGCCTGCCCTCGGCGACCGGGCGTCCCCCTCCTCGTGCCAGCCGGCCGCCCGGGAACCGGGCTGGGGAAGGGGCCCGCGGCGGAGTTGGCACGGGGACTCACCAGGTAGGCGCCCACCGTGCCTTGCGCCAGCATCAGGGCGCACTCGGACACCAGGAAGATCTTGATGTTGGAGAAGCAGGACACCTTCTTTTTCTTCTTCTTGTTCCTCTGCGCCTCGTCCCCCTGCAGCTCGCCGCTCCGGCCGCCGCCCGACGAGCCGCCCGGCTTCTTCCCCTGCATCCTTCCCCCGCCGCCGCCGCCGCTTTCCCGCTCGCCCCGGGTGTCGGGGCCACTGCCGGGCGAGGGTGCGCGCTGCGAAGCTGCGTGCTGTCCCCGCCCCGGGCCCGCGGCGGCCGCCCCCGTCCTACCGAGGCTAGAGAGGTGGGAGGCACAGCTCCTCGCCGCCGCCGCCGCGCTCGCCCCCTTCCTCCTTCTCCTCCACCGCCCTCCCCTCGCCTCCTCCTCCGGCTCGGGCTGTGCCAATCACAGGGACTCCTCTCGCCGCCCGTCGCCGCCGCTGCCGCGCCTCCTGCGGACGGCCGCCGCTGCCATTGCCCGCTTCTCCGCGCCCGCCGGCCGCGCCTGCCCGCAGCCTCTCTGCCCGAGCCCTGGGCCGCCGCCGCGCGCCCCCGCCGCGCCGCTCCTCGCTGCACGTGCGCCCCCGGGGAGACGCCGGGGGGACCGGCTTGGGGCGCTGAGGACGGCCCCGCGGCCGAGGCCGGCAGGGTTCAGCTGCCGGGAGGACCGGGGAGGGGGATCCTTGCGGAGTATGAGAGGGCGTGCCCGGCCCCTAGATGGAGCTGCGTGGCACGGGGCGCCGCGGCGTAGACAGGGTGGTACCGCAGGAGGAACCCGGAGCGCCGAGATGCGGGTGCAGGGGCGCCCCCGCGGGGTTGGGACCCACCAGGACGCCAGGCCGGAGAGGAGGGGCCGTTTCCAGGAAGAGAGAGAGAGTACTGAGTACCCAGGAAGGGGTTGGCGCGCGCTCTTCTCCTCCGCCCGGGTATTTCTGGTGACAGATGTTGCTCTTTGGGGCTTGGGGAGGTTCCAGAAGTCAAAGCTGCTTGAGACTTCTGCCGCCTGCCGGCCTCTGCTCCTGCTCTTCCGGGCTACTAGACGTGTCTAAATGGCCCCAGCCCGAAAGGGGAGACAGGGGGAGTTAGAGTAATCCCTCAGGAGCCGCTCAGACTATTGGTCGCCCCCAGCCACGGTGTCCAGGCGACTGCACAGTCGCAGCGACCCCAGCAGAGGGCCTTGTCTGGCCCTCCATCTGCAGGAATGATACAGCCGCGGCTGGAGCAGGCAGGAAGCGGTTAGCCACAGGTTTGCCTAGGTCGCCACCCTTCGCCTGGCTGTGTGGCTCTCGCCACCTTCCTCGGCCTTGGCCTGAATGCCTGGGCCCGAGGCAGCCGCTCTTTATCATCAGTCCCCACCCTCAGCGTTAGGAAGGAGTTTGGGCCACGGGATGCTACCGATAGGACCTGCTAGTTCTCAGCCACAGCTTTTGGAAACTCAGAGGAAACTGAACAGGACTGGACAGATACCAGGAAACATTCAGCAACTTCCACATGGGACCCAACCAATCTTGAAAAGACTTTCCTTAATAATCGTATCAAAGAAAATGACCCACTCTCCTGGGATCCTATGTCCCAGTGCAGGCTCAAATTCAAAACTGAGTGGCAATTAACACTACCATAATTTTTACTTTCTGCCTAAGAACTTGAATGAGACTAGATGGTGTAATGGTGGGGGTGTTGTTTTGCCACACCGTTTAAATATAAACTGCTTTGTCCTTCTGTGGTTCCAGACATGATCTCACCCAGGCTTGGTGTCACTTTGAGATGTGCCTCCCCTCCCCCTTGCTTAGGCCACCTCCTATCTGAATTGTCCCCCTCCCCCCCTTTTCATTTTCACCACTTCCTGTCCTCACTGGCTATACCATTCCCCACCAGTCCTATCATGAGAATCCTTACTACCCACTCCTTTGCTCCCAACACCCTCCCACCACTCATAGCCAAGTTCTCTACAGTCTTTAGTTTCACCCCCTTGTCCCTCCCCGTCACTCTGCATCATGGGGCATCCCCTCACTCCCCTCTGAGTGGACGTTTGAGCTGGTTCTCTTCCTTGCCTCTGTGATGGGAGCTGCAAAGCTGAGCTGAGACCACACACTTGTCTCTGAACAGTGGTCCCATTTCTATTGAAACGTCCTGCAGAGTGCATCACAGCCTTCAACTCTTATTTACATACTTTGTAATAACAAGAGCTATTGTTTGTCATGTGCTTACTGGCCCAGCATCTTTCTAAGTGCTTGGCCCACATTTACAATTTAATCCTCACAACAATCATCTAACTAAATTATTAACCCTGTTTTAGAGATGAGAAAACTGAGGCCTATCTAGTAAGTGGCAGAGCTACACTTTGAATCATGGTGGCTACTGTCACAGCCCAGGTTCTTAATAACTATCTCTATATTATCTCATTTATCACCCAGTAGTCTGTCTCATGGGCAGGGGACTCATACTGGTCCTCCTTTATAAACAGACTCAGGTGTAGTGAGTAGCCCAATGTCACACAGCTAGAAAGGGACAGAACTTCCACCCAAGTTCAGCCCTCTTTGCTGTGTACCATGTTGCAACCTTTACAGACTAAGAGGACACAGGCTTTTTTCAGTTCAACAATTTATTTTAGATATAAAATTAACTGTCTTTAGAGAAATCACACACTTTTGCTGCCAGAGAGGATTCTAGATTAGGGTTGTGGATTTTTTTTTTCCTGTAATTAACAGTAAGCAGCCATGAAAGTAATCCTGTGCCTGAAGCCTTGAGAATCATCAAAGTCAACCTGAAGTAAATCAGGCTACAGCCTCACAGTAGTCAGAAAGAGAAAATTTAACATGCTCAATCTCCTTCCCTCTTTACTCATCCTTTATTTACTTGTGGATGTGGCTCCAGGGATGATGAGGTGGGTTTATCAATGTCACGTGCTTTGGCATGGGAGTTCCCTGGCCCAATGTGCAGACAGAGGGAGCAGCAGAAAATGGTGACCATCCCTGTATCTGTACAGCACATTAATGCACGTTAAGTACTTTTATGTCCTGTATCTCAGTCAAATCTCACAACAGGGAGAGCTGGTCTTATTAGCTCCATTTTACTCATAAGAAATGACAGCAAGGGGTTCTTGGAGCTCACAGCTAGCAAGTGGCAGGAACTGAACCTACACTTTCCACCTCAAATTGGTGGAAGCACAGGAAGAGGAAGAAGGGGACTAGAAGGGATTAAGCCCCCCCATGAGCTACAATTCCCCCACCGACCAGTCTCTGAAATAGACAATTGACAATCACGTGAACAGCCAGGCAGACAACTTAAACCCCACCCAGCACCTCAACTGGCAACCTTAAATGTTGCCTTGGAGAAATAATATAACCACCACTTCCAGGCTGGGGCCTCTTTCATTCATCCGTCTTCCTAGCGGTGGATGGTAAATTTGGGAACAGGTCAGTATTATGAAAGACCACAGAACACTTATGATTATTTTGGTCTCTCAACTGCTTTTCAGGGCTAGATCGCTTTTCAAAGTTAGATGAAAATATTGCTAGCTAAAGGTGTGATTCCATAATTCCTTATTTTGTTGGCTGCTACAGGTATTCCAAACACTGAGTAGCCACTTAATCTTGAAATCTGATCCAGGGAAGCAAAAAGAAGATTGAGTGACATGGGAAGATACACTGGCTTGTGATTCCTAAAATATTAATAAGCTGTTGGTAAATGATCAGTGATCAGGATTTAGAGAGCTTTTCTCCCCCACTTTAGAAAACCATCGGTTGGTTTCTGTAGGAGAGAAGTGGGTTAACTTCATGATCATGAAAAAGAAAATGACAATATCTTTCTGTTACTGGGCTGTGGCAAGATTTCACAGCAAGCAGCCTCAATGCAGTTCAACACAATGAGAAACTGTTGTTCGAGTAATTCACATGAACCATCTTTTGCCAGCTCCAATTTTGTTCACAGGCAAATATAAAGTTGAAAAATAAAGACAAAGAATGATTTCTGATTGTCACTGGGATGGAAATAGACACTTAGATTCTCACCCTGTAGATGGATTTTTTTTCCCCCTAAAAATGCACCAATCATATACTGTGTCCAACCAAAGATGGAATTGGGGCCGGGCCAACTTCTTTGGCTTGACACTAATATTTGGGCTGAGTTGAAGCTGTTTTCTTTTCTGTGGAGTTTTTCTCTCCCTACCCCCTTTTTCCAATTAGCCTGGCCGATATGCCTTTTTATCATATAGCCTGCTACTTCCTATATTCCTTGTTCCATATTTTAAATGTTATTTCTTAATTTTAATATGTCTTAAAGCTCAGCAAAGAAGTGAAAAGGATAAACATCAATATAGATGCAATTTTTAAAAATGGAGAACCCAAGATCCAAGTGGAGAAACAGAAGAAAGAAGAAAGAACATGAATGGAAATTGGACAATTGATATGAGAAAACTAGGGTTTTAGGAATGTGTTATATTTTTGGAAAGTGAGTTTTGAGGTAAAGGAGATAGAATAAAATAATAAACATGTACCAGAAGTGCATTTGGGGAGATATTGATATGTATGTAAATAGAATTTGTCCAAATGGACTGTTAGTTTCTTAAGGGTAAAAAAAGTGTTTTACGTTAAAAATAAGGAATCATCTGTCCTCCTTGGTGCCTACCAGGCCTCCTGCCAAGAAGCTTAATACTTCTGATCGGGACACTAGGACAGCGGTGTCGAGGTTTATAGAAAACTTCCTTCCAGTCATTCTTCCCAGGGACCCTCTTCTCCATCCTCTGGGTGACTGTGCACACTCCCTTCCTGCGGCAGAAATCGTCCCCACAAGCCCTTTTCCTGACACAATGCTCTTCCTCCTCTCTCAGAGGAGGACTCACCCAGCTTTGCTCCCCGTCTCTGAAAAGTGCACACAAACCTTTGTATGTTCGGGTGGGTACTGATAATAACTGTGGACAGTGACACAAGACATCACTGAAAATGCATCAGAGGCCCAACAGAATCTCCAACCAGGGACGTATGAGGCACAGAGGTTAATAATATGTCGAGAGTTTCATGGGTTCCAAGCTCCGCAGAAAGTGGCCACAGGTGCCTGCCCTCCTGAGGGGTGGTGGGTGCGGGGCCTGTGCACCCTGGTGAGCACGGTGCAGTGCAGAGCATTAACCCTTGGACCGATCAAAGAGAATGAAGGGGCCCAGACAGCATACAGGCAGGCTGTGAAGGGAAATCCACAAGGTGTAGAATGCCACTAGAGAACAAAAACCTATATCAGGAGTGTGGGTAATAAAGAAATCCCATAGTTAAGAGAGAGAGAAGAAAAACCTCTGCTCAGGATAGGGTCCTCCCCCACACCCAGATTCCTTACACTAAATCCTTTCCAGCTCCTCCAGGCAAACTCCTCCCCCATGGAAAAGCAAGTGAAGAGGGTTGAGGAGTGAACAGACAGATCAAGAGGGCTGTCCAGCCTCTGTGACCTCTTATGGGCTGAAACAGATTCGTATGTTGAAGTCCTAACCTCCAGCACCTCAGAATGTGACTATATTTGGAGATGGGGTCTTTAAAGAGGTAATTAAGGTGAAATGAGATCATATGAGTGGGCTCTAATCCAATAGGACTGCATCCTTATAGGAAAAGGAGATCAGGACACAGACACACACAGAGGAACGACCATGGGAGGACACTGGGAGAAGGTGGCCATCTGCAAGCCAAGGAGTGGAGCCCCAGAAGAAACCAGACTTGCCAACACCTTGATCTTGGACATGCAGTCTTGAGAACTGTGAGAGAATACATTCCTGTTGTGGAGGCCACCCAATCTGTGATATTTTGTTATAGCAGCCCTAGGAGACTTATGCACTACCTTAACCCTCTCCCCAGCCCTTCGCACACACCCTATACTCCTTTCATACTTAACTAATTGCAGTTCCCTGGGGTCACCATGCTGTCCCCTCCTCCAAACTTTAGCACAGGCTGCTCCCTCTACTTGGAATGTCCTTCCCTCCCTCTCTCTTCAGCTGGCTCACACCCACTAGTATCTCAAGATCCAGCTAAAGAGTCACCTCCTCCAGGAAGCCTTCAAGGAATTCTCTCACTAGCTGCCCTCCCAACTTCCCCAGACTCCCTACCACCTGCTTCCTGTCACCACCTGTGCCACCCTCTGCCCTAGCATTTACCTCATTGTGGAGAGCAATCACTCTGCTTCTCCCTGACTAGCCTCTGATCAGTGTCTTTATTCCTGTATTTCTGCCCCTCAAAGAGCCAGACCCAGAGTGGTCAGTAACCAGTGGGGAGAAACAAATGATTGAGGATGCAAGAAGAAGCCCTTCCTCCCTGGAGCTCCCCAACTGCTGTGGCAACTAGAGCCCATAAGCATAGGGAGGAAAAGGACACGGTAGTAACGATAGCTGTAAAACCACACCTAGTGGGCAGGAAGTGAGGCTTTCTGAGCTGCCTCCAGGAAGTGAGCACAAGAGGGGCTGCCTAGAGCTTCGTCACTTAAAGTGTGGTCCCTGGACCAGCAGCGCTGGCATCACCCAGGAACTTGTTAGAAAGGCAGATGCTCAGACCTCAGCCCAGATGTGCTGAGTCACAATGTAAATTTTAACAAGATCCCCAGGTGATGCACATGAACTTCATGATTTGAGAAAATTGGCCTAGAAGGGCATCAAAAGAAGCCTGGAGTATTTGAAGCAGTATTTATGTTCATTGGGGCTTTAGAAGAGAGAACTAAGATGAACAATTGGCTCTAAAAAAGATGCTGGTTATTTTCATTTTCCTGGAATCATTGCACTGTGGAGTCCCACAGGGAGGGTGCATGGGCAACTAATGACAGGGCCAGGGAACTGGGCGGGGGGGGGGGCATGTGGGCATCCTGCTGTTTTGCTCTGTGTCTGTTGTTTTGGCTGCACATCTGAATCTCAGAATGAAAGTTGGGAGGCTGAACTTTTTGATCATGATGGTTGCCTGGATTTCCCTCTCCCAATTCCTGTTAAAACACCATGAAATTCCAAAAAGGCTGCCAGAAATAAAAGGGCTGAAAACCCAGGATTCTGAACATGAATTGTCAGTGTCTCAGGGAAATTACCCCTAACACAGCGTAAATGGGTTGCCCAAGGAAGAGTGCTTCCTCCCTCCATAGAAAGAGAGGAGAGGAAGCTTCTGCCTAGGGGACGCACGCTGGTTCCTCCACCAAAACACCTCCTGGATGCCTGAGGATGCTCACCCCAGCATCAACCTCTTGCTGCACCTGTTAATTGTAACTGCCAGCAAGTACAATGGGCCTAGGTGAAGGGGTGGGTGGTTGCAGAGTATGTCTTGGGATGTAAAGTGGTATAGGTGGGAGTGGGGATGGGAAATGTACTTTTGATTATTTAATGCTGTGTAGCAAGCCACCCAAAACTCACTTGTTTGAAACAATGTTATTTGTTTTGCTCAAGAATCTGCAAAGAGAACAGAGCTTAGTGGGGAGAGCTGGACTCTGCTGTCAGCTGGAGCAGCTAGAAGGCTGAGGGCTGGAATTGTCTCAAGTCTCATTCATTCACATGCCTGGCACCTGGGCTAGGAAGACTCAAATAACTGGGAGCCAGAATATCTGGGTCTACTCGGGTGTCTGTTTGTGGGCTCTCATCGTGATCTCTCTAGCATGACACTTCGGGGCAGCTGGAATTCATATATGTATGCTCATGGTCCCCCGTGCATATGCTTCAGAGAGGAAACCGTGGGACTTTTATAACCTAGCCTCAGCAAGTCATGCAGCATTACTTCTGCTGCAACTGTTGATGGAAGCAGCTACAAAATCCCACGTGGACTCAAGAGGAGAGAGCATAGACCTCACCTTTTGATGAAAGAGGGTTTATGTCACCTTGTTAGAAGAGCCTATGGGATAGGATATATATTGCTGTGGCCACCTTAGGAAAATATAATCTGCCATGACATTGAGAGCACTATGTTCTTAGAGTTTCTCATGCACTGTTTCAGGCCATAAAAAAAACTATGGAATGTTTCAAATTGTTCAGTAATAAATTCACCTTCCATTTACAAAGGAATAGTTAAGGAAACAGGAGAAATTCATGCCATGGTCTAACAGTACACATTACTAGCTAGGCACAGGAAATCAGGCTGAAGACTAGGCCCCATAATTTGCTATCCAGTTTGATATTAAAGAGGAAGATTCTGGCAGATCCAGAGTACAATCAACTTGGATGAGTATCTCCTTGTTTAAGAAGGAGTGAGTGTATATGTGTTGGGGGTGAGATAAGGATACACTGAACCTATGAGAAATATTCTGTAACATAAAACCAAAGACTCACTAGACCAATGAGGCAGACAAAAAGCCTGCCTGTTAAAAGAAATTGCATGAACCGAGAAAAATTTTAGTCCTGCTTTTTTGTGTGTTATTAGTAAATACTAGATGTATACTTTGTAAAGGAAGCTGACAGGTAAGAATTGAATTCAGGTAAACTAAAAATAATATTGTAGAATTAAAATCCAATTTTTATGCAGTAAAGACCAGAAGTAAACTTGCAAAAAGACAAATAAGTGATATAGAAATCAAGCTAGAGAAGTTTTCTATCAATGTAGAGAAAAGAAACAAAGTTAAAAATGATGAGAGAAAAGATAGGTGATTTGATAGATCAAAAATAAAGACTTGGCATGTGGATAAGAAGGAGTCCAAGGAAGATATACCAGAACAAATGACATCCCTTCAATATGAAGAAAAATAATAGAAGAAAACTTTTTGAACTGAAAAAAAAAAGGATGTACAATTTAAAATATCACACCATGTTCTAGGCAAAACTGGTGAAGAAAGAGGCACACAGATATAAAGTAGCAAATTTGTTTGAATATAAAGAACTTTGAAAAAGTCTATAAACATCCAGACAAAACAAATGTTACTTAAGATAAAAAATGAAAACAAGCTGAATTGAGAGTACATTGGAAGACTAGGTGTCAGATGATAAGCAAAGTCTAAATGGTTCTAAAAGAAAAGGCTTTCGACTAAAGCTGAAATGTTGCTAATTTACAAAGAAAACACAAAAAGTCACAGAAAATAAACAAAAAAAAGTCATTGATACTCTAATTGAGGGCTCAAAAAAGATACCACCCATGCGCTTTTCTTGAAAAACTTACTTAAGATACATTCCAATGAAACGTGTTAAAGACAAAAACTCAAGGTTAGCATAAATGGATTCAAAAGAATCATGATGATCTCAGTTAAACATACCAATTCAGGAAAAAAACAAATGTTGTAAATAAAGTATCGGTACAGATAGGTTTTTTTCTTTCTTGAATTAGAACAACTAAAAATAATACTAACAATAGATCCATAATTCTAAATGATATTGGCAAAGAATGGGGGAAAAGAAGGGTATGTAAGAAAGAAGGGCACTAAATTCCTCATCTTATAGAAGAGGGAGTCAAAAGTTTACTCTTTATGAATTTGATAACTAGAGAATCTATGCATTCAAGTGTGATCTTGAAAAAATTCAAAGAACTCAAAGGAGAATATATGTTTATAAAACAAAGGAAAATAAAAACCAAGAAAAAGGTTAAAACTGGGAAGAAAAGAGTAAAACACAATGGACAATATCATAGACTTTTGACTCAGAGAGATATGATTTTGAAAGTGATCCTAGCATCTACAAGCTTTGGTCTAGAAAATATGCTTACCTACTTGAAACCTTAGTTTTCCTGTCTGTAAAGCTGGAATAATAGGCACTTTGTAGGGTAGTTGTGGAGATTAATTATCTAAAGAACTTAGTCCAATGCCTGGCCCAAATGTGAGTGGATAAGTGAGTTGTAGATTGTTGCCATCATTGTTTTTTTCATTATCACTTAATGGTAAAAGATTAAAAATGCTTGCATTTCCCTGTGTGCCATTTTCTCAGAGAAGCTGTCCTGGCTCTGTTTTCTGAACCCATTCCTCAATCGTATCTGATCTTTTCAGATTCTTTGATTTGGATCCTGTTGTAGATTTCTAATTGAGTTCACAAATTTGATATTAAGAATGGTCCTTTCTTTGTCCATGATCAAGTGTGAGTTTTTCTTTGTTTTCATTTCTGCAGCTGATTCCTGCATCAGTGTTCAGACTCAGTTTCCCTGAGCCATGCCTGAGCAGAACCTCAGATACCTGGAATAATTACCCAGGATGAGAGGATGGACAGATATAACAATAAATTTAAATGACTTGGCCTCTTATACTGAAATATTAAGACTTGAGGATTGGAGTAAGAAAATCCAACTATGACCTGCTCACAAGAAACATATGCAAAACAAAAAGACACATATAGATTTAAAATAAAAGAATGATTAAAGATTTACCAGACAAATATGAATAAAAAGTGAAGATATTAATATTAAATTCATTCAAGACTTGCTTGGGTCAAAGTGCACACAAAAAAATGATACATTTTTGCAATGATGAATATGCTAATTACCCTGATTTGATCATCACGCATTGTATGCACGTGTTGAAATATAACTCTCTACTCCATAAATTTGTATAATTATTACATGTCAATTAAAAATAAATACAAAATCCAATAAATATGCAAAAATATTCACAGTCACATCTAATCAAATGCTAATTAAAACAATTACAAGATATATTTTATTCACCCACTGAAATGGCAAAATACATTTTATTTTTTTTTAAATGTTATTTTACTTTATCAATATACAATGTGGTTGATTTTTGCAGCCTATTATCAAATCCTCTCTCTCCCTTCCCTCTCCCGCCTCCCAACAACTTCATATCTGTTCGCTTGTTGTAACAACTTCAAGGAATTGTGATTGTTGTGTCTTCCCCCCCCCAGTTTATTTGTGTATTTATTTATTTATTTTTAGCTCCCACAAATAAGTGAGAACGTGTGGTATTTCTCTTTCTGTGCCTGATTTGTTTCACTTAACATAATTTTCTCTAAGTCCATCCATGTTGTTGCATATGGCCATATTTCATTCCTTTTTATAGCAGAGTAGTATTCCATCGTGTAGATGTACCACTGTTTCCTTATCCACTCATCAGATGATGGACATTTCGGCTGGTTCCAACTCTTGGCTATTGTAAATAGTGCTGCAATGAACATTGGAGAACAGGTATACCTTCGACTTGATGATTTCCATTCCTCTGGGTATATTCCCAGCAGTGGGATAGCTGGGTCGTATGGTAGATCTATCTGCAATTGTTTGAGGAACCTCCATACCATTTTCCATAGAGGCTGCACCATTTTGCACTCCCACCAACAGTGTAGGAGAGTTCCTTTTTCTCTGCAACCTCGCCAGCATTTATCAATCACAGTCTTTTGGATATTAGCCATTCTAACTGGAGTGAGATGGTATCTTGGTGTAGTTTTGATTTGCACTTCCCAAATGCTGAGTGATGTTGAGCATTTTTTCATGTGTCTGTTGGTCATTCATATATCTTCCTTTGAGAAATGCCTATTTAGCTCCTTTGCCCATTTTTCAATTGTGTTACTTGTTTTTTTTGGAAATGGAAAAAATTATCCTAACATTTATATGGAATAACAAAAGGCCAAGCATAGCCAAAGCAATTCTGAGCAAAGAAAATAAAGCTAGAGGCATAACACTACCTGACTTTAAACTATACTACAAAGCTATAATAACCAAAACAGCATGGTACTGGGATAAAAACAGACACATGGATGAATGGAATAGAATAGAGAATCCAGAAATCAACCCACACACCTACAGCCATCTGATCTTTGGCAAAGGCATTAAGACTTTACACTGGAAGGGCCGAGCCTGTGGAGCACTCGGGAGAGTGCGGCGCTGGGAGTGCTGCGACACTCCCGCCGCGGGTTTGGATCCTATATAGGAATGGCCAGTGCACTCACTGACTGAGTACCGGTCACAAAAAAGACAAAAAAAAAAAAAAAAAAAAAAAAGACTTTACAGTGGAAGAGACTGCCTCTTCAGCAAATTGTGCTGGGATAACTGGTATCCATATGCAGGAGAATAAAACTAGACCCATATCTCTCACTGTATACCAAAATCAACTCCAAATGGATTAAAGAATTAAATATACACCCTGAAGCAGTAAAACTTCTTAAAGAAAACATAGGGGAAACACACCAGGAAATGAGACTGGGCACAGACTTCATGAATACAACCCCAAAAGCACAGGCAACAAAAGGAAAAATAAACAAATGGGATTATATCAAAATACAAATCTGCACAGCAAAAGAAACAATTAACAGAGTTAAAAGGCAACCAACAGAGTGGGAGATAATATTTGCAAACTATACATCTGTCAAAGGATTAATATCCAGAATATACAAGGAACTGAAGCAACTTTACAGCAAAATAATTTTTAAAGAAAATTTTCTGACTAGTTAAAGTTTGATTAAAAGGCTCCCTAATAAATGGCTGGCAGAAGTATAAATTTGCACAACCTGTCAAAATGTCTATATAGGTACTCAAATTGTTCACTTCCTTCAGCTCAGGAATTCCTCTCCAATGAATGTAACCTAAGAAAATAATCAGAGACTTGAGCAAAAATGTAAGTACAATGTTTTATTGTTTAATCCTTATTGAATATTTGTAATACTGAAAAATTGGAAAGAATACACATGTTCATTAATAGGGGACCAGCAAAATTACAATACATTTTCAAGACAAGACTGTATTTGGCCATTCAAATAAAATCTTTTCTAAAGCATAACATGGGACAAATGCTCTTAATAAAATAAGTGACAAAAAGGAGGATTCCAAATTGTATGTACGGTATGATCCAATTTTTGTTATACATACACATATATATTTAGGACAATTTGTTTTGGAATCAGAGTACCTGGATTTGAATTACAACATATGATTTACTAGTTCCTAGCCATGGATAATTTACTTAACCTCTCTAAGCCTCAGTTTATCCATCTTTAAAATGAGAATAATGATAGTAACTGTGTCAGCATGTTGTTGTGAGGATTGAAGAGTTATTTAATGTCCAGTAATAGACATTATACAGTAATAAAGCATAGCATAGAGCCTGACATGTAAATGACAGATTTTACATTCACAAGCATTTCTCAGTTACCATTTTTAAAATACAAATATGCATTAGGATTACAATTTTTTAAACTTTTTATTATTAAAAAAAATGTACACATACTCCATTATTTCTGGACCTATTCCCTAGGTTAATGTGCAGCCTCCAACAAATTGACATTTCTCGTGCACTCTGTCCCAGCCTAAGGGGATAAATGAAAACTGGGCTGCTGTCAAAACCAAAATCCATCCTGCTGAAGTTACTCTGAATAGGAGATCACATATGCGTCCCACTGTGCTCTCTGTTTTCTAGCTGTTATCTCTCTAAACAAGTGTTCTCCCATTTTTTGTCCAGAGCCAGGTGATAAGGGTATCTTTAGAACAACCCCCAAGGTGGTGACAGCCCCTATCCTCCCAACTTGTGGATGGAAGCTAAACTAGCTGTAGCAGTGAAAAACTTGTGGAGTTCCAGATCCCTTCAACAAAGGCTTCAGCTCAAGTCTGGAGTTATCAGTCAATGACGATACTCTTTTAAAAAATATAGATCGTGTACCAGCCAGCTGCCAAAAAATAAAATAAAATTGCTGAAAAACCAGGATCTCTAGAGGGAGATGTACTGACCAAGCTGAGACAGGGAAAAAAGGTGCTTCTGTGCTTTTAATGTTCTCATTGAAGAGAGTATCCAAAGGTTGCATCTTTCTTCCTTTGTATTCTTATATTCAAATATGTTGTAAGTCAATGACAGAATGATATAGGAAATATGGACAAAGGGAAATATGGGGTCCTCCAAAACTGAATCCCAAGCAGAGAAAAGATTCTTCTTCTCTGTGAGTGAAGACAAGCCCTTCTTGGAAGAGTAGATCAACATGCCACCATCCAGAATAATTACTCCTCAGGGGCAAGAAATATTTGCATATATTTCCCAGGGGCCAAGAAGTTGTCTGGGATGAGAGTTGAACTTGATAATTGGTGTGATAAGGGCCTCGGTACAGATGGTGGAACACAGACCAAATACTGAGAATCTGTGAATGTCAGGGTGTTGTGATGTCAAACACAAAAGCACCTTAACATCAGTGCTAGAACTATGAAATAGACAAGGGTCAAGCTGAGGTCATTTGTTGTATCAATATATTAGAATGCCTTAGAGGTCGATAAACCCTCATGCTGTAAGAAGAATCAGGAAGAACTACTTCATTATGTTAATAACATTAGGAAAAAAACCAATGTGAAGTCACTGTTAAAAGCAACATTTTTTTTCCAGCTAAGTGTCTCAACAGCAGTAATATTTTGTTCACTGCGGATACTCACATGAAGTCCTAAATACCCAAATTTAGGTCTCTGTCACTCACCTGCACTAGAAAAAAGTATTACTCCTGGGTCTCTCTCACACACACACAGTAGAATGGGCCTGGAGTACCCTCTTATTACTAGAAAGCAGAGATGCTTTCAAAGTTACCAGGGACAGTGCTAAAAGGACAAACAAGCCAGCTTAGAGGTCTCCCCCTGCTCAAGTTACAATTGGAGAATTAAAAAGGGTATAATAATTATAGTTAAGTAAAATATGATGAGTTTATGAAAGGCCACAATTTCATAATGATATTCAGAGAAAAATTAATATACAGTATACTAAAGGTAATTAGGATGAATATAGAAGTTTGGCTATAAAGGGATTTTTTAAATTAATTTTAATGAGGAGGTTAATATAAATTAGAATGTTATTTCTCCTATTAACTCTGCGTTTGACTTTAAAACCTAGACATAAAACTAATGTCTATCTCCATAAGTAGAGGACAAATACAGGGAACAGGGAGTTAGCCAAATCACCCTAAGAAAATGTACAGAAAGTCTACCAAGAACGGGAGAGACTTAGAGAAAAAGTTCAAACTGTGCTCCAAGATGATGAATTTGCCAAATGTCTTAAGAAGGGGTGCTCATTGTGTCCCCTCCATTCTGCCTCTCCTGGGAGGTGAAACCTCTTGAAGGCACCACTAACTTACAATGCAACACAAATAAGGCAGCCAAATATTTTAAATAGTTCTGATATAGGAGGTACTCAGTTTCCTGGGCTCTGGTTACAGGACATACCTCTGGGTTACAAGCCATTCCCCAAGGTTTCAGTCCCCTCCTTTTAGCTCTCCCCTAGAGAAAAGTTACCATTTCCAGCTAGACCTATTTTCAGCACCAACATGGGAAAATGAGACCACAAGGAGCTGGCTTATGCATATCTGGTGGCTGGGCATGCTCAGTAGAGAGGGGTTATGTAACCTTGATGGTTGGGCATGCTCAGCAAAGTGGAATTTATCCTCTGAATGACCTTCCACTAGAGGTGCTATAGAGCACAGAATACTCTTGAATATGTCTAGTGCATGTGGATAGGATTTGACCAATAAACGTGCTCCAAAAGGGGACCAAGTGAGCATGTGCAAGACTGTGTTCTATAACTGGGAACCCCCCCTCCTTAATTGAATATTCATTATATGGCAAAACTACAAAAGCTGAATCCCAGAAGGTGGGGCTGGTGCTCACTCTCCTGGAGCCAGCCTGTGTGCACTCTGCCTGTGGAGTGTGTATTTCTTTCTTTTTGTATCAAACTTACTTCCAGCAAGGGGCTGCTCATTCTCTTGAGCCAGCCTGCACTCTGTACTGAACTTTGAATATGTATTTCTTACTTTTATGTTAAACTTGGAGTGGGCTCAGCCTCTGGAGCTGTCTCTGTAGAACCTGTATTTCTTGTCTGTTTTGTTAAACTTGTTCTCACTTCCTACTGTGACTCTGCCCTTGAATTCTTTCCTGTGGTGGAGTCAAGAACCTGGTAAGAGGACTGGGTGGGTTGAGGCCGATTATCAGGCCCTCAGACCCTACCTCCGACATCGATTCCAATAGACCAGGCCTGGTTATCACAATGTGGGATGACGGGCTATGTCATACTGGCTAAGGAAGACCTCGACATTTGATGGAGAAAACCCAAGAGAAAAGCATGGATTTTTAAAAATTTATTTTATTTTATTTTATAGTTAATGTAAAAAAGATGAGTTATCTTAAAAAGAAGTTTTGGCCTGATGTCCATGGTTTGGGTTTGGATAGTCTCAGGAGAAATAACCCAGGCTCATGCCTTCACAAAGAATCAATGGGTCAACCAGGTCCTATAGCCTTGGCTTTCTGAGTGACATTTCTTTTTGGTCTGGATAAGAGTACTATAACCTTGGGAAAGTTTTTAATTAAATACTGCTGTAATCTTAGGAAGTATAGGAGTAGTATTAAAATAATAAAGAAATGAGGAAGACAACAAGATGTTGAAATTTTAGGAATAGGTATAGGTATAACTATAATAACTGTTTTTGTAATCGTATTTGTGTGTGTTTTTGTTATTTGATGTGTTTAAAGCTCTTAAAGGAATGTCAAAAAACACAGAACCTTAAAAATCCTTTAAAACAAGTGGCACAGGATTTTTTTGTGAGCCTTTCAAGGTTAGTTTCCATTGCAGTTTTGGAGCTGAAACCAGATTGTAGTGGGTTGAGGAGTGAAAATAAAGGGCCTGGGCCAGAGTAAGGCAAGTGAGGAGACTGCCTTGGGAGCAAAATTAAAGGGAGCGCCAAAAAAACCTGAAGTCATCAAAATTAATAACATTTTGAGGCAGTGTTTTTAAAAATCAAAACTAATGTAAAAGTCTATCACGAACAAAATACCAACATTTTAAATACTGACAGGATAGAAGTTCAGAGTGAACAGTGTGTGCTCACAATGGGTTCTTCTTAAGAAGCTCTGTGTGAGAAAGGAGAGAGTTTGTGCCAGAAGAGAAGCTGAAGTCCATGTAGGCGAGTTGGTTGCTTGTCTGCTTTCAAGATGGAAGAAACTTGAGCATGGTCTTGTGCCGAGGAGGTGGCCTCAGCCAGTCCTTTCCTCATCCAGCAGTGTAATTACAGGGAGGTAGAGAAATGTGGGCACTCTGGGTGGAGGTACAGGGCAAATTGATTCTTCCCGTGTGCAGGGGATCAGGGTGGGGGGAGAAAGAGAAAGGCCACTGTGGAAGTGGAAGATGTCCTGCCTCCGATGGCAAGCGATTCTGTCCTCCTGAGTAACACACAGGTTTTCTTGTCCTTTCTTCCAGGCTGTGTGGATTTGAGGAGCTCCTCCTGACAACTTCCCACACAAACCCCTCTCCCCGCACACTGCCTAACTACCAGCAATTTCTGCCCCAGGCCCCCTTCTTTCCCCACAGTTTCTTTGATTTTGCCAGGGCAGCGTGATGGGGAGAGAAACTCTACGCCTTGTTACTTGAAGTACGGTCTGGAAACCCACAGCATGTTAAAAGACTGTACTGAAAGTGAAAAACAGAAGGGTTGTACAGTTTCTATTGAATGCATATCAATTTGCACTGTTGTAGAGTCAAAAAAACCATTAGTAAGACCATTGTAAGTCAGGGTTGTCTGTACCTAGTTCTCACCCACCCACCCCAGACCTTGACTTATTGGGTTGTTCCCACCTCCCTCCCCAGCATGGCCTGGACATCAGGATTTTTGCGAATTCCCCAGGGGAGTTTAATGTGCAGCAAGGCAGTGAAGTTTGAGAACCACAGCTCTACGTCTCTGCTGGCTCCACGCTCTAAGCCCCATTCCTAGCCTCTGTGTGGCCACTTCCAGGCAGCTAGAGGAGGGGCAGAGGAGGAAGGAAATAATCACTTCTTCTTTAACTCAGGATCCCAGGCAGGCAAGATCAGATGATTTTCCCCTCCAAGGGTCCTGTGCCTCAAATTTCTTCACATTCATGCCAATTAGTTATCTGGCTGTCATATTAGCTGTGAGGTTCTGGGTTGCCCCAGTGCTGGGTTCCCACTGCCTGTGAATGCAGGAGTAGGTTGTCACCTATTTTCATTTCTCTTTGAAATTCTGATCAGCGCTCCAGGTTGGAGCAGCCCTTGTGTACTGGGGCACAGCTCTTCAGCTTTTTATATTCAAACTTCAAAGTTTAGTTTTGAAATAAAAGGTTTATTTCTCCATATAAGCCTATGGATTTTCCCAAAGAAAGGGACAGATTTAAGTTTAATCAAATTTGGGGGAACTTATTGGTGTCAGCCAGTTCACTGTCTTTTCTCTGAAAGTGCTCAGAACTGCAAAAGCTGAGTACTAGCCTTTGTTTTGATCTTAAAGATAATACAGCACTTTGTTCCACAAAGCCTGAAGTTAACAATTGAAGTCAGGATTTAATTACTGAGGCCTCCTCTCTTATTTTCAAATCAAATAAAATTATTTGATCTAATAATTAGGCAATAGTACTCTTTCAGTAAGTTCTATAGAGACTGGAGAACTGGTAGGATATACACAGAGATACATGAGAAGGAACTTATTAGGGGAATTGGCTTAGTCGATATGGAGGCTGAGAAGTCCCATGATATGCCATCTGCAAATTGGAAAACGAGGAAAGCCTGCAGCTTGGTCCAGTTCAAGTCCAAAGGCCTCAGAATCAAGGAAGCCGCTGGTGTAATTCTCAGTCCGAGGCTAAAGGACCGAGAGCCCATGGGCCAGTGGTGTAAGTCCTTGAATACAAAGGCCAGAGAACCTGGAATTCTGATGTTCAAGGGCAGGAGAAGAAGGGTACCATGGCTCTGGAAGTGAGATGGAAGGAATTCACCCTTCCTCCACCTCTTCGTTCCATCAGGACCCCCAGCTGAGTGGACGGCACCACTCACACTGAGGGAGAATGTTACCCACTCAGTTCATCTACTCCTAAGGCAATCTCCTCTGGAAACACATACACACCCTGCAAAGTGCAATTATTTAATCAAAAGCAAAACCACCTGAGCATCCCTTTCAGTAGGACAGGCTCGGTGCCTGTTGAAGCATTAAGAATAATTCATGCTTTACTAGATATCTGAGTATCTTTTAATCCAGGTGAGTTGACACCCAAAATCCACCATCACAAATATTTGTGTCTTAGTTTGTGCTGCTATAACCAAATACTGCAGACTGGGTAGTTTATAAGGAATAAAAATTTATTGTTCACAGTTTCAGAGGCTGGAAAGCGCAAGATCAAAGCACCAGCAGGTTTGGTTGTCTGGTGAGGGCTTCTCCCCACTTCCAAGACAGCGCCTTGATGCTGCAAACTCCAGAGGGGAGGAGCGTTCTGTGCTCACATGGTGGAAGGCAGAAGGGCAAGGGAGCAGAGAGCTCTGTGCAGCCTCTTTGACAAGGGTCTTAATTCCATTCACAAGGGTAGTATTAGTCTGTTTCCATTGTTTATAACAAAATACCTGAAACTGTGTGTTTTATAAAGAAAATAAAACATTGCTTACAGTTGCAGAGGCTGGGAAGTCCAAAGTCCATCTGGTGGTGGCTACAGTGACCCAGGGGTCTCACATTGTAAAATGGTGGAAGCAGGTAGAGAGAGTAACCTTCTCATTCTCTCTCTTTTGAAAGCCCTCAGAACCACACCCTGACCACCATTTTTAATCCATTCACTACTGCATGGTCCTATAATCCGATCACCTCTTCAAGACTCCACCTTTCAATTACCATAATAGTATTTCCCACCCTCTTAACAGTCACAGTGGGGACTAAATTTCTAATACATAAAACTTGGGGGACACAATTCACGCTTCAGGGAGTTTTGGGGGGACATAATTCAATCCACTACATTCTGCTCCTGGCACACCAAGACTCATGTCCTTTTCATATACAAATACATTCATTTCATCCCCAAAGTCTTAACTTGTCTCAACTCAAAAGTCCAAAGTTCAAAGTCCCATCTGTAAAATTTGAAACAAGTTATCTACTTCCAAGATACAACGGTGGACAAACATAGGGTACATATTCCCATTCCAAAAGGTAGAAATTGGCCAAAAGAAAGATATACCAGGTCCCAAACAATTCCAAAACTCAGCAGGGCAGGCATCGAATCACAAAGCTGGCAAATCATGTACTCTGAGTCCAAGTTCCACGTCCTCTGTGTGCTGGTGTGGGGGTTGGGTCCCCAAGTCCTCAGACAGTTCTGCTCCTGTGGCTTTCCTGGTTGCAGGCCATGCTTCAGCTCTCCAAGGCTGGTGTTCCACTCTGGTAGCTCCATAAGTCTGGGGTCTCCATGGCGGTCCTGCTCTCACTGCTCCATTAGTCATGGCCTTGGTGGGGTTTTTCTGCTGCAACTCCAATCCCATATTTCCTCTCAGCATCACTCTAGCAAAGCCTCTACGCAGTGAATCTGCCCCTGTGACAGATCTCTTCCTGGCCCCCAGGCTTTTCTGTCCATCCTTTGAAATCGGGATGGAGGCTTCTGAGCCTTCAGAGCTCCGACATTGTAAGCCTGCAGACCTAAAACCACATGGATGCCACCAAGGCTTGTGGCTTATATTTTCCCAAACTGTACATCCGCCCACACCTGGGGCCAATTTACCCACAGCTGGAGCAGCCAAAGCAGCTGGGGTGCTGGTGCTGGAAGCAGCTTCCCGAGGTGGTCCTGGGCAGTGAGCCTGTGGAGGGTGCCTCAGGTCTGTTCCCCAAGACCATTCTGTCTCCCTAGGCCTTTGGGCCTGAAATGGAAGGATTGGCCCCAGAGGCTTCTACAATGCTTTCAGGGCCTTTTCCCCCTTCTATTGATAATCTCATAATTTTGTGTTAATCTTCTTAGTACCATTGAATTTTCCTTCTGAAAATGCTCTCTGCTTCTCTACCACATGACCAGGCTGCAAATTTTCCAAATCTTTACACTCTGCTTCCCTTTTCGATTCTATCTTTGCTGCCATGACTGTTAGAAGTAGCCATGCAGCTTCCTTAATGCCTAAAATTGCTGTTTATAAATTTCTTCTGCCAAGTACTCTGGTTCAAAACTCCTAAGTTCCAACTTCCACAAAGTCCTAGGGCATGGACACAATGCAGCCAAGCTCCTTGCCAGTTCACAGCAAGGGTGATGTTTGCCCCAGTTTCCAATAAACGCCTTCTTATTTCTATCTGATACTTCTGTAGAATGGTCTTCACAGTCCATATTTCTGTCAGCATTCTGTTTACCACCATTTAACCAGTCCCTAAAACATTGCAAACTTTTCCTGGTTTTCTTGTCTTCTAAACTTTCACCAGCATCTAGGCTTTTTCTAGCCTGTTTCTCCAAATTCCTCCAGCCTCTCCTCAACACCCAGTTGCAAAACTGTTTCAACATTTTCAAATATTTGTTATAAGCAATATCCCACTTCTTTGGCACCAATTTTCTGTATTAGTCCATTTCTGTTGCTTATAACAAAATACCTGGAACTGGGTGATTTATAAAGAAAATAAAATTTATTGCTTACAGTTTCTGAGGCTAGGAAGTACAAAGTCCATCTGGCGGTGGCAACAGTGACCCGGGGGTCTCACATTGCAAAATGGCAGAAGCAGAGAGATAAAGAGTAACCTCCTCATTCACTGTCTTTTTAAAGCTCTCAGAACCACGCCCCTGACCACCATTATTAATCCATTCTCTGCTGCATGGTCCTACAATCACCTCTTTAAGGCTCCACCTTTCAATTACCATAATAGGATTTCCCACCCTCTTGGCAGTCACAGTGGGGGCTAAGTTTCTAACACATAAAACTTGGGGGACACAATTCAAGCTTCAGGGAGTTTTGAGGGGACATAATTCAGTCTACTACAAGGGTAATGCCCTCATGGCCTAAGCACCTCTTAAAGGCCCTACCTTGTAATAATATCACATTAGCAGCACCTGAGTTTTGGAGGAAACACTTTCAAACCATAGAAAGTATAAACCTTAAAGTGAAAAGGAGAAAGAGGAGAAGGAAAACATAAAGCTGAAGATACACAACCCAGCAAATAGTTTCAATGAACAGAGTGTGTCTCATACAGAGAATGGCATAGAGCAGCTAGTAGGTACCTGTTAATTACTGTCTGAATAAATGGATTAATAAGTGGATCTGTTAATCAGCCATCCACTGCTGTTTGTCAAAACCAAAACTCTTCTTTGAATGAAATAATCATAGTAGCACAAAGTGGGGAATAGAGGGCAGGAAGATCCATTTTTTCTGGAGCATAATTATTGACCTGAGGTCCAGATGAAATAAAATTAAGGGCCATCTGGTGAGAAGTCCCCCACCTTTTACACCCAACACAAGATTTGGCTTTGAGGAGGGCAGCTGCCGAAGGTGTCATGGCTGGTGACCACCTTTCCTATTTCCACTTGGGACTGTCAGAGGAGTGACAAAGAAGCTCCCTCTGGAGCTCTCTCAACACCCTGGATCAAATGTGCCCCTGGTCCCTGGCAGAGGCCTGCAAAGGAAACTCCATGAACTCCACATTCCAGCTTAGCCTACACTGACATTTTGGTCTGACCGTCTCATACTCCAGGTGTAGAATGGAACAAAGACTGAACACAATCCTAGGAATTTATGTGTTTTTGTCACTCAGGACTCAGTGAGCTTGGTTGAAAAGAATGGAATATTTCATCTGGATGAACTATGCTATAGCTGGGCGCATTTACAATACAGTAAAGTTGACAGCTATCATTTACTTTTAGCAAGAAACTCTTAAAGGAGAACTCAGATACAAGTAAAAGTGCACTTACTGTTTAATAAACTGGGATTTCAAATCTCTGAGTTTTAAGATGGCCCAGTTGTCTTCAAATTCAATTCAGTTCTGACACTAACTACCTGGAGACAGCATCAGATCCCAAACGTTGAGGGCTCAGTCCCACAAGACTGACACCCATTTCAGATGCCAATCACAAGCCCTAGGTTGTGGCCTGTGCTTCTGACCAACTGGCTATAAGTTGGGGGTTTCCATGACTCCCCTCAGGTTCAATTCACTTGCTAGAGTGGCTCACAGAACTCAGGGAAATACTTTACTTATGTTCACTGGTTTATTACGAAAAATATCAGAAAGGATACAGAGAAGGACGAGAGAGATGCATAGGACGAGGTTTGTGGGAAGGGGTGCGGAGATTGCATGCCCTCTCTGTATGCACCACCCTGCAGGCACCTCCACATGTTCAGCTATCCAGAAACTCCCCAAACCCAGTCCTTTTGGGTTTTTATGGAGGCTTCATTAGGTAGACATAATTGATTACATCATCGGTCATTGGTGATCAGCTCAACCCTTAGCCCCTTTCCCCTTCCGCCTCCCCAGAGGAATCCTCTAACCCTGCCTTGGTCTTTTTGGTGACCAACCCCCATCCCAAAGCTGTCCAGGGGCCCTCGGCCACCAGTCATCTCATTAGCATAGAAAACACACTCATCACTCTGGAGATTCCAAGGGTTTTATGAGCTGTATGTCAGAAAACTGAAATGAAGACCAAATATTTATTTCTCAATATCACAGACCTGAATCGTGCTTTTTTAAACCCTTACTCTTTTGAAGTCCCGGGAAGTACCTTTGGAGAAATGCCAGGATGGGCCTTGGCTTTTGCACTGACTTGAAGAGGACGGGCTGAGGGGAACGGGGCCCTCCATCCACCAGCTGGAAGCCTTCTGTTATGAACCTGTTACAAATCCCACTTTACTGTCCACTGCCACAGGCTGTTCCCCTTGTCTGTATGCTCAGTCCCTGGAGATGAGGCTGTTCTAAAAAAGCAGTGAGAGGGAATGGTTTTGATACCTCCCTGTGGAAAGGATATATATAATGGTGGCAACTTATCTTGTTACAGATCCATGTGGTAATTCACTGTGCATTTAACGTAGCAAAAAGGATCAAAGTCAACTTCAGATTGAGAACGTCATGGGTGATAATTATAATCTGAGGGCAAAACCCTATTTACTTTTAAATATGTGATTTTTTAAAGTAGTTTATAAATAGGAATCCTTCATATTTCTATTTCATTTTTCAAGAAAAGTGATTCATTGAACAGACATTCTTTTCCTTTGGATATTAACACTTTGGAGATCACCACACTAAAGGAATTTAAAAGTAATGCTGGCTTCTTTACCTAACTAGACTTTGCACAGGCTGTTCTCTCTGTCTGAAATGCTCAGCTTCTGGGTCAATTGTCCCTGTCCCCAGGACTGAGTTTACATGTCACTTATTTATAGAGGCATAGAGGCCTTCAGTCTAAATTAGATCACCCTGTTATGCTTCCTCGTGCCATTCTGCACTGTTCTTTCACAATTCTTATCAGAGTTTATAATCATTGAATTTCATAGAACCTAAGATGCCATTGATTGTGAAATGCACCATTATTGTACATTCCAATTATTATTGTACATTCCATTATTGAACATTATTGTGAAGAATTTAGCATAAGACTTCCCAGACAAAGCTGGCTCACCAGTGTAAGGACACATGAGAAATTAACCTCACGCACAGGAAGAAACAAGGAAACCTGCCTGTCTCAACCTTGTCCCTGGGTGAAAGGAAAAAGAAGAGTCTCTCCTGGTAATTTGATTCAGGAGGTGATCATCCTGCAGGTTTGTGGTCTAAAGCCCAACAGCAAGTGTGGCCCAAGAAACCTCAAGCAGAGAGGGTAGTTTAAAGGAAGTCCCATGGTGGGAGTAGTGGGTGGAAGAAGCAGATGCATATCCTCTTGAAAAGAACTTGACTCCCTTCCAGATTAACTCGATCTTAGAACACGTTAATGGTACAGTGTGTCTCAATATTGGTATACTGAGACATCTAAAAAAATAGTTGCGTCTTAAAGTCAATGATATCAATGATATAGGGCACAATTTATTTCCATGTATATTTGTTTACTGTCCAGAGTTCATAGATATGGTTGGCATCTGCTTGCTCACAACTTGAACTTCTTTGCCCAGTCCAGAACCTGAACACAGTGGACATTCAATAAGCAGGAATGGAATAGATGAGT
Source organism: Cynocephalus volans (assembly GCF_027409185.1). Lineage (NCBI taxonomy): Eukaryota > Metazoa > Chordata > Mammalia > Dermoptera > Cynocephalidae > Cynocephalus > Cynocephalus volans. The sequence goes on from NC_084462.1 coordinate 51,276,119, forward strand.
GAGTGGAGCAAACTCTCGAGCTTCATCCATTGAGAACTTGGCTTTTTTCTTTTTTAACTCCAGTTCTCTTTATTTATGTGTGTTGAATGAATTTTTAATGTAGTGAAAAGAGCATTAGACTTGAAAATTGAAAACCCAGGTTTTGACCTTAGCACCTTTATTGATTAGACTTTCTGGTGCACGGTTTACCTCTCTGTAGGATGAGAAAGTTGTATTTTGTAATCTCCAGAATCCCTTTCAATTCTAATTGGTTGTGCTTCAATTGTATGGGGAAGAAAATGAAGCGCACAATTGTGAGATATTTATCATCATTATCACCTAATCTAATCAGATAGGTAGTTGACATGGTGCTCAGAACTTGGTCATATATGAAACCCTGATGTGACTCTTTCTTCATCTTTACCAATGCCTCACTATACAGAAACCACTCTTTTCATGATTGTTAATATTTTCACACAATGATGTACATGGCTGTTGATTGTGGATAAAGGGTAAGAAAGTAAACCTGAAGAAAATAAAACATGATTGGAAGAATCGGGTCTTTGTGATGGATAAGAGGAAGTCCAAGGCTTTGAATCAAGGCAGTGACAAATAGCCTAGGTCAAGGCAAATTGTGGGTAAGTAGGAGGGTGGAATTACAAGAAATAGGCCAATATCAACCTGAAGCTTTGAGGCAAGTGGAGGACAACTTATGGGCAATCAGAAACCAAGGGATTCTTAGGAGCTGAAAGCAGATTGCAAAGTAAGGAGAATGCAGGGGACAGCCTGTGTAATAGAGGCAGAATGTCCATTGCTGTCCTGGTGCATGAAAATTTCCAGTCCATCCTGTCCAATCCCACCTTCATCAGGTACAAAGGTCCCTCCAGTCCTTACAAAAAGTCAAGCCTCTGTTAGGCCATTGCCAAGTGTCTAGGGCCATAACAGGGGGTTGTCCACAGGCAGTGGACCGGCTGAGGAGAGGAGCCCAGTGGAGCCTCTAGCACTGACTGCTCCAATAGTCCAGTAGCAGGCTGGTAGACTGATGGCTACAATGTGTGACCCTCACTCAGTGACAGCCTGGGGCTGGCCAGCTGCCACTCAGTTTCCTGATCCTTGTGAAAAAAGTTCTTTCCCTCATGCTTTGAGGACTGTATTAGTCCATTTATGTTGCTTATAACAAAATACCTGGAACTGAATACTTTGTAATAAAACCAAATTTATTGCTTACAGTTTCAGACGCTGAGAAGTCCGAAGTTCAGGGAACATATCTTTGGTGGTGGCTTTACAGCAATGCAGGGGTCTCACATGGCAGCAAATGATGGAGCAGAGAAAGAGCGACTCTCACATGCTCTTTTTTTAAAGCCCTCAGAACCATGCCCATGACCACCATTATTAATTTATTCACTAGGGCATTGTTGAGAAAATAGAATAATTTAATCAGGCCCCATTGCCTTAGGTCTGGTTGGGGGTGGTGCAGTGCATTCTTTGTAAGCAAGTTGTGTGTGGGTGGAGTTAGTGCACATGTGCAGCACTGCCACTAGGATGGCGTTGACTGCCTCGGGCATCGGCCCTACATGACCGTGCTCTCCAAACAATAGCTTCCAAGGACCTTTTTGCCAGTTACCTAGCTCATAGATCTGTGTGTGAGGGGTCTGGTGACCCAGCCTGGCGTGAAGGGGTCTGGGGACTCAGCCTGGCATGTGAAGGGTTTGTGATCCAGTCTGTGAATGGGCTTGAGGGGTCTGTGAGCTTCAGACCCAGCTCAAGCTTGACAATTGGCCCAGTCAGCAGGACTACAGGCAGGTAAAAGGGAACGACAATTGGCTACATCGGCAGGATTCCAACATTAGCCCTAGCTCTACAGGCATGGTCCTCAGAATCTAATCACCTCTTCAAGTCCCCACCTTTCAATTACTATAGTAGGATTTCCCACCCTCAATGTTACAGTGGGGATTAAGTTTTAATGACCTTGGTTGGGGTGGGGAGTGGGGGTGACATTCAATCCACAGCAAGGACCAAGATACAGCAGTCACTCCTTCTTCTACTGATCAAGACACCCTGGGTCTTCTGCTGGCCATGGCCTCTGGCTGTGGAAAATCCACCCTCCAGCAGTCCAACACGCTTGGAGGACTCACTTGGGGTCTTCCTTGTAGGCTGGCAGTGGCTTCTAGTCTTCCTCTCTACAGCATGGCCACTCCAAATTTGTCCCAGGCTTTCCACTGTTGACCTGAGCTTATGCCCTGGAGGTGAGTTTTCTTCTTTAGAAAGGGGATCTCTTCTTTTAAAGACTAAGAAACCATGAAGGGGCCTTGAAGGTAAAGGTGGATGGCTCTCTCTTCCCTCCTGCTGACAGCCCTCAGTGCTACATCCATACCTGCCTCTTCTGTCTCTAAGGGTTTTGACCCAAGCCTCCCTCTCTACTTTTTATCAGGCCAACCCAGCAAAGTACAGCTCCATGTGCATACAGACTATCAAATGTCCTGGGAAAGTCTTTCCCCAAAAGCAACCAGGGGTGGCGTGAGAGCCCCTGGGAAGACCATGCACAACCAGCACCTGTTTTTCTCTTGACTCGGACTCTGGTGGCCACAGACAGGACCTGGCAGGGAATGCCAGCTAGAAAGCTAGTTCTCACTTCCTGCTGCTTTGGGGCCATGACAGCCTTCCCACTGGATATGCAGGACCACCCCAGGCTCACCTCCACTCGAGGAAAACCTTCCTGACTGTGTTGCTAGATTGCATTGCAGATGGAGCCAGTGCTGAGAAAGTCAAGCTTCCTAGAGAATGAGAAGTCCTCCCCACTGATAGAAGTGAGATTTTCAGTCAATAATGAGGCTCTTCTGGCCAAACGCTGGGTACCTGGAAGATGGATAAAGACACAAGTTCAGTATGAGACCTCAGTCCCACGTTCTTGGAAGGAGTCAGATTCCTGGATAAAAGGAAATGTGCTTAGAGCAGGGGGAGGGTACAAAAGTTTATGAGGGAGAGAATGTATTGAATGTAATGTTTTTAATTTTATTTATTTATGTATTTTCAATAATTCAATTAAATATGTATTGAACAAATGCAGAGCAAATGAACTAAAGAGTATTTTAACCTGAAGATAAAATAAACAACTTCAAATATTCAGAGGGCTGTCACACAAAGAGTGACAGACTTGTTCAGTATTTCTCAAAAGGCAGAACTTGAATCAAGGGACAAACAGAAGCAACCAATAAGCTACAGAATAGTTGTACAAAGTGTATCACTTATGTCAATGGCTTCTTTTCCCATACAAAGCATTCCACGTTAACTTTTCCCTTCTTTGAAAGGAGACATTACAATTTAATACGTTTCATGAACATCTTAAATAAGTCTCATTTTCATGGTGAGCCCTCCACTGCCAGCAATGGATGCACTCATACTATCAGAAAACATCTAAACCTATCTAACTGGTTTACTAAAGAAATGGTCTACTTGTCCCTCAGCTGCATTTCTGTATTCCACACTAGTGATTTTCAGGAGATGGGGAGAAAAGAGAGAATATTCTGCAAAGGGGGTGGATCATAATCGCAGCAATTCAAGTTCTGCCCTGAATTTTAAGCCCTCGTTCAATTCCCAGCGAATCACTACAACTATCCACCAGTTGTGCAGATGGGCGTGTGGTGTGTTCTGGGGCAGGGAAGGACGGCTGATAACCACTGTTCCACACGGAGCAGGAGAGCTTACATTATGAGTCACTAGGGTAAACTAACTGCATAATACCGATGGGCTCCATCCAAATTATTCAATTTCACACAAAATGAGAATTGTTTCAACAACTACTCAGCATAATGTTTAGGACAAAATATACATAATACGCTTTATATTATATACGTATTTTATCACATACTCAATGAGGAATGCTAAGGTGCTTAATCTGTCCAATAAATTGAAAATAAAAATTTTACACATCTATATTTGTCAGTATACAGGATTCTGACAGTGGATCTTGAACTTAGAATGAGAAATCAGTTTTCAAAGAAAGCCACATAATTGGTCACTCTGGCCAACTGCTATTCATTGGGGACTGGGGGAACTGGTGCAGGTTCTGAAAAGAGAATAAACCTGTTAAAAGAAACATCCAGGGCTTTCTGGGCAGAACCATCCTGGTGGTGGAGTCGGCTTGCCATCATGTTCCAATATACTTTTCAAAGCCTCTTCTACAGGAAGTCCAACAAAAGCTGCAAAAGCATCAGAGATTGTTGAGGCATCCACTTGAGAGACTAGGGCGAGGGCTCGTCTCCTTGTCGCATCTCAAAGCTTCCATGATTGACTGGGCCATCTCAGACCACTGGTGAGCATGGATGGTCGTGTAAATCTCAGGGAAATCTCCCTGCCAGATTCTTTGTCCTACTGAACAAATTCCCCCAAGTTCAGAATTTGCAGATTTTATAGCAGTAGGCATTCTTTTCCAAAGATATCTTGCATTATTCATATCATTATGGAGCAAATATAAACCTAGATAACCATACACTGGGGGTGTAGCAATTCCTTCAGAAGCCCCGAGCTCTTGGTTCTCACACTGATCCAGCAACTTTTTGAAATTGAAAGCATTTTCCTCCATCCCTGCCACTGGTGTCTTCCTAGCCGGTCTCCCTGCTGCCCCTTGCCAACAGCCAGCCCCCAGACCGTCCCTCTGGGCATCGCCAAATGTAATGTTTTTTAAGGAAAATTTTAAATAAATCTGAGTTATGGTCCCTAGCAAATTGTCCCTAGTAAATGAAGAAACAATTCCAATACAATCCCTAGTAAATGAAGAAACAATTTCAATATAATCCCAAGGAAGTCAGGAAGGCATATGCCCTCTGGAGAAAGGAGGACATGTGTATAAGCAAGTCCCAGAGTGGAAGATCAGGGAGAAACCAGCCCATTACCTGGCGGGTTGTGGGAGGAGGAAGGAAAGAGGTAGTGAAGCTGGAGGTCGGACTGACCACAGTGACATCCACGCTCCAGGCCGGTGATGAATGAGGCAGCACCCGACAAAACCCGTCCAGGCAACGGCTCTTCCTCCCTTCATTCAGATCAAACCTTGTTTTTCTCTTCTGCATATTTAATTTAATTTTTTTTGTTATTATTATTTTGGTGTGTGAATATTTTTAATCCATTGCACACCCCTTTAGAATGAACAGCAATATACAATCATTATAGGACTGTACAAAAATGAAGAAATAACCAGAGTTTAAGTTCAGTTCAAATAATTACAAGGCCTTTAATTTTAGGTGGAAAAAAACCCCCCAAACAATGGCTTCAAGTTTATTTTGGGAATTTAGGAAGTATAGAAGCCTAGTATTCCTTTTTTTCCCCTGAGAAATCATGTTGGGTGTGTGTGTATGTGTGATAGGGGAATGGCAGGCATGGTTTGGAGCTAAGGGTGCTAAATATTACATATAACTGAAAATGACAATTATATTCCTTATATGTTTTCAACAAATTAGAACACATGCATGTGCTCACACACACAATCCATATGTCAGTTTTCAGAGAATTAGAACATGATCAAATTCTCTTAACACTAAAATATGCTGAATATAATTTTAAACTTTCTTTGATGATTCAGAAACTATTTTAGGCTCCTTATGCCTCTGGGTTATTACTATGAACATAAATTATTATCTTGCCATTCTGCACAATTTAGGTTGCTCACATTTTTTTCTGATTATTTTATCTTGAATGAATGGGAGCTTCGTACAGTACTTTAATTATTGTGCAGAACTAATAATGAATGTGCAGATCATTTTCAGGTATGATTGGGTCAACTTAGAGGAAAATAATAAAACTTGTCCTAAAATGAAAATATACGTGGAAACTCTGCTAGTTGTGCCTTTTTGGTAATTGATTTCCCAAATCAAACATACAAGAATTTCAAGGAGTAACAGTTCACATGTACTTCAGCAGATAAGAGAAAATCTTAGCGAGGAGGTTGGATTTGATCTTGGCTTTGAGGTACTAATTAATTATCAAATAATTGAGACCAGAGGGCATTCCAGGTGGAAGTAAGAGTAGAAACACAGGGACTGACATGGTTTGGAGTTGTGCAAGGGTGCAACTCAATGATGTGGCCCATGGAAGAGCAGCATCAACATCCCCGGCCCTTGTTAGAAATGCAGAATCTCAGATCCTCACTCCAGCCCTACTAAATCAGAATCTAAATTTTGAGCAAGATCTATAAGTGATTCACATTCACATTGAGCTTCGAGATATCCTAGCTTAGGATATTGTTTGTATTGCTTATAAATAAGGCTGAAAATGATACTATGCCAAGGACTTTAGACTTTATTTGATAGATCATGTCAAGCATTGACAGCTTATAAGCAGGTACTGATATGAAGCCTGGATACCAATGAATTGAAATCAATGCTGGCCTTATTGGAGGCAAGGTCCTGAAGGTTCCCTAATGTGTCAAGCTCCTTAAACTTAAAGTCTGGAGAGAGGACAGATGGCAGGGCAGCTAGGCTGGCAGAGAATCTCTCAGGAGACTGGATCAGTGGCTATTTGCTAACTGCTGATATAAAAACTGCACTGTACAAGTGTTACTCTGGCTTCTGCATTTCAGATGTATATTAGCGAGGGGACACAGAATATGGGAGAGACTAGTTAAAAGGTTTTGTGATAATCTAACTCTTTAATTTGGGAGGCTACAGAGAACAATCATGATGATGAAGATACTTGAGAAATTGCAAAGGTGCATCAACAGTGCCTGGCTTATTCAACAAGTTTGATTTTGTTCCTGTGCTGTACCAGGTTGTGCTAGGCCTTGGGGCGTCAAGAGAAAATATGTCCTTCCTGTAAAGTAACTCAAAACTCTAGATGGAGGCATACAGATTCTAGGGTAGCAGAGGAGATGATGAGCCCAGGTATTTTCCAGAAGTAAAAGAGATGCTCATCTGAGTTCATCGGTATGAGCAGAGGAAAGGAGGGTCAGAAGAGCATGACCAACCTGAAGAAAAGTCGTTTCACGTCACTGGAACAGAGGCTTCCAGAGAACTGAGTAGACAAGGCTGCAAGAGTAGGCAGAAGCAAGATTCAAACAGCCTTTTGATGTGATATTTGGGAATTTATCCCATATAGGCCACAGGAAAATGCTGAAGGATTCTGAACAGGAGAATAATCTCGGCAGAATTTCATTTTCAATAAACAACTTTGCCAACAATAGGGTGATGAAGAGAGACATGACACAAGGACACCAGGTATTTGGGAGCCTACCTGAGTATCCAAGGAAGCAAGGGTAAGAGCCTGAACAGGGCATGGAATGGGGGACAGCGGGCATTTCTGAGATAGTTAAGAAGTAGGAGACAGAACTTGCTAACGCGTTGTGAAGGATGAAGAAAGGAGAAAGGGCAAGGTGTGGGCCTGGTTGTGTGGTGAACATTTGGGGAGGAGACTCACTTAGTTTTGGACATGTGTCTTTGAGGAGACTGTGGCATTTTGGTGGAGAAGTTCAAGGTGTGGATCTGAAGCTTGGATTTGGAGATAGTTGGAATTGGAGATAAAGATTTGGAGCCCTGGGAGTAGATAAGCATGTGGTGTAAAAACAGGGAAGAGGGATGAGGCAGGAGAAAGAACTAAGAAAGGCCTCTTAATAGCAGGAAAAGGTGGGGGTTAGAAAAGACTCACAAAGGAATCAGAAAAGAGGGACTGGTCAAGATGGCAGACTAGACCATCCCCAGCCTCACTCTCTCCCACAATCAACCAATTTACAACTATAAAAATGTAACATCAGCCAAACTGGGGCTGCTGGAGCTCAGGAGAAGAGGAGGAGAGACCTATGGAATTCATGAAGGCAGGAGAAACCATGATGAGAGAAAGAAAAAACTGCTCTGAGAGTTTTGGGCCGCAGCCGCTTCAAGGCTGGAGCTCCCGAGCATATGGAGGAGGAGCCGGCAGAAGCTGCAGCTGTGCCCTTCACATGAAGTTACTCGGAGGCCACAGGAGAGAAGAGGGCCTCGGTGGCCCCCAGGACAGCAAGACCACTAATAGTGTTCCCGTGGACCCACGCAGGAGCAAGGAGCCAGAACAACTGAAAAAAGGGGAGCCATTCAGAGGCCGGTGAGTCAACGCAAGGGACCAGTGCAGGGCCCGTCCCATGGGAAGTGTTTGTAGCATGGGCAGTGGGGGAGACGGGCCCACCAGGAGAACACTGGGACACAGCAAGGACAGCTGATCCATCCCCCAATCAGCGCAGGATCACTCAGAGGAGACTGGTTGGGAATGCAGAATTGCATGGGGTGCAGTTTGATGAAAAAACTAAGGCCCAGATCAGAGTTTCTACACAACCAAGTTCCACTGGGTCCCTGGAGAGCTGGAAGTACCTATAAGGTCAACCATTAAACTCTGAGCTGCACAAAAAACCTTCCCTAGGGAAATAGCAGCAAAGCAGCAATTTAGCTCAAACACAGCTCAAGTACTGGTTCTCACAGGAAGATCCCCCATGTTAGAAGTAAGCAAAGGACAAAAAATTAGTCCCAGCTCAGGCGCATCACCAGCACCTTGGGGCCCACCAGGGGACATGTGGCATAGAACCGGGGACCGTCTTCCCTCCCACCACCAGGCAAACCACACCAGTGCCTAGGGGCCCACCTGGGGACCTGAAGCATAGAGAAGGGGACCAGACCCCCCTTCCACAACCAGGCACATTGTGCCAGCTCCTCAGGGCCTGCCTGGGGTCCCAAGGCATGGAGAAGGTGACTGCATCCCCCTCCCACAACCAGGCACACTGCACCAGCACTTTGAGGCCCGCTTGTTAACCCAGGGCATCGAGAAGGGGATCAGACCCCTCTCCCACAACCAGGCACACCATGCCAGTGCTTTGGGGCCCACCCAGGGACCCGAGGTATGGAGCTGGGTACCAGACACACCCCACAACCAGGCACACCACCAGCACCAAGGAGCATGCCAAAAACATCACCTCCACGTGGGTGGCCCACCACAGCTACCACAATAACCATGGCTGCTGCAAAAGAGGCTAGACACCACAACCACCACGCAGATGGTCCGCCAACCAGTGGAGTGCATCGACACAAGGAGAGTCACCAGCAGAGAGAAAGAAGAGGACGTCTCTCTCCACAAAGCCCTTTTCAGAATGACAGAAGAAGCATCTGCTCTATGATAACGTTGGGGGACCTGATCACATCTCTCAGCATTGGACAGATCATCTAGGCAACGAATCAACAGAGTAACCGTTATTCTTTCAGATGGAGAGAAGAAATCCAGGGTAATTGGGGAGGAGGGGGGAAGGAGAGGGGGTAGGGGAGACATTGGACAAGGAGTATAAAGAATAATTACGATTTGTAACAATATATATGCTAGTAATATTGACTTGATCAACATAGCTCAATGTTGAACCCCCAAAATTTGTATAATCAATTTTGATTCAATAAATAAAATAAATTAAAGTTAAAAAAAGAAAAGAAAAGAAAAGAAATGAAATGAACCAGGAGAGTAATCTAAAGACTTGAGAGAAGAGTAGTCAACTGTGTTAGAAACCACTAAGAATTCAACTCGATTAAGAACTAGAAAAAACAAAGTCCATTGTTTTGGCAATTAAGAGAACTATTTTAATTGTTGGTATTCTTTGAGAAAATGAATTCAGTGGAGAACAGATACGTATGAAGACATCTCCATGTGCCTACGGAGATGAGGGAATACAGAACACCTGTGAGGACTATTGGCAGCTGATGGAATACAGAGCCCATCAAGAGAGAAGAGATCAAAGACATATGTTTATTTTATTTATCAAATTCTCTCATCTGGAAACAAAGGATATTGCTTTACGTTTTTTCTTCTGTATACCCTTTTTTGTAGAATAGTGCTATATATGTATCTGATAGTTGCCAGTTGAGTGACTATCTACAAAAAGAATGAGTGAGACATTTGGGTCATTTTGTTCTCTCTTAGATTATCTTAACCCTCTAGTTGCAAAATTTTAGTATGATTTCTAATGAGAACTGGATTTTTTACTCAGATTTTTAGGTGATGGCAATTAATAGAAATAGATCAATTTGACCAATGTTGTTTTCATTTTTCCTCTTGTCAGTATTGTCTGATTATGCTAAAAATGAGTGATGGATGTGCATTTTCCTCTCAAAACAGGCTTAATTAATTCAGCTGCGCTCCAACTTTAAAAGCATCTGAAAGGCTTATTTACTCTGTATCTGAATACACACTTAGAGAGAATGAGGGCATGTTGGCCTTAAGCGGCAGAGTCATACAATCTGTGTGTAAATACCGTCAACACATCGTTTTTATTGACAAAGAAAACCAACATTTATTTAGCATGTGCCAAGTTTTGGTTGCACAGTAAGTGACCTCAACTAAGTGACCATCATTTCATTTCCAAACAAATCCATGAGATAGTTATTTCTACTCTTATGCAAAAACATCAGGACAGAGGCTGGCCCAGTTTATCTGCTCAAGGTTCCTGGGCTCTGAGCCACAGGATGCAGACTTGGGGCTTCCTGACCCTAAGGGCTGTGCTTTCTCTCACATACCTCTTGAGAAAGTAAGATTCAGGAACTCTTATAATTATAGTAAGAATTAAATTTACTAGTGAAGTGAATATAAAAAGGAGTAATTAAAAAGGAAAAAAAAATGTGAGAAGCCAGGCCCCCAGGGGTCTTTGGTTTCGGATTTGCCATGTGGTAGGGGGCTACCTCAGAGTCCTTCAACACACATAGGTGACACTAAAAGCCTTGGGGAAAAAATGAGTGATCTTTTCAGACAGGAGTTGGGTGATGCTATAAGTTCTGCAAATTTTTGTAAGATAACAATGGCAGTTTGTGCTCAATGACTGGGTTTGTAAAGAGTACAGACTCTGTGTCAGTGATTTTTCATTGCCAGTTGAGGGATTTGACCTTCATGGGCCTGGGAGCCTCCTCTGAGCTCCCACAATGTTCTCTGTGATAAAGCCAGTGGTAGCCATTTATAGAGGGCTTACCATGGCTGGGCCTCCGCTTATCCCTTCCCTGTCCTGTGAGGTAGATATTTTTATTCCCCTCACACATGAGGACATTGAAGCTTAGAGAAGTGAGAGCACTTGCTTAAGGATACACAGCTAGAAAGTACAAAACTGATTTGTACTAAGGTCTGTCTGTTGTTGATCAAAAAGGCAAGTTCTCAGAACCACTAGGCTGTACTGCCCTTCACACATCTGGTTTTTCCCAGCTGTTTACTTCGCTGACTTTCTCACTGGACTCTGAATCAGTTGAGGGCAGAACTGAGTTTCACCTCTGACACCTGAAGCTTCCCATAGTTCCTGACACATGGTATGCACTCTAGAGACATTGAAAGAAAGAAACAGATGAAAGGAGGAGAGAGGAATATTAATAGTTAATAATTAATTAACTACTATTAATATTTAATGTCTATCTTAGTCTTTTTTGCATGTTAATACAAATCTTTCTCTGTATATGCTTAATGTGCAAGCATCATAATATTATACTATTTGGTAACATGTCTTTTTACTTGATAGTTTATAATGAGCTTCTTTTTTATGTCACAACATATTCTTCTAAAAAACATTTTGACAATTAAAAAAATGTGTTGCCTATTTCCCTCTCTTCCCACCAGAAAAATAAGCTGTTTATTGGGGGAATATATCAAACTACATTACCTTGAGATTCTCTTATGGGTTGCACAAGCTTCCAGAACTCTATTTAAAACTCAGTTTTCACAATGATACAGTCATTCTAAAGGTAGAACTAGATAGAGCTATAAGGACAAAGATTGGTAAGGTTATTTCCAACTTTAATTTTGTCTTATCCCAGAGCCACAGTATTTGTGAAATGAAACTAAAAGCCCCAAGAAAGCACAAAAGGAAACTCTCAAGGTCTTAATAAATTACAGCAGCACTCAAGATTTTTATGTTTTAAAAGGATGAAGCAGGTTACCACAAAGAAATTGCGTATTCAAGCATGCACATATGTGGTTAACGTTCACTACATGCTGATTGTTGACTGGATTTGGTAGGTCAATTTCTTTAACCTTCTTTCAGCAACTCAACATTTTTCCATCAGGTCTTAGTGAGGTGCCAAGAAAGTGATTTAGGGACTTGGAGCCAAAGAACTTAATCTCCACAGTGTTTTGTGTTTGGAATATCCAGGTAGAGTCTTGTAGAACCTGCCCAGATCTGGAGGCACTTTGTTCTATGATTCTGAACCATCCTAAAGCTTTGTTGCCAGTGGTGGGGATTAAACTTGTGTGAAACCACCTAGAGAGAGAGAGAGAGGACCTGCAAAGAACGATGATGGCTTGCTCCTGTTTGCCTCATGCAGGTCCTTCCCCCTCTAGAAGCAGACTTAGTCTTCCCATTCCAGCTAGCTGAGCTCATTCTCCTGCAGAAGCATATGCTGATTACACCTCCACAGGAGCTTTGGCACATTTTGGTCCTACTGTCAGAGTTCTGAGGTGAGGTTTGGAAGAGTGTGTCTCTAGGTGACAGTATAGCCAGAGCAAAATCATATATCATCACGACTAGACCCAATCCACAGGTCCAGAGTCACAAAGATTCAGGAATCTAGTTACATAATCCTGTTAAGCCTCAGATTATTTATCTGTAAAATAAGTATAAAAAATATGCTTTATGGAATAGCTGTGAGAATTAAATGAGAAAATATGCATAAACTGAATAACGTAATATCAGCCATGTGAATGATTTCTTATTCATTTATTTAATCAGCTCTTTTGTATTAAGCACTGACTTTGTGCCAGGTACTGAGGTTTCGATGGTGAGACAAACAGACATGATTCCCTTCTGCAAAGAGCTTATATTTTAGTAAACTCAGAAATGTTAGTAATTTTTGTTACTATTATTATATGATTTATCATTTATCTATTGCTATGTAAAAACCTATTCCAAAACTTAGAAGCTTAAAACAATAAACTTTCATTATATTAGTTTCTATAGGCCAATGATTGGGGAGCAGTTTAGCCGGGTATTCCTGGCTCAGGGCCACTCAAGATGTTGTTTGGAAATGCAGTCATCTGAAGGCTTGACTGAGGCTGAAGGATTGACTTCCAAGAAGATGGCACACGCAGCAGTTGGTGGGAAGTCTCTGTTCCTCACCAGGTGGGCTTCTCCGTAGGCCTCCTGAGTCTCCTCGCAATGTGGCAGCTGGCTTCCCCCAGAGCAAGTGTTCTGAAAAGAATCACCCATCCTTTCACTTTTGCCATATTGTACTTGTTGGAAGTGAGGCAGGAAGTCCAGCTCACACTTGAAAGGAGGAGAATTAGGCTCCACTTCTTAGAGAGAGGAATTTGGAGAAACTTGTGGACACATTTTAAAACCACTCCACGAAGTACGAGAGAGAGAGAGAGATGAGAAAAGAGAGTGGAGAGGCTGGTGGGGCAGACTCTGAAGAGTCAAGCAGGGCTTACCAAGGGGGTAGTTTCTACTTCTGTAAAGGGTGACAGGTGAGTATCAAGTGTGTGAAAACATACGGGGATCATGAAGATGTCCTATCTGAGTTCCTTCTGCTGTAATAAGTCCGGAAAATGGAAGACTCATTTTCTAGAAAGTTCTTGGTTTCCCTTCTACTTCTGTTTACTCACCATAAGGAAGCACAATATTTCTAATTTTCCTAGAAATGGTTGGAAATCTTAGATGCTCAAGCCCTTTCTCTAATACCACAGTTCTCTCTCAGAGCTGATGAAGACACGTTTACTTAAATAAAATAAATGAAACCTGCATTTGACTTGCCTCATTTAATTTATTTATTCCTTCTAGGATGACACTTATGTATTCAAAAGAGATCTTATGACAGAGAGAGAAAATTCTCTACACATCATGCAAAATGCCTGCAATAACTTAAAATGCAAGACATCAGCAGTTCGGCATTGGCATGTTTGATTTACATGTGTATTCAGTCTTACTAACCACCACATTGGATGAATACATACTTTAAATCCATTGGTTTATAGACAAAGCAAACTCACCTAATTCTCCTGTAACTGTGTTTTAAGAATGACTGAGAACTGGTGCAAGATTTCCATTGGCAAAGCATCTTAGAAGCCAAGTTGGGCCCTGTGTGGATTTTCACTAGAATATTTTTTGCCATACACTATTTACCCTATTGTTAATGTTCTGTGGTTAAGTTAATATCATCAAGAAGAAAAAGCAGAGAGCTCTGTTCCCTGTCTTTCTTCTTTTTCCTTCCCTGCCTATAAGATGGGTGTTTAATTGACTTCATTTCCATAGGCTAAGTGAGGAAGACAAATTATATCTAATTTTGGTAGCTTGATGTTTTTCTGCTCAGAACTTTTCAATGGGGTTCCATTGCTCTTAGTTCTCTTAATTCCTCACTTTGGCCCCCAAGGCTCTGCATGGCCAGGTCCTATCTTCTCCATCTGCATTCTATACCACTCTCTCCCTTGCTCTCTCTGCTTCACTCACACTGGCCTCCTCCTGCCCCTCATAGTTCTCCTGCCACAGGACTTTTGCAGATGCTGTTTACTTTGCTCCTTCTGCTCATAATGATCTTACCTCTCATCTTCACCTCCAAATCTCAGCTCAAGACAGTTCAGAGGAGCCTTTCCCAACCTTCCTGACCAGGTCGAATCCCATTATAGCCTCTCTAAGTGTCATGCAAGTCTTCTGTCCAGTCCTTGTGTTTGTTGCTATTCAAACATGTGTTGGTTTGTGCAATTAATTCCCATTCATTTTCTTTGGTAGATGGAGGTTATGGATTGTTATGAAGGTCAGAGATTTTCGTGAAGACTAAGTGAGGTAATTAACATAAAAATACTTAACACCAGAGTGCCAGACATGCAGCAGAAAATAAATGTTTGAATATTTGTGTTAATCTTCAGCCATCACATATCCCTTCAAAAAACACAGTGGCTTTCTTGTACTTAAAAGTCAGTATGATTTTAGTTGAGTCCTGATCAATGCTTTCCCATTTTATAGATGAGGAAATGGAGAAAGATAAACATTTAGTTTCTTGCCCAACATCAGTGGTTGCCTAAAGTCCATTCTTCATTTTGCCAGTGAAGACATTACCTTCTTAAGTCCGAAATTCAGTCATAAGTATTGAATGTAAGAAGCCAGTAACCTCCTTTTATTTGTTTGTTTTTCAGTCCTTGATGAATTTTTCTCCCTCATTTTTACCCATGATTCTCTCTTCCCTCATATTTATGCTTGAACAAATGAAGTAATATGAACCCTCTTTCCAAAGGACTGAATTTGGATCTGTTGCCAGAAAGACTGGATTCCACTGTCACCTCATCTTCACAAAAGCCCAGTCCCAGACAAGGGGAGAGAAGACAGTAAGGACATCTCCGTGGATGGATGGTACCCATCAGATACACTGCATCTTGGGTTTGGGGACATGAGATGACTTCCAAACCTCGTCCCCTGGTAGACAGTGTTGACTCCACCCTACCACTGTAAACAAGCCCAACCCACTCATACATCATTTGACTTGAGGCCAGTGTAAACTGACCATCTGTATCCCATTTTGGATGTCACACTGCCTAGGAGTCAGTTCACTCCCATTCAGATTCTTGACTTTGTCGACTTTTTTATTTTTTTAATCTTATTCCTACCCTTTGGACTTTCCAATTGAATTTGGTATCTTCAGGTTGGTCCTCAGCCCTGATGATGGCAGTGATGCTAAAATAATCATCCATATCACATACCTACCATGGGCCAGCCACAATATATATTATTTGCAATTTTTATAATAATCCTTTATTATACTCAGTTTACAGACAAAGATATTGAAGAGCATAGATGGAAAATGACTTTCTCAAGGTCACATAATTTATAACTGGCTGAGCTGAAATTTGTACCCAGGCCTTTCTGACACCCAAGCTTTATACTTTTGACTGTGTCACATTATTTCTCTAAAGAATTTATCTAAGGCACATACTCTATCTTTTTCTGTTTGGGGCTTGCTTGAACAAATATTTCCCTTTAGCTCCTAATCTCAGAAGCCAAACCCAAGGTGTTGACCTCGTTTGGACTATCTCCATTCCTAGTGCAATATGATTGCAGTCAGTACTGCCAGGCGTAGGTAATATTGCCTCACTGTTGAGACTAAGATCTTCTACACCCGCAGATATAGGAAAATCAGAGAATGATGTGGAATAAAGGAAAAAAGAGGTGGTTAGGAATGGTGATGTAGCAGGACTGTAAGAGTGAGCAGGACAGACAGGCAGGGAATGTCAGAAGAAACCTATGCAGAGACAAAGTGACATTCACTAGCGAGTCTAAGATTCTTTTATGGTTCAATAGCACATTAAACTGCAGGGCCCATTTGCAATGGGACCTCATCCAAGGGTGCATTTATTTAATCATTGTCCCACCTCCATCCCCACAGGACCCCTGGGTATTCTCGGCACTGAATACTTATGGTCTTATTTCATAATTGACTTGTCCCACAAGGCCTGAATACTAGCAAATGAAATAGCTCCCTGGAAGAGGGAAAAAGACTAAAAAGTTTGTGGTTATTTAATGCTTCTACTGAATGTACCTACCTATACATTGGGGACCTTCAGTGATGGCACTCAAAGCGATAAAAATCATGTGCTAATTCCAAAGATAATGTTATAGCTTAAGGCCATTTTCACCAAGCACAGTCCAACCACAGTCTCAAAATAGATATTGTCTTTCAATGTGGGCCACAGACATATCTTTTTCAATCCATGAGCCACTCTAAATCTCATGGAAAAATATTGGCTGCCTTCATCTTAAGAAATGTCTTCACTGGACACAGAGATGAGACCAAGATGATCTATTTGTCTTAGCCTGGTTACATTGATGGGCCATGTGGCCAGGACCCATAGAATTTAACCCACTGACAAGCCAAGGTAGACAATAGAAACAGAACCTTTTGATCCATTGAACATTGGCCCTGCTCTGATTATCTAATATCCAAATGCCTTTGACTTGACCTCTTTGAAATCACAATCCTCAATTTAGACCTCTGCAGTAAATTATGGAAAATGTGTTAGAAAATGGAAATCCCTCTTGACCTGGACAAGGTCTGAGATAATGTTAATTCCCCTCTGGCCATAAAGAAGTCCACGTTGATCTGTTCTAAATCAGCAACATGTGTAGGAAATGATTCTGATGATGAGAGGGCTTTAGATTTGCAGTATAATTGCCGCTTTCTGATAGGCTCTTAGTGATGTGAGGCTCATACCAACAGCAAAAGCCAGAGAAACTGCTCCGATGTGGACTTTTCTTGGCTTGTTAAAGTTACCACCTTTTCATAATAAGAAAAGAGGATGCAAACAGTACAAGTTCTGGTGGATCTCATCATGTAGCCCTTGACTTTTATTTGGTAATGACTAGAAAATTCCATAAACCTGCTACCTCTGAAATTCATGACTTGTTTTTATTCTTTATGTATTCGTGTCATTTAAATATTCTTCATTCACAGTTTTCCAGCTTCATTCCTTTCCCACTTACTCTTGCCTTTCATTCCCTGATGACACTGGGTTGCTTATTGTGGCTCTTATGTCATACCCTTTCCCACTTCTATGATTCTGGACCATTTCCCCAACTCTCTCCCTGCTCTCCCAGGGTCTATTTCACAAGTAGACTCCTAATGGTTCTTCAAAACCCAATTAGACCCAAGCAGGGCAGTGGCAGTAACAGAAGTAACCCTCAGGGTAAGAAACCACAGGAAGAACAATTCTCACCTAAGGCCTGGCTGTCTCTTCATTTGTACCTACACATAAGAGTTCAATAAACATTTGTTGACTTTAAAAAAAATGTTAAGAAACCATCCAGACATCACCTTCTTTGAGAAGCTCCAGGTCTCCTTAAACCATCAAGAATACACATCTGTGAACCCAAGAAAGCTTGGCATTGAAAGAGGGAATGGCTATCATAGCATATAGGGTTTTTGTAAACACGAAAAGGACCTTCATTCTTAGTCCGAAGAAATTTGGGGCAGGTGCCTTGAAAAAAGCTATCAGGGCCAAAAGCAATGTTTTTAAAACCCCTTTTCTCCTAACTTCCCGTTTCGATGCCCAGTCATGTTTCCAACACTTGCTACCGTGGTCACAGACAAGACTAGCCCATAGCTGCTTCCACAGCCCAAACCTTGCCTGCTAGCACTTGGAGGAGCAATTGTGTCCTCTGCTTAAACTGAGAGATGAACATGTTGCCAGAGGCCATTTTGGGGACATTGTTCCAGCTGTACAGAATGTATAAAACTAAATCAAATAAATATAAACAGAATCATCCTGGGCAGCCTTGAGGCCAATTTCTGCACTGTATTCCATCCAAAAGACATAAACCGGACTCAAAAGAGCTTTGAAAAGCAATGTATTTGGAGAAGTTCTTCTGAGGAGCAGAGATGAGGAAAATGATCACATAACACACTGAATTGCAATATTCTTAAGCCTCAGAGGGTTGATCCACTAAATTCAACCCATTCGTAAAATGAATTCTGCCAAATGCATGCATTTGTTTCCAATTCCTTAAACTCAAAGCTGCACATCCAGATTGTAAACAAAGATATCTGACCAATCAGATAGAGACAAATTTAAGGAGCAATGTTGGCCTTGGGGTACTTGGGTGGCTGCATATTACACAAGACTGGAATTTCCAGTACAGTTTGTTTCCTACCATGCATGATCCAGGACATTCAACAAACACATTTCACATTTATGTCACTCTATTATAATAGCAAACTTCAGCCTGGGAGAAAATAGCTTTCAGGAAAAAAGCCCTCGTACTGTCCCCTATTCTCACCAAAGATATAAGCCTATAATATAATACTTTTGTTAAAATACTGCTTCCAATGACATTAAATTGTACTTCTAAATAGGAAAAAAAATAACAAAAAACAATGGCTCATTTTACTCTCTCCCCTACTGAAAAACTAGCCTTGTGTTAGGAATACCACTGCTGATTTACTTTATCAGTAGCTATGCTACTGAATGACATTCTACAAATACATTTCTTCAAAATTTAGATTTGCATATCAATAAAGCAAATGACAGATGTGTTATCACTGGTTTAATAACGCCTGATGAAACCATGTTATAGCTCTTTATATGTGATTTAAAACTTGATTTTTTAAAGAAACAATGGCTGAATAGGCATCTTTCTCTGTATCTGTGTTTTTCTTTTCATCATTTTTTAATGGATCCTGGGGATCAAAATGGATTCATGTTAATGCTTCAGATATTCAATATCTGCTTGAAGATAAATAGGTGATGAGCTCAGTTTAATGTGAGAGATAGATGGAAGACTGAATTAGTCTGTTTCTGCTGCTTATAACAGAATACCTGAAACTGGGTAATTTGCAAAGAAATGAAATTTATTTCGTACAGTTTTGGAGGCTGGGAAGTCCAAGGTACAGCGAACACATCTGGTGAGGGCCTTCTTCTGGGTGGGAACTCTCTACAGGGTCCTGTGATGACCAGGGTAGAATGGCCTGAGCAAGACAGAGCTGACCTTCTCACTTGCCCTCTTCATAAAGCTATCAGAACCATGCCCATTACTCCATGAATGGTTCAATACATTCACAAAGGCACAGTCCTTACAAGCTAATCACCTCTTAAAGGCCCCACCTTTCAAATGCCATAATTGGATTTCCCACCTTCTTCACACAGTTAAAATGGAGATCAAATTGCTAATACAAGAAATTTGGAGGAACACTTGACCCATAGCAAAAACCTACCTATCCATGGAGATCATCTGGATTGATGATCTTGGGAGTCAGGTCAGCCTGAAAGGCTTCTACTCTCATCTCAGAGTTTGTTGCCAGAATGAGGTTTCATGAACACAGTTGAAAAAAGCCAGCGTAGTAACAGGGAGAGGTAAAGAAGGTGTATGAACAGGGAAGGGAGTCTGAATATTGAGATTGGTGTCCAGGAGAGGTCAGAGCCATGCAGGGAAAGTGTGAGGTGCAGTCAGGATGAGCAGCTCTGAACTTTGTCCAAGAGAGAATTTATGTTTGGAATCCTTTATATCAGTGTTGCAGAAGTAGAGCTCAAGAGCAGAAGGTGGTAAAGGTCCCTCTCCACAAATGAATTGCATGGCAGAAACTGTCAATTATGCATCAACATATCTTTTACCCTTCTTGCTAAGTAAAAATACCCCAAATATTAGCTGGGCACTTGGATGTCCAGACTCCCTTGCAGCTGGCGAGACCACAAGTGCTTTTGATTAGAATGTAAGCAGAAGTGGTGTGTGCAATTTCCAGGAAGTGTCCTAAAAGGGGGAAATCATGCTCTTCTACAATTTTCTCTTTGGAATGCAGATACAATGGCCAGAATGGAACAGCCATCTTGGCTGCAAGGCTGGTCTACTGGCAATGAATGTATTTCAATTTTTGTTTGTCTGAGATTTCACAAGGTACAGAATTCTAGGTTGGTGGGTTTTTTCTTTCAGCGCTTTAAATACTTCACTCCACTTTTTTCTTGCATGCATGGTTTCTGAGCAGATGACGATGTAGTAATACTTATCTTTGCTCCTCTACAGGTAAGGTATTTCCCCCCCTAGCTTCTTTCAGGATTTTTTCTTTATCTTTGATGTTCTTTAGTTTGAAAATAATGTGCTGGAGGTAGTTTCCCCCCCTCCCTTTTTTTTACATTTATTCTGTTTTGTGTTCAAGTCTTCTTACCCTAGCCCTGGTTCCTGAGGAGGTTTCTGCTCCAGTAAGCTGTGATTTTCTGTATCCACAGTTTGTTCTGTGACTTCACATCTATTATGGATCTAAGAAGAGTTGCTGATTTTTCAGTTTGTTCAGCTTTGTACTTGTTGTCAGGTTGGAATGGCAATTTCCAAGCTCCTTCCATGCCAAACCAGAAACCAGAGGTCAAATACAGTTCTTTTTTGTTATTCATGCCTCTGTTACTTTGGGTCTTCCATTGTCCTCAGTCAATATTACATAACACAGGTGGAGAGACAGGATGAGAACAGGAGTCTGGACTATGTGTTTTCAAACACGCGATGGCCACTTTCCTTCTGGTTTTGCTTTCTCCGTTCTTAAAGGTTAGGGAGTACAAGCTTGATGGAAAACCATCGATTGAACTGGCTGGAGAGAACAGGACTGAACCAGAGCTTCCTGAAGTTTGAACACTTGTGAGTTATTTCTGACACCCCAATTTGCACTGTAAAAGCCAATGGTACTGAAAGGCCACTGGATTGAACAGAAAGATAAACTTTTCCTGGCATATCAGGCCAACTCATTCCTTGGCTAAGCCTCAAGTAACAGCATTTTTTTCAGTTCTCCACTTTCCTTCAAATCCACTTCCCAGGCACCATGGTGCTGCTGCCGCTGCGTCCAAAGTGGGTGAAGTAGAGAGCAGTGGGTCAGGGGTTGGCAAGCTTCAGCCCACGAGCCAAATCCAGCCCATCACCTGTTTTCATATAGCTTGTACCTAAGCATTATTTTTATGTTTTTAAATGGTTGAAAAAAATCAAAAGAAGAGTACTATTTTGTGACATGTGAAAATAATATAAAATTCATATTTCAGAGTCCATAAATAAAGTTTTATTGGCAAACAGAAATACTAATTTGTTTACTTATTGTCTATGACTGTTTTCATATTCTATTGTCAAAATTGAGAAGGCAAGCCAGAGACTGTAGGACCTGCAAAACCTAAAATATAAGCCAGAGACTGTAGGACCTGCAAAACCTAAAATATTTACTATCTGGCCATTTATAGAAAAAAATTTGCTAACTCTTGTCATAGGTAAAGCAGCAGATTGGGTTGGAATCCTGGTCCTTAGATGACAGGCTAGCTGAGCTGGCCTTAGACAAGTTTTTAACCTTTCTTATCTTCAGTTTCCTCATCTGTAAAACTTAGATATGACACTTTTTGGTAGAGTTTTTTGAGAAAAAAAATGAGATAAACAGTTAGAGAATTTTAGCTTGAGGCATGTGCCTAAATATGATAACTTCTGGTATCTCAAATTCCCCACTCCACAAAGGCTTTAGTCTTCTATTAAGATAACCTTTCTCCACTCACACATAAAAAGAATTATATTTCCAATATTAGTCTGAGCAGTTGTGATTGATTGTAAGGTTAAAGCAAAAGGCAGTAGGGTGTGACCAATATATGTGTACCTCCAAGAAAGTTTTTAAATTTCAACAAGAGCTCCTGATCCAATGTGTTGAGCTGTGAGTCCTTGAGTATTTTTGCTCTACCCTGAAACCAGGATTCCACTATTTCTTTGCAACATAAGTGGAGTCTGACCTCTCCTCCCCCCCTTTATTTTTAATGTTCATGAAGTTATACACATACAAAATTGATGACATTATTTATTCATTCAGTAAGTGTTAGGCTCCAATCATGTGGATGGGAAGCTCTATGGTAGGTTCTGGGGATAAACTGTGAGAGTCATATTTACGGTCCCTGTCTCCATGGAATTTACTGTTTATAGGAAGTCACAGGTAAAACCCTTACTGAATGGTCAGCCAGACCCTTGGAGCATTCAGAGGATTGTTAACCAATCCTCTTTAGTTAACAGAGGATTTGAGTGAAATATTGTTAATCATTGAATTGAAAATAAATTTAAGAGTTTCTGATTGATATTCACCTTTGTATTCCGCAATTATTTCTACAAGATCACCTTAAGACTCTTATAGGATATTACATTTTACTAAGCTGTCTTATCTTTTCTCTAAGGAATTGCTCGTAGGTAGATTATAAGAATGTTCTATTGTGCTTAGGTAAGGAAATTTTCTAAAAAGCAGTTAGGTAACTGTTTTAATGAATTGTAGGAAATACAAGTGCTTGATAAGAAATTCTATGTTTCATTTAAGTTAGCAGAGCTATTTTGGAGTATGCCATATGTTGGGAGTGCTTTCCTTCAAGCCATTGAACCTGGTCTTCCTGTTGGATAAAACTCTTTGCATTGTGATATTTTGGCTCTCAATCTCATAAAAACCAAATCATCATACCTACATGGTATTACCATATTTGTATGCATCACATTTCAAGTTAGTTAAATAATTGTGTTTTAAAAGACTTTCATGTATTTTTAATTCCATTCCAATTCATGGTACTCACATTAGGTGAGAAAATTTTCTAAAAATGCACCCACCTAGAACTCTTTAAACAATTCCTCTTTCTTTTTGATTACCTTTTGGCAATGAAGATGATAAAAACAGCCAAAATTCCAGTTTTAATCTCATTAGCTTTCAGGAAAAAAAAAAAAAATGACTCTCTTGAGTGGCATAATTTTTTCTTTTTTTATAGGCAGTGCTTTTATAGTACACTCTGTGTCTCTTTCTAGTATGTTCTTCTCCCATTATCTGCCTGGGAAATCCTAGCTCTTTTCAGGACTCAGGTCAAATATTAGCTCCTCTGCAAAACCTTTCTAGTCCCACTTCTTCCTGGGCAGAGCTGGAGTCTCCATGCTCTGCGATTCAGTAGCACATTATTACAGCACTTCTTATGCCATGGTGTAGTCATTTGTTTATGCTTCTATCCTTCCCTTTAGACCTTGCCAATCCCCAAAGTGTATACTGTTCTTATACTATATTCATCTTTTTATCCTCTGTTTCTGAAATGCTGCCTGACACTTTTCAGGGCTCAGTAAGTGTTGGATACACAAATTAATAAGCAAAGGACCTGATAGGAAACCAATGCTGAACAGTTTGCCCAGGGCTCTTGGGTATCAAATGAGATCAGCTATGTCGAAATCCGTTCCTGGGTACATAAACATTACCAAATTGAATCCTCATTACAATCCAGTGAGGCAGGCACTGTTACTCCTGATTACAAACGAGGAAACTGATGCTTTCAGAGTTTAAGGAGCTTATCCTCATTTGTAAATGTAGCTCCATGTAGAGAGCCGGCCCTCAATAAACAACAGCTACTATTATCAGCACGTGGAAGAGAAAGAGGTCTTATTCTGGGTTGTTCCAGAAACTAGAATGACAATCATGTGGACCACAACTTGGTTTTTAGCTCAATGAAAAATTTTATTACATTTCTAGAGCTGTCCAGCAGTGAAAAACTTCCTTAAAAACCTAGAAATCTCCCTGTCCCTTGACACATTCACACTGAGGCTGGGAGGGTGTTTTAGGGAATTTGAAACTGAGATTTCCTCACTGGGTGGAGGCAAGACTCCATGGCATGTAGCTGATGTCCAGCTGCTGGGGTTTACCCATATAGATGCCACTACCTAGAAAATGCACACTGGACAGCAACATCACTCTCCACCTCTCAACCAGCTCTGTCTTCCTCGATGGCACTGACACTACATACAGCAACAGCATATTATTTCTTATCTGTTACCTTAGTTTGCTGCCATCCTAAACAAAATGAAAGCTCCATGAGGGCAGGGTCTGGGTCCTGCTCCCTGCTGAATCCCCAGTGCAGGGGCCAGCTCTCATAGACACCTGGTGCATACTGGTTGAATGAATGAATAATAAATACCTCAGTTATATCCTCAAATCTGTATGTGGACTTGCAGCACATCACTCTCTTATGCCCTTGCTCCTTCCACTGGCATCCTTCCTTCTTCCATGTTGCCATTGCCCCTCAAACACCCACACTTCAGATGATCTGGTGCTCCCCACTAGGAAGACATTTTTCTGAAAGCATTCCCTTGCCATTTTGTGAAGGACCTAAAACCTACCACTGGTCACGCTGGGGAATCCCATGTGTGGTGTCCTAGCCATTCAACAGCCCAGTGGCCATTCCTTGGGACATGAGAAAATCCTTCGCTGTCAGCAGGTACATGACAGTGAATACTCCTGTCCAGTGTGGCACCCCAAGCACCGCAGCACTAAAGAAGGAAAAGAGGTGGCTTCTTCCCTTTGAAAGAGCAAAGTCGAATAAATGAGAAGAAAGAAATAAAAACCTACTGTTGGGGTACTGTATTCCACTCCTGATGTTCTCTTCCATGGGGAGGAGTCTCCACTAGAGAAATGCTTCTGGCCTCTCTCCTCCCCCTGGCTTGTGTATCCTTGAGAGAAGAGAAGTGGCTTTCCTGGATGGGGCACTTGGGAGGAGGACCCTTCCTTCCTCCTTTCTTTCTCTTTTGGGGATGGCTGCTGAGAGGAGGCGTGCGCTTCAGTTTGCTCTCTGCCAGATTCTCAGTTTCGAAATCAAGTCTCTGCTCCTGTTTTCCAGTACTGGCCACAGCTGAGTGGGTATTTCTAATTAACCATGGCATGTACTTTTAGGAAACCCATTATCACTGCATATCGAAGCTATGCCCACACATTGAGTCTTTATCAATAATAAAACAAAAATTTCAAGCTTCATTTATTTGACCACCTTTTGTCTCACTTTCAGTGGGTTCTAAACTTAGAAGGTAAGAAGGAGTGTCATTTATTAGTCTGTTAAGGTCCTAATACAATTGAAAAGTAGGACCATAACATGGTTGACATCTTCTCTCTCACCAGGTAGAGTGGGACAGAGGAGTTGGGCTCTTCACCGATTCTCCTCTCAGGTCCAAAAAAGTGATGGTTTCTCCATGCCTGTTTGTCTCTCTGTGTAAGTGAGATGGGGATTTATTGAAAATAAGGTCTCCAGGGCTCAAGGACATCTCCTGGGGTTTGAGTGAAAAGAATCAGATGACGGGTAAGAGCTATTATCCTCCAGGGAGGTCAGAAAGCACTGCTCTCCCATTCCCAAGTATGGATTGAGAACGCCCATGTCCCTTTTGGAACTCCTGACATGGATTTCCTGGAACCTCTGGAATATGGCTAATAATTTTTTTTCTATCATCTCTTGTATGTCTGCCCCTCCTCGAAGAAGAGGCTATATGAGAGTGAGTCCCATTGCCACCAGCCTAATTGTTTTGCATTTCTGACTGGATTCCAAGGACAAGTTAAATTCTAGTGGGTTCTAGGTCTGATTTACAACCTTGGGTAACATTTTAACTTTCATTAAACTCTCAGAATGAGAACAGTGATGATAATCCTAGATAACTCTCCCATTCTTCCTTCAATCACTTGGTCAAGATGACCTCTTCCTTCTATCCTTTATCTTGTGACTTGTTTTCCAGTCTCTTCCTAAATCTTTATCCTCTACCGTATTTAATGCTCTGGAACTTGAAAAACTTTATGGACACAAATGGACTTGCTTCAGTCTGTGCACCTCTTGTCTCCCCTTGTTTAGCTGAGTCCCCAGCTCTTGATCATTTCTGTCTGTCACACACCTCTTACCACATTTGTCAACCACTGTTTCCTTCCTATGTCAGAATCTTGACAGTGGAAGCATATGTGAAATCTATAGATAGATAATTGATTACTCCTGTCCCATAAGAGTAGGAATAAATGCTAGAAGCAATAAAATTAATAAGAAGTGGAAGATAAAATTTATTGGGCTTTATTCTTGTAATTTGTGCTCTTTGTGTGTGTGTATGTGTGTGTGTGTGTGTGTGTGTGTGTGTGTGTGTGTGTGTGTGTGTGTGTGTACTTCAATCAATAGGATTATTTTGTTTGTTTTTAAGGCAGCGAACAGACTGTTATCAACAGGACAGAAGCTCCAGGCTAGGAGGTGCTGACTCACAGGCAAGGGCAGAACCTGTCTGAGAAATAGCACAGTAAAGGGGAAGCTCCGTGATTATTTGAGTGTTAAAGATGACTTTCGTTAAGATGTGCAGGAGAAGGGCCGAGCCCGTGGCGCACTCGGGAGAGTGCAGCACTGGGAGCGCAGCAACGCTCCTGCTGCAGGTTCGGATCCTATATAGGAATGGCCAGTGCGCTCACTGGCTGAGTGCCGGTCACGAAAAAGACAAAAAAAAAAAAAAAAAAAAAAGGTGTGCAGGAGAGGCATTGTTCTTAATTACTAATTTGAGCCTGCATAAAATGATAAAGGCAGGGGTCCTGGTAATCCTCAGAGAAAAGACCACACCAGGTGCCCTGGAACTCCCAGCTTGAGGAGCACTCAGATATCAGGGACGGATTTTCTCATTCATTGGCTGGAGGCCTGGCTGCTGAGCCATCCGTGTACTTTACGTGTGCCATCATGTGAGATTTTTACAACCCTCCTGTGCAGGAGGCATTGTGTGTCTCCATACAGAGGAGCAAATGGAGGCAAAGGGGGCAAAGTCATGGCCAAGGTCGAGGGCTGTGAGTGACAGGACTTGAATGAAGTCTGTCATGTCTAAATCCAGAAGCTTCTCAACATACCACACGGCTTCAGCCTGATGCCTGCCACTTCCTATGGTTCCCTCATTCATCTCTGACCCATTCCCTCCACCACTGTAGGTTCCATGCCCTCTGGAAGGTCACCATCTGGCGTCTGACAGGAGGGAATCAAACAGCTGGCTGGGCGGGGGAGGCTGGGCCCACAGAGGCGCTGGCAGTGCAGTGCTGGCTGCGGCTCGCTGCGCACGGGAAGCACTTATCCACCAAGGTTTCATCTTTCCCAGGAGGAAGGGTGAGAATCTAGGAATGTGCCAGGAACACCAGGGATGTGTTTTCATCCCAAGGTCCTGGAAGAAATCCCTTCTCCTTGCAAGGAGAGAATCTGAACACAAATGGATGAAGGTGATATGCTCAGGTAGTAGGACTGCACAGGCTCGCAGCACGCGGGCGGATTCAGAAACCATCCCTGCTGCCTCCCACCTTCCTATGACTTCAGAGGAGCCACTTCCACACGCAGATCTCTGCAGCAGACCATCCAAGGACACCAAGCTTCATGACAGCCATATCTTGCTTTACAAAATTGGGTAGTTATTTGCATTATGAAACAATTCAGTTTGTGTAAATAAGTAGTCTATTAAGATTATAGAGGGTATGATTTGGGCTATGGAAATACAGTCAGAATCAAGCTTTACACCAAAACATGGACTAAAAAATAAAAGACAGGCCCAGTTTTACCCTCTGAGCTGGAAGTGCGTGGTAAAGGAATACAACATAAACACAAAATATTGGAAATATTTGCGACCAAGGTGCAAAAGTGAAAATGCATGTCTGACCGCTCTCCTGCACAATGGGGTTATGAATTTTCTAAATATGCCTTGGCATCCTCTCCTGGCCAAGAACAGTGAGATTTTCACCTCTTGCCATCTCACCCACTAATGTCTGGGGCAGCCAGCAACACTATCCATGTTTAGGGCGGTAGAGAAGCAAGCCCCAGCCAAGGGGCACACCGGGGTTATCGCCTCAGAACCGTGTCAGATAGCTGTTTAAATTTTTTAAGTCCATCCTTAAACCTTGGGCCCCAGGCCGGGACTGGTTCAAAGTACACAGAGGAGCCATCTGAGCTGTTTGTTTTGCTGTTACTGCAGGAGGATTGGATGAATGGGTCACACCGTGAGCCTCACTGGTCATAGAATCTCAGCAGGCGTCTATTCTGGGCTCTGTGTCACAGAAGCTAACACTCACCACTTGGTTTGGGGGCTGGAAATAGCATGCCCTTTTTAAAATCTCCAACAGCTCTCAAGAAGCTTACCTCAAATAAAAACCCCAAGCCCCATTCTGAGGATTTGCCAATGTCTGACCTGCAAGTGTGTTTCTCCACCCTAACAAAGTATTTTACCCATTTCCCGCTTTGATGCATTTACTTCTCAGACCTAGACTACACTGCCAACCTCTCCTTTGCAATAAAGCTTTTCTGCCTCCACAGTCCTACTAGGATTTGACCCTCATGAGGACAATGACACCATCTGTCTATTTTTACTTACAGTTGCGTCTCCAGGACAGCTCACTGCTTGAATTATGCCTCCCGTGACTGTGCTGCCAACTGTTAGGACAAGCTCTAAAGCCACAGTAATTAAAACAGTGTGGGACTGATGCATGAATAAGCAAATCCATCCCTGGGGCAGAAGAGATAGTCCAGAAACAAATTAAAGTATATATAAAAATATAGCTGGGTTATTCATTCATTCTACAAATACTTATTAAGCAATTCTATGAACCATGCATCATAGGAGATGCTTGGAAAATGTTAGTGAATAAGCTAGATATGGTTCCTGCCCTAATGGAGCTACCACTGGGTGGTGGGCAAGGAAGACTTCAGATGAATAGATTTATTTGCAATCAGTGCTCATGACGCATGGATTTTATGCTCCCATCTCAGGAACTTTGGACTCATTGCTCCCTCCATTTGAAATTCTCCTTTCCCCTTTCTTCATGATATTTGCATGGCTTGTTACTTTACTTCTTTCAGATCTTTATTGAAACGTCTCCTCTGCAGAAGGTGTCCTTCTCTGGCCATCCTTTCCTAAATCTCAGTCCTTGTCACTCTCTACATTAACCCTCTTAATTTTTCTTTGTTATACTTCATAGTCTGTTATGTAATATAGGCCTTTGTTTATTTGTTTATTGCCTGTTCCAGCCACCAGAATGAAAGCTCCCTGAAAGCAGGAGCACTGTTCACATTTGTATTCCCAGCCTGCAGAGCAGTGCCTGCCTGGGAGTAGGCTCCTATCAAACACAGAGGAATGATTAAGCATTTATTATTTACTTATTTTTAGGTATTTGAATTTTGGGGATGCTATTGTATGTAGTATCATTTGTTTAATTCATTTAAAATTGTTTGTTGCTAGTATATGGGAAAGCAATTTGCTTTTGATATTGGCCTTGTGTCCAACAACTTTGCTAAGTTTATTTACTAATTCTAATAGTTTGTAGATTTTCCTGGGTATACAATCATGTTCTCTCTGACTAATGACAGCTTTATGTCTATTTCTTCCTTTCTAATCCATGTACATTTTTTATGTATGTATGACTACATGGGTTTTATTTAGTGATGTATTGCAATAGTCATGGCCTCTAATACAATGCTGAATAGGCATGGAGATAGCAGGTGCTATGGTTTGAACGTGTCCCCCAAAGTTCATGTGTTGGAAACTTGATCCCCAATGTGACAGTGCCTAATGGGAGGTGTTTGGGTCATGGGGGCACTGCCTTCATGAATGGATTAATGCTTACTGTGGGAGTGGGTTCGTTATCCCGTGAATAGGTTCCTCGTAAAAGGACAACTTTGCCTCCCTCTTGCTCTCTCTCTCTCACCCTCTCACCTTCTGCTACAGAATGACGCAGCAAGAAAACCCTCACAAGATGCTGGTGTCTTGATCTTGGACTTTCCAGCCTCCAGAACTGTAAGAAAATAAATTTCTCTTCTTTATAAGTTACCCAGTCTCAGGTATTCTGTTATAGCTGCCCCAAATTAACTAAGAGAGCAGGCATTATTGTCTTGCTCCTGATCTCTGTTAAAAATTGTAATAGTTGATCATTAAGTATGATATTTGCTGTTGGTGTTTTATAGACACTTTTATCAGATTAAAAAGGTTCTCTTCTATACCTAGTTTGCTAAGAGATTGTTGTTGTTTTTCTAAAAAACATAAAACCTGGACTGACTTTTGTCAAATACTTTTTCTGTATCTATTGAGATAATTATTTGTTTTTTCTCCTTCATTCTATTAATGGGATAAAGAACATGAATTGATTTCTGAATTTTAAACAAATCTTGAATTACTAAAACAAACTTAAAATTGATCCTAATGTATTATCTTTTTAATATATCCTGATCTTAGTTTGAAATTTAAGATTTTTTTTTTTTTGATCTATGTTCATGGGAGAAATTAACCTGTAATTTTCATTTCTTGTAATATCTTGTCAGTTTTGGGAACCCATGTTATACTGGCCTCATAATACTAGTTAGAAAGGGTTCACTCTCTATTTTCTGAAAGATTTTGTGTAAGATTGTTGTTATTTTTCCTTTAATATTTCAAAAAAATCATCAGTGGAGTCATCTGGTCTTGGGCGTTTCTTTGGAAAGTTGTGTGCGTGCGTGCGTGCGTGTGTGTGTGTAAACAACAATAATTTTATTATCCTCATAATTCTGTGGGTCAAGAGTTCAGGCAGGGCTCAGGAGAATCAGCTCTTCTCTGCTCTATGATGCATGAGGGAAAATATATCCATTATTTATAGTCAGAATTTAGGAGTAGGAAAATCATTAAAGATTATCTAGTCTCTCTGTTCTTTAAGCCATCTGATCTTGGAGTTTTCTTTATGGAAAGGATATTTAAGTTTGTTTAAGGTTCAAGTAACTTTTTGAATCTTTAATTTTATGTCTTTAGTTTTCTGGCATTTTTCTCAGTTATTGTCTTTTCAAATATTGTCTCTGTCTCATACTTTTCCTCATTTTCTTTGAGTGCACCAATTATCCAAATACTAGATCTTTTTAATGTATCCCATGTGTCTAATATGATATTTTTGTATTTTCATGCTTTTCTCTCTCCATCCATAGTCTGACAATTTTCTATTGACCTATCTCCTATTCACTAATCCCCTCTTCTATTGAGTCTAATCTACTGCTTAACTCAACTAGCAAGTCCTTAGTTTTTACATTTTCAGTTCTAGAATTTCCATTATGCTCTTTTAAAAATATCATCTTCTCTAATGAAATCCTCCACCTTGTCGGGTTTTTTTTTTCTTTCTGTTTTTGTTCAATTTCCCTAACTCTTAGCATGCCTTGTAATTTCTTTATCGAGGTCAAATATTGGGTATGGAAGATGGCCAAGATCAAATGATACTCTGGTTGAGATCTTCCTCCATAGAGGATTTATTTTTTTCTTTCTGGCAGGCATTTAGAATAGGGTCACATCTCTTTAATCTAGTTTGGGTTTGAGTGGTTTGAACACTGGTTTTAGTTTTAATGAAGGCTGATCTATTTCCAGAGTACCTTTACTCCTAGGATTTATCCTTTCTATGGTCATAACTAGAAGTCTGGTCATAACTACAAGTCTGGGCTCCTTTTTTTTAGTGAACTCTGACTTCCAACTTCTGTCTTGCCGACTCTACGGATTACCAAAATCTCTGCTCAGCTTCTCAGCCTCTTAGACACCACTTAATATTCTGCCTTATAATCTTTTGGCCCCGAGCTGCTACAGAATTAGCAAATGCCTCAAGGGGAAAAATTTCCAGAATGTCAGTCTCACATCAATATGCTTCTCTTCTCTGCTGCTTTGATAGCTCTCTAATACCTTCAAATGAAACTTTAAAAAAAGATTGACCAGACTTTCTAGTTATTCTTGGTGAGAGGATGGTCTGCAACAAGCAACTTTACTGGGAATAAAAAATATCTTGTTCCCTACTTTTCATTTAGTAAAGAGAAATTCTAGTAAGTAGGTGATGCTACCTCAGTGACAAACATTTCAAAGGAGAGTGGAAAGTCTAGAGGGCCTTAGAATGTGTGCATATCATTAAAAACCAAAAAACAAAAAAACAAAGAAAGAATATCATCAAGATTCAAAGTTTTAATGAGCCTTTGATTAGCTAAAACTAAACTTAATTCAAACACCATTTCTGACTTCAGAGATGAAGGGAGTTTCATCCTGAGACCTTTGTATTGGGGCAGTAGTCCTTACACTGGAAATAAAGCTAACAATGATTGACAATATCTGAAGAGTCTATGCCACTTGTATGAATGGGATAACAGACGGCAAATTCAGTACAGTGTGGACAACTGTTGAAAATTAATCTGATGACAAAAACTCAGATGAGGTTCTCAAACTGAATGTCATAAACAGTCGAAGTGATGATGAAGATAAAAATGTGGTGGATACTGTGCTGAAAATTTGAACTCATCAGTTAATCTGTAGATTAGGATGGCATATATGTTTCCTTCATGTACTAAACACAATTAACTATTAGTGAAATGCTGGAGGACTATGTTGAGAAAAATTTTGAGTCTGTATCTGAGCCCGAGAGAAAAGAGAACTGTGATCCATTGGTGATGTCTGCCACTGACAGCACATGTCCTGTGTCAGGTGTCTGCCATCTGTGATGTAGATGCTGCACAAATGCTGCACAAAGGTGCATTTATGATGTATTTACAACAATGGTGAATAGTCAAAATTATTAATTTAAGATAATTCCATGTGCATTTTATACTTCATGGCTATGTATTTGTTATATTTAGCACCTGAGCTCTCCTCATTTGAATGCTCAAATGTGACAATCGTTCTGCTTGGGGAATGCATGTGGATCATGTTCATCGCTGTTGCAGTTGAGTGGTGGGTGTTGTGGGGGAGGGAGAGTGTGAATCGGTGGCTTGTCCTCAGCATTATATGCCCTGCTGAAGGACTCCCCTCTCTTAACAAATTTGAGAACCAAAATTTATCCTATTCCCAGCATTTTATTATTTTGAGGACTAATGCAATTGGTTAAAGAACTGTAATAGTTGGAGCAAAGTC
Source organism: Cynocephalus volans (assembly GCF_027409185.1). NCBI lineage: Eukaryota > Metazoa > Chordata > Mammalia > Dermoptera > Cynocephalidae > Cynocephalus > Cynocephalus volans. Next base: position 51,309,189 of record NC_084462.1, read on the forward strand.
TGCGGGAGACTAAGACATCATGTAAAACCTGAAAGTTTTCTTTGGGTACCCTTTATATCTGGGGTAAACTGCAGGAGAACTATTTGACATAAATGGTCTCTGCTCATTTTGAAACAGAGACAAGATGATATTTTTTGGAATATTCAAACTAAAAAATCACCTAGATTGCATCTTAGAAAATTTCAGGTAAAGTGTGTCCCTTCTCTAGAGTGATCATTTTGGTTTCCTCTCTTGTAGTCACACAATGTCAAAGACCCAACTGGAAATGGAACTGCATATTCCAGTGTATGATTGTTTTGGTTTTCATAGTTTATACTCTACTGATCTGGCTGACTTTTCCAGGCTGGAGCTGGAGGGAAGGGAATATGACAGGGAAGGCAGTTATTTATGAAATGTGGTATTCTGGGGTCTGGTGCTTAGTTTTGCAGGCTTAGGAACATGATTTCTCTTTTCATCCAGGCCGGATCGGGCTCTTGAACAATGATTCACAGTAATTCAACTCATAAGGAACTGATTTATAAGCCAGATGCCACTTTGTCACTTTGCACTAGGAGAAGAGCTTGTTATGAGACCCAGGGCTGCTGATTCCTGCTGTCAGAAATGCAACTTTTCTTCGTGAGGATGGATTGACACAGGAGACCAAATAGAAGTGGTTAGCATGCTCTGCAATGGACTTAGACACTTGGGTGGTTTCTGGTTTTTAAGGCTATTTGCGTTACAGTCTTACATTCCTTTAGTACTTTTCTACCTAAAGCACTTGAGTTCATCTAGACCAGGGGTCAGCAAACTATGGCCAGTGCGTCACTGTTTTTGTAAATGAGGTTTTATTGAAACACAGACATGCCCATTCATTTAGGTGTTGTCTATGGCTGCTTTCTGCAACAGAGACCCCTTGGTCTACAAGCCTGAAAGATTTACTCTCTGGCCCTTTACAGGCATTTGCTGACCCCTAACCTAGACTAGTGTTCCTCAAGCTGTAGTTGTGATGTTTTAGCACTTTTTAAATTAACTTAAAGAATTATGACCAGTATTTTACTTCAAGTGGAATAAAGACGAATGTAAAATAGTTAATTTTATTTTTAAGGTAAATATTATTTTGTGAAACTTTTGTTTCTGTATGCATACACACAGACATATGTATATAGACCCTGGTTTATCATGTACATTTTTTTTTAATCAAGGATCATATGAAATAAAGTGTTTTAAAAACACAGATCTAGAAAAAGTCCTCTTTTCTCAGATGATTCTGAGAAGCACTGAAGAAATCTGACTTTCAGATGTTCCTTTTTACTACCATTATTATTCATAATTTATAAGAATAATATTGTGTGGCACATCATCATTTAAAAATGTTTTCTGCCCAAATCCCCATGAAATCTTCATGCCAAACTTATGAAAGAGAAACATTACCCCTGGTTTAGAGTTGAGAAAGCCATGGCCCCTAAAGCTGAGCTGCCTTGACCAAGACCACAATTCTTAAGGCCAGGGCTTATCTGGAAACTCATGTCTTCTGACTTGTGGTCCATCACCTTTCCTACCATGTGCTGTCTTTCTAGAGTCTAAGAAACTCCTTACTGTCTGACAATTCCTCAAAAATGTTTCAGGACTTCTAGGACCATCTTCTTAGTATTCTATTTTATACTGATGGCTTTGGGATAAAATGCCCTGGAGATGTCTCTCTCCAAAACCATCCCTATAACTCTCTGGAAGGCTGGAATGCAGTAGCTTCACAGTCCCCCCATCACCCTTCTGTGAGGTCACCAAAGACTTACAAAGATAAATACCATCCATTAATGGTGGGACTGCAAAGTGGAGTGACAGTGACCCACCCAGACATCATTTCGTCTCTGTTCCCCAGGGATGGAGTAGACAGATTATAAAATTGTCAGGCATGGAGGAGCCAAGGATTTCTGAGATTCATTTTGGGGACTGGAAAATGCCTTCTGTCCCTGGAGAACTAGGGGCACCTGGGAAGAAGCAGTGGGTGTCAGCTCCAGACCCAGCCACTGACCTGGAGGCTCACACTGCCCTGGGGGCCTTTCACCCACCTGAACTCAGGTCAGCCCCCACAGCTTCTGAAACAAGTAGGTTGAGAGAAGCTGATGGCCTGTGCTAGGGCTCACAGGTGGCAGGGGCAGAAACTCAGGCAGCGTGACTCCCCAGCCCGTGTTTTTGACCACTGTGGACACTGTCTGTTTCTGAATGAAGGGGGTAAAAAAGCTCTTGAGACTCTATCCCTCTATTTTGCACAGTACACCCCCCAAAATAGGAAACTGGGGACCAGGGTGAAGACTACCCAGTTTCTGGACTTACAGTTGGCTGGAGCCTGGACTGTCAGTGTCCAGACAGCAGGACAGCTGAAGGGCAGCAGGAGACAGGGAACACTGGACAACGAGGGTCAGACAGGTAAGACGAAGGAATAATAGTGCAGAGACAAGGCCCTCATGTAGCATCTGGAGAAATGGCCATGAGGGTAAGTGCTTCCTGTTGTCACTTTGAAACTCAGAGGAAGACATCTGGTTTGAAGATTGTCAATTAGGGTTGCTAAACAAAATATGTTAGGCTGGGTAACTTATGAACAACAGACATTTATTTCTCATGGTTCTGGGGGCTGGGAAGTCCAAGACCCCGGTGCTGACAGATTCAGTGTGTGGTGAGGGCCCGCTTTTGTTTCACAGAGGGTGCTGTTTCGCTGTGTCCTCACATGGTGAAAGGGAAAACAAGCTCCCTTGGGCCTCTTTTCTAAGGCACTAATCCCTTTCCCAAGGGCTCTGCCCCCATGACTCAATCTCCTTCCAAAGGCCTCACCTCCTAATTGTACAGCATCAGGGAGTGGGTATCAATGTATGAATTTGTGGGTGGGAGGTGGCACAAATGTTCAGAGCATAGCAAAGATGATGGTGGTAAGTCGACATTCCTGCTTTTCTACCTGTAAGTCAACAGAAACAAGGAAGAGAGTGAGAACTGAAGACACTGACTTCATGTTCAGCATCCACGACCCCCCTGAGGCAAGGCTGCAGAAAGATGTGAAAAATCAGGGAGATTCCTTGAGCCCTGGACTCTGTCCTAAGCCTCAAGGGCAATAGCTGCTGAGAAGTCAGGGACAGCAGGAGCTGCCAGTTACCCTGTGTCCTTCGGCAGACACAGCTGAAGATGGTTTCTGAAAATCCATCACATGGACAATGCTCACAGCAGTGAGGGGCGCTCCTCCAGGTGTGGATTTCAGATGCTGCAGGTTCCTTAGGTAATTTTTTGATGACTGTTGTAAACCAGAGGTTGTTCAGGAAAGGTGTAGGACCTTAAGCAGTCACTTTTGTTTGGAAGGACTGAGCCATTGGATAAGCTACCTCAGGGTTGGTGACTTCTTAAGGAGGGCATCCACCTGGGCCAGTGGGATTTCCAAGCACTGTATCACCACATCTTAAAGACTGTGCCCCCAGGCGTGAAGGAGGAGGAGGGGAGAAGGAAAGGGCTGTGCCGTGACCACTGTCAGGGAGGAGAGGAAGGAGAGGAGGCAAGAGATGGGTACACGTTTCCTCAGGGACATGAGCTGGCAGCCAGGACATACCATTTCAGAGTGTCAGAGAATCGGCTGAAAGTAGCCAAAACTCTCAGGTATTTGCCTATGGATTAGATAAGTGCTCATTGGCATGTCTTCCCAGGCCTTCTGGGGACACCTATGCCACAGTTCATTTTGTGCTCCAACAATCCAAAGTGAGGCCAGGAGAGAGATACAGAAGGGGGTGTAACTGGGGGTGTAGTGGTGCTGAGAGGTGGGCAGTTGGTGAGATGGGGCATAGCCTTGATGTAGAAGGATGTGGCACAGGTCTACGTAGCCACCTGCTGTCAATCGTCAAAAGACTCAGCATCTGGTCCTGGAGAAGATAGTACTCAACAATATTTTACAATAGGGTAAATACTTATTTTTAAAATTCTCCTGTGACCTTAGATCAAAGTCAATATAGGTACCCAAACAGCAAATGTGCCACCCACTCATTCATTCCTCATCCATTTATTCATCCATCCAACTAGCCAAGCGTGTGCCAGGAGCTACACAAGGCAGGCACTGGGGACACAGAAACGAATATGGCATATTCCACATGCACAGAAACCTACAGTCCTACACAGCAGAGAGACAGGTGCAGGAATAACTACAATGAGAATTGATTAGCGACATGATCTAGTTAACAACCAAATACATCAGAAGAGCTAGGTGCAGGTGCCTCCCTGAGGTGTGCGAGATGTTTCTTACCTCCATGTGGGCACGGGTCTGTGCGTGGCATACTTCTCGTTTGAGGGCTGAAACAACTCCTAAAAGGGCTTATTAGTTCTACCAGAGGACTGTGCTCTGTTTCTTTCTCATGGCAACCAGGTGAACTGGGGCTGCAGGCCCAGCCCGGCCAGCACTGAGTTTAGGGACTGGTAACTAAGGAACCCTGGGGAAACTCTTACCAGCAGGTGTGTTTACAATAACAAGACGCAGTGATATTAATTCAGTTTAGCAATGGTAATTCCTTAGTGAGGGGGGAATGGAAATTAATGCTGGAACCAAATACTTATTACACTTGCAATTAATTTGAGGTGTATGTGTGTGTGTGAGAGAGAGAGAGAGAGAGAGAGAGAGAACACGTATGCACACTCAGACATACAATGTTTGGATATATGAGTATAATAAGTATAGTGCATAAATATATTTTATGGATATGTGTTTAAGCTTAAGTCAGCCCTTTAGCAAGCCAAATATAATTTTGTACATTCAAAGTAGTTTTTTTTAAAAAAAAGCATGGGTTCAGTTCTTCTTAAAAATCATTTTCATTAAAATTTGGCAATTCAAAGAATTTACTAGGGGCCTATTATAATCCAGACTTAGGGACTGTTGATCTCATTATGAAGATAAACAGATCTTTCAAAAAGTTAAGGTTAGAACTTTGCCCACACAGCTAGTAATCACCAAAGGTGCTATTGGAGCTCAGCTTGCCTGATTTGGGAGTCATTTCTTTTTCTCTAATATCAGGCTGCTTCTTCCTATTGAGGAGACAGAACTTTGGCCAAAGGATGTGACTCCCTAGGCCTCCAGGGTTCTGGTACCCGGCATGGGTAGACCACAGAGGCCTTATAGAATGGAGCTAAGAAAGGTCACCCTTGTAGAAGGGCTGACTTACATGATGCATCCCTCCGCACAGCCAGACAGCAAGGCCCAGAGAGGACGCTGCTGTCCACCCTCGCTTTCCAGAGCTGGCACGCCAGCATTCAGGCCTGACAGTGTCACTGTCTAACACCCATTGGGAAGATGAGTTTAAATAATGACTTCTCTGCTCTCAAGGTCCTCATGCAATTAGAAGAGAAGCAATTCCAGGACAAGCTCCCATGAAAATCTGTATCCAGGAACTCACAGATACACAGGGAAGAAGAAAAGTCCTCTCCTGGATTCACTTTTAGAAAGTAGACATACAGGGTGGGATTATGTGTGTCCCAAATGATCATTCTTTTTAGTAAGGATTTCCTACAGAACAATAGCAAGCTTCCCTAGTATTTTTCAAATATGATGGGAAGGACGGATCTGCTTTCTACTCCCTCTTTCAGACAGAAGTACTGGTGCTTGAAAATGCGAGGCACACAGTGATGGACAGAGGCCTGCCAGCACAAGCACGTGATCCTGCGTGCTCAGCGGAAGGGGAGGCAGCAGCAAAGTCAAGCCAAAGGGATCGGATCTTGGACTGCTTTGCGGTGGACAGGGTTGTTCGTCAGTGATCCTCAGGAGCATGTTTTTCTGGGAAAGCAGGGAGAATCATGAAGAATGATGGATGGCATTTTTCAGAGAAGGATGACAAGGAGCTTTGCTCCTTGACTTACATGGACCAGCCAGAGAGGACAGATGAGGCACATGTCCTGCAGAGGAGGGTCGCCCCAGCCCTGCAGTTCAGTACTGCAGCCCACACCTCCTGGTCCCGCACCTCTCCCCATGCTCCTATGGCAAAGCTCATGTGTTCCTGGAAATCTCACCAAATCAACTCAGGTATCCTCCTTCCTCCTCTCTGCACCACAAGTTCTCTTCCTTCTCTCCTGTACTCAAAGCTCTTCACATCTCCATGGGGTCCTTATCACATGTGACTTGATATTGTAATATTCACATTTGTGTGTGTCCTATCTTCTCTACTAGAATATAAACTCCATGGGGGAGAATCTGGGTCTGTCTCACTGACTGTCTCCCATGAAATCCAGCCCAGACCGTGGCTTTTGCCTTTGTGTACCCAAGGAAGAACACAGTGTGCTGCACAGTGAGGTGGCACCAAGTCTTAAAGGATGAAAGAACCATAGGTGCCCAAATCAGTCTTTGGTGGCTGAGTGAGTGATGTGAACTGACTGAACGTGGAGAGAGATGGTCATCTTGTTAGTTCCTATAAAACGTGGGAAGACTCAGGCTTAGCCCCAGGCCTGCAGGGGTCAATGTCCTCACATCTCCTCAACTTTTCAGGTCTCTCAATCTGATATCCTAAGAAAACAGAGACCTTTCTGGTACCGGGGTAGACAGGGGTTCTGGGATGTATGTTTAGCACTTCAGCATCAGGCCAGGCTTGGGGAAGTTCCCTCCCCAATTTTTAAGCTTTGCTCCAGTGACTGTGTGTCCAGTCTTCTGCCCAGCTTTCTGTCCTGTCCTCCAGTTTACAAATGGGTGCAGACCTGGCCCTGAACACTAGTCTCTGTTGGCCTGCCCTGGGCCTCCCCGGAACCCCTCTCCTGCAACCTTTCACCTCTCCAAGTGCAGCTGGTGCATCTGCTGGCCACTCAGCCCCTCCCTGGTAGTCGCTTGCCCTTGCTTGGGCACAGTCCCTAAACTAGGTATTGGATTGGGACACATATTGACCCCGCTGTAGGCACCTTTTAACAGATGCAAACTCTGGCAGCTGCCAAGATTGAGTTGGAGCACCATGAAGATCTTCGGCATGTTCTTGAGGTGGAAGGATGGTGTTAGCACTTAAGCATTAATAAAAGGCTAGAATCTTCCATGTGCTCTAGTGAGTGAGAGTCTGGAACTTTGCCATGCAACTTTCTATAGAAGAGTGACTCTTGTCCTGGCTCCATGTGCAGATGCTGTGCCTTTACTTGGCCTGAGCCAACACTTGACCCTTGGTCCCCCATGGGAGATCAAACGAAAACCAACACTTTGGAGATCACCTGACCACAATTCAAGTGTCCATCTGACATGTGACCTCAGAAGAGTTATTTGACTTTGGTGAGCTTCAGTCTTCTCAACTGCAAGAATGTGGATTTTACATCTACCCAAAGGGTGGTGGTAACAATTACATGAGATATTCTGAATTCATAATCTAGCACTGTGCTTGGCATGGAAAGTCTCCTTCTCCTTGGCTAGGTCATCCCTGCACTATTTATGACAAAGTCAGGGCTAGGCGGTTATCTCAGTTGGTTAGAGCATGGTCAAAGGTTTGGATCCCCATATCAGCCAGCTGCAAAAAAAAAAAAAAAAAAAAAAAAGATTCATTCAAATACAAGATTTTCTAAAACACTTTCATCTGCCTAAAAATATATTCTTAAGTATTCTGGAATTCTGTCACTAGACAGATGTTTGTGTCAAATTCACAAGCAGGGGCATTATTAATAAAAGTTAAATTTTGTAACTAGAAGGAACTCTCTTATTGGCAGCATCTTTTCAGTATTTAATTTAGTGAGTTAGCTTGTCTATAAGCTGCATCCCTAAACTGTGAACTTTGGGAGGTGATGTTCAGGGCTGAGGCAGCCTTAGGCGTGGGGATGGGGAAGGTGGCAGTGGGAGAGATGGTCAGGGTTTCAGAGTGGGAGGGAGGCCAGGAGGATGATGACTGACACCCTCTTCACTTTAACTCACCCTGCCATGGTGGCCTGACATGATGGGCAGGAGGAAAACAAAACCTTTAGATAGATCCTGGCAGCTGCTGAGATCGAGCTGAGGAACTGTGAAGATCCTCAGCGTGCTCTTGAGGTAGGGGGATGGTGTCAGCACTAAGCGTTAATAATAAAGGGCCAGAATCTTCTATGCGCTCCAGAGAGTGAGAGTCTGGAACTTTGCTCTATTTTTAATACCAATTTTTTCCCAGTCTTGCTCCCCTCTCATATATAAAGATGACCTCAAGTGCAAAAATACGATTCTGCTATCATGGGAGAGAGCCAAAGAATTTGTAGCTGATTAGACTTGGGAGTTTTTCCTGTTACTGCTACAGTTAAATAGATATTGGCAAATCGTAAACCTGCAGGGAACCAGAGTGTGGAAGAGGCTGGTTGGTTATAATTAGAAATATACATCATTCTCCTTTCCCAGAGAGCAAGAGAGTGGCATTTAAAGGGACAGTGAAGCATGGTGCATGAACAGCCTCGACTCAGCAACAGTTGAGAGCCACCGTATAAATGACTGTATGTTTTGCAAATGCAGTTAATGCTTTTTCTCCTAATTTTCAATAATGTACCTTAGCCTAGTTAATGTGAGTCTCAAAGATGAATCTAGAGGCATGTAAGCACACAATGGTTACATTTCAATAACAAATTACACTTGTAAGCATACAGCCATTGTACCTGCAATTTGTATTGTGCTTGCACATGTTGATGAGAAAGATGATTGTCCTGTCGTTTAGGAAAAAATGAGATAAATGTATTTAAAACCCAAACATGGTAAAAGACCTGTTTGTTTCCCCTGGCTCTGATGAAGGCAGTAGGAATGCGATTTCCTTATCTATAAACAACTGGGTCCAATTCAGTTGTATTAGAGAAAAATCCATTGAATGCCAGCCCTGAGCTGGGCTCTCTACTGAGGGTGGGGGTTACAGGCAGAAGGCTGGAGTCTGGGTAGGAAGACAAGCTGGGCAATCTAGACCAATGATTAAGTGCAAGGAATTTGGAGTCTGACAGATTGGATTTGAAACTTCCCTCTGCTACTTTCTGACCTGAAGACCTTTCTGCTTAACCTTTCCCAACTTTGCTTTCCTTATTTGCAAGGTGGGGGTAAAAATAATGTCTAGATTTTTAGGGGGTTTGATATGAGAGAATGCTCAGTAACTGTTAGCCTTGAGTCTCTTTTGGAGAAAGCCCCTGTGGTGGAGTTAAGCATGCAAATAGACATTTCACTATCATACAGTAAGTCCCAAGGCAGTGCTGTATTCTGTCACACAAGGTTCACTCTGGGGCTTAGGAATTAATACCCAGTCTCCTGGAGCTGGCATCTGGCTGAGTTCTAAAGGAGGAAGAGATAGATGGAAAGAGCATCAGAGACAGAGGGGACACTTGAACAGAAGCAGAGGCTCATATCACCATAGGGGAGCAAGATGTCTTGACATGGAACTGTGTTTATGATCATGAACTCATTCTGTAATGTATTGTAAGCTGGTACAAGTGTGGCCACAGCTGATGTCTCAGCAGATCTGTGCAGGGCCCGGGCTGATGGCAAGAGGGACACAAGAGGGAAGCGCAGACGTAACCTCCTGGTCTGGAGGGGAACATGGGGAAAGTGACAGGGTTGGAAGCCTGTCTTTGGTCTTCCTGGGTTGGGCAGGGGAGACTGAAGACAGTCCGTCCTCCTGGGAAGGAAGGGGAGAATGAGATTTTGAATAAAGGGTGGTTTGTAGATTGTGGCTTATTTTGTGCTCGTAGACAGATAGAACAAGCTTCAGGCCCAAAGACATGTTGTGTGAGGGACCATTGGGCCAGAGAGAACTGGGTAAGTGAATAAGCTTGAGCCCTAGCCCCCAGCATACCAGCTGGATCATAGATGAGAAGAAGGGAGACTCCAGCAGAATTATTTGTATTACCAATCTATACTTATCAGAAATTCTCAAAGAAGAGAAGCTGTGGAGGTATACACATATGGAAATATTTCATACTTTTAGGTAAATATCTGAATGGAAAGTCTTGGAAGTATTAAAAGATGATATGCAGATGTGTTAGGAATCACTGAAAATAAAATAAGTTGAAAGAAGGGCTATGTGTTAGAGTATCCTTTTGGTCAAGATGACCCAAAGTGGGAAGGGAAAGGAATTATGGCAGGTGGCCTTGAAAATGGTCCCCAAGGAGCCCTGCCTCCTGGTGCTCATGCTCTTGTGTTGTCCTCTCCCCATGAGTGTGGGCTGGACCTCATGACTTGTTTTTATTGAGTAGAATATGGCAAAAGAAAGGGAACGTCACTTGGGAGCCAAGGTTATAAAAGACTGTGACTTCCATCTTTCCAGGGCTCGTTCTCTGTCTCCCTCACGCCTTGCTGGTTTGCTCATGTTAATGAAGCCTGCTGCCACGCTAGAGAGGCCCATGTGGCAAGAAACACAGGATGGCCTCCAGCCAACAGCCTGTGGAGTACTGAGGCCCTCATTCCAGCCTCCCACCAGGAACCGAATCCTGCCAACAACCATGTGAATACGGAAGCAGATCCTGCTCCAGTCAGGTCTTAGGAAAACTTCAGCCCTGGCGACACTATGACTGTGGCCTGTGAGATCCTGAGCCAGAGGATCCAGCTGCATCACCCCCGGATTCCTGACCCACGGAAATCGTGAGATAACGATTGCATACTGTTGTGAGCTGCTAAGTTTGGGGTAGTTTGCTTTGCAGCAATGGATAAGTAATGCAGGAACTAACATCAATGAAGCAGTACTCTGGTGTGGCACTTCCTAGTTTAGCTTGTTTAGTTCCCGATTTGACTTCTAAGAATACAGGATGTTTAAGAAATTTGCTTAAGGTCAGCCAGCCAGGAAGCAGCAAAGTGTTACTGAGCAAGGGCTCACCGCCTGACGCGCAGAGAAGCCAATACTATGGTACCAGGCTTTTGAGAAAAGAAAGGTTTTATTGCGAGGTTGACTGACAAGCAGACAGAAGGCAAAGAGCAAATGTCTCCCCAGTCCAGAGACTGAGCAATTTTAAAAGCTTGAGGAATGCGGACGTCTAAGGGATTGGCTAGCTCTGAATCAGTATATGGCAGTGACACTGCTGGATGCCAGATTTTCCTTGTTGAAGGAGCTCTTGCTCCATAGAAGGCATCTGGAGGGCAAGGTCCTTCTCTCTGCGCTGCTCAGCTTACATCCTATATGGCAGTATGTTAAACAACTTGAGATAGGGAGATGGAATGAGTTTCAGCTGGTTTTAGGTGGTTTAAAAATTTCAAATCACAATTGATTGGCTCCTAATGTGTGTGGTAAATCCACGGTACCAGGTCAAAAGGGAAGTATTCCCCCAACTTAAATAAATTAAAGGCCTGCCTGCCCCTAAATATTTTTGCTGCTTCATTTTCAATGCCATGAGTCATTGCTTTGGGTTATAGCCTCAGACTGCTGATTACCTGCAAAGTCACCACCTCGTTTTCACCTTGGTAGGATGCAGGCCCCAAAGGAGATGGTAAGCAAGGAAGCTCTGCAGGGGACAAGGGTGAGAGGAGAGCACAGGCAATGTGGCACTGCTTCAGAAGACAGGCACAGGGGGATACCAGGAGCAGGGAGAGGCCTGTCGTGCGGGGCAGAGCAGTTCTGAAGGTACTGGGCACTGCCGTGGCAGGGTGGGTGGTGTGGTTAGATGGTTTCTTAGCCAGAGAAAGGAGCAGGCAGCCAAAGGGCATCATGGGGACAAGGAACCAGAAACACACTCCATTCCTATTTAACCTCTGGCTGGTGCTCTGAAAAGGGAAATATTTGAAAATTTTCTCCCTGAGAATAATGCTGTTATCAAGCTCATAAGGACCGACTCATTCATAAATTGTGTAGGAATCACACACAGGGTCTAAATGTGGAAAGCCCTTGGAAGAAACAATGAGTCCAATGGTGATTTTAATACCACTGCATTTTTCTCTAGTGTTGATCTTATGTGGCATCCCACATAAGACAAAGCAGGTTAAAACAAAGAACAAACAAAAACAAACAAAGGCTGGTTAATGGCCTGCTAGAATACTGTCAAAGGCACAGGATTCACAGGCTTCTACCTGCAAATATCTACCATTTAATGTAGTCTTAGGCAGGTGTAGGGATTGTCTCTAAAAAATATGCAGCCTCAAACTGAACCTTTCCAGTAACAGCAGTTCACAAAATTTTTTTTACTTCAATATTATTATAAAATGTTTGATGCCCAGAGATATGTATAAAGAATAATAGCAATGATAAAACTATGTACCCAGTACCTAGCTTTGTTACATTGTACTACTTTTCCATATTTGCTTCAGATTTTTATTAAGAAACATAACAGTACAGATAAAGTTGAAGTTCCCTTTGTAACTTCTCTAAGACCACTCCTTACTTTACCCCACAGAATAACCAGAATCTTGATGTTGGGATATCATTCCCACGCAGATTTTTATATTTTTACCAAATACATATGTGTACATAAACCATATTTAACTTAGTTTGCATGATTTAAAACTTTATATTAAAAATAGCATGTTGTATGTAACATTTTGTGATCTGCTTTTTCATTTTTATTTTTTAAAATTTTATTTAAGAAGTAATGGACTAACAAGTCCAAAACTATGTTATCTACCCTAAGTGAATCATTGTGCAGTACATGCATGTATTGAAACAATGCACTGTACCCCACAAATACTTACAAATAAATGTTAAAATAAAAATAAATAAAATTTTGTTTAAGAATTTGTGTTGAGCTTTTCCAAATTGGTACATACAGATCTAATTCATTCAGTTTAGCTACTGTTTATTTTCTACTTTGTGAATACCATACTACATTTTTGGTAATCCATTTCCTGTTGATAAGGATATAGGTTTTCATTTTTCTTCTTTTTTTTCCCTTTAGTTCTTATAATTCCTGCTACCACTCACAATACAATAATGAAATTCTTCCACATGGCTCCTGGAACACATGGGTAAGAGTTTCTCTGTGGAAAGGTAGAATTGCTGAGTTGTAGAAGATGCATGTTTTCAGATTCTTACATATTGTCATAATGTTCTTCAAAGTGGTTGTAGCAATTTACACTCCTACTTGCAACGGCTGAGAGTCCCTTCATCCCAGGTTTCTCCAACCTTTCCTTGCATGATGTGGTTTCCCGATGCAAGCTCATTGTGGTTGTTTCCCTTTGGTTACTCTCTGGTTGGTCAATGTACTTCCTCAGTACTGAAGGAGATGAAATTGGATATGGTTTGACCCATGCAAAGCTTGCTGGAACTTTCTTCCCTCAAGTGAATTTCTCCTAAGGACCCATTACCTCACTTTAAGCAAGCTTTTTCTCTGTGGCTCATAATGTTCTTTCTCTCTCTAGTCCACTAAAGCACCAGCAGCCTAGAGGCTCAAAAAAATAGTTCTATGAATCTATGCCATTAATTCCTAACTTTATTTAGAACTGAGACCTTTCTGAAGACACCTGAATCTGTGGCTCTCAGGTTAGTCCTGCACTGAACTGTGTTGAGGGATTCAGGAAGAAGAATTGGAGAACAGTTTACCCTACTGAAATAAATCTGAACTTGAGACTACTGGGCAAATTTCCCAATGCTCTAAAGATTTGTAGGAATTTTAATGAAACTTAATATGTTTTTGATATTGTCTTAATATCACATTCCAACTGTATTCCATGATGCAGCAGGGTAGAATGGAAAGAGTTTGGACTGAGTCAAGAGCCGAGTTCAACTCTGCCACTTTCTTTTTGGGTGAGATACATAACCTCTGCTAGCCTCAGTTTCCTTGTCTCTCTAATGGACTCCTATCTCAAAGCATTCTTGTGAAGGTTGATCAAATCTATCACAATGTTTGAGATGTGGTAAATATTTAATAAGTGCTGGTTTTCTCTGCCCTGCCTTAGCCCTTTGAAACTCATCTAGCAGATCTATACAAAGAAGCTGAAGTTAGTATTTCCCTGGGCTGTTGCAGAGCTTTTGTGAGATTTCAGATGTAATATTTCCAGTGCAGAGTGGGCCATTCATACATGTTAATTTCCTCAAAATTAATTTTTAGAGGCTGTGTTTCGGGGATCAAGCCAAAATTTAATTTAATTTATTTTCTACATTTGTTCAATATTAAGTTTCTATGCTAACAGGACCTTCCAGCTCCTCCTCCTCCTCCACTGGCCCCAGGACATCTCACCTTCTTGCCCTCCAGGGCTGCAGCTGTCTCTGATAATCACAAATAATTGCTCAGCATTGCCTAGTTGGGTCATACACAGAAGAATTATCATCCCAGGTGTTCTCTGGAGGTTTGGGGGAGCTCCTGCTCCTCCACATGTCTTTCAAAGTCATATATTGTTTCAGACACCTGTAAAAATAATAGCCATGAATTATTTATAGGTAAATATTAATGCTGCATCCATATTGGAGCCAAGCACAAATTGAACAGCTTTATCTACATAAGACCTCAAGTAGATTTAATAGAAATTTCCTCCCAAGTCATATATTATTTACTCTTGGTATTCAATAAAAATTCCCACCAGTGAATGTAATGCTTTTGACATCTTTCACTTACAAACATTAGGAGGAAGGTTTTGAGAGAGATTTGAATTATGATTACTAAACCTGTTCCAATTCTGTCTCTGTCAACTCTGAAATTCCTATTAAGAACTGATTTTCTTAAGAAGAGAATTGCCTGTTTGAAAACATATCTATGATGAGAAATCCCCTTGTCTCCAACCACCTCCCCAAAGCATTCAAAAATGTCAGGGCTGAAAGGGACCTCAGAGGTAAGCCATCCCACGCCCCTTATTTTCCAGGTGTCTACAGAGGTGAAGTGATTGATCGATCCAGATCACTCAGGGAGTTCATGGTAATTAAGTAGCAAGATGGTGCGTCATCAGGTGCTACATGACACTGGTGCAACAAGTTGGAGAAAGAAAAATGAAGTCCAAGCTGGTTTTTTTAATGTGTTACAGTATTGAATAGCAAGATTTACCCACAATGAAAACGTGGATGACACATGAAAACTGTGTCATGCTAAATGGTTTTGGGTCAATTATTTCAAAACAACAAACATATGAAAGACAAAAGGCCCACCCAGACCTTCCTCTGTATTGAAGTCAAGCTATTCTGTGAGATAGCTAGTTAGCTAGACAGAACAAATGAACACCACCAAAGAGAGAGAAAGAAGGCAGGTAAAGACACGGGCTAATCTGTTGATTTTTCAGTGGCTTCTGATATCTTTTACAACATTGTAACAGAAATGTGAGTCTTTTATTACATTACTGCCATTTTAATGGAGAGAGAAATGATTTTCCATCTTACTGACTTTGGTTGGCCTCTGGGAAATCTGCCATTCACATAAACATGTTAGTGACATCAATAATAAACCATCACTATTCATTCAGCCTGTGAGGCCAATGTCATTCTAAGCACCACTGACTCATTCTCTTCATAAATCCCTGGAGGAAGACACAGTCCCTACCGCAGAGGCATCAAATACTCAGTTTGCAGATGATATAAACCTGGAAACAGAGCAAATGTAATATATGAGAGAATTGAGATTCTGCAAGATTTTAATGGGCTAGATTCTGAACCAAAATTAAATAGAGATACAAAAATATATAAAGTTGTGTCTTTGGATACAAAAAATAAAATTGCATAGTATAGGATAGGGAAAACCTGACTTGTAGAAAACATCTTGAGGGGTATGTTAATTTGCTAGAGCTGCTGTGACCACCAATGGTGTGGCTTAAACAACAGAAATATAAGGTCTCACAGTTCTGGAGGCTTAAAGTCTGAGATCCAGGTGTCAGCAGGGTTGGTTCCTTCTGAGGGCTGTGAAGAAGAATCTGTTCCATGCCTCTCTCCTGGATTCTTATGTTTCACTGGCAGTCTGGCATTTTCTGTCTTGTAGAGGCATCACCCAGTGTTTGCTTTGATTATCACATGGTGTCTTCCCTGTGTGTGTGTGTCTCAAAACATATGACTTAGTGGGGTAGGGGCAGGACACAACTCAACCCATAATAGGAGCCTTCAAGGTCTAAATCATAGCTTAGGTGACATTTTAGTAAAATTAGTATAGACTAACTCTAGCATAATCTTTGACTGTATTTATTGAAGTATGGTTTACAAATTCTAGCAGGAATGGTCCTACTGGACTCTATACCCTGAAAATGGGGTAGGATTGCCTGTTGGAAAATTAGATATGGTCAGACAAGGACATGCCATGTAGAAGATGTTGGAAAGAACTGGAGGTGTTTTGACCCCAGAACAAAGGAGAGAGAGCAAGGCAGAGAGCAGGAGGAGGAACCGACACAGAGCAAGTATAAAATAGCCTCTAAACTTGGAAATCAGATTATTGTCAGAGTAAGAAGCATGGAGAATGGGACTTGAGACAGTACAATGTAGGCATGAAGGACCCAAGCTTTGGAGCCAACTGCCTGGGTGTGAAAGCTCACGGGCATCTGACAGCTATGTGGGTGATTTCATCATCTCTCTGTGCTTTGGTTTTTTTGTCTATAAAATGAGGATAGTCATACCACTGACCTTAGGGTGGTGGTGTGAGGACCCCATGAACTAATACAGGTAAAGAGTTTAGAATGGTGCCTGACACATGGTATATTAGCTGTTATTCTTACTGTCATCTGCAGAAACAAAATCAGGGTGAATAAGGAGAGGGGTTGGAGGCAGGTCACAGATGTGATTGTTACAATAACAAAAGCGGCTGCTTTCTCATCGCGTGCAATGTCTAAAGAAAGAATGTGTTTACAGACAGAAGAAAGTCTGCTTGCATCTGAGGAGGAGGAAGCACAGACGTGGAGTAGGATGGGGCTGTAGGCTCCCAGCACTTTCCAGAAGCAGAGAAGTTAAACGCAGCTTGTCTCCAGAGATGGGCTCAACCGTGGAGTCCTGGTGGAGGATTCCTCCCATCTCTCAGATTCCCTTTGTTAGGACTCCATGCTCACCAAGCAAACTCCTAACTATTCTCCTAACTCTTAAAAATTAAAAAAATTTTAAATTGTGTTTTAAAAAAAAGCATAACATAAAATGTATCATCTTAAACATTTTTCGGTGCACAGTTAGGCAGTGTTAAGTATGTTCATATTGTCATGCAACACATCTGCAGAACTTATTTCAACATGAAAAATGGAAACTCTGTACCCATGAAACAACGCTTCCCCTCTGCCTGCTCCCCAGGCCCTGGCAAGCACCCTCCTACTTCCTGTCTCTATGAATTTGACTACTCTAGGAACCTCATATAAGTGGTATTATACATTATCTTTTTGTGACTGGCTTGCTTAGCATAATGTCCTCAAGGTTCATCTATGTTTTAGCAAATGTCAAAATTTTCTTTCTTTCTAAGGCTGAATAATATTACATTGTATACGTATACCAGTAAACTGCTATTAATTTCACCTCTGGGGCGCTAGGAAATTTGCCTGATCTGGACAATGGACAGACTAATGGAGATGTTCTGGTGATCGCAAAGCGAAAGGGGGTCAGAGTTCACTTTAGCCTGGATTCCCTAGAAAACAGAGCATGAGGAAAAGGCTTAGTAGGTGGGGAATGAGCATCTCGGGTGTAAGGCAGAGAAGGAGACAGAGCCAATATGAGGATACTTACTGAGTTAGCCACTGCTACCAAATTCTGAGGGGCCCAGGGACCCAGAGATGTAGGGACAGTCCTGTGAGAAGCCTTATAGATGTGTCTCAGGACAGTGGAGGGAAGAAAGAGGGAAGGATTTATCCTGAGTCCTGTCTCCCACTGGTCAAAGATTCACCCTATGGTGGTGACTCCTCCATATACTTTAGGGTGTGTACAGGTGGCCACCAAGAAGGATTTTGCAGCCCCCACACCTCCAGCTCAACAGGACGGCTCAGTATGGAGAGAAGCAGGCACAGGCAAGAGGAAGGCACTGCAGGTGGTACCTGCATAAAATTAGAGCCCATGCAAAGCTGGCTGCTGCAGCAGTAGCTGGATCAAATCAAGAACAGAGAGGCCAAGAGCACCTAAAGAAATTCAGGAGTGGAGTCTGGCACAGAGGTGAAGGAAGGCAGCTTGTAAGGACTGGGTCCCACAGTGCTCCAGACACTTCACAGGTAATAGCTAATGTAATCCTCACACCAACTACAGATGTTGCTGGGGCTTGGAGAAGTGAATTAACTTGCACAGAATCCCACAGTTAAGAATATGGGGACCAAGTTGGGATCCAGATCAGATTCTAACCTAGTACTTTTATATCAAGAAACTGGAATCCTGTTCTACTCACAAGTCTTTTGTGAATATGTTTTAATTGACCTAGTCAATTCTGGGTTCCCTGACTAAACTGAGTTTCTGAACCTACAAAGCTGAGGACCAGAATCTGGAATACATTGAGGAACACTGCTGGGTGGCTTCTCTCTGTGATATCTCCACCTTGTCTATCTCAGTCAGTCTTAAAATATTTGCAAGCCTGGCAGGAGACCTGTTTTGAATTGCTCCAGAGGGTATAGATGACTGGCAGCAAATTTCAGGTCCATATAAGGTTTCATAACCATAGGCTACCTAAGGAGGTAAAACCTTCTGGTGCTAAAAGACCTGGATGGACCAGGGCAGTATGAGTTTCCATGAACAAAGATCTTCTCACTGAACCGTAACTCTGTAAGTGAAGCACTGAAGGAAAGCCACATTGTCTTCTCTGGGCATGGAGCTGATTTCACTCAAGGAAGAGCTGAGTTACTGTGCCTCATGACCCTTTGATTCTTTCAGTCTTCCTCCTTCTTATTCACCCCCTCTATTCATTCCTTTCTTCAATCCCTTCTTCCCATCTTCCTTTCACTTTCCTATCCTTCCATTCTTTCATCTTTTCCCCTTCTATCTTCCCCCCTCTCTTGCAAAATTCTTTCTGTTTATCCTTCCACCCTTCTTTACCCGTTATGGCTTTTTGGTTGCAAGCAACAGACACAAACTCTGACCAATGTAAGCAAAAGAGAATTTTGGAGAGCATACTAGGAAGCCCTAAGAATCAGTAATAAGGTCAAAAGTTAGACTTGGAACATTATAACACACTGGACCACCAGAACTCTTCAGTTGGAGTGAATAAAACCTAGCAATTTTTTCTCCATCCTTATATCACTTTAACAGGAAACAAAGTCCCAGGACAGTATAACCAGTGGCCAACGTAGGTGGCATGTTTACCACCTTGGGCATATAAAGTTAGTGAAAGGAAGGATCTAGTAGAAGGTCTTTGCAGGGACCTCCTGGGTTGTCCTGTGGGAATGCATGCCATTTTCATAGCAACTGGTATAGAGTGATGGGGAGGTAAACCCCTAGAGGAAATCAAGGTATAGCTATGAAAAAGAATGGAAGTGCGATGGCTAGAATGTTATAAAAAAATTGTTCTATATGCTTTTTCACCACTTTCCCCTCTTTTCCACTTTAACTTAAAGCAGAAAGGATTTAAGATGGCTCCATGAGTTAGCTGCTCCTGGTGGATGTCTGAGGCAATGTGTTATTTATGAAATTTCCTTCCAAATAGTAATACATTGTATCATATAGCACCTTACAATCTACAATGAATATCCATGATCTCATTGCTTATTTACATTTACTCTGTGTTACAGGCTGAATTGTGTCAACCCTCAAAATACATATGTTGCATTTCCAACCCCCAGTACTTCAGTGTTTAGCTCCATTTTGCAGCAGGGCATTTAAAGAGATGATTAAATTAGAATGAGCCCATTACAGTGCCCCTAATCCAAACTGATATCCTCCTTATAAGAAGAGGAAATTTGACACACAGAGAGACACAAGAGATGCATACACAGAGGAAGGACTATGTGAGAACACAGGGAGGAGATAGCCACCTTCAAGCCAAGGAGAGAGGCCTCAGAAGAAACCAAACCCACCAACATCTGACTTTCTAGACTCCAGAACTGTGAGAAAATAAATTTCTGTTGTTTAAGTTACCTAGTCTGGGGTATTTTCTTTTGGCAGCCCAGGCAAACTAATATACTTTACGTGTAATGACCACTATTGCTCAGGTAAGGAAACCAAGGATCAGAGAAGTAATTGTCTAATTTCCCACAGGGAATAAATGTCAAGGAACCCAGATCCTCAGGTTTCAATCCAGTTTTCTCTCTGATACATCTGATATAGGAGATGCTCACTTTCCCTGGGCTTGGGTTATAGGACACACCTCTGGGTTTCAAGCCATTTGCCAGAGTCTCAGGCCCCTCCTCCAAGTCCTCTCCTAGAGGAAAGCTACTGTTGTCAGTTAGACCTATTTTCAGCACTAACACCAGGAAAATGAGACCACAAGGGGCTGGACTTATGCAAATCCAGTAGCTGAGCATGCTCAGAGAAGGGTTATGTAACCCTAGTAGTTTAATGACCTTCCACTAGAGGTGCTAGAGAGCACAGAACATTCTTGAGTAAGGCTGGTGCATGTGATAGGATTTGACGATTAACATGCGCCAAGAAGAGAACTGAGCATGTGCAGGACTCACGTTACATAACTGGAACCACCCCCTTAGTTGAATATTCATTAGATAAAGAAACTGTAAAAGCCAAATCCCAGCAGAAGGTGGGGCTGTTGCTCACACTCTGCCAGTGTGTATTCTTGTATCAGGCTTGCTTTCAGCAAGCAGCTGCTCACTCTCTTGAGCCAGCCTGCACTCTGTACTGAACTTTAAGTGTGTATTTCTTACTTTTGTATTAAACTTCGTGTGGACCCTGCTCAGTCTCTGGAGCTATGCTGCTTTCTCTCTGTGAAATCTGTATCTCTTATTCATTATGTTAAACCTGTTCTCACTTTCTACTGTGACTCTGCTCTTGAATTCTTTCCTGTCAAGAACCTGGAGTCAAGAGTCTGGTAGGAGGACAAGGTGATTATCAGGCCCCCTAGACCCTACCTCAACAACACATCTTCCTTTTCCCTCACTTCCTGCTACAATCTTCCTGCTGCAAAAGATCAACTCTGCCCCCACAAATCTGTTTGTCCATATCAAGTCCTAAGCTCATGCAAGGAGCAGAAAGAGCCTACAGCTGTACACCTTTCAGAGCATTGCCTTCTGTAACCGTCAGCTGGTACATTCCTTCCTAAATGCACCTCCTCTTCTTTAGCCCCTCCAGTGCCGATGGAAGAAGACAAGCCTTGAACTCAGCGACTGCTGTTGACAATTAGCAGAGCAGCTGACATGGTAGTCACTCTAAAGCATTGACTCTCTTGCCAAGTGTGCAATATGGAGCTTTAAGTGAATTTCACTAGTTACTGATTTAATCAAAGGATCTTATTTTAATAGTGGTTAACTATCTTGTTGAAAGAAAAGTCATAGTACATTTGGTGATGCCTCTATCAAGCGTATATATAGCACACAGTAATGTTATATTTAAAGGGGCCCTCGATTAGCCCAAAGGATAATGGGTTTAAATATAGTGCTAGTCATATTAACTTTCATAATCTTATCCTTACAAGTTTAACCTCTTGCTCCCATCTAAAATGAGCATTTTTAACTAGAGTGGGTGTGTGCATTAAAGAACTTTTGTAGAGGGAGCTTTGAGATGCCAGCTAATGAAACAAATCCCCTTATGTCACCTCATTATCCATTTGTGTATCAAATATCTCAACGTCTCTTTGGCTTTCACCTCCGTTGCAGTGAATTCTTCTTCTTAACAAGCTACCTAGAGGAATAAAAGTGCACTTTGCCGAATTCTGAAACCTTACATTTCGGAGAATAAAGTCAATCCAGATGAATTGCTCTTCAGATTCACCATAATGTGCAATAAGGTACCCAGCAGGAGAATTTGTCACTCCCACACGTGAGGTCCTGGAATCGCTGGTGCATGCCTGGCCTCAGAGGGCTCCGCATTGCATTTGCACACATGTCCTCCTTAGGACCGTGGCCCCACCAGAACATAGAACTGGGGAGATACACTTGGGGATGTGCTGAAAAATTCTTAGCATGGTCGTATTTTTATTTCTTCCAGGGCAATGCCTCTCACTTAGTGCTTTTCAACCAATAGAGAATGCTCGTGGACTCTGATATGGCAGCAGACAAATTGCTCCAACAGGCAGGAATGCAATGCCATCACCAAAGGAAACAGGAGTCTGAAGAGCACAAACCATAAAAACAAAGGCTGATCTGAAGGAAAGGGGGGCATTTGTTTCCATTCAATGAGCTAGCCTCTATTGTCTCCGTTTACACCTGCCACACACATATTGCTCATCAGCACTTTTAGCACAGTTTTAATAAGAATAACTTTTTGTGAAAATATTCAAGGATTGCAACATCAAAACAAAAGAGCTTGTTTGCACGGAATTTTATTTAGATACATATTAGCCAAATACCTGGGACAAATGTTGGAAAAACATGTAAAGTATTTCAAAACCTTTAAAATTGTTTGACTCCCGATAAGGAAAAACAAGCCACTGCCAGGAGTTTTGTTTAATGATGTTCCTATGGCTTTTTAAGTCTTCAATACCAAATTCCCAATGTCAGATTCACGGTTTTCAAAGGATATCATGAGTTATGTGTTAATATAAATATAAACTACTTTGATTTTTGCGTCTGACTCCATTCCCTGATTGTGGGTGGGGGTATACAAAGAGATGAGAATTTATTCTGATGGTTTAAGAATAATACATCACATTTATTGCGATATGGATTCTGACGGATGGGGCAGGTGGGCTGGAGAAAGCCTTTTACACATAGTTCATGGTGCTTTGAAACATGGAGCTAGTATAGAATCATGTTCGAGAGAGAAGGGGTCCAAATTCAAGGTACTGAGGGAGGCTTTTGTGGGTTTTCATGTCCAAATAATTGGAGAATGAGATTAATGAAAGCAAGAAGCCATAGGTATAAATGATCAAGCGTAAGGGTGTTTGCTAGGTGAGTACAATTTAGAAGAATGGAGAGCTTTAGCCAAGTGTTTGTCAGATGTGTCCAATACACCTTTTAGAGTATTGCTGTCCATAACTATCAACCAGGTACGTTCCTTCCTAAATGCATTTCCTCTTTCTTCAGTCCCTCTAGTGCCAATAAAAAGACAAGCCTTGAACTCAGTGACTGCTGTTGACAATCAGCAGAACAGCTGATTGGTAGTCACTTGGAAGTATTGTCTCTGTTGTGCTGAGTGCGGGGGAAGTGCATGGAAGGGTCAGATTCTTTTATAAGGGCTCTTTAGCACCAACGGCCTCCTTCAAAATGCAACATTTCAAATATTTTCAAAATAACATTTTTACAGTAGTACTTGTGTCTCAGCTAGAAAGCAATTTAGGTCAAGTAAAATAAGAAGACAAAAATCAATCAATAGTTGACTCCCATGCAAAGGTAAAGACGTATGTGTCTGTGTCCGTACACACATGTGTAGTTGTTTTCAAAATAGGAACATAAAATAATAACTTATGCAAAGCTTTGCAGTCAATATATTTCCACAATGTAATTCTTTTTAAAGTTGGATTTTTGTTCAATTTAAAAGCCTCAAAAATAACAAGCCATTTGTTTTTCTTAAACACGTAGTAGACACAACGATCTATCATACAATATACACTGTATGCAAGTAGTGCTTGGAGAGAGGGGGTATGGTGAGATGACAGGGAGAGGGAAGAGGTTCAGGACGTGAAGGTGTTTTAATCTGAAGCCAGATATGAATTGAAATGCTGTGGCATTTAGAAAAGAGAATTGCTAGAGTGAGAGAAAAATTCATACGCTCATCATTGCCTCCCGAATCCCTGAACCAAAAGCAGGCCTGGGGGAGGTGAGTAACATGGAAAGGAAGAAGGGAGCAATTAAATAAAACCTCTTTAGAGCACACACAGTACACAGTGTTCATTGTCTGCCCTAGACAGCATAAGGCAACATTCTCCATAGAATAGAGGGAGATCACAAGGAGTCCGTGGGTATCAATCATTACCTTTTAAACAGAAAGTTGGCATGTGCTGGAGGAGACTGGAGGGCTGGGGCACGTGGAGTGGGGGCAGCCTACTGCCCCTCCAGAGGTGGGTGCCAGTGGGAGCCCCGTGTGCAGGGCCCTGGGGCATCTACAGTGGCCGACAGGGCCAGGCGCAGGAGAGAGGGTGCATGGCACCATGCGACTCCGGCAGTGTTCAGGGTGGGATGGGGGGGCTCACTTTGCTCCTTGATGGAGTGAAATGCATGTTTTCCTTTGGAAATAAGCCTTCCCACGCATCCTGGTTTAGAACCTCTCATTCATTGCGCATGGCCAGTGTCCACGGTATGAGAAGACCCGGAGCTCGTGGTGAGAAAGGAAGGGCTGGGGCGGAGCCAAGGGGCCTCAGAAGGAGGAGAGTACAGGAGCAGTGCCCCTTCCCGTGTGGACAACAGTCGCAGGACAGGATGGGGCCCGGAGGCTCCTTTCTGCCATGGTCCCAGGCATGGCACAGACAGTGATGCATCTTCAGGGACTCTCGCCTCAGCTGGCCTTACAAGTTCTTGACCAGGTGGGTCTTGTAATGCTTGGTGAGTTGGTCACTCGTCATGAAGCACTTCTGACACTGGGCAACTTGAAGCATTTGTCTCCTGTGTGGATGCAAGTGTGCTGCAGGAGCTCGTCCCTCTGCCTGACCCTCTTCCTGTAGACAAAGGCCAGTTGCAGACAGGCGCACGTGGTTCCGCAGCAAGGATGTCTTGCGGAAAGTCTTGCCGCAGTCAGGGATGTGGCACACGTGCTTCTTCTGGCCCTGCTCTCCTGATCTCTTCTCCCTGTCCTTGCAGTTGGGACACGTGCGAGTCATGCGGTGCCATCTCTCCCTGGGTTGGGTCTCTCTGGCCAGGGTCTGCTCCATCTGCAGCTGGATTTGGGTGGGGCTCAGCCCACTGATGGTCAGGTTGTTCCCAGAAATATCCTGCACCGTCAGCTGCTGCTGCCCGCCAGTGTCTGTGATGGTGACGGGCACGCCCTGGATCTGTACACCATTGATGTTGATGGTCTGAGTCGCCTGGGCAGCTGCCACCAGCTGGACTGCATTCAGGCTGATGATACTCCCGGCAGGGACAATCTTTGGCAGGGGATGCTCTTTTCAGAGAATTGCGGCCAGTGCTTTTTGCTGGTCCCGCTCAGGTGAGGAGCATGGGACACGGGGCAGCTCCGGGTGGTGGTGGAGGGGGTCGTGGTTGTTGCAGGGTGGCTGTCCTGGACAAGGACAGTCTTCATCTCACTGGAAGATGTGTGGATGTAGACCTGAGTAGGCATCGTTTCAGCTGCCTGGGTCTGAAAGTTCTGGAAGGGTTTCTGGGGGGCAGTGGGGAGGGTGGCGGTTGCCACCTGCACCACCTGCAGAGCCTGCGGGGGTGGGGGGTGGATCTGCACCACCCGCTGCTGCTCAGCCTCGGGGGGCAGCACCTGAACTTGCTGGGCCACAGCTGGCTGGTCTATGCCAGGGCTCTGAACAATGAGCAGGTTGTTTCCTGCCTAGATGATGTTGTCCTCAGGGGTTTCAGTCAGCACCATCTCTACCTGCTCAGCCACAGCTGCGGGGGGCTGGGAGGCAGGCAGGCTCTTCTTCCTCACTTTCCTGTTAGTCTTAGCGGGTTAGGGGGTGGGGGTGGCTCTCAGTGAGGAGCTGAGTGGGGGCCTGGTGTCGCTGGTGTTCACCGGGTTGTTGATGGGCAGAGTGAGCATCATGTTGCTGCCTCTACCTGTCAGCTTCATCACATTGGCCCCACTCTGTACGGGGGTGGTGGTCTTACTGATTGCTGGACGGGAGCTTGCTTGATGGGGACAGGCTTGTGACTGGATGTTGAGGGGGTGATGATGGCTTGGTCGGTGCCAGGGGTGATCTGGATCTGGTTGGTGAGATTGGGCTGCACTTGGATGGTCTGGGAACTGTTTGCCTAAGTCTGAGGGACTGCCTGGTGCTGGATATTGATATTTGATCAGGTGCCTTTGTTGATTTGGTGGGATTCTGGATAGTGAACACTAGTTGCCTTCCAGGCAGGACAGGAGGCACTCAGTGTGACCCCTGAATATGATGTATATTTCCTTTGGAGGACAAGATTCCAAAGCTATTCTTGCAGGGACTGAGAGGGAGAGAGGCAGATTTGATGGGAACAAGTTTCCGTGATATAGGCTGCAGAGGGGGGTGGGGGGTGGGGACAGGAGACGTCCCAGCAGCATCAACAGCCAGGGGACCAATTTTGCTACCTGTTGCAGTAAGCAGGGCTAAAGGAGATGGCTGGGAGTCCTGACTGGTGGAGGTGGCAGGCTACAGGTAGTCACTGGCACTAGCCGGGCAGTGGCAGCCATGCAGGTCTGTGGGTCTTCCATAGGCTGATGAGTCCCCAGTCTGTGTCTGGCTCAGGTCTCTCCTCAGTGTTAGACCAGTACACCCAGCCTCTGTGGGCCCTCCACTGGGGCTGGCCACAGACACTTCCAGTCCCAATCTGTCACCTTTGTCCCTTATGTGCACAGCTTCCTCATCCTTACCACCACAGGTTTCTTTCAGATGCTAGAAGATCCTTCCTCTGTCCTGCTGCCTTCCCTTGCTTAGAGCTCTTCTCTCTCCACTAGCTAGTGCCTTCCCCTCATGGCCAAGCTCAGGCTGGCTTTTCTTCAGCAACATTTACTGAGAGCCATTACGTAGCAGGCATGTCATTGACTTTCTGGAGCCTCTGAGCTTCGGGAACACTCACCACCCATTAAATAATTGTGGACCTAATGTATGGGAGTGTGTATGGGAGTGTGTATGGGAGGGCTTCCCAGGGTGGGCCATCTCTGTTTTCACTGCCAAACTGCTGACCCCAAGCCCAGGACACAGCACATGGCAACTTTCAGTGCCTGTGGGTTGAATGAATATCCTTGGTTAAGCCAGCCTCTCCCGGTATTTCCAATTACAAGGAAAACTTAGCATCATCCTCATCGCTAGTCAGTCATCAAGTCCCGATGATTCTACTTCCCAAATATAAATCTCTCCCCAGTCTACTCACTGCTCTCCAACCTCACCATTATCCTAGCATTATCTCTCTTCTGCTCAGCCTGAAATCCACAATGTAATTTTAATTGTTGGGCAGTGTCCAATAACATAAAGTGATTTATTCAATTAATTCCCTATTGTTGAGAACCTAAGATGTTTTAAGCCTATGTAAATAATGCTATACTCAACAAATTTACAACTAAATCTTTGTGTTTACCCCTAGGGAAAAAAAATTTAAATGGAAATACTGGAACAAAGTATATACACAATTTAAAATCTTCTGATTGCTTTTGCCAAATTGTACCTCAGAAATGTCATACTGAAGTTCACTCTCATGCCTGCCTCTTTGCATCTCTGCCAGTAATGAGTATTGTAAATTTCAAAATTCTGCCAGGTTATTTCCATTGAATTGGCCATTTCTGCACTGGGTTAGGGATGATCCTGCCAATCCCCTTCCCCCAACACACACACACACACACACACACACACACACACACACACACACACACACACACACTCACTCACACACACACACTCACACGCACAGAGGCATTTCTAACCACAACTAGACCAATGCTGTTTGTGAGCTGCAATATACACAAGTGTGGGGCACTGAGCATGACCAGAGGATGTTGTGAAATGGTTATGAATAATGTTCACACACACAAAACACAAGTGATGGGCCCAGAGATCCCTGACACCAGTTCATACAAGCCACTTTAATAATTCCTAGGCAATCAGAATGCTTGTACTTCTCGTTGGCTTTTTGTTTCTGAATCTAATGTCTATGAGCATTGTCAACTAATTGTCATACTCCTATTCCCCATTGTGTGTGTGTGTGTGGGGGATGACTTGTGTGGAGGTACACTGGAAGAAGGCAAGGGCTTGAACACAGTTGCTGATGACAAAATTTCTGGAAAAGAGTCCAAGATGTTATAAAATCATAGGAAGGTTGGAAGAGAATTGAAAGTCAGGATACTGGGGTGAGGAGAGAAAGAGAGAAGCTCTGGTGGACATTACCAGGATTGACAAATATCTCATTCTTCTTCCGGGCACCTGTACTTCCCCATTTTTTTCATTTACTGTCTGGGCCAGCGGGCTGTGAGCAAATGTAGCGTATGTCACTTCTGGGCTGTAGGCTGTAGATTCTGAATTGCCAAATTGCAGGACCTTCAGTCCCTCTCTTGTCCTGCCATGATGGCATGGAGGGCCTGGACAGATATGCCAGAGTGTCAGTCAGCCTGGGTCCCTGGGTATCTAGCAGAGCAGAACTCTCTGCCAATCTGTGCTGGTCATATACATTGGTATGAGTAAGAAATAAACCATTATTGTGGTAAACCATTGAGATTTGGGGGTTGGTTTTTTGTAATTTTAGTTAGTCTAGTTTAATTAATACAGAAGCTTCAACTAATTCATTCCAAATCAAGGTCATAAGGAGTAAAAAGAGGAAGATTTATAAATGATTGCCTAGAACATTTTTGTAGTCATGGACCCTTCTATTCCACAATCTTCCTTGGGAGACCTACGTGTAAAACAGAAACAGAGCTGTTTGGGGGGACTTCCTCAGTCACATGGCAGCCCTGGAGGAGTCTCCTCATAAATCATTATGAAGTCTCTTCATAAAGATAGTGGTTTGGAATCACTAGCCTGAAGATAAAAAATTAGAATTTTTATTTTGTTTTACTTTTTCTGGCTCTATTTCTTTATTATTTTTATTTTATTTTTTATTGAAACGTAATTGATTGTACATATCTGTGGGCTACAGTGTTGAATATCAATACCTGTGTGCAATATGTGATGCTCAAATCAGGATAATTAGTATATTCATCATTATACAATGTAATCATTTTTTGTGGCTTTTACCAATTTCTTGCTAACCCCTTACCCCTTCCCCCTTTCCCACCACTGGTAACCTCAGTTCTATTCTCTCCTTTTGAAAGTTCAATGTATTACTGTGATTGTTGTTATCTTTCTTTCTTTCTTTTTATAAAATTTATTTGGTTGGTTTTCTCAGCTCCCACTTATAAGTGAGGAAATGCAGTATTTTTCTTTCTGTGCCTGGCTTATTTTACTTAACGTGATTTTCTCTAAGTTCAATTTAGCACTTTTAGACTGGCAAGAGTATTGTGCTCAGATGGATCAATCCAGTTTAGGAGGTGACTACTCAAAGTAGGGAGACTCTCCCAGTTCAGAGAAGGTCAAATAAATCAGGAATTTCTCGGCTTCTGGACTCTTGGTTTCACCAGTTGGCCAAGAGTAAAAGGAGTAAAAGATGCAGGATAAGTCCTATGTCCTTAAGGCATTAAATGACGTGTGAACAGGAGTGGTCAGGTGGACACCTTAATGGGAGAAAAGTCTCAGTTAAGTCTTGACTCTCTTCCTATTTTGGGTAAAGGGCTTTGTGTGGGGATATCTGCAGTAGAAGTTTCACTTTTTTCCTCAAGTGAAATTCCTGGGGATTTCAAACAGCAGGAAACTCCGTGGAAAGCTTACAATTAACCAATTCATGAAACTGATGTGCAAAGCAAAAATTGGTAAAGTGGGCTAAGGGAAAAATCACCCAGTCCTAAAATCACAGAATTGGCTGTTTGCATCCATCAGGTTGGGGAAGCGATTGCCAAAATTTTGTTTTAGTTTGTGCTGTGTGGGCAGATGTGACGGTCTGCTCTATCTAGGAGCAGGATTTTAATGATACATATTTTATAAAGAATAGCCACATGCTGCCTTGGAAACTTAGCAAAGTCAAGTGCTCTGATGTCAGAGTATTTCTCCTTCCCTCGTTATTGGAATACTCAGAGCTTCTTGCTATAAATTACAAATATTTGGGTCCCTTCTGATAATCCTCTTTCATATTATACTTTGCTGCAGAATTCTAAGATGTTAGGAGTTTAAGGAAGTGCAAATCAGGTCTTCTGAAAGCCAGAGATGTCTTTCCTGATTTTAAGTCTCATGCATTCACTTTGGGGTATAACAAGTATCTTTGGTATTGCAATTAACAATATTTCTAAAAAAATTCCACCATATGGAATGCAACTGCTCATATCACACCAAATAAGAAGGTATGATGGTAAATTTTATGTGTCAATTTGACTGGGCCATGCGGTGACCAGATATTCAGTCACTCATTCTGAGTGTGTCTGTGAGAGTGTTTTTGGATGAGATTAACATTTAAATCAGTAGACTGAGTAAAGTAGATTACCCTCCTTAGTTTGGGTGGGCCTCATCTAATCTGCTCAAGGCCTGAAAAGAACAAAAAGGCAGACCCTCCCTTGAGAAAGAAGAACTTCTTTTGCCTGACTTCTTTTGAGAATGGATATCAGCCTTTTCCTGCCTTTGGACTTGAACTGAAACATTGGCTCTCCTGGTTCTTGGGCTTTTAGACTTGAACTGACACACTATTGAATCTCCTGGTCTTGAGCTTTCTCACTACAAACCTTAGAACTTGCCAGCCTCTATAATCACATGAACCCGCTCCTTAAAATAAAACTCTTTTTCTTCATATACATATCCTATTGCTTTTGTTTCTCTGGAGAACCCTGACAAATAAGGTAGGAAATGACATAACATCACATTAAGGGCATAGTGTTCTTTAGAAACTGACAAACAATACTTAAAATTTAAAAAATACCTTCTTGGACTTCTGATTTTACATTGGATACAAGATTGACTGCCTTGGGCTTTGTTTCAGATCTTGTATATCATTTACTTAATGTCAGTAATTTCCAGAGAATGTATTCATTCATTGTTTATCCATTGGTCTGGAACTAAATAACAGCTAAAGAACAGACACATTTGATGCTTTCCTTTAAACAGGAAGCCTGATGTTATCAAATCCTCTCTGAAGTTAAGCAGTGTGAATTGGTTTTTGCTCACTTAAGTTTCCAAATCTCTGGCAATTAAAAAAATCATATTAATGATTTATTTTATATTTGACTTATAATGAGCAACTGTGAAGTATTTGGACTTCTCCCATATCCATTGTTCTATTGTGCCTATGTGCCTTTACACATTCTATTTCCTTGGCCTGAAAAAATAAAAAAGGTCTTAGAATGTGTCTATGTGGAAAACACTCCTGCTATTCATTCTTCATTTTCTAGCTCAAGTGCCACATTCTCTAGGAAGTCTTTCCTTATTCCTTAGAAAACTTGGGAAAACTCCTCTCAAGTTCCCAAATGCACTCACCTCCACTATAGCAATTGTCCTATTTGTTTCATCTGTTTATTTTAACTCCTTCTTTCCCCATTGGATGGAAAGCTTCTGGAGACAGGATTTTATTTGTATCTTTTCCATATTATGTTGCTGTAATATGAATGCTAGCATTTACAGGGCACTTATGTCCTAAACACTTTATACAAATTAATGAATTCAATCTTTATGACACCCTCATGGGTTAGATTTTGGCTGAGGAAACCAAGGTGTGGAGAAGTTAAGTAACTTCTTTACTATTGTATAAATCATTCTTTTCTTATTGGTTGGCCTGTAGAGCTTTCAGTCTAGAAATTTCTCTTCATGGACAACACTGCAGGGGTCTGCTGTCAGTAGTTCTGGGATTTCCTTATTTCTGAAGAACCAGGCTTTCATTAGTTGGAGGTAGGCTTCCTACCCACATGAATGTGGGTCTATCGTCAAATCCCCAAAGAGGGACAATTCAAGTTCAAGGCAGGCTAGTTCAAGAGCTCAGCATGTAACCTATAATTTATGTTGCCTTCATTTTGTTTTTATTTTTTCTTTCACTACACACACACACACACACACACACACACACACAAACACATATACACACAATTTCCAAATTTCTTATTTAATAGCTATTTTGAGAGGACCACAGAGGGGACAGATACAGGAGAATTCTATTATAAGTTGGGAGGAGGGAGGGGTGGGAGAGTGAAGTGATCAGACACTCCTTTCTTGGGGCTGCTTTTTCTATGGGGCTGAGTTTTCTATAACCTCCCCCCCAACACTCACCTTTACCTTTTCCTGCAGCAACAACTGCTCCTCACTTGACTTCCTGGAGCTTGGCAAGTGTCTCTTTCCCTTGTGCCCCTCCAAGGCTATAATTGAACATCTCAGGGAAACCGTTGATGAGCCAAGTAAGGTATGAGGTCTCTACTGAAAGCATCTTGATTCTGGGAGGAAGGTCAGATGTTGAAGGAAAAGCCTCGTTCCTACCCCAAGGGGTTGTTGACCTGCTTGAACAACTCAAGGGCACCAGCTCATGGGAGCCTGAAAAAGACAGTAAAAGAATGCATCTCATCTTTCAGAAGAGCTACATGTCTGTGGGAGGTCCCTGACCTTAGACAGTCAAGCTCAAGTTGGAAGATTCCGATTTTGAAATAGTTGGAGCAAACAAAAGCCAAATACTCATCTTCAGCAGGGGACTTTCATGCCTGTTAGGATTTTCCATCTGGAGCCTCACTCAGCACTCAGTAGATTTATATTATGCATCTCAACATTTTCTCTGTTTATGAGAATAAATCTCTGAGTAAATGAACAAATCTCTGACTAAAACAGCTTGGGGAGGACTGATGACCTAGAAACAGGATCTCCAAGTCTCCAGCAAATCTCTGAAGCAGGCCTGTGATGTTCTCTTTAGATAAAAATGCAGATCAAATTTGGTGTGACTTCTTAGAAGATGCCTACTTTCGGAGTGCATATAAAGTTGCTTTCAGGCTCTTGGGAAAAGAGATAAATACCTCTTTCAAAGAGGCTTTGTGTCAAATCTCCATATGATTTTACAATCCTTTCCATGCCCAGGGAAATAGGCAAGAGGCCAGTGAGTTGTTGGATTAACAGTCAAGCGGTAGAGTGTTAAAGAGACTTCCTTTTTCAAAGTAATGGGGGTCCATTGCAGGCAGTGCCACTCACATAATGCTTGAATCATTGCTCAGTGATGTCAGTAGTTAGAAATTTTATTTAAACCCAAAGATGTACTTAGAAAATAAAAATGTGGATTCATGTGGAATTTTCTTCTCCTGTGTCCACCTGTGCCACCTTCTCCATGCAGGTGACCATCACTGTTCTAGGAGATAGAAAGACACTAGGGGTCTCCTCCCAGGGGACCAGCTCTGGCTTCACAGTCCCTTCTTAAGTCATGACACCTGTACTTCCTTGCCCCAAACTTTCCACTTGGCAAGTCCTTCTGTGCCTGTGAAGAGAATTCCCTGTTGGAATTTTGTACACATTTATTTTTCTGTAATATAAAGGAAAGTGGACTGGGGGACTAATTGTATTCAGAGCTTTCCAGTTGAAGGAGCCCATGTTCCCATATGAATGATTGGGACCTGCAGCCGTGTTCAACTTTAAACAAACCACCATAGGTGTTAAAGCCCCAGGCATAGGGCACTCTGGCTAATGTCCCCTCCAGATGACAGGACTTCCTGCAAAGGGCACGCATGTCACAGCCTCTGGACAGAGCACGTTATAATCCGAACCTTAGTCCTGTGACCCATCTAGGCCACTGTATTCCTGAGATGGGGATTCAGTGGTATCAGTGACTCCCTTCCTCTTCAGAAGGGTCACAGACTCACCAAATGACCTCGTTGCACTTAAACTTGATATTCAGCACAGACCTGGGAGTGTCCCCCTTTATAATTTCATGCACAGCTCTCACTGTGACCAATCTGAAATGAGAATTTGTGACAGGGGCTTATTTTAAATGTCCTTGCCAGTCTGTGCAGACCGTGGGCCATGGGAGATGTGGGGCTGCTATTTTCTTGTAAAATGTAGCTAATAAATATGTAAATCACACTGTTTTTATTCATAACCTGGCAGGGATCAGACATGAGATAACAGCCCCAAACCACTATGTTATCTATAATATTAACTGATTTAATATCTCAAAACCTCAAACACTGAGAAAAGAGCATTAAAAAAACACTTTTTTTTTTTCCTGGTTAGCTTCTTGGTGAGCAATATTTAACAGACTTGTCCATTCTTTCTGTGCACAAGCTGGGAACTTGAAATGATGTATATATATTTCCTCCTTTCCTGAGCCACCTTGTACTTTTGGGTGAGCACAGTGTTCCATTCTTTAAAGAAAGAAGCCTGGCGACTCCTTTCTGATAATTACCTTGCTGTCAGATGCTGCTTGTTCAACTGTGGCCCTATCCTTCTTACTTTGTTATTAAGAGGCTTGCAGGTGCCAGCAATATCCCTCAGGCTTTTATCTTCTTCATGGGCTCCAGGACCCCCGCAAGGTGGAGGGAGCCCCTCAGGTCAAAGCTTTCACCACTCTCCCATCGATCCTCCGCTCTCCACCCACAGCCTGCTGATGTCTGTTTCCCCTAGAGACTCATGTTGTCAGGAGGGCTGAGAAATGACCTTCCTATTAGAAACCAAAGAACTCATTTCCTTCAGAGATGTTTTTCCCTGGGTCATCCAATTATCCTCACCTGGAAGACTAACTGCTGAGAAGACATGTACTCTTGGAATTGGAGGAATTTTAGAGGTCACCCAGCCATGTTTATGCTTTGGCTCCCCTGAGGAAAGAGCCCCAGAAAGATGGAGATGGGTTCTCAGCCCGGCTCTGTCATCCCCCCAGCTCTGTGACCTGACCTTAGGCAGGTTCCTTTACTTCTGAGCTTTGGATTTTTTTCATCCCCCAAACTGGGATAATGATGCCCACCTTAGAGATGAGAAGAGGTCCTGGAGGTGAGGTGTTAACTCAGTAAGCAGGCACTCAACCAATGTGGATTTTTTCTCTTACATTTTCCTCTCCAAATGAGGAGGTTATTTTCATCTTTGGGTCATACAGATAGGAAGAATTCTTCAAGCAGTAAACATGCATCTAATTGTTTATGATTTATACACCTTTCACACGAATTGTCTCCTTTCATCTTCATGAGGGGAGCCGGTGGCATCTTGCGTATTTTAGACAGCAGCACGCAGAGCTGGAGAGTGATTGAGACAGTTTGTCCTCCCTCCTATCATTGTGCTCATCCCCAGCATCTGCTCTATGTTTTCGTTCTTCCATAGCATGTATTATTTCCTTATTTATGTAGTTACTGTCTTTACTGTTTATTCTCTGTCTATGCCCACTAGAATTTAAACCTCACAAGGGCAACCGACTGTTGAGCTTCTTGCCTGATCTAGCCCAAGTGCCCCGTATGGCACCTGGCACCTAGTAGACAATCAATGTTTGATAAACGAGCTGAGCAAATTGATGCAATTCATTAGTGACAAAGAAGGGATCAACCCCCAAACTCCTGTCTCTACATTCTATTCACTAGCTGGAAAAGGTGTGATGTTGATTAGTATTAAATAATGTTTGAGCTGATCAAGATGGAAAGACAACAGAGAGCAAGAAAGAGAGGAAGAAGGAAGGAGGAAGGAAACAGAAAGGAAAGAAGAGAGGGAAGGAAAGAGGAAGAGAAAGAGCATTCAGGGAGTCACTGCCAAGGGAGCTTACAGGACTGTGTCAGGAAAGGTCATGTGATGCCATAGGTGGAGGTAAAATCGAGTGTTATGCATATAGTGGCCTATATTCTGTTTCTTTTCCTGTAAACATCATTGGAAACCAAAATGATACAAAGCTTGGTAAATCCAGGCAAGAAGAAAGATGGTGAACTAGAGGTGCCCAGTGCCTGTTCCTCCCACAGAGGATTGAAACAGGCTCACTGCCACTGTTGCTGCAGTCATCTGAGCCATTGTCCAGTCCCAGAACTGTTGCCCATCCCAGAACAGCTCCCCACAGAGCAGAAGTCCTGCAGGTGACCCATCACTGCAGCCGCAGACTCTGCAGATGCGAGAGAGATGGCTGCAGCCATTGCTGCCATTGCCACCACTACAAGTTAACTGCGCTGCCCCCAAGAACACTGCCAAGGACACTGCACATGCCAAGGAGGTAGCTACAGCCATCTGTGCTGCTGTCGCCTCTATGAGGTAACCCTGCTGCCACTGCAAACCCCACAGACATGAGGGAGGCAGATGCAGTGATTGGCACCCCTACCACCCACACGAGGTAACCTTGCTGACACTGCAGACACCACAGATGTGAGGGAGGCAATTACAGTTGTTGGCACCACTGCCACCC
This sequence comes from Cynocephalus volans, assembly GCF_027409185.1. Lineage (NCBI taxonomy): Eukaryota > Metazoa > Chordata > Mammalia > Dermoptera > Cynocephalidae > Cynocephalus > Cynocephalus volans. The sequence goes on from NC_084462.1 coordinate 51,344,980, forward strand.
CCATGAGGTAATTCTGCTGCCACTGTGGACATCACAGACACAAGGCAAGCAGTAGCAGCTGCCAGCAGTGCTGTCATCCCCACGAGGTGACCCCACTGCTGTATATGACAAGCTAATTGCCAATATCATACTGAATGGGGAAAAGCTGAAAGCTTCCCCCTTAGGAACAGGAACAAAATGAGGATGCCCACTCTCACCACTCCTATTTAACATGGTATTAGAAGTACTAGCCAGAGCAATCAGGCGAGAGAAGGAAATAAAGTATATCAAGATGGGAAAAGATGAAGTCAAATTATTCCTGTTCACAGATGACATGGTCCTAAAATTGAAAAGCCTAAAAACTCTACAAAAATACTCTTAGAGCTGATTAATGATTTCAGTAAAGTTGCAGGATGCAAAATCAACAAACAAAAATCAGTAGCATTTTTATAGTCCAATAACGAACTAGCAGAAAAAGAAATCAAGAAAGCTAGCCCATTTACAACAGTCAACGACAACAACAACAAAAACCTAGAAATCAATTTAACCAAGGAGGAGAAATATCTATACAATGAGAACTACAAATCGCTGTTGAAAAAAATTTTAAAAGACACAAAAAGATGGAAAGACATTTTGTGCTCTTGGATTGGAAAAATTAACATTGTGAAAATGTTCATACTACCCAAAATGGTCTATAGATTCAATGCAATCCCTATCAAAAATACCAATGGCATTCTTCACAGAAATAGAAAAAACAAAAACAAAAAAACCCTAGCATTTATCGAATGAGAAAAGACCCCAAATAGCCAAGGCAATCTCAAGCAAAAAATATAAAGCCAGAAGCATAATACTACTTGAAGTCAAATTAAAGTGCCCCCTCTGCCCAGAAGCAGGCAAGAGAGCAAACATAGGGTCCTAGGCAGGAGCTGAGGGCAGCACCTCCTGCCAAAAACAGAACTTTTGCATGGATAGCTCACCACAGCCACCACCACAGCCACAGCTGCTGCAAAAGTGGCTTGACACCACAGCATAGGCACAGCCACTGTGTAGGTGGATTTCCAGACACTCAACTGCATTGACACAGGGAGGGTCCCAACAGAGATTGGAAAAAGAAGAGGACATCTCTCTCTTCAAAGCCCACTCCAGAGTAACAGAAGAAGCAACTTATCTACCAGGTGACCAGACATCTATGTAGAGATACCAGAAATATGAAAACCCAGGAAAATATGGCACTACCAAAAGAGTACAGTAATTCTCAAATACCAGACCCTGTAGAGCAGGAAACCCTTGAATGACTGAAAAGGAATTCTGAGCAACAATCTTAAGGAAACTCAGTGAGATATGAGAAGACTGACAACATAATGAAATGAGAAAGAAAGATCTAGACTATGAAGGAGGAGATTTAGAAAGAGATTAATACCTTAAAAAAGAATGTAGCAGAACTCATGGAACTGAAAGATTCACTCAATGAAATCAAAAACACAACCATTAGCTTAAGCAGCAGGCTAACACAAGCAAAAGAAAGAATATCTGATCTTGAAGATAGTCTTTTTGTAGTAACTCAGGCAGAACAAAAAAAAAGAAAAAGAAAAAGTCAGTCTCGATAAAGGTGTGCAAATTTTGTTGATCTGTTTAAAGAATCAACTTCTGGTTTTGTTGATTTTCTCTTTGTTTTTTGTTCCTTATTCATATAGTTCTGCTGTAATCTTTGTTATCTACTAAGTAGGAATAACAAATATTTGTTTTTGGTTTAGTTGGCCCTTATTCTATTTTCCTTTTGTTTTCTTTTTAATTCACTTATTTAATTTTATTATTATTATTTTACATTCTAAGATGTGTGGACCAGTTAAGGGGAGGTGGAGAGGGAAAAAGGGAAGGGAGATAGGGTGGGGAGAGGAGGAGGAAGAAGGGAGGATGGGGCATGGTCAAGGGCCATGGCACTCCTCTCTTTCTGGCAGGGGAGCTTAGGGGGCTTCTGGTGGTGGCTCAGTGGTCATTGCTGGGCTGGATGAAGACATCAGATGGGGGGCATAGCTGACATCCTCAGCTCCCCAGTGCCCTGACTTTGGAGCCTGGGATGCTTCTGGTGGTGGGTCGGTGGTAGAAGCAGATATGATAGATCATGGCTGAGGCCCTCGCCCCACCCCACCCCACCACCCTGGCTTGGGAGTGCTTCCAGCAGCACATTGGTGGTCATCACTGGGCTGGTTGTGGGAGTTGGGTGGGGGAAGTTGCTGAGGCCCTTGATCGTCCACCATACCACCTTGAGATCCTGGGTGTCTTCTGGTCCTTCTAGGTTTTATAGGTGTTATTTGGTGGTGTTAGACCTTTACTGGTTAATGTCTGAACATCATCTCTGATCTGTGGGTATTTTCTTTTAGTTCTGTGTTGGATTTTTTGCTATTCCTACCACTTAAACTCTTCACTAGAACTAATTTGTTGTCTTTTACTTACTTCTAAAATGGGGGAACTTCCTGTGGGGACCAGTACTTGAGCCCTGTAGTTGAGCTAAATTGCTGCTTTGCTGTTGATTCCCTGGGGAAGGCTTTTTGTGCAGCTCAGGTTTTAATTGTTGACCTTTCAGATCTTGTGAGGTCCAGTACACCTGAGCTGTGTGGAAACTCTGGTCTGGGCCTGAGTCTTTTCAGCAAACTGCACCCCCTGCCGTTCTATATTCCTGACCAGTCTCCACTGAGTTGGCCTGTGCTGACTGAGGGGCAGATCATCTGTCCATGCTGTGCCCCAATGTCCCCTGGTGGGCCTGTCTCACCCACCCCTCATGCTCCAAACACTTCCCATGGGGCGGGCTGTGGACTGGTCCCTTGTGATGACTCACCAGCCTCTGAGTGGCTCCTTTTTTCAGTTGTCTGTGGTCCTTCACTCCTATGTGAGTCCATGGGAACCCTGTCAGTGGTCTTGCTCTCCTGGGGGCAACCAAGGCCCTCTTCTCCTCTGCAGTCTCCAAGCAACTTTACACAAAGGGCACAGCAGCAGCTTTTGCCAGCTATTGCTCTGTGTGCTCACCAGAGCCAGCCTTGCAATAGTTGGGGCTTGAAAAGGTCAGAGCAGTCCTTTGTTTCTCTTATCGTGGCTTCTTCTGTCTTCATGAACTCTCTAGGTCTCTTCTCTTCTCCCCTGATCTCTAGCAGCCCCAGCTTGGCTGTTGTTGCTTTTTAATAGTTGTAAATTCATTGATTGTGGGAGAGGGTGATGCTGGGGACTGTCTATTCTGCCCTCTTGACTGGAAGTCTTATTTTATTTCCTTAAGGTAGATGTTTACATTACTGATTTGAGATTATTCTTATTTTTAATATAGGTGTTTACAAGTATAAATTTTCTTCTAAGCTTTGCATGAGCATGCATCCTATAAATATTGATATGCTGTGCTTTGATTTTTATCTCAAAGTACTCTCTAATTTCCCTGTGATTTTTCTTTTTGCCTATTGTTTATTCAGGAGAATGTTGTTTAATTTCCACACATTAGTGAGTTTTCTAAATTTCCTTCTGTTATTGTGGACAGAGAACATATTTTCTATGATCTCAGTCTTTTAAATGTATTAAGATTTGTTTTGTGGCCAAACATAAAAAATAAAAATAAAAATTATACTACAAAGCTGTAGCAACCAAAACAGCATGGTACTGCTATAAAAACAGACACTCAGAGCAATGGAATAGAGTAGAGAACCCAGAAATCAACCCAGAAATGTACAGCCAACTAATCTTTGACAAAGGCCCCAAGAACATACATTGGAGAAAAGATTACCTCTTCATTAAATGGTGTTGGAAAACTGTACATACATATGTAGGAGAATGAAGCTAGACCCATACCTCTTGCCATATATCAAAATCAACTCAAAATAGATTAAAGACAAATATGAGACCTGAAACTATAAAACTCCTAAAAGAAAATATAGGGGAAACACTTCAGGAAGTAGTAATGGGCAAAGACTTTATGAATATGACCCCAAAAGCACAGGCAACAAAAGGAAAAATAATCAAATGGGATTATATCATATTAAAAAGCTTCTGCACAGTGAAAGAAAAAATTAACAGACCATAAAACACAACCTACAGAATGGGAGAAAATATTTTCAAACTATGCATCCAACAAAGGATTAATATCCAGAATATACAAGGAACTCAAACAACTTAAAAAAACAAATAACCCAATTAAAAAATGGGCAAAGGACCTGAATAGGTATTCCTCAAAGGAACATGTTTGAATGACCAACAGACACATGAAAAAATGCTCAACATCACTCAACATCAGGGAAATGTGAATCAAAACCATATTGAGATATCACCTCACCTCAGATAGACTGACTATTATCAAAATGACAGAATAACAAATGCTGATGAGGGTTCAGGGACAGGGGAACACTCCTGCACTGTTGGTGGGACTGTAAATTGGTGCAGCCATTTTGGAAAACAGTATGGAATTTCCTCAAACAACTACAGAAAGAACTGCCATAAGAGCCAGCAATTTCATTGCTGGGCATATGCCCAAAGGAATGGAAATCATCATTCCAAGGGGATACCTACACTCCCATGTTCATCGTAGCTCTATTTACAATAGCCAAGAATTGGAATCTACCTAAATGTCCATCATCAGATGACTAGATAAGGGAAATGTATAATATATATACAGTGGAATACTACTCTGCCATAAAAAGAATGAAATACTTCTATTTGCAGCAACATGGATGAACTTAGAGAAAATCATGTTAAGTGAAATAAACCAGGCATGGAAAGAGAAATACCACATGTCCTCACTCTTAAGTGGGAGCTAAAAAAAATAAACAAATAAAAAGAAGGAAATATAAAACAATCACAATAATATGTTGAACTTTCAAAAGGAGAGAACAGAACTGAGGTTATCAGAGGTAGGAAAGGGAGAGGGAGAGGAGGGGTAAGGGAAGAATTGGTAAAGGCACACACAAAATGATTACATTGTATAATGTTGAATATAATAATTACCCTGATTTGAGCATCACATATTACACACAGTTATTGATATTCAACTCTGTACCCCACAGATATGTACAATCAACTATGTCATAATAAAAAATAAATTTAAAAAGGGGGAGCTTAAAAATTCTATCTCATTTAATGCACAAGGTAGGTGTCATGATCCTCATGTCATGCCTGCACAGCTGCTCTGTGTTAAGGACCTGAATTAAATGATGAGCCCTCAGGTGTCTCTTGTTGGGTATAAACACCACCCCTACCAGGCACTTCAGTTCATTGTATCCCCTTCAAAATGTCACTCCTACTCAGTTCAAGACACATCCCCACAGGGGCAAGAGGGGCACCTCACTTTTCTAACTGTAAACCCAGGATCCCATCCCTCTGGGAGTGGGCATTGCTCAGGATTGGCCCCAGAGATGGGTGTCATCACTGGCCAGGATGGACACAAAACTGTGACCTTCAGGGACATTTTAGTACCTCTGTTTACTCAAAAGAAGAAAAGACACTGGGAGGTCTGGCCAGCAAGTGGGTGAAATTGTTTCCCAGAAGCTACACCACAGTCCCAGAAAAAATGGAAGGTGGGGTTAGAGTTTAAGCCATTTGGAGCCTTTACATAGGCGGTTTTCTGGAAAGGAGAGCTCATGACCACAACCCCAATTCCATAGTCAGTTCCCAGAAGCCTTTATTTTCCTAGTTATAGAGACTTCCTGAACCCAACCACTGTGGAATATTTCTTGTGTTCCTTGAGTCAGCAGACCAGAGATCAAGAGACCTTCCCTCGCCTATCAGAACTCGGTACCTGGAGCTTCTTCTATCACTCAGGGAGGCTATAGATGCCAGGCACTGTGCTCTACCAATGTGGTTACACACCTTGGGCCTCTGTGGAACATTTGCTTCTTTGTGTAGTCAATTCTCATTATTCACCATAGTTATGTCCTTTAAAGTCCCCACAAACGCTGAATTAACAAATGCTGAACCACTGCTGCAAGTGCAATACAGAGTGAGGTTCCTGTGAGCCTCTGGTCACATTTTCATCTATCAGTCAACACATAGCCTTGTTTTATGTGTATTTTTGTTTGAAAACAATCTTATTTAATAAATATCGTTGAATCACTAATATGAATGCACGGCCAACAGCACTATAACTCGTGCCCGAATGAAGCTTCTCCAACACATGTATTTTCTCTATAAGGCACATAACAGCTGTCTTGCACTTAGGAACATTAGATAGCACTTCAGCATCATGCTTGGGGGCTATTTTAACAGCAAAACCACCAACAAAAAGCACAAAAATGAGAAAAACATGGCCTTGAATAGGTTGCAAAAGGATACTCGTTTAGAGTATGAGAGCTGAGACAAGAAAGTAGAGCATCACCTTGTTCATATGCAGCTGGGAACACGTGAGCATTGGGTGACTCCAAATTTCCCACTCTACATGTCCATGAATGGCCAAAACAATGCCATAAGTATTGATTTGGGGGTTACAAATAAATTTTAGTGAGTAGATGAATTTCAAAATATGGAATCTGTGATTAATGAGGATCAACTCTTCTTCTGGCAGGAAGTGGTTGGCAGTGCTGTGAGATTTCTGGGAGAAGAGAGTTAAGTCATCATCACCACCACTGGCACCATCATCATCATCATTATCATCATCAACAACAACAGTAAAGCACTTATTTACTATGTGCTGATACTATTCTAAGCACTCTACATGGTAAACCCTTGCAACAACTTAGTAAGGCAGGTTCTATTAGTATCTTTATATCATCAAAGAAGAAATTAAGACACAGAGAGAGTAAGTACTAGGCTAGTTTCAAAAACAGAAATGTTTGCATCTCATGTAAATAGTAGATGGGTTTCTTTTAAAATATGGATGGTAAAGGTCAATCTCAATTTTTTTTCCCAGAAGTAAGAGGTATAGAACCATCGCTAGCTCAACATGTGTTCTAAAGACTCATCACATGTTTTAAAGCCTCTGGGCCTTTGCATATGCTGTTCCATGTGTCTGAATGCCCTTTCTCCAACTGTCTGCTTATTTGCACTTCAAAATAAGCTTATGCATGCCACGAGCAGACTCATCTCCTTTGTGAATTCTTTTCTCTCCCTGTTTTGCTCACTCTCTCCACCCATAGAGTTAATCACTCCCTACTCAGAAGGAGTTCTGGACCTCTTACATATTTTTTATTATTACACACATGACAGTTAATTGCAAATATTTGTCTATGCATCTATTTGTCTTGTTCATGTTTGTGTCCCTTCTGCCTGGTGCAGTCTCCAGCACACAGCCAATGCTCAGTAGGTATTTGATGGACAGAAGGAAACTTTTACTGAAATATTTACAATAACACTCAGTGGTCACATTTGGAGCTAGCATATCAAATAAAGAGAAAAATTGCCATCCTGGGATGGACCACGTTCCTCTCTAGCCCAGAGATTTTTTTGAAAGGGGAAATTGCTTTTTAGTGTCATGGAGGCTGCCTTGTGCTCTGGAATGTTAATAAAAAAATCTAGGGTTGTCATCCATTAAATTATCATAACTGTTCTATAATAAAATTGATGCCACATGACATTCTTATTTTACTTGGAGCTTTTGCATACACCACTTTATTTCATCCTTACCAGGGAGGTAGTTGGTGGTGGTGATGATGCTTGAACTGAAGGAATGGAGACCTGGGTTCAAGTCCCAGCACTGCCACTGTCTAGCTTAGTCATTATGGAGAGGAACTTAAATGTTCTGACTCACTGTCTTCCACTCTGTAACATGGGACTAATAATACCTTGTCTTCTTTGTAGGATTGTCCCAAGTTTCAAATGAGATAGTACATGTTAAACTTATCTGAAATTTATAAATCATTTTGAAAATAGATGTTTCTGTAACCAGGTTTATCAGTGTTCCCCCTATATAGGATCTTTTCAAGATCTGAGGATGTTCTACTGTAATAGGACACCCTGACCGGGCAGAGTTGACACAGTATGTTTTATGTGTCACTGCCTCCCATCACCATGCTCATGAAAGACATCACTAATCAACCACAGAACTGTTTCCGGGGCTTCTGATCCTTCTGAAAGCATTGATCTGTCTAAGGCAATATTTCTCAAATTATCTGTCATTAAAGTCCAGTATTTTCTCTTTTTGAATTTCAAATGTATTGTGGACTAGAATGTAGTCTACTGCTCACGCTGCATGAGACTCACCATGTATGTTTGGCAGCACTGGAACTGGTCCATGCTATTCTCTGTGAAACAAGTCTACTGATCACATGCTGGTATGTCATGGCAACACTAAATTGCTTTGTGAGTTTCTAAATGCTTATTTTCCATTCCTGCTCTTGGACTACACTTTGAATAGCACTGCACTAGGCAGCAGGTCTCAACTGATGTGGGTGGGGTCTTGAGCTGAACCTTCTTTTCCACTCCTGATCCTGGTTCTTCCTCCGTAGGATGAGATGAACAGCGGCAACCTTGCAGACTTCCCATAAGAATCAAACGAGACAATATGTGAGAAAGTTCTTTGTAAACTCTGCCACATTATCCAAATGTTAATTATTTCCATGATCCCCATATCCATTTCCTAGCCCTTGAAAATTATATGACAATACATGTCAAAGCTTTGCTCAACAAAAGCAGAGTGTTTTCTCATTATTACAGTCTTCTCTTCATGTTTGTTTTCCTAGACAATGTTCATAATTTTTTGTTCGGCTCTTTTTTTCCCAGCAGTTCAACCCTATTGTAAGAGAATGTTAAAATGTCATTCATTCTGTGTGGAGCTTTCAGCAGGTCCCCAAAGCCTTAGAACAGGATAATAGGTGCCCAGCACCCCACATTCTTAGCAGGGCATGCTGAGAGATTGGAAAACTAGTTCTGCAAGCGTTAGCCCTTCACCCACTTCCAGGCTTATAGGAGGAGGGAGAGGCTAGTGGGAGGAGGGTTTCTTTGGAGAGTTCTCAGGGTGCTGTGCTCCACCCTCATCCCCTGGGTAGGTGAAGAGGGCTTCTCCCTCACTTTACGTCAAGTGAGAGGGCTTTAAGGAGACCACCCAGAGAGTCCAGCATGTACCCACCTGCATCTGGGGCACACAGAAACATGTGTCTTACCATCATCAAGTGAATTCAAAGGGGAGCAGCTCTGGGCCAGGCTGCTCATGTCTGATTAGGGAGAAGAAAGGTGAGTGTTCTCCAGGGGCCAGATGTGGACTCAGTGAAAGGAACCAAAGAAGATATCCTGGAGGGACAATATGATCCCCAAAAAGGGGTGGGCCATCAGAAGTCCAGAGTCTGATGAGAGGTTTTGCCAGTGCTGAGGAAGCTGCTCTCAGAGCTGTGTGTGCACGTGGATGTGTGCATGTGTGTGTGTCGGTGGGGGGGGGATGAATTAGTAAAAACGCTTCAAAAGTGCCCCTTGAGAGCAAAATCCATCAAAGGTGTGCCTTCTGCCTTCTATGCAGGGACCAGTGCCAGAGGACAACAGCATCAGCACATGAGACTCTGCTTTTCCTCCACTTCACTTACCTCTTGGCCCTGCCTGGAATGTTCTGAAGCATCATTCCCAGGAATGGCAGAGACCAGCCCCCCATTTGTAGCGAGCTTGAGTCAGGTGAGTTCACAACATCTTGATTATTGTACTTTACCCCACTGGAATTGTATAGTTATTAGATTGGGCTCAACAATTCAATGCCCAAACAAAGGGATGATTTGTTTATTATCTAAAAGCAATTAAAAAACAGGAGGTCCTGACTGAGATTTCATCCCAGAATGGGAGAAAAAGTTGGGTTGGAAGGGGCAAAAGGAGTAAGAATTAAATTGATTCTTCTGATCCTCTATCAAGTTACGCTCACTCAGTAAACAGGCATCATCATCAGTTTCTTTGGTTGCCCTTTCTCGACTGTCTACAGTTGCAGGGAGAGTCCTGAGCCCGGGACATTTAATGCCTGGTGCACAGCTAGAAAACTGTTGAAGTCCTACATGAAGAGAGGGTTTGCACTTCTCATGAATGCCACTCAAAAGATCTGTTCCACTCTGATGACTGAGCTCGTCAGGGTTGTACTCCCTCTGAGGCAGTGACTCTGGCTTAACAGTTGAGCGCAGTGCGGCCACCACCACTACACCACTGCTACCACCACTGCCACAGCTGCCGTTACCATTGCCACCTTCACCATCACTGTTGCTACCATCACCACCACAGCCTCCACCTCCACCTCCAACACCTCCACCACCTCCACCACCAACATTGCCAGCACGACCACCAGCACTGTCCCCAGCACCCCCCCACCACCACTGTCTTCTCTACCTCCACCACCACAACCACCACCGCTGTTTCCACCACCATCATCACTGTCTCCACACCACCTATGTCATAATCATCACCTCCCCCACCACAACCATCCCTGACACCACCGTCTCCGCCATTACCACCCCATCATCACTATCTCTGTTACCATCACCTCTACCACCTCCTCTACTACTCCCACGACCACCATTGCCACCACCACAACTATGTCACTATTATCTCCCACCACTTAAGTCTCCACTACCACCTCTGTCACTACTACCACCCTATCATCTGTGCTGTCACCACCACCACAACCCCTGCCATTGCCACCACCACTGCTGCTACTACCACCATTGCTAATGCTGCCATCAGTCTCCAACACTTCTACCGCTACCTCTGCTGCTGCTGCCTCTGCCACCACCACCATCACCTCTGCCACTGTTTATTATGTATTAGTTTGTGCCAAGCACAGTGTTAAATACGGTGTGCAATATCTTATTTAATCCTCACAACTGTCTCTGAAGAGAAGTACTATTATTATCCTTATTTTACAGGTGAGAAAACAAAGGCTCAGGGAGGTTAAATAATTTGCTCAGGGATGGAGAGCTGCATTTGAATCCTACTTGTACTTGGTAAAAATAAATAAAATAACAGAAGTGTTATTCTTTGAAGAATCTTCATTTTAACAGCATCTTTCATGAGGTCCTCATGACAAAGATATTTCTCCTTCTCATGGTTTATCCCCTTAAAGATGTTCTTAGGAGGTTTAATTACCAGAAAATACACAGCAAACAGGAAAACCTAAAATGCATTACAAGGCTAAACATCTCTCCAAACCCTGATCTCAAAATGCACATGAGGATTTTCAAACACTTGTTGCCCATTGAAGAGGGCAACCAGTGGAGGGGGTGAGTAGGAGAAACTCCACTCTTCTGGGGCTGGGACTTCTGTGCCTCCTGGTGGTTTCTCCGTTGTGAATTGCCTGTGCTGTTTACTAGTGTCCTAACAACTGGTTTTGCACTCCTTGGCCAAATCACTGCATCAATGAGGTGAGTGAATTTGGGGTAACATTTGTTTAATGGGTGATAGAGTTTGGACGTGTTGTCCCCTCCAAAACTCATGTGGAACTCTGATCCCCAATGTGGCAGTGTTGGAAGCTGTTTGAATCATGGGGGTGGATCCCTCCTGAATGGGTTAATGCTCTCCCTGGGGGGTAGGCATAGTGAGTGAGATCTTGCTCTATTAGTTCCCATGAGAGCTGGTTGTTTAAAAGATCCTGGCACTTCCCTCTCTCTCTTGCTTCTTCTTGCCATGTGATTTGCTTGAACCTGCATCTGGCTGCCATTTTCTGCCATGAGTAGAAGCAGCCTGAGGCCTGCACCAGAGGTAGCTGTCCCAGATTCATGAGCCAAATAAACCTCTGTTCTTTATAAATTGCCCAGTCTCAGGTATTCTGTTATAGCAACACAAAATGGACTAATACAATAGGGAAGAACATTATCCCTAGTCTCAGTGCCACATTAAAGCCTCTTTCTTGGACTCTTGCTCTCTGATTCCTCTCTCTGCTATGCCAGCATCATCCACCCCAATTTTGACCAACAGCCCTAGAGGTTGTCATTCTGATTTCTTTCTCCTACTTCTATGTGCTTTTGATTAATATGAAAGCAATTACCCCACTCACTAGCAGGAGAATCTAGAATTTGAATTGACTTTGTTTTTGTTTTTTTCCCTAGCTGGCATCTGTACTCTCTTGCCTAGTCCTCTTTGTGGACAACAGGAAATGTTTATAGTGATAATGATATTATTGTTGAGAACACAATTGACTAGGCTTAGAGGTATAATTTGTGGATTTAAAATGAGTTGACACAGTTCGCAAGACAGATAATAAAAACTATCACTTTTTCGTCTGAGTTAAAAGAGGCTAAGGATTGAACTCTAGGATGGAATATTGATTGCCAGCGGATGTCCCTTGAGCTTTGGCTATTCAGTACAACCCTTGAGTACTACACGATAAAAATTCCAGTGCATAAAGCACTTCTGCTGAATACTGCAGCTCAATGGTGTTCTAGAGGAAAAGTGCTTGTATAACTGTCTGTTGCAAGCTGAAATGTCTGCATTTTATTTTTTAATAAAACACCATTTTTACTTGAAACAATGACTGATAGACAAATTGGTTATTCAGACTTGAGTATTTCCAAGACATTTCCTAAACACATATGAAGTGAGTCTATCACTTTAAGTAAAACAACTGATAATTTTTGTTGCCAAGGATGAAATTCAAGGTTTCAAGTGAAAATTAGAATTTTGGAAAATTTATATTTGTCATTGTGGGCTTGGCAGCTCTCCAAAAATTAAATATTTTTCTGGTGAGATTGGTGGTGATACGAATAAATATAATTTTATAATGTATAATGACATATGACACTTAAAGAGCTGCATAGCTCAGTGATTTAATATTTTCCAAATGATCAATGCACAATGTTACAAATCACGCATGAGTTAAATACAGTTGTCCCTGGGTATCTGGGAGAAATTGGGTCCAGGGTCCTGGTGGTTACCAAAATCAGTGGATACTCAAAACCCTTATATAAAATGGTGTAGTATTTGCATATAACCTATGCACATCTCCCACTTTAAAACACTTCTAGATTGCTTACAATACCGAATATGATGCAAATCCTACGTAAGCAGCTGTTACAGTGTATTGTTCAGAAAATGATAACAAGAAAAAAAGTATGTACATGTTCAGTACAAATGCAACCATCGTAGACCTATCTACATTTTTGATCCCCAGTTGGTTGAATCTAAGGATGTGAAACCCACGGATGTGGAGGCCACCGACTGTATCTAGTCAAAGCAAAAAATAAACCAATGAATTTTAACGTAACCGCGTATGAAGAAAAGTTTATTGATAATATTTTAAGTTCTATAATTCAACTAATCTTTAAGAAATTACTACTTGTTGAGTTTTAGTGCAGTAGTAAAGGATAATATCCATATTTATTGGAAAAGGCTACTAAAATCGCTTCCATTTTCTAATGACATAACTCTATGATGCCAGATTGTGTGCTTCAAACCATCCAACATGTTGTAGCAGATTGAAAGCAGAAGCAGATATGAAAATTCAGTTGTCTTCTTTAAACTAGACATTAAATATTTGTTTTAATTTTGGAAAAATAATAATTTTGTATAAAAGTGTATGGTATTTTTGTTAACATGTAATGGGTTTGTTATTATTTTAATAAATTAGTAAGTAGATATTTTTTAGTTTTTCAGTTTTAACTTGAGATTTTAAATATTGATAGATATAACCCATATGAAGAACAGCTCTTTGGAGTCCTAAATAATTTTTAATAATGTAAAGTTTTCTGAAACCCCAAATTTAAGATTTCTGCTATATCATATAGGGATATCAGTAAAGAAAGTACTGTGTATTTGTTTCTTTCCCTATTTGTTGTGGTATATATAAAAACACTGACAATGTTTACTATGGGCAAAGCACTATATTAAATCACGTAGGAGGAGATACAAAGAAACATACAACAAAGTCCTTGTTGTCAAGGGAGTTACAGTTTTGTAGAATAGATGAACAAATATTAAATAATACAAAGGAATTAATATATTCTTTCAAATACTTTTTAAATGTGCAAGATCCTGTGCTGAGAACGGGGGCTGCAATGATGAATCTGATAAGCATATTCTATCATGTGTCAGTCATTCAATTATTGAATCACATTGCTGGTAAGTGGTTCAAAGATGGAGAGTTCTAAAATAGTTAGGAGGGAAGCGTTAGTCAGTTAACAGTTGATGATCAGTTAATCAGGAAGCTGTTCCAGAGGAAGTGATGTTAAACTGAGATTTCCAGGAACATAGGAGTTAGTCATGAGAATGGAGGAAGAAAGGAGGGGAAAAGTGTTTTGAATAGAGCAGACAGTGTGTGAAATGGACTAAACCAGAAAGATACATTCTTCCTTGAGGCACTTAATGAAAATTACCATAGTTTGAAGATGAGGAAATCACCCCTTCCATGATCAATAGAGGTTCTTGGCTCATTATCTAAAAACCTCAGCCAAAGAGATCCTTAATGTTTTACTGTCCTGGGCAAATACTGTGACTCTTTTATAGAGTTTCAGTGCTTTACTCTCCTGGGCAAATATTGTAATTCCATATTGATCCTAAATGCTTTACTACACAAATACTTCCTTCAAATAAATGTACTCAGAGACCCTATATAAATAGCCTTTTGAAATTTGATAGCTTCTAACAAGGTCCACCGTTTTCTCCCTGGTGAGCATCACAATGTCTTTTCTTTCCTGAGTGTCATGAGGTCCTCCTTCCTATACTAAACACAAGAAAATTCTTGGAGGGAGTCTTTCTTGTGCTCAAATCTAAAAGAAAAGCTTTCATTTTGATGTGTTAAGAAATTGGGTTGAGGTGGTTCCTGACCCTTGGCGGGTAAGAAGTCTCCTCCTTGCTTTCTGCAATGTAGTTTTTGTAAAAGGTGAAGACTTGTTTTTAAATTCTAAGTCTGTGGGGTTGTTTTTCCTCCCATAGCATCAGACCACAGAAATCAAAGGGAAGAGTAGAATAAGGTGAGGATGATGGAAAAAACAAGGGGTCATATTGTTAGGGGTCCTGTAGATTTTGGTAAAGATTTTATTTTTTATTTTAAAAAGCAAGGAAAAACAACTGAAGGATTTAAAGTTTGGGCAATGTGTGGTCAAATTAGTGTTCTCAGAATGATAGATTTGGCTTGAGATGACTGGAGGAGGTCAAGAGTAGATGCAGAAAGACCAACTGGAGCCTATAGCAGTGATCCAGTTGAGAGATGAATTCTTCACTCTGTGGAGCACCCATAGTATGGAGAAACGTGGACAGATTTGAGAGATATTTTGCAAGGAGAAACAATAAGGCTAGGTAATGTTTTGGATATATGTGGTATGTTGGATAGAGAGGTATTAAACCAGGTTTCTAGCTTATGTAATGGCATAGATGGTGGTGTCATTCACTGATATTGGAAACAGAAAGAGGACTGAGTATGGAGCAGGGGTCCTGAGGTCTGGTTGGAATATACTGAGTTTGAGTTGCCAGTGAGTAGTCATGGTAGGTATGCTAAATGGGCAACTGGATATATAGTTTCAGAGTTCAGAGGAGAGATCTGGGATGTAAAATATATGTTTGGTAGTTATCAATATATAGATTGTAACTGAAGTAATAGAAGTAAAAGAGGTTTTGGCTAGGTAGAGTGTGTAAAGTAAGACAGAAAAAGCTGGGGTGGAGTATATAGAGTAAATCCTGAGCATAGAGTGAGCTGAACATGGAAGTAGTTAGTTATGGGAATGCAAATTGACACATTATTGCTATAATATGGGAAGAGCTGCTTGAAGAAAAAAATGTAATTTTAAAACAAGCAGTACATGTCTATTGTAGAAACTGAGGAGAATGAAGGGAGAAAAAAACCATGGGAGCCAAAGGAGACTTTTCCACAGGAAAGTCTTTCTTTTCCATTTCTCGAGAGACCTAGGTCAATGTCCAGATGGACTCTTGATAAGAACCTTGCATGACTCAGTGGCTTACTGCCTTATTATTGGCTCATTGAACACAAGATATGTCAGGATCTAGTTTATGGCAACAAAAGGGAATAGGGATTTTGTTCCATTTTTCAGCTCATACAGTCAACTCAGATTCAGCATAGCCCCTCAGAATTGTTTGCCCACCACATAGTGATCATTGTTCACCATATAAAAATCATCACTTTGGGTCCTAAGGAACGACACTGCATGATGCTTTACTAAATACCTAAATAGAGGAGCTGAGCAGGAAGCAGCTAAAAACAAGAAAAATTCAGAGATACACAGGAAGATAGGCATTTCTCCCACTACATTTAGAAAACATGGTTTGGCTCATGATGAAATGAAAAATCTCCTGGAAGCTGGCTAAAAGATGTAGAGAAAACATGAAAATGATCTCATTGATCTCCACCTTGATATTGAATGTTATAAAAACCATAAAAAGAGAAATCTCAAATGAGGTCAGTCAAGAGAATCAGTGAATTCCTGAGACTCAAACCTCTCAAGGGAAAGATAAGCTGAGAAAACAATGAAAACTCATAAAGTATCAAAGAAACAGAAAAAGCACCAAAACAAAAAACTGGTCCAAATCATTGTGAGGAAAATAGAGTAGTTTAGTCAGGCCCCCTCACCTTAGGTCCAGTTGGGGGTGGTACAGCACATCCTTTGTAAACAAGTTGTGTGGAGGTAGAGTTAGTATGCATGTGTGTGCTGGTACTTTTAGCTTGTTGTTATTCTTGTGTGTTCTTCTTCAGTGTGCATGTGGAGCAGTGACTGTGAACTGCTGGTCGGCAGAGCTTGTGTCTAGAAATAGCACATATTTACTTTGCTGGCAGCTGCTCAGTTTGTCTTTGGACTGCCTAGCTCTTAGATGTGTATGTGCTGAATAAAGCTTATTATCTCTTTGACCAAGGCCCCGAGGACCTTTTTTTCTGGTTACCTAGGTCATAGACCTGTGTGTGAAGGGTTTGTGACCCAGTCTGGACAATGGGCTTGAGGGGTCTGCAAGCTCCAGACCCAGCCCTAGATCTACAATCATCATCCTCTTCCTCCTTGCCATGTCATTCCTTTGAAGCAGAAGAGTACACTGAATGGGTGGAGGAGAGAGAGAAGAGCACATGGGCTTTGACCAGTAGAGATTGGGAACCAAAGACTTTGTGGGTGCAAGTGAAAGAGGAGGCAGCAGAGCTCAAGGAACCCCTCAATTTTCAGCAAAGGGGAGAGGCTGGGGCAGAGTCAACCACTCTGGTAACAACCACAGCAGCAGTGGTTTTCAAAAGAGAAACGAGGAAGAGGAGTGGGACACAGAGTACACACCCCAAAGCAAGAAGTATCACTTGCTTGATGACCTACAGGTGAAGATGATAAGTGGGTGAGCTGGGCCCAGGGCCAATGAGCCTTTCCCTGGGTTGGGGCAATTCATGTTCCAGAAATCCAGTATGTCCCAAATGGGCCCATGACAAGTTCAGGAAGGTGGTTATGGCTTGGTGGTTTGGGGGGGTTTTGTTTTGTTTGTTTTAGTATGGTGGTATTTTGTTGTTGTTGTTGTTGTTAGTTTTTTTCTTTTCCTTTTTTTTTAACCTTGAGTTTTAAGTTGAAACATTCTCAAATGTGTGGCGAGAAAAACATGCTCTTAAACTGGGTCCTTGTTCTTGCCTTCTGGGGAGGTGGTCCTGAGCATATGCACTCACACATATGTTGTATGTGGTCTGTACCCAGCTCTTCTCCCCCAATCTTTGCCTCTTGGGTTATTGTGCTACTTTCTGCATGCTTTGCTACTTTCTGCAGTCAAGCTGGTTTTACTTGAATGATTCATGTTTAGAGGAAAAAAGAAAAACTCTCTTAAAATTTGTTTCAATTCTTCCTGCAAATAAAATAAAAAGTAAAATAAAATAAAATGTGACAAATGTAAGAAAAAAATACAGAAGTCATTATCATTGTATAACTCAGATCATTATTATGAACATTTTATGTACTTCTTTCCAGCCATTTAAACTATATTTTAGGGAAGAGGGGAAGGGAAAACATGGAGAGGTTGTCCAACTGGTATAAAATTACAATTAGATAGGAGGAATAAGTTCTGATGTTCTATTGCACATTAGAGTGACTATGGTTAACAGTTAAGTTTTGTATATTACGTGACAGCTAGGGGAGAGGCTTTTGAATGTTTTTGCCACAAAGAAATGATAAATGCATGAGGTGACTGATACATTACCTACCCTGACCTGATTGTTGTACAACATATATATGTATCAAAACACCAGATTGTATGTTTTAAGTATGTACAATTACATTGTGTCAATTCAAATTTTTAAAAATGCCAAAAAAACTCTGTATTTTGTATTACATATCTTATGTCAATGAGATTATAGAACATGTATGTTTTAATATCTTGTTTGTTTGTTTTCCATGACATTACAAATGATTTGAAAACATCATTAGCACTTGTACATAATATTCTATTATGTGGAAAAGGAATGCTTTTTAAATTTTACTCTGACAGCATGATTCATAGGTAGAAATTTGTCCTCTGCCTGGGTACAGGAGATCAGGCAGGATTAAGATTAAATTTGGAAGGGAGTAGAGGATCCATTTTGAGAAGCACTTGTGCATGAAACACCTTGAGTTGAATTAGAACTTTCATGAAGTTATGATTACTTTATATGAGCTCAGCACTTATTTTCTTCTTTAAAATTGAAGTTGTTTCTTCTATTCTATTTTCAAAACCTGCTAACTGCATGAGGGAGCAGGGGGTTTGAAAATAATATTGAGTTCTAGAGACATTATTACAATTATACTAGGATAAATGAAAGGTTGCATAAATGGCAGGCAAAATAAGCCATCTTTTGCCATCTTTATGTGTGTATTCTGTATTGAGAAGATTCCAGGAACAAAGGTGCTGGAGACTAAGACACATTTGCAGTATTTTCCAGAGGTGAATGTAGTCACACAGTATGTTATATACGTGACAAATGCCTCCTTTACCTGCATTCACAAATAGTTAGAATTGGAGGAGCTTGAGAGAATTAAAAACCACAACACAACAGCACTGAATTGGGAGGATGTAGGAAAGGGCAGAGAGCCAATATTGTTTCCAGAGAAACCTACAAAATTGGGCATCCTTTCATCTGGATTAGTGATGGAATTTGAGGAGTTAATGCCCTAGTAGTCTAGCCGTTCTTTCAGAACTTTGCAAGTTGCTACCTCAAGAAAATAGACTGCCGAACAGTTGTTTCTTCTCTTCTGCAGCTCAGAATGGAATATTAATCGTGGCTAAATCTGCTTCCTCACCATTGTGACCAAACAGCCATCCCCATTCCAAGTATGACCCTGAACAATTCACTTAACCTCTTGAACCTCGGTTTCCTCACTGTGATATTCTGCATCACAGAGTTCACTCTAACTATGGCATGAGATCATATGTGTTAAGGCATATTGTGAACTGTAAAGTATTATGTGAATGAGAGAGAGAACTTTTTCTAGTAATTTCACATGAGTAATAATGGATTTTACAAAGATATCTACAAATATGATTCATTTAGTCAACTCTAAGGTAGGTCACTACTATGGTTTGAATGTTTGCCCCCTCCAAAGCTCATGTAGAAACTTAATTTGCATTGTAACAGTATCAGGAGGGTGGGAAATCCTACTATGGTGTCTGAGAGGTGGGACCTTTAAGAGGTGATTGGGTCATGAGGAATCTGCCCTCAAGAATCGATTAATTCATTCATGGATTAATGGGTTAATGAATTAATGGGTTATTAGGGGAGTGGGACTGGTAGCTTTACATGAACAGGAAGAGAGATCTGAGCTAGCACACTCAGCCCCCTTGCCATGTGATGCCCTGTGCTGCCTTGGGACTCTGCAGAGAGTCCCCACTAGCCAGAAGGCCCTCACCAGACATACCCCACCCAATCTTGGACTTCCCAGTCTCCAGAACTGTAAGTAATAAATTTTATTTCTTTATAAATTACCCAGTTTCAGGTATTCTGCTACTAGCAACAGAAAACAACACAGTCACAATGATAAGGGGAAAGTCTTCTTTTATCCCGTGGTCATCTCCTGCCTATGATTTACATTTGATATTTGATACAATAATTTTCACTTGTTTTTGAAGTCAGCGAAATGGCCACCTCTTGTACTCTGACACTCCTAGGATATTTTGACTCCCTTTGAAAATTAATTGTTGATGGCAAGGGCAGTACCCCTCGGAAGACTTTTTGGTAAGTAATTCATGGGGAGTGTTGAGAGATGAAGTTTTAGCCTAGGCATACTTTCCCCATGGGTTATGACCCCAGTCTTTCATTGCAGTGGCTCAATCAGCAATGATGACAGACAGTGTGTGGGTCTGGAGCAAATCCCACCTCCATGCATTTCATATACCCATGAGACACCAGGGGGGCTCAGACTAGTGTTTAATGTGAACAGTGCCTTCCCTCTTTTGACATCTCTTGCTTAAGGTCAGGTGTGTCACTAAAGATCCCCTTTAGTTAGTGCTTTAATATCTCTCAGCGACAGAAATCTAGGAGCATCCAACAAATATGTAATTCTGCAATGTACCAGGCTGGTCTGGTGAGTGACTCCAGGGCTCTGGTCATGTTTCTTTGTTAACAGATGTTTTTGTTTTTCTGCCAAGAATGAATATTGTACAACCCACTTCTATGAGGGGGAATACTCGTTCCATACACCTCTCCCCACAACTACCAAAGAAAATATCTTGGTGTTTCTATCTTTTGATTTGAAACATTTGTCTCATTCTTCACTGGTTAATATTTCTTTGTGGCCCTGGTCTTAACTCCACCTTGCCTGCCCTGAATGCTCACTGTTTTGTCTGGCTAAACAATGAGCTTGCTTTCTTGTCAGTGGCCAAGAAATCCTGAAAGTCCTTCCCATGTTCTTGCTCTTTTCTTAGGTTTTGCCAACAGCGTTGCTTCCCTTGCTGTCTGTTGACCTGTGTTTATTCAGCAGAATGGCCTCATGGTTGGCACTATTTAAATTATTCACTCTTTAACTTGCTCTTACTTAGGCTTTTTCGTCTCAATTTCCTAGGTTGTGTAGTTGAATTAATGAGAGTGGAATGTGCACAGGACACAGCTCCATTCTATTATGCAGGATTGGCCCACATGCTCGGTACATGCCTTCTGATATCTCAGCTCCAACACTGTCCTCCACCTGTCTCCGTCTGCCCCAGACACAAACTGGGGAGGGCCAGGGCAACATCCTGACTCTCTGGGCCATGCTTCTGTGGACCAGACTCTTTGGCCTTCCTGGTTTGGTTGATGCTCATCATATTTTAAGGTTTGGGGGCCTCCTGCTAATGCACCAGAGCTAAAAGGGTGTGGTCCCTGGGTCTGCTCTTTTATTGTCTGCCCAAATTCAATTATTTTAGGGCATGTGTGTCTGGAACATTATTTGGGAATTGGAAGGCACAGAAATCAACCCCATCTGTACAAAGAGATAAAACTCAAAGCTCTTTTAACAATGGATTTGTAAACAGTTTTTGTAGAAATCGTGATGGCTTGTCAATCTCCTCTATGAACATAGCGGAAGGCTTGGGGTGTGGGGGGACCGGTCTCTCCACAGGATCTTCACCAGGGAAGAAAGAAAACTGGCATGAATGGCATGTTCATTTTCATCGATGATGTTCTATGGCTTTCGTTAGATTCTCAAAGAAATTGGAACTTCCTCTTCAATTATACACCTTATCCACTTGGAGGATGTCCTTTCATCTTATTCACTATGCCAGAACAAAAAAGAAAGGTGAGGCTGTTGGTTCATTTTAAAATAAAAATTATTACTTAAGACAATATGCCTTATTTTGTATTTGTATATTTTATATACAATATTACATATTTACGTATAAATATAATTTTATGCAGACATAAAATATATAAATCCAAAATCTAAAAATGATTTTTATATATGTACTATAACACAAATCCAAAATACTTATATTTATAAAAATATAATATATATTTTCAATATTTATATGCATATAAAATAGAGGTGAAGTGTGGTCACCCCGCGTCTTCCTCAGCCTGTTCGAGCTCTGCTTTCATTTCTGGAGTGCGCTGCATCAGGTTGTGAGTCTCATGCCTTCTGCTGTGTAGGCTACTGTTCCCGAGTCTCTCCCTGCACCTTTGTAAGTGTGAGTAATGTTTCCTTTGAAGAAAGCTGCTGTAGGTTTGCAACGGAACTGCTGTTTGTGCTTTTGCTCAAGAGACTTTCTCATATTATTTATACATATATGTGTGTGTATATTTATGTGTGTGTGTATATATGTATGTGTGTGTGTGTATATATTTATATACATTTTTGTTGCTGTTTTTAAAAAGAAAAGGCCATTCGCCCTTGCGGCCCTGAAGACTACGAGGGCAGGAGCCAGAGACCAGGCCCCAGAGGATGGGCCCGCCCATCATCCACAACCAGGCCAACCACTGAGCCAGAACCAAAAGCTGGGGCCAAAAGCCCCTGGGGCCTTGAGATGGGGGCCCCAGGGCTTTAGCCCCTGCCCCCGCATCTCAGAGTGTACTTATTAGACACGAGTGTTTCTATGGGGTGTGTGACTTACCTGCTCATGTCCTTTACCAGGTTTCTGCTTAGGTTTTTCGAATTCATTTTTAAGAGTTCTTTTTTTCACTAAGGACGTTAATCCTTGTGTTAAATTTGTCCTTATCAATTGACATTAAAATTAATAAAAAGTAAATTCAAAAAAGAGAAGAAAATAGTTTCTTGTGACTTGAGGGTAAAATAGTTCAAAAGATATTTCCATGGGTTATACCTTGAACAGGTGGCTCCAACTTTGAGAACACTCGCTTCCTTCCAATGTTTACATGGTACTCAGAGCATACATGTTGAGGAAAAAAGAGACAATATGAGCTAACTAACAACCAAATGTTATTTAACTGATCTTCCATGTTTTTTAAAAAATGATTTGTTTAAATAATGGTCCATGAGATCTCGTTTGCTTTCCCAGGTGTATAGGCTTGGTGCTGTGCTGCCCACATGAGCACAGCTCTGCTCCCTGTGAGTAAGCCAGGCTGTATCTGGGGAAATGCTCAAGGTCTGAAGTTAGGGAAATCTAAATTTGATGCCCACTGACAATGTGACTTACTGCTCTGAGTCTCAATCACTTCTCCTCTAACAGTGGGGTTAATCATGACTATTAGGTAGGCTTGATAATAAAATAATGATTGTACAGTCCTGACCACATGGTGGTGGTTATTTCTGTGAACTTCAGAAGTAGGTATTCAATAAATATGCAATTACTAAATGCCAACTACATGGAAGAGGCACAGATCCCACTGTAGCCTATGACTGGAGGAAACCCAGCAGCCAGGGAAGAGACAGCTCCCTTGATTTTCTTCTCAGTAATTTCACCTTATCTCCTTCGTTTGCTGCATCCATTTGCTGTCTATATTGATCCTCCAGCATGATGTGTCACAGTGGAGATAAATTGGAGAAATACATTAAAAATATTCACCAGATAGGCCAATTTTTCACGCAAGTGCATAATGAAACTTCTGATCGTCTCAAGTGATTTATCCCTGTAACTATTCATCAAGGCTGTACATTATTTTTCTGGTGAAGTTGGAGATTTCACAGAAAGATGTAAGACCTATGTTTTTTATAGGTACACAGAGAAAAATTCAACAATGGAACTGGTAGCTGATGGTAGAGTCACTGAATTTATTAAATTGTGCACATTTGTTAACAATGCAGTCTCTTCAGAGTGGTCTTTACAAACTGGAGAATTAATCAACTCCTTATGTTCTTTTTTTCCCTTTCCTTATTTTCCCTACTAATTGGGCAAAGAGACAATTTTTCTTTGGCCTATGATTGAATATTCCCAAATGCAAAGTACCCAGGGAAGTTCTGTCATTTACTATGACTCAGAGGTTTATCTGGTTTGGTGGTCTGTTTTCTGAATTTTGTTTTTATTTTAAACTTTTTACTTTGTATTTCTTTTAGATTTACAGAAAAGTTGCACAGTTAGTACAGAGAATTCCCATATATCTTTTACTCAGCTTTTCCAAATGTTAACACCATATACAATTATGGAATATTTGTAAACAGTAAGAAATTCACATGGCTACAATTCTATTAATTAAACTACAGACTTTATTTTGTCAGTTTCTCTACTAATCCCCTTTTTTGTTCTAGGATCCAATTCAGGATACTACAGTGCATTTGTTGTATCTCCTTAGTCTTCTTCAACGTGTGTCAGTTTCTCAGTCTTTCCTTGTTTCCCATAACCTCGAAAGTTTTGAAGAGTACCAGTCAGATATTTTGTAGATTGTCCCTCAGTTTGGGTTTGTTTTCTCATATTAGACTGGGTTAGGGGTTTTGGGTAAGATCCCACAGATGTGCAGTGCCCTTGTTGTACCATATTAGGGCACACATGACATCAACATGACTTACCACTGATGACATTAACCTTGATCACTTGGTTAAGGTGGTACCTGCCAGATTTCTCCAGTACAAAGTTACTATTTCCCCCTTTCTATAAGCTGCTTTTTGATGCAGGTAACTAAGGCTAGCCTGGACTCAAGGGGAGGGGAATTATGTTGGGAGAGGAGAGTCTACATATATTATTTAAAATTCTTTTATAAGAAAGATTTATATCTTCTCCTTCATGTATATATTTGATCAATTATTTACATCAGTATGGATTTATGGATATTTGTTTTAATCTGTGGGTGACAATCCAATGTTATTGTTGTTTATTTTGTTGCTGTAATTCTTCCAGCTTTGTCCCCGTGCTCTTTTAGGCTGGTTCCTGGGTCCTTTTGACAAGCTCTTCCTTCCTTCCTTCCTTCCTTCCTTCCTTCCTTCCTTCCTTCCTTCCTTCCTTCCTTCCTTCCTTCCTTCCTTCCTTCCTCCCTCCCTCCCTCCCTCCCTCCTTCCCTCTCTCCCTTTCCCCACTTCACTCCCTCCTTCCTTTCTTCCTTCTTTTTTTTTAGGGGGCGGCGGTGAAGTATTTCTTACTTCCTTGGACTATAAGATGTTTCTGGCTCATCTTGTATTTTTTCCTCCCCCAGCCCTGGAATCAGCCATTTCTCCATGTGAGTGCAGTCTTTCTTTAACACAGACTTTTGGGCCAGAAAGTCTGGGTTTTAGTCCTCGTTATGCCACAAGCTAGCTGATCATTTGGGACAAGTTTCTTAAACTCCCCAAGGCTCAGTTTCCACCGCTACAAAAGGTAGGTAATAACAGTCCCAGTATCACGGGGTTGTGATGTGGATTAATCCATGTAAAAGATCAAATACAGTCTCTTGGGTATAAGATCTTATTGCCCCACTTCCTTTGCTGGCAGAGACTGTGTGAGGGATACTGAGAAGAGGAGAAAAAATTCTATAAATCCCTGAGTGGCAGTGCTGGCAGAATTGTTGCAGGACGGGAAGGCAAATCTATATCTGGAATATGTATCTATTGCTGTGAAAAAGTTGTTAATCTCTCTATGATGTAACAATCATCAGTTTAATCAATCTACTGTTGATTGACAAGTCCCCCAGGGGAATAGTGTCATGTCAGGGATTCAATGTTGGCTTCTGCTCTTGAGAATTTGGGCTCTCAGCAGAGGTACCAGCCTGATGAGGTTGGGGGAGGGGAAGTCCAGGTTTTTGAGCCCAGGTGTTTCCTCCCTCTCACCATCAGGGCCACTTTGTTCATGGGCCCTCTGAGTAAACACCAGTGTATGTGGGAAAAGAGACTGGCTGACATTTACAGGATAGATAATCTTGTCTATCTAACTGTCAGAAGTCTCCTCCACCATGGATACCTTCTGGGGACATTTATGTGAGATATGAATATCTCACATAAATATCTGCTGCCACTTGAGCGGCTGGTCCCCCAAGGGGATGGTACCACATGGGGGGGTCTCACTCCAAAACCCAATGGGTCTGCACAGTAAGTCTCCTGTTGGGGTTCACCAGGGCTTTCATAGTGCATCTCTGTTGGCCCCAGACACTTTGAATATCATTGGGTTTGTTGGATCATAAGAACCAAATGGAGATCCACTTCCTGGGGCACAGAGCTAGCAGAGA
Source organism: Cynocephalus volans (assembly GCF_027409185.1). Lineage (NCBI taxonomy): Eukaryota > Metazoa > Chordata > Mammalia > Dermoptera > Cynocephalidae > Cynocephalus > Cynocephalus volans. The sequence goes on from NC_084462.1 coordinate 51,370,811, forward strand.
AGGGTGAACAGTGGATCTGTAGGGGCACATGAAGAATATTCAAGACAGACACTTCCTCTGGCCACCCTATCTAAAGAAGCTCTCCCACCCCTCAAAGTGATTCCCTACCATACACCTAGTTTATTTCCATCATGGCACTCATAATTATCAGAATTTTCTTGTTTATTTATTTACTTGTTAATTGTCTGTCTCTCCTACTAGAATGTAAACTGCATGAGGGAAAATAATCTATTTCATTCATTTCTATATCCCCAGTGTGTGAAATAATGCATGGCACATAATAGGTCCTCAGTGAATACTGAAATCATTATTTGTTGTAAGATCTCTTCTAGCTCTAATATTCTTTCATGCGCTATGTCAATAGGTATTCAGTAACTACTACCCGTTCTTATGGTTGTGTATTTTATTTCAACTCATCACATAGTCTGCATAGCTCAGTGGTACTAGGAGGCCATTATTTTCTTTCAGTCTAGGGAATCATTTTTAATGAGACAACCAGCTGTGTTATAAAAAGCTATGCACTTTGGAATCAGGTGGGCACATCTAAGTAACTACAACCCTGTATGAGGCCATAAGGCATTTTTCAAATGTTTGGCATATATGGGCACACACACACACACACACACCAGTGTGGTATTTGCTTTCATAGGATTCCAAGAAGGCACATGGATGCCGCCTTTTGCCCCAGTGAGAATGATCCTTTGTAACCAGGGAAAGGCCCTGGTCTCGGTCCAATGCAGTCCTGGGAAATTCCTCAGCCAAACATGAAGAACAGGGACATATTGTTCTGCTGGACCCTTGTGTCTGGGTTATCTTAACTCCCCTGTTCCCATGTCCACTTGACCCCAATCGGTGTGACAGGGTCAGTAGCCAGTCTCCAAATTCTGGGCAATCTGAGGTCCAGTCAATAGGTGATATCCTCAAACTTCCCTGCCGGTTAACAACTGAAGCAATTGTGTTCAACACTGAGCTGGTCAAAGGGCCACTGGCCAGGGGCCATTTTGAGGGGGCAGTGTTCTTTTTGTGTTTTAACCATAAAAATGACCCAAACAAAAAAGTTGTAGGATTTGTACAGACAGAAACTAAAGCTCCATTTTTCTTTTCACCTTGCCAACTGGCACCAGCTTCTGAGTTTCTTGTCTTGCTATACCCTGAGGCCATTGGCAGATGCAGGGCAATTGCATGGGGGTGCAATGAAATCTCCTGAGGACATACTTACCAACTCTCAAATCTACCACATCCTGGGATGCGCACTTTGCAGAGAGGTGAGACCCACCTATGGGTTCCTTCCACAGGATCTAAGGTGACTCCACTGGCAGTAACATGCTGTGGTTCTCCTGATGGACTGACATTCCTTCTCCCCTGGAAGCTGGGAGCTCCTGGGGAGGAAACTGCCCCCCCCCTTACCCTATCCTTTCCATCTCCACAAGGCTAACACGTGGGTCCACATAAAGTTCTTTGCTGAATAAGGGAGGAACTTTTCCAAAGGGAAATGCAAGGGTAAGAAAGGCAACAGAAAAAGTTCCAGCTGCTTTAGAACTTCTTTGCCTCACGCCAGGGGAGACACAGCTGGGCAAAGACGTAGGCAACGATGGAGATGTCCTGGCAGAGGTGCATTTGCCAAGAAGCTAATGAAGCTTTAGCTTCAGGACCTCTCCCTTGAGTGGACCTGGGAGGAGGCCTAGGAATGTGCTCAAACATTTGTAGGTTTTTGTACAAATTGCAGAAGTAAGATATTTTAATTGCAAGTGATTAAGAATCATCCTCTATTACCATTCCGTTTGGTCCTTTGTCACACATCCCCTCTGATTGGGGGGAGGGTAGGGCACTGTGGTGGCCATGGGCTTTTGTGAGACGGGAAGTTGTGTTGAGAATGCGTTTTGTTTGTTTAAAGGTAAAATATGTGTTTAGTTGCTGTCACTCCAAGTGCACTTACTAGCAGCTGTCCTGTAGAGGAATGGCCCCAAGGACTAGCCGTCCTGTCCCATGATACTCCCTGCATCATCACACAAAGGAGCATGGCCGGAGATCCTGGGAATGTCTCATAAGGCGCCCAGCACCGCGAGACAACAAAATATACAGAGTATGATACTAGCCTGGAAAATTCTTCCTAATCTAATATCTCATCCAGGAAAGAACATAGATATTGGTTTTCTGGAATTGGTAACAATTTCACAAAAAGTATATGACATTACCAACAATAATTGTTGAAGTGAGAGGAAATTTCCTAAACTCTCAATAATAAAAAGTAAATTTTACTCAACCATACTGAAGAAAAGACTGAACTACGTTGCTAATCTCTCTACAGGAAATGTTACAAAATCCCAGAACATGTAGCCAAAAACTGTGGACAAACTATTAAAGAGATGTGTCAAATAGTGAAATCATCAAAATGTTATGTTATTTACTGCATGCTTGTGGTGTTGGTCAGCTTTTAAAAATTTGTAATTTGTTGGAATTTCTTTCTGTGTTCTTAATAAATGATCACCTTTGAAACTAATTTTTATGTCTTTAGTTTTATATTCTTTTTTATAATAAGAACCCCAAATTGTACTGCTTCAAGCATTGTAAAATTGCTTGAAGTCCTGTAAAATCTTGAGCTGCCCCATGCCCAGGGACTGTCCTTTGACAGTGAACCTGGTTTTCCCTTCTGCCCTCAGCACAATAGTGCAGAACATCCTCAAGCCCTCCCAGTCTACAAACCTATCACCTACTCTAGCAAATCCTACTCCTTCCACCATAGAGATCTCATCTTCTACTTTCAGAGAGTGCTCAGGTCTCAGTCTCCAGATTCTGAGATATGCCTTGGGCTCCAGCCAGGTGGGCAGTAATACACTCACAGGTACTGAGAGTGAAGACAGGCTCGGGTGGGTGGGCAAGGGCAAGACTGGATCCTTCTATTGTGTGCCCTTTTCAGTTATGGTCTCTGGGTCCTACCGCCAGCCTATCTATAAAATTCATGTCCAAGCACGAACATTTATTTTTCTTAAAGACTATATAATGCAAAATCACAATGAGGAAAAGTTATTTCCTTTTTTAGTGGGGCTATGGCCCTGCCCTTAGAGATGGTGGGACTCCATCATTTTCCTGAAAAGCATTAGGTTTCTTCCCAGCTTTGTTTGGGATTGAGGTGAGAATGGCTGATGATGTCTCAAAATGATTACACTGAGTGAGATTCTGCCCAACATAAAGAAAAAGTAGCTGATAAGTTTGTGATTTAATACTGCTAATGAAAATCACCATTATTTTCGATCAATAGAACTAAAAAAAACCATCACTAGCAATGTGTTGAATTAAATTCCCTTAGTTAATCTATTCAAAAGATATGAACGGAGCAACAGAGCACCTACTATATGCCAGGCATAAGAAAAAGCATAAACTTATTAGTCTTTTCTATATTTGTGTAAAATAGTAACTGAAAAGTAATTAAGGAAGAGAAACATCAGAAGGACACAGAAATCAGTGCAAATAATAAAAAGTGTTAAATCGGTGTTAGTTATCAATGTATACTACTACCCAGTTTTAGGCACTGGGTAATCACCTATATTATTTCACTAAGTCTAGTCTTCCCAATAAGCCTATGAGGTAGGTACTGTTGTTATTGCATATTAAAATGAGTATATTGAAGTGTGGAGACGTTCCACAAAGTCACATGGCCAGTTAGAGCAGAGCTGTAATGCAAGCCTGGGTCCAACTGCAGATGCTGTTCATGCGACCACAGTTTCATATCTGTCATTCTTGTGGGTACTGCCATCCCAGTGTTCTGTTACCAAAATAAGGAACAATGAGAGATGGTCGAATCTGACATTAACTTTAAAGATGAGAATTGGACTTCCTGTTTTGGTTATTATAAATAGCTTGTGACTGCCAGGAGCAACTATAAAAATTAGATTTTAAAAAGCTGTTGAAGGTATCATAGAGCAAGCAAGGCAGCCAGGATTTGATCCTAAAAGACCCTACAAGGAGTAAGACAGATTTATGTGAGCTCTACATTTGCTACTATGTTTCCCTTAAGGCCTGTGATGATGCATGTCACAAAGCAGAGAGCTTTGGGCATACGGTTGGGGTAGAAATAAAATTGGAATTTTAGGCTGTTAAGGAGGCAAAGATTTGAAAAGCCAAGACCTCAGAGAAAAAAGGACTGTAGGGAAGCGAGCCTAAATTTCAGCATGTATAAAAAAGTAGAAGAATAAGGTTTACTTTCCAATCTGTTTTTAACCTAACTTATGAGGTTAAATAGCTTTAATAATAAAATTGGGCAAAGACATTACAAGAAAAAAAAGTTATACTCTATTTCTGTCACGAAGTTAGGTACAAAAGTTCTTAACAAAATATCAGCAACTAGTATCTAGTAATACATAAGAAGGATAATACTCATACATTACAACTAAACTGGGATTATTCCAAGAATGCAAGGTTGGTATAACATTTGAAAATCAAATGATCAACTCACTGAATAAATGGGAAAATGGGGGAAAGCCATCTGATTGTCTCAATAAATGCATTAAGATATGTAACATAAGTCACATTCATTCATGATAGAAACTCTTAGAAAAATGGAAATAGAAACTTACTTAATCTGATAAGGGTTATCTATAACAGGCCTATAGCAAATCTCATATTTAATGATGAAATATTGAAATATTTCTCCCTAAGATCAGGAATAAGACATTTTTATTCATTTTTTCAACATTTTACTGAAGGTATTATCAAATAATGCAAACAAATAAATGGCATAAAGATTGGAAAGGAAGAAACAAAGTTGTCATTATTTGCAGTTGACATAATTCAGGTAGATAATGTGTGGCAATAATCAAAAATAAACAAATAGCCTATTATAATTAATAAATTAGCAAGGTTGTTGGATACAAAATAAATTCTATTTCTGTATAATAGGAATAAACAATTAAAATATGAAAATACATGCCAAAATAAATTTTATTTCTATATAATAGGAATAAATGATTAGAACATGAAATTAAAATAAACAACCACCATTTAAAATAACATCAAAAAATAATAACTGGGAATAAACCTAATGAAAGATCTGAAAGACTTTTATCTATAGAAGCATGAAACATTACCAAGATAGATTTTAAAAGACCCAAGTAAATGGAGGAAATATACGATGCTCATGAGTTAGAAGATTAAATACTGTAAATATGTCAAATTCTCAATTTATCCATAAACTAATGAAATCTCAATCAAAATCCCAGCAGGTACTTTTGTAGAAATTGACAAGCTGATTCTAGAATGTATATAAATATGTAAAAGACCAAGAATAGTGCGGAAGAGTTTGAAGAAGAGCAAAATCGAAGGATTTTTACTACCAAATTTCAAGACTTACTATAAAGCTACAGTAACAAAAACAGAGCGGTATTACTGCAGCAATACACAAACATACCAAAAGAACAAAATAGCTCAGGAATAGATCCACATATATGTGGTCACCTAACTTATGACAGAGATGCTACTGCAGTCCAGAGTGTCTTTTCAATAAATGGTGCTGTAGTGATTGGATACCTATATGGGGGGGAAAAATCAATTCCAGATGGATCACAGATCTAAATGTGTTAAGGTAAATCAATAAAGCAATAGAACAAAAAGAGGAAATATCTTTATGACCCTGGGTTAGGCAAAATGTTCTTAAACAGGACTTAAAGATGTCATGAAGACACCATTAAGAGAATGCACAGACAAACTACAGAGGAAGAAAATATTTGCATCCAAAATATACAGAACTCTTCCAAATCAGTAAGGAAAACACTAGCAACCTAATGTTCAGCAGCAGCAGGACACTTGAATAGGCATTTTGCAAAAGAGAATTTACAGATGGCCAATAAGCATAAGCAGAGGTGATATTGGAAAAGTACAAATTTAAACCAGAACGATATGCCAGTACACACTCACCAGAATGGGAAAAATCAGAAAGCCTACCTAAGGGTTACCAAACTATGCTATCTACCGTAAGTGAATCATTGTGCATACATTTATGTATTGAAACAACACATTTTACCCCATAAATACATACAAGTAAATGTTAAAATTAAAAAAAAAAAAGAAAAAAAGCCTAATGCCTAGTGTTGGAGAAGATACAGAATAAGTGAATTCTCATATATTATGTCTAGAAATGTATATTGGAACAATCACCTTGGAAATCTGTTAGGCGGTATCCTCTAAAGGAGAATATGTCCATTCCCTAAGACCCAGAAATTATACTACAGGTCTATGCTCAACAGAGGCAGGCATAAAAAGCTTTCAGAGGTATTGTTCATACTAGGCTCAAAATGGAAATAATCTGAAGAGTAGAAATCAATCAATGAATTGTGGTTTATTTTTACAGTGGAATATTACATGGCAATGAACAAACCCCACCAACTTCTGCATTATGAACAACAGGGTAACAATGTGGGTGGATCTTGCAAACGTTATTTTGGGTGAAACAGGTGAGAAACAAATGAATTAATTAATGATATCATTTATATGTTTATAAACAGGTAAAATTAATCCATGATGATAGGAGTCAGACAATGGCTACCTTTGGGTTTACTGGAGGGGCCTGATAAGGCATTTTGGAAGTTTGATAAATGCTTTTTATCCTGATCAGATGGCAGTTACAGGGTGTGTGTTCATAAAAGGTCTTAGATCTATTCACTTTTCTGAATACATATTACAGTGTATTCTCTTTTAAAAAGCTTTAAAAGAGAGATTTGGCTCTTTTGTTTTTTAAAAATCATCCCTTGAGGGTGTACTCTGTGCCAGGTCTTTTGCCAGAACTTAGGTCTGTAAAGACAAATTAAGGAACTCACTTGCTGGTGCTGAAAATAGACATACAGTCTGTATATCAAACAGTATAATAGATGGCAAGCAGCTGTGGGAAGGTCACATGTTGGAGAAGGGTGTGTGTTTTGGCAGAGGCAGAGGTGGTTCTGTTCTCAACTCTGGTTGGACTCGGATTTTGTGCACTTGAGAATCAGTGTGAGACTTTTCAGGGCGGATGCATAAAATCCAGAAAACTGGCCCGGCCTCTTCAAACATTTGAGGTAATGAAAGAATGAGCTGGAAGAGTTCTTTAAAAAAAGAAAGAAAGAAAGAAAGCTAAGAACATGCATGTAATGTGTGAATTTTTATTATTTCTGTTTCTTTTTAAAAAAATTTCGTAACTTTTTAAAAAGCAGTGGGGGACACTTGAATACAGACAGGCTATTGGATGATACTAGAGACTTTCTAATACCTTAGATACAATGTCATATTTCCCTTGTGTGAAAGAATGCCCTGATCGTAAGAATATGTGTGCTGCAGTGTTTAGGGGTAAGGTATCATAAAACTTACTTTTAAATGTTTCTGGAAAAAAAGATACACTAGTACACATACATAGATAAAGCAAATTTGGCAAAATTATTGAAGCTAGGTGGTGAGTACATAGGCTTTCATTGATCCATCCTTTCAAATAGTTTGAACATTTTTATAAAAAGTTGGAAAAATAAAAAAGCAGACTCGGACACCAGAATGCCATTTACTAGGTGTGTGATGTTGGGCAAATCACTTAATCTCTCTCTACCTCCATTTCTTCAACTGAGTAATAATTAGAGTACTAACATTGCTAGGTTTTTTTGTGTGTATGTGTGAGGAATAAGCAATTTAACACAAATAATCTCCGACTTACCAGTGGTTCTTTTGATTTAAGAATTTTTGACGTTACCATGGTGTGAAAGCGATAGGCATTTAGTAGAAGCACACTTCAAGTACCCACACCATCATTCTGCTTATCATAGTCAATACCATATTTGAAAAATTACTTGAAATAGTCAACGCTTTACTGTAAAATGCGCCTTGTATCAGATGATTTTGCCCGACTATAGGCTAACGTAAGTGTTCTGAGCACGTTTAAGGTGGGCTAGCCTAAGCTACGATGATTGGTAGGTTAGGTGTATTGATTGCATTTTCAACTGAACAATATTTTCAATTTACAATGGGCTTATCTGGATGTAACCCCATCGTAAGTCGAGGAGCATCTGTATATTTAATGAGTTCAGAACAATTTGTGGCCAGAGAAGAACATTGCTTGAATGTCCCAACTCAGCAGTCTTCACAGAGCCCACTTTTCACCAACAGCTCTAGCTCTTCATTTATATTTCTAATTTGGATTCATTTTTGTCCTTAAGCATTTACTTCACACTTAACCCTGTTAAAACTCACCCACCACTTCTCTCTTCTGGTGTGCAGATTGATCAGCCCTTTCTGTGATCCATCTCTTTCAGCATTTGGTCCTTAGAAACATGATGAATATCCAGCCACTGGAAATTCTGGCCCTTTCTCTCTCAGTTGTCTCCTCATCATTTAGGAAGATGCTCAAATAGGCATGTGATACTTAATACTCATCCCTAAGGGACCCATATATCTGTAAACCAAAGGATTTTAAGAGCCACAGCAAACTAATAAAAATGGGGCTCAGCAAAAATTCTTATGTGGGCTCCCCAAGCCTGGCTGTCTACTTTTGGTATAACCAAAAGAGCTCCCTCTCTTCTTTAAGCAAAGAAATGGGTTTGGGTGAGCAAGGGCAAGGGACCTGAGTGGCAGCGTAGCATTGCAAAGGGAGAAGCCACGGGTGCTGAGACAGTGATGGGAGGCAATGGGGGCTGTGGGCTCCCTCCCTCCTCAGCCCTCATGGCAACTCCTCCCCATCTCCTGGAGGTTGGCAAACAGGTTGAAGAAATAATGGAGAATCAAAGGAAGGACTGGAAGTCCACATCTGCTCACTTTCTCCTCCTGAGAGAAGCAGGAGTAGCTGCGTTCAGCAGCGCACTGGCCAGCACAGACACTGGCCTCCTGGTCATCCCCACTAGGAGAGTCCACCAGTTATAGTGAGGTCATTTCAACATGGACACCCTGTGCTCAGGTCTCCAGAGTCCCAGGGCTGCTCTGGCTCAGTTTTTCCATTGTGGGTGAGATGGATGCAGGAGTGAACAGATAGACACCATCTAGGGGAGGAATATGAAGGCAACCTGGAGAATGGAGGAGATTCACCAGAGCACCATGTGGATGGATGCAGAGAGCATGATGGCCATGTCTGGGTAGTTACAGGAATCGAAGAGGCAGAAAGAGAAAGAGAGGAAGAGATGGTGATAGTGTGTACGAGGAGGAAAGAAAGAGGTGGTGGAGACGCTGGGATGGAATGGGGATGCTCCTCCCCTGGAGCAGGGCACTGGGAGGACAGCCCAAGGGAAGAAGGATGGGCAGTGAAAGTGCTGCCCGCTGGGAGCAGCCCAGCTCCTGGCCTACTCCCTCCTCTCTGGCTTCTTTGGGTGTGTGTGAGATGGCGATATGGACGTGTACATAAAGGACACTCAGGAGAAAGTAGAAAATTTTGAGATTCTCAGCACAGTGATATATAATAATGGGTTGACTGTGATATTGTGGAACAAGCATTTGCTCTGGGTCCCCATTTCCTAACTTATAGCTCATAAAACCCTTGAAATCTCCAGAGCAATGAGTGTTTTGTATTCTAATGAGATGACTACAAGCTGGGGTCCCCTAGACTTTGGGATGGGGGCTGGTCACCAGAAAGACCAAGGCAGGATTAGAGGGGTGGGACTTTCAACCCTGTCCCCAACATCTGGGGAGGAGGAAGGGAGAGGGGCTAAAGGTTGAGTTGATCACCAGTGACCAGTGATGTAATTAATCATGCTTACATATTGAAGCCTCCATAAAAACCGAAAAAGACTGGCTTTGGGGAGCTTCTTTGAACATGTGGAGGTGCCTGCAGGGTGGTGCACCCAAGAGGGCATGGAAGCTCCATGTCACTTCCCACATATCTTGTCCTGTGATCTCTTCATCTGTCTGTTCGTCTGTATCCTTTGTGATATTCTTTATAATAAATGGGTAAATGTAAGTAAAGTGTTTCCCTGAGTTCTGTGAGCCCCTCAAGAAAAGTAATTGAAGCTGCAGCCATGGTCATGGAAACCCCTAACTTATAGCTAGTTGGTCAGAAGCACAGGCCACAACCTAGGGCTTGTGATTGGCATCTGAAATGGGGGGCAGTCCTGTGGGACTGAGCCCTCAACTGGGGGATCTGGTGCTATCTCCAGGTAGTTAGTGTCAGAATTGAATTGAACTGGAGATCACCCAGCTGGTGTCCACTGCAGAATTTCTTGGTGTGTGGGGACTGCTCCCCACATCCACTGGAGAATTGATTGGTTGGAGTGTGAGAGGTAGGAAAAGTACTTTGGTTTGGTTTTTTCCCTCTATAGCCTTTAGATTGATTTGATTCTTTTAAATCTATTGCTTTTATGCCCCTTTCATCTCATTTTTGGAGTGCATACATTTGGGAAATGTGGACTGTCCAATGTAATAGACACCCTCAGACAACCCTAAGAGTGAGACATTGCAAAACAGCACTTGGAATTCTTGGGATTTCCTTGAAGACCATTTGTATAATCAACCAGTGACACAGAGAGGTGACAAATAGACTCTCCCAGGTGACTCTCTCAGATGAGCCATATCTTCAGTGTATTCCCATTTTTCAAAAAAGTTAGACCAACTTATCTCTTTGTTCCAAACTCTCTTCTAGGATAGGCAGCATTTTTCAAGACCTGAGAAAAAAATTAAACTGTTTCACATTGACCAAAATATCTTCAGTTTTCAGCTTATGTTTAGGATCTGAAGGAGCAAATGAGAGTAATCAAGATGTATTCATCTTTACTACTAGTCTAAGCCAGGGAGTAGGTGAAGTACAGATTTTACTTGAACTGATTTTTGTGGATTGCCCTGAAAGAGGGTGGGAGATCTAATTTCATATCTTTTTGTTTGTTTTATATGTATATTGAGAAGCTCAATATCCAGTCAGGTTTGTATAAGATCTTGATTAAATTTGTTACTCTGGAGTTCTGGTCAAGATGGCAGAATAGACAGTCCCCAGCATCACTGTCTCCCACAAATCAATGAATTTACAACTATAAAAATGTAACATCAGCCAAGCTGGGGCCGCTGGAGCTCAGGGGAAGAGGTGGAGCAGCCTACGAAGTTATGGAGGTGGGAGAAACGGCGATGAGAGAAAGAAAAATCTGTTCTGAGTTTTTCAGGCCACAGCCACTTTAATGCTGGAGCTGCTGAGCTCATGGAGCAGGAGCCAGCAGACACCACAGCTGTGCCCTTCAGATGGAGTAACTGGGAGGCAGCAGGGGAGAAGAGGACCTTGGTGGCTCCCAGGACAGCAAGACCACTAATAGAGTTCCCATGGACCCACACAGGAGCAAGGAGCCAGAACAGCTGAAAAATGGGAGCCATCCAGAGGCTGGTGAGTCAACGCAAGGGACAGGTGCAGGGCCCGTTCCATGGGAAGTGTTTAGAGCACGGGCAGTGGGGGAGACGGGCCCACCGGGAGAACAGTGGGACACAGCGAAGACAGCTGATCCAACCCCCAATCAGCACAGGACCACTCAGAAGAGACTGTATGGGAATGCAGAATAGCATGGGGTGCAGTTTGATGAAAAACTCAGGCTCAGATCAGAGTTACTACACAACCCAGGTGCACCAAGTCTCTGGAGAGCCGGAAGTACCTTATAAGGTCAACCATTAAACCCTGAACTGTTCAAAAAGCCTTCCCTAGGGAAATAGCAGCAAAGCAGCAATTTAGCTCAACAACACAGCTCAAGTACTGGTTCCTAAAGGAAGTTCCCCCATGTTAGAAGTAAGAAAAGGACAAAAAATTAGTTCCAGCCCAGGCATGCCACCAGTGCCTTGGGGCCTGCCAGAGGACATGAGGTATGGAGCCAGGGGCAAGACCCCTGCCCACAACCACTCACATGACCAGCACCTTGGGGCCTTGCCCAGGAACCAAAAGCTTGGAGCCAGGGACCAGACCCCACTCTCACATCGAGGCACACCACCTATGCCTCGGGACACACAGCTGGGGACCAGATACCCCTCCCACAACCAGGCACATTGCACAAGCACCTCGGGGCCTGCCCAGGGACCCAAGGCTTGGAGCCAGGGTGCAGACCCCCCTCCCACAACCAGGCACTGCACCAGCACTTCGGGGCCCTGCCCCGGGGCCTGGGGCATGGATCTGTAGACCAGACCCTCCTTCCACAACCAGGCACATCATGCCAGCACCACAGGGCCTGCCTGGGGACCTGTGGCATGGAGAAGGGGACTAGACACTCCTCCCACAACCAGACACACTGCGCCAGCACCTTGGGGCCCACCCTGGGACCCGAGGTATAGAGAAGGGGACTGGACCCCCCTCCCACAGCTAGGCACACTGCACCAGTGCCTCAGGGCCTGCCTGGGGACCTGAGGTGTGGAGCCAAGGACCAGACATTCCCCACAACCAGGCATACTGTCAGCACAAAGGAGAATGCCAAAAACATCATCTCCATGTGGGTGGCCCACCACTGTCACCACAATAACCATGGCTGTTGTGAAAGCAGCTAGCCACCACAACTATCACACAGATGGCCACTGGAGTGTATTCACACAAGGAGAGTCACCAGCAGAGACAAAGAAAAGAAGAGAATGTCTCTCTCCACAAAGCCCATTTCAGAGTGAAAGAAGCAGCATCTGCTCTATGATAATATTGGGGGACCTGAACACACCTCTCAGCATTGGACAGATCATCTAGACAACAAATTAACAGAGTAACCATTATTCTTTCAGAAGGAGAGAAGAAACCTAGAGTAATTAAAGGGGGGAGGGGGATGGAGTGGGGGAAAGGGAAAGATTGGACAAGGGGCATAAAGAATAATTATGATTTGTAGCAATATATATGCTAGTAATACTGATTTGATCAGCATATCTCAATGTTGAACCCCCAAAATATGTATAATCAATTTTGATTCAATAGAAATTTAAAATTTAAAAAATAAAAAATAAATTTGTTACTCTGATCACTACTGGATTTTAGCAAAAATGTTTAATACAGAAGGACAGACGGGCTAGTTTTTAGAGTAGGTGCTTGACCAGGAGATTTAGGCTCTGTACTTGCAAGTGTGTTTTTCTGTCATATTGGGCAGAATCACTTCACATCTTAGTCCCCGCCCCTGCAAAACTGGTCTCAATGTACCTTTCACATACTTATCTTTGTGATGCTTGTGAACTAAAGAATGAGTCCAGCATTGTGAACTGCCTGAAAGAACACATTTTATGATCTACCTACTATTTACTGTTACGCAATAACTTCTCCATAAGAACTCAGGGCACATTGTGGCCAGGTTTCACATGACATAATTTATGACCCTCTTGCTCTGAGACCATATTACCTTTTCCTGTTTTGAAACAGGCTGCCTTCAAAATGTCCTTTCTTATTTAAAAAAATGATAATTTGCAAAAGTGGCAGGGACTGGCAACTGAGAAGCATGGCTTTGGGATCTTGCACAGGCTTATGATGCTCCTTTTCTTTTTTTTTTTTTTTTTTTGTCTTTTTCGTGACCAGCACTCAGCCAGTGAATGCACCGGCCATTCCTATATAGGATCCAAACCCGCGGCGGGAGCGTTGCTGCGCTCCCAGCGCCGCACTCTCCCAAGTGCGCCACGGGCTCGGCCCATGATGCTCCTTTTCTATAGTTAACTACGGTTCTGACTCCCTCTTACATGTCAAGGAGACATGTGAATAAAATCCCTCTTGATATCAGTCGTCTCATTTGATCATTTTAAATTTAGAAAGGGGAGTCACATGGGATGCTATAATTTTGTTCAATTATTAATCCAGTATTTGGTGATATTAGTGTTGGCATTGTCATTGATATTCCTGGTCATTAGCAGATGTCCCTAGAGTTAATGCCAGTTCAAATGTCTCTTTTTGGATGGCTAAAAATGGGCTCTTCAGAACTAGTGGAAAGTGGTTCCCTTGCTCTTCCTGCTACCTAGAAGCTTTCAGAGACAGATATTAAATATGGCCAGAGCCTAAAGTCTTTCTTTTGAATATCCTTCGTGGTGGTTAATCGTTGTCCTCTAAGTCTGGCTTTTTTGGGAAACAGCTGCAGTCATTTAGAACAAATCTGGTATGAAATAAGGAGGGCAGTCATGCTGGTGGCGGATACCTTATTCTGGTCAGAAATAAAGCAAATAAATCAAGTAATGAGAGTGGCTTCTCATCTCCTCACTTTCTTCCGTCTTCTGCTTGTGGACTTGAGCGATGAGTTGGATAAATGTTTAGGGTAGGTCAGACAGGCAGGCATCTCTCCAGCGGGGGCGTTACTAAGTGCATCGCAGGATCCGAGCTTGCTGGATAGAGAGAGGGCTTACTATGGAGGAAAGAACGCTGGTTTTAGACTCAGGCCAACCCAGGTTTAAATCTCAATAACTAATCTGTGGCCTACATAAATCATTTAAACACTCTGAATCTCAGTTTCCCCATCTGTAAAATGAGGTATTGTGAGTGTTAAGTGACATTATCTGTTTAAGGGCCCTGATCTAGGGACTACCACATGGTAGGTTTTCATTCACTAGTAGTGATTGTTATTGTGGATTCCAAGTCCCAACCTCTCAATGCTGACCTTTATGAACAATTCTTAAGTTATGTCAGTTTTTCAGCCTCAGTGTGTTGCCATTATACAGCATTTAGCACCTTGTGCTATAATTTTCTGTATATTTTCCAGTCTCCTCTAGTAGGTAGTGATCTCCCTGAGAGTAGGAACTTGTCTTGTTTATGTTTTTATTTCCAGTACCTAAGTGCCTAGTAGTTAAAAATTGATGTGTGAATAAATGAATGATGAATGTAAAACTGAAAACAATACTATTAGGATAAAGACCTAAGCTGTGGCAGCCAAGAAACCCAATAATGAAGCAGCTTAAAGAACCTTGTTTATTTCTCTTTCATACCTGTTTCCAGATGAGCTGTCCACATCAGTGGGGCAGCTCTGCTCCACCCCATCACTCAGCGAACACAGTTTCTTCCATCAATTGCTCCCTTTTCCCTAAGGCATTGTCATTGTCTGCCTGGTGAATGCTGAATCCACTCTTCTGGCAGCCAGTGAATAGGAGAAAGATCATGTGGAAGAGGCAGGCCTGGGCTTTGAAAGGTTACACATCAGTTCTGCTCGAATCCCAAAGGAGAGAACTTACTCACATGGCACAGCTAGTTGCAAGGGAAGGTGGGCAGCCTACCCCGTGCCCAGAGTGCCTGGCTTGCACCTTGATGTGTATCACAAGGAACCCCATTTTCCAGGGTTCCTGGCTTCCCAGGTTGGGGTAGGGTTGGCCAATGAGATGCATTGGTGGAAGGCTGGAGGGCAGGAGTAGAAGAGAAAGCAAATGTGGTTTTTCCCTTTTCTGCTTTAGCTGTGTTTCCTCCATGGCTCTGCCTCCTGCCAGACGGTCCCTGTCCCTCCCTAGACATGCCCACTGTGGTCTGGCTTGGTAATATCACCTTCTCCCTTTGTCCCTTTAATCCCAGAGGTAAAGGCAGTTTCCTGATGCTGCTAATTTTGGGGTTACCTCATCTTCTGTTTGCCTTCTCAGCTCTTCCATCCCAGGTGAAACCAATTCCCTGTGTTAATTCCCTTCTTTGAATCACCTGGTGTGGTTTGTGTTTTCCTCATTGGACCCTGATTGAAACACACAAGAAGAAGGAGAGGAGGATGGATTTTTATGCATAATCAATCAGTCTCCAGAACAGTCCACCGGTCTGGCCACCAAATGTTCATATGTGCTCTTTTTCGCACACATAGAGCACTGTTTCTTAAGAGAAACAACCCAACACACCACGCTGTTTCTGAATTAAAGTCAAAGTGAAGAACCTCAGGCCTGACTTTGTCTCTTCACAGTTCAGTAACCTATTAAAAAAAGATTTATTTGCACACCCCCTGGCCCCCCACATGCACTCAATATGCAATAGTGAAGCAGGAGCAACTGCAATAAACACTCTCCAAGAGAGCAGAGAAGATAGGGGAGCACATAGTTTGGTTCTGGTCACTGGTCCAGAATCAAGGAATCTTGCAGGGCAGATATTGTGAAGACCCCTTGCCCTGGCAAGGGAATGAGTTCCTTGGTTAGATGCTGGCTCTGCTCTTTTGGAGAAAATCTATCCACTTTCCTCTACGTCCTCTGACCCTACCCTTGGAAAGTCCTTCCTGATCAACCATTATTCTCTGGAGCCATGTCTGGAGCAGGCACGGAGGAGTAAGATCTCCCTGGTAGTGGAACAGATTTTACAGCCTGCTCCTGCTTGTAGGAATTTGGGGAACCTGGGACTTGTATCAGCCAGCATTCAGTGCAAGAAACAGAAATCACCTCAGGTGTGTTAAGCAGAAAGGAATTCAATTCAGGGAAATGAGTGCTTATGAGATTATCGGCAAGGCTGGAAATACAGGAGCTCAGGAGCTGGGGCTGGGCTTCAAAATCCTGCCACAGCAGCTCTGACCTGGGGGTCCCTGCTGCTGCTGCCCAGAATTCAGGAAATGCCAGAAAAGTGCTACTAATATCACAGCAGCCCAAATCTATGAAGCTGGCAATGAGACAGTGGAATGTGGAATCGGGTGGAAACACATCTTCTGGAGCCCAATTGTCAGCTTCCGCCACCACAGAGAGGTTGGTGCCTCCCTTTCTTCTCCTTTCCAAATCTCCTACAAAAACATCTCGGAGGCAGAACTTAAATAACTCCCAGAACACTCAAAGGAAGGGAGACCAGGAAATGAACACAGGGTGTGTCAATTAGGGTCCTTCAAGGAGCAAGCACCAGGATGGGATCTGATGGGAATGGATGTGCGAGACATTTATCAGGAGGATTGTCTCTGGATGATAAAGGGGGAGAAGGCACAACGAGGCAGGGAGAGTCTTCAGATTCCAGTGTAGATCCGACATCTGTACAAGGGGAGAAGGAAGGAAGGATTGGGTAGGACAAGCCTTAGGCAGCAGTCAGTTCTAAGAACATCTTGGCCAACCTGACGGGGAGTCTTCATGCAATAGTTGCCCAGTAGAGGATCCCCACACGGGGCAGGAATGGGCTGACACCAGGCCCCATGCTGTGCTTAGTCACTGGCTGTCAACGGTATGGAGGAAGTATAGTCTTAGAGTAAATGTGGCAGGTGCTCTAGGGGCAGCTGGAGCCATCCACTGACCATGTTCCCTGCAACAGTTTCTCCTGGAGATCTGGGAGACACACCTCCATGGCCACCCCACAAGGGCAGAAGGGGGTGGAAACAGAAAGGGTCTGTTTCTTATTTCCACAGCTATACCTGGCATGGCATCCTCACCGGGTGTTCCTTCAATCACCCCTTTTCCACTCCTTCATCTGAAATAACCTGTGTGGCTACAAGCAAGAAATAACCATTTTTTTCTTGTTTTTGTCTTAGCAGAATTTATGGGGAAAAATCCATCAGCAGCATTATGTGCAAATAAAGCTATTTTAATGAAAAGTACTTTAATCTGATTAAAGAAGGCACAAAAGATCAGCTTAGATTAATATACTGCGTAATCTTTCTATTTTCTGAAAAATTCTTGGAATAGTAGTACAAACTGGCCGGCCTTATTTTCTGAGTTTTGCTGAGATGTTATGCCCCTTACAAAAGAGACATTTCTATATACACAATAAAATGCAATAATTATAATAATAGCTGGCACTTATTAGTATTTCTTATGTTCCAGGTAATTTCCCAAATGCTTTACACATATTAGCTCATTTAGTTCTCACAACGAGTGAGGTGGGATCACGGTCATCATCCTCATTTCACAATGGGGAAACTGAGAAAGGTCATGTAGCTCACTCAAGATCATGCAGCAAGTAAGTGAAATGGAATTTGGACCCTTGCGGTTTGCTGCTGAGGCGGTGCTCTGTTGCCCTGGCTACCACTCCCTGAGCCTTTCCGATGCACTGTGGGCACAGTCTTATTCAGACCACTCTGTCAGCTCACCCCTCCCCATGGAATGGGTTCTACATACAGGTCTGCAGTCCCTTATCTAGGACCTTTGAGACCAGACAGACTTCAGAATTCAAAAGCTCTAAGTTTTGAGGAAGGCAATGCAATTTACATACTATATATGATACCCCCAGTGAGGTCTGGGGCCGCACTTTACAATCAATGTAAATATTTATACCAAATGAGATAAATATAAGGAAATGTTTGTATCAGTGTGAATATTTATATCAAGGGAGATTAATGATCCTGTGTCAAGTAAGAAACTGAGCCAGGATTTGAGTCCTGGCTACAAGAACCGAGGTCTGGGTTCTGGGTACAGTCCCTCTCTGTGCTCAATTCTACCTCTATGTGCAGTGACACCGACTCTCTCTTATCAGCTGTGTACTCTGTTCCAGGCTCTATGCTTGGCATTTTGCACACCACATCTCATTAAATCTTTTCAACTGCCTTAGGAAATAACTGAGAGTCCGAGATTAAGTAATTTCCCATGGTCATATGGCTAGGGTGTGGCACAGGCAAGATTTGAATCAAGGCTTGGTGGACTTCAAAATGCCACATCAACTTTGTTTGAAAAATGGAAGCCCGATGCCTTCAGGTGATAAATTTCCAGCCCTTTCCGCACTAACATACTCAGCCCACTGTCTGTCATCGTGCTCTTGGGGCAGCTGGAGCTCTGTGCACATAATGCCCTTCATCACTGAAGTGTCTTAACATTCTTAATGTCTCAGGCAATGCCTTAGGTTACTCTCTCTGATGGCAAAGAGCAATCCCAGATCCCTCTAGAAACACCCAGCAGGGCTGCCTTCATCTTCTTGTCCCTGTCCTATTGGAAAGAAGCCCAGTGCCTCAAACGCATTAATCCATTTACATCTGTCCCAAGAGACTCAGGACATTCACCACTGACATGGTTTTGTAGCTTCACCAGTTTCACAGCCTTCCATGAAACTCTGCTGATAGCAAACAGACAAGAAACAGAACCAAGGGTGGTTTTCCTTGGTTCTCCCCTGGCTTAGCTAAGAGGCTGCTGAGGACTAAAGAGGCCTGTTCCAAGCAAGCTTCACTATAGGGTGTCCTTCATTTTGTCTGTTTTGCTACACAATTATGGCAATCATGTGGCCTGGATTTTCAGCACAGTCCAAATATATGTCATGTGTGTATTTTACATATTCTACCATTTAGTATTCACTAAATGTATTAGATACTGTGTTATTATGTATTAGATACTGTGTTAAGCACATATAAAAATGACTCATTCAGTCTCCCTGTAACCTTAGGTAGGGATGATTAAAGGGTTATTAACCCATTTTGCAGATAAGGAAACTAAGACTAAGAGAGTCCAAATTCCCATAGCTAAAGTGAACCACCGATTCAGGATTAAAGCCCCTGCTATTAACCCCTGCACCTTTGAGAGTCACTTCCACTACCCCACAGTACCTACACTTGTCATACCACGTGCCTGATCTGGGGTGTAGAAATTCTCAACTCTGTATATTATGCAACTTCTGCTCTCCAAATATTTAAACCTTACTCTGATTTCAGCTATAATTTGGTCTAATTACACTTAAAATATCCCCAAATATGTTGGCCAGTTAAATCAAATTTACTGCTGGGCAGAGGAATGCTATATTCTATTTCCATTAACTTCTTTCATCTCAAAATATGTGTGGGATTGAAACAGGTATTATTATGTTGCAAATGAGAAAAATCAAAGCACAGAAAGGTTAAGAGATACGTTCTAGCAAATTTATTTATTCATTTAGTCACTCTTTTGTGTTATATTGTGTCCCCCAAAAAGATCTGTTGAAGTCCTAACTCCTAGGACTGGTAGATATGACATTATTCGGAAACAGGGTCTTTACAGAGGTAATGAAGTTAAAGTAAGGTCATTAGGGTGGGTCCTAATCTGATATGACTAGTATCCCTTTACAAAAGGGGAATTTGGACACAGAGACAGACACACACGGAGGGAAGGTGAAGACACAAAGGGAGAAGACTGCCATGTGACTGGAGAGATGTATCTACAAACTAAGGAAAGCCAAGGACTGCCAGCAAATGTCAGAAGCTACAAGAGGCAAGAAAAGACTCTCCCCTCGAGCCATCAGAAGGAGCATGATGCTGTCACACCTCGATCTTAGACTTCTAGCCCTCAAAATGTGAGACAATAAATTTCTGTTTTTTTAAGCTACTCAGATTTTGGTACATTGTTAGGACAGCCCCAGGAAACTAATACAATCATTATTTATGAGTGTCCATTAGGTGCCAGGCACTGTACCAGACTACAGGTAGGATCAGACATAGAATTTACAATCAAGCACTTACAACAGATATTTAATCGACAATTACACAAATAAATAGTCGTGGTTTTGACACACAGTTGAAGGAGAAGAGGATTCCCTGGCACAGGGAAGCTTAGGTATTGACCTCATCTGGGGGTCAGGAAAGGCTTCCATGAAAGAAAAAGCTTTAAAGCTGAGAATGACAGGGTCTCAGAGTTTGGGAGGGGTATCTGATGGACATGAATGAATATTCTAGGGAGAGGAAACGGCTTGTGAAGTCATGACTACAAGGACAGAAAGATGGGAGCACAGGGCAAGGTGGAGGAGAGAGCGGCCGAGTATGCTAGTCAATGTCAGCGTCAGCTCGAGTCCTCTGACTCCAGCTTCCCTGTCCAACTCCCTCCTCCCACCCCACCTGAGCATTTGTCCTGAAGGATCCATACAGTGAAGGAACAGTCTTACCTAGAAGAGGTGACAATTTGCATCACAGCCTGGTTTGTAGTTGGCCACTGAGGGACCCCACCACCTGCCTTGCCTAGGTCTGAGTCAGAAGGACACCAGCTGGGAGGATTAACGCTGCTTGCTTTGGGCTTAGTTGCCATTTTCCCCAACTCAGGGGTATTGGGAAGGTCTCCTTAGTACACTCAAATGGTCTGTAGCTTCAGTTTACGGTTGTCTCTTTTTTCAGTTTCTTAGGTTTCATGACTTTGAGTTCTGCTGGTTGAGTAAAGGAGTGTCCTGGTACAATAGAAAAGGAAATGATTTATTAGCCCTATTGCCTAAGACGTGATGGCTATGGTGGCATCGAGGCTCAGTCCACAGGCCCTGGGGTTGCACATTCCTGGTTTCAGGTCTCAGCTCTTTCACTTTCACCCTGACCTTCCCTTTGGACTTTTCATGGTCAAGATGGGGAGAAAAATAATAGAAGTCTGCGTCAAATGAAAGTCCTTGTGAGGATCAAATAAAAACACTTAGCAGCGTAGCTGGCCCTGAGTAAGCACTCAACTGATATTAAATAGTATTAATATTATTGTTACTCTCATTAATTAAAACCTGCTACAATACGGGTACACTTTTAGACTTTTAGGAGAGTAGGAATGTTCACATATTCTTTGTAATCAAGATGAAGCACGGGTAAGTGATTAGTGGCTGCGATGTTAATTAACTCTCTCCAGTAGAAAGGGACCTCTGAGAACTCTGCACTTAAACAGCTGATTGTGGTACAATGAGCTCTGTTATGCAAAGGCTCTCGTTGGGAGCCCTCTGCTTTTCACTCAGAGGAAACAGAAGTTAGTAAAAAGATCATTGCTCTCCTCCTTTTTAATTAGAAAGCAGTAAGAAGATGAAAACGCATAATAAGGCTCCCCAGTAGTTAAGTGTAATTCGAATGATGTGCGCCTGGGGACTCTCTCCATCATTAATAAGATGCAGAGCCGTGTTGTGAGGAGCTCTCTTGGCAGAGCTGGGCATCACCTAGTGTTTGAATATCAGCTGTCACTTCCGAGCTGTGGGACACTTTCAGGGCACTTAGCCTTTACAGAGCCTTAGTTTCCTCAGTGGTAGATGTGATGATAATGAAACTTGCATCTCAATGTAGTTGCAAGAGTAAAGGGGGTAGTGTGATTAATGACAGTATTGACCACCATATATTGAGAATTGAACACATCCCCATACATGGTAGGCACTCCACGGATATTAGCCCTTGGCATTATTTTGGAAAAAATTCATGCATCCAGGACAGATTCTTACATGTGTGAGATTATGGGTCAGAAGAGATTAGAAGGGGGCATCAAGTAGATGGCACATTCCTTGTTTTCTGAATTGAAGATTGAACTTCAAAATCAAATAGGCTGTGTGCAATCACGAGCAGAAACATGTATCGGAAAGGAGGGTGGGAAACAGAGAGATTCTCAAGATTCTTCATCACAGCTTTCAGGTTATAGAAAAGTCTTAGCAGCAAGGGTTAAGAGGCTTAGACCACAGGAGCCAGTACTGCACAGTGGTTAAGTGAAGAAGCTGTAAACTCAACTGGATATGTTTAATTCTGTCTCTACCATTACTGTGTGACTTTAGGCAAGTTAAACTAAGTGCCTCCATATGCTCATCTGTAAAATGGGTGTAAATAGTTCTTACCTCTTGGTAGTAGTTGGTAGTTGGGTAGCTGGCACTTAGTGTAGTGCCTAGTGTGTGGCAAGCAATTAAAAATGTTAGCTATTAATAGACATAAACTGACTTGCTAAGCTAGCAACTAATTTGTTTCTGGGATTAATTAAAGGTTACAACTTGACATTTTATTATTCAACTATTAAGTCTGGTTGAAGTTAGGTTTTTAGAGTGTTCCTCCTTTGTTCTTCAACAGTTAGGTCTTCTGATCCAGGAAAGGCAGGCAGAAAGCCAAAGAGTTTGCTTCGTCTTTTCCCAAAAATTCCAGCCTTAAGGAAAATAGAGGCAATTCTGAGCTATTGAGAAGTGGAAGGGATTGGGGTGATGAAAAGCAAGTGAGGGCAGTAGAGATATTGGTGGGTCCTGGACAGGGAAGTGAACCTCAATTCTGCTTTCTGGGAGGGTCAAGACCTCGGGGAGCTTTGAGACACTAAGCTTTGCTTGAAAGCTAGTAGTTGACCTTCGTGAGACCTATAGGGAATTGGCAGCTCTGAAGTATGAGATTTGATAGGTCTTCTTGAAGGCTGACCAAGGTCTAGGTCCCGGTGCCAAGAGCAGAAGATTGTACTGCTCGAAGTAGCCCCCTGCCTCTGCCTTTCTCAGATTTGTCCTCTTTATTTTCTTGCTCAAGTCAACTGATGACTTTTCACAAAAGGGAAACTGTCAGGCACTTCTGGGCAAAGCAGGAGGGGGTGTTCTATGATCCCCTTCTAATAATAAGAGGCTGGTACCCCTGGAGTTCTGGGGTGTCTGCTATTGTATGCCTGTGGGCTGTTCCTGGATATCACTGACTTACTGCTGAGAAGTGTGGCTGGGATGATGGAATGAAATAGGAAAACAGCCTAGAGTCACTGAACCTCAGGGAGAGGGTTTTGCACTGTGCTTGCTCTTCATAGACCCAGGGTTCCTTGGATACACAGGAGAATAGGGATATTTTGTGGGTGCCGCTCTGACCAGTGGTATACGAGAGCTAGCTCTTATCAGCTGGCAAGACCTAATCATTATTTTCAGAAATTCTGCAACCTAGTCGTTAAACTGAGCTATTGAAAACTAAATAAACATACATTTAAATCAACTATATTAAAAACAAAGAAAATAAATATTCAAAACTCATCACTTTTTATTATTTTACCACATTTTTCCATTATCTATGCTTTTGAGATTACTTATGTCTATTTTAACTACATGGTGAAACTAATATACACACCTAATGTTGTGCTACTGCACATCTCTCCCCAATTCTGTGTTCAGTGAAATTGGCTATGGTGGGAATATTTATATACCACAGAAATTGGCAAAAGCTATAAAACAGGATTTTGTGCCCCCTGGAGAGCCAGTCATTAATAATCAGGGGAATTAACATAGGCCTGGGGGTTTGGAAAGTCTTGAGGAAGACCAGAAAAGAAGCCCAGGCTGTGAACCATTGTACAAGGGTGGGTATTGGGGACCTGACTATGAGATTCCCATGGTTGGAATGGGAGCTGCAGTGGTGACTGGGTGCTACAGACTGAATTGAATCCTCCACCCCACAATTCATAGGTTGAAACCCTAATCCCCAATGTGATGGTATTTGGAAAGTGAGAGCTGGCTTGGTCTCTCTCTCCTCCATGTGAGGACAGGACACAGCAGGAGGAAAGTCATCTGCAAGCCAGGAAGAGATCTCTCACCAGAGACCAAACCCTATAGGACCTTGATCTTGGACTTCCAGCCTCCAGAACTGTGAGAAATAAATGCCCGTTGTTTAAGTCACCCAGTCTATGATATTTTGTCACAGCAGCCTGAGCTGACTAAGGAAAAGAGCATGAGAACATCATAGGAAGAGTGACGCAGGGCTTGACAGGGGAGTCCAGGGGTAAGCATGGGGCCTCCAATCAGGGCATCTTAACAGGGGCATTGCCACCATGTGAAGCCCCACAGAGGAGGGAACAGGTGGCTGAAATATTTTCAGACTCCAGCCTGTGTCAGTCACCATCTAATCATGCCAGTTATTTAAGCAGAGAGAATTTAACATCATGAATTATTATCTAGGTCAAAGTTGTTATCTAGTTCTGTGAAAAAAATAATACAATTCTAAGGTTTCAAGGTGTCACAACTGCAGAAGTAGCAGCTCTTTCAGGGTTGGAGCAGCAAAGGGAAGAGATTGGAAGTTTTTGAAACTTAGAAACTCAGAGGAGGAGTGCTTTGTCATGAAACTCAGACCCTTTAGAAGGAGTGTTGCTTGGCTGCCACTGGGGTCTATGAGGAGGGGGAGAGCAATCAGCTGATTTTTGCAAATATTGAAAAAACCATATTCAGCTGTTGTTCCAGGAAGGAGATGCGGCTGCCTAGGTGACAAAGCAATGCTACCAAGGCCACCATCAGCCTAAAGGAACAGGAAGCAAACAGGAAGGAGCCAGTTGCTTCTGCCTCCTGCAGCCTCACGAGCGCCCTCTGGTGCCCCCTGTTGGCAGTGCCTATCAGGGCAGTAAGTGGAAGTGGGATTTGCAGGGAGCTCAGAGAACCCACAGCCCTGATGTGGTGTAAGGCTGCCCCTAGAAGTGGGAGGTGATTGTGCCCAGACATGGGCAAGAGCACAAAGCTCAAGGACAGCACTTCCTTTTTTTTTTTTTTTTTTGCCAAATCCAAAACTGAAAGAAGAGGCAGACTCCCTGCTACCTTGCCAAAGTGCTTCTTTGATTCTTCTAATGACAATTTAGGAAGGAAAACATTGCTTCAGCTTTCTCAAGGGTTGAAAGCTTCAGGAATGGTATTTGGAAGATGAGACAGGATTCTGGAAAAAGAACAGATGTTTGAGAGAGAAGGATCTGAAAACCAAGTGAAAGCCTTGATAAACACATGGACTGTCAGCATCTATTTCAGTGGCCCATTTAACGTAGGCTTTTGTTAAGCTATTTTTTAGTAGACAGAAATTTAGTCACCTTACACATTTGAGATTTTTATTTTTTATTATTATTTTTTTTTAAATTTTATTTTGTCGATATACATTGTAGCTGATTAATGCTCCCCATCACCAAAACCTCCCTCCCTTCTCCCTCCCCCCCTCCCCCCCAACAATGTCCTTTCTGTTTGTTTGTTGTATCAACTTCAAATAATTGTGGTTGTTATATCTTCTTCCTCCCCGCCCCCCGGTTTGTGTGTGTATGTGTGTATGTGTGTGTGTGAATTTATATATTAATTTTTAGCTCCCTCCAATAAGTGAGAACATGTGGTATTTCTCTTTCTGTGCCTGACTTGTTTCACTTAATATAATTCTCTCAAGGTCCATCCATGTTGTTGCAAATGGCAGTATTTCATTCGTTTTTATAGCTGAGTAGTATTCCATTGTGTAGATGTACCACATTTTCCGTATCCACTCATCTGATGATGGGCATTTGGGCTGGTTCCAACTCTTGGCTATTGTAAAGAGTGCTGCGATGAACATTGGGGAACAGGTATACCTTCGACTTGATGATTTCCATTCCTCTGGGTATATTCCCAACAGTGGGATGGCTGGGTCGTATGGTAGATCTATTTGCAATTGTTTAAGGAACCTCCATACCATTTTCCATAGAGGCTGCACCATTTTGCAGTCCCACCAACAATGTATGAGAGTTCCTTTTTCTCCGCAGCCTCGCCAGCATTTATCGTTCATAGTCTTTTGGATTTTAGCCATCCTAACTGGGGTTAGATGGTATCTCAATGTGGTTTTGATTTGCATTTCCCGGATGCTGAGTGATGTTGAGCATTTTTTCATATGTCTGTTGGCCATTTGGATATCTTCCTTAGAGAAATGCCTACTTAGCTCTTTTGCCCATTTTTTAATTGGGTTGCTTGTTTTCTTCTTGTAAAGTTGTTTGAGTTCCTTATATATTCTGGATATTAATCCTTTGTCAGATGTATATTTTGCAAATATTTTCTCCCACTCTGTTGGTTGTCTTTTAACTCTTTTAATTGTTTCTTTTGCTGTGCAGAAGCTTTTTAGTTTGATATAATCCCATTTGTTTATTTTTCCTTTGGTTGCCCGTGCTTTTGGGGTCGTATTCATGAAGTCTGTGCCCAGTCCTATTTCCTGAAGTGTTTCCCCTATGTTTTCTTTAAGAAGTTTTATTGTCTCAGGGTGTATATTTAAATCCTTAATCCATTTTGAGTTGATTTTAGTATACGGTGAGAGGTATGGATCTAGTTTCATTCTCCTGCATATCGATATCCAGTTATCCCAGCACCACTTGCTGAAGAGGCAGTCCCTTCCCCAGTGAATAGGTTTGGTGCCTTTGTCAAAGATCAGATGGCAGTAAGTGTGTGGGTTGATTTCTGGATTCTCTATTCTATTCCATTGGTCAGTGTGTCTGTTTTTATGCCAGTACCATACTGTTTTGGTTATTATAGCTTTGTAGTATAGCTTAAAGTCAGGTAGTGTTATGCCTCCAGCTTTATTTTTTTTGCTCAGCATTGCTTTGGCTATTCGTGGTCTTTTATTGTTCCATATAAATGTCTGAATAGTTTTTTCCATTTCTGAGAAAAATGTCTTTGGAATTTTGATGGGGATTGCATTGAATTTGTATATCACTTTGGGTAGTATGGACATTTTCACTATGTTGATTCTTCCAATCCAAGAGCATGGAATATCTTTCCATCTTCTTGTATCCTCTCTAATTTCTCTCAGCAGTGGTTTGTAGTTCTCATTATAGAGATTTTTCACCTCCTTGGTTAACTCAATTCCTAAGTATTTTATTTTTTTGGTGGCTATTGTAAATGGGCAGGCTTTCTTGATTTCTCCTTCTGCATGTTCACTATTGGAGAAAAGAAATGCTACTGATTTTTGTGTGTTGATTTTGTATCCTGCTACTGTGCTGAAATCATTTATCAATTCCAACAGTTTTTTTGTAGAGGTTTTAGGTTGTTCGATATATAGGATCATGTCATCTGCAAACAGGGACAGTTTGACTTCATCTTTTCCAATCTGGATGCCCTTTATTTCCTTCTCTTCTCTGATTGCTCTGGCTAGTACTTCCAACACTATGTTGAATAGGAGTGGTGAGAGTGGGCATCCTTGTCTAGTGCCTGTTCTTAAAGGAAAAGCTTTCAGCTTTTCCCCATTCAGGATGATATTGGCAGTGGGTTTGTCATATATGGCTTTAATTATGTTGAGATACTTTCCCTCTATACCTAACTTATAGAGGGTCTTTGTCATGAATGAGTGCTGAACTTTATCAAATGCTTTTTCAGCATCTATAGAGATGATCATATGGTCCTTGTGTTTGAGTTTATTAATATGGTGTATCACATTTATTGATTTGCGTATGTTGAACCAACCTTGCATCCCTGGGATGAATCCCACTTGATCGTGATGAATAATTTTTCGTATGTGTTGCTGTATTCTGTTTGCTAGTATTTTAGTGAGGATTTTTGCATCTATATTCATCAAGGATATCGGCCTGTAGTTTTCTTTTTTGGTTATATCTTTACCTGGTTTTGGTATCAGGATGATGTTTGCTTCATAGAATGAGTTTGGGAGATTTGCGTCCGTTTCAATCTTTTGGAATAGTTTGTAAAGAATCGGTGTCAATTCCTCTTTGAATGTTTGGTAAAATTCTGCTGTGAATCCATCTGGTCCTGGGCTTTTCTTTGTTGGGAGCCTTCTGATAACAGCTTCAATCTCCTTTATTGTTATTGGTCTGTTCAGATTTTCTACGTCTTCACGGTTCAGTTTTGGGAGCTTGTGTGTGTCCAGAAATTTATCCATTTCCTCCAGATTTTCAAATTTGTTGGCGTACAGTTGTTTATAGTAGTCTCGAATGATTCCTTGTATTTCAGATGAATCAGTTGTAATATCGCCTTTTTCATTTCTAATTTTTGTTATTTGAGTCTTCTCTCTTCTTTTTTTTGTTAGCCATGCTAATGGTTTGTCAATTTTATTTATCTTTTCAAAAAACCAACTTTTTGATTCGTTGATCTTTTGAATTGTTTTTTGGTTTTCAATTTCATTCAGTTCTGCTCTGATCTTAATGATTTCTTTCCGTCTGCTAACTTTAGGATTGGATTGTTCTTGTTTTTCTAGTTCTTTAAGGTGAAGTGTTAGGTTGTTCACTTCCCATCTTTCCATTCTTCTGAAGTGAGCATTTAATGCAATAAATTTTCCCCTCAATACTGCTTTTGCAGTATCCCACAGGTTTTGGTATGATGTATCATTGTTTTCATTAGTTTCAATAAACTTTTTGATTTCCTGCTTGATTTCTTCTTGGACCCATATGTCATTAAGTAGAATGCTGTTTAATTTCCATGTGTTTGTATAGTTTCCAGAGTTTTGTTTGTTATTAATTTCTAGTTTTAATCCATTGTGGTCTGAGAAGATACATGGGATAATTCCAATTTTTTTGAATTTACTGAGACTTGATTTGTGACCTAATATGTGATCTATCCTGGAGAATGATCCATGTGCTGATGAGAAGAATGAATATTCTGAGGTTGTTGGGTGGAATGTTCTGTAGATATCTGCCAATTCCAATTGGTCTAGAGTCTTGTTTAGATCTTGTGTTTCTCTACTGATTCTTTGCCTAGATGATCTGTCTAATATTGACAGTGGAGTGTTCAGGTCCCCTGCTATTATGGTATTAGTGTCTATTTCCTTCTTTAGGTCTAATAGAGTTTGTTTTATAAATCTGGCTGCTCCAACATTGGGTGCGTACATATTTATGATTGTTATGTCTTCTTGATGGATCAGTCCTTTTATCATTAAGTAGTGTCCCTCATTGTCTCTTTTTATGGTTTTTAGTTTAAAGTCTATTTTGTCAGATATAAGAATAGCCACTTCAGCTCGTTTTTCTTTTCTGTTTGCATGGTAAATCTTTTTCCATCCTTTCACTCTTAGTCTGTGTGAATCTTTACGGGTGAGGTGGGTCTCTTGTAGGCAGCATATACTTGGGTCCTGCTTTTTGATCCAGTCAGCCAGTCTGTGTCTTTTAATTGGGGAATTTAAGCCTTTAACATTAAGAGTTGTTATTGAAAGGTGTTGATTTATTCCTAGCATTTTATTGGTTGTTTGGTTGTCTTATGTGTCTTTTGTTCCTTGCTTTCTGATTTACTGTTTGGTTTCTTTGTTTGTTGGTTCCTTAGGTTGTAGATAGTGTTTTTGTTAGCTTGTTTTCTCTTCATGAATGCCATTTTTATTGTACTAGCGGGTTTAGATTTTTCTTAGGTTTTTATGGCAGTGGTAGTTATTTTTCAGGAACCAAACCCAGTACTCCCTTGAGGATTTCTTGTAAGGGTGGTCGTATGGTAGTGAACTCCCGCAGTTTTTGTTTGTCTGAGAAATATACTATTTGCCCCTCATTTCGGAAGGATAGCCTTGCAGGGTAGAGTATTCTTGGCTGGCAATCTTTGTCTTTTAGTATTTTGAAAATATCATCCCATTCCTTTCTAGCTTTTAGGGTTTGTGATGAAAAGTCTGATGTTAACCTGATTGGGGCTCCCTTATAGGTGACCCGACGCTTCTCTCTTGCAGCTTTTAAGATTCTCTCTTTGTCTCTGAGTTTTGCCAATTTGACTATGACATGTCTTGGAGAAGGCCTTTTTGGGTTGAATACGTTTGGAGATCGTTGAGCTTCCTGGATCTGAAGATCTGTGATTTTTCCTATACCTGGGAAGTTTTCTGCCACTATTTTGTTGAATATGTTTTCAATGGAATCTCCATTTTCCTCCCCTTCTGGAATACCCATGACTCGGATATTTGAGCGCTTGAGGTTGTCTGATATCTCTCTCAGATTTTCTTCCATGTCCTTGATTCTTTTTTCTTTCTTTTTGTCTGCTTGTGTTATTTCAAACAGCCCATCTTCAAGTTCAGAGGTTCTCTCTTCAACTTCGACAAGCCTGCTGGTTAAACTCTCCGTTGTGTTTTTTATTTCGCTGAATAACTTCTTCAGTTCAGCAAGTTCTGCTACATTTTTTTTCAGGACATTGATTTCCTTGTATATTTCCTCTTTCAGATCCTGTATACTTTTCCTCATTTCATCATGATGTCTAGCTGAGTTTTCTTGTATCTCATTCAGTTTCCTTAGAATTATCACTCGAAATTCCTTGTCAGTTATTTCAAGGGCTTCTTGTTCTATAGGATCTAGAGTATGAGATTTATTAACTTTTGGTGGTGTACTTTCTTGATTTTTTGTATTTCTGGTGTCTTTTTTTTGGTGTTTATTCATTGTTGCAGGGGGATTCACAGTCCACCGGTTTAAGACTAATGACTAACTAGGATGTTGCTGTGGTTGCCAATTTGGTATGGCTCCCGCCGTGACTGCTCAGTTGGCCTCTAGTGTCTTGTGTGTGTGGTTGCCTCGGGTCTTGGGCTTCTCCGGGGATCCACCTTTCTGGTCAGCTTGTACTGTGCTGGGCTGGTGGATCACGTACCACAGGGTGTGTGATCTCTGTTGAGCTTTCACTTTCTGTACAGGACTTCTCCCCGTTCCGTGTGCTCTGGCCCAGGCTGTTAGATCGTGCAGTGGCGACCCCACCGGGTGTGTGGTTTCTGTCGAGACTCCGCCTCCCTGGCCGCACGTCTCCCCCCTCTGTGCACACTGTGCTGGGCTGGGGCGTGTCTTCTGCACCCCTCGTCTATCAGCTGGGCCTTCAAGACCCTGCTCAGCACCGCCTCGCCCACGAAGTCTACCAGGTTTCTGCTAGGCACAGACGACCGGTCTCTCTGGGTGCCTTTGTAGCACTGTGTAGATCTTTCTCGGGTCTTGTTCACCTTTGTATCCCCCCGGTATAAACCGAGTCTAGTGCCCGCCTGCAGCCTGCTCTCCGGCAGGTTCAAGCGGACCTGGGAACTCTCCTACCACACTATTCCCAACCAGAAATTCGTTAGGCTTTTTTCCAAACTGGTGGTCGCAGAGATGGTATCTGCCTCCCAGTAACAGGAAGTTTACCGGGGCCGGAGTCCAGGGTGTGGTGGAGTGACAGTCGGCCCGCCCGTACTTCCTAGCCCTCCCAAAACTGGTCGGGACGCCCCACACCCCCAGTCCTGCCAGAGAACCGCGGAGGGAGTGGGAGAGGAGGTCGGCCCGCAGGGTCCGGAAAGCCCCGCGCCAGGCCAAGCAAATGGGCTCAGTGATGGCCGAGCAGGGCGGAGCTGCCCGCACCTGGGAAAATGGAGGCAGCACCGGGGCAGTGAGTGGCTTGGTGGTGCAGGCGGAAGCCGCGTGGGCATTCACCCCCCGAACAGAGCTGTGCCAGGGATCACTCACAGTGCTGTGCCAGGTCGGGCGCTCGCTCTGTCTCTGGTTTGTTGCCTTCCGTGTTCTCGGCGCTGCCGCCTCGGGCTGTTCAGTCGCGGCGCCGCTCGGGCGCTCCCAGGAATCTTCTTTAATGCCGGCCTGAAACCTCGAATCCTGAATAGGGCAGCTGGCCGCCTTCAGTGCGGCCCCAGCCTCCGGGATCCTGGCTGCATCCACAGCAGCCCTGGCGCCGTGTTCCCTGTTTCAAGGCTCGCTTTTGCAGCTAAGAATCAGTTCTTTTCCTGCTCCACACTTCAAAGCTGTTGCCTGTAAATGAGGCAGCCTCTCCTGCCGGGGGCAAAGTGGCGTTGAGCCCCCACGACCGGCCAGCAGCAGCAGTCCTCCCTTAAGAGATGGCCAGAGGAAGGTCCACAAGTTTCCCGGCTGCCTGAGGCCCAGTGGCCACCTTTTCCACCTCAGCTACTCCGCGCCAGCCGCCGCAGCCGCCGCCATCTTGAAACTCCACATTTGAGATTTTTAGGTGTATTTTAAGTTTCAGGCTCTTATTCCCAGCTGCCCTCCTTTATAAAAAGAATTTAAAAATCCTTATCTCGCCTTGGCATCCAGTGATTATCAACAAAACCCTAGGAGGTCACCTTTTCTGATAACAATACCTGCTTCAGTAGAGGAAAACCTTCGTCCTCTTGCAAAGTATCTCAGCAATTGAATCTGAATAGTGCAATCTACTGCTCACCTCTCCAGGGAAGGACAGGCTCCTGGGTTAAATGTTAAGGATGTGGTGGTGAGGGAGATACAGTCCCTGCCTGCAGGAGGTCATAATTTAATACAGCACAGCCAAGACAGTACTGGGAAGAGCAGTAATTCTACCTAGGGGTGCGCTAGGGGCTGGAAGAAGTTAAAAAGTGGGGAATCTGCAGAGAAAATGGAACA
Source organism: Cynocephalus volans (assembly GCF_027409185.1). Taxonomy (NCBI): domain Eukaryota; kingdom Metazoa; phylum Chordata; class Mammalia; order Dermoptera; family Cynocephalidae; genus Cynocephalus; species Cynocephalus volans. Next base: position 51,403,241 of record NC_084462.1, read on the forward strand.
TTTGTGGTAGCTCCTGAAGAACAAGTAGGAGCTTGCTAGGTATAGCAGGGAGAACATTCAAGGCAAAGAGAACTCTCATGTGTGAAAGAGGAGGACTAACAGAAAGGGGCAGAGAGGTCTCTGAAGGCAAGAGGAGGCCAGGTCAGAAAAGCATCTCATGTGCCCCGTTTAGGGATTTGACATTTATTCTGGAGGTGACGGAGAACTATCAGAAGAAACTGTTTACGTAGCAGCTGTGCAGCCACCAGTATCTCAGCTGTCCATCTGCCAAATCATAACTGAAAATAAAACCACTTTAGAAAAACTCCAAGTCCTACCAAGTCCTGACCTCCTTAAGCCTCTGCACCTTAGCTTTAGCTTTGTAACTGTGCGATGGACTTGACCGGGTCTACTATTTAACCCTGGCTTAAGCTTTCTTGCAGATGGACCAGAGCCAAAATTTGCAAGTCATGCAGCCCAGGCATGCAGAGTAGAAAGAGCCTTGACCTCCAAATACCACTCCCCCCAACCCCTGCCCCAGAACCAGTGTTCCTCCCCATAGAACCAAGGAGACCAGGATATGACCAGAACCTTTCAGAAGTGAGGGGTCCATTGTCCAGGAAGTTCCAGTGCTGAACCCCATCATTCCATATCTTACCATAAATAACCAAACTTAAAGCCTACCTAATCAAAACCTGCCCTGCCAGTGCTTCTGTGTACTGATCTGTCTCTTTAATTTATAAAAGTCTGACCTAACCGTGGACTGGGGAGACAAATTTGAGCTCACCTTGCTGGTCTCCTTGCTGGTCAGCCATGCAATAAAGCTCTTCCTTCCCACAAAAGCCAGTGTCCCAGAGTTTGGCTGTCTGTGTGCATGCGGCAGCAAGCCCATTGCTTAGTAACAGTTTCATCTGCTGTGCAGGCTCTGGCTAGTGATTAAGGTGACTCCCTTTCATGCCATGGCTGGCTAGAGATGGCCTGCATCAGAGAGAATTTATTTTTCCCAAGAACCACACTTCCTACTCCACACAGCTCATTGCACAAAAACAGTTGTAAAGGCTCAGACACAGAACTGCTGCTAAGTGGAGAACTGCATGGCTGTGGTTGGTACTCCTGCAAACATCAAGCTTTGGCTGCTCAGAGTGAGGCCTCCAACCAGCCCCTTCCTCTATTTGCTTTGGTTTGTATTAATTAACTGTTGTCTAACAAACATTTAGAAAGCACAAAGCTTAAAGCAGCCATGTCATCTCTTCTGCATTTGCAGTGGGCCTGGGGTGGCTCTGCCCCATGTGTTTCTGATACTACCCCCAGGACCAACAGGCTAGCCTGGGAATGTTCTCACAGAGAGGGCAAAGAACAAGAGGGTGATTGGAACATGTGTGGCCTTTTAAGGTCTAGGCTCAAAACCATGCACTATCACTTCCATCTCTATATTATTGGCTGAAGTAAGTTTCATGGCCAAGCCCAAAGTCAAGGCTCAGAGAAGTGCAACTTGCCCACCATGAGGCTGTTAAAGGTATGGATGAGGCACTGGAGCCAATAATGCAATCTACTACAGCCACCTTGGCGATTTCATTCTCTGGATCTTCTTCTGATTCCTTCCTCCTCATTTGGATGGGCTCTGAGATGGAAAAATCAAATTTCTAAATGGGGTTCGGGTCTCACTTCAGGCAGGCTATTGGCCATATATCTATTGTGGGGCCTTTGTACAGTGTCAATTTAGCTAATCTGGAATTACATTTCCGTGAATTCCCTTCCCTGTTTCATGGGTCCTGATTTGGGTTGGCCATGATAGAAATTTGTCCCAGATTTGAACGGTCAGTGCAGGGTTATCAGGCTCTGTTGTAACTCATGATCTTTTGGGCACAGAGTAGCAGCAAAGCCTATATCTCCTCCAGCTTGTATCAGATTTCCTTCATCAACTTCTCCGAATCTTGGCCAGTGTATCAGTATGGACAAAGGCATCAGTATGACCTGCATCACTGGGGCTGGAGGCACAGTGTGTCTCAGTTTATTCTCATGGCTTCTGTCTTGTCCTTGCATCCTCCACTGCGTGTCTGTACTTTCCTTCGGATTGACTGCACTGCTAACTTCAGCCCTAACCCCAGATGCAGAAGCAATAGCTTTACATAGATTGCTAATCAGCTTTCACAACTGTGTATGCTCTAATCCTTACAATAGATCTCATATTCTATATCACTCTTCGTGGATCTGTTTTCCTGATCAGACCCTGATACACCTGTGATTAGACTAGGTCATTTAAAGTAGTTGAAAGGTAGATTGTGGGTTGGTATCACTTATTTATTTGTTTATTCATGTTTTCATTCATCCATCCATATGTTTATTGAACATCTGCTACATGGTAATATTCTCGCTCTGAATACAGGGGTCTTTAATATAGCTTCTGTATGATAGGGTTGTTGCCCTGGAAGTGCTCACAGTCTACCGAGGGCAGTGCAATAAAGAAAGGATTACAATGCAATTTGATAATTGATACAATTAAGTGGCACAAAGTGCCATACAGGTGTAGAGGTGCACCTCGTGCTGCTTTGGGAATTAAAGATTTTTCCTAAGAAGGGTTGGATGAGCTGGAGTCTGAAGGATGAGTAGGGGTTCACCAGTTGGATAAGATGGGAAAAGGATTTGGAAATGGTCATCATTATATCCATGGATGGGAAACCACTGGAACAAGCTTATAAATGTTTGAGTAATTGCAGCAAATGACTGCAAGTTTTCCTGCACAAGTCCTTATTCAATTTGTGACTTTTCATGTCTTTGAAAAATGTTTAGCATGATTTAGCACCAACATGTTTGTTTACACATTCCACTGCAAAAGTAAACGCCACTCTCCTTCCACTCCCTACTCAATGATCTGAAGAGTCCTGTGGAAGCAGAAAGAAATATCAGGTAATGAGATTACAATGGTATCCTTATCACAGGTCCAGTCATTACAGATTGCAGAACCAGGTGTCCCTTTGGCCATCAGTGTGGAAAGGTAGCTACCATTTGACCCATGCTGCCCACAGCTTTAAGGTAGAAGTATTTCCATGAGAAGACATTGCTATCCCACTCGCACGGCACATATTCTCTGGTATGAAACCCTAAGCTTTGGTCTTCAAACAGCTGGCCACGAGCCTAGTTTTCTCTCTTCCATTTAGTGGTTCTCTTCCATTGCTGTGTTTTCCTCTGGCCATTCCAGCTGCCCCCATATCACACACAATGGCCATGCTGCCAGAGATGGCCCTCTCAACATGTGCTATAAGGTGCTCTGAGCATTGGCACTAGCAGACCAACCTCTCACAGACACTTCTGTGAATTTAAGGGCTTTTATTCCCTTCTTCTTACTAGCAGTGTAACTTCAACAAGTTATTTAAATTCAATGCCTCAACTGTCTCATATCAGGATATTGTTTCTGGATAATGATTGTGCCCACATCATTGGGTTGTTGGGAGGATGAAGTAAATTACTGCATATAAAGTGTTTAGAAGAGTGCCTGGCTTATCTGGTGAAGCCTCTAGAAATATTAGTGTTGTTATCACAACTATCCTCATCATAATCTCTTTTTGTTCCCTTGTTTACTGTGCTCACCCACATCAGCAGCTAGAACAATGGAATAACACTGGGCAAAGCGATGAATAACTGGAATAGAGATGTGAAAGAACACAAGCTCCTGTAGTCCTAAAACACAATGTGTCTAGTGAGACAAAAGGCTAATTAACACTGCGGAGAACTGATCGTGAGGCCATTCAAGTCTCCTGTGGAAGCATCGACCAAGCTTTTTAGATGGCAGACTGTCTTGTCTCCCTTGCCCTTTGCAAAATGCACTGTATTTGTAGAAAGTCTTAAAAACCAAATATTCTGTGACCATAAAATATCATGGCATCAATAATGGCTCTAACCCAGAAGGAAACAATCAATGTGAAACTTAGTATTAAATCAGGGCTAAGCATCTGAAGGTGGAGAAGGAAAGAGTCTATAAACTGTGTCAAAATAATGGGTTTCACCAAAAGAGAAACCACATCATGGAAAGATGACAGCAGTGCAGATGTTGAACTGTATAAGAAAAAGAAAAAGAGGGAGAGAGAATTTCACTGACAGTGAGGCAAAGGATTTGCTGATATGAGGGGGAAAAAAGAAAAAGAAGCAGGAGAAAGCAGCAGAAGTGTTCAAGGGAGAACTGAAGTTTCCAACGTCACCTGTGGGCGTGTAAAGAAAGAAGGAGGCCACGTGTGTCCCAGAACTCAAACTGGGAGGGACAAGAAGCAAAGCTCAGGCAGAGAAAGGCCTGGATGAGATCAGATCAGAAGCAGTATTAGATCCTCCCATCCAGAAGTGAGGAGCTGGGAGAAAAATTATCCTAGAAAGCCAGCCCTGAAAAATCAAAGGCTAAGGTGCTTTGGAGACAAAGGAAAATGGCTTTAAGAATTCATAAAAGAAAAAGTATGTGGTAGGGAGAAAGAGTTCTCAAAAAAAAAAAAAAATGTGTCATGAAAAGAACTCGCTGAGAAATAATGGCTCCATCCAACAATATTTATTGAGTGCCTATAATGGGCCACATGCTGAGGTCTGTGCTGGACTCGCAGACTAAACAACAATGACCCCCACCACCATAATCATGATTATAGGCCTCAAAAATTGGCCATAGCTAGTAATGCACAGCCCAAAGTGTCTACTTTTCCACTGGTTTTACAGACAATGTTTTATTCAATCCTTACAATAGCCCCGTGGGGTATAGAGGGCAGATATTATTATTTTAATTTCACACACGAGGAAGTTCAAACTCAGGGCAATGAAGCGAATGGCCCATTTGGCACAGAGGCCAAATGCACAGTAGGACTAAAGACCCAGCCTCCCACTGCTGCCTCCGGCCCCTGTACCATCCACCCCGCTGCCCTATCCCGGGTTACCATTTGTGTCGGTTAAACCCAGGGCATTTCCTGTGATACTTATAAATCTATATTTCTATTTTTTACTTCCTGAACATTATTCTTCTAAGAAGCCTGAGGCATTTTACGCATTTTAAATTCTGATTCATTCAATCCTCCGTGGGAGACAGAATGACACATAATTCCCAAGTGGTAGGTGCTTAATGGAAAAACAGAAATACAGCGATTTACATTTCCTTATAAAAAAAAAAAACCTCTGACCTCCTGGTATGAAAGTAAATGTAAATTAGTAGTGAAATGAGGTTAGAACCAATAATGAAGTCAGAACATAATGAGAGAGTCCCAAGGAAGAACTGGAATACTGGTATTCAAAGCTGTTTGCCCAGAGGGTCCCAAGGCCAAGAACATGGAAGGAGGGCCTGACCACACAGAGCTGTCAAATAAACAGGATCAGAGGAATGTCCAGTTGGACATAATCCTGGAAAATCCGTCTTCACAATATGGACGGTTTTTTTTCTCTTCTTGTAATTGCATTTTTCTTGCCACAGGGTATAAATTAATTGATCTGGTTTGTCAGAAGCTCCTATTTTCAGGGTTCTCTAGAAGTCTTGCCTTCCTAAGTAAATGGGTTTGTTTTCACAGGGTTGTTGTGTACTTCCTGCGAACTAGATCTGTTTCAGAAAAGGAAGTAACATGAACATTAACATAAAATTATTTCTTTTTCTAAAAATCCCTATTTTTGACTGATTTCATTTACTTAGAGGAGCAGCAGCAATCTGGATGGCTGCTTCCCCTCCTCTCTTCCTTCAGTGAACATCTCTTCCTCCAGGGGGGCAGCGTTGGATCCCTGGATTTCTGCATTACTCTCCTGTGTGCGTGCAGAGGGGTCCCCAGTGTGACCCACTCTGACCCATTCTCCACACTACCTCTGGGGAGAGCATTTTAAAATGCAACTCTGCCCATGTCATTTCTTTCCTTAAAGTATCTCAATGGCTCCTCATTGTCTTTAGGATAAGCCTCAGGCCCGTTAATTTGGCTTACAAAACCCTTCAATTTCTGACTCTGCCTTTATCACCAGTCCCATTTTTAAAAAACTTCTAATTGACTTACATTCTTGATACATGATGCTCACTTTTACTTCCATGTCTTTGCTCATCTGACTGGAACAACTTTTTCTTTTTTCTCTACTTTCTTAGGCCTGTGAGCTCCTACACATCCCTCTTAGAGATACCCCACCTACTTGTCGCCTACTTTTCTATCTCCCACTTATCATACTAAATTTTAATTTTCTATTTCCTTATCTATTTCTTCTCCTAGAGCATGACTATCCAATGTATCAAGTGCCATATACGTGATTTTAGATTTTCTAGTAGTCACATTTTTAAAAAGTAAAAATTAACCCCCAGGTGATTGACCCCAGGTTAGTCGTGAGGCAAAAGAAATGAATTAAAGGAGAACTCTCTAGCTTCAGTTTTCATTGAAGACGTGAGCTCAGAGCAACTTCAGATTCTCCTTCTGAGTGACAGGAGGTTTCATACAGTGAGATTACAAAGAACAAAAATCTCTTCGGTAACTTTATTTGCAGAAAGTTTCCCCAATATTTAAATGTCTCTGCGATTCTGGATTCCATCCAGACACCAGTATGGCACTGTCAGGCTTAAAAAAAAAAATGGGATTTCAGTGTCAGGCTGGTCCCAAAAGGGAAAGAAATTTCAGAGATGTGACAAGGGTTTAAACAGTTTCTTTGGGGAAGATGTAAGAGCTTTGAACACTTCTGCAATATGCTTCAAAAGGAGGGATTTTGACATCTAATTGCTTTTGGCCTTGGTTTGGGTTATGTTAGAAGGATGCAGAGGCAGGTGATAAAGACACACCTGATTGACCTACTCACCCTTTGTATGGAAAGAGGTGCTCCCACCGTGATAACCCTACAGCACTGCAGCCAGGAGAGAAAGGGCAGGGAGAAGGAGAGGGGATGTGGAAGGGCCTGGAGCCCTGGAAAAATACACTGTGGGGCTGAAGAGACTGTGGCCACATTGACAGTTTATTTGGAACAAAGTGCTTACAAATAACCGCCTTTTGCCGAGCACGTATAACTGGTGGACAAAGATGGAGAGCTTGTTACTGCTGGAAGCAATGCCAGGGAGATGACCAGTTAGAATCCTGACCTGGATTCTTGTAAGAGAGTGTAGCAGGGTTGTCTCTCAGCCAACCCCAGCTATGCTCTCCCTGGCTGGAGGCAAAATTTCAGTGCCTGCTTGAAGCTCTGAGAGTCTCCCTGCCAGTCATTCTCAAACTTCAGCTTCTAAAACTTGAAGAGTCCAAAAGGAGCAAGAGCTTTGTCTCATAGCATTGTCCAAAGCTACAAAACTCTCTGACACTCCTCTGCATTTACTGCTCTGTTGCTAATAGCAAAACAATCCATATATTCTCATCCTCAGGAAATCTATTCAATTCTTTCTTGGAGGGACAGGACATGTCAGCTTGCCTTTACCCACCAATCAGCACCTGTTGAAGATGGGAGAGGATTTAGCTATGTGAAGAAGCAATGCCTAAAATCTTCAACCTCCCTCCCCAGACCAGTGTGCTATGGTTGCATAGTTGAGCTAGAGAAGCAGTTAAGTGGGAGATTAGCTGAATTGTTGCCATCATCAGATAGGCTTGTGTCTAGAAAGTCACTTCAACTAAGGAGAAAATCTGGGGATGGGCTGGGGAAGACAAGAAAGGGAAAATGAAAAGATGTTGTGTCTACCTCTATGTAGTGGATGCTGTGGTATGCTACTCAGGGCTTGACTTTGGGACAAAGGCACTCCCCCCCCCCAGCTGCCCAGAGTGATTTTAGTGTGGGGTTTCAATGGCCAGCCCCATTGCTTCAATTCAGGACAATATGGAGGGCCATCCTAGCACTTGAGCTCCATGAGGGACTGGCAGAGGCATTTGTTTAGACTGCACAGCAGTGCCATTCATCCCTCTGCACAGTGCTGCATCCAGCCACTTTTCCCTCTAGTGCTGGAACAGATCATCATTGCTTCAGCTGAGCAGCAGATGAAGTAGTTGGCTTGAGATAAGAGTCCATGATATAAGAAAAAATAACCAACTTCAAGTACTAGAATCAACTTCATTCAAGAAAGATGTTTGTAGGAACCCAGCCTTATTAAGGTAGTGAAATATTTAGGTCTTCCAAGTTATGCTGACATTCTGCAGCATAAAACATGACACGTGGAATGCCTTTGTCTGGTTGGGAATTCATGTAACTTAGAAGTGTGTATAGTGCGATTTACACTTATGTATATGTCACTCTCAATAGACTGTGGGATCCTTGGAAGAAGGGACTGTGACTTGTCATGCAGCCCCTGTTTTTGGTGTGTAGGGTCTGGCACATATAGGTGCTCAGTATTTGAACTGAACCTGAAGGCATTACTTATCCCTTGTCCATTCTTGAACATCAGTGACCTTTCCCATAACCTGCCTTTGACTGCCCAAACCTTCTTGATGCCAGTGACTGTTCTTGCCTTCCATTTAGCCACAGTCATTAGTTCATTATTTTAACAGCTACTTTTTAGGCATCTCATCTGTCCCAGGCACTTGGGAGACCAAGATACACAAGACAGACACAAGTTTTCATCCTCATGGAACTTGCATTCTAGAAGAGACTAGAGATAAAGTATTACAAACATTACTAGTTGTGGTAAAGCCCTCTAATGCATGCACACTGGGCAAGGATACAAGACTGAGTCTCAAGCTTCTCTGGGAGCTTGGCAAAGGCTTGTTTTGGGAAGGGTGAGTAGAGTTAGCTTGGAGCAAGGGGAAGAGGGAGAGGCACTCCAAGCTTGTGTGCACATTGGGGACCTGAGTGGGTGGCTGGGGCATGGGAGATACAGAGGGGGTGGATCCAGGCTGCACTGGGGAGGTAGGAAAGTGACCACTGGTTCAGAGCAATGCTAAGGATTTTGGATTTTATTCCCAGGGCAGAGGTTGAAAGGTTGAAATGCATTGAAAGGTTTTAAACACGACAGTGACATGCCCAGATTTAGGTTTTCTGAAATATTGTGTTGGTTCCTGCATTGTACAATGCTAAGAAGAGATCTGGGAGATTAATTAACAGACTACCTCAGTTGTCTTAAGAGAAAGATTATGGTGACTTCAGAGCAAATGAATTTTAGAAATATTTGGAAGGGCATTAGTGAAGATTTGGAGCTGGATTGGATCTGGAAAGGAGGGGTTTGGAGATGGACACTTAACATGGTCACATCTGGGGCCATTTTTTCTCAAGTAATTGTGTAACTTCCAATTCGTAACTTCTTGTGGTTGTAGAAATGATGCTATTCAATGTCATAAGTAACAAGCACACATTCCTTCACATGAAAAGTATTCTTTGAAATTAGATAATCTACAGCTTCAGGAAGACAGGGTATCTACACAGCCTGAATTAATGTAAGGGCTGGAAAAATGATCAGAATAGCACATAGGGTACAAGAATGTTGCCTGCATTGGCCTATTGAGGCATGAACATTAGGCCATCTAGCTACATTTTTGCTATGTGAAAGAGAAGGCAACCTCATCCTTGTAGACTGGTTAGAGTCACAGAAGTCAGCTAGAGAATGGAAAGCTTTCAATTCTAGTTTTCCAATTATTTTTAAATTTAAGAAATATTCACCTCTTGTCTCTCTTCAGCATCATTTACAATTATGAAAGTCAGAAGGGGAATAGCAAAAATGAAATTCTACTTCACATCACTGAAAATTATAACCTTTACCACCCAAAACGTATAACTTTCTGTGTCTACGCAGGTTCTAAAAGCCACTCTATTCCTCTGTAGCTATGATAAAGGAGCCATACAGAACAAGATAAACAGGAGCAGGCTGATTATAGCTTCTTATTCCAAACACTCTGCACTGATGTGTCAAATTATATAATGTATATATCAGTTCAACAGGTGTTTAAAGACCAAATTATATGCAGGTAAAAATTTATGAAACAGTGGAAATCATCAGTAAGAGAGAACTATCAGTAAGAACTTCACTATAGGAACTCCACTGGAGCTGCCCAGGAAAATAACAAAAATATGGGCAGCTGTGACTCTTGGATTCTTCTTGAAACTAGTGGCAGCATGAGAAAGGGTCCAGAGGGAAATGTGGGAGTCCTAAACTGTGAGGCTTTGGAATCCTGGCCTCAGGTTCTTCATCTGAAAACTGGTCATTGAATTGCCAGAGACACTTCAAGGTCCCTTCCATTTCTGGGATTCTGTATTTTACTGTGAGAATTGTCTTGTTCTCATAGGACACACTGGAGCTCACACATTGCAGGGAATCTGCCTCTCTGAAAGTCAAAATTGCTTTGGGAACTGGTTTAACTCCCCCCACCCCCACTGAAGTTTCTGGCAAAAGCTTCACAATAAATGAAATCACACTGTTCAAAGAGACAAAGTATTTCTTGTTTCTATTTTAAACAAAACACAGATTCATCAGGATACTGCTCAGAAACAATGTTTTAAACTTTAGGTTTTCCCAAAAGATCTGTTTGCAAGAATGCACAGGGTAAAAAGATGTTGATAGAGACACCAAAAAATTCTGTCACTCCCTCTAAGGACATTGCTGACACAACCCGAGTGAACCCTGGAGGCATGCTATCAACTCCCATCAACCATGAAAAGTGAAACTCCTCAGGAACAATGAAGAGCAAACCACCACCTCTTTGGCTGGCAGAGCCCGGGGAGTGGCCTGGTGTGACCCACTCTCCCCATGGGCTGGGGACCAGCCTAGGGAAATTGCATCTGAGACACTGACTCCCACGAGAAAATCCCTGACGTAATTGTTTGTTAGAGTACGTATCCAAAATACAAGTCAAAGGAAAGCATTCCTGATTTTTCCATTCCTCAGCAGTGTTTTGGCATGGACTTTTCCTCATTTGCTCCAAAGGCCCAAACTTGACAACTGATTTTCATGACATCATGCTAAATTAACCTCTCATTTGAGGCAGCTGCTTTCTGTGATTGGAAGATTGGGAGAAAACAAAACAAAACCTAGTATGTCAGGGGCTATATGTAGGCCAGGACTTAGCTTCCACCATAGGTCCATCTGCCTCCAGGACTGAATCTTATCTGATCATTTCCATGGCAACAGCTGTGGGATTAGAATAGGATGAAGGTTTAGGAAGAGTTGCTGGAATTCAGTCCTAGACCAGTGAGGATTATTTAACGACACACTTGTGTTGCCATGGAAACACGAGTTTACAAATCAGGCAGGATTTTTGTAGCTCAGTATTATATTCTTAGGGCTGCTTCAAATCCCCCAATTCCATCTCCCCTTCCAAGAGGGGTGGGGGGGAGTATCTCACCAGACACAATTTTATTCTCCAAATACTTTCAATTTTAATTTTCGAGGCAGAAATGTAGATAGACTAAGACCAGGATCAAAGTAATTGTTCTTAAAATGCTTTTCTGTTTTATATTTTAAAGCAAAATTCGGTTTAGTCTAAAGGAAGAGAATCTCAAACATGTGATAAGAAATATACAAGAGTTAATTAAGTCTCATATATATAAGTCCAAGCCAAAATCATGCTGATTAAAAAAATTAGCATCCATTTCTTGTAGGGTCAGTCAGCCCTGGACTTTTTAACTCATCTAAGAGCAAGTTAATGTCAGGAAATCAGCAATACTTCATCTTTGAGCACTGTTTGAGAATTTACAAATGACTTTCACCAACAATAACTTGCTTGATTTCACAACAAGCTTATGCAGAAGGAAGGGCAGGAGTCAAGATGCATGTTTAGAGATGAGACACTGTGGTCTGAAGAAGTCGGACAGCCTTTGCTCATTTCCCATGATTTTTTTCAGCTCTTTGGTGTTTTGACAGGAATACCCATTAAGGACTCCAGTGAGAACTTTAACTCCCTACAGTGTTACTCACAGACTTCCTCAGAAATGAACTCTTTTTATCTTTTCTTGCCTGTGTTTCCTCAAATCCCCCATCCTCTTGGAGGAGTGAAGTCTTAAGCACATTCTCTGGGCTGGGAATCCCTATGATTTCTCCTGCCTCCTACTTCTGAAGAGGGGTGTGGGAATCATTATTACAGCATGTCTTAGACCATGCGTGTACGGGGGCCACTTGAATGTGGCAGAAATGGGCAGAATGAGAAAAGCTGGGCTTAGAACCAGTCCCATTTCAGAGGTGGAGCAGGTCAGACCCAACTTTCAGACTCTAAGAGAAAGTCCATGGCCACAGCCAGGGTGAGTAATGAGGCTACAGCAGGAGCAGGAGCTGGCATGGGGTGTCTGACAGGACCTCTGATGGGGACTGTCTCTGACCATCTAAGAATCCAAAGTCATTGAGATAGGATGTACTGTTTCCATAGGTTTGGGTTTTAGGACACACCTCTGGGTTTCAAGCTGCTCCCTGAGGTCTCAGGGCCCGCCTCTTGGCCCTCTCCTAGAGAAGAGTCATGTTGCTGGTTGGACTTATTTTTGGCACCAAGCAGAGAGATTGAGACCATAAGGGGTGGACTTATGCAAACCCAGTGGCTGAGCATGCTCAGTAAAAGGAATTTATACAGGCTTATTTGACCTCAGTGACTGAAGATGCTCAGTGGACGGTGTTTATACTTTGAATGACCTTCCACTAGGGGCGATAAAGAGCACAGAATATTTTTGAATATGTCTGGTATATGTGATAGGATTTGACCAATGAGCATGCCCCCAAAACAGACCAACTGAGGATGTGCAAGACCTTAGTTGAATATTCATTAGGTAACATGAATATGTATTAGATGGCAAAATTATAAAAGCTGAATCCTGGCAGAAGGCCAGGCTGTTGCTCACCTTCTCTGGGGCCACCCCCTACTTTGCCTGTGGAGTGTGTATTTCTTTCTTTTTGTATCAGACTTACTTTCAGAAAGTAGCTGCTCACACTCTTGAGCCAGCCTGCATTCTATACTGAACTTTAAGTGTGTATTTCTTACCTTTGTGTTAAACTTGGTGTGGGCCCTGCTCAGTCTGAAGCTAGGCCGCACTCTCTCTGTGAAATCTGTATCTCTTAATTGTTACATTAAACCTGTTCACACTTTCTACCATGACTCTGTTCTTGAATTCTTTCCAGTGACAGAGTTAACAACCTGGTAAGACAATGGGGTGGGATGAGGTTGGCCATCTGGCCTCCCCAGACCCTCTCCTCTGGTATCATCTTGATACCCACAGTCCTGCAGGGAGAGCTGGGAGGCTGGGAGAAGCAGAGAGGGGTGAGACTGATGTAGCAGAGGAGCTCAGCACATCACCAAGATGCAACCATGGTAGAGGTTTAGGAACATTAGATGGGTACTATGCTGAGACCCTTACTGGGTTCAAGGCCAGTGGGACCAGCCACCAGGAGGAATTTATGCTGAGTCTCTAAGCACTGCACTGGGACTTTTAGGACTGGGCTCAGAGGCTGGTGGTACTGTACCCAGAGCAGGGATGGACATAGCCCAGCTGTGGAAAAGAGACATGCATAGAGGTTGGGTGAGAAATGGCCACACCAGGGTACCACAAATCCCAGTGGTGTGCAGCCTGGATGCAAGTCAGACCCACCTGTGATTGATTCTAGTTCTACTGAATGCTGGAAATGTAATGTCAGCCAGTTACCTCATTTCTCTAACCATCTGTTTTCTCCTCTTTAAAGTGGGAGATAATTACAGTCCATATATCATTGGGTTGTTTTAAGAATTGACTAAGCTAATTTTTACTAAGCACTTGGCACAATGTGTAAAACCTAGTCAATATTTAACATATGTGTAGGTGCTGAGATTCTTACTTCATGCTATTCAGAAGAGTAAAGGGTCAGAGCTGGAGCAGATTTACAGAGAAAACATCCCAATGAGGTTGCAGACCTGTTGTTTTGTTTGGTCCACAGAGTGTTTTAACCTTTTTGTAATTAGTTGCCAACATTTAAAAATTGGAAAGTGGGGCATCACGGAACCCTGAGTCGTGCATGGCAACAATCTGCTGTAACCATTTGAGGGTCTCCTGTGAGCCCAGTCTCCCAGGCCTTCTGCCCATGTCCAAGTGCCTGCATGGCCCCTATAGCATCTGAGATCATGACCCTAGTCCAGACCAGCTCCCTCATTCTATAGCTGAAGCAACGTGTGTCCAGTGCTGCTCCCCCACCCAAAGACCCCTGACCTCCAGCCCATCTCAGGTTGGCAGTGGCAGAGCTGAGCCTCCAACCTGCATATTGAGAATGGAGGTAGGAGTTTAATCTGATCAAAAGCTTAAGAACAAGGAATATTCTCTTTTCATATGATGTCACGGCTGGGCCACTGATAATGTTAATGATGTATCAAAACTCCATTCTAGCAAGGGCTAGAAGTTGACCCTGGAAGAATGTACTGTGGTAAAGGGAACTGGAATCAGGCCTGCTTCCAACAGCCTGAGTGTAAGACAAGTGGGTCTGATTCTGACAGTGTCAGTGTGGTCACCCTTAGGCCTGCTTGGGGTTTTCCATTCCACAGACAGCCTTTCTTAACAGTAACAGCCCTCTTAGAAAATTTCCAGTATACGATATATTGTTGTTAACTGCAGTCCTTACGTTGTACATTAGCTCTCTGGACTCATTCATCCCACATAACTGCAGCTTTGTACATTTTGACATTGCCTCCCTATCTCATCACCTTCCCACCTCCCCAGCCCCTGGTAACCATTCTTCTACTCCCTATTTCTATGAGTTTGACTATTTTAGATCCCATATATAAGTGAGATCATGCAGTATTTATCTTCATGTGCCTGGCTTATTTCACTTAGCCTTATGTCCTCCAAGTTAATTCATGTTGTTGTCAATGACAGGATTTCCCTTCTTAGGGGTGAATAATATTCCATGATCTATGGAATATATATATTACCATATATAATATATATACCATATGTACAAATACCACATATATTTGTGTATATATATACATACCCATAGGAGTCCCCACCCACCAACAGAGGCCACAGCTGCCTCAGATCCCCTGGGACCAGAGGCAGCAGCAGAGCTGCAGAGTTCCTGATGTCCTCCATGCCTGCGGGACCCTTAGGCCACCAGCCAGGTGAGTTCCCACCTCCTGAGAGAGGCCACAGCTGCTGCAGACTCCCCAGACTGAGGCAGAAATAGGAAGGTGAGCATCAACAAAACTCCCTGATATTGCTGCAGGCACCAGGATGGAACAAGTAGACTGTGATAGCCTTACCCACAATGACTAAACACCAATGGAGAGATACTAGAAATATGCAAAACCAAGAATGTACAACACCTCCAAAGGAATACAACAACTCTCAAGTTCTATACCCTGTGGAAGAGGAAGTCCTTGAAATGACTGAGAAGAAATTTTGAGCAACAATCCTAAGGAAATTAGAGCTACAAGAAGACTTAGTTAGAAAACACAATGAATGGAAAAAAAGTATACAGGACCTGAAAGAGGAAATGTACAAAGAAATGAATGTCCTGAAAAAGAATGTAGCAGAGCTTGTGGAACTGAAAGATTCATTCAATGAAATAAAAAACACAAGAGAGAGCTTAACCAGTAGGCTAGATCAAGCAGAAGAGAGAATATCTGACCTTGAGGATGGCTTGTTCAAAATAACACAGGCATACAACAACAACAACAACAACAACAACAAAAACAAAAAAAAAAAAGAAAAAGGAATTTAAAAACTTGAAGAAAATCTAAGAGAGATAACAGACAACCTCAAGCACTCCAATATCCAAATCATGGGTATTCTAGAGGGGGAGGAAAAAGGAAATGGCATTGAAAACATATTCAACGAAATAATAGCAGAAAACTTCCCAGGTATAGGGAGAGATACAGAACTTCAGATACAGGAAGCTTGAAGATCTCCCAACATATTCAACCCAAAAAGTCCTCTCCAAGAAACATTATAGTCAAATTGGCCAAACTCAAAGACAAAGAAAGAATCTTAAAAGCTGCAAGAGAGGAGCATCAAGTCACCTATAAGGGAACCCTTATTAGACTAACCTCAGACTTTTCATTAGAATCCCTGAAAGCTGGAAGAGAATGAGATGATATTTTCAAAATACTAAAAGACTAAAATTGCCAGCCAAGAATACTCTACCCAGCAAGGCTATCCTTCTGAGACAAAGGACAAATAGTACATTTCCCAGACAAGAAAAAACTGTAGGAGTTCACTACCACACAACCAGCCTTACCAGAAATTCTCAAGGGAGTACTGGGTCTGGTACCTGAAAAATAACCATCACTACCATGAATACTCAAGATAGAACAAAACCCACCAGTAAAATAAAATGTTAACAATAAAAACAGGAATAAAAAGTTTATCCGCTATTCCAAGAAACCAGCAAACACAGAAGACAATCAGTAAATCAGAAAGAAAGGAACAAAAGATATTTAAAACTTCCAAACAAAAATCAATATAATGCCAGGACTAAATCAATATCTTTCAATAATAATTCTTAATGTAAAAGGTTTGAGTTCTGCACTCAAAAGACACAGACTGACTGATTGGATTAAAAAGGTGGACCCAATAATATGCTGTCTTCAAGAGACCCACCTTACCTGTAAAGACACACACAGACTAAGAGTGAAAGGATGGAAAAAGATATACCATACAAAAAGAAATGAAAAAAAGAGTGGGAGTAGCTATTCTTATACCAGATAAAATAACTTTAAGCCAAAAACCATTAAAAAAGATGAAGAAGGCACTATATAATGATAAAAGGATCTATCCAACAAGAATACATAACAATTATAAATATTTATGCACCCAACTTCAGAGCAGCCAGATTTATAAAGCAAGCACTATTAGACCTAAAGAAAGAGATAGACACTAATACCATAATAGCTGGGGATATGAATACCCCACTCTCCACATTGAGCAGATCATCTAGGCAAAAAGTCAACAGGGAAACACAAGACCTAAATAACACTTTAGACCAATTGGACTTGGCAGGTATATAGAGAACATTTCATCCAATGTCAGAATATTCATTCTTCTCTTCAGCACATGAAACATTCTCCAGGATAGACCACATGTTAGGTCACAAATCAAGTCTCAACAAATTCAAAAAATTGAAATTATTCCATGTATTTTTTCTGACCACAACAGATTAAAACTAGAAATCAATAATAAACAAAACTATGGAAATTATACAAATTCATGAAAATTAAACAACATTCTACTTAATGACATATGTGTCCAAGAAGAAATTAAACAGGAAATTGAAAAATTTATTGAAACTAATGAAAGTAATAACACATCATATCAAAACCCGTGGGATACTGCAAAAGCAGTACTAAGGGGGAAATTTATTGCACTAAATGCTTACCTCAGAAGAATGGAAAGATAGCAAGTAAACAACCTAACACTTCACCTCAAAGAGTTAGAAAAACAAGAACAATCCAAACCCAAAGTTAGTAGACAGAAGGGAATAATTAAGATCAGAGCAGATCGAAATGCAATAGAAACCCAAAAAACTACACAACAGATCAATGAAACAAAAAATTGTTTTTTTGAAAAGATAAATAAAATTGACAAACCATTAGCAAGGCAAACTAAAGAAGAGAGAAGACACAAATAACAAAAATTGGAAATGAAAAAGGTTATATTATAACTGATACTTCATAAATACAAGGAATCATTATAGACTACTGTAAACAACAATATGCCAACAAATTTGAAATTCTGGAGGAAATGGATAAATTTTTGGACACACACAAACTACCAAGACTGAGCCAAGAAGAGATAAAAAATGTGAACAGACCAATAACAATCAAAGAGATTAAAACAGTTATCAACAGTCTTCCAACAAAGAAAAGTCCAGGACTGGATGGCTTCACAGGAGAATTCTACCAAACATTTAAAGAAGAATTAATACCAATTCTCTGCAAACTGTTCCAAAAAATTGAAACAGAGGCCACTCTCCCAAACTCATTCTATGAGGCAAACATCACCCTGATACCAAAGCCAGACAAAGATACAATAAAAAAAGAAAACTACAGGCCAATATCATTGATGAATATAGGTGCAAAAATGCTCAAGAAAATTCTTGCTGATAGAATACAGCAACACATACATAAAATCATACACCATGATCATGTGAAATTCATCTCAGGGATGCAAGTTTGGTTCAACATATGCAAATCAATACATGTGATACACCACATCAATAAAATCAAACACAAAAACCATATGATCATCTCTATAGATGCCGAAAAAGCATTTGACAAAATCCAACATTAGTTCATGATAAAGACTCTCTATAAGTTGGGTATAGAAGGAAAGTATCTCAACACAATTAAAGTCATATATGACAAACCCACTGCCAATATCATCCTGAATAGAAAAAAATTGAAAGCCTTTCCCTTAAGAACAGGAACAAGACAAGGATGCCCACTCTTGCAACTCCTATTCAACATAGTGTTGGAAGTACTAGCCAGAGCAATCAGGGAAGAGAAGGTAATAAAGGGCATTCATACTGGAAAAGTTGAGGTCAAACTGTCCCTGTTTGCAGCTGACATGATCCTATATATAGAACAGCCTCAAGACTCTACAAAATAACTCTTAGAGTTAATTAACGATTTTAGCAAATTTGCAGGATACAAAATCAACACACAAAAATTAGTAGCATTTCTATATTCTAACAATGAACTGACAGAAAATGAAATCAAGAAGCTTGCCCATTTACAATAGCCACCAAAAAAATTAAATATCTAGGAATAAATTCATCCAAGGATGCGACAACTCTCTATGATGAGAACTACAAACCACTATTGAGAGAAATTAAAGAGGACACAAGTAGATGGAAAGATATCCCATGCTCTTGGATTGGAAGAATTAACATTGTGAAAATGTCCGTACTACCCAAAGTGATCTACAGATTCAATGCAATCCCCATCAAAATTCCAGGGATATATTTCTCAGAACTGGAAAAAATAATCCTAACATTCATATGGAAGAACAAAAGCACATGAATAGCCAAAGCAATCCTGAGCCAAAAGATAAAGCCAGAGGCATAACACTACCTGACTTTAAACTACTCTACAAAGCAATAGTAACCAAAACAGCATGGTACTGGCATAAAAACAGACACACAGAACAATGGAACATAATAGAGAATCCAGAAATCAACCCACACATCTACGGCCATCTGATCTTTGACAAAGGCTCCAAGACCACACGCTGGGGAAGAGACTGCCTCTTCAGTAAATGGTGCTGGGAAAATTGGACATTCATATGTTTGAGAATGAAACTAGACCATACCTCCCACCATTTACCAAAATCAACTCAAAATGTATTAAAGGATTAAATATACAACATGGAACAATAAAACTCCTTAAAGAAAACATAAGGAAAACACTCCAGGAAGTAGGATTGTGTACAGACTTTATGAATATGACCCCCAAATCACAGGCAACCAAAGGAAAAATAAACAAATGAAATTATATCAAACTAAAAAGCTTCTGCACAGCAAAAGAAACAATTAACAGAGCAAAAAGACATCCAATAGTGTGAGAGAAAATATTTGCAAAATATACATCTGACAAAGGACTAAAAACCAGAATATACAGGAACTCAAACAACTTTACAGAAAAAAACAAGTAACCTGTATTAGTCCATTTTATGTTGCTATAACAGAATTACCTGAGACTGGGCAATTTATAAAGAACAGGGTTTTATTTGGCTTACGATTCTTGGAGGGCTGCATCTGACATAGGCCTCAGGCTGTTTTTACTCATGGCAGAAAGTGGCGGGTACAAGCAGATCACATGGTGAGAGGAAACGAGAGAGAGAGAGAGAGAGAGAGAGAGAGAGAGAGAGGGAGAGAGAAGTTCCAGGGTCCTATAAACATCTAGCTCTCAGAACTAATACAGCAAGAACTCACTTATTATTCCCCCCACCCAGGGAGACCACTAATCCACTCATGAGGGATCCACCCCCATGACTCAATCAGTTTCCAACACTGCCACATTGGGGATCAAATTTCCACATGAGTTCTGGGAGGACAACACATCCAAACTCCATCATAACTCAATTTAAAAATGGGCAAAGGAGCTGAATAGGCATTTCTCAAAGTAAGATAGATGAATGGACTACAGACACATGATAAAATGCTCAACTTCACTCAGCATTTGGGAAATACAAATCAAAACCACTCTGAGATACCATCTCACTCTAGTTAGGATGGCTAATATACAAAAGACTGAGAATGATAAATGCTGACGAGGTTGCAGAGAAAAAGGAACTCTCCTACACTGTTGATGGGACCACAAAATGGTGCAGCCTTTATGCAAAACAGTATGGAGGTTCCTCAAACAACTACAGATAGATCTGCCAGCTATTCCACTTCTGGGTATATACCCAGAGGAATGGACATCATAAGGTCACCTGTACTCCCATGTTAATTGCAGCTCTATTTACTATAGCCAAGAGTTAGAACCAGCCTAAATGCCCATCATTGGATGAGTAGATAAGGAAACTGTGGTATATCTACACAAGGGAATACTACTCTGCTAAAAAAAAAAAAAGAAATACTACCATTTGCAGCAACATGGATGGAATTAGAGATAATTATATTAAGTGAAATAAGCCAGGCACAAAAAGAGAAATACCGTATGTTCTCACTTATTTGTGGGAGCTAATAAAAATAAATAAGTAAATAAACAAATGAATGGGGGTGGGGTAGAAGACACAACAATCACAATTCCTTGATTTTGCTAAGACATGTGAATGGATATGATATTGATGGTGGGGAGGAGGGAGTGGGAGGGAGGAAAAAGAGGAATTGACAAAGGTACATGAAAATCAACTATATTGTATATTGATAAAATAAAATAAAAATAAATGAAGTTAAAAAAATATATACACACCATAAATATATTACCAATATATGATATATACACATAACCATAATTTCAATGAGAGTTGATTTCAGGTGCTCTCACCACACACAAAAAAATTGAGACTATGTAAGGAAATGGATATGTTAATTTGCTTGACCATAGTAATATATTACCTATATCAAAACATCATGAGGTACTCCTTAAATATATAAATTAAAAAAAAAAAAACGTTTACAGGGTATGCAAAAATAAGTAACAACGCTATATCAAAGCTGAAACCATACCCTCTTTAGTTGTATCAGAGCATCTACAAGAGAACCAAATATGCTCACATTATTATTCTAGTCATCTTTGTATTGGCTCCCTACAAACACAAAAATAGCCAGTTAGCGTTATCCCCACCTGTAAGTCCCTCCCCACCCCTCCTCTCACACAAATACTCAGAGCCACACACATGGCTAACAACACCTTCTGTCACTATCATCCCCACCAGCTACTTAAGTCGATGCAGTTAATAGGAGTTGTCAGAATCAGAAGTTAAGTGACTTTCCTCAAGGCTAAGCAGGAACACAAAGGGAGGACTTTGACCATCAGTCAGAGAATCACCAGGTCAGAACAAGAGCTCACGCAGCCCTTTGTTGGACAGGGCAGTAACAGGCCATTTGCATATTGAGTGTGTCTCTGGCAAAAGTCATGGAGGCCCTGCTGTCAAGATTGAAACCTGCAGAGAATAGAGCAGAGTGACATCCTTCCATGAAAAGCGTAGAATGCTAAAGTCTGAAACACAGCATTACAGAGTCGGTACAAGACGTGAGCCTGAGCAATGGCTGGGGGTGGTCAGGGCTGTAGTCTGAGGGAGGGTAGAACTTCTATGCCAAGAGGGCTCCTGAAACACATGCTGGCTCTCTCATCCCCAAGGATGGGACTGGATGTGGGGGGTGGGGACACTACTTTGCAGGGCAACCTAGTCACAGTTATCAACATTCAAAGGCACATAACTCTTAACCCATGAATGCTTCCTAGTAATTATCCTGCACCAGTACAAAAGATGTTTATTGTAGTATAGTTTTTAATAGTAAAATATATAAAAGAGAAACCACATAGGGAGACTACCCAAATATTTAATAGGGAACCGATGATATAAACATGGCTCAAATATTTGATGAACACCATTTGGCTGTTAAATAGATGTGATTGGTCTGTATGTGCCAACACGAAAAGAGCTCCAAAATACAGCACTAAATGAGACAAACAAGATGCAGAATTGTGTGTGGTCCAATTTGTGCAAAAACATAGCACCATATGAATATAGGTTACGAATGTGTGAACAACTTCTAAAGGGACCCATAAGAAATTGTCATCAGCAGTTACTTCTGGAGAGTAGCACAGTGGTTCATAGACAAGCAGAGAGTCGTCATGTCTCATTTTATACTTTTCAGTATGCATTATGATTTTTAAACTATGCACATGTATTTCTTATTAGTAAAAGTTAGATTATTATAAAATAATGGAAGGGAAGGGATTGAACGGGTGCAGCAGACCAACCTAAGATTGGGGAAGGAAAAGAGATACAAGAAGAAAGGGAAAGAGAAGCAAACAACTACTTAATTGGCAGAAGTGAAATAATCTTTGTAGGATCTTTTAAAAAAAAATTTAACAGCGTGTTGACATATAATTCACATGCCATAAAATTCCAAACTATTTAAAGTATAGAATTGCATGGTTTTTAAGTACATTTATAGAATTATGCCATCATCACCATAATCTAATTGTAGAACATTTTTATCACCTCAAAAGAAACCTCATACCTATTAGCAGTCACTCCTCATCCCCCACTCCCTTCAACCCCATCCCTTGGCAACCGCTACTTTGCTTTCTGTCTCTGCAGATGTGCCTATTCTGAACATTTCATATAAATGGAATCAAACATTATGTGGTCTTTTGTGACTGGCTCCATTTACATAGCATGTTGTTTACAAGATTCGTCCATGTTGTAGCGTGTATCAGTCCTTCCTTCCTTTTTATTGCCTAACAATATTCCATCATACAGATTTACCAATTTTGTTTATCCATTCAATTGATGGCTGATTCTATTTTTGGATTATTATGGAGAATGCTGCTATAAACATTCATGTAAAAATGTTTGTGTGGATGTATGTTTTCATATATTTTGTGCAGATACCTAGAAATGGCTAGATAATATGGTAGATGTATGTCTAATTTTTAAGAAACAGGCATACTCTTTTCCAAAGTGTATGTGCCATGTTAGATTTCCATCAGCAGCGTATAAGAGTTCCAGGGCTCTTCATATGTTTACCAGCCACTCGTGCATCTTCTTTAGTGAAATGTCTATTCAGATCCTTTGACCATTTTAAGAATGGGTTATTTATTTTTTCATTATTGAGTTGTAAAAGCAGTCCCTTATCAGAAATCCTATTTTATGAATGTCTTTATAATAAAGGGATGCTGAATTTTGTCAAATGCTTTTTCTATATCCATGCAGATAATCATGTGGGTTTTGTCCTTTTTCTACTGATACGGTGTATTACATTAATTCATTTTCAGATGTTAAGCCAACCTTTTATTTTTGGGATAAATCTCACTTGGTCATGTTGTATAATCTTTTTAATATGCTGCTGGATTTTGTTGAGGAGTTTTACATTTATGTTTTAGGAGATATTTGTTTATAGTTTTCTGTTGATATCTTTGCCTGGTTTTAGTAACATGGTAATAGTGGCTTCATAGAACGACTTGGGAAGTGTTTTCTCCTCCTCTATTTTTTGGAAGAGTTGGTGAATTGGTATTAATTCTTCTTTAAAAGTTTGGTAAATTTTACTGCTGAAGCCATCTGTGCTTGGGCATTTCCTTGTGGGTGTTTTGTTTTTTGGTGTTTTTTTTTTTTTTTTTTTTTTTTTGCTGTTGTTGTTACTAATTCAACTCTTTACTTATTATAGGTCTATTTTAATTTTCTATATCTTATTGAGTCTGTTTTAGTGGTTTGAGTCTCTCTAGGAATTTGTCTACTCATTTGTTATTGAATTTATTGGCATACATACAGTTCATAGTATTCTCTTATAATCTTTTTTTACTTCTGTAAGGTCAATAGTGTTTTTCCCCTCTTTCACTCCTGTTTTTAGTGTAGATTTTTAAAATAGGTAATTGTTCTTATTCCAACTGCGAAATACTAATTAAGCGGAACTTAGGAAAGTGAGGAGGGAAGAAAATTGGAGAGACAACAGAATCCCCTTCCTAAATCTATGTTTCACATACAGAAAAGACATCCTCTAGTTTTTTCTGATATGTATGTTCAAACAAACCCTATGTATGTAGAAATGAGGTGGCTAGAGCTCTAAACTTTAAGAAAATAGCAAATTGCTATTCTTCATAGCAGTTGTAGCCAGGTGTATAAGGATTGCTCAGGAGGAAGCCACTTAAGAATGGGGATCTCATTTAGACCAGAATGCTTTATTTACCTATTAAAAGGTAGGAAATTCCAACATTGGCCCTTGACTGGCATCTGGGAATTTTGATTTTGGGAGAGTGCTCACCATTCCCAGAACTGATGAGAGTGGCTTGCTGTGCCTTGACTATCTGCACGGTGTGCTTTATGCTGAAGTCCTGCTCTCCTTCTGGGAGTCTAGAACTTTGGGATTTAGCCTCTGATGGAAATCCTGAATACCGAGTCTGCAGTGAGCTTACACGGTAAACAGCATTTCACACATGTTTTCACGAGTCATTGTTGGGAGAATTAGATATGTCCTCTGTGGCTCCAATTGGAAAGTGCTCTTAGAAACATGTGCCTGGTTTCTCTGGTCTTAATCCCATGCACCTTTTCCCTTTTGCTGATTTTGTTCTGTGTCTTTTTGCTGTAATAAATCATGAGTACAACTATTTAAAAAGACAAATAAATAAATAAAAGGTAGGAAAGTTATAAAAGTCATCTAATTTCAAAAAGGCAAAGAAGAAGAAATCTTATTACAGTTTGGAAGAGCAAACACTAAAGAGAGTTGGGAGCTCTCAAGTTCTTGCAGTTCTTCACAGTCTTGGGAAGTAGGCTGAGGAACATAAATAGCTATTAATAAAAAGAATTTTTTGTTGAAACTGCTGTCATGAGCAGAGAAATTTTGTGCAATTACTGAGGTAGAAACTGAGAATACTTGTTAAGTAGCACTGAAATTGATTCAAAGAAAGTGATCTGTTAAAGATTGATTTGTAATGGAATTTCTTAAAATGCTGAATTGGATCTGAAGGTAGCTTGCAACTAGTTGGTGCAAGAGACCAGTGGGACCCAGATATAACCAGAGCTGAGACATTTCCATGGCTAGCTCTCATCAGGTGCCTGCTCATGCCTTAGCTCACTAGGGCACTGGACTTTAAAGCCAGGTCCAGGCTGCGGTGAGGTCTGTGTGCAGTTTGCTGTGGGCATGCCATACCATATAACAGAATAGACTTCACCTAATAATGACCTATAATTTTCTCAACTAAACATTTTGGATATCATTGTAAAACTCCAATAAAAGCCTCCCTCCCCTTAGATGTGTCGAAGTGAACATTGCCGTCAGCGTCCCCGTGTCTGGATTCCCCAGTCAAGGATAACAGCTTACATACTGACAGTGCACGTCCAGTGGCTGATTCCAGGCAATCAGAAATTATAGGAAGGTACCTCTACAAGACTTGGTATTGGGAAGTTCTTTCTGAGTGATCTGTTCTTGGTGCTAATTGGAAAAACAAAACAGAAGCAAGACAAAACAAAACAAAAAAGAACAGGTTTTCTTTTCTTCATGGATTCCCTGTTCTGTTTTCTTTAATCAGCCACCGTTGATCTCCCCTATAAGTAAAAATAGTCTGAGTGTGCTCACAAGGAGAGCTTGTGGTTAGTTTGGTACAATATCACTGCTGATTGTTTTTAAAGATGTAATTGGCTATTGATGGGAGAGGTTGGGAGAATACAAAATTTCATTTAGACAGAAGGAATACATTTAAGAGATCTATTGTACAACATGGTGACTGTAGTTAATCACAATGTATTGTATTATTGAAAATCACTGAGAGTAGATTTGAGTGTTTTCACTACAAAAAATCATTATGTGAAGTAACGCATATGTTTATTAGCTTGAGTTGACCACTCAAAACATGTTGTACACAACAAACACATACAACTTTCATTTGTCAATTAAAAAATAAATAAATAAAAAAGATGTAGTTGACTATGCCAAGTGCTCACAAGTTCACTGTGGGGCTTCAGAGGATTGCTGCCACAATCTTCAGACAGCAACCTTCACCAGACACCAGAGGCAGTGCTTTAGCAATGGATGTGAGTGGTTACCATTGCCTTGATTGTTTGGGAGACAGAAAGGATGATTGACAAAGAGCATCAGCGAAGCTAGACCCCTAATGCATCTTCGGTACAGTTTTCTGCTTTTTCTAACTGTAAACCCTTACTCCTTTGTCTGTGTCCGTCTCTCAAAAATCAGAGTGGGGAAATTGACATCTGTTATGGGTTGAATTTTATCCCCTCCCCCCAATTTATATGTCCTAACTCCAGTACTTCAGAATATGACCTCATTTGGAAATAGGGTCGTTGCAGATATGAACAGGTAAGATGAGGTCATTAGGGTGGGTCCTAGTCTAGTATGGCTGGTGTCCTTATAAAAAGGGGAAATTTGGAAAAAGAGAAGTGCATAGGGGGAAAGTGGTTAAAAAGACACAGGGAGAAGACAGCTACCTACAAGCCAAAGAGAGGAGCCTGAAATAGATCCTTCCCTTACAGCCCTCAGAAAGAACCAGCCTCCTGATATCTTGATTTTGGACTTTTGGCCTCCAGAACTGTAAGACAATGCATTTCTGTTATGTAAACCACCCAGGTGCTCTGTGGTAATTCGCTTCGTGGTACTTTGTTATGGCAGCCCTAGCACACTAACGAAGCATCTTTGTGCTCTGTATCTCTTGGTGTCTTTGCCTCTCACAGGTGGTGGGAAAGGAGAGACTTAAAGGAGTAGCTCTCCTGAAAACAACTTTTCTTCTGGGAGAGCAGTAGTTTGAATGGCAGCCCATCTTCCATATTAAAGAAAGGCATAGAGTCTCTTGCCCCACAGCTGGGGGAGAACCGAAGTTTCTTCTATGAAGCATGAGGTCTAATTTCTGATTATCCCAAAGTGTGCACTTGTGGACTACTAGCCCCATGAAATAGTCCACTGAAAAGGAAAACAATGATTCCATGTCAAATAATGGAAAGTGCTGCTTACTCTATGCACACCATGGAGACTGAAGACTCTGAGAAGTCCCATTGCAAAGAAACCTTCTCATCTTTGTTTAGTTCAGCATTTCCCAATCGTATTTAGATTCCAGTCTATGATGAAGAGCCCTCTCCTGTGCTGAGGACAGAAAGATGATCGAGACAGGAGATTCACAGCAGATTGCAGAGATGGAAATTTGGAAAGGGGAGGTGAACCCATTTGTCACATGAAAGGTTCATTCCATTTTCATATTTTTCCCAAAGAAGGCAAGACTTGAAGATATTGTGGGTAGCTGGCTGTCTTCCAATATTCCTAAACTGAATGTTTTTCCATAAATAAATGCACTGTCTCCTTCCTGCATGGAGCCAGCTGAGCTATGATCATCTTCACAAAGACAATTACTAGACAAATGCTGGAAGGTTTTTGGTATCCATGCCAAGACTTTTGCATCCCTTGGGTGGTTGAATATGCTGTGGGGTAGGTGCTTTTAGCAATCCTGTTACAGAGAAATCCATTAAAATGCCAGTTAACTTGTCTCTTGGCTGAAGTGGTCCAGTGTGGCATGTCTGAGTTCCAGGGCAGGAATTCTTTAGTCTAGACCTAAAATAATTAAAGCTTTGAGTTTGGAGTGTTGCCTGGTGGGGGGTTAAAGGAATTTCTTTCCTTCCATGTGGCATTTCACCACCACCTGCTAGAGATTTAGGCTAGGGAATAAACAGACTGAAGCTCACTGGTCCCTTATTTTTGGTCATTTTCCCTTTGATGCAGAGTAACTTAAAGACCATGTGTTATACTTCCCCTTTCCCCCAATTAGGCTGAAAACACTGTGACAGCCATTGTACAAGCTCAAAAATTATAGTCATAGGCTGCAAAGATGATGTTAGAGAGTGTCCAGTGGGGGGCTTATGGATGTCTAAAACTCTTGGTGTATGACTAGTTAGGCCTCCTTGACTTCATGGCCAGCCCCTGTGATTTCAGCTCCGTTTTTTAACATTCCTGCTCCAGGCATCGTAGCAGATGCTGTCCGTTGCAAAAATGCATGAGACACATCCCTTCCCTTGTGAGCCTTATGCCTTAATGAAAGAGAAAAATGATCATACACGGTGTAGGTTACAGGTAAGTACAGGTATCCAGCTGCACAGTGGGGAAACCAATAACAAAGATTTAGAGGGTCTAAGAGGCCTTCTTAGGGGAAGTGACATAAACCCAAGAGTCCTGAAGGACAAATAGGAGTTCCCAATGCCAAGAAGAGGGGAAAGACATTTCAGGAAGAGAGAACTGTGTGAATAAAGGCTTAAAAGCATGAAACAACATGGAGCAATTGAGGACCTGTGTGTCACCTGGGTGCTGCCAAATCATAAACGACAAAGGAAACATTGTGTGTGGAGGTGGCAGGGGGATCGGGAGAGGTGGCAAACAGTGCTTCACGTTGGTCATTTCCTCAAAGGCAACTGGTTAAAACATGAGTTTACCCTTTTGTCTGCTCATACGGCTGTTGTAGGGTTTAAGCCCCAACACATAATAAGCACTCTTTAAGTATTTGTCAGTATAAAAATTATTAATTTTAAGACTTGTGCTAGTGAATTATATTATACACTTTTTAAGGAAATAGGACTCTGAAACTGTCTGCTTGGATACTATTCAAAAAAAGCTTTGCCAAAATACATTCACTCTACATGGATATTTAAATTTTCTTCTTCTAAAAGGTATATAAAAATCTAAACAGTGTAAATATTTAATCAAAACATTACTTCTGCCAAGATTGATTGACTGATTAACTGATCCAGGCAGGAGGGAGGTCTGCATAAAGTATCTCTCTGATCAGTCATTGATTCCTGGGCTTGCACAAAAATGCCTGTTTTTTAGCAAGAGAGGAGGGGAAATCAGGATAACAGACTTGTCAACAAATGCTGCCATTGTTTTTTTAATAAGCTGATGGGTGAAGCCCAGAGTTTTGAGTCAGATAGTCCCAACTTCAAGTCCCAAATCTGCTATTGACAGGCTGTGAGAGCTTGGCAAAGTCATCTGAGATCTCTGAACTTCCTTGTTCTCATTGGCAAAATGGGGCTAAAGCTGCTAGGGTTGTACTGAGAATTAAGTAAGGTAATGCATCTACAGCACTTAGCAGAGTGAGCCTTAGATAGTTACTATCCTAAGTATTATCATTCAACCTATCTCTGTTAACGTGGAGTAAACCACAGCAGAATCTGGAGCCTGATAGCCCCTAAAGTTTATGCTTTGGAGAGACAATGGCAAAAGGTAAGGAGAGTGTGTGACATTGGTCAAGACCTATTAGTTCAGAGCATTTATTGAGCACCTACTACATGCCAGGTACTTTTTCAAATATTGGGGATGTAGCAATGAACAAAATAGGCAAAAATTACTGCTCTCATAAGGCTTACATTTCAGTGGAAGAGGAAAGACAATTAAAAACGTGAATAAGTAAAGCATATAGTATGCCAGATGGTCATAAGTACTATGCAGAAAAATAAAGTAAAGAGCGGGGAGTACGTGTGCTAGAGTTCGGAGGAGGGTTTGTAATTTTAAGTAGGGTGGTCAGTGCCAAAAAGCTCTCTGCGGAGGTGATTCCAGATTTGTACCCATTCACAGAATATCCTACGTGGACCCAGAACGGCATCTGCAGCTCAGAAGGTGGATGTGAGTGATACCCTGGGCGGTTTCCTTATAAGCCACCCAGCTGCAGTTTTCCCTTAGAGTCTTTTGCAGTGCACTTTGGGTCAGTCCCTTTAGAACAGGGCACTGTCACGCATGCATCATAAATGCCACCCAAGCATGTTTGAGACTTGGAGAGGTCCCTGCTGCCATCTGGAGCCCACTTGGAGAGGGAACGCTAAGTAATTTGAGCCAGTGTCACATTGTGAGAAAGCTGCCAGGCACAGCGTGCTGTGCTGTGGAATTTACTCCTCCACCAAAATTCACCATTCCCTTGTTCCAGAGTCCTGGGAAAGCAAGAGGTAGTATTCAGTGAAGTAGCCTCACAATAGGAATGGGAAGGAAACAGCACTTGTCTCTGGTGTGAATTTCTCGGTGGGACTCTTTTTCCCCAGTGGATTTCCCCCTTGCGGATGGAGATAAAGCAAATGGTAATGCCCAGGGGTCGGTGCTGTGGTCCCCAGCGGATGGTGCTGTGGTCCCCAGCTTTCTGGGCTCACATACAGAAGTGGCTTTGTCTAGTGAAAAAATATCCTTACAACATGCAAAGCTGCTTTCTCTGCCCAGGGTATTGAGACATCGAATGTTATCAAAGCTGTGATCTCCGTGGTGAGAGAAATGCTTAGCAGAAATCTCTTTTCCTGATGTGGGTTAAATTAGCAGGTCACTTTTTTTTTTTTTCCTGACTTCGCCAAAGGGAAATATCACTTATGATCTGCTACTAGGTGACGGGTATAAAATTGAAACAAGTATCAGATAGGAGTCCCTTTAGCAGCAAATAGTGGAATACCCAGTTGCCAGTGAACTGAATGATAAATTTGTTTAATTATGTAAAGGTAGACAGTGCGGGCTGGTGTGAGGAACAATATTGTTTCCAAGAACCCCAACTCACTGGGCACTTAGCTCAGCTGGTTAGAACATGGTACTGATAGCACCAAGGTCCAGAGTTCAAGCCCTGTACCAGCCAGCCACCAAACAAACAAACAACAACAACCCCCCCCCCCAACTCTTGCATATCTCTACCCTGTCATTTTCAATCTGTTGGATTTCGCAGTCCTCATGCTTTTTGCCTCCTGGTCACTCTGTCAAGCAGCATTCATGGCAGGTAATCAGCAGTCCCAGCGTCATGTATCCTTATGATCTGGAAAGCAAAAGTTTTCCTATAAGTGCCCCAAGCAGACTTCCTCTGATGTCTCATTGGCCAGAAGTGGTACCATGCCATCATCCCTAGCTGTGAGGAAGGCAAAACTTTGGTTAAAGCTGTGGGTCACATACTGGAGTGAGCGTCAGTCTCCTTGAGGATTTGTTAGAACACAGATTGCTGGGCCTCTCCCTAAACATTCTGATTTGGTAGGTTTGGGGCGGGGCTGAGAATTTGCATTTCTAGCAAGTTCCCAAGTGATGCTTCTGCTGCTGGTCCAGGGACCTACTTTGAGAACCACTGGAAGTCTTTTATATGTTTAAAGAAATTCTCCTAAGCAGAACCTTATCTACTTTTATCTGAACTTTTGCAATAACCTCTTATCCGTTCCTACTGTCTTTCATGCCAGATCATATTATCTCTCCACTCAGAAACTGACAGGGATCCCCATAGCTTAGAATTCTCTGAATTCAGGCCTTTTCTGATTGATTGGCAATGTGCATATGTTTCTAACCATCCAGTGTTGATAATCTATGCTTCCTTTATACATAGCCCTTAAAATAGGACATTGTAATGACTCAGTTGTATCAGATCAATTATCTTTCTGAGAATAATCATAAAAGCTGGTTAAAATGCAAAAAATAGCTGTGTGAAAACATTACAAAATAGCCAAGACAGGACTTCAGAGATCAAAATTCAAGGAAAAAAAAAGGAAATGCATGGATAAATTCTTCCAAACACTTACAGAATAAAGATCCCCAAAGTTCCACAAACTCTTTCAAAGAATAATAAAAGAGGGAGGGCTTCACAAAATATTTTATGAAACAAGTATAGCATTGATACCAAACTGGATGAGGACACTATTTTTTTATTATTTATTTAAAAAATTTTTTTATTTATATTTATTCTCATGGGGTACAGTGTGTTGTTTCAATATACTGCACAATGATTCACTTAGAGTAGATAGCATAGTTTTATACGCGTGAGTTCACCACTTCTCCTAGCCCCAGCCCCCTTCCCTCCCAGCCTCTAGTAACCATTATTCTACTCTCTACTTCTACAAGAACCACTTTTTTTTTTTTTTAACATTCCACACTCGAGTGAGATCATGCTGTATTTGTCTTTCTTTGCCTGACTTCACTTAACATGATGGTTTCCATTTCCATCCATGTTGCTGCAAATGATAGGTTATTATTTCTTTTTACAGCTGAATAGTATTCCATGTGTCTATATACCACAGTTTTTTATCCATTCATCTGTTGATGGGCATTTAGGTTGATTCCATCTCTTGGCTATTGTGAATAGTGCTGTGATGAACATGGGAGTGCAGGTGTCTATTTGATATATTTTCATTTCCTTTGGGTATATACCTAGTGTTGGGATACCTGGGTCATAAGGCAGATCTATTTTTAGTTCTCTAAGGAACCTCCAAACTGTTTTCTATAGTAGTTGCACCAATTTACATTCCCACCAACAATGTAAGAGGGTTCCCTTTTCTGTATGTCCTTGTCAGCATTTATTTTCTGTCTGATAATAGCCATTCTAACGGGGGTGAGATGATACCTCATTGTGGTTTTCATTTGCATTTCCCTGATTATTAGTGATGTTGAGCATTTTTTCATGCAATTGAGAAATATCTATTCAGGTCCTTTGCCCATTTTTTAATTAGGTTTTGTTGTTTTCTTTTTCTTTCTTTTTAAAAATTTTTTTTAAAAATTTTATTTTGTCAATATACATTGTGGCTGATTATTTTAAATTTTTATTATTATTATTATTATTTTTGATGTTGAGTTGTTTGAGGTCCTTATATATTCTGGATATTAGCCCCTTGTCTGATGTGAAGTTTGTTTGCAAACACTCTCTCCCATTCTGTAGGTTGTATCCTCACTTTGTTGACAGTGTCCCTTGATGTACAGAAGTTTTTTAGTTTGATGTAGACCCATTTGTATATTTTTATTTTAGTTGCCTGTGCCTTTGTGGTCTTGTTCAAAAAAGTGCTGCCCATTTCCATTTCATGTAGCATTTCCACTATGTTTTTTTTCTAGTAGTTTCATAGTTTCTGGTCTTAAATTTAGGTCTTTAATCCATTTTGAGTTGGTTTTGGGGTATGTGAGAGATAGGGGTCTAGTTTCAATCTTCTGCATATGGATGTCCAATTTTCTAAGCACCAATTATTGAAAAGGCTGTTCTTTCCACATTGTATATTCTTGGCACCTTTGTTGAAAATCAGTTGGCTATAAGTTCATGGGTTTATTTCAGGGCTCTCTATTCTGTTCCATTTGTCTATTTGTCTATTTTTATGCCCAGTACCATGCTGTTTGGGTTACTATAGCTTTAAAGTATATTTTGAAAACATGAAGTGTGATGCCTCCATCTTTGTTCTTTTTGTTCAAGATTGCTTTAGCTATATGGGGTGTCTTGTGGTTCCATATAGATTTTAAGATTGTGTTTTCTGTAAAGAATGTCATTGGTATTTTGATAAGAATTGAGTTGAATGTGTAGATTGCTTTGGGTAATGTGGACATTTTGATGATGTTAATTCTGATCCATGAACATGGGATATCCTTCCATTTATTTGTGTCCTCTTCAAATTTTTTCACCAACATTTTATTGTTTTCATTTTAGAGGTCTTTTACTTCCTTGGTTAAATTTACTCCCAGGTATTTCACTTTGGGGTAGCTATCATGAATGGGATTACTTTCTTGATTTCTTCTTCAGCTATTTTGTTATTGGTATATAGAAACACTATTGATTTTTGCAGGTTGATTTTGTACCCTGCCACTATATTGAATTCAGTTTTAATCCTAATAGTTTTTTGTGGTCTTTAGGCTTTTCTACATATATGATCATGTCCTCTACAAATAGAGATAGCTTGATTTCCTCCTTTCCAATTTGGATGCCCTTTATTGCTTTTTCTTGCCTTATTGCACTGGCTATAAGTAACTTATAATAATAATATCTTCCAGTCAAATGAGAGAATAAGAGTGGGGAAAGTGGGCATCCTTGTCTTGTTCCTGGTCTTAGAGGAAAAGTTTCTAATTTTTGTCCATTCAGTATAATATTAGTTGTGGCTTTGTCATATATGGCATTTATTGTGTTGAGGTATACCCAAATTTGTTGAGTGTTTTTATCATAAAGTGATTTGGATTTTGTCAAATGCTTTTTCTATAGCTATTGAAATGATCACATGTTTTTTCCCCTTCATTCTGTTGATATAATGTATCACATTTATAGGTTTGCACATGTTAATCCATCTTTTAATCCCTGGGATGAATCCCACTTGATCATGGTGAATGATCTTTTTAATATGTTGCTGGATTCTGTTTGCTGATATTTTATTGAGGATCTTCACATCTGTATTCATTAGGGATATTGGTCTATAGTTTTCTTTTTTTGTTGTATTTTTTTCCAGTTTTAGTATAAGGTTAATGTTGGCCTCATAGAATGAGTTTGAAAATGTTCCCTCCTCTTTAATTTTTTGGAAGAGTTTGAGAAGAATTGGTATTAGTTCTTCTTTTAATGTTTGGTAGAATTTGGCAGTAAAGCCATCTGGTCCTGGAGTTTTCTTTGTTGGGAGGTTTTTCTTACTGTTGAAATATTATTACTTGTTATCAATCTGTTTAGGTTTTCTAGTTCTTCATAATGTAACCTTGGTAAGTTTCATGTGTCCAGGAATTTATCCATTTCCTCTAAGTTTTCCAGTTTGTTCCCATATAGTTGTTTGTAGTAGTCTCTCATGATTCTTTGTTTTTTGGTGCTGTCTATTGCAATATCTTCTTTTTCATTTCTGTTTTCATTTATTTGAATCTTCCATCTTTTTTCTTCATTAGTCTAGCTAAAGGTTTACCAATTTTGTTTATCTTTTCAAAAAACCAACTCTTTGTTTCATCGATCTTTTGTATTATTTTTTAAATTTCTGATTCATTTATTTCAGCTCTGATCTTTGTTATTTCTCTCCTTCTACTGGTTTTGACTTTGGTTAGTTCTTGTTTTTCTACTTCCTTGTGATATAATGTTAGGTCATTTATTTGAAGTCTTTCTTCTTTTTTGATGGAGGCATTTATTGATATAACCTTCCATCTTAGACCTGCTTTTGCAGTACCCCATAGGTTCTGGTGTGTTGTGTTTTCATTTTCATTTGTCTTCAGAAATGTTTTAGTTTCCTTTTAATTTCTCCTTTGACTCATTAGTTGTTTATGAGCATGTTGTTTAATTTCCATATATTTGTACAGTTTCTATTGCCCCTTCTGTTGTTGATTCCTAGTTTTATTCCATTGTGATCCCATAAAGTAGTTGATATGATTTCAATTTTTCAAATTTTTTGAGGCTTGTTTTGTGATGTAACATATGGTCTATTTTAGAGAATGTTTCATGTGCTGCTGAGAAGAATGTGTGTGTATTCTGCAGCTGTTGGATGAAATATTCTATATATGTCCATTAGGTCCAATCAGCCTAGAGTAAAGAGTAATTCTGATGTTTCCTGGTTAATGTTCTGTCTGGATGATATGTCCTTTGCTGAAAGTGGGGTGTTGAAGTCCCCAAGTATTACTGTATTGGAATCTATTTCTCCCATTAGGTCTAGTAGTAATTGCTTTATATAACTGGTTGCTCTGAAGTTGGGTACATATATATTTAGAATTGTTACATCCTTTATTGGTCCCTTTATCATTATGTAATGGCCATTTTTACTTTTCTTTACTTTCCTTAGCTTGAAATCTATTTTATCTGATATAAGCATAGTGACTACTGCTCTTTTTTGGTTTTTCCATTTGCATAAAATATCTTTTTCCAACCCTTCACTTTCAGTCAGTGTGTATCTTTCTAGGTGGAGTGAGTTTCTTGTAGGCAGCATATTGTTGGTGTTTGTTTTATAATCCATTGAGCCACTCTGTGTTTTTTAATTGGGGGATTTAATCCACTTGCGTTTAGAGTTATTATTGATATATAAGGACTTGCTACTGTCATTTTGTTACTTTTTTTCTAGGTATTATGTTGATTCTTTTTTCTTTTATCCAATCTTACTGTATTCTTTTGTGACTGGTTTTCTCTAGCCGTGTATTTTGATTTCTCAGTATTTATTTTTAGTATGTCTTTTGTAAGTTTTTGTGTTATGGCTATGGCTACCATGAGCCATCCAAAAAACATGTTGTAGTTATAACAGATAATTTTAGGCTAATAACAACTTAACTTTGATATCTAAGAAGAAAGAAAGAACCAAAGCCAACTCTATGCTTGGGCATCATTCTCCCCCACCCCACTTTTTGACATTTTGTTGTTTCAAGTTACATCTTTTAATATTTCCTATCTCTTATACTGTTTTATTTGTTGTTGTCTTCTTAGGTTTGTCTATTAGTCTTCATACTAAGGATGTGAGCAGTTTTTTCATCCTCCTTATGACACTGGAGTATCATGAGGTTGTCTGTGAACTTATTCTACTAATGAGTTATGTACCTTCCAATGTTTTCTTGCTGCTCCTTAGCATCATTTTCTTTCATTTTGACGAACTTCCTTTAGGATTTTTTGTGAGGCAAGTCTAGTCTTTGTGAATTCCCTTAGCTTTTGTTTGTCTGGGAAATACTTTATTTCACCTTCATATGAAGGTTAGTTTTGCTGGATATGGAATTTTTGGATGACAGTATTTTTTCTTTCAGCAGTCTGAACATATCATCCCATTCTCTTCCAGCCTATAAGGTTTCTACTGAGAAATACACTGAAAGATGTATTAAGACTATAACATTGAATGCTATGTTTCTTTTCTCTTGCTGCTTTTTGTATGTTTTCCCTGTCTTTGGTTTTTGATAATTTGATTATGATGTGCCTTGGGGTATTCCTTCTTGGATTGAATTTGGTTGGTGACCTCTGAGCTTCCTGTACCTGGATGCTGTCATCTTTATCCACACTTGGGAAATTTTCAGCCATTATTTTCTTGAATATGTTTCTACATCTATTGCTTTTTCTCTCCTTTGGATATGCCAATTATGTGAAGGTTATTTCACTTGAGTGAGTCCCATATTTGCTCTCTTTTTGTTCCATTTTTTTCTTATTTTTTTCCTTATGCTCCTCTGATTTGATTATTTCATATGTTTTATTTTCTATTTCACTGATTCTTTCCTCAGTTTGATTAAGTCTGCTTTTGGAGCATTCTATTGAGTTTTTCAGTTCAGATGATGTATTCTTTATTTCAAGACATTCTATTTGGATTTTTTTAAGTGGTTCAATTCCTTTGTCAGGTTTCTCATTCTGCTCCTGGGTTGTTTTCCAGATATCATTTAATTTCCTATCTGTATTTCCTTGTGACTTCTGAAAATCTTTAAGAAGGTTATTCTACATTCTCTGTCAGACATTTTATAAATCCACTGCTCTTCTGCATGCATTACTCATGCTTTGTTTGTTTCCTTTGTTTATATCCTATTTCTCTGTTCTTTCTTGATCTTTGTCTTATGTTGGTGCTGGAACACTTGAGAAGACTCTTTTCTCCTTTTTCTAGGTGTTCTCTCTTTGGTGGTGTTAGACCTTTACAGGATAGTATCAGAACTTTGTCTTTGATCTGTGTTTTGTTTTGTTTTGTTTTTCCAGTCCTGTTTGTATTATTATCTACCACCACCACTTCAGTTCTGCACTGGAACTAATTTGTCTGCTTCTTTGCTGTGTATTCTCTGGTGAAGGCTTTTCGCACAGCTCAGATTTTAATTGTTGGCCTTTTAATCACTTCTAGGTCTTGTGAAGTCAGATACACCTGGGTTGTGTGGAAATTCTGGCCCAGGACTGTCTTTTCAGCAAACTGCTCCCCCTGCAGTTCTATTGCTCTGACTAGTCTCCACTGAGTGGACCTGTGCTAATGGGAAGGCAGATCAGCTGCCCATGCTGTACCCCAATGTTCCCCCAGCAGACCAGCCTTCCCCCTGCACTCTGAATGCTCCCTGTGGGGTGGGCCACATGCCGGATCCTCATTAAGACTCACCAGCCTCTGGATGGCTCCTATCTTTGGTTGTCTGTGGCTCCTTACTCCTATATGGGTCACAGTGACTGTCCTGGGGGCTGGTATCATGCTCTCCAAGGCCCTCTTCTCCCCTGCAAACTCTAACCAACTTCAGTAAAGGGCTCAGCCATGGCTTTTGCCAGCTCTTTCTGTGTGCTCACTGGGCAGGCCCTGAGGTGGCTGGGACTCAAAAACAGTAAGAGCAGTCCCTTCTTTCTCTCTCCATGGCTTCTCTTGCCTTTAGGAACTCTGCAGACTCTCCTCCTCTTCCTCTTCCTCTGAGCTTCAGTGGTTTCAGGTTGACAGTCTTTGCTTTTTAATAGTTGTAAATGGATCAGTTGTGGGAGACAGTGATGCTGGGGACCGTGTCTCCTGCCATTTGAAAATGTCTCCTGATGAGGACATTGTAAAGAGCAGAATTGTTTGTCAATCTCTCTCATGAACATTGGTGAAAAGTACTAAGCAAAATAATAACAAATTGAATCCAGCAATATATAAAAAGGATGATACACCACAACCAAGCTGGAATCCATGAATGAAAATTTCTTGATATTTATCAACTTTTAAACCTTGGGAAAACTACTTAACCCTTTTAAAACTCAGTTTCATCATCAGATAACAGTTTTATTGGTTTAATAAGTAGTATTGTTGTAATGCTTAAATTAGATAATATATGAAAAGAACCTACTATGTTACTTGACACATAGTAAGTTTCAATAAGATTGGCTAGTAATGTTATTATTATTTTACATAAATGAGGTTATACTACATAATACTGTGTCACAAGGTTATACAGGCTGACATTCAAGGCCATCACAGTATTGTCCCAGCCACTTTTTATCAACAGTTTCTTCATTTTTCTCCATATATTCTACACTATTGTTTTTCTTGAGCATGCACTCTTTGTTTCTACATAAGAGCATTTCACCAAGCTGTGAACACTTTGATGGAAATAAAGGAGCATTTTCTTGTCTTTATACCTTGAGAGAGCAGTCCAGTGACTGGGTCAAGATAGGCATTTAATAAATATTTGTTGAATAAGTAAATTTATGCTGTTTGTGGGTCCTGGAATACAACCCAAGGCCATCCTTCTGCTGCTAGGTCCTTCTTGTTTCCCTTAACAAGATATGGGCTTGCTATTTGAATCATCACAGGATTTTGCTTTCATCTCTCTCATGGCACTTGTCACATTTGTCTTTCTATTTTTATTACTTGAGTGATTACTGGCCTCATACTGAATAACAGCCTATAATAGCCAGAACAGTGATCACAACTATCTTCAAATAATAGTACTGTATTTCGCTTTACATACAACATAAGAAACTTACAACATTTGCTTCCATTCCTCCCCATCCTTTGTGCCATTATTGTCATGCATTTTGCTTCTACTTATGTTATAAATTCCATAATTTATTATTTTTGCTTTAAACATTTTTAAAAAATTAGAAATGAAATTAAATTTTAGGGTAATTTATATTTATACACATATTAATTATTTCTGTGTGTCTCATAATTTTAGAACAATTTTAATCTGGT
Source organism: Cynocephalus volans (assembly GCF_027409185.1). NCBI lineage: Eukaryota > Metazoa > Chordata > Mammalia > Dermoptera > Cynocephalidae > Cynocephalus > Cynocephalus volans. Next base: position 51,442,496 of record NC_084462.1, read on the forward strand.
TTCATTATCTTTCAGCCTGTAGAACTTCCTTTAACATTCCTGTTAGCACCGTTCTGCTGCTGATGCATTCTCTCTCTCTCTCTTTTTTTTATTGTCTGAAAATTACTGTACTTCACCTTTATTTTTGAAAGATGTTTTTTGCTGGATATAGAATTCTAGGTTGATTTTGTTTTCTTTTGTGCATTAAAGATGGTGTTCATTTTTTTTTTTCTGGTTTGTATAATTCATAATGAAAGTCTGTAATTTTTCTATCTTTATTACTCTATTTGTCATTTTTTCCTCAGCTGCTTTTAATTTTCTCTTTATTACCAGTTTTAAGTACAACTGTGTTAGAGGACTTGATATTGTCCTACAGGTAACTGAGGCTCTGCTCAGTTTTTCAAGGCTTTTTCTCCTGTGTGCTTCTGTTTGGGTAGTTTCTGTTCTGTCTGCAAATTCACTGACTGATCTTTTCTCTTGTACTTTCTAATCTGCTGTTAGGTTCGTTCACTGCTTGCATTGGAAGAATTGTATTCTGCTGTTCAGAATTTCTATTTGGTCCTTTTTTTAGAGTTTCCTGTTCTCTGTTGAGTCTCTATCAGTCCTTTCCCTCATTATGTCTATGTTTCCCACCCACCCCCCCAAATCCTTGAGCATGTTTATAATATTTGTTTTAAGGTCCTTGTTTGTTAGTTCCATTATCTCTGTCATTTGGGTCTGTTTCTATCAACTGATTTTTCTCCTGACTGTGGATCAAATGTTCCTGCTTCTTCATAAGCCTAGTAATTTTCTATTTTATGCCAGACATTATGAATGATACATTGTTGAGTATCTGGATTATATGGTCTTAATAGTGTATTGTGTCTTGTCTCACAGGCAGGTAATTTACTCGTAAAGCAACTTGTCCCTTCCAAGTCTTGTTTTTAAGACTTGTTAAGATGAGTCTAAAAAAGTCTTTACTTTGTGATAGATAGCCATAATCCTAAAGCATGACTTTGATGAGATTTCTACTGAGTGCTGAAGGTGTTCAACAAAGTCTGTTCATTCTAGTTCTTTGGAACTGAAATTTCTTCCATTCCTGCGAGAGCTACAGTGTTGGTTCAGGTCACTGTTACCCATTAGTTGTCTTTTTCCATTACTTCTTTGCTGTGTCTTATGCAGTCTCACTCTGTATATGCACAGTTTATTTTTTGGCTAAAGGCTCAAGGGGACTGTTAAATAGTTTTTGGAGCTTTTTCTCTGCACATCCTTTCTTTTTGGCACCCTGCTCTGGAAATTCCTGCTGCCTCAATAGCCTGATTTCTGTTTTGGTCTCCTCAGCCAATGAGATTACTGAATTTTGTTCGGGGCTTCTCTTCCCAAAGTAAATTTAGGCAGAAATCCAGAGTGACAATGGAACTTAATTTTATTTATTTATTGCTTATAGATAAGCGTCCTGTACTGCCTATTGATTAACATTTGAAAAGGGCTATTTTCTTTATTTGTTTAGTTTTCTAGTTGTTTACGGTAGAGAGCTAATCCAGCACCAGTCATTTAATCATTGCCAGAAATAGAGATTATGGCTTACATTTTAAAAAAGATCATGTGTGAAGAATGAAATAAAGGTAGGAAAACAAAAAACAGGAAACAGGTTAACCAGGTAAGAGGCTATTCTACCAATCCAGGTAAGAAATAATAAAGGTTTGGGCTATAGAATTGGAATTTTAATGGAGAGCTCATGAAATAGAGAGTTGGCCATAAACATTTTCAATCTCCACTCTTCTAATTTATTGGTTGTTTCTTAAACTTTTGATATTTGGAAACTTGAGGGATTGTTTAAAATTCTAAGAAGGAAATTTGAGAGATAACACATTTAGTTTTGTCTATGTTTTTATTATCTGTATGTACCTACATCAGAAGATTTTCATGTGCACATTCAGAGATAAAATTTTCATTTTCATGACATTTTGGGACAAATATTTGAATGACATTTTAAAAACTGATTTCATCATCACCAATTTTAGTTATCTCTTTTTCTCTAAAACATCTTAATATATAGTACTATGCAAGAGAAATGTTTATTAATTTTTCCCCATAGCACACCAAAAAGGAATTGTGTTATCTTCCTTTGAACTCCATGTCAGTAAGTCAGTATGTTTTATTAAATGCCCACTGTGTACATAACCCTGTCATAGGCATTGTGGGAAGGTATGAATCAAAAAAAAAAAAAAAAGGAATTGTTTCTGATGTGGGGAATTATAATAATAGAGACATGGTAGGCCAAATAAACAAGAAGACTGTAATATTCATGCTGACAAGGGTGTGGAGTGAGAATCAGGAAAACTGGATTTAGTCCTCAGTTTCTATTACCTGTAGAAAAATACTGAGTTTCTGTTTCTCAGTTTCCTCATCTATAAACTATATACTATTTTCCTAGTTTACCACTCCACCCTCAGAGATTTTTGTTTCAGTTAATCCAAGGAGCAACCTGGGCATTAAGATGTCTACAAGCTCACCCAGGTGGTTCTGGTTTGCATACAAGTTGAGAACTGCTGGGCCATGGAAAGGGAGAGAAGGAACAGAAAGTTGTCAGCAATACACAGCAACCAGAGTCCCAGTGTGAGGGTCTAACCAAACAATGAAAAATTTAGGCAAACCCGACATTCTCTGAAGATTGGTGAAGCAAGAATCAGGAGTTCCCCTGGGGCTGAAGATCCTTTAATTGGGTACTGGCTGGTCAAGTTAAGGCCAAGGCTGTGTGTCAGTTGGGGTCCCAGCAGGAAAGAGATACACATTCAAATTGTGTAAGCTTCAGAGTGTTTAAAGGTTTGGGCAGGGAACAGAGAGACTTTAATGGATGGTGTAGTCACTAGAGCTGGTGACTTTTGGGTCTTGTGACCATCCCTGGACTTGAAGAGGCAAAGGAGAGAGCAGTTACTGAGACAGAGAAGACCCTGGGGTGAGGGCCACCTGACAGAAGCTGTCACCTTCAGCTGAGAGAAGAAGCCAGCTGATGGCAATCCTAGAAAGTGAGCTGGGGAAAGAAATACCTGTTTCCTCTCTCCTCCTTCCCTTCATCTAATCTCCGATTACAGCTCCCGCTTAGCCAAATCTATCCAGAATCCAGAGGGGAAGGAAGCCCATTCATGCAGTTCACGCAGGTCGGCCTCCTGGTGCTCAGTGCAGTGTGGACAAGTGTGGAGAATGGACCTGAGGGGCAGATGGAAAATACTCAGTACAAGTCCTTTCTAACAGCTAGTACCAGGAGTCCCAAAAAATCAGGGACAACAGCCACTCCTTTACCCTCTGGGAGTGGTCTAGTGTACGGAAGGTCATCAAGTGGAGAGGAAGTCGAGTGTACATAATCAGTCTGCAAGCACCGCCTGGTAATCGTAACAGAGGGACTATTTTGAAAGTAGCCTGGTGTGTTCACGCTTAGCTGTCCCAGCAGTCCTGCTCCAGAGAGTCTGTGCCAGAGCCGTTTGAAAGCAAGGAATATGTCACTAGACATCTTTCAAAAGGTGGGTGCCAAGCACTCTGTGGACTCCTCAGAGTCTAAAATGGCAAAAGGAAAGCTATTTCTCCATTTCAGGAAAATGCAGCAAGAACAGAAATAGCTGCTCAAGACCAGGCATCAGCACTGACTGCAGAAATGGCAAATGCCAGGAGTGGAAGGAGCCAGCCGAGGCCTGTGGGAGTGCAGGAGAGACACTCCTCTTTGACTAACTCTTTTGCTTGCAAGTGTTAGGATCCCAATCAGAGTAGCAAAATTCACAAACATAATTCATAATTCCCTTCAAATGTAAGGAACTCTATATAGCTCATGGGAACTGGGGGTGTGATCTGCAGAGGACTTGCTACCAGGAGCAGGAGAGCATTTGGGATCAAGATAGCTACTTGGTCCATCTGTCACCTTCCAGTGTCAAAAGCTCTCAGATCTCTGTTTCATCTTTGCACACGTGCTACAACGTGCTTTCTCTGTAGACAGGATCCTCCACTTCTGTGGGCTTATGATAGAATTTAGCCATCACAGAACTTATCGGTTTACCTGCTGTTATGGGTTGACTTGTGCCTCCCCACAAATGATATGTTGATGTCTTCACCCCATGCTCCTCAAATGTGATCTTACTTGGAAATAAGGTTTTTGTAAATGTAATTAGTAAACATGAGGTCATACTGAAGTAGGGTGGACCCTTCACCAATATAAGAACAGGAGCAGTGACACAGTGACACAGACACACAAGTTGAAGATGGCCATGTGATGACAGGGGCATCTACAAACCAAGGGATGCCAAGGATTGCCAGCAAACTCCAGGAGCTCAAAAAGGCAAGGTAGGATGCTCCCCAACAGGTTTCAGAGGGAGCACAACTCTGACAACACATTAATTTTGGATTTCTAGCCTCCAGAAGTGTGAGACAATACATTTCTATTGTTTTAAGCCACTCATTATGGCAGCCCTAGCAAATGAATACACCAGTCTTCAGATTGTACATTTGAGTCAAGGATGAGAGAATTTTATTGGCCACGTCCGACTCAGATCTAGCAGCTATGGCAGTTGTTCTCCAAGTGTAGTCCCCAGACCTGCAGCATCAGGAACACCTGAGAATTGCTAAAAAATCAAATTCTCAGGCCCAATCCCAGTCGTACTGGTCTCGATAGGGCAACACAGATATCACAAATGATAATAGGACATAATTTCAGCAATAGAGCAGTAACTGGAAATGTGCTGCTCTACTACAGTGTTTCCCAGCCTTGGCTGCATATTGGAATGACCCGAATCACCTGGGGAGCTTAAGCAAAATGCTGACACCTTGGTCCCACCCAGCCATTCTGATTTCATTGATCCAGGGTGCAACCTGGGCATTAGGAGTTTAAAAAGCTTCCCAGGTGACTTTAGCATGCAGCTAAGTTTGAGAACTACTAGCCTAAAAATTTATCCTCTAGGCTGTGAACTTTAAGTATCTTTTGATGGTGGTAAAGTATATGATTTGCACTAGGTGAGTTTTCCAAGCAGAGGAAATAAAAGGTTAAATTTTGGTTAGAATCTGTCCACTGCCTGCTTTGGTGGAGTGGAGAGTGAGGTTGCATCTGCTATAGTAGAAGATGAGATTCAGTGCAGTTCAAAAACACTGAGCTTTCTGTGGCAAGAACCCTGCTAGGTGATAGGGATACAGTGCTGAACAAAAGTCCCTGTGTTCAGCTTCCTCTCTGGGGCAGGAATCAGATACTCCATGTGATGTGGAATTGTGTTGTCTATGCATTGATGGTTCTCAATGCTGGTGCTCAGGTGTATTAGTGAGATCAATAAGTTGTTCGTGTGCTATAAGTGTTACAAACCATAGCTAAAGCACCAAAGTTTGCAAATAATTTACTCTAGATAAATAAACTTAGGTGCATGCACAGTTATGCCAAAAATAGCATCACTTCATCACTTATATTTCAGCATTCAGTGAGAATTAGAGATAGCGTCATGGCTGGGAATTGTTCATAAGCCAAAAAAATGATCTACACGCTCTTAAAATTATGTGTGAAAGGTTTTCAAGATGGCGGCGGCTGTGGCGGCTGGCGCGGAGTAGCTGAGGTGGAAAAGGTGGCCACTGGGCCTCAGGCAGCCGGGAAACTTGTGGACCTTCCTCTGGCCATCTCTTAAGGGAGGACTGCTGCTGCTGGCCGGTCGTGGGGGCTCAACGCCACTTTGCCCCCAGCAGGAGAGGCTGCCTCATTTACAGGCAACAGCTTTGAAGTGTGGAGCAGGAAAAGAACTGATTCTTAGCTGCAAAAGCGAGTCTTGAAACAGGGAACACGGCGCCAGGGCTGCTGTGGATGCAGCCAGGATCCCAGAGGCTGGGGCCGCACTGAAGGCGGCCAGCTGCCCTATTCAGGATTCGAGGTTTCAGGCCGGCATTAAAGAAGATTCCTGGGAGCGCCCGAGCGGCGCCGCGACTGAACAGCCCGAGGCGGCAGCGCCGAGAACACGGAAGGCAACAAACCAGAGACAGAGCGAGCACCCGACCTGGCACAGCACTGTGAGTGATCCCTGGCACAGCTCTGTTCGGGGGGTGGATGCCCATGCGGCTCCCGCCTGCACCACCAGGCCACTCACTGCCCCGGTGCTGCCTCCATTTTCCCAGGTGCAGGCAGCTCCACCCTGCTCGGCCATCACTGAGCCCATTTGCTTGGCCTGGCGCGGGGCTTTCCGGACCCTGCGGCCGGCCTCCTCTCCCACTCCCTCCGCGGTTCTCTGGCGGGGCTGGGGGTGTGGGGCGTCCCGACCAGTGTTGGGAGGGCTAGCAAGTACGGGCGGGCCGACTGTCACTCCACCACACCCTGGACTCCGGCCCCGGTAAACTTCCTGTTACTGGGAGGCAGATACCATCTCTGCGACCACCAGTTTGGAAAAAAGCCTAACGAATTTCTGGTTGGGAATAGTGTGGTAGGAGAGTTCCCAGGTCCGCTTGAACCTGCCGGAGAGCAGGCTGCAGGTGGGCACTAGACTTGGTTTATACCGGGGGGATACAAAGGTGAACAAGACCCGAGAAAGATCTACATAGTGCTACAAAGGCACCCAGAGAGACCGGTCGTCTGTGCCTAGCAGAAACCTGGTAGACCGGAGAGCAGGCTGCAGGCGGGCACTAGACTTGGTTTATACCGGGTGGATACAAAGGTGAACAAGACCCGAGAAAGATCTACATAGTGCTACAAAGGCACCCAGAGAGACCGGTCGTCTGTGCCTAGCAGAAACCTGGTAGACTTCCTGGGCGAGGCGGTGCTGAGCAGGGTCTTGAAGGCCCAGCTGATAGACGAGGGGTGCAGAAGACACACCCCAGCCCAGCACAGTGTGCACAGAGGGGGGAGACGTGCGGCCAGGGAGGCGGAGACTCGACAGAAACCACACACCCGGTGGGGTCGCCACTGCACGATCTAACAGCCTGGGCCAGAGCACACGGAATGAGGAGAAGTCCTGTACAGAAAGTGAAAGCTCAACAGAGATCACACACCCTGTGGTACGTGATCCACCAGCCCAGCAGAGTACAAGCTGACCAGAAAGGTGGATCCCTGGAGAAGCCCAAGACCCGAGGCAACCACACACACAAGACACTAGAGGCCAACGGAGCAGTCACGGCGGGAGCCATACCAAATTGGCAACCACAGCAACATCCTAGTTAGTCATTAGTCTCAAACCGGTGGACTGTGAAACCCCCTGCCACAATGAATAAACACCAAAAAAAGACACCAGAAATACAAAAAATCAAGAAAGTACACCACCAAAAGTTAATAAATCTCATACTCTAGATCCTATAGAACAAGAAGCCCTTGAAATAACTGACAAGGAATTTCGAGTGATAATTCTAAGGAAACTGAATGAGATACAAGAAAACTCAGCTAGACATCATGATGAAATGAGGAAAAGTATACAGGATCTGAAAGAGGAAATATACAAGGAAATCAATGTCCTGAAAAAAAATGTAGCAGAACTTGCTGAACTGAAGAAGTTATTCAGCGAAATAAAAAACACAACGGAGAGTTTAACCATCAGGCTTGTCGAAGTTGAAGAGAGAACCTCTGAACTTGAAGATGGGCTGTTTGAAATAACACAAGCAGACAAAAAGAAAGAAAAAAGAATCAAGGACATGGAAGAAAATCTGAGAGAGATATCAGACAACCTCAAGCGCTCAAATATCCGAGTCATGGGTATTCCAGAAGGGGAGGAAAATGGAGATTCCATTGAAAACATATTCAACAAAATAGTGGCAGAAAACTTCCCAGGTATAGGAAAAATCACAGATCTTCAGATCCAGGAAGCTCAACGATCTCCAAACGTATTCAACCCAAAAAGGCCTTCTCCAAGACATGTCATAGTCAAATTGGCAAAACTCAGAGACAAAGAGAGAATCTTAAAAGCTGCAAGAGAGAAGCGTCAAATCACCTATAAGGGAGCCCCAATCAGGTTAACATCAGACTTCTCATCACAAACCCTAAAAGCTAGAAAGGAATGGGATGATATTTTCAAAATACTAAAAGACAAAGATTGCCAGCCAAGAATACTCTACCCTGCAAGGCTATCCTTCCGAAATGAGGGGCAAATAGTATATTTCTCAGACAAACAAAAACTGCGGGAGTTCACTACCACAAGACCACCCTTACAAGAAATCCTCAAGGGAGTACTGGGTTTGGTTCCTGAAAAATAACTACCACTGCCATAAAAACCTAAGAAAAATCTAAACCCGCTAGTACAATAAAAATGGCATTCATGAAGAGAAAACAAGCTAACAAAAACACTATCTACAACCTAAGGAACCAACAAACAAAGAAACCAAACAGTAAATCAGAAAGCAAGGAACAAAAGACACCTAAGACAACCAAACAACCAATAAAATGCTAAGAATAAATCAACACCTTTCAATAACAACTCTTAATGTTAAAGGCTTAAATTCCCCAATTAAAAGACACAGACTGGCTGACTGGATCAAAAAGCAGGACCCAACTATATGCTGCCTACAAGAGACCCACCTCACCCATAAAGATTCACACAGACTAAGAGTAAAAGGATGGAAAAAGATTTACCATGCAAACAGAAAAGAAAAACGAGCTGGAGTGGCTATTCTTATATCTGACAAAATAGACTTTAAACTAAAAACCATAAAAAGAGACAATGAGGGACACTACTTAATGATAAAAGGACTGATCCATCAAGAAGACATAACAATCATAAATATGTACGCACCCAATGTTGGAGCAGCCAGATTTATAAAACAAACTCTATTAGACCTAAAGAAGGAAATAGACACTAATACCATAATAGCAGGGGACCTGAACACTCCACTGTCAATATTAGACAGATCATCTAGGCAAAGAATCAGTAGAGAAACACAAGATCTAAACAAGACTCTAGACCAATTGGAATTGGCAGATATCTACAGAACATTCCACCCAACAACCTCAGAATATTCATTCTTCTCATCAGCACATGGATCATTCTCCAGGATAGATCACATATTAGGTCACAAATCAAGTCTCAATAAATTCAAAAGAATTGGAATTATCCCATGTATCTTCTCAGACCACAATGGATTAAAACTAGAAATTAATAACAAACAAAACTATGGAAACTGTACAAACACATGGAAATTAAACAGCATTCTACTTAATGACATATGGGTCCAAGAAGAAATCAAGCAGGAAATCAAAAAGTTTATTGAAACTAATGAAAACAATGATACATCATACCAAAACCTGTGGGATACTGCAAAAGCAGTATTGAGGGGAAAATTTATTGCATTAATTGCTCACTTCAGAAGAATGGAAAGATGGCAAGTGAACAACCTAACACTTCACCTTAAAGAACTAGAAAAACAAGAACAAACCAATCCTAAAGTTAGCAGACGGAAAGAAATCATTAAGATCAGAGCAGAAGTGAATGAAATTGAAAACCAAAAAACAATTCAAAAGATCAACGAATCAAAAAGTTGGTTTTTTGAAAAGATAAATAAAATTGACAAACCATTAGCATGGCTAACAAAAAAAAGAAGAGAGAAGACTCAAATAACAAAAATTAGAAAAGAAAAAGGCGATATTACAACTGATTCATCTGAAATACAAGGAATCATTCGAGACTACTACAAACAACTATACGCCAACAAATTTGAAAATCTGGAGGAAATGGATAAATTTCTGGACACACACAAGCTCCCAAAACTGAACCGTGAAGACGTAGAAAATTTGAACAGACCAATAACAATAAAGGAGAATGAAGCTGTTATCAGAAGGCTCCCAACAAAGAAAAGCCCAGGACCAGATGGATTCACAGCAGAATTTTACCAAACATTCAAAGAGGAATTGACACCGATTCTTTACAAACTATTCCAAAAGATTGAAACGGCCGCAAATCTCCCAAACTCATTCTATGAAGCAAACATCATCCTGATACCAAAACCAGGTAAAGATATAACCAAAAAAGAAAACTATAGGCCGATATCCTTGATGAATATAGATGCAAAAATCCTCACTAAAATACTAGCAAACAGAATACAGCAACACATACGAAAAATTATTCATCACGATCAAGTGGGATTCATCCCAGGGATGCAAGGTTGGTTCAACATACGCAAATCAATAAATGTGATACCCCATATTAATAAACTCAAACACAAGGACCATATGATCATCTCTATAGATGCTGAAAAAGCATTTGATAAAGTTCAGCACTCATTCATGACAAAGACCCTCTATAAGTTAGGTATAGAGGGAAAGTATCTCAACATAATTAAAGCCATATATGCCAAACCCACTGCCAATATCATCCTGAATGGGGAAAAGCTGAAAGCTTTTCCTTTAAGAACAGGAACTAGACAAGGATGCCCACTCTCACCACTCCTATTCAACATAGTGTTGGAAGTACTAGCCAGAGCAATCAGAGAAGAGAAGGAAATAAAGGGCATCCAGATTGGAAAAGATGAAGTCAAACTGTCCCTGTTTGCAGATGACATGATCCTATATATCGAACAGCCTAAAACCTCTACAAAAAAACTGTTGGAATTGATAAATGATTTCAGCACAGTAGCAGGATACAAAATCAACACACAAAAATCAGTAGCATTTCTTTTCTCCAATAGTGAACATGCAGAACGAGAAATCAAGAAAGCCTGCCCATTTACAATAGCCACCAAAAAAATAAAATACTTAGGAATTGAGTTAACCAAGGAGGTGAAAAATCTCTATAATGAGAACTACAAACCACTGCTGAGAGAAATTAGAGAGGATACAAGAAGATGGAAAGATATCCCATGCTCTTGGATTGGAAGAATCAACATAGTGAAAATGTCCATACTACCCAAAGTGATATACAAATTCAATGCAATCCCCATCAAAATTCCAAAGACATTTTTCTCAGAAATGGAAAAAACTATTCAGACATTTATATGGAACAATAAAAGACCACGAATAGCCAAAGCAATGCTCAGCAAAAAAAATAAAGCTGGAGGCATAACACTACCTGACTTTAAGCTATACTACAAGGCTATAATAACCAAAACAGTATGGTACTGGCATAAAAACAGACACACTGACCAATGGAATAGAATAGAGAATCCAGAAATCAACCCACACACTTACTGCCATCTGATCTTTGACAAAGGCACCAAGCCTATTCACTGGGGAAGGGACTGCCTCTTCAGCAAGTGGTGCTGGGATAACTGGATATCGATATGCAGGAGAATGAAACTAGATCCATACCTCTCACCGTATACTAAAATCAACTCAAAATGGATTAAGGATTTAAATATACACCCTGAGACAATAAAACTTCTTAAAGAAAACATAGGAGAAACACTTCAGGAAATAGGACTGGGCACAGACTTCATGAATACGACCCCAAAAGCACGGGCAACCAAAGGAAAAGTAAACAAATGGGATTATATCAAACTAAAAAGCTTCTGCACAGCAAAAGAAACAATTAAAAGAGTTAAAAGACAACCAACAGAGTGGGAGAAAATATTTGCAAAATATACATCTGACAAAGGATTAATATCCAGAATATATAAGGAACTCAAACAACTTTACAAGAAGAAAACAAGCAACCCAATTAAAAAATGGGCAAAAGAGCTAAGTAGGCATTTCTCTAAGGAAGATATCCAAATGGCCAACAGACATAGGAAAAAATGCTCAACATCACTCAGCATCCGGGAAATGCAAATCAAAACCACATTGAGATACCATCTAACCCCAGTTAGGATGGCTAAAATCCAAAAGACTATGAACGATAAATGCTGGCGAGGCTGCGGAGAAAAAGGAACTCTCATACATTGTTGGTGGGACTGCAAAATGGTGCAGCCTCTATGGAAAATGGTATGGAGGTTCCTTAAACAATTGCAAATAGATCTACCATACGACCCAGCCATCCCACTGTTGGGAATCTACCCAGAGGAATGGAAATCATCAAGTCGAAGGTATACCTGTTCCCCAATGTTCATCGCAGCACTCTTTACAATAGCCAAGAGTTGGAACCAGCCCAAATGCCCATCATCAGATGAGTGGATACGGAAAATGTGGTACATCTACACAATGGAATACTACTCAGCTATAAAAACGAATGAAATACTGCCATTTGCAACAACATGGATGGACCTTGAGAGAATTATATTAAGTGAAACAAGTCAGGCACAGAAAGAGAAATACCACATGTTCTCACTTATTGGAGGGAGCTAAAAATTAATACATAAATTCACACACACACATACACACACACACACACAAACCGGGGGGGGGAGGGAAGAAGATATAACAACCACAATTATTTGAAGTTGATACAACAAGCAAACAGAAAGGACATTGTTGGGGGGGAGGGGGGAGGGAGAAGGGAGGGAGGTTTTGGTGATGGGGAGCAATAATCAGCTACAATGTATATCGACAAAATAAAATTTAAAAAAAAAATTCAGCTCAAAACTATGAAATAAAAAAAAAAAAGAGTATGCTAAAAAAAAAAAAAATTATGTGTGAAAGATTCAGTCACATCTATTTTTTGACCACTGTTATCAGTAAGCTCAGTTTATTCAGCAAAACAGTGGTTTCAATTTGTCTCTGGCATAACTGTAATATATGTGAGGGGACATCTGCATTTTAAGGTAGAATAGGGAGCTTTGTAGTATAGCTTAAAGTCAGGTAGTGTTATGCCTCCAGCTTTACTTTATTTGCTCAGCATTGCTTTGGCTATGCGTGGTCTTTTATTGTTCCATATAAATGTCTGGATAGTTCTTTCCATTTCTGAGAAAAATGTCATTGGAATTTTGATGGGGATTGCGTTGAATTTGTATATCACTTTGGGTAGTATGGACATTTTCACTATGTTGATTCTTCCAATCCAAGAGCATGGGATATCTTTCCATCTACTTGTATCCTCTCTAATTTCTCTCAGCAGTGGTTTGTAGTTCTCATTATAGAGATTTTTCACCTCCTTGGTTAACTCAATTCCTAAGTATTTTATTTTTTTGTTGGCTATTGTAAATGGGCAGGCTTTCTTGATTTCTCGTTCTGCATGTTCACTATTGGAGAAAAGAAATGCTACTGATTTTTGTGTGTTGATTTTGTATCCTGCTACTGTGCTGAAATCATTTATCAATTCCAAGAGTTTTATGTAGAGGTTTTAGGCTGTTCGATATATAGGATCATGTCATCTGCAAACAGGGACAGTTTGACATCATCTTTTCCAATCTGGATGCCATTTATTTCCTTCTCTTCTCTGATTGCTCTGGCTAGTACTTCCAACACTATGTTGAATAGGAGTGGTGAGAGTGGGCATCCTTGTCTAGTTCCTGTTCTTAAAGGAAAAGCTTTCAGCTTTTCCCCATTCAGGATGATATTGGCAGTGGGTTTGGCATATATGGCTTTAATTATGGTGAGATACTTTCCCTCTATACCTAACTTATGGATGGTCTTTGTCATGAATGAGTGCTGAACTTTATCAAATGCTTTTTCAGCATCTATAGAGATGATCATATGGTCCTTGTGTTTGAGTTTATTGATATGGTGTATCACATTTATTGATTTGCGTATGTTGAACCAACCTTGCATCCCTGGGATGAATCCCACTTGATCGTGGTGAATAATTTTATGTATGTGTTGCTGTATTCTGTTTGCTAGTATTTTAGTGAGGATTTTTGCATCTATATTCATCAAGGATATCGGCCTATAGTTTTCTTTTTTGGTTATATCTTTACCTGGTTTTGGCATCAGGATGATGTTTGCTTCATAGAATGAGTTTGGGAGATTTGCGGCCGTTTCAATCTTTTGGAATAGTTTGTAAAGAATCGGTGTCAATTCCTCTTTGAATGTTTGGTAAAATTCTGCTGTGAATCCATCTGGTCCTGGGCTTTTCTTTGTTGGGAGCCTTCTGATAACAGCTTCAATCTCCTTTATTGTTACTGGTCTGTTCAAATTTTCTGCGTCTTCATGGTTCAGTTTTGGGAGCTTGTGTGTGTCCAGAAATTTATCCATTTCCTCCAGATTTTCAAATTTGTTGGCGTATAGTTGTTTATAGTAGTCTCAAATGATTCCTTGTATTTCAGATGAATCAGTTGTAATATTGCCTTTTTCTTTTCTAATTTTTGTTATTTGAGTCTTCTCTCTTCTTTTTTTTTGTTAGCCATGCTAATGGTTTGTCAATTTTATTTATCTTTTCAAAACACCAACTTTTTGATTCATTGACCTTTGAATTGTTTTCTGGTTTTCAATTTCATTCAGTTCTGCTCTAATCTTAATGATTTCTTTCCGTCTGCTAACTTTAGGTTTAGATTGTTCTTGTTTTTCTAGTTCTTTAAGGTGAAGTGTTAGGTTGTTCACTTGCCATCTTTCCATTCTTCTGAAGTGAGTGTTTAATGCAATAAATTTCCCCCTTAATATTGCTTTTGCAGTATCCCACAGGTTTTGGTATGATGTATCATTGTTTTCATTAGTTTCAAGAAATTTTTTGATTTCCTGCTTGATTTCTTCTTGGACCCATATGTCATTAAGTAGAGTGCTGTTTAATTTCCATGTGTTTGTATAGTTTCCAGAGTTTCGTTTGTTATTAATTTCTTGTTTTAATCCATTGTGGTCTGAGAAAATACATGGGATAATTCCAATTCTTTTGAATTTATTGAGACTTGATTTGTGACCTAATATGTGATCTATCCTGGAGAATGATCCATGTGCTGATGAGAAGAATGAATATTCTGAGGTTGTTGGATGGAATGTTCTGTAGATATCTGCCAATTCCAATTGGTCTAGAGTCTTGTTTAGATCTTGTGTTTCTCTACCTATTCTTTGCCTAGATGATCTGTCTAATATTGACAGTATGGTACTGGCATAGAAACAGACACACTGACCAATGGAATAGAATAGAGAATCCGGAAATCAACCGACACACTTACTGCCATCTGATCTTTGACAAAGGCACCCAGCCTATTCACTGGGGAAGGGACTGCCTCTTCAGCAAATGGTGCTGGGATAACTGGATATACATATGCAGGAAAATGAAACTAGATCCATACCTCTCACTGTATACTAAAATCAACTCAAAATGGATTAAGGATTTAAATATACACCCTGAAACAATAAAACATCTTAAAGAAAACATCGGAGAAACACTTCAGGAAATAGGACTGGACACAGACTTCATGAATATGACCCCAAAAGCACAGGCAACCAAAGGAAAAGTAAACAAATGGGATTATATCAAACTAAAAAGCTTCTGCACAGCAAAAGAAACAATTAACAGAGTTAAAAGACAACCAACAGAGTGGGAGAAAATATTTGCAAAATATACATCTGACAAAGGATTAATATCCAGAATATATAAGGAACTCAAACAACTTTACAAGAAGAAAACAAGCAACCCAATTAAAAAATGGGCAAAAGAGCTAAGTAGGCATTTCTCTAAGGAAGATATACAAATGGCCAACAGACATATGAAAAAATGCTCAACATCACTCAGCATCCGGGAAATGCAAATCAAAACCACACTGAGATACCATCTAACCCCAGTTAGGATGGCTAAAATCCAAAAGACCCTGAACAATAAATGTTGGCGAGGTTGCGGAGAAAAAGGAACTCTCATACATTGTTGGTGGGACTGCAAAATGGTGCAGCCTCTATGGAAAATGGTATGGAGGTTCCTCAAACAATTGCAGATAGATCTACCATACGACCCAGCTACCCCACTGTTGGGAATATACCCAGAGGAATGGAAATCATCAAGTCGAAGGTATACCTGTTCCCCAATGTTCATCGCAGCACTCTTTACAATAGCCAAGAGTTGGAACCAGCCCAAATGCCCATCATCAGATGAGTGGATATGGAAAATGTGGTACATCTACACAATGGAATACTACTCAGCTATAAAAACGAATGAAATACTGCCATTTGCAACAACATGGATGGACCTTGAGAGAATTATATTAAGTGAAACAAGTCAGGCACAGAAAGAGAAATACCACATGTTCTCACTTATTGGTGGGAGCTAAAAATTAATATATAAATTCACACACACACACACACAAAACCGGGGGGGGGGGTGGAGAAGATATAACAACCACAATTACTTGAAGTTGATATGACAAGCAAACTGAAAAGACATTGTTGGGGGCGAGGGGGGGAGGGAGGAGGGAGGGAGGTTGTGGTGATGGGGAGCAATAATCAGCCACAATGTATATCGACATAATAAAAATTAAAAAAATAAAAATAAAAAAAAAGAAACTGAGAAAAAAAATAATTAAAAATAAATAAATTAATTAATTAAAAAAAAATAAGATAGACTAGGGAGAAGTAAGGACAGACAGAGTTGAAGCCAGTGATTCTATGTGGTCAAGTAGAAACGAAAGGTCTGTGAAAGCCAGGACCTCATCTCTGTGTTCCCCCCAGAGCCCAGCACAGGAGGCCCTGCCTTGCACATAATAGACAATTAACAAATGTTTAGATATTGGATGGCAGATTTGCTAGGTCATAAGTTGTCACAGGACTGCCAACAATGCAGTGTACTAAGGTGATAGTGACTGAAAATGACAGAAACCTTGAACTGGCACAAACCCGGCTTAGGTGTGCAATTAAGATATTATTGTCTTTAGGCCCTGCAGTCCTCTCTGTTGGCTTCAGATTCCACCAGCTGCTCTAGACTTACATTCTATTCTCTTAGCATCCCAATGGAAAAATAATTCCTGTTGGTTACAGCAATATCCTGGAAGGTTGATCCAGATTGGTCTGGCTTGGGTCACATGCTCAGCGGGATGCGGGTATTTCATAGACCAAGCCATATAACCAATCCATGAAATGTGAGGTAGGCTCAGACAAATTGACTGAGAATAAGAGAGGGAGAATTTTTCTTTTTCTCAAAAGAAAGATTGGGTTGCTGTTTCAAACTCTACAAGTAGACGTTATTTGAAGTAGGTACTATTTGAAGAAACAGATATTCAGAGAAATAAAGTGACTTGCCTAAAGTCATATAGGTAGTAAGTGACAGGACTGACTTATGCTCACTCTGCTGGACTCTGCATCCTGGCCTCAAGAATGGGGGCCTGTGAGATAAGGAAGATTATACTTCAGGGCCACGCACATGAAGGGCCCTATCCATTAAAAAAAAAAAGTTTGGTATCCCTTTTCTCAAAGAGTGCTGTGATAATTGTGTAAGCTCCAGGTCTCACCAAAACTTGAATTTGATTTATTTATCTTCTCTCTCCTGCCTGCATGCCCCTCTCTGCCTGCCATAACAATCTGCCTTTGGAAACATTTCTCCTAAATTCAGATACTTTGACCAATTCAAAATTGAAACTTTCTCTAACTTCCCCAGTAAAAGATGTTTACTCCCCACTCACGGGTCCTGCTGTGATGATGTGCACCACCTGTCGCAGGCCCCCTTGTGTTGTTTTAGTTGTTTGTGTGCATATCTTATCTTTTCTGCTAATGTAAGTCACTTATTTTCAGTCTCCATGGTAGTAAGTACATTGCTTACTAGACTATATGTGTCTAATACACGCACGTCACGTGGGTGGTAAAGGATCACTGCATGCCAAGAGCTTCTTTGTTGGATCTTTCTGGAACTCCTGACTTTTTTTGTGTGTGTGTGTTTTGGGACAACTCTTTACTTTGGTTTTCCAAAGACAGGAAATTAGTTGCTCTATGCCAATGAATGTGAAGGATATTCTAAGTAGAGCCTTTGAAAGATAAAGGTGTGAAGTTTATTGCAGACCAGATATTCTTTTAGTTTTCCAGGCGTCATAAAGGATGCATTAAAGCAGTCGCTAGAAATGCCGTCTCTTAAAATTTCCCTGTGTCTCTTTCCTCCAGGACACTTCGGCCACTTATTTGAATGCTTAAGAGATGGTTGGGTTATTGTCAAGCCCTTATTGGTAAATAGTCAATCAATGAAAGCCTTCTTCAAGCCTCTCTAATGGTGTTTGTACCAAATAATACAAGGAATAATAGACTTCTCTCAAACACACCCTGGACTACCTATGGAAAATGCAACACTCCTCGGCAGAAGCATAAATGCTATTTTCTGTACATAGTAACTTGACTATTCTGTTTTGTATTAGATAAATCTTTAAGCACTGTATGTTTTTCTAATTACTTTTAAATGCAATTTATTTTTATCTGTTGAAAATGTCATACATGCTCGTTGTGGAAAACACACACAAAAATATATACCAGGGAAAAATGTCTATATAAGTATTTTCTTTTGTAGATTTCTGAAATATTTCAACCAAGGTTCATTGCATTGGTAGAGGATCATTAATTTCCTTCTCACAGTGTACCTTTGCGTGTGCCCCCTCTGAGGCCTTAAATGCTGTTTTAGAACAATTGGAGAGGAAACATCACTTCACCAACCTGTGTAAACAGCCTCACCAATCTATCAATGAATATGATTAAGATGAAACAAGCAGGCTGGATAAATAGCGTACATATATCAAGGAAGATGAATCCAAGCCTGGTGGGCCAGGACTGCAGGTGACCTGATTTGCATACAGGCTCTAGGTACATTTCAATTTCAATGAGCAGATTATACTCTGAAGCGTCTTATCATTAGGCCTTTGGAATTTTCATTATTCTTATTAGTTTTCACCAATAAAAGTTGCTTTTGAAAAACTCCTAAATTCTTTTGGGGGAAATATGAAGGAAAGGGAGTTTTCATGCTGGGTCCAAGTTCAAGAAGAAATAAGGGAGCCTTTTGAGGCCAGGTGTGGAGTCCGGACCTGCTCCTGGGAGGCTGGGGAGCTGACAGTGGGGTCTTCAGAAGGGATCGTTTCCCACTGGACATTCCCTCACTTGCTCTGCCTTGGCCCTCAGAGACCTCTGCCATCTCACGGACCATTCACCAGCACTGCGTGGATGCCACCCCCATCTCCAGCCTCAATCCCGGCAGGTGCCAAGCCTGGACTGTGAAAAGCCATCTCAATAGGGCCACTTCCTTCAAACTTGACACGACCAATCTTCTCCTACCTGCGTCCTTAGTCTGCTAAATGCACCAGCCGTCTTCTAATGTCCCAGTCCATAACTGCAGTCATTTTTTTAATTTTTATTTTTTTATGAAGAATTTATTTATTTATTTATTTTAAACCACTTTATTCGGCTATGGTTGACATATAAAAAGCTGTACATATTTAATGTATACATCTTGATGAGTTTGGGGGAAGTAACACCTCTCAAATTATCACCATCATCCAGACTATAAATATATTCATCACCTCCCAAAGTTTCCTCCCACTTCCTTTGTTATCCTTATGTTTTTTTGTTTTCATTTTTTTTTTTGGTAAGAATATTTAACATAAGATCTCCCTCTTAACAATTTTAAGTGTACAATACAGTATTGTTAGCTGTAGGCACTATGCTATATCGTAAATTTTCAGAACTCATTTATCTTGGATCCTGAAATTTTATACCCTGTAAGCATCACCTCCTTCCCCCAGCCCCTAGTAACCACCATCCTACTATCTGCTTCTGTTAGTCTGACTATTTTACATTCCTTATATAAGTGATAAAATACAGCATTTGTCTTTCTGAATCTGGCTCATCGCACTTAACATAACACCCTTCAGGCCAGTCATGTTGTGAGGTCCTTCCAGACATTTTCAGATCCTCCCTGTCATTTGCCTTCTACCTCGCCTCCACCCCTCACCAAAATAGTTACTGGGTCCTCTTAGTTAGTTCTTGTAATTCCTTTTAAATCTGCTGTTCTCCCATTACATATATCACCATGTCTTTCCCATGAAGATGATCATTTTTAATCACCCCCTTCCCAGTCCCACCACCAATATAAAAAGTCACCATACACACCATATTCTATCAATTTTCTCTTGCTGTGTCCTTAACATCCATTTGTAAAGCACTCTACCTGCCATCACAACTTAGCTTCAAACATATCAGCTAAGCTTCCTGCCCATTTCCATCTTGTGCTGAGTTTTCTTGCCTGTGATCTGGCTGTCCACTCTGCCTGCCTCCTCACCACCCCAATTTCCCAACCCCCCCCCAGACAGACCCTCTGAAACCGCTATTAAGGCTAAGTGTACACAATTTAAGGAGACACCACAAAAATCAGTAATCAAGATAAATACTCTTTTATGTATTATTAATAAAAATCAATGCAAAACAATTCAAGTTGAACAAAATGTTGACATTTTAAATAAAGAAAGAAAGGATCTGACCCTGCACTAGCACAACTTGGTCTCAATGGTCTCACCTGAACCCTGATCCTGTTGAATCCTGGCTGCTGCTCCATTATCAACAAGCTCACCCACATCCTCAGTTCCAACAGGCATTCTCTTCACCTTCTGGTGAACTGGGCGCTGGTTCAGCTTTGAGGACACTACTTGCTCCCTCCATCATCTCAGTGGTCGGTGTTCATTCTCCCACATGCTGCATACCTCATGATCATAAAGTGGCCTTGACCAGAGTTGGTCCATGGTTGGCAGGTGGAGATTAGCAGGCAGAGGACCACAGGGTGAGGCTGCAGGTTGGAAGTCTCCTGTTGGGGTACTGCCAGGCTGATGCTGGCAGGTGGGAAACCATCCACTGGTGTGCTGGAAAGACTTGCTGGGAAGCTGCCCATGGAGCATGCTGTTGAGCTCACTGGGGAGCTGACTGGTGCATCAGTAGGTCTCACTAGAAAGCTGCCAGAAGCCACCTGCAGGAGGAAACTGGCTGAGACATTCATGGAACTTGTTAAAGAGCTACCCTCGAGGGTGCCTCTGAAACTTTCTGGGCATGAGCTCTACCAGATATCACTCTTGCCAGCTGAACACTGTAAGATAAAGAGAGAAATCACACCAGAACTAGGAAGAAGCCCTTTCCTTCTTCACCATCTGTCCTGCAACCTCTACTTGCCAAGGAGAAATGTTTAGAAGGTCCATCTCCAGTATTCCAAGCAGGGCAATGAAGGGTAGATTAGGAGGTGGAAGGCAGTAAGTAGATAAATGCTGTACCACCCATGCTTAGCTATTCTGCTTCTTATTTTTATTGCTCCTAGGTTAAAGTCTGAAATGTTCATACATGTTTGTGGAATTACTGCATGAAAGGATAAACACCTGGACTCTTGTATTATCCTGTAGTTGACATTATTGTTGTTCACAAATAGTTGTGGCTGCCTGCCTATAAGGCAATGGTAGGATTGAACTTGATTTCTTTGTGTTTGGGTTGAGCCAGGTGTCATGACTGACAGTGAAGTGATTCCAGAGACGTGTTGGTAAATGTTTAACAACCAGGACTTTGGCGGGGTTGGGGGTGGGAGGGTGGCTGGAAGAGGGGATGGCAGTTTGTAGCATTTGCCAATTTCTGTGGTGCAAATGTTCTCATGATGGCTGATTTCAAACTATCAACATGACATCCCTGGATGTGGAGTTGGGAATTGCTCACACAATTGGCTCTTGTGAGCCAGTATGAGCTGACTCCAGCACACCATGTGTGAGTCACTCCAGTGCCAAAGCATTTATGTGCTGGTGTGAGACCCTCTAAAGCTTTCTTTCTCTTTGCCAGGGTAATTGTCAACATTTAAATTAGTGGCACCTCCATTAGGGAGGATCCTTGTGTAAACATGAAGAGAAGAGTTCCCTGCTTCCTGGTAATAAACAGGTGATGTGAGTGAAAAATAAACATTTGTTTGTTAGTTTTAAGTCATCAGAGTTTGGGGTTTTTAGTCTATTTGGAATAACCTAGCCTACCCTGACCCATTGTCTGCTAACTGGCTCGATTGGAGTATGTTATACTCGTTCCAATTTGTTTATACCAGTTCCAGATTTAGTTCTGTAATCATGTTTTCTTTATGTTTCATTTCTAATGAAAATACTTAGTGGTCCCACTCTGTCCTCAGCCCCATGACAAAAATACAAAGTCCCAACATTTCAGCGTAGCATTCAAAGCTCTCCAAACGTGCTCTTGCCCTGCGTTTTCTCTCTTATTGCTCACGATCTTTGTATGAGTTCAGCACTCTTCAACATTTCTTCTGTCTTTTCTGTTTCCCCTTTGCCTCTCCTCGCACTTGGCACCATAACGTGAACATGAAATAGCTGTCGAATATTCTTATCTCAAGCAACCACTTATGATTTCGTGTGTAATTTTAAATACATAATTACACAGGCATTTAGAGAAAACATTTTCTGGTTACCTTCAAATGAATGCAGGGTACTCTCAGGGTATAAAGGTGTTTGCTAAGTAGAAAAAATTTTCTCTCTTGTCAACTATGAAAATATCTTAAACACTCACACACACGTGCAAATTATAATGCTCAGAGGTAAGAAAGGAACAGTAGAAATAGAGTTGGACAAAGAGAAAGAAATGAAAAGGAGACCAGAGAGAGAAGGGATAAGAGCCACAGAAACCTAAACCAAAAAGACTAGCAACAGTGGCGAGCTGTAAGAAGCAGATTCACTGACGGGACCAAAAACCAGGAACTGAGAACAGCCTGTTTCACCAGGGAGCAGGTAGAAATGGCATTACAGGGACGTACAGTACAGACTTCACCTAAACAGAACACAATTCCGTTCATAGATACTGGGAAAAGTCGCCTTATCCAATTCTCACACTTCCAGGAAGTGCAGGTGTCATGTCCATTTTTCAGATTTCAAAAGTAAGATTTGAAGGTGTTAAAGAACGTGGCCAAGCTCTGTCAGCTGGTGAGCCGCAGCTGCTGCTTACCTGTCACCTTCCTTCATCCTGGTACAGCCCCAGTGTCACTCCCCGCCATGTGCCTCAGTCGCAGGGTGAGTCCTGATTGCTCTAAACTAACCCCCGCCAGTGACTGGTGAAGGGGGTGCTTGTGACCCAATCCTAAGCGAGGACACACAAAGAGGGGGCTGCTCTGAAGCTTCTGGGAAGGTTTTTGTCCCTTTCAAAAAGAGACACAAAGAAGAGACAGTCTCTCCTTTTACTGGCTGTTACCATGGCTGGTGATGATGACACATGCAATTGGCTGAGGACAAATCCAAAGCACAAAGGATGGGGGGAAAAAAGACAGAATCTGGGTCTGTGACGACTTCCTGAAGTGAAAAATTGACCCTGAAACCATCCTACCTCACAACTTCCTGAGGCAAAATAATAATTTCTTTATTGTATAAGGCACTTGAGTTGGGGATTTTGCATTACTTGTACCAGAATGCATCCTAAATGACAAAGCAAGGATTTAAATGCAGGTCTGTGTGACTCCAAAGTGCATGCTCTTTAAAACAATGCATACAAGTATCTTACCTGTGTGGGCATTACTTGTTGTTCTTAAAAATTACACCAGCTCATGAGACAAGGGTAAATTTTCTTACAATTTCTTACAAGCCACCCCATTTTCTTAGGGAAAGAAATATGTCAAATATTTTATAAATGGATTTTTAAAGCGAAAAAACCCTCATTACTTAAAAGGATAATTTTCAATTTCTTAAGATTCACTCATTCAAAATGGATTTCTCCTCAGTCTTCCGGATGCCTCAGATGTATTGATCATGCCCAGCCCAAATGTAATCATTCCTTGAAGCCTTCACGGTCTCCATATAGTGGGTGTTAGTGAATTTTAGGTATTTAGTAAATACCATGAAGTACGTTAGCTTCTTGAAAGATAAATGTGATATGAGGTCAAAGTAATATTATTCATCAAATTGCAAAACCTATTTGCAATGGCTTGTAGCAATGATTTATTTCCATTGCTCCCCCAAGTACTCTCTTCCTCTGATAATAATTCAGATGACAGAAATAGAATGTAGTTGATATAATGTATACATCCAAGTGGTTGACTTGCTGTGTCTCCTAATGGTCAAGAGTCATTAGGGTTATTGAAGAAAGAGATACCGGATGAAATAAGCACTATGAACTTGAATTTATAACTCTGTGACAGCACTAAAATAGACAGCAGGAAAAAAGCCATAGAGTTCAAATAAAAAAAAAACTAACCGTTTAGACAACTTGATCTCTGATCTTAAATTTGAACTCTGGAAGTTTGGGTCAAAAATGTGGGCATATTATACGAAAGAAGTATCAGCAATGGAAAATAACTTTCTCCCTCAAAAGAAATACACAATTAGAAGTATACACGATGCACTCACTAAAAGACCTGGGCCATAAAAACTAAGTAGTGACATACTGGAAGCATTATAATGAGTTCTGGAGGGAAAAACGAGTCCTTCGGTAGTGCCTCATAACTCAAGACTTGGGGGCATTCTCCAGGTGACAAGACTATTTAAATGATCTTGGAAGTGAGGGATTGAATGCAGAGTTAGGAGGGAAGAGAGAACATATTTTTAGGTAAGAGAAGTGTCATATGCAAACATAGAAAGAGAGAATGACCATCTTATACTAGTATACTGCTGGCATTTGAGTAGAATTGTTACTGAAGGTATTATTTAGGGGCATAAAGAGGAAGGAAGTTGGTGAAATAGTGATGAGATACGGTGACATGTCCGGGGAATCCAGAAATAGGGCATCCAAATTAAAATGTTATGCCATCTTTCACCTAAGAGGTAGCTGCATATTAGTGGAAAAATCCCTGGAGTTAGAATCTGAAGACTGGGGTTACCTTCCAGATCCACTGCTTATTCCAGCACAACGTCTTCATTTATAAAATCAGGGTGATGATAGTACCTAACTCTCATTGTAGCTATGCAAATTAAGTGGGATAAGGTAGGTAGAAATACCTATCTTAGTACTTGGCACAGAGAAGTGCCATAAGTGTTACTTCCTGCAAGTTCTCCAAAATTAAAGCATGCACGACCCCAAAATGGTTATTTCTTACTTATTTCTTGTTAAGACACTATAAGTAAAGTCGAGAACCCACTAGAAAGTCAGCCAGTCAGTAATAGATGTGTGGATTTATTGTGTAGCCAGAAAGTACATCATACCTCAGGTCTTGAATGCCTTTACTCTTAAATCAGTTACTTGAATGTTGAGATGAATACATTTCAATTGTGCTGACTTGAGAAGTCCTGCAAGGCCAGCGCCTTCCTCGGGGACCTGCCCCAGGCCAACGCCAAGGTAAACGTGGTTCTTCCGCAGCGTTTCCCTGAGCAGTAACCAGCACTGTAATCATGCTGATAGAACAGTTTATCTTCCTCCCAACCACTGTAATTCCTCCCCTTGCCCACAAAGTGTTGTGGCCCAATTGCTTTCAAAGATGTCAGGAAATGCTCTGTGAGCAAATGAATAGGGAGGCAGGAGTAACTGATGATTATCTATGCTCCAAACAGCACTTGGCTAAGTTTTCCTGTGGCCGCAAAGAGGAAGCACTGGAAATGACCGGGGAAGGCTGAGTGCACACCCCACAGCCCCAGCAGCTGCCGCAGTGGAAAGATGCATTTGGTGGTGGGGTGCAAGGTGTATGTAGGCATCAGAGGATCATGAAATATTAACACTTAGGCTAGAAAAAAAAGCTCTTGTCCTCAATTCCATCATCTATGAAATCAGGATAATTACTCACCCGGCTTTTCTCAAAGGCAGAGAGTATTCTGAAAGGCAGATTTTATAGCTTAAAACAACCTTCTAAATAGAAACTTTCTGAAATATCGAAAGTGTTCTTATATTTGCACATCCAACATGGTAGCCACTAGTCACACATGGCTACTGAGCACATGAAATGTGGGTAGTGTGACCAAGAAACTAAACTTTAAACTTTATTAGCTAATTTAAATTTAAGTAGCTACACCTGGTCAGTGGCTACTGCAGTGGACAGCACAGTAAATATCTAATCCAAACTACACTTCTTAATCCACATTCTTTCTAGAAGTATTACAAACCTATAATTCAGTCTTTGTTTGGACGTCTTGTAATATTGAGAAAATTATGATCTCCCTAGATGGTCCTTTCCCCTCTGGGATCCTGCTAAGAGAAAGATGAACCTATTGTCGGCTGCAATTCAGTCCTTTGCATTTTCTACCCTCTGGCCCCAGTGCTTGCTTCTGAGGACATCCATAGACATAATTCTCAATCTAAATAAGGGGCTTTTGAGAACTTGAAACATTTCATATATCACTGGCTCAGCTATATTTCAGAGAAAACATGGTTTCAATTTGATCTAGTGGTTAAGAGCATAACTTCTGAAATCAGACTGCCTGGTTTTAAATCTCAGTTTTACCATTTACCAAATACACAACAGAGGACAAGTTACTAATCATAATTTCCAATTACAATTTTCCTCTCTATAAGATCATAGGACAGTTGAAATAATTAAATAAGATTTAACAGGTAAAACCCCTGGTTGAGTGCATGGCCCACTGTAAAGAGTCCAGAAGTGTAAGCACCTCTTATTGTTACTGGTCTCCGCTGGCTGCTCTTCCATTTATCAATATCCTTTAAAATGCAATATCCAGAACCGTGAGGATGTGCTTGCAAATGTTTCATAAACTAAAGGCCATACAATATACGGCATATCAGTTTTGTTCTTATTGTTATTGTCACTGGGGTTTCCCTCACGCTTCTTCCCTTATTTTAGTCATCATGGTGTTTTGAAGTTCTTCTGAATCCTAAAGTAATACAACAACTTCCTGGCTCGAAGAATCTTAAGATGTTTTATTGGTTCAAGCCTGACAGAGAGAAGCTTTTGCAAACGGTTTATAAGTCAAAATATTACCAGATTTCCCAGTCTCTGTTTAGGAGCTGTTCCCTCCCATCAGGCCATATGCCAGGAAGAGTTGGAGGAGAGATACTTGAAAGGGTATAGCCACAAGACTTTTTCTTCTTTCATCTGGCAGAGTTTATGCCCATGCCACAGCCAAGAAGCAATTTACTTACATTTTATGTATCAGTGGAACTGGGGAAAATAATTATGGGCAAACAAAATGCAAATAAAGAAAGCAACAACAAAAACAATAATATTATACAAGTATACGATGATCAAAGACATGTCTTCAGGTGGTAGTTCACAGAAAGGAGGACGGGCAGAGCTGGTGTTATGCTTAAAGTAGCTAGAAAGAGCTCATTGTTATTTTTTCAGGATTCTGGCAAGCTGGTTGACTTCACAGCAGTAGCTTGAAATTGTCATGGTGGGAGTACTTACACCATGGAAATTGGAAAATGCTATCCCGCCTTCTTGAATCCTTCTTCCCCATCTTAAACCCCCTTGCTTCATGCGTATCTCATTCTTTCTTGAATCCAAAGATAAAGGATGTTCACCTATTGAGTTTAGTATGGCATTTCGGAAGCTTTGATATCACCAGGTCATCTTGGAATAATTGAAATATTCAAGTACCTGAGGAAGAAATCTTTAGATGTAGTTCTGGATATATCTTTGCTCACATATCTTATAGACTAAAACTGAGTTGTAATGCTGCCTGTATCATATGGCTCATGATGGGATCCTAGGGAAATTGCGTGGCCTTGGATGAGCTGCCTGGGCAGTGGAAATCTTCTCAAGCCTTCTCTGGCATAGATCTTAGATAGGTTAACTAAAAAATAAGGTATATACGGTAGTGGAAGACATAAAGTGAAGTTTCATGAAAACATCTTTGATGGCCAGCTTCCAATTTGGGAAGCATAAGACCAGAGGCAAAGGATGAGGTGGTGTCAAAGCCAAGCAGGGTTGCTCATGGTCCCTGAGGGGTCAAGTCCTCATCCAAGGCAGGAGTGACTTGCCTGTGGCCACTAAATTACTGATCAAGGAGAAAAACAAGCGAAGTAGTTCAGAACTGACATGAGAGTAGATGGGTCAATGTAGACACACTTGGGCAAGAGGGGTGAAGGCAATGAGCCATCGCTCTGACTGCTAAAACAATACAGAGCAGAAATTGAACCCAGACAGAGCTAGCATCTTGCACTGGCTGTGACAGGTTAGTTTCCCCAGTATTTTCATAGGGGTCACAACCTCTGGCCAGACACCAGTCTGTTGTCCTGTTCACAGGAGCCAAGTGCTAGATATCATGAGACCTGCTCCCAAGTCCACAAATAACTGTGACATCTGGTGATGTCAGCAGCACCCAGACCTGCAGAGACCAGCACCCAGACCTGCAGGTCTTTAAAATCCTGCTGACCGTGCAGCACCCAGAACTGCAGAAACTTTGCTGCCTTGCCGGCCTCACCAAGGCATTCCGTTTTTCTTTGTTGAACTCCCTCCCCACCACCTTGGGGGAAAACGCTTATCCCTGACGAACTGTGTCCTTGCTGAGCAGCTTTTATTTTCCCTGATCACAAGGAGAATTGCTTTTATGCTTCCCAGAGAAGTTCATACAGACTTTGCAATGGGGAACATTTTTCTTAGTTTTGGCCGCTGCTTGTTTCTTGTTGACAAAAGGTCAGACTCAAGAATACCAAGATATTGAGAAAGGCAGCAGAGGGATATGTGGTTCAAGAAAAACACCAGGGGGACCAGGGTTTCTGTCTTCTGTGTGGCAGATCAGTTGACTTAAGAGCACTTAATTGGGCTACATAACTGGAGATACTAGGAGGACTCAAGAGACCAAGATTCATTTAAGTGTTTTATCATTTTTTATAGGTACGTTAAAATACTTTTTTATGCTGAATACTTGACCCTGGGAATCCTGAATAAAATTGTATTCGGCAACACTTAGCAAGTGCTGTATCATTAGTGGGACTTTGGAAGCCAGTAATTTCAAAGTAATTATGGTGTTATATAGAACAAGATGTCAGTGCAACCCTTTATTCCACTTTCTAACAGCTCTTCATATTTTAAGAAGACTGGTACGTCTGTTTGTATAAGGCAGGAATATAAAGCTCATCATATCTTGCAAATTCTGGTTTGTTGCTCTGTGAGCTGTTACAAAGAACTTTATGTTTGCAAACCTCTTTGTAATCAATTATTAATCTCTTCCAGGATCATTCCTTGGTTATATAAATTCTTTCTCCTCTTTCTGTTTTTCATTGAAAAAGCCATATAGCAGTAATATTAGTTTTGTAAAATAAAAATCATCCATAATCCCCAAACCCTAATACTACTTTTTATATTTGCGTAATACTCTTCTAGCCTTTGCCTTTATTAATGCATATTTATTACAGCAGCAGAACTTAATACAAAATCTAATATTTTAAAGTTAGCATTGTATCATGAAAATGGCTTTCTTGTTCCTATGTAATTTTGAAATATAATTTTAATATTTTGTTATATTGTGCAAATCAATGTCCCATAATATATAAAATAACTCTCCATTATTAAACGTTAAGATTGTTACCAGTTTCACTGTTACAATGAGGGCTGGAATGAAGACTTTTGTGGAATGAGTTTCTTGTTAATCTTCATAGAATCTGGCAAGAAATAGGCATAAGTAAATATTTAAGAAGTTCATCAATGAATGATACCTTTTTCCCTTCTGATGAATTATTTTTTTAGGATGAACTTCCAAAAGTCAGAAAGATTACTGGGTAAAGGGGTATAAACATTCCAAAGTTCTTAATATGTAATTGTACAATGCTTTTTAAAATAATTACATCAATTTTAAAAAGTTTTTGCTATTATCATTATTTCGGATTTTGGATTGGCCATCAAAATGGTGCCCATGAGGTTGTTTTAATTTGCATAGTGGGATATACATGGCTTCATACCGTTAGTGGTTATTTTGCTTATCTTTTTTTGGAAATTCGATGTCTAGACAGTGTTTTGATCCTTCTCAAATTCCAGGTGCTCAGCACAGAGCTTGGTATATAGAGTAGATGCTCAATGAATATTAAGTCAATGAACCGTGGAACATTTTTGACCATTTAGGCTGTTTAATGTAATGTTTTGGAATATCTAACAGAAAAACAAAAGTAGTGATTAGAGAATAATTCCAGAGGCAGGCTGCAGATTCTCATCCTGACCAGGTGGAATAATGTCTATAAAGTGGAGATATTGATATGTCTTGTTTCATGCAGTGGTGGTGAGGAATACATGAGCTAATATAAGGAAACATTTGCTCCATGAAAACACTCAGCAGCTGCTATCTGCTTTTAATCTGGGCCCATTTACCTATGCAGTCTTCCTGCTTCCTTTTAAAAATTGAACGAGCTATTAATGGGCTACAAATATTAATCACTTGTTTGTTTTATCAAATTTAACATAAATGCTTGCATACTGTATACTTAAATTTTATTTTTTGTTACCAGATGAATGGATTTTCTTATATTTCATGTAATTTTTAGATTCATGTTGAAAAGGTCTTGATCATTTCTCCAATTTACCTAGTTAATATTTTATTGTACTTTGGGTATATTTTCGAAGCTAAAATTTAAGATCTATTTAACTCTTTAATGTAGCCAGACCTTATTTTGGTGGAGAGCATAATGTATAAACCTAAATTTAATCTCCCTTCCCTTAACTTGCTCTCTTATTAATTCTTTCTTTCTCACCTTCTTGATCTGAACATGTTAAGTACTTATGTGATGTTTCACATATTGGTACATTTCTGGGAATTTTTATTTTAATTTTGGTGCCAGTGCCATCTGCTTGACTGTTTTTGGTTTTGTAACACATTCTACTATTAATGGGCTCCTCCCCCTGTCCCCAGCTCTTCACCGCCATACTGATCTTACTTTGAACTCTTTTGAATACCTTGTCTCACCAATGCAAAACCAGTTTGGTTGGACTTTTGATTGACATTGTTTTAAATGTATGAAATAACATGATCTGCCTTTTTAAAAAACATGAATCTTCACTTATAGAAATGATTAGCTTTTCCAAGGAAAGCTGTTTTATTTAAAATGCACGTGTCACCTTTCCTCAGGTTTCCTTCTCAGCATTTTATAGTTTTTGATTTTGTGAGTGATAGTCCATTTCGTCATTATGTTCTCTAGTTGAATGTCACACATATCTTACAATTCGATTCCTGACCATTTCTTTTGCGTCTGGCCATTTCAATAAATGCTTTTAATTTTAGCATATCATTGTAGATTTTTCATGTATAGTCATGCTATCTACAAGTAATGATACCTTTGCCTTCTTTTCCCACAGGGAATTATTATTTAATGATTATTATTGCTGTTTAATGGGTTCAGAATTTCAGGTTTGCAAGATGAAATAAAGTTCTGGAGATGGACAGTGGTGATGGTTGCACAACACTGAATGTACTTACTACCACTGAACTGTACACTTAAAATGCTTGTATAGTAAATTTTGTTATGTATATTTTTACCACATGCACAAAAATAAATAAAAAAATAATAATGAGTTTAATATTGCTTTGGGTGTAAATAGTAACCCTGTTATGAAAGAGTCCCTGTATTCTGATATAGGTTCCTTTTTTGGAATGGGTTAGTAAATTTTTTCCACCACTTTTTCTGCATTCTCTGATTGATAAATCATATTATGATAGTAGATTTTCTTAGATGTATTTGCAATCACCTAAGACTTACTGAAGACCTGGTATGCACCAGACCCTCTACTGGAAGCTTTATTTACCCTGAAAACACAGATGAATTTTGCAGCACTAAAACTGAGAACCCCACAGGCCCTCCAGCAGTATGGGCAGAGCCAGGATTCCATTCTTCTGACTTCCAGAGCAGAACTCTTTTTATTCCACTAGCAGCAGCTGCATCCACTAACAAAAGTGATTGGTTTTGTGAACAGAATTTAAAATGTTTTGAGCCAACATTTAAAAACTTGAAGAATTCACATAGCCATCCAAAATGTGCTTTGCATTTTTAGCTATTGGTGGGCATCCTGCACAGTCAGCTCTTGCTGGGTAGCCAGACCCCTTTGGATGGATCACCTGCCTGCCAGGACCCTGAAGTCATAGCCACTCCTCAGTGATGATTAGGGTCAGCAGCTACTTGTGAGCTGCTCACAGTGGTATATTCCTTTGTAGTGGAGAGATATTTCTCTGCAAATATGCCCTTATGAAAAATGAGAAAATAAAAAAATAAAAAGGTAGGCTTCGAGGGATGATGGCAGAGAGCACGTCTCTTTGTGGAAGTGGTGTTTACACCAATGTGTGTAGTTTAAAAATCACCTGCCAGGTCCTCTGATGAATTTAGAAATGCTGCAGAATATGAACAGGCTACTTGATCCTTGTAGGGTTCTCTATCTGTGCATAACCGTATGTTCACTCTGCTACAATATTTTATAAAATATTTGTGTTACTAAGACTTGAATTACAAAGGCAATTGGATAAAGACACTGTATTTTAGAGTTTCAATCTGGCAATAACAACGTTATTTTTCCTTAGGGAATAGAAAGACTATAGGTATAAGGTATTTTTTTGTAGCTATAAAAGAACACATAAAACACTTGACATCACTGACTAATACAGCTTTGATCAAATGGAGTTTAATGTGGAAGTAATGACCTCTCCTTTTCCACTCCTACTGACACTATTATTGAAACGAAGACTCTCACCCATTCCTCCCACCTTTATTTCCTGATGAATAAAGCTCAGAACCACTCAGACAGAATTGACTTATTGCCAGCTAGCCCAGTGGCTTCAGCTAGCCTGAGTTGCTGGTTCCAAATGAGAATTATAATGCTACCAATACAGCTCGCAGTAATTCAAATCGCCCTCCCCAACGAATCAAGTTATCGACAACTAGTATAATGAAAACCTGTATGTACATGCTTCTTAAATTTTTTCAATGTTCAAGAGATTTCTAAGAAAGAGAGAGAGAGAGAGAGAAAGAAAGAAAGAGAATGAGAAAGGGAAAGAAAAAAGAGAGAAAGAAAAAGAAAAAAGAGAGAAAGAAAAAGAAAGACCCTGCATTCATTGGCTGCTTTAACAAAGTACCAGAGACTTTATTTTCTCACAGTTCTGGAGGCTCCAAGTGCAAGATCAAAGTGTCAGCAGAGTTGGTTCCTTCTGAGGGTCTTGAGGAAAGGAACTGTTCCAAGCTTCTGTCCTTGGTTTCTCTACATGGCTGTCTTCTCCCTGTACCTTCACAGGGTCTTCCCTTCCCTCAGAAGTGTCTGTGTCCAAATTTTCTCTTCTTTTAAGGATACCAGTTATATTGGTTAGGGCCCACCCTAACGAAATCATTTTAGCTTAATTACCTCTTGAAAGGCCCTATCACATTCTGAGGTACTGAAGGTTAGGATTTCAGCATATGAATGAGGGGCAGACAGAATTCATCCCTTACCAGCCCCCCTCATCAACTCATAGAGGAAATTAGCAAACCTTTGAAGAGTAAGAGGAAAACCACTCTCAATGTTTTGACATTGTTTTCTTCCCAGCTTCATTTTTTATACTGTATACACAATCTTGATTCCTGCTTTCCTCAATTAATAATAAAAATGAACAGCTTGCCGATATTACACACTTAAACTTTCATGGTATTTTCTCCAAGTTTGGGATCACAGTAAAATTTGCCTTACAAGAAGAATTTTATCATCTGATCTTATTTTTATCATCAATTTGTTTGTATA
Source organism: Cynocephalus volans (assembly GCF_027409185.1). Classification (NCBI taxonomy): domain Eukaryota; kingdom Metazoa; phylum Chordata; class Mammalia; order Dermoptera; family Cynocephalidae; genus Cynocephalus; species Cynocephalus volans. The sequence continues at coordinate 51,475,717 of NC_084462.1, forward strand.
ACTAAGGGATTATTTATTCAGTGGAAGTCTGAAATAATTTAAGAATGAGACTCTGATTTATTCTAAACTAGTAAACTATAATATTTTGTCATTTTTTGTGTGTGATCATACTTCTGCTTAGGCTGTTTACTTCATTCATAAGTATTTGTATTTATGGTTTTTTAATAAGACATGATTCATTGCAGTTTTCACATTTAATATCATTTGTTAACGTAGTATTCATAATCTCTTTTATATTGACTGTTCACCCTTTCTCATTTATAAATGGCTCATTTGTTATCTTTCTCTACTTTTCCATTATTAGATTTATCAACAGCTTATTTTATTAGAGTCTTCAAAAATGTAGTCATGATATTTATTCAACATTTCCACTCTTTTTATACATTTGTCTAAAATTATTTCTTTTATCTTTATTTACTTCCTTTAATTTTTCTTGAAATATTTATCCTTTTGTTCTATGAAAATTCCAATTGAATGCACAAATTGTTAATTTTCCTAAAGAAATGTATCTTAAGTACTATAATGTCAACTACCCATGAATTTCACAGTGAATCACAGTATTTTTACTTTTATTGTTATTAAATATCCTGTCCTTATATCCTTAATTAAGTCCCTAAACAACACCTTAAGTAGGAGAGTGGTATTGTCTTCCTTTTTCCTTGAGATTCTTTTGGGCTAATCTTTGAGAAAGCAACCTAATAGTAGGCTGGTATTTCAAGACACACTGTAGGGTGGCCAGGGATGGTTGTACAGGTCAAGCTTTGCACACCTGCAGAGGGGGCCATTCACAATGTAAAACAGCCATAAAGGGTGGAAGGAGCTTTGCAAATAACACCCTTTGAACATGTACTGTGTGCAATCTGCAAGAACTTATTTGGGGGCCCAACAAACAGGGTTCATGCTTTTTACCTCAGTAATCCCAGTCCCAGAATTTTATCCAGAAAAAATAATTCTACAGAAGAAAAAAAAAATGCATTAGCCTTTATCCATGATGATGAAAAATTGGGAACAATAATCATACTTTAGTTTTTAGTATCCACAATTAGAAATGATTATACATTTCACAAATTTAGCTTAAATCAATGAGCTATTACACATTTACTGATAATGATTATTATCAAAAAAAGCAAAGCAAATATCTGGATTATATTGTTAAACTAAGAATTACAAATTATTATGTCCATTCTGATTGTCACTTTTTATACTGGTATTTATTCACATGGACAAAAATGAGACTATATTAAAAATAAAAATAATTATGGGGTTTTTTTTCTCTTGCAAAAAAATTCTCAAATTTTATAGTTACATATATTTTTTTCAATGCAACAAAAGGAAAAGAGCCATGGCTCCTAGAAAATGAAGAGCATCTGGTGCTTTTGAAAGTCAGAGCATTATTCTTTTGACTGAAAAGTGCTTCTTAAAAGGGCACTTCAAGCACAGTAAATTCCCCACCCTGACTCGCTAAGCAATAAGTGGCTGTGTTCTCCTTTGTCACAGGTTGTCTTATGAATTTTCCAGGCCCCATATGTGAATTTTCCAGGACCCAGTATGTGAAGCCTCCCTGACCAGTTATCCACAATCAGCAAGTCGAGGGGCAATTTCTCTTCTATTCCCAGCAGTGATAATCCACAAGCAGGCTGGTTTTCATATGGCGAAGTAGAAAACGGCAGCGGGTGGTTTTCAGTCATTTCGACAGCACCTCGTGGCGCTGGCACCTCCTTCTAAAGCACAGCAGGAAAATTGCTCAGTTGTCAACCCATACATGAGGACATGCCATTTTTAAGAATTTCCCTCCAAAGATTGCCTAATTTATGATAAAGCCATTGCCTGCCTCTGACCACAGAGCATTAAAACAAATATAATCAGGTTATTTGGTTTTGTGTAGATGTTGTTTAAATTCAGTTGTGTTTTATTTCAAGAATTCAGGTTAGAATGCATTGTAGCATATGCTATGTATGGCTTTAGGGAATTATAAAGCAGATTTACCTGATAGGATCTGGGTAGATTCTCATTCTTAATCCCCAAACCAGTACCCTTGTTAATGTCAGGCCCCTGAACAGAATAAAACTTTTCTGTATAAACACAGAACACAAAAAGAAAGTGATTCCATGCTACAGTACAGACATTCATGGTAGTTCAGCCAGGACATATTTGAAGAATAAATGTAAACATTTGATTCTAGGCTGATTTATTCCTTTAAAAAACAAACACACCATAAAGAATAAATGATAAACATGATGTCTTGACTCCAGTTAAATTCCCAAACCTGTTATTTAGAACTAATTTGGAGCTCTCTAGATTTCGGTTTCAAGTAAACTCTGAAAATAATCATTTGGAGGAATAATTAGTTTTTCAATTTATGAATTTGATGTAGTTTGTTGCCTCGTGTAACCCGAGTTCTCTCTCATCTATGGTTTTCATCAATTTCATACTAAACATCTGTTACTAAAATGGAAGAATTTGGCCAAATACAATCTAGAGACGTGGCATTACTTTTAATGAGAAGAAGCATACCTTAAATCTATGTGAATAATGCTTTTAGAAGTTTCTTAAAAGTTTGAACCTTTCTTCTTTCTTTTCTTTCCACGGCCCTATGTCCAGTCCTCATGCCCTTCCCCTTTGGGGCTAGAGATATGCTGAAACTGGGAGAAACAAGCGAGGGCAGACTTCTCATCTGAGGCTGTCGCACTGGATCAGAGGCTGTTTCCAGGAGCAGAATCAGGTGAAGATCAGGAAGAAAGTTTAGACTCAGGGTCAATAATCCAAATGGACCAGCCAATAGTACAACCAACGTGAGCAGCCCAATAAGATGCAAGTTAGTGATGGGGAAAATCCAAAGTCCAGTATGGGGAAGAGAGACTACAGTAGGCATTCCTAAGGCAGAGCGTAAGCAGCTGCAGGGGCTGTTTCTCTGTCCTTCAGTGATTTGTGTGAGCATGCCAGGAGTTATTTAAAGGAGGAGCTACAGAGAAAACATTTAGAACTGTTGTTTTTAAAACATGCCGTAAATTCTGTGACACTCCACATGGGCAAGCCACGTGTAAGTGCTCTGGTCTGCAGCCCCCAGTGACATCAGCCTCAGGACATGGGAGTGAACACACCTTAAAGGAGCTCCAGTGCCCAGCATTTGAGTCACCACCTGCCATCTAAGATTCCAGGTATCACAGACCAAAGATAAGCTGTCCTCACTGTGCCCTCACCATAATGCAATGGTTATTTTATGCCAGCGAGTTTTGGAGTCCTATTCGAATGCATAATTAGTTACTCACACAAGGTTACAGGCATCAATATGCCCACTAGACAGACAGATATGAATATGCATGAAGCACAGGATAGCACAGTTTACTCATTGACCTCCAAGTTCACCTAAGTTTTGAGCCTCTGTTCTGTACTTCTCAAACATGTTCCCTCCCTATGGAGGTCAAGAAAGATTCCAGTAGATCTTTTAAGCTTTAGTATAAAATTCATACTAGAAGTAATAGAGGAGGTGAATCTGAAGTTCCTAAGTGAAATGCCTGGTTTAAATGCCAGTGTTACCGAACTCAGGTCCAGCTGCCCGCCCCTTTGAGAAGGAAAGAAAAACAGACTCAGAAGTCAAATGGCTGGTGTTAGAAAAGCAGATGTATTCAGCTGAAGGAGATGATAGGATATCCCACCTCAAAGACTTAGATTTGTTGAGGGGTTTTTAAAGGAGGGGTTGAGGGAATGGAACGTGGGAGGTGAAAAGCAAGAGAGAAGGAGGCATGAGTTATGAGGGGTCCATGTCTGTGGGACAGGTACAAGGTCTCGCTAAGGCTTCTTCTGTTTTCTGTTCTCATCTTTGCTGTTGTCTCAGAACCCTGCAAGATTTGACCTGCTCCAATGTGGAATCATCTTTTTTGCCATCTTTTGTTGTCATTTCACTTCACAGAGTTCTGGTTGACTTGGTTAGTGCTCAGGGTCAGCTTCCAGTCATTTGGCCTTGATCACTTCTCAAAACTCTGCAAGTCTCAAAGAACTGTTAGCTTTGCAAAGTACTGATTAGCTTCTCAGCCTTGAGCTCCTATTTAGCAAGCAAGATAAGAAAGTCAGGAGATGGGAAGAAAGGGTAGAGGAAAAAAAGAATCCTTTTATACCCCCATGCCCCCTTGCAGCCCATGTGGTTTTAGGTCCCAACATGGCTTCAGTCCTGCTCACTCAAACACCAGGAAAGTTAGTTTAAACTCAAAATCATATGAAGAAGGCAGAAAAGAAAGTTGGGACATGTGGATGTTCACTGTATCATTCTTTGTACCTCTTCATATATCTGAAATACTCATAATAAATTATTTTTAAGTGAAGGAAATTTGACAAAATCTGTATGAACCTTATTACAACAATGAAAGAGAGAAAGAAAAAGAGAAAATATTAATAAATCTATTGCATCATCCTGAAAATAAAAATAAAGTTTACATCACGGAGACAAGATATTAAAGCTAGAAATGTAAGAGGCAGATAAAAACCATCTGAGTTAAGTTGGATTGTGCAGTCGCTTCTGATCTGTTGCCTCAAACCCTCATTGACAGTGAGGTTCACTTACTTTTATGGGCCACCAGAGGTATGGTACCTGGCTGAGCCTGCCAGGTTTAAGCTGGTGTTTTGTGACAACCTTTATGAGGGTGCTTTTGCATTTCATATACAATGAACTTCCACATATCAACATTCTAGGGATTTGGGCAAAGATGGAAAGGTACATAAAAAGTCATAGCAATGGGAATATAATCGACCAAGTTTAAGTTACTGGATTTAGTGCAATAGTAGACAGCTACTGAGACTGCTTTGCAATTAATGAATCAGCTCTGCTATAAAGAATGACTCAGCCTCAGGCCAGCCCGTGCAAAATGGATCAATTGGATTGTGGCCTAGTAATGGATGTTAAAGCAGATCAGCAGAGAGTGCAGTAAAGGAAGACCAATGGTGAAGGGGGCACAGATCAAGTTAAAATTAGATACCATTTTAGCTACCATGACCAGAAACTCGCTGATTCCTTAGTAAAGAGGTTAATATTCAACTACAAGTCATCATGTATGTCATTTATCTCATGTAGTTTTCTGCTTGAAAAACATTTCTTCCATGGTAAAGAATTTATCATCCTCAACTACATTTTGGTTTTCTGTATTGAGTTATGCAATTTATGGGTTTCTTTATCAGTTTAAGCAATGCTTTTAGATATATTTACAGAAAGGCACCTGAGTCAAGTAGAATGCACCTATCTATGTAGGCAGTTAAAAATAACAGGGATAGAGCTACTCATAGTTTTGCCAGGAAGATTAGAAAACCAGGTTTGGGAAGTGGGCTGAAGTTTATGTTACCAGAACCATAGCCCAAATAATGGTGCAGAACCATTCCATTGGAAACATGGCTGAGCCCTGGATACCAGATACAGCTGTTGACATCGCCAGTCCTGGTGCCCCAGCAAGCCAGGTGTTCCTGCTATCAATTCAGCCCTGAGGAAGGATTTTCCAAGGTCCTTCTTCTTTGTGGTACAATCTCCCAGGTCAAAGTCTGGGGAGATGCATCTAGACTGGCTAGGCTTGGGTCAGGTGTCTAGGCCTAGTTGCAAGGGATCCTGGGAAAGCTAGTACTGTGCCTGGAGTGTTCAGTTTCTATTTCGTACCAAGATGCAAAAGGTATGGAATTATTTAAATATAGGAATGGGGTTTGGATGCCAAATGGACAAGAAATGACAAATAGGTACTAAAAGTGTTAATTATGAAATAGTCATTTTGCTAGACACTTTACATATATATTATCTTATTCATTCTTGCAACAGCCCCTATTAATGGGAATTGTTATTGTTATTATTATTACCAATATATACATGACAAAATTAACATTTAGAGAGTTTAAATAACCTTCCAAGGTTATGTACATGAAATTAGAATGCAAGCCTAGGTCTGCCAGATAACAAATTATGTATAGAAAAGGAACCCCTGAAAAATGAGGACTCTTCCTTGCTATAGAGCTAAGGGACTAGAAAATTCATTCAGAGCCCAGTTAAGCCTAAAGTTTATAGGCTATCATTTTACGGATGGAGAGTTAAGAGAATGTGTTCTGCAGTAACAAATTTATTTCTCTTCCAATATTTTTAATTGATGAATTATGTAAATGAAAATTATGGGGATCAAAGTGGTTCTGGATATTGATTTAAGTGATTTATAGCAGATTAATGCTCTGGAAAAATATGCTTGGCAGGGAAATTAGCTCAGGCTGCTCTTGTGATGAAGACCAAAATCAGCCATTTTCTTGGGGAATGTACTTGCTACAGGATTTCACATTTCCCTACCAAACAGCTGGTGCATCATTCATGCTGTTAAGTAATGTAAACTCCACTAACTTTATTGCAAAGTTATGTTCAAGAGCTTCATTCTTCCAAAAGCAAACCCTGAGGACATGGATTTGACTGTAGGTTTTTTATTTGGGTGTGACCCTAGGAAGCACAATAAGGAAGGAGGCAGTGGGCCAGGATGTGTTAATAAAACTGATAAAAGGCATGTTAATGATTAGATTATCTCAGTGGGCAACTGAAGCCCAAACCTTCCGAGGACTTGCTAAGAGAGAATGTAGAAAACAGGTGTATTACTTTGCTGCTATAACAAAAAAAACTCCACAGACTAAGTATAAACAACAGAAATTTATTTTCTTACAGTTTGGAGGCTATGAAGTCTGTGTCAAGGTGCCAGCAAATTCGGTTTCTGGTAAGGGCTCTCTTCCTGGCTTGCTGACAGCTACCTTCTTGCTGTATCCTCACATGGCCTTTCCTTGATGCCTGCCCATGAAGAAAGAGAGCAAGAGCCATGTACTGTTTCTTCGTATAAGAACACTAATTCTATTTGATCAGGGCCCCACCTTTATGACCTCATTTGACTTTAATTACTTCCTTAGAGACACCATCTCCAAATACAGCCACAGGTGGGTTAGAGAGTCAGCATATAAATTTGGGGAGAAACACAAACATTTGGTCCATTAACACAGGGGCAGAGAAGCTGGGGTGTTTTTCTACTAATGTTCTTCCCTAGTTAGCTAAAGTTCACCCCTGAGTATAGGCTGAGCACACTCAGCAGCCAGAGAACACCCACAAGCACAGACCTTGGAAGCTGAGGAAACTTTAATAGGTGAATTCCAGGATGGGCTGAGGAGATATGGGCTGGTCATGATCTGCTGGTGGCCATGAGTGAAGCTGGGTGATCATCTTCTTGCCCTGCTGTCCATACGCCTTAGTAACCAGTCCTGGGCCCTGTACCCCTGGGCACAGACCTAGCCAAGTGCTCAGATCCTCTCAATGTTTCAGGGGTGCTTGGCCCTGCATCACCAGGTGCATGGTTGTCAGCCTCCAGGGATGGGTCACAGGCAGTGACACCAGCCAAGGAGGCCCTAAAGCAAATGAAGCTTTACATTCAAAGATATCAGATATGCCATGTGCTTTACATTTTCAGGACCTTTTAAGAATTCTTGAGTTGGAAGGATAGCCCAGAAAGCACCTTATCCAGCTGTCATTTAGTGTCGTTCTTTCACCAAACACTACTACTGTGTGCTTGTCAGGTGAACTTCTTAACCAGTAACCAGGACACCTAATTATCCACTCTTCTTAAAGACTTCAAGGAAAGAAAACATCAGATCCCACCATCCCTCAAGAGGTTAGCAGTATGAAAGCTTGTCCTTTTGTCCAAAGTCTTTCCTATTGTAGAGACATTTATTGTTATTCAGTTTGTCAACAATTAGGCTAGCCTGTAGGTATGCGTTGTAATTTTTATTTACAGGGTCCAAATAGTAGTTTCCTTGAAACCAGAAAATAGCAGGGCTTCATTTTTATTATATAAGTTGAAAAGAAAAGAATAAAGATTTATTTGGTACCTGACTGTAATCATAACAGTTACTTGTCTGGTACTCACCAAGTTCCAGATACATTCTAAGAGCTTCACATATTTAAACCTTATGAAAACGCAATGCATAAAATATTGTTTCCATATTTTGCAAATAAAAAACCTAAAGCACAGAGAAGTTAAGTAGCTTTCCCACAGGCACACAGCAATACTTGGGGGAGGAGGATGGAACCCGAGTAGGCTGGCTCTCTGGACCACGATCTTTAACACTAGGGTGCCTTCCCTCTTCACGTCAGGGTGGTCAGGAACATGGCAAAGACATGTAGGTAATAAGTTCTCTCCCAAACCTACTTCTCTCCTAGTTCTTTTTACTGTGAAGTCTGAAGTCATAACCAGCTGACCCTTTATGTTATAAACAAGTTTTCTTCTTTCATGTTTTCTGTGGTATTTTTCTGACAGATTTTCACAGGAATCTGTTTGATGGGAAAACTCCATATATTCCATTTTTATGCATTTCTATATTTATATCTCAGCTTACTTTACTGAGAATGTGACATGGCTAATTTTTGGTATACTTTGTTTCACAACTCAGATTGTTGGATTGCTGAACACAGAGAGAAGGAGGTGATAGATTACTAAAACTAGCTTACAGCAGATAAATTTAGGACAAATGGATATAAAGATGATATGGAGCTTGTTATCCCAAGATGGTGCACATGCAAAGTTCAGAGATAGCGGAGATAAATTTGTAAATGACAGCCCTTCAAGATGTTATTAAAGAAAATCGTATGTAAGAGAAATACATTGCTATTCTATTTATGGAATTTTGTCTAGTCTGTGCATTTTCTCCTTTTATCATTTTCGGGATGGCTCTTCTTGGTCTCCTACCAGTTTCTTAATGAGAAAAGGGGATTCTTTTGGCCTGCGGGTTTTACTGCTGTTGCTGTAGAATCCTGATGAGAGTAGAACACCATAAGCAGGGCTGTCCGGCGTGCTGGCAGAGTGAACCCCACTTTCAGTGTGTGTTCCGACCCATCTGGTCCACCATTGCAATTCTGTAGTGAACACTGAGGGCTAAAGCGGTAGCTCCAAAATGTATTTCTTGCTGCAATTCGAAGGCTAGAAGGAATAACACAGTATCACGTTAGCACAAATTCACTTATCACTCAGATAAAAGAGACTAAAAGTACACGTCAGGGGATCATTTGTTTAGGATTATAAGGAGTCTTGGAGAACATGGAAGCCAATTCTTTTATTTTACAGATGAGGATACTGAAGCCCAGTGTTCCACTTGTCTATTGACGTGTAACCAACTATTTCCAAATTTAGAAGCTTTAAACAGCAACCATTTTATTATATCTTACAATTTTGTGACTCATGAATTTGGACAAATGTCAGCTGAGTGATTCTTTTGCTCCATGTGGTGATGTCTGTGATCACCAGCTGTTCTGTGGTTGTTGGAGGGTCCTTTCACCTCTAGACTTCAAACCAGGTCTCTTCCCTTTAGCCACAGAATATCTCTCCCAAGGCAAGTGGGTTATTCGCAGAATTCCAAATTCCCCAAAGATGCTTGCCAATGACCTACTGTCTTAGTCCATTTCTGTTGCTCATGAAAGAATACCTGAAACTAGGCAATTTATAAAAAAATGAAATTTATTTCTTACAGATTCAGAGGCTGGGAAGTCCATGGTCCAGGGGTTGCATCTGGTGAGGACCTTTTTCTTGGTGGTGATTCTCCACACCAGTGCAGGGTGTCACATGGCAAGACGTAGCATGAACAAGAGAAAGTTAACCTTCTTACTTGCTCTCCTTATAAAACCATCAGACACAAACCCATTACTCTATGAATGGATTAATCCACTCACGAGGGCACAGTCCTCATGATCCAATTGCCAATGGAAGACCCCACCTTTCAAATACTGTAATTGGATTTCCCACCCTCTCAATATTGTTACAATGGAGATCAAGTTTGCAATACATGAGCCTTTGAGGGACACATTTGACCCAGAGCACCTACGTAGGCTATGTCATGGTGTATGTAATGACTGGGTGTCAACAGCATAAGCCCTTGGAAAATTTTCTTGTCTTCACCTCTGCATCATACCAGGTTTTGCGTCAAGTTCTTCTCTTCTCTAGCTTGTCAGCATCTGTTAGCTATTAGCTGGTTTTTAAAATAATTTTTTCCCCGCACTTGTTTCTTAAGTGCTTCTCTCTTTCCTGGTGGATAAGTGGCCTGACCCTTGCTGGGCACCCAGGAGCATTGGTCTTTCTTGGTATGTGGCCATGTCAGAAGGAAGCAATGGGCCTTGGGGCTTGAGTCTGAGTGAGCTGGAGCCCTGCCACTTGAGCCAGAAGTTCTGATGTGTGCAGTTCACAGTAACACAGCTTCTGTTTTCTGCCAAACAGACAGGAGGGGGTAGCAGGTGCTGAGGAAAAGCAGTGGCCTGGGCTACTATTATTTCTGGACAAACCAGCTGTTCTGATGAATGATACCTGATATGAATCTGGAATTAGCTGCCTCTCAGTTCTTCTTGGAGTTTTCCTCTTACTTCCTTTCAGTAATAAAATGTGGGAGCACGTACCCCTATAAATTATTTTATAGTGCAGACACCACAGAAAGCATGTTAATAAATACTTTCTTAGTTCTAAGTGGTTATGAATTTCATTTTCAGTTTACTTTTCCATATCCACATTTCTGTTTTCCATCCCCCTGCCAGCCCCCAAGTCTACAGAGGACCAGAAAGAAGCATCTGTAAGGATCAGCTGTACAAGTGGGCACTTGTTCAATAGGTTATTTGTTTAAATTGTGAAGTAGAATAGTTGATTGAAATAGAGAGTCACTGAGGTTAATAGAAAGGAAATGTATGGGCTTTTGCATTAGACTGGTCTGAGTTCAAATTCTCGCTCTGCCACTTACTTACCATGTAAACTTCAGCAACCTTTCTGAACCTCAATTTTCTCATCTGCTAAATGGTCATATCAGCACCTATCTCATATGGTTATATTAAGGAATGAATGAGATGGGGGATGTGTGGTGGCTGGCACAGCAAGCATCTAGTAAATGCTAGTGCCCTTTGCTCAAGGAATAGCTCTGTGAGTAAATATGACATGTAGACATTTAATGGGACATAATTTTGTCAATAGAGGCCTAGAAATGTGAGATCATAATAAATATCATTTTTTAGCATTCCACATTTTAGACATGGTGCAGATTCTATGGAGGCAACATGAAAACCCAAGTTCCCAGTCCTCAAGTAGTTAGAGAAGAGAGAGAAGTGTAGTGAAGATCTGTAAAACAACCACAACACAAGAAGATAAACACAAGAAGGTAAAGACTTTAGGAGAGGCAGGCAAACGTGTTGAGAGAGACCAGAACCGCAGTGCTCAGGTACAACAAACTCCTTTCTTGACAAGAACAGGTAAGTTACTTAATGTCACAATGGGGCTTACCTTAAACTCTGTGGGAGTTTTAACTTGACTTTAAATTTTGGTCATCCATCAGAGGAAATCAATGCTCTAGAAGATTTGGTTTTTTTTAATGACAAGAAAAGTAAAATTCCCAGAAACTCAGAAACTATGAGAAAAATATTTTTTTTTCTTTTTTTGCCAGTGTGATGGGGGCAAGAAAATTAGAACATTTGGGAAATTCAAAAATATACAATGTGCTTTTAAAGTAATTTACAAAGATTGGCCAGTTTAGGAACATGCAAATATATACTTTTTTATGTCAAAGGGTTTTTTTTCCTATATTTAAGTTTTGAAATAATTTCAGACTTAGAGGAAAGTAGCAGAAACAGTACTTAGAATTCCTATATAACCTTGATCTTTGTTCCTCAAGTGCTCTACTCTCTCTCTCTGTCAGTATCTCTCTCTCTTTCTGTTTTCCCCTGAACTATTTGAGAGTAAGTAGAATGTTACCCCTATAACTCTAAGTACCTCAATGTGTGTTTCATTAAAACAAGATATTCTCTAACATAATCACAGCACAATTATCAAAATCAGGAAGTTAACTTTTATACGGTAATATTATCTCAGCTACAGGTATTAAAATTTCATCAATTGTCCCACTAATGTTTTATGCAGCAAAAGAAAAAACTGTTCTGACACAGGATTCAATTCAGAATCACACACTACACTTACATGTAATGTCTCCTGAGGCTTCTTAACCCAAAGCAATTCCTAGTCTTTCTTTGTCTTTCATGATTGACGTTTTTGAACAATATATTACAAACCTTTTATAGGCCATCCCTCAATTTGGCTTTGTCTGATGTTTCCTGTGTTTAGATTTACGGCATGCATTTTTGGCAGGAATACCACAGAAGTGGGGTGTTCTCAGTGCATTATATCAGGAGGCATGGGATGATGATTTCTGTCATTATTGGTGCTATAGACTGAACGTTTGTGTCCCCCCAAAAATTCATATGTTGAAATCCTAATCCTCAAAGTGATGGTATTAGGAGGCAGGGCCTTTTGGAGGTCATTAGGTCATGTGGTGCAGCTCTCATGAATGAGATTAGTGCCCATGTAGAAGAGACTCCTGAGACCTCTCTAGCTATTTCTAGCATATGAGGACTCAGCGAGAAGGTGCCATCTATGAACCAGCAATCCCTCACCAGACACCACATCTGCCAGTGCCTTGATCTTGGTCTTCCCAGCTTCTGGAACTGTAGACAATTGGTGATATTAACTTTGAAAAATAGGTTAAGTTGACATCTACCAGGTTTCTCCACTGAAAGTTATTTTTCCTCTGTAGAAATAGGTATCAGCTGAGAAGACCCGTTGAGACTATATGTGCCGTTTCTCATCCTACTTTTGCCCACTAGTGTTAGCATCTGTGATGATTCCTATCTAAAACAATAATTACTATAATTGTTTTAATGTTACCTCATTACTATAATGTTGCCAAATGCCAATATTCTAATTCCATTATTTCTTCTACATTTAGTTGGAATTCATCTGTAAGGAAGAGCTTTCTTTCTGCAACATTAATTTATTCCTTCATTTACATATTTATCTCAGTGAGAAATTGTGTCCTTATTTTATTCTATGAGTTACTATACTTATTTTATTTTGTTGCACAAATTGCTCCGTATTTGATTAGTGGAAATCTCTTCAATTTAGCTTCTATGTCTTTTTAACAAGATCCTCATTTTGTATTATTTCTGCTACAGCTCTGGAATTAGTCATTTCTCCAAGGAGTGCTGATTCCTATACTGGAGAATATGTTTTATTTAATTTTAAAGTACAGTTTATTCTCTTTTTTTGAAATAATTAATCATTTATTGTATTTAAGGCACTGAAGGTGGTACTCTGCAAACTAAAGATGTAATTCTTCACCCAAGGATTTTGTATAGTGAGGAGATAGATAAGGCATACACAGACATCATCCGCACACAAGGTAAAAAGGATCATTACGAGGAGGATAAAATGAGGTGATGTAGGATGCAGAAAAGAGAAAAATTGATTCAGTCTGTGAGGGTCCAAAAAGGATCTAAAAGAGAAATAGTATTTGAGCTGAAAAGGAGAATTTGAACGAAGAATAAAATGGGGAGAGAGGGCAAAAGGGATCAAGTAGAGAAAATAATTTGCTCATTATTGAAAAAACAGATGCAAATTTGGTAACTAAATTTACCTTCAATTATTTTTACTAAAAATAGAGCTAAGAGTTGCTAAACTTTAAGGAATTAAGCATGTTGGAGGTGACATTATTTTACAAGAATCAGAGACAATTTTGAGGCTAGGAGAAATTGATATTTTATTTAAAATAATCAAGTCCTCCTATTTTCATATCGTATTTCACATTCTCCAGAGACAGAAAACATTTGCCATAATTTCCTTAAGGAGGATAGATGGGGTGGAGTGGAGGGTGAGCAGAGACCTCAGCTAATTTTTTTGCATTTTCTTTGCTCAGCAGGATTTTATCTAAATAGCCTTATCTTTGGATTTATCACTGTCAGCAGTTTGTGTTTCTTCTGTGCCACTTCTAAGGCACAATTTTTTTTTCAAGCTTAATAATGTTTACAAAGTGAAGATTTTCCCAAATTGAGGTAATCTTCTCCAGTCTTTACAGTTGGCTTCTATCTTGCCATCTGGTAAGCTTCTCTGCATGGGCTACCTTTCCCTGTGATGGCTGGAAGTAGGTGGGGAGCAGGGATTGATGTGGACAGCCTGGGTCCAGTGGCCCCTGTGAAGGGTTGTCAGACCACAGCCATGAGCAATGTGAGCACCTCTGCCACTGGAGAAAGTAGGAGGCTGGGATACCAGGCTTAGAGCACCTTACACGATCATATTTGATTCTCCAATCAACTCTGAGATGGGTACTTTCCCACCAAAATTTTATTATGAATATTTTGAAACATGCAGAAAAGTTGAATCAACCCTAAATACCAACCACTTAGATTTTACCATTGACATCTTGTTTTATCACATATCTATCTGTCTATCCATTCATCAGTCCATCTTATCTGGGGGATGCATTTCAAAGTAACTTGAGACATCTGTACACTTCCTAGGATACCATATCCTAGTTTCACCGAAGAAGACACTACAGCTCAGCCACAATACATTCCTCATCAAAGGATACAGATTCTAAATGGTAGAATCAAAATATGAATTCAGGTTTGCTTAACTTGGAAGCCCGTGTTGTTTCTTCTTTACCTGCAACTTCCTTTAGTGAGATGTAGCATCTTATAAGGTAAGATTGTCAGTGCCCCTGTCTTTTAGGTCAGTGCTCCTGTATAGCTCTCAGTAGCATCTTGCTCCATCTTGAGTAACTCTGCATCTTCTGCTTTCTGATTCCATCACCACCATGGGCACCTGCCACAATGGAAAGATATCAGATATAGGTCACTTATACTTGCACCAAATCCTTTTAAATGATTCCAATTTTGTTTGGATTTCAAAGCTATCTATTTCTTAAGAATTTGGAGATTTTCACATTCACCCTCTTTTAAAATAGGTCTGACATCACAAAGCAGGTGCAGAGATTAATTTTGCATGGTGTGTCAGGGAGGCAGGGGACAGGGGTTTCTCCCCATTCTTGATGTTGACCTGTCTCTAAGCCTGGCCAGGAGGGAAAGCCTGCTTGGTCAGTTTTTAGTGTCAGGACAGGGTCAGAGGGGCTGGTCCCATCCTATCCCATCTCCTCTTGGCTTCTCTGGGAGGTCTTGGATGCACATTGAACAGAGTCCTGTCCTCAGACACTGCCGAGAATGGCAGAGCTTCACCTGAACACATTATCCTCTTAGGGTTTCCACTTCTTCCCACTGCATCTGAGGTCCCAGTTCATGGATCTGTTGCAAAGAGTAAAGGAACGCACAGGAAAGCACTGGGAAACTGTTGGGATACTTTTTTAGAATTTGTCTCATGCAATATTTTGGAACATATTTGTACTAGAAAATTATTCTTTCTTTATCTGATACTCAGATTTAACTGGGCATCCTGTATTTCTTCAGGCAACCACACTCTCAGGGGAGCAGAAGTCAGTCCTGACCTCCCACCCTATGACACCTCCCTCCCAGCACCCAGGGGAGCCAGCACCCCCTCTGGATCACGCCCAGCTTGCTCAATCATTGTGCAGTGTGAGGTGGGTGGGTAAATTGGACATTGTGGGAATTTATAATCAGATGTTGTATATAAACTCTATGAGATGAATTACCCATATTAGTTTTTATTGAAACTATAATTGGATATGTGAATAGAAGATTAGTGTAATGTATTGATACCATCTGGCGCTCCAATTTTATACCAGTTTTCTTCATCTGTCTTAATTTAAACAAGATTGAATTTTCCTCCTACATGTGATTTTCTTTCATTAATTACTCTGTTTTCACGTAGATACCATTGTGTTGACCATGATCCTAAGTAGGTTTAATAAATTGTAGGTAATAGAACAGGTGTGATGTCAATAAGCCAATGTTCTTCCTGGTTATGCAGATACAGAGACTCAATATACACCTGATACCAAGATTGAGTAATATGTTTTCCAATATAACATTGCATTCCCAGAAATGTATTTAAATAGATTTCAATTAGTTGACTCATATATTCCTTCCGTATCTCTTTACTAACTTCCTACTATGTGCCAGGGATTACTGGGTACTAAAAATGGAGATATAGGACATAATCCTAGCACCTAGAGCATCTCAATCTGGTGAGCCATTCAGACTTATAAACAGATAATAGCAGTGTGATTCAATAAGGCACAATTACAGCATTCTAGGGACACAAAGAGTCCCTGATCCAATAGAAAAGAGGAATGAGAAAAGAGAGAAATGAGCAAAGAAGAGAGACAGCCAGAGAAATGAGCAACCAGTGCAGCAGAAAAGGGTATTTAATGAAATCCCTTCTAGCTCTATTGTTTAGCTAAAAGTACTTTAGATTTGTGTAGGACTTTGTGGTTTACAAAGCACATTCACAGATTTTCACACACATATTGTGGAAAGGAGCTGTTCAAGGTTGTCTTTAAGGGTAAAGAAGTACAGAGTGGAAGAGAGACAAAAGACAGGTGGCATTGACATTTTGGGAGCTCAGGAAAGGTGGCAGGGGAATGGGATATGGTTGACTACCGATGACAGATCGGAGCTTATGGGTGATTATTTCCTTTGTGTCGATCTACATTTTCTAATTTTTCTGCCTCAAACTAGTGTTGCTGTAGTGTTTTAAAAAGTTATGTTTATAAGATGAACGGCTGTAGGAATGTTTCAGATTAAAGGAGACTGGAGACATAATACCGGGTGCAAAGCCTGGCTCTAGGCTGGAGCCATACTGGAGGACAAATGCCATGAGGGCCTGATCGCGTCAGTTGACAAAACTGGAATGCAAACAGCCGATCAGAGAAAACTACTGCATCCTGCTAAATTTATGAAGTTGATGATTGCTATAGTCATGTAAGAGGATACTCTTATTCTTAGGAAATACAGACTGAGGTGTTTAGGTATTAAGGACCATGATGTATGTAACTTACTCTGAATGATTCAAAAGATATTTTATACGTATCTATGCACACATATATACATATACACACATATATTGTATATATTTTTAATATATATAGATAGAGAGAATGCAAATGATAAATGATGAAGCAAATAGGGTAAAATGTTAACAATAGGCGAATTTAGGCAAAGGGTATACGTGTGTGCTCTGTGCCATTTTTATTCTTGCAACTTGTAAATTTAAAATTATTCTCAAGTGAATTTTTTCAAAAAGCACTTTGTGAATTGAAAAGGCCCAAGTAATATGGGCCTTTCATTATTTCATTATTCAGATGAAGAAACCAAAATGAAACATGAGGGAACTTCAAAAAGTTCATGGAAAAAATGGAATTGAAAGATAATACGAATCTTTCCATGAATATTTTGAAGTGCCCCCATCCTTACAATCACACAGCTACTGAGTGACAGATGGGATGAGAACCCAGGTCTTCATAGCCCAAGGCATATTCCTATCTCATCAGTCTACCTAGGAGTTCACGTAACATCTTTCATTTATAGGTTCATGTGAAGGGAGTTTTTGGACAACTCTGCCAGCTGAGCAAACAGTGCCTCCCAGCACCCTGATTAAGCATCGTCTATCCCTCCAACCATCTGCATGATCATATGTGCCACCCCCAGCTGATTTGACACCCCAGGGCTCTCTTCTGAAAGGTTTCGTCACACTCCGTGGAACATCTGCCCCTGGTGAACAAACTCTCCTGCACTTTTCCTCTCTCTCTAAACATTCTTCCCAACTCATTGCCTTAACTGAAATTGGTTCTACCAGGAGGACACTACCCCCCCTGCATCTCTCCCACACCCCAGACCTCAGGGTCAGGACTTGGGTCTGAATTTTCTTTGCTCTCAGATGCCTGCTCCACATCCTCACTTCTCGACCTCGTGTAAAAATCTATGCTCCTCTGAGACGTAATCAATCTGGCTAAATTATTCCACACCGTCTCTTCATTCTCTTTAATATGGCCAGTTGGTCCCTTCCCCTCATTTTCTGAAGAGTTTGGCACCTGGTTGACCATATTCTTCTTCTGCCAGATTCTGCCATTATCATGCGTGACATCAGCTTTCCATGCATGACACATCCAAAGTTCTGGACTTTTCCTTGATTGCCTTATCTCCAATGACACGTGTCTTCATGGAACTTTCTCCACCCACTCCAGCACTATGCCTCAGACCTGCTCATTGTGCAAAACCACTTGTTCCAAGTAGGAATATTGGTTATAAACACCAGACATCAAATCTGTCCTACTAAAGTAGATGGAGGATCACTGGAAGGACCTTTGCTAGTGTGCAGAATGACAAGGAAAACCAGAATGCCAAGTTGGAAACAGCCAGGGACCAAAAGAGTCTGGAAAGCTGAGAAAGAACATGGTCTGAGTCCTGATGCTGGGAACCTAATTGCAGACCACTGCCACTGCAGCTGGACTGCTGGTCCTAGATGCCCGCCGCCACAACACTGGACTTCCGGCTCTACCGTCACATCTACTGCAAGGGATCACTATCTGTCCCTTCTTCTTGGCCACATTCCTTTAAGATTAAGCATCTTGGGTGATAGTTGATTGCCCAAATGTAGTTCATGTGTGCACTCCTTCTTACCTCTAGAGAACTGGGAAGAGGAATATCTCCTCCATTTTGGCTTCCCCAGTGGGGGAACAGATGGGTCTTTCACTTCTGGGATTACCTAAATGTAAGGGTATTTATTAGATCCTGAGAAACCAAAATCAGTCACGTCCCATATAGTACACCTGCTTGGCAACCCCATAACCTCATTCGCTCTTCTTCCCATAGTTACTATCTTTCAAAATAAAATTCTCACCTAGCTATTGCAACTCACTCTTGTATGCTGAAAACTATTCACTCCCCACTTTGCCTGCACCACAACCAAGGAGACATCACAAATCTCTCAGCTAATGCATCCAGCTCTGGGTCCAGGATTTCAGGATTATGTTTATCCCTCCCCTGGTTCTCTCTTGATCCCTTTTCAGTTTTCTGAAACTGTTAAATCGACACAACCTATATGAAAACAAATATTGGGGAGGCCGTGACCCTAGTTCTGCAACTTGCCTTAAGGCTATAGTTGAGGTACTGTATGTGACTCTCCCCAGTGTCCTATAGTTTCCTTTTTTCCCTAGGCCTTCAGCCAGCACCCATGGTGATCAGGGATGTTTGCCTAGTGAGCTGACCCTTGGTGGTCCATTAGCATCTCAAGTTCAGCATGGCTGAATTAAGAGGTGTCCAGGGGAACACCTGCGTTCCTTTTATAATTCTTCCCACCCCACTGCTAATTCAACGCCATTCTTCATTGGTAGAATTAAATGCCACAGCCAACAATCAAGCACCATTTTTTGCAGGTTGATTGGATAGCATGAGGAGCTCAAAGTGCCCAGATGGCATTCTTCGCTTCCAATTCCATGGAATCATTGTTGTATTCATGATGAAAGCATTTTCAAAACTTCTAAATTAATAGTCTATAGTTTTAGGAAGGAAAGCAAAATTTTTACTGATGAGTCATTAGATTTACTTATGGGATATGTGAATCAATTCTAGCCCTTGTAATGGACCCTTGTAATATGACCATGAAGTTCACTAAATGACATACTAGAAGCTGAGGCTGAGCGTATCCTTCATTCTGCAAGACTGCATCCCTTCCAAGGAAGGTACTGTCTGTCAGGCTAGGGGTCTGGTTGTTCAACACACACACACACATACATACATATTATGTAATATATAAATATGACATGTGCAGGTAACTAGCCAAAGTGTGATTGGCAAGGAAAGCAAATTTAAATTCAGAATGTGTCTCATGACTGAAAAGTAATTGATATCTCTCGATAATAGAAGGGGGATTATGAAATCAATCATCTGCTAGGACCTGGATGTCCTCTAAGACTTGTAATTAGTTGCTGCTATTGGAAAGTTGGCCACTCAGCAATGTGATAGCCAGATAAGCTCTGGCAAGGAGAAATCCAGGTTGCTGGGAACTTGTGTAATGTCCATTCAGTTTCCCCTCCTGATTGTTAAGAAATGACTCTGCGATGAAAGTACTGTCAGGCTCTCATATAAGATACCAACATTTTTACATTCTGGAGCTATTCCAAAAGTTCTACATACCTCCTTTCCAAAAGTTTTTGTCACTGGTGCTCCAGCACAACTTCTTTAATGTCCCTGACCATGTGGCCAAACTATTAGCCACTGCCCATGAATCAGTGTAAATACAGCCACAGAGACGGTCAGCTGTATTTTGTTTTTTGAGCCAGTTTGCCTTCTTTGTGCTCTGTCAAGACCATCCTGAGTAAGCTCGAACATTGCATCAATTATTTTTGGCAGTTGCCAGAATATCATGCAGAGACATCTAAAATACAGGCTTGAATTTCTTACTTCTTTCATCAATTGCCACAAGGAGCAATCTGTGAGGACACAGGTGTGGGTTGAGGGAGGGGCAGCTCCTGTGCTGATACATTGCTCCTCCTCTGCAGCCACAGCTTCTGGGTTTCCTGTAGAATAGGATTTGATATCATTTGCATACATGCCTGTGTTCAAGTTTTGTATACATATCTGTATATAAGTCTTATACAGATGCATTATTCAAAATGTTATCAGCATTTTGAGGTCTAGAATCTTTTCTACCATTTCTAACTACTCTATCCTGAATATCTAACACGATGCCTGGATTATAGTAGTAAGGTTGTAAGACTTAACAAATAATACAGGACACCAAGTTAAATTTGAATTTCAGACAATAAATAAATTCAGTATAAATATATCCCATGTAATATTTCGGATATACTTTTACTAAACATATGTTGTTCATTTGAAATTCAAATTTAACTGTGTATCCTATTATGTCAGGCAACCCTAACAGTAGGTTCTCAGTATTTGTTGCATTCAGGAATAAATAAATTAAAGGAATCATGGAAAGAGACTTCTGTCTTGTTTTCTGTTCAGTAACCTGGGAGACTGGAGTAGTCAGCTATTGCTAACTAACAAATAGCTACAAAGTCTTCTGGCATACAGCACAAGGCATTTATTTTTGCTCACAGGTCCACAGGTTGGTTATGACAGCTCTGTTTCAGGCTGTGGATCTCCTCCATGAGTCATGGAGGGGCATGACTCATGTCAGAGGTAGGAAATTTCCCAAATGATGACCATAAACACACAGTGCCCCTTCAGACCTAGACTCAGGACTCAGACACTATCACTTCTGCTCACCTGCCATTGGCCAAAACAAGTACAGGGCCAAGCTCAATATCAACAGGGCAAGGAGATGGTTTCCTAGTACAGAGCTAGACAGGTGAAAGGGTAAAAATTAGCTGAATAATAACTGAGTCCACCACTAGGAATGCAAACACTGTGAGACTGTTGGACGAGAAGGGCCTGAGGCAGCCTCACTGAGACTTTGAATCCTCTCCTGGAAGAGAACAGGAAAATGATTTTCTCTGTCACCAAGAATGATGTGCAAACCACGTAGCACACCACCTGAAATGTTGTAAGTGCTCATAAATATTTGCCCTGTCTTGGCAGCTCTGCCACAGGCTGTGATCTTATCCATCATCTACTTGGACAATACACATTGGGACATAATAGTTGCCATTTATTGAAGGCTTAGAATGTGCCATTTTTGTCTCTATTGATCCTGCTAATGGTCCTATAAAATAGATATTATTATTTCTGCTTTGTGTATAAAAAGACTGAGGCTGGGAAAGTTGAGCAAGGAGTCTAGGAGCCCTGGTAAGGGTCAGAAGAACAGGTACCAGTACCCATGTGGGTCTGGTACAAAGTGTGGGGCTTCCACTGCTCTGCACTACATGATATGTGAACCCAAGTCTCCTCTCTTTGGGAGATACTCTTTTCTGTCTTCCTCCACAGGCTGCAGAGGGCTCTCAGCAGTCAGCTTCCACCCACAGCTATGCAAAAACCAGAGGAAAACTTTAGGTGAATTAAGCAGCTTTCCCCATAGGAGTCTGGTAAAAGACTCACAACCAAGACCAGTGGAGTCCAGAAAAGGGTCTCATCCAAGAAGCTCTGAGATGACCCAGCTCGCCTGCCTCCAGCCAGCCCCTGGGAAATCCTACTGAAGGGAGGGAAGGCTGGGGCTGTTACTGGCACTGCATGCTGGCAGGTGAGAAGACAGGGCAGGCAGGCCCCAGCAGCAGCCTGGAAGTTTGACTACCTCCAGGAACACTCTATTTATCAGGCTCCTGGCTCTGAGCGTGGACTTGTCAGCTGCTGCTGAGTCAGGGTGGGTATTTAATTAAAATCATCATGGTGCTGTAGAAATGCAAGATTGGGAAGATAGCCAATCTCTGCAGCCCTTCTCACTGGTTCTTCCCTGCAGAGTCCCACTGCCAGGCCCAAGCCTGTGACACCCACTCTGTTTTCTCTCTTACCCGCAAACAGCACAATGAGCTTCTGTGAAAGGGTCTGGCCCACCGGGAGCCTTCAACCCTGACAGTATGGTGTTGGAGATTTTTAAATCTGTACACATGAATGGAAGAGAGGAGATTCTGTTTTATTTAACCAGTCATTGTGCAGAGGCTGGGAGCTGTGGCTTGAAGCAGAGTTGTATATTACCATATTGCATCATAGGCCAGACCCTACTTCTGAGGGATTGACACTGCAAGGAACAGAGGTAAGTGGAGAGCCAAAGTACCCTTTAGTAATGATGTCATCTGGAATTGCGGTCCAAACACCACTGATGAGCTCTGTGGGAATCTGGGCCAGAGCAGTTGGCCAAAGCCAATGCAAAAGGGCCCTTCTCACTACCTAAGCCCAAATCAAGAATCTGGGATTTGATGATCCTCCCACAGTAGACCTCATGGTACAGCACATGGGAGAGCGCCCAAGCATGTGTCCCCAGGGAAAGAGAGAGAGCTGCGGAGGAGTGTCCGGGCCCTGGGCTGCTCCTGCTCACTCAGTTAACTACGTGAATGTAAGACAGAGGAGAAGCATCAGGGATCACTGCATTTTACACTGAACACCTGGACGGGCAGAACTGTCAACCCCTCCTGCCAGTCACAGGCCCGAGAAGAAGGCGGGAGTGGCAAGGGGCAGGGAGCCACCCGACCTGCTCTGCTGCTGGGCCCCATCTCCACAGGGGCTCCCTCTTCTCCTACCCTTAGCTGAGGGAGTGGTGGGGGGGTCACCTCTCTGTGCTTAGTTTCTTACCTGAAAAATGGGCACATTATTACAACCTTAAAGGGTGATTATAAGGATCAGAGTGGAATTATTTATTTTCTACGTTACTTCAGACTCAACAGTGGGGACTTTGGTCTTATTATCTCAATCCACCTATCCACGGTGTGTACATTTTTCTTAACATTTCCCTCCCGAATGATATAATTCATTTTCCCAGCAATTCAACTGGTTGGAAAAAAAAAATACCTGCATAAGTCTGGTTAAGAAGTCAGATGGTTAACATTTTATCTATTTAATGTCTGATTAAGACACTAACAATGTATGTATTGGCTATTTTATTCATCATTATTGGGGTTCTCAGCAGTATTGTGAACTTAGCTTACTGTATTTATCCAGAATTGAAATAAGTGATGTAGCAAATCTGGAACTAAACCACTAGCCAACATCACAGCAATTGTCTCCGGATACCTTATGTTTAGACATATTGACGTTTTGTATAAGTCTTAACGGATTCTTCTCTTAAGTGAAATTGCAAATAAATACCATACTTACCAAGCTTAAAATCCCCAATTGCTTTCAGTTATTTAACAGTGGGCAAAACAGTGAGCAGCGAGAGTTCCTCAGGAGAAAATGAACTGCTCTTGAAAAACAGAAGAATAGAAGTGTGCCACTTCATGCAATCTGCAGTCCTTGGCTCAGCAGTATTAATGCTTTTCATTCTGGCTGGGCCTCAATGGACACAAAAGCAATTAGTGATGCATTTTTCACGTTCTCTGTGGTTGAGGGTCAGCAGAAGGCTGAGCCATTGAGGGTGTTACTCTGATATTGGAAACACAGTTTCCATAAAGGACAGTGCTTGACTAGAAGCTCGGAAGTGCTTTATTCTTTACACTTTTTATTCTTTGAAGTTTTGATAGAAGTAAAAGTGTGGGTCAGACCATAGGAAGCTAAAAGGCATGAATTGTTCATGTGTCTCCAGGCATTCCCCTGGTCAAGCCCCTCCATCAGCAAGGAGACTCTAGGTAACCCAGGCCAGCGTTCTTGCCCATCTTTGCTGTGTTTCAAATGTGGGTACACAGGACAGGAATGGTCATCAGGGCATCTGTCTGCTTTGCCAGATCCAAGCTGGTCACCTAAGAGAATTAACCTCCTTTCCTGGCTCTTGGTTTCTTCTACTATAAAATGAAAGACTTGGACTAGATTATCTCTATGCGTTTTCAAGTTCCATTCTTCTGAAAATCTAGGAAGCAACTATTTCCTCTGGCCAAGCTCTTGCATTGATGGTGAAAAAAAAATCATATTTACCATTTTTCTTTTACTTCTAAATGTGGTTTGGATAAGATATAATCCAGTGGCTCTCAAACCTGGCTGTGCACTGGAACCACCTGGGGAGATATGTTCAATTAAACATTTATTGAAGTATAATTTCACATATGTACAGAAAAGTACACCAAGTGGTGAGTTTTCACAAAGCAAACACACCCGTGGAACTAACCAGATTGAGAAATGGTACATTGCCACTTGCTAGGAGCTTTCTAAAGCCAAGATTTCCAAGTCCTGCTGTAAACCTGCTGAATCAGATTCTCTAGGGTACGAACTGGGATTGTTGTTTTTCACAGGCTCCCTGGTATATCTCACCCAGCCAGGCCGAGGTTGTCATTTAGAAACCTCTGAGGCGGATAGTAATTGTTTGTTGTTCTAATAAATACCAAGATTCTGATCATCCACATAGAGAAGGACCCTGGGCACTGCATAAATGTGTTTGGCCTGAGGCTGCATGTGTCAGAAGTCTTGCCAGCGTGGGGTAACTCTCCCACAAGGAAGTGGCTTATGCCCAAGTGAACAGTCTGCTCAGGGCATTATGTGTACTGGTTATAATCCCCACAGTGACCCTGCAATGGTTGTATCATACTCTTGAGATAGGAGGTGCTCAGTTTCCATGGGTTTGTGTCTCAGGACACACTTCTGGGTTTCAAGCCACTCCCCAAGGTCTCAGGCCTCTGCTCTAGGCAGTCCCCTAGAGGAGAATTACTGTTGCTTGTTGGACCTATTTTTGGCACCAACAGAGAAAATAGAGACCTCAGGGGGCAGACTTATGCAAATCCAGTTTAGGCATGCTTGGTAGAGAGGAGTTATATAACCCTAGTAGCTAAGCATGCTCAGTAAACTGGAATTTATCCTTTGAATGACCTTCCACTTCAGTTGCTAAAGAGCACAGAATATTCTTGAATATGTTTTATTGCTTTTGATAGAATCTGACCAATGAACATTGGCCCTAAAAGGAGACCAGCTGAGCATGTGGAAGACTATGTTACATAACTGGGAACCACCACCACCCCTTAATTGAATATTCATTGGATAGCATGAATATGTATTAGATAGCAAAACTATAAAAGTAGAATCCCTGTAGGAGGCAGAGTTGTTGCTCACTTCTCTGGGGCCAGCCCGCACTCTGCACTTCACTGGCTGAGGTGTGTATTTCTTTCTTTTTGTGTTTAACTTACTTCAGCAAGTGGTTGCTCACTCTCTTGAGCCAGCCTGCACTCTGTACTGAACTTTAAATATGTATTTCTTACTTTTGTATTAAACTGGGAGTGGGCCCTGCTCAGTCCCTGTCCAGAGCTCTGGAGCTCTGCGAAATCTGTATCTCCTATTCATTACATTATATCTGTTCTCACTTCCTACTGTGACTCTGCCCTTGAAATCTTTGCTGTGGCAGAGTCAAGAACCTGGTAAGAGGACAGGGTGGGTTGAGGCCAGACATCAGGCCTCCCCAGATCCTCTCTTCCAGCATCACTCTTACTTTACAGTCAAGGTTAAATTAAGTGCCTGAAATCATACAGCCAGTGAATATCAGTGTTGGGTTCAAAACACGAGTCAGCCTAATGCACAAACCCACAGTCTTTCCATCTCTCTTGTCACATCACGCTTCATCCTAAGAGTAAAACCAGGTCCAGCGCAACCAGCAAACAACTGCTGGATATGTACTGGGGTAGCTTATGGCTGGCAGTGGTATTAGTTCACATCCGAATTTTCAAGTACTGCTTCAATTCCAGCACAAGTTGATTCTAACCACATTCTGGAGGTTCTGAAAAACACTTCACTAATTCTATCTTTTTTTTGAAGTCAGAAAAAAAAAAACTGCATGTGTCCATATATAGGATTTAGAGAGTAACACCTTCGTTCTGGAAATGTAGTTTTGGTCATATAGAAGTACAAAGGGCTGTACATTCTTTCATTGATTTAGAATTTTGTTATAGTAGATCTTGTTGGAAAATATACTAGTTATCTTCTAGGGCTTAAAAGTGTTACATAAATCCCCCCTGCCCCAAGATGTGTCTAATTTTGTGGTTAGTTGCAGAATTTTTTGTGGTTAGTTTTATAGAACGAATATTCTATAAAATAGGGTCCTGTGAAATTTATAGCAGGCTCTACCATGGGTCCTCCTCTCATTTTATTTTATTTTATGCTCATTTTTAATTTTATTTTATCATTCTTTTAGTTTTTATATTTTGAGCTGGGGAGTATTAGCACCTTCTATCTGACCTGCATGCTCATTAAAAATAAGAGGCATGATAGAAAATGTATATGACAGACACGAGAAATAATTGAGGCCAGAAGATGGATCAAATCATTCCTTTTCACAGCTACCCAGGACACCAATGTTACATCCTTATATATAAGAATACTTGTAATGATAAGTACTTATAAAATTATATGCAAATGTAATATAGCTCTCTTTAACGAGGATTCTGGGCATGGGCTCTCAAGTGCTTGAATAATGGGTTATCTAGTTTGGGAAGCTTGAAATGAGGACTGATAAAAGAAAAACAGCAGTGAGTTACTCCCGGAATGACATGACACCTTTCTTTGGGACAGCAGATCTCAAATGGGGCCATTTTGCTTCCCAGGGGATACTTGGCAATGCCTGGAGACTTATGCTTGTCACAATGGGCGAGAGGCTGCTGCTGGCTTCTAGCAGGTATAGGCCAGGGGTGCTGCTAAACATCCTACATTACACAAGGCAGTTCTCCACAAAAGGAGAATGACTCAGTCCAAAATACCAGTGTTGCCAAGCAAGAGAAACCCTGGTTTAGGAGATGATAATAAATCTCACACAAAGACCAGCTATTTTATAAAAACAGTGGGAAAGACCAAGTTATTTCTGCTTGGATTGAATAACACGGTAGGTACTAAGGAGACAGTGTATTTGAAGGGGCTTGCTTAGATTCTAAATTAGTTCCCCTCAGGGTTATATTGGAAATGGAGCTAAGAGAACACCACTTCTTCTTTGGAAACCGAGTTATTAAGCCTTTCTAATCAACTGCCCCCCAGCACGCTCCCCTCCCTGCTAACACTTCTGAGGGCAGAATTTGCTGTTCTAATGAGAAATCAGCATACAAACTAAAAAATGATAGCAATGCAAAATGCACCTCTCTTGAGCAAAGTTAATTTAGGTGTATAAAAT
Organism: Cynocephalus volans; assembly: GCF_027409185.1. Taxonomy (NCBI): domain Eukaryota; kingdom Metazoa; phylum Chordata; class Mammalia; order Dermoptera; family Cynocephalidae; genus Cynocephalus; species Cynocephalus volans. The sequence continues at coordinate 51,503,151 of NC_084462.1, forward strand.
CTCAATAGAAATACTGTCACTTTTTTTTTTATACAATTCTAACTTGGAGTAAATGTGGCTGAGATGGTGTCCCTAGGAGGAGGTTGCTAAGGAAACAAAAAGCCACCCCACTGCTGATGCGTTTCATCCCCATGGAACACTGTTATGGCCCATCAGTCATTCTGAGAGTTAGAAACACCACAGTGAACAAAATGATGACTTTATCTGTTTATCCCAGGAGAACAGTTTCAGGAAAGAGATTTATCCAATGCCATCAGAAGATTATCTAATGACCCCGCCCGGTAATGAGACAGAAAATGGATGTCTCTCACAGAAATGCTACCTTGGAATACATTTCCCAGGCCTGAATATTGCGATTATAAAAATGCAAAGTGTACATTCTAACAGATTGAAAGACTACATCCACGACAGCTATAGGTAAGGCCAATTACACACCGCATAGCAGTGGCTATTGTTTGGAGCACAATGTACTAAGTTAAATATAACCCTTGTATAGTTGCTACAAAAGCTGACAAAAACTCATGAAACTCTCCTATAGTGTGCCAGGCACAGGACGGATTTTTTGGTGTATGATTACATCGGGAATACTGTACCAGACAGTGGTCTAGGATAGTTTTCAGCCAATGTGACCAGGACTACAATGGTACAGAAAGGACAGATGTCAGGAATTGGGATATTTCATCTGATAGAGAATATTGTAGAAGAGTAAAAGCTTCTCCTATTACCTGCAGGTTGACCTGCTAGTGAGCCTGTGGCCGCATCTGGAGCTGCCCTGGCCCAAACACAGAAGTTTCTAGGTTCCTACAGAAAGAGGCCTCTCCAACTCCTGTCTGCAGTGGTGCCAGGATTAACTGATTCCTTTTGGATACACGCCCACTAGCCTCAGGGCTCTGTTTCCCACGGAGTTGCCAACTCGAGCACTGTGCTCCAGCCTTTCACCTCCAGCAGCCCCTCGCCTCCCTGCATGCCTGCTGCCAGCCACAGCTCATGCTGCAGACACCATGTGCACCAGGTCTTGCATCTCCCAGAGGGATTCTGACTCCCTGTGCCTGCTTGCCCACCAGCCTCAGCACTCGGGCTGTTCCCGCTTGCCCAGTGACTGTGGACCAGCTCTGGCTCTAACAACCAGAGAGCTTCTCTGCCACAAAGCATGTCAATCACACATTCTCCAATGAGATGAGACCCTCTTCCAAGTTTATCCTTCTTGGGGTATTCTTTCTCATCTTTATCATTACTTTCCATTCATAGCTTAATGATTATTCATGTTACATATCCCTTGTTCAAATTATTTCGTGGTGTCTGTCATCTGGTTGGGCTCAGAATGATATCCCCTTCTCCCTGCCCTCCCCATCACCCCAGAATTTATGTCAGGTCATAAAAATAAATGCTGATGTCATTCATTTTTTGGCATGGGCCAAAATTAAAAATGTGTACCGGCTGCTACACATGTTTCCCAGTGGCTGGTCCCCAGGAGATCAAAGGTAGATTCCTCTGCAGAGACTGGAATCAATGCAAGAACAGCTTTCCTTTTTTCCCTTCTCCTAGGAAATGCACACCTTTTCAGACAGGAAATAACCCTTTGTTTCAACAAACTACAGTGATGTAAAACAATATGACATCAGAGCCCCGATTCTGTGTTCCTTAGTAAAACAGTCACTTCCTCCTCTCTGCTACATAAACGTTAGTCCCCATGCATAGCACTTCCAATGTGCCAGGCATTATTTTACGTCTTAATATATTAACTTGTTTAATCCCAATTACCCTATTAGACAGGTACAATTACTACTCCCATTTGCAAATGAGGAAATCAAGCCAAGAGAGCTTAGTTTAACTTGCCCAAGGTCACAAAGCCACTTGACATTTCTCAATTCACCTGTGCTGCTATTAGGGTTGACTTCTCATGTATCTAAAATAAGAGAAGATAAGGAGCTAATGAGCCAATGACCCTTGGGAAGTGTCTCTTCATTATGCATGATTAAGCATGGAAAAATGTAAATCATAAACATGATGAGTTCTATGTTCTCATTTGCTTTTAGCCTGGTGTGTTAGATGAATGAAAACACTGACAAGGTTGGGTTATTCTCTCCCTCCTTCATTTCCCAAACTAGTGAGTCAATCCCTCTCCAGACACCCAGCCTCTCACCTCACAGGAAAGATTGTAAGAGACTAAAAAGACACTGGCCAGAGGGAAGGTTGTCCAACGATTCAAATTCACTAGTACTTAGGACCATAGTGAATGGAACTACGGGACCAGAAGTAGAATGACTTTACAATTTATTAAAACTAGAATATTTTTGAGAGTGAAGGGGACACTATTAATAATTACATTGGTACAAATCATGTAAACCAGAACTGTCCTGGGCACACCCACACATATGGTAGCCCCATTAGCAGTAGAAGGTAAGACCAGCAGAGTCCAGGCATGAGTCATGTGGATCACTCAACTGGAGAAAGTCAGTGAAGGGCTGGGGTATGGGCAGGATGCAAAACCCAACAGCGGGTAGTGGTTACCAAGAGACTAGCACAGGCAAAAGGAATTGCCAACGCATGACCAGCACAAGCTGGAGCAGCAGAGGAGGGACTGCCACTGAGCTGGGACGTCAGGGGAACAGTCACTGCCAGAACTGCCAGGAGGCAGGCAGGAAGTAGGGGAAACGCTGACCTCTCTCCTCCTGCCTCTGACCTCCTGCTAGAGCCTCCCACTGGTCAAAACCAACCAGAAGGCAGAGGACAAAGTAGCCTGAATGGTGCAGCCTGAAAAGAAGCTAGTCTCTCAGGACACGGAGATGGGCAAAGAATGGGTTTGAGAGCAGAGTCAACCACAATCTGTGCATCATGACAAATTCCATAGTGGCCACTTTCCTGTTGTACATCAGCCATCATAAGAAGCCCAAACTGTCATGTAGCTCTCTATCACATGGACTCCAATGCCATGAATCTCTGCACATGCCTTTATCTGACCCCATGGTCACCCCAGTTCCTGACCCCATCCTCTGTGCTTCCAAAACTCAGGGTAGCTGTGTGTCTTTAGCCTCTCATCTCAGTGTGCCCTCCATCTTTTTGCTCCAACTGAAACTCATTTCTCCGTGGACCAAGTACACTCTCTCTCTCTCTCTCTCTCTCTCCCCCCACCTCCTTACTGCTCATTACCATGTTACTGTCCTTCCCTTCCTGTGACAAGCTGCAGCTCTGAAGCATATGCCTTCAGACTCCAGTGCACACTACCCCACCTTGTTGAAACCACTTAAAGTGCTCTGCTCATTTTTTCCTCATTTTTTGAAGATGTAAGCACGGGGCTCACAGCCACTCATTTCAACAGTTATCATAACTGCAACAGTCACTTTAGTCCTTGATTATATCAATGACCATGAAGACAATCCTTCTAGTACTTTGGAGTTTGAGCTTCTCAAATAATCCAGCGTCCAGCTTTCTAGGTCATCCGCTAGACTTTGTCACCCCCGTTACTGACCACTTCTGTGATCGTAAGAGAAAATATTGCACTTTCTCACCATCACCTCTCATCTTTCCACTTCATCCCCTCAAGCACTAGGCTCTATGAACTCCCCAGTCAATTTAGATGTATAAGCCATTGATTCAGCACTTATACTACCCTCTACTCCACATCATGTCACCACATCCCTTCTCACCCAATCTAGTCTCCATGGTCTGTGATCATAACCATTCTCTGGCAACCCTCTCTTCCCTTGGCTCTCTTTTCCTTTACCAAACTCACCCAGTGTCTTTTTTAATCATCTTGGACTGCTATAACAAAATACTACAGACTCCAAGCCACCTGCACCAGAACAGGCAGGCACTGTTCCTCGTGACTCCCAGCCCAGGCCATTCTGTGCTGCCCAGAGAGGCCTGAGAGCCACTGAGCCCATGAACTCACAGGCCCCAAGCCACCCATGCTGGAACAGGCAGGTACCGCACCATGGGACTCACAGCCCAGGCCAGGCGCCACGGCCTAGAGAGGCCCAAGCTGCCAGCCCACAGGCCCCAAGGCAGCCAAACCAAATTGGAAATCCCTGCAGGATCCTAGCCAGACACGAGGGTTGAATGAGTGGACCGTGAAATCCCCTGCCACAATGATTAAACACCAAAGGAAAGATACCAGAAATATGAAAAATCAAGAAAGTATGACACCACCAAAGGAAAATAATAACTCTCAAGTTCTAGATCCTATAGAACAGGAAGTTGTTGAAATGACTGACAATGAATTTCAAACAACAATTCTAAGGAAACTAAGTGAGATACAAGAAAACTGAGTTAGACAACACAATGAAATGAAAAAATGTGTACAGGACCTGAAAGAAGAAATGTACAAAGAAATCAATGCCCTGAAAAAGAATGAAGCAGAGCTTCCAGAGCTGAAGAATTTATTCAACGAAATAAAAAACACAACAGAGAGTTTAACCAGCAGGCTAGAACAAGCAGAAGAGAGACTTTCTGACCTTGAAGATGGGCCATTCGAAATAACACAGGCAGAAAAAAAAAAGAAAAGAGAATTTTAAAAATTGACGAAAATCTGAGAGAGATAACAGACAACCTTAAGAGCTTAAATATCTTACTCATGGGTATTCCAGAAGGGGAGGGAAAAGGAAATGGCATTGAAAACATATTCAACAAAATAATGGTAGATAACTTCCCTAGTATAGGGAAAGATGCAAATCTTCAGATTCAGGAAGCTTAAAGATCCCCAAACATATTCAACCCAAAAAAGTCTTCTCCAAGACATGTTATAGTCAAATTGTCAAAACTCAAAGACAAAAAGAGAATCTTAAAAGCTGCAAAAGAGAAGCATCAAGTCACCTATAAGGGAGCTCCAATCAAACTAACATCAGACTTTTTATCAGAAACCCTAAAAGCCAGAAAACAATGGGAAGATATATTCAAAATACTAAAAGACAAAACTTGCCAGCCAAGAATACTTTACCCAGCAAGGCCATCCTTCTGAAAAGAAGGACAAATAGTATATTTCTCAGACAAATAAAAACTTCAAGAGTTCACTACCACATGACCTGCCTTACAGGAAATTCTCAAGGGAAAACTGGGTTTGGTACCTGAAAAACAACCACTGCTGCCATAAATACTCAGGAAAGAACAAAACACACTAGTAAAATAAAAATGCTAAGAACAAAGAGAAAAAAAAGTTTATCTACCACCCCAAGAAACTACAAACACAGAAGACAAACAGCAAATCCAAAAGAAAGGAACAAAAGATACTTAAGACATCCAAACAAAAATCAGTAAAATGCTAGGAGTAAATCAACACCTTTTAATAACAATTCTTAATGTAAAAGGATTAAATTCCCCCCTCAAAAGACACTGACTAAAAGGATTAAAAAGGCAGGCCCAACTATAAGCTGCCATCAAGAGACTCACTTCACCTGTAAAGACACACATAGACTAAGAGTGAAAGGATGGAAAAAGACATATCATGCAAATAGAAATGAAAAACGAGCTGGAATAGCTTTCTTTATTTCAGATAAAATAGACTTTAAACCAAAAACCAGAAAAAGAGATAAAGAAGTCCACTGTATAATGATAAAAGGATCTATCCATCATGAAGACATAATAATCATAAATATATATGCACCCAACGTTGGAGAAGATAGATTTATAAAGCAAACACTATTAGACCTAAAGAATGAGATAGACACTAATACCATGATAGCAGGGGACCTGAACACCCCACTCTCAATATTGGACAGATCACCTAGGCAAAGAATCATCAGAGAAACACAAGATATAAACAACACTTTAGACCGATTGAACTTGGGAGATATCTACAGAACATTCCATCCAACAACCTCAGAATATTCATTCTTCTCATCAGCACATGGGACATTCTCCAGGATAGATCACATGTTAGGTCACAAATCAAGTCTCAACAAATTCAAAAAAATTGGAATTATTCCATGTATTTTTTCAGATCACAATGGATTAAAATTAGAACTCAATAAGAAATGAAACCCTGAAAGCTATACAAACACAGGAAAATTAAACAGCATTCTACTTAATGACATATAGGTCCAAGAAGAAATTAAACAGGAAATCAAAAAATTTATTGAAACTAATGAAAATCATGTTACATCATAACAAAACCTGTGGTATACTGCAAAAGCAGTACTAAGGGGCAAATATATTCCATTAAATGCTTACTTCAGAAGAATGGAAAGATGGCAAGTAAACAACCTAACACTTCACCTTAAGGAACTAGAAAAACAAGAACAATCCAATCCCAAAGTTAGCAGACAGAAAGAAATAATTAAGATCAGAGCAGAACATAAAGAAATAGAAACCCCCAAAATGATACAAAAGACAAATGAAACAAAAAGTTGGTGTTTGAAAAGATAAATAAAATTGACAAACCATGAGCAAGACTAACTAAAAAAAGAAGAGAGAAGACTCAAATAATAAAAATTAGAAATGAAAAAGATAATATTACTACTGATACCTTAGAAATACAAGGAATCATTAGAGATTACTATAAACAGCTATATTCTAACAAATTTGAAAACCTGGAGGAAATGGATAAATTTCTGGTCACACACAACTACCAAAACTGAGCCAAGAAGATATAGAAAATCTGAACAGACCAATAACAATAAAAGAGATTGAAGCTGTTATCAGAAGGTTCCCAACAAAGAAAGCCCAGGACTGGATGGGTTTGCTGCAGAATTCTACCAAACTTTCAAAGAGGAATTGATACCAATTCTCTACAAACGTTTTCAAAAGATTGAAACAGACACCATTCTCCCAAACTCATTCTATGAAGCAAACATCACATTGACAGCAAAACCAGACAAAGATGCATCAAAAATAGAAAACTACAGACCAATTTCCTTGATGAATATAGATGCAAAAATCCTCAATAAAATACTAACTAACAGAATATAGCAACACATACACAAAATTATACACCATGATCAAGTGGGATTCATCCAGGGATGCAAGCTTGTTTCAACATATGCAAATCAATAAATGTGATACGCCACATCGATAAAATCAAAGACAGAGACCATACGATCATCTTCATAGACACTGAAAAAGCATTTGACAAAATTCAACATTCGTTCATGATAAAGACTCTCTACAAATTAGGTATAGACAGAAAGTATCTCAACATAATTAAAACCATATATAATTAACCCACTGCCAATATCATCCTGAATGGGGGAAAGCTGAAAGCATTTCCATTAAGAACAGGAACTAGACAAGGAAGCCCACTCTCACCAGTCCTATTCAACATATTGTTGGAAGTACTAGCCAGAGCAATCAGAGAAGAGAAAGAAATAAAGGGCATCCAGACTGGAAAAGATGAAGTCAAGCTGTCCCTGTTTGCAGATGATATGATCCTATACATTGAACAGCCTAAAGCCTCTACAAAAAAACTCTTAGAGTCAATATATGATTTCAGCAAAGTTGCAGGATACAATAACAACACACAAAAATCAGTAGCATTTCTATACTTCAACAGTGAACATGCAGAAAAGGAAATCAAGAAAGCTAGCCCAGTTACAAAAGCCACCAAAAAAAGAAAAAACACTTGTGAAAAATCTCTATGATAAGAACTACAAGACACTGTTGAGAGAAATTAAAGAGGACACAAGAAGATGGATAGATATCCCATGCTCTTGGATCAAAAGAATTAACATTGTGAAAATATCCATTCTACCAAAAGGGATCTACAGATTCAATCAATCCCCATCAAAATTCCAATGACAATTTTCTCAGAAATGAAAAAAACTATCTTAACATTTATATGGAATAACAAGAGACCACAAATAGGGAAAGCAATTCTGAGCAATAAAATAAAATAAAATAAAATAAAATAAAATAATATAAAATAAAATAAAATAAAATAAAGCAGGAGGCATAACACTACCTGACTTTAAACTATACTACAAAGCTCTAATAACCAAAAAAAGCATGGTACTGGCCTACAAACAGACACACAGATCAATGGAATAGAATAGAGAACCCACAAATCAACCCATTCACCTACAATCATCTGATCTTTGACAAAGGCACCAAGTCTACACACTGGGGAAGAGACTGCGTCTTCAGCAAATTGTGCTGGGAAAACTGGATATTCATATGCAGGAGAATGAAGCTAGACCTGTACCTCTCACCATATACCAAAATCAATTCAAAACGTATTAAAGGATTAAATATACACCCTGAAACAATAAAACTCCTTAAAGAAAACATAGGGGAAACACTTCAGGAAGTAGGATTGGGTACAGACTTCATGAATACAACCCCAAAAGCACAAGCAACCAAAGGAAAAATAAACAAATGGGATTACATCAAACTGAAAAGCTTTTGCACAGCAACAGAAACAATTAACAGAACAAAAAGACATTCAACAGAGTGGGAGAAAATATTTGCAAAATACACATCTGACAAAGGACTAATAATTGGAATATACAGGGAACTCAAACCAACTTAACAGCAAAAAAACGAATAACCCAATTAAAAGATGGGCAAAGGAGTTGAATAGGCATTTCTCAAAGGAAGATAGATGAATGACCAACAGACATGAAAAAATGCTCTACATCACTCAGCATTCAGGAAATGCAAATCAAAATCACACTGAGATACCATCTCACTCCAATTAGGATAGCTAATATCCAAAAACTGAGAATGATAAATACTGGTGAGGTTGCAGAGAAAAAGGAACCCTCATACACTGTTGGTGGGAATGCAGAAATGGTGCAGTCTTTATGGAAAATGGTATGGAAGTTCTTTAAACAATTACAGATAGATCTACCATATGACCCAGCTATTCCACTGCTGGAAATATACCCAGAAGAATGGAAATCATCATGTCGAAGGAATACTTGTACTCCCATGTTTATTGCAGCTGTATTTACAATACCCAAGGGCTGAAACCAGCCCAAATGTACATCATCAGATGAGTGGATAAGGAAACTGTGGTATATCTACACAATGGGATACTACTCTGCTATAAAGAAGAATGAAATACTACCATTTGCATCAACATTGATGGACTTAGAAAAAATCATAGTAAGTGAAATAAGTCAGGTACAGAAAGAGAAATACCACATGTTCTCACTTATTTGTGGGAGCTAAAAATAAATAATTAAATAAATATACAAACAAATGGAGGGGGTGGGGAAGAAGACACAACAATCACAACAAATCCTTGAGCTTGTTAAGACAAGTGAACAGATTTGATGTTGATGGGGGGAGGGAAGAGTGGGAGGGGGGACAGAGGAATTGGTGAAGGGACATGAAAACAAACTAAATTGTATATTTATAAACTAAAATAAAAAAGTAAAATAAAATTTTAAAATACCACAGACTGTGTGGCTTAAACAACACAAATGTATTTCTCATCATTCTGTGCTGAAAAGTTCAAGATGAAGTTGTCAGCCAACTGGGACCCATTGTGAGGGCTCTCTTCTTGGCTTGGGGACAACCAGCTTCTCCCTGTGTCATCATATGGACTTTCCTCATGAGTGCACATGGAGAGAGAAAGAGAGATCTCTTTCTTTCTCTTCTTATAAAACTACCAATCCTATAGGATTAAGACTCCACCTTGTGACCTCATTTAGCTTTCATTACCACCTAAAAGCCCTATCTCCAAATACAGTCACACTGGGGGGTAGGGTTTTAACATATGAGTGGGGGAGGGGCACAATTCAGTTCATAGCACCAGGCAAAATTTCAACCCTCTTTAAATCCAATGTTACACCTGTCCTGTGTCTTCAGCTGAACCTGGCAAATGTTATGCTGTCTGGTCGAACGTTAAACACATGACACTAACCTGAGGCCGACTTTCAGTGCTGCCACTAATTCCACAGCATCTCACTCATCCACTTACGCACCTACTCTCCTGGTTGACAGTTTCTTTCTTCTCAAACCTTCAGTATCTCTTCTCCCATTTTCACTCTCAACTGATCATCTTGCTTCACACAGCAGAAGCGATCAAAAGCAGCTTCCCTGCATTCCCATCACCACATCTACCTGCCAACATGCACAAAGACCCCGTTTCCTGTTTCTGTGGACCAACTTTCTGTTCTTTCTCTGGCCAACTCCTCCTTTGGTGCTATAGTTTGGCATTCATTTGTCCCCACGAAAACTCATGTTGAAATCTGATCCCCAATCTGGTAGTGTTGGGAAGTGAGCCTCAGATCAGATCAGAGTGGGAAGTGTTTGAGTCATAGGGTGGATCCCTCACGAATAGATTACTGCTCCACCTCGGATCAGGGAGGGTCGAGTAAGTTCTTGCTGCATTAGTTGCTTCAAGAGCAGTTTGGTAAAGAGTTGGTTTCCCTGGTTTCTCTCTCTTGCTTCCTCTCTTGCCATGTGATCTCTTTGCACAGCTTCCTTTCCATTTTTCCTCCATGAGTGGAAGCAGCCCAAGGCCCTCACAAGATGCGGCTGCCCCAGAATCGTGAGCCATATAAATCTCTTTCCTTTATAAATTACCAAGCTCAGGTTCTGTTGTATAAATTACCCAGCTCAGGTTCCATTCAAATTCTGTTGCAGCAGCATAAATGGATTAAGACACATGATGATCTACCTATTACCTTTCGACTTTCCTCAGTCGTCCTCATTAGCATACAGGCATGTTTTAGTTTCTCATATTATAAAAACAAAAAATCTTCACTTGCCCCACATCCTTCTTAAGCTACTGCATATTCTTAAGCCTTTTTTTTTTTTAAGGAAAGATACCCTAGAATAAAGCCATTACCCCCATTTCCTTTTCTCAGCCTTGCCTGAATCCATTATTACTCAGGTTTTCATCCTCTGCTCACCATTGAAACAGCTCCTGTCAAGGATTCCAATTACCTCCTCATCTCCAAATCCAATGGGCAATTCTCAACAAGCACTTGACTCCATTCATTACCACGTCAGACAGTTGATTGATCCCTCCTCTCCATGACATTCTCATATGTAGTTGTCCAGATTCCACTCTCTGTTTTCCCACTGTGTTGGCCAATCCTCCCTAGTCACCTTGCTAGTCCCACCTGTTCTTTCCTATCTGGTCTTACTTCTTGGACTTCTTTCTCTGACTACATCCATTCCTTAGTGAAATCACTCAGTCTCATTATTTGAAATACCATTTATGCTGTGATGATTACCAAATTTATATCTTCAGCCCAGATCTACCCTGCCACCACCAAATCTACACTCATATATCCAGCTACCTGTATGACATATCCACTTGCATATCTGATAGACATTGAGGCATTTCAAACATAACCAGCATGAAATAGAATTCTTGACAGTCCTGATTCTCCTTCCCAAACTTGCTCCTACCTCCATCCCATTCCTTGTAGCATGTGGCAACTCCATCCTCGCAGTTGCTCGGGCTAAAGACTCAGAGTCATCACTGAAACCATTTTTCTCACCCCATACATTCAATCCATTAGCAAATCCTGGTTCTATACTCAAAAGAGATCCAAAATCTGAGCACTTATTTCTACCCTAATCTCTAGCACCTTCACACAAGTCTTTGTCACCTCATTCCTAGATCACTGAGAGCCCCTCCCTGGTCTTTCTGCTGCTCCTCTGCTCTTTTCTCGCCTCTTCTCAGCACAGCATCCAGAGCGTAAGTCATGTGCATTAGTCCATTTCTGTTGCTTATAACACAATACCTGAAACTGGATAATTTATAAAGAAAAGAAATTTATTTCTTACAGTTTGGGAGGCTGGGAAGTCCACAGTCCAGGTGGCACATCTGGTGATGGCCTTTTTCTTGGTGGGTGATGACTCTCTACAGTGATGCAGGGTGTCACATAGTGAGAACTGTCTGAGCAAGAAAGAGCTAAGCTTCTCACTTGTTCTCCTTATAAATCCATCAGAACCATGCTCGTCACTCCATGAATGGATCAATCCATTCACAAGGGCACAGTCCTCACAATCTTTAAGGCCCCACCTTTCAAATACTGTAATTGGATTTCCCACCTTTTTAGCTCTATTACAATGGGGGTCAAGTTTCCAATACAAGAACATTTGGGGGACACATTGAACCCACAGCATCGCTCCATGTTATTTCTGTTTGAAACCAAGCAGTGTTTCCTATCTCAGAGCACAGGCAAAAGTCCCTGGCATGGCCTTCAAGTTCATATAGGATCTAGTTCAGGTGTTTCTGGGCCCTCGTCTCCTTCTCCTCTTCTCTTGCTCACTGCATTCCAATCACTGGTTTTTTTGCAAATTCTCAAACCTGCCAAACACACTCACAAGCCAAGGACTTTGCACTTGCTGCTCCTTCCTGGAACATTCTTTCATGGATAGCTTATGATGACACATTTCATTCAAGCCTCTTCCCTTCCCTCCTGTATTATCACACTCTGACATACTGTATCTTATTTATTCTTTGTTTAGCATCTGTCCCTCCCACCAGACTATACTTGTAGCCTCTATGATGACACTTAATACATACGTTTTGAAGAATAAAGAGTTGAAAATGATTGATTGGAGAGAGTCATGGAATTTGTATACCAAGATTCTCTTTCTTTCTCTCTCTCTCTGACTGCAGGTGAGCCAAAGAATAGTCAAACAGAATGTGATGAACATATCTTTGAGGCAGACTATTTTTTTTTTAATGTTTTTTTGTTTGTTTGTTTTTGTGACTGGTAAGGGGATCGGAACCCTTGGCTTGGTGTCAGCTGCACCGCTCTCAGCCAGTGAGCACACCAGCCATCCCTATATAGGATCCGAACCTGCGGCCTCGGCGCTCCCAGCGCCACACTCTCTTGGGTGAGCCACAGGTTTGGCCCTGAGACAGACTATTTTAACATTATTTCATTCTTAGTGAAAAGCACTCTTGGAAACTCTGTAGGGAGCAGTGATTACTGATACAGAGTTATTTTAAAAGAGGTCAGGAGCAATGTGCACTGGAGTAAGACATACTAAGGTGGTGTGCTTGGATTTATTATTTGTTCAGACTAGTCCCTGTCCAATTCCAACTCCAGACCCATCCCTGCAGAGTCCCCTTTGTGGGACCCCTCCCTGTGGGAGAAGTACAGTGCCAGTCTGTTGACACCTGACTTGACCCTGGGTCCTGCTCTGACCAATGAAGTAATAGATGCCACGTCCACAAGAAGCCATCAAGTGACATTACCAATGCCCTTTCCCCCTTCCCATGAAAAGTGTGTCCCACACAAGGGCAACTCCATCAGCCTGGTACCAGAATAGAATTTCAAGTAGAACTGCAACCATCCAGGCTATGGCAGGAGTGAGAAATAAGCCTGGGGTGTAAGACGCTGAGCTTCTGGGTGGTTTGCTACCACAGCAAAAGCAGCGAACACTGACAAATCCAGCTGGCAAAAGTGCTGCCAGAAACATCAGGTCTGTAAGCAAAGGGAAGGACCTGCCACTGCCCCTCTGTCTTTTCACCATACTCACCAGACAAAGCTCCAACACTGTTTCAACTGAACTCTGCACCTGGGCCATGACTTCATCTCTGCACCCGAACATGGCTGAGGGGAAAAGTTACACCATCCCATCTAATCCTATGTGCATGACCACTAATGTGGAAGGGACAAAGAGGCTAGTCCTGGCAACCAGTGAAGGAGGTGGTGTTGGAACAGGAACCTGAATGAAGAGAAGAATCCAGTTATGCCGATGTCAAGGGAAGAGCATGCAGGCAGAAGGAACAGCAAGTACAGAGGCCCCGAGCTACAACAAGCTCAGTGCTTCAACCGAGAGCAAAGAGCATTTGGCTGCAGTGCCGTGAACAGAGGGCTGTGTGTGACAAGATGAGATGGGGGGGAAGTCAGGGGCTAGAAGGATCTATGCACAATTTTGTAGACCAAATTGTGTTTTCTTCACGTGGCATTGGGAAGCCATTAGAGGGTTTTAAGCAAGAGAGTGATGAAGTTCTAGTTTCCTATTGCTGTGTAAAATCCACCCCTAAAGTTAGTGGCTTAACACAGTGAGATCTGTTTTGCTCACAGATCATCTGTGATGCAGGTGTGGGGATATTGATGGAGGCAGCTTGTCTCTGCTCCACTGGTGTAGCTGGGATGGGGTCAGGAGTCATGTGAAGCCTCACTCATTCACTGACATGCCTGGCAGGTGACACTGGCTTTCAATGGGTACCTCCGCTGGGCTGTATGTTGCCCCTCTGTGTGGCTGCTTGACTTCCTTGCAACATGGTTGTTGCCAAAGTGAGTTTCCTAAAAGAGAGGGAGCTCCATGGTAGCCTGTACTGCCTTTTTGAACTTAGTCTTGGAAGTTTTCAGGGTTCTACTCACGGAGGCCATCCCAAAAGCCTTCTCAGTGTCAAGGGGAGGGGACATAAATCCTGCTATTGATGGAGGAACCTCAAGATCACCTTGCAAGAGCATGTGGAACAAGATATATTGGCGTGGCTGTCTTTGGATAATAAAATCTGCCCAGACAGAATGTGACTTGTATGTCTAAAAGGACACTCCCACTGCTTTGAGGATAATACATTGTTGGGGAATAAGGGTGAATATGGAGCCTGGCCTGGAGGCTCAAGCAGTCCTGGTGAGAGATGACAGTGACTTAGACTATGATGGGGGCAGTGGATATGAAAGGCAAGGAATGACTTCCAGAATTAAGTTTTGGACACAGGTTACTGTAAAGGCCCAAATGGCTCCAAAGACAAAGGAGAATGGGCAAGGAGTGTGTGCAGAGATGTATCTCTCACCTTCAGAAGCACAGGTGCTGGCCCTCAGCATGTTTGTATTTTCTCCAGCTCTCTTCCAAATGCCTGGGACTCACTATTGGAGGTTTATAAGGTGGGTTTGTTGGTTTGTTGATATTATTATTATTATTTTAAACCCATATTTGAAATGGATAATTTGGTAGGACAGTATTGCTATGTTACATGAAAAACTGTGATAGACCAGTAGATAACACCTCCACCTTGGTGGTGGAAGAAATATCTGGAAATCTGCCTCTGTTTCTCCAGAGGGCCAGGCAGCCTGTTTTGGACAGACATAGGCTGGATCAATACAAGTGCACATGACTTTTTTTTTTTTCGATAGGTGTGTCAACACTTACTCCTCTTCAGCCACGTCAGGCTGTGTTTTTTAATAATAAGTCATTGGGACTTCTGGGAAACCATGATGCTCCCTTCCTTATACCCATGCATATTAGAAAGGTCAGATTCCATCTCCTCCCCTGAACCCCACATTCCAGACCTTCTTACATCAAATTTTCCTCATTCTTGCTATACAGGAGAGAGGACGAGCTTAGAAATCAGATAGTACTAGGCTCCAATTCCAGCTCTGCCACTTATGAGTTGTTTGACCTTGAAAAAATTACTTAACCATTCTCGGTCTCAGTTTCCTTCTATGCAAAATGATGATAAATGATAAGCCTTCCTCATGGGGTTAATTGTAAAGATTAAATGAAACATAAAGGAAGTAGCTAGCACAGTTGGACACATACTACATGCTCAATAAATAGTAGTGATAATGATTATACATTAATGGATAAAGATGCCACGATATTTAGAAATCCATCCCACAATCCGACAGCTAGCCCATGCGTACAGACTGTCACAGAACAACAGATGCTGCCTGCTGGCTGTGGTCTTGTCGCATCCTTTTATGGTTCAGCGACTTAACATTTAGAAGACGGAGCTTTCACAGTGAGAGCAAGTTGAAAAATAAGTAAAACCCCAGAGAGCATTTAGGCGCAAACCAACTTAGATGAGCGTGGATTTCTCAGCTCAGCCTGCCAGCTGTATGGCTTTTACATTCTGCTTGAGCAAAGCTCTGCTGTCCCAGAGGTTGTGCAAATTCACTAGTGCTATATGCGTGTCAAAAACTTACAGACAGACTAGCTTTGAAAAAGCTGACATTTTTGTACATATCACCAAAGCCTGGAGCAAATGGGGGTCTGAGACACACTATGAGAGAATTTGGAGGGTCATTGAGAAGAGTTGTCACCAGGCGGAAGCTTCCAGGTGACAGTAGGAGTAGAGTGCTCATCCAGGTCATCCATCTACACAACAGCTGGTGTTCAGATGATTGATTTTTTTTAACTTCCCTTCCAGTAGTCTAGTATCAGATAGCTCCATACACCCTAACCTAATGCATTATAATTAATGCATCAAAATCTAGTCTTTCACTGGGAGTGTCCCCTGATACGAGGCTTTCTTTTTAGTACCAGATATAGCTGTTCTTTACTGAGTGCCACAAAGGTGACATACACCATACTACATTCTACATGCATGATCTCATTTTTTCCCAACAAGCATGTGTTCATCCACCTAACAAATTTTACCGACTGCCTACCAGGTGTCAATAACAGGGTACCATTTACAAATGAGTCACTCAGGTTTCAGAGAAGGTAAGTGATTTGCACCAAGTCACATGAGGGTGAGTTGCAGAGTCATGATAGGAACGACTGTAGTTCCCACACTGTTCCTAGCAAGCGTACTTCTCTGGGGGTGCTAACACTGTTCAAGGGAAGAGAGCTAGACCTCGGGTCCACAGAACTAGGTACTTCACTTGTTTTGCTACTGGTCACGTGACCCTGGGCAAGTCACTTATCTCCTTGGGTGTATTTCCTTACCTCCTTGGCAAAATATTTTTTAAAAATATACATATTCGTGGATATGCGGTTATATTTCAATACATGTATACAATGTGTAATGATCAAATCAGGGTGATTAGCATATTCATCATTACAAAACTTGATCAATCCTTTGTGATGAGGACATTCGATCTCCTCTCTTCTAGCCATTTGATAACATGCCGTACATTGTTATTAATTATAGACGCCTAGCTCGGCTGTATACCCACAGAACTTATTTGTCTTATCTGGCTGTTTTGTGTCCATTAACCAACCTCTCACTCTCCCTCCTCCTCCTTCCCCTTTCCCACCTGTAGTAACCACAGTTCTGCTCTCTCCTTCTGAAAGCTCCATCTTTTGTTTATTTATTTAGGGCTTCAACTTATGAGTGAGGGCATGCGGTATTTCTCTTTCTGTACCTGGCTTATTTCACTCAACATAATTTTCTCCGAGCTCCTTCTATGGCAAAGTGCTGAACACTTTCTGACCTACCTTTCAATGTTTCTATGAGAATTAAATGCTATAAAGTAACAGTATGGGTGAATCTCAGAAACATAATGTTAGATGAAGGAAGCTGGACAGAAGAGAGTACGTACTTTATGATTCCACATATGAGGACTTAAAAATAGGCCAAGTGAATAAGAAGTAAAGATAAAGTTTCCTTCAGAGGGAAGAAAGATGTTATGGTTGGGAGGGGGAATAGGGGAGCTTTTGGAGTTCTGAAAATGTCCCATTTTCAATGAAAGCAATGCTTAAAAAATTATATTGGTATGTAAAATGACTTTGAAAACAGTATACTCGAATAGAAGGAGGTGTTTTGGGTACGGTGTCACATCCCACTCCTGGCACACCTGCCAGCAACACCCTCCCAGGTGTTCTGCTGTCTCTGGGTGAGACCCCAGCGCAGGGCTCCAGTCTTAACAAAGAGCTAAGGGCTGAGATCAGCACATGAACCGAGCTTCCAGAGAACTCCATATCTCACAGTTGGGGTCTCCCAAGCAGACTTACTTGGTTCTCTTTAGGATCTTCCCTGATGAGGTCACTAGCCTCTTATTAAGTGATGCCAGTTACAGGAAACTCACTGCTTTGTAAAACTGACAATGTTGGAGAGCCCGGGTTGTTACATTAGTCCCCACCTGCCCTCCTGCTGTCCCCACCCTCCCTCCTACTGTCCCCACCCATTGGCTTGGGGTGAACTTGGAGGAGCCCATACGTTCTTCCTTGCTCTATTCAAATGTACAATTTTTCATTTAAAAAAATTTTTATTCTAATATTTTAATATATGATTCATGTAACAATAGCTGACTAATCTGGCAATTATCTTTCTAAGATAAAATATGCACAATAAACAATGCAATAATTTCCCCCTGATGTATATCAATTTCTATTTATCAAATTTCCATATGTGGTTCCCTTTTAATATTTTTGACAGGTAATATGTAATTTTACTTTTATCTTCTGTTCAGCTTGGAAAACAAAATAGTTAAAATTCATTTTTAAACCCAATGCTTCATGACATTTACATAAAGCAAGAGCCCAGTTTTTTCTCCAGCCCACCCCTTCCAATCCCATTTACGAGAAGGAGCCACTGAAAACAATTTGATCTTGTTTGCAAATTCATTTTTTTCTTATGCTTTTACGGATACAGTGACACAAATATTTACAAATTTTATTTGCTATGTAAAGAAAATGTAATTAAGCATTGTACTAAGGGGTGCAAAGGGAAGCAAACTGAAAATAGATTATGTGGAATGCTGGGGACTGGAGAAACTGAGGCAGCCACCTGTGTCTAAAGAGAGCAGAATTTTCCCACTTTCTGGAATTGTTGCCCATGGGCATACAGGCCTAGGGTTGCTAAACCTTCTGATTTTCCAAGAGAAGCCAGAAATTCAGATATATATATATATATATATATATATGATAACTCCGGGGTTTTAAATGTTGGCAACTAAATCAAGTTTCTTAAGAAAGCTGCCAGACAAAATAAATGCCCCATCGGGCCTTGTGCAGCCAGCAAGGCTGCCAGATTGGAATCCATCACAAATATCAGTCAGCCACTTGCTTATTTTTATGTAAACTATATTACAGGCATCTTTTCAGATCGTTCTTTACAATGGCTGTGTAGCATTGCATCGCTTAGCTGTACCTTTAACCAATTTCTTATTGATGGATAAGAACTCTGCAAACGTTTGAACACAGGGGTCAAGTTTCTAGTCCCTACTTCTGGCATATGTTTCTCCACCATTCAGTGTTTCTGCTTTTCCCGTCTATTCCTCATACCAGTTTCCTGACCACACCACTCCCAGACCACCTTCAGGTGAATTTGTGCTGAGCTCTTCTGCTTACTCATCATTTATATCATTATAATCTCAGCATAAATTCATGTGAAGTCGGTTTGAGAGAAGTGTGCCATATATACTGGAGCCTTCCAGTTCATGACCATTTATCCAGCCTCCTTTAATCCGCCAAATTTAATCCGTCCCTACTTCGAAAATAAATTACATGGCTAGCCTACCCAAAATCCTACCAACCAGATAAAACCACTCCTCATCGTTTTTTTTTTAATATACAATAATGAAATCTTCCTTACATAGTACAATGTTTTTCTTTTTTTCTTTTTTCTTTTTTTAATTTTATTTTGTCGATATACATTGTGGCTGATTATTGTTGCCCCTTACCAAAACCTCCCTCCCTCCTCCCTCCCCCCTCCCCCCACCAATGTCCCCTCTGTTTGCTTGTCGTATCAACTTCAAGTAATTGTGGTTGTTATATCTTCTCCGCCCCCCGTGTGTGTGTGTGTGTGTGTGTGTGTGTGTGTGTGTGTGTGTGTGTGAATTTATATATTAATTTTTAGCTCCCACCAATAAGTGAGAACATGTGGTATTTCTCTTTCTGTGCCTGACTCGTTTCACTTAATATAATTCTCTCAAGGTCCATCCATGTTGTTGCAAATGGCAGTATTTCATTCGTTTCTATAGCTGAGTAGTATTCCATTGTGTAGATGTACCACATTTTCCGTATCCACTCATCTGATGATGGACATTTGGGCTGGTTCCAACTCTTGGCTATTGTAAAGAGTGCTGCGATGAACATTGGGGAACAGGTATACCTTCGACTTGATGATTTCCATTCCTCTGGGTATATTCCCAGCAGTGGGATAGCTGGGTCGTATGGTAGATCTAGCTGCAATTGTTTGAGGAACCTCCATACTATTTTCCATAGAGGCTGCACCATTTGGCAGTCCCACCAACAATGTATGAGAGTTCCTTTTTCTCCGCAACCTCGCCAGCATTTATCGTTCAGAGTCTTTTGGATTTTAGCCATCCTAACTGGGGTTAGATGGTATCTCAGTGTGGTTTTGATTTGCATTTCCCGGATGCTGAGTGATGTTGAGCATTTTTTCATATGTCTGTTGGCCATTTGTATATCTTCCTTAGAGAAATGCCTACTTAGCTCTTTTGCCCATTTTTGACAAAGGCACCAAGCCTATTCACTGGGGAAGTGACTGCCTCTTCAGCAAATGGTGCTGGGATAACTGGATATCCATATGCAGGAGAATGAAACTAGACCCATACCTCTCACCATATACTAAAATCAACTCAAAATGGATTAGAGATTTAAATATACAACCTGAAACAATAAAACTTCTTAAAGAAAACATAGGAGAAACACTTCAGGAAATAGGACTGGACACAGACTTCATGAATACGACCCCAAAAGCATGGGCAACCAAAGGAAAAATAAACAATTGGGATTATATCAAACTAAAAAGCTTCTGCACAGCAAAAGAAACAATTAACAGAGTTAAAAGACAACCAACAGAGTGGGAGAAAATATTTGCAAAATATACATCTGACAAAGGATTAATATCCAGAATATATAAGGAACTCAAACAACTTTACAAGAAAAAAACAAGCAACCCAATCATTTTTAATAGGTATTTTGCCTCTTTGATCTCACTGTACATATAAAATTTTATACTCAAGTTTCACATTAACACTAAAATCTAGGCATTTTATAGTATTATGCAAAATATTTTACAGATATTTGAAGTGCTACATTGGTTTTATTCTCATTTGTTTAATATCACTCTTATTTTTGGAAACTTCATTTATTTCCAAATATTAATATTATAAACAGCATTGCAATGAATGTGTTTAGGCAGAAAACTCTTCCTTCATTTCAAATCATTTCCATTCATAAAATCCCCAAAATGGAATTTTCCAGGTGAGGGTTGAAAACAGTTTCAAGGCTCTTGAATCAGGAGCCACGTTCCTTTCCTGAAGGCTGGAGTCACTGTATACTCCTTCCTGCTGTGTCGAGTGTGTCTGTGTCGCTGCACCCAACCTCCAGTGCTGAATATTCTCATTTTGCATTGCTCTGTTAATCTTACAGGCTAAAAATAGCATCTCATTGTTATTCTAACTTCCATTTCATTGATAATGAGTGAGGTTGAAAAATGTTCAAATGTTTATTAGCCTTTAATATGCCTCTGTTTTAAATTGTCTTTGTGCCTTTCCCCTTTACTCATTGGGAACTTAACTGCTTTTACTATCTTTTTGTATGAGTTCTTTTTATATTGAGGATATCACCCTTTGTCTTGGTTGAAGCAAGTATTTTCCCTGGTTTATTTGCCTATTAAGCAATTTTGAGAGAAATTGTAATTTGCTTGTGAAAAAGCTACTGATCTTTCTACTTGTCATTTCTTCCAATCTTTTTGAGCTTAAAAAATTCTCACCTTAGACCTATGTCTAGATTTGATCACTATTTATTTCCATTTCCTCTTAGTATTTTTTACGATTTTTTTTAAAACAAGCTCAATTCTTGTTGCAGAGGACAAAGGCTGAGGTTTAATAGAAAGTTATCATTTATATTTGGTTTTGTTCTTCTTGGAATCTATTGTTGCTGTCGATTGTCCATTTTAATAAGGTACTTCTATTCTAAGGCAATTATGCAAAGACACATTTGGAAACATAAATAATGAAGAATAAATGCTTTTTCTCTCACTTCATTATTCAGAGAAATGGCACTTGTTACTCAGGCATGAGAGACACCTTGTTTTAATGAAATAAATATGGTAAAAAATATATATACATTTCTTTTGTCTGGGGTAATAGTAAAAATGAAGTGCTGAATTATTAAAATCTATTGTTTTTCAGGTAACTATGCACAATATTTGACATCTACAAGATGAATTCTAGTCCAAAGGGGGTTTTTTTTTGAGTTGTTCACCAAAAATTCAATGGCAAGGAGTAGCATAATTTTACAAGGCAAAAGAAAATGCCAAGCCAACTCTCCAGACAATAGGCTATTTATCACAGTTTGCTGAAGTGAAGCAAGTACATAATTTTTTGATCCAGCTGACACATTCAATTATCTTCTAAAAGTTTCTATCACAGGACTCCTTTCAGCTATTTATGGGGTACAAAAATGTAATCCATAATTACAGATATTTCATGTGCCTTATATCAAAAGCCCAACAATCCCGTCAGAGGCTTTTTCATCTTTCAGACTGGAAAAAGAAAATAAATGCTTGGCAATCAAGACTTGCAAAGTGTCCGTGAGGGGCAGTCAAGGAGCTGACAGCTGAAAACAAAGAAAAATATGTACAGTGCAGCCAAGAGTTTTGGTTGCAGAAGAAATCATTTGTCATATAGCATAGACTGACAGATGTTTGGGACTGAAAGGGACCTTGTGAGCATTAATTTAGTCTATCTCTCTGTTCTTAGCTATAATCAATGAAACTTTTCAAATCCATGTGCATATCTTAAAAATCAAAATGTGATATGGTGGAAAAATCAGAAGTTACGTTTGAGGGCAATTCCATCTTATTTAATAGCAATTCCTTGGGCAATAATGTTTTTAACCCAAACAATCCTGAATTCTCTTCTGAATATAGACGATTATTAATATGTCCTTGGCTGGGTTCTTGTGATGTTAATGGGATACTACGTATGAGACTGCCTATTCCTGGTTGACAATAAATGTCAATCATTTCTCTCCCTCCTTCACCCCTCCCCACTAACTAACCTCAAGATATTCACCAATATTTACCAACCCTTTAAGATGGGAAGATTTCATGCATGCCTAAAATATATTTTTCATTTTGTAGCTTTAGCTCATTTCTTCTGGTTTATCTGCCAATGGAGTTGTAAAATAGAGACAATCAAACTTGGTAAGATAATCTTTCATTTGATGCTTCTGTAAACTCAGCAGCTGCCATCTGTGAATGGCTCAGGGACTTTTTCTTCCTCCCCTTACACCTTAATAATGAATGAGAGACAGCAAGAAGATTGCATTGCCAAGTAACACCTGACCTGAACCTTCTTTTTTTCCTTTATATCTCATATCCAGGTCCCCTACCTCCACCCCATGTGCTTCACTTTTATAATTCTAGGAAGGAATACCTAACACATGACACCTGGGTTTTACTTTGGACCATCCTCTTCAAGTTGTCTGTCTTATCACAGCATGGGAAAGCATTTTGTGGGTTACTTCTGTTGCCCATGAGCTGTTTTGTGGCTGAACTGAACTTGGCATTTGATCCCAGCCTCCCCTACATTAATTTCAATTGACTTCATTAAATGCTTTTCTGTTTTACTTTAATGTGTGAGACTGAATGGTGTAAAGCAAAAGTCCTTTCACTTATGGAAAATACTTAATAAAAAAATAGGAACCTAAGAGAGTACCTTTTCATTTTCAAAGTAGGAAAACCAAGGCTCAGAGACACTCAAAGAGGTACGAAAACCATAAATGAATTAGTTAATGTACAGCAAGAAATTAACTGCATGTAGTCATTTATTTAGTTTCTCATTTGTCTACTCCCAAGCTGATGGAAAGGATTTGCACAACTCAGATTATTGTCTCCAAAGTCATCCTTTAAAACCACACATCGAAGTCACTATACGATTGGGAAACACTTAACATTGCTTGGGAGAGTGACAGTCACTGTCACAGAACTGGCAACCAAAGGAAATCAGTGGAAAGAAACAATGCTTATTTTTCTACCTACCAATCATCATCATCATCATCATCATCATCATCATCATCATCATGACCACCATAATATGTATGAAGGTACTTCAAAAAGTTTGTGGAAAAATAGAATTAAAGAATTAAAAGATAATACAATACTTTTAATAAAATTTTGAAATACCCTCACCTATAGCATTATTACAATGTGATTGTTAAAATTATTTTTCACCAAATATTCACTTCTTTTCCTATCCTACTATGGGTGGAATGGAATTTACCGTCCCTCACTAATGTTGGGGTTGTCACATAACTTGCTTTGACCAATGGAATGTCAGCACAGGTGATGCCAGTAGAGGCTTTACATGTGCTTGTGTCTTTTGGCTTGCTTGGTTCTCTGGTGACCCACCATGAGAAGAGCATAGCCCAGGTAGCTACTGCTTCTCAGCCTTGGCCTTGGAATAAACACAAATGGAACAGAACTGAACCCAACAGCAGCCAAGAGTCAAGCCAAGCTGAACCACAGCTTGGCGCAGAGCTGTCCATTCAAGCTCATAGTAATAAAAGCAACCCTCAGACCTTTAAGCAAAGGAATACGTGTGAATCATCATGAGCTACTGAGTTTTGGTGCAGCATCATTGTGGCAATAGTTGCTAGTACATTTAACTAACCTTTGAATATGAACTATGGGACAGACTCTGTGACCAGTACTTTAGTGATTGCTGTGGATTGAATTGTGTCCGCAAAGTCCATGTATTAGAAACTTAACCTACACTATGACAGTGTTAAGAAAGTGAGAAATACTATTATGGTAGTTGAAAGGCGGGGCTTTGAAGAAATGGTTAGACTGTGAGGACCATGCCCTAGAAATGGATTAATAAGTTGATGGTTTAATGGTGATTATGGGCATGGTTCTGAGGGCTTTAAAAAGAGAGCCCTTGAGGAGCTCTCACTCTCTGCTTCTGCCATTTTGCCATGTGACACTCTGCACTGCTAAAGTCACCACCAAAGAAGGCCCTCACCAGATGTGTTCCCTGGACTTTGGACTTCCTAGTCTCTGAAACTGTAAGCAGTAAATATTGTTTCTTTAGAAATTACCCAGTTTCAGATATTTTGTTATAAGCAACAGAAGTGGACTAATACAGTGATCTCACTTCAACCTGATAATAACTACTATTAGGTAGGTGACATTATTAACACTATATTACAGATCTGGACATGGAGCTTCAGAAGGGACAGGGAACTTACCCAAGAAGATAGGATAACAAGCAGCTGGAACATGATTTGAATCAATGTCTTTCTGATTTCATCATCTTTATTATGTCTTAACTATGTGTTTTCACCTGACACAGGAGAAATTAAAGCTATGTTCGGTACTTAACAGGGAGATTATGTTGTGGGCATGAAACCAAACAACTGCCACTCAGCCCTTTTATGCCATTCCCTACTGTTATTACAAATGAATTGTTAGTGGTTGTGTTTCAACTTTTGCCAAGAACTGGGCTGATTCAGCTTTTAGAAGTTCATTCCAAGGAGCGATTGATAAAGTGTTCTCCTAGGGAGACAGACTAGTGATTTCTCAAATGACTTCCTCAGCAAAATGCCATCCAAACCTAGGAGAGTTATGTCGTGGCCATGACAGAAATGAGTGATAATATTGCTTTGATGTTGGGTGTCATCTCTTGAACTCTCTGGAGCCACGGAGATTATCATTATATGCAGTATTCCCAGCTCTGAGGCTGGTGAGAACAACCCAACAAGATATTTTTATCACAAGCAAAGGACACTTGTTTTAGAATTAGCTCTTGTAGTGTTCTATTGTCCTTATGAATATTTACCCGAAGGCTTCAAAACCACCTTAATGTGTCCCCATTATAAATTTCTGAAAATCTTGATTTCTTACAAAATGGAGGGAAACCCTCTGTTCAGGCTCTGACTATATCCTCATATATCTCTGATTCTTTCTACTGATGTCCTCTCCTCCAAGCTCTGGTGTCAAGGAGACTCAGCCAAAGTGATAAAAAAAAAAAGGGATACTCACCTTCCAGCCTCAATGAGGGGATTTTCTTGATAATTCCAAAGTTCTTTGGGTGGTGAGCCAGATATGGCCTCTCCCAAGGGCATTTGATCTTCCCATCAGAATGGGAAGAAGGTGGGTGTGTTAGTCCATTTCTGTTGCTTATAACAAAATACTTTGAACTGGGTAATTTATAAAGAAAATGAAATTTATTGCTTACGGTTTCTGAGGCCGGGAAGTTCAAAGTCCATCTGGCGAGGGTGACAGTGTCCCAGGGTTCTCACCTTGCAAGATGGTGGAAACAGAGAGAGCAGAGAAAGAGCAAGACACACACAGAGAGAAAGATAGACTCTCCTCTTCTTTTACAGCCCTCAGAACCACACCCCTGATGACCATTTTTAATCCATTCACTACTGCATGGTCCTACAACCCAATCACTTCTTCAAGGCTCTACCTTTCAATTACCATAATAGGATTTCTCACCCTCTTAACAGCCACAGTTGGGGCTAGGTTTCTAATACGTAAATCTTGGAGAACACAATTCAAGTTTCAGGGAGTTTGGGGGGACATAACTCAAGCTTCAATGAGTTTTGGGGGGACATAACTCAATCCACTACAGTGAGCAATGGGTGGTAGAGATTGGTGCCCAGCTAGAATGCAACATCCAAATGGGTGGCACGTGTCAATGTTGAGTCTTGGTTATGACTTTTGTATAGGATATTTCTGAGGAAGTAGATTGATGGCTGTTGGAAGCAATGCCAACAACAGCATCACGTACACAAATGTGCATAAGTATGTTAACCACCAAAAAACTGATCCTTAATTTTCTGGCATCACATAAGGCTGGAAATCTTATAATCCCATGGTGGGACTGGAATTGCAAAAATAACTGAGATGCCCATTGACTAGAGGATCCTAACATAATATTTGATTCATTCATTGATTAATCCACTTGATAAATATTTATTAAGGGTCTGCATGTGAAAAGCATTGTTCTTTCTCTAGGAATACATCAACGAACAAAAGAAGCAAAGTCTCTTGTGGATCTCACATTCTGGTGATACACGAGAAAAAGATAATCAAATAAATATAGGACACAATATAAGTTAGTGCAGTAAAAAAAAAAGAAAGAAAGAAAGAAAGCAGGATGAAGGACAGATTGGAATCACTTACATAGGGTGGCCAGATAAAGTCTCTCTTAGAAAGAGACATTTGAATAAAGCCCTCAATAAAATGGAGGCATGGACGCTGTGAGTATCTAGGGGGAAAGAGCTCTGGCCAGTGCAACAGCCTAGAACTGTGAGTGTGCGTGGTGTGGTCAAGCATGAGTGGAGAAGAATACAAGGAACAGTGTATAAGGAGATGAGGTCTGAGAGGCAGACAGGAGCCAGACCACATAGGCCTTGCACTGGAATTTGGATTTTATTCCTGGTATGGTCAGATGCCACTAGAAGGTTTTGAGCAGAGGAATGACATGATCTAACTTCATTTTTAAAGACATCTTCTGACTACTGTGCCAAGAGACCATGACATCATAAAAGTGGAAGTATGGAGACCAGATAAGGAATTATGCAATAATCAAGGCAAGACATGATGGTGGTTGTTTGAAGGATCCTAACAGTGCAGGAGATGAGGACTGGTTGGGTTCTGGATATATTCTGAAGTTAGAACCAACTGAATTTCATAGGAGATTGGACTGAAATATGAGAGGAAAGGATTCGAAGATGATGCAAACACATTAACTTGAGCAACTGAGTACAAGGTAGTGCCATTTTCTGTATGGGAAATACTGGGAGAGGGGAGGGTTAGTGTGCACAGAGGAGAATTCAAGGGCCCTAATTTGAGATGCCAAGTGGTTGGATCACAAGATCCAACCTGTGATCTTGTGATCCAAGATCACAAGATCTTGGATCACAAGAGACAGTTGAATACACAAGTGTGAATCAGGGAGAGGTGTTAGCTGGAGACAGATATCTGGGAGAAATCAGAGTATCCATCAAGGGAATAAATAGATCCAGTGTTGCCAGGCTGGATCACAGACCCTTCTGCCCTATCCTTTGTAGATCATAAATCAGGTAGTTGACAAAAGATTCTGGCAGCTGATAACAGGATAGACGTGCTTTATTCCAACGTGAGCTCTGCCAGCCAGTGGTTCAGAGAGACGCTGTCTTCCATACTGAAAGTACACAATAATGGCAACGAGCCAAGAAGCATATATGCATGCATACACAGCTACAATATTCTTATATAACTTGTTTACAATGGATGTGCTGGATCACGCCCAGCCAGATATGAGGTGAGGGGGCCTAACTAGACTGACTCCGTTTTCCTCACAAGTGTTTAGAGGTTGGAAATAAGAAAAGGGATCAACAAAGTAGACTGAGAGGGAAACTGAGTGAGGATCAAGGAAAATCAGGGGATTGATGTTTCAGGGGCCAAGGAAAGAAAGTGTTTGAAGAAGGAGGGAGCAATCGAACTCTTGAGATGATGCTAGTTTGTCCAATAAGAGGAGGACTGAACACTGGCTGTGGGATTTAGCAACATGGATTTCATTGTGACCATGTGAAAGCTGTTTCTCCAGAGTGATGAGGACAGAAGCATGAATGGAGTTGGTCTGAGAAAGAACATCTCTGGAGAATTTTGCTACAAAGGTGCAAAGTGCGGGGGTGGGGGGTGGTTAGGAGGAGTCAAGAGAAGTCTGTGTTTGTTGAATGTCACTAACAATGATCTAGGATAAAGGATAAGCTTGATGATGTAGAAAAGAGAGAGACCAGGACTGATGGCAGGACTAATGGTTATGAGTGTTCTGGGGAAACAGGAGCCAGTTACCTACAGAAGTCTTGATCCTGGGCTGCCATCTGGGTATAATTTATTGTAATGGGCAGGGAGGCAGAGGATATCCACATAGATGGAGATGGGTCAGGAGACTGGCATAGTGGAATGAGGAAATTCTCTTCTTATGGATTCTATTTTCGCAGCAAAATGAGTGAGTCATCCGTTGAAGTGAGGATAAGGAGGGGATATTGTAGGTTTGAGGAAAGAAGAGGGTAGGTGGTCACCTGGGAGGAAGAAGACCGTGACAAGTTTTGAGTGTGTTCCCACTCCCTTGGCAGGGATGGGGACTCAGTACGTAACCCACAGTGTGCTCACTGAGCCCTGGTGTGTGTTTCTCAAACCATGTTCATTCTGCACACAGTAAGCAGGGAGGGATTAAACTTAAGTTGGGGTGTTACCAGGCAAGTGTGACAAAGGGAGAAAGGGAGGGAGTTAATAACCCACTTGACAGTGTCATGATACGGAATAATTAAGTCAACTATTTCTAAACATTTTGTAAATGCTGCTCCCAAGAATGTTTTACTATTCAGAATACGTCAAGTTGTTCTGTCTGAGAAGTAGAACAGTCTATGACTAGTTTCATTATTGCTATCAAGCACATGAACAACCATCATATTTTGTAGTGCCATTAATAGGATGCTATTGCAGACAAAATGGTATCGGTCTTATGTTAAACTGATAATAACCCAGTTATGTCAAGGTAAGTATGTTTAATCCCAATCAACATTAGAGATACGCTAGTAAATAGTAGAAATCCAGAGTGACTGAATGAACTCTCCTATCAACCTTCATAAATCATAAAAGTCAAAATCATAGGGAATCAAACCTCCCTCTCACAGTCTGAGATCCACAGGCAGCTCTTTCTCGCTACCAGGGATTTTTCTTTGGAATAAATTATGTCTGAGTTTCCTTCTTTTCTTCCTTCTTTCCTTCTGTCTCTCTATCTTACATTATTTTTTTCCCATTTGTTCTCTTTCCCTCCTTCTCTTCCTCCCTCCCTTCCTTCGTCTCTCCCTCTTTCTCTTTCTCTTTCTTTCTTTTCTCTCCCTCTTGTATTTCCTTCTTAATATTCAGACTTAACATTCAAAAAGAAAGAAAAAGCCCAACTTGCAGAATTTAGCTCTTCATGTGCGCTAAACCCATCACCTCCTCTCTGCTCTCCAGAGCTTTATCTGATTATATCACTTCAGAACTTGGAGAGTTACCATGGTAACAGTTTTCCAACCTTTTCCTTTGAAAAGGATCCCTCCTGCCCTAAGAGAAATCACCTGCAAAGTAGCCTTCCAGCTGCCTTTGTTCCACTCTGTCGGTCTTCACCCATTATCTGCAGTCAGAGTTAGGTCAAGAGCCTTGCCTTTGACCTCTGAAGTGGAACCGCATCCAGAATGGCTGGTCCGGGGCTGTGCTGGAGCCTGGTCTCCTCCAAGCCTCTGTCCTCCCCTCCTCCCCCTGCACTTGCAGTATGTGGATTGAGTCCTGGGGAGGGGGCACTGCAAAGTATCTTTTCAAAAGCACCTGGATTCTTTTTAAACTGCTCCCCAATTTCTAACAAATGGAATCCTGTCCTAGAATTTGGTAGACTCCCTCCTTCATGAGAGGGAATTTTCCTCTTTATTAGTTTGTCAGAAGCCAAAGCAGCAACCCCAATCACCTGCCACTTAAACAAGAGTAGATTTATTACATTTGGTCCAAAGGATACTTGTTACAATTGGAATGTTGCATGTGTCAGTGGCGAGGAAGTTTGGCTGCAATGCTTTGCTCGGTTAATGGATGGGTGCTGTCTTGCTTACCTCTTCCCCTTCCCCTCCCACCCCCCTCAATTTCTTCCCATCACTGTGGCACAGTCTCCTTCCTGGTTCAGCATTTACTTTCTGGATACAGTCAGGGAAAGAGATCAGAGAGTAGTCACTTAATGATAAAGAGATTTGTTATCTTAGCTCCAGCAATTTCTTTGTATGGCTTAGTTTTTGCAAAACTGAGGGGCTGGCATTTACTCCCTGGCTGATCTGCTCCTTCTCACCCAGAGTCAGGGAGAGGATATTAGAGACAGTTCTGCATGCTACTTTGGACACAATCTGCATGTCAATGACTGGTTACTATCTTTACAATTTTGGTTGGAGTCTCAGGTAGACCCAGGAGCACAATAACTAGGTGCCAAGGAGTTGCAACAGCTATTGACTTTTTCTTGGAGAAAGAAGAAAAACTTTGGTTTTGGAAACCAAAACTATTTCTTGGGTATTAGGAGCCTTTTTACTAAAGTGGAACAATTGTGATAGACAACTAAAGGAGAGTTTACAACTCAGGAGTGTAAATGTGTGAGATAAGCCTGACTCCATTTCTTGATGTTTGCTGACAATTTTTGTGACGTACACCTTCTTTTTCCTCCTCTGCTCCACATCTTGGAAAGCTGATAAGAAAGCCTGGGTGCTCCCTCCTTTGGCACCAGTGGGAGTTTCAAGCACTATGCAAGACCCTTTCTGCATGTGAGAACCCTCATCCTGCCCCCACCCCCCAGCCACAATGAAAATCCCAAGCCAGTTCCTTTCCCTGCTCTCAAGCCATTTTTAAAACAGCTGGAGAGGCATGCTCTACCCTCCCCAGAAAGCCTCATTATGTAAGCAATAAGCCTTCTCACACCCTCTTAGTGCATGTGTGGTGTTATCAGGTTTGACATCTAAACCTCTTTTTAGGTGCGAGTCCATCTTCTTTTTGCATCATGTCCACAACAATCTGTATAACCACGTATGTATAGGAGAAATGAGAAAAGGCTCTTTCAGAGCAAGCACAGAGTTAGTCTGATGACAAAATCTTGCCCATCTCTCCATCCAGTAAAGAGAAAATTGTGAGCCCAGACCATGACTCAGGGTCTGTAGTCCCTGAGCCCAGACCAAGCATTAGGCAGAGGACAATCCTGTTCATGCAATAATTAGCCAACTCTCCACCAGGGGAGAATCCAAAACTCCATCCTTCCATACTGTTCAATCATCCATCATCTAAAGGAAGCTGGTAGAGCAGAAGGGAGGAGGGCAGGGTAGGAAAAAGGGAAAGGAAACAAAAACAGTGACCAGAGTGAAATGACTTAAGGTGTGTGTGCACAGAGTAGCAAGTGGCCAAACCGAGTCTGTCTAGGTCTGACTCCAAAGACTATGCTGTTCTTCCAGAAAATCTGCATCAGGCTCTTAAATAAAACATGTCATCACAAGTCTAGAAACATGGGCATCCTCCTTGATATCTCTCACTGCCTTGCTCCATAGCCAATATTCCCCAAGTTCTGTCAATTTTTCCTCTTCATATTTTCCGAATCATCCACTGCCCTCCACCCTCCTGAACAACAGCTTTTATTAAATCATCCTCTCTTGTCGGGCATATTGTAACACCACTTCCTAATTAGTCCTTACCCTATTCATTCTCCATGCTGTAGCCAGAATGATCTGAAATCCAAATTTGGTCCTCTGCATAAAAACTTTCAGTCCCTTCTCATTGTCTTCAAGATGCAAATTCCTTAGCAAATGGCTTCTAGGCAGTCATGATCCAGCCCCATACATTCTTGTCCACCCTCAGGTCTAATTGAGCCATGCAGGAGCCTTCATGATCCTCCTCATATGTACCAAGCTATTTCTTGTCTCCAGGCCTGTTCACATTCCCTTCTCTCTGACTCTCTCAACTCCTACCCTCCAGGTTCTCAATACTAAACCTCAGACCTCAGCCAGGTGATAACTTCCTCCAGGAAACCATCTTTAACCCCTCAGGACTGGTAGATCAAAAGTTATTATATTGCCAAAAAAAGTCATCCTTCACCTTATCTCACCATGTTGTAATTTACTTCTGACTTGACCTCACCCCTCACTAGACTGGGCTTCATAAAAGCAGGACCACTACCTGGCACGTGATATATATATATAGTACACACAGAATAAATTCCTTTAGGCTTCGATTGCAAACCAAATGATCCCCAGTTAAACACTGAGAGGAAGACAACACAGTCCACAGTACATATGACCATGACTGCAGGTCTGTTAATAAAATGTTGAGCTAACCTGGCAGCTCATTAATGAGTAGGAATGCAAGGAAATGTGTTAAAAAATTAAATTAAAAGTCTTAAAAGAATCAAAGAACCCAAGATAATATTGATATTGAAATTCATCCATGAGGACATAGATAAACCATGAGTAGCAAGTGAAAGAGAGAGACTGCACGCCCAGCTTAGAATTTTTATAGGACATTATGTCAAGAGAATTTTTCAGTCTCTGATTTTGACTGTAAAATTTGGAATTGGGGCAGTTCTCACCCCCAGAATAAAAAAAAAGTAAAGAATGTTAATTGTTAGCTGCATTATCTGCTTTTTATGCCTCAGAAAAGCTTCATGGGATACAAAAACAAAAACAAAAACAAAAACAAAAAACCTCTTTGGGCTTTCGGGTTCAAGAGCTTCCCAAAGAATATATGAATGCTTGGGACATGCTAGGTAGGTTTGGGGAGAGGGCTTGTGATAGGAAGTGAGAGCATTTGCCCCTGATATCTGCACTGCATTTAGCTTTATTATACTGAGTTTCATGAGGATAAAAGGCTGGCTGGTGAGACACTTCAGAAAATTGGTGGCATTTCTGTACTCAAATGTATGTTTTTTCTAAAAGGAATACAGGTGGAGATATTTCCCTGTCTATTCATCCTTTTGATAACACTGGGAAAATGTATTTGGTTTAAATCTTATAAAACTGCAAAGTGGAGAAATTTAACCAACTCTATAATTTGGAGACAGCGTTTACAAATCAGCATTGTTTCTTTGTGCCCAAGAAGTGATTTGATTAGCATACTCATTGGGATTTTTCTAAACTCTTATCTTGCTTGCTGCTTCATATGAAGTTGCTGCTTCCTAGAAAAGTGGTGAGGGAGTTTGGGGCTAGGCTTATTATCCTTTGGGTCTGATAAACTGATAGATTCCATTTACGATTTTCGGGTCAGATTCACAAAAGTAATCTAAGCCTGAGAGGACATAAACAAAAATAAAACAATTGCTAGTTCATTTGTTTATACTTTTCTCTTGGTAAAAATACAGGTAATAGAAAACAATATAGTTGTTCATTTTTGAGATTCTTGAGCTTTTAATGAAAAAGGAATCTTTCAAATTTACAACATGCAGTACATATCATGATGCTACTCAGCTGCAGTACAAAATGCAGGTGAATCTCAGACTGTGTAATGGAGGTTTTTGAAGTAAAAGGAAATTTATTGGTATCTTGCAGTCTCTCGTTCCTCCTCTATGAAAGTGGCAATTTTCTGAGCAGCCTACTTAAAAACTTTATTATATTTTATTGATTTGAATTTATTTATATCCAATTGTATTGTAAACCCAATAAACATAGAAACTATAAAAATTAATTGCTTCCCAATAACTAGTTAGAACATATAATGTAAAAAGATTCCATGATTATACCAACTATAAAATACTTGTGAAAAGGTTGAGGAAAATAACACAGACCTATGTGAAGAAAATTATAAGGTCCTACTGAAGTCATAAAACTACGTCTAAAAAAAGATGTAAACTATATTTCTGTAGAGAATACTCAACATTCAAAGATATATATTTATCTCAAATTAATCCATAAATTCAGTGCAATTCCAGTAAGAATCCCAATGGGATATTTTATCAAACTTAAATTAATTCTGTATTTTATCTGAAAGAATCAATGCACAGAATTAGCCAATACATTAAAAAAATACCATAATTAATAAAACTATCCTAATTATTGGCAGAAATAAAGATGAAAAATCACTAGGCCAAGCTACAAATTTCAGAAACACACACATGTCTATTTTGAAACTTAGTATAAGATAAAAATGGTAATCCAAATGCAATTGAAAAATATATTACTTATTGAGTGAATGGTGTTCAAATAATTAACTATGGCAATTATTAGATTGGCATTAGACTACATTCTTACTTTATCATATATTTAACCAAATATCAGATAGAATGGAAATCTAAATTTTAAATTTTTTAATGTGTTAGAAAAATAAAAACATATTTTCCTAATCATGGGATAACAAAGGCTTTTATAAATAATACCTAAACCTGAAAACACATTAAGAAAAATATTAACACATTTAATTGCATGAATAAAAGATTTTAGAGTTAATAAGTTAATTTATCAGGGTTGCAGGGTCATAGGTTAATACACCAAATCCAATAGTATATCTATATACTAGTAGTAAACAATTGGAAAATAAAAATTTTTTAAAAAATTTATTTACAATATTGTCCCAAAATGTCAAATACATAGGAAAAATTTAAAAAAACATTAGCAAGACCTCTATGCTGTAAACCAGATAACACTGTGGAGAGAAAGTAGACTAAAAAAATGGAGAGATATACTATGCTCATGGATTGGAAGACTGGATATAATAACAGTATCTATTTGAAGAATAAATTTGGAGGACTTGACTTAACTTTAAGACTTACTATCAAGCAATGGTAATTAAGACAGTCATAAAGTTTGACAAATAAATCAATGAAATGGAATCTCAAAAATATAGACCTGCACTGATACAATCATTCAATTTTTGACAAATGCACCAAAGCAATCCAATGAAAAAAGAAAAGGGTTTTTTATTTTTTAGCAAATGGTGGCAGACTAACTGATATCCATTTGTAGAATAAATAGAACTCAACCCCTATCTCACGTCATGCACCAAAATTAGAAATGCATGAGAGACCAAAATACAATGTTTGAAGTAAAAACATAGGAAAATACCTATAAGACTCAGGGGTAGGCAAGGCTTTCTTAGGAAAAAGAAAGCAATAACTTTAACAGAAAATAGACTTCATCAAAATTGGAATTCTGCTCACCAAAAGATTTGGTTAAGAAAATTAATGAGAATGCCATTTACTGGGAAAAAATATTTACAATACATATGTCTTACAAAGGACTTTTGTAATCCAAGGTAATAAAATGCCAAACAATTTACTAAAAATGGGAATAAAATTTTAACAAACATTTCCCAAGGGAAGATATGCAAATGGCCAATAAGCGCATGAAACAATTTAATCATCATTATTCATTATGAAAATGCAAACTAAAACCACAATAAAAATATACTCCACATCCACCAGAAAGACTAAAATTAAAGCAACTGACAACATCAAATATAAGCAAAAAAGTGGAGAAATTGGGACTTTCATTTACTGTTGATGGTAGTGCACAATTACACAATCACTTTTTTTAAATGTTGAGGCAGTTTCTTATAAAGCAAAACAAATACCCAGCCATTCCACATGATATTTACCCAAAGGAATCGGAAACGTATATCTACAAAAAGACATATCAAAACTGTTTGTAGAGGGGAAGAAGATATAACAACCACAATTACTTGAAGTTGATACGACAAGCAAACAGAAAGGACATTGCTGGGGGGGAGGGGGAGAGGAAGAAGGGAGGGAGGTTTTGGTGATGGGGAGCAATAATCAGCCACAATGTATATCGACAAAATAAAATTTAAAAAAAAAAAACTGTTTGTAGAAGTTTTATTCATAATATTCCAAAACTGGACTTAGCCCAAGTGGTCCATCCACAGGAGAATGGATGAAAAAATGAGTAGGGTATTCACACAGTGACCTACTACACAGCCATAAAAAGGAACAAACTATGGATACATACAATGTCATAGATAAACCTCCAAAAAATTATGCTGAGTGAAAGAAACTTTACACCAAAAAGGCACATACTGTGTAGTTCCCTTTATATGAAGTTCTGAAACAGGGAAAACCTATGCTGAAAAAAATAATCAGAACAGTGATTGCCTCTTGCGGGGAGGAAGGAAGGGTGGCCATTGACTAAGAATGTTCGTGAGATAACCTCTGGGCAACTGTAATATTTCCTATCTTGAAAAGGACTTGGGTTACAAAGACATACACATTTGAGAAATCGTGGAATTAAGATTTGTACATTTTGTTATCTGTTAATTTTATCATCAAAGAAATAACCCCTAAAACAAATACTGGATTCTAGTTAGTGAAATACATTCTGTGAAGTATTAATTGGAAAGTACTGGTGTCATGACTTTGAAATGCATCAATAAAATAAAATCTATTGAAGATGGATAGAAGGATGCACAGCTGAACAGATACATAATAAACACTGTAAAACATTAATTGTGGAATCTAGGAGGTAGATAAATGATTCTTCACTGTTAAATTCAACTTTTCTGTATGTGTGAAAATTTTTATAATAAAACGTTGGGGGAAAATCACCACTGACAACAATAAAAAACAAAAAATAGAAAACAAGTGTTTTGACACCAATAAAAACAGGAAATAAGGACAACCAAAAGATACAAAGTATGAAAAACGATTGGAGCTTTATGGTTGCTTAGGTTGTGTCCGCAGGTGAGAAGCAGAGTTGAGCCTTCTACAATCTCCACCTTTCAAAGAACTGAAAGTCCTTTGGAAAGGAGATGCAAGACAGTAACAGACTGGGTAAGAGAAGTCCTGCACAGGAAGTGGAAGCTCAGCACAGAACACACACCCTGCGGTACCGCCCCGTGATCCAGCAGCCCAGCAGAGTCCAAGCTGACCAGAGAGGTGGCTCCCCAGAGAGGCCCAAGACTCGAGGCAACCACACACACACAAGGCACTAGAGGCCAACTGAGCAGTCACGGAGGTAGCCATACCAAATTGGCAACCAAAGCAACATCTTAGTTAGTCAATAGTCTCAAACTGATCGACTGTGAAACCCCCTGCCACAATGAATAAACATAAAAAAAAAAGATACCAGATATACAAAAAATCAAGAAAGTACACCACCAAAAGTTAATAAATCTCAAACTCTAGATCCTATGGAACAAGAAGCCTTGAAATGACTGACAAGGAATTTCGAGTGATAATTCTAAGGAAACTGAATGAGATACAAGAAAACTAAGCTAGACATCATGATGAAACCAGGAAAAGTATACAGGACTTGAAAGAGGAAATGTACAAGGAAATCAATGTCCTGAAAAAAATTGTAGCAGAACTTGCTGAACTGAAGAAGATATTCAGTGAAATAAAAAACACAACGGAGAGTTTAACCAACATGCTTGTCGAAGTTGAAGAGAGAACCTCTGAACTTCAAGATGGGCTGTTTGAAATAACACAAGCAGACAAAAAAAAAAAGAGAAAAAAGAATCAAAGACATTGAAGAAAATCTGAGAGAGATATCAGACAACCTTAAGCACTCAAATATCCGAGTCATGGGTATTCAAGAAGGGGAGGAAAATGGAGATTCCATTGAAAACATATTCAACAAAATAGTGGCAGAAAACTTCCCAGGTATAGGAAAAATCACAGATCTTCAGATCCAGGAAGCTCAACGATCTCCAAACGTATTCAACCCAAAAAGGTCTTCTCCAAGACATGTTATAGTCAAATTGGCAACACTCAGAGACAAAGAGAGAATCTTAAAAGCTGCAAGAGAGAAGTGTCAAATCACCTATAAGGGAGCCCCAATCAGGCTAACATCAGACTTTTCATCACAAACCCTAAAAGCTAGAAAGGAATGGGATGATATTTTCAAAATACTAAAAGACAAAGATTGCCAGCCAAGAATACTCTACCCTGCAAGGCTATCCTTCCAAAATGAAGGGCAAATAGTATATTTCTCAGACAAACAAAAACTGCGGGCGTTCACTACCACACGACCACCCTTACAAGAAATCCTCAAGGAAGTACTGGGTTTGGTTCCTGAAAAATAACTACCACTGCCATAAAAACCCAAGAAAAATCAAAACCCACTACTATAATAAAAATGGCATTCATGAAGAGAAAACAAACAAACAAAAACGCTATCTACAACCTAAGGAACCAACAAACACAGAAACCCAACAGTAAATCAGAAAGCAAGGGACAAAAGACACCTAAGACAACCAAACAACCAATAAAATGCTAGGAATAAATCAACACCTTTCAATAACAACTCTTAATGTAAAAGGCTTAAATTCCCCAATCAAAAGACACAGACGGGCTGACTGGATTAAAAAAGAGGGCCCAACTATATGCTGCCTACAAGAGACCCACCTCACCCATAAAGATTCACACAGACTAAGAATGAAAGGATGGAAAAAGATTTACCATGCAAACAGAAAAGAAAAACGAGCTGGAGTAGCTATTCCTATATCGGACAAAATAGACTTTAAACTAAAAACCATAAAAAGAGACAATGAGGGACACTACTTAATGATAAAAAGGTTGATCCATCAAGAAGACATAACAATCATAAAGATGTAGGCACCCAATGTTGGAGCAGCCAGATTTATAAAACAAACTCTACTAGAACTAAAGAAGGAAATAGATACTAATACCATAATAGCAGGGGACCTGAACACCCCACTGTCAATATTAGACAGGTCATCAGGCAAAGAATCAGTAGAGAAACACAAGATCTAAACAATACTCTAGACCAATTGGAATTGGCAGATATCTACAGAACATTCCACCCAACAACCTCAGAATATTCATTCTTCTCATCAGCACATGGATCATTCTCCAGGATAGATCACATATTAGGTCACAAATCAAGTCTCAATAAATTCAAAAGAATTGGAATTATCCCATGTATCTTCTCAGACCACAATGGATTAAAACTAGAAATTAATAACAAACGAAACTCTGGAAACTATACAAACACATGGAAATTAAACAGCATTCTACTTAATGACATATGGGTCCAAGAGGAAATCAAGCAGGAAATCAAAAAATTTATTGAAACTAATGAAAATAATGATACATCATACCAAAACCTGTGGGATACTGCAAAAGCAATATTAAGGGGGCAACTTATTGCATTAAATGCTCACCTCAGAAGAATGGAAAGAGGGCAAGTGAACAACCTAACACTTCACCTTAAAGAACTAGAAAAACAAGAACAATCCAAACCTAAAGTTAGCAGACGGAAAGAAATCATTAAGATCAGAGCAGAACAGAATGAAATTGAAAACCAAAAAACAATTCAAAAGATCAACGAATCAAAAAGTTGGTTTTTTGAAAAGATAAATAAAATTGACATACCATTAGCATGGCTAACAAAAAAAAGAAGAGAGAAGACTCAAATAACAAAAATTAGAAATGAAAAAGGCAACATTACAACTGATTCATCTGAAATACAAGGAATCATTCGAGACTACTATAAACAACTATACGCCAACAAATTTGAAAACCTGGAGGAAATGGATAAATTTCTGGACACACAAAAGATCCCAAAACTGAACCATGAAGACGTAGAAAATTTGAACAGACCAATAACAATAAAGGAGATTGAAGCTGTTATCAGAAGGCTCCCAACAAAGAAAAGCCCAGGACCAGATGGATTCACAGCAGAATTTTACCAAACATTCACAGAGGAATTGACACCAATTCTTTACAAACTATTCCAAAAGATTGAAACAGACGCAAATCTCCCAAACTCATTCTATGAAGCAAACATCATCCTGATACCAAAACCAGGTAAAGATATAACCAAAAAAGAAAACTACAGGCCGATATCCTTGATGAATATAGATGCAAAAATCCTCACTAAAATACTAGCAAACTGAATACAGCAACACATACGAAAAATTATTCACCACGATCAAGTGGGATTCATCCCAGGGATGCAAGGTTGGTTCAACATACGCAAATCAAAAAATGTGATACACCATATTAATAAACTCAAACACAAGGACCATATGATCATCTCTATAGATGCTGAAAAAGCATTTGATAAAGTTCAGCACTCATTCATGACAAAGACCCTCTATAAGTTAGTTATAGAGGGAAAGTATCTCAACATAATTAAAGCCATATATGCCAAACCCACTGCCAATATCATCCTGAATGGGGAAAAGCTGAAAGCTTTTCCTTTAAGAACAGGAACTAGACAAGGATGCCCACTCTCACCACTCCTATTCAACATAGTGTTGGAAGTACTAGCCAGAGCAATCAGAGAAGAGAAGGAAATAAAGGGCATCCAGATTGGAAAAGAGGAAGTCAAACTGTCCCTGTTTGCAGATGACATGATCCTATATATCGAACAGCCTAAAACCTCTACAAAAAAACTCTTAGAATTGATACATGATTTCAGCACAGTGGCAGGATACAAAATCAACACACAAAAATCAGTAGCATTTCTTTTCTCCAATAGTGAACATGCAGAATGAGAAATCAAGAAAGCCTGCCCATTTACAATAGCCACCAAAAAAATAAAATACTTAGGAATGGAGTTAACCAAGGAGGTGAAAAATCTCTATAAGGAGAACTACAAACCACTGCTGAGAGAAATTAGAGAGGATACAAGAAGATGGAAAGATATCCCATGCTCTTGGATTGGAAGAATCAACATAGTGAAAATGTCCATACTACCCAAAGTGATCTACAAATTCAATGCAATCCCATCAAAATTCCAAAGACATTTTTCTCAGAAATGGAAAAAACTATCCAGTCCTTTATATGGAACAATAAAAGACCACGCATAGCCAAAGCAATGCTGAGCAAAAAAAATAAAGCTGGAGGCATAACACTACCTGACTTTAAGCTATACTACAAAGCGATAATAACCAAAACAGTATGGTACTGGCATAATAACAGACACACTGACCAATGGAATAGAATAGAGAATCCAGAAATCAACCCACACACTTACTGCCATCTGATCTTTGACAAAGGTACCAAGCCTATTCACTGGGGAAGGGACTGCCTCTTCAGCAAATGGTGCTGGGATAACTGGATATCCATATGCAGGAAAATGAAGCTAGATCCATACCTCTCACCATATACTAAAATCAACTCAACATGGATTAAGGATTTAAATATACACCCTGAAACAATAAAACTTCTTAGAGAAAACATAGGAGAAACACTTCAGGAAATAAGACTGGACACAGACTTCATGAATACGACCCCAAAAGCACAGGCAACCAAAGGAAAAATAAACAAATGGGATTATATCAAACTAAAAAGCTTCTGCACAGCAAAAGAAACAATTAACAGAGTTAAAAGACAACCAACAGAGTGGGAGAAAATATTTGCAAAATATACATCTGACAAAGGATTAATATCCAGAATATATAAGGAACTCAAACAACTTTACAAGAAAAAAACAAGCAACCCAATTAAAAAATAGGCAAAAGAGCTAAGCAGGCATTTCTCTAAGGAAGATATACAAATGGCCAACAGACATATGAAAAAAATGCTCAACATCACTCAGCATCCGGGAAATGCAAATCAAATCCACACTGAGATACCATCTAACCCCAGTTAGGATGGCTAAAATCCAAAAGACTCTGAATGATAAATGCTGGCGAGGTTGCAGAGAAAAAGGAACTCTCATACATTGTTGGTGGGACTGCAAAATGGTGCAGCCACTATGAAAAATGGTATGGAGGTTCCTCAAACAATTGCAGATAGATCTACCATATGACCCAGCTATCCCACTGCTGGGAATCTACCCAGAGGAATGGAAATCATCAAGTCGAAGGTATACCTGTTCCCCAGTGTTCATTGCAGCACTGTTTATAATAGCCAAGAGTTGGAACCAGCCTAAATGTCCATCATCGGATGAGTGGATACAGAAAATGTGGTACATCTACACAATGGAATACTACTCAGCTATAAAACGAATGAAATACTGCCATTTGCAACAACATGGATGGACCTTGAGAGAATTATATTAAGTGAAACGAGTCAGGCACAAAAAGAGAAATACCACATGTTCTCACTTATTGGTGGGCGCTAAAAATTAATATATAAATTCACACACAGACACACACACACACACACACACACACACACACACACAAAAACCGGGTGTGGGGGCGGAGAAGATATAACAACCACAATTACTTGAAGTTGATACGACAAGCAAACAGAAAGGACATTGTTGGGGTGGAGGGAGAAGAGGGAGGTGGGAGTAAGGTTTTGGTAAGGGGCAACAATAATCAACCACAATGTATATCGACAAAATAAAATTTAAAAAAATAAAAATTAAAATAAAAAAATTTAAAAATAAAATAAAATAATTTAAAAAAAGAAATATGATTGAATCTGTGGTCCAATAGTAGATACACTTTCCCAAGAGCAACTGATACAGAGAGACAGATACTAAGACATAGCCTCTTGAAATTGCTGAACTTCAAGGATAAAAAAATAAATCTTAACAGCCAACCCGATCATATCATGTAGAAAAAATTCAGGTTGACCTCATATTTTTTCACCAAAAAATGCAAGTTGACCTCATATTTTTCACCAAAACATCCAATGCCAGATAGCAGTGGAGCAATGTTTAACAGGCCCAATTATCTTTTAATTAAAACAAAACAAAGCAGAATTACCAACAACACAGACATTCACAAGTGAATAAGAATTCATGGATTACTGGATCCTGCATTTTCTTATATAAAACTGACTCTATCCAGTCAACTCTTAAATGATTCAAAACATGGATAGAAAATAAAATGTCAATAAGGGAGAGGATATGGCATAAGAACTAAATGAAACCTTGAATACATAATGATATGAAACTTAAAGATATCGAAAGGTGATGCTTGAGAACAACGAAACTTACCATCTTACTTAGACTCCTTTATTTAAAATTTTATTGTATCTGAGCAGGAAATATAGTCAGGAGGGATAAAAAGTTAAAATTGTATAAAAAGGTATTCGTTAAGAAGTGTTGTTCCCGACACTTTCTCCATCAG
Source organism: Cynocephalus volans (assembly GCF_027409185.1). Taxonomy (NCBI): domain Eukaryota; kingdom Metazoa; phylum Chordata; class Mammalia; order Dermoptera; family Cynocephalidae; genus Cynocephalus; species Cynocephalus volans. Next base: position 51,546,211 of record NC_084462.1, read on the forward strand.
TCCTAGGAGGGTACTTCAAAAAGTTCATGAGAAAAAAAATAATTAAAAGATAACACAAATCTTTCCATGAACTTTTTGAAGTATGCTTGTATTTCACTCCATTTAGGGAACAAACCACTTTTGTTAAGTGCCTTGATTTTTCCTGCATTTCTTTATACAAAAATAAGTAAATACGAAGGTTATTTTTATTTTCTCCTTTTCATGCACAAAATGTAGCATATTATATGCATTTTTTTGGCACCTTGTTTTTTTCCCATGACAAGAGTTGTATAAGATGTTTCCATGTCAGTGCATATAGAGCATCCTCATTGCGATTTTACAGCTGCTGTTCATTCCATTAGGAGGTTGAACAAAACACCTCTTGTGAATTCCTTCAGATCTTCTTGGCCTCACTTGTCTCTGGGGCCTTTGCCCACTTTCTCCAATCCCAGTCTCACTGTTCTGACCACCAACTGTGCTCCAATCAAATTCAAGAGGGCACAACCTCAAGGTGCCTTGCTAACCCCTCGCCTGCCCCTTCCTGTGCAGGCCTCCCTCTTAGCTGAGGGCCGGGGATGTTGCAGGTGGCATAGGGGCCCAGGCAAACACAGCCTGGAAGTGCCTAGAATTAAGCCCTGTGGTACAAACCTTAGCCCTGTGGGAGACAGAAGCCTGTCCCTACCTCCTTTCCCCTCCCACGTGGGACTGACCTGAGATGCAGGCATCACATTTGAAGAATCCCACAGGATCCAGCATCCGGCAGACGCATTGACACCAGGTGGTGCTGGCTTCCTGAGCCTCCTTCCTTGCCTCATTTCCCTTTCCCATCACTCCTGCTTCCCTGGGATTGCATTCCTGCTGAGAGTAGCACTTAAGTTTTTACACAGTTTTCATGCTCCGGGGAACCCTCCCTTAGATGAATAGTCCATTTAACTAGACCTGTGCTTCCCCTGGCCACACAGAGCTACCAACTCCCTGAAATGTGGCTAATCCAATGGAGATGTGCCGTGAGTGTGATTCACACCAGATTTTCAGAAAGTGTGAAAAAGAAAAGTAAAATATCTCATTTAAAATTTTTATGTTGATTACTCATTGAAATGAAAATACTTTGGCTATATTGGGCTAAATAAAATATATCATTAAAATAAATTACATCTGAGTCTTTTTACTTTTTAAAAATGTGAAGGCAAGAAAACTAAAAGTTACAAAGTAACTCATTAAATTTTTGTTAGCACCAAACAAACTTTATTTGATGAGACGTGGGCTCTTTCTCTTTGCTATAACAAAAATGTGTATGGAATAAACCACATTGTGTGTGTACAGATTTATCTGTAGAAAAAATTCCCAGAAGTGAATTATATGCATCTGGTAATTTTGACAGATAGCAATAACCTTTTTCTCCATTGGTTTGTTGCTCCTTCCAGCAACTTACAGTTGAGGCCGATTTCCCACAGTCTGCAACAGAGTGTGTAGTCAAACTTAATGAATTTTGCCATTCTGATAGGTAAAAAATGGTAATTCCAAGGGTTTTTTTTATTTGCATTTTCCTTATTATTGGTTATCTTCAGCATCTTTTTTTGTGGGTAGGGGCAATTTGCACCTCATTTTCTGTAAATTATATGTTCCTATCCTTTGCCCATTTTTTCTAACAGACTGTAGGTCTTTTTCATTGCAATGTCTAGGAGGTTTATACGCATGAGGAAGAATAGCCTTTTGTCTTTCATATGAATTGCAAGTATTTCCCTCACTTGCCATTGGCCTTTTGGCTTTATAATGTTTTCAATCCAAAAAATTAATTTTATGTAGTAGGATTTACCAAATTTTTAAAAAACGTCTTTTGGATTTTGTAAAAGTGAGACTCCACGTGACAAAGAGTCTTTTCATATTAGATCTTAATGCATAGTTTATCAGCAAAGAATATAAAAAATAATTTCAGTGGGTTGTATAGAGGACATACAGAGAAACTTCTTACTCTTAGGCAGGAGACTGGTGAGTGGTATCACATCTTGGGACAACATAGTTTTCTCAAGCCTCAAGTGCCATGGGATTTCCCGCTCCCAGTAGATCCAAAGCTATATGGAGTTGGGACACCTTTACAATGTGAATGATACTCTTTATACATTAGCACTGTCACTCACACTAGTAAGTTTGTATTTATACGTATGCCGTAAAACTGATCTTACCCAAATTTCTCTTTTAAAATTTTTTACCATTTGGAGATGAGACTTTTCTTATTTTCCTTGTATGCGGAATAGAAGTGACTGTCCCAGTTTATATTTTTATCACATTCACTTGATTTTCCAAATACTGTTCTTACTAGTTTTGCAAGTTTTTGAGCTTCCTATAAAAAAAAAAATTATATGCATATAATGATACTCTTTTATTTTTTAGTGACTGGATTTTTTCACTGAATAATGAAATTTTCTCTAAGTCCATTAAATTAAGCATGGTGATCATATTAGTCTAAATTTCTTAGTCTTCTCTGATTTTTGTTTCCTTGATCAATTACTGAGATGGTAGTCCCCCAAAAGACAGTAGCTTTGACAATTCTATTTGTAGTTACTTCAATATTTGAAGCTAAATTATTAGGTCCATACAAGTTTAGATTTTAAATATCTTCCCAGTGAATTAAACATTTGATATTTTGTAGCTGTCATAGTTTTATTTGTATTGGTACTACTTGCCTTAAAGTCTCCATAGGCTGCTGTTAATGCAGATATATTGGCTGGCATTTGTTTGGTACTTACCTGTTCTATTATACTTCACCCTTTACCTTCAACTCTTAGATTTTTATGTCCTAACTTTCTCTTTAAATAGCATTTAACTGAATTAATTGTTTTACTCAGTTTCTCTATCTTCGTTTCTTAACTAGGGCCTTATTGTAGTCCTATCAGTTACAGTTGCTGACCATTTGGATTTATTTTTACCATCTTATTTGGTGATTTTCATTTGTCCCAACTCTTCTGTGTTGCTTTTCTTTTTCTTTCTTGATTTCAATCCAACTGATGGAAATTTTTTGTCATTCCATGTTTTCTCTCCACTAGTTGGAAGTTATATATTTTCTTTCTACCCTTTTGGTTGTTTTCCTAGAAACTGTACATGCCTACTATGTTAAAGACTGCTTCTAGCCTCCAGTATCTATTATGTTTTTCTTCCTTTCTTTTATTCATAGATGCACTCCACAGTTCTGATAGCCATGTGGACATGCTGCTATTACCATTTCTCAGTGTCTATCTCTGATAATCACGGCTATGATTACCTAGTCTGTTTTCAGTCAATGGGAGATGAGCAAAAGAGATACATGCAATTCTTACCTTATGTCCTTTAACATAAAGTCACTTCATCTTCATGTGCACTCCCCCGGTCCTCACTGGCTGGAATGCAGACGTGGCATAAGTGAATTCAATCCTGTGGATTAGGAAAGCTGGAAGCTATTTTAGACCCAACAATGGAAGACACCTGTTGAGCTTCCACCTTTGGTCACTAGATGATGGTGTGGAGTAAACACTGCCCACCCCACCCCGGACTGCCCCATAAAAGACAGAAAAATATTATCCCTTTTAAGTCACTATATTTGAGTCTCTTTGATATAGTACCTTAGCCACTATAACCACTGATAAAAATTAGATTCGAAGTGCTACCATAACACAAACTAAACTGTCTGGTGTTGATTCAACAGTAAGGCAACAGGAAATGAGATACCAAGAGCTAGAAATGTTTACTGTGGAAAAACACTTGGTAAAACTCTTGCCAGCATTCACCTGGAAGGCAGACTGTATGCCTATAGAGTTTTCACATCCAAAGATATAGCGGAAATAGCCAAAATGTTCATGTGTATTCATTGCTCCTTGTTGCATTCAGCAAGTTATGTAGACCAGTGATGGGGTATTATCTCCTTGCATCCATTTTCCTTTCTTGCTTTTAGTAAACCATAAAACCATACTCTGGCGATATATTTGGGTTTCACTTGTGACCACTCTGCTAGACACTACATTTCTCAACTTCTCTTGAACTTAGGTTTGGCCATATCATGAGGTTTTGGCCAATGGTATAACAGCAGAAGTGATGTTTGTGAATCCTGCTTCATGTCCTTAAAAATGATATTATTCTCCTCCATATTCACTTCTTTTTTTAATTTTATTTTTACTGAGGTAAAATTCACATAACATGTAACTAGCCATTTTAACATGTTTATTTAGTGGTATTTAGTGTATTCACAATGTGCCTCTCTTTCTAATTTCAAATTTTTTATCATTTCATCAAAACACCCTATACCCATTAAGTACAGTGATCATACTCCACTTCCCCTTGCCCCTAGTGCCTGGAAACCTCTAATCTGCTTTCTGTCTCTATGGACTTGCCTATCCTGGATATATCATATAAAAGGAATCATACATAGTGTGCCTTTTTGTGTCCAACTTCTCTCACCTTGCATGTTTTTGAAGTTCATCCAAGTTGTAGCATGTACCAGCACTTCATTTCTTTTCATGGCTGAATAATATTTCATTGTATGGATGTGCCATATCTTGTTTATTCATTCACCTGTTGATGAACACTTTGGTTGCTTCCACCTTTTGGCTGTTGTGAATAATGCTGCTGTAAACATCCATGTACGAGTTTCTGTGTGGCAAGTTATCCTCCTTTTTTTCATACATTTTTATGTTTGTTCTTATACAGATGAGCTTTAGAATCACCTTGGTGAGTTTCAAAGAATCACGCTAGAATGTTAGTATCAGGATTTGAATTGTAGCAAACCTACATTTCAGGAAAAATCGATGTTTATAAATTTCAGTTTTTTCTTCCAGGAATTTGTTTTTATTCTATCTACTTAAGTCTTTCATATTTCATGATGACGTTCAGTAGACTCTTTTCATCTAGGTGCATATTCTTGTAAACATTTGTGGTTACATTTGTCTTGAACAAGCAATTGCACAGCAGGCAGAAAGAACCCACCTGTTAACATCTAGAAAGTTGTTGACCCTTGTAATGAAGTTGCAAACTCTGATCAAACTGTCCCCAGTCGTAGTTTGGAAGGTGGACTGTCTAAAGCTATCATATAAAGGAAAATGTAGGAATATTGTAGCTGTTGACATGTGTTGGCTACTCACTTTTAATAGCATCCTATGAAAGTGACAAACTCAGAATGGAGCCAGTGGGGGAGAAACTTCCTGGAGCACAGAACTTCCAGATGATCTAAGTGCTCTGACAGCGCAGGGGGGCCTTGCTAATCCTGCCCAGCAGGATTTCATAATTGCTATGGAACAGTGGCTGATGGATGCTCGCATTATTCTTTTCTGAAAAGAAGAACTCAGTCATCACCATCCTACTGTTTCTCCATCATGATGTGCTGGCAGCAAATATTTTTCTATTTTTATACATCACCGGATCACAACAAGCCACATCCAGATCTGACAGAGAGGGCTACAGTTTACGCAGTGATCCTGGACCTTAAGCTAGGTGCGTTACCTGGATGAGACTTGGGATTCTTCTTAGGAAAAGGATGAAGTATTCTATGTAAGAAAAGAAGGATGAGTAGAGATGTTGAGAAGCAGAAGGGTAGGCTCAGCTGAGACTATTATCCATTGTCTTCTTTATCTATTTCTTTCTTATAAAACTCCAGTTTTATTCTCAGAGGCAACACATGCAGCTAAAATACTGTTTCTCAGTCTTTCTTGCAGCTAGAAGTAGATAATAAGAGGCAAACCAGAATCACTGTGTGGGGCTTCAGGAAGAGATTCTTAAAGATGACTGACTGAGTGAGGCAGGATGTCCATTTACCCTCCCCTTTCTTTTCTCCTTCCTTTTGCCTGGAATCTTTTTGTAGAATGGTAGAGAGGCACTTACTGTCTATCATAACTTCCTTCTAGTGTATTTCAAAGACTAGAAAGTTAAAAATGACTTCCCCAGATTTTCTTATAGCTGTGATGTTGAGGTGGTGAACGTTCCACCCATTGGGTGCAGCAGTAGAAGACTGGAAGGCAGGCAGAACATGGAGGGCAGAAGCATTGCTTCTGCTGCTTCTGCTGGCAAGTGCGTTGACTGGGCATCTAGTTATTCTGAGGAAGAGGCATTAGCCAAGGGCTCCATTTCTGGTCACTGAAGTCATGGGTAGAGACTGAGGCAGAAACAGCTCAGTTTTGAAGATAGCAACAGGGGTATGAAGTTGTTAGTCTTTGCAGCTTTGCAATTATGTGACTTGCTAAGATTGGCAACTCTCTCCCTATGCTGTAGCCATGTGGTTCTGGAGCCAGCACATGGAGTGGCAGCATTCCCACCAGGTAAGCAGCTTCTTGGTCATAGAAAGGACAGTACCTCCCTCAGTGGCCTAGCTCTTTCTGGTGACTTTGGGACTTATTCTTGAATCTTAACCCAGAGTTTGCTTTTCAGCCTTGCCTGTGATTCTAGAAGCCCTTTCGTGTGCTGGAGTACAGCCATTCATGTGTAAACTAGCCAAAGAGGATTCAGTTCTCTGCGACTGAAAACTGATGAACACAACAAATGTGATGTGACAGAGAGAACCTGAGCAGTTCTTCTGGACCATGATGTGACTGCTGGATGTTGGAATACAGAGAGGAAAGGAGCCACCGCCCAACTCTGGACTTTTTTTAAAAATGTGTTACATTTCCTTAATTTAATTATTTACACTCAAGGTCTCTGCTTCTTGCAGTCAAATGAAATTCCTATTTGTATAACATTCAATCTAATTATTTTCTGTTGGTACTATTAATCACAACTTTTTTTCTACCATTTTTTATAACTGGTTATTACCAAGAAAAAGAAGTTATTAGTCTTTATTGTTCTCTTTATCAACATTACAGAGCTCTCCTATCCATACTAATAATTTTATGGTGAATCCCCTTGGATTATATTTCTTTTACAATCCATCAGGAAAGCAAAAGGCAAAGCTAAAGCCCAAGATACTTAGATAACCCAATGCTTTTAATTTCCTATATAAATCTGGCTGAAATTGTCTTTGACTTTTATATTTCTTCACATTTACTTTATTAAGTAAAATATATCCAAAAGCTTATGTGCTTATTTTATTAAAAAACAATTCCACATTATTAGTAAGACACACTTCATATCTATAAACTATTGCTTTTGGTTACAGCTAGTCTATTATATTAGTAAGATAAAAACATTCTCTAACTACTCCTGCTAAATTACAGATCATTCACCTTCCAATGAAGTAATAAGTGCATGTTTCACTTCTTCCAGTAAACAAAATAACCACAAAACTGATTGTAAAGACATTTTTCGTAATAAGATTTCTTTAAAGTCACATTATTGTCTTTTGGATGAAATGCTATGGACTGGGAGGCAGGAAACCTGAACATCACCTATTCAGTCACACCGGGTTCTGTTCCTTTAAGATATCACCAACTTCTCTGGGCCCCAACTTTTTAATAAGGAGATTCACTTTTTCTAGCTCTAAAATTCTATACTACGTATACATACATTGAATGTGTGATGAGTTTATGGCAAAGTATAAGATGGACTTATTTAATAAAAGAAATTCTTAAAGCAAAATACTAAAACAATTTTTTAAAAAAATCTCATTAAATTACATGTCTTCCTTCAATTTTAAGGTTGATTTTTTTTTTCACATCCAGAAGTTTCTGAAATTGAAGTATATCTTACAATCAACACATATGAGTATGTTTAATGTGACAGTCTTTCTCTCTACCCTCAACTCGCCCCCAAAGCTCCTGCTATACCAGTGGTATATCTTACATTCAATGGCACCAAAAAATCTAGGAAAAAACAAAGCAAGCACCAAGGTCATGTTCCTATATGAACCTAAATTGGTGTTTATACCTATCTGTGCACAGGGCCAGGGGCTCTCAAGTGTCCATGGCAACCAATCCACATGGAAGTGGGGGTGTGGAGAGAAGCTGCCTGGAAGGATTTGTTGGGCAAAAACCTGTAGACAGGCTCAAGAGAAAGATAGATGAGCCATGAGCTGTGCTGCCCGGGTCTTCAGAAGAAGAACTTCAGAGTTTGGGAGAAGAGCTTCTGCTGCACCTTCAGAAAGCTGTAACACCATGCTGGGCCCATCACCACTGTTTTGGTGATGATCCCAGGAACCCTTCTTCTCCTGTGTGCATCCACTGATGATTATCACCATGTTTTCTGGGCATCTAGTCCCTTCTGGTGCTTTGCCACAGTTCCTGAAGTCATCATCGAAACAGTGGAGATTTATTTGTATTTATTTGCCCAGTAGGGCAGATTTGTCTGTCTGACAAAACCCCAGAGGACCCAGATATAATTGGAAGAGTGACTTTCAGTCTGAGGTCTTACAAAGGGGTGAGTATTGTGAGCCTGTGACATTTAGGTATTAATATAAATGTGACCTCATCCAACCCCATAGGCTAGGAAAATGTTTTAGAAGAAATCTATACATACGTACATACATATATACACAACATATTATTTCTACACATATATAAACATGTATTCTCTCTGTATATATATTTGTACACACTCACATATATGAAATACATATATTTCTTACTTTTATTCCTAGTTATACACACACGAGGGTACTTAAAAAAGTACTTCGTAGAAAATGGAATTAAAAGATAATATAAATCTTTCCATGAACTTTTGAAGACCCCTCATATACCATCAGTTTTGATTTCCTCTATGAGAAATGTTTTCCCAGAAAAATACTCTCCTTACTTTTCACACTACTTTGCAATATCAGCCATACTACAGACGGTTTTCTTTTATCATATCCTTTCTAAGGCAGATGTAGGTTTTAATTGAAAGGAACAGACTTAAGATCTACCAGTGGATGAAGGAAAGAAAGTGCAGAACCAATTGGCCTTTATTCACCTTTTCTCTCCTTACTGCACTCTCCTTTATAGATAACTTAGATTGAGAGCAGCTGTCATGAAGCCCTCCAAAGCAACTCTCAGTCTTGAACAGGTATGTGAATCACTGGAAGGGCTTGACAAAACACAGGTTCCTGGGCCTTTTCCCGAGATTTGGAAGCAGTATTTCTAAAATGGAGCCCAACAATTTGCATTTCTAAGAGGCTCCCAGGTAATGCTGCTGCTGCTGGTCTGGGGACCACACTTGGAGTAGCACCACCTCTAATACATTTCCAAATGAGTTAAAGCAAGAGACAGTGTCTGGTCCTTCCTCTAGAATAAAACAATGCTTAAGCAACAGAGTAACATTAAGAACCAAAAGATTAGCAGGTTAATCAGCTATGAATGCCATAATTATATCCTATAATCAGGGTGCCCAGGAGTACCTGGGTGCTGTTCTATAGAATGGGATGGGAATGGTGTTTCCTGGAGTTGCACAGTGGTGCTATACTGTGGTATAAGGCCTGAAATTAAGGCTCCATATTATATGCTGCCTTGACATCCAGTAAAATTGGGAGGGCCTTGCATGGCCTGATAGCAGGTTTGCTTCCCCACTCTATTCCCATGGATAAGGTCTTCTAGCAAAACAACCCTCCTTATCAAAGGGACCAGGCTCAGTTTCTACTTATCCTTGAGTAATAGATCTCGGTTCCCTGCCAGCCCACAGAATTATTCAAAAAGCCAATCCCATCCTCCTGTGAGAACCAGGGGTCATTCCACCCTTTTGATACTACAAAGCCTGCCTCCTACAGCCCCTTATTTGCTCTGCCCATGAATGCAACCCCTTTGTGACCCTGCATGGCCTGTGGTGTCCTCCTCCCCCAGGCTGGGAGTATATGTGACTAATAAACTGCTATCATCTCATCTGTCCAGTGTCAGGTGTCTTGTGTTCAGCAACCTCCATCACCCTAGGGAAGATATCCCTTCCTCACCAATGGGGTGAAGAGGCGGCAATGAAAACATATATTCCCTGTAACAGATAAAGTTCCTTACAGGGGTGACATAATTTGATTCTAGGGTTTCAAAGTGAAAGCAAACACAAAAATACTGCACCACACTGGTATCTAATTATACCAAACAAGCTCCAAACCTGCTATCAAAAACAGACCATAGTCTTGAACGTAAATACCACAGTTTCAAGCACTAGGAATCAATTAACAACTGTAATCACATTTTTAGAAGAGAACACATAGATGATGATAGGCTTTCAAACCAGGCAAAGAAGTAATGTTTTTGGTGTAACATGGTCTTCTGTGATATTTCAAAGCAGATGAGATTGTCTCTAATAAGGAACCAGCTAGGTACAACAGGACCACTGTCAAGTCTTGCCATTTTCTCTTGGTCACTGCCCCTAGCTTCTTTTGCATCCCACCTACGTAGATGCAGTCCTGTGGCACCAAGTTTTTAGGAGTAAGCAGAGCTCCCAGTGTGAGCAATAAACCACAGGAGATCTGGATTTCAATTATCCTCACCATGCATTATCTTTGTCACTGTGATTAAGTAACTGGCAGTGAGGCTCAGACAAATACAGATGATGCCCACATTGATGAAACAGGTTCCAGATTCTCCTGCGATTGTCCCCCCAGGTGTCCTGCTCTACCTCTTAGTGCACAGGATAACTAAAGATGAGTATGAGGACTAATGAAGCTAAACAGGCTTCAACCTTGTCAGGGATTGTTGAGAATAAAACAAAAAGCAACATGACGTCTGGCCTCAGATGTGCTTTCTGGAAGTTTAGATGTGTTCCTTGAGCACCAGCCACAGCACTTAGCAGCAGTAGGAACACATGGGCAGATTTCCTCTCAGCAACTCTGTGCTGCCGCAGGGCGTGGCCAGGCCTGGGAGCTTGCTGTTTGCTGATTGACCTCCAGCAACTGTCTACAAAAGGGCCAAAAACAGGGTGAGACTCCTTAGGATATGATAAATCTGGGAGGAGCTGGGATAACATCCCTCAGTGAAACTGTCCTTTCCCTGAAATGTAGAAGCCCAGGGGTTAAACCCCAATTATCTCCACTAAATTCATCTTGGTTAAGTGATCATGACTCCAGTCTTAGAAGCAGTGTTTCCCCTCAGTATTGCACAGAGGACAGATTTAAAATGCAGATTCCTGGGCCTTGCATCAGATCTAGCAAGGTGCTGGGATAGACCCAGCAGTAAGCTGTGAGCACAGCACAGCATTCACCTCCACAGGAACAGACAGAAAAAGCATGAAAACTGCTGCATAGGGCAAAGACAGGGTACTCGGGGAGCACACAGGAAGACACTTTGCCCAGGCTTCAGAGCCAGGAAATGGTTTCTGAGGAAGGAACACTATATAGAAGCTGAAATGTGGTGAGGTGTCAGCCAGCAATCAGGATGGATATAGCATATTCCCGGGAGACAGAATAATGTGGGTTAAGATCCAAGGTGACAGACACGAGGCATCTCTATGTCAATAACATAACATCAAAATGGAAGTGATCATTTTCCAGACCTGTTTCTCATCTTGTACCGGTAAAAATTTAGGGTAACCACTGGTAGAATAAAAAGAAATAGTATATTAACCTTAAAAACTGCAAAACAGAGAAAAACTAAAACTAAAAAAAAATTTGAGCATTTTGCATAGTCAAGAAATGGAAAAATGGAAGAAATATAAAACCTCAAAAAGAAAACATTAAAAGATGGCAGGAATAATACCAAATAAATCAATGATAACGACAGAGAGAAGTTAAGAAACAAGTCCTTTTGCATTGGGTAAATATTAAAATTCTGCTATAAGCTATTTATTGAAATATACATAAAATAAAATGACAAATAGTTTGAAAGGTAAGAAGTTAGCCAAAATATACCAAACAGATATAAACAAATTTTATTTATTTATTTATTTATTTTTTTTTTTTCCTTTAGAACATTTCTTTTTTTTTTTTAATTTTATTTTGTCGATATACATTGTAGCTGATTATTGCTTCCCATCACCAAAACCTCCCTCCCTTCTCCTTCCCCCCCTCCCCCCCGACAATGTCCTTTCTGTTTGCTTGTTGTATCAACTTCAAATAATTGTGGTTGTTATATCTTCTTCCCCCCCCCCCCCGGTTTGTGTGTGTGTGTGTATGTGTGTATGTGAATTTATATATTAATTTTTAGCTCCCTCCAATAAGTGAGAACATGTGGTATTTCTCTTTCTGTGCCTGACTTGTTTCACTTAATATAATTCTCTCAAGGTCCATCCATGTTGTTGCAAATGGCAGTATTTCATTCGTTTTTATAGCTGAGTAGTATTCCATTGTGTAGATGTACCACATTTTCCGTATCCACTCATCTGATGATGGGCATTTGGGCTGGTTCCAACTCTTGGCTATTGTAAAGAGTGCTGCGATGAACATTGGGGAACAGGTATACCTTCGACTTAATGATTTCCATTCCTCTGGGTAGATTCCCAACAGTGGGATGGCTGGGTCGTATGGTAGATCTATTTGCAATTGTTTAAGGAACCTCCATACCATTTTCCATAGAGGCTGCACCATTTTGCAGTCCCACCAACAATGTATGAGAGTTCCTTTTGCTCCGCAGCCTCGCCAGCATTTATCGTTCAGAGTCTTTTGGATTTTAGCCATCCTAACTGGGGTTAGATGGTATCTCAATGTGGTTTTGATTTGCATTTCCCGGATGCTGAGTGATGTTGAGCATTTTTTCATATGTCTGTTGGCCATTTGGATATCTTCCTTAGAGAAATGCCTACTTAGCTCTTTTGCCCATTTTTTAATTGGGTTGCTTGTTTTCTTCTTGTAAAGTTGTTTGAGTTCCTTATATATTCTGGATATTAATCCTTTGTCAGATGTATATTTTGCAAATATTTTCTCCCACTCTGTTGGTTGTCTTTTAACTCTTTTAATTGTTTCTTTTGCTGTGCAGAAGCTTTTTAGTTTGATATAATCCCATTTGTTTATTTTTCCTTTGGTTGCCCGTGCTTTTGGGGTCGTATTCATGAAGTCTGTGCCCAGTCCTATTTCCTGAAGTGTTTCTCCTATGTTTTCTTTAAGAAGTTTTATTGTTTCAGGGTGTATATTTAAATCCTTAATCCATTTTGAGTTGATTTTAGTATACGGTGAGAGGTATGGATCTAGTTTCATTCTCCTGCATATCGATATCCAGTTATCCCAGCACCACTTGCTGAAGAGGCAGTCCCTTCGCCACTGAATAGGCTTGGTGCCTTTGTCAAAGATCAGATGGCAGTAAGTGTGTGGGTTGATTTCTGGATTCTCTATTCTATTCCATTGGTCAGTGTGTCTGTTTTTATGCCAGTACCATACTGTTTTGGTTATTATAGCTTTGTAGTATAGCTTAAAGTCAGGTAGTGTTATGCCTCCAGCTTTATTTTTTTTGCTGAGCATTGCTTTGGCTATTCGTGGTCTTTTATTGTTCCATATAAATGTCTGAATAGTTTTTTCCATTTCTGAGAAAAATGTCTTTGGAATTTTGATGGGGATTGCATTGAATTTGTATATCACTTTGGGTAGTATGGACATTTTCACTATGTTGATTCTTCCAATCCAAGAGCATGGGATATCTTTCCATCTTCTTGTATCCTCTCTAATTTCTCTCAGCAGTGGTTTGTAGTTCTCATTATAGAGATTTTTCACCTCCTTGGTTAACTCAATTCCTAAGTATTTTATTTTTTTGGTGGCTATTGTAAATGGGCAGGCTTTCTTGATTTCTCCTTCTGCATGTTCACTATTGGAGAAAAGAAATGCTACTGATTTTTGTGTGTTGATTTTGTATCCTGCTACTGTGCTGAAATCATTTATCAATTCCAACAGTTTTTTTGTAGAGGTTTTAGGCTGTCCGATATATAGGATCATGTCATCTGCAAACAGGGACAGTTTGACTTCATCTTTTCCAATCTGGATGCCCTTTATTTCCTTCTCTTCTCTGATTGCTCTGGCTAGTACTTCCAACACTATGTTGAATAGAAGTGGTGAGAGTGGGCATCCTTGTCTAGTGCCTGTTCTTAAAGGAAAAGCTTTCAGCTTTTCCCCATTCAGGATGATATTGGCAGTGGGTTTGTCATATATGGCTTTAATTATGTTGAGATACTTTCCCTCTATACCTAACTTATAGAGGGTCTTTGTCATGAATGAGTGCTGAACTTTATCAAATGCCTTTTCAGCATCTATAGAGATGATCATATGGTCCTTGTGTTTGAGTTTATTAATATGGTGTATCACATTTATTGATTTGCGTATGTTGAACCAACCTTGCATCCCTGGGATGAATCCCACTTGATCGTGATGAATAATTTTTCGTATGTGTTGCTGTATTCTGTTTGCTAGTATTTTAGTGAGGATTTTTGCATCTATATTCATCAAGGATATCGGCCTGTAGTTTTCTTTTTTGGTTATATCTTTACCTGGTTTTGGTATCAGGATGATGTTTGCTTCATAGAATGAGTTTGGGAGATTTGCGTCCGTTTCAATCTTTTGGAATAGTTTGTAAAGAATCGGTGTCAATTCCTCTTTGAATGTTTGGTAAAATTCTGCTGTGAATCCATCTGGTCCTGGGCTTTTCTTTGTTGGGAGCCTTCTGATAACAGCTTCAATCTCCTTTATTGTTATTGGTCTGTTCAAATTTTCTACGTCTTCACGGTTCAGTTTTGGGAGCTTGTGTGTGTCCAGAAATTTATCCATTTCCTCCAGATTTTCAAATTTGTTGGCGTATAGTTGTTTATAGTAGTCTCGAATGATTCCTTGTATTTCAGATGAATCAGTTGTAATATCGCCTTTTTCATTTCTAATTTTTGTTATTTGAGTCTTCTCTCTTCTTTTTTTTGTTAGCCATGCTAATGGTTTGTCAATTTTATTTATCTTTTCAAAAAACCAACTTTTTGATTCGTTGATCTTTTGAATTGTTTTTTGGTTTTCAATTTCATTCAGTTCTGCTCTGATCTTAATGATTTCTTTCCGTCTGCTAACTTTAGGATTGGATTGTTCTTGTTTTTCTAGTTCTTTAAGGTGAAGTGTTAGGTTGTTCACTTGCCATCTTTCCATTCTTCTGAAGTGAGCATTTAATGCAATAAATTTTCCCCTCAATACTGCTTTTGCAGTATCCCACAGGTTTTGGTATGATGTATCATTGTTTTCATTAGTTTCAATAAACTTTTTGATTTCCTGCTTGATTTCTTCTTGGACCCATATGTCATTAAGTGGAATGCTGTTTAATTTCCATGTGTTTGTATAGTTTCCACAGTTTTGTTTGTTATTAATTTCTAGTTTTAATCCATTGTGGTCTGAGAAGATACATGGGATAATTCCAATTTTTTTGAATTTATTGAGACTTGATTTGTGACCTAATATGTGATCTATCCTGGAGAATGATCCATGTGCTGATGAGAAGAATGAATATTCTGAGGTTGTTGGGTGGAATGTTCTGTAGATATCTGCCAATTCCAATTGGTCTAGAGTCTTGTTTAGATCTTGTGTTTCTCTACTGATTCTTTGCCTAGATGATCTGTCTAATATTGACAGTGGAGTGTTCAGGTCCCCTGCTATTATGGTATTAGTATCTATTTCCTTCTTTAGGTCTAATAGAGTTTGTTTTATAAATCTGGCTGCTCCAACATTGGGTGCGTAGATATTTATGATTGTTATGTCTTCTTGATGGATCAGTCCTTTTATCATTAAGTAGTGTCCCTCATTGTCTCTTTTTATGGTTTTTAGTTTAAAGTCTATTTTGTCAGATATAAGAATAGCCACTCCAGCTCGTTTTTCTTTTCTGTTTGCATGGTAAATCTTTTTCCATCCTTTCACTCTTAGTCTGTGTGAATCTTTATGGGTGAGGTGGGTCTCTTGTAGGCAGCATATAGTTGGGTCCTGCTTTTTGATCCAGTCAGCCAGTCTGTGTCTTTTAATTGGGGAATTTAAGCCTTTAACATTAAGAGTTGTTATTGAAAGGTGTTGATTTATTCCTAGCATTTTATTGGTTGTTTGGTTGTCTTAGGTGTCTTTTGTTCCTTGCTTTCTGATTTACTGTTTGGTTTCTTTGTTTGTTGGTTCCTTAGGTTGTAGATAGTGTTTTTGTTAGCTTGTTTTCTCTTCATGAATGCCATTTTTATTGTACTAGCGGGTTTAGATTTTTCTTAGGTTTTTATGGCAGTGGTAGTTATTTTTCAGGAACCAAACCCAGTACTCCCTTGAGGATTTCTTGTAAGGGTGGTCTTGTGGTAGTGAACTCCCGCAGTTTTTGTTTGTCTGAGAAATATACTATTTGCCCCTCATTTCGGAAGGATAGCCTTGCAGGGTAGAGTATTCTTGGCTGGCAATCTTTGTCTTTTAGTATTTTGAAAATATCATCCCATTCCTTTCTAGCTTTTAGGGTTTGTGATGAAAAGTCTGATGTTAACCTGATTGGGGCTCCCTTATAGGTGATTTGACGCTTCTCTCTTGCAGCTTTTAAGATTCTCTCTTTGTCTCTGAGTTTTGCCAATTTGACTATGACATGTCTTGGAGAAGGCCTTTTTGGGTTGAATACATTTGGAGATCGTTGAGCTTCCTGGATCTGAAGATCTGTGATTTTTCCTATACCTGGGAAGTTTTCTGCCACTATTTTGTTGAATATGTTTTCAATGGAATCTCCATTTTCCTCCCCTTCTGGAATACCCATGACTCGGATATTTGAGCGCTTGAGGTTGTCTGATATCTCTCTCAGATTTTCTTCCATGTCCTTGATTCTTTTTATAAACAAATTTTAAAAAGCAGGGAAGGCAATTAGGAAAATAAAATTCAAACAAACAAGGTTTAAAAGAAAAGATGAATATTTTATATTGATAAAAGACATATTATTACACCAAGAAATCAAAACAATGAACCCTGAAGTGTCAAACAACCTTGCATCAAAACACGTAAAGCAAACTATTAGAAATACAGGAATTCAACAGAGCTATAATTAAGGTGGGAAAATTTTAAACATTTTCTCTAAATTTGACAGATAAAGTAAACAAAATTAAATAAGTTTGAAGATATACTTCATTTAGACCCAATTATCATGAATTGAAAGCTTACTAAAAATTTGTTTACCTTCAATAATAAAAAGACAAATGATCCAATCCCAAATGAGCAAAGGGCTTGAATAGATGTTTCTCCAAAGAATATATACAAATAGCCAATAACACGTAAAAAAAATGTGCTCAATATCACTAGTCATTAGAGAAACGCAAATTAAAACTACAAGGATATACAACTTTACCCTTACTAGGATGACTATAATAAAAAAAAATCAATGAATAACATTTTGACAAGGATGTGGAGAAAGTGGAACACATACATTGCTGGTGGGAATATAAAATGGTGCAGCCACTGTGGAAAACAGTTTGGCAGTTTCTTGAAAAGTTAAGCATAGACTATCATCCAGCAATTCCACTCCTAGATATATAACCAAAAGAACTGAAAACAGGGACTGAAAAAGTTATTGTACGCTAATGTTCATTGCAGCACTATCCACAATAGCCAGAAGTTTAAAACAATCCAGGTGACCACTAACAGATGAATGGATAAATAAAATGTGGTACCTGCATCCAGTAGGATGTTATGTACCTATAAAAAGGAATGAAGTTCTGAAATGTGCTACAACATGGGTGATCCTTAAAAGCATTCTGCTAAGTGAAATGAGCCAGACATATAAGGACAAATATTTCATGATTCAACTTTTATGAAATATCTAGAATAGTTAAATTCATAGAGACAGAAAATAGATTGGAGGTTACCAAGGGCTATGGGAAGGAGAAAATAGGGAGTTATTGTTTAATAAATATAGAATTTCTGTCTGGGATGATAAAAACATTTTGGAAATAATAGTGATGGTTACGCAATAGTGAGCGTACTTAATGCCACTGAATTG
Organism: Cynocephalus volans; assembly: GCF_027409185.1. Taxonomy (NCBI): domain Eukaryota; kingdom Metazoa; phylum Chordata; class Mammalia; order Dermoptera; family Cynocephalidae; genus Cynocephalus; species Cynocephalus volans. The sequence continues at coordinate 51,563,934 of NC_084462.1, forward strand.
TTCAATTAACAATGATTAAAATGGCTAATTTCATATTATATATTTTGCTGCAGTTACAATATTTTTAAAAAATCAATTTGTGCTTTTGTAGGAGGTAAAGTATTTTCTGAGAAAAGAGTTAGAAATGAGGAATAAAGAAAAACAGTGAAATTGCTTGGTTTTAGTATTAATTTGAACTTTGCCACCAGGTGCTACAATTAACATCTGTTCACAATATCAAGAGCTACTCTGGACCAGCCAGCCACCAAAAAAAAAAAGCTACGTAAGAGTACATATTTTTCACTCATTCATTCATCCACACCTCATTTGTTTATTCTCTTGGACAACTTAACAAGCATTTTGTATGTTGCAGGCCCTAGGCCTTTCACACTTAATTACTGGATTTATTATAAAAGCATATCGAACACCAAGGCACTGGATTGGTCAATAAGAATTCTCATTTGCATGTATCTCAGTCTTCCAAGGCTCCAGGTTGCTACCATTTACTTAATTCTTAGGGCCCCTGGAAATTCACGTATGACAAGAAAATTGCCTTTCATTTATGCCAAGCACAGCAGTGAAAGATTTACCATAAATCTTCATTATCTTTTACTGTTAGGAATCATCACTTTATTTCAAGATGAGGAGACACAGAGACAGACATTAAGTGAGTCGCTCCATGACCCACACCCAGTTAGCAAGTGCCAGAGTCAGAGGTGAATCCAGCCTTCCCCTGGCTACAAAGTCTGAGCTTTTCCAGCCACATCAGGTAGCTGCCCATGGCCAAAGAGAAAATCAAGGAGACAGTCACAATGCACATATAATCTATGTATTAGATATGATGCATAAACAACAATCACTTAATAATCATGTCAAGAATAGCGGGGTTCGGGGGGTGGTTGGGGAGGTGGGCAGCTAACCATAGAGATCACGACAGTCTGCCCAATGTGCTTTCCATTCATCACCTTAATTCATCATCACAACATCCTTCTGAGGTAGAATGACCATTATCCTCATTTTACAGATGGGAAAGTGGAGACATAGGATTCCAATACCTTGCCAAGATCCCACAGCTGGAAAACGAGGGACCAAGGATAAAGTATTTTCATAATACACACAGAAAAATGGCAATATTTGGAACTCCCTTAGATCTTAAACATATCAGTACTAAGTTTTTTTGGTTTTGTTGTTTCTGTTCTCTAAGAGCCCAGCAGCTCCGAGGCAACCTCAGCACTGTTTTACTCAGTCACCTATCTCTAGATGCCTGCTTTAAGGAGGAACAAAAGACTGTCTCCTCTTCGGGTCTACGAAGGCTTCAGGAGCAAGACAAACTAGAAAGGTAGCTTTAGACTTTGCTGTTTTTGCCAAGTGTGCTGTGAGACCCTCACTACCTCAGCTCAGTGATGTGAGGTTGAAAGTAACAATAGCTACATTTATGGAGGCTGCCACTGTGACTGGCTGTCATCTGGCTGTTTAACATAAGGCATCTAACCTAATTCTCAGTATGGTCCTTAAAGATAGGTGTGGCTAAGACTGCAAGAGCCTTCCAGAATATGTGTTCTCCTCATCGTCCACAAACTTTCCAGCCCCCTTGCATCTAGATGTGCCCATATGATGAGTTCTCAACAGTGGAACAGCCACAGAGTGATATGTGCCACCTCTGAGCTAAGGTGGTTGAGACTGGTGTGCTTTCTCCACGTTCTCTCTTTGTCCAGCCACCTTTCCCCATCTATGGGCTGAATTTAGAGGATAATATGGTTTTAGAAGATGGTGGTGACATACAATGGAACGTGCCTGGATCCTTGAATGACCACATGGAATGGAACCTCTCTCCCACAATTTGCATCAGACTATGACACGAGAAATAAACTTTTGTTGTGTTAAGCCACTGAGACTTAAGGGTGTTTTGTTATATCAGGTAGCATTAATGACCTCAACCATGACAATAGTATCATTATTCCTATTTTGCACATATGATAACCGTAGTTGCAATTGATTGAGCATTTATTATGTATCAGGCACTTTAATCTATAACTATTCCTATTTTATAAACAAAGAAAAAAAAGGTGCCAAGAGGTTAAATGAACTGTTACTTCACAGCTTTTATGTGATGAAGCCACAGTAGGACTCCAGGTCTGAATCTTCCAGGCTGCACTGTTTCATGTGACCACAGAGGCGGGCTTTATAGATGAACAGGCTCAGCCTAAATGGAATGGTTGGGTGTTCTTGGTGGTTTCTTATAACTCATTTCCTGTATCATTCACTGTATTAAAAAAAAAAAGCCTTTTAAACTTATACTTGAGGAATTAGTCAAGCTTATGGTACATTTTCAACCATCTGAAACAGGAATGTTAACTCTTAAGCAGCTGTCAGATAGAGAAAAGTTTAGAAAGAATGCCAACAACCTGGGCTTCTGGATAGGGGTCACCATTCCATTATTTTATTCCACCACCTTGGCTCCACCACCTGATAAACTTAGAAATAATGGAATAAGTGAAAATATCATAGTCCTGGAAGAGACGACAGTTGTAAATTTCATGAGGCTGTGATAAAAGTAAAGAAAGAGTAACTGGACCTTTTTGGAAATTTTAGTCCACTGAAGTGCCCTAAACTGTTTAACAGACCCATCTGTTTGCATGCCTTCACAGCTGTAGCAACCACCGGCCTCCCCTGGTTTATTTTTACAGGAGTGTGGAGCAGCTGGAAACAGAGGTGATATACATGAGCAGTATCTGCTGCAAACTCAGGCATAAGCCTGTTTCCCCTTCCACTCTGCTCAGCACACTGAACTTGCTGCTGTTGCTTCTGAGGTCCTGCCCCTCCTCCTGATAGCATCAGTTCACCTTTGGTGTGGAATGGCAATTTCAGATTGGTCCATTAACTGTGGTTCTGGCCTCCTAACACATGTTTTGGCTAATGTTGATGATAACTTTTAAAATTGTTGACACTCCTTAGAGGAAAAAAAAGTCAACAAGTGTAGTTCTAACATTACTAGTTGTATGTTCTGTTCCAAACTCACAAACTCTGGCCTCATTTTCACTTTGTGGAATGAGGTCATTGGCATAGATGTCCAAGCCTGCCTAGTATCCAGTGAATGGATTTATACTCGAGTGTGAGTGGTGGATATGAGAGAAATTGGGGGTGAAGAGAGGGTAGGAGCACAGCACAGGGGAGGCAATGTGAGGTGTCATTGCACAGTTCCCGTAGAATGCCTGCTTGGAGCTGGCCTCCCTCTGGCCAACATCATGGGAACTTTTTAAGAGTTCCAGCTCGTTCTGTGATTACATAGTCTTCCTATTGGGGATGCAAAATTTGTGTTGTTAATTTTTTTTCAAAAGTCATATAACAATCTGGAAGAACAGAAGAGAACGATGCAAGTAAAAGTTTGGGGGCTGTCTGTGAAGGTCTGCCAACAGGGATGAGACCTTGGCATCAGCTGCATGGCTCATTCCTGCTCGCAGGCTCGATACTCTGTGCTAGGATGCGTGACTCTGAGATTTACGGATATATCTTTTCTCCAGGCTCTTCCTGGCTTCCTTTGATAAGGTATGTAATTAGCTATTTCCCTTCCCTATTAAATTCTGCATATTATCACAGCCATTCTGGCTAAATCAGACTCGAGAGGCCAACATTAATGAAACAAGAATTAGGAAATCTGTCTTCATTAAATTGGAAACAGAATAACTAAGAGGGTCAAGATGGAAAAATAAACTACAGTATGAGGGAGGCTGAAGAGAATCGATTGCCCAGAGTTACAAGCATTTAGAATTTTTCTTTTTGTCATTGTACATGTTTATGGGGTACAGTTTGTTGTTTCAATACATGCCTATTTTGTATAATGATCCCATCAGAATAGTTAGCATATCTATCACCTAAACATTTATCCTTTATTTGTGGTTACAACATTCAAGATCTTCTTTTCTGGCTATCTTGAAATATACAATATAATGTTATTAGCTATTGTCACCCTAGGGCACCAGAGCTTATTCTTCCTATCTAACTGTAAGTTTGTAACTTTGTACCCATTTACCAACTTCTCCCAATCCTCCCTCCCTTCTCCCTTTCCCTGCCTCTGGTAACCCCTATTCTACCCTCTATTTCTTTTCTTTTTTCTTTTTAATTTATTTTTTTCTCAATTGACCCATGATAATTGTATGTATTTATGGAATACAATGTGATATTTGGGTGCATTTGTACAGTGTGCAAAGATCGTAGGCAACATTTAGAATTTAAATCAAAGGTGTGCCATGTTTTACTATTTAAAATTCTTTTGGAAAATGTTTCCACTTCCTTACACACTCCATCTCAAGTTTTGAATGTGGTCCATTGTCTCATTATTTTGCAGTTGGGTGTTTGAATTTCTAAAATTGTATAAGAAGATCTGAGGGCTTACATTTTATGTTGCAGAAACAGAATGATATTCTGGTAGATTCGATTTCTTCTGATTCCACATCCGTGAAACATAGAGTAACCAGCCAAGGATTACTGCTATACTAATTTGCCATAGAAAGTCGATTTTATCTGAGATAAATAGCCTTAGGCCATCAAATTTGTGATGAGAAAAATGTACAGCTCATGTTTTCTTTCCAGTTTTAAAACTGTTTCCAAGCTCATAGACACGTGCAGATATAAAACATTATCCATCATATACATTGCCATCATACAGCTGCTGTCACCACAAAAATGACCATTTGCCGAGACTTAAAAGGAAGAAAAATACCTTAACTGAAGGGGAACATCCAACTTGACTGCTTCTATGCCCTGTCCCTTTTCACTTCTCTGTCCTGGCTTTGAATTTTAAGCATTGTCAATGAGTGATGTTTTTAATTGGAGAAAAGGCACATTATATGGCTGCATACCAATTAGCAGGAGAGGGCTATTTAATTACAAAGGAACCAGGATTCTTACTAAGAAATATTGATAACTGTTTTTTTTTTTTTTTTTTAATTTTATTTTGTCGATATACATTGTGGCTGATTATTGCTCCCCATCACCAAAACCTCCCTCCCTTCTCCCTCCCCCCTCCCCCCCAACAATGTCCTTTCTGTTTGCTTGTCATATCAACTTCAAATAATTGTGGTTGTTATATCTTCTTCCCCCCCCCCCCCCGATAACTGTGTCCTGAAAGTTTTCACCTTGTCTAAAATGTATTGAAACTGAAAACTGAAAAGGAAACACAATGCAGGTTCTGTGGCGGGCATAATTTGGAAAATAGAAAGGTAGCTCAGCTGTGTAATGTAACCTCTATTTAAGTGCTATTTTTGCTTGTGAACTAAAAGCATTTTATAATCATTTTCTTAATAATCTTCCTCATAAGGCAACTTTACTAATCAGTTTCAGGAACAAAATGTAATGATTAGGCCTCCTGAGCTAACTGGCTCTGTAACCTTGGAAAGGAAACCATAATTCATGGATCCTCTAATACACACAGGTATTGTGTGCTAGGAGCCACGACTTCAGCAGAGATGCATTGATTTGACTCTTTCTTTATGCCAGGCACTGAGTAAAGCCCTGGAAATGGGAAGATGAAAAATACACAAGCCGGGCTTCCAGTCAAGATGGCAGAATGGACGGTCCCCAGCGTCACTCTCTCTCACGGATCAACCAATTTACAACTATGGAGAGGTAGTGACAGCCGGGCTGCGGCTGCTGGAGCTTGGGGGAGGAGGAGCAGAGGCCTGCAGAGTGCATGAAGGAGAGGCTGTAGTGATGAGAGAAAGAGGGAACCGCTCTGACCATTTTGAGCCCCAGCTGCATCCAGGCTGGAGCTGCTGAGTGCATGGAGCAGGAGTCAGCAGGGGCCACAGCTGTGCCCTTCAGATGGGGTTGCATGGAGGTGGCAGGGAGAGGGGGACCGTGGTGGCCCCTGGGTCAGTGGGCCCACTAATAGGGTTCCTGTGGACCCATGTGGGAGTGAGGAGCCACAGCAACTGAAGAAGGGGAGCTGCTCAGAGGCCAGTGAGTCATTGCAGGGGACCGGCGCATGGCCTGTCCCATGGGAAGTGTTTGCAGCATGGGTGGTAGGGGAGATGGGCCCACTGGGGTGCAGCAGGATCAGCTGATCTGCACCCAGTCAGCAAAGGACCACTCAGAGGAAACTAGTCAGGAATACAGAATTGCATGGGGTGCAATTTGATGAAAAGACTCAGGCCCAGACCAGAGTTTCTACACGACTCAGGTGTACTGGATCTCTCAAGAGCTAGAAATACCTATAAGTCAATCATTAAAACCTGAGCTGCACAGGAAGCCTTCCCTAGGGAATCAGCAGCAAAGCAGCAATTTAGCTCAACCGCAGAGCTCAAGTGGTGGTCCCCACAGGAAGTTCCCCCATTTTAGAAGGAAGCAAAGGGCAACAAATTAGTTCTAGCACAGAGTCTGAGTGGTGGGAACAGCAAATAATCCAACACAGAAATCAAAGAGGGAGCAGAGTACCCACAACCAGAGAAAAAGTTTCATATTAACTAGTGAAGGTCTCATTTCACCAAAGATCACCTGTGATACCTAGAGGAACCAGAAGTCCCCTGGGCTAACAAGCCAGTGAGGGGGGAAGGCCGGGGGCCTCAGTGATGCCCCCCAACACCTGCAAACAATCCTGAGGGTGGGGGACGAGGGCCTCAGCCATGCCTCCCCAACACACACAGCAAGCCCAATGGCAACTGCCAAGCCATGGCAGGGGGCACCCCAGGCTCTCCCAGCTGGGGTGGAGGGGTCCTTGGGCCTAGGCCATGCACTTCAATGAGCACAGCCAGCCCAGAGTCGACCGCCAAGCTGTCACAGGATGCACCCTGGGCTCTCCTGAGTCAGGGCAGTGGGGGGGCCTTGGGCCTTGTCTACGCCCCCTTGACACATGCAGCCAGCCCAGCTGCAACCACTGAGCTGCCAAAGGATGCACCCCAGGCTCTCCTGAGCCAGGGCAGTGGGGGGCCAAGGGCTTTGGCTATGCCCCCCACACCCACAGCCAGCCCAGTGGCACACCAAGCCACCTTGGGAAGCACCCCAGGCTCTCCTCACCCAGGGAGGTGGGGGACCAAGGGTCTCAGACATGCCCCCCCGACACCCACAGACAGCCCAGCAGCGACCACTTAGCTGACGCCAGAAGTGCCCTGGGATCTCCCGACCCAGGGCAGTGGGGGGCCAAGGGCCTCAGGTACACCCCCGCAACACCCGCAGCAAGCCCAGCAGCAACCACCAAGCCACTGCAGGAAGTGTCCTGGGCTCTCCCAACCCAGGGCAATGGGGGGCCTTGGGCCTCGGCCAAATCCCCCTGACACGTGCAACCAGCCCAGTGATGACCACCAAGCTGCAACAAGAAGGGCACTGGGTTCCTGAGCTGGGATGGTGGGGGGCAAGGGCTTTTGCCACACCCTTCTGCCATGTGCACCCAGCCCAGCAATGACCAAGCCACCGCTGGAAGCCCCCTGGTCTCTCCTATTGGAACAAGGAGAGTGCCACAGGCTTTAATCCCACTCCTCCTCCTTCCTCCATCCCATTTTCTTCCCCTTTCCCCTCTCTCCCTCCCTCCCAACTGCTCTGCAACAACATCCTAAAAGGTAAAAAATAATATTAATAAAATTACATTTTCTTTTATAAAAAGAAGAAAAGAAAAATGCACAACCCTTTCTCTCAAAAAGCTAATGTCTAGTGACAAACATAGAATTGGTCAAGGTGATCGGCACTGTACTGTGGATAGATTGGCAGCTACATGAGGCCCCAAATGAGGAAATGGTCATGCATTATCTCACTGAATCCTCCTCAGGCAACTCTTAGCCCGGTTTAGCAGATTAGGAAATCAACACTTATAGGAGTTCTGTAATGGAGAAAAATCACACATTTCCAAAGCATTATGCTCCTTCTGCTACAAGGAAGGGAACCTGTAAAACTCCTTTTCTAGAGAAAGCAGTAGAATACCACCCTAGTGCAACAAGCAGGTAGGTGGATAAAACCGATGAGCACTGATACTTGCTGAGTGCTTACCAGGCACTGTTCTAAGTATGGTGCACATGTTAGTGCATTTATCTCTCACACCACCCATTAAATTAGGTACCATAATTATCATCTGATTTTATTAATGAGGAAAGTGGGAATGAAAGATGAAGTGACGTGCTCAAGGGGACACAGCTGGTGGGAAATGGCAGCTCTGGACATGAACCTGGGCCACCTGGCTGTAAGTGGAGCACATCTCAAACAGATGACTGGGAAGTGACACAAGGAGGCTGGAGCATTTCCCACACAGGGATGCTGTGGGGTCAGGAGGAGTCCCAGCTTTTCTGAGCCATTTTGGGTATTCCTGTCTGAGCATCACAACACTAGTGAGGAGAGCTCAGAAACGCACTGGTCAGGAGGGCAGAGGAAGCCTCTGGAAAAGAGTGAATTCTAAGGAAAGAGTGAGTTAGGCAGAGGGGCAGCATCCAAAAGCAAGGCTGTGTGCAAACTTGGAAGTGCCTGCGTTCTTGGCTCCTGGCTCCTAGCTGAGCCCTCCCTACCTCTCTGGGGGAGACTGAGTTTTATGGCCCTAATGGATGACCTCGGGAGAGGAAGAGTTCACTTTCAGGGTGCTAGGAGTTTGGGGGAAGATTGCTACCATTCTCTCAGAGTGGTTCCTGATCTTTCATTACTACTGGAAACGTACACTTTTCCTCTGCTCTTCCAAGAGGGCCAGAGGGACAGACAGCACTCATGAAACACAGATGGTCCTCAGGCAACTGGCAATTCCACCATGGGGTGATTTTCTGCTCTGCTTTCAAATGACCAGTTCACAAGGCATATTTTTCAGGCAGGTGCCTTTTATAACTATTGAGATGACCAGTCATTTTCACCTTAAGTAGGTCAACCAATTCATCTTGGTTTGTTCCGGACTTTCCTGGTTTTAGCACGGAAAGTCCCACATCCCAGGAAACCCCTCAGTCCCAGGCAAACCAGGACACTTGGTCACCTGGCTTATAGGTAGAGTTCTCTAAGACTCACAGAACACCCACCATTCTGTGACCACCTGAACTTTACCTGCAACAGCTCAGCCAAAGCTCTAAATCTCCATGACTTTCGTTTACAGTAACAACCAGCGTCAGTGAAACTTGAACACTTTTGCCTACAAAAAAGCAAAATACTGAAGGCTAGGCGAGCACAGTAAACAAGGCGTGTTTGTATATCCACAATAATCCCATCACGCAAACTGTGGCTAACATACACATCACTGTACTTTCTTCCTGTATATTTTCAGTTTGTCTAAGCACATCTGCGTATATGTCTGAGTGTGTGGGTGCACACTCTAGTGTTTTTCTGAATAGTTCCACCCTTTACTGCATTCTGCTAACAGCACAGCCACATTTTTTTTTTTTTTTTTTTTTTTTTTGGAGATTGGGCTTCCCCCACTCTAACTCTATGGACCTGGGGAGAGCTGCCAGTCAGAGGACCCTGCCCCCCAGCTGCCACAATGATTGGTCCAGAGATGGTCATGTGACCCAAGACAACCCAATCTGAGTTCCTCCCGAGGAGCTCTATGAATCCTTGGGGAAAATTTATTTTTCCATATGTGTTTAAAATGGGATAATGTAAGTTCCGATTCATCTTAAATTCTAAAAGTAAATTAACATGTAAAAATAGTTTTAAAAAATTTTTAAAGGGAAGAATTGGAAACTTAAAAGAAATGGAATTGTCTAATCAACAGAGTACTCAAAAACGTCCACAGCAGTTAACAAGATCATCATATTATTGTTATAATAGCTTTCATGTCATTTATGTTCTTTTCGAATATCATTTTCATGTTGGTCCTGATAGGTAAATGCTGCTGGGCAGGCCAAAAACATTTGCTTTATTATATTCCAGAAGCAATCGAATGTTGGTGTTATCAAAGGCAATTTGATATACAATGTACAGGATATTTTGCAACCTTTTTGATTTAATGATTCAGTAGAAATGATCAAATTATCCTCTCATAGTAACCATTGAAGATAAATACATTGTTTTATTTTTCCATCATCATTTGGTCTTGAAATGTACACCTGTGTCATGTTTGAAGCTAAAACAAAGAATCTTGTTTTGTTATGTGGTCTGTAGGAGGGAAAAAAATGCCTCAGAGAATTTTTTTAAATACTTATTTTTAGGAATATTATTGGAGATAAACTGATTTCAAAAAAGTTAAAATCTATGTCAGGGTTTCTGATTTTCCAATTTATTCTGATTTTCTAAAGTAAACATGAGGATCTAGTGGTGTTTTTTTTCCTCTTCTCTCGTTCATGTTGTTTGTAATAGGATATTACATGTCTTGTCACAGGACCATATCCCAAATCCAAAACCCTGATGTATACACTGCCTCTTTCCTTGGCACAAGGATAGCATTTCAATCTTCCAGTAATGCCCAATCCAGGGTCACGTTTGCTTAGGGAAATAAAATCTCTTAGAATGGATCCCTTGGCCGTAGGCATCTGCTTATTCTTTTTTGAAAGAGTTTGTTCCACCCGTGTTTGTGTGTAGTAAGCATGCCCACCCCATTTTTTGAAATAAACTAATTTTAGTAGTCATCCTGTTGCTGTAAAGAATGTTGAGCCATAAATATCATGAGAGATGCTGAATGATGTTTTAAAATAATTTGAATCAAGCAAGATGTAGTTCTTTCCTGAAGGCCAACTCTAAGTAAGCTGGAAAAAAAAAATACATAATAATCTTTGGTACTTTGTTCAGAATGAGATCATCCTGGTTGGGGCTAAGTGACAGGCAGAATTATCAAAGAAAGTTCTGTGGTCTGTGTCCATTTAATATCTGTGTTAGTTTCCTAGGGCTGCCATAACAAATTATCACAAACTTGGTGGTTTAAAACCACAGACATTATTCTCTGTCATTATTCTTCTGTGGGAGATCAGAAAGCTGAAATCAAGGTATCAATAGGCCATCCTCCCATGAAAGCTCTAGGCAAGAAGTCATTCTCTCCCACCTTCTGGTGGCGCCAGGTGTCCTTGGCTTGTGGGTGCATAACTCCAATCTCTACCTCTATCTTCTCATGCCCTTCTCCACTCCTCTTCTGTCTCAAATGTCTCTGTGTCTTTCTCTTATAAAGACACTAATCATTATATTTAGGGCTTACCTAGATAATTTGGGGTGGTCTCATCTCAAGATCCTTAACTTAATTACATCTACAAATATCCTTTATACAAATAATGTCACATTCACAGGTTCTGAGTAGACCTATCTTTTGGGGTGCCATCATTCAACCCACTACAATGTCCAATAGTGTTTTATTAAAAAAAATATATTGCTTGCCAATTGACCTAGATCAATGGGGCTATTCATAATTATTAGGTTCTTTTGGGCAGTTATTGATGATGTGTTTCGATATAGGTGAGAGCTGTAGGTCTTCCCTCCCATCTGTTTACTACCTGACGGTATGTTACAGTGAACACAAGTCCCAGATCAAATTCTGGTGCAATACAAAGGACCAAAGCATTCAGTAGTCTAGCACAAAAGCGTGCATCCCATTGGTCCTGTAATTCAGTGAATCCCCTACTCTTTGCCATGTCAGGCCCTCTAACCAGCACCTTGCAAGAAAGACTCACTCATGGAATATATCAGAGTATTTCAAAAGTTTGTGGAAAAAAATAGAATTAAAAAATGACATGAATCCTTTCATGAACATTTTGGAGACCCCTCATGCAACAGTATTCTAGTGGCAGGAGTCTGCTAGCCCTGTAGCTTCAGGTTTCTCAAACTGTAGTTTACATCACACTACGGTGTTCTGAAACTAATTTAGTGGGTTCAACCAGCAATTAGAACAAAATTTAGTAGAACTGAATCGAACAGAAAATAACACCATGTGAAGTGAGGTAAGAAGTTCTTTCTCTGGAAATTTTTCCTTTCTGTGTGTGTGCGTGTTCATTAGATCATGATGTAAAATATAATTATTACTATGATCTAAATAGAATGAGAAATTCTTTCCTAAGTGGAACTGGGCACAGGCTGTAATGGGGTCCTTTGGCCTAAAGGCACCACTCCAGCAGGTAGAGGCCAATGAGCATCCTAAATTTTTATGACCTGAACATGGAAGAAAGGTTGTTTCTGTACACAAATAATAAGCCATCTCTAACATCTTTCATGCTAATCAGCAAATATTCTAAAGATAGTTGAAGGCTTGTAGTAGCTTCCCCTACAATGTGAGCTTCTGATTAAATTCATTAAATTACTAACTACCCCTGGAGCGTGTATTCCTGATTAGAGCATGTCAGCTGTTACCCACCCACTCCTAAAGTATGAACAAAATGATGTTATGTTCTGTATGCTATTGTTCGTGTGTGTGTGTATGTATGTATCGGTGACACAGACAGGATCAAAGCTATTCTTCCCTGTCACATGGAAAGCTTGCAGGGAAGATAGGCAAATTAAAAGAAGGTTGTAATAAAATGCAATATTGTGCTGTAATGGTCAATATTCAATGTAAAACAAACCACAAGAAAATCTACCTCTGGAAACCTCCCCTGCCATCTGAGTTAATAGAGTTATAAATCAGGGCAAAACCTGAGGATTGCAAGCCTAAATGTTCAGGCATATGTCACCAAGCGGCTTCCAGGTTTTTCTGTTTATGTGGAGCACTATCCAGTCTCTGAAAAGGATAAGTAGTTATTTACTATCTGATATATAATCAATATGTCATAATAAATATCAAAGGCAGAAGCTGAGAGCAGACTAGGACCCCTGCACCCTGCTCTTCACTGCACACAAACCCGCCATCTGGAGTGGCTGTAGGTCACACAGAGAGGGTCTGCTTTGAGCGTTTGCATGTGGCACCGAAAAGCTGAACACCAGAGCTGGCTCCATACATGATTTGCAGGGCACAGTGCAAAATAAAAATAGGGTGCTTCTTGTTGGAAAAGCAAAAGAAAAGCTGTCTTCCTTTCTGCCATCATCTTTCTTTCAACCTCTCATAGTATTTTTTATTTCCAGGTGCCCAGGACCTCGCCCTGTGTCTCACAGCACACCTGCCAGAGCCCATCCCTCCCTAAACCTTCACCAGGGCAGCAGCAGTCCCTGGGCAGAGACTGATCCAGCTAAGGGAGGGGCAGGACGTATGACTCCTCCTGAACTTGACTACCAAGCCTCTGGTGACTGCCCCACTGTCCCACTGGACTGCATTTATGAAACACAAATTCAATGATAAAATTATTAAGAATTTCAAGATGGCACCCACAGTCCATTAGTCCCCAAGTTTAGCAGGGCCCTCCTGAGAGCAGAGCCCTGTGGGACTGTCCTGGCCACACGCTCATGAAGCCAACACCCTCGGGCCTCTTTCAAGTGATGATGGCACCATCGTGAGACAGTGTGGACGTGCAAATCCATAATTATGTCTAACACCCTCACCAGAATCCATGGGAAAAACAAGTCTATAAAAATAATATTTAAAATAGCTAAAACTTCTACAGCACTTGCTATTTGATGGGACTACATAGACTTTATATGTTATAACTTGTAAACTCCAGAACTCGGCCACTATGAACTTTGAAGTTGAGGTTCAAGTTTACCTATATACATACCAGGTCGAACCCTGTGAAATTGTCTATTTTTCATCACTTATTACTAACAGAAACAGCCATTTCAGGGTGAAAATCAGTGTCCAACCTAATGTTTCATTTTCATCCCCTTCATTCTTTTCCTGTTGTGTAAACTTTTCTCAAACTCCTCCCCAGACCTTCCCACGTGATGTCATTAATTGGGCCATGTGGGGTGCCAGGTCATGTCCTTTACATGTGACTTTCCTCATTATAGTGCCACTTCTGTAAGGGGAGAACCTACTGCCACAGCAGTCAGGAGAGGCATGTGCAGAGCACCTGGGACGGAGACTGACTCAGGGGCCAACTTTAATCAGGTAGTGACCTTTGACTGGGGTGGGTCAAGCTCCCTCTGTGTTCTTGGCCACCCTCATATCTGTGATTATGTGGATGAAAACCATCGCGGTATATACTCCTTTGCTTCTTCTTTTTCTCTTCCTGTGGTCTGGCTGAGCTGTAGGAAGTTATTAACTTAACTCCTAATCCTAGCTGTCCTTGATGGCGCTTCCTCCTGTGGTATAAAGGATTATCCTTTTGATCTTTGCATTCCACCAACAAGGACTAATGCCTCAATAATGGACAATGGATGAATTAACTGTGGCTCTCCTGCCTATGGCTCGGTCAGCACCAATTGTTATTTTACTGAGTATTTTTCTTCACTAACAGTCAATGGCTCCTGATGGTGAAGGATGATACATAGTTGGCTCTTGGAGCATATTTACACGCTATAAGAGGCCCAGGCTCAGCAGTGTTTTCACTTATTTCTACTCATATTTAATTGATAGGAACCTTACTAATGTTAATAAATGATACAATGAGGATTTTTGAATTCATCTATACAAAAGTACACATACACGTACACTCATACATACACATATATGTGTGTGTTTATTTATTTATTTATTTCACTATGTATAAAGCACCACCTGGGTGTTTCACACACAAGGATGGTCTCCTCAGGAGAAATGGACACTCTGGGGATAGGGTGCTTAGAATGAAAAAGACAATTATAGAAGGCAAAACGTAAGTGCCAGAAGAGAGATATAAAAAAGGGCTGTGTGAGATTCGACTTGGGAGAAATTCCTTGTGTTGGTGCGATCAGGGAGAAGTTGCTGTTAAATGTTTTGCCCCCAGCAGGGGTCATGGAGATACTAGAGGGGTGAGTACAGACCCTCACGGTGCTAGGGCCATGTGTCTTAGTGCACATAAGACCCCAAAACAGAGTGGGGGCCCACAGGACTGTTAGATTTGGGATCTGTCCCACCCTATTCCTTTAGAGAGGAGATCTCCAATTCACTGAGCACTTAAAAAGGCACCTGGCATTTAAGTCATTGAGCCATGTGGTTTAATAGCTCTTTTCATCTCATCTTATCTTATTTAGTTTCACAACACTGTTGTCCCAACTTGTTATAGAGAAAATTGAGGCTGAGAGCCTTAAGTAACCTGCTCAAAGTCAGGCAGCAAGCAGATAAGTGGCTGAGCCAAGAACCAAAGCCGGGTACATCTATACAGGATAAGATTTCTCATTTGTCAACAGAACTTAGTCTCACACGAGCAACCCTGGCCCCAGCTTTATGCTTTAAAATCTAAAATCAACCTTGTGGTAGCTCCTGAGTCCTCACAGAGCAGCAAGTGAACACACAGCCAGAGCTCCACGTCCCCACCTTGTCAGGGCCCATCAGAATCCAGCACTTGTTTTGTCTACACTGGGGGAAATTTGAGGGCCTCTGAATTTCTTCACTTCCTTTTGTTCATATCCTCAGCCTTCGGTGCCATGGGTGACCAGATCTGTCAAATCTGGGAGACACCTCATGACTAAGAGGGATTTAGCTCCTTTTAGGAGAGCAGAGACCCTTAAACCGTCTTGGTCCATAGCTCTGCTCACCTCTTTGGACTTTACGTTGAACATGGGTTCCTCGAAGTGGAAAAGGGATGCTTTGGGCACACAGGTCTACCCCCCCCCCCCCACTGTCCCCACAGGGCACCTGCTGCTGAAAACAATGCCCAGACTGGGAGTATCTGTCCACAGCCAGAAGGCAAACTAAATAAACACAATGAACACTTGAATCAAGAGAGAATGCAGTTTCCCCCACCTCTCCCTAATCACTCTGGTTTTTCCACACACAAAGCCTCCCCAGGGCCAGTCGCTGACAGCTCTGCTCATTGCCTCTGCATCTCCCCCCCTCCATGGTAATTGCAATCCACTAGTACTGCTGCCTCCCCCACCTACTCAAAAGAACAGTTGGAAAAATCCATTTGAATGAAATGGCTTGATTACAAAGGGGAGACAGTTGGTTGAATAAAGTCAATTATCTCTCCAGTGACAGGTGCCCACTTTGAAGTCCAGGCACCTGCTGGCATAATCACTGAGACTGACATTTCCAGGCCCTTATTAAAAAGGGAACAATAGAATGCCAGGCCTGAATTTTTTGTTGTTGTTTGTGTTTTTTTTAAAGCAGGGCAGAAGGGTGAGAGTAATCTGCAGGTGTTGGGTCATTACCTACCCATTAGCTAAGAGAATCAGGAGTTGGTCCCTCAGATGCTGCCAGAGCAGTCAGAGAATCTAACCAAGCCTGGTTCTGTCTGACTCAGGTGCAGGGAGGGTAATTAACTCTGGGTAGCAGAGCTTTAAGAGCAGTAACTACTCAAACCTGAAGAGCATTCAGATCTGAATATTTAGCAATGGGAATGAGGGAATCAGGGCACATCATATTAAGCCAATTAGGGAGACATCACATAAAACCAAAAACAAACAAACAAATGATTTCTCCAGAGCCAGGATGGTATTCCCACATCCCATCAGTTTCCCCTGTAGCCTTTCCGTTTCAACCTCATGAGTTGCAGCGTCAACTCGCTCCTGGGCCAGTCTTTTCCCCTCTGCCAAGACCTTCTATTCTCTTTCTCTACCCTCACTCCCCAGAGAAATAGATGCCGCGGTTGTTAGAACAACAGATGGTTAGAGTAGGAGTGCGAGGTGGCAGCAGTAGGAATGTCTGGGGATCAAGGAGTGAAAATGAAGTTGTTTATTCAACTAAAACATATTACTGAGTTAGTCATGCACAGAGATAAGTACATTGTGGTACTTGCCCTCTAGGAGTTAATAATCTAGATCAGAAGTCAAAAACTTGTAGTATTTCCAGGACCAGCCAGGTATTATAAGTGTGTTCAGCCAGCTGATGTATAATAGGGACTGGTGGAGACTACAGCAAACTAGAAAATCCTTGTCCTGTCTAAACGAAGCCACCTGGATTCAGCTCCAGCTGGGAGTCATCATGTGATCATTTGGTTCCAATGTTGACAGTTTCCAATTTTGTAAGAGAAGTTGCAGTTGGATTTTATATGACACCTTCTGATATTTTAAAGAATGTGTTAATCTGCAAAACACTTGCACAGTTTAATTCCAGTCTGTTGGGCACCATTTTGTGATACACCTTCCAGAATGCAATTTCCTATCCTGGAGTTAAAAAAAATGGGAGTGGGGGAGGTTACCATGATAATCATCCTGACTACCATTTATTAAGTATTGCAGCATGCCAGGACCATTCATTATCTCATTTAACCTCATACTATATAGGATGAAGGCATTATATCAATTTTATGCATGAGAAAACTGAGCCTACATGATTTCTATCAATCAGATTCTGGGCAAGAAAAAGAAGGGACACTCAAACTTGGAAATTAAGGTAAGTTTAATAAAAGGATTAGCTACAAAGAGGGGGTAAGATTTGCAGAACCCAACAAAACAGGGTACAGTACTCTGGGGCAAGCAACAGCAGGGATCTGTTTCTACCTCTACACCTGAATACATGAAAGTGATTACCCAGCCCACTGGGAGTAGTTGAATTGAGAGGGGTATTGGATGGCAAGTGATAGCCCTTGGTAGCAGCCCACAGTGACTTTGCAGGGGGAGGGGAGGGGAAGAAATATGCTGACCTCACATTCCTCCCCACCTCTGATATACTGTCGTCTACACATTGACTCAACCAACTGGAAGCCCAAGGGGAAGGCAGCTTTTTGACATAGTTCATTATAGCTCAGCCTCCTGGGGCACAGAGAAGGGTAGAGAAGGGCAGAGAGTGAATCTACAGGGACAAAGGCAAGCAACCTAGCATATCACTTGGTCAAGACTCCAAATCTAGTAAGTGGTGAGCCCAGGTTTACCTGGCATCGGTTTGTCAATTCTTTCTGCTGGGCCAAACTGGCCCCTTAGTCCTTAAAAACAAATACTACATCAGGTTCTCTGTCTAGGGATTGTCCTATGCTTCAACCTAACTGATAACTTAATTTTAATTAGTTCATTATAGCTCATATCTATGTTAAATGGTGTAATATTTAAATCCCAAAGGTTCTTGAATCACACTATTGGATTTGAATTTCTAAATCTGTCTTTTATTAGTAGTCTTACTTTGCAAAAATCACTTTATTCTTAGCTTTGGTTTCCTACCATTTACAATGGGGATAATTATACCAAACAATAGCATTTTACATATAACGAGATTATGTACATAAATCACTTAGTATAAAAGCTAACTCATAATAAGAGTTCAATAAATGGTTGTCATAATTATTATGTTGATGGAAAGAGAATTCATTTTCTTTCAACAGGATTCTTAGCTCACATTCTCATCAAAGATTCACACAGCATGGTCCTCAATTTTGCTTTTCAGCTGGAAGTATATTTTTTGTGATCCATTTGGCCAAGCCAAAAATTTGCAAGCACATTAACAGCAGCAGTACTGCAACAGTGGTTTACAACAAAGAGAAACACATTCAAGGAACTAATATCAGTCTTTTATTAAGGAAGAACAGCCTGGGAGAAATGGGGTCGTGGTTGATTGCAAGCTCTTCAGATATCAAGAGAGGGATGCAGCTTTCTTCTAAAAGGGCTACTGGAACTAAATTTAAGAAGCGAAATTATGAAACTACTAGAAAAAAACATAGGGGAAATGTTACACAAAGTGGGAGTGAGTAGCACTTTTTTGAGCAAGACTACAAAGGCATAGGTAACTAAAGCAAAACTACACAAATGGGACCACATCAAACTAAAAAGCTTCTGCACAGTAAAGGACACTATCAACAAAGTGAAGAGACAAACTACAGAATGGGAGACAGTATTTTTCAACTACACATCACACAAGGGGCTAATATCCAGAATATATAAGAAACTCAACCCGCTGAGGTGAGACCAGCAGACCCATGCAGCAGAGGCAACCGCTACCCACTCCTTGTCCCAGGGGGCAGCACCAGCCCCTGCAGCATTATCCACCAAGGTGAGCCCAGCAGACCCATGTGGTACTGGGGGCTCATTCTATGACCAGAGATTCTGGAACAGGACCCAAGCTGGTTTAACATAACCACCACCACACTTACTGTCAAGCAAAGACAATTCACCACCACAGTAGCAACCAGGGCCACTCCGTAGCCAAACTCAGTGACATAGAAGCAAATCCTCTACCAAATGACCAAACATCAATGAAAAACTACTAGAACTACAAATAAACAAGCAGGAATGACACCACCGAAAGAATACAGTGATGCTCCAATGTAGACTCCATGTAACAGGGAATCCTTGAAATGTCTGAAAAAGAATTTCGAGCAATGATCTTAAGAAAACTTGAAGAAATAAAGGAAGAGTCAATTAGCAAACACAATGAAACAAGAAAAAATATCCAGAATATGAAGGAGGAAATCTATAAAGAGATTAATACCTTAAAAAAGAGTGTAGCAGAACTTCTAGAAATGAAAGAATGAAATAAATGAAATAAAAAACAGAACTGAGAGCTTGAGCAGTAGGAGCAAGCAGAAGAAAGAATTTCAGATCTTGAGGATTGTCTTTTTGAAACTCAGGCAGACAAAAAAGAGGAAAAAAAGAATTTAAAATAATGAAGCAAATCTAAGAGAGATAGCAGACAACCTCAAGCACTTTAACATCTAAATCGTGAGTATTCTAGAAGGGGAGAAGAAAGGAAAAGGTATTGAAAACGTATTCAAGGAAATAGTAACAGAAAACTTCCCAGGTGTAGGGCAAGACAGAGACCTTCAGATTCAGGAAGCTCAAAGGTCCCCGAACAGATTCAATCCAAAAAGATCCTTCCCAAGACATATTATAGTTAAATTTGCAAAACTCAAAGACAAAGAGAGAATTCTACAAGCAGCAAGAGAAAAACACCAAGTCACCAAGTCACCCATCAGACTAACAGCAGACTTCTCAACTGAAACCCTACAGGCAAGAAGAAAGTGGAATGATATATTCAAAATGCTAAAAGAAAAAAATTGCCAGCCAAGATTTCTTTACTCAGCAAGGCTCTCCTTCAGAAATGAGGAAAAAATAGTGTATTTCCCAGACAAACAAAAGTTGGGGGAGTTTACCACCACATGACCAGCCCTGCAAGAAATTCTCAAGGGAGTCATTCATCTGGAATCTGAATAATGGTGACACTATCACAAATACACAAGAAAGAGCAAAACCCACCATTAAAACAAAAATGCTAGCAAGAAAGAGAAAGAGGCTAAATCATCACACCTTAAATTTCCAACTAACATTGAAGAAGAGAAATAAAAGGGGAAATAATGATCAAAAGATATTTAAACCATCTAAACATATAGCAATTAAATGACAGGAATTAAGCAACACTTGTCAATAACTACCCTAAATGTGAATGGACTAAACTTCCCATTCAAAAGACACAGTCTGGCTGATTGGATTAAAAAGCTAGACCCAAGTATATGCTGTCTTCAAGAAATCCACCTCACCTGTAGAGACACACAGAGACTAAAATTGAAGGGATAGAAAAAGATATACCATACAAATGGAAACCAAAAATGAGCAGGAGTAGCTATTCCTACATTGTACAAAATAGACTTTATACCAAAAAACATAAAAAGAGACAAAGAAGACCACTATGTAATGATAAAAGGATCCATCCAGCTAGAAGACATAACAACCATAAACATATATGCACCCAATACTGGAGCACCCAGATATATAAAGCAAACACTCTAAGACCTAAAAAAGAGAAATAGGCCCAAGTACATAAATAGTGGGTGATCTGAACACCCCTCTCTCAGATCTTCCAAGCAACAAGTCAACAAAGAGACACAGGATTTAATCTGCTCCTTAGACCAACTGGACCTGGCAGATATATACAGAACATTTCACCCAACAACTAAAGAATATATTTTCTTCTCATCGGCTCATGGAACATTCTCCAGGATAGACCAAATATTAGGGCACAAATCTAGTCTCAGCAAATTTTAAAAAACTAAAATAATTCCAAGTATCTTTTCAGACCACAATGGACTAAAATTGGAAATTAATAATAAGCAAAATACTGGAAATGATACAAATACAAGGAAAATAAGTAATAGGCTCCTGAATGACCTATGGGTTCAAGAAGAAATTAAACAGGAGATCAAAAAATTTCTAGAAACTAATGAAAATAAAGATACATCATACCAAAACCTGTGGGATACTGCAAAAACAGTACTAAGAGGCAAATTTATTGCAATAAATGCTTACATCAAAAGAATGGAAAGACTTCAAATAAACAACCTAACACTACATCTCAAAGAACTTGAAAAACAACAACAATCCAAACCTAAGGTAGTAGATGGAAAGAAATAATTAAGATAAGAGCAGAACTAAAAGAAGTAGAGTCCCAAAAAACAATAGAAAAGATCAACAAAACAAAAGGTTGGTTTTTGAGAAGATAAATAAAATAGACAAACCATTAGCTAGGTTAACAAAAAAAAAAAAAAAGAGAGAGAGAAAGAGAGAGAAGACCCAAATAACAAAAATCAGAAATGAGAAGAGAGACACTACAACTGATACCACAGAAATACAAAGAATCATTAGAGACTATTACAAACAACTGTATGACAACAAATATGAAAATCTGGAAGATATGGATAAGTTTCTAGACACATACAAACTACCAAGACTGAACCAAGAAGAGATAGAAAACATGAACAGACCAATAACAAGCAAGGAGATAGATGTGGTAATTAGCAATCTTCCAACAAAGAAAAGTCTGGCGGGGTGGGGCGGGGGCAGGGGTGAAGGGGGTTTCCCGGGGGACAGGCTGAACCTCTGTCTGGACCGCCTGCGCCGCAGCCTGGGAATCCGATCGAGGGGGGAGAAAAAGGGGTGCTTTGGAGCAACCTCGGCTCCCTCCCCAGGAGGCACAGAGGGCGGGGGGCCTTGGCGAATGGCTTTCTTGCTGGCCTCTTGCGGAGTGAGTAGACCCCCAAGGTCTGGGAGAGAGGCCGGCCCGCACCCCTGAGTCCCCGGGGCTCTTGCTGTCTGCCCGGGGCCAGGTTGTGGGCGCGAATGTCGCGCCCTCCCTGCCTCCTTCCCGCCGCCCTGTGGGATGAGTAGGACGACGTGGCTGCCCAGGCCCCTCTTCCTGGGAGCTCCCCTCACTTCCTCAGCCTTGGCCGGGTTTGGATTCAGGATTTGTTCCTAGTGTCCAAGACTTTGATAAGAAACTTACAGAGGCTGACGCTTACCTACAAATCTTGATAGAACAATTGAAGCTTTTTGATGATAAGCTTCAAAACTGCAAAGATGATGAACAGAGAAAGAAAATTGAAACTCTCAAAGAGACTACGAACAGCATGGTAGAATCAATTAAACACTGCATTGTGTTGCTGCAGATTGCTAAAGACCAGAGTAATGCGGAGAAGCACGCAGATGGAATTATAAGTACTATTAATCCTGTAGATGCAATATATCAACCTAGTCCCTTGGAACCTGTGATCAGCACCATGCCTTCCCAGACTGTCTTACCTCCAGAACCTGCTCAGCTGTGTAAGTCAGAGCAGCGTCCATCTTCCCTACCAGTTGGACCTGTATTAGCTACCTTGGGACATCATCAGACTCCAACACCAAATAGTACAGGTAGTGGGCATTCACCACCTAGTAGCAGTCTGACTTCTCCAAGCCATGTCAACTTGTCTCCAAATACAGTCCCAGAGTTCTCTTATTCTAGCAGTGAAGATGAATTCTATGATGCTGATGAATTCCATCAAAGCGGCTCATCCCCAAAGCGCTTAATAGATTCTTCTGGATCTGCCTCAGTCTTGACGCACAGCAGCTCAGGAAATAGTCTAAAGCGCCCAGATACCACAGAATCACTTAATTCTTCCATGTCCAATGGAACAAGCGATGCTGACCTTTTCGATTCACATGATGATAGAGATGACGATGGGGAGGCAGGGTCAGTGGAGGAGCACAAGAGTGTTATCATGCACCTTTTGTCACAGGTTAGGCTTGGAATGGATCTTACTAAGGTAGTTCTTCCAACATTCATTCTTGAAAGAAGATCTCTTTTAGAAATGTATGCTGATTTTTTTGCACATCCGGACCTGTTTGTGAGTATTAGTGACCAGAAGGATCCCAGGGATCGAATGGTTCAGGTTGTGAAATGGTACCTCTCAGCCTTTCATGCAGGAAGGAAAGGATCGGTTGCCAAAAAGCCATACAACCCCATTTTGGGCGAGATCTTTCAGTGTCACTGGACATTACCAAATGATACTGAAGAGAACACAGAGTTAGTTTCAGAAGGACCAGTTCCCTGGGTTTCCAAAAACAGTGTAACATTTGTGGCTGAGCAGGTTTCCCATCATCCACCCATTTCAGCCTTTTATGCTGAGTGTTTTAACAAGAAGATACAATTCAATGCTCATATCTGGACCAAATCAAAATTCCTTGGGATGTCAATTGGGGTGCACAACATAGGGCAGGGCTGTGTCTCATGTCTAGACTATGATGAACATTACATTCTCACATTCCCAAATGGTTATGGAAGATCTATCCTCACAGTGCCCTGGGTGGAATTAGGAGGAGAATGCAATATTAATTGTTCCAAAACCGGCTATAGTGCAAATATCATCTTCCACACAAAACCTTTCTATGGGGGCAAGAAGCACAGAATTACCGCTGAGATTTTTTCTCCAAATGACAAAAAGTCTTTTTGCTCAATTGAAGGGGAATGGAATGGAGTAATGTATGCAAAATATGGAACAGGGGAAAATACAGTCTTTGTAGATACCAAAAAGTTGCCTATAATCAAGAAGAAAGTGAGGAAGTTGGAAGATCAGAATGAGTATGAATCCCGCTGCCTTTGGAAGGATGTCACTTTTAACTTAAAAGTCAAAGACATTGATGCAGCAACTGAAGCAAAACACAGACTTGAAGAAAGACAAAGAGCAGAAGCCCGAGAAAGGAAGGAGAAGGAAATTCAATGGGAGACAAGGTTGTTTCATGAAGATGGAGAATGTTGGGTTTATGATGAACCATTACTGAAACGTCTTGGTGCTGCCAAGCATTAGGTTGGGAAATGAAAAGTTTACACCTGATGACCAGGACAGTAGGCATAATTAAAGCAACAATCTTCCTTCAGGAGAACCTATTCACTCCTTTCTTATTGCAGTCGTTCCTATCTCAGGGATACTGGACTTTCTGAAGCATATGAACAATTAAAGCAGGAAAAGCTTCCCTTTTTTCTGCTGTAGCAGTTACAATTTTGACTTCAGTTCTGAGAAAAACTTCAGGTTTTGAAAACAAGGTATCTGCTCTTTTTCCAAACAAATCCTATGCTTTGAAAAGCATTTGTAAATCCAAGTCTCAAACTCTGCACTCTAATACTGCTGTTAAGATATCCAACCTGTTTCCTAGTTCATATAATCTTGGGTTCTATAAATATACACGCACACACAAACACCTATAAATATACCTGATGCCAGATTTTTCAGAAGTACTGCATCTACTGTAAATATTCATTCTCAGAATTGTTTTAGAAAATTATTGCAATGTATTAAAATAAAGTGTTAGGAAATTTCATGGTCTCACCTCAAATACCTTTTATTTTGGATTCGAACTGTTATTAAATTGTATCTAACTCTGAAAAAAAAAAAAAAAAAAAAAAAAAAAGAAAAGTCTGGATGGCTTTACAGCTAAATTCTATCAAGCTTTTAAAGAGGAGTTAATACCAATTCTCCTCAAACTATTCCAAAGAACTGAAACAGAAGCTACTCTCCCAAACTCATTCAATGAGGCCAACATAACTCTGATACCAAAACTCAGTAAAGACATAACAAAAGAATAAAATTACTGGCCAATATCCTGATGAATATAGATGCAAAAATCTTCAACGAAGTATTAGCAATCAGAATACAGCAACATATTTAAAAAGTTGTACATTATGATCACATGGGATTCCTCCCAGGGACACAAGGATGATTCAACATATGAAAGCCAGTAAATGTGATACATCACATCACCAAACTCAAGGACAAAGACCATATGATTATCTCAATAAATGCTGAACAAGCATTTGACAAAATTCAGCATCCCTTCATGATAACAACTCTCAACAAACTAGGTATAGAAGGAAAATATCTCAACACACTAAAAGCCATTTCTGACAAGCCCACCGCCAGTATCCGTCTGAAAGGGGAAAAACTGAGGGCCTTTCCCTTAAGAACAGGAACAAGACAAGGAAGCCCACTCTCACCACTTCTATATAACATAGTACTGGAGGTACTAGCCAAAGTAATCAGGCAAGAGAAAGAAATAAAGGGAATCCAGATTGGAAAAGATGAAGTCGAACTTTCCCTATTTGCAGATGACATGATACTATATATAGAAAACCTAAAGACTCTATCAAAAAATTCCTAGAGCTGGCTAATAACTTCAGTAACATTGCAGGATACAAAACAAATGCTCCCAATCAGTTGTATTTATACACTCAAATAATGAACTAATAGAAAGAGAAATAAAGAAAGTAAGCCCATTTACCATTGTCATGAAAAAAATAAAATACCTTAGGATCAATTTAACCAAAGAGGTGAAATACCTCTGCAGTGAGAACTACAAAACACTTCTGAAAGAAATTAAAGAAGACACAAAAAGATGAAAAGATATTCCACGCTCTTGGATTGGAAGAATTAACATTGTGAAAATGTCCATACTATCCAAAGTGATCTACAGATTCAATGAAATCCCTATCAAAATACCAATGACACTCTTTACAGAAATGGAAAAAGCAATCTTACCTTTCATATGGAACAACAAAAGACCCTGAATAGCCAAAGCAATCCTGAAGAAAAAAAATAATAAAGCCAGAGGCATACCACTACATGACTTCAAATTATACTACAGAGCTATTGTAACCAAAACAGCATGGTACTGGTATAAAAATAGACATTCAGACCAGTGGAGTAGAATAGAGAACCCAGAAATAACTCCTCAGGCTTATAGCCATTTGATATTAGACAAAGGCAACAAAAATCTACATTGGGGAAAAGATTGCCTCTTCAACAAGTGGTGCTGGGAAAACTGGATATCCATATGCAGAAGAATAAAACTAGATATGCATCTCTCACCATACACTAAAATCAATTCAAAATGGACTAACAACCTAGGTATAAGACCTGAAACTGTAAAATTGCTAAAGGAAAATATAGGTGAAACACTTCAGCAGTTAGGTCAGAGCACAGGCTTTCTGAACATGAGCCCAAAAGCACACGCAGCAAAAGAAAAAATAAACAAATGGGACTATATCAAACTAAAAAGCTTCTGCACAGCAAAGGAAACAATCTACAGAGTGAAAAGACAACCTACAGAGTGGGAGAAAATTTTTGCTAATTATCCATCTGACAAGGAATTAATATCCAGAATATACATAGAACTCAAGCAATTAGCAGTAAAAAACCAAATGACCTAATTAAAAAATGGGCAAAGGAGCTGAATAGACATTTTTCAAAGGAAGACATACAAATGGCCAACAGACTCATGGAAAACTGCTCAACGTCACTCAGCATTCAGCAAATGCAAATCAAAACCTCTTTGAGATACCATCTCACTCTAGTTAGGATGGCTAATATCCAAAAGACTGAGAATGATAAATGCTGATGAGGTTGTGGAGAAAAAGGAACTCCCATACATTGTTGGTGGGACTGCAAAGTGGTGCAGCCTTTATGGAAAATGGTATGGAGGTTCCTCAAACAATTGCAGATAGATCTACCATATGACCCACCTATTCCACTGCTGGGAATATACCCAGAGGAATGGAAATCATCATGTCAAAGGTATACCTGTACTCCAATGTTTACTGCAGCACTATTTACAATAGCCAAGAGTTGGAACCAACCCAAATATCCATCATCAGATGAGTGGATAAGGAAACTGTGGTATATATACACAGTGGAATACTACTCTG
The DNA here is from genome assembly GCF_027409185.1 of Cynocephalus volans. Lineage (NCBI taxonomy): Eukaryota > Metazoa > Chordata > Mammalia > Dermoptera > Cynocephalidae > Cynocephalus > Cynocephalus volans. The sequence goes on from NC_084462.1 coordinate 51,590,665, forward strand.
CTATAAAAAAGAATGAAATACTGCCATTCACAACTTGGATGGATTTAGAGAAAACTATATTAATTGAAGCAAGTCGGGCACAGAAAAAGAAATACCACATGTTCTCACTTATTTGTGGGAGCTAAAAATAAGTAAATATACAAACAAATTAAGGGTCGGGGGGAAGAAGACACAATAATCATAACAATTCCTTGAGCTTGTTAAGACAAGTGAACGGATATGATGTAGTGTGGTGGGGGGGAGGGAGGAGAAGGAGGGGGGAAAGAGGAACATGAAAATCAACTACGATGTATACTGAGAAGTTAAAATAAAATAAACAAAGAAAGAAAGAAAGTCACCCTCACACACTTCCAAGACCCAGAAGCTTTCGGCCCTAGAGCTCTGAAGTATGGTCACTTATGACACAGATTTCGCCTTGCAGGATTTTAGGAGATTCTACTAACCATTTGACACCCCTCCCTCCATCAAGATGTGCAAGGATTCCAAACTCTTCACTCCAAATCATGTGCAAGAGCAAATATCCTACACAGAGAGGTGCTTTTGTAATTAATTTATAAACTAGAATTCCTGATTTCCATCCCTCCAGTTTGGCCCCATCCCAGCATAACTTTATGCTATGTATGTGGCAAAGGGAGGTCACGGCTAGGGAGAGTTGGGGACAGCTTCTCATTCCTCCAAAGATTCTACCTCGTCTTTTGATGTTCTAAATAGTCCAGCCTCCATGGTGTCTTAGGCCAAACACCTCAAAATCCTAAATGATAGATTTTATATACCAGAAAAAGGAATATGAATTCTTAACCTTTTCCTGTCCCCTATAATAACAAGTCTTTATGGAATGTGTGCTCTAACTTGGTGCATTATCTGTCAGAGAACTGAATCAGAGAATTTTTTCCTATTAAGCAGCATGAAAGAAACAAGGGAAAGACACTGAAGAAATCTCCTGTCTCCAGCACCATCCTGCTCTGAGGAGACCTTCTGATAGTTACCACCATCAGGCCTCTCCTTGGTGTTGGGGATCAGGGAGACGGGTGTTGGTTTTTGCTGGCTTCCCGAGCTACCTCCTGAGAGCCATCAGAAGCAGTAAAAGATATTACTGATGGGAGTATGTAGGGCATGTTAAATGAGTAGAGAGATAAATCCAGTTGTGAGCCACTCCTGAAAAGTAACAAGGTGCTAACTAAGTAACAATAAGGAATATTTTAGAACAAAGCCACTAGAACTTATGTGTCCAAATGAGCTCTGTTCCCTTCAAAGTAGTCCCTTTGGGAAAATAAACGGTTATTCCAACATTGCTGCCACTGATCAAACTATTTCTGGAACTGGAGCATTATCCTTCCAGCCAGTTTACTAGTCATACCAGAAAAGAGCCTCACTGGAAGTTCACATCTCATCACAATCAAAACCAACTCTGTACAGCTTGAGGATCCATTAGAAGCTCCCAGAGCTCCCTTGGGAAGCAGAAAGGCTCTGGCCTGTGGGTGGGCTCAGCTGGTGGGCAGCTGCAGAGGAGCCATTCCCCACAGTGTCTTCTGTCTTACTCACCCTGCGTTGATGCTACCCCACACCTGGAGTCTCCCACCTCCCACACCATCAGTGAGCCAGTGGTCATTTTGGGTTCATAACCTGGTGCTGACTCAGTAGTTTCTTTGGGCATCAATAGTTTGGGGTTATAGTCCTTCCTTCTCCAAGTTCATCTTGGTTATTTGGGCATTCACAGAAATGCACTTTGCAGATTTCCAATAAGAGAAATCACCCGGCAGTATAGTAGTCCAAGGGTCCCAACTGCTGCTCTCCACATGGAGGTCAAGCTTCAGCACAGGCTGCTTCTGGCCAATCATGGAGCAAGACAGGGACGAGATTCCTGGGAGACATGGGGCTCCTCTGATGGCCATGGAGCAAGACAGGGACGAGATTCCTGGGAGACATGGGGCTCCTCTGATGGCTGGCTTTGGATCGAGGACTCCCTGTGACTTCACCAAGCCTCCCTTAGACTGCACAGCCATCTAGGAAACTTCTGCCCAGCCTCCTCTCCTTCTCTCCCTCACTGGGATCAGACTTGCATGGTGGTCTGGTGACCCTCCCAGTCCCCCAGCACCTTCCCCATGTTCTCTCATGTGGGAATTTCCCCTCACAAAAAGCCTTATATGTTTAATCTCCTCTTGGCATCCTTTATGCTCCTCACAGGACTCAGACTAATATCTCAACTCCTATTTGTTTCCCCAGTTTTACCTTCTTCTGACCTCCAGTTCTCAGGTGACATTAGCCCTTCTTCCCTAACCAGCATACTCAGTATCCAGAGACTCCGAACTCCAACCACAAATGTCTATCCTGGCCAAGCTGCATCCTGATCCTCAGAGGGAGCTTTACTTCATCTTTTTAACTTACAACAACAGGGTCTATTTAAGTTTGGGCTATTTGCTATGACTCTTTCACAACCGACAATGTGTAGCTATAGTCATCCCTTGGTATCCACAGAGAGATTGGTTTCTGGAGCCTCCAATGGATGCCAAAATCCACAGATGCTCAAGTCTCTGATACAAAATAATGTAGTATTTGCATATAACTTCACACATCCTCTCATCTACTTTAATCATCTCTACATTACTTATAATACCTAATGCAATGTAAGTGCTCTGTAAATAATTGTTCTACTACATCGTGTAGGGAATAACAACAAGAAAAAAAGGCTGTATGTGTTCAGCATAGAGGCAATTTTTTTAAAAGAGTGTTTTCAATCCGCAGTTGGTTGAATCCATGGATGCAGAACCCACGGATACAGAGGGCTGACTGTACTGAGAATATCCTAAAATGATGCATAAACTTTAGGGGCAGTTCTCCACTACCACTCTGAACCCTGGAAGCATCACTAGGACAAATACCTAGTATCTGGTAAGAACTATCTTGAAGGCAGCACCACCCACTTGGGTGTTCTGATGTGTTTATTTAAAAAATAATAGTGTGGTTTTGTAACCTCACCTTATTCACTAGAAATACATAAACAAGCAGAGAAGAGGAAAAAGCTGTCCTGGGGTAAATATACCCCAAGTACTGGGGCTTGGAGAGGGGAAATTATTGTTGACATGAACTGACTTACCTGAGTTAGGGGGAAGCACCGCATATTTCCTGTCTAGAACATAAAGGAACCACTGCTCCAGTTTTCAAAATCCAGCAGCTCCCACACTTTTCTAGGACCTCATAACCTATGGTTCTATTACAGATGCTAACTTAGGAGCAGGGTAGTTACTGACCACCCCAACAAGAGTATGTAAAGTGCCCAGCTCCATTTCCAGCACTCAGAGAGTGCTCAATTAATAAAAATAAGATTCTTTCTACCTTTTTTTGAGCTCATCCATTACTTTCACGTACATTTTAAAACACTCACTTGGAGACATTCCCATTCCAAAAATTTAATAAATTGGGGTATGTTGCCCTCCGTTCATTATCTTATTGCTGAGATGAAATATCTTAAAAGAGAGGTAGGATGAGCAGCTGGATGCCTTGATCCAGAAAACATGTGAAGGATGTCTGCATTGCTAGGAACTCATTTTAGAATTTTAAAATACTTACCTGGGGCCAAAGTTTCTGGGTGATCATCTCGTCCACCACCTGTGTGCAGAGAGTACAGAAAGCCAAAGTGAGAGGAGCTGAATGCTGCCTCTCCAAGCTTTACATCTTGAAGCTCTCCCAAGTGAACCCTTACATTAAATCTAGAAAGCTGTCAGAACCAGGAACGGTAAGAAAGTAGAGGGATATAAGGTGCATTGAGGGCAAATGGCACCACATAGGGCCACAATAGCTGACAATGGTAGTATCTGAGAGTGGTCATTTATATGACCTCCTTAGAATCTGCTGAATAACAGGATCATTTTGGTGTTCTATTGCCCAAACGCTTCTATTGAGCTAAGAAAACACTCACCACCACCACCAACCCCCCAGATAAAATCCAGACCTGTTTTTATTATCAAACTCTATTAGATGCCTTAAAATAAAATGTGCTGGACTTCCTGCCAGGGAGTAAACCTTTCAGTGATGAATTTGAGAAGCATATATCATCAGATGGCAAAAAAAAAAAAAAGAACAAAACAAAGGAAGACAGCATCTTTCTTTCCTCTGGGGTGCTAACAATTTGAAAGGATACCCTAATATATGTGGGAGCCCCTTCTCTCTTCCTGATGTTGATCAAAGAAGTGGCTTGGGACATGGACTACCTCGAAGTGTTGATATCTTATACCCATGTCTTGTTATCTTATATCTGGATGATATAATCACATTTGGAAGGATTTTGAAACTACCCTTCCATTGAACTACCTGGGAGAAAGAGCTCTGAAATCACTTTGTAATAGGGGTTACTTCTGCCGGTCTCAATTAAATCTCTAGGGCATAGGGCATCATAACAAAATGGATGAGTGCTGGCCCCAAAGACCATCCCTATCACTACCCGGCCCTGTTAAAGTGAATTTTAAAGCCTTATTAGATGCAGTGGGTATTTTAGAGGTTTTGCAGAAAAGTATTCTACCGTTCCAAAATGCTTTAAACTGTCATAACCTTGAGCCCTCAGTTTGCACTGACAAGAAAGGAAGAGCTCCAGGTCCAGAGAGCCCAGCATCCCAACCCCTGAACCCTTTGGGGGTCTTCAGGCATCACATGTGGGCAGGTGCTCAGGTATTCAGGTGGCTTGTTTAGTAGGGCATTTGCTTACTCCACCAACCCTTTGTCTGCATTTGAGCAATAGGTCTGCAGACCTGCAGGTGAACTACAGCACGCTCAGGAAGCCCCTCATTCATTTTCACCAGCAGAAGTCTGCCTGATAGTGAGACTTGGTATACCATTTACGAACTACATTGCCTTGCTATATATAGCATGAAGACCCAGTTGCACAACCTATATTTTGCTTCAACATGGGAAGAGGTTGATGTTTCATTGGTAAACCTGCAGATGAAGTAATTGTTTTGTGTTTGGGTTGTCTCCTATAAAATAATATATATCTTTAAAGGCTAGCGTCCCTTAGTGTACAAGGTTCTTACACTGTGTGCAGCCGAGGAGACCTGAGACCCAGAGGGTTTATATCACAGTTTGGGACATGTGTTCCTTAAAAGATAACAGGAATAATCAGCTACACTTCTTAAAATTGTTATTTTCCTCGCTGAGAAGCTACCATTAAATTTATATAAGTTAAATATGAAATGTGTGGCAGGTTAAAAAGGTACAGACATAAAATTAGAGGCGCAAGAATATGACTATATTTTTCTAAAATTGAGCACTTCTGTCAATCAGGATATGCTAACTATAGTAACAAACAACCCCCAAATCTCAGCAGCTTAAAATAACAAAAGTTTGTTTCCCACTCATGATCCATGTCCAGTGTGGATCTGTTGTAGTCTTTCACAACCCAGGGTGATAAAATCTTCATCATCCTATGACATCACCATTTTAACATGTCTTCAGGATGCACCATGGTTGGGGAAGAGAGCAGGGAGGATCATGCTACAGCCCATAGATGCTTCCATTCAGAAGTGATGTACCTTGTTTCCTCTCCTATTTCATTGTCCAGAGCAACTTGGATGGCCACACACAAACCTTCACAGGAATATGTGTCCCAAAAGAGGAGGTAACAGACAAGTTCTGTAAGCACTAGTAATGTTTTCTGTGCCTTGTTAGCTTTAGAGTTACCATATCCACCAATGTTGAGCAGTTCTTAATCTTGGCACTTAAATGGAACACTACAAGTTCTATGGAAGTCAAACTTCATGGTTCCTTACTCCTCCCTTCCAATATGATTTCTATGTGTAGCCCTTCTATATAGTAATTCTGAAATTTCCATTGAAGATGACTCAGTTTAAAATAGTCTCTTTGGAATAACTGGTCAATCCATTCAAGATTTAAACTCCCTCAACTCAAGTTCAAACTCTTCTACCAAGACTGTAGTCTTCTACTTAACCCATTGCTCTGGGGAGGTGGCAAAGGAAAATAATCTCAAGGCTCAAAGAATATCCCCTGATTATCTTGATCATCTGAGGAGGGAAAGAACCAGCAACTAATGTACATCTTTTGGTTGTGGCTGAGGGAGGAGGAGGGAATTACCATGACATTTGAAGACATCACTACCAATTGGGATACTGGGTATTAAAGCACCCAGGAGAAAAACTTCCTAACATGGAAAACTAATGTGGAAGTAATACAAAGCAGCAAACCTCTAGTTAAGAGTGGAGAACCTTCTTGTCTTTTTAACTTGGAGAGTCAGAACTTTGGGTATGCATTTGCAGTTGTTATGCAGAATCTTTTCCTACCAGAGACTAGGGAACTAGACAGCAAACAAAAATCCAGGGCAAGTGGAGATAAGTGCTCTTCAATAAACCAGTTTCCCATTGGCATCCACTCTGATCATGGAAAAACTTTGAGGGCCTACTATTGTATGAAAGATTCCAACTGGCTGGGATGTATATGTCCTGGACTATGCCCTACTGCCCACAGAAAGACCTTCAAGTGATATATTCAACCAAATAGTATTTTTCTAAGGGCACTATAGCCACATAAAAATATTTTTAAGTAAGAATAAAAATCAACATGTGCTGTTTATCATTTGTGATTCAAAATAGTTACATGGTCCATGTTTGAGCAGGAATGAAATTACCCATTGATCACTGCTTTCAGGTGTGAGAATGAATTGGAAGTTTGGGAAATCTCTCCCAGTGTAAAGCCAAAAGAAAAGGAAAATCCAAGAAGCTTTTTGGTTAACTACATCTCAGCTCTCTTTAAAGGTGACGCACAAGTGTGTTATCTGCATCTGAAGACAAGAGCTTCAAAAAAGAATCAAGTAACATGCATAATTTGGGTTTCCCTGATAAGCACAAAGTATTTGATTAGTTCAAATAGTATAATAATAGGGGGATACTATAATAGATTGACTGAGGATCCCCTGAGTTTGGCCAAATCAGAGAAGTCAGAGAAATGGTTTGCTGCCCATTGACTAGCTTTCTGCCACTAAGTCCAGAAAATGGAAATTAGGGCATTTAAAGCAATCAGCACTCAGGGAGGAATCTTGAAAGATGGGATGTCCATCCTCACTGGGAGCAAGAGACAGAGTAGAGAAATGCCACAGGGCTAGAGGTCTGCACTGATGACACCCCAGACTAAAGAGCCAAGTAGCCCATGCCACAGGCCTTAAACTGGGACACGTGGCCTTGGCGTCAGCCAGTCCAGCACTGTATGTCTTCAGGAGGTGACAAGAATCAAGGAAAAAAGAGATCTTGTTCCAGGAGAATTATGACCAATACAAAGGAAGACCTTCAACTCAGAAAGGCTCCAGGTCAATGGTAACAACTACCAGTTAAGAAGTCACCAGGTTTCATGCAGGAAGGTGCCCCTTTCACATTCTGACCAGACAACTGACTTTCAGCCATGACATCGTTAGACTGGAATTGTCACAACATGATGGAGAGTGGAGCCTGGCAGGCACTCAGCAGCTGCCCCAGTTTTCTTTCAACCAAGCAATCGTGTCTATGATGGCTGCACTGGACTGTGGAGGCTCTGGGAGTCTTGGAATTTTCAGAGAAGTAGAGGGAATCCCACAGATGCAAAAAATAATATTCCTGTCTGCTGTGGATTGATTGAATTGTGTCCCCCAAATTTCATATATTAGAAGCTTAATCCCCATTGTAACTGTTGAGGGCGGACACAATCCTATTATAGTAATTGAAAGGTGGGACCTTGAGAGGTGATTAGGTTGTAGAACCATACCATGGTGAATGGATTAAAAATGGTAGTCATGGGTGTGTTTTGGAGGGTTTTCTAAAAAGAGTGAATAAGGAGGTTGCGCTCTGCTTTCACCATCTTGCAGTGTGAGACTCCTGGGTCACTGTCACCACCACCAGATGGACTTCGGACTTCTCTGCCTCAGAAATTGTAAGCAAATAAATTTATTTTCTTTGTAAATCACCCAGTTCTATGTATTTTGTTATAAGCAACAGAGCCAGACTAAGACACTGTCAATGTAATATGGGGCTTGAGCCATTTCATTAGAAGAGAAGAAAGACGTTCCCTTATTTTAAAGCCCAAACTGTTTAGGTAGAATATATTAGTTACAGAGTTACTTACGTGTTTACTGGTCTCTTCAACCAGAATTTGAGATGCTGGAAAGTAGGAGCCAGGCTCATTCATCACTGTGTATTCTGGAATATATTACAATCCTTTACAGCAGAGGTCAACAAACATTTTGTGTAGAAGGACAGATAGTAAATATTTTAGTCTTTGTGGGGCATGTGGTCTCTGCTGCAGCTACTCAATTCTCATTGTATTGCAAAAGCTGCCATATGATCCATAAACCAATGAACATAGTTGTGTTCTAATAAAATCTGATTTACAAAAGCAAGTGGGAAGCCACAGGACCGTAGTTTGCTGACCTTGTTTTACAGCATAGAGAGGTGGAAAGGTCATAAGTTTCCACACAAGATAATCCTGATTTCAGATTCTAGCTCTGCTTCTCACATAACCTGTCAATCAGTTTTCTTTCCTGAAAAAAATGGGGAATAATAATATATCACCCATATAAATAAAAGTAATATGCCTTTAAATATTCTTTAGAATTATTTGGACCATAAGAACTACTCAGGAGATGCGTTTCTCTAGCAGATGATTAACTTTTAGAGTTTAAGCTTGAAGATGCTTTACTTTAACAAGTCCCTTGACCAATCTTTCCTAGAGAGCTCTTTACATTTCATGTGGAGGTCACATCTGTCATTGACTTCAGCAGAAAGCCCATGCAATCATAAAGCTCAAATGGAATTTGGATTGTAATTCCAATTGATATGTGTTGATTTAAACCTCTAAGGCCAATGTAATGACACATAAAGTTGACAGGAATAAGGGAAATAGAGCCTTCAAACTTACTGTGTGATTAACCTTTGAAACAGAGAGAAAGAGCATAATAAATGTGCAGCATTTGCTACACGCTTTTGATGGTGAAATTTTTTTAAAAAATAGAGTCTATTGACATCAGGGGATCATTCAGGAGACTCTGCTGAATTCAATTAATGTCTCAACAAATCATCCTCTGATGAATTCCATAATGATAGCATTTATTGACCTGCATGTTGGAGAAAAACATTGTACATGAAAAATTTGCTGTAAAATGTGTGTTTAATGCTAACAACAAAGCTAATGTTTGGAATGCGTTTTTGTTTGCAAGGGATATAAACAAAGTGTTTTATTTCTTCATTCCCTCAGTGGAGCTCCGCTTTAAATATTATGCTATAATAGGAGTAATTACATATGAAGAGACAGATTGTCGTATTTGTTTCCAGTGAAAATGGCCAGAATTATGAGCTCTGTCATCCTATTATTCAGTTAAGTGCTGCAGACTTAGAAGGCTGGCACCTAATTCCTCCAAGCCTTTTCAGTGTGAAAGGGGCTACTGTGACACCTCCAGGTAGGCCCTTCTCTGTAGTGACATTCAGTGTGAGCTGGATTGAATGCTTCACAAATTGGTTTTTCTCCAGGAATTTCTGTATTTCCATTTCTCTCTCCATCTAAAAATGCTTATAACATTTGCAAATTTATTTTTGAAAATAATATCGAAGGGAATGGGTCCAAAAATGTTACTAAAGATGTTGTTGTGGCAAAGCATCATGGCAGTGTGTTAAAAGCACAGCTTTGGTGAGTTCTGACTATGAATGACCAGTGAAGGAACCTGGTGTAAGGTGCCAAGTAACTTAACTTCTCCGAGTCTGTTTCCTCATTTATAAAACGGGAGGATAATAACTGTGCTTAAAGCAGCGGAAATTGAATAATGAATATAATTCACATAGCATAATATCAGACACAAAGAATATGATCAATAAATAGCATCTATTATTAATTATATATTTTTTTATTTACCCAAATCAATGAATTAGATTTTTCTGGATAGAGTGATTAGCTAAGAAAGTAGAACCACTAAGAGGCCTGTTAAGAAGAATTTTAATAAAGAGTATAGTTATTCAATAAATATTACTTCATTTGATTTGACACAACCATCATTCTTATGTTCTGCTGACTCCAAATTAGGCCATAGATATTTTCTCAGCTATTTTAATTAGAATCAGATGGAAGAAGAAACAGAGACATTGAATATAATCTGTTTTACATCCATCCCCAGAGAATGGACAGAGAAAATAATAGGTCTTTTCAATCTTTAATTTCAGTGACTCAAACAGGAGAAAGGTTGCCAGGATAAATGGAACTGCTCTGTTTCCCTGGGTGCATGATAATTTGATACAAGCTCCCTTTCCCCACAACAGAAGTTAGGTCCATGACTCAGCAGACAGTACAGGTAATAGACTAAAAAAAGTCTTTGTGTGCCCTCTGGACTTTGGATTGAAAGCTGCCTGTTTTATCTGGTCTCCTTATATTACTCCACAATTGCAATAGGTGTCCTGTTACAGCCCGGCCCACCTCCAACCAAAGTTATAACCTCATTTGCCATTTGTACATATGAATATCAATGTCAAGACTGTGGCAGGTGGTCAGAGCACTTCATTGAGTGTGTCTCTCTTTTCATGTGCCTAACAGCATGTGCAATGTGCACCTGCCAAGTATAACCGCATATGTACAGGTTGTGGGGACAATGAACTTTGTGTACCTCTTCAATGCTCAGGCAAAGGGATTTAACTTCTTCACTGCACATCTTCTACATGCAGGCTGTGGAATTCAATCATCTCTTACAAATGCTATTCAATTAAGCATTTTTCCTCCTTGGAGTTAGATTTATAGAACGAAGTAAAGCAAAAAAGAAATTCTAAGCCACACAAGGTACTAGAAGACCACTTGTGATCAAAGGATGCATCAATTTCCAACCAGAGCTTTTTGGGAAAATGTGCCATGTGTGACCCACAACCCAGCACACACAGCTGTTCTTTTTTAGGCTGCTGGCACACATTCTTCAAGGAGCAAGGCAGAGCCAAGCAGGATGCTGCATTCTGAGACCACATATGGAATCTGATCTCCCCTTTTAAGTTCAAAGACATTAGTGTCTTAGTCCATTTGCACTGTTATAAGAAAATAACATAATCTGGGTGTCTTATGAACAACAAACAGTTCTGGAGGCTGAGAAGTCCGAGATCAAGGCACTGGCAGATTCAGTGTCTGGTGAGGCTGTTTCTTGGTTCACAGATAGCACCATCTAGCTGTGTTCACACACAGTAGAAGGGGTGAGGGGTCTCTCTCAGGCCTCTTTTATAAGGTCACTAATCCCACTCATTGAGGACTTGGTCCCTATGACCTAATCATCTCCCAAAGGCCCTACCTCCTAACACCATCACCGTGGGTATTAGGATTTCAACATATGAATTTGGAGGGATATAAATTTTCAGACCATAGCATCAAGCATGAGGGGAAGCCATGTACAGATCATCTGCAGGTTCTCTGAAATCTACTTTAGTTTTTTTTTTTTTTTTTAATTTTATTTTGTCGATATACATTGTAGCTGATTAATGCTCCCCATCACCAAAACCTCCCTCCCTTCTCCCTCCCCCCCTCCCCCCCAACCATGTCCTTTCTGTTTGTTTGTTGTATCAACTTCAAATAATTGTGGTTGTTATATCTTCTTCCCCCCCCCCGGTTTGTGTGTGTGTGTGTGTGTATGTGTGTGTGTGAATTTATATATTAATTTTTAGCTCCCTCCAATAAGTGAGAACATGTGGTATTTCTCTTTCTGTGCCTGACTTGTTTCACTTAATATAATTCTCTCAAGGTCCATCCATGTTGTTGCAAATGGCAGTATTTCATTCGTTTTTATAGCTGAGTAGTATTCCATTGTGTAGATGTACCACATTTTCCGTATCCACTCATCTGATGATGGGCATTTGTGCTGGTTCCAACTCTTGGCTATTGTAAAGAGTGCTGCGATGAACATTGGGGAACAGGTATACCTTCGACTTGATGATTTCCATTCCTCTGGGTATATTCCCAACAGTGGGATGGCTGGGTCGTATGGTAGATCTATTTGCAATTGTTTAAGGAACCTCCATACCATTTTCCATAGAGGCTGCAACATTTTGCAGTCCCACCAACAATGTATGAGAGTTCCTTTTTCTCCGCAGCCTCGCCAGCATTTATCGTTCATAATCTTTTGGATTTTAGCCATCCTAACTGGGGTTAGATGGTATCTCAATGTGGTTTTGATTTGCATTTCCCGGATGCTGAGTGATGTTGAGCATTTTTTCATATGTCTGTTGGCCATTTGGATATCTTCCTTAGAGAAATGCCTACTTAGCTCTTTTGCCCATTTTTTAATTGGGTGGCTTGTTTTCTTCTTGTAAAGTTGTTTGAGTTCCTTATATATTCTGGATATTAATCCTTTGTCAGATGTATATTTTGCAAATATTTTCTCCCACTCTGTTGGTTGTCTTTTAACACTTACTGCCATCTGATCTTTGACAAAGGCACCAAGCCCAAAGGCACCAAGCCTATTCACTGGGGAAGGGATTGCCTCTTCAGCAAGTGGTGCTGGGATAACTGGATATCGATATGCAGGAGAATGAAACTAGATCCATACCTCTCACCGTATACTAAAATCAACTCAAAATGGATTAAGGATTTAAATATACACCCTGAGACAATAAAACTTCTTAAAGAAAACATAGGGGAAACACTTCAGGAAATAGGACTGGGCACAGACTTCATGAATACGACCCCAAAAGCACGGGCAACCAAAGGAAAAATAAGCAAATGGGATTATATCAAACTAAAAAGCTTCTGCACAGCAAAAGAAATCTACTTTAGTTTAATTTTAGTTTAGGGTTTTTTGGGGGGGGCTTAGTTTCCTTTTGCCCTTTATTAACTCTTTGACATATTCATTTTTGTCTTAGTTATAAGCTAATTTGTGCTATTATGGGAAAGGTTGATTACAAAACACAATACGCAAAAACATGGAAGACTTGAGCAATGAGTACTGTGCTGGTTACCTGGCTTTTGGGGCAGTGGAGAGGGAGCCCTGGTAGGATAGCCTTTGAAGATTTCCTTGGTGTAAATACTCCAATCATGGCCGATTTCAAGCTACTAACATGTAACAACTAGTTCTCAAAATTCCTGAATATATAACAATAGGCTCTCACTAGCCAGTTCCAGCAAACTATTGCATTTGCCCACCACCAAGAGGCAACCTCTGTTAAGAAAATGGCTTATTTATTTCCAGTCATTTGGCAGCATTTTTCACACAGTATAGTTACCATATAAATAAAATATTACATTCTGCTTTTTCCTAGTGCTTGTTTTTTTTTTCTTTTATTTATTTATCTCATGACCATGTTTGTTTATTTTTCATAGGTTGCTTAGGTAGCCAGCTTCTTTACACAGAAGAAATTGTACAGGTCTTGGAGTCAAACAGGGACAAGTTCAAATAGTGGTGTTACTACTTGCCAGTGGTATAACCATGGGAGCATTACTTAACCTTGGTGAACCTCATTTTTTCACCCCCAAGGTGGAGATAGCAAACAACGCTAATGCACTGGGTTAAAATGGTTGACATTTATTAAGTGATCATAAAATCTGAGTTCATTTCTTCTCACTTGCAACCATTATTTAGTGGTTGGTTTGTTCTTACTATACACAGCAGCCTTACAAATTTGGAACATCCTTCCTGGTTCTTTCTTCATAAGATGGGAAAGGCAGAACATTATTGTGCAAAGTCACGTATAGCCTCAGGTGACTGTAGTTTCTTAGAGAGTCATGACTCCATGATCTTAAGCTCCTGTACTTATTTCAAGTGACTTGCTAAGCCAAGTGGCCAAGTTCACAGGTTGACAGTCAAGAGAACCAATAGCTGTTGATGCATTTTATAACATGTTTAGATACTTGGTTTCAGAGAAATGTCATTGCTAGAAAGGATCTGGTGGAACAACTAGCCCTAATCATTCTTTGTTCTTGTGAAGAACCAAAACTGCAAATAGGAATGGAAAATATTGCTTATGTGATTTTATAAACACATAATATCAATGGTGGTAGTATTTAATGCATTTAGTACAATGATGATAAGTTCTATGCCCTTTTGTTGGAATGCACTCTCACTGGTTAATCAAAATAGGGAAACAAAAGTGTTTCATTGGGTGTGGCCAATTTGGGAGTTTCTCCCTTTCCTTCCATTGCATGAAACTGCATAATCAGGGGTGAGGAAAATGTGATGGCATAGCCTGCTAACTGCCTGCAGACAGCCATTCTCCCTCACTTACTGAGGCAGGACAGAATAGGGACATGCCCTGCGGAGGCTGCTCATAAATACTCAGACTGGATCGGCCAGCGCCTGCACATTAGAAGGAACAAAAGAGCAGATGACTGCCATTACGGCCTTCCACCCATGATGGAAATGACAAGGTTAAAAGGAAGTGGCTCCATTGTGCATGCCCAAAAACTTAAAGAAACTCAGGGACGCATGGCAGGAAGCTGATACAACCTCACATTGGTCTATTAGGCCTTAATTACCTTAGATCTTCCCCCACAGCCAAATATTCCTCCCCTTAGCTAGGATAAGAGAAACACCCCCATCCCAGAACAACATTTAACACCCCCCTAAGAATCCAGGGCATGTGTGCATTTCTCCCTTGCAGAGGCCCTCATACTATTTCTGCGCATACCTTTGTACCTTCACTTTGTAATAAATCCCTATTATGCCCTATTTCCCTGTCCTTCCCTTCCTTTCCTTTCATGGGTCCCATGAAAGATTTTTCTTTCACCAATAGACCAATAATCTGGAACTGCTTCCAGGTAACATTATGAATAGAACTTCCAACTGCAGAAGTCTGGGCCCCTGATGCAGAACCAGCCTGTGCTCCCTATCCTGGGACTTACTTTACACTAAAGAAAACATAAACTTTTATCTTGTCTTAAACTATTATTTAAGGTGTCTGTCACATGCCTCCAAACCTAATCCTGTCTCATTTCCCACATAATCCAAATCCAAGAGATCTGATCCTCGAATATGAAATATGAATTGAATTGAAAAGATGAGAAGCTCAGTCAACTGAACGAAATGCATATGATTATAAAATTCATACAGTTGCTGGTTCCTACTGTGTGCCAGGTATTGTTTTAAGTTTTTAAATACTTTATGTTATTTAACCATGAAGTAGGTATCATCCTCATTTTGCTCAGAGAGGTGAGAGAATAGTCTGAGGTTCTTACACTTCTCTCCATGTAATGGAGATACAAAAAAGGATTACTCAGAGCAACAGGAATGCAATGAGAAGCCTGAAGGGACCGCACCTCAGCAACTCCTCTGTTGTAAGGAGAAAACTGGGCACAGCCCCAATTCAAAGTTAGCTTCTGTTTTTTATTGTAAAGACAAAGAAGTTTCACAGGAAAAATCAGTTGATTCAATCATTTCAAAAGGACACAAAGACGTGGGCAGTGTGACAAAAGTTATCTATGGCTAAGTATAGCTTAAACAATGGAAACTAGTAACATCAGTAAAATTAACAATGTGACATTCCAAAGTACAATTTGTGAAAAGCTAAGTTGGTCAAACTGTGATCATTATCTTATATATAACCTCTCCTTAAATGATTTAAGCAAAAGTTACATTCTTATGATTAAATCTAAGTATAATTTTCTCTAAAGTTTCCACCAATAAACAGCTTGCCCTTAGCAAACACTTTTCACATTTTTCCCTACAGCAATTCTTTAAAATCTCTTAACAGGATTGGTATGTCAACCACCTGTTAGCTCTAAAATCAGTAAAGTATACAGTCCCATACTTAAACAGTGATTAGAGTTGATTAAATGGGCTGTTGCCTGGCTAGCTGTGGGCTTTTGTCCCCTGGTTGGGGGCTTTTGCAACATACATGCATTACCTAAAAACCAAATGAGAATCAAGATTTCTAAACCTCTACATGAGGTTGCTTTAGACAACAAATGGTGGAGCCAGGATTCACTTGTAAACTTGTCTGCCTCCAGTGAGATAATCTTAACATCTTGTTATCAGCTGTTTCAAAGAAATAAGGAGTGCAAAATTACTCACGCATGGCCTTAAAAACCATGGTCCTCTAGAGAGAATTATATTAAGTGAAACAAGTCAGGCACAGAAAGAGAAATATCACATGTTCTCACTTATTGGTGGAAGCTAAAAATAAATAAATAAATACACAAATAACCTGGGAGGGAGGGAAGAAGACACAACAATTACAATTCCTTGAAGCTGATACAACAAGTGAACAGATATGAGGTTGTTGGGAGGGAGGGGGGAAAAGGAGGAGCGAGGGAGGTTTCGGTAATGGGCAACAGTAATCAACCACATTGTGTATTGACAAAATAAAATAAAATTTTTTAAAAAATGTAAAATAAAATCAATCAATCAATCAATCAATCTATAAAAAAAAAAACAAAACCACAGTCCTTCCATAAAGCTCTTCAGTATCTGTCAGGGCTCCAAGTATTTCTGCAACATGAGTAAAATGAATAAAAATTAATTTTAATATTGATTTTAAATTAATATTGAAATTAGTCTTCAAACTAGATCACCCATGGATTCGCAGTGCTAAAAAGCAAGTGAAAATGTACAGGGAAATTAATAATTCTGTACTATACATATCCTTTAGCATTTATTTTTTCTGCCTGGTTGTAGATTTTTGCAGGACAATAGATAATTGTTCCTTTGGAATACTTCATTCACCTTCTGATTCCAATTTTGTCATACTCCTCTGATTGGAAGAAGATTCTTCATTCCCATGGCAACTGGGGTTTTGTTCCTCGTCTCCTCCCTTTTAAAAATCTAAGCAGATAGCCTTTATTTCAGAATTGGAATAAACAGTGGAAACAGGTGATTCTATTTTTAAAACATGTTTTCCTCCACGACTGGTCTGTTACCGTCAAGTTAGAAAAATATATTCTTCAGAACCTTCCCTCCTCTTACCTGCAGTGTTGTTCTGAAGTATTTGTCATGGGGGCAATTACCAGCTGGACTTGTCAGAGAGGCCTGGCATGCACCAGTTACCAGTCCATGCTTTCCTTAGTGATGGGGTGGAGAAGTCCTTTAAGGTTGGTTGAGCCCTTTTCAAAGATTTTCTAGAATAGATCAGAGATGCCCGTGGTTGTCAAAGAAATGTCTCATACATTTTAATAAGAGCCAGCAGAAGCAAGGAGTGTTTGTATAAGAACAATTAAAAATAGCCCTTGAATGTCTTCCACCCTTTCCAAGAGCATGCAAGCCTTAAGAATTGGCATTTCCAAGTATCAGATGACCGAGAAGTGCTCTCTGGTGCTGCAATGGCCACCAGATGCCAGGCAGAAGGGGGCCCTGCAGGTGGGAACTTGCAATCACAGCTATGCCCATAGCTCCCAGCAGCAGATCATGGCCTTCTGAGACACCCTAGTGTTCAATCATCTCTGCTCCTTGTCAGTGTTGTGCTCAATATCCAGTTAATGACGGATGCTTTTGCCCATCCTGCTCATTCTTCCCACCTTGTTCACTCATTGCCAGTCAAGGCAATGCGTTCCATTGGGATCTCATGCACTTCACTCCCTTCCTTTCAGATGGCCCCACAGTCAGACTGAATTACTTGCTGTTGACTTTCAGAAAGTTATTTGGCCTGTGTGAATCCCTGTCTCATCCGGAATTGGGGTTTAAAATAACTGTTCATAGGATGGTTGATGAGATCATGTGTGTGACACACCTGATACAGTGCTTGGCTCTTTTTTAAAATTTACTATTTACATTTTTAATATTTACTCAGTAAGTATCTCCTCATCATCATCATCATCGTCATATCATTATTCTTATTATTATTTTCCAATTGGAAATCATAAGCTTAAGTGTATTGTCATAGTAGAGTATTCTACTATCCTAGATTTGAAGGAAGCTAAAGTTTTTTATTAACTTCTTCAATCCCGGGCTGCTTTTAGTTTACCACTTTCAGTTACCACTTTTTTCGTGTATCAGGACTCAATGTAAAAATAAAATATTAGTGACAAGACATGTGCTTGGATTAAGAAAGGGCTTTAGTTAAATCCCAGTTCTCTCACATGCCTGCTGGTGCCATGAGCATCAAACGACTAAGGCACTGGCCTCACTGGCCTTCAGTCTCTCCCCTGTAAATTTGGAATAACAGTACTTCCTTCACAGAATTAATGTATAAAACAGACCCGATAAGGCACATGGCAGTGCCTGGTACAGAGCCTGACATATACCTGTTAATCCCTTTGCTGGTTCCCTGCTAACATCACCACCACCACTGAGAGGACATTGCTATTGGAACCATTACTGTTCTTATTGGTGCAAAACAAACCATCCTGAAACATAAGGTCTTAAGACAACAATAATCATTTATTTTGCTCACAGATCTGCATTTTGAGTAGGGCTCAGCAGGAACAGCTTATCTCTGCTCCATGGGTGGGAGTCAGCTGGATAAGATGGCTTAACTGGATACCAGAAGATCTACTTTCAAAGTGGTGCCCACATGTGGCTGAAAAGTTGGTGCTGGCTACTAACTGGGAGCTCAGGCAGGACCAGGAGCTGGGGAACCTCTCTGTGGCCTGCTTAGGCTTCCTTACAACATGGTGCTGGGGCTCCAAGAACAAGCATTCTAAGAGAACAAGGCAGGAATATGAAGAATCTTTACCACTCAGTCTTGGAAGTCACATAGTGTCAGCTGGTTTGAACTCCATTAGTGGAGGCAGTTACAAAGACTTACTCAGGTCCAATAGGAAGAGACCAGCTCCATCACTCAACAGGACGAGGGAGGTCAGATTTTAAGAAGAGCATGCCGAATGGGGCATTCCACTATCTTTGGAAAATAGACATACAATCTGCCACAAAAAGCATTAGCCTGAACTAGTTCCAGGGTCTGGACTTAGCGATGGGCCCACCCCAGGCATGGTGTTGCTGTTCCATTGAGGTAAACTCTCAGTCTCTGAGAAGCTGGATTGCATACTAGTTAAGTCGCTAGAGTCATACTGCTTATATTCAAAAGCCAACTCTGCCACTTACCCAGGTGACCATGCGCAAATCATTTAACTCCTTGGCTTCAGTCCTTATCTGTAAAATAGAAGAGTACATACCTCCTAGGGCTGTTATGGAGAAGTCTCTGAGCGTATCTATCACTCATTGCATCTGTCACTTCTTTTGATGGCAAGAAAATTATGCTGGTAAAACAATTACGCTGGTTCTTGCTAAAACAGTGAGAGCTTTTCCATGGGAAACCTGGAAAATGATCAGAAGAAGGAAGCTGAGATTATGCTGCACTTCCCCAGGTCTTCTTGTGTCAGGGAATGTGGATAGTGGAGTCAGATGGACTTAGGGTCCATCCTTACCAGCACACTGTGACTTTGGGGACGTCATGCCATCTTTCTGAGTCCTATCCATATAAGGAGGCCCAATTATTATGAGCACTAAATCAAATAATGTGTTTGATTGATCATGTTCTACTGCTCAAATGAGAAATACTTACTGGAGTAGAGAAAGGCATCAAAGTTCACTTATATCGATAGTATGTGTCGTAAGTACCTTCGTGCAAGAGCATCCAGGCTAATGAGAACTTGAGGAGATAGCAAACTTGCAAAATGTTTTGAAATCTTGAATCCCCCAAAGTGAAGTGTCAAAAAGTACATTTGGAGCTGACCAAGTGTGACCAGTTTTTTGGTAAAGTGTCTGGGGGTGCATCTTGGTAATGGAACCTTCCCTCATGATGATAGTATAATGAGAAGACTCCGTATGAGAGGGAAGTCGACAATACGGGAGGTAGAGAAACACGTGAGAAAGTCAGCTTGTCCTTGTGGGGGATCCAGGGGTCTGGGAAGGAGTCTGAATGGCAGATCCAAGATGAATTCATAAAGGGAAGAGACTGGGTTGTGTGAAACATAATTCTACCAAAACTTCATGCTCAAGTACCAAAGTACTGTTGGAAGAAACAGGTTCACTTTGTGGGAGTCTCTCCTTCTGTTTCACCTCCTAACTGAAACTCTGACCCTAACTGGAAAAAAAAAAAAAAAAAAAAAACTGTGCTTTGAGTGCTGAATCTGACACGACCTGAAACAGCAGCAGCAATAGCAACCCCTTGATCGTTGCAACACAAACACCCTCCCCATGCACATACCTACAGCAGTCTCTAGCCCATGGCTAAATTGTAACGTGGCCCTTTGGCAGAGAATGAACTGAAACCAAAGGAGTTCTGAGAATGGCTGCTTTCTCTGGAGCATCAAAGACAAAGCAAAGGAAGTTTCTTTCTTAGAAATACGATGTGATTTAAATTACTTGTGTTGCCTGTCTGGTGTTTTCTACCATGTTTCATTGTGAGCATATGGTATTCCTCCCTGTTATGGACATAAGTGTCTTTTGTGGGCTGTCCTAAGAACCTAACTGCGATATGACATTGTTTCCACAGGTAAATAGTTTCCAAGTTTTCAGTAACTGAATTAGAAACAAACTTTCAAATCAAATGAATGTGGGTTTTTTGGTTCGAATTACTTTTATCATACAATGTACCTAATGGGTGAGATCGTCGTGATTGCTTACTTTCCCCCAAGTTTGTGTGAGATTTTGCAAACTTCCACAAAAGCGGAAGAGTTTAGTGAGCACCCCATACCCATCACCCTGCTTCGACACTTCTCTACACCGTGTGCATCTTGTCTTCCTCTACCACACATACTCTCTTCTCTACTGAAGTGCCCTTTACAGGCACTGTTGGTGCTCCACTCCTATCATCTCAGGTCCTTTGACCACACCTGTGTACCTCTCTCCAGGCTTCAGTGTGCTTTTGTCTCCAAAGACCTGCTCCTGTGACTCCTTTTCCAGGCCCTGACCTTGAGCTCTGGAGCTGCTTTGCTTGGGAAGTACCTGGGAGTTTACATCTTCCAGAGTAATACTTGGCCAGTGATGGGTGTGCATGGAAGCGAGAGAGCCCAGCCCCCTTGATTTAGGGCAAAGTGGCTCTGAAAGGTAACATACTCTGCAGAGCTCCCCTAAAGGTTGAAGCTGAAGCTTACCCTTCATGGGACTTTGCCTCAAATCACACCCTTGTTGACGTCTTCCCACTCCCTGTCCTGCTGTCCTGACCCATCCTCCATCCCCACTACCACCTTCTCCTAAAAGCACTTCCATGATATATCCCTTGCACACAAAACCTCATCTCAGGGTCTGCTTCTGGACATCTGGACCAAGACATGGTGTTATCGGGAAATTCCCAGGCATCATATTTTACCCATATTTTTTTTTCAGTATATGTTATTAACAAGGACTTTCTTTTTTTCTTTTTCAGTATTATTATTATACTATTAGTACACCTACATTACTTATAATTCCTCAATGCCATCTAATAGAGTCTCAGAAATGTATTCTTATACTTGGATTTATACAATCCACAGTCCATAAGGTCACACATTAGATGTGTTGGGTATGTTTCTTTTCAGGGCTCCTCCTCTCTTTTGAGTGCCAAGAATTTGTTAAAGAAATCGAATTGCTTGTCTTTAAGGGTTGCCCAGGTTATGGCTTTGACTAACTGTGTCTTTGTGGTTGAGTGTAATGCTCATTCTTTGTCATCACTGTAAATTGGTGACTCAGTTTAGAAGCTTAGTTAAATTCAGCTTTTTCTTTGTCTTTTCATTTTTTGCAAAAATACTTCATAGGTGAGAATCTTATTGCCTTATATTAGGATGCCCATAATGTCTAGATGAGGTTTTGCCAGCCTAATTCATCTACTATAAAATTCACTAGTGCCTTTAGCAGCCAAAGATGAGTGTTAATACTACAGGTTGCAAACTGGGGAATTCTAATTCTATTATTCCTTCTGCATGTATTAGCTGGGATTCACCTATAAAGAATATTCTCACCAACTATTTGTTTACCCTGAAATATAATTTGTAAAAAAAGGTAGGATAAATACTTGATTCTTTACTTTTATTTTCAGTCTTTCAGAATAATAATGTGGTATATTAGCAACCTTTACAAGTGACCAGTTAAGGTAGTATTTTTATGAATTCTTTAATTTTTACTTATTTAATATATTTTAATCTATTGAGATTATTATTCTTTCTGATGCTTAAATTGTGCCATCTTTGGCCATTGGGACCCCATTCATGTTGGTTCGTGTAGCTTTCTAATATAAATTCAGCAGTGTCTCTTGCACTACATGGTATTTCTGGCTCTTATATAATTTCTGCCCCAGATATGAAATTAACCATTTTTCTGAAGAGCCTTATTCCTTTTGGTGAGAAATGATATTTAGAGATACAGTCTGGGTTTTAGTGTTGCAATGGTACTGAGTTGTATTACTTCTAGATCTTGTTTCATAGACAGAGACAGGAAATGCATGTTTACCTAGAAAGAGAAAAAATATACTAAATTTATATTATTTCCAATATGAATGAAAGATTATAGCATTATACTTAACTTCTTTGATTTTATATAATGTCTTTTGTCTTATTCTTGAGAATTATTTTCTCTAACTACATTAATTACCTATTTGCTTGCATTCTTGAATTAGATTTCATTTTGAATCTAATATTTTCAAAATCCTAATACCAATATTATTACTAAAAGTAATTCAAGATTTTTTAGTGGTTCCTTTTGTTGTGAGGATTATCTTACCAGCGGTGTACTAATTACTCAAATGACTCTTTAAATATTATTGTACAATTTTTCTCTGCATTGTTATGCCATCAACTTCCCATACAAGTATATGTTGAATTTTGTTTTATAATTTTTGAGATTATGAAATGTTTTCCTTTTTACTTATAATGATGTAGAGTATTTTTATGGCTTCAAAGTCAAAACCATAAAACAAAGCACGTTGATCTCCATCATTTTTCCTACCTCCACCAGGGATAATGATGTTTATTCATTTTTAGTTTTTCCTTCCCTTATCTTGTTAAAAATAGAGAAATACATTTGTGTGTTTCATACACAGAAGAAAGCATACGTACCCTTGTTCTGCACCTTGAATTGTTCACTAAATAAAGTAGCCTCTCAGATTTTCTCTGAGAACTTCACTGATTTTTTTCTGATCCTTTCTCTACTTTCTCTACTAGAGCACATTCCACCAGGTGCTGCAGTCCCTTGCTACCTTGAGACCCCATTTGTCAACTTAGTCCCCAGAGGGGATGTTGGCACACACCATCAGCCACGTGTCTAAGCAGTGTCCTGGGGCAAGCTGGAGACCTTCCAACATGAAGGGGCAGTTGGTGAGAACTAACAGAAATGCTAGAAAAGTGAGGGATATAGCTGTGGCCCTTAGGGCTGAGGCCATAATTCAAATCTCATCTGTACACAGGGATTCAGGACATTTAACAATTAATAACAGGGGCTTTAGAAATCAGATGAATCTGAGCTTCCATTTTCTCACTATGTGACCTTGGACTGAACTTTTTACTTCTCTGACCTGTAGTTTCTTTGTGCAAAAAGTAAAAATGGTTATGAATAACCTAAAAGAAATTGTGAATACTAAATGTGATCATGTACATAAAGCCCCTCCTACAGAATCCTCATTATTTTCATCATTTTATATATAGCAGGTCTTCGCACCCAGGACCAGGGCAAACCTCACAGAGGTACCCCCACAGCATCCCACACCCAAAGATAGTCCCAGGGATCAGGCTAAATCGGATGAGTTGCTTAAAAGGGTGGCTAAAGCAGCCTGGGTGGGGACAAGCAAAGAACACAACCTGGCAGAGCAGCAGGGTGCGGGCAGGAAGCCAGGAGGAATGGGAGCAAATGGAAAGTGTGTTTCAAAAGATTTGAGGCCAGAAGATTAGGACTGGGGCTAAGTAATGCCAGGGTGGCATGAGCGGCAGGGTGTGGGTGGCTTCCACACAGTGCAGGTTCAGTAGTATAGAGATAAGTTTGAAAGCTTAATGCATGATATAGCATCATGCAGCTGGGCAAAGCACTGCCATCCAAGACCATGAGTGCCATCAAACAGGTACATAGGAGAATGTTCCCATGGAGTAGGACCAGCAGGAATAAAGCAGGCAGTGACTCCCCACTAGCTACTGGGCATGTTATGTGGGATGCCATTTTTGGTGTCAGGCTCATGGAGAAAAGTCAAACATCTAGTAGTCCACAGCCTGGAAGGAAACCCAAGGTCCACAGAGTATTCAGAAAAAGCTGCTGATGCCATATGACATCAAAGGTATGCTTAAATCTACATGCCCCTACACAGCATGGATAAAACCAATTCCCAACCCTGAAGGGACTTTGGCATATGTGGAGTTATACACTCTCCCCCTTTTAACTGGCTGAGGGAAAAGAGACCTATATCACAGGTCTAGGAAATAAACCAGCAATGACATTTCTGTCCAGGAGGAGGCAAGTAGAATGTAGCAATTCATACTAAAGTGTAAATGTCTGCTGAAGGCTTTTTAATCCTCAATGATCCCTCACTGACCCTGCTATCCCCATCCATTCTTCTTCATTTTGACAGCTGAGTTTTTCCCAAAACACAATTCTACTTCTCTTAAATGAGATGCTAAATACTTGATCTTCGTATAGCAAAAACACACTCATTTATTTTAGGTGGCTCTTTCTATATTTCCATTCTCACCAATAATAGTCAACATACTTGTGGTATATATATTTTTCTCACTGAAAAAAAAATCTCAGCTCATCCAGGATTTAGCTTCTTCCCTGGGCCACCTCCTCACCTTAACACTTACTGCCTTCTCTGTCCACATAGATAGTTCCAACTGACCTTTTATATGTATAGACTATCAACTCCTACAACTTCTTCCCTAATCTTAGTGGATAGAATCAAACTCTTTTTTTCCACATCTCAGAAAACTTTATTCATTCATACCCACATTTTTTAACTAACTATATTTTTTTACCTATTCACAAGTATCTCTCTCCCATTGAGCCCCTGGGAAAACTGCAAGCTATTAACTTTATGTCCCCAGCCCCTCACAATAATAGTTATTCATCAAATGGTTGCTGAATAAATTAATATATCTAAGCCAAAACTCAAGTGATCCAGAAATCCTTTTTTTCTAAACTCACCAAATCATGATCAAGTGAGGGAGAAAAGAGACTGTATATAACCAACCAGCTAACCCTCTTAATTTGATAAATATACCACAATCTTAGTAGACCTCAGTTGCTTCTGTATCTAGAGTGTCACTTATGTAATAATTAAGTATCTCTACATCATTTCTGCTAAAGCATTCATCTGGTGTATCATTTGCAAGCATAAAGATACTGGTATATTATTCTGGCCTACAGAGAAAAGTCACTAGTGCACAGATACACTAGTGGGGAAAATTCTAAGGTCCGGTATGAGTCAAAGACCATCTGCTTCTCAGGCCAACAGAGAAGGTCCAATACAGAAACAGAAAAAGGAAGAATGACATGGTAGACATAGCAAATGAACCCACACATTAGAAAACCCAGACTAATAAACACATAAAACAGAAGTGCCTTCATTTACTTGCTATTCGATAGTATTACCAAATTCTCTAGGAAAGTTCAGATGATTGACAATAAAAACCATAGATTTTTCTAGGTTTATATTTGTGCCCAGATTCTGCGAGTTGTCCATCGAAGATTGTTTTGAATAGTTTATGCTTCTATTTCAGCCCAAGTTCTGCTTCTGTGTGAAAAGGAAAATCTATTAATGTGATCCTCAATTTCCTGACCTCCAGGTTAAGATGGAACCATTTTAAAGGGTAACTATGTAAAATACGAAAGAAAGAGAGCAAGGTAAATGTAGGAATGGGGTGTGTTGTCCAACATTCATCCCACTACCTAACACCGTCCTGAGACCCACGAATCATGGGGCAAGTATAAATAAAGGATTATTGGAAGTGGAATTAGCTGAAACGGCACAATTGGAGTTTGTGAAAGACAGAGGAAATAAGAGCACCCTCTTCTCAAAGGGTAAAAAAGAAGGTGATAGAGAAAGCACAGTGGTGAGAAGTTTCCCACTTCAGGCACCAGATGGTGTCACTCACCCAGAGCATCCAAAAATAGAGAGAATCTGGAAAGAAGAGAAGAGGGTTGCCCTGAGCATATCAGAATGGGAATATATCGAGTATTTGGCAATTGGCATGAATAGACCATTTGTAAGTTCAGTTTTTTTTTTAATTTCTTTTTTCAGCTTAGTCTTTCAAAAAAAGACTCTTGGGAATATTGCGGTGGTGCTTGAGAGAGAAAGAGAGAGAGATCTCCTTTCCAGGGAAAATAAGTATTTCGGAAGCAGTGTAGTTGGAATTGTTTATAACCCAGAGAACTTTACTTTCACAGAGAGTGGCTGTCATTTTTCCTCTCGACACAAGACAGAAATAGACATGGTGGCTTACTTGGTCTGCCTAATCTGCGCTGCATAATTGCAAATATCAGACCAAGCCTCACAATTCAAGTGACCCTTTTTTACTAATATCTGAAGTGATTCCATTAACTGATGGTTTTAGAAAATTCAAAGAAGTGAATCACACCATGTAATACTATTTAATAGGAAGTAGTAAAAGTAATCATATATTCAGAAAACTGGAAATAATACACTGATAAATCCTCGGTATACAGTGGTCTGGAAAACAGTCTTAGTGCAGTAGATTCACTGCACAGATTCTGGAGCCAGAGTGCATGGGTTCAAATCTTGGTTTCATCATTTAGTTGCTGTATTGCTAACGAAAGGAGATGGAGAGGGGGATTTGATCTGTAACACTGTTCTGTTACCCACAAAGGCTAGGAGCAGAACTGTTAGGCAGGTGAATTTGCGGGATTTAGGGACGGCTGCCTGTATTCATATCTGTGGGTCTAATCAAGGCTACAACAACCAGGTCTCCCACCCATCCTCTCCCTCTACATTTGAACATTTTTCAAAATTGAGTTATAATTTCAGGAAAGTTTACAGGTAAATTTTACATTGAAGTTTACAAATCTTAAGTGCAGAGCTTGATGAATTTTCAAATACAGTGTACACTCACGTAACCACCAAATAAATAAGGTTGTAGGATATTTACGTTCTAGATTTTTACAGATGTAGGCTTCCTCATACCCCCTCCTAGTCAGTATCCTGTTCCCAAAGGTCACTACTATTTTTGACTTCTATCACCATGTTTTGGCTGCATTTGGGATTCATAAATGGAATCACACACTATGCTGTCTTTTGTCTCTGACTTATTTCACTCGACATTATGTCTGTGAGATTCATCAGTGCTATTGTATGTATCAGTAGTGGTTTTTTTCATTGCTGTGTATAATTGTATTATATAAATACAGCACAACTTACTTCTTTTTGTTTTTATTGGTTGTGAATATTCATGGGGTACAAAGCTGACCATTACCACTTGTGCCCAAGATGTGATGGTCAGATCAATACTGGCAGCATGCCCGTTACCACGAATTGTTATTATACCCCATGTCCCCCATCCAATTAATCCTCGACCTCCCTCCCCCTCCCCCTTTCTCCTACCCCATTTGTATCCCTAGGTCTGCTCTCTCCCTTTGCAAGTCCAACACACCACTGTGGTCTTTCTTTCCTTCCTCCTTTCTCTCTTAGCTCCCACTTATGAGTGAGCACATGTGGTATTTATCCCTCTGTGCTGTGCTTATTTCACTCAACATAAGTTTCTCCAAGCTCATCCATGCTGTTGCGAATGGTAGAATTTCATTCTTTTTCAGGGCAGAGTAGCATTGTGGTTTTGATGGACAGTTGGATTGTTTCCAATTTTGGACAATAATGAATGAATCTGTTCTGATCATTCTTGAATGTGTCGTTGTGAACCTAAACTCATTTCCGTCGAGTAGGATTGCTGGGTCATAGAGTAGAAATGTGTTCAGCTTTGGTATGTGCTGAAAGATAGTTTTGTGAAATGCTTTTACTAATTGGACACTCACGCTGATAGTATGCGTGAGTTCCAGTGGTTTTAGATCCTCGCCAGCAACAAGTATCACCAGCTTTTTGATGTTAGTCTTTCTGGTAGGTGGGTGGTGGTATCACATTGTGGTTTTAATTTCCATTTTTTCTAATTACTAATAATGTTGAACATCTCTCTTGATATGTTTTGGGGAGTCACTTAGATATCCTACTTTGTGAAGTCTCTTTAAGCCTTTTATCTATTTTTAGAGTTTATCTTTTTATAATTGATTTGTAGGAGTTTTAAAAAATACATTCTGAATTTGGGTTCGTTTTTGGATTTATGTATTACAAATATCTTCTCCTGGGTTTGCCATTTTTGCTCCATTACAGTGTCTTTTAATAAATTTTAATGAAGTCTAGTTTATCAATATTTTCCTTTATGATTAGTATATTTTGTGCCCTGTTTAAGAAATCTGTGCCTACCCCAATATCATGAAAATATTTTTCTTTGTTTCTAAAGTTCAATTGCTTTAGGTCATAACCTATGTTCCATCTCAAAAGAATTTTTTCTGTATGATGAAAGGTAGGGATCAAAGTTTACTTTTTTTTTTTATGACTCAACTTAAAGGTGCTGTCTGGCCAGGGTTTAATTAGGTTGAGGTTGGGGTTAGGCTTAAGCAGGAAATACTTACACCTAACACACTGATTACTTAAAATTATACTAGACATTGTTCTAAGCAATTTCCATGCAGTAATTCATTTAAGTCTTGAAAATTTACTTTTTAAATATAGATATCCAATCAACCCAGCACAAATCATTGAAAAGATCCTATGTTTCTCATTAAGTTCAGTATAAGTGAGTCATTTAGTTCAAAATATTTTTTAGCTTTACTTTCACATTTCTATTCTTTTAGCAGGAATGGAGTTTGAATTTTATGAAGTACTTTTTCTATGTCTATTGGAATGAGTCACCTCCTTAGAATAAAAGACTCTCCTATCACCCGGGAAATTCCAAGGTATTGGGAGCTCTGTGTCACACTTACATTCTTAGGATTAATTCAACTTAGTCATAAAATATTAACCCATTTATACATTATACATTGTTTTACTACTATTTTGTTTAGTAATTTTGCATATATACCCATGATAATACTGGCCTGTAATTTTCCTTTCTTATACTGATATTTCTGATTTTTGGTATCAAGGTTATTCTAATTTCATAAAATGAATTGGAGAGTCTATACTGTTTCTCAATTCTGGAAGGACTTATGATTGACACTATGTGTTTCTTAACATTTAATAGAACTCACCAGTGAAACTATCTTGGAACCAGAGTGCTTTGATTCTCACGGATATGCAGTAAGAGTGTATTGATTATGGAATCTCAAGAAATGAAAGAGATGCTGTTTGATATATACAGGTGAAAAAATTTGAGGTCTGGTAGGAGAAAACAAAATGACAAGAGTCATTTTGGCTAGAATTCACAGACTTTTACCAGTTTCTACCCAGAGGAATCTGTGACCATTTACCAGAGTTACTGTGCACCAGGAAAATGAAATATGAAGACCTTCTAGGGGCTGTTAGAAATTGGTTCTGAATTTATGCTCATTCTCAGGGACATAAATGATATGGTGGTCCACCAGTCAGAGTAGAGGTTCATAGACCTCATGTGATAGATGGAGTTTCAGCTCAATCCTAATGAGACTGAAGACTCAGAATGAATAGTGTAACTGATAGAATGTCCACACTGGTTTTCTGACATGTGGAGTGAGGGCCATTCTAGTAGGAAAAACAATACGAAGACTACTGGATCTGCACTTTCTGCCAAGACAATAAACCAAAAGCAGAAATTTATCCCTGGGGAGAGGCAGAGATTAACACAGCCTTCAGAGACTTGAGAAATGCAGAGGTGGTGATTCTTACCATAAATCTTTTGATCTGCCTATATCACTGGGGCAAAAGTCAGATGGGTTGTGAGAAATGACTGCAGATTATTACAAGCTTATTCAGGTGCTAAGGCCAAATAACAGCAAGTTTCGGATGTGCTGTCTTTCCTGGAAAAAATCTACACAGCTTCTGCTACCTGGTGTGCAGTTAATGACCTGGCAAATGCTTTATTCCCCACCTGAAACAAAAGGAGTTTGTATTTATATGGCAGAGACAACAATTTATCTCTATGGTATTATTCCATGGATGTGTAAAACTTTACTATATTGGCTGTAAATTCTCTTGTTCTTTCTCTCAATAGGATCCAGAGGAAGCTTGCTCATCCAATAGCTCACAGAACATGATGACGATTTATTATATAGACCCAATGATGTTAAATGGATCTGGTGAGTAAAAAGTATCAAGCACTCTAGATGCCTTAGCAAAACATAGAGATGCCAGAGCATGGGAGAAAAACTTTTAGAAAGCTTAGGGGCCTGCCATAATAAAAGAGTTTCTAGAAGTCTAATGATCTATGGAATGTTGGAATTTTTCTCTTAGAGACAAGATGCTGAAAGGTGCTCCATCCAAGACTAAGAAAGATACCCAATGTGTTGGATTTTGGAGGCCACATATGCTATATTCTGCCATATTTCTCTGGCCCACTTGCCAGATACTCCATAAAACTTTTCTACCAATACTAATATTTTGGGGTTAACATAATGTTTTGCCTATTGCCATGGATTACCACCAGACATTACCTCCATCCAGGTAACATGTTTTGTAGCAAAAGAAAAGTAGAGAAGGGCTTATGCCCACAGGATGCCCTGTCTTACTATATGCACTAACATACGGAAGCAGCTCGCTTGATAGAACAGTGGAATACTCAGCTGAATGCTTGGTTATGCTGCTAGCTGGAAGACACCATCTTCTAAGGTTGGGGTGCTGTCCTGCAGGATATGGAATATGCCTTAAACCAATGGCCAGTATAAGGCACTGTCTCCCTCACAGCCAGAATGCAAGGGTCTGAAAATCAAGGGACAGAGATAGGAATGACATCTAACTAACTTGAAGAATTTTTGCTTCCTGTTCCTGTGAGCTTGGGCTCAGTGGGTTTGGAGATCCTAGTACTCAAGAAAGGAATACTTCCACCAGCAAACACAGTCACAGTTGCAGTTAATTAGAAAGTGACCATTTTGACCTTCTCATGATGCTAACTAACAATCCAGAAAGAGCAAGACTGTACTGTTGAGTATACATAATGTACTTATTATCAGGGGAAAACTGAGCTTCTGCTACTCAGCAGGGGTCAAGAAATCTGTGTCTACAACCCAGGGAACTCACTGGGGTGCCTCTCAGGACTCCCTTGCCCAATAGACCTCAGTCATAAAGTACCATGGGTACAAAATAAAGAAAATACATGAAGAATTCAAATACTAGAGGAATGAAGGTTTGGGTCACTTCCCTAGTCAGACAACCCCATCCAGCTGAGGTGCTGGCAAGAGTAAGGGGGAATAGAATGGGCAGTAGAAGATGACAAATATATGATTCCCAATTTAGACCATAAAATCAGCCACCAAAGTGGGGACTAGGGCAATTATGTTTGTTACTAATTTGTTCCCTCATTTTCCTCTAGTATTTTATAGGAGAACATCGATAGTGGCTAATATTGTAGGTTTCAGGTGGAAATACAACTGAATTTACAGCATCTCTGGATGACATGGTAGCCGATAGACTTTGCTTGTCCCCTAAGATCAATACAAAGTCTCTTCACCAAGGTTAAGGCAAGTGTGGATGCTAAAACGTAATGATTTGAATATCAACAGACATACTCCATTCACTCTTCCACCCACATCCCACCCTGCTCCCTGCTGACCTACAGGAACGACAACAACCTGTTCCTTTGCCCTTTGGTTTCTGATTCACTTTGGCAGCAGGAAGCCCCTGCAGGAGAAAGGAGGGAGAAGAGACAGTGAGGTAGGTGTGTTTATTTTCCTGGCCCCCTCTCTCCATGGTTTCTTAGGGTGTGTTTGTCCTCCTGAGGCAGGAAGCTAGATAGAGACAAGAGCAAGAGGAGGAAACTAGTTACTTGCAAATGGGACAACTGGTACAACTGGTTCCCTGAGGATGGAGGCATGCACATGTGCAAAAGTGGCCACAGGAGACAGACAATTCCAGACAGGAAGCCCCTGCCCCATGTTGGGTGCCATTTGGTTGGACCAACAAGTTCCTACCAGCTAAGGTGCCATTCATTTGGCCTAATGAGTTTCCACCAGCTAGAGCACCAATCACTTTAACCAATAGGACAGAAACTACATTCAGGGTTCAACCAATGACCAAACAACACAAATCCAGTTAAGAGGACTTAAAACCCCCAGGAAGGTAACTATCGGGGCTCTTGACCCACTCTCTCACTTAAGCCTGCTCCATCCTCTCCAGAGAGTATTTTCACTTTGCCAAATACAACTGCTCTCTGCTTTTCATCTCTGGCATGTCTTGCCCAGTTCTTTGTCTGAGACACCAAGAACCCGGATTTAGCCAGCAGAACCTGGAATTTCCTTTAACATTCCCTCCACCAAAGGTCATTGCTTCTTTCTAGATCAGCCTTCCTATACCACCCTCTCCTTTTTACTCTGGCAATCACTCCCCCACCCCTCATCCCTTGGGCCAAATGTTGATATTAGACACAGGCTACTTCCCTCTTGTTTGTGGCTTCCCCAATCCTAATTTGAGGACATCATCTCCTTTCTGCTGTGACCCTGACTGCTGCAGGATGTTTATCTATCTTCCCCTTCCACCCACATTTCTGCAGAACTACCTTACAAATGATCCTAAGTGACTCTCTCCTCCCTTTCTTTTAGAGCACATGACAAAGAATCGTTTTATTCAGTTTAATCTTTCACAAGGGATTGGAGGTACTGTGTACATTGTGCTTTTTGCCCAACAAAAATCCCACAGGCAGGGAATTATAAAGGGCTTGGCTCTCTCCTCAGAAGAGGTAGGGAGGGAAGCAGGGATCAATACAAATTAATACCATTAAAACGTATTCTGTTATAAACATCCCTGGCTGGCAGTTTTCCTGCTTTCAGCCTGGCCGTGGATGCTCTGCCCCCACTCAGTGGCTTTATCCACACATACTTGGCAGTAAAAACCTAATCAAAGGAAGGCAGGTGCATTTCATCTCCAGTGTCAACCTTAATTGATCGGCTCCTGAAGCACAGTATTGGGAAAGATTCTGAAGCCTCATCCCAGCTTAGCAGCAAAGAGTCCTACAATCAATTAGTGATGCCTACCAGGAGAGGTGACCAGAGGAATAGAAGCCAAGAGCTGTGTATTTATTATTCCCCATTTAATCTCTCCCTCTGCCTAACCAGTATCTCCTTGCTTGGCTAGTTAACTCTTAGGTGTTCAAGAGGCCATTTCTCTCATGGGAAGAAACCAAATGGGAGGTTAGGGCAAGAACTATGGGCTTCAACTTCTAATACCCATTTATATGTAAGCGTGGCTGTTTTGTGCAAGTTTCTGCTCATACTGGCTGAATAGACATTGATGGGAAAAGAGAGATATTCTTTGTAGTCTCATAAACTTGCTATAACGTATTTACAGAGATTTCTGGCTTCAGTCTTTTTTGAAAGTATTATACTTGCATATTTTATGCTAACTTAACAGAAGAGGTACAGTGGCAAATAATGACTTTGTTCTAATTGAAGCATGAGATGAAGATGTCTTCACCCCCCTTTCAGCAATTGCCCTGCATCTGTTTTCCCAGGTCCTCAATGTCAGATTCAAGGAAACCTCCTATCTTTTGCTTGTGTCTAGCTCTGGGTCTAGCCCTACTCTTGAGCAGAAGAAGGAGCCCACAGCTTCAGCCTGCCATTCACTGAGACTCATGCAATGAGTTTTCATTCACGACTGGATGTATTTGTATCTGGTTTACCACTGAGCTGCCAGGCTGCTTTCCCAGCAGACCCAGGGTCCTAAATTTTGGTGGTTGTGATCATGAGCTTCAGTTTTCAGCACCAGGTTTCTGCTTTATTCCTTCTGCTCTTCCTGGGGATGGGGACTTAAGCCCCTCGCTTATAGGAAGGAGCCTTGCTACACCTTAAAAATCCTCTCAAATAATGACTCTACACCACAAGTCTCCTCTGTGTTCTCTGTACCTGAATTGAGCCCCGTTCCCTCATGGATGACCATTAGGTGTGCCTTAGACATCGGTATTATCTGTACCATTGCCTCTTCTTACAGTAAGTTCCACTGGCCCCTGTCTAAATCTCGATGGGTAAGTCTCATAACAGGTGAACATTCTGCTCTCCACACTCCACCTCCATGCTGCTGTGTGGAGTGCTATAGATGTGCACAATCTAAAACTTCAGAGCAGGAGTTGCCTCTAGGTGCCAGACAGGGCACAAAAGTGAGCTGTGCTGATCAGGTGGGAACTGTGCAAACAGGCGAATTCATGCCCAGTGAAAGAGGGGCCGACACAACTCAACCTTTGCCACCTGAAGCCAGAAATCTAGATGATGTGATGCCTCACAAATTGTTAATGGTGTCAACTAACTCATGGCTTTTTTTTTTTAATGTTTATCTTTTAAATTTTATTTATATTTAATGTTATTTATTTTTAAATTTTATTTATATTTATAAATTTTAAAAATTCTATTATATTAATATGTTTTATTTATATTTATCTATAGTACAGTGTGTTGTTTCTTTTTTTCTTTTTTTTAAATTCTATTTTATTTATATTTAGTTTTGTGGGATACAGGGTGTTGTTTTTTGTTTGTTTGATTGTTTGTTTGTTTGTTTGTTTTAATTTTATTTTGTCGATATACATTGTGGTTGGTCATTGTAGCCCCTTACCAAAACCTCCATCCCTCCTCCCTCTCCTCCCTCCCCCCCAACACTGACCTTTCTGTTTGCTTGTCGTATCAACTTCAAGTAATTGTAGTTGTTATATCTTCTCCCCCCCCCCCGGGGTTTTTTTTTCGTGTGTGTGTGTGTGAATTTATATATTAATTTTTAGCTCCCACCAATCAGTGAGAACATGTGGTATTTCTCTTTCTGTGCCTGACTTGTTTCACTTAATATAATTCTCTCAAGGTCCATCCATGTTGTTGCAAATGGCAGTATTTCATTCGTTTTTATAGCTGAATAGTATTCCATTGTGTAGATGTACCCCATTTTCTGTATCCACTCATCTGATGATGGACATTTGGACTGGTTCCAACACTTGGCTGTTGTATAGAGTGCTGCGATGAACATTGGGGAACAGGTATACCTTCGACTTGATGATTTCCATTCCTCTGGGTATATTCCCAACAGTGGGATAGCTGGGTCGTATGGTAGATCTATCTGTAATTGTTTGAGGAACCTCCATACCATTTTCCATAGAGGCTGAACCATTTTGCAGTCCCACCAACAATGTATGAGAGTTCCTTTTTCTCGGCAACCTCGCCAGCATTTATCGTTCAGAGTCTTTTGGATTTTAGCCATCCTAACTGGGGTTAGATGGTATCTCAGTGTGGTTTTGATTTGCATTTCCTGGATGCTGAGTGATGTTGAGCATTTTTTCATATGTCTGTTGGCCATTTGTATATCTTCCTCAGAGAAATGCCTGCTTAGCTCTTTTGCCCATTTTTTAATTGGGTTGCTTGTTTTCTTCTTGTAAAGTTGTTTGAGTTCCTTATATATTCTGGATATTAATCCATTGTCAGATGTATATTTTGCAAATATTTTCTCCCACTCTGTTGGTTGTCTTTTAACTCTGTTAATTGTTTCTTTTGCTGTGCAGAAGCTTTTTAGTTTGATATAATCCCATTTGTTTATTTTTCCTTTGGTTGCCCGTGCTTTTGGGGTCGTATTCATGAAGTCTGTGCCCAGTCCTATTTCCTGAAGTGTTTCTCCTATGTTTTCTTTAAGAAGTTGTATTGTTTCAGGGTGTATATTAAAATCCTTAATCGATTTTGAGTTGATTTTAGTATACGGTGAGAGGTATGGATCTAGTTTCATTCTCCTGAATATGGATATCCAGTTATCCCAGCACCATTTGCTGAAGAGGCAGTCCCTCCCCCAGTGAATAGGCTTGGTGCCTTTGTCAAAGATCAGATGGCAGTAAGTGTATGGGTTGATTTCTGGATTCTCTATTCAATTCCATTGGTCAGTGTGTCTGTTTTTATGCCAGTACCATACTGTTTTGGTTATTATAGCTTTATAGTATAGCTTAAAGTCAGGTAGTGTTATGCCTCCAGCTTTATTTTTTTTTTGCTCAGCATTGCTTTGGCTATGCGTGGTCTTTTATTATTCCATATAAATGTCTGGATAGTTTTTTCTATTTCTGAGAAAAATGTCTTTGGAATTTTGATGGGGATTGCATTGAATTTGTATATCACTTTGGGTAGTATGGACATTTTCACTATGTTGATTCTTCCAATCCAAGAGCATGGGATATCTTTCCATCTTCTTGTATCCTCTCTAATTTCTCTCAGCAGTGGTTTGTAGTTCTCATTATAGAGATTTTTCACCTCCTTGGTTAACTCAATTCCTAAGTATTTTATTTTTTTGGTGGCTATTGTAAATGGGCAGGCTTTCTTGACTTCTCTTTCTGCATGTTCACTACTGGAGAAAAGAAATGCTACTGATTTTTGTGTGTTGATTTTGTATCCTGCTACTGTGCTGAAATCATTTATCAATTCCAGAGTTTTTTTGTAGAGGCTTTAGGCTGTTCGATATATAGGATCATGTCATCTGCAAACAGGGACAGTTTGACTTCATCTTTTCCAATCTGGATGCCCTTCATTTCCTTCTCTTCTCTGACTGCTTTGGCTAGTACTTCCAACTCTATGTTGAAAAGGAGTGGTAAGAGTGGGCATCCTTGTCTAGTTCCTGTTCTTAAAGGAAAAGCTTTCAGCTTTTCCCCGTTCAGGATGATGTTGGCAGTGGTTTTGCCATATATGGCTTTAATTATGTTGAGATACTTTCCCTCTATACCTACCTTATAGAGGGTCTTTGTCATGAATGAGTGCTGAACTTTATCAAATGCTTATTCAGCATCTATAGAGATGATCATATGGTCCTTGTGTTTGACTTTATTAATATGGTGTATCACATTTATTGATTACCGTATGTTGAACCAACCTTGCATCCCTGGGATGAATCCCACTTGATCGTGGTGAATAATTTTATGTATGTGTTGCTGTATTCTGTTTGCTAGTATTTTAGTGAGGATGTTTGCATCTATATTCATCAAGGATATCAGCCTGTAGTTTTCGTTTTTGGTTATATCTTTACCTGGTTTTGGTATCAGGATGATGTTTGCTTCATAGAATGAGTTTGAGAGATTTGCGTCTGTTTCAATCTTTTGGAATAGTTTGTAAAGAATCGGTGTCAATTCCTCTTTGAATGTTTGGTAAAATTCTGCTGTGAATCCATCTGGTCCTGGGCTTTTCATTGTTGGGAGCTTTCTGATAACAGCTTCAATCTCCTTTATTGTTATTGGTCAGTTCAGATTTTCTACATCTTCATGGCTCAGTTTTGGGAGCTTGTGTGTGTCCAGAAATTTATCCATTTCCTCCAGGTTTTCAAATTTGTTGGCGTATAGTTGTTTATAGTAGTCTCGAATGATTCCT
Source organism: Cynocephalus volans (assembly GCF_027409185.1). Taxonomy (NCBI): domain Eukaryota; kingdom Metazoa; phylum Chordata; class Mammalia; order Dermoptera; family Cynocephalidae; genus Cynocephalus; species Cynocephalus volans. The sequence continues at coordinate 51,627,962 of NC_084462.1, forward strand.
TGTATTTCAGTTGATGAATCAGTTGTAATATTGCATTTTTCATTTCTAATTTTTGTTATTTGAGTCTTCTCTCTTCTTTTTTTGTTAGCCATGCTAATGGTTTGTCAATTTTATTTATCTTTTCAAAAAACCAACTTTTTGATTCATTGATCTTTTGTATTGTTTTTTGGTTTTCAATTTCATTCAGTTCTGCTCTGATCTTAATGATTTCTTTCCGTCTGCTAACTTTAGGTTTGGATTGTTCTTGTTTTTCTAGTTCTTTAAGGTGAAGTGTTAGGTTGTTCACTTGCCATCTTTCCATTCTTCTGAGGTGAGCATTTAATGCAATAAGTCTCCCCCTTAATACTGCTTTTGCAGTATCCTACAGGTTTTGGTATGATGTATCATTATTTTCATTAGTTTCAATAAATTTTTTGATTTCCTGCTTGATTTCCTCTTGGACCCATATGTCATTAAGTAGAATGCTGTTTAATTTCCATGTGTTTGTATAGTTTCCAGAGTTTCGTTTGTTATTAATTTCTAGTTTTAATCCATTGTGGTCTGAGAAGATACATGGGATAATTCCAATTTTTTTGAATTTATTGAGTCTTGATTTATGACCTAATATTTGATCTATCCTGGAGAATGATCCATGTGCTGATGAGAAGAATGAATATTCTGAGGTTGTTGGATGGAATGTTCTATAGATATCTGCCAATTCCAATGGTCTAGAGTATTGTTTAGATCTTGTGTTTCTCTACTGATTCTTTGCCAGATGATCTGTCTAATATTGACAGTGGGGTGTTCTGGTCCCCTGCTATTATGGTATTAGTGTCTATTTCCTTCTTTAGTTCTAATAGAGTTTGTTTTATAAATCTGGCTGCTCTGACATTGGGTGCGTATATATTTATGACTGTTATGTCTTCTTGATGGATCAACCCTTTTATCATTAAGTAGTGTCCTCATTGTCTCTTTTTATGGTTTTTAATTGAAAGTCTATTTTGTCAGATATAAGAATAGTTACTACAGCTCGTTTTTCTTTTCTGTTTGCATGGTAAATCTTTTTCCATCCTTTCAGTCTTAGTCTGCGTGAATCTTTATGGGTGAGGTGGGTCTCTTGTAGGCAGCATATAGTTGAGTCCTCCTTTTTGATCCAGTCAGCCAGTCTGTGTCTTTTGATGGGGGAATTTAAGCCTTTTACATTAAGAGTTGTTATTGAAAAGTGTTGATTTATTCCTAGCATTTTATTGGTTGTTTGGGTGTCTTAGGTGTCTTTTGTTCCTTGCTTTCTGATTTACTGTTGGGTTTCTGTGTTTGTTGGTTCCTTAGGTTGTAGATAGCGTTTTTGTTTGTTTGTTTTCTCTTCATGAATGCCATTTTTATTATACTAGTGGGTTTAGATTTTTCTTGGGTTTTTATGGCAGTGGTAGTTATTTTTCAGGAACCAAACCCAGTACTCCCTTGAGAATTTCTTCTAAGGGTGGTCGTGTGGTAGTGAATGCCCGCAGTTTTTGTTTGTCTGAGAAATATACTATTTGCCCTTCATTTTGGAAGGATAGCCTTGCAGGGTAGAGTATTCTTGGCTGGCAATCTTTGTCTTTTAGTATTTTGAATATATCATCCCATTCCTTTCTAGCTTTTAGGGTTTGTGATGAAAAGTCTGATGTTAGCCTGATTGGGGCTCCCTTATAGGTGATTTGACACTTCTCTCTTGCAGCTTTTAAGATTCTCTCTTTGTCTCTGAGTGTTGCCAGTTTGACTATAACATGTCTTGGAGAAGGCCTTTTTGGGTTGAATATGTTTGGAGATCATTGAGCTTCCTGGATCTGAAGATCTGTGATTTTTCCTATACCTGGGAAGTTTTCTGCCACTATTTTGTTGAATATGTTTTCAATGCAATCTCCGTTTTCCTCCCCTTCTGGAATACCCATGACTCGGATATTTGAGCACTTAAGGTTGTCTGATATCTCTCTCAGATTTTCTTCAATGTCTTTGATTCTTTTTTCTTTTTTCTTTTGTCTGCTTGTGTTATTTCAAACAGCCCATCTTCAAGTTCAGAAGTTCTCTCTTCAACTTCGACAAGCCTGCTGGTTAAACTCTCCGTTGTGTTTTTTATTTTGCTGAATTACCTCTTCAGTTCAGCAAGTTCTGCTACATCTTTTTTCAGGACATTGATTTCCTTGTACATTTCCTCTTTCAGGTCCTGTATACTTTTCCTCATTTCATCATGATGTCTAGCTGAGTTTTCTTGTATCTCATTCAGTTTCCTTAGAATTATCACTCGAAATTCCTTATCAGTCATCTCAAGGGCTTCTTGTTCTATAGGATCTAGAGTTTGAGTTTTACTAACTTTTGTGGTGTACTTTCTTCATTTTTTGTATTTCTGGTATCTTTTTTTTGATGTTTATTCATTGTGGCAGGGGGTTTCACAGTCCACCGGTTTGAGACTATTGACTGACTATGATGTTGCTGTGGTTGCCAATTTGGTATGGCTACCTCTGTGACTGCTCAGTTGGCCTCTAGTGCCTTGTGTGTGTGGTTACCTCGAGTCTTGGGCCTCTCCGGGGAGCCACCTCTCTCATCAGCTTGGACTCTGCTGGGCTGCTGGATCATGGGCGGTACCGCAGGGTGTGTGGTCTGTGCTGAGCTTCCACTACCCATGCAGGACTTCTTCCTGTTCCATGCACTCTGGCCCGGGCTCCTGGATCACACAGTGGTGGCCCCACAGGGTGTGTGGTTTCTGTCAAGTCTCCGCCTCCCTAGCCGGACGTCTCCCCACTCTGTGCACACTAGGCTGGGATGGGACATGTCTTCTGCAACCCTTGTCTTTCAGCCGGGCCTTCAAGACCCTGTTTGGCACCACCTTGCCCAGGAAGTCTACCAGGTTTCTTCTAGGCACAGACAACCGGTCGCTCTGGGTGCCTTTGTAGCACTGTGTAGATCTTTTCAGGACTTATCACCTTCCTCCTGGTATTGCAGTTATTTGTGTACTTGTCTTATCTCCCACACCAGAGCGTGAGCTCCTTGGGGGAGTAGCCCACAGCACACGGTTTACCTTTGAATCCCCCTGGTGTGGACCAACTCTGGTGCCCGCCTGCAGTCAGCTCTCTGGCAGGTTCAAGTGAACTTGCGAATGCTCCGACCGCACTATTCCTAACCAGAAATCGGTTAGGTGTTTTTCCGAACTGGTGGCCGCAGAGATGGTATATGCCTCCCGGTAACAGAAAGTTTACCCGGGGCCAGAGCCCAGGGTGCAGTGGAGTGACAGTGGGCCCAGCCCATACTTCCTTACCCTCCTGACACTGGCCAGGGATGCCCCATGCCACCAGCCCCACCAGAGAACCACAGAGGGAGTGGGAGGGGAGGCCAGCCCATGGGCAAGCAAGTGGGAAGGCTCAGTGAGGAGCCGAGCTGGGCGACGAGGATAGGCCTGGCCGAGCTGGGCCGGAGCTGCCACCACCTGAGAAAATGGAGGCAGCCCCAGGGCCGGTGAGTGGCCTGGTGGGGCAGGTGTAAGCCGGGCGGGTGTCCACCCCCCAAGCAGGGCCGGGCCGGGGGTCACTCACGGGGCTGGGCTGGGCCGGGTGGCTCCCTCTCTGCCTCTGTGTTGTCGCCGTCCCTGTCCTCGGCCGCCGCCACCTCCTCGAGCTACTCACTCGGTCCTGTGGCATGGCTCGGGCGCTCCCAGGAATCTTCTTTTATGCCAGCATGAAACCTCGAATCCTGAATAGGGCAGCTGGCCGCTGCAGCTAAAAAACAGTTCTTTTCCTGCTCCACACTTCAAAGCTGTTGCCTGTAAACGAGGCAGCCTCTCCTGCCAAGGGCAAAGTGGTGGTCAGTCCCCACGACCAGCCACCAGCAGTGATCCTCCCTTAAGAGACGGCAAGAGGAAGGTGCACAAGTTTCCCGGCTGCCTAAGGCCCAGTGGCCACCTTTTCCACCTCAGCAACTCAGCGCCAACCACCGCAGCCATCGATATCTTAACTCGTGGGTTTTTAAACACTGATTTAATCCACACTTCATCAGTTTGTGATTTCACTTTAAAGTAAGAAGGTAAAAGGTAATTTTCTAGTAATAGACTGATCCTTTATCTTTCTATATTACAGCTTAACAGTTCTTTCCAATGACTTGAGCTGTTTGCACAGAGTGGACAGCTGCTAGTGAATTTCTCTATATACAAAAGGGAACATATTTGAAAAAACAAAACTCGTTCTTGGCTGGGTAGCATTAAACACTAATTTAAAATAAAACTTTATTTCAAGCTACATTTAGTCCCTAAGAAATGAGATGAAAAGAGACCAAATGAATCAGCCAGACAATCCCAGCCTTTTAATCACAAGCATCACTATTGTTAATTGAATACTCAAAGCACATTGGCTCCACTCCCTGAGGTACACTAAAACAAATATACAATGCATGTCTCCTTAAGATTTCATGTGATCAAAATTAAAAGTACCCATAAATTGCAGCAAAAGCAGAGTATGACATCTACATAGAAGACTGAAACCTTGTAGTGGAGATAATAACATTATTCACTAAATCATAGAGGTTCAGAACCAGAAGGGGTTTTATGACTACAGGTTTTTCAACAAAACTTAGAGAGTCTGACTGTCAATGCTCTTGAGCAACATAATGAGGGTAAACCTGAGACCACCAGACTGTACATGTGAGTTATCTGGAATCTATTATTTGTTGCTAATTGGGTTGTATTAGAGTCAGCTGATTTGGTCATTAAGACCATCAAAGTAACCAGATGTTTCCATTAATTGCTTGGCTTGGCAATTGATCTGAACTTTTTATAATATAGTTGTTTCATTGGTGCTTTTTGATTTGGTTTCCAAGGTAGAGATGTTGACAGTAAGTAAAATATTCAGCATTTGTGGAAAATGTCCCTGGGCCCTTTCCTGCCAGAGAGTCCTGAATTTCATCTTTTCATACTTATAGGGGAGAAGAATGTGAAAAAGCTAAGTTTGGGCACAGATAGACAAATTGTAGGGAGCTAATTCCATTGTGTGGTCCACCTGTAAATGAATATTAATCAGAACAGGAAGTGAATGTGAAAAAGCAAGCATCTGTCTTTGAAGTTCGGCTGAATCCTTTTCAAAAAAACTTTTGTTCAAAAACATGACTAAGAACATTCTGAGTGAATCCCATGTGTATATTGATTAACTTCTGAGTACATATTTTGGCCCATCATACTACAAGTGTCTTTAGTTGGCTGTGTGTAAGACAGGGCTATAATATACAAAAATGTTTTAAAGAATTATATTTCAAGATATAAATTTTGCCTCATTGTAATAACAGATTTGTGTAGTATTGGCCCTGGTTGAAACAAATCCTGAATTTAATATTTTAAAAAAGAATTAAAGAAGACAAATCTTAACAATATTAAAATGTGAGGAAGCTTTAAAGCTATAAAAATATATTGGCCACTAGGGTGATGCACAGACCAAAAGAATATGTTAATCACTTGTTTTAAAAAATGAGTTAAAAAATAAAGTCATAAATGGTTTGATAATGTTTTACTTTTGGTTTTCCTTTTCCATTTTTGTCTCATTCATTCAAAAAATTTTTAATTCCCCAAAATATACCTCCCTGCTGTTCTAAACGTGAGCATTGGCATTCCTCTGGGAGCTTACTAGATATGCTGACTCAGCCCCTCGGAGATCTGCATTTTGCCAGATCTCCAGGTAATTTGTATACACAAAAAAATTTTGATAAGTACTAGTCTAAAAGGCTCTAAGACAAACATAAAAAATAAAATTGGAGGGCTGGATGGTTAGATCAGTTGCTTTGGCCCCTGACCTCAAGTAACGCATATTCTTGGGAGCAAAATGGATCAAATAAACAGGTAAGTATGGTATAAGTATCAAAACATGTACAAAGCATTATGGGAACATAGAGAGAAAAGTGTTTAACTTACAGGACACAATCCATTGAACAGGTAGAGAAATTAGAGTTGTATTTTGAAGATCCAGTAAAGAAGAGTGAAAGGCATTCCCAGCAGAGAAAGTGTGTGATGTTTGGAGACTGGAGTCTTCTTTGTTCAGTGGACTGGTGATGTTTGAACCAGGAGGCAGCAATGGGGTGAGGACAGTAAGACAGCATCCATTGCAGGACCTAGAAGCAGAGTGTGAGCTTGGCCCTGGTGAGAGCGAGCAGACATCAGAGCTTTGAAGAAGGGGCATGACTTGATCACACTTCTATTTCAGAAACACTGTGTGCAGTGTACATAGGCCACACAAATGAGGAAAAGACCAGGGAGCAGGCTGTTGCCAGGCCCACATTCAGGAGGTAGGAACTCAAAGAAAGGGAGGATTTTAGAGAATGCTGGAGGGTGGAATTAATTGGGTGTGAATTTGACCCCTGAGATCCATTTTACTGGGGCATTTTTAATACCAATAGCACTCTGAAATGATGAACATTCACTATATGGTTTTAGAATTTTTATACCTTCCTAATATTCACAAGGAAATTCATTTGTGACACGTTTTTCTATCTTTCTCAATTAAGAGTCCATTTTTACCATTTTTATGAGGATTATATTTCCCACAAAGATCATCTCCATCACTTCTCAGTCCAGTTGCATTACATTCAGCATGTAAGAGCTGAATCAGTTGATTCTCTTCTAGACATTTTCTTTGTCATTAGGTAGGATCTATCCCATCAAGCAAGAAGCAAGGGAAAACAAACGCTATTGTATTTCCAACCATAAAAAGGACATCACAGTTTATCCAGATATAAATAAAATAAGCAACAAAAATGATCAACAAAAAATTTTAAACAATGCTAATTCTCATTGACTTAGATTTTGTATCTGGAAAGATTAATTAATTAATCAATTAAGCATACTTTTATTGAGCTTGTCTATGTGGACTTTGCACAGAGCCATGGATGTTGGTAGAAAAAGAAGTACAGTAAGATGCTCTGCTGTTACAAAGTATGGATTATGGACACACACATGTTGTATTAGTCCATTTGTGTTGCTATAACAGAAATACCTGAGACTGGGTAATTTATAAAGAACAGAGGTTTATTTGCTTACAATTCTGGGATAGCTGCACCGGGCACTGGCCTCAGGCTGCTTCTACTCATGGCAGAAAGTGGCAGGCAGCTGGCAGGTACAAGCAGATCACACGGTGAGAGGAAGCAAGAGAGAGAGAGAGGGGAGGTGCCAGGGTCTTTTAGATAATCAGCTCTCACAGGAACTAATAGAGCGAGATCTCACTCACTAATCCCCCCACCTAGGGAGAGCATTAACCCATTCATGAGGGATCCACCCCCATGACGCAATCAGTTTCCAACACTGCCACATTGGGCTTCAAATTTCCACATGAGTTCTGAGGGGATGATACATCCAAACATCATCACATGTATATGACCACTCTTAGAGGTAGAGATGCAGGCTTCAGAGCAAGACTGGGTTCAAATGCCAGCTGTTCCACTTACTGACTGTGTGACCTTTGTTAAATTATTTAAACTCTGTAAACCTTGGTTTCTCTACCTAAAAAATGTAAATAACATGTTGTAAGTATTAAATGAGTTAAAACATGTGAAACATGTAGAATGGTGTCTGACCTACAATGAGAGCTCAGTGTTAGCCATTACTGTCATCATTAGGAGATACATTGGGACCACAAGAGGAAAGCCTACCAATTCCCACAGAAACGTTAGAAGATGACATTTGAATCAAGCCCTGAAAGTTGACCAGACAATCTCCCAGTGGACAAGATAGGAGGAAGAGGGATGTGAAAAGAAGGAGCAGTCTAAGCAAGAGCATAGTGTGCTCTTACAATTTCATAAGTTGAATGGTCTAAGAGTATAGGAGACAGATGATGAGGGGACAAGGATGAGCAGCTTTGCTAGGGCCATTGAACAGGGAATGGAGAAGAGGGGGTGGATTGTAAAGAAGAGTAAAGCCATAGGACTTGCACGTACTAAGTGTGGTGGATGAGCTAAGTGCAGTCTTCATGCTGATTCCCAGACTTCTCACAGGAGACAGATTTTAAGGCATGATGGTAAATTAAATTTTAGACATATTGACTTTGCGAGCATGTGAGACGTGCAGGTGGAAAGGGCCTAAGCAGTTGCATAAAGTTGTGGCACATCATAAGAGCTCAATAAACATTGCTGAGTAAAATAAACTAGAGCACGTGAGAGAAAGATCTGGGCTGGAGATAGACTTTATCTCAAAATGTTAATGCATGGACAATTTTTTTTTACAGGTGTCTGTGGACATTTTTAACTCATTTATTTTTCAAATTAAAAAAAACTATTGTTAATTAGCGACCCCATCCCATTAACCAGAGATAACTCCTGTTAAAATTCCATTGTATGACTTTTCAAATTTTTTATGATGAAATTTACATAAACATATTTTTATAAAATTTGGTCATAATATCTATAATGTTTTGTACCCTGCCTCTTTCTATTAGCAACCTAGAGACAACTATATATGTCTCTATAAATAAATACACATGACTATTTTAATGGCTGCCATCTATATCTTTGCACACATATCCCATTGTACACTATCCCATATAAAAGGAGTCCCCCCTTTTTTGATATTAAGAACAATAAAGTAAGATCCTTGTAAAAAACATTTTGCTTCACATGTCCAATTATTTCCTAAGGATAATTTCCTAGGGTAAATTCCTAGAAGTGAAATTTCTGGTTTAAAGGAATGGCCCATTTAAAATTAGATAGTCATGCCAAATTGTCCTCCAAAAGTATTCACAAATTTATCTTACCAAAAACAATACAAAAGAATGGCAGTCTTCATCCCTAGCCTACTGTCCTCATCAACACTAGCTTTGAAACATCAGTTTATGATAAGAAAGGTAAACATACTTATCATTTCCTTTGTGGTGAAAACATTTAAATTCCATTCTTTTAGAAATTTTGAAATATGTGCATATATTAACTACAGTCACCATGCTGTGCAATAGATCATCAGAACCTACTCCTCCTGTCTAACTGAAACTTTGCTCCCTTTGACCAACATCTCCCTTTCCCCCACCTGCCCCTCCTCAGCCTCTGGTACCCTCCTTCTACTCTCTACAAACATGAGTTCAACTTTTTTAGATTTCACATATGAATGAATTCATGTGGTATTTTTCTTTCTGTACCTGGCTTATTTCACTTAGCGTAACGTCCTCTAGATCCATCTATGTTCCACAATGTATTCATGTATCAAAACATCACATTGTACCCCATAAATATTTACAATTATTTTTGCCAGCTAAAAATAAAATTAAATATAAAAGAAAGGTAAGCAAAGTCCTGGTCTCAAAGAGACTTGTAAATCAGGAGAGAGATATATACATGGGTGTTTTGAGGAGTCTTTGTCTTTCGGGTGTTATTTGAAACCATGAGGTGGGTAAGAGTGTCCCAATGCAAATGTGTAGAGTGAGAAGGAAAGTAAGCCTAGGACTGACCAAAACCCTATAATCAAAGGGACTGATAAAGGAAGAGGTGTCAATGGAAAAGATTAGGAGAAATTAGTCAAAGGAGAGTCAGCCAGAGACACTGGAGACATGAGAGCAAGTTCTCTAAGCCAAGAGGTCTATGTCTTCCATAAGTTGCCATCGCTTACTTCAGAGTTAATTTCAAGTCAGTGATTCCTCTAAGACCTCTGTTGACCTTATTAACCAGGGTCAGGTAGGGCCATAGAAAGTAATTAACTCTATATTCTAGACATTTTCAGAAAAGTTAGGATATGCATTTATCTTTCAAGTTATGTACCCCAAAGCAATCTGAGCTTTGTGGAATTCCTATTAATGCTTCTAGATGAACCCCACAGTTAAAGAGCTTAATCTCACATTGTCAAATAAAAAAGTCGATCTCATTCTGTTAAAGTACAACTAAAGATGCAGATATGTAAATACAAGGGGACTTCAAGCAGTTTGTGGAAAATGGAATTAAAAGATAAAAATAAAAATATAAACTATATTCTCAACATAAACTTCATCAAGTTCAAGACACTTTTGTAAGTGATGGTAAAAGCCACGTAATCCATCCCTAAAGAACTGAGGGTCCTGGGAATTTAACCAAGTCAATGCAGTCTTTTTTACACTATTAATAAAAGAAAAATGGGTTCCCTTTAAAGAGTTTTTAAGATTAAGAAACAAAAAGAAGTCAGAAAGAGCCGAATCAGGACTGTAAGGTAGATGCCTAAAAATTTCTCATTGAAACTCATGAAATTGTCCTTGTTTGAAGGGAGAAATGAGCAAGAGCATTGTCATGGTGAAGGACTCTGGTGGAGCTTTCCCAGGCTTTTTTCTGCTAAAGCTTTGGCTAACTTTCTGAAAACATTCTCACAATATGCAGATGTTACCTTTCTTTGGCCCTCCAGAATGTCAACAAGCAAAATGCCTTGAGCATCTCAAAAAAACTGTTGCTATGACCTTTGTTCTTAAGTGGTCCACTTTTGCTTTGACTGGACCACTTCTGCCTGTTAGTAGCTATTGCTTTGGCTGTGCTATGTCTTCAGGATGGGACTGGAAAAGCCATGTGTCATCTCCTGTTACAATTCCTTGAAGAAATGCTTCAGGATCTTGATTTCATTTGCTTAAAATTTCCATTGAAATCTCTGCTCTTGTCTGCAGCTGATCTGGGTGCAACAGTTTTAGCAGCCATCTCGTAGAAAGTTTGCTCAACTATAATTCTTCAGTCAGAATTGTGTAAGCTGAACCAATTAAGATGTCTGTGGTGCTGGCTATTCTTTCCATTGTTAATCATCAGCCCTCTTCAATTAGGGCAAAAACAAGATTAATTTTTTCCTAGCAATTTGATGTGGATGGTCTGCTGCTGTGAGCTTCATCTTCAACATCATCTCACCCCTTCTTAAAACAAGTTCTCCATTTGAAAACCGCTGTCTTCTTTGGGGGCCTTGTTCCCAATAAGCCTTTTGTAAAGCATCAATGATTTCACCATTTTCCCACCCAAGCTTCATCATAAATGTCATGTTTGTTCTTGCTTCAATTTAGCAGAATGCATGTTGCTCTGATAGGGGCTGTTTTCAAACTGAGTCTTATTCTTCTTAGTGCCTTAAACTACATCCTGTTCAGACATGATATAACAAGTTAGTATAAGTTTATTTTGGTGCAACAAATTTTTGAAATGTATACATAGTTTTTTCATAATTCACATTTCCCATGACCTTTTTGAAGACTCCTCATTTTAGAGATAACGAATGAAAACATGATCAAGAAATGCAACAAAATTAAAACTTCAAAATAAATCAAAAATTTTTCCTTATTTATATACTTTTCAATTTCTATGGGGTAAGGCATCCGTTCATGTTAAAAATATATATAAGAATCAGATAAACCTGGCTTTTTTCACTCAATCTGAGATTTGAAAGCCATTACTAGTTAACCTTCCCAGACCCTGAAATAGAATAAGGATTCTTTAAAAACTATATAATGTGGCATAACAAGAGCAATGCCAAAACAGCATAAAGAAATTTAAACATCTTTAAAAAAAAATTTTCCCTCAAGTGTAGGCAAAGCTCTCTTTGGCTGAATATTTTTAGCAACTAACAAGTCTTTCAATCAGAAGTTCTTATAAGGTATATTAGCAACTACCTGACTCCTAGAACAGTGAATAACAACTTCTTAATAAATAACATTATGGTTGTAACATTACAATAAATTGCAGGATTTTCTGTAATTTTCAAAGTAAAGAGATTCAGCTTGTCTTCTAAAAATATTTCTTTCTCAGTTATTCTTCTAAAAGGAGAAACTGTGCTAGTGGACAGTGAGAGAAAGAAGTATGGAAATTTCATTATCCTTGCCAGTCTAAGAAAAATGTAATTAATGCATGCTTTAAATTGCCCATATATGATAATCAGCTATCATCCCTGTTTTACAACTCTTGACAAAGTTGTCAAGACAACAGAAAAATGTTCTCAAGTATGCAAAGGCTGAGAAAACACACCCATATACTCATCCTAGGAAAACAAAAAAGGAAGAAACCTTACTTCAAACATAGTACATCTTATTATAAGATTAATTTAAGTTAAGAACACAGAAACAGTGTGGTCTAGTGGAAAAGGATCAGTAGTTAGTATCATAACAAATTAAAGTAACTGTAAATCATGTAATTAAAATACGACTACAAAATGAAGCCAGCAAAAATATTCATGAAAGATAAAACATATAATATGAATATTATAATTTAATAATAATTATCTGAGTCACAAATTCCCAAAAGCCCCTCAGATGAAAATTCCAATTCCTCTAAAGAAAGCAGGGACTAGCTCTTTCCTCTGGGGCTGACAACTACAAGATATCCCAGCTCTCCAGGCCATGGGATAGTGTTTTGACAAAGAAAATGGCTACAGAGATGTATATTCCACTTGCAAGCCTGCCCAGAAAGCCCACTCTGCAATTTTCTTCTCTCTCTCACTCTTCCCCCACCCCCAGACTGGGGGTGAACACTCAAGGCAGCTTTGGATTTCACAGGTTGAAGATAGCAGGGCCCTCATCAGTCTGGATTCCTAACTGACTGCATGGAGCAGAATGTACCCAACCCACCTGCATCTCTCCACAGATGAACTTTACATGAGTGAAACATAAGCTTCTTTACATGCTAAGCCACTGAGACATTGGATTTTAATTTTCTACAACAGCTACCTTTACCTTAAGTAATACAATATTCTATCCAAAATCTGGGAAAATGAGTCTCTTTGTCAAGAACATCACTATACCTTGGGAATTTCCAGAAACAGTTCTGATCCATGGACCATCAGGATTTATGATCAGCTCTTCTGTGACCTCTCAAAGGTCACACTAATGTCACAACCCTTGACTCTCTCATTTTTTTTCCTCTGTATTATTTCATTGGCAGTGAGGGGAAGGAAGGAAGAAAAGGCAGGAATTGTATCAGTATGATAAATGAAAAAGAGCAATTTATTAACTCCTTCCTAAAGAAAATATCTGACATGTCTAGATGGAAATTGAATCCACAAAAGAGTGGTAAAGAAGAGAAAAGAACATGATTTAATTTATTCTCAGCTAACAGGAAACTGAAATCCATATGGCTGTCATCTCTCCTGCACACAGGATAGGTTGGAATGCCACATCTGTGAGAAATATGCTTTATGTCAAACTGATTAGGAGAGTCAATATTAGACATAACCTCTTTTTCTTTAAGGTAGGCACACTCCATCATTCATTTATTTTTCTAGTGGGGCTTAAATGGAGGCCTTAATCAACTTGCCTTATAACCTAAAGGCATTTTGAAGAAAAATCCATACTTGTTTCCTTAGTCAGATTACTGAAGCATGAAATGGGATGTCTTGTCCTTCTGCCTTTGGTGGAAATGCCATATATCCTGTTTATTTATTTGGATGGGAGAAAGTAAGAGAATTGTCGAAAAGTTTTATATATTGCCCACTGACTTTGAGTCATATGGTTCAAATTGTTAGAGAAAGATAGGCAGATGCTTTCATCCAGAAAAGACTTACAGAACAACTTTTCTTTTAAAACACAGGAAGATGTAGTCATTGTGGTGGCATCAACCCAAGAATAACAAGAAAAATTCTTAAGTTAGTTCCTTTTCACCCAACTTCATTGGGTACCTTAATTGGCAATATTGCAAACAGTAACTCCAGTCATCATCTGCAAAAGATCTCATGGCTGAATCTAAAAAGGGAAACGCAGGCTGGAAGAGAAGCTATGCAAACACCTTGATCTCCAGACTGGAGGCCTGCTGGAAGGGAATGTGGTGGACATGGAGAAAAAGGCAGAAGAGGTTCCACTTGGCTTGTTCCAGACAGGCTGTAGATGTGTGCAGAACTGCTCATCATAACAGGGATTCTCCCCAGCTGTCCTCTCTACAAAAGAAAATGTCCTTTCTCTGTGCCCTGTAATATAGCTCCCAAACTGCCAGAGAGGCAAGAGAAGCAGGTTTGGAAAACAAATTATGACAAAGAAGGCTAGACAGCAGGCAAGACCCATCCTATCAGCTCGCCACCACTGTCATTGAACTCTGAGTGGCAAAACTATCCCTGCTGCATCTATTGACCACACATGCTGGACACTGGCCCCATTGGCACTGCTGCCAAATGCTTCTGTGCACCACTAACTAGGTCACTATTCAAAGTCTGGAGTGAATGCATTTGATTAATCAAGACTGGGTCTTTCTTGTGCAATGCCCTAACTGCCAGCCAGGGCATATAAATTTCTCACCTTTGGACATTTATAGTGAAAAGAAACTGAATCTCAAAAAGACACCAACTGGGAAATTCCAAAAACATAAGAAGGAGGTCCCTAACAACAACCAAAAGAATGACAAAATCTCCCTACAGGGAGAACACTCAATTTGTTCAACCGACCTGGGAGAGACCTGTGCAGACGGGAGAAGGTACAGTAGAAGTGATGGTAAAAGTTCACAGACCAGAGTGACTCAACTGTTTCAAGTGTTTCAACAGTAAAACAACTATTTCTAGAGAGATCTGGAGAAAAGATGAGCTCATAAATCATCTAGTTTAAATGTTTAGCTGCAGGAAAAAGTCATATTTGAACATAAAGTAAATATTGACAATGGGTGTTATTATGGGAATGTAAATGCTATTTTTATTTTTAAAGGCATCTGAATGAATAGTGGAATATAAATTTCAGTATCCATACTGTAAACTTAGGAGTCTATGTTGAAAATCTTTTGCAAGAATACTTGACAATCTGAACAGGTCACACAGTTCTCCACAGCTATGCATATATACAGGAACAGTAGATTTTCTATCTCAAAGCAGGGAGAAAAAAGTTCTAGACTCTTCCAGGATCAGAAATCACTGAAAGGCAGCTGATATCTGCCCACAAAATGCCAGTTTGGCTCTACGTTGAATCAGCATAAATCTAAACCAATGTTCAGTGTTTCCTCCATTCTTCCCAAGTACAGCTGGTATTTCCAATGTAAGTTCAGTAAATTGGGGGAAAACCACGAAAAGCAAATGACACTTTCTAATCCCCCAGAGTTACGTTTTTGTATGTACAACTATTCAAGGAAAAGCTACTCTTTTTCAAAGCAAAATTGCTTTTTTGTTTTGTTTTACTCTCTAGTTATAAAAAATGAAACAGTCTGGTTGTAATAATTTTTAAAATGCCAAGAAGAATAAGGAAGAAAGCAAAGTCATCTGAATTGAATTATTCCCCTAAAGGACAAAATACTAAAAATAGCTACTTCTTCCTTTACTACTCTATGTGCTTGCATAGAAAACCACCTACCCTTCATCTCATACTTGAATACTTTTTTTTTTTGTCTGTGGAAGGCTAATGCTGGGCACCAACATATTTCTGATTACTCTGGTGAATGGTAGCTCCAAACCTTCTCTGAGCACCAGATTCAATTTCTTCTAAAAGAATCCATGTGGCTTTGCCAAGCATAAGAGATGTACTTCTTGAAATCCCTATTAGACCACCTTGGTTGCCTAGTATACCTCCCCAGGCAGCAGGTCACCAACACCACACATACTTCACAAGGCATAGGCTTCAACAGGGGGCAAGGGTATAAGAGCTCTTCCATATGTAGTAAGGCCTTGAAGGTTATGCCTGAGTTGCCCAAGGAAGCCGCCTTCTCTGCCAGCTCAAAAACATTACTTAGGGGCTGACCCCGTGGCTCACTTGGGAGAGTGAGGCACTGGGAGTGCAGCGGCGTGCTCCCGCCACAGGTTCAGATCCTATATAGGGATGGCCGGTGCGCTTACTGGCTGAGCGCGGTGCAGATGACACCAAGCCAAGGGTTACGATCCCCTTACCGGTCACAAAAAAAAAAAAAAAAAAACATTATTTAGGGCTGGTTTAAGTGCCCTGAACTATAGTTACTTTTTTCTGCTCTGAGGCAATATTCACTCACTCCTTGTGTTTCTTCATTAACTACATTATTTTGTACTTTTTTCAGAATTAGCAGAATATTAATGCATATTTATAACTTATAATTTTTAACTGGATTCCAGGTTACTATACATTACACATATACAGGAAAATTGTATGCTTTCTCCTACAAGAGCACTTTAAAATCAATATCAATTATTGTATTATGAAAAGGACTGAACTTTTTCCAAAAATGTTTCCTTACCTAACAGTGATTCACCATTTCACACTAACTTTAGGAATAAAATAAGATGTCTTCTGTTATCATTTTTATTCAACATTAATCCAGTTCAATAAGGAAAGAATAAGAAATGGAATACAGATTAGAAAAAAAGAAATAAAACTATCTCTATTCACAAAAGACATATTTGTCTTCCCAAAGAAATCTACCAAAATGCTCCTAGCACTAAGTTAGTTTTAGCAAGGTTGCAGATTTACAAAAGCCAATCATTTTTCTAGATCGCAGCAATGAGCAATTGGATTTTGAAATTAAAAGGCAATCTCACTCAAAATAGCACCCCTTCCCCCAGCAAAATACTTAGGTTTAAGCCTAACAAAACATGCTCAGGAGTTATGTGCTAAAAACTGCAAAATACTAATAAAATAAATCAAGGAAGATCCCAACGAATAGACAGATACAATGTATTCATGGATTGGAAGACTCAACATTGTAAGAACCCAAATGCCCCAAGGGATCACACCGAGGAATGTAAGAACCCAAATGCCGCAAGGGATCACACCCTGATCACATAAGTCCTTCTCGGCCACACCCCATCATGGCGCTGGTTGCCCTCTAAGTAGGGATTGTATTTTAAGCCAATCAGCCTTCCCTAGCCCTTTATATATATGTGTGTGTGCCGCCTAATAAACGAGCTCTCTCTGGTGGATCGTCAACTGGTGTCGACTCGTCCTTTCATTTCGTGCCGAAACCCGGGACAGAGTTTCTCTCGAGCGGTGACACATTTTGGATCGCAGCGACAACACCTTCCAAGTCGCCCCTCAGGGCTCCCTCGAGCTGTAACACTTTTCAAATCTCAGCGGCAGCACTTTCCAAGTCGCCCCTCGGGAACTCCATCCTGCCAGGACCGGCCTCCCTTCCACCGCTCACCATTGACGGTCCACCCTTGTCCATTCTTTTCGGCGCTGGCTCCTTCCACTCACCACCGGCTCATCATTAGGTAAGCCCCCTTTCCTAAAAGGCACCAGCCCTTTTTCAGGCTACCACAGGGAGTCTAGATCGTCTGGTAGCCCCTAACGCCCATCCACCACCCCACCACAGTCTTCACGACCACCATAAATTCCCAAACTATAACAGGTTCCAAAGCCCCGGTAAACTTTTACTTTCATTTTTGGAGGTTAAAAGCCCCATTCTGTTCTCTCCTTCACTCTCCTGTCCACCACTCTCTTCTCACCACTTCCCGGGTCCGGGACCGACCAGAAAATCCTGGCACTAGGTTTCTTCAGGCACCGGGCTTTTGCCCTAGAGATGTGGAGGTCTGAGTGATGACCCACACCTCCCTTCTCTCCTGGTTCATACCTGAACCTGCCGGGACTGATGTGACCTACTGGGGATGCCCTCTAGGATCCTGCATTTCCCAACCGGCCAAAGGATCTGTCCTATCACTAAATCTCTGTCCGATTTCTGTCTAAATTCCCATTAAGAGACCAGAATGGGCGCTTCCTCCTCCTCCCTAGGGGACTCTCCACTTCAATGCCTTCTGAAAAACCTCACCAACCTTTCCCTCAGGCCGGATATTGAGCCCAAACTCCTCACCAAATTCTGTACACAAGATTGGCCTTATTATCCTTTAGATAATCAAAACACATGGCCCCCTGAGAGCACACTACGAGACTTCAACTACTGCCAGCACCTAAAAAAATGGAAGGAGATCCCCTACATCGAGGCTTTTTGCCTCTTGGCTCAGAACCCCGCCCTCTGCTCCTCCTGTGCTCCCTCTCAAGTCCTTTTAGCCTGTAAACCCTCTTCACAGTCACCCCTCGATTCTTCCACCTTCGACCCTGCTGATGAACCCCCACCCTACCGACCTCCTCCTCCCCCAGTGCCTCCAGCATCTGCGTCACCTTCTGCACCTCCTGCACCATCCACTCCCCCATCCTTACCCTCACCTACTCCTGACCCACTAAGCCCCTCTTTCACCCGTTCCTGAGGACCTCCCCCCACCCCTTTAACAATCGCCCCACTACGTGAGGTAGCTGGGGCTGAAGGAGTAGTTAGGGTCCATGTTCCCTTTTCCCTAGCTGACCTTACAGAATTAGAAAAAAGACTAGGCTCTTTCTCTACCGACCCTACCACCTACATTAAAGAATTCCAATGGATCCTGCAGGCCTACAGCCTCACACATCATGACATCTTCATGCTCCTAGCCAATACACTCCTCCCTGAGGAATGCTGCAGGGTCTGGGATACAGCCCAAACCCATGCCACTGACACCCATCATACAAATCCGAATCACCCGCCAGGCCCCCAAGCAGTCCCAGAACAGAAACCTAATTGGGATTATAACACAGCCCAGGGAATCCAGGCTCGAGACTGTTTTGCCTCTTGCTTAATAATTGGCCTCAAAAGATCAGCTCGCAAGGTCGTCAATTTCCAGAAAATTCAAGAAATTGTCCAAAAAAAGGAGGAAACTCTCTCCGAGTTCCTCAGTAGATTAACTCAGGCCTTTCAACAATACACTAACTTAGACCTCAACTCAGAAGACAGCCAACATGTCCTTATGACCTATTTCCTGGCCCAATCCTACCCCGACATTAAAACTAAACTTAAAAAATTAGAGCAGGGTCCTGCAACCCCTCAGACCGAAATTCTGTCAGTGGCCTTCAAGGTTTTTCATAATCGGGAGGAGGAAAAGGAATGTCAAAAACAAAAGGCTGACCATGCCAACTTCCAGATGTTGGCCCAGCTTATCAAACCCCCTGGGCACCCTCCCACAGCCTCCACCTCTAAGCCTCCACCTGGAGCCTGCTTTAAATGTGGAAAGGAAGGGCATTGGGCAAAGGCTTGCCCCAACTCCAGGCCACCCACCACTCCTTGTCCAAAATGCAAAAAGAAGGGACATTGGGGATCTGATTTCCCCCTTGCCTGAAGGGGTGAGGGACCAACTGCCCCACAGTCCCCCGAACTGTGGACACCACCTATGGTGGGCCTCACTGAGGAGGACTGAAGGAGCCTTGGGCCCTTCCCGACCATCTCTATAACAAAGCAGGAGCCCAGGGTATCCATGGTTGTGGACGGCCACCCAATATCTTTCCTCCTGGACACTGGAGCCACCTTTTCGGTCTTAAGGGAATATAAAGGCCCCACCACCTCCAGCAGCTCTCCTATAGTCGGGGTAGGAGGTAAACAAATCTTTCCCCAAAAAAACCCTCTTTTAACCTGCTGCCTTCAAGGCACTCAATCCGTTTTCTCCCATTCCTTTCTAGTCATGCCACAATGCCCCGTCCCCTTGTTGGGTCGGGACATTCTATCACGGCTTCAAGTCTCCATTACTTTGCCCCTGTCCTCTTCCTCTTCCCCCATTTCTTTCCTCCTAGCGCTAGTTCAAGCCCAAGATTCTACTGATCCCACCCCTCCAAAGAAGTCCTACCTCAAATCTTTTCACTTAAACCATCCAGAGTCTGCCTTATTACAATATGTGGACGATCTCCTTCGATGCAGTCCTTCATGGGAACAATCCCAAGCTGACACTGCCCATTTGCTTAACTTCCTAGTGGGTAGGGGATATCGAGTGTCCCCCACCAAGGCCCAAATCTCCTTACCATCTGTAACCTACCTTGGTTTTCTCCTCTCCCCGGGAAAGAAGGAAATCACCCTGGACAGAAAACAGTTTCTTACTGACCTGCCCATCCCCCAAACCAAAACAGAGATCCTATCTTTCCTGGGTCTAGCCAGATATTTCAGAGCATGGATCCCCAATTTCTCTTTGCTAGCCCGACCTCTCTATACTATGAGTAAGGGGCCTCCTGAAGAACCTTTACTCTCCTCACCTCAGCGCCCTTTTCTCAAGCTTCGGCAGGCCCTTCTAACGGTCCCTGCACTTAATCTCCCTGATCTAACTAAACCCTTTTTCCTCTATGTTCATGAAAATACGGGACAAGCTCTAGGCGTCCCAGGACAGAATTATGGCCCCTCCTTTGCCCCCGTAGCATACCTATCAAAACAGTTGGACCCCACTGTATGAGGCTGGGCACCCTGTCTAAGAGCCCTAGCAGCGGGGCAGTTACTGCATAAGGAAGCATCCAAATTAACATTTGGGGCACCTCTTACCATTCTCTCACCACATCATCACCTCAAAGACCTCCTTACCTATAAGGCTCTCCAATCCCTCCCACCTTCCAGAATTCTAACCCTCCTATCCTCGTTTCTGGAAAATCCTGCCCTATCCTTTAATACCTGCCCACCCCTAAATCCGGCTACCCTACTGCCTATACCAGATTCCCCCAACACCCCTTTGCACAGCTGCGTAGAAAGCCTTCAGAATTTCATACCTTACCGCTCTTCCATCACTGAGGGACCCCTGTCTCACGCTGATCTCTCATGGTTCACGGATGGGTCCTCATTCAAGGAAACACTCATTACGCAGGGTATGCCATAGTCTCCCTTGATTCAGTTATAGAGGCCCAACTTTTACCCAAGGGTACTACCAACCAGCAGGCTGAACTTATCGCCGCCACGCGAGCCTGCGTTCTAGCTGAAGGAAGAACTCTTAACTTATACACTGACTCCAAATATGTCTTTCATATACTTCTTTTAAGTGTATCTCTCTCATGCCGCCATATAAAGAACGCGGTCTGCTTAACACCAAGGGTAACACAATCACCAACTCAGCTTTAATAGGCATCCCATTTACCTTGTGAATTAGGAGTCATTCATTGCAGAGCCCACCAGAGGGATGATTCCCCAATCACTCGTGGGAATTGTAAGGCTGACCTCACTGCACGCACTGTGGCAATGCACCCACAGACACAAAACCAACTTCCCATTCTTCCATATGACTCCCAAGGTTTACAGACACCCTCTCAGCCTCAACTGCCTAATGATGATAAGTCCTCTCTCTTTTGCTTGCTCCATGACCTAGCCCCCAAGCTTTATCCCGGTTTTTACAAGCCTTCTTCTCAATCACCCCATCCGACAAAGCCCTCTTGCAAAAAATTTCCTCCTCATGCACAATCTGACCAGGGCTCTCCCAAAAAGGCCCTCCAATCTTTCCCCTTTTGAAGTCATGTATGGTAGGCCCCTCCTACCCCCGGGGATCACAGCAACTGAAGGACCCATACCACCCGCCATGGCCTTACCCTTACTCTCCCACCTTCGCACCGAATTATGGAAGTACCAGGACTGGCTACTTCCAGATCTGTCACTTTCCAAAAATAGCCTTTCACTCAGCCCAGGCCAATTAGTATTCTACACTTCCCCGGAACCCAAAACCCCCCTAACCCCTAAGTGGGAAGGCCCATGTCCTGTCATCCTTTGCACTCCAACTGCTGCTAAACTTGCCCTGCCAGGTAATCATGTTACTCCATGGATTCTCCTGTTCTTTTCATTTCACCCAGGGAGCTTTCAGGCCCCTCTGCTAGCTCCCCAGGGTCACCCATTTACACCTGGCAACAGATCATTTCTGAAGCACTCATCTTTCTCTCTTTCTCCTGGAAATTGTTTTCTCTCATGCAACCGCTCCTGGCGGCCGTCCCCTTAAACGCTTCCCTTCCTCAACCATTTATAACCACACTGTCACCCCACCAGGCTCTTTCTTCTGGTGCAATGGAACCCTCTCTACCTCTATCCTGCCTAATCTTACTGCCCCATGCCTACTTGTCACCATCATCCCTCAACTCACTCTGTACACCAGTTCAGAACTGTTCCATCTTCTTCATCCCCCCTCAAGGCAAAAAAGGGCCGCCTTCCTCCTGATCATGGTTGGTATTTCCCTAACAACACCAGCCGGCCTGTCGGGAGGAGCCTTAGGAAACAGTTTATGGGCGGTCGAAGACATAAATGCTAAACTTGAAGGGGCCCTGACCTCCACTGCCGAATCTCTTTCCTCTCTACAGAGACAAATTACCTCTTTAGCTCAGGTCACCCTCCAAAACCGTAGAGCACTAGACCTCCTCACCGCAGAAAAAGGAGGTACTTGTGTCTTCCTTGGGGAAGAATGCTGTTATTATATCAATGACTCCAGTAAACAAACATCATCAAACTCACCGACTTAGCTTCCAGCCTACGAACCACATCCAGTTCTAACCCCTTTTCTTCTTTTATCTTAAACCCTATCCTAACTTGGATTTGGCCCATTTTGGGACCTCTAATCATTATCCTCATAACCTGCCTTTTCTTGCCCTGTATCATTAGGTTTCTTCAAGCCCAAGTGGGAAAAATCTCTAATCCTTTAACCAGCTTTTGCTTAGAAACTACCAGCTTCTAGGTACCAATGAACCCCCCGCCTCATCTCGTGAGCACCTCAGCCGATGCTGAAGAGACACCACCTTCCAGAGGGAACGCATTTCTACACTCCCTCGCCACCGATGCCTGGCTGCTCCCTCCAGTCTCCAACTACGAACAATGGAACCGGTACATATTCGACTTGTGGCTTCAAGAAATGTTTATGGACTTTTCCCCTTTTGAAATTATTTGTTTCTCCACCCTCCTTTGGGATTTCATAATGGGTATTTATGTACCTTCCTCCCTTTGCCCCCCCCACGACGCCCCAGTTCAGCAGGAAGTAGCTCGATGACTTCAACGTCCCCTTTCCTAAAACAAGAAAAAGGGAGGAATGTAAGAACCCAAATGCCCCAAGGGATCACACCGAGGAATGTAAGAACCCAAATGCTGCAAGGGATCACACCCTCTGATCACATAAGTCCTTCTCGGCCACACCCCATCATGGCGCTGGTTGCCCTCTAAGTAGGGATTGTATTTTTAGCCAATCAGCCTTCCCTAGCCCTATATATATGTATGTGTGCCGCCTAATAAACGGGCTCTCTCCGGTGGATCGTCAACTGGTGTCGACTCGTCCTTTCAAACATGGCAAAGATGTCAATTCTCTCCAGTGCAAACTCAATCAGAATTTCAGCAAGCTTTTTAGTGTAGATATCAACAAGCAGATTCTAAAATTTGTTATGAAAAGGCAAAAAAATACTAGAATAGCAAAAAAATTCTTAAAGGGAATAAAATTGGAGGATTTGCACTACCCATTTTCAAGAATTATTATAAAGGTACAGTAATAGAGACAGTGGCAAAAGAACAGACACATAGACTCATGAAAAAGAATAGAAAATCCAGAAAAGGTCCCTTACAAATATAGTCAATTGATTTTTATCTCTATCTGTCTTGGTTTTTTGTTTTGTTTTTTTTTTTACTTAGCATTTTAGTGGTTGCCCTAAGGTTTACAATATGAAATTTTAAATAATCTAAGTTCACCTTCAACTAATACAGTGCTGCTTCCTGTCTAGTGTAATGTCTTATAACAGTATACCCAATTCCTCCCTCCCATCCTGTGTACCATTATTGTCATTTATTTCACTTTTACATGTGCTATAACCATATAATATGTTGTTATTATTATTGCTTTAAACAGTCAAGTTATCTCTTGTAGCAATTAAAATATTATATTTTCCCTTCAGTTATTTCACTTTCGCAGATTCAAGTTCTGATCTGTATCAAATTTTTTCTGCTTGAAAAACTTCCTTAGCATTTCCTGTAGAGAAGGTCTGCTGGCACTAAATCTCATCAGATTTTGTTTGTCTAAGAAAGTGTTTATTTCTTCTTCACATTTGAAGGAGATTTCTGCTGGGTGTAGCATTCTGAGTTGACAGTTGTTTTCTTTCAACACTAGAAATATCACTCCATTGTCCCCGGCTTGCATGGTTTCTGATGAGAAGTCTCATGTAATTCTTATCCCTATTCCTCTCTAGTTAATGCGTTTTTTACCGCTGGTTACATTCAAGGGTTTCTCTCTCTTTTTCCTTTTCTTTTCCTTTTCTTTTTCTTTCTTTTTTCTTTCTTTCTTTTTCTTTTTCTTTTTATTTTGGTGTTTTAGCAGTTTAAATATGCTTAGATGAGTTTTGTTTGTTTGTTTTTGTTTGGTTTTCTATTAACCTGTTTGGGGTGGATGAAGGGTCGATGGTTCTCAGGGGCTGATGTCCTCCTCCCAGGAACAATTTGGCCACCTTTTGGTTGGTGAAAGCCTGCATACGTTCCTGTAAGAAATTAGAGAAACACCAAAAGAGGCAGGGACCAAGAATGGTTGAGGGTTCGACATGTTTGTCCTGAAGTCCTCCCCCATTGCTATAGCCTAGGGGAGTGGTTTGGGTGAAGCAGAAATGTTTCTGTCAGGGGGGACTGGACTCCAGCAGAATCCCCTTTGGAAAGAGCTATCCAGTAGTTTTTAACCCCATAAGAACATGATGTGGCAGTTGTCTCATCATAGCATGTTGTGGGAACATATGTCAGGGATGTGAATGTGTCCTGTAGGGTTCCCCCAAAGATTCCGGGTGGCTGACCTGGGAGGTTAGAAAGTGTCCTTCCACCCACCAAGACCTTGGTTATACATTGTGAACAGGGTGTGGCATATGTCTCTCATAGGAAAAGAAGCAAGAGGAAGAGAAAAGGCAAGCATTCAGGGGTTGAGAGGGTGCATAGTAGGAAAAAGGAGTAGAGGGTAACCTCATTGGGGGTGTAATCACAGAGGATGCCCTGCTGGGCTAATTCAGTTACCCACTCAAGGATGTCTTCAACACTGGAGGTGGTGGGTTGGGGCCAGTCTTGGAGCAGCTCCCGTGTGAAGGACGTGAAGCAGGTCTGCAAGAGTGAGAGGATAATCACCAGGGGAAAGATCATCCTTCTTCTGGGATTGGGGGAAGAGCAGAGGTCCTGGAGATTTTCAACTTTGTGGGTCCTAAAATGGATGAAGTGTGAGATGTTGGGTTGGAGGTTGTGCAGAGGGACCCCTCTGGCTTGGCGTTAACAGATTTCTTTGGGTAAAATCTCAAGTGCTAGTTTTACCAAGGATAAGTGATACCAAGGGGTCTTTCCTAGTACCTCTACTGCCATGGGGGTGGTGAGAAGTACTGTATAAGGCCCTTCCCAACATGGTGAGAGAGGCTTTGGGATTCGGGTTTTAATATATGCTTGCTGTCCTAGGCTCAGTTTAAAGTCTGAGAGGGTGCTAGGGACATGATGAGGTAATAGGTTTGCCTGTTCCCAAAGAAGATCCCTAATGAGTGAAAGAGTAGGGAGATACTGGCCTAAAGGTGATGAGCTGGAAGGGAGAGGCATGAGAGTGAAGGGTCTGCCATACATAAGTTCAAAAGGGCTGAGGCCAGTGGGTTTGCGGGGGCAGCCTCAATAGTTTGTGTTAGATTTACTATAGCATAACCCACCTGGGAGCAGACATGGAGGTGGCACTCCCATCTATGAACCGTGTACGTTGGGGCTGTGTAATGGGACACAGGGAGATGTGTGGAAAGGGATTGAGAAAGAGGTCTAAAGCCTCCATGCAGTTATGTTCTAGGGACATGAGTGTTTGGGGATGAGAGTGGCTGGACTTGAGGGAGGGCAAGGTTTAAAGGAGAACTGGGAATTTTCAATGAAGGTAAGGTGGATAAGTTGTAGGTGGGAAGGGGAGAGAATTGACATGACCTTATGGCTGAGAAGGTCTTGAAGATGATGGGGGGAACAAATGACTGTTTGTTGTCCAAAAATTAGTTTAGAGCTTTCTTGTGCTAAAAGGGCAGCTGCCACCAAGGCCCATAAACAGGGAGCCCATCCTTGAGCTGTGGTGTCCAATTGTTTGGAAAGGTATGCAACAGGGGAGAAGATATCTCCTGCCTCTTTTCCCAAAACCCCGACTGCCAATCCTTGGGTTTCAGTGCCATATAGGATAAAAGGATGAGATAGGTTTGGGAGGAATAGAGCTGGGGCTGTGAGGAGAGTGGCTTTTAATCACTGGAAGGGAGAATGAATGGACTTTGTGGGATCTAAGGGAATGGCAGGATCCCCTTTGGCTGCCTCATAAAGTGGTTTTGCTAGCATGCCACACACAGAGATATCCTGCAAGCCCCAGGAAAGAAAGGATTTCACCCTTTGTGGTTGGAGTAGGGAGTTCAGAAATTAGACTCTTGCAATCCACCATTATTTCTCTGGTGTTGGGGGTGAGGAGGACTCCCAAATATTCACATATTGAAGGAGAAGAAATTTGGGCCTTGCTGGGGGACACTCAATATCCCCTGGAGGCCAGGAAATTAAGGAGAGCAACAGTGTGGGCCTGTGAATCCTCATAGGAGTGGCTACAAAGGAGGAGGCCATCCACATGTTGTATTGAAGTGCTAGAGGTTGGGGGAAGTTCAGACAAGTCTTGAGCTAAGGCCTGGCCGAAGAAGTGGGGGCTATTCTGAAACCCCTGAGGTAATACTGTCCAGGTGAGGTGTTGGGAACGAGGCATATCAGGATCAGTCCAAATGAAGGCAAACAGGTTTTGACAGGAGGGGTGTAAGGGGATAGGAAAAAAGGCATCTTTGAGGTCAAGTACAGAGGAGAAACAGGTTGTTGTTGGGATTGTGGATAGAAGAGGATAGGAACAATTGTTAGAAACAATTGGGGTTATGGGTAAAATGGCCACATTAATGGCCCTGAGGCCTTGAACTGAATGGTATAAGCCATTAAGCTTTATAACTGGAAGGATGGGTGTATTAAAAGGAGAGTGGGTAGGCCGTAAGAGATGAGAAGAAAGGGGTTTGTGTACGAAGGGTTTTAAGCCTATTAGGTGTTTGTTAGTGATGGGGTATTGTGGGACATTAAGGAACAAAGAGGGGTTCCATAACTTAACAAGGATAGGGAATGGTGCATAACAATGGAGGGAGAAGCATCCCATACTAGGGATTAACCTTGTCTGAGGGGGAGGGGAAGGTGGAAGCCTCAGGGTCCAGGTCTGGGGTGGCCTGTAACAGGAGTATTGTAGCTGGAGTTAAAGTATTTAGGGTAAGGGTAGCTTTGAATTTGGAAATGATGTGCCATACCAGTAAGGGGGCTGGGCATTGAGGCATTATTAAAAATTTGGGTGTGAATTGGGTGTGATGTAGGGTGCAGGAAAAGGGTTGAGTGATCCATGGGTGGTATTCTGATCCTGTGACCCCTACTATTGTGATAGAGGACAGGGTTGTTGGTCCTGCATATTCAGGAAGGGTAGAGTAAGTGGCTCCTGTATCGATGACAAAAGAGATCAGCTTACCTGCTACAAGGAGAGTTGCCCTGAGTTCATGTGTGGTGATCTCCATGGGGGCCTCGGGCCCTGGGCATCATCAGTCCTCCTCTTGGGCAAATCTGAGAAGTTCCAGTAAGGATGGCCAAGAAGCCAAAGGCTGTGAGTTGGGGACTGGGCCACTCCCTCTCTGGAGAGTGGCACAGTCAACCCCCCACTGACCTGGCTGTTTGAAGTGAGGACAGGGCAGGGAGGGGGCCTGGGCTTAGGACAGGCAAGTACCCAGTGGCCTGGTTGGCTGCATTTGAAGCAGTTCCTGGGTGGCTTGCCCCTGGGGGAAACTGGCTTAGGGGTATGTGAGCCTCAGATGGCATTAGCCAGGAGTTGGTATTTGGCCTGATCTCTTTATCAATCCTTCTTCTTCTCCTCCAGCCTATTGTTAAAAATCTTGAAAGCTGCATTGAGGAGGTCTCGTTGGGTCATATTTGGACGATCCTCAAGTTTTTTTAGTTTTTTTCTAATGTCAGAGGCTGATTGGGTAATGAAATGAGAGTGTAAGAGGGCCATGCCTGCAGGGGAGTTTGGGTCTATGCGTGTGTATTTTGTAAAGCCTCAGAGAGGCAGGTTAGGAACTCGCTGGGATTTTTGGTGGATCTCTGTGTGATTTCTCTAAGCTTGTCATAATTGACTGATTTGTGAGTAGCCTTTTGGAGGCCATGAAGTAGGTGTGTGATTTGGGGAATGTACCTCATCTGGCTGTTGTTGGGCCATTATCCAGACCTGCTCCCTATCCTTGGGGGAAAAGGTAGAAGTGAGAATCATGAAAACATCATGCCAGGTGAGATCATAAGACTGGGTGAGATATCTGAATTCCTTAAGATATGTGTCCAGGTTGGACTGGAAAGATCCCAGTCATTTTTCGTTTTGTGAGAGATTGGAAAAAGAAAAGGGATATGGACTTGGACAATTCCCTTTGTCCCTGCCATTTTACAGAGGGGGTATAAAGGAGCTGGAGCTAAGGTAGGGTTGTCACCTGACAAAGGGGAAGAAGGAGAGGGGTTGGGTGGCTGAGGACAAAGAGAGGGAAAAGGTGAAGGGGCTGGTGAAGGATCTAGAGCGTAAGGAGGTGGTTGGGGAGCAGAGTGGTCTCATGGATCAAAAGATTGATCCAAGTCTGGAAGGGGAGGTCAGGCATGAACTAGGAGAATTTGAGACATAGGACAGTTTTGACAGAGAGAAGGACACAATCGGAGATAGAAGAAGGCTTGAACATAAGAAATCTATCTGGCTTTGCTGCTTTGGTGACAAAAGTTGTCTAGGTCTCAAAATATCCAAATCAAAAGTGCCATTTTCTGGCCACTGGGATCCATTGTCTAGTTTGTACTTAGGCCAAACCTGATTGCAGTAGAAAATGAGGCATTTGGGTTTTAATGTCTCCCTGGAGGCCGAGAGATTGCAGACAGCCCAGAGGAGTAGAGCGTGGAGGAAACTGGCCAGGAGACAACCCAGAAGCACTGAGCATGGAGGTTTGGATTGTGAGGATCCAATTTAGAGGGTGAGAAAGGAGGTGGTCAGTCCCAGTAGAAGAAGGGTAACACCAAGGAGCATCCTCATTGGTGTGTGCCTTCTTTTCAAGAGAAGAGTCACTGACCAGCTAGACGAGCATCCTGCAATTGCTGGGGGGCATGAGAGGGGTTCCCTTGGCCAGGCACCTGGTCTTCAGGAAGTAGACAGTAGTCATAGAAAGTAGTCAGGGGAACCCATAGAAGTAGGACAGACCCATTGACTCACCCTGAATTGAGGCCAATATTGGATGTGTTGGCCTTGAAGCAGCAAGATGAGAGAGTCCCGGAGATACCTGCTTTGGCAGGTCCAGGAAAGGCGGCCGGGGGTCAATCAACCCAAGAGAGGGGATCATCTGAAGGTCCCAGCCAGGACCCTTCCCAGGTTTTGGCACCAAAATGAAAGAAAGTGAACCAAAATGCTGCGTACCGATCAAGCTTTATTAAAGGAAAAAAATCTGCTGGGCCGCACTCAAAATGGAGGGCAGCAACCATCATTGGGGTGGGAGAGCTTATATGGGCTGTAGGGCACCAAGGGCTGGCTGAAGCAGTCAAGGAGGGGTGTTGTGAGGGAGGGGCATTGCACCCATGAGGAAGCAAAAGGGTTTCTATTTTGCAGAAGTCATGAGGCTTCTCGTAAAGGGAAGCGGGGAGGGGTTGGTGGCCATTCTGTGCTTGGCCTTGCCTAAAATGGCACTGGTTATGTTCGCGATCTATCAGCCAGGTATTGGGATGGGGGAGGGGTTGATTACAAATGGCCCACACTGGGGAATTTTTAGGGAGATGAAACTATTAACATTAGGAGAAGCATGGTGATGAGTCTATGGGAACTCTCTGAATTATCCTTGCAATTCTTTGGTAAATCTAAAATCAATTTCAAAAAAGGTTTGTAAACAAAAACAGTAAGTATCTGTAATTGATGAGAAATGAAATAGAAGAAACTTTTTCACATAACAGACTGAATTGTAGGATGGGACATCCAGAGGATGGTTAGCTTAACTAACTTATACTTTGAAAATTACAGAGTGCCCAGAGCGTTAACTGTTGATTTTAAGAACTCACTATGATTTATGATCTATTTAAATGACAAGAGTAAATAATGAATAAAGTATCCATCTTTTGAAAAATGGAATAAAAGCGAACATAGATTCTATAATCAGAAAACTGTTTTGCATGAAAAGAGTAAAACTCTTCACTAATTCTTAAATCAGTTTATATCAAAATGTATACAACTCTAGGGAACTTAAAACAATCTGATTTTTTTCTTGTAAATGAATAAAATCATTGCGTGTTCTGAAATAAAAATTGGGATGTGTTGTAACCTATGTATGTCGACAAATATGTTACTTTATTTTTGTAGGCAGTGTGCCTTGTTCAACTAGTCTAGGGAACACAATGAGGTTAAATTTCTTTTGACTTCAAGTTAAATGACTCATTCTATGCAGCTTGTTGGACCCCATCCACTTGTTGGGAGGTCTTTCTTGCTTCTCTGGGATCCTTCCCTGCATGAGAGTTCCCAATCCTGCAACCTTTCTCTATCCCAAGCCCTGGTGCCTAAGACCTCTAGAAGAGGAACTCAGACATCCTGCCCCACCAGCCCAGGAGCTGCTGGATTGTCAGCCCTGGTTGCTGTCACTGCCAATCAGTGTCCTTCCTGGAACAGTTAATCCAGCCACTCTCATGTCATTCTTGTCTTCACTATATGGTCCCCTGACCAGCAGTATCACCACCCCCTGGATCCTTCTTTGGAATGCAAACTCTTCAGCCCCACTCCAGTCCTACTGAATCAGAAACTCCCTGGTGGAGCCCAGCAATCTGTGTTTCATCAAGCCCTGCAGGTAATTAGGATGCAGGGCATGCTAGAGTCTGAGAACCACTGGGTTCTGGTGACCTGGGCATAGGCACACACAAAATATTGAAGACCCAGAAGTCAGGCCTGGAAAAGGCCTTTAGTGGCCAGGCCCACCTCTCACTGCTGGCCACTGCATTCTCTGGCTATGGGAATAAAAGAGAAAACTGCTCTCTCCTTTCAAGTTGTATTAGTCAGGGTTCTCCAGAGAGACAGAATCAATAGGATATGTTATAATTATATGAGAGGGATTTATTAGGGGAGTTAGCTCACGTGACTATGAAGAAAAGTCCCACGATACGCCATCTGCAAACCAAATGCCGGTAGCGTGGCTCGATCCAAGTCCAAAGGCCTCAAAACCAGGGAAGCTGATGGTGTCCTTGGTGTAAGTCCTGGATCCCAAAAGCTGAAGAGTCTCGAGCTCTGATGTCCACGGACAGGAGAGAAGAGTGTATCCCAGCTCCAGCAGATCAAGAGAGAGAGCTTCACCTCTTTCCTCTGTCTTTCGTTCTCTCTGGACCTCCAGCAGATTGGATGGTTCCCAGCCACATTGAGGGTGGATCTTTCCCACCCAGGCCACTCAGACTATCATACTAATCTCTGCTGGAAACATCTTCATGGGCACACCTAAAAAGATAGCTTTACCAGGTTTCTCAGCGTTCCTTCATCTAACCAAGTTGACATCTAGAATTAACCTTCACACAAGTCAAGATCAACTATGGTAGCTCCATATCATGGTAGGCTTGCTGTTGCCATTGGATGGCTCTTTTGTTGTACACACACATGCACATGCACACAAACACACAGTAGTTTCCCACAAAAAAAATGCCCATGGAGCCAAGGTCAAGGGATCCAGTAGGGTTTTTTATCTTAAAACATAGGCTGTGTCTGGAATTCCCCTCTCTCAACCTCATCACCCCAGTCTCCAAGAATAGGTGCAGTAACTCAACCTGAATCCCAAGGCCCACTCTGATTTCTCTCCCAGACAAGCAACTCCCAGACTGAAAATTCCCATTTTTGTGTATATACATACATAGATACACACACACACACACAAACACACATTTTTTAACATATTTTTTCTTGCAACTTAGAAAAACATCAAGAAAATTGGCACTGCTTTTTGGCTACTAAAATGTTACTATCTGGTGTCGTTTGAGAAGTAGCAACACGGAGACAGTTTTCTGATTTCCTCCTGAAATTCTGAAATCAGGGCACAGCCTGTCTTTGAAGCCACATGAGCTGCATGTGAACTGTGGGAGCACCACTCATCCCTCGTTGTCACTCTGCAGTGAAAGCAAAGCAAATCACCACAGCAGGTGTCCTCAGCTTTTTGTGGCAGAAAGCTATGGGCAGCTTCCCTAACCCTCATGTCCTGGGTAGACTGAGTGCACTGAGGCACCTCTGTAGGGGATCGGTGCATTTGAGAGTGTGACCAGCCAGCTCCTGAGAGCCAGCCTCTTCGCTAGCTTAAGAGTTGTGGCCATCTCAACCTCAGCAGCTTCCGACAGAATTCCACTATCCTTCTGAGGACTCAGGGAGGAGGACAGTCCTGTGCCAGAAGCCTTCCAGCTCACCATGCTCCTCTGAATTGTGAATGCCACACTGATCCACAGGGCAGGGATCTCATCCCTCGGGTTCACTGTAGCATCCCCAGCACCTACCATGGTGACCAGCACATAGCACATTATGATTTTTTTAATTTGTTTTATTAATTTTTTTTTTTACATTCTATGATGTTGTTGCAGAGCAGTTGGGAGGGAGGGGGAGAGGAGAAAGGGGAAGGAAATGGGATGGAAGAAGGAAATGGGAAGGAGGAGGGGCGGGATCGAGGCCTGTGGCACCCCCTCATTCCCACAGGGGAGACCAGGGAGCTTCCAGTGGTGGCTTGGTCATTGCTGGGCTGGGTGCTGATGTCAGGGGAATGTGGCAAAAGCCCTCGCCTCCCACCTCCCCAGCTCAGGAACAAGCCAGGGCCCTTCTTGCTATAGCTTGGTGGTTGCCACTGGGCTGGTTGTGGGTGTGGGTGGGACACAGCCAAGGCCCTTGGTCCCACACTGCCCCAGCTTGGGAGAGCCCAGGGTGCTTCCTGCAGTGGCTTGGTGGTTGTCACTGGGCTGGTTGCTCACGTTGGGGTGGCATGACCAAGGCGTGAGGTCCCCCACCACCCTGGCTCAAGAGAGCCTAGGGTGCTTCCTGTAGTGGCTTAGTGGTGGTCACTGGGCTGGTTGCTCGTGTTGGGGTGGTATGACCAAGGCCCAGGGTCCCCCACTGCCCCATCTCAGGAGATCCTGGGGCACTTCCTGCAGCAGCTCAGTAGTCGTCACTGGGGTGGTTGCGCTTGTCAGGGGTGTGTGGCTGAGGCCCTTGGCTCCTAACCTTAGTACTGGTTGCAGGTGTCGGGAGGCATGGCTGAGGCCCCTGGCCCTCCCCCTTTCTGGTTTGGTAGCCCAGGGGACTTCCGGTCCTTCTAGGTGTTATAGGTATTCTTTGGTGAAATGAGACCTTTACTAGTTAATAACAAACTTTGTCTCTGGTTGTGGGTACTTTGCTTTTTCTTTCAGTTCTGTGTTGGATTATTTGCTGTAACCACCACTCAAACTCTGTTCTGGAACTAATTTGCTGTCCTTTGCTTACTTCTAAAACAGGGGAACTTCCTGTGAGGACTAGTACTTGAGCTCTGTGGTTGAGCTAAAAGCACATTATGATTTGGTTGGGTGGTTTCATGAGCCTCAGGCTCCAGCCCTCTCCTGTTTCAAGTGAGACTATTGTAATAGCATCTTGCACAGCCCAGCACACTGAGCCTTAGCACAGCCCAGTCCATGGGACCACGAGCCAGAAAATCTGGGTTCAACGCCAAGCTCTCTACCTGTGCTCCCTCCCTCAAATCACTCAACCTCTCTGTTTCCTCATTCAACAAGAGTGGTGACACCTACGTGGCCAGGCCATGGGGAGGATAAATGAACAATGTGTAAGAATGCCCTTGGTGAGTAGTGAGGTGCTGCCTAGATTTGAGAATTGATCATTACTCCTCAAGAGCAAGGAGCTGCCTCTCTGCATCCTGTCCATCCCCATTCACTGGGTGGTCAGAGGCCCCAAACCCGATATTGTCCACATCCATCAGAGACCCTCTTACAATTTGGCCTCCTGGGAGGCTGGTGCTCTTACTTGAAAGATTTGGGCTTAAATTGGTTCAATGATGCTTGTTCCAGAACTGATTGCTGTCCCCTTACTGATTTTAGTGTCTTAGCTAAAACTGCATTTATTTTCACTTCACCCCCAGCCCAGGACTGTCCCCTCCACAGACTATTTGCTGGGGGAGTGTCACCTAGAAGATGGCACAACAGCAAGGCTTATACTGCCTTTCTCTGCTTTTCTAATCCTGTCACCTTCTCCAAACTGTCCTTAGCTCTCTGGAGCCTAAGGAACAGAAGAGAGGATTAAACACTTAGAATTATCCCTTCATATCTCCACCTGCCCGTTAAATCCCTGTGTGCCACTTGGGCCACTGAGTCGGCTTCTCTGTGCTTTGGTCCTCAAAGCTGTGATGAGAAATAATGTCACCAATGAACATTCTGGGGACTTTGTGAATTTGAACTCATAAAATGTAAATCATTTTACAGATGTCGAGGGCCTTAGGAGAGCTGCAGAAATCAGACCAGTGGAATTTTTAGCATGCTTAAAATTCACTTTTTGAACATTTTTCTTATACACCAGAAACACTGAATGTTTTCTATCTCAAATCAAAGTCTTATTTCCTTCTTTCTTGTTTTCTCACAGCATCTGATTTGCAGGGTACATGAGACCATATTTATTTGAACATTTATGAAAATGAGATCATATTTATTTGAAAATTTGCCAGGAGAAGTGATTGTATTTATGTAAATATCCAAATATTATTTGGGCACTCTTAGCTGCTCAGGATTCAGAGATGACTGAGAAACATCCACTGCGTATGAGGAATTGTGTCCCCCCAAATTCATATGTTGAAACCCTAACCCTCAATCTGATGGTATTTGGAGGTGAGGCCTTTGAGAGGTAATTAGGGTAGAAAGTTGGCGAGGTTGAGGTCCCCATGATGGGAATAGTGTCCTTATAAGAAGAAGAAGAGACCAGAGCTCTCTCTCCCCCTGCTGTGTGAGGACACATCAAGAGTATGGTAGTCTGCGAGCCAGGAAGAGAGTCCTTACTAAGAAGCCAACTACACTGGCACTGTGCTCTTGGACTTCTAGCCACCAGAACTGTGAGAAGATCAATGTCCATTGTTTAAGCCACCCAGCCTGTGGTATTTTGTTATGGCAGCCTGAGCAGACTAACATGCAGTTATGTAAAATTCAGAGTATTGTGGTACTGGTGTGGATAGATCCATACCACAGATATGCCCAGGTGCAACAGGAAAACAGGAGAAAGAGCAGCTTTCTTGCCCAGGGGAGATCATGGGTAGCTTCACCAAGGAGGCACGATTTAAATGGAGGCTTGAATTACTGAATTTACTGAATATTTATTACTCACATTTATTGAATGTCAGTGCTTGGCACTGTTATAAATGGGAAGATTATAACGGTAAACACACAGATAAAATACCCTGTTCTTGTGCTGTGAGGTCTAAGCAGGATTCTCTCCATTGTGCAGAGATAAGGTAAAAATGACAACACTTGTCATGTTTCCTTTGGCCCTATTGCCTAAGCAGAGTTGTTTTGCTTGTTGAAACTGCTCCAACAGGTATAGCAAAAGGAAGGGAAAAATCCAGGAATACTTTTTAAAAAAACATTGTCACTCCTTAAAAAATGATCCCCCAGTAAGGCATAACTGGCATAGAATCCAGAAACCGAAATTGGTGTGAGATCAAATAAACACAGAGGCTGGGGGAATTCAGGGCCTAGAACAGAGAAGGCAAGAAAAAGAAACAGATGGTTAAAAATAAATCCCTAAGTCAGGGAGACACAGGTGCAAATCCTGAACCCAGAACTTAACAACTCTGGGACTTTGGGTATGTCATTTAATTGTTCTGAAGTTCTGTTTTCTTATTGGAAAAATAATGAGTCTGATCTTAAACTGTTAAGGGCATAAAAGAGAAAGTGGTTAGTGAACAGGTCAGTGCAAAGCAAAGTGATCCTTAAATGTTAGTTATTACAATGATTATGTAGAGAAGACATCTTCAAAAAGTTTGTGAAAAATGCATAATACGAAAAAACTGTACATGGATTGCAAATTTTCTTTGCACCAAAATAAACTTGTACTAACATGTTATAACACTTCCAAATAGTTGAGGCACTGAGGAGGATAAGACATCAGTTTGAAAGAGCCCCTATCAGAGCAACATGCATTCCCCCAAAGAAGTCAGCTGTTTACAAATGGATAACTCATTTTAAGAAGGGGTGAGATGAAATTGAAGATGAAGTCCACAACAGCAGATTATCCACATCAATTTGTGAGGAAAAAATTAATCTTGTTCACACCCTAATAGAAGAGGACTGATGATTAACAGCAGAAACAACAGCCAACACTGCAGACATCTCAATTGGTTCAGCTTACTCAATTCTGACTGAAGAATTACAGTTGATCAAACTTTCTGCTGAATGGTTTCTAAAACTGTTGTGCCCAGATCAGCTGCAGACATGAGCAGACCTTTCAATGGAAATTTTAAACAAGTGGGATCAAGATTCTGAAGCATTTCTTCAAAGAATTGTAACAGGAGATGACACATGGCTTTTCCAGTACTGTCTGGAAGACAAAGCACAATCAAAACAATGGCTACCAAGAGGTAGAAGTGGTCCAGTCAATGCAAAAGCAGACCACTTAAGAGCAAAGATCATGGCAACAGTTTTGGGGGATGTTCAAAGGCATTTTGCTTGTTGGCACTCTGGAAGGCCAAAGAATGATAACATCTTCTTATTGTGAGAGTGTTTTCTGAAACCTAGCCAAAGCTTTAGCAGAAGAAAGCCTGGAAACCCTTCACCAGAGAGTCTTTCTTCACCACAATAATGCTCTTGCTCATTCCTCTCATCAGACAAGGGCAATTTTCCAAGACTGCAATGATAGCAATGGGATATCATTAGGCATCCACCTAACAGTCTTGATTTGTCTCTTTACAACTTCTTTTCATTTCCTAATCTTAAAAAAAAATCTTTAAAAAGCACCCATTTTTCTTCAGTTAATAATGTAAAAAAGACTGCGTTGACATGGTTAAATTTCCAGGACCCTCAGTTCTTTAGGGATAGACTAAATGGCTGGTATCACCACTTATAAAAGTGTCTTGAACTTGATGGAGCTTATGTTGAGAAATAAAGTTTCTATTTTTATTTTTATCTCTTAATTCCTTATTTCCATGAACTTTTTGAAGTCCTCTCCTCTCTTATTACTGTCAGACCTCAACTACAGGCCTGTTTATTTCCAGGACATTGGTCTTGTGTGGATTAACCTCATAGTGTGTTTCAGACTTTATGTGAAACTCTCAATTTGTATTATTAAATTTCTTATTTTTCTCCATTGTTTTATACTTAGATATCATAAATTATTTCACAATGTGTTCATGGAACTTTCAATAAGCCTTAAAACACCTTAGAGAATTTTGAATTGCCATCTGGTAGGATACTGTAGGTGATGTTATTGTCATATGAACACACACACACACACACACACATACACATATAAATACAAATGTGTGTACAAGGATGTAGGGGAATGTATTTTTTTAGTCTTAGCTTGCATTATTATTTTAAGTGGCCAACTTCCAGACAGTTCTCTAATAGTGTCAGCAAAACAGGCAGGCTTGGCTAAGCTCTTTCTAAGAGTGTGCTGAAAGCTTTTGTATACATTTTTCTATTTATAAAACCACAGTGAAATAAGCTATACTTCAGTCAGCTCAGGGAAGTCTTATGAAATTGTTATGATTTATTTCTGAGATAGAGTACAAATTCCATGGTAATCTTCACTGAATTTTAATAAGAGTTAAAGGAAGACTTAATTAAAGAGTTCTTTGTGGATTTTTTTTTAGTCACAGCCATCTGCAACCATTTCCCCATGGTGTCTTATCACTAGTGTGCAGGCATGGTTGCATCTTTATTGTGTGTGGCAGGGGCTGAGGCATAGAGACATACAAAAATAATGGCGATGCACTTATTTTTGAGGACACAACACTGTCTGTTTCTCTTTCAGGCATCTAACCCCAGATGGAGCTTCCTCTGTGCTTAGATAGGAGATGCTATTTTTAGAGTGAGGCTCCTTCTTAACCAGTTCTCTAAGAATCATTGCATCTCAAAGGGTAATTCTCTTTCTAGAGCAAAAATTTTGCAAATCTAGATAGAAATGGAGTTGTAAAATAGAACATTTTTGTTTCAAAAATTCAAACAGTGCCTAAAGAGTATTTAAGAGAGTAACTTCTGTTGTGATTTCTTCGGCTGATTACTCATTGGCTGCAACCAGTATAAAAGCCATGCAACTTAAATGCTTAATGATAAATTGATTTTAAAAACTTAAGATACATTTATGTGAATGAATTCTTGTCATGTAATTTTGAAAAGCAATCTTGGAGAAGAATGCATATTACCATGGAAATAGGTCTATAACACATTAAATGAAAAGAAAAAGCCAGTACAAATCCAATGTACAACGTGATCTTATTTTGCTTAAAATACAAATCTACAGAAGTTATGCTGAAATGTTTGTATTATTGGTCATTTTTGCTTTCTTTTTATCTGTGTATTCTTTATTATCTGCCATGAATAGGTATTAATTTTGCAATGATAAATAAGATCTTTAAAATGTAAGCTGTGGTTCTGATTGTGGAGAAGATGGATTAAAGACACTCTACCCTGTCTCTCCCATTGAGTGAACCTATAAAGCTT
The DNA here is from genome assembly GCF_027409185.1 of Cynocephalus volans. Classification (NCBI taxonomy): domain Eukaryota; kingdom Metazoa; phylum Chordata; class Mammalia; order Dermoptera; family Cynocephalidae; genus Cynocephalus; species Cynocephalus volans. Next base: position 51,666,290 of record NC_084462.1, read on the forward strand.
GCAAAGAATGTAAGAAGGATCTACCTAAGGACTAACACATGGATGGTAGCAGATGGATGGAGAAGACCAGACTTTGAAGTCCCACTGAACTAGTGGTGAGTATACCATTTTCTTCACCTTCAGTATCATCCAGCCTAGAATCAAAGGCAATATGAAGTTCAGAAATTCATGCCAGGTGTGGACAGAAAGAGTATTGAGAGAAGATGTGCTTTTCCTTTCTTTCCCATAGCAACACTGAAGCAATACTCTGGTGGCAATGGGCGCTGCATTATGACAGCAATGGCAAATTGCAGGCACTTAAAACTCTGAGGAAAGGGAACTCTTCTCTTTGATCAAATGAACTGTGGTCCCAAGAGTTTTCAGTGAATAAACATGCTACATATTTTTTGTCTCTTTCTCCTTCTGCCACTTGGTATTGGACACTGGCACATTTGCAGGTAGTTTTTGGAATATTGGAGAAACCAAGCTCCAAATTTCTGGCCTGAGAACTGAACAGGGAGGCCCCAGGGAACAAGGATTGATAGAATTACAGAGAGGAGAGAGATCAAGAAAGTAATCACATCAAGTTGTGAATGAACTCCTGAGTTCCTCTTATGCATGTGTGAATCTGCTCCTGGTAAGCATCTCACAAGCTTTGAGAACTGAGCTACAGGGTCACGGACTAGCTGCTGGAATTGGCCTGGGCAGCAGTGAAACCACTTAGAAAGAATTATGTTCAAACCAGAACCCAGAGAAAGTACATCAGAATTCGTAGCCCAAACCTAATCTGGGTAATTGCCTACCAAAACAATAGCAGCAACAACAAGAACTACAATATCAACATTCCTTTTAGAATTTAAATAAGACCCAGGGTGCCTTGAGTTGAATGTCTCCCCCAAACTCAGTCCCCACTGTGACAGTGTAAAAAGGGTGGGAAATCTATTATGGTAATTGAAAGGTGGGGCCGTGAAGAGGTGATTAGATTGTAGGACCACGCTATAGTGAATGGATTAATAATGGTGGTCAGGGGTGTGTTTCTAAGGGCTTTAAAAGGATAGCACATGAGGAGGTTAGTCCCTCTCTGGTCCTGCTTTTCACAATGCACTACCCTGCCATTACAGAAGTCACCACCAAAGAAAGCCTTCATCAGATGTGTTCCCTGGACTTTGGACTTCCCAGCATCTGAAACTGTAAGCAATAAATTTCATCTTCTTATAAATCAGCCAGTTCAGGTATTTCTGTTATAAGGAACAGAAATAGACAAATACATAGAGTTTCACACTGTGATATTTAAAATGTACAGGACATAATCCAAAATTAACTGGATTACAAAAAATTAACTGGTATACAAAGAACCAAGAAAATATCAACTCACAATAGAAAAGACAGTTAACAGATGCCAACCCTGAGGTCACATAGATGTTGGAATTATCAAAAACACCAAAGCAGCTATTATAACCATGCTCCCAAAATTATACAGCTTAAGCATACCAAATAATAGATGTAGAGTGTCAGAATGGCTAAAACAATAAATAAATAAAAATAAAACAAAATATATACTGTCCTTAGGAAACCTTCTTTATATAGGTAGGTTAAAATTGAAAGGATAAACTAAAATATACCATGCTTACATGAATCAAAAGAAAGCTAGAGTGTCTACATTAATATCAGACAAAGTAGATTTCAGAACATGGAAAATTACCAGGACTAAAGAGGACAAAATGTAATGGTAAAAGAGTCAATTTATCAAGTGCTCATAATAATCTTAAATATATATGTACCTAACAACAAAGCTTCAAGATGAATGAAGCAAAAACTTATAGATCTGAAAGAAAAAAAGGACAAATCTTCTGTCATAACTGAAGACTTCAACCTTCCTTCCTCAGTCATCAATCAAACAAGTAGACAATCAGCACTTATATAGAGAACTGAATTTCATAAAATAACTGCATCTAATTAAAATTCATAGAACACTCCACCCAGAAACAACTTAATACACATTCTTTCCAAGTACTCATGAAACATTCACTAAGATAAACTACTATTGGGTTATAAAACAAATGTTAACAAGCTTAAAAGAAATTAACCAAGTATATTCTCTGACCATAATAGAATTAAACTACAGAAATATGAATGAAAATTTTTTGAACACTTTGAAAATTAAACAATGTATTCATAAATAATCCATGGGCCAAAAGAGAAGACTCCAGGGAACTTAGAAACTTTTTGAACTGAAAAAAAAAAAATACAAAATATCATCATTTGTGAGATTCAACCAAAGCAATGCTAAAAGAAAAATTTATAGAATTAGCCACTAATTAGAAAAGAAGAAATGTCTTAAATCAATCTAAGAAACTGGAAAAAACAACAAAATAAACTAAAAACAAAAAGCAGAAAATAAAAATAAGAGCAGTAATCAATGAAATTAAAAACATGAAAATCATTAATGAAAATTAACAAAACCAAAATCTGATTCTTGAAAAGATGAGTAAGATTGCTAAACCTCAATCTAGATTGACAAAAAAGGAGAGAAAACACAAATTACTAATATTAGAAATGAAGAAGAGATGTCAATATAGACCCCATATAAAAAGGATATGTAAAGGGGAATAGTACAAATAATTCTATGCACACGTGTTTAATAACTTAGATGAAATCAACCAATTCTTTAAAGGCCACAAACTACCAAAACTCACCCAAGAAGAAACAGATAAACTGAATAGTCCTATATCTACTAAAGAAATTGAATTCTTAGATAAAAGCCTTTCCAAAAAAAAAAAAAATCTTCAGCCCACATGTTTTCACAGGTAAATTCTACTGATTATTTGAAGAAATAATATAAGTTCTACAAATCATCTTCAGAAAAAGGAAGAAAACAATTCTCAAGTCATTTTACACTGTCAGTATTACCCTGACACCAACACTAGATAAAGGCAATACAAGAAAACTTGAGTGCATTATCCCTAGTGAATGTAAATGCAAAAATCTTCAGCCACATACTAGAAAATTAAATATATAATAAATATATATGATTAAATATATGGAAAATAACAGTACAGCATGACCAGGTAGAGTTTGCTCTGTGAATGCAATACTGGTTTACTATTCAAATATCAAACAATGTCCTCCATCACATCAGCAGACTAAAGGAGAAAAACCAGATGATCATATCAATTGATTCAGAAAAAGCATTTGACAAAATTCAACATCTGCTCATGATGTTTTTAAACTCAGAAAACTAGTAAATAGAACAGTACTTCCTCAACCTGATAAAAAGCATGCACAAAACACCTACAGCTGACATCATATTTATTTGTGAAAGACTGCATGCTTCCCCCTAAGATCAGGAATGAGGCAAGGATGTCAACTCTCACTGCTCCTACTCAACCTCATACTTGAAATCCTAGCCAACGCAATAAAGCAAGAAAGATAAATAGAGGCATACCAATTGCAAATAAAATAGTTCCTATTTGCAGGCAACATAATTATCCATGAAGAAAAATCATATGAAATCTACCAAAAAAGATCCTTAAGCTAATAAGTGAGTTGAGCAAGGTTGCAAGATACAAGATCAACATACAAAAATCAATTGTACTTCTAGATGCTATCAGTAAACAATTAAAAATTGAATTTAAAAAAAAAACACAAAATTATATATAAGTTATATATATAAATATATAATTATATATAAATATAACAACACATGTGCATGATCTTTATGCTGAAAATTATAAAGCCCTAATAAAATAAATCAAAGACATACATAAAAGAAGAGACATATTGTGTTACCGGATGAGATTTAATATAGTTAAAATGTCATTTTTTTCTGAAATTAATCTACAGGTTTAATGCAACTGGACTCAAAATTCCAGTGGGATTTTTTGTAGACAAAGATATGCTGATTCTAAAATTTAGATGGAAAGGAAAAGGAAGGAGAATAGCCAAAACAATTTTGAAAAAGAAGAGTAGAACTGAAGAACTCACACTACCTGATTTCAAGAATTACTCTAAATCTACACTGACTGAGACAGCATGGTATTGGCAAAGAGAAAGACACTTAAATGAATGGAAAAGAATAAAGAGTGCAGAAATAGACCCATACTTGTACAAATATGTGCACATAAAAATATATGCAAAGACAATTCAAAGGATCAAAGATAGTGTTTGAACAAGTGATGTTGGACTCATTAAACATTCATATGCAAAAAAAAAAGAAAGAAACTCTACCAAAACCTTACATCTTAAACAAAAATTAAAGTGAATTATAAATATAAATGTAAAACATAATGTAAATGTAATATAAATCTAAATGCAAGGCATAAAAATCTTTAGAAGGAAATGTAGGAGAAAATCCTCATGACCTGAATTTAAGCAAAGACTTCTTAGATATGACATCAAAAGCACCATCTATAGAAGAAAACTAGTCAATAAACTAGATTTTATCAGAAGTAAACATTTTCATTCTGTTAAAAGAATGAAAAGACAACCTATACAATGAAAGAAAACATTTCCAAATCATATAACCAACAAGGAATATATTAAAAAAAGAAAACTCAACAGTAGGAAAACAAACAACACAATTTAAAAAACAGAAAAAAGATCTGAACAGACATTCACCAAAGAGGATATAAGGATGATAAACAACACAAGAAAAGATACTCAGCATCATTTGCCATTAGGATAATATAAATTAAAACCATGATTAATAATCACTGCACATCTATTCGAATGCCTAAAATGTTTTTAAAAGGCTAAAAATACCAAGTGCTATTGAGAATGTGGAGCAATCTGAACTCTCATACATTGCTGGTGGTAATGGAAAATGGTACAGCCACTCTGGAAAAATAGTTTGGCAGTTTCTTATAAAGCTACACACACACTTACCATATGACTCAGCAATCCCAATCATGCTACTTACCCTAAAGAAATAAAATTTAAATTTTATTTAATTTTTTAATAAAAACCTGTACGTGAATGTTTATAGAAGCTGTATTCATAATTGCAAAACTTGGGAACAACCCAAATGACCTTTCAAAGGAATGAGGTTCTGGATGAATCTTGCATGATGCTGAGTGAAAGAAGACCATCTCAAAAGATCACATATTGTTTAATTCCATTTATAATGACATCCTGGAAAAGGCAAAACTATGGTGATAGAGAACAGATCAGTGGGAATGAGGGATTGGGAGAGGACATAACTACAAAGGAGCAGTGGGAGAGAGTTTCTTGGGGGTTATAAAACTGTTCTCTATTCTAATTGTGGTGGTGGTTACACCTGTCTATACACCTGTTAAAACTCATAATACTCTATATCCAATTTAAAAAGTCAACTTTGCTGTATGGTGACTTAAAACTTTTTAGACTTTATATTTACAGGTCTATAAAAATCACATCTATGGATCTACATAGATCACATTTATGTAGGTATATAAATGTCCAAAAAACACAATCTGGTAGCAGTTCTTTTATTTCATCAACTGTCCATAACATGAAACACTGATTCATTCAAATTTTTCAGATCAGTAATTAGGTTTTCTCACTTTTTTTTGTTGTTGAAATATTCAATGTCATCTTTTAGTACTAGATATTCCAATATACATAAAGTCTATTTCTTGAGATTATATATACTGAAGCATCGGAAACATAAAAAAAGAATATCTCAAATACAAAATTAAGTACAAAGGTAAATATTTACTTAAAACCAAAACAAGGTATACCTTTGTAAACAGCTGTTAAGTACTACCTATACCACAAGATAAAATAATAGCATGGTATTTCTAGGATGATCTTTCTGACACGTCCTGTAATTCCTTTTTTTCTGTATTTTTGGCTACATGCTCTTGGATCACCTCTTCATAGGATAAGAATTTTGTAATAATATCATTTCCCACTGATGGAAAGATAATTCAGTCTTGTAGCATGGTCGATCAATGCTTTTTCTTAGCTGTTCATAGTTTAGAAATGTTTCATTCAGCTTCATCACTCATGATTGTTCTTGGTAGTCAAGCTCAAATAAAACCTGCAACTTCACCCACAAAGACATGCACTGATGTCAGTGAATGTATTTGTGCAAATATAAGAATTGTGAGAAATTCTCTTTGCTCAGTTCCCTTCTATTCATTCATATATATATATATATATATACACATATATATATGTATATATATGTGTGTGTGTATATATATGTGTGTATATATATATAATTGTATACATTGTATTTTAAGAATCCCTGGTAGGCAAAAATATCTGTTTTGACCAGTGAAATTGCATACATTTGATGACAAGAAAGGTTTTCCACAGACTAGCTTTTGGCATTGTAAGTTACAAACTATGCTTCTTCTCCAGTATTCACATACTTAGGGGACCAGGTGCCATGGGACACGTTCACATCAACAGTAGGACTTTAGGTCTTGCACCTTTGTGTCATGAGATCAGGTGTCAGAAGAGAGGACAAAAGAAGTAGCCTCCCTTACACCAGGTCAGCTGACAGTGACTTAGCTGTAGACAGTGTGGGAAAGCAAAATATTTCAGCCCCCAAATATATTTCTTTGACATATTTCAAGATGGCTAATTCAGAGAGACTGGAAAAACAAGATTGACTAGAAGGCCATTTCTTTGTGGAAAGAAATTTGCATCTGTGAATGCAAAAACAGCCTGGCTGCCTCTGAGGTGCCCCTCCTTTGGCTACTATGTATTCTTTGAGGGCAGCTGTGAGACTACCTGAGGTATTTATTTGCATGCTAGATGTCTTTACTTTAACTTTTGACTTCCTTCTTTCACCTGTGACAACACCACCTTTCAGAACTTCAGAGAAACCTGGTCTCAGGCCGTTGCTCTGCAGCTTCTACCTTCCCTACCTTCTCTCTCTCCAGAACACTGGTTTATAAGCTTTATAACCCCACTGGATTTAGGATGTTACTCTCTCGTGATTCCCCTGTGCTTTGCCTTGTCCTAGTACGTTGTAAATGATAAAATTTGATATGCCTTTTCTTCCTATTGATCTAAATTTGTCAATCATTTTTATTAATGAGGCTTTAGGGGTTAAGTTTTCCTTTGGCCACTACAACGGAAATGACTGCAAAGCATATAAACAGATCTGACTAAATTCAAAGGATTGCATTCCCCACTCAACCTCCCCTTAGCTGGATCCCAAAAGTGTCTTGCTCACGCCACCACCCTCTGCCAAGGGAGGAAGTGGAAGGGAGGAGACATGTGTCTTTCAAATATTGCAGTATCATATAACCATGTGACCACCTAGCCAGGGCTCCTCCCAGGCCTAGGGGGGCAGTGTGCAGTGAGAGACCCTGAGTTTTGGCTCCTTAGTGTCACGGTAAATCTGCGTCTCCTTAGGTCAGAACCTGTAAAGCCAAACATCCTTAAGAGACAGAAAAATTGCCACAATTAATCCAATTTAAGATAATTATTTCTTTCATGTGGAAAAAGCAGATTTTCCTTTTCTTTTTATTTATACATGAACCATTCGTTAACCCTTTGCTAGGCTGTAGTCCCTCTTATCCTCGGTTTTGTTTTCCATAGTTTCAGTTACCTGCAGTCAAGCAGCGTCCAAAAATATCAGATGGAAAATTCCAGAAATAAACAATTCGTAAGTTTTAAATTGCATGCCATTCTGAATAGCCGTGATGAAATATCACAACTTCCTGCTCTGTTACTTCTCCATCACAGGAAGAAGGGTGAGAGAGAGAGAGAAAGACCACATTCACGTAAGTTTTATTAAAGGATATTCTTATAATCTTTCTATTTTATTATTGGTTATTGTTGTTAATCTCTTACTGTGTCTAATTCATAAATTAAACTTTGTCATAGGTCTGTGTGTATAGGAAAAAACATAGAATTGTAAGGGTTTGCTATTATCCATGGTTTCAGGGATCAACTGGGGGTCTTGGACCATAACCCCCATGGATAAGAGGGACTACTGTACAAATAAACATGACTCAGTTCCCATTAAAGTGACCCATATAAGCAAATACTCCCACTAGAGTGTGTTCAGTGGTGGGAACCCCAAGGAGAGAGCGACCAGCTATGTTCAGGGCTGGCAGTGCCGTGGAGGTCCAAAGTAAGCTTCCATGGGCTGGTGCTCCATTTGAGTATTGAAGAAGCCACACAGGTTCGCCAGGTGGACAAGGAGGAAGAGAGGGTGCTCCACAGGCAGAGAGTCAAGTGCAAATGAACCAAGGCGAGATGCAGCAGAGCGAGTTCAGGGAAGGACAATTAGTGTACAAAGGCCAGATTGTAGGGTGCATGCTGGGGTTTGTCTAGGAAGGAGTCCAGTGCAGAAGGAAGGACATGAGAGGACGAGCTGGTGTGAGGACAGCTGGAGCAGCGAGCCCACAGGCAAGAGGGAGAGCTTCCTAGGGCTGAGGAAGTGGCAGCAATGATGTGTTCATGTCAGTTAGGATTTGGCGATGATTGACTCCATATTGAATTTGAGGAAGAGATGGGAGTTCGAATATGAAGTCTTCGGTTTCCTGTAACTTTAACTGTAATAAAATCATTTTATTAGAGAAATTTTTTAGTGTAAAGGAAAGGTAAAAGAAAAGTGTAATGCACCCACAGGTCCCCATCACTCAGTCTCAATAATGATCAACATTTTGCCTATCTTGTAGAAATACCATTCAAAAAGTTAATTTATAAAGCATCATAAAACTCCAGCCATATAAAAGTACAGTAACAATGTATGAATCGATAAACTTTGATGATATTTCAGATCATTGAGGAGAAATAAATATTCAGTAAATAGTGTGGGGCAACTAGTTAACTATTTGGGAAAATGATGTTAGATTCATACCTCATGCCATATTTGAAAGGCATAAGGGGTAAAAAGATTTTAAATGCTGTTAAAAAATAGAATAAAATATAGCAGAATATTTTTATAATTTTAAGGATGGAAAGAGCCTTCCAAGCATAAATTTAATGGAAAAGTAATTACAAAGGAAAAGATGCCTAGTTTTAACCAAATAATTTCTGTACATCCTTCTGCAAGTAAATGGTAATGAAAAACAAATTGAGAGAAAAGTACAAACTAATATATATATTACAAAGAGTTTATTTCTTTACATTATGAAGTGCTCTTACAAATTAATAAGAAAAAGACAAATGCCAATAGAAAAATTTCAAAGAACATGAGCAGACTCCTCAGCAGAAACCGTTTAAATCACTTGTAACCATACAGAAGAAAAAAAATAAATCTTGCTAATCAAATAAATTATAGTGAAGCTGAAAGTCCATACTTGCTTATCAAATTGGCAAAATTTCTTTTTAAAGAGCATGTTTAGAGTTGATGACATACTTGAAATTTGCAGCCTTATATACAATCATGGGAATATAAACTCCTACAATCTTTCTGGAGATCAATTTGACTGACAGTTTCTATCAAGAGGTTTACTACTATTCAAGCATTGACCCATTAATTCCTCACTTAATAATTATCCTAAGAATATAAGCAAAGATGTATACAAAGATATTTATATAAGGGTGGTCATCATAGTGTTAATTTTTAAAGTGAAACATTGGCAACACTGTAAATATTCAATGGGAACATGTTGGAATTTATTGTGATTATGGTAAATTTATGCATCTTATCTGATGCAGCTATTTTTAAAAAATCACATTTTAAAATTCATTAATGGCATGGGGTATTGCTGATAATACATATTGTGAAAAGGATATGACCGAGTTTCACTTTAAAAGGGATGTGTATATAGTTGTATTTATAGTCATATATATATGATTATGCATAGTAAAAAGACTGGCACTAAATACACTAAAGTGTTAATTCTGTTTATCTTTTAAGCTGAAATCTGGGTGACTATTGTTATTCCACATACCTTTCTGTATTTTTCTACCATGAACATGAGTTACATTTATATTCATAAAAAGAGTGTTATTTTGTTTATGGAATTTCATTTGTTTGTATTCTATTTCTAAAATGATTTCAGTATTGAAAAAGGAATAGACTCATTACTTCACAAATATAAAGAGCAACATCAAAATTCATAACGAGAATATTTGTTTGCCTGGGGGCAAACTTTCCAAATCAAGAAGTGCACAAATGAATGAAGACTGAAGTAGTTCCAGAGCCTGGCAGCGTACTTTGATTTCACACATAATATTGAGACTTGTATAGTTATCTCCATAATGTGACCTTAGTGCCCAGTCTCATGAAACAATCTATTTTTCCATTTTTTGGTTTATGTCTTGCCATCCACATGTGTCAAAGGGTGACTGCCTCCTCAAGACAGAAGAAATCCACTGTACTGGGTACCTTACAGATATTTTTCTAGCCTGAGACTGTCACTTCCAGAGATTGCGAGATTATGTCTTTCTGAGAAAATGTTTTCCAGCTTTAAATAATTCTGCTAGCAAGGACTTTTGCATCCAGGTAAAATCTGATCACCAAAACTTCCTCTCCTTGGTGTTAGTGCTATCCTTTCAATCCTGGAGGTCATCATTTCTATCTGTCCCCAGCTTTCTTTTCTCTATTTTAGACATTCTCAGCTCCTTGAACTTTTCCACACACATGTGATTTCCAGAACTCTCTCGCTTCCTGGTAGTTATCTTGCCCTGCCATCTATTGTCTTGAAATGTCATACCAGATGTGTACACATGTGATTACATGCAGAGTGCAGGGTACTATCCTCTCCCTGATGAGGACAGGACCAACAATGCAGGCCACAATTGCTATAGCTGTTCTAGTAGCTGCATCACACACTGACACATGCATTCAACTTGGGTCCACAAAACAAAGCAGAAAAATCTTCCAAGGAGCTTTTCATGTAAGGTTCTTGTATTTGTCTGCTCAGGATGCCATGACAAAATACCTCAGACTGAGTAACTTAAACAACAAACATTTATTTTCTGATGTTCTGGAGGCTGGAAGTCCATGATCAAAGTGCTGGCTGATTCAGTTCCCTGTGAGACCTCTCTTCCTGGCTTGCAGACAGCTGCTTTCTCACCATGTCCTCACATGGACTTTCCTCTGTGTGCCCAGAGAGAGAGAAAGAGCTTTGTTTCTCCTCATCTTCCTATAAGGACAACAATCCTATCAGATTAGGGCTCCACCCTTATGATCTCATTTATACTCAATGACCTCCTCAAAGGCCCTGTCTCCAAATATGAGATTGGGGGTTATGGCTTCAACATATGAATTTGGAGGAGACATATTTCAGTCCATAACAGTTTTGCAAAGTCAAGTAACCTGTCTCAATTCTTCCACTCTTGCCAACCCATAGTTAAATGTCCACAGAGTAACCAGAATGATCTTCTAAAAACACAAGTCAGATCAAGTCACTGCTTGGCCCAAAGTCCTCCAAGATATTTTCTTTATACCCAAAATAAAATACAAACTCCTGTGGTCACCTGCCAGGCTCTGTGTAACTTGGTCCTCCCTGCCTTCCCAAGTCTCCTTCTTCCCCCAGCCCTCTCTCACTGCCCCTTCCCATGCTGGCCTCACATCAGCCCCACATATGATGGGGGATCCCAGGCACTTCCCATCCATATTCCTGGCTTGCCCCCTATCTGCTTTCAGACCTTCACTCAGTGGCCACCACTCAATCCCCCCATCTGAACCCAGCCCCACCTCACCCATTATCTCATCTTATTTGTTTGAATGCAGAGACACATAGTGCTCCCTGCTGTTATAGCTTACATTGATTTGCTTGCCATCTGTCTCCCCCAACTTTAAAAAAATCGTGCTTACCACCATACCTCCAAACTCTACGAGAGTTCCTGGCACTAGGAGAAGGCAAAAGCTCCCCTCCTTTGGCTACTGTCTATTCTTTGAGGGCAGCTGTGAGGTTACCTGAAGTATTTTTATTTGCATACTAGATGTCTCTGCTTAACTACCTCTGACTTCCTCTTCCACTTATGACAACGCCTCCTCCCAGAACTTCAGAGAAACCTGGTCTCAGGTCATTGCTCTGGGACTCCTACCTCCTCCCACCTTCTCTCCCTCCTGAACACTGGTTTGTAAGGACATTACTCTCTTGGGATTCCCCCATGCTCTGCCTTCTTCTAGTGTAACAGCCTGAATGATAACACAGGAGGTGAGTGAAGCTCTACAAATCAAATGGAAACTACATTTGTCATAAAGACCTCAGTCCACATAAAAAACCAAAAAGATGAATCATACTTTTAAAGGACTCTAGCCAAAATTTGCCAGAAAACTCATCTGAAATGAGATAAAACATTACCCATTGCCTTGCTTCATATCAGAGTGGCACCTAGAAGTGAACTCAAATTGAGTCCTTTTAAAATTATATATGGGAGACCTTTCCAAGCCTCCATGCTAGGGATTCCCTCTCTAGATATAAAACATGACTTGCATCTGAAAGCTATGTGCAACAGTTGTGCCAACTCTAGCTATTCTACATTAGCTTGCCTTTCCCTGGTCAGCTTTTCCAGCAGACAAACCTCTATACCCCTTCGGCCCAAGAGACAGAATGCTGCTAAAGACATGGTGAGACCAGGGCTCAGACCAATTGACTGAGAAATGGATGGGTCCGTATGATATCTTGATGACCACCCATACCTCCCTAAAGCTTGCCAATGTTAAGCCTTGAATTTATCACATACAGGTAAAACAAACAAACAAACAAACAACAACAACAACAAAAAAACACCACCAGAAGTGGGACCTAAGCTTGATCTATGGGTTTATGAGCTGTTGGGGGACCTCAAACTTCTATTTTAAAAAGAAAAGTAATTCACACCGTGGGTTTTATAAACTGTTTTCTAGCTACTCTTATGTGTACTTTGCTGTGCCAAACAAATGATTCCAACTTGTTTTTTTACAATGGGCCCAACACTATGCTGACAGGCTACAAGTAGATTTTTCCTGGATATGTGGGCTACTTCCTCTTTCCAGCACTTCGGTCCTACCTTGGTGGATATTTAACTCCCCCCATCATTGGGCCCTTAAGTTGTACTGCCCCCTTCTGCTGGAAACAAAGAAGCCATACTTATAACCATTGGCCCAATAACACCCCCAAATTAGACTAGATTAAACCAACTCTCTGTAAATACACTATACATAAAATAGCTTTAATTAACTCAAAAATGGGCCTGATAAAGAAAAAGCTGTTTTACAAAATAAATGGCTTTGGATGTGCTAACTGTACCTCAAGGTGGAACTTTGCTGTAATTAAAGCTGAATGCTGTGTATATATATATATACACACACACACACACACACACACACACACACACACACACATATAAACATACAAATATATATATATATATCCCAGATAATCCGGGTAATATTTCATGTGCTTTAAAAGATATACAATATATTGTTTCTATGACTGATCCCACTTTATCTCTAATTGCTTCTCTTCCTGGTTTAGAGGAAGGCACTAATAATTTTAATAATTATAGTGTTTTTAGGAATTTTACTGTGCTGTACCATATACTGTTGCTACAATTTTTATATGGGAATACAGGAACGATTGACTCAAAGGATGTTACAGAGTTCTGTTCCCCAAAAGGGAACCAAAAGGATTTTTTTAAAAAGTCAAAACGTTTCATCGCAAGTCCCCTCATCATCCCCATTTGGCTAGAAGCAGTCAGAACAAACTCAATGACCCTTATTCCACAGAAATGGAATAATATTTGACAGTGGGGAGTTTGTAACAGCCTGAACAGAAGTGATTCCATTTTGTTAAACTTCTAAATTAAAAAGTTTTTTTCTTACTCTTGTAACCCAAAGTGCATAGCTTGCAGCTGGACATTAGAATAGAATGATTCTTTTTTCGTTGTTTTGTTTTGTGTGCGTGTGTGCGTATGGCTGGCCAGTAAGGGGATCCAAACTCTTGACCTTGGTGTTACAAGGCTGCACACTAACCTGCTGAGCCAACTGGCCAGCCCAGAATTCTTGTTCACATGATTGCTAGAACATAATGACTTTTGCTCACTATGTACGCAGAATAATTATAGAAGAAATTATTAACCCAGATGGCTATTCTTTACTAGCTTATTAACTGGATATTTTTAAGGTGAACAGGAACTCCAACCATGACTTGACTTCATGGAGGACGGTCACCATGAATCAGCTCCCACCTGAGAAGTTCTTTGATGTTTATCTACAATTTTATGATTATGCCTGCATGTCCCTACTTAGGTCACGATGAATCAGCCCCCTACCACCTGCCCCTATAAAACCTCTTGGCAAGTCTGGGGAAAGTGGAGATGGTCTTTGAGACATAAATCCACCATTCCCCAGGCTGCTGGCTTCCTGATTAAAGTCCACCTTTCCTTATACAAACACTTGTCTCTCAATTATTGGTTATTGAGCGGCAAACAAATGGACCTTTGGAGTTTCAGTAACACAGACAAGTAGTCATGATGAGGCCTGGACATATGTGTCCACAATGCTGGAGGACAAAACTCAATATGGTCTCTCCCTGTCTCGGCACTGCCTCTTGGGGGGCCGTTTGGGGGAGTGGGCGGGGAGTGAGAAACAGATTACGTGTCTTTATTAGGTCTTTTGATTACTTAGGAAAACTGAGTTAAAAATTGAAGTTTATTTTCTTTCTCTCTGTGTAACTTTATATTTGTATAAATGTGTTACTAATATGTGTTCCAAAATTGTATGAAATTCTGACATGTCATGGTATGTTATTAGTCCTAGTTATGGCTTTTATGAAAGATTGTTGCAGGTCATGGAAATGACTTTTTTTTTTGTCAATTGTGTCTTTAACCATGCCACAGTTAATTGCTTTATTTCAATACTGTTTTTAAAAGGTCTTTACAAATCCTAGAGTGTCATCTCTTCAAAGGAGTTTATGGAAAGGATAAAAAGCCTCTGACATATACTTTGAAATACAGACCTCTGCTGATCAATTGAACTGGTTTGAACTCCAGTGGAAAAACTGGTTTGAACTCTAATGGAAAACTGTTAATCTCACATCAAGCAGGAAAGAATTAATTACATGGGACTGAACTGATAAAAGACTAAAATGATTTTTTTTCACTTTTTTGTTTGAAACACTGCTAATTCTTTTTATGTTTTGTTTTCCACACTTTAAAGAATTTTTCCCCCTCTTTTAGGCTATATGGTAAAGTAAATTTTTGAGCAAAATTGAAACATTTACTTTTCTCTCTATTTGAACCCTCCTGAATTTTGAAAATATGTGGGAGTATTCTTATTTTATGGCAACACAGTTATTTGCATAAGTTCAAAAAGAATCTGCTTTCTTTGGTAGTAGGAGGACAAAATTGGAGACACTTGTTATTTTACCAAGGCTTTGATTGGAATGTCATATTTTCAGATATAAGCAGACTGCTTTAAGGAATTGAGGTTGACCTTTTATGGAGCCAATAAAAACCCCCTTGGAAAGACTGGCTTGGTACCCTGTCTACATGATTACAGGGTTCTTGGCCATATGGTAAGTAAAAATGTAACTTTCTGATGGGCCGGAACTTCAATATTTTGGGGACCTCCAGAAGAGAGGAATTCACCCAACTCATTCAGGTAGTCTGAGAGTGAATCAAATCCATGGGTTGGCTTCCTCAGTCCCAAGAGGCTTTTAAAGGTCTAATCTGAGATTCCTTACAAAAGTCCCAGCAAAGCCAATTCAAAAAAAGCCTATATAATAAATCATTACTCTTGATGTACTTGATGAGAATAATCAAGCCAGAGACTACACTTATTTTGTAAATGTATTAGTCTTGTCATAAATATGTTTGGTAAAAAGGGGTATGGGGGGGGCTTGTAGAGAGAGAAATTGTGTTTCAGAAGAAGAAACTGATAGTACATCTGTTATTAGATTCCAGCCCTGCCCATTGTTTTCGAGTTTTTATTATCTGGACTGAATCCTGAATTTTTAATTTCCTCCAGTATCTGGCTGTGACTCTCCTAACATTTTCAGGGGTTTTTTTCCCTACACTTCTGAATTGAAATCACTAGAAATTGAAGCTGCCTTTTTCCGAAGGCCCTGCAGGCCAACGTGATCTTGGCTTTGAAGGAAAATCACTGTTGGCAACTTATATTTGAACATTTTGTGCACACAACTGTAATCCAGAAATATATATCAGATTGCTACAGCCAGGATACTCCAACTGAAGATGCTTCAGAGACTCTAGAAAAACTAGCTTATAGACAACTCCAGATTTAACAGCCTGAACGGAAGTGACTCTGTTTTGTTAAGCCTTTCAATTTAAAAACTTGTTCTCTCCTATAACCCAACCACATAGCCAGCAGCTAATTGCCAAAACACAATGACTGTTGCTCTCATATTGTATACAAATAATTAGAGGGAAAATTATAAACCCAGATGGCCATTCTTTACTAGGTTATTAACCTGATCTTATTTGAGAATAACAGGAAATGAGCCCATGGAGAATGAAATGTGACATTGGTCAACTCCCACCCAGGAAGCTCCTTGACGATTATCTGAAACACTGAAGCATGTCTGCACATTCTCGCTTAGCTCACCATGAATCAGCCCCTCACCACCTGTCCATATAAAACCCTTTGGCAAGTCTAGGAAAAGTGGAGATGGTCTTTGAGACATAAGTCCACCATTTACCCTGGCTGCTGGCTTCCTGATTAAAGGCTACCTTTCCTTACACTACCACTTGTCTCTCAATTATTGGCTATTGAGCAGCAAGCAAATGAACCTTTGGAGTTTTGGAAAACAGACATTAACCTTTGTTTTCTTTTGTTTTCATAGAAAATCTCTTATGAAATACCTGTATACTTAGATGATACAGAGACCTATCCTTGATGGGAGCCCATTTGCAATGCCCCTTTCTGGAATAGGACACAACTGTAACAAAACTGACCTAGTCTAAGGACTGAGAGATTGATTCAAGAAACTATTAAGTGGTGTACTCAAATCTGTTTTATCTGCTTGTCCCAATTTATGCTTTTTCCTTTGCTTATCTCTTATCTAGAAACTTTTAACCCAAATCTTTCCATAGCTACCAATCTTATAGTAATATGTGAAACTTTCTAAAAATTAAAATTTCAAAGGGGAAACTGTGGGAATACAAAGTATTTTAGACTCAAAATATATTTTTTTGATCTATTTCAAGATGGCTAATTCAGAGAGATTGGAAAAACAAGATTGGCTAGAAGACTGTTTCTTTGGAAAGAAATTTACATCTGTAAATGCAAAGAGCCAGGCTTCCTCCCAGGCTCCTCTCCTTTGGCTACTGTCTATTCTTTGAGGGCAACTGTGATGTTACCTGAAGTATTTGCACGTGCATACTAGATGTCTCTACTTAACTACCTCTGACTTCCTTCTTCCACCTATGACAACACCTCCCCCCGGAACTTGACAGAAACCTGGTCTCAGAGGGCCATTGCTCTGGGTCTTCTACCTTCCCCACCTTCTCTCTATCCTGAACACTGGTTTATAAGCTTTGTACCCCTATTGGAATTTGGGACATTACTGTCTTTGATTCCATTGCGCTTTGCCTTCTCCTAGCACATTAAATAGTAAAATTTGTCATGCCTTTTCTTCATATTAACCTAAATTTGTCAGTAATTTTTATTAGTAGACCTTTAGGGGTGAAGTTTTCCTTTAGCCCCTACCGTGTGATTTTCACAAGTGTGAATCCACCACTCAACCTACTGAAATTGCAAAGGCAGGTACTAATGAGATGGAAAATATTACCAAGTATTTCCTGGACTGTAAAGCTAAGGCTTACAGACCCCTCGAGTCTGTTGCACAGATTGGGTTACAAACCCACCACACGCAGGTCTGTGGGCTAGGTAATAGGAAAAAAAGGTTCTGGGAGCCATAGGTATAGAAAAATGAATGGGTTTTATTCAGACCTAGGAGCAACTGTCCTAGTGGCTTCTCTGAGAGTTCTGAGAAGCACTGGGGAGCAGAGCTGTTAGTCTTTTATACTTAAGTCCACAACCCTGGACACCTGGGTGCCCATATGCAATTTACATTAAGTAGTAACAAGGAACACCTAAGGATATTTACAGCAAATGCTCAGCAAGATTCTGAACATCTGAGGGGCCCTGGTCATTTTCCTATTTTTCCCAACACTGGACACTTTCTTGTCTGTCCCTGGAATAAGTTATCAGCTCCTTGCCAGCCTCACCCAAAGCTATCTGCAATCCAGTCACGGAACACTTGATATTATGTCCAAGAGGTGAAGGAAGTGACACTCAGGAAGAACTAAATCCCCTTATCATACCCAGACCAAAAGCAAGGATCCAGACAGGAAACAAACATCAATTTAAAATGAAAGACTTTACATAGGTCACCTTCTTTAATCCTCACAACCACCTCAAGTTTCCTGAATTTTACAAAGAAAGTGAGTATCAGGTAACAATGGCTAATATGTGACAAAGTTAGGATTTTGGTCCAGATCCATCTGACTTTTCAACCCTTGCTATTCCCAACATACCCACTCTCTCTCCTTGAGTGTTTCTTTAGGTAAGCACCTTTTACTTAATCACAGTCTCTAGGAGGCATATGTGATTCACCTGTATGACTTTTAAAGTAAGGATGAAAGCAACCCTTACTGAGCTTCTGTATGTGAAAGGCATTCTGCTCACCCCTATGAAGAACACAGAGAAAAATACCTCAAGGAGCTTGGAATTTGATGTAGGGATACTCTTTTTCAAGTTGGACTACACTAAGTTGTTAAAGGGTTAATTATCATAATGCTACTTTTCTCTGAAATATTTTTCTTTTCCTTTTTTATTGTGATAAGGGCACTTAACATGAGATCTATCCTCTTAACAAATTATAAGTATACAGTACATTGCTACTGATTGTAGACACACCACCTCACTGCCGTCAGGATGACTGTCATCAAAAACAAAAGACAATCCTGACATTTGCAACCACATGAATGGACCTGGAGGTCCTTATGCTAAATGAAATAAGCCATGCTCAGAAAGACAAAAACCACATGATCTCACTTACACGCAGAATCTTAAAAAATAAAACTTGTAGAAACAGAGAGTGGTGGTTGACGAATCTGGGAGGTGAGGGGGTTAGGAAGATGTTGATCAAAGGACACAGAATTTTAGTTAGACAGGAGGAATAATTTCAAAAGATTTATTGTACATTATGGTGGCTATAGTTAATGATACGTTGTATACTTGAAAATTGTAAAGGGTAGAATTTAGTATTCTTACCACAAAAAAAAGTGAGGTAATGCATAAGTTAATTAGCTTGAGTTAGCTACTTCATAGTGTATGCATATATCAAAACATCATGTTGTATACCATAAATATATATAATTTCTATTTGTATATTAAAAATAAGTTTAAAAAATTAACAAAAGATAAGTGTTGTCAAAGATGTGGAGAAATTGAAGCCCTTGCCCACTGTTGGTGGGAATGCAAAATAGTGCAGCTCCTATGGAAAATGGTATAGAATTTCCTCAAAAAATTAAAAGTAGAACTACATATGACCCAGTATCGCACTTTGGGGGGTATTTATCCCTAAAGATTGAAATCAGAATTTCAAAGAGATTCTCATCTGCGTGAATAAGAAATTCACAATAGCAGAGATAAAGGACAACCCAAATGTCCATTGGCAGACAAATGGTTTAAGAAACCGTGGTATATACCTATGGTGGAATACTACTCAGCCTTTAAACAGTAGGAAATTCTGCAACATGCAACAACAGGCATGGACCTTGAGGGTATTATGCTAAGTGAAATAAGCCAGGCACAGAAAGACATGTACTGCATCATCCCACTTATATGAGACACCTAAAATAGTCAAATTCATAAAATCAAAGACTAGAGTTGTGGTTTCTGGGGGCTGGGAGTAGGGGAAAATGGGGAGTTATTAATCAACAGGCTTACAATTTCTGAAATATTTTTCTCAAACATTCTCTCTCCTCTCTCTCTACACACACACACACAATGTATTTTAGTACACTGTTAATGTATTATCCCCTTCCATGTTTTAATTACTATTAAACCAATCCATGCAGATGAGATTATGGCCAATGACTGGCATTTCCCTAATTTGAGTGATTGTCAAAAGCATTTGGTTTATCCTGCAGTGGCCTCTCTTTCTGACATTTATTTTAGGTTCTGACAAAGAGTTTTAACCCATAATATCTGATAGAATGTGATTAAGGGAGAGTGTGATTAAATGATAGCCTAGAAAGGTGTGGGTAGGGAAAGAAACACATAAGAAGCATACCACACAGGATGCCAAAGTATTTATTTTATAGTGATTCAAGACACCTTCAAAGAATTTGTTTACAAAAGATTAGCAGGCAATTAAGAATTGTTGGGAGTCCTTTGCCATTATAAATAGCAATATTATACATCACTTCTATTGGTTAGGATTTACCAAAACTTAGATGAATGGAAAACAGAAGAAACTTTGGCAGGAAGCATCTTGAATCTTCAGAAAGGAATTTGAAGAGAATGGAGCATTAGCTGCCAGGAAACACAACTGCATGGAGATCCATTGTTTAAAGTCCTCATACAGCGCTGAATGTTTAGCCCTCCCATCCTCAGGTAGAATGTGTCACCTGTGCTAAACACGGGGGGGGGGGGGGTTGTCTGTATCCATAAAGGCGGCATTTGGAAAAACCCATGTTATAGTATTAGGCATGATAACCAGAAACTCTGCTCTGACCATGTCAGCTAAATTATGGTGCCCTGGGAGATCTGGGATAGGTCAGTAGTCAGGTCCACCTCTCCTAGAAAACATTAACATAAGGCCATTTTCACTTAGAAGCAGACAGGATGGCACCAGAAAGGCATAAAATAACCTAGAATGCTTTTGTGACCTTTACCCTAGATCCCTGCATGTAGGATATAACCTAGTAACAATCCCAAATTTATACATCATGTACAAACCAATAGAAAATCTGAGGAAGTAATTAGGTGGGGTTGTCCTTCTCTCTCTCTCTTTTGACCCTCCCCCCTTGTTGTGATTATAAAATGCTAAGTTCTGCTGGCCCTTTTCAGAACACATTTCTCAGGGTGACCTTATCTATGCGTCTCCCCATTTGCAATCATTATATTGGTCAATAAATCCTTGCTATATGTATTTGACCTCAGTTTTTTTCTTGTTTTTTTTTTTTTTTTTTTAGGTCATCAGAGAAAACAAAACCCTAAAGAATTTTAATTCTATGGTATGACTGTAAATATCAGAAACAAAAGCACAAAACTATATGAATAAGAGACAAAGTGGCAATACACAAATCTATTATTAATGGTGATTGCCTTGGCTGGTAGAACTATGAGTAGAGTTTTCTTCCTTTTCTGTATTTTCCAAATTTTCTTGAATAATTGTGTGCTTCGACAGTAGAAAAGCTTACTTTAAAAATATGGAATGTATTTTCTCTTTCTTTCTCTGGAAAGTGCACTATTTTCCTCGTAGGAGCTGCCTCAGCAGCTGTTCCTGACACATGGGTTTACATCACGGAAGCCAGCACTCAGTGTTGAGCAGATGAAGGAAAAATGGCAGAACTGGTGAGGTGAGGCTTAGATTTGGGGGGATCCGAATAACTAAAACAGCAGTTAATTTTTTGTCACTTAGTCACTGTGCCCTGGCAAACACTAGGAGCGCCAACAGCTACTAACATAGTGCCTATCTCTTTTAAGCATTATTAAAAATTTTTACAACTCAGGGGAGGCATTTTGGAAACCATTCTTTTCAAAGTGAAACTCAGGACACAATAACCAACAAAGGACATCTGAGCTGTTTCTAGGAGCAAGTGTTCTATACACACACACACACACACACACACACACCAAATTATAACATAAATAAAAATGTACCAAATTAGGGATATTTGGGAAACATTTTGATAGTTTATGGAAAGAGAAGACAAGTGTTGAAATTGAAATGGTTATAGGACACTAACAGGTTTGACAAATGTACTTAAAGTGCTGAAATATACCCTGAAGGCTTATTGCTTTAAGAAAATCTTTTATCTCCGTTACTTGCTAGAATAAGAGGTATCTATAGCAGTAGCAGCAGTATGCATTGAGCTCAAGAGTGTGTTGGAGGAATCAGATTGACTGAACTCAAATTTAAATTCCATAAGTCCATGGCCATGTGCAAGTTATGAAATTCTCCAAGTCTCAGTTTCCTGATTTATAAAATAGGGTACTAGGAGACTTGAAATAATTAAATGACATAATTAATATGCAGCATTTACATAGTGCCTGGCCCATATGAGTTCGTAATGAATGTTATCATCCATAATACCAACAGGTACCAGTAGAACTTAGCCTAAACTTTTAAATCAATCCTTTGCTGTGGGAGCCACAAGCTATCTGCATCTGAGAAGAGAATGAAAGGTACTGCCGTGAAGCCATGTGTACCTGCAAGAGGCCAGCATGTGCTGTAGCAGGAAGTTAGAGCTTAGAATTTTAAGATGCTAACTATATTTAAGAATCTCCCATGCACTTAGTTTTCAATGGTGGGAAGAGTAGTTTGAACATTTGGGGGGTATTGAGTACAGAATGTGGATTTTCCAGCCCTGTGTCATTTGGAATACAAGCTGCAACTCGTTGTCAGTGTTGAAATAAAGATTCATTTTGCAAGGATGAGATTGTCTTCCTCCCAGATTCTTTGTAATTTGATATGCCATACATTAATGGGCTTACCTCTCTATGCAAAAGCTGTAGAAATGGCACCTGGTGAATTTCCAAACCCTTTCCAAGAGACTCATCTACCGTCCCTCTCTAGCTCTAATCTTTTTATAGAATAGAGCCTAAACGGAATTTTTTCATACTTCCAAAGATTTTAGTCTCTATGGTGTAAGAATACCAATGCTGAGAGTGAAACATAAAAATAGATCATGCAATGGTAAAATTCCCAAGGTATCTGGCACAAGCAAATGTAGAACCACGTTTTAGCAACATTTCCTCAAATAAGATGATGTGCAATTCCCATAAACTTAATAATCACTCATGGAAAGTGAGCTCACCATGAAAAATTACAAACTATATAAGAAAACAAACCACCAGAAAGAGTATAGGTGCAGTATCAGAAAAATTAGCATTCTAATAATGCAAATTGATAAAACAATAAAAGATAACTAAAATATATATGTTTAAAATTATTAAAGAGATAAGAGAAAAAAATCACGATGAAAGAACGGGAAAATAAAAATGATCAGGCAAATTAGAAAATGAAACAAATGGATTTTTCTATCAATGAAAACATAGTTACTGAGATTTAGCTCAGTAGAGAAATGAAATAGCATATTAAACATAGCTGAAGAGAAAATTACTGAACTGGAAGTTAGAACTGAAAAGAAAATAAAGAAGCAGAATATGTGAAGGTTTTAGAGATATGATAGAATGAAAATTTCAACATAAATCTAAAGTAACAGAAAGCAAGAGTAGATAGGATAAAAGTAACATATTCTTTGGAAGATAATACCTTGGAATTTTTCAGAATTAGTGAAAGATATGAATACTCAGTTTGATAAAGCACACTGAGTTCCAAGCAAGACAAGGAAAAGAAAAACGTTTATTTAAACACATAATGGTAAAACTTCAGAGCCCCCCCCCCCACACACACACACAAAAACCGGGGGGGTGGGGGGAAGAAGATATAACAACCACAACTACTTGAAGTTGATACGACAAGCAAACAGAAAGGACATTGTTGGGGGGAGGGGGGAGGGAGAAGGGAGGGAGGTTTTGGTGATGGGGAGCAATAATCAGCCACAATGTATATCGACAAAATAAAACTTAAAAAAAAAAAAAAAAAAAAACTTCAGAGCCCCAAGATAAAGATAATATCCCAAAAACAACCAAAGAGAAAAGATAGTTCTATGCAAAAGATCTACAATTAGTATGACAGCAGACTTCTTATCAGTGATAATAAAGACCAGAAGGCACTGAAATATTTTTTAAATGATGACAGTAAAAGAAGATCAATTTTCTATACTCACCTAAAAATTCTATACTCAAAAATCTATACTTATCTAGGCAATGTTTTAATAAGCAAGGTGAAATAAAGATATTTATAGACACAGTTTGATAAAGTTTACCATGAACAGATTCTCACTGATAGAGTTTTAACTTAATGATGTGCTTGGGTCAGAAGGAATTAAACTGAGAAGTTAGGAGTGACCTGCAGGAAACAATAATAACAACAAGAAAAAAAGTAAATATGTGAGTAAATCTAAATAAGTATGGGCAAATAATAATAATAATAAAAGTGACTTATTTAGATTTGGATGAGGTATTAATAAAAATTAAATTTCACTAAAATATAAGAAAGATCATTGGTCTTAGAATCAACCAACCTTGGTTCTAGTGCTGGTTTTATAAGCTATGTCACTTTGGAAAACGTCATTGTTCCCACTTATAAAATGATATTCAGATAAGATGAACATAAAGTTTTCTTTAAAAATTTAACGTGATATTATTGTGCTGCCCACTGGTCACTTTTTCCCTCAGGGAAAGAATACAAGAATCTATGTAATAATTCCAATGGAACCAAAGAAATATGCCCCTTTGGCTTAAATGCCTGTCTATTGAGTTACATACATATTTGTTGCTCTCCAAGGAACTTAAATAACTTCGGCAAATTCCTCTTGAAACCCCCAAACTGATTCACAAAATTTATAGCAATGGTGTGACAGGGAACACTCACTTCTAATGTTGTGTCAAACATTTAATGAGCACTTGGGCATGCTGATGTGGCCCAAAGCACCATCTGCCGCCCAGTCATTTACATGCTACATTAATCAGTCCCATAGTGAAATCCTCCTGGGGCCTTGCAGGAGCTGGAGATGCCTCCCACCATGGCTAGGAAAGCTTCAAAAGGAAAAAAGAATTGGGAAACAAAGTCTAGTAATCCAACACATTCTGTGTGTGCTGAGGGGTGCGGGGGTAGAGAATATGAAATTTCTCCCTGGAAGACAAAATGGAATAATTCTGTCTATTCTAGAATGATCCTTGAATCAGACAGGAATGATTTCTTCCTATCTGAGTGAAGTGTGCAGTCTGAGGTCTGAGAATTACATTATGGAGGAACCCCCTTTTTTCCCCAAATGTTCCTTTAACTTCTGTTAAGTTTCTGCAAGTTAGGAAGCTATTTTTCTGGTCTTAATTCCTTCAAGAACTCTTTAAATTATTGTTCTCATGCTAAGTACAAATATGGTGTTAATCCCTAAAAATTTGTATGGGGATTACTGCAAGGCAGCTTCTATTTCTTTACTTAAAGGAGCATATCATGGTCTATGTCCTGGCTACATCTGCAGACATTCTTCTGCCTACCCTTCTTTCCACAAATGTCAAATGACTGACAATTATCCTGATATATTCATACCTGGGCACACGTGATTCATTCTGCCTGGAATTGATTTCCCTCTTTCTTCAAAAGACAGCTCCTCTTCATTCTTAAAAATCTTTCTTCCTTCCACAATCTGCCTCTAACACCTCTCAACTACATAGTCTCTTAGGTCCCTCCTCCTATGTGCCCCCCAAACAGAAAAATACACTGCATGGTATACCCTACTAATAATCACGATTTTATCCAAGTCCCTTCTCCTTCGAGGCACATAAAAAAACTGTATATTTCCACCCCTTTAAAGTTAGGCATGGCTACGTGACTTACTTTAGCCAGTGATATATGAGTGGAAATAATTTGTGTCACTTCCAAATCAAAGCATTTAAGGAATGTAGGTGATTCTCCCTCCTTCTCTTTCCCTCCCACATCACTTGAGAACACATGTTCCAGATGATGAAGCTCCAGGATAGTAGAAGCCCCAATGCTCTGGTTTACCAAGGTGCCACATGAAGAACATTTGTTATGGAAAAATGGCTAGACCCACGGAGGAT
Source organism: Cynocephalus volans (assembly GCF_027409185.1). NCBI lineage: Eukaryota > Metazoa > Chordata > Mammalia > Dermoptera > Cynocephalidae > Cynocephalus > Cynocephalus volans. The sequence goes on from NC_084462.1 coordinate 51,692,043, forward strand.
TTCGTGTGAGCAAGAAGTAAGCCTTTTCTTTGTCTAGCCAGTGGAACACTGGGGCTGTTTATTACTACAACATATCCTAACCTTCCTGATTAATATAATATTTCTATAACAGAACTTATCACACTCTGTTACATATCTACTACATTTATCTATTTTATTGCCTATTTCTTGAGATGATGGGCTGAGACATTTATTTCTGTATTCCCTGCACCCAAAATACTGACTGACATATAGTAGGTGCTTAACAGATTAAATAGCATGAAAGTATGAAAAGTAGCAAAAAGATATTCTGGATTTATTTTTGTTTCAGGTATCATCACTTTGTACACCTATAGTGTCAGGTCTGTTAGGCAGAAAGACACACACATAGCAAAGAATAGACTGCTTTCCTTAGATTAGGCAAAAAATGTCAGGCATTGCCAGGTAAGTTGCGCAATTTTGCACATAATTCAATTTCACTTTTCAGCCTTCTTTCACCTGCAATTTCCTGCAGAAAATCATCACAGTCTTCAAAATTGTGCCCAACATTCTCACTTTGAAGAAGCGAGTCATAACTCATTGTGTCTTGACTATCAAGGAAGTCTTGAAACCAAGGGGTGTAAGCCTTTCAACATTTTTTTTCTGAAATTGTTTTTGCTATTCTAGGTTGTTTGCAATTTCATATAAATTTTAACATTAACTTGTAAGTTCTCCAAAAATGAAAGAGCTTGTTGGTATTTTGAATGAGATTATATGAATCTATAAATCAATTTTTTTTTTAATGTTAATATTGATTATTCCAATTTATTAATATGGCTTATCTATTTTATGGCTATGTTTTCTTGAATTTTCCTCAGTAATGCTTTGTAATTTTTTAGTCTACAAGTCTTATATATTTACTGAAAATTCACTTCTAATTATCTTCTTTCTATATTATTTAAATGAAATTACATCTTTCATTTCATTTTCCAATTTTTTGTTGCTGGTACATAAAAATTAATTTGTATATTGAGTTCATATCCCATGACCCTGCTAAAAATGCCTACTATTTCTAGTAACTTTTTTGATGATGATTTAGTGTTTTCTAAACGTGAGATCAAGTCATCTACAAATAAAGACAGTTTTACTTCTTTTCATTCTTTACGTCTTTTATTTCTTTTTCTTGCCTTATTGTACTGGCTAGAACCTTCAGAAAAATTTATATTAGTGGTAACAAAGGTGGACATTCTTGTCTTGTTTCTGATCTTCTGGGGAAAGGCATCCAATATTTTACCACTAAGCATGATGCTAACTATGGGTTTTTATTAAATATTTTTCTCCAAATTAAAGAAATTTACCTGCATCTCACAATTCACATATTTTATTTTAATTTTCATTTCAATCACTTCAAAATAATTTTTAATGTTTCTTCTTTAACTTATAGATTATTTAGAAGTGTGTTGTTTGATTTCCAAATATTGGGCTTTTCCAAATATCTTATTGTGATTGGTTTCTAAGTGACTTTCCTTGTGATCAGAGAACATGCTTTGTGTAATTTCAACATTTTGAATTTTATTGAGACATTTAATTTGCAGCATATGATCTGCCTGGATGTCTATTCCATGTGTACTTGAAAATAGAAAGTGTAGTCTCATCTTGATGGGTAACTAATTGTTCTATAAATAAAAATCTGTTTGCTGTTGACAGCATTGTTCAAATATTCTATTTCCTTTTTGATTGTTTCTCTGCTTGTTCTGTTAATTACTGAGAGTTGTACTGAGAAACTTCAACTATGATTACAGATGTGTCTATTTCTCCTTTGAGTTTAGTCAGTTTGAGCTTCACATGTTTTGTTATTTGGTTGTTGTTTGCACACATATTTGTAATTGCTATGACTTCCTTGATGAATTAATCTTTTATTCATTGTCACTCTTTATTTTTTGGTAATACTTCTTGTTCTTTTTCAGATATTAATATAGCCTTTCAATGCTATTGCAAGGTACTTGCTTTTTCAATTCATTTACTTTCAACTTTTGGGATTAAAATGCAACTCTCAGTAGTTTACATTGAAATCCAGCATGTGGTTGTATTTTGCTTTTTATTCAGTTTTCCTTTTTTAATTGAAATGCATAATCTATTTATATTTATTACAGTTATCTATATATTTGACTTTAAATCTAACGTTTTGCCATCTGTTTTCTATTTCTTCCCTTTTCCTTTTTTCCTTGTTGGTTTATTTGTTTCTTCTTCCCTGCCCTCTTTTGGATTAAATAAATGTTCTTTCTTTTTTTTTTTTTCTTTTTTCTTTTTTCTTTTTTTTAGTATGTCATATTTTAGCTATACTTTTTTGGTATTTTTTACTGATTGCTTTGGTTTTATCACATATATCATTAGCTTACATAGTCCACATAGAATTAAAATCATGCCACATCACATAATTCCATCTGCAACCCCTACACTGCATAATTCCATTTGCAACCCCCCCACCACCGACTGCTGTGTGCTCTTGTTGCTGTATATTTTACATCCACATACATTATAATCCCACTATAAAAGGTTGTAATTTTTGCATTAAATAGTCTATTGCATTTTAAAGAATTTAATAGAGGGATTTAAAAGATATTCCTTTATATTTACTCACTTATTTACCATTTCCTGCACTTTTCATTCCATTTCTCATAGATCCAAGTTTCTACCTAGTGTTAATTTCTTCAGCATGAATAACCTCTGCATTAGTTTTAACAAACTACCGCAAAATCAGTAGCTTAAAACAACACAAATTTGTTACCTTATAGTTCTGTAAGTCAGAAATCTGAAATGAGTCTTACTGGGACAAAATTAATGTGTCTGCAGGTCTGCATTTCTATCTGGAGGCTCTAGGGACAAGCTCATTTGGTAAATTTTTTATTTTAGATGTTATACTTTTTCAGGTCTAGAATACCAATTAGTTCTTTGTTTATAGTGTTAATTTTGCAGCTGAAGTTTCTCATCTGTTCACTTATTATGACAGTCTTATCCTTTAAGTCCATAAATGTGCTTATAATAGCTTCTTAAAAGTTCTTGTTCACTAATTCCAATATATTGGTCATCTTAATTTCTGTTCCTTTTCACTTCTTTGTCTCTTGGCTATGGGGCACAATTTTTAGTTTCTTTGCATCATATATAGTTTGGGGGGGGGTTGTTTTGTTTGGCTTTTGTTTTTGTTTCTGTTTTATATACTGGATGTTATGAAAGATAGGTCTACCTAGCCAGCAACTTAGCTCCTGGATGAAAACCTTGAATTTGTGGACGCTGGGTAATATATAACGGTGAGTCTATTCCTTAGTTAAAAAAAAAAATCCTTAGTCCTGGGAAACAGCATTCACTCATATCATTTCCCTTCTGAGGTTTCAGTGGAAAGCCTAATGTGTTTACCAAGCCTCTTTACTTGGATGGATTCAAATGTCAAACTGTTTCCCCCATAATGGGCTGCAGCTGAAATCTTTGTTCTACTTTTTCCACCTTCAGCTTTTGCTTTCTTCGCTGCTACTTGAAGCCTCCCCCATACATGTACAGTCACAGATTTGAAGGGAGTTTATAAACATATTTAGGGGCTCTCTCCTCCGTAGCCCCTCCTTTTCAGGACTTTCTCCCCTTAATTTATAGTTCTTTTGGCACCCCTAAATTCTATTCTCTGAAACATCAAGCCCATAAAACTGCTATTTTCTGCTTAAATTCTAGCTTCCTTATGCCATGGAGACTTGGGAGTGCCTCCATGGAAAACACTGTGTAAATGGAGATTTCACCTAGTTTTATTCTCTTTTTCAAGTGTCTAATTCCCTCAAGTTTCTGCCACTTTTGGGGTGTTCTCCAGTGCCTCCTAATAGTTGGGTTTTTTTCTTTCATATTTCATCCAGGGTTTATCATTGATATTGGGGGAAGGCTGTTGTCCTACACAAGCTAATCTGCCATTACTGGAACTGAAACTCCCCCAACATCCTTTTAATGAAATATTTTTCTGCTTAAATCAACTGGAGTTGGTTTAGTTAGAAATTTTGCAATTGAAGTCTGTGGCTAGATCTAGTACTGACTGATAATTAAGATTAATGTAAAAGTTAACTAGTTATATATAAGTATTTATCTCTTTACAATCTAATTCCAGTGGGCATTATCTTTTGAAAACGGTTTGGATAGACTTTTTAAACATCATTTATTTTTTATATTTCTGAAAACGCATGAATATGTTTACTCACTTATTTATTTAAGTGAGTAAATATAAAGTACTTTCATGGTAGCTTATCCTTTTTTTGTGCCAGAATTGCCAAACTGGCTATAGGATAGTAATAAATATTACTCTTCTGATGGAGTTTGCATTAGTTAGGGCTCTTGCTGACAAGTGATAGAAAATCAGATTGGACATATATTGACCAAAAAAAAAAAATCTCCACTCAAGATCCAAGATACAATTGAAGAATTAAACTGTGGTAAGCAGGCATGACCTTGGGCCTCAAAAGCAATTGAAGCCAGGTCAATCCAGAGTCCAAGACTCTGCTATTTTGTTCCATCTACTTCTCTCTGACCATTGCCTTCATTCTCTCAGCACCTGAGAAAACTTGGCTACCAATAGCTGCTGATTTACACATATTAAAAATTCAAGAGAGAGACAGAGAGATTTTCTTTCTTTCACACAGTACAAAAATCCTGAGGATCAATTCTGTTTAGCTCACTTAGGCCATCCTTGCATCATTCACTATTGGACAAAAAAGCAAGGTCAAATAAAACCATCTCAAACAGACATGTAACTGGGGGGAGACTCTTTCCAGGAGGGGAGGAGGCAAGATAAGTCCCTTAAATTTCTCCTTCAGGATTCATTTCTAAAGTTTCATTAACATAGGAAAAAGAACATGAGATTTAGAAAATATACTTTGAAAATTAAGTTGTCTGGCTTCTGGTAGAGATGGCAGAATAGACAATCCCTAGCATCACTCTCTCCTATAAATCAACAAATTTACCACCATTAAAAAGCAACAACAGCCAAGCTGGGGCCATTAGAGCTCAGGGGAAGAGGAGGAGAGACCTACAGAGTCCATGAAAGCAGGAGAAGACGCGATGAAAGAAAGAAAGGACCACTCCCACCATTTCAAGCCCCGGCCACTTCCAGGCTGGAGCTGGTGAGTGCACAGAGCAAGAGCTAGCAAAAGCTGCAGTTGTGCCCTTTGTATGAAGTTGCTTGGGGGCGGCAGGGAAGAAGAACCCACTAACAGGGTTCCCATGGACCCACATAGGAGCAAGGAGCCACAGACAACAGAAAAAAGGAGCCCCTCAGGGGCCAGTGAGTCATTGCAAGGGACCAGCACATGGCCTGTCCCATGGGAAGTGTTTGGTGTGTGGGCGGTGGGGAAGAAGGGCCCACCAGGGGAACACTGGGGCACAACATAGACAGCTGATCTGCCCTCCAATCAGTGCTGGAGCACTCTGTGTAGACTGGTCAGAAATACAGAACTGCAGGGGGGTCAGTTTGCTGAAAAGGCTCAGGCCCAGACCAGAGTTTCTACACAACCCAGGTGTACCGGATCTCACAGGACCCAAAAGTACATACAAAGTCAACCACTGAAACCTGAGTTGCACAAAAAGCTTTCTTCAGGGACTCAGCAGTAAAGCAGCAATTTAGCTCAAGTGCAGGGCTCAAGTGCTGGTCCCCATAGGAAGTTCCTCCATTTTAGAAGGAAAGAACAATTAGTTCCAGTGCAGAATTTAAGTGGTGGGGACAGCAAATAATCCAACTCAAAACTGAAAAAAAAAAATTCCCACAGACCAGAGACAAAGTTTGATATTAACAAGTAAAGTTCTAACACCACCAAAGAACACCTATAAAGCCTAAAAGGACTGGAAGCCCCCTGGGCTCCCAAACCAGGGAGAGGGGAGGGCCATGTGCCTCAGCCATGCCCCCCCAATGACCACACCCAGCCCAGCAACAATCACTAAGCCACGACCAGTTGTGCCCTGTGCTCCTGAGCTGGGGCAGTGTGGGCCGAGGGCCTCAGCCATGACCCCCGACATTCACAACCAGCCCATTGATGACCACTGAGCCACTCCCAGAAGTACCCCAGGCTCCTGAGCTGGGGTGGTGGGGGGCCAAGGGCCTCAGCTGTGCCCCCCTGATGTCCACGCCAAGCCAAGCAATGACCACTGAACCACTGCTGGAAACACCCTGGGCTTCTGAGCCAGGGTGGTGGGGGTCGAGGGCTTCAGCCATACCTCCCTGACATCTGCATCCAGCCCAGCAAAAACTGTGCCACTGCTGGAAGCCCCCTGGTCTCCCCTACCATAATAAGGGGGATGCCACAGGCCTTGACCATGCAACCTCTCCTACCTCCTACTCCCACCCTATTTTCTCCCCCTTCCCTTATCCCCCTCCCCGCCCACTACTCTACAACATCTTAGAATAAGGCATGAAGCCAGGGGAAGCCAAACCCAGCCGGAACTAGGCAAGCTTCTGCCACTGCCCCAGGACCCCACCGGGGTCCTGAGATATGGATCTGGGGGAGGCTAAACCCAGCTGCAACCAGGTAAAGAACACACCAAAAACAGCATTTCCACATGGGGGGATAGCCAACCATAGCCACCAGAATTGCCATGGCTGCTGCAAAAGCAGCTAGTCTCTACAGCAGCAGTCACAGCCACTGTGCAGATGGCACACCAGACTCTCAACTGCAATGACACAAGGAGAGGCACCAGCAGAGACTAAAAAAAAAAAAAAAAAAAAAAAGAAGAGGTCCTCTCTCTCCACAAAGCACACTCCAGAGAAATAGAACAAGCATTTCCTTTATGATAATAGGGGAGGAGTTGATCACACCTGTCTCAGTACTGAACAGATCATCTAGGCAACAAACCAGCTGAAGAACAGTTAATATATCAGATGGAGAGAACAAATCTATGGTTATTATGGTTATTGGGGTGGGCGAGAGGGGAGGGAGACCCAGAAGGGGAGAGATTTGATAAGGGGCATAAAGAATAAGTATGATTTGTAACAATGAATATGCTAATAAAAATAAATTAAAAAAATAAAATGAGAACATGGAATCAGTACAGAAAAAAATAAGAATAAAAAAAGAAAATGAAGTCAATTTTCTATTTAAAAAAACATTTTTCTGAGTGCTTAATATGTGCCTGTGCTGTATCACTTATGCCTAAATATTCATTTGATATGCAAAAATTGCCTGAGGAAATCTGAAGTAATGTAAAGAGCACGGGCTATGGATATAACAGATGCAGGTTCTGGTCAGCCAAGCTGGCCAATCACAGTTATTAACTTTTTGACTTTGAGCAAGCTAGATCATCTCTATCTTTACCTTTCCTTTACCTCTACATTGTTGTAACGAAAATGACCTAGTAGGTTTTTGTGGAAACTAAATGAAATGAGATAAATAACACAATAGAGATATTCAAAAGTGTTAGATTGAAAGTCAGAATCTGTTTCCTTATACAATACCAACAATTTTACTTTCTTTCTGACCCTTAAAAAATAAAGTCCACTATTTGATTTATTTGTACTCTGGGGGGAATAATATAGAAATGGAACAACAACAAAAATAAAACAAAACAGTAAATTGCCTCTGGCTCTTTTGCAATTAAAAAATCAGTACACAAGCATTAAAATAGAAATTCCAATAAACACTCAAGAAAGGGCTTTGATAGCAATCTTATTACATTACTTATTCAGCATTTAATGGGAGGCTTTGTGCAATTCTCATTCTGCTGCCCTCTCTTCCTCTTTGCTTTTCCTAGTTCTACTCCCTCTCCTTCTGCTCCTCATCTCACCGAAAAGTCATCTGAAGGCAAATTAGACTTGAGGTATTCATCACCCTGGTTTGACAAGGCTGCTGCAGAAATCCCTTCCCCAGACCTTTCAGCAAGTTGATTACATTACATTATACCATTTAGCCCAAGTTTAAGAGAAAAACTTAATTTATCTTGCTAGGCAGAAAAATGTGTTATTACTACATTCAAAGAAAGTAAATTGGAAGAAAGATAATGCAAAAGGACAAAGATGAATTACAAGTGCTGCCTGGAGTGAGCACTCCAGTTGTATTACAAATGGAACCAACACTACATATTTTTCTTGGTACATATTTTTCTAGGACATACAGTGGATAATTTAGAGTAGAGGGCAAATGAATGAGGCCATTCATTCAATCAAGGCCCATTGATCTTTAAATGATCAGATTGTGAATCATAAATCTTACCAAGAAAATTGGGCCACCTCCAAAAATTGTGATTAGTATTGTTAATGTATTCAGTAGCCCCTGCCAGTCTCCTTGGCTACATCTCCCTAATGTGGCAAATCAAGGCCCTTCACCATCTGATTTCTAACTGTATCTCCAGCCCTGTCTTAAACGATGTCATTTGGACTCCCTACACATCACCAAACATCCATTCCAGAGCCTTCCCTGATTCCTCTAGGTCCAAAGCATTCCTGGGCTGGTCTACTTTTAGCTGCACAGAAGATGTGCATTATAATGATATGTTTATCTGTTTATCTACTGTTAGGCAATGAGCAACTTGAGAGCAAAGCCTTTGATGTAATTGTTTTATTAAGACAGTTTTATTGTGCTATAATTAATACACAATAACCTGTACATATATCAAGTGTACAGTCTGATAAATTTTGATATATGCAGACATGCAGACATACACACATATATGAAACTATCACTAAAATCAAGATAATAAACAAATCCAGTATCCACAAAAGTTTCCTCATGCCCCTTTGCATTAATTTTGATTTTTAAAAACACTGCATTAAAATATTATTTACCTTGATTCCTGGTTTAGGGAACCCCTTATGTGTGGTACCCAAGGCAGACCCCTCACTCACCTTACTCTAGTCCCTGCCCTGCCTTAACATCTGAACTAAATCACATGGATTTTTCTACAATAAGGCTTCTATGCACTTGCTTCAGAATAGCACCATGGATTGTCTCTAAAAGCCTCTAGAGATCCTATCCTCTTCCTTTAAGTTAAGAGAAATATTCTGATAACTTGAACTTGTGCACCATAGTGATAATGATCTGCCTTGAGATCACCTCCTCCAGGCAAGGATCACCATCCTGCATCCTAAGTGCTTTACCCTGTGAAGGACCATCCTGTTGGTTTTCTAGTCCCTTTCTCTGAGCACAGAAAAGAAGAATAAAAGAATATGTTAACTCTTCAGTGAGTCAACCTACCATAAACAGCATTGGATTGAACTAAATTCCTAAGTCATGCCCTTTGCTATTCAAGTTTTATCTATACAGTGGCACCATCAAGGAATGCTCACAATTAAACCGGCAGCAAAAACAGAGACTGGAGCAGCCACTCTCTTGAGAGGGGTTTTCACTACTTCAGGTCTATTGACAGTCCCCACTAGAATCACTATCACTTACCTGAAAAGAGAAATTCAGAAGGCAAAGCAAGCCCAACATACATCATCCCCAGAATGTACAGCAGATTAATTCTTCAACTGTTGCAGCCCAGGAATTTAATCTGTGTCTGAAGTTGTGGGCATTGAAAGATTAGTGAAGGTTTAAGTTGAAATGGCCCTGCATTCCTAACACAAAATCTTGTACTCAGAAAAGGGGGAGGACACAATACACATTTAATTCCTTATCTCTCCTCTGGCATCAAGTGAGACTTGTTCTTTTCAGCTCTCCACCTTAGCTCACAACCAACATTGTACAAATGTGCCCATTGATTTGTATGGTTATCTGGGGCTACGGGATTTGTGGATAGCATGACAGTGTATTCGCTACAGGATTTGTGGATAGCATGACAGTGTATTCGCTACAGGATTTGCAGATAGCATGACAGTTAGCGTATTGGCTATGGGATTTGCAGATAGCAACACAGTTAGTGTATTCGGTAATGCTAAGGATTGTTTTAGCTGTGGTTTTTCCTGCAGTAATTTCATTTCTGTCAGTACACCTCTGATTAAGCACAGTTTGCCCACAGCATACCAGGTTATGGCTCATCCACAAAAGCAGGCACAGCCCCATATCAGTCCCTGTTTTCACTATACCTAGTGCCCTTCCTCTCAAATCATCAATTCCATTCCTCTGATTCTGATGCATACCCACTCAGTTTTGGAGATCAGACAGACTTTGCTTTGCTTTTCAGCAAAGACTGAATTCTGGTTCCAGCTCTACCACTGTTCTGTTAAGTGCCCTTTTGAAAGTCACTTAACCACCTTCTATGCCAACAGTTCTCAGCACAGCCTGTTCATTAAAATACCGATGCTTGGACCCCACCCCCAGAAATTCCAATTCAACTGGTCCACAGTTGGGAGGTGATTAAAATGCAAATTTCTAGCTCTTCCCTCCTTACTTTCTCCGGTCTGATATAGAACACTTGATTACAGATCAAAGAGTTTCCACTTCAAGAAGCTAAAACTGGTGGTCCAGGGAGCAATCTTTGAGAAACACTGATTAAAAAGAAGAGGAGGCTGCACCATGTGACCTCTCATGTCTATTTCAGGGCTAATGTTCTCTAACTTGGAGTTACTGACTTTTGAGCGTGATTAATCCCAACGCTTTGTTCCTTTTTAGTTTTAAGAAAGATGGGTTTTCTTTATCTTAAGATAAAGGACCTGTCTGTTCTTCTGCTAACAGCTCTCCTCTTCCCCAAATTGGATACAATTGTTCTGCATGCCTGAAATCAACCTCTCCTCCTGTTTCCACACCATTGTCTGCTCTCAAGGTTTTGGAACCAGTACAACTGGCAATGAAATTTAAGAAGCACTCAACATCAAGAGACTCATGGTCAAGCTGCTGCCTTTGTCCACCTCTATTCTGGACTAATGCCGCAACTTTGAATTATTGGACTTCCACTCTGACCACACAAGATTGAGCCCTCCCACCTTGGACCTTGATCCTTTGACTAAACCCCTACATTGCTGCCTGTGCTTGAATCATTTGAATCATTTGAATCACAGTCTTAAAAACTGAGCTGAAAACCAGGCTATGTTGCTGCCTTTCCTGTACTTGGCAGCATGCCATGTGATCTACAGAGTGCCTCTCCCAATTTCGACCTTATGCTTCACATTCCTGATTTCCAACACACACTTGTCACACTTGCTGGGATCTCCCTGACACTGAATGCATGCCTGGATTACCTCCTATTATGTACAGCCTTGCTGGCCCCCAGGTCATTGCCTATTCATGTTTGTTCCAGGTCCCCATACCTCCCAATTCACCATAGTTTTGGATTTAATTGAACACTTACTACTTACCTAGCACTGTGCTAAGAAAATTGCATTCATTATCTCATTTAATCCTTGCAAAAACACCTCTCCCCCCCCCCACTCTGTAGGCACATGTGTTGATATCTACAACTTGCTTTCCAGTGCTATACTACATCACTTTGGGGTCCACACTATGCCGTCTTTAAAGACCCTTTCCTTAGTTATCTGGTGATGAATATAAAACTAAGTCTCAGAGAGAAGAGTTTTGCCAGAGCCATTCATAATAAAAAAGTGCCCAATGAGTGTGGGCCACTCTCCCTTGCTTGGCTGGCACCAACATGGAGAGTCAGGGTTGAGAAATGCTTATATAGCACCATGTGTGTTGTACACTTCTTGCTTTTATAATTATTCTTTTCTCTCACTGACCTCAGCCTACACAAAAAAGAAAGTAGATACCAGATGGTGTTGTTAGGTACATGGCTCCCAGTGTCCCAGGAAGGGTTCCAGGATCCTCTTCCAGCTTATTTGTAGATCTCTGGGATCCCACACACCAGATCCTTTACACTTCTACCTGCCACTCCCAGCAGGTAGCAACTGAAATGCAACCACTTTTACTGTGACAATCTTTCAACATGCAGTAAAACTGATCCAGTTTCCATAGGACACCAAAGAATCAGACCTTAAAAAGTGATTCAATATATAGGGTGGTGTCAAAGCTTATCAGACTTCTGAGATTCCAGTTGCTTTTCATGTAAAACATAAAATCTCGGAGTTGGATATTTATCTTAAAGATTATGCAATCCACTGATTCTAAAATATGGCTGTGTTTTAGGCATGTAAAAAAATATATAGATTTTTACTTCTACCCTTAGATATTCTGATTTGGCCAGTCTTGTGGGGCCCAGATACTTGTGTTTTTAACAGCTCGATAGTTGTTTTTGAGATGCAGTCAGGTTTGGGAACTTCTGGTCACCCTTAAAATGTTTGAATTCTAACTCGAATATCCCTTCCAATTTATTGATCAGCATCTGCTAAAACACTTCCCACAACAAGGAACTCACTTCCTCCTTCCATGGTTGTATTAGTCAGGGTTCTCCAGAGAGATGGAATCAATAAGATATGTTATAAATATATGACAGGGAATTTATTAGGGGAATATAATAAATTTATTAATTTATTAGGGGAATTTATTAGCTCATGTGATTGTGAAGAAAAGTCCCACAATAGGCCATCTGCAAACTGGATGCTGGTAGCATGACTTAATCCAAATCTGAATGTCTCAAAACCAGGGAAGCTGATGGTGTCCTTGGTGTAAGTCCTAGAATCCAAAAGCTGAAGAGTCTTGAGCTCTGATGTCCATGGACAGGAGAGAAGAGTGTATCCCAGCCCCAATGGATATAGAGAGAGATTCACCTTTTTTCTCTGTCTTTTTGTTCTCTCTGGGACCCCAGACGATTGGATGGTTCCCACCCACATTGAGGGTGGGTCTTTCCCACCCAATCCCCTCAAAACTCTTATACTAATCTCTGCTGGAAACACCCTCATGGACACACCTAAAAAGATAGCTTTACCCAGTTTCTCGGCATTCCTTAATCTAATCAAGATGGCACCTAGAATTAACCTTCACAATGGTCCACTTCCTATTTAAACAACTTAGACCATTTTGAAGTGCTATTTTATGTAACTAGAGTATCACAAGACACCCCCCCTTCTGTCCTCTGGAGGAAGGGAGGTTATCAGAGGAATTTGGGAAATCCACCCTTCGGCCCAGGAAGACACCTGATCATCTGTGTCTTCACAGTTGACTCCAAGGGGAAGGTCTGTGCTCCCCCATCCACTTGCCATGCCTCCTCCAGAACATCACCCGGTGGCCCCACATCCTATCTGGAACTGCTTCAACAGCGAATAATCCTACAACTTTCTTCCCTAGAGGAAGCAGACACAGAACAGAATAGAAATGTTACTGATTATTGTGTGTTGATTTTGTATCCTGCAGCTTTGCTAAAATCATTTATCAACTCCAAGAAGTTTTTTGTCCAGGCTTTAGGCTGTTCAACATATAGGATCATGTCAGCTGCAAACAGGGATAGTTTGACTTCATCTTTTCCAATCTGGATGCCCTTTATTTCCTTCCCTTTCTGATTGCTCTGGCTAGTACTTCCAACACTATGTTGAATAGGAGTGGTGAGAGTGGGCATCCTTGTCTAGTTCCTGTTTATCAGATATAAGAATAGCTAGTTTCTGTTCTTAAGAGAAACCGTTCCGGATGACATTGGCAGTGGGTTTGTCATATATGGCCTTAATTATGTTGAGATACTTTCCATCTATACCTAACTTGTAGAGAGTCTTTATCATGAATGAGTGTTGAATTTTATCAAATGCTTTTTCAGCATCTATAGAGATGATCATATGGTCCTTCTGTTTGATTTTATTGATATGGTGTATCACATTTATTGATTTGCGTATGTTGAACCAACCTTGCATCCCTGAGATGAATCCCACTTGATCATGGTATATAATTTTGCGTATGTGTTGCTGTATTCTGTTAGCTAGTATTTTATTGAGGATTTTTGCCTCCATATTCATCAAGGTTATTGGCCTGTAGTTTTCTTTTTTAGTTGTATCTTTACCTAGTTTTGGAATCAGGATGATGTTTGCTTCATAGAATGAGTTTGGGAGAATTGCCTCTGTTTCACTCTTTTGGAATAGTTTGTAGAGAATCGGTGTCAATTCCTCTTTGAATGTTTGGTAGAATTCTGCTGTGAATCCATCTGGTCCTGGGCTTTTCTTTGTTGGGAGCCTTCTGATAACAGCTTCAATCTCTTTTATTGTTATTGGTCTGTTCAGATTTTTTACATCTTCTTGGCTCAGTTTTGGTAGTTTGTGTGTGTCCAGAAATTTATCCATTTCCTCCAGATTTTCAAATTTGTTGGCATATAGTTGTTTAAAGTAGTCTCTAATGATTCCTTGTATTTCAGAGGTATCAGTTGTAATATCACTTTTTCATTTCTAATTTTTGTTATTTGGGTCTTCTCTCTTTCTTTTTCCAGTTAGCCATGCTAAAGGTTTGTCAATTTTATTTATCTTTTCAAAAAACCAAATTTTTGATTCATTGATCTTTTGTATCATTTTTTTGGTTTCAATTTCATTAAGTTCTGCTCTGATCTTAATGAATTCTCTCCATCTGCTAACTTTGGGTTTTGATTGTTCTTGTTTTTCTAGTTCTTTAAGGTAAAGTATTAGGTTGTTCACTTGCCATCTTTCCATTCTTCTTAGGGGAGCATTTAATGCCATAAATTTCCCCCTTAGTACTGCTTTTGCAGTATCCCACAGGTTTTGGTATAACGTATCATTGTTTTCATTAGTTTCAATAAATTTTTGATTTCCTGTTTGATTTCTTCTTGGGCCCATATGTCATTAAGTAGAATGCTGTTTAATTTCCATGTGTTTGTATAGTTTCCAGAATCTCATTTGTTATTGATTTCTAATTTTAATCCACTGTGGTCTGAAAAAATATATTGGATGATTCCAATTTTTTTGAATTTGTTGACACTTGATTTGTGCCCTAACATGTGATCTATCCTGGAGAATTATCCATGTGCTGGTGAGAAGAATGACTATTCTGAGGTTGTTGGATGGAATGTTCTGTAGATATCTGCCAAGTCCAATTGGTGTAGAGTGTTCTTTAGATCTTGTGTTTCTCTGCTGATTCTTTGCCTAGATGATCTGTCCAATATTGATAGTGGGGTGTTCAGGTCCCCTGCTGTTATGGTATTAGTATCTATTTCCTTCTTTAGGTCTAATAGAGTTTGCTTTATAAATCTGGCTGCTCCGACATTGGGTGCATACATATTTATGATTGTTATGTCTTCTTGATGAATCAACCCTTTCATCATTATATAGTGACCCTCATTATCTCTTTTTATGGTTTTTAGTTTAAAGTCTATTTTATCAGATATAAGAATAGCTGCTCCAGCTCATTTTTCATTTCTGTTTGCATGGTATATCTTTTTCCATCCTTTCATTCTTAGTCTATGTGAGTCTTTACGGGTGAGGTGGGTCTCTTGAAGGCAGCATATAGTTGGGTCCTCCTTTTTAATCCAGTCAGCCAGTCTGTGTCTTTTGATTGGGGAATTTAATCCTTTTACATTAAGAGTTGTTATTGAAAAGTGTTGATTTACTCCTAGCATTTTATTGATTTTTGTTTGGATGTCTTAAGTGTCTTTTGTTCTTTTCTTTCTGATTTACTGTTTGTCTTCTGTATTTGTTGGTTCCTTGGGTTGTAGATAAACTTTTTTTTTCTCTTCATTGTTGGCATTTTTATTTTACTAGAGGGTTTTGGGTTTTCTTGAGTTTTTATGGCAGTGGTTGTTATTTTTCATGTACCAAACCCAGTACACCCTTGAGAATTTCTTATAAGGGTGGTCGTGTGGTAGTGAACTCCCACAGTTTTTGTTTGTCTGAGAAATATACCATTTGCCCTTCATTTAGGAAGGATAACCTTGCAGGGTAGAGTATTCTTGGCTGACAATCTCTGTCTTTTAGTATTTTGAATATATCATCCTATTCCTTTCTGGCTTTTAGGGTTTGTGATGAAAAGTCTGATGTTAGTCTGATTGGGGCTCCCTTATAGGTGATTTGACACTTCTCTCTTGCAGCTTTTAAGATTCTCTCTTTTTCTTTGAGTTTTGCCAGTTTGACTACAACATGTCTTAGAGAAGATCTTTTTTGGTTGATTACAGTTGGGGATCTTTGAGCTTCCTGAATCTGAAGATCTGTGTCTTTTTCTATACCTGGGAAGTTTTCTACCACTATTTTGTTGAATATGTTTTCAATGCAATCTCCTTTTTCCTCCCCTTCTGGAATACCCATGACTCAGATATTTGAGCGCCTAAGGTTGTCTGATATCTCTCTTAGATTTTCTTCAATGTTTTAAATTCTTTTTTCTTTCTTTCTTTCTTTTTTCCTTTTTTTTTTTTTTTTTTTTTTTTTTTGGTCTGCTTGTGTTATTTCATTTTTTAAAAAATTTTATTTTGTCAATATACAATGTGGCTGGTTATTGTGTTATTTCAAACAGCCCATCTTCAAGGTCAGAAGTTCTCTCTTCTGCTTCTGCAAGCCTGCTGGTTGAACTCTCTGTTGTGTTTTTTATTTCATTGAATGATTTCTTTAGCTCAGCAAGCTCTGCTACATTCTTTTTCAGGGCATTGATTTCCTTATACATTTCTTCTTTCAGGTCCTGTATACTTTTCCTCGTTTCATCATGTTGTCTAGATAAGTTTTCTTGTATCTCATTCATTTTCCTTAGAATCATCACTCAAAATCCCTTGTCAGACATTTCAAGGGCTTCTTGTTCTATAGGATCTAGAGTTTGAGAGTTATTACGCTTTGATGGTGTACTTTCTTGATTTTTTCATATTTCTGGTATCTTTCCTTTGATGTTTAGTCATTGTGGCAAGGGATTTCACAATCCACTGGTTTGACACTATTGTTTGGCTAGGATGCTACTGGGACTGCCATTTTGGCACAGCTGCCTCAGTGTTTGCTTGGTCGCCCACTGGTGTCTCGAGTGTGTGGTCACCTCAGGTCTTGGGCCTCTCCAGGGAGGCACCTCTGTATTTGGCACACACTTGGCTGGGCTGGGGATGGAGTCAGGTGGTGGCAGTGAGGCCTACTTGCTGGGTCACACTCTGGCACCGCAGGGCGCATGGTCTTCACAGATCTTGGGCCTTTCCAGCGGGGCGCCTTCCTGATCAGTGTGCACTCAGCTGGGCTGGGAATGAGGCTTCAATTTTTAGATCCAAATGTTTTTAAGACTTTTTCCCATTACATCAAGAGCTTTCTGAGAGCAGGAATACTCTCTTTTTTATAATAGTATGCCCTGGGTCATAGAGAGCTCAGCACATAGGAGGGTCTCAGGGGATGTGTACTGAAAGGGAGTGAATGAAAGTAAATATGAATAGAAGGATGGGTGGATGCCATGAGTCCAGTGGGGTTCCAGCAGTATGAGTGTCCCATACACTTACTCTGAAGGTTTGGAAATGTGATTGCCCAGCTGGGATTAGTATTGAAGAGTGGGTCCTGGTTCTTAACTTAGGAGATGCAATTGCCTTGTTCGGTTGATTTTAGCTATTGCCCAAACCAAGCAAAAGCAGATCCTGCTCATAAACATGATTATGCCAGATGGGAAACTGATTAAACAGGCCAGCTGACAATATCTGTTCATCTTAATTAGGGCATAGCTTGAAGATGACTGCCTGAAATTCAATCTGATCACAACCAGAAGCAATGGAAATTGCCAAATGTACTGCTTCCTTTATAAAAACATGAGTCTGGGATGACTGTAATTTCTTTTAAAAACACATTTTGGAAGAAAATTGATCTCATTTGTTAGGGCATCATTTGAGGAAGGTCCAAATTATAGGGGATAAATATGGAAAATGACAAAATCAATCAAAAGTTGATGATAAACAAAGACACTAGAGTCCACCCTTTATTTCTAAAGGATTAGAATTTTTAAAAAGGAAACGAGAGCTCACATAACTATTATGTTTTATTTCCTTCCCCAGGGTGCCAAAATCCATGATTTTCTAAAATAAACAGTAGATTTTTTACTCCTTGGTTCTGATCAAGCTCTGCCACTTACTAACTGGGAGACACCCAGGGCAAAGTAGTTAATCACTTTGAAACTCAATTTCCCAATGTCCAAAAAAGAAAAAAGAGTAAGAAAGAAGATGCACAACCCCCTGAATGAGAAAATAAAATGTGCGCATTAAAGAGGTATGCAAATCATCAGTGCCAGGCACTGCTCTAAGTCACCTACGTACAATTTCTTTAAACTGGTTGGGAACAGGTGCTATTACACAGGCAGGCTCTGTGCACTAAGAAGGTAAATAACTTCCCCAAGATCACATGGCTAGCAAGCAGAAAGTCTGTGATTTGCAAAATAGAAATCAATCTCCAGAACTCTTTCCTGTACTGTGTCACATAGTTGGTTTTTAAGAAGTATTTGTTGAATGGATAGATAAGGAAAAGAGAAGGAAAGAAAGGATGGAGGGCTTAGCTGAGGGACACCTCTAAAAATCAGTTAAGTAAGTTCCTACTTTTTCTGACTCAGGCTTACCAAAAAGCCTTCTAAATACAATTTGACTTTCTCTGTAGATCAGCCTATAGGGAGAGAAATAATGTAACCAGACCAATTCATATGGTATATTCCACCAGAAGTAAGAGTGATAGTGGCAAATTAACAAATTCACTTTAATGTTTACTCATCCAGCTCTAAACTTGGTTAATGTGAGTCAGTCCATGAGATAGCCCACATCATTTGGATGACAAGCCACATTTAAAATGCTACGAAATCAGACTATGGGCCATAGTCAATCTACCTAGGTAATGCCCACCTTCGGGTCTCTGTAGAGTCTGCCAGCCCACCTTAGGTGGAAAAGACACGCTGAAGGAAGACAGGCTTTTCTCTCACTCCTTCTAGGGCCAGTAGCCTGTTTCTTCCCAACTTCTGCTGTGAAGAACACTAGCCCTGTGAGATTCCCTGTGAAGAGAGAGATATGTAGTCAAATAATGCACTTTAGAATATTGAAAGGTTTTTAAAAGTCTTATTTTAAAAGATTATTCAGATACAACTCAATGTTTCCCAAACTTCTTGTCAACAAAGCCATTTTTCCACATAACTGTCATTAACATCTACTGGGATAGTAATTCCAATGGCCTAATTCAATTCACCAAGCAAAACAATGTTGAGTGCATACTTCTACAAGGAACTGTCCTAGGTTCTGGAAAGTCTCAAAGACAAATGGGAGAAGGGACTTATAACACTGAATGCCTATTGTTTGTAAACTACTTTAATCTTATTGAATTTAGTCTTCACCAAAAAGTCTCTGAAGGATACCTTATTAACCTCATTTTACAATGAGGAAACTGAGATTTAAGGAAGCCAAGTCCTTTGTTGAATATCGCCAGGATATTTACTAGCGCAGACGGGATATGAAGCCATGCTTTCTGTTCACCGCAGTTCTTTAACATGGACTCTTCTTAAGTAGCTTACAATACTGTGTAGAATATAAGATATGTATGTGGTTATGTATCTCAAGCTAGGAAAACGCACAGTTTTCAGGGAGGGACAAAAGGTGTGCTATTGGGCATTAGAGAAACTTGACATTACTTTCATCTGGGAGGATTCAAGAAAGATTTTATTTATGATGTGGCATTTCAGTGGAGCCTAGATGAGAAGGAAAAATTATTACATGTGCCAGAGAGAGGAAAAACTTTTGTAAAACCTTAACCTATAAAAAGAGAGAGAACCATCAAAAATCTATAGAAAGATAAATGTCCTCCTCTTCAACAACAACAACGAAAAATAATAAAATCATGGAGTACCCAGTATTTGCAAGACATGAGGATAGAAAGCTGGACAAGATGTCCCCAACTTCGAGACAATTTACATTATTGTATGGCGACCTTTCCCAAACACAACCATTGGAAACACAGAAGAGGTCCAGATTGGTTTCTAGTGGGGCAAATTATGAAGAACTTCCTGAAAGAGGTAGAATTTAGACTGGAGATGGATTTGCACAAAAAGTGCTAGAGAAGAAGGGCATTCCAAGCAACCACAGACACACAAAAAATCCAACCCAGCAATAGACAAAGAAATAAAGATGAAACATTTATTAACATTTAGATAGACCAGAGTCTGGAATTTGAAAGAGATGCCCCTGCAGCCAAAGGACAAAGATGACAAGGCATTCAGGCTCTGGGTCCTCCACCATTTAGAATCAGCTCAGTTCTACATTTATCTATGTTATATTTTGCAGCTCTGTATCATGCTTTGTTTTATTTAAAAGGAGTGCTTTCCTTAACAAACAGACAACTTGAAACTGGAACAGATAGAAGTCGGTTGTAATGGTAGACAAGATTGGAAAGGAAGAGTGTGATCAGTTGTTTAATGCCCTTAAACACCATGTCATGGATTCTTGGTTCATTTCGTAGATGATGGGTAGCATTATTTTTTTAATAAGGATGCAAAATAGAAAAAAGTGCCTGATAGTTGACCATGTCCAACTCTCTCTTGCTTGGAGAATATTCTGATGGTCTGAGTTATTAAATCACTCTCCATTACTATCCCTGCTTGTCACATCCATGATGTTTGTGTGGCAGCAACATCAAAATGAAGCCAGGACAGAGTGTCCCTGCCTGTCCTTCTTTATCAGATAACAGGTACTCTCAAGATAAACTCAACTATTATTGCTTCAGCACAAAAATAGAGGACTAATGCTACAAATTAGGAAGAATACCCAGCTAACCTGGGAACCATCCCAGGAATATATTGATAGGAAATTTACCCTCCTTAATGTCCCCGCTTTGTCTTTGATTCCTTGGGTTAAAATGGAGATTTGATCTCTTTAAAAAGAAAAGAAACTATACAACTTAAGTTTAAATTTTTCTGTCAAGATATTCGCTAGGGGACTGATAGAAACTATCTCGGTTTGGGTCAAATATTAGGGTATGAGCTCCCCATTAACATAAATTTCATCTTATCTATTCTGATACTCCCAGTATCTATTCAGCAGTGCTCAATAAATGGTCATGACTGAAGGCTACCAGAAATCCAGTGCCATTTGGCCCTAGACACATTTTAAGACTTGCTACAAAATAACTGAGATATTGCAAGTAGGAATATAAATTGCTATTTCAGTTTCAAACGCTGTCTTCGGGGCATGAGAAAATGTCATAATAAGTAGCAGCAGAAGATCCCAGCAGGGTTCCAAAATGCTAAGATTTCAACCCATGGGCACTAGTGCCAGTGTTCATAAAGTCACCGATATGAGAAAATTTCTACTCTCTTTAAAAGATTATATTCAAAGTTCAATAAAAGAGCCATAATCAGAGGACAAATGAACCAGTTTTCAGTTCTAAGAAACATGAATTTTCAAGTAAAGTGAATTAGATAAACTCTGATAGAGTTTGGATATGTTGTTCCACCCAAACTCATGTGGAAATCTGATCCCCAATGTGGCAGTGCTGGGAGCTGTTTGAGTCATGGGGGCCGATCCCTCATGAATGGATTAATGCTCTCCCTGGGAGGTGGGGGTAGAGAGTGTGTTCTCTCTCTATTAGTTTTTGTGAGATCCTGTTGTTTAAAAGACCCTGGCACCTCCCCTCTTGCTCTCTTGCTTCCTCTGCCCATGTGATCTGCTTGTACCTACCACATTCTGCCATGAGTAGAAGTAGCCTGAGGCCTGTGCCAGATGTAGCTGTCTCAGAATCATGAGTCAAATAAACCTCTGTTCTTCATAAATTACCCAGTTTCAGGTATTCTGCTATAGCAACACAAAACCAACTACTACAAACTCAAACATGAATTTCCAAGTGAAGCAAGTGAGATTAGCTCACTAGGGTAGCTTTGCTATTAAATGCTTGCATATGCATTCTACAGAGAAGCAACATGGCGTAGCCTGCTGCTGTGCCACTTTCCAACTGTACAGGTGTCCTAGTTAGTTGCGTGTCGTCTCTCCACCCATACCCTCACACTCCCCCTTCTATATTCTGCTCTACTGGTCCGGGTATGTGCAGACTCCATGTCTCAGGCTCTCCCATTTGCTGACTTCCTGGTCGCTTCTACTAAGCAAGAGATAGGAAGGCTGGAAGAAGAGAGAGGCCTCCTGCTTCTGACCCCAACAGAATGGCAATTGCTGGAGATTGCTAAAGTGCTTCCATCACTTTCACCTGGATTATTTCAGAATCTGGCAGCCCAAGTTAAGTCCAGTCCTAGATGCAGTGGTACCTCACTGGTAGATTCAGAAGTGACTTCTCCAGTGTCTTCAGCAGCTCAGCACCTGGTACAGACTTGGGGGCTCCAATTAAGGGGCTAATGCCACTTCTCATCTGAATATCACCTTTTCCTTCTCTTTGCTCCTCCAGCCCTCCAGCTCCTTCGTACCAGTTTTCTGACTCCAGACTGATTCAGAGGCCATGTAACCTCTCTGAGTTTTTTTCTCATTTCTAAAATTGGGCTAATAATATCTGGGGATAAGAAGGTGTGGAATTGAGGCTTTTAGATATCCTATGCACTAAAAAGGTGATGGTGACCCCATATTGCTATGGGTTAAATGTGTCCCTCAAAGGTTCATATATTGGAAATTTAAATCCTACTGTCAAGTGTTAAGAGAGTGGAAAATCTATTTATGGTAATAGAAAGGTGAGCCCTTGAAGAGGTAATTAGTTTGTGAGGATTGTACCTTTGTAAATGGATTGATCCATTCATAGAGTAATAAGTTGATGGTTTAATGGGTAATAATGAGAGTGGTTCCGATGGCTTTATACAGAGAGGCAGTGAGGTTAGCTCTCTCTTTCTCAGCCATTCACCATGTGACACCCTGCATCACTGAAGAAGACCTTCACCAGATGTGTTCCCTGGACTTGGACTTCCCAGCCTTTGAAACTGTGAGAAATAAATTTCATTTCTTTGCAAATTACCCAGTTTCAGGTATTTTGTTATAAGCAACATAAATGGACTAATACACATATAGAATTCAAATTAAAAAAATAGTAATCATAAAGTGTAAAAATTCATAAAATTCTGATTTTTAACTCAATGGCTACTTTAATGTATTTTTTTGAAATGTCAAAAAGTATATATATATTTGTGCCCCTGCTTTTCTGGTACCCGAATTACATACCTTGTTCACCTGTTATGTATCTACCACTTAACAATACCCACATTATAGGGTTGTTTTCAGGACCAGCAATAAAGTATGTAAAGCACCTAGCACAATGCCTGGCCTGTAATAGGCACCAAGTACATGGCAGCTATCATTATTTGCATTGTAGATAACTTTAACAGCTAACTATATTTTCTCTGAAACCTCCTGAACTTTCTAATGTCATTGTTATTATATCTCAGATTATACCGTCATTACACCTCCTCACAGTTGAGGGTGATGATCTTGGGAAGCCACAAGTAGACACTTATGCAGATAATAGCTGAAATCTCTCTTGATTCATTTGAATTTGTTACAAGCCATAAAAAGGAAAGTTGACATTCTTCCTAATAAAATACATAGAGCCTGCTTAATCATAAGGAGAAATAAACTAACATTTATTGTTGCCTATTACATATCAGGTGGTTTGCTACCTACCTTCATCTGGATTATCTCATTTAGTCTTGTTAAACTAACTTGTTAGAAGACGTTTTGCTTTATTAATTGAATGAACATAAACAAAGACAATGGGTACTGTCTATTTTAATTAACTACTGAATGAGTATTATATTAGGAAGAGACTCATCCATGTAACAAAGATTTATTGCATGTTTACTGAGTGCCAGGAACTGCACTAGAAAGCAAGGATACAGAGATTAGAATAAGCTACAATGGAACCCCCCCCACCTCCAGTCCCCAGGTGCTTGAGTGGTGGCTGCCAAAGGCTCACAGGTGGATTCAGCCAAGAGGAGCAGCTTCATCCAGAAAAGCCTGCAAGGTTATGTCTTCCCCCAGGGACAGTCCAGGCCAATGACTGATACACGGGTACAAAAAGCCTAGCCGGTTGCCTCAAGGTGGGACGATTACTGTGGAGCTAGTCACATTCCAGAGCTCTCATGGAATCAGGTGAGGTTGGACTCCAGTGCAGCCACCACAACTTTGCTTAGCTTCTTCCTCTAGCCTGCCCTGCTTCCTCCCTTCCTCGAAGGTTCTTCCTGAGAACACTTCAACAACTCACTCTCTAAGAGTCCCCATTTCAGGCTCTGCTTCTGGAGAGCCTGGCTTCATCCTCCTGGCTCCAAGGAGCTTTCCGCCTAGTGTAGAAACATACCTGGAAAGATACCAACAAAAATAAATCATAATGTGAAGTCATAAATGCAGATGTGCAAAACACTGTAGATGCAGAGAGATGAAGAAGCAGGGCAGAATCTGTGCTGGGCTACATGAGTAAAAGCAAGGTAAAAAAAAAAAATCCACCCAGAATTCAAGTACAGTAAAGCATAAGCTCTAGAGCAGAGGTCAGTGATCTCTTTCCTAAAGAACAGATAGTATTGTCGGCTTTATAGGCCAAGAGGAGAAATTGAGTATATTATAGAGGTACTACTATAACCATTTCAAATGTGACTGCAGGCAGCTGACCAGATTTGACCCATGGGCATATCTAGAACTGTGCTTTTCAAACATTAATATGCATTGTAACCACCAGAGGCTGTTGTGAAAATACAGGCTCTGCTTCGGTAGGTCTGGGGTGGGGCCTGAGAATCTGCATTTCAAATAAGCTCCTAGGTGATAGTGCTGCTGCTGGTTCACACACCACACTTCAAGGTGCAAGGCTTTACAGAGACAAGTATGGTAAGAGGAGAAACCCTGAAAGGGAAACAGTTGGGTCACAATGCAGGAGCTAGGAGCAAAAGAAGAAATGGCTGGATGCTGAGGTCAGAGGGAGTCCCAGGTAATTTAATTAACAGACATTTACTGTCTCCTGTAAGCTCATTGCAAATCACCGTTCTGAGCACCATAAAGAAAGAGGTCAAACTTTCCAAAGCCAAGAATATACATTGTTAAAGAATCAGCTAGAAGTCAGTGCAGCAGAGAAAGAAGACTTATGGAGTCATTTGCAGCAGAGAGGCCAACAGTGCTATAGAAAGGTGGTGGGTTGAGGACTTGCATACATATGGATAAGGGAGTTGCAGACACTTCAGAGGCAGGCAGACCAACACACAGGAATTTAAACTCTAGCTCCAACCCTTCACTAGCTCTTTGGCCTGATATGTGTCATCTAACTACTCTGCTATGTTTTGGGGGGTTTGTTGTTTAGTTTAGTTTTGTTTTTTACTACTCTGCTATGTTTTGAATGTATGAAGATACTTCAAAAAGAGAGTACTTACTGAGAACACTTCAACAACTCACTCTCCAAGAGTCCCCAAAACCCCAAGGTAATAGTATTTAAAAGGTGAGGCCTTTGGAGGGTGGTTAGGTCATGAGGGCTTCACCCTCACAGAAAGGATTAGTGCCCTGATAAAAGGGCTTGAGGGAGCAAGTTCATCTCATCCATCCTTCCACTGTGTGATGTGAGGATACAGCAAGAGGTGCTGTCTGTGCAGCAGGGAGCAAGCCTTAGACACCACATCTGCTGGTGCCTTGATCTTGGACAGCCCAGCCTCCTGACTTGTGAGATATAAATTTCTATTATTTATAAATTACTCAATCTAAAGGTATTTTGTTATAGCAGAACAAATGGACTGAGCCTTAGATTTC
Source organism: Cynocephalus volans (assembly GCF_027409185.1). Classification (NCBI taxonomy): domain Eukaryota; kingdom Metazoa; phylum Chordata; class Mammalia; order Dermoptera; family Cynocephalidae; genus Cynocephalus; species Cynocephalus volans. The sequence goes on from NC_084462.1 coordinate 51,717,447, forward strand.
CAACCTGAATGTGCAGATAACATATACCTCAGGGCGGCATTATGAAGATTAAACGGGATAGTGTGTGTGAAGGCACCTGGCACATAATAGTTAAGTGAAGATTAATACCCCTTTCTCTTCCCTTGGTAGGGACATCAGCACAGTCACCTGCTTGTAAAACATGCAAAGATAGAACCAGTGGTTTTAAGAGAGGATTGTACAATTTATGTGAATGTATGAACTCTTTCTGGAAGGATCCCAATAATTTGATAGCATTGATAGCATCTGGGACAAGGTACTGAATATGTAGGGGACAAGGATGAGAGGAAAACCTTTGTATATCTTGATTCTTTTTGATGTAAGTGTATTGCTCATTAAAAAATGGAATTACACACACACACACACACACACACACACACTGAATTGCTGAGTAAATATGTGACATAGATTTATGAACTAGGTTACTGGCAACAGAGAGTGAGGGCAGACTTCAATGTGAGATTGAATTTCTGTCTAGGACACCAGAAAACTCTACTGGAAAGCCTACTTTAGCTTTATATCTAAATATCATCATACCTAAGAGAATTCATTGACTGATTGCTTTAGAAGGCTATGGAAGCTAGTTAATTGGTTCACTCAGCATCCATTTCGTCTATTCTTCCTTGCTTTTTCTACTTAAAAAATTAATGTCCCAGCCTTCTTTATAGCTAGAGGTAGCCATATATATGAGTCATATATCTCTATTCTTGGAACAAATAGCCATGTCCAGGGGACAAATTACACAGGCATGGCATTGGGAAAATCACATGGAGTTGAGCAATCCTCCAAGTTTGTATCTTCTACATTCTGTCCCTTGGCTGCCTGGGATGCATATACACACACTCACATACCCACCCTTATACCCCTTCACCCATACACCCAATACACATATCCTTTTCCCCCTATATTCATAAATGCCCCCATCCAACTAAAAGTGATTATGCATATATAATAACTAACATTCTCTCCCTCTTCTCCAATGGGAAACAACCTAAATTCATGCCCAGCTATGAAGCAAGATACAATGTCATGAGACCACATGTTTTTGTATTGTAGATTTGTAGTAATTTCACTTGGTTATTCTGTAAGTATACACCACTGCCTATGAAGGGGATGAAAGTTAGAGAAATCAATATTAATGTACATATAGACAGACATAGTATAAACATAGTAAGCAAAGAAATGCAAGTAAAGATTTTTGCATTTGTTGCTGAACTGGTCGTGAAGTTGTCTTATTCCATTTGGACTGCTGTAACAAAAGATCATAAACTGGGTAGCTCATAAATGACAGAAATTTATTTCCCACAGTTTGAAAGGCTGGGAAGTTCAAAATCGAGGCATTGGCAGATTTGGTGTCTTTCAGGGGCCTGATTTCTGGTTCATAGCAGGTCCCTTCTCACTGTGTTCACACATGTTGGAAGAGGTGAGCTAGCTTTCTGAAGTCACTTTTATAAGAGCACTAATCTCATTCATGAGGGCTTTGCTCTCAAGACTTAATCACCTCCCAAAGTCCCCACATCTTAAGCTCATCTGCTGTGAGTCAAATGTATCCTCCAAAAGTTTACATGTTGGAAATTTGATCCCCACTATAATAGTGTAAACACAGTAGGAAATCCAATTATAACATTTGAAAGGTGAGACCTTTGAGAGGTCATTAGATTGTGTGGACTGTGCCCTTGTGAACGGATTAACCCATTCATGGGATAATGAATTATTATGGGTGTGGACTGGTCGTTTTACAAGGAGCACATGAAAGAGCTCTTGTGAGAGTCTTACCATGTGATACCCTGCATTGCCATGGGACCCTGTAGAAAGTTACCACCAAGAAGGCCCTCACCAGATGTGTTCCCTGGACCATGGACATCCCAGCCTGTAAAACTATAAGAAATAAATTTCATTTCTTTATAAATTACCCAGTTTCAGGTATTCTATTACAAGCAACAGAAATGGACTAATACATCATCACATTAGTGGTTAGGTTTCATCATAAAAATTGGGGGGCAGGGAGAGGACACAAACATTCAGACTATAGAAAGGCTTTAGCTAATATTGATGACCTCCATGTTATTCTTGTCTTTAGCCAGCAACTCAGTTAGTCAATGAAAAGTTACCCAATATTTCATTCCTGAATGGTCTAGGTCCTTAGTGTTTCAACTTGTCTGGTGTTGCAATAGCTTCTGTTAATTGAGTTTAATAGCTTAAGGTAGTTTTCATTCACTCTAGAGAGCTGTCATTAATATAACAAAGCTCTATTAGTCTATAATCTCTGCATCTTCCCTTGAAAGTTTTGAATGTCTATAAAAGGGAATATTTTGAGGTCAGGTATCTCTATCTCTTGGATAAATTGGCCAGAGGCCTAGGATAAAATGTACATCCATCTCAGGAAAGGTTATATACTGGATGACCACTCCAGAGTTTTCTAGGCAAAAAGATCCTTTCTTTAACAGTAGCTATTTCCAAGACTGTATAGGAAAAATGTGAAAAATTTTTATGTCAGTATTAATTTTATTCTCACATACATTTTAAAACACTCACAGAATATTCTGATCATTGGTTATGTATCAACTGTTCTAATTTAGTATTTTCTTCTCAAAGTCTTTCTTAACCAAATATTCCTACACAGTTTATTAGATTGTCCCACAGGTAAATATAGTAGGTAGTAAATCAACATGAGCAAATGGATTGATTCTTTTTGTGATCAACTCTGAAACATAATTGAAGAAGGAAGAGCTTGGGAATTAGGTTGATCTATTTTTATTTCTGGTACTTACTTGCCATTTGACCTTGAGCAATTTATTAATTACACTCATCTCATTTTCTTCATCTATAAAATAATTATCATAATGCCTAATCCATATGTAGGTTGGAAATGTGTAATTAAATGACTTATATAAAGCTTCTGATACAGTTTCTGGAAAATAATAAACATCCAGCAAGTGGTAACCATAATAATAAGAATTTATTCTTTGCATTACCTGGGACAAAATTTATCAGGAAATACAACATGACAAGCTACCCAGAAATTCACAAACATGTGTTCAAGTGGCCCTTTTATACAGAGCTGAGAAGTTTCCCATCATTATCTTATCCACTGCCTGCAGCACAATCCTTCCCAAACTCCAGCTCAGACCTTCTACAAGGGGGAGCACATTGGACCATATGTGACACTGCCTCTTCTGGATATTTTTGTAAGATTTTTCTCATTAAGAGTGTTATCAGCAGAAGGCAAGGCCATTATCAAGGTAACCAGGAATGGTGTGTTCTCATTTCAGTCTCAGCTGGATCTTCTGCTTGATCATGCCAAACTACAACTGTGCTCCTGACTTCCCTCACTCTTGTCATTCCAACATTCTGCCATTTTCTCCTCCTCATTTTGTCTTTCTCCACAAGGTCTTATTGAATTCATTTTCCTTTAAATTTTCTAAACTCATTTTATTTCTTCTAAATAGCTTTGATACTTTTCCCTTCTCTAATACAATAGATCTTCTCATTACAATGCCCACTAAACATCTGTGTATGTGTGTGTGTGCACACGTGTGTGTGTGTTGTGGAATTGGGGGAATATTAATCATAAAATATGTCCTTTAATTCTACACACAAAATATTATTTCTGCAAAAATTATATCACTATAATCTACCTTTAAATGAGGAACTTACACAAGTAAGCCAGGTGCCTGATAGTTTTCAACACTGTGTTATTCAAGAAATGCAGCAAAAATATTTTTTAAGTCAAAAGAGGAGAGTGACATCAGCAAGATGAGGAAGAGGAGTTTTCTAGCCTTTGTTCCCTCATAGAAATATCAATTTGACATTTCTATGCATGAAACTATCTTCATAAGAGCTAAGAAATCCAGGTCAGATACTACAGCACCTTAGTGGAGCACAAAAATACTTAAAGATGCATTGAAGACAGTAGGAAGGACAGTTTCACATTACCTGCACCATCCCTCCCCCAAACCTAGGCAGCACAGCATGGAAAGAGATGTGCTACACGTGGAGGAAGGAAAATGAAGTTAACATCTGACTTCATTGTGGATCCCAGCACCAGGCCTGCCCCCATGGACCCAAGCCCTATTCTAGCACCCTTGGTCCCAAGCTCAAGGCCAGCCCCCAGCCATCTCAGGCTGCAGGACAGCCACTGCAGACAAGGTTCCAGCCCCACAGTAGTACCATGTTGGGCCCTGCAGTTCTGGATTTCAGGCTCACCTCTGCAACAGGCAAGCCCCTGTAATCCAGCTCCAGACCTGCCTCAGCACCAGGCTGGTCCCTGCAGCTCTAGGCTCCAGGCCAACCTCAATTCCAGGCTGGCCCCTATGGCCTCAGGCTCCAAACTTACCCCCTCAAGCCCAGGTTTTAGGCCTGTCACCATGTACTGAGTTGCCAGGCTGGCCTCAGTGGACCCCAGAGCCAGGCCAGCCCTCATAGATCCAGGATCTAGGCAGTGCACCCACAGACCCAGGCTGCAGACCTGTCCATATGCACTAAAGTTCTAGGCCCACCTGTGTGAACCCAGGCAATAGGCCAGTCCCTATAGACCCAGGTGTAAGCCTACTGGCCCACTGACCCAGGCACCAGGCCAGCATACTTAAGGCATTCAGCAGAAAGCCCACCCATTGGCCTTTCCAGCTGTCTGAATCTAGAATCTCTGAATGAGCTGACTGATGAGGGGCTTTTCCTGCCAAAGCCAGTAGAAACTGTGCCTACTTCTTCAAATGGACAGACACCAATGCAAGGCCACAGGAATAACAAATAATCATGGAAACATGATACCATCAAAGGAAAAAAATAGTACCAGTAAGCAACCCCAGAAAAATGGAAATCTACAAACTGCCTGACAAAGAATCCAAAATAATCACCTTAAAGAGAACACAGATAGAAAACTAAACAAAACCAGAATAACAATACATGAACAAACTAAGGAGTTCAACAAAGAGACAGGACCCATTTGGGGGAGAAAAAAAAAAAAAAAGAACCAAACAGAAATTTTGGAGCTGAAGAACACAAAGACTGAACCAAAAAATTTTGTAGAGAGCAGACTCAATTAAGCAGAAGAAAGAAAAAAATTTGTAGAGAGCAAACTTGATTAAGCAAAAGAAAGAATCAATGAGCTAAAAGATAGACCACTCAAAATTACCCAGTCAGAGAAATAAAAACAAAAAGTGAAGAAAGACTATTGAACTTATGAGATACAATCAAGCAAACCAAGATGCTCATTTTAGGAGTTCCAGAAGGAGCAGAGAAAGAGAAAAGGACAAAATATTGTTTAGAGAAATAATGCCAGAAACTTCCCAAATCTGGAGAGGAAAATGAACACCCACATCCATTAAGCTGGAAGAACCCCCAATAAATCAGCACAAAGAGATCTTCACCAAGACACATAATCAAATGCTCAAAAGTGAAAAGCAAAGAAAGAATTTTGAAATCAGCAAGAGAAAAGTGACTCATTTCATACAAAGGAACTCCCATTAGATTACCAGTGTTTTACTCAGCAGAAACCCTGCTTCCAGGAGAAAGTGGGATGATATTATATAAAGTATTGCAAGTAAACAACTGCCAACCAAGAATACTATACTTGGCAAAGCTGTCCTTCAGAAATGAAGGAAAAATAAGAATTTTCACAGACTAAGAAAAAAAAACTGAGGCTGTTCACCAACACTAGACTGGCCTTACAAGAAATGTTTAAGGGAGTTCTTCATTTTGAAACAAAATGATGCTAACAATATGAAAACATATGAAAGTATAAAATCCACTGTAAAGGTAAGAATATACTCAAGTTCAGAATACTCTCCTATTGTAATGGTGGTGTATAAATAACTTCTAAATCTAGTTTAAAAGGCAAAAGCATTAAAAATACCTATAGCTACATAATTTGTTATGAATACACTGTATAAAAAGATGTAAATTGTGACATCAATAACAAAATGTGGGGGGGAGGAGAAATTAACATGTAGAGTTTTTGTATGTGGTTGAAGTTAAGTTTTTGTCATCTTAAAATAGACTCTTGTAACTATAAGATGTTTTATGTAAGCCTTATGGTAACCACAAAGAAAAAACTATAGAAGATCCACAAAAGATAAGGAGAAAGAAATCAAATCATATCATTACAAAAAATCATTGAATCACAAAGGAAGACAGAAAGAAAGAATACAACAGAAAAACTACATACAGAAAACCATTAACAAAATGGCAAAGTCCTTACCTATTAATAATTACTTTAAATATAAATGGATTAAACTCTCCAATCAAAAGATGTTACATGGTTGAATGGATACAAAATGCAAGATTCCAACTATATGCTGCCTACAACAGACTCACTTTAGCTTTAAGAACACACATAAGCTGAAACTGGAGGAATGGAAAAAGATGTTTCATGTAAATGGTAATAACCAAAAGAGGACACAGGAAGTTACACTTATATCATACAAAACAGACATTAAGTCAAAAATAGTCAAATTAGACACAGTAGTTCATTAAATAATGATAAAGAGGTCAATTCATTAGAGGATTTATAAATCATAAATATATATGCACTCAATATTTAAGTACCTAATATATAAAGCAAATATTAATAGAACTGAAGGGACACAGAAAGTAATACAATACTAGTTGGGGACTTCAGTACTCCATTTTCAGTAATAGATAGATCATACAGAGAGATAATCAGTGAGGAAACAGTGAACTTGAACACACTATAGACCAAATGAACCTAACAGACATATACAGAACATTCCATCTGACAGCAACAGAATACATACTCTTTTCAGCACATATGAAACATTTGCCAGGATAGATCATATATTAGGCCACAAAGTAAGTCTTAACAAATTAAAGAAGACTGAAATCACATAAACTGTCTTTTCTGACCATAATGGTATGAAACTAGAAAACAGGAAGCAAATTGGAAAATTTACAAATATGTGGAAATTAAATAACATGCTGCTGAACAACCAATGGGTCAAAGAAGAAATCAAAAGGGAAATCCAAACAATATATTAGGAAAAATGAAAATAGAAACACAACATAGCAAAACTTGCAGGATGCAGCAAAGGCAATCCTGGGAGGAAATTCTAGTAGGGATAAAAATCTTCATTAAGAAAAAAGAAATACCTCAAATAAATAACTTAACTTTATACCTCAAGGAACTAGAAAATGAAGAACAAACTAAGCCCAAAGACAGAAGAAGGAAGAAAATAATAAAGATCAGAGAAGGAATAAATGAAATAGACACAAGAAGAATGTAGAAACGATCAGTGCAACTAAGAGTTGGTTTTTTGAAAAAATTAAACTATCAATTAAAACTTTAGCTAGACTAAGAAAAAGAGAGAAGACCCAAATAAATAAAACCAGAAATGAAAGAGGAAACATAACTGATACCACAGAAATGCAAAGGATTGTAAGAAACTACTATGAATAATTGTACACCAATAAATTGGATAACCTAGAAGAAAGGGATACATTCCTAGAAACATGCAACCTACAAAGATTGAATTAAGAAGAAATAGAAAATGTGAACCAACAAATAATGAGTAAGGAGATTGAATCAGTAATTTAAAAAAAAAAAAAAAAAAAAAAAACACCTCCCAACAAAGGAAAGCCCAGAACCTGATGATTCACTGGTGAATTCTACAAACATTTAAAGAATAATTAATGCAAAACTTTCTCAAATTATTCCAAAAAACAGAAGAGTAGGGAACACTTCCAAATTAATTTTATAAGGCCAACATTACCCTGATACCAAGGCCAGACAAGGACACCACAAGATAAAAAAATTACAGAGCAATATTCTTGATGAACATTAAGGCAAAAATTCTCTACAAAATAGTGGTAAACTGAGTCCAGCAACACAATAAAAGGATTATACACTATCACCAAGTGGGATTTATTGCTAAGAGGGGGTATGGTTCAACATAGGCAAATCAATAAGTATGACACACCACATTAACAGAATGAAGGATAAAAATCATATGATCATCTCAATAGATGCGGAAAAATCATTTGACAAAATTCAAAATCCTTTCATGATTAGAAATAAAACAAACTCTCACCAAAGTAGTTACAGATGGAATGCACCTCAACTTAATAAAAACCATATGAGTATATGACAAACCCAGGGCTAACATTATATTCAACAGAGAAAAGTTAAAAGCTTTTCCTCCACAATCAGGATGCCCATTCTCATCTCTTCTATTCAACATGGTACTGGAAGTCCTAGTCATACCAATTAATCAAGGAAAAGAAATAAAAGGCATCCAAATCAGAAAGGAAAAAGAAAAAGAAAAGCTGTCTGTTTGCAGATTACATGTTCATATATCTATGAAATTCTAAAGACTCCCCCCAAAAACTGTTAGAACTAATAAACAAATTCAGTAAACTTGAAGGTACAAAATCAACATACAAAAATCAGTTGCATTTCTAAACACTAACAATAAACTATTTAGAAAAAAATCAAAAAATTAATCCCATTTACAATAACACCTAAAAGAAAAAAAACTTAGGAATAAGTTTAACAAAGGAGATAAAAGATCTGTACACTGTGCTGGCCTGTTAGTTCAGCTGGTGAGAACATGGTACTGATGACACCAAGGTCCAGGGTTCAATTTCTGTACTGGCCAGCCTCAAAAAAAAAAAAAATACTGTACACTGAAAACAAGCAAACATCGATGAAAAAAATCAAAGACACAAGTAAATGCAAAGATATCCTGTGTTTATGGATTAGAAGAATTAATACTGTTAAAATGTCCATACTATCCAAAGCAATCTACAGATTCATTGCAATCCCTATCAAAATTCCAATGGAATTTTTTTTATAGAAATAGAAAAATAATCCTAAAATTTGGATGGAACCACAAAAGACTCAAATAGCTAAAGCAGTCTTGAGCAAAAACGACAAAGCTGGAAGCATCACACTACCTACTTTCAAAATATACTACAAAAATATAGTAACCAAAATAGCACATTAATGGCATGAAAACAGACATACAGACCAATAGAATAGAATAGAGTCCAGAAAGCAATTCACACATTTACAGTCAATTGGTCTATAACAAAGGTGCCACAAACACACAATGTGGAAAGGATGGTCTAATCAATAAATGAGGTTAGGAAACCTGGATATCCACATGCAGAAGAATAAAATTGGACCCTTATCTCACACTATATACAAAAATCAACTCAAAATGGATTAAACATTTAAAAATAAAACCTGAAACTGCAAAACTACTAGAAGATAACATAGAAAAAAAGCTTCTTGATATTGATTTTGGCAATGATTTTTTAGATATGACCCCCAAAACACAGGCAACAAAGGCAAAAATAGACAAATGGGATTGCATTAAACTAAAAAGATTCTGCACAGCAAAGGAAATAATCAGAGTAAAGAGACAACCTACAAAATGGGAGAAAATATTTGCAAGTCATACATCTGATAAGGGGTTAATATCCAAAATATATATGGAACTGAACTCAATAGCAAGAAAACAAATAACATGATTAAAAATTGGCAAAGGACTCAAAGAGACATTTCTCAAAAGAAGACATACACATGGCCAACAGGTATACAGGAAAAAATTCTCAACATCACGAATTATCATAGAAATGCAAATCAAAGCCACAGTGAGATGTCATCTTATACCTGTTAGAATGGCTATTATCAAAAGGCAAAAGACAACAAGTGTTGGCAAGGACATGGTAAAAAGGGAATCCTTGCACACTGTTGGTGAAAATGTAAATAGTACACCAATTATGGGACACAGTGTGGAGGTTCCTCAAAAAGTTAAAAATAGAACTAACATATAATTCAGCAATCTCACCTCTGTGAATATATTCAAAGAAATTAAATCGGTGCCTCTAAAAGACACCTGCACTGCCATGCTCATTGCAGCATTATTCACAATAGCCAAGATATGGAATTAACCAAAGTATCCATCAATGGATGAATGGATAAAGAAAGTGTGGTTTTTATCACAATGGAATATTTTTCATCCTTGAAAAAAAAAATTCTGTCATTTGCCACAATGTGGGTGAACCTGGAGGACATCATGCTAAATGAAATAAGCCAGACACAGAAAGAAAAATACTGCATGGTTTCAATTATATGTGGAATCTAAATTGAAGTCACTCAGTGTGAAACTGAGCTCAAAAATCACAAAACAAGACTCATTCCTTTTTACTACTCTCCAATCTTCCAGCAGTGGGTCCTCTTGGCCAAATCTAACCAGAAGACAGCTGGCAAACAAGCATGGGAAATATCATTTGTGGGCAACGCCCCTGACAATACTGAGAAGAGGACGAAGAAGGGAGGGACTGAATCTGGGTTCTCTATTCTACTCCAGTGGTCTGAATGTCTATTTTTATACCAGTACCATGCTGTTTTGGTTACAATAGCTCTGTAGTATAATTTGAAGTCAGGTACTGGCATGCCTCCAGCTTTATTTTTTTCCCTCAGGATTGCTTTGGCTATTTGGGGTCTTTTGTTGTTCCATATAAAAGGTAAGATTGTATTTTCCATTTCTGTCATTGGTATTTTGGTGGGGATTGCATTGTAGATCACTCTGGATAGTATAGACATTTTCACAATGTTAATTCTTCCAATCCTAGAGCATGGAATATCTTTCCATCTTTTGTGTCTCCTTTAATTTCTTTCAGAAGTGGTTTGTAGTTCTCATTGTAGATATCTTTCACCTCCTTGGTTAAATTGATCCCTAGGTATCTTACTTTTTTGTGACAATTGTAAATGTGCTTACTTTATTTCTCTTTCTGTTAATTCATTATTTGAGTATATAAATGCTACTGATTTGGGGGCATTTATTTTGTGTCCTGCAACATTATTGAAGTTATTAACCAGCTCTAGGAGTTTTTGATACAGTCTTTAGTTTTTTCTATATACAGTATCATGTCATCTGCAAATAGAGAAAGTTTGACTTCATCTTTTCCAATCTAGATTCCCTTTATTTCTTTCTCTTGCCGATTGCTCTAGCTAGTACCTCTAGTGATATGCTAAATAGAAGTGGTGAGAGTGAACATCCTTGTCTTGTTCCTGTCCTTAAAGGGAAGGCCTTCAATTTTTCCCCCTTCAGAATGATACTGGCAGTGGGCTTGTCATAAATGGCTTTTATTGTGTTGAGATATTTTCTTTCTATATCTAATTTGTTGAGCGTCTTTATCATGAAGGGATGCTGAATTTTGTCAAATGCTTTTCCAGCATTTATTGAGGTAATCATATGGTCTTTGTCCTTAAGTTTGTTGGTGTGATGTATCACATTTATTGACTTTCATATGGTAAACCATCCTTGTATCCCTGAGATGAATCCCACTTGATCATAGTGTATAATTTTTTTAATATGCTGCTGTATTCTGATTGCTAATATTTTGCTGAGGATTTTAGCATCCAGGTTCATCGAGGATATTGGCCTATAATTTTCTTTTTTTGTTGTTTCTTTTTCTGGTTTGGGTACCAGAGTTATGTTGACCTCACAGAATGAGTTTGGGAGAGCAGTGTCTGTTTCAATTGTCTGGAATAGTTTAAGGGGAATTGGTATTAACTCCTCTTTAAAACCTTGATAGAATTCAGCTGTAAAGCCATCCAGACCTGGACTTTTTGTTATTGGAATATTGCTAATTACCACTTCAATCTCCTTGCTTGTTATTGGTCTGTTCAGGTTTTCTATCTCTTCTTGGTTCAGTCTTGGTAGTTTAGATATGTCTAGAAACTTATCCATATGTTCCAGATTTTCATATTTGTTGTTATACAGTTGTTTATAATAGTCTCTAATGATTCTCTGTATTTCTGTGGCATCAGTTGTAATGTTTCCCTTTTCGTTTCTGATTTTTGTTATTTGGGTCTTCTCTCCTCTTTTTTTCTTTTTTTGTTAACCTAGCTAATGGTGTGTCTATTTTAATTATCTTCTCAAAAAACCAACTTTTAGTTTTGTTTGTATTTTCTATTGTTTTGGGGTCTCTATTTCATTTAGTTCTGCTCTGATCATAATTATTTCTTTCCATCTACTACCTTTAGGTTTGTTGTTGTTCAAGTTCTTTGAGGTATAGTGTTAGGTCGTTTATTTGAAGTCTTTCCATTCTTTTGATATAAGCATTTACTGCAATAAATTTGCCTCTTAGTACTGCTTTTCAGTATGCCACAGGTTTGGGTATGATGTATCTTTATTTTCATTAATTTCTAGAAATTTTTTGATTTCCTGTTTAATTTCTTCTTGGACCCATAGGTCATTCAGGAATCTATTATTTATTTTCCATGTATTTGTATAGCTTCCAGCATTTTGCTTATTGTTTATTTCCAGTTTTAGTCTATTGTGGTCTGAAAAGATACTTGGAATGATTTCAAACTTTTAAAATTTTCTAAGACTAGATTAGTGACCTAATATGTGACCTATCCTGGAGAATGTACCATGAGCTGATGAGAAGAAAGTGTATTCTTTAGCTCTTGGGTGACATGTTCTATATATATCTGCCAAGTCCAGTTGATCTAGAGTATAGATTAAATCCTGTGCCTCTTTGTTAACTTGTTACCTGGAAGACCTGTCCCATACTGAGAGAGAAGTGTTCAGATCACCCATTATTAATGTATTAGGTTCTATCTCTTTCTTTAGGTCTAAGACTGTTTGCTTAATATATCTGGGTGCTCCAGTATTGGGCACATACATGTTTATGATTATTATGTATTCTAGTCGGATAGTTCTCTTTTTCATTATCTAGTGGCCTTCTTTGTTTTTTCTAATGTCTCTTGAAAACAGCATATACTTGGGTCTAGCTTTTCAATCCAGTCAGTCATTCTGTGTCTTTTGAATGGGGATTTAGTCCATTCACATTTAGAGCAGTTATTGACAAGTGTTGCTTAATTCCTGTCATTTAATTGCTTCTTGTTTAGATGGCTTAAATATCTTTTGATCATGATTTCCCCTATTATTTCTTTTCACCAATGTTAGTTGGGAATTTAAGTGCAATGATTTAGCTTCTTTCTCTTTTTTGCTAGCATTTTTGTTTTAACTGTGTGTTTTGCTCTTTCTTGTGTATTTGTGATAGTAGTCACCATTTACTCAGATTCCAGATGAATGACACCCTTAAAAATTTCTTGCAGGGCTGGTTGTGTGGTGGTGAACTCCCACAACTTTTGTTTCTCTGGGAAATACACTATTTTTCCCTCATTTCTGAAGGAGAGCCTTGCTGGGTAAAGAAATCTTGGCTGGCAATTTTTTTCTTTTAGTACTTTGAATATATCTTTCCACTTTCTTCTGGCCTGTAGTGTTTTGGTTGAAAAGTCTGCTATTAGTTTGATGGTGGTTCCCCTAAATGTGACCTAACGCTTTTCTCTTGCTGCTTGTAGAATTCTCTCTTTGTCTTTGAGCTTTGCAAATTTAACTATAATGCATCTTGGGAGGATCTTTTTGGGTTGAATCTGTTTGAGGACCTTGGAGCTTCCTAATTCTGAAGGTCTGTATCCCTCCCTACCCCTGGGAAGTTATTAAATAGTAACCCCTGTTACTATTTCCTTGAGTAGGTTTTCAATACCTTTTCCTTTCTCCTCCCCTTCAGGAATACCCACAATTTGGATGTTAGAGTACTTGAGGTTGTCTGCTATCTCTCTTAGATTTTCCTCATTATTTTTAATTATTTTTTCCTTTTTTTTTCTTTTTTTTGTCTGACTGAGTTATTTCAAAAAGACCATCTTCAAGCTCTGAAATTCTTTCCTCTGCTTGCTCTACCCTGCTGCTCAAGCTCTCAGTTACATTTTTTATTTCATTGAGTGAGTCTTTCATTTCTAGAAGTTCTGCTACACTCTTTTTTAAGGTATTAATCTCTTTGTAGATTTCCTCCTTCGTATTCTGGATATTTTCCCTTGTTTCATTATGTTCTATAGTTGAGTCTTCCTTTATTTCTTCAACTTTTCTTAAGATCATTGCTTGAAATTCTTTTTTAGACATTTCAAGGATTCCCTGTTCCATGGAGTCTGACTTTGGAGCATTACTGTATTCCTTTGGTGGTGTCATTTCTTCTTAATTGTTTTTACTTCTAGTATTTTTTCACTGATGCTTGGCCATTTGGTAACAGGTTTGTTTCTTCTATTACACTGAGGTTACAGCCAACTGATCTTTGACAAAGGCACAAAGAACATACATTGAGGAAAGAACAGCCTCTTCAATAAATGGTGCTGGGAAAACTGGAGATCCATGAGTAGAAGAATGAAACTAGACCTGTACTTCTCACCATATACCAAAATCAACTCAAAATAGATTAGAGGCTTAAATATAAGACCTGAAACTATGAAACTCCTAGAAGTAAACATAGGAGAAACACTTCAGGATGTGGCACTGGGCAAAGACTTTATGAATAAGACCCCAAAAGCACAGACAACACAAGAAAAAACAAGCAAATGGGATTATATCAAACCAAAAACTGCACAGCAAAGGAAACAATCAACAGAGTGAAAAGACAACCTACAGAATGGGAGAAAATATTTGCAAACTATACATCTAATAAGGGATTAATATTCAGGATATATAAGGAACTCAAACAATAGTAAAAAAATGTAATTAAAAAATGGGCAAAGGAACTGAATAGACATTTCTCAAAGGAAGACACACAAATGGACAACAGGCACATGAAAAAATGCTCAACATCACTAATCATTTGGGAAATGCAAATCAAAACTACATTGAGATATCATCTCACCCCAGTTAAACTGGCTGTTATCAAAAAGACAGAGAATAACAAATGCAGAGAAAAAGAAACCCTCCTTCACTGTTGGTTGGACTGTAAATTAGCATGGCCACTATGATTTCCTTCTAACTCTTCTCTCTTTATTTGGCAGCTGGTTGGTACCTTTGACCTTGATGTTATCAGCACTGCACTCTAACCAAGCTAACCTGCCAGCCTCCTTCTAACTTTAATTGTAATTGTGGTTTATATAAGTGTAGCTGGATTTAATTTTTAAGGATAAGACTACACATACATAGGCTTGTCTGTATTATTCAAAATCAGAGCCTAAAGAAGTGAGCTGCAGAGGGCAGGGTTGGACCATGCTTATCTCTGTATCTCCGTTGTGTTAAGCACAGTAACTATCAAAAATTAACAGATTACATACTGATGACTCATAGAACAGGAAAATAAAAAATAAGTAAGTTTCAGATCTAGTGAAACCCTAAAAAGCTTGTGTACCATATGATGGCTTGCTCGTGGTCATCAAAAACACTGCCACAGTCTTGGTCTGCATTTAAAAGACTGCTCCTGAAGTTCTGGGCTTTTATCCTAATACTGCCACTAATGGGTTAAAGAAGAAATCCTTCACTTCTCTAGGCTTTGATTTCTGATTTCCAAATCAGCACCATGGAAGCTGAAGAGAAGAGAAGAGGAAGGAGGGAGAGAGGGGTCAGAGGTCTTTTTTGCCTCTACAGTACTATGAGCTAGACATAGACCAGGGTTTGACCAACCATGGCCCATGAACCAAATCCAGACTATGACCTGTTTTTGTACAGCTAATGAACTAAGAATAGTTTTTACATCTTTAAATAATTGGAAAATTTCAAAAGAATCATAATATTTTGTGACATGTAAAAATTATATGAAATTCAATTTTCAGTGTCCGTAAGTAAAGTTATATTGGAACTCAGCCACACACACTTACTACATATTTCTATGGCTGCTTTCACACTATAACAGCACAGCATATGGGCCACCAAGCCTAAAATATTTACTATCTAGACCTTTACAGAAAAATATTTGTGACCCCTGACATAGACAATTAAGCAGGTGACCACTTGAGAAAACTGAAATATGAGTTTAGGACAAGCAGGGCCTATGTAAATTAGGAGGTAAGCTTCCCAACCACTCAAGCTAAGAACATTCACTCTTGGAAGTACAGGTCATGTGCCACCATTGCCACCTTTCCAAATCTGCCCTCACCTATGCCCTTTAAGTGGCTAACATTTCCTAGGCATCCATGGGGAAGTAGGAAGCATTTTGACAGCTTGCCCCACATCTTCCCTCCCTCCTATTTCTTCACATTCTATTTTCTGAGTGGTTGTCAGAGGAATGCTGGATCCTGCTGTCATTTTTCAGACCCCAGGAGCAGTTTCTGATCGTCTTGGCACCACGAAGCATTCCAAGCTCCTATCTCTGCTCCACAGCTGCCTGCTTCCAGTGCCGTCAGGATGAGCTTCCCACAATGCATTGTTCTTTAATCTCTCTCTCTCTCTCTCTCTCACCCACACACACACACTCCAATTGGATAGAGGGAGAAAAACCTTGCAGCATCTTGCCGAGCTTGATAGAAAATATATTTTATGAACAGTTGTTTTTGTCCATTGTGAAAGTGTGGCTGTCCCTACTTTTGGAGAGTGACAGTACTATGTTTGTACATGGCCTGCTCTGACCCATTGCTTGTGAGTGTGTGTGTGTGTGTGTGTGTGTGTGTGTGTGTGTGTGTGTGTGTGTGTAGCAGGGAGAGAGGGAATGGAGGAGAGAGTGATAGTGAGAAAACACCACAGAGTAGCCAGATGAAAGACATGATGACATCAACACTGTAGAGTCAAGATTTGGGATTCCCAGGTCAGTCACCTTCAAGCTAGAGAAACTGCAGGGTGGGGAGAGGAGACCAGGTGGTCCTCTCTAACAACTTATTCATCATCTAAGACAATTTTATGATCAAAAAAGATCTTTGAAAAAAAAGTGCCTAGAAAAATATAGAGAAAGAGAATATATCAAAATATTAACAATGGTTGTCTTTGTGGGGGGGCAGGTTATGGGTGATCTGTTCCTTTTATTTCAACTATTCTGCACTCCCCATTTTCTCTTTCTGATGTGAAGCTGAACAGAAAAGACAGAGGTAGAGGTGAACTCACTGAGACAGAGAACACCGCCACAAACCCTGACTTAGCCAAAGACGCAGAAGCTTCTTTCTGAGCCAGTTATTTGAGGGCTAATCAGAAAACACCACCTTTAGAAACTCTTTTAAAAATATGTTTTTACAGTATTCTCCCTTTTGGCCTAAGGACTAAAAACTGAACACAATTGAATCTGCTCCACTGCCCCAAAGATTCTTAGACTGATTCAGAATAATTTTCTGAACATCACATTTTTAAACAGGTAAAATTTTGACCCCCAAACACACTGACCAGTGGATGTGTTTGTCAAAATATTGTGTTTCCCTCCCCCACTCTTTCTCATCAAAAGCAGAATGCATATATAAAATGCTGATTAACTAAAACATTGAATGATTAAGATTTTACTCTAACAGAAATATGTTCACTTCATCTAAAATGGGTTATTGAATAAATGCATATACCTCCACTCCTTTATTAAACCACATTAAATAACACGACAGGATTTTTTTAAAATAAATAAATTCATAAGATAAGAAGGAGAGAAAAGACAATACCTACAGCATTTAGGAAGTTGGAAAGTAGAAGGTATGAGTGGCGCCTGATAGCAGACCCAGGAATGCTGAGTACTAAGACAGCAATAGGAAAACAACCAGGATCCCCCAAAAGCTCAAGAGTTGGTAGCATAACTTACCTCTGGAGGCAGAGGGGGAAGTAAGATGAAGACAGGGTCGAATTCTATTTAAGTAGCAAGTAGTGTCCAGATCCTCTCCTTGGACTGGGTGACTGTACTCCCCTCATGGTGACAGCAGCCTGGAGGTTTCTTTTCCACACAGTAGAATGTTATGTCCCCAGGCAGCAGCTTTCTATGCACAGAGTGCTGAAAACAGTAGATATAAGTGCTCCTTTACACACTGAATACTGAGACCCTCCAGTTTTTCTTCCCACTTGGTTCCAAGGAGGGTGACAGACACTCAGGCAGGAGAAAAGAAGATTCTTTCTCTGGAGAGAATCTCAGCAACCGGAGTGAAAAGGTCTGAAGATGCTGGTATGGGAGAGAGGGGCCTGTTTCCATAAAACTCACACAGCCAGATCACCTTCCAAAGAAGCTCACAGCACAGAGCTTCCATTGCTTTTAGTTTTTCAGTGCTCCATTATTTAACAGAAATGGACAGCTAAGGGCCACCAGACGTCTGAGAAAAGCTTCTAATTTGAATGGCAGATACCAGAGCCAACATATAAATAAAAACAACCTGGATGGAATGGACCATGCTAGGAGATAAAACCTTCAAAAACCCATCTCATATGTCCCCATAAAGCAGATATTATTTTTATGAAACATGAACCCAATTCAAAGAGTAAGAAAGCTCTTTGAAATCAGAAACGTGAGAGCAGAATTTTTAAAATTCTCATTAGAAGGGTAAAGAGACAAAGTTGAATAGAAGACCCTTACTTCCTCCAGAAACAAAGCTAAAAAAAAAAGAGTTGGAACAAAAAAAGAAAAAAGACAAAAAAATTAAAAGAGGTTCAACACCCAAGTGATTACAATTCCAAGGAGAGAGAGAGAGATAGAGAGAGACAGAGAGAGAGAGAGAGAGAGAGAGAGAACCAATATACACACCCAGAAAGAGGAGGAGGAGAAAAAGAAAAAATTTCCCAAAGTTGAAAGACATAATTTCCCAGATTGACACAAATGAAAATAAACCCATACCAAAGCACACTATCTTGAAAATGTGGAAGATAAAGCAACGAGAAGATCCCAAAAGCTTACAGAATTTTTTTTTAAAAAGTAGTAAGCCAGGCACAGAAAGACAAATACCACATGACCTCATTCATATGTGGAATCTAAGGGGGGGTGGCTGATATTATAGAGGCAGAGAATACAACAGTGGTTACCAGAGACTGGGGCTGGGGGGTGGACAAAGAGAGGCTGGCCAAGGGGTACACAATTACAATTAGATAGGAGGAATAAGTTCTCATGTTCTATTGCACAGAAGGGTGACTGTGGTTAACAGTTAAGTTTGGTATGTTACTAATAGCTAGAGGAAAATCTCATGAATGTTTTCACCACAAATAAATAATGAATGCATGAGGTGATGGTTACATTAACTACCCTGACCTGATTATTCTACAACCTATCTATGTATCAAAACATCAGATTGTACCCCATAAGTATATGCAATTACAATGTGTAAGTTAAAATAAAAATTAACATCATTTACAAAGAATCAAGAATAAGTATGGTTTCAGACTTCTCAACACCACCACCAGAAGCTAGAAAATAATGGAGTTATATCTTCAAAATTCAAAAGGGTATTTCCAACCTAGATTTCCATATCCAACCAATGTATTTAAGGGTAATAAAGAATAAAGGGGGTTTTCAAGATGGCGGTGGCTGCGGTGGTTGGCATGGAGTAGCTGAGGAGGAAAAGGCGGCCACTGGGCCTCAGGCAGCCGGGAAACTAGTGGACCTTCCTCTTGCCATCTCTTAAGGGAGGACCGCTGCTGGTGGCCGGTCGTGGGGACTGACCGCCACTTTACCCTCGGCAGGAGAGGCTGCCTCATTTACAGGCAACAGCTTTGAAGTATGGAGCAGGAAAAGAACTGTTCCATAGCTGCAAAAGCGAGTCTCTAAACAGGGAACACGGCACCAGGGCTGCTGTGGATGCAGACAGGATCCTGGAGGCTGGGGCCGCGCTAAAGGTGGCCAGCTGCCCTATTCAGGATTTGAGGTTTAAGGCAAGCATAAAAGAAGATTCCTGGGAGCGCCCAAGCTGCGCCGCGGGACTGAGCGAGCAGCCCGAGGTGGTGGCGGCTGAGAACAGGGAAGGCGACAAACCAGAGGCAGAGAGCGAGCGCCCAACCTAGCACAGCACTGTGAGTGACCCCTGGCCAGGCCCTGCTCGGGGGGGCTGACGCCCACCTGGCTTCCACCTGCATCACCGGGCCACTAACCGCCCTGGGGCTGCCTCCATTTTCCCTGGTGGTGGCAGCTCTGGCCAGGCTCGGCCCCTCACTGAGCCTTCCCACTTGCTTGCCCCGACGTGGGGCTTCCCGGGGCCTGCGGGCTGGCCTCACCTCCCACTCCCTCTGCGGTTCTCTGGTGGGGCTGATGGCATGGGGCGTCCCCGGCCAGTGTTGAGAGGGCAAGGAAGTACGGGCAGGGCCAACTCTCACTCCACCACACCCGGGACTCCGGCCCCTGGTAAACTTCCTGTTACCGGGAGGCAGATACCATCTCGGTGGCAACCAGTTCGGAAAAACGCCTAACCAATTTCTGGTTGGGAATAGTGTGGTAGGAGAGTTCCCAAGTCCGCTTGAACCTGCCAGAGAGCTGATTGCAGGTGGGCGCTAGACTCGGTCCATGCTGGGGGGATACAAAGGTGAACAAGTCCCGAGAAAGATCTACACAGTGCTACAAAGGCACCCAGAGAGACCAGTCGTCTGTGCCTACCAGAAACCTGGTAGACTTCCTGGGCGAGGCAGTGCTGGACAGGGTCTTGAAGGCCCAGCTGATAGATGAGGGTTGCAGAAGAAACGTCCCAGCCCAGACCAGTGTGCACAGAGTGGGGAGACGTGCGGCCAGGGAGGCGGAGACTCGACAGAAACCACACACCCTGTGGGGTCGCCACTGCACAATCCAATAGCCTGGGCCAGAGCACACGGAACAGGGAGAAGTCCTGCACGGGAAGTGAAAGCTCAACAGAGATCATACAACCTGTGGTACGTGATCCACCAGCACAGCAGAGTCCAAGCTGACGAGAGAGGTGGCTCCCCGGAGAGGCCCAAGACTCGAGGGAACCACACACACAAGGCACTAGAGGCCAACTGAGCAGTCACGGAGGGAGCCATACGAAATTGGCAACCACAGCAACATCTTAGTTAGTCATTAGTCTCAAACTGGTGGACTGTGAAACCCCCTGCCTCAATGAATAAACATCAAAAAAAAGATACCAGAAATATAAAAAATCAAGAAAGTACACCACCAAAAGTTAATAAATCTCAAACTCTAGATCCTATAGAACAAGAAGCCCTTGAAATGACTGACAAGGAATTTCGAGTGATAATTCTAAGGAAACTGAATGAGATACAAGAAAACTCAGCTAGACATCATAATGAAAGGAGGAAAAGTATACAGGATCTGAAAGAGGAAATGTACAAGGATATCAATGTCCTGAAAAAAAATGTAGCAGAACTTGCTGAACTGAAGAAGTTATTCAGCGAAATAAAAAACACAACAGAGAGTTTAACCAGCTGGCTTGTCGAAGTTGAAGAGAGAACCTCTGAACTTGAAGATGGGCTCTTTGAAATAACACAAGCAGACAAAAAGAAAGAAAAAAGAATCAAAGACATTGAAGAAAACCTGAGAGAGATATCAGACAACCTTAAGCGCTCAAATATCTGAGGCATGGGTATTCCAGAAGGAGAGGAAAATGGAGATTCCATTGAAAACATATTCAACAAAATAGTGGCAGAAAACTTCCCAGGTATAGGAAAAATCACAGATCTTCAGATCCAGGAAGCTCAACGATCTCCAAATGTATTCAACCCAAAAAGGCCTTCTCCAAGACATGTCATAGTCAAATTGGCAAAACTCAGAGACAAAGAGAGAATCTTAAAAGCTGCAAGAGAGAAGTGTCAAATCACCTATAAGGGAGCCCCAATCAGGCTAACATCAGACTTCTCATCACAAACCCTAAAAGCTAGAAAGGAATGAGATGATATTTTCAAAATACTAAAAGACAAAGATTGCCAGCCAAGAATACTCTACCCTACAAGGCTATCTTTCCGAAATGAAGGGCAAATAGTATATTTCTCAGACAAACAAAAACTACGGGAGTTCACTACCACACGACCACCCTTACAAGAAATCCTCAAGGGAGTACTGGGTTTGGTTCCTGAAAAATAACTACCACTGCCATAAAAACCCAAGAAAGATCAAAACCCACTAGTATAATAAAAATGGCATTCATGAAGAGAAAACAAGCAAACAAAAACGTTATCTACAACCTAAGGAACCAACAAACACAGAAATCAAACAGTAAATCAGAAAGCAAGGAAGAAAAGACACCTAAGACAACCAAACAACCAATAAAATGCTAGGAATAAATTAACACCTTTCAATAACAACTCTTAATGTTAAAGGCTTAAATTCCCCAATCAAAAGACACAGACTGGCTGGGCCGAGCCCGTGGCGCACTTGGTAGAGTGCTGCGCTGGCAGTGCGGCGACACTCCCGCCGCGGGTTCGTATCCTATATAGGACTGACCGGTGCACTCATTGGCTGAGTGCCGGTCATGAAAAAAAAAAACGAAAAAAGACACAGACTGGCTGACTGGATCAAAAAGGAGGACCCAACTGTATGCTGCCTACAAGAGACCCACCTCACCCATAAAGATTCACACAGACTAAGAGTGAAAGGATGGAAAAAGATTTACCACGCAAACAGAAAAGAAAAACGAGCTGGAGTAGCTATTCTTATATCTGACAAAATAGACTTTAAACTAAAAACCATAAAAAGAGACAATGAGGGACACTACTTAATGATAAAAGGACTGATCCATCAAGAAGACATAACAATCATAAATATGTATGCACCCAATGTTGGAGCAGCCAGATTTATAAAACAAACTCTATTAGACCTAAAGAAGGAAATAGACACTAATACCATAATAGCAGGGGACCTGAACACCCCACTGTCAATATTAGACAGATCATCTAGGGAAAAAATCGGTAGAGAAACACAAGATCTAAACAAGACTCTAGACCAATTGGAATTGGCAGATATCTACAGAACATTCCATCCAACAACCTCAGAATATTCATTCTTCTCATCAGCACATGGATCATTCTCCAGGATAGATCACATATTAGGTCACAAATCAAATCTCAATAAATTCAAAAAAATTGGAATTATCCCATGTATCTTCTCAGACCACAATGGATTAAAACTAGAAATTAATAACAAACAAAACTCTGGAAACTATACAAACACATGGAAATTAAACAGCATTCTACTTAATGACATATGGGTCCAAGAAGAAATCAAGCAGGAAATCAAAAAGTTTATTGAAACTAATGAAAACAATGATACATCATACCAAAACCTGTGGGATACTGCAAAAGCAGTATTGAAGTGGAAATTTATTGCATTAAACGCTCACTTCAGAAGAATGGAAAGAGGGCAAGTGAACAACCTAACACTTCACCTTAAAGAACTAGAAAAACAAGAACAATCCAAACCTAAAGTTAGCAGACGGAAAGAAATCATTAAGATCAGAGCAGAACTGAATGAAATTGAAAACCAAAAAACAATTCAAAAGATCAATGAAGCAAAAAGTTGGTTTATCTGCAATTGTTTGAGGAACCTCCATACCATTTTCCATCATACGACCCAGCTATCCCACTGTTGGGAATATACCCAGAGGAATGGAAATCATCAAGTCGAAGGTATACCTGTTCCCCAATGTTCATCGCAGCACTGTTTACAATAGCCAAGACTTGGAACCAGCCCAAATGTCCATCATCAGATGAGTGGATACGGAAAATGTGGTACATCTACACAATGGAATACTACTCACCTATAAAAACGAATGAAATACTGCCATTTGCAACAACATGGATGGACCTTGAGAGAATTATATTAAGTGAAACAAGTCAGGCACAGAAAGAGAAATACCACATGTTCTCACTTATTGGTGGGAGCTAAAAATTAATATATAAATTCACACACACACACACACACACAAACACACACACAAAACCGGGGGGGGAAGAAGATATAACAACCACAATTACTTGAAGTTGATACGACAAGCAAACAGAAAGGACATTGTTGGGGGGAAGGGGGAGGGAGAAGGGAAGGAGGTTTTGGTGATGGGGAGCAATAATCAGCCACAATGTATATCGAGAAAATAAAATTTAAAAAAAAAAAGTTGGTTTTTTTAAAAGATAAATAAAATTGACAAACCATTAGCATGGCTAACAAGAAAAAGAAGAGAGAAGAAGACTCAAATAACAAAAATTAGAAATGAAAAAGGCCATATTACAACTGATTCATCTGAAATACAAGGAATCATTCGAGACTACTATGAACAACTATACGCCAACAAATTTGAAAATCTGGAGGAAATGGATAAATTTCTGGACACACACAAGCTCCCAAAACTGAACCATGAAGACGTAGAAAATTTGAACAGACCAATAACAATAAAGGAGATTGAAGCTATTATCAGAAGGCTCCCAACAAAGAAAAGCCCAGGACCAGATGGATTCACAGCAGAATTTTACCAAACATTCAAAGAAGAATTGACACCGATTCTTTACAAACTATTCCAAAAGATCAAAATGGACGCAAATCTCCCAAACTCATTCTATGAAGCAAACATCATCCTGATACCAAAACCAGGTAAAGATATAACCCAAAAAGAAAACTACAGGCCGATATCCTTGATGAATATAGATGCAAAAATCCTCACTAAAATACTAGCAAACACAATACAGCAACACATACGTAAAATTATTCATCACGATCAAGTGGGATTCATCCCAGGGATGCAAGGTTGGTTCAACATACACAAATCAATAAATGTGATATACCATATTAATAAAGTCAAACACAAGGACCATATGATCATCTCTATAGATGCTGAAAAAGCATTTGATAAAGTTCAGCACTCATTCATGACAAAGACCCTCTATAAGTTAGGTATAGAGGGAAAGTATCTTAACATAATTAAAGCCATATATGCCAAACCCACTGCCAATATCATCCTGAATGGGGAAAAGCTGAAAGCTTTTCCTTTAAGAACAGGAACTAGACAAGGATGCCCACTCTCACCACTCCTATTCAACATAGTGTTGGAAGTACTAGCCAGAGCAATCAGAGAAGAGAAGGAAATAAAGGGCATCCAGATTGGAAAAGATGAAGTCAAACTGTCCCTGTTTGCAGATTACATGATCCTATATATCGATCAGCCTAAAACCTCTACAAAAAAACTCTTGGAATTGATACATGATTTCAGCACAGTAGCAGGATACAAAATCAACACACAAAAATCAGTAGCATTTCTTTTCTCCAATAGTGAACATGCAGAATGAGAAATCAAGAAAGCCTGCCCATTTACAATAGCCACCAAAAAAATAAAATACTTAGGAATTGAGTTAACCAAGGATCTGAAAAATCTCTATAATGAGAACTACAAACCACTGCTGAGAGAAATTAGAGAGGATACAAGAAGATGGAAAGATATTCCATGCTCTTGGATTGGAAGAATCAACATAGTGAAAATGTCCATACTACCCAAAGTGATATACAAATTCAATGCAATCCCCATCAAAATTCCAAAGACATTTTTCTCAGAAAAGGAAAAAAACTATACAGATATTTATATGGAATAACAAAAGACCACGCATAGCCAAAGCAATGCTCACCAAAAATATAAAGCTGGAGGCATAACACTACCTGACTTTAAGCTATACTACAAAGCTTTAATAACCAAAACAGTATGGTACTGGCATAAAAACAGACACACTGATCAATGGAATAGAATAGAGAATCCAGAAATCAACCCACACACTTACTGCCATCTCTTTGACAAAGGCACCAAGCCTATTCACTGGGGAAGGGACTGCCTCTTCAGCAAATGGTGCTGGGATAACTGGATATCCATATGCAGGAGAATGAAACTAGATCCATACTTCTCACCGTATACTAAAATCAACTCAAAATGGATTAAGGATTTAAATATATACCCTGAAACAATAAAACTTCTTAAAGAAAACATAGGAGAAACACTTCAGGTAATAGGACTGGACACAGACTTCATGAATACGACCCCAAGAGCACGGGCAACCAAAGAAAAATAAACAAATGGGATTATATCAAACTAAAAAGCTTCTGCACAGCAAAAGAAACAATTAACAGAGTTAAAAGACAACCAACAGAGTGGGAGAAAATATTTGCAAAATATACATCTGACAAAGGATTAATATCCAGAATATATAAGGAACTCAAACAACTGTAAAAGAAGAAAACAAGCAACCCAAATAAAAAATGGGCAAAAAAGCTAATAGTCATTTCTCTAAGGAAGATATACAAATGGTCAACAGACATATGAAAAAATGCTCAACATCACTCAGCATCCGGGAAATGCAAATCAAAACCACACTGAGATACCATCTAACCCCAGTTAGGATGGCTAAAATCCAAAAGACTCTGAACCATAAATGCTGGCAAGGTTGTGGAGAAAAAGGAACTCTCATACATTGTTGGTGGGACTGCAAAATGGTGCAGCCTCTATGGAAAATGGTATGGAGGTTCCTCAAACAATTGCAGATAGATCTACCATATGACCCAGCTATCCCACTGTTGGGAATATACCCAGAGGAATGGAAATCATCAAGTTGAAGGTATACCTGTTCCCCAATGTTCATCGCAGCACTCTTTACAATAGCCAAGAGTTGGAACCATCCCAAATGCCCATCATCAGATGAGTGGATACGGAAAATGTGGTACATCTACACAATGGAATACTACTCACCTATAAAAACGAATGAAATACTGCCATTTGCAACAACATGGATGGACCTCGAGAGAATTATATTAAGTGAAACAAGTCAGGCACAGAAAGAGAAATACCACATGTTCTCACTTATTGGAGGGAGCTAAAAATTAATATATAATTTCACACACACACACACACACAAACACCAAAAAAAACGGGGGGGGAAGAAGATATAACAACCACAATTACTTGAAGTTGATACGACAAGCAAACAGAAAGGACATTGTTGGGGGAGGGAGGGAGGAGGGAGGGAGGTTTTGGTGATGGGGAGCAATAATCAGCCACAATGTATATCGACAAAATAATATTTAAAATAAAAAAAAAAGAATAAAGTCATTTTTCAGATAAATTTGCTTCAATATACCCTTGCTTTCAGAGGTTGTTGGGGAGTGTATTCCACCAAAACAAGGAGTAAAAGAAGAAACTACAAAAGACATAGGATCTAAATATAGGGATTCAACCCAGTAAAAAGGCAAAGAAATTCCCAAGTTTATAATAAAGGGAGACCCCAGGTTGACAAGAGCTAGAGACCAAGCACTCCATACTGGAGCAAAGAAGAAAACTCTAGAAGAGGTGACTCCATGCAGGTAACATTCATAGAATATTTGGTGTACTTTGATGTTAGAGGAGAATAAGGAATGGGGGGAAGTTGAGGATGCATTAATGATAACCACATAAAAACTAAACAACTCAGAAAATCATTATTAACTCCAGAGAAAGCAAGTATTGTGCCAGAGAGGAAATTTTGTCATAGTTTACATAGATGGCTCTGCTATGCATAACATTGACGTATAGGTGTAGAAACATGAATGCTAAATACTGATCAAACCAAAATGATACAGCTTTTGTTTTAGTCCATTTTGTGTTGTTATAACAGAATTACCTGAGACTTGGTAATTTATAAGGAACAGAAGTTTATTTGGCTTATGATTCTGGGACAGCTACATCTGGCATGGGCCTCAGTCTGCTTCTACTCATGGTGGAAAGTGGCAGGCAGCAGGTGGATACAAGCAGATCACATGGCGAGAGGAAGTAAGAGAGAGAGAGAGAGGAAGAGGAGATGCCAAGGTCCTATAAACAACCAGCTCTCACAGGAACTAATAGAGTGAGAACTCATTCATTACACACAAACACCCCCCCCCCCCCCCGGAGAGCATTAATCCATTCATGAGGGATCCGCCCCCATGACTCAATCCGTTTCCAACACTGCCGCACTGGGGATCAGATTTCCACATGAGTTTTGGAGGGGACAACACATCCAAACTCCATCAGCTTTCTTGGGAGCACAGGGGTGGAGAGCAGGATGGGAAGCATGTCTGTGTAGAGAAAAGTGGTGAAAGGAGGAATTAGAGAACACTTATACTCCCAAAATGGAGAGGCAACAGGATAAGCATAGTATTTATAGACAGGAGGGCAAATACAGAAATAAGCAACTAGGAGAACTGACAGTAATTGTCTCTGAAAGGCAGAAAAACGGGAATACTGGAGACAGAAGAGTGCTAAGCTTTCTAAAAAGCCTTATAGAATTGCTTGACTCTTTAAACCACATGCATATTAAAAATTAAGAAAACTTAAAAGTCAATATTTTAAAACCTCCACATACACACACATATATGATACATCCAAACACACAAAAAACAAACCTATGCCTAGTAAGAACAGGAAGGTGAAAGAAGTCATTTGGAGCCAACAAAGATGAGAAGGTATTGGGATAAGATGAGACAGTCTGGCGTCACCTATGAGAAAGATATGTCAAAGCATCATTTTTATGCTTCTAATGTTGCTGAGGGCTCTCTGCTTTGGAGGACTATAGTTGGCCTCTGTGTGGACTGTCCCTTCCCACCCCTACCCCTGCCATGAGAATAGTGTTTTCCAATCATTTTTATTATAAGTATCATTTAAATAGGTGTTTACACTGCATAGTTGAATAAGGATATGGAGGGGAAGAAGCAGTCAGAACTGCAGAGCAGTGTGAAGGGAGAGGAAGAGAGACCATTTGTTGTGCAATTCATACCTGTGAAGGAATCCACAAAGGCCAAATGGTAGACTAAAGGATCGGCAGGTGCAGGCCTACTAACCCTGGAAACCGGCAATGACTGACTGTCATAAATAATGTAATCACTCCCACCCTGCCTCCCCCTCCTTCACACCCAGTTCATCCAAGAGAGATTTGGAGGGGTGGGAGTCCTCATAGAACTTTGACTGGTAGAGAGGGGTGTCCACAGGAGGTCTATTTAGGACTGTCCCAGATGTACCCTCAGAACCCCTGTTCAGCAGATGCCTTCTCATACCAAGAACTCCGTAAACTGGATGCATCTCCCCTACCTTCCCAAACTAACCTGCTGTGAGAAGACAATTTGAAATCAGTTCTGCTCACCAAAATGAAAGGTTCTGACACAGATGAAGGTATTTCAAACATCTTTCAAGCACAAGATGCAGTGTCCTTGCCTAGGGCAGGTCAGTGCAGACCAGCAGAGTGGGGTTGCATCCACATTTAAACAGCAACGTCAGCCAGGGCCAGGGTGCACTGGAAACAGAAGTCCTCTCCAATATCCCTGGAGCTCACACCTCTTTCCCACATTCCTGTGCTCCATCACTGTGAATTCTGATCACATATTTCTTTTACAGAGACATTTTTATCACTGATTAGCTATAGTCAAGTGACTCTTCCTGGAGCTACAGGAGGCAATCTATTGCTTTTCATTAAATGTCAACTTGATTAGTTTAATGTGAGATCAATGCTATTGCCTTTAGCTCTAGGTTCTTGGGAGAGGTCTCTTCATAGCTAAAAGAACTTAAAAAAACACTCTACCTCTGATCTGTGCAATTCTATGCAAGTTACTTAACCTCTCTCTCATCTGTGAAAGGAAAATATGCGGGTACTTCAAAAAGTTCATGGAAAGAGTCGTGTTATCCTTTAATTCTACTTTTCCATGAACTTTTGAAGTACCTTGTACAGTATCAGAAGGCTGTGGTGAAGTGGAAATGAAATAATGAACAGAAAGTTCCTAGCCAGGACTCCACCCACAGGGAGTGTTGAATAAATAATCTAGTTCCTTCTCCTCTGAGACCACAGACCACACCATATGGAGAAGCCTAGGACAACTGCAGCCCTGGTCAGCAGGACAAACACCAGGCTCAAATCCCACTGTTAAGGACTTTGCCAAATGGCTGCTCTGTCTTTGGGTCGCTCATGACCACATGGCTCTGCCAGCTCCCACCCCTGGATAGTGAGTGCTCTAAATGCAATTTCTGCCCTGCCCTTCTGAAGAAGGACACAGCACAAAGAGGTCCTCTCTGAAACACAGAAAATAAAAACCTTCCTGCCTTTAGCAAAGGCAGAGTTCATGACTGGCTATCAGTAGTTATTCAGCTGGTAATCCAGAAGCCCCAGGGCTCTGCCCCTGCAGTCTGTCAAACAAATTTGACAGACTTTTCTCTGCAACCCTAGTCCAGAGCAGCTCAGGTCTCCTTCCAGCTGACTTACAAAGCCAAATGAAGCCCTCTGGGCCAATTCCTCTTTTAAAGGAGCAGCTGCTCAAAAGAAGGACGGTGAGATCAGTTATAGGTGGCCCTGAGGGCCACCAGAACTATTCAGAGAAGGTACTCTGCTCTCGCAGTTCACAATTCAAAGTCCCAACATGGGCAGCCAGGGAGCACGGGCTCAGCCACAGCAGAGAAATGGTCGGAAATCGCTGCCTTAATTCTTATCTCCCTGGCAGAGGGGAGGTTATAAAAAGCTGATTTCTGAGCAGTGAACCAGGAATGAGTTAATCTCTTCTGTTACTCATTCCTGTTTCCCTGGAGAAACCACATCACATACAGCGAGCTCTCTGTATCTGTGGGTTCCTCGTCTGTGGATGCAGCCAACGGCAGATGGAAACTATTCTAAAAACTAAAAAATAACAATACAACAATAAAAAATAATACAAATAAAAACAATACAGAACAACTGTTTACATAGTATTTACATTGTATGAAGTATTACAAGTAATCTAAAGATGATTTAAAGTACATGGGAGGACCTGTGTAAGTTATATGCAAATACTACACCATTTCTTATCATTTCTTATCAGGGATATGAGTATAGGGGGATTTTGGTTTGGGCAGGGAAATCAATCTCCCACTGATCAGAGGAACTGCTACATCTGAGTCTTCTATATGAAGGGAAGGAGTGGGATTAGTCGGTCTCCAAGGCCCCTTTGCACGTTAGGATTCTGATTTCTACTTCTGCAAACATCTATACCTCATTAATGTTCCACTACATGTGAGACAGGGAAGGAAACACAGACTAGCTCTTGTTACAGGATAATGGAAACTTGTATCTTCTCCAAGTTTGGCACTGAAGCCAAAGATTAAGTGCCATACAATAGTTGTCAAAAATACTCTCATTTGAAGTCAGGTTCTGGACCTTCTGTGCAAGATCTGCAAAGAGTATGATCAAAAACCAGTTTTGCCAGAATAGACTATTACCCACCTCCAAGGGCAAGACAGAAATTTCACTGGGAGCTGAAAGAGAGGACTTCTTTAGAAGGGTCCTGTATGTACCCCTTCCTTACCTCTTTCGCATGGGTGGGAAAATAATCCCCCCTCATTTTAAGGCAAGTGAACTGTATAAACAGGAACTCCAAAATAACCACTCAGACAAATTGGCAGGTATCCCTGAAGTTTGAAGAATTCAGGAACCTCTATTCATATCTGAATAAAGTCCAAAGACAAGAGGCTGTGGCTGAATTGAAATAAGGGGCCAGAAGAGAGAAAAATTTGAATTCAGCGTGGCCCATAGTTCAAGTTGTCCTGGGCAAAGGTGTGTGTGTGTTTTTCATGGACGAAATATAAACTCCACAGTAGGAAATCAGCCGTGGGTCTTGAAGAAGACTCTTCCTGAAAAAGCTTTCTTCCAGGTATGAGGCAGGCAGGAAGAGTCTGCACTGGACCATCAGAGGCATTTGGCAGGGCGTTTATAAGTGGCCATCCAGAAAATGTACTGCCTGCGCTAGTGAACTGCAGTCAGGGATCCAGGGGAATCTCTGAAGAACACGCAAATAGTCCCCATGAGAAAGGACCAGCAGCTACACACCTGTACCCAGAACGTGAAACCAAAATACGACTGACCTATTCAATAAGACCTTATCTGTCCCTTTTTCTCTCCTCCTTCCCTCCTTCTAGCCAACCCTAGAAGAACCAGAAACCACTACTAAGAAGGGGTAGGGGGTAGACAAACAAGACAAACCCACCACTGTCCTCTCCCTTCCCACCGCAGGTTTCTCAGGCTGAGGCTGTCACAAAGAAGGGGAAGGGGGCGGATAAAGGAGATTTTTGCTAAAATTTTATTGTAAACATTTCAAACATAGAGCAAAGTTGAAAAAAATTTGACAGTGAACATCTGTACACTCACCAACTAGATTCTTGCTTTATCACATATCTATCCTTATATCCATATGTCTGTTCATCCATTTATCCATCTTAGTTCTTATGCATTTCAAAGTAAATTGCAGACATCAACATATACCCTCCTGAATACCTCAGCATGAATTAACTAGAGGTCAGGATAGTTTTTTTTTCCTTTTGGTGTAAAATTTAAATACACTGAAACACAAAAATCTTAACTGTATTTTCTGAGTTTTGACAAATGCATACATATGTGTAAACCAAAACTCTATCAAATAAAGAACATTACCATAATCCCAGAAAGTTCCTTCATGCCCCCTCTCAATCCCCACATCTACACCCTTGGATTTTTTTTCCCCCAGCAT
This sequence comes from Cynocephalus volans, assembly GCF_027409185.1. Lineage (NCBI taxonomy): Eukaryota > Metazoa > Chordata > Mammalia > Dermoptera > Cynocephalidae > Cynocephalus > Cynocephalus volans. Next base: position 51,749,619 of record NC_084462.1, read on the forward strand.
AGATTAGATTTGCTGATTTTAGAATTCCATATAAATGGAATCACATTGTGATAACTCTTTGCTGTAAGGCTTCCTACAGTCAGCAAAATGCTTTTGATATTCATTCATGTGGTTGTACATATAAATAATTCTTTCATCTTTATTGCTTTCATTTTTAATTAATTAATTCTATTTTATGAATACCATAGTTTGTTGTCCATTGTCCTGTTTATGGACACCAGGACTATTTCCAGTTTTTGGCTATTGTGAATAAAGCTTTTATGTTCTTCTACAAGTATTTTTTTAACGTAGATTTTACTACTATTGGGTAAATGTCTAACAGTGAAATTACTGGATTTATAAGGCAGATATGCTAGTTTTATAAGAAAATTCCAGAAATTTTCCAAAGTGGTTGTACTATTTTGTATTCCCACCAGCAATACAGGAGAGTTCTGAAACTGACAGCCACAGATTTAACTTGATTATATATTTTAATATTAGAAATAGGTTTTTTGCTTAATTTCAGAGTTAGCTGTAGCCACCATGGTAGTAAGCATGTAGGTCTCAATAATTAAGTATGGGAGTTTACCATAGGGAAAAGTGTATGAGAAGTTGCTTAAAGAATGTCCTCCTTATCTTAAACAAAAATGTAGCCAACTAAACATAAAATAATAATAATAATCAGTAGTGATTTAGGGTCACAAGATGATCGTTCCTTGAAAAATGGTATGTGATAACTTCTCTGAACCAGTCATCTCCAACACCAGTCCTAGGTTTGTTTTGCAGATGGAGCAAGACCACCAGAGACCACAAATGTGCTGAAACACATGTATGCCCCAGATGTGATGAAGCCAAGAAAGACATTATTCAAGATGCCAGAAATAATTGTTCTGGCTTCACTATGAACCAATCAGATCCCCACATGACTCCTGAGACCCCTACTCATGATTTTTGCCCTATAAATGCTTGAGATTTTAAGCCATCAAGGATTAAAATCATTTAAGTGATAGCTGTGCATTTTCCTTGGATGGAGCCATGGAATAAAGCGTATATATCCTTTATTATTTTTTTTTATTGAAGCATAATTGATTATACGTATTTGTGGGTACAAAGTTGACTATCAGTTGTGTACAATATGTGATGGTCAGATCAGGATAATTAAGTTATTCATCATTACAATACATAATCATTCTTTGTCTGTTAACCAATTTCTCATTAATTTCTCATTAATCTCCTTCCCCCTCCTCTTTCCACTTCTAGTAACCACAGTTCTGTTCTCTCCTTCTAAAAGTTCAATGTATTATTATGATTGTTGTTTCTTTCTTTCTCTCTCTCTTCTTTCTTTATTATTTGTTTATTTAATATAGCCCAATGGCGCAAGTGGTTAGCATGCAGTACTTATAAGCCAGTATTTTCTTTCCTGCAAAACCCAGTGTTCGGTGTTTGGCTTGGTTGTGCATTGAGCAGACAGACCCTTGTTGGGTAACAGTTCCAGTAGCTCCACATCCTTGCCAACATTTGGTGTTTAGTCTTTCCAGATATAGCCATTTTAGTGGGTGTGTAGTGGTATCTCATTGTGGTTTTAATTTGTATTTCCTTGATGACTAATGATGTTGAGCACTTTGTCCCTTTTGTATGTTTTCTTTGCAAAGTATTTCCTCAAATCTTTTCCCCTTCTGGGAGATGTTTTACTATCTTTTTATTGTCAGGTTGTAAAAATTCTTTATATAACCTGGAAACCAGTCTTGTCAGAAAATGGATTTATAAATATTTCCTCCCAGTCTGTAGCTAGCATATTTATTTTCTTTTGACTTCCAGCATATTTAATTTATTACTTTTTCCTATTATATCTTGTTTCAGTTTTTATAAGTTGTATTTTTCAAAGAATTTTTTCATTTCATCGAAGTTGTAAAACATGTCACCATAAAATTTTTCATAATAGTCTCTTATTGTCCTTTTCATGTCTGTAGGATCTGTTGTGATAACCCCTCTCTTTTCACTTCTGAGAATTTTTGTTATCTCTCTTTCTCCATTATCAAAGTAGCTAGAGGTTCATTAATGTTAATCTTTTCGAAGAGCCAACTTTTTGCTTTGTTAATTTTCTCTGTTATTTTGCCTGTTTTTAATTTAGTTGATCCCTGCACTTTTTTATCTTTATTATTTCCTTTATGCTACTTCCTTGAGGTTATTCTTTTCCAATTCTCTTTAGGTGGACTTTTAGGTCATTGATTTTAGACCTTTTTCTTTTTCTAATATAAGTATGTACAACTATAAATTTTCCTCTAAAGCACTGCTATAGCTGTATTCTACAAATGTTGATATGCTGTATTTCTATTATCACTCAGATTTAAATATTTTCTATTCTCCCTATGATTTCTTTCTTTGTCCTATAGATTATAGTTCTTCTCCAAATGTTTGAGGACTTCCTAGATATCTTCTTGTTAATTTCTATATTACTGCTATTGTGGTTGGGGAACATATACTGTATGGTTTCAATTTGATTTAATCTATTGAGTCTTTTTTATGACTCAGCATGAGATCTATCCTGGTAAACATCACGGGTACCTAAAAAGTATGTGTATTCTGTGGCAATTGGGTGTAGTCTTCTGTAATTTAGTTCAAGATGGTTGATACTGTTGTTTAGATCATCTGTATCTTTACTAAATGTTGTCTAGTTAATCTATTAACTGAGAGATGAGTATTAAAATCACCAATGGAAATTGTGCATTGTCTATCCCTTTAGTTCCATTTTTGCTTCATGTAAATTGAAGCTCTGATATTAGGCATATATCATATATGATATTGAATTGAATTGCTTGATGTAAATTGAAATTCCAATATTAGGCATATGTGTGTGTGTATATATATATATATATCTTCCTGATGAATTGACACTTTTGTTATCATAAAACATCCCTCTTTATTTCTGACAAAATTCTTTGACTTGTAGCATATTTTATTTGATATCAATATAGCTATTCAAGACTTCTATTACTTAATGTTTTTATAGTATATATTTTTAAATGTACTTATTTAAACCTATCTATATTTTTCTACTTTTTGCTATAAAAAGTGAATCTCTTATAGATAGCATATTGTTGGATATTGGGGGTTTTAAAATCAATTCTGGTAATCCCTGCATTTAAACTGCAGTGTTTCATTAACATGTTATGCTATTAAATATTGATTTAATGGTGATTGAGTGATGTGATTGGATTTAGAGTTACCATTTTATTATTTGTTTTATTACTTGTTTTACTATTTTGTTTTCTGTTCTCCCCCACCCCCCACTTTTTTTCCCAGTTCTTTTTTTTTTTTTTCCCTGACTTCTTTTGGATTATTTAAATATTTTTTACATTCTATTTTAAACTATCCATTGATGTTTTACATGTATCTTCTTTAATTATTTCTCATTGATGGTTCTATGTATTAAAATATGCAAAGAAGGATAAAGTTTTAAACTGAATGAGAATTTTGCGATTAAGCTAGACAGAATTTCTTAGCACATAAAATTGCTTAGAGAAATGTGCAATATTTAAGGAATATTGGACTTTATCCAATGGATGGGTACAAATGAGTCCACAGAGCAACTTTAAAGGGGTAGAGGGAAAAAAACTATTTCTGATTGCTCCCTACTATCTAGCACATTTGATAAATATTTTATACTGTTCTTGTTAGTTTTCAGTTCTTATTGCAATCATTATGGTTATTTCCAGATGAAAAAATAATAGTGGTGGGAAGGTGATAGTGAGAAAACAAAGACTGAGTTATATCTGTAGGGCTCAATTTACCATTAGAGAAATATAGTCAACATGATGGCTTTGAGAATTGGGAGGGTTTTTGACTCTATTTAATCTTTCCTGTTATGTTCTGGATAGAAAATAGATTTTTCTCTCCATGGTAACCTGTTAGAGATATTTGAGAACAATGCCAGCTCTAGACCAAAACCTGATACAAGTGGAAATGTATTGTTTGATTTCCCTCTTTTTCACGTTTTTCCTTTCCAAGGCACTGACGTAGGAAGAAAAAGAGGCAAAGTGCTATTGATATGTGCAACATGGTTGAATGCAAAAAACATCTGCTGTCTGAAAGAAGCCTTATGTGAAGGAGTGACCACAATATGATTTCATTTATATGGAATTCTAAATCTATTCTGGAAAAATATCCCAGAATTGTAGGGATGGGGTTTGACTGAGAGGAGGCATAAGGGAACATTTTAATTTCTACTATGATCCAAACTCTGTGCTATGAACTTTATACACATTATTTCACTTAATACTCAAATCTACCCTATCAGGAGTTACTATTACTTCCCCCATTTTATAAGGAACATACAGCTCAGAGAATCTAGGTACTGTGTTCCATACCTACTTAGAAGTCACCAATTCTTGAGGAACCTAAAAATTTATTGATTAAGTAGCATTTCTAGAAATCTCTCCTAAGGCAATTCTCACACTGATGTTCAAAGACATTTGCAAGAATGTTTTCCACAACATTGTTTAAAATAATGGAAAACTAGAAGCAACCTGAATGTCCATAATTAGAAGGAGGGTTAGACTAGTTATGATACTTCCATATTATAGAATTTTTTGCTGGTGTTGACAGATAACATTAAGTTAAAAAATTACATCCAACTTCTGCTCATGGGCCCAAAGAGAGATGTTCAAGAATATTCATTGCATTTGGGAGTAAACACAAATACAAAGGAAATCTTAAGTAGTGACTTCAAGAAAGCTTGCATTCTGTACGTGCTTAATAAATGAGTTGAATTGAAAACAAATCTGTGACTGTCGTAAATTAGAAATAAAGGTTACATTCATCACCAATAATAAGTTATATGTAAAATATGAATTAATAGATGCCATTTTATACTCATAACATTGGCAAAAACTGTAAAGCCAAGTGAAGCCAAAAACAAGTGTTACTTGTGGGAATACAAATTGTTACAACTACCTTAAACAATGTATTGATTCTTAGTAAAATTGGAGACAAGCCTACTCTACAATTTAGCAGTCTCACTTCTAGGAACATAGTAAAAGAAATTCTTCTCAAGAAACCTATACAGAAATGTATATGGTAGTATTGCTTATAATTGTACATTGTGGTATTTCCATATGGTAGAATATTATTCAGAAGGAAAATAAATAGAACAGAGCTATGCATTTCAATATGGATAAATCTCGAAAAGACAAAATTGAGCATATGGAGCTTCGACTGTATCTGTAATGTTTTGTTCTGCTAAAAATAAAAAATAGAAAAAGAGAGGTCAATGGATAACAGGAAAATTAAAGAATATGAAGTGTATGTAAAAAAAAATCACTATTTTAGAATTTTCTATGGTGAATATATAGTTGTTTGTCATATTAATTCTTTGTATTTTCCGTTTGTTTGAAGTATTTAATAATAAGTAAAAAGAGAGAAGACATAGGAAAGAATATTCTGAGAAAATACACCAAAATGTTAATGATTATTATCTCTAACTGTTAAGATTTTAAATGACTTTAATTTTCCATCTTTTAACTTTTCTGTGTTCTAATTATTCTATACTAAATATGTATTTCATTTATAAAAATAAAAATGCAATGTTTAAAATTAATATATACAGCTTTTTTCATGACGTGATGAAACTGCATGAAATATAGACACAGCAAAAAGAACTAAAATTAGACCAAGATACCAAATTATTAACACTTGTAGACTTTTAGTTGGGGTTAAGGGTGACTTTTTTCTCACATTTGTCTCTAAATACCCATTTTTCTACAGTGGGAAGATAAAATATTTGTGAAAGTTAGGTGAAACAAAAGGTTATAGATTTTAAACGAAAAGAAATTCAAATAATTTTTTTCCAGCATTATAAAATGCTCATGTGCCTAAGGATGAACTACATTACCAAAAAATCTGTTTTTAAAGAAAAATTAAATGTTAGATAGTTTTTAAATGAAGTCTGTTATGATATTGCAATTTATATTGATATCCCATATTTCCTAGCTTTGCTGATCAGAATATTAGCAAGTTAAATAGCATAACCTATTTCATAAATAAATTACTCAAGTGGAAGTTATTGAGAAAGAGGGAACACAAAAGGCTGTAAGTGCCCTAGTGACCTGAATTGTTTCCACTGAGAGGGAAGCATCAGTGTCATTTGATCAATGCAATGTCTTTTAAAAATCTTCAGGAAATCTCCTAGGATGCCTTTAAGGAGATAGATTTCTTATTACTTCTGACATATGTTCCAATTAAATTTTTAGCATTGCCCTCATGGGACCGCCCAGCCTAAAGGATGGAAGATGTGATTCCAGCCTCGTGACGCCCACCACCTCTAAAATTCTTGCACACTGAAGAGACCATCACCAGCCCGCTGGCTAAAATCTATAATGTAAAATGATGGCACTGCTCCAGCAATCTTGAAACTCTGAACTGGAATCAACACAAAGCTCTGACAACCTTAGAATCTCCTAGGTAGATAGGTGTCTTCAAATATAAGAGCAATGTAATTTTCTGGAGAAAAAAAGAATCTAGGAAAATTCTACAACTGTCTCCTCTGCTCCTTCTCCCCACTCCACCCCAATTGGTAACAGCCAAATCCAAGCAAGCAATCGCCCTAATTCCTACAACTGAGGTTCCCATGATATGTTTTAGATGACACAATTTATAAAGCACATACGCAAACAACTATCTTATAGGATCTGAACAGCAATAACTCAAGGCAGAAAAATCAGAGTTTATTGCCCCAAGGTGTACTTACTAGTGGAAAAAACAAGACTTTGCGAATTTAAGCAATTGTCCAGGGTCACCGTTCTGGTTAATAAACCAGGATGGCCTTAGGCAAGCTGGGAATATGTCCGAGTGATAGCAAGAAGGTTTCAAAAGCAGAAAAGCAAATAAAATAATGAGTTTTACAATTACATCTGTTACAGCCCTTTCTCTTTTGCAATTTTCTTGGGTAAACTAGACCCTACAAACACATTTCTACGCACAACTTTGCCTCCATAACTTTAGGGGCTCACATCCGAATAACCAGAGAAAATGCAGCTGACTCCTCGCCTGGTTATTTAATTACCTCCTGTGCTCTTCCCTTTCACTTTGCTATCTCAGTGCCCCTATAAGACATACAGGGATTTTTCTGCCCCCTAGATTTTGCAGGTTTCTGCTCAGCTAATCACCCCCAACTGAAAAATGACTGCTCCACATACTCGGATATATATGGTAATCAAGCAACTAAATGCCCCTGTTACTAATGACATGTTTTTTCAGTATGTTCAAATGAGAGGCTTATCAGAAATTATTCACTTTCTTCTGAGTTGCAAAGGAAAATGAAAGGCAAATTATGGCTTTATAAGCACGTGTTTGCAAGGATCCCATTCCACTGAATTAATTTGCCATCCACAGAGCTATTGACAGCTAGCTCCTTCCTCTTGCCTTTTCACTTACCAGGTGGAAATGATTAAAGATTTAATTTCCTGGAGTGGTTATTTAGGTTGGGGAGTCACCTTTGTAATACAGAAGTCATAATGCCCACCACAGAGAATAAAAGGACAATAGCTGCCAGTGTTTCAACAGCAAAAAGGTAATAGAATGTAGATAGATTTGAAAGGAATTCAGGCCATCGCTGATTTTTCAGATGAGGAAACTGAGGCCCAGAGAGGTTAAGGGGGTTGACCTGAGTCAATTTGTTAGTTTGTAGCAGAGCTGAAATTAGGAGCTAAGTGTTAGGTCGACTTGACAAAGGGATTAAAGGACTCTGAGCCAAACGCTTATCATGTCGGGGAGTTTGTTTCTAGCAAACCTGAAGGGGAGACTGAACGATCAGTTCCCAACCCCACACAGGCTAATTAGGGGTTTTATAGGGTTTGAGTTAGGGGAAGGGGTTGGGTAGCTATTCTGAGCATTTAGCACTTTATAACAGCTCTGTGGTTTTCCTGTTCTGCACTGTTTTTTACAAAATCTGGTTTTTGTCAGAAAGCACTTTGCTAAGAGAAAGGGATGGGGCAGGGGGAGGAAGTGGTTAACATGGCTGGGCTTATGCTAAGTTGATTGTGAGGCCTAATATTAAGTATTGCCACTCCTGGCCTCTCTCTTCCTCCCCTCCATCCTGCTGCCAGCAGTGTCAGTAGAGAATAAAAGCAAGTTCAAAAAAATGTGGCCTTGGGGAGGAGAACTTAGGACAAAGCACCAATGCACACTTGCAGTTTTCTACAGATTCCTTAATTACATGGCTTCGTGCACTCACAGAATCTGCTCCACTCATACACAGCTTAACAGAGATATTCATCATTATCTTAATGCACTCAGGGCAGACAGTTTCAGCCAGAGTGAAGGGTCAAGGACAGTTGAGGAGGAGCCCCTCTCTTTCAGTCCTCACCTCCCACGCCCTCCCACATGCCCAGGTGCATCCATTTTCATTACATTTTTCTTCGATGCAAAATCCAGAAACCTTGGTCAGGCAGCTCTGCTTATCAAATCTGCTCTTAATAACCCATTTTTATCAAACTTCATCTGATGTTGAACCAAAACGTGTTTGAACTTAGTAAACAGTACACTCCTACTGCTAAAACAGCACTGCCCCAAAACGGTGTTAAGAGCGAAGTCTTTAGAGCCAGAAAGAAATTAGTTCGAACCCAAAATCCACCACTGCCTAGCCACGATGTCTTACTCAATTTACTCATTCATTGAACGACATGTTACTGAATGCACTAGGCTCAGGGAATGTCAGCAGATACAGAGTCTGCCTTCCCTGGCTTTGCTCTTCAGAGGCAGAGCCAGATACTGACACCCAAGTATTACCCAAGTTAATATAAAGGGTTAACTGTTACAAGTGCTGTGCAAGAAGGTCCTTGCAACTATGAGGGCACCCAGGAGGAGAGTTTGCCCTAGTTATAAAGGTCAGGAAAGGCTTCCCCTAAGAGGGGCAGCTGGAGCTGAGGCCAGAAGGGTGAGCAGCATCCCAGGCAAAGTCATGGTGCTGGGGGGAGGGAATCATGTCTAGTCCGAGAGACCGAATCTGTGCAGAGCAGAGGGGAGGGGCACTGGGTGAGGTCAGAGAAATGGAAGGAGCCTGTGACTACAGTAAGGTTTGTCCTCATTCTAAGCAGGGTTCAGAGGTATGGAGCATGATCAGACTCACCTGTGGGGAACAGCCTGGGGGACAACATGGACATGGGTACAGGGGTAAAAGGCCAGGATGGTAATTCATACAATAGCGGTGATTATAATGTCAGCGGAACAGAATCCAGGGGATATTTAAGAAATAAAATTAACAGGCCTGAATGATAAACTGGATACAGGAAATGAGAGAAAAGGATATATCAAAGCTAACTCATAGGACTTTGGCTTGAATAACAGAATTCAAGGAGGGCCAAACTGTGGCCTAAAACTCTGAGCCTCAGTTTCCTCATCTGTAAAATGGGGATAGTAATACCTATGTGATAATGCTGTTGAAAACATGAGAAAAGGTTCCTGGAAAGTGACTGGCATATGTATGGTACTCTCCCAAATAAATGGTGGCTATCCTTATAAGCTATTTATTCTTTCTTGATCTGATTACAAATTCAGGCTCTCAGATATTCGTTTCTTCTTGCTCTCTTCCACGCCTCTATCAAATTGCCAGTTCACGGATCTAATCACCCTAAATAGTCTCTAGCATGCCATACTAGTAAAATAGGTAAGGAGGCAATTGCTCCTATAAACATATTTTTGTTAATGTCTCTGCTGCAGTTTAGCTCACAGTGGCTCACTTTGCTGTTCAAAGGAAAACACTGGTTGCAAATGCAGTTGTCATTACTAGCCAAATGTTCATGCACAAATGTATTTGTTAACCAGGAGTGTAGTGCTGGGTCATTTACAGGGAACAAAAAAAAAACCCCACCACTTCCAAATGGGAGGGAAAAAATTATATATACACAGCCCTTTAAAATTTATAAAGCCTCACCACATACACTATATCACAGGAACCTCACACCATAAGGGGTAGGGAGGAAGGACAGATATTTTAATTATTTTTCAAGTGAGATTAACTTAGAAAAAGTAACTTGCTCTAGCTCACAAAACAAAGAAGCAATAAACTTCTGTCACTACACTCCAAGTCTTGTGTCTCCCCACTCCATAATATGTCTGTCAAAATCCCCCACCTGCCAACGTGAAACCACATGATGCGGACCATAAAAATTGTGCAGCCACTAAACAGAGGAGAAGGACAAGATCAAAACTCATTTCAACTTTCACAGTAATATCTTATCAATTTATTATTATGTCATGATTATTAGTATGGTTGTCATTAATAGACAAGGTGTGTTGATCAATTACCACATGCCAGGCCACATGTTAAACACTTCTCACGCATTGTCTCATTGCATCCTGACCTACTCCACAGGTGCTTTTATAAATCAAAATCATACAAGTACACATGAGAAGAAGGAGGCTTAGAAAGCTTAAGTTGCTTGCTTGGCTCCTAAATCCTGACCTCTTTCCAAAGCCACTATACTAGACTGGCATGCTTCTGTAAGACATATTTAATCCACAGCAGAGACAAACACCAATAAGGCCAGGAAAATGAATAATTTCAAGTTATCCTTGAGTTTTTGGGAAGTTCACACGGTGCCTCTCATTATCCTAAAAGAAAAGCACTTAATCTTGTTTCACCTATTCTATGACCAAACAGGTGTGAGCCCTTATGTGGGCCAGATACTACTGTATGTTCTCTGTAATGGTACCTTTTATGCACAGAACACTCATGTCTCAAATTTTGATCCTCACTCTGCGCTTTTCAGCATCATAAGATAAATAGGACCACATGCATAAAGCACTTAGCATGGTACATGTTTGGTACTCCACACATATTAGCTATGACTGTTTTTTATTTTGATGATCTTTAGGATAGACGGTCCCCAGCATCACTCTCTCCCACAAATCAACCAACTTACAACTATAAAAAAGCAACAGCAGCCAAGCTGGTGCTGCTAGAGCTCAGGAGAAGAGGAGGAGAGACCTATGGAGTGCATGAAGGCAGGAGAAGCCATGATGAGAGAAAGAAAAAAATGCTCTGACCATTTTGAGCCCCAGCCACTTCCAGGCTGTTGCTGCTGAGCACATGGAGAAGGAGCTGGAAAAAGCTGCTGTGCCCTTTGGATGAAGTTGCTTGGAGGTGACAGGGGAGAAGAGGGCTTTGGTGGTCCCCAGGCCAGCAAACCCACTAACAGGGTTCCTGTGGACCAATGCAGGAGTGAGGAGCCAGAACAACTGAAAAAAAGGAGCCACACAGAGGCTGGTGAGTCATTGCAAGGGACTGGAACACAGCCTATCCCATGGGAAGTGCTTGCAGCACAGGCAGTGGGGGAGACGGGCCCACTGGGGGGACACTGGGGCACAGCAAGGGCAGCTGATCTGTCCCCCAATCATTGTAGAACCACTCAGAGGAGACTGGTCAGGAATATAGAATTGCATGGGGTGCAGTTCGAGGAAAAGACTCAGGCCCAGACCAGAGTTTCTACACAACCCAGGTGTACCAGATTTCACTAGACCCAGAAGTACCTATAAAGTCAACCATTAAAACCTAAGCTGCACGAAAAGCCTTCCCTAGGGAATCAGCAGCAAAGCAACAATCTAGCTCAACCACAGGGCTCAAGTACTGGTTCCCACAGGAAGTTCCCCCACTTTAGAAGTAACTAAAGGACAACAAGTTAGTTCCAGGGCAGAGTTTAAGTGGTGAGAACAGCAAATAATCCAACGCAGAATTGAAAGAAAAAACAAAGTACACACAACCAGAGACAAAGCAGGATATTAACTTGAAAAGGTCTCATTTCACCAAAGAACATCTATAACACCTAGAAGGACTGGAAGTCCCCTGGGCTACCAAACCAGAAAGGCAGGAGGGCCAGGGGCCTCAGCAATGCCCCCAACACCTGCAACCAGTCCTGAGGGTGGGGGAGGAGGGCTTCGGACACACCCCTCCAACATGCGCAGCCAGCCCAGCGACGACCACCAAGCCACTGCAAGAAGCCCGCCAGTCTCCCCTGTGGAAATGAGGGGGGGTGCCACAGGCCTCAATCCCACCCCTCCTCCTTCCTCCTTCTTCCATCCCATTTTCTTCCCCTTTCCCCTCTCCCCCTCCCTCCCAACTGCTCTGCAACAACAGCCTAGAATATAAAAAAAATTAATAAAATTACATTTTCATTAAACAAAAGACATAGACTATTATGTGTAATCTTACAAAGCTTCTAAATGATACAACAAAGATAAGAACCAAGTCTTCTATATGTGATGGAACTAATTTTTGTTATTAAAATCCCACACAGCTGTCTGAGAAGGGTGGGTCTTGGTACCTGAAGGATTCTGAAAGTCAAAGCAGGGAGGCACCAAATGGTTTATCATGAAGGGCTGAGAGGTCAAGAGGCATGAAAATGATTCAGAAGTGGGAAGAAAGGACAAAGGAATAGACCCATGCAGTGGAAGGTCAGAGAAAGGGGACGGGAGACAGTAGGAAGGGCAGGAGAAAAAGAGATTACGTCTGAAGGAATTTGGGAAATTTGCTCCAAGGTGCAAAATGTAAACTTCCTCTTCCTTCTACCTCTGGAGTCATCATGAAAATCCAGACTACATAAAAATGCACTGGTGTGTCTAGAGATTGTAAAGGGGAGTTGGCCCCCATAGAAACCCTGGTGAGGGGTGACAACAGGAGGACATGCGGAGCAGCCCCAACCTGGGCATTCTCATGGGAAAGCAGTAGGCCCCATGCTATGTGTTGGGTGAGAAGGAGGAAAGGTGCTGTAGACTTCGGTTGTATTTATTAGGTGTGGCTGAAAGCAAAAAAGAGGGAGGCAGGGGAGAAAATCAACTAATTCTGCATAATCTGAGAAAATCTGAGAACAGCTTTGGCTTCCAGGATAGCATTCTTTGTGTAACCAGCTTAAGATGGGGCCCCAGATCATTCATTCATTGGGAAGACAAGCCAGCCATCCTGCCACAAAACCTGGAAGAGAATCATATATGTACACACTCCCTGAGCATGGATAATCTAGAAAGAAGCAGCCAAGGAGAAATGAGGCAGGAAGCTAGATAGAGACAAGAGCAGGAGGAGAAAACTGGTTATTTGCAAATGGGACAACTGGTTCCCTGAGGATGTAGGCATGCACATGCACAAAAGCGGCCACAGGAGACAAAGACAATTCCAGACAGGGAGTCCCCCCACCACATTGGGCACCATTTGGTTGGACCAATGAGCTCCCACCAGCTAGGGTGCCAATCAACAGAGACTCCACTCAGGGCCCAACCAGTGACCAAATGACACCAATCCAGCTAAGAAAATTCCAACCCTTGGGAGTGTACCTGTCAGGGCTCTTGAGCCACTCTCTCTCACTCGAGCCCACTCCATTTTCTCCAGAGTGTGTTCTCACTTTGCTAGATAAAACTGCTCTTTGCTTTTCACCTCTGGTGTGTCTCGCCCAGTTCTTTGTTTGAGACACCAAGAACCTGGATTTAGCCACGGAACCTGGAATTTCCTTTACAGTAAGACTGGAAACTTTTCATTATTAGTCCTACATTATTGTTTTTTCACCATCCTAATTCTAGGCAACCAGGGATTTCCTTAGAGTACATTGGAAAATCATGAAATCCCATTAGTTTTGTCCTTCCCTCTTTGCCAAAAATGTAACTGAAATAAAACAGAATCTGTATTATCCACATGTTTTCCAAAGTTCAAATACTTAGACTGCTGTGTTTTAAAATCATATTTGCTAAGATGTCATTTGCTTTTATGTCCCTTGACCCCAAAGCGATAACTGCTTCCACCTGCTGGTAGCAGGTAGCAGGAGAGATGGGGAGGAGAGGCAAGGGCAGGAAATAAAAATAGACTCAGGCAGCTGGTCTTGCTCCTTAGGAGACTGGACAAATACCTTGTGCCATGCTCCTATGGAAGAAGGCAGTCTCCTGCGTGCTCCACTCACCCTCCCTTCTCTCCCTATGCCTCCCCCTCCCCCATTCAAAATGCACCAAATGGAAGGCTAGGGGAAGGGAGAAAGATAATGCATTTGAAGTCAAATGATAGGCTGTGAATCCCAGCTTCTCTCATTGATTAATTGTGCAATTGTGAACAGAACCCTATCCCTTCCTGTTTCTCTTCTTCTCACGTGTGAAATGAGGTTATGAGTATTGTCAGTGACATAATGCAAGTGATACCAGGCACAGGTTCAGCTGCCTGCCCCCCTCTCAAAAATAAACCGCTTCAAAGTCAAATATTGGTGAAAATGGAAGTCGGCTTTTATTCAGGAATAAAGGGGACCTGAGGAGAGCTGTTGGGCTAACCCATCTCTCCAGTAAACCTGAAGGAGAATGAACAGACTAAAACCATCTCAAAGACTCAGATTTACTGAGGGGGTTTTAAAAAGGAGATTGATGGAATGGAGTGTGGGAAATGAAAAGCAGAAGGGAGGGAGGACATGAGCTGCAGGGGCTCCGTGCAAGGAGCCAGGTGCAAGGTCTCACCAAGGCTCCGTCTGCTTTCTGCTCCCATCCTTGCTGTGATCTCAGGGTCCTGCTGGAGGGATGGAATCAGCACAGATTTACTGATGTCTTCTTTGGTTTCCCAGTGTCTGGATAGTACATGCAAGTCTGCAAGTTTGCAGCTTCAGTATGGCTAAAAAACAACTTTACATTTATGTAGATAATGTCATTTTGCCCCATAACCAAGGCTCAAAATATCAGATAACTGTAGGGAAAGAGGGAACACAGAGAAATGCATGCCAAGAAAAATTTGTGTCTTTTTATAATTTGCCTATAGCCTGTGCAGTTTTAGGTCCCAAAATGGCTTCAGCCCTGCCCACTCCAACATTGTTGTGTTTTAACTCCAGATGTGATCTGGAGAAGAATGCTATGAAGCAGGAGGTTGCTCTGTGAAGTTTCCATTTGCTACAACAGTTGTGCATGAATTTGCCAAGTCCACACAGGTAGATATGGCAATAGAATTTCAAGAAGCTTCCACAGGGGCAGCAAACTATGGTCCGTGGGTGAAATGTGTCCCACAACCTGTTTTTGGATGGCCCAGAGACTACAAATAGTTTTTCCATTTTTAAATGGTTGAAGAAATTCGAAAGAAGAACGACATTTCATGACATGAAAATTATAAGAAATTCAAATGTAGTGTCTATAAATAAAGTTTTATTGGAACATAGCCCACTCATTCATTTACACATTGTCTGTGGCTGCTTTCCTGCTGCAACAGCAGAGTTGACTAGCTGCAACAGAGACCATCTGGCCCACAAAGCCTAAAATATTTACAATCTAGCCCTTTATAGAAAATGTTTGCTGGCCCCTGACCTGTAGCTCATTACTGAGCAAAGTCTACAAATACACTTATCCCCCAATGCAGGTCATCAATAAACTTCCTTTCATTCCAACCTGACCCACCTCCTTGGTCTCCTATGAACTTGTCGCCTCACTCCTGCCTATTTTTTTAAACACAGTTTGGTCATCAGTTGTCCCTTAAAGCACTACCTTGTATCAACTTCTGCAGTGACACTTATCATGCTACCTGGAAATTACTTACCTGAGTTTCTAGCCTTACCCCTCGTCTCTACCAGCGAGTGACTGACACAAATTTAGGAGCCACATTTTCTTCATCTTTATGACTCCAGCACCTGACATGAGGAAAGAACCTAGTATGTGTTTTTATACAATTTATCGTAAATAATACTTTTGATTAGTTTTATTGTCTTTTTCATCTCAGTAGTTTACAGCACAATTTTTTTGGTTTTGTTTGTTTGTTTGTTTGTTTTTTACTTTTTGGGGTTTATTTTTATTTATTTTGTATTTTTTTCATTGTAGAGCACAGTTTTTAAAATTAAAAAAATAGCCATAGACATAAAACACTCCTTTATGGATTCATCCTAGATAGCTCTGTGCCCTCAGATAAGTCACTTAACTTACCTGAGATTCAAATTCTTTATGCATTAGAAGGTAAGAATGAGACCTAACTGACTGACTACCTACTTCATGGGAGGGGGTGATAAGCAATTATAAAAACAGCAACCAGCATGAATAGTGTACATTCACATTTCTAATAAGTTCTAGTTTAAAAAGTACTTTCATAAACAAGATATTTTATACTGACAAAAGAGATGAAGCCCAAATAGCATAATGTGAGTAAAAGTTCTTTATAAATTGTAAAGCATGCATGTGAAATAATATGGCTTTTGGTTTCTATTATAATAACCACCTGACATAGCTTGAAAGATTGCAACCTTGCCTGCAAACAGAAGAATCTGTTTCAGGGGCTCCTAGTCCATTGAAGAGTAGCAGTTACTTTTTCATTATCGTGATACTGCCTTCTGGCTCCCTTAACTTTAGCTTCTGTAGGGGGAAATAAGACAACATCTTACAAGTGCATAGAACTAGATTTGCAGCACACTTCCACATTTCTTACCTCTTTTAATTCTCAGGACTGTCCCTACTTTGCAGATCAAAAATCCACTTTTTAAAACTGGAAGTGATTTGTCTTAGACCTTGTAGCAAGTGAGTGGGACTCTGAGCTTAGGTCCTCAGACTCCAAGTTCCTGATCTTTCCATCATACCAAGAGCCCATAGTATTAGAACATTTGAGATCATCTATTCTAACTTCTCCAGAGATTAAAAAACAGAGACCAAGAAATTACAAATAACCTGTCTAAGATTATACAATTAAGGAAAAAGTTAGGAATCCAGCCAGGACCAGAATTCAAATGTCCAACTTCCCCCAGGTCCCTCGATAGTTATATTTTATCTTTTGTGATATCCAGCCTCAAAGACAACCCCCAATAATCCCCACCTACTAGTATTTACACTCTTGTATAGTCTCCTTGCACTCTGAAAAGGGCTGAATTGTGTAACCAACAAAATATTGTGGAAATGACAATGTGTGACTTCTGAGGCTAGATCATAAATATGTCATGGCTTTTGTCTTGCTGTCATGGATCATGTGTTCTGAGGGAAGCCAGCCACCATGTTGCAAGGATACTCAAGAGCACTTTGGAGAGGTCCACATGGCAAGGAACAGAGACATCCTGCCAAGAGGCAGCACCAACTCTCCAACCATGTGAGTGAGCCTTTTTGGAAATGGATCTTCCAGCTCCACTTAAACCTTCAGAGATTGCAGCCCCTGCCAATATCTTGACTATAACTGCATGAGATACACTGAGCCACAAACACCCAGCTAAATACCTCCTGAATTCCTGAGACAGAAACTGTGTGTCATAATAAACATTCATTGCTGTTTAAGTCACTTAGTTGTTGAGCTAATTTGTTACGCAGCATTCTTTCTTCTCTTGAAATTCAAGCTTCTCTTCCAAAAATGTAGTCATAAATACACACTTTTCAGCAGTTTCCTAAAGTCACTCTCAGGGATATTAATCAGAAGAGAGAAGTTACTTCAATAATCTGATTCTTTGTGGCCTTCACCCAGCTGCCCCAGAAGTTTTCCATCTTGTCTCCAAGCAATTTCATCTTATCCTTGTCTCTAAAGCCTGCGATAAGGTTGACTAGGCAGTGTGAATGTCATGGGCTCCCTATCTCATTTATCCTCTGCAGATCACCTAATAAGAACTGAGATGCATCTGGTTGAAAAATTGGATGCAGAAATGATAGGATCATAGTACTTATATATATTACTGGGTATTTAATCCGGATTCCATGTTTCTCTCTTCTTTAAATCCTTCTACCAAATTCCAGCCCTTTATAATTTATCATCCTTATTACCAAGAAACAAAAAACATAGATACTAGTTGTTAACTGCAAACATGCTCATCCTTTTTAAAAATAATGTACTTATAAATAAAAGCCCTTTAATTTCCAAAGAAAATAAGTTGTGATATCACAAATCCCCCAAGGACTGGTCCATTTATACAAGTCCCTTGAAAAAAGGAAATAAGGGGTGAAGATCCTGAAAATTCATCCCATTTTTGCCTTAGGAAAACATGTGATGCTTCTCAAGAGGAAGGGAGCAAGATGCTGGCCTGTCAGGGGACTATGCCCCATTCTGAGGGGGTGGCCTGGAGCAAACGTTATCAAGTCTTTGCAGTGAGGATGAGAGCGAAGCAGAGCCAGCAACGACCTCCAGAAGATGCTGCAGGATACCAGGGGTAAACAGACATCACTCCCTCCGAGGTGCAGTCACAAGGGACAGCCAGGAATATGGGAAGGACCCACCCTATCTAGGGTGAACCAACACAAATGCCATGTCAAGGGGAAATCTGGAAATCTGAAAATAACCAGAACAGAGAAAGAGAATAGAAAAAAACAGAGAAGGCTGCCTGCACGTATTGTCCATCTACTGTGGGCCAGGCATTGTGCTGAGTGGTGGGTACTTAGTGTCTCATTTCAGTCTCCCAATGTCACAGTGGCTAAGAGCATCAGCTTTGATGGAAGCTTAAGTTCAAACCCTTTTTCTGGTTGTATGATATTGAATAAGCCATTTGACCTCTCTGAGTCTCCATTTATTTCCACGTAAACTAGGGTAGCTGTTAGTATTACTAGGAGTATCTATAATGAGTATTCTTCAGTACCATAATGAGGAAGAAATGAGATCATCACAAGTGGTTCCCAAACTTTCAAGAGTATGGAAATTACTAAGAGATTTTGATGAAATGAATATTCTGATTCACAGGGCTGGAGTGTGGCCTGTGATCCTGCATTTCTCACAAGCTTCCAGGAAATACGCTGCTGGCTGAGGACCATTTTGAGTAGTGAGGGTATAAAAGACTCATAACCACTAGTAATTGCGATTGGTATTGTTAATACAATCTCTATAGCAAGAGTAGCAGAGCTGGTGAATGGCAGAACCAGTCCCTGATCCCTGTGTTATCTCTTAATAGGGGCAGGACATGCTTGGAACCGGGTTGGGTAACACCTTCATTGAGTGATTACTCCAGTTGTCTGCCAGCCCAGGGACTTCCTATGTGACATCTCAGCCCTGACATCTCAAAGCCTCCAGAAAATAATTCCAGCAGAGGCGTTTTGGATTTGCTGCAGCCTCCATCACATTATCTCATGCTGAAGACTTTCCAGGTCGTCCAGAAAACTTCTGTCAGCAAAGACAGACTCAATCAAAAAATGAAAATTGAGGCTTAATTCAGCCTGGAGATGCAGCTGCTTAACCAGGAGATGGGAGACTAACCCTGCAGACCACATCTCAGGGTGAGCAGGGGCTGACTGTTCCATTTTCATCAGAATTAATTAAGCACTGTCTGCCCCAGGAAGCAGGGAGGAGGCTCTCTTCTCAGACTGAACAGGCCTGGAGACATGGCACTGGGCTTAACTCCCATTGCCTCTCAGTGGAGGGTTGGGCCTGAATAAGCAGATATTTGGCTCTATAGAGGCTATGACAAGGCTATTGAGATGAACCTGGCATTGTTATTTTATACTTATGGCACTTTGGGGGCAAGAACACTTTGCACTTTTACATTAGTGTATCTTACATATGCCAGCAGTCATGGGAAAAGGAAGCAGAGATGAATTCTGAGAAAGAGAAAGAAATGAGCAATTTCCATATTCTAAAACCTTGATGTCAGACACTTTAGAAATTTTGTGCATTGGAGCTGGGAGTTGGTGCACATGTGACATACTTGTAATCACAGCTAGTTTTAAAATGCACTAATGATAGTTATGACTAATAAGAGTTATTATTCTGTCCCAGACACCGTGTTGAACACTATAAATGCATTATCACAGTAATTTCTCCAGCAGTCTTAGGAAGGATGGATCTGTTCCCCTATTTTACCAAGTACTGGAGTGATGTTGCTTGCCTAAGTTTCCATAGGCAGAGGCAATGCTACAAGCAAATCTACTTTTTTACATCAATTGTATCATTTGATAGAAACACGAGATTCAGCACCAATCAGAGCACAGAATTTGAAAGAAAATACAAACAAAAAGAGAATGGAAGGGACAGTGTTATTGATCAAGATATAAGAGTACTTCGAAAATTCATAGGGCTGGCCAGTTAGCTCAGTTGGTTAGAGCTTGGTGCTGATAACTCCAAGATAAAGGGTTTGGCTCCCCATACTGACCAGACACCAAAACTTTTTTTACAAGTTCACGGAAAGATTCATCTTATCTTTTAATTCGATTTTCCCATGAACTTTTGAAGCACCCTTGTATAAGCTCCATCACCCAGTCTTTTTTATATACAAAGCACTCAATAGAATAGAACTTGTGAGCTTCATTTGTAGGCAGCATGCTGGAGGTTCAGACCACCTCTAGATGCGGCTACAGTTCCTTAACAACGGGTCTCTCCTGCCTTTGATTATAGCCATGCCCATTTGGGGAAGACAGTGATGATCTGATGGAATCCTCACTAGGCTTAGCATCCCAAAGCCTGAGTTTGCACCCAGGTCACAATGTGCCCTGGGAACTTGGGGAGAGCACCTAACTTTTCCCATTTTGTATCCTCATCTGTAAACAGGGGCTAAGGCCCTTTCTTCACGAGACCGTTGAGATGAGCAAACAAAATAATACTTGTGAAAATTAGCTAACTGTTCTGTGCAAATGTTAGGTATTATCCTTAGAGGAAAATCACTCTCTGTTCTTTCCCCAGAGAAATTCCCAGCCTCAAACACAGTTTAGTTCCTCCTTCTCATTTGAGGAGAATTGCAAGGGAAGCATGAATCATCAGAGTGCTGCCTCTGCTTTCTGCAGGGTCGTTTTTCCCTTTTCTCATCTATCTATTGGCAACCCAGCATTTTGAAGACTGGCAGTGCCCTGATTGTTTGGCTCACTTTTTCATGCCCAACCACAAGTTCTCTTTAGGGAACAGTGACATATGTCTTCTTCCAGTATCCTGAGAGAGGGAAGCTGACATGAAGATAACCCCAAAGCACGGGCAACCCACTCAACACATGTACGTCTGACTTTAGATCGTAGACTTGCCCTCAGAAATCTTGGGAGCACACACGAGCACGCAGTCCTGCAAACATGCACACAAGATATGCATCGGCAGTGTGGTGAGAAACTCTTGCCCTATCTCTTCCTTCCTATCAAAGCAGGTTCTCCTCCAACTGTCACTAACAGCTGGAGGACCAAAGCTGGAAGCAGAAGGTAATGGGTGGCCATTTACCAATGGTCATGGAACAAAAGCCCGACTGACAAAGCGAAAACAGAGTTAAGAATGGGCTGAAGTCTTTTCAGTGTAAGAGCAAGACTTCTTCAACTTTATGACCCTCCCCCAGTGCTAAAGTGGTCTTACCTCTGGCAGGACTCATCTCAGCTTTCCTAGGTGTGCTCAGGTAAAGCCTGTAATGTAGGGACATTTCCAGAGAGGATGGGAATCTTCAGTTTCTGGATGGATTCTCCAGTACCTTCCAACACTTGTCTACTTCTCACAGAAGAAAACCCAGAAAGGAAAACATGAAACTTGCTTCTACACATGGTTTTTTTTTTTTCCCTCATCTTACTCCTATTTCCTCTTCTTCTTCTTGACTTTTTTCTTTCCATTCTTTTCAATCCTTATTCTTTTCTTCAGGGGGAGAATGAAACCAAATTGGTGCTAATACTTTTTTAAAAAGAAGAGTACTATTTGAAAGCACTAGAGGCACAGAGTTTTGAATCCTAAATCCTTATCCTAGGCATGTCTTTGAAGAGTAAGCCGAACCTTTCATCTTCTCTTCTGCCATGAATTTTGATTTGAAGTTATTTTTTGACATACCCACTTCCTTGCCAATGATTGCAAGGGTGTCTTGAATATATAAATACTACATATTATAGGAGTTTTCTGTCACGGAGGGGACAGCCTCTAGCTCCACATCTTCCCATAGTGGAATGTTCAAAGACAAATGTGCAACTTGACCGTTCTCAAATTTCATCATCACTCTGAAGAAGTCTCAGTTGCCATCTATTTAGTTTACTGCCATGTTGAAAAACAAGGATCAACCCCAGAGCTTAGAATATGTGGAGATTATTAGGCATTCCTGGGAGAAAAAGGAAATGAGGGGTTAACTGAGGAGATCTAGCAAATAAAGGATTAATTCTTTCTTCTGAGTTATTGCATATAAAGACTTTCTCCTCCCCTCCAAGGTCCTTCCTGGTCTTCCCCAATCAAGAGTCAGGAGCCTATGAGAGGGATAAAGATGGCTCTTTATTGTTTTAATGAATATTCATGACATGCAAAGCTAATTGTCAGCCCTCGTGCCCATGATGTGAGGGCCAGATTCATACTGGGGGCATACCCATTACCAGAAATTACTTTCGTACCCCGTGTCCCCCACCCAATTATCTCCAACCTCCCTCCCTCTCCCCCCCCACACTCCACTTTGCAGCCCTAGGAATGTCCCCTCCCTCTGT
The DNA here is from genome assembly GCF_027409185.1 of Cynocephalus volans. Taxonomy (NCBI): domain Eukaryota; kingdom Metazoa; phylum Chordata; class Mammalia; order Dermoptera; family Cynocephalidae; genus Cynocephalus; species Cynocephalus volans. Next base: position 51,771,894 of record NC_084462.1, read on the forward strand.
AAGACCACCACACCACTGTGGTCTTTCTTTCCTTCCTTCTTTCTCTCTCAGCTCCCAATTATGAGTGAGCACATGTGGTATTTATCCCTCTGTGCTTTGCTTATTTCATTCAACATAAGTTTCTCCAGAATCATCCATGTTGTTGCAAATGGGAGTATTTCATTTTTTTTTTTATGGCAGAGTAGTATTCTATAGTGTATATATACCACAGTTCCCTTATCCAATCATCCATCAATGGACACTTAGGTTGGTCCCGTATCTTGGCTAATGTAAACAGAGCTATGATGAACATGGGAGTGCAGGTATCTCTCCAACATGATGATTTCCATTCCTCTGGATATATACCCAGAAGAGGGATTGCTGGATTGCATGGAAGATCTATCTATAGTTGTTTGAGAAACCTCCATACCATTTTCCATAGTGGTTGTACTAATTTACAGTCCCACCAACAGTGCAGTAGTGTTCCCTTCTCTCCACACCCTCACCAGCATTTGTTATTCACCGTCTTTTTGATTATAGCCAGTCTAACTGGGGTGAGATGTTATCTCAATGTAGTTTTAATTTGCATTTCCCTGACGACTAGTGATGTTGAGCAATTTTTCATGTATCTGTTGGCCATTTGCATGTCTTCCTTTGAAAAATGTCTTTTCATCTCCTTTGCCCATTTTTTAATTGGGTTATTTATTTTTTTTTTTTTTACTGTATAATTGCTTGAGTTCTATGTATATTCTGGATATTAATCCCTTATCAGATGCATAGTTAGCAAAAATTTTCTCCCACTCTGTAGGTTGTTGTTTCATTCTCTTGATTCTTTCCTTTGCTGTGCAGAAGCTTTTTAGTTTGATATAGTCCCATTTCTTTATTTTTTCTTTTTCTACTTGTGCTTTCAGGCTCATGTTCATAAAGCCTGTGCCCAGACCTAACTGCTGAAGTGTTTCACCTATATTTTCCCTTAGTAATTTTACAGTTCCAGGTTTTATACTTAAGTCTTTAATACATCTTGAGTTGATTTTAGTGTACGGTGAGAGACGCATATCTAGTTTCATTCTTCTGCATATGGATATCCAGTTTTGCCAGCACCAGTTGTTGAAGAGGCAGTCTTTTCCCCAATGTAGATTTTTGTTGAAAGATGGCTCTTTTATTATCTCTAAATTTTATATTTTCTATATGGAATTATGAATGTTAGTTAATGGCAAGCAGGTTGGAGGTGGTAGAGGCACATGAAGCATGAGTTCTAAGCATAGAGCAACAGAATAGATTTGCCAATCGTTTTGGTTATTAGGTCAGCATAAGTTTTACATCTTAAATTTAATAATTTATATCATTTTTTGCATGTGACCAAGTGATCAGCATCTTATATAGGGTTTTATTTTGGGTGTTTCCATAAACAGAGCCTGAGTGTGGAATTTGGAAGGTGATGACTACATACATGAGTGAAAGAAAGGCCAGCAAAGGGTGCATTTTGTTCCTCTTTATTTTTTTTTGAGGAAATAAAAGTGGTAATAGAAATTTCTACCCACAGAAAATAATTTACTTCTTATACATTCTCCTTGATAAAAATCACTAAATTATGTACTTTTTCAGGAAGAATTTCTACTTAAAAAAAATTTTTTATAGAAACATAGTCAATTGTACATGTCTCTCGGGTACAGAGTTGAATACCAATACCTGTGAGCAATATGTGAGGTTCAAATCAGGATAATGTTCAACATTATACAACATAGGCATTTTTCCTGGCCCTTTACCAATTCCCTTTACCAATTCCTCCCTTATCCCCCCTTCTCTTCCCACATTCAGCATATTATTGTAATAGCTGTATCTTTCTTTCTTTCTTTTTTTATTCATTTGTTTGTTTTGTTGTTGTTGTTGTTGTTGTTTTGATCCCACTTAAAAGTGAAGACATGAGGTATTTCTCTTCGTGTGCCTGGCTCAACTTAATTTTCCCTAAGTTCATCCATGTCACTGTAAATGACAAGATTTCATTCTTTTTTTTTATGGCAGAGCAGTATTACATTGTGTAAATACACCACATGTTGCTTATCCAGTTGTATAACAATAGACATTTAGGTTGGTTACAGTTCTTGGCTATTGTACATACAGCTGAGATGAACATGGGAGAGTGGATATCCCTTCAACATGATGATTTCCATCCTTTGGGGTACATACCCAGCAGTGGGATTGCTGGATCATATGGCAGTTCTATCTGTAGTTGTTTGAGGAACCTCCATACCATTTTCCATAATGCCTATACTACCATCAACAAGGTAGTAGGGTTCTCTTTTCTCCGCATCCTCATCAGCATTGTTATTCTGTCTTTTTGATAATGGCCAGTCTGACTGGGGTGAGATAATATCTTGATGTGGTTTTAAGTTGCATTTCCCTGATGCTGAGTGGTGTTGAGCATTTTTCCATGTGTCTATTGGCCATTTGTATATCTTCCTTTGAGAAATACCAATCCAGTTCTTTTGCCAATTTTTTAATTGGATCATTTGGTTTTTTACTGTTGAGTTGTATGAGTTCCTTGTATATTCTGGATATTAATCTTTATCTGATGCATAGCTTGGAAATATATTCTCCCACTTTGTAGGTTTTCTTTTCACTCTGTTAATTTTTTCTTTTGCTGTGCAGAAGTGTTTTAGTTTGACATAATACCATTTGTTTATTTTTCCTTTTGTTACCTGCACTTTTGAGGTCTTATTCATAACATCTTTGCCCAGTCCTACTTAAAGAAGAGTTTCCCCTATATTTTTTTCTAGGAGTTTTATACTTTCACATCTTATATTTAAGTATTTAATCCATTTTTAGTTAATTTTGGTGTATGGGGAGAGATATTGGTCTACATACAGATTCATTTTTCTATATATGGATGGCCAGTTTTCCCAGCACCATTTATTGAAGAGGAAATCTTTTCCCCAATGTGTGTCCTTGGTGCCTTTAGTGAAGATCAATTGGTTGTAAGTATGTGGGTTGATTTCTGGGTTCCCTACGCTGTTCCATTGGTCTGAGTGCCTGTTTCTGTGCCAGTACCATGCTGTTTGGATTACTATAGCTTTGTAGCATAATTTGAAGTCAGGTTGTATAGTGACTCCAGCTTTATTTATTCTTTTTCTCAGGATTTCTTTGGCTATTCGGGGTCTTTTTTTGTTTCATATGAATATTAGGATTGTTTTTTCTATTTCTGTGAAGAATGTCATTGTTATTTTGAAGAGGATTGCATTGAATCTGTAGATTGCTTCAGGAAGTATGGACATTTTCACAATGTTAATTCTATCAATCCAAGAGCATGGAATGTCATTCCATCTTTTTGTGTCCTCTTTAATTTCTTTTACCAGTGATTTGTAGTTCTCATTGTAGAGAAATCCTTGGGTTAAATCAATTCCTAGGTATTTCATTTTTTTTGGTGACTACTGCAAATGGACTAGCTTTCTTGATTTCTTTTTCTGCTATTTTGTTGTTGGAATATAAAAGTGCTACTGATCTTTGCAAGTTAATTTTGTACCCTGCAAATTTACCGAAATCGTTTATCAGCTCTAAGTTTTTTTTTTTTTTTTTTGTAGAGTCTTAACCTTTTCTGTTTATAGGATCATGTCATCTCCAAACAGGGATGATTTGACTTCATCTTTTCCAATCTGAATGCCCTTTATTTATTTTTCTGCTTGCCTGATTGCTCTGGCTAGTACTTCCAATACTATGTTAAAAAGGAGTGGAAAGAGTGGGCATCCTTGTTTTGATCCCATTCTTAAAGGAAAAGCTTTCACCTTTCACCCATTCAGGATGATACTGGCTAAGTTTGTCATAGATGGCCTTTACTGTGTTGAGATACTTTCCTTCTATACCTAATTTGCTGAGAGTCTTTATCACGAAGGGATGTTGAATTTTGTCAAATGCTTTTTCTGCATCTATTGAGATAATCCCATGGATTTTGTCGTTGATTTTGTTGATGTGGTGTATCACATTTATTGACTTGCATATATTGATCCATCCTTGCATCACTGAGATGAATCACACTTGATCATGGTGTATAATTTTTGATGTGTTATTGTATTCTATTTCCTAATATTTTGTTGAGGATTTTTGTGCCTTTGTTCATCAATGATATTGGCCTGTAGTTTTCTTTTTTTCTTGTATTTTTGTGTAGTTTTGGTATCAGAGTGACGCTAACCTTATAGGATGAATTTGAGAGAATGGCCTCTCTTTCAAACTTTTGGAATAATTTGAAGAGAATTGGTATTAATTCCTCTTTAAAGCTTTGGTAGAATCCAGCAGTAAAGCCATCAGTCTTGGGCTTTTCTTTGTTGGAAGTCTGCTGATTATTGCTTCAATCTTGTTGCTTGTTATGGGATGTTCAGGTTTTCTGTTTCTTCTTGGTTCAGTCTTGGTAGTTTGCATGTGTCCAGAAATTTGTCCATGTGCTCCAGGTTTTTTAATTTGTTGGTGTATAGTTGTTTATAATAGTTTCCAATGATTCTTTGCATTTCTGTGGTATTGGTTGTACTTTCTCCTTTTCCATTCCTGATTACTATTATTTGGGTCTTCTCTCTACTTTTTTTAGTTAGCCTAGCTAGGGGTTTGTCTATTTTATTTATCTTCTAAAAAAAGCCAACTTTTTGTTTCATTGATCCTTTGTATCATTTTGGGGGTCACTATTTCACTTAGTTCTGCTCTGATCTTAATTATTTCTTTACATTTACTAACTTTGGGTTTGGATTGTTTTGTTTTTTCCAGTTCTTTGAGGGGTAGCATTAGGTTTTTTATTAGAAATCTTTCTGTTCTTCTGATGTTAGTATTTATTGCAATAAACTTCCCTCTTAGTACTGCATTTGCAGTGTCCCACAAGTTTTGGTATGCTGTGTCTTTATTTTCATTATTTTCTTTTGTGTGTGTGTGTGTGTATGACCGGTAAGGGGATTGCAACCCTTGGCTTGGTTTCGCCCACACCACGCTCAGCCAGTGAGCACACCAGCCATCCCTATATAGGATCCGAACCCGCAGCCTCGGCGCTCCCAGTGCCACAGCTCTCCCACCGCCACACTCTCCCCAGTGAGCCATGGGGTCAGCCCTATTTTCATTATTTTCAAGGAATTTTTTTACTTCCTGTTAAATTTCTTCCTGTACCCATAGGTCATTCAGGAGCATGTCATTTAACATCCATGTATTTGTATAGTTTCCAGAATTTCATTTGTTAGTGATTTCTAGTTTTAGTCCATTGCAGTCTGAAAAGATACTTGAAATAATTTCAGTTTTTTTAAATTTGTTGAGACTTAATTTATGACCTAACATGTGGCCTATCCTGGAGAATGTTCCATGTGCTGATGAGAAGAATATATATCCTGTGGTTGTTGAATGAAATGCTCTGTAGATATCTGCCAGGTCCAACTGGTCTAAGATGTGGTTTAAATCCTGTGTTTCTCTGTTGATTTGTTGCCTAGATAATCTCTTTAATTTTGAGAGAGGGGTGTTCGGGTCCCCAACTATTATCATATTTGGGTCTATTTCTTTCTTTAGGTCTAATAGTGTTTACTTTATATATCTGGATGCTCTCGTGTTGGGTGCATACATATTTATGATCGTCGTCTTCTTGCTAGATAGAGCCCTTTATTATCACATAATGGCCTTCTTTCTTTTTTTGGTTTTTGGTTTTAAGTCTATTTTACCTTATATAAGAATAGCTACTCCTGCTCATGTTTGATTCCCATTTGCATGGTATATCTTTTTCCACTCCATCGCTATTAGTCTGACTGTGTCTTTACAGGTGAGGTGAATCTCTTGTAGGCAGTATATCATTTGGTCTAGCTTTTTAATCCAATCAGCCAGTCAGTGTCTTTTGAGTGGGGAATTTAACTCATTTAAATTTATAATTCTTATTGAAGTGTATTATCTTACTCCTGGCATTTTATATATTTTCATGTTTTCATGTTTTCAAGTTTTAAATAGCTTTTGTTCCTTTCTTTTTCTTTTATTGTTTATCTTCAGTGTTTATTGACTCTTTGAGGTGGTTAAGATACAGTTTCTTTCCCTTTCTCATTTGCAGTTTTGTTCTACCAGTAAATTTTGTTCTTTCTTGTGTACTTTTGGTACTAATTATCATTTTATGAATTCTAGATGCAGTATTCCCTTAAGGATTTCTTGTAGGGTTGGTCATGTTGTGGTGAACTCCTACAGTTTTGTTTGTCTGGGAAATACATTTTTTTTTTTAATTTTATTTTGTCGATATACATTGTAGCTGATTATTGCTCCCCATCACCAAAACCTCCCTCCCTTCTCCCTCCCCCCCTCCCCCCCAACAATGTCCTTTCTGTTTGCTTGTCGTATCAACTTCAAATAATTGTGGTTGTTATATCTTCTTCCCCCCCCCCCGGTTTGTGTGTGTGTGTGTGTATGTGTGTGTGTGAATTTATATATTAATTTTTAGCTCCCTCCAATAAGTGAGAACATGTGGTATTTCTCTTTCTGTGCCTGACTTGTTTCACTTAATATAATTCTCTCAAGGTCCATCCATGTTGTTGCAAATGGCAGTATTTCATTCGTTTTTATAGCTGAGTAGTATTCCATTGTGTAGATGTACCACATTTTCCGTATCCACTCATCTGATGATGGGCATTTGGGCTGGTTCCAACTCTTGGCTATTGTAAAGAGTGCTGCGATGAACATTGGGGAACAGGTATACCTTCGACTTGATGATTTCCATTTCTCTGGGTATATTCCCAACAGTGGGATGGCTGGGTCGTATGGTAGATCTATTTGCAATTGTTTAAGGAACCTCCATACCATTTTCCATAGAGGCTGCACCATTTTGCAGTCCCACCAACAATGTATGAGAGTTCCTTTTTCTCCGCAGCCTCGCCAGCATTTATCGTTCATAGTCTTTTGGATTTTAGCCATCCTAACTGGGGTTAGATGGTATCTCAATGTGGTTTTGATTTGCATTTCCCGGATGCTGAGTGATGTTGAGCATTTTTTCATATGTCTGTTGGCCATTTGGATATCTTCCTTAGAGAAATGCCTACTTAGCTCTTTTGCCCATTTTTTAATTGGGTTGCTTGTTTTCTTCTTGTAAAGTTGTTTGAGTTCCTTATATATTCTGGATATTAATCCTTTGTCAGATGTATATTTTGCAAATATTTTCTCCCACTCTGTTGGTTGTCTTTTAACTCTTTTAATTGTTTCTTTTGCTGTGCAGAAGCTTTTTAGTTTGATATAATCCCATTTGTTTATTTTTCCTTTGGTTGCCCGTGCTTTTGGGGTCGTATTCATGAAGTCTGTGCCCAGTCCTATTTCCTGAAGTGTTTCTCCTATGTTTTCTTTAAGAAGTTTTATTGTTGGTTAAACTCTCCGTTGTGTTTTTTATTTCGCTGAATAACTTCTTCAGTTCAGCAAGTTCTGCTACATTTTTTTTCAGGACATTGATTTCCTTGTATATTTCCTCTTTCAGATCCTGTATACTTTTCCTCATTTCATCATGATGTCTAGCTGAGTTTTCTTGTATCTCATTCAGTTTCCTTAGAATTATCACTCGAAATTCCTTGTCAGTTATTTCAAGGGCTTCTTGTTCTATAGGATCTAGAGTATGAGATTTATTAACTTTTGGTGGTGTACATTCTTGATTTTTTGTATTTCTGGTGTCTTTTTTTTGGCATTTATTCATTGTGGCAGGGGGTTTCACAGTCCACCGGTTTGAGACTAATGACTAACTAGGATGTTGCTGTGGTTGCCAATTTGGTATGGCTCCCGCCGTGACTGCTCAGTTGGCCTCTAGTGTCTTGTGTGTGTGGTTGCCTCGGGTCTTGGGCTTCTCCGGGGAGCCACCTTTCTGGTCAGCTTGTACTCTGCTGGGCTGGTGGATCACGTACCACAGGGTGTGTGATCTCTGTTGAGCTTTCACTTTCTGTACAGGACTTCTCCCCGTTCGGTGTGCTCTGGCCCAGGCTGTTAGATCGTGCAGTGGCAACCCCACCAGGTGTGTGGTTTCTGTCGCGTCTCCGCCTCCCTGGCCACACGTCTCCCCCCTCTGTGCACACTGTGCTGGGCTGGGGTGTGTCTTCTGCTGATAAACCCCTCGTCTATCAGCTGGGCCTTCAAGACCCTGCTCAGCACCGCCTCGCCCAGGAAGTCTACCAGGTTTCTGCTAGGCACAGACGACCGGTCTCTCTGGGTGCCTTTGTAGTACTGTGTAGATCTTTCTCGGGTCTTGTTCACCTTTGTATCCCCCCAGTATAAACCAAGTCTAGTGCCCGCCTGCAGCCTGCTCTCCGGCAGGTTCAAGCGGACCTGGGAACTCTCCTACCACACTATTCCCAACCAGAAATTCGTTAGGCTTTTTTCCAAACTGGTGGTCGCAGAGATGGTATCTGCCTCCCAGTAACAGGAAGTTTACCGGGCCGGAGTCCAGGGTGTGGTGGAGTGACAGTCGGCCCGCCCATACTTCCTAGCCCTCCCAACACTGGTCGGGACGCCCCACACCCCAGCCCCGCCAGAGAGCCCCGGAGGGAGTGGGAGAGGAGGCCGGCCCGCAGGGTCCGGAAAGCCCCACGCCAGGCCAAGCAAATGGGCTCAGTGATGGCCGAGCAGGGCGGAGCTGCCCGCACCTGGGAAAATGGAGGCAGCACTGGGGCAGTGAGTGGCCTGGTGGTGCAGGCGGGAGCCGCATGGGCATCCACCCCCCGAACAGAGCTGTGCCAGCGATCACTCACAGTGCTGTGCCAGGTCGGGCGCTCGCTCTGTCTCTGGTTTGTTGCCTTCCGTGTTCTTGGCGCTGCTGCCTCGGGCTGTTCAGTCGCGGCGCCGCTCGGGCGCTCCCAGGAATCTTCTTTAATGCCGGCCTGAAACCTCGAATCCTGAATAGGGCAGCTGGCCGCCTTCAGTGCGGCCCCAGCCTCCGGGATCCTGGCTGCATCCACAGTAGCCCTGGCGCCGTGTTCCCTGTTTCAAGACTCGCTTTTGCAGCTAAGAATCAGTTCTTTTCCTGCTCCACACTTCAAAGCTGTTGCCTGTAAATGAGGCAGCCTCTCCTGCCGGGGGCAAAGTGGCGTTGAGCCCCCACGACCGGCCAGCAGCAGCAGTCCTCCCTTAAGAGATGGCCAGAGGAAGGTCCACAAGCTTCCCGGCTGCCTGAGGCCCAGTGGCCACCTTTTCCACCTCAGCTACTCCGCGCCAGCCGCCGCAGCCGCCGCCATCTTGAAACTCCCTGATCGGAAATACATTATTTCTTATTCGTTTCTGAAGAAAATACTATACCCTTGGTGTGTGTAGTATTCTTGCCTGACAATTTTTTTTTTCTTTCAGTGTTTTGAATATATTATCCCATTCTCTTCTGGCCCATAGTCTGTTGAGAAGTCTGCTGTTAGTCTGATGGGGACTCCCTTATAAGAGACTTGATGCTTTTCTCTTGCTGATTTTAGGATTCTCACTTTGTCTTTGAGTTTTGCCACTTTGACTGTAATTTGGCTCAGAGAGGATCTTTTTGGATTGAATCTGTTTGGGGATCTTTGAGCTGCCTTGTTCTGAAGATCCATGTCTCCATACCTGGAAAGTTTTCTGCTATTATTTCATTGAATATGTTTTCAATGCCTTTCCTTTCTCCTCCCTTTCTGGATCATCCATGATTTGGATGTTTGTGTGCTTAAAGTTATTTGCCAGCTCTCTCAGATTTTCTTCATTTTTTATGTCCACCTGAGTTATTTTGAAAAGAATGTCTTCAAGATCAGAAATTCTTTCTTCTGCTTGCTCTAGCCTGCTGCTTAAGCCCTCAGTTAGGCTTTTTGTTTTGTTGAATGACTCCTTCAATTCTAGGAGTTCTTCTATATTCTTTTTTAGAGTATTAATTTGTTCATAAATTTCCTCCTTTATGTACTGGATAGTTTTGCTCAGTTCATTGTGTTGTCTCACTGAGTCTTCTTTTATCTTATTGAGTTTTCTTAAGATTGAAACTAGGAATTCCTTTTCAGTCATTTCAAGGGTTTTCTGCTCTAGGGCTCTAGGAGGTCTGATACTTGAGAATTGTTATATTCCTTTGTTGGACTTATATTTTCTTAGTTGGGTTTTATTTATTTATTTATTTATTTATATTTCTAGTATCTCTATGTTGATGTCTGGTCATCTGGTAGAGCAGTTGCTTCTTCTTTTACTCTGAAGTGGGCTTTGAAGAGAGAAATATCCTCATGTAAATGTCTTTTATATTGACCGTTGAGTAGGATGTTTTCATATTGGTTCTGGGTAGACACAGTAGTGTAGTCTCCATGTGGGTACTTTGGCCATATTTAATGCTGGAGTTGTGTGTGAGTGCCTCCTTGGACTAGGCACTGGGGCACTTAATGATTCCTTGCTGAGGTTACTGACACTCTTTTTCAATGTAGTTGAGTGGTCTGTGGGCCTCCTGTACAGTGGTGGTGGCTGCTGCTGTATCGAAAGTGTCCTTGTGGTGGAAGTGGCTGTGGCAGTGGCTGTGGTATACCACTCATGTGGCAGTTCTGTCTGCAGCAGTGGCAGGGGCTCCCTGTGGCTGCTAAGGTCACTGGGTGCACTTCCTGCCTGCTGCCCGTCTGGCAGAGACCTTTTTCAAGAAGAATTTCCCATATTGTATTTCAAAATGCTTCTGAAACTGGGTAATTTATAAAGAAAAAAAGGGTTACTTGGCTCATGATTCTGGGACAGCTGTATCAGGTGTGGGTCTCAGGCTGCTTCTACTCATGGCAGAAAGCAGCAGGCATCAGTAGGTCTAAGATCACATTGCAAAAGGAAGCAAGAGAGAGAGAGAAAGTGTGCATTTTCAAAGTTGCTCTGGAAAGCACAGGAGCTGGCCTCTGCAGGTTGCTCTGAGGAGTGCAGAGAATACTACCACAAATGGGGGGGTGACACATTTATACACTGCCTCTCCTCCCCACAGGATCAGGCTGCCCTGGGGATGTTATCTGCCTCCAACCTCACTTCAAGGCTGCATTTGTGCACAGGTTGAGCCAGCTCCAGCAGCCTTGAAGAAAGCTTTGCAGTACAAAGTGGAAAGAGGCTTTCAGTGCATGGAAGGGGGATGTAGTAGCCACCAGTCCAAGCAGATTTGCAACTTCCCAACACAGCCATAGCTGAAATCAGAAATGGACCTCCTCAAGACTATGATGAGCAACAACAAAGGAGTCTGCTATGCATAGACACATATCATAACCCCCTTTATCTCTTTCCACTTCATGACTGTTGAGCAACCTCTATGGAAAGAAATTTGGCAATATCTTTCAAAATTAAAAGTGCACTTGATCAGGAAGTTCAGATTCTAGAGATTATCCAAATGAACATTCTTACATATTTGTGAAATGTTATAGGTATGATGATATTTATTGAAGCATTATTCATAATGCCGTACAATTGGTAAGAGAATACCAAGTGTTGATCGATATGGGACTGATCAAGTAAATAATAACATATTCATGGAACAATGGAATCAGAGTGGCAATTATATTTAACAACCTGCATAAAACTGTCACTAACAAATCAGAATGGACACTACCAAAAAGAACAGAAGCCAGCTGTTAAACTCTGCATACCCATGATGCACACTGGCTGAATGTCAGTCATGTGGTAGTTAAAAAGAATGAGACCTCCCCTTAGGCACAGTTGTGCTTTTATGTTTAAAGCTGATTTTAGATCATTGCTCCCTTAAGAAGTTCAGGCTGAAAGTTCAACCATCTTGCCTTCAATTCCCCTGGTTAAATTCTTCTGCTCTGAGAACAATGCATCCTTCCTGTAGCACAGAATGTCGATGCTGATTTGAAGGGTGTATGGAAGAACGTATTTCATATATGAGGCTTATAATGCAGTTATTAGTAGAGCTGACCTTTTCCTGTTCTTATCTCCATTTTATTCTAGATGTTTAAGCAGCTGATTGAATTAGAAAGCCAGAGTCCTATGGATGGATGGCCAGACCTCACAGAGTTAAACTAATTCCCCAGCAGGATCACTTCATCAAGCAAACTGATAAATTATACTCAGCGGGATTTTTTTCTTCTTCTTCTTAGCTTTCCTCTGAGCTTTAATATGCAAGAAAAATTGTACCAGCTCAAAGAAGAAGTGTCTAGAACCTCTAATGCTCCCCCACAGGAACCAAGAACCCTGAGATCTATATCCAGACTCATTGGAACGAACTTCTCCATCTGGCCTCCTGCATCCTCTGTCCTTTTTTATTTGCATTTGGCCATTACAGGCATCTGAATCCTTGACTTTGTTGTTATCAGCACCATGCTCTAACCTCTGTCTTGGAAGGCAGAGAAAACTCACCAGCCCAAACAAGCCACACCATACTTTTTAAATCTCAAAAGGGGCTCACGCAGGATTCCATGTCTAGAACCATGGCTCAAATTCAAGGTGAAAAAAAAAATTCTGGTCCTGGACTGGACTCTCCAGGGTTGTTGGTTAACCCTGCAGGGTCTCTCCTGCACCCACCTCTTTTAGCTCTCACTTGTGTTCAGCCATGAGAAGGATGTCCACACAGTGGGACACACCCAAAGCAACTGTCATAATTCAGACTGCCAAGGAAGCAAAAAGCAGACTTTACCTAGCATCTTGTCTGGCATGCTGAATTCTTTCCCAATGGAGAGAAATGTCTGAAGATAAAAGGAAAACCTCCCATATCAAGATCTATTGCAGGAATGATGAAGATTTAGCACATTGTAGGAGTAAGTCACTGTCCATTAGAAACACCTTCTTCGACTGGATGTTTTATGAAGGACTGTGAATAACCCTGTCAAGTAAATGCATTTGTCCCTCTCTTTTTCCATCTACAGAGACTAGCATTGGGTCCATGGTAGCTTAAAATAAAGCACATGGTGAGAAGGCTCATTCATCACAGTGACAATAACTTCGGGAAAATTTCAAAGAGTTGGTCACCATTCAGCTCTATTCACAGGGACTGAATATGATGATAAAACTTGTCAATTTTCTAGTCTTATCTAGGGATTGTGGAGAGGAAGGAGCCATGGGAAGTCTTGGGATTGCTGGGTTGAGGCAAAGGAGGTTATGAAGAAATGAGTGATAAAGTGATCAGAGCAGACAAGAGAGATATGTGTGTTGGCATCTGTTTGGACCATCAGTCTCCAGACAGGGCTTTCCTATATCCCTGGCTTGTCACAGAACCTTGCTTGTGACTGAAAAATGAAGAGATGCTAAGAAAGTCCAAAGAGAAGAAACACCAGGTCATGCATTTCCTGACTATATCTTGTAGTAGCTAATAGAATGGAAAACATGAGAAAAGGTAGTTTTTAAACTATTTTTTATAAATAAAATGCTATGTAAATTGGAAGAGGTGGTGCAACATCCAGCCCTGTGACTGATAGCACCAGCATGACTGGCCACCTCTCCAGCACCTGGCAAGCACCCTGCCCCATCAGCCAGTCCACCAACTGACAGCACCAGGGTGACTGGCTGCCTCGCCAACAGTAGCAGTCCCTACCACTGCCATAGACCCCAGTGCTGAATGAGTGGCCCACAACAGCCACTACCACAGCAACTACCACAGCAAGGGTGGTTTGCTGACACACTAGCAGCTACCACTGTGTCATGGTGGCCTGCTGACCACATATCAGCTTAGACAGAAGGAGAGTCACCAGTGGAACCCAAAGAAAGAGGTGAGCTAGCACAGATCCATGACCCAGTGGCCAAAAATGCAGAAAGAATTATTCTGCCATATGCAGTAGCACACCTGGGGGTGGGGGTACACACACAGTGCATGGGACTGCCTTCATCCAGGAAGAGAAAAGCAGAAACCTCCAAGGGTACAGAAACCCAGGATACTCAAATAGAGTAAGGAAGAAAATTCCCAATCACCCTCAACCCATCCCCCAACTGGGGGAAGCAAGGTCCCAGGAAGAACCTCTGTCTATAGGAAAGAAGAAAGAGAAAATCTACCCAGGGTCACCCGTTCAAACTGAGGAGCACCCCAGTGCACCCATCAGGGTCAGGAGGGGCTAGCTGGGGTGCCAACAGGCCCACCCAAGGTTACCCACCATAGCCAAAGAGTGACAGGGACAAAGGTGCTTCCACCAATAATTTGAGAGCTTGCCTATGTCCTGGTGAACCAACATAGTGTTACCAACCTCAGCAATGAATCACTAAGTACACCAGGGACTAGGACATGGAGGCATTCACGTGCAATTCCAACACTGAATTCAGCCAAAGACCCACACAGAGACTACACTACTGTGTGTACCTGGAACCAGTACTAAAGCACCACACTCATAAAACCCATCTACAAGAGGAACTCCTGCTCCTCAAAGCCCACTCCAGAGTACTAGAAAAAGAAACTCTTCTACCAGATTATTACACACCAATGTAGAGATACTAGAAATATGAAAAAACAAGAAAATCTGATACCACCAAAAGAATATAATAATTCTCAAGTACCAAACCATAGAGCAAGAGGTCCCTGAAATGACTGAAGATAAATTCTGAGCAACAATCTTAAAGAAACCCAATGAGATACAAGAAGACTGAGTTCTAACTCAGTCTAACACAACAAAATGAAAAAAAGTATCCAGGATCTGAAGGAGGAAATTTACAGAGATTAATGCCTTAAAAGAGAATGTAGCAGAGCTCCTGTAGTTGTAGGATTCATTTAATGAAATAAAATACACAACCAACAGCTTAAGCAGCAGACTAGAGCAAGCAGAAGAAAGAATTTCTGATCTTAAAGATGGTCTTTTCCAAGTAACCCAGGTGGACCAAAAAAAAAAAGAGAGAAAGAGAGAGAGAGAGAATTTTTTAAAATAAAAAAATCTAAGAGAGCTAGCAGACAAACTGAAGCGCAAAAACATCTGAGTCATGGGTGTTCAAGAAGGGGAGAAAAAAGGAAAAGGCATTGAAAACAGATTCAGTGAAATAATACTGAAAAACTTCCCAGGTATAGGGAGACACATGAACCTTCAAATCCAGGAGGCACAATGAGACCAAACAGATTCAATCCAAAAAGGTCCTCTCTGAGCCAAATTACAGTCAAACTGGCAAAACTCAGAGACAAAGTGAGAATCCTAAAATCAGCAAGAGAAAAGCATCAAGTCACCTATAAGGGAGTCCCCATCAGAATAACAGCAGACTTCTCATCAGAAACCCTAAAGACCAGAAGATAATGGGATGATATATTCAACATTAAAAGAAAAAAAAAATTGCCAGCGAAGAACACTATAAGGCTGTCCTTTAGAAATGAAGGAGAAATAGTACATTTTCCAGACAAACAAAAACTGCCAGAGTTCATCACCACACAACAAACCTACAATAAATCCTCGAGGGAGTACTGCATCTGGAATCCAAAAAACAATAATCACTACCATGAATACACAAGAAAGAACAAAACCCACTAGTAGAAAAATGCAAATGAAAAGAGAAAGAAATTTTATCTAACCACCTCAAAAAACCAACAAACATGGAAGATAATCAATAAAAGGGGAAGAAAAGAATGAAACACATTTGGGATTTCCAAACAAAAATTGATAAAATGCCAGGAGTAAGTCAACAGATCACCTAGGCTGCAAAGTAACAGAGAAACATAGGATTTAAATTACACTTTAGACCAACTGGACCTGGAAGATATCTACAGAGCATTTCATTCAACAACTACAAAATATACATTCTTCTCCTCAGCATATGCAACATTCTCCAAGATAGACCATATCTTAGGTCACAAATCAAGTCTCAACAAATTTTTAAAAATTGAAATTATTTCAAGTATCTTTTCAGACCACAACAGATTAAAACTAGAAATCAATAACAAATGAATCTCTGGAAACTATATAAACACATGGAAATTAAACAACATGCTCCTGATTTACATATGGGTCAAAGAAAAAAGTTAAACAAGAAATAAAAAAAAATCCTTAGAACTAACGAAAACAAAGAAACATCATACCAAAACCTGTGGGATACTGTAAAAAACAGTACTAATGCATATATCAAAAGAATAGAAATATTTCAGATAAAGAACCTAGTGTACCCCTGAAAGAACTAAAAGAACAAGAATAATCCAACCCAAAATTTAGTAGATGGGAAGAAATAATTAAGATCAGAGGAGAAATAAATGAAATAGAAACCCAAAAATGATACAAAAGATCAATGAAACAAAAAGTTGGGTTTTTGAGAAGATAAACTAAATAGTCAAACCATTAGCTAGGCTGACTAAAAAAAGAACAGAGAAGGCTCAAAGAACTAAAATTAGAAGTGAAAAAGGAGACATTACAACATATACTACAAAATACAATGAATCATTAGACAGTATTATAAGCAACTATATGCCAACAAATTTGAAAACCTGGAGGACATGGACAAATTTCTGAACACATACAAACTACCAAGACTGAACTAAGAAGAAATAGAAAACCTGAACAGGCAAATAACAAGCAACAAGATTGAAGCAGTAACCAGCAGTCCCCCAACAAAGAAAAGCCTAGGACCAGATGGCTTTACTGCTGAATTCTACCATATCTTTAAAGAGAAATTAATATCAATTATCTTCAAACTATTCCAAAAATTTGGAACAGAGTCCATTCACCTAAACTCATTCTATGAGGCCAGCGTCAACCTGATACCAAAACTAGATAAGGATACAAAAAAAAAAAAATACCCTACAAGCCAATATCTTTGATGAACATAGATGCAAAAATCCTCCACAAAATATTAGGAAATAGAGGACTTCCTATCAAAATGGCAAAATAGATGGTCCCCAGTGTCACTCTCTCCTACAAATCAACCAATTTACAACTATTAAAAAGCAATGACAGCCAAGCTGGGGCTGCTAGAGCTCAGGGGAGGAGGAGAGACCTATGGAATACATGAAGGCAGGAGAAGCCACAATGGAAGAAAGAAAGAACCACTCCGACCATTTAGTGCCCCAGTTGCTTCAAGGCTCAAGCTGGTGAGTGCACAGACCAGGTGCTGGCAAAAGCTGCAGCTGGGCCCTTCAGACGGAGTTGCTCGGAGGCAGCAAGGGAGAAGAGAGCCTTGGTGGCCCCAAGGCCAGAAAGATTACTAATAGGGTTCCCGTGGACCCACATAGGAGTAAGGAGCCACAACAACTGAAAAAAAGGAGCCACTCAGAGGTCGGTGAGTCACTGCAAGGGACCAATGTATGGCCCATCCCATGGGAAGTGTTTGGAGCATGGGGGTGGGGGAGACAGGCCCACCAGGAGAACATCGTGGCACAGCATGGACAGCTGATCTGCCCCCAATCAGTGTAGGACCACTCAGTGGAGACTGATCAAGAATATAGAACTGCAGGAGGTGCAGTTTGCTGAATAGACTCAGTCCCAGACCAGATTTTCCACAGAACCCAGGTGTACTGAATCTCACAACTCCTGGAAGAACCTATAAAGTCAACCATTAAAACCTGAGCTGCACAAAAAGCCTTCCCCAGAGAATCAGCAGCAAAGCAGCAATTTAGCTCAACCACAGAGCTCAAGTACTGGTTCCCACAGGACGTTTCCCCATTTTAGAAGTAAGCAAAGGACAACAAATTAGTTCCAGTGCATAGATTAACTGGTAGGAACAGCAAGTAATCCAACACAGAACTGAAAGAAAAATATACCCACAGACCAGAGACAAAGCTTGATATTAACTAGTAAAGGTCTCTCATCACCAAAGAACACCTATAAAACATAGAAGGACCAGAAGTTCCCTGGGCTACCAAGCCAGGGAGCGGGTAGAGCTGGGGGCTTCAAGCATGCTCCCTGACACCTGCAACCAGTCCTGAGGGCGGGGAGACAAGGACCTCAGCCATGCCCCACTGACACCCACAATCAGCCCAGTGATGACCACTGAGCTGCCACAGGAAGCACCCCAGGCTCCCAAGTTGGGGTGGAGGGGTGCAAGGGCTTCAGCCACACCCATCTGACATCTGCACCCAGCCCAGCAATCACCAAGCCACCACTGGAAGCCCACTAGTCACCCATGCAGGAATGAGGGGGATGCCACAGGCCTCAATCCCACCCCTCCTCCTGCTTCCTTCTCCCACCTTATTTCCTTCCACTTTCCCCCTCCTCTCCTCCCCAACTGCTCATAGAATGTAAAAAAAAAAAAGTAATATTAATAAATAAATAAACTTAATTAAAAAAAGAAAATAGAACAGTTGTCAATAAACAAACAAACAAAAAAAACCAAACAGGAAACTGAATACAGCAACACATCAAAAAAAATTATACACCATGTTCAAGTGGGATTCACCCCAGGGATGCAAGGATGTTTCAATGTATACAAGCCAATAAATGTGATACATCACATCATCAAAATGAAGGACAAAAATCACATGTCAATAGATGCAGAAAAAGCATTTGACAAAGTTCAACATCTCTTCATGAAAAGGACTCTCAGCAAATAAGGTATAAAAGGAAAGCATCTCAACATAATAAAATCCATATACGACAAACCTACCACCAATATCTTCCTGAATTGGGAAAAGCTGAAAGCTGTTTGCTTAAGAATGGGAACAAGACAAGAATACCCACCTCTTACCACTCCTATTTAACATAGTAATGGAAGTACTAGCCAAGAGAAAGAAATAAATGGCGCTTTGATCAGAAAAGATGAAGTCAAATCACCTCTGTTTGGATATGACATGATCCTATATATAGAAAAGCCTAAAGACTCTCAAAAAAAACCTCCTAGAGTTGATAAACAATTTCAGTAAAGTTGCAGGATAAAAAATCAACATGAAAAAATCAGTACCAATTTTATATTCTTTTTTTTTTTTCCCTGACCAGTAAGGGGATGGCAACCCTTGGCATGGTGTGGTCCACACCACGCTCAGCCAGTGAGCGCACCGGCTATCCCTATGTAGGATCCAAACCCGTGGCTTCCGCCCTACAAGCGCCGCACTCTCCCGAGTGAGCAATGGGGCCAGCCCGGGGTCGGCCCCCATTTTTATATTCTAACAATGAACTAGCAGAAAAAGAAATCAAGAAAGAAAGCCCATTTACAATAGTCACTAACAAAATAAAATAAATAAAATACCTAGGTATAAAGTTAACAAAGGATGTGAAAAATCTCTACGATAAGAACTACAAATCACTGCTGAAAGAAATTAAAGAGGACACAAAAAATGGAAAGACAATGCTCTTGGATTGGAAGATTCAACACTGTGAAAATGTCCATACTACTCAAAGTGACCTATAGATTCAATGCAATCCCCATCAAAATACCAAAGACATTCTTCACAGGAATAGAAAAAACAATCTTAACATTCATATGGAAAACAAAAGATCTTGAATAGCCAAAGTAATCCTGAGCAAAAAAAATAAATAATAAAGTTGGAGGCACAACACTACCTGATTTAGTATTATACTGCAAAGCTGTGGTAACAAAAACAGCATGGTACTGACATAAAAACACACACAGAACAATGCAGTAGAATAGACAACCCAGAAGTCAACCCATATACTTACAGCCAACTGATCTTTGACAAAGTCACCAAGAACATACGTTGGGGAAAAGACTGCCTCTTCAATAAACGGTGCTTGGAAAATTGGGCATCCATAGGTAGAAGAATGGAACTGGACCTGTACCTCTTGCTGTATACAAAATCAACTCAAAGTGGATTAAAGACTTAAATATATGTCCTGAAACTATAAAAGACCTAAAAAAAAAACATAGGGGAAACATTTCAGTAAGTAGGACTGGGCAAAGACTTTATGAATAAGACCTCAAAAGTGCAGGCAGCAACAAAAGGAAAAATAAACAAATGGGATTATATCATATTAAAAAGCTTCTGCACAGCAAAGGAACAATTAACAGATCAAAAACTTACAAAGTGGGAGAAAATATTTGCAAACTATGTGTCTGACAAAGGATTAAAATACCATATATACAAGGAACTCAAAAAACTCAACAGTAAAAAACCAAATAATCCAATTAAAAAACCAAATAATTCAATTAAAAAATGGGCAAAGGAGCTGAATAGGCATTTCTCAAAAGAAGATATACGAATGGCCAATAGACACATGAAAAAATGCTCAACATCACTCAGCATCAGGGAAATGCAACTCAAAACCATATTGAGATATTATCTCACCCCAGTCAGACTGGCCATTATCAAAAAGACAGAATAATAATGCTGGTGAGGATGCGGAAGAGAACCCTCCTACCTTGTTGACGGGGCTATAAAGTAGTACAGGCATTATGGAAAATGGTACGGATTTTCCTCAAACAAGTACAGATAGAACTGCCATATGATCCAGCAATCTCACTGCTGGGTAGGTACCCAAAGGATTGGGAATCATCATGTCGAAGGGATACATGTACACCCATGGTTCATTGCAGCTCTGTTTACAATAGCGAAGAGTTGGAACCAGCCTAAAAGCCCATCATCAGATGAGTGGAAAAGGAAAATGTGGTATATTTACACAATGGAATACTACTCTGCCACAAAAACGAATGAAATACTGCTGTTTGCAGCAACACGGATGAACTTAGAGAAATTATGTTAAGTGAAATAAGCCAGGCACAGAAAGAGAAATACTGCATGTCCTCACTTGTAAGTGGGAGCCAAAAATTTAATAAACAAATAAATTAAGAATGGAAGAAAGAAACAGCAGTAACAATAATACAGTGAACTTTCAAAAGAAAACAGAAGTGAGGTTACCAGAGGTGGGAAAGTGGGAAGGGGAGGGAGGAACAAGATGAACTGGTAAAGAGCCATGAACATCGATTACATTGTATAATGATGAATAGACTAATTATTCTTATTTGAACATCACATATTGCACACAGGTATTGATATTCAATGTTGTATCCCATAGATATGTACAAACAACTATGTTCCAATAAAAATAAATAAATTTAATAATAAAAAAGAATTTTAAAATGGTATACAGGTTTATGTTGAAATTTCCCAACAACTAAAATGATTATAATGGGATTTTATTCACTTCTGCTTTTCTAGGAGGAAAATAAATGAGAATAAAATTATGAAAAAAATAAATATGTGAATTGGAAGAGGCAAATTTCTCTCCCATTAGGACCCGTATTTTTCACTTTTCAATAATATTTTAGATAGACAAAATGCCCCTGTCCCCATCCATTACATTCCCTTCTCTCCCTACATCCCCCATGACAATTATTCCAAGTTAGGTGTCTATTTTTCCCACCTATGTCTTTATATTTCAAATATATAATTATATGCATACTAATACTAAGTACTTTATATATTTAATATACATGTAAAATATTATATATTTAATATACAGACAAAATACCTAGTAGTATTTTGCATGCTTTTAACTTTTTAAAAATACACCTATTTCCTTCTGCATTTGATATTGACATGATTGACCCCTAGATTACTCTAGCTGCCATTTAATAATCCATTTTATGAATCTGCCACAATTATCGATCAATTCTCCTGTTGCTGGATATTTAAGTTGTTTCCAATTTTGCATTATTACAAAACTGCTACAGTAAACATTTATGAACATCTACCTTGGGCTGAAAGTCCCCCCAAAACTTAATCCCCACTGTAAGTATTGAGAGTGGGAAATCCTTTTATGGTAATTGAAATGTGGGGCCTTGAAGAGGTGATTAGACTGTGGGACCACGCCAGAGTGAATGGATTTAAAATGGTGGTCAGGGGCATGGTTCTGAGTGCTTTAAAAAGAGAATGAATGAGGAGGTTAGTCTCTGCTCCCTCTGTTCCACCATTTCACAATGTGATACCCTGCCAACACTGTCACCACCACCAAGACATTCACCAGTTGTGTTCCCTGGACTTTGGACTTCCCAGCCTCAGAAACTGTAAGCAATAAATCTCATTTTCTTTATAAAATACCCAGTTCTGTGTATTTTGTTATAAGCAACAGAAACAGACTAATACAACATCCTTGGATGTGTCTCCTTGTACACATGTGAAATGATTGTGACATGTTTTGAATAAAACTGTACATCTCAGAGATCTTTTCCTACAGTACGTATTGTTATAGCTCATTATTTTAACATTTGAACAGCATTCTAACATATGAAAGAACCAAAATATTTTGAACCAAGTTTATTGCTGGACATTTGGATAGCCCCTCCCTTCATTTTGTGCTATTAACAGCAATGCTCACATGTCTCTTTGGACGTGAGTTTCTCCAGAGTATTACCTAGAATTGCAATTGCTTGATCAAAGAGTGGTGTACTTCCAATGTTGCTGCATGCTGCCAGACTGCTCTTTAGCTTTGCTCATTTACACAACCACCAGCAGCACGTGGTGGTATCCATTGCTCTATCACCTCATTATCTCTTAGTACTATCCACCTTAAAAGTTTTTGCAAGCCGATGGATCTCAAATGACATAACATTTATTTTCATTTACAATATTACTTGTAAGATTGAGCATCTTCTTGTGTGTTTATCAAACACTTAGTTTTTATCTTCCATCAATTGTGTGTCCGTGTCTTCTGTTTCTTTTTCTTCTGGGTGATTATTAGAAGAGTCTATTTCCAATAATCCCTATATTCTGTTTATTTTAGAAGAGGACAGTCCATTGAAAACTTAATTAAGAAAAAAAATGTAATACGCAAATAATAAAATAAGTTTGGTGAGTAAAATAATTTTTAAAACCTAATAAGTAAATAAAATTAATACATGTCTGCTTCTCAGATCTTTGGTGACTCACCAATGATGGCTGTACTACAAGTGAGAGATCTTTCCAAGGAATGTGAGCCTCTGCCTGCAATGGAAATCCAACACTGCTTCATGCCCCTTTAGCTAAGGGAATAGGGGAGGAACAAAAGTTATTAAATATTGACCTTCCACCCAGAGCTTTTTTTTATTCACTTAGCAGTTTTTATTTAAGATTTTCCATGTCTTTGCATAGCTTAATAGCTTATTTCATTTCATTGGGGATTAGTATTCCATTGAATGGAAGTGCTGCAGTTTGGGTATGCATAAATGTATTGAAGGTGTGTATTGGAATTTCATTGTTTTAATATTTTTTTCTGAACAGAAGAATAACGGTGAGCTTTTTTTCTGTTTGTTTGCCTTCTGCATATCTTCTTTGGTGAGGTGTCCATATGTTTGCTCATTTTTAAAATTAACTTTTTCTTCTTTTTTGCTGAGTTTCATGCATTCATTGTATATTTTAGATTCAATTTAGTATTTCTGATATGTATTTTGCCAATATTTTCTACCAGTCTGTGTCTTGAGCTCTTTCCTCTTCATCACTGTGTAGTATTCCATTGCATGGTTATAGCACAGCTTGGTTATTCTCTAATGAGTGTGATCTTGGTTCATGTCCATTCTGGGCCTGTAAAAGCCAAGGTGTAGTATGTATTTGTATGCTGGATTTTATGTTCACATTTTTTTATAGATATCACCTCATTTAACCCTTGCAACAAAACTATGAAATAAGTATTATTTCCCTACTTTGAGAATGAGAAAATGGAGACTCAGAGAGATTAAATATCTCATGTGAGGTCATAGAGCTTGTAATTAGCAGAGCCAGAATTTGGAGGTTTATCTGCCTCCAAAGAATATGGACTTTCTACCACACAAAAGAATCACAGTCTTTATGGATAAAGTAGTTTAAAGAGAAGGTTAATATTTGAGGAAGTTCACAAACCTTAGGAGTAATGAACTGTAGCCATTTTTTGAGAAATAATTATTTGGGGAGCTAAAGATTGTGCCAAGTCTTTTCTGAAATCTAACCATTAGAGATCTTCAGAGGCACACTCTCTCCCCACCACACCTCCAGGAGGAAACTGCAGACATCACATTGTTCAAATATTATACATGCTGTGGGGAATTAACATGCATCTCATTCTTCCTCACTTTAACAACTTGTCTTCCTGCTAAGAAAAGACTAGTTAGTGTTTCAGGAAGCAATATCAGCTGCTTCTTCAGGGGGTTGATGATTTGACAAGGCATGATAAGGGGACAAGATGAACCAGGCTTTCAGAAAACATAAAACAAGTTTTAGTGTAAAAAAGTGCTAGAATTCATGCTGAAAATTTTAAGATCAAATACACACGCAGTGAATATATTTCATATATTGCCACCAATGGTTTATTACCCAATTATGATTGTTAGGTGATTATGGAAGGAATCCAAACTGAGCCATGACAGTATGCAGTTGTGGGAACTTGAAGGAATTTCTGAACTCATTTTTACAGCTCTTAAGATGCCTTAAATCCTGGAAGTCTGTCCATGAGTTTTAGAGTAAAGTGGTTTGGGGGTGTTTTTTGTTTTATTTTTACCCCAATGGAGAGATTAAGAGATAGGTATAAGGCCCTCTACATTGTACACCTGCCTTGGAGATGACTTCAGCGGAAGCTCTGCTGGACAGTTCCCACATCCCACATGCATTTTTCCACTTTCTGCCTCAAATTGTTTCTGAAGCCAAGGCTGCTTGCTCAGCCTTTGTGCAGAGCCAAAAATGCAAGACAGTTAATGCCCCTGGAGACAATCTTCATCCGGTAGAAAAGTCAGTCAATAGACAGATGCCCCAGTCCCTGGCACTTAAAGGGAAAATCCAACATGTGCTCCACTTCCCTGTTGCCCACAGCAGTACCCAGTTCAATAATGTGCCCTTTCTTGGTTTTTCTTTCTTCCCTACCTCACTCTCTTACTCTTTCCTCCTGGGAGCACCTCCCAAATAAACTATTTACACCCACATCCTTTTCTCAGGCTCTATTCTTGGGGAAACTTAAAGCAAGACTCCTAAATTTTCATACATACCCACTATTATTTTAGATATAACCTTCTCCTCCAGAAAGTTTTCTCTAACCTCTTCTAAGTATTAAAAAACATAGCTAAACTTCCCTTTTATCACACTATATTTTAATTGGCTATTTATTTATCCATATTCCTCACTAGACTGTGAGTTTCTTGAAGATAGAGACTATATAGCATTGTATACCCAGTCTCCACCACAATATCTAGCCATAGCAGGCACTCAATAAATATCTGATTAATAAATAGAAACAGTAATGTGTAGATGCTGAGCTATGTATTTGTCAGTCATATATAAAGGTGGATAATATTCACAACACTCCCTTTGGTCAGGAGGATTCAGCACACTGAAAAAGACAAACAAGAAGACAGATAAATTGCAAAGCAACATGTTTTGAGCTTCAATGGAGACATGAAACAAGCGTGTGTCATGTCAAGCTCTTGACAGGCCAGGAAAAAGTTCTCAGAAAAGATATTTGAGCAAGGATTTGAAAAAACTTCATGTATCTAAAAAAATGTTTTAATGCATTGATAAAAATAACTAAAATAAACAACTTACATTTACTGAACCTTTATTTGGTATTTCCTACTAGTACAAAGGGCTATTCAAGCATCATTTCACTTAATCTCCATAAATAGATGTTGAGTAGTCCCATTTCCCAGATGAAGAGATGGTGGCTTATAAGGTTAATAATTTACCTGGATTTCCACAGCTAGCAAGAGGTAACACCAGGATTCCAGTTTATCTAATGCCTAGCATTTATTATAATAATGCTTCTTACCCTAATGGAAGAACAGTCAAATCGTGGATTATTCCTCATGTGCCATGAATTCTCATGTGAAACCAACCATAGGAAGGACAAAGGAAGACTCAGGAAAAAGGGATATGCTGTCATCCTTGAGGAGTGACAAACTACCACGTGTCCCCATTCCAGCCGTGTGCTCACACGACCCGAGATCACATTTATCCTCGCACAGTTGGAGAGTTACAGAATCTGCCTCCTCCAATAATTAGAATGGTGTGCACCTGCCTCCTTCCTCACTCTCCCTTGATTCTTTCCACCTTTCTTAAAGAGGAAGAAGGAGAAGAAGAAGAAAGTGTAGTTCTACTTAGAAGCACCTTAATTTTGCAAGCACTTCTCAGGCATTTTAAATTAGTCCTTAGAACCTCCCAAGAATATATGTGTGCACATAACACACACACACGTGCACATATGTGCCAAAGAAAGATCTCCAACAGTCACCTGGGTCGTACATATAAGGGATGATTTGAGAACACTATTCAGTAATTAGAGAATAATACAAAATATTTTATAGCTAAACTTCCAAGACAAGACTTCAAATTTCCTCTCAAAATCTGATAAATCTGCTGTAGAAATAGATTGTATCAGTTGTTTTCAAGTAGAAATTCTCAGTAGAGTCAGAGTGCTACTTTGTCAACACAGGTGAAATTAGTGAAGTTTGTCAGACACTCTTAACATGATCTATTATTTAAGTCATTTTATAAAGGTGAGTGAAAGAAAGAAGCGAAGAGAAAGGAAGGAAGGAAGGAAGAAAAGGAAGAGAGGGAGGGAGGGAAAGGAAAGAAAAGAGAGATGATTCTCTTCTAACAAGAATAAATGTAGCTACTAAAATTTTTTTTTAAGTGGTAGGCAAATAAAATTCACTTTTCAGGTGTTTTGTTGTTGTTGCTTGTTTGTTTTTTCATGAAAAGAAAAAAGGAAGCTTCTTGTATTGCCTCTGTTCTGCAGGACACCAGGCAGAAGGGAAAATATCAGAGGGGAAAAAATATCTTTGCCCTTATTTGAAACGCAGTGTGGATAGATGAAAAATATGAGATCTTCTCATGGCCCAGATACAGCATAATTGATTAAGTGAGGATGAAATGAGTAATTTTGCTTTATATTAGGTAAAGGAACTGGCCCAGGCTCAGAAGATGGCTGAGAGACTAATCGTAGACTGACGGGCAGTTATCGATGTCATATCATAGGTCTATTAATAGGATCTTGGAATGAGAATGGGGCTCTGAGTTGGTTTAGCTCAAGACTGTAAGCACTTCTTCCGGTAAAACTCTAATCCCCACAGTACTGAAGAAAGTGACTACTGCATAAAACATGACCCACAATTCATGGTACACTTTCTAGTGAAGATCTCAAGCATCCCCTGGGGGGTTGACAAAGCTGTGATTCCACATTAATTCATACAGTGGGTGCTGTTTTCCAGATGACCTCACACCTAATTGAATAAGGCAGACACACATACCACATGTAATCATGTTTATTGCATGCATTGTCATCATTTTGCATTTATCACCCTTTGCCAGTAGCATACGATGGTTAAAAGGGCTGACTCTGAAATCTGACAGACCCAAGCCCTGTCAAAAATAGCTTTGCCAGTTTGTCTTTAAAATGGTGATAAAGAATAGTACCTACCACAAAAGGTTGTTGTGGGACACCAATGTATGAAAAATATAGTATCTGGCATACAGTAAACATTTGTAAATATCATCATTATTCACATTTTCTGAAAGCATTATGCATGGGTTTATTAGCTCGACTTTGTACCTTGGGAAAAATTCAACTAATATTTTTCAAGCACCAATTTTGTGCACAATGCTAAATTTTTTCATGTATGTCTTCTTATTCCTCACAGCACTTTGGTGAGATAGGTATTATTTTTCCTATTTAAAAGCTAATAAAATCAAAGTTCACGTAGGATAAAATAATTTGCACTTCATAACTTGGCTAGAATGAATTTTTTGATTTGTGCTCAGGCTTTCTGACATGGACATTTACAGTGGGTTGAATAGCCCCCCAAAGTCATAGAAGCTTAATCCCCACCGTAACTGCTTAGGGTGGGAAATCCTATTATGGTAATTGAAAGGTGAGGCCCTAAAGAGTTGATTAGATTCTGGGTATCATGCCCAAGTGAATGGATCACTAATGGTCATCATGGGCATGGTTCTGAAGGCTTTAAAAGGACAGCATGTGAGAATTTCTCTCTCTGCTCTGCCATTCTGCCATGTGAGACCCCTGCATTACTGTCACCCATAAGGCCTTCACTAGATGTGTTCCCTGGAATTTGGACTTCCCAGCCTCCAAAACTGTAAGGACTAAATTTCATTCTCTTACAAAGTGCCCAGCTCCAAGCATTTTGTTATAAGCAACATAAAAGGAATAACACAACACTTGTACTCCATCATACAGTGTTATGTCATTGAACATACATAAATTTTTATAGCCCATGAATATTCTCTCCATTGGTATTCTGATAAACCAGTTCTCCAAAAAACAAGGCCTGGTCACTTGTGCTTCAAAGTGCCCAGAAGTGAGGAAGTAAAAGCTTGATCCTAGCCTCTTTCTACCTATTGTTGGCTATGTTCTTCTGCTCCCAGGCACCCTGATGACCTCAGGCTTATGGATGCGACCTTGGAGACTGCCATGAGAGGCAGAGCAAGTTGGAGGAGCCAGGCCAGCACCAAGGTACAACCAGACTGCAAATCAGAACCAAGCAAACTGTAGAAATCAAGGCAGGGGACAAGAACAGTGAGAAACAAGACCAGAAACCAAGAATGATGGGGGAATCTGATTCCAGGTGCACAGAAGGGTCCTAAGCAACTGAAGAGGCACAAGTAGCACATGGAATCACCAAGGCACAGCCTGGGAAGCAGACAGGTTGGAGTCAACCCTCTGCCCAGCCACTTACTCACTGTGTACCTGTGGGGAGTTTATTTCAACTCTCTTTTCGCTCAGTTTTCTCTCCTGTAAATGGGAGCAATGCTATTTTCATGTAAGGCAGTAAATAATATAAGCAAACCTATCAGATAGCAGTACTCAGTAATATTAGTTTTTAGAAATTGATCTTATTACTGGTGAGGAAGCCAATGCTGCCTCAACCAGTGAAGATTATTTTTATTTTACTTGATCCTATTTTTAGAACTTGGGTAGACAGATTTGAACTGATCACCTTCTTCAGTACATGGTACAGTGTTATTATCCGTCAATTCATGGTCCACTTTTTAAAATTGTTTTCTACTTTATTTCTCATTCTTATCCCATTTTCTTCCCCTCATAAGCACCTTCACTCCAGTGTTTAGTATACACACTTCTCATCTACACATGTTTATTCAATTACTTTTGTATCTATGGAAAATATACAGTACGGCTTGGGCGTGAACTTTTTAAATTTACATAAATAGTATTATATTAGTTTGCTAGGGCTGCCATAACAAAATACCACACACTGGATGGCTTAAACAACAGAAACTTATTATCTCACAGTTCTGGAGGCTGGAAGTTCAAGATCAAGGAGTTGCAGGGATGTTTTATCCTGAGGCCCCTCTCCTTGGCTGGTAGATGGCCACCCTCTCACTGTGTCCTCACATGGTCTTTTTTCAATCCACGCACACCCCTAATGTGTCTCTGAGTGTCCAATTTTCCTCTTCTTATAAGGACACCAGTCATACTGGATTAAGTCCAATAATTAGTCTACCCTAAAATCCTCATTTTAACTTGATTACCTTTTTAAAGACCATATCTCCAAAGACAGTTACATTCTGAAGAACTGCAGGTTAGGGATTCAACATAGGAATTTGGTGAGGTCACAATTCAGCCCATAATAAGTATTGTGCTATTGCAGTAGATTCTTACTGTCATGGTACCCAATGAGCCACACACCTCCTTGGACCTATGCCCACACACCCGTTTGTCACTGACTCTAGGCTTCGCATGTAACTTGCCTAGACAACAAGACATTCACAAACATGACCCAAGCAAAGACTTAATAATGCCTTGTGCACTGGGGCTTTCCCTCTTTTACTTGTGGCAACTTTTCTGCCACTTTGTGAGAATGTCCAAACTAGCTTTATAGTGGCTGCAGACATGAGGCCCTCCCAGGCATGAGGAGCCAAGATCAATGGCTAAACAGGTGGGTGAGCCATCTTAGACCACCTGTTCACGGGTGGTGTAACTGCCAACCAACTTCAGGGTCATAAGTGAGCCCAGGAGAAACCAGCAGAATTACCCTGCTTATCCCAGCTCAAAATGTTGACCTAATAAACAATTGTTGTAAGCTAATGAGATTTAAATGGCTTATTACCAGCAACAGATAATGATAAAGCCATAGATCTCATTCCGTTACTTACTTTTAATCATTTAACATTATGTATTCAAGATGCTGCTATTTGTAGATCCGTTTCACTCCTTCTGGCTGCTATATGGCATTCTGTCATATGCACATGTCATATTTTACTTATCCATTCTTCTAGGGATGAACAGTTGGGCTGCCTCCAGTTTTTGCTCTACAAACATTCTCATATGCATATCTTTATCTGCCTGTGTGAGAGTTTCTCTGGAAACACTATTCAGAAGTTAAATTGCTGGGTTGCAGGGCATATGCACACTTAACTGAACTAAATACTGTTGAATCGCTGTACAAGTTACGCTTCTTCTAGAATAGCTGTAATAAGTTACACTTTTAGAAGTAAGAAGGGCTGACCAAAGGACTTTTATATGTTTCTTACTGAAGCAGGAATCATTCTTTGATGGTTGCTAGCTTTAGGCCTGTAGGAGAAAATAAGTAGAAGTCCCTAGCTGGAATAGAAAGGGTCGATCCAGAAATCAAAGCCAAGCTAATGACATAGGGAGATCTTAATTCTCTTTCCCTCTATTTCTCTCCCTCACTAGCCTTATCTGGAACCGACATACTGGGGTTTTTTTGGTTATTCACCCAATATATTTATTGAATTCAGTTTTCTCTTCTCTATTCCTAACATGAAATGTTATTTTCAATATTTTCATTTCTCTACCATAAAAAAATCTAAAAAGTAATCAGAATTTACAAGTAGTAGACAATTTTGTTGAAAACAATTTGTTGAGTTATCAATGTGGTTGAAAACATGTAAAGATTTTTTTTAAGTATTACATAACACTGGTAAACAATCAAGCTACAATGTTAACAGAAAAAATATCAGGATACAGAGTATTATATACTATGCTTATTCACAACTGTGATACTGGAGCATTTGCTCTGAAGCTATTATCCAATGCCAACAGCTTAGTCTCTGGTTCTAAGGCTTTTCAAAGCAAGAGGGCAGAGGTCAGGCCCAAAGCCTGCCCAATAAGTTTTGGATTATTACAGGAGTCCTTTCTCTAATCAAGCACGACCCCTAAGGGTAGGGGCAAACCAGACCAAAATCCATCTGCTAACCTCCTACACCACAGACATGCATAGTCCGGAACAGGCCAGGAAACTTTGAGCTTTTAAGGCATTCTGGAGGAAAGCCAGAAGGTACATTTATCATTGATCTCAGAGAATCTTAACAAATAATTTTTAAGGGCAATAACAAGCAAGCGGTCAAAGATAACTGGGCATACAAAGAAGCAAGACAACATGAAAGAAAACCAGCAGAGGAAATAGATATGAATTATCAACTAATTATAAAATGACCATGATTATTATGATGTCTACAGAGATAAAAAGTAAGTTCGAAAGTGTTCAATGGTAATAGGAAACTATAAAAAGTGATATAGTGGGTTTGAAAAAGCCAAACAGAACTTCTAGATATAAAATATATAATAAAAAGATTTTAGAGCACAGTGGTTGTATTGCACAGCATATTGAACATAACTAAAAAGAAATTAGGAAAGAAGATAGCATTTTCCATATACAGCACAAAGACAGATAAGAGAGTTATAAAAACCAAAGTGATTAGTGTCCCAGAAGGAGAAGAAAGAGAATAAATAATATCTGAAACATTTTTAGAACGGATAAATAAAGCCAATCCACATATGCAGGCTCAGAAAATCCATATCTATATGCATCATAGCCAAACCGTACCAAAAATACAAAATAACCCCCCAAAAATTTATAAAAAGAACAGATAGCCCTCAAAGTATAGCAGGAAATAGATAACTGACTAACAACAACAATGAAAGCCAGAAGAGAATAGAAAGCTATTTTCAATGCACTAAAAGATAACTAGTGCCAACCTAAAATTCTATACCCAGCAAAATTATCTTTCAAAAATGAGAATGAAATAAAAATTCTTCAAACAAGCAAAAACTAAAATTCTTGATTAAAAGATCACCACTGAAGGAAATTCTAAAAGATATATTTCAAGCAAAAGGAAAGTGATCTCAGATGGAAAGCTGAGATTTAAGAGGGAATAAAGAACAAAGACAGTGGTAAATACATAGGTAAGTGTAAACTAAATAACATCTAGTGATACACACAAACACACCTACATAGAATTGAAATACCATATAACAATAAGATGAGGGAGAGATAACAAGTTGAAGTATTCTAAGTTTTATCAAGAAAGAGGATAAAGGAGTTTCAAGATGGCGGCGGCTGCGGCGGCTGGCGCGGAGTAGCTGAGGTGGAAAAGGTGGCCACTGGGCCTCAGGCAGCCGGGAAACTTGTGGACCTTCCTCTGGCCATCTCTTAAGGGAGGACTGCTGCTGCTGGCCGGTCGTGGGGGCTCAACGCCACTTTGCCCCCCGCAGGAGAGGCTGCCTCATTTACCGGCAACAGCTTTGAAGTGTGGAGCAGGAAAAGAACTGATTCTTAGCTGCAAAAGCGAGTCTTGAAACAGGGAACACGGCGCCAGGGCTGCTGTAGATGCAGCCAGGATCCCGGAGGCTGGGGCCGCACTGAAGGCGGCCAGCTGCCCTATTCAGGATTCGAGGTTTCAGGCCGGCATTAAAGAAGATTCCTGGGAGCGCCCGAGCTGCGCCGCGACTGAACAGCCCGAGGCGGCAGCGCCGAGAACACGGAAGGCAACAAACCAGAGACAGAGCGAGCGCCCGACCTGGCACAGCACTGTGAGTGATCCCTGGCACAGCTCTGTTCGGGGGCTGGTTGCCCACCCGGCTCCCGCCTGCACCACCAGGCCACTCACTGCCCTGGTGCTGCCTCCATTTTCCCAGGTGTGGGCAGCTCCGCCCTGATCGGCCATCACTGAGCCCATTTGCTTGGCCTGGCGTGGGGCTTTCCGGACCCTGCGGGCCGGCCTCCTCTCCCACTCCCTCCGCGGTTCTCTGGCGGGGCTGGGGGTGTGGGGCGTCCCGACCAGTGTTGGGAGGGCTAGGAAATACGGGCGGGCCGACTGTCACTCCACCACACCCTGGACTCCGGCCCGGTAAACTTCCTGTTACTGGGAGGCAGATACCATCTCTGCGACCACCAGTTTGGAAAAAAGCCTAACGAATTTCTGGTTGGGAATAGTGTGGTAGGAGAGTTCCCAGATCCGCTAGAACCTGCCGGAGAGCAGGCTGCAGGCGGGCACTAGACTCGGTTTATACCGGGGGGATACAAAGGTGAACAAGACCCGAGAAAGATCTACACAGTGCTACAAAGGCACCCAGAGAGACCGGTCGTCTGTGCCTAGCAGAAACCTGGTAGACTTCCTGGGCGAGGCGGTGCTGAGCAGGGTCTTGAAGGCCCAGCTGATAGACGAGGGGTGCAGAAGACACACCCCAGCCCAGCACAGTGTGCACAGAGGGGGGAGACGTGCGGCCAGGGAGGCGGAGACTCGACGGAAACCACACACCTGGTGGGGTCGCCACTGCACGATCTAACAGCCTGGGCCAGAGCACACGGAACGGGGAGAAGTCCTGTACAGAAAGTGAAAGCTCAACAGAGATCACACACCCTGTGGTGCGTGATCCACCAGCCCAGCAGAGTACAAGCTGACCAGAAAAGTGGATCCCCGGAGAAGCCCAAGACCCGAGGCAACCACACACACAAGACGCTAGAGGCCAACTGAGCAGTCACGGCGGGAGCCATACCAAATTGGCAACCACAGCAACATCCTAGTTAGTCATTAGTCTCAAACCACTGGACTGTGAAACCCCCTGCCACAATGAATAAACACCAAAAAAAAGACACCAGAAATACAAAAAATCAAGAAAGTACACCACCAAAAGTTAATAAATCTCATACTCTAGATCCTATAGAACAAGAAGCCCTTGAAATAACTGACAAGGAATTTCGAGTGATAATTCTAAGGAAACTGAATGAGATACAAGAAAACTCAGCTAGACATCATGATGAAATGAGGAAAAGTATACAGGATCTGAAAGAGGAAATATACAAGGAAATCAATGTCCTGAAAAAAAATGTAGCAGAACTTGCTGAACTGAAGAAGTTATTCAGCGAAATAAAAAACACAACGGAGAGTTTAACCAGCAGGCTTGTCGAAGTTGAAGAGAGAACCTCTGAACTTGAAGATGGGCTGTTTGAAATAACACAAGCAGACAAAAAGAAAGAAAAAAGAATCAAGGACATGGAAGAAAATCTGAGAGAGATATCAGACAACCTCAAGCGCTCAAATATCCAAGTCATGGGTATTCCAGAAGGGGAGGAAAATGGAGATTCCATTGAAAACATATTCAACAAAATAGTGGCAGAAAACTTCCCAGGTATAGGAAAAATCACAGATCTTCAGATCCAGGAAGCTCAACGATCTCCAAACGTATTCAACCCAAAAAGGCCTTCTCCAAGACATGTCATAGTCAAATTGGCAAAACTCAGAGACAAAGAGAGAATCTTAAAAGCTGCAAGAGAGAAGCGTCAAATCACCTATAAGGGAGCCCCAATCAGGTTAACATCAGACTTTTCATCACAAACCCTAAAAGCTAGAAAGGAATGGGATGATATTTTCAAAATACTAAAAGACAAAGATTGCCAGCCAAGAATACTCTACCCTGCAAAGCTATCCTTCCGAAATGAGGGGCAAATAGTATATTTCTCAGACAAACAAAAACTGCGGGAGTTCACTACCACAAGACCACCCTTACAAGAAATCCTCAAGGGAGTACTGGGTTTGGTTCCTGAAAAATAACTACCACTGCCATAAAAACCTAAGAAAAATCTAAACCCGCTAGTACAATAAAAATGGCATTCATGAAGAGAAAACAAGCTAACAAAAACACTATCTACAACCTAAGGAACCAACAAACAAAGAAACCAAACAGTAAATCAGAAAGCAAGGAACAAAAGACACCTAAGACAACCAAACAACCAATAAAATGCCAGGAATAAATCAACACCTTTCAATAACAACTCTTAATGTAAAAGGCTTAAATTCCCCAATTAAAAGACACAGACTGGCTGACTGGATCAAAAAGCAGGACCCAACTATATGCTGCCTACAAGAGACCCACCTCACCCATAAAGATTCACACAGACTAAGAGTGAAAGGATGGAAAAAGATTTACCATGCAAACAGAAAAGAAAAACGAGCTGGAGTGGCTATTCTTATATCTGACAAAATAGACTTTAAACTAAAAACCATAAAAAGAGACAATGAGGGACACTACTTAATGATAAAAGGACTGATCCATCAAGAAGACATAACAATCATAAATATGTACGCACCCAATGTTGGAGCAGCCAGATTTATAAAACAAACTCTATTAGACCTAAAGAAGGAAATAGACACTAATACCATAATAGCAGGGGACCTGAACACTCCACTGTCAATATTAGACAGATCATCTAGGCAAAGAATCAGTAGAGAAACATAAGATCTAAACAAGACTCTAGATCAATTGGAATTGGCAGATATCTACAGAACATTCCACCCAACAACCTCAGAATATTCATTCTTCTCATCAGCACATGGATCATTCTCCAGGATAGATCACATATTAGGTCACAAATCAAGTCTCAATAAATTCAAAAAAATTGGAATTATCCCATGTATCTTCTCAGACCACAATGGATTAAAACTAGAAATTAATAACAAACAAAACTCTGGAAACTATACAAACACATGGAAATTAAACAGCATTCTACTTAATGACATATGGGTCCAAGAAGAAATCAAGCAGGAAATCAAAAAGTTTATTGAAACTAATGAAAACAATGATACATCATAGCAAAACCTGTGGGATACTGCAAAAGCAGTATTGAGGGGAAAATTTATTGCATTAAATGCTCACTTCAGAAGAATGGAAAGATGGCAAGTGAACAACCTAACACTTCACCTTAAAGAACTAGAAAAAC
This sequence comes from Cynocephalus volans, assembly GCF_027409185.1. Taxonomy (NCBI): domain Eukaryota; kingdom Metazoa; phylum Chordata; class Mammalia; order Dermoptera; family Cynocephalidae; genus Cynocephalus; species Cynocephalus volans. Next base: position 51,807,567 of record NC_084462.1, read on the forward strand.
AAGAACAATCCAATCCTAAAGTTAGCAGACGGAAAGAAATCATTAAGATCAGAGCAGAACTGAATGAAATTGAAAACCAAAAAACAATTCAAAAGATCAACGAATCAAAAAGTTGGTTTTTTGAAAAGATAAATAAAATTGACAAACCATTAGCATGGCTAACAAAAAAAAGAAGAGAGAAGACTCAAATAACAAAAATTAGAAATGAAAAAGGCGATATTACAACTGATTCATCTGAAATACAAGGAATCATTCGAGACTACTATAAACAACTATACGCCAACAAATTTGAAAATCTGGAGGAAATGGATAAATTTCTGGACACACACAAGCTCCCAAAACTGAACCGTGAAGACGTAGAAAATTTGAACAGACCAATAACAATAAAGGAGATTGAAGCTGTTATCAGAAGGCTCCCAACAAAGAAAAGCCCAGGACCAGATGGATTCACAGCAGAATTTTACCAAACATTCAAAGAGGAATTGACACCAATTCTTTACAAACTATTCCAAAAGATTGAAACGGACGCAAATCTCCCAAACTCATTCTATGAAGCAAACATCATCCTGATACCAAAACCAGGTAAAGATATAACCAAAAAAGAAAACTACAGGCCGATATCCTTGATGAATATAGATGCAAAAATCCTCACTAAAATACTAGCAAACAGAATACAGCAACACATACGAAAAATTATTCATCACGACCAAGTGGGATTCATCCCAGGGATGCAAGGTTGGTTCAACATACGCAAATCAATAAATGTGATACACCATATTAATAAACTCAAACACAAGGACCATATGATCATCTCTATAGATGCTGAAAAAGCATTTGATAAAGTTCAGCACTCATTCATGACAAAGACCCTCTATAAGTTAGGTATAGAGGGAAAGTATCTCAACATAATTAAAGCCATATATGCCAAACCCACTGCCAATATCATCCTGAATGGGGAAAAGCTGAAAGCTTTTCCTTTAAGAACAGGCACTAGACAAGGATGCCCACTCTCACCACTTCTATTCAACATAGTGTTGGAAGTACTAGCCAGAGCAATCAGAGAAGAGAAGGAAATAAAGGGCATCCAGATTGGAAAAGATGAAGTCAAACTGTCCCTGTTTGCAGATGACATGATCCTATATATCGGACAGCCTAAAACCTCTACAAAAAAACTGTTGGAATTGATAAATGATTTCAGCACAGTAGCAGGATACAAAATCAACACACAAAAATCAGTAGCATTTCTTTTCTCCAATAGTGAACATGCAGAAGGAGAAATCAAGAAAGCCTGCCCATTTACAATAGCCACCAAAAAAATCAAATACTTAGGAATTGAGTTAACCAAGGATGTGAAAAATCTCTATAATGAGAACTACAAACCACTGCTGAGAGAAATTAGAGAGGATACAAGAAGATGGAAAGATATTCCATGCTCTTGGATTGGAAGAATCAACATAGTGAAAATGTCCATACTACCCAAAGTGATATACAAATTCAATGCAATCCCCATCAAAATTCCAAAGACATTTTTCTCAGAAATGGAAAAAAGTATTCAGACATTTATATGGAACAATAAAAGACCACGAATAGCCAAAGCAATGCTCAGCAAAAAAAATAAAGCTGGAGGCATAACACTACCTGACTTTAAGCTATACTACAAAGCTATAATAACCAAAACAGTATGGTACTGGCATAAATACAGACACACTGACCAATGGAATAGAATAGAGAATCCAGAAATCAACCCACACACTTACTGCCATCTGATCTTTGACAAAGGCACCAAGCCTATTCAGTGGCGAAGGGACTGCCTCTTCAGCAAGTGGTGCTGGGATAACTGGATATCGATATGCAGGAGAATGAAACTAGATCCATACCTCTCGCCGTATACTAAAATCAACTCAAAATGGATTAAGGATTTAAATATACACCCTGAGACAATAAAACTTCTTAAAGAAAACATAGGAGAAACACTTCAGGAAATAGGACTGGGCACAGACTTCATGAATACGACCCCAAAAGCACGGGCAACCAAAGGAAAAATAAACAAATGGGATTATATCAAACTAAAAAGCTTCTGCACAGCAAAAGAAACAATTAAAAGAGTTAAAAGACAACCAACCGAGTGGGAGAAAATATTTGCAAAATATACATCTGACAAAGGATTAATATCCAGAATATATAAGGAACTCAAACAACTTTACAAGAAGAAAACAAGCAACCCAATTAAAAAATGGGCAAAAGAGCTAAGTAGGCATTTCTCTAAGGAAGATATCCAAATGGCCAACAGACATATGAAAAAATGCTCAACATCACTCAGCATCCGGGAAATGCAAATCAAAACCACATTGAGATACCATCTAACCCCAGTTAGGATGGCTAAAATCCATAAGACTCTGAACAATAAATGCTGGCGAGGCTGCGGAGAAAAAGGAACTCTCATACATTGTTGGTGGGACTGCAAAATGGTGCAGCCTCTTTGGAAAATGGTATGGAGGTTCCTTAAACAATTGCAAATAGATCTACCATACGACCCAGCCATCCCACTGTTGGGAATATACCCAGAGGAATGGAAATCATCAAGTCGAAGGTATACCTGTTCCCCAATGTTCATCGCAGCACTCTTTACAATAGCCAAGAGTTGGAACCAGCCCAAATGCCCATCATCAGATGAGTGGATACGGAAAATGTGGTACATCTACACAATGGAATACTACTCAGCTATAAAAACGAATGAAATACTGCCATTTGCAACAACATGGATGGACCTTGAGAGAATTATATTAAGTGAAACGAGTCAGGCACAGAAAGAGAAATACCACATGTTCTCACTTATTGGAGGGAGCTAAAAATTAATATATAAATTCACACACACACATACACACACACACACAAACGGGGGGGGAAGAAGATATAACAACCACAATTATTTGAAGTTGATACAACAAGCAAACAGAAAGGACATTGTCGGGGGGGAGGGGGGGAGGGAGAAGGGAGGGAGGTTTTGGTGATGGGAAGCAATAATCAGCTACAATGTATATCGACAAAATAAAATTTAAAAAAAAAAATCAAAGGAGAAAAAAAAAAAAGAAAGAGGATAAAAAATTTTATTACATTTTGTTTTTTTTTAAAAGTAAGGTATGCATGATGTCATTTTTATGGTAACTACTAACATTGTCAAGAAGAAAACAATATAATAAAAATCTATTGTCTAAGTTAACAGTTCTGGTAGTGCTACACATGTAAACAGGAACTGAACAATTAAGTAAAAGTATAGCAGGTGGTGGGGGCCAGGCTTCTCATTGTTGGAGTGGGAAGTTACAGACAAGCAAGGGAAGAGGAAAGAATAATCTATGTAGTAATAGATTAGAGTTGGGGACATCAGTAAGAACCCACATTAGGCTTAATACAGATACATATGGTTACATAATAGCAATATTTATAAATATGTGTATACCAGTTAATATACATACATGTTTCTTTGCTCTGTCAGCTAAAAGGGCCTAAAAGAAACCAAAGTGCACCTAGAGCCCGGATCTTGGTTTTTGCTACCTTTCTCCAGTAAAAGGAACTAGGGATCCTTAGAGGAATGGCTGATTCCAGGATTAAGGCAGGAAATATACAAGATGAGCATGAAGTAGTTTGTAGTGTTAGAAAGTAAGGACGTTATAACACACAGACACACAGACACACACACACACACACATTGATGAGGATGTGCCAAAGGGGCACAAGAGCCAATTGAAAGAGCTCCCAGTGGCCACAGATAGAAAAACTTGAGGAACTAAATTAATTATTATTGGATTATAACCCAAAATATATAATAAATAGCCATGAGTCAATACTGACATCAATATACAATTGAACAAATTAATAAATGGGGGAGAAGGGAGGAATCTTCCATGCAGAAGAATTCCAAATAATTTATTTAGATAATCTGTCCCTCAGGAGGGGAGCATATCTCCTTACTCTAAGTATGAGCTGCACCTGGTGGCTTCTTTCCGAAGAGCCCAGTATGGAGAGGAGGATAAAAAGTAACTTTACAGTGGAAAACCTGACAAACACTACCTTGGTCTTGTGATCAAGGTCGATATCAACAGTCATAAATTATACTAATGGTATAAGTGCCTTTTATGACAATGGCACTTTGCCTCTGTATTCTTCCTCCCAAAACCCCATAAATCCAATCTAATCATGAGAAAAACATGAAATAAATTCCAATAGAGGAGAATTCTACAAACTACCTGACCAGTGTTCGTCAAAACTGTCCAAGTCATCAAAAACAAGAAAAGTCTGAAAAACTTTCACAGACGAGAAGAAAAGCTTAAGGAGACAATATGACTAAACACAATGTGGTATTCTGAATGGGATCCTGAAGCAGAAAAGGACTTTAGGTAAAAACTGTAAGAAATCTAAATAAACTACGGACTTTACTTAGTAGTAATGTATTAATATTGGTTCATTAATTGTAACCAATGTACCGTACTAATATAAGATGTTTATAATAAGGGAATCTGTGTGTGTGTGTGTGTGTGTGTGTGTGTGTGTGTGTGTGTGTGTAGTTTAAGAATATACGTAAAAGTTGTAACACTAGGCAGAGAAACTAAACATATACAGTGATTACCCAAGCTGAAGGGAGGAGTTTGTGACCATAAGGGGCATGTAGGTTATTTTCGGGGGTTCCTACAATGTTGTATTTCCTGAGCTGAATGAGGGATAAATTGGTGTTAAAAACAGGTGTTTGGTTTGGTAAAATTCATTAAACTTTTTTACTAAATGTTAAGCCATAGGTATATGTAGTTTTATCACAATAAAAATGGAAAAAAACAAAGAGAGTGGAATTAAATATACTGAAATAATAAAGGAGATTTTCTCTGAACATTGGGATTATAAATTAATTTTCTTTTTCCTACTTTTAGTTTTTTTAATTAATCTATTTTTATTGGAGGAGAGTTGATTGTACATATCTGTGGGGTACAGATTTGAATATCAATACCTGTGTTCAATATGTGATGCTCAAATCAGGATAATTAGTATATTCTTCATTATACAATGTCATTGATTTTCGTGGTCCTTTATCAATTCCTCCCTTCCCTCCTCCCCCTCTCCCTTTCCCACCTCTGGTAACCTCAGTTCTGTTCTCCTCTCTTGAAAGTTCAATGTATTATTGTTAGCATGTATCTTTTTTTTTATTTATTTGGAGTTTTTTTGTTTTTTGTTTTAGCTCCCACATGTAAATGAGGACATGTGGTATTTCTCTTTCTGTGCCTGGCTTATTTTACTTAACATAAGTTTCTCTAAGTTCATCCATGTTGCTAGTAATGACAGTATTTCATTCTTTTTTAAGGCAGAGTAGTATTCCATTGCATAAATATACCACATTTTCCTTATCCAATTGTCCAACAATGGACATTTAGGTTGGTTCCAACTCTTGGCTATTATAAATAGAGCTGCAATAAGCATGGGAGTGTAGGTATCCCTTCAACATGACAATTTCCATTCCTTTGGGTATATACACGGCAGTGGGATCCCTGGCTTGTATGGCAGTTCTGTCTGTAGTTGTTTGAGGAACTTCTATGCCATTTCCCATAAAGGCTGCACCAATTTACAGTCCCATCAACAGTGCAGGACAGTTCCTCTTTCTCCACATCCTTACCATCATTTGTTATTCTCTGTCTTTTTGATAATGACCAGTCTAACTGGAGTGAGATGATATCTCAATGTGGCTTTGATTTGCATTTCCCAGATGCTAAGTGATGTTGAGCATTTTTTCATGTGTCTATTGGCCATTGATACATCTTCCTTTGAGAAATGCCTATTCAACTCCTTTGCCCATTTTTTAATCAGGTTTTTTGGGTTTTTTTACTATTAAGTTGTTTGAGTTCCTTGTATATTCTGGATTTAATCCTTTACTACTTTTAAAATACTTTCTAATTTTCTACAAGAAGCATAAATGTTATTTATAATCTAAGAAGAATAAATTCTGCATTTTAAAGAAGGAAAGAAAAGCCGACTTTCAAAGAATATTTGCCCAGGAAAAGCCTTTCTTTCTCTTTCCATTTACAGCTTTATGTTGTGTTAAAAGTTGACGAGAACTATACCAGTTATGGTCATTTAATTGCATACCAAATGGAAATGTAAAGTAGAATATAATGCCTGAAAAAAATCTAGAAATGCTATATTGTAGTTTTCCATAAGTCATTCTAATGCTTTAAAAATCATTATCATAATTCCCAGTTTGGAAATATGTTAACAAACAACAAAAATACAATGACTTTGGAGAAGACACAATGACCCACAGAAAAGATGGGGAAAGTTGCTTATCATTTAACAGCCTCCATTTAGAAGCAATTAAGCATCTGGCCCTGTACTTTCAGATGTGATGTCAAATACCAAAGGGGATATTACATGTGAAATAGACAGCAGCTTCAGCCTGATTTTGTGCAGGCATTTCAAGGGAGCCACTCCGTGAGATGTTTATCCTTAGGGGAGTCCCGTATTGGAGAAGTTTTTTGATTATGTGTGACTTTCTGTAGGTCACACATGCCTCCCCAGGCCTCAGTGTCTTCATCTGTAACGTGAGGGCTTGGAAAAAATGACTTATAAGGACACTCCTAGCATGAAAATCCTACACCTGAAGCCTATTCCAAAATACAAGAGGATAGATGTTATGATAAAATCAATGGTGAGGATAATAGCATTGAGTATTATAAAATATTTTAATCTATAAAAATGCTTTCCAATTTATGTTCATTTTATCCTGAACAACTTCTATTTTAACTAGGAATAGAAACATTATACTTATCACGGAAATGAGAAAACTGAGATAAAGTCAATACTAACATTCAGCAATAGAAAGTGCAAAATATCAATGCATTCTGAAAACAGAGGGCCTGGTATTATGTAGCTGTGGGATCTTGAGGTTCTCAAGATTTTGCTTTTGTCTTTTCTGGCTGGAAAATGAGCAAGTTGAACTAGACTAGATAATCTCTATGATACAACAAACTCACACTTTAGTAAGTAATGGTGCTTAGGCCAAAAGCAAGGTATCCTGATTATGAAAATGTCCTTTTTCTAATTGATGGTCACCTTGTGTAGCTTAGAAAGCTTTGATGCATATGGAAATGGCCTAAAGGTCACTCATTCGGATATTCCCCATCATCCCCACCAACCAGCACAGGGCACAGAAGTCTCTTCTGTACCATCACTGAATTGAATCTATGGAGATCCAAGTTCTAACTCCAATTCATGATCTCTGGACCTCCATTTCCTAATTTGCAAAATTAAGGGATTTAAAATACATCATGGACTGTAAAAGGTCTTTGAAGATGATTTTCCTGCTCACCTCTAACCCCCTCATGGTCACTCCAAGTAGGCTACCATAAAATTATCTGCTAAAATTTAAACTATTTTCTCTGTATTGTGGAATAGTAGAGATTGACCATGTAAATAATAGCAATTTTGTTAAAAATAAAATAAAGTAGTAAGACTAGTTCATATGATTCTTTTTTAAAAAAGTCATTATACCACATTCTGCATTGCATTATTATGTTATCTATTAATTTGAATATATTTCCTCTCCCAAGTTTTATTATATAGGTTCAAATTCAAGTTCTATCACTAATTATCTATTGACCGTGGGCAAATTTCAAACTTTCTGTGCCTTGTTTTTCTCAGTTTGGAGGAACAAGATGAATATGCATGTGCACGTGCAGACACACAACATACAACAGTGCCTAAACACAGTAAGCTCTACGTGTGTTTGTTATTATTATAAGCTACTTAATGAAAAGAACAATGCAAATAGTTATGAACTGTTGTCTGATAAAGGATTTATCTAAGTAACTAAATCCAATTAAAAATAGAGGCTAAAAGCTCATAAATGAAAAATCTGCAACTACTTACGTCCTAGGAAAATGAATTGACTTCGCAAAACTAATGGATTCAGTGTTTGCTTAGTGAATAGTTTATAAGTACATTAACATGTTTCTTGTTTTCATGCCTATTTTTCATCTTCCAAACACCCCCACCTTTCTTCTGAGACGTACCTCATGCATATTGATGCCATGTGAGCCCTGTGAGTTTGGCACCTGTCCCAAGTTAAGCCAGCCAGAGTGCTGGCATGGGAATCCTGGAACTAGAACCAGGAAATAAAGTATGTCAGTCCTTGAGTGGTTTACTTCAGGATGGGGAGCTCAGACGATGTTTACATTCTTGTCTTCTGTGACATAGACTAGAAAGATGAAGGGGAAATTCCAGATGTCCTGAGAATTGGTCATATGTGTGTTCTCAGGTTGTATGAGATACCTCAGTATCCTTAAAATATATCTCCCTTTTGCTTAACTCAGCTACTGTTATTTTCTTCCACTTGCACCTAAATGACCCTAAATAACAGTATGTCCACCCAAAGCAACTATCTGAAGGTCATCATTCATTTAGATGTCATTGAGGCTACACCCAAAATTCTCTAATGAACTTAGGCTTTAAAATGACAAGTAAAAAAATATAGACATAAAAGTCATCTGAGATGTAATAAGCAAGAGTGATCAGTTCTCAAAGAAATTCTATGAAATCTCAGGTCAAAGTCTGAATATTCTATAAGGCCCACAATTAGTAGGAAGAGGAATTAATGAAACACACAGGTTTAGCCCAGGTATAACCAGACTCATTCTCTAGTTCAGATCTGAGATTCTGACTTCATGATAAATACACACACACACACACACACACACACACACACACACACACACACACACACACACACACACACACACACACACACACACACACACATATAATCTCAGCCTTCAACGAGTTCTGCAAATTCAGGCTTGTCCTATCACATGAGGCCAACTAGCCTGTAATCGACAACATTAATCTGAGTGAGAAATAGAGAAGAACTCTAAGAAAAGGGGGGGGGATGATGAATCAAAAAGACAAAGCTTCTTTTTAGATCTTCTTAAGAAGTCTTAAGCCACATTTCCACCATCTCGACAAAGCAATCAGAAGACAAGCCTCCAGGGTTAGGCAGTGATGGATGAAGGAGATCACAGGCCAAGCTTGGAGCTACTCCTGAGAATGGCAATGTGTCATCCTTCCATGTGCCCAAGGTCATGCTATTTCCTCATTGTCTGGAACAGTGTTAGATGCTTCCCTAACAGGCACTTCCTAGAACTGCCATACTATCATGTAGGTTTGAAGGTTTCCTCCTTATCACCAAAGAATACTTACCAAAAATAATCAGGAAGGCTAGCCACACAGGGGGTGACTATAATCAATGTTACGGCTAGCACTAATATTGCTTTGGACTCCAATTTTCAAAGGGAAAACAGTCAGAGCATCTGTTCTGGCTGATACACTCTATCTCTCTGCCCCAGCTGATTTAAGACCTGAGCCTTAAGCCACCCTGTAGAGAGAAACCTTCAAGAAATTGCAGGGATGGCAAAGTTTTCACCTCATCAAGGCCTCCCAGCTCAGGATCTTGCTGTCAGCCCCATAAATGAGTATTTAGGCAATATTAGCCTTTCAGCTTCCATTATGATAAAGAACCATTTGCTCATTTATTCCCCCTTTGTTGGATCACTGCCCTTCACAAGTCTGACTTTAGGTGATTTCTTTTAATTGGCCTTGGTAGGGCGTGAAAGTGCAAAATTTCCCACAGAGTAACAAAAGATAGAGAAAGAGAGACAAAGGAATGAGAGAAAGAGGATCTGTCCAAAGAAAGCATCTAAATACAGAGGGAGACAGGGAGATGGTGAGATGTTTGTAGTGGGAGCTTTTCTTTAAGAACCTCCAGAAGATCAATTTTCTTATCTCAATCAGTTACAAAAAAAAAAAATCTCATCACTATGTGACCCTCTTGATGTAACTATTGAAGTGTGTAGACAAAGGGGTGTTTTGTAAACTAAGATGCATATACCTAGGAGGTTATAGCTACTTTTTGATTCACTCATCCTGTAACAGTTCTCTTTTTTTTTTTTTTCTTTATTTCTGATTGCTAGACCTTTCTTTTTTTCTTCTTTTTTTCTTTTTTTCTTTTTATTTATTTATTTATTTATTTTAATTTTATTTTGTCGATATACATTGTAGCTGATTAATGCTCCCCATTACCAAAACCTCCCTCCCTTCTCCCTCCCGCCCTCCCCCCCAACAATGTCCTTTCTGTTTGTTTGTTGTATCAACTTCAAATAATTGTGGTTGTTATATCTTCTTCCCCCCCCCCCCCGGTTTGTGTGTGTGTGTGTGTGTATGTGTGTGTGTGAATTTATATATTAATTTTTAGCTCCCTCCAATAAGTGAGAACATGTGGTATTTCTCTTTCTGTGCCTGACTTGTTTCACTTAATATAATTCTCTCAAGGTCCATCCATGTTGTTGCAAATGGCAGTATTTCATTCGTTTTTATAGCTGAGTAGTATTCCATTGTGTAGATGTACCACATTTTCCGTATCCACTCATCTGATGATGGGCATTTGGGCTGGTTCCAACTCTTGGCTATTGTAAAGAGTGCTGCGATGAACATTGGGGAACAGGTATACCTTCGACTTGATGATTTCCATTCCTCTGGGTATATTCCCAACAGTGGGATGGCTGGGTCGTATGGTAGATCTATTTGCAATTGTTTAAGGAACCTCCATACCATTTTCCATAGAGGCTGCACCATTTTGCAGTCCCACCAACAATGTATGAGAGTTCCTTTTTCTCCGCAGCCTCGCCAGCATTTATCGTTCATAGTCTTTTGGATTTTAGCCATCCTAACTGGGGTTAGATGGTATCTCAATGTGGTTTTGATTTGCATTTCCCGGATGCTGAGTGATGTGGAGCATTTTTTCATATGTCTGTTGGCCATTTGTATATCTTCCTTAGAGAAATGCCTACTTAGCTCTTTTGCCCATTTTTTAATTGGGTTGCTTGTTTTCTTCTTGTAAAGTTGTTTGAGTTCCTTATATATTCTGGATATTAATCCTTTGTCAGATGTATATTTTGCAAATATTTTCTCCCACTCTGTTGGTTGTCTTTTAACTCTTTTAATTGTTTCTTTTGCTGTGCAGAAGCTTTTTAGTTTGATATAATCCCATTTGTTTATTTTTCCTTTGGTTGCCCGTGCTTTTGGAGTCGTATTCATGAAGTCTGTGCCCAGTCCTATTTCCTGAAGTGTTTCCCCTATGTTTTCTTTAAGAAGTTTTATTGTCTCAGGGTGTATATTTAAATCCTTAATCCATTTTGAGTTGATTTTAGTGTACGGTGAGAGGTATGGATCTAGTTTCATTCTCCTGCATATCGATATCCAGTTATCCCAGCACCACTTGCTGAAGAGGCAATCCCTTCCCCAGTGAATAGGCTTGGTGCCTTTGTCAAAGATCAGATGGCAGTAAGTGTGTGGGTTGATTTCTGGATTCTCTATTCTATTCCATTGGTCAGTGTGTCTGTTTTTATGCCAGTACCATACTGTTTTGGTAATTATAGCTTTGTAGTATAGCTTAAAGTCAGGTAGTGTTATGCCTCCAGCTTTATTTTTTTTGCTGAGCATTGCTTTGGCTATTCGTGGTCTTTTATTGTTCCATATAAATGTCTGAATACTTTTTTCCATTTCTGAGAAAAATGTCTTTGGAATTTTGATGGGGATTGCATTGAATTTGTATATCACTTTGGGTAGTATGGACATTTTCACTATGTTGATTCTTCCAATCCAAGAGCATGGAATATCTTTCCATCTTCTTGTATCCTCTCTAATTTCTCTCAGCAGTGGTTTGTAGTTCTCATTATAGAGATTTTTCACCTCCTTCGTTAACTCAATTCCTAAGTATTTTATTTTTTTGGTGGCTATTGTAAATGGGCAGGCTTTCTTGATTTCTCCTTCTGCATGTTCACTATTGGAGAAAAGAAATGCTACTGATTTTTGTGTGTTGATTTTGTATCCTGCTACTGTGCTGAAATCATTTATCAATTCCAACAGTTTTTTTGTAGAGGTTTTAGGCTGTTCGATATATAGGATCATGTCATCTGCAAACAGGGACAGTTTGACTTCATCTTTTCCAATCTGGATGCCCTTTATTTCCTTCTCTTCTCTGATTGCTCTGGCTAGTACTTCCAACACTATGTTGAATAGGAGTGGTGAGAGTGGGCATCCTTGTCTAGTGCCTGTTCTTAAAGGAAAAGCTTTCAGCTTTTCCCCATTCAGGATGATATTGGCAGTGGGTTTGGCATATATGGCTTTAATTATGTTGAGATACTTTCCCTCTATACCTAACTTATAGAGGGTCTTTGTCATGAATGAGTGCTGAACTTTATCAAATGCTTTTTCAGCATCTATAGAGATGATCATATGGTCCTTGTGTTTGAGTTTATTAATATGGTGTATCACATTTATTGATTTGCGTATGTTGAACCAACCTTGCATCCCTGGGATGAATCCCACTTGATCGTGATGAATAATTTTTCGTATGTGTTGCTGTATTCTGTTTGCTAGTATTTTAGTGAGGATTTTTGCATCTATATTCATCAAGGATATTGGCCTGTAGTTTTCTTTTTTGGTTATATCTTTACCTGGTTTTGGTATCAGGATGATGTTTGCTTCATAGAATGAGTTTGGGAGATTTGCGTCCATTTCAATCTTTTGGAATAGTTTGTAAAGAATCGGTGTCAATTCCTCTTTGAATGTTTGGTAAAATTCTGCTGTGAATCCATCTGGTCCTGGGCTTTTCTTTGTTGGGAGCCTTCTGATAACAGCTTCAATCTCCTTTATTGTTATTGGTCTGTTCAAATTTTCTACGTCTTCACGGTTCAGTTTTGGGAGCTTGTGTGTGTCCAGAAATTTATCCATTTCCTCCAGATTTTCAAATTTGTTGGCGTATAGTTGTTTATAGTAGTCTCGAATGATTCCTTGTATTTCAGATGAATCAGTTGTAATATCGCCTTTTTCATTTCTAATTTTTGTTATTTGAGTCTTCTCTCTTCTTTTTTTTGTTAGCCATGCTAATGGTTTGTCAATTTTATTTATCTTTTCAAAAAACCAACTTTTTGATTCGTTGATCTTTTGAATTGTTTTTTGGTTTTCAATTTCATTCAGTTCTGCTCTGATCTTAATGATTTCTTTCCGTCTGCTAACTTTAGGATTGGATCGTTCTTGTTTTTCTAGTTCTTTAACGTGAAGTGTTAGGTTGTTCACTTGCCATCTTTCCATTCTTCTGAAGTGAGCATTTAATGCAATAAATTTTCCCCTCAATACTGCTTTTGCAGTATCCCACAGGTTTTGGTATGATGTATCATTGTTTTCATTAGTTTCAATAAACTTTTTGATTTCCTGCTTGATTTCTTCTTGGACCCATATGTCATTAAGTAGAATGCTGTTTAATTTCCATGTGTTTGTATAGTTTCCAGAGTTTTGTTTGTTATTAATTTCTAGTTTTAATCCATTGTGGTCTGAGAAGATACATGGGATAATTCCAATTTTTTTGAATTTATTGAGACTTGATTTGTGACCTAATATGTGATCTATCCTGGAGAATGATCCATGTGCTGATGAGAAGAATGAATATTCTGAGGTTGTTGGGTGGAATGTTCTGTAGATATCTGCCAATTCCAATTGGTCTAGAGTCTTGTTTAGATCTTGTGTTTCTCTACTGATTCTTTGCCTAGATGATCTGTCTAATATTGACAGTGGAGTGTTCAGGTCCCGTGCTATTATGGTATTAGTGTCTATTTCCTTCTTTAGGTCTAATAGAGTTTGTTTTATAAATCTGGCTGCTCCAACATTGGGTGCGTACATATTTATGATTGTTATGTCTTCTTGATGGATCAGTCCTTTTATCATTAAGTAGTGTCCCTCATTGTCTCTTTTTATGGTTTTTAGTTTAAAGTCTATTTTGTCAGATATAAGAATAGCCACTCCAGCTCGTTTTTCTTTTCTGTTTGCATGGTAAATCTTTTTCCATCCTTTCACTCTTAGTCTGTGTGAATCTTTATGGGTGAGGTGGGTCTCTTGTAGGCAGCATATAGTTGGGTCCTGCTTTTTGATCCAGTCAGCAAGTCTGTGTCTTTTAATTGGGAAATTTAAGCCTTTAACATTAAGAGTTGTTATTGAAAGGTGTTGATTTATTCCTGGCATTTTATTGGTTGTTTGGTTGTCTTAGGTGTCTTTTGTTCCTTGCTTTCTGATTTACTGTTTGGTTTCTTTGTTTGTTGGTTCCTTAGGTTGTAGATAGTGTTTTTGTTAGCTTGTTTTCTCTTCATGAATGCCATTTTTATTGTACTAGCGGGTTTAGATTTTTCTTAGGTTTTTATGGCAGTGGTAGTTATTTTTCAGGAACCAAACCCAGTACTCCCTTGAGGATTTCTTGTAAGGGTGGTCTTGTGGTAGTGAACTCCCGCAGTTTTTGTTTGTCTGAGAAATATACTATTTGCCCCTCATTTCGGAAGGATAGCCTTGCAGGGTAGAGTATTCTTGGCTGGCAATCTTTGTCTTTTAGTATTTTGAAAATATCATCCCATTCCTTTCTAGCTTTAGGGTTTGTGATGAAAAGTCTGATGTTAACCTGATTGGGGCTCCCTTATAGGTGATTTGACGCTTCTCTCTTGCAGCTTTTAAGATTCTCTCTTTGTCTCTGAGTTTTGCCAATTTGACTATGACATGTCTTGGAGAAGGCCTTTTTGGGTTGAATACGTTTGGAGATCGTTGAGCTTCCTGGATCTGAAGATCTGTGATTTTTCCTATACCTGGGAAGTTTTCTGCCACTATTTTGTTGAATATGTTTTCAATGGAATCTCCATTTTCCTCCCCTTCTGGAATACCCATGACTTGGATATTTGAGCGCTTGAGGTTGTCTGATATCTCTCTCAGATTTTCTTCCATGTCCTTGATTCTTTTTTCTTTCTTTTTGTCTGCTTGTGTTATTTCAAACAGCCCATCTTCAAGTTCAGAGGTTCTCTCTTCAACTCCGACAAGCCTGCTGGTTAAACTCTCTGTTGTGTTTTTTATTTCGCTGAATAACTTCTTCAGTTCAGCAAGTTCTGCTACATTTTTTTTCAGGACATTGATTTCCTTGTATATTTCCTCTTTCAGATCCTGTATACTTTTCCTCATTTCATCATGATGTCTAGCTGAGTTTTCTTGTATCTCATTCAATTTCCTTAGAATTATCACTCGAAATTCCTTGTCAGTTATTTCAAGGGCTTCTTGTTCTATAGGATCTAGAGTATGAGATTTATTAATTTTTGGTGGTGTACTTTCTTGATTTTTTGTATTTCTGGTGTCTTTTTTTTGGTGTTTATTCATTGTGGCAGGGGGTTTCACAATCCACCGGTTTAAGACTAATGACTAACTAGGATGTTGCTGTGGTTGCCAATTTGGTATGGCTCCCGCC
Organism: Cynocephalus volans; assembly: GCF_027409185.1. Taxonomy (NCBI): domain Eukaryota; kingdom Metazoa; phylum Chordata; class Mammalia; order Dermoptera; family Cynocephalidae; genus Cynocephalus; species Cynocephalus volans. The sequence goes on from NC_084462.1 coordinate 51,822,928, forward strand.
GTGACTGCTCAGTTGGCCTCTAGTGTCTTGTGTGTGTGGTTGCCTCGGGTCTTGGGCTTCTCCGGGGAGCCACCTTTCTGGTCAGCTTGGACTCTGCTAGGCTGGTGTATCACGTACCACAGGGTGTGTGATCTCTGTTGAGCTTTCACTTTCTGTACAGGACTTCTCCCCGTTCCGTGTGCTCTGGCCCAGGCTGTTAGATCGTGCAGTGGCGACCCCACCAGGTGTGTGGTTTCTGTCGAGTCTCCGCCTCCCTGGCCGCACGTCTCCCCCCTCTGTGCACACTGTGCTGGGCTGGGGTGTGTCTTCTGCACCCCTCGTCTATCAGCTGGGCCTTCAAGACCCTGCTCAGCACCGCCTCGCCCAGGAAGTCTACCAGGTTTCTGCTAGGCACAGACGACCGGTCTCTCTGGGTGCCTTTGTAGCACTGTGTAGATCTTTCTCGGGTCTGGTTCACCTTTGTATCCCCCCGGTATAAACCGAGTCTTGTGCCTGCCTGCAGCCTGCTCTCCGGCAGGTTCAAGCGGACCTGGGGACTCTCCTACCACACTATTCCCAACCAGAAATTCGTTAGGCTTTTTCCCAAACTGGTGGTCGCAGAGATGGTATCTGCCTCCCAGTAACAGGAAGTTTACCGGGGCCGGAGTCCAGGGTGTGGTGGAGTGACAGTCGGCCCGCCCGTACTTCCTAGCCCTCCCAACACTGGTCGGGACGCCCCACACCCCCAGCCCCGCCAGAGAACCGCGGAGGGAGTGGGAGAGGAGGCCGGCCCGCAGGGTCCGGAAAGCCCCGCGCCAGGCCAAGCGAATGGGCTCAGTGATGGCCGAGCAGGGCGGAGCTGCCCGCACCTGGGAAAATGGAGGCAGCACCGGGGCGGTGAGTGGCCTGGTGGTGCAGGTGGGAGCCGCGTGGGCATCCACCCCCCGAACAGAGCTGTTCCAGGGATCACTCACAGTGCTGTGCCAGGTCGGGCGCTCGCTCTGTCTCTGGTTTGTTGCCTTCCGTGTTCTCGGCGCTGCCGCCTCGGGCTGTTCAGTCGCGGCGCCGCTCGGGCGCTCCCAGGAATCTTCTTTAATGCCGGCCTGAAACCTCAAATCCTGAATAGGGCAGCTGGCCGTCTTCAGTGCGGCCCCAGTCTCTGGGATCCTGGCTGCATCCACAGCAGCCCTGGCGCCATGTTCCCTGTTTCAAGACTTGCTTTTGCAGCTAAGAATCAGTTCTTTTCCTGCTCCACACTTCAAAGCTGTTGCCTGTAAATGAGGCAGCCTCTCCTGCCGGGGACAAAGTGGCGTTGAGCCCCCACGACCGGCCAGCAGCAGCAGTCCTCCCTTAAGAGATGGCCAGAGGAAGGTCCACAAGTTTCCCGGCTGCCTGAGGCCCAGTGGCCACCTTTTCCACCTCAGCTACTCCGCGCCAGCCACCGCAGCCGCCGCCATCTTGAAACTCTAACAGTTCTCTTGTTTAGCTGATCAATCCTAGATTAAATGTGATGTTTTTTCAGGGAAGAGACTGGGGAAAGAGCACAAGTATTATGACCTTAACTCTGGGTTGCCATCCTTGGGTTGGTTCCTAAAATCAAAGCTGAAGCCCTGGTTCTACCTCCAAACACTTATATGACCTTGGACAAGTCACTGAATCTCTCTAAGTCCTTCTATCCTCACTTAAAAACAAAACTAAAAATGAGAGAGGACTAATGCCTACCTGAAGGATGCTGCTGCTCTGTGCTCATTCATTCAAGTTTTTTTGTTTGTTTGTTTTGTTTTGTTTTGTTTTTGTTTTACTCAATAAATCCTTTTATGCCCCTGGGTCATAAAGACCTATATACAGACTTATAGTTCCTCCTAAAGTTTTTAAGGTTATGTGATTCACATTTAATCCACTTGGAATTGATATTTTATATATATATATATGTATATATATGGTCAGGATTTAATCATTTTTCTGTATAGATATGCATTGCCCAATACCTTTTTTTTTTTCAGGTTGCCTCCCTGTGGGCTTTCGTTTATTTATTTCTTTTATTTTTTATTTATTTATTTATTTATTTTAATTTTATTTTCTCAATATACAATATGGTTGATTATTGTGGCCCATTACCGAAACCTCCCTCCCTCCTCCCTCTCCTCCTTCCCACCCAACAATGTCCTTTCTGTTTGCTTGTCGTATCAACTTCAAGCAATTGTAGTTGTTCTGTCTTCTTACCACCCCCCTGCCCGGTTTTTTTGTGTGTGTGAGTGTGTGTCTGTGTGTGAATTTATTTATTTATTTTTAGCTCCCACCAATAAGTGAGAACATGTGGTATTTCTCTTTCTGTGCCTGACTTGTTTCACTTAATATAACTCTCAAGGTCCATCCATGTTGTTGCAAATGGCAGTATTTCATTCGTTTTTATAGCTGAGTAGTATTCCATTATGTAGATATACCACATTTTCCGTATCCACTCATCCGATGATGGACATTTGGGCTGGTTCCAACTCTTGGCTATTGTAAAGAGTGCTGCGATGAATATTGGGGAACAGGTATACCTTCGACTTGATGATTTCCATTCCTCTGGGTATATTCCCAGCAGTGGGATAGCTGGGTCATATGGTAGATATATCTGCAATTGTTTGAGGAACCTTGATACCATTTTTCATAGTGGCTGCACCATTTTGCAGTCCCACCAACAATGTATCAGAGTTCCTTTTTCTCCGCAACCTCACCAGCATTTATCGTTCAGAGTCTTTTGGATTTTAGCCATCCTAACTGGGGTGAGATGGTATCTCAGTGTGGTTTTGATTTGCATTTACCTGATGCCGAGTGATATTGAGCATTTTTTCATATGTCTGTTGGCCATTTGTATATCTTCCTTACAGAAGTGCCTGCCTAGCTTTTTTGCCCATTTTTTAATTGGGTTGCTTGTTTTTATCTTGTAAAGTTGTCTGAGTTCCTTGTATATTCTGGATACTAATCCTTTGTCAGATGTATATTTTGCAAATATTTTCTCCCACTCTGTTGGTTGTCTTTTAACTCTGTTAATTGTTTCTTTTGCTGTGCAGAAGCTTTTTAGTTTGATATAATCCCATTTGTTTATTTTTCCTTTGGTTGCTCATGCTTTTGGAGTCATATTCATGAAGTCTGTGTCCAGTCCTATTTCCTGAATTGTCTCTCCTATGTTTTCTTTAAGAAGTTTTATTGTTTCAGGATGTATGTTTAATTCTTTAATCCATTTTGAGTTGACTTTAGTGTATGGTGAAAGGTATGGGTCTAGTTTCATTCTCCTGCATATGGATATCCAGTTCTCCCAGCACCATTTGCTAAAGAGGCAGTCTCTTCCCCAGTGTATAGGCTTGGTGCCTTTGTCAAAGATCAGATGGCTGTAGGTGTGTGGGTTGATTTCTGGATTCTCTATTCTATTCCCTTGATCAGTGTGTCTGTTTTTATGCCAGTACCATACTGTTTTGGTTATTATAGCTTTGTAGTATAGTTTAAAGTCAGGTAGTGTTACGCCTCCAGCTTTATTTTTTTTGCTCAGCATTGGTTTGGCTGTGCGTGGTCTTTTGTTATTCCATATAAATTTCTGGATAGTTCTTTCCATTTCTGAGAAAAACGCCATTGGAATTTTGATGGGGATTGCATTAAATTTGTATATCACTTTGGACAGTATGGACATTTTCACTATGTTGATATTTCCAATCCACGAGCATGGGATATCTTTCCATCTTCTTGTTTCCTCTCTAATTTCTCTTAGCAGTGGTTTGTAGTTCTCATTATAGAGATTTTTCACATCCTTACTTAACTCAATTCCTAAGTATTTTATTTTTGGGGGGGCTATTGTAAATGGGCAGGCTTTCTTGATTTCTCTTTCTGCATGTTCACTATTGGAGAATAGAAATGCTACTGATTTTTGTGTGTTGATTTTGTATCCTGCTACTGTGCTGAAATCATTTATCAATTCCAACAGTTTTTTTGTAGAGGCTTTAGGCTGTTTGATATATAGGATCATGTCATCTGCAAACAGGGAGTTTGACTTCATCTTTTCCAATCTGGATGCCCTTTATTTCCTTCTCTTCTCTGATTACTGTGGCTAGTACTTCCAACACTATGTTGAATAGGAGTGGTGAGAGTGGGCATCCTTGTCTAGTGCCTGTTCTTAAAGGAAAAGCTTTCAGCTTTTCCCCATTCAGGATGATATTGGCAGTGGGTTTGTCATATATGGCTTCAATTATGTTTAATTATACCTAACTTATAGAGGGTCTTTGTCATGAATGAGTGCTGAACTTTATCAAGTGCTTTTTCAGCATCTATAGAGATGATCATATGGTCCTTGTGTTTGAGTTTATTAATATGGTGTATCACATTTATTGATTTGCGTATGTTGAACCAACCTTGCATCCCTAGGATGAATCCCACTTGATCGTGGTGAATAATTTTATGTATGTGTTGCTGTATTCTGTTTGCTAGTAGTTTAGTGAGGATTTTTGCATCTATATTCATCAAGGATATCAGCCTGTAGTTTTTCTTTTTTGGTTATATTTTACCTGGTTTTGGTATCAGGATGATGTTTGCTTCATAGAATGAATTTGGGAGATTTGCATCTGTTTCAATCTTTTGGGATAGTTTGTAAAGAATCGGTGTCAATTCCTCTTTGAATGTTTGGTAAAATTCTGCTGTGAATCCATCTGGTCCTGGGGTTTTCTTTGTTGGGAGCTTTCTGATAACAGGTTCAATCTCCTTTATTGTTACTGGTTTGTTCAGATTTTCTACATCTTCCTGGCTCAGTTTTGGGAGCTTGTGTGTGTCCAGAAATTTATCCATTTCCTCCAGGTTTTCAAACTTGTTGGCATATAGTTGTTTATAGTAGTCTCGAATGATTCCTTGTATTTCAGATGAATCAGTTGTAATATCGCCTTTTTCATTTCTAATTTTTGTTATTTGAGTCTTCTCTATTCTTTTTTTTTTGTTAGCCATGCTAATGGTTTGTCAATTTTCTTTCTCTTTTCTAAAAAACAGCTTTTTGATTCATTGATTTTTTGTATTGTTTTCTAGGTTTCAATTTCATTCAGTTCTGCTCTGATCTTAATGATTTCTTTCTGCCTGCTAACTTTAGGTTTGGATTGTTCTTGTTTTTCTAGATCTTTAAGGTGAAGTGTTAGGTTGTTCACTTGCCATCTTTCCATTCTTCTGAGGTGAGCATTTAATGCAATAAATTTCCCCCTTAGTACTGCTTTTGCAGTATCCCACAGGTTTTGGTATGATATATCATTGTTTTCATTAGCTTCAAGAAATTTTTTGATTTCCTGCCTGATTTCTTCTTGGACCCATATGTCATCAAGTAGAATGCTGTTTAATTTCCATGTGCTTGTATAGTTTCCAGAATTTCGTTTGTTATTGATTTCTAGTTTTAATCCATTATGGTCTGTGAAAATACATGGGATAATTCCAATTTTTTTGAATTTTTTGAGACTTGATTTGTAACCTAATATGTGATCTATCCTGGAGAATTGTCCATGTGCTGATGAGAAGAATGAATATTCTGAGGTTGTTGGATGGAATGTTCTGTAGATATCTGCCAATTCCAATTGGTCTAGAGTGTTCTTTAGATCTTGTGTTTCTCTGCTGATTCTTTGCCTAGATGATCTGTCCAATATTGACAATGGCGTGTTCAGGTCCCCTGCTATTATGGTATTAGTGTCTATTTCCTTCTTTACTTCTAATAGAGTTTGTTTTATAAATTTGGCTGCTCCAACATTGGGTATGTACATATTTATGATTGTTATGTCTTCTTGATGGATCAGTCCTTTTATCATTAAGTAGTGTCTCTCATTGTCTCTTTTTATGGTTTTTAGTTTAAAGTCTACTTTGTCAAATATAAGAATAGCTACTCCAGCTCGTTTTTCTTTTCTGTTTGCTTGGTGTAACTTTTTCCATCCTTTCACTCTTAGTCTGTGTGAATCTTTATGGGTGAGGTGGGTCTCTTGTAGGCAGCATATAGTTGGGTCCTCCTTTTAAATCCAGTCAGCCAGTCTGTGTCTTTTGATTGGGGAATTTAAGCCTTTTACATTAAGAGTTGTTATTGAAAAGTGTTGATTTATTCCTAGCATTTTATTGATTGTTGTTTGGTTGTCTTAGGTGTCTTTTGTCCTTTCTTTCTGATTTACTGTTTGGTTTCTGTGTTTGTTGGTTCCTTAGGTTGTAGATAGCATTTTTGTTTGTTTGTTTTCTCTTCATGAATGCCATTTTTATTATACTAGTGGGTTTTGATTTTTCTTGGGTTTTTTGGCAGTGGTAGTTATTTTTCAGGACCCAAACCCAGGACTCCCTTGAGAATTTCTTGTAAGGGTGGTCGTGTGGTAGTGAACTCCCGCAGTTTTTGTTTGTCTGAGAAATATACTATTTGCCCTTCATTTCAGAAGGATAGCCTTGCAGGGTAGAGTATTCTTGGCTGACAATCTCTGCCTTTTAGTATTTTGAATGTATCATCCCATTCCTTTCTGGCTTTTAGGGTTTGTGATGTAAAGTCTGATGTTAGCCTGATTGGGGCTCCCTTATAGGTGATTTGACGCTTCTCTCTTGCAGCTTTTAAGATTCTCTCTTTGTCTTTGAATTTTGCCAATTTGATTATAACATGTCTTGGAGAAGACCTTTTTTGGTTGAATACATTTGGAGATCGTTGAGCTTCCTGGATCTGAAGATCTGTGATTTTTCCTATACCTGGGAAGTTTTCTGCCACTATTTTGTTGAATATGTTTTCAATGCAATCTCCGTTTTCCTCCCCTTCTGGAATACCCGTGACTCAGATATTTGAGTGCTTAAGGTTGTCTGATATCTCTCTCAGATTTTCTTCAATGCCTTTGATTCTTTTTTCTTTTCTTTTCTTTTCTTTTTTTTTTTTTTTTTTTTTTTTTTTTGGACTGCTTGTGTTATTTCAAAGAGCCCATCTTCAAGTTCAGAGGTTCTCTCTTCAACTTTGACAAGCCTGCTGGTTAAACTCTCCGTTGTGTTTTTTATTTCACTGAATAACTTCTTAAGTTCGGCAAGTTCTGCTACATTTTTTTTCAGGGCATTGATTTCCTTGTACATTTCCTCTTTCAGGTCCTGTATACTTTTCCTCTTTCATCATGATGTCTAGCTGAGTTTTCTTGTATCTCATTCAGTTTCTTTAGAATTATCATGCGAAACTCTTTGTCAGTCATTTCAAGGGCTTCTTGTTCTATAGGACCTAGAGCTTGAGATTTATTATCTTTTGGTGGTGTACTTTCTTGATTTTTTGTATTTCTGGTATCTTTTCTTTGATGTTTATTCATTGTGGCAGGGGGTTTCACAGTCCACATTCAGATGAAATGAGCAGAGTATCTTCTGTTCCACTGGGCAGTCTGATGAACACAAGCAGACCAGCTCTCTTAGGGCGAGTTGGTGGGAGCAGCTGGCTGGTAAATGTCCTTCAGTCAGGTCAGGTCCCAAGGAGGAGTTGGGTGGTAGGGTGTACAAATGCAGTCCTTGGGGTCCTGGGGCTTTGGCTTGAGGAGATATTGTTGGGGCGCCTGGGTCTGGAGGGCTCTGATGTTCGGGTGAGGAGGGGCTGCCGCCGCAGCCACCGCTGCTCCGGTGCCGGTACGGTTCCTGCTGCAGCCGCTGAGCCCTTCACGGCAATATCCTCACGGGCCGGCGGTGGGGGGTCTTTGTCCCCCTTCCCGGGGGAAGCGGCACCCTTCTCGGGAGCGGGGCTCAGGCGATGCCGGCGGATTTTCTTCACTCAACGAGCAGAGCATCCAACATGGCGCTGCGGCCGCCTCCCTTGTTTATATGATTGAACAAATGAAACCAACCTGGTTTATCTGTGCTATGGTTACACCTCCGGAGCTACGCAGACCGTGGCAGCGATCAATCCACGCACGCAGGCTCCAAGCTCACACACTCGGAGAAGTCACAGTAGTGGCAGTGGCTGCAGCGGCGGCAACAACTCCCGTGTCTCGGCCACCGCCATCTTCGAAATCCCCCGGGGCTTTCAAAAGAAAAAAGTTCTTGCTTGCCACCGTTGAAGATGAACCACAAGAGACACCGCAGGTTGTTTGGCAGGTACATCTACTCAGTCTTGTCATTCTTCAGACACACTGTTTGGAGAAATCATACCCTCTACGAGGAGAAATCTCAGGAAGAGGTCGGGGTCCACCCAAGCTAAACCAGGAGGTTCATTCAAGTTTTCAGCAAGAAATTACAGCTCAATGTGATAACTGCAATAATGACTATGAAAAAAAATCTGTGGCAGAAAGAAGAAGGAGCAATCAATTCTGTCTGGAGGAGTCAGGTCGGCTGCTCAGGGAAGGCAGATTAGAACTCGGAAGACTCATCAAGTCAACCATGAAAAGGCATCGACTTGAGAAAAGCAGGAAATAACAAAAGCCAGGTTGTTCAGAATTCAGAGAAAGAGACCTGGGCTCTGTGGATGGAACCTCCCACAAGAGGAGCTGTGGGAGCAGAGACTGCAGGCAGTTAGGCTGGACCCAGATTATGCACATTTGGAATCGAATGAGAAACTGCACTGGGAAGCACATTCTAAATTGCAACATGAAAGCAAACATCTGCTGTTACTATTACTTCTTTTCCTCTTTCCTTCCTAAATCTGCTTAATGCTGCTGAGAAGGCCAAATTCTCCCATCACGGTTTCACAAGGGAACACTTTGAAGTTTTCAGACCTGAGCTCGAACCTGGGCTCCATATACTCACCATGTGACACATTCCAGAACCTCAATTTACCCATCGTAAAGCTGGGGATAATAATGCCTACTCTGCAAAAATCTTATGGGCATTAGAGATAGTTATATAAAATGCCTGGCACATTCCAGGTGGTCATAAATAGTAGCTATTAATGTATTTTGATGAGAGATAATGCATCTGAAGTGCCACGATCAATGCCTGGCACAGAGGAGGTGTTCATAAATCCCCATCACTTCCTCAGAGGTGAGAAGTGCAGTCTCTTGGTTAACATTATTTGAGAAGAGTTCAGAATTCTACTTCCTCTAACAATTCTCTACATCTGAAATTCCCACTCTTGATCATTCAGCAGGTTATGAAAAAACTTTTCCAAAGCTGGTTTACAGGCCAAATAGTTCTGTGGTCTGAATATGCATTAGAAATACACACACACACACACACACACACACACGCACATGTACAAACAGCCATGCAGCACTTTCCAACCTTATGTGACCATAGACCACTTTCCTCTGTAGAGCCAAACTCAGTTGGGGAAAAGGCAGTTTTTAAGGTTTTATCTGCAAGAGGCCCCTGTTAACATTCAGGCATATTATCCAAGAGGAGATGAAATTTGAGCACATTATTAACATTAGTAGCAGCAATAATAATATGTACAATTTGGTGTCTTCTATATGCTAGAATGTTGCATGCATTATCTCATTTAATCGATGTTCATTAAGGTCGTAAGGTAATAATAGCCACACTCAGAACACTGTGTGCCAGGAACTCCTCCAAGTACATACATAATCCTGTAGTTCTTAAAACAATCCTATGAGGTAGGTGCCACTATTATCCACAGATTAAAGGTGAGGAAATGAAGGCAGAGAGAGGTTAAGTAATTTTTCCAAGGTGACAGCATCTAAGTGTCTAAGCCGGGTGTCAGCCCAGGCAGTCTCCAGAGCCCATGCTCTTAACCACTGTGTTATTTATCTGTCTCTTCAGGGACCCCTTGCTGGGTATGTACAGTGGGGCATAGAAATAGAACAAAGAGACATTTCACAGAGAAATACAAAGATGCTCAAGAAAAACATGATAAATACTCAGGTCATCATCTGAGACTCTTCGAACAAGATATGCCTGGGCAAACCTAAGATATGGTATCATTACATCTGGAGAGCTAGTTATTAAGCAGTAGACAGTTCAGGATACACAGTGAGCCGGTTTCATTTGCAGAGAACCCTGGGAAGTTCACTAGAAAGTTTTTTTCATTAAACAATTCTAAACAAAAGAAGTTCCTTTCCCTGCCTGAACTGAACTCCTCGCTTGACATGGATCCTCTTGAGTCTAGCCATGGAACAGGTCTCAGCAAGAGTGGCTTGCCATATGGGCCCCAAAGAGACCAATAGCTTGATGACAAAACCATCCCTAACTGGACTAAACCTGCCCAGGTAGCGGGGCCCACCTGCTGCTGATTGCCCTTGTTTAGCTGTGTCTTCATTAAACCAATTCTAGGTCTGCTTCACTTACTAGTTTTAAATTTAACAAATGAGCTCATACAGTTCCTCCATCGAATTTACAAAGCCACAGATTCAGTCCTATGTCTGGCTGAAATATTTTAAACCATAAAATCAACTCGGTGGGGCTGGAGCCTGGTGCAGTGTGTTATTGACACTGACGGCACCTGCAGATGGCTTTGTTCATCCTTCTTCAGGCAGCAGTCACACTATAGACCATGATGGACTTTATTACTTTTCCAGTATGCTTACTTGTCTTCTCAGGGAAGAGAGGATTTGCAGGAGCTTGAGAGCCCCCATGACCTAAGATCCCCCCTGCCAGCATCACTCAGCAGGTGCCAATGCTCTGAAACCAACAGGACACCAGCTCAGGTAAGAGATGCTCAGCTTGAGACCTCAAAACCTCTGCATGAAATAATTTATCCCATAGTAGTCCAGCCAAATGACAGACTATTGCCAACCACAGGAAAGGATTAATGGGAAAATGGTGTAGAAGTGTAAGACAATTTTTTGATGTAAAAAAAATTCAAATAGCAAAATTCAGAGTGGCCACACACTGTGGATGCAAATGGGCAAAAGTTTTTATACAAGTGGAACATAGCCGGAAACATAATAGGAACATAACAGACATACTAGGCAAAAATCCATTAGTGTACCAGCATGTTAGGAAAAGATTTTTTTTAAATCGTTGCACACTTTTTAATTTTATCAATTTGAACAACGTTGTATAAGATTTTGAACACAAAAGAATCACCTTATCCACGGTAGCTTTTGTGAAGGAAGTTAATAGCCATTGATTATTTATGGCATGTCGAGGGATGTACATATAATATTGCAGTTAACCCTCACAACAAATTTACAAGGTGAATAGTATTGTTTCCTTCTTTCAAATAACACAGGTAACTTGCTAGTCGATGACTACAATAGACTGAGTTATGATTCCAAATGTTTGCTCCCTCCCCAAGAGTAGGATCTGTATCCTTTGCCATGTAACTCTGCAGTACCTCTTTGACTCTGGGTTTAGCTATAGGACTTGTTTTGGCTGATAGGAGGATAGTAGATGGGATGCAAACAGAGGCTTAGAACGTGCCTTGCAGTTGAACTTGCTCTCTTGCCCCTCCGCCATCACTAGGCTAGACTTCTGGCCCCTTGAAGATGCATGAAGCCAAGCCACCACAGCTGAGCCAAGCCTGGCTCCATCTACCCCCACCCACCCAGCCCCAGTGCTAAACCACCAATACGTGAGCTAAGCTCAACTTTATCGCTGTCTACCACTGCAATTTTCTGATTGGTTGTTAATTGGCATTATTGTGGTCAAGGTTAACTGAAACAATGACTAAGTCAGAATTCAAAGCCAGACCCCAAAATCCACAGTCTTTTTTCTGTGCCAAGCTACCACAGAGTCAAAATCACACTTGATATGTATGAAATTGGGCTGAACCAAAAGGGATATGGAACAAATTAATCTTTGTCATCCTTTCTCTTATTCCACTGTGATATCTCATAAACATTCAAATTGGGCTGGTCCATGCCCTACAAATAATGATAAAGTCTGTTAAACCCATTCCAATATAAGTCTTGCCCCAGTCTCCTAAAATTGGGCTAGACATGGTTGGGAATAAATTCTACGTAGAAATGTCTGCTGTTAGATAAACAGAATTATAGTTGTTAAAGATTTAGCAGGGAGATGGTTGAATAGGGAAATAACTAAATAAATGGTGACACATCCAAACAATGAAATACTACCCTCTATTTTATATACAAAAAACTAAATATGTATACATGTATTTGCTTATTTTTGCATGAGCATGGAGAAAAGTATGGAAAACTACACACCAAACTGTTATATTGGTTACCACAGGGTAGATGGAGAGGACAGTTGTGATGAAAGATTATCAGCATTAAATTTACACATCTTTATATTATTTCACTTGTTAACAACAATCTCATATACATTTTTAAAATCTATTTATTTTTAACTCACACATAATAATTGTACATATTTATGGGGTACAGTGTGATACATCAATGCATGTATACAATGTATAATAATCAAATTGAGATCATTAGCATATCCATCACCTCATACATTTATCATTTCTTTGTGCTGCAAACATTCAAAACCCTCTCTTCTGGCTATTTTGAAATATACAATGCATTATTGTTAACTGTAGTCACCCTACTGTGCAATAGAGCAATAGAACTTATTCCTCCTAACTGTACCCATTGACCAATGTCTCCCCACCCACCCCTTTTATTTTTTCAGCCTTTATTTATTTGAATATTTTTTTCTCCTTTCTCTCTGTCCTCTTTCTGGTACTTCCATTATACATACGTTGGTGAACTTGATGGTCTCCCACAAGTTCTGTTTCTTTCTTTTTTTTTTTTTAATTTTATTTTGTCGATATACAATGTGGTTGATTATTGTGGCCCATTACCGAAACCTCCCTCCCTCCTCCCTCTCCTCCCTCCCACCCAACAATGTGCTTTTTGTTTGCTTGTGCTATCAACTTCAAGGAATTGTAGTTGTTATGTCTTCTTCCCCCCCACCCCGGTTTTTTTTTTTGTGTGTGTGTGTGTGTGTGTGTGTGTGTGTGTGTGTGAATTTATTTATTTATTTTTAGCTCCCACCAATAAGTGAGAACATGTGGTATTTCTCTTTCTGTGCCTGACTCGTTTTACTTAATATAATTCTCTCACGGTCCATCCATGTTGTTGCAAATGGCAGTATTTCATTCGTTTTTATAGCTGAGTAGTATTCCATTGTGTAGATGTACCACATTTTCCGTATCCACTCATCTGATGATGGACATTTGGGCTGGTTCCAAGTCTTGGCTATTGTAAAGAGTGCTGCGATGAACATTGGGGAACAGGTATACCTTCGACTTGATGATTTCCATTCCTCTGGGTATATTCCCAACAGTGGGATAGTTGGGTCATATGGTAGATCTAGCTGCAATTGTTTGAGGACCCTCCATACCATTTTCCATAGAGGCTGCACCATTTTGCAGTCCCACCAACAAAGTATGAGAGTTCCTTTTTCTCCGCAACCTCGCCAGCATTTATCGTTCAGAGTCTTTTTCTGAGGTTCTGTTCATTTTCTTCGTTCTTTTTACTCTCTGCTCTTCATCTTGCATGGTCTCTGTTGGTCTATCTTTGAGTTTGGTAATTCTTTTTTCTGCCACTTCAAATTAACGGTTGAGCCTCCCTAGTGAATGTTTTATGTTAGTTATGTACTTTTCAACCCCAGAAGTTCCATTTGGTTCTGTTTTATAATTTCTATTTCTTTACTCGTATTCTCTATTTGATACAACACTGTCATCCTACCTTCCTTTACTTTTTTAATCACGGTTTCCTTTTGTTCTGTGAACATATTTACATAATGGCTATGTTGAAGTCTTTTGCTTTTAAATATGACATCTCACAAGCAATTTCTACTGCCTTCTTTTTCTCTGGTGAATGGGTCATACTGTTTCTTTATATGCCTCATAATGCTTTATTGGAAACTGGACATTTTAAATAATATACTGTAGCAGCTCTGGGCACTGGTATCCTCCTCCAAGGTTTTTTGTTATTGTTATTGTTATTTGCTTGTTTATTTTTTAGTGACTGATTGGATTTTAGTGAAGTCTATTCCTCCTCTCCCCAGCCCCACAACGTTAATCCTCTGATGTTGCTCCTCAGGGAAGTGCACATTTGGGTATGTCCACAGTTGCCTGAGGTGACAGAGGTATTGCTAGAGTTCTCTTTCTTTCACTGATTTCTCCCAGCTGTTCAACTCTACTAAATGCCTGCTAATTATTCTATTGTTTTCAACAATTCCCTGAGGCATAAATTGCTCTGTAAACCAGTTCAATCAAATTGTGACTCCTTTGGGAGAACAATTCCTGAGGTTCATGTTGGAGATTTGTTCTGTCCCCTGGAGGGCTCCTCCCCGCTGTCTTATTCCCCAGTTCATTCCTGCAAACTAGCTGGTGTACAGTCTAGGTTGTATCATCATTAAGTCTATAAATCAGTTGCCTCTCACCACAACCTCCACTGTTCTCAGGAGCATCCTTAGGTTTGAACTCGTCCATACTCCATTGCAAATGAAGTCAGTTCCTTTGGGAAGAGATTGGGAGCTATCCGTTTATGGTGTGCTTATATCCCAGGCACGATCTCTGAGACAAAGCTCTGGAGCTGGAGGTGAGGATGCTGCAGGCTTCTTTCGCTCTAGAAGCTGAGTGCTTGAAGGAGGGCAAGGGAAGGGAGGCAGTATATGCTGCTTTCTTGGCCTGCCTCTTCTGACATGGAACCACCACCTCACAAGCTGGGGCAAGGGTGATCAGGGCCCCAGTATCCTCAACTTGCCCTGTCCCACAAAAGATATGGGAGGTTTTTCTACTCCAAATCTACTCATTTACAGATGTAAGATCTGAGGCCCAAAGTCAGAAGTTCAAGGTCACACAACTAGTTAGGTCTATTTACACCCATGTCTATTTATACCCATGTCTATTTATATTCAAACTCATGTTCTTTTTCTTATATTACCCCTGACCATCCAGGTTCTTCTGGTGTCTTTACTCCCTTCCCTGGCCCCAAGCCCCTTTCTAGTACTATCCACACCTCTCTTGCTGTTGGATAACATGGCCCAGAATTTCCCTTACTCTTCTGCTCCTTCTTATCCCAGGGGACCTACAGCAACTTAATAGGCCCAACAATACTACCAGTCCATATAAAATGATACCAGTCTTAACTGTACACAATAAGTAGAAAGGTATTAAAATTAATAAATTTCTGTCTCAGTGCACAAGAAAATTTGCACCTGCCCTGGATAAAGGGGGATGTGATCATTATAAAGAATGTCTGCAGAGCACAGAGGATTTTTAGGGCAGTGAAAATACTCTGTATGGTCCTATAATGACAGATACATGTTATTATACATTTATCCAAACCCAAAGAATGTATAATACCAAGAGCAAATTATGGACTTTGGGTAATAATGAAGTGTCTGTCAATTAGGTTCATCAATGTACCACTCTGGTGGGGGATGTCATAATGGGGGAGGCTGTGAGGGTAAGTGGTATATGGGAAATCTCTATACCCCAATGGCCCAGGAGAGGTGCCTCAAAAGTATACAGACTGCAAATACAAACTAAAATCACACTGAAATATTATGACACCCCTATTATAATAGCGAATGTGTAAAAGAGAAGCAACATGAAGTGTTGGTGAGGATGTGGAGAAACCAGAACCGCTGGTGACAGTGTAATTTGGTACAACCTCTTTGGAGAACTGTTTGGCAGTATCTCTTAAAGCTGAGTGCATGCTAGTTCTAAAACTCAGCAATCCTACTCTGAGATATATACCCCACTGAAATGTACATACATAATTCACCAGAAGACCCATACAAGAATGTTCATAGCGGCACCACGTGTGAAAGCCAAAAATTAGAAATAACCCAAAAGCCACTGCTCCCCAGGATGCAGCCCTAGTGTGCAGGACATTCTTAGGGAGTTCTCAGGATCATCATCCCTGGGGAGAAGGAAAGGAAGCAGGATCAGGCAAAGAAAGTTGAGCCGCAATGTGGTCACAAGGCCTTGGCTGACCCCACAGGGAGCTCTGAAGCTGGGATGGCACTTCAGAGTTGTCCAAGCTGGGGTGATTCATGCTCCGATCCATCAATCAATCAGCATTGGATGTGGGCTGCCTTGGCAAAGGAGTGTGACCTCGGGCAAGGAAGCAGGGGAATTTGTCCTGCAGTCCTGGAGAGGAAGGCTAGGTGGGGCAAATCAACAGAATGGATAAACAAAGCGAAGTATATTTACCCAGTAAACAAATTGAGGTAAACTGGCCCAAGGAAATACAACGCAGTAACAAGAATAAGCAAACCAGACCATACATACTGATGAGCATATGAAGCCAGACCCAAAGAGAACATATAGTAGGATTCCATGTATATAAAGCTCGAAAACAGACACAGCAAATTCAAGATTAGAATAGTGGGTACTCTGGTAGGGGGATGGCAGTGGGAGGGACCAAAGGGGAAGCTGCTAATATTTCATCTCATCTGCGTTCAGGGGACCCCAGTGTGAGCTCCTGTGGAAAGTCATTTTAGCTGCACACATATGACTTGGGCACTTTTCTATGTGTATTTTATACTCTAATTAAAAGTTTAAAAATATAGAGAGAACCATAGGAGAAGGAGTTTCAGTTGAGTTGGAAAAAGATGGAGCAATAGAGAAAGAAAAGTAGTGAATTAGCAAATACTGTATGTAGTACAAGCAAGAGATTATTTGGATTTTGTGGCCTGGAGGCAGGAAGACATTTCATTTGCTTTGCTCCTTTCCTCCATCAGATCTCCCATGGGCTAAGCCTGGGTTGAGACAGAAAGAAGGGTGTAAAACAAGAATTAGAGTAGTCAAGGTGACCCTTCATCCTCAGGATCCATCCTTCTGTTATCACTTCGCAAAGCTCTGGCATGGCTTGGGGACCCGCCCAGGCAGGCCCGGAGGAGATGTGGCAGTTGCAGTTTTGGAGGCAGATTAAGGGAGAATGATAAAGGGAATCTTCCCATTGTCTGGCTCATCCATCCGAGTTCAACACGGTGGGAAAATATCTCCCATTAAGGGGACATTTTATTTATATGGCACAGAGACCCCACCAATGCCAGCGAAACTAAACGTCACCATATAGCCAGTGCACAGGTTTCTTTAGAATTGTTACATTCAGTCATTGCTTCCTTAATCTTATATGACTAAAGATAACTCTGCTTTGTTTGACAAAAAAGCATCTGGAGTATAGAATCTTAAAAGAGCATGTGCCCAGATGGTGGAGGTATTTAAGGAAATATAGTTTTCCAATTTGGGAATTCATAACCCCCTCTGATTTCATTTGCGTGAGTTTTCAACCCCTCTTTTTGCCTTTACACACTATTCAAGTTGCCAGGGAGTTGTGTGGTGTAGTCATGGTAACCACAACGTCTCATTATGCTACCCCCCCACACACACACACTACCCACCAACTCACTCAAACGCCAACGATCATTTATATCCTGAAAATGAGCTTAAAATAGCAAACAACAAAGTCGTATGAACCTCCACATGTTGTGTTTGTGTCACTCTATCTAATTACTATTCACACTGAGGGTAGAAAATATAAATGGGATTCAGTGGCAGATTGCTTATGGTTGAGGACTTCCTTTTTAATAGAGAAGAGAAACAGGAATTTGCATGTTCCCCTCTCTGCACGAAGGAAAGTTTAAAGAGTGCACCTCTCTGATTGTTTTCCCTTTCCTTGCAGTAATAATTACTCTTGGCTAATAATGTTGGTTTTTACAGCAGGTAATTAGTGCTTCTAACACTGTAATTGAATTTCCTGAAAGCAAAGACCTGAATTCTACAATCCGGGTCCTCATTAATTGTCCAAGACCTGAATCTCAACAGGAGGCAAGAATTCCCCTGTGTTTGTGTTATTCAGGCCACACCTGGCCAGCTCACAGGAGACTGGTTTCAGGGGAGTGTTGATATATAGATCCACACGCAGGGGCAGGAGACCAAGTCAGTGGGCAGATCTGCGAACCATATCCCAAAGCAAAGCCCTGGAGAAACAGGGAGTCTTTTGGTCTGGAGAACTTTGTGGAATTTTAAATCCCAAAGTCTGTGTTTTATGGGAAATGACCTCGGAAGAACAGAGAAACTACTGAAAAAGGAATTCATTAACCAGGAAGGTATGTGCCCCAGGCATGCGCCACCCTCCAAAGCAAAGGACGGGGCAAGTGTCACTGCGTGTTCTGAGGACCACCTGCCCCTGCTCCCCACAGTGACATGGGAGGTCAAGAAGCCCTCCTGGAAGTGCTTCCCATCTCCCCGTCATTCTCTTTTAGTGCAATGTTTTCCAAGCCTGGGTTAGTGGAGTAGAGGCTGAGAGAATGTATGTGAGAGATGTTTCTTCTTCGGGAGGGTAATTCCAGGGGGCGGGACTGAGGCAGGAAGGGTAAAAGAGAGGAAAAGCAATACCAGGATGCACTTGCATTATCTAATGGCCCTCACTCTGGGGCCACTTGATCATGTAGAATCACCTAAGTCATCACCTATCTCTGCACCATCTGCCTGGGGTAGGAAAAGGGAATTGAGGCATGTTGCCTCGGCTCCTGTACCCCTCTGGTCCAGGGTTGCACCACGGGACACAGACTCCCCTCCATTTCCCAACTGAGTGTTTGTGAGCACCATGCTGTGATGACAAAAATCCCCGAGGCAGGAAGCCACAGGCCCACACTGCAGAAAGCCTGACAAAGCCTGTGTGGATTGATTGCCATGGCAGCTACCCTTGAAATGAGGCAAAGCCACAAGGATGGGAAGCAGAGGCGGTCTCCTGTACCCCCACAGAAGAGTAGCTGCCAATCCAGGCAGAGCGGAGGTGTTCTCTGTCCCAGAATCATTGATTATTTTATTTATTTTTGCATAGTACATTTTTTTATTGGTTATGGATATTCATGACATACAAAGCTGATTGTCACCACTTGTGCCAAGATGTGATGGCCAGATCCATACTGGCAGCATGCCCATTACTACAAATTGCGATTATACCCCATGTCCTGCACCCAATTATCCCCAACCTCCCTTCCCATCCCCCTTTCCCCCACTCCACTTTGTATTCCTACGTATGTTCTCGACCTCTGGAAGTCCAACACACCACTTGGTCTTTCCTTCTTTCCTTCTCGCTTAGCTCCCACTTATGAGTGAGCACATGTGGTATTTATCCCTCTGTGCTTTGCTTATTTCACTCAGCATAAGTTTCTCCAGGCTCATCCATGTTGTTGCAAATGGGAGAATTTAAATCTTTTTTATGGCAGAGTAGTATTCCATGGTGAATACATACCACATTTTCCTTATCCAATCTTGTCCATTATCGGTTATTTCTTAAGGGTTATGGTAGTAAAGACCTGATCATCCATTTCTGACCATGAATGCAATTTCTTATTTCCTTCTCTAGAATCTTTTCCAACCATTGCAGTGTGCTTGATTTACACTCATCTGAAACTCTGCCTCCCTCAGACCTGCCAGGATCATGGGGCTGGCCCACGCCCATCACCTGGGATTCTGCACCTTTCCGTGTCTGCATTGGAGGAATCGGCTCTCTGACCCCACCATCTTCTGCTTTCCTAGAATTTCTCATGAAGGCTTCTTTCTTGCTCCTGTGTGTACCACCTGCTGTCCTCTTCTGACCTGGCCTTGTTCCAGGTCCTCTCCTCCTCCCCTTCTGTCCTCATCATTCTTTCTCTCTCCTCTTTATCCTCTTTCCTGCAGGCTAGGCTTCCCTGGGAGATATCCTATATGCAGTGCAAATCAGATCTGAGAACTTGATGCAAATGCAGTATCGATTTTTTAAGCAAGATTATGTAAATTGCAGTCTATTATTTTGCTCACCGAAATTCCTTTAACAAAAACTATGAAACTGAAGTTCTTTAATGTGAGGCAGCCCAAAAAAAGTAAATACATAAAGATCAAATTATGAAGATGTGATTCAAAATTACTCTGTTGGTGTCTCAGGCATTGCTTTCGGAATCAATGAAAACTTAACACCAGAATTTTGGAAGAGACATAATTTCTGCTAAACGTCACCCAGTCTTCCCTACATCTCTTTTCCATGGAAGAAACCCAGTTTCCTTCAGTCATTCTTTATATAGCATGTGGTCTTCTATAAAGGTTCACATTTGCACTAATTACCCATGTTTCTTAGTGCTTTCTCTAAGCTGTTAACATAGGATTTCTAATCCCTTTAAGAGTTTCACCTGGTTATTTCTGGAAGTCCACAAGGGGTGCCAAATGTTTGCATATAAATGTTTTCCTCATGTTCTCCCTGCTTTGGTTTTCCACCTTGGATGTGAGTGACCCCCACAATGCCATGTGAACATGGCCTTCCCACTTTATCACTATTGCCAAGGCTGCTGCCTCCCAGAGTTCCTCAGAGTCCCTCAGCCTGCTGCAGCCACCTCCCATGCAGGGCTCAGGTGTAAGTACAGAGAGGTGGCCTCACGACTGACCTCCAAGATGACATTGTCTTCCCCTGGCACTGTGCGTACATTTGGCCTCTGTTCTTCTCCAGCCAAAAAGAATCCTGCCATGCAAACTAATGTCAGGAACATTCGTTTCAGGAAACATGCCAGGACTCACACTGAGATAATCTCCAGGTTCCTCATCCATTCATCTTTGCTGGTTTCCTTTCTCTGCATGCTCATCTTTAGCTGTGGAACCTTCTGGAAATGGCACGATTCCTTCAGGCCAGACTTAAGAGTACCCTGATTCTTCCACTACCCTTTCTGGTGCCCTTTCTACTTGTTTGGCTCCGGAAAGAATTATTTGTACTGAATGGATATGTATAAAACATTAAACACTTTCTTCCTTAGAACTGCAAATTCAAGGAAAGATAGAGAGAGGCAACTAGTATTTATGGACATCAGATGAGGAAAAAAAAGCTCAGAGAAGTCCCTCATTTACCCAAGCTTACCCACATTATAAATGATGGAATCAGAATTTGAACCCAGCACTTTCTGACTCCAAAACTATCCCCCCACCCCTCTCTCTTTCATTCTCGCCCTCTCCCTCCTACAGCAAGCTGCTCCTTGGTTTCTCTGATTACCTTCTTTCAGTCTCCACTGATGTGGCTAAATGCAGTTTTCTGTCACTACTTTCTTGGTATCTCAGTTAAGATCTAAATATAAAACTAAATTCCATTTCCTCTGTGGATACTTGATCTTTCTTTTTTCTTTCAGTTAGCCCTGAGCCCAGATTGCCCTCTCCATTACACTTACAGATCACCTGCTACTCACTCCCTCTGCAGAAGCCACTGGTGAGGAATAAGTGTCTCCTGTCAAGTGTCTCAGAATGAAACAAGCAAACTTCACATGCCTTGTCTTTCCCAAATCCTACCAAGACTCACACACAGGAAATTCTATGTCTGTGTTTTGCTGTATATGCATTCCCGAGTGGATATTGTTCTTACTGTAGAAAGTCAAAACTTCGAGGGACCTTACAGCCATTCTATCTGCCTCTTCCATTTTAAAAATGAGGAAATTGAGGTTAAGCAACCAGCCCAAGATCCGACAGCCTTTCTCCAGATCACACAAGTTAGGGGTGGCACCAAGAACCTCAGGACTCCCACACTGAGCTTCTCTGACTGTATTTGACTGCCTTTACATGGATGACTTGTGCTGAAAAGATCTGCTCCCATGAGCCCAGCTAGGGCAGTGCCTACTTGTTTTTAATATAGTTAATGGTAGGTGCCTCCCCCCATATATGAAAGAGTTTAATCTTTTAGTAGATACCTTATGAATACATAAACCATCACTCATTTCTGCATTCTTGTTCATAAAACATGATACTCACAAATTCCCAGGCACACACACAGAAGTTTTTGCCTATATGAAATTAACCAGCAACAGTAAAAGTGAAGGACTGGTTAAATAAGCATGAGTTAAAAGCCAGCTGTCTGCTAGGACGGTGCAGGAGGTTTCCACACAGGTGTTTAATAAATGAGGCTGCATCTACAATTCCGCCCAAGGTGATAGGAAAGACTCCCTTTTTCAGACCCAAGCATATTATGGATGGTTGAAATGCTCGTTTCCTGGAAGCTGTTTCATTCCACTTGATAGAGACTAAGAGAGCACTACCCAACCTTGAAGTAGAAGCCTCTTTTACATCTTCAAGGTTGTTACTGCCCTCTAGTGTTGGGATAGGAATAAAGCAAAACATATACCTGGTGGAATCTAAAACCAACTTCACAAAGTTTTGCAATTAGTGATATGTCTTAAAAGTTCAATAGGTAGCTTGGAAAACTCCAATAGAGGATGCTACTGCACTGGGGTTGACTGCTGTGGCTCCCAAACTTTCTATTTAGCCATTTCACACTGGTACTTCCATACTTGTTAAAATACAGAAGTACTTCCATACCAGTTAGCAAAAAGCCACCACCCTCAGCCCCCTGAGTACCAATACCACCACTCCAGAGCTGGGCACCCCCCCTGGACCCCTAGACCTTTCCACTATCCAGTACCTAAAGCTTTAATGCTTGGCAAAGCCAGGCCTCCAAGACCCTGATCCAGAGGTACAGCTGCATTGTTAGGTACTCATTTGAATCAATCCAGTAATTAAACATTTTGAATATGACACTTTAATTGCTCCTCAGCATCCAACTAGTGTGCTCATTCATCTGTCCATTCATCATTTATTCACACCTACTATGCAGCAAGAACTGTGCTAATCACAATGCAGAGGAAAAGAGGAGGGTTTTATTAGGTCACAGTTTGGGGGAAACCTCTACAGTTAAGACGGCATCCAACACAGTTCATATTGATCTAGTGGCCTCGAAACATGCACAGGTGATGAGTAACCTACACCTGGCCTTTCTGGGAGGAAGCTCAGTGGGATGATGACATTATGCTGTATGCTTGACTTCGATTCTTAATAGCTCTTTGGCCTTTGACAAGTTACTTTAACTGTTCATGTTTCAGTTTCCCCATTTCTAAAGGGAAGAAAATAACACATTATTAGGTTAGGTTAATAGGTTGTTAGGAAGATAAAGGGAGACAGCCTTTAAAGTCTTTATCACAGCTCTTGTCATATAATAAGTTTTCAATAAGTGTTTGCTAATACCCAGGTTACAAAATATTAAAGATTAAAAATGTATTCACCAGTCACCAAATCGAATGTCTGTACTACATTAATGTACCAAAAAACAAAAAAGCATAGATCACTGGAGCAATTTCACTTTACAAGGAAAGTCAGATGGAAAAATATTTTAAGGGAAAGGGAAACTAGAGCTTGAAAGATAGAGAAACCAAAAGCGGCCTCGGTTATTTCACCAGTAGCTGCATTCACTATGCATGGTGTTACTTACAGACTAATCTGAACAGGTCTAGACGGACATTTTTGAAGCTCTGTCCATCCAGTAGTCATCGTAAACTGGTTAATGGGTCCCTTTGCCCATCACATAAAGACTTCTTTTTCGTGGCTCAAAGAGTGCAGCTTTGTGTCCTCTTCTTAGCAACAGGATCACAGGACTTGTCAGTATGACACAAGATTGTTAAACAACTGACTTTTAATCATCTCAACTTGAACGTGTTTTACAGAAAGATGGCAGGCTTCCAAAGAAAAATTTCCTTCCTCCACTTGTGTCAGAACATTTATCTACAGCAGCAGTATCACAAATGCCTCCTATACCTACAAAATATTTTTTACAGTTCTTAGTGCACTTCACAGGACCATATACCTGGAGATATGTGGATACCTGGAGAGATCGTCTTATTAATTTTGTTCCTAGGCATCATTCCAGGAGAGTATTGCTGCACTGGACATTACTACTCAACAGCTCACATCTGAAAAGCTAGCAGTGTCCCATCTAGTCAAAAGATTAAGATAGTTGCTTTTATAGCAGTTGCTGTAGAAATGATGCAAAACCACTAGCCAGACGTTCTGGGAATACCAGGAATAGTCACCCATACCTGGGTACTTCCACCTCTCCCCAAAAATGGTGCCTGTCAAGGACCACCTTGTAACAGAGAGAAAGGAACCTATAAATTCTTCAGTATTGTTCATTGGAGCCCAAAGATTAATTTAAACTTTCCAAGCTTAGGCTACTACATTGGGATAGAAAGGGGAAAAAAAAAATCACAATCATGAATTATCATGGAAAAAAGGACCATCGAATTTTAAGAGTGCTTCCTAATGCCTTAATCTGTTTCACCTACTTAATAACCCATCATTTCAAGAATAGAGAAGTGACAACAGAAGAAACATGTGCCCTCTGAGTCTGTTAGGATTGGGGACCTTTAAGGTTGAGACAGACCAAAAAACCGGGACCAAATCTCACGCAGAAAAATAACTTTAAATATTCCTCCATTCCTGAAACCTGAAATGCATGGATCAGCTATTTTAATGTTTGGCCTGTTTGAATTTGGCAAATCTGTGTTTAACTACTTGGTAAATATTTCTAACCTTAAAACTTTTTTTTTTTTTTTTTGTGACTGGTAAGGGATCACAACCCTCGGCACGGTGTTGTCTGCACCACACTCAGCCAGTGAGCGCACCGGCCATCCCTATATAGGATCCGAACCCGCGGCCTCAGCACTAGTAGCACCGCACTCTCCTGAGTGAGCCACGGGGCCGGCCCTAACCTTAGAACTTTGAAAGCTCTTTTTATACTTTATCCCTTATGTAAAAATAGCCCGAATCAAAACTAACTAATCTATGCCATGTATATTAAATCAAAAGTAGCATATATAGACACACGCACATGCACACACACACACATATATGCATGCTATGAGGTTTTTTTCTGTTTTTACTATGTCACAAACACCTCCATGTACTTCCCCAAAATATAATTTTAAAAAGTTGGGCTACCTTTCGAAATCGTCTCTCAAACCTACTGGATAAGTGTCTATGTATTCAGGAATACCTAAGAAATAGCCTTTTCCTGCCTCATTTGTCACAGATTAATAATGTACTACCAAAATTCTGATTGTAAATCTTTAGCATATGATAAAATTGATATTTTTGCTATAAAATATGTAGAATATAGGTTTCTGAAAATTATTTTTTTTTAAACCATTGGTACCAATACCAGTAAATATATCACAAAATACATTTTAAAGTAGTACAGTTTTATCTCTTTCAGTATTCTGGATGTCTATAGAATGTGCCTTGCAACTCTTTGGGAGAAATACTTTCATAAATAGGAGCCATTTGGAAGTTGTTCAAGTGCTTACCAGGTGTTTTTCTAAGTATTTTTAAGCAATTCCTTTCTGATATAATCCAAAATCTCATTTTTCTAGAAAGTCATTTTTATTTTATTTTTTTAATTGACAAGTAAAAATTGTGTATTTTTATGGTATACGACATGTTTTGATATACGTATACATTGTGGAGTGGCTAAATCAAGCTATTTAACATACGCAATATTTTACGTACTTACCATTCTTTCCATATTTTTGTAGTGAAATCGAAAGCTATTTTTATAGCCTTTTGTTCATACTCTCTTGAAATGATCACTAATGTTGATTTAGAAAAATCTGAATTACTGAGATTATAAATGTATGGGGCCAGCCTGTGGCTCACTCGGGAGAGTGCGGTGCTGATAAATGTATGTAAGAAGTGGAGAACAGGGCAGTGGTTTTTGAATGGCTTACTCTCCTGAGTGGCGATAGCTGTGATTAAATAAACCTCCCTACCTAGCAAATTATCAAATTGTGGTAGCCACATTAACTTGGTTGTAGTGGATTGAATTATGACCCCCCCAAAACTCACTGAAGCTTGAATTGCATCCCCCAAGTTTCATGTATTAGAAACTTAGCCCCCACTGTGACTGTTAAGAGGGTGGGAAATCCTATTATGGTAATTGAAAGATGGAGCCTTGAAGAGGTGATCAGATTGTAGAACCATACAGTAGAATGGATTAAAAGTGGTGGTCAGAGGCATGGTTCTGAGGGCTTTAAAAGAAGAGGAAAGTCTGTCTTTCTCTCTCTCTGCTCTCCATTTTCACAATGTCATACCTGTCATCACTGTCACCACCACCAAGGCCTTCACCAGCTGTGTTCCCTGGACTTTGGACTTCTTAGCCTCAGAAATCATATGAAATAAATTTCATTTTCTTTATAAATCACCCAGTTTCAAGTATTTTGTTATAAACAACAGAAATGGACTAATAAATTTGGTAAAGGACAGCTCCTGAAAGACCTTTGCTTTCTAAAGGAATACATATTTATGGTCTCTGAAATTTTAAACTATTTCAAGCCGGTAGAACCAAAGGTAAGTGGACAGCTAAATGTGTGTTTAAGATAAGATGACAATAACTCCTTTTTCTCCAGCTGAACCTTCCAGAGAATGTAGTATGGTCCTGCTAATAAATCCCCTGCCCAGTCTGTAATTAGCAATGATTATAACAATCTTATTTCTCCGTTTAACATTTGTGGATAGCTCTAGTCTCTGATTCATTTCATCATTAATCTTTTTGGCAACCTCGCTGTGCCACCAAAGCCATGCATATAAATTCCCCACCATGCCTCTTCAAATTAAACAAAATGTGCTTTAAGCTCGTCTCAAATTCAAAGGCTCTATGTGATTAATTTCCAAACCATTCTGAAGGCTGTGCCTAAATGTGACACAACTACCCATAGTAGCACAATGCTTTGGACAGGGGAAAATCCACTTAGAAGTAGGAACCTAGCATGACACAGGACACACAGTAGCTGTTCTGTAAATCTATGTTGAATGAGATCTATGTGGAGGAATTTATGAGGGGGGTTCGCTCAGCTGGGAAGTTCAGCCCCTTTGTCTCTTTCTCTTCTCTAAAGGAGAAAGCCTTCTACCCTTTTCGAGAGACATTTCCAAGTTGAGGTTGATAATGGGTCAGGTTCACACCTCACCATGTCTTTACCTTCCCTGTGTGTCCCTAGGTAGAGGAAAGTTTTTAGGAGCAAAGAGTACCATTAAAAGCCCAATAAATTACAATGTGCCACAAGCATATTTGTCTACAAAAATCTAAAAACATATTTGCCACAAAGATATTTGTGGAAATGGCCAAAACAGAGACCACCAACTCCCAGGTGAGACAGTGTCCACCCTCTGCTGAGCCTAGGAAATAATTCCCCTAAGGACAAGGCCTGAATGAAACCAAGTGGTTTCTAGGGAAGGAAATATTTTCATTGGCCCATTTGAGTTACTGATGTACTGTCCCTCATTGGTTGTCTCTGAACTCTAGGAAGATTGTTGATCATTTTTCACGGGCTGCTCGCTTTTGTGAGTTTCTGGCTGGGCTGGTTTTAAGTTATCAGGGCAACAGAACTTCCCCAACAAATCAAAGTACAGTACCACCTATTGGCATGTTGTTAGTACTACTCAAAATATGGTTTGAGGATTGACACCATCTACGTCAGCTGGGAGCATGTTAAAAATGCAAACTCTCAGACCCCACCCCAGATTTACTGAATGAGACTCTGGGGTTGGGACCCAGTAGTACGAATTGTAACACCCTTCCGGGTGATTCTGTTGCACGCAAAAGTCTAAGAAGCATTGATCCACCCATCCCTCCTCCCTTAGTGACGAGATGCTCAGTTTAGAGGAAGGCCGGCAACATTCCCAGTAAATACCTCATTTCCCTGCCTCCCCTGCAGCGAAGTCAGTGATATACAGTTGGAAGCTCCTGGGAGGGGCTTCCAGGAGAGCAGTTTCAAGGGAGTCTGGTTCAGCTGGGAGGTGCAGCCTGTTTGCCCATTGCCCTTCTTTCTGCTTCCTGCCTGAATTGTGCATGTGAGGACCGGCACTCAACTCAGCCCATGATGCAGCCTCAGGGATGGAGACTGTTCGCTAAAGGAGTCTGAGGGTGGAAGGAGGGTGTTCCCAGTGATCAGATCAAAAGGCAGCCATACCAGCCATGGCCTTCCTTCCTCCAGACTCCCTTCATATGAGGGAGAAATAAACCTTTAACTTATGAATCAGCTTATTTGGGCTTTCAGTTATGTGCCATCCAGCCTAATCCTCACCAAATCCCAAATACGGTGTCAGTGTTAGTTCAGCATAGATGCCTCCTAGAAAAGCCAGGTGTGGAGGTAGAAACACCTTTCCAGGGCTACTGGTCTGCCCCACTCACCAACATCTGGCTCACATTCCTGGTTCTCGTCCCTTCTTCCATCTAAAACTTCCTATAAAATTAAGTAAAAACTGATTCAGTCTGTAGAAGATGAGCAAGTGCGTCTTTTCCCTTACCTGTTTTATAAAGGTAAGAAATTGGCACACCTGTCGAGAAAAAGAGAAACTGGAGGGGGCAACCACATTCGGAAATCCACAGCTGACTGGTAAAGTACTAAGAATGCCCTTAAAAACAAAAGGTGCATTTTACTAATGCTAAAGTCTTCGCACTTTGTGTTTATGGCCAGTTAAATATCCATCTTGCTCACTTGCTGTCAATGGAATAAGGCAGGAGGCAGGCACCGTGACCAGTCATTGTTTTTCTTTAACCACTTCATCCCCAGCACTTAGCATAGAGACTGACACACAGCAGGGGCTCAACAAGGATTTATTCAACGAATGAATGAATGACTAAATAGATGGGTAAACGCTAATGTTTTCATGTTTATACTGATCCTTCCACTCATTCTAGGCAAAACGACCAAGAGACTATTCAGGGAATTGCCCCAGGGAATGGAGGGTGTTGGTCACATTGTCCCATTCCCCAGAGACTATGCAGGGCTCTGTCATAGAGTATCAGTGGCTGAGGGATTAGTCCAGAATTGTGTAGAGAGCATTAGCATAGGCCTCGTAACCCACTCCTTGCACTACATGTAACCTTGGTCACACCATTGAACCTTTCATAGTTCCCATATGCAAAATGAAATGTTTAAGTAGATGATCTCAACATTTCTCCCATCTGATCCAGTCAATGCAAGAATACAGAAGAAACCTCAGTGCCTGAAAATAATCTCTAACCCAGTTCTTAAAAGTCTAATTACAATTATTTTTTATTATTTTTTTAATGAACTAATACAAGGTACCAGTCAGTGAACCTTGAGAATGGGGCTATTTATTACATGACCTCAGGCTAAAGTGCTATAAAATTCACACATAGGCATACACCTCTTTCACTAGTTATTTTTAATAAAACAAAAGAACAAAAATCAGCATCAAGAGAAGATGCAATACAGTGGAGACTATTAAAAGTAGCTGCTCCCAAACACGTCATGAACTGTGAACAGATGTGCTCAACCAAGAAGAGCCTCATCCCTTCAACCTGCCATGGATGCCATTGGGAGTCTCTCGGTGCAGAACATGAAATGAAGAAGTGAATGGTCAGGAATGCTGTACATTACCCCCCAGTGACCTGCCATGGAGACTATTTTTAAATGCATTTATCTCAGCAGGAATGACAGCATTTAAGAAGTGGCCAGGTACCAGTGCCAGCCAATCCTTCTTATGAGCAGGCTGCAGAGCATGGCTGCATCTTTACAACAGCCAAAGTGATGAATGAGATGGGAATTGCCCTTGGTTGGTTGGTTAGGTGGTTGGTTTAAGGAGCCATAAAGATAATGCAAAAATTAGAGCTTAGAAACCAAATGGAGTTAACCCCCAAATTATTGCAGGCACCCCAGCACTCAAAAATTAATCAAGGTTTAAATTTACAAGATTCATCTTAACTAGAAACATAAGCTCTGTCTTGTAAATTTCTTAAGTGGTAGCTGTTCTTTGCACTGTTTTATCCACTGAAGAATAATGTTATAAGGGATGTGATAATCCCAGATTTTCACAATTCTCTTTTATGAAACTAGCTACTGTATTTTGTATCACGAGAATATGGAAAGTATATTACAGCTATAGTACATCGGGCCTCATTATCAACATAACGCTATGTTAACTCCTACAGAACACTGAGAGAAACATTAATACACAGTGGTCTATTTATATATGTATATATTTGGGGGACTCAGAGTGTCAGATCAGAGTTGATGTGTCTTTCTTCCGTGGACAGAAAAAAGGGGGGTGGATAAAGAGTTGGGGGACAAGAGATACCGAGTAAACATTTTAACCATTAAAACTGATCTCAAATCAGGACGGAAAGGTGTAATAAAATTTACTCCTTCCCCCTGCTGACCTGCTAATTGAGAAACCTACAGAAATATGGTCTGAAGCTATCACAGCATCTAAGCATATCTCCAAAACTGAGAAAACACTCAACACAGCCATTATTATTCTGTTTTAAATTTTTGGAGATTTCTGACAAGGAAAGTGTGGCACTTTACAGCCACTGAGAAAGCTGCAAATCAACTCAAAGAACTAGTTCTTAAAGACTGACGTTCATCTGGCCTGGGCAAGTTCACTTCCAGCAGCAGGAGCTCATAGCTCACTGTCCCTTCCACTGCTTAACAGTTCTGATGGATGAATAGTTGTCCCTTTTCCAGGTAGTCAAGACTTCAGTCTATTGCTGACCCCTGCCAGAGCGGTTTGTCCTAGGTTCCTCACTTCACCCACATCCCTGTTTATGCTCCAAACTGGATTTCAGGAAAGACTTCTCTTAGAGCACTGAAGAAAAACATCTGACATCTACCACACTCCCTAACTCCCACTCCAATGGCCTCTGTTTCAAAAGCCCTGAACCAGGACACACAGCATGGATTTCTCACAGGACCTGGCCATCAGAACAAACGTGGATTGTGTTTTACTGCTAAAACAAACAGAAGGAATTTACTCTTTGAAGACCTGTGGTTACAGTTCCCCATCCCTCCCTCAATCCCCCTGTGGTTTTAGTTTCACTGAACGCTTCTCGTGTTGTTTCTGGGTGAGCAGCAAAATCAAATGCCAGGGTCGAAGATGGTGAGCTTGAGTATCATGAGTGATGTGGGTGAGAGAGAAAAGCCACTACTCACCCCACCTACACGAGGCAGGACGCCTGGACTAAATGGGCTGTATGGAGTGAGATTGCTGAGAGCTTCCTCCCTACAGCAAGGAAATGACTATAAGAAAGTGTGCTTGCATTTGGTTTGATCAGACCCGATCTCCTGGGACCTCAAACACCAAGTTCTCCCAAAATATGGCTAAAATGCTGGCAATATTTTCAGATATTATTTGTGGAAATTAAACCCAAATACAGTTATATACCATCTTAGTTTACAGAATACCTATCCCATTAAGTGTATTTGAATAGAGCAAAACAGGAGTAAATATTCTTAAATGTATCACCTAATCATCACAGAAAGCTTAGGACAATCGAAGGGAAAGAAGATCTCTATAGATACTGCTCAAATATTTGGTTTTCTATACCAGGGTATCTTCAATGCTATTGTGCCAATTTTCAGATGGAAAATATGATAGGTGATACTTTTAAATGCAAAAACATATGTACCCTATACTTCAAGCCCAATAATCATAAGATGATGCTAACTTCCAGCCAAGTCAATTTGTTAGGTCATTGGGCCCCAAGGAGCTTTGTGGAGGAGTTTGAGTGCTTCTCACCCTCAAATTCATTTTGAAATGCAAATAAGTCCTTGCACCTCACTTAGGGAAATACACACTCCTCGCTTGGTGATGTACACTCACTGGAGGGCCCTCCCCCTGCAGTGGGCGGGAGGGACCTGAAGCCAAGCACACAGCTCCATGATTCTAAGGGTGGCTCAGGGCACCCCCAAATCAGTCACCTGAGTTACGAACATACTGTCAGCTGAAGTGGGTTCTAAACTAGGGGTCACAAAGTCAACTTCTTCTCTTGTGCTATCCAAGGTGTCCTCTGGACAGTGATAGGCAGGAAGCATGGATGCATTTGAGAGTCCTGGACAAGAGTCTTTTGACCTTTCCTTTCCCCATAGGTTGTTCACATCAGGACCTGTTCTCGAGTCTCTGGAAGTCGAAGGGCAATCAGGCCACCCCCAACCAGAGAAGCAGCAGCCAGAAGGATGGGGACCACTTTAGTTATCCCAACAAAAGAAGCAAAGATGGTGTTTCCCAAGATGGCACCAAATTTGCATAATCCATTGAGTATGCCAAAGGCTGTTGCCCTGTAAAAGAAAAGAACAGGAAATATGCTGAAAGTCGAACCTCATTACGTGAGTGGGACTGGGTACTTTCTTTTCCTTGTTTCAGGAGGAGGAGATGTGGGAGGGTGTTTTTTCCCAAATATAAAATATAACACAACCTCATTTTAATCAAATACAAAAATACAGAATAACATAAATATGCAGGGATGTCTAACCTCACCACTGAAAGGCAATTACCACTATTAACATTCTGGAGTATTTATTCAATCATTTTTCTCTTACTTTGCAAATATAACTCTTTTAAAAATGTTTATAGGTAGTACATTCTTATTGTGAAATATTGAAAGAATGAAGGGAAAAAAAGCAAAACAGATAGTGTAAATGTTCCCCTTTAAGAGGCCCCTCAATCCTCTTGTGACAGAGACAGCTAGTTGTCCCTAAATATCTCTTCTCCCAATGTAAGACTACATTTCCCAGACGCCCTTGCTGCTGAGGATGGCCATGTGACTCAGTTTTGCCCAATGGGATGTAAATGTAGGTAGCAGCTCTGAGAAACTTCCTTAGAGAGGTCATGAGTGGGTCATGTGCTCTCTCCGCCTCCCACCCTGCTTCCTAAGTGCAGATGCTCTCATCATGGACCACGGCTGGGTCCGTGCAAGGAAGAACAATGAGATAAAAAGAGCCTGTAGGAGAGAAAACAAAATGCCTACCTTCTTAAGACTACACTTATTTGGGGCTTCTGTCACCCACATGAGAACTTAATTTAATTATTGTCCCTCAATCACACTTCCCATTGATAACTATTATTAAGCATTTATCCTTTCTTTTTTTTTTTCCTTTTTTTTTTTTGTGACCGGTAAGGGGATTGCAACCCTGGGCTTGGTGTCGTCTGCACCACGCTCAGCCAGTGAGCGCACCGGCCATCCCTATATAGGATCCAAACCCGCGGCGGGAGCACCGCTGCGCTCCCAGTGCCTCACCCTCTCGAGTGAGCCATGGGCTCAGCCCAGCATTTATCCTTTCTGACCCCATCTATGTACAGAGACAATATTCTCAACACTCTCTCCCCAACTGAAGTAAAATGTTTCCTTTTCATACCACAAGTTTATTAAGAAAGTGGGTATATTTCTGTACTTAAAATTCTTCCTACATCCATATCTATAACTGTACTACACTGTAGCCTTATAATTACCAGGCCCCAATCCCAGTCTTTTTGTTTTCAGTATTTTCTTGGATATTTTCACACTCTTACTTTTCCAAATAACCTTTAGAATAATTTTTTTAAGTTCCCAGGGGAAAAAATCTCAAATCTGGATTTTGAACAAACTCTTTTAAGTTAGAGAAAAACAAGATAAAATTTGACACTTTTGTCAGATTGAATCTTCTTATCCAAAATGAGGTCTATCTTGACATGTGTTTAGTTCCTCTTTTATACCTCCCAGTAATGCTTTGTGGTCTTCTTTGTATCAGTGTTTCTCTCATCAAATTGATTCCTAGGTATTTTATGATTTCTGCTGCTATTAAATGGATTTTAATTGTATTTTTAACTTTTTGATATATTTAAACACCTACACATTAAGTTACCTTTATTACTGACCACCTGACCAAATTATTTTGTTTCTTGTCATCTCTTCAGTTAATTCTCTGACGTTTTTAAAACATAATATCATATCCCATCCAAACAATGATAATTTTTCCTCCTCTTAGTTTTTGTAAAACTTAGAATTTCCTTGGTTCGGGGGAGAGGGGCTCCAAATATATGTTGTGCCTATATCCCGCTAACTCTGTCACCAGTTTGGGGAATATCGTTAAGGTTTTTTGCCAAGTTCTATTTACCCACCTTCCACACCACTTCACAATAGGGCCACTTAGCTTATTGACAATAGGGCCACTTAGCTGCTATCCTTAAAATTCACAATTCACCCTCCATGAGGAGAAACAATTACTCCCGACCCTATACAATGGCCTCAACCCTATGTCTTTAAACTCTTCCCATATGACTCATGCAAAACAAAGTAAGCCCTGCCTCAATCTCTGAAAATGCCCTGGACCTTCATGCCTCATCCCCTCCTTTATTTCTCTTCCCCTGTCCTCTGCCCTGTGTTATTCTAGTTCCTCACTTTTTCCTTCTAACTCCCACTAGCAAGCCTCTTCTCACCTCTCTTGTGGATGGCATGCACGTATGGTTTTACCAATTTCGCACTCTTATTCCTCTCCCCTGGGCATTGTTTGCTCTTGTCCTTTGCTTCTTACCATCCACCCACCTTACCAGGCCCTTGCCTGCTTGCTTCCAGGCCTGTGCCAGCCCCCATGGAGGAGAAACTCAACAAGGAAGACCAAGATGATTATGCACGATGGAGGGTTTAGTGGGCAGGTAGACTTCCTGCCAAAGAAGCCCAAACAAGTCCTAGAAGGAAGCACAGGGAAGAACCAACCTCTGGTTGGTGGGATACAGCTCCACTGTGATCACATCCAGAGCATTCCAGGCCGCAATGCTGGTTCCACAGAACAGGCACTGCCAGCCAATCATCGCAGACTCACTGTTGCCAAAAAACAGGAAGAAGCAGCAGACTGCTGAGATCAGCATGGAGCCACCTGTGAGGAGGTCAAGGGCAGAGAGAAACATGAGGCCTGTGTCTTGAACAAGACTGTCCCCACAGGTCTTGCCCCATCTCCTATCCTTAAAGGTACACCTGAAGTCACAGGTTACCTGAAGTATCAGGTTCATCCTGGTTAGCCTCCAGGAAAGACTTTGAAATCACCACTCTATGGCATCACCTAGCTCAGAATCTGGGGATGGGAAAGATGGGGGTTTTTGGTGAGAATCTATCATGTGCACACATTGTTCTAGGTGCTCTATCAGTATCAGTCCAAAAAACATCCTCATTCTTGATTTGAAATGAGTATGTCAAAGAGATGTCTGCTCTCTCATGGTCATAGCAGCAGCATTCACAATAGCCAAGATATGAAATCAACCAAGTGCCCGTTAATAGAAAAATGGATAAAGAAAATGTGGTATACACTGGAGAACAGGTATACCTTTGACATGATGATTTCCATTCCTCTGGGTATATTCCCAACAGTGGGATAGCTGGGTCATATGGTAGATCTATCTGTAACTGTTTGAGGAACCTCTATACCATTTTCCATAAAGGCTGCACCATTTTGCAGTCCCACGAACAATGTATGAGAGTTCCTTTTTCTCTACATCCTTGTCAGCACTTATCATTCTCAGTCTTTTGGATATTAGCCATCCTAACTGGGGTGAGATGGTATCTCAGTGTGGTTTCAATTTGCATTTCCCGAATGCTGAGAGATGTTGAGCATATTTTCATGTGTCTGTTAGCCATTCGTATATCTTCCTTTGAGGAATGCCTATTCAGCTCCTTTGCCCACTTTTTAATCGGGTTACTTGGGTTTTTGCTGTAAAGTTGTTAGAGTTCCTTGTATATTCTGGATATTAATCCTTTGTCAGATGTATATTTTGCAAATATTTTCTCCCACTCTGTTGATTGTCTTTTGACTCTGTTAATTGTTTCCTTTGCTGTGCAGAAGCTCTTTAGTTTGATGTAATCCCATTTGTTTATTTTTCCTTTGGTTGCCTGTGCATTTGGGGTCATATTCAGGAAGTCTGTACCCAATCCTACTTCCTGGAGTGTTTTCCCTATGTTTTCTCTAAGGGGTTTTATTGTTTCAGGGTGTATATTTAATTCTTTAATACGTTTTGAGTTGATTTTGTTATATGGTGAGAGGTATGGGTCTAGTTTCATTCTCCTGCATATGGATATCCAGTTTTCCCAGCACCATTTGCTGAATAGGCAATCTCTTCCCCAGTGTGTAGACTTGGTGCCTTTGTCAAAGATCAGATGGCTGTAGGTGTGTGAGTTGATTTCTGGATTCCCTATTCTATTCCATTGATCCATGGGTCTCTTTTTATGCCAGTACCATGCTGTTTTGGTTATTATAGCTTGGTAGTATAGTTTAAAGTCCGGTAGTGTTATGCCTCCAGCTTTATTTTTTTGCTCAGAATTGCTTTGGCTATTCATGGTCTTTTGTTATTCCATATAAATGTTAGGATAATTTTTTCCATTTCAGAGAAAAATGCCATTGGAATTTTGATGGGAATTGCATTGAATTAGTAGATCACTTTGGGTAGTATGGACATTTTCACAATGTTAATTCTTCCAATCCAAGAGTATGGGATATCTTTCCATCTTCTTGTGTCCTCTTTAGTTTCTCTCAACAGTGGTTTGTAATTCTCATTGTAGAGATATTTCACATCCTTGGTTAACTCAGGTCATAAATATTTTATTTTTTTGGTGGCTACTGTAGATGGGCAGGCTTTCTTGATTTCTTTTTCTGCATGTTCACTGTTGAAGTATAGAAATGCTACTGATTTTTGTGTGTTGATTTTGTATGCTGCAACTTTGCTGAAATCATTTATCAACTCTAAGAGTTTTTTGGTAGAGGCTTTAGGCTGTTTGATATATAGGATTATGTCATCTGCAAACAGGGACAGTTTGACTTTATCTTTTCCTATCTGGATGCCCTTTATTTCCTTCTCTTCTCTGATTGCCCTGGCTAGTACTTCCAATGCTATGTTGTATAGGAGTGGTGAGAGTGGGCATCCTTGTCTAGTTCCTGTTCTTCAGGGAAACCACTCAGGATGATATTGGCAGCAGCCTTATAATATATGGCTTTAATTATGTTGAGATACTTTCCATCTATACCTAACTTGTAGAGAGTCTTTATTATGAATGAATGTTGAATTTTTGTCAAATGCTTTTACAGCATCTATAGAGATGATCATATGGTCTTTGATTTTATTGATGTGATGTATCACATTTATTGATTTGCATATGTTGAACCAACCTTGCATGCCTGGGATGAATCTCACTTGATCATGGTGTACAATTTTGTGTATCTGTTGCTGTATTCTGTTAGCTAGTATTTTATTGAGAATTTTTGCATCTATATTCATCAAGGATATTAGCCTGTAGTTTTATTTTTGTTGTTGTTTCTTTGTCTGGTTTTGGTATCAGAGTGATGTTTGCCTCATAGAATGAGTTAGGGAGAATAGCCTCTGTTTCAAACTTTTGAAATAATTTGTAGAGAATTGGTATCAATTCCTCTTTGAATGTTTTGTAGAATTCTGCAGTGAACCCACCTGGTCCTATTCTTTTCTTTGTTGGGAGCCTTCTGATAACAGCTTCAATCTCTTTTATTGTTATTGGTCTATTCGTATTTTCTACATCTTCTTGGCTCAGTTTTGGTAGTTTGCGTGTGTCCAGAAATTTATCCATTTCTTCCGGATTTTCAAATTTGTTGGCATATAGTTGTTTATAGTAGTCTCTAATGATTCCTTGTATTTCTGAGGTATCAGTCGTACTATCACTTTTTTCATTTCTAATTTTTGTTATTTGGGTCTCCTCTCTTCTTTTTATAGTTAGCCTTGTTAATGGTTTGTCAATTTTATTTATCTTTTCAAAAAACCAACTTTCTGATTCATTGATCTTTTGTATCATTTTTGGGGTTTCTATTTCATTAAGTTCTGCTCTCCATCTGTTAACTTTGGTTTTGTATTGTTCTTGTTTTTCTAGTTCTTTAAGGTGAAGTGTTAGGTTGTTTACTTGCCATCTTTCCATTCTTCTGCAGTAAGCGTTTAATGTGATAAAGATCCCCCTTAGTACTGCTTTTGCAGTATCCCACAGGGTTTGGTATGATGTGTCGTTGTTTTCATTGGTTTCAATAAATTTTTTGATTTCCTGTTTAATTTCTTCTTGGACCCATACATAATTAAGTAGAATGCTGTTTAATTTCCCTGTGTTTGTATAGTTTCCAGAGTTTCATTTGTTATTGATTTCTAATTTTAATCCATTGTGATCTGAAAAAACACATGGAATGATTCCAGTTATTTTGAGTTTGTTGAGACTTGATTTGTGACCTAACATGTGATCTATTCTGGAAAATGTTCCATGTGCTGATGAGAATAAATATTCTGAGGTTGCTGGATGGAATGTTCTGTAGATATCTGCCAAGTCCAATTGGTCTAGTATGTTGTTTAGATCTTGTGTTTCTCTGCTGATTCTTTGCCTAGATGATCTGTCCAATATTGAGAATGGGGTGTTCAGGTCCCCTGCTGTTATGGTATTAGTGTCTATCTCATTCTTTAGGTCTAATAGTGTTTGCGTTATAAATCTGGCTTCTCCAACATTGGATGCATATATATTTATGATTGTTATATCTTCCTGATGAATAAATTCTTTTATCATTTTATAGTGGACTTCTTTTCTCTTTTTATGGTTTTTGGTTTAAAATCTATTTGACCTGATATAAGAATAGCTACTCCAGCTCGTTGTTCATTTCTATTTGAATGGTACATCTTTACCATCCTTTCACTCTTAGTCTATGTGAGTCTTTACAGGTAAGGTGAGTCTCTTGAAGGCAGCATATAGTTGGGTCCACCTTTTTAATCCAGTCAGTCAGTTTGTGTCTTTTGAGTAGGGAATTCAATCCTTTTACATTAAGAATTGAAAGGTATTGCTTTACTCCTATCATTTTACTGATTTTTGTTTGGATGTCTTAAGTATCTTTTGTTCCTTTCTCTCTGATTTACTGTTTGTCTTCTGCATTTGTTGGTTTCTTGGGGTGGTAGATAAACATTTTTTCTCTCTTTATTGTTAGCATTTTAATTTTACTAGTGGGTTTTGTTTTTTCTTGAGTATTTATGGCAGTGGTGGTTGTTTCTCAGGTACCAAACCCAGTACTCCCTTGAGAATTTCTTGTAAGGCTGGTCATGTAGTAGTGAACTCCTGCAGTTTTTGTTTGTCTACGAAATATACTATTTGTCCTTCGTTTCAGAAGGATAGCCTTGCTGGCTAAAATATTCTTGGCTGGCAATCTTTGTCTTTTAGTATTTTGAATATATCATCCATTCTTTTCTGGCTTTTGGGGTTTCCAATGAAAAAAGTCTGACATTAGTCTGATTGGGGCTTCCTTATAGGTGACTTGACACTTCTCTCTTGCAGCTTTTAAGATTCTCTCTTTGTCTTTGAGTTTTGCCAATTTGATTATAACATGTCTTGAAGAGGACCTTTTTGGTTTGAATATGTTTGGGGATCTATGAGCCTCCTGAATCTGAAGATTTGCATCTTTCCCTATACCTGAGAAGTTTTCTGCCATTATTTTGTTGAATATGTTTTCAATGCCATTTCCTTTTTCCTCCCCTTCTGGAATACCCATGATTCAGATATTTGAGCACTTAAGGTTGTCTGTTATCTCTCTTAGATTTTCTTCAATGTTTTAATTCTTTTTTCTTTCCTTCTTTTTTCTTTTTTCTTTTTTTTTTTTTTTTTTTGTCCACCTGTGTTATTTCAAACAGCCTCTCTTCAAGGTCAGAAATTCTCTCTTCTGCTTGTTCTAGCCTGCTGGTTAAACACTCTGTTGTGTTTTTTAGTTCACTGAATGAATTCTTCAGCTCTGCAAGCTCTGCTACATTCTTTTTCAGGGCATTGATTTCTTTGTACATTTCTTCTTTCAGTTCCTGTATACTTTTTCTCCTTTCATTGTGTTGTCTAACTGAGTTTTCTTGTATCTCATTTAGTTTCCTTAGAATTGTTGCTCAAAATTCCTTGTCAGTCATTTCAAGGACTTCCTGTTCTACAGGATCTAGAGCTTGAGAGTTATTATTACCCTTTGATGGTGTGCTTTCTTGATTTTTTCATATTTCTGGTATCTTTCCTTTGGTGTTCAGTCATTGTGGTAGGGGATTTTATGGTCCACTTGTTTGACACCAATGTCTGGCTAGGATCCTGCAGGGACTGCCAATTTGGCACAGCTGCTTTGGTGGGAGGCTCAGGCCTCTCAGGGCTGTGGGGACTGGTCTGGGCTGGGAGTCCTGAGGTGGCACCTACCTGCTCTGGTGTGGGTGCCTCAGGGTGCATCGGCCTGGCAGCTCTCGGGCCTCTCTCGGGGCCTCTCTCTGGGCAGCATGCACTGGCCTGGGCTGGGATCCCTGCAGCAGTGCCTACCTGCTCCGGCATAGGTGTCTCTTAATTTTATTTTTATGTGAACTTTTTGAATTACCCTTGTATACACAATGGGATATTATTCAGCTTTTTAAAAGAAGGAAAGTCTGTTCTTTGTGACAACACACATGAACCTGGAAGACATTATACTAAGTGAAATAAGCCAGGCACAGAAAGATAAATACTGCATAATCTCTCTTACATGTGGCATCTAAATCAGTTGAACTCATAGAAGTAAAGAGTACAAAGCTTGTTACAGAGATTGGGGGGAGGGGAGGAATTTGGGGAAGAGGAAGATGTTGGTCAAAGGCTGCAGTTTCAGTTCAGTTTCAGAAGTTGTTTTTCAGCAAATATTGCATCCGACCAGGACCACAGCTCCTTCCAGGTGGCTCCTCCTCTATGGCCCAGCCTACACTGAGCTCTGCTAGTGCAATTTTCCTCCCTTGACCCTTCAACCATAGAGGTGGTGAGTGCTTCCTACCTTTGCTGGTCTGGGTGCCTCACCTGCCTTATTCCCATAGCCCTGTCTACACCTCTAAAAGCCACCCCATCAATTAAGTCTCTTCACTGGAACCATCTAGAGTGAATTCTTTTTCCTGCCAGAACTCCGAGTATACAGTCCATGGGGTTAGCTTCCCAGTGCTCAGAGCAGATCTGAGAAGGACAGAGCAGATCTCTGGAGTAGGGATGGGAGTAAATGGAGAATCAGCAGCACAGCCCTTATACAGCTAATGATAAGAGATCCCACTGAAAGAAGACTGTGTCAAATCCTACCCAAATCCAATAAGGCTAGCCCAGGGGAGCTTGGAAAGTCTAAGGTGGATGTGGGGCAGAACAGAACAGGTTGCAGACCAGGAATATAGCCAGAAATGAGGAGAGAATTGAGCTATCAGAGACAAGGTATCAAAGCAGGCCCCATGCAATCAGCTGGGCAATAGGGCACAAATACCTAACAGGCATCAGGACCCTGGGGTGAGAGAGGTGCTCTGGATGGCAACCAGAAGGTTGGCCTGGCCTCGACAAGAAATGCCTCCCTTGGGTGGGACCTCAGCCTGGAATCTCACCATCAGACCTGGGGTTGCAAGACTAGTGCCAAAGCCTGTTGATCAACTGGGAAATAACTGTCCACCTGGATTCTGCAGACTCTAGGAAGGACGAGGGCTGTGAGCTGGTGCCTGGTAACTTCTGGCCAAACAGCTAGGAGAGAACCAGAAAGGGAGGAGCCTGACATCTACAGGATGCCCTAAGAACAACAGCCTCTACACTGGAGCTCGCTTACAGTAAACGCTGACAAATATTTGTTAAATGCAAAACACTATCACCAAATAAATCAAGTGACATTAGGTGCTCCTGCTCTAGGTCCCTATGGCCCACTGTACTTCTATTCACATAATTCTTATTCCCCTTGCATGTGAGAGGCCTGAGTTCAAATCCCAGCTTCACCTCTTACTAGCTGTGCAACCTTGAGTGAGTCGCTTCACCTCTCTGTGCTGTCTCACTTTCCTCATCTGTAAAATGTGGATAAAAATAGTGCCTCCCTCATAGCATTATTGTGAGGTTTAAAAGTGTTAATTCTTATGCAATGTTTGGAACACAGCCTGACTGTAGTCAGCATTTCATAACATTAGTTAAACAAAATTTCTAGTTTGTATCTGTCTCTCCCAATAGATCATTTGCTCCCTTAAGCCCAGGAATATTGTCTGTCTCCATTACCGTTGTATTCTCATTGCCTCCCACACAGGCTGGCAGAGAACACGTGCTGCATAAATAATGCTACTGAATGAATGAGTCACAGTCTTATCAGGAAAACTTCTACTCTACTGGTAACAAGAAACTGCTTCCACTCAGGAAGGAGCCCGGCAGAGTAAGCAGGACAAAGATGCTCTGGCAGATTTTATAGCAGAGTTGTTCTGAATAGTTATTTCAAATTGGTCCACCCACGTACTATGGCAACAATGCAGAACAGGTATTTACTGAGCTTCTAGTATGTACTGTGCACTGAGAATGTCACAGCCGCCTCACTGCATGCCAGCCCTTTTTTCTAAAGACAGAGCTACTGAGACAAAGAAGGCACTATCTGAGCACTTAACGAGCTTGCAACCTAGCTCAAAACAAAACAGAGACATTAATAAAAGACTAGGATATAAAGAATGATTAA
Organism: Cynocephalus volans; assembly: GCF_027409185.1. Lineage (NCBI taxonomy): Eukaryota > Metazoa > Chordata > Mammalia > Dermoptera > Cynocephalidae > Cynocephalus > Cynocephalus volans. The sequence continues at coordinate 51,864,799 of NC_084462.1, forward strand.
ATATTAGTTCTAGATCCCTAATTTGGGGAGCATGCCTTTATTTAAAGTTATAAAATTCAATTTAACCTAATATTTTTATATTTTAATTGATGTGTATTGATTGTACATATCTATTGATGTATCTCAATACATGTATACAATGTGTGATGATCAAATCAGGGTATTTAGCATATTCTTCATCGCAAAAATTTATCATTTCTTTGGGTTGAGAACATTCGAGCTCCTCTCTTCTAGCCATTTGAGATCAATTTTGATCTGGAATGTATTCATCCTGACAAGAAGATGTCAGTGGTGAAGAAAAGGATGTCCACTCTCTTGCTGCCCAGGCTTCCCTCTGCCTCCACGTGGCAGCATGTGGCAGGTCGTGGGCGGGGGGCCATTCTCATCTGCATGTGCACCCACCCCGTCCCCGTAGGCCCTGCCTTCCCCGGAACTTCCTCAGCTACTTCAGGACCTGACCATAGAATTCACTGTCAGACTGTGGGACTCAGAAGGCTAGTGACAAAATGGCAGTGTCACAAGTCTACACTCACACCCTTTATCTCATTGTAGCAAACAGATATAATTTTAACAATCAGGAAACAAAAGCTCAGGAAAGCAAAGGAACTTGTGCAAACTCATAAAGCTAATTTTGGCAGAGATGGCCTCCTAACTCCGGCTGTAGCTTTCTTACACGATGCTGTCCTGGAGTGCATTTGGCTGAAAGCTTGGTGCTTCGGGCTAATCTAGGAAAGAGGCCGTCTTCATTGGTTCTGGTCAGTTCAGCTGAATTACTAAGTGTCCACTCTATGGCAAGCACTGCCCTGGGCACGGGGGTTACAGAAATTAGTAATTCACCGTCCCTCCCCTCATGGGGTTTCAGGACTAACCAGGGCACTGCCTCTAACAGAAGAGACAGCTCAGCCTGCCACAGCTAAGAGACGACTCTCCACCCTCACCGCAGGACTAAAATATGGAAATCACAGTTATTTCTTATTCACCATTCTGAATGTTCATGCTTCTATTTATAACAAAGTAAAAACATTCGTTATGAGCCAAACACCAGGAAAAAATTCCTGTCCCATAAAGTCCTGATCAATTTTCTCTTCTCTGACAAAATGACTAGAGTAGTCACCCCCTTGCCTGAGTTTTCACTTCCCGTGGTTTCAGTTACCCATGGTCAACCATGGTCTGAAAACATTAAATGAAAAATTCCAGAAATAAACACTTCATAAGTTTTACATTGTGCGCCATTCTGAATAGTGTGATGAAATCTCACTCTATCCCACTCTATCTTGCTCGGGACATGAATTACTCCTCTGTGCAGTCAGTGTACCTATGCTGTCTATACCACCTGACGGTTAGTCACTTAGTAGCCATCTTGGTTGTCAGGTCAACCCTCATGGCATCGCAGGGCTTGTGTTCAAGTCACCCTTATTTTACTTCATAATGGCCCCAAAGCACAAGAGTAGTGATGCTGCCATGTTGTTATAATTGTTCTATTTTGTTATTAGTTATTGTTATTAATCTCTCACTGTGCCTAATTTATGAATTAAACTTTATCATAAGTGTGTATGTATAGGAAAAACATAGTATACTCGTATTATCCACAGTCAGGCACACACTGGGGAATCTTAGAATGTACCCCTGTAGATAAGACTGCTGAATGGATTTATTTTGTTTCCCTTTGAGCTTTGCTGCTAAGAAGCTTGGTGTTAAGTTTCCTAATCAGCTACATCCCTGGAGCAGATCTTTAATGGTATGTTTATGAATGTGTTGTCTGCTTCCCCACCCCTGGTCTTGACTCATAGTCGAATGTCCTTTTTCCCTGACCTTCAAGGAACACATTTTGTTTCTTGTTTAACATGCATGGTGCATGTTTCTGTAACTGCCACAAGTCCTGATGGAATGAAGCAAGGTGTGCATGAATCCAGCTACCACATCTGAGAACCTACAAGTGCCAAGCACTACAGGATGCTTTGGGTACATTACGTTCAATCCTCACAAAATCCTACCAGCCGGCTGTAGGTATACTCATCTTGTAAATAAGGAAACTGAGGCCCAGAGAAGTAAAGGAACATGTTCAAAGTCAAACAGCCTTTAAGTGATAGGACTTCAACATGGGTCTGTCCAAATCCACAGCCCAAAGTGCTCTTATGATTAAAGAGTAAAAGTTATACAATTTATCTTCAATCATTGAACTATAATCCAAGAGCATTTTATATATTTTCCTGACAATCATCTTATGAAGAGGTAGAATTAATATAGTTAATACCCCTACTGAAGTGCTAATCAAATGAGTGACTATCACAGGATTTCTCTGTCAGAAAATGAAGAAAAGCCCCTTGCCTGGGCCAGAGGTCTCAGACTATTGACATGGAGCCCTGCGGTTCCATAGACATGTATTCTTGGCTCAATAGCAGCAGATTAAATCCCACCTGTTTGGTTTTCTGTACAATAATTCCTTAAAAAAAAAAATATTCCACTGCTTTAATGCACTTGAAAGCCACTTCCCTAGCCCATTGGAACCCAGACGTGACACCACTAACATCTTACCGATCATCTTGAGCCTTCCAATTCTATCCATGAGCAGGGCAGAAATGATGTTCCCAGGCAAGACAGACAGGCTGCCCAGAAAGCTGACAAGGTAAATCAGGAAGTCATTATCTTGGTCCAAGTCCATGTGGCAGCCCTCCTTCTGCTCCAGAAAGGTGGAGTTGATAAACCGACAGTTGATGAACTTATGCTCATAGAGGTCTGGGGAGAAAAGAAAAACTTTGGTTCATGTAAGTGAAGTGGAGCTGGGAAGAGCAGAGCAGATGCAGGGATGATCATATGTCCCCTTCCGTGGGCAGGCAGTGCCTGCCTTTGGCAATCAGAGAGCCTCAAAGTCAAGGTGATATGTGGCCAGGTATGGAAGAATAGAGAAACTTCTAAAAATGTAATGACCTGTTCGAGTTCTTATAAGCAAGGGGAAATAAAACTAACATTAGAGGAGGAGCATTTTACATTACATCATCTCTCAAACTGAATGATAGTCCTGTTTGTATCAATCAGGTGACACTGAGCCCACAGCAGCTGGGCCACTTCTCTGAGGCTTCCTGGCTTAGGGAAGCAGAACACAAAAGTTGGGTCCAGATTGAGCCAATCACTTCACAGCCCATGCTGTAGTCTGTGCAGAAACTAGAAATTCCTAAAAAACAAAAATTATTTGCTTTGTAATCAGTTTGCATGTCTTCTGACCCTTTCTAAGGCCAACTGTTCTAGGAGAAAGTGAAAACAGGCTCCCTGAAACCTGCGTTTGGGGAGCTGGCCCTACCACTGACCCTCTTCAACCTGCCTGAGCCTCCACCTGTAAAACTAGAGAAGTGCACCTGATCATCTCCATTGCTTCTCTTGGCTCTGACATTTCCTGACTACACATGTTTGCAAAAATCCCTGCGTTAAGAATATGCAAATAGGTGGACTTCCAGTCAAGATGGTGGAATAGACGGTCCCCAGCATCACTCTCTCCCAATCAATGAATTACAACTATAAAAATGTAACATCAGCCAAGCTGGGGCCACTGGAGCTCAGGTGAAGAGGAGGAGAGACCTATGGAACTAACGAAGGCTGGAGAAAACACGAAGAGAGAAAGAAAAAACTGCTCTCAGCGTTTCTGGCTGCAGCTGCTTTAAGGCTCAAGCTGATGAGCACATGGAGCAGGAGTCACAGAAGCCGCAGCTGTGCCCTTCATATGGAGTTGCTTGGAGGTGGAAGGGGAGAAGAGGACTTTGGTGGCCCCCAAGACACCAAGACCACTAATAGGTTTCCCATGGACCCGCGCAGGAGCGAGGAGCCAGAACAGCTAAAAACAGGTGAGCCCTTCAGAGGCCGGTGAGTCATTGCAAGGGTCCGTTGCAGGGCCTGTCCCATGGGAAGTGTTTGGAGCACGGGCAGTGGGGGAGACAGGCCCAGCGGGATAACACTGGGACACAGCAAGGACAACCGATCCACCCCCCAATCAGCGCTGGACCACTCAGAGGAGACTGGTCGGGAATGCAGAATTGCGTGGGGTGCAGTTTGATGAAAAAACTCAGGCCCAGATCAGAGTTTCTACACAACCCAGGTGCACCGAGTAGCTGGAGAGCCAGAAGTACCTATAAGGTTGACTTGACCATTAAGCCCTGAACTGCACTGTGGGGAAAATAGGATAATTTAGTCAGGCTCCCACATTTCTTGTAAACAAGTTGTCTGAGGGTGGGGTTAGTGCTCATGTGCACCAATGTATATTTTTAGTTTTGTAACTATTGTGTGTTCTGCAGTTTATGAAGCAGGCTGGGGGCAGAGAGCTCGCATCTAACAATAGAGCGTGTTTACTCTGCTGGCAGCTGCTTAGTTTCAGTTTTTCTTTGGACCTTGCCGGTAGTGGTTGAGTTTCTGAGTTTCTCTTTGTACTGCCTAACTCTTAGTGTTGTGTTTGCTGAATAAAGACTATTCTTTCTTCAACCAAGGCTCCAAGGACCTTTTTGCCGGTTACCTAGCTCATAGACCTGCATGTGAAGGGTTTGTGAATGGGCTCAAGGGGTCTGTGAGCTTCAGACCCTAGCCCTAGCTCCACATGCACAAAAAGTCTTCCCTAGGGAAACAGCAGGAAAGCGGCAATTTACCTCAACCACACAGCTAAAGTACTGGTTCCCACAGGAAGTTCCCCTGTTTTAGAAGCAAGCAAAGGACAAAAACTTAGTTCTGGCCCAGGCCCACCAATGCCTTGGGGCCCACCAGAGGACATGAGGCATGAAGCCAGGGGCAGGACCCCTGCCCACAACCACTCACACCACCAGCACCTCGGGTCCCTACCCAGGAACCCAAGGATTGGAGCCAAGGACTGGACCCCACTCCCACATACAGGCACACTACTGATGCCTAGGGGCCCACCTAGGGACCCAGGACTAGCAGCCAGGGACCGGACCCCCTTCCCACAACTAGGCACACCATGACAATGCCTCAGGGCCCCACCTGGGTGCCCAAGGCATGGAGGAGGGGACCAGACCTCCCTCCCACAACCAGGCACACCATGCCAGCACCTCGGGGCCCAACCAAGGACCCAAGGCATGGAGAAAGGGACCGGACTCCCCTCCCACAACCAGGCACCCTGTGCCAGTGCCTCAAGGCACCCCCAGGGATCCGGGGCATGGAACTAGGGATCAGACACTCTCCACAACCAGGCACACTGCCAGCACCACAAAGCAGGCCAAAAACATCTCCTCCATGTGGGTGGCCCACCACAGCCACCATGATAACCATGGCTGCCACAAAGGCAGCTAGATGCCACAACCACCATGCAGATGGTCTGCCAGCCACTAGAGTGAGTTGATACAAGGAGAGTCACCAGCAGAGATAAAGATAGGAGGAGGATGTCTGTCTCCACAGAGCCCATTTCATAGTGATGGAAGAGACATCTGCTCTATGATTGTATTGGGGGACCTGATCACGCCTCTCAGCATTGGACAGATCATTTGGGCAGCAAATCAACGAGTAACCATTATTCTTTCAGAAGGAGAGAAGAAATCTAGGGTGATTAGAGGAGGGAGGGGGAGAGGAAGGGGGATGGGGCGGGATTGGACAAGGGGTATAAAGAATAATTACAATTTGTAACTATATATGCTAGTGATATTGATTTGATCAACATATCTCAATGTTGAACCCCCCAAAAATGTATAATCAATTTTGATTCAATAAAAATTTTTTAAAAGAATATGCAAATAAAGAGAAATCATTAAAACTTAAAAGGAACAAAGGATATGCCTGTTATTAATGACAAATAGTAAATTTTTGGAACTTGTTATTTTTGTTCAGGCTAAAAGGAAATTCAGTAAGGTAAATCCCATAACAAATTATTAAGAGACTGAGGGATATTTGGAGATCCGATGTTGAAACTTTTGAGGCTGATATCAGAGAGGAAAAGATGTTCTTATATAAACTCTCCCTTGCTGCCGATGCCAGGGATAATGACATATCTAGACATAATGCAAACAGCTCAGTGGAAAGATCACAGGCTTTAAAAAAATTGTTTTTATTGTAACATAGTTTACTGTACATATCTGTAGGGTACAGAACTGAATATCAATACTCATGAACAATATGTGATACTCAGATCAGAGTAATTATTTGTCATTGCCATTCGTGGCCTTTTACCAATTTCTCCATCCCCCCTCTCTTCCCACTTCTATTTATTAGAAAATGACAGACTTTAGAGCCAAACAATTGAGGAATGAATCCAAATTCCTCCAACTAGCTAGCTGTGGCCTTGTGCAGGCTGCGTAAGTCCTGGTTGCCTTAGCTGTGAGATGGGGATAGTAATAGGACATATCTCAATTGAGATGATGCAGGCAGGTAAAGCCCTGGGTAAAGCTCAGTTCATTTCCTTATGTCCCAGCTCCACTTGGTATGCTATTAATTTATGATGTAAGTAGTAAAAGTAACTACATTAGTGGAGTGGTGGAATTTTGTGGGTTTTTTTAAATCATAGAAATCTGAAATGGTATGATTTTAAAACATTCTTAGCACTTCTCTTTATGTACAAAGTTTGAACAGAAGTTGTTTTCCCTTTTCCTCTTTTATTGTGAGAACATGAGTCTTGAATTCTGCAAGTTTCAAAGTACGCAAGAGCTATAAGAATGCATTCTGTTTTAAGAAAACACAGCCCTCTTAAATGTTGGGTTTTATTTGTGTCACACTTTTCTTCTATCAAAGACCCTTAACTCTATCAAAGACCTATCAGTCTCACTGAGATGAGAACACTTGGCCAGAACTTTTGTTTCCATTTTATACATAGTAAAACTGAGACACAGATAAATCAAATGTCTTGATAAAGGCTGTGCACCTAATTTGTGCCATACCTGGGGCTAGAACCCATTTCTCCACCGTAAGGTGTGGCACTCCTATCTGTGAATACTTTCTTACTCCTGAAGCTTACAACTGAGCACTTTGGTTCTAAGACACTTTGTTCCACCCTTGTTACAGTCCACCAGTCTGTCAATGTTCTTACCTGTGTTATAAAAGATGGTTGATTCAATGGTGCAATTTTTGAAATAGGTATCAGTAGACGTAACATCTTCAAAATAGCACTCGTCAAAGAGTGTGTCCTCAAAGAGTACGTGTTTAAAGTACATCTTTGTGAACCTGTGGAAAAGACATTAACCCCTGAGTGATTGATTCATCCAAGGGAAAAAAGGAGACTTGAGACCAAAATGGAAAACACAGAAAGGCAGAAAAGGGAGAACTTCAAGCCAAAAGGTACTGGAACATTATTTCCAACCCAGACTAGTTCCCCATTTCTTAGCTGTTTGTTTATAAGTAGGGAAGGGATCGAGACACATCTGCGATACTATCCATCAACCAGGTAGTTCCCAAATGCAGGTCCATGGAGCTTCTGCATCAGAATCCCAGAAATGTAAAATAATATGAAGTTAAAATATTGATAAGTTCTCACTGCCTGAGGAGCTTTAAAAACATGCAGGTCCCCAGACTGGTCCTAGAATATTTGGAAGCAATAGATTTGTGAGGGTCTGAGATTCTCCATTTTTAAAATTGCCCCAATAAACATGTGGGGAAATAGTCACTTTCATTCACACTGTTGGCAGAATATAATCAATGTAGCCTCTTTGAAGGACAATTTTGCAAAATTTAAAAAGCACATTCCCTTTGACCCAGGAATACCATCTCTCTTGCTTATGTATTGAAAGAGATACACTCACTGAACTTCACTGCGACATTGCTTATAACAGCAATGGATTACTACATACATACATAAATACATACATACTTACATGCATACATCATAGATAGATACAATGGTACTTCAAAAAGTTCATGGAAAAATAGAATTGAAAATAATACAAATCTTTCCATGAACTTTTTGAAGTACCCTCATAGTTATCATACATTGTAATACCATGTAGCATTATAGTAAATGAGGTAGATCGACATGCATTAATATGGAAAAATCTTTAAGCTATATTGCTAAGTGAAAAAATCAAGATACAGTATAGAGTTTACACATGTGGCCATTCGTGGAAGAAAGGGTAAGGTACACATTCTTCCAAGAGTTACACAAGAAACTGGCAGAAGTGGTTGGTCCTGGGGAGGTGCAATGGGGGTTAGCAATGAGATAAAACATAATTCTCACTTTACACCAAGTGTATTCCTTTTTCACTTAAAAAAACTCAGTTAATCAGGGAGTACACACTTAGATGACTTTAAGGTGCAGCCACATTTGGGAGCCACTGCACTACTCCAACTCCTGCATAAACTTATATTTAAAAATATTATATTTAAAAATATATCTCACATACATTAACATCATCCTCTGTTGACTATATTTAACAAGCCTGGTCAAAATTTAAGGCTGGAAGGGTTGGGATGTGTCTTCATGTGTAAATAATTACAACCCATTCATTCATTCATCCATGCATTCATTCGTCTACATATTCAGTCTTCAGCAAACACTTACTGAGCACGGTAGTAAGTGCTATGAGTTCAGAGAGAAAAGAAAAACATGGACCTTGCTTTCTGGTCTAATTGGAAAAAAGAATAAGCCAACAGACAACTCCAATATAGTGGGAACCACAGAGAGAGATAGCACAGGGTGCTGAGGGTCATTGTTCCATTCCACGGCCACCAGATAATTCACTCCATGACCACATATGATGGCCAGTGTCCCTTACCCTTCATGCTATATTGTGTTCTGCTCAGAAGCCTGACCTAGGGCCATCTATCATTAGCTTCTGCCAAAAGACCTCCCACCCAATAAGAAGGCCTGGGCAAATACAGGTGCAAGAGAGGTCCCCCGACCACTTGCATCAGAATAAAATAGGAGGTTACTATTAAAGACTCAGTTTGCTGCATTCCAACCCAGACCTCTCGAACCATAATTCCCAGAGGCAGAGACCAAATAATTATATTTAAATTTATGAAACCATTATACAAAAATTTGAGAATCATTGGTCTAGAAAACCAAGTTATTTTGAATAATTTTTCTTAGGGCCAAATTTACAACACACTTTTAAAACAGGGCCTCCAAAACCTATCCCTGAAAGTTTCGGTTTTCCAAAGAAAAATGAATTAGTAAGCCTTTTGTTACAGGAAGATGCCTCTGACTTCAAAATTCGTACATTAGATGTGTTTACTCGGGAGAGCTATTCCTGGAGACTGCCTCAGGCCTTTGCCTTTCTTAATATATCCTCCTCTTTAATATATAATAGCCTGGTGATGTGGCCTTCAGTGATATTTTAATATTGTTCCAAGTGTGTGTGAGAAAGCAGAGCCATAAATCATAAATGGGTCTGACGCAGGCAGACCTTAAAATGTATCTCCAGAGAGTTATAAAAAGCCAAAGTTATAAGGGAGAAGATAAAAAGAGAAAGGGTCAACACATATTTTATGAGTCTTTATATAAATTATCTCCTCCAGTCTCTAACTTATACACTGTACTAGTGTCACATTCCTTATTCAGGAAAATTTAGGGGATGAAAGAAAAGTTAGCAAAAGTATCTTGTGGAACTTTCCCTTTAAGGAAAGAGAAGCCATTGGCAATCTAGGGTTTAGGACAGAATTATTATTACAAACGTTTTATTTCAGGTACCCTCAGGCCCAAATGCTTAGTCCACCAAGTAATCTAAACTCTGCCAAATCACATGATGTTCCAGTCCTGATGGTATCACCCTCAAATAACTCAGTCTAGTTAAAGAGATAAACAAGAAAACAGACAATTCAAATTTAGTATGATACTTATCAAGAAAGAGGTATGCTCTAAAATCACTTCAAAGGGGGCACTTTTGATCCAGCTGGGTACAGCACAAGGTAACTTATTCTGAAAGAGGATTAAAAGCTCTCCAAGGAAAGACAAGGAAGGATATCCCAGGCAGAGCGAACAGCACATACAGACACAGAGCCATGTTACAGACACCCTTTAATTGTCTTTTTTTTTTTATTAGAGAATTCTATTTCACATAAATTACATCACCTTTTAGGGAGAAAATAAATAAAGGATATGGTTCCCAGAAGTCACACAGATACATACCCCACTACAATAAGCCCTCCAGGCACAGTGAAGTGAAATACAGTTCTCCAGAAAATAACTGGAAATACAGTTCTCCAGAAAATAACCTGGGCTCTCACATGTTATCTCATATGAGGTCCTAATCTGAGGTAAAGCAAAGCACAGATAAGAGGATCATTCACTTCAGAAAATACATGCTTGGGCCTAATTTGCTTGAAGAATGGAGAGAACAAATTCTTGCCAGCATACTCTATAAAACATTTTACGTTCTCCACATGTAGACATCAGGCCTTTACCCTACCTCTAACACCACTCTCCAAAAAAATGAAGAGTTCAACTTTCAGGACTTACCCACCCAGAGATCTCAAGAAAATCTCTTCCCCCCTCCAGGGATTTAAAAATCTATTAAATAGGAGTATTGAGGAGATGGCTTTTTCCTCCTTTAGTATATGATTCTACAAATGAGGAATATCTTTAACATGTATAGCCCTGAGGAAGAAACACAAGAGTGGACTTAGGAAATGACCATCTTACTTCCCCAAATATTGAAATATTATTTCATGGAGAATCAGGAAATGTTTATGACCTGGTGCCAATGTCAATCAAAAAGGCTCTCTAGGGACATACATTCTTGTGCCTCAGTGAGGCTGCCAGTAAATCCAACTTCCTCTCTTACTCTCAAGGCTATCCACATACTGAAATCATTATACCTCATGCTGTCTCTTTTACAAAGATCTTAGCATATTTACCACCTTTGGGAATAATAAGGAATAGAACATAGGACAAAAATGAAAACAAGAAAGATAAAAGCAATTATTAAATTAGCAAGAGAAAAATAGAACAAATTCATGTATAAATATAGTTACAAACATCTTTTAAAAACACTAACCAGGCCAAAATTTGGAAACAATTCAAAATACCTTTAACTGGTACATGAGTAAACAAAATGCAGTAGAGCATTCATGTCATGGACTACTACTCTACAATAAAAATAAACAAACTGCTAAGCATGCAATAACATCAGTAAATCCCAAATGCATGATGCTAAGTAAAAGAAGCAAGTTCAAAAGGCTTCAGAATATAGTATGATTCCATTCATGTTACATAAAGATCACTGGTTGCCAAGGGCTGAGAGTGGGGAAAGGACTGACTACAAAATGAATGAGGAAGTTTGGGGAGTAATGGAGATATTCTGTCCCTTGCTTGTGGTGGTAGTTAACAACTGTATGCATTTGTCAAAACTCACAGAACTGTACACTTAAAAGGGTGAGTTTTACTGTATATAAATTATATTTCAATAAAAAAGGAAGTTCCAACCAATTTCTTAGGCAACCATAACAATAACAAAATCCAAACCAAGCTCAACTGCTGACTAGATTGACTCAATGCAAAAGAGGAGGCATACCCATTTCTTAGTCTCTACTGTCGTATACAAGATAACTGACATGCAAACCAAAATTATAAGACACACGAAGAAGCAAGAATAAAACAACATGATGTCAAGACACAGTAAGTTAAAAACAAGACTCAGACATGACATAAATACTGGAACTACCAAGCAGGAAGTTTAATATAATTATTATAAACATATTAAAGACTTAAAGGAAAAGGTGGATAACATGCATGAACAGTTGGAGAAAATCAGCACGGAGATGCAAATTATAACAGTCAAGCAGAAATGCTAGAATTTTTTTTAAAAAATCATAGTGCAGTAACAGATATTAAGAATACCATTTATAGACTCATCAGTAGACTCATCATAGCAAAGGAAAGAATTACTAAATTTTAGATAACTCAAGAGACATTACCAAAACTGAAATGCAAAGAGAAAAATAAGGGAGGGGTGGGAGTGGGACAGAAAGGAGTGCCTAAGAGCTGTGGGAAAACATCAAACAATCTAACATAGGAGCAATTAGAATTCAAGAAAGAAAAGAAAGGCAAAATTTGGCAGAAGAAATATTTGAAGAGATAATGGCAAAGAACTTTCCTAAAGTAATGAAACAGACCAAACAAAAAGTCTAAGAAACTCACAAAACCTCAAGTAGAGTAAATACAGAAGAAGAAGTAGGAGGAGGAAGAAGAGACCTAAATGATGATATTCAAATAGGTGAATACCAAATACAAAAAGAAAATCTTAACAAAGCAAGAGAAAAAAAATCACAGTACACACAGAAAAGCAAAGATAAGGCTATAGCAGACTTATCATAATGTCCACAACCCAAAAGACAATGGAGTAAAATCTTCAAGTTTCTAAACCAAAAAGAACTGCCAATGCAGAATCCTATATCCAGCAAAAAATATACTTCAAAAAATGGAGAATACCTTTCAGACAAACACTGAGAAAACGTATTGCCACCATAATTGCACTACAAGAAATACTAAAGAAAGTTCCTCAGGCATAAGGAATATAACACCTATTTACATTTGAAACTTGGATCTTCATAAAGAAATGAAGGTCTCTAGAAAAGGTTAAGTTAAAGGTACTTATAAAAGACATTTTTTCCTTATTTTTAATCACTCTAAAAAGTCATTGACTGCCTAAAGTAAAAATAGTAGCAATATACTGTATTTGTACAGTATATGTAAAAGTAAAATGAACAACTATCATAGCATAAAACAGGAGAGGGAGGAAATGAGTGTTCTTTTGTATGCTGTTACACTACAAGTGAAGTAATTAACATTATTTGAGGGTAGACTGTGATTAAGTTAAAATGCATGTTGATAGCTCTAAGGCAACCACTGAATTTTTTTAAAAAGTGGAATATATAATAATCCGATAGTGAAGGTAAAATGGAATTATAAAAATAATTAATCTAAAAGAGGGTAGACAAAAGAAAAAAAAAGAATAAAAACAGATGAAACAAATAGAAAACAGCCAGAACGATGAGGGATTTTAGTCCAACCGTATTAATAATTACAATAAATATAAATGCTCTAAACACACCAATTTAAAGATAGAGTCAGATGGAGGGGAGTAATCTCACTATACGCAAATCACAAGAAACCCACTTAACTAAAGATATACATAGATTAAAATCAAAAAAAGAAAAAGAAAAAATAATACTATGCAAACACCGACCAGAAGAATGCTGGACATTCAAATAATATCAAATAAAGTAAACTTAGAACAAGAACATAACCAGGGATTACGAGGAATATCACACAATGATAAAGGCTTTAATTTACCAATTATATGTAATTATGAACGTGTATGCACTTAACAACTGAGCTTTTTAAAAAAGGAAGTCTTAACACATTTAGATTTCTAAGAATAAATATAAAGACTGCATTATCTGGCAATAACACAAATGTATATAAATAATCAATAATTAACATCATTTTGCCACTTAAAATGCATTTCTAAATAACTTGTGACATGAACAGGAAATATTAATACAAATTATAAAATACATACTAGTAAATATTAAGTTATATGATGCAATAAAGCTGAAGCAAGAGGGAAATGTATGCACTTAAATTTATTCGCTTTTTAAAAATCAAGAAATATGGTAAAAAAAAAAAACAAAAAATGAGCAAAGAAAAAAGTAAATCTAAAGAAAGAAATACTAAAGAGCATTACTGATCCTTTGGAAAGATTGCTAAAATATTGCAAAACTCTAGGAAGACTGATTGTAAAATAAGACAAAAAGCACAAATAGATGGTACTAGTTCTGAAAAGGCAGAATTTATAATTACAGATCCAATAAAGATTTTAAATATCATAAGAGAACACTGTTTTATGCCAATAAATTTTAAAACTTTAAAAAATATTTTTTCAAAAGAAGAACTAGCTTACCTGAATATATTAATATCATTGAAAAAATGACTTGGTAATCAAAATCTATTGTCTCAATAGATGGCAATTTCAGATGGTTATAGTGGCTGGTTTCACCAAACCTTTAAGGAATCAACAACCCTTACCTTACAGAATTTGTTTTAGAGAAAGGAAAAAAGAGGATATAACCTTGATGACAAAGCTAAACAAGAGCTGTATAAGCTAAACATAGATTATATACTGCTACTGAAAGTGCAAATTAATGCAACCCCTTTGGAGAACAATGCTCACACCCTTCCACCCAGCAGTTCCACTTCTAGGTAGATAGACTAGAAAAATTCTTTCATTAGAACATTCTTTGCACATTAGTTATAATAGCAAAAAATTGTCAGCTATTTAAATGTCCATCAAAAGGGGAACAGATGAATACATTATGGAATATACATATATTGAAATGTAAATTAAATTAAATTGAGTTATGTAGCTATGTTAACCAATACAGAGAATTCTTGAAATCATAATTTTATACAAAAACAAGTTGCAGAATTTATACTATAATAATTAGATATCTACCTAAATAACATAGTATGGTGTCTATCTAAAATTTGAAACATGCAAAAGACTACAGTGTTTATAAATACATAAATATATAGGAAAAGCGTAAAATATGCATGAACGTCAAACACTAAATGTATGACAGTAATAATTATCACCTCTGGAGAGAGAGAGGAAAAGCATCAAGAAGGGTAACACAGTACGTGATGTTTAATCTACTTCAAAATCTGGAGTAAATGTAGCACAGCCTATGATTTTATAAAGCGAGGTGCTCTGAATACGGTTGTTTGTATTATTCTCTATTCTCTGCATATTTAAAATACTTCAGAAGGGAAAAGAAGAAAGAAGACAAAGAACCCATTATTTGCAGATGATAGGATTACATAAGAACAAGAGAAAAACTGTTAAAACTAATAAAACAGCTCAATTAAATACAAAACGAACATCCAAAAATCAGTAGGATTCCTATTTATTTGCAATAATGTGTGATTGTCTGATAGGAGAAAAGCAATCCCATTTTCAGTGGCCAAATAAAATATCCAGGAAGACTCTCAATGAGAACTATGCAAGACCTGTATTTAACTACAAAATTTGACTGAGAAATTTTCCTAGCTCTGCAAGATGATATACATTACATGTCAATATTATCACTTTCAGATGTGGAATCCGAGGTTTAGACAGGTCAGAGACGTGCCCAGGATGGCTCTGCAGGTTACTGACCAAACAAGGCTGGAACCCAGCTCTGCCACTTGCGAAGACCTAAAGTGCAGAAGGTGCATTTACTTTGCCCACCACTAACTTTTTCAAGGACCTTCACTGCTGAAGTTCTTATTTACGCCCCAGTAAAAGGAACCTTAACAGTGCGGGTAACATTTCAGTGCCACGTGTGAAACCAGCCTTCTCTTTTCCAATCGTGCCTTTGGTTTCTTGCTCTCTCTCCACTCTCCGTGCCCCTAGTGTACTTCACACCTCATGTTAGAGCTAAATCTGCTAAACTTCCTTTGCATTCATTTTCAATAGTTTTCATTCACCTCGGACCTTTAACAAGAACTCAAGAGAGCTTTTCTCCTATTCTTCACTAGCAAATCATCCTCGTGAACAGTTCCCACTTGAGGTGCCACCCTGAGTAGGGACCAGCGTCAACTCCCTTTCAGCTGTGAGGAAACCCCAGGATCACGACATTACTTCCTGGGTCGTAACCTCACACAGACAGGAATCGGGCACATCTCCCTGATGTCCAAGAAAGTTTAAGTCAGATAATCCCCTTTCCCCATCCTAACCTTCACAGAAGACCCGCCAAGCAGAAATTTCTTCCCAGGAGGACAGGGTAAATTAGTTAATTAATTAATTAGATAATACATACTCTGGGAGGAAAATGTATCCTCTTTTTAAATAACAACAAAAGAAGCCTGGCCTGACATTTTGGCTCAGGATTTAAAACATGAACTTATTCTTTTGACATTCTTGTGCTTTCCAAAAACTCACAAGTTCTGAAGCAAAAGTTGACTGGGAACCCGGACCCACCCTATCCCATAAGATGCACCCGGAGGCTGTAGATGATGCAGATGATCCTGGGAGCAGTCAAAACTAATCTGAGCACTTCTGTTTCTTCTTGAAACCAAAGGGATTGGTTTCAAAGAAGGAAAAGGTTTAGGTTTCAATATGATTTCCTCTATGAACAAATCTGTGGGTGACGTCTGAAGCCGTGTTTACATAAAAGTGATTTTTCCCCATGTGTGATAGTCAATAAAACAGCAAAGTGTGGATAAAATCAAAGGGGAAATACTGGCATGAAAAGAAGAAATGCCCTCAAGAAAGCTTAAGAACATCAGTTTACCCGTGGTGTAACCCTCCAGAAAGGCTTGGGTTTTCAAAAATGAGTTTTTCAGCTCATGACCAGCAGATGGCAGCATAACTCAAGAAAAGAAACCAGGGTCGTGGCGTCCTTAGATCAGTTTCAAAGGTTCCTAATCAGTCCAAGAAGAAAAACACCCCTTTCGTTCAAAATTTTCTGGGGAAAGAAATTATGGGCTTCAAGTGATAGTGGTTGAATTTTTAGGATCCATTGGTTAAGAAGCACATATATGACAAAAGTTACAAGTAACTCATTACAATTTTTGAATGAATTTATATCTTAATAATCACATGAAAACATCTACATACATTTGAAAAATAAAAACACAGTAGAACATCCATGTGAAGAATTTTTACATACTCTCCCAGTCAATCCTATGCATTCTTAGACCTTGGAAATAACTGAGGTCCCCAGTGGTCCTGGATCTGCAGAAGGAGACCACCGGCTTCATCGGCCCTTATTTCTCCCTCACTCCCACCCAGCAGTCTGCTGAGAACTTGGGGATGCCGAGAAAAGTTAAAATGACAGCGTAGACCAAAAGTCCCCGCTTTCTGCATAGCTGAGTCTTAGAACTCCAGAGCCTGGCTGTTGTAAATCACAAGGACTCTGATGTTGCAGTTAACTTGCTAATGCAGAAAACACCATATAAAACAAAGCCTCTGTGGGAATGGAGAGTTTCTCAGAGACAATATTTGCAGTCATCAAGAATATAGGGTCTGGAGTCCAAATGCCTGAGCTGGGAGACAGATGTTTCTATTTGTATTAGCTGTGTGATCTTGAGCAAGTTACTCAACCTGTCTAGTCTGTTTCCCCACCTGTAAAATAGAAAGCATACTCCTTGTTGCCTGGAGTTGCTGTGAGGATTAAGTGAGATAATCTATGTAAGGCAGCTGGCACGTAGAAGTGTTTAATAACATTGTCATTATTGTCATTGTCACCACTAACACTATTATTACTCATATCATAACAGCATATCACTGAACACTGAGAACATCATAAATGAGGTTTCCTTTAGTGAATCCACCTCTGCAGGGAATTGTGTCACATCATGGGTGACACAGAGTCATCCATAATTTCCCTTAGTTTTCAACATTTCCAAAGAGTTCAAATAAAGCAACATCTCCTCCTTGGCAATGCCAACACAAGATCTCCTGACTTATATTAAAGAGCTGAGAGAGTGAAACATCTTGGGGGAACTGACCTCTACCATCACTCGAGTTGGAGCTGGCATTCCTGGAGCAGCCACTCTCAGCAGATCATAGTGACTCTGAACTGTCTGTGCAGAGGATGTGTGGGCATATGGGTATGAAGATGTCTGTGAATGAGCTTCAGCATTTCAAAAAACCATCTGAAAATTTGAACTTCATGTCCAATGGTACGTGATCACAAACCTTCCTCCCCAAAGGTCTCATATTTATAAAAATAATATTCCTCCTTTTATTTAACTATTTCACCCTAAATAACAGTGAACCTTTGCTAAAGTCTGGCTTGTGAGAACAATATGGACTAGATTGCAGGAGGTATCCTCCCTGGACTTCACTCAGCCATACGTCCCTTTCCAAAGTGGCTAGCAGTCAATATGGGCAGGGACTTTACGGTGACATCAGACACACAGAACATTCACTGGAGGTGAGAATTCATGGTGTTAATTTTATATTGAGGTGGGGTAGTAAATGTTGACATTATCTGAGCCAAGATATTTCTGGTGCCACCACACAGCCCGTGGTCACTCACTTACCTATGATTCACAACCCAGTGAATTTGCTGAGTACAATTAAAGAAGGGAAAGAACAGCTGTGTAAATGCTCAGCGTAGTGTATAGTGTGGCCTGGGCTAGGTATAGCTAATGTCCTGCCTTGACCCATTTTGAGGGTTTTAGAGGGCAGCCTCAAAGAGGCATTCGTAAAGCCCACCAGGCAGGACTGTCCATCTCATTTGCCCTAGAACTAGAAAGAGGAGGAGTAACATGGATTGAGGAAGCAGCCCCACAAACATGTGGGCAGGACTTTTCCCATACTCCACTGATTCTTTTTTCCCCAAAAGACAATAACACTCCTGGCTGGCCATGGATCATATTGATCGACCCTCATAGGAAATATTAGGTGAAAGAATTACAAAAGGTAGTGCCACATTCACCTTGGCAGGGAGAGGCTTCCAGAAACAAAGGAAAAGCTCAACAACCAGGCAATAGATTGGTCGGGGACCTCAGCAGGGACAGCTCTGGGCCCTTTGACTAGACAGGCACCATAAATGTAACACAGCTTTCTGCTAATTTCCATTAAAAGTTCAAGTTCTTGGCAAAGATGGCCAGACTGACCGTCCTCAGCCAAATGTCTCCATCCTTGGATGAATTAGCTATAGCCACGAGGTGAGGAGTGACTGGGAGCCGGCACAATACAGACACATGTCTCTGGCAGCCGTGGTCAATTGTGATGACTACAACAGCCTTGGAGCTCATTCCCTCCGTATTTAATTCTTATCTTTCCAATGGCTCTTTCCCAAGGACAGTCCCAGGACTGTCACCCTATCTGAGGAAACCCATCGTCACTCACTTACTTATCATTCACAAGTTTCCCATGTTGGTGAATCTGATTTTCCATCGTGAAGTTGATTGTGGCACCGTACACATGCTCACCGAGAAACACCTTCATCTTAGACTTGTATTCTTCATCTTGGAAATACCGGATCATATCAGGGAACCAAACTGTCAGTCCATAGAAACTGTGATAGAGAAGACAGAATGTTGGAGCAACAACATGACTAATTCTTTCATGATCATAGTCTGCATTCCTGACTTGATGTAAATCAAACTCATTTTAAATATATTAATTTGGCTCATTATTAGAAAATCTAATATAACTCATCATATTAATAGATCTAAGGGAAAAAAATCATGGCTGTCTCCATGGATTCTGAAAATACATTTGATTTAAAAAAAAAAAAAACTTTTGGGCCGAGCCCATGGCACACTCGGGAGAGTGCGGTGCTGGGAGCACAGCGACGCTCCCGCCGCAGGTTCGGATCCTATATGGGAATGGCTGGTGCACTCACTGGCTGAGTGCCGGTCATGAAAAAGACAAAATAAATAAATAAATAAAAATTAAAATTAAAAAAACCTTTCATTTCTGATTAAGAAAAATAGATTAGGGATTGATGGACACCTCTCTGACACAGAAGAAAATACACATCTCAGCTCAAAAGCCAAACTTTTAATGAATAGTAAAACACTAAAGATATTTCCACTAACATTAGGAACAAGTCAGGGATGCCCATTATCACAACTATCTAACACTATATTGAAGGTCTTAGCCATCTCAATTAGATAAGAAAAAGAATGTAGGAATGTAAAATCACAAAGCAAGAAGTAAAACTATCTCTATAGCAGATGATATGACTTTATACCTGAAAAACTCAAGATAACCAACCAACTCAAAAAAATGGATGTTACACATATAAAAAGTGCTCAATCCTGCTTATAATAAGAAAAATACAATTAAAACCATAGAGTTAACATTCTCACCTACCGGATTGTCAAAACCCTGAGATTTGCTAAACACTTTGTTAGTGAAACTGTAGGTAAACAGGCACTCTCAGAGACTGCTGGAAAAAGAGTAAACTTATACAATACCATATGGATGAGAATTTGTCAATGCCTAAAAATATTACTGATGTATTTACCCCCTTTTATTTCTCAATTCCACTTCTAGGGATTTACTCCACTGATAAACCAGCCCAAATACAAGAAGGCCTACAAACACAGTCACTCATTGTAGCACTGTTTGCAATAGCAAAAGTCTGGAAACTTACCAAGACCCTGGTTGAATAAAGTGTGCTACTGTACTGTAAGGTGTTATGCAGATGTACTCTGCCACTGTTAAAGAGAATGAGGAAAATCTTAATTTACCAGTACAGAGAGATCACCAGAATATACCACTGAATGCAAAAAATAGATGCAAAACAATGTGTTTCTTTGAATAAGGAAGGAGAAAGAAATAAGAATGTATATATAATTATTTGCTTACATCTGCAAAAAGAATCACCAAATGATAAATAGGAAAATAAAAGATGATTATGTATAGGAAGCAGAAGGGAGTGGATGGAAGGAGAAGTGATAGATGTGAGATTTCTCTGTTGTTTCAACATTTGAAATGCATCACCTATTCAACAAAATGAAATTAAACACAAATAAATATAAGTAAAACATATAAATTATCAGTGAATTGAATCCTAGTCTCCGCCATATTTGGCTTCTGAAATGTTCTTCCCCACTTCAGATTGAACAAGTGTATACCTTTACCTGCTTGGGTCTAAAGGTCAGACCTCCATGAATAGGTACTGGAAGACATTAGGTCTCCCCATGTTGCTCTCATAATCAAAGAGATCATCAGACACTGTCCAGCAGAAGGCAGAAGCATGCACAGGGTCCTAGACAGAAGCTGTAGGGAGCCCCCACTGCCCAGCAGAAGGCAGGAGCATGCCAAAAACACCATTTCCGTGCAGGTGATCCACCACAGACACTGCCACAGACACTGCCACTGCAAGGGTGGTTTGCCACCACAGTAGCAGCCACAGCCACCATGCAAGTGGCCTGCCACCCACTTGGCTGCATTGACACAAGGCGAGTCACTGGTGGAGACCAAAAAAACGAGAAGAAAATTCTCTCCTCAAAGTCCACTCCAAAATAGTAGAAGAAGCATCTGCTCTACCAGACGATGAGACATAAACACAGAGATTCTAGAAATATGAAAACCTAAGAAAATATGACACCACTAAAAGAATACACTAATTCTCAAATACTAGACCCTACAAACAGAAAACCCTTGAAATGACTGAAAAGGAATTCCTAGCAACAACAACAATCTTACAGAAACTCAGTGAGATAGGAGAAGACTCAGACAACATAATGAAATGAGAAAAAATCCAGTATATGAAGGAGGAAATGTACAGAGATTAATAACTTTAAAAAGAATGTAGTGGAACTCATAGAAATGAAAGATTCACTCAATGAAATAAAAAACACAACTGAGAGCTTAAGCAGCAAGCTAGAGGAAGCAGAAGAAAGAATTTCTTATCTTGAGGATAGTCTTTTTGAGGTAACCAAGATGTGCAAAAAAAAAAAGGAAAAAAGAATTTTTAAAAATGAAGAAAATCTAACAGAGTGAGTTTACAACCTTAAGTGCACAAACATTCAAGTCATGGGTGTTCAGGGAGAAGAGAAAGGAAAAATAATTGAAAACCTATTCAACAAAATAATAATGGAAAACTTTCCAGATATAGGGAGAGACACAGCCTTCAGATCCAGGAGGCACAAAGATCCCCAAACAGATTAAATCCAAAAAGATTCTCCCTAAGACAAGTTATTCTCCCTAAGCAAGTCAAACTGACAAAGCTCAAAGACAAAGAGAGAATCTTAACAGAAGCAAGAGAAAAGCATCAAGTCACCTATAAGGGAGCCCCTATCAGACTAACAGCAGACTTCTCAACAGAAACTCTACAGGCCAGAAGAAAATGGGATGATATATTCAAAATACTAAAAGAAAACAACCCTGCCAGCCAAGAATACTATATCCAGCAAAGCTACCTTTCAGAGTGAGTGTTTTCCAGACAAACAAAAACTGCAGGAGTTCACCATCACATGACTAGCCCTGCAAGAAATTCTCAAGGGAGCCCTGCATCTGGAATCTGAAAAATGATAATCACTACCATGAATACACAAGAAAGAACAAAACCCACTAGCAGAACAAAAATGAAAACAAGAAAAGAGAAGAAAACTAAATCTCACCACCTCAAAAAATCAACAAATATTGAAGACAACCAATAAAAGGGCAAGAAAGGAATAAAAGATATTTAAAACATACAAATGAAATTGATAAAATATCATTAGTAAGACAATACCTTTCAATAACAGCCCTAAGTGTAAATGGGTTAAACTCCTCACTCAAAAGACACAGACTGGCTGATTGGATTAAAAATCTAGACCCAACTATATGCTGTCTTCAAAAGACTCACCTCACGTGTAAAGAGACAAACACACAAACTGATAGTGAAAGGATGAAAAAAGATATACCATGCAAATGGAAATCAAAAATGAGCAGGAGTAGCTGTTTTCATACTGGATAAAATACACTTTAAACCAAAAACCATAAAAAGAGACAAAGAAGGCCACCATATAATAATAAAGGGATCTATCAGCAAGAAGACATAATTATAAATATAAATGCACCCTACACCAGAGCACCCAGAGAGATAAAGCAAACTCTATTAGCCCCCCCCAAAAAGAGAGGTAGGCCCTAATACAATAATAGTAGGGGACATGAACATCCCTCTCCCAGCACTGGACAGATCATCTAGGCAACAAATCATCAGAGAAACATGGTATTTAACCTACACTTTTCACCAACTAGACCTGGCAGATATCCACAGAACATTTCATCCAAAAACTATGGTATGTACATTCTTCTCATCAGCATGTGAAACCATCTCCAGGACAGACTACATGTTAGGTCACAAATCAAGTCTCAACAATTTTTTTAAAACTGAACTCATTTCAAGTATCTTTTCAGACCACAATGGATTAAAACTAGAAATCAACAGTAAGTGAAACTCTGGAAACTATACAAATACATGGAAATTAAACAACATACTCCTGAAAAAACCTGTGAGTCCAAGAAAAAATTAAACAGGAAATGAAAACATTTATTGAAACTAACAAAAATAAAGACACATCATACCTAAACCTGTGGGATACTGCAAAAGCAGTACTAAGAGTGAAGTTTATTGCAATAAATTCTTACATCAAAAGAATGAAGAGATTTCAAATACACAACCTAATGCTACACCTCAAAGAACTAGAAAAACAAGAACAATCCAACCCAAAATCAGTAGACAGAAATAATTAAGACCAGAGCAGAAATAAATGAAATAGAGACCCCAAAAAATGATACAAAAGATCCTTGAAACAAAAAAAAAAATGGTTTTTTGAGAATATAAATAAAATAGACAAGCCATTAGCTAGGCTAACTAAAAAGAAGAGAGAAGACCCAAGTAAGAAAAATCAAGATGAAAAAGGAGACATTACAACCGATACCACAGAAATACAAAGAATTATTAGAGATTATTACAAACAACTGTACACACAAATTTGAAAACCTGGAGGAAATGGATAAATTTTGGACACAGAAACTACCAAGACTGAACTAAGAAGAAATAGAAAACCTGAACAGACCAATAACAAGCAATGAGATCAAAGCAGTAATCAGTAGTCTCTCAACAAGATAAGCCCAGGACTGGATGGCTTTACTGCTGAATTCCACCAAACCTTTAAAGAGGAATTAATACCAATTCTCTTCAAACTTTTCCAAAAAATTGAAACACAGGCCATTCTCCCAAACTCATTCTATGAGGACAGCATCACCCAGATACCAAAACCAGACAAAGATACAAAACAAAAAAAGAAAACTACAGGCTAATACCTCTGATGAACATAAACACAAAAATCCTCAACAAATAATAGCAATCAGAATACAGGAACACATCAAAATAATTAAGCACATGATTGAGTGGGATTCATTCCAGGGAGGCAAGGATGGTTCAACATCTGCAAGTCAATGAATGTGATACACCACATCAACAAAATCAAGGACAAAAACCATATGATTATCTCAACAGACACAGAAAAAGCATTTGACAAAGTTCAACATCCCTTCATGACAGGCTTTCACTAAATTAGGTGTAAAAGGAAAGTATCTCAACACAATAAAAACCATATACGACAAACTCACCACCAATATTATCCTGAATATTATCCTGAACAGGAACAAGACAAGGATGCCTACTTCTTACCATTCCTATTTAACATAGTATTGGAAGTACTAGCCAGAGCAATCAGCTAAAAGAAAGAAATAAAGGGCATCCATTCGAAAAGACAAAGTCAAACAGTCCCTGTTTACAGATGACATGATCCTATACATATAGAAAAGCCTGAAGACTCTACAGAAACCTCTTAGAGCTGATAAATGATTTAGGCAGAGTTATAGGATACAAAATCAACAGGCAAAAATCAGTAGTGTTTTTATACTTCAACAACAAACTAGCAGAAAAAGAAATCAAAAAAGCAAGCCCATTTACAATAATCACCAAAAAAGTAAAATACTTAGTATTTAATTTAACCAAGGAAGTGAAAGATCTCTACAACCAGAACTACAAATCACTGTTGATAGAAATTAAAGAGGACACAAAAGGATGGAAACACATTCCAGGCTCTTGGGTTGGAAGAACTCGCATTGTGAAAATGTCCATACTTCTCAAAGCAATCTACAGATTCAATGCAATCCCCATCAAAACACCAAAGACATTCCTCACAGAAATAGAAAAAAACAATCTTAACATTCACATGAAACAACAAAAGACCCTGAATGGCCAAAGCAATCCTGAGAAAAAATAAATAAATAAAGCCAGAGGCATTACACTACCTGACTCCAAATTATACTACAAAGCTATAGTAACCCAAACAGCATGGGACTGACATAAAAACAGACACTCAGACCAATGGAACAGAATAGAGAACCCAGAAGTCAACCCTCATACTTACAGCCAACTGTTATTTGACAATGGCAACAGGAGCATACATTGTGGGAA
The DNA here is from genome assembly GCF_027409185.1 of Cynocephalus volans. Taxonomy (NCBI): domain Eukaryota; kingdom Metazoa; phylum Chordata; class Mammalia; order Dermoptera; family Cynocephalidae; genus Cynocephalus; species Cynocephalus volans. The sequence continues at coordinate 51,889,642 of NC_084462.1, forward strand.
GGACGGCCTCTTCAATAAGTGGTGCTGGGAAAACTGGGCATCCATTATGTAGAAGTTTGAAACTAGACCTGTACCTCTGGCCATATACCAAAATCAACTCAAAATGGATTAAAGACATATATAAGACCCCAAACTATAAAACTATTAAAAGAAAGCATAGAGGAAACACTTCAGGATGTAGGTATGGGCAATGACTTTAGGGAAAAGACCCCAAAAGCACAAGCAACAAAAGAAAAAATAAACAAATTGGATTATATCAAACTAAAAAGCTTCTGAACAGCAAAAGAAACAGTTGGCAGAGCAAAAAGACAACTTACAGAATGGGAGAAAAACTTCGCAAACTATGCATCTGACAAGGAATTAATATCCAGAATATTCAAGGAACTCAGACAACTTAACAGTAAATAAACAAGTAACCCAATTAAAAAATGGGAAAAGGTGCTGAATAGACATTTCTGAAAGGAAGATATGTGAATGGCCAACAGACATGTGAAAAATGCTCAACATCACTAAGCATCAGGGAAACGCAAATTAAAACCACAATGAGATATTATCTCACTCCAGTTAGACTGGCCATTATCAAAAACACAGAATAACAAATGCTGACAAGGATGCAGAGAAAGGGGAACCTTTCTACCCTGTTGGTCAAACTGTAAATTAGTTTTTGGCTATCATGGCTAAATGGCTATCATGGGAAACAGTATGGAGTTTCCTCAAACAACTACAGATAGAACTACCATACCATCCAGAATCCTGCTGCTGGGTGTATATCCAAAGGAATGGAAATCATCATGTGGAAGGGATACCTGCACTCCCATGTATTACTGCAGCTCTATTTACAATACTCAAGAGTTGGAATCAACCTAAATGCCCATCGACAGGTGTCTAGATAAGGCAAATGTGGTATATATACACAACAGAATACTACTCTGCCAAAAGGAATGAAATTCTGTCATTCACAGCAACATAGATAGGCTTAGAAAAAATTATGTTAAGTGAAAAAAGCCAGGCACAGAAGGAGAAATACCACATGTCCTCACTCATAAGTGGGAGCTGAAGGAAGGAAGGAAGGAAGGAAGGAAGGAAGGAAGGAAGGAAGGAAGGAAGGAAGGAAGGAAGGAAGGAAGGAAGGAAGGAAGGAAGGAAGGAAAGAAGGAAGGAAAGAAGGAAGGAAAGAAGGAAGGAAATAAAGAAAGAAACAACAATCACAATAATTTCTTGAACTTTCAAAAGGAGAAAATGGAACTGGGGCCGCCAGAGGTGGGAAAGGTAAAGGAGGAAGGGGGTTAGGGAGAAATTGGTAAAGGGCCACAAAAAATATTTACATTGTGTACTGAAAAAATTAATCAAAAAAAAAAAAAGAACTGAGCTCAATAAATAAATAAATAAAAGAATTTCAGCAAAGCAGATAAAAACTTATTTCAGCTGCTTCATTTAAGTGAATTAAACTTAACTCTAAACTAGAATAAAAACACAAAAAACAAAGAGGTCATTGAAGCCTATTTAATTGCCTGGGGTGAGATAGTATGTCTTTGGTCACAGGCAGTGGTGTACAAAGATGGAAGTTTAAAATCTTGCTAATAATTTCTAGTTGATAATAGCAATTTAATGAGCACTTATTATGTGCCAAAAACTATTACAAGCATTTTATATGTACAGTAAAACAGCCCCATAATGCCACTAGTGGGCCCCAAAACTCACATAAAGAGAAAGGCCATGTTATTTGGAGGTTAATGAAATGACTGGGGTCCAAGTCTGCTGTTTAAGAGAGCAGCCAGCTAATTACCAGTCATATTACATTTTAGTTTTCTTTATTGGAGGCATCACATTGCAGAGTTTCACTGTTTTATCTGTTTGATATCTACAGCAACACTGATGGCTGCCTACTCAGCATTCTTTCCCTGCTTTCTCCCTGTGAACAGAAACTTGATTTTGTTCTGGTGTCAACCCTCAGAAAAGCTACCAGTATCTTCAGCTTGGAGGTAAATCATCATTAGTCCAAAACAACTGGAGGGCTAGCTGGTTAGCTCAGTTGGTTAGAGTGTGGTGCTGATAATACCAAGATCCGGGGTTCCATCCCTGTACTGGGCAGCCACCAACAAAACAAAACAGAAAAGATAAAACCATTGGGAAATCCCATCACCTTCACCAGTAATAAGTTCAGCCGTAGGCATGTGACACATATTTGGCTAATAGAACAGGAGGAAAAGTTGGCTGGGGGGTTCCTGAGAAAGGTTCTCTTGGTCTTACAAAGGAAGCTGAGCAATTAACAGTTAGTTAGCAGTAGCAATTAGTTAACAATTAACAATCAGTTAACAGTACCTTATTGCCTACTTGAAATTAGCTAGGAGAGTAGATCTTAGGTGTTCTCACCACACACACACACAAAAGAAAGTGGTAATGAGGTGAGGTGATGGGTATGTTCATTAGCTTGATCGTGGCCATCATTTTCCAATGTGTGTATATATCAAAACATCACGGGCTGGCCAGTTAGCTCAGCTGGTAAGAGTGTGGTGTTATAACACCAAAGTCGAAGGTTCAGATCCCCATACCAGCCAGCCAAAAGAAAAATCAAGTTGTACACTTTAAATATATAATTTTTATTTGTAATTACACCTCAATAAAGATAGTAGGAGAAAAGGGAAATTCAGGGAGAGGCAGCCTCTTCCTCCATGAAACATTTTCCCTTGTCAAAAGGATGCCTACAACATTCCAAGCATCTTTCAATCACGAAGAGAACTAGCCTGAGGCTGAGACTTCTACAGGAGCCTGCCTCTGTAAGGAATTCTTGTTACAAAGGATAAAAAGTTTCCTCGTTGTAGAAGCCACTGTGATGGATTACCTGTTACTTGCAGCCAAACGCATCCATTCTGATACAAACTCTACAAGTTAGAACTGATTGTAGTCCTCAATGTATAAATGGGGCAACTGAGGCATGGGTAAATTAAGAAACTTAAGTAAGATAGAACTTACCTTAAAGCCATGGTAAACCAGACCACAGCCAGAATCAATGTGTTCATTCTGTAGGGTCCCATCACACAGTACAGAGCATTATCCCAGACCTGTAACCCACACCAGAGAAAGATTGCTAAAGGAAGGAACTTGGGACTTAGAAGAGCTCATTTCCCAGATTTTCTAATAAATTTTCTAGTAAATATCCAGGAATCTATGGATAGAATGGGCACCCCATTATCTCCTTGAGACAGCAATTCTGTTCGAATAATAAGAAAAGGTTCTTTTCTTCCTGCAGGCTTGCCTCATGACCTAACTATTCTATAGCATTTTCCCTGGGAACATGGTATTTCATGAATGTGACTGAAAGCACACTGAATCTTCAGGCACTTAATAACCTTGAATAGTGAGTTCTGCTCCCTGCCAGTGTGGGCAGGGGTGATGTTCCAAACACTTAACGACCATACACTACGAACACCGTCCAGTCTCAATAGACACTGGCTGGTCGGCTGTCTCAGTACACAACAGCTGGCTTGCTCCCTGTCCATAGGAGCTAGGGCTCCGGAGAAATAGCATTGCCCTTTACAAAGACTTTCTTGGACATCACTAACAACCCTCAAGAGGCCATTTATTTCACTCACTTGCTCCTTCTTACGGTTATTTAAAGAGAAGGGAGAGGGATATTTACTCAGATTAACTATTTTACCTACACTCAAAATCCCGGCCTTGGGAAGGAAGATCAGAGAACACTTGAAATTAAGGTTTAGAGAGCTTAGACCTCAAGCGCACACCGCCAGTTAGAGGCAGACATGGGCTGGGACTTAGACATCCCCGTGCAGGATTGCTTTCTCTCCATTACACTGCCTCAGGTTGATGGGGGTGTTCAGGGTCTTTATTCTTTACCCACTAAGGCTACAGACTCCCCTAGAACCACCCTTGCTTCCAGTGTATGTCCCCATTCACACCTGTTTGAAAGTGGTGTTGAATCTGACCAACCAGCGCTGGTACCAAGTTCCTGTTGAACTTTGGATCTCAATGAATTCATCCATTTGCTTGGGAGTTTTGATGTTGGAAACCTGAAAAGCAAAGACAGAGGAGTCTTTGGTGTTCCTCTTGTTCTGTGATTCTTAATCAAGGTATACATAGCACCTCTTAGGGATCTTCCTCAGATGGATGTGTCCCACTGCAGACGAAATGAACCAGAATCTTTTCACTAAATCACGACTTTGGGAAATTTACATTAGTGGGTCCGCAATACACTGAATCTTATTTTCCCATAGAACAGTTAGCATCACCTTGAAATTCACAACATTATTCTTAACAGGTATCAACACACAGAAGTCTAGAACCCATGTAGGCAATAGCAAGAGGAAGGGAAGTTGTGTTTTTAAAACATGACAGAGGAAGAGAAATCATGACCTCCTTTCTATCCCTTGTAGAAATCAAAGAGATAGGGTGGGGGATAAGGTTTTGTATCTCAGCATTCACTTCAAGGCCATGGAAAGTGTTAATATACCCAATGGGAGCAGGTAACCCCAAAAAGCAATCCTGACTCACCAAGACAATGATTTTCAAGTTAACCAGATGCTTAAAGCAACCACTGAGTTGTATAACTAATCATGGTTTTAAGGAGATTCCTAACCATGCACACTCTTTTAGTCAAGTTATCAAGGTCCATGCTTGCAGACAATCTCCCCTAATTCATAGAACAAATCAAAGACCTCAAAAAAATTCAAAAACAGTTTCTATCACCTCCTCCAACAAACCTTCTGCCTCAGGATACAAAATGAGTCATAAGAGTGTCTCCATCTCTGTCTTCAGTCAAAGAACAAAGGAAGAGAAGCAGAAATGAGGCTGAGTAATCCACAGGGAGAAAACCAGTCCCTGAATATGAATAACTGACTCATTATTTCCTGAGCACTAGGGCAGCTTGGCTTTGCTTTTTCTAAACCCTAAAAACAGCAGTTGTTAAATTTTGGGGAGGGCCAGGCACCCGTGTGAGAATCTGGTAGAAACCTAGGCTCTCTTCCCTGAAATTGCAGGTACATAGACATACTGTGAGCTTCCCAGACTCCTACCACTCACAGGTATGCAGCCTTTGCAAATGTGCTTCTGCTTGGGGTCGGACAGGGAAACTTCAGAACTAAGAGGGCAGGCTCTGCAGCAGAACTCGTGGCTGAGCTGGCCTTCAAGTTACCTAATACCCTGAGGATATCATGAACCCTGGCTACAGCCAGGGGAGGTCAGAGGGGAAGGTTGACACCAAATCAGGAAGCACTTCTAAAAATCACACAGAAGCATTAAGATATCCACTCAAATGTAAGTTTTTTCCTTTCTTTGCTCCTTGAGGGAAAAAAAAATAGCACCATATTCCCTAGAGATTTGGAAGTGGGTGTGTGGACAACTTTGAGCACAATTACACTAATTTACAATTAATTAGAATACTTGTCTTTGATTCAGTCTAGATTAGAATATGGCCTGTGTTTATATGTGCTCAGCAGAATACTTCAACTCCTTCCCCTTCCAAAGGTTTCCCTGGGAACAGGGGCCAGGTGGCAGTGCAGAAGCTCGTAAGGCAGGGAATAGAGTTAGTAAGGCCCAGAGCTCACAACGGAAAGTGAGGACAGAGGCACCCAGCGTCAGCTGTGAGCACCACCTGCGATCCTGACCTGCCCTAAACTCTTCTTCCAGGCTCTGAGTACATCTGTGAGAACATTAACCGAGGGGGAACCGCAGGAACAAAACGGGTAACACCGTCAAGGTGGGCTGAGTATTCAGCCCTGACCGCCAATCACAAGCCAGCTCTCTGAGATCATCTGGTAGTTTCTGTCTTTTTTTTTTTCTCATTTCCTGGCCCATTCAGCCGTTTACTTCTACATAATCGGTATGATCATCAAGTCATTATGGAATATTGAACCCACAGCCTTTTCCATTCCTTTTTCCTTTTGGGTAAAAACTACTAAAAGCAGAAGTTATGGGTCAGAACCTAGCAACTGGAATACACATTGCGATAACATACACAATTTCAACATTTCATGGCCCTACTCATTGATTTCTGCTGAACATTCTTCCTCAGGACATGCTCCCATCCCTGAAATGAGGAACTCTGGTCCTGAGATAAAAGGACTTTGTCTGTGGAAATTGGAGTTTTTATTGATTTCCATGCTGAGATCTCATTCTTCAACATTAGGCTGCTTACATTTGTTAAAATAATTAAGTGGGAGGCCATTACACTGAGGTGGCTCTAACACCCTGGGTTCCTGCATAAGGAAACCAAGCAGACAAAAAGAAATAAATAATAAGAAGTTAAACTGTTAAAAGGAGAGAGAAGAACTGTAGTTAACAGAGACCAGAAAGGGAAGGAAGGGGAGGGATACTGAGAGGCTGATTAATGGACACAGAAGTATGGTGTGATAGGAAAAATAAGCTCGACTGGTATACAGTGGAGTCAGAATTCTATAATCAATAATGATTTACTGCATATAACCCAACAACTAGAAGATAGATCAAATGTGCACATCACAAAGAAACGACTAAGTTTTGCAATGACGAATATGCTAATTACCCTGAATAGATCAGCAGACATTGTATACATGTATTGAAATACAACTCCACACCCCATAAATGCGTATAATCAATATGTATCAATAAAATTTTTTTTAAAAACATAACAGAATTTTTTTTAAATGACTTTTAAGGACAATCATAGGCAGCCAATTAGACATTAGTCATAGTGCCTTGAACTTCTCACCAAGGTAGTACAAAGAAGGAAATTGCTGAAAGTTTAACCAATTGAATAATTTCTTTGCTCTGCTTCTACATTCACCCTATAAAAGCTTTCCCCTCATGCTCCTTCAGTGGATTCCCAAACCACTTCTAGTCTGGAGCTGCCCAATTCATGAATCCCTGTCTACTCAAATAAACTATGATTTTAATGTGCCAGACTTTATCTTTTAACCATTAGAATGGGTTGTCAAGAGAGAATGTGGGATCATTTCTCTAAAAAGGGGCTCTCAGTAGGACAAGCATATTTGTTGGTGTAGGAATGGTCCGCCCAGAAACAGCAGTCAGGAAACTCCATGTGGGCACCACCACGTGAAAGGTACCGCAAGGGCAACCCAGGGTAAGATGAGAGTTGGAAACGGTTCATAGTTTCCAACTAACAGGACATCTTCATGGAAATCAGCATTTACAGTTTCTTGCTTTTTAAGCCAGCAAAATTTAGGCTAATAGCCAAGGCTGGTAAGGGTGTAGAGAAGTGGGTTTCCTATTGCTTGTGGCATTGTAGACTGGTACAAACCTATTGAAATGTAATCTGGTGATCTCAAGAGCTGTAAAAATATCCATGCTCTTTGAGCCAGTAATTTTATTTCTGAATACATGCTAAGAAAAAAACCCAGAACATTAGGGAAGAAACTATGTACATGAGAAGGTTCATTGTAGTAATACTTACAGGAACAAGGTAATAAAACAGGGTGAATAATCTCTAACATTAGGGACATGTTCAGGAAAACCGTGTTAATGATCTTAACACTAATTGTTGATTGAAATGATGGCTATGAATACTATGAGGCAACGTACAAAATGATCACAAACGCTGTTAAATAACATGTCTATGTAAATGTACACATATATGCTTAGCACCACATAAATACAGCTAGCTGCTTCTTTCATCATTTTTTAACAATTAGCCACCTAAGGAAAAACCTAGAAGGATGTCCATCAAAATTCAAAGAACAATTTTGATCAAGTTATAGGACCGTCAGAGGTTTTATTCTCATTTTGACAAATTTTCTGTTATGCGATTATATAATAAAATTATTTTTTAGCAAAACAAAACAGTAAAGAGGAGAAGCCCCTCTTACTGGCGGAGGTGACCACACACTCACCGTGAACACCTTCTCTGGGGCCCCCTTCGCCCTCATGTTGGTGTCATGGACTTGCTTTAGAATCATCCAGGCTTCATCATGTTTGCCCATCTGGTAAAACCAAGGAAAGAGACATAAAAAATCCACTGCGGAATATGCTCTCTGTTCATCAAAGTGGGTGCAAATACCTGGGTCTGAGGTGATCAAGTATGGACTCATTACTATCTAGGGCTTGTGAAAGACTAGGTTGAGTTTCCACCCCAAGCCATGCTTGGAAGGGTAAGGTCATGCCTTCAAGGTGTATACGCTAGGCATTATTGTCATTGTACTCGCACCCTTCGCGGTTATGAGGTTGAATGGACTGCAGTGTGAGGAAGCCATGTTCCTCACTGACTAGATGAAGCAAAGAAGCAACATGTCATGGGTTCAGTTTTGTCCCCTCATCCCTCAAAAAATGTTGATTTCCTAACCCCCAGGACCTCAGAGAGTAAATTTATTTGGAAATAAGGTTGCTGCAGACGTAGTTAGTAAAATTAAGATGGGGTCATCCTGGAGTAGAGAGGGCCCCTAATCCGATGTGACTGGTGTCCTTATAAGAAGATGGCCCTGTGAAGACACAGAGACAGGGGGCATGCCATGTGCTAACGAAGGCTGCTGAAGAATCAGGAAGGGACAAGGAGATATTCTCTATATATTTCACAGGGAGCATGGCCCTGCCGAACTGTGAAACAGATCTGTTATTTCAAGTCCCTCAGTTTGTGGTACTTTGTTACAGCAGCGCTAGGAAGCGAGTACACAACAAAGGGTCAATTTTGAGCTAGCCCTTGTTAAGAAACTTTCTGCTGCATCTGCCTCCTGATCCATGGGACAAGAGAGGATCTTCAAACATGGAGAACTGCTCTGCAGAGAGCTCGAGACAGAGGCAGATAAGTGGACTCTGGACTGGGGCTGGGGGCACCTCGGAGTCCGGCCCTGTGTGATTTCTGCAAGCATGAGAGTCCCCACAGTTGGAAGACTCATCTCTCGGGACAGCAGGTGCAGCCTTTTGGTGGGTAGGGGCCCTGTGTAGCTAAGAGTCCTGAAGGGCTTGGGAGCAGGGACAAGCTTTATCATGGAGCTCGTTGCCACAGCATGGAAAAACAGAATAAGCATTACAGACTCTCTAATCAGGACCTCTGGGGAGGGTGGGCACCAGGATGCAGCTGGAGAGCCACTCCTGCACCCACACAGCCTGGGGGAGGTGTCCTGCTCTGTGCTCCAGGAGCTCCAGCACTGACAGGCCGTGAGTCCATGAGCTGCAGCCATCACCAGCAGGAACGGCACCAGATTTAATGATGGGCAAGCAGGAGAGGATGGGGAACTAGGGCTGGGAGCAGCAAGGCTGGACTCCTGTGACTGTTTTGTGTCTCTCACATGGGTGGGGAGGCGCTGGCTCACCTCTAGCAGAAACCTCGGGCTCTCTGGCATGAACTTCAGGGCCACCATGGACACGGTGCAGGGCAGAACACAGACGATGACAAACACTCTCCAGCTGTGGAAGTGGTAATGGGTCCCCATGCTGAAGCCCCAGCCTGGGAAGAAGCAGGCAAAGCACTTCTGTCACATGATCTTTTCTACTACGGAAGAAGAGCTCTGAAGCGCTGGCTCTCACATTTTAGGATGCAAGAGCACTGCCTGGGGGCTAGTTAAGATGCTGTCTCCCCCTGTACCCCCAAAGCTTCTGAGTCATGAGTCGGGGATAGGAGCTGGGAAGCTGCATTTTGACAAATGCCTAAGCCTAGGCCTGGCCTGATATTTACAGAGCCTTGGATAAGAGTGCCATAGAAGCAACATTCCATATTTGTGTATAGTCATTAAATTTTAAGTTAACAAACCATAAATAAAAGATGTTCTACCTCTCTACCTTGACAAATAACACACAGGAAGGCAAGGCCCAGAATTACACCCACCCTTGCTGGAACCCTTTACTGTTCCTTCCCCCAGCTCCACCTGCAGAGTGAGGGGCCTCATGTCAACATGCGCCCTTGCCCTGATCCTTTGTGTTTATGGGAATTCCTGGTAAAACCCAGAGCAAGATCTGGATGGGAGGGGAGTCAGGGATTCAGGGACCCCTTGCCTCATGGTCAGAGGATGGCCAGAGCAGGGCCTTATATGGCCTGGGGCTTCTATTAGGGATCCCTCTTACCCAGGTCAAAGGGCAATACAGCTACAGGTGATTCCAATGCAAAGGGTTCAGGACCAGACTTTGAAAAACACTGTAAGTGGTAATATGACTAGGTGAATTTTTTCTAAATAAGAATCTGAACTTCTACATTCAAATTAATTTCACTGTCATTGAAATGGGGAGGTAACTAGCTCCTATTCAATTGTCATTGTTCAAAGCATTGCTAAAATTCATTTTCAGAAATCACACATTGTATACATGTATAGAAATAAAATATGCACCCCACAAATATGTATAATTATTATGCATCAGTTAAAAACTGTTATACTGTAAAAAATAAGATAAATGGTCATTTCCTTAATCTAATTTCAAAAAAGCAAAAAAAGAAATTCCATTCAAACATCATTTTGAATACCCTCATGGGTAGCAGACATCCCTCTTTTGAGAGACAGTGACACACTGCAGAGCCTGAACTTCTGCAGTCGCATAGATCAGAGTTCAACTCCTGGCTTTATCACATTGTTATTGTGTTGGCGTTTTCACAGTGGTAGAGTGCTGATAAGGATACCTCCACAGATATGCTGTCTGTGAAAGCTCCTGGCATCCCATAATTCACCTGCTTTGAGGGTAGATTTGGTTTTTTTAGAAAGAGCTACACGACATCTTGTGCCAAGAATGTTGAATAGAATAGATGACTATCAACAAAGATGAGCAAAACAATTGCTTTTTTAAAAAAAAAAAAAAAAAAAAGCCAAGTTTTGTGGGGTTTTTTTTGGTCTTTTTCGTGACCGGCACTCAGTGAGTGCATCGGCCATTCCTATATAGGATCCGAACCCGCGGCGGGAGCGTCGCTGCGCTCCCAGCGCCGCACTCTCCCGAGTGTGCCACGGGCTCGGCCCAAAAAGCTGAGTTTTTAAAATAGACTGGTTTTTCTTGCTTAATGTATCTCCGAAGACAATTCAAATAGCATTTTTTAAAAGACAAAACTATGTAAATAAATATATTGATTTCTAAAGTTCAGAGGGTAATAATTATCTGGATGTAAAATTTCTAGTTCATTTACTGAAAAATATATTACATGGCCGAGTCCCGGGTGGGCAGCTTATGTCCTGAATTCTCATTCCTCCCCACTGTAGGTCTTCTTGTTCTCCTGGCGGTGGATGCCTAACCAGTGTCTGCTGTTCGTGCACATATTTTCTTCTCCATTCACACAGTGAAAGGGCTGGGCAGGAGGAATCCAGCTGGGAGAATGTGGGACTGTGGCCTCTTGGATGCATTCGGCCCCAGCAACAGAACACACACTTCCTCCAACACTCTCAATCGAAATCAAATCTCTTTTTGCACAGCTTGGCCTCCTCTACTCTGCTCACTGGGGTTTGTTTGTTCATTTTAACTTTAATTAAAAAGCCCTCCCCTTCTCCTGGGAGTAACGCTAGTAAGAAGAAGATAAAACCATAGCCATATTTGCACATTCTCAGCTTATGTCCAAAAACTGTTCTGGCACTACTAGAAACAAAGATGATCAGAACCACACAGCAAATTCAGATGGGTAACCAGGGAGCAGGGGCAGGGGCAGGTATGCTTATAAAGAATCCTGCCTCAAAGATTTTTTTCTTTATGATAATATGTATAAATTATCCAAAATTCATTACTCCCTCTTGCCTCTGCGGTTTTTATGGTGATTTCAGTAATCTGCATTTATCACATTCATTAGGCACATCTTTGGGGCCTTAAATTAAATAAAATTAAGTAGCGAACTGCTTCCAAATATTTGAAACAATGTTAATTTGGAGGCAGGGATTGTTCTGTTTGCTGATTTTTTAGCTTGACCTACTTTTGTCTGTCAGGATTTCACAAACAGCTGGTGGTACTGACTACAATGAGAATTAATCTTCCATAATATACCCATTTTTTCTGGGCTGTGCCCATAAGTTCCCATGAAAACATTCTGAGCTTTGTAATTTTCTTTCTCAATGAGTCAGTCACCCTAATTCCTGGTGCCAAGACCTCCCATCACTTGATTCTTGCAAAAGCAATTAAACGGGTTACACAAGCCATACACAAACATCAGTCTCCTTTCCGTAGTTACTCTTACGTTTATTAGAGGATTAACGTCTTAGGCATATTGAGAAATATCATCAAATGTCTGGTTCACTGTGGACAAAACATCTGGTCCTGATAAAGTGAGCCTTAAAATAAATGATCATTCTTATTACTCTGTAATTTTAGTCTATCGTATTTCTAGGATGGGTTTCTCCTGTTTTTATTAAGCTTGATCAACCAGGAAGTTTCTATTTTAAAAGAGCATAAAAGTCACAGATTTCATACAGGCATAGAAATAGGGAAATGACCGGTCCTTTTGGGGTAAAAGATTTAACCACAAGCCCTTCTCTCAGCCAGCAGTGGTCAGCCAGCAGCCATGTGGCCCCTCTGCTATGAGCATCCCATTCGATCTCAGTCCACGTGCTCCCAACCTGATTTATTTGGTAGAAACCAGATACCTAAACATTGGTGTGTGTTTCTGTGTGTAAAGTGAAGTGAAAAAATAATGCAGTGTGTAGTAGTTACTGTGGGTTGCTGGCTCCCCTCACAATATCCCTCCTGCCCTCCTTCCCCACTGTGTTGCAGATATGTGGTTTGGGTGGGACTGACCCCACCCCTAGCTCCAGGAATGAGGAAGGAAGTGTATCTAAACCATTCGGGACCTGCATCCTCTGGGGTTGCTAATAGTTTAAATGTGTCCCCCAAAAGTTCATGCATTGGAAACTTAACCTTCATTGCAACCATGTTAAGAGAGTGAGAAATCCAGTTATGGTATTTGAAAGGTGGGCCTTTAAGAGATGACTAGATTGTGGGGACTTGGCCTTAGTGAATAGATTCATCCATTCATAGAGTAATGGGCATGGTTCTGATGGCTTTATAAGGACAGCAAGTGAGCAGGCGAGTCTTTCTTGCTCAGCCCATTCTCACCATGTGATACCCTGAATTGCTGTAGAAGAAGCCCTCACCCAGTACGTTCCCTGAACCTTGGACTTCCAAGCCTCAAAAACTGTAAGAAATAAATTTTATTTCTTTATAAATTACCCAGTTTCAGATATTCTGTTATAAGCAACAGAAATGGACAAACACAGGGGTATAGTGATTGGTTGAGGTTGACCTAAGCTGATCCAAGCAGAGGGAAGTCAAAGACCTCTGCTCTTTGGCTGAGTGTGAAGGTGTGCGTCCCTGGTGGAACAGGTAGTCTGTAATCCAGAAGCCTAGAACTGCTAGTGCTTCCAGGAGGGAAGCTAGCCCGAGAACTAGAACCATTTTGAAAATGTTCTCAACACTCCCCTTTGCATCCTGGGAATTGCCAAATGTCCCAGCTTGCAGGAATCTCTACAGTTATTTTTGCTTCCCTCCCCCACTTCATTTTATAGGTGAAGGAAGGAAGGCTGAGAAGATTAGGTGACTAGTCACATATCACATAGCACCGCTGTGTTGACTGCTTTTATTCTGCTCTTATTTACTTAGCCTCAAAAGGTATTTTGATCACTTCATTTAAATGTGGAAATAGTTTCCTATTGTTATCACATTTGGATCAGTTAACAAGGGAAGTAATATTATAACAAAAATTGTAGCCAAAAAAAAAGCAATTCCTCAAAACCATAATCAATAGCATACATAGTACATGGGCAATTACAGCACATGTTTGACTGAAGAGCAGAATGCAGAACCTGATATTAGCAGTAACACAATTTTACATCTAAAATTTTGGAGTAGTATAGTGACACTATAGTGACAGAATTAGCTGAAAAACTCTTCAACTCTTTATTTCATTATTCCTGTTCATATTTCTCTGTTTCTGATACAAAATCCAGTAGATTCTCAAATACTAGATACAGCAAAGACTACATGATATTCCTAAACCCGTTTCCTCTACTTTCTGGGCACACAGCTAGACTACGTCCTCTGCAGTAGAGTGTGTTCATATTACAGATTTGGAGCCGGCGGAATGTGAGCAGAGATGATGTGCTCCACTTCCTGGCCTGCCCTTTAAAACCACCCACATACAAATGCCCATGCTCTTTCCCCAAACCAGAGACCTTATAAGCCATATGTTGAAGACGGTGAAATCACATGCTGGAAAAAGTCTGAGCCCCGGGATTACTGATGAAGCAGAGCCTCCTGCAGATCAGAAACATCAGCCAGACTTTCCATGAAGAAGAAACTTCTATTGTGTTCAACCACTGAGATTTCAGGGTTTACCAGTTTGCCAGAGTAATGCAACCAGTCTCACCTCAACTAATATAGTAGGTATTGTCTACATCGAAGCTACTTCTTAAAAAGATATCCATGGAGCTTCCATTAGCTCAGAACACACAGCAGAGAGGGTCATATTTAAAACAACAGGTGAAGGGGTAGAGAAGTGCTGGCTAGCTTCAGGAGCAGTTGTCTGCTACCTCCCAGTGGTCTGCAGGATTCTAAATCATGGCAAAGCCTAGACTCATAACTGTATTTTTACCAAAAATGATTTTGAAGGATGCTGATGGTATTACCTAGTATACACAAAAACCACAATCAAATTCAAAACTGCTGCTTTCTCTCTACTTATGACAACACCGATAGTAAAAGTTAATGTTGCCAGATCTCCGTCCAGAGAATACAGTTTTTGCAATTACCCAGGATAAGAAAATTGTTCCAGCTGAAACCATGCCCTTGTTTATAAGGGTTGCTCCATGTCTGCAGCCAGACAGGAGTGGCAGCAGGTACTGGAGTGGAAAGGGTACAAGGTTACTGCACCTGGAGGGGGCATCCCAATTCTAGCCCCTAACCCTCCATGTGCCAGGGGCATGACGTTGGGAAAGTCACCAACTTCTCTTGGCTTCTGTTACATCTATCATCTATAAAATGGGATTATTACAGGAGATAAAGGTTCAAATCCTTTCAAACAAAAAGAAGAAAATAATAAAAGGAGATAAGGAGACAGGAAGAGAGGGAAGAAGGCAAAGGAGGAACGGATTTTATTATTTCCAAAAAGACATGTCTATTGAAATTAGCAATGTGCAATGTTAGAAGTTCTTTAGAAACATCAAGGTCACATACAGGAACTTTGTGTAAGTAAATGCAGAGCATAAGGTTGAGGACAAGAAAAGTTGTTTGGATGCAGGTGCTATAGAAACAAAGGCTCCTGGGCTATTTGAAGCCAGCAGCTCACCGTAGTGTGGAATGATGCTCCAGGCCATGATAGATGCGTAGATGCCCCCAGTCATCCAGAACATGCCCAGCCAACTGAGGTGTTCTCCTCGCTTCTCCCGAGACAAGAATTCAGAAAAATAGGCAAAAACAATTGGTAGAGCACCCCCAATGCTGCAGAGAAAATGCCAGAAAGAAAGAATCAAGTCATGCACTAAAAATGGTCATAGCAGAAACCAAGTCTCTTTATACACCATCCTTAGGTGCTGTAGTGAAATCACCCAGTGAGTTTGAGAGAAGGAACAGGCAGTTCCTCTCTCCATGTGGGAAGTTTTTTGACTTTATTCACTGACTTTATAGCCTAATGCTAAACCTAACCCTTTCTAAGATTCAACCTTAATACAGTTTCTAGAGAGTCAAACAAGAAACTCAGTCCAAAGGTTTCCAGAGGTTCCCCTCAGAGCTAGAGTACCAGAATGGATGACCATTGGTCTAGGAGGGTTCGGCTCGGCTCTCTGAGTACGTACCCTATGCCTGAGATGAGTCGGCAGAAGAGGAAAGCTCCATATCCCTGCACGAAGGAGGAGAGGGAGGCGAAGGAGGCATTGATGGCCAGGGACGTGCTGAGGACTCGCTTCCTTCCCAGCTTATCGGCCAGGCCTCCCAGGATGAAGGCCCCTGCCATCATGCCTAAGTAGACGATCAGCCCTGAGAGGAGAAGAAAGGGAAGAGGATGGATAAAGAAGACGAGAGATTAGAGACCATTGGTGTTTACAAAATCCGATGTTCATCATTACCCATCCTAGAAATTCCATGTCATTGACATAAAAGGTGGAATGTGACAAGATGTTCATGGCAAATGAGAAACACAAGGATACTTCCCAAAGTTCATGGAAAAATAGAATTAAAAGATAATATGAATCTTTCCATGAACTTTTCAAAGTACCCTCATACTTTGCAAATGTAAATTTTTACCAATTTTTTTTTTAAATAGCCTCACCAGATTTACACACATGTTCAAAGACTAACACAGATCAACCAAAACTGGGATAGATGTACCTTTCTTAAAGACCACTCTTTTAGATGCATAGTCCACAGATGAGGGAAATGATGTCAGGTTTTTTTTTTTTCGGCACTGTCATAATTTTATTTTTAAGCAATAAAAGTGTGTGTGCTATCAGAGTCCTCACCTGAAGGGTTACATTTAATGAGAGAATTTGCAGGGTAAAGTGTGGCAAAGTGCAATGGGAAGTGTTAGGAAGGAAGAAAGTGGGCCAAGTGAAAACAGCACTTGCTTTCTTATTACGCACCAAAAAGACCTTTTTCAAGCTATAACCAAGGTCCAGACTTCTTAGGGAAATGTAGCAGAATTTGTATATGGTGTGAGATAAGGGTCCAGTTTCACTCTTCTACATGAGGATATCCAATTTTCCTGACACCATTTATTGAACACTCTATCCTTTCCTTATTGTGTATTCTGGACTCCTTTGTCAAAAAATCAATTGACCATAGATGTATAATTTTATTTCTGGGCTCTCTACTCTGTTCCATTGATCTATATGGCTGTTTTGATGCCAGTACTGTGCTTTTTAAATTATTATTATTAATATACCTTTATAGCATATTTGAAATCAGGTAGTGTGATGCCATCAGCTTTGTTCTTTTTGTTCAAGATTGCTTTGACTATCTATTTGGAGTCTTTTGTGGTTGCATATGAATTTTAAAACTGTTTTTCTCTATTTCTGTGAAAAATGCCATTGGAATTTTGATAGGGATTGCTTTGAATCTATAGATCACTTTGAGCAGTATGAACATTTCAACAAGATTAACTCTTTCTACCCAAAAATATGGAATATCTTTCTATTTATTTGTGTCTTCTTCAATTTCTTTCATCAATGTCTTATAGTTTTTAGTGCACAGATCTTTCACTTACTTGGTTAAATTTATTCCTAGGTATTTTTTGACGTTATTGCAAATGGGATTGTTTTCTTGATTTTTTTTTTTTCAGATCGTACGTCATTAGTATACAGTAACATTACTGGTTTTTGTATGTTGGTTTCCTACACTGCAACTTTACTGAAATTGTTTATTAGTTCTACCAGTTTTTTGGTGGATTTTTTAGGGTTTTCTTTATATAAGATATGTCACCTGCAAACAGAGATATTTTTCCTTCTTCCTTTCTGATTTGGATGATTCTTTTTCTTGCCTAATTGCTCTGGCTAGAATTTCCGGTACTATATTAAATAGAAATGGCTAGAGTAGGCACCCTGTTTTGTTGCTGGTCTTAGAGGAAAAGCTTTCAGAGTATGATGCCAACTGTGGGCTTGTCATATACGACCTTTATTATGTTGAGTGAGATGAATTTCTTCTATATCTAACCTGTTTGGAGTTTTGTGATAGATAAAAGGATGTTGAATTTTGTGAAATGCTTTTTCTGCATCTATTGAAATGGTCTTGATTTTTATTCTTCATTCTATTAATGTGGTGTAACACATTTATTGATTTGCATATGTTGAACCATCCTTGCATTTTGGGGATAAATCCCACTTAGTTATGGTGTATGATCCTTTTAATGTGCTATTGAATTCTATTGCTAGTATTTTGTTGAGGATTTTTGCATCTACATTCATCAGGGATATTGGCCCATAATTTTCTTTCAATGTAGTGTCCTTGTCTGTCTTTGGTATCAGGGTAATACTGGCCTTATAAATTTTGTTTGTGTTTCCTCCTCTTCAATTTTTTGGAGGAGTTAAGGAAGAATTGGCATTAATTTTTCTTTAAATGTTTTGTAGAATTCACCACTGAAGCCATCAGGTCCTGGGCTTTTCTTTGTTGAAAGATTTTTGATCACTGATTTAATCTCTTTACTTGTTATTAGTCCATTCAGATTTTTTATTTCTTTGTAATTCAGTCCTGGCAGGTTGTATGTTTCTAGGAATTTATCCATTTCTTCTAGGTTATCCAATTTGTTGGTGTATAATTTTTCACAGTAGTCTCTCATGATCCTTTGTATTTCTGTGGTATCCAGTGTAATGTCTCCTCTTTCATTTCTGATTTTATTTGAGTCCTCTCTCTTTTTTTCTTAGTCTAGCTAAAAGTTTGTCCATTTTGTTTATCTTTTCAAAGATAAACAAAAACTTTTCAAAGATAAACAAAAACTTTTACAAAGTCAATGCTGTAACAATTACTGCTCTTTATAGATAAGATTGGTCAGATTTCTTAGCTCTATATTAGTTCATTACTCACTTGCTCATCTCCAGAACTGCTTAAGTGGGAAATGGTTCCTTTTCTTCAAGGAAATAAACAATAAAATGCATGATTATCTCCAAGTGAGAAAAAAGTGCTCCAATAAAGGTATTTGTCAGGTATGACTAAAACACAGAGAAGGTGCACAGTTTGATATATCTCAGTCAATGTGGGAGGCTTCCAAAAGAAAGACATTGAGCTGTTCTTGAAAGACACGGAGAACTTAGTCAGATGTTCATTTGGGAATTGGGGAGGTGCATTAAAGGCAGTGGCAGACAGCATGTGCAAAGACAGAAAGGCAAAAAGAAAGTCTGATATGTTTGGGCAACTAATTGTAAGTAGTTTAGTGTGTGAGTATAGCATAGTTCCTGTGGGAAAACCTGATGAGAGACTGAGGTTGGAGGGTAGGACAGAGGCCAGATCATAAACAGCTCTGTGTGTGTGTGTGTGTGTGTGTGTGTGTGTGTGTGTGTGTGTGTGTGTGTGTGTGTGTGTGTGTGTGTGAGAGAGAGAGAGAGAGCATGCACCTGCACGGATGCATGCATGGGCGGCTGTGTGTATGCACATGGATGTTTGCATGCATGTGTGTGTACCCACAAATTGGGAAGGGACCCACAAATTGGGAAGACAGAGAGTTAGACGAGTGGTTCAGAGATTTGCTGAGAACCAGTCACCCCATATCCTGGCTCCACCCTGGAGAAAAACACTAGTGTCCAGTAAGAGTTTTTCTTTTACTTCAGTAAAGCTATCTTCAGCATTTAAAGTCCACTGTGCACAGAAATCACCTGGGGATCTTCCTAAAATCCTATTCAGATTCAGCAGGTCTGGGGTGGGTCCTGAGATACCACATTTCTAACAAGCTCCAGCATAGACCCCAGGGACCACATTTTGAATAGCAAGAGGCTAGAATACACCTGTCTTCCTATAAACACAGTGAGGGATAGTAATGAGAACCCTGACCTTGGAGCCCAAAGAACTTATTTACTCGCTGTATGATTTGAAAGACAGCACTCTCACCTTCTGAGAGTTTCAGCCACCTCATTTGTAAACTGATTAACTAGACAATCTCCAAGCTGCCTTCCCATTCAATTATTTTTTTTTAATGTAAGTCATGAAAGATGAAGTTCTGTGGATTTCACAGGAAGAAGTTATTCAAATTAAAAACATAAACCAAGACACAAATGTTTGATTAAACTACTGAGGTCCACACAAGACATCTATGGACTAAAAGTGGCTTCTAGGCTACCAGTTTGCAATCTCAGCAATAAACATTGTGGTAGTTATGCACCTATTGTCTCTCAGCTCCAAAGCCACCCTTCTAGACTCTACTTGGTTCACAAATCACAAGTTGTTTTGCCAGCCTCATCCTGAGGACACTAGAGGGAGGCTTCAAGAATGGAGCAGGAAGACAGGACCTGTGCTTTCTGTTCCTGTAAGCTTCACCCAAGCAATACTTCACCATGGCAGCAGCAATTCCTTTGCACAGTATCAGCTAAGTACACTTAGCAGAAGCTACACTGTGCCTGACCCTCCTCGCCTACACCAGCACCAGCCAGTCAGGGTCCCCTCTTCAGAGATCTGAGTTGCAGCTCCATAGAGCTCCTTCTCTAAGCTTTGAAATTATAATAATTCCAATCTTTCCTTTATTTCCACAGCCCTAGGGATAGTAGTTGCTTCCTGCATTCACTATCTCAGTGATACTTTAAAAATTTTTTTAATTACCCAGTTAATAATCTTTTATATTACAATCTCTCTGTTCCAATAACTGATGTGATTTCTATCTCTTGACTATACCCTGACCAATCAAGACACATAAGCAAATTGACTAATTTTAGAAACTAGATATTGAATCCAACCCCTTAGCTTTAGCAAGTGAGGAGGCTTAACCCCAGACAAGGTTAGTGGCTTGCCCAGAACCTCAGTGCTGGCCAAGGATCTACAGGCACTGCATTTCTGGTCTCCTGGCTCCAAGCCTGCTGTTTTTGCTACTATGCCTCTGTGATATTGTGAAATACACATTTGGTCTTCATTCCCCCATTTCCTAGTATACAAATCCTAAAATCCTTAGGCTCTCTAAAGTGGTGTCTTTTTGCATACTAATGAGTTGACTGAAGGCTGGCAGCCCCTAGGTAGCTTCAGGATGAGGGCTGGTCACCAGAAAAACCAACGCAGGACTAGAGAATTGGGACTTTCATCCCCATCCCCCAACCTCTGGGAATGGAAGAAGGGCTGAAGGTTAAGTTGTTCACCAATGGCCAGTGATTTAGTCAATCAGCCTATGTAATAAAGCCTCCATAAAAACCCAACAAGACTGGGTTTGGGGAGCTTCCACATAGCTGAACACATGACGGTCCCTGGAAAGTGGGGTCCCCAGGGAGGGCATAGAAGCTCCCCTTACTGCATACCTCCCCTTATGCAGCTCTCCATCTGTATCCTTTGTAATATACTTTGTAATAAACCAGTAAACATAAATGTTTCTCTGAGTTCTCTGAGCTGCTCTAAGAAATTAATCGAACCCAAGGAAGGAATCGTGGGAAGTCTAACTTGAAGCTGGTTGGTCAGAAATTCTGGAAGCTGAGGCTTGCAACTGGTATCTGAAGTGGGGACAGTCTTGGGGGACTGAGCCCTCAACCTGTGGGATCTGATGCTAACTCCAGGTAGATAGTGTCAGAATTGAACTGAATTAGAAGGCCCTCAGCTGGTGTTTGCTGTAAAATTAAGTGCTTGGTATGTGTGAGAAAACCCCGAAATATTTGGTCACATAAGTCTTCTACGCTGACTGTAGTGTGAGACAGTAGAAAAAACACTTTGGTTTTTTTTTTTTTTTTTTTTTCTCATTTTTCCACAGAACCTCACTGTCCAAGTCAACAGAGGTAGTAGAAAGAATAAGAAGATCTTCTCAAATGCTCTCTTTGGAGGCCAGGAAAAGGAGAAATGGAGGAAAAATGAGTCTAACCACCAGGAAAGAGAAATATGAAATTAAAAATGCCCTTATGTCTGTGCTTAAATTCATTTATCAGCACTACTCTCTAACCAACTGCACTAACTGGCCAGTCCTATTAAACTCATTTAAAAATCTGTCTTTAGCAGAAGAAATTAAGACAATAAATTTGGAAAATTAGAGTGCAATGGAGTTATCAAAAATTACATTAGCATGAATCATTTAAGGGCTTAGTTAGAAAGCTAGAAATGGCATCATCCTTCCATTCCACTCAAAAAGCCCAGTGGTGTATCAGGAAAATGCCCTCCTAATGCACTGAGATATTTAAGAAAATTTAAACTGTGATTGCTACTTGCACGATGGGGGGATGAGGCTGAAGGTAGCAGGAAGTGTTGGGATGGAAAAGCCTTCTAGTTGGTGATAACACAACAAAAAAGATGGAATACCCCTGCTTGGAAGAGGGAGGAGCCTGCACCAACAGGTGCCATGAAAGGAAGAGCCCAGCCTTATGACGGAGACATCTGAGTCGAGGTCCTGATCCCACGATTGCCAGCAGTGTGACATGGGTGTTAGGCAATTATGTTTTAGCCAATGTCTAAGACGGCGACAGGCTGACGGGAGGAACACCCAAAATGGCTGCAGAGAGTTTCAGGTCCCCAGAACAG
Organism: Cynocephalus volans; assembly: GCF_027409185.1. Taxonomy (NCBI): domain Eukaryota; kingdom Metazoa; phylum Chordata; class Mammalia; order Dermoptera; family Cynocephalidae; genus Cynocephalus; species Cynocephalus volans. The sequence continues at coordinate 51,911,653 of NC_084462.1, forward strand.
CACATTTTCCAAGAATCACAAAAAAAACCCTCCCGCTTCTTCCTCACCACAGCATCCTCTTCCTGCACACGCGAATTTCTCCACCCATAGAAAAATCCCAACTCAGCTTAAACCCCGCTCGCTTCCCTCCCCTTCCTTCTTAGCCAATAGGAACAGTCCAGCTCAGCCTAACTGGATATAAAAGGCCCAGCCCGACTCTCCCTGCCGCCAGCCCGCTTGTTCATTTTGCCTGCCTAATACACTTTGGTTGAGTCCCTGTCTCCTGGTGTGTTTCTTTTGCACTCGGGCCGGGGTTTTTTCCTTTCAATGGGCAACCCATGTAGCCTCTCTAATTGCTGTTACTTCCTTGTAAAATTCATAGCACTTATCTTGCAGAATTAAGATTATAGGGGAGAGTGGATTTAATGTATCTAGCATGATGCCTGGCACAAAAGTAAAAGTAAAATTAATAAAAGTTGCTGTTGTTGTTATCAGTAGTGCAGCCTAAAATTGTCTGTGACCTTAGGAAGCCACGGGTTTAGAAACATGAAAATAAGAGGGAGATATTTTAAAATCAAACCAACCACATGTTAAAGGAATCTGAGGAAGGATAGAGAATAGCAGAAGAAACTTATTTATAGTAGCGTGCCCTTTAAAAATACCTCCCTCTCTCCTTACCTGGAGAAGGAGCCGGTTTCCAATAAAAAGCTTCCTTGGTCTAAAATATTTTTCAAGATTCCTCTGACAAGATGTCAAGAGGGGAATAAAATCTTTTTTTTTTTTTTCTGGCTACCTCATTTCTTAAATTCCCATTAAATGTCATCTCCTTAAAGAGGCATCCCTGATGTTCCAAACTGGGGCTCATCAAACTTTTTCTGTAAAGGGACAGAGATTAAATATTTTGCTTGTATATAATTTGCTTTGTACACCTCCCATGGTCTCTGTCACATCTTTTTCTCCTTCTTTTTTAAGTTTACAATCCTTTAAAAATGTAAAAACATAGAACAGGTCACAGGCCTGTGGGCCATAGTTTGCTGACCCCTGTTCTGAACAAAAGTTGGTCTTCCCTGCTAGTCTTCCCATGGCATACTGCTCCTTTCCTTCATTTCACGTATCTCTGTGTGCTCTAACATATTTATTAGTTCAATGTTTGCCCAATTCTGTTGACTATAAACTCCCGGAGGAAGAGACTGTTCTATTCAAGTAGAGTTCCCCACTGTGTATCTAGCACTTAGCACAGATACTGACACAAAGTAAGTGCTCCATTAATATTTGTTCAATAAATAAATAAATAATAGAAGAACAATTCATATTCACTATGGAAAAATTTTTAAAAACACAAAGAATGTATAAAGGGTAAAGCGAAAACTATCCATCATACCACTACTCAAAGAAAGCTGGTGTTCGCGTGTTTTATTTTTGTATTTATTATTCGTATTTGTACTCATACAACTACATACGGTATTTATGTGGTTGAGACCAATCTGATTGGAAGTTCCATAGTCTGGTTTTTCCACTTAATAAACAACTCAGCAAAGTACATCTTTGTGCTTATGTCCCTGTCTGCATTTCCGGTTATTTGCTTGAAATAGATTCCAAGAAATGAAATCATGAGGTCAAAGGGGATCGACGAGTTTGTGGTCCTTGAGACACAATGCTAAATTTTCTTCCAGAGAACTGGCACATATCACAAACGTCTCACCAGCTCTAGAGATGCCTTTCTGTCCACACAGCATATTCCCTCTCAGCACCAGAGAGAACAGGATGAGAAGATGTGCCATCAGACTGCACAGGCTCGTAGTGGTGACATGAGAGAAGAGGCCCCTACATGGATGATCTTCTTTATTTAGCAATTAATCAAGGATGAAGAAGCCATTTCTAACTCTTTTTTGCTTGAACACATAGAAATTAAATGTATTCGTTATCCTGGGAGGATTCTGAACTCCCTTTTCCTGAAACCACTCAAATTTTATTTGACTGTATGCATATGCTTTACAGAGATGAAAATCAGCATCTCCCAACTAACAGATAATTCCCATCATCTTTGTTTCATAATTTTATTATTCAATCAAATATACCTTCTTGAAGGGCAATATTCTCTCAGACAAGGTCTGGGATTCACAGATTCACAGGCGGTAAATGTGATAAAGGCTTAACATATATGGGAGTCCCCCAGAGAATTCTCACTTTGGCATTAAAAAAAGGAAGAACATCAGGATATCTGTCTTCACACCCTACAAAACCAGATCATTGGGTAAGTTAGCCAGGGGTTTTGTTTATATGGAATCTGGAAGCTTGAAAACTTCTGGATGAGTGAACACTTTCTTTTGGGTCTAGATACTTGGCACAGAAAAGGTTTGTCTTTAACAAGTTGTCTAGTGGAAACCAATCTGGAGTCACCATGTTGGATTTTTCTAGTCCTTTATGTGTGCAATAAACTAAAGCAAATGGATCTTCAAAAGCAGATTAACTTTCTCATGCTACTGGAAGTTGGAACTCTTTCCTAAGTGGCACATAAGATACTTGGAAACAAATGTGTAGAGGAGAAAGGAAGGGAACAGGAGCTAGCATCTGCTGAGTCCCTGCCATACAATGCTGGATACTATGCTAGGTGATACAGATAGTGACTTGAATTTGGCGTTCCAACCTTGTGAGGGAAGTATTAATATCCTCATTTAACAGATGAGGAACATGAGGTAAAGAGTCTTCTTCTTCCTCAGTTATGATAATTATCCAATGAGACCCAGCAATGCCTCATTCATCTCACTTAGAGCCAAGTTGTGGGTACCATTGTGGTCATTTCTAGAGGGTGGAACAATGTGTCCACTGAGCTATAGGAGTAGTCCAGGGGAATCACTGTGGGGCCAATCGTGGAGTGCAACTGAGAACTAGAAGCTGAGACAGGAATAGATGATAGATGATCAACAAAGAGAACCAAAGTCTTCAGACTGAAATTTGCTAAGTTCCATTCTCTGCAAGTCAGTGAGTCTGGGATAGGGGCATAGGGATAAATAAGTCCCAGTCCTCTGTGTTCAGAAAACTCACAATTTAGAAGAAACAAAGAGGTAGAGACAAGGGTAGGTGTAGAGTAGGGCAGGGGCCAGAGAAGAGGTACAACTAGAGCTCTGGCAAGCTGGTGGCTGGAAAGAGAGTGGGAGCTGAGCTTGGCTGTTTTAGAATAAGCAGATAGTTGGGGGGATGTGTGGGAGGTGATGGGGGAGGCAGGATTAAGCTTTACAGAAAGATCAGAAGGTGACGAGGCTGGTTACTGGCAGAAATCAAGCTCCCAACCTGTGTCCCCTCAGTCCTTCAAGAACTTAGATTCCTTTTAGGTACAATGACTCTGAACAGGTTGCCTTTTCTTCAAAGGGCATTATTTCCTGTGTTAGGATAGAGCTGATTTATAGCTAGAAATGATCTATCTTTATCTCTGGAGACACCTGGATATCTGGCTCTGACTCTTGGCCAAGATAAAGGCAGTGGGTTTTGTGATATGCTATTTAAAATCTAAAACTTCCCTGGTGACCCCTAGGGCCAGTTTGTTTACTGGTGGTTTTTAACAGTATAACTGTTAAGTCAACGTGGCTGACTAGGAAAGCTCCTCTGGGTACTCCTGCCTTGAGTGCCTCTAAAGTGAAGATTTCTTGCACATACCTCAGTGGTTCAATCTGGAGTCAGGTCCAGGTGTGAATAAGAAGCACAAGGGGAGCTTGTGCCTAGACATCTCCTGGGTCCTTGCTCCCATGAGTAGGCTCAGTGGAATCTTGTGAATCCTTTCAAATATCCTCACCGATTCAATCTTTGCACCTCCTGACCCCAGGGTTGCAAAATCACATGCCTCCAAGGGCCAGGCAGGCAAGAACAATGGGTGAAGCTGGCCAGGCATCCTCAATAGGGAGTGGTGGGGACTGTGGAAAACTGGGGATACATGCTCATTTTAAGGGAGCAGCTACCACCTGACTTCAGCCAATCGCTGCATTATAGATGATAGACCCTAGTCCTGTGGTTTCAAAAAGAGCCAGAAATATGAATTGCCAAATAAAACTCTCTGCTTTTAAAACACTCTACTTGCCAAACAATTATTTTCACCCCTATTTAAGAACTCTGTGTGATGTGTATGAATTGTGCACGTTTAATAGCATGTCAGGAAAGTGAATATTCACATTTTTTAATAACATGTATCTCACAGGTCAAATCTCTTAATTTTTCATTCCTAGGACAATTACTCCTAATTCTGTATTTACCTTTTGGTCAGGTATTGAGTAGCCCCTGGATATTGATCCTCTATGCTCTTTCTCACCTCAGAGGTTTTCCACTGCTCTTCTTTCTGCCCAGAATGTTCTTTGTTCAGATCTTTGCATGGCTGGCTTCTTCTCATACTTCGGGCCTAAGCTCCAAGAGGCCTTCCCTGATCATCCACTCACACTTGCCTCTCTCTCCAACAGGTGGAACCATAAAGACCAGTTAGAAGGCAGTTACATGCATCCGAGTGAGGGATGTTGATAACTTGGGCCAGGATGGTAGGTAGCAGTGGCAGTGGTAAGAAACGACTGGATTCTGGGTGTTTTTCAAAGGTAGTGTCAAGAAGAAGGATGGTATTTAAAGCAGAGACAGAATAAGATTCTCTTCTTTATTGGGTAGCAATAAAGAAGAGATTCAAGGGCTGAGCACTGACTTATTCCAATGTTTAAAGGTCAGGATGACAAAAAGAACCCAGCAATGGAGAATGAGAAGGAGTGGCCCATGGGGCAGCAGGACAGCTGGGGAGAGTGGCAGACAAGAAGTCCAATAAAGAAAGTGCATCAAGTGGAGGGAATGGTCAGTGGCCACAGTTGGAGCACACAGGTCAAGACAGGACAGCTGAGGACTGAAATCTGACCACTGGACTGAGCAAGCGGAGGCCACTAGTGACCTAGACCAGAGCAAGTATCTGAAGTGGTGGGGACTAAATCCTGCTCGGAGAGGGTTCAAGTGAGAATGGGTAGTGAGGAGCTGGATCCAGTGAGTTTTACTGACAAGGGAATGGAAAAGACAAGTGCGGGTCAAGACTGAAGAAACCGCATCCTGTTGGTGTGCTGATGGGCATGATGGCAGGGAAGGAGCAAGTGTGATGAGGAGGAGGAAGCTGAGCATTACAAAAGCCACATCCTGGGGAGGAGAGAGGATGGGAGGCGAGGGGGCAGGTGAGCCTTACCACTCCCCCGGGGCCACAGGAATGAGGAGGGAGCACAGAGACAACGAGGAACCAGCGGTGGTAGGAGCCGTGGAAGTTCTTCTCTGGTTGTTTCTGTTCTCAGTGAAGAGAAACCAAGTTCATTAGCCTGAAGCTGAAGATGAGGAGGAGATGGGGGGATTGGAGAATAGTGGATACGGTACCAAGTTGTAATCAAGGACAGTGGGAGAGTGACTGGACCGAGGAAATGAAGGATGACGGCCAGCAGCACAAAGGGCCCCTTGAGGTTCTCGACCACAAACTTAGCGAGGCCAATGGGCAACATTGCGTTCCTCCCCAGCCATGCTCAGCTACAGAGTGCAAGGACAGGCTGGAGACGAGGATGCAACCAGAATTGGGGACCAACTAAGGGATCAGTAGGAAAATTGATGGTGTATATAGGGAGCAATTATGATCATGGTCCATGAATGTAAGTTCAGTGAAGAACATGGTGAGGACAAGAGGGTAAGAAGAGACAGATCAAAAGACTGTTGAGAGGACTTTAAGGAAGTAAAAGATCAGGATATTGAAATCAGCAAGAACTACAACAGAAATACTGTTGGAATGTGACAGTGTACTTGGAATTAAAATCCTCAGGGAACAAGAGATCACGACCCAGGGGTCGGTAGGTGACTACAAGAATGTGTGCTAAGTGATGCACTCCGATGCCAAGGGATCCAAATATGGGATGTTTTAGTGATACGAGAGGGAGAGCGGCCTGGAAATGTCAGTGAAGAGTATGGAGGGGCAGTGGTACCCGAGTGCGGGTGTGAGAGAGAAAGCCTCCATCTGAGACCACAGGACTACAGACGTCCTCAAAGGAGAACGAGCTTCAGTTACAGCAAAAAGGTAAATGACGTTAAGAGAAAAGCTTGAGAGGAAGAGGAAAAGGTAGGGGAAAAGCGGATGCACCGTGCTGTTTGGGGATGAAAGCGTGGGTAATGAGGGATGCCCTGGAGACACGGGCCTCTCGGGTGGCTGACACGCAGAGATGGAGAACATAACGAAATTAGTCCTGATTTTGGTGGTAAGGCTGGTCATGTGGGGGAGAAAGAAATATTGGGGACCTTGTGAAAGTATATGGAGTGCTGGAGTCCCCTCCACTCCTGCCAGTGGGGGACTGGAAGTCGGGGGCACCATCTTGGTGATTGTCTGTTTCTCCACTAAAATGTCAGCTCCGTGAGGGGAGGGACTTGGTCATCAATGAGCCGGTCAGTAAAGAGTTGACTCCTCAAAGAGTTATTGACTCATATAAAATAATAAATAAAAAATATACAAATACAAGCTCATATTTGTTGGGTCCTTACTGTATGCCAGGGACTGTGATGAGCCCATTTTGCACATTATCTTATTAAACCCTCACAATGGTTCAGTGAGGTGGAGACTAAAAATATCTTAATCTCATGGATTAAGAAGCCAAGGCTCAGAGAAATTAAGTGACTTGTCTGCTATGGTAGAAAGAGTTAGTTATTGGTGTAGCCACTATATGAAGACAGATAGTACACTTTTAAAACACACATTTTTGTGGTAGACTCTGTTGGGCACGTTCTCAGCAGCCCTTTTCTCTCTTCTTCCCTGTTAAGGGAATCTTTGTTTTTGTTCAGGTATTAAAATATGTTCAGAGAAATTGCCCCCATACACATTCAACCCTAGGGGATGAATCATTGTGAATTTAAGATGGTCATCTTCATCCAATTCTTCTTGCCAGTGGTGAATCCAGGGAGGACAATAAGGCACATGGGGACATCTGCCGGAGGCTCTGGGCAGCATTTTCATGCCTAGAAATGAAGGAGGGAGCACTGAGGAAAAGGAACGTTCTTACAAGCTCCTTCCTTCCTGCTTGGGAAGTCATTATGGGAGGATACAGAGTTTAGAGCTATGGTGGCCATTTTATGGCCATGACAGAAAAGCAGAGAGAATCACAATCACAGAATCACAACCTCATGCCCTGACATCATTGAACCAACTCTGGAACCATCCACTGTGAGAATTCTTGAACGATAAATGATAAATATCTTTATGATTCAAAGCCACTGTTACCAGCAGCTGAAGGCATCCTATACACTGACCACCTTCTAAAAAAAGAAATCAGATAGATAAAAGATCATCTGATCGATTTATGTAGCAATTCCTTAAAAGCAAAAGGTAAGACAGCTTGGTGTAGAGGAAGGAGCTCTACACCAGTAACCAGGAGTTCCAGGTCCTGGTCTCAGAGCACGTGACCTTGACCAAGTCACTTCTTCTTTGAGGCTCAGTTTCTTCAAGTTGAAAATGAAGGGCGTGCTAGGACTTCTCCTTCATCCCTGTAACATCTAATATTACATGATTCTATGATGCTGTAATTCATGCCTTATGCCTTATATTCTGTTATCACATCTCCTTTCAAGGATAAGACTTTCCTTTCTAGGACCCAAGGAGAGGTGAGGCAGATGAGGATTCTTTAGCTATTTTCTGCACCCGCCCAGCAGAGATTGATGTGTGTCTCTGAGTCAGGAAAATCTTCAGTGGTGAAACAGAAAAGGTCTCCTCTGCACTTTGAGCAGCGGGGCCAGCCCGCATGTCAGGGAGGGTGCTCACATTCAGTCTGTTCAGTGGACTCCATAGGGCATGCCATTTTCAAGACCATCTATCTGCTCCCTCCTCCCCTGCTCATATCTGTGACTTTCAAGCTTCCTTCTCTAGAAACTGAATCAATCCCTTGCAAAGTGAAAATCAGTTCATCTGGGCTTGTGCTGCTTAAGATTTATGTTTTGTTTTGTTTTTATTGGTTACAAATATTCATGGGGCACAAAGCACTTACCACTCCTGCCTCAGATGTGATAAGATTTATAAATAAAGAGATTTTACACCTACTGGCCTACAAAGAGCCATTTTAGCTGGGTGGTCATGAACTTCACCAAGGACCTGAGGGTTCTCTGTCTGACGTGGGTCCCGTAGGAGGGGGTGTGCCTCTGCTGCTGCTCTGCTCTATACATGGTGATGGATCACGCGTTGGGTCCCTTTCTACAGCTGGACATGGGAGGATGGCAGTGTTGCCCTTCAGCTCTGTGAACAGCCAAATCCGGGCTGACAGTCTATGCCTCAGAGATCACTGCAGACCCCTGCAGTTCCCCCTACTCATGAAACAGGCACCTGGCCTTTCTGACACAGCTGGCTGGGACATCTCACCTATAGAGATGGGCTGTCACTGACTCCAGCACTCTGATCGAAGCCCAGCATCTATTCATACTTGCATCTTATTGGAGTGCTGGCTTTTGCATAAAAGGTTGTTTAAGTATATATGTAATGGCACCTGGAAAACTCTTCCATGACTGGGACAGCAAGGTAAAGAAGAAGCAATAGACTTGAAGTCAGATATAATCAATTTCAAATCCTAGATCTGTCACCAACTAGTTTTGACAAGTTACTCTTAGAGCCTAAGTTTTCTCACCTATAAAAGGGTGAAAATGTTTACATTGCACATTGTTATAAGCATTATAAATGTCATATGTAAAATACCTAACACAAAACAGATGGATACAAGGAAAGAGCTTATCAAATTATGACTCTTGGTTGTGGTAGTATAATTGTTATAATTTGTTTTTACATTAGAAGAAAGGTAAAAGAGGTAGGCACTGGGAAATGACTGACTCTTAAGCTTCCGGCATCATTAATATAAAGAAACCTACAATGACATACGTGGCAACACTGGGCAAGGAAACTGCACTAGGAACTGGAGCCCAGGACTCATCACTGTGCTCTCCAAGCAACACTTTCCTCACCACGTAAACAGGGACAATCACTCTGCCCATCTCACAGGGTCATCTAAAGAATGAATAAGAGTGACCGGGAAAACCATTGTAAATCTGTAAAGTACTGTACATGATTTTCCAGTGCAACTCCATTATTTCATGCTGCCAAGATATGTGCGAATATCCCAACGATCAGGGCAAACACGGGAAGAAGCCATTTGGGGGGTAGTTCCTACACCTATAGAGCACAGTAAGCAAAAACCCTGACATCTCAGCAGCTCCTACTGACACAGAATCTCTGTGTAAACTACCTGGTTCTCTACCCTGGCTATACAATAGAATCACTAGGGAGCTGTTTAAAAATGCATATGCACAAGCCTCACTTGTACAAATTCAGACTTAATTATTCTAGAGCAGGACCTATATTTTTTTTAACAACTCCTCAGGTGATTCTAATGGGCAGCCAGGGTTGAGAACGTTCATCAAGAGCAGTGGTTCTCAGTTAAAAGTGATTTTGTCCCCCAGGGGACATTTGGCAATATCTGGAGACATGTTTGGTTGTCACTACCAGGAGCAGGGTGCTATGGGCATCTAGTGGATAGAGAACAGAGATGCTGCTAAATATCCTACAATGTGCAGGACAGCTCCCCAGACCAAGGAATTATCCAACCCAAAATGTCTATAGCACATGCTGTTGAGAGCGACCACACAGAGGACTGGTTCAAAAGAAAGTAAGTAGCTGACTATACTTGCACAAAAATGGCTCAGCAATATTTCAAGTCCCACCTGCTCTCCAGAACCTTGTCATCCCCCCTCCAGGAGATGAAATCTATTTCCTATCTCCTTGAAATTGAACATGACTTTATGACTGCCTCAACAAACAGAGTACAAGAAGATAACACTGCTTGACTTCTGAGGCTAGGTCACAAAAGGCAATATGGCTTCTGCTTGTCTTTCTCTCATGATCTGTACCATGGAAGCCCCAAGCTACCTTGAAGCTGCTATGTTGAAAAGATTACAAGTAGAGACAACACAAAGATACACAGAGATGTCCAAAAGGAGCCCCCAGCTGTCTGTGTCTTCCCAGCTCGGGCATCAGACATGTGCATGACTGAGCCTTTCAATGATTCTAGACCCACCTTCCAGCTGCCCTGGGTGAAACCAATCGGAGCAGAGGCCAGGTGTCTGCCCAGGCTGCAGATTCATGAGCAAAGTGAATGGTGCAGAGGGGTTTGGTTCTACAGAGAGTACATGTTTGTTTGTTTGATGTGTAACAATAGATAACCAGAACAAAGTCCATTGCAATTCTGTAAAAAATCCTTGTCTACGCCCCCTTGATTAGGCCAGTAAAGCTTGCATATACTTGGACAGGGAATGAGCTACTTACATATTTTCAGCCCACACCACCTCTCTCTCTCTCTCTCTCTCTCTCTCTCTCTCTCTATCTATCTATCTATCTATCTATCTATCTCCCTCTCTCTCTATCTCTCTCTCTCTCTATCTCTATCTCTCTCCCACCCTCCCTCCCTCTGTCTCTCCCTCAAGTGGAGAAGCTGCTTATATTAGCAAGGAAGATTCATCAGAATTTAGGAGCTCAATGTTGCCAATTTCATCAGAGTCTTCCCACACATCCCCATGCCAGCTGTCAGGATCCCCTTCCTTCCCAGTCAATGCCTCCACTTTAATAGAAGACATCCTGTAAGGCTGGGGATTCAATTTGCATTATAATTCAGCCACTCTTAGGGTGAGATGCTGGGTTTGGGTTTTCAGCATCTCAGGAGATAAGGATCCCTTTCAGAGCAGACATAGAAGCTTTCAAGTCATTTATGCAGCACTTGAGCTGGGAATTTGAATCTCTGACTTCATCTTTTTCTTTCCCCACTTTGTCCAGTGACATTGGGAGCAGCCAACCAATCTCATTATACTCATTACTTTGACAAAAATGTTTAAAGTATCATATACATGATCACCCAGATCCCTGCCTCTTACATGTTTGATTAGGAGGATCCAGTGATGACATTTTATGTATCCTTATCACCACATCACAACATGGACTATCAGTGCACCCTTCAGTACTGAAAACAGAGTCAACAGTCTTTAAATCTAATCAGATTAGAGAGCCAATTCCAGGAACCCCAGAACTAATTCAGAATACTCATCCTCAAGATTCTGCTCCTCTAGAACCACTCCTAGTACCGGAATCACTGGGGTAGTTATCATCCTAAACCACAGGTCCGTCATATTGCCTCCTTCCTCAAAGGCACTTAATAGCCCCTCATTAAACAGCTCTCCATTGACTGTGGAATCAAGTCCACACTCAAACGTGGCGATCCATGTAGGCTCTGTTAAGGGAGTCCTTGGCTTTCATTTAATTCTAAAGAATCCTGTGACCTAACAATATAAACAAGAACAACTGATAAAATCAAACACAAAAAGGAATATACGAAAATTTCTCATCATGAGTAAGTATTTACCAAGCACATATTTTGTTCCAGACGAGTCGCCCTCCTTTCAGGAACTGACTCTCTTATTTCAGGGCTAAGAAAAAGTGGCTCATAAATCACAAGTTCTGCCCTGATGCTCAGCCAGAATTTGCATATAAAATAATGAAAGAATAATCTTTCATGACCTCCGAGTAACACATCCATCTCTGAGCTGCTATGGAAATTCAGCTCGCAATTTATTCTAATGGATCTGCCCCATCTGACATTACTCTGTGTCCTCCCTATAGCTGGCACAGACACCAAGCCCCAGGGTCCCCTGTTAGGTTCTAAATCACTGTCTAAAGCATAGGACTCCCTGAGTCTTCCCACTGCAGGTAACAGGAAAAACTAACAGCCAATAAAATACACACAAAGTGACTAGACCCTTCCAAGAAATCAAAACTTGCAGGCAAAAAAGAACTCTGGCCTAAAAGTGGAACTCTCTTTCTTTTGGTCAGCATGAGTGCAGGGAATAACCCACTGTTTCAGGTTAAAGAGCTTTTTTACAGTTATGGAAAAACTTTGATGTCAATCTATCAAATGCCTGCAGAGGAGGATGGTATTAGTTGGTCTTATGTATCACCAATATTAAGTGTCATCCTAGCTGCAGGGAAACAAGGCTCTGAGATGCCACCAATTCTACATCATTTCAAAGAACCAAATGGTTTATCATGCCAGGTAACCCTGAACTCCCTGCCTTTAAAGCCATATGTTTTTTTACCTATACCCAGAAAACACATAAACATCACATGAAAGGAGGATAAAAGAAACATGGATTCATTCATCAACCACCTAAAATCATGGAATCTCAGAAAGACACCTTCAGAGCAATCCAAGGTCACACAACCACTAACTAGTAGAGCAGGTGCAAAAACAAGTCACCTAACTAGAACCCCCCAGTCTCAGGCTCTATCCCTTACACAGTCTTTGTTTCCTTCCTGTCTGAATAAAAGTGATAAGATTGAATGTGGCATTGCACAGATTGTATTGTGCTGTTTGTTATTATATTTCTTGTGTGAGCTCTATTTCCACCATTAGAATAAAATTCACTGAGTGCCAGGACTCTGTCTGCCTTCTATTGCTGGAGACCAGAAGAGTACCAGGCACGTGGTAACGTTCAGTACTTTTTTTAAAAAAGAGTGGATGGAGAGTTTAATTAACAAACAAATGCATAATCCTTATCTTGAAGGGGACCAACCACTGGATATGGCTGAGCCTTCAGTGCTAACAACATGCTCACAGAACTTTTTCTTCCCCAGGTGAAACAGTTCTAGATGAGGAATCCACTAAGACACAACGCTTGAAAGAAGCAAACTTTCATCTTTCTAAAAGCCCAGAAAAATAGCACAGCAGCACTCAGATATTTTTGCCATCTGGCCAAGGGACACTTTTATTTTCTGAACTGCCTCATTCATTTCAGGAAGAAAATAACGAAACATTCTATGATTTGAGACCTGAATTTCAGGGTCAGGCATTCTCTTATTGAATTCTTTACCTGGGCCATAGAGTAGGAGTCAAGATTCCTTTTTTTAAAATCTGTTTTTCAATCCTTCTTTTTTTTTTTTTTTTTTTTTTGGTGGCTGTCTGGTATGGTATCATTTTAAAACAAAGAGAAGAGGAAAGAGAGAAAGAACAGGGTTAGCACTCAAACACAAACACAAAGCACCTTTTCACCAGCTAAGGTAGGGTAGCTTGACTTTAAAAATCTACAATAAAAATTTTTGGCTGAAAGAAATGTGCATTGTCCACCTGAGAAAATCTGGTCCTGAATTTGAGGGTCCTTCATTATCAAGCAATCAGTAACAATAACAACTGCAATCCACAATAACTAAAATATCTTGAGCAGCTATTGTGTGCAGACACTGTTTTAGCCACGTTAAGTGCAGTAAACTCATTTAATCCTCACACACACAAAAAAACCCTATGAAATAGATACCACTCTTACCTCCATTTTGCAGACAAAGAAACCAAATCACAGAGAAGCTAACTTACTTTCCCAAAATCACCCTACCAAGAACTAGCACAGCAATGATTCAAACAGAAGCAACTGGCATCACGCTGCATGTATAATTCACTGCAAGTGCCAGAACGGAGAATGTTTTAACACGAAGTAACAACAACTAATAGTTGTTTAGGAGGCACCGTGTGCTGGTTGCTTTACCTGCATTATCTCATTTAATCCCCATAACAAATGAATGGCTACTCTTATTCCTCAGATGTGAAAACAGAATTAGAGGAGTTATAACTTGTTCAAGGTCACTAGCTGATAAATGACATACCCAGCTGCCAAACCCCAGAGCTCAGACTCCAGTGCCCACACTGCTATTCACTGCACCACACTCCCTTTCTGTTGGAAGCAATCTGTGCTTTCCAATCTATCTACCGGGTGCTCGATTACACAGAGAGAAGCTGCACCGTGGCACGACCTCTTTCCCACAGACCATGCATGAGAGAAAGGCAGTACAGTGTAGCAGAATGAGCACAGACTTTGAAATCAGACAGACCCAGGTTCAAACCCCTGCTTGGTACCTTAGCTGTGTGACCTTAGATAAAACTCTCTGATAAAAGTTGTCTAACCTCTATAGTGACTCTGAAGGTTAAGTGTGACAGCATGTGGAAACGCTGGCCTTGCAAGACCCTCAAATCATCCACATCTCTGGATCCAGTTAGACATTCATTTTCTTGACCACAAAGGGGACCCCACAATACACAGGAAGTCCAGCTCAGGTGGTCTGCCTGTTCCTCTTGGGTTGAGTCATAACATCTTCTTGGCAAACACTGAAAGCAAAATTGCACACGTGGGCTGTCCAGACTAGGACTTCATTCCCTCGACTCCCAGCGTTTGCCCTGGGAGCCAGCAGGAGCTGCGACCATACTGCAGCTCTGTTAATGAGGTTTCTGGGCAGACCTCTGTTAATGGTGCCAGAGAGACCAGCAGGGCATGAAATCATTACTGACATTGCCTATTTGGACTAGCAGCAACCCAGGGTTTCAGTTGGGAATACCACAAAACAAATTAATGTCTTGGAAATGTTTCGATCAGTTGGGGATGGTTTGGTTTTGTTTGCGGTTTTTGTTTGTTTTTGCCCTTCTTAAAAAAATCTGCCATTCATACTTAAAGGCAGCTGGTGGAATATTTTAATATAAAAAAGAACTGTACTAAAATTCTTTTGGTGCTTAAAAACTCTAGAAGATATCCTCGTTTCTCAAGTCATTTCTCCTGTTCGTACATACTCAGTCTCCTTTGGTTCTCTAATGGTCATATCTGTCACAGTTCTAATCATTTTAAATGGCTCTTTAGTGAAGCATGAATGTTTAAAACAGTTTTTTAAAGCCCCCAGAGAAAATTCTTTCTGCAGATGTTTTCTTTACTTTATATCCCAAATCTTTTTATACTGGTTCTCAATCAGGGGCCCAGCAAACTGTACCCACAGTATAAATCTGGCCCACTGACTTTTTGTAAATAAAGTTTAATTAAAACACAGTCATACCCATTTGTTTACATGTTGTCGATGGCTGTTTTGTGCTACAGCAGTAGAGTTGAGTAGTTGTAACAGAGATCATCTGGGACTACAAAATCTAAAATATTTGCTATCTGGGCCTTTACAGAAATGTTGGCCAACTCCTGCTCTAAAGCAAGTACTGAGGATCAGAATCACACAGCATATTTCACAGTGCTTGTCCCTATAGTAACTGGATAATTCTCTGTTTGTTAATGTCTGCCTGTCCAACTATATGTAAATTCTTCAAGAGAAAGGGACTATTTTCTCCCCAGGGCCTGTGCACAGAGACTAACACATTATAGGCAAGTAATAAATATTTGTTGAATACAAGAGCTAAGTTGCTAGATAGACTTTGAGCTCTTGAGGGCCATGAGCATGTCTTGGTCTTGGATGAAAACTTGACTAATAGTAAGTTCTCAATAACCGCATGTTTGCTGAATGATCAGTTGCATGGACAATTGATTAGTCAGCATGGATATGTTTTGCAGGACATTTGGTGATCAAGATAAGCCCTTGTCTATATGATGATGAATCTCTTCTACACCACACTTATTTGTGCCCATCCTCTCTCTAACTTCACGAAATCTTCCCTCCCTCAAGCCTGATATCTGATGCTTGGCTCTGATAGTGCTAATATCATAAATGATCGGCAGAGCTGGTCCTCTATTCTGCAGAATCCATCCGTGCCGCAGCATGGTTCCCCACAGCCTGCAAGGCTCCATGGGCGTGCCCAAGCCCATCACTCGTTCCCAGGGCACATGGGCATTCAGCCCACTAGCACTTATGTACAAGAGAAACCAGGAGCAGATGCTGTCCAATTCTGGAAAGACACAAAGAGAAGGACTGAGTGGAAGAGGCCTCCAGCCTGCCACTCCAAGAATGTATTTGTCATTTGAACATGAAAAAGAGAGAAATCTGACTCTCAAGAAGTCAACAAGGTTTGGAAAACAAACTTAGGAGCTCAGAAGTCAGACAGACCTGAAGAGGAATCCAAGCTTCAATACTTTCTAGCTGCGTAAACTTAAGCCCATTGATTTCTCTGAGATAAAAGTACCTTAAAAATGGATACATTGTGCTATATTTAAAATACCTAACAGTGACAGGTACTATGTAAATTTTACTTGTTTTCCCTTTCATATTTTTAATGCCACAGAGAATGATTGTTGGAAATTTCCACTTACCAAGCATTCCTTTCTTGGAACTGGACAGACACATGTCCTTCTCTGCACTGGGCAGGGCAAAACTCACCACGAACACCTCCACCCCATCGGCCATCAGGGCCAAACCCAAGACGAAAAAGAGGGTCCACTGGAAGCGCCCATGGCCACACTCATCAATGATGGTCTCATACTGGTGGGCCAGCTGCTCCTCATCTTCCATCCTCTCAGCCATCAGGTCTGCCTGGCCCCGAAGTCCATCTGCCCTGGAGGGCGCCATCTTGGCCTTCTTGGCCTTGACGTCGTCTGGGTGAGGGATGCCCTGGTACTCGCCCTCGTAGATCTCGTCTTCCTCATCATGGCCTTCTGTAACATCACTCTGAGCATCCTCCTCGGGGTTGGACTCATTGCCACGGTAATAGCCATCACTGGAGGCATAGCCCCCATAGTTGTCCTGATACCTGTAGTCATCCATTCCGTGGTTTCAGGACTGTCTGGTTGCCTCGAGCTATATCCCTTGCTCTGTGGTAGAGGTTTGGACTGTTTCAATAACCATCATCCATTATGTGGTTTAAATGTGGAATACGTTCATATGACTTCTTGGGTGGAAGTCACACCTGTTTTTTTCCCCTTTGTCTCTCAAATCAATGAGATTTGTGCAAAAGCAACCTAAGTATCCTGCATTCAATGTCTTTTGGAAGTCTTTAAAAAGTTTCAATCTCTGGTCTTGTGTCCTTCAGTGACCCAGAGGAGTTGTGCTGGGAAGCATTGATTAGATATGGATCCAGCCACTTTCCTTGACAAGGAACAAGCTTGCTTGCTGGCCTGATTTGTTCTACTACTGAAGGTTATGCCCTGAGAGAAGAGAGAAGGGACAGAGGAGAAGGTTACAAAAGGCTGAATCCTGTCAGAATACTCTCAGAATTAAATCAATGTATTTGGTAAGGACAATGCTTCATGAGTAGGGTGGAGGAAATCTTGATTAGACATTTGAATTCATAACAACTGAATGAGGACTGGATCAGGGAGGCTGACGGATAAGGGAGAACGAGCAGTGGTCAGAGAGGCCCTTTGAAGCTCTGATTAACCCATGAAACAGGTCAAATCTCACCCAAGAATAAAATATAAAGTGGTCAAGAGATTTTCAATACAAGAAAATTTTGTGTTACAAATTTTTGTTAGAATGTATCAAGACACTGGCAACAGTGGTTTATTACAGCTCAGTTTTTGTTATGAAAATGCCAGCTTTTCTAACATTGTTAGGAAGTGGCTGTACAATTTTACATCTAGAAACGTATGTCAAAGAAATATCCCACACCATTCTTCCCGAGGCGTAGTTTACTTTTGAGACTCAGCATTGTAGTTTGAAGGCCACTCTGACTTTGCACTTGGTTTAAATGGGCAGGAACAGGGGGCAGGATACCCAGAGACAGACAGCTTGTGTCTGAAACTCAATTCTGCCCCATAATGGTCATGTGACTGTGCATATGTCTTTCTGAGCCGCAATTTTCTCATCTGTAAAATGGGGATATCAATACTACATAGACGGTAAATACTATTTAAGCCTTGACATTATTGTCACTTTTTTTTTTTTTATATTCAACTCTGGAAACCAGGAGCAAGTATTGTCTAGAGCCAAGGCTCTGTCTTATATCTCAGCTCCAATCACTGAGTCCCTCCGTTAACTCCTGTGCTCAGTGGACTATCATCATCCCCTAATCACCTTCCTAGAATCTCAGGTCTCACAAGGTTTAGAGCCACCATTTAATGATGCCTACCATGTACCAGGAAATGTGCCAAGTGTACCACATCCCGTATCCCTCACTCTCACAACAATAACAAAAAAAGCAAGTATTTGTATCTTCATCTTACAGATAAAGAAACCGTAGCTTAGAATGGGTTAGGATGTGATCAAGGTCACATAGCTAGGGTTCAATGCAAGGTTCACAGGTCCTAAAGCTAGGTCTGTCCAAGGCCTTCGTGCTTCCCAAATGCTGTTCTGATCACCTGGAGTACTTTGAAAATACAGATTCCCAGAGCATGCAGAAAGGCTGTTTTGAGCTGAGAAATCTAAATATTCACACACCTCCCCAAGTGGCTGTGAGGCCCCACCTCACTGAGCAGCCCCTCCGGGTAGAAGCCAGGTCCCTTTTATAACTTCTATTTCTTTCTAACTCTCCCCAGCTGCCAGACCCTCTGACAGGGATGGACGCTCAGATCTCTACACATCAGGACTGCCAGAAACCCACTCCCCAGCTCAACCCACCTGCCAACAGTGCACATGCCCTCCACCTTTATGGGCCACCCTGCCGAACCTGAAATCCACTGGCCTTTCACCACGCTCAGCAGATGTCGCCTTACAATGGATTGGACACGCTTGTCCTCACCATGGTTGCTGGACTCCTCCTCCCACCCACAATCCACCCCGGACCTTCTGTCCCACACCTGCCACCTGGCTTTCCTCACCCTCAGCCCTGCACAGGTGTTAGCCCTGCTCTCATCTGATTCAAACAGCTCAATGCATCTCCTTCTGGGAGGAAGCCAGAGACCAGCAATTCTCCAACACAGAAACAGCCAGGATCACTCAGGGCATGGGAAGCTCATCATAAATGCAAATCCCAGAACCATTCCCCCAAAGACACTGAATCTGCAGAGTGTGGGTAGGGTATGGATAGCTGCATTTTCCACAAACACCACTGGGAATCCAGGGGACTGCACTTAGAGAAACAATGCCATAAGTCAGCAAGAAATATTTACTAAGAATTATCTGCAGTTGTTTGAGAAACCTCCATACTGTTTTCCATGGTGGTTGTACTAATTTACAGTCCCACCAACATTGTAGGAGTGTTCCCTTCTCTCCACACCCTCGCCAGCATTTGTTATTCACTGTCTTTTTTAATATAGCCAGTCTAACTGGGTATATACCCAGAGGAATGGAAATCATCATGTTGAATGGATACCTGCGCTTCCATGTTCATCGCAGCTCTGTTTACAATAGTCAAGACATGGAACCAACCTAAATATCCATCAATGGATGATTGGATAAGGAAACTGTGGTACATATACACTATGGAATACTACTCTGCCATAAAAAAGAATGAAATTCTCCCATTTGCAACAACATGGATGAGCCTGGAGAAACTTATTTTGAATGAAATAAGCAAAGCACAGAGGGATGAATACCGCACGTGCTTATTCATATGTGGGAACTAAAAGAGAAAGAATGAAAGAAAGAAAGACCACAGTACTGCATGGGACTTGCAGAGGGAGAAAACATTCCCTGGGCTACAAAATGGAGTGGGTGGGAAAGGGGGAGGGAGAGGGAAGTTGGGGGTAATTGGGTGGTAAATGCAATTTGTGGTGATAGGTATGCTGCCAGTATGAATCAGGCCCTCACATCAGGGGCACGGGGGGTGACAATCAGCTTCGTATCACGTGAATATCCATAACCAATAAAAAAAAAGAAATATTTACTAAGAACTGATTCTCACTCTACCCTTTCAGGTTTTTCACCATTCCCAGTAAATAAATTTATATTAGACCATGCTGGCCTAAACCATGTCAGATTAGTATTTTAAATCTGTTTTTATTATATCCATTTAGGGACCACCAAAGGAATATAAATCACATGTAAACAGCATGAGAGTTTGCAGAGTGCTATAAAGATGGGGAAGGAATGCCAACTACCTGAGATCTGGTGTGTTATTTCCAACCTGGGGGCCCTGTAAAAATGTCATGAACCAGAAACGATAGATTTGCAATTCCAAAAGCACGTATGGGAAATACCACCTTGGGTAAAGGTTCTGGTTTGCTTTGCAGGAAGCAGCAGATCTTTGTCAGAACAAACTACGTTCACCTGATCCTGTGAAATGAACCACCATAAATGTCAAATGCAGTGGAGTGATGGAGAATCACTGTCAAATGTTTTATTTATTTATTTATTTCTATTTCTATTTCATTGAGAAATGGCAAGTTATTTTTTCAGCAAAGTATTTTCTAGAGAATACAACTACTAATCATTTGCAATTATAGGTTAAATTGTGTCCCTCCAAGAAGATATGCTGAAGTTCTAATATCTGTTACATCAGAAGATAACCTTGTTTGAAATTAGGGTCTTTACAGAGGTCATCAAGTTAAGATGAGGTCATTGAGGTGAACCCTAATCCAATATGACTGTGTCCTTATAAAAAAGGGAAATTTGGATACAGAGACAGACATGCACAGAGGAAAGACAATGTAAAGACCTGGGGAGATTCTAGGCCATCTACAAGCCAAAGAATTCCTAAGGCTACCAGCAGCTGGGAGCCAAGCCTGGAACAGATTCTCCCTCACAGCTGTCAGAAGGAACCAACCTGCTGACACCTTGATTTTGGACTTTGAGCCCCCAGGACTGTGGAACAACAAATTTCTATTGCTTGAGCCATCCAATTTGTGGTATTTATTATGGCAGTCCCAGAAAGTCCCACTTTCTACAAGCCTAGTGTTTAAATCTACTAAACAGCAATGATAAAAACAACCACAAGAGCAACTATGAACTGAGTACAAAGTTCAAAGTTCACAAGCAATACCTCACTTATTCTGATAGCCAATAGTACAAGATTATTCTCTCTCTTTCCCAGTTGAGGAAACTGAGGGCTAAAGGATTAAAGAATGTGCCCGCATTATCAGAGAGAACCAACATCAGGGCTTGGATGTGAAGTCATGTTCAAACAGAATGTCAGGGACAAAGTAAGGCAGAAGAAACCAAGACTCTAAGGAGATAAGTCAAAGTCATATGTGGAGTTGCCAGCAGCACTAAGGTTGATATCAGGCTCCAGACTCCGGGTTAGGATTTGTTGGCTCATCCTCAACAAACATTTCCCCAGATCTTTGATGATTAAGACATTGTCGTAAATATGACATGAGTTGATCCCCATTCTTGAGGGGTCTACCCCTCATGAGAAAGTCATATTAAAAAATACAAAGCATCATGTAATAATAAAAATTACAATTTTAGTGATTAATAATATTATCTTTCATTTATTGAATACTTGCTTTATGGCTTTGTGCCTGGTACTGTGCTAAGTTTATCATGTGCTTTACCTCTTTTAACCTGCACATCAACCCTATGAGGCAGAACAATTATCACACCCATTTAACAGAAAACAAGACTGAGGCTGAAGAAGTTAGATAGATGACCCAGGCTCACACCAGTAGATTCTCCAAGGAGTTTCAGAGCAGAGAGGGGTCACTGTGGGCTGATATCTGCTAAAATAGCACCCTAGAGATAGGGGGATGTCCGAGGGCAGAAAGGGACTCAGAGGAACAGACACTGGAGAGAAGGGCTTTGCAGCTGGAGAACAAGGCTAAGCACAGGCTTGGAGGCAGGAGTGGCTTTGTTGGTCTTGGCGGCAGCAGATGATCCAAGAGGGGGGAATTATGGGAGATATGATGGGGAAGTAAACAGCAGCAAGTCTGGATGCCCTGCTCAGGATGTGGAACTTTTTGAGCAAGGAGAACCAGTGAAGGTTGTTAGACTGAACAAAGCAGATCAGTGTAGCAGAGCAGGGATCTGGAAAGGTCTCCTTGATGGAGATGTGTGTCAGGTTTTTAAGAGAAAACCTATGGCTAATAATACCAGGTAGAAGCTTTCATGTGTGTAGGGGAGTGGGGTGAGTGTTTGGTAATAGTCCAAAGGTGAGCTAAGTAAGGTCTTGCCCAAGTAGTGGCCATGGGACTGGAAGGAAGAACAGACACAAGGAGACGCCCATGAAGGATAAGTGTGCACTTCCTACGAGGTGAGGGGGAGAGGGCAAGGGTGACTGGACAATGATGACTCTAAGAAGCCAAACTGTGGACTGGTAATCTTTCCAGCACCCTACAATTGCTACGCATTGAATACAAACAAAAATCTCTTTCAGACTGATCTACACTTCTGGAATGGCGGTGGGATACATAACAGAGACCTTGGTGTCACAGGGTCCCAGGTTCAAATCCTGACTCTGCCACTACCTCCTACCCGTGTGCAAACTACTAGCTACTCTGTGCCTCAGTTTCCTCATCTGTAAAATGGGTATAATAATAGTACCTACATCATAGGGTCATTGTGAGAATTCGGTGAGATAATCCACGAAGAGTGCTTAGCACAGTGCCTGGCACAGATGTGATCAATATAGATGTGTTGTGCTTATTGTTATTGCTGTCATTATTTTTATCTGACTGAGTGTTGACAATTAAAATTCTCAGCCGGAGCCCACCCTCATTTCCCCTCATATTTGGGGCCCATCTGGCCTGGGCTGGGGAACCAAGTACAGAGAAAAACAGACTGACATTTAGTTACTCATGGAAACAACTGCTTCTCAAAAATGTCCCAGAGCTAATCTCTTAAGCATCCTCCTCTAACTCTTACATTCTGCTAACCTCTGCATCTATGCTACTTGATTCAAAATCACTGCGCTTTAAACACTTGTTCAAAATTAAATATCACAGAAAACAAAGTTAAAAATAATATTTGTGATAAAATGATGTAATGCTTCCCAAAATCTGTTCTGTAGAACTTTAAGCCTTTAATATGCTCTTTTAAGGGAAAAAAAAGAGAATTCCAAAAGCATATATGTTTGGGAAACATGACATATTCTATCCACCATTCTCTTTTGGTCATTCACAATGCACACTGCTATATTAAAGGCTGTGAGCAGACCCGAATGAAAACCTCTTTATCACCACAGTGAGCTACCACTACAGACCCATTAGAACAACTATTGTTAATAGACAGACAACAGCAAGTGCTGGCTGGGATGTGAGGAGCTGGAACCCTCAGAAACTGCTGGTGGGAATGTAAAATGGTTCAGCCTTTGGCAACCAACTCGGCAGCTTCTTAAAATGATAAACATACACTTTAGCAAATAACCCAGCAATTCCATCTTAAAAATCTACCCAAAATAAATAAATGTATGCCCATCCAAAGACTTGTACATGAACATTAACTGCCAACATTATTTACAATAGCCCCAAACTGAGAGCAATACAAATGTCCATCAACTGATGAACAGATAAACCAAATGTGGTATATCTATACAGTGGAATACTTATCAGCAATAAAAAGAAAGAACTACTGATACATACTACAACTTGGATGAATATTAAACTAAACACAAAAAGCCACAGAGTATACCATTCCATTTATATGAAATGTCCAGAACAGGCAAATCCATAGAGACAGAAAGTAGATTAGTGGTTGCCCAGAGTCATGGTTGGGAGTGGGTATTGACTGTAAATGAACTTGAGGGAATTTTGGAGGGGGAGGTAATGAGAATGTTCTAAAACTGGATCACAGTGGTAATTGTACACCTTTATAAATTTACTAAAAATTGTTCAATCGTACACTTACAATGAGTGGATTTTATGGGATGTAAATTATACCTCAATAAAACTGCTGGCCCTACCATCACGAAAAAGAACAAACCTACTTAACTTATTGAAATCAGTGTTTCCCACCATCGTGGGCCTCTTTTTTTCTGGAACCCTTGTTAATATCCATAAACATAGGCTCTTCTAAGTAGTTAAGTACTGATTTTGTATCTAGAGTCTAAGCTCTATTCATCCTAGGATTTTGTCACATCTTGAGAGCCCATCTGGCAAGCATCCTTGAGTCTATATGCATAAAGGATCAAGAGCTTCTTATTGGGAGAGAGAATTAGGGAATAAATCCTGGTCATACCCCAGTGGGTCACAACTGGGGAGACGGATAATTCTGAAGCTTTTCACCAGATTCAGTCAAATCTTGGTGGTATATCAAAAGCCCAGAATGTAGCAACTTTAGTGTGAGCAATAACAGAAGATGGTCCCCTTAGCAAAGACAGCAGCACTCTCAGCACCCACCCCTGGAAAGCTGAGCACATTCATTTGTCCCCTGGGCAGGAGTCAGTAGCAACTGTTTCATCAGTTGCAATTGGCCTTGATGGGAGACTCATCCCAATGAGTCAGGGTGGAAGAAGAAAAAGGTAGATACCCTGTGCTTAGAAGGACTAGATACCTTTGGGTACTCCTGAAACTATTTGGCAGAAACTTGGGGTGAGAGGGGAGACTGAGCTATTTAGGGATAAAGCCTGAGAAAATGTTATTTGAGAACCTTACTGTCATTCTGTTTTACACAAACAGGAGAGAGGCAAGTCAACAAACTCAGATGGGTACTCCTGAGATGTTCACATGTGCCAGTTAGCTGAGGAGACACTGATGGGCTCAGGACGCATTACCCTCAAATATGGCACCAAGACTGTTGAGAAAACAGCAGAAGCAGGAGGTTCTCTCACACCTTCCTCACCCCCTTCTCCCCTGAAGTGGATCATAAAAGAATTTTCAGATCTTCCTCTAAAGTAAGTCATAAAATCTTCATTCCAGAAGTGCCCACCCTATACCCGGAAGACAGGAATGACCTCATTTCTGAAGACACAGGGACACAGAGAAGAATCTGAACAAACAGGCCTAGCTAAGTTCCTCTCCAGTTTATCACCATTAGATTAGACCCTTTTATCCTCCAATCAAACTTCTGCACCACTGTTCATAAAAATACAGTTTTCCCTGTGTCTTTGGTTCTTCCTTTCTGAAGGCTCCTTTGTCACATAAAACTAATGTTAAATAAATGTGTATGATTTTCTCTTGTTAATCTGTCTTTTGTTATAGGGGTCCTATGAACCTAGCAATGGGTAAGAAAATAAATCTTTATCTCCCCTACAATACGTCTTACTTTAGTTCCTATCCTAATTGAGAAGGTCATGCCAATAATGAGTACTAAGTGAGGACAAGGGGACTCAGTACAAAATATTGTCAGTCACATAAGAGAAAGATCACTGGACAGTGGATAGAGGACCTGAACTGTAGTCCCATCCCTGCCATCAAGTCATTGTGGGACCCTGGATGAGTCACTCACCTTCTGAGGTCCTCAGCTCCTCACCTCTCAAACTCCCAAAGGGGGGCTGTGCTGGATGATTTCCAAGGCCCTGTCCAGCCATCTGACTCAGTATTTTCTAGTGTATCTGTGAAAATGCTTCGAACCATCTAAGTAATATGTAATAACATAATTATCATTATTTCAATATCTAGGATAGAGTCTCTTTTGAGTTAAGAACAAACACGTACATTTTGACAATCTGATGTCTCTTTATTCTTAAAACATTTAAAATTACTCCAAGAGATCTCACAGCATCATGCACATCCCTCTATTACCATATTATATTACAGTGATTGATGTCTCCTGGTGTATGTGTCTCTCTCTGCCAGGATATTATAAGCAAATCCAGGAGAGATAAAGCACTGAATTTTACTTGTCTTTGAATCTCCAGCACCAAATGCAGAGTCTTAAACATAGAAGGTCCTTGAAAGTGTTTACTAAATGAAAGAGATTAATAGTTATTCATTGCCTGGCTGAAAGCAAGTAGAAAATCGCCCATGAGCCAGAGTACCCCTGCCTTGCTGTAAATGGACTAACTGGTTTAATGTTGTACTTTACTTTTGTTTAAAAAATAAAAATAAAACACCATACCCCCAAAATATGTATAATCAATTACCTTTCAATAAAAAAATAAAAAAGGAAAGAATAAAAATACAATAAATAAATAAGTAAAAATGAAGTTAAAAGGTCAGATCAGCTGACATCCTGAAGAAGCTGCAGTCCCCATGGAACTATTTACTCTCTTACTTTCCTACTGGCCTTCTGTCAACACCAACAAGTTCCCCGCTGACACTGGTTCTAAAGTCTGCTTGAGTTATTTGTTATCAACTTTCTGACCGTAAAATATGTTTTAACCATCTGCAATGCTTCCTGAAATATGCTGTTTGATGTTTTTGGGGTAGATTACATCAACCCGTGGGCCGAAAATACCAGGACTTATGTGGCTGGTATTCAGAGACAGTGTTCTCTGAGGCTTCCAACAATCATTGTCTTTGCCCCACTTACAACAGTGTTGGTTCATCATATTATATTACAAGTTCTTCTCTCTTCTTAATTGGATCACCCATCTATTTTCTATTGCATAAAAAAGAAAACTAGTTTCCAAGGTGTGAGAAATAACTGATTATTAAACAAAAACCATACAATGTGATTTTTTTTTTCTTTTTTGGCGGGAGAAAAAACTCCTTTAAAGTTACATGAAATAATTTAAAATAATGCCAACCTTACTTTAAATTTTCAGAATGGTTCTTAGTTTAAAAATACAAAAACAGGAAAAAATTTATGGAGAAGCATATTAATCAAAGCATTACTTATAACACCAAAACTTGAAAACAACCCATATGTTAAACAACAGGGGCTAAGTAAATAAATATTAGCATACTTACACAGTTAAATATTATGGTAATATAAAAATTATGGTTTTTGAGGGACTTTTTAAGAAAAAAAGAAAATGATCACACTATAATAGTAGGTAAAAATGCTAGTTATACAATTATACCAATAATTTCCATAATATTATATCTTGTAAATATGTAATTATATTATACAGATAAGATATACCTGGCAAGGTGATCTAGTAAGATGTTAATGTTTGCCTAGTACTCCCTAAAAAGCTAATTTTCTCCCTCTCTGTTTCTCTGTGTTCTAAAACCAGGTCAGTGTTTTTCAGAGTGTGGTCCTCAAACCACCTGCAAGAGTATCACCTGGTGCTAGTTAAATGCAGATTCTGGACCCTATTTCAAAATTATTGAAACGGAAAAGGGACAAAAACCTGCTTTATTAGCAAGCTCCCCAGGTAATTCTCATGCTCACTGAGAGTCAAAAACCTCCAGCCTAAGCTCTTCTTACCCAAGGAAGCAGTTAATAGTTCCCCTGTGATTCAAGGGTAAGGCCAAAGAAGCCCTCACCGAAGTCTTCCGATAGTTGAGCTCTTGCAGCAACTAAGCTCGAGTGAGGGGGAGAGGGGCTGGTGCCCAACCACTGGGAGAGGGACTCATAAAAGGAGGGATGTGAGTTCCCTGAGAGGAGAGAGACCCTCCCCCTCTTGCAGGCAGCACGCTAGATGTGGCTTAGCTGTGGGGTGCCTGCAGATGTTACTTACCCCACAGCCTTGGGATCACCACCGAGGGTCCTCCCAGCCCTCAGTACAACCCATCAACAGAATCAAGAATCATCGAGTAGTGCCTCTGTAATTCATCCAAAACGGAACTGGCCAGCAGATGGCAGAAGGCTTGCTCTTGAAGGCAGCCCTGAGTGACAGAAGGAAGGGGAAGCACTGTGGCTACAACCACGGAATGAGGAGCCAGGCACCCCCCACTGTTTGGGGACCGGTGGTCCCATGGAATAGGGGAGGGAGCCTAACGAAGACCAACTTGAGCATCTTGCCAACCCTATTTGATTTGATTTCATTAAGAAAATAATCATAATAATATTTCTTGCCTTGGAGTGAGTGATATAAAGCAAATTCTTGCCCATTGCGCATATTTACAGACACCAGCTCCACCTCTTACGATCTCTGTGAATCAAAGCAGGTTGTTGAAACTTGAAGTTTCAATTTCTTCATGTGTGAAATGAGCAAAATATGGGATCCTATTCATTGGGTGGTTATGAGAATAAAATGAGTTAATATTTTCAAAAAGCTTGGTCAGTGCCTATCACCAAGAAAGAGCTCAATAAAAATAGCTATTATTATATAAATAGACATGCAGAGATGTGCTTTTTAACGTATTCACTAACTTCTGCGGCGATGCACAGCAGAGTCAGAGGGACAAAAAGAGCCATAGGCTCACCCCACAAGCAGCAAATCTGCAGCCTTCTTCAGGTGAGACCCTTTGGATTCTCAGCACCCCCACTCTGCTGGAGACTTGTCCTGAATCCCCACCCCTAGGCGAGGGCCCTGACCACCTCTCTCCATCAGTCTGTGGCAGCTCCTTCCTCTGGAGACTCTGACCTGGCTCCCCTCCCTGAAGTTACCAGCTGATGTTTTGTTCCCAAATGACTGATTCCCAAGACAAGTGTTTCCCAAAGTGGAAGATGCTACCTTTTGTGGTACCCGACATTTCAGAAGATATTCTAACATACCATTAAATAATATTGGACCACACAGAGAAAAAGCGATTCCATTTTCAGTGTTCTTTCAATCCCTTTTGATCCTCAAGGAAGAAGTCTCCTTTGGGGGCCAGCACAGCTCTACCACCTACTTGCTAACTGTCCTTTTTAACAAAGTGAAAACAAGGCCCAGGTTCAGAGCCTTAAAAGGGAACAGTATCTGGCTAACCATCAGTAACATAACATTATACCGTTTTTGTTGTATTTGTTTTAATAGTTATCCTATACAGGAGTGATATAGTTTCTTTCCTAAGTGAATGCATTCTGTTAATAAAAGTGCCTTGTTTTTTGTTTTTGTTTGTTTTTGTTTTAAGCACAGTCCAGGAGGTGACGTATAATCTTTGCCAGTGTGATATGGTAGACATTTTCAGGATCATGCACAGATTATGGAAGTTTGGTAAACACCACCTAGACAGGAAATGCTGCCTTCAAGGTGGAGAGAAAGTAAAACTTTCTGAGCTGAGCACTTTGAATTTATCATACCATTTCAACTTCACAGCATTAGGAGAAAGATAACTTTACTTTTCTATTCCATGAGATAACTAAGGCTCAGAGAGGTTAGGTCACTTGTCAAGATCACACAGATCGTAAATCTAGGATTCAAACTCTCCTCCTATGCCAAGCTGCCTCCCCCACACCATTACTGCACCTGCCGCTGCCCAATGGTACTTCTTGGAAGCCAACACTGGCTTGAGGAAAAACTAAATGTACATCAGAGTCTACTGGCCACCACGTGGAGGACCCACCTGCTAGACAGCTCAGTGGCTCCACTCAGGATCTTCGCTTCCTCTATTCTCTAGAAGGACTTCTCTCTACAATTCTATTTTATCTTATAATCAAATACAACCAACAAAGAGCATTTACTGTAAGCAACAATTGAACACGTCC
Source organism: Cynocephalus volans (assembly GCF_027409185.1). NCBI lineage: Eukaryota > Metazoa > Chordata > Mammalia > Dermoptera > Cynocephalidae > Cynocephalus > Cynocephalus volans. Next base: position 51,940,643 of record NC_084462.1, read on the forward strand.
CTGTACAGTCACTCAGGAACATATGTGTGCTAAGTCAGCTCAAAGACTGACAGAATTATACAGTGGATCTTAGCAAACCTGGGTAATGTCAGATTCTCTAATGGGGCCATCGAGTCCAGCAGGAGTGTGGAGGAGCTGTGGGAGGATGGCTGCAGGTGTATGTGGAAAGGAAGGTAGAACCAGCTTGAGAAAGGCCCTGAGTGACAACAGAGGGTGTCAACTAATTGATACCTCAAAGCTTGAGGAGTGAATCCAGCTCAGATAGATTTGGGGCTAGGCCTGAGGAAGAAAGGGGGCAAGTTTTCTGGGGAACAGGTTTTGTTCCTGTTTTTGTTTTTCCTGAGAAGCAATATTTCTTTGGAAAGAAAAGTAAGAGCTATAAAAATGGAAACCTCTGCTGCTGCACAAACCCACCTGAAGGCTCACAGAACACACCTAGGCTCAACTAAGAGCGCATTTATGGATAGCTCCTGTTTCTGGTGGACTTCAATCTCCCAGAGCAAAGAGGAGATATTACAACCCAGTGGGCATTTCAGACACATCCTTTCCTTCATAAAATAGATTTTATTTAAAAACAATTCTCCTGGTAGAAAGCCTAGCTTAAAAATAGTAAAAAAAATAGCTTGAACCACTAAGATAGTAATAGAATTGAGTGACCACAGTCGTCATCAGGTGGACTGTTAAAGAGAAAACCCAACACCACCCTTCTTGTGTGGTTGACGGATTTTGCCCACTGACCCTACTAGCTGTTAAGTTCTGACACTATGCCAAAGCAGTAAGGTCTGGGGACAAGGTCTCCACTCCTTCCACTGACACTGCCTTCACACATCTCTCACCTGAATTACCCCAACAATCTTAGTGCATTCTTGAGATCTTGAAACCACCGTCCTTAAATTGGCCTTGAAGGACCCACTCTGAACAACACACACTCGGCCTATCCGGCTTCATTTTCTCCCTTTCTGGTGGCCTCACTAGGGGACTTCCTCCAGAGAGGAGTGGCCTTACTCAATTGCCATCATTGCAGCCATTCATCTCTTTCATCAATACTTTGGGGGTACCTACTACATGTAGGTCCTGTGCCAGGTGTTGCGGACACCCAGAAGAATACAACAAGCTCCTACCCTCATGTTCTTTATAGTCTAATGAATGGAAATTTTACTAAACCTAACAACAATAGACACTGTAAGGAGAGGGGTCCTCTCTTCACACATAAGATATTCTCTATCTTCCGGTTCATTAGAAGCTTTCGGAAGTACAGTCATGCATCACATAATGACATTCTGAGAATTTTGCTAGGCAACTTTGTCATTGTGCAAACACCAATGTACTTACACAAACCCAGACAGATTAGCCTGCTGCACACCTAGGCTATACGGTACGGTCTATCACTCTGACCACCACCGTATATGCGGTTTGTCACTGACCTAAACATTGTCATGTGGTACATGACTGTTTATCCAAAAACATAAAATTACAAAGCTGGCATTAAACTTAGAAGATTTATTGCTCCAAATGGGGACACTGGCTGAAAGTTTGTATCTCTTCCTAAAAGACTTGAGAAATTTTGTGAATACAGATCTACAGATTATTGAGGAAAAGGAAGCCTGGGAGACAGGCAGACTAGTATAGATGATACCAAAGAAAGTCCGGGACCGCTCCCCACCACACCCCACATGCAGGTCTGAGAGCCACTGGAATGCGAGAGGACTGCTCCTGTATGCCTTGGTCTGTCTCCACTCTAAGTCTTCATGCATTTTTTCTTTCTTGAAACTAAGCTGCCGTCTGCTATATTCTAGCTTGCAATTACCCAGCTACATAAATACCTGTCCTTTAGGATTGTCTGCAGTTAGTATCCTCAGGCCTATCACTCACTAACCCCTGCTTGATGGTGGTCCCTGGTCTCTGCTCCACCGCATATACTATCAGCCTGCAGCTCTCCCAGCCTCTGGAAACCTTCCCCACACTTCTCATTGGGGAAACTAAGTAGAGGCCTCATAGCTTGTCTGGAAGTCCCATGTATTTCCCTGAAATCATTTTTTATAAACTCACCTCAGTGCATTCCAATTCCCGTATCCAGCTCTAATTATCCTAAAATTACTCAGCCCCTGGGTGTTATTGGCCCCGTGGTTCTCCTCTGCCCTGACACATATGCCCCACTCCAGTGAATTACTTCTCTATAATTAGTCCCCTCCTTCTCTTCATCCTCATCCCTAATTCAGCTTTGGCAATGTATAAACTTTGTAATTAGAAAGAGTAAAATGCTGCCAGGAATGCAAACATACTTAGTGCTAGAGCCTAGCATTTTGTGCAGTTCTGGGCTCCACTCCAAATCCTAGAGTAACAGAGAAAGACAGGAGGAAAGAAAGGAGACCTTTAATGAGCTTGTAGTCTATGTCAGGAGCTTTCTCACACACAATCACACTTAATTCTCCCAAAGACGTGAGAAGTAGGTTTAGGTAACAGGAGCTCAGAGATACCAAGAGATTTGGCCAAGGTCATACGCCTGGAGAGAAGCAGAGCCAGATTCAAACCCAGGTCTATACCTCGCTGCCTCAGCAGTGATCTTTGGGCTTCCCTGTATTATCTCAGAATATCATATGTCGTCTCAGTCTGGCACCTGACAAGCTCAGCTAATTGGGTGATGGGATTCCTCAACATGCTTCTTTCCACTATTTAGCTTTCCCTTTCAAATTTTCACCTCCATATTTGGCAAGGAAAGATTTCGAATGGTGTCAACATTTTTGAAGAATTCTGCTTAAGCCACTGAAAGCAAGACCACCACAGTCACCCATTCTTACAGCTGACTGCTAGATTGTTAGCACCTTAAGGACAGGGTCCATCCCTTACTGCTCCTTGTCTCCCATGTAGCAGGTAGCAGGACCTGGCACTGATAGACACATAATAAACAGATTATTACAAAAGAAAAATAAAGAGAAGATTGGACTTCTACACAACTGAAGACCAGAGCAGTGGAAACCTACATGGTCCATGACAGCACCCTTTAATCTGAAATGAACATACTGAAATGAACATTGCTCTGTCCTGGAGTCCCAGGCCAAGCAGCAGAAGGAGAAGACAGGTGTGAGAGAGCTACCAAGCAAGTGACAGAAAGAAGATCATTTTTTTTAAAGATGCATCTTCATTGCCATCTTATTCCTAAATTGCCTGATTATATAAAGGGTTATCATACACAAGAGAGAAAAAGATGAATTTTGAGAAGATGTGGCAGGAATATTTTTGTAGCCTCAACAACTACTAGAATCATCCCAGAAACAGATGGTGCGTCACTGCAACGTGCTGAACAAATGACAATTCCTGCATTGGCCGTCATCCGGGGTCCACCCCCAGAGCTGCCTGCTGCTGTCATCGGGAGCCTTGAAACCAAATTCACGATGTCTTTCTGTGTTCCTTGAATATGTGAGTGTCATTAGCAAAATGATCTTTAGCAACTTGCACCCCTGAAGTTAACTAACACGGTGTTGTTCTCTTTTCAAAGAGGAAAAAATTATTTTTCTCTTCATTATAAGCCACACAGTAACTATGCCCCCTAGAGATATAGGAAGAAAGAGATAATTTGCAAGCTGTTGTGCATATAAATAGAAGTATAGATACATGAGTTTTTACAAAATGGGGGAAACTTAGTGGTCTCTGCTGAGGAATTTGAAACCAGCTGCTCAGACATCAGTGAGTTTCGACTATATCAGTAAAGCTCCACCTACTTCCACCGGTCTCAGAGACCCCGGTTAGACCGTTGATATTTGTGGGGTGCAGGAAACACAACCCCAAAATATGGCACCTTGGAAACTGAGAAAACAGCATAAGCAGGAAGGTCTCTCTGACCTTCCCCTGCCCCTTTCTCCCCTGAAATGGGTCATAGAATCTAGAATCTCCCTCGCCCTTTCTTCCCTGAAGCAGGCCATAAAACCTAAGAAGTTCACTCTCTGGTCTTCTCCCCTGAAGACCCTCATGTGACACCAAGAAGAAACTGAACAAACAGGCCTTGCTAAGTTCCCCCAAGTTTATTACCATTTGCTGTGGATTGAATGTCCTCCCCAAACCCACTGAAGCTTAAATTGTGTCCCCCAAAGTTCCAGGTATTGGAAACTTGGCCCCCACTGTGACAGTATTAAGAGGGTGGGAAATCCTATTACAGTAATCAAAAGGGGGGGCCTTGAAGAGGTGATTAAATTGATGGTTTAATGGTGGTCATGGCGTGGTTCTGAGGGCTTTAAAAGGAGAGCATGTGAGAGTCTTTCTCTCTGCTCTGCCATTTTCTGCCATGTGAGACCCCTGCATTACATCATTAGCCATCAACAAAGAAGACCCTCACCAGATGTGCTCCCTGGTCTTTGGCTTCCCAGCTCTGAAACTGCAAGGAATAAATTTCATTTTCTTACAAAATAACCCCATTCCATGTATTTTGTTATAAGCAACAGAATCAGACTAATACAACATTAGATCATACCCTCTTGTCCACCAATCATACTTCTGCATGACTGTCCATAAAAACACACGGATCTCCCCATTTCTTTGGGTCTTCATTTCTGAAGGATCCCATGTCACATAAAACTTTATTAAATAAATATATATGCTTTTCTCTTGTTAATCTGCCTTTTGTCGTAGGGGTCTCAGCCATGACACTTGCAATGGGTGAGGGAAAGAAATTACTTTTTCTCCCTATGATACAATATCAAGCTGACCTAACAGATTTCACGGACTTCCCCCCAACAAGTTGGCCTTGTTTTCATGAATTAGATGAATCATTTCCTTAGTGGGCACCACATAAGACCACACAGGCTGTTTTCAGGCACAGGGACTACAAATATTTCTTACGGAGCCAGTTTTTGGCTTTTGACACAGGATGCCTTCCACAAAGGTATTCTCCAGTCCCACCTTTTAAAATCACCAACAGAAGAATGTTTTAAAGAAAACTGCTTATGGTTGTTGCTCCAACCCACTGGCGCCAACCCACTCTCTGTGGGCTAAGGTGTGTATGCTTTCTTTTTGTATCAAACTTTCAGCGATCAGCTGCTCACTCTCTTGAGCCAGCCTACACTTTGTGCTAAACTTTAAGGGTGTATTTGTTACTTGGGTTAAACTTGGTGTGGGCTCTGCTCAGTCTCTGGAGATATGCTACGCTCTCTCTGTGAAATCTGTATGTGCTGACACCTCAGCTGTGACCTAAGCAGTTGGGCAGCTGGGCAAGGCCTCTATTAGTGGGAGTCCACAAGGAGAAAGGCTCATAGATCAAATCCAATCCTAAATATTTACAGGAAAGTGGAGACTCTCAAAGGATGGCATTTGCTCTGTACTCAATGGACACTAGAATCTTTAGAGGTTCTTAGGCAGGAAACTAACCACTGGATTAAGGCAATGCTATAAGACAGTTGCTGTCCCAAATGTTTGCTGCAGGTTTGCTCTGGTGGGTGCTGTGATGGTCTGCCTGGTCCTCTACACACCCAGGACCAGAGCGCTCACCACACACTCACACACACACACACACACACACACACACACACACACACACAGGTGTTAATCCCAAGAGCACTAATCCTGTATGCTGTTCTCCTCTACATCCCAGGGAACCCATCTGTGACAGGTACTATGTGCCAGACACTGCTCTCGCTTCTTACATGTACTTACTCTTAGAGGGAAGTACTATTGTCTTCCTTTTAGAAATAAAGAAACTAAGGCTAAACAGAGACACATCTGGTGAGGGTCTTCTTTGTTGATGGCTAATGATGTAATGCAGGGGTCTCACATGACAAAAAATGGCAGAGCAGAGAGAAAGACTCTCACATGCTCTCCTTTTAAAGCCCTCAGAACCACGCCATGACCACCATTAAACCATCAACTTAATCACCTCTTCAAGGCCCCCCCTTTTGATTACTGTAATAGGATTTCCCACCCTCTTAACACTGTCACAGTGGGGGCCAAGTTTCCAATACCTGGAACTTTGGGGGACACAATTTAAGCTTCAGTGGGTTTGGGGAGGACATTCAATCCACAGCAAATGGTAATAAACTTGGGGGAACTTAGCAAGGCCTGTTTGTTCAGTTTCTTCTTGGTGTCACATGAGGGTCTTCAGGGGAGAAGACCAGAGAGTGAACTTCTTAGGTTTTATGGCCTGCTTCAGGGAAGAAAGGGTGAGGGAGATTCTAGATTCTATGACCCATTTCAGGGGAGAAAGGGGCAGGGGAAGGTCAGAGAGACCTTTCTGCTTATGCTGTTTTCTCAGTTTCCAAGGTGCCATATTTTGGGGTAGTGTTTCCTGCACCCCACAAATATCAACAGTCTAACCGGGGTCTCTGAGACCAGTGGAAGCAGGTGGAGCTTTACTAATGTAGTAGAAAGTCACTGATGTCTGAGCAGCTGGTTTCAAATTCCTCAGCAGAGACCACTAAGTTTCCCCCATTTTGTAAAAACTCATGTATCTATAATAATTTGTCAAAGATACCCAGGTGGCCTTGGGAGACCCTGTGAAGATGAAAAGAGAGGATGCCTGTGAACATGCTTAAAACAGTGACCAACACAGAGTAAGTCTTCGACTCTTTCATTAATGATTTTTACTCACCCTATGAACATTTACTGAGTATCTACTGTGTGCTAAGCCCTACTCTCAGCACTGCAAGTGGAATGCTGGGCAAAAAAAGACAAAGTCCCTGCCCTCGTTGAGCTCACCTTCTAGTGAGAGGAAAGCAAGAAATATACAAATAAACATGTAAATGTATATGTCATATGAGTGCTGGGCAGGAAAATAAAACAGGTTAAGGGAGACAGGAGGGATGGGGCTATTTTACGTAGGGAAAACCTCAGTGATAAGGTAATGTTTGAGTAAAGAAGAGAAGGAAGTAATAAGTGAGCCATGTAGATATCTGAAGAAAGAGGATATCAAGTAAAGGGCAAGTACAAAGTCACAAACAGTGAGAGATATTGAGCAGAGGTATGACATGATCTGACAATTTTAAAAGGCTCACCTTGGTTACTGTATTGAGAATAGACTTGGGCAGGGAGCAGGGAAGGGGTGTGTCAAAGAAAAGAAGGGAGCAGGGAGGCCAAATAGGAGCCTCTTGCCGTCATCCAGGCCAGCAATGGCAGTGGCTTAGACCAAGACAGGCAGTTCAGGAAGCAGGAAGAACTGTCAGATCTGTGCTGGAGGTAGAGCCATCCCTGAATGCAGGTGGATGAGATGCAAGGGGTGATAGCAAGAGAAAATCAAAGATGACTCCACGAGTTGGGGGCTGCGCAGTTGGAAGGATGGAGTAGCCATGAACTAACTGAGATGAAAGACCTGTGGGAGGAGCAGCTTTGGCTGAACATGGGGCAGGATCGGGGGACATGGAGTAATGCAAGGTAGCTAGCACCAGGCAGTAAAGCATAAAGAGAGACGGCGCAGCGTGCTGCTTATGAGCACAGACTCCATTGCCAGACTGCCCTGAGTTGAGTCTCAGCTCTACTACTATTAGCTGTGTGACCTTGGGCAACATAGTGCACCTCTCCAGGCTTCATTGTTCTCACTGTAAAATAGGGAGAACATGTGTACTTACCTCGTAAGGCTGTTATGAGGCTGAAATGAGTAAATATATGTCAAAGTGCTTAGAACAGTGGCTCTCATACAATAAGCACCATTTTAATATTTAAAAATTAAATGAGGCTCTCATTACGTGAAACTTGAAAATTTATACATGGTACAAGGAGGCCCCCTGGAAGGGTGGTTTGCTGTATCTGAAGACTGGCTTCCCAGAGGAGGTGAAAGCTGAGCTTGAGTTTGAAAGATGAATAGAAGGTAGACAGATGGAGGAGGATGGGGGGACTGTGGGGGGACACTGAAGACAGAGGGAACAGCATGTCCATTTCCCTGAAAATATAGCCAACATGCAGCAAAAGCAAAACATAAAATGGTTATCTTACTACACTCATATTAATCCTTCTCCCTGATCCTTTGGAATCCATGGCATGTCCAAAGAGACTGAGAATGGCTTTCAGTCTATTTATTCAAAAGAAATAAACCCTAGTACCATCCATCTGATCTTCCCATGTGCCTGTATTCACTGAGTTGGACCGGGGCTGCCACCACTGACCATGACCATGTGAAAACCCACATTGACATATTGGGGCTTCTGACAGCTGCCACTCAGTGGCCCCAGCAGACACCCCTGAGTTTCCTTTCTGATGCTCCAGGTAAGTGTGTTCAAAAAGTTATCAACAGGGGTATGGCATTTGCTTTTCTTCTAATTATATTTGAACATGTTTCAAGGCCAGATGGCCCAATAAATATCCCTAAAGTCTCTGTACTTTACTGTTCCTAAGGATTCTGCTGGAGAAATAACACTTCAAAGGTCAAAAGCTTGATGGCAGAGCAATTCTGCCTGGATCTTGGTGAAATGGTCCACAAAGACCAGACTCAGAAGTAAAGCTTCAGATTCTGTAAGCAGAAACATTACCTCTTGGTAAATTATCAAATATCAGAGCATAAGCAATAGGAGAGGCTTGAACTTGGGTGAGATAAAAGCATTTTCTGGGTTTTTAAATGCACCTTTTCCATATATTTATATGTGGAAAGTCTTCATCAATGGTAACAGACAATTCAGAAGGAAGACAGACCCTGAACTATCAGAGCTTGCCTCTCTGGCTGGGCCATCCATCTGAAGACCCTCAGCCTGCAGGCCCAGCCTCATGGAGCCCCAGTTAGTGAGAAGAGCACTGAACCCTCAGGCTGCCACACTGCCCAGATAGCAATATGTTCAAAGACGCTTCTTCATCATCAGGTAGGCCTGAAATTAATAGTCGTCAGCCCAGAATAGCCCTCCCAGCCTTCATGGCCACTGTGCATGTCTAGAAACTTCCACTGGACCTCTGTTCCATTTCCTGACTTAACCACCACCCTACCTGGGCACTGAATCTCCAGTCCCTTGATGATTCGTCTCAGCTCCTGCTTCAGTGGTGACAGACTTGGGAACAAACACCAAGGAACACCACTGCTCACATCTGGGAATCTCAAAGTATTTGCCGTGCCCCAAGATGCCTGAGCACCTAACATCTGCACAGAGGCACCATGGTTCACAATAGCGGTATTTATCAAACAGAAACTCAGACCCACTCACTCCCACTACAGCTAGGGACATCTCAAGGAGGAAGCAGATCACGTGGTGTCTGTCAAATCCCCCACCATCACCTCCAATATTCTGGTCTCCTGAGCAAACTCACCTAGCACAGCATTGTCACTCAGTCTTTCTAACCTCTGTCCTGCCCCTTCCACAAATCTCACAGCCGTTTACTTCTGAACCTTATTCTTCTCCCAGGGAGTGATGCATGCAAAGAGTTAAATTGCCTTCCAAAAATTCTTCCGCTGAGATTGGTTGAGGTTGTAGTTTATGTAGTTTTTAAAAAAAAGGATTATATTCAAAATAGAAAATACATTTTATACTACTGAATATGCTGTCTCAAACTTTAAATACACATGCAAAACCACAGGATATTCTGCCAGTCTACAGAGGCATCTCCACGTAGCTCAGAATTGCTGTCATTTATGGTCCTTCCACCAGATCTGGCAGCATACATACAGAAATACTAATTTGAGTCAGGCCCAAGTTCACCACATAGATTTAAAAATTACAATTAAGTTCTTCAGCATTCCTCTCGGGCAAGAGCACCACAGCAAGGTCACCGCTTTCCCCCAGAGTCCAGGCTTATCCCTTAGATTCCCCTCATCTTCCGTAGCCCTGATCTGGTCATCCATGCCAGAAGCCCTTCCATTTATTCAGGTAACAAATTCTGCATGTCATTTGAAGAAAATATGCTTTTAGGTTTTGGGTGCAAACATAATACTCCACTTTGACAAATATGCTCACTTCCTCCAGTAGACCTCCAAACACACACCTACATACACGTGTGCATTGGGGATGAAAACCAAAAGCTGTCAGTGGGAAGAAAAAGCAATTAGAAAATCCACTCAACGCTGAAGTCAGTGTCTTTGTTTTAATAGGTCTTCATGCCTTGATTAAAGCATTTTCTTTTAAAATTCTAGTATATTGTGAAATATCTCAAATACAGAAATCTAAGGAGAAAATAGTATAACAATGAACCACCATGAACTCACTGCCCAGCTTTATCTAATCTTAACAATTGCCTCACTGCCTGTTACTTTCAAAACAAAGGACACTCTGCAGATAGAATTGCAGCTCCCCGTGTGGATCTTTTCCATCTTGCTCCTCTCTCCTCCTCCCCAGAGATGTAGCAGTTTTAATATTTTCCTACACATTAATGTGTCCACCAAATACGTTTTATGTGTTTTTTAAACTTTATATAAGTGGTATTATATGGTATGTATCCTTGCTTTTTAGCCCATTATATTTTAGAGATTTCGCCATAACATGTATGTAGTTCTAATTAATTTATTTGAACTGCTAGACAGTATTCCCCCTTTCTTTACTTACCTATTCTCTTCTTTATGGTAGTTTATTTTTTGGATGTTATAGGCAATCATCAGAGCATTCCTTTCTGTTAGCCAATATTGATTCTCCCGGGAGAAGGCAGTGTTTTGATGAGGCCAGCTCACTCCTCTACCGATCAGGGGCAGGGCCCACAGGTCTTTCTGACTTGCATCTATGGGTCAAAGGCTACCACATTCAACAGGCTGAGGAGAAGAGGGTCAAAACCCCATGGCCTGGGATTAGATATAACGTCCCCCTGCAACAACGTCATTTGTGTAGTGTCTGTCACAGGACAACTTGTTGGCACTATACCACCAGGAGCCATTATTATTATTATTATTATTATTATTATTACTACTACTATTACTATTATCATCATCATCTGCCCAACCCCCTGCCTGACTAGTATCCCAGGGCTCCCCTGTAGGCTCCCCCTACAGTGATGCTTTAACTAAGTAACAGGCCCAAGTGGCATATCACTCATTCAATTTCATCCCAACAAACCTATGTATGGGCATCCTGTTCAATGTTGCTTGGCATATAAACGTATAAATAGAGGATAATTCATAACTTTGCTGATTTTTCTTCCTCTCTGTCTTTGATGTTTATCCAAGGCACGTATGCTGAATGTACATGTCTCTAAACATCCCTACCTTTTCAAAGAATCAAGTCAAAATTCCCCAACATGGCATCTAAGCCCCTTCCAACCAGCCTCAGCCATCCATTCCATCTCATCTCTAGCCATATTCCTCATCCTGCCTCCCAATCCATGTCTTCCACCACCCTGTTGGGCCCTACATATTTAAGGGGTGTCCAACTGGCCTATAAAATCCAATTCAAACATCACTTCCTCTTCAAGGCTTTGGCCAGGACCTACCTAGACATAATATATCCCTCCTACGTCTATGTTCCCATCACCTTTTCTCTGTAATGCAATAGCACTTACAGCATCTTATTTTAATTGTGCATGCATGTGCCCCTCTCCCTGTCTAGACTATGAGCACCTCAGTGCAGAGGCCCTGTTTTATGCATTATTTTATCCCTGTGCCTTGTCCTGAACATAGTAGAGTGAATAATGTTTAACAAGTACATCAAGTGTGATTTTTTTCCATGATTAATTTCTAGCAAGAAGAAGAGAATTTTAGTATCTTGGCCTCTATGTGAACTATTGATTTATTTTTGAAAGAAAACTCTTTCAGCAGCAGATCTTTAATAAATGATTATAAACACGAAGTCTAAAGTGCTTGAACAGTTTCCCTTGAATAGATATTTTCCCTGTCTGCAGACTTTGTTTAAAAAGATAGACACATTTTGTTCCAGTTGTAATGAATAGAATTGCAGAGCGCCAGCCCTCCCCTGGGTTCTCTGATCCCGATGCTGCCTGATGCTGCCGTGGTGCCTCTGTGCAGATGCTAGGCTCTCAGGCATCTTGGGGCACAGCAAATACTCTGAAATTCCCAGTTGTGGGCAATGGGCAGAAAACATAGCTGGATAACAACAACACAACAATGGCAACGATGGCAGGCAAGCTTCATCAAGGACTTCTTGTTATGTGTCAGGCACTGGGCTGGTTTTTCGCTGTACTTTCACATTTAAGCTGCCCACCATCCTGTAGGATGGATACTATTACCATCCATGTTTTAGATCTGAGGGTATTTCGAGGGGTTAAGTAACTTGCCCAAAGTTGCACAGCTAGTAAATGGCACAACTGCTTAACTCCAGAGCCTGAGCCTTTAACCACTTATTAGGGTATACTACACTGCAACAACAGAAACAAAGCCTCATATTTGTAGAGCATTTTCAAAGCAATTTCATAATTTGCTGCTTATTTCAATCCTCATAACAACCCTGGAAGGGTGCATCAGCCCATGTAGATGCCTATTTCCCCATTTGATAGATTAGATCAAAGAATTTCCATGACATTCTCAGAGATTCATGGCAAGTAAGTGCTGTATCAGTCAGGACAGGCTAGGTTATGCTGTGGTAACAAATAACCCCCAACATCAGTGACTTAAAACAATAAATGTTTGTTTCTTCCTTGTGCTACATGCCCACCATGGGTCTGCTATGGCCCTGATCCATTCCCTCTTCATTCTGAGACCCAGGCTGGTGGAGCAGGAGCAGCCTGTATACAAGGCAGAGGGAACAAGAACATGGCAAACCATGTGCTGACTCTTGCAACCACAATCACATGGACACAGGTAATTTTCATGCACACTTCACTGGCCAAAGCAGTCACATGGCTACTCGTGAATTTAATTTGGGAAGATGAATAATCCTCCATGATGCTCCCACAGAAGAGGGTGCCAAGTAGTACAGCCCCTCACAACGAGTAACAGTATCAGTTCCTAAACCTAAATATGCTTCCTCCCTTCAAGTCTGTGAGTTTTTTCAGAGTAGCGAATTTTTCTCCTTCATGCCTACATCCCCAGTGAAGTTCCTCAATGAATGAATTTTTGTCTGATGAGTTCTCCAGAGCCCCAAGGTGCCTCATCAGAATTTCTGAATTCATCAGAAATTCATTACTGGAACTTTCCAGAAAGTTTCAGAGAGAGGACTAGTTAAGCTAAATATATGTGTGCCTATGTCTTTGCAAATCCACTCCTGGGTATTCACCAAGAAAAAGAAGTACATATGTCCACCAAATGACATGTACAGGTATGTTCACAGCAACTTTATTCGTAATTGCCCCAAATGGGAAATAACCCAATTGCCCAAAGCATTGCCTTAACTTTATCATAAAGGGAAGTTAAGCTCATGTGGTCCAGAGACATGGGCAGGCTGGCCCAAGGTCACACCTTTACAAGGCAGAGCTGAGGGAGAAACCATGCATTCTTATGCTATGTCCTTTGTTCTGTCCACCACCCCACAACTCACTGAGCCAGAGCTCCCTGCTTCTCTGCATGTCCCACCATGTCTCCCTAACTGAAAAACTGTCCTCTTCTCTCTGGGTCCCCTGGAACAAGCCACTAATCAAAACTGCTCTTGACTGATCCCAGCTGGCATTGCCTAAACTCAATTCTCTCCTGCCCTGGCCATCAACTCCAGGAGCCCAATGTCCTGGCCAGGATCCTTTTTAAAAAAGCTCTCTGATTTATCAATACCTTGAGGATTAGCTAGCAAACACAAACATAGGTTTGCAATTGCCACATTTACACCATAAAAGGAAGGGAAATTTCGTGGGTTCTTATGATTACAATTTAGGTTTGATATAACTAAACATGCTGGAATATGGAAAAAAATAAAATCTTTTTTCTGGACTGTTGTTCCTGAAATAAGCACAATCACATCAGTTAAATCTATTCCAGTGATCTCTTTTGTGGTCATTTTACAAGCACTTCACTTGAGAATTAGTCTTCATATTAATATAAATGAACAGATAGGAAAGCTGAGTGCTTTCTAGAACAAGGATATGAGGCAACTTTGAGAAGGTGAAAGCTGCTTTCATTCTCCATTGGCAAAATATCCTTATGCTTCTGTCACATATTTGGATGTCTTCAAGGGCCTTAAAATTTTTTAAATGCATGGTCTGGGTCCACTCTGAGATCTGCCTCTTGCTTAGACTTGGCAAGTTGAGTCACCATCTGTTCTGCTCCAAGAAAGAAAGGGAAGCACAGATGGTCCTGATCTTCCAGAGGGGGCTCCCTGGCTCTGATTTTGTTTGGGTTTTTGTTTATTTGTTTGTTTGTTCTCTTGTTTGTTTGCTTGAATATCCAATTTGGGAAATGTGAGGACAAAGTAAAGTCAACACTGTTTCACCGGAAGTAAAAGCCTAACCATACAGGTCAGCAGGTACATCAGGTCAGCAGGGGCATTTTTCACCAGCTATTTTTTGAGGCTCTACTATCTGCCAGGGCACTGTGACAGGTGTGGCAGTTCCCCGTACAGGTTGTTTCCTCCTCTTCCCACAACACTTGCAGAGGCTCCTTTCCATCTCGCTGCCATCTCTGGCTCCTCTCTCCTGTCCCTGACTCACTCACTTCCAAGGGCTGATCAGGGCACTATCCTGAACAAACAGACAGATGCCGAAGAAACAAATGCCTCAGTGAGTCAAAAGGACCACTAGGTAGTAACAGATAGAAAACAAATTAGTAACTAGATTTGTGTCTTTTTTTTTTTCTTTTTCCACTTCAGAGCGGAAAAGTGGCAAACATGACTCATGGTACAAGAGCAACCACAAGCCTGAAAATGTTGGTTTCAACTGGCCAGGACAACTCACTGCATCAGGGACAGCACCAATCCTGCACAGCAGGTGCCTGGAAAAGAGCGCATCTTGGTTTCAGCTATGAGTCACGTGTCGTAAGAAGGCCCATCTCATAAAAAGAAGCTGCTGAAAGTCATTAATCTGTCCACAGCAAGAAAAACTTTCTGTAATTTTTACAAATGAGAAAAATTAAAATGAATTTTCTGACCTTGTGAAATTGAAGAAGATGTCATCTGGTCTCTCTTTTTCTACCCCATCCTTTTGTAAAGAAAGACTTTTGTCAATTTTTGAAGCCATATTAGGGGCAATTCAGTGACTATTGCCTTATTCATGACCATGTCAAGAATATCACAATTTCTCATGTACTACTTCATTAATTTCCCTTCTGAAATACATACTGATATTAGCTCATTTCACAGATAAGGAACTTTAAGTTCAAAGGGGTCAAAGGTCACGTGTAAGACTGACCTCAGAACTCACAATAGAAACACTGCTCTCAAGAAACCATTATTTACAAAGAGTTAAAGAGAGGAATACAAAGGCTAAAAAGAAATCGAATTCAAGTAAGCCTAGAATTTTATGTCAGCCAAATTTTCAATTGAATGCAAGAGTGAAATGAAAAGATTTTTAGTCATTCAAGGCCTCAAAATGTTTATTACACAAAGATCCACCTTAAAATACTTTTTAGGAGAAATAGTGCTACAAAAAAAAAAGAAAAGAAATTCCAGAAGGAACTACCAGGTATGGAAGGAAAAGTGGGTAAATATGTTAACAAAGTTTATTTCCCAAATAAACAATGACTAAAAAAAAAATGTATTAAACCCAGAACTAAAGATCAATACTAACATGGTAGAAGTTAGGAAAGGGCCAGACCAGCATGAGGTGAGAACAAAATGATGCATTTGCTTTACCTGGTGAAAGATTTGGAAAGATAAGTATAGTTTTAACAATATAAGAGAAACCACCAGAAAAATAAAACTATAACTTTAAAGCCCATCAGATAAAATTTAACATGTCTAGTAGAAAACAGGAAGAAAGAAAAAAGGATTTACAAAAGGTACTGAATGTTTTAAAAAATGAGATAGAGTAATAAATCCTAATATAATGATAGCTCCAACTAATGTAAAAAGTCAAACTAAGTGATTAAAAGATAATATTCTCAGATTGTATTTTGAAAAATATCCAGCAAAATGATGCCTAGAAGAGATGTATTAAAAACAAAAGTACATAGAGAGGTCACATTTTCCACCAGAAAAATATTGCACCAGGCATGGCAAGATAGATTTTTATTGGAGCTACTGCAGTAGGAGAGAGAGATTTTGATATAGAGCTGAGAGCTTAACTCCAAATGCACAAAGTCAGCTTGGGATTTATAGCTGAGGAACAGAGTGAAGGAGTCAGTGGATGAAAAATTACTAAGAGGAACTTGATTAGATATCCAGGGTAGGGGGATTTCTGCTAAACTGGCTTAACAGATTCTTGCTAAAGGCAGGCCAAGGACTTAGATATAAGGGAGGATGAAAACTTAATGATATACCAACGGTGGGAGGATTCTCTCTAAACTGACTTAGCAGGATTTTTTGCTAGAACTGGGCTAGTAGGCCAAGAGCAACAGCCAGTCAAGAAGAGGGCTAAGAAGAGACTTATCAAAGTTTGGTCAAGGAGGGAATCTTCACCATTTTAAAATAAAGGGATGAAAAAATATGAGCAAAAGAAAGCCAGGGTAACCATCTTAATATCAGGCTAAACAGAATTTAAGGTAAGAATTATCATAAGGGGCCGAGCCTGTGGCGCACTCAGTAGAGTGCTGCGCTGGGAGCGCGGCGACGCTCCCGCCGCTGGTTCGGATCCTATATAGGAATGACCAGTGCACTCACTGGCCGAGTGCCGGTCACGAAAAAAACGACAAAAAAAAAAAAAAAAAAAAGAATTATCATAAGGACAAAGAGGTATGACATATACTGGTAGAAGAAACACTAGATCAAGGAATTGTGATAATCGTGAACATAATGATCTAAATAATATAGTATCAAAATATATGAAGCATCATTGATAAATCAACAGAGAGAAATAAATAAATCAACCATTGTAGCTGGAGATGTTAATACTTTCTTCTCAGAAAAATATAAAGTAGACAAAAAAGAACTAAAAAAGTTTGTGTGTAAGGTACATTGATAACACAGGGAATATTGGCAAAAATTTACAATGCACCAGGCCACAACAGAAGCTTCATAGAGATTATGTTTCTGACCATAAAACAATAACATTAGAAATCAATGCATATCTGAAAACTAAGAAGTATTCTATCTCTGTGTGAAAGAATAAATAAAATTGGAAATTTGAGGATACTTAAAACTGAATGAAAAAGAAAGTACTCCAGGTAAATATTTATACCACAGATAAACACTTATTGCCAAAAACCTACAGCAAATATTATGTTTAATGAGGAAATTTTATATGTATTCATCTTAAGATCATGAACAAGAAAAGAATGCACATTTTTACCACCACAATTGTACAGCATAGTATGGGGGTCCCCGCCAAGTCAATTAGGCAGAAAAAAAAAAAACCAGTATAAGTGAAAAAGCATAATGATCAGTACTGATGAATGATGTGATCACTTATGCAGATCATTCATATAGATATAATAATCCAAGGTGGATGGATAAAAGATAAACATAATTAAGTCAGTAGCATTTCTCCTTATCAGCAATAACTAACAAGAATATACAGTATGAAATAAAACACATAATAGCAATAAAATCTTAAAAAATCAAGGAATTTTTCTAAAAAGGAGTGTGCAGAATCTTTAAAAAGAAAATTCAAAACTCTATTAATTCTGTCAAAGAACACTTTTAAAAGACCTGAATATATAGAAAGATTTGTCATATCTGTGTATGGGATCAGAACATTATAAAGAAGGACTTTTTTTTAATAATTGGATTGTTTAGGTAAGTTAATTTGGAGAAAATTGACTATGTAAAGTCAGAAGCATTGAAATACAAACTGTATATAATTATACATATAAACGTATACATGGGTCATCAAAAAGTTCATGAAAGTATTTGTATTATCTTTTAATTCTATTCTTCCATGAACTTTTTGAAGTCCTATCGTATATGTATATATGTCAGCATGCGTGTGCATATATGTATACATGTATACATATATGTGTATATATATCAGGTATACACATACACACATGTATCACATATATGATACATAAATGTTGTGTATATGCATATATCATATATATTATATACATGATATACATACATATATATGGGTAGATCTTTAAAAAGAGCACTGCTTCACTGGAGTGCATTGACACAAGGAGAGTCACCAGCAGAGATCAAAGTAAAGAAGAGGATGTCTCTCTCCACAAAGCCCATTCCAGAGTGACAGAAGAAGCATCTGCTCTATGACAATACTGGGGGACCTGAACACACCTTTCTGCATTGGACAGATCATCTAGGCAACAAATCAACAGAGTAACCATTACTCTTTCAGAGGGAGAGAAGAAATCTAGGGTTATCAGTGGTGGGAGGGGGGGAGAGGAAGGGGGATGGGGAGAGACTGGACAAGGGGCATAAAGAATAAGTACAATTTGTAACAATATACATACTACTAATAAAAATAAATAAAATAAATAAAAAGAGCACTGCTTGAAAAAGAAGAAATGGAACAAAACTATGGTGCAACGCCATCTAGGTGTATAAAATATATAAATATAAAATATTCTTGCATTTTAAGAATATATGTAAGTAGACTTTAAACATGCTACAGTGGATGCCTATGAGAGGAGGTAAATGGGGACGGAGGTAAAAAAAAAAAAAAAATGACTAGAATAACACAAAACACAGGGCATCTTTCCAAGGACCAATTATGACAGTGTGCCATGAACTAAATGCGGCCTAAAAAAAAAAGTAAGAGGTTAAAAAAAAAAAAAAAAGACATTTGAAGAAAACGAAAAACTGAGGTATGAAGAGGATGTAGATAAACTAGGGCTCAGTATTAGAACAAAAAAGACAACATGTAATACTTGATGGGTCATAAAAGTAAGTGTTTTGAATTTTTTTTCAAAAAAGTCTCTAAATAACTTTCACCATTTAAACTATACATTCACGTTCAAGGTAAAGAACACTCTGTTGGCTTCCAAATACCATGGACTTGAGAGCATAAGTATATAAATTCTTTCACGGTCTTTGTAGAAGGCAGGTTGTACTGTAGAACTCTAATTACGACACTTGGTCTCTGTGTAACTATTCCTTTTTAAATGAAGTGACTATAGGAAAACTTACTGGTAAAATAAAACAATTAAATGAAAACTAGTATATAGCCTTAATACAACATGTTTAGCTTTCAGCCCCAAATTTCTTAGTAATACATATTTGGATATATTATAAGTACAAAATACTTTTATTATGATTGTGTTTTGTTTACTATGGCATTGTAGTTTTAAATTAAATATAAATATAGTGAATCAAAGCTGGCTTAACTTTCAATTCAGTGGTTCAATTCTTCACAAGCGCTAAGCATCAAAACACTATGCTTAAAAGAAAGTCAGCATCTAAAAAACCACAAATTCCAAGTGCTGCTCTCTAGTAAATGAATATTTTGAAAACGTTAAATTAATTATAATCTACATTGAATAAATAGTATACAAATCCACTTATGTTTGCAGCAAGGAAAAAATTTTTTATATGTTGCCACGATAAAAAACACAAAATCAAACAATTTCAGGATTATCACTATTTTTTCTAGGTAGCAAGCAGTACTTGACAGATGTTACCCTACAAGCTACAAGAAGTTTTACTATGTTGAAGTATATTTAAATGCTGGGTTATGTATTAGAAAGAGGTGCCATCCAGAAAACAAACTCAGGGCTACTGCTTTCATAAACAGTAGCAGCTTTCAGCACATTGGGCAGTGACCTTACCTACTGTTTTTGGATGTTAGTGAACGAGCTGGTTGTAATGTTCTGCTATTCTGCGGTCAAGGAGAAAATTATTGATTAAATGTGAGACTTTGAAATTCATCTCTTACCGAGAAACATTTCAGAGCATTAAAGAATTCATTTTACCAGTGCAATATAGCTACTGAGTAATGAGAAAGAAGTATCCACTCACAAATGCAGAGAAATATTTCCTCAAGTAGTCACACCAGATAAATTATTCAGCTCCAACAATATGCCACAAACTGTAATGCCAATACATTATTTTTAATGCAGTGCTCATGCATTCAGGGATGGATGTCTGTGAAATGTTAATGCCTGTCAGTTTTTCTTAAAAGTATGCCTTGGGTGTGACTCAGGACTTCTCCCTCATTGATTATAAGAATAGAGCATGTTCCAACAATTGCCTTCTTATAAAAGAAAAGTGCACTCAAACAATTGTCTCCTCATGCAAAACAAAAACAAAAAAACAAACAAAAAAAACTTTTAAAACATAAACAAGCCCTAAATAGGAATCTGTTTCAGGTTTCCAAGTGAATCGCCTAGGAAAGACTTGAACATTCTATTTTTTAAAGTTCATTATGCACTTAGGATCTTTTCACATTTCTTCAACTTGCTCAATCACCCTGTTGGTGGGTATGATTACCTCCTCTTAAAGAAGAATTATTTTTAGCCTAGATCTAACCATTTTCATACTCTTAACTGATCTAAACAGATTCAAAGAAGTATCAAGTGCTATGTGTTGAAACTTGTTTTTAAATATTAACCAGCGTTATGTATATTAATGTAAAAGAGTGTTAATATCCTACAGTTTTTAACTCGTACTGCCTGGTATGTCTGTGCAAGAAGCCAATTTTCATGTACTGTTACAGTTTCAGGTTATTCGATGTTTTGTAAAACTCAAATAACAACTATACTCTACTTATGGACCAAATAAATAGCATCTGCATACTTTTAAAAAAAAAATTAAAAAACCAAGTCTCAGAAAGGTGAAGTGGCTTGCTAAAGAACACACAGCTAGTAAATTGTGGAGCTAGGCTTTGAAACTAGCTTTGTCCAACCCCATATGTTATGTTTTTTCTATTTATCATGATGCTAATCCACTACAGTATGTTTTACATATAATTTTTGCTCAGTCACTTACAGCAAAAGGTTAAAAAAAATGTAAACAGTATCACTGGTTTCACTTACATAAAATAAAGCATGTTTATGACAGTGAGCTGCCAAATAGTACTCCAGAGACCTTGAAGTTACCAGCTTTGATTGTAAAATAAATTCATCTCAGCTTTCGTTCATGCCATATCTCACTGGTAAATATCCAGATGGGCCTGGACATATTTTGTTAGGAGAAAGTAAGTAGGTAATTCCATGCCAAAATTCATACCTCATTCAGAGAGGAATAATACCATACTGTAATCATTCATAAAGAATCCTCCTGTCTGTGATGATGAAGATAGAATAGAAAAGGAGTAGGGGTCCAGAGACAGCCTAAGACAGCCAGGAACCCATCTGAGGAGGGGTCTGCTCACAACCCACTGGGGTGTCAAGACACACTGATCATAAAACCAGTGTTAGCCTGACAGAGTGGTGTAGTGGTGTTGAGCTTGGATTTGCTGAGCCAGGCCACCGCAGCAGACCTTGAGCAAGTTACTTTACCCCCCCTGAGCTCTCAGATCCTTGACCTGGAAAAAGAGATAATGAGATCTACTTCACAGGGTATTAGGAAAGTTCGATGAGTTACTGGGTACAAGGTAATGGTTGAACAAACGCTAGTCATTATTATCATCCTAACTACCATCTTATCACTTTTCCAGCTCAGCAATTTGACCTTTGAAAATGTGCAGTATATTTTCCCCAGGGAACCTCAAAGGACACTGTCCTATGAGTGTGAGGGGCCAGAAACATCTCCATTACACTCTTCTCATATGATTTGCTGGAGAAAACACAACATCTTCTAATATAGCTATGAGCTCAGGACCAAGACCAGGACGCTTCTCACCTGTGTACCGGAGACAGCTGCATACCTTTCATGTTAAGCAGAGAACAGTGTCCACTGATTATTTAAAGGGAAGTAAGAAAAATATCACTCATATCATGTCAAAAGAACTACACGCCAAAATCCAAATGGATGCAATCGAAAAAAAAAAAAACAAAAAAAACAAAGGTGTGCTGCACATCTCTGTGAATTAGAAACCAAAATAAATTTGATTTTCAAGAGATTAAGTTTTTCTTTAATTTCTTTTAGTTGATATTCAACTGGATAAACAAAACATCAGTTTCAGAAAAAAGTTCCAGAGACATGATAGTAATTTCCAACATTGTATAACTCTTGCCTCTTTAAAAATGAAAGAAACTTTTATAAATATTTATCTTGCCTGAAGTAGATTCATAATAATTTTAATATACTAACATTAATAGACTGAGTATATAATGTATATTATCTTGTGTACACATATGCAAAATAGTCTGAAAACCTTAAGACAACCATGGTGACATTTTGCCTTAGAATTTTTAAACCAACATTTCAAGAGATGAAGGGTGATTGCACCTGACTGCTTGAATTCTGAATAAAGTGGTGAAGGTCAGATAGATAAGCTGGATGCCAACGATGAAATGAAACATATGGCTTGAAGTAACAAATAAGTCATGAGTAAGCATTTTTCAAGATCACAAAGGAAGAAGCACTGACAGGCAATGGAAAAAAACAAGCTAACGGGTAAAGAAATTGGGAAACAGGTACCAAGGTGATGAATCAGAAGGCAGCATAGGATCCAGCATAGGGCCTTGGGGAAGACTCTAAGGAAAAAGGGACATTTTAGAGAGCATTACCAAAGCCAAATTTCTCCTGGCATCTACTTATCAAATCTCACAACATATGGTATCCAATTTATGATATTCTGGTAAAATATTAATAGGTAACATTTATTGAGAAGTTACTATGTGCTGAGCAATTTACAAGCATGCTCTTATTCTCTGAGGTGGGAGCCATTACTATTTCCATTTTACAGATGAGAAAACTAAGGCTCTGAGAAATTAAATGACTTGCCTAAGGACAGGTAGCAAATCAATGGTAGTGCCCAGGTATGAATGAGGTAATGTGACTCAGAGGCAATGTACTTCTGTATGCACAATAGAAAGAATTGCATAAAAGTTAGGAAAGTATCATACAGCTCAAGCTCATGAAATAAAGAAGAAAATGTTCCATGCAGATTCTTGCCAAACCATACCGTGATTAGAACCAACATCAGAGGAGAGAGTCTGAGAATTTGGGGGCTAAAAATTCCATAGCATCAGGGACTTTCTTAAGCTAGGTAGTGTTTTCTTTCTTTCCTTTATATATTTATATACAAAAGAATACTCTTCTTACTATCCTAAATTTTTTGCAAATAATTCTTATTTCAGCTCATTATTTTTAAATAATGACTCTCTCAACCAATTAGATAAACAACGTCCAAACAGAATAATTGGTTTGACAACCATCATGAGGCTGTCACTTTTTCAAGTAAGGGGGTTATCACATGTCACTTCTTTTATGCAGGAGTTATGGTAGAACCCGTACTGGAATATTTGCAAAGTAATGTTAGAAACTTCATAGTATCTGGTCTCTTAGAACCAGAAAGATTTTATTTCAAGCTGGATTGAATGTCTCTGTGCAGTATATATCTAGATTAGATAGATAGATGCACACACACATACATACATACATAGACACGTATACATATATACTATATACGTGTATATATGTATTTACATGATAGGCTTTTTAAAGAGTTTAAGTCTAAAAGACAAAGAGAGAAAATGAACCCTTGGAATTTTGCGCTTTTTTCTTTCATTTTGAAATGCTTACCCATCTCTAGGTATACTGTGGATTTAATGTCCCCCCAAAACTCATTGAAGCTTGAGGGTGTAACAGTGCTAAGAGGGTGCGAAATCTGATAATGATATTGGAAAGGTGGAGCCTTTAAGAGAATTGTGCCCTTGGGAATGGATTGATTCATTCATGGAGTAATGGGCGTGGTTCTGAAGGCTTGAAAAGAGAGCAAGTGAGAAGGTCAGCTTTCTCTTGCTCAGCCCATTCTCGACACCCTGCATCACCACAGGACCCTGTAGGGAGTTCTCACCAGATGTGTTCCCTGGGCCTTGGACTTCCCAGCCTCCAAAACTGTAAGAAATACATTCCGTTTCTTTATAAGTTAGCCAGTTTCAGTTATAAGCAACAGAAATGAACTAATACAGTTGTAAGATTGTCTAAAGCCACATTGTCACTGGCCTTCTGATAAAAAGAGCATTCAAATTAATAAGTATTTTGAAATATTAACACTTCAAAACAAATTCGAGTAGGAGAGACAAGGCTTATATGAAACAGAAGATGAATGTTTCTGCTATGATTAATTTAAAGCAAGGATCGGTTCAAGCAGGGAGTGCTCTCCTTTTCAGACACCTCTTAAGGCCTGACATGTGACCGTCCTTCTAACTGTCATTGTGATTGAGTGCCTGCTTTGCTTCAGGCCCTGCACTCAATTGAGAGTCTCACATTGTAGCTAGCACACAGCAAGTACTCAATTAATATTTGTTGACTGCACATGTGCATCCATAACTGAATAAAAGGTAGCTCAAAAAGCTCAAAATGTAGAAATTTCTATCTCAAGTCTCTGAAATAAGATTATGAAGCTGAATACGGCTCCAATGATGAAGACAGTTCTGATAATACTACTTAGGCCCAGTCCATGAACTTGATTCCCCTGGAGGTCAATCAGCTTTGGTTATTCTGAGTCCCCACATGGTGCCAGAGGCTCAGCCACCCATCTCTCAAATGCATGCCACTGACAACAAGGGCATCTCAGATGGGCTGGCATCAAGTCATAGCTGGAAGAAACAATTCCAAGTGTCTCTTCTCATGGCCGGTCAAGAGTACCTCTTTGAGTCCTTTATTGTAAGGACTTCATCTAAATGTTCTTGTCCCTACCACCTTTAAAAATGCCACTTGTGTGAGAGAAAAAAAATCTGCTGGATATTAGTTCACCACAAACCAAGCTCAAATGTACACAGAACTATCAAGTTTGGAAACTGCTACAGAGAATTTTCATTCATCTGTATATCGTGGGGCTCTGAGAGTTGCATGACTTCTCTGTGTTCACAGCCTCTTTTGAGCACCTGTCATGTGCCAGGCACTGTGACATGGCTGGAGAGACTAGCTACAGACCCTGTCTTCATGGAGTGCATATTCTGTGGAAGAGAAGACATCAAAGGACATCATGAAGAGTCTCATGGACATGGGAAAGACAGACGTTGAAAGTATATAATCCTATAAAAGCAAAGGAAAAGGTGTCATTTGCAGTAATTAAAATGAAGACTCTATCTAGCCTGGGACCTAGAAAGACTTCTCCGAGAAGGCAGCCTTTGAGTTGAGAGCTGAAGGATGAATAATTAGTCAGAAAATAGCTATGGTCACCATGTAATCCAGATTACATACAAATTAGGATTAAATTATCCACGTAAATATGGGAAAGTTAACCTTCACTTGAGTTACATAGATACTGCCATTTGACTTCCTGTTATGTGTTATTGAAATATCAAGTGGAGAATTCAAGTGTTTGACCAGCTGACCAGAAAATATTTTTGCCTTAATCATGCAGACACTCCATGAAAAGTAGTTTAGAAGGAACTGAATAGACATCTGCGAGGGTTCTCCACTTCAGTTGCACTCACATCCGGTTTTAACATCCAGCTTAAGGGGGATATGACTTTTTATAACTCAAAACTTTGAGGCATATTTCCCCAAAACTCTCCACACGATGTGGTATATCCCATCATAGGTTACTTCCTTGCTTATAACGTCATCCAGCCTTCCCCACAGACTAAGTCTCACCGTTGCCTTGGTTTTATCAGACTTCGCATTCATTTTGCTATGTAATTGCCCAGGCATTCATCAAGATGACAAAGGAAAGTCCCAAAGCTGTGTGAATGTCAATGAGCAAACAGATCAAAGAAGTAAACAAGCCAGATCCACATTCACTTGTGATTAATAGAAAAACAGAGGGGGAGGAAACTAATTATTTGCCAAGGACAGGATGGAACATAAATTGAATTTTCCTCCTGGCTTTTGAAAATGTTGACATTTTCATCTGCTCATCATTTCCACATGTCTTATTTTCACAACTTTCTTAACACCCTAAATAATTGCCTTGAGCCTGAAAAATAACTGTCATATCATCGTGAGTTGTTTAATTGCTAGTATTGTTAAGAAGATACTGTATCTACCTTTATATTTCATGAAGTGTCTAAAACATTTAACATTCACAAGCTTGTGAACTCAATGCATGAGAGAGGCTTGAAGATTGTATGGCTCGGTCATCTCTGTGATCCCAGCACCTAACACAAAACCTGGCATAAAGTGCCATTACCGTCCCCTAAAACCCTCACAGTGTGAAAGCAACTTGCCAAGGTGCCCGTTATCAGGAGAAAAGGTGATTCAGTGAGTGGTAATTCAGTGAGTCATGGGCTCTGGATCAGACAGATGAGGTTTTGAATTCTGACCTCTATTTAGTAGCCACATGACCCTGGAAAAATGGCTTAAATTTTTTAAACCTTGGATTCTTCATCTACCAACTGGAGATAATGACCATCTGCATCACAGAGACAGGTGACAAACAAATAAGGAAATATTTGTTCTTTACTTTCCCTTAAAACACCCAATAGATTAGTTTATGACATGTCAGTGATAGGGAATTTTGATTTTTCTCTCATTCGTGGGGAAAAGGTGAGATGGGAGAGCAAACATTCGGTATGACAAATACTTTGTAGGAAAGTTACTCTTTTCCAGATTTGCTTCATTTATGCCAGCACAGGACTATATATTCAGGTGTCAGAAATGTGCTCCCCTACAATGACATAGTTACAGGGCTGACAGAGAGGACTCCACACATCCATGCTCTTAGAGACCTCAAGGCAATCCACCTCCCCTTGGCATCTCTTCTATGAGCCTCAGAATGGGAGACGTCTCCCCAACCCCAGATAAAGACGGCTGGGTCTGAGCTCACCACCCTGCTGTTCATAGTCCCCAGCTCAAGCTCATCACCAGGCTCAGAAGTCTTGATGCTGAGAGATTGGCCCATCCTGGAGTGGCCTGAACCATCTTTTAATGAGCTGCATAGAAATGTCGCAAATTTGGAGAGCTAATTTAGGAATTAGCTCTTCTAATAACCTGTCTGAGCTTGCCAGCAGCTTCATGCATGCAGGATCCCACCTAATGAAGAATATTATTTAATGGCGAAAATAACAGAAGGTGGGATGGGACAGTGCAGGGGGCTTAAACTATTTGGAGAAGTGAATCTTGGCTTTAAATTAAGTCCTCCCCACTACCCCCAACTAAGGATAACATAGCATTCAACATTCAACACCCAACCAGGAATGGAACTAAAATTTATAAAGTACCTACTACGTATTCTCAAACAGTTTACATAACTATCACACATGCAGAACTATCACATTGGTAACTGCAAAGTTTAATTACCACTTCAAATGAAGCACAAAGAATTTAAGTAACCTGCCTAAAGCCTCAAAGATAGTCAGTGAGGCTGAGAATCAAAGACACATTTCTCTGTCTCTCAAGTCAAACTTTCTCAACCAGGGAACCTTCTGTTTTTCACTCTCTAGTGCACTTCATCTGTCATTTGCTCA
Source organism: Cynocephalus volans (assembly GCF_027409185.1). Classification (NCBI taxonomy): domain Eukaryota; kingdom Metazoa; phylum Chordata; class Mammalia; order Dermoptera; family Cynocephalidae; genus Cynocephalus; species Cynocephalus volans. Next base: position 51,967,914 of record NC_084462.1, read on the forward strand.
TATCAGACTAGGAGTTGCTAACAGCTGTCTCTCTCCAATGATCCACTGGCTCCTCAGGAATCTGTTCAGTGTTAGCCCTTTAGAAAGTGATCAGAAAGTCCATGCAATCAGTCACTAAGCAGTTGGGGAAAATGACAAACGAGTGTATTTTCTCACATAGACATTGGCTGGCTTGATTTGAGGACCATTGGAATGGTCTTCAATGTGCATCGAAACCAAGATCCTAAGGATGAAATGGAAACCCTCAAATGGATGAGACAAAGGCAAACCCACATCAAAGTACTAAAAAGATGATCAGAGGAAGAGACTTCCATGTCAGAGGCATGGCTAGATCTGAGAGAGCCGCAGGAATGGTCCTTTTGTCCAACACTTTCCCCAGCTGATCGGTACGATGACTTTAATCCTCCTGTTGGAAATATCCAGCTGTGCATTCCTGCATTTCCTCTGTGGGCTTCCTGTTGAAGAATTTTCAGTCATTTGGAACAGACTGAGAACACTTCTCCCAGGTTGGAACTGGGCAATCACTTAGGTAGGTCATGAGGGTGTGGACAGAGGATGAGTAAGTTTCGATGGATTGAGGGACAGAGAGATATGCTAGGGGGGCTCTGAGGACAGGGAAGGCCTGGGTGGGCCACTCTATTGTGAGAAGTAGTATCATAATAGAATCCATGGGAAAGTATTTTCAGGGAACGACCTAGATGGCAGTATTCCTGCTTTGGCTTCAACTAGAAACGGAAAGGGTTAAATGTCCTGGTAGGAACAGACCATGCTTGAGGCTCTCTAGGGGACTCCAACGCGATTAGACTCAAATGTCAGCTTCTTGCCACGGCTGACACAGCTGTGATGACCAAGCCCTGCCAGTCCCACAGCCCCGTCTCCTGCACTCCCCCAGCTCTCTCTGCTTCAGACACAGCAGCTCCTTCTATTCTTCAAACACACATGCTCAAGCCTCTTCGGAGCCATCCGCTTGCTGCTCTCTCCTTCTGGAACACTGTCCCCACGGCCTCTACATGCCCGGCTCCTTCTCAGCACATGGGCGTTAGTCCAAACGTACCTTCTCACAGAGCTCCACTCCCCACCACGCCAACCAAGGAGAACCTCCTCTCCCCCAGAATAATCACTCCCTAGCATATTCTCCTCTTCGTGTCTTTCACAGCAGTTATCAGAATGTGGAATCGTCTTCATATTGATTTGTTCCCTTGTTTATTGTCTGAACTTTTCCACTAGAAAAAAAAAATGCCCCTTAAAGTGGACTCTTACTCATCTCAGTGTATTTGGCAGGCAATAATAATAATAATAATAGAAATACTTATATAACCTTTCTTATGAGCCAGATGCTATTTTTAGTACTTTACATATATGAGTATTAACTCATGTAATCCTTTGGAGTGGGAACTATTATTGTTCACACCATCTTACAGATATGAAACCAAAGTACAGAGACGTTAAGTAACTTACCCAAAGTCACACAGCTAGTAAGACCAGAGCTGGGAACCTAGACAAGCTGTCTCCAGAGTAGAAACTCTTAACTATTCTGCTCTTGTGTTTCTGTTTGTTGGAGGGAGGACAGGTGACTTCTTGGAAGGAAGCACAGAGAGAGGTTTTTGGGAGCTTGTTTACATCAGCCTGCCTGTATCCAGACCCCCGTATATGCACCATGATTCCTCTCCTTTCCTTCTGTTCTGAAGACCCCATGTGCCAGAAGAGGAAAAAGAAGACTCAGTCGGGAAAAAATGCTGTGTAAGGGTAGGGAATGATCTTGCTCAGTGAGATCCTGAGAAGCTGAGCTGTGTCTTATACACCTTTGCAGTCCCCTTGGGTGGCATGTAGGAGACTTTGAAAGGAAAGGGGAGAGGGAATTTCCTCACTGGGAAGGGCTGGGGAGAGCTTTCTCAGTGGAGGTTAGAGCATATGCAAAGGTATAGGCGGGAAAGGCTGTGTGGGCACTGGGACTGGGAAGCAGAGTGGGAAGAGAGAAGGCTGGAGAGACAGGCTGTGGCCAGGGAGAGAAGAGCTCTGAATGCCCAAGCAAGGCATTCCCTGCTACTTATTATTCTTATTTGGTTGAGGGGTGATAAACCAATTTTAAGTGTTCATATGTTTTGACAAATGTATACACCCATTTAACTACCACCGCAATCATGATAATCAGTATTTCTATCACCTCAAAAAGTTTCCTTATCACTAAAGATTTTTAACCAACAGAGTGACACAATCAGATTGATGTTTCAGAAAGATGGTTCTGCAGATGGCATGGACTGGGGTTGGATAAGGCGGGTAGGGATGGTATCTTCAGTCATCTCTCTTTGTGATCCATGGAGCAAGATAGACTCATCAATAGCCAACCACTTTAAAACACCCCCTGCAACATTGTTAATTCACAAACTTGGTCAAAATGCCAAAAGAAAAGAGCACAAAACCGAGAAACTGGTCTATGTGGGTTAAGCACAGGGTTTTTTGTGAGAGCAGGAGATTGCTGTCTGATCAATAAAGCTGCAGCAATCCATTCTCATCACGAACAGAGATGATGACCATGTTAGCTGTGTCTGTGTATTTTATGACTACAGGCACAGCCTCTGAGACCCATTCCAACCAACTGCTCTGAGAAAATGAGCTGCCAGCTTGACACACGACCCAAACCAACCGACCAGGAGAGTATAAAGGGTTTGACATCCTCTGCAGTCTAATGCACTGAGCAAGGCGCTGCTGGAGTCACTGCAGCAGCAGAAAGGCAGCCTGGCTCAGACCTTCAGACCATACATGCCACAGCCTGCTACTCCTACCAGCTCATGAGACCAAACCCCAAATCTCTTCGTGCTCACAAATAATATTAGTAAGTTACTGTTGTGAACTACCTACTATGTTTTACATAAATTATTTAATTATCTTAACAATCCTATTAGTTAAGTACTGTTCTTATCTTCATTTTAGAGGTGATGAAACTGAGGCACAGATAGGTCTAGCCACTTGTCAAGAACACACAGCAAAGGTAAAATTCAAACCCCAGAAGGCCCAGTTACAGAGACCCAGGCACCATGATTCCATGCTTCCCTGCCTTTCCATAGCGTAATGGTTAAGAGCACAGGTTTCAGAGCCAGACTGACTGAGATCCACATGCTGGTTCTGCCACTAACCAGCTGCATGACCTTGAACTTAACCTCTCTCAGCTGCAGTTTTCTGATCTGCAAGATGGGCAGAATTGGTGTGAAGATTTGAATGTGTAAAAGCCTGGCACAGAGTGAGGCCACAGTGAAGAGTAGATGTGATAATATTTATTTGGGAGCTCACAAACCCTCTTTATTCCAAGATGCACGTAATTCAAACTTCACTGTCAAATAGCCACCTAAAAAATCTGGATACTAGTCAACTTTTGCTGGTTTTAATTAAAGCTTTGTTATTCTGTTAGAGCAGGAAAAACTTTCCTAGGAGCATTTATTCATTTGACAAATACTAAATACTTGCTCAATGCCAAGCACTGTTACTGTTTCTGAAACTGTGATGGTGAACCTAAAAGGAAAATCCCCTACCACAGGGCAGAGACAGTGAGATTTTTTTAAATGTATTTTTTAATCAAGTCTGTATAATGTTCTTTTCAATTTTAAAAAAATTCTAACAAAACAGCATGTCTACCTCTAATGAGGCTGCATAAGTAATCTAAAAAAAATCAAGCATCTTTATTTTTTGACTGGAGTAATACCAATCCCATACACTGCAGGCTCCGAAGAAATCTACTTAATTAAGTTTTTTGGTGGTCAAACTCTTTGAAAATATGGACCTAGGAAGACAAATTAAATAACAGTAATTTTTAATCTTTTTCACTTTTGATGATTAAAAACAAACAAACAAAACACTGGGCTAAATCAAATCATTGGATGGTCTCTAGGACCCCTTCAACAATAGGAAAGAAACTGATTCTCCTTGGTGATTTTAAACATTTCTCTTGCAGTCTTATTTACACTACTGATTTTCCTTAGAGAATCCCTCCTAACCATCCTATCTAAAGTAGCCCCACATCCCCTGTCTCTCTCCAATACCCTATTTCATTTCTCCTTATCACTTACACCACCTGAAAGGACCTCATTTATTTATCAGTTACTTGTTGCTTGTCTGTCTCTCATACATTAAAATGTATGCTCCATGAGGCTGGAGTCTCATCTGCTTTTCCCCACGGTATCCCCAGCAGCCAGAAAGCTACCTGGTGCACATATCAGTTGAGTGAATAGATGACTAGCAAAACTGGTGTATGTCTGTGAAAGGGTCTTTTCCCTCAACTGCAGTTAGAAAAGAGAAACAGGTACATATTACTAAGTTCTCCTTAAATAGCCTGTAAAGCAGTGGGGTGGTCTTGCATTCATTCATTCACTGGACATATATTTACTGAGCATCTGCTATTGACCACGTACTGGGTCAGGTGCCGGGTACGTGCAGGAGAGTGAAATAGACCTAGTCCAGGTTCTTAGAGAAGACATCATTGCACAAGCCCAAGCCTGGAACACCTGCAGAGCATAAACTGGTGAGGATACTTCAAAGATACACAATGTACATAAAGCCCTTAGTATGGTTTCTGGAACCTAATATACACCTGGTAACTGATGAGGAGGACAAGAGTAAGTATGACAATGGTGATGTTGATTACTACTTCATACACAGAAAGGTAAAGTAACCTCCTACAGACATCAAATGAGCGATAAATATTTACCGTCATTTTTAAAGTATCAATGATCTTCCCCTTGACTAACTAGGGGAATTCATATAGGTTCTCTCAGCAGATAACAAGAATCACCAGAGCCAAGAGTGATGATGTGTTTCACCTTAGCATCGAAAACTAAAGCCTTGCCATCATTTATATTATTAATAATCTACCTGCGGCTTCTGGTCCTGGGAAAGATGAAATGAGTACACTCTGCTCTATCTCCCCCATGGATCACAACTAAAATCTCTGCACAAACCTGATAGAGCAAGTATATGGAGGATTCTGAAAAGTAAACAACGCATGCTGGGGAGGAAAATCAAGACTCAAAGAACAACCAATACCTCAGTGAGTTTCCTGGTTTAAGTTTTTTTTAACCATCAATTTTTCCAGCTTAGACTCCAGGGTGGCCCAATCCCAGAACTGCACAGCAGGAACAGTTGGAAAAATCTCCAAGAGAAATTTTCTTTTTCAGTCCAGAAGACTGGAAAAGGGGACCCCTGTGGGACAGACTATCCTCATTTTTGTCCTCTTTTGATCTCTGCTGGCCCTGTCCTGAGGCAAGCCCCAGTCACAAGCCTGCACTTCCACAGGGGCTACAACAGCATCACCCACACAGGCACCAAAAACTCTGAGAGAAAATCCTGCTCTTTGACCAGAGAAAGGGGACTCTCTCTTTTTTATCTCACTGTTTTGCCCCAAGGTAGGCCCACTCGTTTAAAGTCTGGAACTGTGCAGGAAGGTTAAACCCCAGGTTTCTAGCCAGAGGACCAAGAAAAGGGGACCCTGGAAGCCAGATAGTATGGGAGCAATCACAAGTTGGAAGGGGCTGGCAAAAGCTAGTCTCTGCATCTAAGTATGAAATCTTCCACCTCCTCCCAAGCTGCTCGTGTGTGAATGAACCCAAAGCAGCACAGCAATGAACCCAAAATTTCTGAGAAGTGAACTTTAGTACAGACCATCTCCCAGATTCCAGACTGGCCCTGAGTGGCACCCCTGGGGATGAGGCCCAAATAGCACTACAAGGGCATTTATAACTAAATCGACATTGGAACGAGAGCCTACAGAATGTGGGCTGGGACTTGCTTTCTGAACCTTCCTGGGTTGAATACCCACTTAAAAAAAAAAAATCAACATTCTCCAGAAGATTTTAACAGAATCTTGACGGTCATAACATAATATGCAAAATGTACAGAATGTAACCCGTGGTAGGATAAGTAATGACCCTCCAAAAGATGTTGACTTCCTAATACCCAGAACCCATGAATATGTTACCTTACATGGTAAAAGAGACTTTGCAAATGTGATGAAGGTAAGGATCCTGGGACGGGGAAATTATCCTGGATTGTCTGGGTGGGCTGATGTAATCACGAAAGTCCTCAGATAAGAGGAGCAGGAGGATTGGGATACCACAGAAAGGAGATGTGATGACAAAACTAGAGGTTGAAGTGACGTGTTTTGAAGATGAAGAAATGGACCACAAGTCGAGGAATGCAGGCACCATGAGAAAATGGAAAAGACAAGAAACATATTCTCCCTCGAAACCTCCAGAGGGAACATGGCCCTGCCAACACCTGGACTTTAGGCTTCTGACTGCCAACACTATAAGAGAATAAATCTATTTTAGACCACTACCTTTGTGGTAATTTGTTACAACAGTAATAGGAAACTAATATACAACTTTAAATTACTCAGAAAAAAAAAAAAACTGGGAAAACCTCATTAACTCTCAAGGGAAAAGACAGCAGATACCAACCGCAAAATGACCCAGATGCTGGGATTATCAAATAAAGACTTTAAAACTAAAAGCTACTGTAACTATATTCCATGATACAAAGGTAAATACTCTTTAAACTAATAAAAAGAAATTCTCAGCAGAGAAACAGAAACTACAAATAAGAACCAAATAAAAATTTTAGAACTGAAAAAAACGATAACCGAAATTGAAAATTCTCTGCCTGGGTTCAACTACAGAATAAAGATGACTCAGGAAAGAGTCAATGAAGTAAAAGATAGATCAATAGAAAATAGCTAATCTGAATAACAGAGGGAACAAAACTTGGAAGAAAAAAAAAAGTCAGAGATTCAGAAACCTGTGGAACAATATCCAAATTTTTAAAATCCATGTCATTGGAGTTCCAAAAGTGGTGGAGAAAGAGATTAGGGCAAAAATCATAAATATATTTAAACAAATACTGATTGATAACTTCCCAAATTTGTTGTAGAATGTAAATTTACAGATTCAAAAAATTTAGTGAACTCCCAAATAGGGCAATCTCAAAGAAAACCATGATTAGACGCATTATAATCAAACTGCTGAAAACCAAAGATATATATAAAATTTTATAAAATTGTATGAAAGTACATTTATTTTTTAAATTACACATCACATATAGGGCATGGCAGTGTTTCTCAACTGGAGATTTTGCCTCCCAGGGGACATGTGGCAATGTCTGGAGACTCTTTTTATCACACTGGAAAGGGGACGCTACTGGTATCTAGTAAGCCAAGGATACTGTTAACCATCCTACAGTACACAAGACAGCCCCATAGCAAAGAATTATCCAGTCCAAAATGTCAGGAATGCTAAAGCCAAGAACCCCAGATAAAAGGAACAACAATTCAAAAGACTGCAGATTTCTCATCAGAAACCATTGAAGCCAGAACACAGTGGAACAACATTTTTAAAGTGCTGAAAGAAAAGAATTGTCCACCCAGAATTTTATAACCAGTGGAAATATCACTCAAGGATGAAGGCTAAATAAAGACACTTCCGGATGAAGAAAAGCAAAGGGAATTTATTTCCAGCTGATCTTATCTAAAAAACAAACAAACAAACAAAAATCTACTAAAGAAAATTATTCAGGTGGAAAGAAAATATTAATAGAGGAAAACCTGGAAATGGTAAATAGCTGAGTAAATATAATAGACTATTTTTCTCCTCAAATTCTTTAAAATATGTATGACTGTTGAAAGCAAAAATTATAACAACATCTGCTGGGAGTTTTAATGTATGAAGATGTAATATATAAGACAACTACAACCTGTATGATAGTGAATAAGGTTTCTAAATTTCCCTTCAAGTGGCAAAAAATTAACTCCAAGTAGACTGTGAAATGTTGCATATGTATATTGTAATCCAATACAACATTTACATTGCAATTCTTTGAAAAAAAACTATTCAAAGATATATTTTTAAAAGCCAATAGATAAATATAAATAAAATATTTTAAAAAGAATCAAATAATCCAAAAGAAGGCAGGAAAAGGGAAACAGAGGAATGAAAAATAGGGGACAAACAAAACAACGATAGTAAAATGGTAGAATCTGGATCCAACCTCATCAATAATTACATTAATGTAAAATGATCCAAAACCACCAATTAAAAGATAAAGATTGCAAAACTGGATTTTAAAAACGACTCACTTATATGCTATCTCTAATAGTCTACCTGAAGACATGAGTGTGCTGCTTTGTTTGGCGAGTGGTCAGATGTGCCAGAGGAGAGACACTTGAGTTACTAGAATTTTGGAGATATTCTTGCATGTGCATGCTGACCTCAAATGCTCCTGTGCAGCTCTCCAGTGTCAGCTCCAACATCAATCAATTTAATGTCCCATTTTTTCAAGATCACTTATTTCCTTATCAGAATCTTAACTAAAATCATTTTTACAAAACTTCCGTGATGTCCAAGTTCCTTTCTTCTCACAAAATCATAAAATCTTTGTTCAAAGTACAGCCCTTACCACTTGTGCTATTTGTAAGCATCCTTTGCCCTGGGTTCCTCATTGCCCATGAATAGGAAGGAACATGATCTCTCACTATCTTTCCACACTTTCTCTCTGTAGGGAAACTTTGCCTCCCTGGGCCCATTCTGGGCATTGTTTCTTTTATATCCCACCTGAGTGTCTGATTCCTTCCTGCTTCCTCATTCCTTCACTTGCATAATTTAAGTAAGTTCCTTGCTAATTTTGTGCTCATTAGATGCATAAGCTCTGTTTACACCCTTGGAAGAGAATCCTTTCCCTTAGGAGTGATCTTCTCTCCCTAACTTTATCTAATTTTACGTCTGGAAGGAGTGGTTCCATACCTTGGGCTACAAACAGAAGAAAATGAGAGACAGTGTGACATAAATATAGACCACTTTCCTCCTCAGGTCTGTCTCCTATGGAGATGTCAGGGATCTAAGGGCTACTAAATAAAAATTATAGGAGGCCATTGTTTTGGAATAAGCTCCTGCACTTGGCCCCAACAGACCAAACCAAAATGGAGTCACTCATGCTAAAGTTCCATGTCACCAAGCTAAAAATAGCTTGTTTATCTGACCTTATCTCAGGAGAGAGAGATAACAGCCAAGTTCCCAAACAGGCCGGTTTCATGTGACATTATAATAAAGTTCCCTTTGCTTTAATTTTTACCAAAAGAAAGTAATCTGCAGCAACTTGATGTTAATCAATCAGTTATTTTTCTATTGTTGTTTCCCTGTTCCCATCTTACAAAGAAAGTAACTTTGATATAACCATTCTGCTTTGTTTCTGCTCTCTTCAGCCCTTCTCTGTCTATAAAACCAACCTCTTCATCACAGCTCTATTTACAGTAGCCAAGCCATGGAACCAACCTGTTTGTTGATGGATGACTGGATAAGGAAAATGTGGTATGTGCACACTATGGAATACCAGTCAGCCATAAAAAAGAATGAAATTCTACCATTCACAGCAACATGGATGAGCTTGGAGAAAATTATGTTATGTGAAATAAGCCAGGCACAGAGGGAAAAACACCACGTCCTCACTTGTAAGTGGGAACTAAGAGAGAAAGAAGGAAGGAAAGGAAGACCACAGTGGTGCGCTGGACTTGCAGAAGGAGAAACAGAACTAAGGTTACCTGTGGGGGTGGAGGAGGGGGAGGAAGGTTGGGGACAGTTGGGTAGGGGACATGGGGAATAACTGCAATTTGAGGTGGTGGCATGTTGATAGTATTGGTCCAATCATCCCATCTTCTGTACAGGTGCTGATGGTCAGCTCGGTGCCCCATGAATATTTATAATCAACAAAAATCAATAAATTTTAAAAACGCTCCTCTGCTCAGCTCATCAGAACACTTATTCTATTATAATTATAAGGAATAAAGTATTACCCAATTCTAGAATCACAAATAAAGCCAATTAGCATCTTTGATCTAAATTTGTTGTAATTTTGTCTTTTGACAGGGCTCAAATGAGTCTTTAGGGTGTGAATTCTATTTTTTAAGTACTAAAAACCACAAAAAGATAAACGTCCACAATTTCATAATTTTAAAAAAGCAAAAACCTTAAAAAAAAGTAAAAGTCCCCTCTGTCCTACCCAATCGGACTCCCAGAAACAACCATTGTCAACAGTGTGCCCTTCAATGGTCACGCATGGCTCTCCACCGGCCAGCTCCATATAAATCTATGTCTATACACATGTAAGCAAATCCATCTGTATGCCTATTCATACATAAATATAAAAATTTTTAATGGATAAATGCTCAGTCTTTTAATCTATGAGTAGTTTTTTCATTTGTGGTATACCATTATGATAAGCAGAATTCTAAGATGGCCCGCGATACTCCTAGACCCTAGTGTACACACACTTTCTCCCAGTTATTTAATCAAATGTAAATCTAGCTGTTACTGTGAAGGGATTTTGCAGATAAATTAAGGTCCCAAATCAGTTCCACTAAAAATAAGGAGATAATCATGTGAACTGTGTAAATGTGGGTTTAGAGGTTAGAGACAGAGATAGAGATTCAAAGCATGAGAAGGATTTGACACTATTCTGGCTTAAAGATGGGGGGACATGTGACTAGAAATGCAGACAGCATCTAAGAGCTGAGAGGAGTCCCTAGTTGATACCCAGTGGGAAAATGGGGACCTCATTCTACAACCACAAGGAGCTGAATTCTGCCAACAAGAAGAACGAAGTTGAAAGCTGATTTTCCCTCAGAGATTCTAGAACTCAATACAGCTGATATTTCGGTTTTGCTTGGTGATAACCCAAGCAGAGAACCCAGCCATGCCATGCCAGACTTCTGAGCCACAAGAACTTAAGCTAACAATTAGGTTTTATTTTAAGTTTATAAATTTGTGGTAATTTGTTACACAGGAATAGAAAACTAATACGATAATATACAGTTTTCCAAGTCAATGCATATAAATGTTTCTACTTATTGCACAATGTAATATTGTTTTGTTATTATTTTAATGTTGCAAAATATATTCAAACATATCCCTATTTATAGAAATTCACCTGGCTCCAATTTCTTCTTCTTTTTCAAATAACCCATCAACAAACATTTTTAAGCATTCGTCTTGATATATCTGTGCTTTTTTTTTTTTTTGAAGATTGCTAGAAGAGGAATTATTTTACTAAAGGCAAATACATTTTTAATTCTAATAGCTATTATCCAATTAATCTCCAAAAATGTTGAATTTATTTTACACTCCCCAAAACAGACTGTCCCTTTCCTTACAGCTTCACAGTGTATAAGGAAAATTATTCAATTATTAAACTAAAACATTAAAATTATTAAATGTTAGAAATTCTGCCCAAATTAAGGTAATCCATTGTTTAAGTTTTTATTTCCATGGCTACCTAAGCAAATTTTCTCATTTTATTGTCCATTTGTATTGTCATCTGTGAATACCTTGGCTAATTTGAGATTAGATTTTTTTGCCTCCTGCAATTTTTATGAGGCTTTGCATAATAGAAAGATTCACTCTTGTCTATTACAAATGATGCAAATATTTTCTCCAAGTCTATTTGCATTTTTACATTTTAAATGTCTTTCACTATGAACTTTTTAAATTTTTATGTTAGCAAATGTATATTTTCCTTCATGACTTCTGTTTCTCGCTACCTGCTTAAGAAAACCTTTCAATATGCTACTCCAATATCTTATTTTATAAGATTTATGCTTTTCTGTTTTTACTCTTAACATTTCTAACACCTTTATTGAGGTATAATTTACAGACCAAAAAAGTTCACCCATTTCAACTCTACAGTTTGAAAAGTTGTAGTAAATTTGTACAATTGGGCAACTATCATCAGAATCCACTTTTAGAATACTTCCATCACCCACAAAATTTCCATCATGCTGTTTGCAGTTTAGCTCTACTCCCATTCCAGACCCCAACAAACCAGCTATCTCTATAGGTTTGGCCATTTCTAGAAATTTCATATAAATGGAATCATACAGTACGTGGTCCTCTGTGTCTGGCCTCTTTCATTCACCATATTTTTTAGGTTAATCCATGAGTAGTATTCCACCACATGGATAAGCCAAATTCTGTTTACTCACTTACCAGTTGATAGCCATTTAGATCGTTTCCAGTTTTCACTTTTAGATGATTAATGCATCTGAAGTTGGTGTTGATTTTAAGGTTTGAGGCAAGGATCTATTTTTTTTTTCCAAATGGAAAACAATCCTTCCACCACTACTTAATGAATAATATTAACCCGGCCAACTTGAAATACTACATTTATCATAACTTCCCATTTATCCCTAGATCTATGTCTGGACTCCCTCTTCTACTCCACTGATTGTCTACTTTTGAATATAGTGGCTTTATGCTATATTTTAATATCTGGAAGGGTAAGTACCCTTTGGTTATTCTTCTACTTTTTCAAAATCTTCTTAATCATTTCCACACATTTAGTACTAGATATGAAATAAATTTACACAATAAATTTTCCAGCTCCCCTCTTTTCAAAAAAAAAATGACATTATTGTTTTTATTCGAATTGTATTACATATTTATGTTGGTTTTGGAAGGATTTTTATCCTTATGATGTTAATCTTCCATCCAAGAACATGGCATATCCCTTCATATATTCCTTTGGTAAAATGTATACCCTTCTGTGAAAGTTTACAGTTTTCTTCAAATAGATATTATATTTTTTATTTAATTTATCCTTTGGTATTTTGTAGTTTTGTGACTAATTTTTAGTCTATTTTCTAAATCATTTTTTGATAGTAAAGAAGGAAATTTTTGTGTGCATATTCATCTTAGTTTCAACTAGGTTCTCTTATTATCTGTCATAATTTTCACTTAGACTCAGATTTTCTAAATATAAAGTGATATCAGAAGCATACAATGATAATTTCATTTTTCTCTTTCAATATTTAAATTACTTAACAAGTAATAACTGCATATATTCATGGTTAAATCATTAATTTTTATTGCTGTTTTCAGTTGGAACCTTCAAGATCTTGTCAAATGACAGCAGCAGTAACAAGTATCCCTGTCTTATTCAAAACTTGATGAGAATGTCTTCTACCATTTGGTATAATGCTTGCTGCTGATTTTTTTTTTTTTTTTTTTTTTTTTTTGCTGCTGCTGATTTTTGATAAATTTTTTAAGCCCCTTTATGAAGTTTTCTTCTATTCTTATTTCATTTCATGTTTTTATTTTTTTTTTTAATACTGAATATTAGCAAATGCTCTTCTTTTATCTATTGGCTTAGTAATATAAATTTTTTCTCTAATTTGTTAATGCAATTTTTGGTTAGACAAATTTCCCAATGCTGAACCATTGTGGAAAAATAACCCCTTACTTAAAATAACCCCTTTTGGGTAGAGCAGATCTTCACTATATAGGCTGATAATTTAAATGTCCAGAGATTTCATTTCAACCCTATCTACAAATTCTCAGTAAACCACTGGAAGAAGATTGGACATTACATCCAAAAGCTAAGCACAGTCCTCCTGCTAAACCCAGACACAGGGAGCAGAGCAGCAGGCTCAGAAACTGAGGTGGTGGGAGGTTGGCAAAGCAGCATCGAGTCAAAGTGACAGTGCAGCTGAGCTCTCGGAGCAGCCAAGCAGTCTGAGGTGGTGGCTGTTCCACAGAGCTCTTGAGGACTGATTTCTGGTGCTCTTAACAAAAAGAGCTCAAGTCAATCTACCCAGCCTCATCACGCCTGCCACCCCATCTCGCAAGCCCCAACGTGGCAGTTCTCCACCTGCACGCCTCCCATTGAATCAGTCATTGAGACTGTCAATTGTATCTCTAATGATCAAACTCCTCTCCATCCACATGGCTCTGCCTTGAGGTGGCCTCACTTCATTTTTCTCCTACATTAGTACAACCAGGACCATCTGGAGCCTCCAGGGCACCCTGGAGTACATTTGCAAAAAGGCCAACTAATGAGAAAAGGTGCTGCTCTAAGCAGACTCAGCTCCACTAGTACGTGGCTTAGAGGCTAGAGATGAATTTGTGCAAAAAGAGCAAAAGAGAAAAAAAAGAAGGAGGCCGCTAGAGGTGGGAAAGCAGGGGGTAGCAAGAAATTGGTAAAGGGACACAAAATATGATTACATTGTGTAATGTTGAATATACTAACTATCCTGATTTCAGCATCACGTATTGCACACAGGTATTGATATTCAACGCTATATCCCACAGATATGTTCAATCAATTATGCTTCAATAATAAAAAGAAAAGAAGAGAGGGGGAGGGATAAAAGAGAAAGAGGGAGGAGACAGAGAGAGAAAGAAAAGAAAAAAGAAAGACCACCCTTTCCCCAGGCCTTTATCAGCCCCCTCACCCCACTTACCCACCCAGCCAGGCAGGTACCCCCATGCAGGTCACTAACAACAAAGCCACATTCCGCACCCTGTCTGCAACAGCATCCTGACTGGTCTTCCCACATCCATGACTGTTTCCCTCTAATCCTTCCTTCATGCTACCCCAAAGTGATCTCTCCATAAAACAAATTGACCTCATGTAGCTCCATTCAGATCAGTCAAGGTTTCCCCATCACCTTGCAACACACTAACCCAGATTAGAGAGTGAAATTTAGATTGAGGGAGTTTAGTAACCTCTCCAAAGCACACAAATAAGAAGGAGAAGAAAAGGTGTTCAAACCCATGTCTCAGGCTCCACATCTGTGCTTTTAACCACCAGGTAATCATATCTAATCAGAAAGGCACACAGTCCAGTTCTTTTCAGACAGGCCACAGGTAGTGTTCATGAAACTTCAAGGGACTTCTCAAGAAAAATGGCCCCAATTGGGCCTTTTCTGAATCCTCAGTTAAGGCTCCTAACACATGCTCTAGGTGAAGTCACCACTGTCTGGACCAGGGATCATCAGTGCCTGTGCCAGCAGCCAGCTTATCTCAGGTGGACATAAGATGGGTCAACTGCCTCTAAGGAAGTTTGGTGTAAAGCACTGTCCAGTGGGGACATTCCACATGGGATGACACAAACTGACCAAATCATAGCCTCTCTTGGGAAACATTAAGCTCAGCGCACACAGAAACTGGACCAGGATGTAAGGCCCAAAGTAAGCCCAGAGTAAAGAAGAGTCATTAGGCACATTCATCTAGACCACACTGTGGCATGAGAACCTCATAGAACCACACAGTGTCTGAACTGGACAGGAGCAGAGAGACCACAGAGTCCAGCCTCCACCTTGTATAGGTGAAGAAATTGAAAGTCAGAGAGGGAAGCCATCTCTCCCAAGGGCACACAGAGGTCAGAGCACAATCCAAGACCAGTGCTCCCCACCTGCACACCCAGAACTGGACAGACCTAGAGGATAAGAGGGGACCCCCCCAGGTGGAGCTAAGAAAGGACCTGGCCTGCCATAGGCACACAGAGTACTTTGGAGAACCCACAGGGACAAGTAGATGGGACCCAGGTGGTGGAAGACACAGAATTCCATACTAGTGAATGCGTTCTTCATCCTGCAGGCAGAGCAGATGAGAGCATGGACTCTTGATATAGATTCTAGGTTCATATCCTGGCTCTACCACTTAGCTCTGTGACCTGGTACAAGTTAATTAGCCTCTATATGTCTCAGTTCCACCCTCTCTAAAATGGGGATGATAATACTATTGACATCACAGTGTTAAAGGTAAATACAGTAGTCTAAAAGCAGGTTGCTTGTTCAAGAATTAGGAGGGTAGTTCTCACCTGGAGTGGTAGCACTCCCAGGGACATTTTGGTTGCAACAATGATGTGGGGAGTGGGGTGCAATACTGGCATTTAACAGATGGGGGCCAGGTGGGACAGTCCTGCCCAATAGAGAATTTTCTCATATTGTGTTGGAAATGTCATACTGGAAATTCATGAAGGTGAAAAACCTCTTTATCATAATCCGAGCCTAGAACTCAACTTTTTTTTACATACTAATACACAATAAAAAATATATGAAATTTTTCAAGAAAGCAACAACCATATTAATCAAGGAAAAAGGGCTGGCTGGTTAGCTCAGTTGGTTAGAACAAGGTCCGGCTTTCAATCCCTGTACCAGCCAGTTTCCAAAAACACAAAACAAAAACATCAAGCAAAGATGGTACTTTTATATATTAATAACTTTATGAAAAGTTGTTCCCCCTTCTCCAAAACCACTTCTCCAACAAAAAAGATGTTCTTCATAAAAGAAAAAAAAATCACAGCTTTGTGAGGAATAAATGAAATAGAATATGTAAAGTGCTTAGAACAGGGCCTAGCAAATGGTAAGCATCAAAAAGTGTTTGTTTTATTACTTCTGATCAAGAGAGAGTCACTAAGAAGGCTATGTCTGAAGACTGCTACTCTGGCCAACACTATCCTGAAACCAGGGAGAAATGAGGAAAATATTAACGTTTCCTCTTGTGTGGGATGAGCAGAGAAGAGACGGAAAAAAGGAAACAGGATGACAGGGTCTCCCATAGGGTTTTGAACCCATCTGTCTACGGTCTAGAACACCTCTCCTGATTTCATGCCTTTTTCTTGGAACCTCGCAGAGAGGAGCTAACACAGAAATCATTCTTCCCTATGCATTCCAAGTGATTTCACCCCCAATTCCTCCAGTACATGCTTCCCAGAATGCTCCATGGACTTCGACAGGGATGGAAATGGGGAAAAGGAGAAAATGTTCCCTGAATCATGAGAAAGTGTTTGCAAACTACACATCAGACAAGGAGCTAATACCCAGAATATATAAGAAACACAAACAACTGAGCAGCAACAAAACAAATAACCCAATTAAAAAATGGGCAAAGGACCTGAACAGACATTTATCAAAAAAAGACATACAAATGGCCAACAGGCACATGGAAAAATGCTCAACATCACTAATCATCAGGGAAATGTGAATTAAAAACACAATGAGAATTCATCTCACCCCAGTTAGAATGGCTATTATTAACAAGACAGAGAATAACAAATGCTGGTGAGGATGCAGAGAAAAGAGGAACCCTCCTACATTGTTGGTGGGAACGTAAATTGGTACAGCCATTGTGGAAAACTGTGTGGAGGTTCCCCAGAAAACTAAAAATAGATCCATCTTACGCATTCCTATGTTCATCGCAACACTATTCACAATAACCAAGAGACGGAATCAACCTAAATGTCCATCAAAAGATGAATAGATTAAAAAAAAAGAAACCTGTGGCATATATACACAATAAAAAAATTGATAAAAAATGATATCCTATCATTTGCAGCAACGTGGATGGAAATGTAAACCATCATGTTAAGTGAAGCAAGTCAGGCATGGAAAGACAAATACCGCACAGTCTCACTCATGCGAAATCTAAAAAAGAAAAAAGAAAAAGTGGTTCTCCTAGAATTAGAGAGTAGAATAATGGTTATTCTACTCAGAGGCCAGGCATGGGGGTGGGAGGGGTGGGCAGGGAGGAGGAGAAGTGGTGGACTAATGGATACAAACTATGCTGTCTACCCTAAGTGAATCATGTGCAGTATATGCATGTATTGAAACAACACACTGTGCCCCACAAATATGAACAAGTAAATAAAATAAAATTTAAACAAATAAATAAATAAAATGAAAATCACCCCTGAACCCTATTCTGCATTTCTAAGCTCAGCTCCCCACTCTCTATCCTGCTCTTCTGACTTCAATGTTTGATATGCACAGGGCCTTAACCATCCCTTGACCACCTGAGCCTGCAGCTGGGGCTCAAGAGCAGCTACAGAGAGTCCTGGGCAGCAGGCAATGGGCTCGTGCCTACACCTGCTTATCTGGGGCTTTAGTTTCCAAATAAGGCATCTGTCCTGATGCTTTACATAAACACAAAGATTGCAATTAGCAGCCCACATAAAGGAAGTAGGGAGTTCTCCAGGTGACTCATAAACCAGGGGAGTTTGAACAATGAGCTGAGAGGAGGTTACACCCTGGAGGTTTTCCAGGCAGTGTTTGGAAGCAGGTGAGATTGACCTCCTCTGGGGATTTTGGTTTTCATTCTGAACTGATAATAAGTCTCCATTTATCTGACACTGACTTTGACTAGAGATTTCCAGGAAGGGATGAGTGCTTGACCTTGTATGTTCCAGCCAGGTCAATGGACAGCCCAGAGTCACTGTCACCAGCCTGTCCTATACATCTTCCCATCACTGAGCTCTCCCATCCTCTTGCAGTTTCTTCCATCACCTCACCCTTGGCTTCAGCTCCTGATTCCCACCCTGCCATTTTGTTTAAAGCTCTGGCTCAATTTTTTTTTTTTTTTTTTTTTTTTTTTTTTGAACTTTAGCTCTTCTTATGCTTAAAAATTTCTGCTTACCTTCAACTTCAGGGCTCATTTAGCTTCTGGTGCCTTGTGTAGTGTTCCCTGCCATAGCTGCAACCCCTGGGGACTAAAATCTCAGCAGGCCCCACACTGGCCTCTGAGAAGGGTTATTGGGAAAAGGAAGGAATGAGGGCCTACACCTGTGGCCATGGGGGACCACTGAGTCACACTCCTCTGACACTGGAAGTCCCAAGTCTCTCCTCAGCCTTTCCCAGGTGCACGTGTTCATTGTGTGACCCCCCACAACAGAACCCATCTCCAAAAGTCTCTTGGTGGTCACACTGGGCCTATCATTGCACTCTAGGGAAAGAAGGAAGGCTATTCGTACCCTTTCCTTACAGAAGGCAGAGGGAATTCAAACTTACTGGGGCCTCTCCAATCCCATGGGAATTCCAGTCAAGTCCCTCTGAGACATTTCTCCCCAAGGCTTCTAGAGTGACCTGGAGGCCCCTATGACATGATCATAACATTTCTCCATGTCCTGTTTTCAGCTCAACCTTCTTGCTTCTCTCCAACCAAATCTCTGTGTTTGAAATTTATGTCTATATTGGCTCAACAGAATATCAATACCTGGGCCCCTCATTTCTTGGAAAGAGACAAGATAGTGTTGCCAGTCAAGGTAAATGTGATTCTCTGCAGTGGCCACACAGGTTTCAGGGACTGCTTAAAATGCATGAGCGTCCACTGAGTCCAGACAACTGTCTTAGCTGTCTGGAATACCACATGATATAAAAAAAAACAGATCCAGTCCTTCCAGTTTTGTCAAATGGCTCAGATTATTTTAAGCTTCCTCTTTAGATAAAATACATTTCAACTGAAGAGGTTTTTCTTTTCATAAAGGCTACTGTGACGGAGGGGGACACCTCCTGCAACAGGCAGTGGAAGAAGTAATCAGTCCCCAGCCCTGACCCTCAGGTCTTAGGTAGAACACTCAGTCCTGAGACCTCAGGCACCGAGGCAGAAAGTCTCTCCTGCATCCAGGGGTCCAGAGGAGGCCAGAGAGCCAAAAAATATACAAGGAATGCTGGCCACACCTCTACATCTAGGTAAACAGTGACTATAATTAGCTTAATCTGACCTTTAAGCAAGAAATGTTTCTAAAGCCTGTGCTGAAGACCAGGCAGAGAAGGTGGCAAAGCTGGGACAGAACTGGTGTGTTAGTGTCACGTCCACCTGCAACTACCACTCACTGGGGTCTGGGTCCTGGAATACCAGTGGTCTGCTCTTGTTCCTCCAAGAAAGGATTCTGATTTTTACATCTCTTCCTCCTCCCCGCAGGTTACCCCTCCTACATTAACCATGCCCTTCCTCTCCCTGTTTTGCTCCAAGGATCCTACCTTTCACTTTCAGTGGCTTCTCTTGGATAGTGAAAAGTGGGAGCTGGAGGGAGGGTAGTAGGTAGGTGGGAAGAATCAGAGTCCTGAGGTGGAGGCGTGATGCAGTATTCAGGATATTCAAGCAAATTGAGAACAGGTGACCCATCAACAATGAGTGACAGCAATAGGCACAGAAGGGCTGAGACCTCACTCCACTGTTTACCCCCACCCTGCTGACCAGCACCTGCCCATGCTCTTGGATGGGAGGTCTGTTAGTTTCCTAGGGCTGCTACAGCAGCAGGTGAATTGACCACAGTCTGGGGGCTTTAAATGACAGAAATTTATTCTCACACAGTTCTGGAGGCTAGAAGTCCAAATCAAGGTGTCAGCAGGGCAATCTCCCTCCAAACTTCCAGGGCAGAATTCTTCTTTGCCTCTTCCTGGCTTCTGGTGGTTGCCACCGTCCCTTGGCTTGTGGCTACATAACTACAATCTCTGCCTCTGTCGTCCCATGGTCATATTTCCGCTGTGTGTGTCGTGTTCAAATCTTCCCCTTCTTATAAGGACACCAGTCACTGGTTTAGGGCTCACCCTAATCCAGTAGGACCATGTTGTAACTTGATTACACCTGCAAAGACCCTATATTTAAATAAAGTCACATTCAGAGGTATTGGGGGTTAGGATTTGAACATATCTTTTTAAGGGACAAAATTCAACCCACAACAGGAGGACATGGACAGACACTGAGACCAAATACCTGACTACACAGCCAAGTGGGGTCTGGGCCTCCATCGATCTGTCCTGTGTCCCTGCCTGCTCTTTCCAGCACAATTTGTCTCTCTAGAACTCAATTTCTGTTGCTTGATCCAGTATCTCCCGGACCCTTGACCCTGAACCTTCCTGAACAACCATGTTTCTATGCTTCCACGCCTAGTGCCTGGCACTGTATTCAGCACGTAGTAGACATACAAAAAATGATGAATGTGTGACACCCACCTGGTCTCGTTCCACAAACAAGACCAGTGACTCTAGACATAATTGTCTCTTGGGAGAGGAAGGTTAGAGAAGCTGTGTCTCCCTTAATCTCCCAGCTATATGGCAGGGGAGTGAGGGCCAGCAAAGCCACAGGCACGCCTCAGCATTGCCTGCCTGCCTACATTTGGAGCAGTATGGGGAAGGAGTTCTCTCTCTTGCTTCTTGGAAGATGTTATTGCCCCCTGTTCCAGGTTCTTACATATTTCATTTTGACCCTTGTCTCCAGCCCTGCTCTTACCCCCTTGATACACTAAGAATTGAGCATCAACAGTCAGCTTACCCTTCCGCCTCCTGGTCACTTGGCCTCGTGACCCAAATCCGAGCTCTAGCACCCACCCAGACACTGGCCGTTTTGCAGGTACGTGACACAAGCTTGTCCCAGCATCCTAGCTCATGTCTATGGAAAACTCTGCAGATGGCAGACGTGGTGCTAAGGGTCTTCCAAGGAATAGCTCACTAAGTCCTCAAAGCAATCATGAGAGGTAATAGCAATTAGTATCCCAACTGTACAGATGAGGAAACTGAGCCTTGTGGAGGTTAAATACCTGTCCCAAGGTGACACACTTGGTTTCATCCTGAGCCTGTGACTGTGTAACTGGTGCTTTTGAAGAACAATGCCAGATTTCCAGAGGGTGGGGCACACAATTGTGCTGGCACTAGAAATGATCTGGCATGGTACACATAGACTTAATATTGAATCCTGGTTTGAATGTATGCGTCCCTCCAAAATTCATGTTGGAACTTAACGCTTTAGGGGATAGTATTAAGAGGTGAGCCTTTGAGGAAATGATTAAGTCATGAGGACTCCCTCATGAGTGGGATTAATGCCTTTATAAAAGAGGCGTCAGAGAGCTGACTGGTTCTTCCATCTCTTCTGCCACATGAGGACCCAGAGTTCACCCTTTCTGCCACATGAGGACACAGCAACAAGGTGCCATGTTGGAAAGAGAGATCCCTCACCAGACATGAACCTACTGGCACCATGATCTTGGACTTCTCAGCCTCCAAAACTGTGTAAAATAAATTCTAATGTTTATAAATTACCCAGTCTCAGGTATTTTGTTATAGCAGCACAAACAGACTAAGACCTGGTATGAGACTTCTCTTTTAATTCTCTTTCATCTTTCTGATTATACCATGGAGAAAGCCTTAGTTTGCTGCTGTTGGGACATGATTTAAGGCCTTTCTGACATTTGCTAATATCTTCCACACCCCACACCCCTTTTCTTAAAGGCAAGGCAAGCGCCAAGCTCAGGCAATTTGACGAGCAATAGTCTAGGCAAACATGATACTGGTCATCACCTTATTTCCTTTTTATGGTTATCTTGCATTTATGCAAGTGATACTGTTTTCCTTTTATGGTAGGGATTAAAGGGTTTTTTTTGGTAATGCATCTATCTAAGTACAAGACATGAATTCACTTCTTAAAAATTAACTAAGTGATAGTACATGTTTCCCCATATGAAAAAATCAAGAAAGTGGAGCCCAAGAGACTCAAAGGTGGGAACAGTGCCCTGGATTATGCCACCTTTCAAGGCTGGCCAATCCCAGCTGCAATTTCAGCAAAGCTGGCAGCTCCTACATAGTCATTAATGGTTTGTGTTCATATAGAATAGCTCCAAGCTTCATAAATTTTGGAAAAAATCTACTCACCAGTTTTGAAAAAATTGAAGAGCATTGACTCATAACCACCACATTCTCCTCCAAAGAGGCCCAAAGTTTTGAGAAAGTAAGAATTAGTTCAGACTGAGAAAGTAAAAATCTGCCCTGCCATTCATCAGGCTGGGATAAAAGACACAGATAAAGCCAGGTGCAAAGTAACCAAAAACAATATTTCTCCCAAGGACACACCTTCTTTGAGTAACAACTGTTTTCTTGCCTCGTGAAAAAATATTCATCTCTAAAATCAGAGACTATCAGAAACTTCACTGTTGGAAATTATATTGGTGAGAACGAAACATCTCTCTCTTGCCTGGAGCATCTAAGTTACTTTGACACGGAGAAGTAGCTTTGATTTCCAGCCCAGGTGTAGAGCTTCAGATAAGGGTTTCTGACAACATTCACATTTATCTTAACTTTGTTGTTTCCAAGGAAACAGGAGCCTGGGTTCAATTTTACAGTCCAGATCTGACATAACCTCCTAAGATTTATTTTTATTTTACCTTAATTTCCCAAAGTCCTATAATTCTATCTTGTCTTATGTTTGGCAAGATGCCCCATGGTTCTTCTGGTGTGCTGTCTCCATCATGAAAATGAACCAATAAATCTGACTTTGTTTGGCCAAAGATTTGTCCTTGGTGGTCTGAATTGACTGGGCCAGGGCGGTTTATATTTAACCTTTGTTATTACAGTCTCTCTTAATTGTTGTTTATCTTTTTAAACAAACAAATAAATCACAATTCACCCCCTAGGGATATTAGAGCAAAATTATAAAGCTGCAGTTTAACTCTTCTATAGAAACCACCTGGTATTTTGACTCAACTTTTCTGCCTACCCATTAATATTATTGTTCATCTCTTTAGATGGTTGTGGTTTGGTTTTGTTTCAATTAAGAGTTTTGGCCCCAGTCAATTCTGTGATTAAACACACAGGCTTGGATTTCCACTTGTGTGCTTTACTGTCAGTGTCCCACATCAGTACAGGGCAAAGTTCCATGTCCATGGTAAGTGAGGCAGCACCTGTGGTCAAAGCCCACAGGTCTTACCCAAATCATCTTGACTGAGGGGCATCTGGATGAAAAGGAACCTATGCCCCTTCCCAAGCTGCATGTGTAAGGGAGGTTTCTTTAAGCATAGTCACGTGATTCTCTCAGGCAAGGGGAGGAAAGTCTAGCCCAGGAGTGGAGCAGTGGCGGGTGCAGGATTGAAAACTGCCTCCCTGCAGAGCCATCTGTTCTCTCGTCTCTACTCTGCAACCATCTGCCTGCTCTCTGCTCACTCCGACCTCCTCTGTGACCCCATATCTAAAGCTCAGACATGGTTTTGCAGCGTGGTTTGCCACAGCATGACTATTTCAGTCTCTCAGAGCCTCAGAAACTAAATTCCCAGGACAGAAAATATGACAGTATTGGTTCTTTCTCAGCCAAGTGTCCACCCCTGTGCTCATGAAAGCAGACATAGTGGCACAAACAGACATCTGGCTCTCCCTTCAGCCAGAGCTGTGGATCCAGAGCAATTCCAAAGAAGGAAAAGGGCATTATGGATCCACATGTGTGTTAGCTTTAAAGAGAAGGATAAAAGAGAGCCAAGTTTTATTTGCAACTTATGTATTTCTAATGCAGATATTAGCAGTTGTATGAATAGTTAATACTTCAGGGGGAAATACCAAATGGTCAAGAGTATGGTTCAGTCAGTGTCAGCTGACTGATGGGCTCAGATTCTACCAACAGCTGCATGCACCTGATCCAAGAGACAGAGACAGAGAGACAAAGAGAGAGGGGAAGAGGTCAGAGGGTCAGTGCAACATATTCCCCTATCAGAAAAACAACTTTCTACCACTGGCCTGGATGTGAGCCAGCACAAGAAGAAGCATATAATTATACCATTACTAATTCATACTGCACATTTGAAAAATCATCTTCCTGGGGGAACACCAGGTATCATGGAAAGGGTGCCGCTTTTATCATCGGGCAGCCCTGGCTCCACTCCATGTGACTTTTCCAGCTCTGTGACTTGGAGAAATCCCTTCCTGAGCCTCATTTTTCTCACTTGAAGGGAACAGATAGCACCATTTTGCCCAAGGTTGAATTTGAATAAGACATGAGATTTGCCCTCCCTTTGAGCTGCAAACCATATCCAAGATGGAGAGACTAAGATCCTCGGCTCCCGGTGGCTCAAGTTGTAAAGCCAACAATTGAACCACTTAAGAGTCTTCCTGAAGGATCCTCATTGCTTCTTTGGTAGTTTGTCCCCAGAGAAAATGTCTTAAGAGCACAACTTTCTCTTCTGAGATAAAGTCCTAGAGGTCAAAACACCTAAAACTTAGGATCAATCTCCAGCTTTAAAGTTTTTTAAAGATAAAAACACACCACTGAACACCCAAGTGCTTTTCCACACCCTGTATGGCAGATCCTGCCAATCAGTGCCACTGATGCTTTAAGCACCCACCTCATCTTCCTACTCCAGAGCACCCACTAGAATTCCAATCGCTAGCACCTGCATTGCTTTGCTTGAAGGCACACTCTGGCCAAAGCCCATTTGCCATCTCATGGGCAGGACAGAAATGTCAGGGACCTAAACTCCCCCAGCATCCCTCAACCAATGACTGGTAGAAGTGTGCATTTTACACTGGTTCCCAGAGCCCCTCCAACAGGATTAAGCTCTGGATTCCCACAGTGATAGCCAGCTTGATAATGCCCTCTTCCATGGTCAACGCAATTGGGCCATGGGGTGCCCGGACATTTGGTCAAACATCATTCTGGGTGTGTCTGTGAGGGTGTTTCTAGATGAGATGAACATTTGAATCAGTAGACTGAGTAAAGCAGATCACCCTCCCCAATGCCGGTGGGCCCCATCCAATTAGTTGGAGACCTGAATAGAACAAAAGGCTGATTAAGAAAGAATTCTCTCTCTCTCTCTCTCTCTCTCTCTCTCTCTCTCTCTCTCTCTCTCTCTCTCTCTCTGCCTGACCTTCTTCCAGCTGGGACATCAGTTTTCTCCTGCCTTCACACGTGGACTCAGACTGGAACTTACACCATTGGATCTCCTGGGTCTCCAGACTGTCAACTGCAAATCTCAGGTTTTTCAGCCTTCAAAATCATGTAAGCCAATTCTTTACAGTAAATCTCTTTATATGTATATATGTATGTGTGTATGTATACACAAACATGCAAGGCGTCTTCACAGAGTTCATGGAAAGATTTGTATTATCTTTTAATTCCATTCTTCCATGAACTTTCTGAAGTCCCCTTGTGTGTACATATATCATGTATGTGTATGTGTATATATGTATGTGTGTATATTTATATAGACAGAACCAATCCTAATCAATGAGTCATAAAAATAAGTTTAAAGGGAGGAAGGGGCTCTAAAATGCTATTTCATTTCTTGTTAAAAGTAAAAAGTATAAAAAGAAAACTCTTGTTTCTTCCATCCTTCTCCTCATCCTAAATGCTGCGATGATACCTGCGATGTTTCATCACCATCTCACAACCATAAGTAATTTTAACACCCCCTAAAGTTTTGTAACATTTGCTATCCCTGACAAGACCGTCCCCAATATCTAATTATTTCTTTGTAGCCACTAGGTATATAATATTTTTAAGATATTAATTGTCCCTTCTCCAATTCAGGCAAGCAGTGAGTTCTGCATGTTGGTACCCAGGAGAGGTTTATGGCAGAGCAGAAAATAGATCACCTGAAAATGTTTCTGGCTTGTGTGCCCCCAAAGCCTAAGGCCTTTGGGAAAGAGGAATTCTGGTCATGGACTGAGTGTCTTTAAGAGCAGACAAGCTGAATTGATCTCACTCAGACTAAAAAGAAGTTCTTCTGGGCTGGGGGAAGAAGAGCGGAAGCAGAGGCTGGAGTGAGGTCTCTGAGAGCAGGAGAGACCTGTGCCTGCTGCCGTCACAGCCTGCTTGACAGCAGCACTGCCTCTGGCCAAAAACAAGCCCCAGAGATGAGCGGTGGCACAGCCCACGTGGGCAGGCAGGACCACCAGCATCTCTGCTGAGATTTACATCCACCTCGCATCTCAGGGAGCCACGGAGGACTCCCAGACCAGAAGGACCAGCAGAAAGGCACAGGGCCATTCTTGGTGGTAGCCTTTGTGGACTGGCAAGCCCAACACTCTGACAAGAGGTTTGAGAAATTCTGGATGATAGGTCCAAACTCCTTTAGGTTCAGACACACATTAAGAGTTTAGGGCTAAAATGTTGTCCACACCCCAGCACCAGCCACTGCACTGTTGTGAAGATTACTAATTAAATAAAACCAATTCATTTTTCATTTTTTCAATAAATATGAGTTCCTTCTACTGCTAAGGCACTGGAGACATAAATAAGACATACACTTTGCTCCCAAGGAGCTTACAGTCTAATGGGATAAATGCTCACAGCCTACTTGTAGGCTCATGAATTGAGTTACATGTCTCAGAAGTTTCCCAAACATTGCATGAGTCAATCCTGACCAAAGGAGGCATTCTGTGCCCCATTTATGCATGAGCAAACAAGACTCAGAAAGGTTAAATGACGTACTAAAGATCACACAGTCACTATAGGGGGCATTCAGATTCAGATCCAGATCAGATGAATGCCAGTGGACAGGTTCCTTCCGCTTTTCTCACCACACCCCAATGCCCACAGAGAGCCCAGAGGGAGTCTGGGGATGACTCTTCATGCTCCATTTTCTGGAGAACGTCACCAAGTAGAATTAGTTGTGCCTTGCTATTCAGTGTAAATGTTTCCCAAAGCCAATTGCTACACCTGCTAAAGCTCTAGGTGACTTCCATGAAAAACCAGTTCTATTCATCACACCTTAAGGGAAAACAGCAACCTCCTATGTGCACGCATTAATTAACACAGCAGAAATAGGCTGGAGTTAATTATAGAGCCTTTCTAGTTAAAAAATGAGGAACAGGCCAGCTGCCAAAGGCGGCTCGGCACCACAGAACGAGGTGGGAGCAGTGCAGAAAGGTGTTGCCTCTCTACGCTGCGTCCTTGTCTGAGAGCCAGCCCTCTGTTGAGAAGTAGGTTTCGTGGTCAATGCCTCAGAGCTGACCACAGACTCAGAAAGTCTCGCTTGGCTTTGCCCATGTTACATCTCCCTTTGAGGAAAGGCCCTTAGCCACTAGAAAAGATGTGTGCATTAATTATTCAGAAAGGCTTATATCAAGGAGAAGGAAAAGTTGCATGTCATTTTCCTAGCATTCAATATTATTTCATTATTTATTACCAGCATTCATCTATTTAGGGAAGAATGAGCCAATGATTTAAAAAAAAAATCCATGAATGCTTCAACTCAAGACCTAGAGAGATATTGGGCAGTGTATTGCCCAGTGCCCAGAAAATATGCATTTGCCACTGATCCCCCTGAGAAGTTTTCTTATTCTGCTCCAAGCACAGCACAGAAAAATTTGTTTAAGCATACCACATTCCCCAAACCACTCAGTCCTGTGTTTACCCTTCCATTTTTAAAAAATATATGAGCTAGGAATTTCATCTTGATCCCTCTAGCTAGTACCTGCAGGTGTAAAAACATTACCCAGCTTCTTCAAACTAAAATATGTGTGGTCTGCTGGCATTACCAACAAGTACCACGAGAGTAAATAACATTCTCCATTACAAAGAGAAAACATAACTCAGATATTTTAAAGGTAGCTCAGAATTCTGTCTTCTCCAAGAATGAAATATATATGTATGACCAGTTATCACTGCCCACGTGAGTAGAACATCGTGCTTTAAAGAATATAAGAGTCTCCCTCCCATAATACAAGACAGAATCCATAGACTCTTGTGATAGAGGAAACATCAATGACAACCTGTTTCAATAGCCCCCAAACATGGATATGCATCATAATCTACTGAGATGTATATTTGAAATGCCCCTGAGCCATCCCAGACATAGTGAATCATCTCTAATAATACCCAGGCATCTGTATATTGAACGTGCCTTCCCCTAGTGATTCTGGTGGACAGCCTGTTTGGGAACCTCCCATCCAAATCCAAATCCCCATAACAACATCTCAATTAAGCAATCCTACAGTCTGCCTCCCATGAGAGCTAGCCACCGCAGCCTACCCCTAGATGGCACTAACTGTTGGGAAAGCAGCTTCCGTGGAATTCCCAGCCACTGACGCTCTTCTTTCATGCAACTAAGAGGAGCCTCTTTACACTTACAATGAAGCAGATTTTTTGCTGCTTGCGCCTGAGAAACCATATAAAGAAAAATTTACACCAAGATCCAAACTGCAGCCTATAAAATTATAAGGATATATCCTAAAGTTTATTTTATCAAAAATGATTTTGTACTGAATTAGGTTCCAGTAAGAATTGAACTAAACATAGTTCTAGAATGGACCTTACTGTCCTCCATGGTAGAAGCATAAATGATTCAGAATACAATGCAAAGAACTCAGGTTTTTAAATCACACCTAGGTTGGATCCTGGATCTTCTATTTACTGTCTGAGTGGCACTGGACATATTATTTAAGCCCTCTGAACTTCGATTTCCTAAAAAATTGGGATAAAACTAATTTAATGAGTTGTTGTTGAGATTCTATAAGATATTGGCATTCAACAAATGTTGGTTCCCTTCTGTCCCCTCCTTTTGCTTTTCTTCAATGATTAACTTGTCATGGGACCTTATCATTGCTAAATAACTCTTTGATCCAGTCTTTCTGTTACTAACACCACCGCCACCACCCACGTCATCACACCTATATTTGTCCAGCATCTCATTACTTAAATATTTAGTTTGGAGGGAGACAAGAAATAAATTAGCATTTTAAGGGCAAGCACCATAATTTCTTCCAGGAAGTTATTCTCTTCTTTGTTCAGGAAGATATTTTGAAATGCCACTTGGGGCAGCAGAAACCCTGAGAGCATGAGTCAGCAAGAGAAAAAGTAGCTAAGTTGTTCTGCATTGGAAATGAACTGGATGAGCAGAGCATGAAAGGGCGGAGCAAGAGGAGGAAAGACACAGAGCAGGAGGTGGGGGACAAGCAGCAGGGATGGCAGCAATCGAGAATCAGCTCAAGAAGGATGAGTCCGAGGCGACCTTTGAAAGTGCCTGTGAACTACAAGAATCTCTGGCTTTTCCACTGTGTGTAGGATGAAGTGTGATCCAGTCATTTTCAGCTATTAAGGGTCGGAGCTTCCAGCTAACACCTAGGCTGCACTGAGATTGCTGCAAAAGCCACCTACATCTCATGTCTCTGTGCTCTTTAAGCCATTCCTCTGCTCTGAGAAGCTCTGAGGGAGCCTTGTGCTGACACTGTGGAACACTATGTTCTTTACTGCCAATTTCTGTCGGAAAGTGTCAGTCTTTAAACATACACCCTTTCAAGTGCAGCATGCACCTCTCTGAATGTAACTAACTACAACCTCCCTTAGAAGAAAAATTGAGCCAAAACGTGACCTCTGTCCAGAAAAAACTATTTGGCAACTCTATTGGCTTGAAACTTTAGGGAAAAAAAATAGCAAAATCAACTATTTATTAATCATCCACTGTGGGCCAAGCAATAGGCTAAGTATTTTACTTATATTCTCTCTTTTAATCTTCACAAGAGCCCTCTTGAGTTATTTATGATTCTTACCACTGTTCAGATGAGCAAAGTGAGGCTCACAGGAATTCAGTAATTTGCCCCAAGTCTCAGAGGTGGTAGTTGGCAGAGCCAGCCTCCAAAGGGGGATCTGTCTTTGCTCTTGACCAGAACCACCTTGATGGACTCACCTATCACCTGATTGGGACTGGATGGAATAGTAAACTGCAAAGACATTTCTTGAAGAAGAGTATGTTCTAACTCTGCAAAAGACCCTAGATGACACCAGCAAAAGATCTGGAAAAACTTGAAGCCCTAGACAGAACAGCTCTAACTTGACATCAGCAGTTCCAAACTCAAACTGTACATCAGAATCCTCTAAGAACCCTTCCAAAACTGGAGTTTCTCGGGCCTAAAGGCAGTCCTAATGAAGCAAATATTTTGGGAATGGGGTACAAAAAGACTGTATTTTTTAAAAGGGTCCCCAAATAATGTAGCCAGTTCCAGAAGTGAGGTGGAAGAAACCACGTGATCCTATGGCCCCTCTTAGCTACAAACCCTACCACCTTGTGTTTGCAGCACATCCAGCTTCCATCACAGTAATATTTCTATGTGAAGAGAAGTTGGGAGAAGTGTGGAGAATTTTAGTGTTAACATATGTTCATCTGAGGCTGAGGGATTCTGTTTGGTGCCTGTGGCCATAAGAACGCTGAGAGACTTCTACCTCTCCGTATGTTTACCAACGCCCAGCAAACATTGGTCCTATAATTACTGAGGAGCTCATCCTATTATGCTCAATACAAAGGTGTTAAACAGCCACTGAGGCATGCCAGAAACTTCTTCAGGACAAATGCAAGCATGGCTTTGGCAGGAGATAGTGTTTTAAACCACACAAATATCTGGTACATGCCCCAAACCCAGTTCTGGTCAGTCCAGGAAGCCCAGTGTGGAAGGAGAAACTGAACATCAGCCATGTGCTCCGTCTTGTTGGAGGAGACTAAAGAGAACAGACAGCAATGGACTACTCCTCAGATCCCAGGTTGAGAGCAGACCCAGTGAATTAACTAGTGCTAATGAAGAACCAGTGTGCTGTTCCAGACAGAAGTGTGTGAGAACTTCACTTGGAGGAACTCCATGAACTGGCATGCAAGAGAGAGACACGAGGGTGCTTCCAAAAGATCATGGAAAAATGGGATTGAAAGATAACACAAATGCACAAACTTTTGGAAATACCCTCATATACCTAATTGAAGCCGCCTTTGAGGAGGTGATATTTTTGTCCTGCTTCTCTGGGAGAATCACGCGACCTTTGGGATAGAAAATGTTTACACAAAATGCTAAAAGGCATTTTTATTATTTGTAAAATTGTTTTTAATGAATAATTGATGAGTGATTTCTATTAGACTCTATTTATAGAATTACCTGGTACCATTAAAACATTTCTTATTAGGAAAATGTAACTTTTTTCCTATCTGCCATTACTTTTAAGAAAAGTATCATTAGCATTGTGATACTCACGGAATGTTCATTAACAGCTGCATGGACACCAGTTCAGAAATGTTTCCCTGCACCAGTGGTTCTCAAACTTGGTGCATCAGAATCACATGGAGGGTTTGTTCCAAAACAGCTTGCTGGGCCCACCCCCTGAGTTTCTGATTTACTTGGCCTGGGTAGGTCTCAAGAATTTGCATTTCTAACAAGTTTCATCCCAGGTGATGCTGATGCTACAGGTCCAAGGACCACACTTTAAGAACCACCAACCCAAAGCAGGAAATTAGTCACATGGTCTGCTGTGAGATGTACACTCACTCCCACCAAACTCTAGGAGCAGAGGAGGCCAGATCTTCCTTCCTCCCCTGTTTGCCAAAAGGACCATATGGCTTGGTTTCTCCAGGACAATCTTGGTTTATGTTTTTTACAATCAATTTACATCTGTTAATTATTTTCGCCTTCCCTTTCATCCTCAAAAGTGAGCCAGTTTAGACAATAATTGTTATATTCACCCAAATACTTGTTTATATTTGCTTAACCTTAATCTCTAGGAACCCCACATGCCTGAATGGAGGATGCCCTCCTCCAGAGAGAATTTGCTTTTGCTTTGTCTGAGAGCCAGTGACACTGTAAACTTGGGATCACTTTTCTGCGGTTGCAGGTTGTGAAGAAGTCCTGGTTCCTGTTCCCCAACTATGCCCTTGGCCCAAAGCTTATTCTCCTTACTGCAGTGTTGACAGTGGGTTCCGCCCTCGAGGGATCCCGCCTTTACTTTTTGGGTACCCTTCCCTGCCCCGTTTCCCAGTTCTGATTTGAGCTCCAAGTTGTGTTTTTGTTGCTGTTGCTGTTATGGCTGTTGTTATTTGGGGTTTTAGGGAGGTTCCTTGGAGTTTCCTTTACTTCTTTTTGTTTTTCACATTTTATTGGGGAAATTTTCACACACACTCAGAAGCAGAGAGAATAATATGATGAACTCCTGTGTATACACCAACCAGCTTCAACAATTACCAGCTCATTCCAATCTTGAATCATCCATACTTCTGTCCAATTCTCCAACCTCCTCACCCTCATGCAAACCACCCCTGGATGATTTGGAAGCAAATCCCAATATCTGAGGACTTTATCCATAAATATATCAATATTATCTCTAAAAGAATAGCATTCCTTTTCTAAAATAATCATTGTACCATTATCACACCTAAAAAATTAACTATAATTTTGTAACACCATTGAACACACAGTCAGGGTTCAAATTTCTCCAGCTGTTTCATAATTTTTTTAGTTTATTTATTCAAACCAGGATCCAAAGAAGTTCCATACCTTAGTGATTAGTTGATATCACTTGTCTTTAATAATTTATCCCAGACCATCTCTTTTTTATTCATTGTGTCTTATTTGTTGATTAAACGGATACTTTGTCCTATAGTTTCTAGAACTGTGCTATCCCATGCAGTAACCCATAGCCACAGGTGGCTATTTAAATTTAAATTAATTTAAATTCGATAAAATTTAAAATTCAGTTCCTCAGTTACACTAGTCTTATTTCAAGTACTTAACACATACATGTGGGTAGTGGCTACTATGTTGGACTATGCAGACACAGAACACTTCTATCGCCACCAAAAGTTCTATTGGACATGCTCTTGCTCAGATTCAAGTTAGTTTTTTTGTTATTGCTATGTTTTTTGGTTTTTGAGGTTATTTTGTCAAGGCTACTTCATAGATAGTATTGTGGTACTTCTGTCAAGGGACACATAAAATCTTGTCTGTCTTCTCATGACATTAAGAGTCATTGGTGAACATTGCCTAGATGCTAGAATTCAGATTACAAAATTCTAAATCTTTCGCTTTTTCTTCATTTATTAGCTGGAATACTTCTGTAAAGAGAAACTCCCACTCATTTACTCTTTGGTTGTCCTGAGACAGAGTTTGTGTAGGAAAGGCAAGATAAACACGTGATCCTTTCCCCTTATTTACCAATTTTCAAAATAGTAAGTTGGTTCCCTAGCATCTTCCAAAAGTGACCAATGAGGTGTTTTATTCTCTGTACATTATGAACATATAAATTTAAACATATTTGATGTGTTCAATCAACTAATATTAGTAACTACAATTAATAACCTTGTGTGAATGTGTGTGTGTATTCACATTTTTTATAGTTTTGTCACTGTATTTTTGGAATAAAATCTTAGGAGTGAGAGTCTAAAAGTAAACGTATGTGTAATTTGTCCACCATCTCATGCCTGACACAGCCAGTCACTAGCTACTTGCTGACGGCTTTATCCATTGTAAATCTAATTAAAAGTTAAAGATAAATAACAGCTTTATGGTAAATGCTTTAATGTCACCCTCCTCTTCAATCTCCCATTTAGAATTACTCCATTTCAAAATGATAGAGTTGGCTGGATTCTGATACGAGGGTGGCTGAACCACTCATTGGTAGCTGGGGTGATTAGCTATTGGAGTCTGGAGGGGTGCCTTACTGATATATTCAAGCTACTGACAAAACCATTTTAAAGATTGATAGAAACAGGTGGGATGGCCGGTTAGCTCAGTTGGTTAGAGTGTGGTGTTGTAACATAAGGTGTAGGATTCGGATCTCCATATATGCCTCCCCCAAAAGAAAAAATAAATCAATTAATTAAACTAAAAACTTTTTTAAAAAATGAAATAAAAATAAAAATTGATAGAACCAGGGGAAAAAAATAAATGGCATTTGAAGGTTATTGAACCCAACCCTCTCATCTGATAGCTGAGGAAACTAAGGCTCAGGGACCACCAGATTTTCCAGTCACCCAATGACTGGTTTAGGAGTTGAGTCACCTATATTCTTCCCGGAAAAATCACACACACGTTCTTTTGCTTTGCTTGCAGATTGTGTCTTGCACAGGATCCAGTTTTCACGCAGGGGCAGATATTTCTTCCTTAATCTGACACACCCTGGTCAGGAGAAGCAGCCTTTGACCAGGACAGCAGGAAGGAGCGGGCCACTAAGCACCTCCTCGCCTCTCCGGCCAAAGCTGCTGCCCTCCGTTTTATCACTGCCAGCTCAGATCCCGTCTGCCAGCCTCCAGATGCCTCTCAGCATGGCAGGAGAGCCGCCAACCCTGGCTGTCACCGCCCCTGCCTCCCCCAAGGAAGGAAGCAGCCATTCCTGCTCCTGAGAGACAGACAAGCTGACGACTAAAAAGGCAGATTGCCTCCTGGATCCTAGAGCCTCCTTCTTCCAGGGTGCAGAAGGAATGGCTGGCCCACCCGGCTGTCAGGTCAGGGCTCAGCAAATCAGGCCAGTGAGAGGCTTGCTGACAGCTGCACCCAAGATTCTGATTCCACGGCATGGTCCTCTGCGCACAGGAGCTGGGCCCACCCACTGGTGCTCCACTGGCTGGGGTCAGCACATGAAGGTAAAGTCTCTCTCCCCAGGAATATACCAAAAGCCCCTAGAGAGTAAGCCACCCACAAACTGACTTCCTTATGGCTGTCAGTTGCATTAACCCTGCATCAAATGTGCCAGCAACCTGCCAAGTCAGGCCCCTCTCTTCGCACTTATCAGAGGTTTGTATCTATGCCACACTGTATCCAAGTACGACTGCCTGCATGCCGTCCTGCTAAACTATCTCCAGAGAACACAGGTCACCCTTTGGCATATTAGAGAGCAGCAGCATTTAATGTGGGATTCCTGGATCCCTAGGAGTTTGTGAAGGTAATAATTAGTGAAGGTGGTCATATGTACAAAGTTTTCAAAACATTATAGTTTATATTTATCTTCATATCTAACTGTGCCAAAAAAAGGAAATGAGCATGTGTGTCGGGGAAGGCGTGCTGCACACACAAAACCTGGCCGGGGGAGAGCACCACAGCTGTGGGGTTCTCTCACCCTCCTGCAAGGTGGCAGCTCAGAGCACCTTCCTCCTGCGAGCTATACTTCCTAATGGACAGAGGAAGGGATTTTAGGAGCTGGCAGACCCAGATCATAATCCAGCCTTCGTGAACTGCTGGCCTTGTGAACTATGACAAAAAAAAAAAATCACTGCAAACCCATCTTTTGTCTGTAAAACCAGGGACAGCCCCTTCATTTCACAGAGCAGGGGTGCGAATTAAATAACCAGGTAGAGCACCGAATGGAACGCTGGACACACGGTAAGAGCCCAGTAAACACTAGTTCCCTTCAACCACTGCCTTCTCCCTGGCCTTTATGAATGAAGAGGCAGCACAGCATCGTGGTTTTGATTTTCACAGCAGACAGATGTAGTCTTAAATTCAACCACACAGGAGTGGGTGACTTGCCTTCTCTGAGCCCGAGTTTTCTTATCCATGAAAGAAAATTTTTCTCGCAGCATTGCTGTAGTGATTAGAGATAATGTACCATGAAGCATTTGGTTTTTGTGGTTTTTTCCCCTCCCCACCCTGTAGGTAGGTTCCAAGTGAAACACACAGCTCAGGCTTGGGAGGATCTGAGCTGGGCTGGCAAGAGTGAAAGATATCACTATATGCCGTGCCTTCTCAAAGGAGGTGATAGTACCCCAAGGGGCAAACATTGGTTCTCGGAAGGGGTGATAATTAATTCTTCAAGGGGGAGGGTGAAAAAATCTCAGATGTCACAGTGGCTCGTGGCTCCTCAAAGAGCCACAGTACATAAACATATATACAGTGTATCTGTGATATCAAAGTTTCATGATGGGGGGATGGCAATTAGGAAAAAAAAAATGTCTAAAAAGGCTCCTTGGGAGGTAATAATGAAGGGAAAAAAAGGAAATGGTTGGCGGGGAAAGTAATACCCCACTCTTGGCTTAGGACAAACAGTGGGGAGGAAGTGGGCCGTGAAAGCAGGTGGAGTGAATCCCCCCTGCTGGAAGCCTAGGAATGATTTCTGGTGTGGAGCAGTTTTTGTTGTCACGGTTGTTTTTATTGGGTTTGTTTGCTTTTCAAAGAAAAAAGAAAGGTGCCAATATCTATTGAACACTTATGTGGAATTGTGGCTGGCACATTATATGTATTACTCCAACTAATTACAAAAACTAGTTTTCAGTTTAACAGATAAGAAAACCGATATTCCTGAAAGTTAGCAATACACTTCATTCCAAAGCCCAAGTTCTTTCTAGAGTGGCCATCCTGTCTCCCTTATCCTAATCAGTGCCTGATTATGCCTGATGTCCTGGAGTTGCTATTTTCACTCTCCAGTGTCCTGGTCTGGATCATAAATCAAATAACCATCCTATGTTGCAGCCACCCTGTTGCTCTGTCCATCCCTCGAGGTATTTCCACGGGGAATGGATCCTGAGTGGATCCTAAATTGTAGCAACATCCTCATCAGAAGAGGCAAAGAATTTCCTGAGAGAGAAAAGAATGAGCGATGAGAAGAAAGTGGCAGAGAGGTACAGGGGGACTCACCTTTTAAGAAATTTCAACATGCCTCACTTTTATAACCATTCTGCAAAAAAAGTCCTCATGCACATGTGGACCTTTTGGGGCTCAGAGTATGTGAGGCCACACACGTGATGAGCACAGAAGTGTGCCGAGAAAGTTCCAGCTTCTCGTGGGTGGATCGCACACCTGGGAGGCTCGCCACCACCGCCGCGGGCTGGAGGAACCAGAAGCAGCCCCAGCCAGGGCTTGGTTGCCATGGCACCAAGCTGTGCCCGGTGACCCTGCAGCCTGGGGACTGGAAATGCCGAGGGCTTGGAGTTGCAGACTCCAGACAGTTGCCCGGGCACCCGCCTCCTGGGCTCGACAAATTGACATCTGCAGGTTCAAGCAGGAAGTCGAGGCTGCTGGAGGCATTCTATTTGTGCCTGCCTCTGAATAACTTAACACTCCCTCCAAAATAGACTATCATTAGAATTTGTCAACTCCTGAGCAGACAGCCCCCCCCCAAAAAAAAAAGAGAAAAAAAGAAAGAAAAGAAAAAGTTCCCGCACACATTGTCTCAGAGTAGTGGAACAGGAGGGTGGCGATTCAGTGTTGTTCTTTTTTCTCTTAGAATCAAAGCCCTTCGCCCACTGGTGCATCTGACGCAAAAGGAAATGCTGTCCTTTCTGTCTTATTAGCCCTGGGACCAAGTCTGCACTGAGGGCAGGAGATGTAGGAGAAAATGCTTAATTCTCACAAATGCACTGGTGTCAGCTTCCACCTTCGGCACTTACTCTGTGTGTGATCATATTCAAGTCACTTAACCTTTATGATCCTCAGTTTCTCCTTCTGCAAAGTGAGCAATTCCGTGGCCTCCCTCACAGGGGTGTCATAAGATTATATGAGCTAAGGGGGGTAGAACACCTGTCTCAAGGCCTGGCATGTAACCGATGCCCAATAGTCTTTAGTCTTATATCCCTTATTAGGCACTGGCCTTAAGTGAAATGGTGCCAGTTCCCATGAGGAGCCACAGACAGGCACAAATTCCAGCTCTACAGAAACCCGCTTTCTTTCCTCCCATTGTTGAAGCTGCCAAACACTCAGGGTAAAAACAAATACACACACATGTATCCATATACAATACATACACACACTTACACGTGTGCTCTCCAGATCAACCTCCAAAGCAGATGTTCCAATCAATTGAACCCCAGTCCGACTCCAAAGTCCCTAATTTGTGCCTAGTTTTCTTCCCCATGCAAGTTGTTCCAAATCTCTTCCCTGAATCTCCCCCGACTTCCAAAACGCTCCCTCTTACTTCCCAACCTCACCCCCTAGTTCATCAGGTACCTTCGCTCCAAATGCCTCTCGTGCGTGTCCACCCCCTCGCCACCCCCCCCCCGTCTCTGTCCAGGCAGTGTCGCCCCACTTCTACGGCCCATCTCCCCGCGCTCTCAGCCTCGGCCCCTCCCATCTGCTCCTGAACTTGGATCCTTCAACCATCTCCTCCCTTTACATCCTCAACTTCTTTCTCCTCACACCCTTACTCCCTACCCTGTGAAAATGCTTAAAAATCACACATCCTGAAAACGTTCCCTCCAACCCTCCTTCCTACAACCTCAGTCCACCATTTGTTCCTTCCTTCCACCACCGAACAGCTGAAAGAATGTCTGCTGACCTGTGTCCCCCACATGCTCGCGTCTTCGCTCCAAGGTTTGGGCTCTTGCTGTCATCACTGCAGTGATGGCATGTCTTCGAGACTCACTCTTCATGTCCTAACTGCCTTTCAGGAGCTCCCTCTGTCGCCATCCTCTTTGGCCCCCTCCTTGGCCAGACTTCTGTGTTGGTGTCTGTGACAGCAGCTCCCTCTGGACTCTCCTGCTTCCTCCCTGAATGCTTCTCTCTCGTTCCTTGTTCCTCATCTCCACTTCTGTTTTACATGGAAACATTCTCATGGCACTTTTCTCTTCTGCCTCTACTCTGTCTCCCAGGATGATTTCAGCCATTCTACCACATCACCATTCAGCCCTAGCCAGGAACATAACACCAACCCTGACCTTGCTGCAGAGTTTGCAATAGGCTGCTGAGCCTGCCCACGCAGATGCCCACCCACCCGTGCAACGCCCATCATGGGATTTGTTATTCCTCCAGCACTCCTCCTGGGTGCCCTGACCTAGGCAGCTCAGCCATCCGACTGCTCCCGCTTTGCTCAGCCCCACATCCCACACTTGCCAAGTGCCAGCCGTTCCATCTCAGCGTCTGCAGCACTACTGTCCAGCTTCAGGCCTTGGCATCCCTGATCTGCATGTTGGCCACAACTGCCCACAAGGCCTCAGGCCTGCAGTCTCTCGTCCTCCCAATCCATCCACCCCTCCCACCATCAATAGCCATCTCCTTAGAATATTGCTAATATGAGCTCCCTTTTCTGAACCCTGGCTGAGTGCCAGGCACTGAGCTAAGCAATTTACACATTATCTCATTCAACCCTCCCAAGATTTGCTATACTTGTCTGCATTTTACAGATGAGGAAGCCAAGGCTAAGGAAGATCACACTCACGGTCACGCCATAAGTGGCAGGGCTGAGACTCTGACTCCAGGGTACAGGCCAGAAGCCACAAAGTCATACTGCCCGTATCCACAGACCCCATCAGACCAAACAAATCCCCTCCTCAAAAGCCTGTGGTGGCTCTCTCCTGACTATCGATTTCCTCCGCATGGCCCCCAAGGCTGTCCATGGCAGCCACAGTCCGTGCCAGGCTGGTCAAGCTGACCATGCCACATGTCACTTCCATTTTGGTCCTGCCCACCTTTGCAGCCACATCCATGCACTCGGACCACACTCCAGAGCTGGGTTTTTCCCAGCCCCACGACTCCTGTGCTGGCTC
Source organism: Cynocephalus volans (assembly GCF_027409185.1). Classification (NCBI taxonomy): domain Eukaryota; kingdom Metazoa; phylum Chordata; class Mammalia; order Dermoptera; family Cynocephalidae; genus Cynocephalus; species Cynocephalus volans. Next base: position 52,007,415 of record NC_084462.1, read on the forward strand.
AGCCTTGATGCTTCCTCCTCCCCTCATTCCGCCTCTGAACAACTGATTCTCCTTCTTCAGCACAGCACAGCACTTTACATACGCCACTGCCACAGCCTTCATTTCACTCTCCCTTACGTGATCGTCATTTGCATGTTTATGCCACCGACTTGACTCTAATTTTCTTGAGGGCAGACACTCTCAACATACTCATTTCTGTAATATGTCATATACCTACCCCAGGACATGTTAAAGGTTTGTTGAAATGACTTGATCCCGAGGCTCTCATACATCACTGTGCTTATTTTACTCCTGTTTGCAAAAAGCAGCAGGACACAGACTTGCACATGTCAATGAAGGGATCTGGTATTCAATCAGGGGGTGGCAGAGCAATTTCAGATCCTGAGTGAGTCCCTGGTCCATTCACTTGTTCTGACTCCATGCAGAAATATCACTGCTTATAAGCTGCAAAGTTAATTTTCAAGGCAAGAACAGAACAGCTTTCACATCCTGACACCTCCTCCTGCTTTCCCATCCCACCTTCTCAGAGAACAGCCTCTGAGGATGAGTCACTGGTGGGAGAGGGTGGAAACAGTTCCTGGGAGGGGCTGAAAATCTCTAGTAGACACAGAGCAGGGCTGGTGATGGGACTTGTCCCCGGAGGGTGAAATTGCAGTTTCTGACAATCCCAGATTTGATTTGAGCCCTTGGGATGAACTTGACAAAGATAAGAGCCTTCAAAGATGCACTCTCCTCCTCTTCTCTGGTGGAATAGACTCAAATACCTGGGGGATGTTTTTCTCTGCAGAGCACAAACGCCATCATCCACTACCTTCTCTCAAATCTCCTTACAGTCCGTAAAATGCATGTCACTTTAATGCTTTTAATGAGATAAAGAAAAGGAAAGCTCAGAACTACTCCTGAATCTGCAGAGCTTCACAAAGTTAACACAGAAATCCTGGAGAACCCCTGGGACTACTTCTGTGCTCCAGTATACACAGTTAAAACCTTAGTTCCACCTATAAAGGCAGTGTTCCAGAGCCCAGCAGAGTGCTTAGACCAAATGTCTCACTCCTCCTTTCCCTCCACCCACCCCACCTCCCCAACCCCACTGGCATATCAGCTCCCTACACACACAAACCCCCTTCGGGGTCCTTAGGCCCATTCTGTGACTGTTATGCCTCTGCAGTATTTCTTTTCTTTCTCATTCAAGAGGTTATTTGTTCCACAGAAAGAGCTTTTTTCTTTTTCCAAATCAGGACAGGGTAGACAATCTGCTTTCTAAACACCTACTGAGCCTTCCTGCCACAGGATGCAGGAGGAGCTGCTGGACGGTGCTGTCGTGCATGGGTTTGGAGGACGGAATGTTTTCCTGGCAGCCTCGGGCACAGGGCATGGCATAATGAGCTTGCTCTGGAACAGCTGCCCAAAAGACACCGTTCATCTGTTTCCAGCCTGGCCTCTGTTCGTTAATTAGAACATCTCAGAAATACTTAAATTTGCTTTCTACCCTCACCACCCTGTCTCATCCACACCTTTCTCTTTTCTGTAAGATGAAACCAAGCACCTAGAAGAAGAAAGGGTAGAGAACATTTTTTGAGCATCTGCCACATGCCCAGCTCAGAGCTTTTCAGAGCTTGGCATTTACTCAGTCCTCAGCAGAATGCTCCAATGTAGATATGGTCATCATCCCATTGTATAGAAGGGAAAACTGAGGCAAGCTCAGAGAGGTTAAGCAATTTGCCCAAAACTACACAGTGATTGATGGAGCTAGTGATGGACAGAGCTAGCATTTGAGTCCAAGACCTTTGATAGCAAAGCCCACACTCTGTGTTCTGCAATGTTGCATGGAAGTGGTGAGAGAAGATATTCTTGTCTTGTTCCTGATCTTAAAAGGAAAGCATTCAGTCTTTACCATTAATTGTGATGTTGTTAGCTGTGGGTTTTTGTAAATGCCCTTTATCAGGTTGAGGAAATTCCCTTCTATTCCTAGTTTAAGTATTTTCATCATGAAAAGGTGTTGGATTTTGTCAAATGTTTTTTCTGTGTCTATTGAGATGATTTGTGATTTTTTTGTTTCATTCCATTAATGTTATTAGTTACACTGATTGAATTTTGAATGTTAAATCAGTGTTGCATTCCTGGGATAAATGCCATTTGGTCATGGTGTGTAATCCCTTTTATATGTTGCTAGATCTAGTTTGCCAGTATTTTGGTAAGGATTTTTGTGTCTATACACAAGAGATATATTCTATAGTTTTCTTGTGATGTCTTTGGTTTTGGCCATTGAAGGTTTTTGATTAGGGGGCTGATATAACTAAGTAGTGGTAGGCAGAAGGTTGGCCCCCCAAATATGTCTACATCTTAATCCCTAGAACCTGTGAATATTTACCTTATATGGCAAAAGGGACTTCCCGGGTGATTAAGTTAAGGATCTTAAGATGGGAGATTATCCTGAATTATCTGGGTGGCCCAGTGTAATCACGGGGGTCCTTATAAGTGAGAGAGGGTGTCAGAAGAGTCGGGGTCAGAGTCAGATGGACATTTGAAGATGCTACACTGCTGACTTTAAAGATGGAGGAAGGGGCCACAAGCCAAGGAACGGGCCCCCAGAAGGTGGAGAAAGCAAAGGAACTCTATCTACCCCTAGAGCCTCTAGTAGGAAAGCAGCCCTGCTGATACCTTAATTTTAGCCTAGTGAAAGTCATCTCAGACCTCTGATCTCCAGCCTGAAAGATAATAAATCTGTCTTGTTTTAGGTCACTGAGTTTGTGGTAATTTGTTACAGCAGCCATTGGAAACAAATATAATACCCCAGCCAAGGACAAGTTCTCACCCTAAATCAGGCACAAAGACCCAGTTTGTCAGCCCTGTTACCACATTCTCCCCCCATTATCCAAGTATTCCATATGGAGATATTGACCAGAATGCCGCTTTACTTATTTGCAAGGAGAGGTCTACCCGTGAGACAGAATCCTCATCTTGGCTTGACCGGCACCTCCTATCTCATGAATCAGACCAACACGGGAAGTCAGTACATATTTGGGAGGATGCTGAGGAGCACAGCATTGGAGCAAACAGGGGCAAAGGAGTCACCCTGCTCTGGGTCTCCAGCTTAGAGCTGGCCACACTCATGCCCACCACTGGGCACAGCCTTGCCAAGGGAACCCTCATACCTGAATTCATTGGCTACACGGCTCTCTTTCTGGATAGTATCCAGAATACACTGTCAGCATCACCTTCTACAAAGCTCCTTTTTCTATGCATACTTGGCTGCTCAACACCTCTTAAGAGTGCTATGTGCATTCTTTCTTCAGTGCTGTGACTATTAAATATGTAATGCACGTAAAGCACTTAGAACACAGGCCCAGCCAAAAATAAGCACTCAACTAATGTCTGCTGTTATCATCATTATTATTATTACCATAATTGTTATTACTATATCCAATACAGTTATGTTCAAATACGGTGGGACTGGGGGCCCTTTTCTCTCTTGAAGGTGACTTCATTTTCCCACTCTGCTCTTTATGCCCCAATCTTAAATTTCCAAGTTCTTAAGGGAAGCCTTGCCCCTTGCACTGACAGCACAATAATTACGTAAAGGTCGGCCAGGATCACTTTTGGATGATCTGTAAGATCCTCTTCAGTAAATGAGAAAACATATGTGAAGCTGTGAGCACAGTGCCTGGCATAGAATAGAAACTCAACACGTGTTTATATACTTATTCACACACTCACCTCTGCCATGGGATGAATTGTGTCCCCTCAAAATTCATGTGTTGAAGTCCTAACCCCCAGTACCTCAGAATATGACTGTATTTGGAGACAGGGCCTTGAGTAGAAAAAACAAAACTCAGTTCCTCCTGCACCCTCAACAACAATCAACACAGAAGCTTCTGTGACCAAATGTGTGGTGGGCTTTTTCCCCGCACACAGAGCAAGCAAGCAATTCTGCAGCGGACACCAGCTGGGTGTCCTCTAATTCAATTAGATTCTGACACCATCTACCCGGAGGTCCCATCAGATCCCAGGCTCAGTCCCACAAGACCGCCTCCCCTTTCTGATGCCAATTGCAAGCCCCAGGTATTTTGCCCATGCTTCTGACCAACTTGCAATAAATTGGGGTTCCCATGACTCCTCCCTTGGGTTCAATTAATTTGCTAGAAAAGCTCACAGAACTCAGGGAAACACTTAACATTTACCAGTTTATTATTAAAAATATTACAAAGGATACAGATGAAGAGATGAGTAGTGAGAGGTGGGGGAGAAGGATGCCGAGCTTCCATGTCCACCCCAGGTGCACCACCCTCCAGGAACCTCCATGTGTTCAGTTATCCAGAAGCTCCCCAAACCCTGTCCTTTTGGATATTTGTGGAAGCTTTATTACACTGGCATGATTGATCAAATCATTGGCCATGGGTAATGAACTTAACCTTCAGTTTCTCTTCCCTCCCCAGAGGTTGGAGGGTAGGGCTGAAAGTCCCAACCCTATTGTCCTACCTTGGTCTTTCCAGTGACCAGCCCCCATCCTGCAGCTACTGAGAGGCTGCCAGCCACTTATCACTTTGGAGATTCCAAAAATTTTAGGAGGTGTATGCCAGGAGACAGCAACAAAAACCAAAGATATATTTTACAGTTTCACAGGCCTTAAGTTAAAATGAGATCACTGGGATACGCCCTAATCCAATCTGACTGTTGTCCTTATAAGAAGAGGAAATGTGAACACACATAAACACGAGGGGTGTGTGCGCACAAGGGGACAACTATGTGAAGAGGCAGCCAGAAGGTCACAGACTGCAAGCCAAAGAGAGAAGCCTCAGAGGAAACCAACCCAGCAGACACCGGGATCTTGGACTTCCAGCTTCCAGAACTGCGAGAAGGAACTTTCTGTTGCTGAAGCCACCCACTCGGTGGTATTTTGTTACGACATCCCAGCAAATGAATACTCTCCTTTCATGAACAAATATTTTTGGCATCATCGGACAGCAGAAGGTTTTAGTATGACTTAAAAGAAGTCCTTCCTTGCTCTGCAAATCTGAAATTCTGTCTTGTGAGGTAAGGAACACGTGCTTTACCACCAGACTCGCTTCCTCACTGGGTTCTTGGCTGCTATACCTCGCACTCAGTGGAGGGTTTCTCACCTACTGGGGAAGGAGGTGCCATTAGCTTCACGATCCCCCCAGAGGCCTGCTTGGAAAGTCGTGCATCGCAGAGGAAACACCAGCAGCACTGCCGACACGAATAACTGTAAAATCACAAATGACAGATTCGTGACTTCCCCGAGGGAATAAATAGCATGAACAGATGGGCCCTGAGGCTGGAGGATTTTGTTTAAATCTTAATAGAAGTTTGATAATTTAATAAATATGGTGAGAAATGAATGGCAAACCAGTACCAGCAAGTCAAAACAGTTTGCCCACCTTGGTGTTAACCCCAGGATGATGTTCCCATAATGAAAAGCACAACAAGGCTACATGAATAAAGTATTTCTCAAGGGATTCAAAGCATCCTCTCTGAACCTGTAAAGAGGTGATGTACAGAGCAACACAATGCACCCCATTTTCCCTATGCATCTCTTCAAGGCAGCTATCTGGGCAACAGTCCTCAACACAGTCCCAGGTGATTTCTAGGTAAGGGATTAACTTATAGATCTAGACATGCAGGGGATGCAGATCAAGTGTGCTCAGAGGCAGGATCGTCTCCCCTGGAGATCACTTATCTAGTTTGCCCAAACTACTAAGTCCAGCCTGTTCCCAGTTAATCTCTCCTCGCTCATCTCTAGAGGTCTTCGGTGAAACACGCCCAGTATAGAGAAAAGAACACTGGTCAGAGAGTCCGAAGACCTGCATCACAACTCTACCCCTCACCAACGCTACTCTTCAGAAAGTGCTAGATAAATACATGAGCTTCAGCAAATGCAAACACACACACACACACACCAGCGTTTGCATCCCACAGGTAGCAGTGTGCACAGGCACCATTCTGTATCTACTGCATAGAACGAACCAGATCTCAACTCTCTAAGTTATTTCTGGACACCTAAATGCAGGCTGTATGGTTCCATGGTCCACTCACACTGTATCTTCCTCAAGCTCTTATTTCCTTTTTTTTAATTGACAAATAAAAATTATATATTATTGTGTACAACATGTTGTTTTGAAATTTGTATACATAGCTTGATTGAGCTAATTAGCATTTGCATCACCTCACATACTTATCTTTTTGTGGTGAGAACACTTAAAACCTACTCTCTTAGCAATTTTCAAGAATATAACACATTGTTATTAACTACAGTCACCAGGTCATACAATAGATCTCTTGAACTTACTCCTTCCAACTAAAATTTTGTAAACTTTAACCAACACCTCCCCACATTCATCCCCTGTCCAGTCCCTTGTAACCATCATTTTATTCTCTACTTCTGTGAGTTTGACTTTTTTACATTCCACATATAAGTGAGAGCATGTGATATTTGCCTTTCTGTGCCTGACTTATTTCATTTAACATAATGTCTTCCAGGTTCAATCTCTTATTTCAATAGATGTTTTGGAAAGTACAGGATTAAAAACAGACAAAAGATTGGAGAAGATGAGCCCCAGGTGCAAAGTATCTTAACTGGGACATCCAGCTTTCCTAAATCACTTAGAGAGACAAAACAGGCAACTAGACACAGCAGAAAGGATGGAGAGCAGCCAGCTCTGCACCAAGTGTGCTGGCAGAGAAGACGCAGGGGAGCAGTGTCCAAATGGCTCATGAGGCAAAAGGATGGGAGAGTCAACCCAGCAGGAGAATGCTGAGCCTTTAAAGATGATTCATACGGGGGAGTCGATCACAAGCACTCCTGCTTTCCAGACTTGGTCCCCAGGGAGGATGTCTGGGGACCCTGTTTGTGAGCATCATGACGGAGTTCTTGATAGAGGGGAGGGAGGGCATCTTTGATAAACTCTTACTCTGAATCTGGCTCTCTGCTCATCTTACCTGCATCCATACCATCCCTGGCTTGACAGCACATATATCAATGAGATAATATGTTTATAGTACCTGGTGCTGTGGGAGTCCAAATGAGAGACTGTTTAGCACAAATTGCGAGTACAGTCTTTGAGGTCAGACTCCCAGAGTCAATGGGCAAGCATTACTTTTAAAATATTATTGTTACAAATAGATGGTTTCTTGAGGTGGGTGCAGAGGGGAAAGGAGTGGCAGAGAGGAACTAATTCCTTGATTGGGATGAAGACCCAGGGGGTTCAGGTGAGCTGATGTTCAGATCTTACTTGCTTTCATTTCCAAGCCAACTCCTCTCTCTTCCCTTCCAGCTAGTGGGTGCCCTGCTTAGTCTGCCCAACTGTTGATTCCACCTTCAGAAGGAAAAGAAAAAATATAAAAAGGTAAAAATTATGACAGAATATAAGAGACATGAAAGGCAAAGAAGAAAGATTCTACCCAAGAATGATGAGCGCCTGCAGAGGGGAAATAAAAATAATAGAGAGAGAAATAAAAATTGAAGTTTTATTCTATCACTGGTTCTCGGCCATACATTGGGCTGCTTGTTTAAAAAATTCAATTTCCCACCCCCATTCCTAGATATTCTGATTTAAGTATTATCAGTAGAGTTAGGAATTTTTTTTTCAACTCTCACTGCCCCCTTCAAGGAAAATTTCTTAAGTAATCTCCTCACCCAATTCTTACACTAAAGCTGGCTCTGACAGCTAAGTGGAATGGGTGTGCATGCTTGGGTTTTTACATTTTTCTCAGTTTCAGTTTCAGATACAGTGAATATAGATGGATAAAACCCTCATAAACAAAAGTTCTTTGGGGTGTCAATAATATATTTAAGAATGTAAAGGCGAGGGGCTGGCCAGTTAGCCCAATTGGTTAGAGTGCTGTATTATTACACCGAGGTCAAGGGTTCAGATCCCCTTAGCAGCCAGCTGCCAAAAAAAAAAGAGGGCTGGCTGGTTAGCTCAGGTGTTTAGAACACAGACTTATAATACCAAGGTCATGGGTTTGGATCCTCGTACAGCCCAGCTGCAAAAAAAAAAAAAAAAAATAGAACCATAGCACTAGATAAAAACTTGCCTCAGGTAGAGAAAATTTGACTCTTTAAATCAATAGCATTCATTAAATTCCCAGTAAAGTTAACCTTACCGTATACTTTTTTTTATTCCAAAGAGAAAATAAAATAAATTATCAACATAAGAACAAAAATTAGTACATTCATAGACTCGTTCCCTACCACTTAAAACCATGAGACATGATGTGCAGGAGTCTTAAGGGAGGGGACAGACTGGAGAGGTTAATAGCTCAAGCTTCAGATCCGAAAGACTTGAGGGCTGCCATTTACTATCTCAATCATCTTGGATAAATTGAGAGGATTAAATGAAATACTGAATTTAAAGAACCCAAAGCCTAAGGCATATTAAGTTCTCCCTAAGGGTTAGTTTCTATTATTTTATTATCATTTTTTAAATACAAAGCTTTCTAGAGAAACCAGAAATAAACATTGAATAAATAAATAAATATACTATGTTCTATAATGTTATTTCTCACCAAATTAATTTGTAATATAATTAAACCATAATGTAATTTCTATCCAAATTCCAATGGTATTTTTTTAATTTGGCAACATTAGTCAATAATTCATCTGGAGGAATAAATAGGTGGAAAATAGCCAAGGAATATTTTAAAAGTAAGAACAAAGAGGGACTTGCACTGCTAGATATTAAAACATCACATAAAGTTAAAATAATTATACTCATTTTGGGCCTGCCCGTGGCTCACTCGGTAGAGTGTGGTGCTGATAACACCAAGGCCACAGGTTCGGATCCTATATAGGGATGGCCGGTTTGCTCACTGGCTGAGCGTGGTGCTGACAACACCAAGCCAAGGGTTGAGATCCCCTTACTGGTCATCTTTTAAAAAAAAAAAAAAATTATACTCATTTTGAAACAGGGATAGAGAGATCAAATGGGACAAAATTATATAGGTAGCTTTTCAACTCACTGGGGAAAGGAGGACTTATTCACTAAGAGGTACTGAAGGCTGATTAACAATTGTAAAAATGGACCTCTACCTCACACCATAAGTCACAATAAAGTACACATACATTAATACATCACTATAAAATTAAAATGATAATAAAAACAGTCAAAATTTACCAGCAAATACTTTCCTGACTGTAGAGTAAGAAAGGACTCTCAAAGCATGAAAAGGAAGATATTTTAATAGAAAACACTGGTAATGTGAATATGTAAAAAACAAGATTTCCACATGGCATAGAGAACAGAGAAGTACAAAATTAAGGGCAAATAAGTTTTTAAAATATTTGCAATAATTAAGAGAGTCACTGGATTAATATCCTCAAAATACACAGAGCTCTTACTGATAAATATGAAAAACACTAAAACTCAACTTAAAATGAACACAGAGGAGTTCCAGTCAAGACGGTGGAATAGACGGTCCCCAGCGTCACTCTCTCCCACAAATCAACCAATTTACAACTATAAAAACATAACATCAGTCACGCTTGGGCCCCTGAAGCTCAGATGAAGAAAAGGAGAGACCTATGGAGTTCATGAAGGGGGAGAAACCACGATGAGAGAAAGAAAAAAACTGCTCAGAGCATTTCAGGCCGTGGCCACTTTAGTGCTGCAGCTGATGAGCACATGGAGCAAGAGCTGGCAAAAGCACAGCTGTGCCCTTCAGATGGAGCTACTGGGAGGTGGCAGGGGAGAAGAGAGCTTTGGTGGCCCCCAGGACAGCAAGACCACTAATAGGGTTCCCGTGGACCCACGCAGGATCAAGGATCCAGAACAGCTGTAAAAGGGGAGCTTTTCAGAGGCTGGTGAGTCATTGCAAGGGACCTGCATAAGGCCCGTCCCATGGGAAGTGTTTGGAGCATGGGTGTGGGGGGAGACAGGCCCACCAGGAGAACACTGGGACACAGTAAGGACAGCTGATACATCCCCCCGTCAGCGCAGGACCATGCAGACTGGTAGGGAATACAGAGTTGCATGGGGTGCAGTTTGATGAAAAAACTCAGGCCCTCATCGGAGTTTCTACACAACCCAGGTGCACCTGGTCTCTGGAGAGCCAGAAGTACCTATAAAGTCAACCATTAAACCCTAAGCTACACAAAAAGTCTTCTTTAGGGAAACAGCAGCAAAGCAGCAATTTAGATCACCCACACTGCTCAAGTACTGGTTTCCACAGGAAGTTCCCCCATTTTAGAAATAAGGAAAGGACAAAAAGTTAGTTCTGGCCCAGGCATACTGCCAGCACCTTGGGGCCTCCCTGGGGTCCCAAGGTATGGAGCTGGGGACCGGACCCCCCTCCCACAACCAGGAACACCATGCCAGTGCCTCAGGGCTGGTCCAGCATCCCAAGGCATGGACCAGGGACTGGACCCCCTTCCCATTACCTGGGATACTGTGCCAGCACCTTGGGGCCTGCCCAGGGTCCTGAGGTATGGAGTTGAGGACCAGATACTCCCCACAACCAGGCACACCACCAGCACCAAAGAGCATGCCAAAAACATCACCTCCATGTGGGTGGCCCATCACAGCCAGCACAATAACCATGGCTGCTGCAAAAGCAGCTAGATGCCACAAGCACCATGCAGATGGTCCACCAACCACTGGAGTGCATTGACACGTGGAGAGTCACCAGCAGAGATAAAGAAAAGAAGAGGATGTCTCTCTTCACAAAGCCCATTTCAGAGTGGCAGAAGAAGCATCTGCTCTATGATAATACTGAGGGACCTGACCACACCTCTTAGCATTGGACAGATCATCTAGGCAACAAATAGAGTAACCATTATTCTTTCAGGAGAGAAGAAATCTAGGGTAATTAGAGGGGGAAGACGGAGGGGAAAGAGGATGGGGAGAGATTAGACAAGAAGCATAAAGAATAATTACGATTTATAACAATATATGCTAGTAATATTGATTTGATCAACATATCTCAGTGTTGAACCCCCAAAATATGTATAATTAATTTGGATTCAATAAAAATTTTTTTTTAAAACAACAAACACAGAGCATGGAAAGATGATGCTTAGAAGAGGAAATACACAAAAGTGCTCGATCTTTTAAGCAATCAAATAAATGAAAAGTAAAATAAGTTTCTCACCTAACAAACTGACAATGTTTGGTTTTCCTTTTAAAGATAATACTCTCTGCAATTAAGGGTGGCTTGAGGAAGGCACTCATACATCACTAGCTGTAGGGTAAATTAGAACAAGTTTTCTGGAAAGCAACTTGGCAGCATGAAAGAAGAGCTTTATCATTTACAAGTTTTCCTATTTTCCAAATTTTATCCTATAGCAAGTACCACTTTTCTAATCAGAAATAAAAACAATTAATAAGCATAGGACACCAACTACCTGAATGGAAAACTTGAATATTAACTAATTTCAGCAATAGATTTAGGTAATTTCCAATTCTCTTGCAAACACAAGGCTTGGAACAAGTTGCATTCTGGGTTTGTATTAGTTGCAACAATCAGAGCCAGGAGTGGGGTTTGTCACTTGCTAAATTCAGGCAGGTCACTGAACAACCTAAACCTAAGCATGAAAACAAATGAATTGTTCACCATAGCTAGGTACTTGCATCTCAAATGACAGAGTACCTTAGACACATCTTAATTCCTTTCTTCATCATCTTTAGCCATTTAATCTCTCCTTGAAAGCTTAAGGATTGTCAAATTAGGAGAGGATTTGTCTTTAAAAAGATAGCTCTTATCACTGGGAAAAGCTTTTCCTCCTAGAAATGCCAACCCTTTGCTCCTTGCAAAGATATGCTCTCTGCCAGCATCTTGTTTACGTATTGTGGACCTTGCCTTAATCTAAAAAGTGGAGCAACTGGCCGAGCATCCTGCAGAGGATTCCATCTGCTGCAGGCCAGAGGAGCTGGGGATTAGGAGTAAAAGCCGAGATCCCCAAGCGGATCAGTCAGCATGTCCACACCCCCAGGCCCTGCCTCAGTGCAAAGAGAGCTCATTAGCCAGTGTATAAAATACTATAAGGCTCCAATCAGAGCTGAAGGAGGAGGGAAGGAGCTATGACAAGGAGTCAGAAGTGGAAGAAGGAGGTAGAGTAATTTTTTTCATTCAAACTGAAAAATGTGCGAAGCATGATGACGACAATAATAATAATAATGATGACAGGGAGAGGTCCCTCTCTGCCATCACTCTGGTTTGGACTGGGCCCTCTAATGCCGGTGGCTTCTGTGTATGCAGTTTTCTTGGAACAATGTTCAGCCTCACCTTGGCTCCCTTCAGCACTGAGGAGGCTCTCAAAGGACAACTGGGTCCACTTTAGACCCATGAGTTGTCCATGAACAGGCCAATTCTCCAGGCAGATTTTCCCCTCTTGTGATTCAGCTACTGCTTAGATAGCCCTGGGGCTCCTGCTCTTCCCCTAAGCATCAGGCTTCTTCCTGTGGAGCTTTCTGCACCTTCCCAGGCCCTCAGTGAACACAATAGATAAATGTTCTTTTCTTCCCTTAGCACTGTACTACCACCCTTCTTTCCCTCCTGGTATGAGCTACTCCATTAAGCCACTTGCCTGTCAAAATTCCCAGACTATAGTAGGCACCAGGCTCTATGTCTTCATATGCCCCAAACTCCAGGGGATATGTCAAGCCCTCTGAGGATTCCTCCTGCATAGTGCACACCACCCCACTAGTACCATGCATAAGCAAACACCCAGCCAGGTGCAAGCTACTCTGTCTCCCTTCTTGCAAGCACCCCCAGTCTCCATAAGGGAGTCTCTTGGAGGCTTTCATTTGGTTTTATAGGGAGAGAAATGTCTTTCACCTCAATTAAGTACTTGCTATAGGCCAAGATTCAAAAGACTCTACCTTCCCTTTCTATCCCTATATTATATAGACCTGAGGACTTAAGAGTTGAGGACGTCAAAGCCAGTTTCAATACCTTTTGGAAAGTCATAAGGGACAACAGTCATTTAAAAAGTAGAGTTTCTAAGACATCTTACCTCAGATTTGCACTCTGAATGCCCATTCTGGGGCAATAAAAAAGTCCCACTCAACGCCCTGTTACACAGGTAACTTGCTTTGGTAGATCAACCTATTATTCCCAATTCTTCTCTCCCATGTAATATGATTCTAATCCACATTTTTAGCCATGTATCTTTGCAATATCTTTTACTGTGAGAAGAGTATACTTTTCCATTCCATTGTGGTGGGTTTGAGTTTGGCCATCTGATTTGCTTTGTCCAATGAAATGTCAGCAAACACGACATGTGCAGAGGCTTTAAATGTACTGGGACGGTTTAGCATTACTCATGTCTTCCTACCATTTGGCATGAGAAGAATATGTCCCTGGAGCATCCTGGTAGCTGAATGAGAAACACATGGAGCACAGCCACCCCAGTTGATTGGTAAACTCATGAGTGAGATAAATAATGTTTGTAGTATGAGCCACTGAGATATTTGGGGCTGTTTGTTAGGCAGCATTATTTGTATATAGTAATAGCTGATTAATAGACTTGCTATATGTCCAACATTGTGCTGAGCACTGTATTGGCTCATTTAATTCCTTCCTCCTAACAACTCTATGAGATAAAGCACTATTTGATGTTATTCTTGTTTTATAGGCAAGAAAACTGAGGCACAGAGCATTTAATCACAATTAGTAAGTGAAGGAGACAAGCTGCACACCCAGCAACCTGACTCCAGAGACTATACTGTTGCCACCACAGGACCAAAAACAGAAGGAGAGAGAGGTGTGATCCTGTGTTCTTCTGAGTCTGTACTCTGGTATTAACCTTGGACTCAAAGCTGAGTCCACAATGGCTGCTTATGAGGTCCTTATTAGAACAAGCCAGACCAGATCTCAAGAGCTGAGGCAATTTTTCTAGCTCTGTCAGTGCATGCAAAGAGGATGAGACAGGCTTCCCTTCCAGAATGCATAACCCTTCTCTGAACTGTGAGGAGGGGAAGTCCCACAGGGAATTCTAACCAAGGAACAATCCTGCCATTGTGAAGTCACATAACGTTCCACACGGGATGCACAGCACACCTCATTCTGCCTATTTTTATTCTCCCTAAGCAAATATTTCCAGGCTTTTTCTCTTGAAAATTATTACACAATTGCCAGCTGCTGGGATTATACAAATAACTTGATAATAGCAAAGCAATATGCTGTCCAGTGTTCAGTGCCACCACAAATCAACAAAGCAGCCTGGGGTGCCAGTTCTCATTCACGGCCTGCAAACAGAAGCAGCAGCACAAATGAAGGCCACCCACTCTCTCCCAGTTTCAGGAGAACAGAGTAGCAGGCAGTTTGGTCCCAAGATGGATTTTTACTCTTCAACTTCCAAGATGTTCTGTGCACAGGGAGAATGCACAGTCCTGTTCATTAGCAAAATAACTCATCAGTGTGATTCACCAGGGCATCCCTTTCTTTAGCCAAAATTAGTACACTTGATGAGCAGCAATTGGGCTTACAAGTCCTCAAGTTATAAACAAGCTAGCATTTATGAAGTACATAATTTAAAAAATCATGTGAGTGTGTAGACACTCTGTTTATATATACATGAAACAGAGCTTCCTTATAAATTGCAGATTATACACCCTCTGAGTGCAGGGATCGTGTCTTCCTTGCCTGCCACTCACCCTAATGCCTAGCACAATGGGCAGTCAATGAACATTTGCTGAATAAATACATAGGTGTAAAAGGGATTTAAGGGAGAAATATCCCTCTTTGAATTTTGCATATTTTAATTCTGAAAATGCAAAACCAAGGCAAGCAAAGAAATGGTTACGAAAATTTGAAACCCTTAGAAAAGGAAGAGGAGATGGATAAATAGCTAGACTGTGGAAGTCTTCAACACTTACCAAAAAAGCTAATACTTTGTGATCATTACTTCAGCAAGAGAAGCCAGTTCAGTGTGTACAGTGGACATCTGTGGGTTATGCCTGCCCAGAAACCATGACCCCTTCTTTCAGTAACAACTCCTCAATTTTTCTTTAAGGAACTCCACTTTTCTCACTACATGCAGTCTTGGGATTCATAGTTACAGTGTTCTTGGGTATGGGTTTGTGACCGCAGCTGGGCTAGGCTGATTTCTCTCATCCCACCTTGCGAGTATTTCCAAATAGCCCACCCATTAGCAAGGGAGCAGGTTGGTCTTTTCACAGACAGACTAAAGACTTCCCCAGAACTCAGTGTGGAATTTACGTCACTATCCAAGCACTCCCACAGATCTGCTGTTCTGCTCTTTCAGCTCAGCTAAGGCCCTTCTCCTGAATCCTACATTGCAGAGTAGCACAGAGAACTCAAAGCTGGACATGGGGGTTCTGATCACAAATTTGCCACAAGAAATAACTTACCTCCCCTCTTGGGGTCTCAGTATCTCCCTCCCTAGTATTAAGGGGCTGGGATTAAATAACCACAAAGAAGCCTTTTGTGTCGGGTCAATAGAAATTGACCCCTTGAATCCCTGGGCCTTGGCCACACAGAGCTCTCATTGTCAGGGCCAATGAGGCTTGGAGTTTAAAGCAGTTAATCCCTTGGCTGGATGACTCGGACAAAGAGGATTAACCTCAGACAACAGAGTCATCATCCAAATATAGAGCAATCCTAAGCACACACATTAGAGATAGGACGTGCCCCACCTGCTCTTGCAGATTCTGTTCGCTAACCCGTTTGGTGAACTGACAGATGAACTCTGCAGCACTCAAGGCTACAGTGTTAAATTGTCAGGACCCTCTCCATGTTTTCCTACCACCTTTCTCGGTTCTTCAACCCAGGGCATATTGTTTCTTCTTTGAAATATGCAGGTTTCTTTTAGATTTGGTAGTAAATAACCACTGAGCACCTACTATGTGCCAGGGACTGCATTAGATATCAGAGCTACAGTGGTAGCCAAGATGGGACAGTCCCAGCTCTCAGGAAGTTTGCAGTCCAGTGAGAAATCCCCTCTTCCGTGCATGTACCCTGTAAGCACTTGACAAACATCGTCTCTTTCAATGCCCCTCGACAACCCCAGAAAGCAGGTCTTATTATGACCATTTTACATGTGAGGAAACTGAAGCGCTCAGAAGTTAAACAAGTTGCCCAAAGTTATGCAATCTGTTAGTATCAGAGCAAACTTCTTGGTTTAAAAATATTGATTCTACATATTATTCCCATCATTTTGTACAAGTCAGAAACAACAGGAGAAGGAAGGTGAAATATTAAACTTTAGTCTCTTCAGAGTGTATAACTTCTGGAATATTCATCATAGGGAAAAACTGGATGATTAACTCTATACTTTTCTGCATTGAAAAAGCTCCTAGGCAACAGGCAACCCAATAGTCAGCCCGGTTGTAACTTTTTAATCTTTATGTTATTGGGAAAAGCTCTTCTGGATCCTCTGCAACATGTTCTCATAAGCTTATGAGAAATTACTCATTGAGATTTCAGGCTCTATGTTGGGGAAGGTAGGTCAACCAACCCCTTCAACAAACTCTAAGATGTCAGTGGTCTAACATACGCAGAGTTTATTTCTTGCACATGAGACGGCCTCATGCAGGGCCAGCCAGCGGGTGGGAAAAGAGCCTGTAGGAGCACAGGTAGAGACTGCATGGGCCCCTCACACCCATTCTCACTGCACCGGCAGAACTGTCATGCGGCCCCACCCACTAGCAAGGGAGGCAGGGAGGTGTCATTGGTGTGCACAGAAAGAGGAGAAAATGGCTTTGATGAACAGCTTGCCAGTCTCTGCCACAGGCTCCAAAACTGCATATTTATATGGCCACTTCTCAATAAAGAAAATAATTCAAAATTCTTACATAAATGGTGGGGATTATAGATAGGCTTTCCTTTTCTTTTCCCAATTTTCTGGATAATCTGCAATGTGGTTCTAATACCTCCAAAATGATGAGAGAAAGGGGGTAAGGGGGGAAATCCCCTAATTTGTAAGTGTTTGAGCAGTTATGGGTAGAACCATGTGATCCAGGTAACTGCCTGAGAAATAGGGGCAAAGGCAGCTTCTCCAATCCCCCTGCCTCTCCCTCATCTATTTCAAAAACAATAAACAGAACTTTCTGCTCCATTTGTTCTGGGCAACTCTGGTCTAGGGCTTCTTTTTATTTCTTAAATGTTTTCCATGCTCTTTCAGGTCTTTCTGTTCCTTAAAGCATCTCCAAAACATCAATCACTTTCCAAGCCTGCTGTTTTTCTATTTGGATGGATTATCAGTGATCAAGCCCAAATCAAACTTCTGATCCACTCAAGTCACACACAGCCAAGCCTTGCAGCTTAAGCACAGGACAGTGGCTGCCTCACACTCTCAAGACTATTTCAAGGAGTTAAGACAATCAGCTCCTCTGTGTATCCCAGAGGTTCGTATGCCTCTTCCTGCTTGGCACACCTGATGAGAACCTTTAAACCCACAGGAGATTCTAGTGGGTGTCCTGCTACTTCCCACCAAACCTCTCCCCATGGCTCATCTCTCCATCCCTACCCCAGGCTAACAACACCTCAGACCCCCTGTTTTAGCTACACCAGACTGCCTATCATTGCAAAATCAACCATGCCTTTTCAAGATTATGGCTTCTCCTAAAGCTATTCCCTCTTTTGGGAATACCCTTCTCTTTCCCACCCTTCAAGGCTCATGGACAACACCCCCTCCCCCGTCCAGTAGCTCTGCCTGGCCCTCAGCCTTCTCTCCTCCTCCAGCAATAACAACTGATTCTAGCCCTGTGTGCCCACAAACATTCACTCAGTGTACACCTCTATGATACCACCTTCTCACCTTGTATCTAATTATTAATTAAAGAGCTCCCCTATGGCAGAGCCCTAGACAGACTGGCTCTGGAGGCCTTTGCCCTGCACCATCTCAAAGAAGCACAAGAAGGTAGTGTTAGCTCGGAAGCAATTGAATTCATGGAAGCAGAAAGTAGAATGGTGATCACGGGGTGGGGGGAGCGGCTAGGGGGAATAGGAGAAGACAGTTCAAGGTACAAAGCCTCAGTTAGACAGGAGGATGCTTTTTAGATCAGTCGCACAGCATGGTGAATAGAGCTAATAACTGAGTTCTGTACATTTCAATACCACCAAAAGAGTAAATTTCTGATATTCTCATCACAAAAAATGTTAAATATGTGAGATGATGGATATGTCAATCAGCTTAATTTGATCTTTCCATATTGTATTCAAAAATTGTAACACCAGCTTAAACCCCATAACTATATACAGCTCTAATTTGTCAATATATAAAAAAATTTTTAAAAATTTAAGAATCCAGGAACTGACCGGAAGTTCGAGTAAGCCAGAAGAGGCCTCGCCTGTATAGAGGTAACAGGCTGGAAGTAACAGGTCGGCAAACTGGGAGTGACACAGATGAAACTGAGAAACCTGCTAGGACTAAGCCGGCCTCTGACAGCACTCTGTGGTGCCCCGAGATACCACACTTGGGGCCACAGAGGAAGCAGGAGGCCACCAACTCTGTGATAGGAAGACTGGAGCCCAGCACAGCTTCTCTGCTGGAGATGTGGCCAGCACCACCAAAAAAATAAATAACGAGAAAAGTCATCCATCAGCGGGCGTCAGAGGAGGACTTGCCTCAGAACCCCACCTTGTTTTTATACTGCCTCTGACCCTTTTCATCTGCCTCTCCATTGTTCCACTTGAGTTTATTGCTTTCACTTTTAAGCTACTGCTTTTCCAGTGTTTTCTATAGCTTCCCTTTCCTTAATGTTTATCCTTTGCTTAAAAAATAATAGAAGTGCCTGCATTTAATCCATGGACCTTTAAGCAACCACGTGTGGGGTGTGTTCATCCCCTCAGCAGGGTATGAGTGTAACTAAGTTCCTTGAGCCCTCCAGGGTCAAGGTCAGGAGCTCTGGACATGGCCATGACCTCTCCAGCCCCATCCCCCAGGCAGGACTCTGCCACTCTACAGTGCCTTTCCTCTTGCTCAGAGGCTCCCGCGTGCCAGCTGGGCTCCATTCCTCAGTGCCATCTGCTGCACCCCAGATCAGGCCATGGTCAGATTCTGTGCATGGCAGGAGACCAGGGGCTGCAGGCAAAACAAGAGCAGCCTGGGCTGTGGGAGCCAGGCAGGGAAAATCCCAGAGGATTAAAGCCTTTGGAGAAAGCTATTGAGACACCTAACCAGGTTCTCACCTGCCTGGGAAAACTGGCTGTACCGTTTCAGAGGGTTTCTAAGCATAACAATGAAGGAGACCCATACCCAATACTCTCATATGAATTTATGTGGCTGCAGCCCCAGGCTGGGCTCTGATCCACTCTATCATTAATTTATTGTATGACCTTAAATCAGTTATTTCCTTCTCTAATCTCAGATCTCTTCTTTGCCTAATAAGGAGTTTAGATTCCCTGCTTTCTAAGGTCCCTTCAGCTCTAATATCCTATAATTCAATTAAGACCTTCCATTTTCTTGAATTTATTCTAGACCTGAAAAGGAACCTGCCCATGAAATATTAATTAAAACAAAACATGCCCATCCAGAAATAATAATGAACAGATCATTTATCCATGTGTTCTGTTGCTCCTCCTTAGCAGTATGCATTTGCAGGTTTCAGTCATAGAAAAGCCCATGAAAACAGAATTACAAATCACACCTAGCACACCTAGGTGAGTTTTGGAAGCCCAGAGCTCCTGCCGCACACACATCACCTAGGGTTGACGTAGGAAGCATGTCACAGCACCAAGCTGCCAGCTGGAACAATCAACTTCCAGACCCAGACATCTGTGATTCAAGAAGACCTCAAAGGCCTTCTCTTGCATCTGTGCAGACCTGGCAGAGGAAGGAATGATGTTGTTGATCCACTTCTCCAAGGCACTTTGGTCTGTGATTTCTTTTCCCTGGTCTCAGCTTTCTCATCTATAAAATGGACACAGGAGGAAGGATGGGCCTATATGATCTAGCTCCTAAAGAAGTTCAATTCTGAAGGGTTAAACAGTCTCCAGTCAGAGAAGAATTTTCAATTGCATTTTGAGAAAAGAAAGTTAATGCTACTCTTTCCCCTGCCACCCAAGACAGAAGGAAGCACTAAAAACTGAAGAGAAGAGGATGTGGGTAGAACCAGTTTTTACAGAAAACAAGAAGACTTGAGAGGACCACAGGCTTCTATGTGGCAAGCTGAAGGAGGAGCCTGTAGTATGGGTCTTTGTTGCTAGAACATAGGACATTGCTGGGTGAGTTGAAATCAATGGTCAGAACAGCAAGAAAGCTTGGGGCTTTGCTGATGATGTGTCTGGGAGCTCAGAGGGAAAGCTGAGTATACGCTCCTCTATCCAGAACTGCAGCATGGCATGGGGTTAGTGAGGGAAGGAAAACCATCAGCTGCTGAGTACCAACTTGGTGCTGAAGACTAGCTCATCACTGTCACTTACACTCTCATTTCTTTACCAGGCCAGTGAGGGACAACCAGGATAAGGCTTGGCCAACAGAGCAACCACAACAGCATTTACTCTTTCATGTATTTAATAAATACGTATTATACGCCTACTATGTGCCTAGAACAGGAAGAAGAGCAGACTTTTCCAGTAGAAGACTGGGGCAGATTTTGTGGGAGCCATGCCCAAGAACATGATGGGAAAGTTTCTGCATCCACACACTCCAAGTGACTCGAGTTTTCCTCATGGTATTCCAACAAACCATGTGACACTGTGGAACTGAGCTAAAGGGGTTGGCTTATTGCAGAGAACAGAAGGTTGGTTTCCCTGTGAGGCACCTTGAAATCTCTAACCCACAGGCTCATTATTGTCCACTTGTCTCATCTGAACAGCATGGGCCCCACGCAAATAATCGTCTAAATAGTACTGGCAACATGGGATGACAGGTTCTCAATTTTGCCTTCACATAGAATCAATTCCCTCAGCTAATATGGTGATTCCTTAATCAACATCTAGGCCAACATATTTCCTATCTGGGAGCATGAAGGGAACTAAAGAGCATTTGGGTATTACTCCTATCACCATCATCACCACCACTACCGCCATCATCATTTTACAACTGAGGAAACTGAGGCTCAGAGTGATTAAATAACTTGCTCAAGTTTACACAGCTAGAAAGTAGCAAAGCTTGTGTTCAAACTCAGTTGCCTGATTCCCAAGGCCACTGCTCTATCCTATGCCCCACATAGCCAGGCTTAGCATCCTCACATAAAAATGCAGGCCAACTGGCTGTCTCTTTCTCACACTTCCTTCTGAACTGTGGTTCTTTTTTCCACCATGAGCCCACTCTCCATCTCTCTCTCTCTCTCTCTCTCTCTCTCTCTCTCTCTCTCTCTCTCTCTCTCTCTCTCTCTCTCTCTCTTTCTCTCTCTCTCTCTCTCTCTCTCTCACACACACACACAACCACTTTCAATTGCAGTATCTGCTTTTTCTTGTTTCACTCTCCCCTCCTCTCAATATTATTGCAAGTGATACTCACACTCACACATAATCGCACACTCCATGGGGAGAAAGAAAATGGACAGCACCTACAATCTGAGACTGAAGTCATTCCAGCCTCCCCTTTTCCTATAAGGCTACTGCCTATTCCTCTCCTTTTATAAACAGGAACACATTATGCAAAATACTGTAGATGTGGTATTTTTCAACAGGCTGATGACACTCTTATGCTCGTCATTAACTGATATAAATAACTGTCTCCTTTTTTCAGAATTCTTCCTTGCCTCTGCTTCATCTTAAATTAAGAGCAGTACAATAATAACCCAAGAACATCACACCCCTGAATTTCAGCCACCTCTCTCTGGAAGATCTTTTTTTTTTTTTTTTTTGGTTTTTTTTTAGCTATTTTTTGGTTTCCACTTATTCCTCTTTCTTACTTGTCACCACACATTGCTTTCTGTAAGACATAAGCAATTGGGGCCTTCATATTCAAAGTCAGTTTTTAGTCCACAAGATCCACAGTAAGGCTGCTGTGACACTTTGAAAATAAAAGGAATAATTTCAGGGAGTTATACTTTAAGACCCACCATAGCACAGATTTGCAGTCACCTCTAGTAATTAAATGGCTCCATTCACTCATTCAGTAAATATTCATTGAGCCCATACTATGTGCCAGGCAATATTCTGGGCACTGGTGATACAGCAGTGACTTAGCTCACTGAAGGGACAAATAAAGAACATGCTAATGATACTCAAACTTATGTCTCCTTCCTGAACCTCTTCCCTGAACTCAAGACTCTTGTATTCAACTATCTATTTAACATTTCCCGTTTGATGTCCAACTGAACCCCATAACTACTCCTTCTCCAACCCGGTAAAGGACTACTACATCCTGCTCAGGTCAAAATACAAGGCATCATCCTTGACCCATTTTTTTTCCCTCAGGTTCTTAATCTAACTCACCAGCAAATCCTGTCTGTTCTACCATCCAGTGCATCCAGAATTTGGCCACTTCTTGCTATCTCAACTACTATCCGCACTGGTCCAAACCACCATCATGTCTCACGTGGATCATTGCAGTAGCATCCTGATTGCTTTCCTCATGTCCACCCTTGCCACTCTAGAGTCTATTCTAATCTCTAAAGCTCAAGTGGTCATTGTAAAACATAAATCAGAAAGTGACATCCTATGCTCAAAAATCTCCAGTGGCTTCCCAACTTTCTCAAAGTACAGGACAAAGTCCACATCAGGCCCTACAAGACCCTGTATTATCTGGCTCCCAGCTCCCTCCCTGGCCTCATCTCTGCTGTGCTCACCCTGTCTCACTCAGTTCCTTCTAAGTGAGGCTTCTTGCTGTTTCTGGAATATGCCAGTGCCCTGTTGCCTCAGGGCCTCTGCACTTGCTGTTCTCCCTACCTGGAAAGGTATCTTCCCAGATATCCATCTGGCTCACTCTTTCACTTCCTTCTTGTCACCCTGACCACCTTATATAAAGTACCCACCTCCTACTTCACCCTCCCCTTCCACCCCACTCAACCAGGCATTACTCATCCTCCTTTCCCTGCTTGATGTTCCTTAATCACCTGATATTACACATTTACTTATTTATCTATATATTACTTGTGTCCCGCAACTTGAATAAATGCTTCATGACATAGATACTAGGGTTCTTTTACTGCTGTATCCCCTGCCCATAACATGCTTTGCACATAGACAGCACTCAATAAATATTTGGTGAATGAATGACTATCTAGAGACACATACATCTATAGAAGGTCAACCATGGAAACTCAGAAAGAGAGTCACAAGGGCAAGTACAGTCATTGCCTATTCAAGCAGAGTCCAGCAGAAAAAGAGACTTAGCCAATGAGACTCTAAATATTAGGGTTACCGTGGTAGACTGATTGCAAAAGTATCCCAAGTTCTTCCCCTTCCTGTATCCATGCTCTTTGCAAGGTGACCATGAAGCTCCCCCTATCAAGAAGTGGAGTCTATTTCTCTACCCCATCACTCTGGGCTGCCTCACATCTTATTTTGTCAATAAACAAGAATGAAGTGACAGTGTTTCAGCTACAAGCTTAGGCCTCAAGAGGTAACACAAGGTTCCACTTTTCTTGGCCCCCTGCCACTACCAGGTGAACATGCCAGGCTCACCTGCTGGAGGATGAGAGACCACCTGGAGCAGAGCCAAGTCATCCCCGCTGAGGCCTCAGACACTCCAACAGCAGACCGGAATCCCATGAGCAAGCACAGCTGAGATCAACCAAGCACAACTCTGATTGGAAGAACTGCCCAGCTAACCCATAGATAAGTGAGAAAATAATAAATGGCTGTTGTTTTAGGCCTGTAAGTTTGGGGGTGGTTTGTTCTGTAGTCTCATTGGCAAGATCAGCCCTAATGTGTGTGTTCACTCCCTCGGGTAGGTATCTGAGCTGCTTCTCTGAGTAAATGTGCATCAGGAAAACTTCTCCTTGTGATGTGGTTCTCATGACAGGAAGTCTGCAGGAAGAAGGCACACTAGACATGCTACACAGCAGCCGTTGCAAATCAATGGACAGGCGTGCAGGTCAACAAGGTCACTGCAATGTGGTTTAGAGAGACAGATCAGATTTCTAAGCCAGACCTTGGATGGGTAAATTCAGAGACATTAATGTTACCTTCTCAGATAACTTGGGGGACACTCAGCCAGACACCCTGACCTTGACCCAGCTTTACCATATCCTATTTCACAGAAACTTTGAGAAGGTTCTCAGGCATCCAGCCCCATTTCTGTCTATGGAACACACTGCAGTAGCCCTACTGCACCAAGGACAGCTATGTGATGGAGCTATCAAATCCCAAAACCATGCTTTCTCTAGAGGAACAAAGTCTCAACAGGGATGCAAACTGTAACCTTTATATTAAGCCTATAAGGTGGAAGTCTAAAACCAATCTGCCATATGATATTACGCAAATGCATTCCATGGTACATTGAAGGTCAGTGTATTTCCAGATGATCCCAAAACTTTCCCATGGCCATAGAAACTCTTCTCATTCTCAAAGAAAAAAGAATAACTAGCAAGGACAATACCAGCTGGACTAGTCCCTAAAGATGGCCCTTTCTTTCATTGTGGGAGAAAGGAAACAAAGACACGTAATACTAAGGTTCAAAAAAAGCACAAATGCAGTCTCCAATCCATATGAAAGAAACCTGAACACTGTGCTGCACGGACTCCCTCATTCCTGTGCTTCCTGTCACCTTGCAAAGATTTATGCCTTCAGCTTGCTGCATTCTTCTGCGCTTTGAGGGACCACAGGCACCTGTGCCTACCAACCAACCTTTCTTCTAAACATAGAGCTTAGGATTTTAGCCAATGCCTGAACAAGAACAGCACATATATCTTAGCAACAAATATAAATCGAGGCTTGTCGTGTTACCCCTCTGACCTCAACTCCTACTGCCATCCCCCTCACTCACTCAGCCACAGCCCCCCTGGCCTCCATTCTGGTTCTCCTTATGGACATACCTCTCTCCTGCCTCAGGGTTTTGCAGGTCCTGTTCCTCTGCCCAGGATGCCTGGTTTCCTCCCTCATGTCCCCAGGGGTCTGGTTGAATGTCACTTACCACCAAAGCCTTCTCTGACCAAGCTGCACTAAAAAAATAGTGCCCAAGCCCCACCCCCTCCCCCAGCAGCACTCTGCGTTCTTCTTACCTGCTTTGTTTTTTTCCATCGCAATGTCTCATC
Organism: Cynocephalus volans; assembly: GCF_027409185.1. Classification (NCBI taxonomy): domain Eukaryota; kingdom Metazoa; phylum Chordata; class Mammalia; order Dermoptera; family Cynocephalidae; genus Cynocephalus; species Cynocephalus volans. Next base: position 52,032,485 of record NC_084462.1, read on the forward strand.
TGCTAATACACTATATATGTACTTATTTATTTGCAGATTATCTCACACACATGCACACACACACAAAGTTCCTTGAGGGTAGGGCTTTATATTGTTTAATTCTGTAATCCCCACACATAAAGCAGTGCCTGCTGCATAGGAGGAGCTCAATGAATAAACTGCCATTTCTTGAGCACCTACTTTGTGCCACTCAATAACAATGAACAAAATATTTTACGTAATTATTATAACACCCAATTGTTGTCTTCGTCTCACAGATCCAAAAGCCAAAGCTCAAAGAGAAGCCACATAACTTGCCCAAGCCACTCACTCCCCTAGGGCTGTTTGAGCATCAAAGCCCACTTTGATTTCCCTGCAGTGTGCCAGGCTGCTTGTCAAATACCTTAATGATGGTTTAGGTGACAAAGTGTATGTAACAGACGTCCTTGGAAAACACACAGAACACAAGAGCTCTTGATTCTATCATTTTTCATCACCCACCACAGCTCCTGTCCAGGAAGAAAATCCCTGAGATTGGATTTTCATCTCCACTGATGGTAGCTGCTTCAGCTTTCCTTTTTTCCACCCATTTAGGGGACAATCAAAGTCAGAGTTCTTTGGGGTTTTTTGTTTATTTGTTTGTTTTTACCAGGCTTGGACAAGAACAGACAGGGCAAGGACCCAGGGGAAGGAAAGCCGTTCATCTGCCCTGAAACTTCTGCAGAATTTGCAGAGTCCCTGCCTTTGTAAAATGCTGCTTGAAAAACCTTCATAAATTTAAAATTTAGAAAGACCATCCAGTAAAAAATAAAAAGCCCGACTGCACCAGGCGTGTTCCTCCCTTGGTATCAGCCTGTGTCTACTAGGGTCTAGTCACGTACTGCAAACTCTGGCCCTGCTGTGACTTGTAGGGTTCTGTCCATCCAGTGGCAGTGATGGTGATGGGGTGGGAGAGTGATATGGGTCACTCACTGACCAAGAGACCAAGACAGGGACCCAGTCCCTGCTGAAATCCCTGTAATGCCTAATCCATAAGGGCTTCATTTAAAAAATATTTAATCACTGCCACGATTAACCCTCTGCTGCCACAGCTCTTTCCCACCATATCATATCCCTTTATTACAGGTATTTTTCTCCTCCCACCAGGGGTGAGCTTCTGGGGAACTAGGATTTTGTTTTCATTATCTCTGCATCCCCAAGGATTAATTCCGCCTCTGACACAAGCTGCACAGGGAGTATTTGCTGACTCAAGAAAGATGCAGAATGAACCTTCACTGTATCTCTGGAACAACTGGAGCAAGCGGGACAAGTCACCTCTTCTGGAGAGGGCAGAAGCAGAAACATTAAGTGTAGACCAGAACGACGGCTGAGCTGGCTACAATGCCCAGTTCTCCGCCATACACACACCTCTCATTCCTCACCTGCCACTCCCTGAGCCCCACAGACACCCACATTCACCTCTCGAACGGGCTTAGAAAACGAGCAAGCATCCCCCAGGCCCCACCCCACCCGGACTGCTCTTTATCAGAGCCCAAGACACCGATGTTAAGTTACCTTTAACCGGAGCTAGTTTACATCTGCGATTCCTGGATAAGGGGTCGTGTTTTATCAGCCCAGCGCAACCCTGGACAGCACCCGTCTGCGGAAGAACCAGCAGTACCTCGCTCCTCCCCAGCCAAACGCATTTGCTCGCCCATCCCTGCAAAACAAATCCTGTTCCTTTCCTTGTGCTAAAACCTATCTGTAAACAGATCCTCTGTGTCCATAAGAAACGGCTCCCACTCCCGCGGAAGGCGCCCCCCACATTCAGAAACACACTCACAAACCCCAACCCAGAGCCACAAGGCGTAAGAATGTTTTTAAAACGTTCTTTAAGAACAACAACAACAACAACAAAAATCCATCTAGTAAGAATAAAATTGAAACTAAAAGCGGTGGCTGGGAAGCTTATGGAAACCGAGCTATACAGGCCAGTAGCCTAAGTTGCAAAACTATTTATGGCGCTAATAGTTCACACAGGATTTAAAAACAGCCCTTGGGGAGGCCACCTTCAAAGAAGGGCGCAGCCGCCGGCAGCAGCGGGCAAGTCCTTGCTTTTCTGCGCCCGCTTTGCAAGACTCTCCCCGTCTTTTCTGCGATTTACTATAAACCGTACTCCGCGGTACCTGCGTGTGTGTTTCAGCCCGGCAGAAGAGCCCGGGAGCCCTGGCGCGCGGGGTCCGTGCCCAGGTCGGGTCCGCGCTCGCCGCAGCCAGCAGCGCCGTCCGCTCCTGGGGTGGGAGATCCGCAGGGGGCGGCCTCCGAGCGCCGGGGAAGCGGCGTCCGCCCGGGCAGCCCCGCCGGCAGCTCGGGCTAAGGCGGCGCTGGAGCTATCGCGGCAGAGGCAGGCGCCCGCGGGTGTCACACCTGCATCACCGCGCCCACGCCGCCGCCGCAGCGACGCGCCCCCGCCCCGCTGAGCATCCAGGGCCGGTGGCTCCCGGGTCCTCTCTTCTGCAGGATCAGGTCCTCCTCACCCTCTTTCTTCCCGGGTCCGGCATTTAAAAGTATTCGGTGCGGGCAGCTCTTTACTCCTAAATCCCCTTCTAATTCAAGGAGGGGTGTTCGGGATAGATGAGAGGGACCCGAGCTCTCTGGATTTGCAGACTAATAGTTGTTAAACTTCCTGTTCCGCGAGTCGTGCACCCGGCTGACTAGGGTCGTCTGGCTCCGTCCACCCCGCCCAGGCCGTGGGGGCGCTGTCGACTCCACACGCCCCTTCACCGACTCTAAACTAGGAGACTTCAGAGGACAGGACTCAAATTCCTGGGAAGGGGAATCCCTCTGATTATGCCATCCCCATAGTACCTTAAATAACGGATGCGGTTAAATCGCTCTGTCCATGCTACCGCATCAGCAACTGGAAGAACTCACTTGGCCAGTGGGGGGAGGAGGAAAACTCGGAGGGCTTGATGCATTCGACAAAGCCCTTCATCTGTCTCCCTCCTTCTGTCGCCCCCCAAGTCCACCCACATAAAAAGTTCAGCAAATTCAACTGCCAGCGCTCACCCAGCATTGAAAGACTCTTGCTGGGCGCATAGGTCTCCTTCTAGGAGGAAACGGGGGACAGCTAATTAATTCTGGAAAGTCGGGGGCAAAATTAACATAAGGGCGCAAGTGCCTGGCCTCCTCTAGGATCCGGAACGACGTTCCTTTCCTAGTAGTGCTAAGTGGAGGCAAGTCTTGAAAGGCTCTGCCCTCCTCCCCATCCAGCACACCCCGCCGTGGCGAGGTCTTCAGTCCTGCCACCTCGCAGCCTCACCCCTCCACCCTCGTCTTTTGTACTCCAGCCATACCAAACGTTACTTCCTCGGACATGCCTCACTGTCTCATCTGCAGACCTTGGCACCTACTGTTCCCTCTGCCTGGAAAGTTCTCTTCCTCCCAACTCTCTGACCCTGCCTAACGCCTTATGCTTCTCAGTTGAGCCATCCGTTCCTCAAGGAAGTCTTCTCCCCTCCCTGAAATACCTGAATTCTCCCTGCTCCGTGTCCCTAAAGCCAACACACCTCTGCCAAAGCACTCAACACGTTACTGAAGTCAGTTGTCTAACGTCTGTCTTCCTCACAAGAACGTAAGCTGTAGAAAAGCATGTCACTGTTGTTTGCTACGTATGGACAGGGCGTACAGCATCTACAGTGTCTGCTCGATATGTATTACTACAGCCACCATCCGGACTAAGATAGCAAACAGTTCATGCATCCAGAGGTTTCTTTATACTCCTTCCCCAGCAATACACTCATCCCCACAATGTAACCACTGTTCTGACCCCTTTCAGTGTCAATTAGTATTACCTGTTCTTGAACTATACATGAAGAGTCACAGAGTCTGTACTCTTGCGTATGGCTTCCTTTACTCTTTTAGTCTGTGAGATTCATTCCTATCATTACATATACGTAATCAGTAGGTCATTCTTTTTTATTGATGTATAGTACTCCATTGCCTTAATATAACACAATTCATTTATCCATTTTCTTGTGGGTAGACATTTGGGTTGCTTCTACTTTTTAGCTGTTAACAAATAAAGCTGCTGTGAACATTTGACAGACATATGCACTCTTTTCTCTTGAGTATGTACTAGGAGTAGAATTGCTGGGTCACAGGGTAAGTGCATATTTTGCTTTAGTAGATACTACCAAACAGCTTTCCAAAGCAGTTGTACCAATTTACAGTCCCACCTGCAATATCTGAGAATTCCATATGTTCTACTTCTTTGCCGCAATTTGGCATTGTCAGTTTTTTTAGTTTAGCCATTCTTGTGGTTGCGTAGTGGTATTCCAATGTATTTTAATTTGCATTTCCTTGTTGATTAATGATGTTGACCAACTTTTCATATGCTTATTGGTCATTTTGATATCCTTTTATGAGGTGTCATTTCAACTTTTTTAACAATTTATTGGGGTTTTTGTCTTTTTCTCATTGGTCTGTAGGTACTTTATTTCTTTTAGATGTGAATCTTTGGTTGGATATATGCAATCTTAATATCTTCTCCCCGTTTTAGGTTTTTTATTCTCTTAATTTTAATGAAACACAACTTATCATTTTTGCGTGTGATTAAAAGATTAATCGTATGACTTTTTTGTGTGTTCTGTTTAAGAGATCATTACCTACCACATGGTCAGGAACCTATTGTCCGTTGTTTCTTTCTACAAGACTTTTTGTTTACCCTTCACATTTCAGTTTATCTTCTATTCATGTATGGCATGAAGTAGGTTCAAAGTTAGTTTTTTTTACATAGATAGCCAGATGCTCCAAAACCATTATGAAAAAGGCCATTCTTTACTAATTACCTTGCCATAGCACCTTTGTTGTAAACTGAGTGACCATCTATATGTGGATCTAATTCTAGACTTTCCATTCTATTTTATTGATCTATGTGCATGTCCTTGTGCCAACACTACACTGTCTTAGTTAGTTCACTTTTGTTGTAAGTTTTGAAATCTGATAATATTTGTCCACCAACTATGTTCTTCTTCAAAGCTGTCTTGGCTCTTTTAGGTCTTTAGCTTTTCCACATGAATTTTAGAATCAACTTGTCAAATTATATATACACAAACCTTGATCCAATTTTGATTAGAATTGCTTTAAGTCTATAAATCAATTTGGTGAAATTCAGCACCTTAACAATAATATCTTCCAATCATTTTACATTGTATGTCTCTCTTTTTATTGTGGTCTTCTTTAATTTCTCTTAGTAATATCTTATAGATTTCAGTGGATAGAACTTGCACATATTTTGTTGTGTTACGCTTAAGTATCTGATATTTTTATTCTATTGTAAATGGTACTTTAACTTCATTTTCCAATTATTTATTACTAGTATAGCAAAATGAAACTAATTTTTATATTGACCTTATTCTAGTATCAAAATAAAATTGATTTCAATATATTTTCCTCATCTCCTGTATCCTTATATAATTGCTAAATTCACGTATTAATTTTAATAGTTTGTATGTAATTTCATATTTTAAGGTACATAATATATGTGAATAAAGACAATTTTACTTTTTTTTCTCCAGTGTTTATATCTTCTGTATAGACTTTTCCTGCCTTATTGCTTTGACTAGGGACCTCTCATACACTGTTGAATAAAAGTGATGACACTGGACATCATTGTCTTATTCTCAAATTCAGGGAGGGAACTAAAACTGTTATGTGTGATGTTAATCGTAAAAGTGGTGACAATGAACAGTCGTCTTATTCATAACTTCGGAGGAAAAATATTCTTACTATTAAATATGATGCTAGCCTTGTGTATTAGTCTGTTTCTGTTACTTATAACAAAATACCTGGAACTAGGTGATTTATAAAGAAAACAAAATTTATTGCTTACAGTTTCTGAGACTGGGAAGTTCAAAATCCAGGGAACACATCTGGTAAGAGTCTTGGTGGTAGTGACAGTGAACCAGAGGTCTCACGTGGCAGAAAATGGTAGAACAGAGAGAGTCTAACCTCTCATGTGTTCTTCTTTTAAAACCCTCAGAAGCATGCCCTCCCCTGACCACTAACCATTATTAATTTATTCACTACATCATTGTCCTACAGTCTAATCACCTCTTTAAGGCCCCACCTTTCAATTACCATAACAGGATTTCCCACCCTCAATAGTTACAGTGGGGATTTAAGCTTCAGTGAGGTTGGGGGTGGGGGGCATCCAATCTACAGCACCATGGGTGCATAAGGGGGAAAAAATATTTTTCTTCTATCCTTCTAAATTCCCAGCTGGGACCCCTGTAACAAAAGGCAGATTAACAAGAGAAAAATAAGTATATTAACACATGTATCTCATATATACATGGGAGATACCCAGGGAAGGAGTAATGCTCACAGAGATGGCTTAAAACTACAGCTTATATAGCATCTTCAACAAAGAACAATAAATTTTTAGGGACATGACAAAATGAAGGAAAAGGACCTTGAGTTTCTAGGGGTGGTAAATTATGGGAAAGTGAACATATGTGAAAATAATGGTAGACAAAAGCTAGATAGTAAAGTTTGCTGTACAGATTCCTCTGATGCTATCTTCAGGTTAATAAGTGTCTAAAGCGATCTCCGTCTGGTGATTAACTTTGTCCTTCCTGATAGAGGGGGAAGAAAGACTCCCTTGTAATTTTATGTCCTGCTTTTAGAAAAATAGGGACAGAGCAGAGAGCTTTTCTTGTATCTGCTTCTTCTCTATTGCCTTTAGCTCAAAATAATCCTTGTGCTGAAGTGGTACATCTGGGGGTGGCATAGTCTCCTTCTCTTCAGTGTTTTGGTTTTTTGATGTTTCTTTGTTTTTAACTTTATCAGATTAAAGCAATTTCCTTCTTCTGGTATTTTGCTGAAAAGTATATAATAAATGTGTGCTGAATTTTGTCAACTTTTTTGTATCTATTGAAATGACCATATGTTTTTTCTCTTTTATTTGTTCTATATGGAGAATTACATTGCTTGACTTTTGAATGTTAAACCAACTTACATCTCTCAAATAAGCCTCATTTGGTCTTGATGTAGTATTTTTTTAATTATCATTGCATTTGATTTGATAATATTTTGTCTAATATTTTTGTGTCTGTGTTCATAAGAGATGTTAGCTTGTAATATTTCTTTTATAATATCCCTGGTCAAGTTTTTGTATTAGGAGGTTCTGGCCTGATAAAATAAGCTGAGTAGTATTTTCTCACTTATATTTTCTGGAATAGTTTGTGTAGATAGGTATTCATTCTTTCATAAAGGTTTGAAAATTAAATCAGTATATCTCCTCTGTTTTTACAGTGCAACTCTAAATAATTGCAGTTTACCTTAAATTAATACTCTTATAACTTCCCAAACAATGCAAAATCCTTGCAAAAATTTAACTCCATTTTAACTCTTCCTGACCTCTGTGCTACTGTTTTCACATATTTTATTCACGTATATGTTATAAACCTCTAAACAGTCAATATCCTTCTATATTGTACCATATATTTCCCATTTCTGGTGGTCTTCATATGTGCAAGTTCTATGTTTACATCAAAGATCTTTCTACTTCAGCCTGCACGACTCTGTAGTATTTCTTGTACAGCAGGTCTACTAAAGACTAATTCGCTCAGCTTTTGTTTGACTTAAAATGTCTTTTATTTCACCTTTATTTTTGAAGGATATTTTTCACGGTGTATGAATTTGTAGATGGAAGTCTTTTTTCATTCAACATTCTAAAGATGTCATTTTATTGTATTCTTGCTTTCATATTTTCAGTTCAAAAGTATGCTGTTGGTTTGTTATTTGTTCTTTAAAAATAACTTCTTTTTTCCTTTTGCTGCTTTTAGTATTTTTCTCTTTATCTTTTCTTTCAGAAGTGTAATTCATGTGTTCCTGAAGGGATTTAGAATGTGTCAATTCAAAATATGCCATTTAGGCATATTGATTATTTTGGGGTTTTTTGTTTGTTTGTTTTGTTTTGTTTTTCTTAATTTTATTTTGTCGATATACAATGTGGTTGATTATTGTGGCCCATCACCGAAACCTCCCTCCCTCCTCCCTCTCCCCCCTCCCACCCAACAATGTCCTTTCTGTTTGCTTGTCATATCAAGTTCAAGGAATAATACTTGTTATGTCTCCCCCTCCCCCGGTTTTATTTTGTGTGTGTGTGTGAATTTATTTATTTATTTTTAGCTCCCACCAATAAGTGAGAACATGTGGTATTTCTCTTTCTGTGCCTGACTTGTTTCACTTAATATAATTCTCTCGAGGTCCATCCATGTTGTTGCAAATGGCAGTATTTCATTCGTTTTTATAGCTGAGTAGTATTCCATTGTGTAGATGTACCACATTTTCCATATCCACTCATTCGATGATGGACATTTGGGCTGGTTCCAACTCTTGGCTATTGTAAAGAGTGCTGCGATGAACATTGGGGAACAGGTATACCTTCGACTTGATGATTTCCATTCCTCTGGGTATATTCCCAGCAGTGGGATAGCTGGGTCATATGGCAGATCTATCTGCAATTGTTTGAGGAACCTCCATACAATTTTCCATAGAGGCTGCACCATTTTGCAGTCCCACCAACAATGTATGAGAGTTCCTTTTTCTCCGCAACCTCGCCAGCATTTATCGTTCAGAGTCTTTTGGATTTTAGCCACCCTAACTGGGGTTAGATGGTATCTCAATGTGGTTTTGATTTGCATTTCCCGGATGCTGAGTGATGTTGAGCATTTGTTCATATGTCTGTTGGCCATTTGTATATCTTCCTTAGAGAAATGCCTACTTAGTTCTTTTGCTCATTTTTTAATTGGGTTGCTTGTTTTCTTCTTGTAAAGTTGTTTGAGTTCCTTATATATTCTGGATATTAATCCTTTGTCAGATGCATATTTTGCAAATATATTCTCCCACTCTGTTGGTTGTCTTTTAACTCTGTTAATTGTTTCTTTTGCTGTGCAGAAGCTTTTTAGTTTGATATAATCCCATTTGTTTATTTTTCCTTTGGTTGCCCATGCTTTTCGGGTCATATTCATGAAGTCTCTGTTCAGTCCTATTTCCTGAAGTGTCCTCCTATGTTTTCTTTAAGAAGTTTTATTGTTTCAGGGTGTATATTTAATTCTTTAATCCATTTTGAGTTGACTTTAGTGTATGGTGAAAAGTGTGGATCTAGTTTCATTTTCCTGCATATTGATATCCAGTTCTCCCAGCACCATTTGCTAAAGAGGCAGTCTCTTCCCCAGTGTATAGGCTTGGTGCCTTTGTCAAAGATCAGATAGCTGTAGGTGTGTGGGTTGACTTCTGGATTCTCTATTCTATTCCATTGATCAGTGTGTCTGTTTTTATGCCAGTATCGTACTGTTTTGGTCATTATCGCTTTGTAGTATAGTTTAAAGTCAGGTAGTGTTATGCCTCCAGCTTTATTTTTTTTGCTCAACATTGCTTTGCCTATGCATGGTCTTTTGTTATTCCATATAGATGTCTGGATAGTTCTTTCCATTTCTGAGAAAAATGTCTTTGGAATTTTGATGGGGATTGCATTGAATTTGTATATCACTTTGGGTAGTATGGACATTTTCACTATGTTGATTCTTCCAATCCAAGAGCATGGGATATCTTTCCATCTTCTTGTATCCTCTCTAATTTCTCTCAGCAGTGGTTTGTAGTTCTCATTATAGAGATTTTTCACATCCTTGGCTAACTCAATTCCTAAGTATTTTATTTTTTTGGTGGCTATTGTAAATGGGCAGGCTTTCTTGATTTCTCTTTCTGCGTGTTCACTATTGGAGAATAGAAATGCTACTGATTTTTGTGTGTTGATTTTGTATCCTGCTACTGTGCTGAAGTCATTTATCACCTCCAAGAGTTTTTTGTAGAGGCTTTAGGCTGTTCGATATATAGGATCATGTCATCTGCAAACAGGGACAGTTTGACTTCATCTTTTCCAATCTGGAGGCCCTTTATTTCCTTCTCTTCTCTGATTGCTCTGGCTAGTACTTCCAACACTATGTTGAATAGGAGTGGTGAGAGTGGGCATCCTTGTCTAGTTCCTGTTCTTAAAGGAAAAGCTTTCAGCTTTTCCCCATTCAGGATGATATTGGCAGTGGGTTTATCATATATGGCTTTAATTATGTTGAGATACTTTCCATTATACCTAACTTATAGAGGGTCTTTGTCATGAATGAGTGTTGAATTTTATCAAATGCTTTTTCAGCATCTATAGAGATGATAATATGGTCTTTGTGTTTGATTTTATTAATATGGTGTATCACATTTATTGATTTGCGTATGTTGAACCAACCTTGCATCCCTGGGATGAATCCCACTTGATCGTGGTGAATAATTTTACATATGTGTTGCTGTATTCTGTTTGCTAGTATTTTGGTGAGGATTTTTGCATCTATATTCATCAAGGATATCAGCCTGTAGTTTTCTATTTCGGTTATATCTTTACCTGGTTTTGGTATCAGGATGATGTTTGCTTCATAGAAAGAGTTCGGGAGACTTGCGTCTGTTTCAATCTTTTGGAATAGTTTGTAAAGAATCGGTGTTGATTCCTCTTTGAATGTTTGGTAAATTCTCCTGTGAATCCATCTGATCCTGGGCTTTTCTTTGTTGGGAGCTTTCTGATAACAGCTTCAATCTCCTTTATTGTTATTGGTCTGTTCAGATTTTCTACATCTTCATGGCTCAGTTTTGGGAGCTTGTGTGTCCAGAAATTTATCCATTTCCTCCAGATTTTCAAACTCGTTGGTGTATAGTTGTTAATAGTAGTCTCGAATGATTCCTTGTATTTCAGATGAATCAGTTGTAATATCGCCTTTTTCATTTCTAATTTTTGTTATTTGAGTCTTCTCTCTTCTTTTTTTTGTTAGCCATGCTAATGGTTTGTCAATTTTATTTATCTTTTCAAAAAACCAACTTTTTGATTCGTTGATCTTTTGTATTGTTTCTTGGGTATCAATTTCATTCAGTTCTGCTCTTATCTTAATGATTTCTTTCCATCTGCTAATTTTAGGTTTGGATTGTTCTTGTTTTTCTAGTTCTTTAAGGTGAAGTGTTAGGTTGTTCACTTGCCATCTTTCCATTCTTCTGAGGTGAGAATTTAATGCAATAAATTTCCCCCTCAGTACTGCTTTTGCAGTATCCCACAGGTTTTGGTATGATGTATCACTGTTTTCATTAGTTTCAATAAATTTTTTGATTTCCTGCTTGATTTCTTCTTGGACCCATATGTCATTAAGTAGAATGCTGTTTAATTTCCATGTGTTTGTATAGTTTCCAGAGTTTCATTTGTTATTGATTTCTAGTTTTAATCCATTGTGGTCTGAGAAAATACATGGAATAATTCCAATTTTTTTGAATTTATTGAGACTTGATTTGTGACCTAATATGTGATCTATCCTGGAGAATGATCCATGTGCTGATGAGAAGAATGAATATTCTGAGCTTGTTGGGTGGAATGTTCTGTAGATATCTGCCAATTCCAATTGGTCTAGAGTCTTGTTTAGATCTTGTGTTTCTCTACTGATTCTTTGCCTAGATGATCTGTCCAATATTGACAGTGGGGTGTTCAGGTCCCCTGCTATTATGATATTAGTGTTTATTTCCTTCTTTAGGTCTAATAGAGTTTGTTTTATAAATCTGGCTGCTCCAACATTGGGTGCATACATATTTATGATTGTTATGTCTTCTTGATGGATCAATCCTTTTATCATTATGTAGTGTCCCTCATTGTCTCTTTTTATGGTTTTTAGTTTAAAGTCTATTTTGTCAGATATAAGAATAGCTACTCCAGCTCGTTTTTCTTTTCTGTTTGCATGGTAAATCTTTTTCCATCCTTTCACTCTTAGTCTATGTGAGTCTTTATGGGTGAGGTGGGTCTCTTGAAGGCAGCATATAGTTGGGTCCTCCTTTTTAATCCAGTCAGCCAGTCTGTGTCTTTTGATTGGGGAATTTAAGCCTTTTACATTAAGAGTTGTTATTGAAAAATGTTGATTTATTCCTAGCATTTTTTTGATTGTTGTTTTGTTGTCTTAGGTGTCTTTTGTTCCTTGCTTTCTGATTTACTGTTTGTTTTCTGTGTTTGTTGGTTCCTTAGGTTGTAGATAGCCTTTTTGTTTGTTTGTTTTCTCCTCATGAATGCCATTTTTATTATACTAGTGGGTTTTGATTTTTCTTGGGTTTTTATGGCAGTGGTAGTTATTTTTCAGGAACCAAACCCAGTACTCCCTTGAGAATTTCTTTTAAGGGTGGTCGTGTGGTGGTGAACTCCCACAGTTTTTGTTTGTCTGAGAAATATACTATTTGCCCTTCATTTCAGAAGGATAACCTTGCAGGGTAAAGTATTTTCGGCTGATAATCTCTGTCTTTTAGTATTTTGAATATATCATCCCATTCCTTTTTAGCTTTTAGGGTTTGTGATGAAAAGTCTGATGTTAGCCTGATTGGGGCTCCCTTATAGGTGATTTGATGCTTCCCTCTTGCAGCTTTTAACATTCTCTCTTTGTCTTTGAGTTTTGCCAGTTTGACTATAACATGTCTTGGAGAAGACCTTTTTGGGTTGAATACGTTTGGAGATCGTTGAGCTTCCTGGATCTGAAGATCTGTGATTTTTCCTATACCTGGGAAGTTTTCTGCCACTATTTTGTTGAATATGTTTTCAATGCAATCTCCTTTTTCCTCCCCTTCTGGAATACCCATGACTTGGATATTTGAGCACTTAAGGTTGTCTGATATCTCTCTCAGATTTTCTTCAATGCCTTTGATTCTTTTTTCTTTTTTTTTTTTTTTTTTTGTCTGCTTGTGTTATTTCAAACAGCCCATCTTCAAGTTCAGAGGTTCTCTCTTCAACTTCGACAAGCCTGTTGGTTAAGCTCTCTGTTGTGTTTTTTATTTCGCTCAATAACTTCTTCAGTTTGGCAAGTTCTGCTACATTTTTTTTCAGGGCATTGATTTCCTTGTACATTTCCTCTTTCAGATCCTGTATACTTTTCCTCATTTCATCATGATGTCTGGCTGAGTTTTCTTGTATCTCATTCAGTTTCCTTAGAATTATCACTCAAAATTCCTTGTCAGTCATTTCAAGGGCTTCTTGTTCTATAGGATCTAGAGCTTGAGATTTATTATCTTTTGGTGGTGTACTTTCTTGATTTTTTGTATTTCTGGTATCTTTTCTTTGATGTTTATTCATTGTGGCAGGGGGTTTCACAGTCCACAGGTTTGACACTATTGACTAAGATGTTGCTGTGGTTGCCAATTTGGTATTGCTACCTCAGTGACTCCCTGTTCCGTGCGCTCTGGTCCTGGTTGCTGGTATGCACCGAGGCACCGCAGAGCGTGTGGTCTCTGCAGAGCTCCCCTTCCCCTGCAGGATGTCTCCCTGCTCTGTGCGTGCTAGGCCGGGCTTGGGATGGAGCCGGGTGGCGGTGGTGAAGCCTACCTGCTGCTGGATTGCGCGGCAACAGCGTGGACCCTGTGGAGTTCCCGCCTCCCCTGCCGGACGTCTCCCCGCTCTGTGTGCACTGGGCTGGGCTGGGAATGAAGTGATTATTTTGAGCTAAAAAAAAAAAAAAATGTACCTCCCTCTCAACTGCCTAAAATATTTTTTTCCTTTTGTAAGGAAATTTGATTTATGAAGAAATTTTTCATTAGTGAAGGTATCTGTACCAGGAAGAGAGATAGTCCGAGCTTTACCACCTTGGACACTTTTATCTGCATAAGAAGGTAACCTTTATTCACTGTACGTTTCCTCCCCTCACCTTCCCATAATTTGTCTCCACTACCCTCCAGATGCCCATACCTCTATTTCTGTCTGTATCTCAGTATGATATATGTCTCAATCATTTTGTCACTTCCTTGAGTCTCATATTTGTAGGTCCTCTGTGCATATGTAATTAAAATTGTCTTTCTCCTGTTAATGTGTCTTTTGTCAACTTAATTTTTAGAACAGCCAAAACTTTTTCAACCTGTAAAAGTAGAAGGAAGCATTTTTTCTCCCCTACATTTCTACATATTGTTTTCTTTGTATTTATCCTGATTTTGGTTCTCTGAACATCTTGAATTTGTGGGCTGATGTCTTTTATAAGTTTTAGAAAAGTCTCAGCCTTTATTTTTTCAAAGGTTGTTTCTGCCCTGTTTTTTCTCTCCCATGCTTTTGGCTTGAGAGGGAGCACATATGTTATACATAATTAAACCATTTTGTTATTGCCCCTCGTGTCTCTTACATTCTGTTCTTTCTATTCCTTTTTTACCTTTGTTGTGCTTTAGCTGAATATTTTCTATTGACCTTTCTTTGAGGTCGCTAGACTTGTTTTCTGCTATGACAAGTTTGCTGTTAAACCCATCCAATGATTATTTAAGTCTAAATACTATGTTTTCAAATGTTCATTTGATTATTTTACATGGGCTTTGTTCAAATTTTCTGTGTTTATAGCCATTCTGTACATTCCTTTCTCTATTTTCTATAGCATACTTGTAATAAAATCTACTAACTTCTATGCGTGGATAATTTTGTTTGTTTTATTGTCTTTTCTTTTCTCTTGATTATTAATAAAAATTTTCCTGTTTATTCACATATGTCTTGATTATTTTTTTTAATTATATGCCAAGACACTGCGTGTAAAGGAACCACAGAAAACTGAAGTTGATGCTGTTTTCCTCCAAAGATGGTTCATCTTGTCCCCTGTTAGGCAGATAAGATGAGGGGTGGATCACCTTGATGCATTCAGGAATTAATCTTCCAAGAAGCCGGATAGTAGTTTTATATAGATTCATTTCACCTCTGTTTTTATGTGTCTCAAGGATACGATCTGTCTGTGTTTGTCATGGGACACTCCCTCCAGGGAGGATTTTTCTCCCAAGCATTGTGAGACTGCAGAATATTTCATTCTGTCTTTCCAGTCCAGTACCCAGCCTCTCATATCCCTCAATTTAGCATTCAGCCAATACCCTATCAGGCAAAACGTCTGCACATTTGGGGTTTCTCTAGATCTTAAACCAGCATACCAAGCCATCTGTTGCTAAAGCTCCACCAGTTTCTCTTCCCCTAGCATAGGCCCTTTCCCTGTAGCAAACCTGATCCTCAACACACACTCAGACTCAGCAAATCTCCATAAGAAAGGAAAGAATAATCTCAGCTCACCTTGGAAGAGCTTCCTCTCTTTGGAATGTCTGTTTATCTGGTTCTTTTTGTTTTCACTGCCCTCTGATACCTTTCAAAATATGATTTCTATAATTTATACATTTTTTTTTCCGAGTTGCTACACAAGATTAATGATTTGCTACTACCTATTAAATCTTACCGGGAATCAGAATTTGCTAACTCTTTTAATCCTCTTAACATTTTTATTAGTTAGGTACCACTTTCAGACATATTATGTAACTTGCCAAAAATTATTGATAGTAAATAATGAAGCCAGGAGATGAACCTAAGCTATCTCATTCTAAAACTCAGGATGGTAATGACCATTACGAGCCATTGCCTCCAATGGGTGATAATATCCTTTTCTAATAGGTAAAGAAAGGCTAATTCTGGTTTCTAACTGAAAATCTGAAGGGAAGATCTTTTTTTTTTTTTTTTTTTTTTAAAGGTGACCGGTAAGGGGGTCTCAACCCTTGGCTTGGTGTTGTCAGCACCACGCTCAGCCAATGAGCTAACCGGCCATCCCTATATAGGATCCGAACCCGTGGCCTTGGTGTTATCAGCACCGCACTCTCATGAGTGAGCCACGGGCCGGCCCGAGAAGATCATTTTTAAAACATTCTTTTGAGCTGTGCTTTGAGTCACATATGTAAATAAATTAGTTTAAATTCAAGGCTCCTCTCTCACCAAAATTTTTCGGTAGAAATTAAATTACCTTTTTCTGTCTTCCAAGACCCAAAGGACAAATCTTACTTAATCAAGAGCCATTTTTGTTCCTATTTTCTTCAATAAACATTCTTTCCACAGCATGTTATTGTTAATTATAACAATTCACTTCATTAATCCAAATGTATCTAGAAAAACATACTCATTTTATGTTTTCATTTTTGAAATATAAATGCAGTGACCTCCTAAACTCCTTGCTTAGAACAGCAAAAGTTAAGACAATTATAGCAAAAATGGGAAAACCCACAACCAATTCGTGTTTTGAAAAGGGCCAAAGGGAGGGGGGAAGGGGAGAGATTGGATAAGGGGCATAAAAAGTAAGTACGATTTGTAATAATGAATATGCTAATAAAAAATAAATTTAAGAAAAAAGAAAAGGGCAAGAGAATACCAGAGGCCATCAGGCAGCTGTTGGTTTTTGGCTGCAAAGGGTGAGTCACAAATGGAGCTACTATGGAAACCAGCACATTCTGAAAAGCTCTGGTGTTCACTCTTTGTGGGCCTTTGGCTAATAATAATGTGTTAATGATAAAGTCCCTTTTCCAGTTGGACCAGAAGAAAAATTGAAGATGCAAAGAATCCGAATCTCTTCCGCTCCCTGTACTAGCAGAGAGGAATTTCAGATTTGACCATGGTAAAATCCAACACACGAACTTAGAAAGACTTCTGGTTGCTGGGCTTTAGGAAGTAAAGTGTCACCTGATACTTCAGACAAATCAAATAATTTTATTAAAAAACGTTTTTAAAATGGTGTTCTGCTTGAAAGCAGATTTATGAAACTAAATCTCAAGGAGGAAAAAAGGAACCTGCAAAGTTCCATTACAGAATCTGAAATAATTCCATTACCTTGTGCTGCTTCCAAATCAACAAAGAAGACAGTGATTTCCATGTATTGGTAATGTCTAGCAAACTTACTGGTTCGTTTCCTGGATTTTATCACTCTATAGATTTTGATGGTTAAATTATACTACCATCAAATGATGTTAAAATGCCACCCTCTTGTACAAAAAAGGTCTTAACGCTGCCTGCCAGCATAACAATCAACTTAAAACTGCCTTTATCATGTGCTTACCATTTGAAAGGCGTTCTATGTTTATTTTGCTAATCTTCGTAGAAAATGCTGCAAATTATGAACATTATTTTTATTTTATAGGTAAAAAATAACCTTAGAGCTGTCAGGTGACTTGACTAAGGCCACACAAGCCAGTAAGTGCTGGTGTCAAGAGTCAAATTACGGTATGATTCCAAAGCCTGAGCTCTTTCACAAAATCATCCTTTTTCTATTTACATAGTCTTGGCTCCACAATTTGGTTTCAACCTAACTGTCCTGTCTTACCCTCCTCATTTGCATTGCCACACCTTCCATTCCAGCCAAACTGGTCTATTCCCACAAGTATTTTGTGCTTATTTTCTCTTCTATATCTTTACACACACAAGTCCTCATACTAATACTGTTTCTGGGCCTCAACCCTGTAAAAAGCTAATTTATCCTTCAAGTTCCTATTAAAATTTCACCTCCTTCAATAAACCTGCCTAGACCACCCTATTCGCTTCTCTAGCTCTCAATAGCAATCTCTCCCTTCCAGATATTTATGTATTCTCTGTACCATTTGTTCATTCATTTATTCAACAGACCTTTTTTACTTCAGGAACTGGAAATACAAAAAATGACTACAAGTGAAATCCTCTAACAGATACATAGGATAAAATATATTATAAATATATATAATATAATACATATACATACGTATACATAAAATATCTGACATTATTGAACACTTGCTATGTACCAGGCACTGTACTAAGAAACAGACGCACTGTACTAAGCTACTTACATGTTCTAATTTATTTAATCTTCACAGTAACTCTGTAAAATAACTATCTTTTATTCATGAGAATACTGATGCACAGAGAGATTTAACAAGTTTTCTAAAGCCACACAGCTAGGAAATTGGGCAGACTGGCTCCAGAGCCTGTGCTTTCAAAACCACTATCCCAAATAGGTTCAGATATAGCACAGAAAAGGTAAGCCTGCCTCACAGAAGAGGTGATGTTTTAATGGTGTCTTTAAGAAAGATGAGGAGTTCATCAAGGGACCAGGGGAAGAAGGGTATGACGGACATTGTAGTTGATTTCCCAGCATCCAATCCAGCAACTGTGAAGTTTGGAAAAGCTGTGGACCCCATGAGTGGCCCACGATCAACCTCAGGGTATCCAGGTCTGTAATTCCATTAATTTTGGTAGGTAATTCCAGCCCCCTTGCCCATGATTCATCCAGAAACCCAAGCCTAATAGCATTTCTTTGCAACAGAAATTGTTTCTAGGAGATCCATTAAGTCGTAATACAGAACTACTCTTGGAGACAATCTTTCTCTTCTCCTGGATATGAAAGAGAAAGCAAATAGCCCTGCTTACTACTTGCAGCCATTTTACAACCATGAGGAGGACCAGCATTAACATGAACATTATTGTCTGAGCCCAGGTTCCCCCATCTACACCAGTGTTTCACATTCCACCTGTTCCTCATCTCAATTCTCCATCATAGAAAGTCTTAGTAATTATAGCAGTACTGCATGACAAGGGTTTGCAACCCCCTACTTTCTAACAACAACAGGGTCCTCATTGCCATCTGACCAGTGAGAGAGCCAGTCACAGAATCCATCCTGAAGGACTGCTTGTCAAGACCCTTTCTGGTAACAACCGCCATAGCCTAGGTTTTCCTCTGAAAGCAAAGCCTGAAACAAGGATTTGCATGTAGTAGTTTATTTGGGGAAATGAGCCCAGGCAACAAGAGTGGGGAGACTCTGAACATTAAAAGCAGATGAGGAAGGAAAGTAAATTCAAGAACACATTATGGAACTAGTTACTGCTGTTGGCAACTGGACATTGGTCCTGCTGGGAAACTCTGAGGAACTGTATGGAATATGACTCAGAAATGTCACCCAAGGGTTGGAAGAGTGAGACATTTATCTGCTAGGTTGTATTTCCCATTGGTCAAAGGATGCCCTATAGAGTGTTAACTTCTTCCTACTTGCAGGTTTTCTTATGCATAAGTATCCTGCTGTTCCCCCAGTTGGTTTGTACAAGAGTCCCATGTCTGATCTGCATCCTGTGTCTATTGCAAAACTATTCACAATAGCCAAGATACGGAATCAACCTAAGTATCCATTAACAGATGAATGGATAAAGAAAATGTGGTATCTATACACAATGGAATACTACTCAGCCATAAAAAAGAATGACATCCTGTGTTTTGGAGCAGCATGGATGAGCCTGGAAGCCAGGAGACCAGTTTAGAGGCTAACGCAGTCAGTCAGGCTAGGAATGATGGTGGCCTGGACAAGGTAGTAGGGGCGCAGGTAGGAAGAGGTGTGCAACCCCATCCCCTTTACTGTGCATATCAGTACAATTTTTGAGGACGGAAATGCCTGTGAGAGAAAAAGGAGACCTAGAAGAAAATGGGGAAGAGAGTGAAATAGAAAAGGCCATTAGATAGGCGCTGAGGAAAATATTTGATTGGGGGGCCATTGCAAAGTGTGAAAGAGGCAGGCAGAGAGTGAAAGAAATGTGGGTTATGAATTGAATCCACTTTAATGTTAATCAATAGGCAAGTATAGACTGGAGTTACTTTCCATTACTTTCAGTTGTGTTCCTGGCTTGTGTTTCTTTGAACACAACACCATGCAAAGACTGGACCACATAGGACCCAGTACGTATAAGGTTACTCAGGTTTACATTGCATGTAATTTGTAATGTTTAACACATTTTGAAAGTAATTTTAAAATATTTTTACTCATTGATTTGTTTACTATTTCCCTCTGAGATATATTAAATACCAAATACTGCAAAGAAAATTAGATACAAAGCAGTTCAGAAATGAATCGAACTAGAATCATGATCAAACAGAGTCTCAGCAGATAGAATATAGTTTAGGAACTCATTTATCTAAGTTTGGATCTCACACATTAATCATGTCATAATTTATATTTTCAAATATTTACAGTTCATTACACAAGCCCATTTTCTTTCCATGAGGGAAGACACTTGGTTCTTCAGGAGCCCTATTGTTTAATAAGGAAAAATGTGTAAAGTATGAATGACATGTGATTCCAAAGCCAAATTTTTGTGACTTGGTTTGCCTTCTTTCCAGATTCAGTGGAATCGTGAAGTAGAGGGGAAACTGGATGACCAATTGGGCAGGGAGCACTAGATGACCCCTTTGTTCAAAAATATTTGGGACAACAAATTTTTCCTTTAAAATACAAGTGCACTCGAAGTGTAAGCATCATCACACATCTGCATGAATATAGTGATGCTTCAGTTATTTAAGACAGTGAATAATGGTGCACTAACAAAGAATAATTTGGTAAGTCCTTAAAGCTTGAAATCAGGAAACTTGGATTCTGGCCACATCTCTGCTACTATCTATGTGGCTCTAAGAAAGTCACATAGCTTCAACAAATGGTGTTGGGAAAACTGGTCCTCTACATGCAAAAGAATGAACTTTGACCCTTACTTTACACCATATACAAAAATTAACTCAAAAAATAAATTAACTTGAAATGGATCAAAGACCTAAACATAAGAGTTAAAACTATAAAACTCTTACAAGAAAGCCTGGGGGGAGCTTCATAATATTAAATGTCACAGTGATTTCTTGGATATTGCACCAAAAGCATAGGCAACAAAAGAAAATATGGATAGATTGGATGACATCAAAATTAAAAGCTTCTGTGAATCAAAGGATACAATCAGAATAAAAAGACAACCCACTGTGAAGGAGACAATATTAGCAAGTTATATATCTTATAAGGGCTTATTATCAAGACTATATAAAGAATTCCTGCAACTCAACAACGACAACAACAACAACAAAAAAAAAACAATTAAAAACAGGCAAAGGACTTAAATAGGCATTTCTCCAAAGAAGATACACAAATGACCAACAATCACATGAAAAGATGTTCAACATCACTAAACACTAGGGAAATGGAAATTAAAACCTCAATGCGACAGCACTTCACACATGTAGTGGATTGAATTACGTCCCCCCAAAACTCCCTGAGGCTTGAATTGTGTTCCCCAAGTTTTATGTATTAGAAACTTGGCCCCCACTGTGACTGTTAAGAGGGTGGGAAATCCTATTGTGGTAATTGAAAGGTGGAGCCTTTGGAGAGGTGATTGGATTGTAGGACCATGCAATAGTGAATGGTTTAAAAATGGTCGTCAGATGTGTGGTTCTGAGGGCTTTAAAAGAAGAGGAGGGTCTGTCTCTCTCTCACTCTGCTCTCTCTCCTTCCACCACCTTGCAATGTGAGACCCCTGGGTCCCTGTCACCACCACCAGACAAACTTTGGACTTCCCAGCCTCAGAAACTGTAAGCAAAATTTCATTTTTCTTTATAAATCACCCAGCTTCAGGTATTTTGTTATAAGCAACATAGAAGGACTAATACAACACCCATTAGAATAGCTATTTATTTTTTTAAAAAGGAAAAAAGCATATATGTATACAGAAAATAACAAGTGTTAGCAAGGATTTGGAGAAACTGGAACATTTGTGCCCTGTTTGTAGGAACACTTGTGCACTATTGACAGCCACTATGGAAAACAGTGTAGAGATTCCTCAAAAAATTAAAAATAGGATTATCATATAATTCAGCAATTACACTTATGGATATATCCAAAAATAAATGAAAGCAGGGACTTACAGAGATATTTTTAGATCCATGTTTATAACAGCATTACTTACAATAGGCAAGGGGTAGAAGCAAACCAAGTGCTCATCAACAGATGAATGGATAAACAAAATCTGGTATATACAAACAATTGAATATTATTCAGTCTTCAAAACGAAGTAAATTCTGAAGCATGCTACAACATGGATGAACCTTGAGGACATATGTTAAGTGAAATAAGCCAGTCACAAAAGGACAAGTACTGTATGTACCACTTATATGAGGTACCTAGAGTAGTCAAATGTACAGAAACAATAGGATGGTGGTTGCCAGGGGCTGGGGGAGGGGGAGGGGGAGTTACTGTTTAATGGGTACAGAATTTCAGTTTTGGAAAATAAAAAGAATTCTGGAGATGGACGGTGGTGATGGTTGCACAACACTGTGAATGTACTTAATGCCATTGCACTGTACATCCAAGAATGTTAAGAGGGTAAATTTCAAGTTAGACGAGAATGTATTTTTAAATTAATTTTTTTTAAAAAAGTAATGAGTAGGGCCGGGCCGTGGTGCACTTGGTAGAGTGCTGCGCTGGGAGCGCGGCGACGCTCCCGCCGCGGGTTCGGATCCTATATGGGACTGACCGGTGCACTCACTGGCTGAGTGCCGGTCACGAAAAAAACGACAAAAAAAAAAAAAAAGGAATGAGTAAAAACTGCTTTCACAGTATAGGATCTACAGAAAGTACTCCAAAAATAATTAATTTTACATTGTTATTATTTCACTGAGTTTTCTTGAATGGAGGCCCGTGATGGTCCCATTATGTCAAAAGTTCCTTTCTGGGGAAAAGCATGTGGTGAGATGAAAAAAATTAGAATTTTTAGAAAGGCTTAAAAAATAATTCATTTCTACTCCCTGGGGGGAAAAGTCACAATCTCTGCCCGTTCAAAGAGTGCCTATTTCTAAAATCAATGGTTTGGATGATCCAATTAGACCATTTGTAAGTCCTTTTATCTCTCATAGTTCTCCGATCTAATTCAATAGTTTGTAAACTATATTGTGCAGTTGTAGATCC
This sequence comes from Cynocephalus volans, assembly GCF_027409185.1. Taxonomy (NCBI): domain Eukaryota; kingdom Metazoa; phylum Chordata; class Mammalia; order Dermoptera; family Cynocephalidae; genus Cynocephalus; species Cynocephalus volans. The sequence goes on from NC_084462.1 coordinate 52,055,063, forward strand.
TCCAGGGGAAGGGGCATGCTGAGTGATTTGAGCTCTGGATGCTTCAGTAAACATAAACACACACACACACACCTTGCTTTGAGCAGAGATGCTCTGCTTATTTTTGTTTTATATACTGTGGTTATGTTCAATTTTTTTTTATTTATTTATTTATTTATTTATTTACTTTTTGCATTTAAAAAACCTCTGCCTTATTCTAAGACTTCTTAAACAGGAACAATTTTTTTTTTTTTTTTTTTTTTGAGAGGCTGTTTTATTTTATTTATTTATTTATTTATTTTCTTCTTTTTTTTTTTGTTTTGGGATTCTATTTTTTTTTTTTTTATTTTGTCGATATACATTGTGGCTGATTATTGCTCCCCATCACCAAAACCTCCTTCCCTTCTCCCTCCCCTCCTCCCCCCCAACAATGTCCTTTCTGTTTGCTTGTCATATCATCTTCAAGTAATTGTGGTTGTGATATCTTCTTCCCACCCCCCATGTTTTTTTTGTGTGTGTGTGTGTTTTTTTTGTGTGTGTGTGTGTGTGTGTATTATATATTAATTTTTAGCTCCCACCAATAAGTGAGAACATGTAGTATTTCTCTTTCTGTGCCTGACTTGTTTCACTTAATATAATTCTCTCAAGGTCCATCCATGTTGTTGCAAATGGCAGTAATTCATTCGTTTTTATAGCTGAGTAGTATTCCATTGTGTAGATGTACCACATTTTCCGTATCCACTCATCTGATGATGGACATTTGGGCTGGTTCCAACTCTTGGCTATTGTAAAGAGTGTTGCGATGAACATTGGAGAACAGGTATGCCTTCGACTTGATGATTTCCATTCCTCTGGGTATATTCCCAACAGTGGGATAGCTGGGTCATATGGTAGATCTATCTGCAATTGTTTGAGGAACCTCCATACCATTTTCCATAGAGGCTGCACCATTTTGCAGTCCCACCAACAATGTATGAGAGTTCCTTTTTCTCCGCAACCTCGCCAGCATTTATCGTTCAGAATGTTCAATATTTTTTTAAACATTCTTCTTATTTAAAAAATTGAAAGCTATTTCTAAAGAATCCAAGTAAGTAAATTTTTCAGTAAGTAAAGCTGAACAAATTGTACCCTCTTTAAGTCACAAAACTCAAATTTTAAGTATGTTTGATAAGAATCCTACACAAGCTCACCCTTGTCCCATTTCTTCTAAAATAGGATTCCTTCAGCACAGTCCAATTGGCGAGGCTTGGCTTTGCCAGAGATTGACAAATGATGGACTCTGTTCTACGTGGATTTATAACTATGAATTTCTGTTCCCTTTTGAAGAAAAATACTTTGAGACCAAAATGAAACTAGTAACTAAGGAGAAACTTGATACCTCCTACTAACCCAATTCTTATTGTTTTTCCATGTCAACGTACCCTGAATCTTCATTGCCACCCAGAACCATCCCTGGTCCCACACCTCCAGCTTTTCACAGGATGTTACCTTTATTTAGGACACCTGCTCCTCCCTTCCTCGGCCTAGTCTTCATCTGACTGAATTCCTGTCATTGTTTAAAACTCAGCTCAGTTGTTACCACTTAGGGAAGCCCCCCAAGCTGGGTAAAGTGCGTCTCCTCCCGTCTCCCAAACATTCTGCCCATGTGTACACCAGGTACACGCCTGTACACCATAGCACTTGCCATTTTTTACTATGATTTTCTATTTGTTAGTCTTCTCCTTAGCTAGGTATATGCCCCTCACGACAAGATCTATATTCTACTTGTCTCTGTAACCTCAATGCAGAAGATAGGGCTAGAGTACTTAATATGTACTTTCTCATTGAACTAAAATAATCTTATCATCTTAAAGGCTCACAAATGATCAACACCTTTTTAATTGCAACTTCTCTTGACTTCATATGTGAGTTTTTTCCTGTTCTTCATCTCTTAGTTACGTTAGATGATTGAATGTTAACTCCCATTAATAAAATTATTCAATGACATAGAAAAATACAAATGGAAATTAAGTAAAATATCTAAATACAAAGCTGTGCAAACTTTAATCAAGATTTTATTAAAGCAGTTACATATATTGTATATGTATGTATAAGGAAACATTCTACACATATGTGCATATATATCGAAATGAATCAAAATAGTTAGTGTCTTGATGTCTACAGGCATTTTCAAAAAATATCTTTCTGAGACTTCCAGTTTCTGATTTGTCATGTAAGATGCTCGAAAGTCTCTACTCCAATCTTAATAACAAGTAAAAAGTTGAACAAGCTAGAAAATAAACAACTCTTTTTAGATCCACCAGAGAATGAAGTCAAAGGGCATACGACTGCCCTCAAAACTGGAGAGACAGAGCAGAAACATTCACAGAAACCAGTGATAGGGTAGGAAACCTGAACTATAATTGACAAATTGCTGGAGGCTCAGTATGACAAGTCTGTGAGATAAAACTCCAGGGGGACCCAGTTATTGGGGGCCACCACACCTTTGTGAGTTTTAAGTCCAAGAGCTTAACCATGTTCTCCCGGTGAAGACAGAAGAAAAATCCCCCTGCTGGAAGCATTAGGGGAAAGTGGCCATTTTGAAATACAACAAAGCCCTCTGTTCTTAACAAGGTCTGTCCTCATGAGAAACTATTTTAGCAGAGACTAACCTATTGGAGTTTTGTCAGTGCCTAACTAATGTGGGGGAAGGAAAATACCCAACTCCAGCCTCCTCCAGCCATCCTGTCCCACCTGAAGCTGGGGGAAAAACTGAAAGGCATTTGTGAAACTCACAGTCCACAGCTAAGGGTCACAGGCTCAAAAAGACCTGATCATTGGACTACGGAGTGTTTCCCCTCCCCCACACTTTACTACTACATCACTGATGGCCTATTTACCAGAGTTCCCTTCTACCAGTACCACATGTGCAGCTTTCAACAAAAATTACAAGGCATACTGAAAGGCAAATAACAGTTTGAAGAGATAGACTCAGATAGGGCAGGATATTGAATCATCAGACCACGAATTTAAAACTATAATAAATATGTTAAGAGCTCTAATGGGAAAAAGTAGACATCATGCAAGAACAGATGGGCAAGCAGAGAGATGGAAATCCTAAGAAAGATCAAAAAGAAATGCAATAGGTCAAAAACACTGTAACAGAAATGAATACCTTTGACAGGCTCATTAGCAGATTGGACATGGCTGAGGAAAGAATCTCTGAGCCTGAGGATATGTCAATAGAAACTTCTAAAACTAAAAAGCAAAGAGAAAAAATACTGAAAAAAAAAATGAAACAGAATATCCAAGAACTGTGGGACAACTACAGAGGATGTAACATACATGTAACGTGAATACCAGGAAGAGAAGAAAGAGAGAAGGGAACAGAAGAAATATTTGAAGCAATAATGACTAAGAATTTCCTCAAATTAATGTGATGCCAACCGTAGATCCAGGAGGCTCAGAGAACACCAGGCAAGATAAGTACAAAAAAAACTACTTCTAGGCATGTCATTTTCAAACTATAGGAAATCAAAGATAAAGAAAAAATCTGAAAGAAGCCAGAGGACAAAAAGGCCTTGCCTTTAGAGGAGCAAAGACAAGAATCACGTTAAACTTCTCCTCAGAAACAATGCAAGCAGGAAGAGAGTGGAGGGAAATAGTTAATATACAAAATATTTAAAGTTCAGAGAAAAAAACCACCAACCTAGAATTCTGTATCCTGTGAAATTATCCTTCAACAGTGAAAGAGAAATACTTTCTCAGCAAAACAAACATTGAGGAAATTTATTGTCAGTAGACCTGTCTTACAAGAAATGTTAAAAGAAGTTCTGCAGAGAGAAGGAAATTGATATAGGTCAGAAATTCAGATCTACATAAAGAAAACAAGAGCATTTGAGAAGCAATAAGTGAAATAAATAAAAACTTTTATTTTATTTTTTGCAGCTGGCCAGTACAAGGATGCAAACTATGACCCTGGTGTTATAAGGCTGCACTCTAGACAATATTTTTCTTAGTCTTAATTGATGCAACAGATAACAATTTCTTCAAAATAACAATTTTCCTGTGAACCCAAAACTATTCTAAAATGTTTCTATTTAAATTTAAATTTTTTTTAGTTTAGTCTTTCTGCATTCTCCAAGTTTATTAGAATGAGTATATTCCTTCTAGGTAAGCAAAGTATATTAAAATTCCACTATTCCCCTCTCTCTACCATCAAAGGGGGGCAGAGAATCAAAGTGACCCACTGGGCTTCTTCAAAACCTTCTTCCATGTCTTGAGTTCTTGGATGAGTAACACACTCCTGTTCTCTACACAAATTACACTTGTTCTGCTGTAAAAACAGAGACAGGATTGTGACCCTTCCTGATGGGCATCTTCCTTGGGTGTCTGCTCTTAGTTCTTCCATCACTGTAGCCCAAAGGGTAATGATAAGTGTGACTTTGTGGTGCTGTTATGTATAATTCATAGCTTATTGATTTGAAAGGGACTGATGCTAAGTGTTTGCAATAGAGTCAGTAACAAAGCATTAATATTTCACAATTTTTCTGTTCATGTGTGAGGCCAACTTAAGCTGGACATCCTGTCTGGGGCATAAGGGAGAGGACAAAGGCTACTGGGAACTTCAGATTCTCCTCTGAATCTGCTGAGCTAAAGTGGGACCTCATTTCATACACACAGGTCATATCATAGACCCTGAGACATGGGTTAGATACCAAGATGTGTATTTCACCAGGAAACATGTTTCCATGGCAATCTCATATTCCTGTGTCTGCCTTTCCTCCCCTAACCAGTGTGTTAAGTCCACTCAGAGCCTCTGCAAGCTTTGCCCATCTGCAATGCAGCTGGGGCCTCAGTTGCTTCAAGGCTGCAAATAATCCTGGAAAATTAAGCCTAAACGCAGACAATAATGTTCACAGTAGTTACCTTGTGATTGCTTGCCATATTTTAAGATGTTTTTTTCTAACTCGGAGACATTCACAAAGATTTAGCACAATGAAATTCATTGTTGCATTATTAGTAGCACCAAACCACTGGAAATCATTTTAATTTCCAATCAGAGGGGATTTTTAAAGTAAATATCATGGTACCTTTACGTGATGGGATACTCTGAAACCATTAAAATCACTCTCTGGAAGACTATTTAATCGTGGAAGGCAAATGCATGGTAGATTATAAAGTGGAAAAGCAGGGTCACTAAATAAGCTGTAGAGTATGATCCCCCTTTTGGATGTCTAAGAGGTGAGGTCGGTGCTCCAGAGAGCTTATTTCACACAGTGCCACCAAAGTGTCAAAGCTAGGTCTTTCCTTGGACCTCACCACTATTCCTCCAGGTGTCATGTGGATTCACAAGTGTTCTTGACCATTGAAGAAGGGCAGTGGCCACACAAAGTAATTCCAGTGGAGACTAGCAGCATCTCAGGGAAGAGATGGCCAACACTCGCGCCAGCTGATCAATGTGCCTGAGTCACACTGGCTGATCTCCATGGGCGTTGCAAGCCCTCGACAGGGAGGGAACTGCTGGCTTCATTCCCTGTCACTGGTGCTACAAATGCTCATTCACATCAGGCGAGTGGTCAGTGGGGCCTGATGCAGCTCCCTGGAGGCTCCCATTGCCAGTGACACAGCCTGTACAGCAGCTCAGGTGGGTCCACACTGTCCCTCTCAGACCCACCCATCTCTGTCTCCAGGCAAGTGTTCTCTGTCCCCCACCACCACCACCACCTCGCTGCTGGAGATTCTTCATCTCACCTAGGAGAGGGGAACCTGGCTCTTCTCTTCTTCTTGTCTACGCCACACAATTTCATGCACTGAATTCTTCAGGATGTGGACTTTCAAAATATTCACATCCCAGGGCCAGCCTGTAGCTCACTTGGGAGAGTGTGGTGCTGATAACACCAAGGCCAAAGGTTCAGATCCCTATATAGGGATGGCTGGTTAGCTCACTTGGGAGAGCGCAACACCAAGTCAAAGTTTAAGATCCCCTTACCAGTCATCTTTAAATATATATATATATTCACATCCCAGAGTTTGACTTTCAAGCTTCTGAATTCCAAGGTAAGTTTCAAAAAGCAATGTTGAGCCTTTAACAACTGTTAGGGCAGAGGCCGTGAGGGATGCCACAGGACAGAGTATAGCAATGCAGTGGGGGAAAACACCTAGGGTAACACCTTGAGTTTGTATGCTACCTATTGACATAGAATAAATACTGGAGAGACATACACCCTTAACGGTCATTACAATTGTTATCTCCTTATAGAGAGATGAGAGATGACTTTATCTTCTGCTGCTGCTGCTGCTGCTATATTTTTTCAAATATCCTTCAATGAAATTATATTACAATAGAAATGTATTTTATGTGGGTATTAGTTTCCACTGGCAGCTTGTAATCTAAAAATTCATGTGTAGTCAAAATTGAATTTCTTTAGCTGTCCACCAAATACAGTACTCAGATGTACATTGATCAACCCAACCAGTAATTCCTGTGGTGTTGAAACCAATAGTTATTTCTTCAGCTAAGCACTAGATGAGGTAGTTATCTTGCATTTAAAGTTGAATTCTGTATAAAACACAAGCATCTTTCAACACTACAATCACACACATATAGCTGAATTTGCTTAAGTTGACTGCATTATAATGCAATTGCATTGTACTCATAAAATCAGGGGGAAAAGCTATATTAAAAATTTATTACTCAAAAAAGATTATTGAAGGAAATAGAATAACTTTAATATCCAACAAAACCCAATTAAGGGCTTATGTAATCCTTTTTTAATTCCCAAAAATATTGCCCTATTTGGCAATTATTCTTAAATAGAAATTAGATACATCATTATCCTAATCTGCAGATCATGACCGGACAGAATAAATGCTCAATGAATACTATTCCCAGGCAGTCTGGATGTGCAGAGACTTACTGGAATTGGCCATCGTGGCTAGAATGGAACTGGTCAGATAACACCTGAAGGGTGCGTGTAAATATCAGATCACAGAATTTCAAAGATGGACAACAGAAGGCAGAGAAGGTCTGTGCCAAACACTTACTTAACAGATGCAGACACAGAGGGTCGGAGAAACAATGCACAAGCCCAAGTTCATGGAGTTGCCTGGAAAAGTGGGGGCCAGAACTCAGGTCTCCTGATTGTCCATCCTTAGTGCACCTTGAAGCTTCCTTTCTTTTTTTGTTCAGGGAGGAGGAAACAAAGACAGAGAAAGTGAATGCTTGAAAATATGAAGTGGGAGAAACATACTTAGATAGAGCATACAAGCAAACTAGCACGCAGTGGAACTTGCTAAACATTTGTTGAAGGATGTTCAGAATATGCTAATGACTTATTTTTTCAGATTTGGGTTTTTAAATTCAACTTAATATGTGCACATTGTAAAAATAAATAAATAAATAAATTCTAAAGTACACAAGGAAAAAAATTAAAACTCTTCCACCTCTGTCCCTCCACTAGAGGTAACCACTGTTAACCATTATTGACAGTTTGAAAAATATCTTTCCAGACATTTTCTTGTGCATATGTAAATAATTTTATATGAAAGTTAACTCATAATACATACTCTTCTACATCTTTTTTTCTTTTAATAACGTATGAGAGACATTTTTCTACATTAGTACATGTGGATTGCCTTATTCGTTATAGTGTCTAAATAGTATTTGTCCAATTGTCTCATCATAATGTTCTCCCTTGAAGAAAAGGGTAAGAAAATTAAAAAGAGCACTATGGTGAAAAGATGAACATTTTATACATGGTGTGGGGAATTTGGAGAGCCATTTGGAAAAATGCAAAATTAGACTCATTTTCATGCCATACACTAGAATAAATTCCAAATGGATCAAAGGTTGAAATGTAAAATATGAAATCATACAGAAGAAAATATGAGTGAATGTATCTAACTTGGGAGTGAGGAAATCTTCCTTCTAACCGTGACATTTGTGGTGTAGAATCCAGAAGCAGTAAAGCAAAAATGGATAAATTTGGCCACATAAATGTTTTGCCAACTAGTCAGGCAAGGGTAAGAATAAAAGAGGGTAAGAGAACATATAGATTAAAAAGTTCTTCAAGAGATAAATCAATCAAATACAATGTACTGACCTTGTTTGCATCCTGATTCCAACAAGCCATGTATAAATGCACACACACATGCATCCACACATGCATGTATCTGTGAGACAATCAGGGAAATCTGGAACACTGATCAAGTATCTGAGATTTGAGAGTAGTAACTTTTAAGTAATTTAGTAATATTGGAGGTTATATATATATATTTTTTTTTTTCTTTCTTTTTTCGTGACCGGCACTCAGCCAGTGAGTGCACTGGTCATTCCTATATAGGATCCGAACCCGCGGCGGGAGCGTCGCCGCGCTCCCAGCGCAGCACGCTACCGAGTGTGCCACGGGCTCGGCCCGGAGGTTATATATTTTTAAAGAGCACATATCTTTTAGAAATACATACTGATAATACATATGGATGAAATAATAAATCTGGGACTTGCTTCAAAATAATCCAGGGAGCAGGGAGGGAGGAAGCAGCAGGTGGTATAGATGAAATAAGAATGGCCATAAATTTAATAATTGTTGAAGTTGCATAATGGGTAAATGGTAATTCATCAGAGTATGCTCTTCTTTTTTGTATGTTTAAAATTTTTCATGTTCAACATTGAAATTTTAAAAGACCACTGATACAGTCAAGAAATCCTACCCTGGCTTTCATTCTGCAACTTAACTACAAATCATGCACTGCCTTGTCACTCTGGTCATGTATGCATATGTTCATCTCCCAGTTAGAGTCCAAGTCTTTGGTATCAGGAATAGCATGTTTTGTTCATCTTCTTTTCCCCAGTGCCTAGCTTGGAGATGGATTAGATGGGGGAGTGTTTTGCAAATTTTTCCATGTACAGAGAGCTTAATGCTTGCCCTGCACAAATGCGGACCACTAATTTTAAGTAAAGCAAGTAAAATTAGTATTAATCTTAAAATATATTTATAAAAATAAAATATTACCAAGATTAGGAGTAATAATATTCTATCAGTAACAAGAATAATTGACAAATAATAGAAGATAGAGAACAGTTGGTTACCAGAGGTGGGGAGCAGAGCAGGGGGAGGGGGAAGATATAGGTCAAAGGGTACAAAGTTGCAGTTTTGTAGGATGATCTAATAATCTAGATTAAATCTGGAGATCTAATAAGGACTATAGGTAATAATATTGTATTGTAGGGCCGGCCTGTGGTGCACTCAGGAGAGTGCAGCGCTTGGGAGCGCAGCGGCGCTCCCACTGCGGGTTCAGATCCTATATAGGAATGGCTGGTGCGCTCACTGGCTGAGCGCGGTGTGGGCGACACCAAGCCAAGGGTTGTGATCCCCTTACCGGTCACAAAAAGACAAAATAATAATAATAATGTTGTATTGTACACTGGAAATCTGCTAAGAGAGTAGATTTTAGGTGCTCTCGCTGCAAAAATAAAAGGTAACTATGTGAGATGATAGATATATTAAATTGCTTACCTGTAGTAATCATCTCACTATGTGTATGTGTATCAAAACATCATGTTGTATACTTTAAATTTATAAAATAAAATCATAAACAAATTTTTAAAAATAGAATTGGTAGACAAGAATAAATGATAAAAATATTGTTTAAATAATGGTACTAACAGTGTATACTTAGCACTGATAAACATAATTTTAAAATTATAAAAATAAAATATTTTAAATTGATAGGAAGATTTATCAGCCATAGAAATGATGTCTTTCATAATCTTTCACCAGTGTCACTGTGTCTGGTTCAGTGTCCTATAGCTGGAGCCATAGGTCTGTTTCTATTTAATGTCTTTCTTCCTCTTTCAGCTTCGTTTCCTCCTCTATATTTTTACTAAATTAGAAAATCCCAACTCAGAGTTCAGGTCATCAGGAATGGCAGTAAATATCAGATGTCTCTTTTACACAAATGTGGGAAATCAAATAGAAAATGAAGTGGTTTCTCTCTGAACACAACTTTCAGCACCCAGTTGTACACTACACTGACAGCAATTACATCTGAAAGACAAACTGTAGATGTCTCTGCTCAGGCGATGACATTGAACACAGACTTTTTCACTGTCTCACTGACTGTGGCTCTAGAAAGTATTGTTTCAGGTTCTGTTGCAGTTCTTGGATATGGATGTAGATTGCTTAAATATGCAACACTGTATCTTGTTTTTCTTAATTCCTTTCTCTAAGGAGTGAAGAAAAACATTGATTGGTAGCCAAAGTCCCAGCAATCAAACCCCTTGCTCCACAGTTCAGCCTACTGACGAAATCCTAATATCTGGTCTTGAGTGTTCATCATGGAGGTATTTTGTCCCTAATGTAAGAGTTTAGAACTCTACTTTACACTATTCAAGATACTGAGATTTATGAGTTAAGGCAAAAACAGCATTATGAAAAAAAGTTATTTTAATTTTATCCCTTATTTCATAGACAAGAGTGTACCATTCCCTCCCAAAACAGTGTCTTCTGCTGGAGAAAAGCTGAGTGTTGCTCTAACGGCCTGCTTCTCTGGTCCGCATCCTGAAAAGACGTGCACAGAGACCACGATTTGTTCTTATTCACAGTTTTCAGTATTTCCATAAATGTTGGATCGAAATTAGAGGCCTATAGTTAAGTGCCAATTATTCTGTGAAAAAGCATTTTGTGGTTTGACACTCAAGATCCACCTCTTTGATTTATGTGGCAAAGCTCTTTCTTGCTGTAAATTAACTGGAGCTCCATCAATATTTTTCCAAATAACCTTACTTAAGTCTACATCATGGCTCACAAAGTATTATTGATTACATTTTTTCATCTTTCCTCTTGCAATATGTGATTGCAGTGATAAACAGAACAAAAAGTCAAGTCATCGTGCACATCTTTATATACATATCACGGTGATTCCCACTCTGCCCCTGCCAGTGGGCTGAAGGGCAGCCCCCAAAGATATTAGGTCCTGAAACCTGTGAATGTTACCTTATATGGTTAAGTTTTTGCAGATGTGATGAAATTAAGGATAATTAAGGTTATCTGGTGGGATCTACATGTGCTCACGAGCATGTTATAAGACAGAGGCCAAGGGAGATCAGAGACACGGAGGAAATGGGGATGCAAAGACAGAGGCACCAGCTCAGAGCCCCACTTACAGGTCAAGACACTGAGTGAAAGAGCCACAGACGAGCTTGAGGAGAATGGGCACAACCCTGCCCCCTGATGAATCCCCATGATCTAAAAAATGGGAGGCCAGTTCCCTGCTTAAAAAAAAATATTAGAGAAGCCAATGAAGCAATATTTAACTAACATAGACTTTATTTTTTTTTTTTTTTTCTTTAGAGATGACCAGTAAGGGGATCTTAACCCCTGACTTGGTGTTGTGAGCACCACGCTCAGCCAGTGAGCGAACCGGCCATCCGTATATGGGATCCGAACCCGGGGCCTTGGTGTTCCCAGCACCACACTCTCCCGAGTGAGCCACGGGCCGGCCCTAACTAACATAGACTTTAAAAGTATTTCCTAGTACAGTCTTCATTTGGCCTTCCCCAGAACTCTTCCCTGCTTTACGTGTATATTGCAAGGGCCCACAGACCCTTCAAACCTATTGTACAGACTGGGTCACAAACACCTCACCTGAAGGTCCATGAGCTAGGTAATAGGAAAAAGATCCTGGGAGCCATGGGTAAAAATTAATAGGCTTTATTCAGATACAAGCTCAGGTAGCTAGCAGCAGCTGCCCTTGTGGCCTCACGGAGCATCCTGAGACACTGTGTATCAAAGCTGTTCATCCTTTATACTTAAGTTAATAACCCAGGAACACCTGGGCACAAGTCAGACAACCCAGGAACACCTGGGTGCCCACACACAATAGCCAAGGAACACCTGGGTGCACATGCACAGTTATTTACATCAAATACTCGGCAAGATTCTGAACCCCTCAAGGGATCCTGACCATTTACTTTGCATTTTCTCTGCAACATGAGGTGACTGAGTCTCTCTGTAGGGTGACAGAACAGTCACAGTGGCAGCTGGGGTCTGAGCCAGACTGAATATCTCTGAAATCTCTCCTGTTACTTCTCCATGCTCAAGTGCATTCAGTGCACATGCTGAACTCCAGTTGTATGTCAGGCACTGTTCTGGGTTCTCAGAGAGAGTAGAGACAAGAGAGAGTCCCTGAGTGCACAGTCCACTGATGAATGCTGGCATCTAAGCAGGCATGTCAAATCCTCTGCAGTGACCACCACGACAGGGCACAAAGAAAATGTTCCTACCCCATGGGGCAAGGAGTGACACCAAAGCTGGGGCCTGAGAGATGCCCAGGAGTTGGTCAAAGGAGAAAGTTCCATGAAGGCTTGGATCCTGGGACCCAACTTTAGCAAACTCCAATTTGACAGCCAAAACCACAACATTCCACTGTTATTTAGGGCTCATGGAAATCGTGTACACTGTCAGGCAAATATTTGTGAAAGAACTATTTTTTCTAGAAAACAATGGGTATATAATACACATATATAGTGTGTATGTATATTGTGTCCATGTAGGTATATTTTATATACATATGCATATATACATATGTATAAAGACAGATACATATAGATATACACATGACAAAAAAGCCATTAAATTCATTGAGTGCTATTTTTCCATGTAGAACATTACCTAATCATCCAGTTTCTTCAATTATTCATTTAAACAATTATTTGTCTAAGGAACACTTAAAAAGAATTTACTGGGCATCTACACAAGCCAAGCATCATGCTAGGCACTGAGGATACAGCAGCAAACAAGTTTCCTATCCTCATGGTACTTACATTCCCCTGGGCAGGCAGACACCAGTAAACCTAATAGGCAAGATACTTACAAATTGAAATAAGTATGATAAAGTGAGTAAAGTGACGAAAAAAAAAAAAAAAAGGAAGGAAATAGGTAGAAGAGCCACATTAGATGGAAATGTCAGAGTGGTCTACTCTGAAGAGGTGATATCTGGGCTAAGGCCTGGCAATTTCAAGAGCTGGGAACAGCATTCCAGGTGGAAGGGACAGCAAGGACAAAGGCCTAGAGGCAGTAAAGAGCTCATTGTGTTAATGCTCTGGTTCTCAGCCTTGGCTGCCCATTAGATTAACCTGAGGAGCTTTTAAAAAATACTGATGCCCAGGCCTCTCTCATGCTAGGTATTTTTTTAAGTTCTCCAGGTGATTTTTAATGTGTAATTAGACTGAGTATCACCATGTGAAAGGATCAGGGAGGAAGCCAGTGTGCCTGATACATAGAGAGGAAGGGGAAGCCAGGCTGGACAAATAAACAGGTACAAGTCTGTGCAGGACCATGTGTGCCTTGGGAAAGAATTTGAATTTTATGCTAGGTGTTAGGGGAAAGGATAGGAGGCTTTTTCAGGGGCATGTCATTAGCCAATTTGCATTCTACCCTGATGACAGAGAGCAGGATCAAAAATGAAGGTCGGGGCCTGCGTGGAAGGAAGAGACCAATGCAATGGTTCAGGTGAGAAATGACAGTGGCCTGGATTGGGGTGATGGCAGTAGACATGGGGAGATGAGGGTGAGCTTGGGTTACATTTTGGAGATAGAAACCATAGAAATTTCTGGTAGACTGGATGTGGTAGTAAGGGGAAGGAGGAAATGATGGGCAGCTCCCCACTTCGAGGCTTTAACAGGTGGGTTGGTGCAGTGCAATTCTTACTAACTACATGGAGTTAGGTTGAACTTCACAGGTTGAGAGCATGAGACGCCCCTCATTTCAGACACCAGCCACAAGTCCCAGGCTCCCCAGGCCACCTGCACTTCTCACCAACTGGCTACAAATTTGGGGACTCCCTCTACCTTTCAGTTTCCATAATTTGCTAGAACAATTCACAGAACTCAACACCCTTCTATATGATTACAGTTTATTACAAATAATACAAATCAAGACCAGCCAAATGAAGAGACACACAGGGTGTGAGGTCTGGGAGAGTCCCAAACATGAAGCTTCTGTGTCCTCAGGACCCATCCCCCTCTTGGCACATCAATGTATACCACCTACCAGGGACGTTCACCCAAGCTCCGGTGTCCTGAGTTCTTGCTGGGGCTTCATTACATAGTCATGATTGACTAAATCATTGGCCACAGCTGAACTCAACTTCCAGCACCTTTCCCCTCTATGGAGGCCAGGGTGATTATCACTCAGTTCATAGCCCAATCCTCTGATCACATAGTTGGTCTTCCTGTCATGGTCAGCCTCTGGCCTGAGTCATCTCATCAGCATAAACTTAGGTGTGGTCCTGAGGGACCCACCATGAATAACAAAGACACTCCTATCACTTGGGAAATGCCAAGGGTTTAGAGACTCCCTCCCAGGAACTGGAGACAAAGACCAGACAATTCTTTATTATATAGCAGTTGGTATGGGGCTATTACTGAGCTGGAATTGGTCAGGCTTGGTGAGTGTTGAGGGCTAGAATCAGGAGTGTGATTTTGGACATGTGAAGTTTGCATGACCTCTCAGACAGCCAAGTGGAGATGTTGAGTCAGTAGACTGTTGGATGGATGAGACGAGCATTCAGGGTGAAATCTGCACTGCTAATACAAATCTGAGAGTCATCAGTATGGTCATGGTATTCAAAATCAGCAGACAGGATGAAATCACTCAGCAAGTTGGCATTTAAAAAGGAGATGGTCCTGGTTTAAGCCCCAAAGCAAACCAACATTTGGAATTATCATTACCTACAACTCTGCTTTTCCTGCTGTTTTGTCTTTATCTGCTCAGACAGCAAAAAATGAAAGTTTGTCCCAGATGAGACAAGTTCCATCTTTTATATACATAAACTTCCTCAAAAATCATGTTACAGGACCAGAGCCAGGAGGTTCCCACAGTGGATACAGATTCAAGCTAGTGAGGACCCGTACTGTTTATTATCTTCTAAAATAGACAGTAAAACAGGAAAAAAGAAAGCAGTAAACCAGAACATTTGAAATAACCCCTGGGATATACTAAGACATGTTCCATTCACCAAGAAAAACAATGAGGATAAAGGAGTTTTAATTTCAACAGCAGTTTCCTTTTATGGATAATGTTCACTTTCTATAAATGTAACAAAAATAATATTGTTTGAACTTTTTTAAGAAAAGAAAAACTTGCTTTTTCCTCATTGAAAACAAAATTTACTTATTAAACTTTTAAGAATTCATGTAAAACTCTAGTAACCACTATTCTGCTCTCTACTTGTATGAGATCAACTTTTTTAGCTTGCACATGAGTGAGAACATGTGGTATTTCTCTTTCTGTGCCTGCTTTATTTCATGTAACATAATTTTCTCCCAGTGATGGATATGCTAACTACACTATGACTGTTGCACACTGTATACATGCACTCAAACATCGCACTGTAATCCATAAATATATACAATTGTCATGAGTCAATTAAGAAAAAAATTAATTTAATAAATAAATAAGAAGAGTTAATGGAAGACTACTGTAAGTCCAATAGATGAACTATCCTTAAGAGCATTGCCATTTAGGACCAAGATTATCAGGTGATATTCAATAAGAAACTTCATCCACAAACCATCCCAAGCATGATAATAGTAAGAAGAAAAAGAGCAGTTAACATTCATGGAGCTTATATTACATGCCAGCCCTCAGCAAAGTGTTTCACAGACATTATTTCATCCAACAATATATTTAATATTTATTGAATACATGCATTTAATTTTTATTTAATGATATGTTTGATACATATTAAACAATAACCCTGAGAAATAGGAATCACTATTATCCTTATTTTACATGTGGGGAAACTGAGGCATAGAGAGATTAAAGTAACTTGCTTCTCTACGAGTCACAAATCGTTTAATGTAGCTGACAAAGCCACACAGTTAATAAGCAACAAAGTCTGGATACTAACCCAGTTCTGCCTGAAGATGAAGCAGGAAGAGGTCCAGGAGTTAAAGGAGAGTCACTGATGACCTTAAACATGTTTCAGATGCATGACTGCTTCACTGATGTGGGTTTTTTCTGCTAGAAGTAATTCAGTACAATATGCAGATCCTGTGGGGCTCCTTTGCTTTCTCAGCCAGCAGGAGCAAAAATAGGCAAGATGGACACAGTGTTTCGGAAGCACTGAAATGGCTGTTGGGTTAAGGAAGTTCAACCATGTGGTAATGCTTTCAGTTGTTCAGCGTCAGGTTAATTCACTTTCAGGCTTTTCTTCTTTTTCTTCTTCCATCCTTGAGGCCTGTCTGGATTAGAGGTCCCCTCCCTCTCCTTTCTGCTCCAGAACCTCATCATGGCTGACTGAACGGCTAAGGGAGCCACCCGAGGTCAGCCCACCAGGACTGCGCCAGTTACCTTTTACTGGCCAAACGCTGACGTATCAGAATGTCTAGACCTCAGGACATCAGATTACAAGCAAATCATTTACTACTTATTAATCATTAACTGTTACATAATTATATTATAAATATAAATAGTATTTGTTATTATTATAAATTATTAATCATTTACTAATATGAGCTATCATTTATTAAGTGCCTTTTATACATCGGGCACTTTCCAAAATTTTTATTTCGTCTTCATAGCACTCAGCATGGTGGGCATTATAATCCCCTATACAGAATCGGAAGATTTAAAACTTGTCCAGGGTCACACAGTGGCA
Source organism: Cynocephalus volans (assembly GCF_027409185.1). Taxonomy (NCBI): domain Eukaryota; kingdom Metazoa; phylum Chordata; class Mammalia; order Dermoptera; family Cynocephalidae; genus Cynocephalus; species Cynocephalus volans. Next base: position 52,071,686 of record NC_084462.1, read on the forward strand.
GAGCTGGGATTGGACCTAGTTATTTGGGATTCCTAAATGCAACGTACTTTCCCACATAAATTTTGCCTCTAACACACTGAATAGCAAGCAGTCCCTTAGCTCCAGGCAGAGTTCAGAGGTGTCTGCTTATCACGGATATCCGTCTCTGCCATCTACAGTCCCTGCTTAGCTGCAGGTAATAAAAATCTCACATCTATTTTATTAAAGTGAGTACATCAACATTATTGGAACAGCCATTACTACTCAGTGCCCAGCTACAGCAATAGCCTCAGGGGTTATTGACATGCATAGAGTTCTTCACCTTCATGCTAAACCCTGCTACACTGACATGCTTTTGTAAATTTAATTTTTTAAGATTTTTGTGTCTGTTTTTATCATTTTTCTGCCTCCTACCTCACTGTTAGGTCGTAAGCTACCATATATATCTCATTGATGTCCTTGCGCCTGCTTCTAGGGAAGCACTGTTGACGTTTTAAGATGGATAATTCTTTGCTCAGGTGGGGGAGGGGGCATTCTGCGCATTATATGATCTACCTGCTAGATGCCAGTATCAACTGTCCCTTTCTCCCCGGTCATGCCAATGTCCCCAGTAGGGGAGGGGCAAAATCACCCGCAGTTAAGAACAACTGTTCCCAGTGAACATACACACATACATACACACATTTCTAATTTGTTACTTCTTACAGTGCTACTTAAAGGAGGGAACAGGTAACCAGGCTTATTAGATAAAAACACAAAATAGGGCTGAGCCCGTGGCGCACTCGGTAGCGTGCTGCGCTAGCAGCGCGGCAACGCTCCCGCCGCCGCGGGTTCGGATCCTATATAAGGATGACCGGTGCACTCCCTGGCTGAGCGCCGGTCACAAAAAAAAAAATAAATAAAAACACAAAATAAAATTAAATAAGCTCAAGTGATATTGTGAGGAATCCTCACAGTGAATCACATGATACTGATGGAATTGCTGGGTCACAGGGTACCTGTGTCTTCAACTTTAAGATATAACAAGAATTTGTTCTCTGAATATCTAAGCCAATTAAAGATTCCACCAGCAGTGTATTAGAGATGTAACTACTCACAAAATGTGTTTAATTGTACTGATAATATTTGTAAATACAATCCATGGAGGGATTTTATCTTTTAAAAGATTTTGTTGACAGAAACACTTGCACGTGCTCTCTGACCACCCTGCTGAGGAGATACCAGGTCTGCAGATGGATGCTTTGTGCAAGTACAAGCAGGAAGCTCCCGTATGCCTGATCTGATGCTTGACTTTCTCTCTGAGTTGACTCCAAATGAACTCACTTTCTTGCAGTTCTCACTGCTAAAGTGGAAAAATGACTTCAGTGAGATTAAATATGGAATTTTTCCAGAATCCAAACTCATTTATTTGAGTCATGAGTACACCTGTGGTAGAAGTGATTGACCGACATCACAGATTAGTGATCCCCTCCACAGGGCAGAATTATTGTGGGGAAAGGGCTTCCCAGTAGGAACCACACCCCCAGCCCGTTTCTAGGCAGGACTAGTTCTCACCAAGGAAATGATGCTGTAGCATTGTCCCTTCTGGCAAAAGTGACAAAGAAACACATGTGTCTTCTGTACAATCTCTCTTCCCAAAGCAACAGCTTAATGAACGGAACTCTGGGGACCTAGCAGAGGGCGGAGCCACAGATGGAAGGAGCCTGGGCTCTGAATAGCCACATTGAAAGCTTCCCAAACAGTTTAGATTGTGAAGCTGAGAGAGAAATATTCTTTTATCGTGTTAACCCACTGAGAAATGGTGCTAATCTGAAATAGCCGCTAACATCACCCAAATTAATACAGAAAGCACATCCAGCTAAAATAGACTTTAATATATATTTGGGAAATTTTGAGTTCTTTCCTTCCATGAAGAAGTATACATATTTGTAGTTCTCAGGTTCACAGGTGTGGGATTCAATGGCCAAGTGTCTTCAAAAGTCAAGATCTTTGGATTTGCTCTTAACCTCTCTTGGACCTAAGGCTTTTGAGCCATGAGGGCAGTAAAGCCAATGGCCCAGTGCTCAGTACTAGCAGGTACCTATTAAATGTCAATTTCCCTCAACCCGTTGGTTTTTAATCTTTAACTGAATAAAGGGATGCTACTCAGATACTCCACATCATGGAGACATAATCAAATGGAAAGAATATAGCCCCTTGATCAAAAGTAAAAACAGAAACAGGAGACTCACATGCAGAGAAGGCACAGAAACCTTTCTTGGCCGCAAGAAGGCAGAAATACCACCTGCTCTTGCATGATTCTGCTGTTATTCTTAGGGTATGGTTACTGTAAGACCTTGATATCATTTTGATCATATTAGAAATCATTTTAAGGGTGTAAAGGCCAGCTCACAATATATTTTTCCATTACCTTATGAATTTTATTTTGTGCTCATTATTTTAAATAAATAAATAAATAATTTTGATGATTTTCATCTAGTCTGGCAATTTGCTTTCTGGATTATGTTATTTATCTTGGGCATCTCTTCATGTCTCTCCTTCCCATAGCAAGCTCCCTCAATACATTTGAAAACCTGAGATCTGGCTTAAGAGACAGGAGTTGACAACTGATGTTAATTCCAACATTCCTTCAGCACTGACTGCTTTCTAATTCCAGTCTGGGCTGCACCAGTATGGGCAGAAACAAACACGTCCGAGAAACTCACCTAGGTAGAGATACGCCCAGAGAGGTGTGAGTTGTCCCAGCTTTTTCTCAGAGCTGGCTCTCCTACAAGAGCCTCTTTGTGGCAGGAAAATGCAAGTCAATACTTTCAGGGAAAAGAATACTAATTGCTTAAGCATGGGGATAGCCATCTACATGCAAAGAAGCCAAAGAAGCCATCTATCATGGAGCTTCTGGGTGTGTCAACTGAAAGATCAGAGTAATTAAACAAAGGAGGAAGACTGAGCCTCAGCCATGAAGGTGGAGCACCACGGTGAGGATCTCTCCCACACACACAACGATCTTGCAGTTTCATTTCCATCACAAGAAGTGCTTAAATAGAAGTGATCGCTCCAGGAGACTGAAATGGGATATAACAACTGCTGCCAGATAACTACATTCTGCAGAGGTGCCTGTCTGGTTCCCTAAGATCACTGGACACTGCACCAGAAGGATGACAGCAGGGGACAAGATTGCCATTTCAACAGCGACACCGTGTGGCAGGACTAGCAACAACAGCCCAAAATCCTGGACAACATGGTTTTCCAGTCTTCTCTGCGGTAGGTGATCATATCCAGGAATCAAGTATCCCTGCGGGAGGAGGAGCTTTGGAGTTATCACAGAAGAGAGGATAGCTGAAAAAGAAAAAAATGCATTCTCACTATAAATGGTATGGGATAAATGAAATGAGCTGAGTTAAATATTAAAGTGAATATGTATCCCAATCTATTATAATTATATTATGAATAATAATAATAAAGGCAGCTACCTTTTGTTATGTATTCTGTATGACTCAGGCACATGAGGTGCTTTGCATATGTCATCTCATTTACCCTTCACAGCAAAACTTATAAGGCCTGTATTTATTTTCATTATTTGAGCAAACTGAAAGTCAGAAACATCAAGAAACTTGCCCAAGTTCCATTTGCCAAAATGTAGTAAAGTGGTTTTTCAAACCTTAAACTGTCCATTTCCAAACCCATGTTATTTTTATGATTCCAGAGCATATGGGAGAAAATAAAAGGAACCAGTGCCCTCAGAAGGGAAGGGAAGGATCCCTCGTTACATTCTCTGACCCACACGTGTGTGGACGGGTCAGAAAAGATCTGAGAGATTCCACAAACCTGAGGATAGCATTCCTACCAAGTGAGAATTCCAGTTCTGTTTTTTTGTTTTTTTTAACAATCAGCATTTTATTTAGAGTGTTGAAATTTCATTGTTTGAATGTCATGCTAAGTGTGAGGCTGGACACGTAACTCTCCATAGCTCAGGTAAACCAATCACCCTTGTTCCTGCCGTTCACTCTGTATGGAGCAGCCTTCATTTATCCCCATTTCTACCAGATGTATACAATGTGCAATGATCAAATCAGGGTAATTAGCATATTCACCATCACAAAAATGTATAATTTCTTTGTGATGTGAACATTTGAGCTCCTCTCTTCTAGCCATTTTAAAGCATATGAGAAATTATTGTATAATTATTATTATTAAATTATTGTATAATATATTATTATTATTATTATATAATTATAATTATTGTATATAATTTTACCTACCACTACTATAGACAACTAGAACTTATTCTTCCTGTCTGGCTGCAATTTTGTATGCACTAACCAACCTCTCCCTATCCACCCTCACCCTACCCTGCCCAGCCTCTAGTAACCATAATTCTCCTTTCTACTTCCATAAGCTCAACATTTTTTTAGCTCCCACATATCACTGAAAAGATGCAATATTTATTTTTCCGTGCATGAGAGAATTCCAGTTTCTAACATCACCATCTCCAGCCCAAACCTTACAAAATAACTACCCATTTTCACCTCAGTTTCTCACTGTGTCTGGTAAAAATTGATGGCAAATGTATCAATAGATGGTGTTCTACTTACTGTTAAAAACCACATTGATTTCCTGGGCACAATGCCCAGCTTTGTTTAATTTATCTTTAGTAATTAAGATAGAGCTTTATAAAGTACAGTTGTTACATTAAATTGATGTGAACTATCCATCTGCTACTAGCACAAATGTTTGTGACAGTAGAAAAAGTCATTAAAGAGGAAACATTGTGATGTCCTACTACCTCCACTAACAGCCCAGCATAACTCAATGCAAAGAAATCCCATCCTGACATTCAATCTTCCTCCTGCTTATGACATTTTGGGCCCCAAGAGCTTTGACAGGACTGAAGGTATATTAATGTGGGATCGTTCAGTTGCAAGGAAGAGAAACCCACTAAACTAGATCATGGGAAATTGTGGGCTTGCTCTAAAAGAATCTTTTCTCAATTTTTCTCCATAGGAACATTATAGAGTTGGAAAGCAGCAAGTGTCCAAATAAAATCTTAATGAATCTGTTTCAAACAAAATCTGTTATAAACAAAGTCTTAATGAAATCAGACCTCCCAGGCCGGCCCGTGGCTCACTCGGTAGAGTGCGGTGCTGATAACACCAAGGCCACGGGTTCGGATCCTATATAGGGATGGCCGGTTTGCTCACTGGCTGAGCATGGTGCTGACAACACCAAGCCAAGGGTTGAGATCCCCTTACCGGTCATCTTTTTTTAAAAAAAAAAGAAATCAGACCTCCCTGTGTAAAAGCTAAGGTGTATGTAGCTGATGGAAATCAGCAGTTGGAAAGTGGTGAGTGGAAACAGAAGGAAGAGGAGAGGAGTGAAAATAAACATATTGTACAAAATAGGGAGAGAAGTGATACCATCAGTGATTATTGGAATGAGAAAGGTTAAAATGATAACAATAGGGGAACAAAAATGATGATATACCTAGAGAAGGAGGAAGGGTGGATCAGGATATGTATTGGTTAGCTATTGCTGCATAACAAACTACCCCAAAACTCAGTGGCTTAATACAACAATCATTAATGATTACTCACCATCTACAGACACACTAGAGTTTAGCTGATCTAGGCTGGGCCTAGCCAGATGGCTTTGCATCTCTCTGTGGGTCTACAAGTCAACAGGGACAACTTTGCCCCACATCTTTCATTCTTCTCCAGAGACCAGCAGGGTAATCTGATGGCAAGCACTGCACAAGCACTTTTCTGACCCTTGCTTGCATCAAGTCTGGGAACATCCCATTAGTGGAAGGATGTCATGTGGCTAAGCCCAAAGTCAAAGAGTGGGGACATGGAAGTGGGTGGAACTACAAAGCCACATGGCAGTGGGCATGGAGAGGGGTGAAGGGTTGAAACCAGTGGGGGCAGGAAGGGAGGGTGGTGGTATAGATGAACTAAATTCTCATCAACCAAGGCAGAAGCCAACAGATAATCCTGCATAGGACTGACTGTGGAGTAGTATAAGTTTATTATTTAGAGAAGCAGTTTAACACTCAGAGAACTAAAAATTGAAACAGAGAGAGTACTCTTTTAAGAAGGGGAGGGGCGAGTTAAGATTTATAAAACTTTCATTGTCATTTGAATTTTTTAACTGTGTGTAATTTTTAAAGATATGTTTAATTATTAGAATTTTAAAAACATTGTCCACCATGTACGATACAGCCGATCAAAGATTAAAAAGACAGTCTTTTTAATTCACAGCCTGTGAGGGAGACAAAACTATAAACCAATAGTGACAAGACTGTACCATAAGAGAACACAGCGCTATGGCAGCAGAAAGAAGAAGGGTATTCAGGGCACCATAGAGATTGGTCAGGGAAGACCTAACAGAGGTGGGGACATTTAAACTGAGTCTTGAAGTACTGGAGTCTGAGAACAGCCTCTCTCTCCTGACCTAAATGTTTAGAAATGGAAAACCATTTGTATAAGCACATAGCTATGCTAGAAAGCAAGGAGGAATGCCCTTGGTAGTCAGGCAACTACGCAAATAGCTGAAAACCAAGGGGCATTCAATCACAGAAGGAAATTACAGCCTGAAATGTACTCAGAAAGCTACACCACTTCTGGTTATATATCCCAAAAAATGAAAGTGGGGATCAAACAGATATTTATACACCTGTGTTTATAGCAGCATTATTCACAACAGCCAAGGGGTGGAAGCAAAGCAAGTATCCCTCAACAGATGAATGGATAAACACGTGTGGTACATACATGTGATGGAATATTAGCATTAGAAAGAAGGAAATTCTCACACATGCTATGTATGATCCTTGAGGACATTATGTTTAGTGAAATAAGCCAGACACAAAAGGACAAATGCCATATGATTCCACTTATATGAGGTTCCTGGAATAGTCAAATTCATCGAGACTGAAAGCAGAATGGTGGTTGGCAGGGGCTGGGGGAGGGAGGAATGAGGAGTTATAGTTTAATGGGTACAGAGTGTCAGTTTGGGGATATGAAAAGGTTCTGGGGATGGGTGATGGTGATGGTTACACAACAATGTGAATATACTTAACACCACTGAACTGTACACTTAAAACTGGTTAAAATGGTAAAATTTATGTTATGTGTATTTTATCACAATACAAAAAAAAAAAAAAGGAAAGAAAGCTACTGTGAAGCTGGGCAAGAGTTGCAGGGAGGTCCCAGCAGGGAGATAAAGTGGAGCTTCCCAGAAGGTCCACTTCCCTAAGCAAGTCGAAGTGCACCTCCCAACAAGCCAGGGGAGCGTGGGCCACTCAACTAGAGAGGCAGGGTGGTGTGTACAGCAAGACACACTTTATGTAAGGGGATGAAGCGCTAAACAATATTCCATGCTCCCGTAAGAACTCATGTATTTACGTAAACACATAGAAAAGGATCTGGAGGCATATTCCTGACTGTGGTTGTCTTTACTGAAAGGCTTGAAATGGGTAATAAAGGAGAATTTTAGCTTTACCTGAATGTTTGGATCTTCTAACACCAATATATTTGGGTATTTGTGTAAGGATAACAAGATTAAATGAGAAAAGGATAGTGTGCTACTTTCTTTGTCTTAACAGCGCATAGTATATTAGCAAAAGTAGGAGGGTCTATTTTGTTTGACAACATCCACCTAAGGTTTACTAACTTGGTTCAAGTACTATTAATTTCCATATACTTAAAAAACTTTTCCCTCTGGGACATCACCTTGACATGTCCTTGGAGAGCATATAACATGGAGAATTGGCCCTGTGGCTTTCTCCCCGCCCTGCCCCCCACACAAACACCCTGCACTCTGAGTGCTGAGCACTGAGGTGCCACCAGCCTTGTCAACCCCTTGCTAGGCACCCCCTGTCCCTGCTACAGATAAGCAGCTTATTTCAGCCCCCTGGAACTCTCTCTTGTCTTATTTGAGATGTTCTGTGGAACTATGCGTCAAGGAGGCTTCAGTCCTGGCTTTGCCACTTATTGTTCAAAATTAGCTTTCCATTTAAATCTATTGTGTTTCTGTTTCCGTTTTAAAAATGGTATAATAATGGCTATCATGGGGTTGTTGCAAAATCTCAAAGGAGAATACAGATATTTAAAATAGTCTGCCTTAAAAAAGTAGAAAAGGAAATTTTGTCTTCGGAAAATACTGAAGATTAGCTGCAAATGGAAGGTGATGTAGATATAACATTGTTTCTCCAATTAAATTGTGAACTTATCCAGGGTATTGTCTGACCACTGTGTCTCCCACAAAGCTTTTAGGCTTATCTTCATTGGTTACCTTTCTCTGCTATGCTGTGACAGGCTTGTCCCAGCAGATGGCAGAAGAGAACTGAGTGAGGGAAAAAGTCGCTTGGGTGTTTTAACATGCACTGTGAACTTTGGTAAAGCATCCACTCCTGAATGTGCATTCTGACATAGCTCTCTACATTGACTTCACGATCGTTACTGAACTTTCCTAATAAAGGTGGGTCTGAAAAGTCATGAGGGTAACCACTGTATCAAAAACACCATGTCACTGAGACTCACTTATCAAGAACATTCCCTGAGCATCTCCAGTACTGGAGACAGAGACGAATACAAAACATTTCCTGTTACTAGGAAGTTCTAGAAAGTTTCTAGGAAGTTTATAAGAAATATAAACTATAGAAGTTTAATGTTTAAATTTTTAGTTATTAACCTCTTTAAATACACTGAAAAGCCCAGAAATGAATAGAACAGATGCCCATATACGGACAACCCAAATGTAACACATTAAGTTTTAGTCATGGTTATTTCAGAGTTGATATTTTGTTGTTGTTTTAAGAAAAAAATTGCAGATACAGTTAGGATCATTCCTATCCCGCCCTTCTCCCATCTTCTCTGGAGATAATCACTACCATAAAGTTGGAGTGTAATCTTCCATTCATAATTTTGCTACATATCTTTGTATCATAAACAATATATAGCATTGTTTTATGTCATTTTTTTTAATTTACAAAGTAGTTCCATACTAGGTATATCCTTTTGCATCTTATACACTCAGTACAATGTTTCTGAGATTTTTTTTGTGTTGATACATATAGATCTGGTTAGTTTGTTTTGATTTCTACGTATTTTTCTACTGTACGGACATTTATATTTTGTGAGATTGTCCATATATTTTAATGTATTTCTACCAGTCTTATTTAGTGTTTTTCTATATATGCTTTTCCTTTCCTGCCCTTTTTCTGGGGGGAGGGAGACAGATATCATATTTTCTTTATCCTCTCTATTTCCGCTAACCATTTAGGAAGTTACAGATTCTGGTTTTGGAGTCTTTTTTAATTTATTATCTTAAATTTTCAACATACATGGTCTATTATCCTAATATTAGGATATTAGAATATTTTAATTCTGTGTTATCCTCACTAATCTTTCATGTTATCGTTGTCTAAAATTTTAGATCCATGTCTTTAACCCCAAAATGTAATCATTTTAAAATTTGTTTTTAGCTAAAGTTTATTTATTTTTATTTTTATTTTTTTTTTTTTGTCTTTTTCGTGACCGGTACTCAGCCAGTGAGTGCCTCAGCCATTCCTATATAGGATCCGAACCTGCGGTGGGAGCGTCGCTGCGCTCCCAGTGCCACACTCTCCCGAGTGCGCCACGGGCTCGGCCTGCTAAAGTTTATTTAGATTTGTTTACTTACTAATTGCTTTGTTCAACTTTGCATCTTGTGTCTCACTTTTTCTTCTGTGTTATATTTTCTTCTTCTTGAAGTGCATCCTTCAGTACTTCTTTCAGCAAGAAACTGTGAGTTACCATTTCAACCATTATCTAAATGTGGGGCGTTTTTTTTCCTAATATTTTTATCTTATCCTCGCTCCTGAATGACAGTTTGGTTAGGATGAAATTACTAGACTGAAAGTTGCATTCGTTATCAGTTTGCCTCTGGCCTCTACTGTTACTGAGAAGTCTGTCTCCCATTGAAATATTTTCCTCTGTAGATAATCTGTCTTATCTCTCTGGTTCTTTTTTGGTTTTTGTTTGCTTATTCATTTTTGTTTGTTGAACATTTGGAAATAGTTTCAAATTCAAAGAAAATTTGCAAAATGAAAATAGTATAAAAATATATATATATACCTTTTACACACATTTATCGGCCATTAACCTTTTATACCATTTGCTTTATCATTTGTTCTCTCTCCATACACACATACACACTCACACAATTTTTTTTCTGAAACTTTGAGGACATGTTATGCATATAGTACTCTTTATCCCTAAATGCTTCAATGTACATTTCCTAGGAGTAGAGACATTCTCTTATATAAACCTCAGCACAGTTATCAACTTTAGTAAATTTAACAATGATACATTTTTATTTAATCTTCCATTCTTATTCTGATTTTTTCAAATGGCCTGACAATGTCCTTTATAGCATCCTTCCCCTTACCCCCCATGCCTAACTACATGTTCCCACCTAGTCTCAGATATTGCATTTAGCTGTCATGTATTTTTAGCCTTCATGAATCTGAACTATTTACATAGCCTTTCTTTGTCTTTTATGACATTGACAGTTTTATTACAGCCCCCCACCCCCATTTTTAAATAGAACGTTCCTCATTTTGGCTTGTCTGATGTTTTATCATTAGATTCAGGTTACACATTCTTGCCTAGACTATTACACAGGTGATGTGTCCTCAGAGTATCACACACTTGGAGGCACATGATGTTCTCATGTGGGTGGGGCAGGGAGGATTGAAAAATGTTTTGTCTTTGTGATTTTACTAAAATGTTTATTTTATCTTACTTGTGACTTGTTATGATTCTCTTATCTGAAGGTTCGTATTTAACTAGCATTTTCATCAAGCAAGACCCAAAAGGAGTGTAAACAAACATCTAACTTTTTTCTTCTTTTTTTTTGGCAGCTGGCCACTACAAGGATTAAACCCTGGACTTTGGTGTTATAAGCACCATGCTCTAACCAACTGATTTAACTGGCCAGCCCAAAACATCTTACTTGATTATTTCTCCCAAACCCTTCAAACTTTCTCTGCAGTTTCTTCCCTATTCCTTCATGAAATCTCAGATAATAACCTAACAATTACCCAATTTGGGGTTAGTCCAATGTAATATCAAAACTACAAATTTATTCAAATTCAAAACTTTCTTTCCACAGCTCTAAAAACAGGAATCTTTGCCCCTCATTAGTGGAAGTGCAGCTCTGTCCCCAGAATGCAGTCACCACTTGTCACTCTGCTGCCAGATAGAAGCAGCTCCAACCAGAGCCTCTTGATTTTAGACTTTTCAGGCCTGAGTCCTATAGCTCTCTTGGGACCCTCCAACTTCAGGAAATGCATGTCAGGCTCACCAAGTAGTACCATTGAAATCACTTTCTTTTGGCTTGAAGTAAGAGGAGCACCCCCTTGCTTCTCCTTCACACTGCCGTAAGAACATAGCGCACCAATGTGACATAACTCTCCCCTAAAGAGTCTGTCTCTAAGCCTCTTCATCTCTAACCTCTTATTTAGGGCAAAAGTAGGAGATTGAGTCATACTTTCAGACCAGTTTTGCAGTCTTTTATCATGTCCTCCATTTGTGGCCAAGAAGCTAATTTTAAAGTCTGGGTCAAACTTATCAATTATTGAATGGTTCTTGGTCTTTTGACCTCAGCTAAAACTTAAAAATCTTATTTTTACATCCAATTAGCATGTTTTTCATCTCTCCTGGAAAATTCTTAGCCATTATCTTTTATTGTTTTTCCCAGTTTCTTTCTCTTCTCTTCTTCTGGAATTTCCACGGGACATGTGTTCGTCCATCTCATTCTATAATCATTCTACTCTGATGTCTCAACCTCTCTCATTTTTTCTCTATCTCATATGTGGCGTTCAGGGTAATTTCCTCAGAACAAGCTTTCAGTTCACCAATTATTTCTTCAGCTTCATTTTATCTGCTATTTAAACCATCCACAGAGGGTCTTTATAATTTCAAAGTTAAACTGCTATTTTTATTAGAAGTTTAACTTTCTTATTTTCCAAATATGCCTTTTCTTTTTTCCTAGTGCTCTCTTCTTTCATTACGGTTTCTATCTTTTTCTAAAATCTATTTAATTGTTTTATATATTCTCATATTATCTTTCAGATTATTATATAATTTCACATCCTTAGTATGTTACTCCTTCCTTATGTCCATGCCCACTAACCTTCCCTTATGGTGGACAGTTTCCTTATATGGGTTGTTATTTTTTATTGTGAGCTAATATTTAGCGAAAATCTCATGCACCCTATGTTAATAAAATATCCCTACAGAATGGTCTTGAATTTGCTTATGTTGAATGCTTTAAAGAGTTCACTGGTCTGGGGCCATTCTATCGATAATGCAGTTACAGAACATTTGGACTTGACACTCACCTATGACACATGTGAGGAATAAGTTTTCAGTTTTTCAAAGGAGACTTTTTTCTACCCAGAACATCAGACAGAGACAAAATCTCTTGCTGCCTTCTTGGGATAATAGGAGGAATTTTTCTAGCCCCCTTTTTTGGAGAAAGCAGCCTCTTCCTGCAATCTGGTTATATGCAGGAGGCTCGTTTTAGTTCTTTTTGTCATATGCCTCCTGTTCCTGTAGGGGAGTTCAATCCCCCCAACAAAAGTTCCTGGGGCTCATATCACAGCTGGGTATATCCTAAGTGACTTGAGCATTGGCTGGCACACCTACTGCTCTCACTGTAAATGTTATCTTCGTTTCTCTCACCCAATGATCTTCATTTTTTCCTTTGAGTTTGGCTTTTTATTTTCCCCAATGTTTTATTTTGAATTTTTCAATAAGCTAAAAGAACAGTATGCTCAACATCTGTATACCCTTGACCTAAATTCGCCTATACATGTAGTTAGCAGAAAGACAGAGAGAGAGAAAGAGAGAGCAAAATGTTTGGCTTCCTCTTTAGTGTCTGTTCAAGTATTTGGTCAATTTTTTTCTATTGAGTTGTCTGTCTTTTTCTCATTGATTTATAGGAATTCCGGATACAGCTCAGTTGTCAATTAGATGTGTGGTAAATAACTTTTCCTACTCTGTTGCTTATGTTTTCACTTTCTTAATGGTGTCTTTTCATAAGTAGAAGATCTTAATTAATGCAATTAGCTTTATCAACATATTCCTTTACGGTTAGTCGATTTTTTGGTTCTTCATAAGAAATTGTTCTTTATCTACATTCCTATATAATCTTTTCAAAGTATATATAGATAGAGTCACAGATAAAGCTATAGATATAGATATGGTTTATCCAGCATTTCTAGACATTAGTAGACTGTAGGGGTAAACATTAGCTCAGTCCAGCATTTTGCCAAAACCCTACAGTATAGATTATAAAGGAATGCAACATAGAAAGACCAATGAACAATTGTTTTGGAACAACTGATGCAAATTGGGACTGTCCTAAACATCTCTGGATATGGTTACCCTTCCCATTTGGAAAATGTGAGGCCTGTACTAAATGATTGAAAAGATTTCTTCTAGCCTCATAATCTATTACCCTATGAGAAAGAAAAAAGGGTCCATCATCGGGTGAGTGGATATGGAAAATGTGGTACATCTACACAATGGAATACTACTCAGCTATAAAAACGAATGAAATACTGCCATTTGCAACAACATGGATGGACCTTGAGAGAATTATATTAAGTGAAACGAGTCAGGCACAGAAAGAGAAATACCACATGTTCTCACTTATTGGTGGGAGCTAAAAATTAATATATAAATTCACACACACACACACATACAAAAAAAACTGGGGGGGGGGCGGGAAGAAGATATAACAACTACAATTACTTGAAGTTGATACGACAAGCAAACAGAAAGGACATTGTTGGGGGGGAGGGAGGGGAGGGAGGAGGGAGGGAGGTTTTGGTAAGGGGCAACAATAATCAACCACAAAGTATATCGACAAAATAAAATTTAAAAAAAAAAAGAAAGAAAGAAAAAAGGACACAGTTATATCTCTTTAAGTCCCTTCTCTACTCTGATACATAGTGTTTTACCTCTTCTATCATATGGCTTAATTTTTAATAATCTATGCTATGATGGAAATGTCCATAATCCAACTAAAATTTCAGGTACAGGAATATGGGACTAGGACAGGCTAAAGTTCCCCTTTCTTTTTACCTAAAAGCACATAATCACAGTCATAACTCTAGCCATGTAGCTTGCTCATGAAACTTTGTGAGAGGGACATCCAGAGTGTTTTGGAGTTGTCTCTAACTCATGAGTCTATGCCCCTTATGTTCAATAGGAATCTAAACTCCTCAAAGCCCTAGCTCTTATGGCTGCACACTCAGTAGCCCAGATACCATTGGCAGCCTTTAAATGTCCTTATATATTCCTATGAAATAACATTATGTGAAGAAAATAGAAGAGGCATCAAGACAGAAAAATAGGCCAAGAGAACAGAATAAGAAACCTGGAAACAGACCCACCCACATATAAATGGCAACCTGGAACTCAACAGCAGTGGCATTTCAAACCACTGAAGAAAGAAAGCACAATTTAAAATATAGTACTGGGACAACTGACTTCCTGAAGAAAATGATAAATTAGACCCCACCTTACATATAACAAATTGCAATATGAAAAACAATGTTTATAGCACTTTGGGGAGAAAATATAAGAGAACATAATTTTACAATATTACAGTAGAAAAGTGCTTTATAAGACACAAAAACCCAAAAACCACAAAGGGAACAATTGTTAAATTTCACAAATTAAAATTATAATCTCTATAAAAAAAGGACCTCATAACGAAAACAGAAGGTCAGCCACAGTTAAGAATATAACTAACAAACTAGGATAAAGAAATCTTACAAAATAATAAGAAAAATACAAACAACCCAATTTAAAATGGGCAAAGAATATGATCAGGGAATTTACATAAACATCCAATGAACAAATAAAAAGATGTTCAACGCAAATTAAACAACAATAAAATATAATTCTACACCCATAATTTGGCAACAGTTAAGAGTCTGATAATACTAAGTGTTTGTAAAAATGTCAAGAATAAGAAATTATTATTCACTGCTAGTGGTGGTATAAATCAGTACAGCAAATGTAATAAACAATTTGGCAATACTTAGTAATATTGAAAATTGCTTTCCTCAACTCAGAATTACACACAGAGGAATAGATTATGAAATTCACATGTTTCCAAGTCATTTGTAAATATGTTTATCGCAGCATTGTTTATAATAGTAAAAATTAAACCAGTGCTTCCATCATCTGGAGAATAAGTAAACTATATAACGGGATACTATATAGTAGTTAAAATTAACACATTTTATTTTTGTTTAACTTCTATTTATGAAAGATTTTATTTCTTTTTTTACTGTGGTAAAACATATATAAGAATTTCCATTTTATGCATTTTTAAACATACAATTACATGGAATTAATTACATTCACAATGTGTGTAACCACTACCTCTATTTCCAAAACTTTTTCATCACCCTAAACATAAACTCTGTACCCATTAAGCAATAACTTCTCCCCCACCCCGTTTCTGGTAACCTCTAATCTACTTCTATCTCTGATTTTTTTCTTTTTAATTTATTTTTTCTCAGTTGACTCGTCATTATATATATTTATGGGGTACATTATGATATTTGGGCACACTTACACTGTGTGCAATGATCATATTAGGGGGGTTTGGCACATCCATCACCTCAAACATTGTCATCTCTTTGTGTTAGGGATGAGGTGAGGGTGGTCAACAAATTTTAATTTTTAATTTTAAAAATTAAATTGCAAAAAAGATAACATGATGCCATTTATATATACTTAAAAACAAAAACAACACCATATATTGCTTCAAACACTTTCAGGTCTAAACCTATACACCTATTTAGTATACCTGGACAGTCAGGTATACTAAAAAGTATTCAAACAATACAAACTTCAGGATAAATGGTTACATTTGAGAAGAGAAAAAAAATGGGGCGAGGAGTGAAAGTCTACACCTCCTACCTCATTCTTTCTCTCTTCTTCTGGAATTCCAATTACTCGTATGTTAGCCCATCTGATGCTATCCTGTAACTTTTGGGTGCTCTAGGTTTTCTTCTTTTTTTAATTTTCTCTTTGTGTTTTGGTTTGGGTAATTTCTTTTTCTTTTTTTTTTTTTAAAGATGACCGGTAAGGGGATCTTAACCCTTGACTTGGTGTTGTCAGCACCATGCTCTCCCAAGTGAGCTAACCGGCCATCCCTATATGGGATCCGAACCCATGGCCTTGGTGTTATCAGCACTGAACTCTCCCAAGTGAGCCACGGGCCGGCCCCTGGTTTGGGTAATTTCTAATGACCTGTCTTAGGGTTCATTTATTCTTTCTTCAGCAATGTAAAGTCTCCTAAACTACTTATTGACAGACTCTTTCATCTCTGTTACCTCCTTTTATATTTCTAGCAGTTTCATTTGATTTTTATAATTTTCATCTCTCAATGAAATCCCCCATCTATTCATGCATACTGTCTACATCTTCCACTAGAGCTTTTAACATATTAATCATAGTGATTTTAAATTCTCTGGTAGTCTCAACATCTTGGCAGTCTCTCAGCTTAGTTTTGTTCATTCTTTAACAAAGGGGTTTTTTTTCTTATGTGTACATCTTGTAATTTGTTACTGAACACTGAACAGTGTATACAGTAGTAAAGATTGAGGTAAATAGTATTTATGCCAGAAATGGGCACATGTTTTTTTTATTAGATCATTAGTCAGGGGGGTGGGGAGGAGAGGTTGAATCAGTCTAGTCAGGAATTGAGAAGGGTTTGAATTTTGTTGTTGCTATGGTTACCTTCAGTGTACCAGCAGCTTCAAATTCTCTAGTGTAACCTTGTGCTTGTTGTGGGAGCTAAATGCTGGAGAGTTTTTCTTAATGTTTCTGCTCCACGGTTAGCTTTAGGCCTCGCCTGTGTGCATGCATGCTCTTGCCCCTTCCCTGGTGGCTTGATAGCCTGATGAAGGGGTGAAGGGGAATTTTCCACTGAGGGGAGGGGGATTCTCTGTTGAACCGTCAAGCCCGGTGTGCCTGGGTCTCAGAGGTGCGACTCTCATAGTGATCCTGCCCTTCTTCCCCATGGCAGCCAAACTCCACTTTTTTCTTTCGAATGTCTCATGCAGGAGACAGCTTCCTGCCCCTTCCCGCCAGTAGGAGACCACTAATTATACTGGTATAGGATTCCTGCTTAGAATTGTCTTCTATCCCTTTCCCTGAGGTAAAAAATGCTTTTCTTTTACCTTTCCCCCAGCCACAAGGGGTGCCCACTTGTGCTCAACTACTGCTGCCTCTCAGTTTGTTGCTTCAAACTGAGACTCTTCAATAGCTTACAGCTTTTGTCCCTTGTGGAGAAGGATCCTGACGTGGTGACCAATCTCCTCTTTCCTTCGTGTCTTAACCACCTAGAGAAGCTCTTTCTGGTCTCCCTCCTTGCCTCAGTCTTTCTTGTGAGCATTCAGTGGAGGTCCATGGTGAAGAAACTGCCAATGAGTGTGAACTGCCCTTGTGTCTGGGGATCCTAAAGTTTCTATACTGTCATGGTAGCCCATATTCAGCCTTTACCAATTAATTAAAACTTTTAGTTGGCTTCTTCCTTCCTCCTAATATGGTACCCAGTGTTTCTACCTCCCATGTTCTGCTAAAGGTAAGCCAATGCTTGTCCCCTCTCTCTTCTTGGAGGACCCTGTCTTTCCTTGAATTTGGGACTACTCAGTCGTCCTCTAGCCTCAACTCTGACGGGGTAAAGAAAAGCTATGATTTTGTAGGTTATCTGGCTTTTTCTTATTACATGGGAGTAACGCTTTTTCAGCTTTCAACATTGTCAGTGAAAGTGAAATCTGTATCTTTTATTCTTTTCTTAATTAAAATTTTTTTTTAAATACCCAAATAAGCAGAGTGGTATCATATGTTAAATCTGGTTGGTGGTTCCATGGCATTGCAAAGATTTTTTTTAGGTGGAACATGATCATTTTGATTTAAAGACTTTATTTTCTGCCCACCATGCAATTAGATGTGGCCACGTGACTAAATTTGAGCCAATAAGATGTAAATGAGAGCATTGTATAAAACTTCCTGGAAGTCTCTTTAAAGAGGGAGAAGCTTTCCTATGGTGTAGGATGTCGGTGTGATTTCTGGAGATCCAGCAATCATCCTGTAAACACAAAGGCATCCCAGGAATGGCAGAGCAGAGAGCTGGAAGTTGTGTCCCTAATAATGATGTTGTAAACTGCCAAACCACCCCTGAAATGACCACGTACAGATGTATTTTATGTGTGAGAAAAATAAATGCTTTTCTTGTCTAAGGCAATGTTATTGTGGGGAGTGAGGGGTATCCAGTCTTGCCCCCAGTGTCCAAATTGCTATACTGCTATACTTGGTGACATATTACTTTCATATGTTTGAATTATTTCATAATTTACATTTTAATTAAAGAAAAACTGTATATATAGTAAAAATATCAACAATATAAAAATATGCATTGACTAAGAAATGTATTTTTAAAATATTAACATTGGTTTTTTCTGGGTCGTAGGATTATGTGTGATTTTTTTTCTTTTATCTTTTTCCATGTCTGTTCAAATTTTCCACATTGAGCATTATTCATCTAAATTTCTGTTTATTTACTGAGGTGTGGTTCTCTCCCCCTGTTGACACTGGTATGTCACTTCTTCTGGGCTGCTTAGAAAACTCCTTCAGCATTTACTGCTTTCATAGCACCTCTCTCTGCAATTGCCGTCTTTCCTTGTGATTCTTCTCCTGGCCACGGGTAGCCCCATTCTGAAACCAGAATTGTCAATAAATACAGACATGGACTTGCCTCTCTCTCTTCCCACACTGAACACTTCCTGCTCCTGTTCACCAACAGGGAGATTTTCTGCCAACCATTGACTTCAAATCCAATTAGAATCCCCAAATTTTGGCTCTTTTGATTCTAGTATTCTTTTCCAAAGGTCTTGGGATAACCTCTGGGCACCGTATTAGAGACCACAAGTAGCATTATTAGCCTATGTCCCTCAAAGACCAAGAACCAATGTCCCCTTGAATTCTGGATGTTCTGCTACTTCATAGTGAGTCCCAAGCTCTCTAAGAGAATCCAAAACCCCAGACTTTGGGAGCAGTCTTTGTTTCCCTCTTTGTTTAAGACAGCAAATCTTATTGACCTTGTATATTAGTTATCTATTGCTGCATTAAAAATTACCTCAAGGCCGGCCCGTGGCTCACTTGGTAGAGTGCGGTGCTGATAACAACAAGGCCACGGGTTCGGATCCTATATAGGGATGGCCGGTTTGCTCACTGGCTGAGCATGGTGCTGACAACACCAAGCCAAGGGTTGAGATCCCCTTACCGGTCATCTTTTTAAAAAAAAAAAAAAATTACCTCAAAGCTTAGCAGAATAAAATCACACACTTTGATTTTCTCATGATTTGGGGGAATCAGGAATCCAGGCACTACTTAACTAGGTCCTCCATTTCAGGGCTTCTCACAAGACAGAAATCATGGTGGCAGCCAGGGCTACAGTCAACTCAGAGTTCAACTGGGGCAGGATGTTCTTCCAAACTCACCCAGTAGTTGTTGGCAGGATCCCATTCCTCACGGGTCGTTGGACTGAGGATCACAGTTCATTGTTGGATGTTGACCAGAAGCTGCCCTCAGTTCCTTGCCATGCAGGTTTCTCCAATATGGCACTGGCTTCATCAAAACACACAAGACGAGAAGGCAAGAGAGAGAGATTCCTAGCAAGGTGGAAATCACAGCCTTTTGTAATCTAATCACAGAAGTGGCATCCCATTACTTTTGTCATTTTCTTTTTCTTTTTCTTTCCAGCTGGACAGTATGGGGATCTGAACCCTTGACCCTGGTGTTACAAGACTGTGCTCTAACTGAGCTAATCAGTCAGCTCCACTTTTGTTGTATTTCAGTCAGGAGAAGCAGGTCACTAGTCTAGCCCAAACACAAGGGGGGTAGATTACACATAGAGGTAAGAACCAGGAGTTGGGGGACACTGGAATCTACATTAGAAGTCTGTCTACCACATTCGGTCTTACCATTAGTCCAAAAGTCCTCTTCACAGTTTTTTCCAGAAGGCCTAGCAGGACCAAACTGGACTCCAAATGACCCCTTCTGCTATCCTTAGCTCCATAAGTGGCAACCCAGACACATTAATTTCTACTTTCCAAAGTTGTTTTACTGTCCTTTACTTGTCACACAATCAAATTTAGCCTGGGCTCTCAGAGAATGAAAATGGCCTACAGACTAAAGGAAGGCTTATCTCAAGTTAAAGATTTTAAGGATTCTGCCAGTTTCCAAAAGAAATTCTACCCCTGGTAAAATAAAATCCTTATTCTGCTTGTCCAGGCCACTTGACCCAGAGCCCAACAAAGGGGTATTCCTGTTCATACTCACTGAAGCCACACTGTCTTCGTGAAAGAGTTATCTTGGCCTTAGGCTGTAGCTCAGCTCCTGCAGAGGGACTTAAAAGGAAACAACAGTTCTTGGTCCAAAGCAATAAAGAGACAAATGAGTCATAACAGTCTGGATTCTCCACCAGCATAAGCAGTTCCGTGAATCGCCTCTATAAAAACCCTGCCCTTCTATCCCAAGCTGTGTTCCAAGTGCCAAAACCTTCCATTCAAGAGTTTTATAACTCAGCCCTATGCTCAGAAATGTCACTGAACATAAGAGGGCCTTTGATCTCTGGCCATACCCCAAGCCCACAGTCTGCAGCGAAGCGTGGCTTGATAACTATCTAAAAAGAAATGCGCTTTGGTTTCCTCTCATCTATTTCTATTCGACTTTTAATAAGCTGCTTAGCTTCAGGCATCTGCCCTCTGACCTCCATGCTTCCATCTCAACCAGAAGTAAAACAGGCCTGTGGTTATGTGCTATGAGAGCTCACGAAATAACCATCACAGCAGCAAATACTCATAAAGGGCTTACTACGTGCCAGGCACAGTCCTAAGCAGTTTATGTAAGCCGTCCTACATAGGAGGTTTTCACAGATGAGGAAATGGAACCACAGGCAGGCACAGAGTGACTAACTGACAAAGTCACAGGGTCAGTAAAGGGCAGGACCAGGATTTAAAACCAAGCAGTACATGTCCAAAATACCTCTTACCCCATGCGCACTGAAAGAGAGTAAGTAATACAAGCCTCCACAGAAAAGGGGAAATAGGAAGTCAGAAATGTGAGTCTCTCTTTAATAAGAGAAACTTTGGAACAAACTTCTTAGAACTAAAAGCACTTTCTTTTTCCAGGTACTGTGTTAGAAATCCCTTCAATTAGAAAACTGAATAGACAAGCCTTTGAACTAAAACAAAACCTTTCATGAGCTTTCAATGAATCAAATTGAACTGAAGGTCTCAAGTCAGACTAAATTATGCTCTACGATATATCAGAAGCAGCAGAATTTTTCTGTTGAGGTTTTCTTCCATTCAATGTAAAGATGTAAGGGCTCTATTGCTATCCAGTTGCTTTATTAAAAGAGACTTTCTTCACTCATCTGAATTGGAAACCTCTGTTTTTAAAGCATGTTTTCATTAAGTGTGGAAATTCATAAAATATGGCTAGGTCAGAAGATAATGATAATTCATAAATTAGACCTCTAATCTATCATTCCGATCATAACTGTATTCAAAAATTAGTTATTCAAAATTAACTCTAGAGTAGTTTTTATGTACAAATAGTTGATATAATAAAAGCTACCTTTTTTTCTCAGTCCATGTCATGTGGAAAATCTAAGCCCCCTCCCCAGGAACAGGGGTGGGCATGTACATGCTGTTGGTGAGACTACTCTGTCACCCTAGCCAATGTGATTGCTTCAAGGATGGTCACATAGCCCCAGCTGGACCAGTAAAAGCCCCCAGACTTTTGCTGGAATTATTGAGAAAGAGTTCTTTTTATGCTGGAGTTAATAAGCAGGTAAAATACAAGCCTGTAGTTGCTCCAAGCCACCACACTGGGGAGAGGCCACCTGAAAAGAAGCCAACACAGAGGAGAGCAGACAGAAACAGCTTCCATGGATTTTGTTAGGGCGTTTGGATCCAGCTGTACCTGAACCTCCTCCAATGCTATGCAGTTAAGTGTGCCTATAAATCTCCTTTGTGTTTAAATCTGTGAATTGGGTTTCTGCCAGTTGTAACCTGAGTCCTGACTCATTCAGAGGAGCAGGTCTGCTTCCAGATGCTGTTCAATTACTACTGACCACAGCAGGTAGTGTGAAATGACACCTCTGAGAGCTGGGCATTTCAAAGCCGCACCCATACTCTGGTCGTGCCTGCTAAAGCAACCCAGCAGCCATGTGCACAGCTGGAACCACCTCAAAGAGTCCTAGGAAAGCCCAACCCTATAGCTAAAGGTCATGTACAAACATTCTGGAGCGATGATAAACAACACACACACACACCTATTAGGCAAAAACACCACATATTTTCTTCTTAGAATAAATAACCGCAAACAAAGTATGGTTATGAGTCAAAAACTGACTATAATTTTGGGCTTCCCCCCTCCCCCAGTGATATCTGAATTAAGGCAGAAAGCATTCAAGCAGCCCAGCAGTTGGTGAAGAAATAACCACATCTTTCTTGATATTTCCCATGACTCAGTCCCTGAAGAACAGGTCCCTGCAAGTCAGAAAAAAGCTTCCTAGGAGAATTTAGTGCCTAAGTAATTGGGAGTTCCCTCCCCTGTATCAGAATCAAAATAACTCTACCTTAGGTCTTCCACTCGGGGCACAACATAACTCCAGCATCCACTCCAGGAATTCCCAACTGCTGGACAACTTCAGGTCCATTTGTATTTCAAAACTTTTGTTATGATATATATAATACATAGAGAACAATGTATAAAATGTACATGTACACTTTAAAAATAATTATTGTTAAACAACAGTGTACCCACCATAGGTTAAGAAATACATTACAGGGGCCGGCCCGTGGCTCACTCGGGAGAGTGCGGTGCTGATAACACCAAGGCCACGGGTTCGGATCCTATATAGGGATGGCCAGTTAGCTCACTGGCTGAGCATGGGGCTGACAACATCAAGCCAAGGGTTGAGATCCCCTTACCGGTCATCTTTAAAAAAAAGAAAAAAGAAAAAAGAGAAATACATTACAAGTTATTTTAAAGCCCACTGTGTGCCCCTCTGTTATGGATCAAATGTTTGTGTTTTGGAAACTTGATCTCCATCAGTGTTAAGAGGGTGGGAAATCCTATTAAGTTATTTGAAAGGTGTGGCCTTTAAGAGGTGATTAGATTTTGAGGACTCTGCCCTCATAAATGGATTGATCCATTCATGGAGTAATGAGTTGATGGTTTAATGGATGGTCATGGGCGTGGTTCTGATGGCTTTATAGAGTGAGTGAGCAGGTCAGTTCTCTTGCTCAGCCTATTCTTACCATGTGATAGCCTGGTCACCACAAGACCTTATGGAGAGTTCTCACTAAGAAGACCCTCATCAGATGTGTTCCCTGGACCTTAGACTTCCAGCTTCCAAACTGTAAGAAATAAATTTCATTTCTTCATCAATTACCCAGCTTCAGGTACTCTGTTATAAGCGACAGAAACGGATTAATTCACCCTCTATAATTGCATCCTGTTTCCCCTCACTCCCTGGAGAATTAACTTTATCCTAACTTTAATGTTAAGCATTTCTTTGCATTAAAAAAAAAAAAAAAAAACTAGCGCAAATCACTAAAAAATATAGTTTCATTTTGAAAAACTCAGTAGTCACCACAACCCTAGCCATGTGAGGAACAAGCAATAGGACCACTTTCAGATGAAGACTCCCAAGAAAAGCTGAACAGAAGTCTCTGGGTCACAGTCTAGCTTCAGCCACCCTGAGTGTTTATGAGACCCCCTTCAGGGGAAATAGTAGGGCCAGGCCATGTCAGTGAATCCTTTGAAACACAGAGCTTGTCATAGTTGGGGCTTCAGGTAAGACTGTAGTGTAGGCTGGCGACAGAACATCTACCATTCTGAATAGACTATTGAGTGCTTTCTAAACCCACCGTGACCTGAGCCCTTACCATCTAGCCCTCAGGGCGAAGTGAAAACAGAAACATTCTGTGGGGTGAGTTGAATGTCCTCAGCAGATCTAAGCAACAGTGCATATAAGAATGTCATCTTACATGGTCAAGACAAGCCAAGTTAAGAAGATAATATGAAACCCAGACATGCTGCCCTAAAGTTGAAAGAAAAGTAAATGGCAGTGGGAACTTATTGATGACAGCTCTCAACCTGTCTCAAGTCCACTCCTCCAGTCTGTACCAGCTGGTCACTGTGTAAGCACAGCACACATCCTGGGACCTCATCCTCCAGGGCACTCTCTCCTCTTTGCCAACTGGTACTCCTAATTCCTGTGTCCCATATTGGCTTCTTCCTTGGTTTGATCTCTCATTTTTGGTGGAGTACATCCTACTTGAGATGAGCTTCTTGAGAAGGGTTGCATGAGATGTGAAGTTTTTGAGATTTTGCATGCCTGAAAATGTAGATTTTCAACCCTCAATCTGAAGTGATTAGTTTGGATGTGGAATTATAGGATAAAAATAATTTTCTTCATCTTCTTGCTTTCAATGTTGCTATTGAAAAGCCATTTTTATTTCCAATCCTTTGTATTTATCTCCTCCACCTCTCCCCCAACTTTGGAAGATAGTAGGAACTTTTGTCTGTTCCCAATGTTGTGAAATTCAACAATACATGTTTTGTAAGTCTATCTTTACCCATTTTGCTGTACATTCAACAGACTCTTCCAATCTGGCAACTCATGTCTTTCAACTCAAATAAATTTTCTTTAATTATTTCTTTGATGATTTTCTCCTCTTTGTTTTCTCTGTTCTCTCAGTCTGGAAACTCATGTTATTCATGATATTGGATCTCCTGAACTGATCCTTTAACTTTCTTATATTTTTATCCTAGTTTCCATTTCTATATTTTTCATTCTACTTTCTAGGTGATTTCCTTTTCTTCTACTGAGTTTTTAATTGCTAGTGTCATGTTTTTAACTTCCAGGAGTATTTTTTGTCCATTGAATATTTCTTTTTTATAGCATCTTGTGCTTTTTTTTTCATAAATGCAATATCCTCTCCTTTCCTTCTGAGGGTTTTTAATAATAGGTACTTTTTTAAAACTTTTTTTCCTCCCTGTCTTATCTCCACATTCTCTAAGCTGTTTGCTTTTTTCATCTCAACCTATCATGTTAGAGACTTTTCTCAGATATCTAGTACTTCTTGGCCACCTACTTATAATAACCAATAGACAGGAAAAGTTGATTGGAAGCTCTGAGCACATGATGAGCCTTGTTGACTTTGAACATCACTGTAGGATTGTATGGAGGGTGCTTATTGGGGTATGTAAGGAAAATGAAATAAATGGTCAGGCTCCCTCAGATATTCGGAATCTTGCCCATGACCTAGCCTGTTTTATGTAAATATGCGCACATGTGCCCAGGTGTTCTTCAGTTATTGTATGATGTAATTGTGCGTGTGCACCCAGGTATTCTTCAGTTATCTGACTCGCAAAGTATAAAGGATACACGGCTCTGATCTACAGTGCCCTCGGGATGCCCCAGGAAGCCACCAGGGCACCTGCTGCTAGCTACCTGAGCCTGCATCTGAAAGAAGCCTATTAATTTTTGCCCATGGCTCCCAGGATCTTTTTTCCTATTACGTAGCTCATGGCCTGCATGTGAGGGGTTTGTGACCCAGTCTGCACAACAGGTTTGAAGGGTCTGTGGGCCCTAGCCTGACAGGGGTCTGACACAGTCTGCACAGAACGGGTTTGAAAGGTCTATGACCAAGCCCAACAAAGGGTCTGTGACCCAGTTTGTGCACAATGGGTTTGAAGGGTCTGTGATCCAGCCCAACAAGGGGTTTGTGACCCAGTCTCCATAACGGGAAGGGTCGTGCACTCTAGCCTGATAGGGTACAACTGTGATATCAGTATATTTAGATCTTTTGTCTTGGGCTGGTCAATTTCTCAGAGAGAAGCCTTCCAACCTCCTACCGTAGGACCAATGTTCTGGGAGCCAACTGTAAAAACAGGGGAATGGGTCCCTTTATTTACCGGTTTTTGGTATGGTTTTGCTGTTTCCAGTTTTTCAAGTTCAGATTCTTCAACTCTATTTCTATTGCTCTCCTTAATTTGCTCCCATGAACTGATGAAAAGTTCTACACAAATGCCCTCTGCAGAATCACCCCTAAAAACACCTGTGAGAAATATATGTGACCACCTTCCCCAGCTGTAGAGAGTCCTTGGCTGTAAGTAGATAATAAGGAACTCCTAGTTTACATGTTGGCTGGAAAAATCTCTCATTACTCAAGTCCATTGAAGTTGCTTCCTGTTCGTTCTATCAAATGGTCCCCCTGTGGTTTAAAAAAAAGGTCCACTTACTGCCTTCCTAGGTTTTTTCTTTTTTGGTTTGTTGGTTTGTTTGTTTGCTAAATATTGCATGCCTACATAGACACAGTTAAGATGTCCATATACATCATCTCATTTGTTACTTACAACAATAGCCTTGTGAATTACAAAGATTGGGTATTATTAGTGTTATTACCCCTTTGCAGAAGTGAAAACTTGGGCTGAAAAAGGTTGCATGACTTGTCAAAGATCAGATTCCATGCAACAGTTCAAGCCAGGGTTACCCAGATATTATGTCCCACAGGCACACACTATCCACTACACAATACCACCTCAAGTAAATTAGCAGTCTCCTTAGGAAACACTCAAATTTTTGCAGACCAATTTTAAGGAGGAGAATCATAGGACTTGAACAAACATTGAGGTCTCTTCTCACAACCTGTTCATTTCCTCTTAAGCAGAAAATTATGAGTGGTTTATGTCAAGGACCTGGAGCTCCTGCCTTTGAACTACAACATTGAAACCACCATGTGATGCTGCAACTGAGGTGCCGCGATGCTCATGAGAACTTATCCTGCAAACAGTGAATGTGGCTTCATAGCCAAACAGGTGCACAACCTGCAAGTGTCCACTTTCCTCCATGCCTCAGGCAGCCTAACTTTGTCCTAACCTCTGACTTCTTCCTTTTCAACTGAGCATAGTCAGCACTAAATACAAGTCACAACTGTGCTTTCCTTTGAGGTTTACTTAGTCATGAAGATTATTAGAACTGAGGAAAGGTACTTATTTTACTGAGCTTCCAAATCCCTGGCTCCTTGAGTTTGACTTTCTGGATTACATTAAAGATTTAATATAAACATAGAAATATCAAGTGAACAGAGAATGTCACAAAAGTTATGTGTAAATTACATTTTTGAAAAAAAAAAAATTACATTTTTGGAACTTGAAATATATCTCCCCATAGGGAAATTGTATTGTGCTTTTTAAAGGCATGACTAAATCAAGAATGAATGGATAATAAAGTTCCCAGACCAGCATACAAAAGCCTGTTAAGTCTGTTTTTAACCTATAATGTAGCTAACGTATAATGCTAATATTCATATTTCAGATACATTTGGTCCTGAGCACTAAATGTTGTTTGTATAGGAAGACATATTTTTCAAAGTGGAGATACGTCTGGTTCCTAAACAACACAAGAAAGGGCCAGAGACTTAACATTCAGCCTTTTATGTGTGAGTTTTGTCCTAGGTGCTTTTATACACATTAGCTCATTCTGTCTTCAGGACAGCCCCTTCAGGAGAGCATTAAGGACACTGAGTCACAAACCGATTAATAATATTTAGGGCATAATAATATTATGCTAAAAGACATGCAGGTAGTAAGGGGCAGAGCCAGAATATAAACCCAGGTTTATCTCAGCCTATGTTCTTTCTACTAAGCTTAGTTATCTCTCTAGATTTATAGTTGAAATATTCTGAACTGAGAACAACTTGTCACCCCAACGTGCAGTAAGGGGTGAGTTGGAAAAGGGCTCTTACTCTAGAGTAGCCCATCTCAAAGCTGACTGAGCATGAGAGTCACCTGAAGGGCTTGGTAACCAAGATTAATGGGCCCCACCCCTTGTGTCTCTAATTCAATAGGTCTGAGTGGGGCCTGAAAATTTGCGTTTCTGACAAGCTCCCAGATAATGCTGATGTTCCTGGTCCAGAGACCACACTTCAGAACTCATTAGGGTTTTCCTAATAAGTCATCTGAACAAATAGCCAATCCTTGAAGCAATGACTTTCCTAGCTGGTAATGATGGATGAAATTCACTTAACTTTTGAAGATCTATAATTATGATTAGCTCCTAAAGGGAGCTTGCAGTTGAGTTTAGTACCATGAAGAGACAATAAGGAAAGGAAACAAATGTTCTCAGCAGGATTGCTCTCCATGCATGGATTTCATTTTCTCCAAAGAAGAAAAGCATCAAGCAATACAGAAAATCAGCAGGGAACATTCAGCTTTGAAGACAGAAGCAATAATTGGGCAGGGTGGGAACAGCATGGTGACTACAAGACAATTGAGTTTACCCCACTTTTTCCCCCAATGCCTACAGAGAAGCTTAGTCAGCCAACATGTATTCATTGAGTTCTTACTCAATAAGAGTAGAAAAAAGTATGGGCATGGCTCTTGATCTCTGACAAGTTACAGAGATGCCTCATTGATCAGTTCCTGGGGAAAAAAAGCATGCCACAAAGCGAAATTCCCAAATAAGTAAGGCTAATTCCTCAAAGTACTCAAATTTTATTTATTTAAATGTATTTTTTATTTTAAAAAATATTTATAAAATTTATACCATCCTACAATTTTAAACAGAGAGCATAAAATATAGTTTAAGCTTTTTTGATGATTCTAGACCAATATTACAGATATCTACTTTTAGAATACTACATAATGCCACAGACACTGAGAGGGTATGTTGCTGTTTGCCCCTGCATTAAAAGAGCCCCAGTACAGGCCTAATATTTGGGCTTTTTCCATCCTTTATCAATGGCCACCTTACTTCTGCCTTCATTGATCCAACTTCTGAGAACTCCACTTCACCTCTTCTTATTTGCTGCTTCTTCTCTGTCATGAATTAGAAAATCCATAGTTTGTAAGAACCGAGCCTAAGAGAAAACAACTCTGAGTGAGGGTCTCAGTGTCTTGCCTACAAATCAAGTGAGGTTTAGGGTCTAACCTTTGTAATTTCATTCCTGATGAGCTCCCAGGTGATGCTGATGCTGCTGATCCAGGGATCACACTTTGAGAACTCTTTAGGGCTTTCCTAGTGGGTCATTTCTACAAATACAAATATGTCTTCCTTTTTCCAAATTCTTCCCTTGGTGAGGTTTGTGAGGAAAATGGAGACAGACTGGTCAGGCTCCGTCACCTCATATCCAACTCAGCATGTCTGTTGTAAATACATTATGTAAGAGTGGTATAATTGTGCATGTGCACCCAGGTGTTCCTTGGCTATGCGATTATGGTATAAAAGACAGTGGCTCTGATCCACTCGGGGGCTGAGTTTGCATCCAAATAAAGCAGGTCAACCTTTGCCAATGGCTCCCAAAATCTTTTTCCAACTATCTAGCTTACAACCTGTACAGGACAGGTTTGAAGGGTCTGTGACCCAGCCCAACAGAGGCCAATTTGAAGTCTTCCAAATATACCTTCACTTTGAGAGGATGTTTGGCCCAATCCTCCCAGTTCTTTCCTGCCTTCTTCCGCACAAGCACTTTTAGGGCCTATTTTCATCTTCTGAAATTTTCCAAGCACTCAGTATAGGATTGTATTTCCTCTTCCAAAATTTGTGTCACCTATTTATTGGATGAATAAATAAGTAAAGATTGTGGAAACACACAGAATTATTGAGCACCCCCTATAAGCTTTATACTAATTAGATGCTTTTATTTATCTCTTCTAATCCTCACACCCACCTTATGAGCTAGGAATAAATAGCCCATATTACAAGCTGAAGAGAGAAGAGTGAATGATCCACTCATTCAAGATCACACTTAGTATAATGGATTGAATTATGTCCCCCCAAAACTCACTGAAGCTTGTATTGTGTCTCCCAAGTTTTACGTATTAGAAACTTAGTCCCCACTGTGACTGTCAAGAGGGTGGGAAATCCTATTATGGTAATTGAAAGGTGGAGCCTTGAAAAGGTGATTAGATTGTGGGACCATGCAGTAGTGAATGGATTAAAAGTGGTGGTCAGGGGCATGGTTCTGAGGGCTTTAAAAGAAGAGGAGAGTCTGTCTTTCTCTCTCTCTGCTCTCTCTGCTTCCACCATCTTGCAATGTGAGACCCCTGAGTCACTGTCAACACCACCAGATGGACTTTGGACTTCCCAGTCTCAGAAACTGTAAGCAATAAATGTTTTTTCTTATAAATCACCCAGTTTCAGGTATTTTGTTATAAGCAACGTAAACAGATTAAAACTCTTAGTGAGTGGTATAGCTGGGATTCCAACTTGAATCTTCAGACCCCAAGGCCAATATGCTTTCCATTAAACCACAGCTACTACCCCATTGAGAGCAAACTGGATATTGGGGTGCAAGGAAAGATAGCAATTCAGTTTTTAAAAACACAAACCCATGGCAAGCATAATGACACTACCACCCCACACCCATACCCATGGTAAGCAGCGTTCTTTCCTGCTGCATATGAACATCCTTAGAATTGTTTTCAACCCTATGTCTCTAGGAGTCAGAACTAATCAGAATAGGCACAAATAAGGTGCTAACTCATATGCCTTAGCTTCACTCATTTGGAAATTTTATTTGGTCATATCCCACTTAAAAATCTTCTACTAAGAAGGTGGAAAATATGATGGAATTTGAAAAGGCAGACAGGTAATGTTGGGGAAGGTAGACATTCAGTAGAACTGACAAATTATACCCCACCTTACATCAGTGGTTCTCAACCAGTGGCAATTTTGCCCTCCAAGTTAACATCTGGCAATATCTGGAGATATTTTCGGTTGTAACAAATGAGGAGTGCTACTGGTATCTAGTGGATAGAGTCCAAGGATGCTGCTAAATGTCCTATGGTACACAGGACACTCAGCCTTACCCAAAGCAAACAATTTTGCAGCCCAAAATATCAATAGAGCCACAGCTGAGAAACCCTATCTTAGATCACAGCACACATAAAGGAGGGAGATTATAGTTCCTTACAGATTCCTGCTGCCTATCTGTCACATTAGTAAAATAAAGTTGAGGGAACCAAAATCATTGGCTTAGGGTCTGTTTCTGGTTGCTCACACAGAGACTGTGGAGGGTACACTGGTTTCAGTTACAGCTGGCTGCAGTACTCTTTTGTTTTCTTCCAGCCCAGAAGACCTGAAGAAACCAAAGCTGTTACCCACAAATTCTGTATCAGCATGGCTTTTGGCTTTGCCCTCACAGTCTCTCTTCAATCAAGAAAGACAACAGTAGAGGATATTTACAAGAAAAGGGAAAGCAAAGGGGTAAGGGGAAGAGTAGATCAGAATCAGCAAGGAAAATGCCTCCTACCATGCTCTCCGCAGCCACACTGGTTCTCACTGACACTGGTGAGTGTTCACACAATTTTCTTGTTCCTGCTATTCAGTGACCTCATTACTTTAAGTGTGGTGTCCGGAGCAGCAAAACTGGCACCACCTGGCATCTCCTCAAAACTGTAGAATCTCAGCCCTCCCAGACCTCCTGACTCAAAATCTGCATTTTAACAAGATCCCTGAGTGATCCGAATGCACATTAACATTTGAGAAGCACTGCTCTAGGGTTTCCAAAAGGCAAAATAAAACTGCAAAGTGAACAGCTGCAAAACAGATGCAAAGCTAATCACGTGGCATAACATATGACTTCTCCAGGGGATTTATGACCCTCTGTGGTTGGTAGCTTGTAATATAGAAAACAGAAATTTGAAGGAATGTGAAAAAAAGTAAATGCCAGGTTATAACCGCCCTAAAGGCATCCACCTTGGGTTAGAGGAAATGTAGTGCCTAGCACCTGAAACAGTTTCATGTACCAGCTCAAGTGTTTGGTTTTTTTGTTTTGTTTTGTTTTGTTTCTCCCCAAAAGGCAATAAAAATGGAATTTATACTGATTGATTTGGTCTGTAGTTCCAACATAGCATTCTACAACACCAAAATTCTATAACAGGAAAAGAGTCAATGCTACATGTTTTCAAACAACCTAGAAAATACGTTGAGGTGAATGAATCAAGTTCAACTTCAGTTCCACTCTCAAGTTGCCCAAATTGGCTTGGCTTCTTTTATTCAACAAATATTAGGTCTCAGGATCTGTACAAAGAGCTTCAAGGCACACAGTAACCAATGCTGTAAGACACTGCCTGCGATGAAGTGCCAGGCAGCCCCTGATGATTGAGGTGGGGAGGAGAATAGAGCTGGAAGGAGGAGAGTAGCACCAAGGGAGGAGCTGGAGGAGGGAGCAGGGGGAGGGGTTCTGGATGCACTTGTAGGTTAAGAAGCCGGGCTCATTGGGAAACCCGACCCAGTCCCGAATTCTGCACCCAGGCTGCATGGGGCACAAGTCCAGCCTGCCTCATGCAGTTGCCTGCCTACGGGCCCATGACTGTGCCTGGTGAACATTATCAGAGGACAGTGTCCCGCAGTCCTGCTGCCTGCTGCATGTGACTCTGGAGCTGTGGCCTGGTTTCAGATAAACAAGTCCCACAAGTCTGAAGACTCCGGAGAGTCTGTCTAGGAGGGACCGCTAGAGGCCGCGCTTGGTCTCTTCACAGAGGAAACCAAAGGCCCTGAGCAAGTTCGCAGCTGGCTTTGTTCAGCCCAGAACGCCGTGTTCCTTCCGGACATCCACGCCCTGTGCTTGGGGCTCTCTGCACAGGCCGGCAGGAGATCAAACACCAAAACTTCAGCCTCAAAGTTAGAGCTCTCCCTGGCCCCTAAATTACAAAGGGAGGGCTGGGTGTGCTGGGTGGCCCCTTAAGCCCTCCTCCAACTCTCCAGTCTCTTCTAGGGCCTCCCCCAGGGCAGGTTTTGATTTCCTGATAACAGGCGTCTGTCTGTCCTCTTGCTTCACTAGGATTCTGAAGCCCAGAAAACTGATTTTTTCTTTTTTTTTTTTAAAAAGATGACCGGTAAGGGGATCTTAACCCTTGACTTGGTGTTGTCAGCACCACGCTCAGCCAGTGAGCGAACCGGCCATCCGTATATGGGATCCGAACCCGGGGCCTTGGTGTTATCAGCACCGCACTCTCCCAAGTGAGCCACGGGCTGGCCCCCAGAAAACTGATTTTGAAAAAGCATTTGAGCGAGGGGAGGGGAGAGCGAGGAGAATGGACCCAAATATTGCCCACATGTTCGGTGCTCACTCAAGCAGTTTCTTTCACAGTGAGGCATCTGAAGGGGACTGGTCCCCAGGAGGTTGGACCCGAGTTGACGCTATTGAGTTGGGAGAAATCAACCAAGGGGGAAAATGAAGCCAGGTCTCTAGAGGCTGCCCTGCCTATAAGAGGAGTGTTCAGAGGTTACTGAACTTTTAAGGTCACTGGACATTTTTAACTGTGGAGTGAGGATTCAGACAGTCATGACAAGACAAGGAGGAGAAAGTTGCTCCTGAAGTGTTTCTGGGAAATTTGAGCCAATGGATCACAATACTGCCCAAGGCAAGGGGACCTTTGGCACCACCATAGGGAAGGGGAGTGACCTGGCGTTGGTGAGCACCTATTCCCCCATGCATAGTACCATGCATAGTACTATGCATAGTACTCTGTGTTCTACCATTCGTTGACCTAACAGCCCTGTGGAACAAATATGAATATCCCCATTCCCTTATGTTGAAACTGGGACTGGGAGATATTAAGTAACTTGCCAGGTCTGCTGGTAACAGTGCAGAGCTACAATGCTTGTTTGTTTGATTACATTTGTAAATAGATAATACAGTCACATGACTCAAAAATTTAAAAACATGGAAAGGTATATAATAAAGTCTCCTGTCCCACTGACTCCCAAATATCCAGTTTCCCCCACCTTCTGTCTCCCTTGCCACATACACAGGTAAACACAGACATTTGCTCCTTGTACACGTTTAGCATTTCTTTATGCATATGTCAGTTAATAGAGTACATATTCTTATCTTTACTTCATTTTTACACAAAACACGGCATACTATATGCATACTGTTTCATGCCTTGCTTTTTTTCACTTATCAAAGTATGTTGCAATCTTTCCATATCAGCACATAAAGAGTTTCCTCATTCTTTCCTTTACAGCTGCACAGTATTCCATTGTAGAGACACACCCTAGTTTAATTAAGCAGTCTTCTATTAGTGGACATTGGGTTGTTTCCCACCTTTTGCTGCATAAACAATGTTGCAATTAATAACTTTGTACCTACATCATTTTGCAGATGCCAGAGCCAGGAGTCCACATCTATCTAGCTCTAAATAGTTTATGTTCCCTCCACTTCAAAGCTGACACAGGACTGATTATATGCCAGCTCTGGTAGATAACTGCTCATATCTGTTCCCACCCCACCCCCTATCTCCCTATTTTCCTTTTCTAGTTATGAAGCCTATTCGTATTTGAAACAGCTACAGAGCTCCGGACAGAGCGTTCTTGCCATTTTATCTGTTTCCGTGGTTGCTTCGCTTCATTCTTTGAATACCAAGTGTGACTGTAACTGGGCTGTACTGAAGACAAACTCTGCAGATGTTGTTCTGCATAAACATGGAACTAGTGCTACCAGATGGGTCACACTACTTCGTCCATGTGCCAGGGAGTTCAAATCCTACATACCATAGCCTGCAGCAGGCTGGGATCCCAGCTTAGAACTGGAAAGAAGATCAGCTAGAGCCAGCCTGCTGCTGCAGAAGCCAGCGTCCACCTTCATTTCTGGCTGTGGACCTAAAGGGAAGTTAAATGAATGGAGGCAATATTAAGAAGGCCCAAGGAAGTCTACTTTCTGGGAAAGATAAAACCATCAATCAAACTTCCATCCTTGTCATCTGTGGTCATTTTGTCATCTCTTTTTGAACTTAGATTTTCAGATTCACCTTCCAAGATGTCTTTTATCTCTCAAAACAGGATTCAGTAATTACAGACAGTGCTCAAAAAAAAGTGAAGGTGCGTGTTTTTCACCATGTGATTCTGATTACCATCTGTGTGGTTAACTGAGAGATTGGTTTGGTCTGTTTGGGAGGTACTTCACTCCTTTCTTGAGTGCTTACTGCACACCAGTCACTGTGCTGATGAATGACATAAGGCCCAGGTGCTCCTACCTAAAAGGAGACTCAGATACATACCAGATATTTTCAGTGCAGAAAAAGAGATCAATACAAAGTGATACGAGCTAAAATGTAGCCAGAGAAGTATGCCCGGGGTCTCCTTGATCTCAGAGAAGGGGCACTTAGCCCAGAGTGGGGAGAGGACGGGGCAGAGCAGGCAGTTTAGGAAGCCTTCCTTGGGGATGAGATGCTGAAGTAAGCCTGAGGAGTGAGCAGGAGGTGCTCAGGCAGCAAAAGCCAAGAGCAGGAGCAAAGGCCCGTGCCGGCGAAATACTGCAGGGTTCTATGACCAGCATGCAACTTATTTTTCTAAACACCTGAAAAATTGAATAGCAAGCTAGTAGCCCACACAGAGCAAGTTGTACAGGGAAAAATTGAGCTAAATTTGAATTCAACTACACAGCCCTTAAATACAAGTATTACACGTTCCTCTGATCTTAGTTCAATTAGACTAGTCTTCAGTAATAAGCTCACCCTGATCCTCTTCACCAATTTCAGGAATGTTTCAGTGGACAGAGTTCCAGACAAGCCTTCCTCAACTGCATCAGCCCTTCTGTCTCTTATCTCTGACCCATGACCGTTTTCTGCTGATCACAAGGAAGGCCTGAGCTTGCCTTTTTTAAAACTACAGCCAGCACTCTGAACTCATAATTCCTGTATCTTTTCTTCCAGCTGTTGACTGAAACCTCTATGACAGTTCTTTTCTCCTAAGAATGGAGACTCATTGGAAAGGACACCATAGAAAGTCTACAAAACCCAAATCACTCTGTAAATGTCATGTGCCAATGTTATTATCGGAATAATGACTCCATTGTATAACCAGGTATTAGTTGATCTGCCAGAACTGGTTAAGAAATTAATATATCAGAGATTCTCTTTAAAAGGTGGCTTCACAGATGGTCTTCCAATAATAATAATGTCAGTAATGATAGTTAAAGTTTATTTAAAGTTTACTATGTTCCAGATACTGTTCTAAGCTCCTTAAAGGCTATATCTTTTTTAATCCCCACACTTCCTTCTTAAAGCCTGACATGCGACCTAGTCAAGATTCAAGTGTCCTTGGGTTCAAATCCTAGCTGTGCCACCTATTATTTTTATAATGTCTTTGAATTTCAGTTTCCTCATGTAGAGAGTGAGCATAATAATGCCTTTCTCCCAGAAGTAAATGAAATAATATAGATTAAAGCACCTGTCACATAACAGGCTCACAATGAAGATTAGTTAGGTTCCCTTAAACAGTTGATATTTTTATTTAAAATGCTTCTATTTTCAAGTAATTTAAGATAGAAGACCTAATAGAATGTTTTAACACAGAAAGCAATCACATCACATCATTCCTCCAAATAATAGAAAGAAAATCTATGGACTGTGTCTCCTTTTCTGAGGTTTGTATTTCTTAAATAAGGCTATGAATATAAGGAAAGAAATATATGAGTGCAAGCCTAAGTGCTAGTTAAGGATATATTTCCTAATCTAGACTCTACACACTCCGGGCTCTCTGTCCTACCCTCACCCCCATGAAATCATCAGAGAAGGAAAGAGATGCCTGGGCTCTGAGATTCTGTCCAATTTTAGCTCTAGGTGTTAGGGTCATGTGGAAGTGGCAGATTTTTGAAATGCTGATATGCTGACACTTAAGCACATGGCTGGATCTTGTTATAGCTCTCAGAGAAAGTATATAAGGAACTTGGCCCTAGGTAAGATTTCAAAAAATGAAACAATGCCCAGCATGATGTAAGTGGCAGGGCTTGGAGATAGAAAGGCTGGGGTTTGAATCTCAGCTTCACACTTCTCATCTGTGTGACCTTGGGCATGGATGAGTGATGCATTGTTACTGTGTACTTCATCTCTTTGCTCACCTGTAAAATGGAGGTAATAGCATCCTCCTTACAGCATTGCTGTGGTGCTGAGTGCATGTCCATTTCCTTCGCCTTTGTGGTCAAAGCCTTCCTCCACTTAAATCTGCAGAGACTGCCAGCTCAGCCCAACTGTAACCCTGAACGCCTGGTCAACTGTTGGAAATGCATCTCCACATACGGTTTTGTGTTTTTTAAGGGCTCTGTGTTGGAATTATTTCCAGGCTCTGCCACATGGGTCTACCCATGGAGAAGGAACAGTTTTCTTTCTTAACTCCTACTCAAGCAATTCTACGTCAGCTGGCACTTTTCACATGGACCATGACAAAGTTGTCACCCCCTTGTGCTTTCTGCTTCCAACATCCTTTGTGTTTCCAGCAGTGACAGGCTTTCATCTTTCTGGAAATTGCCTCCATCTCCAATGCGGACTATCCCAGTACATTTAGTGCCTGTGCCTGGGACTCTCAGTCTCTATTTCCTACCCCTGGGCCTTTGCTTTCTCTTGCATTTCCTGAGGTGTTTCCCTCTCCTTTCAATGACTTTGGATTTCTTTTTTGCCTTGTTTTGTTTTTCCTGTGCTGCCTCTTGGGGACCGAGGTTAAAACCCCACTCCCTCTTTTTTCCATTGCTCATCCTACTATTTTCGTTCCCTCATCCTTCTCACAAAGTAACACAAGAAAGAATGCTTTCAAAACACCTCACAACCATTTAACTGGAGGCATTAAGATTAAGAAGTATAGAGCAACTAGATCTGCAGCAATATGTTTTATACAAAATGATATGTAAATGTAAAACAGAATAATGAAATCACTAGTAATCAATAAAATCACTTTTTTTTTGGCAGCTGGCTGGTAGGGGGATCTGAGCACTTGACCTTGGTGATTCAAATCCTTGACCTAGGGGTTATCAACACCACGCTCTAACCAACTGAGCTAACCAGCTAGCCCGCATCTGAATAAAATTTAAAAGGAATAAACATGCCAATACTCTTTTATGCCATTTTACACTCACAAATGGTCCAGCCCAGGGTTTGGATCCCTACACCAGCCAATCACCAAAAAAAATAGAAGAAGAAGAGATGATTCAAGCCAGTCAGTGCTTAAAAGAAGCCACGCCCACTTCTGCAATGCATACCAGGAACCATATAGAATGACCCTTTGTCTTGGTCTTAGCTCCCAACCACTTTTTTCAACCCCTTTCTTTTGCTTCATTTCATCCAGGTCAAAGGTTAGAGGCAAGACCACATCTAAGGGAATAAGGATCCAGAAAGAAATAGTATGAGAACAGAAACAAGCTGTACTAAACCCAGAACTGAGAGACCAGAACAAGAGAGGTTGGTTTCTTTTGAGTGACCAGAAACTGACACTTCTGCTTTTATGGTCTGGTAGGGCCCTGAGTTAGAAGGTTTTTCATTTTCCTATTGTCAAGGGCAAGAGTGAAGTGTTCTAGGGGATTATTATAAAAAATATTAATGCACCCAGGACTAGTCTTATCAATAGGTGTGTGCCGTGTGAATAGGCCAACCGGTTTATATAAAGTCAGGGTGGACCTTGCTTGATTTCATATGGGTTGCCTTGAACCACCCTTCAGATGAAATACCTGCTATGAACTTGACTCCACCCCTAGAATCTTTGTACTCTGACAGGATATATTGTTTCTAGTCCTTTCCCATATTTCCTGGACCCTGGAACCCACCATTGTCCCAACCCCATCCCATGGACAGTGTTTTTATTTAACTTGCTTCCCAAGTGGGAACCTAACACCAATCACAAAACACACACACAAGCACACACATGTGCTTCCCTCTTTCTCCTCTGAATTACTTGCACCCAGCACTGATAGCTGTTTCATTCACCTTGCACCTAAGTACTGCCTTATGACAATCTTCTATTATTAAATGAAACTGCTTTTTTTTTCGTTTTTGTTTTATGGCTGACCAGAAAGGGGTAAATGAAACTGTTATTTATGGGCTATTGTGCTCTTTATCTTGTCGCAGGACTGTGTCAGAGTTAGCTTCACATCCTCCTCAGTACCAACATGCAGTGCCTTGCACATGGCAAGTACTTGATGGATTTTGTGGCTAGTCAACTCTGCATCTGACAGATGAGTCTGGCTCTGCTGGGTTTGGCCTCTCATCTTTGAAATGATGAGGGTCTGACAGTCTCTGAAGAGGTAGCTAACACCTGAAAGGGGGCCGGGGGGAAGGAGAAGAGGCTATTAACTAATGTAATGCTTTAGGATTCCTGCAGACTGGAGAAGGAAAGGGCCAGATGGCAGAACCTCCATGATTGTAACTCCCTGCTTTAGGATGTATGCACTGTGTATCTGGAGGCTGAAAGAAGCACGACTTCAGAAACAAGAGAAGAAAATAGGAAGGAAGATCCACAAATACTGTAAGAAAGAACATTTACTCAGTCAGGCCTCCTCTCTTATCCTAGAGACAAGAAAGGAAGTAACTCCTCCCCTTGGAAAATTAAGAAGGCTCTGCAGGGCCTAAATGTACACTGTGTAGAAGGCCTTATATGCTGGAGGTTCCACATAAACAGTGAATGAGTAAAAGAGAGAGAGAGACAGGCAGAGAGACAGAGAGAAAGAGACAGAGAGACAGAGAGATTGGCAAGTATTCTTCTCTAAATAGATCATAAACTTCCAGCTTCTAGACAAGTCTGATTTCCCTAGAAATCATTTAGAAACTACAAATTATAATAATTTAGAAACTACAGGGCCTGCCCATGACTCACTTGGGAGAGCGTGGTGCTGATAACACCAAGGCCAC
Source organism: Cynocephalus volans (assembly GCF_027409185.1). Lineage (NCBI taxonomy): Eukaryota > Metazoa > Chordata > Mammalia > Dermoptera > Cynocephalidae > Cynocephalus > Cynocephalus volans. The sequence goes on from NC_084462.1 coordinate 52,111,438, forward strand.
AGGTTCAGATCCCTATATAGAGATGGGAAAAAAAAAAAAAAGAAACTACAAATATTTCTTAAGTTCTTCCTGTGTGCAAGACATCGTTATAAATGCTTTATTATATATTCACTCATTTCAGCTGCACAATTCTTTGATGTTGATTTTTCTATTATCTTCATTTTGTATATGATGACATTAAAATTACAGAGAGGTTTAGTGACTTCCCCAGGGTCACACACCCAGCTGGTGAGTGGTGAACCTGGGAATGTGTAGGAAGAGATGTGGGAATTAAAGTCAGAGAAACTTGAGTTGGAATCTTGGCTCCATCATCTATTAGCTGTGTGACCTTTTGCAAGTTATTTAAACTCCCTGAATCATATTTGCCTCATAGGAAAAGTCAGGTTAACTGTATCTACATCATAGGGTTGTTGTGAAAGTTGGATGGGTCTTGGAACTTTGAGTTTTCCGTAGCTGAAGGACTAGTAATTTGGACCAGTCCTCCTGCTGAAAATAACTAAGCATGCTGGATAATTTTTTTTTTTAATCTTTATAAAAGCATCAAAGAGCTGACAAAATAGTAAGAAATTCTAGGCCCTAATCTAAGAGAAAGCAAGAAGAAAAATACACAGAACATCAAAGCCACTTTTCCTATGAAGACATTTGTCAATCTGAATTATCCAAGATGCAAAACTGAGGTGTGGTTTTTGATGGATTCTGGAAGCAAGGAGACAGAAGTCAAGGGTTTTCAGGGTTTCCACAGGCACCTCAAGTCCATAAGAACCAGAAGTAAACTGGCCCCTCCTATAACACCCCCATGGGACTGCAGCGAGTGAGGTTTTGGTGCCAATCAGGGCCAGGGAAGAAGAAAAGACAAAATACCTATCTCTAAGAGGTTGTAACCATGGGCTAGCATTTTTGCAGATTCTCAGTTTAAGTCTGTGTGACTGGTGTGGTTCAAAAACTCAAGCTATGTACTTAAAGTAGTACTGCATGGAGAGAACGATGAGAAAATGGGAGAAGGGGTGCAGAAAAGGAGGTTGGAGAGCAGCCATGATGGACACAATTTGTGTGCCATGCTCCAGCTACACTGAAATGCTCCCAATTCTTCACACAGATACCCACGCACACCTTCTCATCTTTGCACCAGTCATTCCTCCCATTGTAGGCGTTACCATGGTCAACCATAGGATCTCCGGAGTCAGATGGCCCATGTTCAAATCCTGATTCTGCCACTTCCTAACTGGGTGACTTTGGGTGAGGCATTTGATCTCTCTGGTCATTTTCCTCATCTGAAAAATGGGGACAATTACAGTACCTCCTTGTGGTTTATTGTGAGGATCAAATGAGTTCACACATAAAGAATACTTAATACAACATCTGGAACATAGAAAGTAATTTTATGGTGATGGGATGGCACCGATGATGACGATGATGATTTTCTAAAATTATCATGTCTCCCTTATTTATTTGCCAAGTTTTATTAATCCTTTACAATTCAGGTAAAATATTACTTCTTCTATTAAGCCTTCTCTGCCTCCGTATACGAAACTTTATATATGCATCACTCCTATAGCTCTTATCATACTGTATTGCAATGACTTATTGACATTTCTGTCTATCCTGGGAATCCCTAAGTTACTTGATAGTGGGGACTAAATCTCATTTATCCCTTTGTCCTCAATTGCTATTACAGAGCTTGACACATAATAAATGCTTAGTAAATATTCAGTGAATGAAAGAATGTACTGATGACTTTAATTTTCCTTAATGGAATCGATTTTTCCTCTAAGAACTTTTTTTGAGTCTCCTGCCCTTTATTCTGCTCTCACATTAAACCAAAAACACAAAACGTTGCTATCTCACGTGAATTGTTGCTCCAGAATGTAAGCTTCTAAGAGTAGCCCTAGTATCTTATCTGCATAATTTTGTTCTGCATGGGACATAGAGTGTCAGGAAAATGACTAAACCACCATAAAAATAATACTGGCAAACAAATTGGGCCGATGAATCATGAGAGTGACCAACATATATTTGCAGAATTCTTCCTGCTTTTGTGGGAAGAATTGACTTCCTGGTTCTGTTTTATTAATGGTAAGAACACTGAATTCAGGGTCAGAACACTTGAGTTTAGGTCCCAGATTCACTGCTTATTTGTTATGTGACCTTGGGTAAAACTTATTCTCCATAAATTTCACCTTCCTCATCTATAAAATCAGTTTAATAATACCTACCAGAAAATGTTGTTGTAAGGCCAATAATTTGATGCAATGCATGTGAAAGAGCTTCATCAATGGCCAAGTGCTTTCAAAATGTAAAGATGGTCAATTATACTTGCGTGTGCTAGAAAGTACCCGGTTATATTCTGGGTGGCCAGTTCTCACCACTCAATGGGTGGGTTCTCTCAGAAGAGGCCCTGTATCAATTTTATATTAACCACCAAACAAGATATTTCAACTGGGGACAAGTAATCCTCATGGAATTTTAGAGACCTCTCTGTTTTGAGGGTTTGGAAAATGACTGACCTCGATTCCAGAGAAAACAGCCCTGGAGGGACCTGTTTGGGGAACACATAGAAGAGCTGATGCTTTCCCCATGACTTGACTTGCTGTGACACATCCATCCATGGGAACAAGTAGAGAGAGGGTGTGGGCTGCCTCAGCTGGACGCCTGAGAACAGAGAGAAACCTCCCTAGAATGACATGGACTTAACCAGCTCTGAGTCCAAGAGAGAGTAAAAACAATTCCTCCCAACCAGGACACCTATGTCAGACCATGGGGGTGGGGGTATTAGAGGAAGCAGAGGGTGTCACCTCCAAGTCATTAAAGACCAGACTCTGTGTCCTGGATTTAGAGATATACGTATTTACTCATCATCGTTAATTCCTCTGGCTGTATCCTGCCCACCTCCTTTTAGAAAGCCAGAGGAATTTCATAACGGAATGAGGCAATTTCATTTTGGCATTGCCTTCATCTATTAAGACCATATTCTTCAGCTAGGAACCAAGTTACATATTCATGGAATTATAAGATACTAGGACTTGGAAAGAATTTAGAGAATATCAATTTGGATCCACAGAAGCTAAGGCCCAGAGATGAGGTGACCCACTCACGGGCAAGCAGTGAGAACCCAGGTGTCTTCACTCCCAACCCAGAACTCCACCCTCTCATCCTCCCAGACCAGTGAACCTGGAGGATCCAGATGCTTCCACTATCAGCTGTGGTTTGGAGAGAGCGTAGATCTAGGTCAGAAATACAACCTGCTATGCAAACGACCTAGCTGAAGAGGCGATTCACTCCGAAGCCTCCTACCAAGATAGGCTGCATGATAGTCATCATCTGTCTAAAGAAGGTTCAGGTTGTAATTACATTTATTGGAGTTGCATCAAGGATCAAATACGAGGGTACTTCAAAAAGTTCATGGAAAAATAGTATGAAAAGATAATATGAATCATTCCATGACTTTTTTGAAGACCCCTTGTATATTCACCCAATCAATTCTCTTCCTTACCAAGTCTTCCCCAAACAGGATTTCTCTTTCTTATCATTTCTTTCAAAGTGTCCCAGAGGATAGAAGAGCTGCGTAAGAAACCAAGACTTTGACAACAATGCTCTACATTCCAATTTAACTCTCATTTAACATCTGTATGGCAGGCACATTCCATTTGGTGTCCCATTTAATCCTCAAAACAACCCTCTGAGATGACAATAACAATTTACAATGAAGGAAATTGGGGCAGGAGGTTAGGTAACTTTCTCCAGATCACACATTTAGTAAGTGGTAAAGCCATTGTTGAGTCTTTCTGTCTCCAGTGTCACCTGGCCCATCATTTTGAAAATAAACAAACATGATTTAGTTTATTTAAATGTATAAATTATCTATGTTAGTTTATGCATAATAGGCATATATATGGTCCACTTCTAAATAATGCCCTGAAAAAGTAACTGTGCTTTAAATACTCAGAAGAAGTTACCATACACACGGGCTTCTATTCCACTGAGTCTTTCCATAAACCCTCCTACCAGAGTGTTTCAAACATTCAAATGTACCAGGCGATTAAAGGTAGAAGATTCTTCATTCCACCATACTAGAATAACATCTGGATTTAACCTAAGCTTCAGTCCATTCTGGGCCACATAAATCTGCATTTTGTGCTCTAGAGAAAAATAGAGTCCCAACTTCACCAAACTTCAAACTAGTGTAAGATAATAAGTACCACTTAGTAAGTGATTACCGTGTGCCAGACACTGTGCTAAGCCTTTTAAATAAATTACCTCCCAGCAATTATGGGAGAGAATTACCATTATTAGCATCATCCTTATGTTTAGCTGGCTAAATTTCACACAGCCAGTAGGAGACAGAGCCATGCCCATGACCGTCATGCCATGATGTCACCCAGCTGTAGAAAAGAGCACAGAGAAAGATCATATTCAGAAGCTAAGATGGGCTTGGGAGCATGAGATTGTAGACCAGTGTCCAGAGGCAGGAGCACCACTTCAGCGTCCTCTTCCTTGGTTGTGGAGGTGGCAGATGCAGTGATCTAAGCTCCAGCAAGAGGTGACACTGTTACTTGTCATATGCTGACATGTGGCACCAGATGTAGTTCCAATTTGAGAAATGTAGCCTTACCACTATATAAGAATTGCCAGGAAGTTCAGACTTCAGTAAAACAATGATAATAGGAATGGTACTCACCTTGTGGTGGATGAGAATTTCAGCTCTTCTTCCAACCAGTCAGTTTGGGGAGACTGTTTGGATTTGCTTGTGTTACCACTGCCAGTAACAGGTAATAACACCAACTTGTGATTGACCTCATTCAATTGCCCAAGAGCCTCTTGACTTGTTATCTCATTACCTCCACACAATGCCTTCCTGGTGTGCAGATAAGTCAGTGAGGTCACCATCCCACACACAGGAGCTTTTTCATTCCACCCCTGGGCTTCTGCTGGGGCCTCTTCTCCCTGCTAATCTCTGTCCATAGAAACTTTCCTGACTTTTCCCACTGGACTCTAGTCGCTCCTTCCCAGTCTACCTTGGCATTTGGTGAACAGGCTATTATTTTGCTCATGAGTGTTTTACATGGCCTCTTTCATAGGTTTTATTTCTCCTAATTAGGTCAGAAGCTTCTCAAGGACAAGAATTATATCTTTTATTTATTTGGTTTCCCACCCTAACACATAGCATTCTCTTGGTGCACGATAGGTTGTCAGTATGCCCTTGTCGACTGAATTTTATTTCTTCTGCCCAGACTCCAACATAGGAAAACAACACAGCACAAGCCAAAGGAGAGAAGAATAAGGAAGGTCTGGACATTCCAGGCTTCAGAAAAATAGATAATTTTCTTTGGGCATTTTCATGTGAGTCTCTTGATTGTCAGTCAAATTTCATCCAGGCATTACTTTTGAAATCAAAGAGAAATAAGACTCATTGAAGGCCTGCTACTTGCTCGGATCCTTACATACATTATTTCAATTAATCCTCACAACAACCATAAATAACAATAAATGTTTTTCTCATTGTGGGTATTGGGACTCTGGTATATTAAGTAATTAAATAATTTTCCCAAGGCCTTCTATCTAATAAATGATGGGGCCAGGATTCAAAATCCAGTCTAATTCCTAAGCCTATGATTTTCTACTCAACTACGTAGCCCCCAGCTTTCCCCCAGGGTTCTCTTGCCCATCCCTTTCATTCCATTCCTTTTTATTTGACAGGTTTATCTGCAAGTTGCATAACATGGACTCCAGGAAAGACTGATAATGACCTCATGGAAAAAAGGAGCAGGGAAGTAGGGAAAAAAAACAAAATTTTCTGAGCTCCTGATATATGCCAGGCTGTTACTAACTTCTTTATATATAGTTATTTATTTACTCTTCTTAATGACCTCACTATGCCAATGAGAAAGCTGAGGCTCAAGAAGTCACATGACTTGTTCAGGGTTCCCCAGCAAGTAGTGGTGAAGTCAAAAATCCAGCCCTGGGACCATCTAACTCCAAAGCCCAAGAATAAAGCTTCCTAAGAAAAGAGTGAGGCTAGAAAGTAGTAGGGTCTGTTTTCAGTATTTAGGACTGTGCCCCTAGAATGTTCTCAGGTCCAGTGGAACAAGACACTAAAAGCCATGAACTTCTAACACTGGGGATGTCAGGCACTTGTTCCAATGTGGCTCACTGAAGCCTGTGGCTTTTGCTTGGACTTTTGGTGAGGGGTGCTCTCTCTTTCCTTCTGGATTTGAGCCTGGCGGGATGTTGGCCTGGGACTGCTGCCAGCTATTGCACCTCCCTGGGGAGCTGTACATCACTGCAGAGGAAAGCAGAGATACACGATGAAGTGGGCTGTGTCCTAATGACATTGTTTGCCTTCTGAATCCAGCTTGGCCTGGACTTCTCAATTCCCTGAGCTAATAACACTTCCACTTTTTGCTGAAGTCAATTTGAGTTTATCTTCATGTCACTTGCAAGAGAAAGAGTCCTGGCACAATGGCTTTTCAAAAAAAAGTCATTCTCCCTTGAGCCTTCGGAGGCTCAGAGTTAATGACCCTCTCATAGAATTTACCTTTTTCATGTCTTTATTTGTCTCCTTCTCAGTAAAGCCTTTCCTGACTACTGTATTGTATTTTACTTTATTTATTTTTATTTTTATTGAAGTGTATTGATTATACATATTTGTGAGGTACAGAGTTGACTATCAATACCTGTATATAATGTGTGATGACCAAATCAGGGTAATTAGATATTCATCATTAAAAAACCTGATCATATTTTTGTGATGAGGACATTCGATCTCCTCTTTTCTAGTCATTTGATAACATGCAGTAAATTACTGTTAATTATAGATGTCTAGCTCGACTGTACACCCATAGACTTATTTTTCCTGTTTGGCTGTTTCGTGTCCATTAACCAACCTCTCACTATCCCCTCTCCCATTCCCCATTTCCTGCCTCTAGTAACCACGGTTCTGCTCTCTCCTGAAAGTTCGACTTATTATTATTGTTTCTTCCTTCCTTTCTTTCTTTTTCTTTCCTTCCTTCTTTCTCTCTTTCTTTCTTTCCTCCTTCCCTTTCTTTTTCTTTCTCTTTCCTTCTTTCTTTCTTTTCTTTTTTCCTTTCTTTCTTTTTTCTTTCCATCTTTCTTTCTTCCTTCCTTCTTTCTCTGACTACTAAATTCTAAATTGTGACTTCCTCCAACCCAGCAATCTTGCCCCCTCCCCTGCATTACTTTTTCCTTATCACTATATGATATACTATTTATTTTACTTATTTGTTTTCTTCATATCTGTGTCCTGTAAGTAAATCCTAAGGGCAGGAAGGTTGTTTTTTGGGTTTTGTGTTGTTTTGTTTTGTTTGGTTTGGTCTGTTTTATTCATTGCTGTTGCCTACCTAGACCCTGGCACATGGTAGGAGCTCAATGAATATTGGTTCAATGCATGAATGAATATTTGGACAAGAACACAAGAAGAGTTTCCAGATACATTGAAATCTTCCCAGAGCCTTTGGATTCAGACAGACTTGGAGATATGGGTTCAAATCTGGGCTTCTCCAGTTACTGGATACTTGATGCTGTGTGAACTACTCAGTCTCACTGAGATTCTGTTTCTCACCTAAGAACAGGATGTGATAATTTCTACTCTCAGGATTATGTGAGATTACGTGAGATTATATCATCTAGTACTTGCCTGCCACATTGTATGCTTTCATTACATACACATAGGGTGACAAACTAGAAGGATAAAGAGAACTCACGAAACTGGTGAGTCAGTCCATCTTGCTTGTCTTTTGTGAATCCATGATGGCTGAGGAATGACCAAGGATATACACTTGGCTCTGTATGAGAACCCATATTGTTGGCCTATTTTTAGCGTGATTTTAGAATGGCTACTCCAAGAAAGAAGAGTTTTTGGATGATGTGGGAATTCTGGTGGGACATAGATGATAAATAAGTTGCTGGCCCCCGGCAAAAGATGACATGACTTTTATTACTACATATTTCTTTAGTGTCATGGACTGAATGTTGTGTCACCCCCAAAAATTCATGTGTTGAATCCCCAATTCCCAGTATGATAGTATTTGAAGATGGGGCCTTTGGGAGGTAATTGGGGTTAGATGAGGCCGTGGAGGTAGAGAGATCATGATGGGATTAGTGTCCTTATAAGAAGAGATACTAGAAGAGATTCTCTGTCTCTCTTGGCCATCTACAAGAAAGCATCCATCTACAAGGCAGGAAAAGAGCCCTCTGCTGTAGATTGAATGTCACCCCACAAACTCATTGAAGCTTAATCCACACTGTAACTTTTGAGGACGTGAAATCCTATTACGGTAATTGAAAGGTGGGGCCTTGAAGAAGTGATTAGATCAGGAGGACTGTACTCTTGTGAATGGATTGATCCATTCTTGGGATAATGGGAGTGGTTCTGGTGGCTTTAAAAGGAGAGTAAATGAAGAGGTTAGCCTCTCTCTCTGCTCCATCATTCTGCCATGTGAGACTCCTGTGTCACTATCTCCACCAATAAGGCCCTCACAAGATGTGTTCCCTGGATTTTGGACTTCCCAGCTTCTGAAATTGTAAGCAATAAACTTCATTTTCTTATAAATTGCACAGTTCCAAGTATTTTGTTATAAACAACAGAAACTGACTAATTCAGAAAATTGGTGCCAGAGGGGCTGGCCCATGGCTCACTCAGGAGAGTGCAGTGCTGATAACACCAAGGCCACGGGTTCGGATCCCATATAGGGATGGCCGGTTAGCTCACTGGGTGAGCATGGTGCTGACAACACCAAGTCAAGGGTTAAGATCCCCTAACCGGTCATGTTTAAAAAAAAAAAAGAAAAGAAAATTGGTGCCAGAGAAGTGGGATGTTGCTCATAACAAATACTTGAAAATGTGGAAGTGGCTTTGCAACTGGGTGTTGAGAAGAGGCTGAAGAATTTGGAGGAGGAGACTAGAAAAAGCCTAGCTGCTGATGGGAATTTAGAAGACAAAAAAACGGGGGAAGGTATATAATGTCTTAGAGAGTTAAATGGTGGTAACCAGAATGCTTATAGAAATATGGACTATAAAGACCATTCTAAGGAGGTCTCAAACAGAAATAAGAAGGAGTTTATTGGAAACTGGGGCAAAGATCACCCTTGCTATGAACTTGCAAGGAACTCGGCTGCATTCTGTTCATGCCCTAAAGTTTTATGAAATGTGGAACTTAAAGATGCTGACTAATATACCCTCATTAGAACCTAATCGTGCTGGTACCCTGATCTTGGACTTCCAGACTCCAGAACTGTGAGAAAATTAATTTCTATAATTTTCTTTCTTTTCGTTTTTTTGTCTGTTTGGCAGCCGGTTAGTGCAGGGATCTGAACCCTTGACCTTGGTGTTATCAGCACCACACTCTGTTGATTGAGCAAAAGCAGCCAGCCCTGAGAAAATTAATTTCTGTTGTTAAGCCACCCAGTATTTTCTTATTGAAGACTGAGCTGACTAAGATGCTTAAGAACTCTCCCTTTCTCATTAGATACATAAAAAATGAGAATCTGTATAATAAAACAATAAAGTGAGAATAAAAAAAAATCAGGAGCAGGGAACGTGCACTTTAGCATATGAGGTTTCAGTGCACAGGAAGAACAAGTGGCTCGTGAGGCAACATAGGATCTAGAACTGAGCTGTGAATTTAGCTATGACCATTCAGCTGGCCACGAAAGGAGAGAGACATAAGGGTCAGCAAAGGACAGACTCTCATTGGCTTAATGTCTAGCAGTTGAGGAAATCCTAGAGTTTAAGGGATGTATCCATTACTTGGCATTATGGAAGATGTGACTACTTCTTTATGTGATTGGTGCCATAGCAAACATGTCTGAGTGAATGGGTTCAAATGAATATTTGAGGCTTCAAAGCAATCACTGAGCTGCCATCCTTTGCACATCATATTGAATGAATGAAACAACTCTGGTTTTCCCTTTTAAGCTGATGGCAACTTCTTTAAAATAGACAATATCTTTGTGCTATGAGAGTGGATCTCATTCTGAAAAAAATTCTCACTATGGAGCCCTTATGGTACTATGTTGGGTCCCGCATAAGTTGTACCTCTAATCACCACTGCAACTCACTCTTGCTGCATGGAAGAGCAAGTAGGGCTCAGAGAGGTTAAGTAATTTGCCCACAGGCTCCCAGCCAATAAGTAAAATAACTGGGACCCAAGGGCCTCTGCTCTTTTCATTCCATCGATGTTTCTCACATTTTAGTTATTTATGTGTCCCGATTCACAATCTTTATCTTATCTTCATAACCTGGATTATTGTTTAATATTTTTCAGCAACTTAACTTACTGTATTTTTACTTAAACAAGTTTAGCTTTCCCTTAAGAGATGCCCATGAAATCATGGGTTTGATGTGCTTATTAACTATGTGTACATAGTTTATGCACCTTAAAATAATTATGCAATGATTAGTTTTTTAATTTAAAAATGAGCAAGTATTAGCTAACATATCTGACTTCCCACTAATGGTATGGATATTCAACCATTGGGAAACCCTGCACTGTTTCCAAAAGTTAAATAAGGTGGATGTTTCACTGGATGATATTGCTGTTGTTGTTTTGAGTTTGAAAGTAATGAGACCACTCTTCCAGCAAGAATCATCAACTGTGTCTGAAGGCAAAAAAAAAAAGTAGACACCCCAAAATATTTAAATAGCCACAATGTTATCACAAGAGAGGTGACTAGACTTTCAAAGGGTCTATAATCAGGGAACCAGTCATTTAGATATATATGTTTTTGTGCTTCTACTTAAAATAAACATTTCTTATCAGTTACACTTCAAGTAATGCTGTTAGTAGAAATTGAATAAAAACCTTTGGACCTCCTTGTCTCAGTTTTAATTTCAAAAGTTCAGATCAATGGTGTTAGCACTCAAACATGTGCTCTAGCAGTAAGAAACTTAAAATTGTGGGACACTGATGAGGCTGAAATTATACTGAAAATAAGTAAATTAAAGTAATGATGATAGTAATTTACGACTCTTCAGCTGTAAAAAGATAATCCCCAAGAACTAGGCAAGAATAAGTGTATTTGTTCTATTAACCTTTACTCCATATATTATTAACTTAAGATATCCCTTCTTCACTGACTGATGATGGATGAATATGCCAACATTTATTTAGTTGGAATAAAAATTACCGAATTTTATTTTATTTTATTTATTATTTATTTTTTTAAAAGATGACCGGTAAGGGGATCTTAACCCTTGACGTGGTGTTATCAGCACCACACTCTCCCGAGTGAGCTAACCAACCATCCCTAAGGATGTCAATGACAGCTTCTCAGAGAAGACTAGGGGGCACAAACTAAGCTTTTATGCATGAGTTGGAGTTAGGGATGAGGTCATTCCAGGCTGCAGGACTAAATCACATATAGGAAAGCATCTTAATGAGGGGCAATATGATGGAATTAGGGGTCAAGTTGTTCATTATAAACAAGTAATTTAGTAGGATTTATTGGGGAGAAGAAGTTCAAGACAGTGATGGATCAAATGCTGACAAGCCTAATGGAAGAGTTTATCCGGAGATCTACAGGAGGCATCTGAAGACTATAAGCAGGGGAGTTTCAGGTTTCTTGACAGTGGCTGCTAGTAATTCTGTGAGGGCTGCTTTTCTCCATTCTTGGGACTTTCCCTGGGTGCATTTGGCACCAGCTGCTATCGCTGACTGCTGGAAAACAGGGTCTCGCTGGCATGGAATTTGGGAGACTGTAATTACAGATAATGGGCCTCAATTTGCCTGTCAGGAATTTGCACAGTTGGCTCTATCACTGGAATTTGAATATTTTACATCCCTCTTGTGCACCAAAGTCAGACAGCAGAAGAAGCAGAAGTCGTGAGGGTTTCCTGTCAACTCAGTAAGTTGGCCTTGGAAATGTCTGTGGGCCTCTCTGAAGCAGTGGCCTTTCCCTGTGGTGTGAGCTTTTCCTGAGCAAGCTGACCCCCCCCCCCCGAAAAGATTTAGAGCTACTCTCAGGCACCAGGTCTGGGAAGCTAAGGAAGTGGGACTTCCTGTTACAGTGATACTGTGGTGTTTTCCTAGAGCCCATGGAAAATTAGAAGGACTATGTCCACCCCTGCACCCTGGTCTTTAACCCAGGCTGATGCCTCACACCTCACTGCCTGCAGCCAATTTAAAAAGAAAAGAAAAGGTGACTTGAACATGAATAGTTCAGCTCTACATAGAGCAATTGTCTTGGAAGCACTTGCTTCACTGATGCTTTTGTTCTTTATGCCCCAATCTGTTCCGAAGTCACCAATTTTTTTTTTTTTAATACCCATCTGGTTTTGCCTTCTGGTTTTGTCCTAACACTGACCTCTCTATTTATCTATTAAATAAATATTTACGTAGTACTTGGCCATATGCCAAGCAATGTTCTAAATGTTTTATATATTTTAACTCAAGTTCATTCTTCATAACAAATGTATGCAGTAAGTACAGATAAGGAAGTTATTATTATACCCATTTTACAGATGAGAAAAAGAGGCAGATAGTAGTGGAGCTCGGATTTGAACCAGACAGTATTGCTCCAATGTCTATGCCATACTACACTTGAACTTGATAAATTTCAACTTGTCTCTCCTTAACATCTGAGATCATTTTTCACTAAACACTTCATTTGCACTAGACATGTTACATGTGTAATCTTCTCTAATCCTCACAACAACCCAAAGAGATAGATACAGATGAGAGAACCAAGTCATGGTGATTTATGCAACTTGGAGATTATTCTGTTAGTAAGTGGGGGAGCTGCTGGCCACTAAGCCAGAGCTCTTTATCCCCAGTTTCTACTGCTTCCTCTGGGACTGGCTTCTGTTTATTGCCTGATTCCCTCCTGTTACTGGCTGCTTTGGGTCTTCTCACAGCCTGAATCAGACCCTGAGACCCAACCACCATGATACTAGATATACCCCAGTCCCCACTCAAGGAGAGTATAGAACAATCTGCCACAATTTCAGAGAAATGAAATTTAAACTTTCAGCTTACTCTGTGAGACTATATTCTCACTGCTTCGAAAGGTCTCTTCATAAAAATAGCTATAACAATAAGGTTTGCCATTTATTAAATGCTTTATGATGTGCCAGGCACCTTATATACAATATTCTTACCATGACAACCCTGCAAAGTAAATATTACTGCTGTTTTACAGATGAGAAAACAGAGGCTTAAAGAAGTAAATAACTTGCCCATGATCACACTGTTATTCAGGTATAGTGACACCAAAATCTATATTCTTTCTACTATACCTGGCGTCCTCTCACATGAACTAGGTCTAGGACAAACCTTTCCAAGGACTTGGAGAAAATATAGAAAGTGGAAGAGAGTAAGTTTCAGCTTGGGCCAGTGGGATATTTCTTTCTTTTTCTTTTTTTCTTTCTTCCTCTCAACCCCTATCCTCCCTCCTTTCCTTTCTTCCTTTTTCCAATTAAGAAAAATGACACAATTAATAAGTCCTAGACTTGGCCTCCCGTCACCTTTAAAATCCAAGTTCCACCCACATACAATTATGACTGCTGACAATAAAGTCCCAACCCAGTGTGAATCAGCACAGAGAAAAAGCAAAAGAGGGCAGGGCTGGGACTTGGTGCTCAGAGTTAGCCCCAGAGTTATGAGTCAGAGAAGTCTCAGAATAACCTTCCTGCCAACTTAATCCCAGGCCAGGGCTTGCCAAGGTGCAGCTGGTTTCACAAACTCAAGTGGACTAGAGTGGACCGCCCTGGGGAGAAAGGGCAGTTCTAATGCACTAGAGAGAGACAGACTGGGCAGGTCGTTGGAATTGTGGTTGTTGGCCAAACTTCACTAGTGCTACTATAGCAGAAACAGTCCCAAAAGTCACGTAGCTGGAAGTTCTGCTCTTCACTGTACTCAGGAATTAGGGGAAGGTGTGTATAATGCATCCAAAATGGGGGTACATATTTATTCACATTATAAAATAATCTCTGCAATGAGAACTAGCCAAAAATAAAATATCAATACAAGTAGTACATACTATACTAAAAACAATGACATGAGTTTTTGTTCTTTTTTTTCAAATGACCGGTAAGGGGATCTTAACCCTTCGCTTGGTGTTGTCAGCACCACGCTCAACCAGTGAGCCAACTGGCCATCCCTATATAGGATCTGAACCCGTGGCCTTGGTGTTATCAGCACCACACTCTCCCGAGTGAGCCACGGGCCGGCCTGACAATGACATGAGTTTATAGAGACTTAAATAAGATAGAAAAGGTTTGTCAAAAGTTTGTCCTTGGTCTAGATTCTCCCCATCATCTCTAGGTCAATCTCTTTCTCTGAATCTAGACTTTATGCGTGAATCAGGGGTCAGGAGATGTCAGGACTACCTCGTGCTCCAACCCCAGACAGACCTAGGTTCAAGTAGACCTCAATGATCTGCACCTCTTTCTTTCAAAAGACAGAAACCAGAAATGTTTTCCTCACCCAGATCCTCCTAGGAAAGGAGAGGGAGTTGTGCATCCATGCTATGTGGAAAGAGAACAGGATTTTAGAATCGTAAGGATCTGAACATGAATCCCAGCTCTGCTACTTCCTGGCTGCATGGGCTCTGGGAAGGTTATTCACCTGTATAATGGAGAAAACAGGACATATACTGGGAAATTGTTGAGAAGATTAAGTGAGAAAATACATGTTAAAGTGCCCAAGACAATGTCTGGCTCATGACATATATCTTTGTCACCCAATCTCTGGGCTGACCTGTACTTCTTTCTGTATTAGAAAGTATTTTTGAGAGCCCTAGAGTCATGTCTTCTTTCTAACACAAGACTCATTGATCAGAAATGCTTGAAAGGGATTCTGAGACACTGTGTGTTCCAGAAATAGAAATGGGCAATTCAATTATTCTTTCATTTGATAAAAACTATTCAGCACTTACTCTGTGTTAGGGACTGAACTAGGAGCTAGAGATATATAAATGAAATATGAGTCTCAGTTTAGGCAAATTAAGACTATTGTTGTGAGATATATAAAGGAAAAAATAAGGAGCTGAGTACGTCCCGGAAAGAGCATCTAAGGAGGATTCTTGGGAACTGCTTGAAGGGGATGTGTGCATGTGCGTGCGTGCGTGCGTGCGTGCGTGTGTTGGGGAGCAAGGCATGGTGGGAAGTGGGAGCAGGTAAGAGCCTGAAAGGTCATGCAGGAGTAGAACAGGCAAAGAAGGAAGGTGGGGACTGGCTGTGCCAGCAGGGGAAACGGCGGAGAGTGGAGTTGCCATTGGTCTGACTGGCTGGACCATAGTGGGTGGGGGGACGAGGCAGAGGCGGGAGAGCAGAGCAGAGGTCAGATCGCGAAGAGTCTGGGGAGCTAAACTATAGAATTTGGGTTTAAACATGAAATGTATGAAGAGTCTTTTGAAGCGTTGCAAGTAGGAGAGTAACATGATCAGATTTGCTTTTTACAATTGCTATGAAAATGTGTGTTCACGGATTCAACTTGTTTTTATGGACTCGTGACACACTACCCAACTCCCTTCGCCTTTGTGGAAAGAGAACATTACATCTCAGAAAGTTAAAATTGTCAAAGAACCTCATGATAGATGATATTTTGGTTTTAGTTGTTGATGGTGTTGTTGGGGGTGGGGGAGATTGTATAGGAATATTCATGCTGAGACTTAATAATTTAGCTCTTTTTCTCACTTGCAGAGCCAAATCTGTGGTTCTTATAACATGCGCAGACATTGTGAGATTTTTACCAAATCTGGAGACAGAGATCTTCATTTTGACAAAAGGGGTCGGAGAGACTTCTCTGGCATGAGAAAGTAGCAGGCTGTGACCCAGCCCTGAAATTTATTAGCAGAAGCAGTTTACTACTGTAAAGTCTCCCTATGAAGTCACACCAGTTCTTGCCTTCTATTTCTCACCTTAATCAAAGCTGTCAGCTTCTCACTTTCAAAAGAATTTAGTTCCCTTAATTAAAAAAATATTATGATTGTGAGAAGTCTATAAAAGTGCAAATCTAGCGACCTCATTTTTGTTAGCTCCATAACATTCGTGAACATTTGTTTTTAATGACTGTCACTTCTTTTGATCAAATTTACTGTCAGTGTTTTTGAGTTTCAAGCCAAATCAGCTTTTGTCCTACTGATTAGGACCCATTTGTCAGAGGATCTGCCCACATATAGTAAAAATCCAACCAGCCCCAGCAGGAGGCAAGATCTGGAAAGCAGAAATGGAAAGTGGATTTTAAAAAAGTAATAATAGAACCCCAAACTTTTTGTGTTGCAATCTTTTACTGCCCTTATTCACTGGAAGGTTTTTCTAATATGACATTTGTCTTGGCAGATGAAGTGTCACATACTAAGCAGGTGATAAGTGGCATAACTCTATGGAAGCATTTGGGAAAGCAAGTCAGAGACAAATGACAAGCTGGAATGTGTAAGTCAACACAGACAGGCCAAGGTCCCAACATAAAAGTTATTTTGAAGGATCCATTTTGACTTGGCCAGGTTGCTGAAGTTAGACAGGTTTGTGCTCACTTTTAAAATCAGTCTCATTGTGAGCGTTGCATATGCATGTTTTATATGGTGACTTTCTGTCGATGAATACTTGAAATAGAAAATCAGGTATTTAAAACAAAAGAGAAAAATGGAAATCTTCAGTAGAAAAACAAACAGAAGTAAAGCAGATTTCCAAATAGATGTGATATTCCCTTCAAGAGACCAGCTAAACCTACCCCACAGCTCCCTGTCTTGTGTCATAAGCTTTGCCCCTAATGCATGCTGAGGCCAAGTCTTCCCCATGTGGAGCTCCAGTCACAGCTCAACTGGAAATTATACACCCACTGGCATCTGTAGGTCAAGATTTAAGGGAATTAACAGAGGGACTCTTAAAGCTAATGTGACGGAGACCTATCAAATCCAGATTGAAGCCAAAAAAGGGAAAGAAAACAAAATTAAATAGTTCTTTCATAAACCTCAGTGAGGTTTCATAAATTGAGACACAGATGTGAAATTTTAAAAACATCTTCCCAATGCCTTATTTCTGGCTGAATGAATTTCTGCATTTAGGCAATTCTGGCATTTACAAAGCTCTTGCTTTGTGTGAAGGGAAATGAATATGAGGACAGAGGAGAGAGGTGAACGACCAGTTCCCAAGGCATTCTAAGTTCCAAAGGTCTTGGTTTAGAGCTATATTTAATTGTGAGAGGAGCTCCCAAATAAAAGTGGGACCCAGCACTATCTTCCTATAAGTTGGTGACTAATTTGACACCTCCCAATAAATCAATAGTGGGCTTCATAAAAGTGGTGTTCTTGAACTGGCCTTTAAAGTTTGTGGAATTAGCCAGGCAGAGAAAGAGTGGTAGGATATCTGGGTGGAGGTAACCATATCAGCAGGGGCAGGACAGAAGGAAACCGGAGAGCATGTTCTGGGCCCGTAAAGTTGCAGAATCAGAAGCATATGGCATCAGTCTGGATGCTTAGGGCACAGGGAGGTATCAGAGGTGACGTGTAGGTTGTCAACCCAAGTGGTGACCTTTACTGATAAAAGGAACATAGGAAAAGGAATGGATTTGGGAGAAAAGATGATTAAAATGGGCATCTGCTGGTTTTGCCTTCCCAGTGTCCATCCCACCTGCTTATGGCCATAGTGCTTTAATTTCCTTCTAAGCATACAGACCTCCCTGCATTCTCTGTTCATGTGTCTCAAGTGTAACTCTCACCCTTTTTGGCTCACTGGATGGACATATGACCCAGACCCAACTAATCAGAACATTTTATCTCCCAGGCCATCAGGTATAGCTCTATAATTTTCATATAGAATTGCTTATTAATTTTAAATAATGGTGGCGGGTAGAACTTTAAGCTATGTTTGCATAGCAATTTGTGTGAAATTAGGAAATCATCAAAAGATGGGTGGATGATAAACGTTAGGGGGAGCAAAGACTTCTTCAATGACCTCCTCACAGTGCTGTGGCACCACAGCTGGGCCAGTGAGAGATAGCCCTGAGACTTTTGATAAAATGATTGGGTTACAGAAACTCTCATTTCTCTGGGGGTACAGAGCTAGTAGAATGGGGGCCTGAAACTTCTGATGGTCATCTTGTCACTATGAGGGAAAAGCATTCTGAGAAAGAAACCAAGACAGAGGAGAGCAGAGCCAAGAGAGGGTGATGGGGAGAGACAAAAAAGGTTGATGGGGAGAGACAGATTCCTACAGACTTGTTTAAAATCTGTCTCTGGACTTAAATTTTCTTTTCTTTTCTTTTCCTTTTTTTTTTTTTTTTTCCTTTCTTGAGCCAGTGAACCAAAAGAGTCTTAATGAATACAAAGGTGCCATTTTTGGACACATTTAAGTTACTGGGAGTCATCAGGGCAGTCAAAAAAGTAGAACTAGTGCCCTGAACATTGCATCAATTGCCCTGTGGACTGAGGTAAAGGCTTGAGAATCATTCGAGAATCAAAACAATAATAGGAGCGAACGTTGATTACATTTTTTGCTTAGGATCACATATTGTTCTAAGGGGCTCTCTATATATTCTCTCATTCTGCCTCACAGCAACTGTGAGTTAAATAGCATTATTTGTATTTTACAGATTAGGACACTAATGGACACACAGGGGAGGCTTAGTAATTTGCTGTGGTAGCCAGACTCTAAGATAGTCCCAATGAAGCCTGCTTCCTGGTATTCATGTCCTTATTTTATCTTCTCCCCTTGTGGGCTAGACTTAGTAAATTCCTTCTAATGAATAGAATAAGTCAGAAGTGATGGTGTGTGACTTGGAGACTAGATCATAAATGTGGTGTGGCTTCCTCTCTCATTTCTCTTTCTCTCTCTTTCTCTCTCTCCATTCATTCTGGGGGAAGCCATGTTGTAATCAGCCCTGTGAAATGTCTCATTAGGTGAGAAACTGAAGTCTCTGGTGAACAGCCACAAGGGTGAGCTTGGAAGTAGATATTCCAACCCCATTTAAGCCTTCAGAGACTACAACTCCTACTGACGGTTTCACTGTCACCTCATGAGAGACTCTGAGCAGAACCACACCGCTAAGCCATTCCTGATCTCTGATCCCCAGAAACTGTGAGATGAAGAAAATGTTTGTTGTTTTAAGCTGGCCAATTTTCTGGCAAATTATTACACAGCAGAAGGTAACTGATAGAGTTTGGTAGCAAGAGTGGGGTGCTTGTGCAATAAAAATTTAAAATGTTGGAATTGTTTTGGAACCAGGAAGTCAATGGAAGTTCAAAAAGCTGTAAGGATTTTGAAGAGAATGTAGTGAAAGTTTGAAGTGCCTTAAACACACTATTTGTAGAATTATGGACTTTTGAAAGGCTTTTAGTGAGGGCTTAAAGGAAAGTAAGGAAAATCTTATTGGAAACTGAATAAAAGGGAATTTTTGTTATGCAGTAGCAGGAAATTTAGTAACATTGTTGTCTACAATAATGTGGGTGGTAGAAAATGTACTTAATGAACTGGGTGATCAAATTAAGATTTCCAGACTCTCCCCACTGTTTTCTCTTGGCTCTGCTCTCCTCTGTCTTAGTTTCTTTCTCAGAAATCTCTTCCCTCATAGTGACAAGATGACCATCAGAAGCTTCAGGCCACCATTCTATCAGCCCTATACTCTCAATAAAATGAGAGGTTCTGTATCCTCATACTTTTATCAAAATTCTCAGGTCTATCTTTCATTGACTCGGTTTTGATCATATGTTCATCCCTGAAGGTGACACCTGGTTTCTTTTGGCTTCTTATAGTAAAATGCAAGTGAGAGGGATAAACTAATGAAAGGATTGTTAAAAAAAGAACTAGGTTTGAAGATTAACATCCTCTTAGATGGTTAATCATATTAAAAATTTAATCATACTAAAATTTTAAAATGGCTTCTGAGAAAACATCGAATCCAGAGTATTTCTAGGTAAACGTAGTCCAAAGATAAAGCCAAGGGTGTGTCTGTAAAATCCTTTGTTAAGATTTCAGAAAGCTTAAAGGTGGTGCCTTACAGTACTGTTCAGTAAAATAAAAATGCTTCGAAATATTTTAAGGATGTGATGAATGGATTTTCTCAATTAAACAATAGGGCTTCTAAGGAGCTTTAAGGGTGTTGTCTCAGCAGAAACCTAAAGTAGAGAAGTGCTTTTATCAAAGAGACTTATAAGTGTGGCTTTCATCTAATGGCATGGACCCCCAACAAGATTTGTAGGTGATCCACTAAATATTTAAAATAATTTTATCAGCAGAAACATCACTAGATTCAGCTGAAAGAGGTTGAAAAATACAAAATGAAAGGAGGCCTTTGGACTCCCAAAATTTTACGAGAAAGAAACAGGCTGAGAACACTACTCTGTTGCAAACACATGCTACCTTCTGTAAAAAAAAAAACAAAGGTAACTCAGAGTGGAACCAAGAGAATCGCTATGAGAATCACTCCTGGGCAGAATAGGACTTAGTCCTAATCAAGGAACTCACAATATTTTTTAGGATGCATTACAGAATTGCTATGGATGAGTTATGCCTTTGGGTCCTCCCATTTCCTCCCTTTTTGAACAAAAACATTGATAGCAATTATCCAATGTCTGTTCCACCATTGTACTTTGGGGTGTATGTACGTGCGCAGGGGTCAGACAACTTGTCTATTTCACAGGCTTCACAGGTTTGATGACTAAGAAGAATTATACTGAAGGCGCTATACTTAAGGACTATGCCTAAGGAGCCTCATTCGCAGCTGGACCTTATTTAGATTATGAGATTATGGACTTTGGGCTGATATTAAATTGGGCTGAGATTTTTTGAGGGCCTTGGGAGGTGGTGAATATATTTTGTACGTGGGAAGAACATGAATCAATGGGGGACCAGGGAATAGACTATTACAATTAGCCTCCAAGATGGGCCCTGATGCTCCTCACCTCCTAGAATTTAGTCCTTTGTGTAAACCCCTCTTCTTAAGTGTGAGCTATACTTAATGACTTGCTTCTAATGAAAATAAAGCAGAAGTGTTGGTACATGATTCACAGACTATGCCTTAAATGTGGTGTTGATTCTACTCTCTCATTCTCTTCTCTCTCTCTCTCTCTCTCTCTGATCACTCAGTCTGTGAGAAGCCACCTTGTGAGTAGTCCTAAGGACATGCCCTAAGAGGAAGGAATTGAAACTTCCTGCCAACAGCCAGGCAAGTGAGGTTAGAAGAGAATCCTTCAGTTTCAATCCAAAGACTGCAGCTTCACTGCAACCTCATGAGAGACCTTGAGCTAAAGTTCTCACCTAAGCGGCTTACAGACTCCTAACCCTCAGAAACTTTATAAAATAATAAATGTTTGCTGGTTTAATCTAAATTTGGGGGTAATTAGTTACACAGCAATAAGTAATATACTTGCCCAAGGCACATTCTCTACTATTCCACTTAAACTCTAGGGAAGACCAATCTTATCTGTAATGATAGAATGTAAATCAACAGTTGCCCGAGGTCATGAGTAGGGGTGGGAATTGACTGGGCAGGGGCATATGGAGCTTTTGGAGAGATCACAGAAATGTTCTATTTCTTGGTTGTGGGGGTGGTTACACATTTGTCACACTCATTGAATTACACTCTTAAAATGGATGAATTTATTGAATGTATATTTTACCTTAAAACTGATTTTAAGAAAAGAGGGCAGGTGATGAGAAGGTGGAATCAGCAGGCTAAAAAGTGTGATGCTGAAGGCTGGAAGAGAGATGGGACAGTGTCTTAATAATGTGTCTGGGTCAGGAATTTTATTTTATTTTTTAGGATAAGTGAGACTTGAATAAGTTTGAAGGCAGAAGATAAGGACTAAAGACGTAAAACAGAAAGTCTAAATTATAAAGTAAACTTCTGGAGGAGATTAAAATAAATTATATTAAGCAGAAGAGTTAGATAGTGAAATATTTCCCAGAGAAGATAGGTGAAAGAGATTGTAGGCACCCAATTTCAATGTTCTCAGTGGAGGTCTGTTTACATGTCAAAAGTTAGAAGCTTGGCATAGGAATTTGGGTTTAGAGAAGAAGTTTAATGTAGATTTTGTGCAAATTGACACTGGAAATCAGTTACTTTTTGATTCTCTGCTAAAGTGGTTGGTATTATTCTGTAAGCATCAGGGAGCCATTAAAGTATTTTGAGCAGGGAAGTGACGAGTCAGGGCTGTATTTTATGAAAATCATTCTGTTGCCAACACTAGTTTGGAGATGTTAGAGGCAGAGAAACCAGTTAGGAGACTATTGCAATTATTCTGTCAAAAGTTGTTGAATGAACCCAAAAGAACCAGGAAAGGGAAAGTTGGCCTTGATTTGTAAAAAAGATTGTGGCAGAATGAAAAGGCAGAAAATTGGAAAATGGAGCAGGCGAGGGAGAGATCTCACTTTTGGAACCAAGTTTGTGGTTCAGCAGACTATTCAGGTGAAGAGGTGCTTGCAGTGGGTGAGAATATAGGCTGCAGCCTCATAGGGATGATCTGATCAGGCTGGAGATGAGACTGAGGAAGCATCTGCTTTCTTTTACTGACTAATGAATCCCCTCTTGATTTGTACTAAGGATCCCTTTGAAATGGATGACAGTGTGGGGATCTTAGCTATAACAAAATACCATAGATTGGGGGGTTTAAACAACAGACATTTATTTCTCACAGTTCTGGAGGCTGGAAAGTCCAAGATCAAGGCACTGGAAGATTCAGTTCTTGGTGAGGGCCCTCTTCCTGGCTTGCAGACAGCTGCCTTTTTACTGTATCCTCACGGCAGGGAGGAAGCTCTGATGTCTCTTCCTCTTCTTATAATGGCATTAATATATCATGGGGGCTCCATCTTCATGATCTCTTCTAAACCTAGTTACCTCACGAAAGCCTTACCTACTAATACCATCACATTGGGAACTAGGGCTTCTACATATGAATTTTGGGGGGACACATTTAGTTTATAACAGTGGGTAAATGATAAATGATGCTTCAGAATCAAGAATATCTATCCTGTTCTTTCTGGAAGATGAGTTGAATGAATTCAGACAGTATTTCTCAAAATGTGTTCTTAGTGTGATGTGATATATTAACACTTCCTTTTTTTTTTTTTTTTTTTTTTAAAGATGACCGGTAAGGGGATCTCAACCCTTGGCTTGGTGTTGTCAGCACCACGCTCAGCCAGTGAGCTAACCAGCCATCCCTATATAGGATCTGAACCCCTGGCCTTGGTGTTTTTAGCACTGCACTCTCCAGAGTGAGCCACAGGCCGGCCCTATTAACACTTTTTCTAAGAGCAATTGATTTCATGGCCAAATAAGTTTGAGAAATAAAGGATTAAACAAAGCTAAAGTTTTTTTAAAGTGCAGGACTTCTCAGAGCCTTAGTATGTAACGCTACTATACACAGTGATTCCTCAAGAGGAAAAGAATATAGAATAAAGCATTTCTTGTATTAATTTAAACATACAGCTTTCTTTAAGGAATAGCTTCAGGAACTAATATTCCAAGAAAAGCACTTAAAAAAAAACTGGTTTAAGCTGTACTGAAACTACAGTATTGGTAACAGTTGTATGAAATAAGGACTTCTCTCCTTTAACAGTGCGAATTCCATATTGTTTTGGAAAAAAATATTGTATTAAAGATTAAAATAAATTTTTAAAAAATCTGTTCAAGAAAACCTGAGTTTAGGCCTTACATGAGTTGTTGGAGTCCGTTTCCATTAAATAGTGTTTAGGGCTTAAAAAACATGGTGTTTTTCTAACTCCAGCTTCAGAAACCTACCATTATAAGTAATTGGGGATAATTATGAGAGCAGCTGAATAAACTGGAAAAGGCTGGGCATAAAGAGAAAAGCAATAGGAGGAAATGTGCAGTACTTGAGCCAGCCCATAAATCTCTTTGGAGGCAGAATAACAGTCCCCATCTTCTCCAAACTGGAACCTATATTTAAAGTAAATACCAAACCAAATCTAACCAAATCAATATAATGTTACCCCCCAAAGTGACTCTGGTTTTCTTTTGCAGTTATTGGGAGGGAATCTCTGGTCCCTTTTGTGCCCCTACAATTAAATCCCCTTGACTTCAGACTAAGAACTACGGTAATAACTTTTTTTGAGGCTGGGGTGTTTCCTTAATCTTGAGGCTTTTGTGATTCTCTCCTTTCCAGCAACCCAGCAGTCCCAAACCTTTCTACTACTGGAAATATAATGATTTTAGAAGCTTAATTTGGTCACATGAGCAGCCTTAAAGCAAATTTTTGCTGGAAGCATCATTATGGAGAAAAGCAAGGGTTTTAGAAATTAAATAAATTGTTCTATCAATAAGTGGTACATCTGGCTTATATTAATTAAAGGCTGTGGAACCTCTGGGGCAGGAGGCTGGGTAGGTGCCACATCTATTGGGAAAGTCAATACATGACAATACACACTTTTTGTTGGAAATTCTCTATTACGTTGTCACAGGGTGCATGTTTTTCTTCATTTCTCTAATGTTACTTTTTCTGCATAATCAGACTTACACCTAGACTGTCTTTTTTCTGCTGGTCGGTATAGGGATCAAACTCTGGACCTTGGTGTTATTAGCATCATGCTCTAACCAACTGAGCTAACCAGCCAGCCCCTAGACTGTCTTTTATCTTATTGTCTCTAAAAGGGGAAGTGGAAGAGGGAGTTAAACTGGGCAGAGCACTTATATTGTGCCAAACAACGTGCTAAGGGTCATGTACATGTTGTTTTATGTATTTGTCATAGAGTAGCTATTGGGTAGGGGTCTCTTTACAGACAAAGAATTTAAGCATCCAGGATACAAACCCAGCCCTGACTGCCTCTAAATCCCTGGTATTTCTGTCTCACACAAGAAGAACTCAGATCAGAGAGGTTAGGCACTCTGACACCCCAACAGCAGAGATGTAAATCATAAATCAGCACGACCATTCTGGAGGACTATTTGCAATGAATGGGCATCAAAGTCCCTAAAAATGTTAATGTGGTCTGACCTGGGAAGAATCATAATGATAAATGCCATTACTGCACATTTACCTGTAATCCAGCACATCCACTCTAATCTGTTTCTTTTTAGTTTGCACCTACAGGATTTCTAAACTGTATTATAGGAATATATCTGAAGAAGGAATTGGTTACTTAAATGGTGCTTTACTGAGCACCTGCTCTGTAGATAGGCAGAGCAATCACAGTTCTAAGTGGAGAAGAAGAGGAGAGGTGGGGAGGAGCTCAAGTGAGGGAGGGCCTATTTGGCATATTATTCTAAATTGGGTTTGGAAATTTTCCCTTAGTTTTCAATTTCTTGGAAGACAAACTGTGCCAATCATTGGCTATGTGATTAGGAGCAAGTTACTTAATCTCTCTAAGCCTATGTTACTTATACAAGGGGGATAATAGTGCCAGCCTAGGACTATCATGACGAATAAATGAGATAATGCAAGTAAAAGAGGTACAGTGCGGGAATTGTGGCCCCAGACACAAGTTAAGGTTTGGAAGGAACTCCCAGATAGAGGATCTATATCGGAATCAATGAACATAAACTTTGCTGTCCAGTACAGTAGCCACCAGCCACATATAGCTTTTTAGCATTTGAAATGTGGCTAGTCTGAACTGAGATGTGCTGTAAGTGTAAAATACACGCTGGATTATTTGGAGGACTTACTACAATAAATAGAATGCAAAATACCTCATTAATAAATTTTTATATTGATTACATGTTGAAATTATAATATTTGAGAAGAATTTGGCTAAAAAATATTAAAATTAATTTTGCTTTCTAAATGTGGCCACTAGAAAATTTTAAATCATATGTATGGCTCACATATATTGAACAACGTTGGGCTTGACACTGAGGGAAGTTCTCTCTGCCCCCAAGAAGTAAAAATTCACCTCTGGACTGCAAGACATTCTACCTGTAGCCAGTTTTCTCTTAGAGATTTCCTATCTCTACCTTCTCCTTACCCTCATCCCCCACTTAAATCCAGCCTAAGCATATGGTGGTAAGGTGATCTTTGTAAAATGAAAATCTGTTCTCATCATTGTTACATTGCTTAAAATCTTTTGAGGTTTCCTCTTGGCCTTTCAGAGTAAAGGCCATACTCCTTAGCATGGTGGCGTACCGGGCTATTCATGACTTGGCCTCTGCTACCCTCCCTCAACCTCACCTCCTATCCCTTCCTCCTCCAGTTTCTTAAGTTTGTTGTGTTTCCTATACCTCCATGTCTTTGAATTTGCTCTTTGAATTTCCTCTGCTATTTGAGCACACACACCCTAGCCTCCTGCTCTACCCCGTGTTCTTTATGTGGTTAATTGTCTTTCTAAGACCCAGCTTATCTGTCTCATCTTAGATACCTCCCCTGAACTTGTACCCTTTTACTAGGAGAAGGACTCTTCTCTGTGCCCCCCACCACCCTGCATTTGCCTCTTTAAAGGTACTTACACATTGGATTTCTTGCTGGTTTGCCTGCCTGTAATCCCTCATTTGAGTGTGAGTTTCCTAAGGATAGGCACCTTGCTCTTCACCTATAACCCCAGGACCAAGCCTCTCATACAGAAAGAAAACTCTCAATAGCTGTTTGCTAGTTGGACTGAGAAGCAGTTCAGGGAATTGACCAGGGATCATCAGCTCATGGCTAGTGTAACAGTTAGAACTCTTGGGGATGCGAGTGACAGAAACCTCCACTGTGGTTTTATTGGCTTACATGATTGAAAAGTCTACTTGTTGTTGCAGTCTCAGGTATTGCTGGATTCAGCAGTTCAGCCGATGTCACCAAGACATTGTTTTTCTTCATCTCTCTTACCTTTCCACTGTGCTGGCTCCATTTTTTTTTTTTTTTTAAAGATGACCGGTAAGAAGATCGCAACCCTTGACTTGGTGTTGTCAGCACCACACTCTCCGAAGTGAGCCATGGGCCAGCCCCTGGCTCCATTTTAAGAGGCTCTTTCCTCATGGTGACAAGATGGCTGACAAGCATGTCCTTCCAGATTCCATTCAAGGAAGAGAAAGATTTCAGTCAAGAAAGACCCTGATAGTTCAAACAGAGGGTAGAATTTATTCCTGTTGCCCCTGATTGGCCTGTTTGGGGTCCTCTGTCAAACCCTGAACTCATCCTATGCCTGTGAATAGGATGTGTTGATTGGCTCAGGTCTGGACCAGGTGCCAAGGCCATGGAATTGGGGCTGTGGAAGAGCTGGCTTCACACCATGCAAGGGGTTGAAAGGGGAGGTTCCCAAAGTAACAACAAGGTACTATTTCTACCGCAAAAACAGTACAATGCCCTCCGCTGCACAAGAAGAACTGGGGCCCAAGTTTGTTCTAGTTTTTTTTTTGTTGTTGTTTTTTTACAAAGTAGACATTTTAGGAACCATGGGTCTGAAAAGAAATTCATGTTCTTCCAACTGTGATGACTTTGTTTTTTCCTTGCTTTGGCATTAACAGGGACTTTCCGTAATATGGTATTTATCCTTGTCATATTTTTGGGTATTACAGTTGTACCCCCTTATCCACAGTTTTGCTTTCTAAGGTTTCAGTTACTGGTGGTCAACTGGGCTCTGAAAATATTAAATGAGAGAGAGACAGAGAGAAAGAGAGAGAGTACACATGCACATACCTTTTCTTATAGTATATTGCTGTAATTGCTCTATTTTATTATTAGTTATTTTTGTTAGTTTCCTACTGTGCCTAATTTATAAATTAAATTTTATCATAGGTATGCATGTATAGGAAGAAACATACTTTATATAGGTTCTGTACTATCCACAGTTTCAGGCATCCGCTGGGATCTTGGAACGTATCCCCCGTGGATAAGGGGAGACTATTGTATATAATCTGTGTAAATCAATTAGAGAGATATAAGTCAACTGGAAAGATAGACAATTCAGAAATAGAAAATTCTACTGTTGCTTGATAAGGCCCTGGCATCTATTTTTTTTGGGGGGGGGCGGCGGTTGGCTGGTACAGAGATCCGAAACCATGACCTTGGTGTTATAAGCCTGCACTCTAACCAACCAAGATAACTGGCCAGCCCAGGGCCCGGCATCTCTCCTGAACTGTCAACTTACTCAGGGAAAGTGGGAAAATGGTTAAACCTGAAATCTCTTTCTGTGAAGTGGGGCACATTATATAGAGAGATTTGGTGTACCTCGGAAGAACAAATCTTTAGTATCAGGCACACTCAGTTTGAAGGCATCTCATAATAGTTCCTTCTTTACAAATTCATTCATGCAAAACTTTTACTGAGTCCTTACTATGTACTAGGCACTATTACAGTTACAGGAGAGAGAGGAGTAAACAAAACAGACTTCAGGGAGCATACAAAATAGTGGGAGAGAGCCAATAAACACACAAAATACATAAGATACTTTCAGACTGGGATAAATGCTATGAAAAAATTAATATGACACAGATGGACTAGGTGAGAGTGAGTTACTTTAGATAGTGTGGCCAAGGAAAGTTTATCTGAGGAGGGACATTTGAGATGAAGCCTGAATGATGAAAAGACACCAGCCATGCAAGTATGACTTAGGACTTCCCAAAGAAGACAGAGGGCTCAGCTGTCTTGGGAATTTAGGGTAGACTCGTGCTCCTCAAAGTGGGGTCCCATACCAGCAGTATCACCTGGAAGCTTTTTAAAAAATGTAGAGTCCCCCCCAAAAAAAAAAAAAAAAAAAATGTAGAGTCCCAGATCCTACCCCAGACTTAGAGTCAGAATCCACATTTAATAAAATCTCCCTGGTGATTCGTAGGCACAGTAAATTCTTTAAATGCTGGACTCTTGACCTTTTCTGCAGCCCACTGGAAAGGTGCAAATCCTACCAAGGTTGGGAGCAGGGAATGGTGTTGTCAGCAGTCACTAGAAAGATGATGTGGGAACATTTACTGCTGCCTTTGAAACAGAACAGCCAGGCTCTAGGAGAAGGCCATGGGTTTATCAAATGTTAGGGTCCAAATGATTTTCTAGGTTAGCCCCCTTTCTTTACAGGAGACTGAGTTTCTTTGAGGAGGAGTGATCTCCTTTGTGGCAGAATCAGGACTAGGATACAAGAGGCTACTCTCTTTGTGCCAGCTTTTAAATATTGACAAGTGTGGAAGAGGGTGAGCAGCAGTGGTGGTTTGAAAATAATGTCAAATGAAGAACTGGGCATGCTTGGCCTTGGTTTTTTATCACTCTGTGAGGGTGAATTAAGAAAATATATGTGAGCACCAGGTCCACCGAAAGAGTAGCAAATTTCAGCTCAGCACTCGGAGTATTTCTCAGATTTAGAGCCATGCAACACCGGAAGTCCCAGGTACACACACCAGGTATTCACAATACCCTCTCTCAGGTATTTGGTCCCTGCTAGTGAGCTTGCCTGGATCAGGGTTTCCCAAATGGCAGTTATTTTGCATTATTGCAATTTTTTTTTCCATATCCTGTACCAGTTTTTTTTTTTTTTTTATTCTTTAAAGGGATCCGAACCCGGGGCCTTGGTGTTATCAGCACCGCACTCTCCCGAGTGAGCCACGGGCCGGCCCCTGTACCAGTTTTTAAAAAACTGACATCAAAAGTACATGTTTAGAATGTGTAAAGTGCACTAACGTTAAGTGTACAGCTGGGTGAATTTTTCTTGCTATATATCCTGTTAACCACCACCTAGATCAAAGTATAGAAACATCACCCCAGAGAGTTCCTTCCCAGACAATAACCTTCTCCCCTTAGGTTGACCATTCTTACGTCAATCACTATCCATCAGTTTTGCACATTCTTGAACTGCATTTAGTGTCTCCATTTTTATGTAACATTTTCCTTTAAGTAGGCTCATTTTTTGCAACTTTCTTCTAGACCTAGGAAATAACGTCAGTGAAACAATTGTCCGATGTGATAGGCATCTCCCCACCTGATACACATTAAAATAAACACATAACTATCGAAATAAAGAAGTTTCTTCATTTACCAACTAATACAATGTCGGGCCAGCACTGGTACACGGACCGCATTTTGTTTCTCAAAAGCCACCAGATGATTTCTGAGGTTTTTTGCAACTAGGAGACTATGATTTTGCGGTGATCGAGTAGCCAAAAGTTCACGAATGCACTGTCACTGTCCTGATCCCGCCATAGCTCCATCCAACACTTGTTGAATACCTAGCAATGACTCTCCTACGCTTTAGACACAGAGAAGAGTAAACCCCACGTCCTGATTTGAAGTGGGGGAAATAGAAGAGGAAATCATTTCGGTCTGTGCGGTAAGTGCTACAGGTCAGGTAGGCACCCTGCACACAGAGGAACGGGGGCTTCTGGAGCTAGATCGGAGAGGAGACGGTGGGTGGGCACTTTCCAGAGCAGCCTCCGCCAGCCACCTCACTTTGATCACTTTGCTGCGGCTCAGCAGCTGCGGTCAACCTCAGCCTGCCTTAGCAACCTTAGCGCACCGTCCAGGTGTCTTCCTATTGGTCCCATGAGTCTTGATGGGCAGCTATACTACGCAATCCGAGCTCGCGGCCCTTGGCTCCGCGCTTACTCACGGGAGGGCTCGTAGGAATTACCGCCCTCCCTCGGTGCCCCGCCCATCCCCAGGCTGCTTGTGGCGCATGCGCCGGAGGGCTGGGGCTGTGTGCAGGGCCAACGCGGAGCCGGAGCAGCGTCTGTGAAGCGCCTGGGCTCCGCCGAGACCGCCGTGCCGGTTCCTCTTCGCCGCCGCTTCAGCCGCTGCCGCCGCCACCGGAGGAGCGGCCGTCTATTGTCTTTCTCCGCGGCGAAAGTGCGGAGCTGCTCCGGCTCGGCCCGCGGGGGAGCCCCGGGAGCCGCAGGGTGAGCGCACTTAGTTGGCGGACTTGGGGGAAGTTTCGTGATTTGAGGAGGGGTCGCGGGCGAGGAGCGCGGGCCCCTCTTCCTGCGGCCGCTCCTCGGGGCGGGGGCCGGGAGGAAGGGCGACCGCTGCGGGGGCGGAGGGGGCGCGCGGGCGGGGGTGAGTGGGCGGCGGGGCTGCGCGGCCCCCCGGCTCCGCGGACCCCTCCTCCCTCCGCATCCCTCTCCTCCCGCATTGTCTGGTCCGGCCGGCGCCGCGCCTCCTGTTCCCGCAGCTCCAGTTGGGGGCCGCCTCTGCTTCCCTCGGGGTAGGGGGCGCGGCCACCCCGCACGGCCGCCGAAGCCCCTCGGGCGCCCCCGAGGAGCCCCCGCCGCTGGGCTGGGCTTTCTCTCCCCGAGCGCGCGGCCGCTGCGTGTGTCACGCGGGTCCGACGGAGTAGGCTGCCGCGAGCCAAGTGCTCCGGGCGCGAGGGAGCATCTCCCCCGGGCTGACGCGGGTGGTAAACACGTCGGGCCGCTCCCGCCTCCGGGGGCGTTTGGGCGCCTTCTCCCGGGGACGCGGCCGGACTGACTCGCTCGGGTCGGAGACTAGCGGCCGAAGGGGACCCGTGCGGTCCGCACGCGCTTTAGGGACCGTGCAGCCGGCTCAACTTGCCACCGAGTTCAAGTACAGCCATACTTTGAGACCAAAGAAAACTTTTTTTTTTCTTTTTGGTAAATATGGCATACAGACACTTTTTGCATTCAATCAGTATGTGAAGAGTTTTTTTAAAAAAATGGATAACCCTCTTTTTTGTTTTCCCCCTCATCAAGAAAGGGTAGACAAGTATTTTTGGAAATAGTTCTTAGAGCAAAATGATTCCGTTATACTTAAGTTTTTAGATCCTGCTGTGAACTCAGGAATTCACAATGAAAGTTGGATTGAGCAACATTTTGGTGTTCATGCTTTGCTGTTAGACTCCTTAATAAAGTTATTTTGAGAGTTTATTGCCTCAGGCATAAAGTAAAAAGCAGTGTGCCTTTTTTTTTTTTTGTCACTACCTCCCCCCACTCCCCGTTTTATTTTCAGAAGAAGCAGTTTATTAATTTTTTTCAAACCGGATTTCCCGGATTAGGCCAAATGATGCAGTTCTTGAATGGTCCTTATTTGCAAGTTTGTGAAGGAGTTATCAGTTGAGCTAAATCGGTGTTACTGTTCTTATATTCCTTCGTGGTCCCTTGGGGATTTGCAGACAGCATTAAAGTACAAACCTTGTTAAGTTTTGGGTGCACCAATTCCACTGAATTCAGTTTGATGGGCTTATGATACGAGAATAATTACAAGTTTCCCAGATGGAACTAGCTTAAATGTCTGTCATTTGTAGTGGAACAAAATGGCCAGGGTGTCATTCAGTTTTAATTTCAATTGTATTTTCTTTTTTTTTTTTTTTTTTTTTTTTTGTAGTTTTTCCGTGACCGGCACTCAGCCAGTGAGTGCACTGGTCGTTCTTATATAGGATCCGAACCCGCGGCGGGAGCATTGCCGCGCTCTCAGCGCAGCACTCTACCGAGTGCGCCACGGGCTCGGCCCTCAATTGTATTTTCTTGCCATCTGTTGAAAAGAAAAATTTCTCAAATACTGTGCATGTCAGTTTGCTTGATTGATTTCTCAGACGAAATGAGTAATGTGAAGTGTTCCTCAGTTTTTCTGGTTTGGTTGGCTTCATTTTGCTTTGAAACCAACTTTCTTCACCCGATGAAAGCAAAAGAAAAGGCATCGTCATTGTTAAACTACTAGTGGAAGTCACCTTTAGGAGTCACAGTCCTTGCTCTAGGCTTCCCTTCCCGGTTGTGTGGTTGCATGTGTGTGGGAATGGGATTGTGAGGAGGGAGGTTGACAGAGGTTGGAAGGAATTGTGAGGGAGGGACATAATGTAAACAAATACTACTTACAATATAATGTGACAAGTACACCAGTTGGTTTCCTTCTTTTGGCTGTGATAGCATGATATACATACTTTTGTTTTAGGATTTCTCACACTTCATTAGTTTGCCCGTTCAAATGGTAACTACATGTAGTATAAATGGACTCCTCCTCTAGTTTTCACTCCTCCAGGGCTGTGATGGGCCTTTAGCTTTGTACCTCTCTTGCCAGGAGAGCCTTTCTCGTCAGGAAAGAGGCATTCTGTATGCGTTTGAATTAGGTGAAGTGCTTTTTACTAGCTGGTGGTAGTGCACATAGGAGAGAGCCCCTAACTCTGGGGTCTTGTGCAGAATAATTCACTGGCAGATTTGTGATGAAATTTAGTTTACTTTAAAAGGGATTCTAATCCTTCTGTTTACTTCTCAAAAAGAATTGGGGTTGAAATAGTACACTGTGGATTTCAAAAAGATTCCAATTTAGAAAATGTCCCCCCCCCCTTTTTTTGGTGAAATTATTAAAACTGCTGGACAAATTCATTCGCAACTCTGCCCATTCCTCCATTGTGAAATTGGGAAGTAACACAATTTACAAGAACACTCTTCCGGAGATAGGTAAATTTGATTTTAAATTCCCACATTTTCATTGGCTTAGTTGTGTAGCCTTGAGCACGTCAGTTAACCTCTAGCTTTAGTTTCCTACTGTATAAGGAGTAGTAAAATACTTTGCAGTGTTAATAAGGAGTAAATGAAACTACGTGAGACACTTATGACAGTCCCTAAGATTAAGTAGGTGGCTATTTCCTGATAGTTGTAATGATAATTTTGATAAATTTTTACACGACTTAAAAAAGCATTCTTAAAAGTCTGATGCTTCTGAGTGTAATGATTTAGCTATTTTTTTTGTAAAGAAGGAATCCTGAGACTTGTGGATCTTACCCAAATGCAATTTTTTTAAGGTGTCAGTTGAACTGAAGAATAATAGAAACAATAGCAGTTTTATCTTCTCCATCACCTGTTAGTCTTCTTTTGAGTAGTACTTAGAGTGGCTTGGTGGGTAGAACTCTGGGATTATAGTGTTTAGGAAATGGTGAAAGATGTGTTGTTCTCAATACTTGTAATAGAATATCTGAGTTATTTAGTGAGTTCCAACTTACTTTCCTTATTTTACCTTAGCCTTGAAAAATATGTATGGCTTAAAACTACATTTTCTTAAATTTGCTTAAGATAGAACTGAACTAACTGGGTGTTAACATAGTGTTAGTACAATGCAGAGACTTGAGCAAATCACTCACTTCCGTTCAGGATAACACTATTGAAGGTGCCACCATTTGTGGAAGGAAGCAGTGATCTAAAGGAAGTTTGTTTCATGTGAATGTTCTCAAATTTATATTCTTCTAGTCCACCTATGGGTTGATTGGGACATAATGAGTGTTAGATGAATTGATAACCCATTTTTGTCAGTCCTTGCTGGGAGGATGAACTAGCAGACCTGGTACTGGAATACTGTGATTGTATGAATATTTGTGTGGGGCGGTGACGTGCTTTCCCATTTTATCTCTTCAGAGCTGTGTTCAGTGCCTGTGGAAGGTGCATAGCAGTAGCTTTGTATGATGTGGATATTGGGGTGTGAGAGATGGAAAAGGTATGAGGTATTTACCATTTACGTCCCTCTGTAAGCTCTTCAATTGGAAGTCAATACTTCTGAATTTTTACTTTCTGATCATATCATAAGCCCATATTTGGCCATAGAATTAGCCTCTACTACCCCAAATGGCCAGTTTAGAAATTAATTTAATACGCCACACTGAAATTAATTAATCTTTTTAAATTAAAGATGTCAAGTTAGGGAAAAGCACTGATGTAAAGAGTTTCACATAACCCAGAATGATTCTCTGATGGTGATCTATACTAAAAGCACAATATGATCTTGACATCCAAACTTTGCCATTTATTGGCTGTGTGATCTTTAGCAAGCCACTTTATCTGTCTCAGACTTAGTATCCTTGCTTATAAAATAAAAAAATACAATATTCTTATCCTATCTACTACATACTACTGTTGTGAGAAACACGAGATAAAACACTATAAAATGCTATGTGGTGGTATAATTTTATTGGTTGACTGCTGGTTTGGATAAAATTCAAATCCTACTCTAAAAGGGGAAAACATCCAGCTAACTTTATTGGTTCTTCTTTTTTTCTTTTTCCCCAAAGGGATTGGATCCTTTATGACAAAACTGAGTTGTCTTGGTCATTCATCTACATAGCTAACTACTGGAAACACTGATGAGTAGATCATACAATGGTCATAGAAACTTCATACCTTAATATTAGAAAACCATAAATCTTATTCATGTAAAGTGGCAAGACAGACAGATATAAGAAGTCCAATGCAAAGGGCAGTAGTTCTGCTAATAGTGAAAGACAATCTTCCATAATCATCTATTGGTACAGCTAGATGGCAATTTATTTTCCAACTTCACATTTCTCCTTGTGCTGGAAAATCCTCAGAAACTTCTGTAGTTTTTATTTGCTGGATGGACATCATGATGTCAAAGACTTACTTTCATTGTTCTTCCAAACCACTCCTGCAGCCTCAGCTATTCTCACGTACCGTTCAGGGCCTGTTTCTTCATTATAGAAGGTAATTAAAATATTAAACCATTTCCATCGCCATTCTTCCTGGTTTGGAAAATTGATTTTTTTTTTTTTTTAACTTTCATATTTCCTTTCACAACATGTTTGTCATGGTATATTTTTCTAAACTAAAGAAGTTTCAGTTCACAGCACATGCTATTTGACCCAAATTACTGTGGACTCACAGGAACTGATATTGGAGGCCAGCGTGAAGTCAGTTGACAAAGAATGTCAGAATTTTTCAAAAGACTGCAGACGAAGCTAGTGTAGTTGTCTTCTCTTTACTATCATTTTCTTTTTTTTTTTTTTTTAAAGATGACCAGTACGGGGATCCTAACCCTTGACTCGGTGTTGTCAGTACCACGCTCAGCCAGTGAGCGAACCGGCCATCCCTATATGGGATCCGAACCCATGGCCTTGGTGTTATCAGCACCGCACTCTCCTGAGTGAGCCACGGGCCGGCCCTACTATCATTTTCTTAAAAAAAAAATTGATTAGCTCACATCAGAGGAGTGTGCCTCTTATATGCCAGGTGTTATACTGTATCTTAGCTATAATTTTTATTTAATTCTTAAACCTATGTGGAAGGAATTATTAATCCCATTTTAGGATGAGGAATTGAGTCCCCAAAGTGGCTTGGTTATGGTCACATAGGTAGTAGGCCATGGTGCTGAAATTTGAACGCATTCTGTATCTAAAGGTCATGCTTTTCCCATTGACGCTATAACCTAGAAAGAGTACATCTTAAGAACAAACCGGGTTTACTGAGGTGTTATAAATATGTGATAAAGTACACCCATTTTAAATATATAGAGTTTGATGAGTTTTAACAGAGTATCAATGCATGTAACAGCAAGATCAAGTTAGAGAACATTTCCATCAGTCTAGTGACGTGTCCTTTCCAGGCAGTCCTCTCAATCCTTAACCATTTCTTACCTCACCACAGGCAACCACTATTCTGCTTTCTTTCACTGTAGTTTAGTTTTTTTCTTGCAAATCTGGCCTGCTGCCTGTTTTTGTATATAAGGTTATATTGGGACACAGCCATGCCCATTTATTTACATATTGTCTATGGCTGCTTTGGTACTACCCTGGCAGAGCCAGAGTAGTTTACAACAGAGACCATGTGGTTGGCCCACAAAGCCAAAAATATTTGCCGTCTGACCTTTTACAGGAAAAGTTTGCCAACCCTTGTACTACATAACCAAAGCACTTATTCACATCTAAGAAGATTGGCAATACTTTTATAATATTATTCAGTGCATACTCAACTTTCTCTGTTTGTTTCCAAAATATATTTTATAGTTCCTTTTCAAAAATTTTGAACTAGGGTAAAATCACTCAGTATAATTGTTATATCTGTTTTAGTCTCTTTTTTTTTTTTCATCCTTTATTTTTCTAAATATATAGTTTACCCCCTTTAGGTTAACATTCTGTTGGTTTGACATGTGTACATTCATATAACCACTACTTTAAATAGAACAGTTTCTTCAGTCTACTGGCCTACTATCTTAGTAGCCTTATAGAGGCCCAAAGGAAGTGAAGGGAGCAAGATGCATGAAGATTCAGGGAAGTATGTTCCAAGTAGAAGGAACATCAAGTGCCAAGGGCTTGAAAGTGGGAGGATGAATAGGAAGGCTGGTGTGGCTGGAATGGGACAAGAAAAAAGACCTGTAGGAGATAAGGTTTGCATATAAAGCCTGAGGCTAGATCAAATAGGCTTTTAAATCTGATGGGAAGCAACTAAAGGATTTGAGCCAGGCATGACATGAGCTGATTTAGGTTTTAAAATTTTCACACTGGATGTAGGTAGCAGGAGTGTAAACAGGGAGACTAGTTAAGAGATTTACAATAGTCCAGGCTAGAGAAGGTGGTTCTTGGATTAGGGTGGTAGCAGTGAAAGTGGTGAGAAGTGGTCAGAATCAATATATGCTTTGAAGATAGAACTGTTAGGGTTACTTACAGATTGGGAAAAGAAACCAAGGATGATTCCTAGGTGTTTTACATGAACAACTGGGTGAAAAGGGAAGATGTGGATTCGGTTCGCTGGAAGGAGGAAATTGTGATTTCACTTTTGGGCCCACCTAGTTTGAGATCTGTGAGACTTTTTAAGTGAAAATGTCAGTATGCATTTGGATATACAAATCTGGAGTTTAAGAATTGTAGAGAGAGAAAAGAAAGTGAGAGGTTATTATGGGAATTAGGGATATATAAAGCTCATGGCACATAGTAGGTACTCATGGCATGGTAGCTAGTAATAATAATGACAGTGGTAAAACAACAACATATATAATTAAAGGAGGGTAGATATGAATGAAGGAAGATGATAGTGACATAAAGCAATATCTTTTATGTTATTGTATCAGAGTTAGGGCTCCAAACATGCTGTAAACTTCTCTGAGCATGATAAAAATATTATTAGTGAAATTCATTGTGTATTTCTAGTCTCTAAGGATATCTGTGATAGTCAAGAGATAATGACTTTTTTTTTGGATGGATGGCTGGTACAGGGATCAAACCATGGACCTTGATGTTGTCAGCACCATGCTCTTAACTGAGCTAACTGGCCGGCCCCTGTAATGACATTTTTAATGTGATACAAGGGTGTCATTTGTGTGTATTTCACATACATGTATACACAGATAGTCTGGAGGGAGGCTGCTGCAAAGTATTTAATTACTTATGAAGAGTGAGATGATAGGTATTTTTTGATCATATGATTTTCTGCAGTGTATATATTTATCTTTACTCTTATTTTTAATAAAGGAAGTTAATATTTTTGGAGGGTCTATTCAGTTGGTGAGTTTCTGGGGTGATGGCTTTCAATTGTTTGTGGTTACCAACATTGCATATTCCCCTAGAGTGGGTCTTTGCCTATGGTCTGTTGTCTTAAAAAACTGAGCCCTTAATCATAGTGGGAATCAGGCAAGAGAGTATGGGAGGTTTTGATATG
Source organism: Cynocephalus volans (assembly GCF_027409185.1). Lineage (NCBI taxonomy): Eukaryota > Metazoa > Chordata > Mammalia > Dermoptera > Cynocephalidae > Cynocephalus > Cynocephalus volans. Next base: position 52,149,623 of record NC_084462.1, read on the forward strand.
AGTCCATAACAGCTCCTGGGAAAATTATTAGCATGTGCTTTCCCCACTGTGCTAGTTGTGGCACTATTTTCTTCAAAGGGGTCTTTATGTTGCATTGTGATAGACTGATCACTTCAGATAAATTTCGAGAATGAAGTTTTTTGTTTGTTTTAAAATCTGAATTATACCACCAACATTAACTTAGATTTTTAGAAGTATTCCTATTCTCAGGTGATAGATGCGCTAAAGGTGGTGTTTATGACGGGCTTTTTGCAAATTTGACATTTTCTGTAATTCATGAATCACTTCTAAAGACACACTCAGTACGATTTGGGTGGTATCTGTAAATTAATCTACTTTTTTGGTCTTGCCAGTTGAGTTCTGCCTTGACTAAAGTGGATGTATTTGTGCAGTGGGAGAAGGGAGGTCCATTGTGGCACTGCATGGAAATAATTTCTGTTACCTTTAAAAGGCTGGGAGGAAATTTTTTTTGCCTCTTGGATGCTTTGTGTACAGAGTGGTTGGGCTCAGAGTGCAAAGGAACTCTGGATGCGATTTTACAAACTGGCAACAAGAGTTCAAAAGTAGAGTTCTGAGTGTTCATTTGGTCATATGAAGCCTTTGGGGCCTGGCTGAGGTGCTTTTTCTCTTCGAGAATTAAAGGAATATATAGGTCAGTGGGCAGGAATGACTGTAGCTTTCACCTCGGCCCTCCTGCCAAAATGGTGCTCTATGTATGCTTAGAGCATAAGATAGTGTATTTCTGGTCTAGAGAGATTTTTTTGAGGCCATTTCCTAAAAGATGTTTTCTAAGAAGTGAAGTCAGTACAGGAAACAAGAAAGTTTTTATTGAGCGCCTGTCTACATTTTGCATGTTCATTTACATTCTCTTAATTCCTATCATAACCCTGTAAGGTAGATGTTATACTTCCTCCCTTTTTTGACGAAAAACTAGGGTTCAGAGATGTTAGTTTGCATCTCTTAGGTCAATGAGCTACAGCTTTCATCTAGGAGATTGTGACTATGAACATACTCTAGTTTTATTATATGTGTCATAAGTCACATTTTTTCACCCTGGTATAATTATATCCAAAGTAGCCAGCTCAAAATTCCAGCTTGTTCTTTTTATAAGTAGAAAATCATTGTGGTCTACTCCTAAAGTTTTCCTAGAATTCTTAAAAACATTCTAGGCTTCTGTGTTTGTGCCTTGAAAGTATCAAAAACTTGCCAGTAGAATTGTATTTTCCTTCACATGCAGGAGCTTTGTGGGTGGAAATTAATAATTAACGTTTACGCACTCATTCACATCTTCAGAGTGATTTACAAGTATTTAATTAGTTTATGTTTAACCTATGTTAGAAGTTGAAAAACCGGTTTTCACAGTTCATTTTTAGCTGTACCGAAGTGTTAGGGGGAGAAGGAGGGAGTCTTGAGTGAGAAAAGTGCAGGCTTGTGCCGTGCAGTGTTAAGCACCTTTCTTCAATCCTCTGGCTTTTAGCCCAGCTTAGCTCACATCAAGCAAGTTTTTTTGGGTGTATGCCCTCTGCTTAACGTAAGGGAGTGGAATTATATGGACTGAAAAAAAAGACACAGGGTAGGGTGGTTGGGGAAAGACCTGGGTGATTCAGTGAGCTGTAATGCAGCTTTCTCTCCTGTAGTTCCTTAAATGTGAATTGTTCTTATTTCAATCCTATGAGCATTTTGAGGGACAGGACACAAATGGAGCAGAGACTGTGGCAAATGAATAGAGCCCCAGTACATGCTGATTTCTGGGAAAAATGCTTTTCTTTTTCACTCCTGGTTTAGGAGATAACAACTCTGTAACTGGATACTTTGTTAGTTTCCTCACCACCACTTGTCACCTGATTCCATCTCCACTAACATGGCTTTTCCTTGGCAAGGTTGTGTAGTTGGAAGGAGACACTAGTCCAAGTTCAGCTGTTTCTGTCACATAACTAGCTGTGTGACCTTGAGCAGGTTCCTGCTTTTCCTTCTGCCCTTGAGTTCTTTTGTTCTATGAAACTGTATTAGTTAATGACTCACCTTTCTTTGAGTCCTAATGGAGTGGCCAAAGGAGGGCATAAAACTCGTGCTCTTGGACATGAAATCTGACAAACAATGTTTTTACGTCAGTGAGGATTCTTCAATGTTTCAGTGACTTCCTTCCTACTTTGCTTGGAATAGTTAATTAATTTTCTTATTGTTGCCAACCATATAGTAATACTATACTTTAAACATCTTTTCTTTTTCTAATACAGTGCAAAAATTGAACCGTTTGATGAATATTGTGTCTGGGTGTTTTCCTAAAACAGGACATGCAAATTTCTTTTTATCATTGCTTATAGCCCCATCATTCAGAGGGACCTAGTCATGAATCTTTGTCTAGATAACTTTGCCAGAGAAACCTTAGTATGTGATGGCAGAAAGAAAAATTCTGACAACTTGGCACGTATATTTAATTACATTTTTATCATGAATGGAAATCTGTTCTTTTAATGTGTTTGGTAAGAATGGCTCCAAACTTTTCCCTTTGTCAAGTACTGTGGTTTTTCAAGTCTTTCTTTTTTCCACTTTCCTTCTCTTGAAGTCTGAAAATTTTGAAAGTGAGGTGAGTCTGTGGCTGTTGAACCTCTTTGTAACATTAAATACACCCAGGTTTAAGCTCTTCATCCTTTCTTTCACCAACATTTATGGTAACCTGGAAAGAATGTTGTGCAGCTGGACCTTTAACAATACTATATGTGACCTCTGAATAATTGAAATTGACTTACTTGTTTATAGCCACGCTTTTATTTGAAAGGCTGTCTGAAGGTAACATTTATTTACATTTTTTGAAAAATACTTTTTTTTCAGGATAAATTATGTATACAAATTAGATGAGATAGAAGCTTTCTTTTGGAAACCTTGCTGGTTATAGTGGTATAATGGGCTACAGAAATAAGCGGCGTATCCAGCAACTAGGATAAATGATTATTTTTCTTGTTTGGGCTAGGAATTTGAGTTGTGCTGTTTTCAGTTACCTCTTTAATTTTCCCATGTTGTCTTTGGCCACTGTTTATTTTCTTTGTCCCAGTCAATTTAGTAGGATTCGGTTGTCACATTGCTCACTGAATAGGTGGGATAAGGTAATGCAAAGTGTCTGTATTTTCTCCTGGATTATAAACTCCTTGAGGGAAGATTTTATCAGCTTTGTTCATCACTGTGTCCCCAGCACCTGGCATTGTGCATGACACAAAAGTTAGTTGCTGCTCAGGAAATGTTTGGATTGATAGAAGGATGAATGATTTTTTGATAAAAGTATACATATTAATAATGTATGTGTTTTATTAAATATAGTAGAATGTATCCTGTTGAGAGTAAGTGAACAGATCTTAATCTTTTCTTTCCCAATATCATTGTTAGTTTGATTTTGGTGAGTTTAAAGCATCCCTTTTGGGGGAAGAAAAGACACCATTTAAATGGAAGATTGGTCATTGTTGACCAAATCTGGTGGTAAAATTGGCATATACCTTTTGCCTGGTTTTTGTGCTTGGCCAGTGTAGGGCTCTATCACTTTACATTTTAACCCGGTAAGCAGCTTCATCACTGGCATGTGGATGGTTCACCTGAGAGAATGTAGGTAATAGCCTGCCTAATTTTAGAAAATTTTAAAATAATTTAAAAACATATTCAACATAGAACCGTAGAATTGACCCCTGTATACCTGTTACTCAGATTCTAGAGAATTAGCAAGATTTTGCTATTCTCTGCATGTATCATTTTAAAAATAACAGCCGTCTTGCGATATAGTCTGTATACCATAAAATTCACCCATTTCACTTTAATATGTTCATTCTAGTTGTCTTGAAAGTCACAACCAACTATGTATTCTTTTCTTAACAGTGATTTTAAAGTGGTATTTTTACTCCAATGTATAATACTAGAAACCATTAAATGTCTCTGTAAAACATGGTATGATATGTTTCCAGGGTACTGAACAGATAACTTTAACTTAAAGCCAGCGAGTGCTTAGTAGCCTATTTTCCTTTCAGCAGAGTAATTACAGAAATAGGACCAATAGAACCGTAAACCTTCTATTAAGCACTTTTGTATGAAATCTGAGGTTTCTGTCAAATTAGACATGGAAAATTAGACAAAGCTGCACAGATTACTGATCTATGCAGTTTTTGAGTACTTCTCCCTTTTGTTAGACTTTTTTCCCCCCCCCAGGTGACTGGTTCTCTTGAATACCGGTACAGGAATGTTATGATTTATACAGAATTATTTTTGGTTTCATGTCAGTAGTTTTTTCACCTCCCCCATAGAATTTAGTGATCTTTTTTTTCCTCCTTGAGTATTTTTCTTCTTAAAATGCATTCTAATTTGTTTTGGTTTTTGTGAAGAAAATACTCTTTTAGGTAATTGAATACCTTCGTAAATTTTGTAATTTCTTAATAATTCACTTCGCAAGATACATAAAATGTGTTGATTTTTCTTATGCTACCTAATAATTCAAATCTTCATCTTAAAAGCTTTCATTTGAGGGCCGGCCTGTGGCTCACTTGGGAGAGGGTGGTACTGTTAACGCCAAGGCCACGGGTTCGGATCCCTATATAAGGATGGCCAGTTAGCTCACTTGGGAGAGTGTGGTGCTGACAACACCAAGTCAAGGGTTAAGATCTTCTCATCGGTCATCTTTATAGGGATGGCCAGTTAGCTCACTTGGGAGAGCGTGGTGCTGACAACACCAAGTCAAGGGTTAAGATCTCCTCATCGGTCATCTTTATAGGGATGGCCAGTTAGCTCACTTGGGAGAGCATGGTGCTGACAACACCAAGTCAAGGGTTAAGATCTCCTCATCGGTCATCTTTAAAAAACAAAACAAGACAAAACAAAATCTTTCATTTGAAGCCCCAAGAACAATTGATACACTGTTTTTCATGGCCTCTACTTGTATATAGTAGGTCCTAAGCTCATAGATTTTCTGAAATGTCACAGTATTTTCACCCTCTGTGGTAAAGTACTATTTTGGCTGCTTTGCCAAAAGTGCTTGTGGCAGTCTGAAGATTACCACTGTAATAGTTCACTAGGATGTGTGCTTGTGAATGCAGAGTTTTCTCTCCTGAGTTCAAATAAAAGTAATGGTTCACCTGTGAGAAACCTCAGGACTCAAATACTAATTAGAGGAAGAATTATATCTATTCTATTCCCCTCAGCCTTGATGCCTGTTGAAATCTTACAGGGACAAGTTCACTAATATAAAAGCTGTCATTTATTGGGAATTGCCATTGATTTAGATATCTTATGTATATCAGTTCTCATCTCTGCAAGGAAATTTATTTTTATGATTTTGCCAGAGAAGGAAATTGAGGCCCAGGGAGGTTAATTAATTTAAAACGCTTCATTCAGCATTTTATTAAAGGTCTGATGTATGTCAGGCACACCACTAGGTGCCAGGGATTGAGGGGTGAACAAAATAAGACATGGTAATTGTCCTTGAAATGCTCGTGATTTTGTTTCTTGATTAATATATGATAGCAACAATAATACTAGTGGTAATTGCCATCATTCATTATTGCTTTCCATTTGCCAACCTTAGTAAAGTGCTGTACAAGCCCTTATCTCATTTTAGTCCTCACAACTCTAAGTGGTGGAATTTGTTATTATACATATTTTATCCATGAGGAGACTGAGGCTCAGAGAAGCTGATTTGCTCAGGGTCATGCAGTTAGTATGTGGCGGAGTTGGGACTTCAACATGGATCTGTGACTCTAGAGCCCAAACTCTTCTACGTGCCTCTTTCTAGCAAGAGTTGAAATAAGTAATCATGGGAAAGGGATATCAATTGTGAGCTATGCTTTTGGCAGAACTTTGACTTTGTCAATAGATTTATTTTTATGGTTAACTTTCCACTTTATAATCTCTTATTCTAGGAGCGATCAGATAGTTTTCATGACTCACAAAAGACATTTTTAAGAAGTCTTATTTTTATTACAACAGTAATGTACAAATTCCTCTAAAAATTTAGGAATTACATATAACCCCCCACCCAGAAGTACATATATGACTAAGTGACACTACCTAGAGAAATTTTGGGGTATAATTTGTTGTTTTTCTTTCCAAACTTGAAAATTTGTAGAGGGTGTGTGTGTGTGTGTGTGTGTGTGTGTGTGCGCGCGTGTGCGTGTGCGTGCGTGCATGTGTATTGTGTATGTGTGTACATATATGTAAGCCATATGTGACATTTTATATACTCTGGAGAAACAGATTATAAAACATTCATGAATATACCTTTACGTGATATCAAGTAACTGACATAATTATTTTAATGGTTATATAGTAGTTCATTTTAGTATTTAGATTTAGCCTAAGCTCATTAAATATCCTATTATTTGAATATTTACCTTGTATTTTTTTTTTCTTCTTTCCCCTTTTCTTCCCCCTCCTTCCTTTTTGCTATATAACCATTGCTGTGATGAACAACCTTGTACATACATTTTTGTAACCTTGTTTTACCTCTTTCTCACAGAAATGGAATTGCTAGGGCAAAGGATATACATTTCAACAGCTGTTGAAAGATATTGTAGAATTGTCTATAGAAAGCTTATATCATTTATACGCCCACTGGCAGAGTCTAAGAGGTCTGTTTCCCATTTCTCCATAACCTTTAGAAAGCAAGTTTTTAAAGTTCTAAATGCCACGATAGTATTACTAATAGAATTACTGGATTTCTGGCAACCAATAATAAATGAAAGAACTCTATTTCTAAAAGAATGGGATGTAACTCATGAAGCATAGTCACCACTTTCTTAAATACTGAAATTTAATCTAAGATCAGTTCTCAATATTAAAAGGCACATGAAGGAAACTTTCAAACAAAAGGAGTCACTGATACCATGTTCTTGTGGTTACTCCTTAACTGTCAGCCCAAATTAGCTCCAGCAGTGAGACCGTTATTTGAGGTACTATTTGTAGAGATCATGAGGAGTAAGGTCCATTTCTACTCAAAGAACTCTGTGAGAGATGACCTGCGGCCATTCCGTTGCACATGCAAATACATGTAAAAATTAATGTTATATCTAATTTAGTTCTGAAAGCACAAAAATGCATGATCCACATCTGTTTCCCCAAATCACAGTCATATGTGTTGACATTATGGTTCAAATAAGCAAGAAAATAATTGGTTTTAGCTATAACAGCAGTAATTCTCATCAGATAACATTTGTCAAGTTTTTCTGTACTATAGGAGGGAGAACCAGTTTCATCGGAGGTTATAAGTCAGGTAGGTGTCTAAGGTGATCTCCTGGCATTGGTGATACTTCAAAGTGTCTCTGTTTCGCTAGCCACTCTTTTTCTTTCTATTTTTTCTTTTTAAACTTCAGCAATCTTTATTACCAAACTCGTGCAGGATTAACTCTTTAACCCTGCTAACAGCAGCACCACTGTCTCTGACAAGTTCAAGGATAGAAGTGCAGACTCAATAAAGAATGTCTCTTTAAAAAGGGATTGAGGAAAAAAAATACCTGCATAAGTATTTTCTTAAAAAGTAAAATTCTCCAGTACTGCAGAAAAATACCCCCAAATGATTTCAGTCCATAGAAAACAGCATTTGGCAATCTGTGTTGCCTTAAAAACCCCAACTCAGGGTAACCCTAGGAGAAAATCACCCTCACGTTAAAACAAACAAACAAAAAAGCCCTTTTCTCCTTTTCCTTGTTCAATTTCTATCCCTTATTCCAAGAAACACCCAAAAAATGACAGGATAAACAAGACCCAGCTCACTTCTCTCAGCCTCTATCTGTTAAGGCTCACACCAAGGATTATTCCTTGGGAATCTTCAACTCTACTACAATCAGGATGTTGATCTCTAATATCTGGGCCAGACTTCTAGAAACTTGCAAAACATCTTCATGCTTCCTTCAGGGAGGGGCCCAAGGCTTCCTTTAGAGATTAAGGGCAAAGTCTACCTGGAATGCCTGACGGGCTGGGAACCAGGGGGCCCTTTTAACAAAAACGCCTAACATTTTACAAAATGAAGTCTAACCTACCAGGTAAGAACAAGTAGCAGCAGGCACCAAACTATTGGCTGTACCAAAAAGGTACATACACACCTCCTCTGGTTAGCCATAAAGGTAAGGGAGATGAAGAGAGCCAAGTGAGTATTTGACCGCATCTGCATTTTAGGCCAAAGCCATGTTGCAGAGAAAAACATTCCGTTTTTGCTGTTTCTTGTTGGATCAAGCTGCCATTCCTGGGCAGCCTGGTTCATGGCTGCTTTCTGGAAGCTTTTTCCCCTTAGGCAGAGTACTTAAGAATTAGTGGAGAAATTTTCAGTTCAACTTCAGAACTGACAAATAATTCAATAGCAGGTTCTTGAAACCACCGGTGATGGGCTGGCTGGTTAGATCAGTTGGTTAAAGTGTGGTGTTGTAACACCAAGGTTAGGGGTTTGGGCCCCTGTACCAGCCAGCTGCCAGAAACCAGACAGACAAAAACCACCAGTGGAGACAGACCACATCTCAATTCAGGATCGCAGCTCCTTCCAGTCGATGAGCTTCCTGCCAGCCTTCTACAGCATCTCATTGGTTTTTTACAAATATCTACATTCAACAAATCCTCTGTATACCGACAACAGGAAGGAATGAGCAGTCTGCAGTACGTGGTGCCACTTCCTATCCATGTCACTGCCCTTTATCTGAGCATAAGAGCCCCAGAGAAAGAAGCCAAGGCTGTTCAAGTTCTGATTTAGCCAGAACACAGTCACACATCAGTAAATTGTTCCCAACCTCTTTCCTTATGAGAATTGGCTTGACGGGCTTGAACAGTAAGGATAACATTGAGTAGAACATCTTGTTTGGCTTACCCAGATAAATCTCCAAAACTGTCTGTGTTGGTAGAGAGCTCTTTATAAATGTTTTCCAAATTGGGTGGAGGTGGAATGGGTCTTTGAACACTAAAGCAGAGCCCATGAGATTGATTAGGTCCATGATATGGATCCTGTCCCAGGATGACAATCTTAACATCTTTTACATCACACATTTGAGTCCATGTGAAGACTTGGTTTGGGGGTGGTTAAACACTGATATTTTCTGTCTTCTGCAACAAATCTCATTAGCTTTATAAAATACAGCTTCCTGAAGTTTCTGCTGAGGTGCTTTTTCCAACTCTCACCAAAGCTCAAGGGTGTGCTATAGACGGTGAGTCTGAGCAGGGCCGTGGCCTTGCTCCTTTGGATGCGGACCAGCTGCTTGGGGCTCAATGGCGAGGAGTGTGGTATGCTGGGCTCATGCTGCCCAGCACTTCTCGGTGTGGCTGGCTGCTGCATCCCCGCTGTCCTCAGCTGTAGTCACCACGCTGGTCCACAGGTCAGCTGGCTTGGGGTTGTGGGCACATTGCTTCCTGATGGGCCTCAAGGAGAAGGTGCAGAGCGTCTTCTGGCTAATCATCCCAGAGCCAACGAGTAAGCAAACACACCCTGTTGGCCATTATTCGGAGTATTATTCCTCTTTACACAGAAAGAGCTGATTAATTACAGTTTAGTAGATAAATCATATCAATAGAAGTAGAAGAATTGAGTTATGATGGCTCTGTAATAGTTGTCCTGGAATATGTAGGTGGCTATTCAGTTGTGGGAGGACTTCTGTAGTTTTCTTGGAACCACCCAGTTTTTTATGTAACATACCTGATTTTTGAACTGTTCATATTCTTTGATAAGTTTGGATATTATTTTGTTCTGGTGGAAACCCTCATCCTCTCTGCCAACTGGAATTGATCAGAATTTTTATAGGCCTCTGAAATGGCCTCTGTTTTGGAAATCCTTTGGGGTCAGCCCAGCTCTAATTTTTTCCTGTTATCACTGCATTTTTTGAGCTTGAATCTCAGAAGTGTGCCATCCTGCTTTCTCACTGTTTCCTCCTCCTTGTAACTTGACTTGTAAACTGTTTACCAGAGAAGCTTGTCATTTTTGTCTCAGCATTTTCTTGACATACTTGCCCTTTTGGGGGCTGGCTGGTTAGCTCAGTTAGTGAGAGCCTCGGTGTTACAATACCAAGGTCAAGGGTTCGGATCCCCATACTGGGCAGCCATCCCCCCCCAAAAAAACAAAAAACTACCCTTTTGCAGATGCAGAAAAGGGAGTATGTAATGACATTCAGCAGGTCAGGTAATGCATAGGAATTTGGTATCTAACATTTCAGAGGATTCTTCCTTTGGGTCCCATTATTTTTTGTCTTTACTATCTTAAGGATCTGGGATAAACGCAGTAGGCTTGAAATCAGTGCTAGGAATTAAATGTTCCTCTGCAGTTCTGGGACATGTGACAGTTCTAATGGGGAATAAAATAATAAGAGAATGAATAATGTGAGAGTAATAAGAGATTAATTAGAATGTAAGGATGCCAGATTAAAAATTGGAAGGCTGCAATTCAGTAGTTATGATAGAGATGAAAAGGGCAAATTCTGATGCAAAGCATTCTGTAGTGTGTGGACAGACACCGGATTTAGGATTCAGTAGGTTTGGGTTCTAGACTTAGTTTGCTACTAACAACTTCGGGCAAGTCATTTAGCCCACCTTGCCTCAGTTTCTGCCATTAAAAATGAAGGAGTTAGACTGCTGCAGCCCCCCCCCCCCCCCCAAAAAAAAAAAAGGTATTCTCAAGTTCTGGAGATCCTTGGAATTACATCAGGGGCCCAAATGGGGTTTGGAAGAGCATGGCACCACCGATTGGTGCCACACAGAGTAGCTCCACTTTTTTCTGCTTTCCTTTTGTGAGTTTCTTGTAATGTTTCCTTTAAAGGAAGTTCTATGGCCAAATATCAGTTTCAGAACATCTGGACTGAAACTTCTTGAGAGTACCTTCTAATGCTAAGATTTAGTGTTTATGAATGAATATCCATCCATTAATTGGGTGTCTTTGTTTTTGGTATAATTCTTTCAGGGTTAGGGAAATATTGGCTCAATTGCGAAGTAACTGTATAAAACAGTGGGTAATTGTCTATTTGACTACTTGGCTGTGCCCCGATGTTAAGTGCACTTGAGCTCTATCTCAACTAAACAATTAGGAATTAAAACACTTTCCCCCTCTCTCCTACCTTGGAAAATCCTGATGAAAGTTACAGAAAGTCATAGTCCTTGTTTAATAAAACATATTTGTACTGGCTGTCTTTTTTTGAGCACTGACCTTGTTGTCTCATTTAACCCTGTGATGGTTATCTCATTTAAATCTGGGATGGTCCTGTGAAATAGCTGGAGTTAATTCTACTGTGGGTGAGGTAATTGAGGGTTACAGAGATTCTTAGCTCAGCTAAACTCCCACAGCCAGTAAGTTATAAAGCTGTGAAACTAGGACTGTGTTTCTAAAATGTGTACATTTATTATGTTCACTTGCCTATCCTAGATTCACAGGAATTTTATAGCTTGAAGAAGTTACTAATAGCACCACTATTGCTCGTGTTTCTCATTAAGGAAATCTGGTAATGTAAGTAATTAGCGATTTTCATTGTTCTTAACTGCTTGTTATGTCAAGGACTCTTAATAATAGAGCAGAATGATTTGATCAGATTGTATATATTCCTATCGTTATGTCCTTATAAATAAGGAAAAAATGGGAAATTCACCAGATTAGAGCAGGATTAAGTAGACTATGCTTTTTTATTTTAAAGCTTGGAAATTATTCCCAAAAGAATAGGTATAAAAACTAAAACAAAACAAAACAAAAAAACCCTAAATTCTTTAAAGTCAGTGAACTTATAGAGAATAGATTGTTTCATGATCAGTGTGAGATTCTTGACATTTATAAGTCTACATAGGAAATTTGGTGGTAACTTTGATGTCCCAAGAACATGTTTACTATATTGGTACCTAATGCAAAGAAATTGGGCATTTTTTTTTTTCAAGACAGCAATTTATTACTAGACTTGGTAAAGACATGAAAATGTGATGGGTATTAGTGCTATTTACTAAAATTTCTGGTTCTCCTCTCTTATGCATGTGGAGTATCATGTTTTCCAGCCTCTTTCAAGTTGGTGTGGCCATGTGACTTGCTTTGACCAATGGAATGTGAGCAGACATGATGTGTGTCACTTTTGGATAGAAGCATTTGAAAACTGATGTGAAATCCTCTTTTTCCTTGCTGTTGGGACATGGAAGCACAAGTTGCTTTGGAAGTATCACATGATTAAAGCAGGTTAGAGTACTGAGTTGAGGCATAGAGGACAGCTGCCCTAGTGAGTTGTCTGGAGCTGCGGTGATCTTTGACTGTGGACTGAACTTTATTGTGTTCAGCCTCTGATATCTTCTGGTTGTTTTTTACTGTAATGTAACCCATCCTATGCTGGTGTTACTACAAACGTCATCAGAAATCATTAGTGTAGCAATTACTTGAAGTTGATATGACAAGCAAACAGAAAGGACATTGTTGGGGGGGAGGGGGGAGGTTTTGGTGATGGGGAGCAATAATCAGCCACAATGTATATCAACAAAAGAAAATTTTAAAAAAATAAAATAAATAAAATAAAATAAAATGCTCCTAAAAAAAAAAAAAGAACATATGATTTAACAGAAGACCACCTCTAGGTGCTTCTGTAAGAAGCAGTTAAGGATATGTATTAAAATTCTGGAATACTGCAAAAAAAAAAAAAAAAAGAAATCATTAGTGTAGTATATTTCTTTTTTTTTTTTTTTTTGTCGTTTTTTCGTGACCGGCACTCAGCCAGTGAGTGCACCAGTCAGTCCTATATAGGATCCGAACCTGCGGCGGGAGCATCGCCGCGCTCCCAGCGCAGCACTCTACCAAGTGCGCCACGGGCTCGGCCCAGTGTAGTATATTTCTAAGGAGAGGGATTGACCAAGAATGAAGCAAAATTACTTTGGATGCATATAAACTTAGTGACATAGTAAGTGGTAGATTTTTGCTTTTAGCTATTATCTGTTTTATGTTCTGTGAGTTTATTCTTCCTGAAGCACAGCTTTGGACCTATCACTGCCCTATTTAAGCATATTACTAGTTCTTCATTGACCACAGAATAAAATCTCAGTAAGGCCTGCCATAGTTTGGTTCTGACTTGACGTGCTTTTAAAACTCTTCTCTTGCCACTTTCAAGTATACGTCAGTAAACTTGTAAAAATGTAAAAATGCATGTTTCTCAAATGCATGCGCCTTTGCCCATTCATGCATTTGAGAAACATGTATTTTTATCACTTTGCCAGTGCTGAGGCTAGACTCGAGGGATGCACAGAATGTTCTTTCCCATCTCTTCATGTCTAATTCTGACAGCTTTTGATATGAGACTTGAAGAATATTTCTTACATATATCCTGCTTCATTCTCACATATAATCTCTTTCTGACCTCTCAAGTCTTCTCAGCACATTGCTTTCTATCATGTGTTATAAATTTTATGCGTATGTCTTATTCCCTTCTCTGGGCTAGTGTCACACTTTGGTATCCCTAGCACCTCGCTCCCAGCATGTGGTTGGGGCTCAGTAATGTTTACTGAGTGAATGGTTGTTAGATTGTTGCTGTGTTGAAAAACCAATGATTAATTTGCTTTTGTTTGATAAATTGTCAGTTATCTTTAAAGTTCTTTTGCCTTCCTTGCTTACATTTACCTCTTTCCAGCTATTATCATTGTGTTTGTACATTCTTAGTACATGGTAGGGCCTTATGTGGCAATGGTTGTGTTTTTTTCCACGAACTGTATCTAGAATGCCGTATCCTAGGACACACTGATGAGTCTTTTTTGCCGTTGTGTAAGATCTGCTTTGTGTTTTAAAGATCTACCATAGGGTTTCTTAATGTGACTTATGAGATAAGTCTAAGGCTTATGGACCAAATGTCTTAACTAGTTCAGACTTTGTTTTGTCTTGATGTTTTGCTGTATCTACTGATAGTCTCCTGCAAGATATGTACTCTTGATTCAGGGTTTTGAACTGGGTAGTAAAAAGACCCAGATTCTAATCTAGTTCAGCTGCTAGCTAACTTTGTTAACTTTGGTTGTGAACTTTGTATCTATAAAACAAATGGGTTTGACAAGAATCCATGATTTACATCCAGATTTTACCATGGACCAGGTGAGTTATTTGAATTCTAATCTACCATGGATGTAAAAACTGGAGACAAAATTCTGGTAGAGTTGGTGTAGGGTGAGAGAAACTAAATTTATTGAGTGCTTACTGTGTCCCAGATACTGTTATTTGCTTTACTTACTATCCTATGAGGAAACTTTTATCTCCATGTTTTAGTTAAGGAAATCTGAGGTGCAAAGAAACCAGGATACTTGTAGAGTTAGTAAAGGTGGGATCCAGAGCTTTGGCCAAAGTCAGTCTCACACCAAAGCCAAGGTTCTTTTCATTGTGAGTTGCGAACAGTTATAGACTTTGCTAATCGAGTGTCCTTGACAAATGCAGGGTGGTGTGTATGTATGTCTCTTGAGGAAGAACTTTCTGTTGCATATGACAGTATTGGTAGAATAGTCTTAAGATACAAAGGAGAGTGACTGGATAAACAAACTGTTTCTCTGAATCATCTGTTAAGACTCCATGCTTCACAGTAGTGCAGTACTGTAATTCCCATTGTTTCTGTGCATTTTACATGTTGAATGAAGGGACCATGACTGAAATTCCCATGGTGTCGTGTGATTTCATGATTGTAGGTTCACGTCTTGCTTGCTCTCAACTATTTTTTGTGATCTTGGGCTAGATACTTGGCCTTTTTTGAGCTGTAGTTCCTTTGTGTGTAAAATGGGGAAAACAATACTTACCTTATATACCATGTTGCTGGGGCACATAGTATGTGTTCAGCAAGCACTTCTTTTTCATCTGTGGTTGTAGCTATAATTGGGAAGATTTTTTTTTCCTTTTTTTTGGTGGCTGACCGATATGGGGATCTGAACACTTGACCTTGGAGTCTGTCAGCAGGGAAGAATTTTTTTTTTTTTTTAAAGATGACCAGTAAGGAATCTTAACCCTTGGCTTGGTGTTGTCAGCACCATGCTCAGCCAGTGAGCTAACCGTCCATCCCTGTATAGGATCTGAACCCATGGCCTTGGTGTTATCGGCACTGCACTCTCCGGAGTGAGCCACAGGCTGGCCTGGGAAGAATTTTTTTTGAAAGTATAGATCATGATGTAGGACATTGGAACGTGGAAGAGGTGCTATACAGCAGGTACTGACCTTTTCAGTCTGCATTCTTGTTAAATAAGTTAGTTACAGTATTTGTATGTTCCTGTTTTGGGAGACATAAATTGGCTAATAAGTTGTTTGCAACGTTGTTTTTTTGCTAATTTTTGTAACTGCAATTAAATTCCACAGTTAACATTTTGTGTAAGTGGAATATAGACACTTTAGGGAAAACTGTGTAAGAGTGGAGCTAATTTGATGGTTTCTTGGAGCAGATTTATCTTGGGACTCCAGTCAGTAAACATTTGAAACAGTATATTGTGGGCTAGGTTCTAAAAGAACCAAAGGAGAGTAATGCCACAGTCCCAGGTCACAAAGAGTGTATCTCTGGACGATAAACTCTGGATATTTTGTTTTGCTCACAAAACAAGAAGAATAAATTTTATGCCAGTTTTAAGTACAAGTGGTATAAGCTTATAAAGAAAATGAGAAGAATGAATGCGTACCAGCCACCAGGGATGCAAAGATAATTTTGGGGTATAGTGAGGGAGATGGAAGTTTGTGGGGTAGTGGTGATATAATGCCTATTTGTGGTATACAGAGTTCTGAGGAACAGAGATGAGGGATAAGTGATGTGACATTTGCACTGGATCTTAAAGCATTAGTAGGAGTTTGCCAGGCATGATGTAAAGAGAGAAGGAATGGAATGGGGCTCATGCAGTACTACAATGTATGCAAAGAAACAGACATCAAAGAGCTTGGTATGTTTCAGCACAGTGAGCAGTGAGGTGTAGTTGAGTTATTTAGTGTGGGTAGGGTGTGGTCACAGAATTAGGTTGGAAGGTCAAGGTTGGGTGGGTGGGAGTGTCTCTGTGTTGTGCTAGGGAATTTAGAGTTTGTCCTGAAGCAAAAGGAAGGGTAGTCTTTTGCTGTGGGTAGCCATTCTGGGAGCAGTATGGCATAGGGAGAAGGAAGCCCTGCCTCTCAGACAAGTTAGAAGAGACCATTACGCTAGTTTAGGACAGAGATTGTGAGGGTTTGAATGTGGAGGGGAGTCAGCAGATCTACTGGACGTTTTGAAAGTCGAATGGGTGAAACTTGGTGAATAGATGGTGGTAGTTATCCAGGTTGACTGGGAGTTTCTAGCATAGGCTGCTCGGTGAATGATGTGTACTAATTCTGGCATGCAGATGAGATAGGCTTCCTGGGAGAGGAGGTAACATTTAAAAACTTTCTCATGGATTTAGTAATGATATTAACAAATACGATTTTTGGATACATTTGGAAGATTTGTATAACTCAAGGTACAGTATTTTCCATATGGATAATGTATTATGTTACAAAATCATGCTTGGGTACATGATTCATTCAAAGTAAAGGATAGACCAGTGACTTTCAGTGTAACAGAGTACAAAAAAGTCATTGATATAATTTATTTTACATTGCAGCTAACCTTTAAGAAACTACCCACATGTCAGGTTTTGGTGTAATATCAAAGAAGAATGGTAGCAGTTATCTGAAAAGTCTATTAAAATACTCCTTTTTCCAACTATGTGTCTATGTGAGGTTGAATTTTTTTTCATGTACTTTAATCAAAACAGTGTTAACAGTTTGAATGCAGAAGCAGATAAGAGAATCCAGCCACCTTCTATTAAGCCAGACATTAAAGAGATATGCAAAAATATAAAAACAATGCTACTTGCTTATTACATTTCTGTTTTGTTTTGGAAAGTATAGTTATTTTTCATAAAAACATGTCATTTATTTTAACGTGTAATGAGTTCATTGCTATTTAAAAATGAATATTTTATTTTTGGTTTCAGTTTCTGATACAATAAGTATCAATAAATATAACCCACGGAACAAATGCTCTTTGGGATCCTTAATTTTTAGGAGTAAAAAGGGATCTCAGAAGACCAAGAAGTTTGCAACCACTAATTTCTAGCTTACAATGGATTGAGATAAGCTCCTGAGGAAATACTTTAGTTTCTGGGAAAATCTTCATAGAAACAGCACAGAAGAGAAGATAAATCGTTTTTGTTTTTATTATTGTTGCTTTGCCTCCCACGGATTTGTCACCCCTTTTCCCCTGGGTGATGGAGCTGCCAAAGATTACTCAAAGCCCATCTCTTCTGAGCAGCGAGAAGCCCCGAAAAGGGGTTAATCTCCCAGAACCCTCAAAAGAGAGGCATTCCTTCCATTTGGGAAATTAACCATGAATTGGGGTTCTCTTCCCGCATTTATTCTCGAGACCAGGAAGTTTCAGGAAGAGAACATAGGTGGGGTTTTTGCTAAGTATAGTTTAACAAGTTTAACAATAGAAGCTGCTAACATTCAGTAAGACAAGCAAGGTGACATTCCATAATGCAATTTGCAAGAAGTTAAGTCGATCTACCAACAAAAGCTTGATTTCAGCAAACATTCTCTTCTTACAGCAATTTCCCAGTATCTTTACATATCAATCAGTAACCTGTCTGTCTTTGCGCCAGCAACCTTGCTGTGTTAACAATTCTTTATCTTACAACAGAGAAAAGATTGGAGAAAATTTCCTGTCTCTTGCAAGGTTAACATTTGAAACTGCAAGGCTTTGGAAAACCAGGCCCTGTGAAATACATTTGCTTTATGTATACTCCACAATTATAATGAGTTATATTTATTGGGCACTTAATATGTGCTTGGTATTGCAGTAAAGAGTACCTATATTTCCTCTTAACTTTTGTCTTCCAACCTATATATTATGTCAGTTTTACAAATCAGGGCTAAGGCACAGAGAGGTTAAATAATTGGCTCAGACTTATTCAAGAGGTAAGTAGCAGAGCCAAGTTTTAGACTTAATTCAGGTCTGATTCAAAAGCCTGAGCTCTTCATCATGATGCTCTATTGCCTCATGGAAAAGTGTGTGATAAATCAGGACCGTGTTGACACTACAAGTTGATCCTTAGAAAAAATGTAGAATGCCGTTATCTAGATTGTTGATGAAAGGTTAAGGCAGAACCTCCTGCCAATGAAGGTTGAAGCTGAAGCTCCTGTCCATATTTTCTTTTTAACCCAGGCCGTAGTCTTGTACTGTTTTGTGGAACCAGATATTTAGAAGGTGGTTCTTTCAGATCTTTAGAACAGACCATGACTGGAAGTCTATGGACTTTTTTTCTATGGATTACAAGTAGTCAGTATGTGAATTGAGCTCAAGGTTAGGGAGGTTTACAGGATGGCTTTAGTTCAGAGGCCACTGCTTGTGTTAGTTGCCCTGTCATTTCATTCAGCAACCTTAGATTGCCTGAAAGTGTTATTTTTGAATCATAAAGGAGTTTTCCCATTGGGAAAAAAGGATATGGGAATGGAGTTGAAGTCAGGTGAAGGTGAGGAGAATAGCATTGTTTGTCTGATCCCAGGCTTTTGGGTTATTGTGCTGAGAGCATCAGGTGACTGAAAAGAAAGCAAGCGTGAAAGCAGATTCAGAAAAGTGGAAGCAACTCAAGCACAGAAGCGTACGTTACTGCAGTTTCAACTCACGAAGTGAAAATGGCTGTGTGTTCTCAGGTCCTCTCCTTTGGGATCATTTGCACAGCACTTTTTTTTCCTGCTTGGTAGGTTTGCTGATTGAGAACACCTCAGAAGCATTTGTATTCAGAGTCTCGCATGTCTGTCTAAGCAACTCAGCTTGCTACACTTAGCTATTTTAAAGTTCTCTTTCTAAATTTATTTTGAAAATAGTAATATGAATGGCTTTATTTATGTTATACATTATACTCCTTAATTAAGAAATATGTATTTTTTATTACACGTATACTCATTAAACTCATTGTTTTTCCTAGTCTTTTTTATTGGCTTATTGGAAATGGAAATAAAAGTGCCTGTCTTAGCTGAAAAGCAGGGGAAAAAAGGCATCTGTCATTCTTTTAAAATTTTTGGTCTTGATTAACTCAGCTTTCTTCCTAGATTTCTCTGTGACATTCATTTTGTGCCCTAAAACCAGAGTCTTCCGTTTGCTCAGCACTACAGTGGTGAGTGTGTAATTGGTACTTGTCTTTCAGATTTGTATTATGTAAATAGGCTCTGACAGGGGGCAAATTTAAACTGTTGTAAAGATTGCCTGTTCATTTCTCAAACTGTGTTTATGGTGGCATTCAATTGCTAATTATGTGAAGTTTTTAAAATGAGAGGCAAACAAAACGAGAATTTATGAATAATTGCACAGTAAAAAAAAATGGAAGAGGAATATGATCATTGTGCCTTCTTTTTTTCTCTCTGAACTAGTCAATAGCTTTTTATTCACAATGATAATTAACAAAAAAGATTCCTGTGCATACATAAAAATGAGTTGTAGTGAGATGTGGATGATGATGATAGAATGAAAATGGGAAAAAAAATCTTAATAATACAAATGATATGTGTATTAGTCCGTTTCTGTTGTTTATAACTAAATACCTCAAATGGGTAATTTATAAAGAAACCATATTTATTTTTTACAGTTTCAGAGACTGAGAAGTCCAAAGTCCAGGGAACACGTCTGGTCCTGGCCTTCTTGGTGGTGACAGTGACACAGGAATCTCACATGGCAGAATGGTGGAGCAGGGAGAGAGAGAGAGAGAACTCCTCATGCGCTCTCCTTTTAAAACCCTCAGAATCACATCCATGACCACCATTAAACCATCAATTTATTAGTTCACTTACTAGGGCATAGTCCTCACAATCTAATCACTTCTTCAAGGCCCCACCTTTCAGTTACCATAACAGGATTTCCCACCCTCTTACTGTTGTCACAGTGAGTTAAGTTTCTAATAGATGGACTTTGGTGGACACAAATTCAATCCACAGCAGTATGGTTACAGAGTATTCCTTTGTTTATGTAATTTGAAAAGTTAGCAAGCTCTAAAATAGGATAAGCAAGTTGGCAGACTATGTATTTTATTAATTCTTATATCAAAATGCTTTCTTATAATATGGTTGCTTTTTTATGATGAACAGTTCATTTGTTCTTGTTTCCTTTTCAAAGTTTTTTTGAGCAGATGACAAACTGAGATTTCCTAACTCTAGAAAGAAGCCAACAGACATCTGCCTGAGGCTTTTTTTTCTCTTAGCCTTCTGTTGTATTTGGGGAGTATTTTACTGGATGTAACTAAAAAAGTCTGGGAGGAGGGTTAGTATTCAGATTTCTAAAATTGATTTTGGGATTGTTATGTGGAGTTGTTTCTTTATGGTTGGGAAAAAACCACATGTGTAACTTCAGAGAGTGAGGAAGGGTGCTGTGTGAACTTTTTTGGTTGGTTCTCTGGAGTTGGGGTTGTTACTTAAATTTTACTCTCAGGTTTGGAGTAGAAGTCAAATTCCATGAGAAATTGATAATTTTTCTCTAGTCTGAGGAATTTCAGAGAGAAATAACTTTTTTTTTAAGCGAGCAATAAGTATGTTGATCATTAGTTTTAAAAAAAGTAATGGGAGATTTATGAGAAAGCTGATGCACTCAAAGCCCTATAGTTCAGTATGCACAGCTCTTTTCTTGAGCTTAAGAGTCATGGATTAAGGTAGATTTGTAAGTAGAAAAATGAGTCAGTATGGTAAATGGCATTAGAAAAATTTTAACAAAGTGAGGTGGGAACACAGAAGGACAAAGCAACTATACTAATATCTGCTTTGAGGAGTTGGGGAGAGAAGGAGGAGGGAAGGGCATTCTGAAACCTTGAGAATGTTAAAGAATGGGGTAGGGTTGCTCTTTTATTAGCTCAGAGTTCACTGTACTATGCATTTGCATAAGTGGATATGTAAGACTTAGTCCAAACAACTCTCTTCATTGTGCAGTTTATGTTTAGCACTGTGCTAGGTTCTTGGGGAAAGGAGCTAAAAAAGAAATATAAGATGGGGTCTATACTTTTTTTGGGGGGGGGGGGTGGAACTACTCTGTGAGCAGCCTGAATAACGTTTGGTTCAAGACTCAGTTGTGGGTAGCCAGGCACTGTGGCTGCTTGGTGCTTTTGTTCATTCTGATTGTATCTTTTTTCCTCCCTACTGCTAAGCCACCTTGGAAATTATCCATTTCATTAATGTGAGGTGACGACATATACCTCTCCCCAGTAATACCCATGGGCATAACTGGTAACCACAGAAGTATTTGGGGCTTCAGTGGTCAGTGAATGTCTAAGGTTCTTAATTTCTTCCACGGCTATCTAGTTTTTAATGAGGAAAAAGAAATTTGAGAGAAGGTGAGGAATTTGCTTTAACTTGCAGGACATGTGAAGTATCGAATCAGATCTATTATGATTATGGGAATTTTGGCGTATGTTTGAATGGTAGACCGTGTCAAGGTCATTCTGCTGAAAAGTGACCCATTTGAAAACTAATATGTTTATGCCATTCCATCCTTAGCAAGGCCATAGTTTATCATTATGATTTTTTCTTCCTCTTTTCCACCCACTAAAAGGTAGTAAATTTCCTACACGTTTATTTTTCCTTGAAATTGTACAGTAACATGTAAGATGGCCTGTCCACATATGTTTCTATACTTATAGAATTGACATTTGTGTTATCTTAAGTGGAATTTATCAAAATGTGTTAATGTTTCAAAGTGAAATATGGAATTTTTTTTCACCAGTTTAATTGTATTTGTTACTTCCTCCTAAAAGAATATGAGTTAATGTTTAACTTGGACAGGTGATTGTTGCAATAACTTGCCCTTACAAGTTTACTAACTTAAGCACAAAAGGTAACTTTTTTCTTTTTGCTGATTGATGTTAAGTTCTAGATTGATATTGCAAGTATTAACATGTTCATCCTTGGCAGGGGCCAAGCTTCTTTTAATGTATGCCAGGTGAGTTCTAGTAGTTTTTGGAATTTGAGTTTTAAGAAACCTCATTTTTGGGGGTGGGTGGGATTTCGACCTTGCTGACTTTTCTTTGTCTTAGTTTTAAAATTGCCGTGTATGACCAAAAGGAATCCCTCTGATATTCACTGGTCCTTTTTGTAGAATTGAAACAGCATGTGAACAATAGGCCTTTAAATTAGAAAATATTAGTTTATGTAAAAATAAGCCAGAAATCACCAGAATGTGGTAGTGTAGTAATGGTCAAGGTTGTAGAGTCAAGTTACTCAGTATGATTAATGGGTATTAGTCACAAATAGAAATGTTGCAGTATAATGACGTCATGCATTGTTAAAAGAGCAACCCTTTGTTAGACCATTGACAAACTTTTCGAGGTACTTATTTGAGAGCAGTAGTATTTCTGGCAATTCGTAATCCATCCTTTGCTGATTAAAAATGACTGCCTTTTACTGAGTTTCTGCTATGTTCCTTCCAGCCATTATGTTCCAAGTGCTCATTAATCCTCACCGTGACCCAGTGAAGAAGGTGCCATTATTCTAGTTTTACAGACGGGGAAACGAAGGTCAAATATTAAAGCAGCTGTTCAAGTGGTGTAAAGCCAAGTAAGTTATTGGTACTGGGAGTTGAACCCAGGATTTTCTGACTCCAGCACAGTGCAGTCCAATAGAACTATATATGAGCCACATAGGTAATTTAAAAATTTCAGGAGCCTCGTTAAAAAAGTAAACAGAGGGCCGAGCCCGTGGCGCACTCGGTAGAGTGCTGCGCTGGGAGCGCGGCGACGCTCCCGCCGCGGGTTCGGATCCTATATAGGAATGACCAGTGCACTCACTGGCTGAGTGCCGGTCACGAAAAAACGAAAAAAAAAAAAAAGGTAAACAAACAGGTGAAGTTAATTTTAATATTTTCTTTAACTCAGTATATAAAAATATCACTTGAACATGTAATTAACATAAAAAATTGAAATATTTTGCTTTTTTTTTTGGTACCATGTCTTCAAGTCGGTGTGTATTTTAAACGTATGTCAATTTGGTCTAGCCACATTTCAAGTGTTCAGTATCCTTGTGTGGCTAGTGGCTACTGTATGGGATTGTGTAGCCTTCATGCCTGTGCCATGGCTTCTTATTTTGCGTCAGTTAAGTGGAGCCAGTACTTCAACATCAGCCCAAGTTTTTCATATTTTTGAATTTTTTAAGCTTATAGCATACAATTATAGCTATTGACTCGTTTAATAAAATCACTCATTAGAAAAAATGACATAGTAGCCTTGTGGTAATGCAGATATTGGTTGTATTTTCCATATTTAAAAATTCTGCTGTAAAAAAAATAAAAATAAAAATTCTGCTGTGAGCAGGAGTAGATGATGTAGGTTAAAATAGTATTTATTTATTTATTTATTTATTTTGGTGGCTGGCTGGTACAGGGATCGAACCCTGGACTAAAATAGTATTTAAAAGGCAAGTAATTGTACTTAGCATAGAGATTATAAGGAATGCAATCACATAATTATCCTTAATAATAAAGACCACAAGTGGCTAGGACCACTTTTAATCACAAAAAAGAAACAGTTGTAGTGTTATACATGGGTTTAAGGTAGATAGTTAAATTCAGCAATCTGCTTTTAATACCTATTGTGTGCCAGGCATTGTTCAGCTGTTTAGGAATTAAAATAAGAAACGGACCCTGTGTTCAAGGATCTCACCTTCAAGGGTTTAATTAAAACAGTTATTTCCAGAATGGTATTTTTTTCCCATCTGTTTGAGGTTGAAAAAAGTTTTGGGGTGACGGAAGGAGTCAAACTATATATTTTTTGGACATTTCACAATGAAGACAGTGTTTGCTTTACATATAACCTGTGTCCCGTAACATCATAGGTCTTGCAGAGAAGTTTCAACCGTCCTTGCAAGTGCTTTTTGAACTTCTTTGTATGCATATTTTTTTTTTTTTTTTTTTTTTTTTTTTTTTTTTTTTGGCTTTTTCGTGACCGGCACTCAGCCAGTGAGTGCACCGGCCATCCCTATATAGGATCCAAACCCGCGGCGGGAGCGTCGCTGTGCTCCCAGCGCTGCACTCTTCCGAGTGCGCCATGGGCTCGGCCCTCTTTGTATGCATTTTTAAAAGTGCTTTGCAAACTTCTTTGTGTGCATTTTTAAGAAGTATTATATGATACTGAGAAGATTGAATTGACAGCCCCAGAGCCACTTTATAAAATGCTTTCCTTTTGACAGTCTGTGACTTGCCATTATGATGCCACATTTCTATTCCTGATAAAGACCCATTGATCTTACTGATGAACTTGATTTGCATTTTTGACCAAACATTTCATACAGGTACCATGATGCATGTACATATACTTTAGTATATCAGTCTATAATGCGATTGTATGTCTGTAATATGATTGTTGGCATCCTAGTTTATTTGGGTTGGAGAAGGAGAGTAAAATTTTTCTAAGTTATTGATTTTTTTGTTAGGGGACAGGAGGAATGGAGAGAAATGATTAGTTAACCAGTATTTATTTGTTTTTAAAAACTGAAAGCTTTTGAAGGTAGTATATGCCTCTTTTCAGTAGTAATAAACATATGTATGTCATCTATTCTATTGATAAGAGTCAATGTCTAAGGGTAAGTAAGGCAATAAGGGGAAATTGCGCACCTCATTTTCTCTGTGAGGTTGCAAAGAGTTAAGAGGGTGAAAGAAAGAGGACATCTTTCACGTTCTTCTGACATTTTTAGATGGCATAAGAGTGACCCTTGAAATGATGTTCTGAGAGAGGGAAAATATCTGAACAGCATGGAACTGTAGTGAAGGGAAGCCAAAATATAAAAAAAAAGGGATTTTTCTTTCTACTATTTTCTTCAGTGGGGAATATTACCTTTCCATTGGAGAAAAATCTAAAGGGACTACATTTACAAAATTAGAATACTGCATTTAAAGGAGTTGTGGCCCATTCCTAGTTTCATAGATTAGGAAACTTGAATTATGTGGAAGTCTGAGAACCATTTCCAGTATGTAAGATCTTATTTAACAAAAAAAATGAAGATGGATGATGACTTAGAAATTTGGGCGGTTATTTTGATTTATGCTTGGTTTCTCAGGTTTTAAAAAAATGGTGACAGTCTCAGGGAAAATAAACAACTATTTTGTGAAATATCCAGTTGTTAGAATAGTCCAAGGCACTTAGAATTGGGGTAAATTAAGGGAGAATGTTGCTTTAGATTGCATTTGAACTCTTGTAATGTACTAGTGATTCTTAAAGGGTGGGCAAAGCTAAACCTAAAAATAGAGGAAGGCTTATCTGCACATTTGAACTTGTGGAACAGCTGTAGTGGGTCTCTTAACTCCCTTACCCCTCCCAACTAAATAATTCTCCCTCTCTGTTACTGAGAAGTCTTCACTTGCTCTCATGGCATTTTTGAGAAAGATATGAAAGGGGCTTGAATTAGAACACAGGAAGTGTAGATGGCAGGGAACATTTGATAATTTCTGGCGCTATCAAAATAAAAGTCATATTTGTTTGGAGAGATTTCAGGAGAGTAGTAAATGTTTTGATGACCGGGGGAGGAGGGTGTATGCATGTGTGTGTTTTCCTATTTCTTTTTTTCTTTGCTTTTCTCCCCTCCAATCTAATATTCACTAGATTTTCATAAGGTAATTGGAAGAGATGAAGCCCCTTCCTCCTCTCTTAATGGGTTACCACCTTTCACAGGTCCAATGAGGATGGCAAACGGGACATTTTACTTTATAGACTTATTATTATTTTTCAATTTCCAAGTAAAGGTTTATTTTCCCAGTTGCTATTTTTCAGTTTGTATGCATTATTAAACAACTGTGTTTTCCATGTTGAATTAAGGAACATTTGGTTCGCTGTCCCTGCTCCATGAGGGGAGGTCTCTGCCCTACATATATTCATTTTTAGGACCTAATTTTGCCTTCAGGGAGCTTATATTTTAGTAGGAGAGGATACACTAGGCAACCAACAATTACGGTATGGAGATAGTCTGTTAAAAATTTGAAGTATGCTTTAGAGAGTATAGAGGAGGGCTACCTGATCCAGTTTAGCATGAGGTGAGAGAGGTAGTGGATTGTTTCATGGAGGAGATGACAGTTATATTACCATGTTTTGAAGGATGAGGTTAGTTAGCTGGGGAAAGGGGCAGGAAAGGCTTGGAGGCATGAGAGAACTTTGTGCCTTGCAGTGGGGAAGTACTCTATTCATTTTTCAGGTTATGCACCATTTTGGGAGTGTTATTGGTTGGTTTGGACCTAACTCCTCTCATAATTTGAACAAAGTTTTTTTTTTTTTTTTTTGAAGGCTAGTCAAGTGAAGCAGTAGGAGTGGAGAAGGAAGGAACAAGGAAATCTGTACCTGTTTGTGATCAATTAGTTGTAAACACCACTGCAGTCAGATCGAACATAGTTCTTTTCTTCCACAAGAACTTAATATTGTCTACCCTACCCTAACCAAATGAAATGAAGTGTTGCATCCTTCCCTGTACATACCTGCACACGATACTAAATTAGGAAAGAAAACCCAACCCAACTTTCTTGTCAGTAGAAGTTGGTGTTAATGTGCAATTTCTTATATTGGCAGCAAATCCATCTCAGTAATGCAGTTGCTGTGCAGGAAATAAGTAACTTTGAAAAATATTTTATACCTTACTAATACAGTATTTTCTGGTTGTGAAAAACAGTTGCATGGCCAATATAGAAATGAAATGCTTGAATATAGTACAGTTTTAATGTGTTCAGGTTTATCATTAATTTTTATTGGTATTACCTTTATGTTATTTATAAAGGAATGCCTGATTATAAATTATAATTTTCTGGGCATGTTTATACAAGATAAAAATTTTTAGTTTTGGGGAAGCAATTTTGAGAGTATTAAACTATAATTGTTCATTTAAAGAAAGTCCGCTAAGGACTTACACTAGGCAGGACTTAATTATCCTTATTCTGTTATTAAAGGAATCAGTACAAGGCTTTTGAAAGTATGATGTTAATTGGTGAGGTAGATAAGTTTTCTTGAGCAGGTTGAGGTTTTGGTTTTTAAAAATAGCCCAAAAGATATTTAGAAACAAGACTGTATAAAAAAAAGATCAATAATCAAATTGCAAAATACTGTTTTGTGGGAAGAAAGAAAATAAGAGACATGTCTATAAAGTAGTGACTTTCTAATGCTATTTGAAGATCTTTGTAAAAGAGAAGTGCCAAAAATACTTCGAGCCATGGCAGCATTAGTGGAGTAAGTACTGACTCATCTGAAAGGACTTTGAATAGGATAATCCTTGGTTTATACTATAATTTCTAATTTTGGCTCGTTGTGCTTCCATTAGGATTCTGTGTACTATTGTACTAGTCCGTTTTGTGTTGTTATAACAGAAATACCTGAGACTGAGTAATTTATAAAGGAAAGAGGTCTATTTGGCTTACGACTCTGGGACAGCTGCATGTGGCACAGGTCTAAGGCTGCTTCTACTCATGGTGGAAAGTGGCAGGCAGCTGGCAGGTATAAGCAGATCACATGGCGAGAGGAAGCAAGAGAGAGAGAGAAGGTGCCAGGGTCTTTTTAAGCAACTACTCTTACGGGAACTAATAGAGCAAGAACTCATTCATTAACCCCCCTCCCCCAGAGAGAGCATTAATCCATTCATGAAGGATCCGCCCTCATGACTCAATCAGTTTCCAACACTGCCACATTGGAGATCAAATTTCCACATGAGTTTTGGTGGGGACAACACATCCAAACTCCATCAGGAAGCAACCTAAATGTCCATCAATGGACATCTAGATAAAGAAGATGTGGTACATATACACATGGAATATTACTCTGCCATAAAAAAAAATTAAATTCTGCCATTTGCAGCAATGTAGATGAGCTTGGGGAAAATTATGTTAAATGAAATAAGCCAGGAACAGAAGGAAAAATACATGTCCTCACTTATAAGTGGGAACTAAGAGAAGGAAGGAAGGAAAGACCACAGTGGTACATTGGACTTGGAGATGGGAGAGAGCATACACAGGGTTGGGGGGGGGGTGTCAGGTATTAATTGGGTGGGGGACATGGGGAATAATCACAATTTGTGGTAATGGGCATCCTGATACTATTGATCTGACCATTACATCCTGGGTGCAGGTGATGAAGGTCAGCGTTGTACCCCATGAATATGCATAATCAATAATTAAAAAAAAAGACTTACCTATGCAATACCAAATTGCTGTGGGTTAGATGTGTCTCCCAAAGGTTCATGTACTGGAAACTAAATCTACACTGTAACAGTGTTAAGAGGGTGGGAAATCTTATTAATTGAAAGGTGGTGCCTTTATGAGGTGATTAGATTGTGACAACTGTACCCTCCTGAATGGATTAATCCATTGATGGTTTAATGGGTGGTCATGGGTCATGGACGTGGTTATGATGGCTTTAAAAAAGTCAGCAAGTGGCTGGCCAGTTAGCTCAGTTGGTTAGAGCACAGTGTTATAACACCAGGGTCCAGGGTTCCAATCCTGGCACTGGCCAGCCACCACAAAAAAAAAAAAAAAAAAAAGTCAGCAAGTGAGAAGCTCAGCTCTCTCTTGCTCAGCCCATTCTGAGCATGTGATACCCTACATTACTGCAGAGTCACCACCAAGAAAAAGGCACTCACCAGATGCACTCCTGGACTATGGACTTCCCAGCCACCAAAACTAAGAGATAAATTTCATTTCTTTGTGAATTATCAGTTTCAGGCATTTTGATATAAGGAACAGAAACAAACTAATACACAGATAGTTTAATTTCCACTGATGATAAAGAAGAAAGCTCTTTTATCTGTATGGCAACTTCCTATTTAAGATTTTGCATCAGCTCTTCAGTATCAAAGTCAGATCCCTCCTGGGTAGAATTCATGAGTTTACAACATAGCCTATTAACAATAATAGTAGCATAACAGAACACATGAGTAAATTTGAGGAAAAGAGAGATTTAAATTAAGGAAAAGTTTTCATCTATAAAACAGAAATATGCCCAATAAACACGGAGTTTGGAGCTAAACTCGTATAAACAGGGCTATAACCTGTAAGCTAGATAAGAATCTGCTAGTCATGGTCAAAAGAAAGAACAAAAGGAAGGAGGTGACCAAGGTGTTTATTACTCTGACAAAGGGAAGGCCAGAGACATTCTGACTTGTTCTTCTGGATGCACAAACTGGTTCTGCCAAAGTAATTGCTAAATATACAACAGATAGGCACACATTGATAGCTTTCTTGGTTGTTCTTTTTCCTTTACAGGGAATTTCCAAATGCTTGCTTAACTTTTCAGTGACAGCCTGGTTCTAATGAAACCACACTGGTCTAACACAAATTCCCATGTGTTTAGGAAGCTTAACTAATAACATAAAGGGATGATCAGAAAGTCCCCCAAATTGGGTTCAGACCAAAAAGAAAAGGCCAAGGAGCTCGTGGACTGGCTATAGACATTCATAGCAATTCTAAGAAGAGTATAATCTCATTGTATTTGAGGTGATATCATTTTCCACCTATAAACCAAGAAAGGCTAGGAAAGCAAAAATGCCCACTGCTGTCAAAGATGTGGCAAAAGAAGTACTCCTATTCTCAGATGATGGGCATTAAATATAAAGTTTGATCTCAAGCATCTTGGATAAAATTAACAAATTTAACAATGTATATGAAGACATTTGAAAATGTTCAACCTTTAAACCACTAATTTTACTTCATCATAAGGAATAATGTTGAAATTGGGGGAAAACTCGTTTTGGGTGGGTAG
The DNA here is from genome assembly GCF_027409185.1 of Cynocephalus volans. Classification (NCBI taxonomy): domain Eukaryota; kingdom Metazoa; phylum Chordata; class Mammalia; order Dermoptera; family Cynocephalidae; genus Cynocephalus; species Cynocephalus volans. Next base: position 52,179,275 of record NC_084462.1, read on the forward strand.
TGGGGGCAACCTTACTGTCTAATAGTAGAGAATTGATTAAATTTGATAGTTCCAAACAATAAAATTATGCCATCCCTTAAAACAGTTTTTAAAAAACTGTATAAAATAGAAGCACAGTATTAAAAAAAAAAAAAGGAAAAAATCACATGTATATAATATTTTCTCAACTATGTTTTTTTAAACCACATATAAGAGAAAATGGCTCAATATGTTTCAATTAAAAAATAAATTCCTTAGAGAGAGAGAGAGAGAACAGCTAGAAGAAAACCAAAATGTTAACTATAATGGAATTATGGATAATTTTTTTCTCTTTTATATATTTTCCAAATTTTATTTATCGCCTATAATTTGGGAGGTGGCAGGGGAAGGAGATAGTAGACAACTCCACCACAACCACCTTTTAAAAATACAATGGCAACTGCTATCAACTATAATAAACAACATTGTTAGAAATTTGCCCAAAGCCTCTCTCAATTAGTTTTCTACTCTTTTTTAGTAACATGATTCAAAACGATGGAAATCAGTCCATGGCAATATTGCTCAGCCCATTCTGAGCATGTCATTTTTTTTTCACATTATAAACTCTAACAGTCTCCTTTTAAACCTAGAACTTTCCTAAAATATAAAGGCATTAACAGTAATCTCTGCATCACCAGAAAGCTGCTACTGAATGATGCCCTAAGAGGGAATTAAGCAGAATTCTCCCACATTTTACAAACCACTCCTGCATAAAAATGTTTCAGCTATCCTCAAACTCAATTTCTTTTTTTAAAGACTGGCAGAGCTCAGGAGTTAGGAAAATAATGGGGGAAAAAGATAATCCAAAACAAATATGCTTTAGCTTATGTTTTTCCCCTCACTGAAGAAAAAATACATTAGTATAGAAGACAAAAAGTAGGCAGAATTTTGCAACCAAAATAAACTAAAGTTGGGCTAAGTTAGGAATGAGGTTAAAATGAGTTGAGACAGCTAAAAGAGAAAGCTGTTTTCTCTTGTTCTTAGGCTAAAGTATATATTCTCCTGAAAAAGAAGAAATGAAAACTAATCTGGAATGTAACATTCAATACTTAAAAAAATAATATCCCAGAGTTGGAAAGAACCCCCTCATCTAAACTGCCTCCCAATAAAATCCAGGCATCTTTTTTATACGCCAAACCTCAGATGTGTACAATTACACTAACCCTTCATTTGGATCAATAACTGTACATTGAGTATTTCTTTTACCTGCATCACTCCAAACACACACAAATGCACAAGCACACACAACTCTATCTCATATCTTTCAAGTTATATCTATCATGCAGTTGATCTGCTAAAAGAATCTAGTAATCAATTTTTTTAACATCTGCTTGACTTTCATATTGCCTACAAGCAAGACTATTTGAAAACATGAACTCCTTTAAATGCTGTATGACCTAGGCAAGTATTTAAACCCTCAAAGCTTCCACTTTTTCACCTGCAAAATATGGATAACAACAGTACTACTCAAATAGGTATTATATTAAGCTAATGTATGTAAGGCCATCAAGTATGATGCCTGGTACTCAGCAGGCAAAACAGTAACCATTTGACATGTTCAAACAGGAGGAAATGAAGAAACATTACAAAGACCCAGAGTATCATTTCAAGCACAAGAGTAGGAATGACTAAGAAGTTCAAGACAGCCTAACTGTACAGTTGGTTCAGTGAAGTACAACAACATATAGCTTTTAAGAAACAAATCCACCAACAGCCATTAACATTTGAATCACTCATATCCCATTGATGGGAAAAATTCTGAGTCACAATCTCTGTACAACTGGAGAGAAAGTATCAGTATATATCTATACAGCGAATAGAGTTTATAACTTCAACTAATTTCTAACTTCTTGGGAAAGATAATTTAATGACAAATTAAAGAACTTAAATTTTTACTACTTTAATGGAGGTAATAATTTGAAACTAGTAGCCAATAAAGCAATGCCAAGAAGTTGTATTTGACTTGAAACATCTACTTAGCACACTAAGGGAAACAATGGTGCTCTTATTAAGGATAAACCTTACTCCAGCATGCCTCCTAAGTACAAGTTAAATTACAGGATCCAAATGAATGAGACTTTCAGAATGTGATAAAGCTTTCTATTAAATACAAAAATTTAGTCCAAAAGATATGCAAATAAATGAAGGCTATTTTACTAAGTTTTACAATTAACTCCAAGAAAGATTGGATTTACTGAATTTCCACATTGGAAATTCTGCCCAAATCAACATAGATTACATTCACAGATCTACTAATTAGACAAGGTGAGTGAGCCAATAGGTGCCCAAGTTCAATTATTCCCACTTCAGAGTAAAGTGCAGGATAAAATATAGGGGAAAATGCAAAGGAATATTCAGAAGATAAGAACAAACATGTTTCTGAGACTAAGGAAATAAAAGATTCTCCCTGGTGGCATAATCATATGAGTACCTCAGATTCCTGCCCCACCCCACACCTACTGAATTAAAATCTCCCCAGGCTATTCTGATCCAGAGCCAGAATTGAGAACCATAGACTCCCTGTAATATCTGTGCAAATTTGTGCTCCTTTCCCCCTCTGAACAAACAGTGGTTTGTTTGGTTTTGGGTTAGTTAGTTGATGGGCTGGTTGGTTGGCTGCTTGTACAACCTATGGCCATGTGGCACTTATCACACTGCCAAATGTACGCGTACTTTAGCTTCCAAACTAAAGCCTAAATTTCCTCAGGGCCAAAAGAGAGGTTACTATTTTCCTGGGCACCTAACACCAAATCATGTCAACAAAGAACACTATATTAGGTGTTCAAGCAGTAGAGGAAATTAGTCCAATAAAAATAAAATTTTAAAAAACTGTGGGGAATTACCTCCCATGCATGGAGATAATCAGGCTTCCCTCTGACTCTTCCTTTGCCTGAAAAAAAGCTCCCAGATGGAGCACAGGTCTTGTAAGGGAAAGAGAAAAGAAGATCATCTGGAGAAATTGCTAAAAGTAGCACATGACTGCAAATTAGGAACTCAAGAAAATAACTTTACTGGAGAAAAAGGGAAAACACAAATAAGGGGCCTAAGAAGTAAACAAGTAAATAATTAGGTAGAAAAGAACGGTAGTAGTTAGGCCATTCTAAATAAGACAGAAACAGGACGGCCTGCGGCTCACTTGGGAGAGTGTGATGCTGCTAACACCAAGGCCATGGGTTCGGATCCTATATAGTGATGGCCAGTTAGCTCACTGGATGAGCGTGGTGCTGACAGCACCAAGTCAAGGGTTAAGATCCCCATACTGGTCATCTTTTTTAACAAACAAACAAATAAATAAAAGAAATATAATTTGTCATCTGTGGTCATAAAATAAAGGGCATACATGATCTTTAAATACCAGTTCCACCAGCTGTATGACATTACTTTATTCATCTGCTACAGTTTCTTCAGCTAAAGGTGGGATAAGACCACCACCACCACAAGATAAGGAAAGATGAAATCTGCACTATAAAGTATCGGTCATTGTCTGGCACATCGTTGGTGTTCAAAAAAGATTAGTTCTGGGCCGACCCTGTGGCGCACTTGGGAGAGTGTGGTGCTGGGGGCTCAACAATGCTCCCGCCGCGGGTTTGGATCCTATGTGGGAGTGGCCGGTGCGCTCACTGGCTGAGCGCGGTGTGGGTGACACCAAGCCAAGGGTTGCGATCCCCTTATCGGTCACGAAAAAGACAAAAAAAAAAAAAAAAAGGTTAGTTCCCTTCCTCCTCAGATAGTAACTCAGAAGGTAAGATAATAGAAATGATGATCATCTGGTGGAAGAGGATTAGATGGTCATTCTAACTTATTTTTGACTGTGTGCTTTCCCAGATATTTGTGTTTTGTTTCTCTTAGCACTACCCACAGCTACCATCCCCGATTTGCAAGATCACAGGAAACCTAAAAGTAACTGTAACGCCCATGAATTTTTTCATCTTCTTTACAAATAAGACCTTAATAGCACAAGTACAAACCCACAAATGATCATTTAAACCCCCCAGCCACTTTGAAAAATATCAAAGGAGAGAACTTAACATCATTTTTACTGAGGCTCAAGGCCTGATTTTGCAAGAAGTTTGAGAAACAACTTTCAATCTTCATAGCTTTAAATAAGGGTACCACGGCCTGATCAAGCTTCTAGGAAAATAAATGTGTTACCTTGAAACTGGCCAGTTGCTCAGCCAGTTCAGTTGGTTAGAGCATGGTGCTGATAGCACCAAGGTCCAGGGTTCAATCCCTGTACCAGTCAGCTGCCAAACAAATGTACTATCTTGATATTTATACGGTAGGGAAGGCAAGAGAATCATATTATGGAAAACAGGCAAAAAACCAGACTTGTTCACGTGGCCAGGAACAATGCTTCAAGTCAGTTATAGTGAGCACCTAGAGAATCTGGCTGAGCCTTCCAATTTCAAACAGTCCTTAGGAGTATTAGTTGGATGGTAAGCTCCAATCTGTCAATGTTCCCCTGAAAATAGGTGATCCAAGTACTAGGCACATTAATATTACAAATCTTCTGGTGCAGTCCTCTTCTCTTACAGACTACCGATGTCCCATCCTTTTAACATTATATTTTTATTACTGCAATTGAAGATCAGTGTAGCAATTCTGACAGCCATGTCATTCATGACTAAAATAAGCCTATTAAAGTCAATTAATGCTCTACTTAAACCAAGACTTCCTTCATCTATATTTGCATAACTGGTTTTTTGGACCCAAATGCAGATCTTTACAATTATTTCTACTATAATGAGTCTCAGCAGACTTACTTCTTTGCTCTTCAAGTTCCTCATTACATGAACAAACTTGACAAGATGATTTCACTGGTTTCTCCCAGTTTTAAAACTATATTCTAGCACCTACCAAACAGACTCAGTTAACATTCTATTTTTAAAACAATCTTATTCCACCAGGAATTTTAAATAGCTTGCACGCACACGTGCGCACACGCACACGCACACACATGCACACGCACACACACGCACACGCACACACACACTACAGACTTTCACCTGAAGAAGTCAGTATGCTTGCATGCCACTTATACTCCTGTTATAAAACTACTCTGTCAAGCTTTTAGTTTAGGATAACGTAAGCTTCTCAAAACTTCATGTACTAGAAGAAAGAAGGAGAACAAAACTCAAAATTTCAAATAACTAGCGTTCTTTGTTCCTATGAAAGCAAAATAACAGAAATAAGGCATGGAAAAATTAAGAATGAGGTTTTAATCCCTACAAACCAGAAAACAATACTAGGAGATTGTACTGAAACAGGACTTCACACAAAGCACAACCTAAATCTCAGCATGAATGATGGCCACAAGAATCACATGGAAAAAAACTCTTTAGAGATGTTTATGAAGGAGAGGATATGATCTGAAAATAAGTCACAGTGCACCATCCTTTAAAAACCATTTGGGGATAGAGTTAGGGTAAAGACTAGAACCTCTCTCAACTTAGGATTCTAATGACTCAGTACAAGGGTACTTCAAAAAGTTCATGGAAAAACAGAATTCAAAGATAATATGAATCTTTCCATGAACTTTCTCAAGTATTCTCTTACAGTAACTAAGCAGAAGCTGTGCTAGTCAAATAAATCTCAACAACCATCACAAACTTATCTTCCAAGTTTTCCCTAAACGACACTGAAAACTGAGAATATTTATTCTCCTTTACGTTTTTTGTGATCATTTTGTTTTCCTCACCATAATATCAAATGTGAAAATACACTTTAAATATGTGCAGTTGTCAATTATACCAAAAAAAAATTTAAAAAACAAAAATTTATCCACAGACTGTGCTACTCAAATCAGTCCGTATACACACATACTCATTCTTTTAGATTTTTACCTGTTTTCATTTTAGATCATCCTTGACAATAATCTCAAAGCTCCCTCCCTAAACTATAAAGATTCACTAGTACCCTACAGAGAGGATGAGTTCTCATCTCACTGGCTATATACATTGCTTTTTTTGCCAACTGCCCTAATTAGCACTTAGCTTAATATTCAAGGTCTCATGCCACAGTGAAACCTTACATTTAGACTAAGGGGAGGAGGGCCCATTAGTATTAATGACAAAACCAATACTGAATTTGTTTAAAGAAGATCTTGATAATTGATGGAGTTTGGATGTGTTGTCCCCTCCAAAACTCATGTGGAAATATGATCTCCAATGTGGCAGTGTTGGAAACTGATTGAGTCATGGGGGCGGATCCCTCATGAATGGATTAATGCTCTCCTTGGGGGAGGGGGGATTAATGAATGAGTTCTCGCTCTATTAGTTTCCGCGAGAGCTTATTGTTTAAAAAGACCCTGGCACCTTCTCTCTCTCTCTTGCTGCTCTTGCCATTTGATCTGCTTATACCTGCCAGCTGTCTGCCACTTTCCGCCATGAGTAGAAGCAGTCTGAGGCCCAGGATGGGAGCTAATATTTGATAAGCATCTATTGTGAGCCAGGCCTTGTACCTCACAAAGCTCTATGAAGTATTAAAATTACATTAAAATAGTATTGAAAATTCATTCCCTCTCTCCATCCTCCCTTCTTCTCTTTTACAAGCTTGGGTTAAATAATTTGCCCAATGTCATTCAGCTAGAGTATGATAGATCTGAAAATCAGGGGGAAAACAGGTATCTTCCAGCTAAAATTGTTAACCTGTGTTTTATTTCACAGTTTGAAAGGCTATAAAAGAAGAAAGGTTGAAGTACTTTTTCTTACTTTTCCTGTTTCCTGTTGTCTCTGTGTTATTCTGTATCAGAATTAGAAGTTCCAAGATCCCCTTATGTCCTGCTCAAATTAAGACTTGTTTCTCCTTTCCTTTCTTTATTACACTTTGAACTCTGACACCCTTAGTTTTAACTTTGGTATTTATTAGCTGACAAAGATAAAGAAGAGAGCTGGGATTTTTAATAAGGAATATTTCTTGAATTGGTTTGATTTTATCAGCAATTTTAATTTATTATGTATTATGTATTATGCTGTGGATTCCCAGGCAGGCTACTTACTTTCTTCATCTGTAAAATGGACTACATGCTCAGTAAGGATCCTTCTCTAGGATGTCAGCATTCCTTTTTTGTGTGTGTTAGTAGAACTGTGAAGTAAGTTTCTGGTGATATGGTCATAGAGTCTGCCATAGGGACAAGTATTTAAAGAACCTCTGTTTTCTCCTAATACCCTTAAATCTCAAGTTGTCAAACTATTTGCATTTGTGTTAATGGGTAAGAAGCAATAGTGTACTCTTCTTTTTGTATATAGTAGTCCCCCTTTATCCATGGGTTCTCTTTGTGCAGTTTCTTTTCTTTCTTTTTTTCTTTTTTTTTTGTAAGAAAGTGCGATTTATTGTGTATGGTTTTGTAGGCTGGGAAGTCTAAAGTCCACGGAATACATCTGGTGAGGGTCTTCTTTGGCGGTGGCTTTATAGCAATGGAGGGGGTCTCACAGGGCAGAAAAATGTCAGTAGAGGGAAAAAGCTCCTCATGCACTCTCCTTTAAGCCTCATAACCACACCCATGACCACCATTAAACCATCAACTTAATCACCTCTTCAAGGCCCCACCTTTCAATTACCATAATAGGATTCCCCACTGTCAACAGTTACAGTGGGAATTAAGTTTTGGGGAGACATTCAATCCCAGGCATTCCGCCCTAGGCCCCCCAAAACTCATGTTCTTTTCACATACAAATACAGTCATTTCATCCCCAAAGTCTCAGCTTGTTTCAATTTAAAAGTCCAAAGTCCCAAGTCCCATCTGTGAAATCAAAACAAATGATTTACTTCTAAGATTCGGTGGTGGGACAAGCATAGGGTACATATTCCCATTCAAAAAAGGGGAAATAGGCCAAAGAAAGGGGTAACAGGTCCTAAACAAGTCCAAAACCCAGCAGGGCAGGCATTAAATCTCAAAGCTGGCAAATCATGTACCTTGGCTCTGTGTTTGACACCCTCTGCACACTGGTGCGTGGGTTGGGTCCCCAAGTTCTCAGGCAGCCTCTATGGCTTTCCTGGTTTCAGGTGATACTTTAGTTCTCCCAGGCTGGTGTTGTGTGCTGGTAGCTCCACAATTCTGGGGTCTCCATGGTGGTCCCACTCTCATGGCTCCACTAGACGTGGTGCTGATGGGGTTTCTCTGCTGCAACTTCATCCCCACGTTTCTGCTTGGCATTGTTCTAGTGAAGGCTCTCTGCGGTGACTCCGCCTCTGCAACATATCTCTTCCTGGGCCTCCAGGCTTTTCCATACATCCTTTGAAATTGAGATGGAGGCTCCCAAGCCTTCATAACTCTGGCATTCTGTGGAGCCTGCAGACTTAACACCAGGTGGATGCTGCCAAAGCTTTCTGCTTGTGTTTTCCAAAGCAGTCACACATGGGGCTAATTTAGCTACTGTTGGAGCAGCCAAAGCAGATGGGGTGCTGGTGCCAGCATTAGTATCCTGAGAAGGCCCTGGGCAGTGAATCTGTGGAAGACTCCTCAGGCTTGTTCCCCAAGACCATTCTGTCTCCCTAGGCCTTTGGGCTTGTAATGGCAGCCTCCAAGGTCTCTGAAATGTCTTCAAAATCTTTTTTCCTTTCTTTTGTACTAATCTCCTTAGCAAATGGTTGCTGGGCTGCATGCACCATTGCATGCTCTCTGCCTCTCTACCACATAGCCAGGCTGCAAATTTTCTAAATCTTTATCCTCAGCCTCCCTTTTAAATTCTGGCTTTAATGTCATGCTTTTGCTGTCATAACTCAGCATAGGCTATTGCAAGTAGCCATGGCATGTCTCGAATGCTTTCTTGCTTAGAAATTTCTTCCACCAGGTTCGGATCCCCATACCAGCCAGCCACCAAAAAGAAAAAAAAAAAAAAAAAAAAAAAATTCTTCCCCCCAATATTCTGGTTCAGCACCTTGAAGTTCCACATTCCATAAAACTTTTGGGCACAAACAGAATGCAGCCAAATACCTTGCCAGTTCATAGCACGGGTGCTTTTTGCTCCAGTTTCCAATAAGTACATTCTTATTTACATCTGAGAACTCCTTAGAATGGCCTTTACAGTCCATATTTCTATCGGCATTCTGCTCATCACCATTTAACCAGTCTCTAAGAAGTTTCCAAACTTTCCCTGGTTTTGTTGTCTTCTAAACTCCCACTGGCAGCTAGGCTTTTTCTAGCTTGCTCCTTCAAATTCTTCCAGCCTTTCCTCAACACCCATTTCCAAAGCTGCTTCCACATTTTCAGCTATTTGTTATAGGCAACACCCCAACTCTCTGGTACCAATTTTCTGTATTAGTTTCTGTTGCTTATTACAAAATACTTGGAACTGGGTGATTTATAAGCAAAACGAAATTTATTGCTTATAGTTTTGGAAACTGGGAAGTTTAAAGTCCAGGGAACACAGCTGGTGAGTGTCTTTTGTGGTGACTTTACAGCAATGTGGTGGTCTCACATGGCAGAAAAATGGAGGAGCAGAGAGAGAGCGAGCAGCTTCTGTAGTTTCAGTTACCCATGGTCAACCATAGTCCCAAAATATTAAATGGAAAATTCCAGAAATAATTCATAGGTTTAAAATTGCATGCTGTTCTGAGTAGCATGATGACATCTTGTGTCTTTCCAGGACGTGAATCATCGCTTTGTCCAGCGTACCCACGCTGTCTTTGCTACCTGCCTGTTGGTCACTTAGTAGCCATCTCTGTTATCAGGTTGACTGTTGCTGTATTGGTAACAGTATATCAGTGCTTGTTTTCAAGTAACCCTTAATGATTTTATAATGACCACAAAGTGCAAGAGTAGTAATGCAGGCCTGTTGTTATAATTGTTCTATTTTATTATTAGTTACTATTGTTAATCTCTTACTGAGCCTAATTTGTAAATTAAACTTTATCATAGATATGTATGTATAGGAAAAAACATAGTATGTGTAGGGTTGACTATTCCTGGTTTCAGGCATCCAGGCATACACTGGGGGTCTTGGAAAGTTATCTGCAGGGACTACTGTAAATGGGGGGGTGGGAGTCGGGGGAGAGTGTTTGTGTGTGTGTGTGTGTGTGTGTGTGTGTGTGTGTGTGTGTAGGTGTGTAGGTAGGATATTTGTGATCCTGGAGCCTCATTTTCCGTCCTTCTTTTAGGAGGTGTTTATGACTGATGGAAATCCCTGCTTGACAGCCAGGACTTCCCACTGATGCCCTCATTTTATCAAATAGCCTAGCTAATTCTAATCTGTTGCTTGTTTTGTTGCTATAGTATCTATTTGAAAACAGGTAGGTGGTTGATATGATTGTACAGGAATCCAGGGTTTTTCCCCGATTGACATTTGCTGGCAGAAATTTTTCTCTTAGTGATACTGGCTAAAGCTTGGCACTTTGAGTAAAAAGGGGGGTGGAATGTTTGGACTCTGGACAGTTATAAAGTAGACTTCTTTATATTAACCCACTTTGTTAATCACTAAACTCTTTTATTTAGTTATTTAGGGCTGTTCACTGAGCCAGCTACTTGTTATATGAATTATATTTATTCCTGACAGATGTTATGCTCAGACTGAACATTAGAACTCAGGCTAGACTGGAGCCCCTTATTGCTACCTCAGGCTCGTTCAAACAAACAAAACAGGAAACCAAAGATGGCAGTTTCTGCAATTGCCCTAATACATTTGGATCAGTAAATCAGTATGAAGAATGATTTAGAAGGTGTGGAAACGAGATCATGAAGGAACTAGAAAGTGGTATGTTTTCATCTCTTTTATTCTGGTGCCTGTGAACCTTTGACTTGGTTGTACAAGGAATCCACACAGGAGCAAGTGTTGGTTTAGAGTGAAATCTTTATTTTTCATTGATGGACATTTTCGCTTTTCATATGTTCAGAAAATTTGGGAAGAAAAGTTAGTGACTTAGTGAAGTGCCAACAAAATATAATCCTTTAGGATGTCTAGGAGGGACCATAGAATCAGTTTTAATTTTTTTCAGAAGGCACGGCCACAGAAGTTTTGTGGCAAAGAGATTATAATTTAGTTAAAGTTTAGTGAGGTTTACGTCAAGACTCTAGCAGCACTTTGTGGTGAATGAGTTCTGTTTTCTGTGGCCTTATTCTTTCTTTCTTGGACCTCTTACTTCCTGGAGGCTTTCTCTCCCAGCCCCTTTTGCCCTTGGGTATTCTTTTACCACAGAGGTAGTTGGCTGTTTCAAAATCTGTTTTATAGCTGAAGAAATGGTCATACATGTTTTCTCATTTAAAGTTTTAAAGTATGTAATACTTTAAATGAACTTCCCTTCTTTTTTCTCACCCTCCATAGATTACTCAGTGAAAAAGCCATTATCCTCTGATCTCTGATAAGTACTGGCAAATTATCTGATCAAAACAGTTCCTGGGCCTGAGCATACTTATGGTTATTTATGTTTTTTAAAGATGCTAGATAACTGTTGAATAGTTAGCACAGTTTGTGGGCATTGTTTTTGAGGCCCCATACAGTACCAAAGAAAATGGTAAACAACTTGGCACCTTACCACTGAAAGGGCCTTTATCTCTAAATCTACATTTCTAGAGTTCACAGTGAGAGTTATAGGTTATGATGACATCCCTGAGAGTCAGCTCAGAGAAAACGGATTGATATGTTCTAATTTTAGAGACAAAAAAGTAAACTAATATATTTTAGGATTTTTAGAAATCATTGATACAGAAATAATTTAAGCAGAAAATTTAGTTATTTAGGATATTATATTTCCTGAAATGTCTTTAATTGTATTTTTTTACCTGCTTGTCATATCATTGAAATAGTTTATATGGCAGTGTGCTCTGACAAGCATTTGTTTAATTACATCTTCCTTTGGACTCCCATAGCACTGTGACCTACCTACCTTTAATATAGTGCTTACATGCAGACTGACTTGGGGAGAAAGATATCAACTAACTGTGAAAAAAGTAAGTAATTCAATTAATTAATTTAATTAAGACAGGAATGGAGAGAGCCAAAAATGATTCATATTTGTCTCCTTGTAATGGCACTGTACCTGATGTTTCTTTATATTTATTTTGACTTAGTTGTTGAAGAGCCATGGTTGGTGAGGGACCTGGTATTGCTAGAGTTGTGGTGGCAGCAGGAAATAAGATATAAATAGTAATTTGGGACTAGGCCTTTCTGTGAAGAAAGCACGAAGTTCTTGGAAGGATTTGATCAGAGAATTGACACATGTATCCACATTATGGGGGAGTTGAACTTTGTGATAATGTGGACGATAGATATGCTTCATTTATTTAAAATAAATAAAATTTACTTTACCTCTACAGGGTCTCCTTATCTACCCCTACTGTCCCAGTCCTCATCCTCTCTCCCTTGGACAATTCCAGAGAGTACAGTAGGGAAGCTGTGGTCCAAGGGAGAGGATGACTGGGACAATAGGGTGGATAAGGAGACATGGTAGAGGTAGAATAAATAGGATGTAGGAAGTGAAGGAGAAGGGAATAGCTGTAGGGGAGTTTGAGGTGAGACCATTAATGGGGATACAAGACAATGATTGAGAGTTGTAGAAGTTGGGCTTGGTGCACCCATGGGGACTGGGATGTCTAGTAGGCAGTTGGTAGTTAGGTTATGAAGCTTAGGAAAGAAGTTAGGGGTGGAGGGTCAGTGCTGAGAGCAAATCTGCATAAAAGCGATAGTTGAAACTGAGGGAATGGGATGGAAAGGTATTTGTTGGATGTGAGGGCAATCTGCAGTTAGGTTGTCTTGCTAGTTAAACACGCCTTTTCTTCCTCCCCACTTTGCCCAGCCCTTCCGAAAACTCTTGGCTCTGATGAAGAGGATTGAATTTAAAATCTGTCGTATCATTAAACATTGTATAAATAAATGGTTTGCTCTTAAAGACAACATGTATGTCTGGGCTTCACCAGATAGACTGTGAGAGACAGTGTGGCATGGTGATTAAAAGCATACACTCTATAGCCAGAATGCCTGGGGTCTAAACCTTTCTCTACTCATTACTAGCTGTCTGCTTACTAGCTGTGTGACTTTGGACGTGGTGCTCAACTTCTCTGTTGCCACTCCTGTAAAGTATGAATTACCTTTCTGGTTATTGTGAGGATTAAATGATTTCTTAGTATAAAACCCTTTTAACAGAGCTTGGTATGTAGTAAGCTCAAACTGTAGTTATTAGCTCTTATTATCATATACTCTAATATCTGTTCTAAATGGGTCCAAATAGTAATTTGGTACATTCAGAGTCTAATAACTTATAGATAAAACTTACTCTCTCAAAATCTTTTCTTTCACTACCAGTAACTTTAAAACCAATGAGCGAAAATGGTTTGAGTTTCTCCTCTCCTTGTTGCATGCTCTGGCTTTGGGGGAAACGAGAACAGCTTTGGACACTTTTTGGTTATAGATAAGGTAGGAAATGTAGCCATAGCAATAATGCCTTTTGCTTCTTCTTCTCCTTCCTCATTCTACGCCATTTGTGTAGATGCTACAGTCAGTGTCCTATGTAGTCTGTACCAGGGCTTGATAATGAGCTTCAACTCATTGAACTTTTCATTTCCAGTCCTCCAGCCAGCTGCTGTAATCATTAGACATTTTCAGAAAAGGCCCCAAAATAAAAAGTAATATTGTATGTTGGGAAACTTGCCTTGGTGGTGGTAGGGGGAGTGGGTAGTCAGGGTTGAGTCCCATTCCGTTCTACCACTGAATAAGTTACTTATTAGGGACTCCTTTTCCTTTTCTATACGATCAAAGGAGACAGGAACTACACTATCATTATTTTCTTTTAGCTCTGATATTCTTGTTCCTGGAAACAGGTCTTAAAGGTAAACGTATCCTGGCACTAAGTGTAGAAAACAAGAAAAGACATTTAAACATTAAAGTAAAATCATTGGTGTTTTAACATTTTTATTAGAGAATATCCAAATAACTTAGTTATTTAGTACAAGAAGGAAGATGGATTTGGGGCAGAAACAAAAATCCTGGGCCGGCCCGTGGCTCACTCGGGAGAGTGCGGTGCTGATAACACCAAGGCCCCGGGTTCGGATCCCATATACGGATGGCCGGTTCGCTCACTGGCTGAGCGTGGTGCTGACAACACCAAGTCAAGGGTTAAGATCCCCTTACCGGTCATCTTTTTTAAAAAAAATTAAAAAATTAAAAAAAAAAAAAAAAGAAACAAAAATCCTCCATGTAACACTTTACAGCTCTCATGTTTTGGGGGAATATATGAGGGTACTTCAAAAAGTTCATGGAAAAATAGAATACAAGATAATACAAATTTTTAAGTTTGTATATATACACTTTTTTTTTTTTTTTTTTTTTAAAAGAAAGTTGACTCAAAGGAGAAGTCTGAAATCATTTAGGTAGGGCTCTTGCCAATGTTTATCACTGGTCAGTTAATAAGTATTTGAGGACCTACTGTGTGACTATTATATAACAGAAAGTCTTGCTGGGGAAAAAGGCACAGAGGAATTCAAGATCTTCTCTTTTCTACTCAATATATGGCACAAGTATCAGTCTCTGTCATGTATGGCAGAAATCTAGAAATCATCCTTGACACTCCATTTTTCTTATTCCCTGTGTATATCAGCAGATCTTATTGATATTAATATCCTACATATCTATTGTCTACCCCCTTTCCACCTTCATCACTGTCACCCTAGCCCTAGCTGTTCTATCTTGCCTGAACTACTGCCACAGCCCTCTGGCTGGAATCCCTCCATCTCCTTCTTGCCTTCTTTCACTCTGTTGTCCTTTTAAAATGAAAATCTGATCATAACCCTTGCTCTTAAAATTAAGACCGAAATGCTTGATGGGATCTAAGTAGGCTCCAAATGGTCTGCCTGTGCTTTTTTCCAGCCTCATTTGACACAGTGTTCCCTTCTGCTATCTTTGCTTTAGCTACACTGTCCTCTTTTAATCCTTCATATTCACCTACTCCCTTCTGCTACAGTGTCTTTGTACCTGGAAGAGTCTTTCATTCTTTTTTTCTTTTTGCCTATTTGTTTCTCAGCTCTCTACATTCACTTCCTCAGGGAAGCTTTTCCTTGACTACTTCCCTAACCAATAAATCTCTGTTATTTGTTTTCATAATATCATGTGTCTCACCTTTGTAATATTGTTACATTTTTCTACTTATTTGTGTAATTTTTGTTTCTCACTAGACTATAAGCCCTCTGAGGGCACACACTAAGCCTTATGAGGACTCAGCATTGTCTCCCCAACACCTGGTATGTCTCCTAGCCCACAGTAGAATGAATGTGTGACCATTATGTAATTAGAGTTCACAGAAGTAGCATTCTAATATGTATAAAATACAAAACTAAATTCATTTTGCTTTCTTTGTAAAACCATTACAGTGTTGAGGATAGCAGCAGTGGGATGGGAGGCAAATTCTTCTCCTACAGTGCTTTCCTAAATTCCTAGAAAAGCAACATGCTTTAACCTAGGAGAACTTGCTGTGGCCTAGAAGCACAGAAAAAAGCTTGTGCTGGGGGATGGGGAATTTTAGTCATCATGTGTGTTTTACCTGAACCCGCCATGTCATCTAAACGCAGATGTCTTCATTTTGTTCACAGTGGTGTCGTGGGGGATTTGGGCAGGGGTTTGTTGAAATTCTGACATGGTGTTTTTAATTTTCCTTAATTTCTGCTATTAATCCCTTTAGATGAAAAAAGTTATTTAAAAAAAAAACCACTCTGGCATGTCTTATTCATAGATATATTCTGGGGTTTTAGATTATTGCTTCCCTTTCTAAAGTTCACAACCATCCCTTTGACAATTTATGTCTGACATTGAGATAATCTCAGTAGATTACAGATTATGGAATCTGGCTTCTTACTGCAGACTACTGTTGTCCCCTTCTACTCTTCCCTCTCTTTTATTCTTGAATAATCTTCTTTCAGGACTCAGGAAGTAACTTTTTCTGGCCTGGGACAAATTCCTTTAAGTCAGACACTTTGACAGTGTCTCTGTTTCTTGGACTATTAATTCTTTTTTTTTGCTGTTATTTATTATATATCATGTTCCCTGAAGTTCATTTTCATTGGTAGAAATGGAGGAAGTAAAATAAAGAACTCTTTTATGTACTTCCTTATGTATACCACCACTCTGGGCAAAGTAGGTCTTAGATCTTCCTTATTTGTTTTGCCTCAAACATAATTAGAAAAACAGAAAAGCCCTTTTTGTACTCCATGGCACTTTTCCAAGATTCAGCTCATTTTTGGAGTAAAGATTCAATCTATTTTCCACTCTAAACTTTGGTAAGTTCATCCTTATTGTAAGCAAAACCAGAGGCGTTTAACTGTTTAAGTCACTTGGCTATATACACTGAACATTTTAGTTAAACAGGCCTTTCTGCTTTGGATTGGAGATGAATTATTAATAAACAATTAGAGATGAAAACTAAGTCCTGACCACTCCTTCTTAACCAGAATTCAGATATTAAGGACTACACTTCGTTAGAGTCTATGGGACACTCACTGCTCTAACTTTCTGTTTTCTTATAGCTCATGTTGGAAGCTTTTCCCTCCAGAATGGGTTTACTCAGCTCGTGTAAAATTATTGGCTGTGAGCTCTTGTTGAATTTATGAACCTTCTCTAAAAGTTCCTTGAGGTTATGGATCTGAGGAGGTATTCCTCAATTTATTCAATACTGTAAAGGTAGTAACTATTATCTATTGTGTGCCAGGCACTGACTATAGCAAGGCACTCTAGTTATATTTTCTTGTTTAATTCTCCTATCAGCGTTGTAAGATGGGTATGATCCCCTCTTTACTGACCAGGAATCTGAAACTTAGAGAGGTTAAGTGAATTACCCCAGACCTCATAGAAATAATTTATTGTATATCTGCATTTGTATCAGTCTTTAAAGGTAGCTTATCTAAAATAGTAAGAAGTATGCCTAGAATTCTAATCCGGTCTATTTGACACCAAAGAAAGTAATTTTTCTTTCTGTCTTTTTTTTTTTAACTTTTATTTTGTCAATATACATTGTGGTAGATTATTGTTGCCCCTTACCAAAACCTCCCTCCCCCCCGGAAATGTCCTTTCTGTTTGCTTGTCGTATCGACTTCAAGTAATTGTGGTTGTTATATCTTCTTCCCCCCGCCCCCGGTTTTTTTTTTTTCTGTCTGTGTGTGTGAGTTTATTTTATTTTATTTTTTTTTAAATTTTATTTTGTCGATATACATTGTGGCTGATTATTGCTCCCCATCACCAAAACCTCCCCCCCCCCAACAATGTCCTTTCTGTTTGCTTGTTCTATCAACTTCAAATAATTGTAGTTGTTATATCTTCTCCCCCCCCCCCCCCCCCCGGTTTGTGTGTGTGTGTGTGTGTGTGTGTGAATTTATATATTAATTTTTAGCTCCCACCAATAAGTGAGAACATGTGGTATTTCCCTTTCTGTGCCTGACTCGTTTCACTTAATATAATTCTCTCAAGGTCCATCCATGTTGTTGCAAATGGCAGTATTTCATTCGTTTTTATAGCTGAGTAGTATTCCATTGTATAGATGTACCACATTTTCCGTATCCACTCATCCGATGATGGACATTTGGGCTGTTTCCAAATCTTGGCTATTGTAAAGAGTGCTGCAATGAACATTGGGGAACAGGTATACCTTCGACTTGATGATTTCCATTCCTCTGGGTATATTCCCAGCAGTGGGATAGCTAGGTCATATGGTAGATCTATCTGCAATTGTTTGAGGAACCTCCATACCATTTTCCATAGAGGCTGCACCATTTTGCAGTCCCACCAACAATGTATGAGAGTTCCTTTTTCTCCGCAACCTCGCCAGCGTTTATCGTTTAGAGTCTTTTGGATTTTAGCCATCCTAACTGGGGTTAGATGGTATCTCAGTGTGGTTTTGATTTGCATTTCCCGGATGCTGAGTGATGTTGAGCATTTTTTCGTATGTCTGTTGGCCATTTGTATATCTTCCTTAGAGAAATACCTACTTAGCTCTTTTCCCATTTTTTAATTGGGTTGCTTGTTTTTTTCTTGTAAAGTTGTTTGAGTTCCTTATATATTCTGGATATTAATCCTTTGTCAGATGTATATTTTGCAAATATTTTCTCCCACTCTGTTGGTTGTCTTTTAACTCTGTTAATTGTTTCTTTTGCTGTGCAGAAGCTTTTTAGTTTGATATAATCCCATTTGTTTATTTTTCCTTTGGTTGCCTGTGCTTTTGGGGTTGTATTCATGAAGTCTGTGTCAGGTCCTATTTCCTGAAGTGTTTCTCCTATGTTTTCTTTAAGAAGTTTTATTGTTTCAGGGTGTATATTTAAATCCTTAATCCATTTTGAGTTGATTTTAGCATATGGTGAGAGGTATGGGTCTAGTTTCATTCTCCTGCATATGGATATCCAGTTATCCCAGCACCATTTGCTGAAGAGGCAGTCCCTTCCCCAGTGAATAGGCTTGGTGCCTTTGTCAAAGATCAGATGGCAGTAAGTGTGTGGGTTGATTTCTGGATTCTCTATTCTATTCCATTGATCAGTGTGTCTGTTTTTATGCCAGTACCATACTGTTTTGGTTATTATAGCTCTGTAGTATAGCTTAAAGTCAGGTAGTGTTATGCCTCCAGCTTTATTTTTTTTTGCTCAGCATTCCTTTGGCTACGCGTGGTCTTTTATTATTCCATATAAATGTCTGGATAGTTCTTTCCATTTCTGAGAAAAATGTCATTGGAATTTTGATGCGGATTGCATTGAATTTGTATATCACTTTGGGTAGTATGGACATTTTCACTATGTTGATTCTTCCAATCCAAGAGCATGGGATATCTTTCCATCTTCTTGTATCCTCTCTAATTTCTCTCAGCAGTGGTTTGTAGTTCTCATTATAGAGATTTTTCACCTCCTTGGTTAACTCAATTCCTAAGTATTTTATTTTTTTGGTGGCTATTGTAAATGGGCAGGCTTTCTTGATTTCTCGTTCTGCATGTTCACTATTGGAGACAAGAAATGCTACTGATTTTTGTGTGTTGATTTTGTATCCTGCTACTGTGTTGAAATCATTTATCAATTCCAAGAGTTTTTTCGTAGAGGTTTTAGGCTTTTTGATATATAGGATCATGTCATCTGCAAACAGGGACAGTTTGACTTCATCTTTTCCAATCTGGAGGCCCTTTATTTCCTTCTCTTCTCTGATTGCTCTGGCTAGTACTTCCAACACTGTGTTGAATAGGAGTGGTGAGAGTGGGCATCCTGTCTAGTTCCTGTTCTTAAAGGAAAAGCTTTCAGCTTTTCCCCATTCAGGATGATATTGGCTGTGGGTTTGGCATATATGGCTTTAATTATGTTGAGATACTTTCCCTCTATACCTAACTTATAGAGGGTCTTTGTCATGAATGAGTGCTGAACTTTATCAAATGCTTTTTCAGCATCTATAGAGATGATCATATGGTCCTTGTGTTTGAGTTTATTAATATGGTGTATCACATTTATTGATTTGCGTATGTTGAACCAACCTTGCATCCCTGGGATGAATCCCACTTGATCGTGATGAATAATTTTACGTATGTGTTGCTGTATTCTGTTTGCTAGTATTTTAGTGAGGATTTTTGCATCTATATTCATCAAGGATATCGGCCTGTAGTTTTCTTTTTTGGTTATATCTTTACCTGGTTTTGGTATCAGGATGATGTTTGCTTCATAGAATGAGTTTGGGAGAGTTGCGTCCGTTTCAATCTTTTGGAATAGTTTGTAAAGAATCGGTGTCAATTCCTGTTTGAATGTTTGGTAAAATTCTGCTGTGAATCTATCTGGTCCTGGGCTTTTCTTTGTTGGGAGCCTTCTGATAACAGCTTCAAATTCCTTTATTGTTATTGGTCTGTTCAAATTTTCTGCGTCTTCACGGTTCAGTTTTGGGAGCTTGTGTGTGTCCAGAAATTTATCCATTTCCTCCAGATTTTCAAATTTGTTGGCGTATAGTTGTTTAAAGTAGTCTCGAATGATTCCTTGTATTTCAGATGAATCAGTTGTAATATTGCCTTTTTCATTTCTGATTTTTGTTATTTGAGTCTTCTCTCTTCTTTTTTTTGGTAGCCATGCTAATGGTTTGTCAATTTTATTTATCTTTTCAAAAAACCAACTTTTTGATTCGTTGATCTTTTGAATTGTTTTTTGGTTTTCAATTTCATTCAGTTCTGCTCTGATCTTAATGATTTCTTTCCGTCTGCTAACTTTAGGTTTGGATTGTTCTTGTTTTTCTAGTTCTTTAAGGTGAAGTGTTAGGTTGTTCACTTGCCTTCTTTCCATTCTTCTGAGGTGAGCATTTAATGCAATAAATTTCCCCCTTAATACTGCTTTTGCAGTATCCCACAGGTTTTGGTATGATGTATCATTATTTTCATTAGCTTCAATAAATTTTTGATTTCCTGCTTGATTTCTTCTTGGACCCATATGTCATTAAGTAGAATGCTGTTTAATTTCCATGTGTTTGTATAATTTCCAGAATTTCGTTTGTTATTCTAGTTTTAATCCATTATGGTCTGAGAAAACACATGGGATAATTCCAATTTTTTTGAATTTGTTGAGACTTGATTTGTGACCTAATATGTGATCTATCCTGGAGAATGATTCATGTGCTGATGAGAAGAATGAATATTCTGAGGTTGTTGGATGGAATGTTCTGTAGATATCTGCCAATTCCAATTGGTCTAGAGTATTGTTTAGATCTTGTGTTTCTCTACTGATTCTTTGCCTAGATGATCTGTCTAATATTGACAGTGGAGTGTTCAGGTCCCCTGCTATTATGGTATTAGTGTCTATTTCCTTCTTTAGGTCTAATAGAGTTTGTTTTGTAAATCTGGCTGCTCCAACATTGGGTGCGTACATATTTATGATTGTTATGTTTCCTTGATGGATCAGTCCTTTTATCATTAAGTAGTGTCCCTCATTGTCTCTTTTTATGGTTTTTAGTTTAAAGTCTATTTTGTCAGATATAAGAATAGCTACTCCAGCTCGTTTTTCTTTTCTGTTTGCAGGGTAAATCTTTTTCCATCCTTTCACTCTTAGTCTGTGTGAATCTTTATGGGTGAGGTGGGTCTATTGTAGGCAGCAAATAGTTGGGTCCTCCTTTTTGATCCAGTCAGCCAGTCTGTGTCTTTTGATTGGGGAATTTAAGCCTTTTACATTAAGAGTTGTTATTGAAAGGTGTTGATTTATTCCTAACATTTTATTGGTTGTTTGGTTGTCTTAGGTGTCTTTTGTTCCTTGCTTTCTGATTTGTTTGGTTTCTGTGTTTGTTGGTTCCTTAGGTTGTAGATAGCATTTTTGTTTGTTTGTTTTCTCTTCATGAATGCCATTTTTATTATACTAGTGGGTTTTGATTTTTCTTGGGTTTTTATGGCAGTGGTAGTTATTTTTCAGGAACCAAACCCAGTACTCCCTTGAGGATTTCTTGTAAGGGTGGTCGTGTGGTAGTGAACTCCTGCAGTTTTTGTTTGTCTGAGAAATATACTATTTGCCCTTCATTTCGGAAGGATAGCCTTGCAGGGTAGAGTATTCTTGGCTGGCAATCTTTGTCTTTTAGTATTTTGAAAATATCATCCCATTCCTTTCTAGCTTTTAGGGTTTGTGATGAAAAGTCTGATGTTAGCCTGATTGGGGCTCCCTTATAGGTGATTTGATGCTTCTCTCGCAGCTTTTAAGATTCTCTCTTTGTCTCTGAGTTTTGCCAATTTGACTATAACATGTCTTGGAGAAGGCCTTTTTGGGTTGAATACGTTTGAGAAAGTAATTTTTCTCATTGCTGTTGATGGCCTTCTGTGGTATTGTGCTGTTCCAGGTGCTTTGGAGGATAAGAAACTATCATCCAAAATTACAGAGGATACATTCTTTTTTAAATAAGAGAAAACACACTCTTGGCCTTTAAAGACTTAAGAAAAATAAAGCTAGAGGAGGCCATTGGGAGTTCTTTAAAAAAGCCATTGAGAGTTGTAATTTAAAAGAGTTCTCTGTATCTTTCTTTTTGGGAAGCAGTGGGCTGATTGTGTTCAGCAGTGTGTGCAGTTGGAGCCATAGTAGGAGTAGGTGGAGATCACCTGTCTCAGCAGCACGGTGTGTAGTAGTGGCCTCCTTGGAGTGGCCTGTATGTGACTACTTGGACACAGCTGTTTCTTCAGGCCTTGCCCATTGCAGGCATCTGTTGTGTGGTAACAAAGCAAATGACTTGCCTTTGTTTTAGCTCTTTTATTTACTATGTCTGTCTTCTTTACAAAACTCCAGCATTTGGTAGAGAATGACTTTGAGTTGTGACTACATTACTTGATTGTAATGAATGCTCTATTTGACCTTTCTAAACAAAAATGCCGTGAAAAGAGATTTGAATGTTTGCCACATAGAAGTAGGTCTCTTCAAGGGGTGAGGCATGTGCCTTAAGCAGTTATAAAGAAAATACACAGGCCCCACATAGCTTGCCCTGCATTTTACCCATCACTGTAATGAGTTCATACAAGACAACAGCTCAAGTTTGCTTGCGTGGCATTTTTAATGAACTCTGTTACCCCATGTTGGCCAGAGATACCTTACTTGCTTCATGTTTTTAAACCCTTTATGATATTTCCTGTGGTAGACAGAATAATGGCCCCCTAAAGATGTCCATGTCCTAATCTCTGGAATCTATGAATATTTTACCTTACGTGGCAAAGGGGACTCTGCAAATATGATTAAGATTTCTTTATGGGACCTTGAGATGGGGTGATTATCTTGGATTATCCAAGTGGGCCAGTCTAATCACATGAGTGTTTTAGAAGCAGAGAAACTTTCCTGACAGCAGTCAGAGAGAGAGAGATGGTGACTGAAGAAGGGTCAGAGAAATTTGACTTTGCTGGCTTTGAAGATCAAGGAGACCACAGCCAAGAAATACAGATGCCCCCCAGAAGCTGAAAATAATAAAGGGCAGGGAAACAGGTTTTCCCATGGAGTCTCCAGAAAGGAATGTATCCCTAGTGGCACCTTGGTTTTTAGCTCAGTGAGATTCATGTCAGATTTCTAACCTACAGAATTGTGTAAAAAAAAAAAAAAAAAGTACTTTGTTGTCTTCAGCCACTAAATTTGTGGTGGTTTGTTATGAGAGCAATAGAAAACAAATATACTTCTTTGTATCTTATGTGTCTAATTTATTTTTCACTAGATTTTAAGCTCTGTAAAGACATTTCTGCCCTCAACACCTAGCTCAGTGCTAATAACAGCATTAATGCACAAAAGTTTGAGCATATGATTTAACTAATATAGTGATATTTGTATTCTTATAAATGTGTTCGACAGTCTTTGCCACATACTAAATCCCACAAACTACTTTTAAAGTTACAGTTTTCACTTTTTAAAATAGTTTGTCTGCCTCTTTCTTTCTTGTTAGTTTTCTTTTCTTTCACCTCCTGTTTTATTTAATTGTGGTTCTTTTCCTATTGATGGTTTGTTGCTTCAAATGTGATGTCATTTGCACATGTGATAATAAGATAAAGTAGAGTGACATTGCATCTGAGTCCCTTTGGAGAGAAGGTTTTGTAGTAAATCTAAGATGTTTGGAGCTAATTATATTTCCTCAGTGTTTCATTACAGACATGTACTTTTCCTTTCCCATAAAGAACACAGAACAAAATTTTTTCTTTGGTGTTTTCAATAAATGAAATAAAATTGTTGATTTCCTCTCTCTTTTGAAAAGCTGCATACAGGTGTAAATCTAGCATGAATACCCAGTTCACTTACCCTGTCTTATTTTACCAATTATAAATTCTGGATAAAGTACAAAAAACAATTACATGAGAGCACTAGAGAGTAACCAACAACAGTGGATTCTGAAGGGCAGCTGATACATGAAAGATAAGTAGTCACTGGGTGAATTTCTTATGTTTCATGGCTTCCAGTAACCAACAACAGTGGATTCTGAAGGGCAGTTGATGATGTGGAAGATGAGGAATCACTGGGTGAATTTCTTGTTTCATGGCTTCTTGCCTAATGTCAGGCCCTGTCCCATGTGGGACAGCGAAAGTCCATAGAAACCTGCTGTGTTTGTGGCCTGTATCTCCAGAAGGCACAGTTCAGGACAGTCATAGCCATTGGGACATGAAGAATTTAGGCAAGGAGAGAGCCCAGACTGGGGGTGCCCCAAATTCTGTGTAGAAATTCTGTCCAGATCACTGAACCATACTTGACTAGGGTAGCCAAGCTAAGCCTTAAGTTGAATGGAGATTGGGTTCAATTTACTGCCTGCTAAAACCAAAAAAATCAAGATTTTTTGGAGGGATAGAACAATTCAGAGTTGCCACAGTGTACAGAATACAGTCTAAAATTACTCAAAATATGAAGAAACAGGAAAATGTGACCTGTTCTCAAGAGAAAAACTAATTAATACAGATTGATCCCAAGATGACCCAGATGTTCGATTTAGTGGATAAGGATTTTAAAGCAGCTCTTGTTACATACAGGAAGATCTACTTGTAATGAAAAACTGAAATCTCAGAAGAGAAATAGAAACTGTAAAAAAAAGAAAAACTGTCTGAAATAAAAATTTTACAGAATAAGTTTAACAGCCAAACAGAGGTGACCAAAAAATCATTGAATTTGTAGATCAATAAGAATTTATAATCTGCAGCACAAAAAGAGGTTGAAACAAAAAAGAACAGAACCTCAAAAAATGTGGGACAATTTTAAAAGGCCCGTAATATTTATGTAATTTGAGTTCTAGAAAGAGAAGAGAGAATGGGACAGAAAAAATACTTGAACAAGTAACATTTCTTTTTTAATGAAGAAATTAAATAGAAATCTTTACTGTTTGACATTGTTTACAAGAAAAAAGAATAAAAACGTGATACTTTGCACATGGAGCCTAGGAAGAATTGAAGCTTGACTGTCCTACTTCTCCACTTTCTGGTTTTAACAAGCCTGACTGCTTTCAGTCTTTATAGTGTTTCTTTCTGGGTCTTGCAGATCCGCCCTGTTATGAGATCAGTAGATTAAGTTGCAGCCAAGACTAAATTGCACAAAATGGTAGAATCTGGTGGTTTTTTGAAACATGCCAGGGCTGGTTTCTTTTTGGAGGTCTGTCTGAAGCGAACACGGATCTTTCTGTGTGTGCTGCTTTTCCCTCTGCCTTTTATTCTTTGCTTTCCTTCCCTGCTACCTTCTTGTGTCTGCGAAAGGGCAGAAAGGAGGC
The DNA here is from genome assembly GCF_027409185.1 of Cynocephalus volans. Taxonomy (NCBI): domain Eukaryota; kingdom Metazoa; phylum Chordata; class Mammalia; order Dermoptera; family Cynocephalidae; genus Cynocephalus; species Cynocephalus volans. Next base: position 52,204,396 of record NC_084462.1, read on the forward strand.
TGATGCATTTGAGCTAGACTGGCTACATCAAGGGCAATAAGTTCTATTGATAATGGAGTCAGTTTGGGCAGAAAGCAACCTCTGGGGAGGCTTTTGTTGGGTCTTTGCTTTTTTCTCCCAGGCGATGCTTCTGGTGGCAGTGCTAGGAGGCACTTGTTAGTGAGTTCTTGTTAACGTGCCTTGGTTGAAATGTGGAAGTCATATTCATGTGATTCTAACCTTAACCTTTTTAGAAATGCACACTTGTGTGCTTACACCTAGCTGGTGTGTGCTAATGAGGCCAAAATGATTGTCAAAATTTTGAATTACTACCCCCAGCCACTGTTCCCACTTCTCCTTGCCCTAGTTGCTAGCAGTGGTACTTCCCCAGAGATCGTGCCTCCCCATTCTGACACAACCCCTATGACCCTGCAACCAAAGCATTAAAGTCTGGCATGGGGCTGGGTGCCTATGTCTTTGCTGCTTTATCTAACCTGTGATGTCTCCCTTGTCTCCCTTGCCTGTGTCTCCCTTGCTTGTCCCTCTTGTGCCTGTGCCCATGCATGTGTGTGCACCAACCTGAATGTTTGTAAATAGATGTTACAAATCCAGTCACAGATTTTGGGAGGTAGTATAGTGTCAGATTAAAAAAGAATGAACTTTTGAGACAGATAGTCTCCAGAGTTTATCATTTTTGAGCAGGGTGTCCTTAAACAAGTTCTTTAAGCTCAGATGTACATTTTCTTGTAGAATAGGGATAATACCTAATTCTCATGCATTTTTGAAGCTTAGAATCTGTATAATAATCCTTCCACGCTAATGTTTATTCTTTTGATTTCCTTTTGGTTAAACATAGCCAGTTTTTCTAGGTGATTTCAAATTTTGAACTTTTTTGTGTGTAATTCTTCTGTTTTGAGGAATTAATTTCAAAGAGCGAGGTTAAAACTGATAGGTTCATTTATCTTTACAGTTGAGAAGACTGAGGCTTAGATTTGTAATTGGGTTGCTCAAGATTATACAGCTAAGGAAGTGGTGTAGCTAGACTTTAACCTGAGGCAATCTGATGCCAGAGTCAGGGCTCCTAACAAATTTATACCAAGATCTCTCTAATAGTATAGTTACATAGGATCAGAATTTTCAATTGCTTACCCATTCCCTTTTTTTTCTTTTACTGATTTACATACAGATTTAGGATAAAACGAGAGACTAAACTGTATAGTTTTCTGCTAACCCTATTTGTAATTATTACATTTTAACCTTGCTGTGTATCTGTTTATGGATCTGTCTTCTGTTTTCTATTAGACTGGAGGTCTTTGAAGGCAACTGTTTGGATTTCAGTCATTTTTTAATCCTTTGAAGGACTCAATGTCTTACCCCTTTTCCTATTCGTACCATCCAGCACTGCACCTTCCTCATGATAATAGGCACACAGTACATTTTATTGGTGACAGTGATGACCTGAATAAAACTTTTGAAACACTAGAAATAAGCTTTTAAAATTTTGCTCGATTGTTAAGCCCAGGAATCTTGGAGTTAAGAGAAACTTAAAAATCCTTTAATCTGGAGATACTTGGATCTTTTCTTCTGGTTAAACCTGTCTAGTTTCATCACCTGTTACTTTTAGAACATGGTTTTCATTTCTCTTACCAACCCTTTCACTTTGTTCCCAACCTTTTTTATTATGTGTGTGTTTATCTTGGTGGGGTTCCCAGAATGGACCATTATATTCTAGGTCTGCTGAGTAAATAGTTGTTTGGAATCACCTGTCACCTTCTCTGCTTCGAACACTTTACATCTATTATTGTTTTAACCACACACACATATGTATAGAACTGTGTTAATAATACGTTTATTGATATGTAATGCATACCAGTGATTTTGGCAGCCATTTTATTTTATCTGTTGACAATTCACTTGCCTTTAGTAGTTTAGTGGCTTTTACAAGTGCTTCTGCTAGATTGATTCTAAATATATGCCTTGCATATATTTAGTGTTTGGTACATGGTAGGTCTTTATTCAGTATATTTGAATGATTGTGATTATTATCTTTCGTACTCCCTGAATCCCACTTTTCCTTTCTCCCTCCCTGAATCTCGCCTTCCCTTCTCCCTGCCCCTTGTCTCCCCGCTCTTTCTTTCATAACATCCTCATGGTACCCTGTGCTGTAGCCCTACTGAACTACGTTAATTGTTTCACTAAACAGCTATGAGTTATTTATGCCTCTGTATGAATATGTACTGTTTTATCTGTCTGGAATGACTCCTTTTCTCTCTCATCCTTAATTCATTGTTAGGCATATCATTCCCTCCACCCCCCATTTCTGAAATTCAGCTCAAGGCTCACCTCCTCTGTGAAGCGTTTGCTGACCACCGTTTCTTTCCCAAGTAGAATTGACCACTCCTTTGTGTCTTCCTCTACCTGGATAACTCAGGCATATTATTTCACTTATTTGTTTTCATATCTGTTTCCCTTGGAATGTATATACCTTGAGGACCAGGACTGTACTTTTATTGTTCTTTCTATCTGTAGCACCTAACACAGTATGCATAGTAGTATAGTAGTTGCTTACCAAACTCTGGTGAACGAGTGAATAAATAAATTAAAAATGAATGTTTTCAAGGGTTTAAATTCCAGCTTGTCTTTTTGGATGTAGGTTCTGTTATCCAACTTTTTATCCATTAGATCCAGCAAGTTTGGTCAGCATGTGCTCTGTCTTCTTCCAACTTACTGACAAATCTTGACCGAGGCAGAGTTGGGGAGGACATTTTTGATGCCTGATTTCTAATGTCTTCAAGGACTCAAATTTGCATATTAAATTTTCTTCTTTTTGTATTGTTCTCTCACATTATTCTGAGACAAAAACAACCAAAAAACCTAAAAAATATTGTTGTATGGCTTAGATGGTATAGGGACAGCCCAGAATTGCTTATTTGTAGTCAGATGGTGAGCCTATTTATGATTATTTGCTCTTAAAATATTGTGTAGGTAGGTGGTTCTTAAATTCTTTCTCAGGTGAATGAACATCAAGAGACCATGTAGGAAAAGCTTTCTTGTATTTTTCAGGGTGAAGGAAGGTTTGAGGCATTCCGTGGAGACCTACTAAGGTTGCAAGGAAATGAGACTGGGAATCCCTTCTCTGCCTTCTGATTTTTCTAGCCTGGCCACAATTTGACTTACATGTTTAAATGAGCCTGAACGTATTCTCTCTTATGGCTGATGCCCCTTTAAGGCTGGCCAAAATCCCAAGCCCTTCTAGAAGTGTATTTATATTTGAAATTCATACTTCATTATGACTCTTTGTGTGGATTTAGTGGATTATAATCTTAGTAGCAGATGAAGATGATACATTTTTGGAAAGAGACTATGAAATTCAGTTAACTTCTGGTAAAATCGATTATGATTTATAGCTTGGAAGAGTAAGTACATTAGCATTTTAAGAATATAGCTTTGGTATTTTAAAGAATAGCAAGGTACTAAAGAGATGTCTTGTTCTCTCAGATGAGTTCCATCTTACCACTTTCAGAAGTTTTGTTCTTTATCAAATGAAAAGACCCTAACAAAGCCAAACAAATAAAGGTCTTAGGATATGAACTGGATTTGTACAATTTTGTATAAAATGTGACTTAAAGCAAAATTAATATTTGGGGAAGAGTTTAGTCTTTACTAATTTTTTTTTAGGTCAGAGGGCACCACTTCTGTGAAATTCGCCCACATTCACGCTTTTTACTGTGCAGATACTTTTAGAATATTATCAATGCCTTGTATTAGGTGTTTACATATCTGTCTCAACAGATTGAGAGCTCCTTGCGAGCCGTGACTACAATTAATTTCTGTGTCCCTAGAGTAGCACAGTCTCGGGCCCTTATTTGGTGGGCAAATGTTTAAGAGGGTAAATGAGAGAGACCCCAAATGTGTGTGTGTGTTCTATTGTAACCAGAAAATGCCTCTGCTAATAAGAAATTGCATATAATAGTTGTCTCTGCTAATAAGAAATTGCATATAATTGTGCTTTTTAGAATAGATAGATGTAAAGTTAGTGACTATAGTTGCTGTGTACAGTGGATATTACTATTGTGTGTTATTTATATTGTCAGCAGGGTTACTTCTTTCCAGGTTGCTCCAGATTGTGACAGATGGATCAATCTAATAGAGAAAGGCACTGCTTTAGGTGTAAAGTTCAGCATTTATCCTTATGAATACTTCTGGAATAGCTGCTTGGAAATATGGCTGCCATTATTTTAGTCATTGATTTATTGCAATTCTGGGTTAACAGTTGCAGGCCATTTCTGGTCAATCTACCACCATCGAGATAAAGATATTTATTTGACCTTTTTCGCTCCAGCCCAAGTATACTATGATTATAAGCAGCATTCGTTAAGTAACACAACTGATCATCTGTCTTAATAAGTGTGCACATAGACTTTGGCCAGAACACATTAGATTCCTGAACAGAGAATCTTAAAACATTAGCATGGGGATTATAGAATTTGTTTTATAGAGGAATAAACTGAGACCTAGAGAGATTAAGTGCCTTGTACAAAGTTTTATCAAATTCTTATCTAGTTTAGAGGCTTATGGTTTTGATTTTTTTTAAATAGCTTTTTTCTTTCCAAGATAGCTTTTCTTATTCCTCCCTGACTTTCTGTAGGTAAGTCTAATAAAGTCAGTATGCCGTAGTCACGTTATTTTGTTCAGAGTAGCCGGTGTGTGTCTAACACACATGCTGTTAGACAAAGTCCCAGAGCTTTCAGCATTGACAGTAAAGAGAATTCAGTGACTTTATGTCTGTAGAGATGTGGGGAGAAACAAATGCAGTCTCTCAGGAATTTTATACTTTTCTGTGAGCTGCACCATCACATGGTTGCTGTTGGTTAAGTTTCATTGTAATTTTACTCTTTCTTATCCTTGTTATCTATGCACTTTTCAGTGCTTTTTAACAATAGTATGGCACTATCTTATCTACCTAGTTCTGTGCACTTTCCATACCTCTTGTGACTTCTTGATGGCCACTTGTTGCCAGCCTGTTGCTGCCCTCATTGTGCTTTTCTGCATGAGATATATAGTTTTTTAAAAAACATTGTTGATGCGGTGAGTTCCATTGGTTTTCAGAAGTTAAATCAACATTGCATTCCTGGGATAAACCTCATTTGGTCATTGTTTAGTGTCCTTTTTATATTCTTGGATATGAATTGGTAATGTGGTAAGGATTTTTATGTCTGTTTTTATGAGGGGCTTAGCTTGTATTTTTCTTAATGTCTTTGTCCAGTTTTGGTATCAGGGTAATGTTGGCCTCATAAAATAAGTTGGAAAACAACCACTTCCCACTCTCTTTTTTGACAGTGTAAAATTGGGATCTTTCTTTCCTTAAATGTTTGATATGTGTCACCTTGATGCTATCTTGGACTGGAGTTTTGTGAAAAAGCTAAGAATTCAAGTTCTTTGATAGATATAGTGAGATTTTGGTGGATGTGTAAAGACATCTTATAATAGTTTTAATTTGGCTGTTCCTTAATGACTAATGATGTGAACATCTTTTCACGTGCCTACTAGCCATTCATATATCTTTAGTGAAATGTCTTTTCAAATATTTTGCTCATTTTGAATTGGTCTGTCGTCTTATTATTGAGTTGGAAGAGTTCCTTATAAATTTTGGATATAAGTTCTTTATCACATATGTGATTTGCAGATATTGTCTGCAGCTTGTCAAAGGTAAAATTATGATTCTTAAGAAAATATAAAATGAGCACATATTTAAGATTTTACCTAACTCATTTATTAATGAGAGATCCAGTAAGATGTTTAAACTGATTCCACATATCTAATGATTTTTTATTTATGCTGGACATTATGGATGATATGTTTTAGAGACCATCATATTTTTTAATCATGTTAACTTTTGTTCTAGCAGGCAGCTGATTGGATCGGATTCAGACTCCCATTTTAGTTTGATCTCTTTTCAGTTCTTTCAGGCTTTCATGTTTGCTTTTTCTTGCGAACCTTGGACTGTCCCCCAAGTGCAAGTACAATTCAGGGTTCTACCAAAGATTTGGGCAGAGTTCATATGCAGATTTCATGGCTGTAGCTTTCTGCTTGAGTTCTAGCTACTGTATCATGTGATCTGGGGATACCCTTAGCTGAAAAGCAATGGAAAAGCAAATCTTCTGCAATACCTCATCTTTCAGCTTTCTGTCTGTTTTTATCCTGTTCCAACACCTTCAAATGGTTGCTTTTTATATTTTGTTCAGAGTTTATAATTATTTATCTGTAGGAGCAGTAATCTAATACAGCATAGTCTGCCTTTATTTCTTCACTGACTTTTTAAATAGTGGAGCTCTTTTTAGTCTCAAAATCATTACTTATCCATTCTACTGGATTTGATACCCATGTTGCTTTCCCTCTTTTTGCCTAGGTGTTCATGAATTCATTCAATCCCTCTCTCCTTTTTTTTTTTTTGCATTCAGAAAAGCACTATAGGACTTAGAAGTACATGTTAATTAAAGAATATTCTCCACACCTTTGAGTTTACTCATTGTCATCTCTAGTTAACTTTTCATAGCATATTTCTTAGGAAACCTAACTCAAAGTTTCAAATTATTGAAGGTGAAAAGAATAGGTTGATCCGGTTGGCCAAGATTTAAAAAATGTTTTCCTTGCTTCTAGTTCTGGTTTGACTAGAGCCCTTGAAAGGCAGAACTTGCCTTAGGTTTTGTAAGTGCAGCTTATGCTGATCCCGAGTGGAGTTTCTGTTTATATTTGTTAAAGCTGGAGCCCTGAGGCTGTTAGCCTGTGTGTGAGTATCAGTTATGGAGTGTCTCATTGGAGATCCCATAACTGAATTTTTAGATTTCCCACCTCTGTGTTGTTCCATTTTCTTTTGGACTGAGTGGAGAGGCATTCTGTGGATGGCTGCATTCTTTACTTGTTCCTTGTTCTGACCTGGGTTAGCCATCAGGGTCTATAATGGAAGGTCATAGTATATGTGACTTTGGTCTGCCCAACTTGCTTTGTAAGTGCATTGTTTTTTAATTTTCTGTTCAGCTTAACGGCAAATTTCAGGGCTGGTATGATACACCAATGTACTTTTTAGTATGTGCCATGAAGTGGTAGGATTGTATACTCCTTATTAGTACTTACTTTTAATATAGCACAGACAGAAACATTATAATTTGTGTTTGTTGAGCTCTTTTACCTGCCCATAATCCTGCCAACTGGGCCAATTGTCAAGCTAGGGCTGGGTCTGGAGCTCACAGACCCATCAAGCCCATTGTCCAGACTGGGTCACAAACCCTTCACATGCCAGGCTGGGTGCCCAGACCCCTCACACGGAAGTCTGTGAGCTAGGTAACTGGCCAAAAAGGTCTTTGGAGTTGTAGGTTTGAGAGCATGGCAGCGTGCGGCCGACGCCTGAGGCACTAGACACCAGCCAAGTTGTGGTGCCACACAGGGACACTAACTCCACCCACCCACAACTTATTCACAAAGAATGTGCTGCACCACCCCCAACCAGACCTATGGCGGGGGGACCTGATTATATTATTCTATTTTTCCAGCAATCCACCCCTTCAGGGTCCCTCGCCGTACAATCTATGTGTTCAAAATCTTCCGTGATGTTCCCTTAGCAAGGATAAGTGACCCTTACATTTACATAACCTATCATCTATTCAGTATTCCTTAAGGCTTGTAGTTCTGTCCTTTTAACTATTAGCCACATACGCTTGGTTAGTAGTCACCATTGGTGTGATCCTCCATGGGAATCCTGCAGTCATACTGATGGGAAGGTTAGGGCATATTTAGTAGATGATCATGCCAACGTATGTATGTACCCAGTCGACTGTGGTGCAGTGCTTGCAGCCAGAGCACTATAGGTGAAAAGACAGAAGAGTTATTGGTACCAATAGGGGAAGTTCTTGCCCCTCTGGCAAGATACATGCCAGTTTGACATCCTGAGAAAAGATGGTTGCAGGAATAGGTATCTTACCTGGCTTATGATACCATACTTTATCTGCCAACACTGTTGGATCTGTAGGTTCTACATGTAACAGTATAGGGGAACTCATAATTGGCATAGTAATACAAATGTGCCCTTTGGAATAGAGCGCTTATCTGTTTCAGGCCATGTTACCTTTACTTGAGGAGGCCAGGTACTTGTTACCCAAGGTGAAACTTGCAAGCCTTCCTCTAATCCTTTCTCCCAAGGCCCTATTAATCCTACCCAGCGTATATGGGGGGCTTTTATTCTCTAAGGCCATTCCCATTGTACTGTCTGTCCCTGTTGCAAACAGGTTGGGGCCGGTAAGAGAATATTTCCATTCTTGCCATATCCTGGCTTCAAAAGCTTATCTTTAGTAGTGATTTACAGCCAGCCGTATAGGTGCTGCAGCCCTATGCAACAGAGCTTCCACTGGAGAGGGTCTGCACTTGCGGGATCTTTCATTTAGAATCCTGATTGATGGCCATAATTGCCGTGTCCACCCCTTCAGGGATGGGGATTGGGTAGATAGCCTTAGTCCCTTTTTTAAAAGACCATTGTACCGTTTAGTCATTCCTGCTGCCTGGGGATGATATTATGACACATGTAACTTCCACTGAATGGACAACTGGGAGGCCCACCTCGGAACCCCATGTCCAGTAAAGTGGGTTCCATTATCACTCTCTATGACTACAGGCCGACCATACATAGCTGTAAGGCTATTCAGTGCCTTCACAGTGTTTACCTGGTCTGGGGCCTTACAAGGCCATACAAACAGAAGACCAGAGGCCGTATCAACAGCAGTGAAGATGTATCTGAAATTCTCTGACCTTGGCAGTGGTCTGACAAAGTCCATTTGCCATGGAGTCAGGGGCACCCTTCTTCGAGTTATTTGCTCATCCCTGTGGGGCATCCGCCGGGGGTGTGGACTCTCTTGAGCACATACTGGACAAGCACGACAGGCATTCACTACATCTTCCCATTTTATAGGCAGGGCCCATCTTTGAGCCGCCATCCACATGGTTTTACTGCCAGCATGCTCCATTCATCGATGTAACCACTGGGCTACATCAGTAGCTGGGGCTCTCTCCAGCTATCTTACCTTAGCCAAGGCATCGGCTTCATCATTTCCTGGACTGGCTAAGAGGAAGTGTCCTGTGACATGGAAAAGAGTTACTTCTTTTTCATGCCCCAATTCCCATAACTCTTGCCACATGGCTTGTCCCCACAGGGGTCGGTGGCCTACCATCCACCATTGATATTTCCAAGTAGAGATCCAAAGGGTTAGAACTTTGTATATAGCCCAGCTGTCAGTACAAATGGTTAACCGTCCAGGCTCATTTTTTATCACCATCCATACTGCTCTCAGTTTAGCCCATTGACTGATTTGCCCTGTACTATTTTCATACCACATGGTATCTGTTAAGGGCTGGACAGGAACAGCTGTCCATGATGCTGAAGGTCCCATGCTAGAGCCATCTGTATACCAAGCTTGCTCTTTGATACGTCCCTGTCCCTCTTGGAAAAGTGTAGCCTCCACTTCTATGGGTAAGGGTTGTGCAAAAGTTTCCTCCATGACCTCTACTGGGCCTAGCACAGTTTGCAACTCTTTGCACAGAGGACTCATTGACACAGTGCTCTTTTGTTCTGTATATGCTCCCCATTTAGACAAAGTGGGAGTCTGAGCTACACCCGTTTTATAGGGTTGGTTGCCCATGTGCGCAGCCAACCTATTATGGGGTATGTCATCCTTACTAGGACTTGGGCAGTTCCTGTGATAGCTTCAGTGGCTATCAAGGCAGAATACACAACTGCTAACTGCTTTTCTGTTAGGGTATAAAATACTTCAGCACCCAGAGCTGAGACCAGAATCCTACAGGTGTGTGAAATCAGTCTTGTCTCTGCCACAAACCCCATCCTAACCCCTCCTGGGTTATATGTACGTCTAACTCAAAAGGCTTAGTGGGGTCGGCCATGTGTAAAGCCTGTACTTGCTGTGTTGCCCTTTATGTAGCCCGGTAAGCCTGTTCTACTTCCTCAGTCCAATCCCAGAGGGCTCTTTTCTTTGTCAGTGCATATAGTGGGTATACCATTTGGGCCATATGGGGTACAAAAGCTCTCCAGTACCCTAGAAGTCCCAAATATGTCTGTAGCTGAGCTACAGTTGTGGGTCGAGGGTATGCCTGTATCTTACCCTATAATGGCTTGCTGGGATGATCTAGTCTTACTCTACCAGACCACTCCCAAGAATTTGACTGATAGCCCAGGTCCTTGTACTTTGGCTGTGTGCAAGGCCCACCCACGTTGTTCCAAATGACTTAGCAGTATTGGAGCTGCCTGAGTTAAATCTGCAAGAGAATCAGAGGTTAGTAACACATCATCAATGTAGTGAAACATTGTAACCATGCTGGGCCTAGTCCACTTGGCTAGGTCCCCAGCCACCAAACCATGACAGATGGTTGAGCTATACAGATAACCTTAGGGCAATACTTGAAAGGTCCACTGTCTTCTGTCCCACGTGAAGGTGAACTGATCTTGGTTATCAGCCTAGATCGGAATAGAGAAAAAGGCATTTGCAAGGTCCAGTACATAATAAGTCCCCAGCTGAGTCGTCAGCTGATCCATGAAGTCCTGAACTGAAGGCACAGCTGCATGCAAAGGAGGCACTACTTTGTTCAGTTCTTGATAATCTACAGTCATTCTCCAGGTACCATCAGGTTTTTTCACTGGACTTACCGGAGGATTAAATGGACTATGAGCTGGATGAATAATGCCAACTTTCTCTAATTCCAGTATAGTGGCACTTATCTCTGCATGTCTTCCTGGTAGGCAATACTGCTTTACATCAACTACACGTCTTGGCTTGGATAACAACTGTGGGTCATGTTTAGCATATCCTCATAACACAGGCTTTACTGTCCATATTCACAGCCAAAACTCTCCAGCTGTTGTTTGCAGGCACAAACCATAAAGTACATCCATATCCCAGATGTATTCAGCTACGGGAGATATATATATACAGTATATATACAAGGAGGTGATCTTCCTATGCCCAGTGGCAATGACACAGCTTTGACCCCAGTAGTATGTCCTCCATAGCCATCTATATGAACTGTGGTCTTTGGAAACTTATCTGGATTGCCATATATCAGGCTACATTCTGCACCTGTATCCACGAATGACAAAACACGCTGCACATTTGTCCTCGACCGGTATATCGCCAATTTCAACATGAGGCCTCTAGTCCTTGCCTGCCCCCAAAAGACGAGCACCTTGGCCTGCTCCCTAATTGAAATGGAACAGTACATCCACCTCCTCGGGAGCAACCAGAAAGTCCTTTAAATCCACTGAGCGTACCTTGCTAACTGTTTCTGGACGTTTGGTAAAACACTGTTCAGGGCGCAGTTGCTGCCACAAGTCAGACAGGACTGCATTTGGCTGCCAGTCAGTCTTCGTCAGTTTTCTTTTTATCAACCCCTGCTGCAAGCACGTCAAGCCACATCTGCTTACAGCTGGTCTTGCTTGGTCCCTTTGGGATAAAATCTCAAGCATTTCTTGGGGGTTTCGTCTTAGCTACCTTTTGGACCCCTTTTGCTTGTTTTCTATCCTCTACTTCACCCAAGCCGGCTATCATGGTTGTTACCTCATGTAAAGGATGACCAATGTGTGGGGCCAGTATGGTGATCAGTGACCCAAAGGATGTTGATGGGGCATTTCGCAGCACTATGTCTCTCATGCTGCCTGCAAAGTTTTCATCGTCTGGGCCATGAGTGTCCACGTTAAACGTGGACTGCTGCATCCCCAGCTCCCAAATGATTTGGACTAGCTCAGCATACATTTGCCATTTACTAACAATCTTGGGCAGTTCTCCAGCATTTGCCCACACGGTTCAGGCAGCCAGGGTCTCCCCAGGCTTCTGCCTGAAGTGTCTCCCCAAGTCAACCAGTTCAACCTGGTATACGGGACATAGGTGGTGAATTGGGTCACCTGTGGATCGCCCACTGGTCGTCTGGTCCCATACGCTGCTCATGTCTCAATTTCTTGTGGATGCATGATTTCCCCCAACTCACCACTGGCTTGGTCGTCTTCCCTGGTGTGAGAGGCAGGAGTGGCCAGTTGCTGCACATCATCAGAATAATCATCCTTGCTTCCAACAACTCTGCTCTGTGCCGCAAATCTTGATCATTTTGTGGCATAGTAATCAGCAGCCAGGCTCCGGTCAGCAGAAAAGTGGCCACCAGGCACAACATACTCAACTTGATAGCCACATTTCCTCCCCTTTCCAAGGGGTTTTCCATTGTAATGCCTGGTCTATGCTGCCTTGCAGTACAGTGTGCAGCAACCAGATCCCGGTCAACAGGAAGGTGGTCATAGGGCAGAGCATATTCAAAAGTAGCCACATTTCCTCCTTCCAAGGCCTTTGGCTCCTGTACCTGTACAAAATCCTGTTGTAGACTATGCCAATTGTCTAGCACTTTTACCTGCCTGTAATCCTGCCAACTGGGCCAATTGTCAAGCTAGGGCTGTGTCTGGAACTCACAGACTCCTCAAGCCTGTATTCCAGACTGGGTCACAAACCCTTCACACGCCAGGCTGGGTTCCCAGACCCTGTTGCTTTGCCTCACACAGTGTGATGGAGATGCAAAAAGGATTACTCAAAGCCCATCTCTTCTGAGCAGTGAGACACCCCGAAGGGGTTAACTTCCCATAACCCTCAAGAGAGAGGCATTCCTCCTTTGGGAAATTAATCCTGAACTGGGGTTCTGTCTCAGTATTCATTCTCCAGGCCAGAAAGTTACAGAAAAAGAACATAGGTGGAGTTATGGTTAAGTATAGTTTAACAATAGAAGCTAGTAACATCAGTGAAATAACAAAGTGACATTCCATAATGCAATTTGCAAAAGGTCAAGTCCATCCACCAACAAAAGCTTGTTCTTAGCAGACATTTTCATTACCTACAGAAGTTTCCTTAGTATTTTTACATAACAATAAAGCAACTTTCTTAATGTATCAATCAGCAGGTTAACCTGTTCCAAGGGCATCTGTCCTTGAGTCAGCAACTTTGCTGTGTTACAATTCTATGTCTACAACAGAGACTTTAGCCTGGGGCAAGTTTCCTGTCTTTTGCAAACTTAATATTTCTATATGTAATTTTTAAAAGTTAGGTTAAACCTGAAACTACAGGGCTTTGGAAACTAGGCCTTGTGAAATACATTTGCTTTATAAACGTTAGTATGCTCCACAAGACCCTTCACATGCAGGTCTATGAGTTAGGTAACTGGCCAAAAAGGTCCTTGGAGCTGTAGGTTCGAGAGCATGGCAGCGTGCATCAGACACCTGAGGCACTAAACACCGGCCAAGTTGCGGCACCGCACAAGCACACTAACTCCACCCATGCACAACTTATTTACAAAGAATGTGGTATACCACCCCCAACCAGACCTAAGGTGAGGGGGCCTGATTAAATTATTCTATTTCCCAAACAGTGTTTACTGCAGTTTTTAATGTGAAAGACTCCATGTGCACTCTTAAGTTTGGGTATTGGTTTTGAAGCGTGACTTTTTTTTTTTTAATCAGATTTTTGTAGCATTTTGAGGAAAACATTCTCAGAAGTTTCTGTTGCTTATTTAACAGAAACTAAATATTTTGGGCAGCAGATTCAGCTGGTGGATGTAAGCCTGTGTTTGTGTAGAAGGGTGTCCATTCCCATCTTATTTCTCAAGCTTGTGATCATTTCCATTTGGCTGTGAGTAGGAAGGTGTTGTCCTGTTGAGTTGCTTTACTTGCTGGGTAATTGTGCAGCTGACTTTTTCTGTAGTCTGTTAACTACTACTTGGGAAAAACAGAATAGGGTACATCTGTAAATTGGTCTGCAATTGTAAGTTTTGGGGGAAAAAATTATGAGTTATTCTACAAAGTTTTAAACAGGCCTATGTCTCTGCCTTCTTTCTCTCCCTTCAGTCTTTTATTAGTGAAATGCTTCCTCCACCAAATATTTTCCATTTAGGTGAGTGAAAAGAATTTTTCTTCCTTCTCATCTTTATGTTTAGTTCCCAGCACACAAAAATCCTTATTTGTTTATGTACTTAAGGTGCCCAGTGATTTTGTATATGGAATTTGGGTGTGCTGAAAATGGGAGGCACTTTCATGATTACCTAATCTGATCCCTTCCATTCACGAAATAGGAAATGGGAGGTCATGAGGTTTGGTACAGATTAGGAGAGGCAGTAATGTAGTGTAAAAAGGTTAAGAGCATGGATTTTGGAGTCAGTTAACTTTAACCATGAATATCTTCATTTGTAAAATGGATTAAGGTGAAGATTGTTAGTATGATGCCTGGAACAGAGGAAGTAAACTCTTTATAAATTCCAACAAAGATGATGGTGATGGTAGTTATGTCTTCATAACTGGTAAGCTGTAAGGTGTGAGAACTATAGAGTTAAGTAGTTTACTTTTTGGAAGAACAAATGAGAAGGATACCTGTTGAGTCAAATAGGTGGCTATGGTTTATTAGTCCTTGAGGTCGTTGTATGTTGTGTGATTTTAGATGAGTGTGAATTCTGAAAGCCAGTGAATACCTGTGTTTACCACTGGATATATTTCATTGTATGCTTGAGAGCGAGAATGAGGGAGGGAGATGTATTTTAAAAAATGCCCTTGGTTGAATTTCAGAAATGGATTTCAGATGCTGGGAAGAAGCTTGTAACAGGAGCATGAGATCAGTTGGTATAATTGAAGCTAGTTGATAATCCTTTTACTCTGTTCTCAGAACGTTTACAGAGTTCCTATTTCTCTTCAAATATGTGAGCTAGAAAATGACTGGTTCCCTCCACAGAAACTTCATTTGTCAAATTGGAGAGGGAGGAGCATGTGGGAGAGAGCCAGCAGTCAGTCTTCAGCTTTCATCTTTGGTTTGGTTCTTTCTGTGGTAGGTACTAGGGCAGTTTTATTCTAGAATGTAATCTGTAGTTTGGTTGTACCAACATTTGGTGAATGGAGCAGAAGGAGGGAAAGGAGAATGAGGAATATATTTTTAAAACTATGAAAAAAATTGACCTATGAGCTTTTACCTCAAAGGGTAGGGACTGAGACTCTGTTGGCCTCTGATTTTTAAACATTATTACTTCCTGCTGACGGTGAGCCAGCCACAGACAGCTGTTCTTGAGGTCAAGTTTGGGAGTTGAAAACGCCTTTTTCATTTTATTTAAGTCGTCTAGAGAGAGAATTTGAGTGGGCTGTTTCTTAAGGAACCTGCTGTTGAGTAAGTAAGGACAAAGGATTTTATTACCTAGTTGTTTCTATTACCATTTTTTTCTTGTTGGTTATCCCACAACCGGTGTGCTTCTTTGCTGGGTTGGTATCAGTGAAAGAGTTTACAGAACACCTATTCAGGGGGCACCACTGTACTAATGCTACACAAATGTCATCTCATTTGATCTACAGCAGTTCTGAGGCAAGTGATTATTAACTCTTTTATGCAGAAGAGGAAGGCCCCCAGCTAGCAGGGGATTTGGTCTGGTCTTCAGCTCCCTCCTCTCTCATGACCAAAGCAGTCCTTCTATTCTTCAGCTGGCAAAGTGATTGTGCACTTTGGCTGTCTCTGGGGTTTTGGGACAGTCTTAGTTCTTTGGTCTTTGAGATCAGTTTGAATTCTGGCCGTCTTCTAACCATGACTAATCTAGCACTGAACCCAACCGTTTGCTATAGTGGGGACCTATTTAATTTATGTGGCGAATCAGAAAGCCAAGGTCTCAGTACTCTCTAGAGAGTTTATTTGGACTATTTATAGTTTGTTCTGTCTCCGATCTCTGTCTAGAGTATGCACTCAAATACACATTTAATTGAATTATTTCCCTTTGTTGCTTTTCAAATACCTTTTGTTTGCATGCTTTACACCTTCTCTTCCTCATCCCTTTCCAAATTGAATTGCTTTCCTTATGGCCTGGGCTCTTTGAATGTACATACACAAGGTACCTATCTCTCACTCTACTCCCAGTTAACAAAACCTGCAAAGCAAAAGTTTTACTTTTAGGACAGTATGCCCTGAAATCTTTAGTTTTTTACCCTAAATTAATTTACTTTTTGATTGTAAAGGCTTTCAGGAAAACTAGCCATTTGTGCTTATTATGACCAAATTATCAAAACTTGGGTTACTTACTCTATAACAACATTGATTTCATGAAACACCTATATGTATTTTTAGAATTTTTTAAGTGTGGTAATTTTAAAGGAAAGGGTACTGCGTAGTAGATGCCTGGATGTTTCACTAGCTATATTTTTGTCTATATTCCACATATATTAAATACTTGAAGTCTCATGTTCATAGTAATGTGGCCTGCTCCACATTTACTTCTAGAAACAATTTTTCATTATGCATTTCTCCTTTGTAAGTGCCATTTGTCTCCTAACACACAGCTAGAAATGCTAAAATCTTTTAAAGCACCAGGTCTGTATTTTTTATTGCAATTTTATTTTTTATTCTTAGTTCAAGTGGAGAAATTAATTTTTCGTTCATGCATTGTATGAGTTCTTATGTAGCCCTCGAAGTTTCCTATTTCTTAATTTCAGAAAATTTAAAATTCAGGGGATAATCACTGAAGTTGCTCTTAAATCTGTTATTTCTAAATCCAGAACAAGTGTAATATTATCCAAATTTAGCTTGGCAATATCTTTTTAATAATTTGATAAAAAGCCACCTTTTAAATCATTTTTCTTAAACCATTTTTAATGAATTGATGAAGTTATGAGAATTTGCAGAACTTGCTTTGTTTTTTTTTTAGCCTAGTAACGACTTTAAACTCAGATTTAAGGGCCGGCCCGTGGCTCACTCAGGAGTGTGTGGTGCTGATAACACCAAGGCCCCAGGTTCGGATCCCATATAGGGATGGCCAGTTAGCTCACTGAATGAGCATGGTGCTTACAACACAAAGTCAAGGGTTAAGATCCCCTTACTGGTCATCTTTAAAAAATAAATAAATAAACAGATTTTACCAGTTCTTTAGCATTGTTAAACACTTATGTTTGTTTTGTGAAACAGTGTCTGAATTGACAGTGAATTATCTTTATTAATATCCAAACAAACGAGGAGTAAAAGGATGGAAAAAGATTTACGAGCTGGAGTAGCTATTCTTATATCTGATAAAATAGACTTTAAAAACCATAAAAAGACACAATGAGGGACGCTACATAATGATAAAAGGTTTGATCCATCAAGAAGACATAACAATCATAAATATATACACACCCAATGTTGGAGCAGCCAGATTTATAAAACAAACTCTATTAGACCTAAAGAAGGAAATAGACACTAATACCATAATAGCAGGGGACCTGAACACCCCACTGTCAATATTGGACAGATCATCTAGGCAAAGAATCAGCAGAGAAACACAAGATCTAAACAATACTCTAGACCAATTGGACTTGGCAGATATCTACAGAACATTCCATCCAACAACCTCAGAATATTCATTCATCTCATCAGCACATGGATCATTCTCCAGGATAGATCACATATTAGGTCACAAATCAAGTCTCAACAAATTAAAAAAAAATGGAATTATCCCATGTGTTTTCTCAGACCACAATGGATTAAAACTAGAAATTAATAACAAACGAAATTCTGGAAATTGTACAAACACATGGAAATTAAACAGCATTCTACTTAATGACATATGGGTCCAAGAAGAAATCAAGCAGGAAATCAAAACATTTATTGAAACTAATGAAAATAATGATACATCATACCAAAACCTGTGGGATACTGCAAAAGCAGTATTAAGGGGGAAATTTATTGCATTAAATGCTCACCTCAGAAGAATGGAAAGATGGCAACTGAACAACCTAACACTTCACCTTAAAGAACTAGAAAAACAAGAACAATCCAAACCTAAAGTTAGCAGTTGGAAAGAAATCATTAAGATCAGAGCAGAACTTAATGAAATTGAAAACCAAAAAACAATACAAAAATCAATGAATCAGAAAGTTGGTGTTTTGAAAAGATAAATAAAATTGACAAACCATTAGTATGGCTAACAAAAAGAAGAAGAGAGAAGATTCAAATAACAAAAATTAGAAATGAAAAAGGTGTTATTACAACTGATTCATCTGAAATACAAGGAATCATTCGAGTTATAAACAACTATGTGCCAACAAATTTGAAAATCTGGAGGAAATGGATAAATTTCTGGACACACAAGCTCCCAAAACTGAGCCATGAAGATGTAGAAAATCTGAACAGACCAATAACAATAAAGGAGATGGAAGCTGTTATCAGAAGGCTCCCAACAAAGAAAGCTCAGGACTGGATGGGTTTGCTGCAGAATTCTACCAAACCTTCAAAGAGGAATTGACACCAATTTTTACAAACTATTCCAAAAGATTGAAACAGACGCAGATCTCCCAAACTCATTCTATGAAGCAGACATCATCTTGATACCAAAACCAGGTAGAGATACAACCAAAAAAGAAAACTACAGGCCAATATCCTTGATGAATATCGATGCAAAAATCCTCACTAAAATACTAGCAAACAGAATACAGCAACACATACATAAAATTATTCACCACGAGCAAGTGGGATTCATCCTAGGGATGCAAGGTTGGTTCAACATACGCATATCAATAAATGTGATACGTCATATTAATAAAGTCAAACACAAGGACCATATGATCATCTCTATAGATGCTGAAAAAGCATTTGATAAAATTCAGCACTCATTCATGACAAAGACCCTCTATAAGTTAGGTATAGAGGGAGAGTATCTCAACATAATTAAAGCCGTATATGATAAACCCACTGCCAATATCATCCTGAATGTGGAAAAGCTGAAAGCTTTTCCTTTAAGAACAAGAACTAGACAGGGATGCCCACTCTCACCACGCCTATTCAACATAGTGTTGGAAGTACTAGCCAGAGCAATCAGAGAAGAGAAGGAAATAAAGGGCCTCCAGATTGGAAAAGATGAAGTCAAACTGTCCCTGTTTGCAGATGACATGATCCTATATATAGAACAGACTAAAACCTCTCCAAAAAAACTCTAGGAGTTGATAAATGATTTCAGCAAAGTAGCAGGGTACAAAATCAACACACAAAAATCAGTAGCATTTCTTTTCTCCAATAGTGAACATTCAGAAAGGGAAATCAAGAAAGCTTGCCCATTTACAATAGCCACCGAAATAATAAAATACTTAGGAATTGAGTTAACCAAGGATGTGAAAAATCTCCATAATGAGAATTACAAATCACTGCTGAGAGAAATTAGGACACAAGAAGATGGAAAGATATCCCATGCTCTTGGATTGGAAGAATCAACATAGTGAAAATGTCCATACTACCCAAAGTGATATACAAATTCAGTGTAATCCCCATCAAAATTCCAATGACATTTTTCTCAGAAATGGAAAGAACTATCCAGACATTTATATGGAATAACAAAAGACCACGCATAGCCAAAGCAACGCTGAGCAAAAAAAATAAAGCTGTAGGCGTAACACTACCTGACTTTATACTACAAACCTGTAATAACCAAAACAGTATGGTACTGGCATAAAAACAGACACACTGATCAATAGAATAGAATAGAGAATCCAGAAATCAACTCACACACCTACAGCCATCTGATCTTTGACAAAGGCACCAAGCCTATACACTGGGGAAGAGACTGCCTCTTTAGCAAATGGTGCTGGGAGAACTGGATATCAATATGCAGGAGAATGAAACTAGACCTATCCCTTTCACCATACACTAAAGTCAACTCAAAATGGATTAAAGAATTAAATATACACCCTGAAACAATAAAACTTCTTAAAGAAAACATAGGAGAAACACTTCAGGAAGTAGGACTGGACAAAGACTTCATGAATAAGACCCCAAAAGCACGGGCAACCAAAGGAAAAGTAAACAAATGGGATTATATCAAACGAAAAAGCTTCTGCACAGCAACAGAAACAATTAACAGAGTTAAAAGACAACCAACAGAGTGGGAGAAAATATTTGCAAAATATGCATCTGACAAAGGATTAATATCCAGAATATACAAGGAACTCAGACAACTTTACAAGAGAAAAACAAGCAACCCAATTAAAAAAAGGGCAGAAGTGCTAAATAGGCATTTCTCCAAGGAAGATATATGAATGGCCAACAGACATGAAAAAATGCTCAACATCACTCAGCATTCGGGAAATGCAAATCAAAACCACACTGAGATACCATCTCCCCCCAGTTAGGATGGCTAAAATCCAAAACACTGAACGATAAATGCTGGCGAGGTTGTGGAGGAAAAAGTACTCTCATACATTGTTGGTGGGACTGTAAAATGGTTCAGCCTCTATGGAAAATGGTATGGAGGTTCCTCAAACAATTGCAGATAGATCTACCATATGACCCAGCTATCCCACTGCTGGGAATATACCCAGAAGAATGGAAATCATCAAGTCGAAGGTATACCTTTTCCCCAATGTTCATTGCAGCACTCTTTACAATAGCCAAGAGTTGGAACCAGCCCAAATGTCCATCATCAGATGAGTGGATACGGAAAATGTGGTACATCTACACAATGGAATACTACTCAGCTATAAAAAAGAATGAAATACTTCCATTTGCAATGACATGGATGGACCTAGAGAGAATTATATTAAGTGAAACAAATCAGGCACAGAAAGAGAAATATCACATGTTCTCACTTATTGGTGGGAGCTAAAAATAAATAAATAAATACAAACACAGAAAAAACCAAAACAGAAATAAAAAATATCCAAACAGAATTAGCCACAACTCTTATAAACTTCCACTTTAAAAATGCATAAGTATTTCTTCGTCCTCTACTATGGCCTCTTACGAATGCAGATTCTGTTTTCTTTAGTACCGTCCTGCATGTTACTTGGATTACTGAGGAATACTTTTCCATGTAGCGAGAGGTTGAGAAACAGTTTCATTATTTCAAAACACTCATAAATTTTTGTCTTTAATAATAGTCTAAAGGCTAGTAATGTTATCACATTTCTGTATCTATATGGCATCTGGATTGTTAGAAGTTGGGATGATTTTCATGTGCTTTTAGTTGGCTGATACTATTTCATTGCCACCTAAAATAAGTATCAGTAATTAAAAAAATACTCTGTGATCATTGTATGTTATAAAGAACAAGAATGACTCTGCAAGGGATTACTCAGGCCAAGGATATTTTATGAATAGAAATTTACCATTAGAAATAAAAATTTTCGTGTGATCAATATCATGATATTTTTAAAAACAGGACTGCTTTAGAAATTATTGGAGTTTTCTTTTTCTCTGTAGCATTTTCACTGAATTATGATATATGCAGATTTCTTTGATTTTAAGTCTTTATTTAAAACTTTTCCAAATTTGAGATGGTTTTTTAAAAAACCTCCCTTTCTCGTGTTTTCCAATGTCATTTTCCCCAAGATGTTAAAGACTTAGTATTATGGAATTGTAATATTGAAGGCAATATTTATTATTCTTAAGACATGAGAACCATTTTAATAATTTAAAAGCTAATATTGACCTTTTTAGCATGCGTTTCTGACGTCTTCTGCTTGCTACTTGTAAGAGTCTTTTGATAGTGCTTTTGTTGCATAATGTGTCCAAGAATTTGGGCTGTGTGTCACTGTGAATTCATTCCTAACAGAATAGCCACTCTAGACTCAGAGATTTGTCCAGGTAAGGTCATCCAGCTCAGTATGTCTACAGTTGTATGAGAGTCCACTTGCTTAAATATAGTCTTTCCAGGTGGCTTATAATTGGTTTACCCCATTGGGCTGCTTTCGTTTTGGATAGTAGAAGTTGGGGAGGATGAAGGAAGTACAAAGGCTTGAATTTGGCAGTCTCTTTACCGGATATCTATTTTAACCCCTGCTGTAGTTAATTTACATAAAGCCCAGCAGTGTGTGAATTTTTCTAAATTTAAGGTTTATTCTTATTACCATAGGGATAAGAATGTCAGCACTTATTGAATTGATAGTCTTGCTCTTCTGTGTCTGGACCTCCTGGCAGCTTATAGTTCCGTTTCCTTTGGATAACAGGATACAGCTGGTGGCAAAACTCTTACCTGTGGAATGGCAATTGGGGGTTTTCTTCTCCATACAGATCTTGCAAAGCAGTAGAAACCATTTTTGCAGGAAACCACAAGCCTGTGTTAAACACGAAAAGAGAATTGAAATAACATGTGCATGTGTTCCTCTTCCCAGAGGTATTAACCATCATGTAAGAGCCTTAGTATAGTGTTAAGCACCTCTTTGCCCTCCCCCGGGCTTTGATGTTGTCCAGTTAGATGATGCTGAATTCCCGTAGTCTTCGCCCTTTAAACTCTAGCAGATTAAGCTAATTGCTTCAGGCTGGACGTCTTACCACTTGGCAGGACCCATACTGTTTTTAATGAGCCGTAAGATTAACCTTCTGGGATGAGACTGAGTTTAGATATTTTCACTTTGATGGGTTGATTTTTGTACTTATGTATGTACTTACAGCTGTGGATCCCTTGCCATCAAACTATGGTGCAGAAAAGCTGCTGATTAATTTCTCTGTCTCTGATGTTCATGTCGAGCAAGTATTTCTTTAGTATTTATTGGGGGCTCAGCACTGTGCCTGATGCTGTGGCTTGAGTTGTGGTGGTGTGAAGGAGTGCTTCAGAAGACATCTACATTGTGGTAGACTAGAATAAATAAGTTGGGGAGAGAAGGGAAGCATAGAAATAAGAGAATAAATACAAGACTGTCTGTGACTTATTACTGACTGTGTGGGTTAGATCATCAGCAGTAATTCTGTTATCAAAATCAGCCAGGGTAGAGGGCATTATCATGAGGAAAGGCATGAGGACTGTACTGAACATGGTACATGCAGGTGGTGTGTGCAGGGACTGGATAGAAGGTGTGGGGAGGGGAGGAAGGGAGTGCTGAATAAGGCTGCATAGGTAATGGGGGACTTGGAACACTATTCGGAGGGACCAGAGGGGCAGTATGGGGAGCGTGGATGTCTTCTGAGAGCTCACCAACAATAAATGGTATATTTAATAGAACACTTTATCTGCTGGGGTCTACATTTCTCTCAGCAATACCCTTTATTTAAAATTAGGGATCAGCACAGTGATTAGGATGGTCCAAGAGATTTGGGAGTTGAATGGGATGTGAGATTAATGCTGAGATGGCTATCACATAATTTATACCAGACAGAACAGAAACTTAATTTACTGAGTATTTTCTTATTGCCTACCTCTGTGTTGAACATTTTACATGCTTCTTTTATTCTGTTTATACCCATTTTTATAGGTGAAGAAAATAAAGTTTGTCAGTTAAGTAACTTGTCCAAAATAATCTAGCAAGTGCCAGAGTTAAAACTCAAATCCAATTCTGTTTGTCTTCATCTCTGAATTATATTGCTATTCTCATTTTTATCTTTACATTCTTCTATTAGGGTTTGTTAAAGAATTCTCAAATGCCAGAAGGTTGTCTCCAGTCTAGATGAGGACTCTGCAGTTATTTCTTCCTTTAGTATCTTTATTGTTCATCAAAGCGGCTTATTGATAGTTTGTGTAAAATAAATATATTTAATCTTTTACAAGGGATATGTAGTGAGCTTAATTGCTGTGCTGACCATGTGTGTGTGTGGATTCAGTGTTTAGGCTTCTGGGCCCCAGGGTGCAGGGTTCTGCCTAGGAGATTAGAAGCTCTAGAAAACTAAGATGAGTTAAAAGTGTCCCCCAAACTGCGGTTACATTTTATTTTTATACTTTTCTCTCTCTCTCGAGTCATGGCAGGTTACTAAGTACCATGTCCTAGAACTCCCTAAAGAAAAGGTGCTGTTACTCTGAAAGAACCTTTCTAAAAGATTGTTCCTGTGTAGGCAGAGAGGGTGCTATGGAATGAAAATAGCGTTTTAGGAAAGTTGAGTCAGAGGTGCAAGTGGAGCACGCAGAGATTTTCTCAGGGTGATAAGGCCCTGGCGCTCAAGTCTGCAAGTAGAGGCAGATAAACTGGCAGTGATACTTCCTTGGGGAAGAAGGATGATCTAGGCTGCTTCCAAGACTTCCTTCTAGTTATAAGGTCTTAATGACTAATGGGACTTGGCTAGGGATTGGGATGAGGACTCCAGTACCTGTGCAAATTGATTGGGAAGCCACCTGTTGCTTGCTGCACCTCAGGCTGTGTTGGGGTCTGACCTGGCCTTATTGGTTGTGGCCCACAGCAGATACTTGCTCTGTCTGGGTTTGAGTTTAGGTTACATGATTACAAACTTCTTCTAGTGCTACTTTTTGTGAATCTCTGAACCTGCAGTTGTGAATGAACAGAAATTTGAGCTGAGATTAAAAAAAAAGAAAAAGGAAGAGAAAAAAGAAAAGAATTTTTTGATGCCATTGCCATTGTATGGTTATGATTTATTTGCCATGTGACCATTTCTATATTTTCTCCTCTTTCCCTTCCTTTGTTTCTAAGGCTAGGCACCTTTGAGCTCCGTGAATTGATATGAGTGCCTCTCCCAACTCCTTTCCCATCATCCCCTGCTTGTACTTTTCGGTCATCTGTATAGTTCGCAACAGCTCACTGTGCTGTCATGTCTTGCACATGCTGTTCCTTCTGCACTGTGCTTCTTCTTTGTCCACTTGGTGAGACTTGCCTCATGGTCTGGGCCATCCACCTTTTAGACAGTTTATTGTTCCTTCCTGGTCCTTGTAACTTTTTTATTATTGTACTTATCATACTGTAATGTAATATCTGTTTACATTTATATGTCCTTTTCTAAACTGATAGGGGCGATATATTATTTATCTTTAAAGGTCAATATCTAGGTTAGTACATGGAATATTGTAGGAGCTCGGAAATATGAATCTTCACATGCCAAGCACATATTATAAACATATGTAAAGAAAAGGAGGCCCTAGCACTGAAGAGAATATCATGTGCTTTCCCATGTTAATTCCAAAGTAAACTCTAACCTGAGTATATGAAAATCACAGTTCTGATTCTTTAAAATTGAATTTAATTTCTTTAGCTGTTTTAAATTAATTTATTATTTGTAGTTGTGGTAAGAGTTCAGATTTTTTTAATTGCATGATAATTACTTTGAGAGTGTGTGTGCGTGGGTGTGTTTGCTTGCCCTAAACTCAGGCTCATTCTTCCTATTGGGTAATTCATTACTGATAGAGTAAATTAAATGAGTGAATGTGGGTGTTAGTGTTTTTTGTTGTTTTGGTTATTGTTTTAATTTGCTATGTTCTTCTGTTCACTGTTGAGTATTATCCTGTGTTGGACTCTTCATGTCCTTTGTGTCCTACCTGCCTCGCCCTCCATTTGTGATCAGTTGATTGGTGCTGTGCTTTTCTTCTTGGGAGCTAGTAAATATGTAGCCTGTAATAGTTGGACAGAGCAAGGCTCAACTGTGCCATATGAAAATCAGAAACATGCTAGGGTCTCAACATCATTGTTTCCCAAAATGTGGGCCATGATTCCAGAGCAGAAACATTTCCTAACTTGTATGCTGTGGTGATGATGGGGACAAGAATCTGTAATATTTAACAAGGCCTTCGGCTAATACTCACATGCACTGAGGTTTAGGAATCCACTGATTAAAGCTAACTGCTCAATTATTAATGAATGCAGCTGTAAACAGAAGTAAAGCATTCAGGAAGTAAGGCGTCCTCAGTCCCTTATTCAGGAGATATATTTGGTACATGTAGTATTTTATTTATTTTTGTAGAGTTTGGCATCTTTAACAGGAAAAGCCTATTTACTCTTTGTACCCTGCATCTTTTTCTCTTGTTCAGAATTCCCTGCTCCCACCTTCAGCATCCTCAACCAGTGCAAAACATGTTTATAGCCACCAGCCCAGATGCCTTATGAATGAAGGAAAGAGTCTTTGGATCCTGTTATTTTCCTTAAGGAATTGCTGACATTGACTCTTTTACAAGAATCCAGAGCATGGATTGTCATTTCCACATTAATCCTCACTCTAAATGTTTGTGGGTTTTGAAGGGTTGTCTGTAGCCCAGTCTTAACAGGGTCCCCCTAGCCATGGAAATTCATTTGAAGCACAATTCTGCCATGGAAATACCTTGCAGGTAAAAATCCTCTATTTATAATTGGCTGAGTCTCAAGCAGCTGCCCTCCCCCTATTGGGTCTGGGGACAGATGTGGAAGGGAGGGAGTGGTGATCATCTTTTTTGTGGAATTGGAAGCTTCCCTGTGGTGAATGACAAAACCATGCCAATTGAAGTGATAGGTTTGTGAGACCTGGACAGCTGCTCCTTAGGAAATGAGGTGAGATCACCAAGCTAACAAGTGCAAAAGAGTTAGCAGTTTGTATTATAATTACCTGATCTGATGTTGGGCTTGTGATCACCCCCCTACCCCCTTTATAGACATTTCATTAATGGTGGAGCACTGTTAAAGACTTTTCTAGTGTAATGTGTAGGTACAGCTAAAGCATAGTGAATTTGACTTATGTTAACATGCATGTGGGTTCGCATGTTCTCATTTTAACTGTCTTTCTTTTATCTGTTCTAGGGACCTTTAATAAAGATTGTAGATTTCTTCAGTTTACACATTTAGGAAACAACATATTTTTACTCATTTTTTAGTCAACTGTGATACATTGAATGACAGAGAACTTAAAACAGACGGGCTGTGTATGTCTTTTTCCCTGATTGTAGAATTAATATCTGTTCATTATTTGAATAGTTATGATTAAGAAACAGGTAATTTAGCAATGAAAATTCCCTGTAATCCCTAATTATGAAAATTTAACATTTTGGTATTTGTTCCCCCAGATTTCTTATCTACGGTTATTTTGTTATATTTTAGAGTTATAATTTACTCACCAACAATTTTAAGAAGTCACCTTTCTAGGCATCTCTGAGTACCTGAAGTCATTCATTTAGCCATTTATGTTTATCAGAGTGTCTTACCTGGTTAGATTCCATTGAGACCCGAAACTCTGTGAGAGGAAGCAGCAGTGGCTCTACTATGTGTCTGGTAGTGTGCTTAAATGCTTTACCTGGATTATCTCTTTTAATTCTTCCACCAACCCATAGTATAGGCAGGAATTATTGTGCTGTTTCTACAGGTAAGGAGACTGAGTCAGATAAATTAAATGACTTGCTGAAGATCATACAGTTAATTTGCAGAGGATTTGGGATTTAATTTGATTCCTTCTCTAGAGAATAATGTGCAGCACCCTTTGACTTTGCTGTATTATGTATTGGTTTTTTTTTTTAAGCTAAAAACATCTTTGACACATACAAAGCTATTGAAAGGAGACATACTTCTTTGGCTTATTAAGACGTATTTGGTTAGTTTTTGAATAAGGGTTGGCTAGTCACTGTGACACTTTGATACTGTGTGTGGCCTGCTGACTGAGTCTAGCATGCTGCCTCTTTTTGTAAATAAAGTTTTACTGGAACGTAACCACACCCATTTATTTACATGTTATTAACAGAGACGATGTGACCTGCAAAGCCTAAAATATTTGTGATCTGGCCATTTGCAGAAACTGCTGACCACTGCCGTGGACACCAGTTTTAAATTAGGTGTAATCTTTTCTATAGCTTCTAAGGTTTTGCATTCTTTTGCTCAGGCACTTTAATTGGTGGGAGTAATTTCTGTCCCCTACTTCCCCCAAATCAGTCATACAGCCATATCAGTCTTCATGTCGGAGTTTCTTTGTGGTCCTGAATAATGATTGAGTTTCTTCATAGTCCTTTGCAGGCTGCATGAATTTCAAAAATTCCAAAACTTTTGCTTTTGCTAATCTTTATAAGCGTTGTTGGTACATTCCGATGATGTTGTCTGCACTGCACCCTGTGAACGAAAGACTGATGATAGTTTATGTTAAAGTGCAGGAAGGAGATTATAGCCACAATCTTTGTTTCTCTAGTCAACAACACTGTAAAAGACTTGTGTGTGGGGGCATTGAGGGAGAATATTAATTTAGATAATTGAGACACTTGCATTAAAATTGGGTGAGTCTTGTTTTAACATAAAGTGAGTGTGTCACTTTTATACACCAGTAAACTATTTTCTTTTATCATTATAAAATACAGTGGAAAATGTAGAAAGACTAAAAATACTTAATTCATGCCCCTCAAATTTGTGACTCCTTATAGCTGTAATTGGTTTTACTACTTAGTGGGGGATTTCATAAACATACTTAAAACCACGTGATTTAGGTCTCTGAATTTTGATATTTCCTCTTCTTCATAGTATTTCAGATACTAGCCCACTTTTACAGTCCCATTGTGTCTGTCATGTATTGTCCATGTGTTACATGAAAGCAGCCCCGATCAACTTGTGAATTTGCTCAAAGTCATTCACTGGTTACTGGGTAAGGAAATTGTAGGGTTTTTCTTTCTTAAAATTTCTTGGTGAAATCATTGGATGAACATAATGTGTTTCTTTAATTTTTATTTTGGGAAGGCTTGATCAAAAAAAAAATCTGTTGACAAAACAAGGACTGTCAATTGCACTTGGACTTGGAATATAGTTTTGGTTTTTACTCTGAGCAAAAGACAGAACACAGTTCTCAAGTAAAGTAAGTTTGTTTAAATGTGTAAAATAAGTTAATGCATTATATGTAGCAAGATTTTGCATTGGAACCCTGAGTTCTCAATTTGGGGACTGGTTTCTTAATTTCTTTTATTTTTGGGTAAATAGTACCTTCTTAGGGAGGCCTTCCCTCAGCACCCTGTTTAAAAGGGTATCCTCCTCATTTGTTATTCCCTCTTTTCTGTTTTATTTTTCTCTGTAGAACTTATTACTATCTGAAAACCATTTATTTTAATGTTTATCTGTGTTAATCCTATAATAAGATCT
Organism: Cynocephalus volans; assembly: GCF_027409185.1. NCBI lineage: Eukaryota > Metazoa > Chordata > Mammalia > Dermoptera > Cynocephalidae > Cynocephalus > Cynocephalus volans. The sequence continues at coordinate 52,233,164 of NC_084462.1, forward strand.
ATGAAGGTAGTGATTCTCATCTTTTGCTCCTTCTGTACCCTCAGAGCCTTGAGTAATATGGTGCTGCTCATTGTAGTTGTGCAGTGATAGTTAAATTAACAAAGTCAGGGAGAGTTTGTAGAATGAGGGCTTAGAGGTAGGGCAAGTCAGTTTTTATATTTACAGTCGTTAGCAGGAGATCCTCTTATGATGTGGGAGGAAAAGCATGTGTTTTGATGTCAGAGTGGGTTTGAATCTGGGCCCTCCCACTTACCTTTTGACCTTGGTGTTAAATAATTTAATCTTTGGCAGGCTCGATTTTTTTCTATCAACGAAATGGCATCTCTTTTATGGGGATTAAACACAATAACAAATATAAATCTGTAGTTTTCTTTTTCCCATGTGTTATCACTGAAGAAGCCTAAAAGCTATCTGAATTTACTAACCCGTTTCTGGAACCTTCTGGGGTCATTACTTTGATTACTTTTGACAGATATATTCTTTTCAGCAGCCTGTGTTACCAGCACAACAATGACCTGTCCCTTTGACCAGTGTGGGAGGATAGCCGCTTTGTCATCCCTCTTTAATCCTTGTATCAGAACAACTTGAATGGGTTCTAGCTTTGAAATATGTTTAGATGAATTCATAATTTCGAACAGTTCAGATGGCATCAGCCCTTCCTTAGAGCCGTCTGAGTTTCACCATCTCTCATTCAAATACAGTGGGAGCCACTCAGGCAAATAGCTGTTTGTGGTCCTTATGCAGTCATTCTAAATTTCTTGGCAAATCACAAAACATCAGAGGGCTGCTAAATTACTAGTTTGTCTCCATAGATTCTCCAGTCCTTATGAATTACCAAAGTGTTAATCCCTGTATCAGTTTCACTGATGTTTCTTCTGCTTGGGAGGCAGGAAGACTTCAGAAATTAGTTAAGGCAGATTGGTTCATAAATTTATAGATTCTTTCAATCCCATGTCCCAGGCAAGTCTGAACAGGACTGGAAAGCTGATTAAAAAGCCAGTGAGCACAGTGAGCTTAATTTCAAATTAAATGGATATTTAATACAGTGAGAAACTACTCAAGCCTTTCACCCTTTCTTTTTCATCTATGCTTGCTGTTTGAATATTATGGGCTTGAAATCTATTTTTCTACTAAAAGAGTTGATTATTGCTGCATTTCTCAAGCTTGGTTTTCAGTGTGGATTTCTGCAGGTGATTTTAGCACCTAAGAGTACAAAGTCACTAAATGAAGGCAGACAGGAAGGAAAGAGTGCCCTGAGCTAGGTGGTCTGTTACAGTGTGTGGAGTGGACCAGAGAATGAATGGGGAAGGACATGGAGATGGTTCATTGAATGTGGGGGAGCCACCTGCTTGTCAGCTTCCTACTGCCTTTGTCTAGCAGAATACATTGAAGCCTGTGGCCTGCAACTAGTTGGACATGATTGGGTTTAGGAGACTGGTTATAAGTGTATGTTAACTGTTTTGGGGGGTGAGTGTTGATTTCAGACATATAGAGCTTGATCTGTAGCAGATCTGTGAGGATGTTAATATTGAGAGGGTTCTGTTATTTAAGTTATGCATGGCTGCTGAGACATTGCTTTTTATTCGAAATATTTGGCCATTGATAACCTCCAGTTTATGTTGTTTGGATTTCAATTCATTGTTAGTGAGGTTTTTGCAATCTGGTAAAACACGAAGTATGGGATTTTATCTGTGTTTTGCCTGTCTGAATGACATTTCTGTGCTATTCCTATTGCTGATTAGTATGTACTTTAACTTATTATGAGTAAGAAACTTCCCCAGATCAAATTGTAATAAAGTACTTGGGTCTGCTTCTCTGACTCTTAAGAGGATGAAATGTGCTTATACTCAAATTCAGGGTATTTAGCAAACGCTTGCCCTTCTGAAGTCCAGATTCTGGACTATTCTGGATTATTTTTTGGCCTAGATGTAGGCCTGGTCAAATCATCAAGTTAAACTTAAGAACATGCTAGTCTTAATATTCCGGAATGTATCATACAATCCAGGAAGACTTCTCTAAGGTTCTTCATAAGATTTTTGTGAGAATTCATTTAGTGAAAGTAACAACGAGGGAATTCAGCTGTTAATTTTGAGGAGGGTCATGACTTTCAGTTGTTAGAGGCAAGCTGTAGCCTGTCTTCTTTGAGCGAGGTATATAGTAAGGAAGAGAGCTCTAGTGGTCCTCTGCCACACCCCTTCCTCCCAAGCTGCCCAGTGAAACTGGGGGGAGTCCCTGGGTAAGCAGCATTTTCTAAGTTTGGAAGTTTATGTTAAAGTGTAACTGAACACACAGTGATTTTGCTTTGGTAATTGCTTTAAATATCCTGTGGGTTGTTGAAACTTCTGTGACAGTGAAACCTTTTGTGTTTATTTTTCAATTGAAAAAATCTTTCTCTCCTCTTTTAAAGATTACATCTGGGATACAAGGAATTCTGCAATTCCTTACCTTCCTTCCCAAACCTATTACGAAAGCTGGACATGCAGTAATTGCAGACTTTGGATTGTACTTATAGAACTGTGCTTGACATCTAATACTTTAGGTGGTTTTTGTATTTTTGATGACAACTTCTAATTTTATTTTCATTAATTTCTTCTATATCTATTTCAGTATCCTGGGTCATGAAACTTAATCCACAGCAAGCTCCGTTATATGTGAGTAAATGATGAGATTTCTTTTTATTTTATACTTTTCTATGTTGTTTACTTGTTATAATAAATTCACACTGTCATGTAATAGAGATTATCAAAGAAAATTTTAACCATCTACACAAATTTATTGGCTTAATACACTTCAGAAACTGAGTTTGATTTGGTAAAATACTAAATGACTGATACGTGGAACTAAACTGAGAACAAATAATACTTGTAAAACTTGTGAGGTGATCTAGTTGGGATGATAGGATGCACATATGACACAGTTAAATTGCACTGCAGAGTGGTTCTGTGGCTTCTTATTTTAACTGTACTGTGTACTTCTGTAAAAGTAGTGTGATCTTCCTGTTGCTGTTGTGAGTTATCCTGTGTTGCAACTAGGTGGTGGTCTGTCATTGGCAAGAGTGCTGTTTACTTTAGGACTCTAGGTGAAAGCTGATACATCATACCCCTAAAGTGAGGGAATTATAATGTGAAATGGATAAATGCTTGAATCAAGGCTGGACAAGCATTTAAGTGAATCAAATAAGTGATTTCTTATTATATATTGTTGTGGGAGTGAATTAATTGAATTGCAATGGTGGAAGTTGCCTTTTCTGATAAGGAGCCAGCTTAGAGTTATGTACAGTTAGAGTTGAGAGAGGCCAGTGGATGTTGGGTTGCTATGGTCCGGAGAGGGTGAGAAAAATTTCTTTGTGAGAGGACTTGAGTCAGGCCTTAAAGAACAAGGACAGGGATGGGAGGCAGTGAGTATGGTTTTCAGTGAGTGGTAGGAGGATGGGCAATGGAAACTCTGGCCCAGCTGAATTTGTGTTGGACGATAATGGGAGATAAGTCTAAAAAGATGGTTGTATCTCAATTGTGAAGGAAGACAAAGGTGCTGGTATTTTGTTTTGTGATCACTGAGGAGCCATTGATGGCATTTATTTTAAAGCTGCTGTTCATTTTATGTATTTATTTATTTTAAATCATGCTGTGTTAGTAAGTCATTTACCTTTCCAGCATAGGACATTCATGTGATAACTCTTCTGCATAGTTGATTTTTATGTTAAATGTAACATATAAAGAAAAATTTGTGTTCTTAGAAGACATTTTATGTACTTATTTTCTTTCTGGACTACTTGGAGATAATTTATGTTCACCAGTGAAACCCACATGTAAACTATGTACCTTGGATTTTTAAAAAACAACTTTATTGAGACATAATTCGTATAACATAAAAATCTCCCTTTAAAGTATATGATTCAGTGATTTCTAGTATTTTTACAGTTGTGTGATCATCACCTTATCTAAGTTCAGAGCATTTCCATCACCCCAAAAAGAAACACCATACCCATTAGTAGTTACTCACCATTCCCTGCTCCTCCCATGCCATATTAGCCACTTATCTACTTTCTGTCTTTATTGATTTACCTACTCTGGAAATTTAAGGTATATGTAATTGTTAACTATATGGCCTTCTGTGAATGCCTTCTTTCATTTAGCATGTTTTCAAGGTTTATCCATTTTAGAGTATTTATCAGCACTTTGTTCCTTTTTATTGATGAATAATATTCCACAATACCACATTTTATATATCCATTCATCAGTTGGTGGACATTTGAGTTGGTTCCATTTTTTGGCTATTATGAATAGTGTTGCTATGAACGGCAAGTTTTTAGGTAGACATATGTTTTCATTTCTCTTGAGTATATACCTCAATAGAATTGCTTGGTCATGTAACTCTATTTTTAACATTTTGAGAAATTGCCAAACTGTTTTCCACAGTGGCCGCATCATTTTACATTTTTACCAGCAATGTATGAGGGTTTCAATTTCTCTATATCCTTGTCAGCACTTGTTATTACCTGAATTTTTGATTGTAGCCATTCTAGTGGGTGTGAAGTGATACCTCATGATGGTTTTGATTTGCATTTACCAAATGAGTGTTGGTTTTGAGCATCTTTTCATTGCTTATTGGCCATTTAAATGTCTTTGAAGAAGTGTCTATTCAGATTTCTTGCCCATTTTAAAAAATTAGGTTATTTGTCTTATTATTGAGATGTAAGGGTTTTTGTATATTCCGAATACAAGTTCCTTATCAGATATGTGATTTGTAAAAACTTCTTCCCATTCTGTGGGCTGTCATTTCACTTTCTGGATGGTATCCTTTGAAGCAAAAAATTTTTCAGTTTTGGTAATGTCCAGTTTATTATTTGTTTTCTTGCTTGTACTTTTGGTGTTACATCTAAGAATAATTCTTTACCTAGCCCAAGGTCACAGAAATTTACTCCTATATTTTCAATTAGAAATTTTATGGTTTTAGCTCTTACATTTAGGTATACAGTTCTAGTGTTAATTTTTTGTGTATGTTGTAAGGGAGTAGGGGTCCAGCTTTATTCTTTTGCATGTGGATATCTAGTTCCATCATCATTTGTTGAAAAGATAGTCTTTCCCCATTGAATTGTCCTGGGCACCCTTGTTGAAGGTCAGTGGATCAAATGTGAGGAATTATTTCTGGGCTGTCAATTCTGTTCCTTTCAATTTAGTTATCTTTGATTTCTTCCAACAATGTGTTATAGCTTTCAATGTATAAGCCTTTTACTTTTGTGAAATTTATTACTGAGTATTTTATTCATTTTGATGTTAATAAGTGATTTTGTTTTCTTAATTTTATTTTTGGATTGTTCATTGTTAGTGTATAGAAATGATTGATTTTTGTATATTGATTTTGTAAACTACAGCCTTGCTGATAAACCTAGCTTGTTTGTTTCCTAGTAGTTTTTACTGAATTCCCTGGGATTTTCTATATACAAGATCATGTCACCTGAAAATGGATATAGTTTCTTCCTTTCCAGTCTAGATGTCTTTCATTTCTTTTTCTTTCCTAATTGCCCTGGGTAAAATCTCTAGTACAATGTCAAATAGAAGTGGTGAGAGCAGACATCCTTGTCTTGTTGCAGATCTTAAAGAGAAAGAGTTTCTCTTTAAGATTTAAATTTAAGACAAATTAATTTTAATTAAAGATTTAAATTATGAATTAGGTTTTAGGTTTAAGATTTCACCATTAAGTATGATGTTGTTAGCTGTGGGTTTTTCATAGGTGCTCTTTGTCAGGTTGAGGAAGTTCCTTTTTATTCCAAGTTTGAATATTTTTATCATGAAATGGTGTTGGATTTTGTCAAATGTTTTTTTCTACGTCTGTTGAGATGATCATGTTTTTTTTCTTTCATTCCATCAAGTGAAAAGTTACATTGATTGAATTTTGAATGTTAAGCCAACCTTGCGTTCCTGGGATAAATGCCATTTGGTCATGGTGTTTGATCCTTTTTACATGTTGCTAGTATTTTGTTGAGGATTTTTATATACGAGGGTACTTCAGAAAGTTTGTGGAAGAATAGAATTAAAATGTAATATGAATCTTTCCATGAACTTTTTGAATTATCCTCATATTCTATAGTTTTCTTATGATGTCCTTCTTTGGTTTTGGCCATTGAAGGTTTTTGATTAGGGGGCTGATGTAACTAAGTAGTTGTGGTAGGCAGAAAGAGGCTCCCCAAATATGTCCATGCCTTAATCCCTAGAACCTGTGAATATTTACCTTGTATGGCGAAAAGAACTTCCCAGATGTGATTAAATTAATATCTTGAGATGGGAGATTTTCCTGAATTATCTGGGTGGCCCAGTGTAATCACAGGGGTCCATAAGCAAGGGAGGTTGTCAGGAGAGTCAGGGGGTAGAGTCAGAATGCTATGCTGCTGGTTTTGAAGATGGAAGAGGGGTCCATGAGCCAAGGAATGAGGCTCTAGAAGGTGGAGAAAGCAAAGGAACACTTTCTGTCCCTAGAGCCTCTAGTAGGAAAGCAACCCTGCTAATTCCTTGATTTTAACCAAGTGAAAGTCATCTCAGACTTCTGACCTCCAGACTGAAAGACAATAAATTTGTGTTTTTTTAAGTCACTGGGTTTGTGATATAATAACTTGTAACAGCAGTAAAGAACCAATATAGTAATAGTTTGGGAAAATTAATTGGTGGTAGTATGAAGGATAGTTGGGAAATAGAGGGTAAAGGCAAAGAGATCAGTTAGTGGCTCTCTGATTTTGCCATCATGGAGTCTGAGAACTTTAGAGTTAATAAAGATCTTAGATATTATCTGCTTCAGCCTCTGCATTTTAGACATGAGAAAATGAGGTCTGAAGATGTTGTGATAAGGTGGCACAGCTAATTGGTGGTAAAATTGTGATTGGATCCTGTGTCTTCTGGGCTTAGTCATAGAAACCGCTGTAAACCTTGTTAAGCTTTAAAAAGTTTCGTTCCGTTAGGGAAGCAAGGCTAAGTTCTGAAGAATATTCTTAATAAAGTAAGTGCTTTGTGTATGGTTATATGTTTAATTTAATTGGGCAGGCTCTACTGAAGACTACTTTAAACTTCAGATTTCTAGTATGACTATCAGCAGTAATACTTATTGGGGCAATTTGTTTTTCTTTTCTTAAAAGGGGAATGACAGTGTATTTCATTCTCAGTAAACTGAGTTAAGTTGCAGGGATTTATTTGGTGAAGAAAAGTAGCTGTTACATGAAGTTTGTTGGACAGAGGGTCAGTTCTCTGCACCTAAAGAAATAATGAGCAAAAGCATAGAAAGATTGTGTTCAGACTTTTAGTTTATATTTGGGATCTGCTGAGGTGAGTATCATCAGCAGAAGAGAGAAAACTGTTACTAAATTAGGAAAAACACTGGATCCTCAGAAGAACTTTTAACTGTAAGTTAAGAAAAATAGACTAGATTCCAAATAAATCAGTCTTTGAGTAAAGATGCATCCAGAGTAAGTTGCAGTAGTTAAAAATATAAGAAAAGTTCCAAACTATATAGGTGGCAGTAATGCTGACTGTTTAAATGAGCTGTTTTAATGAATTATTTTTGATGAAGTGTTCACAATATCATGTGAACACTAGCCTGGAACTTCGGAGACCAGTAGCTGAATATGGCTATGCTTTGGTTTCCTTGTCTGTCGGCTCTGATTCCATAAATACAATCTTTGCGTTAGGCAGGCTGGTTATATCACTAGGTCAGGTCAGGCAGTACTCTCAGCCTCTACAAAAGGATTGGTTATTGCCAGATGAATTTATAGGAATTGGAGTTTTAGTTCCATTGGGTGGAGGTGATAAAAACTTTGACAGGTTTAGTAATCTCCTTTTCGGTTTGTGGGCCTTGATAGTTTAGTGAGTAAAAATGGAAAGGCAGTGGCAGATGCAAGAAATATTTTGAAAGAAACAGCAGGACCAAATGCTTTCTTAGATATGGGGAGTGAAAGAGAAGAATGAATGACAGTTGATTGAGAATTTGAGTGTCAGTGACAGCTGATGTCATTGTCAGATACAGAGAAGAGGTGATGAGCTTAAATGTGTTTGTTAAAGGGCACTTGGGTCTCCTGTTGATAGCACGAGATGTGGGCTTGGAACTATGGAGCAAGGAAGTTGATTTTGATGTAGGGAGAATTTGAGTTATCTCTAAGATACTGGGATTTATTCTAATTAGATCTGGCTCTGGGCAGACTGGATTCTTAGGTAATATAAATGGATATTCTTAAATCGAAGAGCATTTTTAAGCAGATTTGGAGCTCACTTATCAGAGGGCAGTACAGTAAAAAATTCTGCTGTGTTTTTATATTCTTTCAGTGGCTGAATTGCTTTTTGGGAGGAAAAACCAACATATTTTCAAAACTTTCTGCTACTAGTCCACTTGTCAATCTAAATAAGCTGTGTGTGATATAATTTGAGTAGTTCTTTTACTCTTTTTTTTCAGTGAATACGTAAGGGTATGTAACATTCATTTGCATCTCCTGTACCCATTCTAGAGGACACTCCTTAAAAACAAGATCTATTTGGATAGTACCTTATAGTTTAAGGAGCACAGTTGCACAGCTATGAGGGTTGAGGAAGCTCATTGTTACCCTCATCATACACAAGGAAACGTAAGCTCAAGATGGCTCATCGAGTAAGTTGCAAAGGTGGGACTTTACCCAGAAATTGTGACTCTCAAAGTCATTTTCTTTCTTCTATATACCAAGCTGCCTTAGTATGAATACTACATCCACAACTTTCCATAAAACACACAAATCTCACAGCACTTAATGTAACTGACTTGCATAAAGTCCTTTTTGTCAGTTATCCAAGTTTAATCTTCCATTTCACGTTTTTAAAATTTTAAAGCATTTTATTTGAAATCACTTTAAACTTACAGAAAACTTAAGAATACAATAGGTTTACTTCTGTTTATCTCTTATTATCATTCTCTGTATTATAGATATTTTTACTTTTTTGAGTCATTTGAAAATTGCAGACATTATACCCCATTCTCCCTAAATATTTCAGCATATATTTCCTAAGAACTAGGATATTCTTTTACATAACCACAGTATAATGAACAAAAACAGGAATTGCAATGTTGATGTATTACTCTTACATTGTGTAAGTCCATATCTAAATTTCTCTTAATTATTTCAGTAATGTTCTTTACATCATCTTCCTCCCTTTCCTCCCCAGTCTAGGATTTAATCCAGGATTATATGTTGTATTTATCTCTTTTTAGTCTCTTCATCAGGAGCAGTTCCTCTGCCTCTCTTTGTCTTTCATGATAACAACATTTCTGAAGAGTATAGGCCAGTTATTTTTGGGTTTATGTGATGCTTTTTTGTGATTTTGACAGTAATGCTACATGAATGATGTCTTTCTTGGTGTATCACGTTAGGAGAGCACATGATATAGAGATAGTCTTGTCCAGTTCTTGGAGATGTTAACTTTGATCTCTTGGTTAAGATGGTATTAAATTTACTTAATTTATCTGTTCTATAGGAACTGGGCATTCTAATAAGATGGTGTAATTGTTCATTTTCCCTCTCTAATGTCTCTGGATTGGAAGTATGTTTTGCATATTGAATTTTTCTAAAATGGGGGCACCCTTGTTCTCTGCAATGTGTGCCCTAAAATATAAGTAGAAGGGCTAATGTCAGCAGAGAGCTCATGAGTAACAAATTGCCTGAGGTTTAAACAGAACATTGTCTCCACCTTTGTGGACACACATGGTTTTATAACAAGTGTAATTCTCAAGTGAGCTGTAACAACCATATTTAATCTGGAACATAGTAGGCACTCAATAAACATTCAATTGAGTGAGTGAATGAAATACAATTTAGATAAGAGTATTAAAATTTTAGTGAAATTCATCTTTTTGATAGAACAACTCTTTTCTTAAAGTTGCTCATTTATATCCCAGGTTTGATTTATTAATTTACCCTGCATGGGCCCTGAATAATGAGTGATGATATCTTTGTGACTGAAGATGTTACTGATAAAGAAATGAATCTGATAAACATGTCTATTATGCATATGTGCCCTTCCTTACAATTGTGAGGAAATCCTTATAGTGTCCCTATGAAGTGTACCTCAGCATGTCTGGTAGAGTTTTATTCTAGAGATTTATTCTGTGAAATAACTTACATAGTTGAAAAACCTGTTGGAAATAGTGCCTATAATTCTTGAGTCCTGATTTGTTATCTTTAGTACTTATGGGACTTATGATTTGAGCCACCAGCAAACCACGTGACCATTAATATTTTTTATGAACATAGTACATGTTTCCTTTAGCTCTCAAGCTCTTCTCACTGTCAAGATGAAAAGCATTGCCTTTTCTCAGAAGGGGTAAGGGATGAGGGATGCTGTCACATAATAAAAGAAAAAGCCAAGCACATGAAGGAAAGGTTGATATTTATAAAACAACAGGCCGTGCCACCACCTCTATACACTAAGCACTACCAGACCTAGCAACCTAGCAACAGGACACTAGCAGCAGTAAATAAATCCTCCCCCAGACTAAACAGCTGAAAAGTAAAATTTTTAGACTTTTGAAGAAGGAGGTTTTTGGATGCCTCTTATCTCAGGCCCCATATTTATTCTGGAAAAGATCTGGCTAGGCCAAGCCTAAAGCACTGCAAGGTACAAGAGGACAATAGGTGTTAAGAATTAGGAGACCTGGATGAGTCCCCCACTTTATATGCCAAAGATAGTCACTTCCTCTGTCCTCTTAACACTTTACACTCAAGTGACTATCCCACAGTCAGCTCTACATGTGGGAATGGGCTTTGTGGGAGAGGTCAGGACTGTTGAAAAATCCGATGAGTCATAGCAATCATTGGTATCTTAGGGGTGGTTGAGCCCATTCTTCTGGAAGAGTGAGGAAACTGAGCTACAGAGAGATTGAGGGATTTGCCTGCAGTTTCACAGAGGGTTATGATAGATCTGTTCAGGTAGCAGAATCTTTAAATAATTAGCCTAGCCATCGTGAAAGAGGCAGGTTATTAGTTGGTTTGAATTTAAGACTGTAAGTAGATGAACAGAAAAGTTACAGTGTAAGTCTTGGAATAAATAGGCTAAGTAAGAGAAAAGTAGCAATTGGAAGATTGGACGAAGAGAGAAATATCTGAAAAGATAACAATGAGTTTTATTGGTGGAGTGAACAGGTAAGGGTTAGAATGTTTTTATGGGCTGTAGACACATTGAAGAATAGTTTACAGTTACTATCTGAAGTCCTTCTTAAATGTAAAAGTAGTCAAAATGTGTATTGTAACTTTTGATATAGGGAATTCCGTAATAGGCATCTCAATAAAATACGTGGCCAGATGCTTAATCTTTATACTTAGAACTTCCTCAAGAGGGTGGTGACTTATTAGCATGAGACCAAAGTAAGGTCAAGGCCCAGGAACAGGAAGGCATTTCTTTTGAAAAGCACAGCTCCTGCAGTTCTTTGATGCCATTTCTGTATTAGAATAATGTTCTTTACTGGTTTCTGAAGTGTTCCAGTGGGCATTGGATACTTTATCATTAATGATATGTGCCGCTGTAACTCTTGAGTGTCAGCTGTGCCTGACACTGATCCAGATGGTTTATATTGGATGCTGGTGATTCACTAACTAAAATGATCATAACACATTTGGTGGTGGGGAGGGGGCTGGCTGGCTGTGGTACAGGGATCTGAACCCTTGACCTTGGTGTTACCAAAACCATGCTCTAACCAACTGAGCTAACTGGCCAAGCCCGAAGAACACATTTAAAGAGAGAAAACTTGGGGACCATTTCTCAGATTCCTCAAGTATAAACTTGCTTTTTTGTCTCTCTAAGATTTGTGGTCTATCGAACACATCTGTAGGTCTCCCTCAGGAGAGCTAAATGACATTTTTTCTTCTACAAATTAAATACTTCTTAAAGCCAGAGAGAGACTCAGATGTGAGATGTAAATTCTGTTCCAAGACATGCTGCAAAGTAATATATGGGATAATAATCATTACCTGCCATATGTTTGGGATAAAACCTACGTTTATTAGATTTTCAAGGGGAAGAGACGTTTCAATTACAAAACAAATTTCCAGAACCCCAACAAATCTGGTTTATTATGACCTCCTTCCTCTGTCCTTTTTCCTCAGTATTGAATGTTTTTTGCATGTAACTGTTTCTGGGAGGAGACAAAAAAGACATCCTGACAATAGAGGAACAGCAGAAGAAAGAATATATGGCACTAGATACCTTTCTTTATTTAAAATGTGCTAAGCAAAGCAATCTCTAGTGATTTTAACTATGCCTGGTAGAATAAGGACCATTCCATATGATGATGTTCTCTGTTTTCCCGATGAAGGGAAAAGTAGGTTAGGGTACTGGCATTGGTTCCGAACCTACTCTTGACAAGAATATGGTCAGCACTTAATATACATTGCCTGATTTAATCTTCACGACAGACACGTAAGGGTTGGTTAGTATTTCCATTTTACAGCCAGGGAAGTGAGGATTCAGAGAAGTAACTAACTTGTCTAAGGTTGCACAGCTGCAGTGGACATAGGGTTTAAATCCTGTGAATGGCTTCAAAGCCCATTTAAGGAAGGGAAATCAGAAGAGCGTATCCACTGGACTTGCATTTAGATCTTGAGAACAACTTATCAGAGCGATTTCCTGCCACCACGCTGGATTCTTGTTCACTCGATTTATGTTTCCAGCCTCCATGAACACTCAGACTTTGTGCAGAGGATTAATGTGCTCTGTTCATGTTAATCAGAGCAGACCTCAGAGCCCAAGCAGCATCAGAAGATGAGAGTTCAGTGGAAATACTGTGCTCAAGGGGAGGAGGCTTTAAAATTTTTATCAGTTAAAAAAAATTTATTCCTAAATAATCAAGTTTTTGAAGGGCTGCAGAACTTAGGTTATCTCACCTTAATGTTCTTAGTTGCCTCTTTGTAGGGAAGAGGATCAGTTTGGTAAAGGCACAGTTTCATCATTCTTGGGGAGTGTGTTTCCATAGTAGGAGCTGAAATAACCTGGCTGTGCTTCTCATTTGGCTGTTAGATTACATTGGCTGCTACAAACAGCCTTATCAGCCTTCTGATTTCTTAAATGGATAATACTTGTCTTTGCCTTAACAATACAATTCTGATGGGTCTGCTCCAACATTTTGTAGACTGGTGGCCCTGTCCAGCCCGATTTGAGAACTGTAAGGACAGTTTGTTGCTAGCACCAGAAGAAATAAGGAAGTCAATTGTTCCTCAGTCTAGCTTTTGATGGTTTTACAGAGCAAGAATTTGTTTCCTTCTGTTGAACTTTTTTTTTTTTGTCCTTTTCGTGACCGGCACTCAGCCAGTGAGTGCACCGGCCAGTCCTATATAGGATCCGAACCCGCGGTGGGAGCGTCGCAGCGCTCCCAGCGCCGCACTCTACCAAGTGCGCCACGGGCTCGGCCCTTCTGTTGAACTTTTTAATCAGTTTCCAGAAACTTGCTTTGAAGTGAATGGGTTTTACATTTGCAAGTAGTATTTTCTTATTTTTCCTTGGCATTTTCAGAACAAAGTACATAGGTCAGAGACTTTTCAGGGCCTGCCTATGGGATGCTTTATAATAACTTGGTGTTTCCCAAGCTTTCAGATAACGGTGAGAAGGTTGCAATTTCCATTTGGTATAGTGAAATGAAGTCTTAGTGTATAACGAAGATTGAAATGTAGCGTTCTGTACCTTTAATTCAATCAATTCAGGTATTTGTGAAGTGCTTTTTCGATGAATGGAAGATCTGGTTTTAGAGGAATAGATTCTTTAACTGGGAAGGCAGAGGCTCATGTGCATGAGTAGTTAAGAGCACAAACAATATCTGTTCAAATGCTAGACAAGCTGTATGGGCAGTGGTGGCTCCTGGCAGGGATAGCAATGAGATATTGGCAGAAATGATGGGGAAGCCTTCAGGAAAGATGGATAGATTAAAACCCTCAGTGGTCATGTCTGTGCTTCTTGATGCTTTCAGTCATTCTACCAGATAAAATCTTTATATTCTTCCTTTGGAACAGCTTACTCACCCCCAGCCTAGCTCCACAAGCTGTGGAGAGATGGAAGAGCGGAGTGAGAGGACAAAATACAGTTTGGAGAAGGCCTGGATGTAGGGTTATCAGGGGTGATGAGGGACCTGGCTTGACTAGGGTGGACAGTCCACATTGAAGATACCTGGAGATTAGACTATATAGAGCTGCTGTGTTCAGTGTGGTAGTCACTAGTCACATGTGGCTGCTTAATTAAAATGAAATAAAATAAACAATTCACTTTCTCCATCACAAAGTGCTCACTTGCCACATGTGGCTAAAGGTTACCATATTGGACAGTGCAGATATAGAACATTTCCATTATTACAGAAAATTTTGTTGTCCAGCACTGATAGAAGGAATATGGGGTTTTACACAGGATGACACTGTAGAGAGCAAGCAACTGGAGATCTTTTGATAAGGCAAATAGCTATAGCGATGAAAGTCTTACTCAAAATAGGTAGTAGAGGGAGAACAGTGAGGGGGCCTAACAAGCAAGTTGTCCTATTACTTCACTGTTACAGTGCACTGAATGGGATCTGGGGGTGAGGGAGCTGTTCTGAAGGAAGAATATAAGTATTTTGTCTGGTAGAATGACTGAAAGCATCAAAGAGGCACAGACATGACCTCTGAGGGGATTTATATGAGAGACAGAGAGAATGGTGTAGCAGCAAAGAATGAACAGAATTTAGGAAGAGGAGCTGCTTTGGAAGCCTGAGGGAGAACACTCATGTCTTTACAACAGCCTTAGATGATGGTAGTGAGGAGTAAATAAGTGATACGTATAGGTATAAGGCACATTGCATGGGTGATGGATAGAAACTTTAGGTATAGGTGGTTTTTAAAAAAGACCCATCTCCTTTATTTTGACAAAGTTTGAAAAAATTATACTGTGCTATTTCCTCTTACATCTTCTGCATAAACACTAGTGTTGAGAGCTCTTCCTCTTGTTTTTTTAGAAAACAGCTACCATTTACTAAATACCTTCCATGTAAGTACCTTCTATGCTTTATCTCCTCACCTTTGTGAAACCCATTTTCTAGGTGAAGGAACAAAACTAGGAAGAGGTGAAAGAGAGATTTGAACTCAGAACTCTTGCTTTCTATTTAATCTGTACACGTGAGGATGGTTTCACTACCAGTTCCTCAAATTGATAGCACCCTCTCTTGACCTGGTGATTTGAAGCCTGATGCTTATATCACATCTATATTTAGAGGATGTGTTTAGTTTTGAACTCCATTTGCCATCCCTTTTTCAAATGTAAGACATGGGTCCTGTAAAAATTGTTTATGCACAGCAGTAGTTGGTGTGTGGGGTGACCTGGAATGATGCCACCTAGACTGCAAGTGAGGCCCCCATCTGCAGCAGCAGTAGCAGCAGCAGCGTGAACATCACAAGGAACTTGGTAGAAAAGAACATTTTCAGGCCCCACCCCAGACCTACTGAAGGCCTGGGGGTGGGGTCCCAACAAGCTGTTTTTTAATGAGAACTTCAGGTGATTCTGATGCACATCAGTGTTTAAGCATGAAAAAAATGAACAAAAGGGATAGTTTTAAAAGCCTCTCCTTAAGAATTAAATTGGAACAGTTTGAGTAAATTTATGTTTTTCAACAGGGCTATGTAACCCATCAGCAGTGGTTGCCTGTGAAGATATATGGGGAATTGTATGTGGATTAAGTAGAATATTATTTCGGGAGGACACATCCGTGGCTTCTTTTTAAGAATTGTTACTAGATTATTGACTCAGAATAATATCAGGGTGTGATTTATTTATTTTTATTGTGCATGTTTATAGGGTACAGTTTGTTGTTTCAGTACATGCATGTATTGAATAATGATCCAATCAGAATAGCTAACATATCTATCACCTAAATATTTATCATTTCTTTCTGGTGTTATAACATTCAAGATCCTCTTTTCTGGCTACCTTGAAATATACAATACAATATTATTAGCTGTTGTCACCCTAGAGCACCAGAATTTATTCTTCTTATCTAACTATAACTTTGTAACTTTATACCAGTCTACCAACCTTTCTCCATTACCCCCTTCCCCTTCCCTTTCCCTGCCTCTGGTAACTATTCTACTGTTTTTCTTTTTTTCCCTCTTTCTTTTTAATTTATTTTTCTTAATTGACCCATGATAATTGTATATATTAATGGAGTACAATATGATATTTGGGTACATTCATACTGTGTGCAGTGATCATATCAGTGCTTAGTATATATCCACCCCCTCAAACACTTGTCATTTCTTTGTCTTGGGAACATTCAACATCATCTGGAGTAGCTATTCAAAGAAAAACAGTACTTTATTGTTGACTGTAGTAACCCTATATTGCTATAGAACACTAGATCCCATTCCTCTCTCTGTGCCTGGCTTATTTCACTTAACATAATTTTTTCCAAGCTCATCCAGGTTTCTGCAAATGACAAAATTTCATTTTTTTTTTTTTTTTTTTTTTATGGCCGAGTAGTATTCCATTGTGTGTATGTGCCACATTTTCTTCATCCACTCATCCATTGAAGTACACTTATGTTGGTTCCAACACTTGGCTATTGTGAATAGAGCCATGATAAACATGAGAGTGCATTTATAGTTTCAACTTGTTCCTTTCCATTCCTTTGGATATGTACCCCATAGTGGGGATTGCTGGATCCTATGGTAATTCTATTTGTAGGTGTTTGAGAAATCTCCATACTGTTTTCCATAATGGTTGTACAAATTTACATTCCCACCAACAATGTGTAAGAGTTCCCTTTCTCAAATCCCCAACAGCATTTGTTTTCTTGTCTTTTTGACAATAGCAATTCTAACTGGAATCAGATGATATCTCATTGTCATTTTGATTTTCATTTCTCTGATGATTAGTGATGTTAAGCATTTTTTCATATGCTTATTGGCCATTAGTAAGTATTCTTTTGAAAGATATCTGTTCTCTGTTCAGTTCCTTTGCTCATTTTTAAATTGGATGATTTGATTTTTTACCATTGAGTTGTTTAAGTTCTTTGTATATTCTGGACATTAATCCCTTGTCAGATGCATAGTTTGCAGATATATTCTCCCATTCTTCAGGTTTTCTTTTCTCTCTGTTGATTGTTTCCTTTTCTTGCACAGGTTTTTGGTTTTATGTAATCCCATTTGTTAATTTTTGTCTTTGTTCCCTGTGCTTCAGAAGTGTTCATAAAATCTTTGTCCAGTCCTTTGTCCTATAGAGTTTCTACTATGTTTTCTTATAGAAGTTTTATAGTTTTGAGTTTTATATTTTAAGTCTTTAGTGCATTTTGAATTGATCTTGGGGGCCGGCCCGTGGCTCACTCGGGAGAGTGCGGTGCTGATAACACCAAGGCCCCGGGTTCAGATCCCATATAGGGATGGCCGGTTTGCTCACTGGCTGAGCGTGGTGCTGACAACACCAAGTAAAGGGTTAAGATCCCCTTACCGGTCATCTTTAAAAAAAAAAAAAAAGAATTGATCTTGGTATATGGTGAGAGATATGGGTCTAGTTTCATTCTTCTGTGTATGGATCTTCAATTTTCCCAGTGTGAAGGTGTGTGGGGATTTTCTCTTAGTAAGAGGTAGTAGTGATTTTCAGAGGGCAGATCATTTAAGGGAGTTAACATTTCATAGTGTTTTTCACAATATTTTTATGTCCTTTAGAAGTTCTCACGAGGTCGTGGGTAATTAAGGCCACATCTGCTTTGTAGTAGTGGCAGAGCAGGTCATGATGCAAATGGAACTTGTGAGAGCACATACGTTTTGAAATGAGTTTGTAAACAGGCTGCTGAAACTGAGTTTTGGACAGCATAAATAAAGGTAATTTTTTGACGTCAGCATCTGGGAGTTTAAAAATCCCTATCTGTAAACCCCATGCTGAGTCAGTGGTTCTTCAGGCAAACCAGTTCCAGTTCTGTGTAAACTAGCCTTCAGCCAGGTAAAACTGTCATTGCATCTCTTGCTATTTCTGAAATTACCCTGCTCCCCCATCCCTAACACATGCACAAAGAAAACTGCTCATCTTTCAGGGTTTGTTTCCTGCTGCTTGTCTCTATGGAGCCCTTCCTGAGCCTTCACCCTCCGGTGGAATCTGCCGCTGCTCCCTCTGTGCCCCATCTGCTCTGTACAGACTTTATTATAACACCTCAAACACTTTAGGTGCACTTCTGTGTACATTCCTTTTTCCATTTACTCTATAGTGTGCATCTTGAGGACAGGGGCTTTGTATTTGAATTATTGTTTTTATTGCTCTCAGTTTTACTTTGACTTCTATTACAGTACCTTGCACATATTAGGCACTTAGTGTTTTTTATTGTTCCTTGTATGTAGAATTAGGCTGTTCTTCAGGAAAAAGCTTTGTCTCTGCATGGATGGTTATAAATTTTATTAACCAAAGATGAAGTTTTTTTTTTTGTTTTGTTTTTAAGATTTATAACCCCAAAGGGAAGGCCACTGTAGTTCGTTAGTCAAGAGAAGAAACCACACTCGGGGACTTTGTGACCTGGAACCAGTGAGGGTGTGTCACTTTGCTTTGACCTCTGGAATGGGACCTCTAGTAAAAACTTGGAACTGACACTGGGTGAAAAACTGAATTTCAAACAAAATAATCTAATAACTCTCTGTTGTGTATGGGTTATTTACTTGGAACTCGCTGTGTTTGCTTTTTATTGTATTAATCTCATTTTATTGGTCTGACAAACTTATAAATTAGGAGGAATTGTTTTCTTATTTTACAGATGGGGAAACTGAGACAGGGAGATTTATATTTTAAAGTTCTAGTATGTTGATTATAAGACTGAAGATTTTCATTTATCTCTTTAAGATTTGCCCTGCCACTTGAAATGAGACTGTTAGATTTATAAAGTCAGCCTGCTGAATCTGTAACTCGGAAATCCATAAATAGCTTCATTCAAATAGAACATTGGGAATATATTTATATTAACAGGGACATAGAAATTACATATTTCTGAAAGGCACATGAGCTTATTAATTAATAGGCTGGTGATGCACATCTTTAGTACTTTTTGTCATTCCTACACATTTCTCCTCTGGAGATTCTGGTTCTTTCCTTTTGTATCTTTTTATGTAGGGATTATAATTTAGGGTACTTATCCTTAAATATAAAGAATGTCATCTGTACTACCAGAGTTTTGTTTGTTTGTTTACTCTTTTTTATATCAAGGAAGAGCTGTTGGCTCTTGTACACTCTTGGGGCTCTGCACAAAGCTCTGTGTTTGGATTAACTGCTGACCCCATGTGATATACAGAGCATCTGGCGGCTGGGGTGGAATTCTCAGCTGTCTCTCTTTATGTCCACAGAAGGAAATGTGAGTTTTATCTTACTGCTCGGCAATGGTACATTCCTTTTTTGGTCCATGGGACCCACCAATCTGTTTGTGGGCTCGTTTCCTACCATTCCTGCCATCTTCTTGAATTAGTTAAAGGCCAGGGGTGATCTTAACCTACTCTTATGAACACAAATTCCTTCTCAGTCACCTCTTGCATTCCCAAATTGTACTTTAAGTAATGCTTATTAGGTTTTGTCAACATTGTCTAGTCATCCTGTCTTGTATTATGGTTAAGTGATCTCAGGCAGCATAATATTAAGTTACTACTGTGAGTATTTCTTACAGCTAGTATCTTTCCTCCACAAATCCCTATTTTCCAGATCTCTGTGAAATTTGTTGTTTTATTCTTGCCATGTCTATGAGTATGATTATATGTTGTCCATATCTTATCAAGTCTCAGAATTAAAAGTGGTTCTTCTTGACTATGGGACAAAGATGGGAGTTTTAAGAAATGGTGTACCGAAATTCCAACCCCAGTCTTTCTGGTGAGTATGCAGTTGTGGTGTTGATTTTTCATTTGCCATAATGTATGTGTGTGCATATTATGCAGTAGAGGGTGGCAGAAATGTGTATTGTATTAAAATGGTAATTATAAGAGCCTCTAGTTATTCAACACCTGCTGTATTCATCTGCTATGCTGTATGTCTCACATTCATTTTCTCATTTAATCAAGGTTGTTGGGAAACAACCTCATGAGATATTGTTTTCTATATTTTAAAGATGAGAAAACAGTGTCAGAGAACTTCTGTCACTTGCTGAGGTCATACAGCTAGTAAGTGATAGTTAGAATTTGAAGCAAGCCTTTCTTCAGAAGCCTAAGCTCTGTTGATGTCAGTATATTGCTACCGTGTGTCTGCTCCTAACCCTGCATGGTGCAGGAAGGAAGTGGGCTATTGCCCAGAACTTCTAAAATAAGGATATTGATGGAATTATTAAAGGCAGGAAGGAGATAGTGAAAACATTTAAGACAGTGTTGGTACATAGCAAGCATTTGGTGAAAGAGCCATTATTGTTTCATGCACTTCAGATATGTGAATGTAATAGATACAGTTTTTACCCTCATAGGGTTTACAATTTAGCAGTTCCCAAAAAGATTTGAGGTAGTTTCTAAAAGAATCAGCTATATTAAGCACACAGCTAGTAACAAGGGAAAGTGGTATTCTGAGTCCATGTGATTTCAAAGCCTGTGGTTTTCCTCTAGTACTGCAGCTCCCCAAAGCTATGCCTCACATTCTGTATTTGCACCCTCACTTCTTAATCTTGATGTAGTTGACAGTGTCCCGCTTGCCACCTTTGAATATCTGTTTTCCTTGGTCTCATAGTTTGTTATATCCTGGGTGACCAGGATGTGATGACCAGTTGTGATTCAGCTTGACTTGCTGGGTTTCTCTCCTTAGGCACTGCCCATGCTCATGCCTGAGCCCGATGAGCTCAAGGAGTTCAGGGGACCTTGGTGTACACGTAGTGGGTGAGACATAGGATGTGTTAGATCAGGTAAGGAGTCTTTCACCTGAGGAAGGGGCCCAGATTTCTATTCAGGAAAGAAAGGCATTGTCTTGTCTCATGCTTTCCTCTCTGGCTCTAATCATCAGTATGACAGGTAAAGGGAGCGTGGAACAAATGGTAAGAATGAGGCTTAAATATGTGTTCTCGAACTGTCAGTGGATTGGCACAATTGTGGCATTTTGAAGAGAGGCTCTATAAGGGAGATGAGACTGGAGAGGTCAGCAGAGGCTAGGTTGTGGAAGGCCTGGTGTGCTGCAAATTGAAGGGACATGCCCCCAGGAGTTAGGATTTTATCCTTTTGGCCATCCAGGAGTTTCAAGGGAGTAATGTGATCATACTATGTTTCGGAGACTCTTCTATGCTTCCTGGTGTGTGGAGGGGTGGCCCAGAAGCCTGGAGTTCTAACTTCACTGATGACTTTGGAGGATAAACAAGAAAACTGTGGGCAGTAAATAAACTATGGAAGCTAGTTGGATAGCTAAGAGATGAGTGAGAACAGATGTCAAGCAGGTAGATTTTATTGACAGAATGTTACCTTTTCAATGAACAACAGGATAGCAGAGTATAAGCTTCAACTACTGCTCTCTGGGAGGGGAGAGCGGAATTGGGAGCAGAGAGATTGATTTTTATCTAATTACTCTCAGCTCTTTCCTTACATTTATATCAAGAATTAATAAATAAAAGTTCTTATGTTCTATTCATTTCAACCAAATATCTGGTGCTGTTAGCAAAAGGGAGAGTGTCTCTTTAAGTGTTGACCTAATTATTCTAGCAGTTCCAGAGAGTTTGAAACATTTTGAAGAGAGAAGCTAGTTTTTTTTTTTTTTTTTTTTTTTCTTCTTCCCCTAAAGCCACCAGGAAAGCCAGCCTCTCTGACCAATTTAGCTTGCTTAACAAGAATAGAGTTGAGAGGCAGGGTTGTACACTGAAACAAAAAGAACGTATGCTCTTAGAATTTTTAAAAACTCTTCTTTTTAGGAATATTTCTCATTAAGTAGACCATATGTTAATTGATTTCCAACCTTCTTTTAATTTGATTCCTTTTCCATCTGAAGTCTCAAAGTTCTTCCTCATTAGAGAGAATATTCTCTAAAACCAAACAATAGACAGGGCACTCAACAGATTTATTGAGCGCCATCTGCTGGCTTTATTTCAGTGGACCAAATAGGTGGAAATGTTAAGGATTTGCCTATGAAGTATCTTAGTGTTGCAAAATTATAGGGCTGGAAGACAATATGAATTTGGATTATTAATAGTAATAGTATTTAAAATAATAGTTTTCTGTTAGCATTGAGAAGGGGGATGCTTTTGGTTGGAATATACACATGTGTTATTAAAAATAAAGGTGGCAGGTTATAGAGATTTCATTGGCTAGTATCTTTATCCTAGGGGTGTGATGGGTATCTGAATATTTTTCACTTGAGAGATACGGGTAAAGCCCTTAGGTTAAATAAATAGGGGTGAGGATACTGTGTTCTCTTCTTGTCAGTAGTCCTTGAGCCTTAGTTATATTTTAAGTGACTTTTTATATTTTAAGGACCACTGAGCTAAAAATTTGGCTTACTCAGAGAATTAGATTCTAGATCTTTTAATTTCTTAACCAGTCATCTTTAGTGTTTAAGATGAATTGAAGAGAAAGAGGCTGATTGTTTATAGAAGAGAGTCCAGTTAGGAATTTATTCATTCATTTAGCTAACATTTATTGAGCACCTAGAACAGCCAGATATACTTTTAGACAATGATATGGCATTGAATAAAACAAAATGGTCCCTGTCCTCTGGAAACTTACGTAATTGCTGGGAGCAGGGAGTGGGGCGGGGGACTCAGATTAATACATAGATTTTATATATACGTATATGTGTAATATATACTTTATATGTATTAAATATGTGTACACAAATAAATATGTGCCATAGTAAAATGTACTATGAGAAAAAATAAAGCAGGAAGATAAGGAGAGTTAGTGCAGGGGAGTTATATTTTGTTTAGGATGGTCAGGGAGGACCTCACTGTGTAAGGGGACATTTGGAGAATAACGATCATTAATATTGTGTAAGACAGTTATTTATGATTATCTTATTTGATCATCACCAACCATGAACAGAAAGTAAGATAATGTTGTTAATGCTTCCATGGCTTCCCATGGTCTAGAGTATTAAGGCTGAAATCCATGGTTGGCATTTCTTTATGTCCTTATCTCCTGCTTATGTGATCCTGTGCTCTAGCCAGGGCACATTTCTCCTTGAATGTACCGTGTTTGTTTACTTCTGTGCCTTTGCACATCCTTTCCCCCTACTTGGAGTGAATTTATCCTTTGTCTGCCTGGTCAACTCCTATATGTTTTTTTGAGATTCATCTTAAGTTTTACCTTTTTCGGGTAGTCATTGTAGACTTCCCCTGGATGATTTTATCTCTTTTCTTTCTCTTCTGTTATGTCATAACACTTTAAAAATGCATCTGTTTATTACACTTGTTATATTGCTGTAACTATATCTTCCTGCAGGGTCATGGGTTCTTAATCTGTTTTTTGTTGATGTCTTGGGGGAGCCGGTATGTGAACCTCTGGAAAAAGTTCTGTGTGTGTGTTTCTTTTTTGGGGGGTGGGACCATAGTTTTCATCAAATGATCAGAGTAATATACTTTAAAAGGTTAATATTAGGCCAGGTGTTGGGAAACTACAGGCTGTGGGCCAAATTTGACCTACTGCCTGTTTTTATAAATAAAGTTTTATTGGAACACAGCTATACCTATTTATCTATTGTTTATGGCTGCTTTTGTGCTGTTAAAATAGAATTGAGTAGTTGCAACCATGACCATGTCTCACAAAGCCTAAAATATTTACCATCTGCGTCTTCATGTAAAAAGTTTGCCAATCCCCTGATTAGACTAAGAACGGCCCCTACACGATAGAGACCCTGATCTCATCCTTTTTTGTAGCCTGGATGTATATAGAGCAGTATTGTACATCTCAGTGAGTGCCTGGACCTGAGAATTAAAAAAGGAAACGGCTGGTGCTGTATAACACCAAGCTGCCCACCTCTTCCCTGGGTCCAGAAACCACAGTAAAGGCAGAATAAGTCACCTTACTTCTAACGTTCCCATTACCTTAGGACAGAGGGCTTGACTTTCTTGAACCAATTTGGATTTCACCAATGCTCAAAGACAGGTGTTGGTCGTGTGGCCAAGAGTGCATGCTTCTGGGGACAAGTGTAACCAGCCTGCTTCCCTTAGAGCTGATATCCCTGAAGCAGCAGCAAGTGAGAGTAGAGTGTGGTGGCAGCAACGCCTAATCACATACACGTCAGACTTGTAGTGCTCCCTGGTTAAAGGTGGGTATCTGCTATAGTAGAGCTTTCACTATGCGTCTTCCCAGGAGGAAGTGGCAGGAGAGGGGGCTGTGGACCCTGGGAGGAGAGTATTCCTTGACTAAGTTTGAGGGGTGGAGGCTCTTCCATTTGTCTGTGGCATTTCGTTTTGTCCATCTGTAGCTTGTATCTTTACAGATGGGTTTCAGCTAGTTATACTCAAAAGCATTTCAAGCGGGAATGAGCTGGGAGGCATACTGAGTCTCTCTTTTCCTCAGGTACATTATGTAGACTTTTTAGGTAAGGAACGGAGGGGGGATTACAACCCTCTGAGGGGGAGGTGGTGGTACTGCTGGCCCTTTAGTTCAGTCTGTGTCATGTTTCATCTGGACCACTCTTGATAGCTTCCTAAGTGGTCTCCTGTTTCTGTAGTTTCCTTGGTATGGTCTGTTCTCCACAGAGGAACCATAGTAATTCTTTTTAAACATGAATCACATTATGTCAGTCTTTTCCTCAAAACCATCCAATGGTTTAGCATCATACTAAAAAAAAGAAAACCTCCAGTCTCACCTCCCACCCAGTGTTCATTCATTTGTTCCTCCAGACTGATCTTCTTTGTTGTTCTTGAACATACTGAATTTGTACTTGTCTTGCACATGATATATTCCTTGGCCTTGAATGCTCTTTTATCTTCCCCTAACTTGCTTCATTCAGGTTTCAACTCAAATGTGACTTCCTCAGAATAGCTTTTCCTGACCACCCTATTGGAATAAACATCCTCTCACTCCTACTCCAGACCTACTTTAAACCTTTACGCTGTCTTATTCTTTCTAATAGAACTTTCCTTTTGAAGTACTTTTTATAATTTGATTATTTTACCTGCTAAAATATAAGCACCATAAGGGCAGGGGCCTTATCTTTTTCATATTTGTACCCTAGTTCTTAACAGTGCCTGACACATGTTTGGTGATCAATAAATATTGTAATAAATGAATTAATTTTGCTGACTAACAAAATGAGTTTTAAATGGTTATCAAGTTTAAAGCTATTAAGTGACTGATCCTGATCTTATTCCAGAGCCTCTGTTTTTATACAACACTGCCCTGTGTGGTGACAGTAGGCTGTTATTAAGTAGCATGTTGCATTTAAGAAATAGTAGATGCTAAATAATATTGAAGATTTTTGTGTTTGTGCACATGTATATACATGCATGCACACATGTGTGTACACACACACACACACACACACACACACACACACACACACACACACACACACAGTTTATAATGGCATTAATTGTCCAGAAAAACTACTCTGAGTACCATAAAGCTACTTTGAGGGAATATTAAAGAACCAACAGAACCAACAGAACTGAATGGCTTTGTCTGGTAATTTGGGTTTTGGATTTTTTTTCTTCTGGTAGGCCCTCTGTTTTTTAGCTTGATGGCAACAGCATCATATATATGTTCATCATTACTTCCTATCTTAAATAGGCTTGAGGTACTCCTTTGCCATGACCATGCCTTGTAGATTTGCCTTTCATTTTCCTAGATACTGCAATAAATTAGGCTGCACAAATGTAACTCTTGGGTCCTACAATTAAATTTTGTGGTATTCTCCTGTTGAATGAATTCCAGTGTAAGGAAAGTCAAGGAATAACACCTTCTGGTGCTCACAAAGATAGAAATACAAGAAGGTTGATATTTCTTTGGGGTTTGCTAGTATTATGTGACATTTTGTAAGCTCTATTATATCCAGTGTTTAACAACTCTCAGATCTGACAGCTGTTTCCTGAATGATTTTGAATTTAGTTTGTAGCCTCTTTCACCTCCTTCTACATGCGTCACCCCTGCCACTCCTTGCAAATATCATCTCTTTCAAACAGAATTTGAAATCAGGCAAGAGAATTTGTGTTCCTCTGGCTCCTTCCAGTGACCTGTATTTTACATGGAAGCCTCCCTCCCCTCAGTTTCGCTGGGGCAGCATCAAGTACCTACCTCCTGTGATTCCTACAGTCCTGCCCGATCCTTGCTCTTGCTATGGTGCTTTTTATACAGCTGCAATGATTGCTTTATGTATCTTTCTCTCTGAGGAGACTGAGTTCCAAGAGGGCAAGAACTGTCTTGTCTTTACAGCCTCAGTGTCTACCACAGTACCTCATCTAAGTGCTCAGCCAATGTTTATTTAAGTGGAGGAAGTAGTAAGAAAGACAAACAGTATTTTTCTTATTTGTAGCATTTTAAGTTTTATTTTTTAAAAAAGATGAAGTACTTTTGATTCAACCCAACAAATATTGATTGAGCACTTAGTGTATGTGAGGCTCTGTGAAGAGATGTTGAGTGTACCAAGATGAACTAGATCTAGACTCTTCCCCAGCGTCACTGTGATGGCGCGAGCAGAGAGAGCATGTGCCTGCCTACCATGATCTCTTCTGAGCCTGGAGCAGCGCTGGGCATGGGCATTTCTGCACAGAAGGTTTCCTGGTCCTACCCTTCAAGGTAGAGTTTGGGCATCCATTTCTGTGCCTAGAGAAGCTGGTGTATGTGCTAATACAGCATTTATCACATGGCATTCTGTCAGTATGAATGTCTGTGTTCCTGGAGGGTAGGGACAAGGTAGTATTTGTCTTTAATTCTAGTACCTGGTTGATAGAAGAGACACAGTACATCAAACATAGGCACTGTGTGTTTGTTTAGCATGAATGTATGAACGACTTAAGTTTGTGGTAATGGGAACAGAACAGAAAGGAAGGTAACAAACACATTGATGTGTTTCTACCAATTACCTTATTTACTGAATGGGCTGGAATAAAATTTTTACAAACAATAAAAATACTGAAATAATAAAGTAAAATTTATGAAAGAAAATGTTTAAAGGAACAAAATATTTTCAAACATTTTGAAGCTAATTTAAATATCAACATTAATATTTTATGTATATTTATATTTCCAAATATTGATATTTTAAAAAGTAATCCCAATACTAACGGATGACAGTCCTGTATATATTGCCTACATTTTATCATCCCTAAAAGGCTTTTGTAGGTACAAATGATATTATTAACAACAAGGTGGTTA
The DNA here is from genome assembly GCF_027409185.1 of Cynocephalus volans. Taxonomy (NCBI): domain Eukaryota; kingdom Metazoa; phylum Chordata; class Mammalia; order Dermoptera; family Cynocephalidae; genus Cynocephalus; species Cynocephalus volans. The sequence continues at coordinate 52,260,408 of NC_084462.1, forward strand.
AAGTAAAGAGAAATCTGAAATACGTTAGATGGTGGGGAGTTGACTGTATGATGAATTTGGCAAGTGATAGTTGAGCAAATGAACTTTCTGAAAGACTTGAAATGGGAAATAAGCATTTTAAGTTTTTGGCTGCAGAGGGCTCAGTTGAGGCTGCCATTAACAGAGAGAGAAATATGGTAAGTCTCAATCTTTCTAGGTGGCTCTTGAATTTGGGTTCCTCTTAGGTCTACAGGACCTGTTTTGGGGTTGAGGCACTGGAATAGATAGATAAATGGTATGTTTTGAAAAGATCTATTTAAAGCTGGAGAAGAAACAATTCCTGAGTTTGCTGCTTTTCTGTCTTCAGATATCGCTCCTTCATTGCCTGCTTGAGGATTGTTCAAAAATCATTCCTTTTAATGCTGCAGGTCCTTTATATCTTTGCCTCTTTTGGCTTCATTGATCCTCTGCTGTCTGATTTCTCTTCTTCTCTAACTGGCCTTTCCTTGTTTGGTCTGTTTCCCCAGATCAGTTTCTTCTTCCTGCCTTCCCCTGCAGGAACACCAGGGTCCAGTCCTTGGCTCTGTTACCATGGAGAGCTCATCTGTGGTCAAGGCTTTAGTTCTTAACTTAGAGCAGGTTGACTCTCAGATCTGTCTCGCCAGCCCAGACCTTTTCTGACAGCTTGTCCAATATATAATATCTACGATTATCCAGCCTGCTGGTATATGAATCTTTAGACTTAAAGCTCATTATCTTCTTTCTCACAAATCAGTCCATGAATAAAATACCCCTTTTTCTGTTAATGTTGCTTCATGTTTACTATCTTCCTGTCATCTTCCAGCCCCCATCCAATTAGTTATTATATTTCACCAAATTATTTTTAACAGATTACCTTTCTCATATTTATTTCTTTTTAGGTCATCTTGCAACTGTAGCAGTTCAAGCTCTTTTTGCTTCCTCACACTGTGTTTTTGTAATATTTTTCCCAGGCGGTTTCCTTGTTTCTATGCTCTTTTTCCTTCTTAGGATACTGCTATGAGAGAAATATTTCTAGAACCCTTAATGCTTTTAACATGTCACACACACCCCCGCATTTTCCCCCAATACATATCACACAAGACCTCATCTTTTTTTTTTTTCTTTGCCTACATAGATTAAAGTACGAATCTTTTGGCTTTTTATTAATACTTGACATAAGCTGATCTCTGTCATCTTTATTCACTCAGTCAGTTACTGAACAGCGTCCTAATGCTAGACAGACATTGTGTGAAGTGCCCCAAAAGACACAGTTCTTGCTTACCACATCTTCGGATGGTGATGAGAAACATATACGTACATGGGCAAGATGTACACAAAAATGTACCCTCTGGCTTTGTCACAAATCCTTGGATCCAGGCAACCGTTGTGCCAGGGTTGGAGTTGAACGTAAATGTAATCAGTCCTCCTGCCTGCCTTCCCCTCACCAACTCCAGATACTTCCATCTTCATTCTTCCCAGCACTCTCTTCCTTTTATACTCCTACAGCCCTTTTGGTGTCTCTTATTTGCTTGCTAGTTAATATATGTTCCTTCTCTGATAACCATCTCTTTACACATAACTCCTCTTCTTTCTCCTACTCTGTTTCCTGTGCTTAACTTCAGTGCCAGAGAAAGGAAAGAATACAGACTTTGGAATCTTACTTGGATTTGAATCTCAGCTTGACTCTAGCTTTGTTTGTAAGCAAGATATTAAAAATTGTCTGCGCTGCACGTTCCTTCTCTTCTAAAATGTGGTAAAGGTACCTTGCAGTATTTGTAGAGCACCCAGTTCAGCCCCTGATCCTGCAGTGGGCATTCAGAAAATGACCTTAATAGGTCAGTGTTCACTCACCTTCCTTCCCTTTTCACCAAACTTCTATGTTTATTGTTTGTGTAATACTAGACTAGTGGTAAAAATGTCTGCTATGTTGTATTATTTGTTTTTCCTATATTAGATAAGGGACAGTTGTGTGAGTGTAAGGACAGGCTCTATGCTCTCAGTGTGGGGACAAATACCACAGGAACTTTCCAAGTTTTTAAAAGAGCTTCATTCACATCTATACCGATAGAGCTTCCCACATCCTCTGTCCTTAATTCCTTTAAAGCCTTTTGAGTTGTACAAAAGTTTTTTCTTATTTTTATGTTTCAAATTTTTTTTATTTGGAAATAATTTCAAAAATACTAAAATTATTTAAGAATAATTTTATAAAATTTTTTCAAAAATAGTGCAAAGAATACCCATGTATCCTTTACTCAGAATAACACCTCTTAACATTTTGGCTTTATCATTTACACTGTATCTAGCTATTTACCTGTACACACTGGCAATTTGTTTACTTAAGGATTTGTTAGTAAGTTACGTGCATCCTGGCTCTTTATTCCTAAAATGCTCCAATATTTATTTCCTGAGAATAGGGGCATTCTCTCACGTATCACAAGAGTTAGATGTTGCTTTTAGTCATCCTATCTCTTTTTGGCTTCTTTAATGTGGTGGAATGTGTCCACAGCCTTTCTTTATCTTCTGTGGCATTGACAGTTTTGAAGAATACAGAACTCTCTCTCCCTCTCTCTTTTTTAATAGAACGTTTCTGATTTGTCTGATGTTTCCTTGTGATTAGATTGAGGTTTTGCATTCTTGGTCAGAGTACTACTTAAGTAATGTATGTATCCTTCTCAGGGTGTCACATCTGGAAGCACACAATGTTCATTTGTCTTTTTTGGGGGTGTTTATTTTGATAACCTGGTCAAGGTATTGGCAACTTTGTTCACTGATAAGTACTGTGGGGAGACACTTTAAGACAATATAAATATCTCATTCCTCATCAGAATTTCCCCCTAGATTGAGCATTCATTGGTAATTTTTGCCAGAGTCAAGCTTTACCACTGTGGTTGCAAAGTCATAATCTTAACTCTCCAGCAGTCTCTCCACTTTTACCTGTCAGCCCTCTCCATTCCAATAAATGTGAAGTCCTCCACTTTCCTCTATTCACCTACCTTTATTACCAGTAGAGACTCTTGACTTCCTGTTTTTAAAAATTGTTTATAATTCATACTTTTCTTAATTGTTCGGTCTTCAAATTGTCCCAGATTTTTCCGAAGGAAGCCACTTCAGTCTGGCTTCTGTGTTCTTGAGGCATGGCCACATTTTTTTGGAGGGGGTGGGGTGGGGTGGGGATCACTTTCTTACTTTCTGTCAAAGCAAGATATTTCAGACTTATCTTGTGTGTACCCTGACCCAGGCCTGAGAATCAGCCATGTCTCTGAGGAATCTTGTTTCCTTTTAGTGGAGAATGGTGTTAGTGAACAAGATCTGTACGGTAGGTATGTTCCTTGCTATTGAGTGTTCCTCTGTTGTGTGAGCCTCTAATGAAATTGAACACCAACTGCAGTGGGTTTCCAAGGGATAAGATTTTGCATTTTAGCCTATGGAAAAGCCATAGCTAGCTGTCAAATCTTTGGTTGCTTTAGGAAATGATTGGGAAAAATGCTATGGAAAAGCCATAGCTAGCTGTCAAATCTTTGGTTGCTTTAGGAAATGATTGGGAAAAATGCTATCAATTGCCTATGCTTTTGTGTTTAAAGGAGTTGTGTGAATGCAAATAGTGTCTATGAATAAGCTTTTTTTTTTTTTTTTTTGGTACTATAAAAATTGCTTCCTCATGGGAAGGTAATACTTTGGAATAATGCTCAGTATTTACTTAGTATTACTTATTTTGTTTTGCTCTCCCCATATGTGCAGTGGGTATAAATCTTGACATTTTGGCAAACTGGGAAATTGATTTGGGAAGCCCTGTGAAACTTAGATTCTTGAATGAATGGTAGTTATACTTTCATAATTCTGGGACCCTCCAAGCATGTCTTTACATAAATATATATGCCTCGAGGATGTAAAAAACAGTCTCAGAAATGTAACTTAATTTTTACCTCTTAACTTTGAATATTTGATAATATTATAAATGATTTGATCAAATGTTTCTTGGAAACTTTTTACTTTGAAGTAATTTCAAGTTTACAGAAAAGTTGTAAGAATTCCATATATGTATAAGAAAGAAATCCCATATAGCCTAAACCCAGATTCACCAACTGTTAACATTTTGCCACATTTACTTAATTCTCTTATTTTTTTCCCTGAATCACTTGAATGTAAGTTGTAGACATCATGCTCCTTTTCCCCAAATACTTCATTGTGTATTTCCCAAGAACAAGGATATTCTATTATGTAACCACAACACAATTACCAAAATCAGGAATTTTAACATTGGTACAGTGTTAAATCCATGAATCTCATTCAAATTTTGCCTGTTGTCCTATAATGTCCTTAATAGCAATTTGCTTTTATCATTCAGGATTCAACCCAGGATCATGTATTCCATTTAGTTGGCAAGTCTTTTTGGTCTCCTGTAATCTGGAATGGTACCTCAATCTTTCTTTGTCTTTCATTAGTGGCATTTTTGAAGATTACAGGTCTTCTTTTTTATAGGAGACTCCTTGATTTGGGTTTCTCTGATGTTTTCTCATGACTAGATTGAAGTTATGCATTTTTGTTAGGGACACAATAAGTGGTGATGCTGTGTCCTCAGTGCATGCTATCAGGAGAAATGTTATATTAGTTTGTCTCATTATTGGTGATAACTTTTTTGATCACTTGATTCAGATGGCATCTGCCAGGATTCTGTTTTTCCCCTTTGTTATTTATAAGTGAGGAGATTATTTTAAAAATGTTTTTTCTTTTAAAAATAATACATTTTCATTGTCAAAAACTGGAAAACAGAAAAGCACAAAGTATATTAAAATTGCCCTTAGTCACCATCTAGGAATGATTGCTGTTAAAGTTTTGGTGTCTTCTTTTCAAATGCGTGTTATCAAATACCTATTACTTATTATTCTAGAAAAGGGGATATCTCAGTGAATAAAACATATTCTCATGGGGCTTACCTTCTGGTGTATAATAATGGCAGTCATTTACCGAATGTTATTATGTGCCATGCACTGCTATTTATGCTTTCCTTTTATCAATCATTTAATTCTTACAACAACTTTATGAAGTAAATATGATTGTTGTCCTCTTTTAGGGCACAGAGAACTTAAATAACATATCCCAGGTTAAACAGATAGACAGTGATGTATCATACTGTGATTTAAACCCAGGCAGGTTAGTGTCAGACCATCTTCTAATCACTGCATTAGGCTGACAAGTAATAAGCCAAGTTTTAAAAAAAGAAAACAAATAGACTTAAGGTGGTGATAATACTGAACAGCTGTGAGCAAAACTATGGCAGCGTTATCTATAACCTCAGATGCTTTGTCTTCTCGCAGGACCTCCATCCTTGTAAGTGGTGACCTTTCTCAGTTAGGCCTGCTGTGGCATACCTTTGCCTTCCCTGTGGAAATTGTACCCCTTTCCTCTTCTCCCGCTTCTGCTGACCCATTTTCAGTGGTGTGCTGGGTAAAAAGAAAAAAAGAAAACCCTGACTTGTAGCATTTGTCAATTTCAGTGGTGTAAATAGTGGTTGATTTCAAGCTATCAGTGCCACATTGTTGAATGCAAAGTTGGCAAGAGATGTATTCTAGGAAGACATACACGTGGTATATAGAATTTCTACCATACAGGGTTCAATAGATGTAACCCTCAAGAGTGTAGATAATAGTAATACGTGGTAAAATAAAAAGTGATGTGTTTTGAGTACTTATTACATTTGTTTTTAATATAATTTGCTTAATTATAAATGTATATCATTTACTTTTTTATAATGGCTGTGTTTAACAACTGGCTTGCAGAATTCAAGAAAATTTAACGATCAGCTTTCATGAGCCTATACAAACCAGCTCCAGTATTCCACTGAGATTACCTCGCTGCTGACTGGGCCCACCTGCAGAAACCTTAGGGCTGACTCAGACTTACTATCTTAGACATCAATGCCATCCCTTCTGGTACCATTCCTCTCACAAAACTTCTGTCTCATTTCCCTAATCTCTGTCTACCATCTCCCTGTTTCCAAGGCCCACTCCTACACTGGAATTCACTTCTTCCCATCTCTCAAATGCTTTTCCCTTTCCCATCCCATTTTCCCCCAATTAAGTTACTTCCCAGTTAAAGGAAGGCCCCAGACCACTGGCTTCTTGGGACATGGAGAGTCTCCCAGCAAGATGTTGGGTCTCATATAGAAAGGAAATCTTTGATCTAGAAAAGGAAGATATGTTCTTAGAATTCCACGTTAGAAGTCTAAGTGAAAAAATTTCTTAATATTTTTGTAAAGGTTAATTACAGTACTATTTATATGTTTAAATTGACTGTATAACTAAATATACTATATATTCAGGATGGGGAGAACCTTTTTATAAAAACCTGTACTTATTGACAGGTAAGTTGGTTGATGGGTGACATTTTGGATCACAGTGAATTTATATTTTGGGGGTCACCTGTACTTGGAAAATGGGGCCTAGTATAGATGGTCTTTTTGGTTAATCTGTGTCATCTGTCAGCAAAATTAATTAGGACCCTAACAAAGTTGTCAGGTTCAGAGATACATTTCGTGTTAATGAAGAGACATAGATAAAATAAAGTGAGCCGAGACGCCTGGTACCAATCAAGCTGTATTAAAGGAAAAGAATCTGCTGGGCTGCACTCAAAGTGGAGGGCAGCCCAGGGCTGCCCTCAAGTTGGGAGGACAGCACCAGGTGTGGGGGTGAGAGAGCTTATATAGGGTGCCCAGGGCTGGATGATACAATCAAGGAGGGGCGTTAAGCTAATGTGGAAGCTATATGACCAGGGTGGAGAATTGTGCCCTTGCAGCAGCAAAAGGGTTTCTGTTTTGCAGAAGTCACGAGGCTTCTTGTAAAGGGAAGCGGGGAGGGTTTGGTGCTGGGGTGGAAGACAAGGCTGGCAGCTATTTTGTGCTTATTGTGTGCACAATGACGCTGGTCACATCCAATATCCATCATTCCCGCCTTTTAAGTATAGGGAGAAGGGAAAAGGGGTGAAGGTCTCATTCTTCTGAAGCTACTTCCTGCTAGAGATGGGCAAAGATATGGAAAAAACAAAAGATTTATGTTGGTGGGTAAAACAATTAGGTGGTGGGGTATTAGTTTCATGTGGGGAGGCTGTATTCTTCTGGGGAAGGGTTACTGGTTCTGAGGGGCTGATATCCTCCTTGCAGGAACAGTTTGGCAACATTTTGGTTGGTGAAAGTCTGCATATGTTCCTGCAAGAAATTAGAGAAACAGCAAAAGAGACAGGGACCAATGAGTCCCAGCACAGTTAGGGGTCCTAGTAGGGGCATAAGCCAGGGTATCCTAGGGTTCAGTGACTGGGGCCACCCCCAGGGTGTTTCTGTGTTTTGTAACCCTTTGCCTTGGCGATCAATGCTTGCCTTTAAATGGTTTAAGTTGTTTTGGATCATCCTAGACTCATTTTTTTTTTTTTTTTTTTAAAGATGACCAGTAAGGGGATCTTAACCCTTGACTTGGTGTTGTCAGCACCACGCTCAGCCAGCAAGCTAACCGGCCATCCCTATATGGGATCCGAACCCGGGGCCTTGGTGTTCTCAACACCGTACTCTCCCGAGTGAGCCACGGGCCGGCCCATCCTAGACTCATTTATGTAATAACAGCATTCCTCCCCCAAGAAGAGGCAGGTGCCTTCCTTCTCAGCTGTAAGGAGGTCAAGGGCCCGATGGTTCTGTAAGGCAGCTGTTACAAGTGAGGTGACCTGTCGCTGGAGGGAGGAGATGCTATCTATACTTAGTTCTTCTGAGAGTTTTTGATAGAATTGAGAAGCAGTAGCAAGGTCCACCATGTTAGTCTCAGTTGCAGGAAGGATCCCTGCCCCAATTAAAAGGTACAATTAGTGCCCTGTGGGAGCAGGGGGCACTTCTTGAGGCAGGGGGCAAAGTCAGTCCCAGTCCCGTCTCCATCCCTCCATCTGTCTGGAGGTGATGTCGGGGACAAGCCGAACGAATATGCAAGAAATCACCAAGAAATTGCGTTAGGGGGCAGGCAACAGGATAACGTAGCTTTAAAAAGGAAATATATGCCAGTTTTAGGGCATGGATGAGGAGGGGGTAAGTGAGTGGTAGCGTTTGGTGTTAGTAAGGCAGTGTGGGCAGGCCCCGCATAACACTGACAGTCCCCACTGAGGTGAGATTAGAGGAAAGAGAAGAGACGTTTGTGGAAACATTGCAGGCTGCATTGACAGGGAGGGGGGTGACCACAAAAAGTTTCTTGTGAAGTGGAAGACAGATGACTCGCTTGGGGACAAGTCTGATTCGTTAAGGACTGCATCCTCCCTGCAGACCTGGAACCTCCATGTTCCAGGTAAGGGGGAGCATTGAGATAGGAGGGAAAACGGGAAGGATGCGAATGGTTAGGGAGCCAAAATAATTTGAAGGGGACATTGCCACAATGAAATTGCTAAGAAGCATCCTACTGATAGGAGGTAAAGGACTGCCAGGAGAAATCTTCCTATAATGTTACACTCCTTTGGGGCAGCACTGGCCAATCCTGTAGCAAGTAATAGAACAGATAGTATAATAAAGGTTAGGGACATGGGATGGCATATACTTATCATGTCCCACGATAGCAGTTTGGGACCACCCTTGGAGTAGCTTTTGTGCGAAAGATGTGAAGCGGGCCTGCAAGAGTGAGAGGATAATTGGTGGGGGAAAGATCATCCTTCTTCTGGGATTGGGGGAAGAGCGGAGGTCCTGGAGATTTTCAACTTTGTGGGTCCTAAAATGGATGAAGTGTGAGGAGATGTTGGGTGGGGGTTGAGCAGAGGGACCCCTCTGGCTTGGTGTTAACAGATTTTTTGGGTAAAGTCTCAGGTGCTAGTTTTGCCAAGGATAAGTGATACCAAGGGGCCTTTCCTAGTACCTTTACTGCTGTGGGGGTGGTGAGAAGTACTGTGTAAGGCCTTTCCCAGTATGATAAGAGGGGCTTTGGGATTTGGGTTTTAATATACACTTACTGTCCCAGGCTCAGTTTTAAAGTCTGAGGGGGGTGGTGGGGAAAGGATGAGGTAATAGAAGGTTGGCCTGTTCCCGAAGAAGATCCCTAATGAGCAAAAGAGTAGGGAGATACTGGCCTAAAGGTGATGAGCTGGAAGGGAGAGGTGTGAGAGTGAAGGGTCTACCATACATAGGTTCAAACGGGCTGGGGCCAGTGAGTTTGCGGGGGGCAGCTCGCAGGCGAGTGACTGCTAAAGGGAGAAGTTGGGTCCAAGGGAGGTGAAGTTCCATGGACAGCTTGGCGAGGTTTGTTAGATTTGCTATGGCATAACCCTCCCAGGGGGTGGGCGTGGAGGTGGTGCTTCTGTCTATGAATGATGTGTTTTCAGACTGTGTAATGGGATGCGGGGAGATGTGTGCAAAGGGATTGAGAAAGAGGTCTAAAGCTTCCATGCAATTGTGTTCTGAGAGTCGTGAGTGTTTTGGGATGAGAATGGTTGGATTTAAGCGGGGGAAAGGTTTAAAGGAGAACTGGGAATTTTCAGTTGAAGTAAGGTGAATAAGTTGTAGGTGAGAAGGGGATAGAATTGACTTGGCCTTATGGCCTTTCTTGTGTTAAAAGGGTGGCTGCTGCCAAGACCCATAAACAGGGGGCCCATCCCCGGGCTGTGGTGTCTAGTTGTTTAAAGAGGTATGCAACCAGGGAGGAAATATCTCCTGCCTCTTGTCCCAAAATCCCGACTGCCAATCCTTGGGTTTTGGTGACGTATAGGATAAAAGGATGAGATAGGTTTGGGGGAGGGATAGAGCTGGGGCTGCGAAGAGATGAATGGACTTTGTGGGATCTAAGGGAATGGCAGGATCCCCTTTGGCTGCCTCCTAAAGTGGTTTTGCTAGCATGCCACACACAGAGATATACTGCAAGCCCCGGGAAAGAAAGGATTTCACCCTTCATGGTAGGAGTAGGAGTTCAGAAACTAGATTCTTGCAATCCACCATTATTTCTCTGGTGTTGGGGGTGAGGTGGACTCCCAAGTGGGTGACTGAAGGAGAAGAAATTTGGGCCTTGCTGGGGAACACTAGATATCCTCCGGAGGCCAGGAGGGAATTAAGGAGAGCAACAGTGTGGGTCTGTGAATCTTCATAGGAGGGACTTCAAAGGAGGAGGTCATCCACATGTTGTATTGAAGTGCTAGAGGTTGGAGGAAGTTTAGATAAGTTTTGAGCTAAGGCCTGGCTGAAGAAGTGGGGGCTATCTCGAAATCCCTGGGGCAAAACTGTCCAAGTAAGTTGTTGGGAACAGTGCAGGCCAGGATTAATCCTGTACTAAACAGTATGAGTTAGGCTTTATAACCGGAAGGATGGGTGTATTAAAAGGCAAGTGGATAGATCGTAAGAGATGAGAAGAAAGGGGTTTTCGTATGATGGATTTTAAGCCTATTAGGTGTTTGTTAGTGATGGGGTATTGTGGAACATTAGGGAACAAAGAGGGGTTCCATAACTTAACAAGGATAGGGGAATGATGCGTAGCAATGAGGGAGAAGTGTCCCATACTATGGGATTAACCTTGTCTGGGGGGTGGGGAGGTAGAAGGACCTCAGGGGGCCAGGTCTGGGAGCGGCCTGTAACGGGAGTATTGTAGCTGGAGTCAAAGCATTTATGGTAAGAGTAGCTTTGAATTTGAAAAGAGTGTCCCGTGCCAGTAAGGGGGTTGGGCATTGAGGCATTATTAAAAATTTGGGTGTGAATTGGGTTTGATCTAGGGTGCAGGAAAGTGGTTGAGTGATCCATGGGTGGTATTCTGATCCCGTGACCACTACTATTGTGATAGAGGACGGGGTTGTTGGTCCTGCATATTCGGGAAGGGTAGAGTAAGTAGCCCTTGTATTGTGACAAAAGAGATCGGCTTACCTGCTACGAGGCGAGTTACCCTGGGCTCATGTGTGGTGATCTCCATCGGGGTCTCAGGCCCTGGGCATCGTCAGTCCCTCCTGTGCAAATCCAAGAAGCTCCAGTAGGGATGGCCATGAAGCCAAATGCTGTGGGTTGGCGACAGGGCCACTCCCTCTCTGGCAAGTGGAACAGTCAGTCCCCTCAGTGATCTGGCTGTTTGTGGTGAGGACAGCGCCTAGGAAGATGCCTGGGGTTAGAACAGGCCTGTGCCCAGTGGCCCAGTTGACCACATTTGAAGCAGTTCCCGGGTGGCTTGCCCCTTGAGGCAGCCGGCTTTGGAATGTGTGAACCTTGGATGTCATATTAGCCAGGAGTTGGTATTTGGCATGATCTCTTTTGTAATGGACCCCCCCCCCCCCCTTTTTTTCTATTGTTAAAAACCTAGAAGCTGTGTTGAGGAGGTAGTGTAAGAGGGCCATGCCTGCAGGGGGGTTGGGATCTGTATATGTGTATTTATGTAAAGCCTCTGAGAGGAGGGTTAGGAATTAGTAGCTTTTTGGAGGCCATAAATTAAGTGTGTGATCATATTGTCCCGGAGATCCTGATCCCTGTGGCCAGCCTGGTAGTCTCAATTTGGGTCCGTGCAAGGAATGGCAATGGCTCCTGCAGGCCGACTATTATTTTAGGCATGTGCCTTGTCGGTCTGTTGTTGGGCCACTATCTAGACCTGTTCCCTGTCTTCGGGGGACACAGTAGTAGTGAGAATCATAAAAATATCACACCAGGTGAGATCATAAGACTGGGTGAGATACCTGAATTCCTTAAGATATGTCTGGGTTGGACTGGAAAGATCCCAGTCGTTTTTTGATTTGGGAGAGATCGGAAAGAGAAAAGGGGATGTGTACCCAGACAAATCCTTTTGTCCTTGCCACTTCATGGAGGGAGTATAAAAGAGCTGGAGCTGAGGTGGGGTTGTCACCTGATGAAGGGGGAGAAGGAGGGGGGTTGGGTGGCTGAGGGCAAAGAGAGGGAAAAGGTGGAGGGGCTGGTGAAGGATTTGGAGCGTATGGAGGTAGTCGAGGTGGCGCATATGGATATCAGAGTAGTCTGACAGATCAGAAGGTTGATCCGCGTCTGGAAAGGAAGGTCAGGCATGAAGTTGAGGTGGCGCATATGGATATCAGAGTAGTCTGACAGATCAGAAGGTTGATCCGCGTCTGGAAAGGAAGGTCAGGCATGAGCTAGGAGAATTTGAGACAGGACAGTTTTGAAAGAGAGCAGGACTGTAGTTGGAGACAAAAAAAAAAAAAAAAAAAAAAAGGCTTGAACATAAGAAATCTCTCCAGCTTTTGCTATTTTGGTGAGTATCTAAATCGAGAGTGCCATCTTGTGGCCACTGGGATCCATTGTAATGAGGCGTTCAAGTTTTAATGTGTACGTGGAGGCCAAAGGTTGTCCAGGAGACAGCCCGGAGGTGTAGAGTGTGGATTACAGTAGAAGACGAGACGTTTAGGTTTAATGTCTTCTTGGAGGACAGCGGGTAAATTGGCCAGGAGACAGCCCAAGGGCATAGAGTGTGGAGGTTTGGATTGTGAGGATCCCATGTAGAGGGTGAGAAAGGAAATGGGCAGTCCTGGTAGAAGAAGAATGCCACCAAGGAGTGTCCTCTTTGGTGTGCATATTCTTTTCAAGCGAAAAGCTACCAACCGCCTAATGGAATGTTCTCCTATAGCTGGGGGGTACAAGAAGAGTTCCTTCAGACAGGCACTTGGGCTTCATAGAGACCATTATCATAGAGAGTAGATGGGGGAACTCGTAGAAGCAGGACAGACCCACTGACTCACCCTGAATTGAGGCCAGTGTTGGATGTGTTGGTCTGAAATGGCAAAAGGAGAGTCCCGGAGGTTCCTGGTTCAGCAGGTCCGTGAAGGGTGGCCGCAGGCCAATCAAGGCCCAAGAGATGGGATCGTCTGACGGTCCGGCCAGGACCCTTCCCGGGTTTTGGCACCATAATGAAAGAAAGTGAGCCGAGATGCCGGGTACCAATCAAGCTTTATTAAAGGAAAAGAATCTGCTGGGCTGCACTCAAAGTGGAGAGCAGCCCAGGGCTGCCCTCAAGATGGAGGACAGCACCAGGTGTGAGGGTGAGAGAGCTTATATAGGGTGCCAAGGGCTGGCTGATACAATCAAGGAAAGGTGTTATGCTAGTGCAGAAGCTATGTGACCAGGATGGAGAATTGTGCGCTTGCAGCAGCAAAATGGTTTCTGTTTTGCAGAAGTCACAAGGCTTCTTGTAAAGGGAAGTGGGGAGGGAATTGGTGCTGGAGTGGAAGACAAGGCTGGCGGCTATTTTGTGCTTATTGTGTGCACAATGGTGCCGGTCATGTCCAAGATCCATCAATAGAAAATATCTTTGTAAGGTTAGCACTCTTGTTTCTTCAGATTATTGGAGAATTGGCAACATTCCAAAAGTGGGTCGAACTAAAATTATAATTGAGAGTGTCTTGAAAATTGCCCTTATTAAAAAGTTTATCTGTTGTAGTTAGAAACATGACAGTTGTTAAGCATGCAGCCAGACTGATTTATCTACTTGTTCTGTGGGGCTGGTCCTTCCCTTGAACAGCAGAGTAATTTACCAGGGCATCTGTCAAGGAGGGTAGGATTAAAACAACCACTTTGACAAAAATTCTTACTTATGTCTGTTTTTCATTTTCATTTTTTTCATCACCATTCCACTTGCTTAATCTTTCAAGGCCATCTCAAGTAATACTAGGTGCTTGGTACTACTATAGTAAAATAGGAGTCACATGATTGAAATGCAGTTTATTTGCTTTCAGTGACTTTATGAGAGTGCAAAGAACACTTCTTCAGGGAAGATGAGTACTTTAATTCCAGGTCCCTTTGGAATCTAAATTTCAAGGAGTTTTGAAGTGAGTGAGGCTTTTCCTTCCCCTCTATTTAATATTTTGGGCATAAGGTAGTATGTCTTAACGTTTTAAAAGAACTGTTACAGGTTTGAAAGCAATTTAAAATTTATTTGGTATTGTCTCAGGAATGAAAAAAAGAGGTTGATATTGAAAGCTTTGTTAAAAGGATTTCAGCTGCCTGTGTTAGCCATCTCTTCTGTACTCAGTAAAAGGAAAGTCCCAGATATTGCTAGTATCTTGAGGCATGGAGAGTCTCCCAGCAAGATGTTGGATGTCATGTGGAGAGGAAATCCTTGATCTTGAAAAGAAAGATTTATTTTTAGAATTCCAGGTTAGAAATCAAAGTGAAAAAAAATTTTTTTTTCTGTTAAGGTCTAAATAGTAAATAATTTAGGCTGTGGGCCACATATGGTCTGTCTTAACCATTCAACTGCGATGGCCTATTGTGGTACAAAAGTAGCCACAGACAATACGTAAAGGAATGGGCGTGGCTGGATTTTGATGAAACTTCATTTATGGGCACTAAAATTTTAATTTTATGTTATTTTCATGTTAAAATATCTTTTTTTTCCACCTGACCATTTAAAAATGTAAAAATCTTTCTCAGCTTGTGAGCCATACAGAAACAAGGGGGTAGGGGGCTAGATTAGGCCCCTGGGCCATAGTTTCCCCACTTGTGCTGTAAAGGATGAAACTTTTGGACTTTCATTTGCACTTCTTTCAGGTTATAATGGTATTTTTCAGTACCTTGAGTAATTGTGTCTTCTTGTATGTACTGCAGAAACTTTAACTGGTTGCATCATGGCAAAGGATATTAAACATTTTACTAGCTTAAGCTTTTTAAAAATGTTTCCAAGACAGGGACTTATACACAAGATGAAACTATAATATCAAGTAGTGCCTAAAATCAGTAATAATTCTTAACTGACTGATATTCCTTGTGTTACGGTGCTTTGGAACTCCTCAGTTCAGTAGTCATATTAATAACTGAATTTTTGACAAAGTAAGTTACAGCTTATTTGAGATTGTAGTTCATTCTGACTTATATGTTGGATTCAGTGGATTTGAGCACCTACCGTGCATAGGGTGCTGTACAAGGCACTGGGATAAAATAAGAAATAGACATTCAGGGCTTTGGGAAATACTCTCTGAACAGAATCAATCTACTGGAGTATTTCTGTTAATGAACTTGGTCCTAGGTTTGACTTTATGATTTTTGGTTTTCAGTATTTAGTTAAAAAAGCTGTCCTCTGCTAGTTGTGGCCACAGGGTGGCATGGTTCTCTTATGGGCTTTATTATTGCTAAAATGGAAAAGGAAAAAATGCTGTAAGTAATGAGAATTCTCTTTCCTAATTTTAATGCTGAAGTGGCCTGGCTTTCTCTTAATTGTTTTTTTCATAGTGTATTAAGATTTAGATAATATTAAAATCTCAGTGCTTTACAGAAAGAGAAATACCACATGTTCTCACTTATTGGTGGGAGCTAAAAATTAATATATAAATTCACACACACACACACACACACACACACACACACACACACACAGACACACACACACACGCACACAAACCGGGGGGGGGGAAGAAGATATAACAACCAAAATTATTTGAAGTTGATATGACAAGCAAACAGAAAGGACATTGTTGGGGGGGAGGGGGGGAGGGACAAGGGAGGGAGGTTTTGGTGATGGGGAGCAATAATCAGCCACAATGTATATCGACAAAATAAAATTTAAAATTAAAAAAAAAAAAAAAAATCTCAGTGCTTTAAATCTTGATGCTTTAAAATCTTTTGTTAGTTTATGGTTACAACATGAGTTATATAATGTTTATAACTGGGAGAATGGCCATTAGGATTGTATTTCATAGAATATATTTAACCACTGGCCTCAACTGAAAAAAATCAATGTATAAAAACTGCGTTAGAAGAATTTTTGCAACTAAGGGACAGAGATCTTACCTCCTGAATAGTTGCAAAGTCATGGAAGAAGTTATTGGCATAAGATTTTTGTCTGATTCCTAGGGCTTAATGGGGAGGGGTAGATACAGAGCAGGGATGCCAGATGGTGTGAAAACACAAATTGTTAGAAAAGCCACCTCCCATTGTATGAAGAGTATTACCATGGACTGATAGCTGAATGTGTCCCGAGAATTTTCATATATTAGCTATGAGAGAAGGTATGATCTCCATTTATATAGTCAAGGAAACTGAAGTTTAGTGGATCTAAGTAAAGTCTTTGTAGGTGGGATTGAAATCCAGATTTGGCTGGAGCCTAGGCTCATGCTCTTTGCACCCTGCCATTTCCAGGCAACTCTATTAGAGGCTCTCCAACATTTCTGGAGAATAAATAAGTGGACTTGGTGATGATTTTATGGAATATAGAATTTAGAAAATTGTTGCTTGCAAGTGGAACACAGGAGTTAGGGAGCATTCTGAGTGTGAGGATATAACTAATACCCCCTCTATCTTTTCTGCTTTATTTTTAGATTTTCTTGAATTTCTCCCTTTTTAAAAAAAAAAAAATCCATTCATCAAGTAAATACACAAACTATTACGTTGTGGTTTGTCTAATCACCTCCACTGAAATGTAATCTTAAAGTGAACTGAGATTTTATTTTCAGGTTCATTATTCTCAATGCCTAGAACATTGTCTGGCACGTAAGTGTTCAGTCATGGGTCATATTTGTATAAACCTACCAGAACTGGGGCACAGTTTGGATGATACATTTGATTTTCCCTTAAATATGATGTTTTATAAAGATAGACTTCCAAGAGGAATCTTACTAACGCAAACTTGCTATATCTTTTTCTTTTGTAGGGCGATTGTGTTGTCACAATCCTGCTTGCTGAAGAGGACAAAGTTGAAGATGATGTAGTTTTTTACTTGGTATTTTCAGGTTCTACCCTCCATCACTGTACAAGTACTCGGAAGGTCAGTTCTGATACATTGGAGACCATTGCTCCTGGTAAGTATTTGAATGGGATCTGTACATATTTTAATGAGATCTTTATTAGTTCTTGAACAATTTTATTCTGTTAGTTAGTATAGAGTGATAGGAAAAGTAAATCAGGGTGACGTAACTATTGTCAGATCTTTTTAAAAATATGTAGGTGTACTGTATTTTGTTTATATCTTGCTTGTTCCACAAAAATCTGAACCTAACTGGAAATAAGTGAAATAAAACGATGTCATAAATTAAAAGTTAAAAATCATGATCAGCAAAAAAATAAATTTATTAGTATATTGAAATTGTGGGTAAACTAAAACACATGTGGAAAATACAAGTTCTCATATGTTTATTACAGTGGGGCTGTAGATTTGATTCTGAATTTCATGGTGGCAAAACCAAAAGGTGAAACATTCCTCAGTATCTGTGATGGAAAACTTATAAAATCTCTCATAAAGCCAAATTTCTCCCAAATTAACAAATTACAGTTCATGATGGAATGAATGCTTAATCACTGTTGCATTTATAAATTTAACAGAATTAAAAGGAAAATGTTTACTTAATAAACATTTTTACAGAATAATGAAGTCATTGCTGCTTCCACCAGAAATGGCTGATAAAGTAGTGACTATCTCTTGGCCTATCCTAGTATCTGAAGGTGTATTGATTTGTTTTTGTAGATGAGCTTTCTTTAATTGACCTTGCTTCAAAGTTAACAATTGACCAGTTTTTATCAGAATTCAAAAGAGGGCACAATTAGAGGGAATCTCTAAAACATGTTGACAGTTTAACTATTTTCCTTTAGAGCATAAGATGGATGTAGTTCTTATAGAAACATTTTTTAAACCAGCATTTTTATATAACATTGATTCTACTTTGTGGATATAGGTGGTGTAAAAAATTATTAGCTTATGAAACACTTTGAGTATCTGGTCTTGCTAGTATTGGATCAGATTGCCAGTTTGTCATTGCTGTGCCATTTTAGTAGGTCAACTTTGTGTCTGGCACCAACCAAATTCTGAAAATTATACACATCAAGAACTGGGATTATGATGATTGAAAGCTGTGTTTATCCTCCTATCTGGCAAAAATGATTTTGAAAAATATAGGATTTAAAGATTCTCTCCAAATTTTTAGGGAGAAGAAATGTAAGAAGGTGGTCAGGTTAGATACTGATTTCTTTTCTAAGGATTACTAGATATTCTTCTTTGTAAGAAGAAGAATAGAGCTTCCAGTCATCTTGTTTCCTCTGATGGTCTATCATATCAGAAAGGCTTATCTGCAACTTGAGGCCTGCTCTCTAGCAGGTGCTGTGCAATATCACCATTGGTAAACATTTATTATGGGGAGAAACAGCTCCTTAACTAGGTAGAATCAAGTCAATTCCTGACTGGGCTCTTATTAGGAAGGAATGGAGGTAATTTTTATAAAGTTATTTATTCCTGAATTAGCAACACTTTAGGATTAAAGTTTGGGGTGTGTTTGTGTGTGTATATGTGACTGTGTGCATTTATATCTAGAGAGACCTTATTAGTAGCTACTAGAAGAGTACAAGTAGATAATAAGAGAAAGGGCAAATAAGACAAAATGTACCCCTGGGTCCTAGCTGTGATTCTGGGTCACAAACCCCAGCATAGTTCCATCTCTTGGTGGAGAGAGATGTGCCTGGAAGCTCTTATACCTTCCCTGGCAAGGTCCTTAAATTAGGCTGGGTGGCAGGCAATGACTCTCCTTGGAGTCACAATCCCATTTACTTGTATGGCAGTCTGGAGCTCTGAGTTTATACCAAATCCTTGTGCATTGTCCCCAGCCTACCTTTCTGAACTCTAGTTCCCATTCTTCCCTTGCCTTTGGTTCTGATAGCTCTTTTTATGTCTCAGTACCCCTCTTTTTCAGTCTCACTCTTCTCTGGGTGTTCATTTGTGCTTTATTGACTCTGAGTACACTTGCCCTGCCGACCCAAGCCAACCAGAATGAGTATTGTACTCTGCTGCTTTCCTTTAATTTGGTCCAAATCCTCAGAAATCGTTTCTGGCCCATTTGCTTGGGGCCTGGAGTCCTGGTACTTGCCGCCTTCATTTTTTATGAATCAGCTGTCCTCCTACCCACTTTCTGTATTCTCTATCATGCTTATGGGGCCTGACAACTTGGCGTCCCCTCCTCCCTACCCCCTCCCCATTGGCTGGAATGTTCTGTCCAAAAATTTGGTCAGGCTGCTAATATGAGGTGCCTAATTACAGCAGAGAAGAGTCCTTGAAAGACTCTCATATACCTCTGGAAGGTCAAGTGAAGAGTAAGGCATCTCATTAACATGTGGGCCTTTGATATGTATGCCAGGGTACCAGTGAGATCCCTACTTGGTATATTGGAAGCTCTGTTAGCTATTTAAGCAAAGGAGATTCCTGAGTGGTCCCTATTGCTCTACTCATCATGTATGAGATTCTTCTGTTTAGTTGTCTTTTTCAGCTGCTGTCCTTTGGATTAGTTCAGGGGTAGAGTCAGAGGTATTTTGGGGTTAACTTAGTTTTGAATTTCTTGTTTGTGTCATGGAGTTAATTTTTTAGCCTAGAATTAAACTGTCTTAAATCTGCTTTTGTGGTCTTCTTAGAATTGTGCCTTTCCTTTCTTCAGGTCCTTACTCGGTTATCACCTGTCCACCTTATAAAAATGTACAGTTACCTCTTCTCAGCATTCCCTGTCCCCCTTCCTTGCTTTATTTTTCTCCATTGCACTTATCAACTTCTAACACATTATATATTTATTTAACTTATTTATTTTCTACCTGTTCCTACTAAAGTATCAGCTTCATGAGGGCCAAGATTTTTGTATGTTTTGTTCCTGGTGTATGCTAAGGATGATGGAAGTGTTCCCTCTTGTAGAAAAGTGGGTGGGTGTACATACACACACAGCCTTTTTTTTCCCCTGGAGGCTGGCTGGTATAGGGATCCGAATCCTTGAGCTTGGTCTTACCAGTACCATGCTCTCCCAGATGAGCTAACCAGCCAGCCACTCAAAATTTTATTTTTATTTTTATTTTTTTGGTGGCTGGTCGATACAGGGATCTGAACCCTTGACCTTGGTGTTACAACACTGCACTCTGACCAACTGAGCTAACTGGCCAGCCCAACAGCCCTTGGGGGGTGGGGTTGGATGCAGAAGGAATCTTTGGATTCTTGAATTGAATTCTTAGCTTGGAGCAGGAGTCTGTGTTCTCTTTCCAGAGCTACCTTTGATGATTTCTGTGCATCAGTTAGACATGTTGATAGCCTCAGATTTCCTGTCTGCTGAGGGCCGTGTCATATTAGTCAAGATTCTTCATGAAAAGTCTGTGCAAATGCTTCATGCATTCCAGTTACTGGATAAATGTGCATGGTCTTTCTGCAGCAGCTGCTGCTGATAGGGATGGCTTTGCACTCTTTCTGCTTACATGTAGGACTAGCTGTGCAATTCCTAGTCATTTTGTCTGTGAGAAGAAAAACCAGCTTTGTGCCTTGTTCTTTCTTTTAATGTCATGTTTTGTCTAGATTGCTGGCTGTGATTTCTCTTTGAGTTCTCTGTACTTTTCACTGTCAAAAGTTTTGTAACATTTTAGTTTTTACCAAAAGCAGATGATTGATTGACCTTCAAAAGACAGTTACTTCTTGATGTTCGTCTATAACCTTTTATCAAATAAAGATTTTTCAAAGTAAGGTTAAAAATGAGACATTTTAAAATTGTCTCCTAAAATAAAC
This sequence comes from Cynocephalus volans, assembly GCF_027409185.1. NCBI lineage: Eukaryota > Metazoa > Chordata > Mammalia > Dermoptera > Cynocephalidae > Cynocephalus > Cynocephalus volans. The sequence goes on from NC_084462.1 coordinate 52,280,852, forward strand.
TTTGACTTCAGATATTGAAATTACAGTCCGATTTACCCCTTCCCTTCTCTTTTCTCATTTTTTTTGCATGTTTTCTAATAAGCTTTCCATGAAAAGAAGAGAAAATGTGTTATTATAAAGAAGTTGTAAAGGCTTTTAAAAATAATCTTTTCTTGCCTTCCTGCCATTGAAGGCTGTAGATGTAATATGATTCCTCCTTTTTAATAAGGAAGTATGTTAAGAGTAGTTACATCTTAGGAGACACAAAGGGGGAGACTTTGACTTTTTACTTTATCTGCCTTTAAATTGTTTGAATTCAACCCTAAATCACATTTTAATTTACCAGTGATTTTCCTGTAGAGGTAAACTGAGATTTTTTTAAAAAAACAGATATATTGTTTGTTTGTTTATTTTTGCTGGCCAGTACAGGGATTAAGCCCCGGACCTTGGTGTTACCACCACTGTGCTCTAACCAACTGAGCTGACTGGCCAGCTTTAGAGTATTGTTTTTTGCGTGTTTACTTTTATTAATGGAACTGTGAATTTAGACCAAGCAAACAGTGATTTCAGAATGAAAAATGAAACAAGATGTTTAGTGGATTCTGCACACTATTTTTTATGAAAGGCTTTAGTACAGAATCTTTCATAAAATGAAATATTTTTTTCAGCATGTCTATTATTTACTTTTAGAATTCACAGCGGGTATTCTTGTGTGATAGGAAAACTATAAATCTTCATTGACTCAAAATTTGACTCCGCTCTTTTGTGTTTTTTTCTCTCTGTTACTCATAAGGGAAAGTACTATATAAAAGTAGATTTGTCATTTAAAACAACAAAAAAAGAAAAGAACAGTACATTTACCATGATCAGAGGTCCTATTGGGTTTAAGGAAAAATTGCAGCCCAGGTCTCAACAAGCTGTCCTACAGTTTTAGCACAATGTGTCTTTTATTTCTTGTGAACCAAACTCTCTCTCTAGCAGCTGAAATCCAAAGATCACCAAATTGAATAATGTATTTGAAAAGAAGCTTCAGGCTTTTAATTGGCCTAATCAGAGAATTCTGATTCCCTCCCCCCGACCCCGAAAGTCATCAGTTATTTTTTATTGGACATTTTCTAACAGTCTCCCTATTCTGAAATACTTCTACTTTATATAAGACTATCTCTAGACTGATGTGATTTTACATTTTAAAAAACTTAAATTACTGTCCCAATGCTAGTCAGTGCATATAGTGGTTATACTGGGGGGAAAAAATCCAGAACTAGTTGAAGGGGGAATAAATCAGTTGTTTACTGTCTTAGTTGTAATGTTATGAGGAAATTATATATTTCATCACCTTGGAGCTATGACCACAGCATTGGACTCCTAGGGCATGTGTTATAATGGGAGTGATATCACCTCAAGGGGGTGAAAAGTAGCTCTTGGCCATAAGGCAAAATAAATTTTACTCTGTGTATATAAAACTCATATATACAAATACATGATCTATCTATCATGAGGTGGAGATGGAGAATAGAGAAAAATATCTAAAAAAAGTTCCTTAGGATGATACAGGTAGTGGGAAGAAAGCTTTATAATCACTGCCTTAGAGGTATAGGCTGGAATGTAGTAGATCAAATTTTTAGCATTAATTAGCCGTGTCCTTCTTCAAAATGTACATGATAAAATTCCTGTGCTTGCTGTCCCCCCCCCCCCCCACTTAAATACTCCTATACCTACATAGAGACATTTTGTACATATACCAAATTTGCATGTCTAACATTAGACTACCCAAAACTAGCAGTGGGTGCATATTTCTGCACATAATCCTATTTCCTATTAGAGTTGGGTCTGAAGACTGAAAATTTCCTTTAACTCTGTTATAATGACTTCAAAAGAAAGAAAAAGACACCAAATTCTTAAATACATCGATGCCAAACTGAAGTCGTAGATAGATTATTTTTATATTTTCCACCATTGGCTACTAATGCACCCTTTCTCTTAGAAGATGACATCTGTGTAGGACTGGGCTTGGCTGGCCAGCAAGCACTTTCAGGTTTCCTTTTTGGATAGCTACTGAAACAAAGTCCCAATTGTTTCATCCTCAAAAGAGAAGGCCGGATGGGATGTGTTCCACTTTTAGATCAATAGGAAGTGAAGTAATTCTTGGGTCATGCTTCAGCAGTTTTGTTTATCTGTAGCAATGTTTCGTTTCCATGGGTGCGGGTGCTTCCTATAGTGATAAGGAGCCTGCAGGCTAGTTTTTCAAACTTCATGAACACACCTGCAAGCTTAGTAAAGGCGTGGATTAGATGATTTGAAGAGGATCATTAACAGTTAAATTTTTTGTTTCTCACCTATGCGCTCCTTGTGTTTTTGTTTATTCTTCCCCTCCTCCCTTTATTTTTTCAGTTCTATAGTGCCAAAGGCAATATTTAGCTCAGAAGCTTTGTTGGGCCAAGCTGAGGAAGCTCTTTGTATAGAGTGTTAGAGATCTGTTTTCCTTGAGTTACCTGCACAGGAACATTTTAATTGCTGATAATAATAATAACTACCAGTTTTAGATGCCTATTTTATGCCATATGCTTTGTGCATGGCCATCTCTAATGCTTTTAACAATTCATAAGGTTGGTGGTGTTCTCATTTTGTGTGTAAGGAAATAGGCCTCAAGGTTGAGTGATTTTCTCATGATGATCAAACCTGTCTGCAGTGGAACTGGGGTTCAAGCCTAATGTTTTCTGACTCTACAGCTAATTGCCAGCATACTTTAGGACCTGTTGCAATTCACTCAGCTGGGAACAGATAATTTATTTTCTATGAAAGTTGACCCAATGGTGAGATAATAAATTCAGGAGGCAGTTTAAAAGATGGAATTGAAGTTTAGGCCATGTTTCTGCAGCAGTTTTTCTCTTTCCTCTAAATCCTCTGTGGTAGCTTTCTTCAGAAGTTCAGTATATTTTTCAGAATATCCCTTTTTAAAAAAAGATTGTGATTTTTATTTTCCTTTCTTGTTACCAGTAAATTTAGTGGAAGGAAAAATACCGTGGAACTAGCTGAAAATCTTCCTACTGCAGCTTCTGTTGTCATGCAGAAAGTTAAATTGTGGTTATTGTATCAAATTGGATATGGTTTCCTCTCTCCATGTTTTTGCACTATAGTTGTAGACATTAACACCCTGTGTTCTTATGAACAAAGCAATCATAAGACTAATGCCCCCTGCAAATAGCCATGTCTCCAGAGCTAATTTTATGGTAGTAGGAAGAGGTTTTATGCAATGATTTTAGTTTTATTACTGGGTTCATATTATATAACCTTTGGTATAAAAAAATGCTGATTTTTTTTCTTTAGATGCTTTATCTGGTAGGCTTATAAGGATTAAAAATAATCCTGAGAGCCATTTGAGCCTAATAAAAAACACTAGTGTGAGAGAGTAGTCCCGCCAACCTTGTGTGGTTGATTTCCAGACAGAAGGATAGGTACTTTGTTCTTGCTCAGTAGTAACTCTTCCAGTTTACTCTCTTAAGTTTAATAAAGACTAATCCAGGAAACCCTTAGTTCTTCACTTCTCTTTGAACCCTCAGTTTTTCTTTTGAAAAAGAAACCTATAATCATACTAAACAAATTTCAGATTTATGGCACATTTTGCTTATGATGAATCATAATTTCTCCCTCAGATTGTGAGTTCATGTCAGAAGAGAAAATATTGAGCTGACAGGTGGATGGCTTCTCCTAGATATCTGTTTCATGGCCTTTTCTGACATTCTGCTTCTTTGATATACAGTTTCATTTCAGTTATGCACAAATAGACCTGACAATAGCTCACCTGTACACTCCTCCACCTGCTAACAGATTCTTTTGCTAAAGCAGCAGAAAGAGAAAAGCATATTTGTGCTGCCCAGCACACTCACACACATGCACACACACACATCTATAACTTGTTGTTTCTCTCCCCTTGTTTGCTTTCATCCCATCCTGTCCAAGTAAGCAGTCATTTTAGGAATCCCAGATAGATTACAGTACAAATACTGTACTGCGCTGTAGTGGCATTGGGACTCCATTTCTGACTCGTGTTTTCAGTTTTCTCATCTTTGTACAGGCTAGGGGAAGCAGATTGGTAAGAAAGAATAAGGACTGTTTAAATGGGTAGAGGCAGTAGATATTTTTTTTTTCAGGTTAGTGTAATATCTTTTCTGCCTCATAGCAAGTTTGAGTTTTGAAGGCAGAATTCAATTTGGATTCCAAATTATTTACATTGTAATCATTGAATTGTGAAATTTGTGATTTTAGTCTTTATAGACGTTTATTCAAATCTACCTCAAAGGACTGTCAGGAGTTTATAAATTAAGCTTAATTCTGAATAAGTGGGACAGTTCTAAAACTATTGGTTAGATTCATGAACCACGTTTTTTCTTTAAAGTAATTCTGACTGAAATACATTTTGCTATATCTTTGTCTGTCAGTTTATTTGGAAATGAAATGAGGCTGTGTATGTTGCTTTGGGTGATAGTAAAGCATTTGGGAGGACTCTTCTAAATAGCTCTTTGCTTTTAAGGCTCGGAGACTATCTAGATTTGAACATGTTAGAGAGATTGTCGTTTACTTCAGGCCACACAGCTAATAAGTAAGAAAATAGGTTTGAACCCAGGTCTCTTCTACTACTGGTACTAAGCATCTAGAAGTAGCCTAGTTAATAACTTCCTGAAACCATCTCTTGTAGTTGTTTCATTCCTTGAACTTACCCTCTGCTTTTCATTTTTATTTTTTTAAAGCTGTTTCCTATTCCTGAAAAACCTTCCAAACCTCCTCTTCCTCCCCAGTTTCTGCCTGGTAAGACCCATAGTCTTTTACAGTTGGAGAAACAGTAGATCCTATAGAGGCTGCTTCCTCATGCTGTATAGTCGTCTGTCGGTACTCATGAAGGATTGGTTCCAGGATGCCGCACGTATACTAAAAGTCACCGATACTCAAGTCCTATAGTTGGCCCTGTGGAACCTGCCTATACGAAAAGTCGGCTTTCCATACACGCAGTTCCACATCCTGCAAATACAGTATTTTTGATCCACAGTTTGAAAAAAATTTGCACATAGGTGGACTGTGTGGTTCAACCCTGTGTTTTTCAGGGGCCAACTGAAGAAATTGAGGCCCAGAGAACAGGAGTGACCTGTTGTCACACAGCTGATGAGTCTTACAGCCAGGATTTGAATGTGTTTTTATTCCTTTTTCATTATTCTTCCGTGGAACCCTTATTTCCTCTTTAAGCCATCTTAAATATCCATAAATTTTGGGTGTAGGGGCAGACTCTAGAGCAAGGAAACTTGGGTTCAGATTCTGATTCTGCAACTTAAGAGCTTTATAACCTTGGGCAGATTACTTAATGTTTTGTGCCTCAGTTTCCTCTTCTGGCAAATGGAGATAATAAGAGTATCTTTTGCATAGGGATGTTATGAGAAGTAAATGAATTCTTATTTGTAAAGCACTGAGAATAGTGTCTGGCACATAAAAAGTATTATGTAAATACTTGTTGGGAAAATAGAATAATTTTTTCAGGCCTCCTTGCCTTAGGTTTAGTTGGGGGTGGTGTGGCGCACTCTTTGTAAGCAAATGGTGTGTGTGTGGGGTGGCGCTGCACTGCCACCTTGGCTGGTGTTGTCTGCCTCAGGTGTCCACTGTGTGCGGCCATGCTGTCCAACCTGCGGCTTCCAAGGATGTTTTTGGCTGCTTGGCTAGCTCGTGGACCTGCATGTGAGGGATCTGGGGACCCAGCCTGGTGTGTGAAGGGTTTGTGACCCAGTCTGGACAACAGGCTTGAGGGGTCTGTGAACTCCAGACCCTAGCTTGGCAGTTGGCCCAGTCAGCAGGATTATGGGCAGGTAAAAGAGCTTTACAATGCTTTTTAAATAAGGGAGAGAATATATGGCTGAGTTCTGTGGGTTGCAGAGAAGAACCTCTAGAGTTGGGGAATTAGGAAGCAGGGTGCCTATCAGAGGTCCTTCATCACTCCCACCTCCTTCATGAAATCTTCTTACTTTTACCCACCTATGAAATGCACTGCTCTTCCCTCCCACTTGTACTGTACAAGGGGTCTTCAAAAAGCTCATGGAAGGATTCATATTATTTTTAAATTCCATTTTTCGACAAACTTTTTGAAGTATCCTCGTGTGCTCTGTATAGAACCCATCCCATTTTGACTTACATTTCAGCTCTCTGCACCTTGTTCGATTCTCTCTTATGGACTGTGAACCACTGGAGCGTTGAGACTCTTATCTTACTCATTTAAACCTTCTAATCACAGTGCCTGTACTTGGCAGATGTCCAGCTGTTAGTTTTTGAACAGAACTTAGATGTTACAGAACATTTTAAAAGAAACACTTTCTGTGAGAAAAATACCTAAAGCATCTCCCCGAATCAGTTGTCTTGTTTCTGCTGACATTGATGTCTATGTAATGAGGCTGACTGCCCTTCCAAGAAAGATTGTTTATTTTCTAATTTTATTTCATAGACTAGATGTATAAATTCCACATATATATTGAATTGAAATGTACATGCACAAACACACATACACCAGGCAGAGAATACTTCAGCCTCCTACATCGTTCATAGAAAGAATTCAATTTGGAAGGCAGTGGGAGTATCTCCTGGAATTATGTGTTTTTGTGAAGACTGATCTTCAGGATTCATGAACCTGTCATTATCACTTAATAGTCATCATGACCTGTCATTGTAAGTGTTAAGCTCCTTTCAGGCAGGGACTTACCCATCATGCTTTCTCCTCTTTATAGGTAATGTGGTACAAAACCCTTGTATTATGATATTATAGGCCATGTCCTTTGGCATTAGCCTTTAATTTGAATAATGGATTCTGCTTCTTAATATTTGTGTAACCTTGGGCAAGTAACTTCTTGAAGTCTCACTTTTCTCATCTATAAAGTAAGGACAATACATATCTCATAAAATTGTTATATAGAGATGATGATGTCTAATGCCTGGCATGTAGTAGGTACTTGGTTAGTAAATGCTTGTTACTGCCCTAGAATTACACACCAGTGAGAGATTTCTTTGTCACAGGGCGAAGAGCTCAGGTGCATCCCAGGGAGGCACCTGGGAAAAAAATATGTAGAAAATTAACTTATTATTCTGATTGATCACATGGAAAAAACATTGTTTTCTCTTTCAAAGACAGCAGAAAGCTTAGTTTGTTCTGTCTGAGTCTGAAACCTCTATTGGCCTGTGCCCATGGCATGGAAACTCAGGCTCATGGACCCGTAAAGGGTTTCGCTCCACGTCGCTCTGCTGTGGGAACGCAGTTTCAGCATGCGTTATGTCTTCAGGGAAGCTGTGGATGCTGATGTGTCTGTGGTTAATCAGGCAAAGCATAAGATGTCATAACTCAAACAACAAAAGCATTAACTCCATTTTTTTTTTTTTTCTCTTCATATCAGAAACATAGTTTATGGAAGAACAATGACGGTAGAAGCACAGGTCTGGCTAGTTGAGATCAGTGATTGTAAGTTGAGAAAAAACAATGCATGTTTTGATGAATATATTCTGCATGGTGGAAATACTTAATTCTGTGAGGCTAAAAATCCAGAAGAAAGTCTGATTCTCCAGGAAGATCTTACCCACAGAAACACGGTGGTGTTAAATCTTGCTGATTTGGCTCAAACTGAGCTCTTTGGGGTGGCATATAGGTTGTTGCCTACAGTCACAGCTCTTGAGATATCTGCTGGTCTATACAGTGGGCGCCACAGAGTCTGGTATGTTTCCTTTTCCTGAGCTGAGCTTCTAGCCACCATAGCATCACATCATCTTTTTGTGAATCAGGTGATTCCACTGAAGTCCTCATTACACTGATGGTAGAGACAGGAAAGAACATGTGTCCGAGAACAAAAATTATTATTATTTACTTTTTACACTTTGGATGGCTAATAATAATAAAATAAAGTAGTTTTGTACCTTTCAAAGTGCTTCATCATTTTATCTGTTGTATTGTGATAATAGGGCAAGTCCTGGGGAATTTGTAAAGTTCCTCCCATGTAACCTGTGTAAGTGGTGTTTTTCCCCTGTTGTGTTTTCATATCTAATTCAGTTCAGTAGGTATTCTAAGACATGCCGTTATATATTAGGCCTAACAGGGTCCTTTCACTTTCATTCTTTAATTTGTTCCAACTGTACTGTAGTAGATATTTTAGGGCCTGTTCAGTGCCAAATACTATGTTGTAGGCATAGTGAAAGCTGGGATACAAAGTTGTTTGATGTTTGTTAAGGGAACTAATTCATACTTACAAGTAATTTTAAAAGCTGAAAATGGAGTTTTAAGAAGTTTGGAAAAATGCTGTCGGAGCTCAGAGGAATGAGGTGTTTCTTTTAGGAGGAGAAATTTGTCTATCATGAAAAAAGTGCCAAGAGGACCCACCAGTGTCCTTTTTTTTAGCAGGGGGACTCTAAAACTATTTCCTTTGCTGCCTGTGTTTTCTTTAGGTCATGACTGCTGTGAGACAGTGAAGGTGCTGCTCTGTGCTTCCAAAGAGGGGCTTCCCGTGTTTGTGGTAGCTGAAGAAGACTTTCATTTCATCCAGGATGAAGCATATGACGCAGCCCAATTCCTGGCAGCCAGTGCTGGAAATCAGCAGGCTCTGAACTTCACCCGTTTTCTTGACCGGTCAGGACCCCCATCTGGGGATGTGAATTCCCTTGATGAGAAGGTTGCACTGGCATTCAGACACCTGAAGCTGCCAGCAGAGTGGAATGTGCTGGGGACAGATCATACTTTGCATGGTGAGAATTTATGACCCACAAACATACTTTGAGTGTGGACTACTCTCTTTTAATGCAGTTGCTTTTATATTGTCATTATGTTCCAGTCTTCCACAGTGGCTGAATAAAACTTAACAGTTACTGTAGCAAATGGTTTTGATAGTATCTCTTCTAGGTTCTTTGAGTTTTTAACCTGTTCTTGTAGTGAAATGACCCAGAAGAAGAGTACCCAAGTAGAGAGTGGCACATCACCTTCCTGTGGGTCTGGTTTCCAGGCTTGATCTCTCAACCATAGAAACTGAACTGTCTTTCATGAGCAGAGTAGCAGGTTAACTTTTTGGTGTTTAATTATCAGAGACAGGGTTTTCCTTATTATGTTCTGAAGTTCTCCAGAGAGTCCATGGAGTTGGAAGAAAGGAAAGATTGGGGAGTGGGGGGAGCATGAGAGCAGGAACGAGCTCTGGGAACCCCCACACTTCTTTGATTTAATAAAGGTAGGTTCATTCTTACTCATTTTATCTACTGACCTTCCATTTAAGAGTTCATTGAAGAAAGGACTTCACTTCCTAGGAAACACTGATGTAATAAGTATCTACATATGTCTTCTTATTCAGATAGGGTTTTTTCCTACACAATTATTCTTGTAGCATATGACATCTACTGAATGTCAATGATTATATCTGTTTGTGCGCGCGCGCGCGCGCACACACACACACACACACACACACACACACACCCCACACCCCACACCCCACACCCCCACACCCCCACACCCCCGCACCCCGGGGTCCAGTAAGTAACATTCTGTTTCCCTCGTGGGTTCACATCCAATTGAAAGATTTAGGAGTCCCACAGATGGAGATCAAAATGTTTGCTTTAGAACTGATGAAAGCTAGAATAGAAGGCTGATGTTAGAACTCTTGTCAGAAGAACATGCTTTCTACTTCATCTCTGAAAGAGCTGGACAATCACAGGACTGCCCTGCAGAGTCCACCCAGCTTTGATTAGTGTATTATGTAGGGTGAGCAGGTCCTGAGGAGAAATGCCCAGAGAGGACTAAGGCAGAGTATGCTCAGATAAATTAGATAAGTTTATTCTTCCCCCCTGTGGAACATTGGGAAAAGAGGTATTTGCCAGCTTTCATTCTCTTAAATATACTGAATTTGACAGTTAAACTTGTGATCACCCATTAGAGTGGTGTCACATAGTATCAGGGGCATCCTACCAATTACTGCCAGGACAGTCCCGCCCAAGTAAAATATGAAAGAACGTGTAGACTATAAAATCAAATCAAGGAAAAAAGCATTTGCTCTTTTCTTTTTCTTATTAATACAATGCTCAAGAAACATCTGCATTGCTAATATTTAGAGATCAGAACATTTGACATTATATAGGCAATAGTACCCTTTCAAAACCAAATGATGGGCTTTAATACCTCCAGCTCCTGCCATTTTCTTGCTGATATGGGAATGATTACTTTGGTTGCCTTTTACAGATCAGTATCAAAATAGAACTGCATTAATTATTATTTGTGGGGCTGAAGTTGTTTTTATGGTTTTGTTTTGTTTAAAGAAGGTCCAGGAGTTGGCTAGTTTGTTCATGTGACCACGATGAAAAAGAATTGTTAGAAAAAAGCAAAGGCCTGAAACTTTGGGCATATCATTTCCCCTCTCTCTCTCTCTCTCTTAATTTCCTTGTCTTTAATGTTAGGGGAACTGGCTAGCTTTAATATTTTTGTGTACTTCTAAAGTTTTCATGTACTTCTTAAGTTTCTGTTATACAGAATTGCTCAAGTAGTGCTAGCAGAAGCTAAGCCAAATTTCAGCACTTAGAAAAATACAGATTAAAACCACAAGGAGATACCATTAAATGTGTATTACAATGGCTAAGATTAAATATACCAAGTGCTGGCAAGGATACAAAACAACATCTCATACGTTGCTGGTGGGAATGCAAAATGGCATAGCCACTTTAGAAAAGTTTGGCAGTTTCTTATAAAGCTAATTGTACACCTACTGTATGACCTGACCCAGCCACTTTTGGTTATTTATTTCAAAGAAATGAAAACATGTTCATCAAAAAATCTATGCACAAATGTACCTACATATTTCATAATCACCCAAAATTATTCATAATCACTCAGAACTGGAAATAAACCCAGATCTCCCTCACTGACTGAATACTTAAACTGTGATACGTCCATACAATAGAATACTATTCAGCAATTTAAATTAGCTTTGTGCAACTGGATGCACTTTAAATGCATTGTACTAAATAAAAGAAATTAGTTTCCAGAGGTTATATACTGTAAGTTTCCATTTGTATGCTATTCTAGAAAAGGCAAAATTATAGAAACAGACAATAAGGTAAGTAGTTGCCAGGGTTTGGGAGTGGGGGAAAGTACTTGACTGCAGAGGGTATTATGAAGGAATTCTCTGGGGTTTTGGAGTTGTTTTGTATCTTGTTAGTGGTGGTGGCTATAAGAATCTTTGCATGTGTTAAAACTGGTAGAACCGTACACCAGTAAAAAGAGAATTTTATTGTACATACATTTAAAATAATAACAAAAGAAATTGACCAAGTTAGGTGTATACTTTGCAAAGGTGAAATGCAGGCAAGGGACTTGATTGCACATGTTGACTTTACAACAGTTCTATCAGGAATCTAATTTCAAGTTCTTGATTTATTTTCTGCAGTTTAAATCCTATTAATTGTGGGTTAGAATCTAGGAACACTGGGGATGGTACTGGCAGAGTTGCATCAGTTAAGAGTTCATCATGTTTGCTGTTGAGGGATGAATGTAATGGAGTAGTCTGTTCACATCAATGAGTTACACATCAAATACTTTTTAAAAGGTATTTAAAGGAAAAAAGATACGAAGTGAGCTTGATGCCTGGGATAATAATACAAGTAAATGGGGCATCATGTTATGTAACGGGACTACTTGCTGTTGAAAGCTAGGATGTTTACAGGTGTTCTAGCCTAATACTTACACAAATGAGTCATGTAAGGTCTATGGTTAATCCTCCTACTCTCTAATTGTTTAGATGCAGTGCTTTTTAACTTTATTTCAGGTCAGTGACTCCTTTGAAAATTGCTCAGATTTCACTTCAGAAATGTGTATATTAGGTGCCTACCTGCTAACATTTACATACAGTAAATTTTATGATCTCCCTGAACTTTAGGCATGAACATGAAGTTAAGAATCCTTGATTTAGATATGATATTATAAAATAGAAAAAGCACAGGCCTTAATGTCTGTTTGTTTATATCCTGGCTTCATTGCAAGAGCTTGTGCAAAATATTTAACAGTTCTGTTACTCAATTTCTTCATCTATAAAATGGAGGAAAGTGTATTCTGATAGTGTGTGCTAGTTTGCAAGCTATTCAATTTGAATATACCGTGATTAATGTCCAGTAACCTTTTAGAGACATAAACATTGATGAGCTACAACAGGGGAAGGTAACATGTTCTATGAAAGGATGAAACAGGACAGCACTATAAGGAAGGCTCTTCCAAGCACGACACTGTTTTGCTTTTGGTTTTACTTGTTGCTAAAGGTGATCCTCACTTTAAACATGAGCCATGGAGAGTTTGTCCATTTTAGTTCTTTTAAGTGTTCTCTAATCCCTAGTTACAGAAAGAAACCTCTGCATCGTACTTTTTACCACAATTTTGCCTTAAATGCAGGTAGTAAGGATTCATCTGGTTGGAGGGTGAATGGTAGAGCAAGGATGTCTTTTTTCTCTGTGTTTTCCAAGTCACAGTTGTCTCAGCTCTTCTGTGCTTCAGTGGGTAGTGAAAATGGTGAATTAGGATGGTTTTTCCCTGAAAGATCCTTGTATAAAAGCAGTCAGCCTAACTCTCAGGTAACTTAGAGTGGGCCTTGTGAAGACTTGCTCTGAAGAAAGCAAGGAGAAACATCCTGGAGGAAATCTTCATTTTTATTTAGTCATTGTATTATATAACTAAGTGAAAAGAAGATCTAATCATTTTGGGGGGTGGGAATACTCCCCATAAAGAGAAATTTAAGTGGACAGGAGGATGACAGGTTTAAGAAAGACAGTACTAAGAATAGCCTGTGAATTCCCAGTTCTATATATCTGATGTCAGTTAATGTATCCTCCAACCTTAATCATTTGGTGATTTAGTTCTCATACCCCCTTCAGAACACATGATAGCTTTCCATGGAATTTTTTCCTTAGCTACGCTAGTGTTTGTGTATTTTTTCAGCTATCATCACTGCTAAAAAAGAAAACAGTAAAATATTAAAAGACTGCTAATGGATTTTTTTTCTTGGCAGAAGATTTATATCTATTGACTCCAAGATATGCAGCGCCTAGTAGTGGCAGGGCTTTAGCTCCGAAAGGTTTTGTTGCCTCTCAAACATTGGTTTTGTCATAAGGTTACAAGTCTCATTTTTCCAAAAGCTTGCTTTTTCAGACTGGTCTGTATAGAATGTTTTCCTTCCCCACGCAGTGTGAGAATCCCTGCATCATGTGGGACTTCAAGTTTATTTGAGACAGTTCTGAATAGTAGATCTATGAGATTCCTAAATCACTATTACATGTAGATGGAAAGAGTACTGTGAGGAGGGTTTGCTGGCTGGATTGATGGGTTGGGAAAGTACATGTTGGAGTGTTTTGTTTAGTCAGAGAATCTAACAGTTTGAAAAAGATAAAACTCCTTACTGTACACATCACCTTTCTTTGCAGATCTGAGGAAATGTGTGTGGGAGCTGTGCCAAGCATATAACTAGATAGATAGCAAGTGGGACTTTAGACATTTTCTGCTTAACTTTCTCTGTGGGTAGAAGCTAGGCCTACATTGAGATCTTTCCAAGTAAGTATGGCTTAACAGGAAAATCAATCAACATGGGGACTATGAAATAACATTACAGCATGAAGAAAAAGGAAAAGTATCACAAAAATTCAGATGGAAGACTCTTGAGTATGATTTGCTTTAAGAAACCAAAGAAAAATTCAGAAGATATTTTCCATTTTTGCTTTAAAAGATCAAAGAAGTCAGATATATTATGAAATTAGAAAAGGAAGCAACAAGGATAAAAATAGGTTTAATGAGTGTATCAGTCAGGGTTCAACTAGAGAAGCAGAACCAGTAGAAGAATTATATATTTAGATTTGTTACAAGGAATGGCTTATTCAGTTGTGGGAATGGCTTATTCAGTTGTGGGATTGGCTAAACAAGTCCAAAATTTATAGGGCAGTAAGAGGAGGGATGATCATGGGCAAGCCCACCAACATGGGCCAAAGCTGTCATCCTCAGGCAGTCAGGAAGGGGAGATTCTGAGCAGGATGGAACTCCACGGGCACAGCCTGAAACTGTCTTCCACAGGTGGAATCCCTTCCCTCTCCAGGGAAAGCTTAAGCTCTGCTTTTAAAGCCTTCCAACTGATTCAGTCAGTCATATGCAGATTATCCAGATAACCTCCTTTATTAAATCAACTGACTAGGGCTTTAATTATAGCTGCAAGAAAAGCTATGAGGAGGGCAAAGATGGAAAGGGGAAAAAAGATGGAAAAAATGCTGCAAGAACATCCAGAATTCCAAAGCATAATTAAATTTACATTGAGGACAAAGGACCCAATTGATATTGTGGGAAATGCAATTAATATTCTGAAAAACTCAGAATACAGAGGAGAAAGTCAAAGAATCATGAAAGAAAAAATAAGAGTAGAGAACAGAGATTAATCCCAAATTATTGGTGCTGTGCAGTTTAAAATGAGACAAAAGAAATAGTGGAAGATAGGTTGGGTAGAAGCTTTTTTGCTCTTAAAAATAACATGGACTAACAGAAACTACATTTACATACTTATTTGTTTATCCCTTTGCACCTTGGCCGCCTCTTCTGCAAGCCTAATTTACATGACCTTTGTGAAGATCAAATTAAAATGTGTGAAAAATGAACAGAATATCTAAACAAACTGAGGTATATACATGCAGTGTATATACCAACAATAAAAAGAAATGCACTACTGATACATGCAGCAGTGTGGACAAATGTTAAACATTACGTTGAATGAAAGAATTGTGTAATTCCATTTCTATTAAGTTCTAATCTGTGGTGAAAAATACAGAGCAGGGATTTCACTCTTGGAAGGAGATGTGGGAATTAACTGGGAATGGGCATAAGGGAACTTTCTTGGATGTTGGTAGTGTTCTATATTTTGGTAGAAGTTTGGATTATATGCATTTGTCAGAATTATCAAATGATATAGTGTACTGTGTGTATTTCACTGTATGTAAATTAGCTAGAATTATAACCATATGTTGAATTCTAGTTAATGATATGTATGCTGAAGTGTTCAGGGGTGAATTTTACTGATGTCTTTAACTTCTTTTGAAATGCATAAAAATAAGATGGATTGATGGATAGAGGGAAGGATATTGGGTAAGTACATGACAAAGCACATATAGAAAAACATTAATTTTAGGATCTAGGTTGGTAAGTATCTGGTTATTAGTTGTATAATTCTTTCAGCTTAAGTGTATATTTGAAAGAGTTAATAAAATGTTAGGGGGAACATGAAAAGGTGCTTTAAATCACGTTAGCTTAACTTTTTTTTTTATTACAAAAAGAGGGTTGAGTAATGGAAAGGTTATGATTTTTAGACTCAAGACAGAAGAATTTTCAAATCCTGTTTCTGGCTGTGGGCAAGTTATTAATTCTGTGAACCTGTCTTCATTTGCAAAATGAGGATAATGAGACCTTACAGGGTAGGGGTATTGTGATGATACAATGGAAAAAGTTGATATGAACTGCATAGCTCAGTGCACGGCACTTGGCAGGTCCTCACTATGTATTTTCTTCTAAAAGCAGATGTGGCAGCTGCTGTTTTAAAGACCTTACCATGAGACTGAGGGAGAATGTCGTGCAGGAATCAGGGTGCCAGCTACTGAGCAGGTGCATGGCCTTATTGTTGGAACTCTTCTCATAAATGCTGAGCTGACTCAGAGCGAAGAAGAGACTAGAAAGGGTGGGGGGAGAGGAAAAAACTAAGGAGGTGTCACTCAGGCCTGAATTAACCGTTCTCTTAAAAATCACATTTTTCCTGGTCAGTGCCTTAATTAGCTCTTTTGTTTTTGATAAAGATGTCAGAAAGCCTATGAGCAACTATAGGGCACCAGTCGGATGGTGATATTTGATCTTTTATGAAGGTTCTTTCTGTACCTTTGTCTGGTCTTGCCACCTGCTCTGAGGTGCTGATTATTAAAATTTGTACTTGCACTTGTAATTGTTTCTTCTGGGGCACTGACTTCTTTCCAGCCATGTGCCTCTGCTTGAACACCCTATAAATCCTGAATTGGTCAGTGTGTGTATAGTTCTGTAGGGAAAATATAAAATATTAAAGATAGATTTTGCTTGCAAGGAAATTTACCTTGGAAATAGGGAGACTAGAGTAATACGTAAACGACATTAGAAAACAGTGTAGTTAAATGTAAAATCATCTTCGAAGATGTGTTCATTCTGTTGTGATATTTGCGTATAGAAGCATCTGAGGACTTCAGAGTAAGGAGAAAACACTGGGATCCAAAGAGTGTGTGAATGCTCAGTGAAGAAGTTGAGACCTAAGGGAAGCCATGAAGAATGAAAGAAAGAAAGCAGGCACAGCTCTAAGGCACCACTCACAACTCCCTGGAGTTGAGTGACCACAGCCTGTGGGACCGTTTTACACAGCCTTGCAGTGGCCTTGCTCCTGTCTTCACAGAGGCAGCTCGAGAAGACAGTTGAGGTAGAGAGAGAGTGATGCTAGCGTACATAGGATGTAATTTGAAGCCCAACAGGACAGAGAAAGGGCGGGGAACTGGCATTTAATGAGTACCTACTACAGCCAGTCATTATACTAGCATTTCACCTACTCATTCCTTACAGCAACTCTGTGAATGAAGTAATAGTGTCCCACTCTTAAGAATGAAGAAAGTGAAGCCCAAAGAAGTTAAAGGAATCAAATATGGTTACACAGATGGGAAATGCCAGATTTGAACCCAGATTTGTCTGACTCCAGAGCCCTTCCTCATTTCACTACTTTCAGTGACTCATGATGCTAACAAGGAGGCTTCATTTCAAGTGAGATAAGTTCAAGCTCACATTTTTCTTTGTGACGTCATCAGTGTACTGTCTTAGAGTTAGTATTTTCTATTATGCCTGAAGATGCGTTTCTTTCTCTCATTAAACAAATAAAAAAAGCTAGCAGTGCCAGCAATTTGATTTTCCCTTAATGTGGGTGAAGAAAAAGACCTGTGTATACTTAACAAGCAGAACCTGTTTTTAGTGTTTAACTAGTCAAGTTCTGTTTGGGTGTTCTTTTTAAAAGTAATTATACCCTTTATAGTACACCATCTAAGTCCTAACAGCTATTTCCTTTGGATCCCTATGTTGTGGGGATGCATTCGACTTTTTTTTTTTTTTTTTTTTTTTTTTAAAGAAAAAATCGTGTGGGGAGTCACCAGAATAAGCCTGCCTGTGAAATTGGTTGAACAAATACAATAAATCAGAATATAGAAGTGGCTTGATTCTCTTTTGGGGGACTGTCTCCTATTGAAGATTTTGCTTCTATTACCTTTTTCTAGTTTTGTTTTGTTCTTACATGACAGCGAATTCTACCTGGCCACAATAAAGTTCTTCACACTGTATGTTGTATCTTAACTTCAGGATCTTAGGCAGTTAGAGGCATGCTTACCTAACTTTTTTTGTTGTTGTTGTTGTTTGCTTGCTTTTTGTCTTTTTATTTTCCTCATTTGTTTTCATTTTCCGCCCCATTACAGATGGTGGCCCCCGGGAAACATTGATGCATTTTGCTGTGCGGCTGGGATTGCTGAGGTTGACATGGTTGCTGTTGCAGAAGCCAGGTGGCCGAGGAGCTCTCAGCATCCACAACCAGGAAGGGGCAACGCCTGTGAGCTTGGCCTTGGAGCGAGGTTATCACAAGCTGCACCAGCTTCTAACCGAGTAAATGCTCATTTTCCCTATTTCCCTTCTCTCCTCACCAGCCCCACCCCCTGATTCACAGTAGTACCGCCCACTTGGCATCTCAGTGTGAGTTTGCCACGAGTTAAAACCTCAACTCTGTACCTTGCCTTCTGCTGGAGGTTTGTAAGCTTATTCCTACTAACCACTTCGTTGCCTGAGAGAGACAAACGTAAGTCATACTACCATTTTCTCTCTCCTCTGTCTCCCTGCTTTCACTGCTTCTAACCTCCTATATTTTACTGAAAACTTAGAATGAGTCTTGTCTGTGGGGGTAACATAACATTACCAGTGTATACAGTTTATCCTAGTAAAAAAGGAAACTTTTTCTATACCGTATATTTTTTTTCTGGTATGTCTTCAGGATTTGAAAGAGATAAGTAGAAACCAATACTTTCATGTTATCATTGCATACAGAAAATATGGTAAACAATTGAGTTTTGGTTTGAATGTAATTTCTGTGAATAAAATTGACAGCAGTGGTCTCTTCATATGAATAGTAGTAAAAAGCAACTGAATTGTAGTAGGAAATCCTGGCTATCTTTGGGTTCAGTTGTTATATATCCTGAGTCTTAAAAGAGTGCTTTGGAGGAAGGTTGTTAGTCAAAATATTTGAAGAGTTGTTTTTTCTTTTCTTTTCTTTTTTGTATAAATAGAGAAATAAATGCGTTACAGCAGCCAACATTTTTCATTGAAATATTTATAAAAGGCAGAAGTTTTCAGGATAGTTTCTGTTGTTTAATATATTTTTAGTAGTTTTATGGTCATCATCATCTTTTCTACCACGTTATCTGAACAAGAGTAAACCTGGTTGGATCTATATTTATTAGTAATTGAGGGGCCCTTGTAAACTGAGTCACTATTCCCAAATTCTCAGATATTTTGCTCATGCCAGATTTAATTTAGTGGCATTTTATATTTTACCATTTGTGTGTTTGTGTGCATGCTTGCATGTGCGCGTGCGCGTGCGCAGGGTAGCCTCCTACCAAGAAGAGATCTCAGAATATAATGCTGCTTACAGTTCTGTGAACAGTTTTTTTTTTCACCTGACAAGCTTAAAACTTTCCCAGTCAGGCCAGCCAGAAGTTCTTTGCAGAAAGCTTTCTGATGGGTGCTACAGATACAATGGTGATAGGAGACGCACTCTTCATCTCAAATGAGCTTTGGATACCTGAGCTATCCTATGACAGTATTCCAGAGTGTGATATGTTCTACTCCTTTGTACTTCCCATCTGGCTAATGATTGGATTCATTCTGCTGTTTGCCTCATCTGGCTAATGATTATACTCATTCTGCTGTTTGCCTCGTGAGGGAGAGAGGCTTTTTTCTAGAAGTTGAAACAATTAACTCAGTATAACTATTGTGAAGTTTTCAAATGCAGTTCCTTAAAATTGGACTTTATAGCTCAGAGTTTGCTGGGAAACAGAATTGGTTAAGGACTGCCGTCCAAATGGGGAAATAAAGTGATTACGACACCTTCATTATATGCTGGAAAGGGATGTCACAAGGCGCTTATTGCAGCACAGCTTTAGCGAAACTAGAGTGTGTTTGTTCTTGGAGAAGATTTTCTGCCTCTTTAAAGTACTACCTCTGATACTTTAAGAAAGCCACTTAATATCCTTTTGAAGGGAGATAGGTAAGGGAAAGTCAACTTGGGAAATCTCCAAATAGAGGACTCTGATAGGAGAGTATAAGCACCTTGCTGCAGATCTAGCCCATTGAATTATTCTGGGCTGTGACTGTTCTGAAGCCAAGAGGAAATGCTGAGTCATAATTAGCAATTGAAAAATGGTAAGGATATGATTTTACTAAATCCCTCATTTTTCCTGTGATACTAGTAGACTTTGCTAGAATTTCAACCATAAGGAGGAAAGATCATTGTTTTGGGGGGCTTTTTTGTTTTCCTTTTTTTTTTATTGTGGTGAAATACACATAACATAAAATTTACTATTTTAACCATCTTTAGGTGTACAATTCAGTGGCATTAAGTACATTCACCATGCTGTGTAACTGTCACCACTATTCATTTGCAGAACTTTTTCTTCACTCCAAACAGAAACTATACCCATGAAGTACTAATTCCCCATTCACTGTCTTTCTCCCTGCCCTTGATAACTTCTGTTCTACTTTCTGTGTCTAAGAATTTGCCCATTCTATGTTCCTCATATAAATGGAGTCATGCAATATTTGTCCTGTGTTTGGCTTAGCATAATGGCTAATGTTTCCCATAGCATAATGTCTTCAGGGTTCATCCATGTTGTAGCATGTGTCAGAATAATACTGTATTGTATATTTTAAAGTTGCTAGAAGAGTGGATTTTAAATATTCTCATCAAGAAAAGTAGGTGAGGTTATGGATATGTTAGTTAGCTTGATTTAATCTTTCTACAATGTATGTATTTATTAAAACACTGCATTATACCTTATAAATATATAGTTATTATTTGTCAGTTAAAAAAATCCCAAATAGCCAAAAGGTGGAAACAACCTAAATGTTCATCAACAAATAAATGGATAAACAAAATGTGGTATATACATACAGTGGAATATTATTCAGCCTTAGAAAGGAAAGATAAGCAGCTGAGGAAAGTGAGATCTAGAGAGGCAAAGTGATTGGATTAGGCTAACACTGTGACAGGGCCAGAAATAGAACCAGATCTCTTAAGAGGCTGCCCAGAGCTCCTTCCGCTCCTGGGGTTCTTAACAACAGGCCCAAGAATAGACTTCATGGAGTTTGCATCCCTTGAAATTATAGGCAAAAGTTTATGTATATTTTTTTCTCAATTAAGAGTTTGTTTTGTGAGATTCACAAAAGGGTTTGTGGAAAGTTAAGAATTGCCACATTGTATCATGCTGTTTTTCTAATAGTTTACTAAAATCTTTAGACTTTGGGTGTTTTACCCCATCGTCTTTAAATTTTTTGTTAAATTTTCCCCATATAGGCCTGTTTCTTACTGCTTCTTTTCAATTAACATGAAATTGAAGTATGGTTATGTACATTTTACCCTTATGAAATAACTATTTGCAATCTACTCTTTACTGAAAAGTCAAGTTTATTCAACCCCCTTTATAGCCCTCCTGCTTTACCATTTGTGGGGGGAGGTGCATTATGCTGTTTAGGGTTCAAGTTCTTTTTGTGTTTCTGTGTCAAGACTTATTTTGATAAACTGAGTCTCACTTCTGTGTGAAAATTATGATTTGCCATTCTTGGAAATAGAAGGATTCTCTAAATGAGATCTGTGTTAAAGAACTCTTGAAATCGTCTCAACAGATAGTAATAATTATTTAGGATGTTTTTGACAGTTTCCCTTTTCTGTAGCCCATGATTTGTTTTGTTTGCTTATTTTTATAAAAACTAAACAAAATGTATTTAATATACATCATAAGGGCTCAACAAGAGACCTAATTTAAAAAACAGAAACAATAGTAATAACTACAGCTCAAGATACAGAGTCCTATGCAGAGATCAAGGAAAGGACAGACCATCTAAGGAAAAAATAAAAAAGGTGACACAAGGAGAGGCTGGACAACCCTGGTAAGGGCTCCTGGCTGGAGATCTGCTTTGAGTAGGTTTTTTGCAGATACTTCTTAAAAGCTGTGGGTTTTTTCCGGAGCTCAGCAGCATGTGTGTTCAAAGGGCTATCTATGTTGGGTTCTTCTTCCAGGCTCTGGATGGAGAGCTGGGTGGACCTGACATCATGCAGGGTGGACCACTTGTCCTTCAGGATGTCCAGGCATATGTTACCTGGGTGTCCACAGTGCGGGGTGGTAGCAGGGTGGGAGGAGCTTCACCATGGGTGCCTTGTAAGGGTAGTCATTGGGGAGCTCTAGGGAAAGCTTGTATCTCAGGTCCTCATATACTGTGCCCACGGCTCTGTGGATGGTCCCTGCCCATTTGGAAAAGTTGTCTGATTCAGGAAAGGCAAAAATGCCTTTGCTGTCAGACATCACGAGGATCATCACCTCCTGCTGTAGCCTCTTGTCCATCAGCCCTGGGTGGTACCTCCTGCCGAGCTTGGCTCCTTTACTGGTGTTGGCGACACTGGTTTGCTGTTTTGGGAGGCCATCTGAGTAGCAATTGGCAGGAAGACAAACTCAGAGAACACACCTGCCCCCAAGATTGTTAACTATCACTTAGTTCAGTGACAGGGAAAGAGAGATTTTATTGACTTGTTGCTCTTTTGCTTTAGCTTATGTTTTGATATTATGAATATGGATGTGTTTGTGATCTGAAAATTCACATTAAATAAAAGGTTACCAGTCTTGCCTGAGAAATCTTAGCCCCAGAAGAGTACCCAGAACACCTAGAGTACCCAGTACTCCTGCTTTAGGTAGGTGCACAGTTGTCTTCCCTGATTTGAAGACCCGTTTTCCCCTCATCCTAACTAGTTAGTGATGGATAAAGTAGGGACAGAATCCCAGTTTGCAGACTCTTGGTTTAATGAATGCTAGTAAGTGACAAGTTGAGATGAGTGTGGCATTGGGAGTCATCTAAGAATGATAGAGCCAGATGCTATCAGAGATCCAGCTGATAGTCTCACTCACATCACAAAGAAGGAATCTTGAGACCTGGATCACCTGTGTGGGGGTGGGACAGAGCTTGAGAGTAAGAGGCAGCTCCAGGTAGTGACTACGTATGCAAACTTGGAAGTCACACCTAAGTGTGCCTTTTGGCCCTGCCATTTTTAGCTGCATCACTTTGGACACATTAAGTAACTTTCCTCTCTAAGCCTTGATTTCTTTACCTGGTAAATAAAGGATAATAATACCTACTTCCTGGAATGATAACCAAGTGCCTGGTGTATGCATTGTGAAAAATCAGGGCTTATTTATCATACAGATTCTGGTTATCTTGTGGAGCAAATAAAGTGGCTATAAATACTTCAAAGTGAAGAGAGACAGTATGGTATGGTGGAATTGCTTAGAGATGAAGAGCTTAATTAAAATCTGAGCTTTTCCATTTAGTAGTCTGTGTGTCTCAGAAAATGTCACCTCTCCACTTTGAGTCTGTTTCTCCTCTCTTTGATAATACCTGTTCTGCCTACAGCACAAGGTTATTGGAATCAAATGAAATTTGTACAAATATTTTGTTAAACTCTACGGTGCTGTAGTTTCTTATGATTATATAGTAATAACATCAGTAAAATTAAAGTTCACTGATCAGTTAAACTTGAATTTCAGTTGATTGGTCTACCAAGAGTATCTTTTTGTAATATTTATTGTAGTTCTTTGTGAATTAAAGTTAGTAGAGAAGTTGGGAGAATTATAGTTACACCAGCTAATTTTTGAGTCCAATGTCTACCTCTGTGAAGCTCTATCATCTTGGGTGGGATTCACTTAACCTCTCCAAACCTCAGTGCCTTTTTTCTAACATGGTAAGAATAAAGAGGACTATTTACAATGGGCTGCTTCAAGAAATAAATGAAAGAATCCACGTAGAGGGTGAACTCAGTGACTGACATAAATGTTATCTCCTACCCTTTTCTTCGTTTTCCTTTTGTTCTGTGCCTTTATCAGTTTTTTATACATTAAGGAAATTTTGCCAAAATCTTGAAATTTTAGGCAGCATTTGGATGTCCGTACTTGATAAAGATTTGAAATTATTCCCTGGTGTAATAGATATCACTTTAAATACAATTAGTGTGGCTCTCTGATACGTTCTGTGATGTTGATGCCTGTAGGTTAATAGAACATGGAATTCTAAATTGATAAAGAATCATTTACAGTGTTCCCACCCTTACAGGAAGAATATTTCTAAGATTTTCAACTCTGGTGTTTTGACGTACAAGTGCTGAAATATTTCAGTTGCCTTGAGAGCCGGTGTAAAGTTACATGACTACACCAGTTGTTGAGTAAGGCAAATCATAACTAAAGCCAAAATGTTTCGTTATGTTAGTTATACTAAGTTTCCATTTGTATTGTCAGGGGGCTCAGACCTTTCAAACCCATTGTACAGACAGGGTCACAAACCCCTCACATAACAGGCTGGGTCACCAAACCCCTCACATGCAGGCCCACAAGCTCTAGGTAGTTGGGAAAGATCCCGGGAGCCATTGGCAGATGACAGGAGCTCAGTCAGCAGCAGCAGCAGCTTCCAGCAGCAGTGGAGGTGGCCTCTTGGGGGGGGGACGCTGAGGGCACTGGGCAGCAACAGCCTCCAGCAGCAGTAGCTGCCACCCTGTGACACCCCGGGAGCATCATGGGGGTGGGGGCGCCGTGGATCAGAGCCACTCATCTTTTATACTTAAGTCCATAACCCAGGACACCTGGGCGCAGGTGCATATTTACATGAAATGCTTGGCAAGATTCTGAACATCTGGGGGGCCCTGATCATTCTATATTTTCCCAACAACCAGTTTAAAAGTATTTTTCCTCATACATTTCATCTTATTTTCAGTATCAGTTGAACAAATCTGTCTTTATCGAGTGCCTGAACTGCAGTAGAAATCATGATTGGTACATCACAGGTATTATTTCAACCTTACCACAGCCTTTTTGAAAAGGGCATTATCTGTGTTTTAAAGGTGAAAGATGGAGGCTCAGAGATTTTGGGGGGGGGGGTGCAGCTGGCCAGTATGGTATCCAAACCCTTGACCTTGATGTAAGACCGCCCTCTAGCCAACTGAGCTCAACTGGTCAGCCTAGGTTCTAGCCGCAGGCTACATAGGAAGTGGTAGAGCTACTATTAAACAGACATTCCTGGAATTCCGAGGCCCATATTCTCCCCTCTACAAAGATTTGATAGAGGAAAAGAAGAGACTCAGGAAGAGGCTACTGGGATATAGGATGAAATAGCGCTTAATTTTGACAGGGTTCTATTGCTTTCCATTTAGTCCTAGCCTCTGTCTTTCCTGAGGAAAACAAGGTCCTCACTATAAAAACTTCACATTTATGTTACCCATCATATGATTTTAAAAGTATGATTTGTTACACTGAAGCTTTCTGTTTATTCTTTGATTCTCATGACAGCCTGATGAGTGGGTAGGATAGGTGTTATTGTCCCTATTTTATAATTGGGAAAACTGAGTCCAGAGAGGTGAAGTGACTTGCCCAAGGTCACAAGGTTACAAAGTAACAGAACCAGGCTCAGGCCCAAAGTCCAGTGATCTTTTCAGGTTGAGATGACACACGTGAATGTACAGAATACAGGCCCAGCCTGGCAAGCACTAGGTACTCAGTCATGATTTATTGTGGTAGGTAATATAGACCCTTCTCAGATTCTTGAGACACTTGCACTTGAAGCATGAGTTTAGGGTCAGGTAGTAGAGCAAATACTGAAGCATACATATTTCACAGTGGAACCATGTATTGAGCAAGCTGTTCCTTCAATATAGTGATTGCCTTTTAGTGTCCTCTTCTAGTACTTGACAAGTGGGTTCTCAGTAACCCATTTGGTGCAAAAACAAGTTTGGAGGGGGAGGGATGAAACAGTCACACAAACTTACAATAGCCAGAGAGCAGGATTTGGGATGACTTGACAGTTCTCTGGCATAAGTCCCATTAATCTGTCTCCTCTGTCCATTCATCCATCTGACCTCCTTTGTCATTGTGTGATCTGGGTGTTTCTTTGTGTTTTGGTAAAGATGAGGTGGTAGAACTGAGTGGAAACTGGGCAGGGTGGGGCCGGGGCACACCAACATATATTGAATACCTGCTTTATATTATGTGCAGTGCTACTTTGGTGCTTTACGTATGTTCTCACTTAAAACCTCTCAACAAACCTCGAAGGTGTAGTTAGTATAGTCACTATTCTTTCTACACATGAGAAAATAGACTCAGAGAGGCTAAATAGCTTGCTCAAGGCAGTGTGTTTAATAAGTTGACATTATTCACAAGCCTGTCTTTAGGTTGTTTTCAGACTTACTGGTAGATTTTGTAAGGAGGCATGTTTGGTAGCATTGGTAGGCTTTTTACCAAATTAATTTGATTATGATTTATATATCTAGATTTCAGTGCCTTTTTTCTGTTTATGTAAATTTTCAACTGGACAGCTTTATGAAATTTGACATTTCATATTTTTCAAGCCATTCAGCTAGTAATCTCAGGATTACTTCATCTGGCAACGTGCTAGAAAATTGCAAAATGTACTTTCTGAGGATAATATTTGTATTTATATAACAGTAACTCTAGTTGCTATTTATTGTATTTGTTCTAGGCATTTTGCAAATTCTTATATATTTATTCTGTCTTTAATAACCCCTCTGGGTGGGCACATTATTTTCATTTCACAAGGAAATAGCTACAGCTGGTAAGTGATAGAACAGTAATTTGAACCAGAAAGTAACTCCAAAGCCAATGAACTTTTAGACTGCCTTTGACTTTCTCACAGGATGGGTGGTTTCAGAAGTTGGCTGGAATCAAAAGCTATTCCAAGCTTCGTGTTTCTTTCTGTATACTTCTTTTCTCTCCCTGCTATATGTGTGCAAGTGGCCTGAGTATGTGTTTATTCTCGGTTGCTGTGTAACATTTAGGCCTCAGAGTTTTTCTTCAGAGTTGTGAAAATTACACAGCTTAATCTATGGTAACAAATTACTGTGTGGCAACAGTATGTGCTTTTAAACACTTGTTTCTGACTTCATTTTAGGCTTGAGTGGAAGAAAATATGCACCTGAAATATAAGGCTTGATAGGTGTATGTGAGAAAATGAAGGATCAATTGGTACTTTCTACTCTCTAAAAAACACAACTTTCAGTAACCATTACACATTATTTTAATTTGGTCAATTTTGAAGTTTCTTTAAAGGCATACAAGTGGGAAGAATGATTTGAAAATTTTACCTGCATTTATGAGTATTATTAACAGAAGTAGAAGTGATCATTAATCAAGGGGGAAAAAAAGTGTGTTGAATAAACATTTTGGCTAAAATCAATATTTGGCCAAAGCTGAATATCACCAGCAAAGAATGAAGTTGTATAATAGAAGAATAAATATGAGATCATATAAAATATAACTAACCCTGTACATTTATTAAAATTTAATAGTTCTGTTTTTAAAAGTTGGATCTTATAGTGGAAAAACAATTATTCCTCAGCATTACCAGCATCTAGATTGTTCTTGATTCATTAAACATCATACACACTTTCTACTGGCACATCAGTAATATCTCCAACTTACAATTCAGGAAAGTTTTTGAGTAACATGTTTTCTATAAGAAAGATTGTATTAGGACCCTTGGCTTAGCAAATCACAAAAATCCTTTAGCTGCTGAAATTGGTTAGCATTGTATAACAATCATTTTGATGAGGTTTTGTTTAAATGTTTACTGTCCATAACTTACAGCTATAAAGAGTTGTATTCTTGAAGTATTCTTATTAAAGTCTGTTGTTTTGACATTTGATTAATGCAAACAATATGTATTTTGGGTTACCTAGTCATTTTTCTAACAGATTTTTCATATGTACATTTTACATCTGGAGTGAGGATGATTTATCATAGTTGCTATACATAATTTTGGCCATTTTCTTATAAAATTGGGAGGTAGCAGTATTGACATTCTGCTTTTAATTTTTTTCTTATGTGAATAATTTACAAACAGAACTTTCCCTAGAAAGACATGTGGTCTAAATGGTATGAAGTATCTATAATTTTTAAAAAATTATTATTTTTTAATAGTATAAATGCTAGTTAACAAAAAGTTAACAAAAACTGGAGTTTTTTTATACGAGGGTACTTCAAAAAGTTTGTGGAAAAATAGAATTAAAAGATAATACAAATCCACGAACTTTTTGAAGTACCATCATATCATCTGTGTTAGTCTTTTTGGTGTTGCTATAACAGAAATACCTGTGACTGGGTGATTTATAAAGAAAATGAAATTTATTGCTTATAGTCTCTGGGGCTGAGAAGTCCAAAGTCCATGTGGTGGTGGAGACAGTGACCCAGGGGTCTCACATGGCAAGATGGTGGAAGCAGATAGAGCAAAGGGCAGATTCTCCTCTTCTTTTAAAGCCCTCAGAACCATACCCATGACCACCTTTTTAATCCATTAACTACTGCAAGGTCCTACAATCCAATCACCTCTCCAAAGGCTCCACCTTTCAATTACCGTAATAGGGTTTCCCACCCTCTTAATAGTCACAGTGGGAGCTAAGTTTCTAATACATAAAACTTGAGGGACATAATTCAAGTTTCAGTGAGTTTTGGGGGGACATAATTCAATCCACTACATCATCTAATATCTATAGTCCTTCACACCATTTAAATTTTTATAAACAGTTGTTGGCTTAAAAAAGATAAAATGTTCTTTCTAAAGTTATATAGCCAGTGCACTTGATCTTAATATTAATTGTTAAACTATTTAGCCATTTGAAAACTCTTGTTTTTGCACATAACATTAACAGTTTTCACAATCACTAATTGTAGTATTTTACTTTTATAATAAATGTATATTTTATGCTTTAACTGGCCAGTAGAATTTATGGCTAAAAAGCATATAAAGAAATGTGCACTCTAAATTATGCAGAGAATGCTTAAAGAATACTCCTTACTTTAATAGTATTTCTTGCATTGGTGATGCTGCTTCACTGATTCAACTTCACTGATATGACAGTAACGGCTGCAATCACTTGATCCTAGATCACGTAAATGTTCATTCAGTAGGCATTCAACTCTTTGGCCTTAGAAGTAGCAAAGCTGAACTTGGATGCATCCGTATCGTTGACATCTGTGTGCCTCGGTTCCATCATCTATAAAATGGGAAAAAATAATATGAACTTCATAGATCTGTTAGGATTAAATGAGAACATGTATATAAAGTTTTTAGAAACTTAGCGTGTCCCTTTATTTGGAGAGATAGGAAAGAAGATTCATTGGAAATATTTCAGCTTTGTACGAATATGGCGTTTCTTTTCATCACCATCCAGTTTCTCAATTATTGTTTCCTGATCAACCTCACTCCACAATTGTAACACTATATCTTGAAACAGTAGGGAAATTAAGCCCCATTCCCTCTCAGAGTTTGGGGTGGATAAGTAGTGTTTGGTGGGTGATGTAGAGGTAGTTGCCTGACAGTTACCACACAAGCAAAGTCCTTGTGCTTTTTTTTTTTTTTGAAGTCTAGTAGTGTCCCTTGGTATCCATGGGGGGTTGGTTCCAGCTCTTCCCACGGATACCTGTTTTTGATCGATGGTTGGTTGAATCCACAGATATGGAGGGCTGACTGAATTCAGAAACTATTTTCTATTTTGTTAATTAGAATTACACCAGCTCTAGGGCCGGCTCGTGGCTCACTTGGGGAGAGTGTGATGCTGATAACACCAAGGCCATGCGTTTGGATCCCTGTATGGGGATGGCTGGTTAGCTCACTTGTGAGAGCGTGGTGCTGACAAGACCAAGGCCATGTGTTTGGATCCCTGTATGGGGGTGGCCGGTTAGCTCACTTGTGAGAGCGTGGTGCTGACAACACCAAGTCAAAGGTTAAGATCCCTTTACCGGTCATCTTAAAAAAAAAAAAAAAAAAAAAAAAAAAAATTACACCAACTCTATAGTGTACCACATATCACAATTTATTGAGTATTTTGGGAGGCCATGCTCTCGATAAACACTCTGCATTTATGTTCAATTGATCCTCGCAACAAACTTAGTATTCCCAATTTACAGATGAAGAAATTGAAGTACAGAGAAACTAAAGTAACTAGTTCAAGATCATAGAGGTGGTAATTTCAGAAAAGGAAGTCAAACCAAGTCTGTTTGACTGACCAGCTTATGTTCTAGTCATTACCTTGTAAAACTTTTCTTCTTTCAGTTATTTACAAGCACAAAATTAAGGACAAAGTACTGCTATACAGTAGTTGCTCAAATGATGTGCCTTCTTTCTTTTCTTTTCCTTTGTACTTCCCTTGTGCTAGTTGTTGAGGGGAGAGTGTCGGTTCTATGCCCCCTCCATCCCAGAAAAAGGAAGGAAAGGCAAGGAAAACTAAGAGTATCGTTGCTGACATTTCTAGTGAATCTCTGTGTACATGAATGCATGTCTGATCATAACTAGCCTAGCAATGAGCCCCCTACAGATAACTAAGATGGAAGCTTCCAGTTCTGTTTGAGGTGTATCAGCTTTTCCCCCATCACCCTCCCCTGACCTAGCATTTAGCCTCTCCAGCTCCATTTCATTGGAGTTGTGGTTGATTTTGTAGAACCCGTTAACATTTGGCACTGTTATGGTGATGTGGTTTCGTGGAAGATATTGCAGTAGTCCTCAAATAAGGAACTAGGTACTGCAGTTCCTTGTTAGAAGTAGACTCAAAGCAAAACATGCCTTATGGGAGGCCTCACCCTGGCTTCCTTTCTCTGCTGTTAAAGCTATAGGATGAAGTTGGAACCAAAATAGAATGGGCTTGCAATATTCGGGGTGCTTGGGCAACCATGTGTGAGTATCAGCTTCCAAAATGATGCATTGTTAATCTTCACTGTTTATTCTCTGTTTCTCTGGCTTTTTGCTATAACTCAGCAAGAAGCATCTTTGAACTTCCTCTGCATTGCTAGTCTTGTTAGGACTGGAAGAATATTTTTCTGTACAGTTAATTTGACTGCATTTTACATGTATGTTAGCATTAAGCCTGACTTTTTTCTTGAGTTGCAACATGCTAGGCAAGGTAAGAAGGCAGAGGTTGGTTGTTGGTTGTTGCATAGCAGCTAGAATGCTGGAAATTCGTTGAAGTACACCCTGGGCATACCACATACACAAACCTTGGGGTTTGGGGCCAGCAGTGGATATTAGGTTTGGATGCTGTAACTCCATCTCTGAGGAGTGGCCTCTAATTTGTGTTATTTTACAGTTGAAAAACTTGCTATTATAGATCCTAAAAAATTTATGATATACACTTGATATACTTGATTAGCCTTTGATAAGTATTATATCAGATTTCCAGTTTATATAATTTGAATGTGGTTTGAAACTGTTATAAAAGTTTTGTTATGGATAATGGAAAGAGGCACATAAGTTTTAGGATTAGGTCTGGGTACAAATTCTGGCCTTTTCACTGACTAGCTGTTTGTTCTTGGGCAAATTATCCCTAAGTCTCAGTTGCCTCACCTGCAAAATGGAAATACACTATACCTGCCTCACAATTGTTGTGAAGTAGATAATATTGTCTGGTACCATACTAAGTATTGTTAGCTTTCTTCCTTTGTTTTTTTCTTTTTTGCCTTCCTCCTCCTAATGTTTTCACACCCCTCTAAGAATAAAATTCTAGTTCTTAACAGGATTTACAAAGTTCTGTGAGATCTGAACCCTGTACGACTCTCAGTTCTCATTTCATAATATTTTCCTCATCCCCATTGCTTTCTCTTCACAGCCACACTGGCCAGCTCATTGCCACCTCAAAATCTTTGCATTTGCTGTGCCCTTTGTTTGATATTTTCTCTCCCAGTAATTTCACATACTGACTCTTTGATATCATTCAGGTTAGTTGTCATGTCACCTCCTCAGAGAGCTTTCCCTACCACCCATCTGAAGAAGCCACTATTTTCATCCCAGGACACTTTCTACCATAAGCACCCTGTTTTGTTTTTTTTTAAAAGCACTGTATCTGTAATTATACTCCTCTATAATATGAGTGTAAGCTCTATTTTAGTAGGAACCGTGGCTGTCATTTCTTCATCAATATATTTCTAGCATTTAGGAACATAGTAGACACTGCATGAATATTGCTGAATGTTTGAATGATTAAATATATACCCTAGATCCTTCATTTTCTGGACATGTGGTATTTTGAAGTATTTTCAAATGTGAATTTAAGAACAATAGAGAGAAGACCAGGTTCCAGGTAGAATGCATTTTTAATACAATGACATGCCATCTGTAGTGTTATCTTTTCAACAGGCTTTTGGAGACATTTTATCAATAATAGAAAAATACCTGTATAAACATTTGAAAATGAGTATTCATATAGAGCCGTAATAACACATTTTCAGATACTGAGAAATAGTATTTTTGTCATTACTTCCTGTATAACCCAGTCCCCTCTTTTTTATGAGATTTGAGTTTGCATTTTAGACTTTACACAGAGTAAGTCAAAATTCTCTACTCTTATGCTGTAAAAATCTTCTGGGATCTTTGTATATGCACTTCCTTTTAGAGAATATGTGCTTTTGGAAATAGTTTTGTTGCTTAAGATATGAATGTTCAGTAGAATACATTTTAGTGCCATTTTGAAATGTAATCTAAATAAATATTTTGGTTTTAGGTTTTCTTTCAGCTCATTAATCCACGTAAATTATTACACTAAATTGTTTTGAATAAATAGATTGCTTGGATTGAATTTAAAACTTTATATTTTAGCCCTCATTTAGTCCATAGCTCTGTGAAACCTTTGTTGGTTTACCTAAACTCTATCTATGTATAGAACATTGGCCTTATAACTTGAAAGATTAAATATGATGTTTAGGATGAAAGTGCTCTGAAAAACTGAATACTGCTCGACAGTTCCATTGTTTTTATTATGTACTGTGATTTCTTTCCAGTGTTTCACATTTGATTCAGGGAAGTTATGTCAGTAAATTACAGAAGCTCTTTGTGACAAGACCATTAAAGTTGATATTTGGATGCTCTCGATTTTATTTTAATAATAAAAAAGATCAGTTGGGACTGAACTTTTAAAATACTCTTGAGTATTATTTAGTTAGTTTTCAGCTATGCCCAGGCCTATGTGAAAGTATATCTTAGGGAGAAAATGAAACCTTGTCCAGTGGATCTAGAGCTGGTATCACATACCATATTTCTATTTATTCTGTTCTTTTTCTCTTTCCTGCCAGTAGCCTGTCTCCTGAGGATCTGTAGACATTAGATTTCATTTTTGTGGTGATTCATTTTTAGAATTTTTACTTCTGTGATGAACTGGAAAGTAAAAAAAATCTAATTCCTCATAAATAGTTTGAGAAGTTCCCCTCTGACCCACCTAATCTACTTATTGTACATTGCTGTTATTAGGGAGAGCAGATCAATGATTACATGTTCCTGCAAAAGCTACAAAGTAGAGGAGCAAGACATGAAAAGAGTCATGCTTAGTTGGTGAAAAAGACATTGTGTCTTTATTGTGACCTATTTTATTTGTCTAACTTTCTAGATAAGATTAGTCCATTCCAATTATAAGTTAAGAAAAGTGCTGAATCAGGTCAGTGCACTATGACAAACACACGAGGTCCTTAGAAGCTTATTGAACTTAAGTGTGTGTTATTTTCTTGAATTTTAATGATAGTCACCTAATACATAGTCGAGTGAACTTCATGCCTGAAAGTAGGGGTCCTGCCCAGACTGATGAGCAAAAACTTCTTTTTCTTTTCCCAAACTGGAAAAGCTAGTTTGAGTGATGACTTCATTATGATTAAAGTTCTCAGTTTCTATATGTAGAACAAATTGCTTATCCATAGAATTGTGGAATCTTCACAGTTGGAAGCTTGTTAATCAGCTGATTTTTAATGTTCACCATTACACTGGACTTACAGATTCATATTTAGCTCTTAGTCTTTCTGTCATATTAAGTTTTAGATGCTTTTCAGTAGTAAAACTGGAAGAAAGGGATGTGCATTCCTTTCTATCTTGATTAGGTTATTTAAATTGGTAAACATACAGGGTTGCTGTTTGATTTTGTTTTGTTTTTGCTCCATGAGAAAGCTAAAGAAACTCTTCACATTTTAGAGATGAGCTCTGTCCCTCCCTCCCCCACTTTTCCCCTCCTCTTTATGCTTGGATATTAGACTTTTCTTCCAGATCTGTTTTCTGTCATCAGTTTGAAATTACTTTATCCAGGTATATCATTCTTCCCAAGTTTCAGACTATTTTGTAAGCGTTTCTCTCTTTAAGCATTTCTTTCTTCAACCTAGAATTCGATTTTGGTCAACAGTGTTAATGTTCTCACTTTCTTTTTTTTTCTTTTTTTTTGCCTAAGAGTGTGAGCTTTATTTTTTATTTTTTTTCATTTAATAACTTATTTATCCAATATTTATTGATCACATTTATTGAGCAGCTACTTCATACAAAGCACTATGGAGGACTACAAACCTATTAAGATTTAAACAATAAAAATGCAAGGGAGAATCATTATTGACATCGTAGCTAATATTATCAAATAATACCTATTTGGTGCTTAATATTCTTGCCAATAGACCAAGGTGTTTACTCCTTGCAGAAATCCTAGGAGACAAATTATTTTATTGGCCCCATTTAACAGATGAGGACACAGAAATTCAAAGTGGTTAATTTAGGTCAGTGGTGGAACTGGAAATGGGAATAAGAGTCATAAAAAGGATAAAGCTTTGCACATGCACAATATCTGTCATCACAGTGGAAAGGAGAGAAACCACCCCAAGTCCAACAATCGTAAACTGGTAAATAATTCTACCTCTGCACAATTATACTTCAGTAAAGCTCTAGAGATATTAAATGAATAATGTAGATCTACTTATTGACCCAGAAATATGTTTACAATAGGCTAATTTTAAAAGTAGCTATTACAGTGACATTGTATTATAGCAGTATTTTTTTTAAAAAACTGTGTGTGTATGTATACATAGAAAAAAAATTGGGATGAAAGGCACTTTGAGGGCAAGAGTGCTTTTTCTGTTTTGCACGCCTCTGTATACTCCGCATCTAAAACAGTGTCCTGCAATGTTCTCACTTTCAAAGTAATTCTCAGGTGCATGTGTTTCTACTCTTATTAAGTAGCATCAAGCACTAGGTATGCAGGCGACATTAAGTAGTTAGTAAGCCAATGACTGTCATGGAATAGACAAAGAAACACAAGTTCTGACAGATCAACCTAGCTTGTATATAAATATAAATGCAGTAACATTTAAATAGAAACCTCTATGTAACCACTTCTAATTTGTAATCACCTAGATGACTTAAGTCATCCAGGGAGCGAGAGTGTTGAAAAGAGAAAGTGCATTACGGGGTGAGTAGAGATTGGTTAACCTGGGATTGTTTCTTCAGTGAGGATCTATTTGAAGTGTCTGGTGTTGGTTTGGGGATGAACTTAACATAACCGTGTTGGAGTCTTTGCTGAGACTTCTGTGTCATGTTTATTTCTCCTGTGTTCCTTTCAAGTAGCTCTCTGTGTATGACACCTCCCCTTTGTTGTCTCTGTCCTCTGACTTAGGTGAGCAAGAGGGAGGGTTATTTTTTTTAAGAATTAAGTTATACATAATAATGTTATTCATAATGGCACTACCACCATAAGGCAGGTTTATTTCATAATCAGATATTACCTCCCACATTGTATAGAGTTTAGCAGTTGCATCAATGTTCAGTTTTGTAGTCTATTTTCACTTTATCATATTCTTATCTATTTCTGTGGTCATTATAATTATTTTAAAGCCCCATAAAATATTTTTATCATGAGAATTTAAACTACTCAACTAATATTGAATGTTAATTTCTGATTTTTTTAAATATTAAAACTAATGCTGGTGTGAGCCTCATCTTTTACTTACTGATTTTTGCTTCTGTTAAATTATTTACTTAGGACAAATTCCAAGGAATTGTATAATTAGGTCAAACGATATAATACTTGCAACTCCAGTATTTATTGCAATCCTGCTAGCCTTAGCTCTGCTTTTCTTTTCTTTTTTCAATCAACTGGCCCCTGTAGGTTACTTTAATGTGGTGTTTTACAACCTTGGCTGCATATTAGAGTCACCTGGGGATTCCAATGACACATTGGAATTTCCTGGGGAGTGTTAAAAAACACTACCTGAGAGCCACCTCTAGATATTTTGAGTTAACTGGTATTAGGTGTGATCTGGACATCAGGATTTTTAAAAGCTCTCCAGGCAATTCCAAAGTGCAGTAAAGGTTAAGGCATTGCTTTAATGAGAAAATAGGCCTTAACATTGCATCTGAAAATTAATAACTGAGATATTATTCATTGAATCAGGTTAGTGACTTAAATCTGATTCAGTAAGAAGAACTAAGTAGCTTG
This sequence comes from Cynocephalus volans, assembly GCF_027409185.1. Lineage (NCBI taxonomy): Eukaryota > Metazoa > Chordata > Mammalia > Dermoptera > Cynocephalidae > Cynocephalus > Cynocephalus volans. Next base: position 52,316,464 of record NC_084462.1, read on the forward strand.
ATCACATCAATAACTATTTAGATGTTACTCTAGTATAACATTAGCTTAATTTTAATTTTTACTTATCCTGTGAATGTTGGCATATTAGATATTGATGCATATATAACTAACAATTATGGTAGTATATTGAAAATTACTTTTTCAAGATCTTGAAAGCAATGCAGTAAGGTGGGACTAGAAGATAGAATTTTGTATATTAGGGCCGGCCCTGTGGCTCACTCGGGAGAGTGCGGTGCTGGTAGCGCTGAGGCCACGGGTTTGGATCCTGTATAGGGATGGTCGGTGCGCTCACTGGCTGAGCGTGGTGTGGACCACACCGTGCTGAGGGCTGCGATCCCCATACCGGTCCAAAAAATATATATATTAAAAAAAAAAAAAAATTTTGTATATTAGAGGAGCATGATATTCCCAAAGTCATGGAACCACTGAGTGAGGGAGCCAGAGTAGCCCCTCAAGATAAGCAAGAGAAAAATGACCACCAGAAGGCACGATCCACAAACTGTACCCGTATCCATGATGCACACTAATCTACAAGTTGCACACTAATCTCCCAAAGTGTGCACTTTGAAAATATTTTATTTGTTTCATTGGTCCACTTTGGTGCAAAATAGGTAGCCAGAGGTATTTTTCTGTGGTGGTTTAGAATGTCAGCCCAAATCCTGGCTCCATCACTTACTAGCTGTTAGGCAAGGTATTAAATTTCTCACAACTTCAGTTTTTTCATCTGCAAAGTTGGGTAATAATATTCTTCACAGGATAGTTAGAATAAATGAAGTGATACATGTAACATGCATAGCTCAGTATTTGATACATTGTTAAACAATCACTATTAGCAATAAAAGAAAGTGGTTATGGTGTGTACCCCCTCTCCCCCTTGTTTGTGGAAGGAAATAGGAACTAATATATTTTCTTTGGTGGCTGGCTGGTAAGGGAATTGAACCCTTGACCTTGGTGTTATTTTTAAAAAATCTAATATTTAATGAGTACTTGCAATATATATATATTAAAGATATTTATATATCTCTATCCATATATCTTTAATCTTTAAAACAACTTTGTAAAAAAACCTGATATTATCCCCACTTTTTTTTTTAACAGATGAAAAAACTCTGGGTTATAGAAGCTAATTTGTTTCAGATCATTCCATGGTATAAGTGGGACTCTCCTCAGACTTCAACACCATGCTTTTTCCATCACACCACTCTGAGATTTAGCCTCTACAGAAACTCAGTTTGACATAAATAAATTTGTAGTGAATTGGTATGGCTAGTCTTTTTTCCTCCTTAGGAAAATGTAGGTGTCTGGCTGGTGCCAGTTTTGTTAACAATGTGGGCATGCCATTTTTCAGCCTGCCTGAGTTGATACTGTCCTTCATTTGAGTAGAATGTGCTCTTTTGATAACAGCTAGGCAATGAGAACTTGGGCTACGCAGTTTGTTCTACATTTTATCAGAGTCTCATCAGTGCTCATCATTCTGTTGAGTAATTCAGCAGATGGTGGACTTTGGAGAATGTGTTGAAAAATGTTCTACCTCGAGTGGACATTCTTTTGACTCATAAAGAAGTTTTTCCCTAAAAGGCCTCTTTGCTCCATGCTGCCTGCAAATGACCCTAAATACTTTTTCCTCTGGGTACCCTGTGAGGCATTCCCATGATGACCAGCCCTTTCCACTTAAAGCGATGCAGCACATATAATGGGGAGAGCACAGACTGGATTCAAATCCATTACTTATTATCTATGTGCTAAGTAAGGAGGATACTAATATTTATTGACTGCCTACCATGTGCCAGGCATTATATCATTTCTTTAGTGTCCTCTTTAATTGCCACAGAAGTTTTGTAAAGGGACTATTATCATCATCTTTTTATAGATCAGTATACATGCTCAAAGAGGTTAAATATCTAGCCCAAGTTCCCACTTCTTATAAGTGGTAAAGTTTGATTTTGAACCCAGGTTTAGCAAACTACTAATATATGTAGTACACTTTGAGCAAATGAGTTAAGTTAACATTTCTGAATCTCAATTTCCTCATCTCTGAAACAGGAATACTACTACTTTGAAGGATTGATATGAAGAGTGAATTAAATAGTGTACCTAAAAGCACCTGCCAGGGTGCTTGTGTCTTAGTAGATACTCAAATAATATTAGTTTCTTCCCTACCTTATGTAAATACTAATCATAGAAGAATGAAAGAATTGTCTCCTTGACCTTTTTTAAAATCAATGTTTTATATTTAACTTTTTATTTAGAAAAATTTTGAACTCATAGAAAAGATGCAAGAATAGTACAATGAACTTCTGTGTACCCTTCATCTAAATCCACCAGTTGTTAACATTTTGTTACATTTGCTTCGTCTATTTGTGTGTACATAAATATATATATATATGTAAATTTTACTGAACTCTTTGAGAGTAGGTTGCTGATATCATGATCCTTTGTTCCTAAATACATCAGCATATATTTCCAAAGAACGGGAGGTGGCAGTAACAACACTTAAGTCAAACCGTGACTATCTAATTAATGTTTGACCTTAGACTGTGTGTTTAGTTTTATCCTTGATAAAGGTATCCTCATAGCCCTGGCATCTAGCACAGTGCCTACCTTTTAATAGGTGTTCAGTAAATGTTTCATTGAATGATCTTTGAATATCACATTATGAAGCTAGACTATGAAAACAAGATTTTGGTTGGGAGTAATTGGTAAAGAGAAAGTGACTCACTTAATTCAAGAGAAAATAATAAATTGTACAAGAAAGGAACCATAGTACATTTCTTGGATCAGCTATGAACAGTATATCTAGATGCATAGTAGTGTAGATACTGAATATTGATCCAACCAAAATTGAGGAGAAAAGGACAAGCTGTTTGCATGGGTTTTTTTTTGGGGGGGGGGTGGAGGGGGACATGTGGTGAGCTAAATACTCATTATCTATGTTGGGAAGTCAATTTGTAATTTCTCATCAGTCTCAACTCCCAGATTCCTCTTCTGTTTGCATGTCTGGCTCCGCTTTGTGATTCTTTCATTTGGAGATGTGTAGTTTTTAGATAACATGGTCTAAAAATGGTAGGCCAAGATTTCATTTGTTACTCAGCCCCCCCCCCCCAAATAAATAGTGATAAAGAGAAATTCTTTGTAATTGTTATTTCTGAATTTTGTACTGATTGTAGATCCTAAACTTTCAGTAAGTTGCAACTTCAATAAACAATATCCTAGACCTAAGGAGCCTGTATTCTAGGGAGAGAGAAAAGACAGGTATATAAATAAACATTATATAGTCCAAACAAAGCCATAAGAGAGTAGTAGAATAAGGACCTTGTGTATTCAGAGGGGAGAAAAGATCCCATATCAGTAGGAAGAAGAGTAGAAAAAGAGATCAGAAAGCTAGACTGAAAGAGGGATGGACTTTGGATGGGCTAGCATCCCTCGCTGATGAGGTGTGTTTCAGGAATGGACATTTACTGTTTGGCTGCAGAATAGGGTATTAGAATACTAATTGTGGCTGGAAAAGAACATTGGCACCATAATGTGGAGAACGTTGATGGCCAGGCAGAAGAGCTGCTGGTGCCACATGGCAATGAAGGCACCATTGTAGAATGGAAAGAGACAGTTTTAGTCTGGTTCTGCTTATTAGCTTTGTGGCCTTGGTCATCAAGTTCTGTGGCTTTCTGCTTTATATATCCGTACAGTAGAGATAGGATGCTTCATAGAATGGTTAAGATTGAGAAGATGTAGGTGATATGGGTACACAAAGCATGAGTTTCACTCCCAATGCAAAAAGAACAACAAAAAAGTAGTTTTGTTTTGCATAGCAAAATATTTGAGCAGGAGAATGACATCACTGTTACTTTAAAAACAATTACTTGTAGATTTGGAGGATGGTGGAGATTCTAGGGCAGTTGGCCTGTAACAAGAGTGGCTGCAAGAGTCCAGGTAATTTAATGAAGGTCTGAACTAGAGTGGTGCATATGGGAATTGAAATAGGGGCTGACCAGGAGAAGCATTGCAAACATAAAGTCAACAGAATGTTCTGAACAAGGGAAATGCTATTTCTAGGGATAATGGTGGTTTCATTAATGGAAATAAGTTTGGAGTTGCTGCTGCTTTGGGGAATGTAAAATTGAGGTTTGAAATTTGAGAGTGCCCACTGAACATGCATTAAGTAAAGACATTCATTAAGTAGTTGGAAATGTGGGGCAGGAAGTCAGAGAGACTTTGAGGCAAGAGAGATTTTGCAGGTGAAATGGGGCTGTTGGGAAAGGACAGATGAAAGAAGAGAACTGAGTTCAGAGAGTTGATGTGTTCACATCTAAGATGTGAGACGAAGAGGAGGAGCCAACTGGATGAATAGGATGGGTTTTTGTGGATGGCAAGTGAGAATAAATGTCAAAAGAAGAGTCAGGTCAACAGTTTTAAATTCTGCAAAAGTCAAGGATGATGGGGACAAAGAAGGGCCATTGGATTTTGGGATTTATTTGTCACTGGAGTAGTGGGAGCCAGATTGCAAATCCTCGAAGTGTTGAAATGGTTGGAAAGGAAGTAGAGATGGTGAGTGCCTCCTGGAAGAGGAGGAGAGGCAGCAGACAGAAAGTGGTTCAATGGGTTTACAGCAGGGTTCCTCAACCCCAGCACTACTGACAGTTTGGGCCTGATGATTCTTTGTTGAAGGGAGCTGTCCTGTGTCCTGTCTCTGTCCCCACCCCCAAGTTGGGACAACCAAAGATGTCTCTAGACATCACCACATGTCCACTGAGGGCCAGATTCCTTGGGCAGGCAAGAACTTCTTGTCTGCAGGGTTGAATACGGCTGCTCTGTCTTCTGCTGGTATGGGGAAGGAACTAGTTCAGAAGCAGGAGGAAAACCAAGGGCAGCCAGGGGGTGATGATTGAAACAGGGATCTGAGGAAGGCAAGAGGAAGTGGAGCAAAATCACAGTCTAGGAGAGGTAGCCTGAAGTTAGAGAGGGTTGGGAGAAGCATTTTTTTCAGGAGGTGATTGTTGTAGTTACATTAGATTGTATTAGTTACGAGCTTCTCACTAAGAAAGGAGAAAAAGGTCACTGAGAATGAAGTAGGCAAGGTTAATGTTTGATGCTGAGGGAATTATAGAAGGTTTAACTCCTGTGGGGATGGATTAATACACAAGTGAGTAAAAGCATTACTGAGCAGCAATGAGGCCTGGCTGAATAGGGACTTTAAAAACATTATTGAAAACATCAGTTAAAATCTTGGGGACTATAAGCCAACCATCCTGACACTATTTTTTTTTGTGCATTTTACTGTTTAGACTTATCTTCATGTTTTGCCCTTTTTTATTTTGCTTATTTCACATAAATTATAGATTTCAATGTTATTGAACTGTTATTTCAGTTATTTTTAATGGCTACATAATAGTTTATAGATCTGTTCTTTTAATTTGCCAAATAATGCTTTAGTTACTGAATGGTTAGGTTGTTTTCAGTTTTTAAAACTATTATACCTAAAGTTGCAGTCAACATTCTCATGCATAGAGCTTTGTTAGATTTTATTAGATGACCCAATAAAGGTTTTAACACAGGAAATGTATTTGCTTAAATGTCACTTCTGTGAGGCTGTCTTTGACCCACCACATTTAAAATTGCAGCCTTCATCCCTGTTTTATATGTCTCTTTCGCACTTGCTGTCTTCTAGATATTTTACTTATTTATCTTGATTGCTTTCTTCTCCCTTGCTAAGTGTATAAACTTCAATAGGATAGGGATTTTGGTTCGCATCACCAGCGCCATGAACAGTGCCTGGCACCTAAATACTTGCTGAATGAATGAATGGTGGGGTTTAACCAGATCTGTAGGCAAAATGGGTTTGGAAGATTGTCAGTAGCAACAGATACACATGGAAGCCAGTGGAAGAATAATTGCAGTGACTGGTGTTTAGTATCTAGAGGGACTAGGAAACAACAAAAATCACAGGGACAGTGAATTGGGAGATTGAAGAATTAGCACCTGGAGATAATTGTGACAACAAAAGCACGTTCCTGTAGAAGGAGAAGGAGAAGGTAGAAATAGGTTGTGGTGAGAGAAGGGAATTCCCCAAGGTTTAGATATTAAAAACGGAACAATTTGAGAATTAATAGTGGCAAGATTAATGGAATACTCCATCTTGCTGGGAATGGACTGTATCATCTTTTAATTGCCCCTGCTTTGGCAAACAGTCCCCTCTAAGATTGTTATATTTAGTTCACATTGAGTGGTGGTATATAAATCAGGTTTTGTTTTTCAATTTTTTTTTGTTGAATTATGGCTATATGTGGTAATCTGAGTAAGCCAGTAATGTCTGTCAGAAATTAATTAAGCGTGTTAGTGGCAATGTCAACCCAAGCTTAAAAGCTGAATTTACAGAGTTGTCCTCCCTCATTTGGTGTCGCTGATTGACTTCTTGAGTCATTCACTGAAATTTTAAGTGACTGTTTTAAAGATGCTTTTCTATTTGAGGTCATTACTCAGAGTAGAGCAGCTTGGTAAATGCATAAAACATGTACCATAGCATATGCTAATCTTATTTTAACCTAATGTTGAGGAGCCACTTTTGAGTTTGTAAATTATGTAGTTTTTTGGAACAGCCTTTTAATTGTTACCCTCAGCCAGTGCATGATTTTCCATTATCTTGTAGGTTTTCCACTGCAACATATTTTCAACTTTAAATTTGCAATTATTCTGAGGTGAATTGTTGATAGACAGATACTATTTAGTAGGGAAAAACTCTGGAGAGTCAGTTGATGTTGTCTTTTTCTTTCTGTCAGTGGATAGTATGTCTATTATTTCTTAATTCTTTAGTTTCTTCAATTTTAAAACATAATAATGATCTCAAATGCAACTTTCTTTCTTTGTCTTAGAATCTTAGGGATGTGTTTCCAATGTACTGTTTGCTGAGGTGGGATAAAATCTACTGTTTGCTTAGGTGGGATATGGTGGATTCAAAGATATTAATGTCAGGAAAGGAAAAGGAAAAGCATTCCAGATAAGGAGGAAAGGGATGATGGAAAGCACAATCTGTTATTTTGCCTGGTCAGAGCTACTAGGCAAGTAGTCAGAATGGTGTTTGAGGATTGTTTTCAGTATGTTTAAAGCTTTCAGAGGAAACGGAATTTTCTGATAAAATCAGAAAACATGAGATTAGTGATTAAGAAGGGAAGATTTATTAGGCATTATTTTTAAATGACATAAAGAGCATCAGGAGGAGGAACAGGCAACATCAGTGTGTGACTTCTCCTTGCCAAATACTATAAACATAGTTCTTCATGTGCATTTTCTCTCATTCTCAAAACAGTGTTTGGATTGTAATATCTCTTCTTGTAGATTATGAAATTAAGGCCCAGGGTAGTTAAGAAATTTGTCTAACATCACATAGCGAGGAAGTAAAGTTCTGGGGTTTATAACCGGAAATCTCCATCCCTGTGCATTATATCATAAATCAAACTAACAAGAAAAGACGTGACACCAAGGACCAGGGCTTCAGAAATTTGTATTTATGTTGAATACAGAAGAAGCAGTTTAACACTTGAAATGCGTGCCAAGGTACAGTTACCCAGTAATCTTAGATTGTATGGTGTGCCATTGTGTATCTCATCCCTGTTTATCCTATGCCCTGAGGTACCTTCATCTGGAGGGAAAACACAGCATAGATTGTGTATTGTATTGCAGCAGACATTATGGGCATGGGTGTACCTTCAGAGGTGCTGTGGCATTTAGAGAAGAAACACACTTACCTTCTTCAAATCAGTTGACTTATAATAGTGGGATGTTTATTAAAGAGAGACCACGTAGAAAGAGATTGCATGTTTTGAGACTTGTCCTAGAAATGCTTTGTTGTATACCTGTACTCTTGTTGGTTTTTGTTACACTTCCCTCTGTGTAACGGAGACGAAAACAGAATTACTCCATTACTCAAAGCACTGTGTATGCATTGAGAGGCCCAGAAGGACTGAACTTCCGTAACTTCCCCATTAGGAGGAGAAAGCTGAATGTGACAGCCCCAATTCAAAGTTAGGTTCTCCCTTTTATTGTAAAGACAAGGAAGTTTCACAAGAAAATTCAGTTGATTTAATCATTACTAAGAACACAAAGACCTGGGCAGAATTATGGCTAAGTATAGTTTTAACAAATGGAAACTAGTAACATCAGTGAAATAAACAAAGTGACATTCCATAGTGCAGTTTGTAAAAGGTTAAGTCAATTCACCAACAAAAGCCTATTCTTAGCAAACACTGTCTTTTCCTACAGCAATTTCCTTAGTATTTTAACATAACAATGGAGCAGCTTTCTTAACATTTCAATCAGTAGGTTAACCTGCACCAAGGACATCAGTCCTTGAGCCAGCAACTTTGCTGTGTTATAATTCTTTATCTACAACAGACACTTTAGCCTGGGGAAAGTTTCCTGTCTTTTGCAAGCTTAACATTTCTATATGTAATTCTAAAAAGTTAGGTTATACCTGAAATTACAGGGCTTTGGAAGCTAGACTCTGTGAAATACATTTGTTTTATAAATGTTAGTATCTGATGTGAATTGAGCAAAATAAAACTATTTTAAATTTAAATTTTATTTTTACATTTAAAAAATTTTAACTTGAAGTTTTAGGAACCAAGTGCTTCATTCAAAATAGGATTTTATAAGTATATTGACAAGTATAGTGTAATATGGTATTGTAGTACTTTATGTAGTTGACTTCAAGAATTTTGAGGGTGTTTCCTCCATGTACTGTTACAAAAGTTGGAGTGCCCTTATATAGGTTGGAGTGGTTGGTTCTTCCCTTCCTAATAGAATTGACCTCAATTAGCATGTGGTATAACTTGTTTTAAGAGCAACTGTTTTTTTTTTTTTGTTTTTTGTTTTTTGTTTTTCTTCTTTTTGCTGCTGAGATGCCATTTATTGTTCTTTCAGTTTAGGTCATGTAAAATGCTCATTTCCAACTTTGCTGTTCAGATCCAGGCAATGCCTACCTTCTTGGTCTATTAGTTTCTTTTTAATAGGGGGATGTCCTCTTCCTATCCTCTTACGTTCTTCAACTGTAAGAGCAACTCTTAATAAGCCTTGCACCAATTGAAAACCAGGCTAAAACCATCTTCCTTATACTTCCCCATTATTTGATTGTTAGCATAACATTAACTATTTTAAGATCTCAGGCTTCTCTTTATCTTTATCAGAAGAACATCCTTAGGGAGGAATACTACAGTTTTCATTTAACCCATTTCGTGATTTCTTGTGAGGAGGCTGGAACAATTAGTTATATGCCCGAATCATTGGGAAGGTATACAAACCAAATTTTTGCTGCAGAGTCTTAAAGAGCAATCAGGTTAGAAATTTTACGTAAGACTTAGAAGGTTTAGTCTATGGCTGGGTGGCGGAATATATATATTAACCAGAGATTGCTTACTTGCAGGGAGAATGCTAGAGAACCAGACTCCTGGAGCAGTTTATCGTATGAAATATCTTATGGAGACTGTTCTGTGAGGCATCATCGAGAGTTGGACATCTATACATTAACCTCTGAGTCTGAATCATATCCTGAACCCCCATTTCCTGGAGACAGTTGCACTGGACATATTTTTAAACTTATGAACATTCAACAGCAACTGGTAAGGAAGAACATTTCCATTTTCAGATGCACGTGCATGTGTGTGTATCCCCACACTCCTCCAGTTAGTTAACCTTGATGAAGTTAGAACATAAAAATGCTTTCCCTAAAGATTGTGAAACCTGTAAAGCAGTAATAGATGTTAACCACTAGCAGATGCAGAACTAGCATTAGGGTTGTAGCAATAGGGGAACTGGGAGATTTTTTCATTGGTTTTTGCCAGGGTTTTGAAATAATGAAAGATAATCATACACACACATTAGATACAGAAATATGCAAAAACTAGAATTAAATTTTCCTGGCATAAAAGGAAATTTGTCTCTGTTTGTTTTAACTTCATTAAATTAAATGAGCATAACAGTTTCTGAGATTGTTGCCAAAAAACAAGAACCAAATTTACCCAGAAAGCCTTTTTACAACTATTTTACAGTGAGTGATGATAGTGTTACTATATTTAAATTGATAGTTGTATGGTAAAAGGATCACTAAAAAAAAAAAAAAAAAAAAATTATAATCCACTCAAGCCTTAAGATAAAGTTGTTGCCAGACATAAAAACATTACAGACTCTCTGGTAGCATTTATTATGGATAATATAAACGTCATATGGGTACATCTCTCTTGGCCATAATATCTGAAAGGCTAAGTTTAGATAATTTTTCTACAGTTTATGTCAGAGCTGATTTGATTTGGAAACAGCTGGACAATAATTTCATTTAAGGTCATCTAGGGTCAGTTTAATGCCAGAGACTTCTTTGGGAGCAGGCGTTGTTTTTGAGATCAGCTGGCCAAGAGACTTAGGTTGTATGATGCTCCTGCCTTTGCCTTTGGAATCAGGTTTTTTCCAGAGCAGGTGTCATTTTATTTTTCTCTGAATGGACTGCCAGGAAATCAGATTTGCTCCTGGAGTTCTTCTTATGAGATGAATGACAATCCACTTGAAAATATCAGTTTGCAGGTGCCAAAACTACCTGCAAGGTATGGTAATGGTTGACAGGAAGATATGAAAAGTTAAAACTTCTGAGAGGATACATGTGTTATGTATTCTTCAAGCAACATCACTTGTTTTTCCAGATCTCTGTTCTGTAATGTTGACCTTTCATTAAATTTGATGACCTGTTTTCATAATTTTTAAGAGACTGTCACACTTTCAACAGGAATGAAAGCAAGTTGATTTAAATACTCCTAAGGGCATAGCACAGAAGCTATTAGCGAAAGTCCATTTTTCTTGAACTCTCTAGTAGAATGACTGTAGTGAGCATAACATATTTTGCATTTAAATGGGTAAACTTTTTATGATAGACTCAGTGAGTAATTAGGAACAGTCTGTTGATGAAGTCCTCTTGGTGCTCAATATATTTGCTGAGTAAGTGAATGAGAAGACAGATGACAGTAGATATGTGTGAGATTATTGATGAGAAAATGAGTAGAGAGTGAACCAGGTGTTTTAAAAAGGTTTTGTGTTGAGCAAATAGTATTATTATAAGAATTCCTAAAATTTTGAGGTAAAGGTAAACTCACTGAAAGATCACCTTTTATTTTTCTCCATTTTTCTTTAGCCTTGTCTACATGCACATGGGATTTTTGCATAATTATAGGTTTTATTTATTTTTTCATCATTTTACTATAAACATTTTTTTCTGACTGCACTATGGTCTTTATATTTACATTTATGTAACAGTGTAGTATTCCTTCTATTAGGTTGATGAACAGTGATTATCTTAATCATTCCCGTGTTGTTGGTTGTATCTGTTTACATTTTGAAAATACTTTAAAGTTGTACAAACTGTTTTTGAGATGACTTACAATATCCTCAAGCCACAGTAGCCTCTGACAATAATCAAAAGTTACGTATTTTTAGTGTTACATGTTCTCATTTATTTAATATTTCATATTGGACAACAGAGGAACTGCTTTTATCAAAAAACGAGAGATTTATCATGCCACTGTTCTCGCAATTAAGAACCCATAACAAAAATGTCAAGCTAGATTGGGTGGATCATATTTTGGGAATTAAAGGACACTGTGTAACTCCCAGAAGTATGTAGGGCACAGGAACATCTGGCTGCAACTTGTGATTGAAAAAGTTTACCAAACTGGTTAGGATTTGTTTTTACTGGTATATATGAGGCCAGATGGAAGTAGTCTCTGCCCCTCTAAAGATCCTATAAAAATATCTTTCTCAGCTGCTTATTTGAAAGTATTCACTGTTCTTTTTTAAAATAAGGTTTTTGAGGCTTGATTTTAATCTGCTTTCTAAAATAAGTTTAAAATATAGAAAAAGCCAGTTTGTATGTTCTGAGCCATTTTAACATCCCAGTGGATATGCAGATGTGAGAAAGGAAAGTTATATCAGGAATAAGAGAAAATTTATTTGTATTTGTTTAGATCAGCTTATCACATGTCCCCAAACAAATTTATTTTACATTCAAAAAGGTAACACTTTTATTTGAGTATTTGGAGGTAGAAAGAACCATTTCATGTTTTCCATATCCAAATTTTGATTCTTACAAACCTCAGCTCTAACTCACTTAGTCTCTATCTTCTCATGTTGGAAAAAGCTAACTTTTAACTAACATTAGATTTAAAGGAGACAGTAGAGGGGGGCCAGTGTTACATTTGGGTTTGAATCTTTGAGTCATTGCCCCAATACACACTGCACACTTAAACTTGTGTAACCTTGCAAAAGTTTTTTTTAACTCATTTCCTTAGAAGGTCTGGAATGACAGTGAGTTATGTCCAAAAGGATTGTTGCTTATAGATGTCAGTGACATCTTTTTCTATGTACAGTTTTTTAAAAGTAATTTTCATTTCCTCCTAGAAAACAAACCTCAAGCAGATGGACAATCTTATGCCCTTAATGGTGACAGCACAAGATCCTTCCAGTCCACACAGTGCCCCGGGGACAGATCGTCAGTTCCTTCCCTGTGCACGAGAGCCCATGGACAGCCAGCAGCTTTCTTCTCCTGAAGATACTGAGAGCACTCTGTGCTGCCAAGAGAGGCCACTTGGGCAGATTGAGAGCTCCTATGATTTGTCTGGTGCAGTTGAGAAAGAGAATACAGACTGTTCCTGTAGGAAGAAAAATAAAGATGTGGAGAGAAAAAGGGAAAAGGTGGAGCCAGCACCTGTCGTGGACTCTGGAACTTTGTCTGATCAAGAAAGCTGCCTTCAGAGCATGCCTGATTGCGGAGTAAAGGGCACGGAAGGCCTTCTGTCCTGTGGAAAAAGAAGTGAAGAAACTGGAACAAAATCATCTGGAATGGCCACAGACCAGGAGTCTCTGAGCCGCGGAGACAGTATGCTGCAAGGAGACATTATCCTCGAGCCGGGCACAGCCCAGCATTCCTCAGGAGGTGAACTGGCAGGTGGTTCAACAGATGCCAATAACCCAGAGCCTGCAGGGGAAATGGATCATAGTCTCACGAACCCAGATGCTACTGTCCAGAAGAATATGCTTCAAGTAGGAGAAAGTACAAAGGAAAGATTTGAGAACTCTAATACCAGCACAACTGGAGCCTCTGACTTAGAAGTTACGAGTAAACCTGTGGATAAAGCCAGTGTTCCTAAGTTTGTCTCTGCTACCAGTTCCCAGGGTGGTAACAAACCTGCTGAGTCTTTACTTGCATTTAGTAACGGAGAGACCTCCACTGAAAAAACAGAAACTGAAACTTCAAGGAGAAATTGTGAAGAGAGTGCTGATGCTCCAGTAGATCAGAACTCTCTGGTAATTTCAGCTGCTGCAAATGCCAAGATTTCAGATGGATTAGAACCTGACAGTTCCTTAGCAGGCGTATGTGAGGAAATGTCACCCTCAGATTTAACCTTTCTTGGGCTAGGAAAAGATGTAATGCCAGGCCAGAAATCAGAAACGAACTCATCTCATGCACAACGCCAAAATAGCACATCACCCATTTGTTCTACAACTGGAGATGATAATCTTTGCACTGACTCTGCATGTCAGCAGAGCACAGTGACTTCTAGTGGTGAGTTGGTTGCAAAACATTGCGATGACATAGTTGGCCAGCCTGAAAGCACCACAACAGGGCAGCCCAACACACAAGATCCACTCACTGCTGTCTGCTGTGAAGACCCACAGGCTGACACAGTCATCTCTGACCCTATAAGAGATAACCAGGAGCACGTAGATGTTTGTCCTCTAGAAGTTTTGGATAATGAGGACCAGGGAAAAGATTTGAAAGCAGATAAACCTTTAACAGATATGCTTGAGGTGGTTTTGCATCCGCATCCAGTTGTCCCTAAAACTGAGAAAGAACTGGTGACAAACCAGGCAGTGACATCAGACAGCACTTTCTCTCTGGCAAGCAGTGCAGGCAGTGAATCAGTAACCAAAGATGATGCACTTTTACTTGTCTCCTCCCAGAAAGAAAAGGGAACAGCAACTCCTAAACTACATACAGCTACAGATTATAGAGGTGGCCCAGACGGAGATTCAGATGATCCCAATAAGCAGCCACTAGAAGACAGTGCAGCAGACCTGTCCACATCCTCCACTGCTACAGAGCTTCAGTCCAGCATGGGGAATACCAGTCCTGTAGGACTTGGTGGGGAGCAAGAGGATCCTGGCCTCTTAGCAACACCTGAAGTTCTGGATATCATGAGGGGCACTGACTCTTCTCTACCAAGTGTGGGTAAGGCCACTTTGGCCTCTGGTTCAGTTTTGACCGAAGAAGGAAAAAATCTGGTGGTTCCAGAATGTGCTGCCACCCAGAGCCAAGATGACAAGGATAAAGCAGTGACTTGTTCCTTCAGTAGGGAAGACCCTCTTTCTTCAGGAACATTGCAGGAAGAGCAGAGAACACCATCCGCTGGACGACAGACACCAGGATTCTGTGAAAAACCTGTCTCAGCTGCCTGGGCTGAGGACAAAGCACTGCAGCACAGTAACTCACTGGGCACACCCTCTGCCTGTCTTAAGGCAGAAACTAAACATAATAAGGAAGTGGCCTCACCAGTCTCACTGCTGACTGAAGGTGGGGCTGCACAGGGCCTGGTGCCACCAGGAACTAGTCTGGCTGTAGACTCAAGGCAGGAAGACTTGGTTGCAGAGCAGAACAGCTCACCTCTGTTGCCAGGTCTATTGCCAGATGGGGCTGAGGCTCTTAATTGCAATCAACCTCTTGCTGTGAATGTTGGAGTAAAGAACACTCATTGCCAGGAAAAACCCAGGGCCTGTGAGGTGAGTGGAAATGTGATAGAGGATGTTGCCCTGCTTAATGCTCTACAGGATACTGCTGGGGCCAGAAGAAAGGATATATCACACGACCCTGAAGACATACCAATTCTAGAAGTCTTGTCGAACCAGGAGAACATGATCCTGGGTTTGCCAGGAGCTTTGCCAGACAAAGGTGTGACTGACCTGCAGGGAACTGCAACCCCAGAGATGGTGCCTCTTGATTGGGAGAGAGGGAAGCTGGAGGGAGCAGAGCACAGCTGCACCATGGTCGACTCCAAGGAGGCACAAATGGACAAGGACACACATCCTGTCCTGCTGCAGCCTATAGCCAAGGAGCTCCCCACAGAGACAGGGCTCTCCACCCATGGTGACAAGGCCGCAGTTGGCATGAGGGAAGCCTCAGCCACAAGCAGGAAAGGGAGTGCTCCCTCTCTGCCTTCCACGGTCTCTGCCCTAGCTGTGTATCTGCCTAAGGGAGCAGACTCGATAGAGGAGGCTGCCAGTCGCATAGTGGATGCTGTCATAGAACAAGTCAAGGCCTCAGGAGCACTGCTTACTGAGGGGGAAATCAGTCATAAATCAGTGTCCCGTCCTGAGTCGGGTCCTCTGACTGGACAGCTAGAGGATGCTTCTACAGAAAAAGTGAATGCTGTCCTGCCTGGGAAGACCCCACAAACAGACAGTATTCATGAAGAAACCACGGGGAACCTTGCAGGGTGTTTTGCTGGAAGGGAGAAGCCAGAGATTATCCTGCCTGTCCAAGGGCCCGAGTTGGCAGCAGGTAAGCAAAGTAGAATACCAAAGCTTGAGAAGCATATTCCCCTCAGAATCTCTGTGATGTGCTGGTGAAAATGTAGGCATCTTTGTTGTTTCAAGGCCTTGCACTCATTAGGGAGGTTGCCAAGTTAATAGTTACCACCATCAAGAGAGGCATGTCATCTCAGGGGTTGGACAGATTTTGCTTCCCATATTGTAGAGTCACAGCTTGATTGCTTAAACCTGTAAATACTGTCACACTGGAGTGGTTGCAGCTTTGCGAACCTGGAAGACAGTGCCTAGATCACAGGTGCTATAAAATGATGAAGGAATTTAGTACGTGTTTTTATTCACATGGCTTAGTCCTTTTCTCTAGAGCCATAGAAAACAGTGCTGAAAAGGTGTGTTTTATTTACAAGCCGGATACTCCCTTCTTCTATCATTCTAGTCTGTATTCTGAGAAAATTTAGTGTCTGTGGTTCATGAACAGCTGTAAGTATCATTCTAGGCTGATGGCCCAACATTCAAAATGGTGGTATTAGGTCATTGGTTTTGGGTGGATGGGTGGGGGACTCCCTCCTTTTCCTGACTGAGGAGAGACTCCAGTTCCATTGCCTGTTGCTTTTGGGCAGCAGTCTGGGAATTCAGGACCCTGCGCACTGCAGGGGATAGGATGCAGGATTTCCGCCCAAGCCTAGTCTGCTGAGCTGCTGTCACAGGGCAGACCTTGTGTCTGCTTATCTTGGTGAAGCAGCTGCACCGAGCAGATTGCTCACACAGCAGCCTGTTCCATCTGTGGGTAACCATGTCCACAGACAGCAAAGAGAAACCACTATTGCTCAGTGGAAATAAACTATCTGAATAAAATAAAACATCTTATTGGGGCTTGAGGCTGAAGCTGAAACTGGAGTCAGACTTGGTCTTGACTCCTGAAGTCTTTAAAGGTCGGTTTGATGCGCACTTTTATATACTACCACCTGTTACCAGCTGGAGGACCTGTCTCCATGCTTGTCCTCAGGCTTTTGTAGGTAAGCAGTAGCCTGTTTTATCTTTACTATTTCATTATTTTTGCTGTTCTTTTTAATTTTCAAAAATCTCTTTAAGTGTAGTGTATGTTAAGAGTGAGGGGAGGGATATGGAGAGAAATGAACAAACAACAAAAAAAGAAGTTGCTTAGGAACAAGAGCAGTTTAACTGCAGTAGTCATTTTCTCTGGTAAAGGGCTTTTAACCATTTGTAATCTTTTTTTTTTACTTTCACAGTTAACCGATTTAAGGAACCTGAGGTAGAATTTTTATGACTTCAGGTTTTTTGTTTCATTAATATTATGGATTATTAGTGATAGAAATTTGTTGGCTTCTATATCAGAATTTAAATGAAAAGTTCTTTAATTTTAAAAATAAGGCACAACAACAAATCTATTTTGGGGGCACTGGCAGGTTGGCATTTCAGAAGAATGGGAGTGGCTGTAAGCTGATGCCTGGCTATGTTCTTTTCATTTGGGTGCTGCATCCTTGGCCACATGGGCTGGAATTATTTCTCTTTCTGGCTCAGTGGTCAGAATTTAATCCAAGTGAGTGTGAACCATGTGGGGTTTGTGTCCATAGTACTCTATGAGAAAAGGTAAAAACTAGGGAGAATTTCAGACTTTGGTTCTTAACAGTACATAAATTTAGTAAAAATGCTAAGAAATAATGTTTAACATTTTAAGGTTTTAAGGGGGAAAGATATGTAAGTTTCAACAGTGTGTGTGGGTTTGGGGTTGGTAAATTTTGAGTAGGCGAGTTACTTGTTCTGCTACCAAAAGAGTCATTATAGGCTCAGTGCTTGTGATCTCAAACTACAGAGAAAAGTAGCCAGTGATGAAGAAATCGGTGCTTTCTTCAGAAAATAGCCAGAGTTGGGGAAAGTCCCTGCTGACAGTGCCCTAGAGAAAAAGCACCTGAGTGTGATCTCAGAGCCAAGGGGTATTTTCTAGGAAGTTTACATTGCATTCATGGATTTAACCACACTGTTTTTGAGTGAGGGAGACATAGGTTTAACTGCTGTGTTGGAAGGAGCCAGTTGGAAAGAAGGGGATGTGGCCCTCAACCCATCAAAAGTGTTGATCACAGTGCTTCGGAAGTTGGTGGAGCATGACTGAGCCAGGCCAATCCTGCGGAAACTGCCAACACCCCTCAAGTCTTAGCAATCACTGTTTACTGTTGTGATTGGTTGCTGTTTGCCAAGACACATATTTTTAGTTGATGGGTATAGGAAAGTAAGTTTGTGCCAAAAATCACATCCCCAAATGAAATAAAAATTATCAGCAACTTGCTCTTCACACAAAAATTACTCTGACTCACTTAGAAATATTTTGATCAAGGGATACTTCTAAGGGGATTGCTTTGTCACAATTTTTAACTTTAACCACGTTTTATGAAATTTAACACAGATTTTGGTTCTTTGGGCAAGGAAACTTGTTTAAAGTTGCTGGTAAGATTATATTATTATAAGAGTAAAGAGAGAATGAGATTTAGAAATGTTTGTTTATAAGAATATAACTTTCCTAAATCTAATGAAGGCTTTTCTGCATGTCACATGTGCTGCTAGAATGAAATCTTAATTAAAATAATTTATTCTTTGGT
Source organism: Cynocephalus volans (assembly GCF_027409185.1). Taxonomy (NCBI): domain Eukaryota; kingdom Metazoa; phylum Chordata; class Mammalia; order Dermoptera; family Cynocephalidae; genus Cynocephalus; species Cynocephalus volans. Next base: position 52,334,649 of record NC_084462.1, read on the forward strand.
GAAAGAAATCTCTGCTTTTTGGTGTGGGGAACAGTTTTCTGTGCCAGAGTAAATGGCACTACTAGATTAATAACAACCACAAAAATTTTCCACATGAAATTGAGATGATAGTTCTATTTGTATTTAGATTATCAAGGGGAATTTTGACTGTTCAATCATTGGTCCCCTTTAAAGAAGTGTCAGAAGCCTAAATTTGCCTCAGACATCATTGTTATCACTTCCTTCCTGTATTTGCTTGACCAAATGGTGGTCAAGTAACAAAAATCACTACTGTTTGGTCTGTCGAGCATAGCCAGCAAGAGGACAACTACATCATTCTAGAGAAAATGTGTTTAAAAACTTTTTTTCTTAAGAAAAGGAATTGCTAGTTGATGAGTACATTTTGGTTTTAGAAGAAATAAGTGAAAAATGTCATAACTGAGTAGAAGAAATCATTCTTATGGATTGCAGTAATGGGTGGGTCAGGGTGTGTAGTATGTTTTTAAAGAAAGTCAGACTCCTCCTAGAGGCTTTGTCTCATTCTCAGGTTTTTAAAAATTTTTTGTCTTGTACATACTTCTTGCCTTTTTGATGGTGGCCAAGAGTGACTCCCTAGCCTCAGCTGTTAATACGTTCCCTTAAAGCTTATGAATTTACTTTTCCATGTGCAGGTCAGCACCACACTCATAGATTTGTCATGAAAAGTCAATAGTGAAAGAAAATGGATGTTCAGGAGACATCGAATTGGATGTTCCCTTAGCTCCAGACTCATACAGAGACTGGGGAAACCACACAACCATGTGATAAAAGCATAGCTCAGCACAGGGTCAGAAGTGACACCAGCTTCTAACAGCAAAAGAGTATTTTTCCATTTAACACAGAATCAAGAACAAACAAAACACATGAACCCTGGAGCATGTTGTGTGAATAGTAAGGCACAGGAATCAGTTTTTTCAAATGTACTCTGTAACCCCATTGTTCTCTTCAGAAATGCCAGACACAAAAGCTGAAGATGAAGTGGATTTTCTAAGTAATACCAGAGTGAGGTCAGTTTCTGAAGAGCTGGCTGTAGGGAGGGAAGCCACTGCGCCTGAGATGAAACAGGGCCTGAAGATCAAGGCGGTAAGTGGCATCCGTAAGTCTTCATGAACACAAAATGTGTTTAGCTTAGTCTTCTGTGTCTGCTATATGGCCTTGTTTTTTGTTTGGGGGATGAGGGGGCATGATATCATTTTTTCCCCTTCTTTCTTCTGTTATGTAAATGTGGATGTGTTGTTGCAGTTAAGCTTTCATAAATTGTGTGCATCACACAGAAAGGTTTTGGAATGGGCCCTTCTACATGAATCCCTTGGAGATTAAAATGGAAAACATTTTCCCCATGAGCGTAAGACTTTGAAATTTGTCATGAAGCTTAAATTGTCACAAAATGAGAATTACCACAAAAGGGGATCTGTAAACCCTTCTTAAACCCGACTCTTCTTTCTTTATATAGGAACTGATAGTAGCAAAAAATGAGATTTTACTTTATAGCTCAGTAGTAATCACCTAAAATATGAAGAATGTCATTTTTAGTGATGGAAAAAAAAGACTTAGTAAGATTTTTTTTTCATAACAGCTTTATTGAAATATAATTCACATACCATAAATATATCTATTCAAATAAAGTACACAGTTCAGTAGTTTTTAATATATTTACAGTTTTGCAACTGTCACCACTAATGTTCTAATTTTAGAACATCACCTCAGAAAGAAGCCCCCTGTACCCATTAGCAGTCCACCCCTCTCCAGTCTTCTGTCTGCCCCAACTCTGGCAGTCACTTATGTACTGTCTTTCTCTATAGACTTGTCCATTCTGGAACTTCATAAAAGTGGAATCATGCAATATGTGGTCTTTTGTGACTGGCTTCTTTAAATGTTTTCAAGGTTCATCCATGTTGTAGCATTGATCAGTATTTCACTTTGTTTTATTGACAAATAACAATTTGTTATATGGATATACCACATTTTGTTGTACATTTGGATTGTGTCCACTTTTTGGCTTTTGCGTATTATAATGCTGTGAACATTTGTGTACAGGTTTATGTGGACTTATGCTTTCATATACACAGTGGGATTGCTGGGTCATAGAGTGCCTATATTGTTTATTTAATATTCAGTAGGTTTTAAAAAATATTTTTTTCAGAGTCTTGATTATTTTTCTTCTTGTTTAAAGCCATTCACTTTTATTTTATTTTTTTATTTATTTTTTTTAAAGTAATTTTTTTTTTTTTTTTTTTTTTTTTTTTTGTCGTTTTTTTGTGACCGGCACTCAGCCAGTGAGCAGTGAGTGCACCGGTCATTCCTATATGGGATCCGAACCCGCGGCGGGAGCATCGCTGCGCTCCCAGCGCCGCACTCTACCGAGTGCGCCACGGGCTTGGCCCAAGCCATTCACTTTTAAAACAAGGGAACTTATTGAGGGAAATGGTGCTCTTCACTTAGATTCCATGCTGGTCAAAGAAAAACCTTTAGAAAACTGTAAATGAAGTTAATTGACTAATTCATACTGCCCCTTCGAAGGTCAGTCTTCCTTGGCTAGACTTGACAGTGCACTGTTTTTGGTCTTCAGAGGGCTAGATACTATTTTCTCTTAAAGTTACTGCAGTGGGTAAACAGAACTGTACTATGCCAAACTGTTTCAAGTGTGTGAAATAAGCAAACCTTGTTTTATTGGAGTGCAGTGATACAAAGGTGCTGACCATTCTTAGCCACCCCTTATTACAGATAATATTTGTGATTAATGCCTGGGTGGGTATTGTATAACAGGCATTATTCAGACAGATGTGTCTTTTGCCCCAGGGGGAAGAACAGAGAACACACCCTGCATGGGTACATGTGTCTTTGTTTTCAGAAGCCCCTCAGAAAAAGAAGGGAAAAACTCACATCCTTAGATTCAAATGCCTGTTTCCTAGTCCTCCATCTTAATATCATAGTGATCAGTGTCTTTGAATCCAGTCTGATGGTTGGCTCTCAACAGTTTGCTTTCTGGTTGAGAGATGACTCTGTCCTAATTGCATCATGTCTGAGAAGAAAACAAAACATTATTTAAAAAAGAAAAGTCCCTTCTCTTCCAGTCTCTTTTTTCATCTAGTTTTAGGTGGTGAGAGAGAGTATTTCTCTGGTTGGTCAGCATGCCTCATTGTATGGATAAAAGAATAAACCTTCAGAGAGTCACATGACTAGCTCAAGAACATACCCAGCTGGAGGGAGAGTTTGGGGTTTTATTTCTAACCTAGGACTTACATAACAGCACATTCCTTGACTCTTACCCTGGGCTTTGTGATTGATGGAAATGTTTTAAGGAGCCTCAGAACCATGCAATTTGTCTCTTGCTTGGGAATATCTATGCTTTATGCTTTGTGTCTGCTTCTATCTTGTATAGTTAGAGAAAAGCATATGTCAGTGAGATTTTCAGTTCTTGAAAATTTTCAGGTCCTAAATAGTGGAGACTTTTGTGGTCACAGCATTGTTATATAACTATGTGAAATCAGATGGCTTATCTCTCCTCGCTGGTACTCTGCCCAGCTTGCCCTGTGTGCTGTGAATTGAAAGGGTAAAGCATGGACACACACTTTAATTTTTCCCATATCTCATTTTCTCTCTTTTCTTGTTTAACTCTTCATATACTATAGTCATTGTATTGGTTTTCACTGGGGTAGGAGAAAGCAGAGGTCTGCAGAACTTCTTTGTAAAGGACAGATAGTAAACATTTTAGGCTTGTGAGACAGTCTCTGTCACACTAGTCAGCTTTGCTGTTACAGTGTGAAAGCAGCTGTAGATGGTATGTAAATGAATGAGCATGACTGTGCTTCAGTCAGACAAACTTATGGACACTGAAATTTGAATTTCATATATTGTTCATGTGTCACAAAATATTCTTGTTTTGAATGTTTTCCCTTATCAATTAAAAATATAAAATCTACTCTTAGGTTTTTTTCATGGGCTGTACAAAAACAGGTGGCAGGCTACTGGCAATAGCAAGGGAGCCCCTGGCCTAAAGAATACTTGTGTACTAGTAGATGAAAAGAAAGGGAAAGCAAGTAGATTTCTTTTCCTTTCCTTTCTTTTCTTTTTTAAAAATTGTTTTATGATGAATCCTCTAGTTATTAAATTGTAAATTGGGGGCAAGAAGTTCTAGTTCTGTCTCTCCTGAACCAGCTTTTTGACTTAGTCTCTCTAAACCTCAGTGTCCTCTTATTCATCTCCTAGCCTTAACTTTCTAGAGTCTGTGTTTGCATTCTGGAAAGGGTTAATTGAGCTTATGATTGTAGTTGAGGGTGGAGTAGCATTTGTTTAATATTATTTAATCCAATCTTTCTGACACATGCCTAGTTGTTTCATTGAATCATTGTTTCATTGAATCATCCTCTTCCAAATGTAGAACAGAACAAATTGGTGTATCTTATGCTTTGCTACTAGCTTGAAAACCTAGACCGATGGTGAATTTATGGCAATTTTCTAGTAAATGTAAATAAAGAATTAATTTAAATTCTTACGGGGATGTTCCTATTTTGTAACCTTCTCTAAACATATAATTGTCAGAGCATAGGCACCTGTCAGAAGTGCCACTACCAAAGATTTTAAAAAAAAGCTACAGTTGGGTTCCTGTTTTCTGTAGTTTAGTGGTCTGATATCTGTCATACAAACTGAGGAGTAATTTTTCATTCCTTAACCTGCTTGACACATGTGCTGTAAATAAGCCCTTACTTAAGGTTAAATGCTAAAAAACATGGTTTATAAAGGAATTGGGTAAGATTAATTTTTTTGCTTATATTTTCAGAATATAATTTTGAGGTAATTTGAGATAATTTAATATGCTTATATTCTTAGAAAACAAATGTATGTGTTAAATGCTTCAGATTTCTTTTTTGTTTATTTTCTGGCTGCTGGCCGGTATAGGGATCTGAACCCTTGACCTTGGTGTTACAAGGTGGCGCTCTAACTGAGCTAACAGGCTGGCCTGAATGCTGTAGATTTCTTGATTGCCTTAATTGGTATTTGTTCACTGGGTTGAATATTGTTCACAATTTTGAAGCAAAATTATTAATTTACACATAATGTGGCTCATTAACTGATTATTTTATGATCGTGGTTTAAATATTGCTGATGTTTTAATACTAGTTGCAATTTAATATTCAACATTATCCCTCTTTACATACTTTACTTGGTTCAAGTTTCTCAGATTACCTTTTGTTGTTGTCTTTTTTTTCCTCAATGAGTTAATATATATGAAATGCTTAGAGCAGATCTGGGCACATAGTATGTATAGCTTAGCATTATTATTATTATTAATTAGTTTGTAAGTTTAGATTCCAATATCCTGTTCATTCATTTAAACAGTAGAATGTGGTGGTTCAGACTCAGTTACTGCTTCTTGAACATATTGTTATAAAAGCTTCAGGAATTGTATTGTGCATTAATTTAAAGTTGAGAGACATGGGACTTGCTTTACTTTTGAGACCTTTAGAATTTGAAGGAACCGTAAAGATTATCTGAAGTCCAGCCCCTTTGCTTTATTTATAGGAGAAGTGGATTCAGGAAGGTTAAATGACTTCCCTCATTTCACACCTAGTAAACTGTCAGCTGGATTAGAGTCCAACTTCTGTGCTAGTAATGTTTGCACTATACTGTTTCCTAAAGAGTTATCCTGAGGAGGGCACACTTGGGAAATCCAATTCACTTGATTTAGGAAGGGTTTTAGCTTTCTAAACAAGTATCCCTGAATCATGCTTATACATACTAAATTCTAAAACTATTGCATTTTACTCCCATGATTTCACTGATAGTTGGAGAAATTCCTTTGGCCATATTAGGATCTAAGCTGATGAACTTTAAAATAAGGCTCATGTATTATAATCTGTTTAGCCTCACCTAAATACCACCCAGATGGTGTTTGTCCAAAGAGCTTGCTTTTGGTGCAGATATTACTAAGATTTTTCCAGATCTGCCTTTTATTTCCTAAAGAATGATATGAAGCGATGCAGAGCCAGGTGCCCAATGGGAAGCAGGAGCTGACAATGAATTCCTAAATCCAGAAAAGAGAGCCTTTTGGGACTGTCACCTTGAGATTTTGCTCTACAGTGGCCAAGAAAGAATTTGGATTCCTGTTTCCCTGCCCCAGAGCTGCAAAGCAGCATCCTCCATGTGTTGTAGGGATCTTTTCTCTTTAAAATGTGGCCAAATTCATTAGGAAGTAGCTTGCCCATTGGGGTATATGTTTATTGAGGTATCTCTGTAATAATTCCTTTTCCAAATGCTCTTTGCATGAGTTTATTAGCCATATGGAACAGTTAACTCTGTGAGCCAGTATATCTTGTCAGGATGCCCATGGTCCTACCATCCAAACACTTAAGAACAAATATATTCAGGGACAAGTGTGAAATTTCATATGTTGAATATTAGATTACTGGGAAAGTCTACTTTTCATTTAAGACACCCTCCCCAATCAAGAAAGCATTTTAAACTAGAACCATGATCCCCATTTGATAATTACACAACCAAACATCAAATTACCTGAATTTCCATTCTTATTTTTACAACGATATTAATGTTTGTTTCTTCAGGGTTATGGTGAGGGAAATGTTGGTCTTAGACTGTTTCCTGTTAATATCTTCTTGAATTCTCTGTCCTTTTATTATTTTGAATGGAACACTGTGTTTTCTTTCTCTTTTCTTAAGGGTGTGAGCTTGCATTTTCATTCCTAGTCCAGGAGTTTGATTTAAAGCTTTTATGTTTTGTGTAGCTATTCATAGCCTTCATGCTCAGCTGCCACAGGAAAATATGGCACCTGCTAGGCTATTTGGTAACTAACTTGAGAAGCCATAACACTGATACTCAAAATGGCTTATATGTCCCACCTATTTATTTATTTATTTATTTATTTAGCATGGGGATCGAACCTTTAACCTTGGTGTGTTACAAGGTGGTGCTCTAACCAACTGAGCTAACTGGCTAGCCGCACCCTATTATTATTATTTCATAGTTTTCAATTTTAAAAAAGTTTCTGCTGTCATATGTGCATATATAGTTTGGGGATGTATGTGTCACTTTGGAAAAGGAAAATTGGCCTCTTTGTGAGTTTCCGATAAGTGTCCTCTGCATACATTTGGAATTTAAGAGAAACAGGCCCCTTAATTATCCCTTTTGGGTTTAAAACTAGAGCCTAGCATCAACCACAGGGAAACTTACTCCTCAGCTTTTTCATGTAAACTTTTTGGAGACTTTCTCCATCTCTCCTCTGAAATGGAGAGTTGCCAGGAAATTCTGCTTCTGCAAATTTTCAATATAGTTGCAGAAAGAAGTGCCTCAAAGAACCCCAGATTGTAAAGCCACAAGTGGCAAAACTATAATCTTAGTGTAAAACTATCCACAGATAATGGGTATACGGATATAATTTAATGATTTGGCTATACACTTTTAAGTGACCTTGAGCAAGTTATTTTAATTTCTCTGGTCTTTATTTTCTCTTTTATATAATGGTTAGAGAATCTCTAAACTTTCTTCCAGCCCATAATTTTTGACCAGTGTGTGCTTCTAAAATGATTGGAATAAATTCATAAATGTTGGGGTGTATCTTATGTGTTGGACTAAAAGGACAATCATGAGAGACTTTTTAAAATCACACTTTTTTTAACAACTAGATTTTTTAACTAATCACTTTTTCCTTAAACATTTTCCAAGGTGTTTTGCTCTGCGGTCTTAAATTATATTATAGTCCTCGTTTTTCTCTCATAGAACTGCTGAATTGTAGGTCATGGGTGCATTTTGAAGTGGGTATGAGTCTTTTTATTTTCACGTCCTGTTGGTACAAAATAAATGAATCTGTGTCTTATCACTCTTTCCGTCCATTTCTTATGTTCGTCATTACCCTTTTCGTTCATTCTTACCTCATTGTATTGACAGCCAATGGAAGTGGCTAAGCATAATAGAAAGATTATGGAGCCTGATAAATTAAGGTTTTAATCCCATTTCTGCCACTCATTAGCTGAATAACTGATTCATTTATTTAGAGACTCAGTTTTCTCATCTATAAATTCAAGACGTTGATGCCTACCTACTACAAGGGTTAGTTGTACGAACCAGAGTTAGTATAGTTCTAGCATGAAACAGGCATTTTTAAATTGGTAAGTGTAGTTCTAATTTCATCTTAAACTAACTCAGAATTATCAGACCCACTCTTAAGACTGCATGAATGGTTTTACATAGGTGATGGTTAAAATGGTCTTGGAAGAAACTGCTAATTATATTAGGCCATAGTGGTAGTCATTTAAATTTCCATGTCATTTTATGTTTACTGCAAAGATGCACTAATTTATTCAGTACTTGATTCAACAAATGTTCATTGAGCTCAGTGCTAGGCCTCAGGCATGCTGAAATGAAAATAGATCAGTCTCTACATTCAAAGGCTCATATTCCAGTGGAAAGAGATAGTTATTAAACCAATAAATAAGATATAGTCTGAGTGTTAAAATGCAGATAAAATAGGGTTCCTTTTGAAGAGATATCTTCAGTGAAATAGATGCTAAATTCTTCTCTGTAAGGAAGTTTTTAAAGAATGGTATATTATTTTTACACTGTGAGAATGAAGATATGTGGGTTATGTGTCAGAAACATAGGCTTGGGTGTAACCATTATTTCGACAGGTAGACTTGGAAGGGTTACCACTAGGTGATCTCATAGAAAAACTGTGTATTTCTAGATACCTGCACTCCCATGTGCATTGCAACACTCTTCACAAAAGTCAAGAAATGGAATCAACCTAAATGCCCATCAATAGATGAATTGATTAAAAAAATGTGGTAGATGAGGGTACTTCAGAAACTTTGTGAAAAAATAGAATTAAAAGACAGTACAACTCTTAATCATCAGAGAAATATAAATCAAAACAACAGTGAGACACTATCTCAGTCCAGTTAAATGGCTTTTATCAGAAAGACAAAACAAAACAAGTGTTGGCAAGGATGTGGAGAAAAAGGAAGAATTGCACATTGTTGTTGGGAGTGTAAACCAGTACTATGGAAGACAGTATGGAAGTTCCTCAAAAAATTAAAAATAGAATTACCGTTTGATCCAGTAATCCCTCCACTAGGTATATCCAAAGGAAATGAAGTCAGTATGTCCAGGAGATATCTGCACTCCCATGTTCATTGCAACATTATTTACAATAACCAAGATATGGAATCAATGTAAGTGTCCATCAGTGGATGAATGTGTTAAAAAAAGTGTGGTATATAATACACAGTGGAATACTATTTAGCTATAACAGTGGAATACTATTTAGCTATAAAAAAGAGTAAAATCCTGTTATTTGCAGCAACAATTATGAACTTGGAGGGCATTGTGGTAAGTGAAGTAAGCCAGGTGCAGAAAGACACATACAATATGACTCACTCATTGTGGAATCTAAAAAAAATTTTTTTAAATAAGAAGTTGACATTATAGAGGCAGATAATAGAACATTGGTTACCAGGGACCAGGGAGTGAAGGAAGGAGAGGGAAAACAGGGAGAGATTGGCCAAGAGACACAAAGTTACAATTAGATAGGAGTAATAAGTTCTGATATTCATGGGCTGGCCAGTTAGCTCAGTTGGTTAGAGCATGGTGCTGATAATACCAAGCTTTAGGGTTGGATTCCTGTACTGGCCAGCTGCCAAAAAAACAAAAACAAAAGAAGTTCTGATGTTCTATTGCATAGTAAGATGTCTGTGGTTAACAGTTAAGTTTTGTATATTACACAGTAGAAAGGCTTTTGAATATTTTCACCACAGAGAAGTGATAAATGCATGAGGTGATGGATACATTAACTACTCTAATGTGATTATTGTACAACATATATCTGTATCAAAAAATCAGATTGTACCCCATAAGCGTGTACAATTAAAATACGTCAGTTAAATTTTTTTTAAAGTTGAAAAAAATATTGTTCCACGAAGTTTTTGAAATAGCCCTGTATATATATAGTAGAATACTATTTAGCCGTAAAAAAAAAAAAGAATGAAATCCTGTCATTTGCAGCGACATGGATGGAACTGGAGACCAGTTGAGTGAAGTAAGCCAGGCACAGAAAGACAAATACCACATGCTCTCACTCACATGGAATCTTTAAAAAAAAAAAAAAGAGGGGGGTGTGGTTCTTATAGAAGTAGTAGAAAGTAGAATAATGGTTAGCAGAGGCTGGAATGGGAAGTGGGTGCTGAGGGGAGGGGAAGAGGTAGATTAACAGGTATAAAGTTACAGATAGATAAGAAGAATAAGTTCTGGTGTTCTAAGCTGACTATAGCTAATAATATCGTATATTTCTAAATAGCTACAAAAGAGGGTCTTAAAGTGTAATCATCACAAAGAAAAGATAAATGTTTAGATGATAGGTATCTGTTTACCCTAACTGAATCATTATACAATATATGCATATATTGAGACAACACCCTGTACCCCACAATATGTACAATTAAAAATAAATTTAAAAAATAATTCGTTAATTAAAATAATTTAAAAGAAAAACTATGTATGTCGTCTGATCCTCAGCTCTGTGTTCAGCGTACTTACATAAACATGACTTAGAACTGCCTCTTAAAAGAGAAAGCCTCTGTAGTAGCACAACTAAAAGAAAAATGTCATTTGCTCTGTTAAGAAAGGCATAGGTCCTCCTCAGGGACATATGAGGTTACTTCAAAAAGTTTATGGAAATATTATATTATCTTTCAATTCTATTTTTCCACAACATTTTAAAAATACCCTTGTACATGATTACCTATAATTTGGGCAGTTATAGACTTATATTAGATTTTGATTGTACATTTTAAGAAGATGCCTAGTGATATCTCTCTCACTTATTGGCCACTGTGAAAGTAAAGGTATAACACCATATATGAAATTGCTCACTTTCTCCAGAAAAAGTTGAAGGGGTACTGATTCTAGATATTTTTAGTTTCTTAGGCTGTTCAATTTTGTGATAATAGCCTGTGGCTTTGATTTCATTCTTTTATTCATTTAGTAAACATTAAGTGGATGCCTTTCCATGGTCAAGGTATTGCATCAAATATCTAGAGAATTTTAAAAAGTTAGATAATTGTGTCTGCCTTCAGTGTATTTAGAATCTAGTTTTAAAAAGTAAGCGTGTACAGATATAATTACAGTACTTGAATGCGGTATATGAGAAATGCCATCAATGTGCTTATAGGAGTTCACAGAGAGGAATCCTTCCTGAGAAGTGATTGTCTACAATACAGTGGTAGTTCCTTGGTGATAACTATGTTTTAGCACAGGTGGTATTAATATTCCATTGGAAAGAATAGGGATAGATTCAGGGAGTAATTGATGTGTTTTACAGCCTTATAGTTTTTTTTACTTTCAAAATGCAGTCATCCCTTCAAAGATTATTGCCCAGTAATTGCCAGAAACACCCCAGTCTGCAAGGTTACTGATCTGGCAATATCCAAGTTTTAAAAAATCCCACTAGGAAACTGAGGAAAGTAATATTTACCATAGAAGTATGAAGAATGGAAGTATTCAGTAGTATGCAAACCATGTGGGAATTAAAACGAGCAATACCTGTATATACATATTTCCATTCGGTCAGTGAAAATCTATACTCTCCCTCCTTGCCTCTTTCATTTCATGCAGTGATATACACATTTTACATCCATCCTGAGAACCCCCCAAAGCCCTGTCACTGCTTGTGGACCTAAATGATTGTCATGGCATTGTCTTTAAGTATTTACCCCAGTGTATATATGAAGTCTTCCGAAGAAAGTTAGTTGATGGTGAAAATACCTTTCGTAAAGTTCAGGACAGCGAATACTCTGATGAGCACATTTAAAGTTATTCTCAGTTTAAACCTAACTCAGAAGTCAGAGTAAGCCAAAATACTTATTGTGTTGATCTACCTTATGTGTAGGTGGCATTCTGTCCTGACTCAGTTATCAGGATTGATATATATTTCAGAGTTTTGAAAGCATAGTCATTCTGGAGTTGGAGTATGGGGTTGAACGGAAGTGTAGTCATGAAACAGATTTTTCATGTTTAGTTCCTGTATTTCTACTGAAGATAGTTGCAAAAGATTTCTGAAATTGTTTGAACTAATTATAGTAGAAATGGTTTGAATAAGTGTATAGCTTTACAAAACGGACCCTGTGGATAATATCAGAATGTATAAATTTGACTTTGAGCTTTCATTTATGTGAGAAAGATATATACGTACATGTGTGTGTGTATGCTTCTTTTACTGTGTAGAATATGAGGTACCATGGGAGTGGCATGGCATCTGGAAAATTTTTGCTCAACCCTTTCTTTGAAGCAGTAAAAAAAATGGTGCAGGGGAATAAGTAGTGGAAAAGTTGTGAATTATTTTATTGCTTGGAATCACCTTGAAGAAAGATCAGTACAAAGATGTACTTGAACTGGAGATGTCCCATCCCTCTTTGATTTATTTGTAAAGATAGAGAACACGGGATCAAAAAATTTATAATGGAACCATTTAAAGGTATCTTCTGTTTATATGCTAGGTTCTGAAAGTACAGGCGTCCACAATCTTCCAGAAATAATTGTTCTCATTATAGAATCTTAGCATAGGGAGGAATTTTAGTGATCATGAGGTCTTTACCCTTTGATTTGCAAGGAAGAAACTAGAGCCCCACAGAGCTAAGAGGGCTCAAAGGGCCCAATGTTGTTTGCCAGAGAGTTAGTGGTGGAGCCTGTTCCTTCCTGTCTACCTTTACCTTAGAGATAACCTTATCTTACTGAAATAAGCTCAGTGTCACATAGTAAGCCAGACGAACCCTGTGAGCCCTTCCAGTGTTTCTGCTGATTCCCAGTCCTGTGCTTGTTCAACTGTGGGAATTCTTAAATAGGACCATCTTCACTGATTGGTGACCTGCCTCTATTTCGTTAAATTCTTTAGTTTCTTTCCCCCATACATGAGAGAAATAATGGGAAGGGTACAATTGAATATGTACACTAGCCCTTTGTTGTGGTTGATAAGCTGTGTGCCTCTGCTGCACTGGTGGCCCTGCAGTACTTCCGTTCAAAAAATTGCCATCGATACAGATTCTTGGAGGCTTGTGGCTGGGCCATGTGCAGATCACAGTATAAAATGATCTGGACAGATTTAAGATTCCCACTTCCTGTTGTGTTTTCTCCAGAGTGTGTCATCTTGATTTTCATGTGTGCTTGTTCTGTGTTACCTTCCTTGAAATTAAATGAAAATTGTTACCTACCAAGGAAAGGGGGATCATTGGTTCCAAATGAAAATGTGCTTGTGGACTGTTTTATTTCTGACATGATTAATTTATTTCTTTACCATCCTTCCTCCTTGTTTTGCTACCAAAAATTCTGTCATATTTTTTCCCCCTTGAATCATCTACAAGCCAAGCTCTTTTTAGACAGGGGCCTGAAGACAGAGCGAGCTGGATTCAGGCCTCTCCCTGCTGCGCTGAGCTAGTGCCTGAAGCAGAACCAGGGGCTCTGCTTCAGCTCTGAGCCTCTTGAGATTGGACCAGGGCCTGGACTGGTCTGGAGGGGGATGCATGATGAGAAGCACCAGAGCCTGTGGAGTGTGGAATCTCTGCTTTTTAGGCAACAAGACATACATTCTACGATGCTCAGGAGTTTTTTCCCTTCGTTCCATCCCTGTGAGGCCAGGGAAGATTGGAAACCATAGTAAACTGACCTGTCAGCGGGGCAGGCATAGAGAAAGCACATACATGTTCATTCATGAGTCAGTCCCTTCTTTAAACACTTATAACAAAGATCCCAGCAGTAAATTGTGCCATTGGGATGCATTCCCTACCTCCAGGAGATATGACTGTTGTGCATTTCCAAAACTAAATTGAGCCTTTAATTTGCAAACATTACTGTTTTGAGTGCTGAACATTGTTATAGAAACCAGGGATGCCACAGTGAGTAAAATGAATACAATATATCCCATCCCTCAAGAATCTCTGTTGGGAGAAGTGAAGAAATGAACCAGGAGTTACACCTGGATCATGGGAACTCAGAGAAGGGGTTATATGTTGTTTAGTCCTCTCTACACCACCGTCGCTTCTATTGTTCACTTCTGGTGGCGTTATACCTTTAGGCATTAAGTGGAATTCTGAAATGTTTCACTCAAGGGATTTTCCCTGCTGACAGCATTGCTTGCCTTAGTATAGGGAGTTGGTCTTCTCATTCTAGTTCCAGAAAGTGATGCATGTGTCATGATTGTTTTGCTGTGGAACAGTTCCTGTCCCTGTTACCCTTGTACACAACACAATAGGCTATGTTCCTTCCTAGGAGTCATTAGTTTTCTCTAATGGGATAATGGAAAGGAGGGAAATAGAGCTCTGGCCTTCTTCCCTCATTAGTGCTGAAACCTGGTGCTGTGTCTGCTTCACATCAAGCTCAGTGGATTGTTTTTCTCCTTGTCTGAGACTGTTCTTTCCTTCTTGAGTCAGGAAAAGGATTTAAAACTTGGCTTTCTTGACTTGGAAGTTTAATGCACTTGCTATTGCAGCTGATCCCATTAAAAGGAATGCCTGTGAGAAGAAATATTGTTTCAAGATTCATATAATATAATGTTGACAGTACCCTTAGCTTTGCTTTTAAGTTGGAAGACTATGTGGTATAGGCTTTGCAAAGGAGTCTGTCATTGGCAAACCCAACACACAGCCCCCCAGGCTTCTGTGATGCCCCTGGAGGTTCTTAAGAGATGCTAGCAGTGTGAATACAGATGATTGACATCTGCTGCTGAGTGTCAGAGCTGGAGTGCATCTCTACCTATTCAGTTTGGTTTTGATCTCTTATGGGAAGCTACTATGCTTTTAGCTGGAGGGGCAGGTGGCAAGCTTATCAGTGCGTAGCAGTGCCAAGTTTTCTTATCTTTGTTTTATTTGTGGATGGGAACTGGTACTGCCATATGTCTGTTTCTTAGCATGGCTCTTTGTAAAGGAGTAGGGGTTAAATAAAAACAGAGTAATGCATGCCCTTTTCTGAATATGATCTTTAAATTAGTCTTGCTGTTTTTTTAATCACCCTTTTGGTTATCTAATACCAGCAGTCTATTAGTCTTGTATTGAATGTCTCCCCAAAACTTAATTTCTACTTAACTGTTGAGAGTGGGAATTCCTCTTATGGAAACTGAAAGGTGAGGCCTTGGAGAGGTGAGTAATTTGATGGTTTAATGGTGGTCATAGGTGTGATTCTGAAGGCTTTAAAAGGGGAGCATGTGAGAGTCTCTCATCTCTGCTTCCACCATCTTGCATTGTGATACCCTGAGTCGCTGAAGCCACCACCAAGGAAGACCCTCACCAGATGTGTTCACTGGGCTTTGGACTTTCCAGCCTCTGAAACTGTAAGCAGTAAATACTGTTTCTTTACAAATTACCCAGTTCCAGGTATTTTGTGATAAGCAGCAGAAATGGACTAATACAAGGAGACAAATCTGAAGGTGCCCTGAAATATGTGAAAGGCTGCCTTGATCCTTCCTCTTTTAAAGCTAGTTAGTGGGAGCTTGGAGCAGGAAGGAGGGGGGTAAGAAAAAGTAAAGGGAAGATGGAGAGCTTTTATTTGGGGGTTGGGAAAGCAAGAGGATAATTAAACGTTAAGTCTCTTTACAGCATTTGTGACTGACCATGCTCCAAAGGCGTGAAATGGCAATATCTTTGAAAAGACCCAAGTTTCTAATTCCTCCAGCAGTTGTTTCCATAACTTCTTGAGTTTATCATCCCAGCATACCTGGGGAAGATGGGGATCGATGAGATTTTTAAAAAAGAAGAAAGGACTAAATGACTTTTAGCATTTTATCACATAACCAATAAATTTAGCCTATAGGCAGAAGGTAATTGCACAAATCTAAAGTAAAAAGTGAGAATTGTCAAATATTTTTAAAAACAAGGCTTTTACTTGTAGATATAACAATTACTCAGAGGAAATTTCAGCAGTTGCTCAGTGGAGGCACTGCTGGACCATCTTTAATTAATAGACAGGACTTTAAATATTGATATCTATTTTTATAAAACAAATGTTGCTTTAGGAAGTTCTTTTTAATAAACAGTAATTAAGATGTGACAAATGTGTGTTATTAATTTTAAATTTAACAGGGTAGCCTTTTTAAAAGATAGATAAAAATGTAGATATAGACCTCCCTGTCCCGAAAAAGAAAAAAAAAAATCTACCTCACATATATTCTGATGACCACGAGGAGTAGCTGAGTTGAGAGAGAACTTAGTTTTGTCATGGAGAGAAAACTGTATGAAAAGTCTTCTACCATGGTTTTTACCTTCCATTCCTTGGAATTGTGGCTTGTGGTTCTTCATCATGTTACCTTTCCCAGGAATGAATACCATCTTATAATTAAATTACAACATTTTTACTCTGTGGAACCTTTGTCAAGTGAATCTTTTTGGGGTGATGGTTTTCAGATAGCTGGAGGTAAAGCTTTAAGTGTTGGAGCTTCTACTTTGAAGTCTTTTAAAGGGTGAACAAAAAATTTATCCTCTTTGATGGCTCAGAATTATCATTCTGGGTAGCACTGACTTATGTAATACAGATGTACATCAGTGGGCACTAATTCTCCTAGTAGTATAGGAACTTGCATTAAAGAGTTAACTCATGTTGGTTTACCTGTTGATCATTTGCCCTGGTCTCTCAAAAGTAGAGTGAGACATAGTCAGCCATATGGTCCCTTAGGAAGTGCCTTTCAGCTAAATTCATTAGCATAGAGGTCATTGAAACAGTCTTTTCCTAAAGAATTTTATTCACTCTTCAGAAAACCATCTCTGCTTTTCATTCTTGCTTTAGTTACTCTTAATTAGTTAACTTCATTCAAAATGTTATGAAATCATTTGGATTTCACTTCATACCCAGATGGTTCCCAACTTACAATGGTTTGACTTACAATTTTTCAGCTTTACAATGGTGTGAAAGCTATATGCATTCGATAGAAACTGAACTTCGAATTTTAAATTTGATCTTTTCCCAGTCTTGGGATATGTGGTAAGATACTCTCTTGCAATGCTGGGCAACAACAATGAGCCACAGCTGCCAGTCAGCCACGCGATCACAAGGGTGAACAGCTGATACATCCACTCTGCTCATCACTTTCAGTATAGTACTCAGTAAATCACATGAGATAGCCAGCACCTTATCATAAAATAGGCTTTGTATTGGATGATTTTGCCCAACTGTGCTAATTGTAAGTATTCTGAGCACATTTAAGGTAGGCTAGGCTTAAGCTGTTAGGTTTGGTAGGTTAGGTGTATTAAGTGCATTGTCGACTGAGTGTTTTCAACTTACGATGGGTTTATCAGCATGTAACTTCAGCATAAATCAAGGAACATCTGTATAACTAAAGGCATTGGTTTTCATACAGTCTCTTAAGCTAGAAAGCTCTCATCTCAGATTCCTTCCTCTTCCCCAAATTAAAAAAAATTTTTTTTGAGATAGCTATCAAATTTAACATCAAATTTAAACTGCTAGTTTAGAGGGTTTGTACACTCATCTTCTCGCACCTGAATTGTTTGATTTCCTTACCACTAATCTTTTCCTACCTTATAACCCAGCAGTTCTCAGACTTTTTGGTCTTGAGATCCCTTTACACTTTTAAAAATTAAGAACTTGAAAGAACTTTTGTTTATGTGGGTTGTATCTAGAAATGTTTACAGTGTTGGGAATTAAAATTGAGAAATTTTAAAAATATTTATTAATTCATTTATAGTAACAATAATAAACTCATTACTTGTTAATATAAAAACATTTTTATGAAAAATAGAACATAAAAAAGTAAGAACTTTAAAAAAGTTTTTGTTTTCCCAGAACAAAAACTTAGAGTGGTATAGCTTTAATGTATTTTCTGGCTTTAATACAAGACAGTTGGATTCTTCTATCTCTTACGCAGTTAACTTGTTGAAATATGTTGTTTTAGCTGAAGTATATTAAAAAAAATTCAGCTTAACACATGTATATGCTTGAAAAAGGGAGGAATATTTTAATAGTTTTATTATAAAATTGTAATGTTCTTCTTTGATACTAGGTCAGAATTGACAAGTATGTGGCAATGAAGACAGTAATGACTACTGATTCACTTGGGTACTGCTGCCTTGATTTGTGCTAAGGCACCTTCAGTGCAAATGTCAACACAGTAAGAAAGGTAGATAACGTTTTAGCATTACTATGAAAATAGTTTTGAGTCCACACATGCCCTGAAAAGGTCTTTGGGTTCCTCAGCGTTTTGCAGACCAGGCTTTGAGAACCTCTGGTCTAGCCCATGTTACAGATTCTTGCTCAAAGTAATTTAAATAACTCCTTAGTTTTTAAACTTTGTGGTGTGGCGTACATGGACTTCACACTCTGGCTCCTGAGGTTACTTGTGTGGTTCTATCAGCTATGATGTTCCAGCTGCCAGCTACACCAGATTCCTCTTTATCCATTGAAATCCATCCTTGCATTCATTCACTCACTGTATTCCTTGCCTGAAATGCGTCTTTGGAGTCTACCAGGGTGCTCTTCCCTTCTGTAACACCCTTTTCAGATGTTCTGTGTTGTTCTGTGCTGCCCAGTGAACTCTCTTGGGCCTCCTATTATACTCTTCTCCTTCTCCACTCTGGAGCATAGATACACTGGAATTGTGATGTGTCTCATGCTTCCTGCTGCACTGGGAGCTCCACTGCTTCCTGCTGGTGACTGTGCCTCAGGCATGTTTTTATGTACAGTGACCTGTCACATTGTCTCTCACATAGCAGGCATTTATAATGTTTGGTGTATGGTGAGAGTCTTGAAAGACAAAGGAACACAGAAAGAACTGTTTGATCCCTAGTTAGTTGACAGTATTCTATAAGTATTTCCATAAGAACTCTATATAAATGTAAATTTACTTTATCCGTTTCTTAATATCTCTCCTTCAGGACACTGATAACGTTAAGTAGTTCTCTTTCTTTTAAAATTCTGTTTCCTTATCCTGGTTTGAGCATCATATATTGTACACAGGTATTAATATGCAACACTGTATCCCACAGATATGTACAATCAATTATGTTTAAATTTAAAAAATAATAAAATTCTGTTTCCTATTTGAAGCTTCAATTTTTGTTAGTTAAGGTAAAAAACTGATCGCTGTGGCAGGAGTTGCAATTAAAAATCAGGTGGAGAATAAGATACTGCTTGTTGATACCCCTCTAATAAGAATATTTAGGAATGAACCAAGAAAGGTGGTTCATCTTTTTATGTAGAGTTTGAATAATTGCCGTTGTAGTGAAACAGAACAGATCAAAAACTTCTCCAGTTTTATCAGTGTAAAAGTTGGAAGCATAAAACCATTAGAATTCAACCTGGGAAAACTCTACTTATCTGAAAGAAAGATAATAACAATAAGCCATATTAAATAATGCTGTGCTCTTTTGAATACCACTAATGCTTATTATTATAACATCCTCATAGGGGTAGCAGAAGAGATATTAACAGTAGTCTTATGGATGACAAGGTGGAAGGACAGAGCAAAGACCTTATGCTTGTATGTGTCCTGCTTGGTGTTGCACTGGGAACTCGGGGGGTGGACCTGATAATACTTCATGTTCTTAACCTTCTTAGGTTACCTAAAGCAACATATTGTCCTGGCACAAAGCCAGTTAGAGCTGTGCAATCTTCTTTCTCCTCTTTGGGGGGGGGGGGGGCTGCTGGCTGGTATAGCAATCTGAACCCTTGATCTTGGTGTTATCAACATCACTCTCTAAACAACCAGGCTAACCAGTCAGTCCAATCTTTTGAGCCATTAAACAAACACACATACACCCCTTTGTTTTTGGAGAAATAATCCAAATGCTTCCATGAAACTTTGTCTCAAATAGTTGGCCATTTAGTATAGAATGTATTTAAAAGTTTCACTGGGAACAGTTTTCTTTTTTCAAGGTTTGTATTAAACACATTTACATTAATTCCAGAAAGTTGTATCTCTAAGAATGATATATATCTAAGATATATATCCAGGAAAAAATTTAGAAAGGCACTAGGATATCAGCCTATTAATAATTCTGAATAAATGAAATAGTAATCTAGAAATCAATGTGTTTAGTCAGACAGATCTCCAGATGGATGGTCTTACAGAACCCACCCAAACTGCAGTTTATATTTTAAAAAAGCATTCAGTCTTCAAACTCATCAAGTTGTATACATTAAATATATACAGCTTTTTGTATGTCAGTCATACTTCAATAAGGTGGTTTAAGATTTTTTTCTTTAATTTAAAAAAATTTAGGGTAGGCAGGGAATTTCCTCTATTTCCTGATTAATTTCTGATAGATCCCATTTATTGATAAAGTCTAACTTCGAATGTCATTTGTTTGCAGTGGGCATAGTAGATGCTCTTTTTCCCTAGTGCATATCTCTGTATCAGAAACCCATGGGTCATAAAAACATTTGAATAAAAGGAGCTTCTGAATCTAGATTCTCTACACCAGTTTGATCTATTCCTGAGAGTAGGTTTCCTTCTCTGAAAGATCGTCTTCAGACAGACAGATGGGTATTAGTTTATACATGCAAGAACAGTTTGTTGAATGCTAAGAAATAGATGTCTTGCACAACAGGCACCCATATACCCGATGATCAGTGGATGAGTGCTAACAGTTCTAACAGTCAGAGAAAGGACAGACCAGTTTTTTGACTGAGGTGTTTGGTGGAAGCATCACTGATGTGATAACATTTGAAAGGCTCTTAAATGCTTGACCAGTTTTGTGTAGATGGAGAGGAACATCATGGCAGGGTCAAGGACATGGAGGCAGCCAGGTATGAAATCTAGTCTAGGAACAATAAGTTGACTTGAGTGACTGCAGTAGAAGGATCTTGCAAGGAGAGTTGAGAGAAAAGTCCAGAGAGGTAGTCATGGTGTTAGGCTTCTCTTCCAAAATCACCTCTTAGAGCCAAATGCTCTTTATCCCAATAGGTCATACTAGTATTTCAGCCTTCTATGTGGGGATTGTTTCAGGGATATTTTAAGTTCAGTCCAAATTAGGGAGTTGGGGAATGTCCAGGAAAAATCTATAAATATCTGTCTTTCCTTCTTTCTGTTTCCCTCAGATGAAGAGGGGTTTTTTTCTTTTTTCTTTTTTTTTTTTACTTAGGTTTAACTCTTCCATCTGTGTTCCCAGTCCTCTCTTGACTTTTTTAAAGAACTGCTTCATAAAACGGCTTGGCATTCAGATGCTCATTAGTTCCTTTAGTCTTAGCTACCATCTTCAGTTATCAGAGAACCAGAAAACTTAAGCTTTACCATCTTCAGTTATCAGAGAACCAGAAAACTTAAGCTTTCCCTCTTTCTGCTTTCTTGTCCCATGGTACAAAACAGATCCAGAAGGAACATCCAGTCTGATTCAAAGCAAAGACATTTTGTTTCTTCAATTCTGACTTGTCAGAATTTACTATAATAACTTGGTTTTATTTTACATGCACCCTAGTAGGCTGACTTAAATGCCTCTTTTTAAAAAATTTTTCATTTAAAGATAAAATGTAATGATCATAAAGTAAAAGTAATATAGCAATTAATACAGTACTTATGCCACAAGCACTATACAAAATAATTTATATATATTCATTCATTCCTCATAACATCCCTTTTCTTTTACTATTTGCTTTTATTATTTTGATCCCCATTTTACAGGTTAGAAACTTAGGAACAGAAAGCTTATGTAACTTGCTTAGGCTGTTTGGCTCTAGAGTTCATGCTCTTAACCACTATGCTAGGTTAAAAGAGACATTAAGCCACTAAGTCATCCCTTCATTTCTTTTACGTTTACTGTATGAGACAACTCTGCTTGTGTGTATATGAAGGGGCATTTCCTCCTATTAAAATATATTTAAACAACCCTTACAAAACAAATTCTCACAGTCTAATGTGAGGTAAACAGAGTTGTGTTGTACTTCCTTAAAATTTTCCAGAATATTAAGATATCTGTTATAGTTGAATAAAATTATCAAAATACAAGCTCCACATAGTAGTCTCTATATGAGCAGAACCAGGTTTATTGTGTTGAGGATGAGTGAATGCCAAAATTAACCTGGCAGTAGTGTTGAAAAGTAGGCTTTTTCATGAAGGATTTTTCTCTTTTCCCCTTTGCTTTGTCTTTGGGGCAATTGATAATAATAAGAACAAGTTGTACCTCTACATTTTTTGGAAAGCATGACCTTATGGTGGTGTGTGTTTGCCTGGAGGGCTGAGGCAAGTCTTACACGGGAAGCTGAGTCATCTTTTGGCTTGTCTGACTGTGCTAGAGCTATTCTTTTTGTCATGAAGAGAAAAATAAGAGTAACTTGAGTAATTTCCTAAAGGAATACATTTTCAGTTTATATGGGATTCAAAATTTTCTTAAGGTTATGGTTATTTTGGACAGGAGTTTTCATGTCTGGCCAGGACTTTGATCCTCTTAATTTGAAAACTCTTTGATACTACTCACCTTTTGTATATGTTAACACTGACAATTTTTTTTCTCTCACTGTTTAATAACTAAAGTTGATCAGAAATTGGAAAAGTTTTAGGGTTGTGATTGTGGTAGTGAACAAAGGCATAATCAGCTAGTCACCTGGCCCTGGGATGTCTTGTAATGTTTTTGGCACTGTGGGAGAGAAATTTAAGAAATGGCTATTGCCTTTAAGGAGCTCATCATGTGTTTAGAGTCAGACCAGTTTGCAGGAACAATGAACAGTGCAGGACAGGATACCATAAGTCAGTGCATCAGAGTCTGAGCACCACAGTAGCCATGGTAGTTCAAAGGAGAGAGTTATAGAGCAGGCAGAGAGAGCTGAATTGGGAAAGTGGGATTTGAAGGGTGGATTTTTGGCTAAGACGGACAGACAAGGGAAGGAATTCCAGAAACTGAGATTGTTCTAAGTAAGAGCGAAGATCTCTGTAGTAGGAAGAACCACATCCTAATTTTGGAACCTTGAGACACCAGCCATATCCTTATCTTGAGGAATAGTAGAAAAATAGATTAGATGAGGATCATGGAGCATTATGAAATCCAGACAAGGGAGATTAGATTGGATGAAGCTAAAGACTTTTGTACTGCCTTCCTGAATGACAGCACAAGTCATATCAACTTCTCTGCTCAGATATCTTCACTGGCTCCCAGTTGCCTCTAAATCAAGTCTAAACTCTTTAGCATGACATCGTACGCTTTTATGATCTAGGCTGTTAATGCTTTTCCAGCCTAATGTCATAGCACTCCCTTACATGAATCTGATGCATGTAAGTAGACATCTTGCTATTCCTGTGTCATTAACATCCAGTACCTTCGCTCACACTCTTCATATGCGGGACCTGCCTCCTCCGTCCCATTTTCTCTTTTCCCCTCCCTTTCTGTTAAACCATCACCTTTATGAAACTTTTCTTCCTAATCACTTCAGCCAGAGATCCTCATTACTTTTGCTGAAATTCTGCATTTCATCCATACTGCCTACCTGTCCCGACCCGCGGGATATTCAACGCAGACCCTGGAGGGGGGAGTGGGAATTGGATGGGACAAGAGACGCGAGAAATGGAGACAAGACAGTATTCTGATCAAGTCTTGTTTATTAGCCAGAAGGTCACAGCTTATATAGACAGCAGGAGGGAATCAGCAGATAAGGAAGTATGCAGATGTTTTCTGGGAGAAATCACAGGGCAAATCTTCCTAGGAAATGGAACATTTCTCAACTATCTAAAGCAAAGCGGTGGTGATCTACGCCTAGGGCTGTGCAAGCAGTAAGAAGGAGAAAAAGGAGGAAAGGTCACAGCATTTATATCTTTAGTGTCAGAGGGCTGTTGGCAGGGCTTCATGACCCTGGGCAGGCTATGACCGGGCTCTTTGGCTCCGGACACCTACCCATGCTGTCTTGTATTTGTATCCCATGTAATTGCCCCTGCTGTGTTTTCCTTGAGGACCCAGAAATGTCTCATGCATTTTTGCATCTCTTATAACACTTTTTAGAGCAACTCAACAACCACAGACACTTAAATACTTTTATTTGTCAAGCGGATAAATAAATTTGGCTACTATTCACTAGTTTGCTACTAATTGACCATGACATGCTGGTGATGACAAAATCCCATTAGGAAATTTTGGTCAGTAAATGTCAGCATTGTTTCCCTTTACCTCATTGCCTTTGTTTTATAGAATGACGTTTGCTGTTATCTCCATAGATGATCATATGGAAAGGGAGTTTCTTACTTGTTGGCTCTTCCCTTCTTTTTCCATTTCCTTTGCAAAATACTCTTTGTCCATGCTGCTTCCCTCCTGTAGCTATTCTCAAACCTTTGTCCATATCTTCCACCAGGATAGCAGTGTGTACACTCAGGTATTCTCTTGGTTTCTGGCAGGATCTCCTTGACAGAATCAAAGTGTACAAAAGGACAGTCATACATGTTGCATAGAACCCACTTCATGTTAGCAGAGTGAGCTTTTCTCTGTTGATGCTGTATTTACTTCTCAAAGTTCTCACAATGTAAGGTATTTATTACCAGGTTAGCAATCCTATAGCAACCGTTATATAAAGATTCACTTGAGGAACTTTCTGTAAAGGGAAAAACGTCTGAAGAGAAAACTAGAAAGAGTTGAATATACAGACAGAACTCACCCCCAGGGGCCAATATGCTATTAATGTTAAATACCTTTGGACTCTCAATTTCTTTTCTTAATCTCCACTTTAATCACCTGAATTCAAGCTACCATCAACTCATCCAACTTCTGTAACAGCTTTGTAACTAATCTCTCTGTCTGTAGTCTTGCTTTCTCCTGTACATTGAGCATATTCCAGAAAAAAATCTTTTTTTGACCCCCAACCCCCAGAAAAAAAATTTTTGAAATGCAGAAGTGATCATGCCTTTCTTTTGCTAACAAACATTCAAATGCTTTTCCTACTGTAGTGAATACAAGTAAGGTGTTCACCTAGAATCCACCTGTTTCTACTCTTTAGGCCTCATCCTTTGCCACTGCTCTCCTCTGGGCCCTAGCACTCAGTCTTCTGTCTGAACCTGTATACCAAATCAATTTCTCTCTAGCTCTCCTTCCCCAGCCTCCCTGCACTACCATACACACATAGACCTTTTGCTTGGTTGATTTCCA
Source organism: Cynocephalus volans (assembly GCF_027409185.1). Classification (NCBI taxonomy): domain Eukaryota; kingdom Metazoa; phylum Chordata; class Mammalia; order Dermoptera; family Cynocephalidae; genus Cynocephalus; species Cynocephalus volans. The sequence continues at coordinate 52,359,725 of NC_084462.1, forward strand.
CTCATCCACCGAGTCTCAGGTTAGTTGGCATTTCCTCAGGAGACCTTTCTTGGCCCTCAGAGTGTATGTTCTTATAGTACCCTGTGATTCCTGTAGTCTAACACTGCTCGCACATGATTATGATTATTCAGTGTTCATCTTGTTCACTGCTGTATCCTCAGTGTCAAGCATAGGTGTTCCACAAAGATTTGTCTAATGATTGAACTTCATTTACTGAAAAGTTTGGTGAAGATTTAGGACAGTGACATGTGAAGTTGCAGTGTACAGTCACAACAACGTTATGAGTTTTCCATGTGAAATTTCTTGGTGGATGTTTAAATTGTTACTGTTATTCATTTTGACATTTTTAGTGTTCTTGGCACTCCAGGTTTTAAAAAGCTAATGTATTTTCAAACTATAGGAATTGTATATTTCAAACTTTAGGAATTTGAAAATGCAATTTAAAAATTAAATGTTTACAAAATATTCAGTATACTTTAAATATGTACAGTGTGTTGTATGTCAGTTATTCCTCAGTAAAGCTGTTTAAAAATTGATAAGTAAAAAAATATTTTTCAAGATCTAGATTACCATCTGAAATGGAGTTTTTTACCAAAAGTTTTGTCTCAAGCTCATATACTCTTTGCACTAGTAAATATATGTACAAACTGTTTAGGTGGGAAAAAGAACAGAAAGATGTGAATTCATTTTAATTGACTATTTGGTAGTATAGTTAGCATGTTTAAGAAATAAGAAAATGTGGAGAGAGCATATCCTTATTACCATTAATGCCTTACAGGAAAAAGGGGATGCTATTATTTATAGTTATTTTACCCAAATAGAAGCTTGCATTTACATCTTTATGACGTTGGTAAGATTTCTACATGTACAAAGAAATTCTTGTAGCATTGTACCAATATGAAGAAAAACATTAGAGTACCCATTGTTGTGTTTTTATTTGTCAGTGCTGGACTGTTTTATGTGATGTTCTTATGGTCATGCTAAAAAGAAATGTTGCTGGAACATTAAAAAACAACAATAAATACAGCTTATAGTTTATCAGATATGACAGTCCTTGGGGTCTGGTTTCAACTAGGGTTCATGACCACATAGAGGAATGGTTGGTTATCAAACAGTACACTGTATGAGTAGTATATCATTTCCCTTTTTGATAGGGTTATTAGGTTGAAGAGGAGAATGCCATAGATCTAGTATCTATTCATTTCAGCAAGAAATTTTACTAATTGTTCCATATTGTAAAGAAGATGGAGAAATGTGACTCATAATTCAGTTGGCTCTAGAAATGATGGAACAGCATTTTTTCAGGAATGCTCATTGATGGACAGACATACTTGCAGGGGAGGCTTTAAGTGGCATACTTCGGGGTTCTGTTGTTAGCCTTGCTCTTCAGGTTTATATATAATTCAGTTGGCTCTATAAATGATGGAACAGCATAAGGAATGCTCATTGATGGACAGACATACTTGCAGGGGAGGCTTTAAATGGCATACTTCGGGGTTCTGTTGTTAGCCTTGCTCTTCAGGTTTGTAGACGATACAAAATTGGGAGGAACAGCTATTATTTCGATGACAGAATCTAGATTCAAGATAGTTTTGTTAGGCTAAAATGGTAACCTAAAACAAATGAGAGAATTTAGCACAGGAAGATATAAAGTGGGTTTTAAAATAAAATCACAAGATTATAGTGTGGGGGAGACTTGTTTTGATGTTAAGTCAAACTGAAAAATAGATAATGAGAAGTGAGCTTATTTCACTATAAGCTCGTCCTTGTATCAGTGTGGTATTCATGTCAAGAAAACCAATTTGATCTTAATCATCATTCCAGTGTATGCCATTTTAGAGGATTTTCTTTTGGGCCTCTGCATCACTTGGAGAGCACTCCGTCGGGTACCCTGTTACATGAGGAACAGTTGTGGGATTTGTGATTCGAAAGAGAAGTTTTGAGGAGGGTGGTGAGTTGTGATGGGTATCTTCAAATATTGGAAATGCCGCTCTAAGAAATAACTAATGTTTGTTCCAAAGAGGAAAAACTAGGATTAGCGTGCCCTTTCATGTTAAAGAAGACCTAGATGACAATTGTCAATATCCAGAGATCTTTTAGTCTGTGTGTTTGCTGTGTTCATTCTGATTCTTTGTAAGATATTGCTGTAATGAGAAACTTTTAGAAAACTGAAATTTCAGGTATCAAATTGTTGACAAACAAGTTGTCTGTTTAATGTAAAGACACTTTCTACCTGTACTTTCACCTATCATTTTTATTTTAAAAATAACATCTTTTTTCTGTCCATTGGCATTTGTGTAAAATCAAATATAAGAATATTAATGATGAGTAATGAGAATTCTAAGTTTTCTTTCCTCAACTTTAGCTTCTTTTTTTTTTTTTTTCTTTTCATAACGGTTTCATTTCTTTTAATTTGGGGGATTTCTCAAGTGGCAAAATAAGGTATGTGATGGAAAGAAAGAAAATGTACGGAACTGAGTTTAATGCAAACTTGTGTTATTAGCTGTATGACCTTCTACAACTAATTTAAACTGAGTGCTACTTTTCCTCACCTATAGACAGTAATATTCTACCTTGTAGCTTTTTATGAGGAATAAATGAAATTATACATGTGGAAACACCTGGCAAACTAGAGTTACTCAGTAAATGTTGTTATTAATAAATCTTGCTCTAGAAGACCTGTCCTAAAGAATAAACTATCCTCTATTTTTCCATTTGACGTTATGATTATGCTGTCCTTTCTTTGTCCTCCTTCCTTTTATTTTACAAAGCTGTTGGTAATTTTAGTAACATTTAACATTTGTTTGCTTATTTTATGAGACCTGATTCCTATAAAGGGCACAAGTTTGTGAAGAGACTCTTTTTTTCTTATATTCTTCTATCTTGATTTCTTTTTGTTGTCATTATTTTTGTTGTTGCTATTTGCTATTGTCAAACAATTTGCTGCTTCAAGCTTAATTGTCTTAAGGTTTCTTATTGCAAAGGCAGTAAAAGGTTAAGGCAAAGGAACTATTTGATGCCTCTTGCTCCTAATTTGAAAAGAGAATAACTGGTTGATGGCCCTCTAGGCTTCCCCTTCTTTTTTTTACCCTTTTACCCTTCTTGTAACCTTCAAATCTGTGAGTCAGTGTCTGGATCAGCACTGCTTAACTCCTAAGTTGAAATTTAAAAAGAAATCCTAGATGGAGACAATGACTTTGTAGCCATTATAAATAATTTTCTCCGTTCGTCTCTCAAATATTCATCTTATTTGAAGCAATCTGTTATTCTAAGCAGACAGGAGTTGCTCAAGTGAAGGCTAAATGTTACTACCTATATTTTAGTAAATTTTGCCACCAACAAATGTGTAACTCTGGATGACTCACTATTTTTAAGTTAGTGAACTAATAGATTAATGAAAATCGTTGACTGTGGTAAACCTTTCCTTCCTTCCCATTTCACATGAAGAGTGGAGGTGGAAAATATAATTATGCAAGAATTATGTTTTCTACAAGTTTTGATAGTGTCTCAATTCCTTTGTCTTTCTCCTCTGAGTCCACCTATATCCTATGAGCTATATGGCAGGTGATAAAAGATTTCTTAGTCTCAGATTAACAATATATAATATTAGAGCAAAAAGCAACTTCAGATATGACCTAGTGTTGAACCCCTCTCATTTTTCCATTCTGGAAATCTCGGTCTGGAGAGTCAAACTATTAGATCCCAGATTGCTCAGTGAGGTAGTGGCACACCTACAAAAGAAAGAACCTTTGATTTTCACTTTAATACCTTGTGTTCCCTGCAGAGACTAAATTGATCATTAGTGGGTTATTAAACCAGTGCCCACCCAGTCACATGCTGCTACTTTATGTTCACTTTGGGGTTTCAGTAAAAATATTTAGTAGCAGTGGATTTCACCCACTTCCCCCAGCCGTCCTGCCAAAAAAACAAAACAAAACACAACGTAGTGGCCTTCCGTTTGGGTCTTCAGCATACCCACTAGGTGGTGTCCTAATTCAGAAACTGCTGGGGGACTTCAGTCTTCTGCCCTGACTTGAAAGTAAAGGAAGCAGACAGTGTTGACCTATAAGAATGCCTAAACAATTTGGGTTAGATCTTGTAATTCAGCAAATTAAGAGACAACTTAATTCATGAACAGGAATGCTATAGTTAAATTAAGAAACAAAATATTTTTATACTTTGTTTTCCGGAATCTTGAAGAATGTATTTTGGGCCTGTAGCCTGAGGCAGAATAGAAACATGCTTGTTTCTGTTGAACAATTTGGGACCCCTTGTTGTGGATGGAGGACACAGAGAGAATGTACATATAATTAATATTGTAAGTAACTACTATTCTTTTTTTTTTTTTTTTTTTTTTTTAAATTTAAGCACTACCAAAGGACACTGACTTTATTTTTTATTTATTTATTTATTTATTTTTTGTCGTTTTTTCGTGACCGGCACTCAGCCAGTGAGTGCACTGGCCATTCCTATATAGGATCCAAACCCGCGGCGGGAGCGTCGCCGCGCTCCCAGCGCAGCACTCTACCGAGTGCGCCACTGGCTCGGCCCAGTAACTACTATTCTAAGTGGTTATAAATAATAAACATTTTACTGTAAGTTCCGAAAATTGAAAGGGGAGATATACTCAAGATCTCCTTTAAATTTGTAACTCTCAGCTCTCGTTTAGATATGAACTGATTGGTTGCTGTATTTCACATTTTTAACAGAATAACTGCTCAGTGGTTCCAGATGTTTTTGATAAAAGCTTGAAATTGTCACATCAGCAGCAAAGCACAAGACTACAGATTCTGTCTTCTGTTTTGTAGTGCTGTGCAGATCCAGAGGGGAAAACAAAACAGACTTTTTTTTCCCCACTTGGCATTTGTTCTCCAAGAAGGAACAGAATGTGTTTTAATATGTTTATGTGTGCAGAAAGGGTAGGAAATTTAGGTTTCCAGCCTATAGCACAGCCAGCAGACAGTCAGAAATAAAATAGATAATCTATATGTCTCAAACAGTAGTCTGGACTATTTTGGAAAATTATATTATTTTGAAACAGATTTCTCTCTAATTACATAAATTTCCTGAGGACAGAGACCTTGTTATTTGTTTCTTTTGTTTGCCTCCACTGCAAGACACAAAATATCTGTTAAATCGATGTAGATTATCTACATTTAAGTCACTAGGGTGGGGTGGAAAGGCTTTATGGTGATTAAAACATCTCTGATCCCTAGAGAGATGCCTGGGAACCTTGGAAGCAGGAAACATTTGATTCTAATTAAAACAGAAGGGAGTGGCAGTGAGGAACAAACCATTTTGAAGACACAGGGGAGGCAGGTTTGTGTTCATGTGGGGAGAAAGGAGAGTTCTAAATTATAGCTTGGTGAAATTTGATACAGAGAAGATAATAAACTATCAATTTTTCTATATGCTAAAGCCTAAAGGATCTTTCTGTACCCTAAACCACATACATAATTCGAAAGTATTTGTGAGAACACTGGTCAGGTTCTCACGCTTTTGGTAAGCTTAAGCAAGAATTTTATTTACAACTTTTTAATTTCTCTAATCATCTTGTTTCTACTGTTTTCTAGCATCATCTCTAATGAAAAGCAACATCTGTTTCACTATACATGTTGATAACATTACAGAGCCAAGGCTTACTAGGGGTGTGGGAAGGGGAGGGGTTATCGACCTTCCTGCGTAGGATTAACCTGAGAGGGGTGGGGGAAAAGGTTTTACTTGGTTCTAGCTGTAGCTGTGGTGTATTAATAGATGAGGAAAATGCTTGCATTCTTAGCAGGGTTTGCTTTATTTCTCTCATTTAAGCTGGTTAGCAACTTGAATGCCAAGCCTGAGGAAATAGTGACTTCTCAGATCTTCTATACTTCTGAGAAACCTTTTCTTTTTTTTTTTTTTTTTTTTTTTTTAAAGATGACCGGTAAGGGGATCTTAACCCTTGACTTGGTGTTGTCAGCACCACGCTCAGCCAGTGAGCGAACCGGCCATCCGTATATGGGATCCGAACCCGGGGCCTTGGTGTTCTCAGCACCACACTCTCCCGAGTGAGCCACGGGCCGGCCCCTGAGAAACCTTTTCACCAACTTTGTTTGCAATGTTGCCAGAAATCTAAGTAATAAATCTCTTTTCTTCCTTTCTGTTGTGGTATTTGAATCCCTGCATTCACACTCTCCAGGTCTAGCTAAGGACTACTCTGGCCTTCTCAAGAAAATGTCACTAGCTCTTGGAAAGAATAATTTCTTTTTCTTTTTCTTTTTTTACCTCATTCATTCCTTTCTGCTTTTTGCATCCCTCAGTTCCTCCTCCTTTTCCTTCTCAAATCATTTATGATCCAAGTTGAGAGAATGGCTGAAGTGAGAATGTATTCTGGAATAGGTCTGCCCCTGGGACTGTTGGATAGGGTGGGGGCTAGAAGTATCTGGAATAGTAAGAAAACAGGCAAATGAAGGAACAGAGTACATACACGGCTCAGTTAATATGAATGAAAGCATCGACAGGGAAAGAAGTCCCAGCCAGGTGACTCTTTGTAGTCACAAAAAATATTAAGACACACAAACCCATTCTTCCTTTTCTCTTTAGTTTTCGTTTTGTTTTTATGGGTTTCTTTTTGTTTTGTTTTTGTTTTTTGTGTTTTTTTGTCAGCTGGCCAGTACAGGGATTGAACTCTGGACCTTGGTGTTATCAACACCATGCTCTAAGCAACAGAGTTAACTAGCCAGCCCCCTCTTTTTAATTTTCTTTAAAGCCTCTCCATCATTCCTCTCCCTGCCAAAAAAAGCTTAACTCTTGATGATTTTAAAACCTTGTCAGACACTTTTGTAGCCACTTCTAAATCCTAGAGACATAACTCTGAAATATTTGACCAACATTTTTCTCATATTAAATCATTGGTTTGCATTTGGCAGAGGGATAGTGTATGCTTTGGGTAGTTTCAGTTTTCTGTACTTCGTGAAATATCTGTTGTACATTGCTTGTGTTTAGGATGACCTCCTTTATTAGCATACTTAACCTTCATCAAAGGACATCAAAGGACTCGAGTTGCATCTTGCCTTGCCTAACAGAGCCTTTTTCATAGGCACGGTGTGAGGAGGAGGAAAAGGAGGAAGCGAGTTGGAAAAGGAAGACTTGTTTTTCTCTTCTTCGTCTGTAGATGAATCATGTTCCCACCACTGCAGTTAGGGTTAGGTTTTCAAACCTCCAAGGCTGTGGGTGCAGAGCTGAAAGGGCATGTAGTGACGTTCTGGACAGAGAAGGAAAGAAGGGGGAGGAGGCTCGAGCAGGGAAGGGCTGGCGCCAATCCAGTGCCTGAACTGAGAAGGGAGGGAGGGAGGGAGGGAGTGGAGCAGGAGGAGTGGTCTTCTTTTCCCCAGTTTACTCTGCTGTCTTTATTTTCAACTTAAATCCAAACCGAGCTCTACTGCCTGGTGAGTAAGAGACAGACTCTGAAGACTCTTTATTTTGAAAAGCATCTGCTAGCTTCCACTTTTTTTTTTTTTTTTTCTCTCGCTCTCTGTAGGGAAATACTGGTTTTCCTTATCTTTGTTTTTGTTTTAAGCCAGAACAGAATTTAATGAAAATTTTTTTATGTCATCCTTTTGAAATAGAGTCGTGTTTTTTTTCTCTTTTTTTCTTTTTTCTCTCTCTCTCTTCCTGGCAAAGTACGTACTGGATTTTTATTGCCTGCTTTGGGTTTTTTCCCCACGTGTGTCAGCCGTTATGCTTAGCCAGTTCATTCTTAATTTTTCTACTGGAGTTATCGCCAGTGATGGAAGTGGTGTGCACTTCTCTTTCAGTCAAGATCTGCACAAAGTATAGCATCAGGAAGCATTTATTGTTTATATTATGAATTATAAATTTGACATCCCAGCACTCTGAAATTGCCAGAAAGTTCTCACTTCAGGCATTGGATTCTGCCTGGTTTCTTTTCGATTCATTTTTTGACCCTCTGAGGGTTTTACATATAGAGGAGTCTGGAAGACAGAGGTCTTCAGCTCACCGTGAGAAATTTGGAAATCTGGACTTGTGTGAGCACACTGGTCCCCAAGTTAACAGTGGTGTACTTCCTGCATTTTATCTCTTCTCTTCTGCATTTGGGCAAAATGTATGAACGGCACAAGAGGCGCTACAGCCTGTGTGACATCTCCAAAGTGGACAGAACCATGGATGTGGTGTTGCTGAAGGTAAGGGGGGCCATGCCTCATACATTCTGAAGCTCTCCCGCCTTTTCTTGTCTCTTCAAATTCCAGCAGCTATGTCCCAACCTTCCCATATTGGGAGAAAGGCTGAGAAGTCTGTGTGAACAGTGGAGGGTGGAAGGGTGAGGGGGTGATTTTAAGGTTCTTAAAGGAGTATCTGAACAGAAACAGTGGATGCTTGGGAATCAGCTTTGAATCACTTACTGTTGAAATGTAATTTTATTTGCTTTAAAATGGATTCTTAGCTCAGGGGAACCTCATATTCTTGAAAATCACAAATCACCTTCAAAGTCGTTTTTCCCTGGGGTGACTCTGTTATCCTGTCCCCTCTCCCACCCCCTGCCCCCATCTCTCTGAGTCTCTTTTCTCTGCTGGCCTCTCTTTCAGCCTCTTTTAATCTTTCTGTCTTTTGTCTGAGTCTTTTCTGTCTGTTTTTCTGCTGCTGTCTCACTCTCAATTCTGTAGAGGAAAGATAGACAACATTTATTTCTTTTGGAAGGTTCTCCAGTCAACCTGTTAAAGTGGCAAAGCAGCCCTTTTGGTTTGACTGCTTTTCAGATGTAGCTCTGACTGTTGATAGCTGTATCTGTTTGTTTTCTCAGCGTTAGTGATGTTGGGTGTCTAAGCAGGATGGGGGGTGGAGACTCTGGATAGCTAATTGCTCACAGAAGTCATGGTGAATCTAAAATTAGTAAGGACTTCTCCAGCCAGTAAGATGGGAGTCTGGGAATGTTGGACGACTCTAGGACCACTTTTTGGAAGTTTAGCGATTTTCTGGCAAAGGCAGTGGAAATTGGAAGCCAACTAAGTGCTTCATAGATGCCAAAAGAACCTCAGTGTCTGAACTTGTGAGATTGTGTATGTGTGTGGAGTTGGGGTGTGGATGGGCCTGATTTTAGGCAAAGTGGTAATATATTGCCCTGGTCAAGGAAATAGTGGAGTTATCTTATTATCAGTTTATTGCTTGAGACTCCCTAATTTTTTGCTTTGGTTGAGTGAGGCTAAGGAATGGACTCAACAGGCTAGACACAGAAGCCAATTCAATACCACATTGGGTGAGGCATTAGGTAGAGAAGTTGTGATTTGTGGTGGAGTGTTGTCATTGTCCCTCCATAATCACCATCAGGTGGTTGGTTGATTTGCTGGGCCTAGGCTGACAGCAATTGGTAACTTGGCATTTTACACTTGTTCAAAGATATTATTCGTTTTAGTTTCTCTGAAATGTGATTTTCTCTAAGAGATCACAGTGATGTTTTAAACTTTTTGTCCTCATATAATGTACTTAGGAGAGCCTAGTTTCTAGGAGCTTTATTTGTATGATGCCTTATGATTTTACCTGGGGGGTGGGGGAGAAGAAAGAGAAAGAGAAAATCTCAGTCTAAGTAGGACAAGGAATGTCGTATGTTTAAAATAATGCTAAAATATGTAGTACTCTACACTCTAGCTCAGTGTGAAAGCCTTTATGAGTGGAGTACAGGCTCTTTGGCCTAATGGATGCTGTTTTACAGTTTTAACGAAGCATTTCCATTCACTTTATTTTGTTTTGAGACATATTTGTCAGGCAGGGACTGTTTTACCTCATTTTCATGTGAAGAGCTTAAGGGTTCTCTTGAGCCCTGGTGAGGAGTATAAAGAATGTGAGTGATTCCCCCACCTCCCCAGGCCACAGCTAATAAAGGTGTTTGTATTCTTTTATTTGTACCATACTTTCCACTACATAATGAAAGATTTTCAGTAGAGAAAACTTCTCAGAAAATAGTCATTTATTACAAATAGACACTAGAAGTCCTGAAGAAAAAAAAAACACCCCTGTTTTCAGTTTGAAATGAGATGGGGACGTTTGGTGTGAATGTCTTTGCTTTGGAGATACAGAAGGAGACAACATCATTGAGAGCTGTACATTAAAAAAAATATTAAGTCCCTATTCCACGCCAGGCATGGTGCTAAGTCCAAGGGGTACAGTCTTTATCTTCTTATTGCTTAAAGACTGACAATAAATAGGGAAACAAATAAATAAGTACACATTGCTACACGTGGTTTGACAGAAATGAGTATAGGGTGCTGTATAAGGAATAATGAGAAGATCTATTTTAGATAAAATGGCCTTCAGATATTTGTAGAGGGTCTTTCTGAGGTACTGACAGTTAGAAAGCTGATTTCCAGAGGATGAAAAGACACAAGCTCTACCAAAGGAAGGTGTTCTAGAAAGAATGAGCAGCAAATTCAGAGGCCCTGAGGAAGGAAAGGGATGATAGGGCCTTGATTGTGACAGATGAGAACCTACTGAGCAGCAAGCAGGGAGTAGTACAAGAAGGTTGGAGCCATAGGTGGGACCTTGGCAGCCATGATGAGGAAACCTTACTTCTCAATTGGTGTTTTTCAAAAGATCATTCTGACAGTGTGGGAATCTGTTAGGCTGCTGTTAAGGTAGTCCAGGCATAGTAAGATGGTTGTGTGGTCTGAAGTGGGAAGAAGTGAACAGATGTGAGACACTGGCATTTGATGTTTACATTCCTGGTCGTTGTCTCATTTTACAGAAAAACTGATTTGGATAGTGTAATTTTTTGAAATAGTGTTTCAAACATATATATAATCTTAATGGGATGCAGTCCAGGTCAGACTGTTTTCAAAGTCCATGTTTTTTCTTGCTTCATAGGCCTCCTCTTTGAGTTGACCGACTCCTTTTATTACTGTGTGTGTTTGTGTGTGTGTATGTGTGTATGTCAACATTTATATGTATGTGTTCTTTTTCTATCATAGACTTCTCATATTGGAAGAAGTCTTAGAGTTATCTTGAGCATTTCTTCCCAGTGCAGGAATTCCATTTATAACACTTTGGACAGGTACATGATAGCATATATGTTCATTTTGTCACACGATTTTTATTTATTTATTTTTGTCACATGATTTTTCGCAGATTTTTTTCCAAAACTCTTTTGGTTCCATTTTATAAAAATCATTCAGTGGTGTTCTTTAATTATTTCTACAAAATCTTTTTTTTTTTTTTTTTAAAGATGACCGGTACAGAGATCCTAACCCTTGGCTTGATGTTGTCAGCACCACACTCAGCCAGTGAGCCAACCGGCCATCCCTATATAGGATCCGAACCCGTGGCCTTGGTGTTATCAGCACAGCACTCTCCCGAGTGAGCCACGGGCCGGCCCTACAAAATCATTTTGAATTTTAGTATTTTCTATTGGTGTTTAAAAAAAATAGTTATGTTGGGTGCATGTGTCGCTTAAATTTTCAAGTGATCAAGTACATGTTCTCCATTTTTATAGGTGGAAGTTTGCTCTGTTTGCTCTTTTATCCTAAGGAGTTTGTCATTTTTCATCTTTTCATTAATGTATCTAAGCACTCAGAATGATGTCTCTAATTCATATCATAAGCATCATGTTACATAAATTGTGTTTAGTGTACTGATAAGTTTGAACACGGAAATGAAATATGGCAGTAATCACGAAGTTTAGATTGTGGGCCTGTCACTTTGGTATTCCCACATGTACAACTCCGATTCCTCCCATCCTGATAATTCACTGTAGATTAGCTTCAAAATTCTCTTTCTTTGTTACATCCACACACTTTCTTTGGCTTATTCTGCATTCTGACCTGCCTCGTCAGTTCTGTGTACTTAGTTTCATGGTAGCTCTTCTGCTTCAAGACCTTGTCATAAGATTTCTCTAAGCTTGTATACAATGGTCTTCATCCTCAGATCAGCTTTTGTATCCCATCATCAACCCCTAGTGTTCCCTAAGTCTTATCTCCTTTCTGAAATTTTTTTTGAGTAATAAAACCTAAGTGGATAATATTCCTTGGTCATCCACCCTCTTTCTTTGAGCCCACTATCCACATACACATCCCTCTCCCTCTGTATATGGCATTCTTCTGGTTCCCTTTCCTGATGCGTACATAGCTTCTGACTCTTATGATTAAGAGGTTGGTAACTATGAATCATGTGCTAAATCTGGGATGTGGAAGAACTTTATTTGTCGGCAGGGGCCCTTTGGTACCAACAGGCCCATTTTTCTCAACATCCTTCAAAAAACTAGTGTTGGTTCCACAAGCTGATGACTGATGAGCACTTTTGCCTAACTTGGTTCAGTAGTCAAATTTCAGCTCATTATGAGCATTCTTAGAGGACACAATAGATATCAGAAACTTACTGCAAAATTATCATATCAAAATCTGGGGTTAACCGCTGACTTAACATGATTCTAGCCAGGGGCCACTTCTGTTTTTACTAATTTCATAACTTTGGGTACCTGGAAAAATAACTGTCTACTAATAGTAGTGTGATTCTTCATGTTACTGATGATTTATCGAGTGCATATTTTGTAGCTAGTAATTCAGAATGTTAGCTGAATGGTTAAAAGATTTGCCACAGTGTTTTGTGTACACTGAATGAAAATATTTACAGAGGTGAACAATCCTCTCCCCATCCACGGTGCTTGGGCAGGCCACATGACCTCATTAGCTAAAGCTCAGAAGCTTTAAATCTAAATCTAGCATCATTTTCCAGAGAAATACACATCCTTTAAAAGCTTGCTTGCCCAGGCTGGCTGGTTAGCTCACTGGGGAGAACGTGATGCTGGTAACACAGTCAAGGGTTTGGATACCCTTACCAGTCAGCTGCAAAAAAAAAAAAAATTTATTTTTTCTTGCTCTAAGGCACTTCCACATTGCAACAAAACAAAAGACATAAAGAAACTAAGGATTGAAGACAACCATGCATATCTTTTGAGTTATAGGCTAATTCCTTGAAAAGACTTTGACTCAAGTGTTGGCTTATATGTCCAGATAGTGGGTTTTTGCTTCCTTTTGTTCAGCCTTTCAACTCTGGCTGGATCTCCTGAGACAGTTGCAGAGGAAGTAAATACGGGCAGTGGCTGGGAAGGCTGGGTGTAACCATGAGCTGTATTATTAGGATGTTCAAATATAAACAGTAGCAGAAACTCTGCCAGAAACAAAAGGCAGTTCCCTCTCCACTGAAAATATGTACAGCTCTATTTTCAGACTGATGGGAACACATCGTGGGTGTGGTTTAGGTAATCACAAGCAGTCCTTAGGCTTCATGGCAGGCATGAAAGTTGCCCAGATAGGCCTGGCATTTCTTCTGAGGTAACTTCCATTATCCTTGTTCCGTATGCGCTAATACCTCACCAGAACTTTGGATGTTGAGTGCCTGTGGTGTCCATGAGCTGGTTGTCAGGGAGATACTATGGACAAAGGAAAACCAGTGACCAAATTTATTTTTTAGCTAAAGAATCATAAATATGATCAGGGCCAAAAAGTGTGTTTTGTTGTCTTATCTCTCCAAAAGATGTGGATGATTAATGAATGACAAAATCTTTGTTTTCCGCATTTTCAGCTACTTGCTAAATAAAATTTCTGAGTTGTCCTGGACTGTTCCCTCTCCTACCCATTCAGTCAATTGTCGATCCTGTGTTATGATCATAGTTCAATGATTCCGTAAGGGCAAAATCTGAATAGAAGTGTTTATAATCATTCTCTTAATTTTTCTCTTAAAACTCAAATTATTAGCAGTGCCAACAACACTGATGTTTCTTCCTATTCTGTCTCCTGTTTCTGCTGATGATTAGAATCTTTTACCATGCTCATCTCAGAACTGTCTAAGAAGCATGTTCAGGAAGACAGTACAAGGAACCAGCTTATCTGTTAGTGTAAAAACCTCAGTCTTAGAGGTCACACTTTGGAAAAGAGAGTAACATGAGAACAAGCATTCCTCTAATTAGAAATACCTTGTAGCTTTTGATTTCTTACATTGTAAGTTTTAGATGTTCTACCACAGACATACTCAGGGCCTGACATTGAATCTGGACTACAGGAAACACTGAAAATATTTCAAATGGAGCCACATAGTGTGGTGTTTAAGTTGCCTGGGTTATGTGAGTGAGAAAGAAACAGTGGAGTTGTTGATGAATAGAACTGAGACTAGGGCAAATTTATCTACCACATCATGATTCTGAAATAGGGCAGAAGGAGGGGGACATGTTTTGTAATTCATGTTTTGTATATCTCTCAAGGAGCTTACTTATATAGTAAGCACAATATTCTTCACACATGAATATGATATGCTTAGTATTGCTGTTATACAGGATGTGGTTGAAAATGCTGATACATGTTTTGACATTCTTTCCACATTCAGTGCATATGGAGTTTGCCCTCTGGTTAATGGCATTGACCATGATTGGTAGCATCTGGTAGATTACTGGCTCTGACTCTGGCTATGTGGGCTGCTTGACTGCTTTTCTCAAAACAAGCTCTAGCTGCTGCACACTCATTTTTTAAATTGTAATAAAATGTACATAACGTAAAATTTATCATTTAAACCATTTTGAGGTATACAGTTCAGTGGCATTAAGTACATTCACATTATTGTGTAACCATCACCACTAACCATGTCCAGAACTTTTTCACCTTCCCATACTGAAACTCCATACCTATTAAATAACAATTCCTCATTTTGCCCTCCCCCTAGTCCTTAGCAACCACCCTTCTGTTTTCTGTGTCTATGGATTTGACTAGGTACCTCATATAAGTGGAATCATATAATATTTGTCCTTTTGTGACTGTTTTATTTCACTTAGCATAATATCTCTAAGGCTCATCCAAGTTGTAGCATGTGTCAGAATATCCTTCCTTTTTAAGGCAAAATAATATTCTATTGTAAGTATATATCACATTTTGTTTTCTGTTAATGGACATTTGGGCTGTTTCCCAATCTGGCTATTGTGAATAATGCTGCTATGAATGTTGGTGTACAAATACCTGTTCGAATCCTGGCTTTTAATTTTTTGGAGAAACCGCCATACTGTTTTCCACAGAGGCAGCACCATTTTATATTCATACAGCAATGCACAAGAGTTCCAATTTCTTTACATCCTCACTAGTACTACTTATTTTCTCTCTCTTTTTAAAAAAAATAATAGCCATCCTAATGGGTATGAAGTAATATCTCATTGTGGTTTTGATTTCCATTTTCCTAATGCACATTTACTTGGTGGTGTTTGTGTTTGTGAGAAGCCAGCAAGCATAAGCATAAGCAAGATACCCCATTTGCAAATGTGTATTTTCTAACACGTATGCTACCTTAAGGTGTGTCTTCTTTCTTTGTGTGCTGTGTGTTGGTTCTCTTGTACTCTTTTTACCTGTTACCCCAAGAACAAATTAAGCTAGCCCCAGCCTTTCTCTCAAGCCTCCATAATCTTGTTTAACCATTTGCAACACATGTTGATATCTCAAACTCAACATAGGCAAATAGAGACCATCATCATCTTCTTCCCCTCTGGATTTCCCATGTCTGTTAGTTGTGGATTTTTGATGCCTCTTTCTCTCATGGCTGTGAATTCTCCCCAGTCCAGGTGCACACTGCCTCTGAACTAGGCTAGTTCAGGCTTATCCTCAGCAGTCTGTGTGTTCCAGGTGTTCCATGCTTCTTTCTTTCTCACTATCCCACTTTATCTGTACACTTCTTCTCGAGGTATTTTTCAAGTATAACACTCATCTTTTCATTCTCTTGTTGATGTGATTGGGGGGTTCCACCCTTGCAAGAGAATGAAGCCTGGATTCATTATAGACATATTATCTATTATTCTTTCCTCAGTTTATACTGCTGGATACCATTGGGCTTTTTGTGCTCCTGAAAAACATCTAAAGCAAAGGTCTCTAATCTGAGCTATAAGGATATGAGCTAGAACCACTGATTGTCATAAACACATGCGTGTCCTTGGTGAGGATTCCATGGCTTTCCTCAAATTCTTGAGGAGTCTGGGACGCAAAATGATACAAAGTCTGTCTCTGGCGTGTCTTAACTGCTTTGTTCATACTTCTTTTCAGATAGCTGGAATTCCCTGCCTTTCCATCTCTCTCTCTCTCTCTCAAGCATAATGCCTGCTTTTAAGGCTGGCCTACCTCAAATACCACCACTTTTGTTGAGCTTTTCACAAATCTTTGAAGCAGAAATTATTGTTTTTATGCTAGGGGCTTTCTCACTTCTGTGGATTTCAGTTATTTGTGTACCCATTGTAGATCACAAACTAATCAGTATTTCCCAGCCTACAGGTGACAGTCTCTGGAGTTATCTCACTGAGTCTGATAACCCATAGACTCATATGGTTATATATATGTCTGTCATCCTGGGATGTGGAGGCAATGTAGCCCATGACATTTAAAATTAAAAAGGGTTTCTCATACTTACAATCTTTGGGACTTACTGTGCAAATTGTAATCAGGATCATGTCTTATTCATCTTTCTATTGCTGTAACTTGGTTTCTTGCCTAAAGTGGGTACTCCCTAAATGATGGCTGGCTAGCTGTGTGGATTGGTCAATGTGTAGATGACAGCAAAACAGCTTTAGGAAGCCTTCTTGTGCTAGATTTACCGGTCCCTGTGTGGGAGTTCTGAATTACCTGAAATCTTACTATTTTTCAATATAGGTTTTACTTTTAAATGTTTGTAAATGAATTCTAATTCAAAAGAGGGAAGTGCACTCAGATTTGCTTAAGTTTCTTTTGTACTTAGAGACAGCAAGCCTTCTGGGCGCATCATTTTTAATTAACTGTCGGTGATTGAAAACACAGGTTTCAGATGTTAGCTCGGTTGGTTAGAGCATGATGTTATAATACCAAGGTCAAGTGTGCAGATCCCCTCACTGGCCATCCACCCCTCGCCCGCCCTCCCCATCAACAAAAACAAAAAGCATTTCTTTCAATTATGGCATTTTGATATTCAAAAAATTGGTATCCACAGTACCATATTTTAGCCGTCTCATTTTGATAATCCTTTATTTTCTAAATATTTTTGTCTAGGGTAAACAGTGACTTTATTTTTCAAGAAATCTTTCTTGGAGATGTTAAATACACTTTACCAGACTTATTCAGTTTAATTTTAATATTAAAAATTATTTAGACAAGATGGCCAATTGGCTCAGTGTGGAGCTGATAACACCAAGGTCAAGAGTTCGGATTCCCCAAACTGACCAGCCAACAAAAAAACAAAAACAGAAGTGAAAAAACTCCAAAACCCAGAAAACTTAGTTCTTTATTTTACTGACCAGCACCTCCCCCCCCACCCCCCAAATTGTTCAAACAATTATAGTTGAATTCTGAGGCAAAGAAAGTAAAGAAGAAGAAGAGACATGGAGGTAGGTAATGAGCACCAGACTAGAAAAGATTTTTGGTTGCCACTGTGTTTAAAAGTTTTTATACAATATAATATGTATTAATTGTCAAGAACTGTGATGGGTCTGAGATATTACTCTACCTTCATTTGCAAGCTTACAAATGAACTTGCATCTGCATGGTTTCATGGATACTGGCTGAAGTCATGGGACTCCTAGGTCAGAGACAAACAAATTTATTACTCATTGCACAGAAAGCAGCATAACCATTAGCTTTTTGTTGGTTCCTCTTGCTTCACAAGTCCCATGGAGGGGCCCAGGTAGATGCTGTATTACAGCTGAGAAACCTCAACCTTAAGAAACCTGAATTTTTATAATGGGCAGTAGGTAAGCCTGTATGACCTTTTGCCCTTGACAGAGACACTTTATTAACTGGACTGTAAAGAAACCTGCCCTTTGTTTGGGAAGGAAACAGTATGTTTATATTCCAAGGCCGATTGATATACAAACATTCTTGCAAAGATGGTCTCTGTGAAAAAGGCAGTCAGTGCCTTTGTTCATAAGACCTGCAGAAATGTGAGAGACCCATGGAGAATTGTTTCCATCACTGTGTTCTCATCTCTGCTATTTAGAAATTAGTGAGTTCATTTAAAGAGATTTTATTTAATTTTAATTTTGGTTTTTCAGTATTTATTTGTTATTTATCATGTATTTTGTAAAATGTGAAACTCACTTTATGTAACACACAAGTGCCTAAAAATGACAGAAATTGAAATATTGATGGCCCCTGGCCCCTACTGCCTGCCCTTTCTGTGATAGTGAAATAGCTGTAATGAGCAAATGATATGGGGTTTTCTTCCATGTGGTTCTAGGTTTGCTCAGTTATTTGCAAGCAGTTTAATTCCTTTCATTTCTTCTATTGTCACACAGTTATAATTTGACAAATTGTCTCCCTAGCTTTCTTCCTCATCCCACTTAGCATATTCAATAAAATTGTTGATCTTTATCAGCAGAGTAGTTTAGTATCTTCTCACCAAAGTGACCTGAAATCCGCTAGTAGATACATACTATGTTCTAGAGATCATTAAGTAAAATTGTAGCTTCTGTCTTTGAGCATTACAAATATTCAACTACCTGATAATTTGTTTAGAGATTCCTACTCATATTATTTAGAATTACAGCTGAGTATTCCAGTTTTAATGCGATTAGAGGAGGTGCTTGGAAGTTGTGAAGACTAAAACTTATTTTATATTTTATACTTCTGTTTGGGGGATGTATTTGTTTTCAGCTTTTTATTGAGGTGTAATTTGCATGTAATAAAATTCACCAGTATAAGTTTATACTTTGTTTAGTTTTGACAAATGTTTAAATTGTGTAATCCCTTCCCCATCATGACAGGAACTTTTCTGTCTGTCCCTTTGCAGTCAGTTCCTCCTGTCCCTGTTAATCACTAATATGCTTGCTGTCTCACTATGCTTTCTGTCACTACTTTAGAAAAGTTTTAGCTTTTCTAAAATATCATATAGCAAGAACCATATAGTAGGCAGTCTTTTGTGTCTGGCTTTATTTTATTTTATTTTATTTTTAGTTAGCATAATACTCTTGAGATTTATCCATGTTGTTTTGTGCATCAGAAGTTCATTCCTTCTTGTGGATCTGTAGCATTATATGAACCTGCTACAATTTGTTTATTCATTCACCAGTTGATGGCAATCTGGGCTCTTTGTAGTTTAGAGCTATCATAAATTAAGCTCCTGTAAAAATTCCAGGACAAGTCTTATTGTGAAAATGTTTTGATTTTTCTTGGGTAAATACCCGTTGAGTGGGATGCTGTATTCTGTGTAAGTATATGCTTGACGTTATAAGAAACTGCTAAACTGTTTTCCCAAGTGACTGTACTGTATTATTTTGCATTCTCCCAGCACCATTTCTGTGTTCTATTTGTTCCACATTTGCTAACTCTTGGAATTATCAGTCTTTAATTTTAGCTGTTCTAATGGATATGTACTGGTATCTCTTTGTGATTTTTGATTTGTATTTTCCTATTAATGATGTTGGATATCTTTTCCTATGCTTATTTGGGATTCTTATAGCTGCTGCTGCTGCTGCTGCTTTTTTTTTTTTTTTTTTTTTCTTTTGGCAGCTGACTAGTATGATGATTTGAACCCTATAGACCTTGGTGTCATAACACCAAGCTCTACCAACTGAGCTAACCAGCCAGCCATTTATATCTTTTTGGATGAAATGTGTATTCAAGTCTTTTGTCCATTTGAAAAATCATGTTCTATTATTGCATTTTAGGAGCTTTTTTGCTTCTCTTTGTTTGGTTTTGAGATAATCTGGGTATGAGTTCTTTAGCAGATAGGTGTTTTGTAAGTATTTTCTCCCAGTCTGTAGTTTGTCTTCTTATTTTCCTAACAGTGGCTTTTGAGGAGCAAAAGTTTTTAACGTTGATGTAGTTGAATTTATCAGTTTTTTCCATGCTTTTTTTTTTTTTTATGTTACTAAGAAATCTTTGCCTAACCCAGGGTCTCAAAAAAATGTTCCCCTATGTTTTCATCAGAAGATCTGTAGTTTTTGCTTTAACATTTAGTTACATAATCTATTTTGAGTTAATTTTTATAGATGGTATAAGGTTTGAGATTGGGGGAGTTTTATTTGTTTGCATATGGATATCGAGTTGTTGCAGTAGCATGTTTGTTCATAAGACTGTTCTTTTCCCCATTGAAATATCTTGGCATCTTTGTCAAAATCAGTGGGCCATATCTGTGAGGGTCTGCTTGTGAATTCTCTCTTCTCTTCCATTGATCTGTTATGTCTGCCTTTACACCAATACCACACAGGCTTGATTAGTGTAGGTTTTATAGTAAGTCTTAAAATCATGTAATCAATTTGGGGAGAATTTATTGAGTTTTCTGATCTATGAACATAGTAATCTCTCTATTTATTTTAAGCCTGCTTTAATTTCTCACAGCAGTGTTTGTAGTTTTCAGAGTACAAGCCTTGCTCATATTTTCTTAAAATTATCCCTAATTATTTTCTATTTATATTCTATTAAGTGTTATTGCTTTTACTTTTAATTTCTAATTGTTCATTGGTAGCATATAGAACTAGTATTGTT
Source organism: Cynocephalus volans (assembly GCF_027409185.1). Classification (NCBI taxonomy): domain Eukaryota; kingdom Metazoa; phylum Chordata; class Mammalia; order Dermoptera; family Cynocephalidae; genus Cynocephalus; species Cynocephalus volans. The sequence goes on from NC_084462.1 coordinate 52,380,181, forward strand.
TTTGTGTTTTGTTTTCCTACACATGAATTTTCTAGATAGTCGTACCTTCGGCGAATAAAGAAAATGTTACTTCTCTCTTTCCATTTGTATGCATTTTACTTCTTTTTCTGCTTTACTGCACTGGCAAGAACCTCCAGAACAATGCTGAATAAAGGTGATGAGAGTGGACATTTTTGTCTTGTTCCTAATTGCAGAATGACAGCATTTAGTCTTTAACCTTTAAGTATGATGTTAATTGAAGGATTTGTTTGTTTGTGGATTTTTTGTGTGTGTGGTTTTTTTTTTTTTTTTTTTGGTGGCTGGCCGGTAGTGGGATCCAAACCTGTCACCTTGGTGTTGTAAGGCTATACTTAACCAACTGAGCTAACTGGCCACCCAGATATAGATTTTTTTTTATTAATGCCTTTATCAGTTTGAGGAATTTCCTTTCTGAGAGTTTTATCATTTAATAGATGTTGGATTTTGCCAAATTCTTTCATCTATTGATGATCATTAGTTTGTGAGTTTGGGGGTCTATTTTAATAAATTGATTTTTTGAATGCTAAATCAGCCTTGCATTCCTGGGATGAGCCCACTTGGTCATGACATGTTTATCTTTTATCTGTTGCTGGATTCAGTATATCTAAAATTTCATTTAAGATTTTTACATCTGTGTTCCTGAGGAATATTGATCTGTAATTTCTTATGTCTTTGTCTGGTTTTGGTGTTGGAGTGATGCTGGACTCACAAAATAAGCCGTGTACTATTTCCTCTTCTATTTTCTGTGTTTGCGTAGCATTGGTATTATTTCCTCCTTAAATGTTTGGTGGCATTCACCACTGAAGCTATCTGGTCCTGGAGTCTTCCTCATAGGAAAGTTTTAAACTGTGAATATAATACCTTTAATAGAATAAGGGTGTTCAGGTTAACTGTGTCTTCTTGAGTGAATTTTGGTAGTTTGTGTAGTTTGATGGAATGTTTCCGTTTTATCAAACGTGTTGAATTTATTGCAGTAAATTTTTCATAATATTCCTTTATTACCCTTTCAATGTCTGTAGAATCTATAATGATATCTCTCTTTAATTCCCGATACCAGTAATTCATAACTTTTCTTTTGTTCTTGATTAGCTAGAGTTTTGTTGATATTATTGAACTTTTCATGGGACCAGCTTTTGGTTTCATTAATTTTATTGTTTTTCTGTTTTCGATTTTATTGATTTGTGTTCTTTATTTTCCTGTATCCTGCTTGTTTTGTGTTAGTTTGCTCTTTTTCTAGTTTCTTAAGGTAGAAGCTTAGATCACTGATTTGAGACCTTTCTTCTTTTGTGATATAGGCATTTAATGTTATAAAATTTGCTATAAGCATTGCTTGAGTTGTATCCCACAAATTTCTATATGTGGTGTTTTATTTTTATCCAATTCAAAATATTTTCTAATTCTTAGTATATCTTTGATTCATGGGTTATTTAGAAAGTATTTTTAATTTTTAAATATTTGGGGTTTTTCCAGATATCTTTTGTTTTGGGTTTCTAAGTTAATACCATTGAGGTCAGAGAACATACTTTTTATGATTTTAATCCTGTTAAATTTGAAACTTGTTCTATGCTACAAAATATGTAGGTTTGTTTATTTTGAGATTTGTTTTATGCCACAGAATATGACTGTTTCATGTGTGCTTGTAAATAGTGTTATTATTGGGTGGAATGTTCTGTATGTGTTGTCTAGGTCAGATTGGTTTTTGTTTTTTAAGTTTGCTATATCCTTACTGACTTTGTGTCTACTGTACTTGTTTTATTAATTAGAGACTGTTGAAATCTTCTATGATAATTTAAAAAATTACTTCAAATTTAATGAAAGTCGAGGGTTACAATGTTAAGATGGTTGGTTGTTGTAACTTATTTTTGGTTTTTTTGTTGAAAACTAGAACATCAAATATATATTTTAATATTTGGTCAGTTTTATCTGTTAACTTTGTTTTTATTCCACCCTTGGTCTGCACCAAGCCTCCCTCTTTACATATCTTTTCCTGTTGCTTTTGTATGCCTAACTTTTATTAACAGTCTTTTTAGAGCCTTCATTGAATACAGATTGCCTTGGTTGTATTGTGAAAAGTTTTTTTTTCTTGACATAATTTTACCCACCTTACAATAAAATATTAAAGAAAAAGGTAGTGTTGGTACAGCACCTGCTGTACTTTCAGCACCTGCAAAGTCATCCCACATTACTGTTTGAAACTCTGTTTTCCTCTTCCTTCAGATAAACCGAGAAAGCTGGTGTACTATACAGCCATGCCCTGATGCAGTATCTCTTTTGGCTTCCAAGCAAAGCCCAGGTAAGCAGAGATTTTTCATTTTCCAATTTGCCTGAATAATTACATCCAAAATGTCCATTTTCTAGAGCTGAAGTCCCACTCTAATAACAGATCATCTGATTTTGAGATCTGCCCTTCCTTTGTTTGTTATACAGTAAATCAGAGGAAGGGATATATATGATTTGGGATTGTAGGCATTTTGTCTCACAATTAAAGATGAGTACATGTAATTACCTTAATTTCATTTTAGTAGTAACAGACTTCATATGTGGCTTTATGACTTATTGATTCATTTGTTGAAGGCATCTGTGCTGTGCATGTACATATGATACAGGTTTTTTAATTTAGTAAAACTATATATACGTCTTTTTAAGGACTAAACTTGTGGTTCTCAGTTTTGTCTGCACATTGGAAATATCTGAGTGAGCAAGCTTTAAAAATATACTGATGCATGGGTCCTACCTTCTGAGATTCTGATTTAAATGGGCTGAGGTGGCCAGGGCATCAGAATCTTTATAAGCTCCTTTTGGTTACCCTACTGTGTAGCCAAGGTTGAGAACCAGTTACACTCTGGAAGCATTATCAGGGATTGAGTCTTTCCTTAAGCGCCTATGTGATATTAGTTAACAAAGGATGGGGGTAAGAAGCTTTTTAAGACCTGGCTTGTTAATGACACAACACATGACTTGTGGTTACTTAGGATTCCCAACTTTTAACTCAAGTTCAGCCACTAATTCTCTGTGGTATAAGGTATGTTTCCTAATGTCTGTGTGCTCTATTTTCTCCTATCTGTAAAGTGTTACTAGCTTGCCTCATTGGGGGGTATTGTACTGATGACATGGTAAGTAATTGTATGTCACTGTGCCTGTTCCTGTAGCTGCTAGGTGAATACTAGTAATTTGCATTCTGGGTTCTTGAATTGCTGAACCCAGCAAAGCCTCTGTTTCCCTTCTCAGTTTTTACTGACCTGCTTTAAGAATTACTGAGTCCTTCTTATTTGCTGGTCTTATAGAAACAGTTTAGCTGTAGGTACCCTGAAGTGTAGTATTAAATTTAAAAACAAACTGTTCAAATCTTCAGTCTCCAGAGAGGTTTCCTACTGATTCTCAACTCTCTGACTTTACTACAAATAAAGTATTAAGAACAAACATGAAAAGCGTTTTGGTCTCTTTTTGTCTTCACTTTCTGAGAGAGGGGTTAAGGAATATTCTGATGCTATGGTTGTGTTTAGGGTCTCCACTTTTTATAAGACCAACCCTGTTCACCAACCACTTTCCCTATCCAACCCCATTGAATCTTATACTAAAAAGTGTACTACTTACTGTGTTTTGGTTCCTTAAACTGGGGCTTTTTCTAAAATTACTCTCAACCTCCCAAGCAGTGAAACATTTTGCCAAGTAGGGGTTAAATGAGGTTGCCTTACAGTTTGAATATTCATAGGAAGGAAATATCTCCACACATTGTAGTTTAATTTACTCATTTAGAGAAATGATTTTTGAACCTAGAGCATTTTCCCCAGGGCATGATCTTAAATTTTGTAATCCCCCTCTACACCCTAATCCCAAACATAAACAAGCTGGTCTTTTTAGAGTGATTACTTATAAACCTCAGTTTAATAAAATCCAAGGTCTGTATTATGCTACTAAACTTCAGACATGAGATTTTTATTTTAGTCATAGGTTTTTTTGTGAATTCCAGGTACTTTGTCTTAAAGGTTTCTTTCTTTTACTTTAAATACTTTTTCAGGACAGCCATGGTGTTAGACCAAACAAAATAATGTCTTTTAAATCATTTTGTATACTCTTCACTACTCAATAAATACAAGATAGGATTATGGTTAGCATGGTTTAACAAAGCCTAGTGGATGTTGCTGGTATTTTCCTACCATTCCCCAACTACAGTTTGTTTCCGTGCTTGTCATTTTAAATCCAGATAACTAGATAGCTAGCAGAACATGTACTTTTTAAAATGCTAATGGCTCATTGCACAAAAATTATAGACAGATTTATACATGGGTTATAAAACAGGACTGGCCCCATCTGTGCCCACCTTCAAGGTACTATCATCCACATACTTCTTGAATCACACACAGAAGGTTAATGAAGCCTTAACTTCATTATCACACACCTGCTGTGTGCTGAGGACCAGAGTTCCGGTTATATGTAAAAATCACTTCTAACTGTCACTACAACTCTTTTAATGGAGTTTCATCTGGTTTCACTGGTATGGAAGTGGAGACTTAGAGGGGTTAAACTACATCTTGCCTGGGATCTTTCGTCTAATAAGTAGTCAGACCTAGATTTAAGCCAGATCAGTCTAACTCTAAAACTAGTGCTCTTTGTTCTTGTTTACTCTTTGATAAGCTTCTCCACTTTATTCATTAGGAACATGACTTGTAGGAAGAAAAGAAAGATTTCATTAATTTTGAAAACTTATCAACACATGTGACACAGGGTGTGGATTAGCTTTGCCTTTAGAGATTGCCCCTGCCCCTCCCCCCCAACCTTATGGTGGTAGGGTTATATTGGTTTATATATAATATATATATTGCTTTGTATATAGAAGGACCATAGTCCTTTTCTCTCCCTTATTCCTCGTTTTTGTACTTTTCCCTCATCCCTACCCCAACAATCAACATTGTCTCACGCAGTATACTCTTATCCCAGACTTGGTTTGTGTTCCCTTGTAGTGCTGGCTTGGATTTATTTTCTGGGTGAGATATTCCTACCAGAGCTGAATCTGGATCTTCTCCGTGAATTTTCCGTTAGAAAATTCTTGAGCTGGTGTGTTTTCCAGTCTGGAATATGGATGTGGTCTGTTAAACTGCCAGCTGGACAGTTAGCAGCTCAGCACAGTTGCTGTGACAGCCCTTTCTTTTCTTGGTCAGCCTCCTTATTTTTCCCTCAGCCATGGAATTGAGTTTTTGATTTTTCCAAGTGGGGAAAGGGGAAGAAATAGATCACACCTATTAACTCCACCTAAGTTACTATATACTTTGTGAAATATGGAAAAAAACCTCTACCATACCCATAATTTTCAGTCCCTTAAAGGCAGGGCTGTTCCCATTGAACTAACACACAGAAATAGTTTGGACTGAGACTGAAATGGACTGAGGTCATTTTTTTTTAACTAGAAGTTTTTCAGATTGATCTATGGAGCCTGCCTCACTTCCTGTGGCATTTTTTGTTTAATTCTGTTTTGAAAGGGTCTCTTAATATGTTCATTTCAACCACAAGACTGTATACCCTTCCCCCCATGTACAAACAGTAAACATTTCCATTTATTTTGGTTCTTTCACAGTGCCTAGCCTAATGCCTAACAAATAGAAAAGGATATTTTATTGACAAGTGATTCATGATCTATACCAGTAAAATGCCTCTTTGACCCTTCCTTTAAGCTACCTCACTGGTACAGGACAAATAACTTATTGACTATTAATTATTAATTAGTTAACTGTTAATTAATTTAGATAAGAACATCTTCCTGATATCTTTCAACATATATATGTGTGTGCATGCACGCACACAAACACAAAATTACTCCAAGCATAGAATCTAAGCATCAAAAGAAACATTGGTAGTCCATTCTCTCCTTCTCCTCTCTGTGGATATTTTTTCTATAATATCTTGACATAATCGTTCACTCTCTGCTCCAGCTCTTCTGGTGAAGTGATACTGCTTTATGAGGCTGCCCACCTCATTGCCAGCAGCTCTGTTACAGTGGAGCTATCCAGCTTCCATGGTGGTCTTTGTTTTGCCTCAGGAACAGCACAGAGGGAATCTATGAATTTCCTTAGGCACATTTTCTTCACGCTCATCTGCAAGCTGAGTGCACCTCAGATGTTTCCACTGTTATGTCCTCATTACTGTGTATACAATTTTGTTTATCAGTGTTCTAATTTCAGTGTTATCTGTAAACAAATACAAATAGCACATAGTGACAAGACTGTCCCCATTTCGGGTTCCAGTATATTGTCTACTAATAAAGCCTAAAACTGTTAGTGACCTTTTTCTTTGTTCTGCTCTCACCTTGTATTGTCAGCTCCTTTTGAATTTGCTTTTGACCAAATACTTTTAGGTAGAGTTCTCATGAACTGCTGGGTTTTCTACTCTGTCCTTCATCACTTAGTGTCACCTGCAGATTTGATAACGTATGCGTGTGTTTGTTCAAATCATACATTAAAATGCTTACTAGAATGGAGAGGCATCACTTTTATCTTCAGAATTTCTTGAAGGAGGTTGATATCTACCTACTAAATTGACTCTTGGGTTCTTGGTTTCACCATCTACAAATCTCTTTAACCCTATTGCTACCAGGTCACGTGTCCCTTTTGTTTACAAATTTAATATAAGAAAATAGGTTAAAAATCTTGCTAATTTCAAGATACTAAGTATTTAGGATTCCTCTGTGTACTGATGTAATAGTTCTGTTAAGGATCTCTTCCTCTGGTTTGCCAGAGTCCCCATCCTAGTTATTGAACTAAAAACAGATTTTAGATGGTACATTTTTTTTACTTCGGCACATTATTGCCCCAGTATAAGATCTTTTTAAGGTTCCTACCTATTCCTAAAGTTAAATTATACTTCTCTTATTACTCAGTAGAACCTATAAGTTTAATATACTAATGTGTTTATTAGGTATGCTTCCACCCTTTGTCTTTTATCCCACTATTTTGAAAAGGTAACAAGTTTGCAGAAAGAACTTTAGTCTCAAAACAGAAATTGGTCACATACACTATCACATAGTTTCCTAGTAATGGAATTTGGATTTTGGTAGCAAAAGAAAAAAATTCCCTAACTACCAGGAGGAAAACATTACCATTTAGTTACCTAAACATAGGTAGAATATGATTCCAAATTGTCATTTTATCTTTTTGTATCTAAGATAAACATGGCAAACTTTTGACTGCCTTGTAGTAACTGTATCAAGCTAGAATTGGAGTAGCAGAGCTGAAAGCTTCTAATTTCACTGTGTTCTTTATAGCTTCTTAATAGTTTTTTAAAAAGAAAGAAAAAAAGTGAAAGCAGGATAGAAGAGAAGAAAGAAAGAGTGAGAGAGATTTAAAAGACTGGTTGCTAGGATGAAAAGACTGAATTTTTTTAAGGTATTAATTGATTAAATTTTCTTCTCAGAATGTGAGAACTTCCTGGATGTTGCACTGGGCAGAGAGTGTGCCTCAAAACAAAGCATACTTAAAAGAGAATCTGGGAGTGATTCTAACCTCTTTCACTCACCCAGTGAAGAAATGGACAGCATCATCTTCTCAAAGGTATTGGTGTTCCTTTCTTTCGTTTTTGTCTGGCAGCTCTCATGTTCCCATTTGGCCCTCCCTAACTCTTTTCCACCTTGTTCCTTTCTCTTGTGCTCATTGTCTTCCCAGGGCATATTGTTTTCCTCAGTTTGTGACTCCTGCTAGTAAGTTGTGATCCGGGTAGCCTTATAGGGTTTCACTCACTCTCAGAGGAGCGTAAAATACTCCCTTTTGGAGAAGGAAACTCCAGATTGCCAGGGCTTAGAAAAAGGCATTGGCCAAGTTTATTTTCAGCAGAATAGTGGCTGGTTACATGTGGGTTTTGAAGCTCACATTGAAGTTTTAAGAAGTGGAAGTTCCTTTAGAATGAATTAAGTCAGATGACAGTGAACACTTTTCAGTGGTCAGGAAGGGACCACAGCTCAGACTGTATGATGTCATGCGTATAAACTAACCATAGAGTAATTTCTGATTAATGTGTTTAGTCCTGAAGCTCGCTGCTGAAAGTGGTGATATCACCCCTCCTCATCTAGCTTGCTTAATTGGAACTTTCTAGATCTCTGCTAAGGAACCCAAACTTTCTCCCTAGTAAAAAGCTGAGCCACATGAATCAGCTCATGTTTGCATATAATTTGAGGCTATCTAAGACAGTGGGGGTTGGGGGTGGTTTGCTTGTGTTTGTTTCTAGTTGCAGCAAGTTCTGTTTTGTCCCCTTAGAAGAATAGAGGGCTTTCCCACAGCAGAGACAGCAAATAGTACTCAGTTATATGCTGCAAGTGGTTGTCTTAATAGTAAGGAGGTGAAGGGGCAGAAACGTTGTGGCAGCTGTGAAGAAGTCTGTTCCTTCCGGTTTTATGATGACTTTAGAGAAGTGGTAAGAGCAGGTGTGTTAGTGTGTGATTGAGTTATCCAAGATACTGTGATGATACTATGTTAAGAAGTTATGACAGAAGAATGGAGGCTTAAAGTTTCTGGAATTTTGGTCTGGAACATATTGAAGCCTTTGTGAATGTGCCCTGTGTACCTTCCTTTCATTTTGTTCAGCAGTCTCATGATCCCATTTGGCCTTCCCTAACCCTTTTCCCCCTTGTTCCTTTCTCTTATGCTCATTGTCATCCCAGGGTCCTTGGAAAGATTTATGGTACAAACCTCAGGATTTCTATCATTGTTTCTCATAGTGAGTTGACCCAAGTATAAAGTAAAAACTCCACACATTGGGAAGACCTTCCCTTCTCTGAAGCTATTTAGGAAGAGGGAACCAGTGTGTTTATTTAAAAATATCAAGATTTGGGTAATTTCCACTGTGACTTTGAGGTTTTAATTTTTCTTGCCAAGGGGAATACCATTCTGAAGGGACATGCCTCTTAAAAACATAATTGCTTTTGTCTGAGATAAACTGCTCGCATCTCTAAATTTTAGCTTTAAAATGGGATCATTGGTAATCACTGAAACTGGATCATAGATACATGGAAATCTGTTAAACATTCCTGTATGTTTGAAAGTTTTCATAGTAAAATTTTTTTAAAAATTGAATGCTTGTTTGCTACCTCCTAGATACACGACAGTTTGTCCCTGGATATTATCATCTCTGCAGAATGATAATTATTTCTGATTACTAAATTAAATTGAGAAGAGAATTAGAATTTCTTGTATTGTATCTAGTTATTCAGTCTTCCAAAAACGTTTAGGAGATTGTTCATAGAAGTGGCCTGTGCTAGATGTGGCAATTTTTTCAGGAAGAACAGACAGATATAATTTTTAAAAGCTAAGCATATTCCCCAAATAAACTTTTACCTACGTTTTCTACCAGTGTGCTCAGGGAAAAGCAGAAATAGTGGATGCACTTTCACCTCTTCATATGTATATGCAAATGTCTTAAATGACCTGGGAAGAGATTGGAGGGATTTTCCTCTTAGGATTTCTACTCTACCGAAGTGGTTCTGTTACTAAACCCAGGTCCAGCTACCTGCCACCAAACAGAAACAAAAGACTCAAAAGTCAAGTGTTGGTGAGAAGGGAGGGCAGCTTTATTCAGGATTGGTAACCTGAAGAGAGTTATTAAACTAACCCATCTGCTCAGCTCAGATTTACTGAGGGATTTCTTAGAGGAGGTGGAAGGAATGGAGAACAGGAGGGGGAAATATGTGTAAGGGGGCAGGTGCAAATTCTTGTCAGGACTCCCATCTGGCTGCTGTTCTCCTCCTTGACGTTATCTTAAGGTCCTGCAGGATTTTGATTTACTTTAGGATGGAGTCACTATAGCTTTATTGACATCTTCCTTGGTTTCTCAGGATCTGGAAAACAGCTCTATATTTATATAAATTATGTCATCCTGCCCCATAATCAGGGTTCAAAATATCAAGTCACCATGGGAAAAGAGGGAACTCAGAGAAATGTATGTTAAGCAAGTGTTTATGCTCTTATATTCTGCTAGACAGGCATATTCTTATTTCTGGGGATTCACCCAGCAAGTTTGCCTTGCAAACTTCCTCTAGCGCTGAGGCCTGCTTCAGCCCTAGGGAAAAGGATCAAATATGATCAAATATGGGGGGTCCTGCTGTTACAGTTGTGACTAGCAGAGGCTTTGTAATAAATGGTTTTTGTAGCATCAATAAAACCAAGGGCTTGCTTATGAAAGGAAAAGAGAGACAGAACTATTATTGACAGAGGGCTTACTATGCTTTAGGCATAGAACTGAATTTTTTACATATTTGATCTCATTTCATGTGCCCAGCAACCCTGACAGGTAGATGGTTTTATCTTCTGATACCCTTGGGAAAGTAGAGGCTCTGATTAATAAAGAAGTTTAACCAAAATTACTTAGCAGATATATAAAAGAATTGAGATTGCACCTAGGCCTGACTCTAAAATCTGTTCACTTTTGAACAGATTTTTTTATTTTGCTCTCAATCTCTAAAAACCTGCTCAAATAGCAAGCGATTTATGTAGAAGCATGGCATTGGCAGACAGGCCATCAACTACTTCCTTAAAAGTCTTCCACAGTGGTTATCCACACAACGTGTGCTATGAAATGTCAGAATGTCCCTGGGTTTTGTCCCTGGGTTTCTTCCCAGGGTCTCTTCCCAGGGTCTAACCCTGCTCTCCTTCCTTCTCTAAAAAATAATCTGTAGGCAAGAAAGACATTGCAACATCCTTTTCTCTGAACTGTGAATGATCCATTAGGTCACTTCCTGCAGCCGTTCCTGTGGCTCAGTGGTCTCTTTCACAGCTTGTAATGTTTGTCACAAACTTTTCACCTTAACCTTGTCTTTCCATTCAGTATACCTCCTGGTAAATATGACTCTTTGGTGAGTTTTACTAGCTTCATGTTTATTCTTATTAACATTTGCTGATTCCTAAGGTCTTTCTTTTCCTTAGATCAGCAGCATAAATTTAGATTTTGTTTTTAAAGTGAGAAATAATCCTGTGATTTTTTTGAGAGAGAAAGTGTTATCATAGAATATCCATGATCTAGGCCACTCTGTTATCCAAAAGGATAATTGAAGTCCACAGAAAATATTAATAGTTGCTGCCTCTTTTCCCAAACAGAGGTAAATCAAAACCCTTATACATGTTTTTTCTCCAGATTATAAGACATAGCTACAATTGATTAGAAAATAACTTCTCTAAGATACAAAACCTTAAGGGAACGTCCTTTCTTTCATGTGCTGTAGTTTGCTCCCAAGTACTTGATCACCAAGCCAAAAAAATTACCTTTTTTTAAAGAAAAACCTTTTAGGGATAAAAATAAAAATATTTACAGAACCCAAATTAGAAAAACTATAATTGCCTATGCACGTGTACTGAAATTATTAAAATTTCAGAACTATGAACAGGAATAATGCTTGTGTTAGTGGGTGATTATCCAAGATAAAACATTGTGCATAAATGGATTAAGTGATTGGCGTGTATTAGGTGTTTAAAATATGGGTTATTTTCCAAGACACACAATAGAGTGTCTTATGTATAATAAAATAAATAATAATAAATATTTAATGAATAAATGAATGAAAATGAGAGGACTGGTATTTTGGCAATATTAAGCATGATTCCCTCATGTCTTGATGAGCTGTGCAGCAGTTTTTATCTTTCTGTATATATGTGTATATAATGTTTATACGAGGGTACTTTAGAAAGTTCATGGAAAAGTGGAATTAAAAGATAATACAAATCTTTCTATGAACTTTTTGAAAACCCCTCATACTTCTCTACACGCACACATATGTTATACCTAGGTAGTCTACTTCTAGTTAAGAAAGCCAATCAGGCATTTTTTCCCAACAGTGTATTATGAAAATAGAGATTGAAGAATTATACAGTGAACACTCATATACTTACCACCTAGATTCTATAGTTAACTTTTTATTGTGTTTGCTTTATTGCATAACTGTGTATCTGTCCATCCTTCTATCCACCTACCAATCCACCTACATTCTTTGATGCATTTCAAAATAAGTTGCAAATATCAATACATTTCACCTCTAAACACTTAGAATTCAGTATTTGTTTATAGGTTGGCTTTTATTTTGGGTAAAATTTACATATAGTGAAATGCACAATATTGGGGTACCATTTAATGGCTGATGATAGATGCATTTATTCATCTTTGTAGTGGAAAGTTGCATCAGGATATAGACTATAAATATCACTTTTTTTTTTTTTTAAATTTTATTTTGTCGATATACATTGTGGCTGATTATTGCTCCCCATCACCAAAACCTCCCTCCCTTCTCCCTCCCCCGCCCCCCAACAATGTCCTTTCTGTTTGCTTGTCGTATCAACTTCAAGTAATTGTGGTTGTTATATCTTCTCCCCCCCCCCCCCCCCCGGTTTTGTGTGTGTGTGTGTGTGTGAATATCACTTTTTAAAGTTTCCTCATTCCCCTTCCCAGTCAGTCTTCATTCAAAATCTCTAGAGGCAACAACTCTTCTAATTTTGTTTTCCTACCACAGATGAGTTTTCCCTGTTTCAGAACTTCATATAAATGGAATCTAAATAATTTATTTGGGGTAAAGGCCTAGCAGTGGAATTATTAGATCATATGATAGGTATAGGTTTAGTTTTATAAGAAACAGACCTTTTTCCATACTGGTTGTACCGTTGTACTCTCTCACCAGTGAAATACGAGAATTGTAATTGTTCTATATCATTACTAACACTTGTAATTGTCTTGTTTGAATTTTAGCATTTCTGGTATGCATGTAGTGGTATCTCTCTTTATGGTTTTGATTTGCATTTCCTTGACAACTAATGATGTTAAACATATTTTCATATCGTTATTGGCTGTTCGTATATCTTCCTTTATGTAGTATCCATTCAAATCTTTTCTCATTTTAAAAAATTGGATTGTTTGTTTTTTTTGTTGTTGTTGTAAAGTAGGAGTTCTGCTGTGTATCCTGGATACCAGTCGTTTGTTAATTTATGTTCTGCAAATATTTTCTCCCAGACTGTAGCTTGCCTCTGTTTACTTTTGTAATGGTGTCTTGATGAGCTGAAGGTTTTAATTTTGATGGAGTGTAATTTATTAAATTTGATGGTTATTGCTTCCTGAATCCTGTCCTGTTATTGCTTTGCCTACCCCAAGTCTTAATGTTTTCCTTTAGAAGTTTTATAGTTTTAGCTTTTACATTTAGGACTAGGATCTATCTAAATTATATTCTAAATGTTTTAATAACAGCTTTGTTATTAAATCCGACCTATACCTAGAATCACCTGGAGAGCTTAATTATAAGTAAGTAAATAAATAAATAAGGTATGCCTGGCCCTTACCCCAGACCAATTACATTAGAGTCTTGAGTTTATTATTTAATCTTACTGAACGTCAGTTTTCTCACCTGTAAAATGGGAATAAGAATATGTCCTAAAGGGCCGACCCCGTGGCTCACTCGGGAGAGTGCGGCGCTGGGAGCGCAGCAGCCACGGGTTCGGATCCTATATAGGGATGGCCAGTGCGCTCACTGGCTGAGCGCGGTGCGGGCAACATCAAGCCAAGGGTTACGATCCCCTTACTGGTCACACACACAAAAAAACAACAAAGAATATGTACTAAATAGAATGGTCGTAAGGACTAAAAAATACATCTAAATCACTTAGCATAGAGCCCTATGTATGATGGTTAGCCAGTAAATAATTATTCAGATTTATGTCATAGTTATTTTGCACATATATTTTAGAAATAGTAATAGTGTCTCAGGCTTTATGTAGACAGCATCATCATTTTATTTAGACCTTTTTATTTATTTTTTAGCTATATAATTATTTTGTAATTAAAATCTCCCTAGTTTATTTGACCTGTAATTAAGCAGAACAGAGTCCTTGGGTCACTCCATCCACTCCACTGCTGTTTCTAAAGCCAGAGCTATCCATTTAAAGTTGATTCTTGTGGGCTGGCTGGTTAGCTCACTTGGTTAGAGTGTGGTGCTGATAACACCAAGGTCAAGGATTTGGATCCCCATTCTGGCCAGCCAAAAAAATTAATTGCTTAGAGGGACCATTCTTTGCAAGCATTCTTTGAATCTTGTGAACTTTTGCTAGCCAGATGCTTTTTGCAGATTTTCAAGATTATATGAGCTCTAAGGAAAAAGGAGCTGGTGGTAGAAATGATACTTTTTTTGTGTGCTTCCATCCTCCCATATGCAGTGGGAAAATCAATTATGAAAACTCAGGGGAAGACGGTTTCATGTGTTAATTTCACGTATAAACTCAGCCTTAGTTTGCCCAGTATGTTCTTTCTCACATACATAACTCCTACCCTATTCCTTCTCTCTTATGTCCACCTTTCTAGGTTTCTTCTATTACTTTGTCCTAACCAAGTCTTAATACATCTCTAATTTGTATTTACCAGAGAATTATGTTTTGGCCATCTGCTTATAAGACTAGAAATACCACCTAGTTTTAACTCCATGTAAATCAGATGTTGTAGTTAAAAATTACTGTCATTCCTCCAGACAATCAAGGGTAATATTTTAAGTCCCTGAAAGTCGTTTAATTAGCAGGCAATTTAAGATAAATGATCTCTCTGAAGAAAGACTGACATAACTTGAGAACTCTTTAAGAGGCACTTTAGATCTTAGGCATGGAACATTCTGTTATGTATCAGAAGCCACAACTGTTTTTTCCTTCTAATATATAAATGGAAAAACAGCATTCCTAAAACCCAGTACTTTTTTAGTGCAGGGAGGGAAGGTAGAAGGAATGGTTCTCTTATTTGACAGAGTTCTTTAAGAATTTCAGCACTAATAGATTCAGGGACTGGAGAGGAAGTTTCTTTCAAAAAATTCAAATGTTTAAAAAACACTGCTTTTTTTTCCCACTGTCATCCATGCTTTGGGGGAGGGGGGTGCTCCTGGCCAGTAGGAGAACTGAACTCTTGATCTTGGTGCTACAAGGCTGTGCTCTAACCAACTTAGCTAACTGGCCAGGCCTGTCATCCATGTTTTAAATAGACAGTACCTATCAACAGGCCTTATATTAACTTCTAACCTCTTTATATCTCAAGATCATCTATTTATTTAAGTCTTTCATATTAGATAGAAAGGCAAAATGAAAAAATGACTTATCTTTAGTCACAAACGTAGCTATAGAAAAGTCAGGAGTGTATTCTGGGTTTCATTTCTGGTTAAGCCACTGACTATTTTCTGCTCTGCAAAGATAGTGTAAAGACACGATGAAGTTGGAAAACTTTTTTTAGAGCACTTAAAAGTCTTGGGGAAAAGTAATTTAGATCCTTCTTTAGATTCAGCCCAAGATTAAAGAAAATCATTTGCCTTAGTCTTTAATAGTTGAGCTCAGTTCTGAGTTTTGCCCTGTTTTTCCTTTTTCAGGTAACAACCACCAGCTCATAATAAGAGTTGAATGGTACAGTAAAAATACTTGAGTATAAGAATATCATACTGGGGCCGAGCCCGTGGCGCACTCGGTAGAGTGCTGCACTGGGAGCGCGGCGACGCTCCCGCCGCGGGTTCGGATCCTATATAGGAATGACCAGTGCACTCACTGGCTGAGTGCCGGTCACAATAAAACGACCAAAAAAAAAAAAGAATATCATACTGTGTGAACTTTATTTTTTTTTCAGGAATGCAAGACTGAAAAAATCGTGTATTTACAGTGAAGACTTCCTATTCATATTTCAGTGAGATCAGAGTTAAAAGCACACACCAGGAAATGTAGCACACATCAGGAAAAAAGGCTATATTGAGAATTATTTTAGACAAGTCTTTCCTTTAAAATATGTATAAATAGTCCACTAAAGATTTTCCCATTTTGTCTTAATATCTCACAAAAAGGCAGATTTATTCTTGTTTTATGAGTTTCAGATTCGTAAAGTACCAGAGAAATAGCAGGATTTTTTTTCAAGGCAATGTCTTTGCAAAACTAGATGCCAAAGTGAAGAAGCACCTGTTCTACTGTCTGAATAATTTCCAAGCTGTGAAGTGCTAATGTGTAAGAAGAATATATAATAAATGGATAAAGGGAAACTTTAACTCAGAGCTTTTATTCCCTTTGAAGCCTTTCTTGAGTGTTTTAGAACAGGCCTGTCATACATTTTGCTTTATTGATGACCATTCTGCTTGTTCCTTGGTATTGTTTTGAGAATTAGAAATTTAGGCAGCTTTGGGTGAATGTATTAGTTTGCTGTGGCACTAAACAAATTACCACAAACTGGGTGGCTTAAAACAACAGAAATTTATTCTCTCATTGTTCTGGAGGCTAGAGGCCCTAAAATCAACATGTCATCAGGGCTGCTTTCTTTTTGGAAGCTCTGAGAATCTGTTCATGCCTCCTTCCTAGTTTCTGGAACTTGTAGGCAGTCCTTGGCATTCCTTGGGTTGTAGATGTATCACTCCAATCTCTGTCTCTGTCTTCACATAGCATTCTCACATGTTTCTCTCTGTGTATTTTGTCTTATTAAGGACTCCACTCATTGGATCTAGGGCCCACCCTACTCCAATATGACCTCATCTTAACTGATTACATTTGCAAAGACACTCTCTCCAAATAAGATCACATTCTGAGAAGGACACATAGTTGAAGAGGACCCTATTCCACCCAGTATAGTAAGGAAGCTAAGATAGTCTAGAAGTTTATGACCATTTACATTTTCCTTCTCTGTGGAGAGTGGCTCCATGAAAAAGGACCCTTTAGAATGCCACATCAATCTCTCATCAACTTTAAAAAAGTAGTAATTTTTTTGAGGAACCTCCATACCATTTTCATAGTCCTCAAACAATTGCAGATAGATCTACCATACGACCCAGCTATCCCACTGTTGGGAATATACCCAGAGGAATGGAAATCATCAAGTCGAAGGTATACCTGTTTCCCAATGTTCATCGCAGCCCTCTTTACAATAGCCAAGAGTTGGAACCAGCCCAAATACCCATCATCAGATGAGTGGATACGGAAAATGTGGTACATCTACACAATGGAATACTACTCAGCTATAAAAACGAATGAAATACTGCCATTTGCAACAACATGGATGGACCTTGAGAGAATTATATTAAGTGAAACAAGTCAGGCACAGAAAGAGAAATACCACATGTTCTCACTTATTGGTGGGAGCTAAAAATTAATATATAAATTCACACACACACACACACACACACACACACACACACACACACACACACACACACACACACACACACACACACACACACACACACACACACACACACACACACACACACACACACACACACACACACACACACACACACACACACACACACCCGGGGGGGGGGGGAAGAAGATATAACAACCACAATTCACACACACACACACACACACACACACACACCCGGGGGGGGGGGAAGAAGATATAACAACCACAATTATTTGAAGTTGATACGACAAGCAAACAGAAAGGACATTGTTGGGGGGGAGGGGAGGAGGGAAGGAGGTTTTGGTGATGGGGAGCAATAATCAGCCACAATGTATATCGACAAAATAAAATTAAAAAAAAAAAAATAGTAATTTTATTTTAAAAAATACCTACCCTGTTTTAGAATTCACTTTGTGAAGCATGGCTTTATTTTACAATGTGACCCAATAAAGGGACTTTTCTGATACTGACATTGAGATTTTATTCTTGCAGGATTTTCAAAAGATGATCGAGATAACAAAATAGGCAGTTTGAGTTGAAGTTGATCTGGGTTCAAATCTTGATTCCCCCATTTCCAGAACTGATTATTTTATGTGTGATTTGGCTGCATAACACTCAACCAGTTCTCAGTGAAATGAGAAAAGGGGATAGCTTTCTTCCATTTAGGTATTTGTTACGGGTGTTTAGGCATTTATGACATACTTTAGGTGGGGTCGTAAGCTATTCTGCATTTTTTAAAAGGGCACTAAAAATAATCCCAGACTTGATTTTGGAACATTAACTTCAGCACATTATTATTGTAACCAAGCAGACTGCTTTGTTTTCAATTAAAGCTTGTGAGGAAAAAATTAAACCTAATGTGATATGAATTTTGAGTTTTCATGAAGCAGAAATTCCAGAGACAAATGGGTTCCCTTCATTTCAGTTGATTCTATTGACTGAAAGAACTGATCTGTTAGATTTTTTTTCTCTGTAAGAAGGAAAAAATGATGTACTTCTAGTCTAGTACCTCTAGTAAGAGGATACAAGGAAGATAGACCTAGACCATTTCTTTACTGGAGGTCGAGGGGATTTGAATCAAACTGTTATCATGCTTTTAACAAAAACCAAGTCTATGTTTGTTTGAAGCCAGTTATGGTCTTGCCCATCTCGGAACAACGATGAAGCCATTGGCTTGATCTGGAATAACAGAGGCTATCTGCTTGGTCCTGCCAGTTCCAACCATGCGTGCTTTCTCTCCATTACAGCCTGAGGAAGAGCAGTCGGCCTGTGATATCACTGGATCCAGTTCTTCCACTGATGACACAGCTTCCCTGGATCGACATTCTTCTCATGGCAGTGATGTGTCACTCCCCCAGATTTCAAAGTTGAACAGGTCCAGAGATCAGCAGAGCCTTGATGGCTTCTACAGCCAAGGGGTGGGAACTGAGGGTCGAGAAAGTGAGAGTGAACCTGCTGGCTCAGGTGAAATGGAAGAGGAAGAGATGGACAGCATCACTGAAGTGCCTGCAAACTGCTCTGTCCTGAGAAGCTCCATGCGCTCTCTGTCCCCTTTCCGAAGGCACAGCTGGGGTCCCGGGAAGAATGCAGCCAGTGATGCAGAAATGAACCAGCGGAGGTGAGATGAGGGGCCATTTGTTTAGTGTCTCAATCTGTATCTGCTTGCTTTTGAGAAGTTTCTGATTTGGTATTATTGTTGATAAAAGATTTTAGGAGATACCATGATATAGAAGAAAGAATAGGCTTTGGAATCAGGAAAATCTGTGTTCAAACTCTAGCTCTATAATTTTCTATATAGGTGACCTTGGGAAAGTCACTTGACTCCTCTGAGCTTTAATTTTCTCATCTGCAAAATACCTGCCTTTTAGAATATTTATAATAATAAAGTGAAATATGGTTGTTGTATAGTGAGCATCTCATGAATGGTAATGTTTATTCTTGCCAGATTTGTTAATGAAATTCATGAATTAGAAAATATTGGAGGGAATAGTTTCATGGCAATTTGAATTAAGAAATAAAC
This sequence comes from Cynocephalus volans, assembly GCF_027409185.1. Lineage (NCBI taxonomy): Eukaryota > Metazoa > Chordata > Mammalia > Dermoptera > Cynocephalidae > Cynocephalus > Cynocephalus volans. Next base: position 52,399,349 of record NC_084462.1, read on the forward strand.
ATGAAGTCTTGCAGTCTTAACACATCCAAGTCTTTCAAAGTGCTTCCCAAGAATTAAAGCAGTGTTTCTAATACAGAAAGTTTTGGTAAGTCTAAATTATCAGTGTTTAATAAGAGAGCATAAGACTTATTACATGTCATTAAATTATTGGTATTCTGCTGTGTGTCCTATGGTCTTGGGTACTTTTTAGAAGTGTGACCCAGTCTTAGTCCTTTAGTTTGGAAGCAGGCTATAAGAAGATAAGTTAGATTTAGCTTCTGATCACTGGCTGCCTAGATGAATTTAAGCAGGTGGGTTTAGCTCGGAAGAATGAGTGCCGTAGTATCTACTGTATTTACGAGGGACTGCTTATTCCAAAGCTACTTTCTTAATGAGGAAGAGCAGCTAAGGGAGGAGGCTGACTTGTTTCAAAACAACTGATATAAACAGTTCAGTTGGAGCTATTATTTGCTTATTATTCAACTTCCTTATAATATTACGGCTGTGAGTACATGTAATCTAATCACATTCATTCACTCATTTATTTTCATCAACCAACATAAACTGAGCACCCACTAAGTGCCAGGCACTCACTGTTCTAGGTTCTAGATATACAAAGGTGAACAAGACAAAGTCTCTGCCTTCATACACTTCACTGTAATACCTTACACTTTCCTAATTTGCTAATCTTTTCAGACTTCTTTTATAACCCATTATCTCATGCAATTTTTCAATCCTCTCCATGAGTCAGGTGATATTATCCCCATGTTTGCAGATGAGAACATTGGTACCAATAGTTTATATCATTTACCCAAGGTCAGTAAAATCCAGGTTTCTGGGCTCTTAGCCACATGTTCTTTCTACAATTCCCTATTATTCTATGGTTGAGTTCAGGATACTAACCTTAAGAATAAGCAGTATGCTTTATCTGCTATGTAGTTTTTTTATATACATTTGAAATCCTAGGTTATATAAAAAGCAATTTCTAAACACTTTCCTTCCCAATTTTATTCATGCTGTACTTTTTTAGCATTCACAACAATAGAAAATATAAGGACATGGGGAATGATCCCTACAGCCAGAGTTGTCATCTTGAAGCAAGGGTAACTTCTTGACAGGACATCCTTGTCTTCAATAACAGTATCAAAGAATGAGGGTTTATTTTATACTTAATCCATTTTTTTATATAACACTATGAATCCCTTTGTCGTGAATTGATTTCAGAGTTTCATGTGACTGTATGGATCATGTAGCTCAGATGAGGAAATTGAAGCTCAGATTAAATGATTTACCCAAAATGACTTGGTGATCTTAAGACTGAATTGAGACTAGAACCTTTCAACTTGCATGATGTCATGGGATCTCCTGTTTGAACTTAGCATTAAGGATTACCTAGCACCACTGTCCTAATACCTCTGGACATAATGTAATGAGAGTTAGGTTTTAATTATCACTTTAATTTGTTTGACGAATTCTTATGGTATTACCTGCATACAGTGTAACCTGAATTTCAAAGTCTTAAGAAAGAAAACCCTATTAAAGTTTTGAATGGTAATTTTTTTCTGATCCTTTTACTTTTATAATTTAATAAACTTTAAAACTTGTCATCTAATTAATTCCTCGGAGCAAGGAGGAAGCAAAGTAGTCCTCCACAGAAATTGTCAGGACTTGTTAGTTTTGATATTTTTCTCATTCCATATTCTTTCATTCTCTTACCTCCTATGCTATGTCTCTTTGGGAATTATCTCTTTTGCCAGTATGGTGTCTGTATGTTTCATGCATTTGTATCCCATTTTGTTTCACCTGCAACACTGACCTCTTCCACCATTCATTTTCAGTTCAATGCGAGTTCTTGGGGATGTTGTCAGGAGACCTCCCATTCATAGGAGAAGGTACAGAGTTCACTAACTTGATGAACTAACCATGTCACTTCTGAGCATATACTAACAATCATCTCATTCTGCTTAATCCATGATTGGACAGTGTGTTTTTAAATAATGTCATGTATAACTCAGGCAAATAAAATATAGGTACTTATTAATTGCTGATGTCCATTTCATATGAAATGGTTTCTTTAATCTGGAGTTTTTTTCCTAGTCTACCTTTATCTCTTTAAAAAATTTTTTAAAAGTTATTTTTTCCATCTTGCGCTTATTGGTGTTTAGATGACTTTGATAACAGGTTCTCACCCAACTTTTTCTAAGAGAATTCAAAGAATTGTCTATATTGTGCCTATTTAATTTAATGGAGTCTGGGGAGTACTTTTTTTTACTGTCACCAGAAAAGAACCAGAAATAAGTGTGTACTCACGCATAGGCCCTAAAATATTTTCAACACATTCTTTAATAATATGATGAAAGACTTTATTACTAGGCCACCTGGTGGTTTCCCTTTCACTGTTGGTATAGTCATTTTGTAAAGCAAGTAAGGAGCATAAGTTGATCTTCCAGTCTTTCAATTCCTTACTTATTTGTCAGGTAAAATTTTGAAGCTAAAAGTATGTGATTTGTAAGCTGAGAAGTTATTGCTTGTCAAAAAATGCTGATTTGCTTTGAATTTTCCAAATGCTGAGTTTTGTTTTACTTTTATTATTCAGAAGTCTTCAGTGATCTTTTCTTCCCTCGTTTGGAAAGCATTTAGAAATCCAGAAATTATGGTTGTATTACTGTAAGCTTCTCATACTAAGAGACATTTTTTAAAGAGGTAGTTTTAACTATTAGCTGAACCTGTTTGTTGGGAAGCAGGCAAGTAGTGATCTTTCTTTCCTACTTTCTCTTTTTTAAGTGGATGATTCCTTTAATTCCAGATTTTAGGCAAAAAATTAAGCTTAAATTCAGATTTCCCATGGATCTCCGATAACCATACTGGTTAAGAGGCTCTTCAGTGGAGCAAGTTGTTAAATGTCTTTTCCAGTAGAAGGTATCAAAAACTTTTGGAGATAATATTTGGCTCTCTATTAAGTTGTTCAATATGAATGTATTAAAAACATGCATTTGATGACAAGGTGGAAGATGGGAGGGTGCTGGATGCAGTCCAAATTAGCATATAGATAGAAGTGTCATAAACAACTTCAGGTAACAGTTTCACCCTTAGTGAAACTTTTCTTTGTAGGAAGAACATGATGTATAATTAAAAATTTTGTGAAATTGAAATATTCCAATAAGTATTAAACGGTGGGAAGAGGGATATTTATTTTTAAAGAAATCTAGTACTTCCTAAATCTCAAAATAAAGACAAAGAACCTTTGTAGTATTACCCCAACTAACTGGGGGGGGGGGGTGGTTATGAAGTTAATAATTTTAAGATTTTAAGAACTGGACTTCTGAGTCTAGTGTGTGTGTTTGTAAACTGTCGTCGTCCCCCCCCCCCCCCCCCCCATAAATTGTATCTTCTACTCAAAAATTGTCAGTCTGATTCCACTTAACAGACTAGGGATGTGTCTCAGTTTGTATTTCTACTTTCTGCTTTTGTATTTGTGAATTTTATACTATTAATGTAACCTGATTTAAAATGTTTTATACTGTTTAAATTATTTTTAAGTGATATTTTAAAGATTTACTTTTAAAAGAACCATAGGGGTAGCTCTTATATCCTCCCATCGTTTTCTTTGTCTCCTTTCCTCTGCCAAAACCTCCCCGACAACAAAACAGAGTTATTAGATGTATTCAGGTGAGGCATTCTTGGTGTCTGCATGCCTACCTGTCTGCAGAATTCATGAGGGAGCTGAGTGGTTTCACTGTTGTTCAGCTCTGTTTTTTGTATTCAGGTGAGGCATTCTTGGTGTCTGCATGCCTACCTGTCTGCAGAATTCATGAGGGAGCTGAGTGGTTTCACTGTTGTTCAGCTCTGTTTTTAACCCCCTTCTGAAAACTGAAGCACATCATGTAGAACGTTAAGGCCCAAATAATAGCAGTGTACTTTTTAAATGATAGCTTTTGTTAATCAAAAATCTGGATCTATTGATGCAGTTCCCTTTACAGAGTACTTGATATTTTGAATTGGTGCTTTTTTTAGCTGGTTATATTTACTTAGCATTTCCAACCTCAGATTTTCTGTCCCTGCTGCTTGAGAATAAATGATCAGTATTAGGATACTCAAGGAAGTAGACAATCAAATGGATTTTTTTTTTTAAATCTTGTGGCGAAAATGGATACAAACTTAAAATTAAAGACACAATTCTAATTCAGTACCATAGAATTATTTTTTTCTTTTAAAGAAAAAAAGTACTTCATTATCATTAAAATACAGCTAAATGTGACCATTGTTATGCTTTATCTTTAGCATTAGAACCCAGTGAGTAGGGTTTAAAGATGGATGTGTTGACAAGAGTTTTCTTATCCTGAAAGATTTATGAATTGTCTGATTTAGATGGATAATTAATGGAAACACATGAAAAAAACTGATAACTCAGTGAAGCCCACCCCAATGCAGTTTGTCATTGTTCCTTTTAGTCCAGGATTAGAGAGATATTGTGAGTAAGAGTGACTTGAGAGCTGTGGGGTGGATACAGATATTGTCCCCAATAGTGGAAGTTGAAATACCCCTCTGAGAATGTCTGAGGTGGAAGCCATGCGTGGGGTGGGCTCTTTTCCAAGAGTTCACTAGAGAAGGAATTGTAGGGTTTCAGGTTGGACTGGTTATCCTGTGAAGAGTTCACATAGTCTTCACTAAACATTATTTAGATGGGCATCAGTAGAACAATTTTAAGTTTCCATGGTTCTTCTAACCTTTTTCTAAATTCTCACTGATACGTTCCTAAATTTTTTGATAATTAAATAAATCCATCTGTCTCTAACTATGCCCTTTCTTTTTAACCTAGTAACCCCCTCCCTGTTTCCTCTTTTCTCCCTCCATTTCTTTTTCTGCCTTTGATGTCATCCCCAGTATGAGCTGGTGTCCCTCTGGTGTGCAATACTCTGCTGCCCTGAGTGCTGACTTTAATTACAGAAGGTACAGTATTTTTACATGTCCAACTATCACATGGGGAAACATAAAATAAGGCATCTGGGCTTTTTGCTTGGAGCTGGCTTCTGTGTGGCTAGAATGCATATGGATACCCTGCTTTGTCTGTGAGTGTTCTGTTGCCTCTGCTGTGGGCATCACTAACTCAGTTGAAGGGGTGCTGGCTGCCTAGGAGTTGGATGATGTACCAGGGTGTGCATCATGTTTGTCTCGAGTGGCTGTAGATTTGGTGTTTTCTTCACAGACTTGTCTCCGTGGTATGGTAGACTGCACCACACTTTGTTTTGGTCTACTGTAATTCCTAGGGATTCCTAGCTCCGGAGGAAAACAATGAGAGAAGTAAGGCAGTATATAAGATGCACTGATTTTTGTTATGCTTCCGAATCCACCAGTCTCTTTAAATTCCAAATTCAGAGACTCCTCATCATTTCATATTCTTCTCTCAGCTAAGCAGCCAGACTTAATTACTGAAACATTTTCAGGATTAAGTTTTGCGGTAAGCATAGATCTGGTTTTCTCAGGCTTTTCAAATAATTCATAATACAAAACTAAATTTGTTCTTCACTCAGCCTCTCTTTTTTCTCCTTAATATTGAAAATGAGTTTTACAGAGACATTTACTGGTAGTTGGGCATGATTTCTATTGTTGTACTGAAGTAGGAAAACAAATCCATTGTTTAATTTGCCCATTGGAGAAAACATACACATGGTTTCAGTTCATAAGTAATTTGTGAAACAAAAAAAGGCAAATATAAACAGCTGTGGACTGCTATGTATGAACTTAATTGTATCAATTAACTGTACAGTTTTCCCTGAGCTCAAGTAACTAAATAGCTTCAGTGTACCTTCACCTACAGTTCCAGCTGGTTATTAACTGAGGACATGGTCAGCTACAACTATATTTTGAGATCTTGCTTATTTTTCTTAAAGTTTCCACTACAGTTATAACTGATGTGAATTATTCTATTAGCAGTCTAAAGGGGGATAGATTAATAACCCCTCTCTCTAGCCTCCTGCTTACAGAAAATGCCTTCCACTCTGTGAACCACAGAATCTTTATCCCATGAATCCCATTTAAAACACCAAATCCTTTTTGCTTTTTTTCCCCTTTACCAATACCAAGACAAAAAAAAATTAAAACTCTTAGACTTATTAGCTTTTCAGCTTTTGTTTTTTAAAGTATTATGTGTGCAACTAACAATTCTCAGGAAGCCTGTTAGCAGTTGTCTGGACAGGTGTGCACAGATGTTAACGCTAATGAGTAAAACTTGGGTTTTCTGGAATGGAAGCATATCTATAAAGTTCCACTTAATGGAGACAAGGGTAAGTCACCTGGTTTGTCTTCTGAAAGTTTTTAAGCTCATGTTTTCTCTGTGACATTTAATTTTTTGGCATTAGCAGAGTTAGATTCTGGCAAAGATTAATTGCATCAGATCAAGGAAAAACACATATATAAAAGATCAATAAGATACATATGGTCTGTCCCTACGGTATATTGAAGAAAATCTGAGAAAATGATTTTTAGCTGATAAAACATTTGGATACGTTGAATGAGATAAGAAAATCTAGGTGTATTATTCTTTCTCAGCATTCCAAGACCTGTGGGGGAAAGGTAGGTGGTACTTATTTGTGCTGTGTCCTCATAGACAGTTTTTCTAGCTGACATGGAAAATATATGAGCAAGGGAGATACAACTAAAGGGATATTTTATCCTCCCTTTCTGAGACTAAGAAGTAGAATGAATTAACTTTTGTGATCTGTGTTCAGTTTCAGTCTAGAAGGCTTGACAGAAGGAGCTGGTATTGGAAACAGGCCAACCTCATCTCTAGAAGTAAACTCTGCAAACACCAAAGAGCTCAGACATCCTTTCGGTGGTGAGGAACAAGGTGACTCTTTGATGTCACTTTCAGAAGAGGATCTGGAGTCAGACCAGAGGGAATGTAGGATGTTTGGTCAGCAGGTAAGGCTGAAATATTGCTAATTTGGAAAAAAATTATTTTATTTCCGAAAGTATGACCACATACCAGGAACATAGAAGGCAAGTCTTCTGTAAGTATAAAGCTAGTACCTGTGATTACTTACCCATTGTGTAATAGGCACAATGTAGCATTAAAGCTAGTTATTACCACTTCATTTAAGAATACCATTAATCCTTATAGATTTAAATATTTTATCAAAGCAAACTTTTTAGGATTAGGAGAGTATCCAGGATATTAAATTGAGTTTCTTCTTATTTGAGGCCTTCGTTTACCACCTCAATAGTAAGAGGAGTCTTGAAGTGTGTTACATATCATTATTAAATTTCCCAATTCTCTAAAACATATCCCAAGTTTTTCCTTCCTAGAAAAAAAATACTTTGTCTTACCACACTGTCCAAAAAATGACTGTTGATTCTCTCTGCTTTGTATCCCTGCCAGAATTCTTGAGAAAACATCTACAGTCCCTGCCTTCTTTTTAAATTTTCACTGCTACTGCTCTCTTGATACTCCTGTCTTGAAGGTCATGGAGTTCCTTGTCTGCCAAATCAAGTGACTTTTTCTTAGGTCTCATGTTTTCCGACGCCTCATTCTCCCTTACCGCTTTTTAACAATCCCTTGGGAAGTTTTAGAGTTGCTAATTTGAATTATATGCTTTTATAGCATCCTACCTTACCCTCAGTCCTCTTTCTTCCACTTGGGCTAGGAGACTTTAGATTAATTTATGAAAGAATTCTGGGATACATCTTAATTCCTCCAAGTAAAACATCTCTAATTTAACAAAAAAGTAAAACATCTGTTTTTGAATAGGTGACTGGATAAAAACCTGATGAAACATTTCTGATTAAACAAACAAAAATGTTGATGCCTGTTCTTTGATTTGGTGACTGGGGTTCGTGTAGAAATTTAATTCTTTATTGTATCCTACCACATAGCAATGACACAACCAAATATATATTTGGCACTGAAAGATTACCTTAGTAATGCATGTATCCCTGTGCTCAGTAATGAATGTATCACTTGTGCTCATGTGAGGCCTGATGAATAAAGAGAATTCAGGCTAATAAAAATCAAATTGAAGACCTGAAAGAATTTTGCCACTTTTTTTTTTTTTCCATTTCTCTTTGGCCTGATACTATAGAAAAAATAAGAATATAGAAAATATGCTTATTGAAGCAAATGATTTATTCAGCCTAATGGTAACAGAAAAAGGAGTCAAAATATAGGAATAGTTCTTTGGTGGTTACTAAGTGCAGCCTTGATAAGGCTAAATAAACCAGAGGAAAATCTGAAAAATAAATTGCATTTCAAGCATATAGAATCCTTTGGAAATCATTTGCAAGACCAGGTAAAATACCAAAATTGTGGGTTTGGGGATGGAATCATAAACTTAGAGCCAATATATCCCTTTGGATTTAGCTCAAGCCCTCCTGTGTGAGCACTTCAAGCCCTTTAAAGGATTTGCCCAAGGTCACAGAACTGGCTATTAGCTGATTAGAGTAAAGCTCTGAGTTCCTGGCTGTTAGTCTAGCTACATCTTTTCATGTCTTTGAGGTAGCTCAGTTTTAATTTTAATGTTATTTATGTGATACCTTTTCTGACACTGATATTTCTAGGATTTTGACAGGATGACCTTGTCTTTTAATAAATGATGTTCATTTCTATTGATGTCTTTCTAAAATGGACTTTATGATTTAGTCTTTCTAGATAAAGTTGTTGACATTTTGCTGCCCTGTATAGTGCTTGTCCTTCCCATTACTCTCTGCTCACCCACAGTTTTTCACCTTAGAGTGGGTATTTGAGCTGCTTGTGTCTCTCTGATCTGGACAAGTCTCCTGCAGCCAACTCCCTGTTGAAAGTCTCTGCCTTTCACTGAGGTCATTTTTCAGACCTCACAGTTGTATTTGAAACATAGCAACTGTTTGCCTCAGATTCCATGGTTACACATGGAACTAGCTCTAAATAATTAGATGTGTTTGGCCCAGCTGAGTTGAGTTCATGCTAGTAACAGATTTTCAGTGCTTTCCTTTCAGCGTGTGAGCCATAAGGAGGCAGATTTCATCCTGCTGTGAAGGGGAGGGATTAATGATGATTAAAATTGGTTAACAGTTAGAATGGGCTTTCTCAAAACAAAAGGGGAGTGTGCAAATTTCACCAGTGTACAAATTTCAGTCACCCTCATGTTCATGTAAAATCAGCCTACTCTTAGAAAAGTAAATGAGAGAGATTAGGCTTTTTTCTAGATGCACTGCTGTTTTGCTTGTGATCTTTTAACTGTGTCTCAGTTTACAACTCTTTAAAATCAGAGTAATATAAGGGATAAGTAGATTTCAAAGAACAAGTACTATATGAAGTTTGATCTTTTGGTGGGGGGGCAGCTGGCTGGTATGGGGATTTGAACCTTGGTGCTTGGTGTTATCAGCACCACTACTTTAACCAAGTGAGCTAACTGGCCAGCCCTTGTAGTTTGATATTTCCAGTGAAATTATTTTTATCTGATTATGCGTCCAACAGATATTTTTTGAGCACTTACTAAGTTTGAAACACTGTTAGATGCTGTGAGAGATACAAAACCACTGTAAAGGATATGTATTCTACTTAGCCCCATTTTACAGATGAGAAAACTAAGTCCCAGAAAGGCTAAGTAACTTTTCTGAAGTTGAACAGCTGTTAAGTGGCAGGAGCAGATTTGAAACCAAGTCTGTCTGACTACAGAGCCTGTGATCTTAACCCCTTCTACACTGCCTTGTTCCCCAGGTTGTGTCTGAATGTAAAGTTTGTGATTATCTACAAATATGAGAACATGATAAAAATAAAAAATAAAGGGAAAAAAATAAAAAGAAAAAAGATTTTTAAAAATGCAAATATAAGTTTATATACTTAGAGCCTGTTCTTCACTTTCTTATTTCACAGACATGTCACAGATCTAAGCAGCAGAGATTTAATTACTGTACATCAGCCATTTCTTCTCCCTTGACTAAGTCCATCTCATTAATGACAATCAGCCATCCTGCATTGGACAGTGAGTATACTTTTTAAAAAATTAACTGTGTTACATCTTAAACATTTTTCCTATCTTTTTCTCACTTTAAGGCCCTGTAACATTACCTCCCAAAATTTGCCTGCTTTTCTCTCTGAATGAATGGCTCAGCACTTAAATAGAAAAAGTAGCATAGAATTCAGCTTTGGGATCTTCCTTCTTGTGCTTCCTAAAAATCTCCTTAATAGATTAAATTCATTATATTCTTGGGTGAAAACCTGACACACATTTTTTTGAAACTTTCTATTTTGAAATAATTTCAGACTTGAAAAATAGTTGCAAATAACCTTCATTGGGCAAAACAAAAAAAAAAAGTTGCAAAAATAGTATAAAGAATTCCCATGTGTTCTTCACCTGGAGTTCCCCAAATGTTATTATAGTACTTGTTTCGTCAGCCTCTCTCCTTCTCTTTTTCATTATCCTTAAAGTTCTTTTCTGAAACACTTGAGAAAGTAAGTTATAGACATAATTTTTTTAACCTCCAAATACTTTAGTGTATATTTCCTGAAAACAAAGATATTTTCTTATAGTACCACAGTACAGTTATCCAAATCAGGAAGTTAATACTAATAAATTTCTGTTATCTAATATCTAGACCTTATTCAAATTTCAGATTTTCTTACCTATTTCTGGACCCAAGATCTAATCCAGGATCATGCACTGAATTAAGTTGTCATGTCTCTTCAGTCTCCTTTAATTTGGAAGTGTTCCTTAGTTGATCTTTGTTTTTCATGAGCTTGACAGTAGGGAAACCTAGCAAAGTAACTGGCCTGAGCTCTTCAAAAATGTCAAGCTGTTGAAGGACAAAGAAAAACTGAGATAAGTTTTTAATTAGTTAAACAAGTGCAAAGAAGATTACATCTAAAAGTGATTAATGGAACTTTATGCAGATTTAGATCAATTGGCTATGAAAGTTATGTAGAGATGTTGTGACATTCATACGCACAATGCATTTGCAAATAAAAGATGGTCAAAAACATATTTGAATTGGATACATGTTGTTTGCCACAGAAAAGCAAATTGTTCTTTGAGATAACCTATTTTTATTGGTATTATTTTTTGAATATTGATTTTTTTATGAGTAATTGCCATGTGAGATCTTGCTGTAAAGATTAAATTCTCATCAAAGAGGGAGTGACAAATTATGTTCTTTACTGAAAGACTGTGTATTTGGTTTTGCTGCTGTTTCTTCATTGCCCCCTGTACAACTCAATTGAAAAGAGTTGGAGACAGAAGTAACTGCCCTGTATTGTTGGGTTGTTCTGTCTCACTGCATGACTTACTGGAAGCCTAATCTTTTTAATTTCCACAGCGGATTTAAGACATGATGGATGATTCTGTTAACTTTGTCCTCGTTTTCATATGGCTAACATTTCAAATACAAATCTGGCCCGTTTGACAAAAGGTGCCTAATGATAACTTATTCTCAAAGATATAGCTATAACCTTATAGAACTGTGACAGAAATAGCTTTTGCTGTCTTTGTTTGTTTTGGTTTTATTTTGATTTGGCTTTGGGTTAGAGGTTTTTTTTTATAGAATGGAAATTATAACTAAGTAGTTTATAGTGGATTTGATGAGCCAGGGTGCTAGAGCTCAATAGCCAAAGAAGGACAGGAAAGCACTCTGAGTGAGACATTTCAGCTTCCGTGACTAGCATGCATTTGTGCCATAGTGGTACTCTTCTATAGCAACAGATATCCAGTACAAATAGAATGTGTCCCATGGAGAGATCTTTTTCCTATATTATGTGACACACTCTCTTTCTTTGTAGATGAAACACTTCATTATTTTTCTTCCCTCCAAAAACATGATGGTGTTTAACTGTGTTTTCAGTTGCTACCCAAACACTATAAATAATGGGGCTAACTCAAAGAAAAAACTGTCCTGGAGCTTCTGGCACACAGAGTTTTTCTTCCTGTGCTGGGAAATTTTCTGCTTAGCTCACTAAGGGGACCTGAAATCAGTAGTAGACTGCTGTCAAGAGTAGAGCTTTGAGCAAGAGTTTAATCCTTTTATCCAAATATAATACCCTCATTCTGATTTGTAATGCACATTTTGTGCAGGTTTGAATGATAACTAGCCCCACATACTTCCCAAAGTTAACATATACTGCAATTGGAGGACTACTCGGCTTTAATGTCACTATTTCTCTTTAGTTCCTCCCCATATGCAATTAAGTTAATCTCCCAACTGTGTTTCTTATTCTGCTCTAGAAACATGGTAAGTCCTTTTGGAAATGTTAAACTTCTGACTGTTGAAGAAAAGGCTATAAAACTTGTTTTAAAGTCTGTGTGGTATGCCTTAAGCATCAGGATAACTGAATATTTTGTAATTTGCCACAGACTCAAATCTCCAATTCCAAATCGCTTAAATACACTGCATAATTCATCTTTGGTCATGGTCTTCTTGGCTGAAAGTGTCATAATTAAAATCTACAAAAAGTGGTTTTAAAGCCTGAAGTGTTTGGTACCCTTCAAATATTTTAACTAATATTTTATTTTAAGCACTACTTAATGTCTGTGTGACTTTGGAGTTTGTTACTGAAACTCTTTGCCTCAATGACTTCAACTGTTAAATGGGAATAGTAAGTGATACGGGTTATATGTGAATTTATTTTAAGTCCTTAGTGTATTTCCTATCGTATAATAAACATTTGTATCGTTAAGGAGTGTTGTAAGTTCACAGTGACCAAAACAGTGCTAGGATCCCTTTTTTTCTCTGACTATAGTTTAAGCAATGTTAAAGAAACTAGAACATTATTCCTCACTTTCTTGCAAGGGGCTGTGTCTCATGAGCATGCTTGTTTAGGAACAAAATGCTTTCTAAAATCATCTTTATCACACTGCTTTCTAGCTTTTACCTGTGCTCTGCCTTCTTCCTTCTAAATAAATGACTAGCTGTGTCTACTACAGTCTTTCATAGCTGCTAACATTTGAACATTTCTGAAGATATATGTCCTCTGAGCTGTTGTCTGGAATGCCTTGTGGGGTCATTCATTAGACTGAAAAAACAGACTTATAAGCTGGGATCTGTTTCAAAAATTCATTGCTATAGAGGAAAATACTGAGTAGATAGGTGACTAGAATATTTCTGTATCATTTTCTGGTATGGAAAGTAGACGAAGCAGCTTACTTAGGGACCACAAAGGGTGGGAAAGCTGTGGCATCTTCTGTCTTGGTTTTGCTGTCTTGGTGGGGGAACATGATGAATGCATCTTGCCAGCTCATTTTTTAGGGAATCACACAGCACAGGCACTGGCTCTGCTGTGAGCATAGTCCCTGGGTGGACCGCCCTGAGAGAAGCTGTTCCAGGAAATGTGTTCACAATATTTCTCCTTCTTGCATCAGAGAAGATTGCGTGGGGCCTTTGTCTTCCAGCGTGTTGGGAAACTTAAGATGGTTTCTGGATAGAACTTAAGAATAAATTTCATTTTTGCATATACGGAATAATCCAGTTATTACAGATGATCTTTTTCCAAGGTTGTATTTTTAAACATTTCATTGCTCCTGCCCAAAAGATCCTTTAGACTTTAGTAAAGAAACTGCTTGATTGTGTCCCTGGATGAACTCTTAAGCACATTAGTGGTGATTATGTTAAAAGAGGAATTGTACCCATAAAATGTCTAAAAACTTCGTATGCTTCTTAAAAAGATTTCATTTTTTTCTTCATTTTGCATTGTTTGTTATCACAAAGAAGGGTGTTCACAAATGGCCCTTGCCCTTGGGGTCATTCTTATACCTTCACTCATTGTATGTAAGTTTGCCAAGTTTCTTATGTATGTTTTGATGGGAGCACTAGCTTGTAATTGCATAGCTTGCATTCGACTATGAAAGTTAAGTCTGTCTTGAGAGCCAAACTGTCGCATTTATATATAATGGGTACCAGATCTAAAAAGATAAATGATCCATGTAATCAAAGATCAGGATGGGCCTCTGGAAAGTTAGGCATCAGTGCTCATGAGGATGTTTTATCTCTATTTTCTGTGCTTATTCTCTCACTTTCTGTGGACAGTGGGATGGGAATTTATTGAAATATGTATTAGCATAGTTCTGTATGGAGAAGACAGCATTGACAAACATGTCAGAAAGAACAAAAATTCAGTAAGACAGAATTTCTTGATCTTTTCAGAATTTTACTGGGGATTCTAAAAGCATTATTCTGAGTTTTTTAAAAATGATAAACACATTACTGTATAAATTTGGTTAAATTGTAATGCTGGAAAACATTCATATTCATTAAGTGCATTATAAAATCGAATCTCTTTGTTACCAGAACATCTCCTTTCCTTTTATGTTGGAGATTTCCATATAATGTCAAGGATACTCTAGATATTTGTGTAAATAAGGTTTTTCCTTATGATCTATAACTTTGTAACACAGGAAGGGGATATTCTTATATTCTGGTAATAAGGCAATGCATTTGCATTTTCTAAATTTGCTTCACATTTGGAAATACATTAGAATACACATTAGAAATGGCATCTTACTTTTATAAAAGACTGTCACTGCCTGAAAAGCCAGTGTACATGTATTTGTGCCAACATTTTTGTGATCTCTGTTACTTGCAGTGGTTGCAGACAGTAAACTAAACATTCTGACATTATTTAGCATTTATAAGGGTTAGGGAATGGCTTTCATATCGGGTAGGTATGGGACTTTTCCTCTCATTTTATTTGGGACATTTGGGTTCCAGAAAACTTGATAAAGGGAAATTCATTTATTAATTAGTTTGTTTATCCAGTAAATATTTGAGTACCTACTCTTTGCTATGCACCGAGCTAGATTGTGGTGCAGTAGGGGTGAATTTACCAGTATGGTTCCTTTCCTCACCACATTTACAGCCTGCATGCAAGAGGACAAGTGAATCAAATAGAAAATGGTCAATGCAGTAACTGAAAGAAACATTCAGTAGCAAAGTGTCAGATTTAAGGGGTCAGAGAAGACTTACTGAGAAGAAGTAATATTAAAATTTAGACTAGAAGGAAACTAGGAATTATTAGCTGGATGAGTTAGTATGTGGAAAGCAAGACTGGGTTCCTTGCCTGAGGACAGTAGAGTCATTTAAGCTGATTTAATTAATTAATTAAAACACTTCAGGCTAACCACATCAAAAAATGTATTGGAGAGGAGAGGCTGGTGGAGATCAGTAGAAGGCTTTTACAAGGTTCAAATAACAGTAGATGGTGTCATGAACCAGGACCTAGAGCAGTGGCAGTAGGGGAGTAGTTGAGGTTGGAAGAGATCTAGAAGACAAAATCAACAGTCCTGAGTGAGATGTGATTCAAGGAGGGCACCCAGGTTTCTATTTTGAATAATTAGTTAGGAGTACAGAAGGAAGAGCAGGTCTGTAGGAAAAGATAAACTAACTTCTATACTCCTGGAGTTTCAACTGCCACAGGTGGACAGTGAGATGAATGAAGCTAGAGCTCAAAGGAGAGATCTGGCTTGAGTCACCAGTACATTGTATGTCTGTTAAGAGGTGGGAATGAACAGGAGATTTGGGGTGAGGGAGAAGACAGCCAAATACAGAATCCTGAGGAACACCACTACTAGATGTTTTCATTATAATTTTCTCCTTGTTTTCATAATTTAACAAGAACATATTTGTTAGGTGAATTTTTTAAAAACTGAATTAGAATTCTTCATATTCAGAAATGAAAATGAAAATAAATTACATTGTTTGCTTAGCCTTTGCTGGGACCACATAGGGCAGTGACATTATTATTTTCCACATGAGTTTGTGCCTTTATTTTGTCCTGACATAATCTGTGCATGCTCTAATGTTTTCTGTTAACCCACTTCTCAGCTCAGCAGCAGATGCAGCCAGCAAGGCGGATCTCCTTCTCCATCAACATCTCTCCGCTCCTCCTTAAGTCTAAAACTCTCTTTTCTCTTGGCTCTTCTTATTCCAGTGATGAGGAGGAGGAGATGCATAGTAAGTAAGCAACTTTGGTGTCCCCAGGCTGTTTTCCAGGGTCTGACAAGCTGTGAAAATGCTGTAGGCTTGGTACTAAGAAATTGTTGGGGACTTTTGTTCCCTTGCATGCCATCTTTTATAAATCGTATGTTTTATAAATCATCTTTTATAAATTATATTTGGCTTTGCAAATTGATTTGGATAAAACATTTTTTGTCCTCAGTGCACTACCAACACTGATCTGATGGCCTCCTGATTCCAGGGCACAAGGTGTATCTTTCCAGAACACAGATACCCTCAAAGGCTTAAGAGTTGTGTTCCCATCCCACTTTGTACCATTTGTAACACTGAGTACTAATTTCACAAAACTTTCTGTTTGACAGTGTAAATTTTACTTTTCTTGTTTTGTTTTTCTTTCTCATGGGACAGATATCTAGATGTCCGTCTGTGGTATTTTAAAGATAATGTTAAACTTTTTTTTCTTCTCCTTTTTAGACCATTTCTTTAAAAATATCTTTCCTTTGAGATTGGACCCTATACGTTAGGGGGTGGGAGTTACATATTTATTTCTCTCCTACTTTCTCTCCTTTGGAACTTTTATTTTATCTTATTTTTAGGCCTTTCAATAGCTGTAGGTTTCAGATGAATACCTTCTTACTTGATAATACCTAGTTTAAAAATTTTACAAGGTTTCAGTTTGAGTAAACTTAGAAAGGAAATGAATTTCCTCTTCATGAAAATCACTGTCTTCGATTGTGCAAGATTTCTAGAATTTCTAGATTGCTATTTTTAATGGAAAAACCATTTCTAATATGAGGTTAAATAATGAATTCTTTTATGTTGTATAACTAATATCATGAGTCTCAAGCGTTTACAATATCCATCTGATTGACTACCCTCGTTCCTTCCCAGTTGTTGACCCTTAGTTTAAGTCTTGCTCAGGCTGGCATTTTTGCATTGTTTTTAAAGGGAAGTGCCTTAGGCACAGTAACACAGTTTAGTTAATTTGGTTTTAAGGGAAGTCCTTATTAGCGTTAGGGAAGACGTTTGACAAATAGATGCACAAGATATTCAGATTATACCAGTTGTAATAGGAGAAAAATTGTGAAAACCCACTTCAACTTTTAGTGTTCAGAAATTCACAAAGCTGTTTCATCATAAAGTATTTGTAATATGCTGGGAAATAGGCAAGTCAGCATGGAAAAATAAACCAAAGTTTCAGTAGTATTTCTTCTACCCCTAACATAGGTTTAATCCCGTAACAACACTGGTCACTCAGTTATTCCAACATGATGGAATCCTAGAAGTATAGAAGCTTGAAGAAACTTTTGAATCAAATATCCAACATTTCTCAAAATGTATTCCTTAAACTCAAAAATATTAGAAAAAATTATGTGTGTAGAATGTGTGGGGGAGGGGGCGGGGAGAATGCAGAAGAAAAAGAAGGGATTGGTTTATGGCCAAATAAATTTAGGAAACTCTGGCTTAAGCAGGGTTAGAATGCTAATGTGTGTACATTGTGAATTTCCAAGGCAGTGTTCAGTATACTGTGTTTCCCAAATTTATTAACTAGGAGACCACAATATGTGCAGGACTATATGTAACATTTTGAGACTAGTGTTCAATGGAGTACACTTTGAAAAATATCCACCATGTTCATTCGGTAGTTCCAACCTGAAGTCTCTGGATGCAGTATAATAGTATAATAGGTCTGGAGGTTATTTCATGCCTTAAAAAAAAAAAAAAAAAAAAAACTACTTGAAATATGTTATTTACCTGTAATAATACTTTATGGGTTAACTTTAATGGCAAGTTTTTTTTCTTTTTTCTATAATTCTGTCATGGATGCATATTAGTTGTTTCATATTCTTAAATGCTCTGAGAACTTGACGGCACTTTAAGACTTTCAGAGACATTGGTGGATTAGTCACTGTTTTCAGTACCACATCTAAGAGGTTGTAATAATTGAACTAAAATTTTTCAGTAGTGAGAAAGTTGGAAGTCCTTACAGAAGCCATAGATTCTTCCAGTACTCATCACGTGCTTGTTCAGTTTTAATTTATTCCACCGAAATCTACTGGGAGCTTTTTCCTGGCCAGGCTATGTGTTGGTTGCTGTTTTTCTGCATTATGAATTTTATTTTTATTTTGTTTATATTGCTAGGGTGGTAACTTGCTAGGTAATTGCTTAAGTGTATAACAGAATCCTGGTGGCCTGAAAGAATTTAATGCTGCCTATATCATTGAAGCCTCCTTGATGGAAAAAATTTTAAAGCCATTGATTTAAACCACCCTCTTGATTTTTTTTTTTTTTTTTAAGTAAACTAGGAGATCATGAAGTTAAAATGCTGATAGTTTCACATCTAGGTCATGCAGAAGTGAGGGATAGATCCCAGGTATCCTTATTCTTCCTCTGCTGATCTTTCCCTCTCACCTGGCTCCTGTTACCATGCGTCATAAGTGAGAAAGAAGAACCCCAAATAGGGAAAAGGAAAAGGTATAGAAGATAATCTTCTGAAGACTTAGAATTTGTTTTGAAGTTTCTTATGCATTATTCCTACCTGTTGGCTATTAAAATTACTTAGTATTAAGTATAATTTTGCATTTCTATTCAGAATCCAGCACAGTTTGGGAATTTAAGAGTTTCAAATGCTGGTAATCTTGTTGTGGAACATCTTTATGTCTCCATCAGATTAAAGTTTTATTCACAGTAATGTCATAGATCCTTGAAAGCAACCTCAAGGAGAAAGGGTGTGTTTTATACACATTATAACAATAGTTATACTGAGCAACCTTTTGTCTACCTGGAATATACATGGAAAGCATTTCTATACCTGATCTCCTAAAAATCAAAAACCATTTATCATTGTGTAATTGAGGCCTTGCTCTCATCTAAGTCCTCAGGAGCTCCAACTTTATTAACATGTGATAGATCAACATAATGATAGTGTTTTTTCTATTTTTTCCTACTTACTGTCATGCTGTCTACTTAGTAAAAGGCGAAAGATTTATGCGATCTGAAGAGAAACCAGAGTATCATGCTGTCTACTTAGTCTTAGACTTGTAATGACCTGCTTCAGTTTATGATCCAATAGTTATGGAACGAGGAAGAATGCATCTGTCCCATTTATTTTATCACTATCACTGTGGTTAAGGGACCTTACCATCTGTTTTATCTCCCTGATTTCACAGATGAGGAAGTGAAATCCAGAGGTCTTATTCCAAATTAGTAACAGGGCCATGACTTTATAAGCCAACTCTGATGCTCTTTCCTATTCACTAATCTATTTCCAGGAATTCTTAGGAAAATATCAGAAATACGTTAGATAATTTTTTTAGTATAGAAATATGTGAAAGCAGGATTAATAGTGACAGAATATCACATTTAATTTTCTATTTTATATTCTTTCTATGACATCATCCCAGAAAGATGGCTTGTGGATGCTGAACATTGATAAGAACAGTATTTAAACATGCTTCACGTGTGTTTAAGCATTTAAAAAAATGTTAATTTGGGGCTTTTTCAGTTACTTGAATCCTGGATTAAACTTATTTTTTCCATGGGAAATTCACTCCATATCGCTATCCATTTCCAGTTCTAATTTGAGGGTTTCAACTTTAATTTTTCCTTCTTCCAAACCTTTAGAAGGGAAAGGTACCATGCACTGTCAAATGTTCTTCCTGCTTTAGCTGTGTCATTGTACAATTTTTAATAATTTACCTGTCATGAGGATTAAATTCTTTTGTTCTAACTTTTCCTCTGCCTTTTTTGTTTTCTAGGTTCTCGGCCTTTCCATAGCACCAGTGCTAATCTGACTGAAAGGTACTATATACATTTGTTTTGTTCCTCCTTTTCCCAAAATGAAATGAAGGGAGTCCAAAATATCTTATGACATTTATTTAAGTAAACCACGTGAATTGAGCTCATTGGGTTCTTACTTCCTTGAGTGATAAATTTGGAATGATTAGAAGTGGTTTTGTAATGAAGGCTGTATCTTTTAAAGTTAATATCTTCAATAGTTTCTACTTTTATTTATTTATTTATTTATTTTTACTTTTTTTTTGAAGATGACCGGTAAGGGGATCTTAAGCCTTGACTTGGTGTTGTCAGCACCATGCTCACCCAGTGAGCAAACCGGCCATCCCTATATGGGATCCGAACCCGTGACCTTGGTGTTATTAGCACCACACTCTCCCGAGTGAGCCACAGGCTGGCCCCCCTACTTTTATTTTTTACACTGTCCTCCTGATAAGGATTATTGTTTGTATTCATTCACATGAGGGTACACTATATTTGACTTTAGGAACTCATGCATGCTTTGCTTATGGGTATTTTTAATTTCTAAGTCTAATAACATTTTGTTTCATAATTAGTATATATACATATGTTCATGTAGTTACCTTCTTAGCCATTTAAACTTTAAAGCTATTTTCTTCTGTGTACATGTGTATGGATTTGTCCAAGTAAATGAATTTTTACTTGAAAGCAGGCAAAGTATTTTTGT
This sequence comes from Cynocephalus volans, assembly GCF_027409185.1. Lineage (NCBI taxonomy): Eukaryota > Metazoa > Chordata > Mammalia > Dermoptera > Cynocephalidae > Cynocephalus > Cynocephalus volans. Next base: position 52,419,726 of record NC_084462.1, read on the forward strand.
TCTTGATTCGTTGTTTATTTTTTTATATTTCTCTTTTCATGCTTATGAAATTAAATAACATAATTCAAGCATGATTGGTGTTCTGATTGTTGCCCTGCCTTTTTTTTAAGTTGCCCTCCTTTTCACAAAGGCAGCATCCGTTTTGACTTAGTGGTACAGAACCCTCTCAATGAGTGCTTCTCTTTGTGCTGCTTTCATATCTTATCCATTCTTTCTTCTTTCTAGAGCAGTGGTACTCATACCATTTCCCCATTATCTTATGAACAGACTGCTTTGTTTCGCAAACAACACATATATATAAATAGACTTCACCTGTTGAGGAGGACCCCATATGGTTCTGCTTTTGTCTGCCCTCCCCCAAGAGGCCCTGGAGGTGAACATAACTATTCTGTGGGAAATTTCTAAAATAACTTTTCTAGAACACCTAAGTAAAGTAGAATTAATGAATGTCATTTCTATATAATGGATTATTTATTCTAGTGACCAGCATTCTTTAAGAAAAATCAACCATTGTAAATTTCATAAGGTCAAAATGTGTTCATCTTGTGGATGGACTTAGATTTTATGTAGGCTTCCTGAGCAAGTAGACCAGTTAATCTGGATCTTTGTTAAACTGCTGAAATGTATCTTTCTACCTTAATTCCGCCTGCTATTCAGTATATTCCCTCCTAAAATTGTACGTGACTGCATGGCCCAGTTCACAGTCTTGATTGTACAGTGTGCCAAAAGGCTAGAAAAGATTTGTCATCTCTCCTATTTAGGAACTTGGATATGTAGTCAGTTCTAAGATTCCTTGGTTTGCAACCCTTGTTAACAAGTACCCAATCATTCCATTATATATCTGATTTCCTTTCAAGCATGTGTTTGTTGCAAAGAAGTTTATAGATTGAGTTTCTATTTTAGATTAAGAAATTGAAGGTAAGTGAATAATTGATGGGCTCTTTTTAACATCAGATTACTGAAAATCCATAATTACAACATTAATGATGACATAAGATGTAAGGTTTTGGCAACAGAATATTGGTGGTGTGGCATACACCTCTTGGATGTTATTGCATAAAACTATTCAACAGTCTCTGTCCACCTTTTATCCTGCTTTTCCATTTAACCTCTGTCCTTTAAAAAGTCAATCTTCTTGTTTTTTATTTAGTATAACAGAGGAGAACTGTAATTGTCCGCCACAAAGCCCTTCCAAGAAAGATTTTGAAGGGAAGAGTGGAACAAAAGTCAGTCGTACATTCAGCTACATTAAGAATAAAATGTCCAGCAGTAAGAAGAGCAAAGTAAGTATTGTCATGAACATTCCTTGTGTGACCACCTCAACTGGTCATGAGTAGGCTCCTGTCACAGCCTGCATACAGCCCAAAACTAATTAAATGATGGGGAAATAAATGGAAATAAGTTCAGTTTAATATATTTAAACATTTTTTATCTATTTATTTTTTACATGCTCATTATAGGAATCTTCAAAAGTAAAGTAAAATAAAAATCACCTGTAATAACTCCACATAGAGATAAGTACTCTTAACATTTTGGTTTGTATATTTCTTATCTTTTTTTTCCCCCAATATATTTTAAGAAGAAAGAAGTTTACTTTCTTACGCTGGTTCTGTTTCAAATTAGTGGGAAAAAAACTTTCTGCCTCTCACTTCCCCTACATTCCATTCACCTATTCTCTGAAATAGCCTAATATTTGAAGAAAAATAACACTAAGAAAAATAGTGACAAGAGGTATTACCACTTACTCAGTTTTAACTCTATGCTAAGTAAAATTTCATGTTATCTCACTTAATCCTTAACCCCATAAGGGAGGTATTTTCTCCCTTTTCTTGGAGTGAGGTAACTTATCTAAAGGTGTGCCCCTAGTGTGGAAAAGAGGTTCAGACCCAGACCCCTTTAGCTTCAGATCCTGTGCTCTCAACTGCAGTGCTTAGATCAGTAAATCAGGTTTAAAATGCAGTGGAAGGATTTTATGCCAAGATCGGGGAATTGAAACTTTTTATGTTTGGGTTTAGAGAGAAGAAAGATTATCCCACTGAAAATTACAAGAACTTTTAAGACTAATTTAATATGAATTCTTAGACCTATTTCTAATTAGAAACATTTGGAGTATATCCTCTTTAGTGCTTAGGAGATTAAATAAAAATATTCAAACTAACATTTTTTATTTGGTAATTTTTCACATGCTTATTATAGGATTCTTCAGAATATAAAAGTAAGAAAATAAAAATAACCTGTAATAACCCCACACAGAGATAACTACTCTTAGTGTTTTTGTTTCTATGTTTCTAATCTTTTTCTTTAATGTACTTTAAAAGGAAGGAATGAAGATAACTTTCTGACACTGATTCTCAGTGCTAAACCAAATCAGTGGGGAAAAAACTTTCTGCCTCCCACTCCCCCTCACTCTAATCACCTACCCACGTACCCTTCAACAAAATTAATTAACTAATTAATTAATTAAAAAATTGAAATCAGTTAAGGAACTCTTGTAAGGAATCACTGTACAAGAGTACTTCAACAAGTTCATGGAAAGATGCATATTACCTTTTAATTCTATTTTTCTACAAACTTTCTGAAGTACCCTCGTATATACATATACATACACACATACAAACGTACTTAGAAGTAAGGGAAACAAACACTGAACTCAAGGATATTGTTAAGAATATTATCATAAAAGTGGAACTGTTTCTCCTCCACAAAACAAAGTGCACCAAGACTCTCAGGCCCTCAAGTGTGCGCATCCTAGCTTTATTTTACAAAGCACAGAGTAGAATGCTTCAAGTCACATAACTTCTTGTGGTCTGACTTCCAGCAAGTAGTAATCATCATTTCATGCTTACTCTTAAACAAAATCTGTTATTAAACAGTACATAGTTTTTTCTTTTTCTTTTTTTTTTTTACTTTTTTAATCTCAAAGGACTGGAGTTAGTTAGGAGGGGAGTGAGGAGAATAGAAGGTGATTTTGTTAGAATGAAATCTGTCATCACTGGCAGAAACTGTTGAAGTATCAGTTGACATCTGGCCTCTGATCATCTCCTTTGTCAAAATGACAACACTTTTAACACTCTTTTGCAGTTGAGATTGGTTCCTCTTTCAGACTTGTCTTGAAGATTTGATCTTTTGGGGCTGTGCTCTGTCTAGCAATGGAACAAAAAATTGCAAATCCATAACCCTATCTAGTTTATTTTCCATTTTCTGGTGTTTAGAGTGTCCCAGTGGCCAAGTATGTTAAGAAGTCACTTTTCACAGTTGTTATTAGCTAACTTTTAAATGAGATTGTTAGGGAATCTCCTATAGAACAGCTTGGCTTTTGTCAATGTAGCAAAAGATAATAAGAAATAGAGGAAACAGTGAAGCAATACGTTTTGTGTGAAGTTACATTAAATACCCTGTGTTAATATGCAGTGCTACATGTATGGTACTGCTGAAGATAAACTTTAGATTACTTTGTAATTTTTGACCAAGGGGATGATGAGAGGCATGAGTTCATCTGAGGGCTGCCATCTACAGTGGAGCTTTACCATACAGAAGTGTTTTATTTTTCCAAACAATAATGCAAAAAATAATGCAAAAATAAATTTAATAAATATTAAATTTTCTTAGCACTATGATGCTAACTCTACTTTTTCTTAACTAGTGAATAATATTACTTCTCCATAATGTTAAAAATTTGAAAGTGCTGTGATAGATATTAACACCAATTTTTCTACAAAAATGATAAATTTTCACTTCTTTTAAACAATTTTAAAAATAGATGCTGTGAGAGACCATCTGATATACTTGTTTTATTAGTCTACTGTACAATGTAGCCATGCCTACTTCTTTTAAAGGGAAAATTTAAGCATTTACTGACTATTATATCAAAATGCCACCTATAATTCTTAGCAAAGTGTCTAAGAGTGGTTTGGAAATTTCTGCTTTCCTTATGCGTGATAGATGTATTTATATGAAAATACCTTATAAGTTACTAACCTAGATATATCATATTCAGTGCATTCAGTGTTGATCTTAAACATTTCTTAAACAATGTTCAGAGGAGCCAAAAGTAAGCCACTAGGCAGCAAATTGTTCACACATTGGGTAACATATTTTGCCTGTAGCACACTGGTTTTATATACCTAAATTTAAGAAATTGAGTTGCTGATTCTTCACGTGTCCTTTTGAGAATTATCAATATCTGGCATAAGGTATTAGACACTGTACTGAATGTTTTTGTGAAGGAGGTGCTAAACAGGAAGCGTAACAGGAAGACTGGAAGTTTCTGCTTTTGTCTTAGTAACTTTGACAGATAGAACTGTTTCCTGCTAAGTAAGTTTGCTTGTTAAAGAGTATTTAAACACTCATATGCATAATATTCAACTTAGTAAAGAGAGTGGAGTGACCCTTTTAAAACCATTCTCTCACACTGGTTTTCTTTTTTCTACTAAGTTTTCCTCTTTGCAACAACTAGAAGATGGTTAGAAATGTTTTAGATAAATTATTAATCTAATTTGAAGTAGGTATTTTGGTGCACAACGGTTAAATTCCTGCACACCTGCTAATACACTACAGCTCCAACTCTTAGTTCTTGTGCTCTCTGTAAAAAAAAAAAAAAAAAAAAAAAAAAAAAAAAAAAGCTATACCCATCAGCCTTTCAAAGGTGCCTGCTACAGTAGGGTAGTGCTTGCAGAGGCATAAGTCAATGTTAAATATAATTTTCTGTCTCATTCCTTCTTTGATTAAAGATCTACAACATGACAGTTGTTTAATCACATCATGTTTTCACAGTTGTCTAGAGTGTCTCTGATTTTTTAAAAATTGTGGTTACTTGTCTAAAAGTAGGTCTAGAAAAATAAAAAATCATTTTCTTTCATAGTATCCTAGTGTAGTTGTTACCTTCATCTTTCCCTTCTAAATACTGTTAGCTTCTGTTTCTCCAGCACAGTTACAGCATTTTGGCAGTTTAACATGAAAAAGTCAAACTTCAGAAAACAACTAGTCACCCCTTTACCACAGACAACTTCACTAAAAAGTTTTCTTATGAAACTCATTGCTTTTTATAAAATGAGGAGTCTGTTTTAAATAGATGAATTCCTTAACGAAATTTCTAGTATTAAAAACTTGACTTTCATCCTTGCCGGATTTCCCATATTGCAAATTGAGCACTATCCACACACATTGTATTTTGGGAAATTAGTTTTGTTTCCTTTCCTATGTCCTTTGTAACTAGGGTGGTTGACTTTACCTGCAGCATTCAAATAGTTAAGATTGTCTGAAGGAAACAAGCAGCCTCAGCCCTCCCTCCTTCCCTTTCTCAACCAGTCTCTGGCTTCCTCTTACTGTTTGGCTAATGGCAGCTCAAAGCAGCTGAGCTTTGCCTTGGCGGCATGAGCCCCTCCTTCCGTGAGAGCACATTTCCTGGCATGGGGGTCGAATCATGTCGGTAAAATGGGGTCGGTTTCATGAAGTACCCCTCATAACAGTGGGATTCATGGGATCAAAACATGGGGAGGTAAGAGCCTGACTTCTTTAAAGCACTAATTTCTAATAAGTACAGAAGGAGACAGTAGAGTTTATCATTTTGTTTTGTTTTTATCGTTGGAAGAACTAGTTTGGATTATTGCAAAGGATGAGAAAAATATTATTTATTCACATTCAAACAGCTTTGCCAGACTTGTGAGAATAAGCTCGTTGCCAGATTTTGCTGAACTATTGGAGCATGCATTAGCTTTCTTGAGCAAAAAATCAGATGCTTTTCAGTTTGACATTTTATGCATGGAGAAGCCTTTAGCAAAATTTAGTTAAAGAAATTATTTGAAAAAACTCAAATTTTGTTATTGATTTTTATTAGAGTTTTATGTATTTAGCAGTAGCTAATGTTCACTCAGAACAATTTCCTGTTTTGTAAAGTGAAGTCGTTTGTTTTTTCTCCCTTCCTCTCTTGTTTTTTATAGTTTGAAAGTGTAGCAGTTCACCTCTTAGACTTCCGTTACATGTATTCTACTAACACAGGACTTCACATGAATCATAGTTTTAGCAAATATTTGCCATTTCAATATAGTAGATGGCTTCTGAACAGAAAATCATAAGACCTGGGTTCTAATTTTGACTGTGCTGATCATTTGCTGAGTGCCCTTTGGCAAGTCAGTGGACCTCTCCAGCCCTTGGCAGTATAGTCTAGTAAATGAGAGCTGAGCTTTAGAGTCAGCCAGATCTGAATTTTAATTCCATCCTGGGCAAATATTGGTATGTGGCCTCAAATACATTATTAAACATCTCTAATTCTCAATCTCTTCAAATGTAAAATGGAGATAGTAACTAGTTCTTAATTCATTAGGCTGTTGTGAAAATACATGTAAGTTGTTTATTACAGTGCTTGGCACATATTAACTTCAGGATTTTAGCTGTTATTTATTATCTTTATCCTCTTAATTGTAAAATGGGAAACATAATGCCCACCCAGCCCACTTCAGAATTTTTTAATCAGATGAAGTAATGTAGGAAGAAGGCATTGATTCAAAATATAAGGCATTCTGTAGTTGTTGTGATCACTAATTTTGTGGTACTAGGAATTTTTTTAGATTATAACAATAGGTGTATGGCAATAAGTGAAATTCCTATTTCTGTGAATTGTGGTCCTTTGTAGTCCATTGGGTTCGAAAGGAAATTATTTCATTCATATTGGTTAACCAGCTGAGTGTTCTGCTGAACAATGCTTCTAAAGGACTTTTTATGGAGAGCTTGGTTATATACCCCAGTGGTCCTAGCCAACAAAGGTTAGTGTCCACCTGAAATGTCCCTGACTACTTGAGATATTTTATTAAGGTTCTAGCACTCATCAGTATTTCTTCAAGATTTCAAGGTTTAAATTTCTTTCCATTCCTCTTCACAACTGTATAAGCTTTTATAACAACTCCTCTAGATTGAGGCTTGAAGTCATATGAAAGTCCTCTGTTTCAGTCAGTCTTTAAAGCATTTCTGACATTCCTGTATTGATCTTGAGGTGACACAGCCAAGGTAGTCTGGTGCTCAGAGCTCCTGACTCCAGTCCCATCCCCACCCCCCCCAACCCAATCTTATCTTTCCTTTACCAGTGTCCACTGAGCTTTGTACCTGGCCCAGTTGTAGTCTGCTTAGTCAGCAGAAAGCTCCTCATGCAGTGGCTGGATGCATAGTAAACATAAGAAATATCCGTTTCCTGTTCCCTCTCTGACAGGTGAGACAAGACCACAGGAAAAGAAGGGAGCTTCGCAAGAGAGATCAGAGAGCAAGTCGTAGGAAGCCTTGTCTCTCTAAACTAGAGACACTCTGCCTACTTTTCCTATCTTCCTGTGCTCCTGGGTCCCAGCTGACTAGGCTGGGACTTACTTTCTCTGGGATCCCATTTTCGTAAAGGAAGTGACTCCTTTTGGTAACTAGCTTGAGAAGACAAACAAGGTGGTTTTGGGAAAATTATTAATGAGGCTTCTTCCTCTCCTCTGTCTCATACCTCCTTTCCACCTTGCTCTGCCCATTGTCGTTTTGCTACTCCCCAATTTCTTTTATCCTCCCGCCTCAAATCAAAATTTCCTTTCCCTCACTGCAAGCAACATATTTCTACATTGGGTTAGGAGAGTAATAAGCTAATGAAGTTCATTGTCAGTGAGTTATGAACATTTATTTTAGTAACTGTTGCTGCTATTTTGTGCTCACTAAGTGTCAGGTACTGTGCAAAAAGCTTCACGTGTATTGTCTCACCAAATACTTTTTGAAAAGCCATATGGGATGGGTTCCTTTGTTATCATTCCCATTTACAAATGAGGAAACAGAGGCTCAGAGAAATAACTTGCCCAAGGTCACACCATTAGTAAGTAGCAGTAATAGAATCAAGATTTGAAACCAGGTCTGACTCCGTTGTTCATATTCTTAGCCAGTGTGTGGTTTTCCACCTTCTCTCATCAGCCTCCTCCCAGTTTGAAAATTAGGCCAAAGTTAACGTCCATAACCTTGAAATTCTAATTAATAAAAACTGAAAATATATATGTAGGGTATATTTAATATTTCTGACTAGAGTAAGAGAGGAAACATCATAGACACCCCCTTGTTTAGGGATGTGCGACTGGGGTGAGAAAGATAGGAGCTTCAGAGTAACTTTTTGAGCACAAATTATCTTTCCTGTCCCTCAAGCTGATCCCAGATTTGCTACCCTCCTTTCTTCTCCCTTCCTAAAGCTGGCCCTAGACTCATTACTTTCTTCCTATGTGGGCTGTGCTGTGGCTAACTGAGGAGACTCCTCCTGCCCCTGTACCAGAAGCTTTTTTCCAGAGTTAGTCCTTGGGCATTGTGTCTATCACTGAATAAGCCACTGCCAGAACTGTTCAACTCATGCAGCTTTCGTATGATTTTTCCTATGTAACTTGTATGTATGCAACTTAAAAAAATTTTGCTCAGAACATTGTTTCTCACTTTTGTCCAAAACCCTCACCCACCACTGTTGACCACATGACAAATGGGTGCCTAGGTAAGGCGAAGGCCTTCCAGTGTTCAACTGACTGTTGATTCTTTTCTTTGTCAGGAAAAGGAAAAAGAGAAAGATAAAATTAAGGAGAAGGAGAAAGATTCTAAAGAGAAGGAGAAAGACAAGAAGACTCTCAATGGGCACACTTTCACTTCCATTCCTGTTGTGGGTCCCATCAGCTGTAGCCAGTGCATGAAGCCTTTCACCAGCAAAGATGCCTACACTTGTGCAAGTAAGAGACACTCCTATTCCTCTTGTAACGTGGAACTGTGGGCTCGGAAGGCTCCTTTCTAGTTTCATGTCCCTCCCACTCCTTATCTGTTCCTCATTTATGTGGAGAAGTAGCCCTTTTTATATCCTTTTTAACATCATTGGAGAAATAAATTCGGGGTGTATAACATATAGCCTATATATTTTTCAAACAGTCCCAATTTCAAATACAGTCATCCCTTGGTATCCATGGGGGAATTGATTCCAGGACCTCTGTAGATACTAAAGTCTGTGGATGCTTAAGTACCTTATATAAAATAATGTGTTTGTATACAACCTACACACATCCTCCTATATATGTTATTTTATTTATTTACTTTTTGGTGGCTGGCCAGTATGAGGATCTGAACCCTTGACCTTAGTGTTATAACCTCCTGTATGCTTTAAATTATCTCTAGATGTACTTACAATACCATATACAATATAAATGCTATGTAAATAGATGTTGTATTGTACTTGTTCTTTACTTGTATTATTTTTTATTGTTGCATTGCTATTGGTTTTTTTTCCCCACAAATATTTTTTGATTTGAATCAAAAAATTGATTTAATTGGTTTGAATCCACTGATGCAGAACCCAAGGATATGGAAGGCCAACTCTGTTCTGTCCTGTAGTCCCTAAACCACTCCCTATTCCAAAGTCTGTGTGAGCGTTACAACTATTTGTAGCCTCAAACCCTGAAGCTACCCAGCAGTGCCTTGTTAGATCACATGCGCTCATTTTTTATTCTAGTACTTTGGTATGTGCTTCAGCCATTTACCACCAGTCAGTAGTGGTGACTGCTGAGGGAGAGGACCTGCATGTGCAGGGATGTTCCATATTGATCTGTTGTTGACCTGCTTAAAACCACCTAAAGCCAAGTCTGTTAACTGAGCATGGGCCTGTTTTTGACAAAAGAAACTCTCAGACAGGAATCAGTTAACTTTTTCTGTACAGGACCAGATAACAAATATCTTAGGCTTTATGGGCCATACGATCTCTCACAACTACTGAACTGCAGTTGCTGTGCAAAAGCAGCCTTAGATAATGCATAAACCAATGAGCATGGCTGGGTTCCAAGAAAACTTCATTTATGGACACTGAAATTTGAATTTCATAAAATCTTTGTGTGTCATGTAATATTCATCTTTATAACTTTTTCAAAACCATTTAAAATGCAAAAATAGGCCATAGATTTGGCCTGTAGGCCTAGTTTGTAAACTCTTACTATAAGGCAGTACATCTCAAAGTGTTGTTGTGGCACACATACAAAGTAGTGATAATTGTAGAACACAGCAAGGTAAATCAAGGAGGCTGCTTGTGGTTAGAGGTCACCATTCTGGAGATCCAACCACCCCAGGCTCAGCCCGGTCACCTAGAAGGCTGAGGTGATTAGCATCATGTTATACCTGTAGCCAATTCAGACAAAATAGTGACTAATTCAGACTCCAACGAGCAAGTCTCAGATGACTGTGATGTCACGACATCTTGATTTCAGTCATTTGTTTTGAGTATCCCAAGTAATTTGTTACTAAAAAATATTTAACTTATTGAAATTTTTTAAAGGTTATTTAGGCAGATTCAAAGTCACTGCTATAATAATTTCCACTCACTTCCTTTCTTGAAGAGGAGGAATGGAGTTAAAGCTAGCACATAACCCGCAGCATGTCTTATCTATGCTACAGCTTCTGTGACTTCTTTAAATGACTGCCTTTGTCACTCATATTCTTGTAAAGTGATCTTTATGGATATGTTATATCCCCCAAATAGTCTGCAACCCTATTTGTCTTACTGTCCTATTTTTAGAACGAACAAAAAACCGTGGGAGCTCTAATCTCAATCTTTATGCATCCCCACGGACAGAGATCACACACATTAATGTCATCCTTCATATGTGATATACTAGAAAATTAAGAACTACTATCACATACTAATAAGTTTCATGTGGCCTCTATGAAGCAAGAGACTATCACTGTTCACTATCTCCACCAATGTTTTTATTTTGGACCCAGGTTTAATAGTACCCTTTCCTAGGACACCAGTTGAATGTTCACTGTTTAGTTTTTTAGCCACTGGGCATAGTTAGCTTCTCAGTACTGGGATAACTTGGTTGCCTAAAGCAGTAGTCACCAAGCACTTTTTAGCTTGTTTATTTATCATTAAGACATTATTAGCATACTCACACAGGATATATATTTTTAACGTAAGTCATATGAGTCCTACTGTGCTTACAAAGAGTTCATTCTAAGAATAAGAGAAGTTTCAGATTTGCCATTTTTTTGTTTTCTGACTTAGTTACTAGTATGATTATTATTGCCTTTGATTCATGGCTTCTTTGAAGGAATTAGTAAAACTCTTTCTCATTTTGTTTTAGTTGAAACCAGGTAATATAATCCATAAGCCCACTTAATTTGGGCACTTATGTATTTCCATTCATCACAATATACTGAATGTAAAAAATGTGGAAAGGTGCCACTATTACATATCCTTGCCCACCCCCCAAGTGAGAACACCCTTCCTCCCACCAGAATCCGCTAGTATCATAAAGTGAAGCCATCTAACAAAGACTGGGTGAGGCACCAGTATATCAATCTATATATTAGCTGCATTTCTCTTTTAAGTTAAAAAGTCAATTTAGATAACAGCTGTAAAATTTCCCTTCTGTATTCCAAGGGATCATTTTGCACATCTCCCCTGTAAAGTGTCTGTTCTTCATTTGGGGAGTACTGACCTCAGAAAAACAAGAAGTGTATATTGGCAGTATGAAATTGATAATTCAAGGAACTTCATCAGTAAAGCAAACTGGACACCTGCTTTTTGTTATAAAACATAAAAATGCTGGATAAAATAATTTTTTAAAAAATAAATGCTCAGCTGAACCTGCCAAAAGGAAAATGCTTGAGGAAACTCAAAATCAGAGCTGTAAATAGCATCCCCTCAATTGAGGAGAGGACAGGTGGGCTCAGGATACATAGTGGGAACTGGAACTGATACCCTTAAATAAAACAATTGCTTTAAACACTGTAACATACATGATGAAGGACCTACAAAAATTCCACCCACTGGCTTTCAGAAGCAGCAAGGAAACTTGTAATCTTCCCAGGACCCTGAGTGAGAACGGGCATCACGCATGAATCTGGGGTCCAAATTTACACCATTCATATGTGCTGGAACCCCAAGCTAAGAAGTTTTCACAAGAGGTTTAGTGAAATCCCAGTTTAGGAATGATGAGACCTTGAGGAACCCTGGCTGAAGCAAATACAGAATAGGGTCACTTTGATAAGACAGTATACCCAGAGTCCACCACAGAACGGAAGAAAAAGTCCTGTGAAGCTGAGCTCACCATATAAAATACAGAGGCACCACATAAGGAAGTAAGCCACCATGAAGATGAGTTAGGAGATACACAGGCAAGATAAGAGGTTGAAAATTACTAAAAGGTTAAAGCAAATAGCATCCATAATGGAAGAACAGGACATAACTAAGCAGTAGATTCGAAAAATAACCAAATGAAACTTGAAGAATAGAAATAGTGAAGGGTCTTCATGGAGATTTTTCAAATATTTCAGCGTTCTGCATCGTCAGCATATTTTTCAGATCTATATTTGTTTATGAAGGAGGAAAATGGCTTCCACTCTGTTGTCTGCTTTGATTTTAAAGGGAGAGCTGGGTCAGTAGTCTATGAAACCTTGATTACTTCACACTGTATTTATTTTTTACTTTTAACTATCAATAAACACTTGAGTCCCTGATCTTAAGTGAAGTCATTTAGCAAAGGTCATTTGCCTGAATTCCACAAGCTTCTGTGTTTGATATTGTGATTCATTCAAAAGCAGTTAGTCAACAAATATTTATTCAGTACTGATACGTGCCAGGCACCTTTCTTGAGTTGTTTACACAGTGGCTTATAAAAAGAGTTCTTTAAATGTAATCTTTGGTACTTACTCATTGTAACATTATTCGTAATGTAGAAAAACTGAAAGTAACCTAACTATTCCTTAATAAAATGTAGGGTCAATACTAAAAAGAATACTGTAGGTCAAGGGTTGCCAAACTTATTCTGAGTGTGACTAATAGTATGTCAGACCTTGTAGCCTATTAGGTCTTTGTCATGACTGCTTGACTTTGCCTTCGAAGCATGAAAGCAATCACAGACAATACATAAAAAATGAACATGGCTGTGTTCCAGTGCAAGTTTATTTACAAAAATAGTCTATGGGCTGAATTTGGCCCACAGACCGTGGTTTGCCAACTCCTGGATTAGATCTACAGATACACACAAGCTCTCCAAGATATTTTGATATGTTGAAAAGGCAATAAATAGAACAGCATGTATAGCCTGATCCCAATTTATGGAAGACAAGTTAATAGTAATTCTTTCTACAGATATACAAAAATATCTGAAAGGATATACACCAAACAGTTAATAATCCAAAGAAAGAGAACTTAGGAGAGGAGAGGTTGAAGGGGACTTGTTATTTTATACTTTTGTGGTGATTGAATTTTTTAAGAATGTACTTATATACTATTTGTATGAGTGCAAACAAAATGTAAATATTTGGACCACTGATCGTTTCAAAGGTTTGTCAGCTGGTCTCTGACCAGCAAAATGTGTTGGTATTTAATTCACGAACTTAACGGACAAAGCAAAATTAGTACTGGAAAAAAAGTCAGATTGTCATTAACAATGATAACACCAGCTTGAATAAGAAGTAGTATAGTTGACCTCCCAACTCTCAGTTCTGAATTGTAGTGTGAAATATTATCAGGAGGTTTAGAAGTGAAAGTTATAGAAAATCTCTTTGAAGACCCCAAGAATCTTTTCCTTGTGCTATAGAGAACAATATGTTTAAGAACCATTGGTTGGTTTGTAGTTACAGTGAATGGATGTGTCTTTCCATGACTAGCTTCAGACAACTTTGCAATTTTAAGTTCAGGTTGGAAGAAGTTGTATAATATATGTCGATGTATATTTAGTCTTGTATTGCCATTGGTTTGTGTATGTACATGATTTCTAGGTTAAAATATTGAACTTTGCTCTCTTTGTATCAAGTCTTAGTCTACCTTAGACTACAGTGACTCAGTTAAACCTGCTACTGGCATTGAATTGATTTGTCAGATAAGAGAATGCATGTCTTTTTACCACAGGCATCCTAAGCCTATTTTTGTTTTCTTGGTATCTCTTCTCCTTAAACATAATAGAAGTTCTCATTTGCTGGACTCCCTAGGTCATAAAGCATACGTAAGCGAGAGCACCATGGATTGTTGGACTGCTTATGCTGTCGGTGTTGTATGTGCTAAAACCCCCCCAGAGAGGGGAGATCTGGGATACCACTTTGAAACTTCCATTGCCCAGGGATACCAGAGCAACCCATGGGGAATCACTTGTGTAATGTCTGGTACCGATTAGAAAAAACTACATAAAAGGGGTTTGAGACCTAGAGTCTTAAATTCTCAGCTACACGTCTGTATAGTAATTAAATAGTTTAATAGTTAGGATGTTGGTTTTCAAGATGTCTGGTGTTCACAAGTTCCACAGACTTTTGAATTTATATATATTTAAAACTAATTTTAAACTTGCATAGAAAACATACATTCTTAAAGGTGTCATTATGAAATTTTAACATCAACATTAACTTTGACTATCAGCCTACCTATTCATATATATTTTTCCTTTTATTTGTAATTAATTGATTACAGATTGCAAGGCAAGCCATTAAGAAGAAAAGTGCTAATATTTGTACTCATCTAGGTCAATGAACCTGTTCTCTATATTAGGTACTCAAAACTAAATACAAAATAAATTAGATCCGGAGGTAGATATGTGAATTGCAAGTATCCCTATGTACCTCTGATTTCACGTGTTTGGGTCTGTTAAAACAGCTTCATTGTTCTCACTGACCGACTTTAAAAGTAAATATTAAAATTGTAATTCAAAATAAATCTGTACTAAACATTTTAACATATTTGATGGCATGCAGTATAACAATATTTTATTTCATTTAAGACTTTCTAAAAGAAAATCAGTGAAATAGTGGATTGGCTACTGGTTTTATGCTAATAGTGCTTATAATAAGTGGAATGGGACTTTTTTGGTTGAACCTGTATATTTTAATATTAAGTTACCCAAGGAATCTGCTTCTTCTGGAAGCACATTATTTCACGAAGTCACGTGTGTCAACACTAGAGTTTTTTCTATTTGCAATGTCTGTCTGAGAGAGGAGTATCATAATGTCCTTTGCCAGTGGTTCTTTGATTTGTGGTATTAGCTTGATGTAGTCAAATGTCAGAGTTCATCTTAGTTCTTCCTGCTTGGCAAAAACAAGGAGAAAGTTAACATTTTTGAAGTTTAAACTGAAAAGAATCAAGAATGAATATGTTTTGTAATGATGAATATGCCAACTATCCTGATTTGATCATCATGTATTGTACACAGATATTGATAATCAACTCTGTACCTCACACATATGTATAATCAATTATGTTTCCACAAAAAATAAAATTAAAAAATAAACTGAAAAGAATCAGACAGCAAAAGGGAACAGTTTAATTACCCTAATATGTACCTAAGATTCAAAAATAAATTTTTAATTTACATACCACCTCTCACAGCATTGGAGCCCAATGGTTTACCTACAGCTTTCTACCCTGCTCCAGAGTAGTGTTAAAATAGTCTCAACATTTGGTGGTGGTATTAAGGTTTGTGTATGGCAGTGTAAATCCTGGCTCATAAGAACAAGTGGGGGGTGGGGGAGGGAATCAAGGCTTGAAAGCAAAGGAACAGTGCGTAGTCATCTTCCCAAAGGAACAAAAGTAATTGGCTGATTCTCCCTGGCTTCCTGAAGAACAGAGCCGGCAGTGCATGTTTGTATGTATTAAGCCTCATCTGTTATCTTGGCAGGAAGTGGAAAATCTGAGTAATTTGGGGATTCAGAATCTTTTGTCACTTCCCTCCATCCCTTCTCGTGTTCAGGATCTTCCCAGGAGTCTCAGGATATATAGCTCCTCTGCAGTTGGTCATTTACCTCCTAGGAAACCATCGTACTCTTGGAAGAAAGTAGCTTCCCTTTTTGGATGAACATAACCCTGTTTTGCTGACCCTTGGATGGAGCTTTACACCTCAGGCTGTTGCTCAGTCAGGTTTTGACCTGTGGTTTAGAAAGATCAGCCATATAGTCCATCATGATGATATGTTATGATGGCTTATATTGCTTGCTCCTGTCTTCCAGATGTCTTTAGCCACTTTAATATATTCATCTTCATGCAAACACTAAGATTTAACAGGATGAAGTGCTTTAGAACAAATCATCTCTGACTCCACCTGATTATACCTGGACCAGTCTGAGATAATAAGTGTGAAAACTGAGTCCCTTATGTGGACTCATGTGGATATGCTCATGATCACAGACACTAGAAATAGCAAGCAGCAAAGCATCCATATAGTTCCCTTGCAGTCTACTCTTGGGTTTAAAAAAAAAAGGTGAAAGCAAAGCCTCTGGGCAGCCCTATTTCAAAGTAATTTAGGAGAAACCTGATTTTTTCCTCAACCAAAACTCTATTCCTGCTTTAGGGTTAGGGGACTTTAATGGAAGAAAAGAGAGGAGTATGTTTCCATATCTGACTTCTTTATTATGTAAAGCTGTCCTTGAATTATTATTAGTTTATTATGTAAAGCTGTTCTTTTCAGCTGCCACAAATAATTTGATCTTTAGAAAGCTTGGTGGAGTCCTTCAGAATAAGGAATTTGTTATGTTCAGGTTTTTGGATCTTGCCAGTGGTTCAGTTTTGTTTGCTTTAAACAGATGTAAAATGAATTGAGGTTATTGTTAATTTATTTTCTGTTGTGTTAGCAGCTTCTGAGTACTTTTGTGGTAGGTTGTTTCCCTTAACTAAAAAAATAAACAAGTAGAGGAGCTGCAATCTAAGTAGAAACATAAGAATTTAGAATATGTATAATGGTTGGATTTTGCTTTGGATTTTATCAGGAAAAGAAGATCTCTAGATAGATAGTTGTCCGGTGTTTAGAGTTCATTGCTTGTATGAGATAGTAAAATACATGAAAGGAAGCTTGTTATTTAGGGAAAAGGAAGGTGAAAGAGGAGCCTATAAGCAATAACGTCAGTTCGTATTCAAGCAGAACACTTTCATTTTGTTCCATTTTGTTTACCAGTGTTCTTATGAAAACTGCTGTTAGGAGCACTTCAGTTAAGGTGATTTGACTCTTTTTTTTGTGGCTTTCCTCTTGTATTGTACATCAGCACTGTGGTTATTACACTAGCTACTAAGAACATCTCACATGCCTTTTGCATATGAGCACTCAGTGCAGACCAGGCAATGTCTCACATTCCCTAAAGATTTTAAACAAGTTGCAGAAAGAATTTTGGAGCACATTCTTGGTAATTACTCATAGTTAAGTCTTTTTTTGTTTTCTTGGTTAGGTTTGAAATGACAGGAGGAAGTTGCACATTTCTTTCCTTAAAGGTAATTCTTCAACCTGTATCCTTGGGAAGGATCAGATCATTTTCCCTGGGTAGATTTGGTTCCTCAGATCTGTTCCTAGTGGGCAGAACAATCAGAACTCTTCATAATATTCCCTAATGATGATCAGTGGACTGATGTATCGGAAGACCCCTTTCTTCAGAGCTCAGCTACATAAAATTCTGCTCACGAAGGTGAATCTTTACTTTAGTAGGCAGTCTTTTAATATTCTGTAATTTCAGTTCAGTTTGGCATGGCCACTCCTCATATCCTTCTATAAAGCTGATTTCCTTAAGCTAGTCTCCTTAATGATTTGTTTTCTTTTCCTTCTGCTAGAAGAGAAAGAATGTATAGTGTATGACGGTTCACCAAACATCTGTGGTGGTTGGTAGCAGGGGTTTAGAAAAAATGCAGCAACACATAGATGATAGTTCCCAGTCACGTGGGTTTTGCTTCATTTTGTTTTGTTTGATGCCTCCTTGCAGCAAAAAAGAAGTTGAAGCTGTTTGCTTTTAAGTTCAGAGAAATCTAATTAGGGGTCCGCTCTGTTCCCATAAACCATTGTGCTGAGACCTTTTTGAAGAATTTTGAAAAATGAAAGCATATTGCTTACTGTTATTAGGAAATCTTTTAAATAAATAAATAAAAGGTCAGATAATTCTTCTTTGATCTTCCTAATAACATGGTATGGTTTGTGACAGAGAGTTTGAAAATGTATTAGATTTGTCTTCGATTCTTTCTTGTGTTCTTGGTAATTATCTGTTTTCCAAAACAGAGAATAAGGTTTTAATATCATGACTTTGGCTGATGTCAGTGGGCCTGAAGTTTCTAAATCACCCAAGCACAACACTAAAACCATTGCTGCCTACTGAGTCCAGGACAACTTGGTGTGTGTAACAAGTTGAGTGTTTTTCAAGTAGGTACTTCAGCATTTTAAACAGATGTCCATGCAAACTATTTATCACTGAGACTCGTGACTATAACACAGAGCATATTAAAATTTCAGCTGGGTTGTGGGTTTGGGGTCATGTCTTAGTTAATTGAAAAAGTAAATTTATTGTGGAAAGTTCTTTACTAGAAGCACATTTTAAGTGTAACTTCTGCTTATATAATTCATCAGTTAGAATTATCTTTTAAATCTCAAATACTGGCTTGAGAAACTGAATATTTCCGAAGTCTATTTAAAAGTGATATAGTGCCACTCCCTTGAAAATTGCCATTGCTTAATTCTCTGTAGGGTGTTGGAACTGGTTGAGAAGAAAGGAACCAGGGAGAGGACAACTTGGAAACAAGTTCTGTCCATAATGTACTAGTCAGTCACTTTTGCAGATCATAGTTAGTGGCAAGCTGTCAAGCAAATCTACCACCTCCTGTATTGCCCACAGATGCCTAAAATATTATAGATTTTCAATAAAGCAAAGGAAAAAAATGAACTTTTGTAACTGCAATATAAGACAATAAAGTCTAATTGAAAATTGTTTTTAATTTATCACAAATGTGATAAATTGATTTTTTTTAAAAGGATAGAAAATGTTTATAAGGAAATCCAGTGAACTTTGAAGGATATTAGAGTTTAATACACTTTTTTTCATTTTGAAAAATATTAGTACAAACTAATATACATGGATAATTTAACAAGCACCCATGTACCCATCACTGAAAATGAAAAAAAATAGTAACATTTTATCATATTCCTTTGGATTATTTCTCATTTTTTAAGAAATCATTATAGTTAAAGTTGAATTCCCCTATTCTGCCTCATTTTTCCTCCTTCCTCCCCAAGGACAAGCACTATCTTGAATTCAGTGTATATGTAGTCCATGTTTTATAATTTCATCTCTTTAATTTTTTTGTTTTTAGTTTACATAAGTGGTACCATATGGTACATCTAATTTTGTAATTTGCTTTATTCTCCTCAACATTGCATTTTGGGGATTCAGCATGTTGAAACACATACATCTACTGATCATTGACTGTTAACTTTATTTTATATGAATGTATCAAATCTTTTCCACTGCTTAGTCATTTGGGTTATTTCCATCCGATTTCTGTGTATTACGAGCAGTGCTACAAGGGACATCCTTATGTGCGTGTGAGTCACTCAGCTTTATTCCAAGAAAGGCTAATTCATAAAGTGGACACATTTTCAATTTTATTAGATGTTGCTAAATTATCTCCAAAGTGGGTATATCAGTTTCTGGCTCCATCAGCAGATGATGAAAGTTTCTGCATCACCATATCCTCACCTGTACCTAGAATTGGCAGACATACTTTGGCCAGTCTGGTCAGATGTGAAATGGTTTTTCTTTGTTGTCTTAGTTTGCATTTCTCTGATTTCTAGAGACTGAGCACCATTTTATGTTGTTAGTGAGTTGCCAGTTTATAGTCTTTGTGTAGTTTTTCTGGTGAGTTGTTTGTCTTGTTTTTATTGTTTTATGAGGAGCTTTAAATATTCCAATGATACTCTTATGTGCACTAGTGCTACATTTCACTTCAGAATATGTGGCTTTCCTTGTCCTTGACATGGATTCACTAGTTTTTAAATACATGTTTTAAAGGATATTTTATTTAAGTAGAATGGAGTGGATGAGAGGTTCTCCTAAAGGGAAATAGGCAAAACCCTGAGAGAGGGGAAGAAGGAATGGGATTAAAGAGGTGTATAAGAGACTTTGGCAGAGCAGGGGTTTGTGAAAGAGAAAAACAAGGGGGAGGGGAGCTGTGGGAAAGAACTGATGGATCATCTAGGCCCTGGGACAACACAGCTCTCTAGTTGCAAGCATCTGTAAGGGGGACAACAGATGGAGACGCCACTTACCCTGAGTAAGGATAGTGGTGAGGGCAGGCAGAAACACATTTTGTCTTACTAGAAAGTGAGTAAAGGAGTTTGCCTCAGCTACTTTATTATGCTTCTTGCTTGTGGGTCCAGCAGCCTGGAGCTCACCTGCCTACCTTTACAGAATCACAGATAGAGGGACTTGAGGGAAAAATGTAGTCCCTCCATCCATTTTGTAGATGAGGAAACTGAGGTCTACAGAGTAGGGACTTGTACTGGGGTCACACTAACCAGCGGAGCCAGGACCTAAGTCAAATTTAGTTTGACAGCTGTCCTTCCTGTTTTCCTTTTAGTGTTAATAAGTTGATGTTTCACATACTGTAATCAAGGTTGTGTCAGGGTACTTGGCTTTTAGATAAAATAGACATAGGGTCTACAGATGAACATGAAAATAAGTGCCATGAGCCAGGCACTGTGCTGAAGAGACTTAATTGAAGATTCAGCAATTGATGAGTGGTCTTTGCCCCAGAAGAGTACTCAGTAGAGGAGTTATCCCTGAGATAATACGTGGTGACTGGTGGTGGTAAGGGAGAGACCTATAAAGCAAGGGGTAAAGGAGTAACTATTGTGGAAAGAATGGAAAAGGCCCTTTCGGGGGTTGGGATTCTGGCAGTCTCCTTTCTGTTATCTTTCCCTTTCCATCAACATTCCACACACCACCACCCCCATCCATATGCATGAGCTAAAGGAGTATCTTGGCCCGTAATTTGTGAGCTGACATAGACAGAACCTGTGGTGCTTCCTGAACTGGCCTGTGAAACACTGCCTGGTGAATGGTATCTGTGTGAACCCTTCCTAGGAGCGTCTTTCCTTATCAGGTGTCCCCACTGATGAATCCTTTGTCTCTACTTCACCTCTGGCCTCCTGGCACGGTTCTATTTTACTACTCTGTACAGCAGTAAGAGTCAGTGATGACCCTTGTGAGACACAAAGGACTGGGTTTTTACATGAGTGGATCTTGTAGCCACGGGAGTGAGAAATAAGAGTTGAGATAAAATTGTGTCCTTGGCAAATTGTGGTCTCTGCTTTATCTTTCAAGAAGCCTCCCACCTTCTTTTGACTCAGGGTTCCCAGCGGTGCTTTGGGTTGTTCTAATGACCTTTCTTGTGTGGCTCTTGTCTCAGAGAGTGGGTTGTGAAAAAATTAGGGTCTTAAAAGATCCCCAGTAGAAGGACAGAAGCAGGTAGACTTTCAGATTCTCATACTCTCTGCTTTCATATGGCCTTACAAATTTTACAACCCCTGTGAGGGGCTTTATTTATGTATTTATTTAGGAATCAAATTTACATATTGATGGCAGATACTTTCACTTATAGTTTTGGTAGTCTCAGCTTCCTTCTGAAAAGTTCCAGACTTCTAGTTTTTGTTAATCAGAAATCACATCTGTTCTTGTTTCCCCTCCTCCAAATAACATCACATGCCTGCTTCCTAGAAGAGGACTGCAGTCTGTAATTTCAGTCAGAGTCACATTCTTACATGTGAGTGACTTCACTTGGAAATCCATAGGCTGCTTGTAACAGTGGTGAAAAGTCAGAATCTAGGATCTGTTTTATCAATGTGACCTTGGGTTTTGGTTTTTTTCAGATTGCAGTGCTTTTGTCCACAAAGGCTGCAGAGAAAGTCTGGCCTCCTGTGCAAAGGTCAAAATGAAGGTAAGCCATTTCTGGCTAAAAGAATGCTTAAAATAAAAAGGGCTTAAACCAATAAAATCCTCAGGAGTTGGGACAGTTGAGGTTATGGTGGGTTTCATTTATTTTAATCATTTGGGTACCAACTTTGAAACCAAAGTAACGAAAAAATAATTTTTCTTTAAAGTGAATAATTCTCTTGATTAACACACTCAGGAATTTGAGACTTTTGGAAAAGAAAATGTTTTCATAACTTCTACATGTTAAATATACTTTTCTCTGTGATTTTAATATTTTTGTGTTGCTGTTAAAGTGATTTACTTCTTAACCATGTCTGTAGACCTACTCTGCTGTTCACACACTTGACTTCCTAATTCAGGACCATGACGGAAGCAGGCTTTGCTATGCTGATGGGCTGGGGGTGCTATGGTTAGACCCAGTCTGTCTGGTAGCACTTTTCCACAGGTAAATGTAGGTGGCTCTGATCACATGATACAAGAATAAGAAATGCCAGCTGTATGATGGGAGCTGCTCTGAGCATGCATGCTATGCAGTAATGGAAATTGCTTTCCAGTGGCCCTTAAAACAAGAGTATGAGTTTGGGGGCGTACCCCTTAGGTAGCATGTGTGGTTTTCAGTATTCTAGTCACCCATAAACATCTGTTCATTTCTTATCAGAAGAGTACTCTCCAGCTACATCTACACAGATGCTCAACGGGCTGTGTGCTTCATCAGTAACCATACACATGTATCTAGTTCAGTGGCCTCAATTTTGAGTGTGTATCAGAATCATCTTGAGGGCTTATTAAAAGGCAGTTTACTGGGCCCCACTCCCAGAGTTTCAGATTCTGGGGTGGAACCCAGGAATTTGCATTTCTAAAAAGTTCCTAGGTGATGCTGATGGTCCAAGGACCTCACTTCAAGAAGACTCAACTAGTGTCACGATGGCAAACTTCTGTATTTTGCCATCTTACTTAGCCCATTGACATATATTTTGTTTAGTTCATTGAGTATTTTTTTGAGTTCGTGCATTTTTAAAATTGTATGGTCTGTACCCTTCCCCCACTAGACTGTAAGCTCCAAAACTTGCCAGCCAGTCTAAGGCAGGAATATTTGATCCATTAATAGAGCCTGAGCACCTAGAATGGTGTCTGGCTTATAGGTCCTTAAGTGTTGGAGGTTGGATGGCAGGTGATTATCAACTGGACATGAGTGGCTGCAGCCTCCTTTAGACAAGGTGAGCAACTTCCAGATTGCCTCTCCCCCCGTCCCCGCCCCAACTTGCTTCTGTCATTTGTTACCTGCCTGACCCTATAGTCATTTGAGTTTGTGATCTCTGATAAGACTTATTACTATTGTGAATGCATTGGGTTCTGTAGAACGATCATGATACAGATAACAGCATCTCTCATGTTAGAGAATATAACCTATAAGGGGGAATTCCATTTTAAATTGGAAGTAACTTATTTTTTCTAATGATTTATCTCAGATTAATTGCTTTAATCTATAAATTCTCAAAGTATTATTGTTACATTCTACAACAAAGGTCTTAATCAAAATGAGCATTTTTACCTAAGAATGTAGCACCTTATAAATGCTTCTCACTGGAGAAATAGAAATCAGAAAGGCACAGGTACTGTTCTTAAGGAACCAGCAGTCTAGTTAGGAAGATGGACAGACAGATGATTATAAGTGAGAAAAAAGATATGCGGAGGTCTTCACAGGGCTTTAAAGGGATACTAGTGACTGGAGAGGAGAATGGATGGCTTTATCAAGGAGGTGATTCTAAAATAGTCTTGTTGTGGAAGAATACCATGCCTGTGACGGTGAGGAAAGCATTCCAGACAGCAAAAACACTGTGCAGCATCAGAGTCCTTGGCAGGTTCAGAGAATGGCAAGTGGGGGTGACCATGGCTGGGACACAGTGTGCTGAGGGCCAGTACAAGGGACAGAGCAGGGAAGAAACCAGACCACGCTCTTCCTATCCTGTGATTCTCAAAACTTGCCAGAGGGGAAATTATCAATGCAGTCTTCATGAATTTATTCTCTTTTTCTTTAGCAGCCCAAAGGGGTTCTCCAGGCGCATGACACGTCATCACTGCCCACGGTCATCATGAGAAGCAAGTGTAAGTAGCTCAGCCCACCTCTCTGAACTTCCTTTCTGACTTTCTAGTTCTGGACTTTAAAATACTGTTGAAATGTTCATTTTTATTCTTCATCAAGATTTGAGTACCTCTTTTGTGGTGAGTTACAGAAAGCTACTGTTTTATCCTGCAGATTTGTTAACCAACATTATACTGTCAAATCCTCTTTGAAGGTTCCTAGAACACTGTATATTAGCTTAAAAGGCAGCACCTTAGCCATGTGTGTTTAAGCAAGTGGCCCCTGTGCATCTCAATTTTGATTTTAATGCTTCACAGTTGTGTGAATGAAATGAGATCTTGCTTATTAAACTTCTTTATAAACTGAAGTTATATAAATGGTTCGTATTTTTCTTGAAGGACAACAAGTGGTACACAAAATTGAGTAAATCACACTCCTGTTCACATCAGACTGTCTTCACCAGTCTGTGCAAGGCTCCACTTTGGTTTTACTTAATATTTTTTCCTTTTCATACTCCATTCCCTATCTGATTCCTACTGTAGTGTGTTTAACGTATGTCCTTCTAATCTCCCGCATCGTTAGGCATGTGTATATTTTTGGAAAAAATCTGGTATTGTTTTGTGTATTGGATTTAAATTAGATAATGATATGACTTATGCTTATACGAGGGAACTTCAGAAATTTGTGGAAAAATGGAATTAAAAGACAGTACAAATCTTTTCATGAACTTTTTGAAAACCCCTCATATATTCTGCTTATTTTTTTCACTCAGTATCATTTTGAGATTTACGCGTGCTATTATTGTAAGCTATTATTCAGACTTCTGCATGATATTCTTTTATAAGCATATATCACGTTTAATTATCAGTTCCCACAAAGATAGGATATTTAGGTTGCCTCCAACTGCTACCATACATAGCGCAATAGTGAATATCTTTTTAGTTGACTTCATGGCAACCTATGTGAGACTTTCCCAAGGCAGTTTTTCAAAGTGTAGTTTCCAGATCAATTAGAAGAGCATTGTCTTGAGCCCTACCCAGACCTACAGGTCATAAACTCCAAGGTGGAGCCTAGTGATCTGTGTTCTAATAGGTCCTCCAGGCAATTCTGATGCCCACTCAAGCTTGAGAACTACGGCCTTATGCCTAATGTCTTTATATATACTTCCAGATAGCTCCAGAATGGTTGTACTACTCTCTACTCCCATAGAAGAGTGTGAATTCCCTTTAGACATAGTAAATCAGGTTATTTTCCAATTTTACACATAGATGACCAGAAGAGATTTGCTAAACTGACACCCACTTCAATGTGTGATCCTACCCATTGCACACACATTTTACAAGTCTAATATTCCTTAAACTTTTTTTCTGACATTATCCCTTGTTTCAGAAGCCTGTTTTCTTTCACATCAGGTAAAATAACATCTATTTTTAAAAAATACCTGTTATGTGCCAGGTTCTTTATGTGTATTACTTCTGACCCCCACAAATATTCTTACTTCTCTTTTACCTTTCTGAGGCAACATAGTGGTTAAGAGTACAGACTGTGGATTCAAATTGTATAGGTTTGAGTCCCAGCACGACCCCTTAATAGCTATGTATCCTTGGACATTATAAACCTTCCTGTGCCCCATTCTCCTCCTTTGTAGAAGAGGGATGATAATAGTATGATAGGATGGTAGTCAGTTTAAATGAGATTGATTATACCTATAAAGTACTTAGTAGTAGATACTCCTTAAGTGTTCACTTTTGCTGCTGTCACTATCACCGTCACCATCATCACCACTACCACAGATGAGAAAACTGAGGCTCAAAGATATTAACTTACCTGCGTGGAATATGGATTGGTTTCAAATAAGGAAAAACTGTTCTTTTCATCCTCCTATGCTGCCTTTTAGATACAAGTTGTTCTTTATAACTTTTAGGGCTCTGAATAGCATGACTTCATTCTGCTTCTCCAGCCTTCTCACTGATCACTCTATACATTCACTACTTGCTTCCTTCTCTATTTTTTTTCTCCTTTTCACATTACTACATTTTTTTTTTTTGCCTTCATAACAATTTCATCAAAATGTCTTCTCTTTTCCTTCTGACCTATCGACATCCTTACCTTTCTTCAAGAAATAGTGTTCCTTCCTCCATTAGATTTTACCTGCCCATTGACCTCCCTTCTGAAACCCTTAGGACACGCTCCATGTTCTAACATTCTCTTTCCTACCAGTTGCTCTTACTCTGTAGGGGCAGGGCCCATGTCTCATACTCCCTGTGTACTTCCTAAGCAGGGGTCTGGTAGTGTCTTAGTGTATCATGTTTCTGGTGTTTCATTGTATCATCTTCTTCTAAATAGATAATAATTATGTTAATGCTCTTTAAGTCAAAAACATCCTGAAATACTGTGAAGTCGTAACAGCCACCCCAGTCTTATTTCCTTCTGCTCTTAACACCCCTGGGAGTAGACGGATAATACAGCTCATGTCTAGATCAGGAGGTCAGTTACCAAGAAGAAATAATTTGTTACCCAGGTGTCAGTGTGACCACTTTAGCAAGTGAGAGCTCTAGTTTTTTCTTTGGTCATGTTAAGAAGAAATATACAGTATTAGAACAAATTAGCTATGTGACATTAAACAAGTGTTATATTTTCCCCACCCATAAATTAAAGGAATTGGTCAAAATCTGTACTCTCAAGCAATGAGCAGAAGAATCATTTGAGGAGCCTGTAAAATATATAGACTCTCAGGTCCTACCCCAAAGGACAAGGAGGATTGGGAATTTCATATCTAATAAGCACTTCAGATGTTTTATGGTGGGTGGTTTCAAAGAACACCGGTCTCAGTTATCTCTAAGGTTCCTTAAAATTCTTTCAATCTTATTTTATTAATAATTAGTTTGAATTTTTAAATATATAATATTCACGTGATTCTTTATCCCCATTTTATTTATCTTCCCAGAGTTCCCTTATTAAAGTAAAGCAAATATCAACTTGGATTATTAATTTTTCTTTCTTTTTTTTTAAAGCATGAAAGATAGTTTAAGTACTTTGTTCTGTACCTTGATTTTTTTCCTCCCCTTAATGTCTTGGAGATCTGTGTCAGTCCATAGAGAGCACCCTCATTTTCTTAAAGCTGTGTAGTAATCCAGTATATGAAGTACCATAACTTATTAAACAGTCTTCAAAATTTTGATACTCATTTGTATCATTTGCTTTTACCCAGAATGTTGCATTGAATAACTTTGGACATAGATCATTTCAAACAAATACAAGTATATCTTGTAGGATAAACATTCTAAAAGTGGAATTACTAAACCAAAGAATATAGGCATTTACAATTTCTATCGTTATTGCCAAACTGTCCACCGTAGAGGGGTTTTTTTTTTTTTTTCTGTTTTTTTAAAATAGAGGTTTTGTACCAATTTACACTCCCATGGCATCTTGCTTCTACTTGGTGTTTGTCAGAGTCAGTACTAGGTGGGCATAATTAGGTGGTGCTTCAGAGTGTTCTCTCTTCCTTTGCAGCCTCACAGCCCAAGGAACGCCCTCGATCCGCAGTCCTCCTGGCTGAAGAAACCACTGCCATCCCCATGTTTGCGAATAGACGGTCCCAGCAGAGTGTCGCACTCTCCAAAAGTGTCTCCATACAGAACATTACTGGGTAAGTGGAGATTTAAAGGTAGCACAGTTGACATCTAGATGACAAGAGCATAATAATCACCTTGTTTGACAAAAAGATTCTTCTTTTGGAAATAAAGTAATGGGTTTGGTGCGCAATTGGGTGATACAGGTGAGGAGAATGGGGTCATGTGTGATGCTCTGTCATGACTGCCACTCGTAACAAGGATCTCTTTAATAACAGCTTTATTGGGCTGGGTTGCTTTTAGGCTTTTGTGTATGATCAGCCCCACTTGTGAAGAACTGGAGTTGTAAAAAGATGATTTTTTAGATGAAAATAAGAATCATTATAGGAAAAATAATGACTTTATTCTGATTTTTTGGTTGCAACGACTTACATTTTCACATGTCACACTTTTCTATTATTCAGATGAACCTGGTTGTTTTCTTTTTTAAATACATTTTCTATCCTTGCCTTGTAACTCTTAAGTCAGTTTAATAGAGGTGAATTATGGGCCAGTTATTACTGTTAGGTTCCACTCATTTGCACTGAGTTCCTTTTGTGGTCCTCTGCAAAAGTTGGTGTGGCCACTGACTGTTCAGGCCTCGGCTGTCAGGTGGTTTGCACAGGGCTGATTATGATGATGTTGACTGTTTTTGGTAAGGTGCCTGCCTTCCCATCAATAAGCCATCTCAAATGTAGCACTCAAAACATTTCTTGCATGCCTCTTAAGGATGTAGAATTTCCTTTTGTCTCTTTTTCCTTATCTCTGTGCTAGCTAATATTTCCTCCTCTTTAAAAAAAAAGGTTTCAGGTATTTCTGTTTTATTTTGTTTGTCTTTGTATTTTCATTATCTTCAAAAGCCTTCCTTTCGAAGCTGTAACGTTATCAAAGTTTGTTTGCATTGTGACTTGGAAAAGTTGGCCTTTAAATAAGTTGGCCTAGAAATTTTAAGTTTTAAATAACACTTGTTTTTGTGTCATACAACAAACATTTATTGCATGCCTATTAAGCTAGCTAGTGAGTTGGAGTTGAGAAAGGTCTATAGAATATAGTTTATTATACATGCTCACCCTGTATTTGTTTAGGGAACAGGAAAAAAAAGTGTAGTGGTTAGGCAGTAAGTTTTAAACAGAAGTTTCTCGTGTACACTTGGTTGAGGGAAGAAAATTCTCCTTGCTGTTTGTCATTTAAAAAAAAAGGCCCAAAATGTTTGAGTTGCAATGATACTAAATGCTTCCAAACTTCATTAATAGTTAGTGTAGCATGTTGCTGTATACCTGGTGTAAGTAATTTATCTTCAGACATTGTGGTACTTACAGGCAGCCGTCATTTTAGGATTTTTCAGGTACTGATTTAAGAATGCAACCACAGCTTATCAGAATTTATATGACAGTATGTATTTCTTTTTGTCCTCAGAGTTGGCAATGATGAGAACATGTCAAACACCTGGAAATTCCTGTCTCATTCCACAGACTCACTAAATAAAATCTGCAAGGTCAATGAGTCAACAGAATCACTTACTGATGAAGGTAAGAGGACGTTATGGTCTATATTTTATGCCTCTATAGATAGACACTGTGTGTGCCATTACCTAGAATACAAGTGATAATGGGATAATAATGCCTGCCTCTTCCTTATCCTAACCATGAAGATTCTCTGAAGTTTTAAGTGCTTCATAATGAATTGGTAATCAAAGTTATCCGATTATGAGCTGTCCACTCAAGAATGTCTTTGATTTTAATATGAGCGTACTCCAGTACATAAGCTGTTTCTTACCCTAGACTTGTGTACACATTCAGTTCTAGCTCTGGCACAATTGTGAGCCTGTTCTCATAAACACGTAAAGTTACCAGGATCCTTCCAATTCCTGCTTCACATAGGAATCATGTCTTAATCATGTTTGATTTATGTGATGTTTACCACTCTTAACCAAAGTCTTGAATATAAAGGGTCACTCCCAAACAGGACATTGATTCTTTCTAGTTCCTGTACCAGAATATGCTCTTTGTGTATATCCCCTGTATTATTGCAGTGTATTTGTGTCTTATGAAATCAACTATCACCCTGAGAAAAGTCCAGCATAGGCTTTTTAGAGGTCACAAACCCAAGATTCTGATATTGACTTTTTGATATTTTGAGGAGTAGGTACAGACATGAATGAAGGACAACTAATGGGAGACTTTGAGATTGATTCCAAACAGCTAGAAGCAGAGTCCTGGAGTCGGATAGTGGACGGCAAGTTTCTGAAACAACAGAAGAAAGATGTGGTCAAACAGCAAGAAGTGATTTATGGTGAGATTCTTCATTTTGCCCTGCTTATATCTGGTTTGCATCATCTGGCATTTTTGAGTATGTGGCATCTTAAAGTTTTTCTTCAAAAAAACTTGGAGGCACAGAGACATGGTCTTGTTTGTATCTTTTTCTGCCTTTTGCCCCACTCTGTTTCTTTTAATTCTATTGACCATTTTCTTTATATGAATGCTTATTTATACAGCAGTCCTAAAAAGAGATTTCTTATGAAAATAGTTTCATTCCTCAGCTACACTAGAAATTAGACTAAAGCACAAGCCATTTCTAAGAACTATGAATACAGTCCGTTATGAGAGGTGCTGAATCCAGTGAAGACCTCATTGGAAATCACTATTTAATATTGATAGAAGCCATTATACCTATTATCAGAAAATAGTGTTAGATCATGGAAAAATAGAGCAATAAGATGAGGACACTTTTGGAGACAAGACAGCTCTTGACCCAGTTTTAAAGTTTAAGCTGGGCTCCAAATTAGCCTTATGACTACAGCAGATGATCTTTGAAGGAGAATCCTTGTAAAGAGTGTTTCTGACCCTTGATCTTTGTCTTCTCTAGAGTTGATGCAGACGGAGTTACATCACATCCGCACACTCAAGATCATGAATGATGTGTACAGCCGGGGGATGATGACGGATCTGCTCTTTGAGCAGCAGATGGTGGATAAGCTGTTCCCCTGTTTGGATGAGCTAATCAGTATCCATAGCCAGTTCTTTCAGAGGATCCTGGAGCGGAAGAAGGAGTCTTTGGTGGACAAAACTGACAAGAACTTTCTCATTAAGAGGATAGGGGATGTGCTTGTAAATCAGGTGCGCAATGAGAAAGATCTCGGGTTCTCACATAAAGAGGGAAAAAAGTGAAGCTTTGGGGTTCAGTAACCATGCATTCATGTCTTGGCTCCAGACATCTCTTGGCTGAGAGCAGTAGGGTTTCTTTCCTAATGCTGTTTTACACACTTAAAGGGAGTGTTATCTATAAAGTACCTAACATATATGGCAGCTATGTAGTAAAAGTTTTTCTTCCTCAGAGTATATACCTTCCTCAGAAACAGTATAGTTTAAGAAATCTAAAAATATCTGTTGGACATCTTCAACTTTCCCCAGTGCCACAAATCAAAAGGATCTCATTAATCTAAAACTCAGCTAAAACATAGAAAATTGAATAGGAGACTATCTGTAAAATACTTCCTAAAATATATATTGTTGTTGATAATTTTCATTAAGATGTGATATGGTTTCAATCCCACTCCAAACAAATTCAGCTAAAAATTATTTGATACTTTCAGATGTGTTTGTCATAGACAGCTATTATGTTTCTTTTAAAAATATTTTTCTTGGAAAAAAACGTTATTGGTGCAACCACAGCAGACAGAAGGACATACATGCACATCTGACCAGATCTTTTCCCCCCACCAAATCTCTACTTCTCTGAAGAAGCAGAGGCTTAATTGCCAGAACATTTGTCTGAGAATTGGATTTTGTTCTTTCCTTGTTTTCTTAAGCCCACACCCCTCACTGCATCAGTTTATCAGCACATTCATTTATTCTTCAAGTATTTACTGAGCATCGACTAAATGCCAGGTGGAACTACAAAGGTGAATATGGCCTGGGCCTCTGCCTCAGGAGACTCCTATTCTCGGAGTACAGATAGGCATATTGTAACATAAATACAAATGCAGTGTGGAAAGTGCTTGAACGCAGTGATCTGCAATAGATAGTCAGGGCCCAACAGTGAGACCTGCAAATGAGGACCTCTCCTCACCAAACATTCCCTCTCTCAGAAGTTTTCCATTTCTCTTTCTGCCTCTCCCCTCTGCCTTCAGACCTGCACAGGTACCTCATCTAACCTTGACTTATATTATCATTTGTAGCTCCTTATATATGTGCACATCCCTAGTAAGATCTGTGATGGTAGGATTCAAATCTTAGTGCCATGGTGTCCATTTGTTGTTTCTGTTTGCCAGTGCTAGGATCAGCCTTTTAGGGCACTACTTTATGGCATGAGCAGATACCTTACGATCTCTGTGCCTCAGCTTCTCCATTGGTAAATGGCGAGAGGAAAAGCTATCCTGAGTAGCTTTTATTTAAGTTTTTTGGCAAGGATCAATCTGTTTCTAAGCATTGATTTCCATGCTTAGCATGTATCATATGGACCACATGCAGAAACTCATTGATGTACCCCAACGTGAACATAACTTCAGATAAACCATTGAGATTGCACACATTTGGGAATGATTTAAGAGCCATGCAGAACTGTTGGACTGCTGGCCTGAAGTGAGTAGGATAAACAGATCCTGAGATAATGATGGCTGTTTCTGATGTCTGTCTAACTTACCAAGGTCAAAATTTTAAGACTGAATATCTCATGAAAAACTTCCAGCAAGTCTCCTTGTTTTATTACTATCTTTATGACAAATGGAAGTTAAGAACACATTTTGCATTTCTTAGGTGCACAATAATAGATATCTGTAATTTTTTGGTTTGTTTAGTATATATAACAACTTTATTAAGGTATAATTCAACACCATTCAGTCCACCCATTTAAACTGTACAATTAAATGGTTTTCAGTGTATTCATGGTTGCACAACCATCACCACAGTCAATTTTAGAACATTTTTATCACCCCAAAAAGAAATCCCACACTCATTTATGGTCAATCTTCATTTCCCCCACACATATCAAACCACCCCAGTCCTAGGCAGGCACTAATATACTTTTCTGTCTCTGTGGATTTGCCTATTCTGGATAAATTTTTTGTATAAATTGAATAGAACAATATATAGTCTTTCGTGAATGTGTTTTTTCACTTAGCATAATGCCTTCAAGGTTCATCTAAATTGTAGCATGTAGGGGTACTTTATTCCTTTTTATGGGTAAATAGTATTTCATTATATGGATGTACCATATTTTATTTATCTGTTTATCCACTGATGGGTGTTTGGGTTATTTCCATTTGGAGCTATTATGAATAATGCTACTTTGAACATTTGTGTACAAGTTTTTGTGTGGACATAAGTTTTTAGTTCTCTTGGGTATACATCTGCGAGTGGAATTGCTAGGTCATATGGCAACTATGTGTAACTTTTTGAGGAACTGCCAGACTGTTTTCCAAAGCTACTGTACCATTTTAATCTTTTGGGAAAATTTATGAGGAAGCATTCTTATTTTACAGATAGACTGGACACTTTTTACAAAATGTTAATATGACTTTAGTATCCTGAGTTATGGCATAACTTCTTTTCTCTTTGCAGTTCTCAGGTGAGAATGCAGAACGCTTAAAAAAGACATATGGCAAGTTTTGTGGGCAGCACAATCAGTCTGTAAACTACTTCAAAGACCTTTATACCAAGGATAAGCGTTTCCAAGCCTTCGTAAAGGTATTGATGTGAAACATGAAAATCCCCATCATTGTGAATAGCAATGCATCTCTGTCAGTTTTAGCTAAAGCCACCTTCTTCTTATGGTTCCTAACAATTTATTTACTCCTTTGCAGAAGAAGATGAGCAGTTCAGTCGTAAGGAGGCTTGGAATCCCAGAGTGCATACTGCTTGTAACCCAGCGGATCACCAAGTACCCAGTTTTATTCCAAAGAATATTGCAGTGTACCAAAGGTGAGTGTCCTTTTTAACTCAGTCCTGTGTGCCAGTGGACTGTTTTCTTTGTGTCTGTTAGCACTAGAGACCCTGTAGAAGAGCTGTTTCATGCTCTAGTAGGTCTATAAGAAATCCTGTTTTATCTTGAAAAGTTTTCTTGAGTGAAAACTTAGAATGTTATGTCAACAGACGTAGGGTGTATGATAGCAAAAAGGAAAAGGACTACTTATTGATTCCATCCAGAGTTCATTGACCTGAACAACTTATTTCTCTTATCACTAGACTGGGAGATGATTCCTACCAGTTCTTCCCATAAGTGCTACAGTGGCTGCTCTGTGTATCATTTAATCGGTACAGTCAGCCCTCTGTAGCTGTGGTTTCACATTTGTGGATTCAACCAAATGCAGATCAAAGTTATTCCAAAAAAAAAAAAGCCAAAAAACAATATAACAATACAAATAAAAAAGCAGTATTGTATAACAACTATTTATATAGCATTTACATTATATTAGGAATTGTAAATAGTCTAGAGATTTAAAGTATATGAGAGGATGTGTATAGGTTGTATGCAAATACTGTGCCTTACTTTACCTTATACTTTATATAAGGAACTTGGGCATATTCTCATATAAGGGATTTTCATATCCTTGGGGGGTCCTGGAACCACGGGATGACTGTATTTGCTGGTTTCTCCTTCTTGGCTAATCCTGTCCTAGGCAATAACATTAAAGATTACAAGGCAGAATCTGTACATTAAAGATTAGAGAAAACAAAAACATAAATAAAAAACCATGGAGGGAAAATGATGGTGTGGGGCAAAGAGGCAGGATTCCCTCCCCTTCTCCATTTTCTGAAAGGAGCTGTTAAAAACAGTTATTCTTTCTTTCTAAGACAATGAAGTGGAGCAGGAAGATCTAGCTCAGTCCTTGAGCCTGGTGAAGGATGTGATTGGAGCTGTAGACAGCAAAGTGGCAAGTTATGAAAAGAAAGTGCGTCTCAATGAGATTTACATGAGGACAGACAGCAAGTCGATCATGAGGATGAAGAGTGGTCAGATGTTTGCCAAGGAGGATTTGAAACGGAAGAAGCTTGTGAGGGATGGGAGTGTGTTTCTGAAGAGCGCAGCAGGAAGGTTAAAAGGTAAGGTTTGGCTCAGTTTTGTCCGAGTATAAGTATACATCTGAGGAGAACAGGCAAAATCCAAGTGCTTTTGTGGGAAATTCACCACCAGTTTTTTTCCTAGAGAGCCCATATCCAAACATCACCCAGGAGCAACAATCATTTAATTCTTACTCTTATATTAGAAATATTAGAAAAGGACCAGCTTGAGATAGCTCACAAAATCATATGAAGTGGAAAGGAAATGATGCAGTCAGGGAAAAAGGGAATAAGAGTTTTAAAAACAAAGCAAAAGGTAAGATGAATACAAATATGCAAACTGTTAAGGAAGGCGTGTTCTCTGAGAGATGGGCAGCCAATTTGAGATTGGGGATCTATGGCAAACAGTGGCAAGGCAGGAGACACAATGACACAGTTCAGTGTCTGTGAGATTAAACACATGTCGTTTGTTCACAAGAGATGTTAGAGGAATTTACAGCTATTGTTTTCATCAAACCTATAGTATATGGGCCTGTATCTGAGCTCTGACTTCACCAATAGCCTTGGGTACACCCTCCTTCTCTCTGGCCTCAGTGAGCTGAGGACAAGAAGCAGGGGTGTGGCCAGGGTTGTGGGCCCCACCGTCGTGGAACCAAGTTGGAGGAAATCTGTGCTTCTTTCATCTCTGAGGTGTAGGTAATGATGTAGGTAACTATGTCAGAGAATACCCAGGAGTCTTTAACTACAATAGTAAAGAAGTCCCAGGCAATCAGCTGGTTTCAACATGAATGAAGCTGGACACCCTTTTTGGAATCTGGGATCAAAATGAAGAGAATCAGAAAGAGGTAGTTGCTGTACACTGTGATGAGTGCTGGGATAGAAGAGAAGGGGTGAGGAATTGCAGTGGAGTTAGGTGTTGAAGGATGAAAGCAGATGGGGAGACAGTGTTCCTGGCAGTAGGAAGAGGAAGTGTGGAAGCATGGAGCTGAAAGGGGGGGCACACACGGGGCTCTGGGACGAAGAGTGTGGGAGACATGCCAGAAGAAACTGTGGGAGCCAGTGTGATGGGGTGCATACTCGAGACTGAGAGGTTGACAGTTGATGCTGTTGATGGGGGTGCGGTAAAGAATGGTTTCAAAATGGAACTGGCCGGTTAGCTCACTTGGATAGAGCCAAACGCAGTGCTGATAAAACTAGGCACCAGGGTCAAGAGTTTGGGTCCCCAAACCAGCCAGCTACAAACAAACAAAAATTAGAATGGAGCGTTTAAGGCAGGAAAGAGATAAATTAGATGGTATTCAGTGTAACAACTCGGGGCTGTTTAGAGTGCAGCAGGAATGAGGGAGAGAGAGTGGTGGCAAAGAAATCAGGAGACTGTCACAGTGCTTTAGGGAAGAGCTTATCTGGGTCTACGTTGCAGAAGGAGGCATGAAAAAGAAGGGCAGCAGAATTTCAGAGAAAAGAACTGTTCCTTCCTGCCACCAACCAGCTGTGTATTTCACTGCTCTGTGATGAACTTGAACTTGAAGTAAGGCTACTTCCTTTCAGCCCTAATATTCTGTGATGTCCTGAGAGCCCTAGCCCAGGACTTTCCACAGTGCCTCTTTGCAACTGTCTTTTAAGTGGGCTGGTAATTCAAAAATACCTACCTTCTTTTGGAAGGACCTGAATTTCCTAGAGCTGCTGCTGCCTGGAGCCAGCATTGTATTCCTTCCTTTACACAGCAGTTTATTTATTCATTCTCAAAGTAAAAACTAACAGATTTCAGCTGTAGGAATAAAGTTATGGTCAAGCCAATGGCGGAACGATAGGTTTTCTGGCCTGAAGTGCTTCCAGTGGAGATAGGAGTTGGTGTTTAGTCATTGTCACTCCCAGTGAGCTCCTACCAAGAACAGCCAGTACTACATTGGGTATCCTTCAGAAGAGGTGGGATTGTTTTTCTCTGATCCACTGAAACTGATCATATAAACTTCAAGATTCAGTGAAGTTGAAACTTGTGTTTTAGAACTTTTTTCTTTTTTTTTTTTTTTTTTGGCAATAACCTGAATTATTTCAGAGTAAACTTTAGAAAAATAACTTGTCAAAACTAATGGTAGTGCATGGAAAATTACTGTAGTCTAGGCTGAAAAATTAGACCTCCCTAGCAATCAGACATCCTTGCACCTGTTTTCTTCATAGCTTTGCAGTGAATTCCACAGAAAAGTGATCCCAGTTGTGGCAGACGTTGAAGAAAAAGGCCAGGAGGGGGCTGCATACATCAGTTCCATGCTCTTCTCAATTCCCAAGGAATTGTAGGCTCCACTTTCCAGAGTGAAGATGATACCTAGGAGCCAGCCTATCGCTCAATAGACAGCTCCACTCCAGAGATTTTAAACTGTCCTTAAGGGAGGCCGGCCCGTGGCTCGCTCGGTAGAGTGCGGTGCTGATAACACCAAGGCCACGGGTTCGGATCCTATATAGGGATGGCGGGTTTGCTCACTGGCTGAGCGTGGTGCTGACAACACCAAGCCAAGGGTTGAGATCCCCTTACTGGTCATCTTTTTTTTTTTTTAAAAAAAAAAAAACTAAAAAAACTGTCCTTAAGGGAATAACGGGAAATGCCTTTCTGTACTCCTAAAGGATTAGTTAGAGTAGGAGTTTGTGTGCTTTATTTATTTATTTTTGATTCCTGGATCTTACTAGAGATGTTAATTTGGTTTTTGTTTTGTTTTTGTTTTATTTTGGCGGCTGGTGGGTACAGGGATCCGAACCCTTGACCTTGGTCAATACCACTCTCTAACCAAGTGAGCTAATCGGCCAGCCCTATTTTAATGGAGAAGAAGAGAAGGCTGTTAGCATGGTACAGAGAGGTTGAGGTTGACTGTTGCATGTGGGAGCTGGGGGAGAACCTCTGCCTGTATTCACATGTACCTGTCAGACCAGAGGGTGTCTGTGTGGGCCATTCTTATTCTTTTGGGGGTGCAAAGAAGTCTCTCTTTCATTACACTTGGAACATCACCTTCAGGCAGCTTTCCTGTCTACTTACCACATCTTTCGTATTACTGTAACCAGAAGTTGAGAAATATTACACCCTGAGTATTTCGTGGAGTATGTCGCTATAGGTTGCTTTTTAACATCTGTTGAAGTCTAGCTTTTAAACTTTATTCTTAAAATCTTGTCTTATGGGATATATATTTTCAGGACTGAGTACTTCACCTTTTCTGAGACAAGGTTTTGGTGATAATCCCATTTAAAAATGCTTCTAAATCTAGTGACCAGATCTAAATCCTGTAGAACTTTAAAACCAATGCCTTGGGAGGGGTGTGGTCTCAGATCACAGTTCACCCTCATGGAGTGTATTGTGAACCATCCTTCAGTAAAAACCCTCTTGACTGTATTTAACTATTAATAGTCATTGTTCTCTCTTCTCTTCCCCCATTGCCACTTTCCAGAGGTTCAAGCAGTTCTGCTCACTGACATTTTAGTTTTCCTTCAAGAAAAAGACCAGAAATACATCTTTGCATCATTGGTAAGCTGAATTGTTATTCTCTTCAGTTTAGAATAAAATTATGTTTTACTAGTACTTAAAACAGATTAGGTATAAAGTGTGAACACTGTGCTATTGCTTTCCCACCCTCTTAGATTAATTGCCTCAGGACAAATCCCTCTGAATAATTTCTTGCATACTCTTAAATTTTCTGTTGCCCTCAGCCCCCAAATTATTTTTTTCTTCTCTCACAATCCTTTTGAGTGCCTTGGACGTTTGACAATTCAATTACTGGAGTATTTCTCACGCATGTGACTCTGTAGGTGGTACTCTTGTATAACACTGCAAGCCAGATTTTTTGGGGAACTGGAAGGACTCATTATGTAGAAAACATGACTAGAACCTTTAAGACCATGAATTACCATTTTATTTTTGAAAATCTTTTTCTGTTTGTTACAATTTGAATGAAATAATGAGATATTTCTCTTTATCCTAAAGCTGCTTTTTTTTTTTTTTTTTTAAGCCATACGCTTTTAAAATAGCATCTGGTCACACCTAAAGTTGTCATTAAGAGTTAGAATATTGTATACATACCTTATATTTGCCCTCTCCCCTTTGTCCAGGACCAGAAATCCACAGTGATCTCTTTAAAGAAGCTGATTGTAAGAGAAGTGGCACATGAGGAGAAAGGCTTATTCCTGATCAGTATGGGGGTAAAAGATCCAGAGATGGTGGAAGTCCACGCTGGCTCCAGAGAGGAACGAAACAGCTGGATGCAGATCATTCAGGACACAATCAACACCCTGTAATTAAACCCCAGTCCCACCCATCCTGTCCCTCCTAAGGCCTCTGTGTGATTTCATAGGAGACTGGGTAGTGACCAGAGTAATTGAAATCTTAGGAATTTTTTGTTTTGTCATGTTTTGTTTTTGTCGTATTAGGAACAGAGATGAAGATGAAGGAATTCCTAGTGAGACTGAGGAAGAAAAGAAAATGTTGGACACCAAAGCCCGGGAATTAAAAGGTAGGCTGTTGGGAATGGTCTGAGACCCTTGTCTGTGGCTGCAGAAGGCTGCTAGTGGTTTCCAGAGGTACTGTCTACTCTTCAGTTCCAGAGCTATCCCAGCAGGCACTTGCAAACAGGAAGATGGTTTCTCTTTTATTAAAAAGAGAAAGTCTGAGCTACCATGGGTCCTGGTGAAGAAAAGCTGTGAGAACGTGCTCTATGCTAGATCAAGGGGATGTTGATTCAATTCTCTTGTCACAGTATCAGTGTTCTTGGACACTGAAACATTCTTTGTACTTTGTCACAGGAGAATTTGCCAAAATTCATGGTCCCATCTAAAAACAAGAAGGAGAGAGAGATATTTGAGGAAAAGAAATCTCCAATTAATCTGTTTTAATCCTCCTGCCAGTCCCCAGCTTTATCACTTATTTATAGGTTCACAAATGAGTTGTGAAGTGGTTTTGGGAGAAGGCTACTTATTGATCTGTGTGTGATCACTACTTGTTTAGTACCTGCTATTTCATATAGTCTTTGTCAATATCCCTACAAGACAGGTATTCTAATCCCCCTTGTGCAGGTGAGACAGATGAAGACCCCAAAGGCCAAGCAACCCAAGGTCACGTGTATTTAGTGGCTGAGCCAGAATTCTAGTCTTTGTCTTATAAACAGCACAGCCTGGTGCTCTTCCCTCTTTGCCAGTGGCTTATGTAAAGACTCCTTTGGGTAGAAATAAGGCCTACAGTCAAATACATAAAAGTACCCATATAAGTCTTTCAAGCTGTACAAACAAATAACATTGTTTTTTTGGCAGGGGTGTGGGGGGATGGACAGATTTAGACCAGAGCCAGAGTTACATCAAATTTATTGGCCCATGATTAGGATGACTAGGATAAAATCTTCCTTCTTTTAACATTTGTTAAGTACTTGGCTGGGCATGGTGCTAGGTGCCAGGGATGCCGAGATTTCTACAACAGAGCCCTTGCCCTTGGGGAGCTCACATTCTAGCAAGGGAGATGTAAATAAATGACAGGCCGCAAAGTGGTTTATTAGACTGTGGACGCTTAGGAGGTGTGTGGGATCTGCTCCTCCTGCCTGTGGTAAGTCTCATGGAGAAGCTGACAAATGAGCTACTCCTGAAAAAAATAATCTCACCAGACAAGAATAGTTATGTGCAAAAGTAAAAAAGG
Organism: Cynocephalus volans; assembly: GCF_027409185.1. Classification (NCBI taxonomy): domain Eukaryota; kingdom Metazoa; phylum Chordata; class Mammalia; order Dermoptera; family Cynocephalidae; genus Cynocephalus; species Cynocephalus volans. The sequence continues at coordinate 52,459,767 of NC_084462.1, forward strand.
ACTTGATATGTCTGCCCAGTACAGGCTTGGTTAACATCTGGAGGGTCAGGGCTAAGTGATGTGAGGCACAAGGTCTTGAAAGGCAACAAGGGAATGATATAGTTTTTTTTAAAAATGTTTTTTTTTTTTTTGATGTGTGTTGAAGCCAGTGGGAGACTTGCTTGAGGGAGTCGGTGGGCCACTGGAAACGGAAAGACCAATCGGGAGATTCAGGATAGGTTAGGTGAGAAATGAGCTGGAGAGGGGATAGATGTGAGTAAGAAATAGGGTCATCAAAACATGGTCAACTGGATATGGGTGGTGGGATAGAGTGAGCAGACAGTTGCTCCCAGATTTCCAAACTGAGTAAACTGGAGGAAGAATTGTTGCCTGAGGATAGATCACAAACTAAAGGGAGGAGGTGGGATGGCAAGGATGGAGAAAAGATTGGTTTCTGAAATGTTGAGAACAAGGCACCTCAGTGGAGATGACAGTTGGCAGTGGGGCCAGTGGTCTGGTGCTCAGAAAAGAGGGTAGGATTTAGGATGTGTGAATTATCAGCATACAGGAAGTAATAGAAGCCATGGGAATGAATGAGATCCCCAAGAGGAAAGTGTAAAGTAGATACAGCAGCCCAGGATGGAGGGAGGAAGGAACCCAGATACGTTACTCCATTGCAGGTGGCAGATCTATAAAGTGCCCTAAGAAAGAGAACCAGTGTCCTCAAAGTGAGGGAGGGAAGTTTCAAGAGAAGGGAGTAATTGTTCCCGGAAAAGAGGAACAAAAAGACCTCATTGGATTCAGTAATGAGGGTAACCTTGGAAAGAGCAGAATTGTGGGGCAAAAGCCAGAGGGCAGTGGGTTGAGAAATAAACGGGGTAAGGGAGTAGAAACCAAGGGTAGACTTTTTATTGTTTGCCATTGTTTGCCAAGAAGACCCAGAATGGTTTTCCAGGTGGAAATTACAAAACAGAAACTTGATAGTGCCTTCATGATGAAAAAGAGAGGGTGGGGGGCAGTGGTACAGTGTTCTGTCTTGTCCCTTTCCATGAATTACCACAAGGTGGCGCTTGTGTCTTAGTCATTTCATAATACTAAACACCAGTCAAATCCCAGATTGTTTCCTCCATCCACCCTGCAGAACAACTTCAACAGAAGGACCAGAAGATCCTGCTCTTGCTGGAAGAGAAGGAGATGATTTTCCGGGATATGACTGAGTGCAGCACTCCCTTGCCAGAAGATTGCTCCCCGGCTCACAGTCCTAGAATCCTCTTCCGCTCCAACACAGAGGAGGCTCTCAAAGGAGGACCTTTAATGAAAAGTGCAATAAATGAGGGTAATTTGCATTCAGCTTTGCCCCCTCTTCATCTCCACCCAGAGTGGTTTACACTTACCTATCCTTTTTCACTTTTTTATCATGAGATAAAGCACAAATACAGAAAATTACCTAAAACAAATATTTTTCAGTAGTAAATTATTATCAGGTGAACATCCTTATATACACTACCCAGGTCAAGAAATAAAATGTAACCAGACACCCTCAAAGCCCCTCAGCGTGCCCTGTCCCACCTCCCTCTCTCCAAAAGGAGCAGGTATTCTGACTTTTATTAGTCATCACTTACTTATGCTACTTTATGGTTTTATGGCCCAAGTGCCTTTTCCTAGATCCTTATAGTTTAGTCTTGCTCATGTTTTTTAACATGCTGTCTAAGATTCTTAATTTACAGTCCCCGACCCCCCAGTCCCCTTCTTTTCCATACAGTTCATCTCTGAACAATCTGAGCTTTTTAACTTGTAGTTTCGTACAGTTTGGGTTTTATTCATACAGCAGTTCTGTTCTTCCATCCTCTTTTTCCTTCAGATTTGAAGCTGTATTCAGAGGCTTAATTATTCAGACTTGATCCCTTTGGCAGGCTGTGTTCTTTTGTTCTTTCATTGGGAGGCACAAAATATCCCTTTTTTTGGTGGCATAGGAAAAGTAGGATAAAAGGATTAATCTTGATTTTTTTTTTTTTTGCCCCCTTTTACCCATTTTCAAGATAGTTAATTGGTTTATGGTCATCTTCTAAAAGTGATCCATACTTTTGTTTTTTAACATTATAATGGACTCATGAATTTAAGCATATTTGATAGGTTTCAAATGACTGTAATTCTTAACCTTATTAAAAGCTGAGAATGTCCTATGTTTGCCCATGAGCACCTCTTTGTTTGACTTCTAAGTCCTGTTGACATGACCATAGTAGTCTCTGAGAGCTGCTTTGCTGTTTGCTGTAGTAAGATGTTCCTCATCTTGATTTTTTCCTGCCTTAGATCTGGAATCAGCCATTTCTCCAAAAGCTCTGGTTTCTTTTAGTGGGAAATGATTTTGAGACCACAGTCTGTACACTAGAGATGGTCTTTGCTACTAGGTTTTTCATTGTTACTAGGTTGAACTTTTTCAGTGGACAGATCTTAGGGGGAAACCTACATATATATGAACTCACATTGATATATCTATTGAAATTGTGGACTGCAGGGTTTTTATTTAAACTCTTCTTTATTACATCTGTATCCTTTCTTCCACACTGTGACAGCTCATTCTGAAGGATACGTCATAGAATTAGAATATCCTATATTTGCTCAGTGACTTTATCCCACTTTCACATACACACAGCAGTATCTGAATAATAATATTAATACTGCTAACACCATATATGATTTTTATATGCTATCCCCATTCTCTCTTTTTTTAAATAGTTGTGCTATGTCTGCACTGTCAGCTTATAACCATTACATAGTGTAGTGTCCTCTTTTTAGCCTTGACCTGTAGTCTTTCTTATATAAGTAATTGTAATTACTGCTCACCACAGGTCCTTAGATCTGTGACCCTCTAGTCATTTTGGATGTCTGAAATTCATTCTCTATTACATGCCTCAGGAAAGGCTCATGAGAGGAGTAGTCTGAGTTCTTGCATAGTGGTAATAATAGTGTGCCCTTTATGCTTGAAAGTCTCCTCTGGTGGGTATGAAATCCTTGGCTCATATTTTCTTCCCGTGGGTATCTTAATTATTCTGAAATATGTGACTTCATTTTTTTCTGGCATAAAGCATTGCTATCAAAGTCTGATGATAACTTGACTCTCCACATATAAGTCACATGATCTTTGCATAGATGCTCAAAGAATTTTTTTCTAAGTAGTTTTACTGGACTATACTTTGGTGTTGGTTATTCTGGGTTAATAGTCTCAGGTTCACAGTGTTCTATTGTTTTACATGTGGTTTCAAATTTTTCATATTTCAGGAAAGGTTAGTATTTGCCCTGTTCCCTTGCTTTGGTTTTCTTCTTCAAGAACTCTAATTATCCATATGATGAGTTGTCTTTGTCTGCCTTCAATATTTGCCACTTTCTTTTAATACTTTTTATCTCTTCATCTTTTTAATGTTTAAATATTCTTCCTTTCATCCATTTTTTTTTCTTTCTTTCTTTCTTTTTTTTTTTTTGGCGGCTGCCTAAAACAAGGATCCAAACCTGTGACCTTGGTGTTACCAGCAACATGCCTGTCCCAAGAGAGCTACCTGGCCAGCCCCTCGCCTATTTTCTTAAGCCATTTTCTGTTGGGTCTATTTGCTCTTACATTCTAGTTTAGTTTTCATTTCTTTTCTTTCTTTCTTTTTTTTTTTTTTTTTAAAGATGACCGGTAAGATGATCTTAACCCTTGACTCGGTGTTGTCAGCACCACACTCAGCCAGTGAGCGAACCAACCATCCCTATATAGGATCCGAACCGATGGCCTTGGTGTTATCAGCACCACACTCTCCCAAGTGAGCCACGGGCCAGCCCTAGTTTTCATTTCTATAATGATTTTTTTTCTTTTGTTTCCAGTTCTTTGAGTTCTGCTACCTCATTTCTGTTTTCTAATTCTGACTTAGGTTCTTTTATGTTTTATGTCATTTTCTTAATGTGTTTAAAAGCTCATTTATTATATGGACATGTCTTTCTGATGTACTTTTATTATCTGTAGGGAAATTAAGCCCTTGTTTTCCACCACCTCTTTTTTTAACCTTGTATGGGATTTGACTTCAATATGTTTCTGTTGCTCATTTTTATGTGAAATTGGTTTCTTAAATTTTTAGGTTCAAATAGTTTTTCTCACTTCATAGTACTCTTCTGTTGTTTTTGTGTATTACTTTTTTTTGAAAAATACAATGGTTTGTCTTATAAGACTTACAAACATCTTCTGGTTTCTTTTCTTATTTCATCTGGACCTTCTTTTTCCTTCATTTCTGTAGTTCCTCTCCTGCTCAACTTTATTCCATTTTCAGCACTTTCTCTTTTCTGTGGCTCCTGTCCTAGAAAAGAACCCTAGTTGATCATATTTGAGAATTCAGATGCTTAGACTGCTCTGACCCCTTGAACTCCCTCACTCTTGGAGGGAGCAAAACCCAGCCAGTTTTACTTGCTGTTCCCAAATTGACCTACCTTACTTTCCAGGGAATATCTTTTGGCTGCTTTGTATCCGACTCCAGGAGCCATATTTCTTCCAAGAAATTATTCTGCCTTCCCTGTACCCTTTGAAATTTCCTAGGCCTCATGTAATTAAAGTTGAAGGTTTCCATCTTTAAATTTCCAATAGAATCCAACTAAAACATGTATCCTGAATTGAGCCCCTTCTCTGAGCAAGCAAGGAAAGTCTCCTAATCACTCTTCGGAACTTTCTGATCCTGCTTCCTGTATACATCGTGTATTACCATGAGATTTTTTTTTTTTCCTCATTGAAATACAAGATGTCAGTTTTGCATGTTTTCTTTTTTTCCAGTGGAGATCCTTCAGAGTTTGATGAGTGGAAGCCTGGGAGGCACCCTTGGTCAGGCTGTCAGCAGCCCTGTGGAGCAGGAAGGCTTGGTTGGCCCTGTTTCCTTGCCCCGGAGAGCAGAGACCTTTGGAGGATTTGACAGCCATCAGATGAATGCTTCAAAAGGTACATGACTTGAACTCATGTGCTTTTACAGGCAGTTCTTGACAGTCCCACCCAACTAAAAATGGCCTATGTTCTAGTAGCTCTATCTCCTCTGTCCCATTCAATCAATAAATGTTTTATTGAGATCCTAAAACACTCAAGAACCTCTGGCAGAGTCACGTTCATTTTGAGTAATAAAACAGATTTTTTTCTACGATCTCAGCTAAGCTATAAACAAAGGAATAATAATGCTTGATTTTCTTTCTTCTAATTCTTCTGCATCAGTGAAATTATTAATGATCATTTAGCTGCCACTAAGTGACTTCCCTTATTTTTGGTATTAATGAGGTTCAGAAATATCATATCCCCAACCTGTTCATATTATATTCTTTTCTTGGCTAGTCTGTTTCACAACTTTAAAAAACAACCACAAGTTATCTTGTTTTTTGTTTAGGAGGTGAGAAAGAAGAGGGAGATGATGGCCAGGATCTCAGGAGAACAGAATCAGACAGTGGTCTGAAAAAGGTATTTCTTTCTAAAATATACTATCTGTGAAACTCCTTGGCACTTCTCTTTCTTTGATCTTGTTTTGACTTGCTGCTTTCAGTAAAATCCTACTTTATTTTCATGGGAAAGCACATTTTTAAAATAAACGGTAAAATTAAGAGTTCCCACATTATTAGCTGTTTGGCCTGTCTGACTTAAAGCAATATGTTCACATTAATAAATCTACCATGGCCCTGGCAGGACCAGTTTTATTCAGAGGTTTGTTTTAACTGCACCAAACCAACCTGATCTGTTTACAAGGCTTCTGTAGTAAATAGTTCAATCTCAGATCTTCACTACCTTACAGTGAGAGACTATAGTAGAAAAGAAAATGGGAAGCTACAGTATAACTTAGAAGCACATTGAATATAATTTTTGCACCAGGATTTTCATTGTTTTAATGCATGTTTTTTGTTTTATAGGGTGGAAATGCTAACCTGGTATTTATGCTTAAAAGAAACAGTGAGGTAAGGACATTATGAGCTGTTTAAAAGAATATGTGTTTCTTATCATTGTAAGATTAGGAATATTCATTTTTTGGTTTTTAGAGGTTTTTTTATTGAAACATAACTGATGTTACATATTTGTGGGGTACAGAGTTGACTATCAATACCTGTGTATAATGTGTGATGATCAAGTCAGGATAATTAGCATATTCATCATTACAAAACGTAATCATATCTTTGAAGGCATTTGATATCCTCTCTTCTAGTCAACTGATAACAGGCAGTAAATTATTGTTGATTGTAGGTGCCTAGCTTGACTGTACATCAGTAGATTTATTTTTCCTAACTAGCTATCTTGTATCCATTAATCCATTTCTTGGTATCTCCCCTCCCGCTTTCCTGGCTCTAGAAATCACAGTTTTGCTCTCTCCTTCTGAAAGTTCAGAGTATTATAATTGTTGTTTGTTTGTCCCTCCCTCCCTCCCTCCCATGAATGAGTACATGTGGTATTTCTCTCTCTGTGCCTGGCTTGTTTCACTTAAACATAATTTTCTCCAAGCTCATCCATGTTGCTGCGAATGGCAGCTTTTCCGTCTTTTTTTTATGGCTGAGTATTATTCCATTGTGTCTATGTACCACATTTTCCTTATCTAGTCATCCTTCGATGGACATTTAGGTTGGTTCTATATTTTGGCTATTGTAAATAGAACTGTGATGAACGGGAGGGCTTGTATCCCTTCGACATGATGATTTCCATTCCTTTGGATATATATCCAGCAGTGGGATTGCTGGATCATATGGGTGATATCTATAGTTGTTTGAGAAAACTCCATGCTGTTTTCCGTAATGGCTGTGCTAATTTACAGTCCCACCAGCACTATAAAATTCTTACCCTTTTTCCACATCCTCCCCAGCATTTGTTGTTCTCTATGTTTTTGATAACAGCAAGTCTAGCTAGGGTGAGATGAAATCTCAGTGTGGTTTTCATTTGCATTTCACTGATGCTGAGTGATGCTGAGCATTTTTTCATGTACCTGTTGGCCATTTGTATGTCTTCCCTTGAGAAATGTCTATTCAGCTCCTTTGCCCATTTTTTAATTGGATTTTTTTTTTTTTTTTTTTACTGTTAAGTTGTTTGAGTGTCTTGTATATTCTGGATATTAATACCTTGTCAGATGCATAGTTTGCGAATATTTTCTCCTGTTCTGTAGGTTGTCTTTTCATTCTGTTGATTGTTTCCTTTGCTGTGCAGAAGCTTTTAGTTTGATATAATCCTATTTGCTTATTTTTTCTTTTGTTGCCTTGTTTTCAAGGTCTTATTCATAAAGTCTTATCCCAGCCCTATATCCTGAAGTGTGCCCCTGGAGTATTCATTTTTGTTTTGCTTTAACAAACAAGCTAACTCCTGGCTATAATCTGCACACGGAAACAGTACAGTTGTCAGTTTTCTTGCTTTTTTTAATTTACTTTTTTAATTGACACATATTGACTGTACATATTTATGGTGAAAAGAATTATATTTCAGTACATGTATACAATGTGTGATGATCAAGACAGGGTAATGTCAGTTTACTTTACCTTTCCCATTTCCCTGGCCCTGGGCCCATCTTGGAATTTTGCCAGTATCATCTACTATGATGGCTTCTGATTCCCTCTCCTTGTGAAGCCTCTTGCTTTTAATCAGCTTTCTCTAGAACATGGGCTGTGACACCCCCTTGGTGGTTTCTTTCAGTCTGAGCACACTGAGTTGAATTTGTAGAACCTTTCCTGTAACACAAACCTGTAACCAAAAGCCATAAGTCTGGAATATGGGGATTTAACTTGTGGGTAATTCTATGTAGTAATTTTTTTATCCTTCAGGGACTCAAGTTGAGTTTAATTCTTTGTATACTACCTTTCACTTGATCTGTGTTTCAACTGTGAGGTAGCCTTGGTGTCCTCCCAGCTGGAAATTGGATTCTGATGCTGGTCTGTTTGCGCTTCATGCAGCTGACTCTGAAGGGTGACCGCACTCCTTCTGCTCATCTCCTTCTTCGATTCCTTCTTATGAAATAATCTTAAGGGTACTGCCATCTCCAAAGTTAGTTCACTTGAGGTCTGACTTTATGTGTGAGCAGACTAGAATTAGATACATAATAATTTCCGTTTAGGGTGTATTTCCCAAGGATGTTCTTTGTTCTTTTTCTTCTTGCTTTTACCGTAATATCCTAAATCCCTGTGGTGCTTTGTTTTGAAATATTAAATTAAGGGAAATCTTTCTTTTTCTCCCTAAAATACAGAAGGATATCATTTTATATTTGTTGGCATAGAGGTCTAAATACAGTGCTGCCCTGAAGGAATCCCCTTTGGTGTGCTTATCCCTAAACAACATAAACCCACGTTCACACAAGCTGCTTGCTCTCTGTATCTCCTGCTGGAAATGTAGCTTTAGTTGATTTTCCATTTGACAACTTCTTGCCCTATATTTTAGTGAGAAGAGTCAGGATAAGAAATATTACAAGACCAGTTTCCTTTTTAGGTCTTTCGTGACTACTTTCTCTCTATTTCTTAAGAGTAAACTTAAGCGAGGGGTTAAAAAGTATTCTCAGAAGAGCTAAGCCTGATACTTAAAGTTTTTGGTTTTTTGAAGTTTTTTTTGTTTGTTTTAAATGATTTAAGTATTATAAAAGAATATATGTTTGTGGTAGAAAATTTGAAAAATGTCCAAAAACGTAAAAAAGAAGAAAAAGATAAATAACATAAACTACTTAATAAAGATAATCCTACCACTAAGAAATAAATACTGTTAAATATTGGATGTTTATATTTCCAACCTTTCCTTCTACATAACATATATTTATGTGTCTGAGTTTGTATGTGTGTAAATAATATAAAAAGTTCTACACAGTTTGTGTCTATACTTCCTGGAGCTTCATATCCTGCTTTTTTCCTATTAACACACATTAGAAGCATTTCCCCAAGACATATTTGTACAAAGCATGCTGTTGAACAGCTGCATATTATTATGTTGTGTACCATAATTTATTTAATCTTTCCAGTAGTTAATTCTTTTCCAGCTTTTTTGCTTTTTGAGTAAAGCAGTTTTGTTACATTCATTTTTTTGCATGGCTCTTTGGTGATTTCCTCAACATGCCAAATTGCTGTCTGAAAGGAGGTTATGCAGTGGTTAGCCCTACTTGTCGGGTACAAGAGTGTTCGTTTCCATCTCAACCTTCCCCGGCACTGGGTTTTATCATTTTTTGAATTGACATTGTATTGGATTTGATAAGTTCATGTGGCATTTTTAAATTTTATTTTGCATCTATTTGATTTCACATGAGGTTGAATCATTTTTAATATGTTATGTAATTGGCCGTTTTTATTTCTTTTGTAAATTGATGGTTTGTGTGCCTGGCCTGCCTGCTTTTCTACTAGGGTATTCTTTTTTCTTACTGATCTATGAGAGCATTTGTTAAATCAAAGATTTTTTTTTTTTATATGTTTGACTTTCTGTTCAAGTTTGTCTTTAGCCTTTTAATTTTACATTTTTACATAGTAAATTTTGAAAAAATTTTTGTGTGGTTTCTTCCATTGCTTCTCTGTTTAAAAAGCCTTCCCTGTTTCAAGGTCAGAAAACATTCTTTAATATATTCATTTAGCTCTTTTTTTGTTCATTTTTACACTCAGCATTCTAATTTGAATGTTACTTTGTGTGAACCAAGGTCCCAACTTAATTTTTTCAGAAATTTTGACAATTTTCTCAAAACAGTTAAATGATTATTCTTTCCATTCCCATTGATTAGACATGTTACTTACATACTAAATTCTTATCGTTCGTTTCTGGACTTTCTGTTCTGTTACGTTGATACGCATGCCATTTTTATGCCAGGCATTTTAAATAGTGAAAGCTAGGGCCAGCCCGTGGCTCACTTGGGGAGAGTGTGGTGCTGATAACACTGAGGCCACAGGTTCGGATCCCTATATAGGGATGGCCAGTTGGCTCACTTGGGAGAGCATGGTGCTGACACCACCAAGTCAAGGATTAAGATCCCCTTACCGGTCATCTTTTAGAAAAAATAAAATAGTGAAAGCTTTATAATACATTTTATTGTGTCTTGACATCCCTTCTATACACATGCTTGTTTTGTTTGTTTGGTCTTTTGTTTTTCTTGGCAACTTGTACCCACTTACTCTCTTTGATGTTTTCAATTTGAAAATATTAAAGTATAAGCACTTTGCTGTTTTTTGTTTTTTGTTTTTGACCAGTAAGGGGATTGTAACCCTTGGCTTGGTGTCGCCCACACCACGCACCGCCAGTGAGCGGTCCGGCCATCCCAATATAGGATTCGAACCCATGGCCCGGGTGCTACCAGCGCCACCCTCTCCCAAGTGAGCCACGGGACCAGCCCAGCACTTTGTTGTATTTTAAGGAAGTTATCTTGTCAGATAACTACATAGCGTGATGGATTCTGAGATTTACAAAGTCCTAAAATGAATGTTTCCATTTTGTTCCTTTTGCAGCAGGTTGTCCAGAGCATTGTTCATCTCCACGAACTCCTCAGCACTCTTCAGGTACATGGCTTTATCTTTTTTTCTGTGCATTTATTTGCTTAATGAACCAACAGTAAAGGGACTGTTGTTGACTTGGATGTTTGAGGTTTGTAGGTTGCTTCTGGAGAGATGGGCCCCTAGCCTAGAGAGAACGGTGGCTCTCATGGTGGAAAATGTTATAAATCGACCATGCCACAAAGCACATATGATACTAACATGCACTTGGGAGATCATTTCACCCTAGAAAGCCTTTAGGATAATTATAAATTTTCATATTTCCTATCTCTGTGTGGTACCCAGATAGGGAAGCCTCCCAAAACAGCTACTGTTTAGTAGTTCCTGGTAATATCCTCAAATTCTGCTCACTTTCTTTATGAAAATCTAACCTAGCTCATTCCTACCTTCTCCCACCTGCAAAGCATACTACCTCACTCCAGGCAATACCAATGACTGCAAAAAGCATGTGACCAGGTCTGACCAAAAACTTGAGTTCGTATACCTTTGAGGTTCTTTTTTGATAATTGCACGACGTTATATCCTGGTGCATTTTTACCAGTGCAGCTTAAAAATGAGAGAAGGTTGTAGTCTGTCATAATGCCTGGTGTCCCCTGGTAAGAGGTCGGAAGGGCTCCCAGAAGCTGGCTCTCCTCCGGGCCAGAATTGCATGGCTACCCCCCTTTGTGTGCCTCCCAGGGCGTGGTGTTACAGCAAGACAGCTACATCGAGGACCAGAAGCTGGTGCTGAACGAGAGGACGCTCACACGGAACTCATCGCGCCCCAGCTCCCTCATTGAGCAGGAGAAGCAGCGCAGCCTGGAGAAGCAGCGCCAGGACCTGGCCAACCTTCAGAAGCAGCAGGCACAGCACCTGGAGGAGAAACGTCGGCGCGAGCGTGAGTGGGAGGCCCGTGAGAGGGAGCTGCAGGAGCGCGAGGCTCGGCTGGCCCAGCGCGAGGAGCAGCTGCAGCGCGGCCAGCAGGACCTGCAGCGGGAACGCGAGGAGCTCCAGCAGCGGAAGGGCACCTACCAGTGCGACCTGGAGCGGCTGCGCGCCGCCCAGAGACAGCTCGAGAGGGAGCAGGAGCAACTGCGACGTGACACGGAGCGGCTCAGCCAGCGGCCAGCGGAGCAGCGGGACCTGTGTCAGGTGAGAGCAGCTCCTGCCAAGCACCGTGGAGGGACGCTCTCCCTGCCAGCCAGCTGCAGGAAGGAAGAAGCTCGTGTACTTAGCACCGTAAGAGGGGGAGCATAGGGGTGATGTATGTTTTGACAGAATCCTTGTTTTACCCTAAAAGGAGGTCTTGGGGAGGAAGTGAGTCATCTTCTGCTTTTTGCATCTCTAAGAGGTTGAAGAGTAGAGTGGACATGCCAAGGCTTCTGGGCCAGGGAAGTACAGGGACCCTTGGAGCTGACCGGCACTTGCCCCAGCTCGTTTAAGAGAAAGGCAGTCAGCCTTCAGGATCTCGGAAGCAACCCCTTTCTTCTAAGCCACAGAAGAAATCAGGCATGGCTCCCACCCAGTACAACTTGTAACCTGATGGGGAGACACTCCAAGGATTAAAGAGCCCCCAGAACATGTGGTGCCTCTGGTCACAAGACCACACTAAATGGCTGCGATGTGAGAGTTACTGAAAGAACCCACGTGGTAGGATCAGTAGGAGGGTCTGTGATAGAGGGATGGGCCCTTCCCCACAAATAGACAGGAGGCGGCCACTCCTCTGTGGACATATGATATTCATGGTTGGGGATGTTCAGACATCTGGATTTTACCTAATTCCTGATTTGTCTTGCTACTGTTGATGAAACCTTTCTTTTTCTGTAGCTGCTGCCTATACGGGAAGGCTTTCAATTATTAGCACACTGATATTCCATGGTTATTCTGGAACATAGATACTTGTGGCAGATGGAGTGCCTGGCTGTACACAGATCTGCCTGTCTTTTGAAACTCATATCATGTTGCCATTTGTTTGATTCATTGACCTTGGACCGTAAAAGAAAGTTAAACTGACATCTTCCAGAGTGGGGCGCAGTTTTAGTTTTCTGTAGTGGTTTTCAGATATATGGTATGGGCAGCAAATAGCTCTGTGTTGCTTTTTATCACACAAGAATGGGTTCCACCCCCCCACCCCCCCAATAAAATCAGCAGGACTTTGACAAAGGAAGGTTCCCAGGCAACTGAGAGAACACAGATTAGATGATCCTCTTTATCTTTGGTTTAATCTTTGACTAGGATCTTGGTGTAAGCTCAGCTCTTCCATATACCCTCTAACATGAGCAGGTTTCTATAATCTCTTTGTCCTGAAATAATTATTTGCATCCATGTGTAAATTGTCTTAAAGGGGTTAGCTGGTTAGCTCCGTTGGTTAGAACCTGGTGCTGATAACACCAATGTGCGGAGTTTGATCCCTGTTCCAGCCAGCCGCCAAAACCAAAAAAAAATCCGTCTTAAGATAAGCAGCTCTCCTTGTTTCTTCAGATAATGGGAGTTCTTTTCTGAGCTACCCCATCAAAGGTACTATTTTATGATGCTGATGTTAGTGCATGTAATAAAAATAGTAATGGTATGGGAGATGATGTTTTTATCATGTTCACAGATACTACTTGGGAGAGGGCAATAAATGAAACTGAGAAGTTGGGAACCTCTTTATAGTTAGTTTTGTAGAATCCACGGAAGGAGGAAACACCCAGCTGACACACCTAGTTAAATGCAGCCATATTTATTGAGTGGGCACCAGGGGTGCTGACAGCCTCAAGTTAAAACTCCTTCTCTTGAATATTGGCAGGTTTCACATCAACATAACAAGCTGATGAGGATCCCATCCTTCTTTCCCAGTTCTGAAGAGTCCCCCTCACCCTGTGTACCTTCAGTAGCCAAATCAACGTCATTGGACTCAGAACTTTCCGTGTCCCCAAAAAGGAACAGCATCTCTCGGACACACAAAGAGAAGGGGCCTTTTCACATACTGAGTTCAACCAGCCAGACAAACAAAGTGCAGGAGGGGCAGAGCCAGGCCCCCGCTCCCGCCTCGGCCTCCAGCCGCCTGTTTGGGTTAGCTAAGCCACGGGAGAAGAAGGAGAGAAAGAAGAAGAGCAAAGCCAGCCGCACTCAGCCTGGTGGTAAGTCGCCTGCACCGTCTCCCTGTGGCCATGGTGGCCATGCGTCCTAAAGAGAGGATGGATTGTAGAGGCAAGGGGAGGGGGCGGGGGTGAAAGAAGGGCACGGCTCAGATGCACAAGAACCCAGCTGTTGTCCTTCCCACCAGACCCATTTGCTCAGAACACGCGTGCAACACGCATGTAAGAACCACTCTCTGACACAGCCCTGCTATCACCTTGACTTTAGCCCAGTGAGATCCATTTTGAACTTCTGACTTCCAGAACTGTAAGATATTAAATTTGTGCTGATTTAAGTCACTAAATTTGTGGTAATTTGTTACGCAGCCAATAGGAAACTAATACAGGCTGTACCCTATGTTTGTCCCACCATTGTATCTTGGAAGTAGGTAACTCGTTTTGATTTCACAAATGGGACTCTGAACTTTGGACTTTTGGGTTGAAACAAGTTAAGACTTTGGGGATGAAATGATTGTATTTGTATGTGAAAAGGACATGAATTTTGGGGGATCAGGGCAGAATGCTGTAGGCTAGATGCCCCCCGGCCTCACTGAAGCTTAATCCCCACTGTAACTGTTGAGGGTGGGAGATCCTATTATGGCAATGGAAAGATGGGGCCTTGAAGAGACTGCAGGAGCACACTGTACTGAATGGATTAACAATGGTGGTCATGGGTGTGCTCTGAGGGCTTTAAAAGGAGAGTGAATGGGAAGGTTAGTCTCTGCTCTCTCTGCTCCACCATTTCTGCAGTGTGATACCTTGCTGTCACTGTTGTCACCACAAAGACCCTCACTGGGTGTGTTCCCAGCCTTAAAAACTGTAAGCAAATAAATTTTGTTTTCTTAAAAATTTAAAAAAAAAAAAAAAAAGAACCGCTTTCTGTGGTACACACGTGCAAAGTAGAGGGTGCAGGTTTTATTTTTGAGGCATTGTCCAGTTGAGGAACTTGAACTCACCTAAATGAAGGACAAGGGTACTTCAGAAAGTTTGCGGAAAAACAGAATTAAAGTTAATACCAAAAAAAAAAAAAGAAAATACAAATCTTTTCACAAACTTTTTGAAGACCTTTTGTAATTTCAGATTCTCCCTGTCTTTCTAAAAGGTCTAGTCCAATAACTGATAACAATAGCTAGCACTTGGTGACTTAATCCTCAAATGATGGAACAAAGTAGGTGCTGCTAACCCCGAGAAAAATGAGGAAGCTGCGGCTCGTGGAGATAAGCGAATGCTGCAGCAGTGACAGGGCCTGTGGTTAAGTTACACTGAGTGTCTGCCGTCCACATGTCGCTTTTCCCTGACTCCTTCTCCTTATGGTTGATCTCTCCCTTCTATGTGGGAGGCTAAAGAGAAATTTACATTTGCCAGGCCTGTTCATAAATACAGATCCCAGTGCTTATGTGAAAGTTGAAGGGAGCATTGGATCATGAAGGATATCACTAAGGACTTCATTCACTCGGTTCGTTTGGAAACCCCAGTGTACAGAAAGATAATTGTCCATTAGCTCCAGTCACCTGTTTGCATCACAGAAGACTTTGGCAAGAAGGTTAGACAAAAAAAGTAGTTTTTTCCATTTATTTTTCATTCTTGGTTTTCACTTTTCCAGATGGCCCTGCATCGGAAGTGTCAGCAGAGGGTGAAGAGATCTTCTGCTGACCCTTTTCCTCTCTGCTGAGGCAGCTGCCTCCTGTCCTGGCCAGTGGTTCCAAGCCCCACCTCTCCTGCTGCCCCTGCGTGTTCAAGTCTCTTACACTGGACGCCCACTGCTCTCCAGCGTCCAGTGCTCTTGGGCTGCCCCAGGTTCTGGACAAGAAGGAACAGATTGTCTTGAGTGTCAGGGTTGGGAAGGAGGCCCAGACTAAGTTTTGGCCATAATTTGGCCAAGGACTCATGGGTTGGGGCTGGCCCTACTCAAATGTTACACTGAAAATAGTGGCCTCAAGTACAGGCGATGGCTTTGGACATGTCAGGAATTCCTAAAGGCTGCAAGAGTGTTTCCAAATGAAGTCTGAAACTGACTGCCTTTTGTTTTGGGGAACACAACTAAAATCAAACAGCAGACAGTTTGGACTTTTTCTGTGTATATGTATAGTGACCCATCTGCATATCCACCTGGGGCATCCCACAGATGTGCACAGCCTGCACCGGGCATCTCATCAGCATAGGTCAGCATGAGAGGGAATGCCTGTACCGAGTAGGTGGCATGTGGGTGCTCAGTACATCACCCTGTAGTCCTCAGAGATTGGGTCCCTTTAAACCCACCCTGTGCACACATCACCCCTTTTTGCATGCATTTCTCATTTCATTTTAGAAGGGATGACATTTGTGAAACCAGTGAGAGAAGGCTTGATGTGTATAAGAAGCATAAGATCTGCACCACCTTGATCTCAGTGTTCCAGACACTTAAAAAAAAAAAAAAGTAGTATCTCATTTCATCATTAAATCCAGAAGAAATATACAGGCTTTCCAAGATGGTTCCCCACCTATTCTGGGCACAGATGAAGTGGAGAGGCCACCTCGCCATTATTTTGCACTTGTGACACTTTTTGGTTGTCACTGACCACTCAGAAGGGGCCACGGCCTCCTGGGAATTTTCCTGAGCTCTCCTAGTGGCTCCCCAGGGCACTGCTGCCATCTGGCCCTCACCATGGAGGAGAGTGTGGGCCACCACACAGCACCACCAGGGCTGCCTGCCACTTCAGCCAGGTTGTGCCAGCCTCCTGGCCAGAACCAGGCAAGAGCTGGGCTCTTAGGCCTCTGAGAAGTTGTCGCAGCCCCCCCACGCTAGGACAGCTGGCCCAGACATAGGTTCAGGTGAAGGGGTTAGCCTATGTGTAACGGTTAGCGCCGTACCAGCCAAGAGAGGAGCTAGCCAGGTGTGGCTAGGAAAGCTCTTGTTCTGTCAGGGGCCTCAGTAAAATTTGATTTCTTAAAAAATGTTTTAAATCTGAAGGTCTGTTGATTATTGGTTGTATTCTACCCCTTAAAGATGTCACACATGCTGCTTGTTTTTCTTTTCTCTTTGCACTGTTTTGATCCTTGTTTGCTTGAGGCTTTTTCCCCGCTGGTATGTGCAGGACAGTTCCATTGGTAATGTTTCCCTTGGAGGCCCCACGTACCTGCCACAGTCGGTACTTCCCACGAGGAGAGACCCTGGAAAATTCTGTGTTTCACATGTGGCCTTCAGTTCCTGCTTTTTGCCTCTCAGAAGTGTGGGGCTTTGAATATACTTTTAAAAACAAAACAAAAAAAATTTGTAACTTGGTGCTTGTTGATGAATTGCAAGCTGGCCTTGCAGATGGAGGTATTTATCTTTCAGTTTATTTGAAAGAGATCTGGTTTAAAATTTTTAGCCTAGATTTGTTTTATTTATTTTGTGTGTGTGTGTGTGTTGGGTTTTTTTTTTTTAAGCGTGCACCAATACTAGTCCAACAGTTGGAACTGATGAATGCAGAGGGAGCAGCAGCCAGCGCTGCTTGCTCAGCAGTGTCTTTCCAGGTGCCTCAAAGGCCCAGATCAAAACCAAGGGCTGGGGAAGGGGTCCATTCCATTCCCTCCCCCGACCCCCATCTCATTCTTTTATCAAGGGATGTCTTTCATGTTTGAGAATTAAGAAACTTGCCACCTGTGAGCTACCTTTGTTTTTGTGATGGAGAATTCTTACCCTTTAGAAATAGACTTTTAAGACCAAAACCAGCTGATTTTCCTATTGAAACCTTGATGCACATCCCCAAAGACCCTAAACAGCAAAAAGTCAAGTTGCTTCCCTCCACCAATCCATACAACTCTAAGCCATAACTGAAGCCTGTCATAATCTTGCTCAGATCCAGCATGGGGCTCAGCTGTTGGTCCTTGTCACTGGCTCCTCCTCCCACAAAGAGAGGTGCTCTGCTAAAAGGGAAGGACCCAGCTCCCACCTCGGGTTCACGGGTGGGCAGTATTTGAAGATGACCTTCATTTCTTCCCTGTGTAGATAGACATAGGCCCAACGACCCTGTTCTCTGGGTTTGAAACAATTGGGGGTTAGTGCTGATCAGATTTACTCTCACAGATGGGCTTCACAAAAGTGCTATGGATAGTGTAAGTTAATATACATCGCTGCACAGCTTGATTTCTGTTTTAAAGGGTCTTTTACTTCCATCCAGCTGCGATGTTTAACTTGCCTTGATTGTTTTGGTGGTAGTTTTTAAGAATGGAGATTTCACCTCTACCCACAGCCCACTAATTTAAAACGATTTGGTCAGGTTCTAGTTGGACAAGTTTAGAATCAGAGATTCAGAAGGTCATCCCCTGAAGTCCCCCATGCCACCCAACTTTGGGACTATATCTGCATAGGTGCAGAAAGAACCAGTTACCAAGAACTGCTCTTACATGCCTTTGTATCTCTCTCCCCCTTGACACTGACCTCAGGGGGATTTATTATTGTGCTTGGGGAATTGCCTGGGATTGTGGCTGCTTGTGCTTTCGCATATGACCTTGAGAACTAAAGCCCCACCTGGATCTCTCTCCTGTGTGATTTTCTAGGATAGCTCGGATTGAATTCCCACACTGTTCCCCATACTAAGAAGCCATGTTTTCTCATCAAGCTAAAGAAATCAGATTCCTGAAATTGTGCTGAAATCTTGGGGGACAGATGGAGATACGATCCAGAGTCTCTAGATTTCCAGAATCTAGTGAACTTCCTAGGAGGAGACTACATATTCTCTCAAATTATTATCATCTCAGTAGTTGTCATCCCAGTCAGGTGACGTGCACTTTAAATGCTCTCATCAGTTGGCTTCATTTTTGAGACAATCAAGTATGTTAACTGTTTTCTTGGAAAATGGAGAGGGTTAAAACCATGTAAATTGCCATATCCAGCCTTTACCAACATTCCCTCTACCACCACCCTGTCCTGCGAGAGCTATCTGTGGGGAAGAAATTCTTATCAAGATTGTTTTTTTGAAAAGGTACGAATCTTACCTTTTTTCCTCTTAACATGTCTCAGGGTAAATACCACTAAAAGTTCTCCCTTTACTAATTTTCTCCTTTATTTGTTGTCTTCCCAAAGCCTCAATATTAGTAGTAAGCTCAAATTTTTGAGACCCTTGGGGTTTTGTTTGTCCCTTTATTTGGGGGGAATGGTATTAGTGTGCAGGGGTGAATTAAATAGGCCCCGCCCTAAGTGAAAGTGGAACCATACCTTATTGGTCAGAACTTGGTTCAGAAATTGCTATTCATAGAAAGACTTTATATTTCGTTCTTTTGTCTCTAAGACTGTTTTTCTATAGCCGGTTCGTTTGTCCCAACGATTTTAAGATTTGCATTGGAGATGAAGTTCACCATAACAGTGGGTGGCCAGCTGTGCCCACAGGACAGCCTGGCCCTGGCAGGGGTTTAGAAAGACAGTCCTGGTGGCCAGAAAGGGAGGCACTGAGGTGACCCCAGATACTGCAGAAGGATGTCCATCCTCTGTGCTTGGGCACCCTTGGATAACAGTGCCAATGGTCACAGGAGACCCGATGCCTTGCTTTCCTTCAGCAGGACCATCTCGGCACGCACCCGTTTGCATCTTGGGGCCTGTCCCAGCTAGCCCTGTCGCTCCTGTCCATCCTCAGAGGCAAAGAAGAGGGCAAAGAGTTTGGGTCTGGCTCATAATTTTTCTTTCAGTGTAGTATAACATTCCTAGTTAATCAGAGTTTGGAATCTACTGCCTGCTGGCCAGGTTTTGAAATGAAAATTATTTTAATTCTGCCATAAATGAAAAAAAAAAAAAAGGGAAAACAAAGGCATTTTTCCAGATCTAATTTAATTTGTCACAAGTCTGACAGGCTATGAATTATTTCTCCATCTGGCTATGGCTTAAAGATGGGCAGCCCCCACTGGCTAAGCGTCCCTGTCATAGAAGTGGGCTGACCTTCCTGGGAACCAGGTAGGCCCCGCCTGTGCTCAGGGGACCTGGTCACTGCACATCGTTCACCCCCAAGCCCTCCCCAGCATGAATTTGCCCCTGCCTTTTGTCATTGCCTGACGGGATGGATAGTCCCAGACACTGACGTAGGATATTCCCAGCTAGGTTTGCCTGTGGCTTAAGTGTAGCCTTATGGCTTCCTGTGTGAATTACCCGTTTAGGGTGCACTCAGGGAGGCATGAGGATTTTCAGGAGGGTGGTTAGGATACACCTATACCTCTGCTCTCATTGGTTGTTTCCAAATGCTGTATGAACATTTCTGTGCTAAATCCTATTAAATAAAAAGACGGGTTAAAACCCAAGTGCTGTATATTAATTTGTAATTATGTACAAAGTGAAGCAGTTTTAAACTGTAATGATTTTTTTTTCAGTGTGTTTTCTGAAATTTTGCCACAACATACTGGCTTTGTATTTTATTTATCTTCCTTTCTAGTTATCGGCTTCAGACTCTTGTAAAGTCCCCCCCTCAAACCTTTCAAAAAAATAAATTTCCTTTGAAGTCTTGATTGTTACTGTCATTTATTCCTATTCCTGGATTCCTGGTAGAAGGAATATTTTCCCCCCAAATTCTGAGGAGAGCCATCTCCCCAGTGGAAAGGTTTATTTGTGCCTTTGGGAGCAGGATTCCAGAGAGGTCTTCAGCAAAATCAGCTGCTGGGGATACTCTCACTCTGTCCCAGAGCGGGTCCCAAAACCTGAGGGTCACTGATCAGCCCTGAAGTCACAGGATTTGTGTCAACAGTCAATACTGTATCTGTAGATAATGCAATAAAAATGTCCTTTGCTATAGAGTACAAGGACACCTCAAAAAAATGGAAAAATAAAATTGAAAGATAATACTCTTTCTATGAACTTTTTGGGATACCCTCATATTTGATGTTAGCTTATCTTTCTTTACCAACTTTCTCCATCCCATCCCACCCCAAACAAGAGCAACTGCCAAAAACTAATTCAAGAAGAAAGATCCTGTTTGCATATAGCTCCGTAGGAATGTGCTGGGTCTGATCTCAGAGTGCTGGGGTTCCCATGGAGAAGGTGCTGACGTACACAGTACACAGTACGAGCTCCTGCTGGCTGTGCCTGCAGCACCTGTGGCTTCCTTTCCTGTGTTGCTGGCTTCCTACTTTATTTATTTTTTTAATGACTGGTAAGGGGATTTTAACCCTTGACTTGGTGGTGTCAGCACCATGCTCTCCAAGTGAGCCATGGGCCAGCCCCTGGCTTCCTACTTCTGAGTCTGAGCTTACTGGGCCTGTGGAAAGACCCTTAAGTCCAACTGGACATTGGAGAACTGCTGTTCAGAGCAATGTGAGCATCATGGCAGAGCTGCCTGGAATCCTGGCTCTGCCACTTTCTAGCTCACTGTCCCACTCTTGACCCAATGACCAGAGGAAGAAAGTCGTGCCAGGCTGCCAAGTGTTTTTCCTTTTCCCATGAACTTGGAAGTGCACGATTTCTCAACAGAGTCTTTGGTAGCCCTGGCAATAGCTGCCTCCCCACGAGCCAGTGAAACACTGGTCCCTTTTCACCCACTGACTACCTGTAGCCATCACTGCAGCTCGGCAGTCTTATCCCCCACCAAAAGCTTGGCCTGGCCTGGGTCCATAGTGGCCCCATTCCCCTAAGACACCTTATCAGGGCAAGAGAGTGGTTCCCATGCCTGCCTCCTCAGTTCTGAGCCAGGGACAGCTCTGTCTGGGAGGCAAGAGCAAGAAGGTTCTGGTCTTCTATTCCAAAAGAACAGGTGAGGCACCAAGTGCTAGGGACTCTAGTGTGCTGGACAGCTGTTCAACGGGTGCTGAGTCTGCCCACGCCTGAGGGAGGCTGCTGCGCCCAGAGCCTTGGCCACAGCACAAGCCTGACTGCCCGGTGGCTTATATAAAAGTGGCTCTTTCTGTCTTGAAGATCCCCATCCCAAGGCAAGCCCATGGCCCAGGGGTGGCCGAGGATGAGGTCTGCAGCAGAGGCTCTGCCTGGAAAGGGAGTATGGGTAATTGCAGCAAGGCAGAAATCTAAACCAAAAACGTGGAGAGGAAATTGGGAAGCTGGAACTAGGGCATGGAAAGGGGACTGGACCCCCCTCCCACAACCAGGCACACCATGCCAGCGCCTCAGGGTCTGCCTGGGGACCCGGGGCGTGGAGAACAGGACCAGACCCTGCTCCCACAACCAGGCACACCTCACCAGCACCTTGGGGCCCACCCAGGGACCCAGGGCATGGAGACAGGGACTGGACCCCCCTCCCACAAGCAGGCTCACTGCCTCGGTGCCTTGGGGCCCACCCAAGGACCCAGGGTATGGAGCTGGGGACTAGAACCCGCCCCCCACAACCAGGCACACCTCGCCAGTGCCTTGGGGCCAACTCAGGGACCCAGGGCATGGAGAAGGGGACCAGACACCCCTTCCACAACCAGGCACTCCGTGCCAGCACCTCAGGACCCACTTGGAAACCTGGGGTATGGAGCTAGGGATTGGACACTCTCCACAACCAGGCACAACACCAGCAACAAGGAGCGTGCCAAAATCATCTCCTCCATGTGGGTGGGCCATCACAGCCACCACGATAACCATGGCTGCCGTGAAGGCGGCTAGACACCACGACCACCACGCAGATTGTCCGCCAGCCACTGGAGTGCCTTAACACAAGGAGAGTCACCAGCAGAGATAAAGAAAGGAGGAGGATGTCTGTCTCCACAGAGCCCATTCCATAGTGACGGAAAAGACATCTGCTCTATGATAATATTGGGGGACCAGATCACGCCTCTCAGCATTGGACAGATCTTTTGGGCAGCAAATCAACATAGTAACCATTACTCTTTCAGAAGGAGAGAAGAAATCTAGGGTAATTAGAGGGGGGAGGGGCAGAGGAAGGGGGGATGGGGAGGGATTGGACAAGGGGCATAAATAATAATTACGATTTGTAACAATATATATGCTAGTAATATTGATTTGATCAACATAGCTCAATGTTGAACCCCCAAAATTTGTATAGTCAATTTTGATTCAATAAAAATTAAAAATTAAAAGAAAATTTAAAAAATAAAGAAATTGGGAAGCTGAAGAGACAAAAAGGCCAGGAAGAGCTTGCAGATCTCCTTGGAGGCAGCAGCAGAGCATCAGAGATATGATCGGGAACTCCTTTCCCATGGGTGACCAGTCACTTCATCCCTGGTGCGGCCTTGGAGCCCAGACACCACCTCCCAGTCTAGATCTGCCTTGCCACCCCAATGGGCATCCCGGAAGCCTGAAAGGAGTCACAAATGGCAAAAGAGACCGAGGCTTGAGAGGAAGCGGCGTGTGCCCCAGATTTCGGGAATGTGGCTCACAGGCCCCACTGGCCTTCCAGTTTGGTGCCCCCTGCAAGCTCCCTCCCTGCGTCCGGCCCCTACCTTGGTATCCAAGCGACAGCCCCAGGCTGCCTGGCCGCCAGGCTACACTCGGGCCGCCTCCTTTCATATGCTAATTGCTTGCTCACAGCTACACACGGTCTGCTGAAGTTTGGGCTACTCTTCCCCCCAGGAGCCTTTGAGAAACTTTCCTTCTTCCTGGGAAACAGTGACTGGACCCATCAGGGGGCCTCAAAGAACTGATGATGCAGGGAGAGGGATCTTAAAATGGCTCCTTGAAACGGACTAGCTGAGAGCTAGCTGGCTTTTCACTCCCTTACCCCCTCATTACCCCTCCCTTTGAGCAGTCCCTGAACTCCCCACCCCACCCCCAGCTGTGGAGCTTGGAGGTGGGCAGTTGCCTGGACAACCTCGGTTCTTCCCAAGCATTGCCCCGGTCCCTGCCATCCAAGAGAGAGGGACACTGGTCATCTGAACAATGCTCCCTGCCCTGACAAGTTGGGGAGAGGGCCAAGTGAGTCCCCTTCTGTCTGTCGAGGAGAGCTGTGGACATGGGCCGAAGAAGCCACCGGGTGAGTGACAGGATGGTGCAGACTTTGGACCAAAGAGTCTGGGTTCAAACTCCAGCCCTGCCATTTAATAGCTGCGTGACCTTGGACAAGCTATGAAGCCTCTCTGCCTGTTTCCTCTCTAAATAGGGAGTGATGTAGGCAGCTTACAGATGAGTTGTGATGATTAGACAAGATGCTCGGTGCGGGGCCAGCGCACCTATCTGGAGGCATGTTAGCCCAGCAGCTGCCATCTTGTCACAGCTGTAGCCCCTGGATTAGTGGCTCCCGGGCCTGGAGAACTCCTGGAGGACAGATGCAGTCTCCCCCATCTGCCTGGGCAGCACCTAGCATGGGCCTGGGCTCAGAGCACCTCTTGTCTCTGGGCTTTGCATGAGCCATCCCCTCTTCCCCGCACTTGGCTCAGCTGAATTGTCACGTCCCCTAGGAAGCCATTCCTGACAGCCAAGGCAAACCTAGCCCCTCTGGGACATCCCCTTACCACATGGGCTAGTCTGCAGCTGACCCCAAACAAAATGACAACTTGACCCACCCCACACCAGCCCTGCTGCTGCCTGATCCTCTCCCCAGCTTGCTTCAGGCCAGCACTACCCTGAGCCCTACTCCCCCTGCACCCCTGGAAGTGAGCTGAAGGCACCCTTGCCCACACCTTCATTCCAAAGCAGCAGCTGGGAATAAAGGACAGGCAGGACTGTCCCAGGAACCTGGAATCGGTGGGGCCCATCACTTCTCTGCCAACAAGTCTAAGTCTGGAGGGTGGACATCAGTTCTAGTTGTCTCAGGTAAGGTTCACTCCTCCTGGGGGCCTCCAGTCAGATGCCCAGAGTCCTATTGCCAGGGCCTGGAGGGTAGCTCAGCCCCTCCCCGACCAGGTCTTGCAGCCAAAAGTGGGTCAGCGACATGGACCCTGCCTAGGACCAGGGACCCCAGGGGGTTCTCTCACCCTCTCCCACAGGGATGAGAGCAGTTCCCTGGAAGGCCAGCTGGTAGAGCCAAAGCCAAGTTCATACATTGTGTGTCCTGAGGCAATATGCTTAACCTCTCTGAGCTACAGTTTCTTTTACTAGTAAAATGGGGATAATGGCACCTACCCCATACAGTTGTAAGAACAAAATTATACTGCCTTTCTTCCTGCTTGGCTGGAAGGGACTGAAAACATGAAGGCCTGATCTTGAGAAATGTGCACATGTTTCCATTAATGGTGGACCTGCGAGGTGTGAGCACTTACTGTGATTGTGGGGATCCCATATGATATCAGATTCATCTGGGTCAAAGAAAGCTTGCCAATGTTTTTCTTCTTGGAATGAGTTCCCCATGAAGGACTCAACAGATTGAGGGGCACTCACTGGCTGGGAAACCCACATGAGCCTCCAAGCCATGATCTTATGGACCTTAACATCCCGAAGGAGGTTTGATGTGTGGATGGTCACACAAAGGCGCATGGAGTTAAGCAACCAGCGCAGCCGGAGCCAGCCAGGAACCCACACCTTTTGAGACAAACCTGGGATTTTGCCCTTGGATCTCCTGCTTTAGAATTCTCTGGGCTTCTTGTTCAAATGCATATTCCGGGCCTAACCCCAGATTTTATGAGTCAGAATGTACAGGGATAAAGCCAGGAAATTTGCATTTTTAACTAGCAGCCCAGGGAGTTTTATTCATACTGAAGTGTGAGAGCTTACTACTCCCACAAGGGAGAAGGGAGGCAGGGAGGGCAGGAGAAAGGAAAGGAAGAAAGAGTGTTTGCATGAGCTCCTTTCTACTCTGCAAAAAGAGGTTCCTTCAGTGGAGTCCTGCTCTTGTTCTGCTGATACTTCTCCATGAATATTCTGCCTGTTCACAAGTAATAGTGAACAACTGCAGGACTTGGGACAACATACTGATCTTCATCTGCAAGGTAGAAAGGACGCAACCTCATAGGGCTGTTGTGATGATGAAATGACAGGACAGAGCACAGAGTATGTGCTCCATAGATATTTCCTGCCATTGTTGCACAGACCTTATCACTGAAGGGCTGGGTGGCCTTGAACATGTCACATCTACGAAATGGAGTGCTTCTCAGCCTCAGCTGCACTTAAGAAACAGCTGGAGGAGCTTTAGGCCTCATGATACCCAGGCCATGCCTGTGGCAGGCCACATCAGAACCTTTGGGGTGAGGCCCAGGCAGCAGGACTTTATAATGCTTCCTGGTGGTTCCAGTTGTGCAGCTGAGGTTGAGAATCACTAGATGATGCCCTGGCTTGATTTCAGAGATCAGCTTCTGTTCTGCAGGTGAGGCTTCCTCCCTGTGGGTCTCCAAACAGCCCTTGATCCAGAGCCTTCCCTGATGTGGAGCCAGCCTTGGCTTTGGCGGAAGCCTGAGCTTTGTGTATGCAGGGCTCCAGGCATGAAAGATGACATCTCTCTCCACAGGGCCTTGAGTCCCACTGGAGGCTGCCAAACAGGAGGGTAAACACAAGGGGGAATGAGACAGAGGAGGTGTCTATGGGAGGAGCACAGCCCAAGTGGGACTGGGTCTGGCCTTCAGGGAAAAATTCAGGGCCCTCCAGAAGCAATGAAGGGCAGTGGGCAGAAAAGACAGGGCCCCCAGCCTACTCTGGTTGGGCTGGAGCCAAGCTCTGTCTACAAGTCTCAGGTTCTGGTGACTTTCTCCAAGGGTTCCAGCCCCCCTCCCCAAGCCTCTTCACACCACATCCTCTCCCACTCAGTCCTCTCCCAAAACAATGTTAGCCACTCCTCTGCAAGGTAGTGTTTTAATATTTAGGGCATGTGTGTTTAATATTATTGTAATTCATGTTCCCCAAACAATATATGATAGTTCATATTGGGACTTATTTTTAAAACATTTTTAAACACCTGTAATTCCATCATCCAGAATAAACTGTCCATTAACATTTAATTAAGATGCCCAGTGTTTTTCTGTGTGCACATGTTCTTTTTTAGCAAAGTTTAAGTTGTGTTCTATATAGAGATTTATATTCTATTTACTTCTTTTCACATTTTATTATTAATATTGGATGTTTAATATTCCACTTTGTAAAATTATCATTGTTGGGAGCTTAGGTGTTTCCAAATTTTCATTCTTACAAATAACATACTGGGCTATTTTTATAACACTGTTTTTATTTCCTATTTTAAAATAATACATGTTTATTAGAGAAAATATAGAAACTAATGATAAATAGAATTTATAGATATATATGGGTGCTAGGTTGACAAGGGGTGGACTTGTGATGGTTAACTTCATGTGTCAATGTGGTGGGGCTAAGCAATGCCCATTATTTCTGGGTGTGTCTGTGAGGGTGTTTCCAGGAGAGATTAGCATTTGAATCAGTAGACCGAGTAAAGAAGATCTATTCTTACCAATGTGGACAGGCACCATCCAATTCATTGAGGGCCCAAATAGAACAAAAAGGTGGAAAAAGAGCAAATTCTCTTATTGAGCCTTATTGAGCTGGGACATCCATCTTCTCCTGCCCTCAGACACCGAAGTTCTTGGTCCTCAGGCCATCAGACTCCAGGACTTACTTCAGTGGCTCCCTGGTTCTCAGGCCTTCTGGTTGGACTGGAACTACACCACCCACCCACTGTACTGGGCTTCCAGCTTGCTGATTACAGATTGTGGGACTTCTCAGTCTCCATAATCACATGAGCCAATCCCTCACAATAAATCTCTTTATTTATATATTTAGGTGATGCAAATGCTTTGGAAAACATTCTGGCACTTCTTCAAATGGTCAAACATACAGTACTGATTCATGCCACTACAGGGATGAGCCTTGAAAACATTATGTTAAGTCAAAGAAGTCAGTCACAAAGGACTACATATCATTTTATTCCATTTATGCAAAATGTTCAAAACAGGCAAATGCATGGAGACAGAAAGTAGATTAGTGGTTGCCCAGGACTGGTACCATTGGTGGTTGGGGGAATGGCATGGGGGAATGACTACTAATGGGCCTGGGGTTCCTTTTGGGGGGATTGAAAATGTTCTAAAATTGACTGTGGTGATGGTTGCATAATTCTGTGAATATATTAAATACTATTGAACTGTACCCTTTAAATGGATGAATTGTATGGTATGTGGATTATCATAAAACTTATATGTTTAACAAGGGGACATGAAGAAACTTTCATGGGTGATTGGATATGTCACTATGGTGATCGTGATGATGATTTCATGGGTATATGTATATGTCAAAATGTATAAAATTGTACAATTTAAATATGTGTAGTTTATTTCTATATCAATTATACTTCAATAAGCTGTTTCTAAAAAATCAGTCTCTTTTCTATGAACACACAGTTTATTTTACAAAATGGGATAATCTTACCTTTTTTCCACTTGATAAATCATGAGCATCTTTCCAAGTCATCAAATACCTATGTTTAATAGCTACATAGCATTTTAATGTTCAGTATGAAGTTAACATATTCCATGGATATGGATATTTTAAATAAGACAACTGAGCCTTTCAGGCTACAGTGTCACCCCCTTGGTGTCTCTGCCTGGGACAGACTCCCAGACCCCATCTCTCCACCTGGTCTGGCCTCCTTTGGAAGGGACCTCAGAACTTGAGCCTTCTGCCAGGAAAGAGAGCCTGTTGGAACCAGCCTGGGACTGGCCCTCTCATTTCTTGAATTCCTGCCTCCTTTCACTGCCCTGGATTGACACCAGGTGCGGAGCTGGCCTCGGGCCAGCCGTGGGCATGAGAACAATACCACTGCCTCTTCCTCCACATCAAGGCATTAGCCACATTCATCCCAAAAGGCAGAGAGGAAGTTCAGCAAAGTCACAGCCCAGCTCTGTGCTGGTTTCTGAAGGGGAGGCCCAGTCAAGGATCAGCAAATTTTTGGTTCATGTGTCCCCCTAAAAAATTTTTGAACAACCATGTACCTCTTGCATATTTTTAAGTTAATCTCTAAGATGGTATCATAACAATAACAGCTACAAAGTATATAATTGGGACATACTAGTTCTATGCCTCAAAAATATTTAGGGTTGATGATTTAAGTTTTTTAGTTTATAGAAAATGCCCACCATGTAATCTAATTAGCAAAGCCAGGCCTTACTGGCAAACTGATTGTCCGATTCAGAATTCAATTTCCATCAGAAAAAGTTTGATTTTGTTTTTAAAGCTTAAATAAAAATGTAATTCTGTGTTCTACTGATAACTATCTCATTTCTGAATTCTGATTTAAGCTAAGAATTGTATAGGGAAGGAAGTAGGGAAGGAAGTAGGATGGATGGATGGATGGATAGATGGATGGGTGGATGGATGGATGAATGATGGATGGATAGGTAGGTGGATGGACAGATGAACAGATGGACACACAAAGATGTGGAACCTTGTCGTGTGTTTGTCATTGAATTCCAAAGGCACCGCCCTCTTTAATAACCTTATGCTTTGCTCTCCACCTCTCCATCAGGTGCTGCCCATTCTTAATGTGTCCCTTAAGTGCCCCAGAAGTTTTCATTCTCTGGGCAATGCAGTGAGTTTCAAGAGGGGTGAGAGGTATGTCTTTCTCTCGTGAAATGAAAGGACAATTGAGGAAGGGAGGTGGAAAAGAAGGAGCAGTCACAGGCAGCCAGAAAGGAGTTCTTTAGGACTCTCCCAGCACGAGGCCTGTTGCAAGCTCCTCTCTGGGTTGGGAGCCCTGTGCGCCAGGCCTCTTCCTCCTGGGGAAAGTGGGCTCTGGAGTCTTCCTGCTCTTTCTCCATCACCACAAGGATTTGGAGCCCTGACTTTTACCTGGGGGGAGAGAGAAACGCCTCCTCTCCGCAAGCTCTGACTGCTGCTCAGACAAGCCTGGACAAAGCCAGCTCATGCCCAGTGACCTTCTAGGTCTCCTGGGGAAGATCTTCCAAGTGACAACCTGGCCCCTGTGTACTCCATATACACTGTGCAAAGCACCTGACCAGAACATTCTCCTTTCAGCTGCCAGACTGAGGCGTAGACCTGGAAGGGACCGTTCCCACCTACAACACAGGAATTCACTCTTCCTGTATGCAGTCAGCCTTCCAAAAAGAAAAGTCTGAAAATTAGGAAGTCAAAGCAAGATTCTTAAGACTGCACACTTTCCAAGAAGGAGCTGAGGTCCTTGGAACCCTGTAATTGCAGTAACCATTTCCACAGAGTGGCTCATAAAAGAGGAAATCTGGGCCATGGA
The DNA here is from genome assembly GCF_027409185.1 of Cynocephalus volans. Lineage (NCBI taxonomy): Eukaryota > Metazoa > Chordata > Mammalia > Dermoptera > Cynocephalidae > Cynocephalus > Cynocephalus volans. The sequence continues at coordinate 52,489,348 of NC_084462.1, forward strand.
AGAAGGAAGCCCCCGCGTCAACAGGAGGGAAGACAGCTGCTGTGGGAACCTTACGGTTGGCTCTGGGCTTCCTGGCAGCCAGAGCTAAATGGGAAACATGTATTTTTAATGGAGTTTCCTTTAACTCCCTAGAGAAGCTAGACTGCTTTCTCCTTTCCAGTTAATTTTGTTTTAAACACACAGCCACATTCTACTCAGTTGGAACCTTACATGGGGCAAAGGAAATAGACATTGTTGATAGAAATCCAGTAGCCTCTTTACCCAATTCAGTTCAATCCTTGCAACAGGCAATATGATCCTTTTTTAAAAAAACAAATTAATTAAAGCTAGAGGAGTAAAGGGACCTGCCTAAGGAAGGTCACCTGTGTACCAGGAGAGCTGGTGTTTGGACCCAGCTGGCCTGGCTCCCAGTGTGGCCCTCCACACTGCACCTGCGAGGATCTACATCATGAGGCTCAGCTAGTGGGGACAACACACGTCTGCTGAGGTCCAACCTGGACCCCAGAGCACAGCTCAGACCCCTGGGAGGAGGGAATGGGTCTACAGGGAAGTCTGTGTGAATTAGAAAAGGCAGCTACACTTGCTGCCACAGAGTGGGTGTGGGGACCCCAGCTGACCACCTCTGTCACACACTGTGTCACAGTTGCACTCAGCAGCCCTTTCTGGTGTCTCTTCAACTCTCGTTTTAGAATCTCACTACTTCCCCTGAGAAGTGGGAGCTGGAGAGTGGAAGAGACAGGACCTCCTTCCTGTTAGTCCCCAAGGAGATCCTAGGCAGGGTCCTACAAAATGGATAGAAGGTGGAGCTTGGCTCTTGGAGTGATGGCGAAGCTTATATGAGCGGCTGTGTGGAAAGCACCTGGCGCAGAGAAGCCATTCGTGGCATTAGCTCCAGAGCCGCATTTGTCCTCCACACTGGTGTCTGGATGGGACTCCACCGTCCTGCCCCTTCTGCTGTCCCAGACCTGGTAGAGCCCCCATGGGATGGCCTTGGCAGAAATCTGTCTCTCATGCTCCCATCTCCCCTGGTTCCCTTCCAGCCCTGGGTGCTGAGAGGTGTCACAGTGATGAGTCTACCTGGAAACTGTTGTGGAGTCCTGGGGGGCTGGCTGGAGGAACAGAGATGCTATGAGAGTGTGTGGGGTGCTGTCACTCACAGGGAGTTGGACCACTGGGCCCCAAGGGGGAGAGCAGCCAAGAGCATGGCGCCCAAGGCCTGGCATGGAGTTGGTGCCCCATAAGCCAGATTACTTCATTGATCATGCAGCCCAGGGAATCTGAAAGCTTCTTCTGGGATCCCAGAGCAACGTTCCTCCTCTCCCTTGGCTGCAGAAAGGACAAGAAAATGGCCCAGCCCTATCCAATCCAACCCCATGAGCCAGCTGTTGCATGTGTAAGAAAGCCACTGCTCCCTCTGCTGCTGCAGCCCCGTGGGGCCCAGAGCTCCAGCTGCCAAGCCCAGGCCAGCCCAGGCCAGAGCAAGAATCCCCAGTTCAGGGGACCTGGACGGTGGGGGCCAGACATGCCCAAACAGATGGTGCTTCAGCTGCCACTCTGAGCTCCAGTTCCCTCATCTTTTTTTTTTTTTTTTTTTTTTTGTCTTTTTTCGTGACCGGCACTCAGCCAGTGAGTGCACCGGCCATTCTTATATAGGATCCGAACCCGCGGCGGGAGCATCGCCGCGCTCCCAGCGCTGCACTCTCCCGAGTGCGCCACGGGCTCGGCCCAAGTCCCCTCATCTTTAAGATGGTGACATCTGCACTGACCTTGAGGCATCATCGTGAAAGTTAAATGAAAATATATAATTTCCTAATATAGAATCTGGCACATCATAGGTATGTGCTTTGGTCCAAAGGTTTATGTACCCCCCAAATTCATATGTTGAAATCCTCACCCCCAAGGTGATGGTGTCAGGAGGTGGGGCCTTTGGGAGGTGATTAGGTCGTGAGGGTGGAGCCCTCGTCAATGGCATTAGCACCCTTATAAAAGAGGCCCAGAGAGCTCCCTCGCCCCTTCCACTCATGGACAGAGTGAGAAGACATTGTCCATGAGGAAAGGGCCCTCACCAGACACCGCATCTGCCAGCGCCTTGATCACGGACTTCCTAGCCTCTAGGTCTGTGAGCAATACATTTCTGTTGTTTACAAGCCGCCCACTTTATGGTATTCTGTCTGTTACAGCAGCCCGAATGGACTGAGACAGTGTGCAATAAAAGGTACCTGTCACATGCTGTTATGCATAGTCATGCACTAATGACCATGAATAGTGAACATGATGAACATGAACATGAACGTGACCCAGCATAAGAGATGTAGGTAGGGGGACCAACTGTCCCAGTTTGTATGGAACTTTGCCACATCCTGGGAACCCCTCAGTCCCAGGCAAACCATGTTGGTTGATCATCCTGGACGTGGGGTGCAAACTCCCCAAGCTCTCCTAACCAAATCCGAAGTGCTCCCTGAGGAAAACCCCATCCTGCCCCACTTTCCTGGGTGCCTGGCCTCCTCCTCCTGCCCAGGGGATCTGCCGTCTTTGTTCTGCTCTGCTCGGCTTTCTTCTGAAGGCAACTTCTAGCCTCTGCACATCAGAGTTTCAGGCCCACCCTGGAAAAAAAGGCCCTAAGCTAGAGGGGCAGAGGCACCTGCAATGGTTCCTGCCTGCTCGGTGGCCCAAGGTCTGCACCCTGAGGACATCCTGATTTCTGTCCCCGAACCTGAGGGAGGCTGGAATGATTCAGGATGGAGGGACGCCAGCTCCAGCATCCTCCTTATTCCCAGATCTATCCCAAAACCAATTCATTTTTTAAGGAAGGAAAGAAAAACACATTTTTAAAATATAAGGCACCTCAGCAATCCTTCCAAGCATGTGGTTTGTGTTTTTTTTTCACAGACAACGAAGCTGAGTCTCAGAATATCTTGCCCAAGGCCAGGCAGCTAGAAACAGGTGATGGCAGATTTGCATCTAGATCTGCTTGGCTCCAAAGCCAGTCTCATCTGGTCAAGACCCTTCCCTTTGACCTCAAAGCCTGTGTCTTCTCTATTAAACTACATTGCACTTTGACCTCAAAACCCACTTTGGGGTATAACATAGCCCCAGGCATTGATACAAGAAGGGAAAGTGACTTATACAAAGAAATTCAGGGTGATGCAACTTGTAGTCACCAAAGCACAAACTGACAGAGCAGGAGTCAGCCCCCAGGGCTACATACAGGGAGGGGCTGAGCCAGGCACGGGCCATGGCACAGCAAAAGGTCACCATGCTTGGCCAGTTACCCACACAGTAACAACAGCAACAGCTCGCGGTTGTTGAGTGCTTCCTGAGTGCCAGACCCTGTTAGCAGGACTTTGCATGTCCTGAGACTCACGTGTGTCCCTAACTCATTCAATTCTCATATGAACCACTGAACGGCCACCCCTCAAAGGCATGGCAGCTGACGCCCTGGGAACTTTGCGGCTAGCCAGGGGGCTCTGCCACACTGTGTGTGACTGCTGAGTGGTCACGTTTGTCTGGAAAGGCAGGAAGGGGGAGACACACACAAAAGCCAAACAGTAATGGCTATATAGGCAAGGATTAACCCAGAGTGTGAGCATGCTTTGTCGTCAGACAGACGTGTGTCTGGAAAGGGTAGAGAGTGTGGTGTGAACCCGTCCTCCACTTCTGTAAACATTTTTATAATCCTTTTTTCACAAAGCTGGCCAGGAAGGTGCTGGCACGGGCGAGAACCTGGCAGCCAGGTGCGAGTGAATCAAGAAGGACGATGAGCCACAGGAAGGATGTGGCACCAATTCCACCCGCTGCTCTCCCCGGCTGTGTGGGGGAGGAGCTCATGGCTCTGGCTGGCCTGACTGTCCCCACTGGGCCTCAGTTTCCAAGATTTGGGAAATGCATTCCTGGCCTCCGTGGGTCCCCCATCACAAATGTGAACAGGATATTCAGGGCTCCTAACAGGCTTAGCAAACACTTCTGCAGGCCCATGGCCCATCTGAAGTGAAAGCCAGGAGCAGCTCTCTGCAGCCATCACCCGCCTCCTGGTGGCCACACGCCCTGCCGGTTGCCTGAGGAGCTCTGATGGGCGTGCGGAGGCTCAGGAGCGTGTGAATGCCGCTCTCCCAGGCATAGACCGAAGCGGTGAGCCGGCACTTGGGCACAAAGAATAAAGCCTGGTTTGTGCCTCTAGAATGCATAGCACAGGCCTGGGGGAGGGGAGCAAGCCCACTGCCAGTGAGGCCGGGCCAGGAACCTCCCTGGGGAGACCCCACCTCCATTCCTGCCCAGTCCTGCCCGTCCCAGTCCTCACATGGACAGACTTCCCTTCCTGGCTGTGTGCACCTGCTCCTTCCTGGATCCCCCACAATGCAGTACATGGATTGGTTTCCAATTCCAGGTCCACCATCGTAGTAATGGCAGCCATTTCCAGCATATCAAGGGCTACCCGGATGCCAGGCATGGTGTTTAGTGCTTTACAGAACTTGACCTCAGTTCCTTCTGCTAATCCTGCCATCATTAAGCCTATCAAACTTGCCCATACATGACAGAGCTCGGATCCAAACCCAGGAGGGCCTGGCTCCAGAGTCCACATTCTGTTGATGCAACATGTTGCCTCCTACCACTAGTGTGAAACTTCGGGTGAGTTACTTTGACCTCTGAGCCTGTTTCCTCCCCAGCAAGAAGAGGACAAGAATGCTCACATGCTGGGGCCCCTGTGAGTGTTAAGGGAGGTGACACGTGAAGGTCAGTGTGAGCAGCTGCTTTCAGCTCCAGACCAGGCGTGGAGGTCAAGAGGCTGCTACGTGTCAATATCCATCCTGCCTTCTTCATTCAGTCACAGCAGCATCCTGCCATACACTCAGAACAGAATTAGAAGGTAATGTGAAAGTTTCCATGAAGTTTTGGAAGCACCTGTATAGCGTGTCCTGGAGCTTCAGCCAGGCACTTCCAGCCTCCCTTGCAGCCAGGTGTGGATGGGACAAAGATCTAGCCCACGGGATGGGCAGAGGTATGTGTGCGTCATCCCGTAAAGGGCTTGCTGGTCACTTCCTCTTCTCCCCTGTCCACTGGCTGGAATGCAGACAGGATGGCAGGGGCTGGGGTGGCCATGGTGGACCAGGAAACGGAAGCCTGGTGCAGAAGATGGCCCGGCAGAAAGACAGAGGAGGCCGGCCTGCTTACGCTCTCTGGGACTGCATGCAAGAGAAACAGCCCTCTCCCCGCTGTTCAGGCTGTAGTCACAGCCATGTCACTGGAAGCCAGCCCCTGGCTTTGGACACCCAGGGTCCAGAGCACAGTCCTGCGTGGGAGCTGTGTGTCCCCCTCCATTGTTGTCCCCGCTGGGGGGGAGTGGACAGCGCTAGCGGTGGGTTGGCGTGTCCCTCCCAGGGCTGTGCTTCCTGGCAAGAGGACAGCTGTGCTCCTGGCTGTTCTACCTGCATCAGACTTTTGCGATGCACTGATTCATTCGTAGGAGGAGGTGCTCATTCGATCCTGGGGAGGCGTTACGCAGCACCCTCGTTCCGCATGTGCCGCGCTCCTTCACTCCGCCCAAGCCTGCCTGGCGTCTCTGGTCCTGCACACCCCCGAGCACCACTGGAGATGAGCCACCGTGCAGTCACCGTGGGGTCTAGAGCCCGGGTTGTAGTGTGACAGTCTCCCACCCAGGCCCCTGGCCTGCAGCACTGCCTGTATCACCTCTTGGGCTGCCCGCTCTGTCGAGGGGTGTTTTAAGGGGAGACCAAAAACACTCAACAGCTGTATGTTTTTTTGTTTTTTTTTGTGACCGGCACTCAGCCAGTGAGCGCACCGGCCATTCCTATATAGGATCCGAACCCGCGGCGGGAGCGTCGCTGCGCTCCCAGCGCCGCACTCTCACGAGTGCGCCACAGGCTTGGCCCAGCAGCTGTATGTTTTACCTGTGGGCATATTCCTGAGTTTATAGTTCATAATGGTTATGAAAAAGCATGAGCCGGAGCAGCTAACCAGAGCGTCGCCGCGCACTAACGAGGGCAAGCCATTCTGCGACGTGTTGTGACCACTGACGCCACCTGCTGAAGGAATTACACCCATCTTCGCGGCACTTGTGTTATTTCACACAAATGAGTTTCCACTGGGGGCCCACAGTGTATAAATGTCCTCCCTGCTGAAATGAATGGAATTGTCTTCAATTTGGAGTTCATCATACAGGGGGTTTTGGGAAAGGACTGCTCTCAGCAGTGAGGAGTCAGGATCAGGATTCCTCCCGCAAATCAGTGTAAAGTCTTCTGCTGCTAAAACACCTTGAGGAGGAAAGGGAGGTCCTCTCCTCGGGGTGGGTCCTCCTCCAACTCACCAGAGGGACAGATACCAACGAGCAGACTTTGCACCCTGGCTGGTGGGGGAGAAACCAAAGTCTGCCCACGCCTATGTCCCCAAGACTGGTCCCAACACAGAAGAGAGGCGAAGAATTTTCTCAACTCTTTATTAAGTTACAACTTTTGGGGAAAGCACCATGGCTACGTCCTTTGCGCTACAAGTGTGCTTTATGTCAATGAAGCAACCCCACAGGGTTGCAGGGCCCTCACCGCAGGCCCACAGCTTCCGCCACCAGCCCCCATCGGCCTGGCCTCCAGACTTCTCCAGCAGAACCACGACCAGAGGCTGAGACGGATCTCAGAGTGAAGGAGGCCAGCCTCCGATGTGGGCGAGGTGTGTGGGGTCCCAGGAGCCCGGATGCACCTCCTGCTTTTGGCTGTTTCCCAAGAGGCATGTGCAGCTGGTGCCCTATGGATGGAACATATCAGTGGGCAAAGCCAGCCCAAAGGTCCCACTCCCCAAGAGAAGCCCATAGGACCAGCACCGGTGCCAAGGTGTGGGGGCACTCACAGCTGATTAGCTGGTTTGAAATATGGCCCCAAATCTTTATCAACAGTGTAGCCCACTATAAGCCCCCATCCTGAACCAGCCAAGCAGCACCAAGCAAATGCCAGGTGGCCTGGGAAGCCCCTGGTCATGGCACCAAGAGCCCCCTCCCCTCAAATGGCAGGTTGGGTAAGCAAGGGTTGAGCCTAGAAACTAACACAGGTGTTAGGACGGCCCTGGCAGAAGCTGACCTCTCCACTACCCAGATGCTGGGGACACACTGGTGAGGGGCCCAGGGACTTGGCAGGTGACGGCAATGAACAGCATCTGGCAATCCTCTTGTCTCCACTCTTACTTTTGAGCTCGGGGAGCAAATGGGCCAGATCCAGGTTTCCCAGCTGGAAGTCCAGGATGCCAGAGAGGCCCTGTCACTGTCCATCCAGCCCCAGCGGGCTCTGCAGTGGGTGCCCTGGAGTCCCTCTGCTGTCCCCAGCTCAGAGCTGCTCCTAGTCTGGGAGAATGGGACCATAATTTCCTGGGAAGGAGCACCCAGTGCTGTTGACAGGGGTGGTCCTGGGGTCATGACTGCCTCTCAGGGTAAGCTCTGAGAAGGGAGGTGATAGGGCAGCCTCCAAGGGCAACCTGGGGCCTGAGTCTGCTAAATGTGACCCCCGCTCTCCTGTGGAAGTGGGCACCAGCACCTGTGTCCACACCTGGCCGCAGCATCCTGGACAAGGACTTCAGTGGATGGGTTGGGACTTGGGGGTTGGGAGAGTGGCCCACAAGAGATCTCCCTCTTAACTTTGGGGGTCTGGGTGTCATTTGCTAATGAAGCCTTGTGGATGTCACCAAGGTCACCCTGTGGGGTTTCTGCCCCTTATGAAATCTGTTTTGGGTTTTCTTCTCGGCAACATTCTGCTCTCAGCCCTGGTGAATCCTGTTTCCCCCAGGCCTGGGACACCATCTGGATGACATCACAACCTGACGGGGCAACCCTGGAAGGGAAGGCTGTGCTGACAGTGCTGCGGGACCTGAAGCCCACGCAGCGCTGCCTGCCAGCCCCAGTCAGGGACCTGCTGACTCGGGTGATCTCACAGCTCTGCAAGTGCTTCCTTCTCCTGGAGGCCCATGGGGCGGTCCTGGTGGCAGTCCATGCCCTCTAGAAGGTCCTTCTTCCCACAAACCACTGCAAAACTGAAGAGGACTTGGGGAGCACACAGGACACTGGAGACGGCCCCTTTTCTCTCATCTAAAGCTCAGAACAGCCCCCAAGGCTGCTGCTCCCTGGAGCTGGTGCAGCCGGGCTTCTGGCCACTCAGACGCTGTCCCAGGACCGGTTGAGCTTCCGGCTGTGGCAGACAGGATCAAGGCCACTCTGTGAAAGTGAGGGCCACAGCCATGGCTAAGGGAGAAACACGCAGAGTCTGTGGAGAGGGGAGAGAGAGAGAAAATGAACCAGTGGTCACACTGTTGCATCCTAACCTGGAATGAAATAATCGAGAGGCTGCACATAAGGACTGGAACTCAGGTCCTGACATCGGAGGACAGGGAGTAGGGATCAGCTCTGTCCTCAGTGGTGCAGTCTGGAGCAGCTCAGCAACCCCCTGACCCCCAGCTCCCTCACCCAGTGTGATAGCTGGTTGTGGGTGACAACTTGACTGGATTATGGGACACTCAGGTATTCCCAACGCTTCAGCAGGCACTGAGCCTGCTTCTCTGCTGGAGGGGAAGCCCAGGTGGTTTGGCATTTGCCTGGAAGGACTGGGCTGCCCCAGGTGTGCCTGTGAGGGTGTTTCCAGAGCAGGCTGGCGAATGACTTGGTGGCCTGAGTGGTGAAGACCTGCCCTCCATGTGGGTGGTACCATCCAATGGGCTGGGGGCTGGATGGGACAGAGTGGGAGAAAGGGCCAATCCGGGCTTCACTCTCTGGAGCGGGAGTGCCCTTCTTCTCCTGCCTGTGGACGTCAGAACTCCAGGTTCTCTGGCCTTCGGACTCCAGAATGTGCACCAACAGCCCCTGGGCTCTTGGACCTTTGGCTGCGGACTGAGAGTTACACCAGTGGCTTTCCCAGTTCTCCAGCTTGCAGATGGCCTGTCGTGGGACTTCTCAACCCCCGTAATCATGTGAGCCAATTACCCTAATAAGTGCCCTCTCCTGTATCTCTATGTTCTCGGTTCTGGCTCTCTGGAGAACCCTAGCTATAACCCATAGAATATGGGAATATTACTCATCTGTCCGTTCATTCACTCAGACCACCCCCCCTGCATGTCCTCAACCCAGCAGGCACCATGGTGAGCCCTGGGGAAACAGGAGGGCAGCTACTGTCCCCACGGATGGCCCTCCAGTGGGAGAAACTGCAGATGTGTACAAATGTGTACACTGAGTGATTACACACTGAGAAGAGCCACAGATGAAAAGCTGAAAAGGGATGAGCTGGAACCAGGCAAGGGTGTGGGAAGAAGAATGTTTAACTGAGACCTGAAGGCCAGGAAGGGTAGCTGGAGGGAACAGCAGTCCAGGCAGAAGGAAGGGCGTGTGCAAAGGCCCTGAGGTAGGAACTTGGCACATTTGAAAATCAAGTAAAAGTAGGCAGTGAGCTGGAGACCTAGTGACCAAGGGGCAGACAGTCTGTGAGCAGGGAAAGGGGCACAGCCAGCTATGCTGTTAGGAGAACATGCGACAGGTTGCAGACGGCAGTGGGCACACTTGGTCATCCGCTGGACCAATGGTTACCACACAGCCTGTGGGCACCAGGCCCCGTGGCAGGCCGTGGGGACACAGTGGGGAATGAAGACACTACCTGGGGTCAGCAGCCCCCCTCCAGCCCTGTGTTCTCAGTCAGTGGCAAGCCTGCTCTGAGGTCACGTTGCTTCCGGAAACGAGGAGGACGGAGCAATCTAATGCCTATGAGAGCTTTTGTGCAGAAAGTCCCCAATGCCGACTTGTGGGTGTGACGACTTCTAAAGCCTGACCCACAGCGACAGCTCCCTGTAACCTGGGCCCAGCTCCAAGGAGGAATGTGGCTGTAGGAGATGGAGTCCAGAAGTGACCCTTTGGCCAGAGCAGCAACTGCTGCGATGACCACATTGACAGGCACACCTGCAGGAGACAGGAAGCTCAAGGTGGGCGACCCTCTGGGGACAGCGAGGAGCAGCCATATCCTGAGGGGCAGGGTCCCCAACAGCGGTTCTCTAGGCGCTGAGGGGAGGGGTCTGGGAGCTCGCCACAGGGTTTCCCTGCGTCCCTGCACAATGTCAGTCCTGTAGCACCCTCACTCTGGTCAGTGCTGTAAGTGCCGCAGACTCAGAGGTAGCCTTACACCAAGGAGGCACATTTGTGCTGAGGGATGACCATGTGATGTCCCTGCACAATGAGCTGCCCGAGGACGGGCTCATGGAGGGTCCGAGAGGGAAAAGAAAAGTGAGCCCTCTTGCACGGGCATGGGCACGGGCAGGCCGTACTCCACTGTGACCCTGCATGTTCATTCATTCGCTCATTCATTCATTCCATGGGGCAGAGGCAATCTGTTCTCAGCAAGACATCGACCATCGGTGACATTCCCAGAATGCCACATGCTGACCTGGGTTTTGTGAGGCTTTTTTTTCCTTGGCAGCTGGCCAGTAAGGGGATCCAAGCCCCTGACCTTGGTGTAATCAGCACCACACACTAACCAGCTGAGCTAACGGCTTGGTAGTATTTAACCTGTACATATGTGTTAGCTTGGTAGTTGTGTAAGACTACAAACATAAGGAGCTTTTATTTAGTTGTGTGTTTGTATATATTTAAGTAATATTATAATAAAAACTTGAACCAGCACTGGTGACCCGTGGAATGTTTTTCCTTTAAGTGGGTGCACCCCTTGCTCACCCTGCCAGACCTCCTGGCAGGCTGACTGGTGCTGCTCTGTAGGAATTCTGCCATCCCCACGTGGCCAACGAGCTCCCAGATGTGTGGGCTGGGCAGGGTGGCCACTCTTTTCTCAGCTGGGCTGACAAAGGCTCCCCAAATTCCTCCAAACTCCTTACAAGTGAGAAGCTGGGTCACAAGACCCCTCAACATCTCGAGATGCTCCAAGATGGCAAACCCGAACCTCTGGGGCCCGGCCTGGCCCAGCACACTGCACGCTGCTGTGGCAAGGCCCCACGCTGCCTTAAACTAAACAAAAGCTGCTGGTGCCAGGGGTTAGGGGTTATGGCATGCAACCCCCTTCCCCAACTGTCCAAGTTGTAGAGTACATAGAGATGGCACCTGAAAGGCAGAGGACCTGGGAGCCATGCTGCCAGGCTTCATGTTCCCTCCTGGATCACAAAGTTGCTTTCAGGCTCGTCCCAGTCTGGGACCCCCTGATTCTTGGCAGCTGCTCCTTGGAGGCCTGGTTTGCTCATCTGTGAAACAGGATAGTCCTCCAGCTTGCAGAGTGGACGTCTGTCTGTCTATGGGTTGCTGGGGTAGGGTCTGCCCTGCTAGATTCAGACATCGAGGGCAGGGTGGTGTCCTCTTCCCAGAGCTAGCACAGGAATGAATGACGATGATGCCTCCGCTGACAAAGATTCCAGCCCCAGGCACTCACGTCCATGCCAGGCCCACTCGGGAGGCGGGTGGAAACCCTTAGTCCTCTGCTCTGGGACTTCCTCTTTGTAGCAACAACTTCTAAGGTGAGATGGAATGTGCTGAACTGTCCCTCCTGCGGCAGTGACTGAGCTCCACAGGGGACTAACGAGTGTGGCCCTTCCCAGAGCTGGACTGGAGCCTCTCCCTGCCCCCACCATGAAGAGAGGGTACGCTCGCGGCCTGGACGCCTGCCCGACACTCTACAGCCCTCCAGGCCAGAGGCAGGCCGGACAGGCACTGCGGGGAGAAGGATTGCAGGGGCATTCAGTGGGAGAGAGAGAGAAGGAGAGAATGTCCACAGCGAGACCACCCTTAGCAGGTGACCCGGGGAGGCAGGGGCCCACACGCAGCTCCAAGGTCCCCCCGCCAGTGCTGGCCGCTGTCCCCTTGGGACATGTGTCTGACTACAACACTGGAGCAAAGGGGCTGGCCCTGGAGCCCTGCAGGAGTTCAGTTTCCAACACGGCAGTCCCTACAGGGCAGCCTCTCCCTGCCAGGGCTGCAGAGGTGAGGAGCCTGGTGGCTGGCTCGAAGACGCCTGCAGAGTGGGCACATCAGCTCACATCCTGTTCCAGTCCTTCCTAGCTGCTCATCTGATGCCCACTGCCTGCACTCCCAAAGTCCTCGTGGCCAGCTCTGTGGTAGCAGCTCCTATGACAAATATTTCTGGGAGGACTAAACGAGAGCATGAATACAGAGAATGCAGCATAGCCGCAGGCACCTGCCAAGAGTCAAAACAGATTGCCAGGGTAGGGAAGGAGCGCTTAGGGACAACAAGGGACGTCACTGGGGAATGGGGAGAGGCTGCAGTGTGTAGGGGACCTCCAGGTGAGATCCTGAGCTTACATCGGAGTCCCACAGCCACAGGAACAACTAGCCCAGTGTGGAATCAGGAAAGTCAGCGACACTTGCAGGACGGCAGGGCCAGGGAGGGGAACTGGAGGGGCAGATGGGTACAGAACCATCTCTGCCAAGGCACCGGCAGATAACGATCTAGATGGCTGATTCACTGGCTGAGGCACTCCCACATGGTGGCCAGGCTCAGTGGAGGTTGCCATGGTCACTGGGTGCCCACGCAGGACGGACAGTGGGGGGCAGCAGGGGCACTGTGTTTTGGCCCTTCCTGACTTGATCCTCGATGGCGATGCTTGTCCCAGCTCCTCCTGAGCCTTGTCCTGGGTCCAGGGCTCAGCCCCTTCCCACGCAGGTCCATACATCAGGTCCTGGTCTGTGGCTGCTGAGCTAGAGACTCTCCTCCAGCTCCATCCCGGCAGCACAGTGGTGGCTGTCTCAGCAATACAGGCTTGGCTTCCTGTGGCTCCAAGTCCTGGGGAGCTAAAGAGAGGTGGGGAGGGTCCCCTCAGACCTGGGGAGGGTCAGGCTCTGCTTTGTGTTGTGGGCCCTTTAGGGAGCCCAGTTTATGCTCCTGACTTTGAAGAGAACCAAGATATTTGTAGCTGCCCAGGCAGCAGAAATTGAACAGGAGGCAGAGCTTTGCAGAGCATGGGAACAGCCCAGGGTCAGCCTGAGGGGACAGATTGAGTCTGGTTGGCTGCTGGGGCCCACAAGAAGGAAGGAAACTGCTAGACTGCAGGGCAGCAGCTGAAGCCTAAAAGCAACCTCAAGCGGGAAAGCCTGCAGCCTGGAGATGTTTACAAACACCTTGGGGACACAGTGCTGGGATGGCAGGGTCTGGGCGTGGCTTCTCAGTGGGCCTGGGACTGGCTGGGTCTTATGCAATTAACCTGTGTGCACTTCTCTTCCCTAAATGGGCTGAGGACAGCTCCACCCACCCCCAGGACTGAGGAGTTCTGAATGGAACAAAAGGCACGCAGTGCTCAGCTGGGCATGGGAATGCGCCTCCCGAGTCACAGCCACCAAGACTGTGGGGACCGGGTGCAGCCCACAGTGCCCTGAAACCACCACCATCGCTCTCCTCTCATCACTGCCCTTAACAAAAGCTGACTCTGAAGTTGGCTCCTCCTCCTCCCTATTCAAGTCCTCTAGATCATATTGACAGGTCCCCCGCCTGGGCTGGCCTGAGGTGGGAGGGATCTCCAGTCCCCCAGGTGACCGCCCAGCTTCCTCAGGTACAGGAGAGCAGCACCTGGGAATCAGCAGGGAATGCCAGTGTCCTCGTGGAAGCTCACTCCCCGCAGGAGCCAGAAATTCAGTGGGTCAGATTTTTCTCCCAAAGAGGAAGAGAATGGATTAGAATAAAACAAAACAGAAAAGCCTTCAAAGAGAACAAAGCCACGTTCCCAGGCAGCCAGCTGCCCTGATGAGCCCAAGCGCCCGCACCTCCCCGCCAAGAGATGCGAAGCCTTCACAGGCTCCGAGCTCCTGGCTGAAGCACCAGCTGCGCTTGGGCTGCTCCCGGCTGGCAGCGACGGCCTCCGCCCTGCACAGCTTTTAGCACTCCCGCCGGCAGCTGCTGGATCACTGAGGAAAATGGTATTTTGGCTTGGGCTGGCTCCTGGTGGGGCTCCTGTGACCTGAATTGAAGGGAGCTGAACCTGCACATGGGACCAGTGTGGTCCCTTAGCACTGCAGCAGCCGGAGGCAGGTGGGACAGTGAAGGGCCTGGGCTCCCTTGGCACGGCCGCTGGTGCCAGCCGGGTGGGCAGAAGCAGCTTCCTCCACATCTCCTCTTGTGCTTGAGGCAGATCAGCACCGCGGGGTCTCCTGCCCAACCCCAGATTTAGAGCCCCCTGGGGACCTATGCCTCCCTGCACCACCCCAGCTGTGAGGGGCCCAGGATGGGGGCTGAGCTGGGACAAGGGAAAAGGGCAGGACCTGATCAGAGGGTGTGCTAGAACACAAAGCCCACCACCCATGCTGGCCCCTAACCCTACCCAGGCTGGCTTGGAAACCTTCTTGCAGCCTCCGATCCTACCCCCACAAGCTGCAGGAAAGACCCCACCCCCAAACCCAGCCCCTCAGGAGATAATACCAGCACCAGAGGAGAGTTTCCTCCTGGAAACCCCTCAGGGCATCTCCCACCATCCCTCCTGTCACCTCCCCAGAGGCCTGATGTGTCACTGTCTCTCTACCCGCTGTCACCCGCACTTGCTTCCACACAATGACTCCACATGATGATGCTAAGAACACAGAGAACAGAAGCAACTCAGGGGCACCCATTCTGCAGCAGACCCTGCTCTGCGGGCAGAGAGACGACTTCACCTAATCCACCTCACAGAGGTTCCCTAGAACTCCAGTGGGCACGAAGCTGCCCCCAGAGAGGCAGGACTCAACCCTGGGCCAGCTGCCCCACGGCACTGATATCCAGAGGTTCTGGCATAACAGCTCTGAGTGTGGCTGGGCCGTGGCATTTGTGTAGTGGAGAATGTGGCCTTGCCTTCAGCTTCCAGGAGGTGATATACGACACAGCTGATGGGAGTGTTCTTGTTTGGGGGATGGTGGCCACACCTGACGACCATGTGATTTAGGGTGGGGGTCTGGGTCATGCTGTGTCACTCCACCTGGAGACTGAGAGTAGCCATGTCAGTAATCAATCAACCAACCCTGTCCACGTGGTGGAGCCCCAACACTAACTACGGACATCACGCTCGCATGAACTGCAATGGCTGGCAACAATTCCTGCATACTTTCACTCATCGGTGCTGGGACAGTGACACTGTCCTGATCCCATGGGGAGAGGATGACTCGCCTGGACTCTGCCCTATGTTCCCTTCCCTTGGCCAGTCTTAACAGAAATCCTTTCCCTGTAATGAGCTGTAACTGTGAGCATAACAGCCTTCAGTGATCTCTGGGAGTCCTTCTAGCCAACTGTCCAACCTGAGGGTGGTTTGGGAAGCCCCTTGCCTTGCAGCTGGTGTCAGAAGGAGAGTGGGCTTGCGTGGAGATTGTGCCCTGAAACTTGGCAGGCTGGCCTCAACTCCACACGGCACTGTCAAAAGGTCCCCGGGTGATTCTGATGTGTGGCCATGTTTGGGAACCACTGTGCTGGCCAAGGGCTATCGTCCCATTTTGCAGAGGGGCTGTCATTTTGCTCAAGGTCAACTGTGAGTGAGAGGCAGGGCCAGGAGTCAGCCCCAGAGCACATCAGCCACCCGCTGCCCACCCAGCTTCCCTGAAGGCATGGTGACGTTTGCCCAGAGTGGGAATATGCAGGAATGCGTCCCCCTTTCCCACCCTCCCATGGGCCCGGAGTGGCCCAGGCTGCTGGGGGCTCACCTGGCTGGGCTCTGCAGGTGCTCCTCATGCAGGCAGGTGCTTCCAAGTGCTGACGAAGGCCGTGGGGATGAGCGAGTAGGGTACCGTAGTGATGCAGTTCCACGTGTCTGAAGTGGGGTCATAGCAGTCCAGGGTCTTACACCTCTGGGTCCCAAAGTAGCCCCCCACAACGTAGAGCTTGTTGCCTGATGCTAGGGCATGGCAGGACATGCGCTTGGCAGTCATGTCCCCAATCCGCGTCCACTGGTTGGTCTCGCAGTCGAAGCGGTAGGCTGAGGCAGCTGTGAATTCCGTATCTCCTCCCATGATGAAGATCTGGCTGCCCAAGACGGCGGCGGCTGTGTACCGCCATGGCTGCGGGCACTCGGCCTTGATTGTCCACCGGTTCTCTGAGGGGTCATAGCATTGGACTTTGGACACCATGTCCCGGTGGATGCTGGTCCCTCCGAAAACAAAGAGCTTCAGCTTGGCACTTACCACTGCAGCATTGCTGACGCCATCCCTCAGTGGGGCCACCATGGTCCACTTGTTGGCCCCAGGGTCGTACTTCTCCACCTGCTTCAGGGAGACGGAAGGCGAGGCTGGGAAGACGCCTGCCAGGGACGTGTGTCCCCCGACTACGTAGAGGCAGTTCTCCAGCTCAGCTGAGCCGTGGCCAAAGCGGGCGATCAGCATGGGCGCAGCCTTGGACCACTCCTCATGCACAGTGTCATACACCCAGACGTCCTTGGAGACCCCGTTCTCGGAGCCCCGGCCCCCAGTCACGTAGACCTTGCAGCCAATGGCCGAGGCGCTGAACTCCTTTCGGGGGCTGGGCAGGTCCGCCTTGGGGATGATCTCCTTGGCCTTGTGGTCCACTTGGTAGATCTTGTCGCACATGAAGGTCTGGCCCCCGAGGATAAGCAGCGTGTGGCCTGCCTTGCGCGGCCGGGCACAGGGGCTGGTGACCACCCCGTCATTCTGCAGGATCCTAGTCTTGCAGCAGAGGGCCTCATCGATGATGAGCTTGGTACGCTCGTCTGCCATGAGGAGGGCCTCTCCAGAGATGGCCTCCTTCAGGCAGTCGGATGGCAGCAGGGCCAGCCGCACGCTGCGGAGGAGCTCGGGCAGGTGGGCCTTCCGCGGCTCAAGGTCATGCTTCACCCACTGCAGGATGGCCTCAAAGACCACCCGCTCGTCCTCGGTCTCCAGCTCGTCGCTCGAGATGAGGTCCAGCAGCGTGTCCTTGGACAGGCTGTTGAAGTCCTCGCTCTGACGCACCGTCTCGAAGTGCACCAGGCACATGCGCCAGGATAGCTCATACAGCCGGCGGCACTGGTGGGCATCTGACAGCAGCATCATGCCCAGGCAGTTGGAGGGGAAGAGGTTCTTCTCCAGGAACTCGGCGGCAGCATCACGCACGTCATGGAACTGCAGCATGTCGCCTGCCTCCAGCAGCGACTCGGCATTCTCCTCGTTGATGACAATGCGTGAGGAGTATGCGAAGTCCAGCAGCAGCTCCAGCACCTCAGGGTGCAGGTTGTTCTGGAAGTTGACTGTGTCGTCCCGGCTCTCCCGCAGCCCGTGGCTGAACATAGCCTCAAAGTAGCGGCTGGAGGCAGCCAGCACGGCGCGGTGGCAAGGGAAGGCGCGGTCGCCTGCCCAGAGTGTGACATCGGTGAACATGCGGTGCTTGCGCAGTGTGTTGAGGTGGGCCAGCACGCAGTCGGGGTGGGAGGCCTTGTGGAAGAGGGTGACGTTCATGGAGCCTGCACTGCTCCGCGACTTGCGGGTCTCATGGACGCTGACCGACATGTTGCACCAACCTGCCGGGGAACAAGCCACAGGTAAGGGGGCCTCCTAGCCATCTGCCCTCCTGGCAGCTTCAGCCCTCAGCCCCAGATGCATTGCCTGTCCCCCCTCCCCCCTTCCAGCTCTGCCAAACCAAGTCTCCCCTCGGCCACATGTCGGAGGACAGTGCAGGTGAGTGGCAGGGTCTCATCCTGCCCTGCAGAAGCTGGTATTGTTCTCATCCGTTTACCAGCTCTGGGACAGACATCTTTGGCAGAGCCAAGCCACTGCTGGGCAAGCTTGAACTGGGGTTGCCTCCTGTGGTTACGGGGACACATGTATGGTGTAGGGACACACATATGGCACATCAGGGCAGTGCTAAGTAATGGGCACCCTTGGCCGTGTGCCACCTTCGGGACAGTCCTTGAGGGGAAGCTTCTCTAGTGAGCTCCATTTTATAGCTGGGGAAGCCAAGGCTCAGAGGGGTCCAGTAGCTACCCAAAGTGCCAGAGCCAGGATTCTCACACAGGCTGCCCAGTCTGAGCCCAACCTCTGCCTCCACTTACCCAGGGAGACTGGTTCCTGCAGGGTTTGCTGTGGGGGACTTTTGAAACAACATCCCCAAGGAGCTGTGGACACACAAACGGGGCCTTACACACCCCCCGTCCTGCTTGCAGTGCGCTCTGTCCCAAGCTCAATCTAAGCAGTACTGGCCAAGAGCCACCGTCATGGCCCTGGTGCTCAGTGTAGACATCTTTTCCCAATCCAGGGGTCTCCAGAGGCCTCTTCAACCAGCTGGGATGAGTGAGAGTCTAGAGGTGAGTCCTGCTGACCAGTGACTCACCCTCGAGACCAAGATAAAGGCCTGGGGTGACAGCAGGATGTGCCAAACACTAAAGCAATCCAGCTTTGTCCCAAGCAAAGCAGCTGGAACACTGGTGCCAGTGGAGCCTCCCTGGCCCCAGCAGGCCCCCACCTGCCTCTCGAGTCTGCCCTCTCAGGCCAGGGCACAGCGCTCAGAGTGATGGTCTGTACCACCCGCTTGACTGGGGGATCAAAGCACTTATTAACGTCCAGCTGATGGCATGACCCAGGACCCCAGTTCAGTGCTGTGGACATGAGGCTCAAACAGAGGCCGCAAACATCACGAGCATGGAGAAAAACTGGCCAGAAAACAGACTGTGTTCCAGTGTCCCGCCCCCCTGAAGTTGGTGCTGCCTTCTTCCTGCTGAAAACGAGGCAAAAAACCCCACACAACACCCAAAACAATGAAGTTTCTTCTCCATTTTTAATTTTCAAAAGTATATACTCCTCCTGCCCCAAGTCAATTTTCTACTTAAGTATAATCTGGTAAAGGAAGGAAGCGATTTCATGCTTCAGTGAAATTGTAAATTGGTGTCCAACTGCATTGCTCTCTCACTCACTCCTCCCCTGGCAAAGAACCAGAGAAGCCACAGACTGATGTGATCAGAGCTGCCCGGGCAAGGCCCCTGTGCCTGGGCTGGGCTGGGAGGGCATGGGGGCCGAGCCAGGCCTGGCCTTGCTGGTCACATTCCTAAGCTGCAGGCAGACTGCGAGCAGAAGACCTGCCTGGGACACTGCTGTGCAAGCCTGCAGGAGCTGAGCTCCGAGCTGTGAGGCCAGCCGCTTGGGGGTGGGGCGAGTGCTGGACCACCACCCTGGGGCCCCCTTCCCTGTAGCTCACTTCTCTCTTCTTGTGAAGTGGAAGCCTCATCCTACTCAGGCCTCCATGATTCACTCGCTCATTGGCAACTATTTCACGAGTACGCCCTCTGACCCGGGCCCTGGGACAGGGCACCACAGAGACTGAGCCTGTGCAGACCTGGTCCCAGGGAGGCTTTGCCGCCAGCTCGGCCCCCGACTAGTGGGAATTGCCCAATCTGAATTCTGGACCCTGCAACACATCTCCCCAAATCTGGCTGTGATTGCTAAATCCTCCTTCCAGCTTCCACCCCCTCAGTCATCAGATACTTTCCCAAACGTGGCCATTCACCCGGTAGTTCTGTCTCATCCTGCCCCACCCCCACCGTGCAAGGACACTTTATGAGGTATTTGTTGCCTTTGGTCTGCAGACCACGCTGGGGAAAATGGGAGGGTACCCAGAGAGCTGAGGACCAAGGAGGACTCCAATTCAGGGCCCTGGGTCGCCCAGGCCCAAGCCCTCTCCCCCAGGGTTGTAATCAAGGGCATGGATGCTGAGGCTTAGCCTCAGTCCCATCACCAATGCACCTGCATTTCCGAGGGCCTTACCTGCTCTGGGCCCCTGGGAACCTCACTGCACTGGCGTCTTGCCCCACCCTGGCCCTGGTTGGGAAGCCAGTCTATTTCTGAACCTGGTCTGATGCCACTTTGAATGCTCAGGCTTGGACACCCCATGTGTGGTGCCAACCCTTCTGGGATTCTCTACAGATAGCCCAAGTTGGAATCCCAGATCTTCACATTAGTGACTATAGACCTGAAACCAGGACACCCCAGTAGCTGCTCCCTAGAGGGGCAGTGAACTCAAAGGGCTGCCCCAAGGGCCTGGCCAGGCTGGCCATCTGGTACCCAGCCTCTGCTTTCCCCACATTGTCACCCCAATGACACACTCCTAGCTTGTCGGGCAGAGGCCTCGGGGCTTTCTGGCCTTGGCAGTGCCCTTAGCTTCCCTCCCTCTCAGTCCTCCTAATGGGCCCCAGTTCCTGCTCTCAAGGCAGATGACCCTGGGGGCTGTGGGGTCAGGGCTGGGCCCCAACTCCACGCTGTAGTGCTGTGTGAACAGAGCTGACTACAAGGGTATCCAGGTGGAGACTCCCTCTGGAGGGGGTTATGGGCAGGACACAGGAAGACTCAGAAGACTGAGAAAGTGCCAGAAAGTAGGGCAAATCTGAACACAGCAGCCACGATTACCCTGAGAATGTAAAGTAGTGACCTCTCCAAAGCCAATGCTAAGTGGGCCGCCTGGGGCCCCAGAGCTGACTGGCGTCCTGCTAAACTCAGCGCCAAAAATGCCTGCCCACTGATGCAAACATCAGCTACTCATGTACACACCCAGGCAAGTTCCCACCCTGCCAGCCGCCAGACTGGGGCACCTCTGTGCCAGACCAGAGCACTTGCCCCACTGTTTCCCCTGTCTGTCCCACCTCCTTTTGGGTGGCACCTACCCCTGAGCCAATCTCCCAGTGACAGTGGCTGTTCACTGACTCGCTCCAGAACCTGAGTGAGGCACAGAAGCCTCAGCTTACAGCCAAGGATGCAGAGGCCAGACATGTGCCCCGCTGTGGCCAAGGCCACACAGGAAGGGGATCAGCAGAGCTGCATATCTCGCCCCCAGGCCTGCTGGCACAGAGGACAGTCCTGGGAGCCGGGGACCGGGGTCCTGCCTTCTTCCTCTTGGGCTTTCACCTACATGACAAAGTATCTGCAAGTCTAATGGTTACCTCGACGGACCATAACATAGCTAGGAGAGTTCTCGACATTTCCCCAAACCTGCTCCTCCCCCAGACCTCCCCAGAGCAGGAAACGGCACCAGCATCCTCCTGCTTGCTCAGGCCACCCCCCAAATCCAACCCACCGGCAAGTACCACGGCTCCACCTGCTAGATGAAGCCTGAATCTGACCCTTCTCATCACCTCCACTGCTACCACCTCCGTCCCTCCCCTCGGCTGACCCCATCACCAGATTCCACTTCTCCAATGGAGACAACAGGATCTTTTAAAAAGCATCACATGGATCACATTGCACCCACCTCAAAACTCTCCGGGAGCATCTCAGGACCCTGCATAAAATCTCAAGTCCTCACTGTGGCCTACGGGCATCCATGTGAGAAGGTCCTTTCCTACCATCCACCCTTCTGGCCTCATGTCCCACTGTGTTCCAACTTGCTCACCGCCTTGGGCCACAGTGACTTCTTGTCAGGACCCTGTCACATGCTATCCCTCTCTGCCTGGGTGCTCCCCCACCCCACCCACCACCTTCTTCCCCCACATGGCTCACTCTGTCCCCTCCTCCAAGAGTGACCACCGTGCTGAGGCCATGCCCCTCCCCACACCTCACCCACCTCCGCCTTCCTTATGGCACTACTTAATACCACGTTTGTTTGTGTACTGAAGCCAGGGCGGTGGGGACCGTGTGTGATGCTCACTGATGTGCCCTTAACACCCAGAATGGAACCTGGCACAGAGAGATCACTTGCTTTGACAGAATGCACCCATCCGTCCTTTTGTCTGCCTGTGACGAAGCCCTGATACACATACAGCACATAGCTTCTTCCCAGACCCAGAGGAGAGGAAGGCCAAGACAGTGACCGCATTGCCCAGGCACTGCACCACGCACGTGCATGGTGCACATGCGCTGCTTCACTGGAGCTGGTACACCGGCCCATCCTCCTTGCGCTGATGCCCTGCTTGCTCTCTGGAACCACCACCTCCGCTCCAGGCAGCTGAGCATGTGGAATCCAAAGGTGGACACCGGGCCCCGGCTGGCCAAAGTGGCATATCACTGGCCCTGGGTTTGGCTGGGGTGTGAACATAAGCCAGACCTGGCCAATCAGTCTGTGTTGTCCTCCTGGCCACCATGATGGCCCTGCACCCAAGACAGGCTAGTGAGACTCTAATCTGAGACATGTACTGGGAGCAGGAGTGGATGACGGCCATGTGGCCACCTGCCCAAGATGGAAGCCTGCACAGAGGTAAGCCAAGTGGAGTCTCCTCCTCTTAGACTTCTTCTTCCTCAGGACTGTCACTTGCCACCAAGCATCCTGAGTGGTACAAGGGCTCTTGGGGGTATTAGTGCCCTGAAGTGGTGATCAGGGGCTGCTGGCCTTGGTAAGAGGTCTCAGCTGTGTGTGTCCCTCCACGCTTCCTAGCTCCAGGAGCCCACTCTGGAGACTGGTTTTGTGAGATTATTTTCAGTTGCTTAAGACACATGTGTCCAGTATGAGTCACACAGCCAGCTCTAGGGCAGTGTCAGCAGACGTCCCCAGGCGCGGGAGGGTGGGCACTCAAGAGGGGGCAGAATCAGGCCTGCCCAGCCCCGTGGGCGTCTGTGTCCATGGCTCCGTACTCCAGGGGGCCATAATGAGACAGACGCTTTCACACTGTACATAAAACACAGCAGTTCTGATGACCTCAGCACGTCCTGGGCTCAGATGGATTTAGGGCACATGGTGGAGCTGCACGACATTGCAACACCACAGACCGGCCATTCATCAACTGCTAAAGAGGGATCGGTTCACCTAGAACGACACGCTCCCCACTCTGGCCCAGCAACCCTTACCTAGAGAGGGGCTGTCAAAACGCATCACACAGCAGTGTGCCTGGCTTGTTTCTCTCATCAGCCTTGGCAAATGAACAAGGACACGTAGCCAAGGGTAAGATCTTCAAAAGCAAATGTGCCACACTCACCGAAGATCCCAGCGGCTGAAAGCTAACGGCCTCCATTCTGAGCGAAGATCAACCAAGAGGCAATCGTTCGGTGCCACCCTCGGGAAGCCTGCCTCCTCTGTCTGGCTGAGGCACTAACCCCCTCTCCACCTTCCTCTACCTGCCAATGAGGGTGTCAATCCATCATTCTCTACTAGAGGACAGTGGGAGCGAGAGAAGCACAGGCCCAGCAGGGGGGCTTCCTCTGCGTGAGTCCCAGGTGTGACGGCCCAGGTCACCTCAGGAGCTCAGGGCCACAGCCAACCCATATGACCCCTTGGTACAAATAACCCTGCCCCCCGCAGTGTACCGGTCTCTTGCTTAGCAGGAAAGTGCCTGTGGAAAATTAGAAGAGCCAAACCTTCCAATGGCAGCTGTGGCTCTGGGCCCGGGCACAAGGCTCTAAGAGGAAAACACGGCTGGATTTCAGCCCACACAAGGAGGGTGCCCTTGTGCAGTGAACAACCTGAACAGTGGTTCATGGCCACCCTGCAGGAGCCAGCCCTGACAGTGAAGTGAAGCCCTACCCTTCCTGACACTGAGTGAGCACTGGGTGAGTCAGATTGAGGTGACCACAATGATTTCATGGAAACACAGAGCTGCAAGGACCTTCAGGGACTTTGCCAGGCCCCAGGCCCCACCAAAGCCCATTTCTACCATTCCCATTTTACAGATAAGGAAATGGAGGCTCAAGGCCACGCTCCTGGAACTCTGGCCTGACTGCAGACTCTGACCTCCTAAGTCCGCTACCACACTGAGAAGGAAGGAGGGGGGTTTCCACTGGCAGGAGGAGGAAAGACGATAGAATGATGGATTTCTCTCCATCTCTTGAAGCCACTATCCTGCCCGACCCTCTGTTGAGGCTGGCAGTGCAGGCCAGCATGCAACCAGCCTCACGGCCTGCAGGTCCTCTGCCTGCCTGGGTTTCTGAGAGGCTGTGCGACATCGACCGTGCATGAGGGCTCTGGAAAGCAAAGGCAGCTTATCACAGGGCTTCCTGAGAAGAAAATTCCAGGAGCAGAGAATCAGCTTGGGGGGCCAATGCTCTGCCTTGGGAGAAGGGTCCTCACCCAGACACTTCTCCTCCCCTCTGCCTGCCTGCCTGCCTGCAATTCTAATCCCTGAGAAAACCCACAAGGGCAGGTGTACGAGAGGGCTGGCCACTTTGTTCCCATTCACTCACTCGCCTGAGCTTCCTGAACTATTCCCACATGCCACGTGCCAGGCACAGGACATGGGGATGGACTATATAACTGAATCAGAGCCACAGCTCATTCTAGACACAAGAGAATTACAGACACTGGGTCTTCTCCCTAGATGTTTCTGCCTTTCAATGGTCCTTTCTTAAAAAGACAAAAAACTACATATTTATTCAAAAAACTGGATGTACCCTGTTTTTTATTTAAAATGCAACAACAAAATTGTTTTTTATTTAAAATGCAAACAAAACAATCAAAATTGTTTATATTTTTCACTGTGCATATATACTTATTTATTTTGGTTTTGGTTTTTAGCCTTTTATTGTGAAAAGATTTCCACTGCAGTAAGGGAACAGGAATCATGTGGCCGTGCTTCTGATCTCAGTGGTCAGTCTGCTGAGTGGTACCAAACCCCTCCCCAGCCCTATGCCTCACCCTAGCCCCACAAATCCCGCACAGGAATGGGCTGGCCATGGGGATGGTGCTAGAATGGAGTGAGTCTGAGGGAAGGGGTGAGATGCCTGCTTCCTGCATGGTTTGGTAATAAATGGGTTTCCTCTTCAGTCAGTCGGGATGTCCCTGTATCAAACAGCTCCCTGTGGAGGGTAGGACGGCTCCCACTGCTGAGCTCACTCCGACAGAGCAGAATCACATCCCCTTCTGGAGCCTCCGACAGAGCATGCAGCGGACAAGCTGGCTTCCCCCTGCTGTTCTGAGGTCAAGATCAACAGTGCCATCATACCCTCTCAAACATGTGTTCCCCCTGCCTTGGGCTGAATGCCCCCCCAAAACTTAATTCCCACTGTAACTGATGAGGGCAGGAAATCCTATTATGGTATTGATAGGTGAGGCTTTGAAGAAGTGATTAGGTTATAGGGCCATGTTGTAGCGAATGGATTAACAATGGTGGTCAGGGGCGTGTTCTTAGGGCTTTAAAAGAAGAGCACGTGAGAGGTTAGTCTCTCTCTTCTCCATCATTTTCTGCCATGAGAGACCCCTGAATTGCAGTAAAGCCACCAACAAAGAAAACTCTCACCAGATGTGTTCCCTGGACTTTGGACTTCCCAGCCTCTGAAACTGCAAGGAATAAATTTCATTTTCTTTATAAATTACCCAGTTCCAGATATTTTGTTATAAGCAACAGAAATGGACTAATACATCCCCCCAACTCTGACACATGGCAATGAAAAATAGGATCAACTTACACGGGGCCCAGCCATCTGCCTGCAGGTAAAGCCTGGCAGGGAAGGGGGGTCCAAACTGACCTAGAGGGCTGGCCAGTGCTTCAGTGCCTTCTCCATATGCTCCAGTCTTTTTACTTAATGCACCCAAATGTTAAGCACACTTGAGGAAGGGACGCCACTTTAGCTTCTACAATTGATAGTCAAGCCCCAAGCTGACTGTGCCTGGTCACCAGGAAGCCAAGGCTATTATTACAGGTTGATAGAAGCTACTGAGATCGATGTCTCCTCTGCCGGCAGGGAAGCGTCACCCCCGAAGAACAGTTCAGGCGGTACACCGTGCTGGGCCTTACCCAGGGCAGAAGCTCCGCCCTCCCAAAGAAGGCACAGAACAGGAGGCGAGGGGTCAAGCCTATGCAACCCTGCTGAAAGATGAAGCAACACTCATTGCAAAGAATCAGGGGGAAACCTGGTGGGGAAGGGAGCCAGAACAAATGCATGAGTACCATGTACTTAATATTGCGCTGGACATTTAACACACAAGATTTGATCCTCACAATCAAGCTCAACACAGTTATGGCTGTGTTTCAGTCAGGGTGGGCGAAACTCTGATGCAGCAACAAGCAACCCCCAAATCTCAATGGCTTTCCAGGACAGAGATTTACTTCTTGCTCATACTACATGCAGCGTGGTTCAAGTGGTGAGCATTCTTCTCATCACCCTCACTCCCAGGAACCCAGGTAACAGCCACCATGTCACCAGTCACTATGCCAAAAGGAGAAGAGAGCGCGCTCTGGAAAGCATAGCACTAATTATTAAATGCTTGGCCTGGAAGGACACACACCAGTTCTGCTCATGTCTCACTGGCTAAAACCCGACTTCACTCACCCATGAGAGAGCCAGAAAGAGCCAGAAAGTGCAACCCTAGCATGTGTCCTACTATTTCTTTAATTTACAGACAATAAAACAAATTCATAGGTTAATGATAATGACAACATCAACAGCAGCACCGCTGTACTAATTACAGCTAGCTGAGTACCAACTATGTACCAGGCGCTGTTCTAAATGCTTTATGTGTTAACTCCTCTAATCCCCACCACATCCTAAGGTACCAGCGTCACCTGCATTTTACAGGTTAGGAAACTGGGCAGAGGGACATTAGGCGATTTACCCAAAGCCACATAGAGAGTGGGGACAGAGCTCAGGGCCCTCGCTTGAGTTTGTGTCCCCACAACTACACCATGCAAGCCCAACATCACATGCTGGGGAAGGGGCAGCATTCAAATCCAAAAAGGGACAGAAGAGGGCAGGACTGTGGGGCCTCAGCCTCTCTGTTGGGTTCCAGTACCAGGAGGCAGCCCTCTCTGTCTAGCCTTTGCAGCAGCCCCTCTCCACCACCAGCTTCTGTGCAGTTGGGACAGTGAGATCCTGCAGAGGCTCAGGCCCCAGGCCATCCGTGCAAGTAATGAACTTACTTCTCTCCAGCCATTGATGGTCCCAACAGGGAGCAGCTCCTGGATTGTGTTCTGTGTTCAGCTGAGGAAGCCCGACCGAGAAAGGCCACCTTCGGGAGAGGATCTAACAGTCTCCCAGGACTCGGCAGGATATGGATGTGGCTGGCTCCTCGCCAACTCTTTTCTTCTGAAGAGAAGCCAGCCAGCAGAGCCCTCCCCTAGGAGGAACCATACAGACCACACACCCAGCCCATGGCAGATGTGGATGCAGCCACAGAGGGTCAGAACCCTTCTTTCTGCCCAGTACCCTGTCTTCTCAGGGAGTGTGAGCTCCGCAGACCAAGCGAGACAGGCAAGAGGCACCCCAGGGCACCTGTGTTGTCTTTTCAGTAAAACATAATAATGATGAGCAAGATACAACAGATGTAAATCCCCTAGAATCCTACCCTTAACAGGCATTTTCATAGACTGAGAGGGAAGGGAGGTGGTAGATGGAGATACTGCCTCTAACAGGGCAAAAATTAGTTCTTGGGGGACAAAGCAATCTTATTCTTTTTATGTGTAAAGCATGGCTATACATACAGTGCTTTGTCAGACGTATAGTACATGTGTGGTATTAAAATGTAACGGGAAGTGTGACTAGAAAAAGGGTCTAAAAGGGCCTGAGGGAGGCGGAATGTTAACAAGGAAAGATTGAGAAACACTGCAAACAGAAGCATTATTTTCACGTTGACTTATCTCCAGCTTGTATCCTATAATAAACATTTTAGAATTGTTACAATTATAGAATACTATTTTACACTGTTTTTACCTTAACTTTCCACATAATTGTCATTTCCTATCTTCTACCCACTACTGAACAAAGACTGGTTGGTTAAGAGCCGACTCTGTGCAGACGCCTGTGCCCTCAGGACAGTCTAGTGTCTCTGGGATTGTCAACTGTAAACTTTAATGTCTGTGAAATATACATAACCATGATTTACTAATCCATTCACCCACAGTCTTCTGAATTTTTATTCAATGAACGAACAATGCCTTTGCTTCTGTTCAATGACTGTATTCTCTTGAAACGCACTCTTTGGAGAAGACTGATAGATTTTTTTGATGCTATAGTGTCCTAAAAGTTCTGTTTACCAGGTAGGCCACCCACCAAGCCATGCTTAAACCACCCCTGCAACAAAAAGGCTCTTCCAGCCATCAGCGGGTGGTTGAATCCATTCAGGCAGATGGAAGGTGCCATCCAGCTGCCACCTGCTGAGTCCTACTCCCTCTTAGCTCGGTGGGCTGCCTGGACTGACCCTGGCCCCCAGAGGGGGAGTCTTTGCCAGCCCAGCTGTTGCTCCAGATGGGAGCAGGGCCAATGAAATGACACTGCCCTAACCACAGAGGGGACAAAAAACTCAGCACTCAGGTTCACCCATTGGGTGAAATAACTTGTTTCCTTTCACTAATCCAGAGCCATCTGGAGAGAGAAATGAGGGGCAGAGAGAGCAGCCCCCTCCAAAGCAAACATCGCATCATGACGAGGGTTCTTCCCTCTTCAACAGGACTGGCCTGGCCCCCTGCAGACAGAGGCGGTCTGGGAACCTGGAGGGTGGCTGTGTCTCCTCCTGTCTGGTCCCACAGATGGAGCCATTGAAAGCACTCTGCACTAGATATCACTTTCAATGAGCCACCCGGAGTGGCAGGCAGTCTTGAAGGAAAATGAACATGTAATACAGAACGAGAAAACACAAGAGGAAAGCACCGGCCATTTACTGGTGGTGGATTTCTGTCTCCCTTTCTCCAGAAGCTTTGTTCTCCAGGCTGTCGGCATTGGTGTGAAATCAGAATGAGAATGTTTGGACTTCCGGTCAAGACGCCGGAATGGATGGTCCCCAGCGTCACTCTCTCCCACAAATCAACGAATTTACAACTATAAAAATGTAACATCAGCCAAGCTGGGGCCACTAGAGCTCAGGTGAAGAGGAGGAGAGACCTACAGAACTCATGAAGGTGAGAGAAACCACGACGAGAGAAAGAAAAATCTGCTCTTAGCGTTTCGGTCTGCGGTGCTTTAATGCTGGAGCACATGGAGCAGGAGCCTGTAGAAGCGTCAGCTGTGCCCTTCAGATAGAGTTACTTGGAGGCAGCAGGGGAAAAGAGGACTTTGGTGGCCCCCAGCACAGCAATACCACTAACAGAGTTCACGTGGACCCACGCAGGAGGGAGGAGCCAGAACAGCTGAAAAAGGGGAGACACTCAGAGGCGGTGAGTCAACACAAGGGACCAGTGCAGGGCCCGTCCCATGGGAAGTATTTGGAGCACGGGCAGTGGGTGAGACAGGCTCACCGGGAGAACACTGGGACACAGCAAGGACAGCTGATCCACCCCCCAATCAGCGCAGGACCACTCAGAGGAGCCTGGTCAGGAATGCAGAGTTGCATGGGGTACAGTTTGAGGAAAAAACTCAGGCCCAGATCAGAGTTTCTACACAACCCAGGTGCACCAAGTATCTGGAGAGCCAGAAGTACCTATAAGGTCAAACCATTAAACCCTGAGCTGCACAAAAAGGCTTCCCTAGGGAAACAGCAGCAAAGAAGCAATTTACTCAACCACACAGCTCAAGTACTGGTTCCCACAGGAAATTCCCCCATGTTAGAAGCAAGCAAAGGACAAAAAATTAGTTCCGGCCCAGACACACCAGTAATGCCTTGGGGCCCACATGATACATGAAGTCAAGGGCAGGACCCCAGCCAACAACCACTCACATGACAGCACCTCGGGGCCCCACCCAGGAACCCTATGATTGGAGCCAGGACCGGATCCTACTCCCACATCCAGGCACACCACCAATGCCTCGGGGCCCGCCCGGGGACCTGGGGCTAGCAGACAGGGACTGGACCCCCTTCCTACACCCAGGCATATCAGGAAAGCACCTCAGGACCCCACTCAGGTGTCCGAGGCGGACTCCCCTCCCACAACCAGGTACACCGTGCCAGTGCCTAGGGGCCTGCCCGGCCACCCGGGGTGTGGAGAAGGGGACTGGATCCACCTTCCACAACCAGGCAAACCATGCCAGTGCCTTGGGTCCTGCCTGGGGACCCGGGACAGGGAGAAGGGGACCGGATACCCCTCCTGCAACCAGGCACATCTCGCCAGTGCCTCAGGATCTGCCTGGGGTCTCAGGGTATGGAACCGGGGGCTGGACCCCTCCTCCCACAGACAGGCACACCTTGCCAGTGCCTTGGGGCCCACTCGGGGACCTGGGGCTTGGAGAAGTGGACCAGATGCCACTCCCACAACCAGGTACACTGTGCCACTGTCTTGGGGCCCACCCAGGGTTCCGAGGTATGGAGCAAGGGAACTGGACCCCCCCCCGGACAACCAGGAACACCACACTAGCACCTTGGGGTCCACCCAGGGACCTGTGGCATGGAGAAGGGGAACAGACTCCCCTCCCACAAGCAGGCACACCTTGCCAGTGCCTCGGGGCCTGCCCAGGGTCCTGGGGTATGGAGAGGGGGACTGGACCCCCCTCCCACAACCAGGCACACTGTGCCAGTGCCTCGAGGCCTGCCCAGGGTCCAAGAGTATGGAGAAGGGGACTGGACCCCCCTCCCGCAACCAGGCACACCTTGCCAGTGCCTGGGGGCCCTGCCCGGGGTTCTGGGGCATGGAGAAGGGAACTGGACACCACCCCCCCCACAACCAGGCACACCACACCAGCGCCTCAGGCCTGCCCAAGGACCCGGGGCATGGAGAAGGGGACTGGACCCCCCTCCCACAACAAGGCTTACTGTGTCAGTGACTCAGGGCCTGCCCAGGGACCCAGGGCATGGGGAAGGGAACCGGACCCCCCTCCCACAACAAGGCTTACTGCGCCAGTGCCTCAGGGCTTGTCCGGGGACCCAGGGCATGGAGAAGGGGACTGGACCCCCCTTCCACAACCAGGCAAACCCCACCAGCACCTCGGGTCCCACCTGGGGTTCCCAGGGTATGGAGCTGGGGATCAAACACTCCCCACAGCCAGGCACACCACCAGCACCAAGGAGCATGCCAAAATCATCTCCTCCATGTGGGTGGCCCATCACAGCCATCATGATAACCATGGCTGCCAAGAAAACCATGGCTGCCACGAAGGCAGCTAGACACCATAACCACCACGCAGATATTCCCCCAGCCACTGGAATGCATTGACAAAAGAAGAGTCACCAGTAGAGATAAAGAAAGGAGGAGGATGTCTCTCTCCACAAAGCCCATTTCAGAGTAACAGAAGAGGCATCTGCTCTATGATTGTATTGGGGGACCTGATCATGCCTCTCAGCATTGGACAGATCATTTTGGCAGCAAATCAACACAGTAACCATTATTCTTTCAGAGGGTGAGAAGAAATATAGGGTGATTAGAGGGAGGAGGGGGAGAGGAAGGGGGATGGGGAGGGATTGGACAAGGGGTATAAATAATAATTACGATTTGTAACAATATATATGCTAGTAATATTGATTTGATCAACATATCTCAATGTTGAACCCCCAAAATATGTATAATCAATTTTGATTCAATAAAAATTTTTAAATAAATAAATAAAATTAAAAAAAAAAAAAAAAAAAGAATGAGAATGTTTCCCAATTTCTAAAGCCCAAAACACACAGCTCTTTCTATCCCCATGGAGAGAGATGAGAGCAAGGAGAGTTAGTTATACAACCTCTTTGGAAAACAATTGGGCAACATCTTTCGAAATGACAAATGCATGTGCCCTCTGCCCTGGCATTTCCACTCCTAGGAATTTGCCTTCAGTCACGCTTGCACATGAGTGAGGTTATCCACTGCAGCTCAGGTGCACAAGCAAAAGACTAGAAACAACTCAATGTTCATAAGAGGCCCGGTTAGATAAACTTTGGTACGTTCACAGAGTGGAGAACCATACAGTTGCATAAAAAAATTACATGGCTGGATTTATGTGCTAAAATAAGAGGAGCTGTGTATAGGACATTGTCTTCTTTGTTAAAAACCAGACTGTCTATTCACATGCTCACATATACCACACACCCGCTGGTATATTCACAAAGTCTCTCTGGCAGGCTGTGTAAGATACTGGTTGATAACAGCTACTCTGGGGAGGAAAGCAGGGGAGACTCAGTTTTCACTGCACACCCCGGAGCCTGCTGAACTCTGGGCCAGATGCAACATTAGCTTTCAAAGCCCTTGCTATACGTGAGCCATGGTGCCGGAGCTTTACAGACATTCTTTTCACTTAGTCCTCACAACATTCCTTTGGGGTATCACTGTCCCCATGGTACAGATGGGCAAACTGAGGCCTTGAGATGGTAAGTAATGTGCACACATCCTATTTGGCTGGAGCCAGTATTCAAAGCTGTTTCACTCCAAAGTCCCTGCTGAAATGGCAAAATAGGGGCTACTTATGAAGATGAAGAACCTTCCTGGCCACCAACACTGTGTGCCTGAATAGGAGAATGCTATTGCAAACAGAAAACACTTGATTTCCCAAGCCTCCCCTGGCCACCTAGCAAACCTGCGCCTTCAGTCCAGGCTCAGGAAAGAAGGCATGGAGCCTGCCCCCCGCCAGGCTGAGTGCAGCTGTGAGGAGTATGTGCTACACACAGGGCAGGCGGGCGATCTGAGGACACAGACTAGGGCTCTCGCTCCAGCATCTGCCTTGCCCCAGCTGAAAACAGCCACATCAGCCTAAGACCTCCCTGCATGCCCACACTCCCACCTCTGCGCTG
This sequence comes from Cynocephalus volans, assembly GCF_027409185.1. NCBI lineage: Eukaryota > Metazoa > Chordata > Mammalia > Dermoptera > Cynocephalidae > Cynocephalus > Cynocephalus volans. The sequence continues at coordinate 52,521,744 of NC_084462.1, forward strand.
TTAGACCTGTGCCCACTATTCGAATTCTTGGTGCCTCAGTTTCCTCATATGTAAAATGGGCGTGAAAATAATTATACCAACCCAAAGAATGCTGAGGGACTAAGGGGGAAATTGAATGTAGAGGCTGGACAAAGGGCGTAAGATCCAGTTTTTGGTTTGTGGGGGCTTCAGATAGCACAATTTTTCTCAAACTGTTTGGTCTCAGGATCTCTTTACAATTTAGAAGTGACTGAGAGCCCTGAGGACTTTTGTTTATGTGGTTTTGCCTAAAGACATTTACCATATTCGAAATTAAAACTGAGAAAAAAATTATGTTAGTTAATTTTAAAATAACAATAATAAATTCATTATGCTAACATAAATACCACTTGTTTTTCATAAATAAATTTTCCAAAATTTTTTTTTATTGACAATAGTGGCTGGATTCTTACATCTGCTTCTTCGATCTGTTGAGATATGTTGTTTTGATTACAGGATATGAAGAAAATCTAGCATCATACAGATAGGTAGTCAGACAAGGGAAAAGGAGATTTTTAAGAGCCTTTCAGAAGATTGTAGATACTCTTCTTAGATACTACATTAAGACTTGCAAAATGGTGGTTGCTTAAAGGTTAGTTGCAATGTGGAGTCTGAGCCCATATCAATGAACTTTTGTACTTCGTGACATTCCGATCCTTTGGCCTGTCCTGCACTTTGAATGGATCATTTACCCATGCATGATTTTGCAACATAGAGCATCGGTCATTTGGAAAATATTGGTTCACTGAGTTATGCACTAGGGAGAGAACGAGTGAAAAAAGCAAATAATGTCTTAGTATGACCATGAAAATAGTTTTGACCTTGTGGGCCCAGAGAGAATCTCAGGGATGACACTTTGCAAACACTTGGCTAACAGAACTTCATTATCCTCCACATTAACCACACTTTTTTTTTTTTCTTTTCTTTTCTTTCTTTTTTTTTAAGAACTAGGAGAAAAGGAAACTTCTGTAGGAAGTGTGGGGCCTGTTTGGGGTCTTTGTGTCCCCTCAAGCTTGCACTACCATGCAGTCACCCTCTAAGCCACAGCCAGCTGCCTCCCCTCCAGTGACCTTGGCCTTGCTCTGGGCCTCCCTTCATTATCAGAAGCCCTTCTTCTCACCCACAGGACCATCTCAATTTTTTCCAAAATAACAGATCTCAGTGGTTTGCAGAGGGCAGGGCCTCTGGCAGCAAAGTAGAGGGACCACATGTGGGCTGCAGCACTGGGCTTCACAGCTGATAATTCTTGGTCTCTTGAAATTACATGTAAACGTATATTTATAGCCAAATACATGGGTGCCCATAAATAGCCACTCATTCTTGTACACATTTTTAGCATATCATTCAGCCACCAAGTGTCATTAAATCTTCCTTCACAGGTCCCTTGTGTTGGGGACTTCTTTTCCAATCCTACTGCCAAAGACAAGGTGAGGCCCTCACCACGGCAGGCTGGGTTGTGACAGGACCACCGTCCCCCATCCCTCCCCACTGCCAACAGCCTGGTGCCACATGGTTGGCTGCTGACCACCAATGTCTCCTGCTCAAATGCCTTCAATGAGGCTTTGACAGGAAGCCTCACTGAAACTGTCCCACCCTTTCTAGCTCCTTCACCCACCCAACCCCTCTCCTTCCACCACTCATCCAGGTACCCTCTGGGCTTTCTAGCGGTCCCTTCTCCCCTCTCAAGTCCCACCCCCTCACAGTCCTTCTTATTACATGACCGCACCCCACCTCCCCAGACTACATCTGTCTGGCACGTAGAGGGCCTTGTACATAGTAGAGGCTCAAAAAACTAATGCCACAAATAACCTCTGAGCACCCACAATGTGCTGGGTTCTGTGCTATGAACAAGGGATATAGCATGCAATAAATAAAAAAATTGTGTCTCGTCTCCTGGAATTAACATTCTAATGCCCTTTGTTTTTTTGTGGCAGCAGTGTAACCTTTCTGTTTCTGCCGTCCAGCGTTCTTTAGTCCCTTGGGTCACTGTGTTTTGTGTCCTTATCTATATTCACAACTCCTTGAGGACCATATCCTTTGTCATCTTTGCTGCCTAGAATACATTAGATGCTCAGTAAATATTGCTGAATGGAAAGTGGGTTAATCACATAGCCAATGGAATAAGAATCAAAATGATCCAGAGATCTGATAAACCCATGAGAGGTCCCCAGTGTCTGCTGTATTACCTGTGGTACGATCCCCATGGTTGCTGTGTAAACACTTTAAGTGCTGGATGGAAAAGAGCAACACTTGACCCTGTCCTGGATGGTATTCCACAAATCACACGAATCACACTGGAGATGCTGACCTTGAGCAGCCCAACAGGGTGGCTAGGTGCTAAGAGTCCCTGGTTTGAAATCCTAGCACTGCTATTCCTACCTGTAAAACTGGCCCAAGATACTTAAATTTTCTTTTTCTTTTCTTGTTTTTGAAAAATATGACTGGTAAGAGGATCTCTACCCTTGACCTGGTGTTGTCAGCACCACGCTCTCCCAAGTGAGCTAACCGGCCATCCCTACATAGGGATCCGAATGCGTGGCCTTGGTGTTATCAGCACCAGTCTCCCAAGTGAGTCAGAGGCCGGGCCCATACTTAAGTTTTCTAAGCATCAGTTTTCTTATCTGGAAAACTGAGGTGAAAATAACTGTCTCTACCTCAAGGAACCATCCTGAGAATCAAATGAGGGAAGACATGTACAAGCTTAGCATGGTGGGATGCACAATACTCGCTCAACTCATGAGACCTGTGTTATTAATACTGCTGTTGATGTGGTCCTGTCGGCATAAGCCCTGGGGTAGGCAGAATTTGAAGATGCCCCCTGATCTCTACCCAGTCTTACTCCTGTGATCATGCTACTCCACATGGCAAAGGAATTTGCAGATGTAATTAATGTTTGCTGCAGAAGTAATTAATGTTGTTACTAATCAGTCGATCTTAAAAAAAGGGAGAGTATCTGGGCAGGCATGGATAATCAATGAGCCCTTTAAATGCAGAGTTTTCTCTGGCTGGTCACAGAAGTGGAAGTCAGAGACATAAAGCTGAAAAGGATCTGATGGACAACCACAGGGGTGCTGAAGATGGAAAGCAGCACCCCTAGGAGTTGAGATCAGCACCAGCTGCAGACAGCAAGGCAACAGGGACCTCAGTCCTACAACCCCAAGGAACTTGATTCTGCCAACAACCTGAAAGAGCTCAGAAGCAGATACTTCCCCAGGGCCTCAAGATAAGAGCCCAGTCTAGCCGACACCTTGATTTTGGACTTGTAAGATCATAGGCAGAAAACCCAGTCGAGCCAGCCCAGACTTCTACCCTACAGAACTGTGTGCTAATAAATGGGCACCATTTAGCCACTAAGCTTGGGGAGATTTGCTTTGCAGCAACAGAAACAAATATAAGCCCCACTTGGTCTCCTGCTGTAATGCATATACAGTAGTCCCCTTGATGGGGAGGGGAACCCCAGGGGGTACCTGAAACCCCAGACGGTACCAAACCCTATATATACTACGTTTTTTCCTATACATACAGAACTATGATAAAGTTTAATTTATAAATAAGGTACCATAAGAGATTGCCATAACAACAGTGTTATTAATTGCTATCACTATAACAATAATAACTGATACTAAAGTAGAACAATTATAACAATATATTGAATTAAAAGTTATGTGAATGTGGTCTCTCTAAGTATTTTGATATTTTCGGACTGCAGTTTTCTGTGGATAACTGAAACCGCAGAAGGTGAAAACGCAGATAAGGGGGGACTTCTATATATTAAAAACATATTGGGTGCTCATTCAGAAGGTTTGGATGACTTGTACTTTCTGCATTCTTCAATTGCTTGAGCAGGGGCTGTCTTATTTGTCACTATTCCTAGCACTTAGGAGAGTGGGTAGCATGTAGTAGGTTCTCAATAATTTCATTTAGCAAAGTTTCAGCTTCTGGGCAGTTAAGAACAATGCTGCTCACTGCTCCCCAGGTTGGCTTTATAGTTGCACAACCAACCAATTATGAGGTGTTCAGGTGCAAATTACGTGGGCAAAGTCCAGCAAAGTCCTCTTTTTTTGCCTAGAAGGAATCTCTAGACACTGGAAACAGTACAGAGGAAGCCACCCAACAAGTGGGGTAGGTGTGTCCACGTGTAAAATGTGTTGCTTTACACACCAAGTGACTGCTGTGCAGTGGCCCCTGCTTCTGCCTGCAGCAGCCTCCCCCAGCCTAGCTGACCAGCCAAACCCTGACATTTTGCTTGTAATTGTACCTTCCAGTAAAAGTCCTGGTTGGAGTAGTAAAAAATAGCAACTGCAGCTTCCTGCAAGCAACACACATATATCGGTGGGTACTGGTGGCTGAAAGGAAACCTGATGATGTAGCCTCACTCTGACTCAGTGTAGCACCTTCAAGCTGTGTTCAGGATGGCAATGGGGTAGGGGCCCAGCAAGTGCAGCCCACTCATGCCACGGCCTCCAGGAGGACCCACTCAAAACTAGCTCTGGAGTGAGATGCTTCCCTTGCTCCCTTAATCAAACACCCAACCACCAGAACCAGGAGGCATGTGATAAATGCAAAAATTGCCTTCCCCCTCACTAACTGCAGAGGTACAAAGGCTGGAGGCTTTCCTACCAAAGCCCTTTGGGGAGCCCACTGTCCCCCTGGATGCTCCCCCATTCCCCATGTCTGTCCTCTGAGCCTCTCTGTGGCTCAGTTCTGAGTCATCCCCAGAGCAGCAGGGAATCACAGCCTAACCTGGATGCTGCTTTCAGAATGGTGGGGTTCAGCTCCCTTGGAAAATAACAGGAGAGCCTGGCTAAGATGTCCCAGGTGCCTGAATCCCAGTAATGAATTCCTCACTGGGGGAAGGGTGGAGTCAGGCCACAAGCCCAGCAGTCCTGGACTCTACCACAGGCCTGAAGCCAACTGGGGACCAATCAAGCCTGGTTCTCCCCAACCCTAGAGATTCTGCTTTTCCTTCTCCCTTGGCCTCCACAGTGTTCCCTACCTCCTGTCTCCAAACCAAGTACATGGGTCCCCAAAGTAATAAACATGGGACGTTCACAACATTCTTGGAGCCGCAGCCTTCGACCTCAACTTACACGTACTCATGGCTCCATCTGTGGTGCCTGAGGCCCCTTTCTGAGCCTTCTGATGGACTGGCTAGGGAACTTTCTCTACCCTCTGGTTCACCTCTTTATTCCTGCAGGTGAGACCAGGCCAGTGACACATCTGTCTCAAGCCAGGTAAGGTCCTTTGCATCTCAGGGACATCAGGCAGATGCCTCCGATGTAAAGCCACCTCCGCTTCACATAGGCGAAGTCACCCAGCTCCTCCCCAGGATACGATAGGTGTTCAGAAACACTTGAATTCACTCAAATGTTCTAGGCTTCAGATATTTGGCTTTCACTAGTAAATACCATGCCACCTCATGTTTGCAGAGCTTTTCAGCATAAAATGAACTTTCAGGAATGTTTTCTCATGCACAACACACAGCAGCCTGATGGGGGGCAGGGCAGGACAGGGATTAAAGGGCCTCATTTCACAGATGAATACACAGGGCCAAGAGCTTCACTGTGTCCCCAGCTGAGGTCAGGAGACCAATAAGAGACAGAACCAGCTAGACAGAACTTGCTAAACCTTGATCTTCTGGAAAAACAAAGGTGGATTAGAATCAAAAGAGAAAGCCTGAAAAAACTGGATCCTTTTTTTTTTTTGGCAGGAATAATGATACACCCCCCCCCCCCCAATCACATTAGCTAAAACTGGAAACAATGGATAATATAGAGTAAGGGTGAGGATTAGGGGAAATGGGCACTTTAAAAAGCCCTTTGGCTTTAATGATGAAAACTGAAAATAATTATACTCACTCATAAAGACGCATGATCAAGGATGTACAAGACTTCGTTGATCGTATGGGGGAAAATCAGGCCAAACCCAAAGTCTCTCACTAGGAGATAACAAGATGACAGATGGTGATCTGGCCCCAGTATGGAATATTATGTCACGTGAAAAGGGAAAGAGCTCCAGCACAGGTTCTATCCAGTGACAGAATTTATAGAGTGTAAGTGCGATCTAAATTATATAAAAACAAAGTCTATACATGAAAAGGGGCAATAGAAGGGTATGCACCCAAGTGGTGACAGATACCAAGGAGGGGGGCAGGCTTTCATACCGTGCTCCATTTTTTCCTATGTTGTTCATTTATAAAGGGAATCTGTGGATGTATTAATGAAGGAAAAGAAAACAATAAAACTTAGAAGGACAACGTTTTCCCTACTCTCCCCATGCAGAACGTCATGGCTGTAGCCTCTCTCTGCTCCCTCAGACCCCTCCCCAGCCCTCGCCATTCCCACCTCGTACTTGCTGTGCTCCGTGCTGGCACACCTTCCCATGGCTGGCTCCAATGTCACCCCCAGAGAGGCCTTCCTGACCCCCTCTTCTGGGCGGGTCCTTCTCACCTTGACTCTTTTCCTCCCATCTCTCTGTCCACTTCCTCCACAGCCTCACTGCAGCTGCATGTACTCTATCTGGTGTCTACTTCCCCCAGTTAAATGGGGGCTCCAGGGCAGTGGGGACCTTGCCTTATTTGCTGCTGAATCCCAGAGCCTGGCAGAGAACAAACAGTAAAACATGTTCACTGGACTCATTGGAATGAAGAGACTAACAAGAGTCCATTTCCTCTGCTCCCCAACGAGGAAACTGAGGCAGACTCTTTCTGGACATGCCACTCAAACCCCAGTGCTGTGCCACAACCATCTGACCGCCCATCTGCCTTGCATGCCAGACATGGGGCTCCCAAGCAAAGACTCTCTTTGAACCTGACTTTCCCCAGTTTCCAGTCCAGAGCAAACCATTCAGAGGCGCTAAATAAATGTTTGCTGCATTAATGGAGCTGGATACCTTTTCCCACCAGATTCCCCAGGCTGTGAACAGCAGAGGCATTCCCAGGTTAAGAGACTTGCTGCCCAAGGTTTCACAAGAGACCAGCTTGGGTGTAGGAGAAACTCTGGACACAGGATGCAATCTCCTCCATCTCTTGGCCCTCAGTCCTGCCCAGACAAATCAGCCTGGCCAACTGCAAACCTGGCAGGCAGCTCATCTTGGGTTTTGAACAAGCAAAGCTTCTCTTGTCTTAATTAGGAAATTAGTTCCATCCGGCCTAGACTGATCTGTGGTCAGCCTCTCCTTGGGGGCCCAACAGGAGCAGGCAAAAAATAAGCAAGGCTTTTTTGTTTCCATCCGATTCCTGCATCATACTCCTGACCACACAGCTGACAGCTGAAGGCGTCGTCCTGGTAGAGGTGGGGGAGTGACACCCAAGGTGAACATGGTTCTCCCATGGCCCTGCTCAGCCCGTCTCCCATGGGAGGAGCTATCCAACTGGTCTTGCAGGCACCTCCTTGGTAAAGCCTGACCTCAGCCTCCTCCTCCTGTCCCCCTGGGCTCCCTCATGATCCCTCTTGCTCTTCAGAGCTCTTTGCCCATCTCTCTTCTAGGAGGTGGCCCTGCCTCTGTGCCCAGGTGGCATCCCGCAGGCTAGGCCTCACCCCATATGTCCCAGAGGGGGGTCACGCTGGGTGCTCCCACACCTGCTGCCCAGCTCCCTGCCCAGGACCAGCCAGAGCGACCTTGGGAAATGAGTCACCCACACATCACCTTCCTTCCAGCCCATACCTGCTTCCCCTCAGCCCAGCCTGGTGCTTCCTCAACCCAGTCCTCTGGATTCACCAGCACCCCCATCCACGGGCACACCCAGACCCTTCACACCTGGGCTCCACATTCCAAGACAGTGGGCAGAAGGAGGCATGAGGCAGGAGAGCCCTGTCCTTCTGGAGTTACTGGGAAAATCTGACTCGGTCTCTACTCATCAAGAAAGGAAAGGAAACCGAGTTTACCTACTGCACCCCCCTCATTTTACAGGCAGAAAAATTAGGGCCCAGAGAGGGGAGGTAACTTTTCCAAAGCCCATGGCACACATCAGAGGCAGAGCTGGAAGAAAGACCCAACTGATTTCTTTCTTTCTTTTTTTTTTGTGGATCAAATTGCTGTACCACCTGAGCCCAGCACATTTATTTATTTATTTATTTATTTATTTATTTTTAATTTTATTTTGTCGATATACATTGTGGTTGATTACTGTTGCCCCTTACCAAAACTTCCCTCCCTCCTCCCTCTGCTCCCTCCCCCTCAACAATGTCCTTTCTGTTTGCTTGTCGTATCAACTTCAAGTATTTGTGGTTGTTATATCTTCTCCCCCCCCCCCGGTTTTTTTATTTTTGTGTGTGTGTGAACTTATATATTAATTTTTAGCTCCCACCAATAAGTGAGAACATGTGGTATTTCTCTTTCTGTGCCTGACTCGTTTCACTTAATATAATTCTCTCAAGGTCCATCCATGTTGTTGCAAATGGCAGTATTTCATTCGTTTTATAGCTGAGTAGTATTCCATTATGTAGATGTACCACATTTTCCGTATCCACTCATCTGATGATGGACATTTGGGCTGGTTCCAACTCTTGGCTATTGCAAAGAGTGCTGCAATGAACATTGGGGAACAGGTATACCTTCGACTTGATGATTTCCATTCCTCTGGGTATATTCCCAGCAGTGGGATAGCTGGGTCATATGGTAGATCTATCTGCAATTGTTTGAGGAACCTCCATACCATTTTCCATAGAGGCTGCACCATTTTGCAGTCCCACCAACAATGTATGAGAGTTCCTTTTTCTCCGCAACCTCACCAGCGTTTATCGTTCAGAGTCTTTTGGATTTTAGCCATCCTAAATGGGGTTAGATGGTATCTCAATGTGGTTTTGATTTGCATTTCCCAGATGCTGAGTGATGTTGAGCATTTATTCATATGTCTGTTGGCCATTTGTATATCTTCCTTAGAGAAATGCCTACTTAGCTCTTTTGCCCATTTTTTAATTGGGTTGCTTGTTTTCTTCTTGTAAAGTTGTCTGAGTTCCTTATATATTCTGGATATTAATCCTTTGTCAGATGTATATTTTGCAAATATTTTCTCCCACTCTGTTGGTTGTCTTTTAACTCTGTTAATTGTTTCTTTTGCTGTGCAGAAGCTTTTTAGTTTGATATAATCCCATTTGTTTATTTTTCCTTTGGTTGCCCGTGCTTTTGGGGTTGTATTCATGGAGTCTGTGCCCAGTCCTATTTCCTGAAGTATTTCTCCTATGTTTTCTTTAAGAAGTTTTATTGTTTCAGGGTGTATATTTAAATCCTTAATCCATTTTGAGTTGATTTTAGTATACGGTGAGAGGTATGGATCTAGTTTCATTCTCCTGCATATGGATATCCAGTTATCCCAGCACCATTTGCTGAAGAGGCAGTCCCTTCCCCAGTGAATAGGCTGGGTGCCTTTGTCAAAGATCAGATGGCAGTAAGTGTGTGGGTTGATTTCTGGATTCTCTATTCTATTCCATTGGTCAGTGTGTCTGTTTTTATGCCAGTACCATACTGTTTTGGTTATTATAGCTTTGTAGTATAGCTTAAAGTCAGGTAGTGTTATGCCTCCAGCTTTATTTTTTTTGCTCAGCATTGCTTTGGCTATGCGTGGTCTTTTATTGTTCCATATAAATGTCTGGATAGTTTTTTCCATTTCTGAGAAAAATGTCTTTGGAATTTTGATGGGGATTGCATTGAATTTGTATATCACTTTGGGTAGTATGGACATTTTCACTATGTTGATTCTTCCAATCCAAGAGCATGGGATATCTTTCCATCTTCTTGTATCCTCTCTAATTTCTCTCAGCAGTGGTTTGTAGTTCTCATTATAGAGATTTTTCACATCCTTGGTTAACTCAATTCCTAAGTATTTTATTTTTTTGGTGGAGGACCCAACTGATTTCTAACTCGGCTCCTCTGCACTCTACTGGCTGCCTCTCAAAGTCTTCCTGCTCATGATGGCTAAGCAAATAACTAAAGCCTTCTTAAACTGCTTGACATCAGAGCTTGCAAGAACCTTTGCAATTTTATAGAAAAACATTTAATAGAAGCATTATACTGAAGAGCACCCAGGTAAGGGGACCTTCATGGAGTCACACAGGCAGGCAGGGCAGAGGAGGACCCCCACACTCCCACTTAAGGGCTCTTTGTGCTCACAAGTTCCAGGGCTGAGGGTTCCCACTGTGGGATGGTAAAGAGGTAGAGTTGGCCTTGGGCCTTGGTCACATTGAAACAGGGGGTAGCCCAAATAAGCCTCACACAGACTGTGTCCCCAACCTAGGGTGCAGGAGACCAGTGTGGGGGAAAAGAATGGCTGGGAAGATTTTTATGTATTCGCAGAAAATATGGTGCAATTTCCTAACTAAATGGGATTTCTGAGACCACAGAGCTGCCACTTTTAAAAACAGGTCAATAAGCCACACATGCCTACCCTTTATCGTCCAAAAGGGGACCACGACAGAGCTTGGAAGGAAAGGTTTGACAGTAAAAAAGAGTAGCAAGAGAAGGAGGTGGGTGGAGGTGGCTGGGGACCCTGGAGGGGACTGTAAGTCAACTTCACAGCAACAGGTACCCAACCCCAATTCTGTGCCTAGAGGATGGGGTGAAGGGAAAGGACACCCTGGCAGGATAGATGCCCACTTGGTGCTAGACAACATCTTAGGGGCTCCTATACAGTCTCGCATTGAATCTTCACAATATCCTGAAAACGGCTGACGAAGCTCAATGAGGTTAAGGAACCTGATACACAGGCAGCATCTGAACCCAAGTCTGGTTCCAGAGTCCATGCTCTTTCTACTGACCTTGTGTTGAAGGGACTTAACAGGAGCTCTTTGTATCCCTGCACCCCTTCTCTGCCTCCCTAGTCCCCACAGCACCCACTCCCCAGCTCCTAACATCCCTGAGTATCCTGGAATCAGTCTGTCAAGTTGATAGCTTGAAGCTGACAGGTACCACCAGCTTTAGATACCTTTAGAATTTGTATGGAGACATGGTGCTCAGAGGATGAAGTGATTTGGGAAAGGGTTGGAACCTACTGTGGAGGCTGGGCTGACTTCCGCCACCTGGGGACAGATGCTGATTGATAAGTCCTGCTGGGATGCTGTGACTAAAAGCTGTGGATGTGCAAGTTCTTCCTTCTTCCGCCCCCCGGCCCCCCAGCTTGTCCAAACTTAAGTGTTTCCTGGCTGGGAAAATGCTTCAAAAGCCCCGGCCAGCTGAGGCAATTCAATTATGAAATTCACCACATTAGATGAAAACCAGCATCTCAATCAGCCAATTCATTTGTGTCTGGCCACTCTGTTTTCTTGTGCCAGCTCCGCAGCCCCCATGACTAGACCACACCCACAATGCTAGCTGCTACAGATGGACTAAGGGTTCAGGCAATGCGCTGGTCTTTGGGGCTAGTAGGGGAGGGTTCTCTCAGGAACGCCTGAGAGGAAAGGTTGCATCCAGAAGCCATCCAGCTTCCTGCGAACACCTTGATTGCTGCCTGTGCAAGCCAGACCACCACAACTGACAGCAAACCTCCCCATCACCTCTCACCTACATTCTCCTTGACCTCAACTTGTGCCTGCCTTGAGGTTGGCCACGACTTGGCCTCTGGGAGAAGTGTGGGCGGGTGGTAGGAGGAAAGGCGGTTGCCGAGGCCTGGAATCCGGGCTGTGGCTTGCCTTTGCCATCTTCACTTAGTTGAGGCAGACTCTCTCCAGGAAGCCTTGAACATCTGTGCCTCTCCTCTGTGTTCCCTCAGCTTCCCTTGCTGCTTTCATCACTGGGGCATTCTGAACACTATGATGTGCCAGCACCCCCTCATCTAGGAGCTCCGTGAAGGCAGGGTTCCCAGCACCTAACCCAGGGCCTGGCACACAACAGGTGTCCAATCAAGTCTCTTCAAACAACAAACGAGGGCCGGCCCGTGGCTCATTTGGGAGAGCGCGGTGCTGTTAACGCCAAGGCCACGGGTTCAGATCCCTATATAGGGATGGCTGGTTAGCTCACTTGGGAGAGAATGGTGCTGACAACACCAAGTCAAGGGTTAAGATCCCCTTACCGGTCATCTTAAAACAAAACAAAACAAAACAAAACAAAAACAATGAACGAATGAATGAATGCATGGCCAAACCACCCCCTAAAAAACACTCACTCATCCTCTCCCCATGTGGATGGGAAGAACCAAGCCTGCTTTCAATGCAGACCAAGCAGTCCCGGGGCTGGTCTCTTTTCTTCCTGTTCTCTCCCCACACTGGGTGCCTGAAGGTTTCAGATGCTATTAAGGGTCATCAAGCTGCAGATGCAACTTGCCCACAGCTCTTCTCTCTGTACCACACACATAAATCCAGCTGCAGCCCGAGACCCAGGACCAAAGTTTCTTCCCTGTCTCTCTACCTTCCTTTCAACAAACTCTCTGGAGTCACACTACCTGACAAAATGACTTAAAACCGAAATAGCTGCTAGGCATGGAAGACTGATTCCATCAACTTCTACAGGCACAGCTTGTGAACCCAAAGACACACGGTCTCAGAAGGACACCAAATCTACTCCCCTTGTGCCCTACTCATCCCAAGCCCCCAAATGCAAGCCTTCACCAACACTCCCAGGAATCCTAACAGCACGCCTAGGCCCACTGAGCATCAGTTCTACCTACGAACAGGGAGACAGAAGCCCAGGGTCCCAAAGGGCCTGGCCCCAAGTCACAGTCACCAGTCTGGTCCATGATAAGAATACGGGGTCCTTGTCTCCTCTCCTTGTGCCACTGGTAACTTCCCTTCGTCCTTCCCTCTGTTGTACCACCAGAGTGAAACCAAATGGCCCAGACACCTCGCATTCTCGGCAGTGACTCAGAAGCGCAGCCAGCCTTCCTTCCCCACAGTCAACGGAACCAGGACCCAACCGGGCCTAAGAACGTCCAGATTAAACCTGCAAGAGCCTAGGTCCGCCCTCCAGCCCCAGTAGCTGTAGAGAGTTTTCTTTGCTCAAGGACAGTGGGAATGCACTTTGGGGGCTTTGAAGCAGCAGGACAAAAAAGTGTCTGGTACTGCTAGGGGCAAAATCCCCCAAAAGAAAAGCTTCTAAAGCAACTATGAAGGATAAAAGGGGAGTGGGGGCGTACAAGCGTGGGTAGGGTCCTGGAGCCAGGGCAAGATCGGGGTAAGAGTCAGGCTGATGGACCTGCCAGGTTGATCGCCACCCAGGAGGGCATGGCTGAGGAGTGTGATCTCTCCGCTGCTCCACAGTTCTCTGAACAGAAACGAGGGGCCGTGTTAGGCGGGGCGCAAACGGCCCGAGGCAAAGGGGCGGCGGACTCCGGGCCGGGCTGCGCTCGTGCAGACCTTTCTCCGGTTAAGCCCCTCCGTCCTCGCTCTGCGCCAGGCAGGCAGCCATCTGGCCCTCGGCGTCCAAGTGCGCGGGGACTCCGCTCGGCCTGGGCGCAGAGCTTCACCGCTCACATGCTCAAAGGCAGCAGCCTCCTCCCTCCAGGATCAATAGTAATTTTTTAAAAAGAGAGTCTGCGGACTCAATGAATCAACCACTCCCAGGGGAAAGAGTAGCAGCTCCCGCGCGCAACATCCATTTGCAAAACAATTCATTCCCTCGCCCAGAGCTCTCAGCAAATACCCTCGCCGGCTCCTCAGGCGCGGGCGGGGCGGCGAGAGCCGGGGTTGGGGCCTTGTGTGGGGCTGACTACAGCCCCCACTGTCGTCCCCGACCCCACGGCCCGCAAGCCCCGCGGTGGCCGGGACGGCTCCGGGAACCCCAGCCACGCTGCGCTCCTGCCGGGACACGCGGCCCCGCGGAGGCTCGCTCTGCCGGGGGTTGCACGCGCCCGGTCTCGTTCCTAGTGGGTGACAAGTCCCCAGCGGGTGGCCGGGGGCGGAGGCGCAAGCCGGCCCGGGGGACGGCGTCCCGGCCCAGACCAGGCACTCACCGTTCGGGGCGCTGCCGCCCGCCACGCTCCCCGTCCCGGACCCGCTGCCGCGCTCAGAGAGCCCTAGCCGCCCGTGCGCGCTCTGCAGCCCCCGCAGCCGCAGCCCCTCTCGGCCGGCTGGCCACAGCTGGGACCACGCTCCCGCTGCCGTACCGCGGAGCCGCCGCCAACAAACTAGTTTCTCCGGCCTTCCCGCCCCGCCTCCAGGCCCGAAGCGCAGCAGCCAATCAAAGACGGCCCTCTGTGATGGATAGGAGGCCGAACCTCTAGTGTCGCCGCAGGAGGAGAAAGGGGTGGGCGCCCAGGCCGCGCCGGTACCGCGGGGGTGGGGTGGGGTGGGGTGGCGGGGCAGGGAGAGGAAAAGGACTTCGACCAGATTCTTAAAGGGACAGGCGTCTGCCCGCCCCCGCGGCCCGAATTTGGGAACAAAACGCGACCTTGTTCTAGAGCTTTCCGAAGGAGGGAGCTTTGTAGATTGCATGTGCCTCTTATTTCTGTCGCCGGATCACAGGCGTTGTACGCCTCCTTGCACTCTGCGTAGCGACGCTTTTAGTTGCCCAACTGTTAAGGAAACCCTTTCTTTTACTCCAGGTTCGTTGCAGTGTTTGGTATTTTCTGCAAACACCAAACTCTATCCGTACTTGGAATCTGTATGGTTTTTGCGGGGAGGGGAGAGATTTCACCTCTCTTTTCTGTAACATTTCTCTGAAACTCCTTTTGTAAGCTAGCCTTCAAATGTTCATTCATCCCTCCATCCATCCATTAATTCATTCCACAAGCGTTAACTGCACGCCTGCGCGATGTGCTACTCTTGGAGCGGGGAGAAAGATCTGTAATTCCTCGCCCTTGCGTTTTGGGTTTGCAGCTCATACCATCACTTTAGCTCGCTGTGTGACCCATTTCTTCATCTGTAAAGTGACAGATTAAAAACTCCTCATAGGATTGTTTGGGGGATTAAAGGAGACAAACTCCTAGACAAAGGAAGTGTGCAATTAACGTCCTTTCTTTTCTACCTCCCACAGAAAATCGATAATCCGAGTGGGTAATTTAAGGATACAAAGAGCCCTGGTAAAGAATAGAAAGTGACAAGCGCTGTAAGAGCCAAGCGAGGGGTGGGGAGAATTCCCGGGAAACACAGGTCACACAGATGGGAGGTGCAAGGAAGGTTTATGGAGGGGGAGGGAAGTGTGCAAAAGATTTGGAAGAACGGGTAGGATTGTGACCGGTGGAACCTGGGAAATAGAGCCCATGGGCAGAAAGCTGCTTAGAGTGGACGAAAGAGATTACAGGCTTAAAAGACTGTGTGATGAGAGAAAAGACGCCACCAGGGAAGGCATTTTTGGGAAACAGTTTTGTGTAGAGGCAAGCAGCCCAAGAGCTCGGTTTGAATCCCGGTTCTGCCCCTCAAGAACTCTGTAGGACTGGAGTCAGATCGCTTAGACACTGTGCCTGGTTCTTACTGGTGAAAGGATTCTAAAGCCTTTCTTGCAGGGTCATTGTAAAGATTAAATAAGATAGGGCTGGCTCGTGGCTCACTTGGGGGAGCGTGGTGCTGACAACACCAAGTCAAGGGTTAAGATCCCCTTACTGGTCATCTTTATATATATATATATATGTATATATACATATATATACATACATATATATATATATATGTATGTATATATATGTATATATACATATATATATAAAAGATTTTATATATATATATAAAAGATTAAATAGGATAACATAGGAAATAGGCTTGGCACCTAGTAAGAACTCAATATAGGTTTGTGTCTTCATTTGGCCCAGATCTGGAGATGTCTAAGACACCAGGTTCTGATATTTAAGAACAGTATTGGCCAGTAGTGAGAAGCTGGCCAAATGTGCTGTTAAGGTGCCTTCAAAAGGGAAAAGGTGGCATCGAAATAATTGCTCCATTAAAGAAATGACACAGACCACATTTGTAGTTTTAGCATCCTGCCAATTTTCTAGCGCTAGTGTATTTATATAATTGTTGGTTCGATGAAGCTCCACATGCAAAATTGATTCTTAGCAAGTTTATAACTATCGCTTATTATTCCATACAGGATCTCTGTGAAATTATAACTGCCAACCATCTAAAATCTGGTCCACATTATCATATTTTTCTTCTTCAACTCCAAGGCTTAAATTAAGTACTAGAATATATTTAAATCAAATATAGGCAATGGAACACATGTTGAGTTATTGAATTTAGATATGATTTGAAAGGAGAAGAGGAAAGCGGAGATGAAGCTTGCTTTGCCATCTGTGTGAATCCTCACTGCGGACCCTGGAGCATAACCACCGTCAAAGCCCTTATCAGCCTGCCTTGTAACGGCCTGCTTATCTGCTAGACCACCCCACTGCATAGGGAGTTCTGGGAGGTCAGGGACCATGACAGTCATCTGGGAATCCTTGGTACTGCACAAGTTGTCTACACAGTTTCAAAATACTATGAACAAATCTCATATCCATTAGAATTAGCTTTTGCTGCATATGACAGAAAACTCCAAACTAACTGTGACTTAAACAGCATAGAAATTTGTTTCTTGCTCATACAAAAGAAATCTAAAGTTAAGCAATCCCTGACTGGTCGGCAGCTCCACAGTTGTCAGGAACATGAGCTCCTATATTTCCATGTGGTCATCCTTAATGCTTGGTTTCCATTTGTAAGGTTGCTTCATAGTCCAAGATAGCTGCTGGGGCTCCAACTATAGCACCCGTATTCCAGATAGGAGGAAGGACTAAGGGCAAAAGAGCCTGAGATGTGTGCCTCCCAGGCACGTTAGCTCCATTTAAGCAGACTGTGGTAGTTCTACACAACTCTTCCACTTACATCTTACTGGACAAAACTTCGTCTACCTACCTACAAGGGCAGCTGGGAGATGTAGACTTTTATATCAGTAATTGCCTCCCTGAAGAAAGTCAGGGTTCTGTTAACAAGGAACAAGGAAGAACAGATGCCTAGTGTCACCCACCAGTCCTGGCCAACACCTCCCTTCCCCTCCGCCCAGCACTGCTATCTGTCCAGTATGCCTGGTGGCCCAGAATCTAAAGTCTTAGAAATTCTGGGATGACCTGTGAAATTCAGTGCGTATTTGTTAATAGATGATTGAACTCTTGGTTCTCCTTCTCCCTCTCCAGATGTTCCTTTCAGTCTCCTCTGCGGGTTCCTCCTCCCTTCTCAGACTTTCAAATATTGGAGAGCCCAGGAAGTGAGTGCAGACAAAGAAGGAGACCTCCTCCCTACCTACATCCCCACTCTAGGGGTTTCACCAAGTGTTCGTGTAAACACTGGTGACTCCCCAATCTGTATGCCCACCCTGACTTCTCCATGAACTCCAAGCCCACGGGTGCAGCTGCTTCCCTGCTACCTCCACTTGGATGTCTAGGGGCACCTCGACCTTAACATGCCCCCACTGAGCTCCGGATCTGCTGCTCTCCCTGGGGGCTTCCCCATCTCAAGAAAGGACAACTCCATCTTTCCTTTGCTCAAATAAAACATCTTGGTATCATTCTCTCATACTCCACATCCAATCCATCAGGAAATCCCTGTCGAGTTCAAGCACTTACCATTTCTACTGCCACCCCCAGGCTGGTCCAAGCCCTCCTCTTCTCTCCTCTGAGTCTTTGAAGCAGCCTCCTGACTCCCTCCCTGCTTCCACCCTCCCCTAGAGTCCACTCCAGCACAGCAGCCTGAGGGTTCTTTTCATACCAGAATCTCAGTAGCTCGGTCCACCCCACCTCACTCAGAGTGAAGGCCAAAGTCCCTCCACTGGCCCACAGGCCTGCCCTGATCTGGCCTGGACCACCCCTCACATGTCGCCTCCCACCTCCCTGCCCCTGACCCCTCTGCTAGGCCTCAGACCAGCCAAGCCCACCCTACTCAGGGCCTTTGCCGTTTCTGGCTCTGCAGGGCTGTGTTCCCCTAGGTGTGTCATGGCTGCCTTCAGGCATCTGCTCAAATGTCACCTCACCACATAGCCTCCCTAACCACGTCAAGAAACCACATTCCCCACCCTGGCAATCCCTATCCTACTCCATGTCTCCACAGCAGTTACGTCCTCCTGAAATTACATACACATACACAGGGTGGGGGCAGGGTAGGGCGTGCAACCCCTGACACCTAGGAGCGGGCCCCGCATGCACAGCCAGGCCTTGGTGCTCTCCTGTTGAACATAAGCAGCTTCACAGACTATCAGCATTCGACAAGACCTCTCTGTGACCATGAATGTACAAGATGTATACAAGACTACTCCAGCGTCATGTCTGAACACAGACCAAACATGAACATTGTCCAAGCCAAAAATACCAAACATCCTCCTCTTATGGCTGATAGGAAAGATTGCTGCTTCCGTATTCATCGATGAATGAATAGCTTTGGCCTTATAGGAGTCTGCTCTCCTTTAGATAAGATTAATGCAGGTGCCCATTACAGACTCACACCTGCTCCAGAGCAAACCCCCACTACCTTGGGCCTTCTCCAAAACCACCCAAGCAAAACCCAAATCCTATTACAGGTTCTTTCTAGCCCTTGTACTGAGATGCCCATGGTTCTCCCATGGTGTGTGTTCTCCCTCATTGCAAAAATAAACTCACCTTGTTCAGGTACAGGTGTTCCTGGTGGAGGGCATTGACAATAATACACACATATATAAATTTCCTTTAGGGAAAGGGGCTTAACTGGCTGTCTCCTCTTCCAGAATGCAAGTCCAATGACAGCCGGGCCTCATCTCCAGACCTAGAACAGTGCCTGGAACCTAGTAAGCTCTCCTTAAATATTTATCCAGTGAATTCAGAATGAATTAAATGTAGCTTCTGAGGCAGTTTTTACCACCATGAAATCCTTAGTTTTTCAGCTCAGTATTGGATAAATTCAACCAAGTCTTCAATTTTTGGTCAAGTTCCCAAAAGATGGTCACCTTGGTCAGTTGGGGCCTGCCCAGGATGGGGCTGTGGCAGGAGATGGATTTGTCAGCTTCAGTTCCCAAGGGAGGGGTGGGTGTCAGTGTTTGTAATCCTGGTGGAGCAGCCGGGATCAAAGTCACTGGTGAGTCACTGCTTGGGCCCTGTGCATACAAAAAAGCAGGAAGGTTGGGGCTGGCAGGGACAGAGGCTGTGGGAGGTGGAAAGGCATCGTGCCTTCACCTGGTGGCAGTGTGGAAATTGCACAGGGAAGAAGCCATCCCAAGAAGCTGCAGCTACTCAGTGGTCTCCATTCCACGGTGCCCATGAAGCCCTTTTCAAATGTACTCCCTCCACACCTCTGGAAATGCCGCAATCTAGACCTTTGTTTGATATAGAAAGCATGCTCGTGCACGCGTATGCACTGGTGATACAGGAAGGCCTAGGGGTGACCATTTCAGCCTACAGGCCAGTGGACATGTATGGAGATACCAGGCAGGAGCTTTAGTGTCCAAGTTGCCCAGCCTGCGATGCTCACAGTGGAGGAGCCAGACTCAGGAGGTAGGAATGAGCTGCTGGAAAGAAGACAGAGGGTATCACAGAAGGAACTCTGCCAATGAGAAACACTGGCCAGGCCTGTCCTGCTCCCTCCCTTCCCAGATACTAGCAGGAAAAACACAAAATGTGATGTGGTTCATAAATACCTACTGAGATGCAGAACCGTGTGTGTGGTACACTACCTTTAGGCCCCAGCATGCGGAAATAAGAAAGCACTCTTATGCATGTATATGAATAAAGACACTCTGCAGGGCGTTCACAATCTAACCCACCAGCCCCCTGTGCATGGGGAGGGGCAGAGGTGGACTCCGCGGGGTACCGGGTTAGATAGTTTGCTTTCTGAGCCGTGGGACTCTTGTGGCTTTTTCAGAATATAATTCAACAACCAAGTCAGAAACTTGAAAAATGAAATAGAACTACTTATTTTATGTACAGATTAATGGAAGAGGAAGGATAAAGGAGATTTGTATTCTATCCATATGGCGTTTTTGAAAAATGTATTCAGGGTTTCCTTGTACAATTAAAAATAATGTCTGGAAGGAAAGAAGGGAAAAAGGAAGGAAGGAAAGGAGGGAAGGAAGGAAAAAAATGCATCTGGAGACAGCTAGAACAACCTGGGTTTGCATCCTGGCTCTGCCACCTACTGGGTGTTCATTGGAATGTTGTTCTGCCTCTCTAGGACTCAGTTTTTTCATCAGGAAAATGGGAATAATAATATTATTATTAATTCCTACTTTGTAGGGTTCCTGCAAAAGTTAAATTTTTAAAAAATTCTACATAGAGCACTTAGGTCAGACCCTGGGACCTAATAAATTCTAGAAAACTGGGTGTTTGTGAAATGCCAAGGAATGTCCCTGTGTAACTCTTCATAAGTGCTCAATCAATTGTAATTGTTGTTTGTGGATGTCATTAATACTGTGAATATCATCTCTGGTAACTCCCCAGCTGGAGAGGCAAGAACTCTGTACCTCTCACTTGCCACCCTTGAAAATCTTGTCCCGGTAGGGACAAGTGCCAGTTGGTGATGGTAGAGAGGGGTGGCCTCCACCCCTCTGGCACACTCCCTGGCATTCATGAAAGCTGGGGAGTGTAATCAGGATAGGACTGGAGGATTCCTGGGCCTGGCTCCAGAAGAACTTCTGCAGATAAACCTATGGTGTGCTCTGTGGAATTTTGTTCCATGTTCAAGTGAGCCCATGCATTGCCATGTGGGGGCATTATGTAGGAGGTGTTGAAAGGCCACAGGCTTTATTCATTAATGTGCTCATTTCAAAATGTCTATCAGTCACACAACATGTTTTAGGCACAATGCTGGGAGTTGAGCAGATCCAGAGGGAGATGGGACACAGAGGTGAATAAATAACAGTCCTCACCCTTAAAAATAGCACCAACAATGCCCAATAGTACAGAAGACACACAAACTGCAAAGTAGAACAAAGAATGACATAGGAATTCAAATAAAATGCTATAGTAGAGTTGGGAAGGGAAAGGTGAGTTTTGGAGATACCAGTTGTGCTGGGCCTTGGTGGTGAGTAAAATTCAACCTAGGTGGAAAAGCATCCCAAGGAGTAAACAAAGACCTGGCATGGAAAAATTGCAGGGACAGATTCCAGAAAAGAAGAGGAGCCCCTGGGGGTAGGGTGGGGGGGTGGGGAGAGATAAACAGACCAGAAGGGAGGGGAAGAGAGCACTCTGACTCCTTGTTAGCAGTACTGCCAGGTGTCTTGCTATAGACCCTATCCAGGCCAGTCATGTAATGAAAACTCACTCCATGAAAAACCAGGCATATGAGTAGATAAACTGTGAATTTTTATCCACACAAAGGATTACTGTACAGCTGTGAAAAGCAATGAGCTATCTTTATATGTCAACACGGATACTTCTCAAAAACATGTTGAATGAGAGAAGCAATTTTCAAATGGATACACAGAGTATAATCACATTTATGTACATTATAAAGTTTTACAAAGCAATACTACAAAGTATACAGATAATTGCTTATATTGTATAAATATTAAAACACCATGTATGCATACACACACAACATGTAACAGTATAGCAAGATATTTTGAGAACCTCAATGATGTTGAAGATTTTCTGAGAAAATTTATATTATCAAAACTACCTCAAAGATATGTAGAAAACACAAATTTCTCAATGACAATGAAAGGGTTTTAAAAGTTATTGATAAAAGGATCAATGTGCCAGGAATACACAGTGACTCTAAATGTGTATGCACCAAAAAACAGAGCTTCAAAATACATGAAGTATAAAGCTGAAAGGAGAAATAGACAAATCCACATTTCTAGTTGGGGATTTCACCACCCCCTCTCAGCAAGTGATAGAACTGCTACACAGAAAATCAGCAATGATGTAGAAGATCTGAACAGTACAATCAACCAAGAGGCTCTAACCGACACTTATAAAACACTCCATTCAACAAAAGAATATTCACTTTTTTCCCCCAAGTGCCCAGGAAATATTCACCAAGATAGATCCTATCTTGAGTCATAAAACAGTCTTCAATACATTATTTTAAAAAATTGAAATCACACTAAGTGTGTTCTCTGACCCTACTGCAATTAAACTAGAAACCAATAACAGAAAGACAGTCAGTAAACCTCTAAACATGTAGGAATTAAACAACACACTTCTAAATAATCCATGGGTCAAAAAAGAAGTCTCAAAAGAAATAATAATAATAAAAATACACGACCTCATCAAGATGTCTTTTCATACAATACCAAAAGCCACAAGTTTAGTTCCGCATAAAATCTGTTGTAGTTAGAGAAGTCAAGTTCTTCATAAGATGCGGTTTGTTTCAATACTGAAATGAGGACTGACTGGTTTTCACCAGCTGGCAAATGTCCCCTACTTTCACCCTCACATGGGAAGACCAGATCTTTGGGAAACCTACACATGGGTGGCTGACAAGATCACCTACACCCGCTTCTCCCAGCATAATTTCTTACTGACTTTCCTCCAAGACTGGCATATCTTTGAATTGTTTTCAGATGCACACTTAGGTTTGAGAGCACGTCTGTGTTTTTTGTTTTTTTCTTTTTTACACATGACTGAAGTTCTTCATGGCATCATTTGTATAGGAGTGGATCATCAACAATGAATAATGTATGCTTCTGACTATTAAAATTTATATAGAACTGAATGGAAAAAAATACAACATATCAATATATGTGGGACACAGAAAAAGTACTACCAATCTGAGAGGGAAATTGGTAGCACTAAATACCGAGATTAGAAATGAGGAAATGTCTCAAATCAATAACCTAAGTTTCTACCTTAAGAGACTAGAAAAAGAAGAGCAAAATAAACCCAAAGCAAGAAGAAAGAAATAAAGACAAGAGCAGAAATTAATAAAGCAGAAAACAGAAAAACAATAGAAAAAAATCAATGAAACAAAAATCTGATTCTGGAAAAAAATTCAATAAAATTGACAAACATCTAGTAAGACTGACAAAAACAAAGAGAGAAGATGCAGATTACCAATAACAAGAATGAAATAGAAGATACTACTTCCAATCCTATAGATCTTTCATTACAAAGATGACAAAGGCATACTATAAACAACTTTGAAGTGATAAATTTGACAACTTTAAGAAATGGACCAATTCCTCAAAACCACAAACTACCAAAACTCAATCAAAATGAAACAGAAAATCTGACTAGTCCTCTAGCCACCACAGAAAGTGAATGAGCAATTTAAAAGCTTCCAGAAAAGAAATCTCCAGGCCCAGATATTTTCACTGGAAAATTCTACCAAACATTTAAAGAAGAATTAACACCAATTTTACATATTTTCTTCCAGAAAATAGAAGGGAGGGGACCCTTTACAAATTATATTAAAAGGCTAGTATTACTTGCTATGGTTTGAGAGTTTGTCCCCTCTGAAATGCATGTGGAAATTTAATTGCCATTGTAACAGTACTAAGAGGTGGAACTTTTAAAGGGTGATTAGCCTATCAGGGCTTAGCCTTCATGAATGGATTAGTGCTGTTATCACAGGTGTGGGTTTGTTATCCCAGGAGTGGGTTCATTATAAAAGGGTGAGTTAGGTCTCCTTTTCTCTCTCTAACCTTCTTGCCTTCTGCCATGGGATGACAGCAAGAAGGCCCTTCTCAGATGCCAGCACCTTGATATTAAACTTTCCACCTTCTAAAACTCTGAGCCAATAAATTTCTGTTCCTTATGGATTACCCAGTCTGTGGTATTCTGTTATAGCAGCACAAAACAAACTAAAACAGATCCTGATATTGAAACCAGACAAAACCAGTACACAAAAGAAAGCTATAGATCAATATCTCTTAAACTTAGACACAAACATCCTCAACAAAATATTAGCAAATGGAATTCAGCAATAGATAAAAATAATTATACGCCATGACCAAATGGGATTTGTTTCAGGTATGTGAGGCTGGTTCAACACTCAAAAATCAATGTAATCCACCAATCAACAAGCTAAAAAAGAAAAATCATATCATCATATCAGTTGACACATAAAAAGCATTTGACAAAATCCAACACCCATTTGTGATCTAAACTCTCAGCAAGTTAGGAGTAGAGGGGAATTACCACAACTTGATAAAGAACATCTATAAAAATCTTACAGCTGGGCCGCCCCGTGGCTCACTCGGGAGAGTGTGGTGCTGATAACACCAAGGCCACGGGTTCGGATCCTATATAGGGATGGCTGGTTGGCTCACTGCCTGAGTGAGTTACTGACAACACCAAGCCAAGGGTTGAGATCACCTTACCGGTCATCTTTGAAAAAAAAAAAAAGGAAAATCTTACAGCTAACATTATACTTAATGGTGAAAGGTTGACTGCTTTCCTTCTATGATCAGGAACAAGGCAAGATGTTTATTCTTTTCACTCTTTTTCAACACAGTATCAGAAGTTCTAGCCACCATGCAAAGCCAAGAAAATATATATACAAGGCATATGGAGAGAAAGGAAGAAATGAAACTATCTCTTTCTGTAGATGACATGATTGTCTACACAAAAAATCCCAAGGAATTTTTCAAAAACAAAAACAATCTCAAACCTTCTGAGAATTACGAAGTATGTTAAGGAAGTTCTCAGATACAAGATCAACACACAAAAGTCAATTGCATTTCTACATAATAACAATGAACATACAGAAACTGAAATTAAAAAATCAGTATGAATGGGCCGGCCCGTGGCTCACTTGGAGAGTGTGGTGCTGATAACACTAAGGCCATGGGTTCAGATCCCTATATAGGGATGGCCGGTTGGCTCACTTGGGAGAGCGTGGTGCTGACAACACCAAGTCAAGGGTTAAGATCCCCTTACTGGTCATCTTTAAAAAAAAAAAATCAATACCATTTAGTCACTCTGAAGAAAATGAAATACTTACATAAACACTTAACAAAACGTACAGAATCCATATGCTGAATTGCAAAAGGCTGGTGAGAGAAACCAAAGAATTACATACGTGAAGAGACATACCATGTGCGAGAACTGGAAGACTCAACATGGTAAAGATGCCAGTTCTCCCCATATTGATTGATAGGTTTAATATAATTCTTGTGATTATCTCAGCAAGTTTTTCTGTAGACATAGACAAGCTTATTCTAAAATGTATGTGGAAAGGCAAAGGAACTAGAATAGCCAACATAATTTTTAAAAAGAAGAATAAAGTGAGAGAAATCAGTCTACCCAATTTCAAGAGTTATTTTGTAGTTATATTGTTTAAGATTGTTGCATTGGCAGAGGGGTAGACATGTAGATCAGTGGACTAGAATAGGAAACCCAGAAATAAATCCACGCAAATATGTGCAACTGTTTTTTGACATAGGTACAAAAGCAACTCAGTGAAAGAAGGATAAACTTTTCAACCAATGGTGCTGAAACAACTGGATGAAACACAAACATAGACACACACAAAACAAATGAAAACCTTGATCTAAATCTCACATCTTATACAAAAATTAACTCAAAATAGATCCCAGACCAGGCAAGAAGAATAAGTTTTTGAGATCTGTTGCACAGCAGGATGAATATAGTCAATAATATATTATGTATTTCAAAATAGCTAAGAGAGTAAATTTCAATGTCTTACCACAAAAACTGGTAAGTGAGGTGATGGATATGTTAAGTAGCTTGATTTAATCATTCCACATTGTATACACATATTCAAACATGACATTGTATTCTATAATATTTACAATCATAATTTGTCAATTAAAAATAATATGAATTTTAAAAACCAAAATGGGTCATAGACTTCAATGTAAACATAAAAGCTGTACATTTTTTAAAGGAAAAATAAGCAAAAATCTTTAGGATTTAAGGCTAGGCAAAGAGTTCAAAGATGCCAAAAGCATGATCCATAAAAGGAAAAATTGGTAATTGGACTTCATCAAAATTAAAAATTTTGCCCTTTGAAAGTCCATATGAAGAGAATGAAGACAAGTTACATACTGGGAGGAAACATTTGCAAACCATTATCCAAAAAGGACTAGCATCTAGAGCATACATAGAATCGTCAAAACTCAACAGTAAAAACAACACCAAAAGCAGCCAATTAGAAAATGGACAAATGATATGAACAGACATTTTACTGAAAAAGATACAAGATGAAAGATAAACATATAAGAAGATGTTCAGCATCATTAGCCATAAGGGAAATGCAAATTAAAATCACTGTGAGATATAACTATATACCTATCAGAATGGCTAAATCAAAAAACAGTGACATACCCAAATACTGGTGAGGAAATGAAGAAACAGAGTCACTCAGACACTGACTGATGAGAATGTAAAATGGTATTACTACTCTGGAAAACAAATCAGCAGTTTCTTATAAAGCAAAATGTGCACTTAACACATAACCCAGCAGTTGCACTACTGGGCCTTTATCCCAAAGAAATGAAAACTTTGGTTCTTATGAAAACCTGCACACAAATGTTCATAGTGGTTTTATTTATAATAGCCCAAACCAAGAAGTAACCCGGATTTCCTTCAAGAGATAAGTGGTTAAACAAACTGTGGTACATCTATACCATGGAATACTACTCAGCAATAAGGAGGAACAAATTATTGATACAGGCAACAACTTGAATGAATACACAGGAAATTGTGCTGAGTGAAAAAAGCCAGTTTCTGAGAACTACATACTGTATGATCCATTTATATAACATCTTCGAAATGACAAAATTTTATTTATTTATTTTTTTAAAAAATTTATTTTATTTATTTAATTTTATTTTTTTAAAAGATGACCGGTAAGGGGATCTTAACCCTTGCCTTGGTGTTGTCAGCACCACACTCTCCCAAGTGAGCGAACTGGCCATCCCTATATAGGGATCTGAACCTGTGGCCTTGGTGTTATCAGCACCACACTCTCCCGAGTGAGCCACAGGCCGGCCCTGAAATGACAAAATTTTACAAATGAACAGATTAGTGGTTTCCACTGATTAGAAATCAGGCGGAGGGGACAGTATTGGGAGGGAAGTGGGTGTGATTATAAAAGGACAACGTGAGGGGTCTTCGAGGTGTTGGAATTGTTGAGTATCTTGACTGTGGTGATGGATACATGAATTTACACAGGTGATAACACTGTGTAGTATTTAAACACACACACACACACACGCACGAGCGCAAGTGAAATGGGCAATCTGAATAAGACAGGTGGATTTTATCAATGTCAGTATCCTGGTTCTAATATTATACTATAGTTTTGCAAAAATGTTACCATTGGAGAAAACTGGGAAAAGTGTACAAGGACCTCTCTGTACGGTTTCTTACAATTCCGCGTGAATCTAAA
This sequence comes from Cynocephalus volans, assembly GCF_027409185.1. Taxonomy (NCBI): domain Eukaryota; kingdom Metazoa; phylum Chordata; class Mammalia; order Dermoptera; family Cynocephalidae; genus Cynocephalus; species Cynocephalus volans. The sequence goes on from NC_084462.1 coordinate 52,548,917, forward strand.
ATTGTCTTAATCAAAATTCCAATTTAAAAAGTTATCAAAAAGTTACTGACCCTCTCACCCTGGCTCCTCCTCCCCCAATAAAAGGATTTGAGTTGAAATGGTTTTAAAGAACAGATAACTTCTCATGCTATTTAAAGTGTTTCAGCATAAATGAAGAGGTAGAAAACCACCCAATTCATTTTACTTGAATAATGTCACTACTAAAAACTAAACATGGAACCCCGATGAATAAAAGAAACTTTAAAACATGAAGCTTCTGGCTGAGGTGGCGTGGGGAGCTTTTAGTCTCTTGCTTGCTTTCCCCTCTCTTATCCTTCCACACGCTGCTTTCTGCTCCCCACCCCTGACTACACTTTGTACATCTGTGGAAATTAAGTGCTATGCAGCTTGCTGTCTGAAAATCACTGCTATGGCACAATCCTAATTATTGAGAATTATAGTGTGAAAATCCTAACCAAAACACTAGCAAGCTGAATTCAATTTAAAACAGTTATCTACTATCACAACGAAGTAGAGTTTATCCCAGGAGAGTCAAAATGTCACAAAAATGGAAAATACATTATTATCATATAGCATATCAGTAGGTCTAATAAGAATTCCACATGATAATCTTGAGATGCTAAAAAAGAAATTTAGTAAAATTAATATCTAATCCTGATTTAGAAAAAACAATTTACTAATAATAGAAGGAAATGCCATTAACCTGATAGACTATGGTTTAAGGAAATATCCCTGTGTCTTAATGATGTGATCTGAGGCTAAGGAAGCTTTGTCTTCTGGAGTGTAATGTAAGGACTAGGCAGAGGCTCCAGGTGGCAAGACCAATCATAAGCTAATGAACTACTCTGGGCAAGGACAAGAGTCAGAACAGTAGTGCTTGCTGGGGTAGAGGTGGTTCACCAAAGAGGTACATGACATTGGCTTGAGCCATCAGGATTGAAGAGAAATTGAAATTGACTCCAAGTTTCAGAGGTTGAATGAATGAGCGATGTTCAGAAATGGAGCTGGGGAGGAGGAGCAGGTTTGGTGGGCAGAAGAGAAACTTTTATTTCTGTCCACACGTCCGTAATTCCACAGCAGGTGATACAAAGTGTGGGGAAATACTACCTCCTTAGAACTCCCATTGCTTTCTTCCTGACTTAAGGTCTTTTAACATTCAAGGGAAAAAAATTTTTTTTCATGAGCAAAACTATGATTAATCCAATTGTTCTCCAATAAATGCTAGAGATTGTATAGATTCTCCAGGACAAATCCTAGATATAAAGTCTGGTCTTGTATTGCTTTAAGATAACTCTATTATTAATGGTTGCACAATCAGAAGACTGGAGAAAGCTGGGTCGATAACTGCCATTACTGAATTTTCTGTAATGGCGTTTTTACTTTAAAAATATTTTCATTTAAGAAATACATTTTAACAACTTTTCAGTAAAAATAAAATCATTATCTTCCTCTGCCCATGAATTAACAATAATTGAGAGAAGCTCCTACTTTTGCTGAAAGGAGCTTTCAGACTCAAAAGATAGGGAGGAAGAGAGAAGTAAAACCTTCTTTCCTTCATCATGGGGAAACTGAGAGTTGATAATGCCAGGAATATTTTAAGGGGTAGCGGAAAGGTTCGGGCAGAACAGACAATGTCGGAGGGTGAGGGCATTGTGAAGATCCACCCATCCCTGAGTTTGACCGGGTTCCAAAGTCTTCCTTAATCAATTGCTGATTACCCATGGCAAAGGCAGCATAATAACTTTGGTGACCTTAACAAAAACCGAGTTTCTATGGTGCACAAGAAATAACAAAGAAAAATTATCCTCATTTGGATTTTACCAAGGCCCTGGTGGCAGATTTAGAGTGGGGTTGGGCTATTGGAGGAAAGGGAGTAGGAGTTGGGGATGGAAGTGGCTGTAGGGAATGGTGACTCAATGGTGACTCATTCTCTGATGTTGAAAGAGGAGACAAAAGAATGACAGGAACCTTAAAAAAACCTCATAGAACCTTAAAAAAAATCTATTAGTATTTTTGCAGATACTTCTTATTCTTTCAAAGTAGCTCAGTTTCTATTAACTCATTTAATCCTCACCCCGTGAGGCTCCCACAAGGTCTGCTAATCTGCAGGAGCTCTGCAGAGCTATATAAGACTTCAGAAAGCCACGGACACTCCTTGTCCTAGATGCTGCACCTCCCAGCAAAGCGCATGACAGTGTATCCGTGTGCCATACTAAACCTGATTCATAGAGAACCAGGTAAGAGCAAAGTTGAGCTGCAATTGACTAGCTGCCTGGTGTTACATTTTGTAGACATTTCAGCTGGTATTCATATTGATTTTTGAGTTGCCTTTTTATATTTTAGAGCCCGTGCATTCTTCCCGTGTTCAGTAGGCCCTTTAAAAGCTTGGCAACCTTAGTCCCCTTAACCAAAGAGCCTCACGGATACAATGCCCTGGAGCTCTAACATGCCAATTCAGGCTTCTGAAGTCCCAAAGGATGTCCTTGCAGGATGTGACAAAGAACGTGGAACCAGTAGTTGGATCACCGAACATATTTATGAGACAAACACAGTGGGGCTGTTGGCAAAATGAGTGGTGGGCAAGAGGCAAGGTGCCAGGGCTTTGGGTGGGGTAGTGGGTGACAGTCTTCAAACAGGTCCCATCCAACCCCAGTGGAGCATCTCCCAAATTCCTCAAAAGACATCCAGTTTTCTCTTCCTGCAGCTGAGACAAGCTTTTTCCCCACTGACTAATGAAGCTCCAGAGCCTCAGATTCTATTAGTACCAGGTCTAAGTTGAAGGGAAGGTGCCCAAGTCTCTCGTGCTGAGTGTCTCTGGCTCCACCATTGAGTTTGGGAAGTTTCTGAACTCCTCTGTCAGACTCTGGTTCCATGTGCAATTTGGATGTCAAATCCCACTCATAAAACTCCTCTGGCTTTTCCCCAGGAGGACTTCAGAATCGGCCAAGTGGCATTATTTCTATTTCTATTAATTCTTTTTCTTTTAATCGACATAACAGGCCTGATCACCCTTTCAACCTCACTTTTCAGGGAGGGATACTAGTTTATTTAGATGGATTTGGACCTGGTCGGAGGGAAATTTATAGCACAAATGGGCTCCAGAGCCCATCATCCATTGCTCTCCGCAGTGTCGGTATTCTTGTTTGTTTTTGCTTTTATTTAATTTATTTATTTATCTATCTATCTATTTATTTATTTATTATTTATTTATTTATTTATTTATGTTGTCTTTTTCGTGACCGGCATTCAGCCAGTGAGTGCACCGGCCATTCCTATATAGGATCCGAACCCACGGCGGGAGCGTCACCGCACTCCCAGCGCCGCACTCTCCCGAGTGTGCCACGGGCTCGGCCCGTTTGTTTTTGCTTTTAAATAATCTGCCTTGAGCTGCTCATTGTACCTCCATGGGCTCCAAAGTCAGGAAATGTTTGATGCTGCTGTAAATGACATTTGTTTTAAAATGTCATTTTCTATTAGTTTGTTGCTCTCGTACAGAAATAGAACTGATTTTTTGAACTGACTTTTATTTCTGGGGTCCCTGACAAATTCATTTATTAATTCTAATCATTAATCTATAGATTTGTTTTAATTTTCTAAGTACACAGATTTATATTCTCTGTGAACAATAGCAGTTTTATTTCTTCCTTTCCAATCCTTATAGTTCTTATTCCTTTTCTTGCCATATTGCACTTCCTCTGACTTCTGGTCCATTGTTGATAGAAATGATGATCACAAGCAACTTTGTCTCGTTCCTGACTGCAGTGGGAAAACATTCAATACTTCACCTTTAAGTATACTGTCTGGTGTAGATTCTCTGTCCCAGACCCCTCCTCTGTACCACTGTGGAATCCCTGCCTCACATTTCTTCTAGCTGTCGATGCTAGAAGCATCTTTTCATGGGCTCTGGTCACCATCCCACTCACACTTGACAGCACCTCTCTTCATGCCCAAGCTATGTGGTTCTTCCCTCATGCCCACAGGGCTTTCTTGCTGATGCTGACACGGGAGACACCATGGGTCCCCAGTGCACGTCCCCATAAGTGCAACTCTGGGGCCAACTTTTGACCAGTGGAGATGGGAGCCAGTTGATCAATCCTTCCCCTTTTCTCCCCTCCTAGACAGACTGTGCTGAGAAGCAGATGGTCTCACCTGCCCGTACATTAACAGGCAGGGGCCAGCTGGCAATGTCTCCCCGCCTGGGCTCTCCCTCCTTCTCTGCCCCACACTCCCCACACTCTCCTTGGGATTGCCTCAGGATGAGCTGTCTGAGAAGCTCAGAACAAGATGCTTGATAACACATGTGACCCTAGAAAGTTGACCCATAGAGAAGAATTTTGGAGCTGGATTACTCACCCATTGAAGCCTTGAGGACCTCATTATTAGTGATGGGGTGTGCATGATAATATCTGGCATGCTGTGGCATCAAAATTATTAAGCTTTTTACCTGTGGTTATTTGGATGAGGTACAGGTGGTAAGCGAGGCATTTGTTCTTGTTTTTTTACATTTACAGATATATATTATTACAAAGGATGCAGATGAAGAGATGCATAGGGTATGGTATGGGAGAAGGGGCATGGAGCTTCTATGTCCTCCCTGGGTGCACCACTCTCCAGGAACCTCCATGTGTTCAGCTGTTTGGAACCTCCAGAGGCATTTGTTTATGCAGTGGCTGTGACACTTGGGTGCTCTGGGGCAATGATAAGCCTGAGGATTGTGGAGCACACTTGTCATTGTCAATGGCATGGGAAGCCTTGAAAAAAATGGTAGGTTCAGATCAGCCAGCTGTCAACTCCAGGAAAACTCTGAAAGTGACAATGAGAAATTTGTCTCCTAGAATCACAGGGAACTGTGCTAAAAATTGGTGGAACCGATTTTTGTTTCATGTATATGGGAGCTATGTTATGAGGTGCATGCACAGTTAAGATTGTTTTGTTTTCCTGATGAATTGACCCATTCATTAGAATGAAATGCCTTTCTTGATCTCTAGTAATAATCTCTCTTGAAGTTTGCTTTGCATGTTAATTTTATAGTCATACTAGCTTTCTTATGCTTAGTGTTTGTATAGTAGATCTTTTCCCACCCTTTCTCTTTCAGTTTGCCTTTATCTTTATGTTTTTTTTTTTTTTTTGTCTTTTTCGTGACCGGTACTCAGCCAGTGAGTGCACCGGCCATTCCTATATAGGATCCGAACCCGCGGCGGGAGCGTCGCTGTGCTCTCAGCCCTGCACTCTCCCGAGTGCGCCACGGGCTCGGCCCTTTTTCTTTATGTTTAAAGTGTTTCTTGTCGGGCTTTTTTTTCTTGCTTTTTTATTTTGTCTATCTGTCTTCACCTTTTAACTGAGGTGTTTAGATTAAGCAAAAATTGGTTTGTTTTATCCTTCCATTGCTTATTTAAAAATATATTTTTTATATTCATATTTCTCTCTTCTTATGCAAAGGGTAACCTACTTTGTTTCCCCCCTGCCCCTCCTGTTAACAATGTATCTTGGAGAGGAACTCACAGTAGTTTATAGGCATCTTCCTTATTTCTTTTTATGGCTGCAGAGCTCTCCATTGCTTTAATGTGCCAATGTTTATTCAAACCATTCCTATTAATGAGATTTGGATCCAGTTTTTTGCTATTACAAATACAGTTGCAATGAATAGCCTTGTGCATATGTCTTTTTCATATTTTTGCCAACATATCTTTTGGATAGATTCGTGGATGTGGGCTTGCTGGTCGGAGAACAAATGCATATGTAATTTTGATCCATATTGCTAAATTCCTCTTTGCAGGGATAACTCTTTTGCATTTCGTAGGCAAGGCTTCTCACATGGAAGGCTCTGCATCAGGGTGATCAGGTGGGCTGCTGTCCATTATCCTGGGTTGCTAAGTGCCAGAACACAGGGAGTTCTTTTCCCTGGAACACTCAGTTTCTTTAAGGAGAGGTTATCTGATTGTTTGCCTGGAGGAAATATGTACCTCTTTCAGGTGTTTGTGTTTCCACATGTGTGTGCAAAGTGGGGTGGTGAAAGGACAGTGGTAGTGAACCCACTTATTCCATGTGTATATCATCTATAATTTTCCATTTCAGCTCACATTTCACTTCCACCAAGCACTTCTGAATCCTGAGTCTCTCTGCATTTCTGCATCCTGAGTCTCTCTACATTTCTGCAAGACAGGCTGACATCCTTCCAGGGTATAGTACCAAGTGCATTACTCTTGGTTGGGACTTCTGCCCCTCCAGTAGTCCACTCTTCCCCATAGGCTCCTCATCTTGCAAAATTTTGCTGAAATCTCTTGTCTGTTTGTTTCCCACCTCCTATTCTTTTTACTATTGAGGGTTTTTACCTTTTAAATTAATTCAGTACCATTTTATGGGTTTGATATTGGAGAGAAGATAAATCTGTGGTGTTATTCTACCATTTGGATCCAGAAGAGCACCAAGCACATGTAGAAGGAGGTTCTGGAGCAACTGCGGAGTAGGAGGTTACGAAAGGAAATGGCTTCCTAGCAAGGGCTGCTTGGGACTGTTTATTTAACTCCACTTCGTGGCTTTTGAGAAACACAAAAATGAGGGATTTGAATTATTTTGAAGTTGCTTTTGGTTCTGAAACATGTTTTTTTTGAGTGGACCACGTGGGTTTTCAATATATAAAGGATTAATGAACAACTGATTTAATTTTTTTTTTCTTAAGATGACCAGTAAGGGGATCTTAACCCTTGACTTGGTGTTGTCAGCACCACGCTCACCCAGTGAGCCAACCGGCTATCCCCATATGGGATCCAAACCCGTGGCCTTGGTGTTATCAGCATTACACTCTCCCGAGTGAGCCACGGGCCGGCCCCAACAACTGATTTAATTTTGAAAACAGAACAGATCTTATGCTTAAAATTTGGAACATGCTAAAATATTTGATTCAGCTACCCTGCTTCCTGACATACATATGAGGCTTTAATTTTATTATAAAACAAACAAACAACCGCCCCAAACACAACCCCCCCAAACAAACCACCCCCCCAAAACCCCAAAACAACAATAAAAACAAAAAACAAGACATCTGCAGAATTGTGTTATGCTCTAAGAATTAGCCTGGCCCTTGCATATGCCAAGTTTTCTCAGATGCATCGCTTCTTCTGAGACTGAAATGAGATGAATACTTGTCATTATAGATTGTACACGTCTCATTTGCACAGTGATCTAACTTCCATCTCTCTAGGGCCATACTCATATCAGGCATGGTATTAGGTCCTGGGAACAAGACAATCCTATTGTCAGGGATTGCACAAGTGTGATGGGGGAGGTAGGGGAGGTGGACCTGCAAAGAGACAGTTACAAAATGATGTGATGCTTTCTATTATAGTGTAATGTACAAATGAGTCAAGGATTTAATTATCATAGTTAACAGTGTACATTTTTATACATGCTCACTTTGACAGTGCATATATTAAAACTGAAGCCTTGGCTTGGTCCCTGAGCAGAGATGACTTAGAAACTCATGAGGCACTGTTATTTTTGTGAGACAGCCTGTTTTAGTGGAAATATGTCTGGACTTGGTACCCAAAGCCCTGGGTTTGATCCCGATTTCTACTTTTATTTCTGTTAAGTGAGTCTCTTAATCCTCTCTGGGCCCCGGTTTCCTTATTTTTAAAAGCAAGTAGAAAGATGAAGTGATTGCCACAATTCTTCCATGTTGAATGTCCCATGGGGTGAATTCCAACGGTTCTCTGATGTGAAACTAATAGCCTGGTGAGGACATCACTGATTCTGATACAGAGTTGGGCTAAATGTATCAAAATAACCAAGCAGAATCTTTGTTAGGTGTCAGTGTTAGATCCATGAAGTATCTTTTTGGGGAGCAAATTGACAAGTTTAATGGCAACAGAGTTACGATGCTTTTTATTTCTGAAATCAGAGGCACTGCCTCCTTGTAAAATGCTGTCTGAAGCATACAGGCAGAACTGTCTTGCCAACAGGGTGAACAGAGCAGAGACAGTGCACACTCTCAAATATTCACCAGCCACTTCAGGTTACCAACTCCTGTTTAGGCTGGGGAATCTATTTATGGACCAGTAAAACACTGAAAATTTGTAAATCCTGTCCCAAGGAAGTCTTTAGGGAAAATGGTATTCAATAAGATTTAGTCACTTGAAAGGAAAAATGTGTGCTTTGGTTTAAGAAACATTTTGGAAGATTGAGCATCTACCCTGTCCAAGTTCATATGTAAATCTATGGGAAATGCCAAGGTGAACCCAGGTCTATCTCACTTCAAAGTACATGCTCTCAACCACTCCTCAGCACTCTGTGGAGGGCAGGAGTTGAACACTGCTCTTAGTGGGGATTTGTTTATTTATTTGTATATTTATTGTTTTTAATTGTGATAAAATATATGTACACATAACATAAAGTGTACCATCTTAACCACTTTTAAGTGTACAGTCGAGTGGCAGTAAGTACATTCCCATTGTTGGGCAGTCATCACCACTGTAGTGGATTGAATTATGTCCCCCTAAGACACACTGAAGCTTGAATTGTGTTCCCCAAGTTTTATGTATTAGAAACTTGGCCCCCACTGTGACTGTTAAGAGGGTGGGAAATCCTATTATGGTCATTGAAAGGTGGAGCCTTGAAGAGGTGATTAGATTGTAGGACCATGCCGTAGTGAATGGATTAAAAATGGTGGTCAGGGGCATGTTCTGAGGGCTTTAAGAGAAGAGGAGAGTCTGTCTCTTTTGCTCTCTCTGCTTCCACCATCTTGCAATGTGAGACCCCTGGGTCACTGTCACTCACTGTCACCACCACCAGATGGACTTTGGACTTTCCAGCCTCAGAAACTGTAAGCAATAAATTTATTTTTCTTTATAAATCACCCAGTTTCAGGTATTTTGTTAGAAGCAACAGAAACAGACTAATGCAACCACCATCCATTTCCAGAAGTTATTCATCTTGCAAAACTGAAACTCTGTACCTATTAAATAATAACTCCCATTCCTCCCTCCTGCAGCCCATGGCAACCACCATTCTGCTTTCTGTCTCTATGAGGTACCTTATATGAGTGGAATCCCACAGTATTTGTGCTCTTATATCTGGCTTATTTCACTTAGCAGAATGTCCTCAAGGTTCACCCATGTTTGAATAGTTGTTATGGAGTGAATGTTCCCCCTCCCCCCAAATTCACCTGTTGAAGCCCTAAGTTCCAGTATGGCTATATTTGGAGTAAGGGAATAATTAAAGTTACATGAGGTTGTAAGGGTGGGGCCATGATCTGATAGAATTTGTCTCCTTATAAGAAGAGACACCAGAGCTCTTGCTCTCTCTCTTTCCTTACACATGTACTGAGGAAAAGCCATATGAGGACACAGTGAGAAGGCGGCCATCTGCAAGCCAGGAAAAGAGCCCTCAGCAGGAACTAAATCAGGTGGGAACTTGATCTTGGACATCTAATCTCCAGAACTCTGAGAAAATAAATTTGTGTCGTTAAGTCACCCAATCTATAGTATTTTATTATGAAAACCAAAGCAGACGGATACAATAATATTCCACTGTATGTGTATACTACATTTTGTTTATCTATTCACCTGTCATGGACACTTGGGTTGCTTCCACTTTTTGGCTATTGTGAATAATGCTGCTATGAACATGGGTGGATAAATATCTCTTTGAGACCCTGCTTTCAATTCCTTTTGGTAAATACCTTGAAGTGGCATTGCTGGATCATATGGTAATTCTATGTTTAATTTTTTTATTTTTATTTTTTAAAGATGACCGGTAAGGGGATTTTAACCCTTGGCTTGGTGTTGTCAGCACCATGCTCAACCAGTGAGCTAACCGGCCATCCCTATATAGGATCCGAACCCGTGGCCTTGGTGTTATCAGCACCGCATTCTCCCGAGTGAACCATGGGCTGGCCCATATGTTTAATTATTTGAGGAGCCACCATAATGTCTTCCACAACAGCTGCACTATGTTACTAGTATTCCCACCACAGGCATTCTTGTTTCTCCATACCCTTGCTAATACTTGTTATTTTCTGGGTTTTTTTTCGTTTTTTTTTTTGTTTTGTTTTGTTTTGTTTTTTAGTAGCCATCTGAATGGGCATAGAGTGGGGACCTTTACTTTTAGGAAATAGAAACTATAGTGCTTCTTAACCTTTTCCCAAGCAGCGAATCTGGTGAAACTTCTGAGCCTTTTCCCTAGAGAAATGCCCATAAACATACAATTTTGCATAGAATTTGAGTAATTCCCTCTAATAGGCTGTGAACCTCAGATTACAAATCCGTGATCTATCCTGACAAAGTGTCTTTGGGTCAGTAAAACATACCTTACAGTCTACAATAATTGCACTGGTAATTGACTTTTCTATTTCTTCCATATGTTGAGTGTTTACCATCTGCTCAGTGCTGTGCTAAATGCTTAATACATATTTTTCCACCCTACATGAGCCCTATGGAGTAGATACAATGATTATCCCCATTTTACAGAGGAAGAAACACAGGCTTATACCGATAGATCATCTGTACAAGGTTCCCACAGATAGACCATGTAGGAACTAGGATTCTTGGAGCTTAAAGACTTTAGGGTAATGGGGGAAATCTACAGATGTTGCACGAGAAAGCAGCCCCTGTGTCAGAGGCCTGGGGCTAGTGAGAACTTCTTGTTTTTGCTGGGAGGAGGCAGATATTTGTAATACTTGACTTTCCCCACCCAAGCTTATCAATGACGCCCAACCACTGACCTTTTTATACCTTTGGGAATTTCTGTGTTTCCTAAAATTTCCCAGTGCTTTAGTGACAACTTCTCTTACAAGAGTGTCTCAAGCGTTCCCATGGCTAGTCATTTTTTCTTTCCCTTCTTTTCTCCCTCCCTCCCTCCCTCCCTCCCTCCCTCCCTCCCTCCCTCCCTTCTTTCCTCCCTTCCTTCCTTCCTTCCCTCCGTGGTAACCATTACTGAGCCATGTTATCCTCTACTAAAAAGAGGCATTCCTTGGCCCCTACTCAGTTTTTATCAAGATTTAGTCTTTTCCAGGAACAATGAAATTAGACAAAGGTGATTCACTGCTGGAACTCCAGATAAGTTGCCTCAGTTTCCACACTGCAACTGAGAAGAGAAATATCTGAAGAGACAAAGATCAAAGCAAGCAAATTTTTATTTGGCCACTTCTTGACAACCCTTTTGTACAGGGCTGAATTCCATCAAATCACTATTCCAGGCAAACAGCATGGGGTAAGGACAATTGAATTATTTACTTTATAAGTTATGCCATTAGTACTTCCAGAAAAAGGGGTGACCATTTAATCCCCTCTTTGACATTGTAAATTTCCAAATGCTTTCATTGGTCTGCCTAGATTTCTGGCTTTTTACGACCTAGTTTTCTTTTTACATTTTTACCCATTGTTTATTGAGAAACAAAAGAACAGATTAACATAGTCCAGGGAATCCAGTATTTATGGATAACTATTTGAGGATACCTGCAGTGGACACTTGTTACTCTGGAAATTCCCCTCTATCCTGTTCCTATTCACATGGCTACTTTGGGGCTGTCATCTTGGTGTGATGTGGCTCTGCTGTTGGCCACAGTTGACTGGTTTATATTTAGCTCACAAGTCAGGCTGGACCAGGTCAGAGTTAGTTCCCAGATAAGTGGCTTTGAGAGGCAGAGAGTACTGCCTCTCTTTCCCAAAGCTTGATTGACAGGTATCAAATCTGCAAGCAGTTGGCAGCCATGTGGTTTAGGGAGTACAGGGATTGGTCTGTAGTCAGAGGAAAAGGAGAAGTCAATATAACCAAGAGGAGTAGAGATGAGAGACAGAGAGTATTTTTGTTCCTAGGGCTGCTATAACAAATTATCACAAACTGCATGATTTAGAACAACAAATTTATTTGTTCTGGAAGCTAGACGTCTAAAATCCAGATGTCAGCAGGGCCATGGTCCCTATGAGGCTCTAGGAGATTCTTCTTTGCCTCTTCTAGCTTCTGGTGGCTGCTAGTAATCCTTGGTGTTTCTTGGCTGTAGACACATGTCTTAGTCCATTTTCTGTTGCTTATAACAGAATACCTGAGACTCTGTCATTTATAAAGAGCCAAAATTTATTTCTTACAGTTCTCGAAACCAGGAAGTTCAAGGTCAAGGGGCTGCCTCTGGGGAGGGCCTTCTTGCTGGTGAGGGTGAGGGGGACTGAGTGTGCTTGCTCAGGTCTTTATTTATAAAGCCTCCAGTCTACTCCCATGACAACACCCAATAATCCATTAATCCATTAATCTGTGAATGGATTAATCTATTCTCGAGGGCAGAGCCCTTATGACCCAATCACCTCTTAAAAACCCAACCTTTCAAATACTGTGGTCCAGTTTCCCAATCTCTTAATACTGTTACAATGGGGATTAAGTTTCAACATGAGTTTTGGAGGGGACAAACGTTCAAGCCGTAGCAGCACATCACTGTGATGCCTGCCTCCATCCTCAATGGCTTTCTCCCCTGTGTGTCTTCACATTGTCTTTTCCTGTCTGTCTCTCTGCATCTCTGTGTGTCTCTTCTTATCAGGACGCCAGTCACTGGATTAGGGCCCACTGTAATCCAGGGTGGCCTCGTCTAACTTTAACCACATCCACAAAGATCTTATTTTGAAGTAAGGTCATATTCTGAGGTTCCAGATAGACAGGAACTTTTGGGGACACTATTCAACCTAGTACAGGGTGGGTGTCCTGATGGCATCTGGATTCCAGATTCTAGTGGGTCCTCAAAATTCAACCACACTCCAAGCTGAAGGTGTGATGAGACAGACCCACATACTTACAATAAATTCTCGTGTGTGTTTAAGCCTAGTTTAAGTTGGATGACTGTTATATGCTACCAAAAGAATTTTTTTTTTTTTTTTTTGTCTTTTTCGTGGCCGGCACTCAGCCAGTGAGTGCACCAGCCATTCCTATATAGGATCCGAACCTGCGGCGGGAGCGTTGCCACGCTCCCAGCGCAGCACTCTCCTGAGTGCGCCACGGGCTCGGCCCCCAAAAGAATTTTTAAAACATATAAAATAATACAGAACTCCACACTTACAACTCTATTAGCTGCCACTGGGTGGGCACCATATTTAACAACTATGGAAGTGTTCCTTTTAGGGTGGTTTGAGGAAAGCAAACCATTTTTATGTACTGTAGAAAATGAGGCCCAGAGAGACTTGACCAAGCTCACATAGTATGTCAGTGAGGATGCCTGTGTGGCCAGTCTCAACTCACCCAGCTTAATAGGAAGGCCACAGGTAGGCAAGCCCAGGGACACCTGGCTCCCATTCTCTGTCAGTCTCTCTGCTCTGCTCTCTTCCATGTGTCTGAACCATCCCGAGGCTGGAATCATCGTCTGGTCACAGAATAGCTGGGGGAGGTCCAGGTACCATATTTGGACACAACAAGGTCCTGAGGCAGGAAGGGGTCATCTTTCCTTTAGGTCTCTTTTTAAGGGCAAGGAACAAGTTCTCAGAATCCCCCAACAGATTTCCTCTCACATGTTACTGGCCAGAAATATGTCACATGCCCCTATCTAAACCAATCACCAACAAAGTATTTTGCAACCCACGATTGGCTTGAAACTTTGAGAATTCAACCCTGGTGCTGGGGCTGAGATCAACCCCTCTTGGAACACAAGGCTGAGTGAGGGAGGGCAGATGCCTGTTTTGAATCAAAAGAGGAAAGGAGGGTGGGAGAGAAACACACATTGAGTGGGCGACCTGCAGTGTCAGCTACACATGGCAAGCTTATGTTTTCACCAGATTTTTTAGCTTACCTCTAAACAACCATCCATGTGCTGGAGGCAAATTTTGGCAGGAAGTGCCAGAATGTAGCATCCCACCAGTGCTCAGATCTGCCCACTGTGCCTCTGACGTCAGTAGCACAAAGGGTAAAAATCAGTGCAGGCAGCTTTCCTGGGGCTTTATGATCTTGGGAGTGGCTTATTTGAAAGGTGGTTTTAAGAGCCCTGTAAAAAGACAGACATGCTTCTCTGTTGTGATTCCACAGACCAGGCTCCAAGACAACACAACTGGACGACTCAATGGCTGGTGTTCCTGGCCAGGCCACTCAGGTGCCCTCTATGTAGGTCCTATAGCAAAGAATCCAATTCACTACCTTTTCTGCTGGAAAAAGGGAATGAGAGAGTGGTTCAGATCAGGGCGTTTGGTTTAGCCTCATAACTAATTGCTGAGCAATTGCTAAATGCAAAGATCCACCAAATGGATCTGTTCTTTGTGGTCACTGTCCATCCAGCTGCTGCAGGCTCCAAATGAGCCACCAAGATGCTACCCCTGGCCTTGTAGGTCAACTGTGTAAAGCCATCAAGCCCTGGCAGCAGGAACTGCTTCTTCTTTGGACTGGGTTTGTATAAGAGGAACCTGAGCTTAGTTGTTCTGTAACTTGTGAGTCTGGGGAAGGGGCAGTCACTTGGAGGGGGTGGAGAACATGTTTCAGGCCTCTCATCCTGTCCTGGAGAGTTATTGCCACTGAGGAAAGGGGAAAGAGACACTTCTGGGGTCATCATAGCAGCCAATGATGTGGGCATGAGCACCCCAAATTTACATGTGAGGAGCCTGGGGTTCAGAGAGAATGAATCCAGTGCCCAAGTCACACATCCAGTGAATGGATTCAGAGTCCTCATGAAGTCCTGAGGGAATGGGACATGTTGGAAGATGGAAGGTCAGGTGAGACCTGGAATGCCATCTGGGAGGGCAGGCTGAACGTCCCTGCAGCAGGAGATAGCCTGATGACAAAGGAGTTAGCAGAAGGTATTGCCCAGAGAGGATAGAAGGGTGCCAATGGGAGGTGAAAGGGCACCCTCCTATGGCCACTGCTGGAAAAACATACACGAGGCGCCAAGCTCCCAGAGTGGGCGGTGGCATCCTGGTTGACACAAGTCAGATGTGATCAGGGAGATGAGAGCATGCATCAGATTCAAGTGGTCAGGCAAGAACAGATGAGAGAAGGAACAGAGAGGTGGAAGCCTCAGGGGAACAAGAGCTGGCCGGCCGAGTGGAGAAGGCTGGGCATGAGGGTGAAGGTTGCATGAGGCCCCTCACCATGCTGAGTGGCAGGGGGCCCGAGGGTGCTGGAGAGCGGACGGCGTGGCCACTCACAGAGGGAGGACGCTGTCTGCATGTTCCGTGTGAGGAGGTCTTATGATCTGGGGAGGCTGTGTGTGGCCTGAGAGAGGAGGAAAGATGGAGGGAGGGAGGGGCTCGGAGGGTTAGGGGAGAGAAAAATGAGGATGTGAGGTGCTGGAGGAAGAGAGAGTCTCCTGATGCTAATTCTGACAGCACTAGCCCCTGTCCTCTGCTCGCCCCCCAATCCTCTTCCCAATTTCCCTCGCCCAGTCTTTCCTTGGACTTTAGGGTGGGACTGCCAGCTACCCCTGACGGAAAGAGCATCTGCTCTATACAAAGTGCAAATGAAGCTTAATTGTGCCTTCAGAGGGCTCTGTTGCTGCTCCTAGCACAGTGCCCACCACAGGGTAGTCTGGCCAGGGTTCAAAGTCCTCAGCCCTCTCCCCACAAGACGGAGGCAGCCCAGAGCCTGCCTGCAAGCTTCCCGGACTGAGTGACCCTGGACAACCAGCACCCCCTGTTGACAGTTTCACCCTTATCCTCAGGGTACAGAGGGGATGAATATGAGAGACTTCAAAAAGTTCTGGAGAGATGCATGTCATCTTTCCATGAACTTTTTGAAGTACTCAGGTACATACAATGCCCATTCTGTTCCAGGTTCTGTGCAAGGCATGGTTATTTCATTTTATGTAGGCGTCTCCCCCTCCCCCCACATGAGATCCCTGCTTCACAGACAAAGAAACCAAGGCTTGGAGAATTTATGTAGTTTGTCTGATGTGCCATCTAGCATATGGTGGGACTGAGATTCACAGCCAGGACCAATTGTTTGAAAAGCCCCTCGCATGTCTTCTGACATCTGAGTGCCTAGGTCATGTCTGCGACAAATGTTCTCTTATTCTGTCATCTGTCTGCATGTCTCTGCTCTCTCTCTTCCCTGTGAGTGGCTGAATAAAGGGGTCTGCATAGGAAAGGGTTATTCCTTCATAACTAACACTCATTTGCTTCCAAAGAAATATTAGAGGTATCCCACAATAAAAGCACATTTAAAGGAGCCAGTCTTTTCCTGCAGGAAATAGAGGGACTACGAGTTGTCATACTGCCATCATCATCAGCAGGACAGATGGCAGTGGGGTAAGGTGCACTCCTACTGCACCGCCTGGCTTACGAGGAGCTCCCTGCAGCAGCTAAGCCAGGTGGGAGCAGGAGTCATGGGCTCTGGAGTCAGCCCCTGCCCTGCGGGAAGAGACCTCTTTCCCTGTGCTCTCCTTTCCATCTCTAAGTAGTTCCTACATCATGGGACTGCTGTGAGAGTTCATGCACTAATGTTTTTAGAAGAGTACCTGGCCTGTAATAAGTGCTTAATAAACATTAGCTGTTATTACTTTTCAAGATCTCACAGTTAACCCTGCACAGTGATTTGAGAACTCCCTGAGGTCCTGGGGCAAGATGTGGTTACTGCTCTGGCTTCTTCCACCAGAAGTACCGGGACTTTTACCTTTTGTACTCATCAGACTGCTCGAAGACATTGGAAAACTGCCTTAGATTACAGGGGTCATTGAACGTCCTTGAGCTCCTAAGGGGTAGGGAAAGTCTCCAGCTGTATGTGCCTAGACAGTGCCTGGCTCAGAGTAGATGCTCAATAAATCCATGCTGAACTGAATGGATCCTCTTTTTCCTTTTCTATAAGATGTAAAAAGAATGCCTAAGTCTTGTGATTAGTGACCTTTTTAAGAGAGATGTTCTTCCAGGAAAGCCCCTTGTTCATATGCTCTGCGTTGCTGTGCAGAAGCTCAGGAGGTGGTCTGACTCCTCCAGCGTTCAGTGCTCTGCCCAAGCCCCAGCTGAGGGGAGGAAAAGTAAACCCTGCTGTGTTTATGAAGCCAGAGGGAGTGGGAGGCAGAGCAGGAAGAAGAGGAGGAAGGGGGGCAAATGTCCTCATGGGCAGCGGGGATAGGTGGGAGAAAAGCCTGAGAGAACCCATGTCTACTCAGAGCCTGCCAGCTGGCTCCTAGGAGGATGTAGCAGAGCTGCTGGCCGGGCTGCAGTGCTCAGGAATGATGGGTCCTCCGGCACCCCTGCGGGGAGGGGTGGGGAATTGCTAAGTGCAGAGATGATCCTTAGCATAGCTGCTCTAAGCTTGTGGGGTGTTCCCCTTCCAGCTAGAAAGGAGAGGGCTGCTTCCACCTGGGCACACGTGGAGCAGCTGTTGGCCAGCTGCAGAATGAGAACATGCCAGAAGAAGGGACTCTGCAGTAGCCGTGCCCCACCTCTATGGTTCCATCCCACTTGCCAAGTGTTGCAGGAGGAAACATCACGTCACTGAGGTTACTGCACAGCTGACCAGTGATTTTGCTCTGGGGCCTTCCTGGAGCTGGAAGACTTTGTTCTCAGAATGTCATTCCCCAGAGAAAGATTATGGGAAAGTTGGAGATCAAGGCAGTGGGGTGAGGGTGTTGGATAAATAGACCTTTCTCGTTGTTTGCCCTGAAGAGAATATTCCTGTCTTACAGATGAAAGTACTAATGCTCAGAGACGTTAAGTGGCTTGTCCAAGGCCACACAGCTAGGAATTTACACTGAGTCTGTCTGAAGCTAAAGTCTGGGCTATTTTTTCTGAACACAGCTATTATGGTTTGAATGTCCCCTTCAAAACTCATATTAAGACTTAATCCTCAATGTGGCATTATTGAGAGGTGGGCCCTTTAAGAGGTGATTGGACCATGAGAGCTCTGCCCTCATGACTGGATTAATCCACTCATGGATTAATGGGTTAATGGATTAATGGGTTATCATGGGAGTGGAACCAGTGGCTTTATATGAAGAGGAAGCCTTGTCAGCACACTCTTGCCCTCCTACCATGTGATGCCCTGCACTGCCTCGGGACTCTGCAGAGAGTCCCCACCAGTAAGAAGACCCTCATCACATGTGCCCTCTTGACCTTGGACTTACCAGCCTCCAGATCTATGAGAAATAAATTCTGTTTGTTTATGAATTACCCAGTTTCAGGTATTCTGTCACGAGTGACAGAAACTAGACTAAAACAACAGCCCAGCACGGCAAGCTCTCAGATCTGCAAGTTCATATTCTGCTTCTCGGACCCTACCTTCATGGATGAAAACCTCCTACAGAGTGAATGCAAGCCAGCCATTCCCCACATCCCTCACGGTCTACTCTGGGGAGCCTTGGAATGTCTCATCACGTGGGTTCTAAGCATTGAACGTCCCCAGCCACTGGGTCTCATCTGTCCATCTGTCTGCGACTGCAAAATAAGACCATATTCACCCTTACACCCAGGCTACAGATTCGGAGTCACTTATTTCCTCAAAGAAGAGCATGGGCCTTCCCCAGCCCCCCATCCAAGGGTCTTCAGTCATTTGCGGGAGCCTCACACATACCCAGTCTGTCTATTGCAACCCCCAGACAGTGTCGACCCCTTTTTCCTTTGCTGTTCTGGTTTCCACTTGTCCACTATTCACAGTTTTCTGGCCACTAGAACCACAGAAGGAGACTGCCTGAAGAGTGATGTGCACACTGATGTCTGGGCCAGTAGGGCTCATCCAGTGCCCGAAGGCTCTCAGTTGTCAGCGGAATCTCGTGAAGACTCTCATGAAGACAGTTTGTGTCTCCACCTCCAAGGTCTCAAAACTTGTGCAGAGGGTTAGAGTGGGCACAGATGCTCTGCCATCTTTCCTAGTAATCTCTAACTCCCAATCTCCCAATGGCATCTAACCACAATCACATTCTTCCATCTTCTCCAATTGCCCTGCAACACATCCCTTGCCCCAGCGTATCTATGGATGCAAAGAAATATTGGTGGTCATGGTGTTAGATCTATATGGGTCTCTGCTGTGGATTGAATGTCCCCCCAAACTCACTGAAGCTTAATCCCCACTGTAACTGTTGAGGGTGGGAAATCCTATTATGATTATCAAAAGGTGGGGCCTCGAAGAGGTGATTAGACTGTGAGGACCATGCCATAGTGAATGGATTAATCCATTTGATGGTTTAATGGTGGGCGTGGGTGTGGTCTGAGGGCTTTAAAAGGAGCTTCATCTTTATCCTGGGTGGAATGTGTTTCTAGCTTTGCTTTACATATCAGATCGGAGAGGCTAAGTGACTCATTCGGACACACGGTGAGTATGTTGGAGCCTGATGCTGACTCCTGTATTTGTCAGCATGGGCTGCCATCACAAAGTACCCCTGGGTGGCTTAACTAACAGAAACTTATTTTCTCACAGTTCTAGAGGCTGGAAGTCCAAGATCAAGGTATTGACAGATCTGGCTTCTTTTGATGTCTCTCTCCTTGGCTTTCAGACAGCCATCTTCTCACCGAGTCTTCATGGTCTTCTCTCTGTGTGTCCATCCCTGGCGTCTCTTCCTCTTCTTATAAGGACACCAGTTCTACTGGATTAGGATCTTGCCCTTATGACCTCACTAACCTCATTATGTTTTTTAAAGACTCTCTCTCCACATACAGTCACATTCTGAGGTAGGGGGGGTTAGGACTTCCACATATGAATTTGGGGGGACACCGTTCAACCCTTAACAACTCCCAGGCCTGTGCTCTCTGAATTGCTAGGCTGCCCTGCTTGGCTGCCCTGAGTGTGTGACCTGAGAGTGCTCACCAAGAAGGTGACCTTAATGTGACTGTCCAGAGTACAGCTCCATCAGAATCTCTGTACTCTCAAAGGATCCCTTTATCCCCTACTTCCAGAACGTTGTTCCAGCAATCCTTCTGCCTGAAATATCCTGTCTTCTCCTTTCCAGCTGCCTTGCCACCCTCCCCACATCCTCACTGATCAAAGTCCTACCTTTCCTTCCAGCAGACTTAAATGCCATCTCCTGCATGAATTCGAGGTTGCCACCCATGGAGAAGCAGGCTGAGTTCTGCAATAGGGAGTCTTCTGAGAGGAAGGGCCCCTCGCTGAGGACGGGGTGGCATTAAAATCCAGCTTGCTCTTTGTGTGCCAAGCCCTGGGCCCAGGGGGTTGGATCTGTTAAGGTGGGCACCTTCTAATTTGTGCCAAGACTCCCAAGAGCGAGGATGACTCTGCAGCCTTGCCAGAAGAGATTTTTCTCTTCTCTTCCTTTCTACAGAATTTTATGGCCCATCTCATAAACGAATCTGTATTATAGGTATTTTTGCATTTGAATCATCTTAAGGTGAGTTCTGAGAGTGCAGGGATTCTATTTTACCTTCTCCCATTCATTCGTTTGTTCGTTCATTCATTCATTCATTCATTTATGCACTCACTCCATAAATATCCTTGAGACTCCATTGTGTTCATTCAATCCAAGTTTGTTGAATGA
This sequence comes from Cynocephalus volans, assembly GCF_027409185.1. Classification (NCBI taxonomy): domain Eukaryota; kingdom Metazoa; phylum Chordata; class Mammalia; order Dermoptera; family Cynocephalidae; genus Cynocephalus; species Cynocephalus volans. Next base: position 52,569,294 of record NC_084462.1, read on the forward strand.
ATATATAAGTGTAATGTTCCCTCTGCCTAGATAGCCCATATTCTTCCTGTGTCTCCCTCCTCCCTGGTCTTCCCTGATCTTCAGCCAGTTTCCAGAATTCCAGGCAGCAGCTGATGTGAGCATATGTGGCCATGCCTGGCTCTCCTCTGACCTCTTTATGGCCTCAAGTACATTCCTTGCTAAAGCCAGCCGACCCTCATTCTCCAGGAGCATTCCCTCCCATGTGGCACCTTCCCTCCCATCTCCTAGGATAGTTGCCATGGCCCTGGTAGTAGGGATAAGGCCTACACATTCCAGTGCTCCCTCAAAGTGGGAGGAAGTGGGCAGAAACTTGTGGAGCAGGAGGCATCCCTCAATGAAAGGAAGTGGCAGAGAAGTGGACACTAGGCCAGACGCAGGATGCTGGCAGGCAGCAGGTGCACCTCAGCTTTTCCGGGGGAGTTGCTGGGAAACTATCGTGTGTCGATCTGCATATCCCAGCTGGTAGCTTCTGGGAGACAGAGTGTCATACTCTGATTTAAGAGAAGTGTGTCAAAGTCCCCCTGAAAAAACTGGACAAATAAGAAAATTGAGTTACTTCAGGCTATTGCAATAGGGAGAACAACCTAGAATGGGATTAAAGTACCTTGTAAGGCAGGGTAGTTTTTCTCTCAGATGTTTATAGGTGGGAGTAGACCAGTTATAGATGGGTGATTTTACAGATGGTATTTTTTTTGTGTGCTTGGGGCAGTCTCAGTTGTCAGCCGAACAAGAAATGTTTATCTCTATTGCCTAGCTAGTTTCAGGGCGACTAAGAGTTCAGCCAATCATTTATGAGACAAAGTATGGGAGATTGGAGAGTCTGTGTCTGACCTTGTCACAGAGAAGTTAGGGGGTTGTCCATGAGTCTTATGGGAGCCACGAGAAAGAGTGGACAGTGAGTCTATATAAGTCATATGGGGAAGGGTGTTTCTTTTTCTTTTTTTCTTTTTGCAGTAAATTGATTTTCAGAACGGAAGAGGGTGGGAGGTTTTACGAATACACAAGGTTGGGGGGCGGATTTCTTCATTGTCTCTGTTTTCTGGTAGAGCAGGGCTCAGATAAAGTTCAATATTTTCAAACTCTCCCAAGGCCCCTGTCTGATGGGTGTCATCAGACTAATTTTATAACAGGCCTGGCAAGATTGAATAAGATGCTCTAGATCAATTTGTTAAGAAGTGGGAAATTACTCCTAACTGGGAAGTATTAGGGATTGGAAAGTTTAGGGTCTCAGAACACAGGTGCTTGGAGGGACTCTTGTGGGAAAAGATCAGTATTGGAGTTGGGATTTCTGGAAACAATTGCTTAAGTTGAATTGCCTGGGCATTCATGTGAATTCTCCACTGATTTCACACTCTGCGGTCTTTACCTTTGTTAGTGAATGATTTTACAAAAAGGTGGAGTGGAATTTCAGTGTAAGGAATCATTTCTTGCCAAAGAAGCATAAAATATCTGAGTCTTAAATCAGACTTGAGAGCATTTGGATTTCAGGTAGGATTCAAAGTGGTTAGAAAAAAGTTTGCAAAGGCCATTCATTTGCCAGCACATATCAGAAACCTTAAAAATGTACATATCCTTGCAGCCCAGGATTTCCATTTCTGGAAACTTATACTAGGAATTAATCAGAAAATGTTCAACAATGTACATAGCAAAGGAACTATCCCTGCGTTGTTTATACTAATGAAAAATTAGAGACAACTACGAGTTTGACAGCAGTTTGCTAAATAAATTATAGAACATCGACATAACAAAAATATATGACCATTAAAAAGACAGCAGAGGTATGTTTGTTTACATAGCACAGGGAAAATTTGGGTTTCAGTTGAAAACTAAGCATTGTGTATAGTGCGCCCAGCTGGTTAGCTGGTCCGGATTCTCTGGGGACTCTCCACCCTTCATGGTTTTTGAAGTATTTATGGTTCTATAAGCTGTAGAGTCCTGAGAACAAAGCGAATAATTCTTTATGGACATGCAAATAAATTCTTTCCAGTGAAGGTTCATTTGATTCCCTCTTCCCCCAAAGAAGAAGCCACTTTTGTGTCCACGTTGCTTTGCCTCCCACGGATTTGTCACCCCTTTTCCCCTGGGTGATGGAGCCACCAAAGATTACTCAAAGCCCATCTGTTCTGAGCAGTGAGAAGCCAGAAAGGGGTTAATCTCCCAGAACCCTCAAGAGCGAGGTGTTCCTTTCATTTGGGAAATTAACCATGAATTGGGGTTCTCTTCCTGCATTTATTTTCCAGCCCAGGAAGTTATAGGAAGAGACATAGGTGTGGTTATAGTTTTAACAAGTTTAAACAGTAGAAGCTGGTAACATTCAGTAAAAACAAGCCAGATGACATTTCCATAAGGCAATTAAGTGATCCACCAACAAAAGCTTGATCTTAGCAAACATTCCTTCTCCCTACAGAGGCTTCCCAATATCTTTACATATCAATCAGTAACTTGTCTGTCTTTGAACCAGCTGCCTTGCTGTGTTACAATTCTTTATCTTACATCAGAGACTATATAGCCTGGAGAGAATTTCCTGTTTTTTGTAAGGTCAATATTTGAAACTGCAAGGCTTTGGAAAACCAGGTTCCTGAGGGAACCACTGATTTGGATAGTCTGGATTTGAATGATTATGATTTTAAGATACTGAGTGACTGATTATTTATGCCTGACTCTCTGGTGGCTGGGGAACTAGACAGTCTTAGTAAACACTTTGGTCAGTGGGAGCTGTGGGATGGTTTAAGCTGAGGAAGGGTTCAAGAAGTTAAACAAAGTTTATGGGAGACCATTGTTTTAGACTAGCCTCCTGCACAAGGCCCCAACAGACCAGACCAAACCAGAAAGGAATCACGTGTGCTAAGTGCCACGTAATCAAACTGAATTTTGAAACAGGCCAGTTCTCTCCCCAAAACAAGAGTATTGACTAAGAAGAAACTGAGACCAAATATCCATAGCAAGGATTTACTGAGCCAATATGACAATTGCAACCAGGGAGACACACAGATCAGGTCACCCTGAAAATGCGTTCCAAAGAGGGCCAGCTGAACTTAACATTTTATAATTACAAAAAGGGGGAAGAGAAAGACAGCACCGCCTAATTTCTTTATCAGTTCTTCTATTGGTTGTACATGACATACACATTTGGGATTGTTACTAGGTTACATCCTACATGTGGGATCTGGGGTAAGAGCAATAAGAAGTAGTCTATGCTGTTTTATGGATTTCTGGCACCATTATGGGTGCTCCTAAGTAAAATGGTTTTATGATAACATTCTCCTGGATGGGTGGACATGTTTACTGACTTATCCCAGATCTCCCAAGCCACTATCATTTAGCTGACCTGGTCAGAGCAGATTGTTTGGGTTATCAAATTTCATCAACCTGAGTCAGTGTCATAAGGAAGACCCCTCTGTTTTAACCCTATAAGGAAAGTAACTTGGAAACCACCAAGCCGCTTTTGGTTCTCTGTCTCTGCTTTCTTCAGCCCTTCTTTGCCTAGAAAGCTTCTCTGCTCAGCTCGTTGGAACACTCCTATTTTATAGAATAAAGGATTGCCTGATTCTAGAATCCAGATAAAAGCCAATTAGATCTTCAAACTAAATTTGTTGTAATTCTGTCTTTTGACTAAAGTTAACATACTTCTCTAGCCCCACATGAAAAAGCTGGTGGGGGCGGGGTGGGCAGGCTCCTTGAAGATACTGGGTGAGGTCACAGGACATTAACACGAGGTGCCATCTCAGCCGAAGGGACAGTTACTCTGAGCCCCTTTGTTCATAGGGCAAGGGTGGGGGAGGTATGTTCCTACCCGCCCCCCTCCAAATCTGCTCTGTCCTCTGAAAATGAGCAAGCTTCCATCGGACAGCCTCTGCCAGGAACGAAATGCATATCCTCCGCACTTAAACTCCTGTTTTCAGACTGATTCATAACTAAGGCATGAAAGAAGCCATGTGCAAGCATTTAGCATTGTCTGACTCTTGCTCAGCACACGCTCCTCTCTTCCCTCTCTCCTTCATCAGAATCTGCAGGCGGGGCCAGGCCGTAGGCGCTGACTCGCCGACTGTCCTGTTGAAGGGCTGTTTTCTGCAGGTGATGGCAGAGGCTGGGGTCCCAGGTCCCGCCCCCGGGGCGAGGTCGGCTCGGAGCCCGCCTTCCCGCGGCGCGCCCTCTGGTGGCGAGAGCCAGCGTGTTCTCCAGCGACAAAGGCTGCCGGCACGTGGCGGTTGTCACCGCACAGCTGACCCACGTCAGCCTAGGTGGTTCACGTGCCCCCATCTCGACCGAATTACTTGGCAGGACTGCAAAGTGACTTGCTAAGGCCTCAGACAAGAAAGGAGGGCGCGTGGAACTGGAGACGGAGGGCAGAAGCATTTTCGAATTTAAAGTACAAGTAGCATCTCTCTCCCTTTTCCTCAACATTTTATTTTATTTTATTTTTTTAAAAAGATGACAGGTAAGGAGATCTTAACCCTTGACTTGGTGTTGTCAGCACCACGCTCTCCCAAGTGAGCCATGTGCCGGCCCCTACTCAACATTTTATTATGAAAAATTTCGGATACTTAAAAGTTCAAGGTTTACAGTCAACACGCATCTATCCATCATGTAGGTTCGTCCGCTAACATTTTGCTCTATTTGTGTCATTGCGTATCTATTCATCCATTCGTTCGTCTCTCTCGCTCCTTCACACCATCGTACTTTTCCTGTGCATTCCAAAGTTGCAGGCGTCTGAACACTTCCCCCTGAACACAGCCTGTGCATCAGCTCCCAGTTTTTAACTAAACGGATAGAAGAGGTGGCTAAAGTTTATTTTGTTACCGAGTTTACAATTCTGTTTTTGTGTTTTGTTCTTATAACCCTGTGAAGTAGGTATTTTTAACATCTTTTTCACAGGTGAGGAAACTGAGGCTCAGGAAGGGTAAGTAATTGACTGAACTGTGATTCCGTCTGTAGCTGACTTCACAGCACGTGCTCTCTCCTCTCTTCCTTGCCTGGCTTCACCTTGTTCTCAGAATAAAAGCAGACTCCTCACCCGGGCATCCAGGCTCTGCAGCCTCTCTCCTCCCTACCACCTCGGAGGCATCTGCTCTCCTTGGAGACACATTCCCAGGCTCCCTATGTGAAGTCATCTTTCAAATGATGCTATTTTATTGCCTTACTTTATTTCTTTCTTACTGCTTTTAATAATCTGGGTTTACCTTTTTTCCTGTTAACTTTTAAGAACTGTGTTAAGTATACATAACATAAAATGTACCACTGTAATCATTTTTAAACGTATTGTTCAGTGGCATTAAGTACATTCATAATGTTGTGCAACCATCATCAACATCCATCTCCAGAACTCTTTCATCTTGTAAAAGTGAAACTCCATATCCATTAAGCAATAACTGCCCATCCCTCCCTCCCCACAGCCCCTGGCAACCACCATGATGCTTCTGTTTCTACAAATCTAACTATTCTAGGTACCTCGTGTGAGCAGAGTCATACAGAATATGTCTTTTTGTGACTGGCTCATTTCACTTAGTTTAATGTCTTCAAGGTTCATCTATTTTGAAGCGTGTGTCAGAATTTCCTTCCTTTTGAAGGCTGAATAAGTATCCCATTGTATGGCTATCCATACATACATACCACATATGGATATCCATACCACACTTTATTTATCCATACCACACTTTATTTATTCATCCACTGATGGACGCTTGGGAGGGATTACTTGTTCTTACATTTGTTTGCTCATTATCTGACTATCCAAGGGTTGTAAGGATCTCCGTAGCTAGGGTCCAGGACAGAGCCAGCACTGAATGAATATACTGATTGAATGGTTTACTCCTCTTAGCTAGTCTTCAAGATATCAGATGTGGTATCTCCAAAGGATGGATTTCAGAGTAGCATCACTGGCTAGATGATCACTTTTGGTCAAAATTACTATTATGGTCATCTGCATGGTAGCTATTGAAGGAAAATAATAGAAAAAACAACCCAGGAAGAGAAGGTGAATCATCCCACTATTTTGCTCCAGTGGAACTGAGTCTGAAGAGGCTCATGAATGTGTCAGTCAGTTGTGATGAGATCCTCTAGTCGTCACCCTCCGTCGTTGACATTGCCGTCCTCCTGACATCTGCTCTGCACCTGGCCATTGTTTCACAGACACCGTGGTCTGCATTGCCTCAGGCTCCAGGGTGGGGTGGTCTAAGCCCCTCACGATGATCCCATCCCCCTGCCAGGGTCACTGGCCCAGGGAGGAGCAGCGTAGGCTAACCTGTGCCTATCCTGACCTGGTCTCAGCTTCTTTCTGGAGAGAGATGTGATGTGGCCTAACATAGCCCGTGAAGAGATACTTGCTGGGTGTTTCTGTGAAGGAGGCTTCTGGGTCTTTTGAGACCTTGTGGAAGTCATCCTTTCTCATCCTAGGGACATTGAGGTGCACAGATGTTAGGCCTAGAGGCGCTGCCACCATCTTGCTTCCCGCCTGAGGAACAAGCCTGTCTAGAGAAAGGCAGAGCCAGGAAGAGACCTGGTTGGACCCCTTCATTCTCCTTCTTCAGGACTTGTGGTTTTGTGAGCCAAGGAATCCTCTCTGGTATCAGCCAGGTTGAGTATTTTCTGTTATTTGCAGCCAAAGGCATCCTTTGCTGTCAGCTAACCACTTACCACGAATGCCCCATTTTGCTTAGCACTTTAGAAATGGTATTTCTAATCTTTCTAATGTTCAGGGCTGATATGAGCCCCTAAGGAATTAGGAGTAGATGCCCCTTTGCAGCCTCATGGGCCCATTCACCTCTTGCCTGGGTGCCCTTAATAAGGGTGTGGTTTGAACCCCCCTCTGAGGTGGTTGGTGCTGGTAACCTTGCGACCTAGCCACGATGGTTCCCATTTTGCAGTTGAGGAGACCCAGGCTCAAGGGAAAACAAGAAGTGTCTTGCCCAATGTCTCATGGTTTGGTCACAGGCAGAGTTGGGAATCAAGCCCATGTCCTTCAAACATCATACCAACTTTTTTTTTTTTCTTAAAAAGATGACTGTAAGGGGATCTTAACCCTTGACTGGCGTTGTCAGCACCACGCTCACCCAGTGAGCTAACCAGCCATCCCTATATGGGATCCGAACCCGTGGCCTTGGTGTTATCAGCACCACACTCTCCCGAGTGAGCCACGGGCCGGCCCCTCATACCAACTTTTAATGTATAGTTTTGACTATAAATGATAGATTTGAATTAAAATGAAATAAAACAAAAAACATTTAAAAATAGAGCTATGATAGTGGACTCTTTTCTCAGGAAAAGCTTACCACAATGTTTGCAGTGTGGTTTCTTTTAAGAAAGAGGTTTATTGAGATGTAATTTGTAGACCATGCAGCTCACCCATTTTCAGTGTTCAATTCAGTGGCTCTTAGCATATTAGCAGAGCTGTGCAACATCTCCACAGTCAATTTTAGAACATTTTCATCACCCCCAAAAGAAACCCTGAGCCCCTTAGCCCCAATTCTCCCCCAGTTTCATAATCCCCTACTCCTCCCCTTACCCCCCCATCCCCCCACACTCCTGGCCCCTTGGCAACCACTAATCTACTTTCTGTTTCTATAAATTTGCCTATTCTGGACATTTCATAAAAATGGAATCATACTATATGTGGTCCTTTGTGACTGGCTTCTTTCACTCAGCATAATGTTTTCAAAGTTTATCCATGTTATATCATATATCAGTACTTCATTCCTTTTTATTGCTGAATAATATTCCATCATGTGGATATACCACATTTTATTTATTCATTCACTTGTTGATGGCATGTGAGTTGTTTCCACTTCGGGGCTATTCTAACTAATGCTGCTATGAACACTTAGGTACAAGTTTTTCTGTGGACATGTGTTTTCATTTCTCTTGAGTACATACTTAGGAGCGGAAAAGTAGCCAAACCATTGTATATTCCCACCAGCAGTGTATAAGAGTTTCATTTTCCCCACATCCTCACCAACACTTGTTATCGTCTGAAGTTTTGATGATAGCCATCCTAGTAGATGTGAAATGGTATCTCATTGTGGTTTTGATTTTTGTTTTTCTGATGGCTAATGATGTTGAACCCCTTTTCATGTGCTTATTGGCCATTTGTATATTTTCTTTGGAGAAATGCCTATTCAGATCCTTTGCTCGTTTTTAAAAATTGGGCTATTTGCCTTTTTATTATTGAGTTGTTTCAGTGTGGGTTTTAGTATGGAGATATGGAGCTAGCTAACTTAGTTCACTGTTTGAGCTATCTGCGGATAGCTGATCAGAGAGTATCGTCTTTCCTCTTAGAAAATCAGATTTTTACTGTACAATCTCAAGTAGGTTGCAATTCAAATAAGCCAAATTGGAGTAGGTTGTTCCATGCCTTACTAACCCCATGGAGAAATGGCTTTCTGGCTGTGTGACCTTGAGTAAAGTACTTAAGCTTTCTGAGCCTCAGTTTTCAGTCAATTTTATAGACTTTCCTTCTCCATCTGCAAGTATTAGATAATAGTAGAAGAAGCTGGCTCTTGCTGAGCACTCACCCTGTGCCGGGCGTGGTAGCAAGTGCTGCGCCACAGTTAGTGGGGCCACTGCCCTTCTGTGTCTGGAAGCTCAGCTCCAGCTGTCAGGAATCACAGGCTCAGATCATGTGAAGGAAATTCACACTTCCTTCATCAGAATAACCAATAAAAGTTCACATTCATGATGGATGGAAGGTAGGATGCCTCATCCAGATCTGATTTGGTTATCAGAGGCACTGGAGACTCCAGGATATTTCAGCAGCATCTTCTGTGAGAGGAAACCTGGGAGGCAGAGTTTCCTGCTGCAGTATTTTGTCTTCTGCAAGGAATAGCATGGAAGAAATGATGGTGGGAAATGCTGGTCACTTCCACATCTAGCTTCTTGGAAGGAAAGGGCAGAAGAGGAGGCCAGTGGATGTACACAGTGTGGGAACACACAATGACCCTGTGCACTAGCAAACATGACCCAATCAGTGCCCTGGAATTGGATGGGACTCAGTAAGATTACCATCCCCTCCCTTTAGTGAGGAATATCCAGGGAGACATGCAGGTGTTTTCTCTGCTCCTTGTACCCTGCTTCTTCTGTCTGCTGTCGACCCAGTCTGGGTTTAACTCAGCAGTTGGTTCATTCATTCACAAATATTGTGGAGCATTTTCTTTGTGCCAGGTGTTGTTTTAGCCACTGGGGTTCAAATCCCAATCCAGTCCCAATGTGCTCACTATTGAGGAAGGGAGAAGACATTGTAGGGGAAGCAAAATTTTACCTCTACCCTCGTAGGATTTTTTTTGTTTGGTTGGTTTTTTGCTTGGGCCTGAGAATTAAAGTGACATAAGACAGATTAGCAGAGAAAAGCATACAAATTTATTTAAAATAAGTTTTATGTGATATGGGAGCCCTCATAAGGAAGTGACCCCCCAAAATAGCAAAATCTGAGTGCTGTTATATTAGGTTGAGCAAAGAGGAGCAATTGTGGAAAAGTAAGAGACCAAAAGAGGATAAGAATTCTTTTAACAGGATCTGTTTGTACAGGATTCTGTCTCAACTTCCCACCCTTGATGATAAGAACATACTTTCCTTCTGGTTCAGGAAGGACATCTTCCATATCTCCTGCTTTCAGGAAGAAGAAGGGAAGGGTCGGAGTGCCTTTTCTGCACCTGTTGTTTTTTAAGTGCCTTCAGCTCAAAATAATCCCTATGCCAAAGAAGCATATTTTGGGATGGCATATTCTGCTACCCTTCAAAATGTAAGTAGATATTTGTGTATTGAAGTACTGGGTTAAGCTGGATTTTAAAAGCTGTGCTAGTATCATCAATGTCTAGGCTGTTACAGAAAATCACCTTGAGATGGCTTCTTTTGTTCGGGGGGGGGGGGGGGGGGAAGCCACTTGCATAGATCCTATCAATATGCAAGAGGAGGGATAGTGGATACTCCTGTCCTGGGGACAGAGGGTGGCAAGATGTTTTGTCTGGCTCTTCAAGGCTGCTTCTCCCTTCCAAGTGCAGGTATGCTGGGGGATATGGCTGGGGGCAACAGCAGGGGTTGGGTAATGAACCAACTTGCATTAGAAGTCTAGGGGCCTTGTGGGAGGAAAAGGACTGATATTCCAACCTCTCTCTGGAATTCAAAGATAGGGAAACCTGGGAGAGTACACAACAGGGGGTTCTGACCAAGGCCCTATGAGGGGAAAAGACACCCAGGGACTTAGAGTGTGAGCTCACCATGAGGGAAAGGTGAGGCAGGGGCTGGTTCCACCCCGGACCCTGGGGGTTGAGAGCAGGCTCAGGGCCAGCCCTGAATGTGGTCGTGGCTGTGGGTCCAGCCACCCTGGCAAGTTCTTGTGACTGTGAAGTAGGACAGCATAACTTGAAGTTCAACTGCAGAACGCTTTTGTTTGTGTAGATCGTGGCCAGCAAGAGTCTTAGCTGGAAAAAGGCAAGCGGCCCTTGGGCTATGCTGGGACAGCAAGTGATGGTGCAGAACCCACTGGGCAATGGGACCAATTGAAGTCTCCGGTCCATGTCTCTTCTCTCTTCCTTTCCTTTCTCCTCTTCCTCCTCCACAGCTACCTCTTTCTCTTTCTCTGCCTCCTCCCTCTCATTCTCCTTTTCCTTTTTTTCTTTCTTCCCATCTGGTTTTGGGAAGCAAAATCAATCCCTTTGGACCAAGGAAGCCCTTAACTTCTCGGGCAATTTAAACTGGGGATGGGGGGTGGCAAGCTTCAAGAGGAGATGTGGGACTTCCAATCAGGTGGATTCTCAAGCAGTGCATTAGAAAAATAAAAAAGATATAAAACTTTTATTTTCATCATTTATGAATAGATCTTGCCAAAAATACAGGTCAGAATCTCATCAGGCTGACTCAACCACCTTATAGGAAATACAGGGGACAGAGGAAAGTGTTGACAAACCCACAAGGATGCAAACAGGAAATCCAGATAGTGGCAACATCTACATGACAAATGATCTGACTTCTTCAACAAATAAACCATTAAAAAAGAAAATAAACAGAGAGGGAATCTATAGATTAAAAGAGACTTGAGACACATTAGCCAACTGTAATGCATACATTTTATTTGGACTGCTATTTAAAAACAATTTTTTATATTTGCAAACTATATATTCGACAAGGAATTAATACCCAGAATTTACAAGGAACTCAAACGACTACACAGTAAAAAACAAATAACCCAATTAAAAAATTGGCAAAGGAGCTGGAAAGGCATTTTTTGAAGGAAGACATACAAATGACCAACAGGTACTTGAAAAAATGCTCAACATCACTAGTCATCAGGGAAATGCAAATTAAAACCACAGCGAGATATCATCACATCCCAGTTAGACTGGCTATAATAAGAAAGACTGAGAATAACAAATGCTGGTGAGGATGTTGAGAGAGGAGAATTCTCTTACACTGTTGGTGGGACTGTAAATTAGTACAGCCATTATGGAAAACAACATGGAGGTTTCTCAAACAACTGCCATAGATAGATCAATCACATGATCCAGCAATCTCACATCTAGATATATACCTAAAAGAATGGAAATCATCATGTCAAAGGGACACCTGCACTCCCATGTTCATTGCAGCTCTATTTATAATAGCCAAGACATGAAACCAACTTAAATGTCCATTGACAGAAGACTGGATAAGGAAACATGGTATGTATACCTTATGGAATACTACTTGGCCATAAAAAAGAAAGAAATTCTGCCATTTGCGGCAACATGGATGAGCTTGGAGAAAATTATGTTAAGTGAAAGAAACCAGGCACAGAGGGAAAAATACCAATGTCCTCACTCATAAGTGGGAGCTAAGAGGGAAAGAAGGAAGGAGAGAAAGACCACAGTGGTGTGTTGGACTTGCAGAGGGAGAGAGCAGACCTAGGGTTGCTTGGGGTGAAGTGGGGAGCGGGAGGGAGGTTGGGGCGACGGTGGGTGGAGGACGTGGGGAATAATAGCAGTTTGTGGTAATAGGCATGTTGACAGCATTGATCTGATCATCACATCTTGGGCACAGGTGGTGACAGTCAGCTTTGTGCCCCATGAATGTAATCAATGAAAAAACAAAAACAAAAACAAAAAACATGAATGTAATCAATGAAAAAACAAAAACAAAAACAAAAAACAATTTTTTAAAAACCATGAGACAATCAGAGAAATATGAACACTGATGGGATATTTGATTATATTTTTGGAAATGTTAATATTTTTGTGGTCCTGTTTTTTAAAAAGTCCTTGTTTTTTTGAGGCACATACTGTAGTGAATTGAATTGTGTCCCCCCAAAACTCACTAAAGCTTGAATTGTGTCCCACAAGATTTATGTATTATGTATTAGAATTTATGCATTATGTGTTATGTATTAGAAACTTGGCACCGACTGTGACTGTTAAAAAGGCAGGAAATCCTATTATGGTAATTGAAAGGTGGGCCTTGAAGAGGTGATTGGATTGTAGGACCATGTAGTAGTGAATGGATTAAAATGGTGGTCAGGGGCATGGTTCTGAGGGCTTTAAAAGAAGAGGAGAGTCTGTCTCTCTTCTGCTCTCTCTGCTCCACCATTTCACAATGTGATACCCTGTGTCACTGTCGCCAGCACCAAGACCCTCACCTGATGTGTTCCCTGAACTTTGGACTTCCTAGCCTCTGAAACTGTAAGCAATAAATTTCATTTTTCTTTATAAAATACCCAGTTCCAGGTATTTTGTTATAAGCAACAGAAACACACTAAAACACATACTAAAATATTTATGGATAGACTGATATAATGTCTGGAATTTGCTTCAAAATAATTTAGGGGTAGGGAGAATACACAAAAAAAGACTGAGATGAAATAACACTGACCATGAGCATTACACACTTCTGTTTTAAACTTCTGTGTTTGTTAAAAATTTTTATCATAAAAAAGTTTTAAAAAACCACAACCTGTGTGTGTGTGCACTTGAGTGTGTGTGAAGAAGTGGCTCCTGAGTTAGGTATGAATGAGACTTTCCAGGTGAAAAATAGAGTGAGCAGGAAGAACGTCCTAGACAGAGGCTAGCAAGAGTAAAGGCTCAGAAGTTAGGAGGCTGTGGAGTATTTGGGGAAGAGCAAATTGTTTAGTGATATTAGATCCTAAAGTGGAGGCAGTGAGTACTGAGAAATGAGGCTAAGGAAGGAGGTGGGGTAAGATTATGGAGATTGTGTATGATAGGTTAAGGAGCTTGGGATTTAACGTAATGGGGAGCCATTGAAGGGCTTATGCAAGGGAACGATATAATCAGATTTGTGTTTCAAATAGATTGTTTGAGAGAGGATCAGACTGTCTTCAAAAGACACCAGTTAGTAGACTGCCCAGGTGAGAGATTCCAGGGGCCGAAACCAGGACTGTGGTAAAGTGACAGAGAGGAGGAGTCAGGTGAAAAATATTCATGGGACAAATTTAGCAGCACTAGGTATTTGATTCTGTGTACGAGGGATGAGAGAAGAGACAAGAATGACTTTGGATAACTGGATGAATAGTAGTGTTAATATTTACTTTTTAAAGCAAGCATCGCTTGTAACAAACTCATTGCTTTAATTGAATAACTTAGCCACTGTATTAGTCAGTAAAGCTTAATTGCTTTTAAAATTCTACAAGTCAGTGGGGTTTATAATGTATGTACATGTAATATATGACAACAGTGGTACAAAGAACTGGGTGTAGTTAATGAAACGTAATATTGTAAGTTTCTTACATTTTATATGAGACCACTAAAAATGTAAATAAGTCTGGCTCAAAAGCTAATAGAGAGACTTCTGATCAAGATAGTGGAATCGATGGTACCCAGCATCACCTTCTTCCACAATCAACCAGTTAACAACTATTAAAAAGCAACAACTGCCAAGCTGGGGTCGCTGGAGCCCAAGGGAAGAGGAGGAGAGACCTACAGAGTTCATGAAGCCAGGAGAAGCCTCAATGAGAGAAAGAAAGGATCACTCTGACTGTTTCGAGCCCCGGCCACTTCATGGCTTACACTGATGAACACATGGAGCAGTAGCTGGCGAAAGCCACAGCTGTGCCTTTTGTATGAAGTTGCTTGGAGGCTGCAAGAGAGAAGAGGGCCTTGGAGTTCCCCAGGCCAGCAAGACCACTAACAGGGTTCCCATGGACCCACATAGGAGTGAGGGGCCACAGACAACTGAAAAAAGGAGCCACTCAGAGGCCAGTGTATCAGACCTCACAAGACCTGGAAGTGCTTACAAAGTCAACAATTAAAGAGAATTCTCCAGAGAATCAGCAGCAAAGCAACAATTTAGCTCAACCACAGGGCTCCAGTGCTGGTTCCCACAGGAAGTTCCCCCATTTTAGAAGTAACCAAAGGACAAAAAATTAGTTCCAGTGCAGAGTTTAAGTGGTGGGAACAGTGAATAATACAACACAGAACTGAAAGACAACACGAAAAACCCACAGATTAGAGACAAAGTTCTGATATTAACCAGTAAAGGTCTAACGCTACCAAAGAGCACCTATAAAACCTAGGAAGATGGGATGCCCCCTGGGTTCCCTGGCCAGGGTGGGGGAAGGGCCAAGGGACTCAGCCATGCCCCCCCGGCTTCTGCATCTAGCCCAGTAATGACCACCAAGCTGCTGCTGGAAGCCCCTTGGACTCCCATGCTGGAATGAGGGGGTGCCACAGGTCTTGAGCATGCCCCCTCCCTCCTTCCTCCTCCTCTGTCCCCATCCCCTTCTCCCTTGCCCTCTCCCCCTCCTCCCCAACAACATTTTAGAATGTAATAATAATAATAATAATAATAATAAATTTAAAAAATGCCAATAGAGGAATTAAAATAAAATACTAAAAAAAAAAATGAGGAATTCGAAGGACAGCAGGAAAGGAGAAACAGAGGATCCAAAAAGAGATGGGACAAATAGGAAACAGATAAAAAAATGGTACACCTAAACTCGCATATTGCTATTTGTATTAAATGTAAAAGAACAAAACATAAGAATTAAAAGGCAGAGGTTGTCAGACTGGATAGCAAAGCAATACCCACCTTTATGCTCCCCATAAGGACACACTTTTAATGTAAAGACACAAGTAGGTTAAAAGTAAAATAATGCAAAAGTATATACCATGAAATCAGTAAGTATGAGAAAGCTGGAATAGCCATATTAGGCAAAATAGACTTCAAGGTGAGAAGTATTATGAGAGATAACAAGGATCATTTCATAGTAATGAAAGGGCCAGTTCATAAGGAAAACATACCCATTCTGTACGTGTATGCACCTAATGACAGAGCTTCCAAATGCATGAGCCCAAACTGAGAAAATTAAAGGGAGAACTAGGCAAGTCCACAATCACAGTAGACTAATTTTAACACCCCTTTCTCGGTAATTAATTTACAGAACAAAATCTCAGTAAAGATATAGAAGATTTGAACACCAATAATGGCCTAGATTTAATTGACATTGTAGGATATTGCATCCAAGAACAGAATACACATTCTTTTCAAATGCATCTGGAATATTTGCCAAGCTAGACCACATGCTGGATCATAAGGTAAGCCTCGATAAAATAAGAAAAAGATAAAAGCTCAGCAGTGCATGTTGCTGGGCTGATATTCTTTATTGTTTTTGTTTTTTATTTTGTTAATTTAAACAGTTGATTGTACATGTCTGTGGGGTACAGAATTGAATATCAATACATGTGTGCAATATGTGATGCTCAAATCAGGATAATTAGTATATTTAGCATTATACAATATAATCGTGTTTTGTGGCCCTTTACCAAGTCCTCCTTTACCCCCCTCATCCTTCCCCTCTCCCACCTCTGGTAACCTCAGTTCTGTTCTTTCCTTTTGAAAGTTCAACGTATTATTGTGATTGTTGTGTCTTTCTTTCTTTTTAAAAAAAATTTATTTGTTCTTTTTTAGCTCCTGCTTATGAGTGAGGACATGTGATATTTCTCTTTCTGTGTCTGGCTTATTTCACTTAACATAATTTTCTCTAAGTTCGTCCATGTTGCTGCAAATGGCAGTATCCCATTGTGTAAACATACCACATTTTCCTTATCCAGTCATTTGATGATGGACATTTAGGTTGGTTCCAACTCTTGGCTATTGTAAATAGAGCTGTGATAAACAGGGAAGTGCAATTATCCCTTTGACACGATGATTTCTATTCCTTTAGGTATATACCCAGCAGTGGGATTGCTGGATCATATGGCAATTCTATCTGTAGTTGTCTGACGAACCTCCATACCGTTTTCCATAATGGCTGTACCAACATTCATTCCCACCAACAATGCAGAAGGGTTATTCTTTTTCCACATCTTTGTCAGCATTTGTTATTCTCTGTCTTTTTGATAATGACCAGTCTAACTGGGGTGAGATGATATCTTGATGTGGCTTTGATTTGCATTTCCCTGATGCTAAGTCACATTGAGGTTTTTTTAATGTGTCTATTGGCTATTTGTATATCTTCCTTTATTTTTTTACTGTTAAGTTGTTTGAGTTCCTTGTATATTCTGGATATTAATTCTTTGTCAGATGCATAGTTTGCAAATATTTTCTCCCATTGTTTGTTTGTTTGTTTATTTATTTATTTATTTTTAAATTTATTTTATTTATTGAATGAAATCGATTATACATATTTTTGGGGTTGAACATTGAGATATGTTGATTAAATCAATATTACTAGCATATATATTGTTACAAATCGTAATTATTCTTTATGCCCCTTGTCCAACCTCTCCCCTTCCCCCATTTCCTCCCCCTCCCCCCTCTAATTGCCCTAGATTTCTTCTCTCCTTCTGAAAGAATAATGGTTACTCTGTTAACTTGTTGCCTAGATGATCTGTCCAATGCTGAGAGATGTGATCAAGTCCCCCAGTATTATCATAAAGCAGATGCTTCTTCTGTCACTCTGAAATGGGTTTGGAGGAAAGAAACATCCTCTTCTTTTCTTTGTCTCTGCTGGTGACTCTTATTGTGTGAATGCACTCCAGTGGTTGGCGAACCATCTGCGTGGTGGCTGGGGTGTCTAGCCACTTTTGCAGCAGCCATGGTTATTGTGGTGGCTGTGGTGGGCCACTCAAGTGGAGGTGCTATTGTTGGCATGCTCCTTGGCACTGGTGGTATGCCTGGATGTGGGGTGTGTTTGGTCCCCTTCTCCATGCCTCTTGTCCCTGGGCAGGCCCCAAGACGCTGGCACCATGTGCCTGGTTGTGGGAGAGGGGTCCAGTCCCCTTCTCCATGTCCCGGATCCCTGGGCGGACCCCAAGGTACTGGTGCAGTGTGCCTGGTTGTGGGAGGAGGGTCCGGTCCCCTTCTCCATGCCTCGGGTACCCAGGTGGGCCCTAAGGTGCTGGTGTTTTGTTCCTGGTGTCGGAGGAGGGTCCAGTCCCCTTCTTCATGCCTCTGGGCTTGGCGGGCCCCAAGGTGCTGGCATGGTATCCCTGGTTGTGGGAGAGAGGTCTGGTCCTCTTCTCCATGCCTTGGGTCCCTGGGCGGGCCCCAAGGCACTGGCATGGTATCCCTGGTTGTGGGAGAGAGGTCCATTCCCCTTCTCTTTGCCTCAGATCCCCGGGCAGACCCTGAGGCACTGGTGCAGTGTGCCTGGTTGTGGGAGAGAGGTCCAGTCCCCTTATCCATGCCCCGGGTCCCTGGGTGGGCTCCGAAGTGCTGACATGGTGTACCTTGTTGTGGGAGGGGGGGTCCAGTCCCCTTCTCCATGCTTCAGGTCCCCAGGCTGTCCCGAGGCACTGGTGCAGTTTGCCTGGAAGTGGGAGTGGGGTCCAGTCCCCAGATCCAAGCCTCCAGTTCTCAGGCAGGCCCCAAGGTGCTGGTGGTGCGCCTGGGCGAGAACTAATTTTTTGTCCTTTGCTTCTAAAACAGGGGAACTTCCTGTGGGAACCAGTACTTGAGTGTGTGGTTGTTTAAATTGCTACTTTGCTGCTGTTTCCCTAGGTAAGGCTTTTTGTGCAGCTCAGGGTTTAATGGTTGACCTTATAGGTACTTCCGGCTTTCCAGAGACCCGGTGGATCTGTGTTCTGTAGAGTCTCTGTTCTGGGCCTGAGTTTTTTCATCAAACTGCACCCCATGCAATTCTGTATTCCCGACCAGTCTCCTCTGAGTGGTCCTATGCTGACTGGGGGGGCAGGTCGGCTGTCTTTGCTGTGTCCCAGTGTTTCCCTGGTGGGCACGTCTCTCCCACCACCCATGCTGCAAACACTTCCCATGGGATGTACCCTGCCCCGATCCCTTGTGATGACTCACCGGCCTCTGAATGGCTCCCTTTTTTCACTTGTTCTGGCTCCTCACTCCTGCGTGTGTCTACGGGAACCCTACTGGTGGTCTTGCTGTCCTGGGGGCTGCCAAGGCCCTCTTCACCTCTGCCACCTCCAAAGTAACTCCATCTGAAGGGCACAGCTGTGGCTTCTGCTGGCTCCTGCTCCATGCGCTCAGCAGCTGGAGCCTTAAAGCAGCTGTGGCCCAAAATTGCTCAGAGCAGCTTTTTCTTTCTCTCATCGTAGCCTCTCCCACCCCCATGAACTCCGTAGGTCTCTCCTCCTCTTCCCCTGAGCTCCAGCGGCCCTGGCTTGGCTGATTTTACATTTTTATAGTTGTAAATTTGTTTGATTTGTGGGAGAGAGTGATGCTGGGGACCATCTATTCCACCATCTTGATTGGATCCTTACAGTGTAACAATCTTTTCTCCCACTCTAAATGTTGTCTTTTCACTCTGTTAATTGTTTCTTTTACTGTGCAGAAACATTTTAGTTTAATATAGTTCCATTTGTTTATTTTTTTTTTTGTTGCCTGGGCTTTTGGGGTCTTATTCATAAAGTGTTTACCCAGTCCTATTATGTTTTCTTTTAGGAATTTTATAGATTCAGGTCTTATATTTAAGTCCTTAATCCATTTTGAGTTGATTTTGGTATACAGCGAGAGGTAAAGGTCTAGTTTCATTCTTCTGCATATGGATGCCCAGTTTTCCCAAACCATTTATTGAAGAGGCAGTCTTTTTCCCAACGTTGGTGCCTTTGTCAAAGATCAGTTTGCTGTATGTGGGTTGATTGCTGGGTACTTTATTCTGTTCCTTGGTCTGAGTGTCTATTGTTATGCCAGTAACATGCTATCTTGGTTACTCTAGCTTTGTAGTATAATTTGAAGTCAGTGTTAGGCTTCTGGCTTTTTTTTTTTTTTTTTTTTTTTTTTTGCTCAGGATTGCTTTGGCTATCAGGGGTCTTTTGTTGTTCCTTATGGATGTTAGGATTTTTTTTTTTTTTTAAATTTCTGTGAAGAATTTCATTAGTATTTTGATGGGGATTGCATTGATTCTGTAGATCACCTTGGGTACTATGGACATTTTCACAATGTTATTTCTTCCTATTCAAGAGCATGGAATGTCTTTCCATCGTTTTGTGATCTCTTTAATTTCAATTAGTGATTTGTAGTTCTTGTTGTAGAGATCTTTCACCTCCTTGGTTTACTTTATTCCTAGTTTTTTTTTTTTTTTTGGTGACTATTGTAAATGGGTTAGCTTTCTTGATTTCTTTTTCTGCTAGTTTGTTGTTGGAGTATAAAAACTCTACTGATTTTTTGTGTGTTTATTTCGTATCCTGCAAATTTACTGAAATCATTTATCAACTCTAATAGTTTTTTTGTATAGTCTTCAGGGTTTTCTAAATATAGGATCATGTCATCTACAAACAGAGCCAATTTGTCTTCATCTTTTCCAATTTGGATGCCTCTTATTTCATTCTCTTGCCTGATTGCTCTGGCTGGTACTTCCACTACTATGTTAAATAGGAGTAGTGAGAGTGGACATCCTTGTCTTTTTCCTGTTCTTAAGGGAAAAGCTTTCAGATTTTCCCCATTCAGGATGATTTTGGTGGTGGGTTTGTCATATATGGCTTTTGTTGTGTTGAGATACTTTCCTTCTCTACCTAATTTGTTGAGAGTCTTTATCATGAAGGGATGTTGAATTTTGTCAAATGCTTTTTCTGCATCTACTGAGATAATCATGTGGTTTTGTCCTTGATTTTGTTGATGTGCTGTATCACATTAATGACTTGTGTATATTGAGTAATACTTGCATCCCTGGGGTGAATCCCAGTTGATCATGGTTTATAATTTTTTTGATGTGTTGCTGTATTATATTTGCTAGTATTTTATTGGGGATTTTTGTGTCTATTTTCATCAAATATATTGGACTATAGTTTTCTTTTTGGTTGTATCTTTGGTTTTGGTATCAGGGTGATGCTGGGCTGAGCTGATATTCAAAAAACTCACTGGGTCATGATCCCAGAGCAAATACGGGGGAGATGTATGACAGGAAATGGACATTTATAAGTCAGCAGTTGATTCAGAGAGCATTTTGCATAAGAGATGAATGGACAGCTTAATTCAGAGAATCTGGATTTGAAATAAATCCCTCATGTTGTCTAGCCTGCCTGTCTCAGCCCCTGTGAGTATTTCTGGTAATCTATTTATCACTGATTTGGGAACAAAGAGAGATTAAACTGTCTTGGCTCTCTAATTTTCAGCTCCAGACTTTGCTGGCACTTTTTCTTCAGCACCTGGGAAGAACATTAACTATTCATAATAGAATCAATCACGTTGAGACACAATATTAAATAATATGTATTTTATTAAAGGAGCAAATTGGCTTATATAATGTGGCACTGCCTGTTTCTCTATAAGGAGACCTGAAGTCCTATATCCTCCTAGCCATGAAGGTTACTACAGTCGATAACTGGCTCTATTTCTTCTAGAACAGTACTTTTCTGCTCCAATCTATATCCATTTAAAATTGTTTTTCTGCTTTAATATTATCATCATAATATGATCTTATTATCATCAAAGTGACCACGAATAATGCTTTGGCTGTTTTAATAATGAAACTACTGGATGTGATTGATGCTGTGGAAACTGATCATAGAGGTTACTGGAAATGCACAGAATCAGCTCCTTGGAGTAACTATAAAGAAGAGTTTTATTCCAGCACTTCGGCATCATATTTTGTCTCTTTTTTGCTCCAAGTTTCTCTTTCTCCATCTAATCCCCTTCCACGCCCACCAAATGTAGATTCCTCAGTTATTGCAATAATGTGGGAAAGTGATGAAATGGAAAAGTGGAAGTTCAAAGATAATCTCCCACATAGAATCTGGCTGTCTAGTACATGGAGAGTTTAAAAGGTGGGGAATGAAAGAGGAGCCTGGGTGTCTAATAGCTTTTTAGCGAAAAGTTTTGGAATTCCCTGTGGTGGGTGCAGGATAACCTTAGAATGTCAGCTCAGCTGTTCAGTCTTGGATGTCTTCTCTTAAAGGTGTGTTACCTGTAAAGTGACTCCACAAATGCCTTATGTTTGATTCTTTCTCGTGCCAGAGCATTGGTGTTTGAGGGATATTTGTCTCTTCCATGCCCTTTTCTGAGTCTCATGAGTGGCTATAATATCCACCACCAGATCTGTGGAATATTTCCATATATGCAGACAATTGATGTTGTGGTGGCTAAAGTATTACAAGGGTTACCTTAATTATTCCTTTTTCACCCAGACAGTTCAGTATTGTGTAGACGCTGCCATTCTTGCCATGTTAACCCAGACCTTCAAGAATAGCTCCCTTTTGTTGAGCTCAGGGCCAGGTACTTTTCTCAGGCTGATAAGGCAGCATTATCATCATTTTACACGTAAGTAAAGGGAGACAGTGAATTTAAATGATTTGCCATAACTGACATAGTAAGTGATCAAGTGATCCAGACGTCTGGCCCTTTCCCCCTTTTCCTTGTCTCAAAGTGGTAAGATGGGAGTATACAAGTTTGCTGATTATGCGAGTCAGCTGATTTGGCCTTTGATTGATTAAGAGTCATTAACTCCCATCTGGCAATTCAAGCCACAAAATATTCCAAGATAAGATATGAATTTGTAGTCCCCTTAATCTGCGGTATTTGTGCGTTTGATTGTCATTGATGTGCCCAGTACTGTTAATCCCTTTGTTACAAATATGATGGGCCGTAGTCAGTCCATGAACTTCTGCTGCCCTGAACAACTATTCTGATTGTTATGTGTAGATATTGTGTCTCACGCGGCACAGTGCAAAGACTGAACGTGGACCTGGTCTGACTCAGCTGCTCAGTGGATAAAGAGAATCATTCACAGGTGTAGAATGGTGTCTGTAAAGCTTCATGGCTTCCAGTCTCACAGGTGGTGCCTCCATCCCGTATGCTCCCTGTCTCAAAACCTCCCTGTCTTGACTCCGGTTGAGCATCTGATTGTGTATCTTTTTTCATAAAGGAAATATGAACAAACTGCCATGACCACCCCCTACCTACTTCTTGCCCACTTCATCCCACCTAAAACACACACTCACTCTGCCTCTCTCTCTCTAGTCAAAGTGCCCCTCATCCTGTATGTGTTCATCAGGATCTGGGCAGGAAACAGAATTTATTCAGATGGTTTAAATGAGGAGACTTAATGAAGGGCATATTATAGGGGTATGGACAGGGTTTTAAGGAACAAGCAAAAGATGTGGACACACCCAGAGCTGGCAGCTGTGAGAGCCATCACTACCCTAGGATTGAAGACACCAGGGAAGGAAATCTTGTCATGGAGCCCCTGATCTGGAGCTGTGGGTGGGTATGGTCATGGGTGGGCAGGGTTGCTGCCAGGGGAGAGGAGCAGAGGAAGACCTCAGTGCCATCACTGGCTGAGCCCAACTGGACAGTGGCCAGTCTGCAGGGATCAGTCTCCAGGGGCCCTGAGCAGAACAGAGGACAGAGACTGGATAGGGTGGGGGATAAACGAGGAACAGCCAGCCTGTTATACAAAATGGATTGACCTCCATAGGAAACAGTGAGGAGATTGGTTTATTTTTTCCCTGTCACTACCTTTAGTCACACTCCTACTGATCTTGGGCAAAGCCCATCCTTTCTTAGTATCTTGGGGCCTAATTAGGTTCATATTGAGGCATTAAAAGGTCCAATCCAGTCTGAAACAAGACATCAACATCTTAGGCAGTTCAAACGTTCCTCCTTCCCTTCCTAACTTAGCTTTCAGCAGCCACCAGGGGGACATGGGGTCCATGCCTGTCCTTTCTCTCTTCTCATTCAGTGTTACACCCTCTGCCCCACAGCTGGCTTTTGCAGGGTGGAGCTGGGGAAAGGATGGGAAGAGGCTGGACAAAGGTCTTTTGTCTTAGCTGGAACTTGTTCCTACTTCTCCCTTGGCTGGTGAATGCCCTCTGTGTGCCACACATCCAAATCTTGCCTCTTTTATAGGGCACATTGTTAGGTTCCCCTGAGACACCCCTCTGGGGACCCCTGACGGCACCATTTCCTGATGTGAATGATTCACCTCTGAACCCATCCTGACTCTTTTCAGCTCCTGCCCCCTAGTGGTGCACCCCTCAATCCTGCTGTGTTGGGGTGCCCTGTCTACAGCAGGCAGTCCCTTCAGGGCTGCTCTGACCAAGATCCTCTCTCCAGCCTGCACCTGGCCTGGGGGAGCCATGGACCCTGATCTCCCGCATGGATGGGGAGCAGACCCTCTCTCCACCTGGGAAACACACTCCCTTCTACTTCTTCAATTTTATTAAAAATTAAAAAAAAAAAAATGTTCTCTCCCAAAGGAAATCCACTTAGAATTTCTGGCCTCTGTCACAGGCTGTTGAGGGTGACGGGAGGACTGGCTGGTGCTCTCTTAGAATGTAAGGGCAGGGCCAGGAAAAGGTAAGGAATGAGGTGTTGGCAGGGGTGGGAAGTTTAAGGGTACGCCAGAAAACTCAGAGATCAAGATAAGTAATATTTTAGTGCAATATTATAAAACCAAAATTAATGCCCCAAATCCACAATGAACAAAATATCAAAATGTTAAAGACAGAATCAAAGTGACTGAGTTTTCCATGTTCCTGGGCTCTAACATTGCTCAGCCAGGCACTGCTCCTCATCCTGTCTTTACTTGCAATTTTGATATTGTGATTACTTTTTTGACTTAATTGTGAATTTTAAAATATTGAATTAAAACATCATTTATCTCTATTACTGAAGTTTTTGGTGCCTCTTGCAATGTTGCCCCGAGCCTGTGCCTCACCTGCCTCACCCGAGTCCCTGCCCTGTGTAGGGGTTACCTATATCCACTAGCCCAGGCTCTGAGGGTTTAGTCATTTTTCTGAGAAAATGGTTAACTTCCACTTCCGTGGCCTGGCTGCCATAGCCATCCCTGCTTTAGACATGGGCTGCCATTCATCCTTCCAGACTCCTCCTCCTGCATCTGCTCTGCACCCCATGCAGCATTCTTTCTGTTGCATGAACTTCCTGCATGTCCTGCCTCTGTGCCTTCGTCTCTGCTTTTCCGACAGCCTGGAATGCTTCCCTAAACTCTTATGGTTGGAAAGCCCCTCAACCTTTGACAATAGCCCACTCACCTCCTCTGTGGCGCCTCCCATGGACTCCCTGGAAAAATTGGTGCTTGCCCCTTATGTAGTTCGTGAGTCACCCACTACCTCCAGTATGGCAATGCCGATGTCCAGGTAGAGTGTGTTGTTAGGTAGTTGGGACTAGGGATTAGTTTCTTATGGCTGTTGTAATAAATTGCCACAAATTTGTGGCTTAAAACAATCCCAATCTATTCTCTCACAGTTCTGGAGGTCAGAAGTCTAAAATCAAGATGTTGGCAGGGCTTGCTCCTTCTGGAGCCTTCCAGGGAGAATGCTTGTCTTTTCCAGCTTCTCTAGGTGACCTGTGTCCCTTGGCTCATGGCCCCTTCCCTGTATCTCT
Organism: Cynocephalus volans; assembly: GCF_027409185.1. Lineage (NCBI taxonomy): Eukaryota > Metazoa > Chordata > Mammalia > Dermoptera > Cynocephalidae > Cynocephalus > Cynocephalus volans. The sequence continues at coordinate 52,594,038 of NC_084462.1, forward strand.
CTAAACTTTGCTATTGCTAACTCCCATCCTCTTGCCTCCTCTTAGAAGACCCATTGTGATGACATTGGGCCCACCTGGATCATCCAGAATAGTCTCCCCATCTCAGGATCTGCAAAATCCCCTTTGCCATACATCATGACAGATTCACAGATTCTGGGGATTAGGACGTGGGCATCTTTGGGCACCATTCTTCTGCCTAGCAAAACGATCTATCCTGCCGTGGGGGCCATGTTACAATGTTATTCATTTTTCATCCTCACTGGTTAGCACAAGGCAGAACATGAAGTTGGTCCTTCGGGAGGGCCTGCCAAACCGAAGGGAATTTGCTTAGCTCAACCTTCTTTCTCAAAAGCTTTGCTATTAGCTCCAGGTGGCCCCTGGGAGCTCTCCGTGGGTCACAGCGGAGTCCCTCTGGCAGGCTGTGGAGCTGAGTGGATGCCGCCTCAGAATCCTTCCCCAGTTGGGGGGTGGGCAGGGGAGTGTTGCAGACTGATGTGTCTCCTCCGTATTAGCCCTTCTTTTCCTAGGGCCAATCACTTTCATTAAAATCCACCACACGTTTCCAGTGTATTAAAAAGATATTTGGTTTTATGCTGTGCATGTCTTTAAAAACCGAGAAAAAACCCACACGGAACAACTCTGAACCAATAATATGATTTTACATTCATATGGTTTGCAGGAAATAGAATTCTGAGTTCAGGCTGACTTATCCAGCCCTAGAAAATAGACAGGTTCCAGAAATATCCTCGCTCTGCTGGCCCCCCCTCCTGGCTGTCTAATGGCCTCAGCATCTATTTACAACACAGGTGGTGGCTTTGCCTGCTGATTTCTCCGAGGCCTGGGGAGGCAGGAACAGGGTGGGCCTGTCAGAGTGCCAGAGGGTGGGCCCGTCCCTCCGTCCAGGCAAGACCCTCTAGGTCTTATATTCTGGGTTCTGGGTCCAGCCTTCCTTGGTAAGCACTGAAGAAATGCTGAAATAAAAGCTACATTTAGTCATGGGGCTGGGGGGAGGTGGTGCAATTAATGTTGTTCATGGAAATGTTTGCATGCAGTGCCAAATTAATGTTTTTTAAAAAGATTTATGAATCAGCTAAATAAATATTTTGACAGAGAAGTGAAAATAACTGTGAAGACCACTCCATCTGGATCCCCTTGTTTATTGCCTGAATATTTACTCTACTGTTTCGGAAATTTCACTGATTCAAGAATTAATGTATAGAAGAAAGATTCTCTTTCCTCGTCCAGAGTAGAAGGCAACTTTTTGTTCTGTGGGTTGAGGATAAGGAGATAAAACACAAGTGTACACAACTCCTGAGAGATTCCTTCCCTTTCTTTTCATGCCCAGCACTAATGCTGCCCCATTCCACCGGGATAAGCAACCTCTTTAAGAATGTGTTGCTGTTATCGTTAGTTGTGGATGTGGTTGTAGTTGTAGGGGGAGGGAACGGCTGCACGTGAACTGGGACAGTTCTGAGGATGACTTGGGAACGTTGAAAAGAGTGGAGAGTCTGGTTCAATATTTCAAAGCACACTGAATTAGTTGAGGCTGCCCCCGCACACTCTGCTGCCTTCACCTGGGTGCTTGTACCTGGTTTCTCACCTTCAGATCGCAGCTCAAACCCAACCTCCTCTGTAAATCCCCCTGATGTTCTTAGGCTAACCAAGAGGTTCATTCTCCCCATTGTACACACAGGTTTGCAAACTCTTATCTGTAATTCTTAAATACAAAAAATTCTAAAAAATGCGATCTTTTTGTTTTTGCTGCTAAAACTCATTTGGTGGCAAATCCTGCCTGAACTGGCATGAGGCTGCTACCTGTCTTTATTTCACTTTACTCCTCATAAGTGTTGCTGCAGAAATATGGTGTGATTGATTACAGGTGACATTCCAGGCCCTCCCTAAAATCTGACAAATTTAGAATTCTAAAACCCATCTGGCCCAAGTGTTTTGATTAAGGGATTGTGGGCCTGTGTCTCCCTTACAGTAATTGCCCAGAGTATTCCTGCACTTTTTTTTGACAAGTCTGTCTCCCCAGGAGCCCATGAGCTTAAGAAAAGGAGTCTCTATTTTCCTCTTTGTACATCACAGCCTCAAATAGGTCATGCCCATAAGCATGGTAAATCTTAGTTGACAGATTACTACTTGGAGATATTCACTGAGGTTTCTTCTCTTTCAGATGTAGCACCCAGCAGTCATTTTGCTCAGGGGAGGACTGCAGGGCAGAACAGTATGTGGCTGGCTTTGGCTGGACCAGGTGGATGTAGCAGTGCTCTGCCTGGGCTCATGGCCTGAGATGAATGGGGGGTGAGCTGACTGGCAGATGGGAGTGTGGATTGATGACCCCAAAGACAGGGTGCTCCTGACCCACCCTTCCTAGACTCAATTGCACGAGTCCACTGAAATTTGGATGAAGTGAGACCCTGAATTTACTGATATCAACTTTCTGCTACCTGATGGAATGGGTAAGTTCTTTATAGAAAACAAAGAAAATCTGCTTGTGAACAGAAGCCACACTGGCTGAACAAATAAATAAAATGATAAAGAAGGGCTTCATTTATGTCTAATCCCCGAGAAGTCTTACTCCTCCACTTCTCATGTGCTGGTTTATTTTGGCCATTATACATGACATCCAAGGGACACTGGCAGCTCTAACTTGTTTGGAGCTAGCTAGCTATGGGAGAGCAAAGTTGAGCATCCCCCAAAAGAGATAAGTGGTAGTTCCCAGTCTGCGTGTGAGAAGGAAAGAGCCTCAGATAACTTGGTTGAAGTAGATACGGGTGTACAGATCCCTAGAATACTGAGGATAGCACCAGCTAGCAACTGAAAACAAAGCAAAGCAAAGCAAAGCAAAACAATCAAGACCCCAAGCTACTCCCTCCCTTCCACAGTGTGGGATTTGGAGGATGCAGGATAATCGGTGTCCCACTAGGTGGCACTGCTGATCCATACTTGGGGTACCCGGAGCCTGGCTCTATGCTAACAAGTTTACAAATTTATGGGGAGAATTGACCTTGTCCTCTGGATGTGTGTGTACGAAGGAGTTTTTCTGAGTGTTCAGAAAAGTCTGCTCTGTGCAATAGGGACTGTTGGTATACAACTGTCAAAGAGATAGAGGAAGAATCAAGGAAAAATTATCATACTGTGCAAGGCAATAGGGAATGGGAGAGAAATCACTTCTACTAATACAGTAGAAAACTACTTTTGCCTGGTGGCTCGGACCCTAAAGTTCTCTAGCGCATGAGGCTAGGAGCCGGGATAGGAAGGGGGTAGGCTGCAGGCTGGATTTGCTTTTGTGCATGATATTTCTGCAGGAGCTCAGCCTGGGAGGAGCTGGGGTTGCTTGAATTGTGTGCATTCTAGTGATGTGATGATGGAAAATATTGTATATGCCCAGACATCCAGTCCTACGTGCTACTCTATGTCTAGACATTTATGGTCCCTCTGTCTTGGTTATAGGTATTCCACCTCTCTGTATAAAATGTGTTTCCAGAATGAGATTCTGCTAGTCCTTCATATCTCTCTTGTTTCATCAAAAGCCCAGCTCCCTGATCTTTCTCTCACTCATGCTCTTTTACTGCAGGGTGCTGGGTGCTCTGTATTCACTACATGGCTGCTGTGACTTCTTGGATTTGGGACCCAGGTGGGGGTGGTTCTTACACCTGTAGGAATCCTGAGGTGCCTTACCCTGTTGGTAGTGAGTAAATGCCTCTGTGGAGTGAAACCACCCACTTTGAATCCTGTTTCTCAACTATGAGGGAGGCTTTTGGAGATGGCTTCTGTGTGGAACCTAACTTGTGCCAGGAGTTGGAGGCCAGAATCAACCCAGCGCCCTGAAGACAAACAGGTTAAACACCTGTAGTGGGCTTGTCTCAGTTTAGAATTTGTGTTTGCTTTTCAGAAATTCTGTTCTATTCAGTGAGGCCAAATCATTTTCTAATTTTAGTTTTCATGGAGAGAAGGGAAAAAGGGGAAAGAATGAGAAAAGGACCTGGGCAATATTTTTGTAGAATTGTGTAAGAGTATGTTCATCACTAGAAATTTACCAGGATAGTTGTTCTGGATATTTCCAAGAGTATTTTAAAAGTTAAAAATATTTTCAAGTAAACTCAGGCCTAAAGAAAAGTTGCAAAAATGGTACAAAAATTGCCATATATTCTTCACCAATAATCCCCAAATTTTGCCCCTGCCATCATGATACAGAAATGTAGTGTTTTTTTTTTCTAATACGTTTGAGAATAAGTTATAGATATGATGTCTCTTTACCTTTAAATACTTCATTCAGTATTTTGTGAAACCAAAGAAATTCTCTTCCCTAGCCACGGTACAATGATCAAAATCAGGAAATTAATATCAATGCGATACTATTATCTAATCAATAGACTTTATTCAAATTTCGTTGTTCCACTAGTATCCTTCATATCACAGGGAAAAATTTTCATGGTCCAGGAGCCAGTCCAGAATCACATGTTGTATTGACTTGACATACATACTTGTGTCTTTAAAAAATTATTTAGCTTTTACTTGATAGTGGCCTTTGATTTTATTTATTTTTTTTCCTTTTCTTGCTATTGTGGGTCAGTGGCTTGTAGCTGAAAGGTTTTCTACTCTTGGGAATCGTGACTGTTTCTTAAGTGGCTAGTAGAGCTGGTGATGGAAAACACAGAAATCCAGTCATACTTGGATTCAACTTCCAAGCCTGCTAGTTTCTAACTGTGTGACCTGGAGAAGGAACATGGCTTCACTAATTTCAGCAGCAATTTTCTCCATAAAATGTAGATCATAATGTGAGTCTCTGAAAGCCAGTATTATCAGTGAAATAATGTCCAATAATACTTATCCACCATAGGGCCTGGCCAATGAAGCTATATATGAAGTTTTCCCCATGCACAGAGGGAATTCTTTCATATAAGAATATTCAAAATATTCAAAATATGCAAGGGTGTGTTCTCATTTTCTTCGATTTGAATCACAAAGTGGTAAACATTTAAGTAAACATTTAAGGACTGTTCCTTATTTCAACTTTTCAACCATTGTAACCATCCAGGAGATCTCTACAGATTTTTTTTTTAAATAAACTTTTAATTTTGAGATAGCTGTAGCTTTAGATGCAGCTGCAGGACATAATACAGAGATCTCATGTGCCCTTTACCATAAGGCCCTGATGGCAACATCTTGCAAATGATATTATGTATCTTGTGTACAACATCACAGCCAGGGTATTGACAGTGACACCCTCCCAATATCCTCAATCCCTGTCAACCACTAACAAGTTATCTCTTTCTACAATTTTGCCATTTCAAAAATGTTATATAAATGTAATCGTTTTTTTCCACTTGGCATAATTCTTTGGAGGTTCATGTTGTGTGTATGAATAATTTGTTCCTTTTTAAATTGCTGAGTAGTATTCCATGGTATGGATGAACTACTCTCTATAGCTTCCTTAATAGAGCTTAGTTTACTTGAATTTAGTCTAGCTGGCAGCACACCAGGGTGCACAAACTTTCCAGCCCAGAGAGTAGTCAGACAGGTCTATTTCCAAAAGTGTAATACTTGAGAAATAATTCTTTTGGAAAACCTTCTTCACAATAATTAGAGATCAGAAGTTCCAAGATTTCACTATTTTCCAATAATGAGATTATCAAAAATAAAGACAACTCTCAAGAAACAAGATTATTGAAATATGAAAATTTCCCAGAAATTGTTGAGACATCATTCCAGAGTGGCATCTCTAAGCATATATAACGTTGATGCTTTATTTTAAAACAGTTTCTGATTCTGTAAAATTAAGGAAAACGGAAACAAAGAATTGTTAGATTCTATGAATCTACCTTGGGTTTTGCATTTTTTACACTCACACCTTGCATTTCTCTCAGTTAGAAAGCTGAGAACTGAGAAAGACACCATGAACCCCAAGTATAAATGGCTACAAAGGAAGCTGTGAAAGGCAGATGGGCACAGACACTTATGAAAATACACGATGTAAAAAATTCAAGTGTGCCACTGCAGAACGTTTAGCATCTTAGTGAATACATGAAATATTTATAAGTAGACATTTGACTCTTCCTTTCACATCTCTAGGAAGTTTGCTTATTTGAGTTGATCCAAAGCTTTTTTTTTTTTTTTTAAATTAAAAAAACATATTCTCATTAGGAAAATGGGAGATCACTTCATATTTTGCTGTTAGGGAATGTTTCTCCCCATCCCTGCTCTGAGACAGGAATTTAGCTACTTCTTGACATTTAACTTCTAATACGGCAGAGGCAGCATGTGACAGAAATAGATGTAGAAACAGGGCAGCAGATTGGGAGCTGTTTTGCATCCAAACTTCCCTGGACACCTTGAGTCTGCAGTTTTTAGGATGCCCCGAGGTGATCTACATGAAGGTAATTTGACTCTAAATTGCTACACATTTAATCCTCAGGCATATTTAAGCTATACTTCCTCCCCCCTCATTAGAATACTGAGAGTTGTTACTTATTTTCTTTATTAACATTCACTCCTAAATGTTAGTCCTAACACCTCCTGCTCCACCCTGGGAAGAATTGGAATCATGGACTTTGCCACTGTTTAAATTACTAGCCCTGAATATGTTAATTGGCTGGATTTGATTATTCTACATTGCATACATGTATCAAAAGATCACATTGTGTCCCATAAATATATACGATTATTATTTGTCAATTAAAAAATAAAATAAAATAAAATAAATTAGTGGCCCAGAGAAACCGACTGTCTGATCATCAATTTTTCTCAGATGAAAGAAAAAAGGTAACAGTTGCCACTTCATTTCAAAATAAGTGAGGTGATATACGTGGAAGGGGTGTGTCCCGGCTTCCGCTGACAGTCCCCAGGGGTTGCTAGCCTGTCCTCTGCCCACAGCTCCCCTGGCCCCACCCTGGGCTGCTGTCTAGCCCTCCTTTCTGCTGAAGAACGCTCATCCACAGGTGGAGAAAGTGCTTGCATTTCTTACCACAGAGCTCCCAGCAGCGTTTAAAAAATTTTTTTCCTTTCTTTTTCTGTTGGTGGTCCTAGAGGCAGAGTCCTTTCCTCTGAACCCAGCCCTCTTCTCCCCAGACTGTCAGAAGCTGTGGGTGCACAGGTGGGGACCGTGATGTGGAGGCCAGCCTCTTGCTGTACCTGGCACTGCTCTGTTTGGCTCTCTCAGCCAGACATCCTGTGCACCTGGGCTGATTTTCCCTCGGCCCTGAGGTCAAGCCTCGTCTAGGGAGATTCCTCAGCCCAGCAGAACCTCAAACGTGAGACAGGCTCAACTCTGTCCCCACAAGGCTCCCAGATTCCTAGCACATCAGAGCAGTGGCGGCAACTTGGCTTTAAGTCTCCGACGTTCGGTGAGAGTTCACGGCTGGCCTCGAGGGGGCAGTATCGCCGCACGCATCCTGCAGGCCTCGCCCGGTGCGGCCCAACCCCCAGAGCCCTACACACTCCGCTGCGCGTGGTGAGCTTTCAACAAATTGTAGCTGCCACAGGACAACTGTGATCCCAGCTGCTACAACTGCTGTGGTTACTGTTTTTCTTCTTTGCCCTCTGTTGCAACCACGGGTCAGAAACGCCTGCCTGCATCTGAGCCAGGGGACCTCTTCCTTATGCAGCTACTTTGTTTGCACTTTGCATCTGAAAATCTTGCTTGATGTTTGGCGTGTTCTGACTTTTATTGTAGTTTTTGTTTTTGCTATAATTTATCCCTATGTTCAGATTTAAGTTTCTGGAGAGAAGGTTTTGTTTGTTTGTTTGTTTTGAATCATCACCATCTCGGCTAGCCCATTCCTCCCTGCTCCCTCCAGCAGCAGTTAGCTTGGAACTAGGTACAGAACAGGGTCTCAGTGTGTGTTTGCTGACCTTGGGGTGATGCAAACAGGGGGTGGGGAGGTAGAAACTCTAAGAGAGACCCAGGTGCTGCTCTGTGCCTAGGAATTCCTGGGTAATCCCAATATTCCTAAACCCGTGGCAGGAATATTCTCCCAGGGGCCCCCGTGTCCTGACCCACTCTGCAACTGTATTATTTCTCATTCTTCCTTTCTGTTATCTGTCAAGTGGAGACTGTACTAATTCATATTTGCCCACAATATTTGAAAAGTACATACTTCCCTCATAACGTCCTTAGGGGCTGAAGGATTAAAAGAAGAGTCAAACATCGCAGTCAAATTTAAGGCCCAAGAGGCTCTCTGGTATCCCTCTCAAAAGCCTCTTGCCTCAGGGATGGCCAGGTTGATAAGGCTCACGGGCTGTGAACACAGTGCAGCTCTAAGAAAAGCTTGCTGGGGACTTCTTTGGATCACTGATGGTGCCTGTCGCCCTGAAGGACCTGCGCAGCTGCGGCTGGGAACAGGCTGAGTGAGGATGCTGGGCCAGCACGTTGCCCTTCAGCCTGTGGGCGTTGGTCATACTTCTGTGACCTTGCAATTGTGCACCACTCTGTGATTTTCCAAACACTATCAGATCTCTTTTTCCATTAGCTGTTGTGGCAGCCAGTACATCTGGCAGGGAGACTTGCCCAGAATCACAGAGCTCACTAATGGAGCAATCGAGACCAGAGTGGGAGTCTCTGGACACCTCTTCTGTGCTCTTTCTTCTAGGTTTCGCTGGCTGCTCAGATATGCTGCCTCTCCTCAGGCGAAGGGCAGAACAAGTGGGGAGCTTTGGGTGCCCTGGTAGTGCAGGCTTTGTCGCTGCATCCCTGTTACCCACAGGAGGGGCCAGTCGTGTCATCATTTCATGGCTTCTGGACTGACTTCAGTTACTCAAATTGTGGCCTGTGGAGCATCAATGTGGCATCACCTGGAGCATGTCAGAGATGCAGAATTGTGGCCCCGTCCCAGGTCTGCACAGGTTCACGGCTCCTGTGTTCACTCTTCTCAGAGTACTGCCACTCCGTCATAGGACCATGTGGTCAGAGCTGCCCCTATTGAGTGAACCGTCGTCAGGGTGTGCATGTCAGCGGGCTGAGGGGCTCTCCCTTCCCAGGACTGGATGACAGACTCAGGGACCCCCAGGTGGGCAGCCCCATGCTCTGATCTTAGAGGTTAGATTTGCTGTCTGATGAACTTTGCAAGGACCTCCTTGAGACTCCTGGGGCAGACTTCAGGCCATGTGCAGGGTACCAAAACCCCAGGGGACCCACAGCCCTAAGAGCACTGTGTCTGCAGCCTCTCCCCCACTCAACCTTTCTTTCTGCTGCCCTGTCCTCTAGGTGGACAATCTTCCATGCTGCTGAGCCAAGCCAGGCACTCAGTTAAAAGTCTAAGTATTTCCCCTAATGCAAAGAGAGAGAAGCCCGCTTTATTAACAGCATAAATCCAAGAGCAGTTCTGTCTTCAGACTTAACTCCCGAGCACCGAAAGCCTGAGTGTTCTTAAAAACACCTTCGAGATGTTCCAGGAGCCCCCTTGACCACTGAGAGGACATCCTCCTGCAAATGCGCATGCGCACAAGTGGGAAGCATTGTCTTAGAGGAAGTGGTGTCAGCCTGAACCCAACTGAATGCAAAATTCATACCAACGGATGACAAGTGAAAGACAGTTTATTAAGCCAGCTTATTCAAAACTGCTATGAAATACTCAAGCTACAGGAGCAGGCTATGAATATTCTTCATGCTAATTGGAACTTTGTTTCAGGCCTCTGCTGGGCAGGGACAGGAGGAGGCTGCAAAGTTGCACTTGGCCATGAGCTGCAGGCTTCTCTCCACGTTAGCTGCCTCCTGACCTCGCCCAGCTGAGTGAAGCGTGCTCTCACCCCTGTCTGGACAAGCAGGGGGACTTCCAACGTACTGATTCTCAGCCCCCATGCTGATTTCGTCTGCCTGGATTGAGCCCAGATGAAACTGAGATGCATTCCCAGTAGAGAAACTTTATTGTGGGTCACTGGCCGATGACTGAAAGTAAGACGGCAACTTTGAAAAAAATGCTAAATTCTGGGCCTCGTCAGAAAAGACTGAGTAGATTAAGGGACAGGTCAGGGATCTGAATTTTTAAATTCAGATTAAAACAGCTGCCGCAGCTGTTTCTGACAATTCTTCTGGGTTGGAAACTACTGGTGTAGGTGATGTTTGCATTATTTAGCTAATGCTCACATTTTCCAAAGTGTCTATTTAATGTTAAACCAGTGGTTTTCATTCTTGGCTACACATTATGATCACTGGGGGAGCTTTAAAAAAATACTGTTACCTGGGCCCTACCCCAGACCAATTAAATCAGAGTCTCTTGGGGGATGGGTCTCCAGCACTAATATTTTTAAAAGCTCCCCTGTTGGATCTAATGTGCAGCTAGGGTTGAGAACCCTTATATTAAACCTTGAAAGAGCAAATAGAATTTATTCCTAGACTGCATTTGGAGGTTGCATTTGATTATTGTCTGTTTTTAATTATCATAGAGCTAATTTGTCATTAAAAATGTAAATGATCCTATATGGCCTGATGGGTGTAAGTCACAATGGATCTGTGTCTTCCTTTGACCTGAATGCTAGACTTCCACAAATGAGGCTGAAAACAGCTCTAGCTGTTTATTTCTCTTACTTTTTCCTAGCTGTGTCAATCTGTTGGTTCATTGGACTCATAACAGAATGAACTTTCAGGTCTTTTTCACATGTGCTGCTGTTGATGTGGTCTCCTGGGTCAGGTGTTTTTTCTGGTGATCATTTTGATTACTGTGGCTGGGGATGGAATGGGCCTGGGTCCTGGAGGTGATGGGGCCATGCTGCGGGCAGGTGAATAAAAACAGGTGCTGTCTCCCCTCAGCAGCCTATGCTTGGTAAGCAGAGCCCAGCTACATCTCAGCCCTGCTCGCTCCCTTGACCATGCACTGCTGTATAGGACATGAGATGCAGAATCCTAGATGGCAGGCATGAGGAGTGAGGCCCACATGAGCCCTGTGTACTGAGGTGGTGGGTGATGGTGCCCCAAAAGGAAACTAAAGTAATATCTCCCAGAGATGGGGAAATGAATGTCGTGTGGACATAACCAGGCCTGCCTTTAGACCTAGGCTGGACAAGCCCCTTTTCAGGTCCTTCTTCATTTGAACCCTTCCCCACAGTGTGGGGCCAAGGGGCTGTGCCCATCTACACCTGTGTGTGAAATCTCAGGCGTGAGCCCACCCTCAGGGCCCTGTGGGTTTCTTCCCTGAGCTGCTGTAAGAACTTTGCTTTATTTCCTCTTGTCATCGAAGGTCCAGGATCTCCTAAACACCCAGGTACTCGCTGCCACTGAAAGGTCCAAAACAGGAATTGAGCCAGTCATAGCCCTTTGTTCTGAGTTTCTATTGTTGCAGGAGGCAGCTGGAAGTCGTGAACCATGAAATACTAGACTGTCCTCAAAATCTATTGGCTGAAACAGAAGTATGGGCCTCAGAGATGAACTTTGGTGAACTTCTGCCCAGGAAGGAGCTGGGATCTCCACATCTACCTGTCCCTGTTTTACATCATGGGTTAACCACAACAGGAAGTCTCAATTTGCCACCTATGGACTGTAACCTGTATTAGCCAAGGGCTCAAGGTTTAGGCCATCTGACGATTTCCTGAGGTCCCGCTGTTGTGCAAAAGGTCACATTCCTTCCTGGGTCCAAATGCAAATTTGGCTTCAGAACTGGCCAATGAACTATGTCCCATAGTTGAGCAATACAAATTAAACAAGCTTGTATCCTTCATTTACGTGAGAAGACCTCAATGAGAAAGAAATTGGGTGGGAAGTTGGGTGGGAACTTTGGCTATATAAGATGACACCTTTCCTTTGTTTGAGGAGACAGTCCTTTGGGAGCGATCCCCAGTGTTCTCCTTACTTGCAAGTAATAAAGACTTTTCCTCCTACTCTGGTTTGCTCCGGTAACTCTTGCTAAGATAAACACCCAAGAAGTTTATCTTAGAAATAGCTTCAGTCTCCGAAATGCTTGCATCTACTGAAAGGGTGGGGCAGGTGGGCATGTAGGAAGGAGTGGGGGGAGATGTCAGGCAGGCATCTTATCAACTGTTGACTACCTGCCAGGTGCTTACCATGTATTTATGATGGTTCATCCTTAAAACAATGGTTCTCAAAATAGAATACCCAGACCTGCAACACCAGCATTGCCAGGGAACTTTTTAGAAATGCCAATTCTCAGGCTATCTGAGATTGGCTGGATCAGAAACTCTGGGAGTAGGGCCCAGCAATCTGGGTTTTAACCCTCCAGGTCATTCTAGGACTACTCAAGTCTGAGTACCACATCCTTAAGACAATCCTATGTGTTATTGTCACCATTCTGATGATGCACCTTCAGGAGGTAATGTGTCTAAGCTGCCCCAAGCAGAAAGTGGCACCTCAAAGCTGAAATCCAACCCCAAGTCTACCCAGCCTCAAAGTCCTCAGAGCTTTTACCACGTCCGTTCTGCCTGAGCAAATACCCTTGAGTCTATTTTTATTTCTGGCTTCTCCTTCCTTAAATGCTCCTCCTTCTGGTAAGGTAGCCCCTCCACTCCCTTTCCCACCATCTCCCAACCAAGGATGACTCTCCCAGGCCTGCTCTCCAAGCTTTGTCTGTGAACTAATTAGAGATTTGAAAAGCTGGTATCAAAAGTGCTCACTATCATTTTTTATTAGCCTTTTGTGGACAAGAAAACAATGCCAAAGAGTCAATATTATGTGCAAATGGCAGCAAAATCCCTTCTAAATGGTTCCCTGGGTCTAATTTTGTAGAGTAAAATCGATGAAAGTCCTATCAGACTTGGTCATTTTAAAGGCGAAGGACCCCTTGCTTCCAGCGAGCCTATCGAGGGACGGAGGCTGTGTTACACTGTTACTCACTCTGGAAGGAAGATAGCAGAGGTACTTAAACCTTTAACCTCTAGTGTGTTAGACATCAGGCTGTGGAGGGCAGCTCATTAGCACATGGTGACCCTGAGCGTCTGTCTGGGTTCCACCTTCCCCGAGACTCTGAGATCCACAAGATGGCAGTAGCTGCTCAAGCTTGATGCACACGGTCTCTGCTGCTTTTGGAATTTCCACATTTAAAGAAAAAAATATGTATGTATATGCACATATATATATATCTCCAATCTGGAAGAGACCATGAAACATCACTCATTCTAGCCCTGCCTCCTCTACTTCCAGAGCTGTCCACATTGGAGTCAATGTGAGCAAACCGCTTAACAAGGTCTTAGGGAAAGGAGCTCCCCAAATCTCTGTCATTGACTCAGTTGATTAATTAATTTATTTACATATTGTCTATTCTTCCAACTCTTCATTGTGAAAAATCTCAGACCTATAGAAAAGCTGGAAGATGAACTCCTGCTTGCTCTCCCCTGGGATCTATCATATTCTAACATTCAGCCGTGTGTATTTCATCCATCTCTCTCTCTCTCTCTCTCTCTCTCTCTCAAGCTTTGGGAGTAAGTTGCAGACATCCTGACCCTTCACCTCTCCATAATTCAAGTGTGTCTCCTAAGAATGCAGACATTTCTCCACATAACCACAATACTGTTATCGCACTCAAGAAGTTTACCATTGATAAAACAATATTATCTAATATACAAGCCACATTAAAATTGCTCCAGTAGTCTCAGCAATGCTCTTGATAGTGATTTTCAACCCCTCCCCGCCCCCCTACAAATCCGTTAGAGAATCATCCACTGCATTCAGTTATTACATTTCTTTAGTCAACTTCTTTTTAGAGCTGTCCTCTCTCTTTTCTGGTCTTTCAGGACTTTGACATTTGTTGACAGCCCAGTGCATTTGTTTTGTAGGATGCCTAACACTCTGGATTTTTGTGTGTGATGAGATCCAGGTTAAATGCTTTGGTAGGAATTCTATGTGGGGGAGTTGGTGTCCTTCCTGTCGCACTACCTTATGTGATGTCATGTAGTCTGTTACAGGTGATGCTAAACTTGAACACCTGGCAAAGGTACCATACCTTAGGCAGAGAACTCACCCTTGTCCTGTGATGACCAATCCTGAATGGGCTCCCGAGCTCTTGATTCTCTACAGTCTGCACTGTCCCCACTGCAGCCTGGGTGTGTTCTGAAAGTGTCAATCAGATTGTACCCTTCCTTTCTTAAAACCCTCCCAAGGCTTCCCATCATGCCCAGAAGAACTTCCAAGCTCCTCCTTGCCGTGGTCTTTGCAGCTCTGCATGATCTGGCCCCTGCCTACCTCTGATCTTGCTCTGCACACTCTTCCTCCTTGGTCCCTGTGTGATGGCTACCTGGCCGTCTTTCTGTGTTTTGGACACCAAACTCTGTGCACTTTCAGTTCTCTTCACCCTCAGTGCTCCAGCAGGGATAACTCCTTCTTATCACTCAGAGTTCAGTTCAGATATCACAGTTCCATCCCTATCTTCTCTTCTTTTTTAAAAAATTATTGTATCATTATTGTTTTTATTTGACATAATAATTGTGCATATTTATAGTATACATTGTTAACTATAGTCACCCCACAGTGCTATAGAACACTAGAAATTTGTCCTTCTATCTAGCTGTAATTTTGTATCCATTAACCAACTTCTCTCTATCCCCACCCTTTCTCAGCTTCTAGTAACCACAATTCTACTTTCTGCTTCTACGAGATCTACTTTTTTAGCTTCTGCATATGTGCGAGAACATGTGGTATTTGTCCTTCTGTGCCTGGCCTATTTCCCTTAACACAATGTCCTCCAGTCTCATCCATGATGCTGAAAGTGACAGGATCCTATCTTATTTTCTCATTCTTTTTTCTTCCCCCCCATTTCCTTTTTTATTGTATATATGTATGGTGTACAATGTGAGGTGATATAGGTATATATTGTGGAATGACTGTATCAAGTGAATTCACTTATCATTTTTATGGTGAGAACATTAAAATCTACTCTTAGTAATTTACAAGCACACAATGTTATTATTAATTACAGTGTCCCTGCTCTACAATAGATCTCCTGAACTTATACTTCCTGTCTAACTGAAACTTTGTACCCTTTGACCAACATCTCCTCATCCCCTACTCCCTCCATGCCCCAAGTCCCTGGCAACCAACATTCTACTCTCTGCTTCTATGAGTTTGACTTTTTAAGTTTCCACATATAAGTGAGATCATGTAGTATTTATCTTTCTGGTTCTGGCTTATTTCACTAAACATAATGTCCTTCAGGTTCATCCATCTTGTCACAAATGACAGGACTTCTTTCTTTTTTAAAGCTGAATAGTATTTCACTGTGTGTACATACCACATTTTCTTTATCCATTCATCTGTCAATGGACACTTTGGTTGCTTCTATATCTCAGCGATTGTGAATAATGCTGCAATGAACATGGGAGTGCACATATCTCTTCAACATACTGATTTCAACTCCTTTGTGTATATACCCAGAAGTGATATTGCTAGAACATATAGTTTAGTTTTTCTGAGGGATCTTCATCCTGTTTCCCATAAGGGCTGTACCAATCTGCAATCCCAGGAACAGTGTTCAAGGGTTCCCTTTGCTCCACATCCTCATCAACACTTGTCATCATTTGACTTTTTGGTAATAACAATTCTAACAGGTGTGAGGTGATATCTCATTGTGGTTTTAACTTGCATTTCCCTGATGATTAGTGATGATGAGCATTTTTTTGTATACCTTTTGGCCATTTGTATATTTTCCTTTGAGAAATGTCTATTCCAGTCCTTTGCTCAATTCTTAATCAGATTATTTGTTTTTTTTACTGTTAAGTTGTTTGAGTTTCTGATAAATTCTGGATATTAATCCCTTGTTGAATGCATAGTTTGAAAATATTTTCTTTCATTCTGTAGGTTGTCTTTTCATTTTGTTGATTGTTTTCTTTGCTGTGCAGAAGATTTTTAGTTTGATATGATCCTATTTATTTATTTTTTCTTTTGTTACCAGTGCTTTTGTGGTCTTATTCATAAAGTCTCTGCCCAGTCCTACTTCCTGAAGTGTTTTCCCCCTGTTTTCTTTGAGGAGTTTTATAGTTTCAAAGATTATATTTAAGTCTTTAATCATTTTGGGTTGATTTTGGTATATGGCAAGAGGTACAGATCTAGTTTCATTTTTCTACATGCGGATATCCAGTTTTTCGATCACCACTTATTAAAGAGGCAGTCTATTCCTCAGTGTATGTTCTTGTTGTCTTTGCCAAAGGTCAGTTGACTGTAAATATGTGTGTTGATTTCTGGATTCTCT
Organism: Cynocephalus volans; assembly: GCF_027409185.1. Lineage (NCBI taxonomy): Eukaryota > Metazoa > Chordata > Mammalia > Dermoptera > Cynocephalidae > Cynocephalus > Cynocephalus volans. Next base: position 52,610,168 of record NC_084462.1, read on the forward strand.
ATTCTGTTCTGCTGGTATGAGTGTCTGTTTTTAAGCCAGTACCATGCTGTTTTGGTTACTATAGCTTTGTAGTATAATTTGAAGTCAGGTAGTGTTAGGATTGTGGCTTTATTTTATCTTATTGTTTTCTCAAGATTGCTTTGGCTATTTGGGGTCTTTTGTTGTTCCATGTGAATGTTAAGATTGTTTATTCTATTTCTGTGAAGAATGTCATTGGTATTTTGGTGGGGACTACAATGAATCTATAGGTTGCTTTTGGTAGCATGGACATTTTCACAATGTTAATTCTTCTAATCCAAAACTATGTAATGTCTTTCCATATTTTTGTGTCCTCTTTAATTTCTTTCAGCAGCAATTTGTAGTTCTCATCATAGAGATATTTCACCTCCTTGGTTAAATTGATTCCTAGGTGTTGTTTTTTTTTTGATGAATAGTATAAATGGGCTTGATTTCTTGGTTTCTTCTTCTTCTAGTTTGTTGTTCAAGTATAAAAAAGCTACTGATTTTTGCATGTTGATTTTGTATCCTACAACTTTACTGAAATTGTTTATCAACTCTAAGAGTCTTTTGGTAGAGTCTTTAGGTTTTTCTGTATATAGGATCATGTCATCTGCAAACAGGGACAGTTTGACTTTGTCTCTTCCAATCTGGATGCTCTTTATTTCTTTCTCTTGCCTGATTTCTCTGGCTAGTACTTCTACTATTCTGTTAAATAGGAGTAGTGAGAGTGGGCATCCTCATCTTGTTCCTGTTCTTAAGGGAAAAGCTTTCAGCTTTTTGGCAGTGGGTTTGTCATACATGGCTTTTATTGTGTTGAGATACTTTCCTTCTATACCTAATTTACTGAGAGTCTTTTTTATAAAGAGATGTTGAATTTTGTCAAATGCCTTTTCTGTGTCTATTGAGATAATCATATGGTTTTTGGCCTTGATTTTGTTGATGTGGTGTATCACATTTATTGATTTATGTATGTTGTGCTATCCTTGCATTCCTGGAATGAACCCCACTTGATTGTGGTGTATAATTTTTTTGATAATATTGCTGCACTTTGTTTGCTAATGTGTTGTGAAATATTGCATTTATGTTCATCAGAGATATTGGCCTGTAGTTTTCTCTTTTTTCTTGTATCTTTGTCTGGTTTTGGTATCAGGGTCATGCTGGCCTTATAGAATGACTTTGGGAGAATGGTCTCTGTTTCAATTTTTTGGAATAGTTTGAAGAGTATTGGTATTAACTCCTCTTTAAAAGTTTGATAGAATTTGGCAGCAAAGCCATCTGGTCCTGTGCTTTTCTTTGCTGGGAGACTGCTGATGACTGCTTTAATCACATTGCCTGTTCAGGTTTTCTATTTTTCCTTTGTTCAGTCTTGGTAGTTTGTATGTGCCCAGAAATTCATGCATTTATTCCAGGTTTTCAAGATTGCTGGCGTATAGTTGTTTGTAATAGTCTCTAGTGATTCTTTGCATTTCTGTTGTATCAGTTGTAATGTCTCCTTTTTCATTTCTTATTTTTGGTATTTGGATGTTCTTTCTTCTTTTTTTAAATTAACCTAGCTAATGGTTTGTCTACTTCATCTATCTTCTCAAAGAGCCAACTTTTCATTTCGCTGATCTTTTGTATCATTTTTTGGGTCGTTGTTTCATTTAGTGCTGTGGATCACTTGAATTGTGTGCCCCAAAGTTTGTATATTAGATTCTTAATTCCCAGTGTAACTGTTGAGGGTGGGAAATCCTATTATGGTAATTGAAAGATGGGGCCTTGAAGAGGTGATTAGATTGTAGGATCATGCTGTAGTGAATGGATTAATAGTAGCGGTCAGGGCATAGTTCTGAGGACTTTAAAAGGAGAGCATATGAGAGTCTTTCTCTCTCTGCTATGCCATTTTCTGCCTTGCATTGCTGTAAAGCAACCACCAAAGAAGACCCTCACCAGATGTGTTCCCTGGACTTTGGACTTCCCAGCCTCTGAAAATGTAAGCAATAAATTTTGTTTTATTACAAAGTACCCAGTTCCAAGTATTTTGTTATAAGCAATAGAAATGGACTAATACATTTAGTTTGGCTCTGATCTTAATTATTTATTTCCATCTCCTACTTTTGGGATTGAATTTTTCTTATTTTTCTAGGTCTTTAGGTGTACTTTTAGGTTGTTTATTTGAAATCTTTCAATTATTTTTATATAAGTGTTTATTGTGAGAAACTTCCCTCTTAGTACTGCTTTTGCAATATCCCACAGATTTCAGTATGATGTGTCTTTATTTTTATTAGCTTTCAAGAAACTTTCTGATTTCCTGTTTCATAGGAAATTCAGGAGCATGTTGTTTAATATTCATGTATTTGTATAGTTTCCAGAATTTTATTTGCTATTGATTTCTAGTTTTAATCCATTGTGTTCTGAAAAGATACTTGAAATGATTTCAATTTTTAAAAATTTGTTGAGACTTGATTTGTGACTCAACATATGGTCTATCCTGGAGAATGTTGCATGTGCTGATGAGAAAAATGAATATTTTGTAGATGTTGGATGAAATGTTTTGTAGATATCTGCCAAGTTCAGTGGTCTGAAGTATAGTTTAAATCCTGTGTTTCTCTGAGTATTTGTTGCCTAGAGGATCTGTCCAGTGCTGACAGAGGGATGTTCAGGTCCCCAACTCTTATCGTATTGGTGTCTATTTCTTTCTATAGGTCAAATAGTGTTTACTTTATATATCAGGGTGTTCTGGTGTTGGGTGCACATATATTTATGATTGTTATGACTTCTTGCTGAATAGATCCCATTATCATTATATAATGTCCTTCTTTGTTTCTTCTTATAAGGCAGTTTTTGGTTTAAAGTCTGATTTTCCCATATAAGAATAGCTGGTGCTGCTTGTTTTTGGTTTAAAGTCTATTTTTCCAATATAAGAATAGCTACTGCTGCTCGTTTTTGGTTTCCATTTGCATGTTATATCTTTTTCCATCTCTTCACTACTAGTTTGTGTGTGTCTTTATAGGTGAGCTGAGTCTCTTGTAGGCAACTGTAGTTGGATCTAGCTTTTTAATCCATTCAATCAGTCTATGTCTTTTGAGTGGGGAATTTAATCCATTAACATTTGGGGTTGTTATTGAAAGTCATTGTCTTACTCCTGACAATTAATTGCTTTTCATACAGTTGATTTAAATATCTTGTGCTCCTTTCTTCTCCTTTTATTGTTTGTCTTTGGTGTCCATTATTTTTTTTGAGGTGGTATGGTATAGTTTATTTCTCTTTCTCATTTGCATCTCTGCTCTACCAGTGGTGTTTGTTCTTTCTTGTGTATTCTTGGTGGTGATAATTGCTTTTTGAGTTCCAGGTGCAAGACTTCCTTGAGGATTTCTTGTAGAGCTAGTTGTGTGGTGGTGAACTTCCACAGCTTTAGCTTGTCTGGGAAATACAATACTTCCCTTTCATTTCTGAAGGATAGCCTGACTAGGTATAGTGTTCTTGACTGGCAGTTTTTTTTCTTTTAGTACTTTGAATATATTATCCCAATCTCTTCTGGCCTGTAGAGTTTCAGTTAAGAAGTCTGCCATTAATTTGATGGGGACTCCCTTATAGGTGACTTGATGCTTTTCTCTTGCTTTTTATAAGACTCTCTTTGTCTTTGAACTTTGCCAGTTTTTCTCTAATGTGTCTTGAGAAGATCTTTTCGGATTGAATCTGTTTGGGGACCTTTGAGTCTCTTGGATCTGGAAGTTTGTATCTCTAACAGATACCTGGGAAGTGTTATGCTGTTATTTCATTGAATATGTTTTGAATGACTTTTCCTTTCTCCTCCCCCTCTGGAACACCCATGATTTGAATGTTTGTGTTCTTAAGGTTATTTGCTAGCTTTCTTAGATTTTCTTCAGTTTTTTGCTTCTTTTTTCTTTCTTTCCTTTTTTGTTTTCTGTCTGTCTCAGTCATTTCAAAAAGACCATCTTCAAGATCAGAAATTCTTTCTTCTGCTTGCTCTAACCTTTTGTTGAGTAAATCTTTCAGTTCTAGGAGTTCTTCTGCATTCTTTTTTAAAGTATTAGTCTCTTTGTAAATTTCCTCCTTCATCTCCTGGATACTTTTTCTCATATCATCGTGTTGTCTAACCGAGTTTTCTTGTATCTCATTGAGTTTCCTTAAGATTGTTGCTTGGAATTCCTTTTCAGTAATTTAAGTGTTTCTTGCTTACTCGGGTCTGGCACTTGAGATTATTGTATTCCTTTGGTTATGTCATATTTTCTTGTTTTTTTCATATGTTTAGTATCTCTACTGTGATGTCTGGTCATCTGGTAGAGCAGTTGCTTCTTCTAATACTCTGGAGTGGGCTTTGATGAGATAGACTTCCTCCTGTAGACATGTTTTATATTGACTGTTGAGCAGGTCGTTTTAGTATTGGTTCTGGGTAGATGCAATAGTGTAGTCTCCATGTAGGTACTTTGGCTGTATTCAGTATTGGAGTTGCATTTGAGTGCCTCTGTGGTGCTGGGGCACTTAGTGATTCCTTACTGAGGCTGGTGATACTTTGTTGTTCATTAAGGATGTGGGCAAGCTCTTGAATTCTTGGGAGAAGTGCCTGGGCACCCTGTCACTCTTTGGCTGGGGTGAGTGACCCTGGGTGGGCTTGTTGGCACTCTGGCTAGTATCCTATGATCCTGATGGGTACACTGGGGTATAGTAGAGCCCCTCAGTTTGAATGGGTGAACCTGTGTGAAGTTTCTTTTTCATCTTTCCTACAGGAAGAGACTCCTCCTGGGTCTTTGCTTCCTGAACTTGGGGGATGGGTTGGTGGTGATTAGGAATTTTCTTTCTTAATCTATTTGGGTATCCTGGTTTTCTGCACTCTCAGGGCATTGTGTGTGTGTGTCTCTCTCCAGATCAAGGCAGTTGCATGGGCTGCACACATACCTCCTATACCCAGGTTTGCTACTGTGTGTGGCAATGTAATTCCCCCCAGTGGGTTGGAACACTGGGTCATGGGTTTGCACTCACTCATCTCTTTCCCTATAATCTTCTGGTGACTCTCCTGTGTCAATGCAGTTGAGTGGTTGGTGGGTTGCCTGAATGTTGGCTGTGGCTGCTGCTGTGATGGTGAGCTGACTCTGGCAGCAGTGGCTGTGGTGGTGGGTGTGATGGACCACCTGTATGGAAGCAGCATCTGCAGCAGTGGTGGGGGCTGCCTGCAGTGGTTTCTGATGTCCTTGGGCATGTTCCTGCCATCCACTGGGTGGGAGGGCTGCCTATCTGTTCTGTTTGTGACTAGTCTGAGTTTCTGCACTCACCAATGTCTCCGCTGCTCCCTTGATGTGTTCTAGCTCCCTCCTTTCATTTCATCCTTTTTCCCCATCCAAGCGTAGTTGCACATTTGATGCATTCTTCATCTTTGTGGGAGAGACAAGCAATGTCTCCTTCTAATCAGTCGTATTGCTTGGCCCTTTCTCCTCTTGTTCTTTTTTTCCTATGAAGTACTGATTACCAATTGAAATTTTCTATTTACTTATTCATTCACTTATTTGTTTTTTGTTTGCCCCATCCTACAGGCTCATGAGGTCTGTGAAGGCCAGTCCCTAGGCTGTGCTGTTTGGCACTGCACAGCCCCCCCACCCCAAAATAATGCCTGGCACATGGCCAATGCTCAGTAAGTGTATGTGAATGAATGAATGAAGTTGACCCCATGCCATAGGGGTGCACTGTTTCAGATACTGTATGGAAAAATAAAGAAGACAGGGTTTCTGCTCACAAGTGACTGCTGGTTTGGTGGCGATGACTTACAAACCAGAAGACAATTATTGTCTGATATGGTGGGGGCTGTGTGTTCTGGAGGAACAGAGGAAGAGGTGGCTGATTCTTCTCTGTGGAAGGGCAATTTCCAAGTACAGGTGTCTGTAGAGCTCATCTCATTTGTATGCTTTTGGCACAGATTCACTGTTAAAATGCTGTGGTAGCAGCATTGGATCAGTGTCCTGGGGGACAGGGGACCCAAATTCCAGGTCCAGCCATGTAACCTCAGACCAGGTACTTAACCCCCTGAGCCTTATTCTCTTATTTGTAAATTACTGGTTTGGACTGAATAACTCTCAGATCCCTTTCACTCCAATATTATCTGAGGCAGAGTTCTCTTCATGGGCAGGTGGCTCTAGACAAACCTCTTAATCTCCTGTGCCTCAACTGCTTCATCTGTAAAGTGGGACTAATCACACCTATCTCATGTAATTTCTGTGAAGAGCATTGTGATGGTGAATGTGATCAACTCAGTGATCTGTTCAATGCAGTTTCCAAATAAAAGGGGTTATTCTTATTCTGGGAAATTCTCCTGAAACAAAGAAATCTGAGTGTCTGTGTCTTTAGAACTTACTTTGAGTAGTTGACCCAGCAAGAAAAACTGTAGCATTTTGATCCAGACTGCTTCCCTGGAAGGCTTGGCGTTTTGAGCTAAGGGTCATTAAAAGACCAGATGGCAGAGAAACTTTTTAGATTACTGTTTCCAGAAGCTTCCTGGTTTAGTTAGAAGCCTCGGAGCCCTGGCAGTGCCCTGCAGAAATGAAGATCAATCATACCCTTTGCAAATGATGCTCATGGTTCTCTTCCCATCCACAGCCCCTGCCTGGCCCTGGCACAGCTGCCCACCTGCTGCTTTGGAGACAAGGAGCAGAAACAAGGCTTGCATGTGTCACACATCACCATGACAACCACAGCGTGTGTTCTCTTGCTACCCGCCAGCTGTGAGGTAAGGGGAGCTCCAGGAGCCTATGGAAGAGGGCCAAAGGGCATGGCATAGAAGATGGGGGGCAGGTGTGGGAGAGCCTGGGTGGGGAACAGATTGGCAACTTTGCTTTCCTTTTCTTTCTTTCTTTTTTTTATTGAGATATAATTCATATATCATAAAATTTACTCCTTTAAAGTGTGCACTCCAATGATTTTTGGTATATTCAAAGGTGGTACCACTGTCACCAATGATCTAATTCCAGAACATTTTCTTCACCCCAAATACCCATTAGCAGTCACTCTCCATTCTGACCCCCCATAAATGACTTCTTTTACTTAGCGTAATGTTTTCGAGGTTCATCCATGTTGTAGCATGTGTCAGTACTCCATTCCTTTTCGTGGTGGAATAATATTCCATTATACAGGTATGCTGCATTTTGTTTATCCATTCATCAATCACTTGGGTTATTTTCACTTTTTGGCTATTATGAATAATGCTGTTATTTTTTTTTGTGTGTGTGTGTGAGCATGTACTATCATTTTTCTGGGGTATACACCTAAGAATGGAACTGATGGATTCTCTTTTTTTAAATTTCTGCTCCTCTACAGTATTCTCGTGTTGTAGCCCAGGTATGTAAAGGGCTTGGGGGATAAGGGAGGCATTTGGATCTGCTTACCTGTGAGAGTCCTACTTTAATGACCAATGAGTTCTGCATACAGAGACGAACTAAGTAGTCAGCAAACAGTCCATTTCCTTTTCTCCTCTGGCACACACCTAGCCAGCTATTTTTCCAAGTCTCCTCTGTGGTTAGATATAGCCTTGTTACTGCATCCCAGCCAGTGAAAAGTGGGAGGCAGTGAAAAACCGCCATCTTCAGACCTGGCCACAAACCTCTCCCCTATGGCTTTCTCTATCTCTCCTCCTGCATCTGCTGAGTGAGCTCCAGGGATCCAGGGGCATTCTGTTCTAATGAATGCCAAGCCACTCCATGGAAGGCACCCACATTTTTGAATAGCCAGTTTAGGTAAGGAATGACCATTCAGTTTCTTGGAACTGTCTGCAGAGCTCTGGCTTTTCCTCCAGGTTCCTCTCACCACTCCGTGGTGGTGTTTTTTGCAAGTCCTCCCTTGGATTTGGTGTCTTTTGCTAAGGGGATTCATTATCCTGGTATGTCTGGGACTGAAGAGTTTCCTGGGATTTGGGACTTTCTTTTTTAAAACAAGGACACTCCCAGGCATACTGGGATGGTTGGTCAACTTCTGACATTATCACCCAGTCTCTGACCTGGAACTTAGACTGAACTTCACTGTCTTTGGCCAACAGGGAAGAGTGTCATGTCTGCTGTGGTTAAAGTTTGGGAGTGTCAAGGCATATGTATGAGGTATTTGTCATCTCTGAACCAGATTTTAAAACTTGCCTGTATTCTCTCAGTGCTGGAATTAGGTTTTCTCAGACTGTGTGGGAATAGAGGCATAGGGTTCGTGGGTCCATAGTATCTTCAACCAGGGCTGATAGCGGTACTGACAAATGGATGACCCCTTCAATATACTAAGTGGAGTTTTTTTTATAAGGAAGGAGGAGGCTTATGAAAATTTGGAAACTGAATCAGTAAATATAAGATGGGGAGGAGAGAGACTTCTGGTCAACATGGCTGAATAGATGGTCCCCAGTGTCACTCTCTCCCACAAATCAACCAATTTACAACTATAGGAAAGCAACAACAGTCAAGCTGGGGCCACTAGAGCTCAGGGGAAGAGGAGGAAAGACCTATGGAGTGCATGAAGGCAGGAGAAGCTACAATGAGAGAAGGAAAAAACCACTCTGACTGTTTTGAACCCCAGCCATTTCCAGGCTGGAGCTGCTGAGCACATGGGGCAGGAGCTGGCAAAAGCCACAGCTGTGCCTTTCAGATGAAGTTGCTTGGAGGCAGCATGGGGGAAGAGGGCCTTGGTGGCCCCAAAGCCAGCAATACTACTAATAGGGTTCCCGTGGACACACATAGGACTGAGGAGCCAAAACAGCTGAAAAAAATGAGCCACTCAGAGGCCAGTGAGTCATTGCAAGGGACCAGCTGAAGGCCCGTCCCATGGGAAGTGTTTGCAGCACGGCCTCTGGGGGAGATGAGCCCACTGGGGGATCACTGGGGCACAGCAAGGACAGCTGATCTGCCTCCCAATCAGTATAGGACCACTCAGAGGAGACTGGTCAGGAATACAGAATTGCATGGGGTGCAGTTTGATGAAAAGACTCAGGCCCAGATCAGAGTTTTGACACAACTAAGGTACACCGGATCTCTCAAGAGCCAGAAGTATCTATAAAGTCAACCATTAAAACCTGAGCTGCACAGGAAGCCTTCCCCAGGGAGTCAGCAGCAAAGCAGCAATTTAGCTCAACCACAGAGCTCGAGTACTGGTCCCCACAGTAAGTTCCCCCATTTTAGAAGTAAGCAAAGGACAGAAAATTAGTTCCAGTGCAGAGTTTAAGTGTTGGGAATAGCAAATATTCCAACACAGAACTGAAAGAAAAAACAAAGTACCTGCAACCAGAGACAAAGTTTGATATTAACTAGTAAAGGTCTCATTTCACCAAAGAACACCTATAACACCTAGAAGGTCCAGAAGTCCCCCGGGCTACCAAGCCAGTAAGGGGGGAGGGCTGGGGGCCTCAGCCATGCCCCTTGACACCTGCAACTAGTCCCGAGGGTGGGGGCCTCAGGCCTCAGCCACACCCCATTGACAAGTGCAACCACCCCAGCAATGACCATCAAGCAGCCACAGGAAGCACCCTGGGCTCTCCTGAGCCAGGGCAGTGTGTGGCTGAGGACCTCGGCCACAACCCCTCAACACAAACAACCAGCCCAGTGATGACCACCAAGCTGCAGCAAGAAGGGCCCCAAGTTCCTGAGCTGTGGTGGCGGTTGGCAAGGGCTTTTGCCATATGCCCCTGACATCTGCACCCAGCCAGGCAATGACCAGGCCACCGCCGGAAGCCCCCCGGTCTCCCCTGTGGGAATGTAGGGGTGGAGGTGGCACAGGCCTCAATCCCACTCCTCCTTCCTCCTTCTTCCATCCCATTTCCTTCCCCTTTCCGCTCTCCCCGCAACTGCTCTGCAACAGCATCATAGAATGTAAAAAATAATATTAATAAAATAAAATTAAAAAAATAAAAGATGCGGAGGAGATAGTGGATGATCCTGACCACTCAAGCTAGAGGGAAGAGTAGAAAAGAAGGCAGAAATGAATGCAGGACTGGGAGCAGTCATGGGAAGGGAGTGATTCATATCTACGTCTGCAAGCATATGACATCTGCCTTAGTGTTCCTCTTGTGTGCCATTTGGTACACCTCTTGGCTCTGGGGGCCAGGCTCTCATTTATGTTGTTCATGCATTTTGTGACTTTTGATTTGTTGCTGGTGTGACTTCTGGCTTCAGTTTTGTTTCTAGTGCCTGAGGTCTTCCAATGGCTACTCCCCAACAAGACCTAGAGAAGTTAACTCCAGGATCAAATAAGACTCATACCTGTCATTCCATGGCTAGAGCTCGGCGTGAACACACCAAGATTTAAAGTGCGCTCTTTGGATGTGTAGTGTGCAATGCTGCATCCTTAGCCCCAGCTTCCATTCAAAACCCAGACCACCTGCTCATCAGAACCTACCTCTGGTCATGGGGAGAGCTCAGAGAGTGGAGAGGACCAGCACTGTCCATCACCAACATCAAAAAACAATCTCAAGCTCTTTTGTTCATAAGCCAATGGGACTGACCATGGGAATGAAGGATAGCTTATTTGGTTCTATTGTAAGCCAGCAAATAAAAGAATTAAAGGACCCGTTAAGGTCTTACAGTGGTGGAGACAAACTCTCTCATGCCCATTCTCCACTAAAAGTGAATAAGACTATCAATAGAGTCAGATATTAGGCTTGAGTTCCTCTCTATAAGTACAACAGGGTGTTTTCTAGACCATAAAAAGTAAGTGCCTTTTTCTCTTCGATCAAGTCAGCGCAAGGTACCTAAGGGAGAGGGGCTTGCTCTTGTCATGATGGAGAATTTGCTGAATTTTCTGCAGCTGGGTTTTGCCACAGCTGGCTGGAAAAGCCACTGCAGCTGGTGGCATGCTGGGGTAGGTTGGAGGAGGGCTGCATTCTCCGTGGTGTGGGCTGGTGGGGAAAGGGAGCAAACCTGGATGGTGGGGCCTGCAGTGGAGGAGCGGGTTGTCAGTAGCACTGACTACTACCATGTCTGTGCCAGAAACCATGCCAAGGGTTTTAAATGCCTTATTTCATTTTAGTTCTCCTGGCGGCCCTGTGAGGCATTTTTACAAAGGGGGAAATGGAGACTCAGAAAATTAAGTATCTTGCCTAAAAATACAGACCTGGGATTCAGGCACAGTTCTGTCTGGTTCTAAATGCCAGGTTTGGAATTCTCAACTGCTACCCTAGTCTGCCTCCGGGCTGTGGGGTATTAGGGTGGCTGAAAGGGATACATTCTAGAAGCTGGCCAATGGGGAAATATAAAGCTGGACTTGGTTTGGGAAGGGTAGAGATAAAAGGATCAGGCCAGTGGCTGGGGCCGGCCATAGGGATGCAAACAGGCAGAGGTCCTGAGCACACGTAGTAGTTTTGGAGCCCCAGGGGATGACAAGGTAGAGGCAACAGCCTTCTAGTGGAGGGGAGTGGAACTGGCAATGTGGGTTGTCAGAACATCTGCTAAGAGGGCTTAGAGCTGGGCTTCCTTGCCAGTGGGCAATGAGAATGCTAATTAGGGAGCCGAGATGAAACTTTCTTGAATAGACTTGTTAACAGGGCAGGGCTTATTAAAGCTGGGATTCTTTCTGTGCCTGGCTTACTTCACTCAACATAAACCACATGACTTCACTCATATGTGGAATGAAAAAAAAAAGTGGTTCTCATAGAAGTAGAGAGTAGAATAATGGTTACCAGAGGCTGGGAAGGGAAGGGGAGTGGGCTGGGTGTAGGGAGGGGAAGAGGTGAATTAACAGGTACAAAAGTTACAGGTAGACAGAAAGAATAAATTCTGATGTTCTAGGCTGACCAGAGCTAACAATAATATTTATTTATTTATCTTTTAAAGAAAATGTAATTTTATTAATATTATTTTTTACATTCTAGCGTGTTGTTGCAGACCAGATGGGAGGGAGGGGGAGAGGGGAAAGGGGAAGGAAATGTGATGGGAGAAGGAGGAAGGAGGAGGGGTGGGATTGAGGCCTCTGGCACCCCCCACATTCCCACAGGGGAGACCAGGGGGCTTCCAGCAGTGACCTGGTCATTGCTGGGCTGGGTGCAGATGTCAGGGGGGTGTGGCAAAAGCCCTTACCCCCCACTGTCCCAGCTCAGGAACCTGGGGACCTTTTTGCTGCAGTTTGGTGGTCATCACTGGGCTGGTTGCATGTGTCAGGGGGGCATGGCTGAGGCCTGAGGCCCTCACTGTCCTGAGTTGGGATGCTTCCTGCAGTGGCTTGGTGGTCACTGCCGGGCTGGCTGTGGGTGTCAGGGGGGCATGGCCAAGGCCCGAGGCTCCCCACTGCCCTGGCTCGGGAAAGCATGGAGTGCTTCCTGTGGCAGCTTGGTGGTTGCCACTGGGCTGGCTGCAGGGGACTGGGGGGTATGGCCGAGGCCTGAGGCCCCCCACTCTCCTGAGCCAGGGCACTTCCTGTGGTGGTCACCATTGGGCTGTCTGTGGGTGTTGGGGGGCATGGCTGAGGCCTGAGGCCCCCTCTGCCCCAGATTGGGAGGTCTGGGGCACTTGCTGTGGCAGCTTGGTAGTTGCTACTGGGCTGGCTGCCTGTGTGGGGGGTGTGGACAAGGCCCTTGTCCCCCACCCTCGAGATTGGTTGCGGGTGTTGGGGGGCATTGCTGAGGCCCCTGGTCCTCCCCCCTTTCTGGCTTGGTAGCCCTTTGGACTTCCAGTCCTTCTAGGTATTATAGGTGTTCTTTGGTGAAATGAGACCTTTACTAGTTAATATGAAACTTTGTCTCTGGTTGCAGGTACTTTGTTTTTTCTTTCAGTTCTGTGTTGGATTATTTGCTGTTCCCACCACTTAAACTCTACGCTGCAGCTAATTTGTTGTCCTTTGCTTACTTCTAAAATGGGGGAACTTCCTGTGGGGACCAGTACTCGAGCTCTGTGGTTGAGCTAAATTGCTGCTTTGCTGCTGACTCCCTGGGGAAGGCTTCCTGTGCAGCTCAGGTTTTAATGGTTGACTTTATAGATACTTCTGGCTCTTGAGAGATCTGGTGTACCTGGGTTGTGTCAAAACTCTGGTCTGGGCCTGAGTCTTTTCATCAAACTGCACCCCATGCAATTCTGTATTCCTGACCAGTCTCCTCTGAGTGGTCCTATGCTGATTGAGAGGCAGATTAGCTGTCCTTGCTGTTCCCCAGTGTTCTCTTGGAAAGCCTGTCTCCCCCACTGCCCATGCTGCAAAGAATTCCCATGGGACATGTCATGTGCTGGTCCCTTGTGATGACTCACTTACCTCTGAGTGGCTCCTTCTTTTCAGTTGTTGTGGCTCCTCGGTTCTATGTGTGTCCATGGAAACCCTATTAGTGGTATTGCTGGTCTGTGGCCACCAAGACCCTCTTCTCCCCTGCCGCCTCCAAGCAACTTCATCTGAAGAGCACAGCTGTGTCTTTTGCTGGCTCCTGCTTTGTTCTCCATGCTCTCAGCAGCTCCAGCCTGGAAGTGGCCAGGGCTCGAAATGGTCAGAGCGATTCTTTCTTTCTCTCATCTTGGCTTCTCCTACCTTCATGCACTCCGCAGGTCTCTCGTCCTCTTCCTCTGAGCTCTAGCAGCCCCAGCTTGGCTGTTGTTGCTTTTCTATAGTTGTAAATTGGTTTGTTTGTGGGAGAGAGTAAAGCTGGGGACTGTCTATTCTGCCATCTTGACTGGAAGCTGTAATAATATTATATTGTACATTTCTAAATAGCTAGAAAAGAAGATCCTGCCTGTATTAGCCCATTTCTCTTGCTTATAACATAAGTATCTGAAACTGGGTGATTTATAAGGAAAAGAAAATTTATTCCTTATGGTTTCAGAGGCTGGAAGTCCAAGGACCAGGGAGCATGTCTGGTGAAGGCTTTCTTCAATGGTGTCTTCAGTCACCACAGGGTATCACATTGTGAAATGGCAAAGCAGAGAGAGAGTTTTTCATGCACTCTGCATTTAAAGCCCACAGCGCCACGCCCTTGACCACCCTTATTAATCCATTCAGTATGGCATGGTGCTACCATCTAATCACCTCTTCAAGGCCCCACCTTTCAATTACCATAATAGGACTTACCACCCTATTAACACCATTACAGTGGGGACAACTCTTCAACACATTAAACATTTGGAGGGACACAATTCAATCTATGGACTATAATCACCACACTGATCATAATCATCACAAAGAAAAGATAAATGTTTAAGTGATGGATAAGCTGTCTACCCTAAGTGGATAATTATACAGTATATGCAAGTATTGAAATGACACAGTGTATCCCACAAATATAAATACAATTATACAATATAATTGTAAGTACAAATATATACAATTATAAATGCAAATCCCACAAATATAAGTACAATAAAAAAATAAACTAATTAAAAAAAAAAAAAAAACAAGTTAGTATAGAGGAAAAACAAAAATCTGGGACTCATGGCTCCACCTTGGCTCCTTAGATGCTGAGTCTATAACTGCTTCATTTATTGCAGACTACATCTGGTGATTCCTCCTGCCCTGGTAGGCAAGGTAGATGCTGAGTGACTAAAGGCAGTGTTGATTTCTTCCCAGTGTATGGAGGGCCATATTTCTTGACCACTGGTGAGCTCTGCAGGCCCTGCCTCAGATCTTTAGCCATAATGATGCTCTCCCTCAGTCTTCTGTGTGAAGCCCACAGTCAGATCATGAACTTGGGTGCACAAAAATAATTGGAGACTGAACTGGCTCTGACACATATTAACTGTGTGAACTTGGGTAAGTCCCTTTTTTATCCTAAACAGAGTCTATAGGCTTACTCATTTAGGTTGATTCTAAAATGTTTATGGATTTGTGATGGGGAGCAATAATCAGCCACAATGTATATCGACAAAATAAAATTAAAAAAAAAAATAAAATGTTTATGGAAAAGCAAAGGAAAGGAAATAGCCAAAACAATTTCGGAAAAAACAAAAAGTTGGAAGACTCCCACTACCTGACTTTGAGACTTACAATAAAGTTACATTAATAAGACAGCATAGTATTGGAAAAAGTATATACACATAGATCAATGGAGTAAAATAGAATCCAGAAATAGACCCACACATATATGGTCAATTGGTTTTGACAAAAGTGTCAAGGCATTTCAATGGAGAAATGATGGTCTTTTTCACAAATGATGCTGGAATAATTGGATATACATATGTGAAAAAATGAGCCTTGAACTATACCTTGTACCATATCCAAATATTAACTCAAGGATTGAAGAAAGATGGTGGACTAGAGGAACCCAGCACACGTTCCTACCACAGAAGACCACAACAGGCCCATCGCTACCACTGCTGCACTCGCTGGTGACATTGTTGAGACCCAGGACTTTCACCCCCCTTCCCAAGTGAGTTTCACCCCACCCCATGCTGCTGCCACCTGCAGCATGATTCCAGTCTCTGCTGCTGCTGGTAGCCATCCACACCAGCATTGTAGCCCCTACCAGACCAGCTGGGCACAGGATCCCTGATCATGCCACTGCACCAGCCAGCCCAGCTGGGCACAGGACCCCTGCCTCAGTTGCCTGCAGTGTGGTGGCCATTGCCATTGGCCATCCATGTTGCTGTACCAGCCAGGCCAGTCACGTATGGTACCCCCATCCAAGCTGCCTCACCAGCTAGCTCAGCTGCATGTGGGACTCCCCGCTGTAGTCACATGTGGTATGGCTGCTGCCATAGCTATTACACCAGCCAGATCCACTGGTGCAGGACCCCCTGCTCACCTGCCACCATCTGCAGTATGCTCTCACAGCTGTCCATTGCCAATGCTGTACCAGCCAGACCAGCTGCATGCAGGATCTCTTCCCATGCCACTGCATCAGCCATCTCTGGTTGTGTGCAGAATCCCCCATCCAAGCTACCATACAAGCCAGCCCAGCTGTATGTGGGACCCCCACCATAGCTACCTGCAGCATGGCTGCTGCTGTCAACATCAGACCAGTCAGACTGGCCGCACACAGAATCCTTGCCCATACTACTGCATTAGCCAGAGTGGCCGTGGATGGGACCCCTTGCCAACACTGGAGCAGTAGTTAGCCCAGCTGGGTGTGGGACCCTGGGTGCTACTCCCTGCAGAGCAGCTCCAGCCACTGCCACCTCTGGCATCCATGCACACTGTCACCACTGCCTCTACACCAGTCAGACAGGCCATGGGCAGGACCCACTGCCACCACCATACATTGACACAAGAAAGGTCACAAACAGAGCTGCCAGAAAGAGGTAATCCTGCGCAGACCCATGCCCTAGTGGCCCAACCCACAGGGGGAATTACACCCCATGTGCAGTGTTCTTGACTGCCTTGACCCAGGGAGAGATATCTGCAGAGAACCTCGAGAATACAGAAACACAGGATAGCCAAATAGTGCACAGAAGAAAATTTTCAACCACCACCAACCCATCCCCCAATCAAGGGAAGCAATGACCAAGGAGAAGCCTTGACCTATAGGAACGAAGAAAGAGAAGCCTTGTCCAGGGTCAGCCATTCAAGCCAGGGAGATTCAGCATACACAGTGCACCCATCAGGGTCATGGAACACTAGCTAGAGAACCAAAAGTCTGCTTAGGGTCACTCACCCCAGCCAAAGAGTGACAAGACACCCAGCCAGTTTGCCCAAGACCTTGAGAGCTCACCTATAACATCTACATCCCAACACAATGTCACTAACTTCAGCAATAAATCACTAAGTGCCCCAGTGCCTACACCATGGTGGTACTCACATGCAACTCTTACATTGAATATGGCCAAAATATCCACATGGAGACTACACTACTGCATCTACCTGGAACCAATATCAAAACACCCTACTCAACAGTCCATATAAAATACATCTACAGGAGAAAGTCTCTCTCTTCAAAGCCCACTCCAGAGTAATAGAAGAAGCAATTGCTCTACTGGATAACTAGACATTAATGTAGAGAGACTAGAAACATGAAAAAATAAGAAAATATGATACCATCAAAGGAGTATAATTCTCAAGTACTAGGCCCCATAGAGCAGGAAACCCTTTAAATGTCTAAAAAGAAATTCTGAGTAACAATTGTAGAAAAGCTCTGTGAGATGCAAGAAGACTCAGACAAAACAATGAAATGAGAGAAACAATCCAGGACTTGAAGGAGGAAATTTAAAAAGAGATAAATACCATAAAGAAGAATGTAGCAGAACTCCTGGAAATGAAAGACTCATTCAATAAAATCAAAACTACAATAGAGAGCATAAGCACCAGGCTAGAGAAAGCTGGAGAAAGAATTTCTGATCTAGAAGACAGTCTTTTTAAAATAACTCAAGCAGACAAAAAAAAAAAAAAAAAAAAAAAAAAAGAAAGAAAAAAAAAGAAAAAGAAAAAAATAAGAAAATGTAAGAGAGCTAGCAGACCACATAAAGCACACAAACATTCGAATCATGGATGTTCTGAAGGGGGAAGAGATATGTCAAATCATGGATGTTCTGAAGGGGGAAGAGATATGGACTTCTAGATCCAAGAGGCTCACTGCTGTCCAAACAGAGTCAATCCACAAAGGTCCTCTCCTAGACACATTATAGTCAAACTGGAGAAACCCAATGACAAAGAGGGAATCCTAAAAACAGAAAGAGAAGAGCATCAAGTCACCTATAAGGGAGTCCCCAACAGATTAATGGCAGACTTCTTAACTGAAACTCTACAGGCCAGAAGAGATTGAGTAATATATTCAAAGTACTAAAAGAAAGAAAACTGCCAGTCAAGAACACTATACCCAGCCAGAGTATCCTTCAGAAATGAAGGGGAAATAGTGTATTTCCCAGACAAGCAAAAGCTGTGGAAGTTCACCACCACACAACTAGCTCTACAAGAAATCCTCAAGGGAGTCTTGCACCTGGAACTCAAAAAGCAATAATCATCACCAAGAATACACGAGAAAGAACAAACACCATTGGTAGAGCAGATATGCAAATGAGAAAGAAAAATAAACTATACCATACCACCTCAAAAAACCAAAGAACACCATAGGCAAACAATAAAAGGGGAAGAAAGGAACACAAGATATTTAAATCAACCATACAAAAAGCAATTAAATGTCAGGAGTAAGACAATGCCTTTCAATAACAATCCCAAATGTAAATGGATTAAATTCCCCACTCAAAAGACATAGACTGACTGAATGGATTAAAAAGGTAGATCCAACTACAGTTGTCTACAAGAGACTCAGGTCACCTGTAAAGACACACATGGACTAGTAGTGAAGGGGTGGAAAAAGATATACTATACAAGTGGAAACCCCAAACAACAAGCAGTAGCTATTCTTACATTGCAAAAATAGACTTTAAACCAAGAACCATTAAAAATAAAACAAAGAAGGACATTATATAATGATAATGGGATCTATTCAGCAAGAAGACATAACAATCATAAATATATGTGCACCCAACACTGGAGCACCCAGATATATAAAGCAAATACTATTACACCTAAAGAAAGAGATAGACCCCAGTATGATAAGAGTTGGGGACCTGAACAGCCCTTTGTCAGTACTGGACAGATTCTCTAGGCAACAAATCAACAGAGAAACACAGGATTTAAACTACACTTCGGACCACTGAACTTGGCAGATATCTACAGAACATTTCATCCAACAAGTACAGAATATGTATTCTTTTCATCAGTACATGAAATATTCTCTAGGATACAACATATGTTAAGTCACAAACCAAGTCTCAACAAATTTTAAAAAATTGAAATCAGGCCACAACAGATTAAAACTAGAAATCAATAATGAACAAAACTCTGGAAACTATACAAATACATGGAAATTAAACAACAGGCTCCTTAATGACCTACGTGTCCAGGAAGAAATTAAACAGGAAATCATAAAATTTCTTGAAACTAGTGAAAATAGAGACACATCTTACTAAAACCTGTGGGATACTGCACAAACAGTAGTAAGAGAGAAGTTTATTGCAATAAATGCTTACATCAAAAGAAGAGAAAGATTTCAAACAAACAACCTAATGCTACACCTCAAGGAACTAGAAAAAAAGGAACAATGCAGTCCCAAAATTAGTAGATGGAAAGAAATAATTAAGGTCAGAGAAGAACTAAATGAAATAAAGAAGAAAAAGATACAAAAGATCAAAGAAACAAAAGTGTTTTTTTTTTTGAGAAATAAACAAAGTAGACAAACCAGTACCTGGGCTAACCAAAAAAAGAAGAGAGAGGAACCAAATAACCAAAATCAGAAATGAAAGAGGAGATATTACAACTGATACCACACAAATGCAAAGAATCATTAGAGACTATTATAAACAATTATACACCAACAAATTTGAAAACTTGGAGGAAATGGATAAATTTATGGACACATAAAAACTACCAAGACTGAACCAAGAAGAAATACAAAACCTGAGCAGACCATAACAATCAAAAAGATTGAAGCAGTAATCAACAGTCTCCCATAAAAGGAAAGCCCAGGACCAGATGGCTTTACTGCCCTACCAAACCTTTAAAGATGAATTAATACCAATTCTCTTCAAACTATTCCAAAAAATTGAAACAGAGACCATTCTCCCAAACTCATTCCATGAGGCCAGCATGACCCTGATACCAAAACCAGACAAAGATATAACAAAAAAAGAAGACTATGGTTTGATATCTTTGATGAACACAGATGCAAAAGTCTTCAACAAAATATTAGGAAATGGAATACAGCAACACACCAAAAAAAAAAATTATGCACCATGATCAAGTGGAATTCATCCCAGACATGCAAGGATGGTTTGACATATGCAAATCAACAAATGTGATACACCACATCAACAAAACAGTAACAAAAACCATATTATTATCTCAATAGATGCAGAAAAGGCATTTTACAAAATTTAACATCCCTTCATGATAAAGACTCAGTAGATTAGGTATCGAAGGAATGTATCTCAACACAGTAAAAGCCGTATATGACAGACACACTGCCAATATCATTCTCAATGGGGGAAAGCTAAAACTTTTCCCTTAAGAACAGGAACAAGACAAGGATGCCAACTCTTACCACTCCTATTTAACATAGTATTGGAAGTACTAGCCAGAGCAATCAGGCAAGAGAAAAAAATAAAGGGCATCCAGATTGGAGAAGATGAAATCAAACTGTCTCTGTTTGCAGATGACATGATCCTATATATAGAAAAACCAAAGATTCTATGAAAAAATTCTTAGAGCTGATAAACGATTTCAGTAAAGTTGCAGGATACAAAAACAACTTGCAAAGTCAGTAGTGTTTACAGTAGTCACCAAAAAAATGAAATACCTAGGAATCAATTTAACCAAGGAGATGAAAGATCTCTTCAATGAGAACTACAAATCACTACTGAAAGAAATTAATTAGGACACAAAAAGATGGAATGACATTCCATGATCTTGGATTGGAAGAATTAACATTTTAAAAATGTCCATACTGCCCAAAGTGATCTACAGATTCAATGCAAAATACCAATGACAATCTTTACAGAAACAGAAAAAAATAATCCTAGCATTCATATGGAATGACAAAAGACACCCAATAGCCAAAGTAATCCTGAGCAATAAACAAACAAACAAACAAACAAACAAACAAACAAAGCCGGAGGCATAAACACTACCTGACTTCAAAGTACACCACAAAGCTGTAGTCACCAAAACAGCCTACTACTGGCATAAAAATAGACACTCAGACTGTTGGAATAGATAGAGGACCCAGAAGTCAATCCACACACTTACAGCCAATGGATCTTTGACAAAGGCACTGAGAACATACATTGGGGAAAAGACTGCCTCTTCAGTAAATGGTGCTGGAAAAAACCAAAGCAACACAAACTAGACATCTATGTGTAGAAGAATGAAACTAGACCCATACCTCTTGCCATATACAAAACCAACTCAAAATGGATTAAAGACTTAAATTTAAGACCCAAATGTATAAAACTCCTAAAAGAAAACATAGAGGAAATACTTCAGGATGTAGGAATGGGCAAAGACTTTGTGAATAAGACCATTAAAGCACAGGCAACAAAAGAAAAAACAAAACAACCCCCCTCCCAAAAAAAAACAATAGGATTATATCAAAGTAAAAACTTCTGTATAGCAAAAGAAACAATTAACAGAGTGAAAAGACAACCTACAGAATGGGAGAAAATATTTGCAAACTATGTATGTGACAAAGGATTAATATCCAGAATATACAAAGAATTCAACTTAACAGAAGGAAAATGAGTAACCTGATTAAAAAATGGGCAAAGGAGCCAAATAGGCATTTCTCAAAGAAAGACATGCAAATGGCCAACAGGTATATGAAAAAATGCTCAACATCACAAAGTATCAGGGAAATGCAGGTCAAAACCACATTGAGATATCATCTCACTCCAGTTAGACTGGCTATTATAAAAAAAGACAGAGAATAACAAATGCTGATGAGGATGTGGAGAAAGGGAAACCCTCCTGCACTGCTGGTGGGACTGTAAAGTAGTGCAGCCATGGAAAACACTATGGGGATTCCTTAAACAACTACAGATAGAACTACCATACAATCCAGCAATCTCACTGCTGAGTATGTACCCAAAGGAAAGGAAATCATCATGCCAAAGGGATACTTGTGCTTCCATGTTTATTGCAGCTCTATTTACAGTAGCCAAGAGTTGGAACCAACCTAAATGTCCATTGACAGATGACTGGGTAAGGAAATGTGGTATATGTACTCAATGGAATACTACTTGGCCATAAAAAAGAATGAAATTCTGCCATTCACAGCAACATGGATGAACTTAGAGAATATTATGTTAAGTAAAATAAGGCAGGAATAGAAAGAGAAATACCCCATGTCCTCACTCATCAGTGGGAGCTAAAAATATATATAAATAAATTAAAAAAAGAAAAGAAAGACACAACAATCACAATAACACATTGATCTTCCAAAAAAAAAAAAAAAAAAGAGAGAAGGGGTTTAGCGAGAAATTAAGGGTCACAAACATTGATTAGGTTTTGTTAACATGTGTATACTAATTATCCTGATTTGATCACCACATATTGTACACAGGTATATTCAAATCTGTACCCCTCAAATATGTATAATCAATTATGTTTTAATGAAAAAACTGTCAAAACTATTAACTCAAAATGAATCATAGACCTAACTGTAAAACTTAAAACTATAAAACTTCTAGAAGAAAACATAGGAGAAAATCTTTGTGACATTGGGTTAGGTCACAAAGGGTGAAGGGTGAAGATTTCTTAAATAGGACACACAAAAGATGAACCATAAAAGAAAAAAATGTTAAATTATACTTCATCAAAATTAAAACGTATGTTCTTCAAAAGATACTGTTAAGGAAATGAAAAGAGAAGACACAGTTTGGGAGAACATATTTGCAAAACTCATACCCAATAAAGGACTAGTATCCAGATGCTAGCTATGTGAACACAGAACTGGATAAAGAATGCTCACAATTCAATACTAGAAAAGCAGATCACCCAATTAAAAAAAATGGGCAAAAGACTTGAATAGACACTTCACCAAAGAAAATATATGTATAGAAAATAAGTGCATGAAAAGATGCTCAGCATCAGTAGTTATTGAAGAAACACAAATTAAAATCACAAAACCACCATCAGATACCACTCCATATCTGTTAAAATGGCTAACCACCCCCTCCCCTTGATCTGACAGTGCCAACATGGGCAATGATGTGGAGCCGGGGCTCTCATACACTGCTCTTGGGAATGCAAAGTGGCACAATCACTTTGGAAAATAGTTTTGCAGTTTCTGATAAAGTTAAATATATTTATTTTATAACCCCACAATCCTACTCCTAGGGATTTACTCAAGAGAAATTGAGACCATACACCCATGCAAAAACCTGTATGCAAGGTTTATAGAGGCTTTATGCATCACCCCAAACTGGAAATAACCCAAATGTCTGTTATGGAAACAGATAGAAACAGATCAGTGGTTGCAAGGGGCTGTGTGTGGGGCAGGAGACTGATGATAAAGGGGAGTGAGGGAACTTTCTGAGGTTATGGACACCTTCTATATCTTGATCATCGTGGTGGTTACAAGACTGTGTGCATTTGCCAGAATTCATAGAACTATACACTGGAATTGCAGTTTTTGTAGGTCAAAAACTGTCCAATAGCTGTGATTTTCAAGTGGTCTAATCTGTAACATGATATAATCACACCTGGGTGATATAGTGGTCAGGCTTAAGTGGTCAGTGCACTAAAGTCAAGTCAGTGCACTGACTATAGGTGGAAGTGCTGTGTGGTTCCCACCATAAGAAGGACAGCACACTAGTGGGCCAGTCCAGCTGGAAGAGAATTCTCTTGTTTATTACAGGGAGAGGGAAATACTGCCTAGGGTTCCACTTCACCCTGAACTGAACCTGCTCACACAAACGCATCTTCCAGTCCTTTCTCATAATCCAGGGTCCACTCCTGGGGGTGACCAGCCTCATCGCAGCTGAGGCATGAATGTATTCTGGGTTACAAGCTACACATCTCAATGCCCTTTTGTCCACCTGCCACTTTGGCTGCCAGTGGCATCACATAGACGCTTCCTCTGAGCTGACAAGAAAAACACCAATAATTCTGTCAGGCTGAAGTTTCTCTTGCAGCAAATCGTTGAATGGTCATTTCAAAGGGGCAAAGAATAGAAGCCATCCTTAAAGCTCTCCTGACAAGAAATTTAAGAACACCGAAAGGTATTATTGGCTGTACTATTATTGCACGTACATTGAATGACAGGCTTTACAAGGCTGGTGATAAAATCGTCAATATCTTCCTGCTTCACCTCCTAGTGGATTTCATTCTTCCCTTGCAGGCAAAGTCCCTGTCAAGAACTGTTTCCTTTCCAGAGGGTAGGCAGCTGCAGGGAGTACACCTTTGTCTTCAGAAAAATAGGTCTACTTTCAAGCTGCTTTCTTCAACACTGATAAAGAAAAAAAAAATGCAAAACTGCTTTTATCTCTCTTGAAGGCCTTCTGCTTCAACCTCAAGTTAGCTAGATTTGCTGTGCTCTCTGACTTCACCAAACTAGCCTGGTTCCTGAAGAGTTCCTAATAGAAACTTGGTATAAAGCAAAGAACAGACGTGACCTGAAAAGTTCTCCCTGTCTTTAAGGTGTCTTTCTTTCCAGACTTATGAAAGTGCCTGAAAGGTGCGGTCTCAGGAAGTAGAAAAGAAACCCCTGTTTTGGGAGGACATCTATTCTATCATATTTTAGGGAAGAATTGAGAAATGGAAGGCATTTGCTCATTGCTTTTCCATTTCACAGCTTCCATTAATTTTCTGTGAGGAACCTAGGACTGGAACGGATATCCTACAGTTCTTACTCCACCAACCTGAAAAGTTTCTTGAGATTCTGAGGTTTATTTATCTCTATATTCCCAGCACATAGTACTTGGAATGCAGAAGGGAGAGGGAAGGAGATTACTTTTTATTGAGCATCCACTATATACTTGGCCCTATGGGAGATGCTTTATCTGCACGCACTTGTGTCTATAAATATGTGTACTGGTTAGCTGTTGCAAGAATAATGCTGTGTAACAAACTACCCCAAACTCAGTAGGTTAAAAAAGCCTCAATCATTTATTATCATTCACACTGTCTAGGGTTTGGCTGACTTAAGTTAAGCTGGGCTGGGCTTGGTTGGATGGTTCTTCTCATTGTGGGTCTGTGAGTTAGCTGTGATAGCTCTGTTTCAAGCAGTGGTTGTTGGAGTAGCTCTGCTCCATGTGACCCTCATCCTTCTCCTGGGATGAGTTGTCTGGCTAATGTGTGCTTTCTTTTGTCTATAGCAGAGGCAGAGAGAACAGATGGAAACACGAAAAGTCTTATGGCCTATGCTAGGAATTGATACATTGTCATGTCATGTCCACTTCATTTAATCGGTCAAAGCAAGTTACATGTCCAAACCTGAGGTCAAGGGGTTGGGAAATATATGGTAGGTATAGCTTCAAAGTCACATGCCAAAGCATGAGGGAGAAATGAATAAGGCCAGTAATGCAATCTATAACAATATGTTTAATTATGACAACTCTATGTGCTAGAGATTGTATTATTCCCCATTTTACTGAAGAGAAGACTGAGGTCAACAGAGATCAGAGCCTGTTTGAAGGAGGTTTCAAAGTCTGTTCTCTTTGTAGCATATCATGCTTTCTCTCCATGGAGTTTCCTGGCACTCAATAAACACATATCGTATATAGGTTAATGAATAAAAAGCCACAAGACCAGCTGAAAGTTAAAAAAAATCAACCAAGGATCTCTTTTACCAAATTAAATTCCAATTTGTCTGAGGTTTTCCTTGTGTAGTTATTCTGGTTCTGTGTCATCCCCATATCCTGGTATTGTTAAGAGTTTAACCATCTGGTCTGTGTTAGATCCTTGGTCATGGCCTGCTCCGTCTGGAGGAATCAGATAAGAAGGCATACAGACCAGGCGCCTCCAGTGCAGGAGGGGGCCCCACCCACTCCTTCTGCCAAAATTAACCTCTGATTTCTGGAGGACTCAGGTACGGCAATCTCAAGCCTGCTCTGGATGGACTTCTTAATCAAAATTGATTATGCCAACATAGAGAAATGTGTCCTATGTTAGCTGCCAAATTCCCAAATTATTTTGCTGACCTAGGATCGTCACATAAGTGGTCAGACTTACTCAGTGTCTGTCAACACTGACTCATTTAGTGGGTGGACAGATGGTGAAGTGTGAATGGAGAGGTTTAGACATCTGGTGGCCTCAGGCTGTGGTCCTCACTAAAAAGCTTGTCAGGGTCTGAGGAGGAGATTTCAGTGAGAAGCGGAGCCAGCTGGCCGGAGCAGTGCTGGTGATTCAGGAAGCGACATTCTCCTCTCTGAGTCAGTGAGTAGCTCTGTTAGGTGACCTGCAGGAGACTAGGTTTTGCCAGATGCAGACATTGTGTTTTCCCTGTCAGTGCAGTTGTTTCTCTGCCTAAATGGGGTCACCAGAAGGCTCCTCTTAGCATAGATGCCCACAGAAAAGTAAACTGAGGCCAACGGTCCATGTGGCAATCCTTACAGTTCAAATCTCAGCTTCACCCATGGGATAGTAGCATCTGGAAATCGGGGGATGGTAGTACCTTGCAGGGGGCACTGTTTGTCTGGGGACTTCTAGCATATGCCACTACAGACGTTGTCAACACACTAACAGTCCCCTCTGACACCCTGATTAGATCCCTGGCAAATCTTCATGTGCTGCCTCTCCTCTCCCTCCCTGAATTCCTGTGTGCTTAGTTCCCTGCAGTATTTCTGAGGCTGCCACCTTTCTCGTGTGCAATGGCGGGGGGTGACCTCATCGTTTGGAGATGAGTAAAGTGCCTGTTTTGGGGAATGAAATGTGGTTTTGGAAAAATTTCTGAGCAACTTTAAAAATGTTGGTGGATGAACGGGGCTATTGAAACGTCAGTCATCTTTATATACTTATTCTTCATGGCTGCTTGTGTAATCCCTCAGAAGCTGAGGATGAAATTGGGTTCTTAGTGATCTCCCTTTTCATTCTGGATGATTCCTGTAGGATTATTCGCAAGTACTCTAACCTTTGTCAGAGTTCACAGTGACATCCTCCTGAGGGAGGACAAACATGTTTTTATTCCATATGCAGTATATTGCCTTTTAAAAGCTGGTGTGTTGGAATGAAGGAAGAAAATGAGGAAGGAAGGAGGGAAGTAAGAAAGAAAACAGCATTTTTTGAGCACGGACTCAGCGTTCAACACTTTTATATCTATTATCCCATTTTATCTTTCCGAAAAATCTTTAAGGTGGGTGGTTTGATCCTCATTTTACAGATAAGGAAACCGGGACTTAGAGAGGTTACATTAATTGGGCTGGGCAATAATCTGGTCAATATCAAGAGTATGGATTCAAATCCAAGTCTTTCTAAATCCAAACCTGGTCTATGTTTCTCCTGCCTATAAAGCATCTTTCCTCCTTACCAGCTTCCCTGGACAGTATTTTTCTCCCCTCAGTCATTGAAATAACCATGGCATAGCTGCACCATTTTTGGGGACTAATGGCCATGACTTTCTCTCCATCCCAACTATGCTTTTTAATATTCAGCTCCCCAGATTTCCCCTGGAGTTAGGTTCTGGCTTTTGAGTACAGGAAAAATCATTATTTCTCACTGCAGGTGGCCAAGGGATGCTGTTAACGAGTGTCTTTCCAGCTCCCAAGATTGTTCCTTCTGCTGCTCCCTGCCCTTTATTAGCAAAACCAAAGTGATACTGTACAGCTCATTGGCTGTAATGGGGCTACACACTGCAGTTTAACCAACAGAGCAGAGCACTTGACCTTGGAGGGCTTTCTATCTGGGCAGCATGGATCCTGAACCATAGGCCACACGTATACAGATGACCAAATCAAAGACCACACAAACACACTTGGTAAATAAAATATTTACACTGTGTTCAGGCAAAGAAGTGAACAGTATGGAGTTTATTCTGGAAATAAAGTCCCAAAGCTGGCCATTCATCCAGCCCTTTCTTACAGGGAAGTATAGCGAGATAAAATGTGATCATTTCATTAGAAAGCACATATTTAATTGCCTTTGCAAACTGGCCCTCAATCTGGCTTATCTGTCTACATATTTCATGTCTTACACCTGTTCCTACCTGTTCTCTTATTCCAGCTTTATCCATAGTAAGTATGCCCAGAGGTCTGATTCCTATTTTTTTAAGTTGACACCTAAAATTTTGTATTGTAAGTTAAATAGTTGCAAAGCATGTAATTTCAGGCACATTACAAATATTCACAATTTAAAATAAAACTATTATATCACTCTTTTCAGTGTAACTAATGGAATCTAAATATCCTAACACTTTAATGCTGCTACAATCTATTTTTAAAATTGTGGTGAAATACACATAACATAAAATTTACCATATTAATCATTTTTAAGTGTGCATTCAGTGGCATTAAGTACATTCATGTTGTGCAACTATCACCACTGACCATCTCCACAACTCTTCTCATCTTGCAAAACTGAAACTTGAAACTCTGGACCCATCTTGAAACTCTGTACCCATTTGAACAATAACTCGCCATTCTTCCTAGAGACCTGATTCCTGAGTGACAAAGTGGCTTGTAATATTTCTAACACTTTTCCTAGTGGGTTACCTTGCGGCTAGTACCACATGGTTTACTGTCTTATGTGGATACCTACTTCTTCCTCCCTCCATGCTAAGACATCAGTGCTTGTCTCTTCCTCTGCATGGCCTATTTTTTTCATCTTCTTTCCACTACTCCTTTCTTATTTCAGTATGTGCTACTGTTTAAATGTATCCCCCTAAGTTCATGTATTGGAAACTTGACCTTCATTGTAACAGTGTTAGGGTGGGAAATCCAATTATGGCATTTGAAAGGTGGAGCCTTTAGAGGTGATTAGATTGTGAGGACTGTGCCCTTGTGCATGGATTTATCCACCCATGGAGTAATGGGCATGGTTCTGATGGCTTTAAAAAGAGAACAAGTGGGAAGGTTAACTCTTTTGCTCATGCAATTCTCACCACGTGATACCCTGAGTTGCTGTAGACAGTCACCCCACCAGGAAGAAAGCCTTCACCAGATGTGTTCCCTGGACCTTGGACTTCTCAGCCTCCAAAACTGTAAGAAATAAATTTTATTCCTTTATCAATTAACTAGTTTCAGGTATTATTTTATAAACAACAGAAAGAGACAAATATAGTGTGAGATCCAAGCTGGGAGAAGGTTGTTCTATAAGCAAGTGGAAGCCATTGAAGGTTTGTGAGCATGGGAATGACTCTATCCATGGGGAAAAGGAGGATCTGCTCGTGATTGGGTGTTGTGGGGTGGATAACAAGGGGCCGAATTGTGGAAATCATTTATGACTCTATTGTAACAGTTGAGGAAAGAATAGTTAAGGTCCTAAGCTAGGATATTTGTGTTGGGAATGGAGAGAAGAGAGTTGCTGTTACAGAGTTCCTCTCCCTGTGGCATTCTCAGCCTTCCCATTAAAGATATCTCCAGATTTTGGCTTTTGTAAAAAGCTGCCAGCTGCCTTGGAAATGATCCAGATAAGAGGTGTATAATTCCAGGCTGTGATTTGGGTAATGGTTAGTCTCAGACATAGGAAGGAGAGAAAATAACCTGAGTTATAAATGAAAGGAGATGTCTCAGAGTTAGATTAGGAAAGTTGGATAAGGAGGGATGATAAAGACTCTGCAAAGGAGTGAATGGGAAGGAGGAGGGGCTGCATACTTTAGTGGAGAAAGAATCCATCCAATCTATCTGTCTGTCTATTTCAGTTGACAAGAGGATTCTTTTTAGGAGAGAAAATATTTTATCTAGGAAAATATCCTGCTTGGTGTAGAAGGTGAGAAGTTGAAGACCTAGTTTAGTGAGAGTCAAGAAACAAATTTCTCTGCATTATATATAAATAGAAATTTGGTGATGGGGTGGAGAAGGGAGGAGCAGAGAGAAGATCAGAGGGAGGAGAGGGTGTCAGAACATTATGGTGGGTTCTGGGACTTTTAAAAAATGGGGATGATGCTTTTCAATTGGAAATGATTTGCATATCTGTGACATAAGCCTTTACCCCAATACCTTCAGGAAAGTCTGCTACCTCCAAAATTCTAATGAGAGATTTTCAAAAAACCAGAAGCTACAAATGTGCTGGACCCCACATGCAGGTTAATGCTGTGGGTCATGTGGATGAGGTTATTCATATGTGGACTTGATTCAGCTGCAGGAACTTGAACCTGGGAGGTACCCTGAAATTATATGCTTTATGGAACACCCAGAAATCTTGGGAGAGGATCCTGGATTTCCACAGGTCAAGAA
Source organism: Cynocephalus volans (assembly GCF_027409185.1). Lineage (NCBI taxonomy): Eukaryota > Metazoa > Chordata > Mammalia > Dermoptera > Cynocephalidae > Cynocephalus > Cynocephalus volans. Next base: position 52,639,906 of record NC_084462.1, read on the forward strand.
ATGAAGTTCTAGTTGGTTATATCTGGGCCTTGAGTGTGTGGAGACCCCAGCTGGTGGCTGGATTACAGATCTCGGCTTTTCTGTTTTCATCTGGGGTGTGGTTTACCTGAATATGGTGCACTAATTTGGAATGGCCATTTCTAAATTCAGTGATCTCTATCCTGCTCAGATTTGAAACTTGGGAATCCCTAGGCTAGAAGGGGAAGCCTGAATTGTGGGTCTGACCGCTGCAGGTATGTCCAGAGGCTGGAGCAGCAGGAGACACTGCTGGCTAGAGCCAAAGTTCTGGATTCTCCTTCCAAACTGCAATCAGAATGCCTTTCTTAAGATTCCTACAAACTACCTCTCTCCAAAATGTGTAAGCTGTATCCAAATCAGTGCTTCCCATACTTCAACGTGCACCAGAGTCATCTGGATGGCTTGTTGAAACCACATGCTGAGCCCCATCCCCAGAGGTCTGGGAATGGGGCCTGACAATTTGCATTTATAACAGCTGATGCTGATGCTGCTGGTCTGGAGCCACACTTAGAAAACCACTGTCCTAGACCAGCATTTCTCAATCTTTAATGTGCATAGGAATCACCTGGGGATCTTGTTAAAATGTAGGTTCTGATTCCGTAGGGCTGGGTGGGGCCTGAGAATCTGCATTTTGACCAACTCCCAGGTGATGCTGATGCTCTTTATAGAATGATCACCCTTGGAGTAGCATTGCCCCAAATCGTGCTGCCTTTAGCTTCCAACTGGCTGAAGGTCAAGTGTCTCTACCTCCCTAGGAATAAGTGCCTCCACCCCAGCTGCTATTCTTAACTGCTCTGCAAGGTCCTGGTCATCTCTTAGTCCATGAGTGTCTGCAATTCCCTGCACAGTGCACCCCATGCCTCGTCACTGCTAGAGGCTGAGCTGCCCCATCAGCTGTAGGAACACCTGTTCATCCCAACAGCAGTGCTATGGCGCTATCAGGACAGCTAAGCCTCATCAGGTTCTGGCTCTTTCTGGCTGCTGACTGTTACACTCCCTCTTGCTCCCCAGGGCCTGCTTTGCCCTCTTGATGCTGGCACTGGCCGCCAGAAGTACCAGCTGTTCCTTTGTCCTTGAAACCAGACCTGTTCTGCTTTCTCCTGGCTTCCCTGCTGTCCCTGGCCACTCCTGAGTGACTCCATACTGCAGAAATGGGCTTGCTGCAACCTGGCAGCTGCTCGGAAGAAAGGGCAGGAGTGACTTGGAGATGGTTCATAATAAGGAAGAAGTGAAAAGATAGGATGGGGAGACAGAAAGAGGAATGGGAGTTAATTTATACCACATAGGTGGTCCATTATTTGCAGGGTTCATGTAAAAAGGAAACCAACCTAACATACAGCTCAAGGGAATTGGGGAAGATTTCTTGCAGGGTGAGATTGTGGAAAGGGAAGTGGGTTGGGGTTCAGGTGACCTGAGTTCAGTCCTTATTCCGATGTAGTCGAGAACTCATGGGCATCGGTATTCTCACTTATAAGAAGAGAGGGTTGGAATAAACCGCCTTTGAAGTACTCCATATCTCAAAAATGCTCTTATTATTAGAGGGATTGTGGAGGAAGGCTGGGAAACCCTTAGCATTTGGAATTAGAAAGGCCTAATTTAAATCCCTGCTTCTCCTACTTGATGGCTGGGAGGCACTGGGAACACTACTTAGCTACTCGGAGTTGCTTCCTCACCAGTGAGGATTAACTGAAATAAATACAAAGAACCTAAAATCGTTGCTGACACGTAGTAGGCACTCAAGAAGCAGAAGCTAATATTATGACAATCATTAAAAATATTAAAAACCTGTTCGTTTGCTCCATGCTCTATTTAGTAGGGTTAGACACAAGTGCTCAAAAGTGTACTTTATATATATATATATATATATATTTTTTTTTTAACTAGGAATCACTCGAATTCTGTGCTGCCCACACCAGCCCCTTAGGTAGTCTGTGTTTGTTCAACTCAGCTGCCAAGAAAATGTGTTCTAAAATCTTGGAACAAGAGGGTAACAACAATCAAAGCAGCATGTTGCCATACTTAGCAGGTTTTAGGGAATCATTTAATACTAAATAGTGGGAAAATTGACTGAAATATAACCAAAGCCAATGGCTCCCAAGGGCCCTGTAAATTGAAGGAAATGTTTAAGAGCAGGGTAGATAGTATAGGACAAAATGATTTTGTATTCTCTCTTGCTCTGAATATTGTTGTCATGGGATACTGAATATAGTGGCTGCTCATTAAATGCTTCTTGATAGAAAGAAGGATGTTCTAGAGATTTAACTATTCCACCCCTTGAAGACCGTAGTGCATCTTGGATGTGATTGGCATGTCCATTGATAGCCTAATGTTTTATTTATTTAGTTCTCATTCGGGGCCTCTAGGAGGCAGGAGTATGGTTGGAAGCAATAGAAATCTAGTCTGGCTAATTTACACGGAAGAGGAGTTTAGTGGGGGGACGTCAGGAGCTTCCAGATGCAAAGGGAAGGCTGAAGAGTCTGGTTAGTGAGCAACAGGACTCCAGGACTTAGGGGACAGGGCACTCTTGCAGGGATGCATCTGTTCTGATGAACCAGAAGAAATAGGCCTTTCCATTCCATCCTCTCAGGCCCAGGTCCCAGATATGATACATCCCTCGGTGACCCTGATAGCAGCTCACAAGAAACATAACAACACACTAGAGGACCATGCCCGGCTGTTACTTTATCCTGCTATTTTGCTTACAAGATGAAACAGTTACAAGGATGTTCATATGATTCATATGTTCAATATTCAGCCTGATGGATGGTGTTGCCTTCAATATTAATCTTTGAATATTGGGTAATTTCCTATCACACCTGGTGTTATTGTTTAGATATTTTGTGCTCGATATGTTTAAGTTCTATAAATAAATGCTTAGTACACTGTGCACCTATATTCTATAGAATAACTCCAGGGGATTACACTGGCCAAAGAACTCCATCCACTCCAGAATTATTCCCATGCTACGCTACACTCATTTTAGAGCACAACTAGGGAATTATAGCACTATCATCCCCCGTGCCTTATTTCCCCAATCACATTCTGAAATGGGCATAATAGCACCTACATGGAGAGTTTATTGCAGTAGATTGTATAGTATACATAGTACCTGACATGTAGTAGGAAAGAATACGAAAGGCAAGGATTATAACTTTTGTTTTTCTGCTATGTCTTTCCCCAGGCCCATGTAACACTCAGTGACTAAGCCTTTGTTGGTTTATATCAAAAATTTGAAGGCAGGAGGAGGGTGGAAGGAGGGAAGGTGCGACCGTATTTCCCAGCCCTTAGATCTATTCTCCGTGGGAAAGAATCTCGTTACAATATTCACTGGAGTACCTCTTAGATCTCTCTTCCATGTTTTGGCTGTCATTAATACTAACAATGCTACTTCAAACTCAGGAGTGATATGCGATTACTATTTTTTTTTATGGTTATGCATTACTTTGTGTGAAAATAATAAAGCAGATGATTATTTTAATAAATCTCTGATAATCTATTTCTTTCCTTGTATCACTCCACTCAAGACACAAAGTCCCAAGAGCTAGAGAGCTACTTTATGTTGCCTGGCCTTGATGAGGAGCCTATCCTGCAGCTGTGCAGGGCATGTCACTCTGGTTTACAGTTCTACCAAGCAAATTGGGGCAAGTTGATTTTCATGAAAGGAAATTGGGTCATGGGCACAGTTGCCAGAGTACAAGGAATAGATGCACTGGCGGGGCGGGGGGCAAAAACCCCAAATCTCTACTACAGGGTTCTCAGTGTATATTCCCATCAAAAATATAAAGCCCAAGAAACAAACCACTTCAAAATAGCAGTTAAGGTTGGGGCGAGTGGGGGAGGGAAGAGTAAGAAGTGGTATAATTTAATGATTTTGTCAAATCCTAAAAGTACTTTTTTTTTTTTTGTAACTAACAATTCCTAGTGGGGGAACAGAAGGAAATTGTTTATATGTGTGTGTGAGGTGTGTTAACACACACACACACACACACATAATTAGGTTTAGAGTAGAATAGTTTGTATGGACACGATTTATTCAAGATACCCATTACTACGGGTCATGAATCTCTTGGCATAGCCTATGTGAAGCTCTTATCCTCCTGCCCAGCTCCCTTCCACTGGCTGTCTGAGTCAGCCAGCCTACCTTCTAATCTATTATATAACAGTCCCAGTGCTGGGTTCTAACACCTAGACAGAGTCCAGGGACGGTCCTTGTCCTCAGGGAGGTAGAGAGACTGACGTGTAAGTGGATAAATCCTATTTGGCCTGTGACCTGGGATTTGTGGGGGCAGCCTATGTCAGAACACTGCAAGCTGCTGGCTCCAGGTCTGTGCCTGCAGCATTTCATGCATTCCATCCTGCAGGAGTCCTGTGGCTTTTCTCATGTCCTGCAGTTCATTTCTCTCCTTTGTAATCCTGTGTGTCACTTGCAGAAACCTGGTGCCAACTGGCTGGGTGCATTTCAGTGCCACAAGGTTGCTATGGACAGTGGAGAAAGTCTGCTCGGTCCCTCAGGTGCCTGTCTGCTGTCCAGCACCTTCCTGAGAGGGAGCAGGTCTGCCAGGAGCAAGGTCCTCAGTCCCATGCCCTCTCTCCACCTGCAAGTCCCCTTTGCAAGAGGACTCCAGAAGGCTGGCTTCTCACCCAGCTTCTCCGGAAAGCTCTCCCTTTTGTCTAGGGGTGGGCATTTTCTCTGGTAATTAAGCACTCCTTGGTATCCATCAATGGATCTGACACCTGCCTTGGAAGCTCCATGGGGCAGCCAGATCACCAGGCTGTATAAAAGGGCAAGCATTATTCATGCCTGCCTCTTTCCATCTGCCCTTCTTGGAGGGAGGCCAACCAGAGGAATGTGGAAGGGATTTTATTTAATTTCATTTTTATTTGTTCTCAAGTCTCCAGAGCAGTAGAATTAGGCTCAGGAAGATAACATGACTCACTAACTCTGAAAAAACTGGGAAAGTATCTTCTAAAACTCTGCTTTGAACTTGTCACCCTTCTGATTGAAAGCCTTCACTCTCCCTTTGCCCTGGGAGGCAATTCACCCCCTTGCTCGTGGTTTAAGACCCTACCTTTCAGCCCTCCCTCCTGTAGTTCCTCCCTTCCCCTTCTCTGTTTTAGCCACGTTGGGCAACTCTCCATTCCCCAAACAACACCCTCTTGCTGTGCCAACCCTCACCTAGAATGCCTCCCCTCCCAGTCCCACCTCTTCAAATGCTACTCAGTTTTCAGACATCACTTCCTTTGGGAGGTCTTCCCAGTCTCTCCTGTTGGAGAGCATCTTTCCCTCCTTTCACCCCTCAGAGCATTTGTGGTTGGCTATCTCTTTCTTTTCTCTCTTGCATTCAGGATAACTTGTGTATTTTTCTCATGACATCCTATTTCTTATTTGGTGACTGGTCACTCGAGATGAAAATATCTGGGAGACACTCAGAACTCCCCTTTGTGTTACCTCACACATCCAATCAATTGGCAATTCTGCTGATTTTACCTGCTACGTAATTCTGGGCTCCATCTCCTTTTCTCTCTTATAAGTATCCACTCAGTGGTTGGACCCTAGTCACTGCCCTCAGAGGTCACTGCAACTGGGTTCCTCACTGTGGTCTGCTGGGCCCAAACCATCATCCTCACAGGAATGGCGGTTTTGTGTTTTTCTCCCCCATTAGTTCAGGAACGTTCTCAGCAGCAACCATATTGTGGTTCCTAGGGCCTAGTGCCTAATAGGTGCTTAATAAACATTGAGAAAATGAAGGATGAACAAGTTATGTCACTGCGGGTGGGGGCACCAAGCACCTTGGTTGGGAGGATGTGACATAATCCCTGACTCACAGAAACATCCTGCCCCTGGCTAAGACACCTCCCCTCTCTGACCCACTTTATGCTTCTGCAAAGTGGCAAGGATGGTTTTATTTCTAAGGTCCAGTAATGAATCCATTTTCCCCTGAATTCATTTGCTTCGTCTCACAGTTAAGCAAACTTCTTAAATTGTCATGATTTGGAAGGTACTTTGTAAGAGATAACTCTTCTCTCATTAAAAAATGTTTTTATTTTTATATTAGCTTATTCCTTCTTTTGAAGTGGACATGGGCTGTTGCTGATGGGGCAGAATACAACTGAAAAGCTTTCTAATCCAGTGTTTGACCCTCATCACCTGGTTGGGTCTCTTGTCCACCTAAATCATCAGACTCCATGGCCTGGGGCTCGTAGATCAGAGACAAGTTAAAGAGTGTCTGGGAAATCCGCTCAGATATAAAAATCAATAGGTGGAAAACAAGCGGGACTGATTTCAATCTACAAGTTATATAATTCAGGGGATGGGTACACATAGGTGGCTTTCTCCATGAAAGACTGTGGAAGGTAGAAATCTGAAGTGTTGATTCAACAGTTGAGGGGAACTACAATAATGATTATGCCAGGAATTTCTCTTTGTGTAATGGTTGGGGAAATGTGCTCAGACAACAGGGGCAGTAGCCATATACTTTTTTTTCCCCTAAGACCTTTCCTGAATTCAAATATTCTGTCCTCCTTTTTCCAGAAGTATATTCATGCTGGTCAGTTCAATTGGGAAAATATGGTCATTCCATCAAAAGGTCTTAGAAGGTTTTAATCAATTTATGCTAGGTTTATCCTGCCCATAAGAATAAAGTAAATCTAATATTAACAATGGCAAGGACTTCTTAAATTCCTCTGGTTGTATATTTCCAACTTCCTTGTAGAATGTCTCTCCTGGAAGCTCATCAAATTCCAAGCCTCAAAGCTACGATTTTCCTGGGAAACGGAATCCTCTTACTTGAGATCCCATTTCTTTAAGCGGTGCTTGTCACTGAGACTGGTTCTTGCTGAGACTTGGCTTGCTGGTCCAGTCTGACAGTAGATGGGATGTGTTTGGACAAGGGGAATTGAGCTATGCATCATTTACCTAGTTACTTCTGTCAGGGAAGTAAAGTGAAAATAGAGCTATTGGGGACAGAATAACACGGCAGACAGGGGGCCACATGGGACGCTGTTACAGGGAAGAGCATGAGCATAATATGTGGGGGTGGCCTGGCCCTTGGGAAAGAGAGGAGCGGCTGCAGTCTCGTGTCTATTCTTCCGTGAGCGTTGGCGCGTAGCTTCTCTCGTCTTCATTGTCTGCAGTCATTTTGTAGCCTGAGGTTTTCTGGCCCAGTGTCTTTTTTTTTTTTTACCATTCACTATCTCTCCTTGCCATTTTATTAATGACTGTCGTGCGAGATGTTGAATAATCAATATGACACATCATAAAGATTTTCCTCCATACAATCCCTGTCCAAGGTGGAGTATGTGGAGCAGTGGAGGGTCCGTCGGTCAAATGAATGGACTGGAGAAAATCAGTGATTTTGATGAGGAAGGTGGATCCACGGGGCCCAAAATGTTGGGGTGGGCTGGGAAGGATGGTCCCAGGGCTCTGTCTCTCAGTAGGTGCGAGGTCAGAAGATGATGGAAGCTGGGAAGTCTCCAGGGGAGACCTCTGCCCCTTTGTGGTCAGGAGGTCAGAGCACGGCTACTAGAGAGTTAAGGAGCCCCACGTGGACCAGTCTAGTGGGCTGCCCAGAGACATGGTGCCTTGACATCATGAAGTGGGCCTCTCACAAGTAATGTGTTATAACAACAGTGAAAGAATCAATGCTTGTGACTTTTTCAATAAAATGAAGTAGATTCAAGATGGTTTCTCTATGAAAATGTATTCACTTGTGCTCTGAGGTGCTTTCCTGAGTAGGAGAAAAAGAATCTGGGTTACAGATAGCACACCAGGAATTATGGGGGTGATCTTACATACGCCACCTCCCACGGTGAAAAACTTCCTGTGAGTAGCTGCAGCAATTCAATATTGTAAAGCATGTGCTTCCACAAAAAAAGTCATAGGCTCATCAACTTTTGAAGAGCATGTTGTGCATGTAAGTGACAAATGTCAGAGGTACTGAGGAAGAGAAAAAGGCCAAGAACTGCTGATTTAGCATCCTGATGTGTGTCCGTGGAGGCAGACTTGGAGGCGGTGGGGAGCAGGGGCCTCCACTCCTGATGGTCAGGACTGTGAAGTTCAACATTTGGGTCACAGGCCAGCTGGGAAGGGTGACAGCCGCACCATGGCATCTCTCTTCCAGAACACCAGCCTCTCATCCCTTTAACTCTTTTTCGCTCTAGACATCCCTAGTCTTTCAGATCCATTGTGTGTTCCTTCAGTACGGTCTACTGTTTTTTCTTTGCTCTTTTCTCCTAAGCCTTCCGGTCAAGGCCAAGTCTGGAGCCGGGCCACTCCTTCCTTGCCATAGTCTGCCTCCAGGCAACCTCTCCCAACCCCTTTCTTTCTTTTTTTAAATTTTATTTTATTTTGTCAATATACAATGTGGATGATTATGGTAGCCCATTATCGAAACCTCCCTCCCTCCTCACCCTCCCCCCTCCCTCACAACAACCTCATATCTGTTCGCTTGTCGTATCAACTTTAAGGGATTGTAATTGTTCTGTCTTCTTCCCTCCCCCCAGTTTATTTGTGTATTTATTTATTTATTTTTAGCTCCCACCAATAAGTGAGAACATGTGATATTTCTCTTTCTGTGCCTGACTCGTTTCACTTAATATAATTCTCTCTAGGTCCATCCATGTTGTTGCAAATGGCAGTATTTCATTCTTTTTTATGGCAGAGTAGTATTCCATTGTGTAGATATACCACATTTTCCATATCCACTCATCTGATGATGGACATTTGGGCTGGTTCCAATTCTTAGCTATTGTAAATAGTGTGGCAATGAACATTGGAGAACAGGTATACCTTCGACTTGATGATTTCCATTCCTCTGGCTATATTCCCAGCAGTGGGATAGCTGGGTCATATGGTAGATCTATCTGCAATTGTTTGAGGAACCTTCATACCATTTTCCATAGAGGCTGCACCATTTTGCAGTCCCACCAACAATGTATGAGAGTTCCTTTTCTGCCCTCTGCCCTGCTTAAATCTGCTAAATCTTCCTAAACCATCACTTGCATCCTGATGCTTCCTTCGTTGGAAAACGTCAACAGTGCATGGGAGGTGGAGAGAATGCCCAGCAGGCACAGACCCGTTTCTCACCACTTTGCCTTGATCTCCCAGTGCTCTTGAGTTAGTTGCTTACTATTTTGATGCCCTGGCTTCCTCCTCGGTGATATGACATGATGCAACTAGCAGAATGCTAAGAGCTATGATTCTTCTGTTTAAGTGTTCTCCAAATCTGCCCTGCTTATCACTTGAACACGATATTGATTGCTGTTTGTGATAAACCTGCACGTGCTCGTCAGAGAAATCTTGAACATACAAACAAGCACAAGGGAAAAAATGAAAGTAATTTTAGTGAGAAAGGGAACTCTTGCTCTTTAATGAAGTCAGGACAGCATCTCTGTGTGTGTTCCTTCTACATTTAACTCTTGCTCCAGCCCATCCTTTGTCCCCTCTGTCCCTTCCTCTCCCCATGCCTCTTGCAGGATGGCTGACATGGAATGCTGAGTAATAATAAAACGCTGGTCAGGAAAGCCAGCATTAGAATCGTGGTGCCCAATTTCATCACAGCCTAGCTGACCCCTGAAGACTTAATATTTCTCGGTCTCTTTTATTCATTCGTAGAATGGAGATAATAATGGCTTTCCCAAAGCCTTGTGAAGAATTTGGCTTGTGGCTACTTGGCACATAGTGGTAACTTAATAAATGTTATATTTGAGTAATGTCTGTCTCAAACTTTCCCTTCTTCATGAAACTATTTCCAATTGGGTCCACACTGACCTTCTAATGACCTTATAGGACTACATGGGTGACATTTGGTTTCTACCTAATCATGGGTCCTTTTTCCTGGCCAGCTGGATGTGAACACATTCATTGGTGGGTACAGCTTCTATTTTCTTGTCTTCTCCACAGTACCCAGACAAAATGCTTGCATGATAATATTTTTGGAGCAATTAAATGTCAACATTAATTAGATGATATCACAGCATTTCTCCTAGAGATCAGCAAAAGCTTGGTAACACTGTTCTTCCCAGGCCATACCTCTGTGCCTGCCACAGCACAGGCACTTCTGGTTAGACATTCTCTGCCCACCAATGAGTCCTGAGATTTGGGATTGGTGAGATGTCAGGCTTCCTGCCTGCAGAGTCACCCCAAGCTCTCTCCCCCTCTGGGCCAAGTGATGCCTGCATCCTTCCTACTCCTGATGAGTTTGGGAATGGCCATTCAGAAGCTGAGGACTGCAGAAGTGGCCCTGAGAGAAGCCTGAAGGGGAACTGACTTTGCAGTGTTGTCGGTTTGTTTATTTGTTGTCCGTCTGTTGGGGCAGTGTGGGGACTCAACAGTGGGTACTTCTATTCATGGTCCCCAGCTCTCTGCAGCACACTGTGGGGAGACCTGTTCCCATGGGCTTTTACAGTTGGAGAAAGACTTCAAAAACACATGTAAGAGGAAAGGTTCTACTTGGCATCACTGCCATGGTAAAAATGATAGCTTATAGTATTTGTAAGGACAGTATCTACTTCAGAAGTGGTGCAGGAAGAAAGCATTCTCTAAGCCCCTTCCAGTGTGGGAAAATAATTTTGAATGTTCTCACCACCAGGAAATGATAAATGCTTGAGGTGATGGGTTTACTCGTTATCCAGATTTGACCATTGCACAATGTATACATGTACCACATTTACCCCATAAATATGTACAATTATTATGTATCAATTAAAAATAAAATAAAACTTAAAAAAAAAAAAAGACTAGGGAAGAGGCCAGACCAGGAATAGCTGCCTGAGCTCCCTCTAATGAACTCTGCCAGCCACAGGTTCTCAACCTGAAGTGAGGGTGGACAGGTGAGTGCTCAGGTGTGTGAGCTGAAACACGAGGGGAGGCTCTGGACCTGCATTCTGTAGCACCTGCCTATGCACACTCTTACTTTGCATTAGATAAACTTCCTGTTGGCCATCCACATAAGGATCAAAATCTCACCTTGGGTGTCCCCTATGTGATGTGCATTCAGGTGTCTGGGTAGAAGCTGACCCCAGGCTTATCTGTGCAGAAGGCTGCCCGCAACTCGGATCTGGCTGTCTGACTGCACAGTTCTGTTCTGCTCCACCCAGGGATGTGCTGTGCACATGCCATGGGGAAGTGTCAGCTGCCACAGCATTTCATTTCATGTCATCAGATGGGCTCTATTTTCAGGGCCCGACCATCGCCCCATCTTGCAATGTGGAACCTGGAGTTCTCTAAATGCCCGATTGCAGCTGTCACTGAGGTATTTTCAATCCTGCTCAACATGTACCCAAAATTCAGGGAGAGAAGTTAAACAGAAACATTTGGAGAGCAACCAGAATACAAATGAAGTCATTAACATTTGAGGTGGGGGCGGCAAGATCTTTGCTCAGGATCTGAGCAGAACAGAACTAGGGGACACAAATGGACCATTTGGTCTCTCAGAGACTCCTGCGGCTTTGTGATTTTTCTAAGTCTAATTCAGAATGATAATGGGGCGGGGCAGACAGTGGGGGTAAAGTTTTGCTCCTGTTTATTAGAAACAATAAAAATTCAGAATTATGTAAGTGAAAGGAACACTCTCAGATCACAGTGGCCTCCTTCTGTCAGGCTTTCTGGGAAAGGAGGAATGCAGAAGGTGGGAGGCTGAATAAGGGCTGGGGTTGGAGGTGCCAGGCTGGCCCTGTGTGTGGGCAAACCGGAGCTTGACCCAGGACAGTGGTCTCCAACAGATGTGAGCTCTAGAGCATTGACACTATTTCTAGACCTATCCACTGAAAAGTCTGAGGCCACTTGCCTACCTACTGTACCATGAAGCTTGAGTATTCCAGGGAAAGTCATTAGAGCTGGCTCCTGGCCACTGCATTAGCTCAGTGCTGTCGGGAGGACCACCATTCACCTTTGTCCTTAACCTCCCAGTTCCCCTAGGTGCCACTTTCAAGTTTTTAATGATCTTGTTATATATGACATTCATTCCTTTTTAAATTTTTTTTCCCTTTCCTTATCTCAATCATTGGGTTCCTTGCCTATAGACAGTGGCCATGGGGTGCATGCTCGTACCTGTTGCTTGAATATACTACTTTCATATACTTGATGAGGGCTGGGAGGGGCCGATCTCATTCCCATGTTATTTTGCAGCAGTGGTATTAGTGTTACCCAATAAAGGAATCCTAGAGAGATCAAGGGGAGCTTATAAAAGGCCACCCCTGAAGATTCTGCTATGCCCTGCCGAGCAAAGCATTCCCCCCACTCTTGAGTCACAGTGCTGCAGTGAGTCCTGTCACTCACAGATGAGCTGAATAACACAGTTGAGAAATAGTGTCATGTTGTTTAGCCAACTCTGGGGCTAACTGGCGGTGGGGCCATCCATGGGTCACTCCAGGATTCTCTAGGGCATCCTGCCATTGTACACACACTTCACCATGTTTTAGAAGTACAAGAGGGAATGGACAGGTCTCCAGCTTCCAAGTGAATGTGCATAGCCTAGCAAGGATTTCTATCAGGATGTAGTTTTGCTTCATGAATACTAAGGAAGGCTCGAACTCAGGACATGGGTGTCTTGAACTTCCTGCCTCTCAAATTATTTAACGTTATTTCCCTTGTCTTGTGCATTTTTGTTTGATCCCTATAATATGGGGGCAGGTATGATTTTGTGTAGCCTCTGTAAATGTGTGACAAGTAGTCCTATTTTCTATATGGGGAAATGGAGATGCTCAGCAGAGAAGTGACTCTCCCAAGTCACACAGCTCATCGCTGGCAGAGTCGGGGGCACAAGCTCCTATCTCCTGATTTCCAGGTACATACTGTTTTTTGCTAGACCCAAACTATTAAAGAACCAAGGCTCTTTATTTGGAAGTAATGAGGGATTCCAAAATAGCTGTAGCAGTGCTTAACAAATTTGAAAGAGCAAAGGAACTGAAGCTAGAGAAGACTAAGACAGGTAACCTGTTTCATTGTATCAGTTCCCATTCACTTTGCTAATAATAATTGAGGCTGCATTTATAAGTTGCTATATATTGATTAAAAATACCTGAGATTTGATACAAGGTTGAAAGGAAACATTGAATTGTCTTGCAAACTGTGTTAGCCTCAAATGAGGATCTCATCTTGACCATTTTTTTGCAAAACTGATTAAATGAAAAGAAATGCATTCATGTGTCAAAGGCTATGTTAGGAATGTTTGCTAATGAGCTTGACCTCTCAGAGCTGCCTGGCTGGGTGCACAGTAGGTGCTCAGTAAGTGCTGATGGATGGTGGGATTAATCGAGATTTCGGTTAGCCTTCCATCCCAGGGAGCGTGTGTTAGCTAAAATGACGTTCTGAAAATGAATCAGCATATAAATTTGAAGACACACTTGGGAAAATTTCAAACTTACAAAAGGTAAAAAGAATGCTATAGTAAACCCTAGGTACCGTACCCTAGCTTCAGTACTTATCAATATTTTGCTCTTTTTGTTTATCTATTTCCCTTACACACACACACAGACACACACACCCTTCCTTTATTTGGCTGAAGTATTATAAAGGAAATTCTAAACATCATATTATTCACCTGTGAATACATCTGTATGTGCCTCCAATAGATAAAGATGAAAAGGAATAACCACAATATCTTTGTAACACAATTAACCATCATTCCTTAATGTCATAGAACGCCTCCATGTTTAGTTTCATGATTGTCTCAAAATGGTGTTCTTTTGGTTAGATTTTTCAAACCAGATTTCAGACATGCTCACCACACTGCATTTGGTTGATACATCTCTTATATCTCTTTCAATCTGTGATCATGTCTTCTCCCCTCTATAAAAACAGAGCTAGGGAGAGAGGCTTGATTAGACTCCAGTACTGCTTTTTGTTTGTTTTAAATACTTCATAAATGAAATTATGCACTATCTTTAACCTACAACATTTGGAAAAAAATCTGTCTCATATATACCCATTTTCTAGGCCTTAATTCTTGGACAACACTGATAACATGAGGAACAATTTTGAGGTAATTACTTGAGACACAGTCCTCTATCACATATCCGAGGTCAGACCCCTGGGAATCGCTGTTGTTGACTAATGAGGGAAGACCACCTTGTACCAGAAAAAACTGCCAAAAATCTCTCATGACGGATTTTAGGCCGGAGAGGAGGCCCCAATTCAGGGCCTGTTTTCTCTTGTTTTACACATAAGTCTAAGAAACTTCATTTTATTTTGACAACTCACAGAAAATATGAAAAAAAAAAATTAGAAGGAACAGGAAGTCTAAAAATATGAAAAGAGTTGGATGACAGCTACATGATTAGGCAGAAAACAGAAGAAATTAAGAAGCAAAAACAAGAAATAGAGAAGGCACGGAATCCAGATTGATATAGAGGTCAAGAAATTTACTTTTTTCCTCTTAGTGAATATATCATGCTTGTCTATTAACTTACATTTTCTAATTTAATTATCACAGCAAACTGATGTGGTAGGTGCTATTATGTTCTGTGTTTTACAGATAAGGAAACATTAAGAAATGTTCCCAAAGTCACCCTCCTGGGAAGAAATGCTAAGGGAAGTTGACCTTCTGCTCCGTAATCAATTACCGGGTGTGCACATAGGCATAACTGTGACATTGAGAGAAGAATAATAGAGACCCTGCATCTTTTGATTACATAGGCAAGAAACCAGATGGCCTGTTTTGGACAGACTTACACATGATATGGGTAAATAAAAAGCTTGTAATCAATTTAGGCAGCTTCACGTTTCTAGAAAATTTACGTACATCGAGTTATAGGTTTAAACGTTTGGAAGTTGGTACTCCAAAAAATTTTACAAAGCAGAAACACAGAGATGTTACAGCAGTAAAGTTAATGGATTGATTTATCCTGAAGTATTATCCGGTAGCCCTTCAGGGATACTGTTGTTTCCCATTCCTTCTGTCAGCTTGGACCTTTTCTGTGGTTTTCTAGAATTTTCCGTGAGGCACTTGACTATCATAGCCAGCAAGCTCTATTCAAGAATCTAATGGTCTGTCCTTCCTCCTCTGTAACTGAAGGTTGGATCAGTTAGGACTGGGTTTCCCATCACATCCTATAGGGAACTATGAGTATTAGAGAGATGACCACTGCATTTGTCTCTTCCTTCCCAAAAGAACATGATTGGTTGGTTCCATATCGTGGCTATTGTAAATAGAGCTGCAATAAACATGGGAGTGCAGGTGTCCCTTCATCATGATGATTTCCATTCCTTTGAACTTATACCCAGTAGTGGAATTGCTGGGTCATATAGCAGTTCTATCCGTTGCTGGTTGAGAAACAGATGACTGGATAAGGAAAATGTGGTATATATACACAATGAATACTATTCTGCCATAAAAAAGAATGAAATTCTGCCATCAGCAGCAACATGGATGAGCATGGAGAAAATTATGCTAAATGAAATAAGCCAGGCACAGAAAGAGAAATACCACATGTCCTCACTTTAAGTGGGAGCTATTAAAAAAAAAAAAAAAAAAAGCAAGCAAGCAAGAAACAACAAAATGACAATCACAATAATATACTGAACTTTCAAAACTAGAGAACAGAACTGTGGTTACTAGAGGTGGGTAAAGTGGAGTGGGGGGGTTACAGAGAAATTGACTGAGTCACAAAGAATGATTGATCATGTTTTGTAATGATGAGTATTATTATCTTGATTTGATCATTACGTATTGTACACAGGTATTGATATTCAACTCTGTACACCACAAATATGTATAACCAATTATGTAAAAAAACCAAAACAAAACCAAAGTTCTACAGAAAAAAAAAAGAACATGATTGGAATCTTTAAATTGAATAAATTCTATGTGATGACCGTCTTAAACAATTCTTACTGAGGGTTGGTGATTTGGAGGAGGTAAATCCTTCATCTTCAAAGATGATACCTTGGTGGTCCACCCCACCATCATGTTACCTTTCTGAGACTCAGCCTTCTAGAAGTCTTCTTGAGAGTCAGGAAACACAGAGCTCTAGACAGATGTCACTGCCAGGCACATCCAGCACAGCAATTTGGGGCAATTTAGTAAAAGGGCAACCCACCACAATCCATCTAGTCCTTAGGCTTTCAGTAAATAATTTTTGGTGTTCACAGTGATGGCTCTGAATCAGCAAGCAGCGTTGGATGTACTCTAAATATGAGGACAGGAAAATGTTTAAGATAAAGAAAAAATGTATGATTTAAGGAAATTACCTTCAGCTATCTGGAAAATATAGCAAGCAATGATTCATTTCCTGATGATTCCAGCTAACCAAAGTTTTATTCTATTATGCTTTTGAAAAAAAAAATCATCATTTGTTTGACTGGCAGAGAAAATTCTGGACTTCGGGAACTAGTCTCACCTGACATATTTCTTCTGTGCTTTCAACAATTTTCATAGCATATTGAGTCTTCATTTCATTCTCAGACACATCAGTTAATTAGCTAATCTGGGTTTTGATTCACACGCATTAAACACCATCTTTTTTGAGCACACAAAAACCCCTTATGTGAAATAAATGGCATTATGTCCAAAAGAATGGTGTTAGATTGTCTTTTACTTTGGAAGAAAAGGAGGTAATTAGTTTGATATATATTTTTTCATTCGCAAACATTAATGCCACTTTCACCACTGAAGGAAGGGTGAATGGCTGTGCCCAGTCACTGCTCCTGGTTTTTGTGGCTCTGACATTATATAAAGAAGTTTGGGGAAATGGGATGGAATAAAAGGGCCCCAGTTGAATATGAGGATAAGTAGTGTTCTTAATACTTCAACAAAATCTAAAAGAGTTTGTAATTCATATAGCTCTTCTGAAAGGCTGCCAAGAGGGATGTTTTCAATAGATTGGCAAAATGAAGAATTAAAGGTAGATTATTTTGAAAAAGATTGGAATTTAATAAAGCATTTGAACAGGTTAAATTTATATCAATAAAATACCAGTTAGAGAATAGAACCATTTAATATCCTTCACGCAGAAGACACGTAACATTTGTAGAAAGGATGAACACAGTGTGGGCCGCTGCTTCAGGCTTCTGTGTTCGTTTTCAAAAGCAGCCTGGGAAATTTCTGCCATTCTTTGGAATTTGAGGCAGGCAAAGCTGCGATCAGATGTGATGGATTGTGCAGCCAATTTGCTTGAAGTTTGTGGTTCATTAATCCAGCTCTTTGAATTTCAAAGAAACGAAGTGATGTCATTTGGAATGTACATCACAGAAAATTAATGGGGTTCCTTGGTCAGAAATGAACACTGAGATAATGCGACAGGGAAAAAAGGGACTGGTTTTACTAAAGGCTGAGGAGTGGAATGCCTGGTTTCCAATGAGAAAGACTGTCTAGCATTCAGAGCCTGCCCAGCCCCCCACATGGCTCTGAGGGAACCGTCTTTGTGGGTCAGCCCTGCTCCTTCTGAGAAAACACAAAGTGTTGCTTGTTGAAGTAGTTCCCAAGAATCCAGCAGTATCTGAAGCAGTTAGAAGTTTTTATCTACCTAATTCAATTGAGCAGACCTGCCTTGTTCCTCCTGTCTCCAATCCCCCATCCCCCACCCCATCTGGGTCGTGCCTGCAAGGGCTGGGCTGAGACTGGTGGGAGCCCTGCCCATCAGGGTACTGTGCTGACACTGGAGGCTTCCCACGCCAGACTGGGCTGTGAGGCACGAGGCAGAGTGGCAGACGGGAGACTGAATCACTGCCAAGAGGCTGGCTGGGAAAGTGGGCTCAGAGGAGGTCACGGGAAAGATCCAATGACATAAGTGAATAGCAAGGGAATGGGCATTTAAGGAGCTTCCACTCTGCCAAGCTGGGTGCTAGGTGCTGTCTCAGTTCATTGGATCATTGTAGCAATTGTCTGTGATATCAATAGAAATACAGCGCCTGGTGCAAAGTGGTTACTCAACACATATTTTTTGAATAAAAACAAGACAAAACAAGAAAACAAACCACCACTGTTCAGCAAGATGATAGCATTGTCCTTCCTTTTCAAATGAGGAAACAGATTCAGAGCCTTGCTTAAGACAGTGAGAGAGTTCTGTTCTTTGTACTTTGTAAACTGTCAGAAATGCTCTTCAGATGTTAGCTCTCATCACTGCATCACTGAAAAGATCCATTTCCTCCAAGCCTTTGCCTCTGGGAGTGCTTGAAACATTGTAGCAACTCAATACCTATTTGTTGATTGAATGACTGGTTGACCATAGAGCAAGAGGGGCCGATGGCATCTTAATGGGACTGTCATCTCACAGGAAGAGAAATGATGATTTATACACATGTACACAATCCACTGTGCAGGGTAAGTCTACACTCTGTAAGAAAGCTGAAGTTCGTTGTCTATTAAAAAAAGGTGACACAAGATTTTTGCAGGATTGTTTTCCCCTTGGAAATCTTACTTTGGCTTAGACACCTTGAAAACTCCATTAGGGCTGCAAACATACTAGCATTTTTATTGAGTAACCATATAATCTGAAAGAGTGAAAAATCTTCTGCATGGCAGTGCAGATTGTGGTTCTATTTCATATTAATAGTCAAATCTAATGCGAGTCGTGGTTTTTGTTGCCTATATGTTTATTAACATTTGAGCACAATTTGAACTTGATAGCATGTTTTATTGCTTCCTCTAACAGTAACTACTCTTTCACTTTAAATACATTTATGATATTACACCTATATTTCAAGATACGATAAAAGTAAATTTGCAAAAAATAATTCCAAACAGCTTTATGTATTTCTATCCTTTACTTCCACTTAGGGTCTGATAGTCCTGGAAGTAGCCACTTAAAGTTCGTCAGTAAACTGCAGCTTTTAGAAACCAGGGAGAGAAAACTTTAAAAGAGAACCTCAGGGTCCTGTGGTCATTCTTTCCGGGCTCCATCTTTCTTTAGCTGGGGAAACCCAGATTTTCTCTACTTATGCTGTGGTCCCATTTCCACTGGAATTAGGGTCTTTACTAGTACTGAGAGGATAGAAATTCACCTGTAGGTAGAAAGTCTCCCTATGTTTTTCAAAAATTAAAAAAAACCAAAATTTTTATTATGGAAATTTCCAAACATACAAAATGTAGAGAGAATAGTTTCATGAACCCCTATGTATCCTTACCCAGATCCAATGATTATCATCATTTTACTCATCTTGTTTTATCTCTTCTCCCTCACTTATCTTTCTGGATTATTTTAAAGCACACCCCATATTGTTACAGTGTAAACCTCTCACTGTTAAGGACTTTCTAAAACAGCACATTGCAATCACCATGCCCAAAACAACTAACAGTAGTTCCCTTAATATCATTTAATATGCTGCCCATATTACAATTTCCCTGATTGTTCTAAAGGTGGGTTTGCAGTTGGTTTGTTTGAATTGAGATCCAATTTACCGAATGTTTTTCCTAAAGCACAGATACCTCCTTGGGGCTACCTCAGGGGTCTTTCTGTGTTGTGAGACAGAACTAAAGTAACTAAGATAGATTTGAGCTCTAAGGAATTATGGCTCCATCTGCTAGCTGGGGCTGTGGGGAGGGGAAGTTAACTAGGGATGACTAAATTGGGCTTTTTTGGCTGGATTGGGACAGGCTGCCAGAATGAACCAGTCACAATCCTAAAGGGGCAGAGCAGTCTCATTCCTAATTCTAGAGGTGGTATGCTCAGGGCCATTCTCTGTGGCTGCAGAGACAGCAGTGGAATTCTCTATAGCCTGGTGGGAAATAGCAATAATTCCAGGAGATCCACCCTAGGAAAGCAGCAAAATGTCAGGTTTTGTGGAGTGGGGCGGATGGTGATAGTGCCCCAGTCAATCAGCTGCATCTGTAGGAGGTAGAGTAGCAGGCAAAGAATTAAACAGAAGGAATGGAAGCGACCCAAGCCACAGGGAAGAAAGGGTATATCGCTGGTTCCATAACGCTTTGAAGACACTAAGTATCAAGTATGTTTGGACACAAGATTATCTGGCTCAAAAGGCAGGAGCCCAATAGTGGGATCTGGCCATTGGATCCCAGTTCTGGAAACATGACTTAATTTCAACTCCCACTGGGTGTAGAAGTAGGAAAGAGATAACCCATGCATACACTGCCCAAACTTAGATTGCCCTGGGAACATGTGGGAGCCTTCAGGGGAAGGAGTTCTGATCAACCGCACAGGAGAGGAGCACTCTAGTTGGGTTGATGTAGGTGCTATTTGGTACAGAAATGTGTATTCCAAATGCTGTGTTGCTCATCTGAAAGAATTAGACCTTTTCCCCTCACATATTCCTTAATTGTTTGTATTACTGACAGTATAAATAATATCGCTAAGTATATACTAATAAAAACCAGCATTCGGATAGTATTTCATAGTTCTCAAGATATTTTCACAAACATTTCCTTTATCTTCACAAACACCCTGGCCATTTAAAATTGGCTGATGTTTGCTGAGGTTTTACTATATGCCATAATCTGTGTTTGGTGCTTTTTATACCTCATATAACCCTCGCCACCTATCCCCTTTTAAGGGATTTTGTCTCTAAAATCCCTTACTTGTTGTATCAGGCAGGGACACTCAAAGAATTAGAATAAATATATAATTCTTCTTTTATGCAATTACAGATGCTGGCTCAGTAGGTCTCTACAAAGCTGTCTTTTAGTCTAATTCTAGGGCTTGAAGTCCTCAGGCAGGTGGTCGGAGAGGGAAGATCACAAGAAGGCAGGACCCTCACAAGGACAAACTGAGCCCCATGTCTGTTCTTGTTTCTGACATTGGTGATGAGGGTATCCTGCAGAAGCTGGCGTCTTCCTCACAGAGTTGAACACACACATCCCAGGCCTAAGAGTCAGAGAAATGGAAAGAAAATCCAGGGGGAGAAGAGAGCGACTGCGAGCCCAGCAGCTGCTTCACGCCAATGAGGTGAGTCAGCAGGTCAGAAACAACTCTGTGCTCCAGAACGGCTGCCGTTGTCTCCTTTCTGCCTCCTGACTCTCCCGAGAATCTCCCGTGTAGCCCATCTTAAAAGGAAACATACAAGAAAAGGAATTCTGGGAAACGTACCTCAGCTTAAGCAACCCACACCTTACAAAGCCATCACACCTGTTCTGTTCGAAGAGGTGTGAGAGGTGGGGTGGTTTGGTGTGCAGGTTGTGGGGAGGGGTTTGATTTGCAGCACTCAGAAGATGAGGGGTAAACTAGACATTAGTGATCACACTCAATTTTCCATTACTGCAGTCGAAGCTTCATGTTCTAGGGCTTACTCCACCGACCGCTTGATACATTCAGCTAAATTTTGCGTGAAACGGGCAGCATGTTTAAAAATTGAATAATTAGCAGAGAAACCTGGAGTACTGGCCTGCTGAAGCTGAGGGGTCACTCATTTGTTCAGCAGCTGCTTGTTGGCTCTGTGGATGTTGCTTTGTTCCTTTGGCTCTTTAGGGGATTGTCCCGCATTACATGGGGGAACAGCTGGATCCTTCAGCGTCCCAGTTGTAAGCAGCTGATTGTCACATACCCTTTGTCCCAGCAATCCTGTGCCTGGCAGACTGTTTGCCTCAGCCAGGTGGGTACGTGGCCTGTCCTGGCATCATATGGCTGCTGAAAATGTTTTCCTTAGCAAATTTGGGCTGTGAGCTAAAGAACATAACTGGGCCAACCCGACTCTCATTTATATAGGATCACCTCCCCGACCCCGGCTTGGAACTCAGGCTGTCTGCTCTTTGGGAATTTGTTACTATGCACTCTACAGGGCAAGGGGAAGGAACTTAGTCTCTGAGAATTACACAGAGTGGGAAAGGAGCTGACACACCCTCATCTGTCTTACCTGGGAGGGGTGACTTGAAGTCACCTTTGGTATCAAGAATAGAGAATAAACACCCAGCGGGTATCCAGACAACCCCTGAGGACAAGTACAGGGACTTTGGATCAGAGAGTCTATTACACAGACAGTAAGTGAATCTTGTGTGCTGTGCCTTCAGGGCTTGCGGCTGCTCTGAGCACCTGGAGAAGGATTACGGGCTCTGCCAGAAAGCCAGGTGTGCAGAGCTCCAGACATCAGCAGGTTCCCAGGAATTTCTTGCCATTATTAACCTTTGTTCTTTGATCTGAGCTTAATGGGCAAGAAAGCTTCATATGTTCAGTGGAGAGGCAGGCATCCCAGGCTGGGAAGTGGGGCTCAGGCAGGCAAACCCAAAGGCAGTGCTGCACCTGTCTAGGACTGCAAGGGAGTACATTTCTTTGTGCCAGCAGACTTTACTCATGGGCCAAGAGCAGGTGATGATTTCTATACTTTCTATGTAAATAAATCCTGATAACTTTATCTAATGTCTTTCTCTCTGTCCCTGTCACAGAGGAAGGTAGTGGGGATTCTGAGTTCAGACACATAGGCCCATGACAAATATATTGAATCTTGCTTCCCAGGAAGGGTAAGTTCCAGACCGAGTTGGGACTCTCAGAGGCAAGGTACAAGTCAGGCACAGAAAGAGAAATACCACATGTTCTCACTTATTGGAGGGAGCTAAAAATTAATATATAAATTCACACACACACATACACACACACACACACACACAAACCGGGGGGGGGGGGGAAGAAGATATAACAACCTCAATTATTTGAAGTTGATACAACAAGCAAACAGAAAGGACATTGTTGGGGGGAAGGGGGGGAGGGAGAAGGGAGGGAGGTTTTGGTGATGGGGAGCAATAATCAGCTACAATGTATATCGACAAAATAAAATTAAAAAAAAAATAAATAAAAAGATCAATCTCCTTTTCTGAGAGGATTTTGTGAGTTATTCTATTCATTATCACTGAACTAACCAAGTGATGGCCCCTGGGCACTTGGAATCCCCACTGAAAACCAGTGGAGTCATCTGAGAGAATGATTTCTTTTTGGGCAGTTTGGGCAGTGGTGCTTTTCCAGTTCACCACACTTGGCTCCTGTGTAGTCAAAGACAAAAGCCTGAGCTTGAGAATTGTACAGCTCCTGGCCCTTTCAGGTCCCTTTACTGCTTATGAGCAAGACTGCTTTCCTACCAGTTAAAGACATTCCAATCTATCAAGATCCAATAAGTCTAAAAACCTGCATGCATGCACGTGTGTGTGTGTGTGTGTGTGTGTGTGTGTGCATGTGTGTGTGCATACATGAGGTAAATTGATCTTTTCATTCCCTAATCAGCAGGAGAGGTTAGAACCTGGTGTTTTTAAGACTTCCAGAAGGATGCTATAAAAAGGAACCCCACAATGGAATGTGCTCAGACAGATGCATCTGTATGTATTTGCCTTCTCATCCTGCCAGCCCTGGAGAGTCTGATATGAGCTGTGCTTTCACAATGTGTTTTGTGAGCCCACCCCAGCAGAGAGCTTTGGCAGAAGAGCTCTTGACTGTGAATCAGGCATGCATTCCTCTCCTGTTCACTGAGTATAGGCCATGTGTCCTTCACTCTGTCTTTCTCTGGGATCTAGACTTTATCTGTTCTTTCTGATGTCTGTCCTTTGCCTTTTCCCCATTTCTGGATGTGCTACTCTCATCTCTGCCCCAATAGCTCCAAACCATACCATTTTGCTTTGAGGCCAGGATAGAGCAGTGGCACTTTTTTTTTCTTGCCTCCCTTGCTTCCTTCCTTTATTCTTTCCTTCCATAAACCTCTATTGAATGCCAGGAACTGTGACAACCACAAGGTTACAAAGTCAACTAATAACGTGGTTTATACTTTGAGGAGCTCATAATATTCTAAGGTTAACACTCATTTGTATTCAGTTGAACAGCTTGTTATATGCATCCAATATGTTATTCTCTACTTGTTTTGTATATTTAAATTACATCAGTGACAAGATTTCTAAGTCCCATGAGCAGAGACTACAGTCTCTTGTTCTGCATGGTTTGCAGTGCCTGTCTCAGTGGTACACTCAGTGGTACAGATGAGCTTCCGCATCTATCCAATAGAGATAAAACTACCTGCTTCCTAGTCCTGTGGTGAGCTTTTAGTTTCACGATGTCTCTAAGTGCACAGTCCAGTGCCTGGCCCAGAATAGGTCTCAGTAAGTGGCAGCTATTACGTGAGTGTGGTTAGAGCAGCTCAGTAAATATTCTAACTCATTTGAAATGTGTTGACTTGACAGATGGGCAGAGACAGGAGGTGAAATTCAAACCCATTGACTTGTTAGCAGAGTAGATCCAAAGTCAGATAAGACAGCGGAGATATCCTAGTGCTGCTTTTGTTCTGCTATAAGTTGACGTTCTTATGCAAAGTTGATTTCTCAGGAGAACATGCAGAATTGTGAGATCTGCTGCCTGTCAGCTGCAGCCTCCACCTGAAGCTGGGTTTCCTAGGATCATCATCTGCACTATGACACACATGTGACTTACATTATCACAGGAGTAACAGTATAGATGGAATCACACACACACAAAGTAGAGCTTGCTTTCGCTGTAACAAAGTACCACTGACTGGGTGGTATAAACAAGAGAAATATATTGTTACACAGTTCCGGAGGCTGCAAGTCTGAAACCGAGCTGCCGTCAGCATTGGAAGGATCTGTTCCAGGCCTCTCTCCTTAGCCTTTAGATAGCTGTCTTCTCCCTGTCTCTCTGCACATCGTCTTCCCTTTGTGTGTGTCTCCGTGTCCAAATTTGCCCTTGTTTTAAGGATACTGGATTAGGTTTTATCCTAATGATCTCATTTTCATTTCTTTATAAAGACTTTATGTCCAAATAAGATCACATTCTGAGATATTGGGGTTTAGGACTTCAACATATACATTTTGGGGGGACAAAATTCAACCCATAACACAGATCAAGATTAGTGATGAGTCCTCATCCTTTAGAAGAAGGGAACAGGAGCCCAGAGAACTTTAGGTGGCCTTGTTGATCAGTGGGAATGGACCTCAGATTTCTGCTACGCTTGCAGGTCGCCGGGATCCATCAAAATCTAGGTGTGTGAAGTAGCTCTGAGGGCTTGGAGTTGGAGGGCCCATAAAGGGCACAGCTTTTGTGTCAGTATTTATACCTGAATGGATGGTGTGTGTGGGCCTCAGGTAATACTTCAAGTGGACATGTTATTCAGTGAAATGAGGCTTTTTTCCCTCTTCTTACTTAGACACTCTTATGGTGATGACTGTGGGATTTCTACACCAGAACTCCCTGCTGATAGTAACAACCAGCACCTCCACGACTTGCATCTGGCCAGAAATTTATAATTTTCCAAACCCTTTCGTATGCGTTACCATTTTTGTCCTTAAGATAATGCTATGGGGTAAGTGCAGATCTATGACTCCCTAGCAAAGCCCTTGGGACCATATGTGTTTCAGAATTCAGAGCTCTGCAGACTCAAGAAAAGGAACAGTAGTACATGTCCTGCTTATTACATAACATCCCTGTAGGGTCTGGGGCAGCTTTAAAACCCAAGAGAAAAACATTTAAATATCCATGCGGAATTGAATAAGCAAAGAGAAGCAATAACTTTTTGTCCATTTGGGTCAGATTTTGCTGTTGATGAGTTTTGAAAAACTTTTGGGTTTTGGAGCTTTTTGAATTTCAGATGTGTGGCTAAAGGATTATAGGCCTGTTATTATTATTATTATTATTATTATTTCTGTTTCCAGAGGACAAGGTGAAGTCATGCACCTGCCTGGTTGATGGTGGAACACTGTTCTAGAAGGATCTGGGCACTAGTTCTGGGGCACCAGTGACTCACTGGTCAAGGGGTCTAGGTCAGCCTCTTGGTAGGTCAGTTTGCAGCTTGGCAACATCATGCCTGCCTCATGGCTTGTTAGTGGGGATGTAACAAGCCAAAGAGGGACAGGAAGGAGAGAACTGGCCCAGGTTTTGTGGGACCTGAAGCTTGTAAGATTTTGAGAGCCCTTTTATGAAAAAGAATACAAAATTACAAATGTAAAATTAGGTACAAAGTGGATTTTTGCTTAGCATGAGGAATCACAACATATTACAAACTTTAAAAAGCTGCCAAGTAAGCTGGGGGTTGGAGTGTGCATGAGGGGGTATATGGGAACTCTGTACTTTCTGCTCAATTTTTCCATAAACTTAAAACCATCAAAAAAAAAAAAAAAAAGCTGCCAAATAGGTCAGACATGACACAACCCAGAAGAAACATGATATTTTTGCTAACTAACTACCTGCACAACACTCTAATATACTTTTTCTCTGCAAGTTTTTGGTTGTGTATTCTTTGATTTCTTTTTCACGTGACAATGATTTTGCGATATTTTTATAGAGAGACTATAAAAATCATATATAAAGATGATTCAGTATTCGCTCTAGCATGGTTGATCAAATTGGTTTTTTATTGTTGAGAGCTTAGGAAAGTTTCTTTTAGCTTTGCAACTCTTTATTGGTAATATCATGTAAATTTTTAGGATTGTTGCCAAATTTGAGACACCTCTGCATGCTTCTTCTAAATATGGGCCTTTCTTTAGCTTCAAATCTGTCTCTGGAACACGGTCTTGTTGGAGAGAGAAGAACCACATGTGCCCACCACAGGTGAGAGTTCCAAGCAACCTGGTGGACGGAGGGAAGAACAGTGGGTTAAGCCAAGTCTGGTTCTCACGATGAGAATTTCTCTCCAAAAACCTGAAGCTGTATAGGGTCAGCCCTGCCTGGCTTCTAGAACATTCCTCAGGTAGGAGGATTTTTAGCAGTCCTGTCTTCCCAAAGCTATCACTTGGACGTCTAGACCACTCTTGGTCTGCTAGGTGGGGTGCTATTTGATCTGGGTACCATGTCCTTGCTCTTAGTGGGCTCCATCCACCTGGCCGCCCTCTTTGTGGGATGCTGATGCCTGCTGCCTGCATTTCTGAGTAGCATTTCTCCCTCTCAAATGTGAGCTCCCTGATAACAGGTATATTTTCCCCATGTGTGTGAACCAAGCATTCAGCATAGTGTCTGGAGTGGAACTGGGGCTTGCAAAATTGTGGGGGGGGGGGGGTGATAAATGAAGATAAATGAATGAATGAGATATGGAGAGCTGGGCTAGCTTTATTGCCAAGGTCACCTGGGAGCAACATGCACAGATGCTTCCGAGCTTAGTAGGGGGAGATTTGAGGGCTGAGGGCAGAGCATGGAGCATCTCTTATTTGTTTTCTAGGGCTACTATAACAGAGTGCCACAAACTGGGTGGCTTAAACAAGAGAAATTTATCATCTCCTAGTTATGGAGGCTGGAAGTTCAAAATCAAAGTGTCAGCAGGGCCCTGGTCCCTCTGAAAGCTATAGGAGAATTCTTCCTTACTTCTTTTTAGCTTCTGGTGGGTTTTCAGCAGTCTTTGGTGTTCCCTTATGCTATGTTTGAATGTTTTTGTCACCTCCAAAATTCATGTTGAAACTTAATCCCCAATGCAATAGTACTGGGGGGTGTGGCCTTTGGGAGGTGACTGAGTGAATCCCACCTTTACGAATGGGATTAGTACCTTAAAAAAAGGGTTCTATGGAGGGAGTTCATCCTTTCTTGCCCTCCCACCTTCTGCCACATGAGAACACAGCATTTCTCTCCTCTGAAGGATGCAGCATTCAAGGCACCATCTTGTAAGAAGAGACTGGACCCTCAACAGACAACGAACCTGCTGGCTCCTTGGTCTT
This sequence comes from Cynocephalus volans, assembly GCF_027409185.1. Classification (NCBI taxonomy): domain Eukaryota; kingdom Metazoa; phylum Chordata; class Mammalia; order Dermoptera; family Cynocephalidae; genus Cynocephalus; species Cynocephalus volans. The sequence continues at coordinate 52,667,436 of NC_084462.1, forward strand.
GGACTTCCCAGCCTCCAGAACTGTGAGCAGTGAATTTCTATTCTTTATAAATTACACAGGCTGTGTTATTTTTTTTTTTTGTAATACAGTATCTTTTTATTTATTTATTTTTATCATTTATACATATTCATGGGGCATGAGATGACTGTCAAGTGTGGTGAGCAAATCAATGCTATCAGCATGCCCACCACCTCAAATTGCAATTATTCCCTGTATCCCCCACCCAACCTCTCCCCAGTGCCCCTCTCCCACCCACTCCCACCTGTCCTAACATCCCTAGGTCTGCTCTCTCCCTCTGCAAGTTCAACACACCACTGTGGTCTTTCTTTCCTTCCTTCCTTCTTTCTTAGCTCCCACTTATGAGTGAGGACATGCAGTGTGTTTCCCTCTGTGCCGGACTTATTTTACTTAATATACTTTTCTCCAAACTCATACACGTTGCTGCAAATGAAAATATAAAAAAAAAATGCACAAAGGAGCTGAACAGACATTTTTTGAACGAAGACATACAAATGGCCAATAGGTATTTGAAAACATGCTTAACATCACTAACCATCAAAGAAATGCAAATCAGTCTGTGGTATTTTGATATAGTCGTGCAGATGGACCAAAACACTTGGCTCGCAGCAGATGCATCACTCCAACCCTCAGTCTTCACATGGCATTCTCCTCGTTCTCTTCATGTCGTATTCCCTTCGTGTGCATCTGTGTCCACGTTTCCTCCTTTCATTAGAACATCAATTATATTGCATTTCAGCCCATTGTAATGACCTCATCTTTACTTGGTTAAATCTGCAAAGACCCTATTTCCAAATAAGGGCACATTCTGAAGTACTGGGGCTAGAACTTCACTGTATCTTCTTTTGGGGACACAATGCAATCCATAACAATCCCCAGAAGCTTTTACCTGAATGTTTTGGAAATTTCCATGATTGTTTGGGGGGGGATGGAGTGGGGATGGGGTGTTCTTATGGGCAGAAGAGCAAAGATCCTGGATGGAGTTTCTCAATATCAACTGGGACATGGGTTAGAGCCTGTGCAATGAATGGAAGAAAGAAAGAAAGAAAAAAGGGAGGATAAAAGAATGAATAAATACATGCTGTGGTGTGTCATCCTATGGAGAAAGTCTAGTGACTTTATCTTGAACACTTAATGTTATGACCTTGCCTGGAGAGATTGTTCCAGGATGCTTGGGATACATTGCTGCTAGACTGGACTCTCTTGGTGGTACAACTGAAAGCCAGAGAGACCTAAGTTTAAGTCCTGGCTTCACTATCTTCTAGTTATAGGGTATAGATCAAATTACTCAGTCTCCAAGAATTTTAGATTTTCCTGTTGGAAATGAGAATGACAATAATACTTATAGGATTGCTAAGCATTGAACATGATTACATATGAGTATAATGCACAGAGCTCCTGGCTGGCAAATAGCAAATGCCCAATAATGATGATCAGTCTATTTTTATTATCATATTTGGCTTCATCTCTTCCATGGCTGCCCTACCCTAGCTCATTAATTTTGTTCTGGTTCCTTCCTCTCTGTCCCTTTCTTCCAGCTGTAGTTTATCAGGCTGTGCCCAGCCACTTCCAGAAACAGGGTAATCAGATGCACAGTCCCAAGTTTGCAGGAAGCCTGTCTTCTAGATCTTCAATTAAGTAGTTCTGTGGACTAAACCACATATCTTTTCTGTGCCCTCGGTGTCCTTATTTGTAAAATGAGAAGGTTGTTGGTCTCATTCTGTGTATGGTTCCTGTCAGTCCATGTGGTTTTGTGTCCCTATGAATGCATATGATAACAATTATTAGTGAGAGCAACAATTATTATTATTGCTCTGTAGAAAAGTATTTTATTTTTTGTTGTTACTGGCACTGGCATGGTGTTAAAGACCTGGAATGAAGAATGGTATAAGAAATCATGGACTAGAGCTTCCCCCAGAGGCAAGGGAACTAACTAACAGTGCCTGAGACACTGTCATGCTTCAGGTAGTGTGCTATATGTTTCATGCACAACAGCACATCACATGACTACCAGAGCCTCCGGTAAGGAGTTGTAACTCCCATTTTGCAGGGTAGGAAACTGAGGTCTACAGAAGTTACATAATTCACTGGAGGTCTCAGCATTGGTGAGTGGGAAAACCAGAATTTGAACCTAGGATGTCTGACATTCAGGTCCCTCTGGAAAAGCTGCTGGACCCTAGAAGAACTGAGAATATCCATGTGTTCACCATGCACGGGGTGGAAGCTGCCTTGGGCTTGAGCAGTGGTCTGTTGATGAAAGCTCTTGTGAAAGCAACAGGCCATGACTAAAGAACCACAGACGCCCTGGCCCGCCAAGAATGTCTGCATGAGAAAACGAGCTTTTAAGAGGATAATGAACTCAGCCTCTCGGGGACATTAGCAGGCAGCTGGTGGAAAATGTTTCTGTGCAGATTTAGCATCAGCTTCAGTGCCCTTTGCAGCTTGTTTCTGCTGGCAAGGCAGTGGCCTCGCACTAAGGAAGAAATATCTGTCTTCCTTCAGCCCAGAATGCTGGGAGTAATTCTGGCCATCCAGTGAGGTTCCCAGGCTATTTTCCTTCAAGTAGTTATAGTAAGCAGGTGCTTTTTGCTCATGAATTCCCTTTCTCACAAAAGGATATTGAAGTGGAACTCGACTCTTTACAATTGAAGTTCTGAGACGATCAGGGCCAACTACTCCCACATGGCAAAGTGAGCTACTAGAGGACTTACAAAGGAGAAGGTTGACAGCTGGTTTTGGAGCCTTAGACCTTTACCTATGAGAGGGTATAAAACGAGGGATAAAGAGAGATCATAAAAAGTTGGAAAGACAGAGAGGGGCGATCAGAAGTTGGAGAATTTCTTTGGAAGGAGCTGCGTTGTGACCCTTGCCCTTGATGGAGGAGGAGCAAGGGATATTTTCTGATCCCAAGGCTATCGAGAGGGAAGTTAGTGGGAACACTCAAAGACCCAGGCATGGTGGGGCTGGACTAGGGCAGCCTCCATGTGCCAAGCATGGCTTCTGTGCCTGGCATGGCACTGGGCACTCCTGCCACATTGCCTCAGTCAGCCTCTGTTTTAAAGGTAAGGAATGGTTAAGGGACCTAGTTTCACAATAGTCCGTGGTAGAACTTATAGCTATTTTTAGTTTTAAAGTCTGAGCTCTTCCACCTCCTGTGGCAGCTCCGCTTGGCTGGTGGCAGCTGCATAGAGTGCTTTGGGGACTGGGCTGTTTTGCAGGTGGGCTTCAGTCTCTGTGAGCTTGGTCTGTATCTGCTTCACCTGACTCCTAGCAGGGAGCTCTTTGGGGATCTCAACGAAAAACCTGGGGTGCTTCCAGAGCCTTTCTTGTTGGGTGGGCTTTGAAGTCCAACTTTTTTCCTTTGAAGCCCTTAACATGCCTGTGTTTTTTGTTCAACTTTTCATCCTCCAGTCATTGCTGTGGAATTGGCAAATGCCTTGAGTGAGAAGTGGTCTCAAGTGATGGCTCACCTCTGTGTGTCACTTCCGTTTGGGCTCTTGGCCCCTCAAGTCCTTGTTGTTTTTGATGTCTTCAGACAGATATATTACGTATCTTTTGTTCTACTACTCCCGTTGTTTTCAGCCGAATGTTCAGTTTGCCATGTGCTAGTCCACCCTTACCAGAACCAGAAATTCCCTATATTGGGATGTAAAGAAACCAAACCTGGAATTTCAATGCTAACTTGAGAGATTGACCTTTCCCCAGAGCTCTTTCCTGAACTAGGCTGTGCCTCTGAAACTGCTTGCCATTTCAACCAGATTAGACTGGCAGCTCAGTGATGGAGCTTGGAGCAGCCAACATTCTTTTTTCATGAAGGAAGATAGGCACAGTTTCCCTGGTATTGGGTTCTCAAGCCCAGCAATGTTGGATGAGTTTTACAATGCAGTCTCCAGGCAGAGCTGGTTATCGAAGGGAGGGGTTGCATCTCCCTCTATCATCAAACTTTAGATCCCTGGTCCATAGCGAGGTGCCCAATGGCCACAGCGAGTCTCAGATAATGACCATTAAGTTCCACTTGGGCACAGGTTGATCAGGCAGGCTGGACTGGCATGAGTGTGAACAGATCTGAGGATGATACATATCTACCCCTCTCTATCCACTCTCACCCTGGCAAATCTTCTGACAAACAGACAATGTAAGGGGGGGCTACCACTAGCTGTGGGCTGCACTGCTATTTCTCAAACGGTTGGCTCTAAATGGTCAGAATAGGTAATGATGTATAAAAGAAATAAAATGGTGACGAAATGGACCTGTTTGCAAAGTGCTTGTACAGTATTTATGGTCCAGATATGCCATTTAGTGCTGTATTTGGGGAATGATGGATGCTTTAGCAATACTACATGCTTTGCTTTGTTTTTCAGAAGCTCACGGCAGGTTGAGAGGGCACAGCCTTGCAATTTGGAGGATCAGGATAGCCCCCCTCTTGGGGTGGTCAGGGGCTATAGCCTGCTGGGTTATGCCCTCACTTGTCACCTTGTATCTTTGTAATTCTGTTGCTTTCCCCCTCTTGCCTCCCCCCTTTTCCTTCCAGCCAATGAAGCATCCTTAGTGCAGTCACTGCAGCAAAAAATCAGAGGAAGGCAAGCCATGAGGTGTTATCTGGGCATAGCAGAATTTAAGGAATCACAGCTAAGTCAATGGGCAGCAGGCAAACAGGAGAAAGGTCATGGTCATTGTAGAGTGTGACCTCACTGGGTTGAAGCCCAGCTCTGTGACTGTCCTGTCCTTGGCTACCACTTAACCTCTGAGACTCTAGTTCATCTGTAAAAAGAGGACAATTATGCAGACGTGGCAGCTTTGCTGTGACAAGGAAATAAGACACTGCTTGAGAAGGGTAATGCATCCAGCATCCTGGCTTCTCAGTTTCTCCACCTCCTAATCATCACCAGCTTTTTATGACACTGAATCTTACTACCCCCACCTTGGTTATGCCCTGGATCTGTCACCACCAGAGACAGTACCTTATCAGAAACTTAAATTCTAAACATCCCTTCTCCAACCATTCCTCCAACCCTTCTGGCTTGCTGGGGGCCCCTGCTGCCATGATTCTTCAACTGGGTCAGGAGCCCTGTCTGCATGGTCTCTGTCCTGGATGAGGGAAGCAGAGTAGGCTTTCTACTCCCACACTTGTCCCTTTACCGTCTTTCTTTACAAAGGAGATTAAGCAGTATTCTTAAACTTAAATCAGACCACATTATTCCTCTACTTAAATCCTTTCAGTGGTTTCCTGTTACCCAATCAATGGAAAAACGAATCCATAAATATGTATGGTGTGGATTGATTGAATTATGTCCCCAAAGTTCATATATTAGAAGCTTAATTCCCACGGTGACTGTTAAAAGGGTGGGAAATCCTATTATGGTAATTGAAAGGTGGGGCCTTGAAGAGGTGATTAGATCATAGGACCATGTCCTAGTGAATGGATTAATAAAGGTGGTCAGGAGCATGGTTCTGAGGGCTTTAAAAGAAGAGCACATGAATGGTTAGTCTCTCTCTGGTCTGCCATTTCTGCCATGTGAGACCCCTGGGTTACTGTCGCCATCACCACAACCCTCACCAGATGTGTTCCCTGGACTTTGGACTTCCCAGCTTCGGAAACTGTAAGCAGTAAATTTTGTTTTCTTTATAAATTACCCAGTTCCAGATATTTTGTTATAAGCAACAGAAACAGGCTAATACAATGTATGAGCACCTACCATATGCCAGCTGCCCTGTTGGGTTACGTTGGTGAATGAACTACATGTACAGCTTGCCCTCTGCTTCTCCTTGTACCCGGATGGAAAATTGCCAGCCCTGTGTACACCACCCCTTTATCAGCCCTGTGTACACCACCCCTTTGCCACTTGGCTGGGTCTCTGCTGCCATCTCTGCCTGCCAACCCCTGTGTCTTTTACATTCCAATGAAAACCTTTTGTTGAAAGACTGTTATGTGTAGGAGCTATCTCATTTAATCTTACTATGAGGTAGATACTTTTCTTCATTTCTCTGATGATGAAACTGAGCTTCAGAGAAGCTGAAGAACTTGTTCCAGATCACACAGCTTGTGTGAGATCACACCAGGAGTTGACCAGGCAGCCAGGCTCCTCAGCCTGCATGTTCTGCATGTCCTGCCTGGGTAGCTCAAGGGCCGTAGCATAGCATAGCCCCAATATTTACCCACAAGGACTCCACCATTGCTCATAAATGTCCATAATAAATTCTGTGATGTAACACAGAGCATTGAGACTTTGAGGGCACCCTGACCCCCAATGTAACTACTTTGTAGAAAATGTTAGGCTATTTCCAGGCAAGACCCACCTTCTGTGTTCTCTCGTTTTCTTGTGTCTTGCAAGTACCCTTACTCAGGCTTTTGGTTTTATGGCATTTTCCTTCTCACTCTCACTAGTGATTCCTGGGTCCAGCAGTCCTGTGACATGGGTGAGATCTTATCGTCATCTCCATTTAGAAGAGGAAGACAAGTAGGCCAAGGGGAGTTTAATTTACTTGCTCATGCCCAGGAGTGAGAAGTAGAACAAGGATTTGATCCCAGAAATTCTGCCCCAAATGTTTCATTCCATTATTCCATGTTGCTGTCTAACTGTTGTTTCTGCCTACGGACTTCTGCAGCAGGAAGTTCTAATAGACTTCATCTTGTGGACTGACACTGGGTGATTTCGGTAGTTTTCTGGAGCTCTGTGCTGAGAAGGACTCAGAGGCTACATTTAGGCTCAACTGGAACAAGTTTACTGATTGCTTAAGAATGTTGGCTAAGTGTGGAGAGAGAAAGTGTTGGGCCAGGTGTTTCCTGCCCCTGACTTTCTCTAACATCTCTTAGCTGACACAGTGTGGAAGTGTCTTAGTCCATTTTGTGCTGCTATAACAGAATACTACAGACTGAGTAATTTACAATGAACAGAAATTTATTTCTTGATTCTGGAGGCTGTGAAGTCTGAAATCAAGGAAATGGGCAAAAGAGCTAAGTAGGCATTTCTCTAAGGAAGATATACAAATGGCCAACAGACATATGAAAACATGCTCAACATCACTCAGCATCCGGGAAATGCAAATCAAAACCACAATGAGATACCATCTAACCCCAGTTAGGATGGCTAAAATCCAAAAGACCCTGAATGATAAATGCTGGCGAGGTTGCGGAGAAAAAGGAACTCTCATACATTGTTGGTGGGACTGCAAAATGGTGCAGCCTCTATGGAAAATGGTATGGAGGTTCCTCAAACAATTGCTGATAGATCTACCATATGACCCAGCTATCCCACTGTTGGGAATATACCCAGAGGAATGGAAATCATCAAGTCGAAGGTATACCTGTTCCCCAATGTTCATTGCAGCCCTCTTTACAATAGCCAAGAGTTGGAACCAGCCCAAATGTCCATCATCAGATGAGTGGATACGGAAAATGTGGTACATCTACACAATGGAATACTACTCAGCTATAAAAACGAATGAAATACTGCCATTTGCAACAACATGGATGGACCTTGAGAGAATTATATTAAGTGAAACAAGTCAGGCACAGAAAGAGAAATACCACATGTTCTCACTTATTGGTGGGAGCTAAAAATTAATATATAAATTCACACACACACACACACACACACACACACAAACCGGGTGGGGGGGAAGAAGATACAACAACCACAATTACTTGAAGTTGATACGACAAGCAAACAAAGGACATTGTTGGGGGGGAGGGAGAAGGGAGGGAGGTTTTGGTGATGGGGAGCAATAATCAGCCACAATGTATATCGACAAAATAAAATTGAAAAAAAAAAGGGGGGGGGCTGCATCTGGCAAGGGCCTTCTTGCTGCGTCATAACATGGTGGAAGGGCAAAGAGAGGGTGAGCAAGAGTGAGCAGGGGCCAAACTCACCCTTTCATAGTAGCACTGGTCCCACCCATGAGTGTGGAGCCCTCATGGCCTAATCACCTTTTAATACTGTTAACAATGGCAATTAAGTTTCAACATGTGTTTTACAAGGTGCACAATCAAACCATAGCAGGAAGCATCTAGCACAGTGCCTGGGGTGTAATAGAACCTCAGAAAATATCTGTGAAATATCTGTTGACTTCACAAGGCTGTTTCTAGGGGAAGAATAGTGAAAAAATACCAATTTCTTTAAAATACCCACCTCTGCTCTTACATGGGGGTTCAGGGCCGATTCTGGGAATAGAAAAACTGAATTGGGGGTCAGGTATCATAGGTGATACTGTGTAATGTAAAGAATTGAGACTTTGGGGCCTGCATTTCTGGGTGAAATCCCCTTCTCTCATGTGTGTAGCTGTGTAACCTTAAACAAGTTGCTCAAATGTTATAAACTTCAGCTTCTGTATCTGTGAAGTGGAAATAGTAAAGATACTTATTAAATAAGTTGTTGAGGAGTTCTGGTCAAGATGGTGGAATAGATGGTCCCCAGTGTCTCTCTCTCCCACAAATCAACCAATTTACAACTATAAAAATGAAACAACAGCCAAGCTGGGGCTGCTGGAGCTCAGGGGAAGAGGAGGAGAGACCTACGGAGTTCATGAAGGCAGGAGAAACCATGAGGAGAGAAAAAAAAAGCTGCTCGGAGTGTTTTGGGCTGCGGCCGCTTTAAGGCTGGAACTGCTGAGTGCATGGAGCAGCAGCTGGCAGAAGTCGCAGCTGTGCCCTCCGGATGGAGTTACTTGGAGGCGGCAGGGGAGAAGAGGGCCTTGGTGGCCCCCAGGCCAGCAAGACCACTAATAGGGTTCCCGTGGACTCATGCAGGAGCGAGGAGCCAGAACAGCTGAAAAAGGGGAGGCATTCAGAGGCTGGTGAGTCATCGCAAGGGACCCGTGCAGGGCCCATCCCACGGGAAGTGTTTGAAGCATGGGCAGTGGGGGAGACAGGCCCACCAGGAGAACATGGGACACAGCAAGGACAGCCAATCCGCCCCCCAATCAGCACAGGACCACTCAGAGGAGACTGATCAGGAATGCAGAATTGCATGGGGTGCTGTTTGATGAAAAGATTTAGGCCTAGATCAGAGTTTCTAAACAACCCAGGAGCCGGAAGTACCTATAATGTCAACCATTAAACCGTGAGCTGCACAAAAAGCCTTCCCTAGGAAAACAGCAGCAAAGCAGCAATTTAGCTCAACCACACAGCTCAAGTACTGGTTCCCATAGGAAGCTCCCCCATTTTAGAAGTAAGCAAAGGACAAAAAATTAGTTCCAGCACCTCGGGGCCCATCTGGGGGTCCGGAGTATGGACTCGGGGTCCAGATCCCCTGCCCACATCCAGGCACATTGCCAGTGCCAAGGATGCCAAAAACATCACCTCCATGTGGGTGGCCCACCACAGCCACCACGGTAACCACGGCTGCTGTGAAAGGGGCTAGACATCATAACCACCATGCAGATGGTCCGCCAGCCACTGGAGTGCATTGACACAAGGAGAGTCACCATAGAGAACAAAGAAGAGGATGTCTCTCTCCACAAAGCCCATTCCAGAGTGACAGAAGAAGCATCTGCTCTATGATAATATTGGGGGACCTGAACACACTTCTCAGCATTGGACAGACCATCTGGGCAATGAATCAACAGAGTAACCATTGCTCTTTCAGAGGGAAGAAATCTAGGGTTATCAGTGGTGGGAGGGGAGAGGGAGAGGAGGTAGGGAGAGATTGGACAAGGGGCATAAACAATAAGTACAATTTATAACAATATACATACTAGTAATATTGATTTGATCAACATATGTCAACATTGAATCCCCAAAATATGTATAATTATGGTTCAATAAAAAAATAAAAAAATAAAATTTCAAGTAAAAAAACCCCAAACACCTTGTTGAGCTGATTGAATGAGATAATGTATATAAAAGGGGATAGCACAATGCTGGGCATATAGAAAGTGTTTCATAGATGTTAACAATTACTATTATGACACATGAAATTCATAGCACAGTTCCTGGCAAATAGAAGGTGGTTGAAAAAGGTTTCCTTCTCTCCCTTTTCCTTTCCTCCTGCTGTAAGAAAGCAGGAATACATGAGGAAAAGGAAATTTCTCTCTTCTGCCCTGAATCCTCCATCTGCAAAGCAGAATCTGCTTTCTCCATGTTCAGGACTTGGGGGTGTCATGGAGATGTCTGTAAAGCTTGCAGTTGCCCAGATGACAAGGGCAAGGACAAGAGCTGGTCTATTCTCAAATCATGATCTCCTTCTCCCAGTGAAAAGGTGCTTACAGGTGATTTCCCTGCCCAGTAGGGGCATCAAGAGGCTGTACCCTGGTGCTGAAGTTATTTGGAATGGTTGCAGAAGGACCTCCGGTGCCCACTGTTGGGCTCCTGTACTGTTGCTAAACACCTCTTGGTTCTGCCCAGCATTCTTACCTTTTGATGCTGCTGGTCAAATTGCAGTCAGCTCAGGATTGTGCTTTGGGCGACATAGTTAGCAGAATGGAAGGTCTCCACGAGGTGGATAGGGCATCAAGAAAGGTAGGTAATTTGCTGGATGCAGAGTCTTTCCAGGAGTATCTGTGGAATCTGAAAAATTTTAAAGACTGATGGGGTAAAAAGATACCTAAAAGACAGGTCAGCACTGTTTTGCTAGCTCTGCCCACTTGAAGTTGCTTACAATTGTTTTATTTCCCTGTGATTGTTCTACATTATTATTTTGGGGACTCTTGTTTGGAACTAAGTTTCAGTTTTGAGAAGCGCAGGGCTTAGTGGTGAAAAGCACAGGTTTATCTGTCTATTTGGATCTGGGTTCAAATCATGATGCTGTTTCTCTCTTGCCATTTGACCTTGGACCAAATAATTAACCCTTCTTTCTTCTAATCTGTAAAATGGGATAATGATACTTCCCTTATTGCTTAGTTTGAGAAGATTGTAAAAGAATGAATGGGAAGCACATATCACAGGGCACAGCCCAGAGTAGGGGATGGGGCTGTCTTGACATTACTGCCCAGGCAGATTTTCTGGACAGAGGGAAATCTCTTTTTTTAGGCCTCGAAAGACCTGGTTCTCCTTAAGGCTGAAAGAGCTCAGAAGACACCAACCTCCTAACGGCCCTGTTTCCTATGGAGATAATAATACCACTCTGCCTGCTTTAACAAGTTGTTGTGGAAATCAGCAACATAGTGGATGAGAAAAGTACATGGTTAACTATAAAGCATTATCGAAGTGGAGGGTGATTTTTTTCTGGGTCAGATTTATTGAGGAATAAATCACATGCAATAAAATTCACCTTTTGAAAGTGTACAGTTAGATAAGTTTTGACAAATGTGTACGGTGGTGTAATCATGACCATGGTCAAGATATAGAACAGTTCTATCACTCCAAAAAATTCCCTCATGCCCTTTTGTGGTAAATCCCTTCATCCAACCCCCAACCCTAAATACTGATTGACTTTCTGTCCTGATAGTATTGCCGTTTGTAGAATGTTGTATAAATGGATTCACAAAGTATATAGTCTTGGTCTGGCTTTTTTTTATTTAGCATAATGCTCTTGCGATTCATCCACATGGTTGTATGCATCAGTAGATTGTTCCTTTTTATTGAGTAGTATCCCGCTGTAAGGTGCTATGGGCTGAATTGTGTCCCCTTCCCCCCATCCTGCCAACGACCTCACTAAATTCATATGTTGAAGCACTAACCACCAATGTGATGCTTTTGGGAGATAATTTTAGCTTTAGATGAGGTCATGAGGGTAAGGCTTTCATGATGAGATTATTGTCCTTATAAGAAGAGACACTAGAGGTCTCTCTCTCTCTCTCTCTCTCTGTTCCTCCCTTCCTCTGCCATGTGTAGACATAGCAAGAAGGCAGCCGTTTGCAAGCCAGGAAGAGGGATCTCACCAGAACCGGACCATGCTGGCACCCTGATCTCGTACTTCCAGCTTCCAGAACTATGAAAAAATAAAGTTCTTTTCTCAAAGTCACCTAGTCTCAGGTATTTAGCTATGGTTGCCCAAGCTGACTAAGACATATAAATATAATTTTTTGTTTTAAACTATGATATATTTCAAAAAATTTTTACATTTCCCGTATTAATTCCTTTAGCATATACAAAACATTTTATTATAAATATAACCACAACATTTAAAACATACGAATTCAGAGCTCTATAATTGTAAGACATAACATTTCAAGTGCTGCCTTGACATGTTTGAGCCTCACAGGGCCCCAAAGGCCTCACTGCTCTCACCAAATATGCCCCCCACACAATGGGAAAGGTTCCCCACCCAGCTAGTTGCCCTAACAGCCCACCTAGTTCTAACTCCCTGCCAACCTAAGGAGTTATTCCAACACAACAATCACATCCTCCTGTGGGAACCAGTGGTCACCTCATCCTGTTGTCACTACAAATCCCACCTCCCCCAGACCCTAGTAGTTCTCTTTAGTGCTCAGTTCAAACCTGTGTGGCCTGCCGTGTGCAGCTTTCTCAGGGTGTGAGCATACGTGACTAATAAATTGCTGCCAAGCTTATCTGCTCGGAGTTGTGTCTTGTGTGTTCGGCTGTCTTGCACTATTTAGGGCAGGGAACTCGCCTCATCAACAAGGTGAATAGAAAGTGGTCAGAACAAGCACATAGCAGATTTTGTGGTTTGGTAATAGGATTAATGTCCTTAATGCTCATCTTTTTAAATTTTTTTTCATCGTACATGTTTATGGGGTACAGTTTGTTGTTTCAATACATGCATATATTGTATAACAATCAAATCAGAAAAGTTAGCATATCTATCACCTAAACATTTATCATTTCTTTGTGGTTGTAACATCCAAGATCTTCTTTTCTGGCTATCTTGATATATACAATACAATATTATTAGCTATTGTCACCCTACAGCACCAGAACTTATTCTTCCTATCTAACTGTAACTTTGTGCCAGCCTGCCAACCATACCCTGGCCCCCCTTCCCCTTCCCTGTCCGTGTCTCTGGTGACCACTATTCTACTCTCTGTTTCTCTTTTTTTCCTCTTTTTAATTTATTTTTCTTAATTGACTCATGATAATTTTATATATTTATGGAGTGCAGTATGACATTTGGGTTCATTCATACTGTGTGCAATGATCATATCAGGGTGCTTAGTATATCCACCCCCTCAAACATTTGTCACCTCTTTGTGTTGGGAACATTCAACATCACCTTGGCTAGCTGTTCAAAGACACACGGTACTTTGTTTTTGACTGTAATCTCCCCGTATTGCTATAGAACACTAGATCTTATTCCTCCTATCTCCACAATTTTGTATCCACTGACCACTTTCTTCTCATGCCCGCACCCCCTTTTACTAGTCTCTAGTAACCCCTATTCTACTCTCTACTTCTATGAGATCAAATATTTTTGCATCCACATATGAGTGGAACATGTGGTATTTCTCTCTCTGTGCCTGGCTTATTTCATGTAGAAAAATTTTCTCCAAGCTCGTCCACATCGCTGCAAATGGCAGAATTTCATTCCTTTTTATGGCAGAGTAGCAGTCCCTTGTGCATATGTACCACATTTTCTTTATCCATTCATCCATGGAAAGACATTTTAGGTTGGTTCCAACCAAGTCTTAGCTACTGTGAACAGAGCCATGATAAACATGGGAGTTCAGGTGTCCCTTTGAATTATTGATTTCCATTCCTTTGGATATATATCCAGTAATAGAATTGCTGGACCACATGGTAGTTCTATCTGTGGTTGTTTGAGAAACCTCCATACTGTTTTCCATAACAGCTGTACTAATTTACAGTCCCACCAACAATGCATAAAGGTTCCCCTTTCTTCACATCCTTGCCAGCGTTTGTTATTTTCTGTTTGATAATAGCCATTCTATGTAGGGTGAGATGATATCTCATTGTGGTTTTGATTTGCATTTCTCTGATGATTACTCACTGTTCGTCTTTCTTCAACCTTTTAGTGTTAGGCTGTGCCCCACTTGCTGATAATGTTTAAAGGAGTAATTTGTGGTCTTCCTGAATATGGGACCCATTCAAATGATCCTTAGAAAGTGTTATTTTTAACCATTTTGTATCTTGTACTTTCCAGAGAGCCTCAAAGCCCCTGGACTAGGACTAGCCAGAGAGTGGGACGATGTCTTCTGAGGACAAAGGAGGAAGTACTTCATGGTGGAAGAACCATCACGGGTGGAGAGAAATTGGTGCATTCTCCACCCATTTACAGGATATGATTTCAAACTGGCTTTGAGTTTTCCAGTCTAGTGGTCTCCTTATAGCATATATATATACATATTATAAATATGGAGGGGGAGAGAGAGAGAGAGAGAGAGAGAGAGAGAGAGAGAGAGAGAGAGAGAGAGAGAGAGAGAGAGAGAGAGAGAAACAGAAAGAGAGAGAGAGATTTTAAGGAGTTGGCTCAGGCTATCATGGAGACCAGCAAGTCCACAGTCTGCAGGGCAGGCCATCAGGAGACCAGGGAAGAGCCAATGTTGCAGTTTGAGTCCAAAGGCCATCTGTTGGCAGAATTCCTTCCTGCTCGGAGGAGGTCAGTTTTTGTTCTAATCAAGACTTCAGCTGATCAGATGACCCACCACATTACAGAGGGCAATCTATTCTACTCAAAGTCCACCAAGTTAAATGTTAATCTCTTGTGAAATAACACCCACATAGAAACATCCAGAATAATGTTTGACCACATATCTGGGCACTGTGTCCTAGCCAAATTGACATGTACAATTAACCATCACAGTCCCCACACCAAGCTGCTGGGCAGAGGAAGTCACACTAGTGAGGTGCCTGAATTCACTTGAAGCACAAAATCTTAAAATGGCTGAGAGGAACATTGTGGCTTAGACTCTTTTCTGGACTGTCCAAGCTCCCTCCCCAGTGTCGTTTTTCCCCAGTGTGCCCATTTTGTGTGTCCCCAAGAACACAGAGGCTCAGATGTGAGCTGCCCTCTCTCTTCACTGCCTTTCTAAGTACCCACTTGTATTATTTGGACAGACTCTCCTGCTCTCCCCAGTGGTTGCAAAGAAGGAAGGTCGCTCCTTCTACCAAAGGATAGTCCCTCTATGAGGGCTCTGGGCCTCATTCCCTTTCTCCTTCTCAAGAGCCTCACTCCTGCTGTTCGTCCCTTCCTCTCCTCATTAATCTCTCTCTGCACAGTCACTATCACCAGCATACACACCCGCCCGAGGTTCCTGATGCTAATGGCCTCCTCCAGTCAGTGCTCCATTTTTCTGCTCCCCAGCACAGCCAGACTTCTTGACAAGCTTCTCCACTCATGTTGTGATCACCCATCAACAGCTCCGCTCTGGTTTCTGCCTTTACCACTCCCCTAAAACTTCTGCCTGTCTCCAGTAATCCCCATTTCGTCCTGGTAGGTGGCCACCCATAGCACCCCACACAGCTGTCCACTCTCTCCTCGAACCATTCTGCTCTCCTAGCTTTTGGTCTCTCTTGGTTTTCCTCCTACCTCACTGGCTGCTCCTCCTCTGCCACCCATACTGTCTTCTCTACCTGACCTCTAAAATTTGCAGATTTCTTGGGGCTTGGCCTTGCATTCCCTGTTTTCTCTCTCTCCACTCTTTCCTTAGATGGCATCATCCCTTTCTCCAGATCTTGTCTTTCAGAAGAAGAGTCCCCAAAGTGCATGTGTAGTCAGATCTCTCCTTTGAGACCCAGACTCACATCCTAAACCTGTCCCTTGAGATTTTCACTCAATTATGGCACATATGCAAACTGACATATCTATAGCCTGGTTTCTTTAAAAACTATCCCCATGCCCTCTGTCCCTAACTCCATAAATGGCACACTGACCACCTGGAAATGTGAGCCAAAACTAATTGGGTTGTTGTGATTCCTCTCTTTCCTCCTTACAGTCCACCCCCCAAGTTTGTCACGTGGCTCAATCCTGTCCTTTCTGCCCCTTGTCCACCCCCACTACCTTAGTCTTGGAAAACTTTCTCGGGAGTCCTGCAAAGCCGTTGTTCTCCCCATTTCTACTTCTCCCCTCCTGCAGTCCACATCAAACACAGCAATAATATAGCTTTAGTTATGTATTATACATGTGATCATGTCACTCTTCTGCTAAACCTTTTCAATAGCTTCCCATTATATTTACAATAAAATTCAAATTCACTTATCCCAGCCTGCATAGACTGGTCCTGATCTGCCTCTCCCTGCTCACCTTTGTTCCCTGTTCTCTGGCCACACTTGCCTTGTGTCCAGTCTGAGTACACAACACCCTAACCCTGTCTTAGCTCCGGTTTTCTCATGCTCTCCCCTCTTCCTTGAAGGCTCGCTCATCAATTCTTTAAATGGGTGGCTCCTTCTCATACCATAAATTTAAGTTTAATTGTCACCTCCATGCCCATTTTTCTAAAGTGTGCCTTACTTCACATGGTCTTCCTGCTGACCTCTTAGGTGATTTCCATCATAACACCAAATTTTGTAATTATTTACATATTCTTTTTGGGTCCAAATCCTCTACTATAATGCTAGTTGAGTGACAATAGGACTCTGTCCTTCTTGTGTCCCTAGCATCCAGCACAGTGCCTGGCACAAAATAGGTGCTCACTGAACACATGTTCATAGAATTAGTGAACATATTACATGTCCTTAAGGAGCTTGCCACCTAGACCAGTAATGGGGATGCTGGAGGACTTGGTGGCAAGTGTGTTTTCCTCCAGGCTCTGTCCTGGTGGGCTGCGTGAACTTGGACAAACTACTTCTTCTTTCTGGACCTCAATCTCCAAGTGTATCACAGACACATGAACAACAAACAGCCTGTAGAGTGGAGCAAATCGCAAAGGGAATGAGGTGTTATGATGCAGTGGAGCTTGCACTTTCTATCTCATTGACCTCCTTGGAATAGCAGCATCTGAGAAAATGACACATTTACTACCCTGATGCTACCAATATTCTCAGGATGCCACATTGAGGAGATCTGTGTATCTCCCTGCTATGGTCATACAGTCTCCCCACTGTGTGCACAGAGAACTTTCTCTTACCATTAAAGTAAATTATCAAGGTGATTTTTGTGATCTCCTGGGACTGGCAGAAGCTATAGAGATTACTGATGGTCTACATTATCCCTAGTGGCAATCAGCAGAAAACCCTTCCCAGGATTCTGGGCCTCAAATCCAAATGGGCCAGGTTGCTCCTATTTGTTAAAACTCTCCTCTTTAATAATCATTAATCACAAGGCACATACAACTGCTGGAAAATTTTAGTGACAAGAAACAGGAAAATCCATCAGAATGTCAAATAATACTGTTTCTTGGAGAAATGGAGGGATAATCTTAAGAAGTCTCTAAGAAAGAGAATTAAGAATCATGGAGAAAAAGACTGAACCCTTTACTTTAGATATTCTTATTTCTGCTAGAGCTTATCATGCTGAAGCAAGACATTAAGTACATTTTTAAAAGTTATGTAACAGCTAAGCTTCCCTTCAGATTTTTTTTTGGGGTGCCATTCAGAATAAATGGGGTCAGGGAGAGAAGCGGTTGAAAAGGGTGGGAGAAGGTGTGCTTGCTGGAAAAAGTGCAATCAAATATCAGCCACAAAAATGTTCCTTGGAAACCCCAACCTGGGGTTAAAAATGGGGTCACAATGATATCATAAAATGGTATTTCCCCAGATCTGTCAACTTCTACTCACTGGGGAATTCAGCACCATTTAGATTCCCTCCAAGTGGTCAAAGGAGTGCTTGGGGGTCCACATTCTCCCTGGAAAGTTGTTTGCTTGATTACGTGAGACATCCCATGTTTTCCTCCTCTCCTGCTAATGCACCCTGCAGGGATGGAACTTGCCACCCTTCACACCAAAAGAGACCTCTGTGCTGCTGATTCGCACAGAGAAAGAAAGGAAACCATTTTTCCTGCTTTATACATTGCCTGATGACAGCCCTTCTGTTCTATGACTCAGACCTGCATGAGGGCCTTGGAGCTTTTGAGTGGCCAACTCTGAGGACTGTTCTGACTCATTTCTGTCTTTGCCCTTGACACGGCCTGCGTGTCTGCTCGCTGTCTTCTCTGAGGGTGAGGGCTTCCTCAGAGGCTCCCCAGCCCCTCATGTAGGTCTGGAGATGCACCCTCCACTGGCTGCTCCAAACTTCCAAGTCCTATTTGCAGCCCAGGTAAACATGGCTTCAGTGTGAGCTGATCCCCTGCTCACAGCATCACTTGTTATTCCATTTCATCCTTTCTAAGGGTGCTCTGAAGCCTTACTGAGCAAAGAGCAACAAGGCAGGAATTGAGGGAACAGACAGCAGCTGTGGTTACCCTTGCTAGGGCTTACGAGCTTGCAGGCTGACTTCAGAATGGATCAGAAGGGCAAACTGCTGCCAGGATCTGTTACACTGCTTCCTGCTTCCCTTGTTAGAATGTCCCAGTGCTGGTTTGGAAAGACCCAGAGAGGAGGAAGGAATCAGAGGAAGGAAATAAAAGCTTTTATATAATATTTCAAAGACTCCCAGGCACTTCAAGGCCAGTCTTCCCTTTCTGGATGTTCATGGCTGAATAATCTCACAATTCTGTGGGTCTCAAATTCTGTGGGTCTAATAGGCCAGACACACTTGAACCAGAGCAAGTGGTAACAGGGCCTCTCTTTTCTCAGGAGTGTCGCTGAGCTGGGTGACTGCACTACAGGAAAAAAGAAAGATGTTTTTCCCTCTGTATAAACAACCTAGAAACTCTCCAAACGTTCAGCTCCCCTCTACTGCCTGTGCAGTATTGTGCTGACTTCCCTGCAGGGCCTCCAGTTCTACAGTGTTTGGCTCACCTCCCCTTCCAGAACTCTCTTCTTCACACTCTCTCACTCTGCATGCATAATGTCTGGAAAAGTGTCCTGTACCCCCACTTCTGTTCCCTTTATAATTGCTCTTTTGTTCTTCCCTCATGGAATGAATTCCTCCCTCCACCCCTGTCTGTCAAAATGCTACTCCTCTAGCCGGTGGTCCAACTTGAGAACTTCCACCAGCAAAGCATGCCTCCACTCAGCCAAAAGTAGACTCTCAGGTGTCTGTGTCCTCCCACAGCACTCTGGTCCTCTTGTCATTAAACCTGTTTTCCATTGGTCATGGTCATGGTTATTACTGAATGTGTCTTGTCTTACTTTCTAGTTGTAAACTCCTTGAAAATAGCTATTGATCTCATTCTTATTTTTACAGTAACTCGCACATTGTTCTGCTCATAGTAGGTGCTGAAAACCTGCCTATGCAGTTGAATCATTTTGCCCCAGCCATGAAAACCCACTGCATAATGAATCAAGAAGGCTGGACCATGCAGTGTGCTTGAATTTGCATTGTCTTAAGGGGTGGCCCAATTAGGGTAGGGCTCAGATTTCTAGGGGCTCTTCAGACCATGCTACAAAATGACTCTTGTTTGTCACAGTCACTTACAGTTAATCTTTAATCCAATCCTTTTAAAAAGTTTAAAATTTGTACAGAACAGAGAAACAGAAAGAATGAAGGAGTAAAAAAATCTTTAATGTGTGTTTCAATGATTAATAAGCATATTTGATTTTGAATAATAAAGTTTCAAAAGGAATTTAGTGTTCATCATTCATGTAATCAATCAATAAGCATGCATTGGACAAATATTTGGTGAGCACCTACTATATGCTGTGCCCTCTGCATGGAGGATGCAGGAGTGGTGATGTGGGCACCGTCCTGACCTCATAGGGCTTATTTTGTACCATCTACAATGTACTAGGCACCTATCACCTATGGGACACGAGGATGATTGAAGCATGTTCCAGCTCCCTTGGGCCCTCACTATCTGGGGGTGTAGGGGAAGGGACAGATGAGTTAACCTATGATTTCACTGCAGTGTGATAAGGCTGGGAGAGAAGTGTATTATTCTATTTCTGTTGCTTGGAACATGGAACTGGGTATTGTATAAAGAAAACAAAATTTATTGCTTATAGTTTCTTAGGCTGGGAAGTCCAAAGTCCAGGGAACACAGCTGGTGAAGGCCCTGGTGGTGGTGACAGTGATGGCAGGGTATCACATTGTGAAATGGAGAAGCAGAGAGTGCAGAGAGTAACCTCTGCATTCACTCTCTTTTAAAGCCCTCAGAACCACACCTCTGAACACCACTTTTAATCCATTCACTACCTCATGGT
This sequence comes from Cynocephalus volans, assembly GCF_027409185.1. Lineage (NCBI taxonomy): Eukaryota > Metazoa > Chordata > Mammalia > Dermoptera > Cynocephalidae > Cynocephalus > Cynocephalus volans. The sequence continues at coordinate 52,687,489 of NC_084462.1, forward strand.
CCTACAGTCCAATCACCTCTTCAAGACTGCACCTTTCAATTACTGTAATAGAATTTCCCACCCTCTTAACAGTCACAGTGGGGGCTAAGTTTCTAATACATAAAACTTGGGGGACACAATTCAAGCTTCTGGAAGTTTTGGGGGGACATAATTCAGTCCACTACAAGAAGTAAGTACATAGGAAATAATGGTACCAAAGAGATAAAGTGAACCAAGGCTGAGGAGGGTCAGGGCGCTGCTCCTGGAGCTAGAATTATCTGATGGGATTCTTGGAGGTGGAGTTAGAGTGAGACAGACAATCTGGGGAAAGAGAGAGAAAACACAGATGCACCTTACAAGTCAGACAGACCTGAGTCTAGATCCCAGCTCTGCAAATAATGGGTAGCTATGCCTATTGTTATTTGACCAACCTCATCATGCTCAGGAATATGAGTGATCAGGTCACTTTTGGGGGTTCAGTTCAGTGCGGTTGAGTGAAGGGTCTGAGAGGTCTAGGTTGGAAATGGTGCTGGAGAAATTCAGAGCAGCTAGTGAAACATTCTTCCTTTCTCACATTTTATGGCATTGGCATCTGTGTTTGGGTTGCATTATTTTCCACAGCATTGAAGCAATGCCAGAGGAGACAGAGCCACCTCTTTAAGGACCCAGAAATGAGACCCACTTGAGCCCCTGAGCTCCCTGTAGCTGTGGCCTTGAGGAATAATTGCCTCCCAGACCCTCGAGGAGGTGTCCATGAAAACGCACCTCTGACCCTTCCTTTTCATTCTGGTACAGGGGCAGAAGTGAGTTGCACTTGGTTTTCCACCATGGCTGGTCAGAGCCTGGCTGTGTTGGCCACATGCAGAGGTAATCTTCAGGTACTTCATTGCCCCTCGGCTGTTTTGACTGCCACCTGGCTTTTGTTCTGAACTAACTTTAAGAGTGCCAAAGTCAGTATCACCTCAGCCTTGCTCCTCTCTGATCTGCTGTCTCCCATAGATTATAGGTCTTTCCTCTTTTCTGCACATCTGAAATCTCCTGGGGCCATTTGTTCCCTGGAGGATGCAAGGTGGCACTGGGGTGTCAGTGCCATCCCAGGAGTAGTGAAGCCCAAAATGAATCCTGTGGGCTGAGCTGAGATCCCTGAAGTGTTCAGGGAGGGGATGGGAGATGGAGAAGGCAGAGGATGTTTGACCCTGGTCATTGTCACAAAGGGTTTCACATTGAGGGTTTTGATATGATCTCCAAAGAAAGTTGTATGCATGGCAATTTTTTTGTTAATAAAGTATTATAGATTTATTACCCTAGTTTTAATTTTTTTCTTAGGCCTTCTCCGCCCCCTCTCACCTCCGAATGAAAGTGGCCCCAGTCTTTCCCAATCTCTGAGTGGTTCATTCAGGCTCATAGGTGGGTTGATAGGTCTGAGGCCTGGCCAGGTGAGTGGTCACAGTACACAGGGCAACACCTGCAGGAGTCTGAAGTCAGGGCGGAATAAGGTGGGTAAAGTAAAAGGGAAAGAGCAAAAGGGACAAATGAGAAGGGTGAGCGAGACTGCCCACGCAGTTCTCTTCTGCTTGCTTCTCCCAGGCCGCCCGTCATGGCTGTCGCTTCTGCTGCTCTCTGGGGGCATCTGGTCTTGACAGACACCTGCTCAAGCCTGACAGTGTTTGGCCATTCACTAGATACTGGGAGTGGAAAGAAATGCACCGCCTAGCCCTGCTCATTGCTAAGGTCCAGCCTTAGCTATATACTGTTTAAAGCGAAATATTCAAAATGGGCACAAGGGTAACCATTCAAACAGCATCAGCAAGAAGACGCAGCACTATCTTATTCTGATGAACCTGGAATGCAAGCCACTCATCTTAAAACCGTCAGTCTGGATACCAAGGAAGCTAGAGGAAACACTGGCCTTCTCACTGGCTTATTTGTGGGGCTGCAGCTGGAAGGAGGATTGAGGAGCCAGTCCTAGGAAAAAGGGCTTCTTGTAGCTTGCCAGGACCTAAGCCCAGCTAAGGGAGAATCTAGGGTGCCTAACTGTCCTGGTTTGCCCAGGACTGAGGGGGTTCTTGGTACGCAGGACTTTCAGTGCTAAACCTAGGGAAGTCCCAAACAAACTGGGACAAGTTGGTTACCCTAAGGGACTCCTGTAGCTTAGTCAACTCCAGGGTGATGGGTCATGCCACTTGGCCAAGTTGGGAGGCCTCCCTCTTGTGGGTGTGGGGAGCACTTCACTGTCAAGGATGGTGGACTCAACCCAGATCTGCAGAGAATGTTACTTATATCTCATCCTTAAAATAGATTCCTTGTTTACGGGACTGATGTTCTGGAGTGCATCTCATTGCCTCCTTTGTGATTTCTTCCTCTGGTGGCATTGTTTCTGTTCATAAGATGTATTGCTAGGTATTTCTAAATGAGAGTCCTCATAGTTCCCTTTATTTGAATGGACTGCTTCCTGTTCTGTCTAAGCCAGTATATTGATGACCTTAACTCCACTGACCTCCAGGCCTTTGCAGAGAGGAACATCTAAGCCTTGCAGATAAAAAAAGATTTTTTAAATTTATTTTCCTTACCTTTCCAAGGAAAAGGAGGTGAGTGGAGCAGCTGGGGGAGAGGGCGTGGGGGAGAAAGGCAAGAAAAAGTTCTGATGACTGTGCACCAGGGCGCTGGCCGTGACAGTAGCAAGCACAGCCCAAATCCATGTCGCATGGCTGTTGTGGCATCCTTTCTTTGCCCTAATTCTTTTTTCTTCTTTTTCAAGCCTTTAACTCTGACACACTTCCTCTCTCTTCCTTTTCTTTCCTTTGTCAGTTGTGAGTATTTTGGTTTGAGTCAAGAGAAACAGACAGCTGGTGCAGCCTTCACTGCTTCGGTAACACCAGGGTGTTTATGTTCGCACTTTCCATCCGATGAGTGGGGTGAGTGGGGTGGGTGTTAGGGAAAGCAGCTTGGTGTGCTGAGCCTTTGTGGGGTAGTAGACCAGGGTGGGAATGGCCTTCTCCAAGTTCAAGGCCATGATGAGATCCAGGGAGCTGGGAGTGGTGAATAGAATGTGTGTGTGGGGGGAGGGGAGGGAATAGGAGAGAGGGGCAACCCAAATCATTTGATATCTGGGGTTATGTCAGATGGTTACCTTGAATGAGGCTGGGCCACCATCATTTGATATGCCATCATGGGTTATTAGGGTGGGTAATGATTTTTTTTAAACTTCTAACAAAGATGGCATCAGTGTGAAATTTACCTGTCTCATCGGCAAATTGAGACCTGACTTCCCCCTCCTAATTATCGTTAGGATATCTCATGACACTTAGAGCAGTGTTTGCAGTCCTGGTTGTACACTGGAATCACCTGGGAGCTTTAAAAATACTGATTCCTGGGGGCCACTCCCAGAGATTTTGATTTATTCAGCGTGGGGTGAAGCCCAGGCATCAGAATTTTTAAAAACTCCCCAGGTGATTGTAACGTGCAGCAAAATTTGATAACTGCTGTCTTAGAGCCTCAAAGTGTGGCTAGTGAGCCAGCCCCAGCATCATCTGGAGACTTGTCAGGAATTTAGAATCTCAGTCCCTACCCCAGACTGGATCCAAATCTGCATTTCAACAAGATCACCAGGTGATTCTTGTGCACAGAAAAGGTTAAGAATCACTGTGTTAGAGCTCGTGTCCCGTGGAGATATGGGACTGGCAATACCTTCGCTGACCTGCTATACTAGTGAAAAGCCATAGAGTGGTTAAGAGCATGGGTTTTGAGATTAGCTATACCTGGATTAAAACCTTTGTTCTTCTGCTTATTAGTTGTGAGGTACTGGCAAGTCTGTAATCTCTTGGTGCCTCAGTTTCCTCATCTGTAAGAAGGAGGAAGTATGTAGTAGCTGTCTCACCAGATGGCTGTGAAGAGAAGCTGCTGTGATGTGCTTGTCACAGTGCCCAGCACACACAAGGGCTCTGTGTGTGTACTGTCATCCCTACTGTGAAGGTGTGCTGATTTCACCCTCAAGACTGAAAGGTTTTTATCAAACTTGTTCTTTTGGCAATTACACGGAGGGTGCATGGGAGAGAGGGCCAGCCTTAGTTAAGCTATAACAATATTTTGTTTTGCTTTTCTGATAAAATCATCACCTAAAAGAATTTCCAGCAAGCATTATCTGAGATGGTCAGTTACTAAAAATCCAACCTTTTTTTTTTTTTTTCCCCTTATAGTTTTATATTATTCCCAGAATATATCTGGGAACTGAGTGTTAGGGACATCAGAGACAAATCACTTCCTTTGAGCTCTCCAGGTTACAGTAGCCCCTTGGTGAACCCATTTCCCCATCCCCAAGTCCAGCCAGCCTGCTTCTGGGAAGCTGCAGACATGCTTCTCTTACATGGGAGGAGGCCTGGAGCCAGCATCTGAGGTTCTTGGCCCAATAAAAAAACACAATCCTCAGCAGTCCCTGGCCTCGATGACTCACTGCTATAAAGAATATAATTCATATGTCTAGGTGAGAGGCTCATATATTTATTTGCTGGACACTGTTACAAAGAGTGGGGTGTTACTGACAGCCAATCAGGAACCTTACTCAAAAGTATGACCTCAATTCCAGCCAATCAGGTCATTCTTAGGAGAACTGGGCCTTCCTGCTATCGAATAGGTTTCCTGCTATTTGTAACTCACTTGGAAGACCTGGGTCAGGTGTGCAGGTAGAACAACCTGCTGGGGACTCTAGTTTCTTTTGCTCTGTAAACCTGAGAATATAACTGTTTGGAGATGAGCTTTCAAAGTGGATCCAGGAGACACCACTTGAAAATAAAGTTCTGTAGTTGTGTAATTTGAAGACCACTGCTGTTACATCCTTCTTATGGAGACCTAGCATGCAGTTAGCATATTATAGACTGGGAGTGGTCATGCTATAAAAGAAAACTCTGCAAATTTGTTTTAGTCAAGTTTTCATAAGGGTTTTTGCTATGGATTCATATTTTTAAATAAAGTCTATAGAGCATCTGACTAATTTCATAGAACAAATTTTGGGAGCTGCTTAGAGAATTCTGAATTCAGCAGCAGCTATGCCTCTGCTATTTATATTGCCCTCAATCAATCAATCAATCACTTAATTTAACTCTGGGTTCTGGGGTACTTTACAGGGCATCATTAGGGAGGGTTTCCCTGGGGAGGTCCCATTAAGCTGAACGTTGCAGGATAAGAAGGAGCTGGGCTTCTGAAGAATTAGGGAGAAACATTGCAGCTAAAGGGAGTGAGCAGGACAATGACAGATATGTAGGAAAGAACTTGAATCTGCAGAGCCCTCTAGGCTGTAGTAAAATGCCTGGATTATCCTCCTAGTGTGATGAGAAGCCATTGAAAGATTTCCAGGAAGGGTGTGACATGACTTTTTAATTTTAGAAATATAATTTAGCCTATTGAATGCGAGATGTCTATAGAGAAACAAAACTGAAAGGGAGTGGGAGAGATTTTGTTTTCCAAAGATAACCACAAAGAATATCTTCCATCCTACATGTTCTTCTGGAAGCTCCAAGGGTTCTATCAAAAGATGGAATCTAGTTGGCCTCCCCTTGAACCTAGGCAGGCTTTCAACTTGCTTGTAATCCACAGAATGCAGTGGAAGTGACGTGGTGTGACTCCCAAGGGGAGATCATATGAGGCAATGGCAGCTTCCACCTTGTTAGCTGGAATGTGTGCTTGGAGCCCTGAGATGCCGTGAAAGAAGTTAGACCCTCCCTTCTCCCCAGGCTGCCATGCTGTGAGGAGCCCAAGCCACATGGAGAGGCCCCTTGTAAGTGTTCCACTTGGCAGCCTCAGTCTTTAAATTCTGCCAGTCCAGGTGCCAGACACGTAAGTGCACAAACTTATAGATGATCCTAGCTTCCAGCCTTCAAGACATCCCAGCCTTTGAGTCTTCCCAGCTGAGGCCCCAGACATCAGGGAGCAGACACAGGTGTCCTTGCTGTGTCCTTTCCAAATTCGTGATCTATAGAATCATGAGCAAATTAAAGTGGTTGTGCTAAGCTGCTAAGTGTTGAAATCATTTGTTACACAACATTAGTAAGCGGAACCGGGAGAACAGTCAGGAGGCTGCTGCAGTGGTTTGGGCAGGAGAAGATGATGGCTTGAATTTAGGATTGCCCATTCCCATCAGGTCTAAGTCATATCAGAACACAGCTGTAGTACAAAAAAAAAAAAAAATTAGGTTTATTATTTGCTGTAGCAAGGGAGCCTGCACAGCGTGCGGTGTCTCAAACAAGAGGAGTTAGGGAATGGGTGCTTATAAAGTTTTGGGGGCTAGAGTTAGTTATAGACAGTCATAGCAGGAATTGGCCAGAATTCCTGCAGCAGTGAGTGGTCTTATCTTTAGAATTTAAGAATCTGTATACAGATCTGTTAGTTTGTCTGTAGATCAGTTTTTCTGGTCTTACCTGGAACATATGGGTTTGAATAAACTGGTCTGAAAAGAATTTGTGCTTTAGATAGTCTGTGATGTGCTTCATGGCTCAGTCTATGACAGATTACGTGTTTGTGTATCAGGGAACATTTTGCAGGTTGTGGATTCTGCTTCACTTTTAAATGCTGCTCAACAGCTTTGCTGCCAGCTGTTAATTTTAAGAGTGAGATTGTGATTGTTAAAAACATGACTCCTTATCTTTAAGAGACACAAACTGAAATATTGACAGTATAAAGCAGCAGTTCTCAAATGTTTTGGTCTTGAGACATATACATACTTAAAAATTACCGAAGACCCCAGAAAGCATTTTTAAGATGAGTTACAGCTATTGATACTTACATTAGAAATTACAACTGAAAAATTTAAATATTTAATAACATTTATTTATAACATTCTTTATTTATAACAAATGACATTTGTAGATAAAATAACTGTATTTTCAAAAAAGTTGGTGAGAGGAGTGCTATTGTTTTATGTTTTTGCAAACCTCTCTGATATTTTGGCTTAATAGAAAGTGACTGGATTTTCATATCTTTTTCTGAATTTAATCTGTTGCAATAAATTGTTTTGATTGAAGCACATGAAAAAAATTTAACCTCATACAATACATATTTGGTAAAGGCAGTAGTATTTTAATAGCCTTCTTTACATAGCTATGGTCATTATTCTTTGATATTACATCAAAACTTGATAAACGGTAGTTTCTATCTGTAATCATATCAATGAACTTTTTGTACTCTTATTTTACAATCCATCTGTCTATCTTGTACTTTACACAGATCTTTTACCATGCGTGATTTTGTATTATCATTCAGTGGTCATCATTCATTGGTTTATCAAGTATTCAGATCTTCCAAATATTGACACATTTCATTATACGATATTAACAAAAATCACATTTTTTAATATCACCACTGATATCATCAGAAAAATTTTAAGTATTGGGAAGCTGTCAAACTTATGGTGACATAATATTTTTGCAAAATTTTAATTTTTGCTTTAAAGTTTTAGTTGTATCATTGGCAACAAGTGCTATCAACTGTTTTCCTCAAAATGACAGGCTCTCTTCACTTATTTTTGAGAAAATATATGCTAAATACCCACGTCTGAGTAGCCAGCATTTGTCTGTTAGTTAAACTCTCAAGTAAAAACAGTGTTCCATGAAAACGTGGCTGACTTAGCTCATCGCTCAATCATATGCACACACATGTTACCTGGTGGCAGCTGTGACACTGTGGTGTGCAGCAGAAAGCACTTTGTGCACATGTCCATTTGCTGCACACTGTATTATGTGTGCTCAGAAGTTGAGATTTAATAAAATGAATAATTACTCCTGCTTTATAGAGTTCATCTTAAGTGCAACTGGAGTTTGTTTTAATGCGTGTGGGTGGTAGTGGAGACTGCAATGCTGCCACGCTGCCTCAATCAGAGCTAAGGCACCAGCTGTTTACCTACCATTGCTTTAGTGCCATTAGTGCAAGCATCAATACAGGGAGAAAGGCAAGGAATGTCTTAGTGCTAAAACGAAAATAGGTTTAACCTGGCAGTTTCCCTGAAAGAGTCTTGGGGATTCACAGGGGTACACAGGGCACAGTTTGAGATCTAGGATTTGCTTCAAAATAAGTCAGGAGAAAGAAAGTGAAGGGGGGTGTAGATGAGATAAGAGTGACAGCAGTCGAAGCTGGGCCGTGGGTACGTGGGACGTCATTGTACTATTCTGTTTACTTTTAATGTATTTGAACTTTTCCATAAAAGAGGTTAAAATGAAAAAGACTGAGTCCTAGGACTCTAGCTTTAGTACCCGGTGGACAGTAATGCTATTTACGGACAGCGAGACTGGGAGAGCAGGGACAGGTTCGGATGGGGGAATTTAAGAATTCCGTTCAAGAAACATTACATTTGAGATGCTGGTGGAGGATCCACTTTGGATATGTGGGTCTGGAGCACAGAATCCCCAGTGGTCAGCTGCTAGCATAGGCCACGGAACCAGCTTTTAGGGTGAGAGCGTGTGGAGAGGCCAGGGCCCAGTGAAGCTGCCTCCCTCAATGCTGCGAGCTTGCTGATCTGGCCCTGGTTCATTGCCTCCAGCCTGGAAGCCCTCGAGTGCCTTCCTCTGCTCTGGGTGCTTGGCACTGCCCTCTTGGAATTAAATTATTCATCCTCTGGTGCTCTGATTATCTCCTGGGATTAGGGGCATTAGGAGGGCCCAGGAGAAAAAGGAAGCTTTTGGATTTCCTTGGAAATCTCTAAGCAGATCTTATCACCTGTCCGTCTTTTATGAAGGGAGTTAGGGGGAGTGACAGGGATCACAAGAAAGTGTAAATTCACAGAGATACTTTAAGACTAATTTTGACTAATGTTTATCAAATCTATCCACCAAAATATTTGCTGGAGCTGTTCAGAGTTTAGACATTTTCATGCCTGAGGCTAACCTGGTGGTGAAGAACTTGACCTCAGGAATCCAGTCAACCTGGATTCAAATCCCTGTCTCTTAATGGCTGTGCGACCCGGGTGAATTGCTAAACTCTTCCAAATCTTAGTTCCCTCATGTGTAAGAAGAAGAGTAAAAAAAGCACCTTCTCCATGGTTTGGAGGGAGGATTAAGGAGGCGATGTGTTCAAAGGGTTTAGCACACAGCAAGTACTCAGCTAATGTTGGTTTGTTTTTTTCCCTTTACTCTGTCCTTGTCCCTCCCTCTGGTGTTAAGTAGTAAGATGGAACAAAGATGGGCAGCGGTGACTCATACATGTGATCTGATGGCTTTACAAGTAGCCATTTGTATTGGTCTCATATCTTCATTACCATTATTTCAGACAAGAGTTCCCTGACCCAGCACTAAATGACATCAAAGAAGCCAACCAGGTCCATCTGGAGCTGAGTGAGGTCCTTCTGTCTAGGACATTTGGGAGCCTCCAGTGTCCTGAAGAGCCTCACTGCCTCCCAGGGACAAGATGAATGAGGCGAGGCAGAGCCTGCTGCTCCCCACTTTGCTGCATTTTGTGGAGCCGACATGCTGATTATGGCCCCTGAAAATCCTGGCTCCTGCATGTTGTTGGAACTGGGGTTACAGGGGCCTGCCTCGTGCTCAGCATCTGCTCCTCTGCTCTAAGTCATTATCTTTTCTTAAAAAAAATTTTATTGAATCATAATTGATTGTACATATTTTTGGGGTTCAACATTGACATATGTTGATCAAATCAATATTACTAGCATACATATTGTTACAAATCATACTTATTCTTTATGCCCCTGTCCAATCCCTCCCAATCCTCCCCTTCCCTCCCTCCCCCTCTAATTACCCTAGATTTCTTCTCTCCTTCTGAAAGAATAATGGTTACTCTGTTGATTTGCTGCCTAGATGATCTGTCCAATGCTGAGAGGTATGTTCAGGTCCCCCATTATTATCATAGAGCAGGTGCTTCTTCTGTCACTCTGGAATGAGCTTTGTGGAGAGAGACGTCCTCTTCTTTTCTTTAGTCTCTGCTGCTGACTCTCCTTAAGTCAATGCACTCCAGTGGCTGACAGACCACCTGCATGGTGATTGTGGCATCTAGCCACTTTTGCAGCAGCTTTGGTTATTGTGGTGGCTGTGGTAGACCACCCACAGGGAGGTGATGTTTTTGGCATGCTCCTTACCTAGTTGTTGGTGGTGATGGCAGTGTGCCTGGTTGTGGGAGGGGGTCCGGTCCCTGGACCCATACCTCAGGACCCTGGATGGGCCCATGGTGCTGGTGGTGTGCCTGGTTGTGGGAGGAGGGTCTGCTTCCTGGCTCCATACCTCAGGACCCTGAGTAATTATCTTTTGGTCATTAGCATGAAAAATTTGCCATTGAGGATAACTAGGCTTCTGTCCTGTTGGAGAGACTTGTGCCAATTAAACTGTTGGTGGAAGAGGTGCTGCAGTGATCTATTGTCCTGGCATCTTGGGATTACCTGGTGTGCATCATGGGATTTGTGTGATTTCAAGTCTCTTACTCCACCTCTCCTGCTGATTGTTGCCCAGCAGCAGGTGTATCCTCACATCCAATCCAGGGTGGCGTATCAAAGGTGGACTGATCATTGAGAAAGGCATCAAAGAAGAAAGAGCTTTGATAGCTGTATTTGGTCAGACATGGGATGGTGTCCAGGTGACTGCAGTCCAAGCCTAACTGGGGTCACTTTCCCCTGGCTGAACCAAGATCACCTAGGCATACTCAAGTTATCCTTTTAATTCTTTTGATTTTGCCAACGTTTTATGTACATCTTTCTATATCTATGTCTTTATTTACTAAGACTATACTTTATGACAGATGCTGGCAGCACAAAACTGCGTGTCACACTCCTGCCCTTCCAGCATCTCACTTCAGAGGGTTGACAGATAAAGGAGAGGATAGAGTTGGTGTTACAACTCAGCTGTCTGCAGGTGCCCATTAGTAACTTATAAGAGAGGTGTGGGGCTGGTGTGAGCAGGACTGTACTCTTCAGTCAACAAAAAGGAAAAAAACAGAACGAGTATGGTGATGAATGTCAACTGCCATCTTTCCTCAGTGTTAGGAAACAATGGGATTTTAGCACACACCTTCTGAAACAGCAGGGGACCCTTTCCCTTGTTCATCTCTGTATTAGCAGGACCTGGAGTAGATTGGCCCCAGTAACTTTGAGTTAGGTACTCAATAACTTTGATCAATAAATGAATGGGAGCTGGGGACAGTAGTGAACTGGAGAGTATACACCCTGGGTAAAGGGAGCAGCTACCCTTGAGCTCCCATCAATTTTGGCATGTAGAAATGTGGGCCTGGTGTTATCAGATATTCTGATTATTTTTTTCAAGAAAAGCTGGAAATCTTTATTTTCAGGTAAATGTCCAGGCTCAAAAAATATTGACAAAATTAAAATATGCAAGCTATCATGTGTTGACCAAATAAATGCATCTACAGGCCAAATGTGGCTTGTGGGCTGTTGTTTTTCAGGCTCTGAACTAAAGCAAGCCACGGAGATATCCTGCACTGATGAGCCACCAAAAGAGGTGAGATTAAGTGCTACCCTGGGCAGTGTTTGCCGTGAGCCCTGAGCTAGGATGGGGAGCCCTGATCAGGGGATCTGGAGGCCTTTGTCAAGTTACAGGGACCACCTGCAAGAAAATGGGTCTTTTTGTATTAATTGCCTTTTTTTGCTTCTAAGTCCAATACTTCATGGCAAAAGGCACCAGACAAGCATCCAAAAAACCTATTTTCCCATGACATCCAGGAAAAAGCTTCAGGCTTATATGTCTCAGTGGAATCCAAGGTGCCCCCAAATGAAACACACCAACAGGTGCATGGCAAAGCCTGTCAGGTCCAACTGCATTTTTTTTCGCACACAGTAAGAAGGGGGCACCTAAAAGATGATATCTGCAGTGCCAGGATGGCAGGAAGAAAACCATCAAAATACAAGTTGGCCCTGCTTCTCACAGCCCTTGAATACCAAGCCCTGAGTGTCTGAGTAGCTCCAAGTAGTGAAACCAAGTAGGGTGTGAAGAGCAGGCTGGTAATGGATGTCAGCTGGCATGACTCAGGCTGGCTGCCCTGAGGGAACTATATTTATATCAGCGCTCACAGGCAAGTCCTGTACCATCTCAGAAGGAGCCGATGAGCCAACTGAGGGCTTTGGAGGGGGTGTCTGAGGTCGTTGGTCCTCAGCTAGGTTCACGTGGACCAGCATTTGTGCACTGCCCTGCTCGGCCATCCACTGTCTGCAGGGAAGGTGGGCTCCAGCACGTGCCCAGCCTCCAGGAATGAGAATGGAAGTCAATGCCATGCCAGAATTCTGCATCTAGGACTAATGAAACTGGTGGGGAGTCTCCTGAGCACCGTGCTGTGCTCATTTCCGACTGCCTCTGGCTTCGAATTGTGAAGCCCGGGGATGATGGAGATGATCCCACTTGTCTCCCTTTCACTGAATGGAAAAGGGCAGCAGGAAAGGGGCAGGGGCCACCTGGGTTCTCAACTAGTCTGCAGATACTACAGAGATCTCTGCATCTGGGGAGGCTGGAGGAAGAGACCCCAGGGATGGCACCTCTGACTGGCTGGCTGTTTCGGAAAGGACGGTAAGTTCTGCAGCTCAGGTGCTAGGAGGCAGGTGCCTGACCTTGGTTCGTGTCTTGACTATAACTTACTGGGGCCCAATCCTAGATGCTCAATTACTTCAGGCCTTTTCTGCTTCAGCATCTCAGAATCTTCCTGCTATTTTTCACTTTCTATATTGCTGAGCACAGTGCACGGTACGTTGTAGATACGATGCAATGTACGCGACATTAACAAAATGAACAGTATTTAGTCTTCACCACACGCGAGTACCTGTGGTTGGCACTGGCCTCTCTTGTCTCATTTAATCTCACAACAGTCCTGGGAAGTAGCTATTACTAACCCCATTGTACAGAGGAGGAAACAGAGGCTCACAGATGTTAAACAAGCATCTGTTGTAATGACTGGGTTGAATTTTTCCCCAGCCCTGTGATCCTGGAAAGTAGTGAAAATTAAAGAAATCCCCACTCTCTTTTTGTCTCTGACCGACTGTCAGATCAGGATACCTCCTCTTCTCATCCTCTTCATCCCACTTCCCCACAGTGAGCTCTTTCTAACCTTGTTCACTGCTCCTTATAAAAGAAAAGCCCCTTTCTTCCTAACCATTGAGGATTTGCAAATCTCGTGGTTGGAACTTTCTCCCTGCTGTAGTGGTCCTTGTCTGCCTATTGCAACAGTCTCTTTCCCTCCTCTTGCAATATTCCTTTCAAATAAAGTCTCTCCTTATCTAAGTGCAGACCTGGTTTTTTATTTGACAGTAGCTAACATTTACCAAGCACTGACTTAGGGCCAGGCCCTGTACTGAACACTCAGTTGGCCATATCTTATTTAATTCTTAAGATAGAACTATGTACTAGGTCCTTACTCTCATTACATTTTAGACTTGAAGAATAGAGCTCAAGGTGACCCATCGGGGATTTTAGAACCAGAGTCTGTCTGGCTTTTCTATTTTACACCATCATGCCTGATGGCGATTCACTATGTCTCAGGTCCTCTGAGAGATGCTGACCTGAAAAAGAAGAGGATGTGGCAAAAAGGGCAGTGGGAGGTGGGTATTGTCCAAAGGCAAATTATCACTGAAAGGACTCAGATCCCTAGGTGAGTGGCACGCAGGTGGTTCTTTGATTCAACACACCCGTGGGTGTAGGCTTGGCAGGCTGCATGAAGAAGTAAACCCATATGACTGGTATGATTTTGTCCTGGGTTCTTCTACCTCCGGGTGCATGTCTTCATTTCTCCCAGCACCTGTGTGATGTGTGGAACCATCTTACCTATTCAACATATGTATGGGGAGAACCAGGAAGTGGGAAGTTTTTGCTACTTGCTCCAGACCAATCCACAAGCTCCTGGGAGGTGGGAAGAGAGAAGGTCTGAGGCCAGCTGCTCTCACCCCACTGCTCTGCCAGTGCCTCTCCTCACACATTTCCAAGCAAAACCACAAGTCAGAGTTGAACCCTTCTGGCCTCTTGTGGTTAAGTTCTATCTGAAGCCAATCTACCCAACAGTGCTGAGTCTCCAGGGGTCTTGGAGGCAGGTAGCCTGGGCTTTGGGATCGAAGAACCTGGGTTTGAATTCTAGCACCATCACAACCATGTCCTGAAGATAAACTTGGACAAGCTGTTTAACCTCTTTGAGCCATATTTTCCTCATCTATAAAGTGTGAATAGTATCACTGACCTCATGAGAGTTGACAGATGAGACATTTAAGACAAAGCCTGGAACACTATGACAGGCACATAGTAGAGGCCGTGTCAGTTTCCAGCTTTTCTGGCTTGTCCACCCTGGGCAGCTGGGTGTCTTTAACTGGTGACTCTTTTTTCCTTCCATACCTCCTTCCTCTGGGTTTTGGGGTCTACTCTCCACAGTTTACTGTGACTGGAGCTCTCATGCTTTTTTGAGTTCTTCCCATCATGTAGGCAACTGATGATGTAAACTAATTCAAAATAAGTTTACATGTTGGTGGGAGCAAAAATTAATATATAAATCACACACACACACACACACACACACACACACACACACACACACACACACACACAAACCGGGGGGAGGGAAGAAGACATAACAACCACAATTATTTGAAGTTGATACGACAAGCAAACAGAAAGGACATTGTTGGGGGGGAAGGGGGAGGGAGAAGGGAGGGAGGTTTTGGTGATGGGGAGCAATAATCAGCCACAATGTATATCGACAAAATAAAATTAAAAAAAAATAATAAATAAAAAAAATTTAAAAAAAATAAAAAAATAAAAAAAAATAAAATTGAAAAAAGACAGGAAAAAAAAAAAAAGTTTACATGGTTTAATGAATTACCTGTCCAAATGGTAATTGCATTTTTAAAAGAAGTTACCTATAGAGGACCTTTTCAAAACGGTTCACTTACAGAAAGCAAATCAAATGACCTTACGGTGTTGAGGGGATGCTCTCAGATTTTAACATGGGGTTCCACTTGCCTCCAAGACGAAGGTCTTCCCATGGGGATGCACTGCCCATGGAAGAGCTCCATTGCAGTAGCTCATTGAAACCTCACATCAAGTAGAAATCTCCAGAGCCTGGACAAGAGCTCACTTACTGTTCTCACTCATCCAGTCTTTGACGGTCGCTGAAGCTCACAACCTCAGTTTTCTTTTAACCTTTGCTGTCAGTGAGTCCGTCAGACCTTTTTTGGTGTGGTCCCTCCCTTCTACCTCCCTCTCTCCATTTCTCTTGCATGACCTTGGACGGGTTCCTTATCAGTCTCACGGGAATGAGTCCTAACTGCGCACCTCTGCATATCAGATGCTGGGCTTCAGAACCGCACAAGCTTCTGAGCTCTATCACCAGGACACCTTGGGTTCATTACTTAACTTCTCTGTGCCTTAGTTTCTTCTCCTGCACAGTGGGGGTACTAATGGCATCTACATAGCGAGGTTAGTGAGAGTTTCAAGTGAGGTCTGAAATGACTGAGGAAGTATTGCAGAGTAGTTGAGGAGACTAAAGAGACATGATAGCTAAATGCAATGTGTCACTCTGAACTGGGTTGTTTTACTCTTGAGGATATAACAGGGACAACTGGTGAAATTTGAATTTGGTCTAAAGACCAAATGGTGCTAACAATCAAGGTTAAGTTCCTGGTTTTGATAATTATATGTTGGCTATGTGGGAGAATGTCTTTTTGTAAAGGATATTCAACACGAAAGAATTTGGAGGTAATAGGGATTCCAATCAGCATCTTATTCTCATATGGTTGAGGAAAAAACTGTCCTTGCAACTCTGCCATAAATTTGTGATTGTTTCCAAATAAAAAATTATTTTAAAAATTTAAAAAGAAGAAAAAACAACAAGGTCTTGTATGTAAGACATCTGGCATACATAGAGTTGGGACTCAGGACACAGGAGTCCTTCACTTTCACCTTCTCTAACCTCTGCTGCACGTGGTAACTCGAGACCTTCCGCACGTACCACTTTCCTTGCTTAGAGTCCCTTCATGTGTCCCCACAAACAAAGCCCAAACTCCCTATGCTGGCCTTGTGGGTCCTACATAATTGTTCCTCAGTCTGCTCTTCTAGTCTTTTCTGCTCTATGTGTCTAGGACATCCTTGTTCATCTCCACTTTGATACTTTTGCTCCTTTGAAAATGTCCTTCTGGAAAGCCCTTTCCATTTGTCCTCCTTGGCCAAAAACTTTTATCCTCTGTGGTTCTGTTCCAGTGTCACCTTTTTCAGGATGTTTTCCAGACCTGGGTTCATGCCTTGGGTGGGTCCTAATGCCCTTATCACTAGAACCTTGTGGCAGACATTTATTTGCTCTGGTCTATCTATTTCATTCTTCATCTTTGTTGTTGTCCTTTCCCTGACTTGATTTATAAGACTGCAGATCATGGGGCCCAGAGCCACTAGAAGTTAAGCTCCATAAAGGTTAGAGTTTGGTTTGTCTTGTTCACCACTGAACCTCAGAGTCTAGAACACTGGCACATAGCAGATGCTCAATGAATATTTGTTTATGAATTTTGCAAAAATGTTGTGTACTTCATCACATATCCTACAGCATGGAGCATAGTGCTCTGTAGATGGGTGCTTAGAAATATGTGCTGAACAGATTAATGGATGAATGGATGTATTAAATTGACCATTGTGAGCACCAGTTATCATGAATAGTCTAATGTCTCTGCTGTAAGAAAGCAAGATGAATACTGATCAGTATCCTCCCTTGTTTGGTAGCACTAGGATATTGACTATAAAGTTCCTGCTGGAGGGTCAGTAGAATTCGTGGCTGAAGATGACAGCCCTCATTGCATTATTTATGGGCCTGTCACATGCCCTCCCTGGCAGGGTTTCCCTAGAAGTCATTTGCACATGATCAATTTCCTCTCCTTGAACGAGGCATCATTCTGGCCTTCGTGGTGATGAGACGTCCATCTGACAGGACTGTGGGAGGTGAAAGGATGAGTGGGCAAGACTTATGGGTCTATCAGGTTCCTCCAGGGCCAAGGTCAAGATAAAAGACCTTTAATACTAGCCTCTGCCAGAGAGCCCTGACAAGTTAGAAAGTTATCTTTGTGGAAAATGGCAGATTGATTAAATGCAGGTGGATTAAAGGGACAGGAATTTGTATTTTTGAGCACCTTCTGTATCAGGCACTGTGGTAGGCTCCTCACATACATTCTCACAAAAACATTATAAGCCAACAAGGAGTTGTGGGTCATGAGACCCCCGGGCCCAGGCCTTCTCTCTGTACTTACTGTCCCCACCTCCCCATCTCCTGATATCTCCTCTTCTCGTTCCAATCAGGTTTTGTCTCCATCTCTCCCTTGAACCATTTTTATCAAGGTCACCAATGATATAACATGCTCAAGCTCATTCTCCTTCTTCATGTGACTGCATTTCTCAGCACTGGACCCAGCTGACAACTCTTTCTTTGAAACCTTTTCTTCCCAATGCTTCTGTGACAGTCACATGGTTCTCCCCCACCTCACTGGACATTCCTTCTCAGTCTTTGCTGGACTTTTCTTTCTAACCAGATTCTAGATGTTGGAACACCTTGGTCCTCTTTTCTTCTTTAGTTACATTCTCTCTGCAGGGGATCTTATCCAGTCCCATGTGTTTATTGATGACTCTCAAGTTTATTTTTTTCTACCCAGGCATCTCCCTTGAACTCTAGACTTAAGTATTCAATTGTCTGCATCACACGTCTACTTGGATGTTGAATTGATGTCTAAACCTCAACATGGCCAAGATGGAAGTATTTCTTTCCATCCCTGTATTTCATACCTCTCCAACAGAGAATTAGACAAGTGTGATCAGCTTTTACCCACTTCTCTCCTGCCTGTCACTTTCCCTTCTCTTTACCCAGTTCAGTACCAAGAACTATAGACTTATAGAATCTTGGATCTGGAAGTGGATGCTTTCATTTTACAAATGGAGAAACTGAGACCCAGAACGGGAAAGTGGTGGGGTGAATCGACAGCTTAAAGTTAATTAACCACACCCGGCTCCGGCCGCGCCGCGCTCCGCCACCGCCACCGCCACCGCCACCTGGGGATCCGAGCGAGGGGCGGTCATGTTCTGCCAGAAGCAGTCCTTGAGCCAAGAATAAAGTGCAAGCAATTCACTAAGGAAGTTCTCCCAGGCGAAACAGTAAGAAAGTGGGAAAAGTGGAAATTAGAACGAGAAGAAGTCAAGCAGAGATAATATCAGTAGGTTTTCAAGATGGCGGCGGCTGCGGCGGCTGGCGCGGAGTAGCTGAGGTGGAAAAGGTGGCCACTGGGCCTCAGGCAGCCGGGAAACTTGTGGACCTTCCCCTGGCCATCTCTTAAGGGAGGACTGCTGCTGCTGGCCGGTCGTGGGGGCTCAACGCCACTTTGCCCCCGGCAGGAGAGGCTGCCTCATTTACAGGCAACAGCTTTGAAGTGTGGAGCAGGAAAAGAACTGATTCTTAGCTGCAAAAGTGAGTCTTGAAACAGGGAACACGGCGCCAGGGCTGCTGTGGATGCAGCCAGGATCCCGGAGACCGGGGCCGCGCTGAAGAAGGCGGCCAGCTGCCCTATTCAGGATTCGAGGTTTCAGGCCGGCATTAAAGAAGATTCCTGGGAGCGCCCGAGCGGCGCCGCGACTGAACAGCCCGAGGCGGCAGCGCCGAGAACACGGAAGGCAACAAACCAGAGACAGAGCGAGCGCCCGACCTGGCACAGCACTGTGAGTGATCCCTGGCACAGCTCTGTTCGGGGGGGTGGATGCCCACGCGGCTTCCGCCTGCACCACCAGGCCACTCATTGCCCCGGTGCTGCCTCCATTTTCCCAGGTGCGGGCAGCTCCGCCCTGCTCGGCCATCACTGAGCCCATTTGCTTGGCCTGGCGCGGGGCTTTCCGGACCCTGCGGGCCGACCTCCTCTCCCACTCCCTCCGCGGTTCTCTGGCAGGGCTGTGGGTGTGGGGCGTCCCGACCAGTTTTGGGAGGGCTAGGAAGTACGGGCGGGCCGACTGTCACTCCACCACACCCTGGACTCCGCCCCGGTAAACTTCCTGTTACTGGGAGGCAGATACCATCTCTGCGACCACCAGTTTGGAAAAAAGCCTAACGAATTTCTGGTTGGGAATAGTGTGGTAGGAGAGTTCCCAGGTCCGCTTGAACCTGCCGGAGAGCAGGCTGCAGGCGGGCACTAGACTCGGTTTATACCGGGGGGATACAAAGGTGAACAAGACCCGAAAAAGATCTACACAGTGCTACAAAGGCACCCAGAGAGACCGGTCGTCTGTGCCTAGCAGAAACCTGGTAGACTTCCTGGGCGAGGCGGTGCTGAGCAGGGTCTTGAAGGCCCAGCTGATAGACGAGGGGTGCAGAACACACGCCCCAGCCCAGCACAGTGTGCACAGAGGGGGGAGACGTGCGGCCAGGGAGGCGGAGACTCGACAGGAACCACACACCCGGTGGGGTCGCCACTGCACGATCTAACAGCCTGGGCCAGAGCACACGGAACGGGGAGAAGTCCTGTACAGAAAGTGAAAGCTCAACAGAGATCACACACCCTGTGGTACGTGATCCACCAGCCCAGCAGAGTACAAGCTGACCAGAAAGGTGGCTCCCCGGAGAAGCCCAAGACCCGAGGCAACCACACACACAAGACACTAGAGGCCAACTGAGCAGTCACGGCGGGAGCCATACCAAATTGGCAACCACAGCAACATCCTAGTTAGTCATTAGTCTTAAACCGGTGGACTGTGAAACCCCCTGCCACAATGAATAAACACCAAAAAAAAGACACCAGAAATACAAAAAATCAAGAAAGTACACCACCAAAAGTTAATAAATCTCATACTCTAGATCCTATAGAACAAGAAGCCCTTGAAATAACTGACAAGGAATTTCGAGTGATAATTCTAAGGAAACTGAATGAGATACAAGAAAACTCAGCTAGACATCATGATGAAATGAGGAAAAGTATACAGGATCTGAAAGAGGAAATATACAAGGAAATCAATTTCCTGAAAAAAAATGTAGCAGAACTTGCTGAACTGAAGAAATTATTCAGCGAAATAAAAAACACAACGGAGAGTTTAACCAGCAGGCTTGTCGAAGTTGAAGAGAGAACCTCTGAACTTGAAGATGGGCTGTTTGAAATAACACAAGCAGACAAAAAGAAAGAGAAAAGAATCAAGGACATGGAAGAAAATCTGAGAGAGATATCAGACAACCTCAAGCGCTCAAATATCCGAGTCATGGGTATTCCAGAAGGGGAGGAAAATGGAGATTCCATTGAAAACATATTCAACAAAATAGTGGCAGAAAACTTCCCAGGTATAGGAAAAATCACTGATCTTCAGATCCAGGAAGCTCAACGATCTCCAAACGTATTCAACCCAAAAAGGCCTTCTCCAAGACATGTCATAGTCAAATTGGCAAAACTCAGAGACAAAGAGAGAATCTTAAAAGCTGCAAGAGAGAAGCGTCAAATTGGGAGCCCCAATCAGGTTAACATCAGACTTTTCATCACAAACCCTAAAAGCTAGAAAGGAATGGGATGATATTTTCAAAATACTAAAAGACAAAGATTGCCAGCCAAGAATACTCTACCCTGCAAGGCTATCCTTCCGAAATGAGGGGCAAATAGTATATTTCTCAGACAAACAAAAACTGCGGGAGTTCACTACCACAAGACCACCCTTACAAGAAATCCTGAAGGGAGTACTGGGTTTGGTTCCTGAAAAATAACTACCACTGCCATAAAAACCCAAGAAAAATCAAAACCCGCTAGTACAATAAAAATGGCATTCATGAAGAGAAAACAAGCTAACAAAAACACTATCTACAACCTAAGGAACCAACAAACAAAGAAACCAAACAGTAAATCAGAAAGCAAGGAACAAAAGACACCTAAGACAACCAAACAACCAATAAAATGCTAGGAATAAATCAACACCTTTCAATAACAACTCTTAATGTTAAAGGCTTAAATTCCCCAATTAAAAGACACAGACTGGCTGACTGGATCAAAAAGCAGGACCCAACTATATGCTGCCTACAAGAGACCCACCTCACCCATAAAGATTCACACAGACTAAGAGTGAAAGGATGGAAAAAGATTTACCATGCAAACAGAAAAGAAAAACGAGCTGGAGGGGCTATTCTTATATCTGACAAAATAGACTTTAAACTAAAAACCATAAAAAGAGACAATGAGGGACACTACTTAATGATAAAAGGACTGATCCATCAAGAAGACATAACAATCATAAATATGTACGCACCCAATGTTGGAGCAGCCAGATTTATAAAACAAACTCTATTAGACCTAAAGAAGGAAATAGACACTAATACCATAATAGCAGGGGACCTGAACACTCCACTGTCAATATTAGACAGATCATCTAGGCAAAGAATCAGTAGAGAAACACAAGATCTAAACAAGACTCTAGACCAATTGGAATTGGCAGATATCTACAGAACATTCCACCCAACAACCTCAGAATATTCATTCTTCTCATCAGCACATGGATCATTCTCCAGGATAGATCACATATTAGGTCACAAATCAAGTCTCAATAAATTCAAAAAAATTGCAATTATCCCATGTATCTTCTCAGACCACAATGGATTAAAACTAGAAATTAATAACAAACAAAACTCTGGAAACTATACAAACACATGGAAATTAAACAGCATTCTACTTAATGACATATGGGTCCAAGAAGAAATCAAGCAGGAAATCAAAAAGTTTATTGAAACTAATGAAAACAATGATACATCATACCAAAACCTGTGGGATACTGCAAAAGCAGTATTGAGGGGAAAATTTATTGCATTAAATGCTCACTTCAGAAGAATGGAAAGATGGCAAGTGAACAACCTAACACTTCACCTTAAAGAACTAGAAAAACAAGAACAATCCAATCCTAAAGTTAGCAGACGGAAAGAAATCATTAAGATCAGAGCAGAACTGAATGAAATTGAAAACCAAAAAACAATTCAAAAGATCAACGAATCAAAAAGTTGGTTTTTTGAAAAGATAAATAAAATTGACAAACCATTAGCTTGGCTAACAAAAAAAAGAAGAGAGAAGACTCAAATAACAAAAATTAGAAATGAAAAAGGCGATATTACAACTGATTCATCTGAAATACAAGGAATCATTCGAGACTACTATAAACAACTATACGCCAACAAATTTGAAAATCTGGAGGAAATGGATAAATTTCTGGACACACACAAGCTCCCAAAACTGAACCGTGAAGACGTAGAAAATTTGAACAGACCAATAACAATAAAGGAGATTGAAGCTGTTATCAGAAGGCTCCCAACAAAGAAAAGCCCAGGTCCAGATGGATTCACAGCAGAATTTTACCAAACATTCAAAGAGGAATTGACACCGATTCTTTACAAACTATTCCAAAAGATTGAAACGGACGCAAATCTCCCAAACTCATTCTATGAAGCAAACATCATCCTGATACCAAAACCAGGTAAAGATATAACCAAAAAAGAAAACTACAGGCCGATATCCTTGATGAATATAGATGCAAAAATCCTCACTAAAATACTAGCAAACAGAATACAGCAACACATACGAAAAATTATTCATCACGATCAAGTGGGATTCATCCCAGGGATGCAAGGTTGGTTCAACATACGCAAATCAATAAATGTGATACACCATATTAATAAACTCAAACACAAGGACCATATGATCATCTCTATAGACGCTGAAAAAGCATTTGATAAAGTTCAGCACTCATTCATGACAAAGACCCTCTATAAGTTAGGTATAGAGGGAAAGTATCTCAACATAATTAAAGCCATATATGCCAAACCCACTGCCAATATCATCCTGAATGGGGAAAAGCTGAAAGCTTTTCCTTTAAGAACAGGCACTAGACAAGGATGCCCACTCTCACCACTCCTATTCAACATAGTGTTGGAAGTACTAGCCAGAGCAATCAGAGAAGAGAAGGAAATAAAGGGCATCCAGATTGGAAAAGATGAAGTCAAACTGTCCCTGTTTGCAGATGACATGATCCTATATATCGAACAGCCTAAAACCTCTACAAAAAAACTGTTGGAATTGATAAATGATTTCAGCACAGTAGCAGGATACAAAATCAACACACAAAAATCAGTAGCATTTCTTTTCTCCAATAGTGAACATGCAGAAGGAGAAATCAAGAAAGCCTGCCCATTTACAATAGCCACCAAAAAAATAAAATACTTAGGAATTGAGTTAACCAAGGAGGTGAAAAATCTCTATAATGAGAACTACAAACCACTGCTGAGAGAAATTAGAGAGGATACAAGAAGATGGAAAGATATTCCATGCTCTTGGATTGGAAGAATCAACATAGTGAAAATGTCCATACTACCCAAAGTGATATACAAATTCAATGCAATCCCCATCAAAATTCCAAAGACATTTTTCTCAGAAATGGAAAAAACTATTCAGACATTTATATGGAACAATAAAAGACCACGAATAGCCAAAGCAATGCTCAGCAAAAAAAATAAAGCTGGAGGCATAACACTACCTGACTTTAAGCTATACTACAAAGCTATAATAACCAAAACAGTATGGTACTGGCATAAAAACAGACACACTGACCAATGGAATAGAATAGAGAATCCAGAAATCAACCCACACACTTACTGCCATCTGATCTTTGACAAAGGCACCAAGCCTATTCACTGGGGAAGGGACTGCCTCTTCAGCAAGTGGTGCTGGGATAACTGGATATCGATATGCAGGAGAATGAAACTAGATCCATACCTCTCACCGTATACTAAAATCAACTCAAAATGGATTAAGGATTTAAATATACACCCTGAGACAATAAAACTTCTTAAAGAAAACATAGGGGAAACACTTCAGGAAATAGGACTGGGCACAGACTTCATGAATACGACCCCAAAAGCACGGGCAACCAAAGGAAAAATAAACAAATGGGATTATATCAAACTAAAAAGCTTCTGCACAGCAAAAGAAACAATTAAAAGAGTTAAAAGACAACCAACAGAGTGGGAGAAAATATTTGCAAAATATACATCTGACAAAGGATTAATATCCAGAATATATAAGGAACTCAAACAACTTTACAAGAAGAAAACAAGCAACCCAATTAAAAAATGGGCAAAAGAGCTAAGTAGGCATTTCTCTAAGGAAGATATCCAAATGGCCAACAGACATATGAAAAGATGCTCAACATCACTCAGCATCCGGGAAATGCAAATAAAAACCACATTGAGATACCATCTAACCCCAGTTAGGATGGCTAAAATCCAAAAGACTATGAACGATAAATGCTGGCGAGGCTGCGGAGAAAAAGGAACTCTCATACATTGTTGGTGGGACTGCAAAATGGTGCAGCCTCTATGGAAAATGGTATGGAGGTTCCTTAAACAATTGCAAATAGATCTACCATACGACCCAGCCATCCCACTGCTGGGAATATACCCAGAGGAATGGAAATCATCAAGTCGAAGGTATACCTGTTCCCCAATGTTCATCGCAGCACTCTTTACAATAGCCAAGAGTTGGAACCAGCCCAAATGCCCATCATCAGATGAGTGGATACGGAAAATGTGGTACATCTACACAATGGAATACTACTCAGCTATAAAAACGAATGAAATACTGCCATTTGCAACAACATGGATGGACCTTGAGAGAATTATATTAAGTGAAACAAGTCAGGCACAGAAAGAGAAATACCACATGTTCTCACTTATTGGAGGGAGCTAAAAATTAATATATAAATTCACACACACACACATACACACACACACACACAAACCGGGGGGGGGGGGGGAAGAAGATATAACAACAACAATTATTTGAAGTTGATACAACAAGCAAACAGAAAGGACATTGTTGGGGGGGAGGGGGGAGGGAGAAGGGAGGGAGGTTTTGGTGATGGGGAGCATTAATCAGCTACAATGTATATCGACAAAATAAAATTAAAAAAAAAAAAAAAAAAAATAAAATAAAATAAAATAAATAAAAAAAAAAAATAAAAATTTTTAAATGATCAAAAATTGAATAAAATAAAGGAAAGAAATACTAATCCCCCCAAAAAAAAAAAAAAAAAAAAAAAAAAAAAAAGTTAATTAACCACAGAGCTGAGGCTAGAAGCAAAGTGTCCTGACTTGAAGTTTTCATTTTACTGAGATCATATTTTCTACCCTCTCCTGTGAGCATCTGCATTTGAGGAAGAGAATGTCTTTGGCTGTTTCCTTTATTAGGTGGTCTTCTGACCTCACTCATTGGCTTCTCTCCAGTCCTGATAATTTCCAAGCCTGACCTTATTTGTGGAATCCCACAATATATGTCAGAGATTGTACATACCTGGTCCACATGCTGCTACTCCCTAAGCAGTGTCCATGGCAGACATCACTAATCAATCATGATACTTTATACTGCTGAGCCCTGATGCAGCCTCAGAAAGCTTCACAATATAGTGTTCTAGTCAGCTGCTATTAATTGAACAGAGTTGACTTTCAAGATGAGACCGATTTTCCTCTGTACAACCTCAAACTCTGTCCATTACTCTCTGGTCTCCCTTTTTCTCTGAATCTGTCTTTGGAGGCTAGGTAATTTGATCTAGGGTATTAGAGAGTGCTAGTGAGATAGTGCATTTTAGCAGCAATGTCTGGAAACAATGCTGACCCAAATACAACATTTTAATGGTGAAAATGCGAGGGCCCGAGGCAGGCAGTCTGTCTCTCTCCAATTTCTCCAGGTAGACAAATGACTTCAAAATTCAAGTTCAACCCTAAGCAACTTACTGGTGGCATCATTTTGGACTAGTCTCTTAATCTCTCTGAGCCTTACTATCTTCACCTAGTAAATGTGAATAACAGTTTACATCAACTATTATGGTTCCTTTACATAAGTAAGTCTTAGGCCCAAAAGCGATCCACCCTGGGAAAGCCATTAACGTTCCAAAAACCTTCTTAGCTTCCCAGGGTGATTTGAGGCTGTATGTGGCCAAGAGGTTGTGATGCCACAGGAAAAGCACAGCTTTTGAAATCATACTGACCTGCATTTGGTCTTTCACCTGCCACTGACTAATTGTATTATGACCTTGGGCAAGAGTCTCAGCCTCTCTCAGACTCCGTGTAGACCTCTTAGTGTTCTTAAAAGGTTTCAATGCATAGTGTCTGACATAAAGTAGATATATACCAATCAATCAATAAATCAATCAATCAATTCATTCAACCAATATTTATTGAGCATCTACAATGGGCCAGGAATGGTGTTGGTGATAAGGCAATAAACAGGGCAGATAAAGGTCCTGTCTTTATGGAAATTACGAGGCAGCGTATGCTTAAATTGAAGACTTAGTGGCAGTTTCTCACAGGCTGAAACAGAATTCTTGCTCTATGTGGGGCCTCTAGCTCTCCCAGCATCCTGTGCTCCGGTACCACATCCAGGAGAGAAAGAATATGATGTCTACCATTCCTCTGCACCAGGTTCTCAGAGAAGGTTGGAGGAATTTTCCTACATGTCTTAGCACTGGACTGAAGCTAAGCAAGGCTGCAGAGGTACTTCTCTGGTCTGGTGAGAGGCCTGTGCCCAGGAGGCCAATTAATATCTGTGCCCAACATTGGCCATTTCCTGGCTCCCTCTGAGGTGCATGATGCTGGGAGTTTCTGCCAACTTGGAAACCATCCAAACAAAGAGCAGATCTTCCCAGGAATGGCTGTAATTTCTTGGTGGGGAGTTTAATTCTGTGGCCACACAGTACAAGGTTCTGTGGAATGAATATCATGTCAGTGCTATTTAATAATATGATTTCCACTGACCATTTAATTACACGGTAATTGTCACTTAGTGCCTGGGTAATTGCGTAGTAAGTACCATATAATTTCAGGGTAAAGGGTAAATACATGATTATTTCAGGCTCCTTAGGCACAGTATAGTTCACCCAGGAATTAGGTTTGGATTGACTAAGGATAAATTACCTAGAAATCTGTTTGCGGGTGATTACTCCTGTCATCCTTTCTCCCTTAATGGGTACCATACAATTAAAGAAAGATTGCAAGATTTTTGGCCTCAAAAACTTAAAGGGACACTGCTTTGACTTATGATTAACCTTTGCCTGCTGTGTAAGAGATGGTGCTTGCTTAGGAAGGAGATGGAAAGAGAAGAGCTTACAATTCTATCCTTTTCTATCTGGCAGCAGAGTTCTCTTCAGTTGATGTGGGAGCTCAGCACCTGATGCTGAAACTTGGGACCACTGACATCACAAGACATAAATTCAACATCTGCCTGCATTGCCTCTTGTTATGAGCTCTGGACCAGCAAGAGGGATGGTTTCTGTACTGGCTAAATGGTGACCCTCCCTCCCCCACCAAAGATATGTCCACCTCTTAAATGGTGTCTCTCCCACCAAAAAAGATATGTTCCCTGGAACTTGTAAATGTGTCCATCTTAGGAAAAAGGGTCTTTGCAGGTGGAATTAATTAAGAACCTGGAGATGAGCTCATCTTGGGTTATCCAGGTAGGTACTTGTAATCCAATAAGTGTCCTTATGAGAGATAGAAGAGGAGACAAAAACAAGTGATAAGAGGCCGTGTGAAGACGGAGGCAGAGACTGGAGTGATGCAGCCACAAGCCGAGCAATACCTGGAATGAGAACTGAAAGAGGCAAGGAACAGAATTCCCCCTGGAGCCACTTGAGAGAGGATGGCCCTGCAGACACATTAACTTTGGACTATGGCCTTCAGAACCATGAGGGAATAAATTTCACCCAGTTTGTGGTACATTGTTACAGCAGCCACAGGAAACTCACATAGTCTCTAAGGAGCTGTGGGCAGCAGGAGTTCCTGGCCTCGCTGGTATCCCATCTCTCCCCCTGATGCCAGTTTGTCAGGAGCTAGAGAACAGCCACAGAGGAAAGAAAAGAAGTCTGAGCAACTCAGGTCTCATCTTGTGGGATGAACAGAGCAGCCTTTAGCAGCCCACAGAGTGGAGATGCCACAATCTCAGCCAGAGACGCCAGGCAGAAATCAGGGCTCGCGCTAGGTCCTCCTGTGTTTTCTGGGATGTCATATGGGAAGAGAATTTGCAAAAACAGGTTTAATATTCTCCATTATGAAAGACATTTGTGGTCCTTCTGGAAAATTGCAAAACAGTTTTAAAAAATGCCCAAACTCCCAGGATCCAAGTCCACACACTGACCTATTTCCTTTGAATCTTTTTGCTGGCCATAGTGGTTTGTTCAGCCTGGTGGGAAAGAATGAGAGATCAGGCTTTGAGGTCAGACAGGCTGGGATTTAAAACCCGGTTCTCCCACTCAGTAGCTGGGTGACCTGGGACAAGTGGTTTAACTTCTCTGAGTCTGTGTCCCCATCTTTCAGGCCAGGATAATAAAACCTACCTTTTGGGTGTTGGTTTAATGAAATAATATATGCACATACTCCTTGACTTATGAGGGGGTTCCGTCCTGATAAACCCACTGTAAGTTGAAAATATCATTGTCAAAAATGCGTTTCACACGCCAACCCTACCAAACATCATAGCTTAGCCTAGCCTACCCTAAACATGCTCAAAACAATTACATTAGCCTACAGGTGGGCAAAATCATCTAACACAAAGGCTATTTTATAATAAAGAGTTGAATAGCTCATGTTATTTATTGAATGCTGTACTGACAGTGAAAAACAGAATGGTTGTATTCATTTGGGCACTTGAAGTACGGTTTCTACTGAATGATACCGTATCACTTTTGGACCATCACAAAGTTGAAAAATCATGAGTTGAACCATCTTAAGTTGGAGACTATCTCTATATAGACTAAGGAGCAGAGAGTTTGTGCTCAGTCAAGCTTAGCTATTATTTCTACACCGAATGTCCAGGGCAGTGGAACGTAAGCATTTCCTATGTTATTATGAATTCTCCATAGACATTTGTAGATGGCTGCATCCTATACCATCAAAGAGACGTGACAGAGACGAAACTCACATTGGTAGCAGCCACATGCCTCCCCAGAGTCCCTTAATGAGCTTACTGCTAATTACACAGTCCCTCCCCCCTGCCCCCAACTTTACTGGCATCCCCCCTCCCTCTGTTCCCCTTCTTTCTCCACTCACTGCCATGAGCTCAATTTTGGAAGGCATAGAAATCAGCTACTCTGTATACACACCTTGGGTACCTTGGGCACCCAGGTTTAGATAAACGAGTACTTGGAGGCACAGAATAAGGACCCAAAATAACCCATTCAAGATTGCACCTAGCTTCATGATTCTACCAGAAGGAGCTATCCAGCTCAAAGGAGAATTAACCAATAAAGGATTTAAAAGACCCTCACTAAATAAAAATAACACAAACCATTCTCCAGGAGGCCTCCTGAGTCTTCATTGCATTTAAATGCTGCATATGAAGTCGTGTTTATTTTTAAAGGTTTTGAGTCATTTGCTCCCACAGCCTTCCTCATTCCTGGAACAATACACTCTGCTCAGTTACACATGGCATTCTGCCCACCTGTGTCTCTGTTTCCTAACTGGGCTGTGTGGAGGACACCCTCACCAAGGGCTAGAGATAGCCAGGGAGGGTGCACTTTGGGGTTCCTATCATAATGTTGCACCTCGGTGATCAATTTTGATCTGTGGTCAGCATCTCAGTGGTTCATGTTGATGTTTGTCAGGCAGGGTGATGCCTTGGGGCATAGTCTCAGAAAAGGTGTCTACTAAATGAAAAATAAACAGCAAAAAGCTTCCTTTACTGGCTGTTTCTACCACACAGGCATTTTGCATGTACTTTCCCACTTAATCATTACAACTGATTTATGACGTTGGCTTTGTCATTTCTTTTCTTTGGCTTGTAGATGCATCACTCCGGTCACATGACCATCTTTTCCCTGTGTCTCCACATCATTTTTCTTCTGTGTGTGTCTGTCTCTTTGTCCAAATTTCCCTTTTTGATAAGCATACCAGTCATGTTAGGTGAAGGCCGTCTAATGACCTCACTTGGATTACCACTGTAAAGAGCCTATTTCCAAATAAGGTCCCATTCTGAGGTACTAGGGGTTAGGACTTAAACATATCTTTTCTTTTTTTTTTTTTCCCATACACCATTGCAATATTAAAACACCACAGAATTGCCAATGGGGGGCTCAAGGTGTGCTCTGAGCGAGGGTGGGCGGTGCTGAGGGTCCTCCGCTGGCATGTGGCTCGTCACCCCATACAAGGAAGATTTTGCATACTTTATAGAATTCTGTTCAAGGGTAAGTGCTTCACCCGGAGTAAAGGGCCATTAACAGTCTCTGCTGGGTTAGGAAAATGGTGTGGGATTCACAAAGGTGGTAAGCTGTAAACGGTATCACTGTCCACTTGCTGAGAGCCGATTTGGCAAAGGGTTTTCTCTGTAGGTCTTGTGTCAGTTTGAGGGTCTGCTTTGCCCACTTCCCCTTTCCTCAGTGATCCTTCAGCCTGGCACCCAGCTCTGAGATGAGGCTTGCTTAGCACCAGTGAAGTTCCCCATGTTCAAACCAACAACGTTCTGTGTAGAGTTAAGGGAATCAAAGTTAAAATCCAACCCATCAGCATCCATGAGTTCACTACGGATAATGGACTCCTGGGGGGCACAATTTAGCCCTTAACATAGTATTTCTTTTTCTTTCTTTTTCATTTTTTTCTTGACCTTTTCTTGATCATTTTCCTAATGGTCACTTAGGGAGAGACTGCTGAGTGTAAATATCATTTTTTTTTTTTTTATTAAAGTGAGTTTAGGAAATACCTGTCTATTCAATTGCCCTGCACTTTCCTGGTCTGTATAGACTGAATAATTAATTAACAATTCACTTTACAAAGTCCCCTTCTTAAATCTGCCATTGACATAGAATGTATTCATGAATCGTTCTTAGTGCCCCCTGATGGCAGAAACCATCCCTTTCCTGCCTCGCATTAGTCTACAGGACCATTTTTGTTTCCAGAGAGGGGAATCACCGAATCACTGAATCACTGCAGTAAGACTGTTTCTGTATAATCTCTGTTCCATATTTTTCCCACAAAACTATGTCTCTTCTGCAGTGACCTAGAATATTGGAAACTATAGCAGGAAAGCTTGTTTGAAAGAGCAAGCTCCCACAAAACCAGTGTCTCAAAGGACTTAGAATAGTAGGGGAGGAGCTTTCAGGTACTCAAGAGTTCTTTTCCCTTTACAACCAGAGAGGTTTTAACTACCCAACCACCACAACTGGAGATGGTATCTGTAGGTCTCTTTCACAGGATTTTTCTGGACGGTGTTTGCAAAACTTCTAGGTGCTTCAGCACTTGCATGGGACAAGACAGAGCAAAACCCTGCTGTTACTGAAATCTCTGCATCAACTCAGAGCAATATAGAAACAGGTGTAGAGACAGAACTCTCAGTAAATGCTGGTTTTGCTCTAATGTGGTCAAGTGGCTGGTCTGACATAGATTGTTGTGGATCAGCAAGGATCTTGGACTGGCATAGGACATGGAAATGAAGATATCAGGCTACACAGGAAGTAGTGAAGCTAGACAAGGGCCAGCACAGAGATGCTCTCTGAGCTACTCCTGGCTGGATTCCTTCAATATCAGAGAAACAGGAAGGGGGCAATTAACACCAAACCCGTATGGTGGTTATGGCTCCTTATTATTTGTACTGTTTTGTGTAAATGAATGATAAAATTAGTAGTTTAGTAAGTGGCCAATTAAAAGCACCCTTTGGAGTACTGCTACAAGGAGGCACTTACATTGAGGGATCTTCCCTTTGCAGTCATAACCTTGGTTGCTGGAGTGTGCAGAGCAGGGTAGCATCTGCCTTGCAGAGTGCCACTTCTCCATCGCTCTGAACACTCGCACTGGCTCCCACCCCATCATTCACCAACACAGTTTTGACTCAGATCACCTGAGTGCCCCCTGACATCTGATATCATCCCTTTCCCACCTTCCATGCAGTCCTCCTCCTCCTTTACCTCTTAGCAGCTCTGGATATTCTTGATACACCATCTTCCTTTATTTTCTGTGATATACTTTTGTCTTCTATCCCTCTGTATTAGTCTGTTTTCTGTTGCTTATAACAGAATACCTGAGACTGGGTAATTGGTAAAGAAATGAAATTTAATTCTTACAGTTTTGGAGGCTGAGAAGTGTGAGGTCCAGAGAGCACATCTGATGAGAGCCTTCTTGGTGGAGGAAAGCTGCAGATTCCCATGGCAACACAGGGTATCACGTGGCAAGCATGTCATGAATGAGAGAGCTAATGTGCTCACTTGCTGTCGTTATAAAGCCATCAAAACCACTCCCTGTTAACCCATCACATCGTTAGCCCTGTACTGAATGAATGAATTAATCCATTCACAAGGGCACGGTCCTCAATCCAATCCCCTCTTACAGGCCCCATCTTTCAAATATCATCATCAGATTTCCTACCCTCTGAACACTGTTACAGTGGGGATCAAGCTTCAGGGAGTTTTGGGGGGATTCAATCCACAGCACCCTCTATCCTCCATCTCTGTCACAGGCTCATCATCTTTTACCAAGTTGCTAAATGTTGGGATGGTTTGAAAAACAGGCATTATTTTCTGCAGCTGATGTTTATGTGTCAGCTGTCATGAGGTGAGCTGGTGGGCACATGGCATTTAAAGAGCTAGGGATGGGATGGCCTTGAAGAATATTGCAGAGTCCTCACGTGAGGTGCAATATTTGGGCCAAACCACATGAGGTGCTCAGTGCCTGCTAACCTCACTCTGATGCTGGGATTATAGGATGCACTGCTGAGACTGAAACTCTTGTCAGTTACCATCTTGCCTGTTCTTGGAGAAAGAAGGATTCTGAATGCAACAGCACAAGTAGGTGCAGTGCAGCCATCTCAGAGGCTGGAAAGAAACAGTGGGTGAAGTGCTTGGAGATCATTCAGAAAGCAAGACATGACAGTCACCAATTACTCTTGCTGCTCTTCCAGTTGTTATCCTCCCAATGTTCTTTCTTAGTGACTTCATTAGATTATGACTGTAAAGCACTAATTATTGCTTGGACCATTTTTACAATGGATGGGTATGTAACTTGATTTTTTTTTTTTTTTTAACTAGGCTGAAGAGGCAGGCAAGAGACTGAGTTGCTTAAAATTTCAAGCTTCCCACCCTGCATGTTTACAATGCTAAATAAAAGTCGCCTTCATTACTTGCTGCAGAATGTAAACAAGTGTCAGCCGTCTTAGCAAAGAGGCATCATTTGCTTTAATTGCAAATTAAAAGCCATAAACCACCTTAAACGTGGAGCTAATATCACATCAAATCAATGTGATAATTGCACCAGGGCAACGGAGAGGCGCGCAGAGCTTCCATACCTTGCATACTAAAAGAAGCCGGTCACCACGAGTGTTGGTAAGCCCTGCTGAAGTTGGGCCGGCACTGTTGGGAAATTGCACTGACTAGCTTTTTCATTGAGGGTGGACCGGACAGGCTGACTTCTTCATTGTCTGTGGCATACAGAGAAAGGGTCTCTGTCCCTTTAAAAGTAGCTAATAATTCTTTTTGTGTGTTGGGCTAGAGAAGTTCTTGAAGTTTCACAGTCAGGGAAAGAAAGGAACGCTTCTGGGCTTACTTGTAATGCCTTGTGTTAAGCCTTGATTCTCTCGGGACTCGGCAATTATTTCTTTACAGACCTGACATACTGTGGCAGTTAAATTATGCCAGTGGAATATGTCTGATTGACAGACCCCGAGTCAATTGCGCTTTGTCGCCATTCAGGTGACACTGGCCCTTTGTTTAGCCCCAGAGCATAGACAGAGCAGGCACTGGCAGGTTTCACTCCAAGTGGCCTTTTGTTTCCTTAAAGTGATCCACAGTCTTATTCCAGGGATGGCCTGGGATAAAATGTGGGTGAGCCCGGTAATTCCTTTTGTCATGGGATTTGAAGGGTACAGGAAGGCCTTCAGTCCCAAATAGCTCTCCTACATCATCCTGTCACAGTCCTGAAATAATTTCCCATAGACATTCTTTTGCGTGTCTGAAGCGCCAGTTAAAATGCAATTACCCCTGGGAAGGATGATCAAATTAAACAATTAACAGCTATTAATACCACAATGTCAAGTTGATTCAAGAGGACACATCCTATGTGCCCCCATGAGATGTTCATGAAATAATGCCAGATAGTGTGTCTTGATTAGTTTATGAAATTAGCCAGTCACCTCCCAGGAACCTGAGGGAATGAGACACTCCTTGGGTAAGCTTGGACAAGGTGCAGGAAGAGGACGTGAATGTGTGTGGGCTGGGTCGTGCCTTGGTTGTTGGCTCTGAGGGCACTTCCTCTCTTTCCTGGCTTTGTTGGGGGAGGTAAGGTATGTTCTCTCTACCGCCTTGTCTTCTCCAGCAGGTGCTAAGGTGTGTGTGTTTGTGGAGCCTAGTCAGGCCTCCATGCCCAGGAGCCTTAACCACTCTCCCACTGTGCCCTGAGTGTGAGACGGGCCTCTGGTCCATTCTTCTATCTCTTTCCCTGCATTAGTCCATTTCTGTTGCTTATAACATAACTCCTGAAGCTGGATGATTAATAAAGAAACTGAATTTATTTCATACAGTTTCAGAACTGGGAAGTCCAAAGTCCAGGGTGATCATCTGGTGAGGGGCTTCTTACTGGGAACTCTCTATAGAGTCTCATGATGACCAGGATTTCACATGGAGAGAATGGGGTGAGCAAGAGAGCTAACCTGTTCACTCATTGTCCTTATAAAGCCTTCATAATCATGCCCATTTCTCTAGGAATGGATCAATCCATTCATGAGGGCACAGTCTTCACAATCTAATCACCTCTTAAAGGCCCCACCTTTCAAATACCATAATTGGATTTCCCACCCTCTTAACACTGTTACAATGTAGATTGAGTTTCCAGTACATGAACTTTTGGGGGACATGAGACCCATAGCTCTCCTCTCCTCTTCCAGAACCCCATCTCTGCTCTCAGCTCACATGGCTGCACCACCAGCCACCTATGCAGTTCTTGCCATGTCTCTTCTGGAGGTTCCAGAGCCCCCTCCTCATATTCCCAGTCACGGTTAGCATCTGATCCCAAATGAAGAGATCCCTGCCAGGCTCCACATGGTCAGCTTCTCAACACACTTCTTTCCCCTCCAACAGATGGAAACATTCCCTAGGGTTCCTCCTTAATCAAGGTGGAGCCTAATTGGTCACAAACCTTTGAAACCTGTAATTATTATTATTTAAAAAAAATCATTTATTTATTGGATAGGTAATTTGGGAATACAGTACATAATTCAAAAGGCACAGAGGGATATACAATGAAAAGTATGTCTCCCTTTGTCTTCTGCCTTAGTTGCCCAATCTTTTTGAGGCAACAACTATTATGAATTTTAAATATGTCTTTCTGGAAATATTACACGCATATGCATGTGTATGTGTATGTGTGCATGTATACAGATATACGTGTGTGTGTACTTTCTTTCCTCCCCACCATGATAGTTATAAAAATTATTATAAAGATTATTCTGAACCTCGCTTTTTAAAAAATAGACTTTATTTTTTAGAGCAGTTATAGGTTTACAGTAAAATGGAGCAGAAGGTACAGAGTGTCTCCATATACCTCCTGCCCCCACATGCACAGCCTCCCACATTATTAACATCCCCCTCCAGAGTGGGACATTTGTTGCAACTGATGAACCTGACTCAATACATCATTAGCACCCAAAGTTCATAGTTTACATCAGGGTTCACTCAATTTATGTCTTAGTCTGCTTTCTGCTGCTGTAACAGAATACCTGACACTGGGTAATTTATGAAGAAAATAAATTTACTTCTCATAGTTCTAGAGGCTGAGAGGTTCAATACCAAGGACTGGCATCTGGTGAAGACCTTCATGCTATGTCACCCTATGGTGGAAGGAAGAAAGACAAGGGAGTGTCAGAGAGCAAGAGGGGGCTGAACTCACTTTTATAACAAGACCATTCTTCCAATAACTAATCCACTCCCACAATAACAACATTAATCCATTCATTAGGGCAGAGCCCTCATGACCTAATAATTTCTTACTAGGCCCCACCTCCCAGTGCTGTTGCATTAGGGATTATGTTTCCAATGCATAAACTCTGGGAGACACATTAAAACCATAGCAGTGTACATTCTATGAGTTTAGACAATTGTATAATGACGTGTATTCAGCATTATAGTATCATACAAAGAGGTTTTGCCACCTTAAAAATCCTCTGTGCTCCACTAATTTATCCCTCCCTCCCAGAACATTCTTTCTCACTCAAAATTAGATCTTGGAGATCATTTCATATCATTGTACAGAGAGGTGCCTCATTATTTTTAATAGATGCATAGTATTTTATGCATAGAACACATATGCAATGCTGCAATGAATATCCTTTTCATGTATCATTTGGCACATAGACTAAATGACTAAGATAAATATACAGAAGTAAACTTCTTGTCCAAAGAGCATAGGCATTTTAATTTTTGATTGAAATGTTGCCAAATTGTCCTATGACCCTTATGGTTTTTAATGCTGTGCACACCAAGCCCATCCATTCCCAGACCAGATTCATAGCCAGGTCATTTTCTGCACCCATTCCCTGTCTCTTTCCCTCTTGGCTGTGATTCCATTATGCCTATAGCTGGATCCCATGGCGCAGCAGGCAGACAGTTGGTACCTGAATAGGGGACAAAATTTCCCCCCCAAGTGGAATAAGACAGGTCAGGGGGGGAGGTGGGAAGGCATAAAGGGATAGGAAAGAGGAAACTAATGGGTACTAATGCTTAGTTGCATCTCAGGAGGTAGGAGTTTTCCACATGAATCCCATCTGAGTGTCATAGAGAGGTTCATCAGCTTTACCAAAGACACTCAGCTAGTGTTATGGGTTGAATTGTGTCCCCCCCAAACATATGTTGAAACTCTAAAATGCCCCCCCCACCTCAGTACTTCAGAATGTGAACATATTTGGAAATAGGGTCGTTGCAGATGTAATTAGTTAAGATGAGGTCATACTGGGGTAGCATGGGCTCTAAGTCCAACATGACTGGTGTCCTTATAAAAGGGAGATTTGGACACAGACACAGACACTGATACAGAGAGAAGACAGCCATGTGAATAGAGGCAGAGATTAGGGTTATACTGCCACAAACCCTGGGGCTACCAGAAATGGGAAGAGGCATGCGAAAGATATTTTCGTAGAGGTTTTGGAGGAAAGTGGTCCTACCAACACCTCCATTTCAGACTGTGAGCCTCCAGAACTGTGAGAGAACAAATTTTTGTTGTTTTAAGTCACCTCATCTGTGATACTTTGTTACGGCAGCCCTAGCAAAATAACACAGCTAGTAAGTGGCAAAGCCAGAAATGCAACCTAAAACAGCCTGGATTTAAACCTCAAGCTAGCTCAGGTCTGTCACTCAGTAACTGCTGCCCATGACACTTCAGTGGATTCAGAGGTCAAAGCCTTTCTTTTAGCAGGGGCCTCCAATGGGCATGACTTAGAAGAGGATGAAGTGATTGGAAGCCGAAGGCCAGGTCTGGGCATTTGGTGGCTTCTCAGCTTGGTGGCAGGCATATTTCAGGAGGCCTCCAGAACAGTGAGTAGCTACTCTGTTTCAAATTCCCTCATGGTCAGGGCACAACTTTCTATAAACAAATCCACCTGCTATGTGGCAGAGAGAGGATTATAGAGCCTAATCCGGGCATTGCTAATGTGATATGAGAAGAACAAATGGGCCCCGATTCCTACTGCCTGCTCACGAAGGGTAGGCTTTGCCCTTTGCAAATGGGCTTTGAGACTGGCAAGGCTGCTTGGTTACTGTTTACAGGGTTGCCCGTGGAAGAAAACAACCACTGACTTTCCCTTGTTTCCTCGGCAACGGGGAGGACGTGGTCTGACTTCTGGGGATGTCCCTGCCAGTGCTTAAGGTATTTGGCACATTCGTGTCCCCGGGCTGTAGCAACAGCACAGGGGAACTTTGCTGAGCAGGGGAGGGACCACAGCCCAGGCGGGGTCTTTGTAGTGGGGAAGGATGCTGCCAGACAGAGAAGGCCAAAGAAACCAACTTCCTGAGTGCTTGCTCCTTATTTCAGCTGGCATTGAGTTTATGGGTATCTCAGAGATCGCCCCCCGCATTGGAAGAAGAGAAAATGGCAAGTCTCGGAAGGAAGGATCTGAGCGGATTGCATTCAGAACAGTGTTTGTAAGGCAATCCACTGGAGTGCAAGAAGAGAATAACAGAACTTTGAATTAAATTTCTGTATAAGTACCGCGCGCTAACTGATTGCGTCACTGGAGCTCCTGAATTAGATTTCTGTCTTATCTCTTTAAAATGTTTACTTTTTATATTTTTTTAATTAAAAAATTTTTTAACTTTTAAAGATATTTTTAAATTGACAAAATAATTGTACATATTTATGGAGTACAGAGTAATATTTTGGTGCATATCCACACTGTGTGATGATCAAATGTGCTTTATAAAGTTCACAATATATTAATAAACTCAAACATGTGGAAAATAAGCAATTAATATATTGGAGGGCATACTCAATTTTGTAAAACCGATGAAGGTGTATGATCAATCAAAGAAATTTGGAGACATTAGTTTAGTAGATCAAGTCATCAATCCATAGCCTGACATCTAGGGCCCTTCCCCCTTCTTCTACACCCACCCACCCTCCTCTCCAGTCCAATTTCTCTGTTAACTGTACCTCAAGCTTAGCCTTTGGGCTTTAATTCACACCTGTCCATTTGCTCTGAATGTTGTGAATATGTGTGCATAGTACGTTGGCTTTGGAGTTAGAGATTTAGAGGTATGAATCTCACCGCTGACACTTGCTAGCGATGGGATCCATGGAAAACTACACATTCATATTGCTGAGCCTCAGTTTTTCTCCTCTGTAAAATGGGAATAACAACCACTACCTTGTAATGTTGGTAGGAGGCTTACATGTGACAATGTGAGTAAGATGCTTGGTGCTGTCTAGTAGGGACTCAAAAGGTGACTTATTTTTATCTTTGTAATTACTTTTTTGATTATTTAGCATTGCAAATTCTACTTGTTCTTCAAAGACTTGCTCTAGGATACTCTCCTGACTTGAGCTGTTTCTGATCTAAACCCTTTTCTTCCAACTTGGAAAGCATTTGTCTGTAGAACTAACTCAGCCCTGACTTGCATATTGCTTTATGCTATTAAGCAGATTTGCAAGTGTTTGTATTATTTTCCTCTATTGCGGGGCTGCCAGATCTCATGCTGCTTTATGGGATTGTTGATGGTTCTCAGGTGTGGAGGGTTGAGTTCGTCCTGCTCCCCAGTTAGCAGCCCGTTATCACCTTTGGTCCTCGTGAAGTCCTTCTCTTATCTTACTTTATTTTCCTCCTTTATTGCTATTCTCCACTCCTATCATGACCCATAGGCACTTACTTTTATATGTTTGGAATATCCTTAAATATACTTCTATCCTTGTAAAATATGTAGTGGTGCTTTGCTAATTTACCTAATTTTGTTAATATCATTAATTTCACACAATGGTATTATGTTAAAAAGTCTCATTTTGTTTCTTAACCTCCCCATGCTATGTTTTTAAGCTCTGTCCACATTACTATATATATATACATCTAGTTTAAAGTTTCTAAATGCTACAGACAATTCTTTAAAATACAGTTGTCACATTTTATGTACTGAATCCCTGGTGAAGCACATACATTTTTGCTTCTAACTTCTCACTTCTCAAATGTCATGATTCCTTATGGACAAGGATTTGTGTGATTCTTAAGGATGGGATATGACTCTTAAGGGTCGATGGGATTTCTTCTGTGAGATCCAGATCCAGAAATGGAATCACCAAGTTATAGGGTAGGAACTTACTGAGCAGGGCTGGGACTAAGGTGAGGCATGCAAGAGGCCCAGGGAGTACAATTTCAGGAGGCACTCACTCTCAGGGTCATGCAAATAGAGTTTTATAAAACTTATTTCGGTAATGGGCCACAATAATCAACCACATTGTATATGGACAAAATACAATTAAGAAAAAAAAAAAATTTAAAAAAAAAAAAAAAACTCTCCCAGTTTGCTTTCCAGAATGGCTGGATCCCATCGGCAGTGCACGAGAGCCTCTCTGTTATCACGTCTTCACCAGCACTTGGTAGTATCCACATTTCTAATTTTTGCCAGTGCAATGAAGATAGGGTGTCATTTCACTGTTGTTTCATCTCCTGCTTTTCTATCTTTCACGGGGTCTAAGCAAGTCTGGGCAGATAGTAGGAACTAAGTAAATAAATGAGTGGATGGCTTTGATGGATGGGATATCCAGGGGATGACTCTGAAATACAATGCTGCCTGATTTTACAGACACTCTAAGGTGAATGGTGTAGCATAGCCGATGTTCATAATCTTTTACCTCTGAGAAAGAGATGGTTGCAGCCAACACAAGGCAGAGCCGGGTGTCAAAAAGAGGTTTTCTGACATTCAGTGTTCTTCTCACTACATTGTGTGTGCCATGTTTCCACCTGCATTGATTATTTCACTGTGGTGCACATTCTGAACTGCCGTGTGCACTTGATTTCAATTAGTAATGATGATAACAACAAAACCAAAGCCACCAAAAGCCTACACATCTATAGCACTTTTTTAAATGAACAAGGCTCTGTAATAAGCATTTTAAGTATTCTTACTCTTTTACTGGTTCTGGCAACTTTTTGGTGTGTTTCTTATGACACCCATTTTACACATAGGGAAACTAAGGCACAGAGAATTGAAGACTTCCCCAAGATCACAATCACCCAAGAATTCAGTCACTTGTTCAGGTGTTTGGTTGACAAGTATCTGGGTATCTGGAACAATCTGAAATTTTGGTTTTCTGTACACTTGCTTAGGAAATGAGAGTTATCTAGGTTTGTGAGGGCTCTGATTGATTCCCTTGTAGCAAAGTCAGATCCAATCAAAAATGCAGCAGATACAGCTTACTCATAATGCCTCACATTTATGTGAGGTTGCACATTCCAAAATGCTGTCTCACCTGCAGTTCTACCTCATTATGTGTACTTTTGACTGAGAAAGCTATGCATGTTTTAGGATAAAAAGCTGTCTTACAATTCATTTGAAATAAAGGTGTGTGAGATGTCCAAAGCAGTGATCATACCCAAGATTGCCCACCTTTCTCCTTACATCAGCTTAAAATGGCCTTTTTGTTTTGGATTGTTCCTGTCTGCGCAGCAATGGCTGTGTTCTTTAAATGATAACGTCAGGAACTCAACCCACTCTAGACCCCCTTTCTCAAGTTGAACTTCTTGATGATGGTGAGATAAAAAGGAACTTTTTGGTGGTCAACAGGTGGAGGCCAA
Organism: Cynocephalus volans; assembly: GCF_027409185.1. Classification (NCBI taxonomy): domain Eukaryota; kingdom Metazoa; phylum Chordata; class Mammalia; order Dermoptera; family Cynocephalidae; genus Cynocephalus; species Cynocephalus volans. The sequence continues at coordinate 52,728,698 of NC_084462.1, forward strand.
CAGAAGGCCAAGGGTGGAGTCTGACCTTCAGACTTATTTGTTTGGCCTCATTATATAAAATACAACGTATTTTATACTTTAGGAATTTCACATTAAAATCTGGATTTCTCTGGCTTCTTCTGAGAAAATCACAAGAGCCAGCAATTTGAGTCTGCATCCCCAGATGAATCCATCCCACCAGCTGAAGATAAAAATGAAGTGACTCTCTCAGGTGGGACCTGTGGTCTACAGTTTCTCAAAGTACCCCTTCTTCCCTCATTCTCTTACAGCTGGTGTATTCCCCTCCTTTATAGCAGTTGCCTGGCCCCTTAGGCATTTGTATTTCCAGACTGTTTTAAGGGATATCTTGTGGATAGGAATTAGAAACTTGTTCAGAAGTTAATGAACCCCTCACCTGCCAAGTAAGGCTGGATACGAACAAGAGGAGTATGGGAGTGTTGGTGAGTGTATTAGTCCATTTTCTATTGCTCATGACAGAATACCTGAAACAGGGTAATTTATAAAGAAATGAAATTTATTTCTTACAGTTTTGGGAGTCCACAGTCCAGGTGACACATCTGGTGAGGGCTTTCTTCTGGGTGGGAACTCTCTACAGGGTCCCGTAGCGACACAGGGTGTCACATGGTGAGAATGGTGAGAGAGCTAACCTGCTCACTCAGTCTGCTCAGAAAGCCATCAGAGCCACACCTGTGATCACCCATTACACCATCAACCTCTTACTCCATGAATAGATCAATCCATTCATGAGGGCACGGTCTCTGAGACTTAATCAACTCCCAAGGGCCCCACCTTTCAAATATCATAATCGGATTATTACAGTGGGATCAAGTTTCCAGCACATGAACTTATGGGGGCCACATTTGACCAGGGGAGGAGTTGAGGTGAGGAAATAGTGGAGGATTCTTTCAAGTGAAGCTCCTTGAAACTGGCTCTGCTTTAGATCAAAGAGGAGCATTTTGCTCTGTGCTGTCTCCTGATGGGAGTGGTGGATGAGAAGATGGACCCCAGTGACAGATTTTTGAACTAGACACATGAAGGGCTCTAGGTCTAGATAGGGAGGTGGTTAGAAAAAGATGAGATGAAGTTTGTGGTTTTGAGGGAAATGAAATTCTTTGCTTGAATGTTGTGAAGAAGTGGTGGGGTGCCCACAACAGGACCCCTGTACATCCCTGCCCACACCTCTTGCTACCTGTCTTCAGCAAGTAAAGGGAGAGCCGTCTCCTGGAGCTGGTGAGCCATCGAGCTGGAGCTCCACTTTCCCTCCCTCTGGAATAAACAACATTCCCAGGCTGTGGACTCATGAAGATTCTGCTCTAAGTTTTTTTTTGTGCTGCCTCAGGCTCCCTAAAATGACTATATCCTGAGAGGTCAAAGACATAGTCATTGTAGATACCACAGGCGGAGGTAAACATTGAGATATTATCTCCAGGGGGTCCTTCATTACACTCATAGGCCCACATTTTAGGAGCTGGTGTTCGAAGTACCTATCGTATTAGGATAAGCAATGGATTTTCTGGTCTGAGAGATGAGACAAAATCTTATCATAATAGTAGTATGCCAGCAGAAAACACAGGCCAGTGGTTCTTCTGGAGCCTGCCTACAATGGGCTATGATTCGCATCCCATTATTCTATTAGCACATTTCACCACTCTTTGCCATGGAAATTTTGCATTTTGATGACTCTTTGTAATTTGTGGGCCAAGTGGTGGTTTCTGGCAAATTACAGCATCAAGATCTTTTGCTTAAACCCCCAGGAGTGGGACATTCGTTTTTCTGAAATTGATGAGGAACTTTTCTATCTAGCTGCTGGGCTTTGAGCAGTCATTGATTCAGCTCACGATTCCCTCCCTCCGTTCTGTCTCAGGCTGGCATTTTCTTGTCCTTCACAAGTCAGTGTGGGTGCCCCGGTTCTGCAAACCTTGACTGTCTGGCACTGTCCCACTTCCACCCCTGTGTTCCCCTAGTACCAAGTGCCTATATCTATTTAACATTTATTAATCTGTAATTGCTGAGTGTCTCTTCGACCAGTGTGCAAGCCCCTTGAGGGTGGAATGACATCTTGTTCTTTCAAGGAGGATTTTCCTGATCAAATCTTTCCCCTTCTCCACCCACGTCCTGCCTGGGGCAGATGCTTCTCTTCTGGCTTTTCCCTCATCTGTATTTCAGGAAGGGGTGGTGACAGAAGGGGAGAAGGTCCTGTGCAGCAGAACCAGGCCAGGGAAGCTGACCCACCATCCTCTGGTCTACTCAAGACTGACTCTGAGTGAACATCACCCTCAGATACAGTGTCACCCTCTGGCTTCACACTCAAAGGCAAGGCCAAAAAGCACAGGGTCCAGCCTCCTAGGAAGGGACTTTCAAGAGAAGGCAGTGACAGTCAGCTTTCTAGCCTCCAAGGTATGGCCTGAGACCTTGGTGTATGTATGAGCTAGTCAGGAAAATGGGCACAAACCCAGCACATGAACAGGGTAAAAAAGGGCAAAAAGGCAGGGATTAGAAAGAGCTGCAGCTAGGTTGGCAAAACAGGCACCCAGCTTCCCCCGGTTTTACATCAGGGTCTCAGGAGTCACAAAGGTCTGTGTTTGAGCCCCAGGTGCTCCACCCACCTGCTGTGCAAATTTGGGCAAGTGCTTACACCCTCCAGGAACTGTCTTGAGGCTGAAAAGATTCTTAAATAAAATAAAATAAATCAAAGTACTGGTGCAGTTACAGGTATACAGGAAGAACTCAATGATGGTATCTATTATTAGTATTTATTTTATTTATTTCTATTTTTAAAATAGTGACCAGGCTGTATCTAGCTCTCACCTCTGGTGGGACTAGGATGGCTCCTATCTCTTCTGTCCAGGTAGGGCTGACTCAGCACTGAGTGGGTGGGCTGAGGTTTAAGTGCTGGACCTCGGTGGGTCCTGTTAGGTGGCATGGAGGAGAGTGGGGAGGTGGGCAGGGTCAAACACCCGGCACATTGCTCTGATGACATTCTCATTTAGCTGTGCCAGGGATCAGATAGAAAAGTTAGAATCGCACCTCTTCAGTTTTGACTCTTTCTTTTGAACTCATAACATTGGTCTCCAAAGTTCGCTCCCTGAAGACCTCTGCAGACAATTCTCTCACCATCTCTTTGTTGACATGTGAATGTGCATGCCTTTTCCCCATGCAAAAAGTTAAGGACACCAAGTGTCACTGTTAGTTTTTTTTTTTTTTAATCTGTGTATTTATTCAGTAAATAGTGACTTTTTTTTACCCAGTGGAATACACTGAAATTAGTTTTGTGGGAGACCCAGAAATAAGAAAGACATTGTATTTACTCTCATGGAGTTCACTGACTACTAGGGGAAGATAAGAAATACACAAAAAGATAGAAAGTGATACAAACTATGAGATGAACAAATAGCATACTAAGGGGGCCGGGGCAATACCTTCCAGCTGAGCAGAATCAGGAGCTGCTTCTGATAATAACACCTGCCAGGCACTTGTTGGGCCAGGGATGGGACTACGGTTTTGGCATAGATTATCCCTTTATTTATCATAATAGCTCAAGGAGGTAGGTTCTAAAACTAAGGCTTAGTGAGATTATTGAGGTTAAGTAACTTGCCCAAGGGCACAGGACTAGAAAGGGGATGATGTGGGATTCTCACCTAGGGTCATGTCACTTTTCGTCTCAAAACCCTCTGATGGTGTGCCTTGCCACTCAAAATAGAATTAAAATGATTTTCTCTGGCGTAAAAATCCCACACGGCCTGGCCACGCCTACCTGTCAATCTTCACCTGCACCATCTCTCTCCAACCTGTCATGCTCTGGCCATCCTTATGTTCTTACAGTTTTTCAGACCCACCACAGTTGTCCCTACCCTACACTTTTGCTTCCCATGTTCCCAGTACTTGAAATGCTTTTCCTTCAGACCAGTATGAGATTGTCTCCTTGTAGTTCTCACTTAAATCCCCCTCCAAGAGAGGACTTTCAGGACCACCCAATCTCCCAGTTGCACTCTGTTGTCTAGGTCGTGCTTTATTTTCTTCCCAGCATGTACCATCTCTGGATATTTTTTCCACTGTCCCCTGGTAGAATGACTGTTCCTTGAGAGTAGCACCTGGGCTGTCTTACACACCACACTTAGGACAGCCCCAGCTCATGGTCAGCTCTCAATAGATGGATGACAATGAATGAAAGAATAAATACCAGGTCCTAGAAATGGGCATGGAGGGCATTTTAGAGCAGAAAGCATGGGGAGAGAGGGAGAGAGAAGGGGGGAGAGAGGGAGAAGCTGAAAGAGAGAGAGAGGAGGGATGTTTTGGCATAGGAGGTCATTTCTACTTCTCTCTGAGATTTAGCTTCAAAGGTCAGTCTAAAGAGCTTGAGCTAGATTTGCTAAAGTGCAATTTTGGAAGGAGTTAAACCCATGAGACTAAAGTTTATATCATTTTGGCATTGGGATAATTGTTAACAGTGTTTTAAAAATATCATACAAATCTTGATTGGAGGAGCCCTTTTGCTTTTTAAGACATTTTTATGAGTCATACACAATTCCCTTCTGCTGATGGAAGGGATAGGACAAGGGGAAGTACCATGAGCAATGGGGCAAAGCACCTCTCACCCCCAGTGCCCAGGCCAGAATTCAAGTATGGGAAGCCATGCTTCAGAGAGGGTGCCTGAGTGGACCTGTTTGTCCAAACTAGGAAGGGGATTAGAACTACCATATGACCTGGCAATCCCACTAGTGGGTGTAAACCCAAAAAGGAAATGAAACCAGTATGTTGAAGAGATGTCTGCACTCTCATGTTTATTTCAGCACTACTTACAATATATGGAATCAATCTAAGTGTCCAACGATGGATGAATGGATAAAAAATGTGGTACATATGCACAGTGGAATACTATTCTGCCATAATAAAGAATGAAATCCTGTCATTTGAAGTGACATGGATGGACCTGGAGAACATTATGTTAAGTGAAGTAAGCCATGCATGGAAAGACAAATGCCATATGTCCTCACTCATATGTGAAATCTAAAAAAAGAAAAAAGTTGATATTATCGAAGCAGAGAGTAGAACAGTGGTTACCAGAGACTGGGGAGGGGAGGGAGGAAGGGAAAACAGGGAGAGTTGTCCAAGTGTATAAAATTACAATTAGACAGGAGGGATAAATTCTGATGTTCTATTGCAAAGTAGGGCAACTATGGTTAATAGTTAAGTTTTGTATGTTACATAATAGTTAGAGGAGAGGCTTTTGAATGTTCTTGCCACAAAGAAATGATAAATGCATGAGGTGATGGATAATGACCCTGACTAGATCATTACATGACACGTATATGTATCAAAATATCAGATTGTACGCCATAAATATGTACAATTACAATGTGTCAATTAAAATAAGTTAATTAATTATATAAACTAGGGTGGAAAGATCTGGAGTTTAATGAATGAGAATTATAGAAAGGACAAGTCAAAATCAGCCATGAGGAAGAGATGGGTTTACGGGGTCTGGGATGACAGGAAAGTCATGTTGACTGTGGGGCATATGTCAGCTATGCTAAAGGGAGTGACCTCAGTTCTTCCGAGGGAGAGGGCTTTCTTATGACTGCAGCTGACATTACCTCTAGAAAGAGTCTTTTCTCACACCCTGGTTTGCACACAGCTTTTCTGAGCTGCAGAAGGATGGCTGCACCAGCTTTGAAATGATCTCGCTCAAGTCAGTGTTTCTCAGACTTTCCCACCAAAGGTAACTCCCACTGGAAAGAACCCAGTGCAGTTGGCCCCAAGAATGAAATTTATTAGAATTTTTTAATGTTTTATTTGAAAACTGTTTATGTGAATTCTGCATTTTATATTCATGTCTGTTTAGGTAAAGAATATCATAATTACTGCTTTTTAAAGCAAATCTTTGAATAAAATGGGTTTTTCCAGAAAACACGCTCTGTATATCCTGAGGCTTTGCATGCCTCCATGTTCCTCTCGGAGGAGATGGGGCAGCAAGAAGAACAACCCGAAGTAGCTCTTGGCTCCAGAGGTCCACAGAACTGTGGGGTTTTGTGCTGCCAGAACTTGGCCACTCTGTGTACTTACTGACCAGGAGAACTCCCAGACAGAGGGCTTGTTTCCTTGGAGTTGATAGTCACGAAATGGCATGAACTGGGAGAAACATTGGACTAGGTTGACTCTCATCAGTATCCTTGTTTACGAGTCTAGATGGGCTGGCAGATGCCTCACATTAGCATTATTTAGACATTAAGAGATTCTAATTGGAGACTAACATGTGTCCTCATCACAGTTGACCTTATTTATGAAGTGGCTGACATCTGAAAGTCAAATTTGCATCACTGAATTCTCTCCTGTAACAACCACTTTAATATGTAAATAATGGATTGTAGCAGGGAAGAAGATACGTGTTATTCTGATGATTGCTTAGAAGATGTGGCTTCCTTCCAAACAGAGACAGGAGGGCTGGTAGGTTCCTTTCTTTGATTATGAGACATTGTCTAAATGATTGAGCCAGAAAGAAAAGACACAGTTCACCTCAGATCAGCAGACATGTAGAGAGTTCTACTTTGTTAACATGCTTGGCTAAGGACTAGGGGGTGGAAGGAAGTGGGGAGAGGGGAAACCTGGTACTTAAAGGCAAGGGAGACGGGCTCTGCCTCCAGAAAACTGGAAGCTGTTATAAGCTGGCATAAGAAAGGTGTACAGATCAGTGTACTTCACAGCACGATGTGATGAAGTCATAAGGGAGCGGTACAGGTAAATCTATTTTGAGGTTCTCTCATTTGGAGGACGCCTGGGAAGGTGTTGTATTAAATAGGGATGTGATTAGCTCCAAAGCCCAGCAAGCCCTATGGCTGTGACTAACTTGAACAGGCCTGAGTTGTCTCATGCCATGAGTCTTGGGCAGGTAGTCCAGAGCAGGCAGAGGAGCTCACCAAGGTCTCGGGAACCCAGCCTCTTTCCAGCTTTTCCATGTCACCACCCTAGTGAGATGGCCTTAGTACCATGCTTGTTGCCTCATGGTTGCAAGAGGGCTGCTTCCTCTCTGGCCTCAGATTCACATTCCAGGCAGGAAGAAGGAAGAGGAGTAGTTAAGAGGACAAAGCCTTTCTCTTCAAGATACTTTTTTTAAAAAAAATTATGGAAGAGAAACCTTTCTTAGTAGACTTCTGATTGTACCTTATTAGCCAGGACTATGTCACAGGCCAGCCCTAGTTGGAAGGTACCCAGGGAGGAGAGGACTGTGGGTCGGGTTTGGACAAACAGTGATGTCTGCCTGCCACAGGTACCTTGGAGGAGGCAATGATGCTACAGTATGGGTAAAGATTTTGACAGGTGTGTAGGTGTGTGTCTTAGTTCAGGCTGCTACAACAAAGTACTATAGACTGGGTGGCTTAAGTAATAGAAATTTATTTCTCACAGTTATGGAGGCTGGGAAATCCATGATCATGGTGCCAACATGGCTGGATTATGGTGCATACCCCCTTCCATTTGCAGATGACCATCTCCTTGCTGTGTCCTCACAAGGCAGAGAAAAGAGAGAGAGAGAGGAAGCAAGCTCTCTGATGTCTCTTTTTATGAAGGTGCTAATCCCATTATAAGGGCTTCACCCTCATGAGCTTATCAATTCCCAGAGGCTCCATCTCCTAATACATCACATTGGGGATTAAGGTTTCAGCACACACATTTTGGGGTACACAAACATGCAACCCATAACAGTGTGGAGGAGAAGGGGGATTACTAGGATGAAAGATAGAATAACATGAGCAATAATTAATAAGGAAGTCGGGAGAGCTGGGCATAGAGCAGGTGGCAGGGAAGGAGTCTGATGACTTTGTGGTACACTGTTGGGGAAGACAAGGAAGCACAGGCAAGGCCAAGCAGGGCAGCACACCACAGTTTGCTGGCGTGGGGTGGTGGGGGCGGGGGGAGAGCATATGCGTGCAGAAGGAGGCCTTAGCCAGAGAACAGCCATCTTTGTGTTAACTAAGACCAAGCAGAAAATTTCAGTTAGCCATTAACTTAGGAACTGATAATCATCAATCCCTTGAGGTTAGCAGAGGAAATGAGAAACTGGCCATGTGGCTAAAACTGCCCAGGATGAAATCATGCCCCAAAAGGATCCTTCTCGAAAGTTTATTTCTGTTTATCTCCCATTACACTCTCTTACGTTGATTTACCTTAGATGTTGTGTACCTAAAATTGAGAATTTAAACTAAGATTTTTTTTGTTTTTCTTACCTTTCCTAATCAACTGCAAGCAAAAGAATTTCAAGAGAAAGGCAAAGCACCCTTGCTGACTATTAACTCATCTTCTTGCTTAAAAGAAAATTGCATCCACATTAGTTAGAGGTAAGAATTAGGTATTTTTATACTCCTGTGATGCTTGACTGAGGTTATTGTCTTTTAGATCTCCCTAGGAGATAAGGACTCCAACCCTGAGATAATAGCAAGGGCTTGTAGCTGATCAGTCCGCCAACTGCAGACTCCATGACACAAAAGCACCTGGTCCATCATGGGACCCTGACATGAGACTCAGACCCTCTGCTGATCCCATGACCAGCCTCTCACTTTGCTTTCAGGACAAAACCCTTACAGCACCTTCTCTCCTCTTCCCCTTTGTAAACCCTAGAACAGGCATGAGAAGGCAGGATGATTTTTTAGCCTGGTCATCCCCCAGATGTCGCTTATCTGAATAAAACTTCCAATCTTTGCACCAACTTTTGGGCTTTTGGATCATTTGTTTAATGTGAGAGGGCAAGCCGAGCCTGTTGATGGTAACATGTAGAAGGGCTATGGAGCTGGCTAGAGGGCCCCAACATATTCTGACCTGACCCCTCCATAGGCAGTTCTAGGGTTCTGGAACCTTCCTGTTCAGGAGATCAGTTGATATCCCTTAGCCTGTGTGCATGGTAGCTGGGTGTATTAGTCCATTTGTGTTGCTATAACAGAAATACCTGAGACTGGGTAATTTATAAAGAACAGAGGTTTACTTGGCTTATAATTCTGGGACAGTTGCATCTGGCATGGGTCTCAGGCTGCTTCTATTCGTGGTGGAAAGCAGCAAGCAGCTGGCGGGTACAAGCAAATCACATGGTGAGAGGAAGCAAGAGAGAGAGGAGGTGCCAGGGTCTTTTATACAACCAGCTCTCATGGGAACTAATAGAGTGAGAACTAACTCAGGTCCCCTGGTCCCCAGGGAGAGCATTAATCCATTCATGAAGGATCCACTCTCATGAGTCAAATAGCTTCCAGCACTGCCACATTGGGGATCAGATTTCCACCTGAGTTCTGGAAGGACAATACATCCGAACTCCATCACTGGGTTCCCATGGAACTGCTGCTCTTAGTAGAGAAAGATCCCACCAATCTCCACCGTAAACGTCTACATTACTAGAGAAATGGGGCATAGCTAAGTAAACAGTACTCAGGTAGTAATTCATATACAATATGTTGCTAATTAGGGCCAGTTGGCTGCTATCATATTCATGTATTTGTTTTTATTTTTTAATAAGTTGAATATATAATTTATTGTCCAAATTAGGGAACTTTCAAAAGTAAAAAATTTTATTAAAAATAATTAAAAATACATATTATTGAACTATTTTGTTAACTAATAAATTGTTTTATTGTATTGAGACTAATAAAAACTTCTCAAAATGTATTAAAATTGTTTTTTAAAATAAAAATTTTCGGGCCAGCCCTGTGGCTCACCCAGATGAGTGCGGCAGTGATAGCGCCGAGGCCGTGGGTTTGGATCCTATATAGGGATGGCCACTGCGCTCACTGGCTGAGCGTGGTGCAGACCACACCATGCTGAGGGTTGCGATCCCCTTACTGGTCAAAAAAAAAAAAAAAAATTCAAAATAAGTGTTTTTTAAAAGAATTTAAACAGGTCTATTTTATTTTATTTTATTTTCGTTCAGCAATATTTCCCCACTGCCTGCTGTATGCATGGCACTGGGCTTGGTGCTAAATAAGTGCACTGTGAGGCATGCCCCTGCCTGCCAAGAGCTGATACTGTGATAGGGAAGATGACAGAATTAATAACCACACCGGGCAGCATAGGGTGACATCCCTAGATGAGTGATTCAGGCAGAGTGTGCATTCAGGGGAGTTCAGAAAATTGGGTTGCTGTGTCAGTTGGCATGGTGAGAAAGGCTTTATGGAGCAGGTGGCACTTTATTTGTGGATCTTGAAAAGGTGATAGCATTTGGATAAAAAGTGGGGGCATTTGAAGTCAAGGAAGAGGCTGAAGAAGGAGTTGATGTAGGGCAAGGTCGTTGCCCACACACGAGAGAGGGTGAGGACTGGTCCAGGGAGTGTTGGGGAGGGAGGGGAGATAAGGTGGGTGTGGATGCTTGAGGGTGCATCGGTCAGGAAAGGGCAGAGTGGTGGTGTAGGTGGCCTGGGACTGAATCCTGGCTCCGTTAACCACCAACTACTCGTGTGCCCTTGAGAAAATAGTGCAACTTCTGAGAAATTCAGAAGCATCTTTAAAATAAAAGCAATTAAGAATGACCTAGAGGGTAGAGGTACGGTAAATTGCAGCGGTGTTTTAAAATAAGAGCTTGCGTTCTGGGGTCAAAGAGATCTGGGTTTAATCTGGATAATTATGTGACCTTGGACAAATCTAATCTCACTGAGCCTTCACGTCCTTATTTGTAAAAGGGATATTAATAGCATGTTGTGCATTCTAATAATTTCACCTACAAATCTATCTGGGTTCTTAAGGTTTTTGAAATTCACAGAGACTTACTCTGGAGACTAAGCCTAACAGGAGTTTGTTAAAGAATATTTGTTAGCAACTGGCTTTCCCAGGAGATCCAGGGAGCCAGGTTTGAAAGCATGCAAGCTGCAAGGTGGTCTGCATCACGCCATGGGACTGCTCTAGGGGAGACACCCCTGCCGTCACTGCTGGATCAGGCACTGCGGTTTGCCCTGCCAGGCTGGTACTAGACACTGTCACCTGCATCACTGCCGCTGGATTGGATGTCTTGATGCCACTCTTTTCACAGCGGCTTTCACATTATCCTTGCTGCTTTGGGTCCCTAGATTCCCAAAGGGGATCTTTTGGCTGCATCTGATTGGCAGAGATTGGGTCATATGCCTGTGCTTAGCTGCAAAAGAGGCTGGGAAATCAAGTTCAGTGTTCTACCTTAGAAGATGAAGTCCCTGAATAAGGGAAAAGGGTTCAAAAGTGTTGGATGCTACCCAGGGCTGGCCTGTGGCTCACTTGGGACAGTGTGGTGCTGAAAAGTGTTGGGTGCCAAAACCATGACTAGTATCCCTACAACACATAGCTTAGGAGCATCTTGTGAGGTCATACAAATATATAATGTATGTTAAGCACTTACCATGGTGTCTGGCACAATAAGCAAGCAGTAAATGCAAGCATTATTAATATGAACTATTAATAACAGATGTGGAAATGTCTAGGAGAAGAAGCATGCTGTAAGTGGGGGTTTAAGAGCAGAGGCTGACAAAGGAGGCTCTGAGGGAGAGGAATATCCCAGGCTCTGAAAGCTGGCTTAGCCATATGAGGAGCCTGACTTTGTCTCAGGAGCAAACTCTCCTCCCTCCATTTATTAATTTTACTTTGTTCAATCACAGTGAGAAATGTAACCTCTTGCCCATGTACTCTCTGATGGGCCTGCCCACCACATGTACCTATCTCTGTGGGAAAAATCCATGTGAATTAGCAGCTCGCTTGGTGAGCATGAACTCAGAACCTAGAATTCCAGGAGAGGAATTAGAGGATTAAGAGTTATTTGGCTCATCAGTCCCACAGCAGGGATTCAGGCTGGACAGGTCCTGTCCTGGACCAATAAAACCCCTGGACTAGTGGTGTGCTTGTGTGTTGGGAAAAAAGGCCCCAATTTGTAGCATTGGCTAGTTTCCATGGTGTAAATACTCCCACCCTATTAATTTCAAGCTAACCACTTGATGTAATGTCAATCACACCATGAATGAAGAGTTGGGAAAAGCACCCCATATGCTCTTGTGAGCTGGTAGCAGCTGGTTCTAGCATATTGCTCCCAGGGACTGTGTTTAGATGGACTCTGCTGAGGGTGGCCTCCTGAACTTCCATGTTTTCTCCTTTTTAAATTATACTTTTATCTCTAATTGCAAAAGTCCTGGTGTAGAACATTGAGATAAAGAGAGATTAAAAAAAAAAAAAAAAAGGAATCTAAAAGTCAACAGAGCAAACCACAACTTAACAAACATACTGGTATTTTTTTGCTTATAGTATTTTTTCTTCTTTGACTTCAACCATATGAAATTGATGACATTTGACCATTTTGACCTATAAAAAAGGCAATTTTATATATGATTCAACATAATATATTTCACATTGTGTATAAAGTTTTATGGCCTACTATGCACATACTGTTATATCATAAACATCTCCCCATGCCATTAGATTATCTATGAAGATGTAGTTTTTAATGACTGTCTTCTAGTAAATTGGATGTGTGACCATAATTTATTTAACCATTTATTTCATAGGATATTTGAATTTTTCTTTCTTCTTTTCTTTCTTCCTTTCTCTTTCTCTCTCTTTTTGCTATTGTAAATAATACTGAAGTAAACATTCTTATAACATTAATTTTTGTACTTTTCTCTGATTATCTCCTCAGGACACAAACTTAGAATAGAAATTACTTAAAAAAGGGTCTAAGGGTTTGAACAATTAAAAAAAAATCTTGATTCATTAATGCCAAAGTGCTTTTGCCAAACTGTACTAACTTATCCTCTAACTAGCAATATATGAAAGTGTGGGTTTTACTGCTAAGTTGTTACCAATGAATATTGTCTTCTATTTTATTTTTGTCTTTTCCAAGTGCATTTGAGAAAAATGGTAGAGTTACATACAGTATGTTTGATTTGCAGTGTAGAGATCTGCAGCAACGAATAGAGAAATGGAGGGAGATTCTTGTCTGTTATGATCATCTCCATTATGACCATCTGCCTTCAACTTCTATGCTTATGTCAAAAAGGTGGGGCAGAGGTGAAGCTGTAGACCCATGGCTGGAAGCCATTTACTACCGTTCCTCACCCATGACTTCCTTTTTTACTCACCTACCTTCTGTGACCTTTTCTGCCAACGGTATGTCAATGGGTGGCCCTAATAGATAAGTAAGGCTGTGGCCAGATAGCTGTGCATTTTTGATTTTTGACGTTTTTGAGTCGAATTACTATCATTTGGTATAGGTGACTCAGCTACGAATCATAACACAGTGCAGGAGCAGAAAGAACTGGTGTGGGTGGCTTGTCAGGCCTTGGGCACAGGGCCCTGTAATGTTGCTGAAGCTTGCTCATTTCAATCTATTTCCAACTTCAATATATGGCTTCCAGCATTGCCAAACCTGCCTTTTAATTTCCACCTGTGTGCTTGTGGGGGTTGGTGGTGGTAGGGAGGGGGGGCAGAACGCAGGCAGAACAGGAGGAACAGGAATGTCATTACCAGTTGGCAGGAACAGAGTGACAATGTGCTTGGGGGTGGAGGGAGGAATGAGCAACAAGATAAATAATTCTTCCAGTTTGCTTCCAATTGTCAAAGCCGAAAACTCAAACATGTGGGAGAACGGTGTTGTCTTTGTTCTACCACCAGTGAAGAATGTCAACAGCCGATTGTGCATTTAAGCCAAGAAAAAGGACTGGGCTGTTAGGGAAGGAAGGGGTCATTAAAACCAGATTTGCCCTTCTTTTCTGAAGTCTCTGGTAGAACACAGCAGGTGCTTGCTGTTCCATGTCATAACCTGTGTTGGGACAGCCTGGCTAGACCTTGCTGTGATGAAATGTAAACAGGCTGGCAGAGCTGGTCACAATGGGTGACACTAGAGGGACTGGCTGAATAAGTTGGCAAATAAATGTCTCTATAAGCTCAGTGTGACATTCACCTTCTATGGCCTCTGTGAGAATTAAGACACCATGCCTCTTTAAAACTTTTGGAAATACACACACACACACACACACACACACACACACACACACACACACACACACACACACACACACACGTGTTGTTGATTGAATGTCCCCCCGAACTCATTGAAAGTTAATCCCCACTGTAGCAGGGTTAAGAGGGTGGGAAATTCAATTATGGTATTTGAAAGGTGGAGCCTTTAAGAGGCAATTAGATTGTGAGGACCATGCCTTAGTGAATGGATTAATCCACTGATGGTTTAATGGTGATCACGGGTGCAGTTATGATGGCTTTAAAAGGAGAGCAACTGAGAAGTGCTCTCTCTCTTTCTCTTTCTCTCTCTCTCTCTCCCCTGCCCCCTCTCTCTCCCTCAAGCCATCTGTCATGTGATACCCTGCATCACTGAATAGAGTCACCACCAACAAGGCCTTCATCAGATGTGTTCCCTGGACTTTGGACTTTCCAGTCCCTAAAACTGTAAAGAATAAATTCTAATTCTTTATAAATTACCTGGTTTCAGGTATTTTGTTATAAGCAACAGAAAGGGACTAATACAACATGTATATATATTCTGATTATTTTTTATTGTGGTAAAATATACTTAACACAAACATGCCATCATAACCATCTGTGAGTATGCAGGTCAGTGGCAGTAAGTGCATTCATATTATTGTGCAACCAACACCACTATCCATCCCCAGAATTTTTTCATCATCCCAAACTGAAACTCTGTGTCCATTAAACAGTAAACCCCCACTCCCCCTCCCTTCAGCCCCTAGTAATTTCTATTCCATTTTCTCTCTATAAATCTGGCTATTGTGGGTACTCCGTATAAGTGGAATCATAAAATAAATGGCCTTCCATGACTGGCTTATTTCATTCAGCATGATGTCCTTAAGGTTTGTCAATGTTGTAGCATGTGTCAGAATTTACTTTTTTCAGGCTAAATAATATTCCATTGCATGTGTATACCACAGTTAATCACATGTATGTACATACCACATTCTGTTTATTCATTCATCCATCAATGACATTTGGGTTGTTTTCGCATTTTGCCTATGGTGAATAATGCTACTACGATCCAGACTTGCAAATATCTGTTCACATCCCTGCTTTCAGTTCTTTTGGGTATAACCCAGCAGTGGAATTGCTGGCTCGCATGGTAATTATATGTTTATAAATACATGGGGTTTTAAAAATGAGACAATATTGCAGTGGAAATATTCTGTATGACACCACAGTGTTGGATCCCAGCCATGATACATTTGTCAAAACCCATAAAAGGTACGACACAAAGAGTGAACTCTAATGTAAACCATGGACTTAAGTTAATATTAATGTCTCAATTCTCATTCATCAACTGTAAGAAATATACCACACCAAAGCCAGATGTTAACAACAGGGAAAACTGTTGGTGGGGGGAGGAGAACTGTACAGAGTATGTCACCGAGTAGCCCCGAAGTAAATGTTCATTCCTCTTCCTTCACTCCTTCCTTTGCAGTTCTCTGCCTTGCTGGCCATTAGATGTCATGAGTGGCACTTCTTCCAAGACGCTGCTCATTCACCTCACTCTTCTGGGGTCCTTTCTCTGGCACCCAATTCCCTGTCTCTGTACATCATTCCCAGTATCTGGCCTTCCTCCTTATTTCCAGGAACTTCTTTGAACTCCCTTGTCCTTGCTAATGTCACAGAGAGGAGGGGTGCTGTAACTAGCGAGAAGGAAACCGAGCTCTAGAGAAACCCGGTGAGCAGTTCCTGGTCCCAGGAAATGTTCAAAGTGAAGTCAGGAACAGCCTCTGTCTCAGGGCACCAGGTAGGTGCTGAATTTGGAGCAGACATTTTCCAGTTAGCAGTACTGTCAGAGAAGGAGATCATTGTGGAACCTTCTAGGTCACCCTGCTTTCCTTGGGAAGAAATAAAAATTCTTTATTATGGTCTCTAAGCCTCTGTTTGGGATTTTCAGCAACACGGTGACAGTTTGTTTGCTACAAGACACACATATTCTTTATAATATCAAACAATAAAAAGTGATTGAGCTTGAAAGAAAGAAAAGGTAAGCCCCCAGGGTGCCATAAACACAGAGGGTGGTCAGAGAGAATGGCAGAGGAATTTTACCGCTGGTGGCTGGCTGGGGTTTCAGACTGGAAAGAAGCTCTGATAGAGTTTGGACCTGTTGTCCCCCCAGAAACTCATGTGGAAATCTGATCCCCAGTGTGGCAGTGCTGGAAGCTGTTTGAGTCATGGGGGCAGATCCCTAATGAATGGGTTAATGTTCTCCCTGGGGGTGGGATAGTGGGTGAGATCTTGCTCTATTAGTTCCCGTGATAGCTGGTTGTTTAAAAGACCCTGGCACCTCCCCTCTCTCTCCCTTGCTTCCTCTCACCCTGTGATCTGCTTGTACCCACCTGCTGCCTGCTGCTTTCTACCATGAGTAGAAGCATCCTGGGGCCTGTGCCAGATGCAGCTGTCCTAGAATCGTGAGCCAGATAAACCTCTGTTCTTTATAAATTACCCAGTCTCAGGTATTCTGTTATAGCAACATGGAATGGACAAATACAGGCTCTGTGTTCTAGAGACTGAGATTTTATTTGCTATTCAGCAACCACAGACCTGACCCTAGGGACAGGAAAGCCAGAAGTGACCGCTCTTCATTAAGCCCAGGGCCTCAAAGTGTCCCTTCGTCTTGGGGACGAGGAAAGCTCTGCCCACCAGCATTAAGGTTATTAAAGGGAAATGAAAACTCCAGACCTGTCCCCAAATTGGGTGGGGGTCCAGATTCACTGAAAGGCAAGGGACTAATGTAAATGCAGTCCAGGACCACTGAAGTGCCAGGATCCTAACAAAAGCAAATCCCAACTCCTCTGTAATGATGTTTTACAACCCAGAGTACATCCAAATCCTATAGGAGATATACAACACTTGGTGAAAATGAGGTAGCAATAATAATAATAAAAAAGACAAATCACAGAAGAAAACCAGCCACAAAGAGGAAGAGTCTGCTGAAACAACCAACAAAAATTAGTACCCCAAGAAATAAAAATTATAAAATAAGCTGGAAAAAGCAAAACAAACAAACAAATGAAAAAACTCTGTAAAATAAGTAAGTTTGAAATAAGAAAGGCAAAAAAAAAAAACAAAAACAAAAACAAAACAAAAACCAATTAACGGGAGGAAGAGAATCATAGTAAAAGAACTTACCCACGGGATTCTGAACACTTTGAGACAGGGTCTCATCTTGTTTTTTTCACTCTGTGTCCCCAGAATCCAAGATGCAGTAAGACTCAATGGATGTTTGCTGAATGAGTGGACCTCCTCATCACTGCCTTTATAGGAAATGGCTGAGTGCATCTGCCCCTTTTTGTCCTATGTGTGTCAGGCTAGGATAGGTAAGTGGTCAGAGGGTGCATTGTCGGGTCTTCTGTTTGGACCCCATGTCTTTCTTTGCCTTCAATGGTATAAGGGTGTTAACCCCAGAATCTGGCATATGCCCATTTTGTAGTTTGGTACAAGGGTAAAAGAAATAGAATAAAAGTAACTTCTCTATTCAAAATGACCAGGAGTACCAGGAAGCCCAATTTTTTTTTGCCAAAAGACTGTGACAAAGCACTCTGCTGAACTCCATGCCCATACGCACACGGAGCTCCCAGCTGCATGCACAGAACTCTCCTTCCAGCTAATCCTATGGGCAGCCTGGTGAAGTGGGAAGACATTGGATTTGCACCAGAAGACTTGGGTTAGATGTGACCAGAGCATCATGAGCCTGATTCAGGTGTGAATGTCTCAACTTCTCTGAGCTTCAATTTAGATCATGTGTTGAATGGGGTGGATAAGACACAACCTCTCAGGACTGCTGGGAAGCTTGAGTAGCAGAGTGAAAACACATTATAGAAGCCAAAGTGCAGTAAGGAAGGCTGATCCCTGATATAGAGTAAAACGCTTCACTCTGTGGCATACGGTATGTGACAGGGTGAGAGCGGAGCGGAGGGGGCATTAAGATTTGTAGGGACAAATCTCTGGAGGAGGTAACATCTAAGTCAATATTGGAAGGAGGGTGGGAACTACCCAAGCAAATGGGGAGCATTCCTGGAAGAGAGACAAGCATGTGCCAAGGTCTAGAGAAGAAAGCATGTGGTGCTTTGGAAAGAGGACTGGTGTGGCTGGATGGTGTTTTCTAGTCTACCTGGCTGCCTCCTGAAGTCCATGCCATTGAACTTTCTAGGTTTTGCCCGTGTAAGCTGTTGATGAACAAGAGTCCCCTCCCCCTCATTGTCTGCTCTGGGCCTCCTGCACCCCTCTTCACCCAGCCTTTCTGGGGCTGAGCTCTCTCTAACTCCACTTCCACCCTTGCTCTGAATGTTGCCTTCTCCCATCACATTCAGATATGCCCAGCCCCAGGGCTATGTGCTCCTCCCCTCCCAGCACAGCCTCCCTTCCGATAGATGCCCACATCTGTTCTATTCCTAGCTGTGTTTATGATCCTCTTCCCCATTTATTGCTCTTCATCTTCCCAGCTGCCATTTTATTTTAAATGTGGGGTGAGCTGTATTAAACAAGGTTAATTTCATAGCCGATCAGCACAACACATGTGACAAACATCTGTGAAAACAAGTATCTTAGGAAAGTTAAATAAGGCTCAGAAGAGGACGTCCTAATATCAGACTTAGAAGCACTGGATCCGGAAGGAGACAGAGAATATGGAATCAAACCAGGACGAGAAAAGTTCCTGAATCAGTAAGCCATTCAGCGTTCTTTCTTATGCATGAGGCATAGTGTTGGAGGTAGAGGGAGATACTAAATTATCTAAGAGGTGTTTTTTTGCCAGAAGGATGTTATAATCTATTTTAGAGAGATAAGAGGAAATTAGAAAGAAAATAAAAAGAGCAAACAGCCAACATTTTAGACAGTTCATTGAGTTCCATCTCACGTGTTTGACTCCCAGCTAAAGAGATATTATTTTTCTCAATGCTGCTGTTGAACTTGATTCAGGACATAGAGCTTACTAGTATGTCATGAGCTGTATTTAGAACACACACCAATGACACTGTGTATGGTGTCCAGAGTGTGAGGGCAAGAGGGAACTGGGTTTGCTGTCACTGGAGGATTCTGCTTCTTTGGAGTTTGTGAGTAGACTCTCTTACAATCTTCTATGGGAGATATTTATAGTGATAGAAACTTGGAGTTCAAGAGTCTATGAATCCATCAGGTGTAGCCTCCTATGTAAGGTTGGAATCTCTTCCACGGTGCTCCTCTCAGGTAAATACAACTCAGTAAATAAGACATTGGATTTTGGGAGCCACACAGATCTGGTCCAGGTCCCGGTTCTGTCACTTATAAGCTTTGTGACCCTGGGTGAGTTACTAAAATTTTCTAAGCCTGGGATTCTTTAATTGATCAGGACTCTTGGCTGCAAGTGATAGAAAATCCCATTGGAATGTGTCTACATGATGTTTTCTTCTGACACTAAATGTGTGTCTTTTTCCCACACCAACAACCAATTCTCTGATTCTGTGATATCAAATGGGTGTCCAACAATTCAATTCAACTCTGACATTAACTATCTGAAGTTAATGCAGACCCTATAGGTTAAGGGCTCAGTCCCACAAGACTTCCCCCACTTTAGATGTCAGTTGCAAGTAGTTCCTGGGGCAGTCAGGACTTCTGACCAACCAGCTATAAATTTGGGGATACCTACAACCCCCCTCTTCAGGTTCAACGATTTGCTAGAACAACTCACAGAACTCAGGAAAGCAATTTACTTACTATTACTGGGTGATTAAAAATGATACAACTCAGGAACATCCAAATGGAAGAGTTGAACAGGCTAAGGTACTGGGGGCAGTGGGTGCAGAGCTTCTATGCTCTCTCCGGGCATGCCACCCTTCCAGCATCTTGATGTGGAAGCTCAGAAGCTCCCCAAATCTTGTTCAAGAATTTTATAGAGCTTAATCTCCAACTCTTGTCTGCTTCCTAGAGGTCAGTGGGTGAGGCTGAAAGTTCCCACCTGCTAATCACTTGGTCTTTCTGGTGACCAGCCCCCTCCCGAGGCTATCTAGGGATCCCAGCCTAAGCAAATTCAGCATTAACTCAGGTGTGACGGGGAGGGATTCATTACGAATAACAAAAGCCACTCCTATCACTCAGGGAATTCCAAGCACTTTAGGAGCTCTGTGCCAGGAACGGGGACAAAGACCACATATAGATTTTAGTCATACCACGGAGTTTAATTATAATAAGGGGTTTCAGGAACTTGGGGCTCATGTAGTTGGAATATCAGTGCTAGTTTTAGCCAAATACCTGTTTAGTTTTGAAATCTGTTTTCCTCCATTTCTTGGCCTCGGTCTACCTTAGTGTAGGCTGCATGCTTAGGCAGGCTTGTCAAGACAAGACAATGAAAACTGACCATTGGTAGCCTGAGATGTGTCTTAGAGCTTAGCAAACTCTATAGACAGAAAGCTTCTCTTTCTCGATAGTTTCAGAAAAGAGAAATCTCAGCTCTTCTTCTTTTGTCCGGTGTAGGTCACATGTTTATCCCTGAGCTAATCATGCAGCCAGAGGATGGAGCCCTCTGATTAGCTGGTCCTAAATCAGGCTCTTGAGCGTGGGCCCCACACAGACTGCCAGAACCAAGTGTTGAGAATGAGGGGCTCCTCAAAGGGAATGGTGAGGAGGAAGGGAATGGTGGCCAGGCAGGCGAAACAGCAGCTCTTCAGTCCCCTCTGTGATCTGTAAAATGGGGGGAGTTGTCTCTTCCCTCAGCTCCATAATTTGCTCTGACTTGTCTTCTACCGTACTCTGTCTCTCCGGGTACCCCTACGACATGCAGGAGGTGTGTGTTCTGTCTGTCTAGCTACACACAATAGAGCCTCTAGCAATTTCTTCAGGGAGATAAAATCAGAGTTTAATAATGTTTCCCACCAGACAGAATATTTTTCCACATTTTCCTAGGCTTAGATTTTTCCTCCCCATCCTGGTTAAACCCTGAGAGTGTACAGAGTGCAATATTCCTACCCTGCCCTTGTCATCTCAATACTTTATATGTTTTTCATTCGGGCCCATATTTCATTTGAAAATGTCAAAATACTGCCCACACATGGCTAGAACCCAGCCGAGAAGATAGAGTCACTTTATGAGACCTGCCAAATGGGGTTCAGTGCTTATCTGATCATGAATCATGGAAGCTTTTAGGACAGATGGTGTAATCATATCCAAGAATAATGCCCTTTCAAGAGAGATGCTAATTGGATCACATGGCATAAGAGTTCCACATCTGTCACATGGCAGAGGCTGAGTTTCCTTCAACTTTAGTTTGTTTCCATTTCCAGTACTGCTTAGAGCTTACGTCAGTGTGTTCAGTAAACACGTGCAGGGGCTAACTGCCTCAGTGCATGCATCTGCTCGTCCTGCACGTATGTTCTCAGTTCCTCAGTGCCAGACACTGTTCTGTATGTTTTCACTTCCACGAAGCTTTCCTGCTAGTTGTGGGAAGGTGAATAATAAATAAGTAGACCAATAAATTAATTGCATAAATGCAGGTAACGATAAACACTATGAAGACCAACCAATAGGGTAATCACGAGTGTGTGTGTGCGCACACGTGTGTATGGAGGAGATCATGGAGGGGAAGCAGATGGGGACTAGGTGGTGACATTTCTGCTTGTGTCTGAATGATGAGAGGGAGCCAGCCCTGTAAAGATCTGGGGTGAAGGGTACCTGGAAGAGAAAACAGCCAGGGCAAAAGCCCTGAGCTCGAAATGACCTTGATTTATTTAAAGGCCAAGAAGTTCAGTGTGGGTGTTACCTAGTGAGTGAGGGGCTAAGTGCGTCAGAATGAGGTCAGAGACACTGGGAGGGGCCATGGCAAAGACACTGGATGTTATTTTAATAGAAACCTAGTATCAGCAAATGCTACATAGAATAACTCACTTAATCATCACAGAAGTGGTATGAGACAAGTACAACGATCAACTCCACTTGGCAGAACAGAAAACTGAGGCACAGGTGAGTTAAAATTTGAACTCAGAGCTGAGCTCAGAACTTGGCTCCATAGCTGTGCCCTCAGTTACTGTAGGTAAAATGGAATTCACTGGGTGGTTTAAAGGGGGGTGACATGATGTGCCTTACATTTTTCAAAGGTTTCTCTGGCTAGGACAGACAATAGGAAAGAAGCACGAGAGGAAGCAGGGAGAGCACGTGGCAGCTACTGCAACAGTACAGGTGAGAGCTGGGTTGGGTGAGTGTGGGCCCTGCAAAAGGAGAGAAGTAGGAGGATTTGGGGTGTTATTCGGTGTCACTAACTTCAGAGAGTTTGGATGTACCTGGTGAGAAGCAGAGAGGAATCAAATATGACTTAGATTTAAGAGAAGGCAATTTAATCTCTGTTCTCACAAAGCTTGCAGTCGATGGCCCAGATGAATGCATATTTATTTATTTATTTGAAGGATTAATTTGCTGGTGTTTTTGGCTTATTCACTCATACAATCATGGGAATGGCTTTATGTCACAGAGGGATTTATATGTTTTCTCCAAGGAGGGCTTGGTGTGGACACACATGTATTAATTTTACCTGATCTTCTGCTCCCAGGATTCCAGATCTCCAAACATGTAGGGAATGCATATTTTATTTCCCCTGCCTCCAGCTCCAGTGACCCAGGGAAAGTGCCTGGGGCTGTAATCAAGTCTTTAGCAATGGCCCAAGCTGAGAAGCCGGGCGCCGGCTGGCTTTATTCTCTGCACATCCTGAACCATACAAATCCTCTGAATGTGTCAGGCTCTTGGTCCCTCCAGCCCTCCTATCTGTGCTCTTCCTTCTCCTCCAAACGCTATCTCTTCCACTACCTGCCCTCTTCCTCACCCTTCAGATTTCAACTCAGCACCTAAGGCTTTGCAAAGCCCTCCCTTTCTTTCCTCAGCTGGCCAGTCCCATTCCTCAACCACGTTCCCACTTTACTTTGGACTAACTCCATGTTAGCAGTTATTTTTATTTTTATTTTTTTTAATTTTATTTTGTCGATATACATTGTGGCTGATTATTGCTCCCCATCACCAAAACCTCCCTCCCTTCTCCCTCCCCCCCTCCCCCCCAACAATGTCCTTTCTGTTTGCTTGTCGTATCAACTTCAAATAATTGTGGTTGTTATATCTTCCTCCCCCCCCCGGTTTGTGTGAGTGTGTGTGTGTGTGTGTGTGTGTGTGTGTGTGAATTTATATATTAATTTTTAGCTCCCACCAATAAGTGAGAACATGTGGTATTTCTCTTTCTGTGCCTGACTCGTTTCACTTAATATAATTCTCTCGAGGTCCATCCATGTTGTTGCAAATGGCAGTATTTCATTCGTTTTTATAGCTGAGTAGTATTCCATTGTGTAGATGTACCACATTTTCCGTATCCACTCATCCGATGATGGGCATTTGGGCTGGTTCCAACTCTTGGCTATTGTAAAGAGGGCTGCGATAAACATTGGGAAACAGGTATACCTTCGACTTGATGATTTCCATTCCTCTGGGTATATTCCCAACAGTGGGATAGCTGGGTCATATGGTAGATCTATCTGCAATTGTTTGAGGAACCTCCATACCATTTTCCATAGAGGCTGCACCATTTTGCAGTCCCACCAACAATGTATGAGAGTTCCTTTTTCTCCGCAACCTCGCCAGCATTTATCGTTCATAGTCTTTTGGATTTTAGCCATCCTAACTGGGGTTAGATGGTATCTCAGTGTGGTTTTGATTTGCATTTCCCGGATGCTGAGTGATGTTGAGCATTTTTTCATATGTCTGTTGGCCATTTGGATATCTTCCTTAGAGAAATGCCTACTTAGCTCTTTTGCCCATTTTTTAATTGGGTTGCTTGTTTTCTTCTTGTACAGTTGTTTGAGTTCCTTATATATTCTGGATATTAATCCTTTGTCAGATATATATTTTGCAAATATTTTCTCCCACTCTGTTGGTTGTCTTTTAACTCTTTTAATTGTTTCTTTTGCTGTGCAGAAGCTTTTTAGTTTGATATAATCCCATTTGTTTATTTTTCCTTTGGTTGCCCGTGCTTTTGGGGTCGTATTCATGAAGTCTGTGCCCAGTCCTATTTCCTGAAGTGTTTCTCCTATGTTTTCTTTAAGAAGTTTTATTGTTTCAGGGTGTATATTTAAATCCTTAATCCATTTTGAGTAGATTTTAGTATACGGCGAGAGGTATGGATCTAGTTTCATTCTCCTGCATATGGATATCCAGTTATCCCAGCACCACTTGCTGAAGAGGCAGTCCCTTCGCCACTGAATAGGCTTGGTGCCTTTGTCAAAGATCAGCTGACAGTAAGTGTGTGGGTTGATTTCTGGATTCTCTATTCTATTCCATTGGTCAGTGTGTCTGTTTTTATGCCAGTACCATACTGTTTTGGTTATTATAGCTTTGTAGTATAGCTTAAAGTCAGGTAGTGTTATGCCTCCAGCTTTATTTTTTTTGCTCAGCATTGCTTTGGCTATGCGTGGTCTTTTATTGTTCCATATAAATGTCTGGATAGTTTTTTCCATTTCTGAGAAAAATGTCTTTGGAATTTTGATGGGGATTGCATTGAATTTGTATATCACTTTGGGTAGTATGGACATTTTCACTATGTTGATTCTTCCAATCCAAGAGCATGGGATATCTTTCCATCTTCTTGTATCCTCTCTAATATCTCTCAGCAGTGGTTTGTAGTTCTCATTATAGAGATTTTTCACCTCCTTGGTTAACTCAATTCCTAAGTATTTTATTTTTTTGGTGGCTATTGTAAATGGGCAGGCTTTCTTGATTTCTCTTTCTGCATGTTCACTATTGGAGAAAAGAAATGCTACTGATTTT
The DNA here is from genome assembly GCF_027409185.1 of Cynocephalus volans. Lineage (NCBI taxonomy): Eukaryota > Metazoa > Chordata > Mammalia > Dermoptera > Cynocephalidae > Cynocephalus > Cynocephalus volans. The sequence continues at coordinate 52,753,442 of NC_084462.1, forward strand.
TGTGTGTTGATTTTGTATCCTGCTACTGTGCTGAAATCATTTATCAATTCTAGCAGTTTTTTTGTAGAGGTTTTAGGCTGTTTGATATATAGGATCATGTCATCTGCAAACAGGGACAGTTTGACTTCATCTTTTCCAATCTGAATGCCCTTTATTTCCTTCTCTTCTCTGATTGCTCTGGCTAGTACTTCCAACACTATGTTGAATAGGAGTGGTGAGAGTGGGCATCCTTGTCTAGTTCCTGTTCTTAAAGGAAAAGCTTTCAGCTTTTCCCCATTCAGGATGATATTGGCTGTGGGTTTGACATATATGGCTTTAATTATGTTGAGATACTTTCCCTCTATACCTAACTTATAGAGGGTCTTTGTCATGAATGAGTGCTGAACTTTATCAAATGCTTTTTCAGCATCTATAGAGATGATCATATGGTCCTTGTGTTTGAGTTTATTAATATGGTGTATCACATTTATTGATTTGCGTATGTGGAACCAACCTTGCATCCCTGGGATGAATCCCACTTGATCGTGATGAATAATTTTACGTATGTGTGGCTGTATTCTGTTTGCTAGTAATTTAGTGAGGATTTTTGCATCTATATTCATCAAGGATATTGGCCTGTAGTTTTCTTTTTTGGTTATATCTTTACCTGGTTTTGGTATCAGGATGATGTTTGCTTCATAGAATGAGTTTGGGAGATTTGCGTCCGTTTCAATGTTTTGGAATAGTTTGTAAAGAATCGGTGTCAATTCCTGTTTGAATGTTTGGTAAAATTCTGCTGTGAAGCCATCTGGTCCTGGGCTTTTCTTTGTTGGGAGCCTTCTGATAACAGCTTCAATCTCCTTTATTGTTATTGGTCTGTTCAAATTTTCTACGTCTTCATGGCTCAGTTTTGGGAGCTTGTGTGTGTCCAGAAATTTATCCATTGCCTCCAGATTTTCAAATTTGTTGGCGTATAGTTGTTTATAGTAGTCTCGAATGATTCCTTGTATTTCAGATGAATCAGTTGTAATATCGCCTTTTTCATTTCTAATTTTTGTTATTTGAGTCTTCTCTCTTCTTTTTTTTGTTAGCCATGCTAATGGTTTGTCAATTTTATTTATCTTTTCAAAAAACCAACTTTTTGATTCGTTGATCTTTTGAATTGTTTTTTGGTTTTCAATTTCATTCAGTTCTGCTCTGATCTTAATGATTTCTTTCCGTCTGCTAACTTTAGGTTTGGATTGTTCTTGTTTTTCTAGTTCTTTAAGGTGAAGTGTTAGGTTGTTCACTTGCCATCTTTCTATTCTTCTGAAGTGAGCGTTTAATGCAATAAATTTTCCCCTCAATACTGCTTTTGCAGTATCCCACAGGTTTTGGTATGATGTATCATTGTTTTCATTAGTTTCAATAAATTTTTTGATTTCCTGCTTGATTTCTTCTTAGACCCATATGTCATTAAGTAGAATGCTGTTTAATTTCCATGTGTTTGTATAGTTTCCAGAGTTTCGTTTGTTATTAATTTCTAGTTTTAATCCATTGTGGTCTGAGAAGATACATGGGATAATTGCAATTTTTTTGAATTTATTGAGACTTGATTTGTGACCTAATATGTGATCTATCCTGGAGAATGATCCATGTGCTGATGAGAAGAATGAATATTCTGAGGTTGTTGGGTGGAATGTTCTGTAGATATCTGCCAATTCCAATTGGTCTAGAGTCTTGTTTAGATCTTGTGTTTCTCTACTGATTCTTTGCCTAGATGATCTGTCTAATATTGACAGTGGGGTGTTCAGGTCCCCTGCTATTATGGTATTAGTGTCTATTTCCTTCTTTAGGTCTAATAGAGTTTGTTTTATAAATCTGGCTGCTCCAACATTGGGTGCATACATATTTATGATTGTTATGTCTTCTTGATGGATCAGACCTTTTATCATTAAGTAGTGTCCCTCATTGTCTCTTTTTATGGTTTTTAGTTTAAAGTCTATTTTGTCAGATATAAGAATAGCTACTCCAGCTCGTTTTTCTTTTCTGTTTGCATGGTAAATCTTTTTCCATCCTTTCACTCTTAGTCTGTGTGAATCTTTATGGGTGAGGTGGGTCTCTTGTAGGCAGCATATAGTTGGGTCCTGCTTTTTGATCCAGTCAGCCAGTCTGTGTCTTTTAATTGGGGAATTTAAGCCTTTTACATTAAGAGTTGTTATTGAAAGGTGTTGATTTATTCCTAGCATTTTATTGGTTGTTTGGTTGTCTTAGGTGTCTTTTGTTCCTTGCTTTCTGATTTACTGTTTGTTTTCTGTGTTTGTTGGTTCCTTAGGTTGTAGATAGTGTTTTTGTTAGCTTGTTTTCTCTTCATGAATGCCATTTTTATTATACTAGTGGGTTTAGATTTTTCTTAGGTTTTTATGGCAGTGGTAGTTATTTTTCAGGAACCAAACCCAGTACTCCCTTGAGGATTTCTTGTAAGGGTGGTCTTGTGGTAGTGAACTCCCGCAGTTTTTGTTTGTCTGAGAAATATACTATTTGCCCCTCATTTCGTTTTTTTTTTTTTTTTTTTTTTAATTTTATTTTGTCGATATACATTGTAGCTGATTAATGCTCCCCATCACCAAAACCTCCCTCCCTTCTCCCTCCCCCCCCTCCCCCCCAATGCCCCTCATTTCGGAAGGATAGCCTTGCAGGGTAGAGTATTCTTGGCTGGCAATCTTTGTCTTTTAGTATTTTGAAAATATCATCCCATTCCTTTCTAGCTTTTAGGGTTTGTGATGAAAAGTCTGATGTTAACCTGATTGGGGCTCCCTTATAGGTGATTTGACGCTTCTCTCTTGCAGCTTTTAAGATTCTCTCTTTGTCTCTGAGTTTTGCCAATTTGACTATGACATGTCTTGGAGAAGGTCTTTTTGGGTTGAATACGTTTGGAGATCGTTGAGCTTCCTGGATCTGAAGATCTGTGATTCTTCCTATACCTGGGAAGTTTTCTGCCACTATTTTGTTGAATATGTTTTCAATGGAATCTCCATTTTCCTCCCCTTCTGGAATACCCATGACTCGGATATTTGATCGCTTATGGTTGTCTGATATCTCTCTCAGATTTTCTTCAATGTCCTTGATTCTTTTTTCTTTCTTTTTGTCTGCTTGTGTTATTTCAAACAGCCCATCTTCAAGTTCAGAGGTTCTCTCTTCAACTTCGACAAGCCTGCTGGTTAAACTCTCCGTTGTGTTTTTTATTTCGCTGAATAACTTCTTCAGTTCAGCAAGTTCTGCTACATTTTTTTTCAGGACATTGATTTCCTTGTACATTTCCTCTTTTAGATCCTGTATACTTTTCCTCATTTCATCATGATATCTAGCTGAGTTTTCTTGTATCTCATTCAGTTTCCTTAGAATTATCACTCGAAATTCCTTGTCAGTCATTTCAAGGGCTTCTTGTTCTATAGGATCTATAGTTTGAGATTTATTAACTTTTGGTGGTGTACTTTCTTGATTTTTTGTATTTCTGGTATCTTTTTTTTGGTGTTTATTCATTGTGGCCGGGGGTTTCACAGTTCACCGGTTTGAGACTAATGACTAACTAGGATGTTGCTGTGGTTGCCAATTTCGTATGGCTCCCTCCGTGACTGCTCAGTTGGCCTCTAGTGCCTTGTGTGTGTGGTTGCCTCGGGTCTTGGGCTTCTCCAGGGAGCCACCTTTCTGGTCAGCTTGGACTCTGCTGGGCTGGTGGATCACGTACCACAGGGTGTGTGATCTCTGTTGAGCTTTCACTTCCTGTGCAGGACTTCTCCCTGTTCCATGTGCTCTGGCCCAGGCTGTTAGATTGTGCAGTGGCGACCCCACCGGGTGTGTGGTTTCTGTCGAGTCTCCGCCTCCCTGGCCGCAGGTCTCCCCACTCTGTGCGCACTGTGCTGGGCTGGGGCGTGTCTTCTGCAACCCTCGTCTATCAGCTGGGCCTTCAAGACCCTGCTCGGCACCGCCTCAGCCAGGAAGTCTACCAGGTTTCTGCTGGGCACAGACGACCGGTCTCTCTGGGTGCCTTTGTAGCACTATGTAGATCTTTCTCGGGTCTTGTTCACCTTTGTATCCCCCCAGTATAAACCGAGTCTAGCGCCCACCTGCAGCCTGGTCTCCAGCAGGTTCAAGCGGACCTGGGAACTCTCCTACCACACTATTCCCAACCAGAAATTCGTTAGGCTTTTTTCCAAACTCGTGGCCGCAGAGATGGTATCTGCCTCCCAGTAACAGGGAGTTTACCTGGGGCCGGAGTCCAGGGTATGGTGGAGTGACAGTCGGCCTGCCCGTACTTCCTTGCCCTCCCGACACTGGCCCGGGACACCCCCGCCACCAGCCCCGCCAGAGAACCGCGGAGGGAGTGGGAGCGGAGGCCGGTCCGCAGGCTCCGGAAAGCCCGGCGCCAGGCCAAGCAAGTGGGAGGGCTCAGTGATATCCGAGCAGGGCGGAGCTGCCCACACCTGGGAAAATGGAGGCAGCACCGGGTGGTGAGTGGCCTGGTGGTGCAGGCGGGAGCCGCGTGGGCATCCACCCCCCGAACAGAGCTGTGCCAGGGATCACTCACAGTGCTGTGCCAGGTCGGGTGCTCGCTGTCTGTCTCTGGTTTGCCGCCTTTCCCAGTTCTCGGCCGCTGCCGCCTCGGGCTGTTCAGTCGCGGCGCGGCTTGGGTGCTCCCAGGAATCTTCTTTAATACCGGCCTGAAACCTCGAATCCTGAATGGGGCAGCTGGCCGCCTTCAGTGCGGCCCCGGCCTCCGGGATCCTGGCTGCATCCACAGCAGCCCTGCCGCCGTGTTCCCTGTTTCGAGACTCGCTTTTGCAGCTAAGAAACAGTTCTTTTCCTGCTCCACACTTCAAAGCTGTTGCCTGTAAATGAGGCAGCCTCTCCTGCCGGGGGCAAAGTGGCGGTCACCCCCCACGACCGGTCAGCAGCAGCAGTCCTCCCATAAGAGATGGCGAGAGGAAGGTCCACAAGTTTCCCGGCTGCCTGAGGCCCAGTGGCCACATTTTCCACCTCAGCTACTCCGCGCCAGTTCCGCAGCCGCCTCCATCTTGAAAAGCCTAGCAGTTATTTTGGTGAATTCTAACAGTCCTACCAGACTGAGAACTCCTCAGAGTAGGGTATGCATGTGATTGCGCGTGTGTGCGGGTGCTTCCTGTATGTGTGCATGTGATTGTGTAGTTGTGTGTTTTTACGTGTATGTGCATATGTTTGTGTGTGATTGTGCATGTGTATTTGTGTGCATATGTGTATTTCATCTTGATATTCCCAGTATCTAGTAGAATACCTATTATAAAAGAGTATGGACTACAAAAGGAGGTCTTAGTTTTTGAACGAAGTCAAGGAAGGTCACCAATAAAGGAACAGAGGGAGAAACATAGAAATAAATGTTGGCTTCAGCCTCTGTAATTGGGGCTAAGATGGCTTCTTTGTGCACTTTGCTCTTCCAAGTAAGTACGGTGTATGTGGGAAACTGGAATGAAGACTTTAACCCTGTGAATTTGGCTCTTCCCTTGGGGAAAATCCCTTGGCACGCTGGCAAGTCAAGTTGTGGGGGTCCTTGCTTCCAAAGTAGCTCAGTGTGAACAGGCTTCTCCAGCTGAAATGCTCTTTTTTCCTCCATTACTTTTCTTCACCTGGGGAAATTTACCTTCAGGCAATAATTACCTCACTCAGATTCCTCCCAAATGTCACTGGGTTTGATAACTACTGGAGTTGGATTTGCACTTCCTCAGGTGAGCGTCACTGGGTTCCTTCACCTGGGAAAACTGGAGGACTGTGACAGTGTTTACCTTCCATTATACAGAGTGGGCAGAACAGAAGAAAATACAGAAAAAATGGGTAGGTTTGGGAAAAAGAAAACTACCATCACTTGAGAAACTGCAACAATTTTGAAGAAAAGAAAAAAAAAGAATTCATCAATTATGTTATTAAATATATTATAAAATGTTGTGTTTTCAAATGCAATAAATACTCTTTTTATCGTTAATTTGTGTGTTCATTCATTCATTCGTCATTGTCTTACTGGACTTTCATGGTGCAGAGTCCACTTGTTATTGAGAAAAAGACCACAGATTCAGAATTCCAAAAAGACTGCTGTGTACGAGGACTGCATTGCTGGGAAGGAGGAGTGTGTCCACCAGCCAGCAACCTCACACATTACAAGGCCAGGCTCTTTTATGCCTGAGTAAAATCCAAGACCCCTTCCAAGATCTGCCTCTAATGCACTGGGGAAGAGGAGCTCCATGACCCTTAGGAAAGGAAGATCAGACGTAAAGAAGCTCCCCAGGAAAAAAGGAGGTAGAAGACCTTGGGGTTATAAGCCTAACTTTCAAAAGCCTATTTGGAAAGGGTACTGAAAGTGTGCATTGGAAAGAGGCCACAATTTGTCCCCCCAGATATTAGGATAATAAATGAGGAAAGTCTGCAAAGGAGTCATAGTGTTTTTCCAGGAGAATACAGGATTATGACATTCAGGATCTATTTGCTGGGTAAAAAAAAAATCTTTTAAAACTTTTAGAATAGCTGACACGAAGTCTGAAGTTACAGAGGGGCTGATTTCTTGGATATATGATCTTGGCACCAAAGGAGCATCAAAGATGACTTGAGTGTTCTCTGTCTTCAGGTGTTCCTAGTCTGGTGGGCGAGACAGATTAGCAAATTGATCAATTGTATGGTGGGTGGGAGGTGTGATAGTAGTGATATAAATCACCTATGAAGAGAGTGCGTGGCAAAGAATAATTTACTTTGGCTGAGGGTATCAGGGTTTTTGCATAGAGGAGACAATATTTGAGCTGTGTTTTTATGGATGAATAGGTATTTTTTGGGCATAATGGAAGGACTGCTGAATGGGAAAAGGTACTCCAGCAGATGCAATACCCCATGGAAGGGTAAAACACCGTGACCAGGACTGGAATGTCGAGAGACACATGAGAAATGTGGGGTGCTGGAATGTGGGGGCTTGGGGATGAGTTGTGGGAGGTGACGCTGGAGGTGGGGAGAACTTTGGAGGCCAAGCTGGTGTGTCTTGGTTTATTCCTGCAATCACACCAGTTAATTAAAGGTCTATACGGCTGAATACCCATCTCCCATCTTCCCCTTTAGTCTAAGGGGGAAGTAAGTAACTTTCCCTGAGTTACTTGCCTAAAGTAACTACGGGATTCACTGTCCCAAGATGTAGTGTTTTATATTAGTTTGATAGGGCTGCTATAACAAAGTGCCACGAACTTGGTGGTTTTCTTATTGTCTCATAGTTCTGGAAACTAGAAATCTGAGATTAAGGTGTTAGTAAGGGGGCTTCCATTATGAGGGTTAAGAGGGAGAATCTCTTCTAGGCCTCTCCCCCAGCTTCTGGTGTTTTTTGGTGAGCTCTGGCATTCTTTGGCCTGTACAAGCATCACTCTGACTTCTGCCCTCATCTTCACATTGTGTTCTCCAGTGTGCATCTGTTCTCAACATCCTCTTTTTGTAAGGACAGCAGTCATATTGGATTGGGGCCCACTACACTCCAATATGACCTTATCTTAATGTAACTAATTACATCTGTAAAGACCCCCATTTCCAAATAAGGTTACATTCTGAGGCACTGGGGGTTAGAACTTCTACATATGCACTTTTGGGGTCCACAATTCAACACCTTTGCAGCATAAAAGGGAGGAGAGAGAATAAGGAAGATGGAGAGAACAAAGACGAATGTGGTATTGGAGCATCCGGCTGGCCACATGGGTGTTTTCAAAGACATTCTGCAAAAAGCTTTGAGCTCCATTCAAGCCCCTCCTCAAGCCAGGCCCAGGGCTCCCTGTTGCTCTGGAAATGCACTTAGTTGCTCTTGCATCTGCTGTTCAGGTGTGTTGTCTGGGATGAACCAAGGACACCATAAAGTGGTTTCCAGATCTCTTAGGAAAAAGACAAAGTAGGTGTTTCCTCAGTGGTTCCAGGGCTCCCAAAAGGTAGAGTATTTAGTTAGAAAATACTGAATTATTTGCCCTCTGCTGTGCTGTGAACTCTGTCCTGTGGGTGAGGACTTTCTAGAGAGATAGAGACGAGAGACAGAGATGAGGAGAGACAGAGACGAGGCTCAAAGTTAGAGAGACTAGCAAGGGAGACCATCGCAGATCGGGCAGACTTGGGAGCAGCAGCATTTACGTCTCTTGAAGCTTAGGTTATTCCAGGAAGAAATGGGGAGAAATTAAAAAATGGGCCCCAGGGCATTTCAATTCTCCAAGTATATGAATTGTGTAAATCTCATTCTGAACACCCATAATCAGCTCACAGCCAGAAGGACAGAGAATCACATGGGGGACAGAGGCACTGAGGACCAGCACAGCCTCTTGCCTGGAGCTGAACCCAGCTACTCACTTGGTAAGTGGATCTGTGAGGTCCAGAGTCTGAGAGTAGAATTCAGAGCTCACATTCCTAGCCTCCCATGTAACTAGGGTGCAGCACGTGGGATTTCAATGGTAAAGTGAGCAATGTGAGGGAAACAGGACTGGCTACTGGTGGTTGCTGTGGCATCTGGATTTCAGATGCTGCAAGGTTGATTTCCCAGAGGTGACAGGGTTGGGTTCCTGACTTACAGGTGGCTTCAGTGCTCAGGACATGGGGAGATGGGGTGATAAATTTAACTTTTTGGTATTTCATTGAACTCAGTGCTCTGTAGCAGGAGGCTGTTTTCACATCAGGCTAGAACTGCAGCTTATACGAGGGTACTTCAAAAAGTTCATGGAAAGTTAGTATTATCTTTTAATTCTATTTTTCCATGGGTGGATTCTGTTGTTTGCAACTAAAAACCATGACCAACACACTGTGTGTTTAAAATGCTTTGTGCTAAAAATATGGAAAAAAGGAAAAAAAAAAAGGGGGGGGGGACGAAGGAAGGAAGGAAGGAAAGAATAGAAAGGCTATCAATGGATTGGAATCTGGAGGCTCTGGTTTTAGAACTAGGTGGTGCCTTTGGGAAAATTGTTTCTCATTACTGATCTGTAGAGAATTCATAGAATTACGAGTGGGTTTTTAAGGTCCTTTCTGGTTTGAACATCCCTTGAAACAATGTGACAATTCAATGTCAAATGACATTTACTCGAGTTTTTATTTTTTGCCATCAAAAGTGTGGAATACAATAAGATTTACATGAGACCATAGTCACTGATTTAGATCAATCTAAAAAAAAAAATAATGTGCTTTCTTCTTGCTCCAGGAAACTAGAGGTAGCAGTCTCCCACTTTCCCCCCAGCAGAGATGAGGCTCAGAGGTGCAGCCGGGAGAGCAAACTAGGCTACAGCAGGCAGCTGTGCCCAGGCTTCTCCACACCCGCGGGCAGGCTCCTCCTTGGCTGGCAAGTTTTGCACCGTGAAGCAGCACATTCCTATCTTTTACTGTGCGATGAAAAATGTCTATGAAATGAAAATATAAAGGAGCCATTTCTCAAAATCCTCAGTGTTGTTAAATTGGTGAACTGTGCACCAGCACATTTGTTCTTATTAATCATTGAAAGGGCAGAAACCAGTGATTGTCATTGTATCAACCATGGGGATCCAGACCCAATAAGGTGGAAATACAACTTAACAAGTCTCCTTATAAAAGACCGCACGGCCTGGCCCTGCTTGGTGGGGTGGAGTGTGCGTTAAGGATTGCTGGTGCTGTGTTCAGTTCCCTCCTCTCTGGGCTGAGGAACTCTGCCCAGCTGTGGATTCTAAACCCTTGTTTCAGGGAGGGAGATGGCCATAGTAGCTGGAGCCTTGTCCACCACAAGAGAATTTTCCTTGTTTCCAAATTCTTCTTTTTTTAAAAATTTTATTTTATTTTATTTTATTTTCTCGATATACATTGTGGCTGATTATTGCTCCCCATCACCAAAACCTCCCTCCCTTCTCCCTCTCCCCCCTCCCTCCCAACAATGTCCTTTTTGTTTGCTTATCATATCAACTTCAAGAAATTGTAATTGTTATGTCTTCTTCCTTCCCTCCCCCCGTTTTTTTTGTGTATCTATTTATTTATTTATTTTTAGCTTCCACAAATAAGTGAGAACATGTGATATTTCTCTTTCTGTGCCTGACTTGTTTCACTTAATATAATTCTCTCAAGGTCCATCCATGTCATTGCAAATGGCAGTATTTCATTCTTTTTTTATAGCTGAGTAGTATTCCATTGTGTAGATATACCACATTTTCCATATCCACTCATCTGATGATGGGCATTTGGGCTGGTTCCAACTTTTAGCTATTGTAAAAAGTGCTGCCATGAACATTGGGGAACAGGTATACCTTTGACTTGATGATTTCCATTCCTCTGGGTATATTCCCAGCAGTGGGATAGCTGGGTCATATGGTAGATCTATCTGCAATTGTTTGAGGAACCTCCATACCATTTTCCATAGAGGCTGCACCATTTTGCAGTCCCACCAACAATGTATGAGAGTTCCTTTTTCTCCGCAACCTCGCCAGCATTTATCGTTCACAGACTTTTGATATTAGCCATCCTAACTGGGGTGAGATGGTATCTCAGTGTGGTTTTGATTTGCACTTCCCGAATGCTGAGTGATGTTGAGCATTTTTTCATGTTTGTGGGCATAAAAAATAAAGCTGGAGGCATAACACTACCTTACTTTAAACTATACTGCAAAGCTATAATAACCAAAACAGCATGGTACTGGCATAAAAACAAACACACTGATCAATGGAATAGAATAGAGAATCCAGAAATCAACCCACACACCTACAGCCATCTGATCTTTGAAAAAGGCACCAAGCCTATACACTGGGGAAGAGATTGCCTCTTCAGCAAATGGTGCTCAGATAACTGGATGTCAATATACAGGAGAATGAAACTAGACCCATACCCTTCACCATATACTAAAGTCAACTCAAAATGGATTAAATAATTAAATATACACCCTGAAACAATAAAACTTCTTAAATAAAACACAGGAGAAACACTTCAGGAAGTAGGACTGGACACAGACTTCATGAATATGACTCCCAAAGCACAGGTAACCAAAGGAAAAATAAACAAATTCTGCTTTCAACCAGAAAGGAGAAAGATGGTACAATGAGAGCTGGAATTCCAGCTGTGATGGTTAATTTGGTGTCAACCTAGCTAATAGTGCCCAATTGTTTGGTCAAACAGTAGACCAGATGTTGCTGTAAAAGTATTTTTTAGATGTAATTAACAGTTAAATCAGTTGACTTTAAATAAAGTAGGTTATTTTCCATAATTTAGGTGTGAGGGCCCCATCCAATCAGTTGAAGGCCTACAGAGCAAAGACTGAGTATCCCTAAGAAGGAGGAATTCTCAAGATTGCAAAATAGAAAACCTGCTGGAGTTTTTAGCCTGCTTTTCTGCAGAATTCAGACTCAAGGCTGAGGAATCAACTCTTACCTGAATTTCCAGCCTGCTGGATAGAACTTGGACCTGCCAGCCCCCACAGTCATGTGAGTCAGTTCTCTAAAGTAGTCTCCATCCCTCAGTCTCTCTCTGTTTCTCTATGTCTCTCTCTATATACTAGTATATATACCTCCTGTTGGTTCTGTTTCTCCAGAGATCTTGTATTAATGCACCATCCCTGGTTCCCACCCCCACCCCTCTGCCAATTGATGTGTTTTCTCTGTATCATCATTTTCCCCATCTGTAAAATGGGGATAAAATAACATCCCTATTTAGTTTATTTTCAAGAGTTTGAAAATATGCTCCCATCAGTTCTTGGGTTAGAATCTTTTCCCAGGTTGCACCTCAGAATCGGCTTTGCAGTTTTCAATAATGCAAATGCCTGGGCCCTTTCTAAGTTCTGGATCGGTAGACTCAGGGAAGGTATTGAGTATTCATAGTCTTTAAAATGTGCCCAGGTAGGTCTGGTGTAACCGAAGCTGAGCACCATCAGCTTCGTAATAACATCCAGCTTCCCTAGTGTCCACGTACTGCCACATTCTGTCATTGCCTAACCCTTCACCATTTCACACCATGGTGCGGACGTGGTGGACCTTCACTCCCTTCCTCTCCTTGTGTTTTCACACATACTCTTTCATCTGCCTGAGATTCACCTCACCACACACCACCACCCTGCCACTTGGCAAACTCCTATTAATTCTCCAAGGCCCAGTAGAAACGTGATGCTTTTTGAGGCCTCCTGGGCCCCTGCCCACGTGTGTGATAACTTTGTTACAATGTTGATCACATTGAATTACCAGCTAACCACAATTCTTGGTTTGGCTGCAAACCCTTCAAAGCTGGACATCACATTGTTGTGTCCTCATTGCCCAGCATGATGCTTGACATATAGAGCTTGATACATTTTTGCTGAATTTAAATTACAAAACAAGCTCCTCTTGTACCAATTCCACGCTCACCAAGCAACCTTTCGATAATTTGACTTTCCCAGCAGCTGCCGTAGTGGAGCGAATGCACGTTCTGTCAGACGGATGTGAATGCCCAGGCCACATGACAGTGCATTTATTTCCATCTGTAAATTAATAAATCGAAGTCCTGGTTTACACACACAAAGTTTGTTGAATAAATGGCTTGCCTATGGTCATAGCTCAATTATCCAAATATAGATGATCCTCCTAGCCTATTATTTGCAGACAGATTTTTATTTATTAGCTTGAATTTGGGCCCTGCTCAGTCCCTCTTCTCTGGCCCTGTGTGGATAATTGAAAGCTGGCACTGAGTGTGATCCTATCGGAGTGGTGATTTTATAAAGCATTGGTTTGTGTCATTAATGTCGCTGATGGTTTTAGCTGCATATCTAAGGAGGGATCTGCCAGATGTTGGTGTGGTGGATCCCTCACTCCATTTCTGATTGATCTAAGCTTGCTGCAGCAAATACCAGTTTAGGACAGTGCTGTGTGAGTTCTGTCAGAGGGCAGGTCCTCGCTTCTCTGTTGATAAGTGAGTGATAAGAGAGGGAACCAAGCTGGCTTACAAGCAGGTCCTGATCTTCCTTACTTTTAGACAGACAGACAGACAGACCATCCCTGTATTTAGCCCTCTAAGATAGTATGAAGAAAAAAAGAACTGTTTTTTCTTTCTACTATGGAAGAGATGCATATGACAAGTATGAAAGTACTTCAGAAAGTTCATGGAAAAATTGGTGTTCTCTTTTAGTTCTATTTTTCCATGAACTTTTTGAAGTACCCTTGTATATAGGAAGGGGCATAGAGCATCCATGCCCTCTGAGACCCTGCAGGAATCTCCACCTGCTCAGCGATCTGGAAGCTCCTTGAACCCTGTCCTTTCGGGTTTTTATGGAGGCTTCACTATGGAGGCATGATTGATTGCATTATTGGCCACTGGTGATCACCTTAACCTTTAGTACCTCTCCTCTCCCCAGAGGTCAGGGGTGGGGCTGAAAGTTCCAACCCTCTGATTACATGGTGGTTTCCCTGGCAACCAACTCCCATCCTGAGGCTATCCAGGAGCCCACCAAGAGTCATCTCATTAGAACAAAAGATAATCCTATCACCCCGGAAATTCCAAGGGATTTAGGAGTGCCTATCACTCAGGAAATTATAAAGGTTTTAAGATGTCTGTGCCAGGAACCAAGGTCAAAGACCAAGTATTAGAACAGGAGATTTTCCTAGCACTTCTATTTACAAGGGGTTTAGGAGCTCTATGTTAAGAACTAGGGGCAGAGGCCAATATATATATTATTTCTTGTACCACAGCCTCACAGGTAGATGGCTGCTGAGCATTTTAGCCCAGTTGTACAGAGCAGTATCCTCGAGCAGACGCTTCTTGGGGGCTGGGTGAGGTCACAGGCACGTGAGAGAGGACTTTTGCGTGGAAGAAACCTGGAGTCAGTGCAGAGCAGTAGGAGCCTCTCCTCCACTTCCACCTAGGGATTGGCAGGTGTGGGCTCCAGCCCTGCCTCTGCTGCGTGTGCCTAGAACAAACGGCAAGTTCCACCTCTTGTTGGTTTCACTCCAGAGCTGGGACTGGCCTCGTGCCCACCCTGTGCTGGGGATTAAGGACAGAAATTATGGAAGGGGACATCTGCTGAAGGCAAGTGAGACAGGATCTGCTCAAACAGACTGTGGTTTGTTCCTAAGCTTGCCCGGCTCAGAGTCACCTCTTCATTCAGGAGCCTCTTCCCTCATACCTACTTCTATCCTCCACACAGCCCGGCAGCAATCATGAGATTCTGTAGAAAACTGGATTTCCTTGCCCTGGCTCCTCCACATCATCTTGGAATGCTGTGGGCTTTGTCCTCTGGCTCACACCACCCTGTACTGTCAGGTCATCCTCTGCTCCCACTGGCTCCTGCCTCTGTGCCACGGTCCCACAGCCCACTCCCCTCATGCTGTGGCAATGATAAGCCCACCTATTGCACTGCACCTTGTTTTCCATGTGGCTGCCACCCTGAGGAGTTATTGATCTCACATTAGTGGTAGGGGGCGTAACGGGCGGGAGCAGCCAGCTTTGGTGGTTTGCTTAGGGCCACATGATAGCATAGCTGCATTGGAAACTGAGCAATGCTCTGCTCAGGTTCAGCTTGTTCTTTCTGATTTTAAGAGGTGATGCTGCTGGGGTGCTGATGACTGGACCAACCTGGGTAGGGTCCCTCCGAAGCTGACCCGGGATGTCTCTGCGTCCTGTGGGCTGCCTGGAGAAGTTGAGAAGGCAGGTTGGGGGTGGGAGCTGAGAGGAATCAAAGAGAGAAGAGGCAAAGCTAAGCCCAATGGGCATGAGCAGGGGTGTAGCTGTGGGAACAGCCCTGACTAAAGAGTGGCCATGCCCAGCTGGATCATGATGGAGAGCCCGGTGGGGAAGCCATGTGCACACTGTACTGGGCTAGAGAAGGTGACAGTGTACCATGAAGACCAGAGGTAGCTTCTCCAATCTCACATCCTTCAGGACCCAGCCAGGGGCCACCTCATCAAGGAAGCTTTCTTTGACTCTTCCTGTCACTCACAATCTCAATGCAAGAGAAATAACAGTGAGGAACACTGGAACAGTGATTCTCAACTGGACAGCTTTATAAAATACAGATGCCTGGGCCCCCTTCCAGATCTATTGAATTATAATCACCGGGAGAGGGAACCAGGCACATGTATTTTTAAAAAGGTTTTCCAAATTATGATATACCTCTCCAAAGGGGCTTAAGAACTACTACATTTTATAGTACTTTGTCTGCAGACACTGTTTTACTTTTTCTGACATTACTTTGGTTTGTACCTCACCCCAAAGCACTGCATAATTTAAATACCTGCCTGATTCTTCTGTTATCTCATGTTCACCTGGGGAAGAGAACCAGGCTCTGTCTTTTATCTACTTTTTGATCGCTCACAGAACTCTCTTCCACACACAGTGCTAGGGAAAGATCGAGAACTCTGTAAATACTTAATGATCGGTACAAGGCTGGGGAATTAAAGGTCACAGTAAACACACAGACATGCATTATTTGCACACAAGAGAGATGTGCACAGTGCAGGAAAATGAGAAAGTGCAAATATGAATAATAATAATAAAACCCCTATATTCACTCCCTACCCTCAAAAACTACTAATTCCGGTGTATGTGCATATGTGTGTGGTTTTATATCAAAATGGAATCATGCTGTGTACTCTTTTTTGACTATGTTTTAAAATTTAGTGGCAGGTTGGTTATAAGCAAATCATGTTCTCTTAAAAAATATTAACATAGCATTAGGTCCTAAGCAGAGTTTTAACTAGGAAATCATTAACAAAAATATCTCAAAGATAGGATCTTGGAATCCAAAATTAGAAATTTTAGATTTCTTTTTCACACCTCCCCCCTCCATATTTATTTTTTCCCCTTCCATATTTGATACTTATGCACATTAACACACATTCCCAAAGCATACTATTATAAAATACTTAGTTTGAGCATAGAGATTATGTCCAGATTACTATCACCATTGGGTTATTTCTCTGCTCAATTATCTTTGATAATATTGTGGGATGAAGTCTAAAAGTGTTAGCTTGGCATTCAAAATCCTCTGCAACCTAGACCCAATCAACTTTCTCATTTTACATCCCATTAGCCCCATGTTGTCCCTTCTCCTTTTGTCATAGTGTTCTAATGAGTGTTTTCCAAGGGTGGTTGTGACATCTTCCGCTCTATTTACAGTGCTTTCCTTGAATGCCCTGCTTCCTC
Organism: Cynocephalus volans; assembly: GCF_027409185.1. Taxonomy (NCBI): domain Eukaryota; kingdom Metazoa; phylum Chordata; class Mammalia; order Dermoptera; family Cynocephalidae; genus Cynocephalus; species Cynocephalus volans. The sequence goes on from NC_084462.1 coordinate 52,769,534, forward strand.
TCTGCCTATACAAATCTACCTATCCTGTAGTGAACATTTTTCACATCAATAAACGGTGCTGCGGTTATGTGTTACTGTGTAATAAGCTAGGCCAAAACTTGGTAGCTTAAAACAATGTAATATTTCTCATGATCTTTCGATCAGCAGTTCAGGCTGGGATCAGCTAGACTGTTCTTCGGCTGGACTTACCTGTAGAGTTGTCAGATTTAGCAAATAAAAATACAGGACACTCAGTTAAATTTGAATATCAGATAAACAATGAACAGTTCTTTGGTATAAACATGCCACACAATATTTGGGACATACACTAAAAAATTGCTCGTTGTACATCTGGAATGCAATTTTAACAGGGTGTCCTGTGTTTCAGCAGTCAAATCTACTCTCAGGGTCACTGTGCAGTTGAAAGGCCTTGGTTCTCCTCCAGGTGGCCCCTTGTCCTCCACTAAGCCGGACTGGACTTCTTTACATGGTGGGCTCGTGGCAGCATTTCAAAAGGGCAAATGTGAAAGCAGCCAGGCCTTTTAAGACCTCATCTCGGCTGTCACATAATGTTACTTCCTCCTCATTGTGTCTTGGTCAAACGAATCACAGGGCCAGCCCACATTCAACAGACAGGAAACAAGCTCTAAATTTTAATGGCAGCAACAGTGAGGTGGAGTTGCAAAAGGCCCCGTGTCTGAGGACGAGAGGGATTGTTGCAGCCCTTTTTGCAAACAGAGTCAACATTCCTCCCCATCACTTTAAAACGCTACCTTGTGTTCTGTTGTACCATAATTTTTTATGCATTCTCCATTTTTGTATTTAGATAATTTTTTATGTTTTTATGAACTTTGTTACAAAAATCAGAAATTTCTGTGTATTTATTTAATCTTATATGCTTTTTTCACTTAAGAGTTAGAAATTACTGCCTTACTTCAGAGACTAGCTTTATGACTGATTTATAGGGGGCAAACCACTTAGCATCTTTGCACCTCAGTTTCCTCATCTGCCAAATGGAGACAAAAATAGGACTCATCTCGTGGGGTTACTATGAAGATGAAATAGATACTGAATATAAAATTCCCAATGATTGTTGGTCATTATTAAGATAAATTCCTAGAAGTGAAATTATCATGTTTTGAATTAAGAAAAACAACTCTAAGTTCTAAAGCCTAGTGGTTAAGAACGAAGATGTCATTCTTAGTCCAGGAGTCAGAAAATTACTGCCCGTGGCCTGTTTTTGTAAATAAGGTTTTACTGGAACACAGCTATGTCCTTTGGTTTATGTATCACCTAGCAATTGCTGCTTTTGTACTACAGTGGCCGAGTTGAGTAGCTGTGGCAGCCACCAGTTGGCCCACGAAACTGAAATGTTTACTATATGACCCTTTACAGAAAGTTTGCTGATTTCTGGTTTAGAGTGAGAAAGGTCTAAGCTGGAGTCTGTACTCTGCCAAATATCCTCCACGCTGGTGAGATAAGTGCTTGGGAAAGGATGGTAACCTTATTATTCCCTCGAGTCTCTATTATCTTGGTGGGTACTGTGCGAGGAGGCAAACAAAATGGTTTTATTTTTTATTTTTTGTTGAAATAATTGATTGTACATATTTGTAGGGTACAGCACTGAATATCAATGCCTGTCTGCAATATGTGATTCTCAAAGCAGGATAATTAGTATATGTGACATTACACATCACAATCGTTTTTGTGGCCCTTTACCAATAGCTCAGTGACCCCCTCCCCCTCCCCTTTCCCCACTTCTGGTAACCTGCAAAATGGTTTTATCTACGCCAAGTGGAAGGGCTCTACAGAGGAGTAGCTGCTTAAATACATGGTACTGTGCGTGTCTGTATGTGCTCACGTGTGTATGTGCATCCGTGTTTATGAATATGCATGTGCATGTATATGTGCGTGTGTGTGTAGCCAGAGCACCGACTGGTGGTTGTTCTCCTTGAGCAGTTTCCAAAGTCTTCTGTACTTATAATAAGGTGCTACTGACATGACTATTCTCAGCAATCATGAAAGGTGCCAGAGGAGCAGTGGGAAATAGTGTAACGTGGGAAATAGGTAAAGAAGGTTTTCGTAGGCAGGAGACTTTTCAATGTACCCACTTACCCAACAACGATGGCACTGGCCCTCCCTCCCAGCGGACAGCCCCTCGACCCCCACACTCCCGAGGCTGGAACGTGTCTTCCCTCTGCACTTCTCACACTACCCGAGCGAGATCGTGTTCCTCTCCTTAGTTCTGCCGGCCAGAGCACCAGCACATGCGCTCCAGCTGACAGACTGCAGTGGGGGTACTTGTTTGGTTCTGAGCACTAAACTTGAAGCCGGACATTGGTAAACTTAGAGACTTGATGTGTGCTGTCCCCTTTCATTCTTACACCAGTGCTGTGAAGTAGGTCTTATTATCTTCACTTTTTATGGAGTTGGAAACTGAAGCTCAGAAAGGTCAAATAATGTTCTCAAAGCCACACAGCCTTGTAAGGACTGGAGTTGGGATTTAATTCATGTGACTCAAAAAGCTTGCACTTTCCACTACAATACACAATCTGGAAGGAAAGATGCCATTGTACAAATATTATAATTAAAGTCAGGATGTGATATACTCCATATAAGAGGTATGTAAATGCTAGCAAGTTCAGAATAAGAAAGGAAAACCTTGTATAGATGAACGTATTTGAGCTTGATTTTAATTCCATATGACCAAGAGAAGAAAATATGTTTTTCCTCCTAATCTGAGATGTTAGGTAAAATTAAGAGGCAAAAGGACATCAGACCAGAATACGTGGGGTCAGAATTTGGGAGGTGAGTGACAGTCAGCCCTGAACTGAAGAAAAGAAGTTGACCTCAGACTACGGAAAGGGCAGGCCAAGCACAGCTATTGCTGCAGGCCACCTCTCTGGAGGGACCCGGTATTAGTCCATTTCTGTTGCTTATAACAAAATGCCTGAAACTGGGGGATTTATAAAGAAAAATGAAATTTATTGTTTACAGTTTCTGAGGCTGGGAAGTCCAAAGTCCATCTGGTGGTGGCAAGAGTAACTCAGTGGTCTCACATTGCAAGATGGTGTAAGCAGAGAAAGCAGAGAGGAGGAAAGACAGTCTCTCCTCTTCTTTTAAAGCCCTCAGAGTCATGCCCCTGACCACCATTTTTAATCCATTTGCTACTGCACGATCCTACAATCCAATCACTTCTTCAAGGCTCCACCTTTCAAAACCATAATTGATCTCCTACCCTCTTAACAATCACAGTGGGGGCTAAGTTTCTAATACATAAAACTTTGGGGAAACAGTTCAAGCTTCAATGAGTTTTGGGGGGACAATTCAATTCACTATTGATCCAGATGTTACTATTTTAAATGGTGACTTTAGGGATGGGTCACTCATGAGCCCAAGAAAATGTTTATGGCAGATCCATCATCACTTCAAATGGGTTCTTTCCTTTGCTGCTATGGCTGCCTGGTCTCTGCTGCATTTGCTGAGGGTGGAGCCAGTTGAAGTGCTGGGGCCAGGTCCCGGGTGCCCCTCTCTGCCCAGACTGTGCCTAGTATAATCTCATAAGGGCAAAATGATGATGCTGTACTACTCTTCAGAGAGGTTTTGAGAGTGAGAAAATAATGATCTAACAAAGCTGAAAGGTGCTGACAATTTGTCTGTGGAAAGCTGTTCCCAACCTCCACGCCTGTTACCTGAGGCCTCCAGAAACACTTCTTTGGTCTAAACAAGAGCTGGGGGTACCTTTCTCACTGAAACACACATCCATAGGCCCAGGACGTGTTCATGGAAGGGCACAGGAGGAGCCTATTAAGTGAGGGAAGAGTGAATGTGTGAATGCAGCTGAATGTCCCTGTCATTAGTTGCCGAGATCACTGCTGCGAGGACTTTAAGCATTTCATTTTCAAAATAAGATTTTCTGCTTGGATATTCAAGCTGGAACTAGATGAGATTAAAGACCATTTTGTTCAGCCCCAGAGAGTCTGATTTAATTGGACTGGGTAGGAACCTGGCAATGGGTTTTAAAAACGCTCCCTTGGTGATTCTGATATGCTGTCAGGGCTGAGAATCATTTGCATGTAATCCGGTCCAACTTCTCTCAATTTATTGATGGGGAAACTGAGGCCCAGAGGAAGACCACATCTTGGAAGCCCTTTGCCATGGAATGAAATGCGGATGTGCTTGGTCACCTTCGGGGGCTTCTTTCATGTTCTGTTTCTTGCTCCTCTTTCTGCGGCATGTGTGAGGAGAGGCGGGATTGAACGTGGGCCCCCTGTCATGACCACACTCCTGCCCCCAACTAACTCCTTCTTTCCCTGGATCCTCTGTGATCCTGCAGCTACCTCCTGCCCACTTTTTTGTTCCCTAAGTGACTTGGGTGCAATTTTTGTTTTAACTGATAAAATTGTCCCTTCTGGAATGTCATGTCTGTTTTTCCTGCTCTTTCTCCTGGAAGTAAATGGGAGAGATTTATGGCTCCTTGTAAAACCCCAGCCTTGTTTAGAAATTGCTTGTGATTGATTAAGTAATAAAAATGCTTTTAAGACGGGGAGGTAAATCTCCCTGCTAATTGCTCTGTGCTTCACATTAGAACCTTGTTACACTGCCTGATGCTCTCCAGGGCTGGACAACTTTTTAATTTCCATCACCCTGAAAAGTCACATTGGAATCATTGTCTGCAGCTTTTTTCCAGGACTGAGACTGTTAAAAAACACAGACAGACAATTAATGGGCCAATAAACACAACCAGCAAAGCATTTGAAGCAAGAGAGCAAATCCCATCTTCCATCCGAGTGTGAGGTCCGGCACTCATCTGGGTGTGCAGACGGGAGTCAAGCCCTGGTGGAATGGTGGTCCAGATGGAATATGGATTGAGTTTCTCAGCCCCCTTCACCCCTTCCCTCTTCCTAGCACAGTAGTCTAGGTACCCTAAAAGACTGATAGATTAGAGTCAAACTCACTGGCCTGGAGCAAGAACGGGATGGAGCTTGCATCCCAGTAAGGAGGACACATTCCTGGACAGGGCACAGGTAGTGTTTGATCTGTATTAGATAGTTGACCATCTGAGCCCTGAAGGAGTACAATGGTGCAGCCGTCACCAAATTCGTTCTCAATCTCCATCCACAGAGTCATCGTACTTTTATACAGCCCTCCACAGTTTTCAAAACTTTTCAAACCCCCAAGGAGGTCATCATAAGATGAAAAGTGCCCTTCCCTTCCCCTGACAGCTGTCTCTGTTCTCCATAGACATGGGCAGTTTTCAACTAGTACAGGAGGCAAGACAATGTCCCATAGGGCATGAAACATGCTGCAAGGGAGCGGTTTCCGGTGTCGAGAAAGAACTTTTCAAGGGACACTTGGTCCAGGAGAAACTTCTCGTCTTACCTAGAACCAAAGTCATCTGACTATCCCCCTCCCCTAGGACCACCCTTTTGTAGTGGCAGTATTAGAGGTGTATTTGCCTTGTGGGAGATCCAATTATCCAGAATATTCTGCCTGGCATAAATGTTAGTGATAGCAGGTGACTGAAAAAAATAGCAAGAGTTGGAATTTGTAATTGGTCCGTGGATGAACTCAGGAAATTTTTGAATGCTCTGAAATTATGTGTGGTTATGAACATTTTCCTGAGGAGGGTCCACCTTCTTATCAGTCTTAAGGGATCCACAATTCAAAGATAATTTTTAAAAACACCCTAAGTTGCATTACAACTGTTAGAAAGGTGGCAGAATTAATTCTGACTTGGAGGGTCAGGGAGGGCTTCACAGAGGTAATATTTGGGTTTGACCTTGAAGAGGAGACGGAGTTCTCCAGGAGGAGAAGTAGCAAGATTCTGGCGGAGAAGTCCCACGTGCACCAAGTTCAGAGTTCTGAGAATGCCGTCCCTGTAGAACAGAGGGAAGGGAGGCTGGAGCAGAGGGCACCGAACAGAATGTACCTGGGAAAGTAGGCTGGGACCTCATCCCTGGGGGAGGTTCTTGGGTGCAGGTTAGGAGTTTGGGCTTTAACCTCTAGTCAGTTCTCCAGACACTGACTCCTTCCTGTGTCCATTGCACCTGGGTTCTGTTTGGAACAAGGCCATGACCAGCTCAGAGGGGGCAGTGGGACATTAGTTAAGTCCAATTGTTATGGGCACAATGCAGCTTGGTAGACATGAAAATCTGGAGAATTGAGTGTGAACAAGGAGGAGACCTCCACCTTAAAAATATGGCTCTGCTAGCTATTCTCAAACTTACTTAAGACTTCGCTAGGACCTTCTGTCTATGTCCCTGGTCTTCCTGGACCAGCTTCCATGGAAAGTTATTCTGCTCTTACAAGTTACTATGGAATGACTTGTTTCCCATGGAAGGGTTTAAGGTTTGCCTTTGGCCACTTGGGAACTTTTAACTTGTCTTAAGAGTAGTAGGTAGGGCAAATGATTGGGGCAGATCATGGGTCTGAAGATTTTATTATGCTTTCATCATAGCATTATTTAGCTATTCTATTTTGTGATGCCCAAGAAATACTCAGACTTCAAATTACAGAGAAGAGCTATATGTTTGGGAGAGGTGACTTCACCCAACCCCAGGCTGCCTTAAAGTGCTGAAAAGCCACATCTCCTGGACCACTCAATGTGATGGTAGGATAAGGATGAGAATACTCATTCCCAGAAAGGTCCTGGTTTTAAAAGTGCCGCCCCTCAAGTCCTACCATGAAGAAACTCTGCTAAGACTTGGTCTTGGGATGAGGGTGAGAGCCTTCAAGTTTAAGTGATGATTGCAACCAGAAAGGGAGCTTCCTACCACCTCTGTCTACTATCGCTGATCCAGTGTACTCTTGTAGCTCTCCTGAGGTCTGAGTGAGGGACGTTCAGTTCTTTCTTGCCAGTGGGCCAACCTGTTGCTACTATATTCTTCCCTGGAAGGTAGAAATTGAAAGGAGCTAAAGAGACAGAAGGTGCCCAACCTCCAGGGACTGGCTGTCCATATTACCAAGTCCAACAGTGTTACACCTCTTTTCTCTGTGTAACGGATACGAAGAAAAAAATTATGTGAATATTCAAGCACTATGTATGCATTGAGGCCTGGATGGATTGCATTTCAGTAATTTCTCAATTAGGAGGAGCCAAACTGAATGTGGCAGCCCCTTCCAAGGTTAGCCTCTCCCTTTTATTGTAAAGACAAAGAAGGTTTACAAGAAAATTCAGTTGATTTAACCATTACAAAGACACAAGGATATTGGAAGAATTATGGCAAACAAATGGAAAACTAGTAACACCATTGAAATAAGCAAGGTGACATTACATAATGCGATTTGCAAAAGGTTAAGTCGGATCCACCAACAAAAGCTTGATCTGTCTCCATACAGCAATTTCCCAGTATCTTTACATATCAATCAGTAGCTTGTCTGTTCTTGAACCAGCAACCTTGCTGTGTTACAATTCTTTATCTTACAACAGAGACTATAGCCTGGGGAAAGTTTTCTGTCTTTTGCAAGGTCAACATTTTATATGTACTTTTAAGAAGTTAGGCTAAACCTGAAACTACAAGAAACTAGGCCCTGTGAAATATATTTGCTTTATAAATATTGGTATATTCCACACAACAGAGAGAGAAATTGTAGTCTAATAAGAGAAGTAGTTGACAGTTACAGAGTTCATAACAGGAGCCAGATACCATGCTGAGTGTCTGGATTATTAGCTGAATTATTTCATTGAATCCTCCCAAGAGCTTTATGGACTAGGTAGTATAGATGTCCCCACTTTACTGATGGGAAAATTGAGGATGCCACAGTCAGTTACTGGTGAACTCATGATTTAAGCCCAAGCTGCCTGTTTTCAGAGGGCACATCCTCAGCCACTATGCATTTTACTGCTGCCACAGCCCATTGGTAGCTGGCTTCACTCTTCTGCACAGCCTGTACATGGGGCAGGAGTCTTTTTACTAAAAGACTTCTAGGTGGCTGTAATTCCAGATATAATAAAGTGGATCTAGAATAGGTACATCTGAGAGTCCGAGTTGATGCAAGGGATACAGGAAGCATAGAGGGATGGTCTAAACAGGAACCAGTTGAGGTATCAGTCCCTCCTGTCCAGGTGGCTTGAGGTGCTAGGCCCTCCTGTCCAGAGGCTGCCCACCAGGTTATTTCAAGATATTGCTCCCTTGTGGAGAGGAAGAATCCAATTGGAGACCTAGATCCTGTGGCCTGGAGTGGTAGATCCTCCCGGGGTGGGCAGCATGTAGATAGCTGAGTGGGGCTGGAGCTGACAGAGCCTGGTGTTGTTGAGGTTGTCTTCATCAGAAGGGAAGTTACCTCATCTCTCTGCCCATCCTTCTAGAATGCCAAGTAGAGCTAGTGCCTATGTAGACATATAATAATGACAACAACAAACAACACCATAGCAAGGAACTTAAAGAGCTTTTGTCTGTTGTCCTGAATGGGCTGGGTAAGCTCCTTCTTCCTCTCTGCCCAGATGTGGTCTGGCAGCAGAGTTGTGCCCAGATGAGGTCAGACAACTGCATGAAGGCAGCCCAGGGAGGTGTGAACTAACAGCAGAGATTCACAGCCCCACTGCCCTCTGAGGCTCAACTTGCACAAACCACTTTTGGGCATGGCCCAAGCTTTATCTGTTTCTAGTGCCCCCAAGGCCTCCCTGGGAAGAATCTCATGCCTCTTCCTTCTGAGGTATGTCTTTTGGCATCCAATTGTTTCTAAAGAGGTACATACATTTCTCAAAAGTGTCATCTCATAGGAGTTTAAAAGAAATGATATTATTCCTAAGAAAAATGTAAATAGATCAGAGATATTTTTCTACCCCTCATACATGAAGTATGCAAAAGATTAGTCCCTGAAAATGTGTACCCAGATTGAATAATTTATGGCAAATATTTTTAACCCTTCCTTTGGGAAATAGTGATCTATTGAAGGTCTTTAAGCAGGGAAATAATGTGATTTGATTTGTGAATTCTTGTTCAACAACTAAGGGTTATAATTAGTGCTCTCTGCTTGACTGTGATGCCCCTGAGGATAAGGAGTGGAGCCTTCTTCATCTCTGCATCCCTAGGTCCCAGCAAACAAGTGCTGGACGCTTACTTGCCATGCAATACATCTGGAATGAATGAATGAATGAATGAATGAATGCATGAATGAATGTGAAGGGAAGTCTCTGCAGGTGCAGGCAGGAATGGGGTTGGAGCTGGAGGTTGTAAGTTGGAAGCTGGAAGGCGCTAGAGTCTGGAAGAGGTCAGAGGAACTCGAACACAAGACATTCAGGGTGTGAGGTATAGAAATGGGCTGTTGGAAGGGAGAAAGTGGGGGGACATGGGACATGTCATGCAAACAAGTGAGCACTTAATTCTATGGTCTTGAAGGGGCCTGTGATTGAGAGGAGTGCTCTCCAATAGAACTTTCTGCAATGATGAAGATGCTCTGTATTTGTGTCATCCAATACAGTAGCCATTAGCCATATGTGGCTATTGAGCATTTGAAATGGGATCAGAGCAACTGAGGAACTGAGTCTTTAATTTAAAAGTTTCGTAATTAAATTTAAATAGCTACATATGATTAGTGACTATCATACTGAACAGTGCAAAATACGCTTTTATCTCTAAATTATAAGGAGAGGTTATATGAGTCCAGGAAAAAGATGAGGGAGAAACTGGAGCGAAGATGATATTTGTCCCTCAGTATTTGTGGAGCATTGGTTCCAGGAGCTCCTGCAGATACTAAAATCTGCAGATGCACAAGTGCCTGATAAAAAATGGTGTAGTATTTGCATATAAGCCCCACACATCCTCTCATATACTTTAAATCATCTCTAGATCACTTATAATACTCAATACAATGTAAATACTATGTAAATTGTTATTATGTTATATTATTTAGGGAATAATGACAAGGAAAAAAAGTATGTACATGTTCAGTACAGATGCTTTTTTTTTTCCCAAATACTTTTGATCTGTAGTTGGTTGAATCCACTAATGAAGAACCCACAGATATGGAGGCCAACTGTATTTGAAATGCCAAATGATAGTTTTGAAGGCAATCTGTAGTAGCAGGAAATTCCACAGTGAAATGCCAGGTTTGGGCTGTTCACGTAGGTGCAAACTTGAAGAAATAATATTATTGCATCCAAAAGACTCTCTCATGTTGACATATTAGCTGAGTTGCAGCTGGAGTCATTTATTCATTAATTTTATGGTCAAAAATAAAATAAAGTATCAGAAATGCTCTGTTTCCTTGGCACCCACCCCGGTGCAGGTGAGGATCCTCTCCATTTCCCTTTGCAATCCTTTGTTCAGAGGTGTGTGGATGAGGGATCGCTGGGGAAGCACAGTCTGAGCCAACAAAATCCAGCTGCGTTTTTCAGGTTACTTTCTGCAAATTAATCCAAATTTGCATTGGTGGGGGAGGGTTTCATTTTCCTGGCATCATGTACTTGTAATAAAAGTGCCCTTTTTAATGAAAATCAGTAACAACTTAAAATACACAATAAATGTTGCAACGCTAATAAAACGTACCATGTATTAAATCCAACTTTACTATGTAATGTGCACTATTTACAGCTTGCATTTCAGGCCTGATCATGCTTCCAACCACGAGTGAAATGACCTAAAACAGCTGTCAGATGGTGTGAAATGAACATGTACTTAGGGTAAATAAAACTCACATGAACCCTGAATGTTCCCTCTCAGCAGTGGGACCAGCCCTGGGTAACTGAGGATGGGTATGTGGCCTGTAGCCACATGTATCATTCACCCTTCCTCCCTCCACCTTTCCCCTCCTCCCTTACTTTTGCTCTTCTTTTCTCTTACTATGTGCACAGAACTTGAAGGAGACAAAAGAAATTGAAGGCATCTCTTGCTTTCTAGGAGCTTATAGTATCGCTATGGAGATGAAACATTAATTTTTAAAAAATTGATTATGTGCATTCATGGGGAACAAAGCTGACCGTCACTACCTATGCCCAAGACGTGATGATCAGATCAATACCATCAGTATGCCCATTACCACGAATTGCCATTATTCTCCATGTCTGCCACTCAACCTCTCCCCTAAATGTTAATTATATACATGATACAATTCTTCATTGGCTCCCTCATGCTTTAAAGGATGTGAATTTCTGATCCATTTAATGTGCTATTTATGCTACCTGAATTGCCCTGCCTCTCCTTCTCTACCTAGAAAACTCCTATTCATCTTTCAAGACCCAAATCAGATGTCATTTCCTCTATGAAGACTTCTTTGAGCCCCCAGGCAGAGCCCATGATTACATCTTTTGTGCTTCCATATTATTTTTCCAATCCCCAATTATAGTGAGTATCACACACCCTCTACAATGAAATTCTTTGTCTGCAAGGGAGGCTGGGAAACGTAGTTGAACTATGAGTCCAAAGGAAATAAGTTTAGTGTTCCAACAGCCAGTTTAGAGAGATAGGCAGAGCCTCAAATTCATGTCCATACACTTTCCCTCTTACTCATGATGTCCAGGCACACCAGCTTTCTTGATTTTCTTTGTGCTGAGAAAATTCCCTCTTTACCTTTGCTATGCTCTCTTCCAGGAATCTTTCCCCCAGCTATCCTTGATCTATCTCAAGTAATTTACACTAACCTCCATTCCACCCATTACATTCTAGCCCCTTATCCTGCTTTGTTTTCTTTGTAGCAGTTAGTACTCTTGTAGTTATATTGTCATTTACCTGCACTAGGTTGTAACTTCCATGAGGGCACTGTCTGTCTTGTATATCAGCACCTAGAAAATACCTAACATAGTAGGTGTTCTATGCATATTTGTTAAATCAATGAATCTCGATTGGTGGCCAAGTATCAGATCCTTTTAGTTCGCCCCTTCTAGCAATAAATCAATGACTATGTTCATTGTTTCCTGATATTCAACCCCTGGGGCCAGACAGCTCAGGCTCCTTTGGTGAGCAACCTGACAATCCCATTCTCCTTCCCACTGATGAATCCCAAAGAAGATTCTTCCGTCTTCTACTGGCTTTCATTAAAGCTGATTAAAGTCAGTTGACATGGGGTAGGGATAAGGCAGTTGAATTGTCTAAGTATCAGCACCATCAAACATACAAACGAATGACACTGCAAGTTCTATGAAAACTACCTTTAATAAGCTCTGCTCTTGAATGGTCAGATTGAAAATTAGAGACTTTGGATCCCAGCTATTTTCTAGTGTATGTGATCTTGGGAAATTACTCAACCTCCACAGATTCAGTTTGCTGTAAAATGGGCATAATAAAACAGATGAGGTCACATACATAAAGCAGTAGGACAAGGTCCAACATATAGAAGGAACTCAACGTATACCTCTCCTTCACTTTCTCTTTTTCTTTCAACTTATTCTTATTTTCTTTTTTCTTCTCTTTTTTTCTTTCTTCTTCCTTGTTTTCTTATAGTGAAAGTCTTGCATAAATATTTAATAATTTGCTTCTATTTCCTTCTCTCTCCCCATCTGTCAGAACTCACAGACCCTTTCCCACTTATAGGACCCTGTTGATCTCACTTGTCTACTAAACTTCCAGTACAGACTAACCTTGCTAAGGACCACGTGAAAGCAAATTTCTAGTACATGTAGTTAATAGGTTAATAGGTTTCAGGGGACACAATTTGGCCCATATTTAGAATATAATAATGAATTGTGCTTTAATTGGTTTTCCCTCATTTGGGGGACATGGGAATGTAATTTCCTCAAATTCTCAGTAGAACCTGTGGTTAGAGTAATCATTGAATTCTGTTTCAGCCAGACTGAATGTGGAAGGTCCTTCTAGGACAAAACACAGATCTCTGTTCTTTCCCACAAGTGGGGGTGTGGATGCAGTTCCTACATGCCTGCTAAAGTACTGAATCCTGTCCGAGGAAAAATTCTTTCAACTAGGTCATTAAGAACCACGTTTGCTGTATTAGTTAGGCTTCCATGACAATGCAGCTCTTTTGAATATGCAAATACTGTATCCTCAGGAGGACCACTTTTTTTTTAAAAAAAAAATCTAATTAGCTTGTTTTCAATGAATAGAAAAAGGTGATATCTACAGCACTCTGGGGGATGCATACATGAAGTCTTTCTGAGTTCCATCAAGTGACTGAAAGGGACACAGCATAAGCATTGGTTCTTGTGTGAGGGCTGGTCTGATTTTTTTTTTTTTTTTTAAATATTTGTATCCCAGGTCCTGTCAGCTAATAGGCACCTGTTAGATATTTGTTGAAATGAAATGAAAAATTCCCAGGGCTTTAACTAAGATTGAAAAGTGCTGCCTGATGGAACAATACAGCTTGGATAATATACTTTCTCTACTCTCTGGCTTGGTTTGTGTTGAAATCTTTCCTCTTTTTTTCTGTGCTGATTGTACCTAGATTTTATCATTTGAGTGAAACGAAGAGAGAGAAGGGAAAAGGAGAAGAGACCTCATGTCTGTTTTGTTTTGTTTTGTTTTCGAGAGCTTACTACAAACCAGCCCACTTTGCCAGGCACTTTTACAAATATTGCTTTTGCTGTTCTCATTTACAGATGTGAAAAACAAGACTCAGTGAGCTTAAGAAACATGTCCAAGTTCATACAACTGAGCCAGCACTGAAACGATGGTTACTTCCCTCTAAAATTGGTGCTTTTTCTCACTAAAACCATAGCAGGCCACGGTGGGGATGGCAGGAAATGAGGGATAAATGGGGCACCACCTACTAAGATCTTGCATATCAACTTGTCTGAGGATTTTCGGAAACCATTTTGGGGGTAAAATAAGCTGTTGTCTTTCTACCTTTTTCTAGCAACCTGGGTGAGTCACATTTTAGGTTATCTCCTGGATAATCCAGGTGGACTTTAATGTTGTAAATCCCCAAAGAGAGCTCAGATAACACATATAATGAATGGCCCTGATGATTGTTGTACTCGTACTTAGAGACCCAGGTTTTAGGAGGTTAATGAATTTCTTAATACACAGGAGAATATAATTCTACTGTGACGAAGGGACTGAGAGGCTTAAATTCCTCTCCCCCTTAGGCAATCGTTCAGCAAGGTGATAACGATAAATGAAAGACAAACTCTGGTTGCTTGCGGCCTCCTGCTTGCTGTGCTTGAGCTCTGCAGGCAACTTGAGAATAGACGTCCCCTTTCCTTCTTCTGAATTCCTCCAAGCTTCTTGGCCAGTGGTTCCAAATATCTGAGGCCATAAGGACTCATGTAACCCGCAGTGATCTTTCTTGCTATTCCCTCAAGCTTCTCTGGGCTGTTAGGGTAATATCAGGCTTGTACCGTATGTAGCCCTCTGGGTTTGAAATTTGATCCTTTTAGAGTGATAAGTGCCTTTTATAAGAGGTGATGTGGCTTTCAGGGAAGCACATGGACTCTGGAGTCAGATGGACCTGGGTTTGAATCCTATCTAGGCAGATTACAATGACCTGAGATTTCTGAATGTCAGCTTCCTCATCTGGGGGGCATGAGTCCTACCCAACAGAGTTGCAATGTTGGGAATCATATATGTAAAATCTATAACCATATATGTAAAGCATGGTAGGCTCTTGGCAAATGGGATCATATCCGAAAGGCTAGTAACCCAGGCTTTGGGGTTTGATGGACCTTTTCAAATTCCAAATCTGTTATTGACCAACCGTGAAAGTTTGAATAAATGTCTTAACCTTTCTGATTCTCAGATTTCTTACCTGTAATTTAGAGATGGGAATAACTATATTTTAGGATCGGTGTAAAGATTAAATGAAATAATGTATTAAAGGGGTAAGAATTGGTACTTAGAAGGCAGTCAGTAAATGTGATCTTATTCTATTATTAAGCATTGTTATTATTTCTACTGCAAATATTGTTGTGGTCATGTAACCTATAGCAATGATGCTGTATTGTACTGCCCAGGTTCCTCATTCAGTAGTGAGTGCTCATTCCCCAGCTGCTGGGGTAGTGGCTACTGATGCCTCATAGCTGAGTCTCACTGCCCTCTGCCCAAGGTTACACTCCTTTCTTGGAGCAGATCGTAGCCAATGACTGGTCCAAGTGGAGATGCATAAGCCCAGCCTCCTCGTCTCAATTGTGAAAACTCTGTAGGGTTCTCCCAGCTCCAGAGCTCTCTGTGGCATGGGCTAAGGCCTCTGTTGCAACTGGAGCTGCTCAACTGTTGTAACTGTTGCAATTCGACTCTTTGCTTTGAGTATCTTGCTTCCTCACCCCTCACAGGTGCTGTTCTTGAGAGCACCCCCTAAAAATCCCCTGCATGAAAATCTCAGAATTTCAGAGTCTTTTTTCCCCCGGAAATCCAACTTCATAGATTTATCCCATTCAATATTTGAGTCTTCTTCACAATAGAGCTGTCAGCTCCCCATGGAACTCTCTATACCTTCTATAATATCCAAACTCCTTTTCAGACAGTTCTAATCATTAGAAAGTTCTTAAAAAAAAAATCCAACATTCATGTAGCTCTTTAAGTATTCTTTACCAAGTATTTCTCTATATATCTCATTTCTCCTGAGCCCTATAAAATCTTGATGCTATGGATTGAATGTTCCCCCAAAACTCCTTGAAGTTGATCTCCATTGTAACAGTGGTAAGAGGATAGAAAATCTTATTATGGTAGTTGAAATGTAGGGTCTTTAACAGGTGATTAGATTGTGAGAACTGTGCCCTACAGAGTGGATTGATCCATTGATGGGGTAATGGGTTGATGGTTTAATGGGTGGTCATGGGTATGGTTCTGATGGCTTTATAAAGAAAGTGAGTGAGCAGTTTAGCTCTCTCTTGCTCTTGCGATGCTCACCATGTGACACCTTGCATTGCATTTACCACCACGTAAAAGGCTCTCACTAGGTGTGTTCCCTGGACTTTGGACTTCTCAGCCCCTAAAACTATAAGAAATAAATCTCATTTCTTTATAAATTATCCAGTTTCAGATATTCTGTTATAAGCAACAGAAACAAACACACACCACAAAAGTAAAAAGTCTACCTTGCTTGTAACAATCTTTTAACTGTTCTAAGACCCTACCCCCTAAGCCTTCTTTTTCCAGGTTAAGCTCTCCAACCCCTCTATTAATCCGAATGGGCTATGGTTATGGGTTTGCATAATACACTGGGCCCACTTACCTGGAGAAACTCCAGTTTGGTAATGACACTCTTAAAAATGGCCCTAGAACTTGCTGGGATGGTCCTGATGTGATCTGACCAGTGCAGAGTAGTTTAACTGAAGCTCAGTGACCTCCAAAATCATCACAATCCAGGTTTAATGTCTGGTCATGTAACTGCACAGATTTCTTAAGTGTTTAAGTATTCCACTCAACCAGGAGAAATGATACTTATGCAAGAGTGTGTCTCTTCTTTATTATCTCTTTTAAAGTTTATGTGTTCAAATATGGTCTGGTTATGAGTTAACAATACAGGAACAATCAATACCAGACTCTGTAAAGGAGAACTCACAACATGTCCATAAAAGTGAAATTAGTATCATAAACAATTATGGATTCAAGCTTTTTATCTTTTTTGCCTTGGCAAGGGGGTGTGGTTATCTTTGTGCTCCTACATTAGAATTTCAATGCTATTGTAGGGGTGAAAAGGTATGATACATTTTCTCACCCATCATGAGGGTCTCCAACACTCCTACAACAAAAGACATGTTAACAAGAGAAACACATAATTTTTTTAAATCAAAGTTTTACATAGTATGAGAGCTTTCAGAAATGAAGACCCAAAGACCCCCAGGAAAACTGTCTACCTTTATGCTTCGATTCGATGATGGATGGACAGCTATGTAGAAATGTGATTGGGTAGAAGGGTGTGCTCTAGTGGTAATAGACTGAGGGGGGAAACCCTTCTGTTCAGATTCTTTCTGGCTTCTCTGCATAGCATTCCTTCCCCCAGATATGTAACAGGACCCCTCTGGAATGAGGATCTTCAAGGGAGAAGGAAGAAGGGAGAGAGAGACCATTCTAGGTTTTATGGCTTGCTTTGAAGGAGAGGAGTTCTAGTGTCTATGACTTCTCTTGGGAAAGAGGGGTTCTGTTTTTTGTGACTCTCTTTGGGAGAGAAGGAGGAGTAGGAGACAGGAGGGCAGGAGATGGTCAGAAAGACTGCTTCTGAGGCTGCTTGTGAGTCTTCCAACCTCGTTTACCTCAAAGTACTCAGTATGCCAAAGCACCTTACTTTGGGGTATTGTGTTCTAAGCCCCAACTCTTTCAAAATTCATGTTCTTTTTGGAGGCGCATGTGTGCAGAACTCTACCATTATTTGTGTCCAGCTTCACTATGTTTTAGTTGACTCTGTTTGCAAGACAATACTAACAGGAGCTAACACATGTTTAGTGCTTACTGTGCGCTAGTTACAGATGCTTTATTGTTTGGTCCTCACAATAACTTTGAGGAGGAAAGTACTACTGAGTAACTTGCCTAGGGTCACATAGCTTTCTAAGAGGGATGCAGGATGTGAGCTCTGGCAATGACATTTCTCTATAATAAGGTAGACTATTGGCTGAGTCTATCACCCAATTGTTCTGACCCTGAGCAGGGAACAAGGACATACTTTTTAGGTCCCTGCAAACTCATACTCTCAGCATAAGAGCCTGGAGGAAAGACCTGGCTCAGAGATCCAATTCTGTCACCCCGCCCCATAACTTCTGCTTCCTGTCTAAGATACAGTCTAAATTCCAAGCAATTATAAAACCTCCCTCCACTAAAGTCCCCGAATAAATGTTATTTGATTCTGAAAAGTTATAGCAAAAGAGGAGGAAGAGGGAGGCAAACTGAAGAAAATGTATGCAATCTGATTTTACAAGAATTACTTGGTCACTTCATTAAAAAATTTCCTTTAGAGGCACAAGTTCAAGAAATGCAGGCAGTGGCTCAATCTTTTATAAAGGAACATGGCAGCATCATTGATTTTTAATATTGTAAATGCATTACCTAAATAAGGTAATGACCAGTTCTGTAAACTGCCTTAGAGGATGTGGGCTGGCATACTCAGTGAAAGAGGAAGGGACTCTTTGCGAAGTACATTTCCAAACACCTTTTATAAACACCTGATGTTGCTTCAATGGGCTTGTCAATTATGAATGCTTCAAATGCCATCTCTGTGGGACATGCCTTTTTACCATCTTGTGACCCTAATGGAGAATCACTTTGAGGGTGTCTTTCTCATACATTGACAAATTGGCTTAGGAAGTAAAGGCTGGGGATCACTTGAAGTTGTTTATGTAAGTTCTTTTTATGGAAGCAATAACACTTGCTCTTGAAATGACATTGCATATGGATTCCTATATACAGCAGTTATACATTTAGTACCCGTGCATTCGATGTGAGCCTACAGTGATGCTAGGGTGGAAGTTTCTATAGCATCTCTTTCTGTTGGCCCTGGTACTTCCTTTGGCCCCAATTATGCTTTTAGAAAGTTCAGAGAGCTGTCTTCTACTACGTTGTTACTTGTACAGTAAAGTGTGAATGGTTGGATGAGAGTTTGCCTTTTATAGAGCAGAAAAGCACAGACCTTTGTGTTATTGGATCTCTTGTTCCCTGCAGTAATTGGTGACTCCTCCTAAGAAAGCAGAATACGTCCTGTTTCCCAGGGAGATGGTGGAAGAGAGGTGAAGGCAGAGGACCCAGAATCAAGTTCAGCTGATGGAGAAGAATGGAAGATTGTTCTCAAAATACTGATCGGGTCTCATTACAACTCTACAGAAAAAACATGATGCCTTGTTTCTCTACCAAGATCCTGATTTCTCCCTCAACATCCATTGCTTATTTCTGTGTTGAAAATAATTGAGAGCAAATGGGCTCCTGCTCCCCCTCCAGTGGTGTGGAGGAGACGTAAGGGACCGACTGCCTGCTCTCAGCTCCAGTGGGTGTGCCCTTGGACTCTGGATCCCAGTGATCTGGGTTTGAATCCCATCTTCTGCTTTCTCATTGTGGCCTAAACCTCTCTGTGCCTTAATTTCCTCACTTGCAAAGTGAGAATAATAACAGTTTTAGTGTTAGAAAGCTCGAAGAAAGCAGTGTAGTGAAACCAAAGAGAGCAGAATTTGAATCCCAGCTTTGCCAGTTGCTAATTTCCTGGCCTCAAACAAATTATTTTATCTGTAATATAGGTGTATTCATAATCATAATGAGGATGATAATAATATCAATTTCATAAGGCTTATGGTAAGGATTGATAAAGATAATATATATTCTGTGCTGAGGACAGTGCCTGGCTTATAAGTATTCAATAAATGATCATTTGATTATGATTAATATGATTGTTTTAGTTTGCTTTTTTTTTTTTTAAATATCAAAGAGCATGTTGGTGGCATCCAGTCTTGACACCAGGAGGTCATTAGAAGACACTTGGAGCCCAGTGGAGGAGGTGTCTCTAACCTTAATCAAATAGAAGAGCTGCTGCAGGCCACCGGGAAAACAGTCAGTGCAGAGCAGGAAGGGAAGGGGCAGTTGCTATGGAGACCAGCATTTCTGCTGGACGGTGCCTCCTGACTGTCTGTACATGGGCCGCCATGTGTTTGCCACCTGTAAACATCAGGTTGCTCACTGACTTCCAGCACAAAGTTCCGTGCTAGAACGTAGTCATATTGGTGCCCAGGGAATGCTCACTTGTCCCACTGGTGACAAAGACTCTCCTTGACCGAACTTGAGTCAGGCTCTTTTGAGTCCTCTTTTTAACTAGGGCTTGTCCTTGAGCTCTGCTCTTCGCTTGCTTAGTCCAGTTTTAGCAAGAATTTGCTGAGTCAATTTAGTGAAAATCCCCTGCCCTTTGTATCTGATCACCTTGGATAATCTTATCAAATTCCTCATCTCCACTCTGTACGTCTTCTTACCTTGGCCTGCCTTCAGCAAGAATCCTGTTGAATGGGCCTAGCAAGAATTCTCTTAGCTTTGATATTTTCTCTTAGTAAGTTCTCACCTGCTGACCTCCCCACTGCTCCTTGGCTGTAAATCTCCACTTGTCCTTGCTGTATTTGAAGTTAAGCCCAATCTCTCTCCCCTACTGCAAAACCCCCACTGTCGTGGTCCCTCTTGAATATAGTTTTCCTTTGCGTCTTTAACACTGGCCGGGGTGACAAAGATTCTGCACTTGACCAAACTTTAGTGAGGCTCCTGAACCTTCTTCTAACCCACCTGAGCACTTCCTTGTAAAATCCAGTTTTACAAGGAAGAACCCTGTTAAGTCAGTTTAGCAAGAATCCCCCATCCTCGATATCTGATTGGGTTCCTCATCTTCCACTGTTCCTTAGGTGATGATGTCTCATCGCTCTGGCCTGTCTTCAGTAAGCATTTTATTAGGTCAGTTTAGCCAGAATTCCCCTTACTCCTGATGTTCCCTCTTAGAAAGATCCACTGCCTCGACCCTGCTCCTAGGCTATAAATTCCCACTTGCCCATTGCTGTATTCAGGGTTGAGCCCAATTTCTCTCCCCCACTGCAAAATCCCATTGCAATCATCCCTGTATGTATTGCAATGGTCCTGAATAAGTCTTTCTTACCGTGCTTTAAATAGTCACTGAATAATTTTTTCTTTAACAAGGCCCAGAGTTAACAGAGATTTTGAGATGAGTGCTCAGGCTGTGAGGAAAGGCAGCTTTAGCTCCCATCTCAGGGCTGTGGTGGGCAGTAAAGAGCCTTGTCAGGGTCTGAGGAAAGAGTGTGTGTGTCCGCACATTCAGATATACACTGGCTTGTCACATGTTTATAATAAGGCACTGTCTATCTTTCCAGGAGGAATGGATTAATAACCTACATAAGGCGTTTAATTAAAAATGTGTCATCGCCTCATTAATGTCTTCTCTGAGGATGCATCATTATTCTCTTTCATTAATAGAAGAGATGTGTGTGTGTGTGTGAGTGTGCACGTGTGTGCATCTGCGGAGGCACCTGCCTGTACTGGCAGTTGTAGAGGGAGGGTAGGGTACAGGGGGTTGTTTCCTCGTGCCCTTAAGGGCCCTAGTTCAATGGGCCGAGGAGTATAACCTTTTCCTTGGTCTCCTTGTTCCTACTTCTTTGCAGTGCTCAGTGCTTAGTCCCTTAAGTGTCTGATCCTGCAAGATGGTGAGGATCCAGGGTCATAGCTGACTCTGAAGTCTGCTGATCCTCTTTGGACAGCTCCTCTCCTGAGACATCAAGAAAGGATGTGGATCCCCACAGCATTACCAGTTCCAGCTCTAGTTTCCTTTCAAATGTAAGTACAAGGAAGCAAAAAGCAACACAAAAGGGCCCCAGAAGAATGGCCATGAATTATTCATCTCATAGTCTGGGCTCTGGACTCACAGCAACTCTCCTTTCCCAGTCCTGAAAGGCAGCCAGTGAGAAAGGCACCATGTTCACGGTTGAATTACTGCATATGAATGACTAGAGGATCCATTTCAAAGCCGCACTTAGAATTGGCCTATTAAAAAAAGCAACCCGATTTGTCTCAGAAGCTACACTGGAAATGAATGAATGCTCTTCCGTCTCTGCTGGCTATTAAAAAAGCTTCACCTCTCACAGAGCAACTCTTTCAATTAAATCAATAATTATGTTTTATTGAATTCAATGCTCTTCAGCAAAAATCAGCACAGAGCCTTTGAAAACTTAATTTAGGCCAGTAGTGGGTTAGGGGAGGAAGGCAAGGCAGGTGAGGGGCTGGGGGTAGAGAATCAGAGAAGAAAGTGGCTATTTAACCACACCTGTTAGAAATTTTCCTCCCCATAAGCTTTGGAAGAGGTACTATTTGGGGCCCACCTTCAGTTTGCTGAGAAGCATGTTGGTTTTTGTTTTTCTGGGGGTGGGATGGAGCGGGGTGGGGAGGTAATATTTAAACCCAAGCTTTCCAATGGCAGTGTTTTCCCCCTTGGCTCCAGGATGCCTTCCTTGCCTCAAGGCAGCTGGCAGAAGTGTCCTGTTGGCTCTGGCTGGTGCTTCTAGCTGGGTGTTGTCTTTAGCTGGCTGTTCTGCCGGTGAAGAGTAGTGGGCAGAATACATCCTTGTGCTAGAGGGGGGCTCATTGCAGTGCCCCCCTAAGTGGTGTTCTAGCTCTGTTCTGGGCTCTCCCTCAAATTCAAACTCTCAGACTGCCTGAAAAGTACAGCCGATGTGATCACTTTCCTCCAGTGCCTGCCTGTCGCTCCAGGGTCACAAACTCATTTGCTTAATCTGAGCCAGGCAGGTAACACAGGTGAGTGAACAGGCAGGGTGGGGACTGGCGCAAACTGGAAGCAGCATGCCTTGCTCTAGAAGGTGTGGCTGAAGCTCGGCTTCAGCTGGTTGTTGCCGTGTAGAAAAGAGCCCCATGCTGCTGGTATTTTGGTTTTATTTTTTTTCAGGAAAACCTGGAAATCCTGGATTTTTCTGTGAGTGTCAAATTTTAAATATTGGCTACTGTGGGAGATAACATAATTTGTTCAAAATATTCACCATCCCTTCTTACCAGGCCCAGTGCATGGGAGGATTTATATTTCCCAGCCCATTGGCATGGGGCTTGGCTACATGACATGCTTTGGACAATAAATATGAGCAGAATTGGTGTGCACCCTGGCTAAATAGAAGCTTTAAGAGCCATTGTGTGGTTCTGATGTCCTTCTTTTTCCTCTGTTACAAAAATGCACTGGGAATGTTGGGGCTCAGAGGCTGACACCTCCAAATATGGCACTTTATCATGTCAGACTAAAGAAATAGCCTCCAGGTCTCTCTGATCCCCAGTCCCACTCCATTCCTCTCAATCCTCTGTCTCTCTCCAAAGCACAGAATGAAGCTGTTCCCTTACCTGCCTAAGTCCAGGCCTGCCAAAGAAGAAAACAGTTACTTCTGGTCCTTTCCCTGAGTTTTTATTAACATATCCCAGGATAAAAGATTGAAGTCTGTCAACACACATGGACAGACTTTTATCACAGACCATTATCTTCTATTTCAGTCCTGTATTATCCCATTTCTGTTGCTTGTAACAACAATACCTGAAACTGGGTAACTCATAAAGAAATAAAATTTATTCTTTATAGTTTCAGAGATTGGGAAGTCCAAAGTCCAGGGAACACATCTGGTGAGGACCTTCTTTCTGGTGGTGACTCTCCACAGTGATGCAGTGTATCATATGGTGAAATGTCTGGGCAAGAGAGAGCTAAGCTTCTCAGTTGCTCTCCTTTTCAAGCCATCAGAACCGTGTCCATTACTCCATGAATGGATCAATCCATTCACAAGAGCATAGTCCTCACAACTAATTGCCTCTCCAAGGCCCCACCTTCATATTACCATAATAGGACTTCCCACCCTCTTAACACTGTTGTAGTAGAGATTAAGTTTCAATGAACTTTAGTGGGGGGACATTCAACCCACAGCAAGTCTCATTCAGTATTTCAAAGAGAATCATTTACCAGTCACTGTCTACTCTGTTGGCCCAACAGACTTTGTCCCAGGCCACTGTATGTTCTCCAGGCCCATTTACTCCTGTACACCCATCTCTTCTTTCCCTATGAGGAAAGATCTGTGCCTTCACTGGGTTATTGGGCAATCATTCTCCTGCAATTCCTCCATGCTGTGCACATTAAAATAAACTTGTATTTACTGTTTCTCCTATTAATCTGTGTTTTGTCAGTTGATTTTCAGCAAACCTTCAGGGGAAAAAAGGGAAGTTTTCCCTTGGCCCCTACAGGAGGAAAAGGTTTTTCTCTATCAACTTAGATATGAAATGTTAGGCTGGGAAATGAGATCATACATGGCCTGACAAAAGCTACCCCCTCTAATAACCATTAGTAAACAAAGCTGGTCCTGGAGAGGGATGGGCAGATGTGTGCAGAACCGTGGATACTCTAGGCAGAAAAGGAAACAAGATGTATGACTCTTCTCTGTTGAGGTTCAACAATGTTAGGACATTTCTACAGGCTTGAGAAAGTTTCTACAGAGATTATTGGAAGGAAAAGACTCCAGGACCCCCACAGTACAATTTATCATGAGAGGAGGGGATGGTTCTGGGCTGGTGGTTCTCAACACCAGGGCCTAGACATTTATTCCAGAAGTCACTGAGGCCCGAAGCTCTTCTGGACTTAGCCACCTGAGGGATTGATGTTTTTTTGAGTGTAATGGCTGAGCATGTAATTTAAAAAGCTGTGAATTAAAAAGCTGTAATCTTGGATTTACAGGTCTGAGACTATTACAGAGTCCTTGGAATGACCCAAACTTGCAATGCCTTCATTGTAACAGTGGATGAAAGCACATCTTCCTGGACATAACCAGCTTTCAACAGTGAAACTGTTCAGAAGTTATAGAAAAACTGGCTGCCCCAAATTGACACCTTCTAGTTCATTGACCATTGACCATCTATATCTGTCCACCCGGAACAAGGACTGACTAACCCCTGTGGCCTGAATAAGCTCCTAGTTTCTTAGATGTTTCATGGGTAGTGCAGTGAGTGTGTGATGAGATTTATTTTCTTGTTAATAATATTTTACAGACATGATTCCAGGTACTCTACCTTTAATCCTTACCCCAACTCTTTTAAGGGAGATACCGTCATCATTTCTATTTAACAGATGAGGAAATAAGAGCTCCAGAGAGGTGAAGTAACTAACCCAAGGTCACACAGCTGGTGAATTTTCACACCAGCCTTCAAATCTGTGCAGAGCGGAGTCAGAGATTAAAGCATTAACTGGGAAAATAGACATAGCTGCATCTCTCCCTAAAGCTGATGAAAGTGATCATGTGGGTTACATTAGACATGAAAAGTGATCAATAATTCATCAAAATTCAATCTAATTCAACAAAAAATCTTTTACAGAACGCCTACTCTTTTTCAGTTATCACACAAACTCGAGGGATTCAAAGAACAAACTACACCCTTTCCTCAAGGAGCTTTTGGCCAAAAGTGATTCTGTGCTTAGTTTCTGTTCAGACAGCAGCCTAAAACTGCACTGGAGGGTGGGGGTGGGGGTGGGGGGAAGCAGACTTCATGGACACCTACCGCGTAAGAAAACAAACAAAAACCCTGCTGCTGACTGGCACCTGCACGAAAGGCAGGAAGCCTCTGCCAGCTGGCCAAGGCACCCCTGCAAGGAAGCAGGCACTCCACAGGGGTACCTTTAAAAGCTTGCTTCATTAAGGTGTTTTCAAACTGTGACCACTGGTGAGGGCTCTCTTGCAGCGCAGAAGCCTTCCTTGATGCTAAGTGGGTGCTCAGGAAAATCAAACTGATTTGCTGTCTTTATAGAGTACTGTGTATGTTTATGTATATGACAGAGAGAGCGAGAAAGAGGGAGGGAGAGCTTTTCCTTGGGCAGCATTTTCTTGCCTGCAGCCAGAGAGAACCAGAGAGAACTATAGAGCTCAGCTTCCTAGAGCAGTGTCTGGTTGGGGAGGGAGGATTCCAAGTTTAGAGCAGGGGTTGGCAATTTTTTTCTGCAAACGACCAGATAGTAAATATTTTAGGCTTTGCAAGCCATTTAATCTCTGTTATATCTACTGGCCTCTGCCATCATAGGTGAAAGTGGCCATAGACAATATGTAAATGAACGAACATGGCTGTGTTCTAAAAAATTTAACTTACAAACACAGGCTGTGGGCCAGAGTTTGCCCCCAGGTCATAGTTTGAGGATCCCTGCTTTAGAACTTTCAGCTCCTGACCATCAGGAGAAGGAGAAAGGGAAGAAGGATCCAAAACTTCATGCAGGAATGACTCAAAAAGAGTGGTCAAGATACATTTGTTGAATGCCTGGAATTCACCACATTCAGGAAAGTGAATATATCACTTGCTTTAGTACATGGGCTTTGGGCAGTGTTAGGGCAGGTATAGCTATATAAGAAAACTTTTTCTTTGGGAATAATTTTAGATTTACAGAAGAGTTGCAGAGATAGTACAGAGAGTCCCATGTACCCCTTACCCACTTTCCTTTAATGCTGACATCTTACATTTCCATGTAACATGTGTCAAATCTAAGAAACCTACATAGGTACTTTACTGTGGTATAATAAAAAGTATATACCTGTTGGCACAGAGCTCCTAAAACCCTTGGAAGTTCCTGAGTATTAGGACTGTGTCTTTTCCCATTCATATGTGACCACACCTGAGTTTATGCTAATGAGGTGACTCTTGGAGAGGGGCAGAGGGAGAGCCTTGATGGCTTCTGGATGGGGCCTGGGTGACAGAAGAACCAAGCATGTGATTAGAGGGTTGGAACTTTCAGACCTACTCCCTGACCTCTGGGGAGATTGAAATCAATCACCAATGGCTAATGATTTAATCAATCATGTTTATGTAATGAAACTTCAATACAAACTCTTGAACAATGAGGCTTAGAGAGGCTTCCAGGTTGGTGAAAAACTTCAGTGTGCTGGATGAGGGCACACTGCAGAGGACACGGATGCTTTGCTGTTTTCCCTCAACCCTGCCCCCAGACCGTGCCCTGTGCATCTGGCTGTTCCTTAGTTGTATGTAATAAAATAAACTGAGATAGTAAGTAAAGACTTGCCCGAGTTCTCTGAGTCATTCTGAATTATTGAACCCGAGAAGGGGGTTGTGGGGACCCCTGAATTTGTAGTCTGCTGGGCAGAAGTATGGGTAGCCTGGGCACCCTATTTGTGGCTGGCATCCGAAGCTGAGGCAGTCTTTTGGGAATGAGGCTTTAACCTGTGGGGTCTGTGCTAACTCTGAGAGGTAGGTATCAGGACTGGTTAAATTGTAGGATGCCCACTTAGTGTCAGAAAATTGGTTGTTGTTTGGAAAAATCACACACAATTACTATTAACTAAATGCCAGGCTTTATTTGGATTTCACCAGTTTTTCCACTAACGTCCTCTGTTTGGTCCAGGATCAAATCCAGGGTACCTTTTCTCCCCAGTCCCCTCTGGTCTGCGACCAGTTTTTTAGTCTTTTCTTATTTTTCATGAAAGTTTTGAGGGGTCAGATTTTTGTAAAGTATCCTTCAGTTTAGGTTTTTCTTATGTTTTTGTCATGATTAGATTGGGATTAGGAATTTCTGGAGAGAGTACTGCGGAGGTAAAGTGCCCTTCTCATCTCATCATATCAGGGGTGTATAGTATCCATGTCACATCTGTGGTGATGTTAATCCCAACTAGTTGGTTAAGGTAGTGTTTGCATGTTTCTCTAATGAAAAGCTACTATTTTTCAAGCAGGCATTTTTTCAAGAGTTTCTTTAAATAAAATAAATCATAAAATAAAAACAATATAGTAAGTGCTTATTGTAGTATAAAAATACGTAGTGTGAGCAAGAAATGGACATTTGTGATTTAACAACCGAGTATGAAGATTATTACTGTAGCTGCACCTAGTGCGTCCTGACTAAAAGAGGATACGACTCAGGAGGTTGAGCAACTTGCCTAAGACCACACAGCTGAGAGATGAAACAGGTTGTGAGCCTGGTTGGTCAGGTTCAAAACCTGGTTTATTAGGCAGGCTAGGCTAGGTTATGCTGCAGTCACACCTTACTCCAAAATCTTACAAGTTTAACACAATAAAATGTTTACTGCTTACTCATATTAAGTCCTGTGCAGCCTGGGTAACTTCAGGGCAAGTTGTCATTCATGTGGTGCTTCAGCAAGTGTGGCCACTTCGGTCTTTTAGCTTTGCCGTCTAAGTGTGAGACGTCCATGATCCCTGAGGCAGGGAAGAGAGAGACTGGGAGTGGCATGGAGGCATTTCCCTGCCTAAGCCTGGAGGATTACACGTCACTTCCATTCACAGCCCCTTGTCCATATCAGTCCTCACCTAACTGCGAGGTGCAGGGAAGTACGATTTCCTTTATGTGTGTTAAGGGAGAACAGACATAGGTGAGTTTATTAATGGCTCCCACCCTTGACTTCTTTCCACCAGTCTATGTTGCCTTGGCTACAAGGCTCAGAAGAGCCATGAGCTTGGAGGAAGGTTGAGAAGTGAGGAGTATGAGGCTTCAGTGAGAAAGAATTTCACTTAAGATCAAGGCTCTCCTTCCATTGGTCTTTCCCTGTGACCCCAGGTTTTCACAGGGGCCACGTGTAGCAGAAACCTTCAATCCCAAATCCTGTTTCACAACACCCAAGGGCTCTCTTCTGTTTCTTTCCCAGCCTCTACTCTTCTTATTGGGCAAGTTCACCCTTACCAGGCAAGACATTAAGCAGATACGTCCTCTCAGCTTACTCTAGCTTTAATGTTTACAAAGCAGGAATCCAAGTATCTTGGGCCTACGCCATCTCACGTTCAAAGACACAGAGCCCAAAGAGTAATTCTAGCATTACTTGTGCCCATCTGGAGCACTAAAGGAGGTCCAAGTACATAATCCACAGGAACTCACATTGTAGAATGTCAACCATCCCTCTTCTTTGGAATGCCGGAAGTCTTGGGAGCTTCGCTTTCTCTGCCCATGTCCTTCAGTCTACACCACGTTTGAGTTCTTCAAAGCTCTCCCCTCCTCCCCAAGCACTGCTTGTGAAACAATCCCAACATATTCTCTGCTTCCACCATGTCCAGCCCTCTGATGTTCTGATGGCTCTACTTTTTAGAATGCATCCAGAAGGCTTTGTTCTTATTTTGCTCCTCAGTAGAGGGGAGAAGAAGCTGAGCAGGGAAATGCTAAATGCTCTGTGGATAGCAGGTTACATGGGGTGGTATGAATCCCATCCCAGGGGTGGAATGACCTCCCTGCCACACCTGCTGCTCTCCCATGTACCCCTCATCTCAAGTAACCTGGGCTTCTGCCAGCACAACCTTGGATATAGAACCTGGCCTGGGCTTCCCACACAAAAGTTTACCAGCTCAGGCTAGACCTGCTTTTCTCAAACTATGTTCTGTGGGAAAAGTAGCCCAGAGAAATGTGCCATGAAAAAAAAAAATTCTATGGTCAAATACATTTGGTGAAGTTTGTATTAATTGAAATTAAATAGGCTTTCTTACTGTGGAACTCTCTAGGACTATTCATAAATTAATGTGACTGGGACTTTCAAAAGCTGGTGCAGAAAACAGTGTCCCCCAAACTTGCCTGACCTCAGAACACTTTTATCATGCAGCATATGGAAGAATGGATCCCACTTGGGGAAATGCTGATCTAGCAAATATTAAGTGGGAAAGAAACATTTACTCTTTAAAAATCCCCTCCTATTTCAGTACATTTTAGTACATTTTAAAAAAGGTTTCCTCCCAACAAGTCATAAATAACCATTTCATGTTTTAGAGTTTACAAAATTCATCTAACATTCATTAGCTCATTAAAATGATTAGTTCATTTTTAATTTAATTTTTTGAATGGGAATACATTCTTTTAGCTCAAAACCAGAAAGAATAAGTAGGTATTAAGTAAAAAGTTTCTCTCATCTCATTCTTGCCCTCCATATGCTCAGATTCCATTTCCCCCCGCCCCCCGGACTCCCACGCAGCTACTGTTACTATGCTAAGTTTCCGTTCAGACTTTATTTATGCATGTGCCAGAAAATACAACATAGTTTCTCAATCCCCAATTTTTTAACAGAAAAGGAAAATCCTACAGTACTTTAAAAAATGAGGTTTATTGAGGTATAATTTATTCAAAACAGAACTCACCCTTTTATAGTATATATAACTCAATGGGTTTTAACAATGTATATTGTCAGGTAACCACTGCCAGAATCAGGGTGCAGAGCAGTTCCGTCTCTCCAGAATGTTTTCTCATAGCCTCTTTGCAGTCAAACCTCTCCCTCTCCCCTCAACACCTGGCAGCCATTGGTTTGTTTTCTGTTCTAGTTTGGCCTTTTCTATAATGCCATATAAATTTAATCATATAATATGTAGTCTTTGTTGTCTGGCTTTTTTAACTTACCATAATGCTTTTGAGATGTGTGTATAAGATGTTCATTCCTTTTTATTGCTTAGTAGTATGCTGCTTGTTTGGAGGAAAAACTTTTCCTCTATCAATTTAGGTTTGAGTGATTGGGGTCTGTGAATTAATGGACAGAGAGATTAACAGAAGAAAAGGTTTATGACACATGCATGTGGGAATGCTTTATTAGGAGTGGCCCTCCCAACAGCAAGGGGTAAGGGATTGTTGTGTCTCCTTATTAAGGTGGTGGGGTGGGGATTTAGTGGTAAAGTATGAAATATTTTGATTAGGTTTGTTTACACAGTTCCTTAGGATGTCCCTGTGCTGAGAGTCAGCCTCCTCCCTTATGGGAAAATCCTCCTGACTGGGGTTAATGGCAGTTAAATTCTTGGAAAATTCTGCTTTGATCATTAACGAGAACTTCAGATAAGACTTCTTTCTGCAGCTTTGTTTTTAGTGTAAAATAGCCTTTATGCCATTCTGTTCACACTGTATGAGTAAATGTACCACCATTTACTTACCCAGTTCAACAGTTGATCGACATTTGTGTGTTTCCAGTTAATGGTGATTATGTGTAAAGCTTCTATGAGTACTCAAAACAGGTCTTTGTGTGAACATAAGTTTTTTTATAAACACTGTTATGGGCTGAATTGTGTTCCCCCCAAGTTCCTATGTGAAGTCCTAACTGCCTACCTCTTAGTTGTTCAAACTGCTACAACAAAGTAACATAAACTGGGGGCTTATAAACAATACAAGTTTATGTCTTACAGTTCTGGAGGCTGGAAAGTCCAGGATCAAGTTGCCACCAGATTTGATGTCTGGCAAGGGCCTACTTTCCTTATACCAGTCCCTCAACATCAAATCCTCTACTCCAATCACTTCATTTCACTTTACCTCTGTAATAGGAATAACTTGTTTGAAGTGTTTTTATATGGATTTCCATAGCTTACAAATCTTGCTGCCCTAGGGCTTTCCAACTTGGAAGCACCATTTCAATGCCTCAGAGGTCAGATAAGCCCTAGAGCAATGAAGTACTTACTCAGCTTCGACTGCCAAATTAGATTTGTTTTATTTAGAATCAAGGAAATAGGCACTGTCCCAGGGTCATTTTCCAGGCAGTTTTAACAAGCAAGGGCCAGATCTCATTGCAGGGAATTATACAGAAGAGGGGTCCTGGACAGTTGGGGGAAGAAGGCTGATGCAGCTTTCTAGCCAAAGGGATTATGGAAAGGGAGAGAAAGTAGTAGGAGAAGCAGGGATTTTGGCCCTGTGTCTGGATCACCACAGCAGGATATTTATTCATATAGGAAGGGGGTTCTGAGGGCAGAAGATTTGCTGGGAGTCTGGAAGGATATTACCTCTCAAGTTCTCCTGCCCAGTCTTGCAAAGTAAACTTGTTAGCCCAGTGTGCCTAGAGCTTTCTTGAACTGCTCTAGGTTCCCAGGTATCATAGATAAATCCCAGCAATTGCCATAGTGCTGTGAGGAGTGGGAGTTACAGAAAGTAGTTGTGTTGGCACCCACTGGACCTCTTTGGATCCCATCATGGCAAGGAGTGAGCGGAGGCTTCCGGGAGAGGGCCAAGGCCAAGGGCAAATGGAGGATGTCACAATGACCCAGAGGGGTGCACGTGTTGCTGGCAGGCAGCAGCCTGGCCCAGGACTACTTTCCCCAGAACCACTTAAACCTGGGTGTAGCCAGTCGGAGCCAGTGGTGAAGGGCAGATGTGCCATGCACCTGCCTCTTTCTGGAAGCTTTTTTCTCTCTTTTCTCATCTGCGGACTGGCAGCAGAGAACTCTGACACCTTAGGTGTTGTCACAACTTGGTTTCTTGAATCACCACATGAAGGAAAGTATTGCACTGGATTATTACAGGGATTGAGAAATAAACTTCTATTGCGTTAAGCCCCACTCATTTATAATAGCTGCTAGCATTCCCTTAATGAATAACTGCTCCCCTAGAGGAGAGGGGGTACTTGACATCTGGAAGGGTGGTGCTGGTGGGGTAGGGTACTTGGGAGAAACTGGAGGTGCTGAAACACACCTACTATGCCAAGAGCATCGTACTTGATATCAAAAAGCAAAACAAAACTAATTAACAAGCAACCCCATCTAAGGCTACTTGTGTAGCCTTCCCTTGTTTATAAAATGTTTTCTTACTCATTATTATCATCTGGCCTTGAAAATCATTTTTATGAGGCTTCCAGAGCCAGGTAGACTTGTCTTTAAAGGTTTAGCAATCGGGAAATCAGTTGATTGAGTTGATAGTAATATAACATGTAACATGTAACTTGGCCCTTTTATTTTAACTTAAATGTACATATACACATATATATGTACACATACACACACACACATTTAATCTCAGAGTAATCCTGCTTAATTACACAATCTCATCATCAGTTTCGGTCAGTAAATATACATTCTTTCGTCAACAATTTGATGTAGCTTTTTACGTGAGTGTGGATCCACTGATTGGTGTTGTACTTTATTTTCTTTACACAAATCTCATGCATAATTCATCATCCATAATTTCTAGGTTTAGTTTCTTTAAAGTGAAATCAAAACCTAAAACACTTCCAGCACATTAGAATCCTTCTAGATATTATAATTTCCTCCAATCATTTATGGTTGTTCCACCCATACCTAATTGGATAGCAATTTTTAAGGTTTATTGCCTTTGTTGAGATTTTCCTAGGTATTCACTTCATTTCCCTAGAAATAAAATCTTTTCGCACTCATATTTCATTGATTTAGATAATATTTAATAGGAATATGCAGTTACAATAAATTGGCAAACCATGTTTCTGAACAAATGCAGCTGACATTTGGTGAGAACAACAGTGTGTGGATGTAGCATCTGTGCGATTCAGTGGGATGGTCTGGGGATTTAGTAGAGGAAACAGAATGCTTCCTCTTCTCCAATAAATGATCACCTTCAGTGGTGGCTAGCCCATAAGCCCCTCCCTCTGGGCAGTGCAGCACCCTGCCATGTGCAAGGCTTGCTGAACGGGTCCCAAGCAGGATTTTAGCCCCTACTCCCTCTCTCAGTCCAAAATCCTTATGTAGAAGCCAAACAAGATGGACAGCTTAACACGGTGCAGGGGCAATTGTATCTATAAAATTGAAATATTGTACTGAAATGGAAACAAATTAAGTGACTACTCAAATTACCAGGTTGCCAAATTGAGGAACTAGGACTTGGACCTAAGACTTTGCTACCCAAACCAAAGTGGTCTGGACCACTTGGTCCAGGCATCCGGATAAGACACCTTGTCTTGTCTTGGTCACAAGATAAGAGCCTTTCCAGACTTGTTCAAGCACTTAATATACTCGGCCAAGCCATGTGCATGGCTACTCCCGGGCCTCTGCCCACATGGTTTGCTGGTTTGCTCACCCTAGATTATTGCTGCAGTTATATAATGCTTCCTTTTCTCCAAATCCCTCCCTCTGCACTTTCTTTCTTGAACCCTCCCTTTCGTTTCTCTCTCCTATTAAATTCTATGCCTTTAAGTACTGCTCCTGTGCCAGGGATCCTTCCCATTTCCTCCCTGTGCTATGCACTACCCAGAGTCTGCACAAGTATGATTTTGTTCCTATTCAGGCTCAGGCAACTGGTTCAAAAATAAACACCGAGGTTGAAAACAGTTTGCTCTTCTGAGACAGAAAAAATTGGGCAGCTGGTGGGGGTGTGAAGAGAAAGAGAGAGAGTGATTGTCATGGTTCCTGATAGTTTTCAGTTTCTCAATTGCAGTCACTCATCCATCCATCTGTCAATTCATTCTTGGGACAGACGTACTCTGAGTGTCTGCTCGGGGCCAGGCCCAGTTATAGGACTGGAGACAGAATGAAGGCAAGGCTATTGCAAGGGGTTGGCCTTTATTGTGGGTACGGTGGGGAGCCACTGGAAGACCATGGTTTGATTTTGGTGTGAAAAGGTCACCTGAGCTGTTATGTGGAGGATAAATTGCAGGGGGCAGGAGTAGAAGCTGGCAGGCTGGTTAGGGGCATTGCCATCCTCCCCGTGGAGGCGATGGTGGTGTGAGCCACGGTGGTAGCAGTGGAGAGGGCGAGAAAGACTTGGGTTTGTGTCTTCTGAGATGAAGACAGATTTGCTGGCAGATGTGAACTTAAGGTGGCTGTGAGAGAAAGAGCAGTCTAAGAGAGCAGCAGGAAGAAAGGAGTTTCCTTTCTTGAGATGGAGAAGACCGTGGAAAGATCGAGTGTTTGGGTGAAAATCAGGAGTCCTGCTCTGTCTGTGGTAGGCTGGGGCTGCCCATTTGACGTGTCACTGGGGACGATGACAAGGCAGTTGGATGAGCTGGCTGTGTGAGTCTGGAGTATCCTGGGCTCTTCTCTTTCTCACATTCCACATGTAATTCACAGGAAACCTGCTTAAAACCCTCTGATGGAGTTTCTTCTCCCTCAGACAAAAGGCCAGTGTCCTCACATTGACCTCGGAGGCCCTATATGATCTGGTCTCTCTGTGCCCTGTCCTTGTCTTTGATGACTCTCCCCTGGCTCACTGTTCGGGCCACACTGTTCCCACAGGGTTCTCACAACGGGCCTGGTCTGTCCCTTTGCCTGGCTTTTTCGTCGGCTGTTCCTCTGCCTGGAAGGCTCTTTCCTCAGGTATCAGTAAAGCTTATTCCCTTGTCTCCTTCAAGACTTTGTTAAAATGTTACCTTCTTGGTGAGGCTTTCTGCCATCATCCTGTTTAACACCATCATCCTGCTAATCCTCACTCCTCCCCATATCCCTTTCCTGCTGTTTGGTCTCCTTCACTCCTTTAAAAATAATAGATATTTGACTCATTTTGTTTATTGTCTATCTCGCTCCACGGTAATATCAGCTCTAAGAGGGCAGGGATTTTGTCCATGCAGTTTACTGCTGTATGCCTAGTGACTGACACATAGTAGGCCCTCAATAAACATTTGTTGAATGAATGAATGAACACAACTCACTTCTTGCCTTTGGTGCTTTTGAGATACTTCAATATCTTTGTAACAAGTTCTCTTTTACTAAAGTAAGGGTGCGTGGATTTTTGTTTCTTACAACAGGGTGATGTCCATCTTACATAAGATCTTCCTCCTCGTGTTATCCATAATACTTTGTAACTCTGCTAGAGCACATGGTGTATTCTGTATCAGTGTTGTTTTGTCATATGCCCATTTCCTCCACAAGATTGTAAATGCACCAAGTTTGGGACTGTACTTTTTTTTATTGGAAACTATTGATTATATGTATTTGTGGGGTACAAAGTTATATTTCAATACATGTATAAAGTGTGTGATGATCAAAACAGGGTAATTAGCATATTCGTCAATGCAAAACTTAATCATTTCTTTGTGATGAGGACATTCAATCAAGGACTGTACTGTATATAAGCCCAGCACAATGCTTAAGACATATCATGAGCAACAATCATTTATAGAATAAAGTGATTTTAAGCTAAATCTCTCTCTCATTTTAAAGGTGAGACTAATTGTAAGAGAAAAACACCTACCAAAAGCTTGCAGGTAAATCACTCAGTTGTATCTTAGAAAAAATTTGCTTTGTAGACAGAAGCTCAATGTGTTCTTAAAGGCAAGTGCCTCCAAAGATTGGGTGCTCAACTACTTGGGGGAATATTTTGCTAAAACTGGGCAAAAATAGCAACGCACTTACATGTTAGGAACAGTTCTAAAGACTTTGCATATATTAACTCATTTAATTTTCACAACAATCCTATGGTATGGGTATTATTAACATGCCCATTCTGCAGATGAGAAAATCAAGTCTCAGAGATGTGAAGCAAGTTGCTTGAGGTCACACAGCTAGTTAGGCTAGTAAGGAAAGGGGGATTGAACTCAGGCAGTCTGGTCCAGAGCCCACCCTCTAAAGGAATATAGAGGGGAAAGTATATCATAAAATAACCTTCCGTGAAAGCTGAAATCAATGCAGTTAGTGAGATAGAGAAATGCTGGGCTAGGAGAAAGGTCAAGAGCATCCTTGACCCTTGGCATAACTGTCTCTCACACATAACCAACCCCTGCTCCCTCCAAGCAAAGCTTGTCACCTGAGGTGAGGATGACCTGACAGGTGTGCTGAGTTTTCAGAGTTGACTGTTGAACCAGCCTTCAAGCTACATAGACCTGGAGTTACCTTTCATCACTTGGCTCCTGACCCTCCTTTCCTGCTGTCCTATAGCCCTTTTTTAGCCTTCCAGCATCATTTCCTGGATGGCAGCTGACTTGCCCCTTCCTGGTCCCCTGTGTCCACACCCGAGGCACAGCCTGAGCATTATGGACACCTGGGTGCATGCTGCCCTTGTGGGGCCCTGCCTGGCTTTTTTCCTGGTCAGATTCAGGAACGACTGAATTGATTTCTCCTCTTCCACAGGCCTTGTTTTTCCTCTGTCCTGCAAGGGAGCGATGGTGTTACCACTGAGGTCTGACCTGCCTGAACCCAACCAACTAGTTAATCTAAGAAATCATCCGAGTATCTAATGTTTCTTCATCATTGTGTGAACTGCTGCAGAGAAACCAGAAACATTAGCTTTGGTTCTTGCCTTTAAGTAGTCACACACTTATTGGAGAAATGAGATGGTGGAGGGGAAGCCATTATTGGAGAAGGTGACTGCGTGCGATGAATTATCAAATAGCACAGCAATGCCATAAACTGCTGGAGGTCAGAAAGTGGGCAAATCAGAGTGGCCTGGAGTAAATCACGAAATGTCATAGTTAGGGGAGACCTTGACTATTATCCATTTCCCAAAGTGGGAAACAGAAGTGCAGAGAACTTGAGCCACTTGCTGGAGCTAGAACAACAAAGGGCTGGTGAAGCAGGTACAGAGCGCCAAGTTCCTCTAACCCTGAGCTAGATGCTGCTCTCACTTGACTGTGGTGCCTTCTCTTGGGAGGACTGGGGGGAAGAGAGGGAGCTTGAGTGAGCCTCATGGTGAGAAGGAGATGGATAGGCCAGGGGAAGTTGCAGGAGAGGGGACACTGCAAGAGGAAAGAGTAACAAGGACAAAGGTGAGGAGGAGACAGAAGGACAATCTCTCCAGGAGGAAGACATGAGCCACGATCCTACTCCTGGTCAAGCCCAGTGGCTTGGAGGCTGTGACGATGGATCCTGCCTGGTTCTCAAAGTACTGCCATTAAATAAGCAAGTACCTTATGTTCTTATGTTCTCAGATAGGCTGTTCACCCACCCTGAAAATGCTGACAGTGAAGTAGCCTAGCTCACAGGACGACAGAGATGCTTATGGGCAGTAAAGCTACTGAGGTGTGGAGACCGCACATAAGAGCCACAGGATGAATGTCACGAGGGAGGCAATGAACGTCGTGATACTGGCATCATCCAATCCTCCTGTCTGGAGGGCAGATACTGACAGGCTTGACAGAAACTC
The DNA here is from genome assembly GCF_027409185.1 of Cynocephalus volans. NCBI lineage: Eukaryota > Metazoa > Chordata > Mammalia > Dermoptera > Cynocephalidae > Cynocephalus > Cynocephalus volans. The sequence continues at coordinate 52,806,605 of NC_084462.1, forward strand.
TCCCAAGGCTTTCTGCTCCCCCCAGGAACACAGCTCTTCCAGGGAGTGTGAGGAGCATCTGGGAGTCTTCAGGACTGACTGCCTTCTTCATGTGTTTCTTGAGCGTATTTACGGACTTGCAGCTGCTCTGGGAAGACAAAAAGTGCTAACCTTGTTCCCCACGTGCATTTTGCTCTATTTCTTAATGACCTGATTTGATAGGATAAGAGCATATATAGTAATGGCTCTTCTGAGAGGTCCAAAAGCACTGGAATGGGAGTCAGGAGAAACGAGTTCTTGGCTCTACCATGGTCCAGCTGTGTGACCTGAGGCAAACGACTTAACCTTTCTGGGCCTCAAACAGTTCAGACTAAATTATCTCTAATGCCCATTTTGATCCTCATATTTTAAGAGCCTAAGAAGACAATGTTGTATGAGAAAAAGCATGCACATTCCATAGTCAAATGGGCTGGGATTCAGAATTCCGGCTCTGAGCCGCCTTAGTCATGTGCTCTTGGGAAAGTACTGAACAGCTCTGAGCCTCGGTTTTTTTCATATATAAAATATAGTGAAGGGAATAAAAGTGCTTATGATAAAATAATACCAGATACATATATACATTTAGTGAATGCTGGTTCTTTACTTTTTCCTTTATCTATCTTTAGCAACCTAAGGAAATCAGCTAAGCTTCATGTAAAGTGAGTCTCCCTCCCTCTTTTTCTTTCTTTCTTCTACTACATTTTCTGAGCATCTCTGGTGCCCCAGGCCCTGAATTAGGCACTGGGCTACACAGGTGAATGTGATCTGGTTAGGGACGCTAAGCTTTGTACAGTCTGGTGTGAGAGATTGTGGTAAAACATATAATGGAGACAAGGCACACTTCTGAAGCTGAGTAGGGAAGCAAAGAGATTCATACTCAAAGGAGGCCTTTGGGAATGCTTTGTAAAGGAGTCAGTGTTTTAGCTGGTTCCCGATGGAGCTTTGCAGATGCAGAGAAGATGGAGTGTGTGTGTGGGCATTTGTGTGAGGAAGTTGAAGGTGGGGACATTAGTGATGTGGCTTTGGGCAAAGGATTGGGGGTATGAACCCAGGGATGCTTTACTGAGGCCAGAGGCTTTGCAGGGAGAGCCTGGCAAGTGCAGGCTGCAGTTAAGATTTTCTTAGGGCCTAATTAAATTGAGCATGCTCCCCAGGGAGGATAATGGGGCTGCAGCAGCACAGATTAATTTCTCAGCCTAGTGGACCTGGGTGGGGCTACACGGGTCCCTGGAATCCTGAAGCAGGCCGTGGTGGCAGTGGAGTCCTATTCTGGTTTGGAAAATGCCTGTCATTCCCAGAAGGACAATTTAGGGGCCCACAGTAGTAGCCTCTTAACTTCCCAGCTTTGCCTCTGTCTGACCTTGGTTACCTGGCATAGCCTTGAGCTCATGGAGAGGTGAACTGACGGGCGTTTGTCCTGACCAGAGGTCAACAGGCATCACAACAAGCTTGTAACCCTACCCAAGTGACAGAAGCTGAGTGGCAGGCTGAGCCAGCCTTTCCCCTTTGTATGACATCTAAGCCACTTGCAGCCACTCACTCACCACTAAGTAGTAGTAACCTAAGGAAAAAGGGAGGTCTGCCTGGTGGTCCAAGCCCGGGAGTATTTACTTTCCTTTGGGGCAGGGGGCAGCCTGGGCCTTGGGCTTTGTTCCCCGCTTGGGCAATCTGGCATAGCCCAAGGGATGGGTGCCAGGAGTGCTTCTTTTTACTAGTTTAACTCTTTCCTCAGTGATTTTTATTGGAACAGTGCCTGTTTCCTGGGAGAAGCATTAAGTAGAAGGCTTATAGGTTCAGGGTTTTGTTCCCCCTTACTAATATGCTTTATTATCTATTGGGATACAAAAGAGTTGATTCAAGTCATCGCCTTGAAAGAAACACTTGTTCTCTTCAGTTGTCTCTAAGCCTTGCTGTTTTAAACCAGGAAAATAATTTTATTTCTCCTCTTCCTCCTCCTCCTTCTTCTATATTGTGATCAGAGGAGATTTTTCTCTAGGATGGGATGCATTTGCTTTATGTGAGCTTAGAGGTGGTGCATTTATGTCCCATGTTCCAGAGCAGGACACGAGGAGGCAAGGGGAGCACCTGCAAAGCATCACCTGGAGCTGAAGCCCCATGAATTCGAAGGTCTGCACCTTGGAAGTCAGGATTTGTGCTTTGAGATGAACAACTGATCCCTCTTGGGGCAGTGGTTTTTATTTTCCTCTGAAAATTCATGCTGCCAAAATTGACAGTATCTCACAGCTTTACTGACAGGTACAATTGTCGCCAGAAAGAGAATAAAGAGACAATGCAAAATAACTCCTCTAAGCTCCCTTTAATTGTCTCTTAAAGTCATTTTCCTGAGATGGATTAATCACAGTGAGACACAGTGTGCTAGTGCAGCTCATAAAACCTGTTTTCCCCATCACTCTCCACAGTGAGGAGATATTCTGTGCCACTCTTGGTCCTTATGTGAAGTCCTGTTATTAGATTTTACACGGGCTGGCTGATGGGACACACTCATCCTGGTTTGGGCACTCCAAGTGCAGTGGACAGGTGTGGCCTGATTCCAGAGGCAGGGTTTCTCTCCATCTTAAAGTGCAAATTAAATTTTTTCTGCTTGTGGAAAATGACAGACCCCCAAACCACCATTCTGTGCCATTCTGTGGGTCTTAGCAGGGGGTTATGAATGTCGTGCAAATTCTTGCCCTGAAGTCTGCAGAGCTTACTACTAAAATTCTATTTCCTATTCAAAGAACCGTCCACGTGAGTATTGATCTTTGTACCAGCTGCCATTTCAGTGTTGAAGGAGCATCCCAGATGCAACTGAGACCTGCTTCCTAAAGTGAACTAGTGAATTTAAAGAAATCCGTTAGATGCGGCTGTCCTTTTAATTCTTGTTTTAAAGCTCTGTTACTTGGGGGAGAAAACCATGGAGGCTCAGCTTCCATGAAGGAATTTAAGGCAGAAATTAAATAAGACTTGCACAAGTTACTCTTAAATACTTAATGGTATGCAAATTTAAGCTCCTATCATGTAAATCACTGTAATGAGAATTGGTTTCAACCAGCCAGATCAGATTTTGCAGTTTTTCTCTTCTTACTTCCTTATTTTTGGGTGTGCAGGCATGTGGATAATTTCTCTGGGATTCCTGTGCAGATGGGTAGATAGCTGGAGGCTGGGGGCTGAGGGGGAAGGAATGGAGGAAGAACAGGAAGGAGAGCAGCTGGGCTGCATGGTCTGTTCATGGTTATGGCTTCCTCTGCAGGGTTTCAGTTTAATCTTCCTCCGGCTGCAACATAGTGGTGAGGAGTGTGGGGACTGGAGTCATGCTTGTGGTTGTATGTTGGAGGGCTCTGGCTCTTGCTGGCTGTCCTCTGGAGGCTGCACACAATTCCTTGCCACACGGGCTTTCCCAACTTGACTGCTTACTCCATTCCAGCCAGTAAGGAGAGTCTCTACGGTGAGTCTGTGAATAAAGTGGAGTCTTTTACAATGTGGATGCAATCACAGGAATGACACCCCATCATCTATGCCATGTTCTACTGCTTAGAAGCAAGACATAGATTCTGCCCACACTCAAGGAGTGGGGATCACACCAGGTGGGGGTCATGGGAGGGGGCTGTCCATCATACCATTTCTTATGAACTCCACTCCCAAGTATCCTACACGCGTTAAATAGTCAACTTTCAAGTCACCTTGGAAGACATTCTAGGTAATACCAAGGTTACCAAGGGTTGATGCTTCTTACTTTTCAAACATTACCACCTGTTTTCAGGTGTTTAATAATCTTCTAAAATAAACTGATGTCTTTTATTGATGTAGGTTGATAGAAGATTTAAATTTCAACTCGTCTCTGAGGTTATTCTTGACTGAATTTAGTTATTCAAACTGGTCACTGTTATTCATGGCTAACATCAGATGATCATTTATGTGTATGGAAAATGAGATGGGGCAGAGAAAAGAAAAGATCTCCCTGGATGAGATGTGGAATACAGGCTAAGAAGGGGGACAAGGGACTTTGTCTTTTCCATGGATCTTGTTACTTGCTTATCCAGACAGCCAGGCTGTGCATAGTGATGTCTCAGCTCTGAACTATTGCAAGGACAGACAGCTCAGTGAAAGCATTGGTCATAATGTCCCAGAAGAGAAATCCAGAGTCTTTGATGTGTTCACAAAGTACTGGGTATCCCAAGATAGCTCCATTAAAAGTTGTTAATCAATTGTTTAACTAATAAAGACAGCCTCCCATTGTAATGCACTTATTAGACACACACCTGGAAAGAGGAGAGAAGGGAACTGCGGAGGTTCCCTGAATCTCAAAATACTTCCTCCCCTGGATGATGCCCCAGATTTCACCAGTTGTCTCCTAGTGAACTGTATGTCCTCCTGGTAAAGCAGTGTGTCATGCTTTATTAGTCATTCACAGCCTAGTGTGAATGAGGGAAGAGGGAAATGAGTTTGCCCTATCCTCCACTGCTTGTGGGGAGGGGGAAAGCTCACATGTCCATGGAGAGAGAAGAAATTTTAACATGAAAAGGAACTTTACCTATATTCATTCCCTGCTTAAAAACTTTTGTTAGGCTTCCATTCTACATTATGGTAAATAAAACTACAGTCGTTCCTTGGTATCCACGGGGGATTGGTTCCAGGACCTCTCATCGATACTGTAATCCATAGATGCTCAAGTCCCTGATATTAGATGGCATAGTATTTGCATATAACCTCTGCATATCCTCTGGTATACTTCAAATGATCTCTAGATTACTTATAATACTTAATACAATGTAAATGCTATGTAAACAGTTATTACACTATATAGTTTAGGGAGCAATGACGAGGAAAAAAAGTCTGCACGTGTTCAGTACAGCCGCTTTTCCCTCCCAAATATTTCCTGTCTGCAGTTGGTTAAATCCATTGATGTGGAAGCCACAGATATGGAGAGCCAACTGTATTTTATTTGACCTGAGTTACCTCTACATCTCATTGTGAGTGCTTTATCACTTGTATATCAACTCTTCCTTATACTAAATACCCCAAATTCTCTTACATAGGTCTACCTTCCACACTCTCCTCCTTGTACCTAGAATTCTCCTCTGCTCTTTTCACTCTGGAATTCCTATGAGATCCAGTGTGAGGACCATATTCTTGGGGAAACTTTCCCCAACTTCTCCAGGCAGGAGCAGTTACTTTCTTCTTGGGGCTCCCATTCTGCAGTTGCCAGGATCAAATCACACTGGATAGGTTGCATGCAGGTAGATCTCTCTCACCACTCTAAGAGTGCCTTGAGGGCAGGGACCATATTTCTTCACTTTATTCTCTCTTGATGATAATAACTGCTAACACTTATTGAGCACTTATTATGTGCCAGATACACCGCTACACATTTTATTTATTTATTTATTTATTTGTCTTTTTTTGGGACTGGTACTCAGCCAGTGAGTGCACCGGCCATTCCTATGTAGGATCTGAACCCGCGGCAGGAGCGTCGCTGCGCTCCCAGTGCCGCACTCTCCCGAGTGCGCCACAGGCTCAGCCCTGTGCTACACATTTTAGATGCATTACTCATTTTATCTTTACAACCCTTTGTATTACTATGTCTGCTTTTGTAATGAAAAAACGAGGTACAGAGAATTTATGGAACTTGTTAAAAGTCATGCAACTAGAATTGACAGAGCCTGGGTGTGAACCTGAGTTGTCTGATTACAGAGATTTTGCTTTTAGTTACTGTGTTATGGTATTATGCATATTTCTTACTATAGAACTATGATTGATACATGTTTATGGAGTAAATGACTAAACGAATGTGTCACAAGCTGGAGCATGGCCTTGTCTTCACAGCCCCTCTCCAGTGAAACCACGCTCCTGTCCAGTTTGGCATCCAGTTCCTGTAGTCCTGGCCTGCAGTCTCGCCATCCTTCAATGAAGCAGAAGGAAGCATCCAGACTGGTGGCTGTAATGGCTGTATCTCTATTTTTCCTCCACTCCACTCTGGTTAGCCTGACCTGAGAAGCCCTTGGTTCCAGCATGTTTGTGACCTGATACTTCAGCTTTGGGACCCAGAGGCCATGAGCCTCTGGGCTGGCCCAGCTGCAAAGGTCTGATGAACATTCCACACCTGTCAGCACTACAGGTCTGGCCACTGCTGAGACCAGGCTAGGTGGGAGGGAGGGGATTGTCTTGGCTTTTCCTTCTCAGGTGTCCATGGCAACAAAGCCCTGAGTGGATGCTCAGTAGAGCTGGCAGTTGCCTCATAGGGCCAAGGATATGGTGACCTTTGATCTGCCACTGGCTGACAAGGCTGGGGATACTGGCACATATGCTAGCCCAGAGGTGAGGCTTTTTCCTTTCATCAAAGGCCACTGAAACCCAGTACATGTGTCTGGTACTATGCTGGGTATTATGGACATAGAGGGTATCACTGGCCCTTAAAAGACTTACAGCCTAATGGCAGAGGTGTCCACATAAACTAATTACTATAATATATTATAATAAGTACTATGTTATACATGTAAGTTCTTTGGAGACATATAAAAAGGAGTATTTAATTCTGCCAGTAGACAGAGTGGTATTAGGGTAAACTGCCAAAAGAAGAAGAGTTGGGTTAGTGTGAGATAAAGTAAGTACCACTTCTGCATAGTAGCTGATACACAGTAGTGTAAGCATAGTAGGTGGCATACAGTAGGTGTTTGGTGATCTCTGATATCATTATCACTAGAAACAGCAGTAGCATCTGTAGATCTAGAAGAGTGAATGAGTGATGTTCAGGCTTGGAAATCAGGAAAGGACTCAGCACTCCTTTAAAAGGAGAACATGATATTACCAAGGAATATGTTTTGAAAAAGTATTAAAAAAGCAGTTAGTTGGAAAGTTGGGAAGACATTGAGCTCAGGGTCAGGAGACTTGATTATAGTTTCAGTTCTGCCACAACTAGCTATACTATGTGCATTTGGTAAATTATTTTTTCCCCCATGGATTCCCTTTTATAATTTGTAAATGCAGAAAGATGAACTACATGGTATCCAAGTGCCCTTCTAATAACAGTCTTCAATCTCTACAATGTCTTGTAACCAATAAAAAATTATTAGGCATGTATAGAAACAGAAAAATGTATCCCGCAGTCAAGAGGAAAAGTAATGAACAGAAACTAACTCTGAGATACTGGAATTAGTAAACTAAGTCTTTAAAATATCTTTTAAAAATATGTTTAAGAACTTAAAGAAAAATATGGCCACAATGAATAAACAGATGGGAAATATCAATAGAGAAATGCATAGTATAAAAATGAACCCAATGGATGTTGTACTAACTAAAAACCAAAATACCCGAAATTAAAAAATTACTAGATAGGCTTAATATCACATTGGATATGACAGGTAAGTGGACTTGGAAAATTAATAGAAATTGTCCCATCTGAAGAACAAAGAAAAAAAGCCTTAAAAAATAAATAAAGCTTCAGGAACTAGTGGTACCATGTTAAGTGATCTCACATATATTTAATTGTAGTCCAAGAAGAGGAGGAGAAAAAATGTGAAGGAAATAATATTTGAAAAAATAATAGTTAAAAATGTCCAAGACTTGGTGAAAAACACAAATTTACAGATCAAGAAACTCACTGAACACAAGCAGGACCAATAACTAACTAACTAACTAACTAACTAACTAACTAACTAACTAACTAACTAACTAACTAACTAACTAAAACCACATTTAGATACTGTACAGTAAATCTGCCAAAAGCCAAAGAGAAATAAAAATTCTTGAAAGCAGCCAGAGAAAAATGACATATGCTGAGAACATTAACCCAAATAATGGCTAACTTCTCTTTGAAAAGAAAGGAGGCAAGAAGGCAATAGAATTACATCTTTAAGGTGATGACAGAAAAAACTGTTAGCCCCAGAGTCCCAGAATTCTATATCCTTCAAAAATGATGGCAAAATGAATAGATTTTCCTATGAATAAAAATTGAGAGTATTTTTGTCAATAGATTAAAACTTCAAAAAATGTTGAAGAAATTTTTCCAACCTGAAGGAAAATGATTCCTCATGGAAACTCAGATGTACAGACAGGAATGATATGCAAGGAAAATGGTAACTATGTGAGTAGATATAAAAGACTACACAACTTTTCTTATAATTTCTTTAACAGACATACAAATGTTTTAAGCAAAATACTGCATGGAGTTTATACAAACATAGATGCAATGTATGTATAAAAACAGTATCAAAAGTGCAGTCAGGGGAGGGCAAATGAAGCTATTCTATTGCATGGTTATCATATTTTACATGAAGTAATGCTATATAAACTTCAGCTAGACTATGGTAAGTCAAGGGTGCAGAATGTAATTCTTTGAGCAAGCACTAAAATATAACTCATAGAGACAGAGATGAAAAGCCAATAGTAGAATTAAAATGGGATACTAAAAAAATCTGATTAACCCAAACAAAGGTAGAAAAGGAGGAGAGGAACTAAAACAGATGAGACAAACAGAAAAACAATAGCAAAATGATTAACCTAAAACTAATCATATCAATAATTACATTAAATGTAAATAAGATAAACACTCAAATTAAATGGAAGAGATTGTCAGACTGGGTAAAAAATTAAGACTCCACTATGTTCTTTGTACAAGAAATGACTTTAAGTGTAAGACAGATAGATCGAAAGAAAAGGATGAAGAAATATGTACCATGTAAACCATGAGCATGATAAAGCTGGAGTGGCTATATTTATGAGACCAGATAGATTTTAAGGCAAAAATATTACCAAAGATAAACATTTCATTATGTTAAAAAGGTCAGTTCATCAGGAGAACATACAGACCATAAATGTGTATTAGCCTAATAACAGAGCTTAAAAATACATGAAGCTCACACTGACAGAACTAAAGGGAGAGAGGCAAATTTATAATCATAGGATATAGAAGATCTCGGCAAGACTGTCAACCACTATCATGGTTTGTTCAGGTTGCTGTAACAAAAATACCACGAACTGGAATGCTTAAACAACAACTACTTATTTCTTATAGTTCTGGAGGCTGGAAGTCAAAGATCAGGTGCTGGAGATTTAGTGTCTAGTAGGGGCCCTTTTTCTGGTACATAAACAGCTGTTTCTTGCTGTGTCCTTATATAGTGGAAGGGATGAAGGAACTCTCTGGAGTCTCCTTTATAAGGGCACTAATCACCTCCCAAAGACCCAGCTCCTAATCCTATTATATTAGGCATTAGGATTCCAATATGATTTTTTTGAGGGGTTGAGGTGGGACAAAAACATTCAGTCCATTGCAACCACCTTAACCTAATTGACATTTATAGTATGCTACATCTAACAGCTGTAGAATGTACATTATTTTATATACACATAGACTTTTCTTCAAAATAGACTATATGATGGGTCAAAAATAAAGTCTCAATAAATCTTGCAATATTTAGAATATGTTCTCTGTCCATAATGGGATTAAACTGGAAATTAATGATAGGAACTCTCATAAAGTCCCAATATTTGTAAATTAAAATTTTTAAAAAAATAACCCATGTGTCAAATATTAGAAAATATTTTCATGTGAATGATAATGAACACACACATGAAATTTGTGGGGTTCAGCTAAAGCAGAACATGGAGGGAGACTTATAGCTTTCTATGCTTATATTAGAAAAGAAGAAAGATTTAAAATCAGTGATCTACATTTCTACCTTAAGAAGCCAGAAAAATATAAGCAATTTAAATCCAAAATGAGTAGAATGAAAGGCATAATAAAGAGCAGAAATTAATGCAGTAAAAAAATAGATAAACAATAAAGACTGTTCCAGAACCAATTGTCCTTCTAACATTCTCTGATAAAAATAATTCAGTTGAACTATCATGTGTTTGCTACTGGGAAAAGTGATCCCTTTTGTGGCAATAATAACCCTTTGGGGTTCTAACATAATTTAAGAAAAGTCTGTGTGAAAACTTTGGAAGATTTAAGAAATGCTTTATTAATTTATTTTTCTAACAGAAAATGCTACATAGAAACAAGCAATGTGGTCCTTGAGCCTGTCTAAAAAGACCACATTTAAAAAGAGGCTTCCATGGTTCACAAAAACTTGTGAAAGCATAACATTACACAATCTTCTTCCTGTATAAGCTCATCCTAATTATATACACTGGATGGCAAAGGGGTGGGGGACTTGGGGAGTGGTGGTGTGTTGTTAGGGAGGGGGCAGGGCGAGCATTATTAAGAGAAGTCGTTGCCATTGAAACCTCCCCTCACTGGCCTAGGAAGTCCTATCTCCCTTGCATGACTTCTGCCTTCCCCTGCTTTCCATAGGTCTTGAGAGATCTGGACTTTGCTTCACATCAACCAAGAGGAAGGGAAGATTGCAAGACAGTGTAAGAGAATAAGTTATCTCCTGGACGCTCTGTTTAATAGACCAGGATTTGCAGATAAGAAAAGGCAGAGTGATCAGCTGTCTGAATCCTAGACAGGCACGACTAAAGACTCTGATAATTAAGCTAGGGGAGTGGTGGTCAAGGGTGTTCTCCCAATGCTGGGGGAAGCCATCTTATTGCTAGTGAGCCCCTAAATTTATGCCAGAAATGATTCCATTGTAACATTCAGCAAGGATAGTGTCATTCACCTGTTTTGTCCACTCTGGGCCCCAGAAGTCAATAGACAGATATGAAGTGGTCCAGATATGACAATACTTGAATAACTGTTTGGATGTTTATCTGTTTCATTTGAGAACAATATATAATTTTAAAAAATAGCTGTATATAACACACTATATAGAGAATACAGTAGATTTGATTCCTCCCTGCCTTAGTTTCTTTGGGTTACTGTGACAAAATATATTAGACTGGGTGGATCATAATAAACAGAAATTTGTTTCTCACAGCTCTGGAGCTCGAGAAGTCTGAGATTCGTTGTCTGGTAACCAATTCATAGATGATGCCTTCTAGCTGTGTGCTTACTTGGTGGAAGGGGCAAAGCAGCTCTCTGAGGTTCCTTTTATAAGGGAACTAATCCCATCCATAAGTGCCCTACCTTTATGATTAGGCTCCACCTAGTCACTTCCTAATGACATCACCTTCTAATATCGTCACGTTCGGGGTTGTGATTTCAATATGCAAATTTGGGTGGGGGGTGGGACACAAACATTCAGATCACAGCACCATTTAGAACATAGTTTCTCCTAACCAGTGCGGTTGGGAAAACAGTCTTGATTTTAGTGTTGCCTAGAGATGCTGCCTCTGCAGCTTTCCACTGTTTCCTGTGTTGCTGTTGTCATAAGATCCGGTTGTGGTGGAGATGACTGTGCTCCTTCAGACCCCTCACCTTTAAGACCTGAGTTAGTTCCTCCTCAAAGGATAAAATCCCCCTGTATTGGTCAACACATGCCTCCTGCAGGTTGGGCTTCCCTTCAGTGGGTTGCACTGGCCACCAGCAAGCCATGGCTCTCTGTCTCTCCAACATGAATGAGGCTGAGCCCCTGTCTGCATCTCTGCTTTGTCTGGTATTTCAGCTCAGGCAGCTGCAGGCTGTCTGTGGTGCCTGCAGTTGTGCACATGCCTGTGGTCATAGGAGTTCATTTCAGAGATGCTTGGGAATGACCAGAACTCCAACAGTTTTCTTGTTGGGCAGAAATATTGAGGTCAAGTCTCTTCTTCCACCCAGTACTTTCTAATTTAGTAGGAGTCTAGGGCATCACTGCACATTAATTTCAGACCCACTCAACACTTTACATTAGTCACTTCCACATATATTTGTTCATTTAATTCTCCCAGCAATTATTTGAAGTAGATATTATTGAATCTATCGCAACAGTAATAATAATCACAATAATATCAATAACTACTACACTTATTGAATGCCAAGTGCTGTACTAAGAACATTGTAAGTGTTACTTCCAATAAATCCTCTCAGCAACCCTATGAGGTAAGCATTATCATCTCCCCATTTAACAGATGAGAAAACCGAGGTACAGAGAGCTTAGGTAACTTTCCCCAAATCACACAGCTAATAGGTAAGGGAGCAAAAGTTTGAACCGAGGTGCGTTTTAGAATGGAGAAGGTCTTGTCAGAGGGCTGGTTCCAGGTGCAGTGGTGGAGGAGCTCTCTCCTGTCACACCTCTTCTTTGCTCAAGGTACCTGCTTCTGTGAGCATGTAAGTCACTACATGCTTCAAGGCTCAGCAGAGGCTCCTGGAGTCTGCAATTCCATCCTCACTGCAGGACATGCTCTCCTGCTGTCTACATTCTTCTCTAATACCAGGAAAAAAATCAATACTGTTTAGCCAAGCCTCACAATCTTATTTCAGCATAGTTGGTGTTGAGGACCCAGGGGAGGAAGATTCCACTTGGCTCTGTTATATTTCATCCTGTAGGATCTGGTCCATCACTCGGGGCTGCTGAAATCTTTTTTGATCCCAACTATGTCATCTGACATATTTCTGTCTTTCTCAACTGGATGTCAACAGAAAATTTGATAAGCATGCAGCCTTTATTTTCATCCAAATCATTGATAAAAATGTTGACTAGGAAAGAGCCAGGGGACTCAATACTCTTGATGCTGTTAGAAAACATCTGCTACATCAGTGTCAATTTATTAATTACCACTCGTTGAGTACCAGCATTCTACTAGCTATTGAATCCTCCTAATTATAGAGGCTTGCACTTATTTCTCTATCTTATTCACAAGATATTATGAGAGTCTTGGGCCTGAGATTATGGAATAAGAGGGCAGGTGTGTAGTAAAGAATTAGTCTTGCCCAAAGAAGTTTTGGCCCTTGCCCAGTTCTTGGGAGGTAACCTCTAAGCCCTTGGAATGTCCTGCCTGATAAGAGTGCTTTTGGCCATGTTGGATAGCCTATGCTAACTGTGTGATTTATGGTGGGGGCCTTGGCCACATAGTATCAACTTGATCTCTGGAGGGGCTGGAGACTAAGGCCAGTTATGTCTACATAGCCAACCCTCAATAAAAACCCTGGACACCGAGGCTTAGGTGAGCTTCCCTGGCTGGTGATACTCTGTGTGTTGCACACATTGTTGTTGGGAGAAGTAAGTGCTGTCTGCACAACTCCTCTGGGAGAAGACAACTGGAAGCTCATATCTGGTCTCTCCGAGACCCTGCCTAATGTGCCTCTTCCCTTTGCTGATTTTGATCTGTATCCTTTTGCTGTAATAAACCATAACTGTGAGTATAATGGCTTTGCTGAGTTCTGTGAGTGCCTCTAGCAAATCATTGAACCTGATGGTGGTCTTGAGGACTCCTGCACTACAAGAGGAATCTGTAGATTACATTAAATGTGTTTTTCTTGGAAGTCAGAGGACCGAGTTTTGGATCCACTCTGCAGCTTCTCTAAACGCCTCCTTCAAAAGATCCAATGTGAGCAAGTAGAAGGGCCTTTCTCTGCCTCATAAAGCAACCTCCTCCTTGGCCTGCCTGAGGGACTGACCTTCCCCTCTTGGCTGCCCCTTGTGGTTTAATGAGTACTCATTCCAATCTACGCTGGGTAAGATTTTGTATTGTCCAGGAGGATTCTGAGCCTGGGTCTCAGCTCCTGCCTTTTTGGAAAGTCCTTGATAAAATTCAAATGTTAACTAGGGAAGAGCGTGCTGCCTTATTATTGACCTTTTATACTTTAGCCTAAATCAATCAGTCTACTAACAGAACTGAGCTCTAAGAGAGGGAAGTCTAGATGGGGGCACTGCTGGGGCGGTCCCTAAGCATGAGACTGAACAGGGTTCTGCCAGGCAGGGGAGCAGGGTTGCTGGGATCCCCACAGGGCTCTGTCAAGGTGTAAAAGAGGAGAGTGCTGAAGGTGTCATGGGGAGCTGACAACAACTAGATCTGCACTTAAAAACAAAAGGGTGAAATCCAGCACTTTTTTCTTGTCTAGCATCCACATGAGCTACTGGGCAGTGACTCTCCAGAGGATGGAGATTTGCCAGGGAGGAAGAGGAAGGGCAGCCGAGCTTGGCATGTGAGACAGGTGTATCACCAAGGCAAGAGGGAGCCCATTCTTTATCCTGTTTCACAAGGGGTTTGCTGAAAACAGGTTTCTGGGCACTGCAGGGGGAAAGATGTCATTAAGTAGAAGAGCGTGTGCAATATGGGGTTTTCACCTCACCTCGGCCCCATGCAATTCCAATGAGGTAAACCAAGACACTCTTTACAATGGAGACAATTTTACTTCAATGCTGACATCAGAGAGTGTGACTATATAATGCCTTTAGTTCTCTCCTTAGAGGTCATTTTTATGACTTCTCCTACAAGCGTGTTTTTATCTTTAAATTGTTCTTTAGGTATATGTTGGGAGGTTTTATTTTTCCTTCCTCTGTCTCTTTTCTTTATCTCCCGGTTGAACCCCATGGAGTAACCTACTCTTAAGATAATCACGTGGGACAGTTCAGTCCTTTCTTCACTGGACCTTAGAAGACCATAGAACACACGCCCTAAAAACTCCACCCTCTCTCAGAAGGTTGAAATCCTTGATGAACATTTATTTCTACCTCCCTGTCATCAGAGGTGTTAGGAAGTGTAGGGAGATGGGGCTGGGGGCAGAACAGGCCCACCTGGCTCTATAAATGAGAGCTCTTATAGTCAGTTCCCAAGATGAGAGGACTTCACATTTCAAACCATTTACCCTGAGGGCAGGGACCACATGGATTCAGCCTTGAATTGAGGGCTTGGCCAGGCCTGACCCTTGACTCAGGATTTCAGCACACTTAGGCCAAATAGGATTGGGAAATGCAAACCCTCTTTCCTCAGTTGCCACAATGTGCCTGGGCAGCTGCATGCATCTGGTGATCACAAAAGCTCCCTAAACTCAGCATGGGTGCTGGCTGGGAGCTCCCTCCCCACTGGCCTGGCTCGGGCTCTTCTTCCTAGCTGTGCTGTCAGTGAGGAACTGCACTGAGCTCAGCTCTTCAGCTTCACACATTAAAATTTTGCTTTGGGCTTACAGGGTACTAGTTACGTGATCAAAAATGGTCAGACTTGTTGAACTCATGGGCTATTCCTGGCAATGTCATCAATACAGTCAAAGTTGGGGCTTCCCAAACTTTAACCCTCTGGTCGTTTTGTTAACCAGCTATGACTCCCCCTGGAGATCTTGTTAAAATGCAGATTCAGATTCAGGAGTTCTGGGGTGGGGCCTGACAAGCTTCCAGGTGATGCCCCCGACTGACGAAACACTGAGGTGTTAACAGGGGAGAGAAGTCAGCCACTAAAACTCCTCACATCCCCAGCAGAAGACACAGAAAGAGATAATGAGCCTACACTGGTCTGGGGGAAACTTACCCAGGCATTTCTCTCCCTGAGGCTGAGAGCAGGGCTCTCAGATTTCCATTACTTTGTTTGCAGCAGCAATAGGCAGGGTGGTGTCATGGTTAGTGCTTGTGCTTTGGTGCTAGCTTGCTGGTCTGAGGCCTGGCATACACTCCTCAGCTCTGTGTTCTTGTGGCTTAACATTTTGGTGCCTTGGTTTTCTCATTTGCAAAACAGGGATGGGGTGGTAACACCAGCACCTACCTGGATAGGGTTACTGTGAAAATTAAAAGGTTAGGTAAGGAGCCTGGTCCAGAGTAGTTATTTTCCTTCTCAGCCAGAGCTTCTGTCCCTGAGCCTGGGACCTCAGGGGGCCCTGGACTTCTGTGCCCTGAACTGCTGCAGTTGTGCAAGCACTCTTGGGTCTCCAGTTACCCGGGAGCCGGCAGCAAACCAAAATAAAGGTATGGGGGGGGCAGTGGGGAGGGCTGAGCGAGCCTCTGGAGGGAGTCTGACCAGGTCAGCTGGGAATGCCTGTCAGGCATCCAGGGTGGCTTCTCTGCCCGGCTCCTGCCCTGCGTGGGCCTGGAGGTGGGTGAGTGACTCACACGGGTGCCCTCCCCACCCCTGCGCCCAAATGCTCAGCAATCCCCGGAGCTGGGGCTCTCCTAATCCCCATAGTGGGAGTCGGGGGCATCCATGCCTGTGCAGAAGTCTAGGATTGCACCGCGGTGACTTCACACTCAGCAGCATGTGCAGCTGAGGCCTCCGGGCAGCAGTCTCCTGCGAGGCAGGCAGCGAGGTCAGCTGGGCAGCCACTGCCTCTACAGCCCAGATCTGGCCACAGGCAGCTGCTTCCCCAGGATCCGAGGAAGGGATGGCTGAACAAGAAGCTAGTGGGCTGCAGGTCTTGCTGCGAACACTTCAGGTAGGAAGGGGCAGAGCGGGTGTGGAACCTGGCTGGCTGGGACTTTGTCCGGGCTGCCTGCCTAGGAGCCCTGTGCACCCAGTCCCCTCTGCTAGCCTGTGGCCTGGTTGCTAATGGGCAGTGGAACAGGAGTCAGGTCTCACCTTGAAGCTTGCCTAAGTGATGCTCTGGTGTTTAAATATTAAATACAACAATGTTGATGATTGCTCTCTTTAAATTATTGAACCTGGTGGGATCAGAGGCTCTGGCTAAAAGATCCAGGTTGGGTAGAGATTGGGAAGATGGAGAAAAAGCCTGTCTGGCAAATGAAGGAGACCACTTAAAGCTATACCTGTACAAGGCAGGAGACCAGCTGTAACCATGTAGAACTGTCTGGGAGGACAGTGGTACCCGGGGAGAGAACTCCTCTGGGCTCCTCCTGAGAAATGGCTATATTACTGGGCTCCTAAACCGTGGTCTACATCAGAATGGCCTGGGAGGCCTGTTAACCATGCATATTCTTAGACAGGATCTGGCCAGAAGGCATTTGAATCACCAGGGACAGGAGCATGGAAATCTGTCTCTTCCCTGGGTGATTCTATTCACTCTTAGTTTTGAGAATTCTTGTTCTAGAGTGGTGGTTTGCAAAGTCATCTGCACATTACAATCACCTGGAAAGTGAAAGCACAGATGCCTGGGACTCAGCCCCAAAGATACGGATTTAACTGGTCTGCAACCTGGGTAATTGGAATTTTGAAAACTTCCCAGGGGGTCTTGATGTGCTGCTTAGGTTGAGAACCACTGCTCTATAGACTTGGGAAGATGCTTACATTTAGCCGGATTCAGAGGATGCCAGTGTTCAAAGAGGTCCACAGGGTCTTCCACCCCAGGGTTTTAAACCTGAATTTACGAACAGAGGTCACAAGATGGTGGGCTTCAGGGAGCTCATGACTCCATCCTCTGATTTAGAATGTAGATGCTTGTGCCTATGTTCATTTTTCCCTGCTGTGAAAAACTTTCTTAGCTTTCTCTGATGCTTAAGTAGATCTGTGTCCCTAAAAAGTTCAAGGACCAATAAATTCAACCTTCAGGGGTACAGATAAGGAAACTGAGTCTCACAAGTGCAATAGTTTCCTCAACATCACATGACTACTTAATAAGGGATCTGGGATTAGGACTAAAGAACTTCAATATCCAGTTGACTTAGTGTCTTTGACTTACTCTGTCTGATGCACACAAGGCAAGAATGAATCTGGGCTGGGGGTGTTGGGGGTGGGAGTGGACCTCAAAACAAATTTGCAAAATAAATCTAAGAATTTTTATCTGGCTACATTATTTGATTTAATAATCAGGCGTAATAAATGAACGTTCTGAGTGTCCTTCTAATTTCAGAAAAATTGTATGGAAATCTCGATTAGCTGTAATTCAAACAACAGAAAGCCTCTAATAAACAATTTTCCTTGTTCTTAGCTGTCTAGGAAAAGAGGAAAATAATAAGTTGAGATTAGTGGTTCAGAAAAATGAATTTCCCACAGCTGGCCTGGAAGTCAGTGCAGGTCAAGCTCAATCTCCTGTATTCTTGGCAGTGGGGATTAATGATCACTATTTAGAATGATCACTCCAGGGCACTGCAAGATTCTCAATTATCAAAGAAAAGATTTAATTATGTTCACTAGACCCTACTTAGTTCTCGATTAACCAGAACATTAACCTAACAGGAACATGTTTCCTGTATTCACTCTAGGTGATCAGAATTTGGACGTAGACTTGACTGGGGTTCCTGGCCTGGCTCCCACAAAGTGCCTTCATGAGCCCTGTTTCTGTCTCCACAGTAGAAGTCAGAACTCTGAAATACTTAAAAAAAAAAAAAAAAAAGAACCAAGAGCATGTATTCCGTGGGATAATCTTTCCAGATGAGTTTGATGCTCTGCCCCCACCCCTACTCCCCAAGGAGTTAAGGCAAAACCACAGAATCTCTGAGAAGGGCTTAGCTAAAATGCTCTCAATTGGGGATCCTAAAGGTCTGATCAATTCAAACCAGTCTCTCTCTTCTGTGCACAAAGGTGACAGACTGAAGGCTTTGTGTTGCTTCCCGAACCTCTGGGGAAGACGATGGATACTTTTGAACAGGATGCAAGCTTAGGTCTGAGTTCTCATGTCTTTCAGGAGTGCCCCAGAACATTGCCAAGGGAAGGAAGAAAGAGGACAGAGGACCAGAAAGATCAAGCGCAGACATTACAAAATGTCCCCGTGACATGATTTTAGAAGGCCCCCTACTTGAGAACATTACTACTTCTGCCTCTTGGGAGCACACCATAAACAAGACCTCTAAGAAATATCAGTTTTCTGCCTGTTACCTTTTCCTGCGCAAATGGGGAAGGGGTAAATGGTTTTATCTGCTTCAATTTAAACACAGCTTTATCTCTGTCCCGCAGGTATGAGAATCAGATTTCTACCCAGACATTTTCCAATTCTCTGGTGTTGACAGCTTGGATATGAGGCGGAAAATCAGATTGACTCTTGAGGGGCTGGGTGAAGGGGGGAGGCAGCCCAGAGCACAGGTACAAGAGGCAGAAAGGACTGGATCCAGCCCCATTTCTGGCATTACCAGCTGTTTATCCTTAGGCAAGTCCCTTGACCTGTCTGAGCCTCCATTTGTATATCTGTAAAAGGGGGACAATAAAAATATGTTCCTCAGCATTTTGTGTGAGGATTAAGAGGACACCTTTGAAAAGAGCTTATAAACTATAAATGGCTGTTCAAATGACTGTGGTTTTTATGATTTCCCTTGTCAAGTACACAGTGGAGAGGCTTGGAACACTTGCAGACACATTTCATCAACCTGCTGTGCTTTTTTCCTGGCTGGGCTCCAATATACTTGCATAAAAAGGAAGGTGTCTCACTCTGTCCTGCTCTTGTTTCTCCCTGTGGTTTGAGCTAATGGGGAAGATGGGGGACTGCCAGGGTAACAGGACACGGGCTCCACGCCAGCTCTAATGCCAAGAGCCCTCATCCAGCAGCATTCCACAAAATGCCGACTATGTTTCTTTTGGAAAGATGAAAAATGTATAATTATTTGGTCAGCTTTGGCACACTCTGAGCTGTGAGATGGGCACATTTTTGCTGTTTGCATTCATAGTTTATTATTTTATGTTATAGCTGCTCAGACTGAATCCCAGGTCTGCATCTTTGCCAAAATGTGCATAGCTAACTCCTTTTCTCAACTTGGGTTCCAAGAACATCATCTATTATGGATTGTGAATGAGGCTGCAGGATATGGGGCTTCCTGTCTTGCGTTAACATCAAGCTTAGATAATAGAAAACTTGGACTGGGGCAACCAGTCCAACTTCTTCTTGGACTTGATTCTCCAAGGATTATTTCCAAGATGACAGGTGATTTCAGCCTCCGGGTTGCAAAGAAGGGAAGGGCGGAAAAGTGATGACTGATGTGTTTCATTCATAGCACTTGGGAGTTTTGCTTCCAAAACATGTGTTTAAAAATTTCCCTTGTAGAACTCTCCACGGAAGATGTGGGAAAATCTATTGTATCCATCAGGCCAGGTGGAGCGGAAACGAGTTTTCCCCTTGGACTTAAACAGAAGGGTTTGGACAAATCAAGAGAAGAATTTTCCTTTCAGAGAGCAAACACTGCATAGACTTTGCAAAGCTTACTAGGATCTCTCTCTTTGGTGAAGTGTGAGGCTTTCTGAGTTTGTTGGAGACTCCTTCCTCAATCACAACACAAACACGGAAACAAACTGAAATCTCTCTTAATTTCAAGCATCAGTAGAAGCAAGAAAAAGGAAACTCATAAGGACAAGTGCCAAATGGAAAAGAGACAATATTGGCAAGAAATAGCATCTGACAGTGCCTCAGGAATGACTCCATGCCAGTCAGACTAGGTAGTGAAGGGAAGATGGTGGCACTTAGGCACATGCTGAGCTGGAAGTGGGGAGAAGCTTTTATTTGGTGTTTCATTTTTCAAAACCTTACTGATGATACAGTGTCTTAAATTCCTTGGAATGAGACAATAATTGAACAATAATTAAAGGTCCACTTTGTGCCAAGCTTTCACCTGCATTACCTAACTCCGCTGTCTCTGCCACCTGTGAGAGAGATGTGACTGTTCTTCTGTCTTGTAGATGAGGACACTGATGGGAAGGTGGAGCTGCTCAGGGCTCAATGATAGAAACTTAGCAAATCCCTAGGGGAGGGATGCGAAGCAGGTCTTGTCACTCGAAAGTCTTTGCATTGGTCTACATTGCCTAAGTGACCTAGGGAATACCCACTTTTTCTTTGTTTTGAGGGCATTACCTTGGCCTGACTAAACCTGAGGGTTGGGGAAGTATGAATTCTCTACAACAAAGGGAGACTTATGTAAAACTGAAGTTGTCTTCCACATCCTAGTTCAGTATGGGGGTAAGGAACTCTGATAAAAAAAGGTAACACTTTTGATTTGGGTCAATTGGATGTTTTTAATATCTACCTATCCACCCACCCGTCCATCCATCCACCCACCCATAGATTTCTATGTGCTAGAGGAGATTCAGAGAGGTTTATTCAGTAGGATGATGTCCTAAGAACAGCAAGGTCTTTGGATCTTGGCTCAGCCACTCAAACCTTGTGTGACTCAGGACAAACTATTGAATTTCTCTTAATCGAAATTTCTTCATCTGTAAAATGAGAATTATAATACCCACTTATAGGCTTTTTATAAGTTTAGAGAAAATTCATGTAAAGAAGTAAGCACAGTGGTACATGCCCCATAAATAGTGGTGATGATTTTAATCAAACAGTCCCTGCCTTCATGAAAATGCAGGGTTAAAGTGAGAAAGAGGAAAGATAAAAACATTGTAAAGCAAGTTTGCATGTGATAAATGCCGTGGTAAAGTTGGATATCAGAAGAAAATTCTAGGGAAGTCGGAAGTAGAAACCTCTCCCGGCTGAAGATTCAGAAGAGGCTTTAGAAAATGGGTCTGATTTCAGCAGGGGGAGGTGCGGTTACCAGGGTGAGGAGGTGCCCAGAGATCTTTCCCATCTCAGGAAAGTGTGGAGAGTACTCAGGATTGGCCATGGCGTCGAGTTTGATGGACATAGAAAGTTCATGGAGGGGAAGAAAGAAGATCAAGAGGGAGGTTTGCCCAAATGCTGGAAGGTCTTGAGTGGCAAGCTTCAACTCCAGCCAATGCCGCTGGTAATGCCTGCCTGTTCCTGAACATGGCTGATGAGGCTGCAGAACATTCAGTCAAGGTGACATTCATGGAGCTGTTTGGACTGGGGGACATTTGATGTAACTGCAACAACCTTTTTTCTTATCAAGTAATGTGATGTGTCCTTACCCCCCCTTTCTGACCACCTTTTGTCCCTGAATCTCTTCCTATCCTTGTCCCTGGCCCTCTAGCCCCAACCTCAGGCCTTTCTGTCATTTAGCTCATCCACCCTGAGACTCTCCCCATCCCTAATCCCACCCCAGGGGGAAAAGCTGGGAATGAATTGAGGCTCAGGGATTGAGAGCAGAATTGTTCTAAAACACTTGATTTTTTTCCTGTTATTGTTCTTAACTTGAAAGAAACAAATGTTATTTTAGGGGCAGCATTCAAAGGTTCTTCCATCAAAACAGCTAAAATAAAGCAACCAGACTTGAGTCAAAAAGTCCCATCCCCACTTGGGAATTGAGAGTGTTTGACATTTCCATCTCCCGAACCCAGATTCTGGATCTGTCTCCCCAAACACCCACCTCTGCAGGGCAGGGATGAGGGACAGGGAGCCAGCACTGCTTTGAGGTATAATTGGCAATTTGGCATTGCAGGTGATGTGCCAAGGCAAAGGGCCAACAGAGAGACCACACCCCCCGCAGAACTCCGCAACCTAGCAACATTTGCTCTACAATTTACTCAGTTTCTAAAACTGGAACCAATCTTATGAGAACCAAACACAATCTTAGATTGAGCCCTGGGAGTTGGAGGAGCATACGAGCAAGGAGGAGAACTTGGTCTGGGTTACCAACTATTGTGTCTGCAATCACGGGGCAGGCAGCTGTGAATCAAATAGACTGGTTGCTTCTCCCTGTCACAGAAACGGGTGCATGGCAATGCATCCTCTTGGGTGTGACTTCTATATCCTTTTGCCAGACCTGAAATGAAGGAAGTGGCGGGTTTGTGGGATCTGTGCTTTTCCACTGAGCAAATACTGCAGGGTTCCTTCAAAGCGATAGGTCTGCAAACCAGGTTCTTGTTAGAGAAAAGGGTGGTGTTAAGACGAGGGAGAGGTCAAGAGCAGAGATGCTAGGAATAAAAGACTGACTATAAAAGAGGTTGCGGAAGAAAGCAGAATGGCAGAGAGTGTGTGCTCAATATGTATTCTGCCCTCCCTCCTGCCCTTTCTTCTCTCTCTCTTTTTTTTTTGATAAATTTTCACAAACTGAATACATCATGCAAGCAGCACCCAGATGGAGCAACAGTAATCTCTCACTGTCCCAGAAGGTCCCCCGCACTCCCACGTCCAGTCACTGCTCCACCAAGGTAACCACTGTCCTGATTACTAACACCACAGGTTCATTCTGCGCGTTTTGTACTTCGTGTAATTGGAATCCTACAGTAAGTCCTCTTTTATGTCTGTCTTATTTTGCTTAACATGGGGAGATTCCTCCATGTTGCAGCACATAGTTGAAGATGGCTCATTCTCATTGCCAAATAGCATATTATTATGTGATTACACCATGATTTCTTTATCCATTCTAGAGTTGGTGATATTTGGGGTAATTTCCAGTTTTTGGCTATAACAAAATAGTGCTGCCATGAATATTCTAGTACATGTCTTTGTGAAGATATGTACGCATGTCTATTGGGTATACATCTAGGAGTGGAGTTGCGTGGTCATAGGGTACACATATGTTCAGCTTTAATAGATAACAATAAGCAGTTTTCAAAAATCCTTGCTCCAAAATAAACATGTATTTGCCACATAGATATCATCAGTTTGAGAAAGCTTTGGACGCTCTGTACCCTTGCCAAAACTTGCTTAACACATATTTGTTAGGTGAAAGTGGTTTGAGATGCTTTGCATTGTGGGACTTTCTAGGATTCATGTCTTCTGTTCCTCCTACTCAGTCCTTTTCATAACAGTTAAAATAATAACTAACATTTATTAAACAGTTTCTGCAAGTCAGGAGACATGCATCATCTCATTTAATCTTTGCAACAATCCTATGAGGCAGGTAATATTATTATCTACATTTTAAAGTTCTGAAATGGAAGATTGTAGCAATTAACAATTTCCCATGGTCACAAAGTTAGCAAGTGGCAGAGGTGGAATTTGAGCAGAGGGAATCTCATGCCAGACGAAATGCCCTTGTCAGGTGTGTTAACCTCTGAAAAGGAGGGGCATTGAGAAGATTCTGAATAGATTTTCCCAGGTGTGAGTATCTACTTGGGATGATGGAGACACCTGAGTTGGCATACCTGATGAGGACGACAGCTGTCCCCACAGGCTGGGAGGACTGGTCAACAGGGCTGAGGAGAGGGCCTACGGCAGGGATCAGTACACTCTTTCTGTAAACAGTCAGATAGCAAGTTGTTAGGCTTCACAGGCCATAGGATCTCTGTTGCAACTACTCAACCCTGCTACTGTAGCTGTAGATAGCATGTGAAAGTATGGGCATGGTTGTGTTCCAGTAAAACTTTACTTATAGAAACAGGCAGTGGGCTAGATTTGGCCTATAGGTTATGATTTGCTGACCCCTGGACTGGAGGACTTTGGGCCACAAGCCTTGTACAGGGTGGGAGATGGGGTGGAAAGATAGTGATGAAGCAGCAGGGGCTCATCGCAGCTGCAAAGTGCCAGGTGGAGACTTACCTCTCTTCCATGGATGTCCTCTTCCACTCCCAGGCTGCCCTTCTTGCAAAGGCAACAGATCAAATCATGTCTTTGTGTGTCAGAGTTCCTCTGGTGCAGGACTTGCAGAACCTGAAATGCACAGTTCAGAATGTCATCTCTTGAGTCTCCCATGCTGCAATGCTTTTCTAGATCTTAGTGGAGATAGTGCTGTATCCGCCAGCCCTCTGGGGTGGGCTTTCAGCTCATTTCAGCAGCATTTATCAGTGTAATGGGTGACTGTTCTGCAGATATTGTCTACATTCAGCAGCACTACCAGCATGAGACATGTTTAAACCAGCGCTTTCCAAACTGGCTTCCAAAGAATACTACTGTTCCCCAGTATGCCAATGGGCGTTCCACTCAAAAGGGGTTCAGGGATAGATATATGTGAAATGTCAGTATAAGTAAATTTACTAGATTTCTTTATTGAAGTATCCTGTATCTTTTTAAATCTTTAAAAACATTTCTGCTTATCACCTCTCAGTTTAAATGTCTTTTACTCTGACTACTCTGTTGCTGTTTGTCCCACCTCCCCATCTATCTCATTTAACTTTCTGCATATTCCCTGTTTTTGCATTCTCTCCCTTCTTCCATCAGGGTTGCATTCTCATCTGTCTTGTTCACTCTTTATTCCTGCTACCTAAAGCACTGTCTGGGACATAGTAGGTTCTCAATAAATGTTTGTTGATTGACCAGTAAAATGAACATGCATGGTATATTAATAAGTTGGGGAGCATTTCTAACCATCTTGGAATTGGTTTTTATTTTTTTATTTTTATTTTTATTTTTTAGCAAAACCCCACTAGTATTTCACGGGATATCAGGAATCCAAGAAACACATTTGAAAAACAAAGGTTTTAGACCAATGTCATGTTACATCACTGCTATCTGTGAGGAATAACTTTCTCTTGGCCTGGAAATTAGCCTCAGCATGCTGAAACTGTTCTGATGTGAGTAGATTTGAAGTTAGTTCTATTGGAACTATTCCTCTGTTTTGTGAATTCCATCAGCTGATGACTCCCCAACCAGTCTGTAGGCCTTGAGTTGACGTGAATTCTGTCATAAATTAGGAGAAAAAATATAAGCAACAGATGTGGAGGTTTAAAAGAAGTTTCTTTCTAGAGGCTCTAGAGAGCTGTTCTGATTCTGATCAGGAGGCCATATGGTGATAAGAACAGCTTTAGCTTCGAGTTTCAGATTAAAGGCAGGGTCAGATTTCACAGTCAGGGTATCTGATGAAACTTTTCCTAGGGGACTTAGAGAAAAGCAGCTTCTCCAATAAATGGCCTGTAATGAATTGTCCTCTCACTCTTCTCCCCTTACCTATCCCACAAAACAATGTGTGTTAACATCTCTAATCCTCCAATCAGTGCAAGCTCAGTGCTCTACATTTCTGACCTGGAGGGTCTTTATCCCAGTCCTCTAAAGACAGAATTAATCCAAGCAGCCCTGAGGTCAATGCAGATATCTTTTACTTTTCACAATAGTCAGATCAAGAAGAGGCTATGAGCAAATCCCACTTTCTTCTTGGCTTTCATTATTACATTGAAAAATATATATGTCCTAAAGGAAAAAAAATGCCCCAAATGACAGCTAAAATTTTGGAGTGCGAAAGAGGGTACGATGATGATAATATTTGAAAGAAAATGGGTATTAAAATTCAAAGAGTTTTGTTATCACAAGCTCCTCACATTTGTTGAGCACTTACTACATGCTAGTAAATATTCTAAGCAATTTCCACGTCTTATCTCATGTAGGTCTCACAACAATCCTGTGAGGCAGGTATGACTGTTGTTCCCTTTTTATGGATGAGGAACACAGGCACTTGCTCAAGGTCATGCAGCCTTTTAGTGGCAGAGTCAGGTTTGAACCCTGGCACAGTCTGGCTCCAGATTGTATTGCACTCTGCTTACCAGGCTACAGCTCCCTTTTTCCTTTTACCCTGTTCTTTCTCCCCTAAACATATTTTCTTGGTGAAAGTAATACAAGCTCATTATTTAAAAAATTAATTAAGATATGTATATAAATTGTAGGGAGTCAAATCTTATTCCCTAAGACAACTTCATAAGAATTGCTGAATCTTCTTTTAGTTGTTTATATGCATATGGCAATACATATATTTCTGTAACTATATATCTATATCTTTATCATTTTAACACACCATTATTCAATTTTCTTTTCCTACATAACAATAGGAACATTTTTCAAGCCAGCACATATAGACCCAGTGCAATCTTTTGTGATAGTTATATAGTTGCTTAGTATATGAATGTGCCATAATTTAAGTAAATAGAGGTATTTTTTCTTCTAGTGTTTCACTTGGACTTGACTTTATGTTCCTTATTTTTATTTTTTGATGTTACACTTTAATAGTCAATGTTACCAAACTTTTCTTTCATGAATTACTTTTGGCTGTAAGACTTTTCCCCGTGACCTAAACTTTATACTTAAGGATGTTTAAACTTCACACTGTACCATTATCTTTTCTAGGTCTTGTTGCTTTCATAGAGCTTCTCTGCCATACTACACCTCACTAACATGTGCCAACAGTTAACAAATTTATAGCCTTAAGATTTCTTTTAGTGGAAGGTCCCTTTTCTGTACCACCCAATAGCACTCTGTATGATAACATTTGGGAGTTTTACATTTGATATAAATGTTTATTTTAAAATTAACATATATGAGTTTCTTGGCTGGGCTTCACGAGGCCAGAGTTGATTTTGGACACTGCCACTGATTTTCTGTAGCTCAAATGTCCTGGGTCAGCATCCTCTGGATCTTGATGGTTTTCAGAGTTCAATGCCAGGAGATTTGCCTAGCAATGTTGTTTGTTTCCTTTGTATGTTATGACTCTCTTGTTATTCTTCATTTGGTCATTGAATGCCTCTCGGTGCCTGATGCTGTATTAGGTAGTGGGTGGCAAGCTTCTCAGAATCTTATCAGCAGATACTTTCCTACTGAAATTCTTCCAAATGCTAGTGTCTGATGTCAGTAAGAAAGAGAACTAGAATGCTGCACTCCTCACCCTCTTTGCTCCCTGGACCTCTCTATTCTGTGCTGACCAGTTGATAACACTATTACTCCACATTATTCCACATCTCTGGGGTAAGATCTGAAACCCAGCAGCTGTAACACATTCAGCTATGCCTGTGCATCTATGTCAGTTTATACAAGGCTTTTTTTTTTTTTAAACTACAAGACAATGATTCTTACTCATTTAATTCTCCACCCCCCTGCCCCAGGGGAGGATAACACAGAAGCCTTTTGTAAGTTAAAGACACTTTCCCCAGATAAATACACATATAAAGTTGTGAACTATTATTTTAGAGTAATAAGTCACTTCATAGGGTTTTACTTTCTCCAGGTCTTTACTTGAGTTTTGTCTCATGGAACAAAGTACTTAAATGTCAGAAGAGTAGAGCAAGTTCTGATCAAATAAGGGAAAATTTACAATTCTGCCCAATTGTGATACATCCCTCATGCCTCTGAACTGGACACAATGTTCTTCTTGTCTCCGTATCCCGACTTGGCCTTGACCATATTTCATACTTGATCTATAATTGTGAAAATCATAAGCCCCTTTGGATCAACTGAAATGTTACTTTTTAAAAAGAATATTTTCTGATAACCCAAGTAGATGGTATCTCTCCCTCTGCCAAAGTAGCACCCAAGCATTTTTACCTCTTTCTGAAATCATGTACACTTTGTTTTGGTTATAAATATAGCTGTTCTTCATCTATTCAACAAACCTTCATTAGGCATTGGAAACCCTAAATAAATATGACATGGTCCTTGCCCTCCCAGAAGTAATGAGGAACCAGACATATATTTGGGAATCTCCTGAAAATTGCAGAACCTCTCCCTAGATAAGCACGTGTATGCACTTAAACCAAGCATTTAAATCTCAAAAGATTCTCCTACGGTTTTATTAAAAATCCATGCCATTCATTTCTTGGGTATATATATGAACAAATAATTATAAAGTATTGCTATAAATAAAGAGATAACAACATGGTGAGTGTATTTTTGGAAGAAGGGAGATTTAAAATGATCTCTTATCTTTCATAAACCTCTGCCCCTGAATACTGAGTAATGGTAGATTAGATAAGTCAGACAAACCTTTGCACTGCAGATAATTAAAAATATGGATAAAATACAAATACTTTTTCTAAAAAGCATAAATGCTCTAATGAGATAATGAGCTTGTAATAGAATGATGTCAGGAGAGGTGAGACACTCAGAGAGAAGAGCAGAACTCTGGCACTTTTGCCTTTGTTTAAGTCCATTTTGTGTTACTATTACAGAATACCACAGATTGGGTGATTTATAATTAATAGACAGTTATTGGCTCATGGTTCTGGAGGCTGGGAAATCTGAGATTGAGGGATCGGCATCTGGCATGGACCTTCTTACTGTGTCATGACACAGCAGAAGGCATAACATGGTGGAATGGCAAGACAGAGAGCAAGAGAGGGCCAAACTCATCTTTTATAAGGAACTCACTTCTGCCATAGCAAACCCACTCTTGCTATAATGACATTAGTCCATTCATTTGGCCAGAGTCCCCATGGCCTAATCACCTCTTACAGGTACCACTTCTTAACACTGTTGCACTGGGAATTAAGTTTCAACACATGCTTTCTGGGGAACACATTCAAACCATATCAGCCTTGGAGGTATTTACTATTTTGGAAAATGTAGTTTGAAAGATTGAGTTGTACATTTGGTAATCTTGCACATCTAGGAGAAAAACAGTTAGAATATAGGGCTTGCCAAGAGTGGGGACCCTGATAAACTACTCCCTGCTTTCAGGCTGAGGCCTGAAGCACTGCTCCTAGAAGTAAAGGTACTATACCTAAGCTAGTCTTCATATAGAGTCATTATTCAACTCATCTGGGTGGCCCAGAAAATCTTAGGACTTAAATAGGTGGTCTCAGATTCCTAAAGATCCTAAGTGTCTGGTAGTGGCAAATTAAAACCCTCATTGGTGGAGGAAAATATCAGACTAGGCCTTACATTAATTCTACAAACCAGTCACATAGAGAGATAAGCCAATATGAGTAAACACCAGAAGAAATAACAGATAATAGAATTAGATCCGCCATTACTCCAGAAACTGGAATTACCAGACGCAGAACAGAGGAGAGCTTTAGTCACTATGATCAAAGAGATAAAAGCCAAGTTTGAAAATTTGACAGTGAGCTGTAACCTACAAAAAGTGATACAGTAGTTTTGAAGAGGAGACAAATAGAAGTTCTTAAATTTAAAAATAAGAGAACCAAAATTAACAACACAATGAATTGAATTAATGCAGATTAGACTCAGCTAAAGAAAGAATTGTAAACTAGGTTATGAGAAACTATCCAGAATGAAGCACAGAAAGTCAAAAGGATTGGACATGGTGAAGGACAGGTAGAAACATAGAAGATAGAGTAAGAAGGTCTAACATACATTTAATTGGAGCTCTGAAATGTGAGAAGAGAATAAGATGATATTTACAGAGATAATGACAGAGTCCCAATCCTTCAATATACAGTTTATTCCTTGATAATAGCAACAGTATTTTACTCAGATTTATATTCCCTGAAATATCTAGCAGGACTTTTAGTGTCTCTTAAACTTGTTAGGTGAGGAAACATTCCTATTATGTTCTATTCCATTTTATATTTTTGAAATCATGTCAGATATTCTTTTAAAATTGTATACTCTTTAAAATAACATTAGAAGATGTGAACAACTGTCTGATATGAATATTCATTCAAGTATCTAAATCTCTATATTTGCAGCTGTCACTTGAAAAATTAAAGTCAAATGTACAATTGACACTATAGTTGAAGTTTAAGCTCTCATTTATGATCTGATTATTCATTTTAACTCCCCCCCCAAATCCCTTAAAATCAGATATGTTACGTATGATTATACTCCATTTGGTTTCTCGCTGTGTAAGTTTTATAGTGGCCTTTGGCAGTGAGTTATAAAATTCTAATCTGGTCACAGGTAATTAAAATATTAATATTTACTTGCTTTTGCCTTGTTCCCTTTAGTGATATGGCATTCTGATAAGTAACTTCATATTTTCTTTTGAAATAGAGAGGAAACAGATACTGAGGCAAAGATTTGCATGCAGGAAGTTTATTGGGGAGTGCCTGGATCCACACATAGGGAATGAAAGAGGTAGGACAGGGCAGGTGGAGGATTGAACTGCAATGTAGTCACAACAAAGGCTCCAGCTGATCCACAGGGAGCTCTGAAACTTGGATGGTTCTTGAGCAATTGTCTCATCATCCAGCAGAGGAACTGAGGCTGTATTACTTCTCCCTCATATCATTGACTAGTCAGTCACTGGATAAGGTCTGATTCTACTTCTGACATCAAATGTGGGAGGTTTTTCCTCACACTGACAACCAGTTCTCCAACTCTCTGGACCCCAGCTGGGTGTCCTATAGTTTGATCCAATTCTGACACTAACTACCTGGAGTTAGCAGCAGATCCCTAAGGTAAGGGCTCAGTCCTGCAAGACTGCCCCCACTTCAGCTGTCAGTCATAAGACTGTCAGGACTTCTGACCTGTTGGTTATAAATTCAGGGGGTGCTTATAATCCCCTCTTCAGGTTTGATAATTTGCTAGAACAGTTCACAGAACTCAGGAAAGCACTTTACTTACATTTACCAGTTTATTATAAAGAATTCAAATGAACAGTTGCATGGGGAGGTGCATAGGGTGAGGTGTGGAAGAGTCCTGAGTACAGGAGAATCTGTCCCACGAAGTTAGGGTGCACTACCCTCCCAGCCTGTGGATGTATTCATCAACCTGGAAGTTCTCTGAACCCCATCATTTGGGGTTTTTATGTAGGCTCCATTACTTAGGCATGGTTGATTAAATCACTGATCATTGGTGGTTGCTCAATCTCCAGCCATCTTCCTCTCCTCGGCTGAATGTTCCAAACTTCTAACCATGCCTTGGTCTTTCTGGTGACCAGCTCTTATCCTGGAGTTATTTAGGGGTCCCCAGTCACTAGTCATCTCATTAGCATACAGAAAGGAACTTCTAGTGCTGTGGAGATTTTAAGAGTCTTAGAAGCTCTTGTGTCAGAAACCAGGGACTAAACCAAATACAACAAAAGATGCTCCTATCACCCCTATCACTCAGGAAATTTTAGGAACTCTGTGCCATAAACTGGGTATGAAGACCAAACACATATGTCTTATTGTATCACAATATCACATGACCTTGGAGACTTTCTTTACCTGACATTAATTTCCATAGAGGGACGATTACTAAGAGCTGTCAGTCACTAATATTCCCTCTGGCTTGGGGGATGAGTGCCACAGTCCTCAAGAAAAGACCTTGGAAGCACACTGCAGCATATACTACTCATGATTACTGATCAGACTGGGCATGATGAGACCTGGGTTCAAATCCTGACCTTGCTGCTAATTGACTATGGGACTACGAGCAAGCCACAT
Source organism: Cynocephalus volans (assembly GCF_027409185.1). Taxonomy (NCBI): domain Eukaryota; kingdom Metazoa; phylum Chordata; class Mammalia; order Dermoptera; family Cynocephalidae; genus Cynocephalus; species Cynocephalus volans. The sequence goes on from NC_084462.1 coordinate 52,838,102, forward strand.
AACACTTTGGGTCACGATTTCCTTATTTGTAAAATAAGTGGTAGGAATGAGATCAGTTTTTCCTAAACTTTAGTCATTTGTAGGCCACTCATGATTTTTCTCATATTTTTGGATCAACTATACTATTGTTTATTTAGCATTATTTTTTCCAGAAAATTTACTCATTTTAACTTAACATTATTTAAGGTGAAATTTTATATACTGCCATAAGTATATCAGTAGCACTTAGCACACATAGGAAGTAGCCACAAAAATAAATGTAATATAAACAATATAATGTTATTAAAATCCAGCTAGCTACTCCTGCCTGTGGAGTCTCCAACCCTCAGATCTGCTCTCTGTTTTCTAAAAAGATTAGCACATATTGGAGAAGTATTGGAAATATACTAATAACTGAGACTTGAACAGACACTTCCAAAAAGAAAAAATAAACATGTTACTGAGAATAAACATTTTTCTCTATGTGATTCAGTGATATTTGATGCTGTGTCTCCTGGGGCATCTAAATCCAGGTCATTTACTCTCAGTAGGAGGTTACTGACCTTCCACGAAAGTGCTGGATTAGGTAATCTTTAGGGTAAAATTATATTGTTCCATGATTCTCTCCTTGTATGAGAGAAGTTTTGGGGAAAAGATATAAGTTATATATATACACTTTTTAAGGTCCTACATCTATTAGATTGAGTACTAGCCAGAACTTGAGGAATTGAATCTGTTGGGTTCCTAATATTATGAACACTCCATATCTGAAATGTAGCCATGATGACTAGCAAAAGGAATTTAGTGCTTCAGTTCTGCCAGTATCCCTGGTAGAAGGGAGCCTTTCGTAGAGGGTGGAAACTCCTTCCTTGAGTAACCCAGTATAGCTCTGCCCTATGCATTAGCTTCCTCTCCTAAGGAGTGGCCGATCATCTCATTGTGAGACCACCAGTTTCTTGTTCAGATACTTTTTCCATATTGACCAGGGCTTAGCCTATTTATCCTGGGATATTTAGGCATTCATAGGAGGGGCCTAGAAAATTCTCCATCCCTTAATCTTCCTGGAAGGACCCTGCACTAAGTTACCCAAACCTGCTTGTTTGCTTTCAGAGTTCTACCACCTCTGGATATATTGATCACCATCAGGAGCAGAGCTTTGAGTCTTTTCTAGGACTTCAGCTATATTCTAAACTTTCTATGGTTACTGTTCCTGATTCTTTATTCAGGTATGGAAACCGATACTTCATCCCAGTCTTGGCATCCTTTAATCCCTCAAAGTTAGGATTCTTGGCATCTTCTGCTGAAATCTCCTAGGCTAGGTAATGAGAGGATGACTGGAATTCTATGGCAGTTCCAATTTACCCCCATAAGTAAATTAGGAGGACATATACCAATTACTTGTGGCTAGTAAAGACATACTCACCTTAGTGGATCCACCACCCCTAATTCTTAGATCTATATTCTGAATATTCCTGAGGAGCTCAGATCATGAGTCCTCATTGCTTATATCATAAAACAAATGTATGTCAATGTATAAAAAATGATGATATTGACAATTATCAGCCTAATAGCAGAGAAGGAAGAAGGTGAGGAGAGAGAAGAGGAGATGTAAGAAGAGGAAGGAAAGATGAAGGCAGGAGGAGGGAAAGGCCTTTACTGAGCACTTACCATGTTTCAGATTCTGGGCAGCATTTCACAGGGGCAGGTTCAAGAGTCTCTGAATACAGCCTGTATGTGATGAATTGATCCCTCAGTTGTAAAGCTCAGTTTTGGATGAATAAACTAATGTCTCTTATTCTCTTCTAGACCAATCCAATCTCTGCTCTTTTTATGGCTCTTTGCATCTTTTCTTGGGGTACAGTCTTCAGGGCCAATTCACAAGGTCTGTAAAAGTGAGTGAGTTTCATACATACAGTTTTATTTGGTGTGCCTTACAAGTCAGATGGAATATCTGAAGTTATACCGGTATTTCTGGAGTGACCTGCTAACTCAGCCTTCCACATCTTCAAATCTCATCTGAGAATCGCTTTTCTCTTTGCCTCCAAATGTCTTGCTCCCTATGCTGTTATTTAATTCTGCAAATGGCACAGAGACAAAATTTATATGAGCAATAATGTGCAAATAAATGTGTGTTCAGTCTGATGTGTAGGTAACTTCTCTGGTGTATTATAACTTAGTGTTCTGCTGTACTTGTCAAGTGCTTGGATATACAGAGAGAACAGGGTGTTTTGACAGCCAGTGAATGTGGTGCTTACATTAAATGTGCTTAGTCTTTGTAAGATTTGATTCATAGAATTGTTTTCAGGAAAGCTAGATTCTCCATTACTCAAGACATAAATGCATTTGGTGCACCCAAGTTACCCATGGTCAGAGAAATTTTCATCCATAATATGCTGAGTGTGCATGAACAAAGAGGGCTGATAGAATGCAGATCTTGGGACCCACCTTGAGTCTTACTCAGAGATAGGAAACTTCCATCTGATTTTGGGATAATACATGCTCTTTTCACTCAATCCCAATGGTTGTCAATCAGGGGCAATTTTGCCCCCAGGAGATATTTGGCAATGTCTAGAGACATTTTATTTATTATAACTGTGGAGGATGCCACTAGCTAAACATCCCACAATGCTTAGCATTCTAATGCTGCTAAATGTCCTACAGTGCACAGAACACCTCCTGGCCCCATAAAGAATTACCCAGTCCAAAATGTCAACAGTGTCAAAATTGAGAACTGTGCTCTATTCAATCAGCCCTTTATCCATTTTGCTAATCTAGGCCGAAAAATGGCACAATCCCAGATAGCACAGTGTAATTTTTTTTCTAAATAATACTCTCTCTTTTGAGAAAGATAGAGATGCTGCACTTGCTAATTCTTGCAGTCACTCCTAGAAGGATCAGGCTAGTGGATCTTAGGACAAACATTTTCTCTCCTGAGCCATCTCCTCCTCACTGCCTGCTGGCAGTGTGCTGTTGAGCCCTGAGAACCAATTGGCAGTGATCAATGTGATTTGCTTTGATGCATTCCTGAGGCTAGAGGAATTGTTGAACCATGTGAGTGATACATGCCTGGAGGCAAAGAGTATTATAATTCACAAAGGGGAGAAGGAGGCCAATTAGAGTTGATTAAAACCAGAACACACTGTGGGAAGCATTTGGGGCCCAGAGTCATTCAGCAAGCTGATGGATGCATGCCAAGATGCAGGCATTCCAAAAATGAAGACGGACGTGGCACCCTGTGGTTTACAAGTGCACAGGAGACTACAGGGTATAGTGAAGTAGGATAATTTTGCAAACAGCCCTGGTTCTCCATGATTTCTATTCTGTTTTTATTTCTTCAGTGCATGGTTAAAGGCTGGAGAGCCTAATTTTGATCTGTAGTGGCCAGGCACTGGCTTTAGCCCCATAGAGAGCTGAATTTCAATGTAGTTCTACCACATACAAACTACAGTCATGCGACCCTTAGCAATGGGATATTTTCTGAAAAATATGACTTTAGGCTATTCTGTCATTGTGCGAACATCATAGAGTATGCTCACATAAATCTAGATGGTATAGCCTGCTACACACCTAGGCTATATGGTATAGCCATTTTAATCTTACGGGACCACTGTTGTACCACCACTGATTATGAGGTCTGTTGTTGACTGAAAGTTGTTATGAGGCATATGACTGTTTGTGCTTTTAGGCGAGTTGCCCAGCTTCTTTAAACCTCAGTGTCCTCATCTATAAAATGGGAAAATGGTATCTACTGTTATGAAGATGAGAGGAGGTGGCACCAGCACAGTCATGGCACACTATAGATGCGTGATGATTATTCATCTGCCTCTTCCCCACTCTGCAGCTGAAGCAATGTACAGTCTCTCCATCTTCCAAAATGCTGAGCTTCTCAGAAGCACTTTCTTAGAAGCATTTAGGAAGCTGTTTGGAGTGCAAGCCACACTGTAGAATTCCTCAGCGGGGACAGAAGGATGAACCATTGCTTTGCTGCTCACATCCGACAGCATTCTCGTCTCTTCCATTATTGGGAGGGGCAGAGAGGGGAAAGTGGGAGGAGTGAGGATGGCAAACACTTGGTTCAAGTCTTCTCCATGGTTAGAAAACAGAAATCTCTAGGAACACACTGTCTGCTGTTTTGACCTCTCAGGGCTTCTCAGAGCCTCATAAGTTCATATGGGTTCCTGTTGCAGTGTCTTGTATAGTAATATCTCACTTTTTATAACCCAGTTCTCTAGGAAGATCAGCTCTCTTGAAACGTGACTGAGAACCAAGACAATAACCAATTAATACCCGGAAAGAGCCTAGACTAATACCATGCTGTAAAATCTGCACACATGCTGCCATAGTCATAATGCCTTCCCTTATTTTACTTATAATTAAACAAGCCCTTTGATCTAATTTTCAAGCCAATTATCTCACTGGGATTAGCAGATTAAAGTAAGGGGAAGATACTAAAAGTAACTCCTTTAACAAAAGCAAGGAGTGGCCACTCTGCCTGAGCAGACTTAAGTCTACATATTGAACATAATAACACATTGAACATAATATTAATTTGCTTTATGAGGATACATCTACGTGCTTCAGTTTCCCTTCTTGTAAAATGGGAGTACGTGGAGGTTAAGAGAAATGACTGGAAAATGCTCCGAGATCCTTAGCTAACCAGGAAGGGGAGCATGTTGAGGTGAGAATATCATTTTTGGAGTCCTTTCTTTTGATTAAGGATCTTCTGACTGTAAAATAGGTATTGGTTGCCTAAGAGGGTAAAATAAGATGAAAAGTAATATCTACTACAGCTCCTTGGTGTACTTCATAGGTACTCATGAAATATTGCAAATAATATAAAATATGATGATAATAATAATAATCAGGGGTAGGCCCTGATACTGTAGGGCTTGAAGCTTATACAATTTTGGATCTCTCTTTAAGAAAAAAGAATTCAAAACTACAAATACGAAATTAAGTATGAATGGGGATATTTATCTAGAAAAAGAAACCTTGACAAAGTAATGATTTTTAAAAAGCTGACAAATACCAAAAGCTTCACAAAATCAAAAAAATAACATTTTTAAATTGACTTCCTGGCATTTCTTTATAATCCTTTTTTCATATCTTTTTTGGCTGAATTGAATTTGATTGCCCTATTCATGTGACATTTTATAATACTATTTTCTACAGAGAAGATAAGGATAATTCAACCTCTTCTCTAACATGGTTGATCGAAATTTATTTTTTACTATTGATAATTAAAGAAAAATTTCTTTCAGCTTCACAACTTGTTTTTGGGTAATATCAGGTCAACATTCAGGATTGTTGTCAAATTTGAGAAAACCTTTATCAAGTTTCTTTTAGAATAGCTATAAGTTTTTTGTTTTTTTCCATTTTATTAAGTGTATTTTTTATTAATTGACACATATAATTGTATATATTCATGGGGTAATATTCATTGTGATATTTGGATACATGTCTACAATTTGCAGTGATCAAATCAGGGTAATTAGTATATCTGTTACTTCAAACACTCATTATTTCTTTGTGTTGGGAACATTCAAGAGAACTTTCCATAGACCAGCTTCTGGCTCTGCCCACTGCCTGCTTTGTTTCTCTTTTATTACTCACATCCAGTGCTGGATGCTGTAGCCAATGTGCCCATCATGACAAGAACTTCCTGTCACGATGCTGGTGAGTCTTCACAGGAAGGAAAGCTAGCAGTAACTCAACTATACCCCAAAGTTACTACAAATCAAAAAAATAAATCCTGCTAAATCCAGGCTAAACAGGTCCTCAACTCAATTCCAGTGTCAATCAAACAGGGGTCTTAATAGTGGTTAAAATACCTTCCTCCTGCAAATTATACAAAAACACATGCCTATGTAAACTCATGGCTAGGACCCCTCTCAGGTTTTGAAAGAATCCCATGTGAGTGAGGGACTCCGAAGCTTAAGCTGTGTAAGATTCATGGTAAATCTACCTCTCATATTAATAAATAACATTGAGAAGAGAATTAGTAGACCGGGGCCACCAGTTTACCCGGGAGCTAGCTGTGCGACCTAAGCATAATCATTTCATTTTCTATGGACCTGGATTACCCATTTTCTATGGACCTGGATTACTCATCTTCAAAGTGAGAGGTTTGAACGAGGAGGGATGTGTGAAGTTTCTGCTACCTACAACAGTGCAATTTTGAGAGTTGTTTCTGAGCAAGCTCCACATGGTCAGGGTAGATGGAGAAGAGTAAGAAAAGAGAGTTGTTATTGCATCAAGGACCATCCCTCACTCCTTCCCTCCTCCAGCACACTATTGCTTAGCAAACAAAAGTGAATTTTCCCAACACAGCCCAGCTATGAAAATGCTGCACCAACGAGTACTACTACAATTCCTGGCTGCAACAGGCCTATCTTTTATTTTCCTAGGAGAGAGACATGAAGAGAGAACTGAGGTGTCTGAATGACTTACCCAGACACTCCTCTTTTGAAAGCCATCAGGGCAGGAGGAGAATTACCTTGGAGGTAGCAGGGCTCAGGCTAATTCCCTGGCTGGTCCTTAGTGGCTCCTGCTTGTGAGGGTCCCTGGGAGTCAAGTCAGACTGTAAGGTTTGGGAGGATTCCATTGCCTTCTCTTTTCACCACTTGGTCTTTAGTTTCTCTTTTTTGGTGGATGGACCGGGAGTGAGAGAAGGGTAGGTGATGACTATTCCTGCCTGGGCAGTATGTGCATTGAATGCTGACTTGAGGAAGTCCTGGGAATAACCAAGGTTCTTGGACAGGGGATGTGCGTGTGTGTGTGCACGCACACTGGATGTACTATTTAGAATGAACTCCTCTGCTGGCAATAGTTTTAAGAGAGGAAATTTCTTCTGAAGTTCTGTATCTATTTTGAATTTGGTGTCAAGGTAGAGATGGGGAAAGCTTTTTCCTTTCCAGGCACAGAGGCTGACACACAGGTAAGTGAGGAGCAATTGCTTTTGAATCTGAAGCCTCTTGGCTCCCCTTGTCCTGGTGTCTTTAATGTGGAAGAGGTGGAGGTATTCAGGGAAGAAATGACATTTGAGTTACCTTTTGAAGACTCAGTAGAAGTTTCCTGGAAGATCAAGTTGGAGAAGGCAGCGTGAGAGAGCAAGAGACTTACACTGAATTGTCAGCATGGAACTGTGGGCAAATAGAGACGGTCCATTCGTAGGCTGACAGCACTGGATGGGTGTTTACATCTCTCCAGATCTGTTCTTCGCATTTATCCATATATATACATCTTTAAACAAAAAGAGGACATATTATAAATGTATTTTCTATGATTAATTGTGTAACATAAATGCTCTACAACATCATTATCAATGTCGAAAATTATTCCATTGTATTCTGGCAATTTAACGTTAGACACTTGAGAGTGCTTTCAGTTTTTCACGATTAGCAACAATGGTGAGGTGATGAAGATCCTCGCACCTAGATGTTTGTCTCCATCCCTTGGGAATAATTGCGGTAGAATTGTTAGGGCAAAGGGCCTGAACATTTTAAAGGTTTTTGATTAAGTATTTCTAAATTGCCCATCCAGGAAAGTTGTAGCAATTTACGCTCTCTTCAGCAGTGCGGGAGAATACCCATTTCCTTTCACCCTGACTGGGGCTGGATTATATCAGTGCTTTTAAATCTTTGCCCATTGAGAAGGGAAAGATGGTAATTCATTTTCATTTGCATTTCTTTGATTACTAAGGTAACAACTTTTTTTATAAGCCTATTAGACATTTGCATTTCTGCTTTTGTAAATTGCTTGTTTATTTCTTTCAAACAAGGGAATCTTCACTTTAGGAAATTCTCCCTTAAGATATTAGGACCAGATTTTGAAAACACTGTCTTTTGTTCTCACACTTCAAAAACATGTCTTCCATTGGAAAAATGAAGACATAATCTAAAAGAGGAAAATAGTGTCCCTGTTAGTAAGCAGTGCATCTGTCAACAGTGGGTCCAGAGGCAGATTTTTTGCTTCTTGTCTTAACTCCTAGTTTTTGTCTGAGAGTAGCCTCTTCGGCTTCTCAATTTCTGTTCATGGCCCTATAGTTCCTTATCCTCTATTAGAGAGCTAACCAAAGGCTGCCTTATAGTCTAGATATCTGAGTACCTGCATTACTATGTCCCACCTTAGGTTTTAAGCTCCTGAAAGGCAAGGAAACTTTCTTCTTCACCTTTTAGTGTCCTGCCACACCCAACACAATTGCTTGTCCACAGCAAGTGCTCACTAAGATGGAGCAAACAAATAGGTAATGCCACTTCCCAACAGTGCCATCTTACCAGTAGGCAATTCTGAGTTTTCTAGACCTTCTTCAAACTTGCTGGGTAGTCTTAGAAAAATGAACCAAATTTATTTATTTATTTATTTTTATTTTTAAAATTTAATTTAATTTAATTTTACTTCTCAAAATACAATGTATGTGATTTTCATGCCACTTTACCCATTCCTCTCCACCCCCTCCCCTCCCCCACCATCATATCTGTGCATGTGACTTAAATAGTTCAAGGAATTTTTGTGGTTATTCTGTCTTCTTCCTCCCACCCTTTATTTGTTTGTGTGTTTATTTATTTATTAATTTTTAGCTCCCATAATAAGTGAGAACATGTGTTATTTCTCTTTCTGTGCCTGACTTATTTCACTTAATATAATTTTCTCTAAGTCCATCCATGTTCTTGCGAATGGTAGTATTTTGTTCTTTTTTATAGCAAAGTAATATTCCATTGTGTAGATGTAACACAGTTTCCTTATCCACTCATCAGATGATGGACATTTGGGCTGGTTCTAGCTCTTGGCTATTGTATATAGAGCTGCAATAAACAATGGAGAATGGGTATCCCTTTGGCACGATGATTTCCATTCCTCTGGGTATATTCCCAGCAGCGGAATTGCTGGGTCATATGGTAGATCTATCTGTAATTGTTTGAGGAACCTCCATATCATTTTCCATAAAGACTGCACCATTTTGCAGCCCTACCAACAGTGGATGAGAGTTCATTTTTCTCCACAACCTCAAAAATAAACCAAATTTAAAGTGCTTCTCATTCTCCATGCCCCAAAGGAAAGACCAATAATATTTGTTTATAAGGTGCTATCTGTTACACTAGCTCTTTGAAAATGCTGAGAATTATCGTCGAGCTAAAAACAATTAAGAGCATTCTATGCATAAGTCATTAACTACATTTGAAATGAAATGGGTGTTACTACTGACATTTCAAGGACTGTATTTGCTAATAACTGAGCCTTAACAAATTGAAATTATTTATAAACTTGGCTGAAATGGGAATCCAATGACTGTTTCTAGTCTTGTTGAACAATTCAATTAAGAAACTCTTAATATACAACATGTATGCCATTTTTCCTTTTGAAATACTCAGATGATGTGATATTCTAACTCTGCAGCTGGTTATTGGATAGTGGTTCTGTGTCTTTAGCCTTGGACTCCCAGGGGAAGTGAGTTTGTGCTCTGTCTTGGGAAGTGTTCAGAAGAAAGAGCTCAGGGGTGCTATTTCCAACTGAGCGAGAGGGAAATGTCCTCTGTCTTCTTCCCCAGTCTGCTTGTGTGTGTCTGTCTGCAGGAGACACACTGTTGTTAATTCAGTGGGGACTCTTGGGGCCCTGCATTTGTGAAAAGCAATAGGAACTTAGCTCTTTATGGCCCAAATGTTGACTTGACCCCGATATGACATTTATGTCTTCCTTCCATAATGGGAGTTCCTTTCCAAGAGCTTGACTTTTAGAACAAAGAGAAGTTTGGGGGATTCCAAGAGGGTCTTTTCTTTGTACTAATGTCATGGTCAGTTTCATGCCTCTGAATTTTGTCGAAGCTGTAGCCCTTGCTGGCTTAGGGATTCCACATACTGGAATGTGGCCGGTTAAATAACTGGGTGCTAGGTGAGCTTGATGCAAGTGACAACTCACACTGTGTTCACCCACTTAACAACTGTTTAAGTGCATGACAATTTGCATTTTGCCACCCATGAATACCAATCCTGAAGTCCTTAAAGAAGTAGTTTCTCAGTGAATCACTTGGAACCTAGTTCTGATGGAAGTCACAGTCAGAATGGCCTGAGCTTTCAATAAATTTGGGTCTTTTGTTGGAACGTCTTTATTGAGCTCCACGATATACTCTAATGTGAAAATGATGGAAAAAATTAGGCTGCTTTGGAGCTACCTGTTCACCATTGGGTTATGGATAAACACCTGCCTGGCACAACCAATGAGGTGGACCTGGAGAAATATCAGGACTGCTGTAAAAGAACTACTGCTATCTCAGCATGATACAATGAGACTAATTTTCTTTTCCTAAAAATTCCCTTCTGGCAGGATATTTAAACCATTCTTTAGATGACATTGTGACAGCCATCTTGCTGCTAAGCCTAGAATCCAGGTGAGCTCCACGAAGTCACAGTGGTGAATGAGACTGAAGATGGAAATGAAACAGTGGTGTCTATTCTGTCCTAGTCTAGACCTGCCTGTTAAACACAGTACCACTAGGTTGTGCTAGAGTATAAACATAGCAGGGATGTGCATTTCCTGGTAAATCTTCACTTTGCTGACTACTTTCATTCTTTCCTTTAAAAAAGAACAAAATAAATTCTGTTCTCTGCGGCTTGAAGAACTTATCAGAAACATCATTGTGATCACTGTTCTTTGAAATGATGGACCTTTGAGTGACACTATTGTGATTTTGTAAATGCCTGAGGTAGTGATTTGCTCAGAATTATTTACGCTTATGCCTAGATTCCACTAGCTACCTCCCAACGTCTGGTGCCCTGTGGCAAGGACCACTGCTTCTTCTCAACCTTCTTACCATCTCCTCATTTTCCGCCTGACTTTTCAACACTGGGGGGCTCAAGGCTATGTCTTGGGTTTCTTTCTCTTGTGTTTTCTGTATAATCTTCCTAGGACATCTTTCTCAGTCATATGCCATCTATATGTCATGAGGCAATAATGCCCCAGCTATCTCTTTAGTCCTGACATTTCTGCAAAACTCTGGACTCATATATATCCAGGATAACTAAACATTGCAGCTCTCTGGGAGAGTTCTTTTTTTTTTTTTTAAAAGATGACCGGTAAGGGGATCTTAACCCTTGACTTGGTGTTGTCAGCACCACGCTCAGCCAGTGAGCGAACCGGCCATCCGTATATGGGATCCGAACCCGGGGCCTTGGTGTTCTCAGCACCGCACTCTCCCGAGTGAGCCACGGGCCGGCCCTCTGGGAGAGTTCTGATTTACACCAACCATCCTCTTATAGTTATTGGTAGCACCCAATTTTTCTCTCAAAAAGTTCCAGTTATGTCACCCTACACATAAGCCTCTGATAATTTGACATCTTCACTTGAATATCTTGTAGGCATCCTGATTACTGTGTCTAAAACCAAGCTCTTATTTTCCTACCCAATTCCCTTATTTCTTTTCAGTTGCTTAAGCCTGTTATCTAGGACATTTCCTTGATTATTTTATTTCCCTGACCCGATCAGTCAATAAACTCTGTGAACTCTACATTTGAAACACATCTCAGATCTACCCAATTCTATCTCTTTCACTATAATTCTAGTCTAAGCCACAATCATCTCGGATAGATGATTACTTGGACAGATCTTAAAATCCATTCTCCACATGGTAATTGGAGACACGTCACTTTCCTACCTAACATCCTCTTATAGGAAGGGCAGTAAATAATTTGGAACAGTAATAGGATTTACTTTACAGCAAATCCTTGAACAACATGGGTTTGAACTGCACAGGTCCATTTATATGCATATTGTTTTCACTAAATACGTTGGAAAAGCTTTGATTAGGTATGTTATGAGTGCACGGCATACCTAACCAGTTAAGTAGCCTACCTAACAGTAGGCTGTTTATTAGTAGATAAATAGATATTTACTTAAGTAAGGACATGGTATACCTCCCCTCTTTCCTGCAGAGCTCAGGGCACACAGTGATCACAACTGTGGGGTGCGTGGTGATTAGTGCCCCTAACCCCTGCATTGTTCAAGGGTCAACTGTACCACAAAGCAAGCAGGAAGCCAGATCTTATTGAATGTCATTGTCCTAGGTTATTTGCATTTGTTCTCTCATTTAATTTTAACTTCATTTCATCACTGTGTTGTAGGTATTATTCTAGTTTCTTCCAGCTAAGTCAAAACAAAACAAATAAACAAACAACCAAAAAAGCAAGGCTCAAAATGATTAAATGACTTGCTTAAGATGACAGAGGTAGTGTCAGAGTTGAATTTGAGTCTTAGTTCTCCCTAGTGCTAAAGCCCGAGGGTTGTTTTTTTCCAGTCACTTGGCTGATGTGATGGTTAGTTTATGTGTCAATTTGACTGGGCTGAAGGATGTCCAAATAGCTGGTAAAGCATTATTTCCAAGTTTGTCTGTGAGGGTGTTTCTGGAAAAGATCAGCATTTGAATCAGCAGACTGAGTAAAGAAGATCACTAATGTGGGTGGGCATAATCCAATCTGCTGAGGCAGAGGAATGGTGAATGTGCTTTCTTTTCTTGAGCTGGGACATTAGAGTTCCTGGTTCCTGGTTCTCTAGCCTTTGACCCAACTGGGAATTACACCAGCAGCTTCCCTGGTTCTCAGACCTTCAGAGTTGGACTGAATTATACCACTGTCTTTCCTAATTTTCCAGCTTTCAGACTTCTCAGCCTCTATACTCACATGAACCAATTCCCATAAAAAATTTCTCTCTCTCTTCCTCATTCTGATTTTCTAGAGAAAACTAATGCAGTCGGCAACCAGTCACCTTTCTTCATATGGTCACCGGAATACTTTCTTAGAGGTTTTTGTGTTATTTGGGCCATTTGCTTAATGATTTACCAATTGTCATCATCAGTCTTGTTGAAGACTTTCCTCTGTGTGACTATATTGATTAGAATTAGATCTAGCTATGGATGATGGAAAACTGAAAAGTAACCGTTTTATTCTTCCTGATGTAAAGAAGTCTGGAGGTAAACAATCCCTGGGCCCCACACTCCCAGCTTGGCTTTCCTTCTGTTCCAAAGCTGGGGTGCAAGTTGCCTTCCTTAACATTGTCCTAGGTACCAAAATGGCTACTGGGAATCCCTACCAAAATTAGTCTGTTACTTTAAAAGAAGGGGAGAAACCAGTATCTCTGCCATAGCAAATGACTTTGTTTTCTTTTATTTCTCATTATCTGATAATTTTTTTTTCCCATTGGAAGTCCAAGTGTGTAAGGAATAAAGCATGAAATAAGATTGACCTGGCTATAATTTCCAATTTTCCTGTGACTAACTTTGTTTTGTTGGTCAAGTTTTGTAACTTCTGTGAGCTAGATACTTTACACAATCATCTCATTGAATTCTTACTGAAGCCCCCAAAGTAGACATAATCTCTATTTTACATCTGAAGAAAACAAGGCTCGGAATGATGAGCACAGAGGTATGCAGAATTCTTGTTTGCCTTTTAATCCAGAGTTTTCCTCGTGACTATCAAATGGGGCACTTCATCCTTCATTCATTCCTTTGTCAGGGTGTTCACAGAAAATTCAAGCTTAATGTGATTGGAGATGATGGAAGAATGTCATAGGGCTATAAAAAATTCTTTATGCCTGAAATCCAACCCTAGAGCTGTCTGATTTGGTGAATCTGGATGGGCTTGAGGAATCTGTAGTTTAGAAAAGTGATGTGGAACTCCATGGTGAGCTTCTGGCACAAAAGGATAGTTTTCTATAAATGCTCTGCTGGTCTTAATTTGGTATCTTCTTCTTGGTTGAAAAGTCTATGCCTATTCCAATTTTGGTGTCATACCAAACAGCCATATCTGAATTTCAGGCCACACTGACATTGTTACCACTCTTCTGGGGAGTGTCGATATAGTTTTTCTTCTTGAAAATTCTCAGGTTTTCTCTCGTTCAGGAGATGACTCTTATCTCTTCCTGGGTGGGCTCAGTTCCTTTTTTGACTGTGTGGGGCCTGTGAGAACAGCTCTCGCCTGAGGTGCTGGGGAGCCCTGCTTCACCTTGCCCTTCCTCCTTTGCTTCTCTCTGGGGCTAAGGCTGGCGGGGAGGAATGAGAAGGAAAGTATAAAGACTCCAAATGGGCAGGTTAGGTTTCAAAGAACAAAAAAATATTCAAGGCACATTTCCCTTACGTTTATGCTCAAGAAAGTCTGTCTTTGCAAGAACTCTGCGACGCCACGTACACTGTTGGCCCTCTGAAAATCAGCACCAGTGACAACATTATAATTACACTTCATAAACAAAGGTGGCGAGAAGTTGCATCTTAAATATCCTTTATTCGGTTGCTCTAGGAATGCCTGTTTAAATTCGGCATCGGAGAGCAGGTACAGATAACAATATACTCATCAAAATCCAGAACCCAGTGTCTAACTTTCTGTCATATCCATCATAAATGAGAATGCTTTACTGAAGACTTGGACATTAAGGGAGGTGAGGGGCAGGAAACAGGAGTTCTTTTGGATTCTCTTTACAATGCAGTTAAGCAAGAGTAAGGAGGCTTAGTTAAAGCTTTTTTTTTTGAGAGGGAGGGGGTGGGATGAGAATGCAAATTTGCACTAATAACTAACTATAATCCTCTCAATTTCTCGCGCACTCGGAATTAAGCAACTGTATTAAACAGGATATTTTAGTAACTCCTATTTATTTAACATCCGCTATTTGCTAGGCAGGGTACCAGGGACTTTATAGTCATGATTTCAAGTTCTCCCAACAAGATTGTGGGATGACAATTATGTAATACTGAGTGTCTCTGAGGGGGTATAGGAAGTGGCACATAGCCAGCAAATGGCAGAACCAAGATCCAAACCCACAGGGTCTGAAGTCCGTGCTCTTTTCTCTAGGTGGCCCCTCACCACTGGCACGATTAGGGCTCATTTGGTTGCAAGTAATGGAAGTCTATTTCTGGATTCCAGCAAACTCCGCTTAAACCACACTTGGGATTTAGTAAAACTAATTGAACTCAACTCCAGTTAACATATAAAAGAAAATTTATTGCAGAGATACAAAGGTTTCTTACCAGACCCTAAAGTGGGTTTGCATCTCCTGAATCAACCAGAAGAAGCACTTAAGTCCAGGCAGGACTCAGGCAGGTGTTTGTGTTTGCTTTTCCATACATTCTGGTTCGCTTTCCTTTTTCCTATAGATGGGCTTTTTCTGGCTCCTCCTGTCAATCCTGCCCACAGACTGCAGTATACTGCCAACAGTTCCCGAGTTTATTGTGATATTGTCAAGGCACCCAGGGAGAGACACCAGCTTCAACAGTTCTGAAAAGTGGACGATTGGCCCAGCTTGAGTGAGCTGCCCACCCCTAGACCCATCCATCGAGGCTGGTGGGGGTTAAAGCTGTATAAATATTGTCATACCCACAGTCACCAGGTGGTATGGAAAGGGAAGAGCAAATTTCAGAAAGATAATGTGTGTGTGTGTGTGCATTTGCACGTTTGTCTGTATATGGAAATTGGCAGGTAGGAGTTGTCTAGTACACCTGTGCAGACTACAGGTGTCTCCTATTGTGGGTCCTGGTGGACATAGTTTGCTACACATCACTTTTAATTTTGTCCCTGTGGATATATCCCCGTAAGGGACAAAAGTGAAAGGATTTGAGTCATGATTGAAGGAAGCCAGGGAAGAGAAAAATTTTGTTCATAATCTGTTCTCAGAATCAATTCTAAACATCCCTTAACTATTAATAAACCAACTGTATTTTAATTTACAAATCCTCATTCATTTACACATCTATCCATCTATTCATTCACTCATTCATCCATCTGTTCATTCAGTTATGCGCTTTTCATTCAACATATTGGGCACAAACAAGGACTTAAACAGAGAGCCCCCTACCCCTAATGCCTATAGGATAAAATTCAAACTCCCTATCGAGACCTACTTGTTTTTGCCTTTCCCTGCATGTACTTGGAGCTCTTGGACACATAGCAATGTTCTTTCACATTGTTTATTTGATGGATAAACACCTCTTGGCTTTAAGGCAAAGTTACAGCATTCTCTCCCTAAAGTCTTTGCAGCACCCTCTTTGATCCCAAAACAAAGCTAAGTGATTTTTCCCTAATGTTCCCATAATACTCAGTGAGCCTGTCTCCAGGGTGGTCATTGACCTACAGGGTATGGGTGTGTCAGTGAGAAAAATGTGTCCTCTCCTTGGGACATTTTGTCAAATGCTGGAAAACTGTTGTAGTAAGTATGCAAATCAGCACTGATTGTGCTGGTAGATGCACCCTCTCAGGCCTGGCATCACTGAGCAGAGCACATCTGCAGGACTGGCTGTGGTGGCCGTGAACCACTGCCACTATATAGAACAGCCTGTGCTTATCTGTTTGCATGTCTATCTCCACTATGTGCCACAGGCACAAATAATATCTCATTAATCGTGTATCCATAGTGCCTAGCAGAACTCTTGACACATTTTGTTTCTCAGTAAATGTCTGTTGAATCAATACAGAGATGTTTAAAATATAAGGCAAGAATATTAATTGCTGTAGAGGTATCTCTTCAATATAAGTGTGTTCTTGCCCCAAAGATATTAGAAACTTTTGGGCTCATATATTTCCCACTACCTACTTTCCTCTTCCCTTACATTCTCTTTTGCTTTTATCATTTTTTTGTTATAGAAGAAGTCTGTGGTCATTTCAGAAAAATTAGAAAATTGAATAAACAAAAATAAATTACAATCCCACTACTCAGAAATAATAACTATTAACATCTACTTCTCCAGATATTTTTCTATGTAAAAAATATATATCAATGTCAGCTATTACTAAAACAAATTTAATTATTATTCCCTTTCAGTAGAGATTAGGCAAATGTATAAATATGTAAATCACAAAGAAATACCCAGCCATAAAGAGAACTTTCTTTAAAAAAGTAAAAAAATTTCAAACAGTGGTGTAAGCTTTTATGGGAGATGCTTAGTTTCCTGTCCCTGGATGTATTAAAAAAAAAAAATTAGAAAATTCCTCATTTGCATGTTGCAAGGGTGGTTTATACATCTGACAATAGCAGGATTAGGGAATGACTAAAGTCTGAGATTCTGATCCATTTGGAGAATTCATATGGATTCCAAGGGGCACCCATGTTTCTTAAATTGTCTGCAGTTTTGAGAGCCAAGATGTGTAGTGTTCTTCAGTTCTGTTTCAACCAACCTAATGCTCAAAGGCAGACTCTCAGAGGTTAATCTCTGAACACACTCTTAGGCTACTTATGCTTTACAGGTTGATGGATGAGTTTTAATTCTACAATGTGTTATAGTTCAGTGATGCCTAATGTAGTCATTGTGCAATTAGAATTAAATTAGTTATAGGATAAAATAAAATAAATTTGGCTTTTTGAAAAGGGGGACTTTCGTATGAGGCCAAACTTGAGGGAAAGAAAGCCAGAGAACATCTCAACTCAAAAAGCAATTTGCTTTGCAAAAGGAAGTTGGAAAATTACAGCCCATCATACCAAATTACTGCACACATTTGCGTCTGAATGCGATCTCTCCCTCCAAGGAACTGCCTCCAAATCCCTTCCCCTGCACCTCACAGCAGCCAGAATCCACTGCTGATGGCAAAATAGTCATCGGAGCAACATGATATTATCCATTTCCTGACACGGTCGCAGGAGGTACTGACAGATTCAGTGTTGTAGGTTCCTGTTCCAGGAGAAGTAATGGGCATGTAATTATGAAAAATAGGATGAGGGAGAATGTAGATATTTCCATGAAAGCTGAATGAACTGAACATAGTTCTCCCTCAGACCTCAAGGATTTAAAGAATATATTTAGAAGCTATCCCGCCAAGAGATAGAGCTTAATTCCACCCCTTCTCCCCAAGGGTAGGCTAGACTTCATGACTTGCTTTCACAAAACAGAGTATGGAAAAGGAAAAATAGTAACTTCACAGTAGAGAAACCTGGCAAACATCACTTTACCCAAGTGATAAACCAAGTGATGACATCATCAGCAACGTGTGGTTATCATGTACCCCTGATATGAGATGGGAAGGGCCCTTCATCTTTGAAGACCCATAACCCCAGTTTGATAATTAGAAAAAAATCAGACAAACTGAGATTGGGGACCATTCTATAGAATACCTTTTTGCTATTCCTGAATACTGCCAAAGTCATGAAAAAGAAAAAAAAAAAAGGAAAGACTGAGAAACTGTAATGGACCAAAGAAGACTGAGAAGACATGACAACTAAATGCAATGTGTTACCCTGAATGGGGTATTGAAACAGAGTGAGGACATTATGGGAAAGCTGGTGAAATCCAAGGAAGTTTAGAGTTTATTTAATGATAATGTGTCCATGTCAGTTTCTTAGTTTTGGCAAATGTACCATGTTATGGTAAGGTGTTAATAATGGAGAACAGGGTGACAGGGACACAAGGACTCTGTGCTATCTTTGCAACTCTTCTATCAATATAAAATTATTCTAAATTAAAAAGTTTATTAAAAAATTTCAAGAATTTGTTCTTTTTCTCTGTGAAAATTTCTCTTCTGTTTTCTTAATTGACTTCGTCCATGCCTCTGGTACTGACCTACCAGGTGTTTTTAAGGAATCAGTATGTTTTCTACAAAGAGTGTATACTCCCAATCATATGGCTGAAACACCAGATTTTGAACGTAGTTATTAAGAGTAAATGGTTAGAGTGGTCATTCATTATCAAGTGCTTGACAATTGATCATGAAGATTTTGAAAAACAGGAGGTTATAGTGCTTCACTTAATTATGTGTAAAGTCACTCACAATAGTCTGTATAATGTTACAACCCAATTATAGTTACTCTTTGTAAATGAATATAAAACTGACTGATGTTAAACAGTAGACTTTATTTTGTCGTGAAATGCATAAAAGGGGCTTTAGAACAATTTGGTCAGACATCCCTCAAAATGCAATAATGCCTTTGCAGCATTTCTGACTGATTGAAACTTCTGTACTTTTGCTTAGCTAGCCAAATCACATATGCCTGGTGAGAGAGAACTGTGGTCTTCAATCATGGTAAATCTGTGCTTTATTTATATAGTAGGTTGACTTCTTATAAGAAGATTGGAGACCAAACTCAAGACAGAGTTCAAAAATAATTCATAAGGTTTCTGGAAGACCTTTCTACCCTGAAATTGGTATAGTCATGGATAACCAAAATAACTGTTGTCTCTAATTGGGAAGAACTTCCCACTTCTTATTGTCAACCACTATTAACTTTATTTCCATGATGATGAATTTTATTATTAGATTTTCCCTTCCTCTCCTACTTCTCCTTTAAGTGCTATTAACCCCTTTTATGTATTGAATTCAGTTTGGACTTGAAAGTGATAACTTGACAATAGTTCTGTGTTCTTTTTGGCTTGTTTTGCAGCTGGATCAAGAACTCCCATACTGGTGGCATCCTTTGAGTCCTCCTCATCCATGGCTCATGATGTATTAATGATTAGCAAACAGTTTTAATAAAAAATTGATTGAATGGATGGGTAGAAGTACAGGTAAATGGACATTCTGTCAAATTACTGCTTATGAAGGAACTCACACCTCTGTATGACTGCATTCTTGATGATTTTCACATCTCATCCTTCTTCAACCTATGCAAGGAGATGCCACCAGCTCTCTGAGTGTTGGTGTCGCAGCCATGTCTCTCAGATTTATTGAAAGGATCAAAGTCAAAAGCAACTTCTATCATCGTGACATTTCCTTGATAATTCAACATAAAGCTGAATTCCAGAAAGGAGAAAAGAAACAAATTTGTATTCCTTAAGTGGGAGCATTGAACTAAGAGCTTATTGAGTATCTCCTTAGTTCTTGGAATCCAGCCCTGGCTGAATTAGAGGAGAGTTGCCTGATGTCGTCTTTATGAGTTACGTGATCCTACACAGCTGCAGACACTTTTCTGGACTATTAAAATTGTGACTTAACTGGCTATTTGCCAAACATTCAGGGCTTGGTTGCTGAATCTTTTAATAGACTGTTTCCCTCTCAGTGTCCTGTGATAATCTTTGTTCCTTAAAGCTTGATCCATAGTAGAACTACTGCCTCTACACTTTGAAGCTCTTTTTCTCTTATCTTTCCCATTTATTTAACCTCTTAACTCTCATTCATTTTATAATCCAGCCTGCCAACATTGATTTTCTAGAATCCTGTGGTGTTTTTGGTCGCAAACTATGAAAAAGACAAAACATCAGTTTGCATTCAGTGTTATCTTCATCTAAAAACAGTTTATGCTCACCTGTCTTAAGTGCATGAAGAACCTGGTGTGAAGTGATAAACAACCAAGAGGAATCTATTTCAAACAGGCAGTGTCCCTAGCAGAGATCTAGGGTAACATCTGTGGATCTTTGTAGCTTCAGGATGGGATATTCACATTTCCAAAGAGGTATCCAGAATATTCATAAATAGATGGTAGAATCTGTGAGTTTAACAATGCTTTAAGCACAGTTTCTACTGGTGAAGGGCAAGACTTCTCTTAGAGAGTATTTTACAAAACACCCTTATCCATACAGGATATGGACATCTTCATTCACTAAGGAAGGGATCAACAGACCTATAATAGAGATACAGATAAAAAAAATATGTTTAACTAATTCTTTGGTCTTTGAATGATCTGGAAATGAAGTTCTAGGGCATTTGGAAAGATGAATAGGAGGCTTAATGTACTTCCAAACTGTTTTCTATTTAGCTGGTGCACTATGGTTATAATTAATATAGCAAATCTTGCATAAATTCTCATTGCAGCTGGCCACATAGCACTGAGATTCCTGGATATATTTGGTGGGAAACATTTGCTTTGAAGATGAGAATCACTAGGGTAGAAATCACAGTTGAATCCTTAAGGGTGCTTGGTATGAACCAGCTGGCTTAGTGAGTTCATGATGTGGCTTGAAATACTTCTGAGATGTGCCTCATGAGATGAGGAGGCCATGCTATACAGACAGAATGGGTCATCTCTTTTCATAGAAACTTAAAGGCTGAGTGTTGACAGTATTTTTCTGAGATACTCCCCAACAATCTGGCCTTCAAACACGGGAAGATCTACAGGAATTTTTAATGTCTTATCCTTGGCATATTGACCTTAGCTGTTGATAATTATGTCTATGAAGTATACACTCAGAAGTATAAGGGTTTTGTGTTTTCAACCTTGGTCATATGTTGTGTGATATACTGATTCCTTCTTGTTAGTGTATGAGTTTTTTTTTTTTCGTGTATAATATTGTGCTTATTATTGATGTCGAGGGTTTGATTCCTTGTGAAAGATGTAATCAATACCAGAGTCAATCTTTTAAGAATGAGGTAGGTCTTCATATAGGAAATAAGAACTTGGAAAATTGCTGCATATGGCAGAATAGGAAACCTGGAGTCTACCGATCATGCTTACTTTGGCCTATAGTTTGATGAGTCTAGACATGATGGAGGGTGGTCCCCTGTGGCAAGGGAAAGAGTACCCACCAGAAGGAGGCCAGCCAAGGGTGTGGTGGGAAAGCATACCTCTTGGGAAACCCTAAGTGGAAGATGAGGGAGGAAACTATACTATGGCAGAGCCACGCGAGCTATCTACCAAACCATTTCCCCTTCTTTTAACACAACAATTGGGCTAAGTGTTCTATTCTCCCTTGTAGTTATGTGTGAAAATGTGACTGACTTTTGGCCAAGGAAATGAGATTGGAAATGATAAATGCCATTTCTAGGCCTGACCCATAACAACCCCCTGGGAGACATCCTCTGCATTTTCTTTTCTATTGGCGTGAGGCAGGAAAATGTGTTGACCTTGCAGGACATGTGAGAAAAGAAGAGCCACAGGATAGAAGGAACCTGGGTTCCTGAATCCCCATTTGTGGAAGCCCTGTCAACCAATCAAGAACATTTCTTTTGGACTTTATGTGAATTAAAAAAAACCCCTCTTTTTGTGATTGGGCTATTAATACTTTTTGGGGGGTTATTTGTCATAATGGGTAATAGTATCTTAACTAACCCATATACCTTACAAATTTGCTTATCTATTTACCAATTAATCTTATGTAATGATATATGTTTGAATTCTAGAGTCATCTGCAAGGTTTATGTCTTGGCTCAGTATCTTACTATCTGAGCATCTTGGGAGGGAGGAGAATCCCCAGGAGCAGAGACTCAATCTCTGATCTGTGGCTCCCCCTCCTCATGTGGTAATACCACTCCACCCCAACCCAATCTTAAAGTGTCTGGGCCTTATTTTATTAATGGAGGCAGAAAGATTCCCTGTAAGTTATGCTCATTCATCCACATTCCCTTTCCTTATCCCTTTCTCTCTCTCTTTTTTAAACCAAAGGAGCTCATTTACTAGAGCAATTTATATTTATGTGGCAGAGTGAAGAAAACTGGGGCATATGACAATTATTATCTACTAACCTTAACCGTACCCCAAGCACTTTGAGAAAACACACTCTAGATTAAGATATCTGTGAGAACTGAGAACTTACTGACTTATTTACAACTGTATTCCCAGTCCTTAACACGGGGTAGCCATCCAATAAATATCTTCCAGATATATTAACACAGTGCTTTTGATAACTTGGCCAATCATGGGAAAATCAGAAAGAGTATTAGCAATAAAACAAAGAGGAAATTTTAGTCTTTACCTTCTACAATGTGGTGGATTCTCTCCTTCAACATAACAGAAACAACTACCGTAGAGGGAGGATGAAAAAATAATCACTCAAAAAATTGATGTAATGTCTCATGCTAGACCAATACCACACCCTCAATTTAATTCCTAGCTGTGCTGTTGACTTATTTTCAAGCAGTTGAGTAGGTGATGAATTTATCTATAAAACAATATCTGCTAAATTCAACTAGGTTGTCATTTAATGTTGTGTGTGTGTGTGTGTGTGTGTGTGTGTGCGTGCACGTGTGTGTGTGTGTATTATGAATCTGACTGATCACATATCTGATTCAGAAATCTAGTCCTGGCTTTGAATGAAAATGGAAAGTAGACAGTTGTCTCAGCTGTCTGGGAGGAGTAATTTGTGGGAGACTGCACGAGGCTCCAGGCCCAAAACTATCTCTCTGATTTGGCTTTCACTGATCCCTGAAGCAAGGAGGCCTTTATTGCTTTGATTTATATCACTATCCTCATTAGGTACACTGGGAAGGATACCATGGTACATAGATATTAGTCACTAATGCATTAGTGCAGTGGTTTTCAACTGGGGCCAAGTGTGCATTTTGCAGTGTCTATAGACATTTTTGGTTATCACCACTGGGGTTAGGGTCAAGGGATGGTTATGCTACTGGTCTCCAGTGGGTAGAGACCAGGGATATTGCTAAACATCCTATAATGTATGTGATTACTCCCCCTCTCCCACTTCAACAAATAATTATCTAACCCAAAATGTATATAGTGTTGAGGATGAGAAACCCTGCATTAGCATAAACTAATTATTGATAGATCCTTTTGGGAAGATAGTAGAGTGGAGGTTTTAAGAGAGAGTGGGCAGAGTGGACAGAAAGGCATTAATAGAAAAGTGTGAAGTTGAAAGATGAATGCTGGGATATCTTCACACCCCAGAGGCTGCTGGCCAACATATGCAAATTAAAAAAGAAAGAATTACTCCTTCCTGGGAAATAGGCCAAATGTAGAGCTGTTCTTTTAAAATGGCATGGTGCTGTCTTAAGTTAACAAAGGTTAGCAGAGGTCAGGGTGGAGAGAAGGACAGGGATCACTGAACTCAAGTCAACACTGGCCCTTTGACATGTCTGTCACTCTGTCTATTCTGGAGTCTGGGGGATACTTTTAGAAGAGCTACATGTCCTACCTGAGTTCTCTGAGAGCACACCTGTCTTCTGAGACTCTTGGCATGTTTCCAGCAGATGAACAGAAACTACTACTTATTCTCTCATTTCTCATTTTCAGAGTCTTACACACACAGCAGTCACTACTGGTCCACACTACAAAGATAGAGAGGCGGCCTCTTAGCATGAGAATCTTCTATTAACCCCAATCTGATATCACAGAATATCTCTGGGTCATGAAACTGCAAGAGGCCAGAGAAATTACCTCTTCTTATTCCCTTAGCTGACGCATGAGGAAATCAAGTGGGTCCAGAGAAGGTAAATAATTTATCTAAAGTCATAATAAAAAAATTTGGATTAGAGCTAGGTTTACTACCTACAAGTCCAATGTTTCTCTACTTCCTATTATGTTGTCTTTTGTAAAAATTAATAACTGCACAAATGAGAAATTGTAAAATCTTTGTGAGATATTGCAATTAAAATGGTACAGATCATAGATTTTTTTTTACTGTCATGCATTTCAAATTCAGTTTTTAGAAATCAAAATTTTAATGATTTTTATTGATCTGCTGTTGAGATGGTTTTTATTCTAGTTACTATTGCTGTGTAAGAAATTATCCCATCCTCAGTTGCTTAAAACAACTGTTTTATCTTATTTTTTTCACCAACTTGGTGGGGCAGGCATTTGGGAAGGACTCAGCAGGGAAGTTCTTGCCTGGTGTCTCTTGCATGGTTGTAGTCAGAAGATGGCTGGGGCTGCAGTTATCTGAAGTCTCAACTGGTTCAGACATTCAAGATTGCTTACTCTCTGGTTGATACTCAATGCCAACTGTTCCCAGTTCAGCCGAGAGCTTAACTGGCTGTCTACTGAAGCACTACATGGGTCTTTCCATATGGCCTGAGCTTTCTTACAGCATGGTTGCCTCAGGGCTTCAAATGCTGGCATCCTAGTGACCTGATGCCTGTTTCTTTTTCCTCCATCTGTACCCTCAGATTGCATTGCTTTTGATGACCTAGCCTAAAAGATAAGCAGTGTTACCTGTGTTACATTCTATTTGGTAATAAGAGAGTTACTAAGATTGGCCAAGATTCAAAGGTAGGGGCATAAATCCCACCTCTTGGTGGCAGGTGTGACAAGGTATTTTTGGATATGTTTTAAAACAGTCACAGTTTGTGAAAACTACAGGGCAATATCCTTGATGAATATAGAGGCAAAAATCCTCAACAAAATATTAGCAAACAGAATAAAGCAGCACTTCAAAAAGGTTATACATTATGACCAACCAGGATTCATCCCAGAGATGCAAGGATGGTTCATCATACACAAATCAATACATGTGATACATCACATCAACAAAATCAAAGATAAAAACCATATGATTATGTCAATAGATGCAGAAAAAGTATTTGACAAAATTCAACATCATTCATGATAAAGACTTTCAACAAATTAGGTAGAGAGGGAAAATATCTCAACAATAAAATCATATATGAAAAACCCACCACCAATATCCTCCTCAATGGGGAAAAGCTGAAAACTTTTCCTTTAAGAACAGGAACAAGACAAGGATGCACACTCTCACCACTCTTACTTAACATAGTTCAGAAGTACTAGCCAGAGCAACCAGGGAAGAGAAAGAAATAAAGGGCATCTAAACTGGAAAAGGTAAAGTCAAATTGTCCTTGTTTGCAGATGACATGATCCTATACACAGAAAAATCTAAAGACTCTACCAAAAAACTCCTAGAGCTTATAAACGAATTCAGTAAAGTTGCAGGATATAAAATCAACATATGAAAATCAGTAGCATTTTTATACTCCAATAATGAACTAGCAGAAAAACAAATCAGGAAAGTAAACCCATTTATAATAGTCACAAAAAAAATAGACTGCCTAGGAATAAATATAACCAAGGAGGTGAAAGAGCTCTACAATGGGCTCTATAAATCATTGCTGAAAGAAATTAAAGAGGACACAGAAAGATGGAAGGCCATTTCATCCTCATGGATTGGAAGAATTAACATTGGTGAAAATGTCCATACTACCTGAAGTAATCTACAGATTCAATGCAATCCCCATCAAAATACCAATGACATTCTTCACAGGAATAGAAAAAACAATCCTAACATTCATATGGAACAATAAAAGACCCCAAATAGCCAAAGCAATCCTGAGCAAAAAAAAAAAAAAAAAAAAAAAAAAAAGCTGAAGGCATTACACTACCTGACTTCAAATTATTCTGCAAAGCTGTAGTAACCAAAACAACATGGTACTGGCATAAATACAGACACACAAACCAATGGAACACAATATAGAATGCAGAAATCAATCCACGTACTTACAGCCAACTGATCTTTGACAAAGGCACCAAGAACATACATTGGGGAACGGACAGTCTGCTGGAAAAACTGGTTATCCGTATGTAGAAGAATAAAATTACAACTGTACCTCTTGCCATATACCAAAATCAACTCAAAATGGATTAAAGGTTTAAATACAAGACTTGAAATTATAAAACTCCTAAAAGAAAACATAAGGGAAACACTTCAGGATATAGGAATGGGTGAAGACTTTATGAATAAGACTTCAAAAGCATAGGCAACAAAAGAAAAAATAACCAAATGGGATTACATTAAACTAAAAAGCTTCTGCACAGCAAAGGAAATAATCAATAGAGTGAAAAGACAATCTACTGAATAGGGGAAAATATTTGCAAAATATGCATCTGACAAGGGATTAATATCAAGAATACACAAGGAACTCAAACAGCTTGACAGTAGGAAAACAAGTAACCTGATTAAAAAATGGGCAAAGGAGCTGAATAGACATTTTTCAAAGGAAGACATGCAAATGTCTTCCAACAGATACATGAAAAAATGCTCAACATCACTAAGCATCAGGGAAATGCAAGTTAAAACCACATTGAGATATCGTCTCACCTAGTTAGACTGACTGTTATAAAAAAGACAGAATAACAAATACTGGTGAGGATGTGGAGAAAGGAAAACTCTTCTATACTGTTGGTGGGACTGTAAATTAGCGTAGCTATTATGGAAAACAGTGGAGGTTTCTCAGACAACTACAGATAGAACTGTTATATGATAGAGCAATCCTAATACTGGCTATACACCCAAAGGAATGGAAATCATCATGTTGAAGGGACACCCGCACTCCCACGTTTATTGCAGCTCTATTTACAGTAGCCAAGAGGTGGAGCCAACCTAAGTGTCCATCAGCGGATGACTGGACAAGGAAAATGTGGTATATATACTCAATAGAATACTACTCAGCCATCAAAAAGAAGGAAATTCTGTCATTTGCTGCAGCTTGGATGAATTTGGAGAAAATTATGTTAAGTGAAATGAGCCAGGCACAGAAAGAGAAATGTCCCATGTCCTTACTCATAAGGGGGACCTAATAAATAAATAAATAAGTAAGTAAAAAAGAAAGAACAATCACAACAATACTTCGAACTTTCAAAAGGAGAGAACAGAACTGTGGTTATTGGAGGTGGGAAAGGGAGAGAGAGAAGGGGGACAGCAAGAAATTGGTGAAGGGTCACAAAGAATGATTACAGTTTGTAATGATGAATATACTAATTATCCTGACTTGATCACCACATATTGAACAGAGGCATTAATATTCAACTCTGTACCCCACAAATATGTATAATCAATTATGTTTTAGTAATAAAAAAACAAACCCTAATCAAAAAAAGTCACAGTTTGTATTCTAGAACCAAAGTGTTTTCACTAAAGAAATATTAATTTCGTTACTTTAGAACGTCCTGATTTTCTTAAAACTTGCTAGGTTTTAAAACTCACTTCAGAAAATATGAAGAAAGGTTACTGTTGCTTTTGAGTAAATTATTCAACTTCTCTTGGCCTCAGTGGCACCTAAATTACAAGATGAGGCTTTTATCTTGAGGATAAGCAGTAAATGACGTCTGAAATAAAGTAGACACTCAGTGGTAATAATCATAATATTGTTGGCTATATGGGACGCCAATTCATATCTTGATGTCTATTTCTTAACCCTCAAATAGTACAAAACATCTCTGAAAAACAGCTTTACAGATTGGGTGAGGGTAGACCATTACCTACTAGTTTAGAGAGTACTCAAGTGGTAGAGTACCCATGAGCTTGGTGGGAGTCCCTGAAATAGGAGACACGGGGCACCAGGACCAGACTTTTCCTGCTTCCTAATTCTGCTTTAGAACAGCTTGCTATGAATTAACTGTGCAGGACTTGGAAAAGGGCATCTTAGCATTTTTGGGAAGAACTAAATCTGAGAATTAGTTGGCTCAGTGCCTCACAGAGGAAGGGCTAAGCCTTCCGGTCCTGGATACTTTTAACTGCTCAGGTGTGTTTTGGAAGTGGTGGATTCAGAGGATCAAGGCAATGAGTGGCAGCTGCTGAGGTGAAGCAAGAAGTAAGCAACTCACTGCCTCCGACATTGGTGCTGAGCCTTGGGTGGTGGGCACCTGGAGGTGTTATTTACTTGCTGTGTTTAGAATCCATTCAGAAAAGCTGAAAATTGGTACTTCTTTTCAGTAATCCTTAATTCTAACCTGCAAGTTTTGTGCTGTAATTTGTCAACTGTGCCTTGAGAGACGTCACAAGCCTTCCTAGAAATAGAGATGGGGCCTGCGTTCCATTGAGCATCATTTAAAAGAAATCAGAGAACCTTTCAGGGATGTGATGCTGTTGATTACTGTCATTATTATTATGACAGGAGACTTTACCATTTATTGAGGGGCAACAAGTGATGTTGCTGATGGGTGATGTTGACAAAGCACAGGATTCCAAATTGTTTCTGCCCAGTGGATGCAGCCTCTCAGTCTTCTTATGTTATATTCCCCCCGACTCCTTAAGTGTATTCTGCTAAACTAGAAACATCGTGACCTGGGTGGAAAATTGATCCAGGAAAGTGTATCTCAAAGGATCTTCATCCCTGTGTTTAAATGATTCTCCTTTTGTCTGGAGCCTATTTATTTATCAATATTTTACTGAGCATTTATTGTGACCTGGGAAGTGAGCTAAGCATTTTTACATCTTTATGGTATTTCTAACCCAACTGTACCCCTGAATTCAATAATATCAGTAACGAAATTGAGTCTTACAGAGGTTATGAAAACTAGCCTGAAGTCTATCTGAATTTAAAGTACACCCTTTTAACTATCTCCTCATTCTTCCTCTCCCTTTTTCCCTGCTTGAGCCTCACTGGCCTTCTCTAGGCTCTCAACTTTGCCAAGCTTCCATCAGCCGCAGGACTCTGCACACCACCCTCCCTTGTACCCTGTTTGCCCTGAGCATTCTTCCTTCCCATCTTCTAGTTAACTCTTGCTTATCCATCAGCTGTCAGCTTAAATGTTGCTTCTTAAGGGAATCGTTTTCTGATTTGTGTCAGATAACTCTATTTTATGCTTGCACAGCACAATAGACCTGGGCACTTATCCCCAGTTGCAATTTTACATTGGTTTGGGTGACTCTTTGAATAATACATGCCTCTGCAACTAACTGAGACGCTCCATGAGAACAGGGATCATGGATATTTATGCCACACATGGTATTCCCAGCACCTTTCACAGTGCCTTGTACATAGTGAGTGCTCAACAAAGATCTGCCAAATAAATGAAAAATGGACACATTCCATCTTTACCCCATGCTGGACCATGAACACCCTTTTTACTTAGGAGAAGGACCATTGATATCCTTAACAATTAATTATATGAGACACAAGATATGATTGGACTATTTGTCAAATACTGGGGCCAAGGAACTATGGAGAAAGACCCAGATGACTTCATTTTCAAGGTTCCATCTAAGGTACTCCAGCTGGAAAACATTTTATATCTTTTATTATTGTTATTATTATTTTTTTGGTAAAAGAGGCTATTTATTTATTCAAAATATTTTAACACTTACTTGTACATATTTGTGGGGTATACTATGTTGTTTCAGTACATGCATATACTGCACAATGATTCACTTGGGGTAGACAGCATAGTTTTGTACCTGTTAGTCCACCACTTCTCCTCCCCACCGCCTTCCTTCCCGTCTCAGCCTTGGTTAACCATTATTCTACTCTCTACTTTTATGAGGACCACTTTTGTTTTAAGATATCATTGTTTTAGTGATATCATTCAGTTTTTGTCTTTTTGTACCTGACCTACTTCACTTCACTTTATTTTATTTCATATTTTATTTTTTAACATTTCATTATAAAACCACATTACCCATCATGCAGCTTCTATATTGTGGCAAGCTTCTTTTTTATATGCCCCCACTATTTCCATCCCAACCCCCGTCATGTTGAAACAGATGTCATTTCATTTCATTCATAGATATTTCAGTCCATCCTCTTTAAACCCTTCTCTCTTATCAACCCATTTCAACTTTGACAGGAAATTTTTCCATCTACTGAAACTACATTTCTAACGATTCAGTGTCTGCCTGTTTCCTCTTGTGTGAAGACAGAGAGTGGCTGGCCACTATTTTTGGTATTGTAATCACTTTCAGTAATTGGAGCTTGTGACTAGTGCTCCCTTCAGTCATTTATTACTAACTCCAAATTTAATAATGTCTTTTATTTAACCAATGGACCATCTCTAGTGAGTGTTCAAATGCATGACTGGAAGAACAAATTTATTTTTGGCAATATGGTTTCCTTGGGCTATGAGCTGTGTCCTGTGTTCTTGGCTTGTGAGTTTGGAAGGGATTCTGTCTTATTCTTTAGAGACCAAGAGTTAGAATTTCATGGGCTTGTTCTTTGAGTCTTGGGGGACAAGAGGAGGGGTATAAGGACTCAATTTCTGTGGTATTAGGGGTGCATCTCAAAGTGAAATGAGGATGGGCTATTTTTTCCCAGTCCAGTAAAATTGGGTAAAATTGGGGGCTGGCCTTGTGGAGAAAATTGAGGGGAAGGGCACGAGATGCTTCTTTTCCCTCCAGTTTAAACTGCAATGATATTGATGGTCCCTATTCATCAATACAGTGGCTGGCACATAGTAAGCATTCTATATTTGCTTGCTCAGTTGCTAGATCGACAGAAAAATCAAGCTGTGCACCCTGTAAGCTTCCATAACAGTGTTCTCACTGGGACATGCTTTAAGGTAAATCCTGGCATTGAGGACAACAGGACAGCAAGGCTCTGGTGACTGCATATTCGGTTTCCAACTCATCCCATCCCATCACATATCATCTCATTCCATGGTTTTTCTTAATGTCTACTCTGTGCAAGGCCCCATGCTAGGATCTGGGGATACCAAGAGGAATGAGCCAGAATTCTTGGTCTAGAGGATCTCATGGTCTAAAGGGAGTGTGGAAGATTAAAAATGTTCACAAGTTCTTTTCTACTTCTCAAAATGAGAGGCAGAGTTTAAATCCCCTCCATTTGAATCTGGGCTAGCATTGGTTATTTGATTGACCAATGGAATGCAGCAGAAGTGACATTTGGCCTTCTGAAGCTAAGTCAGAAGAAGCCTCACAACTTCTGCCCAGTTCTCTTGGAATGCTTGGTCTGCGGGAGGCCAGCTGCCATGTGAGAAGTCCAAGTATCTTATGACTGTCATGCTGGAAAGGCCGTATGTAGGCATTGTGGTCAACAGTCCGAAGTGAGCTCAGTCCTCCAGCCATCTCTGCCAAGGTGTCAGACATGTGAGTGAAACCACCATAGACTCTTCAGACCAGTGCATCTGCCAGCCAAGTGCCACACAGAGACGTCAGTTGACAGCATGGAAAGCAGAAGAATCTCCTAGCCAAGCCCTGCCCAAATTCCCTACCATAAAATCAAGAGATGCAATAAAAAGGCTGATGCTTTAAGCCATTAAGTTTTGGGGTAGTTTGTTACCTTATAACAGATGACCAGAACAGGGAAGTAAGAAAGTAACTAGGGTCTAGTAAGAATTCTAATAAAAAATATGTATAAAGTGTTGTCAGAAAACAAATGTAGAGGAAATAATTCTGTTCTCGGAGAGGCGAAGCCACCGCATTGCACTATTTGAGGGAGTACCAGATGTGTCGAGTCTTTGTGAGCAGCGCCCGCTGTAGTTGTGCAGTGACCAATGGGTACAGACATTATGTGGCAACTGTGGGTAATAGGAAGGCAGGTGAGCTGGGAAAACTAGGCAGGGGACTGGAGCTGGGCACTGAAGTATGCTACGAAGAGGGAGAAGTGGTACTCAAGCAGTGGCACAGATGTGAGCAAAGCCTGGAAAGCATAGGTGCCTGTGACACTCTTGGGCATAGTAACTGCTCCTGTGCAGTCGGTGCATTCTCTGCTGGGCTGGGGGAGTGGTTAGAGCTGAGCCTCCTAAGGCAGAGCAATGTGAAGGGTGTTATCTTCATACCACAAAGAGGAATAAGGAGGAGGAAGGCAATAGCAAGACACAGAAGATTTCAAAGCACAAAATTTGACAAATTCAAAACAGTATGTGAGAAAATTGCACTTCAAAACCCTCTAGACTGAAAGACACTGCTTGTTCTTCCAGCTGCCTGCCTCTCCCTGAGAGCTTGGCAGATCCATTTTTTATAGGAAAGTCTTAAACAACAGGGGATTACTCAATGATTCATTTAAAAGGATCATTAAAGGAAAGTCGAGGCACACTGCATTTTGCTTTCTATAATTGCTCATTCATTATTACTGTGGGTGAGATAACGGCTTTGTGTTATTTTTCTAAATAGTGTAAAATATTTATTGGTAAATACAGCAGTTCATAAATTAATGCCAGTTGAGATTTTGTTGGGCATTTTTTTTTCCTCTCCACTGACAGCCATAATTTTCACTTAAAGAAAAAACGATATTGTGTGATCCATTCTGGCTCAGATCTGAGTGAGGACATTATGAGCAATGACACTGTCTCAGTTTCTGTGGGATGGCAGGATTCTCTTGGTGGGCTGGCCCTGTGGTTTGTTTGGGACATTAACTTCTTTCCTATTTACTAAAACCATAGTGCTTGGGAAGAGGGAATGTGGAGGTGTAAAGTTTTCTTCTTTTTTTCTGTCACATCTGAATTCAGTAACAAACTACCCATCTAAAAGTGGCTTTTATAAGTGAGAATATGAACTATTTCACTTCTCTGAAAGTCTGCAGGTAGGTGGTTCCATAGTGTTGATTTGGTGGCTTAACAATGTCAACTCAGACCCATGATCATGTTTTCAAACAACAATGTACAAAAACAGGAAGGTTTTGTTTTTGTTCTTA
Source organism: Cynocephalus volans (assembly GCF_027409185.1). Taxonomy (NCBI): domain Eukaryota; kingdom Metazoa; phylum Chordata; class Mammalia; order Dermoptera; family Cynocephalidae; genus Cynocephalus; species Cynocephalus volans. Next base: position 52,871,020 of record NC_084462.1, read on the forward strand.
TTTTTATTTTAAATCCTGGAGAAAAATCTTACCAGCAGACTTCCACTCAAGTTTTCTTTTCCAGATCTGGGCTCATAACCACCTCTAAACCAATCACATTAAAGAGAGAAAGGCTTAGAGGAGATGGCCTATGGCCCATTGCCTGGATAGGGGAGAGGGACCCACATCCTCTATCAGCACATGACTGCCCCTTATTTGAAACAAATGTGGTTTTCTTGGAGGCCACTACAGAGGAGTGGGTGATGTGTGAGCAGCCTACAGCCACAGGCCAAACCACTTTAGGGATGGTGATTTAATGCATGCCATGTGATGGAGTTTGGATGTGTTGTCCCCTCCAAAACTCATGTGGAAATTTGATCTCCAATGTGGCAGTGTTGGAAACTGATTGAGTCATGGGGGAGGATCCCTCATGAATGGATTAATGCTCTCCCTGGTGCAGGGGGGATTGATGAGTGAGTTCTCACTCTATTAGTTCCCGCGAGAGCTTATTGCTTATAGGACCCTGGCACCTCTTGCTTCCTCTCGCCATGTGGTCTGCTTGTACCTGCTGGCTGCCTGCTGCTTTCTGCCATGAGTAGAAGCAGCTGGAAGCCCATGTCAGATGCAGCTGTCCCAGAATCGTAAGCCAAATAAACCTCTCTTCTTTATAAATTACCCAGTCTCAGGTACTTCTGTTATAGCAACACAAAATGGACTAAAACACCGTATGCCCAGTCCAACATCCCGGCTGGCAGGCACAGCAGAAGCGTGTAAGACAATGCTGTTCTCAGAGAGTCTTAGTGGGCATTGTAGTAAGGCAGGCAATTCCTTAGCTTGAGAAATTAATTCAGTAAAATATGTGGATTATCTATTATATTTTAGGAGATGGGAATACAGATGTATAAGACCTGGTTCTTGCCCACCAGGAACTCACAATCTCTTCCACCACCTGCCTCATTCAATCTGATCATACTGGGTGCAGATCCATTCCCCAACATCACTATACTCTGTCTTGCTTTCCTCTGAGCACACGGCTACAGCAATGGCTGGCACCTTTCCCCCCTTTTCTGCTTGGTTTCTCAGATCTGTCACTCATGCACATGGTGGGGTTAATCCCTGGATTCTCCCAGCATTGATGTTTACCTCTGTTACAGCCCTTACCATCCCAGTCTTACATGTCTGCCAGCGGCTCACCCCAGCCAGGCCTGGAGCCCCAGGAGGCAGATTGTGTTTTGATCAATTTGTATCCTCACTGCCTAACGCAGTGACTGAAACATAGATGATTTCCAATGAATGTTTGTGGGATGAATACATGAATAATTGAATGAAAGAAAATTAAATCTGGATCTTTTATTCCCCTTCAATCGGTTTCCACCTTATTAGTTTTTCTCTTTCCCTTGTCTCTTTCCTCTTTTCCTCATCTCTCCATTTCCTCTCATTTTCATGTTCCTTGATCATTGTTCACAATTAACTAATGATTCCAGCATTTAAAAAGTTACACAACATTTGCACATCTTGCGAAAGGCATTTTTTCCTCTCCTCCTTCACAGAAAGTTGGGACGTGCTGGAGGTTGATCCAGAAATGCCAGTGTTGATTAGGGAAACCATTCCAGGGACTTTGTTTTCTTCTGTGAGTCATCTTTGGGTTCACTTTCAAAGGGCCGGTGTCCTGTAAACTCCCCAGAATGATGAATCAGTTGCTGGGCTGCTCTTTGGTTCCTATTTTCAGCTTTTGGTAGACTAGGAGGCACCAAAGGCCTGGGAGGCACCTACATCGTGTGCATGTGTATATGGCGTGGACTTGGGGATTTGCAGAACGGCACCTCCTGTTAACATTCAGGCAGCTGTGATGAGAGGCATTTCCAAAGCATATGCTGAGATTGCCCTTGTTAGGCCCAAGCTCCTGGTAGAGAAAATGTCATAATAAATCCAAGTCTATTTTCTGGGTAAGTGTAGATATCAAGAGTATAGGCATCTCCAGAGGTCTCATCCCACCCAGAATAGGAGTCAGAGTTACATTTTGATATTTTGTTCATCATGATTTTTTTTTTGCATTAATCTTGATTTATAAAAGTACAGCATTAAGATATTATTCATCTTGATGGCTGCAGTTTTTGGATGCCCCCTTAAATTTTATGCTGAGGCAAGTGGCTTGGGCTGAAGTTTTGGAATATGACTTCCTGGAGAGTCTTAAGCAGAAACCCTGTTCTGTCCTGGGAGGTAGTGTTGGACTTCCTGGCTCCCTTAGAGTTCTTCTTGATTAAGTTTGGTTCCATTCAACAAATATTTATTGTAAACCTTCTCTGGAACACCTTTTGTGTCAGGTGCAGGAAACAGATACACATGAAACTTGGTTCCTTCTTTAAAGATTTTAATATCTAGTGGGTGTGGAGTGGGAAGCAAGATTGTACTCTGGGGCCAACACCATGCAGTAAGTATGCTGTCAGAGCTGAGCCTAGAGTGATGTGGAGACAGAAGGGACACTATACCCCACTGTGGGTTGGTGGGGGGAGGGGTCTCTTGAAGGGTGAGCTGGCATTACACAGGCTGAGAGATCAGGAAAAGTGCTTCAGGAAGAGAGAATAGTATGATCAAAGCTACAGAGGCAACAAACAGCATGGTTTGAGCAGGAAACTACAAGTGATTTCATGTTGCTGAAGCTCATATTCTGGGTAGGGGTGTTGTAATGAATAATGAAACTGGAGACATAAGCAGGACAAGATCAAGAAGGGCTTTGGAAATCCTATTAATGAGCCATGACTTTATCCTCTATGTATGGGGAGTTACTGAGGTCTTTGAAGAAGAAGAGGAGCATGAGACTTACTAATGGGAAGATTAAGGCTTTGCTTTAAATAATATACCAAAAAAAAAAAAAAAATCTTACAGTGCAAAGACCACAGGCCTGATTTTTGGAAACCTCGACTGGGTTATACTTCTGGCTTTGCTCTATGGATTACCTCAGGGGATTCAGCAAGTCCTCCCTGTCTCTGAACTCAGGCTTCTCTTCTCTATAACAAAGGGTAGAGAGTCAAGCATTGCAAGGATTCCCTAGAGCATTGCCATAATATGATTTAGTACCACTCTGGGTTTCTCTTGAGAAAAATAAAAATTCATGCTTGTCAGTCAGGGAAGTCTTTTCATCAGAACATTTTAGTGGATTTCTGTTTCTTTCCTCTGCCCTGCATTTAAAAATAATCCAAGTCTACTGAAATAATCTGTGTTACCCTGGCCCCTAAAGCTGCCTTTCCCTTGCTTGTTCTTTGTGTAAATTATCAATGCTTATTCTTCTGTCCATCTTGCTGAAGTTACTGCAAGACAGATCTCCAAAGAGGGGTCCTAAAGACTAAATATGGACGCACAGCCCTAGGGCCCTTGCTGATTGAGCCCTCTTGTCTATCCTTTTGTGTCAGGAAGTCTTTCCCATGAAAGGAAGCTCATCCCTGTCATTTCCATGCACCCCTAATCAAGCCTTCCTCTTATGTTCCTTCTTAAAGATGGCTGCCTGTGTTCTCATTGCAGAGCTCCTTGGACAGGGAGTCCATCCTTACCATCCTCCAGGTCCTTGGAGACATGCTTTCTGTTGGTGAGTATGCTATATCCTCATCTCCTCACATGGCAGTCGTGGAGTCTGCCATCTGTGGTCTCTCCCAGGAGGCTGTGTGGCCTGGAGGTTAGCTCTAGTTTCCTATGAGAGACAGAAACACCTGCCATTTTGTTTCCTTGAAGTTAATAAGACCTAAAATAAACTGGGCTGATTGTGCTTGGGCTCTTCAGTCTTAACACCCACCCTATAGTGACCCAAACTTAGGAGGAAATTAAACTCTGGGGTGGTTATTCTATGGCTTCTCATCTATGAGGTCCAGTACCTCCAGTCGGCTGTGTCCACCTCTGAGCTCTCCTCAGGGAGAACTACCCTTCTCTCTCGAGCCCCCTCCACTGTAGCCCATTTAGAGAGCCGGGTATTGGCAGCACTCTTACACATGTCAAGTAGAGGCTGGAATATGAGGCAGGAGCAGGACTTGGAAGTGTAGTAAGCATCAAGTTTGCAGAGACAAGATGACAGAGTTGACTACTGTGGAATCAACTGAGATAACTGGAGCATGCCTCTAATTAGCTCAAGGTCCTGATGAGGTTCTTGAATATTCAACATCACTCAATTTTCATTTCTATGTATGCTGACCACCACATTACATTAGAAATAAATACAAACATCAAGCAGGCAATACCAAAAATGAATGACATTCCAAAGCCATAAAGCCTCAAGGTAACAGTTTCAGGAGGAAGAGTCCTATCATATGGGGATATTTTCATAGGCTGTGCTGCCTTCCACTGGCAGGGTGACTCCCCTGCAATTTTTTGAGTGAGTTCCCCTCTGTTGGTGAAGCCACTTCTCTTCTGGGATAGTGCTGTCTTCAGTTTGTCCAGAGGTGTCTGAAACTTTTGGAATGAAACCTTGGAGTTCTCCCTCTGAAGATACAGGTAGGGATTACTGTTCCTTTTGTGGAGGAGGACACATTTCATTTGGATAAAAAATAAGATGGTCTTCTTTGATAAAGTCCTACCTTGTTGGCCACCTTGGTTAGGTCAACCGTGCCTAACACGTAGAGAATCACCTAGGGCCCTTACCAAGCTGAAATGTAGCACTGCAAGGTGGGCAAGGTCCCTGTCCAGAACTATTCTTAGGTATAAAGACCAATACTTCATTCTAGCCCCAGACTATTCAGAATTCCCTAGACAGGATGATTGGACACTTGTTTCTCAAGGAATTACTCTAGTGGTTTCTATATTTTCTTCCCCAAAGTTACTGAAGGCCAGCATCAGAAAATCATTACATCATCAATAAAATCACTCCAGATAAGCTATCATCCCAATCTCTGTTACAGATGATTCAAACCTATAGTAGAGGAATGGTGATATTCCCTCTTCTATTAAGTATGTGATTGTACGTAAGACTGTATGCCTTTTTATATCTATGTACACACACACACACATAAGCTGAAGGTTTAATAGGTTCTCAGGGAAGGAGATTCTAGGTTCCATTTATTATAGCTGCTGCAGGTGAATACACGTCAGTTCTGAAATACTCTGTGATTTCCCCATTTCACACCCCCCTACCCTTACCTGATAAAACAACTTTAACACAGGTCGCTTCTAGAAATATATAACTTTGGTGTCTGGGGTTAGATGAACCAACACTTTCTCTGTCTCTAGCTGTTAGGTCTGCTTTCTGCTCCAAGGAAAATGAGGATTATTATTTGTGGCTCATCATTCCTCTGGTTTCCCCCCAGGCACAGACCGGAGGATTCACTACATGATCAGCAAGGGCGGCAGTGAAGCCCTTCTGCAGACCCTGGTGGACACTGCGAGGACAGCTTCTCCAGACTATGACATCCTCCTGCCTCTCTTTCGGCTGCTGGCCAAAGTTGGCCTAAGAGGTACCCACACTCCAACACCCACAGATGACTGAAAGACACTTCTGGGGTTGTTATCATGAGAACAACTGGGGAAGCTCATATGAGGAAGTACAGGGAGGTCCTGGACACCTTGGTGGTGATGGCAGGACCAGTCCCATAAGAGAGGTAATTTTGTTGACCTAGACATCAGCTAATCCGCATATGGTGCTTAGGACACAGGCCAAAGCTGGCACAGGATACATTGGCCATGGGGCATATGGGGGAAAGATGAGAGATACTCTAATGCAGTTTTTAATCATTTAAAAAATAAATGCAATATTTTTACAAATTACCTGTAAAATGGACATGAAAAGTCCATTCATTACATGTGTTTTAGTTTCCTAGAGCTGCCATAACAAATTACTACAAACTGGGTGGCTTAACACAATAGAACTTTGTTGTCTCATAGTTCTGGGGGCCGGAAGTCCAAAATCAAGATGTTGGCAAGGTTGATTTCTTCTGGAGGCTGTGAGAGAGAATCTGCTCCATGCCTTTCTCCTAACTTCTGGCGGTTGCCAACAATCCTTGGTGTTTCTTGGCTTGTAGATGCATCGCTCTGATCTCTATTTCCATCTTCATGTAGCATTCTCTGTGTCACTCTGTGTGTCCTCTCCTCTTTGCATAAGGACATCAGTTGTTGGATTTAGGGCTCTTCTAATCTGTATGACCTCATCTTAACTAACCAAACCTACAAAGACCCTATTTCAAAATAAGACAATATTCTGAGGTTCTGGGTGGGCATGAGTTTTTTGGGGAGAACCATTCAACCCACTACAATAAGTCACATAGAAGTGGAGCTTCCCTAGTTGAAGGGAAGATGGGGTTATAGAGTTTTTTCCACTTATGTTCCATAGTCATTTCTCTTTCCCCATGGAGAACTCTGGAACACCTTTGTAAAATCTTAGAACTTGTTGGAGCATAATTTAAAAACATAGGGCTTAGGACTCATGAGGTCATTGCAGACTAGTCATAACAGTTGAACTCTAATTGTGTGCTGAGGCTTATATATGTCACAACTGAGAAGCTTGGGTCCTCTGAAAAGTGGACCTTGGATGTCCAGTTCTAGCAGCAGTAGCCAAGGGCCCAGGATCTCTGGGCGACTCTTTCCTTTCAATGTTTTTTTTTAATTGTTTTATTTTATTTTATTTTTTTTTAAATTTTATTATGTCGATATACATTGTAGCTGATTATTGCTCCCCATCACCAAAACCTCCCTCCCTTCTCCGTCCCCCCCACCCCCCAACAATGTCCTTTCTGTTTGCTTGTTGTATCAACTTCAAATAATTGTGGTTGTTATATCTTCTTCCCCCCCCCCGTTTGTGTGTGTGTGTGTGTATGTGTGTGTGTGAATTTATATATTAATTTTTAGCTCCCTCCAATAAGTGAGAACATGTGGTATTTCTCTTTCTGTGCCTGACTTGTTTCACTTAATATAATTCTCTCAAGGTCCATCCATGTTGTTGCAAATGGCAGTATTTCATTCGTTTTTATAGCTGAGTAGTATTCCATTGTGTAGATGTACCACATTTTCCGTATCCACTCATCTGATGATGGGCATTTGGGCTGGTTCCAACTCTTGGCTATTGTAAAGAGTGCTGCGATGAACATTGGGGAACAGGTATACCTTCGACTTGATGATTTCCATTCCTCTGGGTATATTCCCAACAGTGGGATGGCTGGGTCGTATGGTAGATCTATTTGCAATTGTTTAAGGAACCTCCATACCATTTTCCATAGAGGCTGCACCATTTTGCAGTCCCACCAACAATATATGAGAGTTCCTTTTTCTCCGCAGCCTCGCCAGCATTTATCGTTCATAGTCTTTTGGATTTTAGCCATCCTAACTGGGGTTAGATGGTATCTCAATGTGGTTTTGATTTGCATTTCCCGGATGCTGAGTGATGTTGAGCATTTTTTCATATGTCTGTTGGCCATTTGGATATCTTCCTTAGAGAAATGCCTACTTAGCTCTTTTGCCCATTTTTTAATTGGGTTGCTTGTTTTCTTCTTGTACAGTTGTTTGAGTTCCTTATATATTCTGGATATTAATCCTTTGTCAGATGTATATTTTGCAAATATTTTCTCCCACTCTGTTGGTTGTCTTTTAACTCTTTTAATTGTTTCTTTTGCTGTGCAGAAGCTTTTTAGTTTGATATAATCCCATTTGTTTATTTTTCCTTTGGTTGCCCGTGCTTTTGGGGTCGTATTCATGAAGTCTCTGCCCAGTCCTATTTCCTGAAGTGTTTGTCCTATGTTTTCTTTAAGAAGTTTTATTGTCTCAGGGTGTATATTTAAATCCTTAATCCATTTTGAGTTGATTTTAGTATACGGTGAGAGGTATGGATCTAGTTTCATTCTCCTGCATATCGATATCCAGTTATCCCAGCACCACTTGCTGAAGAGGCAGTCCCTTCCCCAGTGAATAGGCTTGGTGCCTTTGTCAAAGATCAGATGGCAGTAAGTGTGTGGGTTGATTTCTGGATTCTCTATTCTATTCCATTGGTCAGTGTGTCTGTTTTTATGCCAGTACCATACTGTTTTGGTTATTATAGCTTTGTAGTATAGCTTAAAGTCAGGTAGTGTTATGCCTCCAGCTTTATTTTTTTTGCTGAGCATTGCTTTGGCTATTCGTGGTCTTTTATTGTTCCATATAAATGTCTGAATAGTTTTTTCCATTTCTGAGAAAAATGTCTTTGGAATTTTGATGGGGATTGCATTGAATTTGTATATCACTTTGGGTAATATGGACATTTTCACTATGTTGATTCTTCCAATCCAAGAGCATGGAATATCTTTCCATCTTCTTGTATCCTCTCTAATTTCTCTCAGCAGTGGTTTGTAGTTCTCATTATAGAGATTTTTCACCTCCTTGGTTAACTCAATTCCTAAGTATTTTATTTTTTTGGTGGCTATTGTAAATGGGCAGGCTTTCTTGATTTCTCGTTCTGCATGTTCACTATTGGAGAAAAGAAATGCTACTGATTTTTGTGTGTTGATTTTGTATCCTGCTACTGTGCTGAAATCATTTATCAATTCCAACAGTTTTTTTGTAGAGGTTTTAGGCTGTTCGATATATAGGATCATGTCATCTGCAAACAGGGACAGTTTGACTTCATCCTTTCCAATCTGGATGCCCTTTATTTCCTTCTCTTCTCTGATTGCTCTGGCTAGTACTTCCAACACTATGTTGAATAGGAGTGGTGAGAGTGGGCATCCTTGTCTAGTGCCTGTTCTTAAAGGAAAAGCTTTCAGCTTTTCCCCATTCAGGATGATATTGGCAGTGGGTTTGGCATATATGGCTTTAATTATGTTGAGATACTTTCCCTCTATACCTAACTTATAGAGGGTCTTTGTCATGAATGAGTGCTGAACTTTATCAAATGCTTTTTCAGCATCCATAGAGATGATCATATGGTCCTTGTGTTTGAGTTTATTAATATGGTGTATCACATTTATTGATTTGCGTATGTTGAACCAACCTTGCATCCCTGGGATGAATCCCACTTGATCGTGATGAATAATTTTTCGTATGTGTTGCTGTATTCTGTTTGCTAGTATTTTAGTGAGGATTTTTGCATCTATATTCATCAAGGATATCGGCCTGTAGTTTTCTTTTTTGGTTATATCTTTACCTGGTTTTGGTATCAGGATGATGTTTGCTTCATAGAATGAGTTTGGGAGATTTGCGTCCGTTTCAATCTTTTGGAATAGTTTGTAAAGAATCGGTGTCAATTCCTGTTTGAATGTTTGGTAAAATTCTGCTGTGAATCCATCTGGTCCTGGGCTTTTCTTTGTTGGGAGCCTTCTGATAACAGCTTCAATCTCCTTTATTGTTATTGGTCTGTTCAAATTTTCTACGTCTTCACGGTTCAGTTTTGGGAGCTTGTGTGTGTCCAGAAATTTATCCATTTCCTCCAGATTTTCAAATTTGTTGGCGTATAGTTGTTTATAGTAGTCTCGAATAATTCCTTGTATTTCAGATGAATCAGTTGTAATATCGCCTTTTTCATTTCTAATTTTTGTTATTTGAGTCTTCTCTCTTCTTTTTTTTGTTAGCCATGCTAATGGTTTGTCAATGTTATTTATCTTTTCAAAAAACCAACTTTTTGATTCATTGATCTTTTGAATTGTTTTTTGGTTTTCAATTTCATTCAGTTCTGCTCTGATCTTAATGATTTCTTTCCGTCTGCTAACTTTAGGTTTGGATTGTTCTTGTTTTTCTAGTTCTTTAAGGTGAAGTGTTAGGTTGTTCACTTGCCATCTTTCCATTCTTCTGAAGTGAGTGTTTAATGCAATAAATTTTCCCCTCAATACTGCTTTTGCAGTATCCCACAGGTTTTGGTATGATGTATCATTGTTTTCATTAGTTTCAATAAATTTTTTGATTTCCTGCTTGATTTCTTCTTGGACCCATATGTCATTAAGTAGAATGCTGTTTAATTTCCATGTGTTTGTATAGTTTCCAGAGTTTCGTTTGTTATTAATTTCTAGGTTTAATCCATTGTGGTCTGAGAAGATACATGGGATAATTGCAATTTTTTTGAATTTATTGAGACTTGATTTGTGACCTAATATGTGATCTATCCTGGAGAATGATCCATGTGCTGATGAGAAGAATGAATATTCTGAGGTTGTTGGGTGGAATGTTCTGTAGATATCTGCCAATTCCAATTGGTCTAGAGTCTTGTTTAGATCTTGTGTTTCTCTACTGATTCTTTGCCTAGATGATCTGTCTAATATTGACAGTGGGGTGTTCAGGTCCCCTGCTATTATGGTATTAGTGTCTATTTCCTTCTTTAGGTCTAATAGAGTTTGTTTTATAAATCTGGCTGCTCCAACATTGGGTGCATACATATTTATGATTGTTATGTCTTCTTGATGGATCAGACCTTTTATCATTAAGTAGTGTCCCTCATTGTCTCTTTTTATGGTTTTTAGTTTAAAGTCTATTTTGTCAGATATAAGAATAGCTACTCCAGCTCGTTTTTCTTTTCTGTTTGCATGGTAAATCTTTTTCCATCCTTTCACTCTTAGTCTGTGTGAATCTTTATGGGTGAGGTGGGTCTCTTGTAGACAGCATATAGTTGGGTCCTGCTTTTTGATCCAGTCAGCCAGTCTGTGTCTTTTAATTGGGGAATTTAAGCCTTTTACATTAAGAGTTGTTATTGAAAGGTGTTGATTTATTCCTAGCATTTTATTGGTTGTTTGGTTGTCTTAGGTGTCTTTTGTTCCTTGCTTTCTGATTTACTGTTTGTTTTCTGTGTTTGTTGGTTCCTTAGGTTGTAGATAGTGTTTTTCTTAGCTTGTTTTCTCTTCATGAATGCCATTTTTATTATACTAGCGGGTTTAGATTTTTCTTAGGTTTTTATGGCAGTGGTAGTTATTTTTCAGGAACCAAACCCAGTACTCCCTTGAGGATTTCTTGTAAGGGTGGTCTTGTGGTAGTGAACTCCCGCAGTTTTTGTTTGTCTGAGAAATATACTATTTGCCCCTCATTTCGGAAGGATAGCCTTGCAGGGTAGAGTATTCTTGGCTGGCAATCTTTGATTTTTAGTATTTTGAAAATATCATCCCATTCCTTTTTAGCTTTTAGGGTTTGTGATGAAAAGTCTGATGTTAACCTGATTGGGGCTCCCTTATAGGTGATTTGACGCTTCTCTCTTGCAGCTTTTAAGATTCTCTCTTTATCTCTGAGTTTTGCCAATTTGACTATGACATGTCTTGGAGAAGGTCTTTTTGGGTTGAATACGTTTGGAGATCGTTGAGCTTCCTGGATCTGAAGATCTGTGATTTTTCCTATACCTGGGAAGTTTTCTGCCACTATTTTGTTGAATATGTTTTCAATGGAATCTCCATTTTCCTCCCCTTCTGGAATACCCATGACTCGGATATTTGATCGCTTATGGTTGTCTGATATCTCTCTCAGATTTTCTTCAATGTCCTTGATTCTTTTTTCTTTCTTTTTGTCTGCTTGTGTTATTTCAAACAGCCCATCTTCAAGTTCAGAGGTTCTCTCTTCAACTTCGACAAGCCTGCTGGTTAAACTCTCCGTTGTGTTTTTTATTTCGCTGAATAACTTCTTCAGTTCAGCAAGTTCTGCTACATTTTTTTTCAGGACATTGATTTCCTTGTACATTTCCTCTTTCAGATCCTGTATACTTTTCCTCATTTCATCATGATATCTAGCTGAGTTTTCTTGTATCTCATTCAGTTTCCTTAGAATTATCACTCGAAATTCCTTGTCAGTCATTTCAAGGGCTTCTTGTTCTATAGGATCTATAGTTTGAGATTTATTAACTTTTGGTGGTGTACTTTCTTGATTTTTTGTATTTCTGGTATCTTTTTTTTGGTGTTTATTCATTGTGGCCGGGGGTTTCACAGTTCACCGGTTTGAGACTAATGACTAACTAGGATGTTGCTGTGGTTGCCAATTTCGTATGGCTCCCTCCGTGACTGCTCAGTTGGCCTCTAGTGCCTTGTGTGTGTGGTTGCCTCGGGTCTTGGGCTTCTCCAGGGAGCCACCTTTCTGGTCAGCTTGGACTCTGCTGGGCTGGTGGATCACGTACCACAGGGTGTGTGATCTCTGTTGAGCTTTCACTTCCTGTGCAGGACTTCTCCCTGTTCCGTGTGCTCTGGCCCAGGCTGTTAGATTGTGCAGTGGCGACCCCACCGGGTGTGTGGTTTCTGTCGAGTCTCCGCCTCCCTGGCCGCAGGTCTCCCCACTCTGTGCGCACTGTGCTGGGCTGGGGCGTGTCTTCTGCAACCCTCGTCTATCAGCTGGGCCTTCAAGACCCTGCTCGGCACCGCCTCGCCCAGGAAGTCTACCAGGTTTCTGCTGGGCACAGACGACCGGTCTCTCTGGGTGCCTTTGTAGCACTATGTAGATCTTTCTCGGGTCTTGTTCACCTTTGTATCCCCCCAGTATAAACCGAGTCTAGCGCCCACCTGCAGCCTGGTCTCCAGCAGGTTCAAGCGGACCTGGGAACTCTCCTACCACACTATTCCCAACCAGAAATTCGTTAGGCTTTTTTCCAAACTGGTGGTCGCAGAGATGGTATCTGCCTCCCAGTAACAGGAAGTTTACCGGGGCCGGAGTCCAGGGTGTGGTGGAGTGACAGTCGGCCCGCCCGTACTTCCTAGCCCTCCCAACACTGGTCAGGACGCCCCACACCCCCAGCCCCGCCAGAGAACCGCGGAGGGAGTGGGAGAGGAGGCCGGCCCGCAGGGTCCGGAAAGCCCTGCGCCAGGCCAAGCAAATGGGCTCAGTGATGGCCGAGCAGGGCGGAGCTGCCCGCACCTGGGAAAATGGAGGCAGCACCGGGGCAGTGAGTGGCCTGGTGGTGCAGGCGGGAGCCGCGTGGGCATCCACCCCCCGAACAGAGCTGTGCCAGGGATCACTCACAGTGCTGTGCCAGGTCGGGCGCTCGCTCTGTCTCTGGTTTGTTGCCTTCCGTGTTCTCGGCGCTGCCGCCTCGGGCTGTTCAGTCGCGGCGCCGCTCGAGCGCTCCCAGGAATCTTCTTTAATGCCGGCCTGAAACCTCGAATCCTGAATAGGGCAGCTGGCCGCCTTCAGTGCGGCCCCAGCCTCCGGGATCCTGGCTGCATCCACAGCAGCCCTGGCGCCGTGTTCCCTGTTTCAAGACTTGCTTTTGCAGTTAAGAATCAGTTCTTTTCCTGCTCCACACTTCAAAGCTGTTGCCTGTAAATAAGGCAGCCTCTCCTGCCGGGGGCAAAGTGGCGTTGAGCCCCCATGACCGGCCAGCAGCAGCAGTCCTCCCTTAAGAGATGGCCAGAGGAAGGTCCACAAGTTTCCCGACTGGCTGAGGCCCAGTGGCCACCTTTTCCACCTCAGCTACTCTGCGCCAGCCGCAGCCGCCGCAATCTTGAAACCTCCTTTCAATGTTTTAATCTCACTTTAAGTCCATTCAACATTCCATAGGTAGTGATGGAGAAGCAGGCATCAGCCAGCACTTGTGTGAGCATGCCCCGACAAAACCAAAAAAATTCTTTCAGTGAATATTCAGCAGCTATTTACTGCATGTCCCTTAGGGCCAGGTGCTGTTCTAGGCACTAAGAACACCATAGTGACCAATGTTGTTAAGGGACCTGCTCTCATGAAGCTTATGTTCAATTGGGGAAGGCCAGCAAGTCAACAGGTAATTAACGGGATGGTAATATACTATGATGAATGCTGCAGGGAAAGAGAGTGATACTGCTCTATGATGGCATGGTCAGGGAGAGGTGACATTTGAGCTGAAACCTGAAGGATGAGAAGAAGACATCAAAGCAAAGAGTGGGCCAAGTGACCTCCAGGAAAAGACTGAAGAGACCTGATATATACCCCAGTCATAAACAGTATAAGCCGGGAAGTCGGTTCTGGGTTTCATGCCTGGCTGTGATGCTTATTGGCTATATGACCTTGGGCAAGTTACTTAAACTTCCTGAACCATTGCACCTTTATGTATAAAATGGAGGTATCAGTACTTAATTCTAGGGTTGCTTTGAGTATTAAACATGGCATTGTAAGTCACGTGCTTAACATGTGGGGCTAGGGGCCTGACAAACAAGAGCCATGTAGATTTCATAGGAGAAAGAGAGATGAGAGATACACCAGGCAGTGATTTCCAAATTATTGACCTTATTACTATTGTAATAAGTATATCAACACAGTTTCTGCCACCACGAGGTTCTGGTCTTGACTTTGACATTCACGTTGCAATGGGCTGACCTAAACAGAACAGAAATGAGGTTGGCTGCTCATGAAAGAGTGGGATAGATTTCTCCTTTCTGATGAAGGGAATGGGTCTTGTAGGCTTAGTCACAGTCTCATTGCTGATGTCCTTGGTTCAGAGGTAAATATTGGTGAAATAAGTTTAGTATGTTGTCTCTGGTTTAATCTTTTCCAGCTGCAATGAATCTAATAGTGTTGTATGCCTGCGAAAACAAACATGATGATTTAGGCATCCCACTTTGAAAAGGACACAGACAAATGTGACACGTAGTGTAGTCACTTGGTATTATAGTGGGAACAAGGAACACAGAATAAAAGGTGCATTTACTTTGTTTTTATGCTTATTTTCTAATTATTAAAATAATAATGACTTACCTGCAACACTAGATGTCAGGTTATTTACAGTGATAATTTAGGGGAAAATTTTATTTTTAAAAATATGTTTTGAATTTTCATCATGAAAATTTCCTGTCATATAGAAAGGTGATCTCTTATATACCTAAAACTTAAATCTAACCATTGTTAACATTTTGCCATATTTCCTTCTTCTATTTATTTTCATTTGAAACATTTTAGGGAAAATTACAGATAGCATTTTTCTCCTAAATACTTTTGAGCGCATTTCTTTAAAAAAGAGACTTTTCCTACATAACCACAATACTGTTATTACAACTCTAATAAAATTAGCAATACGTGCATAATTTATACTCATTCCAATGTCTCCAAATGTTCCAAGCTGTCTTTTACAGACATATTCAAAGCAGGATCCAATCAAAGTCCGCACTTTGCATTTGAATGTCATGTTACTTAAGTATTCTTAATTCTAGAATTGTCTTAAAGGAAGAAATTTATACCCAACTGAACTGTATATAGTTCACGTATGGGAACAACCAGAAGCATCTTTAGACACAGGGACTTGAGAGTCAGACAGCTTACAAACCCTCATGTAAATATGTGTACCCTGAGATAGTTCTTCTGATTCATTTGGCTGCAGTGGGGACATATTTATCAGCATTTTTTACTAGGTCTGAAAAGTGTCTTTAGCAGTGATCATCCTCCTCTCTCCATCATCTTCCCTTTCCTCTATCCACACATCGTACAATCTTCAGGGTCAATGTGAAATGCAACTAAGATGGCTTGATTTGTGTTCTTAGATAAAAAGTTTGGACAGAAGGCACTGGAATTGGAAGCACTTGATGTGACACTGATTCTGGCCAGGAAAAACCTGTCCCATAGCCAGAACCTGCTCCACTGTCTCTGGGCTCTACGTGTGTTTGCCTCCAGTGGTAAGTGACTCTGTGTGGCTCTCTGGGATGGGACACCTGGAAGCCTCCACATGGGATGCCTAAAAACCATGTGGGAGTCTGGTTGGAAGGAGAGTGTGGGTAGGGGATATATATGGTCCTGACCAGATAAAGGAGCTTAACAGTCCAGAGGTGGTGGGGGTGAGAAGTTATTTATCTCCTCCTTAGCCAGGTAGAACTCCTGAGTCTTTTTCTAATGATCAACTTTGATATGGTTTTTCCTTGCGTGTCACCCAATTACAGCATTCTAGGCTTTTCTGTTAATACTACAAGTTGAAAAAGACCTACAGCAGGAGAAAGACAGACTTTACTTACTCTTTATCATATTCAAAGCACAGTATTATGTGTGTTACATCTGTCAAGAATGACTCTGACATCCCAGATCTCCCTACTGTATTCCTGAAGTTATTCATTGATTACAAAATTCTTTACACATTTTTTTTTTAACCTCATAATCCTTCTCAGCATTTCCTCTGGGTAACTACTAGATACATCATAGCATGTGGGTTGATACTTACTTGCCATCTCTTGATCTGGATTATTTCTCATTATCATAACAATTTTGTATTTAGACCCACAATCTTAATAGCTAAAATAAATTTAAAAAGAAGCTTAGAAGAGTGAAGTAATTGTTCGAATTCATACAGATAACAGGTCATGAGGGCTGAGTTTCTAACTCCAAAACTCATGTTAATTCTACTCCACATGGAGACATTTTTTATTAATAGATTAGATTCTATACCTCCCATCTCACATGTAATGAACACAGACTTTTGTTTCTCCTTTCTGAGCTCCCTTCCTCTGGAATAAAAGTGACAATTATTTAGATGCAATATGCTCTGTAACGGAAAGAACGCAGGCTTAGAGCCAGAAAGACCTGGGTTTGACTCTGATTCTCTTTCTTATGGATCATGGAACATGGTACTTCACCTGTTTAACCTCAGTTCTTCCTTTGTAAAATTATGGTAGCAGTAATTATTACAGTTAGTCCGTTGGGGCTGCCATCAGAAAATACCGCAGTCTGGGTGGCTAAAACAACAGAAATTTATTTCTTCACAGTTCTGAAGGCTGCAAATCTGAGATAAGATGTTGGCAGATTTGGTTTCTTCTGCGGCCTCCTTCCTTGGCTTCCAGATGGCCATCTTCCTCCTGTGTCCTCACATGGCCCTTCCTTTGTGCCCATGCATCCCTGTGTCTCTTTGTATGTCCAAATTTCCTCTTCTTATAAGGACACCTTCGGATTAGATTAGGTCCACCATAATGACCTCATTTTAACTTAATTTCCTCTTTAAGGATCTATTTACAAATACTACCACATTCCTAAGTATTGAGGATTAGGGTTTTAATACACAAATTTTCAAGAGACACAATTTAGCCCATAACAGAGCTTATATAAAGACTTGGTAGGTGGGATGAATAAGATAATGTTCATGGGTGGGTTTGCTACATAGCAGCAGCTCATAGTGTTAATTTCTCTTCCCTGCCTTACTCTTTCCCCTTATTCTTTTGAAATAACAGGAAGGATATAAACACGGGGAATAAATAAGTGATTTTTTCCCCCTAACTATCCCAAGAGCTCCTAAAACTATCTGATTTTCATTGGTTGATTCTATTCATAAGCATGAAGGACCCACAAAGAGAAAGTCTTTCTGGAGAATAAAGAGATAGGTTCTTGACTCTTTGTTCACAGACAGAGCCTCCTCTCACTCATCTCATATATATTGACCAGAAAATCAGAGTGTTTGGGAGAGGCTGAATGGATATGTATAAGCCCATCCATAACAGAGAAAAAGAATGGTGGTTTTGTGTAAAAGACAACTCTCATTAAAGAGAAGCCAGGAGGTGTGCCACCCTCATTTGGAGCTTATCAGCAGTATGGAATTTGAAGTATCTCATGGTTTCTTAAGGAATAATTAGATTGAATAACTTGCCTTCCTTATATATAATGGTTATGAAAATCTAGAAAAGTTCTTACAGCTAGAAATCTGAGAAATCCTGAGATTTGCCTGTGGGTTTGAGGAGGTGGTCATTTGGCTCATATTCCAAACCTGCATCTATTGTACCAACCAACTGTTTCAAAAGATATTTAAAAAATTATACTGTCACTTTCTGTACATTGACTTTACTGATGAGACGCAAGGAGAGTTCAAGAAGCCTGTGGATTGCTGTGCCTTTGGTGAATTGTTAGCTACTGTTGAATGTTCTAGCAAGCTTTCTAAAACCTTTTTCCAAGGGAGGAGTTGGCTGGAATCATACTGGGTCTATTGTAGCCAATGAATCCTTTGGCAGCTTTCAGACAGCCAATGGGGATGTCTACAGAGCTGTCACAGACCCAGCCTTGGTGAACTCTGTGAGGATTTCTTATTGTTATCTGCTTCCAATTCCAAGTCCAAACTCTTTCCAGCTAGAATCAGTTCTCTTAAAACCATCCCTTCCCTCATTGTACTTAATACTAGAATTTTGTTGAATTATTTGCCAAGAGTTTGCTCTAGCTTGTTTTCCCAATTTAGAAGTAAAAACTGAGTTAGTAACCACAAGAGTGGAAGATTGATGGGTAGGACTAGAATGCCAAATCCCCAAAATTTGAACCAGGCAATTACTGCCTGTACTAGCCTCAGGAGGGACATATGCATAGAGGATGTTCCAGGAACATGTGCTCTTTGTAACAGCTAACACGTCAGCCTCAGCCTTTGACTGGTATACTGTACTGGGATGAACTATATTAGAGCCTCCAGATTTTCATTCAGCCTCCTTTCCCAAGGCCTGGAGAAAGCCACTATAAGCCACTCTTGTTTCTCTCTCTTTGCTTCTCTAACACCTCCTTGTTCCTGCTCACTATTCCTAGAACAGGGCTGGCCCCAAACACAAGACTTTCCTAGGTCTCTGTCTTAAAAACACCAGTGCAGTGGATGAAAGAAAGAAGAGAGTCACACTTTGAAAGACAACCTTCTTTCTTTCACCACTGAAACTTTTGCCTTCTGCTAGAATGTCTCCATTTTGTGTCCTGTAGATTCCTTTTATTTTTGGACATGACCAGAGCTCTTCGTAAAGTGGTCTTTGTGGAGTGGAGTATTGAGGATATTGAAGAGAGGCTATGACATTCTTGGAGATGAGAATGACATTCAGAGGTTTTATTTATCTGACAAGATACCCCTTTGAGTTTCTTTCTATTATTCATGTCTATGACTATGTTTTTACAACCATCTCATTGGACAAAAAAGCAAAAATTTTCCAGGCTCTGAGCAGAAAGGACTGATTCTTCCTTAGGCATTCTAATGGAGGCATACTCAAGTCATGACCTTAGTCATGGGAGGTCCAAGTACAAAACTTGCAGGGGAACTTGCAACCAGGGTGGAAAAGTAAGGGAGCTCTCTTGCTTATTAGGTTAAAGTATTAATGGAGTCAATACAAGTTGTACTGATCCTTAACCCATCCACTCGTGACAATAACTACTGTGCTTTTGTCTTTCTCAGTCACTACGGGAGCCATGCTGGGAATTAATGGAGCGATGGAACTGCTTTTCAAGGTCATTACTCCTTATGCCCGAAAGCGCACCCGAACAATCAGGTACAAAGCATGTTTGTAGTATTTCTGCCCTCTTTGTAACAGATGGAAAGATGGAGATGGCCCTATATACATCCTCAGGATGCTTCCAGTTCAGTTTAGTGATGACTTCTCCCTTATAGATATGTTTCAGTGCTTTTACCTCATCTCAGCTTGTATCCCTTCCAACCCATGAGTCATTTCCTCTAATCCTCCCAACAGCCCTGAATGGGTATATGATTATACTAATTTTCAGATGAGAAAGCCAAAACGTGGAGAGAGCCTTATCCAAGGTCACAGTGCTAGGAAATGGCAGAGTTGAGATTTGAATCCAGGTCTTTCAGACTCAAAGTCTCATATGTTTTTGCCTGAAGTCTTCAAGTATGTTGTTTTTACTGACAGCAAATTTACCATCTACCCTAAATGAGTAAAGTCCTTAAAAGACAGTCCAGAAATGACAGGGTCTCTAAAGAGTCAGCCAGTTAAACATCTGATATGAAATCTAGGCCTTATAATAGTCCACCATGTGTGTGCTCGTCTTGAGATGTATTTTTATGATCGGAAAATGAAACTCAGCCTATTCTCTCTGCCTCTGCTTGCTAGAGTGGAGTGAATCACCAAGTTAAAAAGGGAGATGGTTAGACATGAAGGCTTTAGAGATATTTGAAACCATTAAGATCCATCATTTACGGGAGTGACTCAGCAAGGACCTTGAAAGAGTATTAGAAGAAATTCAGCCAATTTCCAAGATATATGGGGTCATTTGGCAAGTACCATTTCTATGCCCAGCCATGGTATTTTCTGCATCCCAGCATCAATCTTCAGCTCATGTTCCACCTGATTATTTTTCTCTTGGGTCACTACGGTTATGCCATTACCATCCGTTTCACCTGCAGCTCTCTATACCAGCATTTCCTAGAGTGAAATACATTATATCTCAGTAAAAAAAACTTCCTCATCAAATAAACTGGGAAGTATTAGATTAAACAAAGTTTGATAGGTTTCTTTACTGTAACTTCCCACAGCCTCTGTAAAGCCAACACATATTGAGACTATCTACAGTGGTTGTGCAGTAAGTATACCCTGTTCCAAATCTGATTTGGCCAGAGAATCTTTTTTTTTCCCCCAAGACCAACTATTTTGGGGGGTTTAGTGTTTTACGTATCTCATTTTGTAAATCTCTTCTCTAGAGTGCAAATTTATCGCAAAGTGGGATTCAACTAAATTCTACCAAGGGACCGTCATCCAGTAGGTCTAAAACTTCAGAGTAACAAACTCAGGGACAAAAAAAAAAGATTTTTTTTTTAAAATTATACTTTATTTCTGTCTTAAACTCTCATTTATGTCAGATAACAAGCAATATAAATGTGTATCATCAGAGATCTAAGTCAAATTAGTATTTCTTTGGTCCATTCAGGATTTTCACTCTTCCAGGGTGAGTCTGAGTTCTAAGGAGCTATGGTAGTGCCGAGCTGTTGATGGACAAGTAGCGCTCATCCTCAGTCATCTTGTGTCCACTTGGATGTGGATGACTTGCGTATGTCTCATTTTTATCATTGCGTGCAGGGCTTTGCTGCTGACATCTGCAGTCTCGACATGTCCTTTGATCACTGTACTTTAAAATTCGTGAACTTCATCTTTCTGCCCTATTCACAAGGTTTCTTCTAATCTGATACTGTCATAACTCAGCTGTTCAGAAGTTCAGGAGTATCTGGTGGCTTCCCCTACATCACATGAAAACCTGTGTGGTGTCTGGGGGGCCCATTCACATACGAGTCTCACACGGTCTTCTTTGCCAGTTGAGTGCCATGTTGTTTGGAGGGTTTCCCTAGGAAGCCCCTCCTGGCTAACCTTGGGTATCAAGGTACTAAGCCCCTCCCTTATGGGGTCCTGACAGCTTTTAATATCTTCCCCATTCAGCTTAGGAGAAGAAAGCAACACAGTACAGAAGTCCCCTTTTCAGAGACCCACACAAGTTGCCATCTCTATTGCTTTCTTTTCCTCCTGCAAAGGCAGTCAAATTCAGGTAGAGATCTGATCAAGGGGTCACAGGAAAATGGGAAGTTAACACCAGGTCTTAATGGGGGTGAAGTCTTCCCATAACAGAAAGAACTCTTCGGGGACCTCAAGCATATTACTGCATGTCTGGTCTGTCCCATGAATTTTGGCCAAGATGGTTCCCCTTCTTTAGCCAAATGTCAAATTAAAACCAAACCTCCGTTGAGGAGAGGCTTTTCTACCAACCACTACAATATAGCTGTCATTGCCGTGGTGTTTACTAGGTGCCCTGCACTGTGCTAAGCTCTTAGTATGCATTATCTCCTTTGAGCCTCTCCTCTACTTTGCAAGACAGGTTGCTCTTACTGTCCCCAGTTTCACAGGAAAAAAATTGAAATGGAAAGAAGTAACCTGCTGGGGTTTAAGTGAAAGAGTTAGGGTTTAATCGCTGTCAGACACATGAGCCTCAGCTCTTAAGCCACCACTGAAATATCTTATGCAATCTATTTCCAGCATTTTATTTCTAAAACAATTATATGTAAAACAATCAGAAGCAGTTAAAGATTGCTAAAATTTCTTTTGCCATCTAAATGGCTCATACCCGTGGAACAATTTGCTTAATTATAGGGGAGTCCTTCTCTGCAATCTAAGGGCTATTTCCTCTCAAGGACTATTCCCTCTGCTTTTGAATTATATGCCCAAGCTACCTTGTTTTCTACCTTACCCCTGCTGTCCAATAGCAAGATAAGAGCAAAGGGGCTGAAATCAGAAGAACTGCACTGTAGCCCACTTTCCAGCTGATTCCTTGGCAAGTCGTTTAACTTTTCTTATCTGAGCTTTGACATTTCTCAAAGCATAAATATCAAGTCTTACCTCCTAGGTTTGTTGTGGGCATTAAGAAATAATGTGCAAAAACTTTGTGAGCTTTGACAAGTTGTAACATTGTAGATCATTATTAATAAAAATACTATTGGATACCTGGCTACCCACTGTGGATCAAGCAGCGGAGGCTATAGAAAAATATGGAGATGGGAACTTTCTGCCAGTTCCCATCTTCTCTCATGAACTCCATCCCCAAAATAGTAGCTAAGATGTACCCAAATGAATTCTACCCAACTCCACTGGGATGCCAGAATCCGTGGATTTGAAGGAGTCTTCCAAAAAGAGGATAAAGTAATGCGTCAGGGGACAAGAAGAGCCCTACTGAGTATTATCCTCCAAACACTAGTGAGCTATGGAAAATTTATTCTGGAAGGTTTATCTGCCTTTGTAAGAGCAGATGCCCAGGGTTGTGCCACTATAACTCCTCCCTCCTGTGGAGATTAAACCTGTCCTGCTTCTCTAGCATGAACCTAAAATTAGATGTGCAGCTGTCCTATGAAGCCTTGTCTCCAGACAGTACTCAGAGCAAGATTTATGACAGAAGTCCCAACCATTCACTTACCAGAGAGAAGGACATGCTGGGCAATGTCACTAACCTCTGTGGCCTTGTGCCAGCCCACACCCCAGAGGTGGCGGCTACTCCAGGCCTCCCTCACTTCCCAGATACCCACCATCCTGGCACACCTCTGCCATCACACTCTCGAAGTGGCTTGTGCCTGTTCCCTTCCTTTTGCTCCTCATGACAACCGCACACATCCGAGCAGTTGTGGTCAGACTTGGACTGCCACTGTAGCCCTCTGGTTGGTCTTCCCTGACTTCAAAGCCATCAAGAATGTGCCTCAGTTTCCCTTTCCAGCCTTATCTGTCAGTACACCTCCCATCTCTCTTTCCAGCTAACTCTTCCTGAATGTGGCATGCCCAATTCTGCCGCAGGTCTTTTCCTTCCTCTGGAATGTCATGGCTGCCTTGACAAATGGTAGAAGTCCTACCCAGTCTTCAGACTCCACCTGATGCTACCTGCTCCACCAGGGAGAAGAAATCTTGTCTCCTCAGTTCTCCTCCAGAGCTTTGTACATGCTTTCATTTAACATGCATTATATCTAACTCTGTGCTATGCTAACCTGTGTGTCTTCTCTCTTCTCTAAATTTTATACTTCCTGAAGGTAAAAGTCAAATTATATTTATCCTGCTATTTTCCAAAAGGCCTAGCCCAGTGCCTAGACTATCGGAGGCTATTAATTAAATTTGAAAGAAATACCTCCATTAAAATTTTTTGGGTGAATTTTCTATGTAATAATGAATAAAACACAGCATGTACTGAGTAGGTACTATGCTAAGCATCTCATATTTATTATCTTTTTTCCTTTGATCCCAAGTTGTCTCTCTAGGTGGGGTTCTGCCATGTCTAAACATGTCTGGGAAATCATGTGGCAGGCCCACTAAAGAACTCTGTCACTTGAGGGACTGAGGTGCCTTCAGGAGAGGACTCACTCTAAGAGACCAAGGGGCAGGAACCATTAGCTGGAAAGGGGGCAACGTTTCACTCACTGGAGGGAAGGAAAGGTGCACAGCCTTCTAAATTACTTGGAGTTGTCTGGGACACTGACAGAGATTGGCAAAAGGAACGAACGCTCTGAATTTGAGGGCAGGTCAGGGGTGGCATTCACACGAAAACTTTGCCATCCATTTGAACCAGGCTTCCAGTATTTGGTCTGTTAGTTGATTCAGCTGGGGCATTACTACACAGTGGAATACTACTCTGCTATAAAAAAGAATGAAATACTGCCATTTGCAACAACATGGATGGACCTAGAGAGAATTATATTAAGTGAAACAAGTCAGGCACTGAAAGAGAAATATCACATGTTCTCATTTGTGGGAGCTAAAAATAAATAAATAAATACACAAATAAACTTGGTGGGGTGGGGGAAGAAGACACAACAATTACAATTCCTTGAAGTTGATACGACAAGTGAACAGAAAGGACATTGTTGGAAGGGAGGGGGGAGAGGGAAGGGGAAGGGAGATTTTGGTGATGGGCCACAGTAATCAACCACATTGTATATTGACAAAATAAAAAAAAAAAAAAAAGAATTTCTGGGGTTGCTTTTTATAGACATGGGGAGGAGGAACTGACACTGGGCCAGAGTGTGCTACCTCTTACCAGTTTGTTCTGCTGTGGACAAGCTTGTTTATCTGCACTAAAGCTGTCTTTGAGCTGTCCAAACTCACTAAGTAGGAAAATTTATTGAGGCAAAGACAGATTACTTGTCTGTGACTGAACGATCTTGTGACCTTAGAAAAGCTCATGTTCACTCCATGTCTCAACACTCTCTGCTAGGAGCAGCCCCCTTATTCCCTCCTTTCCAGGATGGGCCTAAGGGCTTTGGTAATAATGACGTCTATCTTCACTGGCCATCCACTGGACCTTTTCCAAAGTATAGCCACATTCCCTCTGATCCAGTTGGATCCTCACACGGTAAAATTTAACCCAGCCTTTGAAACTGCGTTATCAGGTGTTATCATCAGTTTATCTCCTGGGACTTTAAACTCTGCTGGCTTGCCTTGCCTCATAAATATTACAGTCAATCAGGAATGGTTTGGATCTTCCTAGCAGAGGCCAGTTCTTGAATTGTATTCTCTGACCATTGCTCCACAGTTTGGGGAAGAGAACTCAGTCCACAGGCTGAGATGGTGCCTTCACCTCTCACCTTCATTCCTTCTGGAGCTTCCCCAAGAGCATGTGAATTCAGGAAGTATGTTGTTCAGGACTGTGTGGGTCTCACCTTCACAGAGGATAGTGACTACAGTATTAGCACACTTCAATACCCTCTCAGATCTTCGGGGATTCATTCTGTGATCTGTCTCTTCAGGCTCAGGGGTCCCTGGGCCATGGGCTGCTGTGGGACCATGGGGGTCAAAGGCTGTGTTCTTAAGACCATCTGTGCTTAAGTACCCTGGTAACAGGAGGAGATAAATGTGTTTGGTCTTCAGCAAGCCTCATCAGCAAATTCTTCAGTTCAGTCTCCTGTTGGCTATCCTAGTGGCTCCCTGTGCTTAGACTAGTGTTAGGTGATCTTCTCCCTTCAAAGGTCCGATCTGCCAGGGCCTCTGGCATTTGAGCTTTGCCTGGGTGCAGGATTACTGGGCCTTGCTTCACTGGCAGCTTTTTATGGTGATTTCATCTTCAATTTATGAGCTGGAAAAATGCCATTCTCCTATCCCTCCCTGCAAATCACTGTCTTTTCCCAAAGCCGGGACTTCTGGGCTTTCTCCAAGCATCACACCACTCCACTTTATCTGAACAGTGTAGTTGATAGATGATTGGAGACCCAGCCAAAGTTAATGGGTTCCCTGAGATCACAAGTGATTGGTGACTCAGCTACTTTGTCACTAAGACATTGAGAATCCAAAGAACAAGAAACAAAAGTTTTCTGTTTCTTAAAATAAGTACTGAATTCCTCCTTGGGTTTTCATTTTCCCATAGCCCCCACAAGGGCTTTGTGACTTTCCATTCAATATAATTAGTCCCTGGTCTCCAAGGCATGGGCTCATATTGAGGGTTCAGAAGCTGTGTGTTCCAGAGCACTTGGACTCAAATAGCTTTGAACAGGAACAAAAAAGATTCCACCCCATCCTTACAAGTGCTGATATTGGGGGTGTGCACAGGAGCTAAATTTACTGAAAGAGTGATTATTGCATCTGCAACTTGATTCCAAGCTTGTAACTGATGGTGGGATGAATAGTTTCCTCCATGAATTAAATCTTGGCAGCTAGGTTTATGGGTTTAAGTCCCTTTTGTTTTCTTAAGAAGATAGTGATCTCTCCCTGATTAGGGCCAGTTGTAGATATTCAAGTCATGAGATCTAGAGCTGGAAGTCCTAGAGGAATGTCTCATTCATCTTCTGTCCAGGTAAGGTCACTGAAACCCACAGAGGTCAAACAAAGCCTTCTACTCTAACTTCAAGACAATATTCATTACTCTAAGATGCTCTACTCCATAATACAAAACAAACAATGCATGCCTTGAATTAGGACCTTTATTTGACAGCGTCCCATGTATCTATCTCAGTGCTGGGCATTGGGGACTTGAAAACAGCAGAAGGTGGACCCCATCTTCAGGTTGCTAACTGTCTACACCAGCAATAACAGTGCAGTGTGGCCAGGAGGGCCTATATTCTGACCCAGTCTTGAACTTGTGAAACAGGCCAGCTTCCTGTTCTGTAGAAATGTTCTCGTAATGCCTTTCTCAGAAATACCATTAGAGCTGAGTAGGCAGGGCCTCTGCTTTGGGTGCTGGGCCTCAGGAGGCCTTGCACTTTAAAGAGTCTTCCTTGGAATGTAAAATGTGTCTCTCTGGTGCCTGAGAAGATCTTGGTTGGGTAGTGCCATCCAGGTGGGGGCTGCAGTCCCTGTTTATCCTTTTTGTGGTGCTCTCTGATCCCCTCTCATTCTAATGAGGTTGACCACATGCCTTGAAGAGGAGGAACTTTGGAACTTGTGCATATGGATTGTCCTGGGATCCCATGGCCAGTCCTTGATTCAGCCGTGTTGGCCTGGCCAGTAGCTTTTTCCTACTGCAGGTGTGGTATGTCCTCCCCAGGTTGACATGGAGGTGAGGGCAGTCAGAATGATGCTGACATGCTGATGTTAGATGGAGCAAATTGTTTACACAAACGGGGCTCCAAAAAAACAAAAGCAAAACTTCCTGGGTCCTGCATACCCTGGGTTGAACTTACATGCACCATTTTCCCCAGTAAGGATACTATACAGAAACTTTATTTCCATCTTTATCTGCTGAAGCCTGTACTGCTCATACCTCCCCATCAATTTCCCCCACTTTCCCTCCGGAGACTGGAGTCAGGCTCTTAGGAACTTTCACTTGCCATCGAAGCTCGTTTTCCAGCCCATACTGATTTAGTGAAGAGCTTTTGCAAAAAAGTTTGTATCTTCCTGTGAATCACAACTTTCTCACAATTCCGTAACTGCCCAGAAATATGTGGGAGGAGGTTTTAGGAATGGGGGGGATACAGAAAGACTTATCAGGAGAGACTCTTGTGATCTACCCTTTTCTTTGAGGGAACTGGTATTTCTAATAGGCCGTCACCCAATTCTTCAGGGATTGATTCTAGAGGCAGACACCACAAATTATAAAGCAGATGGGGGAAGTAAACGTTCTTTGCTTTTCCTATGGGACTATGAGTGGGTGCAGTGTCTGGAGATGTGCGTCTTTAGCAGAGATGAGCCAACAAATTAGCTGAGAAGGAAAGGGTCAAAAGGAATCATCACTCAGATGTACAGCCCTCAAAAGCTAGCTGATCTCAAGAGTCTAGGCAGAGATGACAGCAGGATGAAGACAGATTGGAAGCTTTCTGACTAAGTTCCATTACAGTGCTATATTTTAATATTAGGTCTCCATGTGATTATTAGTTATATTCAATACAGCTAATGAGAAAAATGGGTAAAGAACAATAGATGGCCATTTAAAAAGAGTAAATATTGTAAGTCTGATCTGAATTTCTTTCAAATGGTACATAGTAGGTATTCAGTAAGTGCCAGTTAAATGAATGAACACTGTTGTTTTGCTTTGGCTAAATCGCACTCTTTTAATCATCCATTTATTCATTCAATAGTATTTTTTGGCTATTATTATTAGAAGAGATACGTGGGCTTTGAGATGAAAGGACAAAGTTTTTGCACTCAAGGATCTTATAGATAGAGGCACACGTCAGTATGTAAATGAATAAGATAAATGTTATAATGGTGGGATGTTCAAGAAGGAGGGTCTCAGTTTGCTTGGGAATTAGCAGGGAGAAATTCACTGGGAAGGCAGCCTTTAGTCTGAAATAGGAAAGGAATTTCCCAGATATTAATGTTGTAAAAGGAGGGTCTTCCAGGCCGAAGCAGAAGCGGGTGCAAAGACAAAAATCACACACACAAAAAATGGTAGGGTTATGTATGGTTGGAGTATATTGCAAGGGAGTGAGGGCAGGGAGCTCATCCAAATTGATTTGGAACACTCAAATATCTTAGCAGAGAATAAAAGAATGGGAAAACATAGTTTACAAAGAGGAAATAGAAAAACTGATAAACTAAAAAATATTCAACTGTCCAACAATTAGAGAAACGCAATTTAGTTCAAAACTACAATTTTTCAAATTGATGTAACAAAGATTTTGAAAAATGGTAATATTTATTGTTGGTGAGAATTCAATAAGAGGGGCACCCACATATGCAGCTGGGAATGTAGATTGATAAAAGCTTCATGAAAACAATGGGGCAATGTATATCAAGATAAAAAAAAAAGTTCCTGTTCCTTAACCCAATTTTTTCACCTCTTGAAATCTGTCCTAAAGATTCATTGTGAAATGTGGACAAAGATTTGTGCCCAAAATATCAATCACAGTGTTATTTATAATTGGAAATATTATAATGAGAAAAAGTTCAATAATAGGGAATGCTTGGTAGAAGTGATTTAAAAAATTTTTTTATTTTAATTTATCAATATACAATATAGTTGATTTTTGTGTCCCTTTACCAATTTCTCCTTTTCCTCCCTCTTTCTCCCCCCTCCTCCCCATCAATATCATATCTGTTCACTTGTTTTAGCAAGTTCAAGGAATTGCTGTGATTGTTGTGTCTTCTCCACCCCCCACCATTCACTTGTATATTTACTTATTTATTTTTATTAGCTCCCACAAATAAGTGAGAATATGCGGTATTTCTCTTTCTGTGCCTGGCTTGTTTCACTTCATATAGTCTTCTCCAAGTCTATCCATGTTGCTGTGAATGGTAGTATTTCATTTTTTTTTTTATAGCAGAGTAGTATTCCATTGTGTAGATATGCCACATTTTCCTTATCCACTCATCCGATGATGGGCATAGGCTGGTTCCAACTCTAGGCTATTGTAAATAGCACTGCAATGAACATGGGAGTACTGTTATCCCTTTGACATGATGATTTCCATTCTTCTGGGTATATACCCAGCAGTGGAATAGCTGGGTCATATGGTAGATCTATCTGTAATTGTTTGGAGAACTTCCATACCATTTTCCATAAAGTCTGCACCATTTTGCAGTCCCACCAACAGTGTAGGAGGGTTCCTTTTTCTTTGCATCCTCTCCAGCATTTGTCATTCTCAGTCTTTTGGATATTAGCCATCCTAACTGGAGTGAGATGGTATCTCAAAGTGGTTTTAGTTTGCATTTCCCAAATACTGAGTGATGTTGAGTAAAAGTGATATTTTTATACATCATAACATGTAGCAGCACACAAAACACAGAATAGGAATGTTGTTTGTCATAGGAAATAGCTTATAATAAAATATTGACTTGAAAAAGTAAGTTTCAAAATTCAATTTGAACTCAACTATGTAAAAAATATGCACACAACTTCTGCTTCAAGCCAAGATGGAAGAACTGAGGTCAGATGTATCTTCTCACCTGAAAAAAAAAAAACTATAGATAAAATATGTAAAACAGTGCTTTAAAAGATATGGTCACCAACCAATGAAGGATGGGGATCCCTTAGAGATGAATCCTTAATTTCCCCAGCTTATTGTCTTAAGAAAGTTTCCAGGTTACAGTGCATTGAGGGAGATCCTGGGTGCAGCCCAGCAGACTCCCTGAGTTAAGAAAATGGAGTTAAAGAGACAGGGCTGAGGTTCTAGAGAGAGCAAGCATGCATAGAAATCACAGGACAGAGTGCTGGAAAGAAGAGAGTTGCACAGAGAGAAAATTCTGGAGATGCAGAAGTTCTCCCTCAAGTATTTAGCTGAATGTTGATCAGTGCATGCTTGTGGGAAAACTACCCAAAGCCAGGGAAAGACCACCTGAAGGGAGTGGAGGGAAAATGTCTGGCACACACACAGGGCTAGAAATAATGCTTGGTTCTGCAAAGCAGACTGGAAAACCTCATGATTCATGGGGCATTGGGTAGAGTACACAGAGGGTCATGTCTCTGTAATAAGGAGTGGGAAGCTTTAGACTGAGCACTGCTGTGGTCCTGCTTAATAAATGTCAAAACCAAGACCTGGAAGGATAAAACTGTTCCCACATAACTTAACTGCATTCCAGGTTAAAGCCTCAGAATATTTATGGAAATGCAAACATATTTAGTACTCAACAAGGTAAAAGTCACAATGTCTAGAATTCAATAAAAAATTATTAGGCATTCAAAGAAACATGAAAATACTACCCTTAATGAGGAGATAAGTCATTCAATCAAAATCAGTCCAGAACTGAGATAGATGGAAGTATCAGGCAAAAACATTAAAAGTTATTCTAGCTATATTCCATATGTTTAATAATTAAGTAAAGACAGAATATACATATGTGTGTATATGTGTGTGTGTGTTTATGTGTATATATAGTTATATAGAGACCCAAATTGAACTTCTAGAGATGAAGTCTATACTATGCAAGAAGTAAATACTCTGCATTAAATTAAAGAAAATAAGACATGGCAAAAAAAAAAAAAAAGATAACATGAAGACATAGTAACAGAAATCTTCCAAAATAAAATACAAAGAAAAGAGAATTAAAAAGAGAAAAGGAAGGAGGAGGAGAAGAAACAGAAGAGAACTCCAGTGAACCATGGGCAACTTTGAACAGCCTAATATACAAATAATGTAAGTGCCTGTAGAGAGGAAAGAGAGGTGAGGACAGAAAAAATATTTGAAGAAATAATGGCTTGCATTTCTGAAATGTGATGAAAATTATAAAGTTAGATACCCAAGAAGCTCAGTGAAGAACATGTACAAGAAACATGGAAGAAGCTTTAGGGCAAATTATAATCAAATTGCTCAAAACCAATGACAAAGAAAAAAATCTTAAAAGCATCCAGGGAAGAAAGAAAGAAAAAAAAGATGCATTAGGTACACAGGAACAAAGGTAAGAATACAACAGATTTTTCTAAGGAAACAGGCAAGTGAAAAAATAGTACAGCAACATATTTGAAGTATGGAATTCTATACTCAATGAAAGTAGCTTTCAAAAATGCAGATAAAATAAAGACTTTCCAAACATTCAAAGGCTAAAGGAACTCATCAACAGCAGACTCTCATGACAAGAAATGTTAAAACTTTAAGCAGAAGGGAAATGATACAAGGTGGAAAGATGTATCTACTCAAAAGACCAAGGAACACCAGAGATAGTAAGTACATGAGTACATATATTTGATTTTTAGTTTATCATTTTAGTATCTTTTATTTATTTATTTATTTATTTTAAATTTTATTTTGTCGATATACATTGTGGCTGATTATTGCTCCCCATCACCAAAACCTCCCTCCCTTCTCCCTCCCCCCTCCACCCCAGCAATGTCCTTTCTGTTGGCTTGTCGTATCAACTTCAAGTAATTGTGGTTGTTATATCTTCTTCCCCCCCCCGTTGTGTGTGTGTGTGTGTGTGTGTGTGTGTGTGTGTGTGTGTGAATTTATATATTAATTTTTAGCTCCCACCAATAAGTGAGAACATGTGATATTTCTCTTTCTGTGCCTGACTTGTTTCACTTAATATAATTCTCTCAAGGTCCATCCATGTTGTTGCAAATGGCAGTATTTCATTCGTTTTTATAGCTGAGTAGTAGTATTCCATTGTGTAGATGTACCACATTTTCCGTATCCACTCATCTGATGATGGGCATTTGGGCTGGTTGCAACTCTTGGCTATTGTAAAGAGTGCTGCGATAAACATTGGGGAACAGGTGTACCTTCGACTTGATGATTTCCATTCGTCTGGGTATATTCCCAACAGTGGGATAGCTGGGTCATATGGTAGATCTATCTGCAAATGTTTGAGGAACCTTCATACCATTTTCCATAGAGGCTGCACCATTTTGCAGTCCCACCAACAATGTATGAGAGTTCCTTTTTCTCCGCAACCTTGCCAGCATTTATCGTTCAGAGTCTTTTTTTTTTTTTTTTCTTGTCTTTTTTGTGACCGGCACTCAGCCAGTGAGTGCACCGGCCATTCCTATATAGGATCCGAACCCGTGGCGGGAGCGTCGCCGCACTCCCAACGCCTCACTCTCCCGAGTGCGCCACGGGCTCGGCCCGTTCAGAGTCTTTTGGATTTTAGCCATCCTAACTGGGGTTAGATGGTATCTCAATGTGGTTTTGATTTGCATTTCCCGGATGCTGAGTGATGTTGAGCATTTTTTCATATGTCTGTTGGCCATTTGTATATCTTCCTTAGAGAAATGCCTACTTAGCTCTTTTGCCCATTTTTTAATTGGGTTGCTTGTTTTCTTCTTGTACAGTTGTTTGAGTTCCTTATATATTCTGGATATTAATCCTTTGTCAGATGTATATTTTGCAAATATTTTCTCCCACTCTGTTGGTTGTCTTTTAACTCTTTTCATTGTTTCTTTTGCTGTGCAGAAGCTTTTTAGTTTGATATAATCCCATTTGTTTATTTTTCCTTTGGTTGCCTGTGCTTTTGGGGTCGTATTCATGAAGTCTGTGCCCAGTCCTACTTCCTGAAGTGTTTCTCCTATGTTTTCTTTAAGAAGTTTTATTGTTTCAGGGTGTATATTTAAATCCTTAATCCATTTTGAGTTGATTTTGGTATACGGTGAGAGGTATGGATCTAGTTTCATTCTCCTGCATATGGATATCCAGTTATCCCATCACCATTTGCTGAAGAGGCAGTCCCTTCCCCAGTGAATAGGCTTGGTGCCTTTGTCAAAGATCAGATGACAGTAAGTGTGTGGGTTGATTTCTGGATTCTCTATTCCATTCCATTGGTCAGTGTGTCTGTTTTTATGCCAGTACCATACTGTTTTGGTTATTATAGCTTTGTAGTATAGCTTAAAGTCAGGTAGTGTTATGCCTCCAGCTTTATTTTTTTTGCTCGGCATTGCTATGGCTATGCATGGTCTTTTATTGTTCCATATAAATGTCTGAATAGTTTTTTACATGTCTGAGAAAAATGTCTTTGGAATTTTGATGGGGATTGCATTGAATTTGTATCTCACTTTGGGTAGTATGGACATTTTCACTATGTTGATTCTTCCAATCCAAGAGCATGGGATATCTTTCCATCTTCTTGTATCCTCTCTAATTTCTCTCAGCAGTGTTTTGTAGTTCTCATTATAGAGATTGTTCACCTCCTTGGTTAACTCAATTCCTAAGTATTTTATTTTTTTGGTGGCTATTGTAAATGGGCAGGCTTTCTTGATTGCTCGTTCTGCATGTTCACTATTGGAGAAAAGAAATGCTACTGATTTTTGTGTGTTGATTTTGTATCCTGCTACTGTGCTGAAATCATTTATCAATTCCAACAGTTTTTTTTGTAGAAGTTTTAGGCTGTTCGATATATAGGATCATGTCATGTGCAAACAGGGACAGTTTGACTTCATCCTTTCCAATCTGGATGCCCTTTATTTCCTTCTCTTCTCTGATTGCTTTGGCTAGTACTTCCAACACTATGTTGAATAGGAGTGGTGAGAGTGGGCATCCTTGTCTAGTTCCTGTTCTTAAAGGAAAAGCTTTCAGCTTTTCCCCATTCAGGATGATATTGGCAGTGGGTTTGGCATATATGGCTTTAATTATGTTGAGATACTTTCCCTCTATACCTAACTTATAGAGGGTCTTTGTCATGAATGAGTGCTGAACTTTATCAAATGCTTTTTCAGCATCTATAGAGATGATCATATGGTCCTTGTGTTTGAGGTTATTAATATGGTGTATCACATTTATTGATTTGCATATGCTGAACCAACCTTGCATCCCTGGGATGAATCCCACTTGATCGTGATGAATAATTTTACGTATGTGTTGCTGTATTCTGTTTGCTAGTATTTTAGTGAGGATTTTTGCATCTATATTCATCAAGGATATCAGCCTGTAGTTTTCTTTTTTGGTTATATCTTTACCTGGTTTTGGTATCAGGATGATGTTTGCTTCATAGAATGAGTTTGGGAGATTTGCGTCCATTTCAATCTTTTGGAATAGTTTGTAAAGAATTGGTGTCAATTCCTCTTTGAATGTTTGGTAAAATTCTGCTGTGAATCCATCTGGTCCTGGGCTTTTCTTTGTCGGGAGCCTTCTGATAACAGCTTCAATCTCCTTTATTGTTATTGGTTTGTTCAAATTTTCTACGTCTTCATGGTTCAGTTTCGGGAGCTTGTGTGTGTCCAGAAATTTATCCATTTCCTCCAGATTTTCAAATTTGTTGGCGTATAGTTGTTTATAGTAGTCTCGAATGATTTCTTGTATTTCAGATGAATCAGTTGTAATATCGCCTTTTTCATTTCTAATTTTTGTTATTTGAGTCTTCTCTCTTCTTTTTTTTGTTAGCCATGCTAATGGTTTGTCGATTTTATTTATCTCTTCAAAAAACCAACTTTTTGATTCGTTGATCTTTTGAATTGTTTTTTGGTTTTCAATTTCATTCAGTTCTGCTCTGATCTTAATGATTTCTTCCCGTCTGCTAACTTTAGGTTTGGATTGTTCTTGTTTTTCTAGTTCTTTAAGGTGAAGTGTTAGGTTGTTCACTTGCCATCTTTCTATTCTTCTGAAGTGAGCGTTTAATGCAATAAATTTTCCCCTCAATACTGCTTTTGCAGTATCCCACAGGTTTTGGTATGATGTATCATTGTTTTCATTAGTTTCAATAAATTTTTTGATTTCCTGCTTGATTTCTTCTTGGACCCATATGTCATTAAGTAGAATGCTGTTTAATTTCCATGTGTTTGTATAGTTTCCAGAGTTTCGTTTGTTATTAATTTCTAGTTTTAATCCATTGTGGTCTGAGAAGATACATGGGATAATTCCAATTTTTTTGAATTTATTGAGACTTGATTTGTGACCTAATATGTGATCTATCCTGGAGAATGATCCATGTGCTGCTGAGAAGAATGAATATTCTGAGGTTGTTGGGTGGAATGTTCTGTAGATATCTGCCAATTCCAATTGGTCTAGAGTCTTGTTTAGATCTTGTGTTTCTCTACTGATTCTTTGCCTAGATGATCTGTCTAATATTGACAGTGGGGTGTTCAGGTCCCCTGCTATTATGGTATTAGTGTCTATTTCCTTCTTTAGGTCTAATAGAGTTTGTTTTATAAATCTGGCTGCTCCAACATTGGGTGCGTACATATTTATGATTGTTATGTCTTCTTGATGGATCAGTCCTTTTATCATTAAGTAGTGTCCCTCATTGTCTCTTTTTATGGTTTTTAGTTTAAAGTCTATTTTGTCAGATATAAGAATAGCTACTCCAGCTCGTTTTTCTTTTCTGTTTGCATGATAAATCTTTTTCCATCCTTTCACTCTTAGTCTGTGTGAATCTTTATGGGTGAGGTGGGTCTCTTGTAGGCAGCATATAGTTGGGTCCTGCTTTTTGATCCAGTCAGCCAGTCTGTGTCTTTTAATTGGGGAATTTAAGCCTTTTACATTAAGAGTTGTTATTGAAAGGTGTTGATTTATTCCTAGCATTTTATTGGTTGTTTGGTTGTCTTAGGTGTCTTTTGTCCTTGCTTTCTGATTTACTGTTTGTTTTCTGTGTTTGTTGGTTCCTTAGGTTGTAGATAGAGTTTTTGTTTGCTTGTTTTCTCTTCATGAATGCCATTTTTATTATACTAGTGGGTATTGATTTTTCTTGGGTTTTTAGTGCAGTAGTAGTTATTTTTCAGGAACCAAACCCAGTAATCCCTTGAGGATTTCTTGTAAGGGTGGTCGTGTGGTAGTGAACTCCCGCAGTTTTTGTTTGTCTGAGAAATATACTATTTGCCCCTCATTTCGGAAGGATAGCCTTGCAGGGTAGAGTTTTCTTGGCTGGCAACCTTTGTCTTTTAGTATTTTGAAAATATCATCCCATTCCTTTCTAGCCGTTAGGGTTTGTGATGAAAAGTCTGATGTTAACCTGATTGGGGCTCCCTTATAGGTGATTTGACGCTTCTCTCTTGCAGCTTTTAAGATTCTCTCTTTGTCTCTGAGTTTTGCCAATTTGACTATGACATGTCTTGGAGAAGGTCTTTTTGGGTTGAATACATTTGGAGATCGTTGAGCTTCCTGGATCTGAAGATCTGTGATTTTTCCTATACCTGAGAAGTTTTCTGCCACTATTTTGTTGAATATGTGTTCTGTGGATTCTCCATTTTCCTCTCCTTCTGGAATACCCATGACTCGGATATTTGATTGCTTAAAGTTGTCTGATATCTCTCTCAGATTTTCTTCAATGTCCTTCATTCTTTTTTCTTTCTTTTTGTCTGCTTGTGTTATTTCAAACAGCTCATCTTCAAGTTCAGAGGTTCTCTCTTCAACTTCGATAAGCCTGCTGGTTAAACTCTCTGTTGTGTTTTTTATTTCGCTGAATAACTTCTTCAGTTCAGCAAGTTCTGCTACATTTTTTTTCAGGACATTGATTTCCTTGTACATTTCCTCTTTCAGATCCTGTATACTTTTCCTCATTTCATCATGATGTCTAGCTGAGTTTTCTTGTATCTCATTCAGTTTCCTTAGAATTATCACACGAAATTCCTTGTCAGTCATTTCAAGGGCTTCTTGTTCTATAGGATCTAGAGTTTGAGATTTATTAACTTTTGGTGGTGTACTTTCTTGATTTTTTGTATTTCTGGTATCTTTTTTTTAATGTTTATTCATTGTGGCAGGGGGTTTCACAGTCCACCGGTTTGAGACTAATGACTAACTAGGATGTTGCTGTGGTTGCCAGTTTCGTTTCGCTCCCTCGGTGACTGCTCAGTTGGCCTCTAGTGCCTTGTGTGTGTGGTTGCCTCAGGTCTTGGGCTTCTCCGGGGAGCCACCTTTCTGGTCAGCTTGGACTCTGCTGGGCTGGTGGATCACGTACCACAGGGTGTGTGATCTCTGTTGAGCTTTCACTTCCTGTGCAGGACTTCTCCCTGTTCCGTGTGCTCTGTCCCAGGCTGTTGGATCGTGCAGTGGCGACCCCATCGCGTGTGTGGTTTCTGTCAAGTCTCCGCCTCCCTGGCCGCAGGTCTCCCCACTCTGTGCGCACTGTGCTGGGCTGGGGCGTGTCTCCTGCACCCCTCGTCTATCAGCTGGACCTTCAAGACCCTGCTTGGCACCCCCTCGCCTAGGACGTCTACCAGGTTTCTGCTAGGCACAGATGACCGGTCTTTCTGGGTGCCTTTGTAGCACTGTGTAGATCTTTTTCAGGTCTTGTTCACCTTTGTATCCCCCCGGCATAGACCGAATCTAGCGCCCGCCTGCAGCCAGCTCTCTGGCAGGTTCAAACGGACCTGGGAACTCTCCTACCACACTATTCCCAATCAGAAATTCGTTAGGCTTTTTTCCAAACTGGTGGCTGCAGAGATGGTATCTGCCTCCCAGTAACAGGAAGTTTACCGGGGGCCGGAGTCCAGGGTGTGGTAGAGTGACAGTCGGCCCGCCCATACTTCCTTGCCCTCCTGACACTGGCCGGGGACACCCCCTGCCACCAGCCCCGCCAGAGAACCGTGGAGGGAGTGGGAGGGAAGGCCGGCCCGCAGGCTCTGGAAAGCCCCGCGCCGAGCCAAGCATGTGGGAAGGCTCAGTGATGGCCTAGCCGGGCGGAGCTGCCAGCACCTGGGAAAATGGAGGCAGCCCCGGGGCGGTGAGTGGCCTGGTGGTGCAGGCGGGAGCCGGGTGGGCATCAGCCCCCCAAACAGGGCTGGTCCAGGGGTCACTCACAGTGCTGTGCCAGGTTGGGCACTCACTCTCTGCCTCTGGTTTGCCGCCTTCCCCGTTCTCGGCCGCTGCTGCCTCGGGCTGTTCAGTCACAGCACGGCTCGGGGCCTCCCAGGAATCTTTTTTAATGCCAGCCTGAAACCTCGAATCCTGAATAGGGCAGCTGGCCGCCTTCAGCGCGGCCCCGGCCTCCGGGATCCTGTCTGCATCCACAGCAGCCCTGGCGCCGTGTTCCCTGTTTCGGGACTCGCTTTTGCAGCTAAGAAACAGTTCTTTTCCTGCTCCACACTTCAAAGCTGTTGCCTGTAAGTGAGGCAGCCTCTCCTGCCAGGGGCCAAGTGGCGGTCACCCCCCACGACCGGCCAGCAGCTGCGGTCCTCCCTTACGAGATGGCGAGAGGAAGGTCCACAAGTTTCTCGGCTGCCTGAGGCCCAGTGGCCGCCTTTTCCACCTCAGCTACTCTGCGCCAACCGCCGCAGCCACCGACATCTTGAAAAACCCCTTAACTCAAGGGGTTATAGTCTTTAAGATAAAGCTTTTTCCACCATTTTCTCATCTTAAAGTGTGGAGTGGTAATGTTTTCTCTCCTTTTAGAGTATCTGTTCCTTTTGATTTCTATTGTGGCTCTAATTTCTTCCAGCTGTTGCTGCAACACCTTCCCTCCCTTCTCCCTCCACCTCACTTCCCAAATCCATCTCCGTTTCTCTCATTTTAGTATCTTTTAAAGATAGTCAAGGGTTTAAGTAAAAATAATCACAATGTAATCTGGAGTTTATATCCCTTGTAAAGTTAAAATATATGACAAGACTGCAAAGTTCAGGAGGAAAGAGATAGAAGTATTCCATTACAATTGTCTTATATATGAGATGATATATATACTTAAAGGTAGATTGTGGTAAGTTGAAGATGTATGCAAAAGCAACAAATAAAATAGCTAAGTGAAGAGTTACAGCTAAGAATTCAACAAGATGATAAAATGGAACAAAAACATTCAATTCATCCAAAAGAAGTTAGAAAAGAGGAAATGATGATCAAGAAGCCAATGTTAGAAATAAACAAATAGAAAGATGATAGACTTAAACCTAACCATATCAATACAATTTAAATAGTCTAAGTACTCTTTAAAGGGCAAAGATTATTGTACTGATAAACATGCAAGAAACACACTTTAAATATAAAGACACATGTAGGTTGAGAGTAAAAGGATGGAAGAGATATACTAAGCTAAGACTAATTGAAAAGGAAGCTAGAGTTCCTTTACTAATACCAGATAAAGTAGATTTGGGGGCAAAAGATATTGCCAGGGATAAAGAAAGTAATTTCATAATGGTAAAGAGTCAGTTTATCAAGAGGATGTAAAAACCCTAAATGTTTATGTACCTAATAACAGAGCTTCAAAATAATTGAAGCAAAAACTGATAGAACAGTGAGGAGATATAGATATATCCATGATTATGGCTGGAGATTTTAATAACTCTCTCAATAACTGGTAGAATAAGTAGAGAGAAAATCAGTAAGAATATAGAAGATTTAAATAACACTATCAACCAATGTTACATAATTGAAATTTAGAGAATATTTTACTCACCAAAAGCAGAATATACATTCTTTTCAGGTGTACATGGAATATTTACCAAGATAGACAATATTATGGGCCATAAAACAGTTCACAATAAATTTTTAAGAATTCTAGTGATACAAAGTATGTTCTCTGACTACAATGTAATTAAATTATAAATCAACAACAGAATGTTTTCTGAAAGAGACCCCACATTTTGGAAATTAAATAATGTACTTCTAAAGAAGCCATGGGTCAAAGAAGAGATCAAAAGAGAACTAGAAAATATTGTGAACTGAACAAAAATGAAACACAGAATATTAAAATCTCCGAAATGCCACATTCTTGGGGAAAATTTATAGAACAATAGGCATATATTAGAAAAGAAGAAAGATAGAAAGATTTCTAATCATTGACTTCAGCTTCTTCCTTTAGAAACTAGAAAAAGATCAAAACCCAAGTAAGTAAAAGGAACAAAATAAGAAAGATCAGAATAGAAATCAATAAAATAGCAAACAGGAAATCAAGAAAAAGTCAATTTAATCAAAAGATGATTCTTTCAGAAGATCAATAAAATTGCTGAAACCCCTATTCGGACTGATCAGGAAAGAAGAGAGGACACAAATGACCAGCATAAGGAATAAGAGACAAAACTGCTATGAGCAAAGCATAATAAGGGAATATTATTAACAACGTTGTGCCAATAAATTTGACAACTTAGAAGAAATGGAAAAATTTCCTGACAGATATAACTATCAAAGCTTTTTCAAGAAGAAAGAAATAACCTAAACAGCCTTATATTTATTAAAGGGATTGAATGCATAGTTACATTACCCCCACAAAGAAAAGTTTAGGTTTAGGTGGCTTCACTGGTGGATTCTATCAAACATTAAAAAAAAAATAAGTAATAGCAATTCTTCACAAACTTTTGCAGAAAATTAAAGAAGAAATACTTTCCAACTTATTCTGTAAAGCCAGCATTACCTGGTTACCCAAAGCAGGCAAAGAAAAGAAGGAAAGAAAACTACCAACCAATATCTCTTGCAAACAAAGATGTAAATATCCTTAACCCAATTTTACCAAATTGAAATCAACAGTACACAAAAAGGTCAAGGCCAAGTGGGATTTATCTCAGGAATACAAGATGGGTTTACATGCAGAAATCATTAAATATAATTTATCATATAAAAAAATAAAAACATCCAACAACATTTGATTATCTCAATAGATCAGATAAAAGCATTTGACAAAAACTCAACACATTAGAAATAGAAAGGCACTTTCTCAATAAATTGTGTTTATGAAAACTGTCAGGTAACAGCGTACTTCAAGGTGAATGACTTAATGATGCTCCAGTAAGATCAGAAGTGAGACTAGAAAGTCTACTCTCGCTACTTCTATTCAGTGTTTTACTAGAGAATCTAGTTTCTGAAGTAAGGCCAGAAAAAAATTAGACATCCAGATGTAAGAAAGAAATTCTATTTGCAGATGATTGTCTATGTAGAAATTCTGATAGAATCTATACACAAAAAAGCTACAGGACCTAACAAGTGAGTTTTTTGAGATTCCAGGTAAAAGATCAAACAC
Organism: Cynocephalus volans; assembly: GCF_027409185.1. Classification (NCBI taxonomy): domain Eukaryota; kingdom Metazoa; phylum Chordata; class Mammalia; order Dermoptera; family Cynocephalidae; genus Cynocephalus; species Cynocephalus volans. Next base: position 52,911,705 of record NC_084462.1, read on the forward strand.
AAAAATAAACTGTACTTCTTTTTTTGTGTGTGTGACTGGTAAGGGGATCACAACCCTTGGCTTGGTGTTGTCCACACCAAGCTCAGCCATGAGCACACCGGCCATCCCTATATAGGATCCGAACACGTGGTGGGAGCCCCGCTGTGCTCCCAGCGCCGCACTCTCCCGAGTGAGCCACGGGGCTGGCCCTAAACTGTACTTCTATGTAGTGCAACGAACCATTGGAAAGTAAAATTTTTAAAAATGCAGTTTAAAATAGCATTACAATACGAATACTTAGGAATAAATCTGACAAAAGATGCAAAAGACCTATACACTGCAAACCATAAAACATTGCTGAAATGAAAAAGAAGACCCAAATAATAGAGTTCGTGGCTCAAAAGATTCAATTGTTAAAATATCAGTTTTTCTTAAATTGATCTATAGATTCATTGTATTCCCAATCAAAATAGTGAAGGCTTTTTTTTTAAAAATCGATACATTGATTCTAAAATTCAAATGGGAATGCAAAGGACCTACTAGAATAGTCAAAGCAATTTTGAAAAAAAAAGAACAAAGTTGGAGGACTAACAATAATTTATTTCAAGATCTATTATATAGCTACAGTAGTCAAGACAGTGTGGTATTGATGTCAAGACTGACAAATGGAACAGAATAGACAGTTCAAAAACAAACCCACACATATATGGACAACTGACTTTTGGCACAGGTAAATTCCATGGAGAGACAATAGTCTGTTCAACATATGGTGGTTGAAAAACTGTATCTATATGCAAAAGATGAATTGCAGCATATGTCTCACACCACAGACAAAGATTAACATAAAATGGATAATAGATCTAAGTGTGCAATGTATAGCTATTAATTTCTGGAAGAAAACATAGGGGAAAACCTTTGTGACCTTCAGCTAGGCAAAAATTGTTTAAGTACATTAAAAGCACAATCTGTAAAGTACCAAATTGATAAACTGGACTTCATCAATATTAAAAACTGCACCTTGAAAGGCACTATTAAGAGAATGAAGATACAGACCACAGACTGGGAGACAGTATTTGATAATCATGTATCTCATAAAGGAGCTTTGTCCTGTATATATAAAGAATATTTAAAATTAAACAATGAGAAAATGGAAAATCTAATTAAAAATGGACAAAGGATTTGAACAGACATGTCACTAAATAAGATGGCTAATATGCATATAAAATACACTCAGCATCATAATTCCTTAGGGAAATGCTTATTAAAACTGCAGTGTGATACCACTATATACCTGTTAGAATGGTTAAAATTAAAAAGACTGACCATCACAAGGGCTGGCAAAGAAGAATTGGGAGTCACACTCCACTGGTGGGAATATAAAAATGGTACAACCAGTTTGCAAAACAGCTTGGCAGTTTCTTAAAAATTGCACGTACACCTACTGTATGATCCAGTTATTCCTCTTCTAGGTATTCACACAATAGAAACAAAAGCATATATTCTTACTTATTCACAAATGTTCATAGCAGCTTTATTTGTAAAGCTGGAAATGATCCTAATGTCCATCAAATGGTGAATAGATGAGTGGTAATATTTCCGTACAATGGGATATTGATCAGCAATAAAAGAACAAATGATTGATATATACTACAACATGAATAAATCTCAAAAAAATTATTATTCTGAATGAAAGAAGCCAGAGAAAAAATTACATATGGTATAATTCCATTTATATTAAATTCTAGAAAATATAAAATAGACTATAGTAAGAGAAAGCAGATGAATGGCTATATCTGGAGATGGGGGTTGAGGGTAAAGGAGGGGAGAGAAGGAGAGATTACAAAGAAGCATGAGGAACATTTTGGGAGGTTATAGGTATGTTCATCGTCTGGATTGTGGTGTTATTTCTAAGGTGTGTACATATGTCAAATTTTATCAAATCGTACATTTTAAATGTGTATAATTTATTGTATGCCAATTATATCTCAAGACGTCGGCTAAAAAACAACAAAAAATTTCTCTTTGCATAAAGAATATGCACAGTAAAATCTTTAAAGAAGAATACCAACAACTCTAGTTATTTCTGAGTAATGAGACTATAAACTATTAATTTTTCTCTGTAATCATTCGGCATTACTTTTATGATTATAAAAATTAAAACTAAATGAAAATAATTGCAGTACTGTCAAGTCTAAAATATATTTTATTTGATTGGCTATGGATGTGTTCATTGAAACTACGTAACAACATCGTCACTGATAATTAGATCATGGATTCATTCTCTCAAAAAGGAAATGAAGATTCCTTTTCGAATGAGGTAGATTTAACCCATCAGTGTTGGGGATGGGGAATGGAGGAAATAGGGCAGAGGAGGGTTCCTGGGCAGAGAAAAAAACACTAGAAGATGCATAGAAGTAAGAAACTGGTTTGAGTGGGGCATATAATTAATTGAATATTAATAGATGATAAAGTTTGAGACAGGTGGTAATGGGAGAGAAAGATATAAACCAATCTAGGGTCTTTTCTCTGTATCTTGTCTGCTTTCTCCCTTTCTTTTCTCTCTTCTCCTCTCCTTTTCCCCCACCCTTCTCTTTGTCATCTTAGTTTTTTTTTTGCATTCTAGGGAAATTTCTTGTGTTTGTTTACAATTTGAATAATTCAGTTTTCTGCTACATCCTGTCTGCTGTTCACTGCCTCCAACAAAGTTCCAAACTCATAATGATGTATTTCGTATATATATTCAGTTCTTTATATTCTTAGATTTATGGTTTCATGATAGTTTGCTCTAATGTCATAGACGTAAATGTCCTCTGGAATATTCTTAGGAATGTAAATTGGATATTTTAGAATTCATTTCCTTTTTCTAAGTTACATTTACTCTATTTTACAAGGAAGTGCCTTTTGAATATTCAGAAAATTGATTACCCTCTTCTTTTGAATGGAAGACTAGTTTTTTTTTGCTATTTCGGCTTTGCAGAGACAGATCCATTCTCTCTCAGTACTAGTTTGTAATCAATAATAGTCACGTTGGATTTTTTTGGAGTTTGATGTAGGTCTCTATTCAAATGTTTCATAGTGGTATCTCCAGGATCAGATTAAAGGAATAATAATAAAAAAAGAAACCCTAGTAGTTATTTTAGCAGTCCACATCTGGCAACTTGGAGGAGTGTAGTGGAAAAGGCCTATAGCCATAGCAACAGATTTTGTTATTTTATCAGTATCACTGACATGTATCCCCCATCACGGTTAATTCTCAGGTGTGCGTGATGAAGAGCAAAGCTTGACTTCTCATGCACGGGTGTGCAAAGGAGGAAACTAAACTTGTGCTTGTCCAAAAGATTCCCATGTTACTTTCACCTTGAGTTCTAATTTCTCTAGGATAGAGGGTTTCTCCAAGTGTTTACTAGGGTCTCTGTTCTATCTTTGGCTATCTGTTCCATTCCTGCTTCTCAGTACTGCTAAAATTTTGCTACTTGAATATTTTTACAAGACTTTTTAAATGATGAAACCATTTTGAGATGGTGACATAGCAATAAAGTTTTAAAATTCCAGAGAATCCTTAAATATTATATGTAGAAGGGAAAGTAGAGGGTACTCAGTTCAATACTCTCACTTGATAAATAGACAGTGAACCCAAAATAGGTGATGTCCTGTAATTTACACAAGTAGTGGAGAGAAGAGCTCAGATAAGATTCTAGGTCTCCTGACTTCCTGTGCAAGCATACTTTCACCACACCATGCTGGAGCATGATGACTTTCCCCCTCAATATTTAAAAACAGGAATGATTAAATGACTAGAATAAATAAATAAAACATGTGCAGTGGACAGCTTTACTAAAACCCAAGGGCTCTAAAGAGGAAAAAGGCAGCCTCAGGCCTCTGTTTCCTTGAGGTTGAAATAATTTGCTTTTGAAAACGGCCCACCCTAGTCATAGTAATCATCATCACATATAATAAAGTCCCATTTTATGTGGTGTGTTGCAGGCCAAATGAATCCACCCAAAATGCTTTTTGGAGTTAATATCAAGGTCTCCCAATTATATGATGCTGTTATGAAGTTAAATAACACAGTTGCAGAATTAAAATACAAAAGAGTAAGAGGGAAACAGAAATGATCAGACAATAGCAATGGAGGAAAGCAATATTTCTGAAACAAATCAAGAGTCAGTGAGGCAGAGAAACATGACAGGCAGTTCCAGATGACAGCAGCCCCACTAGTCCTGAGCCCATGTGTACCCCACTGCCATCTCTTGGTAGCTATGGGTGTTACTGCTCCAGATTGCTATATTCGTAAGCAGGCATACATTCCTTAAGACAGAAAAAGTATAACGTGCTATAATATCTTCTTATTTATAGAGATGTTATTTCCAAGAAACTCAAAGAAAACAGCTTTTAAAAATTCAATTTATTTTTTCTATCTGTTCTTTGAAGAACCCAAATATTGGCTTAAATTTTGTTTGTGATGGGGTAAATGTTCAAGTAGCATCCTATTTGTATTCTTTTTCTGATCAGAGTTGCTAGTGGAGGCTGAAATGAGCTCATTGAACAACTAGTCACTGGGTCAATAATTCTGCTTTTGATAGCAGAAATATAAGAATGTATTTTGGAAGGCAATTGTTAAGAGGCTTTTGATTTACTACGGAATTTTATATGCATTCCATTCTTGTATTTTTCAAAATACAAGTTGTTTCAAAAGGACAAACAACTTAAAAAGGGAGTTTTAAAATCATTTTTAGTTTTTTAAAAAGTGGGTTCTAAAAAATATTTTTTCTCTCTCAAGGTCAACTTCTGACCCTAAAAATTACCCTTTGAGGAGTTACTGTAGGGTGGTCCTTCCTGATGAGAACTATTTATGAGAATCCAGTTCTTGAAAAATTGAATTTATTCAGATCTTTGGAAGATGATACATTTGTCATGTCCCAAAATGGGTTTGAAAATATTGTGCATTTCATCACAATCTATGGACCTCACATCATCATCAGTAAAATGGAAAAATGGAGAAATCAATGACACTGTAAAGATTGCTCCTTTTGCTGTGGGTGCTCCAGGCCTCCCAGGCTGCTGTTTCAAGTGAAGTGCTCAATGTGAAAGAATTAGTCAAAATGATTGCTGCAGGAGTGGAATTTTATTCTCAAGAGCCAATCGGACTTGGAATCCTGTGGTCTCTACAAAGAGCTCTCGTAAACAAGTCTCACAGAGGGTGTCATTATCACAGAATTTCAAGAATTTGAATCATCATTATTAATAGAAATGAAACACCAATTGGAAACCTAAGATATGCAAGAAGTTTTCATGTACGTTATCTTATTTAATTTTTACCACGTCAGTGTGAAGTTGGCCTTTATGCTGCCGTTTTACAAATGAGGAAACAGAGCCTGAGAGATGTTTAGCAACATGTCCAAGGTCATACCAGAACGAAAATTAAAATCAGAGTATCCGACTCTAAATCCCACATTTCTTCATTACACAATGCACACTGGGTTTTCAATTCGTCCAGCCCCAGGCTATGCTTATTTCTATCTATAATTTGAGAATCACTAGTCTACTCTTGATGTCAATGCTATTTGAAATAAAGCTAAAGCACTTACATCCGCACCTTTCCTTTTTACTCCTAAGCAAAATCAACCAAACTGTTCTGCAAACTCACACATCCCTGTGAAAACCAACACACAACGTTATCCACTAATTAGTTAACAAGGTATTACATAAGATCAGCAATCAGAACTAGTATGGGAGAAGGGAAGACATCGCTTTACATTTTTAAAGTCTGATTTCTTTACAAGATTTATTTTTTAAAGTGGATGATCTCTACTTCCTTTTACAAATAAATTCTTACATGTGTTAAAAGATAAAATTACAACAAATTTAGTTTAAAGATCTCAATTGGCTTTATTTGTGATTCTAGAATTGGCAACATTTCATTCCATAAAATAGAATAAGTGTTCCAATGAGATGAGCAGAGGGGGTTGGTTTTATAAGCAGAAAAGGGCTGAAGGAAGCAGAAACAAGGAACAGAAATTAGAGGGGTCATTTCAAAGTTGCTTTCCTTGTAAGGCAGGAACGGGGAGACAGAACAATAAAAAGATAACTGATTGGTTAACACTACTTTTGTTATAAGGATTAAAATACAGGGAACTTTATTATCACATGGATTAAAGATTGAAATTGGCCTATTTGGGAAACTGGCTGTCTCTTTCTCCTGATTTCTCCAAGGGTTGGATAACTACTTAGTTATAGTTTGGTGATGTGGAATGCTAGCATGGGTGACTCCATTTTGATTTTTAGTCTGGTCTGTTGGAGCCTTGTGTAGGAGTTTAGTCCAAAACAATGGCCTCCTGTAATTTTTATTTAGCAGATGGAACTCCAAAATACAACACAGATAAGCGGTACCCTGCTGGGAGTGATAGTTGGAAATTCAGAGTTCTGCCTTTTCTCTGCTCTGGAAACTTCTCTACCCCATCACAGTCTTTGGGACTCCAGGAAGTGAAAAAAAGATGTGTTGGAACCCCCTGAACTATTGAAAATCAGTATAGTAGTGCTTGTCTGATGGGACTGTCATGAGATTTAAATGGGATGATGCATATAAGGGCCTGGAATAATGGATTGCACCTAATAAATCTCTGTAAAGAATAATATCCTTCATTCCTCATTCTCAGTCCTTCAAAAGTTCTTCTCTAAAACTGTCAAAATTATATGCAGGTCTGATGTGACTAAAATTTTCACTGCTCAACCAATGCACTACCCCGAGGTGTAGCTAATCCTGTCCTTTAATTTGCCAGTGCAGCTATCTGTGTTGACCTTTAGATTCACCATCTCCCCTAAGCATTTGTTCAAAAAGGTATTTCATCTTATATTGCTTCATCTGCCTATGACCTCATGCACTCAGGGTTGGAAATTAAGTAAGGGTGCCATCCATATGCTAGAAGCTTCAAGCTATTTATAACATATAGTACAGAGGGTCCAGATTGAGGAAAGGATACAAGGTCCACCTCACCATTTCCATTTTCAATGAAGCTACTCTCATCCACTAAGGTGGGAGGATAGCTGTTGAAGGACAGATGAAGATTAAATATAAAAAAAATTATTAATGGTAAAATTTAAAAATCACACACCAAAGAAATAGAGAACTGGAATGGATTGATAGAATGTAAATAGGTGATAATTTATGTATCTTTTATGTGAGAAGGGTCAATATTACCTTTTAAAAGTGTTATAAATTTTCTATTCTCTTTTTTTAAAAAGTAATACGTATATAATGAATATCTCCTGCAATTCTACTCTGCAGATATGACTTCTTTGAACAGTTCCATGTGCTTTCAAATTATTTTATGCATACATCAATATGCATATACTTATAATATATATTATTACTCTTATTTTATAAAAACAAGATTGTCCAGAAACTATTGCTCTTCTATTGCACTTTTTATTTAATGATACATTATGAATGCCTTCTGAATTAGGTCATAAATATCTCTTGCTATTTGTTATTTTCCTAATTGAGGTTAAGTCACATAACAAAAAAATTAATTATTTTGAAGTACAATTCAGTGGCATTTGATGCATTCACAATGTTGTGTATTCACCATCTCTAACTAGTTCCAAAACATTTTCATCACTCCATAAAGGAAACCCTAGATTCATTAAGCAGTCACTTTCTATTTCTGCCCCCTCCCTTCCCCTCCCATGGCCCCCAGCAACCACAGATCTGCTTTTTGCCTCTATATATTTACCTGTTCTGGATATTTCATATAAATGGAATCATTTAATCTGTGGGCTTTTGTGTCTAGCTTTTTTCACTTAGCATATTATTTTCAAGGTTCATTCATATTGTAGCATGTATCAGTATTTCATTCTTTTTCATGGCTGAATAATATTCCATTGTATGGATATAACACATTTTGTGTATCCATTCATCAGCTGATGAACTTTTGGGTTGTTCCTACTTTTCAGCTATTGTGAATGGTGTTGCTATAAACTTATGTGTACATGTATTTGTTTGAGTTTGAGTACTTGTGTTCAATTATTTCAGGCATATACACAGGAATAGAACTGCTGGGTCATAAGGTAATTCCATGGTTAACTTTCTTAGGAACCACCAAACTTTTTTCCACAGTAGCTGCACCATTTTATATATTCCCACCAGCAATGCATTGCTGGTGAAACTGTTCCAACAATTTCCCCACATCCTTGTCAACACTAGTTATATTCTCCCCTTTTATTTTTTTATTATAGTCATCCTGGTCTAAGTGAAGTGGTATCTCCTTGTGGTTTTTATATGCATTCCCCTAATGACTAATTGATTTTGAACATTTTTCACGTGCTTATTTGCCATTTATATGTCTTTTCTGGGGAAAGGTTTATGCAATTCCTTCCCCCCCCCCTTTTTTTTTGGTCTTTTTCGTGACCGGCATTCAGCCAGTGAGTGCACTGGCCATTCCTATATAGGATCCGAACCTGCGGCGGGAGCGTCGCAGCGCTCCCAGCGCGCACACTCCCGAGTGCGCCACGGGCTCGGCCCCCTTTACCCATTTTTTACCTGTGGTGTTTTCTTTTTGTTTTTGGTCTGGCCAAACAAGTCTGTGCACAGTATTCCATGGTGGACTTTGCTTTTATTCCAATGTAAAATTAAGATGCTGTTTCCATGAAACGGAAGAATAGACGCTGGGTAGAATAAGCAGCACATTTTCAAACTATTAGGAAAATATGTAAGGCAAGATTCTCTGGAGAGCTCTAGGGCAAGTTTCTCATGACCTTGTTGAATAATGACTCTGTATCCCAAACCCATCAGTTTTACCTATTATTTTTCTTTCCCTCAATGGGAAGTCATTATACACGGTTGCTGGGGGAGGGGGTGGGTGAGTGAGTGGAGAGGGGGAAATGAACTCCTGGGGTTGGTGATTTCTGTTGGGTTTCATCCTCTGTCAGAGCCATGATTGAAATCTCATGGATATATCCTCTTGCTCATGTAAAATTAATTTTGTCACTAGACTTTTAAATAAATTCCAAAATAAAGGATGACCAACCGTCCTAGTTTGACTGTGACAGAGAGTCCCAATTTTTGAATTGAAAGTCTTGTGTCTTGGGAGATCTCTCTGTGAGATGTGAAAAATCTTGTTTTTTATGATGGGTGCAGGAATTTGGGGGAAAAGTACAAAACTCATAGAGTAATCTAAAAAATAGGGGCTGAAAGCAATATAGTATTGTGTCAGACGGATGTGGCATAGATGGATAAATGGGTAAATGGATACCTTCTGTAGTTGCCACTGTGCCCTCTCCTCTGACTAATGATGTGGCAACATGATTTGTGGTTTGCAGTGATGGACTACCCATTGTAGCACCATTCTGAGTGATGTAATTTAAGTGTGCAACTTAAGTGCATAGTAACTGTGAACATTAACAGTCTATCTTTGTTAGTTTAATTTTAAACATTGTGAATGTTGTGACCAAGGTTTCTAAGAGTTCAGATAGTGAAAATGAGACTGATCACAATACCAAGGCCAGCAGGACCCAGACATCACTGAAAAAGAAGGCTAAATTGCTGTGTAACTTTAAAGACAGATGGAATAGTACATGTTACTAGATTAAAGGAGGTAACAAAACCAAGCATACTGTGCAATAGGCAGAAGAAAATTTGGAATTGGTAATGATGGAGAAAGGGATGCGAAAGCACAAAAGAAGGTGGACTCTCACAAGTCAGGGATGAAGCAGTCAAGTACTTCTAAGACAATTTTAAGTTTTTTCATCTCCCCAAAGATACCAATGCTCAGTTGAAAATAGTGGCTGCCGAATTAGATTGAGCACACTGCATGAATGAATGCACATTAATCATACTGTTTCTTTGAATCATTTTGTGAAACTCAGTAAAGTTACATTTCCTGATTCAGAGGTTGCAATTAAAATATCCCGTGGTTGTAAAAAAGGAAATGTTGGTAACTGATCTGTTGGTCCCTCACGCTGTAGAGCTGGTTCTGTCGGTTCTTAATTATCATGGTGTCTGAAGTATTGAGTAATGTGTCAGGAATAAAAAGTTCCCCCTAGTTCTTAGATTTGAAAAGATGGAGTTTTGAACCATCTTCTTGATTTCTATGAAGATTTTAATGAAACTTCAGAAAACATAAAACAAAAAAGATTATTGATAATCTTGTCCAAATACAAATTACACTTTGCTCTATCTGCATATTTGGCAGACAAAACTAATGTAAATCTTGACAAATTCTATTCAGTCTATAATCGTTTTACTAAAGAAAATGGAAGGATCTTATCTGCTATGTGTCCGAAAGACCTTGTACAAAACTCTGCTGAAAAGGGGTGTTATTTGCTTACTTGTGGTACTGAGGCTTTCAGAATAAAAGTTCATGGTCACTTTTAAATTTCCTCAAAACACGCAGAAGCAATTAAGTACATCTTTGACTTAATAAAAGTGGAAGAAGATAGGCTCTTAGTTACGTGCCTACAAGATGGTACATCTTGATACATTGTTGCTGACCACAGAAAAGATTTTAAAATGTTGTCCTTCTGTAAAATATTTTCAAAGCGTGAGACAAGAAGAATCTCCTTTTTGGAAATACATTAAGGATGAGAATGGGGAAAAAAGACTATTGTAAAACAGAGATGTGTATGTTGTTTCTCCAAGGCTGTTTGATAATCTTTGAAGAGACATTAGGATCCTAAAGAAAGGAAAAACTGACTGCATTTGAATTGTTTAAGGTTGAGACAAACACTTATATGGGGAAAAAAAAAGACTTGATTTTTGGAAATAAGACTGCTTTGGAATTCAAAAGATGTCAATACAAAAGGGCAGCCAAATTAAACAGGACTTTTTTTTTTTTTGTCTTTTTGTGACCGGTAAGGGGATCGCAACCCTTGGTGTGGTGTCACCTGCACCACGCTCACCGGCCATTCCTATATAAGGATCCGAACCCGCGGGGGAGCGCCACTGTGCTCCCAAGCAACGCATTCTCCCCAGTGCGCCACGAGGCCGGCCCTAAACAGGACTTTCTAAGTTTCTGTACTAAAGTTGTTACTTATTTAAATTGCAACTTTGATTTCACAAGTTCACAAGTGTGCTTTAAAGATCATTTTCCCTGAGTGTGGTTTGTCTTTGGAGTGTTTTAAAATCATGGCCATTTTAGACATGAAGAACCTTTGCAGAAATTTAAAGATGCAGGGGACCCGTTGGGCAGACAACTAACTGGTCTACCATAACAAGCCTGTAGATCCAAAGTGCACGACAGTTCTGGGTGAAAACGAATTCCTACGTGTCTAAAAACCTGTTGTTGCAAGTAAATGAAACATTAAGTATTCCATGCTGAAATGCTTTTGTGGAGAGAATGTACTTCATCTTGACATAACCATTTTGAACTAACACCAGGAAGCGGTGAAAGGAGAGCAACGCTGCAAGACAAAGGAATCTCACATTTGACTTTATTCAGTCCCGTTGCTATGCTATGTGAGAGAAAAGAAGGATGTCCTAAAGGGTACAGGCATTTCAGAGAAGTGTTATTAGCGAAGTAAACAGAAAGATTGAATTATCCTACTGTATCATGGGACTGAAAGTAACTTATTTTTTAAAATTGAATATAGAAAATATGTTTAATTAGTTCTATTATATTTATGCTCTCTTTTTAAAAAGTCTTACGTTATATATCTTAATACACATTTAGTGTAGCATAATGTGTATATAATATAACTCTGTAATATCCGACAGAGAGTTTAAAAAGATTTAAATAAGTTGCTCTATCAGAGAGCAGAAAGAAATATTATAAAAATATTATTAAATTTTTCTCACACATATTTGTTTAGACCTGCTATTAATTACTATTAATTGCCACTTTTAGTCTTATCTTTTGTTTAAAGATTAGCATTTATAGAAATTATAAAAATATGGAATATTAACATTAATACAAAAGTAGTAAAAATAACATATAAGAAATAAGCATCTATTCTTCATATTTTTATGTTAAAAGAATAATACATATAGGTACAATTTTTTATATATTACATTTTTTTTCTTTGTTTGGTATGGCTGTGTCTTAGGTTGGCTTTCTAAAAAGCTGGTAATTCTACCTCGGTAAATGCACCACAACCAGCTCCAGCCCCACCTGGCTCCCTCCTTCTCTTCCTACAGGCTGCATAAAAAACAAATGTAACTCATAATACCTATACCTCCAACCGAACATCCGAGGGGAAGCTAATCAGGTATGAAATAATGTGGAAATAGACTAATGGAAAATTGAGTTACATTTACATAGAACAAATAAAATACATAGAAAGAACTGTCTTGGTTAATATAGAAAGAGACGTGGTGGGAGGAAAAACCCTTGTAAAAGATGTAGGCAGGCAGGCACGAAAAAGATAGTTGGAGAATCTAAGCTGGAGAAAATATTACCCAATAAACAAATTAAAATTTTGTACAACTGCTTTGCTGTATAGAGGAATCTAAGGAAATCATGAATTCAGTGACTCGAGAGCTCGAACGTAAGATGCTAAAACAACAGAATGAGCTGGAAAAGAAGATGATTGAGAAAGAAGAAAAACTGAGAACACGAATTCTTTAAAATGAAATGAACAGAATAAGGAAGAGAATAGAAATGGCAGAAAAGTTAATTCATGACTCAGAGCAAAGGCTTGTAATGATAACCCTGAATGCAGAAAAAAAGTCAGAGATTAATGCAACTGGAAAGACAATAATTGATAAGAAGGTCAGAGAATCTGTTTTTTTATCTAGGAATCATTGGTCTTTCTGAAGTCGAAAGTGAAAAAAATACAACAGTTGTGAATGACAGAAAACTCTGCTACTGTAGCCTCAGAAATCCTGGGTCAGGCGTCTGAGGACTGATAGAATGGCAAACCCCGTGTCATCAGGGATCAGGCTCGTTCTGTCTTCCTCCCCCACCGTCCTTTGCATGGGGCTATGGTGCCTTCATACACTGCTTCCATATCCAGACAGAAGACAGATGAAGGGAATGGGGAAACGCTTTCTGCTAGTGAGAACTTGTCTTTTTATTTAGGAAGGAATAAGCTTCCCTAGGGACATCTGCCTATATCTCGTTGGCCAGAAAAGTGTCATATGGCCACACCTAGATTTAAGAAGGTCTAAGAAGATGTTCTAGTATTCCACCCTTGATACTCAAAGAAAGCAAGGCAAAGAGGATATCTATGGCTTTTGGGAGACCAATCCAGAGCCATCTACCAAAAAGAAGTCCATATGCATTATCTAAATTTGATAAGTCAAGAAGTAGCAGTATCAGTATGTTATTTATAGGCATGGAGATAAATACTAGAATAAACAGCAAAATATTTGAAGTTTGCTCTTTGGGAGTAAGACTTGAATGTAGAAAGAAGTGTGGCACTATATTTCTGTTTTACATGTGTGAATTTTATCTGAATTGTTAACCATGTATTTGTATTTCTATCTCTCAAAAAATGCATCTTTTGCAAAATATAGAAAAAAGGAAATGGACAAAATCATTAGCTGACTTCCTTGTTCAACTCCCCATCTCTTATCCCAACAAAAGCAAAAGCACAAGCAAAAATTAAAGAAAAAAAGTATTTGTATAAGTAAAATTCTAACTGAATACATTGTTAGAATTTAATTATGTATATTTAAAATTCAAGATAACCAGTAGAAAATAGAAAAAAAAGACTACTTTTAAATAAGTAGAAAGAAAAAAATGAAGCAAAGAAATTTTAACAGATCAAAAAGCAGGAAAAAAGATAAAAAAGAATTAAGTAGAAAGAACGCACTGGAAGTGAAAAACACAAAATAAGATAGCAGAAGTCCAAACAATCACAGCAAACATGAACAAGTTAAACTCCACAATTGCAACAGAAATTATTTTTCAAAAGCACATATTTACAGGAAACTTTCTGAAAATAGAATGACATCAGAAACCTGAAAATAAAGACGTGGAAACAGGTAGATGAAGGAAATTCGAGTGATGAGTATAGTAAGAGCAATAGCATCCACAGCAACCACACACAGAAAAAATAGGTAAAGTGATATCAATATCAGATGAAATAGAAATCAAGTCAAAAAGCATTAAAAGAGAAAAAAGAAAAATTTATGCTGATAATAGGAATACTCCAAGAAAATACAATAGACTTAATATTTTTGTACCTTACAACATAGCTGCAAAGTACGTAAGGCTGAAACTAATAGACATCAGAAAAACATGGCAACTTCAACAGATCTCTCTTAAAATTCAACAAAAGTGTCTCTTCAGACAATAAGAAAAGATAAAAGGATTTGAAGAGTACAATTAGCAAGGGTAATATAAAAATTATATAGAGTTTTCTGCTCAGAAATCAGAAACTATACTTTTTTTCAAACATGCATAGATCACTCACAGAAATTTATGCTGTATGTAAGTTCCTATTGTCACTACTAATACTAAACACTAAATAAAAAATTCTGTTCCACATAGAGTCGTAAGTGAGGGAATTAAAATGATTGGAGATGAGGAGGCAATCATTTGCAGATGACACTATTATCTACCTGGAAAATCCAGAGTATGCATATTTACAGGATAAGCTGGATAAGTAGGATACACTGGCTAAACTTAGTGATAAGATTAATACATGGATATTGACTGCATTCCCATTTACCAGAAGTAATCAATTACAAAATAGTAGTGGAAAAGGGATTTCACTTTAAATTGTAATAAGATGGTAAAATACCCGACCTGGTAGCAGTCTATACAATAGAGATGTGTCTATCACAGGACTGATTGCCTGACCTTTGCATAATGCTCCTAGGGGAGTAATTTCAATGTCTGGTCCTGCAGTTCTTTTTCTGTGATTCCAGTGCAACCAGTCTTTTTCTAGATTTATTAATACACTCAATCCATTTACACTCAAATCTTGTTGGGCAGAAACTGTTCTTTCTTTTAAAAATCACATTGTCTTTCTGCTGTAAACTTTTCTGTGTTACTTTTGACATTAATATATGTGGGGAAATCTTGCCTCTATTATCACCTAATGTTGGGGAAGTAATTAATTTTATCTATAATAAAATGTAAATATTGTAAATTTATAATTTATAAATATATAAGAAAGTGCTTTTATAATTACATGTAATAGAGCATTATATATATAAGATTACATATGATAACATATTTTCAATAAATAATATATAAATATATAGTAGAACATAAATTATATGAGCTTAATTTATATAATTTGATTTAAAAATTAAGCAATAAAGCAATGTGCACACACATATGTGTACCTTTTGTGTATCACATGGTTATTCTAAAAAAATGTAACCTGAGTTTTGGTGAAGTTGTGGTTAAACACATCTGTTCATACATCAGAGTCATCAATGTGAATTGAAAGCCATAAAACTGGGCCGAGCCCGTGGCGCACTTGGTAGAGTGCTGCGCTGGGAGCATGGCGACCCTCCCGCTGCGGGTTCGGATCCTATATAGGACTGACCGGTGTACTCACTGGCTGAGTGCCGGTCATGAAAAAACGACAAAAAAAAAAAAAAAAAAAGAAAGCCATAAAACTCTTTAATTTCTTTGACCTAGGAATTGCACTTTTAAAACTCTTCTTAAAGAAATGACCAGAAATTTCTCTACAGAATATTTGTAACAACATTTTTTCTAATAGCAAAATATTAGAAATAACAAAAAAATTGAACCGAAGAGTATATATGAAGTAAATATAGGTATGTGCATAGCATCAAATACTATGCAAACATTAAATATCATATTTTAGGAAAGTATTTGCAATGCATAAGACAGTGCTGAAAATATATTATTAGGTGAAAAATACAGATATAGGATGTGTATTATAAAACAGGGTGTGTATTATTATCACTAATGTGTATATATATATTTCAAAAAACTTATGAAAAGATTATATTATCTTTTAATTCTATTTTTTCCATGAACTTTTTGAAGTACCTTTGTGTGTGTGTGTGTGTGTAAAATCTTGTTCAGCAATTTGTCCATTATGCATTTATTTCATTTATCTCTTTAACTATTAAAAGCTGGCATGATAGATACCAAAAATAGATTTTTAATTTTGCACTTAACATTTTTTTTACATTTTCTTTAGTTAAAAATATTTTTTTAAGTCTTAAAAAAATCCATATAATATTATTTTAGAAAGATAAATATGAATGCAGAAATAATATCACCTTGATTTATTAGTAAATATGACTATATACACTTCTGTGATGGGTTTTGAAGGAATCTTTAGGAAGTCTTTTCACCCCAGATGGGAATACTTTCCCTGGCTCTATTTAGAGATGTCACTTAGAGGAAATCGGATTTATCCCTTATGATTGCCCAGCTTCCCAAAAGCACTTTTTTCCCCCAGGAGAGGAAATGACCAGATAAAATGCTAATAGATTTGATAAATGTCGATAAAGAACAAGCCCAAAAGTGGAGGCAAAATATGATTACAGATCTAGGAAATTGTAGTCTCTTGTGTTGAGAATTTTTCATTTCATTGAAGTTTGGAATGACGAGCCCAGTTAATAATTTTTTCCAAATTTGAAGGTGGCAAACTGAAGGTGTCACTCTGGCCCATTCATGTTTTTCTCTGATCTTGACTCTGCAGCCCACTTGAGATGGGACCATCTCTCCATTCTGAGTAGCTTTTGTGTGATGCCACACTTGGGGTGCCAGCCTTGCATAGAGTGGGGAGCTGGCTCCATGACTCTGTCACTTAGGGCTCTGGAAAACTTTGACAACATGGAGAAGTGGTTGGACACTGGAATAAAGGAGCGTGTTTCTTGACACAGTGGAGAAATCGGTGTGTAGAGTCTCTCTTTTAGCCAAATATTGAAGGATGTTTAAGATCTTTTAATTTTGGAATATTTCCTATGTTTATTCTAACCACGCTCCTCTCTTAAACACGAAGGCTGTTTGCATTAAACAATCACACTAATTGGAATGACAGAGCCTTTCTGGCCAGCCCATCAGGCCAAGGGGGAGGCAGAGCGGAAAGTAACCGGTGTCAGTAGCCAAGTCCATCTGGCAATGAGACTGCCAGGCATGGGGTAGGATCCTTACGGAGTAACACATTCTCCTGTGAGGAATTCCGTCCTGATACCGCCTCTTGACTTTCTCATTTTTCATTTCTTCCTTTTACTCCTACTCACATCCTGTTGGAACTCATTTTGTTCTTATCCTGCTCTGGGGTTTGTTTCGGAGTGAAAACCAGAAGTATATCTGCACTTTCTCAGCGAACTCATCGTTTGGCTGGGTTGCATCATAATTAAATTTTTCAAAAACCTCTCTCCTCATATATCAATTATTCCACTCCCTTAATCGTCTTTGTCAGTGTTCTCCACGATCCTACTCATATGTCAGACTGTCTGGGTCTAAGCTTCAGCATTTGCTAAGAATGAGTGATACGTACTAATAGGGTGCGATGTCTACTTGGCTGCAGTTTTGGGATCTTTTATCTCAGGTTTTTCCTTTTTCTCCCCACTTGCCCTGCCAGATTATAGCATTGCCTTCAGTATTTGATCCAAGAGACCATTCAATTTAATGTACTTTTGGATTTCCATGATGATAATTTTAGAAGTAGAGCATTCTGGAAATCTATGCTCTCTTTCTGTGTCCTTGTGTACTGGAAGATCTAACTTCTTGAAGCACTAACTAGTTTTACAACTAATTAACCTATGATAGCATTGGTGCTACCCAACAGAGAAGATGAATTGTGGAATGCATTTCTGATCTGTGTTGGGTAGTTAGTTTGAGGGGAAGACGTTCCAGTACTCAAGCACAGAGTAGACAGACCTCAGTTCCAGCAGGAGCGCCAGAGCCCCAAAATTTATACTATGGTGATTTAATCATGGTCCCAACCGCATCAAACTAGGCACAAAAGGAACAAAACTAGCAAGGTCTTAGGCAAAAGACGCATATAAGGAAAGATATATATTTCTACAATTTGTCATTTAGGTCTTTCTGCAGAACCTAATATAGGTATGCTTGTCTTTGACATGTTCTTTTTCATTATTTTATGATGGGCATATATTTATTCTTTTATTTTTGTCACTAAGCATGAGATATTCACTTCTTCAATTGATCTATGAGGGTTTTTAAATGCCTCATTCACTCATGCTTTCATTCTTTCATCATGCATTTATTGAGAGCTTTCTACAGCTTGGATACTACATGGGCCCTGGGCATAAAACACTGAGTAGAAATAGATATGGTCTTCGTCCTTATGGGTTTTATAGATTAATAGGAAAGACAGATGCTAATCATAACATCCTGCATGTTCTTGTAAAGTCCCAGTGATGATAACTACGTTTTGGAGTTCTGATTGGTTGAATTTTCTTGTGGTCTTCCTGGATCAAATGAGACACACATGTGCAAGTGTGATTCTTGCTCTGACTGCTCTGCGGAGGAGGTCATGTTGTAGGGCCTATTTTTCATAGGGTTTGGTAGTTTTTATTTGACCTTAATACATATTTAACATTGTTTAGTTAATTAGATTCAGGAAATGAAAAGCCCCAAACATAATTCCCCTACCAAAATAACACCTAGGAAACTAAAAAAAAAAAAAATATATATATATTAGTGTATTGTAGCTTCTTGAAAATCTGCAAATCTTCTGGCATTCTGGAATGATATGCAAATCTTCTGGCTTTCTGGGATCCCAAGTGTTCAGATTAAAGTGAAATTTGACTTCAGATCTGCTGGGATGTTCAGCATTTCTTCACTCTCAGTGTTCACCAGTAAAATGTCCAAATGGCAAGTTTTACTGAAGACTTGAGGCAAAAGGTGGTTGAGATGGTAATTAAACCACAGGACAGAGTATTAAAAAAATTGATATTGAATAGCCAAAATTTTAAAAGTCCTTCAAGCATTTTCTCTTCTAGAGAATTATTGCTGTTTTTCTTTAACTCAGGCTCTGTCATTTGCCCATATTTCTAAGTCTATCACAGCTATACCCTGGGGGTGTCTTTTAACAACTATCCTCTTTTGTGGAGAGTAATAAGTCTTACTGAAGAACATTAAACCAAGGAGGATTATTCTTAAACTTGAAGATCTAATGGAATTTGCCATGCTAGGTTACGGGCTTGCTTGGGATGTCATCCCTTTTTCCTTTCTGATGTCCCCCTTTTGGGATAGGAATGTCTCTCTTATGCAAGTCCTACCACTGTATTTTTTAAAAAAATGAGTATTTAGGAGATACAAAGCTAATTGTTGCCCCTTGTGCCCATGATGTGAGGGTCAGATTCGTACTGGCAGCATACGCATTACCAGAAATTACTTTTTTACCCCTTGTCCCCCACCCAATTATCCCCAACATCTCTCTCCACTTTGTGGCTCTAGGAATATTCCCTCCCTCTGTAAGAACTGCCCGACCTTGATCTGGACTGCTAGCTTCCAGAACTGTGAGCAAATAAATTGGTGTTGTTTAAGCCACCAGTCTTGATTTTTTTTTGGAGTCACCTGAGCAGACTAATACATACATTAATGTGATAAGAAATTAAAATAACACAGAACTTTCTAGGAAAAAAGATAAAGTGCTCCTCCTCTATGCCAATTCCAGCTCTGGAAATTGCTTCTAAAAGCAATTTGTGGTGTACTTTTCTAGTCTTTTTAATACTTACCCAATGTATGCATATATTTGTGTATTTATACGTATCTATACATATCATTGTACACAATACTTTTTTGTTGTTTACTTTTTATTTTTTAACATTGACATTTTACTTATTTTTATGCATGCTCTTTATTTCCGTTCAACAAAATATACAGTCCTACCTCAATCTTTATAAAGCTTGCATAGGTACATTGTGCACATGTACTATAATTTCTTCAACCATTTCAGTATGGGAGAATGTTGTGTGAGGTAGTTCCCACACTTACCTGAACATGAGCCATCTCCTGAATTTGTATTCAGCAGAACACACTTTTAGGCCTGGTGATCTAGAACTACAGGTACTGTGTCTATTTGTTGCCCTAAAAAAAGACTTAACTTGAGGCTCTCCTGTTATCATTTGGTCCCTGTGCATCAAAAATGCCATTCTTTAGGGAATCAAGCACTTTGTTCCTTCGTTCATGACAGTGCACTCTTAAGGAAATTGTGACATTACTCACCCGCTGACATATTCCATCTTGGATGAACTCTCCTCCTGACTACATGGCTTGAATAGAGTAAATCTGACTAATGAATTTACAGGCAGGATTTTGGCAACGTAAAAGATTCTGGCCTCCCTAGAAAAGTTTTTAAAATTTGCCTAGTGTTTATAAGGAATGTTATTTCTCATAATTTATATTATTTGAGTCTAGTTTTGTTTATCAACAAACACTCTGCAAATGTACAAAACTCATCCTACTAAAGCTATTTAATCTTTAAACTCATTTAATCCTATCAATGGGGTTGTAAAACTAAACATGGGTGATTCTGACATGCCTGGGAGTTTACACAACTGTCCTGTTTTTAAGAGCCAAGATATTGTGTTTACCATAGACAAAAGATGGACCTCACTTGGGAATTGGATTGATTTCCGACAAAAAGATTAGTCTGTAAATCCAATTCCCGTACAAATTCTGTTAAAATGTTATACACATATCTCAGTTTGTTGACTCAATTTGAAGGTCCAGATGCACTACTTTGGAAGATTTGTTAATTTAATTTTTAAAAATTAAAACAATTTAATTTATAATTTCTTCATTTTTAAAGCCTCATTTGGCTTGGATTTATTTTTAGATGACAGCACATATACATAGAGGCAAAAAAAGAAAAGAAAAAAAAAAGAAAAAAAAACTAGTGTCATTAAATTGATGGATCAGAATTTTTTAAAAATAAACTTCCTCTCCTGATTTCAAAAATGAGAAGAAAGGATCTTTTTAAAGTTCACTTAATCTTTAGCACCTCATTTATCTTTCTCCATAGGGATGATTTACAAATTATCACAGATTTCAGATACTGGAGCCTGAGATATTCACCATGCTTCTTTGTTTAAAGGTGTTTATTTTACAGAACTTTTTAGTTTTATTATATATATTCTTTAGAGTAATAGTCACCAATTTTTTCATTTGCTTTCGTCATGGTGTTGCTTCAAAGAATCATGGATTCTTTAATTTGGACAAAAAAAAAAAAAATGGTCGTCTTATCCAAACTCCCATTCAAACACTTTCATTTATTAAAAGTACAAGGCAAATGATAATGGTATAATAAGTATAATTATATTAATACTAATAGTCACATTTATTAAGGTATATATTCAATGATATAACATTCAGGGATACTTATAATTATATATGATAAAATTCATATCAAATATTATAGCTTTAATAAAAAGTAGGAATAATCTGGGCTACCGCTGTCCTAAAACTACTGTAGACTTGTTTATGGATCAGTGAAGACCCAGGAAAGATAATAGGGAATTCTGCATAGGATATTATGATATTTTTCAAATATTCTCCCCTCTTCACCTCTGCATTCATAAGTAGAGGAAGGGGTTTCTTGAGCTGTCATATCTAGAAAGACAACCTTGGGTGGGATGTTGATTAAAGATTGTTATTTGACTATTATCTCTCTGGTCTTTTAATCTGGGTATAATTATCAAGCACATACAGTGTCCTGCAGACATGTCTGAGATATTTGACTGCAGAGTAGGAGCTCCTTTATATGGAAAATGCTTTTTGGAAATCTTTCAGTACACAGAGATGATGCTGTCACATAACATGGTGACTCAGCGGGTTAACAGATCCTTTCCCTCTCAACACCCAGTCCATGTTGCCTTCATGGAGAAAGCTTTGTCCAGGGATCACGTGATGGCAGTCGGTGTTTGTCTCTACCCTCGTGGTGTGTATCAGGTACCACCAAGGAAACCTGGTGGCTAGAGGGAGGAGCAATGCAGAGGTGCAGCATTACAGAATATCAAAACTCCAATTTGAAAATACAGAATGTGTACAACTCTTGGGCCACCTTGGAAATCTAGAGCATCTTTTTCACTGCCAAAAATCATTTTTGTGGAGCATCCGTAACTTTGAATCTGTCATATCAGCTACTGAAGTAGACTGCATGGGTTCAAAGGAGTTAGAAGCATTTTCTCTTCCAAGAGCCTTTGTAGGTAGCTCACACAAGGGCAGATAGGTCTGGGCATGTGTAGGGGGAGGTTCTGGCAGACAAAGAAGGACAATTTGAGTTTATCACTTTAACCCAGTTAAGAAAGTCCAACAGAGACTAAACCCTATGTTAGGCACAGGAGGAAGGGGAATGGTCATATGACCCTATTTCCTCACCTCTTCATTTTCTCTATTTTTTCTTTCTTAATTGATTTCTTGTAAGAAAGTTATTGTGCTGTAGGAGCAGCATTCTATCTGGAATCAGAAAATCTGGGTTTAGAATCAGAAGACCTGCACTGTAAAAGTTGGTTAATCTTCCCAGCCTTAGTTTCTTCATAGTAAAATGGGGATGGCCACAGATCTGTAGTAAAAAAATTGAATGAATAAATAAGATGCTTGATATAGCAACTGCCACATTGTGAATACTTAGTGGACTTCATTGACTACCCCACCAATCCACTGTCACAACAGGGCAGACCATCCATTACATTGGAGGTAACATTTTACGATCTTTGAAATAGGAAAGGTTCAGTGCTATTATTTCCTATCATGTTTCTGAGAACTGAAGTAAACAGGCTGGCCCACCATATTAGATACCTTTTTTCCTACCCCATACACCTGGAAGTTGTGAAAATTTTGATACAGATAAAGAGATTTTGATTCAGAGACTCATCATATGCAAAGCCCTGGTGCTAAGTGCTGCAAGAGTTATCAGGGTACATCTCTGCCCTGAAGGAGCTTAAGATTGCATAAGGGGTCTAAGACAAGTGTGCACATTACCATTTAATAATCACCAAAGAAGTTACCAAGATGCTGAGGGACATCCAAAAGTGCAAAGCTCACCACTGAATATGAGCATCAGGAAATGCTTCACTGTATAGATCTGTTTCTGTCAATCTAGGGTCAATATATTCTCAAAGGTCTGAGAGTTTGACAAGATTAAAAAATGTTATGAGCCGGCCCCGTGGCTCACTCGGGAGAGTGCAGTGCTGGTAGCACCGAGGCCGCAGGTTCAGATCCTATATAGGGATGGCCGGTGCGCTCACTAGCTGAGCGTGGTGCAGACCACACCATGCCGAGGGTTGTGATCCCCTTACCGGTCCAAAAAAAATTAAAAAAAAAAGTTATGACTGTGCTTTAAAGATAGTCACAATGGGCTATCTTACCAAAGAGATATATATATATACACACACACAAAACTTTTAACTGATAACTTATCGCTGAAGATATTTTTATAAGAATAGTTTCTTAAATCATTGTTTTTGAAGCTGGCAACCTAATTATTGTTTTTCTTTATAAGTCATCTGTATATTTCTCAAGTATAAGAAACTGAAGTTGGTTAATGGAAACAAAATTATAACTAGATAAGAAAAGTAAATTCTAGTGGTCTACAGGAGTGCTAGTTGTCTATAATTCACAAAAATTTGTTGTTATGTTTTCAAATGGCTAGAAGAGAGGAGCTCAAATGCACTCATCACAAAGAAATGATAAATTTTTGTGATGGTGGTTATGCCAGCTACCTTGATTTGATCATCGCACTTTGTATACATGTGTTGAAATATAACTATATACAACATAAATATGTACAATTATTTTGTGTCCATTGAAAATAAAATAAAATTAAATTAAAAAAAAAGAAGTGGTGGTGTTTCAGATGAGGGTGGGTGGTTGGATAGAATTTTGACCCACAGCCTTTTTTGGTTTTTGATTGATAGGTTGATCCATACCTGGACTTCAGCATCTTTTTCTTTCCCACCACAGCTACTTCTGGGCTATGGCTTCCTCTATTCTGTTTCATCTATCAATAGATTTCTTCTATTTCTTGTCTTCCCAAAATTTGTTGAAATATTTGGTTGTCTGATGACCTTCCCTTCCTATTCCTTTCACTGTTATGGAGTTACTCCTTTTTGTATTTACACTATGAAATTAACAGGGTTTTGGGAGGAAGGGAAATGAATTTATTAGTTTATTTTGAATGAGAAGCCTGTATCTCTTGCATTATCTTTTCACTCATTATTTATTTATGCAAATTCTTGCTGAGGGTGCAATAGATGCAATGATTCAGTACTTCAAAATAAAAAAAAAAAAATAGAAAAGGACCTTGGAAAATAGAAGAAAATTTTCTTCATCTTGCAATTTAGTCGAGTCGTTAGCCTTTTTATACCATTTCTGAATGACAATTGAGGGATGAGATGAATGGTGGATGAGGAATCTAGGACAATAACCAAGATCTGTATAGGAAGCAGGTAGACTCTGCATGTGGCTTTGGAAGCCTCACTAGAAGAGCTCTAAGCTTGTTGACCCACTTAGAGGAATGCTTATTCTATGCTCCAGTTCTCAGTGGAGCTGAACAACCTGTCTAGGACCATATTCTTTTATCAACTCAGTACCTCCATTGCCCCCTTGCTCTTACTGACACCATTCCAACTCACTCCTGGTGTTCTTCCATTTTTAATTTTTATTTATTAATATTTTAATAGATTTTATTTTTTAGAGAAATTTTAGGCTCACAGCAAAATTGAGCACAAGGTACAGATATTTCCAATAAATTTCCTGCCCCACACATCCATAGCCTCTTTCATTGCCAACATCCACCACCAGAGTGGTGCATCTGCTACAATCTATGAGCCTATATTGACACATCATAATCACCCAAAGTCCATAGTTTACATTAGGGTTCACTCTTGGTGTTGTGCATTCTATGGATTTGAACAAATTTATAATACCAGGTACTAGTCAGTTTTTTGTTGCTGGTAACAGAATACCTAAAACAGGGTTATTTATAAGAAAATAAAATTCATTTTTTACAGTTTTGGAAGCTGGGAAGTCCAAGGTCTAGGGAGCACTTTTGATGAAGGCCTTCTTCTTGGTGGGGACTCTCTACAGAGTCCCATGGTGACTCAGGGTATCACATAGCAAGGGCTAAGCAAGAGCACTTTTTATGTGCTCACTTGCTGCCCTTATAAAGCCACCAATCTACTTCCTGATAACCCACTAAACCATTAACCCATTAATCTGTGAGTGGATTAATCCATTCATGAGGGTATAGCCTCACGATCCAATGACCTCTTAAGACCCCACCTTTCTAATACCATAGTTGGATTTCCCACCCTCTTAGCACTGTTACAGTGGGGGTTAAGCTCCAACATGAGCTTGGGTGGACATTCAAACCACAACATGACATGTATCCAGCATCATAGTATCATACAGAGTAGTTTCAAAGCCCTAAAATTCCTCTGTGTTCTACCTGTTCAACCCTCCCTTCCTCCAATCCCTGGCAAGCACTGGCCTTTTTACTGTCTCCATAGATCTGCCTTTCCCAGAATGTTATATAGTTGGAATCAATACAGTATGTAGTCTTTTCAGATTGGCTTCTTTCATTCAGTAATACATGCATGTAAGTTTCAGTTATGTCTTTTCATAGCTTGATAGCTCATTTCTTTTTAGTGTTGAATAATATTCCATTGTCTGGTTGTACCACCTTTTATTTATCCATTCATCTACTTAAGGATGTCTTGGTTGCTTCCAAGTTTTGGCAATTATGAATAAAGTTGCTAGAAACATCCATGGACAAGTTTTTGTGTGGACATACATTTTCATCTCATTTGGGTAAATACCAAGGAGCATGATTGCAGGATGATATGGTAAGAGTTTGTTTAGTTTTGTAATAAACTGTCAGACTGTCTTCCAAAGTGGCTGTTACAAGTTTGCATTTCCACCATGAGAAGCCAAGGTCCTGTTGCTCCACGTTGTCATCATTGTCTGGTATTGTTAGTGTTCTGGATTTTGTTCACGCTAATAGGTATGTGCTAGTATCTCCTTATGTTTTCAGTTGCATTTCCCTGACGACCATGGTATGAAGGATCTTTCCACATGCTTATTTGCCATTGGTGTAGTTTCTTGATGAGGTGTCTGCTAGGGTCTATGGCCCATTTTTAAAATCAGGTTGTTTGTTTTCTTATTGTTGAGTTTTAAAAAAATTCCTTTCTTTTTTTTTAATATAAAAAGGCTTTTCTTTGCAACACTTACTTTTTCTACATTGTTTCTAGAGGTAGCATGGGGTTAATATTGAGATATATTTAAGTTTAACAGAAGAATGTTGCAACCTATCCAATTATTTACTTATTTACTCACCAAATATTTACTGAAAAATTACTATGTAACAGATACTATAAGTGCTCAGATTTTAAAGATTATAATATAGTTGCTGTCCTCAAGAGCTTGTAGCCTAACATGGAGTCAGATATATAAATAAATGATTTCTATGTTACTGTGAAAATGCTGTAATAAGGGAAATCAGAAAGTGTGAGGAGAACTCAGAGGAAGAGCCTGGAACTCAGGTAATAGGGGAGCTGGAATTTGAGCTGCATATTTTAAGGTGGGTAGGTGGGTGAGGAAGAATTTGCTAGATGGGAAAGGACAGAGGGATGGAGGGCTTTCTAGAGAATGAGAGAGCTTCCTGTTTAAATCTGTGGAGAAATGCAAGACCACGGTGTGTTGATGAGAATTTCTGGTAGTGTAGTGTGTCTGCAGTTCTCTGAGATATCATGGCCAGTGTTGGACTTTATTGGTAATAAATCCCATCCTTTAATGGAGGGGGATTGACATTTTTTCCTCAAGTCTCCCTTATCATCTAAGTTTTAATGACGATTCTGATTTCTGAAAGAGATAAATACTCTAAGGATGCTGGGAATCATGGACATAAATCCTGTCGATAAAGGAGTGAGCACAAAATCATTGTGAGGCTTTGTGATGGACACAAAGGAATATCTGCTCTGCTGTCTGGAACCTCAGACTCCATCGTGGAAAGAGTACCCCAACACTCAAGGGTCTTTTTAAAATTTTAGTTAAGAAAGAGATATCTCTATAAAATCTTTGCTTAGAGTTCCAGCAACTGGGAACCACTGGGAGGCATCACTGAGGATCTTGACCATTTAGCCTGGAAGAAAAATGGCTTAGCAGTACTCTCCTCACTGCTTACTGAGAAAGTAAGCTTACTGAGCACCCATGCCTGGGTCAGTGATTCCTATACCAGCAGCATCAGCACTGCCCAGGAAGTTATTAGAAGCACAATTTCTCAGGCCTTACCCTAGACCTCCTGAGTCAGAAACTCTGGGGCTGGGGCCCAGAACTCTGTGTTTTAGCAAGCCCTGTGGGGATTCTGACGCACAATGCATGCTCAGGTGTGAGAATCACTGGTCTCCGTGATTGGTGGTGAATTTTTCTGGTGCTGTTTTCTATGTCCTGACAAGTGAGGGAGCACTTTGTAGGTCTTTGCCACCCCTCTTCCCTAAAAGGCCTACGCATTTTTCTGAAGGGGGATGACTAATCATTAGATCCGAGGACAACTTTTTTGGGGGTATTTTTAAAAATTGTGGTAAAACATGGACAAAATATAATTAGCCATTTTAACCCTTTTAAGCACGCAAGTCAGTGGCATTAATTAGATCCACAACATTGTTGAACCATCAACACGATTTCCATAACTTTCTCATTACCCCAAACAAAACTCTGTAACCATTAAGCAATAGCTCCCCACTCCTCTTCCCCTTAGTCCCTGGTAACTGCTAATCTCTTTTCTGTTTCTATGCATTTGCCTATTGCCGGTAGCACATATGAGTGGAATGAATCACATAGTTTTTGTTTTTGTGTGAATGGCAACCTTTGGAAGTGCTGGCTGCACTGGTGCTGGGGGTGCTAAGTTGGTACCGTGTGGGGGGCCCTGCTCCTCCTCTACCACACAGGCCGAATCACCATCAGCCGTGTCTTTTCTCTGACCTTTAACTAGTGCAAAATCAGGTACATTTTTATCCATTCAATGAGTTGGAAAGTGTCTGTTGGGTGCATTAAATGTCATGCTGTGCATTAGGATAGAATATCACATCTTTCCTTTCGTGCTTCTAGATATTTCTAGAATAGATGGTATCGTACGTACATTCAACAAGAATTCAATGAAATGTGTGGGATAGCAACTATTCTACTACAGTCATCTAGCAAACACTCTGTAAAATTGTATTTTGTATTTTTGTGCTTAATTATATACTTTACTCATTATACATTTATGTATATGTATTGCAGCACAGGATTACAGTCACCCATCCGTGTATATTGCACTTTATGAATAATTGAAGGAAGTTCAAGGGTAATGCTCGCTTTAAGTGCTAACTGGAGAGTCACACGCCTGTGTAGAAAGAGACTCTCCTGTTTGTGAGAGCGTACTGCAACTCCAGTCTTCTTCTTCCTCCCCCACCCCTTCCAGGCATTAGCTTTTTCCTTGCTGGTGCTGGGGGTTCTCCAATGCTTTTGCCTGAGTCCTTGTCTTGATGCTATTATTCATGGATTTGGAAGTACTTCGGAACCATTTTCCCCTTGCAGAGTCACTGCTATGACAAGCCAGCTGGTGTGGGGTCCTCCCAGCCTTGATTGTCACGTTAGGCTCCTGGTCCCCACAGCAGGTGGTGGCTACCCTCTGTCGCACTCTCTGCTGACTCTTACTAACCAAACCAGCCCGAGGTCTGCATTTCAATTTCTCTGATAAAAAGTCCCCGTGATTGATGATCAAGCTGTCTTTGACAGCATCTGGATAGAGTTGGGGTGTGTGTGTGTGTTTCTTTTTCTTTTTTCCCGGAGAAAAATGGACAGGTTCCATGCTGGGAGCAAGATCTGGTTCAGCCTTTGCACCATATGTTCAGGGTTTTTCTTTCCTTTCACCATGCAGAAGCCATCCCAGCTTTCATTTCTGTTTTCTCCTCTTTCCCTTGAAAATGGTGATTAGCATGATCTATGTGTTACCTATTTTCCTTGGTCACCTGGCCCTGTGTGTGTGTGTGCTCATGTATATAATTTTATCTATCTTGTTATTCCCCTTCAAGCCAGGCAGGAGGCCAGCGCTGCAGCAGATGGTATTCAGGGCGTCTGGGCTCTGTAGGCAACAATCCCTTGTAAAGGTCCTCCTGCTTGATCCACCTGTTATTTGGCTAACTCCTTTTTTGTTTTTTCAACTTTCTTTTCTGCTGTAACATCCCTGCCTCCCACTGCAATTCTAGCATGGCTCTAGAGCTAGATTCTAGGGTCACCTTCTTCTTTCTTTCTTTCTGAAAACTCCCTGAAGAAGCTTGCTTGTCCCAGTGTTCAATGTGGCACTGGACCGTGGGGGTTAAGTGCCCAGTGTTGGGGTCAGACAGACACGAGACCGAATTCCAGCTCTGCTGCTTTCTAATATGGCTCCTTCAGGCAGGTCAATTTATCTTTCTTAGTCTCTTCCTTTGTAAAATGGGGATTCTTATGAGAAATAATTTAGCTCATAATGTTACTTTTCAGAGCAATCTGTCAGGAGATTCTGTTAGCTCTATATTCAAAACATAGCTACGTTCTTCTTGAGAAGATTACTCTAGTTGTAACCTGAAGAACAGGAGGGGGCCCACAGTGGGTCTGAATGCATCGGTTCTGGGGCTATTGCAGTAGTTAGAAGAGACATGACATTTGGGTGATTTCTACATTTTACATATTATTTATTTTTTTCCAATAATATTCTCTAGTTTTCAGTGTAAAAGTTTTGGATTTCTTTTGTTAAATTTATTTATTTTTTTGTTTATTTATTTATTTGGTTTTATTTTATCTTTAACTGACATGAGAAAATGTACATATTTATGGAGTACAGTGTGATATTTTGATACATGTACACATTGCGTAATGATCAAATCAAAGTAATTAGCATATTCATCATCTCAAATATTTATAATTTCTTTGTGGTGAAAACATTCAAAATCCTTTCTTGTAGCTATTTTGAAATATTCAGTACATTATTGTTAACTACATCACCCTACTGTGCAATAGCACGTCAAAACTTATTCCTCCTATTTAAATGTAACACAGAACCCATTGACCAAATCGCCCATTTCCCCCACCCTTCCTACGTTCCCCATCCCCTGGTAACCGTTATTCTAATCTATTTCTATGAGATCAACTTTTTAAAACTTCTGTTAAATTTATTACAAGGAATTGTATTATTTTTGCTACTGCAATAAATGGGATTTTTTAAAAAAATTCATTTTTGAGTCATTCATTGCTAATGTATAGAAATACAATTGATTTTTGTATATTGATATTTTATCATTGCCACATTGCAAAACTTGTTTATTAGTTTTAATAGTTTTTAGTGAATTTTTAAAGATTTTCTGTATCTGAGATCATGTAATCTGCAAAAAGAAATAGGCTTACTATCTCTAATTTCTCCAATTGGCGTGTCATTTATTTATTTATTCATGCCTAAGTGCCCTGGTCAGAACCTTCAGTACAATGTTGAGCAGAAAGAGTGGTGAAATGTTTATCTTTATCTCATTCTTGATCTTAGGGAAAAGACATCCATTTTTTTTCTTTATTAAGTATCATGTTAGCTGTGGGTTTTTTGTAGATCATTTTATCAGGTTGAGGAAGTTCTGTTCTATTCCAGCTTGTTGAATGATTTTATAATAAAAGTGTGATTAATTTTATCAAATGCTTTTTCTGTGTCTATTGAGATTATCATGTGGCTTTTTAATCCTTTATGGTGAATTATTACACTGATTGATTTTCAGATGTCAAACCAACCCTGCATTCCTGGGCTAAATCCCACTTGGTCACTGTATATAATCCATTTTACTTGTTGCTGTGCTTAGTTTACTCCACATAGTTTTCTACTGATGTCTGGCTTTTATTCTTGTTTTCCTCGAGTCTTTCCTTTTTTTTTTTTTTTTTTTTTTTTAAGTAGAATAGCCAGAGAAATCTTCTTAAAGCATGTTAGATCATTGCTCAAAATCTTGTAGTAAATCCTTTGCTGAGAGTGAAGCCAAAGCCCTTGCAGTGCTTACCAAGCCCTTCATAAGCTGTGCCCTATTACTTCTCACCCCAGGTCCTGCTCCTCTCTTCCCATCCTCTTGGCTCCAGCAGCCCCGTCCAACTCACTCTTCCTTGAACAGATCAGACCTGTTGTACTTTAGAGTGTCTGTACCTGCTGCCCTTCAGCTTGGCATACACTTCCTCCTAATATTTAAGTGGCTTCTTCCTCCCCTCCTTCACATTTTGTTCAGATGTTGCCTTCTCAGTGAAGCCTACTCCAGACAAACATTTAAAATTTGTAACCAGTCCTTGCACAGCAAATTTCTTTATCCTGTTCCTATATTTTTTTCATTGCACTGATCACATTTTAGAATATTAATTTAGTGTACATCTCAAAAATACTGTTGTCAATTAACATTTTTCTTCACCCTGATCCCCAAGAATATAAGGTCTTTGAGTGCAAGAATCTTTGGTCTATCAGTTTATTCTGATGTGTAGTAGGTGCTCAATAAATATTTGTTGAATAAATGAATGACATATATAAAGCTCTTAGATCAGTGCCTAGCTTTTGGAAGAGGCTCAGCAAATATTTGATGGTGTTCTGTGTTCAAATACTACTAAGTAGTGGGGGAAGGATGATGCAAAAACAAAACACCTTTTCCATTTTCTGGAGCTTGCAGACTGGGAGAAGTGACAGACATTAAACAAATAATCACACAACCGAGTGAATAATTACAAACTGAATTGTGCAATGAGAAAAGGGGGAAAAAGAAGCATGAATGTACCTAACAAAGGACTAGGAGTAGAGGAAGTCTTTCTGAGGAGATGACACCTGAGTCAGGATGTAAAGGATGAGGTCTGAGATACAGGTAAAGGATGAGGGGAGGGCCCAGAGCATCTAAGGCTGCAGCATTAGCAAGGACAAAGGACAAGTGATGGGAACATGTTCCAGGGCTTGGCAAAAAGCCAGAGGAGCAGAAGTACAGAAAGTAAGAAAGAGTAGTATGTGACGATGCTGGAGAGAATGGTGCTGCCAGCCTGGTTAGGGCCTCCTGGTTCATGTTTCAGTTTTGTATTTTTATCCAAGAGCAAGAGGGGGTGTGGGGGTAGCAATGTGAGGATGTCACAATCATGAGATGTTCTTCTTGAGAAGATCGCTCTATTTGAAGCCTGAAGAATGGTCTGAAGAGGACCTAGAGTGCATATGGATGGATTAGTTCTGAGGCTTATATAGCAGTAGTTAGGTGAGAGATATTTGGGAGATTTTAATTTATTCCCTTTTTTTTTGTTTTTGCTTAACTGTATTTTAATATACCTAAATTGATTACATAGTTTATATGCATTTATTACATAGGGAATTAAAACATAAATTTCAACCAAGGACCAATAACTCTAGAAATTACATTTCTCTGTGAAGTACCAGACCCTGATGTGCTTGGCCTAGAGTGATGACAGCAGAGAGCAAGAGAAATGGAAGAGTTAAGAGCATTCTAGAAGTTAAAATGGGGCTGTTTTAGGTGGGATCTAGGTGGCAAGGGCAAGCAGAATGACAGATGCATGCTCAGCCTCTGGGAAAGTAGTCGTTCCATTCTCTGGGAGGCATAAGACTGCAGAGGGTTATGTTACGTCTTGGTGAGGAAAATGTTAGGATCTTGGTATCTGGATGCTAAAGACTGCAAGAGGATTTGGGTGGTGAATGGACTTTAAGGTTCCCTCCCTGCCCTGTGATCCCCACCTCCTGGTATTTATGCTTTTGTATAATTCCCTTACTTTGAGTGTGGGCAAGAGCTGGGGCTTGCTTCTAACCAAAAGAATACAGCGAAGGTGAAGATATGTCATCCCTGTGATTATGTTATGTCGTATAAGACTTTGTCTTGTATATATACTCACCCTAGAAACTCTCTTTATTGATGAAGTAGGGATTCATATTAGGAAGTCCATATTGCAAGAAACAGTGGGTGGCTTCTAGCACCTGCAGGTAGCCTCTAGAAGCTGAGAGTGGTCTTTGGATGACAGACAGCAAGAAGGTAATGTCCTTAGCCCTACTGTTGTGAGGAAATGAATTCTGTCAAGAACCTATTTGAGCTGGGAAGCAGATCCTTCCCCAGTCAAACCAGATGGAAACTCAGTCCTGGCTGACACATTGATTACAGCCTTGTGAGATCCTGAGCAGAGGATCTGCTGAAGCTGTGGGATTCCTGCCTCACAGAAACTGCTGTATAATAAGTGAATATTGTCTTAAGCTGCTAAGTTTGTGGTAATTTATTACGTAGCAGTAGTTAACTAATATTGGTGGCAATCACTATTTCTAGGCTATCTGGGCTATAGAATATTTGACTTCCAAAACAGAGTTTGATTATTTTGTTTCTCCATGTACTCAGGGATAGGAGCTCATTTTTCTCCAGGGACTTCTGACTGGCAACTGATGACCCTTCAGGCTCACTGCCCACTTCCTCACTCGGTACTTATTTTACCTTCCATGATTCAATACTGCCATTCAAGTTAATGCTATGTTTCAGGGACTGTGGTAGACTTTTAATTTAATTTAATTTTTGCTTCATCTCACTCTTTATACCATCCCATTGGTTAGATCTGATCATGTTCACTTTGCAGATGAGGGACCTATGAGATTCAGAAAGATCAACTAAACTTGGAATCTGAGAGGACAAAAGGGTCTGCTCCAAGCTTCAAACCTAAGCCCTCTACTTCCTAATTCAGGAACTCAACTCTGACATCCAAAGACTTCTGTGACTTGCCTCCAACTGAGTTCTCTATCCTTGTCTCTATGACCACCATTGAACAATTACATCCACTCAAACTGTAGCCAAATTGTACCATATAGAACTCTGAGTCAAACAGCGGACTTGAGCTGGAGAAGTTGTTTGCTTCATTGACTCTGTGATATATTAATCCTATTACTTGTACCAGGTGAATTACCTCTTGAACTGTAGAGTCCTTAATTAAAAGACAGAGAAATTGCACTGGAAGATAATTTAGATTCCTTCTAGAATTATGTTGAAAGTAGGGAGAAGAGTTTAGTAGCACTAGATGTAGAATCAGACAGAGGTAGGCTTGTATCTCAATGTTGCCTCTTGGTAGCTGCTGGAACTTGGGCAGGTTATTTATCTTTTGTGAACTTCATTGTTGCCTTTTGTAAAACAGAACTAATAATTTCACCCTCTGGTATTTCTTCAAAGAGCAAATGTGATGTATAATGATACATGTAGGATGCTTAGCGCATGCTTAGCATTTATAGGGGTTCCCCGAAATACTGGTGATAATTATTAAAGACTCTCTTATAGTGGCTCTCAAAATTTACTTCAGATTGAAGAAGTAAATTAAATTGTTGCAAAATTCCTGACAAGAAGTTTTGCTTTTTGCTAAATTCCTGACAAAAGAATATTTACAAATTTGCCAATATACTTTAAGTTTAGCTTTTCCTGAGGAGAGTGAAAGTGACTGGTGACCTCTAGAACCTTGAATGAGTTATCCTACACTGTGAAATGGATTAGCTAGGACAACTCCATGTTGCTTTTGGCTGTTGTTGTAGTTCTCTCAGAGCAGGATGTTCTGCAAAAGCTTCTGAAAAGGCCCAATCACTGATGTAAACACACTGAAAGTCAGATGCAGAGGGACATTTTGGCACTTTTGGTTTCCATACCACATGGACACCCAACTGGGAAGTTCAAACAATGTGGATGGTGATATGGATTTAAACTTTAAGAAAACAGAGCCTTCATGAGAAATGATTACATTGTATAATGCTGAATATACTACTTATCCTAATCGAGCATCACATATTGCACACAGGTATTGATATTCAACTCTGTACACCACAGATACATACAATCAACTATGTTACAAAAAAAAGTGACTTCTCCAAAAGTCCTCTACTATAAAATCAGTAGAGCTACCCAAACCATGGATACCAGATGCCCACATTCAGCAAGAGTCAGTCTAGCACCCCAAAGGCACTAACTTTGGGACCCCAGTTCACTCATTCAATACAGTGGGTTTGATTTCTTGGAGTGGAAGTAACTGAATATTTTCTTATTTGCTTAAACTTTAGCAGCTTAGACTTTTTATCTTTGTGGGCTTAGCCTTTGGTTGACAAAGTAGTTGTCTTGGTTCTGATGGGTTTTACTTCTTTCTTGGTGCTACACTGGAGGTCAGGAGAGCAGCAGAGAGCAATGCTTAGACAGTAGACCAGCACTAGACATTTATCGTTTGTCCACCGAATAGACTAAAAACAAAGAGCCTCTTGGAAACATTCACATGAGTGACCTGGTGCCTGGTTCCCAGGCACCATATCGAGATCAAATACTTTTAGATTTTTTTTTTTTTTTTTGTGTGTGTGTGTGTGAATTTATATATTAATTTTTAGCTCCCACCAATAAGTGAGAACATGTGGTATTTCTCTTTCTGTGCCTGACTTGTTTCACTTAAAGGACATTGTTGGGGGGGAGGGGGGAGGGAGGAGGGAGGGAGGTTTTGGTGATGGGGAGCAATAATTAGCCACAATGTATATCGACAAAATAAAATTAAAAAAAAAAAAAGTCCTAGAATAAAATAAGAAAAAAAAAAAACAAAAAACCTTTTAGATTGCTCTTTAGTTGATTCTAGATCTTTGTTCTTGTTCAGATTTTATATGGACACTACATCCTAAACAACATCTTTATAAGCTTTTTTTTTTCTTGTTTTACATCACATTCCCAGTAGGCATGCATATGTATGTATTTGCATTGAAATACAAGTCCCTCAGATCATTGCTAACCTTTGCTAAATGAGATGACTGATATGTTCAATTCCTTTTTAATTTTATTTAAAAATATGGTCAATACCCACTCTTGGGTCACAATTTGCAGTTTGAAAAACACTGTGTCTGGACAATTTTGTGACTTTCAGTTTCAAAACTGAACACCCCCAGGTTTCCTCCTGCTTCCTTGACTGCACATCCTCTGACTCCTGAAGGGGTTTTCTTCTGTCCGGTGGAGATGCTTTCCTGGGCCAGCCCTCCATTCTTCTCTTGATTGCATTTCTTCACAGATCTCACCTGCCCACATGACTACTACTATCATTACTACTGTAGTAACTTATAACTACATATCCCAAAGTCTGGATGCTCTCTAGAATTCTACACGTATGCTTCCAGTAGCATTCTGAGCAGTTTCATATAGCTTTATCTCCATCATCTTGAACTCAGCATGTCTCAAATCAAAATCATTATTTTGTCTAAATGCTGCAGCTTCCCTCCATAGTCTATTAATGGCTTTCTTATTCTCCCATCTACCCAGCTTAAATATTTCAGGCCATCACCAACTCTTCCCTTCTGTCTGCCCTCCAGAACTAACCTTTTATCAAGTCTTGTTAATTCATTGCTCACAACCTTCCTCTCACTTTTCCATTGAGACTATACCACCTTGATTATTTTTTTAAAAAACGAATGGCTTCTTATTATCTATAGAATTGAATCTGAACTCTTTAGAATACCTGACTTTAGTCTCAAATCATATCCACATTGTTGCCCTAAATGTGCTTTCTGCTACACTACACATCGATCTCCCAATTATGACCTGTACAGAAAGAAATCTTTTCTGGTCTCAGGAATCAGCCTCAGTTCTTTGACTAATGTGACATTTACCATGTGTTTCCTGCCATATAATATCACTATTTGGATTCATAGTTATTTGTTACATTATCATGTTATTAGGTACTTTCTAGAGAGTTGAGATCTGGGAGTCACCTTGAATCCCACTCTCAACATCTAAAGAGTAACCAAACCATATCGATGCTGTCCTCTAAATCAATTATTCCCAAACTTTAATGTTCATATGAATTACCTGTTAAGGATTCTGATACAGCAGGTCTGGGATGGGATGAGATTCTGTACTCTTATTTAGCTCTCAGGAAATGTGAGGCTGCTGGTCAGAGACCCATGCCTTGAGCAGCAGGGCTCTAGCTTCCTGCTCACCCATCCCTCCTCCCTGTGTTGCTCTTTTGGTTGAAGCCCTTATCACCTCTGCTTCCCCTAACTGGTCTGCCTGCTGCCTGTCCCTCCCCACCACCAGTCTTTCTCTCATAGAACTATCATCTAATGAATGATTACCTTATCTGTGAACTGCCAGAAACAAAAGTGCCATGCAAATCAGAAATGCAAGGTTGTTGCTCTCACAGACCTGGCCTGTGAGCTAGGACGGGGTAGGAGCTTTGCTTGGAACACTGTCATTTTCTTTCTGTTTCCATGGTTTCCTTGTTCTCTGCTAATCCCTTTTGATGAAATTAATTTGGCCGTTCTGCTTTTCTCCAAAATATTGATTTTCCTTTTTTCCCCAGCCCAAGCGAGGCCCTATGTGGCTCCTCGATTTTCCACACTGCCTTGAATTCTCAGCAACTCCTTCAGTGTGTTCTTTCCTAAATCCACTGTTGTCAAAACTGTGGGATTTCAAAAGAGTGGGGATGAAGAGGCCAGAAGTTGAGTTGAGGAAAACATAGTTATGAAGAATAAAGGAAGGAGACCTTCAATGAAAGCCAGCATTGCCTTCATTATGACTGCCCTCTGGTACTTTTGGTCTCTCTGAGCTGGGGTGTCACCCTAGCTGTGGGTTTGCACTGGGGCCTGTGAGTTTCAGACCTTTGCTGTTGCAGGACTCCCTTGTAGGTGATGGGAAGGAATGGTGTCTCAAATGCACATTTCTATTTTATTTTAGTTTATTTTTATTCATCCATTTATTTTCTTTTTACTGCTGGCTGTTGCTCAGTATTAGCTAATATATTTCAAATAGAACCATCTTTCATTGACCAGGCAGAGGTCAGTGAGATTCCAGAAAATAACAGATGGGGAGGAAGCAGAGGTGGGCAGTAAGATTCTTGGATTTGGGGTTCCAGCTCTGCTGACAAGTCTATGTAATCTCTGAAGGGCGATTCAGCCTCTTTGACCTGATCCCGTAATTCTCAGGAGGGCAGTAGGAACAGATCACGGTTTAACAGGACTTAAGGATAAGTTACCAGGGCCATACAGAATACTTCTATTCTTAAAAAAAGCAAGCAAAATTCTCCCTTCCAGAATCACACCATATTGCCCTAAATGCCAGTGACGTTTTCCTCTACCCTGCGGGTGGGTCTTTATGTGACCTTCCCAGGATCAGGGAACAGACTCAAGGATCGCTAAGACATGGGCAAAAAGGTATTTTCATTTTCACATGCCTACTTTCACCACAAAGATTGGTACTTTCATCCATGGAAGAAAGCAATGAATTTGGAGGAAAAATTTCGACAGAACCACTTTCCTCCCTAAGGAAACAGCCTTTCTTTCCAGTGTGTGAATGTTTTCCAGTGTGTTCCCAGGGGTGCGAGGGTTTCAAGCAGTCTGCACTACACCTCCACGGTCAATAAGCCTCCAAGTCCCACTGCTCCCCAACCCATTCTCCAGAGTCCCCGCACGTTTCCAGGCACAAATCAAGAGGCTGACAAGAGTGGTGGCTGGTATGAGCAACAGAAAAAATGAAGCACGCTGTGCAATGAAGTTGGTGGAGGAGGGAGGCAGAAGGGAAAGGAGCAGAGATTTTCACCAGCAGAGGGGACCTCTGAGACCCGTTTGCAAGACAGATACTTCACTCTGTGTGATTTCTGCATTTATGCCTTTTTAATGGTCAGCAAGGAGATCAATAGAATGCCCGCTACCTGTCTAATAATGGGCCTGTTAGGTGGCAGCAATGAGCATGCGGGCTATGTGGGATCCACGGGCTGACAAATAGACCATTGAACATTGACTTTCCACTTTTCTTTCTCTTTCCCCAGGGCTGCCACTGAAGTTCTGGCAGCACTGCTGAAATCCAGTAAGTACCCCTTTGAAGAATGGTTATTTCTTTTCCCTCTGATTGTAATGAAAGATACTCTTCTGCCCCCATGGCTTATTTTTGACCTGTAAGGAAATAGAGCCATGTCCTGGATCTTTGGGGTGACATGGAGAATATTATAGCTGTTTCAAGTAAGGACTGCAAAGAGAGAGTGAAAATCTCTGTGTGGACCTGTCTGCACATAATGCTGCCAAGACAACTGACCCTAAAGGGGGTATGTGGCCAGCTGTGGCCCTGGAGTATGCTCCCGCTCCTTCTAAAAAGTCCAGAAGCCCCTAAGGATTATTGGAATAAACTCCAGATTCCACTGGGCAATGGAAGAAAATGTTGTGTCTGGGTGAGAATCAGGATTCTTGTACTTAGTTCCCAAGTTAGCTCATGACTCTATATTCTCGGGCAGGTGCAGTGTTGGGAATTGCTTGGATAAAATAGATGCCGATCACAAATTTGTATTAAAAAGTTGGCTCTTTTCTCAGTTACTTGATTGATTGCAAAAGAATAGCTCTGGGGGTCTGAATAATTTGAGGATTTATTTTGCCTTGTAGCTCTGGCCTAATTACATTGGGAGTCAATTTCACATGTGCAATATAACAGAAGGCATCATGCACTTGGGAGTGAAGAAGTTTTATCTTAATGTTTTTATTTGTTTTTTTCCTTCTTATCTCTTCATCTGTTTTAATCGGGCACCTTGGAAACCAGCTGCTTCAATTGTGATATTTGTTTCTCTATAGGGAGCCTGAGGCCTGTGGGTAACAGGTGAACTTTAATAAAACTTATAAATAAATAAAAAAAAAGAAAAGCACCCTCTCCCCCCAATCACATCTCTGTCAACTGTATGCACAGAGGAACAACCAGATCACATAGTGCTTCACTTTATAGACGGAAGAAAAAATTGAAGCTCTAATTCACTTGGTTCATTGGAACTGGATACAACACACGTCTATCCACAGGTTTACAACCTGCAGGGAGAGTGAAAGTGGGAAGAGTGGGCTGGGGGAGTGAAGAGTGAGAAGGTATGAAGCCCTCGAGAGAGGGGGAGGATGGAAAAGTGTTACCTGTGGCTTTTGGAGAGACTGAACTTGCTTCAGGTTTGGCATCTCGGTTCTCGTTATTTACCTGCACACTCTGTTGCTCCCAACTTTAATGCCCGGTGTTTGATGCAGCAAGGTGAGGGAAGGCTGAATTGCAGGAAGTAAGGGTGATGAGAATGGCTGGGGAAGCAGGCCTGTGATGCCCTGCCTTGTGAAAGTAGCTTTCTCCCGAATTCCTCCCGCCCAGCCTTGGCAGTGGAGGACTTGATGTTTCATGGGAAGGGAGCCCTGAGAGCTGAGTAAGGCCGATTTCCCTTCTACACACACACCTTTCTCAGCCCTTAAGCTTAGAGTTGAATGTCCTGATATAAAATGTATCTGTCATGTGTAAAAATCTGAAAATAGTCACATGCCAGTTATGAACTCTATCCATAAGAAATGTGATACCTTGGCACAGGAGAAACCAGTAGCTGATGTAAATGTGGATTGATTCAGGCTTAGGCCATGTAGCCAGGTTTTCAACACTCTGGCCAAGTTAGCAAGATGTGCTTGGGGACTCAACTTTTAGAGCTTCTGGACTGGGTCGGACGCTCCTCCTCTATGCTCTCATTGGCACCCGCCTCAGCCTTTACAACACATTATATTGTGTTGAAATTGCTGTTGTCCATCTCTCCCAGCAGACTGCAAGCTTTTGAAGGAAAGGGTCATCTTTATGGATTATTGTATTACTTGCATCAGCACATTAAAGAGCCTGAAATAAATATTTTTTGACTACAAACGTAAATGAATAAATGATTTGTGATATTTACGTGTATAAAAATGGCAATACTGCTCCACACTACTTGAATCCAATAATCAATGCATAGGACCAATGATGTTAACATCCATAGTTCTAATCTCTACTTACCTATACAAATAGACTGTTAGGAAACTGACAGTCTGCTGTCCTACACATATAAACAGGTTTTAGTGTCCCATTAGAAGGATGTATAGGGCTATTTGCTAATTCTGCTGCTGTCTGTAGAGACCTTTGTCTGGGTCTTAGGTTATTTGTTTATAATACAAAAATGTTGGATGAGAGGTTCTCTAACGTTCTTTCTGCCACTATATATTCAGCCTTAATGTATATCAGAGTTTCTCAAACTTAGCACCACTGGCATTTTGAACTGGATAATTCCTCATTGTTAGGGTCTGTTCTTATGCATTGCAGGATATTGAACAACATCCCTGGCCTCTACCCACCAAATGCCAGTACCACTCCCATTTGTAACAAACAAAATTGTCTTCAGACACTGACAGATACCTCCTGGGGGGTCAAAATTGCCTCCTGTTGAGAATCACTGATGTAAATTTGGGCACACACATGAGCCAAACCCCTCTCAAAGTTTCCCTATATACCTCTATTGCTACTTCATGGAAATGTCCTTCTTACATAATTGATCTTAAATTCCTTAGCACAGCATCGTTCATATGGGTTCACAAGAGGTAAGAACGCTGAAGGCAGAATGCCATTATGAACATTTATAAATCACTTGGGAGGGGAATAGGTTCTCGAGGATCTCGAGGGTCTTAGCACAAGGAAGCCAGACAGGGTCCATTCCAAGTGGCAACTCCAGTGTGTGGGTTGAAGGATTCTGATTCTGAGATCCTTCAACCCATGTGTGAGCTCAGCAGGAAAGCAGGCTGCATTGAAATAGCACTGTCTGTCACAGATTTGGGCAGGAGCAGTCACAGCATCCAGGCAGTTGCCATCTTTGTTCTAACAGCCTAACCAAGTACTGCACAGCATAGAGGGTCTGGGTGCAGACAGTAGCACTCCAGTGAGGCTGGTGTTGCTGCGGGGCAAATGAGTGTCGTGGAATTTTCCAGTTGCTTCATATTGTCTGTATGTCATGCATAGTTAAGACCTGACGTGGAATGTCTGTGAATTTGAATCCCAGAATGAGTTCACATCAGTTGAGCTTAAATGCAGGAAGTCAGTTTCTGTCTAAAATTCAAAACCTGGGACTGATGTCTGGGAATGTTTATGTGAATCTTTAGCTCCTAAAGGTCACACTCCTTTTAGCTGCTGATTATTCTGGCCTTGATATGTACTTGTCAGTATAAAAACTGGCCTTTGTAGTAGATCTCTAACTGCCTGACAAAACCAGAATATTTCCCCAGTGTGCATAAAGCTCGGATGACATATCTACGACCTTGGGAGCTGTCAGTGTTCCTGTGATGTTG
Source organism: Cynocephalus volans (assembly GCF_027409185.1). Classification (NCBI taxonomy): domain Eukaryota; kingdom Metazoa; phylum Chordata; class Mammalia; order Dermoptera; family Cynocephalidae; genus Cynocephalus; species Cynocephalus volans. The sequence continues at coordinate 52,953,666 of NC_084462.1, forward strand.
GGGATCTGAGGTCACCAAGGTTCTATCAGGCAGTGGCTGGCTGGAGGCAATCCTCTCCTGTCACAGGAAACGCAGGGCTGAGGGATCTGGGAGACTCAGAGCTCACCTACAGCAACAACAGAAAGAAAGGAAAGGAGCGCCCAGGTTGCATTAGGAAGACTTCATTATTCTCCCTCAGCTCCCTCTTCTGTCAAGTAGCTATGGCATGAAAAGCCACTGTAAGATGGGTGGATGACAGGAAGGGAGAAGCGGATCCAAAGACATCTCTTATGTCCTTTGCTTCCTGGGCAACAGCAGGCAAAATTAGCTTGGAAGTCCTAGGCCTCTTTTCCAATGGTCTCAGAGATTTGGGGTTCTACAAATTAAAAATCATTGGTCATTCAAGGGTCTTTTTGTGTCTGTGTGGCTGGAACGGTTTAATCCAGACCCTATGCCTTTCCCAGTATCAGTTCCTTCCTCTCCACTCATACATGCGCACATCCTACCCTAGATTTTCCTGTATTGAAAGCCTTGCCCTTTTATGCCTTACCCTACCCCCAAACACTTAGCTTTTTATTACCAAAATTTAATAAAGATTTGATTAAGAAATAGTTTTACTTAATATTGCAGGCAATTTTTTCCTCTAATAAATCAAAACAACATGTCCTTTGTCTGTCTCTCTTGCTTTTATCTCTACATCTCTGCCTCTCCACTCTGCCTTTATCTCTCTCATCTCTGCCTCTATCCCTGCCTTTATCTCTCTCATTTCTGTCTCTATCTCTGCCTCGGCCCCTACTTCTATCGTCGCCATCTCTTTCTCTTCTTACCACACCCTCTTTTCCTTTTCTCATTGTCCCCTCAACCTCTCTCTCTTTCTTTTTGCTCCCTAACCTTCCTTCCATGAGCATTAGGCATATATACATTTTAAAAAAATTGTGACCCTGGAAACGGCACTTGAATGAGTGTGCGGCAATGGGATTATGCCTGATTTGTACTGACTCTGGGGATGAATCTTCAAGTAATATCTTGGTATTAACCTTGCTGCCTAGATTTAAAGGTCATATTCTTGCAAGAAGAAAACACTTACTGGTTCGGGCCCTAAATCTTAATAGGGGAATAATAGGTCTACTTTAGACCACTCTGTGACTTAAGCATTAGCATTTAGAGGAGTTTGGAAGTTTGCAGAAGTTGGGGCATGGGAAGGGTGCTGGAAACAGGAAAGCAAGTTAGCAAAGGAAGGGAGATAGGGAAGGAAGGAGGGAGGGAAGGAGAGATGCAAGAGAGCTAATGGGAAGTTTGGCAGGAAGACGAGACTTCTCACAGATCTTCCCAGTTAATGCTCTGTTTGGCTGGCTCACAGGGACAGCCCGTCAGCCTGTGCCATGGAGCATAGGAAGGGAGGGCCTTCTAAGTGCTGAGAGCCCTGATCATGCACAGACAGACTCATGCTGTCAGCTGTGGCCTGGCCATCAGTAATGCTGAGACCAGAAGATGTGATGGCCAGACGGTTGCTCTATTGTAAAATGTCAAAGAAGGGGTCATTTTTGAAATGCACCAAACTTTTTTGAAAGGCCTTTAAGAGGAATTCTGGGAGCTCTGAGGAGTCCTCAGAATGACAGTATATGTTTTAGGAGGGTTGGCATTGTGATTCCACATATGCAAGTATCAGTGGATCAACACAGGCTTTATTGAACTTGTGCATACATTCTGTGTTTCCACATGGCCTGTAATCTGCCCTCCCCGCTTCAGGGGCTCTGCTCTGCCTTGACAAGTATGGTGCCCCAGGGTTCTGCCCACCTAGTGTGCTTCCATTTTTAGTTTCCACATGAGGGCCATGGAATCAGACTATTAGAGCTGGAAAACACCTTGAGGTTACTTAGTGCAGTGGTATTCAAACTCTTGTCATTTTTCTTTATTTTTATCTCTTTATTTTTTATTTTTTAATTGACAAAAATGTATATATTTATAGTATACAACATGATGCTTTGAAATACGTATACACTGTGAACAAAATCAAGCTAATTAGCATATGTTTTTTTTTGTGTAGAGAGCTCACTGCCATATCTCTTCAGTTCCCAGTGATTCCCCGCAAGGTGGCCTCTGAGACACATTCACTGAAACATAGGGATCTCAAGAACCCAGAAAACTACTGGTCTTATCCACCCCCTTTTTATTGTCACATGAGGAAACTGAGGACCAGAGAGAGGGAGTGACCCACCCAGATCTCTGAGACTTTGAATGTTTCATGCCCAGCTAACACAGGCCCTTCTTAAGTTCTCAGCACAAATACCTCTGTCAGGAGCTTTCTCTGAATACCACCCAACCCCCACCTCTGCCCAGCACTAGGTTCCCTGTTAAACCTTTTCATAGAACCCTATATTTATACTTCAAAGAACTAGCCATACTGTGATCAACAAGTCACGTATTTTTCGCACGTGTGTATGTATGTATGCATATTTTTCCTACTGGGTATAGCTCCATGGGTGCTGGGATCCCTACTGTATCTCCCATACCTCACATTGGGCTGCTCCCGGAGGAGCTGCTAGTACAGACGAAGGAAGGATTCCAGTTTCCTGACTTAAGCCTCGTGCATTTGCTTTCACTGTGCCTTAGTGAAGAGGCCTGCCCAATTCCCATTCCTGGAAAGAATCAAATTGTAGTGTGATTTTAGACCTGCCTGACATCTCTTCTTCCACCATAACTTCTGGAGAGGCAAGCAATATATTTCTGTGATGAGCCAAAAATCTACTTCAAATGACATTGATAGATTTTTGCATTTGTCACACTGGAATGGACGGCTGTGATCGACTTTGAATGAATGCAGCATAGAGAACTACATCCATCACACTGTTGGTTTGAAATGACAGCACGCATATCCACCATTTATTGAGTTCTTAGTATGTCAGACACTGTATCTACGTTTAGCCTCTCAAGGAGGCATTATTAACCCCATTTCACAAGGGTAGGAACTAAAGTTTCGGAAGCTTAAGTAATTCACACAGCTAGAGCCTGCCGAGCTTCCCTGCCAGTCTCCAGATCCTGGGGACCTAAGCCTTGTGCTGCCCCAAGAAGAGACTAATGAGAGTAGGTTGCTTAGCCCGAAGAAGATACAACCAATCACTGAAAGGAAGCTACATAAATACTTTCTAAGTATTAGAAGGATTATTTCGGGCGGGAGCATCTGTCATTCAGGTTAGCAAAGAGCATTCATTCCAGGTCCTCTCCATACAAGCATCTGAACCGGACCCAGCAAGAGGTGCCCAACATACCAGCATGGCTGTGTGAGGGGCCGGTGCCCCTGCTGTGAGGCTGAGCACCAGGGCAGGCTGATGAATGTCGGGGTGACGGAGAGGAGGGGAGCAGGGACCAGGATTACAGACTCTCATTATGCCACGCCGCGTTCAACTCGGCACGCTGCTTTTTTTCCCCTTGGCTCCAAGCTCAGTTTTCTCCGCCAAATATTTATGTCTGTTGCATAAGTACACAAAAGAGTTTTAAAAGCTTAAGCTAAAAAGATACCACCTATCCTCCCTCGCCCCCTTCCCTGCCCGCTTCGGCTCGTCAGACCTCGCAGGTTGGGTGGACTGATCCGGACTGAGCCGCAGACAGCAGCGCATGTAGTTCCTCTTCCTGCCATGTGGCGGTGCTGTTCTGCTAGTTATCTTGGCCGCGCTAGTCTAATATTTATTTTCGGTGAGTAATTTGTTTATCAGGAGGTTATTTTAATCTAATTTTGGCCATATTTGCCATTCCACACTATCTGTGCTTCCCAGCGTTAGCAGCTTGCATGTCTTGAAGGAAATTAGCTGAAGATGGTCTCAGAGGCATTTGCTCAGCCATTATTTAAGGGAGCCGGGGTTAGAACAGCGGGTGCAATCTGTTGCATTCGCAGTGATGTTGGCGCGAGGGAGTGGGACTCACGGAGGGCGGGCGCATCCCGAGCTGCATTCTGAGAGCTGCCTCTGGTTAGCTGCAAATCTTGTAGTTACGTTTCCCCATCCCCCTCTCACCTCTGATAACCTGTTATCTTCTTCGCCTGGTTAGGAAGACGCCACTTGAGGAAAATGCCCTCTGCCTGCCCCCCTACTCCACAGCATCCCTCATCCCATGTGATAGTATATTTCACGGGCTGTTTACTGCCAGCCCTCAGCGAGGCGGAAAGGAGAACGGGGAGTGGGAAGGGAATTACTGTGTACTAGAGTACCTGCAACGAATAATGATCATAACTATTAACTATGGAGCATCGGCCGGTGCTAGGCACTTTGCACGCGGTGTCTCACTCAAGTCTCCTAAGCACCCTGTCGTATTATTATTCCCAGTTACATACAAGGAAGACGTAGGTAGGGGAGGTTAATGACTTACCGGAGATCCCACACATAGTAAGTGGAGAGCTACATTGTGAACTCAGTTGTGATCATCTCCAAAGCAGAAAATCTTCATATTTCAAAGATTGTTCTCACCTTCCACATGGAGTCAGGAAACCTAGTCTGTGAGTTCAGTTCAGCCACTGTTGGTGGTGCGACCTTAAACTAGCTCTTTGTCATGATGCTTGACTTCGGGTTGGTTTTCCAAAAATGGGAGGGTTGCACTGGATGAGGAGTTTGAGGATTCTTTAGCAGCAAGCAGAACCCTCTTTCAGAACATGAAATCTTGTGAGGAAATTACATGCATAAAGCATAAAGCAGATCCAGTGAAAGGAGAAGTTGGACATCCCAGTTAGTGACAGGTTGGCTTTTCTTTTGCCACCTCTGCTTTCCCTTGCTCTTGATAGATACTGAGAAATTTCCACAGAAGTTTCTGGGGTGCTCGAAGAAATCGAGTTGGAAAACCCCTGAAATAAATATTCTCATGGGACACTTCCAGGGCTCAGTCTGTTTTTTGAGATTACAACTTAAAAATGGGCCCATGCTTCCTTTAGGTGGTTTGAATGGAGTGCTAGATTTCACGAGTAGTGGCAATAAGGAAGAGCTAGTGAGTGTTGACCTAGAGAATGATCCAAAATGTTGTATTCATTCTTGGGCCCTAGTCAAGTAATTTTTGAGTCTCTCAGGACTAATTAGACAACTGAACTGAAGCTAACTAAATGAGGAGGGTTAGCCACCAGTTGGGTTTACACTGGCTGTAGTATGGACAGGAAGGTGAGCCACCTTCCCAAGATGATCAAAGAATTTCTAGGCTCCCACACTGGATCTACAGAGCTGTGGGTGGTGGTGCTGACTTTTTCTTGCTTGACACAAAACTGTTGGCTGCATAAAATGCTGTTGTAATGCGATTGCAGCTGATCCTGTTTCTTTCAGCCATGCAGAATGTTGTCTTTTACCAGGTGATCCTGTTAAGACCTAGTTGTATCTTAAGGACTTTTTTCCCCCTCTGGCCTGGTTATCTGCCTGTAAATTTGGGCCATGGTATAAAAGTGTTCAAGGAGGCTCAGTGTCATGTATGAAGCTGGTGTGTCTTTGCTATAAGCTCAAACCTCTTACTCTCCGAAAGGCTAAGACATGGTGAAGAATGGCATTTGTACAGTGTCATGAAGCAGGCTCTCATGAGACTGTGTGGTATCAAACTGTGGTCACCATGGGCACATTCCTTAATGACTCTGTGCTGCGCTTTCCTCATCTATAAAGCAGGAAAGATAATTAGTAGGATTTAAATGAGGCGATGCACATGAAATGGGAGCATAGTGATGGATCTTGGTAAATCTCTATAAAGATCAACCCTTATTTTATTATTGCCACCACAAGGAAACTTCTGGAAGTTTCAGAAATTGATGACATAAGGGCATAAGTCCTTTTGAAATGCAAATTTGTCTGCCAAGACTGGCTTCCCTCTAGAAGCTTTCTCTGTAAAAGGGAAAGACAGCAGATATCTTAGGGTTTGTGGACCACACAATCTCTGTCACCACTATTCAAGGAATGAGCGTGGCTGTGTTCCAATAAAACTTTATAGAATTAGTCTGTGAGCAGTTTGCTGACTTCTACATTAGACTGTGTGTGAGCCTCAGATCTGGGGACTCTGTGCCATTTATCCTTGTTTCTTAAGCCATTAACTCTAATGTGTTTTATACAGTGGACACTCAGAGCGAGTTATCTGAATGGACAAAGGAATAGATAAATACATGGATGAATGCAGATTGAGCTCTGTTCAGTGGATTCACATGCCCTTGTTTGGTGTTCGTTCTAGGAAATCAGGGGTTAATCTCTAGGGTTGCTGAGTTCTAAATGTTTTAGAACATAATGGATGACTGGCTATGGATTGACAAAGATAAAGTATCACAAAGATTTAAAGGGATAGACAAAAAGATAAACATCACGTGACTCTGAAGGCACACAGTGGCTTTCCCATCACATTCAGGATTGACTGTACAATTATTTATCTATGTCAAGATGTACATCTGGTGTTTCCTACAGACTTCTAATAACAGCAGTTTAAAGAGCAGCTTTCCATGTATAATCTCATTTAATCTTCACCATAGTCCTGTAAGACAGGTAAATATTTAACTATTCTATAACAGCAGTTCTCAACATGAGTGATTTGCCCTGAAGGAAACATGTAGCAAAGTCTGGAGACATTTCGGTTGTCATATCTGTAGAAGCAGGGGTGCTGTTGGCATTTGCTGAGTGGAAGCCAGGTTGCTGCTAAACATCCTGCAATGCACAAGATAGCTCTCCACCACAAATAATATCTGGACCAAAATGTAGACAGTGCGAGGTTGAAAAAACTGTTCTATAGAGAGTTCTATAGCTCAAAAACTTTAGTGGACTTGTCCAAGATTATATAATATGTACTAGGCATACTGGGACTAAAATCCCCCAGAGTGTTTCAAACCTTTATAAAGAAATAAAAGTGTATTTTTTATTTGTAAATGAAATCTTTTGCAGAGCCAGTATGTATAAATAAATCATAGTGAAGTTGCTCTTATGACAGTGGGGGCTGGTGACCCCACTCAGCCTCTTCCTGTGCACCTACCCCTAATCCCAGGGGCACGGTGTTGGCAACCACTGCCAATAACTCAGAAAACACCAGTCCCCTCTTGGTACCCCAAGAGCTTCTGGATTTGCCTGGAGCCACTACAGTTTTGGGAGCAGGGAACGAAGCACCTAAGTTGTGCTTCAGTAAGGTGTGGGTTGCACAGTGGAGGAGAGAATGGAGGCAGAGTGGCCAAGTAGGAGGCTATTGCTGGGGCCATCCACGTGATAGGAGAGAGAATGGAATATTAAGAGTAATAGGAGTCGAGATAAATGTTCTGGGATTTCACAGTGACATGCTATTGCATGACCTAAGGCCAAAGGACAGTGGGCTAAAGGGTGCAGGAGCTTTTGCTCTTTGCCTTTTCCTAATATGTGGTGCCTGTGGATGTAATGCAGGGTCAACTACTTCACATGTGACCCTTGCAACACCATGCAGATGGTTTTCCTGCTGTCCATATTGCTTGTCTGTGCTCTGTCCAGAAGCAGGCAACGCCACCAACAGACAGGTGTCTCACACCTCAGTTGGGGGAGAAAGGGAGCTGGGAAAGTCTCTGTTTTTCTCCTTCCTGGTGTCGATCCTGGCTGTCTTCTGTAAGTTTCATCTTGTGATGAGTTGACAGTGGATAGTGGCTTCTTTTGGGGCTTAGTAAGTGTTTCCTTCTCTACCAAGAGTCTAGACTCAAAATAAAACTCTGGATGGGTAAGAAAGTCCTTCACAAATTTCCAGGCAATAACTGTCATTCTTCAGGGCTTTCTTGCAGAAATGACCAAAACAAACAACAGGAAAGAGAGTGAGAAAATCTTGGCCTGATGTATTCCCCCACTTTTGCACAGCCTCACGGTCAGTCTCAAAATGGTGGGGGTCTCGTGTTCTGATGGCATCCTGCCTTTCAAATAGTGTCCGATTGCTGTCCCCTCGCTTTTTTCACCTGGCTGTAGCTCCTGGACTTTTTGTTATTTGCATGCCCCAAATTTTGGCTTTTTCACTCATTGTGCCCTGCAGACTTCAAGAATTTCCTGTCCCTACATCTCTGCATCCCGACTCCTTCTTATCACTCAGGTTTCAGCTCAAATGCCCCCTTCTCAAAGGGTCTTTCCTGACCACCCATTCTGAAGTAGCTACCACACCTAGTCACTTTGGTATCATTGTTTTATTTTTCTTTGTGTTTGTCTATGTTCCCCCAACACCCCATGGGAATGTAAATTCCATAAAAGCCGAGGCTGTCTGTTTTGTTTCTGGCTATATCCCCAGTGTCTACAACAGTGCCTGGAAAACTGTAGCTGCTAAGTAAATGTTTGCTGAATGGATTAATGATGGCACCTTGGGTTTTGGGTGTGTGAGCATGATTTTTTTTTTTTTTAACTGTGTTATATATATATATATATATATATATACATATATATTTTTTCTTTTCTTTTCTTTCTTTATTTATTTTAAACTTTATTTTGTCGCTATACATTGTGGCTGATTATTGCTCCCCATCACCAAAACCTCCCTCCCTCCTCCCTCCCCCTCCCCCCCAACAATGTCCTTTCTGTTTGCTTGTCGTATCAAATTCAAGTAATTGTGGTTGTTATATCTTCTTCCCCCCCCCAGTTTTGTGTGTGTGTGTGTGTGTGTGAATTTATATATTAATTTTTAGCTCCCACCAATAAGTGAGAACATGTGGTATTTCTCTTTCTGTGCCTGACTTGTTTCACTTCATATAATTCTCTCAAGGTCCATCCATGTTGTTGCAAATGGCAGTATTTCATTCGTTTTTATAGCTGAGTAGTATTCCATTGTGTAGATGTACCACATTTTCTGTATCCACTCATCTGATGATGGACATTTGGGCTGGTTCCAACTTTTGGCTATTGTAAAGAGTGCTGCGGTGAACATTGGGGAACAGGTATACCTTCGACTTGATGATTTCCATTCCTCTGGGTATATTCCCAACAGTGGGATAGCTGGGTCGTATGGTAGATCTATCTGCAATTGTTTGAGGAACCTCCATACCATTTTCCATAGAGGCTGCACCATTTTGCAGTCCCACCAACAATGTATGAGAGTTCCTTTTTCTCCGCAACCTCGCCAGCATTTATCGTTCACAGTCTTTTGGATTTTAGCCATCCTAACTGGGGTTAGATGGTATCTCAGTGTGGTTTTGATTTGCATTTCCAAGCATGATTTTAATTTATAAATTACTGTCTACCTAGCCACAACAAGATCTAGCCTTCAGGATCAAGTTTTCTCTGTAGATTTGCATATGTGGGGCAAACCTCCCAACTGGCTACCTCTTGCTGGAAATCACTCCATTTAGAGAATTTTCAAACCAGCAATGTTGAAAAGTCAATTATACTTCCTCAAATTTCAGATATTATTGTCTGTGAGGTGCACCATTTTTTAAATGTGTTACTGAGTGAAAAAACACTGCCAATTTTAATGGAAATACCATCGTTGACAAGAAGCACCTTAATTTTGGAAATGCTACAATGTGAAAAAACATATGCCTTAGAATTGGGAAAGTATGATATGAGATTGACTCATCACTTGGATGCAGAATATTCAGTCTTAGGAATTTTGAGTCTAGTGGTCCGTTCTCTTAATAAGTGGAGCATTGCAGTGTAAAGCCCTTCACTAGACAGTGCAAGCTCCAAGACCAGGAGGAGGAGGAGATGTGGATTCTGAGGCTCCTGAGAGTGGAGAAATTCCTATGGTTTGGGAAAATGAGGGTACTCCAAAAAGCTTGTAGAAAAATAGAATTAAAAGATAATATGAATCTTTCCATGAACTTTTTGAAAGCCCCTTGTGTGTCTGTGGAAAATTATTAGAAGGAGTTGATGATAAAAAAAAAAAGAGACTAGATTTAAGGCTATGCTATGGAGCATAGTCTCTTACCCATCTCAGCCACTATTTCTGTAGCTTAAGAAAAACATCTTTAATTTTATAAAGGTAGTCAATGGGGAAACAAAATTTCCTTGAAATCAAAATTTACTTTACAGCCAAGTTTACTGAAATATATCTATTTTGCAAAGAGAGAAAAAAATACCTGTAAGCTAATTCAATCTCATTATTCTTATTTGAGCTAATGATAATCGAGTATAATTTCCATTACCGATGGCATTAAGATTAGTTATGTTTTAGTACATATCTTGCTGCTCCTCCTTTGTGCTCCTCCACTCTGCACCTGCTAGGTGAGGGGGCAGGTGAGAGCCTGGTCATTCGGTCATTCTGTCCTTCTCAGTGGCACTGGGACTGCTGGGCTGGCCACGTGGAGTCACTGGTTGCATGTCAGGAAGGCTCCTAAACATCTCTTCCAGTGACCTGAAGAACCACAGGACATTTATCTTTCTTGAGTTTCCTGTTTAAAATCTACTCTCACTACGATTTAAGCGCCTGGGAGGGAGCAGAGAAGGTAGAGGAGGGAGATGGCTGAAAGCCACCCTCTTTGAGCTCCGTAGGCTTCAGGGGTTTTTCTGCCTTTATCCTCATTAGCCTTTCAAAAACCTTCCTCAAGAAGCTGGTTTTAGTGGTAAGAGTTAAAGGTCTTTATCGGGGTGTAAAAATCATAAACTATGCTAATTGGCTATGAGAAATGATGGATATGTTAATTAGCTTGGTAAACAGGGTTCGAAAAATATCACACGATACCCCATAAGTATATACAATTACGATTTTTCAATTAAAAATAAAATAAAAAAAGAGCTTTGGGGATAACGACATAGGATGTTAGCTCTGGGGTTACATGGGGGGATTCCATTTCAATCCCAGATATGCCATTTATAAGCTCTGTGGACTTAAGTTGTTTAACTTCTTTTAGCCTCTGTGTCTTCATTTGTAAAAGAAGGAAAGTAATGCTTATCTCAAAGCATTTGCATAAGACAAATGAGATGATCCATGTAAAATGATTAGGCAAGTGCTGAGCACATAGCAAACATTTAGTAAATAAATACTTGTTGTAACTGGTGTTATGATAGCAAAGTAGGTGGCTTGTTGTTCATGTAATATGATTTAGAAGTCTTGGTAAAAGGCAACTTTGTCTAGAAATATCTTCTAATTGATTCTCTGAAAAGACCACCAAAATAATCTGTTGCAAAAGCAGGTATATTGTGTACTGCAGTTAGGAAAACTTTGTTTTGAGTCTTAGTAATGTCTCAGAAAGAGGAGTTCTAGGGTGGAATTTAACAGGATTTTTTTATTGGTTATTAATATTCATGAGATATAAAGCTGATCGTCACCCTGAATAGCCAAAGTAATCCTGAGAAAAAAAAAATAAAGCCAGATGCATAACACTACCTGACCTCAAATTATACTACAAAGCTATTGTAACCAAAACAGCATGGTACTGGTATAAAAATAGACATTCAGACCATTGGAGCAGAATTGAGAACCCAGAAATCACCCCTCAGGCTTACAGACATCTAATATTGGACAAAGGCAACAAAAACCTTCATTTGGGAAAAGACCGCCTCTTCAACAAGTGGTGCTGGGAAAACTGGATATCCATATGCAGAAGAATGAAACTAGATATGCATCTCTCACCATACACTAAAATCCACTCAAAATGGATTAAAGACTTAAATATAAGACCTGAAACTATAAAATTACTAAGGGAAAATATAGGCGGAACACTTCAGGAACTAGGTCTGGGCACAGACTTTATGAACATGAGTCTGAAAACACAAGCAACAAAAGAAAAGATAAACAAATGGGACTATATCAAACTAAAAACTTCTGCACATCAAAGGAAACAATCAACAGAGTGAAACGACAACCTACAGAGGGAGCAAATTTTTGCTAACTATGCATCTGACAAGGGATTAATATCAGTAATATACAAGGAACTCAAGCAATTACACAGTAAAAAAACAAATAACCCAATTAAAAAATGGGAATTTAACAGGATTTGAGTGCAGTATTTTGAAGTGGGTCTTTCAATGTGGGGGTCCTGATTTAGATCATGCAAATTTTATGATATAATTGCTCCAGATTGGTGGACACAGTGAGGAAAAAGTTTGAAAGAAAGCCGTGGAGAGTAAAGAAGTTGGATGAAGTCCAATTGAGTGGTCTCTGTTTTGAGAAGTGGACTTCTGTCCTGGAGAGGACTAGCTGAATTGTCAATAGTTCAGATGAATGGATTTTCAAGAAGTTCCTGAAGCAAATTATAGAGCCATTTTATCTTTCAGAGCAGGAATTTCTTGAGATAGCATATATCACAATATGCTGAGTAGTTGAAGATGATTTCTGTTGTCAGGAGTGGTGGAGAGCCTCACATCCTTGAATTTCTTCTTACTGATGTGTTGTCAGAAACAAGGGGTGGTCTGTAAACAGATAACTATCACCAATCAAGTGGATCTTAAAGTATTAACCAGTCTTCTAAAAAGGCTTTAGGGTAACAGGATCTAAAACATGTAAATTTTGCTGCATAGGGGAGTTATAAAGGTTTACATTCTGGACATGGCCTGTAAGGGCACCTGGTATAAAGTGGGGTGTGTGTATGTATGGGAGTATCTCCGTGTGTGTGTGTGTGTGTGTGTGTGGTGGGGAATGTCTCAGGACACACAGGTAGCAATGTAAGACTAGTGGCCATTTTGGGGTGAAAAGTCAACCACATTCCATGGAGACAGAAGAACTTGCTTATAAATTTTACTTATTTGGAAACTTTTCCTTGGGTTGTTCTCACTGGTAAAGGGTATGTGAAGTTTGAATGTCATCCTTGTAGGGAAGGGCATTATCATTTATTGAGCACATACTTTACACCAGGTGTTGTGCTGTGTATTCAAGCCTTAGGAGATGCTTACATTTTCTTTATCTTTTTTAATATTGCTTTAATATTAATGGATGATGGAAATACAGTTTAGAATGGCTAGGTGTCTTAGTATGTTTTGTGATGCTATAACAAAATACCCAACACTGGTAATTTAAAGGGAACAGAAATTTATTTTCTAACAGTTCTGAAGGCTGGGAAGTCCAAGGGCCTTAACCCCATTCCCAAGGGAGGAGCCCTCAGGGCCTAACTACCTCTTAAAGGCCCCACTTTTATTACGTTGGTGATACCTGAATTTTGTAGGAGACACATTCAAACCATAGCGTTAAGTAACTTAACCAAGGTTACAGAGCTTAGTAAAAGGTAGAGCCAAAATTTAAATCAACAGCCGTAGGACCCTGAAGCTCTTATTCTTACATGAGGCTGTCAAAAGGAATATGTTCATATCCCAAGCGTTTGGCACTTTGTTGTCTCCAATAATGGAGGGGACACTGGAATAATAAATAGGAGCTGCTGCTGCTGATAGTTATAATAGCAACAGGTAGTGAGTACTTACTGTGTGCCAGGCATCAAGCTATCTACTTTACATGTATTATCTCATTGAATTCTCTCAACAACCCCACAAGCAAGAGACTATTATTAGTTTTGTTTTTCAGGTAAAGATTGAGTGATAGAGCTCTAAAGTAACATACTCAAGGTTGCACAGCCAGAAAATGATGGAGCCCCTGGCCAAGAGCAAGGACTCCATAAAGACAGCTGACAGGAAGCTGAAGGGTCCACACATGGATCATGACCACCAAGACAGTGAAGGGTACATGAGAATGGTAGAGACGAATTTAGAGGTCTACTCTAGTTTGTATGTCTCACTCCTGGAGCTGTGGCTGCTAAAATGTCCAGTCTGTGAGTTTTCTGCAGGTTCTTGCATTTCCTCTGCTCAAGGTCATCATTTCACCCCAAGAGAGAGAATGCAATTCCCAGATGTGGGAATTAAAGTGCAGTGATGAAAACTTCCTTTGGTTTTGCCAAATAAGAGGGTCAAAGTAGTGCGCTGCTTGCAGGTGTGATAATCTGGACCCCAAGCATTTCTCCCCACCAGCCTGTCATGGCAACCCACATTCCCCAGAATAAATTCAACCCTTCGACTTTGAAGGTTTCTAGAGTTTCTTGTTTAGAAGACAAACATCTTTATAAAGACAGTGTTGCTCTCCAATGCCTTCAGGGTCTAAGCAAGTAACTCACTTTTGAAGGGGAGGGGATAAGACAAAGAGGTGAGTTGGTTACTATGGCAACCTGTAGACTGCTTGCCTGGCACACAAGCACTGATGGCATGTCTGGCCAGTAGTCTGGGGGACACTAGTTTGTAACACCTGCCAAAGGATTACATATTTTTCCTCCTGATTATCAAAGTTCATTGTAAAATAGATGGGGAATCAAAATTTCAGAAAAGTCTAAATCAACAAGTAGAATCATCAGTATCCCCCTCCCATTAAGTACTATTAATATGTTTAATATGTTGGCATATTCCTTCCGGTTTTTTTTTTTTTAATGTAAAAATCTGCATCAGTGGCGTCTGCACTTAAAGAAAACATTTGAGCCTGTTAAGAAACGCGTGGGGTAAGGATAAGGACGTTATTAGATCACATTTCAGACTGAGAATTAGTCACAAGTGAGACCCTGGGAGGATATAACCTGAAGAGATCAGTAGAAATAGTAGAATATGAGAGGGTAACTTGGAGGTGAGGACAAAAATAAATTCCCTGTTGCCCATGGATTTGTCAAAGGAAAGCTGACCAAAACAGACCTCTGCAGGAGGTTGACAGGGAGGGGCTGATGTAGGAGGGGTCACCAAGGAAGCCGGGAGAATGCCTTTAAGGTGGCTTTGCTGTTGGGGGTGGGGTTTTAAAATGAAAGACCCTCAGAACTCCTCCTTGTGCATCCCATCCCCATCCTCCAACCAGTTTAAAAGACACCAATCCACTTAGGAAATAAAAAAAAAATAATAATCAAGAAACAGGAATTTTTTTTTTTTTTTTTTTTTGCACAAGAAAATCTTAGAAGGAACCCATAAACAGACTAAAGAGGGGCTGGCTTGTTCCGAAGAGGGTCTGGGGACTTGGCGTCCCCTCCCACCCCCAGACTCCAAGCTCACCCAGAGCAGTACTGAAAACCCGCAGCATTTTCTGCTCTATATTTGCCCTGGCTCTGAGAAGCAGTGTTTTCCTCTCGGGTCTTCTCGAATGCCTCTCAGCTGCTGATCTTGGTGACCCTCACTTCATTTTTTGGCTCTTCTCCACATTGCTCTTCCTCAGTCTGATGAATGTCTTTTTGTCAGGTTTTAGATACATATTGACTTTTGCAAAACTTCCCAAGCCATTCTCAGAGAAAGATTGACCGATGTAGGGTCGGGGGAAGGAGGTTTAGCTATTTTAGGTGTAAGTAAACATGACTGCTTGTTGGGGCTTAACAGGAAATCATGAATAAAATCATTGGGATTTGATAAGGGATTTTTGCCTCAGACAATTAAAGATTTTTTTCCCCATTACCTCCCTCCCCCGCCAAAAGAGTAGTGGATAAAGGTCATCAGGATAACGTATTATCAGTCTCATACCCTTAAAATAGATAGAAGACAAAATCCTTAACTTTGCACTGCCCACGGGGCCTCTGTGAACTGTGTTTTCCATTCTGGCATCTGTTTAGCAGGCAATACTTTCGTTTAATACCTTCTGCTTAATCCTCAATTTTCTTTTAAACATCAGATATCGGATAGGCTGAACCCTCATTTAAGCAGTAAAGAACTCTCGTGCTTTGTGGCTGGGACCAACCAAGGAAAGAAATATTTTTGATACAAAAGCATAATTCATTAAAAGAGGTAATGAAGGCGGTTTAAACCTTCCACAAATACGTCTCCGGGTGAATAAAGCTCATCATTCTCAGTTCAGGGTCATGGCTGAATGAAATGTAAAAAGAGAAAAAAGTAAAATCAACTGCACAAATGGATCAAAAATCTCAGTGGGGCTTAGTCAAGCCTGACAATTTAGAATCTGATAAACAAGCGGGGGAAAAAAAAAAGAATTTCATTAATGTTATGAAAAAAACCCTCTGGAATATAGCATTGAATTGCCATGTTATTTTTTTGCATTCATGTGCACTTACATGGTCTTAGGGAAAAATCTGACTTGAGTAGAAATTTTGCTTATCTGATTACAGCTCAGGGGATTTCCCTCCCACATACTCGGGCAGGAGCACATATTGTCTCATAAACCAGTGTGAATGATTTGGAAATTGGAGAAAAGTAATAGTGAGAGAGAACTGCAAAATTTGGGCATTTGTGGTTGCTAGTCAGCCAACTGGAGCCCTGCAATGCATGTAGTCTGTAGGAGCTGAGATAACCAGCCATCTACTGGGTGGGTCTGGTACACATTTGTCCATTGACCCTGTAGCCCAAGGAGTTTAATCTGAAAATTAGCATATATTAACTGTTGAGAGAGGATTCTTAGATTATATTTCTTCCTGTGCTTCTTCAAAGAGAATTTAAACCATGTCTTGAGACAATTAGATTCTTAATAGTCTCATGGGAGGTCTCAACTAGGAATCTGCAACTAAAACAGAGAAATCACAGTGATAAAGAGTGGAAAGGAACCCTAAAAGCACTCTATTACAGCTCTCTGTCAGACATAAGGGAGCCCCATATGACATCCCTGCTGGGTGGACTTCCAACCTGAACGTTTGCCATGCCCAGTTGTTTACTACCACATGGAGCCCATCCTCTTGTTGAATAGCCTTGACTAGGAGGAATTCCTTTCCCAGACTGAGCCAAATTCTTGTGTTATGATTTCTTTCTCACTTACTCTTGAGTTCTCTCTTTTGAGAGTGGCTGTAAGACAAGATGGACACTCTTTAGGAGAGCCCTGACCAGGGGGAAAGTTAGGGTGGGGTGTGTGGGTCAGGTGAGACACAGAGGAGGTGGCATGAGAAGACACAGGAGGTAACAGAAGTGTTTTATTACTCACAGATCCATGAGAGAAGGGGTTGCCCACAAAGGCCCATGGGAAGTCTGGAGGTAGCAGGGAGCTCAACCGGCCGGTGGGGAGAGAGAGAGGGACGTGGTATTATCCCTGGATGTTGCAGATTGGCTAGTTTAAAGAAAACACGCATAAAGAGGGACACTTATTTGCATGACTCTGATGTTTGCTGTTAGGTTTTATCATGGTTGGCAGCTGTGTCATGTGTTGGGAGGCCATATCTCCAACAACCAACCACATGGCGAGAGGAAGGTTTCACTAGGTCAAAGGTGTTGGGTACGAAGGTGATGGGTTTCAAGCAACTTAAGTCAGGCCTAAAAATGGATGCCAAGGCAACAACTATATTAAGTCAAGGTGTATTATAACTCCTTGATTATTCATCAAACTAGTTCCCACTCTCTTTAGGAAAAATACCCAATGCATCTCTTCCACACGGCAGCCTTTGAGATATTACGTCTCACTCAGTCTTCTCTTCACCTAACTTTGTAGATTGCTCAACCCAAATGACAATATCCTAGTTTCGCTGACATTCAGGAAAGAATGGAAATCTGATGGTAATTTCACTCTCTCTGTCTCCCACATGCACACATTACTATCTTTTTCTTAGAGTAAGTTACAGACTTTCACACACTCCCATTGTGAATTTCCCCAAAAGAGGGATATTCTGTTACAAAACCACAGGTGTTTATCAAAATCTAAAAGTAAACATTGATATAATACTATTGGCTAATCTACAGACCTTATTTAAAATTTACTAATTGTACCACTAATGCTTTTTATAGCAAAAGAAAAATTTGTTTTCTGGCCCAGGATCTAAATGTAATTATATATTGTTCTTAGCTGTCATGTCCTTTTGATTTCTTTTAGCCTCAGTTCCTCAGTCTTTTTATTTTATTTTACTTTATTTTTTGCTTTTCATGACCTTGAACATTTTGAAGAGTATAGGTCAGATATTTTGCAGCATGTCCCTCATTCTGGATTTGCTGATTGTCCTCATAATTAAATTTGGGTTATGTGTTTTTGGCAGGAATACCACAGAAGTGATGCTGTGTCTTTCTCAGTGCCTCATATCAGGGGCACATGAAGACAATTTGTCCTGTTACTGGTGATGTTGACTTTGATCACTTGGTTAAGGTGACATCTGACAGTTTTCTATGCTGAAAAGTTATTATCATTCCCTTTATAATTAATAAATATCTTGTGGGAAATACACTGGGACATTCTCAGCCAGGTGTGGCCCTGGAGAACCTGCGATTGACATGGCCTTTTCCATGTTTTCAGAGTCCAACAGACGCAGGGCGGTGAACAGAGGCTACATCACCATCTTGCTCAGGCTGCACCAGGACTGGCACAGCCACGATACAGCTAATGCCTACGTGCTGATCCGTCAGGGGCTGCTGCTCTGCCTCCAGCACATCACGAGCCTCCGGTCTGGCAGGGAGGCCTTCCTTGCAGCCCAGGGCATGGAGATCCTCTTCAGCACCATGCAGGTAGTCAGCACCAGATTCCCTCTGCAGCTGGATGTCATCTGGATGATTCCTAAAGTCTGTCATGTAGGAATCATCCTGAACAGAGCTGGGAAAACCTCAATACATTTCTTGCTGCCCACAACGGGCAGATGTTCTGAGTTCAAATCCCATTCATTCACTCATGCAATGATTCACTCATTTATTCATTATATATTTATTGCATACACACTATCAGAGGTGCAGCATGGTGTGGTGGTTAAGACTGCTAACTTGAAAGCTAGAGTACCTGGGTTCAAATCCCAACCCTAGCATGTACAGCTGTGAAATTTTGGAGAAGTCACTCAACTCCTCTGGGCTTCAAGTTCCTTCTTCTTAAAAAAAGGGGGAAAATAATAAAAACTAAGTTGTTGTGGACTAAATAAGTTAATGTAGAAATGTCATGTGCTTAAAAGAGTGCTTGCCCTAATTTAACTGCTTTTTTGAGTGTGAGCTGTTATTGGAATAATTGATACTAGGGATCGAGTGGTGAATATGACAGACAAGACCCCTGTTCCTCTGGGGAAAACATTCTAGCAGGAGAGTCAGACACTAAATAAGCAAATAATTGAAAGAGGAAGATGATTTCATATTGCTCTGTAAAGTCAATGAAGCAAGGGCATAGGTCAGCAGTGACTCCCACAGGTGGAAAGAGGAGATGTATTTTTAGAGAAGTCAAGTCACTTCTGAGCAGGTGACACCTGAACTGAAGTCTGGACCATTGGAGGAGCTGTTAAGGCCAAGTTTAAGGGGAAGAGCATCCCGGGCAAAGGGAATAGCCTTGCAAAGGCAGCTACTTATCTGCACGCCAGTGGAATACGTGGTCTAGGGTTTCCTGGATTTTGACCCAAATAACAAATTTCTTAATTTCACATGAATAGGGCTCATTTAAACACCAAACTTTGAGCTCCATGTATCCTCTCTATCAGTGATATGAACATCCCAAGTATTATCATCTGCTCACTTGCCTTCTTTTGGGGCCAAGGCAGCCATGTTTCACGGGCATTATGTTCTGTTGTCTTCCTGTTGGTCTCTGTGCTCCCTTCATCAGCCTCCCTGACTCTCTCTGGACACCCTCTAATTTTTTTCCGCCTGAGTATATCCAAGCTATTGAAGCAGTCAATGAGAGAGTGCTGTTTTCTAACCATGTTATTTGTACACTTTTCCCATTAACAAACTGGCCTTCTTTTTTTTTTTTAAACAATAACAGTACTGTGCTGCATACCAATATCTAATTTTCTATCTCCTGTCACCTCTGGGTTTGTCTCTATCATTACAGCTTTCAGAGCTTCTCAGTCATGAAATAGCTGTATTTTATATTTTATTTCTCTGGATGATGCAGTGTTTTGAATTTTTCCAGGCTTCTCCTGGCTTTGTAAGTCTCTAATCTCTCCCATCCTTGTGAAATGCCCTCCTGCATTGCTGAGGCCTCAGAGCCCCTATTCTGGCCAATGGGCTTCACCCAGTTTCTCTGCCCTCTGCATTATTGGCCATTTCTCTGTTCTATGCTAAAAACAATTAGAAGGACAATAAAGGAAGAAGGTGGTGATCCCAATGTACACATCTAAGATAGGAAGACAGTGGAGAAAATACTAAGTGGAAGCCCAGGCATCTGAGGGGCTATGAGCCTGCACATGGGGTCTTAGAAGCTGTTCTTCAGCAGATCAATGAAGACCTCGCTTGTTTAATTAAGCAAATTTACGACACGCTTCCAGCCTCCAATTGCTATAGAGCATGGAAGCAGGATGAGAGTGGAGGCAGAATCTGTACTTGGCAGTGAGATTTCTCCAGCCCATATTATAATATCTATTGGTATTATATGAAAATGTAGCTCAGGCAGGGTCTGTGAGACTGTGCTGACTAAATAGGCCATGACACACTAAGGCTGTCACCTGGAAGCATGTGTAGAATGTATGCATGAAAACTTCAGGGGGCTGGATTTTCCATTCCCACCACTCCCCCTTTAGCTTTCAGTCTTTCAAATAGTGTGTTCTCCTAGAGGAGATGTTATCAAGTTTATGTGCAAAGTCTGACATTTGACATTCTCCTGTTTTTGGAAAATGATCCTTTCAGATGGTAGATATGCTATCCTGGGTTAGAACCAAGTGGCCTGCTCTTCTCTTCTGGCAGAATCATAGGTAGTGTTGAGTAGCCTCCCAAACCTGGGCTGAGTGCTGTGAGTGCAGATGCCCTTGCAGCTATGCTGGAGCTTGAGCTTCTGTAGCCCTCCTTCCATCCTGCTGGAGAAGGCATGGGGGTCACTGGATGGCCGGCTCAGGAACCTTGGATCTGGTGATGTTATTTCATTCACTATTCCCAAATGATGATGATAATGATGATGGTGATGTTGCTGCTGCAGCTGCTACCACTGCTGCAGAGGATGATGATGACAATGATGGTGATGACAATGACAATGAAGCAGTAGCAGCAGCAGCAGCAGCAGCAGCAGAAGAAGAAGAAGAAGAAGAAGAAGAGGACAGCTACTTGGTATTGAGCTCTTACTATGGCTCATGGCTGGCTTAAACTCTCCAATTTTGACATTTTAAAAGGCTTTTGATGTAGCCTTTGTTATTATCCTCATTTTACAGATGAAGGAACTGAGGCACACAAATGTTAAGTAATTTGCCCAAGTACACAGAGCTGTTACATGTTGGAGCCAGGATCTGAATCTGGTAGTCTCCCCTGAGAGTCCGTGCTTTCGCTCACTGCTCCAGCAGTGCCTGAGTTGAGCTCACACCAGAGTCACCTGGAGGGCTCATTAAAGCAAAGCTTGCTGAACCCCATCCTCAGAGTTTCTGATCTGGCAGGTCTGGCTGGAGTCTGAACATTTGTATTTCTGACAAGTTCCTAAGTGGTGCAGACACTGCTGGTCAGGGGATCACTCTTTGAAAACCACTGTCCTATACTGTTTTTACTATTTATGATGTCATTACAAACCTGTTGGGCATGAGACTGATTGAGAAAGCTATTTTTGAGTCCTCCCCCACAGCCTTTCCCATCGTACTGTTCTCTGACTTTCTGCTGGGGTTATTGCTTTCAGTGTCTCTGTCTTGGTGACCACACCTCTTTGTTTACTGGGTCACCCATCCTTGCAAAGATTCTCTAAACATCTAAACATTCAAAAGCAGAGACTGTCCATAAGGCAGCAAGGAAGCAATGTGATATAATGGAATCTTGTTGGAGCTTTGCATGAGGAAGGAGGAAGGATGACAATTTGAATGTAAGGTTAAAAAAGAAGAACCTTTACAAGGATACCCTGAAACAGTATGAGATAGTTCTCAATTTGGAGAAATAGATAATCACAGAAGGAACAAACCTGTGTGAAATAATCAGATAAAGGGACTGCTCTTGGAACTACAATAGCTTAAGAGACCTAAACAGTTGCTAAAATTTGTGGTTTTCAAACTTGAGCATACGTCAGAATCACCTGGAGAGCTTGTTAAAGCACAGATTGCTAGACCCCACTCCCAGAGTTTCTAATTCAGTCAGTCTGAAGTCTGAGGTAAGGCACTAGATTCTGCATTTCTAGCAAATTTTCAGGTAACGCTGATGCTGCTGGTCTGGGTGCCTCACTTTGAGAACCACTAGAACAAGCAGCGATATAGCCTTTTAAAAGTCACAGCTCCCATTATTTGCTCAGAAAGAGTGGCAGGCCGACCCTTGATATATATCAGGATCTTCTCTGTGCAACAGGGCCAGTTACTGCAGCATTGCAGGTCTGTAGAAGGAAGAAATGAATCCTAAAGGGAATGTTACCAACTTGGAATCAGGAGCTAGATACCCTGGAGGCCAGATGGGCCTGAGATCACTTACTATTCATTCAGTGAAGGTTTCTGAGCTCTTGCTTTGTTAAAGGTATTGGGGCTAGGTTATGTAGGAGGTTCAAAGATGAAGGTGATGAAAAGCCCATCTTCCTCAGGAAACTATAGTGGAAGGCAGACTAAGAGAATGGAAAAGGCCCTCAGGTACGGGGGTAGGGTGGGAGGCGGGGCCCGCTTAAGGTACAGAGAAGCCGGCATGGCAGAGACATGGTGAGCCACGGGAGGAAGGTGTGAGTTGATTTGAGACACAGGCAGGGATGGAGCATTTAGAGCTTCCTGAACCATGATAAAAAATTTGGTTTTATTTCCACCAGATTTTAAGCAGGCACAATGAAGGGGGAAGGAAAGCATGAGGTAGAGAGATGGAGGTTGGGGTGCAGATCACATAGAGCTTCTAGGCCGTGAAAAGGAATTCAGATTGTATTTCTATCGGATTTGATGCAGGGAAGTGACCTGAGACACGATTTATGCTTCATATTTTTTCACTTAAAATTTTGAAATTAATTGTAGTAAAATGCATATAATGTAAAAGTCACCATCTTCACTCTTTGTACGTGTACAGTCCAACAGTGTTAAGTACACTGGCGTACAACCATCCCCACCATTCATCTCCAGAACTCTTTTCATCTTGAAAAACTGAAACTCTATGCCCATTAAACTGATTTATGCTTTTAAAGGACCATTCTGGCTGCCACTGGATAGGAGATCATCAGAGCACACAAAGGGGAGGAGGGAGTGTTAGGAGGAGAGGAGAAAGAGTTAGACTGTTTGTGGGAGCTCAGGCTGGGGACGCCGA
The DNA here is from genome assembly GCF_027409185.1 of Cynocephalus volans. NCBI lineage: Eukaryota > Metazoa > Chordata > Mammalia > Dermoptera > Cynocephalidae > Cynocephalus > Cynocephalus volans. Next base: position 52,976,507 of record NC_084462.1, read on the forward strand.
TGGCTTTGACTAATTAGAAGTAGAACTAGATCTTAAACCCAGGACTTCTGTCTCTTAGTAAGAATCCTTATTCACTAAAGTGTCTCACTTTGTTATTATGAGGATTATTTCTAGGACTCTGCCCTGAGAAGCAGTGGACTCCTAGGATCCACTTGCAGATTCTTTCTAGATTTTATGAACTTTATGATGCTTCCTGAGATCCCACTAGCTAACTCATCCCAGGTCCTTATTATTGGGTGTTCTGCCTACTTTAACTTGTTTAATTCACACACAACCTTGTGAGACAGTTCCTGTTACTATTGCCGCTTTACAGATGGGGAAACTGGCACAGAGAGGTGTATCTAGTTGCCAGGGTTACGCAGTTAGTAATCATCAGCCCAGGATGTGAATTCACGTAGTCTGGCCCCAGAATCTGAGCTATTTGCTGTTACTTTATCTTGCCTATGTATCATGGAAGCAGGATATTTACTATCTCAAAGCTAATTCAACAATGTTCACTGTGACAAAGCACTGAATGTTTTAAGCACTCTCATATTTCATCATTCCTTCCAAATGGCAGGTGTGTATCATTGGGAGTGATGGGAAAAGGGAGCCTAAAAATCTCACCTTTGTCCCCAGTGCTGAGACATTTGTCTGCAGAGATTCTATCTCTTGGAGTCTTGCCATCTTATGATATACAGCACAAGTGCCAACCCTGCACATGTAGGAGCCTGAGAGTGTGTGATGCTTTACATTTTGCTTCCCGGGCACCTCATTTACCTCACCTCAGTCCAAGCCCTATGCAGCACCTATCCATTAGCACTAGGGACATGTTGACAAATGGATCTAGAGATTTCTGTTACCTTGGAACCAAGGATCATTTTTAAATTCGTAAGTATTTCCCCCAGGAGTGTAGCAGACACTTATTGTAGCATTATCCCTAATGCCTTGGTTTCTATAGATCTTAATACCCCTTTTATCCCCCAAATGCAGTTCATGGTGTTGTCCAACCTCTCAGGACACTTGGGCTTGTCTTCATCCTTTCACTCCCTTTCCCCCTGTACCATCCCAGCAAAGTAAAAAACATTACCCTCTTTATCACCATCAAAGACAATCTCAGACATACTTGGGTTCCAAAGTGTTTTTTTGGCATTTTTGACTGAGTTTTCTGGCTTGGACTTGGCTCTATTTCTGCCAAGGTTGGAGTTCAAAACATTTCCTCTGGTCGGCCATCTACTTCAATGTCTCTTTTCCTCCTCTACACTCAGTTTTCTCTTTTTCCATTCCTAACAACTTTTCACTAAACACAAGGCCATTTGAACAGGGCAAGGGATGAAACAGTTTGAACTAATTCATTCTCCACTGAGTGTTTCCTACTGTGTGCACTGAGGCTGTTGGTTCAGGACGCCTTGTTGGTACCATTTGAGCACACTGGGAGATAGCATTTTTGATTGTATTAAGACATTTCTGTTTTGAAAGTTGGCTTACTTGTATTTTGAAGTCATCTGAGTAGCTTGAATTCATGGCTAAATTTTTATTAAAATCTTTCTTGTCCATCTTCTTTCCTGTGGAGCTACCTAGAATGTGTGCCTGGAGGTACATAGTGTGGCAGCATCATAGACATTCACACTGCCCTGTGGTGGGGACCCAGCATCCACCACATCTACTGCTATGGCTTATTGGGCTCAGAGCTTGCTGCACCCTTTAGGAATAGCACATTGGATCTCACATCAGGCTACTTTCTGCACCAAGTTGGTAGGCAAAACATTTGCTAAAAAACTGAAGAAAATGGTTGTTTTTGCCAAAGAGGTATCAACCTATACCCAACTGTCTCTCAATTTAGCAAGCTTGTTCTTATATTTTTCACAGTGTTTTCAAAGAGGGGTCTTGTCATGTTCCATCTGTATCAAAATGTTACATCTGCAAATCCAATTTTTCTTTGCTTTGGGTAGGTGCCAAGAGGGATCAACACTGTGGGCTTTGAGAAGAGGCATGTTATTTAACTTAGGTACTTGAGAGTCACGTAGTCTTTTCTTCTGATTTCATGTTACCTTTCTCCTTTATATTTTCTCTTCAGATAATAGTTGAAAGAGAGCAGCAAGACTTCCATTACTTCAGCTACTCATTCCTTAACTTAGGGCACAATTCACAATGACAAGTGGATGGCTGAAGGGAGATGCTCACATCTTCTTCCCCCAGCTATCCTGGACAACATCTTGAGTATCCTTGAAAGAAGTTTAAGTCTATTTTCAGACTAAATTAATTACAATAACATATGAGCTATGAAAGAGAAGTAAAAATGCAGGTTGTACATTAGAAAGTTCAAATTTGACCATTCACTGTCCATCTAGGTTATGTGACATTCATTACCTGAAATACTGTTACAGCAAGGGAACTGTACCTCAACATCAGTCTCTGATACCATCTTGCCTTTGCTCAGAGCTGCCTGGATGACAAGAGCATGGAGCCCATCATCTCTGCTGCGCTTCAGATCCTGAGGCAATGCTACCCTAAGAGTCCACTTCCCCTGGCCACAGCCAGCAGCGCTTATGCCTTCCCGGTCCCTGGGAGCATCACCTCTGAGCCTCCACATATTCTAACTGAAGGTAAATAAGTGGGTAACTATGAGCTTTAAGATGAATTTTTGCATTTTGGAAATAAGTCCAAGGAACATGGGTGAAAGGAGAACCTATCGTTTTATGGGTCAACCATGATTATCTCATAAGCTAATTAGAGCTATATATGAAAGGGCAGTTTTTTTCATAAGCAGCGTGAACAAATACCAAGCTCACTTATTTTGTCCTTAATTATTAGCTGTAGCCACTTTGCCTGGTAGCTATCAAATGCCTGTACAATCATCTCAGCTAATTAAAAAAAATCTATTCACAGTCCCATGATCGAGTCTCTCCACTGTACTGACTGGTTGTGAAATTAATTTTCCCTAAGGATGAAATTGAAATAAAATTCTTGCTATGTACAATCCCATGCTAGTCATATTGGAATGTTTGAAAGTATGATTATTTAATCTCCAGGAAGATCTTACTGTCAAAAGATTCTAGTGCTTTTCAACCCCATCTTCCTACCATGGAACAGATTTTCCGTAGGCATAATTTTGTGACAATGGCACTGAGTGCTTTCTATGGACTTTAGTTTTAAATAAGTTCCTTCATTTAAAAGTCGTAAACTAAATCAAGGTGTTTTCTAAGTTATAACAAATTTTATATATGTGCAGTCTCTAAACTTTGGCAATGTTTGTTGCATAAATACCTCTAACTTGGGTGGGAGTATGCCGAGTGGTATTCGTGTGCCATTTTGTTCTGCACTTATTTTGCACTTAATGTGAGACAACAATTTCGACTTCATGATACAGCGCTCCCACGTGTCCATGTGCACACGTTTTACACGCAGCAGTAAGCATTAGAACGTGATGAGATATTGTGCACTTAGTAGGGGGCCCTTACAAGAGGAAGAAGTACTAACTGCTGTGTGGTGGAAGTCTGAATCCCAGGGAAAGGGGGAACCCTCACTCATTTCACCTGCTTTTTTTCCCCCACCCAGAGGATTTTGAAGATGATGGTGATGAAAAGGGGGACAAAGACTCAGATTCTGAAGATACGAAAGAGGAGGTGGGTACAACCAGCCCTTGTTTCTAATTATCTCCATATTCACATCATGCAAATGAAAATATCACTTCCCATGTTTGCCCAAGACCAGTGTAAATTTTAGGGACTTGCTTTAGTACCACCACTCCAGTGACTGTGATGCTTAGTAATTGACAGCTACTGCTATTAATTTCCAGGTTGCTGTTTTTATCTTGGTAGTCTAGTACAATGTCTCACTGTAAAGTTAGAGGCTATCCATTATCAAGACACTATTACTCCATCAGGATGAACCTTAGGTAGACACTTAATGCTTAGAGTTGGTATATTTAATAAGTGTGTGTGAGACTATGGCAAGATTTTCCAGGAAACTTTCTAGTAGATCTCACGTATCTTCATAAATCACTCTTCTTGTCTACCCATTCTGCATTGGGCTGCTGCACTGTACAATTCCATTTACATCAGAGTCTGTGTGAATTGTTCTCCCTAAATTTGCATGGTGCACAACCTGACTAGCAGGGAAGTATTGCTTCTTGATGCCTATCCCATAATGGCCTATGCTATAGAGCAGAGGTCATCAGGTAGTAATCATTTTAGGTTTTGTGGTCCATACAGTCATTGTCATCATCACAACCACTCAGCTTTGCTTTTGTGGCACAAAAACAGTCATAGACAATATATAAATTGATGGGCATGGCTGCGTTCCAATAAAACTTTATTTAAGAAAACAGGAAGTGAGACAGTTTACTGATTGTTTTTCTGTAACAGGGTTTCTAAACTTTGACACTATTGTCATTTTGACTGGATACTTCTTAGCTGTGAGTGGCTGTCCTGTGCATAGTAATGTGTTTAGCAGCATCCTTGACCTCTACCCACTAGATATCAGTAGCACTCACCCTTTGCACCCAAGTTATGAACTAAAAATGTCTCTAGGAATTGCCAAAATCACTCCTAGTTGAGAACCACTGCTCTAGAATAATAATTTGTCTACAAATTATAATTCTGTTTTCATTTCTGTTGGTGGAGATGGATTTGGATAAATTCATTCAAATTATGGTTCCTTAATTTTGTCATCTGTAAAAAGTCTCAGAAATACATGCTCCTCTTTGTGACATTCCTGGGGATAAAACCAAGAATTTGAAAGAGGCTTCCTTCCTTCTTTTTCCTCTCCTATCTAGGAAGAGACTTTTGAGTTCTATATCATGATAATCACTCACCTTGTTGATGGTAGTAGCAGACATATAGGAACTACCACTTAGCTACACCTCTAGGTTTAGACTGCTATTGACAGTCTAGTGTTCTCAGAGTTTTGTTGATAAATAGAATCATTTCTGAAGTCATCAGTAGCAAATTGGTTCTCTGCCGTGGCTTGGTGGTGTGGGCTTATGGAGTACGTGTTGAATTATTTGAATAATGCTGTGCTGCTGCAGTCATTCGTCAATGCCACTTTCCCTCCCCTCTTGCTTGCTGTTTGATAACTGAATGTCTGGTGCAGAGTGTCAGTCGCCTCTTGTATCTGATGCAGAGGGACAAGGTGCATGACAGCGCTCGACTTCACACCGCATGGGAGGGAGGGCTTTCAGATACTCTCCTTAGTCCTAACTCTGCAGAGGATGCTGGCATGGGGTGTGGTGGAACCTAACAAATAAACAAACCCAGCTGGGAAAGAAGCTCAAGACAAATTGGCGAGGGCCTAGAAGCATTCATCAACAGCTTTCAAACCAAGGAGAAGATGAAAAGTCAGTGTGTGAGCATGACTCGTAAAGAAACAGAGGAACATTAGAATCAGGGTTTCGTTCCAGGGTACAACAAGAGCAGGGTAACTGGTGCTCCAGCAAACTGGTTTTTACTTGGTGTTCCCAGAGATGTGGGCAAGAAGCCAGGCATATTTCATTTCCGGTCACAGAACTGAGTCAGGCCTTTAATCTGTGGCCTTCTCATTTGAAAATTTTAGCTAATAATCGGGACCAGCCTCTTAGGAAGAATGACTAAAGGTAACTTTTATCTGCACAGGGTCTGGAAAGTGGAAAATCAGGTGCTGTGTCTTGACTGAAAACTGTTAAGGTCAACATAAGAATAGAAATTCACAACAAATACAGACTAGATGTTGGTCATGTTTTTTTCTTCATGTACACAAACACTAGATTTGGACGAACTCTGAAGAACAGGGGGATGGACAGAGTGAATTTAAGACCTTCCTTCCTTTCTCCCTTCCTTTCCTCCCTCTATTCCCTCCTTTTTAATTTTTTATTTCTTTCAGGTATTTTCTTGGGTATGATCCGTATACAGGGCAGCATGCTAAGTTCTTGGGGATGGTGATGTGATACAAAAACAAGTAAAGCACAGTTTTTATCTTGAGAGTTCACAGATTAGTGAACATAGTGATTGTTCCTAGTAGAGTACAAATCATCACCATCAAAGGGGCAGTGAACTCAAGTCTGAGGCAGGGAAAAGTCAATATCCAAGAGGTCCAATCTAAGGAGCAAGCGCCAGAAAGCGTTTTCTGGATTAGGTGGATATCAGAATCCTAGATGGTGAAGGATTGTCTGTATTGTTGTGAGGACACAGAGAAGGTCCATCCCTAGATAAGTATGAATGATACCTATAAGAAATACAGAAAGAGGTGGGAACCCAACTGCAGATTCAGAGTCCAAGCTCCAGACCTATGAAGACCAAAAATTGTCTCTGTCCCAGCTGTTCAACTTTGCTGTTGTACTGAGAAAGCAGCTATTGATGATATATAAATGAGTGGATGTGGGTGTACTTCAATAAAACTTTATTTGCAAAGACAAGCAGTGGGCCATAGTTTGCTAACCCTTGCTCTAAGGCTAAGTGGGCCACCTAGTCACACATAGAATGAATTAGGTTTCAGCTCATGGTTTATATGACACTCTTCACTCCAAGGACACTGGTTGGAGCACATCCTTACTCACTGGTGGGGACACTCTTCCCAATGGTCTGCCAGGTTGTGTTTCCATTGGTACCACCCTGGGGCATGGCTGAGGCGGCAGTGAGGGGCTGGAGACAAGCAAGAACTGACAGATGAAGCTGCAAAGGACAAGAGTGATGGGTTCTCCAGTACCAGGCTATGGAGTTTGGCATGGTAGGCATTGTATCTGAAAATACCACTAAATCAAACTCATTGGTTTTACTTTTCTTTTATTTGAAATTTAGAGGATAATTACAGAAGATAGATGGAATACACATTTTCTTTTTTCTCTAGATCAGGAATATATGCATTTATTTTCCACATTTATTTGATTTCGGCCTTCAGGCTGCCAAGTTTTTTTTTTTTTTAAAAACTAACCAAATATACTTCTATAACATATGGTAGATTTTTATCCCCTATTTTAATAGGAAAACATGGTCTAGCATATGAAAGATGAAGAGTCTGAACTGGCTGATTCCTACTGTCTTTTCTCTGTAATACTCTATTACCTTTGGAAAACACACAAATGTTCAGAGGAGAGTCACCCTCCCCATTAAACTATTATGAACTTATGCTATTGAAGAAATAATAAAGCGTTTGAGATAATCCATCCCAATGAAGAAAAGACAGGTGGTGACTTGGTGAACTTTTAAATGTACAAAGGGATAAAGCTATAGCAGGACAACACAAACTTCACCCCACGTCCCATAAGGATTGGTATAATCTCTCTCCTGATCCCTTCTTAAATCTCATCTCCTACAATCTTCTTCTTATTTTCTATAGTTCAGCCACCTTCTTTCTGTATGCAAATTTAAGCTGCTACTTCTGTTAGTAATTCCTTTCCCTGAGTCTTTGCTCAGTTAAAGTCTCACCTCCTTAGTGAGGCCTTTTTGAGTCCCCCAATCTAAATAGCTTCCCATGGCCCAGTCTCAGTCACAGGCATGTCACCCCCTTTCATCATCTCCAGGTCATTTGCAACGGCTGGAAATGATCTTATTCATTTGTTTACTTTACCATTTGCTGTCTTCCATCTTTCACTGGAAGGCAAATTCCATGGGAGCACAGACCTTTGTTCCATTATCACTGAATCTTCAGTACCTACAAGAGTACTTGCTCATAATAGTTGCTCATTAAATGTTTGCAAAAACAGTGAAGGACCTAAATGGCAAATGTAGACAGATGAATAAGAGCAATAATTACAATCGTATTGAAGATAGTGGTGGTGAGACAATTTCTCTTATATCGTGCTTTATTTTTACATAGTTCATTTCATTTTATATAAATTATTATTTATTTCTGATAACTACTGATAAATATTGATATAAATGCTGAGAAAAGTTGTATGTATTTTTTATTTTCATTAAAAAAAAAAAAACAATCCAACACATTCAATTCTTCACTGGATAGGCTAGTGCTGTAATTTGGAGGCAAGAAAGATTCTGAAGATTCTGTCCTAAGATTCTGAAGAAGCACACATGTATCTTGTCTTGATGCTTCTCAGGGTGGATTTCCTGATTGTAAGCTGTTCTATGAATATTCTGTTGCAGGATGATGACTTGGAAACAGACGTGGACAAGCTGAGTGCCAAACCTGGTCCTGACCGACCTGAAGAGGAACTGGTGCAGTATGAGGCAATGTGTCTAGAGCTCTCCTGCAGCTTTGAGGTAGGACATACGTCATGCTTCTGCTTCTTGATGGTGCACAATGGTTTCTTTGCAGAACATGGAAGGACAAACAGGCATGTATAGATGCAAAACATTACTAATAATTAGCTATCTGCTTCTGGAATCTTTCTGAGATAAAAGCAGAAGCCTAAGCAAAAATGTGAAAAAGGTGGCCAAGCTGGGATGCATGCAAGGCCTTGCAATCTGACACCCTGCCCCTAGGATAGAAATAGAACAAAGGCACACATCACTACCTATATGCCCTTCTCCCATGCACTGAAAAAAGCACATAAAAACTTATAATGATTTAACTGTTCTGTGCCTAAGTGGGAAAATTGTCCTAGATGGCTTTCTAAAGGTGGCCATCCTGATTCCAGGCTTTCTTGGTCAGTAGAAACAAATTGGGAATCTTAGACCTGTGATGTTAGTCCAATACCTAGTTGCTGCTGCTGTTGCTGCTATCAATATTTTAGACCTGCTTTTTGAGTTCCATTATTTTCTATGGCTCTTAATAAATCATGAATTTGGCTACATCTAAGGGTACAAGCGAAGTCACATGTAGAGAAGGGAGTTAATCTATTCTATTTCACTCCAGAAAGCAGAAGGAGATCAGTGGTACAAGTTTTAGGGAAGGAACTTTCAGCTCAGTGTAAGGAAGAAGTTTCTTAAGTAATCAGAATTGTCTTTAAATGAAAGGCACTGCTTTGGGGTGCAGTGAAAGGCATCACCTTGAGTTGCAATAAGTTCCCCTAAAATCAGGTTGTTCAACCTGACTGTAACTTAGTGTGGGTGCTGCAGAAGACATTCATATACTGTATACAATTGTACTAGACCCACCAAAATTTCCTTCCAAATGTGTTTCTATGATTCTGTCATTTATTTGACTCTTGAAGGTTAGACTTCCTTGGCTGACCTTGGGAAAGCTTCCCAATTCATAGGATTTATGCTCAGCTCTGTGCCCAGAGAGTAAGGACAGGGATCAAATTGTATTCTCTACCTGGAAGGAAACACTGACATATTCTTTTCCACTTTAAACCTGAAGGAACTGGAGTCCAAATTTGGAGATGATTTGAACTTGACTCAATATGTCAATCATCACCACATTCCAACTGCTGCCTCATCAGAGCAGCATTGCTTGAATAAGGACCGAAGCTCCTGGGGCCAAGAAAGAGAAGACACAGTCCAGACTTCCCTTCTGAGCATGGTGAAGATGGGGAGGTCCATGGTGCATCTAGCCTCCAAAAAAAGGCCTGTAATGAGCTCACGCCAAAATGTACAGTCCAACGGTCTTGGGATAGATTCTTTTGAAAAAAAACTTTGTGACATTCAGGCTTCCCTGAAAGAGGATGCTTGGGATATAGATATGATTTCCTGCCCGAGGATGCATCCCTCCTTCTCCAATTCCACTGGGCCAAGAGAAACTGTCGAAGTAATAGATAAGCTTCTGGAGACACATCCCAAGCACATCCCTTTCCATGATCCCTATCTCTATATGTCCAAAGCCAGAAGAACCAAATCTGTGGTGGACTTCGAGATGATGGCATTTCCCGATTTCTGGGGACACTGCCCACCTCCCTCTGCCCAGTCCATGTTGGAACGCAAACATGGAATCCAAAGGTGATGGGAACTACTGACTAGGGAGCTGTATTTTTTCTCTCTCCTTTTATATTTTTATAGGTGGAATGGTTTGTACAGATAATTCTGCTATGTGTAGGAAAGCGAGCATCAGTCAGGAGCATGTTAAAGCCCTTTGGGAAACTTTTGCCAAACACACAAGCTTGCCTTCTTAACTAGGATATTTCAGAATCAAATGTGGGTAGTGATAGGCATGCATTTCCTGAAAATTAATTCCTTGGATGATTCTAATACAACTTCTTCCCCATATCCATTGCAAACCACTACAACAGGGAAAGATTATCTAGTTTTTCCAAATATTGGAATCATTCCTCAAAGGAAGGTTCTCAGCAAAATCAAGAGCTAATGATTTGTGTTTTCTTTTCTTGCTTACTAAAAATTAATATCTGATCTTCTGCTAATAGAGAGGAGGTAATGTACCTCCATTCCACAGTCCCACCTGATAGACCCTGGTTTGGTCTGGAGAATAGTTTTGCTGCATCACTGAGGAGGGAATGGAAAAGCACATTGTCCAGGGCATAAACACTGGTTGAGAGATTATTCCCAGAATGGAGTAAAGGGAGCTTTTCCTTTAGTCCAGCATAGTAAGATTAGAATGAAAACTGCTAAATCCAAGGAAAAAAATTTTTCCCTAGAAAAAAAATGAGTATGTATATACTAAGTCAATGGAGCAAAGCGTGCAGACCATAAAGTTTCATTAACTTATTTTCCATTTCATCAGCAAAATGTTTTCCTGACGGTGGATCCCAAGAGCTGCTCCCACTTGGGCTTCTGGCTGACATCTCTAATCTCCCTCCTGTATATTATCTTTCATGCTCAAGTTCCAGAGAGGCACACCACAGGGGCTGGTCTAGCCCTATCTTACTCATGGATAGAACATCCTCTCTCTGAGTCCAGACCTTATGTGTTCGCTCTGCCCCCAACCCTTCTCCTATTCCATCCGGGTGATCTGGATTGGAAATTCAAAGAGAGAATCTGAAAGACCTCCTGAACTTCTTTCCTCCTTCTTACCTAAATATCCCAGATATTGGTATATATCAAACAGAAGATTGACCTCAGCATTCTGGGGCAGACAGAGCCCAAGGAATATAAATAGCACGAAAGCACAAAGGCTTATTGAAGCCTCCCAAACCTTGAGGATGCTAACAGTTCATAGTTCTAAAGTGTCCTTCAAAACTGTTTCAGTGCAAAGGACCCTCATATTCACTCATCCAGACAAGCTCCAAAGTCCCCTAGACCAAATGTTCTTGACAAGACTTCCCTTTAAGCCAAGAATCCCTTAACTGAAATCTGACATCACTGCTTCCTACATTTCTACTGCTCAGTGTAGTTTTATTTCTTGATAAAGAAGAGAAGGAAAGAGGGGCAGTGTTGTTTGTACTCTTTGAGCTCAAAGTTGGGGCATTACTAAATTTCCCTTTTCTTTCATATTTCTCAGATGATTCCCAGGTGGCCTAGGATGAGTGCGGTAGGGAGTGAAATCCAGCCCTTGAAAAGTTTCCAATTTTCCTTTCCAGGTTCAAGATATTTGAGGATGTCCGGAGGCTCATCCAGCCAAGTGATATCATAAATAAAGTTGTCTACAGTTTAGATGAGCCTTGGTAAGTGGTCTTGTGCATCCACGGAGTTTGGGGGTATGGAGAATTCTGTTAATGGCTGAGAATAGGAGTGTTTCACATTAGTAATCTATTCCTAACTCTAAAAACAGCATGATGAAAGTTCAGGTGAAATATCTATAAGAGAAATTTTATACTTAAGAAATGTCAAACTGTGTCCAAGGATAGCAATAACACATATGTTCACATGTTCCATATTTCATTATAGGCCTTTGCAAGACACTGCTTCCAATTGCTTAAGGTTCTTCTCCAAGTTTGAGTCAGGAAATCTTCGCAAAGCCATCCAAGTGCGTGAGTAAGTACAGAAAGCCATAGAGGGTAGATCCCAGCAGCTCAAGAAAGCAGGTTGTGTCTATATCTTCCCCATTCTCTGCTCAGTGACCTTATGCTAGTAGCTTAAAATCTGCTGGGATAGAAGTATTTATACCATGAAAATTGGCAAATGCTACAAATGACAATTTTTCCTCTCAGAGTCAGTTGTTAACCATTTATCAGCACACCACTAGGGACCTCACTAACTGATGTCATAGCAAGGTGAACTATTCACTAGAGGTAAACTGTTACAAATACATCTTATGCTCCAAATAATGGGTCCATATTGGGTGTGAGAAGATTTTGCCTGGGATATTTATTCAAGGGTTCTTCAAAAAGTTTGTGGAGAAATAGAATTAAAACATAATATGAATGTTTTTGAAGACCTCTTATATTTCCATTGATGCCAAGGCTGGTTCTGTAGACAGGGAAAGGCAGGTGGGGTTTCCTATTCCTGCACCCCTCCATGTCTGTTGCTACCATAGCAGTGCATTTAAGTGGCAAAAATCTTGGGATCTCCAGAAAGAGGTGAACTATTTTTCATTCAAGGGTATGTACAGTGCCATGCCTCTCTGGCAGGACCTACCAATGAGCTCTTATTAATAGAAAAGTCAAGGAAAGACTAGGCTGCCCAAGCTAAAAGGAAAGAAATAATTAAAACACAATGAGTACAAATTCTTTTTTCAGTGGCAGAAGAGACTGCTGTTCTCACTAAGTTATAATTCTTCCTGCTATAGCAGTGTGGACTATATTTCCCATATACCAAAATGTAAGATAAACTCATATATAATTCATCTTCTAAGGGTGATCTTCTGAAAACAACAGTCCTGGACCGTAATGGTGTAGTGGCCACAGACTTTAGAATCGACTGCTGGAGCAACTTCGCCCCTTTCTAACCAGGACACTGAGCGAGTGACCTAACTAATTTTATGCCTTTACTTCCTCACCCACAGAATGGGGACAGTAATGGCACTTACTTCACAGGGATTTTATAAAAGTTACATAACACACATAAAGCTTTTAGAATAGTACTTGGCACCTGGTAAGCACTCAGTCAACATAAGCGCTTAATTGGGGTTGCACATTTACCATGATGAACTCAGAACTTAGTATTGCTCAGACCTGTTTTATATCCACCTGAGGAGTCATTTTTGAAGTTTTTCTTTCTGGAGGGAGGTGAAGGGTGATATCCCTCTCTCTGTCTGTCTCTCTTTTTTTGGTGCATGAAATATTCCAAGGAAGCCCAACATATAAAACAGATACAGGTTGAGCTACTTGAGCTGTTCAAGAAAGGAAAGACAATTACGTCAAGATTCCTTCTCTGCGTCCTTCTCTTTCTGTTGTCAGCTCAGCTTCTACTTCTTCCTGTGGCTCCTGTTTTCATTATTACTTCTCTCCAGATTCCATATTCAAAGGATCGAAGAGAGAAGGCCTGATTAGGAGTGTTCTAGTGGGACAGTTATCAGTCCAGGATGTGTCTAAGCTGCTGGCCGGTTCAGGTCTCTTTCTCTACACATTGCCTTTGAGCAGAGTAAACTGATCAGTTGTGGTCAGGCTAACAGAGTCAAGTGACAGAAAACAGACCTATTTCAGGGTAAGACATTCTTGTGATCACTTTTTGGAGAGAGCACTGTGGGAATAGCAGACAATTTGAGGGACATAGAATTTTCAGGATTGTTCTTATGAGGGCTGCTTACGAGTGGGCTCTGCTTCATTTGTTGCCTGGTGAGCCCAGTGATTAGAGTGTGGTGCTTATAGTGACAGTGTGGGTGGTGGGACTCCGCCAGTTAGTCCTGCTCCACGTGCATGTGCCTTGTCCCAAGCTCTACCCTCCTTATATCTCACTATACAATGCCATTTATCAGGGGTCTTAAGCGGGAGAGTATGAATAAATCAGGACAGAAACATTACCCTTTTTAGAAGAGCAACTTAAAGAGAATACCAAGAGGATGGGACAGTAATAATTTTGAAAATGAAATATCCTGATAATACCTTTTATGTCAAAACTGCATTGCTAATTCTCTTGCTAGAGCTCAGAGTAGTAATAACCTCTGGAGACATAGCAACTGGGAAAGAGTGCACAGGAGCCTCCTGGAGTGCTGGAAATGTCCTCTGTCGGGTAGTGATCACACATGTGCATCCAGATGTAAACAAATTTATTGAGCTGTATACTTAATATTTGTGCACTTCAGTCCATATAACTTATATCTCAATCAAAATGAAACAACCCCTGCATTGCTAGCCTTGTTCATATCTGCTGCTCTGCTAGGTAGTTTACATCTAGTATAACATTTAATTTTTACAAACAGCACTGCAAGTTCAGACACCATTGCCATTTTCCACAGGAGGAAACTGAGGCTCAAAATAATGTCTAGCATCAAATAGTGATGGCATATCCACACCACATATGACTGAATTTTCTCCGGGTATAGCACACTTGCATTTTTCTAGCTGGATAGAAACTTCATTATAGTTTAATAAAGAGACAGGCTGTACTTATGTAACTCACTCTTCTAATGCTGAGAACCCCCTCAACCCCCAAGAATTCCCAAAGCCTGTGCCCAATATTGTGAGATAAGGATGATAACTATAAGTTACCTTCCATCTGACATAACTGGGTCTTAGATTTATAATCCAGAACCTGAAGATTCTCAGTGTCGGAAGTTACTTTAAAGTCTTTCCAGATAACCTCCAACCTTGCGTCTGACTTTGCAGGTTTGAGTATGACTTGCTGGTCAATGCTGATGTGAACAGCGCCCAGCACCAGCAGTGGTTCTACTTTAAGGTGAGCGGTATGAAGGCCGCCATTCCTTACCGTTTCAACATCATCAACTGTGAGAAGCCCAACAGCCAGTTTAACTACGGTACGAGCTCTTGAGCAATAGGGGCTTTCCAGATAAAGCCAGGAATGATATCACTTTTTGACTGTTTGGATTATCACCAGAAGCCCTGCTTGGGTTCCCAGAGGGTTGGAATTTGGGTTGACACACTTTGATTGCCTGGTGTGGCAGGGCAGTGGCCAACCAACAGCAAACTGCTGCTATGGGGGAGGTGGGAATCCTTATTCTGCCATGGACTGTTAACAGCACGCACAATTTCCACTGCTTCCTGATTCCCTTGCTACAAAAGAGCTTTTTGAGGTTGCCGAGCACTCACATTTGTTCCTTCTCTCCATCTCCTAAATCTCATTGGAGCAACCGTTTTGACCTATTTGTCACAAGACAGGAGAACAGCAAAATCCAGTTGGACAACACTGATTTACACTCTCAGGAAACTGTGGAAAAAGTTTAAATTCTCCCGAATGCATGTGGCCATTTTGGAGGAGACATTCAAGAGAAAAAGACTGACTAGCAATCTGTATTTATTTATTTATTTTTCAGAATCTCTGCTTTTATTATATTTTAAATTTATTTAAAGATATTGAAGCATAATTGATTATACATATTTGTGGGTACAAAGTTGACTAGCAATAGTTGTGTACAATGTGTGATAGTCAAATCAGGATAGTTAGCTTATTCATCATTACAATACATAATCATTCTTTGTGTCCATTAACCAATTTGTCATTAATAACTCATTAATCCCCTTTCCCCTCCCCCTTTCCACTTCTAGTTACTACAGTTCTGTTCTCTCCTTCTAAAAGTTCAATGTATTGTTATAATTGCTGTTTCTTTCTTTCTCTCTCTCTCTTTATTGTTTATTTCTTTATTTATTAATTCAGTTCCCACTCATGAGTGAGGACAGGCAATATATCTTTCTGTGCCTGGGTTGTTTCACTTAACATAATGTTCTCCAGGCTCATCCATGTTGCTGCGAATGGTAGATTTTCATTCTTTCTTATGGCTGAGTAGTATTTCATTGTGTATATACCATATTCTCCTTATCCAGTCATCCATTAATGACATTTAGGTTGGTTCCATAGCCCGACTACTGTAAATAGAGCTGTGATAAATGTGGGAGTGCAGGTATCTCTTTAACATGATGGTTTCCATTCCTTTGGATATATACCCAGTAGCAGAATTGCTGGACAGATCCATATTTATTTTGAATGTTTCTAGGACTGCATGCTATTGCTGGTGCATATGCTAATTTACTGGGTGGCTTTGAATAAGGAATAAGTATTCCCAGGTGTCTATGTCTGAGCACAGGATACTGCTTTATTTTGTATCAACTAAACAGACTCTTGTTGGTGTAGAAAGAGAAAATATGAGTCTTGATTCTTGTATTCACTTTATATGGCAGCTGTAACAAAATGTCACAAACTGTGGTTTAACACAAGACAAATTTATTCTCTTACAGTTTTGGAGTCCAGAAGTCCAATGTTAGAGTCACTGGGCTAAAGTCAAGGTGTTGGCAGACCCATATTCCCTGTGGAGATTCCAGGGGAAAATTTATTTCTCTTTCTTTTCCAGCTTCTAGAGCTATATTCCTTGCATTTCTTGGTTCATGTGCCCTTCCTCCATCTTCAAAGCCTGCAGCATAGCATATTCAAACCTGTCTCTGCTCTCGCCACATTGCTTCTCTTCTTTAGTCCAACCTACCTCTGTCTCCTTCTTATAAGGATGTTTGTGATTACATTTAGGGCCCATCAAGATAATCTCCCCCTCTCAAAATCCTTAACTTAATCCCACCTGCAAAGTCTCTTAGGTCTTACGGTAATAGTCACAGTTTCCAAGACTTAAGACCTGGATATCTTTGGGGGCCATTATTCAGCCTACTACAATTCTCTTTCCCTCATGGATTAATTCCCGCTTTTATTTTGTGTAGGGATGCAGCCAACCCTGTATTCCGTGAAGGAGGCTCTTCTTGGCAAACCCACCTGGATACGAACTGGCTATGAAATCTGTTATTACACGTAAGAGTTGTTATTAGCTTTCTTTTATCTACTACGTCATTTCCTGTCAATTTCTTGTTTTTTTATATTGATCTTATAAACATCAATAATCTGTGCACATCTGCTATGTTAGTTGTCAATCTGTCCCAATGACAATGCCCTGCCCTTCTGAGGTATAAGCATGTTAAAATGTACCCACAGTAGACACCGAGAATTGCTTTTGATTTGTTGAGAAATGATTTATCTTCACTTAAGCACATTAAGACTTTTAGACCTTGTTGTTAGAAGTTGTATAGACTCAGCCTGTGCCTCAAGCTTTAGTTCTTTACCTGTTTCTACTGGACCCAGTAAACGAAAAGTGTGAGATGTTCCGGCTTATTCCTACCCACTCCGTGCTTCAGCAGGAGAGTGAATATGTGCCAAATACACTTAGGTGATTTTTCTTCCACAGCAAGATGATTTTGTGGAAAAAAGTTAAAGAAGGAAGGGTTTCAAAATTAATCTTCAATCCTTGACCAGTAGCCAGTTTTGTCAATTTATCCTGCAAAGCTTTAATGAAATTTAAATTATCCTATATTTTGATGAAAGAAGTTGTTTCCAGACCCGTGAATTGCTTCTGTGAGTATTTTATTTAGATAAGAATAAAATTCAAATTCATAAGAAAAAAAGAGATAGGAATTGTTAAGATAGGTAGAATACATGTAATTAATTATTAGCTCGTGGCTAGTTCTTTATAAAAACTGATAGGCTGGTACTTATTTTCTTGGATAAAATCTTATTTCTTTCTGAAATCAGAGGCCCCTAAAAAATTATTATGAGACATTTAGAGGTTAGAATTGTTATCACTATCAAAAAGAAGGAGGATATATACCCTTACGCCTCTTGGTTTTTGAGACTGAGAGGACAGGAGTATTGATAGGTGGAAAAGGTCAAGGATCATGACGCTCTATAAGACAAAAGGCGAAAATCACCTAAGAGATGATGACAGTCTACAAAACACAGAGCTGGGATGACTAACAGTCTGTAATAAAAGAGTTGGCAGTCTTCAGTCCCTGGTGTATTAGAATATGAATCAGAACAGTATTTTTACATATTCTTTAGAAGAATAGCAAAATATCACAAATTCGTTGGTTTTCCAGTCACCTAAATGGCAATTATTATCTAGCCTACTTATCTCAAGACTCTCAAGACTTTTAAATGGTCTAAAGCGATTTAGATTAAAAATCGCCTCAAGATGATAGAGTCTAAAACCTAATATGAACCTAGGTTTGTCAAGAATGACTTTTAGTTTCCTCTGAAAACAGTTACCCTCAATAAATGTGAAAGATGCAGCGTAAAGACCTAGCTTGGATCTGGAACTCACTGGGAGACTGGACAAATGTAATGCTCTGTGTCATCTGCCCATGGGGTATATAGCTCGCCCTGGAGGGTGCTCTTCTTGGAATTGGGGAATAAGGAGTCGGCCCCAGGGGACCAAGTAGCTGCCACAAGGAGAAAGAAAAAGAATCCACATACCCAAAAGCACAGCCCAGGCCTAAGGAAAGCCAGTGTTAATAGCTTTTAGATTCATTAACAAGACAATTGCTATGTGATTAAAGAGCAGCAGAGGGGTAAGATGAAAACCATGAATGCATAATGAAATTCATTTTTCATATTCCAGCCATGAACACAACAGAGATGAATGGATAAGATTGCTACATTGTAATGTAGTTTGTTTTACAATTATTCACCACATTATGTTAACATATTTCCAATAATGTGATCTAACAACGGGATAGAAATGTGTAGTCTCTATTTACTCACAAATCAGAACACCTCTTCCTTTTGTAACATGCCTTAGATGATACAATATCTTTCTCCCTATTTACCTATCACAGTCTTTGAGTTGATCTGCTTTAGAAGATTCCTTTGCTTAGTCTCTGTCTTTATTCTCTCTGGTGTATTAATTTGGGAGAACATTACTTCCTTATTTTCTTGTCTCCAATATGTTATTAGAAACTCAGAAGTTCTATTGCTATTATGATGTTAAGTTTCCAGCTTTAGTGCCATGTTTTTTTAGGCAATGCTAATTGTAGGGAGAACATTGAGTCATGGTACCTGAGTATATATATGGAAAGGTGAAAGGAAAAAGGGCACTCAGAAGGAATGGGATTTGCATTTCCTTCAGAAGGCAACAGCAATGATGAGCAGTTAAGGAGGCCGGGCTGACTACTTCGTGGGGCTACCCTCATCAGTTAGAAAGTAGTCTCCAAACTATTTTATAGCACATCACTATCAATAATATATATTTATGCATGTACTTACTAATATAAATTTGTTCATAAATTATTTTTAAAAAATCATATATGCATTACTATCTAAATACATTATGTACATTAGAAAAGATGCAGTAAGTAAAGAATTTTAAATGATGAGAAAAAGGTAAAACAAGTTTCAAATGTCTAATTGTTACATCTAGTTGTTACCGATATATGTGTAATTATCATATTCATACACAGTATATGATAGCTGTACTATTGATGGCTCAGGGCACACTGTAACTTTATGATGAAGTTTGCCATAAAATATAAAGTTGTATATAGTCTTTTGGATAATTTTGAAAAATTATGGTTTACTTTCTGGATATAATTAGATTAATTTTACACAAATGAAAACTCCTGAGAAAGAGCCGGTACTAAGTGTAAGGGGTAGACCATGTCCATTCTGCCCCTTTCTTTGTCATTTGTGCGTATAATTTAATATAATCATCATTCTAAGCAGAATTTTTAAAAAACCCACAAACAAACCCTAATTGTCTGTATTGTGAGGTTTAGTTTAACTTAGATAATATAATCTGTAAAGCCACTGATGTAAGCTTCTGCAAACTTCAATATCTTATCAGCAGCTAAAAGCAAAAGAATGAGGGAGAGGTTTGGCTATTCCCTCTCCTTCCTCAGGACACCTCCATTGTCGCAACTGGTACCTAATTATCTGATATCTGAAAGCCCTCGCTGTAGAATGTGATGTGTTTTCCACAGTCCAGCCTGTAATACAACAGGGATGAGTGGGTAAGATGGCTGCACCACATCTAGTTAGCTTTATAATTATTCATTGCATTCGGCTGACACAGACTGCATCAGGGCAGCTGTGCCAATCCACGTATTAAACGCTAGACAACTTAACTTCTTTCTTATTACTTAGATAATAATACATTTGCAGAGAAATTCTAATATTTTCTCCCTGTGCTCATTTGGTCATCCTGTCCCTTCCCTCCTACCGCTTCTATGCCACCCCCTCTCCCACCCACTTTGGAGACCACTAGGCTAGAGATTAACCAACCACCCTCGAGAGGGAGAAACATAAATGAACAGACTCATTTTTCTATGTCTCTTCATAAAAGTAAGCAAGGACCCTTTTAGTTTCTCTTTTATTTACTTCCTTGCAGACTGCTTCTCCCTCTAACATCCACAGCCTCACACATTTTTGATTCTCTCCCAGCTCTGGTCTAAAGTGATTTTGGCCCTGAAGGGCAGCGGGAGGGAAGCTGCGTGCTCCGGGTGGCCATGTAATACACAACGGCTGATATCTTCTGACATTTATCTCTGCTCGTGAGCGGAGATGGAGCAGCTCACTCATGAAGATGAATGTTATACAAGAGCGCTGCCACCATGCATCCTTACATGGATCTCAGGAGGGAGATTTGGCGTTCTATAGGTTGTTAGAAACGCTGGTGACACTGGGGAGCCTGGCGACTCGGCCGCTCTGTCTTATCAGATCCTGTTAAGAGAAATGATGCTCCTTGTTAAACACAGCCATCGTCATTATAAGATTATTTAATTCACTCTCTTGGCATTTGCTTATTTTAAGCACCCACAGAAAAGAATGACTCCCCAGCAAATTTTTAAGTACAAATGGAAATAGATCGAGTCCATAACTATGCATTTGTGTACTTTGCTCCTTGCTTCATTGAAGGCTTTATGATTATAAAAGTGCAGATCCTTCCAAAGAGAAATAGTTCATGGAATGGAATCGTAAAGGAGAACCTTTGAACTGTTAGTGGCTGAATCTTTCCAACCTGGGTCATCTTTGACTCATGATGACCTTTCTAGGATCTCACAAACCTTCAGGAACACACCTGATTTTTGCCAGGCTTCTCCACCTAGAAGAATAGATTGAGGAGAGAAAGTTCTAGGAATCAAACTTCCACCACTCATTAATGGTGTGACAGGGGGCAAATTATTTCCACTTCTCTCAACCTGAGATTCTTTGTAAAATGAGGGTAATAATGGTATCTATGTGATAGGGATGCTCTGAAGATTAAATGACAAGATAAAACACATGAGAAGCTTAGAACAATGTCTGGTGGATGGTAGGTATTGAATGCATGTTAGCAACTATTATTAATAATTAATAAAAACATCTTCTTAATAGCATCAAATACCAATGATATAATGAATCATGCTGATAATCATTTTCACTAGATGTCATCTGGATTATTTTAAATTCCTTCTTTTTTTAAATACTCTAAGTTCACAGGCAGCCCTGATATGTGAAGACCAAAACTTTAAATTCTTACTTGCTGAATTGGGCTAAAAGACCTTTTGTCCTTTTATTCATTCCTGAGAGGCAGGTGATATGATGAAAAAATCTTAGTTTTAAAACTAATCCTGGGGTTGAATCCTGTTCACTATACGTGTTGTGTGGAATTGCTCAAAACACTCGACATCTGTGACCCTCAATTTCCCCATCTGTGGAATGCGTATAGCACTTATCTTGAAAGGATGCTATTAGGATTAGAGATAAAATACCCCAAGCATCCTGATTACTGTTCCTGGAGTCTAGGTTTATTTATTCTACATACTTTAACCAAACATCTGCTAGGCTCAGGTACAGTGCCAAGCCTAAAGACACACAAATGAATAAGCATGAACTCTCCCATAAGAGTGTTGGCAGTGAGGGAGAGACACAGTGTGATAAGAACCATGTAAAACGGGGATATCTAGGAAGGCTTTCTGAAAGAGGAAATAGTTGAGTTGAGTTTTGAAGTAAGAAGAAAAGTTAGCTAAATAAGAAAGAGGGAAAAGGCTTTCCATACAAGGGACAAACATGGCAACCACTGAACGTATTGAAGGATGAGTGTTACTGCCTTGCAAATACTCCTTGATATGTTCACATCATAATTGGGAGAACAAAATAACTTGTTGATGGGATCTCACTCTACCATGGACAAACTGAATTGCAGCAAGTTAAGCATTTCACTTTACAGATTTATCAAACATTTCACATTGAAGAAGATGATCTTGGGAAAGTTTAAAGGCCTCTGAAGAGGAAGGTTTTGCTGGAAGTAATATCATCTCCTGGACAGCTCCTGCAGCAATATGGCTGCCAGGAGACTCCAGTGGGAAGTCTGACATTTGCTTTAGGTTCAGCCAGAGTTTAGACCCCAGGCTAGAGTTGTAGCTAATTCTCCTTCAGCTAAAACTCATTTTAAATGAGGTGATATATAGTTCTCTTAAATTCCAGCAGTCTGCACCCATCCTGAAAAGGCTGGCTTGTCAGTGGGGGGCTTTTATTCTTGCTTAGAAGGATCTAACACCACCAAGTTGCAGCACGTAGGTAGCACGTTAGGTGTGTGTGTTTTGAGGGTGTGAGAAGGCAGATTTCTTATAGTCAAAACTAGCACTTAAATTCCTTACAATTCCCATAAATCACTAGGACTTGGGCCGATGGAAGCTCAAAAGCTAAGAATAAGTCCATTTTATTCTCTTTCCATTTCACTGTAGCTGTTCTTTCCTTGGAGTCAAGGTTTGGTCTGAATGGGGGGAAAAGGCATGGGGATAAATACAGGGATTTATTTTCTCACTTTCTTTTTCTTGCTTGCTGGTGGTTGAGTGGGGTGAGGCTGAGTTTGCACAGGGACAATGCGCTTGTGATATGACTTCAGTGTACTTAATAGTGCAGTGAGAAACCTAAAAAAAAGCAAGGCCCATGCCAAATAAGATTGCCCCCCTGGCCCTTAGGGACATTTATTATTCTCAGTCAGGATGCTGGCTCTGTCCCCACTGTTTGTAGGTGAGGAGCTCAAGACAGTAAAGCACTAAATGTGTGTTTCTACCTGCCTTTACATTCATGAGTATACGTGCATATGTGTGTGTGCATGTGTGTGTGTGAAGCGCTCTTCCATGTTCTGATTGTCTGTCCCTGGCTCATTTCATTTCAGCTGGCTCTTCCATTATAAGAGGTATAATTGGCCAGCACCTGTTGTTCAGTTAGTTGTAAACTGAATGTGTGTTTGCAGTGGAGACTTTACAAGTGGAATCAGAAAGCAAATAAAACGTAGAGCATCTGCGACTTGCAGGCTTTCTGAGCTACCATCTGCTTCTTTACATACTTCCTAATAACCAGAGTCTTAGCTTTTAGACAAACTTCAGAACTTTGGGGAAATCTGGAAAAAGTAGACCCAATTAGGTATCAAGATTCAGATCACACTATGGGGAAGACACTCTTTTGAAGTTTCTATTTCTGCAGGCACAAAGGAAATGGGTTCTATTAATGTGATGCTGACCAGCTGGCTGAGACAGTCCCTTAGGACTTACGTGATTAGGGTATCCTCCTTTCCCTAGAATGACCAAGGTGCCAGGTTGCCATACTGATGGAAGCACAGGCTATAGTCAGCAGGACTACCAGCTTCTATTACTCCCATTCCTAGTTTTATAAATATTGAAAAACCACAAAACCACAAATTATAAGAGTAGATTTTCTATTTCTTCCTGTCTTAGGTGCTTGCTTTTTGGCTTTGGTGAAGAGGGTGGCACGAAGGTAGTCAAAAGGCAGAAAAGAATAACCCATGTTTTTCACATTTTGCAAGAACAAACAAGAATAATTATCTACTATTTCTTCCTCCCCCTGCCATTCCCCCCTTTCTTGGACAAGTAAGCCAATGTGGTAAATGTTCAAAGGTGGGATTATGTCTTTTGGTGTCCGGGTGTGTTTTGCATTACAAAGCAGACCTGATGATAGTATTTCTCAGGAAAGCCTGCACAGCTGTCTCAGCATCAGCTGGCAGCATGTGGGGAAAATATTGCTCAGAATGTACTTCTGGGTGCAATTTACTTTGGTACTGCTCTCTGAAGTATCAAAATTAGTTCTTCGTCTTTGACAAAGGAAAATGTACATTCTCAAGCTTTCAGAAGCTGAACTACATTTGGGATGACAAATATATCCCATTGGCAAGAAAATACTGCATAGTGCAAAGAACGAAGATTTTGCAGCCAGGGAGATCTGGGTTCGAGTCATGTGTTGACCATTTACTGGCCTTGAGATCTTTGGAAATGAATTTTCCTAAGTTTTTGTTTCTTCATCCACAAAGTGGGCTGTCAAAATAATAACATAACATGGCATATGTTGTATAGAGTTGGAATTCAATATATAGTAGTGATTGCTAATTAAGTTACTTGGCAGGTAGAGGGAAAGGAATGAGCTGTACCCTACATGGTCTGAGGAGAGGCAGGGATTGGGGTAACCAAATTTGGGTAATGAAGTGTATGTATGCAATAGAATCCCAGGCAACACAGAATTACCCCCATTTTCCTCTATTTTCTAGCTCAATGACTATATAGTCTTCATTTGCAGATACAGTGAGGAAAGGCCTGTGGCACACATGCCACGGTTGAGAGGCAGATGGGCCAGGCTACACATTGCTGAACTAACTCGTGACCTGGCAGTAAGTTCACTTGTACATTTCTCTTTTCTAAATTTCACCCACAAAAGTGTTTTGAGTGAAGACGATTTTGCCAGTATACAGCACACGAGGCTTATAGCATCTAGGGCCTTAAGTAACTTTTTCCCACATCCCTCCCTCATTCTCTCCTCCTTTCTCTTTAGAAATCATTATCGCCAGAGTGCAGCTGCCACAGGCGGAGAATCTGCCAAGTGTCATTACACCCTCACCTTTACCATCACCTTCCCGCATGAGGAGGATGTCTGCTACCTGGCCTACCACTACCCTTACACCTACACAGCCCTCATGGTAACTCCTCTTTATATCACTACTCTGCTGGGATTGAAGGGGTTCCTGAGGTTTTCCTGAGAACTTTCAGAGACCCTGACACCTTGGGGGGGGGCAGTAATGGAGGGGAACCACTGCCTTCCTAAGAGAGGTGGGTTTTTTGGTCACTGACTTGGTGGCTTTATGTGTGTCGCATCTTCTTCCTTGGACAGAGCCTGAGGTTGCGTCATGACCAGTGCCATTCTGAAGGCCCCAGTGGTCTGCAAGTTCTTAGGGGCTCTATCTTTAAAAAGTCAAATTGGAGTTGAGTTGGGATTAAACCATACAAGTAGGCTGCAACACAAATCTAAAGGACATTGATTTGTGGAGCAGAAGGCAGGAAGGGGAAGCTCAGAAAACTCCCTGAGTCTGTGAACAAGCAGCCGCTTCTACTTCTCCACTGGTTCCCCTGGCCATGGGCTGGAGGCTGCTAGAGGTATCCGGGGTGGACAAGAAGAGTGGAAGAATAAAATGCGGAATCACTGCAAAGGAGGGCCATGATCTTTTTATGAGTGATATGTAGCAGAAGTTGGTAGAGACTCACAGGGAGTGTTCCTGGGTTCCGAAAGGCCCTGTGAAAGGTTCATGAGGCAATTTTGAGCAAACTCACTCTGTGAACTATGTAGTTTTTCATCATATGAAAAGGGCTGCAAGCTATCCCTTTTCCCCAGCTATTTCATGGATGTCCTGAGGATTAATGAGCTACAGTATCTTCTATAAAGCCCTTTTATCCTCTGTGTTAATGCAAAATATAATTAACACATTTATAATAGTATGTGTGTATGTGAGTGTCTATATCACTTGGCCTGAAGGATGAGTGTTTTCATTTAAATACTATGATAAGGAGTTGGAAAAGATAATAACCAAGAACATCTTTCCCTTCAGAAGGAATGTTCAGGTATAAATGGAAATTTTTCTTATGGAGGAGGCATTTCTTAAGGCACTTGCCTAACCGCTTCAAGAAAGTGCATCTGTCCTTCTCTCCATATGTTGTCTTGCCTAAAGAGAGATTTTTACTGTTTTCCAGATTGCAAAAGATACACAACTGGTATTATTTGTGTTTCACACTTAGGGAACTCCAAAAGTTAATTTGAGAAATGTGCATCACAAGCTAAGCTGTAACAAGCCATGTTTGTTATAAAACATCCCTTCCCTTCAGGGACACAGAACAGGCCAGATTCATGATTTCCTTCCACGGCTGCTATTATGGTCTCTCCTGTGAAGCACTGCATGGGAAACATCCACTGGGGAAGGGAATTCCTTTTTGAATATGTGTTAGCTTTTCCCTTTGGAGGAAGAGACCATGGTTCTAGGACACTGCTCTCTTTACTTGTTAGAATATCTTGGACCCTGATGAGATTCTCAGTGGTAGATAGTATAAAATATTACAACTTAAAGGGATTTGGAAGGTTTTCTAATTTACCCTTGCCATTTATAGGTGCAAAAACTGAGCCCTCCAAGTCATACATCTAGCTTGTGGCCAAGCAGGGAACAGAATACCAGCCTTTGATGTCTATTTGTGTGGCCTTTCTCTCCACTGTAGAAGTGTAGGGGAAATTCGGAAGAATTTCTGCTCTGGGAGCACATCTGTGCCCTTACTTACTACAACATACAATAACTGCTAAAAAAAAATGCAGTCCAATTTTACAAGTACGTTTAGTCATAGAATTGTGTCATGATACAGACATCTCTAAAGGTTGAGTTTAAGTCATCAACCTATCGTTTTTACGTTTAATGCTGAGTGATATGAATGTGGTTCAGCTGAAGGATAATGTTTTTACCAAACACAGTCCAATTCTTATCCCAAGATGCTTTGATGGGGTAGGAGCCTACAAGCTGATTCAAAGTCTGTAACCCTTTCCAGCAGGCCTTGCCTGCAGCTTGTGCCTTTGGCCCCACTTACCTTCTGGAGACTGTCAGACAAGAGCACAGGATCTAAAGTTTACAACTGACAAGTAACTTAGGAGCCATCGGGGTCAATGGGGCGATAATTTTATCTTAAAGAAAGACAAAAACACAAGAAAAGAGGACCCCCCTAGTCACTTAGTCTCACTGAGAGGGAGAGAGAAGCCTTGTTAATTGATGCTGATCGGCTTGTTAATTTAGTCTATTGACTGGGACTCTCTTCCCACTAGGGAAGTTTGAGGAGAGTTAATGAGAAAGAGAGCCTGGGAAAGGGCTAACTTCTTATTTCTCCTAAATGAGTAAAACAAGGTTAGAAAGACAATTTGCCACTAGAAAGTGAAAAGTATATATTCTCAGTTTCAGGTTTTACATTTCCAGTAACTCATGGTCTGTGTCTTATCTAGGTTTGAGACAATAATAGACTCTGTGACTTCCCCTAACAAACTCTTCTTCCCATCACGGACAGAACGAGTACATTCTGTAATGCACACTAGTCGTTTTTATTTTTGCACGTGTCCTAAGGAGAAACAGTTTTTCTTCCAACAAATTGGTGATAAATTAAATGTGAATGATACCCCAAGGGCAGAATTAACTGTGTGTTACTTGGGGGTTATGCTAAAGGGTGGAAAATACATTTCCACGTGGAATTCACAATTTGCAAATCTCTTATAATATGGATTATGTCTAACAATAACCGACATTTTTATAGCAGAGGACTTGTGTGTTGGATATTTTTCAACATGAATATAATTTTGAAACTTTTAAAATGTTATTATTCTCTTATAATAAGAGATTAGTATTTTGTTCTTTCAAATTGATATCTTCCAGATGATTGCCAGCAACTCTGTTGGATAATTGTGCAAATTATAGCATTTAAATAAAGCTAAAAGAAAGAAATACTATTATCCTAGTTCTGAAACAAATAAAAGGAATTATGTTTTAGTCAGCCATATTGAGATATCAGTAATTGTAATAATATTAAAGTGCTGTTAGAAATACTTGTTAAAGTATTGGGATTATGGATTGTCCCTAGGTAGCCAGTAGTATTGGTTGAAGAGTTTCTGATGGATATTTTAGGAGGTAAGGAAATGGGATTTCACTGAGAACTTATAAATATATGAGTTGGCAAGAGACAAGAAAAATGTTCATAAGCAGTATTCATATATTGTGGGAGTTAGGGCTTTTAAAGGGTAGAGCTAGGTTTTCCACCAGATGCATACACCCACTGGGGAAGATGCTAGCACCATTATTTTCAGAGATGAGAAATGGAGTGCAGTGTAGGGAAAATAAGGGAGAGAAAAAGAGAAAGAGAGAAAGAGAGAATTAGAAAGCCACACGAACAATATCTTACAAAGGGCTCAGAATAAATGAACAGTTTAAAAGCGTCAAATGGGAAATGTTGGCTTACATGTGGCAGATCAAAGATGCAGTGAGCGAGTCATAAATCAGTGCTGCCAGGTGATCAATAGTCAGAGACCTAGGCTTGCATGGGCCAAAAAAAGACAGGCACCAGTAAAAGGTCTCAGTGTCGAGGAGGGGAACACGAAAGGCCACTCTGAAGGAGCCAAGTTGTATAGGAACGGCAAAGTCTTTGAACACGAGGACACCTGACCTTTGGAGTCTTGAGCCCAGTGAAAGAACACGCTTTGGAGTCAGAACCTGGATCTGAGTCGAGGCTCTGTGTTTCCTTGCTGTGTAGACATGGGCAAGCTATTTAACTTCTCTCAGCCTCACTTTCCCATCTGTAAAATTGGAAACATAAGAGCAGTTATGGCACAGGCTGTTATGAAGGTTAAATGATTGATAAATGGAAAATATTAGCGAAGTACCTACATCTGGTAAGCAATACTAGATGATAACCACTAGAGCATCCATTCCTTTTTTATGATGATGTGTGATAATTTTCTCTGTTGTACTGATTGGAAGACACCCCGTCCAAAATTTATACTAAAATTAAAATTATGTAAAATAATCCAAATAAAAGACTGAAAAAAAAGTACCAAGGCTACTAATAGTTTTCTTAGAGTGGTTGACTATGATTTTTTTTTTACTCTTTTAAAAATTATCACCAATATGACTTTGTTTATTTTTAATGGAAAAAAGATATTAAAATAATCTTTTCTTTGTAATTGGCACATCTGTGAGTAGATACCTAGAGATTAATAATTTCTCTCATTCTTAAAGTAAGTCCCTTTAACTTAGTAATAGTAGAATTGGCAGACTGGGCAGTTTGAGAAAGCTCATTAGAACATGCTTATAGAAGATTCTCCAGCATTTATTTAGCTTAAAGTTGTTATTTGTTCTTCTCTTGTGATGAGAAGTCTTCGATTCTCTGATGAGTGTACTTAAGTAACAACTGAGAACTAGACAGTGCACAAATAAAATAGGCCATCTCCTTAGGGGTGGGCTTTCTTCTAAATTAGAGGAACAGAGAGTGCAGCAGTTTAGGGGATAACAATAAGAAATAAATGATTTTTGAGTGCATAGTGCTTTTCACTTTATCAGTATCCATCAGCAGGATAACCTGCTGAGGTCAAGGAAATTCTTTTATGGAAGTTTTAAGGGAGTAGTTGGTAAAGGCAAGGGAGACAGGACTCCTATGGAGAAGCACAGGATGAGGCTGCAGGCTGAAGTTATCAGCCCGATATCTTTCACAGATAGAATTCTCTTTTAAGTCAGCCTCTCTGGGGGTTTCCACAATTGCCTTGAACTCACTCTCATTTTTATAAAGAAACCCACCTTGTCCCTTCGACAGGGCTGTGATTACAGTCAGCTGGAACATGCATTCAGAGGCTCTACTTTTGTTATCAATGATGCCAACAACATCCAATTAGACATAGCCTTTCTGTACCTGAGATGGGAGCATTCACCTAAAGATCATTTTTAGGAGAACAAGATAAAGCCATTTTTGCAAAAGGAAATCCAACAAGAGTTTATAATCCAACAAAAGTACCCAGATGTCTACTTCTTATATCAGGGCTTTAATTAATAATTTAATATTGATTGTCTTTTAAAATTATGAATTTATTCAGTAACCTTTTTTTTTTGGAAGGATGTTTTTCTATTCCCTCATGCTTATTTTATTTTGCTATTTTAAAACGTTTTCTGCTTAAATCTAATTTCATTTAATTGTTAGAAAATGTGATTTGTATAAGTTCTGCTTTTTTTAGAAAATTTAATAATTCTTAATAGACCCAAATATGATTTTATTAGTTTATTTTTTAAAGTATGAAGATATATATTATTTACTTATTTATTTTGAGGTTAAAGTTTATTCATTTATTTTTAAGATTTTATCATTAAACAATGTAAACATTTTTTGTGGCCATTTATAAATTTCTCCCTAACCTCCGCTACTCCACCCCCTTTGCCACCTCTGGTTTCCTGAGTTCTATTCTGTCCTTTTGATATTTCTCTTTCTGGACCTGGCTTATTTCACTTAACATAATTTTCTCTAAATTCATCCATGTTGCTGCAAATGGCAGAATTTAATTCCTTTTAATGGCAGAGTGATATTCCAATGTGTATATATACCACATTTTCCTTATCCAGTTGTCTGATGATGGACATTTATGTTTGTTCCATAGCCTGGCTATTGTAAGTAGAGCTGTGATAAACATGGGAGTGCAGGTATCCTTTCGACATGAAGATTTCCATTTTTTTGGGTATATACCCAGCAGTGGGATTGCTGGATCATATGACAGTTCTATCTGTAGTTGTCTGAGGAAACTCCATTCTGTTTTGCATAACATCTGCACCAATTTACAGTCCCACCAACAGTGTAAAAGGGCTCCCCCTTTCTCCACATCCTCGCCAGCTTTTGCTATTCTCTGTCTTTTTTATGCTAGCCAGTCTTTTGCATTTCCTTGATACTGAGTGATGTTGAATGTTTTACATGTGTCTCTTGGCCATTTGGATATCTTTCTTTGAGAAATGCCTACACAGCTCCTTTGCTCATTTTTAAATTTAGTTACTGGTTTTCTTACTGTTAAGTTGCTTGAGTTCCTGGTATATTCTGGATATTAATCCTTTGTCACACTAAGAGTTTGCAAATATTTTCTCTCATTCTGTAGATTGTCTTTTTGCTCTGTTAAATGTTTCTTTTGCTGTGCAGAAGCTTTTTAGTTTGATATAATCCCATTTGTTTATTTTTCCTTTTGTCGCCTGTGCTTCTGGGGTCTTGTTTATAAAGTCTTTGCCCAGTCGTACTTCCTGAAGTGTTTCCCATATGTTTTCTTTTAGGTGTTTTATAGTTTCTGGCCTTGTATATATCTGTAAACCATTTTGAATTGATTTTGGTATATGGTGAGAGGTACAGGTCTAGTTTCATAATTCTGCATATAGATATCTAGTTTCCCCAGCACCACTTATTGAAGAGGCTGTCCTTTCCATGATGTATGTTCTTGGTGACTTTGTCAATGATAAGTTGGCTGTAAGTATGTAGGTGGATTTCTGGGTTCTCTGTTCTGTTCCATTTGTCTGCCTGTCTGTTTTTATGTCAATACCACTGTTTTAGTTACTATAGCTTTGTAGTATAGTCAGAAGTAAGATAGGGCAATGCCTCTGGCTTTATTTATTTTGCTCAGGATTGTTTTGGGTACTCGGGGTCTTTTGTTGTTCCACGTGACTGTTAGGATTATTTTTTCTATTTCTGTGAAGAAAGCCATTGGTATTTTGATGGAGATTGCATTGAATCTGTAGATTGCTTTGGGTAGTACGGACATTTTCACAATGTTAATTATTTCAATCCAAAAACATGGAATATCTTTCTATCTTGTTGTGTCCTCTTTAATTTCTTTCAGCAGTGACTTGTAGTTCTCATTGTAGCAATCTTTCAGCTCCTTTGTCAATTCATAGGTATTTTATTTGTTTGGTGACTATTGTAAATGGGCAAGCTTTTTTGGATTCTTTTTCTGGTAGTTTGTTATCAGAGTATTAAAATGCTACTGATATTTGTGTGTTGATTTTGTATCCTGCTACTTTACTGAAATCGTTTATCAGCTCTAAGAGGTATTTGGTTTTTTTTGTAGAGTCTGTAGGCTTTTCAATACATAGGATCATGTCATCTGCAAACAGACAGTTTGACTCATTTTTTCCGATGAGGATGCCCTTTATTTCTTTCTCTAGCCTAAATGCTCTAGCTAGCACTACCAATATATGTTGAATAGGAGTGGTGAGAGTGGGCATCCTTGTTTTGTTCCTGTTTCTAAGGGAAAAGCTGCACTCTGTTCATCATTCAGGATGATATTGGTGATGGGTTTGTCGTATATGGGTTTCATTGTGTTGCAATACTTTCCTTCTATACCTAATCTGCTGAGGGTCGTTATCATGAAGGGATGTCCAATTTGTGAAATGCTTTGTCTGCATCTATTGAGATACTCATATGATTTTATCCCTGATTTTTTGATGTGGTGAGTCACATTTATTGACTAGCATATGTTAATCCACCCTCGCATCCCTGTCATGAATCCCACTTGATCTTGGTGTATATGTTTTTTTGATGGGTTGCTGTATTCTGATTGATAATATTTTGTTGAAGATTTTTGCATTTGTGTTCATCAGAGATTCTGGCTTGTAGTTTTCTTTTTTTGTTGTATCTTTGTTTGGTTTTGGCATCAGGGTGATGCTAACCTCATATAATGAGTTTGGGAGAATGGCCTCCGTTTCAATTTTTTGAAATAGTTTAAAGAGCATGGGTGTTAATTACTCTTTAAAGGTCTGGTAGAATTCATTAGTGAGGCTCTCTGGTCCGGGGCTTTTCTTTGTTGGGAGACTGCTAATTACTATGTCAACGTTGTTGCTTGTTATTGGTCTGTTCAGGTTTTCTGTTTCTTTTTGGTTCAGTCTTGGTAGTCTATATGTGTCCAAAAACTTATCCATTTCATCCAAGTCTTCATATTTGTTGGCATACAGTTGTTTAAAATAGCCTCTAATGATTTTTTGTATTTCTTTAGTATTGGTTGTAATATCTCCTTTTTTATTTCTGATTTTTGTTATTTGGATCTCCACTTTTCTTTCTTTTTTTTTAGTTATTCTAGCTAATGGTTTATCTATTTTGTTTATCTTCTCAAAAACAAACTTTTTGTTTCATTGATCTTTTGTTTCATTTTTTAGGTCTCTATTTGATTTAATTTTGCTTCAATCTTAATAGCTTCTTTCCACCTACTAATTTTGGGAGTGGATTGTTCTTGTTTCTCTAGTTCTTAGAGGTGTAGCTTTATGTTGTTTGTTTGAAATCTTTCTATTCTTTTGATGTAAATGTTTATTGCAATAAACTTCCCTCTTAATACTGCTTTTGTAGCATCCTACAGGTTTTTGTATGATGTGTCTTTATCTTCATTAGTTTCAAGAAGTTTTTTTGATTTCCTGCTCAATTTGTTCTTGGATCCAAAGGTCATTCAGAAGCATGTTGTTTAATTTCCATGTGTTTGGACAGCTTCCTGAGTTTTGCTCGTTATTGATTTCTAGTTTCAATCTGTTGTGGTCTGAAAAGACAGTTGAAATGATTTCAGTTTTTTAAATTTGTTGAGACTTGATTTGTGACCTAACATTGTAGTCTATCTTGAAGAATGTCTGATGTGCTGCTGAGAAGAATATATATTCTGTAGTTGTTGGATGAAATGTTCTGTAGATATCTGCCTGGTCCAGTTGGTATAAAGTTTAGTTTAAACCCTGTGTTTCTCTGTTGATTTATTACCTAGATGATCTGTCTAGTGCTGACAGAAGAGTGTTCAGTCCCCTGCTATTATCGTATTGAGGTCTATCTCTTTTTTAAGGCCTAATAGTGTTTGCTTTATATATCTGTATGCTTCAGCATTGGGTGCATATATGTTTATGATTGTTAGGTCTTCTTGTTGGATAGATCCCTTTACCATTATATAGTGACCTCCCTTGTCTCTTTTTATGATTTTTGGTTAAAGTATATTTTACTCAATATAAGAATAGCTACTCCTGCTTGTTTTTGATTTCTATTTGCATAGTATATCTTTTTCCATCCCTTCACTTTTAGCCTGTGTGTGTATTTATGGGTGAGGTGAGTCTCCTGAAGACAGTATATAGCTGATCTAGTTTTTTAATCCATTCAGTCAGTCTGTGTCTTTTGAGTGGGAAATTTAATCCAATTACATTTGGGGTTGTTATTGAAAGGTATTCTCTTACTTTTGGCATTTTATCAATTTTTGTTTGGATGTTTTAAATATCTTTTTTTCCTTTCTTCCCTTTTTATTGTTTGTCCTTGATGTTTTTTTTTTTTGAGGTGTTAAGATTTAGTTTATTTCCCTTTCTTATTTGTATTTTTATTCTACTAGTGAGTTTTTGTTTTTCTGGTGTATTTGTGGTAGTGATGATCATTTTTCAGATTCCAGATGCAGGACTCCCTTGAGGATTTCTTTCAGGTCTGTTTGTATGATGGTGAAATCCCACAGTTTTTGTTAGTCTGGAAAATACACTATTTCTCCCTCATTTCTGAAGGATAGCCATGATGGGTATAGTATTCTTGGCTGGCTCTTTTGTTCTTTAGTATTTTGAATATATCATACCATTTTCTACTGGCCTGTAGATTTTCTGTTGAGCAGTCTGCTGTTGGTCTGATAGAGGTTACATCTAGGTGACTTGATGCTTTCCTCTTGCTGCTTTTAAGATTCTTTGTCACTGAGCTTTGCCAATTTGACTATAACATGTCCCTGAGAGGATCTTTTTGATTGAATGTGTTTGGGGATCTTTGAACCTCCTGAATCGGAAGGTCCGTATCTCTCTATATACTTGGGAAGTTTTCCCTTAGTATTTCATTGAATTGGTTTTCAATGCCTTTACTTTTATCCTCTCGTTCTAGAATACTCAGGATTTGAATGTACGCTTATGGTTGTCTGCTAACTCTCTTAGATTTTCTTCAATTAAAAAAAATCTCTTTATTCCCTTTTTTTGTCCTTCTGGGTTATTTTGAAAAGTCTACAAGATCAGAAATTTTTTCTCCTGCTTGTTCTAGCCTGATGCTGAAGGTCTCTATTATGTTTTGTATTTTACTGAATGAAGGTTTTGGTTCCACAAGTTCTGCTACATCTTTTCTAAGGTATTAATCTCTGTAAATTTCCTCCTTCATATCCTGGATTTTTTTCTTGTTTCATCATGTTGTCTAACTGAGTCTTCTCATATCTCATTGAGTTTGCTTAAGATTGTTGCTTAGAATTCCTCTTCAGTCATTTAAAGGGTTTCCTGCTTAATAGGGTCTGTTGTTTGAGAATTACTGTATTCTTTTGGTGGTGTCATATTTTCCTGGATTTTTGTATTTCTAGTATATCTATGTTGATGTCTGGTTATCTGGTAGAGCAGTTGCTTCTACTGTTACTCTGGAGTGGACTTTGAGGAAAAAGACTTCTTCCTCTTTTTCTGGTCTCCACTTGTAACTCCCCTGTGTCAATGTAGTCAAGTGTCTGGTGGGCCAAATGCATGCTGGCTGTGGCTACTACTTTGGTGACGAGCCAGCTCTCACAGCAGCCATGGCTGTGATGGTGGCCATAGTGGGCTTCCTGCATGGAAGTGGTGGTTTCAGTGCACTCCTGCCTGTTGCCAGGTGGGTGGTGTTCCCTGCGGCTCCTGCCTAGAACCTTGTGTGTGCTCCTGCCTAGGACCCCATACCTATGATTAGTTATTGTTACAGTTCCATAGATATTTGAGAAAAAAAAAATAAAGGATGTCCTCTGTAAAGACAAAGTTTGTGGAAAAGTAGGATTGAAAGATAATACTAATATTTCTGTGAACTTTTTGAAGTACCTTTGTATATCCACAAATACAATATTGTTCAAAAGCTTTATATCATTATTTTTGTACACTGGATTTATCCAAGACTGTGGTGCTGTCTTAAAGTCTCCCACAATCAGTACAA
Source organism: Cynocephalus volans (assembly GCF_027409185.1). Classification (NCBI taxonomy): domain Eukaryota; kingdom Metazoa; phylum Chordata; class Mammalia; order Dermoptera; family Cynocephalidae; genus Cynocephalus; species Cynocephalus volans. The sequence continues at coordinate 53,011,887 of NC_084462.1, forward strand.
AGTTTTCCTTTTTCTGCTGTTTTTCTGTTATATATTTCAATCTCATGTTAATTGATTCTTAAGATTTATGAGTTTTATATGTTTCTTGTGAATTGTACCCTATATCAAAATAAGATTTTAAAATCTCATTTAATGCACATGATCTTGAATATGACTTTGTCATATATTACTATTGTCATGCCTGCTTTAATTTATGTTTGCTTATTCTTTTAGTTTCAATATTTCTCCCTTAAAATGTTGAGTAGAGGTGAATAAAATAAAGTGATAGTTTAGAAGTGTTTATCATATATATCATTTTTTTCTCTCTCCTTCTCTCTCCAAAAGTACCTCTTGTATACAACATGCGCTGGGATTTTATAAAAGTAATCTGAAAGTTGTCATTTAATACAACTGATTATCCTGTTTATATTTATAACAATTTTTACTTTTACTACTGTCATCTTGGTTTTATGTTATTTTCCATGATCCATTAGTGTTTTTTTCTTTTTCTTATGCAATGTGCACAATATTTTCTTTGATTATTTCCCTCTCCCCCACTGTTTATAACTCTAACAGTGTTTCTCTTTTAGTTCTTAAAAATAATATATTTGAATTTATATGAGGGTACTTAAAAATATGCATGGAAAAATAGAATCAAAAGATTACCTGAATCTTTCTATGACTTTTGGAGTTCCCTCATATTTCTCCATTAACAATAACAGCTAACATTAATTGTTTTCTACATGACACATGCTTTTCACATACACTACATAACTAAATTATAACAACCACTGCATGATATAGGTGATAGTATTTAAATACACATTTTAAAAACCAGAAAACTGAGTCACAAAGAAGTTAAGAGGCCATAGTCCCAAACTCATTCAATGAGGCTAGCGTCACCCTTGATACCAAAACCAGACAAAGATAAAACAAAAAAGGAAAGTATAGGCGAATATCTGTGATGAGCATAGACACAAAAATCCTCAACAAAAATTAGCATACAGAATACAGTAACACATCAAAAAATTATACAACATGATCAAGTGGGATTCATGCCAGCGATGCAAGGATGGTTCAACACATGCAAGTCAATAAATGTGATACATCACATCAACAAACTCAAGGACAAAAACCACATGATTATCTCAAAAGATACAGAAAAAGCATTTCACAAAATTGGGCATCCCTTCATGATAACGATGCTCAGCAAATTAGGTGTAGAAGGACAGTATCTCAACACAGTAAAAGCCATATATGACAAGCCCACCAACAATGTCATCCTGAATGGGGAAAAGCTGAAAGCTTTTCTTTAAGAACAGGAACAAGACAAGGAGGCCCACTCACACCATTACTATTCTATATATTATTGGAAGTACTAGCCAGAGCAATCAGGCAAGAGAAAGAAATAAAGAGCATCCAGATTAGAAAAGATGAAGTCAAATTGTCCCTGTTTGCAGAATGACATGATCCTTTATACAGAAAAGCCTACAGACTCAACAAAAATATCTCTTAGAGCTGATAAATGATTTGAGTAAAGTAGCAGGATACAAAATCAACATGAATAAATCAGAAGTGTTTTTATACTCCAGTAATGAATGAGCAGAAAAAGAAATAAAAAAGCTAATGCATTTACAACAGTCACCAAAAAAATAAAATACCTATGAATCAATTTAACCAAGGAGGTGAAAGATCTTTACAGTGAGAACTACCAATCACTGCTGAAAGAAATTAAAGAGGACACAACAGGATGGAAAGACATTCCATGCTCTTGGATTGGAAGAATTAACATTGTGAAAATGTCCATACTACTCAAAGTGATCTATGTATTCAATGCAATCTCCATCAAAATACCGGTGGCTTTCTTCACAGAAATAGAAAAAAACAATCCTAACATTCATATGGAACAACAGAAGATCCCAAATAGCCAAAGCAATCCTGAACATAAGAAACAAAGCTGGAGGCATTACACTACCTGACTTCCAATTATACCACATAGCTATAGTAATCAAAACAACATGGTATTAGCATAAAAACAGACAGTTAGACTAATGGAAAAGAATAGAGAACTCAGAAATCGACCCACATGCTTACAGCCAACTTATCTTTGACAAAGACACCAAGAACATAAATTGGGGAAAAGACTGCCTCTTCAATAAATGGTTCTGGGAGAACTGGGCATCCATGTGTAGAATTATGAAACTAGACCTGTACCTCTCACCATATACCAAAATCAGTGCAAAATGGATTAAAGACTTAAGTATAAGACCTGAACCTATAAAAGTCCTAACAGAAAACATAAGGGAAACACTTCAGGAAGTAGGACAGTGAAAAGACTTTAAGATTATGACCCCACAAACACAGGCAACAAAAGGAAAAATAAACAAGTGGAATTATATCAAACTAAAAAGCTTCTTTACAGCAAAAGACAACCTAAAAAGTGGGAGAAAAAAGCTTCTCTGGAGCAAAATGACAACCTACAGATTGGGAGAAAATATTTGCCAACTAGGCATCTAGCAAAGGACTCATAGCCAGAATATACAAGGAACTGAAACAACTTAATGGTAACCCCCCCCCCCAAATAACCCAATTAAAAAACAGCAGAGGAGCTAAATAGGGCATTTCCCAAAGGAAGATATACAAATAGCCAACAGACACATGAAAAAATGCTCAACATCTCTCATCATCAGGGAAATGCAAATCAAAACCACATTGAGACATCATCTCAACCCAGTTAGACTGGGTATTATCAAAAAGACGGAGAACAACAAATGCATGTGATGATGCAGAGAAAGAGGAACTCTCCTACACTGTTGGTGGAAGTGTAAATTGGTGCAGCCATTATGGAAAACAGTATGGAGTTTCCTCAAACACCTATAGACAGAACTGCCATATGATCCAGCAATTCCACTGCTGGGTATATAGCCAAAAGAATGGAAATTATCATGTTGAAGGGATATCTGCACTCCCATGTTCATCATAGCTCTATTTACAGTAGCCAAGAGTTGGAACCAACCTAAATATCCATTGATGGATGATTGGATAAGGAAAATGTGGTATATTTACACAATAGAGTACTACTCTGCCATAAAAAATAATGAAATTATTGCCATTCTCAGCAACATGGATGAACCTAGAGAAAATTAAGTGAAATAAGCCAGGCACAGAAAGGAAATACTGCATGTCCTCATTCATAAGGGGGAGCTAAAAAATAAACAAATAAATAAAAAAAGAAAGATAGATACACCAATCACAGTAATATGTTGAACTTTCAAAAGGAGAGAACAGTACTGAGGTTACCAGAGGTGGGAAAGGGGGAGGGGGAGAAAGTGTAAGGGAGGAAGTGGTAAAGCGACATGAAAAACAATTACATTGTATATTGTTGAATGTACTAATTATCCTGATTTGAGAATTGCAATGCACACAGCCATTGCTATTCAACTCTGTACACCATAGATATGTATAATCAACTACGTTATAATAATAAAAATGAATTTACATAAAATTTCCATGGCTTTCTCACAGCCAGAATGTGAACCCAGACAGTCTGACCCAAGAGCTTGCTTTCTTAGCCATCTTGCTATACTGCCTTTCCATTGTCAAGAATTAAATAGTATTATTGGATCCCTGTAAGTTGAAAAAGCTAATATTTTGTTTCACTCTATTCCTACCTTGCACATCTCTTTTAAATTTTTAGAGCCAGGTGATAACATCAAAATTTAATGCTGTATATTTTCTCCCTAAAGAAATATTTTTTATGTTTGGATTATTTATAGCCATATTTTAAAAAGTCATTTAGACTTAAAGCTTGTTTAACTGGACTTTAAAATAGTCCTTTTATATTCTTTAGTTTGATTTTGGGGCAGCTGAAGCATGTCTTCAAGTCATTATTTTCAATGAAAATAAGGTGATACGTTTTCTGAACTCTTTCATATCTGAGCAAGTATGCTACATTTGTTCATGAGCAAAAACTTGGCTGGATAGAGGCTTATTGGGGTATTATCCTTTCTACCTTCATATTCTAAATTTTTCCATTTGCTCTGGCATGTAGTGTTGCAGAAGGAAGTATGAGCCAAGAATATTTTTTGTGTGTAGTATATGCACAAGAGGTATATTTTCACACAGACACACACAGACACATACAGACACACTCAGACACACAGACACGCACACACACAACATACACTTTTAAAGCATAATCTTTATTGCAAGCCCCATTCTGCTTCATGAGCAGTAGTGGTGTTGGGTTTAGATTGGCAATCAAACACGCAAGACTTGGCTTTACCCAGAAGCAAACATACTCATCCTTAAGAGAGTTTACAGTGAAGGCAACAACACAGCATGCACAGAAAGGGCTCAGTGTAGGTCTGCAGCTTCCTATGTCCCAGTCTCTCTTCACTATAGAACTGTGTGGTCGTGGGACATGAGGCTGAGTGGGCATGGGCCATCTCAGCCTAGGAAAGCCATCAGCTCTGAATCTCTTCAGCTCTCATACTTAGCTGGTTGCCTAGGCCCCTCTGTTGTGTGTGTGTTTGTGTGTGTGCAATTAGTTAGTCACCTTGTTCTCTCAGGGGTACGAGGCTATGTCCCAATCTCCAGTGCAGGTGCGTCTCATCAATAGCTGGTACTAGTTACCTGATGAGCACTCATAACAATGAAGTACAAGATTTGGTCAAATACATGGGCCTCAGCTGAGTACTCATCTATCTTAAATCTGGGATAGACGTGCTTCTTACAGTTTCTCTACTTAGTATTTGTGTCAAATGCTAGCTGCCTGAAACATTAGCAGAACAAACTGTTTCTAAGATACAGTTGAGTTTATTGCTTACATTGGTGTGGTAGACAGCATAATGGCCCTTCAAAGATGCCCACATCCTAATACCTGGAACCTGTGAAGATGTTACTTTACATAGTAAAGGGATTGTGGTCAGGGATTTTGAGAAGGGGGTGTGATCAAGGATTTTGAGAGGGGAGATTATGCTGGATTACCAGGTAAAGCCCAGTGTATTCATGAGGGTACTCATAAATGGAAAAGTGAGACAGGAGAGTCAGAGCCAGAGAAGATGTGATGTAATGGAAACAGAGGTCAAAACAATTTCTGGCTTTGAAGGTGGAGCAAGGCACCATGAGCCAAGGCGTGAAGGCAACCTCTAGAAGATGGAAAAGGCAAGGCATTCTCCTCTGCAGCCTCCAGAAAGAATGTAACCCTGCTGACACCTTGATTTTTGCCCAGCGAGACACACTTTGGAATTCTGACTTCCAGAATTGTAAGACAATAAATTTATTTTGTCTTAACCTACTAAATTTGTGGTGACTTATAGTAGCAGCAGCAGGAAGCTAATGTACTTGACAAGGGAGACTGTGACAGAATCTTGATAGCGTCTCAAAGGGGGACGAACAAAGTGGGAATATTTGTAAGGACTTTAAAGTCTTATATAAAGGCGGATATTTTAATGTGGGGACTTGGTTAGGATTGGATAAGGATCCTGATATAATTGTTTAAGATTGGTGGGTGCTGTGAAGGATTTTGAGAAGGGCTCAAAGATCGTGAATCTTGGATCAAAGTCTTGGATCAAAGATCAGCAGATGCTTTCTGTTGAAGAACTGATGATATATTCCTGAAATGAACAATACATTTATTTGTAATTTTTATTTTCCTGGGCAAGAATTTCCAGAAGTAAGATTATGCCGAGGAAGGCAGAGGAATGATCAACTCATATTAATGTAGAAATTAGGCTGCATGGAGGTAGACAATTTTGGTTCTCAATTTTAAGGAAGAAATGACCCAGCGTCAAATTTTCAGATGTCCCCAAGGCTATAGGAAAAGCTACAGAATTTTCTGGTAATCGTTTTTTCCTTGGCACTTTTTCCTTTCCCTTGCAATATGAATATTTCAGTGAGTACAAATAGGTTTTAGTCTATTTCTATCCAAATGCTGGGATTTTTACTTAGTTTACAAAATTCTTGTGTCTTGGTGCATCAGTTGTCTATTGTTGCTGTAAGAAATTATCAAAAATTTAGTGGCTTAAACAATATATTTAAAAAAAATCTTACAGCTCTTTAGGTTAGAAGTTTGGTAGGGGTCTCACTGGGCAAAGACCACGGTGTGGGGCTGCATTCCTTCTGGATGCTCTGGGGGAACTTCCTTGCCTTTTCCAGCTTTGAGAGGCCACCTGCATTCGTTAGCTGATGGCATCTTCCTCTGTCTTCACAGCTAGCCATGGCTGGCTGAGTCCTTCTTCTGCTGCCATCTCTTTGGTTCTCTGCAGTTGGGAGAGGTTCTCTGCTTTTAATCACTTATGATTAGATTGACCCCAATAAGATAATGCAGGATAATCTCCCCATCTCAAGTAGACCTTAATCTTCAGAATGTCTGCAAAGTCCCTTTGTCATGTGAGGTAACATATCACAGGTTCTGAAGGTGAGAGCACTGATATCTTCGAGGGTCCTTCTTCTGTCTACCACATCTGTCACTATATCCTTTCCACATGTAAATACTCCCTCTATCTTTTGAGGGCACTACTCCCCTTTTCATCGTATATTTATGAGTATTTTATAAATATTTTCATAAGGTGTATGTGTTTGTTTCATTTAACTGGCAGGCTTGTTATTTGCCAAGAAGCAAGATGGGCAGTTTCTCTCTGGCCCTGTCAATACCTACTTGATTGTAGCGACAATTTTGGATCTTCAGCTGGGAGCATGATTTCTATGCACTGATGTTCTAGTGCTGCAGAGGGCAGCTTCTGCCTCTTTGGTTACTGAAGTCTCTGTGCTCTTGCTGTCAGGGCATGCAGTATCGGTGGAGGAAAATCTCTGAGCCTTTTTGTGACTAGTTCCACTATTTTGGTTAGTGAAAATTTCTTCAGAGATCTTAAAGATTGTTAGCCAGGTGTCCTAGTATCAACAACTACTTCATTTTTGTATTATTCTGTGTTTTTAACGAGTATTTAAATAAGGAGGCAAGGAAGGAAAAATCACTTGCTACTAGTTAGTTGTTTTTTTAGCTTAGCAATCCCCCTGAATCAATAGCTCCCGATTTTCCTTCTTGCTTGGTCCAATAATACTTTGTGCCACTGAAATGCTCTGTCTCATTCTCCCCAGTGGCCTGGGTGTGCTGTGTCTTCATGGTAACCACATCCTTCCCAAACACAGTGATGGGAAGAGTGCTTTTTGCCCCTGCTGTCTTGCTTTCAGTGTGACTTGCCTACACATGCGGGAAATCATTTCTGCTTCCCATTCAGCCTCACTGACCTTCTTATAGGTAATAAGACTAGCTCTTTTTCAATCACTCAGCGCTCAACATATATTGAGCAAATTAGGTTAACAAAAATACTTCTAAAGGGTAAGGAGTTACGCAAATGTAAGTGGTTGCTGCCGTTTTCTATTATTATTATAAAAAATGTTAATAATATCCATGCCTGCTTTATTTCTGCTCTAGACTCACCTTGACATCCTGGAAAAAATTGTCAACCCCAAGCAGGTCTACTTCCGGCGGGAGGTTCTCTGCCAGACGCTGGGAGGGAATCTGTGTCCATTGGTGACCATCACGGCCATGCCCGAGTCAAACAGTGCTGATCATGTAGAACAATTCCGTGAGTAAAACAGGGACCCTCTTCTTGAAAGACTTGACTAACGGTGTCCTCTACAGAAGCTCCATAAAGGGTTGAGGTCTTGTCTGTCTTTATAGAAACACAACCCCAATGCTTCTTGGTGTGACACAAAGGGTAAATATTAATGTTGTTCTCTTGTTAAAGGGAAAGAAAATGAATTGCATACTGTTAGGGAGATGCAGTGACTTGCTGGGATGGAGAGCAGATTACCAGTGACGGTTACTTCCTCTCATAAAACAGAACCAGGACTCTGAGTCACATTCTCCAACCTCTAGTCCAGGGACTTTCTCATTATGCTCACTGCTGTTGTTTTACTTTCAGTCAAAGTTTGGAAAGGAGGGAAGTTGAGTCTATGAGCCCTGGTTGAAAACCACCTTGAAAACCTGAATGCTACTTGGATATGAGGGGCTGAGGGTATGTAGGAGCCTCTAGCCTAGAACTACAAAACAAAACCAAAGTCAAATTTAAGCACAGATACACACAGACACACAAAGAGATACATGAACACACAGACACATAGACATACACACACAGACACATCCTTTTAATGTTAGAGTCCTGATGGACCTGTCACCAACTATCCTTTGAAAATGGCCTCTGACATAGTTTCAGACCTTAGCTAGGCAAGAAAAACCAAGTAGAATGAGGAATGCTTTGCAATACAGAGAGGTTTGGGAGATGGAAGAAAAGAATGGGGAATAAAAACCCAGCTAATTTGTCCCCAGAAGATACAGCTTTACCTGATGAGGTGTTAACTACATTCAGGTGACTCTTTGGTGGATGCGAAATGTAATTTCTCACACTCCATCAGCATCTGACAATGGATGCTTAACAGCTTGGCTAATCAACAATTGATTATCCCATCTGAATTAATGAGGCCCTAAAACGTTTTAATGAATAAAAAGGGATTTTCCAAAAATTCTCTTATGTGTTTTATGCATTTAAGAACAATTTCTGTAAGTCACAGAGTCTTCCACTTGGCAGATGAGCAGTGCTTGGGAGTTAGAGGTGACAATCCTCCCAGGGTAACCTTCACTGAGCAATTATTTATGTCAGAAAGTGCATGCGCGGACGACTGTGTTTTTCAGGTTCTGTTTCTAAAGAGGAAGTGAATGGAACTTCATTGTATAATCATGACATGGAGGTGTCTCTGTTTTTGCTCTTTTGTCTATGCTGACATTGGTGCTTCAGTTAATATTACAACTACAGGGATCCTTTTACGTTACGGAGAGAACTTGAAACATGGCAAAGTCCCCTAAATAATCTGGCACTCTGGGAAATAATTCAGTATAAACAAAAGAGAGAGAAAATATCTCTTAGTACACCCTTATATGAGTCAAAGCAGGCTAGTTTCTGTTTGCACTGCAAGATTAGTTATAATAAACATATAATCTCATACGTCATTACAGTTTTTTTTTCTGTGAACACGTGATTATGTAAGCTGTTGTCCATCTCAAGAAGTATCTTGAGCAGGAGTAGGGAGGACTCCTATGATGGTCAGATGAATGCTGTTCATTTTCTTTTTGTCACTTGTGAGTGACAATCATTAAGCTGGATCCCAAGGGAACCAGGGTTCTGTTTTAGGTGAAAGGACTAATTAGGGCTGTCTTCAAGGGTGGGTCCTCTGTACAGCTCCACAGATCCTCTGCTTAGAAGGGTCATGCCCTTTGTTTAATGCTCTTCTGTCAGCATCTTGAAATTCTTTAAAAAGTTTTAAGCCAGGGGCTCTGCACTTTCATTTTGCACTGCGCCTTCTGAATTGGGTAGCTGGTCCTGGGAGTGATTGATGGTTATACAGCTAAAAAGTGGCAAAGGCTGGGGCCCTTCCTTCATCCCAGCCCCTCTTTCTAAATTGTGAAAGAAGAGTTCCAAGCTATTTTGCTAACTCACTGAAAATCTGATTTGTATGAATTATGTATCTCTCATCATCGGAGTTAATTTCAGGACCTCCTATTTTACACATGAGGTAAAACCATGGGGTAAAACCATAATCAGTGGTGGTGCCAGATTTCCATCCTTGTTATTCTGACTCCAGAATCCATGTGCAGAATAAATGTACTGATTGCATCACCATAACACGTGTTTAGCAACAACATTCTATCTTTACTCTTTGAGCCAGAACTTGTTCTTTTCCCTGTTGTATGTTCTCAAATTGTTGGAAACTAGCTTAGTTGTTAAAGCAACTCATGTTAAATTAGCCACAAACGAATATATGATTCTTTTCCTGTTCACAATAAATTTTATTTTTCTTTCAATAACAGCATTTTCATGGTGGATATTTCAGGTACTGGGGCAGGAAGGGGGGGAAAAGATTTTTTTGGCTTCAGGGTCTTTCTTCAGACCTCCCTCCCCCCCATATCTCAGCACAGAGCTGAGACTGCATGGCCTGGGCTGCACTGCTGGGGACAGTCTCAGCTAGGCTACATCATAAAAATGTACATGCAGGTTGAGATATATACATGAACACATGCCATTGCTATGTTTCTAAAAGAAGAAGAAACCTAGCACAACATAAACACCATCTACTCTCCAAAGTGCAATTAACCATGCCTGTAAACCAGAAATAAAACCACTTAACTTCCTTTGAACCACAGAATGTGATGTATTGATTTAGGGAGAGAAAGCAGTAAATGAACCAGCAGCTCAAGATGCTCATGCCTCCAGAGCTCCCTCCAGATGAGCTTAAATTGTCTTACCTGCTTCCTCTCTCCCAGGGACTAGGTCAGCTTGGGTGCAGGATTCTATTTACCTGTGATTTGACTAGTTCTGGTTCAGTGGCTGTCACTCATGCCTCTTGAAAAACTTTCTTTCCACTGTGCTGGATTATCACTTGAGTCTTGTTTTAGAAACCTAAGAAATAAGAGCATAAGGCCCCTGGGGAACTCCCCTGCTCAGGGCTGATTGCCCTGCTGGTCTGTTCTACAGTCCTAGACCTGGAGATTATTGAGGATAATTTATTGATTACTTTTAGTTCTTCCCAGGGTCTGGACTCCAGAGAGTCTCCCAGAAGTGGTTATTTGGTTTGATTTATTTTTCAAAAGCATTTTCTTTTAAAAAAGCTGTTTTCCTGGAAACATTTAGTCTTCTTTTCTTTACAAATATATTTTCAGTTCTGTAGTCACCAGACTTGCTGGCTGTATTCTTTATCACTATTTGGAGAACTGAGGCTAGTGCCATCTCACAATGGTCCCAATAGAGATGATTCACTACTTTCCACCTTGAGATTTGAGCCCTCAGAGCCAACATGCTGGCAGGTCTTCAAGAGGAAAGCCACTCTTTGCCCTTGTCAGTGGGACAGTGAACAGTGAAATTCTCCGAGAAACTGGCTCTGAAGCCATTAGGGAAGAGGTGGGCTCAAGGTGAAATTTGGTGACAAAAGGGAGCCCTTGCAAAAGGATTAACAGCTCAGTGTAGCATCAGAGACTCTTAGTGATGAATGGTAATTAGGAAGTCCAAGCCCTCCCTAGCTAGTAGGACTCAGGCACAGAGTGAGAGTGAGGAATGAACAGAGTGTAAGAGAGTGGGACCAAAGTACCAAAGTTCCCACAGGTTGGAACAGAAGACATCCGATGAGCAGGTTTGTGGATAAGTTTGGTAGGCAAGATCAATCCAGGAAATTGTTTCTAGTGCTTTCTGAGACCAGTCTCCATTGGTTAGTGGTGTTCTGGGATAGTTACTCTTAGCCTAGTTAAATTCTTTCACACATTGTATGTTAATAGGTACTATGATTACTGTACCCTTTGAATATACCACTTCCAGGTAGAGAGTTGAGAAGTTATCTTTAGTTTGTGTACTCTTGGGGAACGGGATGTGTGGTATGTGTGTGTGGAGGGGGGTCAGGTGGGGGTGGTGGTAGTGATGTCTGCTTTTTTGGATTTGAACTGAGAGAAGAAGTTGGATCTAAGCAGAACTAGAGAGCAATTCAGAGTAAAGAAAGTCCTGGGGGTCATGATTTACTAGTGGAAGTGGAGAGGAGTCCTGGAGGTCATTATTAATCCAAACACAGAGAGGAGAGTAGTTCTACCTTTTCCCAGACTCAGTCATTCCCCAAACCATGCCTGTCTTCTTCTTCTGGCACAGAATGTGCTGCCTTTCTGTGGAATTCACTTACTCATGACCTTTGGGCCTTCCTGTACATGTTGTCTTTATCTCCATTTTGCAGATGGCCACTCCCTGAAGGTGAATAACCAGCTGCAAAGGTAGTGAGTGGCCATGGAGAAAGAAGACTCCAGGTCTCTATCCCACATTCCCAGATATCCCCCTCTTTAGGCTCTACCTGCACTGGAAAATTCGCTGGAAATGTACAGTCAAAACACGCTGCTTACTGAAGACGGCCGTCATTTTGTGAACTTTTCCATTTTCTCCATATTTTTCCCATAGCCTCCTATTCTAAGTTACTATTTCAGCCCAGAGAAAGTTGAGTCCCATCTTAGTTTGAGGAGTTATGTCTCTGTGACGGTTGCTTCATATTTCTCAGGAGCTTTATTGCTGATTTGGACATCTATATGTTCAGACTCTGTAACAACACTGACTGTCGTCAAGAGTGATTTGAGAGAAGGAACTAATCGGTGGGAATTTTCTGAGGGAAATTGTCATTCTCTTAATAGAAACTCTCATTCTCCAAGTGAATAGTCACTGACTGGCTCACTGGTGAGAAGCCAGGAAACAGCAAAGGTGGATGGGCGGGGGTGGACCTACTATTATGCCATCTGAGACACCTCCCTCCTGCATTTATTATAACCTGAAAGAGCAGAGTGTAACCTTTATATGTCTCTGTAGGTGAGATAACCCCACTCCGCTGCCACAGTCTCCTGTGGCTTACACGCTGTTCTTTACCAGGGGGCCTGAGGTGGGGGAAGCGGGAGGCTGCATTTGCAGTGTTAAAGAATACCTTTCTCTTTCTCTTTTTCTTAAAAATAATCCTACAAAAGCAATGTTCTATTCAGCCTGACATTATGCTAAAAGCTTTTCCTTGGAAGACAATAGCTTGTTCTCAGAAAAAAGATTTACATGGGGTCCCGAGGGTGTAATGAGCTACCATGCGGCACCTGCCTCGGGTGGGATTTGTCACTTGTAAGTGGTTTTAAATTAGAACGGAGTGGAAAAATACACAGTTACAGAATTCCCCTTTTGGCTTCTTTAAAAATTATTTTCGGTCCTCTCTGGCCTGTGTCTCCTTGTGAGGCACCTGATCAGGTATGAAGAACAGAGCTTTCCATTGCAGAGAGCTAGAAGGGACAGCAGTGGGCCAAGTAAAACAGAAACTCAAGTGAAGTGAAAAACTCTCACTCCTCGAAATTCGTGTGTTTGTTTTGTTTTGTTTTGTTACCTCCCAGAGACATGTGGGGCCAACTATTTGTATGGGATCACCAAATTTCAGGGCTTAAAAGTTCATCAAGCCCAGATTTCTCAATTGCTAGTGAGAGATTGGGCTCAGGAACATGAACTTCCCTGTCTAGGTAACCTAGCTAGTTGTGGCAGAGGTGGTTCTAACACTCAGGCCTCTTTCTGTTTTGGATAAGTCTTTTTTTCCCCCTTTTTTGCTGTAAAGTGCTCCTCTGACAAATATTACAGCTAAAAATATTAACTACAAGAACATATTGACATCTGTACATGGAAACCTTTAATAAAAGTAGTTAGACTGAGAGAAACTGAACTGTGCCCCTTTCTGTCCACGCGACCAGGTCTAGAAACCATAATATATATTAGGAATACAGAGTAAATATTATTTAATCTTTGTCATTGATGTGCTTACAATCTAAGGGAATGTGTGTGTGTGAAAGTCATGTGAACAGGTGATTATAATGCAGCATGTTATACCAGAACCATGGGCTAAACAAAGTTCAGGGGAGGCACAGAGGAGAGGATTTATTTGCATGGGGAAATCAAAGGAGGACTTACACCCATGAGGGTAGCCTGTATAAACCCTACATGTTTGGTGTCTTATATTGACATAGCTTTGCTTTCAAAGAAACCTTATCTGGGAATCCAAAAACTATTTGAAGAACAATTGGAATCTTTCTTGAGAATACATGAAAAGGAGAGTATAAAAAACATAGCAAAAACCATCTTAAATATGCTTTTCTTCATGTTTCTCACTGTTGTTGAGCTGCACACATAGTTACTCAAAATAATCTCATCCTCTTTCACCATAAACCCTCAAAACTCTATGACATTTATGCTGACTAAATATCTTCATTCTAGCCCTTTTAACCTGGTCACTCCAATAAAAGGAAAGCAAAGCATCCTTCTTTCTTCTAAGGCTGATTGGAGAGGGTAGGAAAGATTTGTGAAAACTTGTAGTTTAATAGCTTGGCTTATGTCCTGTCATGTAAGTATTTTCCTCTTACAAGGTTTTACATAATACCATTGGGTCCTTGGAGTTGCCATGTGAATTAAGAAAGAAAATATTACTGTGCCCATTTTATGGATGATAAAACTGAGATTCAGTGCAAATGCCATTTGATCTGCATCTTGAAGTCAGATTTCTACAAGTGGAGAAATGAGCAATGTCTTTCCAAGTAGAAAAATAGCATGTGTAGAGGCAAGGAGGCCTGGACATGATGCTGTGAAATCTTAGGGTGCCAGGATTACAGAGTGGTGGATTGACTATGAAGACAGACAATAAGTTGGGAAAGGTAAGTTGGGCTAAATGATAAATGACCTTTTTATTCATGTTAGGAAGTTTCCCTTGAAGGCAAGGATCAGCTAATGGGACACTGTTAAAAGCAGAGGAATGACAAGATCAGATTCGTTTTGGAGGTTCTGTGGCAGTAATGTGGCATTAACTCGGGAGTGAGGAAGATAGTGGAGTCATGGAGGCCAGCACAGAGGAGCTCTTAAGCATTCAGACTCTAGATTCAGACTCACTGGGGTTCAAATCTTGGTTCTGCCATTTATTACCAGTATGACCTTGGAAATGATGCTTAAACACTGTGCCATGGTTTCCCATTTATAAAACTGTGGATAGTAGTACCTTTCTCATGGACCAATCTGAAGATTGTAAAGGGCTTAGAACAGTGCCTGCCACATAGTGAGTGTTCAAGAAATATTAGCAACTGTTTGTCATCTACATGGGTGATGAGGTTCCAAAGGGGGATAGGTCTAGGCCAATGGGAAGGAAGGGTCTAAATTTCAGAGACATGTCTAAGAAAGGAGAGATCCTGGTGATTGAGAGCAGAAATGACAGGCAAGGAGTTAAAATATTTCTACTTTGGGTAGTGGGTAGATAGTTTAATGCCAACAAACAGGTGTACAAAAAATAAGAAAGAGAGTAAGACTGTTGGGGGGGGGATGAGTTTAGTACTTGAAAATGCATATTTTCAGAGGCCTGCAAATTATATGAGAACTCAGGCTAGAGATAATTGTAAAGTTAACATGCAATGAAATAAAATTTATTTCAGGAGAAAATAAAACAAATTTTGTATTATGTGAGCAATTTTTTCGACTGGCAAGCATACCAAAGTTGACTATGTGTGGTTATTGTAGCAGAAACACGTACTATGTTTCATCAGAATCAATCTCAGAACATTCTATCCTGTAAATTTGATCATGCGACATAATGATTTACTTGTTTTAACATAATTAACTGTTTACAAAGTGTTTACATGTGACTAATCGTTCCACACAACAGCCCTGTGAGGGAAGAATAAAAGAGAATTCCGCTTATTATCTCCATTTTGTTATGAGATTGAGGCCCTGAGAAAGTCATATATGAAGAAAGAGCTAGAGCTTGAATTTATACCCAAACTGTCTAAACCCTACGACTGTAACCCCTGCACTCTACCACCTCTTTCAGCTGTGCAATGATGATGAGAAGGAAAATTCTTTTACCTTTAAGATACAATTCCCCTTACATAAGAGTAATTGTTTATACTACAAGTAATACATTCCAGGCTTCTCCAAGGTTTGAGTACCCATGTGGTCATGTTACATTAATAACTCCTAAAATTTTAGTAAGTCTAAATTTCACCACCTTTGCAAGACTCAGCATGTCTTTCCTGCCTGTGTCTTACCTTTTCATCACTCAATACTCTTCATCCGTACTAACCTTCTTTCTATTTCTTGAACACAGCAACCTAACTACTTCCCCTGGACCTCTTCATTTGCTATTTCTTTTGAATCCGATATGTTTCCTCTTTAGGTCTGCATGGTTAATTTCTTCTTGTCATATATTAGTCTAGTTCAGGTCAAGGAAGCCTTCCTGGATCACTATAACTAGTGTTCCCCAACCCAGAATCTATTTATCATATGACTTGGTTATACTTTCTTCATAGCCCCTATGACTGAGCTGCATGAAAGCACAGACCATGCTGTATTTTTTCACCATTGTATCTCTAGGAACTAACACATTTTCTGCATAAAACAGGTGTACAATAAATATTTACTGAACAAATAAATGAAGTCCCTGAGCCTATTATTGCTCCTACCCACAATACAGGGCCTGTAACCTCTCTTGAAAAGTTACCCTTCCCCTGGAAGGTACACTATTTTCCCCTCATTTCTGAAGGATAGCTTTGCTGGGTACAGTATTCTTAGCAGGCAGGTTTTTAAAAAAAAATTTTTTTTTTATTTTTAATATATCATTCTACTTTCTTCTGGGCTGGAGATTCTGCTGTTAGTCTGATAGAGGCTCCCTTATAGGTGACTTGGTGTTTTTCTCTTGCTTCTTTTAAGATTCTGTCTTTGAGCCTTACCAGTTTGACTATAATGTGTCTTGGAGAGGATCTTTTTGGGTTGAATACGTTTGGGGATATTTGAGCCTCCTGGATCTGAAGGTCCATTTCTCTCCCTTTATGTGGGAAGTTTTTTGTTATTATTTCACTGAATAAGTTTTCCATGCCTTTTCTTTTCTCCTCCCTTTCTGGAACATCCATAATTCAAATGGTGGTGTGCTTAAGGTTGTCTGCTATCTCTCTTAGTTTCTCTTCATTTTTAAAAATTCTTTTTTCCTTAAAAACCCATAATGATGCTGTAATAATGCCCCCTGCTTCATTTCTGATTTTGTTAATTTTGATCTTCTCTCTTTTATTCTTGGCCAGTCTACATAAAGGTTTGCAAATTTTGTTGGCCTCTTTAAAGAACAAACTTTTGCTTTTGTTGTTTTTCTCTATTGTTTTTTAATTCCTTATTTGGTTTTGGTTTAGTTTGCTCTTCTTTTTTTATATTCTCAAGGTAGAAGTTTGCATTACTGATTTGAGATTTTTCTTATTTCTAATACAGGTGTTTACAAGTATACATTTTCCTCTAAGCACTGCATAAGTCCTGCATCCTGTGAATTTTGATATATTGTGCATTTATTCATTTTTTTATTTAATGTTTTTCTATACTTCGTTTTTTGTTATTTTAACTTATCAATATATAATATAGTAGATTTTCATGTCCCTTTACCAATTCCTCCTTCCTTCTCCCCCTCCCCCCACCAACATCATATCTGTTCACTTGTCTTTACAAGTTCAAGGAATTGTTGGGATTATTGTGTCTTATTTTTCCCCTCCATTCATTTTTATATTTACTTATTTAGTTTTATTAGCTCCCACAATAAGTGAGAACATGTGGTATTTCTCTTTCTATGCCTGGCTTATTTCACTTACTGTAATTTTCTCTAAGTCCATCCATGTTCCTGCGAATGGTAGTATTTCATTTTTTTAAATAGGAGACTAGTATTCCACCATGTAGATATACCACATTTTCCTTATCCACTCGTCTGATGATGGGCATTTAGGCTGACTTCAACTCTTGGCTATTGTAAATAGTGCTGCAATAAACATGGAAGTACAGGTATCCCTTTATGTGATGATTTCCATTCCTCTGAGTATATACCCAGCAGTGGAATAGCTGGGTCATATGGTAGATCTATTTATAATTGTTTGAGGAACCTCCATACGATTTTCCATAAAGGCTGCACCATTTTGCAGTCCCACCAACAGTGTAGGAGGGTTCTTTTTTCTCAGTATCCTCTCCAGCATTTATCATTCTCAGTCTCTTGAATATTAGCCATCCTAACTGGAGTGAGATGGTATCTCAAAGTGGCTTTGGTTTGCATTTCCCAAATGCTGAGTGATGTTGAGCATTTTTTTCATGGGTCTGTTGGCCATTTGTATATCTTCTGTGGAGAAATGTCTACTCAGCTCCTTTTGCCAGTTTTTAGTTGGGTCACTTCTTTTTGTGCTGTTAATTTGTTTGAATTCCTTGTATATTCTGGTCATTAATCCTTTGTTAGATGTATATTTTGCAAATATTTTCTCCCACTTTGTTGGTAGTCTTTTCCCTCTGTTGATTGTTTCTTTTGCTGTGCAGAAGCTTTTTAGTTTGATATAATCCCATTTGTTTATTTTCCTTTAATTGCCTGTGCTTTTAGGGACAGTCTTAAAGTCTGTACCCAATCCTACTTCCTGGAGTGTTTGCACTGTGTTTTCTTTAAGGAGTTTTATTGTTTCAGGATGTATATTGAATTCTTTAATCCATTTCGAGTTGATTTTGGTATATGGTGAGAAGTATGGGTCTAGTTTCATTCTCCTACATATAAATGTCCAATTTTCCCAGCACCATTTGCTGAAGAGGCAGTCTCTTCCCCAGTGTGTACTCTTGGTGGCTTTGTCAAAGATCAGAAGCTATAGCTGCATGGGTTGATTTCTGGATTCTCTATTCTATTCCATTGGTCCGTGTGTCTGTTTTTATGTCAGTTCCACACTGTTTTGGTTACTATAGCTTTGTAGTATAGTTTAACATCAGGTAGTGTTATGCCTCTGACTTTATTTTATTTTTTTGCTCTGGATTGCTTTGGCCTATTTGTGGTCTTTTTTTTATTCCATATGAATGTTAGGATGTTTTTTCCAGTTCTGAGAAAAATGTCATTGGAATTTTGATGGGGGTTGCATTGAATCTGTAGACGACTTTAGGTAGTATGGACATTTTCACAATGTTAATTTTTCCAATCCAAGAGCATGGGATATCTTTCCATCTTCTTGTGTCTTCTTTAATTTCTGTGAACAGTGATTTGTAGTTCTCATTATACAGATTTTTCACATCCTTGATTAAATTTATTCCTAGTTATTTTATTTTTTTGGTGGCTATTGTAAATGGGTTAGTTTTCTTTATTTCTTTTTCTGTGAGTTCATTGTTGAAATATAAAAATGCTACTGATTTTTGTGTTTTGATTTTGTATCCTGCAACTTTGCTGAAATAATTTATCAACTCTAATTTTTTTTTGTAGTCTTTAGGCTGTTCTATATGTAGGATCATGTCATCTGTAAACAGGGGCAGTTTGTCTTCATCTTTTCTAATCTGGATGCCCTTTATTTCCTTTTCTTCCCTGATGGCTCTGGCTAGTACTTCCAACACTATGTTGAATAGGAGTGGCGAGAGTGAGCATCCTTGTCTTGTTCCTGTTCTCAAGGAAAAGCTTTCATTTTTTCCCTGTTCAGGATGATATTTGCAGTGGGTTTGTGATATACAGCTTTAATTGTGTTGAGATACTTTACTTCTATAGAAAGTCTTTATCATGTATTAATGTTGAATGTTGTCAAATGCTTTTCAGCATCTATAGAGATGATCATATGGTTTTTGTCTTTGATTTTTATTGATATGGTGCTTCTGTTTCAATTTTTTGGAATAGTTTGTAGAGGATCGGTATTAATTCTTCTTTAAAGGTTTAGTAGAATTCTGCTGTGAAGGCATCTCGTCTTAGGCTTTTCTTTGTGGGGAAACTGCTGATAACAGCTCATTCTCTTTGATTGTTATCTGTCTGTTCAGTTTTTCTATGTCTTCTTGGCTTAGTTTTGGTTGTTCATGTGTGCCCAAAAATTTATCCATTTCTTCCAGATTTTCAAATTTGTTGGCATGTATTCATTTATAGTGGTCTCTAATGATTCCTTGTATTTCTGAGGTTTTGGTTGTAATATAACCATTTTCATCTCTAATTGTTGTTTGTGTCTTCTCTCTTCTTTTTTTTTAGTTAGCCTTTTTAATGGTTTGACAATTTTATTTGTCTTTTCAAAAAACCAAATTTTTGTTTCATTGATCTGTTGTATCATTTTTTAGGTTTCTATTTCATTTAGTTCTGCTCTGGTCTTAGTTATTTCTTTCTGTCCACTAACTTTAGGTTTGGATTGTTCTTGTTTTCTAATTCTTAAGGTTAAGTGTTAGGTTGTTTACTTGCCATCTTTCCATTCGTCTGAGGTAAGCATTTAATGGGATAAATTTCCCCCTTAGTACTGCTTTCGCAGTATCCTACAGGTTTTGGTATGATGTGTCATTATTTTCATTAGTTTTAATACATTTTTTGATTTTGTTTAATTTCTTCTTGGATCTATATGTCATTAAGTAGAATGTTGTTTAATTTCCATGTGTTTGTATAGTTTCTAGAGTTTTGTTTGTTATTGATTTCTAATTTTAATCCATTGTGATCTGAAAAAATACATGGAATAATTCCAATTTTTTAAAAATTTGTTGAGACTTGATTTGTGACCTAACATGTGGTCTATCCGGAGAAAGTTCCATGAGCTGATGAGAAGAATGGATATTCTGAGGTTGTTGGATGAAATGCTCTGTAGATATCTGCCAAGTCCAACTGGTCTAAAGTGTTGTTACATCTGTGTTTCTCTGTTGTTTTTATCTAGATGATCTGTCCAATGTTGAGAGTGGGGTGTTTTGATCCTCTACTGTTATTGCATTAGTGTCCATCTCTTTCTTTAGGTATAATAGTGTTTGCTTAATAAATCTCTCTGCTCTGATGTTGGGTGCATATATATTTATGATTGTTATGTCTTCTTGTTGGACAGATCTTTTTATCATTATATAGTGGTCTTTTTTTAATCTTTTTGCATGGTTTTTGGTTTAAAGTCTATTTTATCTGATATAAGAATAGCTACTCCATCTCTTTTCATTTCTATTTGCATGGTATAACTTTTTCTATCCTTTCAGTCTTAGTCTTTGCGTGTCTTTACAGGTGATGCGGGTTTCTTGAAGGCAGCATAATGTCGGGTCCATCTTTTAAATCCAACCAGTTAGTCGGTGTCTTTTGAGTGGGGAATTCAAATATTTTACATTCATAGTTATTATTGAAAGGTATTGATTTATCCCTTGCATTATATTGATTTTTGTTTGGTTGTTTTAAATATCTTTTTTCCTTTCTTTCTGATTTACTGTTTGTCTTTGTGTTTGTTGGTTTCTTAGAATAGTGGATAAACTTTTTTCCCTCTCTTTATTGTTAAAATTTTATTTTACTGGTGAATTTTATTCAATCTTGAGTATTCATGGTAGTGGTGGTTGTTTTCAAGGTACCAGGCCCAGTACTGCCTTGAGAATTTCTTGTAAGGCTGGTCATGGGTAGTGAACTCCCACAGTTTTTGTTTGTTTGGAAAATAAAATATACTATTTGTCATTCATTTCAGAAGGATATCCTTGCTGGATTAAGTATTCTTGGCTGGCAGTTTTTGTCTTTTAATATTTCGAATATTTCAACCCATTCTCTTCTGGCTTTTAGGGTTTCTGATGAAAAGTCTGATCTTAGTCTGATAGGGGTTCCCTTATAGGTGACTTGATGCTTCTCTGTTGCCGCTTTAAGATTTTCTATTTGTCTTTGAATTTTGGCAATTTGACTATAACATGTCTTGGAGAGGACCTTTTTTGGTTGAATATGTTGGGGGATCTTTGAGCCTCCTGTACCTGAAGATCTGTATCTCTCCCTATACCTGGCAAGTTTTCTGCTATTATTTCATTGAATATGTTTTCAATGCCATTTCCTTTTTCCTCCCCTTCTGGAATACCCATGATTTGGATATTGAGTGCTTAAAGTTGTCTGTTATCTCTCTTAGATTATCTTCAAGTTTTAAATTCTTTTTTCTTTATTTTGTCCACCTGTGTTATTTCACACAAGCCATTTTCAAGGTTGAAAATTCTCTCTTCTGCTTGTTCTAGACTACTGGTTAAGCTCTCTGTTGTGTTTTTTTATTTTATTGAGTGAATCTTTCAGCTCCACAAACTCTGCTATGTTCTTTTTCAGGGCATTGGTTTCTTTGTACATTTCCTCTTTCAGGTCCTGTATACTTTTTTTCATTTCATTGTGTTGTCTGAGTGTTCTTATATTTCATTTAGTTTCAATAGAATCGTTGTTCAAAATTTCTTATCAGTCATTTCAAGGCCTTCCTTTTTTATAGGGTCTAGAACTTGAGAGTTATTATATTCCTTTGGTGGTGTTGTACTTTTTGGTTTTTCATATTTCTAGTATCTCTCCAGTGATGTTTAGTCATTGTGGCAGGGGTTATCACAGTGTACCTGTTCCACCTTGGTGTCTCAACCAATATCAAGGAATTTTGTTGATGCTCAGCTGCTTTTTGCTGCCTCAGGGCCTGGGGGTGGGCCACTGTGGCCTCTCTTGGGGGCAGGTACTCACCTGGCAGAGGCCTGTGTCCCACGTGGGGTGTGCTGGGTTTCAGCACCATTGCTTTGGATCCCAGGGTTGTGTGGCTGGTGATATGTTGTGCTTTTATTTTTATCTCAAAATACTTTCTAATTTCCCTGTGATTTTTCTTTTTATTGTTTATTTCAGACAGTGTTATTTACACATTTGTGAATTTATTGAATTTCCTTATGTTATTGTGGTCAGAGAACATATTTTCTATTATTTGCTATGATCTTAGTCTTTATAAATGTATCAAGACTTGTTTTGTTGCAAAAAATCCTGCTGTCAATTAGCTGTTTGAAATTATAAGGTAACTTGTTGTTGACTGTATCGCTATAGAACACTAGATCTTATACTTCATATCCATCTAATATTTTGTATCCATCTCCTCATTTCCCCTACGCCTCCTCTCTCACCTTACCAGTCCTGAGTTTCCAGTATTCTATCCTCTACTTCTGTGAGATCAATTTTTTTAGCTTCCACATATGAGTGAGAATACGTGGTATTTCTCTTTCTGTGCTTGGCTTATTTCACTTAACAATTTAATTCCTTTTTGTGGTTGAGTAGTATTCCATTGTGTATATATACCACATTTTCCTTACCCGATCATCCACTGATACACATTTAGCTTAGTTCTAAATCTTGGCTATTGTGAGCAGAGCTGTGATACATGACAATTCAGGTATCTCTTCCAAAAGATCATTTCCTTTCCTTTGGATTTATACCCAGTAGTGGGATTGCTGGATTGTATGGTAATTCTATCTATAGTTGTGTGAGAAATTTCCATACTGTTTTCCATAATGGCTGTACTAATTTACATTCTCACCAACAATATCCATCTTTTAGATGATAGCAATTATAACTGGGCTGAGAGGATATGTCATTGTGGTTTTGATTTACATTTCCCTGATGATTAGTGATGTTGAGTATTTTTTCATATACCTGTTAGCCTCTTGTATGTTCTCTTTTGAGAAATATCTATTCAGCTTCTTTGCCCATTTTTTAATTGGATTATTTGTTTTTTACTATTGAGTTGTTTAAGTTCCTTGTATATTCTGGATATTAATCCCTTGTTACATGCAGAGTTTGCAAATATTTTCTCCCATTCTGCAAGTTGCCTTTTTACTCTGTTGATTGTTTCCTTTGCTGTGTAGAAGCTTTTTAGATTGATATAATCCCATTTTTGCTTTTGTTGCCTGTGCTTTTGAGGTCTTATTCACAAAATCTTTGCCTGGTCCTATGTCCTGAAGTGTTTCCCCTATGTTTTCTTCTAAAAGTTTCATAGTTTCAGGTCTGACATATAAGTCTTTAATCCATTTTGAGTAGATTTTAATATATGGTGAGAGACAGGGATCTAGTCTCATTCTTCTGCATATGGATCTCTAGTTTTCCCAGCAACTTTTATTGAAGAGACTTTCTTTTCCCCAGTATATGTTATCAGCTCCTTTGTTGAAAATCAGCTGGCTGTAGGTACATGGATTTATTTTTTGATTCTCTTTTCTGTTCCATTGGTTATGCGTCTGTTTTTGTGTCAGTGCCATGCTGTTTTTATTACTATAGCTTTATAGTACAATTTGAAGTTAGAGAATGTGATGCCTTCCTCTTTGTTCTTTTTGCAGATTACTTTGGCTATTTGGGGTATTTTGCTGTTCTGTATGAATTTTTAAATTGTTTTTTCTATTTTTGTGAAGCATGTCATTAGTATTTTGATGGGAATTACAATTAATCAGCAGATCGCTTTGGGTAGTATGGTCATATTGACAAAATTGATTCTTTCAATTCATACACATGGGATCTCTTTTCATTTTTTTTGTGTCTTGTTTAATTTCTTTAATCAGTGTTTTATAGTTTTCCTTGTAGTGATCTTTCATCTCTTTGGTTAAATTTATGCCTAGGAATTTTTTTTTTTTTTGATATTATAAACAGATTGCTTTCTTGGTTTCTTTTTTGGCTAGATCATTGTAGGTGTATAGGAATGCTTCTGATTTTTGTATGTTGATTTTATATCCTACCACTTTATTGAATTGTTTATCAGGTCTAGAAGTTTTTTGGTAGAGTCCTTAGGCTTCCCTTTATATGAAATCATGATATCTGCAGACAGGGACAATTTAACTTCTTCCTTTCCAGTTTGTATGTCCTTTATTTCTTTCTCTTTCCTAATTGTTTTGGTTAGGACTTCTATTACTATATTGAATAAAAGTGGTGAGAGTGGGCATCCTTGTCTTGTTTCAGTTTTTAAAAGAAAAAAAAAAAGCTTTTCCCCATTCAGTATTATGTTTGCTGGGGTTTTGTCATAGATAACATTTACTGTATTAAGATACTTTTCATTTATACCTAATTTGTTGAGAGTTTTTATCATTAAGTGATGTTGAATTTTATAAAATGCTTTTTCTGCATCTATTGAGATTATCATATTTTTTTCTTTTATTCTGTTGATGTGATATGTTACATTTATTGATTTACATATATTGAATCATCCTTGCATTCCTGGGATAAATCCCACTTGATCATGTTGTATAATCTTTTTGATGTGCATGAGATTCAGTTTGCTAGTATTTTATTGAAGATTTTTACATCTGTGTTCATCAGGGATATTGGCCTTTAGTTTTCTTTTTTTGTTGTGTCCTTGCCTGATAACAATATCAGGATAATGCTGCCCTCACAGTATAAGTTTGGAAGAATTCTGTCTACTTTGATCTTTGGAAATAGTTTACCAAGAAGTATTGGTATTAGTTATTCTTTAAATGTTTGGTAGCAATCAGCAGTAAAGCTGTCTGCTCCTGGGCTTTTCTTTGTTTGGAAACTTTTAAGTACTGATTCAATCTTGTTATTAGTTATTAATTTATTTAAGTTTTCTATTTCTTCTTGTTTCAGTCTTGGTAGGTCATATATGTCCAGGAATTTTTCCATTTCCTCTAGGTTTTCATTTTTATTAGCATACAGTTGTTGATAATAGTTTTTCACAAACTTTTGTATTTCACTGGTATGTGTTGTAGTGTGCCATTTGCATTTGTAATTTTATTCATTTGAGTCTTTTTTTTTCTTGGTTAGTCCATCTAATGGTTTGTCAATTTTGTTTATCTTTTCAAAGAATCAACTTTTCCTTTGATTGATCTTTTGTATTTCATTTTTAGTCTCTATTTCATTTAATTCTTCTCTGATTTTTATTATTTTTGTTTTCTACTTATTTGGAGTTTAGTTTGTTCTTGCTTTTCTAGTTTCTTGAGGTGCACTGTTTATTTGAAATATTTTCTATTTTTTAATGTAGGTGTTTATTGCTATAAACACTCCTCTTAATGCTGCCTTGGCTGTGTCCCATAAATTTTGATATTTATTGTTTCTGTTTTCATTATTTTCAAGAAATTTTTCAATTTCCTTCTTAATCTCTTCTTTGACCCATTGGTCATTCAAGAGTATATTGTTTAATATCCATGTATTTATGTAGTTTCACAAGTTCCACTTGTTATTGATTTCCCGTTTTATTCCATTATGGTCAGAAAAAATACTTGATATGATTTAGATTTTTTGAACTTGTTGAGACTTATTTTGAGGCCCAACATATGGTCAATGTTACATATGATGATGAAAAGAATGTGTATTCTGCAGCTATTGGATGAAATGATCTGTTTATGTCTGTTAGTTTCATCTCATCTATGGTGCCATTTAAATCTCATGTTTCCTTGTTAAATTTTTGTCTTGATCTGTCCAATGCTTAGAATGGAATGTTAAAGTTCCGAGGTGTTGTTGTGTTGGTGTCTATCTCTCCTTTTAGATCTGATAATATACGCTTTATATATCTGAGTAATCTGGTATTGGATGCATTTATATTTATAATTTTATATCCTTTTGCCGTACTGATCCCTTCATCATTATATACTCTGTCTCTTTGTATGGATTTTGATTTAAAGTCTGCTTTTTAAAAATTTGTCTGTGTTTTATTTTCATAATTTTGAATGGTGACCCTCCCCCAAACCTCTTTATGACATTTTCTATTTTTGTCAGTCCTTCTGTTTATCAAATTTATGAGGTTATCAGTAGATGGCTAGTTCTTTAAGGACAGAATCAATATATCTTTCATTATTTTCCCTGAATCCCCTCACCAGGCATTCAGCATAGTTCTACATTTATAGTTGACAAAGTTTTTTTCTTTCTTTTTAAAATTGAACCATAATTGATTATACATATTTTAGGGGTTAAATGTTGATATATGTTGACCAAATCAATATTATTAGCATATACATTATTAAAAGTCATACTTATTCTTTATGCCCCTTATCTAGTCTCTCTACATCCCCTTCTCCCTATCCCCTCCCTCCCCTTCCCACCTCTGATAACTAGATTTCTTCTCTCCTTCTGAAAGAGTAATGGTTACTCTGTTGATTTCTTGCCTAGATGATCTGTTCAGTGCTGAGAGAGGTGTATTCGGGTCCCCCACTATTACTGTAGAATAGATACTTCTTCTATTGCTCTGGAATAGGCTGTGTGGAGAGAGACATCCTCTTCTTTTCTTCAGTCTCTGATGGCTACTCTTTTTGTGTCAATGCACTCAAGTGGCTGGTGGGCCATCTGCATGGTGGTTGTGGCATCCAGCCACTTTTGCAGCAGCCATGGCTATTGTGGTGGCTGTGGTGGCCACCTAAATGGAAGTGGTGTTTTGGGAATGTTCCTTGTCTGGTTGTGGGAGGAGGGGTCATCCCTGGCTCCATACCTCAGGACCCTGGGCATGCCCCATGGCAGTAGCAGCATATGGGAGGAGTTGTTGGTCCCTGGTTCCATCTGTTTTTACATTCTAAGATGTTCTCATGGAGCAGTTGGGTGAAGGGGGAGAGAGGAATGGGGAAGGAAATAGGGTGAGAGAAGGAGGAAGGAGGGGGGTATGGTTGAGGCCTATGGCACCCCCTCATTCCTACAAGAGAGATCAGGGGCTTCTAGTGGTGGCTTGGTCATTGCTGGGCTGAATACAGATGTCAGGGGTTGTGGCCAAAGCCTTTGCCAGGGGTGTTTCTTGTGGTGGCTCAGTGGTTGTTGGTAGGCTTGGTGTGGGTGTCAGGGGGATATGGCCAAGGCTCAAGGTCCCCCACTGCCCATGCTCCAGAGCCCAGGGCACTTCCTGTGGCAGCTTAGTGGTTGTTGCTGGGCTGGGTGCAGGTGTCAGGGGGGCATGACTGAGGCCCGAGGCCCCCCACCATCTTGGTTTGGGGGTCCTGGGCACTTCCTCTGGTGGCCCAGTGGTCATTGCTCGGCTGGCGTGGGTGCTGGAGGGCATGGCTGAGGCACCCAGCCTTCCCACCTCCCTAGCTTGGGTGTCCATGGGGCTTCCAGTCCTTCTAGGTTTTATAGGTGTTCTTTGGTGCAGTGAGACCTTTACTAGTTAGTATCAAACTTTGTCTCTGGTCTGTGGGTATTTTGTTTTTTCCTTCAGTTCTGTGTTAGATTATTCACTGTTTCCACTACTTAAACTCTGTACTGGAATTAATTTGTTGTCCTTTGCTTACTTCTAAAATGGGGCAAATTCATGTGGGGATTAGCACTTGCACCCTGCAGTTGAACTAAATTGCTACTTTGCTGCTGATTCCTTGGGGAAGGCTTTTTGTGTAGCTCAGGTTTTAATGGTTGACTTTGTAGGTACTTCCATGTCTCATGAGGTCTGGTACACCTGGGTTGTGTGAAAACTCCGGTCTGGGCCTGAGTCTTTTCAGCAAACTGCTCCCCCTGCATTCTATATTCCTGACCAGTCTACATAGAGTGGTCCTTCCCTAATTGGAGGGCAGATCAGCTGTCTATGCTGTGCCCCAATGTTCCCCTGGTGGGCCTGTGTCCCCCACCAGCCACACTCCAAACACTTCCCATGGGGTGGGCTGTGCACCAGTCCCTTGCAATGACTCACTGGCCTCTGAGTGGCTCCTTTTTTCAATTGTTGTTACTCCCTGCTCCTATGGGTCCCCTGCAACTTCATAGGAAGGCTTTTGCCAGCTCTTATTTGAGCACTCACCATGGCTGGCTTTCAAGCAGTCGACCTCCCTTCCTCCCCCTGGGAGGTTTGTGGCAGCAGTGGCACAGCTTTGCTGGACGGGTGTTTGCTGCATTTGCTCACAGGCTGGAGATGTTCACATGCATCCTGTGGGTCAGTCATCTTGGGAGCTGGCTCACTGGGGATTGTGCTGCTGGATTGATTTTCAGGCGAAGGGTGTGGATATGTGGCATGTCAAAGTCTCTGAGACTGGTTCATCAATGGCAGGGTCACTGTGTTGCTTATCTGACCATTGGTGGGCCCACCAGAGGCACATCAGCCAGGCTGTTTCTCACTTGGATGCATGTGCTCGTGATGGCTCAAAGACTCAGGTGTGAGTCTTTCAGGGGTGTGACAGCTAGGCTCTTTCTCTGAGTTGGGGGCATGGGTGAAAAGCTTGGCTAGCTAGGTGCAGGTCTGATGGTGGCCCATCCACTGTGCCATTTCTTGGGGCCTGGTATGAGGTCAGGCTTCCCTCAGAGTTTCAGGAGTGGTTCTGCCAAAGGCAAGGTTGCTTAGCTCCTCTTGGGTGGTGGGTGAAGCCGGTAGGTGGGGTTGCAAAGAGGTGGCCTGGCCAGCTGCCTCTCAGGAGGTAGGCAAGGCCACTAAGCAGGTCTGCAGAAAGGGGGCCTTGCTAGCTTTTTCTTTGGTGGTGGGCGAGGCCTCAAGGCAGGGCTGCTGAGAAGGAGACTATCTAGCTGCTTCTCAGGTAGTGGGTGAGTTTGGGAAGCAGGCCTGCTGAGAGGGGGCCCAGCCAGCTGCCTCTGAGGTGGTGGGCAAGGCTGCTAGGCGAGACTGTTGAGGATGAAAGCACCTGGTTGCTTCTTTGGGAGGGCCTGGATGTGCTTTATTTCTACAAGCCTGAGTGCATACTTATTAGGGTGGAGACCTGTGAGTTATTTTTCCAGTTTGGCAGCCCAGGAGAATAGAACTCAGTCTGCTGGTAGGGGTGGGGGTTTAAAGAGAGGAAGAGGGATGGTTTACACTGGTTTCAGTGATGGGGAAGTAGTGGTTGAGGCCTTGTACCTCTCTTTCCCCTCTATGCTGCATCCTGGGCTTTTGTGCTCCACAGGGATCTCACCAGTCTCCTGCTGCACTCCTGTGCTCTCCCACAGATGCTCCCATCAATACTTACTTTCTGTTAGTTGTTCTGGTCCTTTTCTATGGGAGAAATATGCTCTGGGAATCTCAAGTTAGCCATCTTGCCCCACCTTCAGATATCCAGTTTTCCTAACACCATTTATTGAAGAGATTGTCCTTTCTACATTGTGTTTTCTTGGCTTCTGTGTCAAAGATCAATTGACCATAAATGCATGAATTTATTGCTGGGCTCTCTATTGTGTCCTATTGGTCTACAAGTCTGATTTTATGCCAGTACCATGCTGTTTTACTGTAGCTTTGTAGTATATTTTGAAATCAGGCAGTGTGATGCTTCTAGCTTTGTTCATTTTTTTTCAAGATTGCTTTAGTTATTTGGGATCTTTTTTGGTTCAATATGATTTTAGGATTTTTTTTTCCATTTCTGTGAAAAGTGTCATTGGAATTTTGATGGTGATTGCATTGAATTAGTAGGTTGCTTTGGATAATATGGACATTTTAATAATATTTTAATTCATAAACATGGAATATCTTTCCATTTCTTTGTGTCTTCTTCAGTTTATTTAAGCTATGTTTTATAGGTTTCAGTGTACAGATCTTATACCTCCTTGGTTAAATTTATTCTGAAGTATTTATTTTTTATGATGCCATTGTAAATGGGATAGATTTTTTAAAATTTCTTTTTGGAATAGTTTGTTGTTAGTGTATAGAGACACTACTGAACTTGTATGTTAATTTTGTATTCTGCAACTTTGGCAAATTTATTAGTTCTTGTGTGGACTCTTTAGCATTTTCTGTATATAAATACAGAATTTGGATAACTTTTATTTCTTTTTCTTGCCTTATTGTTCTGGCTATGACTTCCAGTACTATATTGAGTACAAGTGGTGAGAGTGGGCATCCTTGTCATGTTCCGGATCTTAGAGGCAAAGCTTTCATCTTAGACTGTGATGTTAGCTGTGGGCTTGTCATATATGGCCTTTATTATGTTGAGGTACATTCCTTGTATATCTAATCTGTTGAGAGTTTTTATTGTAAAAGGATGTTAAATTTTGTCAAATGCTTTTTATGCATCTACTGTAATGAACATATAATTTTTATCCTTTATTCTGTTAATGTCCTGGATCACATTTATTGATTTCAGGTATCACATTTATTGTTAATGTGGCGTATCACATTTACTGTAGCACATTTGCATATGTTGAACTGTCTTTGCAGCCTATGGATAAATCCCACTTGATTAATGGTATAAGATCCTTTTAATGTGCTGTTGAATTCTGTTTGCTAATATCTCGTTGAGGATTTTTGCATCAATGTTCATCAGTGATATTGGTCTGTAATTTTCTTTCCTTGTCATGTTCTGGTTTGGCTATCATATCATGGCAGTGCTATCCTTATAAAATGAGTTTTGAATTGTTCCCTCTTATTGTCTGAGAGAGTTTGAGAAGATCTGGAGTTAATTCTTTAAATTTTTGGTAGAATTCACCAGTGAACTCATTAGGTCCTGAGCTTATCTTTGTTGGGAGTTTTTAAATTACTTCAATCTCCTTACTTGTTATTGGCCACATTCTTCCAAATAAAGTTGTAGAAACAGAGTCATTCGGTCAGACAGGCTTTTGTAAACAGGAGCCTCTTGAGGCCATAGCTGGGAGCTCACTTCACTGATTCCAGTTGCAAGAGAGATTCAGGAACACAGGTTACAAGCTGAGTCATTGGGCAAATTAACTGCCTGAAATGTGATAATTAAAATGTATGTCCATATCCACCTTGGTAATGATCAAGTGTTCGACTTCTCCCCTCAAGCTGGTATGTGCAGTGTTGCCTTTCCCCAGCAGCAGATGATCACATTAACAGGTTGCATGCCACTGCCCAGAGGGAATTGGTGTTGCCCCAATGTCCTATGTGTACCTTCTCTGCAGCAGATTTTCTGTGGCTCATTGAGCCTCAAGTCCAGATAGCAGCTGTGGATTTTGACATCCCAGAATTTTATAGGGCAAGGGCATCCTCAACATGTAGTAATGCACATCCCATTGGAAAGTGGCTATTCATGAAACTGACAGAGGAAAGCCCTAATTAGAAAGACCAGCAAGTACCCAGGATGCTTCGACAGAACTGTCACTGTCTCCCCTCAGGCAGGATCATTGGACTGAAGCACAGAGCAAAAAACATTTTGTTCAATGTTCAACAAAAATAACTCCCATCATTAGCAATATGACAAGTGAAAGGAGGACCTGCGTGTCAAAAGACAAGGATTTATGCATGGTTGGAAATGATGAGTGATCCTGAAAACTTTCAGCTTCTAGAAGATGCTATTGGAAACTCATAAAGTGGGTATGTGGTTTCTAGTTTTCAGCAGACTGAATCTAATTCATGGTTTTGGAATATTTCAGGATGGGAAAAGGGTGAGGGACATCTAAATTTGAATCATGGTTCACCTCAATATTTTTCAGGGCTTTTTCATTTCTTTGAGGTTCAGTTTCTTAGTCTTTAAAATGGAGAGTTGTAAGAGACTATCTTCTTTGTTTAGGTATGTAATCCTTGTTTATTAAGATTCTGAACTCTTTGGAAGAAAGGAAGAATTCCTACATACAAAATTGCACTCTAAGTACACTTGCGTAAACAGCATTTATTCCTTATGATTGAAAAAAAATGTCACCAGCTGGCATGGCAACTTATTAAGTTGTTATGAAAAGCAAGAATCCTTATCTTAATTTCTTTTCAATCAATAACAATTCCTAATTCACAAGGAAGAGAAAAGCAGAATAGAAACTGTCCTCCTTTGAAGGAAGCTGTGATGTAATGATTTGGTGGGCAACTTACGTAGTTTAATTAAGCACTCTGATTAAATCAATATGTATCCAACAGTTCAGCCCTGCAATCAGCCTAATCTCGTTAAATGTTGTTCAGGCCCCAATAATTGATTAATAATATATTATCATTTATGAATTATTGACTTCAAGTTATTATAATTGTGCCTGTTTTGTTCATAGCACCTGCTGCCACATGTTAATTATGAAATGCTCAAGCGTTTTTCTTGCAATAATTTTAGAGATAAAGCTAATGGAGTTTTTTAATGGAATAAGATTATCTTTAGTTCAGAGCCAGTCAGAATGAGCTGGACTTTCTTAATCGTGTATTGTTCATTAAGAGGGTGCAGGCATTGAGCTTTCTTATAGCTGAGGCTCAGAGAATTAGAAGACAGGGTTGGAGGGCACCATATACAAGTTAGATGGTGAGCCCTGCTAAATGAGGTGGGTGATGATTTAGAAGTTCCCAATCCCCTACTGTCAGTGGATTCTGCTTATTGAGTCTAACAAGCAAGACCATACCTTAACCTTTAGGGAGTGGGGTCTTACCTGAAACAGGTGGGTGCTTTTATTGTCAGTTGTTTTGGGGAAGGGGTAGGTCCTCAGAGAGGAAAATAGAATTGGTAATGTGAAAGATAATCCTTAGGCCTTGGAAGAGCAAAAACTCTTTGGAACTCTTAACATCAAGGAAACGTGTTAGTCTATTACCAGCTGATGCTGGGAACAAGCTCTTTCATCTGAGATCACAACAAAAAGTTATTCCAAGAAAAGTCACCTATTACATGCCACTAACTGAGTCAGGCACTGAATATACAGACATTGTTTCTGCCCTCCTGATGTCCCCAACTTTGAGATTTGGATAAGCCCAAGGGTATTTGGGGATTCTAGCAGAAGGACTGGACTTCTTTTGGGTAGAGAAGGGATGGGTTGGAGCTCTTCAGGAAAATACCGTATTGAGGGGCATTTGGCCGAAGAAGTGGAGTTACCCTACCTAAACCAGGTTAGAGTCTCTGCATGTTATTTTCCTCATGCACTTCCATTTATTTGTTTTTCTTTAAATAACTTTTTGTTGTGTATATTTAAGGTGTACAACATGATGTTATGGGATACATATAATAAAAATTTGCTATAGTGAAAAGCAAAGTAATATTATCACCTCACACAGTTATGCATTTTTTTTGTGTGGTAAGAGCAGCTAAAATCTACTCATTTAGCATGAATCCCATATACAGTACAACTGCATTACCTGTAGTCCTCATGTTGTACATTAGATCTCTAGACTTGCTGTTTTTCTGGTTAGTAAAATCCTACTTCAGAGTCCCAGTCTGGTCTCAGCAGTGCCAGAGGAGTCAAGAGAGGAGCTGGGAATGAGTCCACATAAAAGGATGGGTTGGTGTCGCCAAGGTCAGCCTGGTTATGGCAGCATAATGAATCTTGTTTGATGCCAAGGGGAGGGTGAAATATAGGGAGCAGGACCCAACTGGAGAAGTCCCATGGCTCCTTCTTACACAATGAGTCTTTTTTCACAGATGTTCTTGAAGGGCCTCGACTTGATTTTCTTGAAGACACCCTGGGAGTCACTGTAATCACCACCTCTGGTTCTTAGCACTGTAGGAGCCCTTCACTCAAGCTCCCACTCAGAACAGCAGCTGGCTCTTCTGAGAGATTGCTTCCCCAGTGGAAAGTCTTTGATCCCGAGCACCCTGCCCAGAAACTAGCAGAATAAGTGAGATCTAATCTTCAGGCTCCATCTTTCCTTTTTGTAATCTCATTAAAAGCCAAGTTTTCAAGTGCATGTTTCTAGGAAAGAAAGCATTTTGATAGAATTGGAAAACATGGGTTTGTCAGTAGACTTGGGTTGGAATACTGGATTTTCTGTGGTGAGGATTAATGAGTAAGGTATATTTTCCTAACACAGTGCATAAGAAATGGTGCTTCAGCTCCTATGGCCAAAAGCCTGGCATCATTCACTGTTGCCATATTTATTCATAACATTTATAAACATGCAATTTGGCACCTCCCACCTCTCATCTGTTTTCTGCTTCTCCTTGCTCTTTATTCTTTCCAAGGAGATTTGCATGAAATCAGGCTCTCAGTACTTTTCTTAAAGGAAGTGTCTGCAAAACACTTTAAATCAACCTAGTTTCTAGCTCATCTGTTTCCATAGCAACCAATCATGATGTCACAAACAGAGGGTGATGACTTGAGGTGAGAATTAGGTGGCAAGAGAGCAGATGGGCTTTTAGAAAAAAGGAAAAGGAAAACAATATTCTCTCTACACAGAGATTTCCTTGGCAATAAAGAACAAGGGAGAGATAAATAAAGAAGCACTGGGAGCGAATTGTTTCCAAACAGCTCCAGAGAAATTAGGGATGGAAATTAGCAACGCTTCTGAGTAGTGTTTGTTTCCTTTTAGGCATTATAAATGATGAATCTGCACAGCTCTCTTGGGGTGTTGAATAACATGCCTGATGAGGAAATTAAAACTTCTAGAGGTTAAGGAACTTGCCAGGGGCTGTGAAGCAAGTCAGGACTAGCTTTGATAGGAGGATTGAGTTGGTATTAATAATGAAATAGAGCAGGGATTGGCAAACTTTTTCTGTTCAGGGCAAAATAGTGAATATTTTAGGCTTTATGGGCCAGATGGTCTCTTTCTCAGCTACTCAGCTCTGACTCCGTCACACAAAAGCAGCCATAGACAATAAATAAATGAATAGATGTAGTTGTGTTCCAATAAAGCTTTATTTTAAACAGTGGGAGGTGGGCTAGATTTTAAAATAGGGGCTCAAAGAATATAAGTTTAATATTTAAATGGAAAGGTCTTTGATGGTAGCACTGACACCAGAATTACTCCTGCGACTTGCTGGTTCATGTTATTTGATGTTATGAGTGCAAACAATAGATGGGTATTGAGGTCCCAGCTTCTTTATTTATTCAACAAACATTTATTGTGGATCTGCTTCATGAAATATTCTGTACTGAGCATTGGGAATATAGCAGTGCACAAATTCCTGTCATCAAAAGTTTTATATTCTAATTAGCTGTGTTAGTTATGGCAAACCATTTAACCGAAGCCTGCCTCTGTTTTCTCTTTTGGAAATCTATTTTTTTTTAATTGTGAGTCATATTGTATGTACAGAGCAAGCTGTAATATGTATATGAATAGCATAAAACATAGTAAAATAAATACCTATTTGCCCACTACCCCTGTTAAAAACAATAGAACATTGCCAGTACCTAAGAAGTCCTGTGTGTGTCTCTCTCAGATCTCATTACCCTTCTCTTACCCTTAGAATATTGTATTTCCTTGCTTTTCTTTATGATTTAACCACATATAAATGTTTTATTAAAATATATATAGTTTAATTTTGCCTCTTTGATTTTTTAATTATTTGAACCATACTATAGTACTCTCCTTTGACATGCATCTTTCAATTTATTTTGGCCATTCATCCTCGAAGATGTGTGTAAGATTGATAACACCTAGGGCCCAAAGACTATTAGGGCCAGACCTGTAATCAAACAGTGTTAGATTTATTAATTTGCTGCAGCAGGAGAGAATGGAGAATCATTGGGAGTTATGAGAGGTTGTTTATAGGGTTTGGAAGCTGGAGTTGGTCATAGATTATCTCAGCAAGGATTGGTCAGAATTTGTAAACCAGGGAGTTGTTGGAATAATCAGTGGTCTTTTCTTTAGAACATGAGTCCATGTGGCGATTGTTAGATCAGTTCGTTTGTGGTTTCATCTTCGAATATAGGGATCTGTATAAAGTAGTATTAAAAGAGTTTGAGCTTACATGGTCTGTGATGTACATCGTGGCTCACCTGGCCACAGTTTATCTTTCCTGTGAGGCTGACTGCATTTTACGAGTAGTTAAATTATCAGTTCCCCCCTTACACAGTTGCTGCCAGAAGGGGAACTAAAACAAATGAACAAACAAACAAATTTTATCACTATAGTTTATTTTCATTGCTGTATAATATTCCATTGTGTGAAAATACTCACATTTGCGTATCCATTCTACTGTTGATAATATTTGGAAAGTTTCTGAATATTTGCTCTTACAAGAGATGCAACTATGATGTGATTAAAAGTTTCTCTAGGTCAGGTATACACCGTGAAGGGAATCATAACAACTAGGGGTATGCAGATATTTAACTTTACTAGGAAATACTGAAGCAGTGTCTGAAGTGGTTATACAAAGTTATCTTCCTGCCAGTTGTGGATGTGAGTTGCTCCACATCCTGGCCAACATTCTGACTTGTCAAACTTTCTAAGTTTTGCTGGTCTGATGAGTATTGATGTTATCTTAAGGTAGTTTTAATTGGCATTTCTTTGATTATAAACAGGGTTGAACATCTTTTCAAAAGTTCCTTTAGCTCTTTGGATTTCCTCCTTCGTGAAGTGTCTCTGCACCCACCCCCACCCCATTTTCTATTGATTTATCTTTCTCCCACATTATATATGGAATCATTTCCCCCTCTCCCCCTGCTTATGTGCAATATCAGCTCTGATGTAAATCACATTTTTATAAGCATGTGGTTCTGTTTCTGGTATCTTAATTCTGATGAACTTTTCTTTTGTTCATCTCTGCACCCATATCAGACTAGTTTAAATTTTTATCATTTTAAATAAATTTTGATATCTGATGGGGAAGCCTTGCGCTTTTGTCTTGCTGCTTCAGGAGTATTTTAACTATTCTTGGTCATTTTCAGTTCTAAATAAATCTTAGTATCAGCTTGTCAAGTTTCAGAGCAAAAATATAAAACATCTGTTGGGATTTTTATTGGGACTTTATTAAAATTATGTATTTATCAGGGAAAAATAACATTTCTATGATACCGAATGCTCCTATCCAATAAGCTTCCGAGGACTTGTTGTATTTTTCCATTTAGGTAAGGTTCTTTAATAGTTTTCATAAAGTTTTATGTTTTTTTTTTTTTTCTGTATAAGAAGCTTGCTTAAGTATAATGTTATTCTTTAAGAAGTACTGTAAAAAGATTTTCTACTGGTATAGAGAAATGAGGTTGATGTTTTCATTCAATTTTTTAGTTAGAAACTTGAGTACTTTTAAATTCACATAATTTTTTGGCATATTATTTAGGGCTTTCGATGTGGATAATCATATCTGCAAATGACAGTTTTTTTCCCCTTTGCTTCTAAGTTTATATTTTTCATCTATTTTCTCTTGTTTTTAATGCATTTAGAACAATGATTAGTAGAAATGGTAATAGTGGATATCTTTGTATTGGACCTGATCTTAAAAGAAATGCTTTCAACATTTCACCATTAAGTATGACATTTTCAGAAATGCTCTGTGTGTGTGTGTGTGTGTGTGTGTGTGTTTATTTATGAGGTTAAGGAAGTGCCTTTCTATTACCCATTTGCTAAAAGATTTTTAACATAAATGCATACTGAATTTTATTAGATGCTTCTTCTCACATTTATTATGATTATTTTTCCTTTAATCTGTTATCGAGATAAATCACATTAATTGATTTTCTAATATTAAACCAAACTCGCAGTCCTGGAATAAACCTTTTTGTTATAATAGATTATCCTTTTAATACATTGCTTGGTTAAATATGCTCTTTGTTTGGATTTGCATATAAATTCATGGTTGTTAGAAGCTTGTAATTTTCCTTTCTTTTGCTGTCTTTGTCTGCTTTTGGTATCAAGGTTGTGCTTGTACCTTAAAATGTGATGAGGGAATATTCCTTTTTCTTTTTTTCCCCCCTATTCTCTGGAAAAGTTTGCATAACACTAGAATGATTTCTTCCTTATATGTTTGGGAGAATTTGCCTCTATAATTCTCTGGATCTAGTGTTTTCTTGTGAGAAATTTTTAACCTCTTGATTAAATAATGTTTTCTGGTTTCTCTATTTATTTTTAAAACAAATATGATAAGCTGTCTTTTTTTTCCTGTAATGTTTTTATTCAATCTTATTTTTAAAATTGCCATAATAACCCTGATATATATCATTTTATTATTCTGTTTAAGTTCTTCAGCTTGTGTAATTATGTCTTTATTTTCATTCTTAACATTGTTTATTCATACCATATTCTTTTCTGACATAAACATTTAAGGCAACCTATTTCCCTTTAATTATCACGTTAGCTCTATACCACTGACATTTCTACATATTTTTATGCTCTGTCAGTACTAAATTTTCCTAATATCAATTGTTTATTTTTTCAACCCATGAATTCTTAAATATTTAAAAAAATTTTTTTCGAATATGTCAAGTGTTTCTAGTTGTCAATTTGATGTTGATTGTAAATTAATTTTCTTATGAGCAGCGAATGTTATCTGCCTGTTACCCATCCTTTGATAATTGTTGAAGCTATCTTTAAAGCCTGGTGTATGATTATTTTTTGTAAATATCTCATGTTCACGAAAGGAATGTGTATTCATCAACTGTTTGATGCATTGTTCTTTTTTTTATTTTACTTTATCAATATACAATGTAGTTGATTTTCATGTCCCTTTACCAATTCCTCCTTTTGCCCCTCCCTCTCCCTCCTTCCCCCTGTCAACATTATATTTGTTTATTTGTCTTAACAAGTTCAAGGAATTGGTGTGATTGCTGTTTCTTCTTCCCCCCACACATTCACTTGTTTGTATATTTATTTATTTATTTATTTATTTATAGCTCCCATACATAAGTGAGAACAGGTGGTATTTCTCTTTCTGTGCCTGACTTGTTTCACTTAATATAATGTCCTCTGAGTCCATCCATATTGCTGTGAATGGTAGTATTTCATTTGTTTTTTTTTTTACAGCAGAGTAATATTCCATTGTGTAGATATACCAGTTTCCTCATCCACTCATCTGATGATAGACATTTGGGTTGGTTTTAACTCTTGGCTATTGTAAATAGTGCTGCAATAAACATGGGAGTACAGGTAACCCTATGACATGATGATTTCCATTCCTCTGGGTATATTCCCAGCAGTGGAATAACTGGGTCATATGGTAGATTTATCTGTAATTGCTTGTGGAAATTCCATACCATTTTCCATAAAGTCTTCACCATTTTGCAGCCCCACCAGCAGTGTAGGAGAGTTCCTTTTTCTCTTCAACCTTGCCAGCATATATCATTCTCAGTCTTTTGGATATTAGCCATCGTAACTGGAGTGAGATGGTATCTCAAATCGGTTTTTATTTGCATTTCCCAAATGCTGAGTGATGTTGAGCATTTTTTCATGTGTCTGTTGACCACTTGTACATCTTCCTTGTGACAAATGCTTATTAAGCTCCTTTGTCCACTTTTTAATTGGGTTACTTGTTTTTTTACTGTTAAGTTGTTTGAATTCCTTGTACATTCTGGATATTAATCCTTTGTCAGATGTATATTTTGCAAATATTTTCTCCCACTCGGTTGTTTTTTCATTCTGTTAATTGTTTCTTTTGCTGTGCAGAAGCTTTTTAGTTTGATATAAACCCATTTGTTTATTTTTCCTTTAGTTGCCTGTGCTTTTGGGGTCATATTCATGAAGTCTGTACTCAATTGTACTTCCTGGAGTGTTTTCCCTGAGCAGTTTTATTGTTTCAAGATATATATTTAATTCTTTAATCCATTTTGATTTGCTTTTGGTATATAGTGAGAGGTTTCCATTTTCTTGTGTCCTCTTTAATTTCTCTCAACAGTGGTTTGTGGTTCTCATCATAGAGATTTTTCACATCCTTAGTTAACTTTATTCCTAGATATTTTATTTTTTTGATGGCTATTGTAAATGGGCTAGCTTTCTTGATTTCTTTTTCTGCTAGTTCATTGTTGGAGTATAGAAATGCTACTGATTTTTGTGTGTTGATTTTGTATCCTGCAACTTTGCTGAAATCATTTATCAACTCTAAGAGTTTTTTTGTAGGGTTCTTAGGCTGTTCTATATGTAGGATCATATCATCCTCAAACAGGGACAGTTTGTCTTCATCTTTTCTAATCCGGATGCCCTTTATTTCCTTCTCTTCTCTGATTGCTCTGGCTAGTACTTCCAACACTATGTTGAATAGGAGTGGTAAGAGTGGGCATCCTTGTCTAGTTCCTGTTCTTAAGGGAAAAGCTTTGACTTTTCCCCATTCGGTGAGATATTGGCAGTGGGTTTGTCATATATGGCTTTAATTGTGTTGAGATACTTTCCTTCTATACTCAATTTATAGAGAGACTTTATAGTGAACAAATGTTAAAGGTTGTCAAATGCTTTTTGAGCATCTATAGAGATGATTGTATGGTTTTTGTCTTTTGATTTTATTGATGTGGTATATGACATTTATTGATATGCATATGTTGAACCAACCTTGCATCTCTGGGATGAATCCCATTTGAGCATGGTGCATAATTTTATGTATGTGTTGCTATATTCTATTAGCTAGTATTTTACTGAGAATTTTTGCGTCTATATTCATCAAATATATTGCCCTATAGTTTTCTTTTTTTGTTGTATCTTTGTCTGATTTTGGTATCAGGGTGATGCTTTCCTCATAGAATGAGTTTGGGAGAATGGCCTCTGTTTCAATTTTTTGGAATAGTTTGTAGAGAACTGGTATTAATTCTTCCTTGAATGTTTGGTAGAACAGTGAACCTGTCTGGTCCTGAGCTTTTCTTTTTTAGGAGACTGCTGATAAGAGCTTCAATCTTTTGATTGTTGTTGGTTTGTTCTGATTTTAAATGTCTTCTTGGCTCAGTCTTGGTAGTTTGTGTGTCCACAAATTTATCCATTTCCTCCAGTTTTTCAAATTTGTTGGGGTATAATTGTTTGTAGTAGCCTCTAATGATTCCTTGTATTTATGAGGTATCAGTTGTTAGTTAGCCTTGCTAATATCAATTTTATTTATCTTTTCAAAAAACCAACTTTTTGTTTCATTGATCTGTTGTATCACTTTTTGGGTTTCTATTTCATTTAGTTCTGTTCTGATCTGAATTATTTCTTTCTGTCTACTAACTTTGGGTTGGGATTGTTATTGTTTTTCATATTCTTTAAGGTGAAGTGTTAGGTTGTTATTTACTTTCCATCTTTCCATTCTTCCAAAGTAAGGATTTAATGGGATAAATTTCCCCCTTAGTACTGTTTTTGCAGTATCCCACAGGTTTTGATATGATGTGTCATTATTTTCATTAGTTTCAATAATTTTTTTTATTTCCTATTTAATTTCTTCTTGGACCCATATGTCATTCAGGAGAATATTGGTTAAAGTCCATGTGTTTGTATACTTTCCAGAGTTTTGTTTGTTATTGATTTCTAATTTTAATCCATTGTCATCTGAAAAAATATATGTAATAATTCCATTTTTTTGAATTTGTTGAGGCTTGATTTGTGACCTAACATGTGGTCTATCCTGGAGAATGTTCCATGTGCTGATGAGAAGAATGAATATTCCGAGGTTGTTGGATGAAATGTTCTGTAGATGTCTGCCAAGTCCAATTGGTCTAATGTGTTGTTTAGATCTTGTGTTTCTCTGTTGATTTTTTGCCTAGATGATCTGTCCAATGTTGAGAGTGGGGTGCTCAGGTCCCCTGCTATTATGGTATTACTGTCTATCTCTTTCTTTAGGTCTAATAGCATTTGCTTTATAAATCTGGCTGCTCCAATGTTGGGTGCATATATATTTATGATTGTTATCTTTTCTTGTTGGATAGATCCTTTTATCATTATACAGTGGCCTTCTTTATCTCTTTTTATGGTTTTTGGTTTAAAGTCTCTGTTATCTGATATAAGAATAGTATTCCACCTCATTTTTCATTTCTGTTTGCATGGCATATCTTTTCCATCCTTTTACTCTTAATCTGTGTATATCTTTATATGAGAGGCTAGTCTCTTGAAGGCAGCATATTGTTGGGTCCATCTTTTTGATCCAATCAGTCAGTCTGTGTCTTTTGAGTGTGGAGTTTAATCCCTTTACACTAACAGTTATTATTGAAAGGTGTTGATTTACTCCTGGCATTTTATTGATTTTTGTTTGGATGTTTTAAATATCTTTTGTTCCTTTCTTTCTGATTTAATGTTTGTCTTCTGTGTTTGTCGGTTTCTTGGGATGGTAGATATACTTTTTTCTCTTTATTGTTAGAATTTTTATGTGACTTCAGTACTCACTTATTCCTAAGATTTTCGGATTTTACTTTAGAGCATAGCACTTTTCCTTTTCAGCTAAGCGTAGTGATGCTTTGTATTTTATCAACCATTTCAATTGCTTCTGTGGGTGGTTGAATGAAGGTATCCTATCTATCATGTTGCCAGAAATGTAAGAGTCTGTTTAATGAATAATTTTTATGTCTTATTCTCTGGGTCTCTGTGGGGATCAAGAAAGTGATATGTGATAAATAGCATTAGGAACAATAAGGTGTTTGTCTTTTCTTTAGTTATGTTAAACACCCGAATAACATTAGCAATTGATGTAAAGCATGTCAAGTAGATGTCATGTCTGGGAAAAAATATCACATCTGCTCACTTCATTCTAATGTGGCTGTGTGAGCCTCAATATTGCCCATCATTGTGTTAAAAAAAAACTACATGTTAAAGCTCCATCCACCATCAGAAGAGGTAATCATTTGACAGATGATGCAAAGGGCAATCGAACCAGAGGCGATGGCATTGGAAGTTAAATAATTGTCAGTGTAAAATCCTGTTTGGACCTTTTGCTAAATGTGTTTGGGTCTTTGAGATTAATTGGGACTCTCCTCATATCCTGGTGTAGACTTAACCTCTAAAAGGCTAATTCCACCCACCTTGTTTAGTAGTCTCTATATCCAACATTGTCAATGTGATCTCTGAAACTATTTTTTGTTTTACCCAGTTAAGGTCTTGGACTATTCATGCTCAGCTGCACAGTATTTTGCAAACTTAATTAATTTACTATTGACTTCTCATCATGGTGGTTCTCCTTTTCCCCATACAGTCTGACATATATATCCTGCTTTTTGGAAGAGATATAATTTACTAAGTATTAACCTCTATGTTGTGTTGCTGTAAATCCCAGCACCCCAGTCAATGAATGGTGATGTGCATGGAGACTACTGATAATTTCTACAAAGGGATGTTTCTGGACTATAAGAAAAAAATAGGATCATAAGCAGGTCTCATTCAATCATTCATTTGCTGATTCAAAATAACTTTAATTTAGTGTCATGCACTGGAATAGGTACTAAGGATATAGTGACAATTAAGACACAGTTTCCATCCTTAAGAAATTAATGAGTTTTCTTACAAAAAATAAACAAACAAATGTTTAAGTGTTTTAAGCACCATGATGAAAGCTTATACAAATTAGAAATAAAGCACAAAGGAGGGAGTTAAAAACTATATCTGGGAGTAAAGAGAGGAAATCAGATAAAATTTGAAAGAGTTAAGTCTGCTAGCAATAGGTATTAAAGCTGTGTAGGTGTTCCTGTGTGGTGGAGTGGACAAAGGGCCTTCTCCAGGCTGAGAGATCATAGTGAGCAGAAGTCCACTGTTTTGAGGCAGCTGTGAACATCTCATAGCCTGCATTCATTCATTAATTCATATATCATTCATTCAACCAATTTGTATTGGCATCTACTAGGTACCAGGGACTAATATATATATGTGTGTGTGTGTGTTTGTGTATCTGATATGTATATAGTTTCTGACTTTTTGGAATTTTGGGCTATGGGGGGACAAATCAATAAATCAGTAACAATTGAATAAGTGAATATTCACACAATGTGATTGTAGCTATAAAGAAAACATGTAAGTTGTAGTGATAAAGAATGAGGTGAGGTGGTGGTTGTAAATCATTTAAATAAGGATAGCCTCTTTGAAAGGACAACATTTAAGCCAGTACTCCAACAAGAAGAATTTGCCCTTTGAGAAGGGAGATGAAGTGGGGTGGAGTGTGGGGAAGAGGGTGAGTGGATTACAGGCAGAGAGACTAGCATGTGAGAAGATCTTGTAGCAGAAACAGGTTTGATTTGTTCCAGAAATGAAAAGGAAGCCAGGGCAACTGGAGTAAGGCAGACAAAGGGGCGAGTAGACACAAATGACATTGGAGATGTAGGCAGAGGACAGATCTTGGAGGGCACTGTAGGCCAGGCAAAAAAGCAGTTTTGGTTTTACCGTATAGTCAGTGCGAAACTTTTAAAGTGTCTTGGGTTTTAAAAAAATATTATTGAACATTAGGATTTTAGAAATGTTACTCTTCTATTAATGGACAGGGTAGATTGGAAGGCTAGAAAACTACAGAGAAAGGTGGGGAGAGAGATCACTAATTCTTATATTAGTATGAACAGGAAATAATGAACAAGAAATAATGAAGAAAAATGGGAGTAGAGGGGAAGAAATGTATGAAAAGTATTTGAGCAAGAAAAGAGGCGAAATTGAAGATGATATCCATGGGTGAGGGGTAGATGGTGGTACCATTTTCTAAATCTCTAAATTCAGCAGGAGGAACAAGTTTTTGGCAGAGGGAAAATTAATTACTCTTAAGTGGGTAACTTTGAGGTCTGAGAGCATGAGAGGAGGGCAGCATGCGGTTGGACGTGCAGTTCTATTTGAAGCTTTTGAGAGCAATCAGGACTTGAACAGGAGATTCATACAGGTTTGGCAGGACCTCTCCTTTTCTGTAACTTGCCAACCTACATAATGAGGAATCAGGTTTCACACCTGGAGAGTCCTCGCTTCTGCTGCCAACCTAAAATTGCTACGTTACTGAGTTGACCAGTCCCATGGCTCAATCACTGTTGGCACTGCCACCTCCCAACACCCTGGCAGGATGAGCCTAGATCAGTTAATACCACTTTTCTCAGTACCTCCTGCTTTGTTTCTACCTGGCAGAACACTGGACTATAGTGGAAATATAGGCCGTTATTTTTCTAACAAGTCACATAGATCTCACAGAATGGCACAGTGTGTGGAGCAGGGGAGGGGTACAGAAGTTATGTTTTATCTGGT
Organism: Cynocephalus volans; assembly: GCF_027409185.1. Lineage (NCBI taxonomy): Eukaryota > Metazoa > Chordata > Mammalia > Dermoptera > Cynocephalidae > Cynocephalus > Cynocephalus volans. The sequence continues at coordinate 53,056,702 of NC_084462.1, forward strand.
TTGGTTGCTCTCTTGCATCCACATAGGAAATATTGTATAGACTTATGTCTTTGAAAGGGATGGTGCCTCACAGGAATAATCTCTTTCTTCAAATATTCACTTCTTAGTTTCTTCCAATTTTCTTCAGAATCTTCTACACTCAAGTCTCCAAATCCAGTACTTGCTTTGGAAAATTCCCACCATTTTTGTATGATCAAGAAGTTCTGCTCCCTCTTCCAAACTTGATCAGATAGGCTTTGAAAGGCGCTAAAGAACTTTTATGTTAGGTCCAAATGAGAAGAGTGCAGTCTGGTTCCATTGGTGAAGGCAGATGGATGCTCCAATGCTCATTCATTCTCTCCATCAACAAGTAGTTGATTTCCTTACTATTACTTAGGAAGCTAGCACACTTTATCAAGGTGAGCACTTTTTCATTTTGTTCAGGACATCATAGTTCGGTGTCATTTGAGCACTGGATATCCCTTCCATTAAGATATTATCCTACCTTCTTGTGAAACAAGAAAAATAATTGTTATGCTACACTAACTATGCATGACTCTCTCTTAGCCAGCTGGAGTGGGTGAAAAACAGTTGCATTAAATTATTTTTATTTATGAATTTACTTCCAAATAGAAGTATACATAGGAGAAGGATATAGGGAATCGTTTTTGGTTTATTCTGCAATGTAAATAAAATTGTCAAATTAACATTGAGGCCGAGTAAGTTGAGGATGTGGAAAAAGAGGTGATTCATTTCCTTGGCTGTAGAAGTTTGGCTGGTGTGAAAGAAATCAGTGCATACAGTCTTCTTTTGAGAAACTTGATTAAGGGAAAGAGACCTTTAGAACAATAATTAGAGAGGATTTAGGATTGAGAAAGGTATAAATATTGCTTGCTTGTTGTTGATTTTTTGCTTATTTGTTTTGTTTAAAGACAGCAGCATTTGAACAAGCTTCTAAAACTTCTGTTTGGAGCAGAATCCAGTTTTGAGATAAAAAAGATCTAAAGCACAGCCAAGACTGGAAATGACTGATGCTAGTAAAGTGTTCAGAATAGATTAATCATGGACAATTGAAAAAAGAACCTCTGTCTCCGAGACTGAAGGAAAGCAGGTGGCTTTAGAAGCAAAGACGAGTGTGCGGATATGAGAAACAGGACGTACAAGGGGGTCATGCCCCATACCCTTGGTTTTTTTGCATGGAGTATTATGAGGTCATTTGCTGATGTGGGATAGAGTAAGAGAAGGATTTGAGGAGAATAGTCAAAGTAGGAACAGTCATTAAATGGAATGGAAGGAAACACTGACCAGTGATAGAGAGAAGAGTGACTGAGAGGGGCTTGAGGACCATAAGGAAAACGATAGATCTGTGTGGCTTCAGTCTATGTGGATGGGTACTTTCCCCCAGCAGTGCTCTCAGCAGGTCTGGTAGAGTCGACATAGTCAATGAATGGATTGACGCAATGTTGAGAACAAATGTGTAGAACAAAGAAGTGGAAACACTGGGGAATAAAAGGAAGCTTAAGGTCATAAACTCTGTGTTTTTTGGAGCTAGAGGCAAATAAGTTCTTATCTGATAAATTCATGACATTCCAAGCACCAGATAACAATTTTGCTCTTTTTTTTTTTTTAATTTTATTTTGTCGATATACATTGTAGCTGATTATTGCTCCCCATCACCAAAACCTCCCTCCCTTCTCCCTCCCCCCCTCCCCCCCAACAATGTCCTTTCTGTTTGCTTGTTGTATCAACTTCAAATTGTGGTTGTTATATCTTCTCCCCCCCCCCCCGGTTTGTGTGTGTGTGTGTGTATGTGTGTGTGTGAATTTATATATTAATTTTTAGCTCCCTCCAATAAGTGAGAACATGTGGTATTTCTCTTTCTGTGCCTGACTTGTTTCACTTAATATAATTCTCTCAAGGTCCATCCATGTTGTTGCAAATGGCAGTATTTCATTCGTTTTTATAGCTGAGTAGTATTCCATTGTGTAGATGTACCACATTTTCCGTATCCACTCATCTGATGATGGGCATTTGGGCTGGTTCCAACTCTTGGCTATTGTAAAGAGTGCTGCGATGAACATTGGGGAACAGGTATACCTTCGACTTGATGATTTCCATTCCTCTGGGTATATTCCCAACAGTGGGATGGCTGGGTCGTATGGTAGATCTATTTGCAATTGTTTAAGGAACCTCCATACCATTTTCCATAGAGGCTGCACCATTTTGCAGTCCCACCAACAATGTAGGAGAGTTCCTTTTTCTCCGCAGCCTCACCAGCATTTATCGTTCATAGTCTTTTGGATTTTAGCCATCCTACCTGGGGTTAGATGGTATCTCAATGTGGTTTTGATTTGCATTTCCCGGATGCTGAGTGATGTTGAGCATTTTTTCATATGTCTGTTGGCCATTTGGATATCTTCCTTAGAGAAATGCCTACTTAGCTCTTTTGCCCATTTTTTAATTGGGTTGCTTGTTTTCTTCTTGTAAAGTTGTTTGAGTTCCTTATATATTCTGGATATTAATCCTTTGTCAGATGTATATTTTGCAAATATTTTCTCCCACTCTGTTGGTTGTCTTTTAACTCTTTTAATTGTTTCTTTTGCTGTGCAGAAGCTTTTTAGTTTGATATAATCCCATTTGTTTATTTTTCCTTTGGTTGCCCGTGCTTTTGGGGTCGTATTCATGAAGTCTGTGCCCAGTCCTATTTCCTGAAGTGTTTCTCCTATGTTTTCTTTAAGAAGTTTTATTGTCTCAGGGTGTATATTTAAATCCTTAATCCATTTTGAGTTGATTTTAGTATACGGTGAGAGGTATGGATCTAGTTTCATTCTCCTGCATATGGATATCCAGTTATCCCAGCACCATTTGCTGAAGAGGCAGTCCCTTCCCCAGTGAATAGGCTTGGTGCCTTTGTCAAAGATCAGATGGCAGTAAGTGTGTGGGTTGATTTCTGGATTCTCTATTCTATTCCATTGGTCAGTGTGTCTGTTTTTATGCCAGTACCATACTGTTTTGGTTATTATAGCTTTGTAGTATAGCTTAAAGTCAGGTAGTGTTATGCCTCCAGCTTTATTTTTTTTGCTGAGCATTGCTTTGGCTATTCGTGGTCTTTTATTGTTCCATATAAATGTCTGAATAGTTTTTTCCATTTCTGAGAAAAATGTCTTTGGAATTTTGATGGGGATTGCATTGAATTTGTATATCACTTTGGGTAGTATGGACATTTTCACTATGTTGATTCTTCCAATCCAAGAGCATGGAATATCTTTCCATCTTCTTGTATCCTCTCTAATTTCTCTCAGCAGTGGTTTGTAGTTCTCATTATAGAGATTTTTCACCTCCTTGGTTAACTCAATTCCTAAGTATTTGATTTTTTTGGTGGCTATTGTAAATGGGCAGGCTTTCTTGATTTCTCCTTCTGCATGTTCACTATTGGAGAAAAGAAATGCTACTGATTTTTGTGTGTTGATTTTGTATCCTGCTACTGTGCTGAAATCATTTATCAATTCCAACAGTTTTTTTGTAGAGGTTTTAGGCTGTTCGATATATAGGATCATGTCATCTGCAAACAGGGACAGTTTGACTTCATCTTTTCCAATCTGGATGCCCTTTATTTCCTTCTCTTCTCTGATTGCTCTGGCTAGTACTTCCAACACTATGTTGAATAGGAGTGGTGAGAGTGGGCATCCTTGTCTAGTGCCTGTTCTTAAAGGAAAAGCTTTCAGCTTTTCCCCATTCAGGATGATATTGGCAGTGGGTTTGTCATATATGGCTTTAATTATGTTGAGATACTTTCCCTCTATACCTAACTTATAGAGGGTCTTTGTCATGAATGAGTGCTGAACTTTATCAAATGCTTTTTCAGCATCTATAGAGATGATCATATGGTCCTTGTGTTTGAGTTTATTAATATGGTGTATCACATTTATTGATTTGTGTATGTTGAACCAACCTTGCATCCCTGGGATGAATCCCACTTGATCGTGATGAATAATTTTTCGTATGTGTTGCTGTATTCTGTTTGCTAGTATTTTAGTGAGGATTTTTGCATCTATATTCATCAAGGATATCGGCCTGTAGTTTTCTTTTTTGGTTATATCTTTACCTGGTTTTGGTATCAGGATGATGTTTGCTTCATAGAATGAGTTTGGGAGATTTGCGTCCGTTTCAATCTTTTGGAATAGTTTGTAAAGAATCGGTGTCAATTCCTCTTTGAATGTTTGGTAAAATTCTGCTGTGAATCCATCTGGTCCTGGGCTTTTCTTTGTTGGGAGCCTTCTGATAACAGCTTCAATCTCCTTTATTGTTATTGGTCTGTTCAAATTTTCTACGTCTTCACGGTTCAGTTTGGGGAGCTTGTGTGTGTCCAGAAATTTATCCATTTCCTCCAGATTTTCAAATTTGTTGGCGTATAGTTGTTTATAGTAGTCTCGAATGATTCCTTGTATTTCAGATGAATCAGTTGTAATATCGCCTTTTTCATTTCTAATTTTTGTTATTTGAGTCTTCTCTCTTCTTTTTTTTGTTAGCCATGCTTATGGTTTGTCAATTTTATTTATCTTTTCAAAAAACCAACTTTTTGATTCGTTGATCTTTTGAATTGTTTTTTGGTTTTCAATTTCATTCAGTTCTGCTCTGATCTTAATGATTTCTTTCCGTCTGCTAACTTTAGGATTGGATTGTTCTTGTTTTTCTAGTTCTTTAAGGTGAAGTGTTAGGTTGTTCACTTGCCATCTTTCCATTCTTCTGAAGTGAGCATTTAATGCAATAAATTTTCCCCTCAATACTGCTTTTGCAGTATCCCACAGGTTTTGGTATGATGTATCATTGTTTTCATTAGTTTCAATAAACTTTTTGATTTCCTGCTTGATTTCTTCTTGGACCCATATGTCATTAAGTAGAATGCTGTTTAATTTCCATGTGTTTGTATAGTTTCCAGAGTTTTGTTTGTTATTAATTTCTAGTTTTAATCCATTGTGGTCTGAGAAGATACATGGGATAATTCCAATTTTTTTGAATTTATTGAGACTTGATTTGTGACCTAATATGTGATCTATCCTGGAGAATGATCCATGTGCTGATGAGAAGAATGAATATTCTGAGGTTGTTGGGTGGAATGTTCTGTAGATATCTGCCAATTCCAATTGGTCTAGAGTCTTGTTTAGATCTTGTGTTTCTCTACTGATTCTTTGCCTAGATGATCTGTCTAATATTGACAGTGGAGTGTTCAGGTCCCCTGCTATTATGGTATTAGTGTCTATTTCCTTCTTTAGGTCTAATAGAGTTTGTTTTATAAATCTGGCTGCTCCAACATTGGGTGCATACATATTTATGATTGTATGTCTTCTTGATGGATCAGTCCTTTTATCATTAAGTAGTGTCCCTCATTGTCTCTTTTTATGGTTTTTAGTTTAAAGTCTATTTTGTCAGAAATAAGAATAGCCACTCCAGCTCGTTTTTCTTTTCTGTTTGCATGGTAAATCTTTTTCCATCCTTTCACTCTTAGTCTGTGTGAATCTTTATGGGTGAGGTGGGTCTCTTGTAGGCAGCATATAGTTGGGTCCTGCTTTTTGATCCAGTCAGCCAGTCTGTGTCTTTTAATTGGGGAATTTAAGCCTTTAACATTAAGAGTTGTTATTGAAAGGTGTTGATTTATTCCTAGCATTTTATTGGTTGTTTGGTTGTCTTAGGTGTCTTTTGTTCCTTGCTTTCTGATTTACTGTTTGGTTTCTTTGTTTGTTGGTTCCTTAGGTTGTAGATAGTGTTTTTGTTAGCTTGTTTTCTCTTCATGAATGCCATTTTTATTGTACTAGCGGGTTTAGATTTTTCTTAGGTTTTTATGGCAGTGGTAGTTATTTTTCAGGAACCAAACCCAGTACTCCCTTGAGGATTTCTTGTAAGGGTGGTCTTGTGGTAGTGAACTCCCGCAGTTTTTGTTTGTCTGAGAAATATACTATTTGCCCCTCATTTCGGAAGGATAGCCTTGCAGGGTAGAGTATTCTTGGCTGGCAATCTTTGTCTTTTAGTATTTTGAAAATATCATCCCATTCCTTTCTAGCTTTTAGGGTTTGTGATGAAAAGTCTGATGTTAACCTGATTGGGGCTCACTTATAGGTGATTTGATGCTTCTCTCTTGCAGCTTTTAAGATTCTCTCTTTGTCTCTGAGTTTTGCCAATTTGACTATGACATGTCTTGGAGAAGGCCTTTTTGGGTTGAATACGTTTGGAGATCGTTGAGCTTCCTGGATCTGAAGATCTGTGATTTTTCCTATACCTGGGAAGTTTTCTGCCACTATTTTGTTGAATATGTTTTCAATGGAATCTCCATTTTCCTCCCCTTCTGGAATACCCATGACTCGGATATTTGAACGCTTGAGGTTGTCTGATATCTCTCTCAGATTTTCTTCCATGTCCTTGATTCTTTTTTCTTTCTTTTTGTCTGCTTGTGTTATTTCAAACAGCCCATCTTCAAGTTCAGAGGTTCTCTCTTCAACTTCGACAAGCCTGCTGGTTAAACTCTCCATTGTGTTTTTTATTTCGCTGAATAACTTCTTCAGTTCAGCAAGTTCTGCTACATTTTTTTTCAGGACATTGATTTCCTTGTATATTTCCTCTTTCAGATCCTGTATACTTTTCCTCATTTCATCATGATGTCTAGCTGAGTTTTCTTGTATCTCATTCAGTTTCCTTAGAATTATCACTCGAAATTCCTTGTCAGTTATTTCAAGGGCTTCTTGTTGTATAGGATCTAGAGTATGAGATTTATTAACTTTTGGTGGTGTACTTTCTTGATTTTTTGTATTTCTGGTGTCTTTTTTTTGGTGTTTATTCATTGTGGCAGGGGGTTTCACAGTCCACTGGTTTGAGACTAATGACTAACTAGGATGTTGCTGTGGTTGCCAATTTGGTATGGCTCCCGCCGTGACTGCTCAGTTGGCCTCTAGTGTCTTGTGTGTGTGGTTGCCTCGCGTCTTGGGCTTCTCCGGGGATCCACCTTTCTGGTCAGCTTGTACTCTGCTGGGCTGGTGGATCACGTACCACAGGGTGTGTGATCTCTGTTGAGCTTTTACTTTCTGTACAGGACTTCTCCCCTTTCTGTGTGCTCTGGCTCAGGCTGTTAGATTGTGCAGTGGCGACCCCACCGGGTGTGTGGTTTCTGTCGAGTCTCCGCCTCCCTGGCCGCATGTCTCCCCCCTCTGTGCACACTGTGCTAGGCTGGGGTGTGTCTTCTGCACCCCTCGTCTATCAGCTGGGCCTTCAAGACCCTGCTCAGCACCGCCTCGCCCAGGAAGTCTACCAGGTTTCTGCTAGGCACAGACGACCGGTCTCTCTGGGTGCCTTTGTAGCACTGTGTAGATCTTTCTCGGGACTTGTTCACCTTTGTATCCCCCCGGTATAAACCGAGTCTAGTGCCCGCCTGCAGCCTGCTCTCCGGCAGGTTCAAGCGGACCTGGGAACTGTCCTGCCACACTATTCCCAACCAGAAATTCGTTAGGCTTTTTTCCAAACTGGTGGTCGCAGAGATGGTATCTGCCTCCCAGTAACAGGAAGTTTACCGGGGCCGGAGTCCAGGGTGTGGTGGAGTGACAGTCGGCCCGCCCGTACTTCCTAGCCCTCCCAAAACTGGTCGGGACGCCCCACACCCCCAGCCCCGCCAGAGAACCGTGGAGGGAGTGGGAGAGGAGGTCGGCCCGCAGGGTCCGGAAAGCCCCGCGCCAGGCCAAGCAAATGGGCTCAGTGATGGCCGAGCAGGGCGGAGCTGCCCGCACCTGGGAAAATGGAGGCAGCACCGGGGCAGTGAGTGGCCTGGTGGTGCAGGCGGGAGCCGCGTGGGCATCCACCCCCCGAACAGAGCTGTGCCAGGGATCACTCAGAGTGCTGTGCCAGGTCGGGCGCTCGCTCTGTCTCTGGTTTGTTGCCTTCCGTGTTCTCGGCGCTGCGGCCTCGGGCTGTTCAGTTGCGGCGCCGCTCAGGTGCTCCCAGGAATCTTCTTTAATGCCGGCCTGAATCCTCGAATCCTGAATAGGGCAGCTGGCCGCCTTCAGTGCGGCCCCAGCCTCCAGGATCCTGGCTGCATCCACAGCAGCCCTGGCGCCATGTTCCCTGTTTCAAGACTCGCTTTTGCAGCTAAGAATCAGTTCTTTTCCTGCTCCACACTTCAAAGCTGTTGCCTGTAAATGAGGCAGCCTCTCCTGCCGGGGGCAAAGTGGCGTTGAGCCCCCACGACCGGCCAGCAGCAGCAGTCCTCCCTTAAGAGATGGCCAGAGGAAGGTCCACAAGCTTCCCGGCTGCCTGAGGCCCAGTGGCCACCTTTTCCACCTCAGCTACTCCGCGCCAGCCGCCGCAGCCGCCGCCATCTTGAAACTGCCAATTTTGCTCTTAATGCGTGATAGTTAGACATGCTGTCCTTTGGTTAGGATGCTGAAGGTTATAACACCTCTGACTCATTCTCCGATAATGATGTTGATTCTTTGGATGCAGAAATTCTGGTCTGAATGCAAATGTCACTGGAAATTAGCTTCGTTTTACTTTTTTATTTCAAGAAGTGATGGGAGCCACATAAGCTATGATAAATCTTCAGCATATGTGCCCAGCAGAAGTGTTTGTATACTTAGTATTTGCTCATGTTTTCCTTGAGGCATCAGCTGCTTTTTCTATACACAAACCTTTGGTAGCATATGGCATTTTGAGGTGAGTCATAGAAAATTCAGCTGAGTCTGTTAATTGCCAAAAGAGACAGGTATAAAACTCAGAAAAGAGCCAGAATGTATCACAAATGAGCCTTAGGCAGGTGTGGCTTGCCTAATTACTTGCTGATGGAAAAAGTACAGCCATTCCAATTTATTGACACTCAACTCTATGACATGAGGAGACTCAGCAGCTGTCAGACGGGGTGTGCTGTGCGTGGTGTGTCCTCCTGAGTAGCTCCAGGCAGTGAGTTTTAAAGGAAAGAGGAATATGGTTTAGTGCCCTGGCTTCATGCTTACGTGGACCTCATAGATATGGGAGCTTGAGCATGTCTTTATTTTAAGCCTCAGTTTTTTTTCTTTCTTAAAAATGAATCTCAGAATACATAACTTTTCTATTATTTTGAAGACCAAAGAGTCAAGTATTTAAAGCACAGAGCTTAGTTCCTGGTCCTATGGATAGTTGTTCTTCTTACCTAGCCTCTGCCTCCTAACCGTAGAACTTCTAGCTGTTAAGCACAGGAGACCAAGTTAATGTTTATCGTGGTTCTTTTCCCACAAGAGCAAAAACTACAGAATCAAAATATCACAACTTGACAATTATAAGATGGGGAGAAAGAGAAAGAGAGAGAGTGAAGGAGAGAGAGGTAAAACAAGTACGGCAAAATGTTAAGATTTGGGGGATTCTAGGTGAAAAGTACACAGGAATCCTTTGAACTATTTTTGTACCTTTTCTCTAAGTCTGACATTATTTCAAAATAGAACAACAAAAAAACACACAATTTAAAAAGAAAACACATCCAAGAATAAAAGAGAGGAAAATATTGTATGACATAATTTAAAAAGGAACAGCCGGCCCTGCTGGTGAGCTTGTGAGAGATGTATGGATATAAGAACAGACTCAGATTACACATGGAGACCTGCAGGCAGGCAATATGCTTTGTGTTTGTGTGTGTCAAGGATAAGAACAGAGGCCTGTGTACAAACAGGAGGTGAGGTCAGTAGGAGAGTCCCCCTCATTGATGACTCAAGTGGGAGGAGAAGCATCATCCAGTTTAGAGAAGCAAAAACGAAGATTTATCCTGGGCAGAGCTCAGATTAGGGGGAAAAAAGTCTCTTGAGAGATACTGGAGAGATCTGCCACAAATGAATAATACCATCCTGGTATAAAGAAAGTGGATAAATTAATTTAAAGACAGGTTCTGGTAAAACTGGTTTTCTACCTAGAGGAAGGCACTGCAGAACCACTCTTTAGCAATGCTTTTATAGTCTAGGCACACTGGAGACCCACTGTGGAAAATGAGCTGATGGTAAAAATGCATACTTCACACAAGGAAATGACACACATGAAGGAAAACCCAAAGTCACAATAATCAGGAATATTATTAGCCTCTGAAGAACTTGAGATGATAGAACAATCTGAAAGATGCACCAAATTAAGATGCTTCACATGTAAAATGACCAACAAAATGAAAGAAAGAATAGAAATTATGAAGATGGAATAAGAAATTAATAAAATCAACATGCATATTTAAGAAAAATAAAGCAAACATGTTTTAGAAATAAAAAAACACATCCGTTGAAATTAAAACCACAAAAGACTTCCAGTCAAGATGGTGGAATAGATGGTCCCCAGTGTCACTATCTCCCACAAACCAATCAATTTACAACTATTAAAGAACAACTACAGAAGCTGGGGCTGCTACAGCTCAGGGGAAGAGGAGGAGAGACCTACAGAGTTCATGAAGGTGGGAGAAGCCATGATGAGAGAAAAAAGGATTGCTTCTACCATTCCGAATCCTGGCCACTTCAAGGCTGGGGCAGGTGAGTGCAGGAGGCAAGAACTGGCAAAAGCTGCCACTGTGCCCTTCCTATGAAGTTGCTTGGGGGCAGCAGGGGAAAGGAGGGTCTTGGTGGCCCTCAGACCAGCAGGACCACTAATGGGGTTCCTGTGGACCCGCAGAAGAATGAGGAGCCACAGCAACTGGAAATAGGAGCCACTCAGAGGCTGGGAGTCATTGCAAGGGACCTACCCGTGGCCCGTCCTATAGGAAGTGTTTGGAGGGTGGGTGGTGCGGGAGAAGGGCCCACCAGGGGAACATTGGGGCATAGCACAGGCAGCTGATCTGCCCCACAATCAGTGCAGGCCCACTCTGTGTAGACCAGTAAGGAATGTAGAACTGCAGGGGGTGCAGTTTGCTGAAAAAACTGAGGTCCAGACCAGAGTTTCTACATAACCCAGGTGCACCGGATCTCACGAGACTGGAAGTACCTACAAAGTCAATCATTAAAATCTGAGCTGCACAAAAACCTTCCAGAAAAAACAAGCAACCCAATTAAAAAATGGGCAAAAGAGCTAAGTAGGCATTTCTCTAAGGAAGATATACAAATGGCCAACAGACATAAGAAAAAATGCTCAACATCACTCAGCATTCGGGAAATGCAAATCAAAACTACACTGAGATACCATCTCACCCCAGTTAGGATGGCTAAAATCCAAAAGACTTTGAATGATAAATGCTGGCGAGGTTGCAGAGAAAAATGAACTCTCATATACTGTTGGTGGGACTGCAAAATAGTGCAGCCTCTATGGAAAATGGTATGGAGGCTCCTCAAACAATTGCAGATAGATCTACCATATGACCCAGCTATCCCACTGTTGGGAATATTCCCAGAGGAATGGAAATCATCAAGTCGAAGGTATACCTGTTCCCCAATGTTCATCGCAGCACTCTTTACAATAGCCAAGAGTTGGAACCAGCCCAAATATCCATCATCGGATGAGTGGATACGGAAATTGTGGTATATCTACACAATGGAATACTACTCAGCTATAAAAATGAATGAAATGCTGCCATTTGCAACAACATGGATGGACCTTGAGAGAATTATATTAAGTGAAACAAGTCAGACACAGAGAGATAAATATCACATGTTCTCACTTATTGGTGGGAGCTAAAAATAAATAAATAAGTTCACACACACACACACACACACACAAAACTGGGGGGGGGGGAAGAAGCCATAACAATTACAATTCCTTGAAGTTGACATGACAAGCAAACAGAAAGGACATTGTTGGGTGGGAGGGGGGAGAGGGAGGAGGGAGGGAGGTTTTGGTAATGGGCCACAATATTCAACCACATTGTATATCGACAAAATAAAATTAAAAAAAAAAACAAACGAAAAACAAAACAAAACAAAGCAAAACAAAAAACCTTCCAGAGAATCAGCAGCAATTTAGCTCAACCACAGGGCTCAAGCACTGGCCCCCACAGGAAGTTCCCCCATTAAGCATAGGACAACAAATTAATTCTCATGCAGAGTTTTAGTGGGAATAGCAAATAATCTGACACAGAACTGAAAGAAAAAACAAAATACCCACAAACCAGAGACAAAGTTTGATATTAACTAGTAAAGATCTCACTTCACCGAAGAGTACCTATAAAACCTAGAAGGACTGGAAGCCCCCTGGGCCCTCAAGCCAGTGGGGGTGGAGGGCTGGGGGCTTCAGCCATGCCTCCTGATACCCACAACCAGCCCAGTGATGACCACTGGTCTGCCACAGCTGCACTGGTCCCCAAACTGGGAAGGTGGGGGGCTTTGGGCCTTGGCCACACCCCCCTGACACTAGCACCCAGCCCAGTGACAACCGCTGAGCTGCCACAGGAAGAGTCCCGGGCTCCTGAGCTGGGGCAGTGGGGGGTTGAGGTCTTCTTCCATACTCCCCAACATCTGCAACCAGTCCAGTGATAACCACTGAACCAACACTGGAAGCACCCTGGTCTTACAAACCAGGGTAGGGGTGTGTTGAGGACTTCAGCTGTACCCCCCTGACATCAGCATTCAGCCCAGCAATGACCAAGTCACCACTGGAAGCCCCCTGGTCTCCCCTGCAGGAATGAGGGGGTGCCATGGGCCTCAACCATGCCCCTCTCTTTACTCCTTCTCCCACCTTATTTCCTTTCCCTTTCCCTTCCCCCCCTTCCACCCAACTGCTCTGCAACAACTTAGAATGCACAAATAGATGGAGCCAAGGACTGACCCCTCCTCCTGCGACCAGGCAAGGAGCACACCAAAAACACTACTTCTATGTGGGTGGCCCACCACAGCCACCACAATAACCTTGGCTGCTGCAAAAGCAGCTAGACAGCACAACCACCATGCAGATGTCCTGCCAGCCACTCTAGTGCATTGACACACGAAGAGTCACCAGTGTAGACCAAAGAAAAGAAGAGGATGTCTCTCTCCACAAAGCCCATGCCAGAATAATAGAAGAAGCATCTGCTCTATGATAATAGTGGGGGACCTGAGCACACCTCTCTCAGCACTGGACAGATCATCTAGGCAACGAATCAAGAGAGTAACCATTACTCTTTCCGATGGAGAGAAGAAATCTAGGGTTATCAGAGGTGGTAGGGGAAAGGGAGAGGGGAACGGGGAGAGATTGGACAAGGGGCATAAAGAATAAGTACAATTTGTAATAATATATATGCTAATAATATTGATTTGATGAACATATATCATCAACATTGAACCCCCAAAATATGTATAATCAATTATGATTCAATAAAAAAAAAGGCAGAAAATAACAGGTGTTGACGAGGATGTGGACCCTTGTGCACTGCAGGAATGTAAAATGGCACAACTGCTGTTGAGAACAGTATGGTGGTTCCTGAAAATTTTAAACATAGAATCACTATATGATCCAACAATTCCACTTCTGGGCATATACCCAAGAGAAGTGAAGGCAGGGACTCAGATATTTGTAGACCCATGTTTGTAGCAGCATTATTTCCAATAGCCCAAACATGGAAGCAACCCAAGTGACTGTTGATGGATGAGTGGATTAACAAAATGTGGCATATACATACAATGGAATATTACTCAGTCTTAAAAAGGAAGGAAATTCTGACATATGCTATAATATGGATAAATTTTGAAGACATTATGCCAAGTAAAATAAGCCAGTCACAAAAGGACAAATACTGTGCGATTCCACTTATATTCATATGAGGTACCTACAGTAGTCACGTTTATAAAGACAGAGTAGAGTGGTGATTTCCAGGGGCTGTGGGCAGGAGAGAGTAGAGAGTTATTGTTTCATGAATACAGAATTTCAGCTGGAGAAGATAGTTTCTGAAATGGACAGTGAGGACAGTTGCATAACAAATGTGAATGTACTTAATGCCACAGATTTGTACACTTAAGAAATGGCTAAAATGGCAAATTTTATGTTATGTATATTTTACCTTAATAAAAAAATTCAGTAAGAATAGTTAAAAAAAACAAAAAACAAAAAATAAAACCACAGAAGACAAATTAAGCAGCAGCTTATTTTTATTTATTTATTTTTTCCATCTTAAAATAATCTTATTCCAATGTTCCATATTTTTAGTATCTCTAATCTGGTAATTGATAATCGCAATTGGATTTCTTTTAAAAAATATTTATTTATTTATTTTTAATTAATTTTTTTATTGTGGTAAAATATATTTAATTTAAGGATAGCCATTTTAAGCATTTTAAAGCATAAATTGTGTGAGATTAATTGCATTTGCAATGTTGTGTGATAACCACTGCTATCTATTTCCAAAACATGTTTGTCATTGTTCTTTCCCTTCCAGTTTCTGGTAACCTCTATTCTACTTCTCTTTCTGAAAAAATTTTTTTCTCTTTTTTATTTCTTTTTTCTTAATTGACCCATGATAATTGTATAAATTTAGGGAATGCAGTGTGATATTTGGGTACATTTATGCAGTGTGCAGTGATCATATCAGTGTGTCCATCACCTCAAATGTTTGTCACCTCTTTATGTTGGGAACATTCAAAATCCTCTCAATGAGCTACTTAAAATTATATAGTACTTTGCTGTTGACTATAGTCTCCCTATATTGCTATAGAACACTATATCTTATTCTTTGTATCTCTCTATAATTTTGTATTCAGTGTTCACTTCATCCCCATCCCTCCTCCCCGCTCCCCTTACTAGTCTCTAGTAACCACTGTTCTTCTCTCTGCTTCTGTGAGATCAACTTTTATAACTTCCGCATATGAGTGAGAACATGTTGTATTTCTCTTTCTGTGCCTACCTAGTGAGTATATATACAAAGGAAAGGAAATCGACATGTCTGTTTTAGTCCATTTTGTGTTGCTATAACAGAAATGCCTGAGACTAGGTAATTTATAAAGAATAGAAGTTTATTTGGCTTACGATTCTGGGACATCTGCATTTGTCATGGGCCTCAGGCTGCTTCTACTCATTGCAGAAAGTGGCAGGCAGCCAGCGGGTGCAAGCAGATCACATGGTGAGAGGAAGCAAGAGAGAGAGAGGAGGTGCCAGTGTCCTATAAACAACCAGCTCTCATGGGAACTAATAGAGAGAGATCTCACTCAGGTCCCTGTGCCCCAGAGAGAGCATTAATCCATTCATGAGGGATCTGCCCCCATGACTCAATAAGTTTCCAACACTGTCACATTTGGGATTAGATTTCCACATGGGTTTTGGAGGAGACAACACATCCAAACTCCATCAATGTCCAAGGAATACCTGCACTCCTATGTTTATCACAGCTCTATTCATAATAGCCAAGATTTGAAGCTGACCTAAATGTTCATCAATGAATAAATGGATTTTAAAAAAGTATGGTGTTTATACACAATGGAATACCACTTATGCATAAAAAATGAAATTCTGCCATTTTCAGCAACATGGATGAGCTCAGAGAAACTTACGTTAACTGAATTAAGCAGCAGTTTGGACACAGTTGAAGAATCTAAGAAAATAAAGACATATTTGAGGACATAACCTAGAATTTATAACCTAGAGAAAGAGATGGACACAACAAAAGAGAATGGGAGGCTTAAGATAGAATGAGAAGGTCTAAGCAGCTTCAGAAAGAGAACATACAGTGGGAAGAAGAGGCAATGTCTTAAACACATTGGCCAATAATATTCCGGAATTATAAAAGAAATTATTCAGTTGAGAATGGCTTTGCACTTGGACAGACTGAAGCAAAACTGCAGAACACAAAACATCAAGGAAAAATTTCAGAAGCAACCAAAGAGAAAATAGATAAAATGACAGTGCTTGATAATTTTTTAAAACTAAAAAGTAAGATAAGGTGTTATTATGAGAAACAGGTGAAATGAAAGACAGACAGAGAGAGAGAGAGAGAGAGAGAGAGAGAGGGAGAGAAAGAAGGGAACAGTTATATAGGTATTAAATAGGAGGAGATCACAGCACTTACGTTCAGGAAACCCTACTTCTGGGTTTGTCACTGACTACCTGTGGGCATTTAGCTATGATTAAGAACAAAAACTGAAAACTTTTTCTCTAAGATCAGAAAAAAGACAAGGATGCTCACTTTCCCCACTATTATTCAACATAGTACTGGAAGTTCTAGCCAGTACAATAATGCAAGAGAAAGAAATAAAGGAGGAAGTCAAACTTTCTCTGTTTGCAGGCAATGTGATCATATACATACAATACACTAAAGACTACACCAAAAAATTACCAGAACTAGTAAACGAATTCAGTAAAGTGGCAGGATACAAAACCAACATGCAAAAATCAATAGCATTCCTATACACAAATAAAGTATCTGAAGATGAAATCAAGAAAGTAATCCCATTCCCAATAGCTACCAAAAAAGTGAAACACCTAGGAGTAAACTTAACCAAGGAGGCAAAAGAACTCTACGATGAAAATTATAAAACATTGGTGAAAGAAATTGAAGAAGACACAAATAAATGGAAAGATATACACTGTTTATGGATTGGAAAAATTAATATCATCAAAATGTCCATATTACCCAAAGCAATCTACAGGTTCAATGCAATTCCTATCAAAATACAAACGACATTCATCACAGAAATGGAAAAAACAATCTTAAAATTTGTATGGAACCACAAAAGACTCCATATAGCAATCCTAAGCAGGAAGAACAAAGCTGGGCATCAAACTACCTGGCTTCAAAATATACTATAAAGGGCCGAGCCCGTGGCGCCCTTGGTAGAGTGCTGCGCTGGGAGCGTGGCGACGCTCCCGCCGCGGGTTCGGATCCTATATAGGACTGACCGGTGCACTCGCTGGCTGAGTGCCGGTCACGAAAAAACGACAAAAAAAAAAAATTAAAAAAAAAAAAATACTATAAAGCTATAACCAGAACAGCACAATACTGTCATAAAAACAAATAGAGCAATGGAACAGAATAGAGAGCCCAGAAATAAACCCACACACTTAACAGCCAACTGATTTTTGACAAAGGTGTCAAAAAAGTATACAATGGGGAAAGGACAGCCTCTTCAGTAAATGGTGCTGGGAAAACTGGATATCCACATGCAAAAGATTGAAACAAGACTCCTGTCTCTGACCACACACAAAATAAACTCAAAATGGATTAAATACCTAAATTTAAGGGCCCCAAAATGAAACTACTAGAAGAAAACATAGGAGAAATGCTATATGAAATGGGAGTAGACAACACTTTTTTGAATAAAACTCCAAAGGCATAGGCGTCAAAGCAAAAATTCACAAATGGGACCACATCAAATTAAAGAGTTTCTGCACAGCAAAAGACACAATCAACAAAGTGAAGACACAACCTACAGAATGGGAGAAAGAGTTTGTTTGCAAACTACACATCAGGCAAGGGGCTAATATCCAGAATATATAAGGAACCCAAACAACTCAACAGCAAAGAAAACAAATAACCCAATAAAAAATGGGCAAAGGACTTGAATAGACATTTCTTCAAAAAAGACATACAAATGGCCAACAAGCACATGGAGAAATGCTCAACATCATTAATCATCAGAGAAATGTAAGTTAAAGCCACAATGGGATATCATCTTCCTCCAGTTAGAATGGCAGTTGCCAAAGAGACAGAAAATAACAAATGCTGGCAAGGATATGGAGAAACGGGAACTCTCCTACATTGTTGGTAAGTATGTAAATTGGTATAGTTGTGAAAACAGTATGGAGTTTCTTCAGAGAACTAAAAATTGAACAACCTTATGACCCAGCAATCCCACTACTGGGTATATACCTAAAAGAAATAAAATCAATGTATCAATGAGATACCTGCACTTCCACGTTCATCCCAATACTATTCACGATACCCAACAGATGGAATCAACCTAAATGCTTATAAATGAATTAATGGATAAAAAAGCTGTGGTATACATACACAATAGAATACTATTTGGCTATAAAAATAAATGAAATCCTGTCATTTGCAGCAACATGGATGGAACTGGAGATTATTATGTTAAGTGAAGTAAGCCAGGTACAGAAAGACAAGTACCTCATGACCTCACTCATATGTGGAATCAAAAAAAAAAAAAAAAAAAAGTAATATTGGCTTTCAAAGTGGAGAGTAGAATAATGGTTACCAGAGGCTGAAGGCAGAGGCGGGTAAGGAAAAATGGTGGATTAACTGGTAAGAAGCTATGCTATCTATTCTAAGTTAATCAACGTACAGCATATGCATGTATTGAAACAGCACAATTTGCTCCACAAATATGTACAAATAAACATTAAAATTAAAAAAGAAAAAACAACATGCATGGGCTATTGTCTGGTTTTGCTTTTGTTTTGACATGCTTAAACCGTCATTGTTCATCTTGCACAGTGATTGTTATTTTGTGCCACGAGAGCTCTGTGTGCTGGGTTGTGAGAGCGTTGACATGGAGAAGAGGGAAATCATGATGTCAGCTTGCTGTCTGGCAGAGAGAAAGGGTGGATAAATCCACGAGTCCAAGAAGCAGACACAAACCAGCCTCCACCTGCTGTGTCAGAGCGCCCTAGGTGTTCAGGCTTGACTGAAGCTTTGAGACATGCAAAGGATGCTTTGCACAGAACTGAGGCGTCCAGTTGATCTGTCAAACCTCAGATTCTTGCTATGTCTGCTCCAGGCTCTTTGCTCAGTTACATTTTGCTCCATGGGATTGGGTTCTGTTTCTGGAAGGTTTGAACATGCTTCCGTTTTGAGTTGCTAATTCTCATTCTCTGTAACTTGCCAGAGATGCCCCTGAGGTTTTGCTGATTCAAGTAGAACAGAATATAAACTTATTATGGAGCAGAAAGCATGAGAGAATCAAAGTGAAACAAGTTCAGAAAATAAACTGCATTTAGTACTAAATGAATAGTCTTCTCTACTTCTTGGGCAGACTGGAACAAAGCACTTGTCTGGAATAGCAACTGTTGCTTGTGAGTTGACATTTGATTGTGCTTTTATTATGCAGTGGTCTGGCTTCAGCATGAAGAGGTGAGGGGTGTTTAGTCAGTGCAAGAGTTTCTGGATTGGCTGGATACTTTCCAGCTCTGATGCATGATTTATGCCAAGATGAGAACATCAAGCAAGTCTCTGCCCATTATCAGGGCTTTTGCTGATGGACACAAACCTATCCTGCTAAACTTCTTGAAGAAGAGACTTAACGGGGACTTCAGAACTTTTCATAGTTCTGAAAATGAATATCAGACTGACATCTACCCTAAGAGAGAGAAAAATGAAAGGGGCCTGAGGAAAGCTCCTATTCTGACACATGATCTTTGCATATCCATAACCTAAGTAAGAATTACTCTGCCATCTACCTCTCCATGTATGGATAGTCCTGTAGCACAGGAAAATTGTCTGAGTATAGGGGCCACTAGATTCTGTTTCTAGAGTGTTAGGGGAGTATTTCCAGGGACTCTGGCAGTCACGGAATGGGGAAAAGAATTTGCATCACTCTCAAGGCTAAAGCATTAGGTGGACACACAAGATAATTAACTTAGAAATCCTGGAAGCTTTGTGTTTCCAGTGCCTCTCTGTTCCTCTCTTACGTTCATTTACATAATAATTTGCACAGGTTTACACTAGTAACCTTTTTTTTCATTGAAACATAATTGATTATACATATTTTTGGGGTTCAATGTTGACATATGCTGATCAAATCAATATCACTAGTATATATATTGTTACAAATTATATTTATCCTTTATGGCCCTTGTCCAATCACTAGTAAACTTTTTGTAAATTGAGTTGCTACCTGCTTCTCATGTGGTATTTTGTTTATATACCTGGATTTTTGCAGAAAACAGAAAAGCCTATTTACCCTGTTTTGCAGAAATCCAGCTTGCTGCGTAGGAATACCAGTAGGATTTTGTATGTTTGTTTCAGGAAAAAAAAGTAGGGAGGAAAAGAAGGAAGGAAGGAATGAGGTAGAAAGACACATATACACATAAAGGGTAGTATTTTAATTCATTCATTTATTTACAAATATTTATCAACTTCCTGGAGTTCCAGACACTCCTTAGGCAGTGGAGACAGAGCAGTGAGTAGGAATTAAAATAGATAAGGCCCTGTTGTCTGAGAACTTGCATTCTAGTGAAGGGACGCAGACAATAAACACATAGGCTGATACATAAACTGCCAGCTGGTTCTAAGGGAAATGAAGGAAAGAAAGCAGAGCGGGCTGTAGGGTGTGCTGGGGGAACATTGGCTCTGAACTGTAATCAGAGAAGTCTTTCTGAGAGGTACCAGTTGGAGGAAGGGGACTTGCAGAACCTCTCCTGGCAAAGGAAAAATCAAATGCAAAAGCGCATTTGAAAAATCAAGCTTTCAAGCCCCGAGACAGGAGTGTGCTCGTTGGGTTCTAACCGGTGTGGCTCAATGGAGTGAACAATTGGGAGAGGCAGAGGTAAGTTCTGAGAGGTGATGAGGGCCAGTTTCTGCAGGCACTTGTAGTAGTTGTGCAGATGCTAGCTGGCCTTTTCTTTTTCCTTCAAGCAACTTGGCACTGAGGATGAGTTGAAGTAGAAGAGTGATAGTCTGATTTATGTATTAAAGGATCACTCTGGCTGCCATGAAGGCACTGTGAAGGGATAAGTGTAACCCTAATGAATCTGCTGCCCTGATCCAGGCAAGAAATAGTGGTGACTTTATACAGAACCATGCAGGTAGGGAGGTGACTGTATTTTGGACCCATTTTGAAGAGAGAGCAACAGATTTTGCTGTTGGGTTGAAAAAAGGATGTGCAAGAAAGAGAATCATCAAGGATGACTGTTGGAATAAATTGTTTAGATGGGCTTCCAAGACTGGAGCCAGGAGATCAGTGCAGAGACTGCTTTCAGTCAACCAGGGAAAGTGAGTGCTTTCAGGACTGTGTTGAACAAGAGTAGTGGGAGTACATATCCATGCCTCATTCCTCATCTTAGGAGGGAAGCATTCGGTCTTTCACCATTATATATAGTGTTAGCTGTAGGTTTGCTGCAGTGGATTATTACCAAGTTGAAGATGTAACCCCCGTTCCCATTTTTCTGAGTTTTTATCATGAATGGGTGTTGAATTTTGTCGAATGCTTTTTCTGCATTAATTGATATGATCATTTGATTTTTCTTCTTTAGCCTGTTAATATGGTAGATTACATCACTTCATCCTTCATTTTTGAAGGATATTTTCACTAGATATAGAATTATGGGTTGACAGATCCTTTCTTTCAGCCCTTGCAGAATATTATACCACTTCTCTTGGCCTCTGTGGTTTTTGATGAGAGATGCACCCTGTCATTCAGGTTTTTTCCTCCTATAGATTTCTCTCTTGTTGTTTTCAAGAATTTTTTCCCCTTAGTTTTCAAAAGTTTGATTGAGATGTGTCTTGCTGTGGATTTCTTTGGGTTTATTCTATTTAGAGTTTGCTCAGCTTCTTGAATCTCTAGGTTGTTGTCTATTGCCAAACTTGAGAAGTTTTCAGTCATTATTTTTTTCTAGTACCTTTTCAGTCCTGCATTCTTTCTCCTCTAACTCTGGGACTCCAATTATATGATCATTAGATCTGTTATTTTTGTCTCACAGGGATTTGAGGATCTATTCTTTTTTTAATTATATATATTTTTCATGTTGTTCAGATTGAGTAATTTCTATTGTTCCATCATCAAGTTAACTGATGCTTTCCTCTTTTCCCTCCATTCTGCTCTTCAGTTCATCCATTAATTATTTTTTATTTCAATGATTATATTTTTCAGTTCTAAAATTTCTATTTGGCCCTTCCTTACATCTTTTACTTGTTTGCTGGGGCTTTTCATTTGCTTCAAGTATGTTCATAATTGCTCACTGAAGCATTTTTATGATGGCCACTTTCAATCTGTCGGATAATCCTGACATCTGTCTTCTCATTGTTAGCTTCTATTGATTGCCCTTTTCAGTACAATCATCCTTGTTTTTTGTATGATGAGTGATTTTTGATATAAACATGGACATTATAAGTTATTATGTTATGCAACTGTGGATCTTATTTAAACCTAATATTTTAGCAGTGGGTTGGACAGTGTGCCCCCCGAAATTCATGTCCACCTATGACTTCGTTTGGAAATAGGATCTTTGCAGATAGAGTTAATTAGGTCTTGACATAAAATCATCCTGGATTTAGGGTGGGCCCTAAATTTAATGACTGGTATTTTCATACATAAGGAAGAGGATACAAAGAGACACACCACACAGAAGAAGTCTATGGGAAGGCAGAGCCCAAGATTGGAATTATGCTGTCGCAGCCAAAGAATACTTGGAGGCACCAGAAGCTGCAAGAAGCAAGGAAGGATTTTCCCCTAGAGCATTCGGAATGAGCGTGGCCCTGCCAACACCTTGGCCTCCAGAGTGTGAGAGCATAAATTTCTATTGATTTATGCTAGCAAATTAGTGGAAATTTGTTTTAGTAGTTCTAGGAAACAAATAAAGTGGCTTTCTCTGACACTGCTCTGACGGAGTAAGGGTGGGGGTGCCACTGTTACTACTAGATGAGCGTAGAAGTCCAAGTTCCCCATTCGCCTTCTGTTGATCACCAAGGGAAGGGATTCTCCTTGTTACTGCTGGTTAGAGTGGGGGTTCAGGCTCCACACTAGGCCTGCACTGATACCACTTTGGCTGGGAGGGGTGGGGTGCATTACTGCTCCCCGTACAGCCTCTTCCAACACCATGGTATGGGGTGGCCTCATTACTGGGAGGCAGTGAAAGTTCTGACACTCACTAGGACTCTACTGACAGTACCCCAGCTGGGAGGGAGTGGGGCACCTCATTATTGCTGGGGTAGGAATTGTGAGTCCAGGCTTCCCACATGGTCTCCCCTGATACTGCAGTTTCCTTACCTGGCCTTCTCTGACATACTACTGTGTGACAGAGGGGCCGGATGGGGTGTCTTGGTAGGGCCTGTCCAGAGTGGGAATCTAGGCTCCCCAGGTACTTTTTTGTGGTGTTTGGCTATCGTATTATTCTGTAGGAGTTTTCTGACTTGCTAAGCTGCCCCTTTCCTGGTCCTTTGACTAGACAGAGCAGGCTTTTGTTGGGGCTTTTTTTTTTTTTTTTTTTTTTAATTATTATCAAGGACTATTGATGTTTGGGATTGCTGACTTGTTCTGCTCCAAGTTTGGCAAGTATGAGGCCTTAAGAGAACACAGGTAACCTACCTCTAGGTCATTCCATGGGTCCTGAAATCTCTGGCAGGTCTACCTTCTTCTCTCCACTTTTCAGACTTTTTATATTTGTTTTATATATAAAGACCAGAGATTTTAGTTGTACTTACTGGAAGGAATAGGAATGCACACTATATTCCCAGAAGTGGAAGTTCTTAGCTGCCTGTTTAAAGTCCTCATATCTTTATTCTTGAGAGGGGGTAAAATATTATTCTATGCCCTTTCCTGGTGAGCATCATTCTCAGGCCCTGCAGAGATCTAGGAGATCCTGGTAGATCAGAACTTCAGTTATGAGCTGCAGAACAATCAAGTCCCTCAAACTCAAGAGGGGCATGAACCTTGAAAGAATTTTGGTCAGAAATTTCCCATGTCCTTCTCCTTTACTTGTGAAAAGGCCACTTAGGTCATTTCTTAAAACATTAATAGTAATTAATTTTTTTAACAAAAGCATTCATTTTAGATTTTTTAACCATAAAATTTCTCAAAAATGGCTAGTCTTTCCAGTGTGAATAAGAAATTATTCAGCTTACATGAATATTTTCATGAACACAGATGTTAAAATAAGTATTTATTGAATCACTGGCTTGTGAAAGTCAATGGACTAGTAACTTCTTCTTCATGTTAATAAAGGCAGCTACCTTCAAATAGCCCCTTTCCTGATTTTGTTCAACTCTGTTTGACTCTCACCTTATTATCTAACATCCTTTACTGCACTTCTCTGCCTTCCCAGCACTCACTGTGCTCTCGAGCATTGTCTTAGCTTTTCACTGTATTTCCTATTTTTTTTCTACCTTTAGGGATGATTAAGAAAATGCTGGCTCAATGATCGGCTATGAAATGAATTAATAAAGGAGGCCATTAGAATTTGGCCGAGGGGTTGGTAATGGAGATCGAGAATTAGGTTTTATTCCGTTAGACTGGGTTCATCCATCCATCCTTCCATCCAACAAACACATAGAGGTTTGCTGTGTATTTGGCACCTTACTAAACATTGTAGAGGTTTTAAAGATGAATAAGAGACAGGGTGACATGGCGGTTAAAAACTTGAATTTCAGGGTCAGAAGGAACTAAATTTGAATTTCTGGGCTGCCCAATAATAGCTGTGCAGTTTGTGAAACTTGGCTTCCCTGAGCTTTGATTTCCTCATCTACATGTTTGTTATGATGATTAAATGACATAACAAATGTATGGAATACCCAATATAAGCAGGTACTCAATTTATGTTGGTTATTAACAAATCATGTTTTTCTGTCTCAGAAGAATTTATAGTATAGTAGAGAAGAAAGGATATGTTCAAAGCAATCAGAACATTTTTAGAATTTATGAGAGCCACATTTTGTGAATTCAAAGGAGAAAGCTCACATTAACCCGGCAATGGGCTGTATGACTTGAATTTACTTGCACTGCTGCACCCCAGTAAGACTGCTGTATACAGACAAATGGTCTTCATTAAAACAGAGACAGGCTTGGAGGTAAAGGATAAAGGTGGGCTTTAAGAATTTTTTTGGTGTGCTGGACATTTTCAAGTTACCCCTTCCAACATCCCATATCTGTTTTCTAGTTCTGGAGAGTGAATGAATTAGGAGAATAATCATTATGGTCTGCATCAATGGGATTCTTTGCAGAAACGCCTTTGCTTGGGTTTGGCCAACAGGAGACAATACAAAAGATGAGATGGAAGAGAGTGAGGTCCTAGGATTTAATTTCCCAGCTTCCTCCTTGGCTGTGGGTTGGTGGCATGACTCCTCTGAATGTCACAGCTTTTGACAAAGTCCCCCCTCCATATCAGTACCTTTTCTATGTACCAGTGATGTCTCTCTCTGCTACTCCTTCAGATGAGGGCTGGTCACAGTTAGCCCCAGAATCCTGTACTATCCCTTGCTGATTCCACCAATTTTATGTACTGTTTTCTGCCAGTGTCTGAACTGATACCCTGGTCTTCTCAGAAATTATTCCTGCTTCTGCATCTCCTTACAAGGTAGATGTCTTATGGTGGAGTGACCAATCTACTTACAGTATCCCCCCTTACCCATGGGGAATACATTACAAGGACCCCAATGGATGCCTGAAACCATGGAAAGGACTGAACCCTATATATATTTTCCTATACATGCGCGTTTATGATAAAGTTTAATTTATAAATTAGGCACAGTAAGAGACCAACAGCAATATAACAAAATAGAACAATTACAACAATACTCAGAATGGTGCACAGTTTAAAACTTAAGAGTTGTTTATTTCTGGAGTTTTCCATATAGTATTTTCAGACCATGGTTGACCACAGGTGACTGAACCTGCAAAAAGTGAAATAGCTGATAAAGGGGATGATTGTCTCATCGAAGACATGTCTGAGCTCAGGAAAATGGGGATTAAAGAAACCTTGATGGATTTTCATGGAAGAACAAAAGATTGGAAGAGGAAGGGAAGGCTTGAGGACTTTTTCTTCTCAAATGAATTTACTGGGGCAATTTGTACCAACTTTTCCAGTGCCTGTGAGTTCTTAAGTTCCTTCCCTTTAAAAGAAATCCATCTCTTCCTCCAGAATGTGGTCGGCGGGCCCTGCAGTTGCCGCTGCTTGCAGGGCTTTTAATCACCTGCGTGAACGTCTGATAAGACCATGAAATATGGCTCCTGAAGGCCTCTGCACTGCCTTTTCCCTTCCTCAAATGGTGAATAATCATTGAACCACTCCGTAGTTTCTGATATGAAGTTCAAATCAAGCCATGAGAAAACCCCATATTTCACAATGTAGCATATTTTTGGTTCCTGGCAGTAAATTTTCCTTACTTTCACCATGCCATGGGACACATTTGGAAAGGTCAGTTTGGCACCGTGTAAGTTAACCAGAGGACCATTGGAATGGAATGAAATCTATTATAAATGTGTCTTGATGAGCACAGCATGGGGCGTGGGGCATGGTCCTTGTGGCAGGGTGATTTCGACAAGAAAGCAGAATTGTAGCATGGGCCTTAGAACCACTGTTATTGTCATGCTGAGTGGTCACTGGAATGGTGTGATGGGATGATGGCAGCAACGCTCTTTTCAAAATCTTCTTTTCGGAGGTGAGCATTGAAGTTCTACCAAGGATGGAGCTGACAGCTTGGTGTCATGATGTGGCCAACAGCTTGGTGTCCTGCTCAAGTCTGAGCAGTGCTGCCATGTTGCTCAAATGCAGAGGGCACCATTCCCATTGTCATCTATGTGAATAGAGACCCCTGGGGTTGTGCAATGCAAAGCCATGTAAGGTGGCCCTGAGGTCACACCACCTCAGGTTTAGAAGGCAGCAGTATGTCCGGTGGTTAAGAGTGAGGGCTCTGAGGTCAGAAGGACCTGGGTTAAGTCACAGGTCTTCTGCTTATTAGCTGTTAGGATCTAGGGCATATCTTTTAAATTTTCTGAGCTTCTCTGGGTCCTCACTTTAAAAATAGTGATAATAATAATACTTCCATGTGTGATTTGGATTATGAAATCAGATAACGCAAGTAAGACACTTGGCTCAGTGAGATAAGCGATTCCTAAATGTTAACTATTAATGCTGTTATTATTTAAAATGTAGGCTCTTCATGGAGCCCCAGACTCCAATGTGGCCAGAAATGATAATAACTAATGGGACAACACAGAAGGAACCTGACCTGCTGTGCCCGGTTCAGAGTCCTTCATTCAAACTGACTCCTTTCCTTTCCTTAGTCATATAACCATGCAATGTCTTCAGTGAGCACAGCGGAGAATAACTTTCCCACAATTAATTATTTAATCAATCTATTCATTCATCTACTCAGAGTATATTAATTGGGCACCTCCTCTCTCTTAGGCCACGTTTTAGGCTCTGGGAGCAGCAGTGAACAAAGAAACCAGTAAACACGTCCTGTCCAGAGCCCTTTACACAGCACCTGCTTGCCCTGCTTGAGCATTATATTAACTAGCTAATCTTACCTGCAGTAAACATATGTTTAGGAGAGAGAGAGAGGAAGATAGAGCGAGAAGAGAGTACACTTAGAGAAGATGTTTTATGGAGAGCAAAGCTGGAACTGTTACTCAAAGGCCTTGACCCTGCTGCCTTTCAGGAGACTCTGCTGCTGCTACGTCAACCCCTTGGTGCTCGCCTCCTAGTCTGTGGCACCCACAATCCATTAATTAGCAGCAACTAATTACACACCTACTGTGTGAGGCACAAGGAATACTCTGGTGAACATGTCTAAAATTTACAGTTTAGTGATGAATACAGACGTTAGGGCAAGTTTGAAAGAAATTTCTTAAGTAATAGCAGATGTGTGAGGAAACACAGAAGAAGTACCTGTACCTGAGAGGAAGCAGTCAAGCAAGGCTTTTCTGTGGAAGTGGCATGTAAGCCGAGACTTGAAGGATGTCCAGGAGTTGTAGGCAGAGAGCAGGTAGAAGGCGAGCAGCTTCTGAAATCTCTAGCCTTTCCTAAAAGGTAAGGGTATAGGCCCATTTTTCAAAGAAGTCTTTTCCATCCAAGGATCTAGTACAGGGCATAATCATTGGTTGGTCAATAAATATTTGTTGAATGACACAGTGATTAGATGGATAGATCATCCATCTTCAATGAGTGACTTCATGAATGAATAAAATCCTATATTAGAAAAAATCCTAGAAGATTCTCTGGATCCGGATAATTGGTGTATGGATAGATTGAGGCAAGGGAGTTATTCACTATCCTTACTCCTTGGCTCTCTTGCTGATTTTTGACTATTATAATTTCACTCTTTAGTGTTCCCTTCCCCTTTCACTGGACATAAACAGCTCCTCCTTTAAAAAAGTACTTAACTAATCTCACTCATTATGGTCCAGTGACTAGCAACATCACTGGCATGGAAATCTTGCACGTTGAAGAGGAGGAATCAGGAACTTCTGAAAACTGGACCTCTTTAAGTTAGTTATAACTTAACAGTGCACAGGAAGAAGCTTATGCAAACGGTATCTCTACTGGAAGCTTTGAGAATCGATGCTAATGCTGCACTGCACAGGAAGACCCTGCCTTTGGGTTTCAGCACTGGCTGCTTTGTGTTGATCTATCATAGGCCAAATTGGAAGGCAATGAAAAATTACCCCATTTGGTGCCTCATTTACACAGTATGGATCTTGGTGGAGCTTTGAGGGCTTTATTAATAATAGCATCTGATGGCTTATTGGATATTGGTGCCCAATTACTGGATTTGACAGTACAAGGTATATATTAATGACTTATTAGGGCTGACCTGGCTGGTAATTGATCACTAATGAGGCAGACTTGCTTGCATCTAGGCAAAATAAGATTTTGAAACTCTTTTGGCTAGCCCTGCATGAATGCCTTAGAAGTGATCTATTAAATGGGTGATAAATATTTCATGGAGAACGTTTTACAGCACCCATTTTACTAATTTTTTTGAGAATAACTAAATGGTTACTGGAAAGTCCAAGTTGACGGTTGACTTTGGTGTTTAAAACTCTTGATGTGCAGGATTAGAACAAAATAATTGTAGTTGTTATTAGATTTATCTTGCTACCTATGACAAAAGAGCCATGCTCTGGTGACTGATAATGTTTTTCTGGGATGAGTGAGTCATTGGCAATCTTTGTATTGGGTTCACAGGAGCAAAGCCTATTTTATGCATGTTTTTCAAATGTCACAAGAAATGAACTATTTCTAGCCACAACTATGATTGCTCACTGATGCAAAGGTGAATTTTTTTTTCCTTTTTGGCCTTGCATTAAGTAAATATGTGCTTTCCTGAAAATGCTGCATGTATGTTTTCTATAAAAATGCTCTGGATCTGTTTTACAAATTTCAGTTTTCCATCTGACCCTTTCCTCTTTATATTAATGAATTTCACCTAATTGAACCAAATGCCACAACCGGTAAGTGTTCACTCTGACTTTGAGCTTCATATCCCCAAGAAAGCATCTTCTCAGTAACACTTAGCAAAATGATATCTATCAAATCACTGGTGCAGTTAGAATTTAATTTGCTCGATCAGCTGCCATTGTCATGCTACTTAACCTTAAAAAAAGGAATTTTCCTCAAGACTTCATAATTCCTTTTACATTTCTCCTTTTTTTCCCCCTCACTGAATGAATTTAATAAACTCTTGAAAGAGAAAAAACTGGGTAAGAGCCATTCTTCACAAGGTGACAGGGAAGGAGTGAGGCTGTTGGGTCCCCTTCTTTTCCAGTTCACCCCTGCTTCTCTCTCACCGATCGGCTGGAATCTACCCACCAGCTGGAGCCTGATGCTCTTCATGGTGCCTCTCCTCCTGATGGCAGCTGCAGCATCCCATCAGGAAAGGGAAAGGAAGGCCCTGGCAGGGAAGAGGAAAGGGAGAGAAATGGAGGAAAAGGGAGGCAGAGAAGATAAGGAGATAAAAGGAGGGGGAAAAGAGAGAGAAGAAGGAAATAACAACGAAGGGGGAATAAAGATGAAGACAGGAAAACTGAAAAGTTAGAGGAACCAGCCCCCTTGACCTCCACCTGCTCTGTTGGCACCTTTACTGAATATGCCATCCATGTTACTATCTTCTTTTTCTGATCTCTGTAGAACAGTGAGTCTCAATTATGGGTGATTCTTCTCCCCTCCTCCCCTACCCTAGGGGACGTTTGGCAATGTCTGGAGACATTTCTGATTATCACTACTGGTGGTGATGGGGGAGGGGGTGGTGTAGTGGGTACACTCCAGGTTTCTTGGGTTGAATAGTATTCCCCCAAATTCATACCCACCTAGAACCTATCTCACCCAGACCTTATTTGAAAGTAGGGTCTTTGCAGATAGAATCAAGTTAAATTGAGATTATACTGGATTAGGGTGGGCTGTAATCCAATGGCTTCTGTCCTTACAAGTAGAGGGAAATTTAGACACAAGGACACAGATGCAGAGGGAAGATGGCCATGTGAAGACAGAGGCAAAGAGGAGGGTTGTGTTGCCACAAGTCAGGGCATGCCAGATTGCCAAGAACCACCAGCAGCTGGAAGAGGCAAGGGAGGATATTTCCTAGAATCTTCTGGGGGAGCACGGCCTGTTCACACCTTGATTTTGGATTTCTAGCCTCCCAAACCATAAGAAAATAATTTTTCATTGTCTTAAGCCACTTGATTTGTATGGAAACTAATCCCTAGGAAAACTGATACACCAGGGATGCTGCTAAATATCCTCCAATGCACAGGACAGCCACCCACAACAAGGAATTATACAGTCCAAAATGTTGATAATGATGAGATTGAGAAACCCTGCTTTAGAGCTTAGATCTGTAGCTCTTATTTAAAACTCTTATAAGCTTGAGGCAGTTTTTTGCTTACAATCTTTCACTTGGGTTTTATATGTCATTAAACTTTTGGGGCTTTTATGTGTTGGTTTATCAACTAACTTGTCAACTCTTAGAAGGCAAGGGGGCATGTGCTTGCTTCTTTGATCCCTTTAAAGTTAACTGATATGTAATAGTAAGATCTCAATAAATGCTGTTTGAATCAATGAGCAAAGACTATCAACACATGGTCCAGTTGCAGTGGACCTGTCCTCACTCATGTCAATAAAGCATATTCTGAGGCCTTGAAGTTGCACTTTCCCAAGTTGTGACTGATGTTCCTTAAGTTTGAGAAGTCTGTGTGGAACCTGTCAATCAAGCAAGGAAGTTATGATGTGGACAGGACATAGAGGAGGTGTGGTCTGTTGGAAAGAGCTCTGGACTAAAAGGCAGGAGAAGGGTTCAATTTCTCTCTTTGGGCAACTTACGTGTTCTGTCTGAACTTCAATTTTCCCTTCTATAAAATGGGAGTAGTGATATCCAGTGTATAAAGTGGGTGTGAGGATCAAGCAGGTTACAGCTAAAGAGGCTAACAAAGGTACTCAGCAAACATTTTACTTATCTGTGTAAAAACTGGAACAAGCATATCTTGTTTCATAAAAGGGGTGCACACTAGGAGACATAAATATGTGCATGATGGGGATGTGCATTTGTCTGGAAAGCAGAAAATATGGAAGAGGGAGTAAAGCTTCCCACTGAGAACCTCCTGTGTGCCAGGTATGTTTTCACATTTTCTCATTTAATTTGTAGGACAACCTCACAAGGTAGGAGTTGCTATTCTCAGTTTGCAGATAAGGAAAGTGAAGTTCGCAATAAGCCACAGTCAGTAGAGACAGACTCATTTGATTTTAAAACCCGTAATATTTCAACTGAACACACTGCCTTCCAGGCTTATGTGAATGGTCCTGAGTGGTTGTTTGATAAATCAGAGAAAGGCAATGAGCCCGTGTAGTGTTGGAGCAGAAGATATCGTTTGGAAATAGTATGAAGTAAGCATGCGCTGGTAGGGTGTCATCTCTGTGTGAAGACAATGTTCCTGAACCACTCTTGCTGTGCTATATAATCTGAGCGGTTTTTCTCTAATTGTTGTACTAGGTTATACTGGCCCACTGCTTGGTCTCCAGCATGTGCCTATAATACATTAACAGTGATGTTTACAGACATGGACAAGAGGAGCAATGATGGGCTGTGGTCTCAGGATTACCACAAGGCACTCTGCTAGTTAATTGGTCTCAGAAGGATGGCTATAAAGCTAGTCCATGACAGTGTTAAAGGTCTAGCAGAAGATATTGGGATATTAAGTGATAATCCAGAAGAAGATTCCAAACCCTCTGGTTATATTCACATTAGAAATTTATACTCTAGTAGCTTCTCTGTGAGACTCTCCCATGCTCTGGTGGAAAAATTTGTTTATCCACAGGAAAGTTTTCAGCAGAACATTTCAAAGATAAAACAATCAGTGCATTTAAGTGATACCCAAGAGAATAATTTTTGTATCTGAGACCAGAATTGGGGCAAGGGAAATACAGTCTTATATTTCACTTGTCTGAGTTAAGCATATTCTGAATAGTTATGCCAGGCCTGCTGTCCAGTCTGTTTGTTCTGAGGTGTTCAGAGACTGGGTAATTTATAATGAACAAGAAATTGATTGGCGTATGGTTCTGAAGGCTGGGAAGTTTAAGAACAAGGCACTGGCATCTTGCAAGGACCTCCTTTTTGCATCATCATGTGGTGGAGGGGAGGGAGGGAGGGGTAGAGAGAGAGAGGGAGAGAGAGAGAGAGACTGAAAGAACCGTAATGGCTTAATTACCTCTTAAAAGTTCCAACTCTTGTTACAATGACAATTACAATCCAACATGACTTTGGGAGGGGACAAACACTCAAACCATAGCACCTGATATCCGGGGAACGTGTGTGGGAAGCCTCTGTGTCGAGGAAGCATGCTCTCTCTACCACTGGTGAGGTACCAGTGGTATCGTTGAAGGTTGAAGGTTGGAGGCCAGTTCTGGACACACGTGATGCTGTGAGTGTTGCCTTTGGAAGGCTTCCTTTTCATCACTCAGGTTTTATGGCATTTGTAAATCTGATCATGTGTGGATACTGACGGTAACTCTCACACACTTTTTAAAAGGCTGGCAAAGGATGGACTCATTTTGTCATAATCATCATTAAGAATTTTTAAAAGTTATTTACAGCTTTTTTTTTTTTTCCCCAGGTGCCACAAGAGGAGATATTTGATTGATCATTAGGGGAAAAATGATTAGCTTCCTACTACACTATTATCATATTAATAATAATTCAGCTATTAGTGTCTCACTTCAAAGGTTACATTTTTGGACTTTTATTAATTTATATCTCAAAGGATTAAATATAAAATATGTTTATACATCTGCTTCCACCTAGGACGAGTGACTCTGGGATTCTTCTCCATCTCTTTGTTTATCTTCTGCCTTTTCTTTAAGCTGAGGCCATTTATTTCTGCATGTGTAATGACAGCAGAAATACTTTTACACAGTCTTTCTTTCTGCTTCATCTAACTTTGACAAAACACACACCAAGGGTGTTCCTGGAATTTTTAACCTACATTAAAAGAGATTTCCCTTGTATCAAACACATGACTTATAGGCCTCCTCAGATATTTTACCTCCTTTCTGTGGAAGGAGCCGCCAACTTCTTGGATACCATTGCAGCCACTGGGGGCTTACCAGTCACTTGCTCTGGGAGCACCAGGTCCTCCCTTAGGCTCCTCCGGAGCAGCCAGGCTGACCAGCAGAAAGACTGGAGTTTCTTGTTCTTACAGCCATGTCTGGACTTGAATGAAATCTCACAATGAAGGTGTGGGTTGTAGCATCTTGAGTCACTAAAGTAACTAATAAATAGAGAAGGATTTAACACCTTGTGATGTGAACTCTGACTAACTAGAAACAGGAGATAGGAGGGAGATCATCAGAAATTATTCTGTTTCTTCCTTTCATTGGCTGCTTGTTGGCATGGTTGATCTTGTCTGTAGACAGCCCATGTGCTAAGTGGCTAAGTGACTTGTTCTATCCATTTATGAAAGGTTCAGTCAACATGGTAATGTAATATTCTCATTGCTTTGCATCTTTCCTTATTTCCTTTTGTTTTTTCTTCACTCTTTAGGCCCATGCATAGTACCTTTCAAATAAAGAGCTAGCACTTTAATTCTTACCTATGACTCTATTTTCCAGAAACCTCAGGCTAAGACAACCTCTTAAGTTGAAAAGAAAGTGGTCTAATAGTCATAAGAGGATCATGCATTGGACTGTGTTCTATAAATATGTAAGAAACAAATGCAAAGTTTTTGTTTTAATTGTATAAATAGGTGGTTATCTTCTCTTCTCTTGGGGAGTAGTATGTCATTATTTTTTATGAAGTGTTTGTTGTGGTATATTCCAGTTGAAAGAAGCTCAGTGGGATGGAGAGATTGTTGACCAAAAAATTCAGATGTGATTTTCAATTATTATTGCTTGTTCCAACAATATGTTATTCATTGTAGCTTTCCAACTATGCTTTGCAGAAAAGCTGAGTGGGGGAAGTTGGTTGGTTTGGGAGAGAGCTATCTGAAAATATTCAGCCTATTGCCAGGAAAACAGTAAGACAGAGTTTCATAAAACTCTCTTTGTGAAATTAAATTGGCCAGGATCAGGACGGTCTTTCAGCTTCAGTCTGTTTGCATGCCTATAAACAAGGACCATCAATTCAGAGCAATGTTCTTAACTGTGAGAATGTATCTAATGGGCTGCCACCAAGGTCAGGTCTAGGTCAAGTTTCATTTACTAATGAAAGGAAAAACAGGACTGTGGAGAACATTAATGAAACCCATCATGCTTCCAAACTGTAAGGCCTTGCCTTGCCAGGAGAAAAAAATAAATGTCATTCTTGTTTTTTCACATTTAGAAAGCTTTGCCACTTATTTTGTAATGTTTATGATAACATTATTTGATGGGTAAGAGAAATAATGCAAATAGCAGAGGAATGCAGGTGCTAGTATAAAGAGGCTTATCTTGGAAACTACGAGACAGGTCATCTGGATGAAAGTCATTGGAATTCAGTTTTGGATAGGGGGGAGAAATATGAAACAGCCCCAGAGGATAGATTTAATAGAGAGAATACCAGATAGCTGACTCCAGACTCTTAAAGCAGTATAGAAGTAAAATTAGAAACAAGAGACCAGATATCCCAACAAACATCTGAGGCTTAAGAGTCATATGAGAATCTGATGATACAGTTGTGTTGGACAAAGAGAAACTGCAGTAATGGTGGTGGCTATAACAAACTTGATGTACCCTTGACAAAGCAGTTGCTTTTTTCTTTCATGCATGGCTCAAGACAGAGTGTACTGATATGTGAAAGAGCAACACTTTAATCCCAGAAAGCATAGTTCTGTGAAGGACACTAATGAGGCAGATGATTTGCATTTAATGTTCCCATAGATGTGGACACAAAACTGCATGGCTGTCATGCATTTTATATGCTTAAGAAGTGGGTATGCCCAGACATGGCACTTGGAACAACAGAGCCTGTCCTTTCTCTCAGAAACTGGTCCCTGAGGGTCATCTAAGCAGACTGATTGTCAAGGTAAAATTGCTCTAAGGTGTGGTTCAGGTAGACATAGGTAAGACAAAGTTTCATTTGATGATTTGGATGAATAAAAGGAGAGCACAGCAGAGGGCCAGTACTGTCAGCTGATTGGCAAGTTGATGATCTGGAGGAATTAGATGGTTGAATTCTTGATAGTGGATGAGGTACAGAGACAAGTGCTAAAACTTTTGGATGAGAGGTAGACGATGGACATCGCCCACTCATTTTGGTTAGATCGCAACATAGCTCTTTAGTTTTTGCCATTTTCATAAATGGTTCATGGTTTGACTGGGGCTCAGGTGGAAGACATCAGTAGGAAGGATAACCAAGGGTTAAATAAGGTTAAGTGGATTTAAAAATGTGAAAAAAACCTCAAAACAGAAGAGAGACATCTTAGAGTGATGTGCATAGCTCTGAATAATCAGCTAATCTTCCTGAAATGTCAGTTGAAGTTTAGAATACTAAGGAATTCAGATGACATATTCACTGTGGAGGTCACCTCATTGCCCTCCAAAGATGTACTTGCCCTAATTCCTTGACACTGTGAATGCATTACTGTGCATAGCAAAGGAACCCTGCAGATATAAGTGAGGTTACAGACCTTAAAATGGGGAAAATATCCTAGATAATTAAGATAGGACTCATGTAATCTCACAAGCCCTTAAGAAGGAACATTTTGTGATTGGAATCAGATGTGGTGGAAAAGGAGGCAGAAGAAATTCTGCAGAAGGGAGAGCCAGAAAGATTGGAAGCATGAAGTGAACTTGATGTGCTCTTGCTGGCCTTGAAGATGAAGAGAGGAATGTGAGAGAAGCTCCTACCTGACAGCCAGCAAAAAAAAAAAAAAAAAGAGGGGGGGACCTCAGCTTTTATAACAGCAAGGAACTGAATTCTGCCAACAATCTAAATAAGCTTGGAAAAAGATTCTCCACCAGAGTCTCCAAAAAAGAGCCCTGGACAGGTGACACCTGGATTTTTGCCTGATGAGACCTGTGTTTGGCTTCTAACCCACAGTACTGTGAGATGAACGAGTATTGTTTTAAGCCTTTAAGGTTGTGGTATTTTGTTATGGCAGCAATAGAAAACTGATAACATTCACATATCTATGTTTACATAGATGTGTACATATATATTTTTAAATGTATATTCATACACAAGTATCCAAGGAAAAGTATCATACACTATACAACACATTAGAGTAAGTAGAGAATTTATGCATCTGATATATGCAGCCTTATGGTCAAATGCTTATGACACTGACCATCAAATGTTGGTCTGGAAGCATGATCCGTTTTGACAATTCTTAACTTCTTCAATGATAAATTAAAGTCAGCAGCTTCATATGTGAGATGATCATACTATGTTCTGTTGACGGCTGCTAGCTTATGAGATTTGTAAGGAATTCGAACTCATTTTGAGCCTTCACTCACACTTTTGCCAAACTTGACGAGTCTTCCAGCAGATGTATATGTATGTGTGTGTGTTTATGTGTGTGCATATAGTATATCTAGCGATATAATTATCATTTTCCAAACAATTTTTTAATGTGTTAAGAATGCAACTGGGGGCCGAGCCCGTGGCGCAGTTGGTAGAGTGCTGCGCTGGCAGCGCGGCGACGCTCCCGCCGCGGGTTCGGATCCTATATAGGACTGACTGGTGCACTCACTGGCTGAGTGCCGGTCACGAAAAAACGACAAAAAAAAAAAAAAAAAAAAAAAAAAAAAGAATGCAACTGGAAGTTGGCCCTGCTGAAACACTGAGATTCCCCCCTTTCTGCGGACTGCAGCACAGCCTGTGAAGGAGGACATAAAGATTTGTTTTCAATCAACACTGGGCCAGTCCTTTGCTCACTGACATCTTGTGCAGGTTTTTCTTATTTGTGCTTCCCCATGTTTTGAAAGCTCACCCATGAGTTTACCCAGAGAAAACAGCTCCTGCTTCTTTCTTTTTAAGCATCCTGATTGCAAGTATTTAATAGAGCACTCACGGGAGCCACCATTCCTCTTGCCTGTCTCTTTTTCAGCACCAGCCTTGGATGGACAGCTCCCCCCAAGCGGCTGGGCGGTATGTGTGCATTCCTTATGCAGTCAACAGAGCTATCTTCTGTGTTTCGAATCTAAGCGTGGATACTGAAAAATGCTAATTTAGGGTAAGCAAGAGCTGGATTGACAGTAAGCACAGCAGCAGAGGGAGAGGCCATTTGGTGAGGCTGGGAAGGGATAATGGGAATGGAACTAAGAAATAGAGACTGATTGGTAATAAAATCAAAGAGGTTAAAAAATAGAACTTTTGGAGGTTAACCCCAAAGCGGGGCTTGGTAGAATAACTTGAAAAAAGCTATTTAGATTTATATTGAGGCAGATATAATAGGTATATCTTTATATTTTAGAGAATAGGGGAAAGGAAAAAAAATAGCTCAGGGAGTCAAATGGCTTTGGGTTTATGTCTTCAGAAGCAGTAATGGTAGCCCTGGTTTTTCTGAAGGTGAGGGGAAAGGAGAAGCTAGCTTGCTGACCCAAGGCTAGAATCTAGGTGGATGTCTAGGGTGGATAAGATGGACTCAACACAGATCCTATGCTGCATCCCATGAATTTGATGATGTGCAGAGGCTTTTTACTCTGAACAATGAATTGGAAGTCTGAGAAGTAAGGACTATACAGTTCCCATGAACAAGGCTTTGGGTTTGATTAAGAGTTAAAGCCAGCTTTACTAAGGGCAAATGAGCTGTTACTTTTAGTGGTATCCCTGGTGTTTCGCTCTGTAGCCTCTTCTATGGAGTGTGGTGGAGAAGGAAGGTGTTGTACAGTTTTGTTTTACCCTTGAATCAGCTGAGTACCACATGGGTGCCATGGTTATCCAACATCACACACTTAGTAACATCCACTTGACCCACATACTCTCCATTTTTCTCATCGCCTAGAATCTAATTCTACTCCATATTCCCTGAGGATAACCTTATTTCCTGCTCCCCCCTCACCCCGGGAACAAACCCGAGATTATCAATGTAGAGCTTATTTGTGAATAAAAGAATATCTGAGGACTCAGGGAAAATTTTAGCTATAACCAGGTAACTCAGTTGGGACATTATTGTTATCTTCATATGTTTGTTAGGCAGTCATGTAAAAGAGATTTACCTAAATCCCTGTGGTTCCAAAGAGTAGATGCAAGATTAAGATATAGTAGTAACAGGAAAGTACATTTCAACACAGGATAAGGAAGAACTTCCTTCCAATTTGAAGAGCCCAAAATGGAATTAGCTAATTTATGTGATAATTAATATTATGTCTTGTGAGGTAATTAAGTCAAAGATGAATGTTTTTTTTTTTTGCCAGGGATGCTGTACAGAGAATTGTAGAATTGGCACAAGAGTGGTGTGGGCTTGTGCTTGATAACCTATATCTTGAAATTCACTGCTTCCCTCAAGACTAAAACAATTTCATCTGAACTTCTTTACTTTTTCTTCCCTGTTTACTATTGATTTCTACTCTCTATCAAGGCTTTTGTTCCCACATAGGGTGAAAATGACCTTTTTTGTTAGCAAAATTCAACTTTTTTAGATGGTTAACTTTTTTAGATTTCACATATAAGTGAGATTATGCAGAATTTGGCATTCTCTCTGGCTTATTTCGCTTAGCATAATATATTTCATGTTCATTTACATTGTCACAAGTGGCAGATTTTCTTCTTTTTAAGGTTGAATAATATTTCACTATACATATTATTTAATATATATTTAATATTATATACACACACACACACATATATTACATTTTCTTTGTCTATTCATCCATCAGTGAACACAGGCTGTTTTGATATGTTGGCTATTGTGAATTATCCTGCAATAAACATAGGGGTGCAGAGATCCCTTTGAGATAATGATTTTCATTTACTATGAGTATATACCCAGAAGTAGGATTGCTGGATCATATGGTGGTGTTGTTTTTAATTTTTTAAGAAACCACCAGACTGTTTTCCATGATAGCTGTACAATTTACATTCCCACCAAAAGAGTATAAGGATTTCCTTTATCACATTCTTGCCAACATATTTTATCTTTGTCTTTTTGATAAATGGCCATTTGAGGTGATATCTCATTGTGGTTTTAATTTGCATTTCCCTGATAATTATTGATGTTGAGCACCTTTTCATATACCTGTTGTTACTTGTATGTCTTCTGAGAAATGTCTGTTGAGGTCCTTTGCCCATTTTAAAATTAGGTTATTTACTTTATTTTTTCTATTAAGTTTTTTGAGTTCCTTGTATATTTTAGATATTAGCCACTTATCAGATATATGGTTTGCAAATATTTTCTCACATTCTGTAGGTTGCCTTTTCACTCTGTTGACTATTTCCTTTGCTATGTAAGAAAGTTTATAGTTTGATTCATCCCCACTTGTCTATATTTGCTTTTGTTGCCTGTGCCTTAGGGGTCATATTCAAAACTCACTGTCTAGGCCAGTGTCTAGAAGCTTTTTCCTTTTGTTTTCTTCTAGTAGTTTTACATCTCAGGTATTATGTTTAAGTCTTTAATCTATTTTGAGTTGATTTTTGTATATGGTGTGAGATAAGGGTCCAATTTCATTCTGCATGTGGATATCTAGTTTTACCAAAACCATTTATTGAAGAGACTGTT
The DNA here is from genome assembly GCF_027409185.1 of Cynocephalus volans. Taxonomy (NCBI): domain Eukaryota; kingdom Metazoa; phylum Chordata; class Mammalia; order Dermoptera; family Cynocephalidae; genus Cynocephalus; species Cynocephalus volans. The sequence goes on from NC_084462.1 coordinate 53,096,346, forward strand.
CTTTTCCTACTTTGTGTTATTGGCATATTTATCAAAGATCAATTGACTGTAATTGTATGGATTTATTTGTGGGCTCTCTATTCTGTTCCACTCATTGATATGTTTGTTTTTAGGCCAATATTATACTGTTTTGATTACTGTAGATTTGCAATACATTTTGAAATCTGAAAGTATTACGCCTCCAGCTTTGTTTTTGTTTTTCTTGTTTAAGATTTATCTGGCTATTCAGGGTCTTTTTCAGTTTCATATAAATTTTAGGACTGTTTTTTCTATATCTGTAAAGAATGTCATTGGGATTTTGATAGAGATTGCATTGAATCAATAGATCACTTGGGTAGTATGGGCATTTTAACAATATTAATTCTTTCTGTCCATAAACATGGACTATCTTTCCATTTATCTGTCTTCTTTAATTTTCTTCATCAACTTTTTATAATTTTTAGTGTATAAGTCTTTTATCTCTTTGGTTAAGTTTATTCGTAAGTATTGTGTTCTTTTTGTTGCTATTGCGAATGGGGCTGCTTTCTTAAATTGTTTTAGAGAGTTTGTTGTTTGTTTATAAAAATGCTGTTGATTTTTGTATGTTGATTTTGTGTTCTGCAACTTTTCTGAATTTATTAGTTCTAACTTTTTTTGTTGAGTGTTTAGGGTTTTCAACATATATGATCATATTATCTGCAAACAGAGATAATTTTACTTCCTTCTTTCTGATTTGGATGCCTTTTATTTATTTTTTCTTGTATAACTTGCTCTGGCTAGAACTATCAGTACTATGTTAAATAGAGTGGTGTGAGTGGGCATCTTTATCTCTGACTTTTATCAAATCTTAGAGAGAACCTTTTCAGTTTCCCCAATTGATTATGATTATGTTGTTATCTGTGGGCTTTTCATGTATGACCTAGAGTGTGTTGAGATAAATTCCTTCTATACCTATTTTTGATGAGCTTTAATCATGAATGGATGTTTAACTTTGTCAAATGAATTTCTGCCTTCATTGATATGATTATGTGCTTTTTCTTTCATTTTGTTATTGTGGTGTATCACATTGATTGATCTGCATATGTTGAGCCATCCTTGAATCACAGAGATAAATTCCACTTGGCCATGGTATGTGATCCTTTTAATGTGCTGTTGGATTCAGTTTGCTAGTATTTTATTGAGGATTTTTCATGTATGTTCGTCAGGGATTTAATCTGTAGTTTTCTTTTCCATTAGTGTCTTTGGCTGGGTATTAGGATGACACTAGCCTCATAAAATGAGTTTGAACATGTTTCCATTTTTTCGAAGAGTTTAAGAAGAATTGGTTTTAATTCTTCTTTGAATGTTTGGTAGAATTCATCCCCAAAACCAACTGCTCCTGGGTTTTGCTTTTTCAGGGAGGTTTTTGGTTACCAATTCAATCTCCTTGTTTGTTATTGGTCTGTTCTGACTTGCTATTTCTTGTTGATTCAGGTTTGGTAGGTGGTATGTTTCTAAAAATTTATCCATTTCTTCTAGGTTAACCAATTTTTTGAAGTGTAATTCTTTATAATAGTTTCTTATGATTCTTTTTATTTCAGAGACATCCATTGTGATATCTCCTCTTTAATTTATGATTTTAGTTATTTGAATCTTTTCTCTTTTTTTCTTTGTCTAGCTAAGGGTTTGGCAATTTTGTTTAATTTTTTTCAAAAAACCAGCTTTCAGTTTTGTTATTTTTTTCTATTGTTTTCTGTTCTCTATTTGATTATTTCTGCTCTAGTCTTTACTATTTTCTTTCTTCTGCTAACTTTGGGCTTAGTTTATTCTTCTTTTTCTAGTTTCCTAAAGGTGTAAAGTTAGGTTGTTTATTTTAGATCTTTATTCTTTTCCAATGTAGACATTTATTGCTATAAACTGCCATCTGGTACTGTTTTTTTCTACCTCCCAGTAAGTTTTGTTATGTTGTGGTTTTGTTTTAGTCCATCTTGAAATATTTTAAAAATTCCATTTTGAATTTTTGATTTTCTCTTTGACTCAATGGTCATTCAGGAGTGTGTTGTTTGGTTTTCATATATTTGTAATTTTGCTTCTTTTTTTTAACTGCCATTGATTTCCAGTTTCATTTCATTGTGTTCATAAAAGATACTCTGAATGATTTGGGGTTTTTGAATTTGTTGAGACTACTTTTGTGATCTAACATGTGATCTATCCTGGAGAATGTTCTGTGTATAATTGAGAAGAATGTGTCTTATTTTGCTGTTGGGTGGAATGTTTTGTACATGTCTATTAGGTCCATTTCATCTGTACTATTGTCCAATTCTGCTATTTCCTTATTGATATTATGTTTGGGACATCTATTCATTATAGAGATTGAAGTATTGAAGTCTCCTACTATATTATGTTGATGTCTGTTTCCTCTTACAGATCTGTCAATGTTTGCTTTATGTATTTAGGTGCTTTGATGTGGGGTGCATATATAATTATAATTGTGATACCTTTCTATTGAAATGACCCTCTTATCATTATATACTGAATTTATTTTTGTCTCTCGACAGTTTTAAATTTTATTTTGTATTATGTATGTATAGCCACTCCAGCTCTCTTTGGGTTATCATTTGCATGGAATATTGGTTTCCATCTCTTTACTTTTAGCCTATATGTGTCCTTAAAGCTACAGTGAGTCTCTTGTAGGCAGCATATTTTTGAATTATTAGATTTTTTTTTGTAAACCCATACAGCCACTCTATGCCTTTTAATTGAAGATCTTAATCCATTTACATTTAAAGTAATTATTGATAGTTAAGGACTTACTCTTTCATTTTGTTTATTGTTTTCTGGCTATTTTGTAGTTTCTTCATTTCTTTCTCTCTTTTGTCTTCCTTTGTGATTTTTGTATTTATATTTTATAGTGATATGTTTTGATTCCTTTCTCTTTCTCTTTTGTGAATCAACTAGAAATTTTTCCTTGTGGCTACCATGAGGACACATAAATTATCTTATAGTTATAACACTTATTTTAAACTGACAACAACTTAACTTCAGTCATATACAAAACCTACACTTTTGCTCTCCCCACATATATATATATTTTTTTGTCTTTTTCATGACCGGTCCTCAGCCAGTGAGCGCACCAGCCATCCCTATATAGGATCCGAACCCACGGCGGGAGCGTCACCGCGCTCCCAGTGCCGCACTCTCCCCAGTGCGCCATGGGGTCGGCCCTCCCCACATATTTTTTATTTATGTTACAATTTACTGCTTTTTATATTTTATCCATTAACAAATTATCCATAATTATTTTTAATACTTTTGCTTTAAAACTTTTTTTACTAGAATTAAAGGTGATCTACATACCATCATCACAGTATGATAGTATTATGAATTTGACAATATACTTACCTTTACCAGTGAGTTTTACACTTGCATATATTTTCATGTTATTGATCAGTATCCTTTTGTTTAAACTTGAAGAACTCCTTTAGCATTTCTTGAATGGTAGGTCTAGTGGTGGTGAACTTCCTCACTTTTTGTTTTTCTGAGAAAGTCTCCATCTTTCTTCATTTCTGAATTATAGCTTTCCTGGGTATAGAAGTCTTGGTTGGCAGTTTTTTTTTTCTTTGAGCACTTTAAAAATATCATCCCACTCCCTCCTTGCTTGCAAGGTTTCTGCTGAAAAATCTGATGATAGCCTTATGAATGTTCCTTTATATGTGACTAGTCACTTCTCTCTTGCTGCTTTCAAAATGCTCTCTTTACCTTTGCCTTTTGGTAGTGTAACAATAATGTGTCTCATTTTTATCTTCTTTGGGTTGATTCTGTTTGAAGACTTTTGGGCTTCATGGAGATGGGTGTTTATGTTTCTCCCAAGATTTTGGATGTTCTCAGCCATTATTTTGTTAAATAAGCTTTTATCTTCTTTCTTTCTTATCTTTCTAGGACTGCCAAAATTTGGCTGATTTGATGTTGTCCCATAAACCCCATAAGCTTTCTTCATTCTTTTAATTTTTTTCTTCTCTTACTAGATAAATTATATATGACCTATCTTTGAGTTCACAGATTCTTTTGTCTGTGTGATAGTGTCTGCTATTGAAGCTCTCTGTTGAAGTTTTTTTTTGTTTCATTCATTGTGTTCTTTCACTATAGAATTTGTTTAGTTCTTTTTTATGATCTTCTCTTTGTTGAACTTGTTGCTTCATTCACATATTGTTTTCTTGCTATTGTTGACTTGTTTACATCTTTTGTTGTAGCTTATTGACCTTCCTTGAAACAATTATTTTGAATTATATGTAATACAATTCGTAGATTTCCATTTCTTTGAGGTCAATTATTGGAGCTTTATTTGTTTCCTTTTGTAGTGTGCTATGATCTGAATGTATATGTCACTTCAGAGTTTGTATGTTGAAACTTAATTGCCCATGTGATAATATTGAGAGGTGGGGCCTTTACAAGGTGATTATTCATAAAGGATCCTCATGAATGGGGTTAGTGTCCTTATAAAAAAGATGCAAGGGACATATTTTTCTTCTGCCATGTAAGGACACAGTGTTTACCCTTTCTGCCTTGTGAGGATGCAGTAAGAGGCACCATCTTCATGGATAGGACCAAGATACCCTCATCAGACTAGAGCCCTCACCAAACACTGGATCTGCTAGTGCCTTGATCTTGGACTGTGAAACATAAATTTCTGTTGTTTATAAGTCACTCAGTTTACTGTATTTTGTTACAGTAGCTCAAATGGACTAAGCTATGGTGTCATGTTTGCCTGATTTTTTTTGTGCTCCATGTAGACTTCCTTTGATATTGTGCATTTGAAGGAGCAAACACCTTTTCCTATCTTTATAGACTGATTTTGGCAAGTATAGATATTCTCCTCCTAAGCCTCTGGACTGATGGGACTGACTCCAAGATCAACCAAGCACATCTGGAACCAGATTACAGGTTATTATGGTTCCATAGTTGAGTATGCAGATGTCTGGCTCCTCCTGTGTCCCTGGGTATGCAGGACTGCCTCTGAAACTGCTGTAGAGCATGGCTAGAGCCAGGTCACAGGGCTGCTTCAGAGTTTGTAGTCAAGCCTGAGGTTGATGCGTCTTTTACCAGAGGTGTCAATGGTCGTGGCTCTTGTGGGCCCCTGGGAAGGCAGGACTATGGTATAATGGGGCTGGAGCCAGGTCACAGGTCTTCTTGAAGATTTGCAATTGGATCAAGTTCAGTGTGACTTTTACCAGGGACACAGATGAACGTATCTTCCCCTAGGTCCCTGGCCAGACAGGACTGTCCCTGGGCTGTGGCAGAGTGAGGCTGGATCAGAGTCCAAGTGCTATTTAGGAGGTCCTAGCTTGAACTAAGGTTGGCACACCTGCTTCAAGGAGCACAAATGTGTAATTAGGTTCCTGGGCAGGCAGGGCTGACTCAGGATCATGGTAGAACAGGGCAGTAGCTGGGTCACAGATCCATTTCAGGATCTGCAGTAGGGGCAAAAGCCATCTGGCCTGTCACCATGGTATCATGTGGGTGTACCTCCTACCCCCACCTATTTCCCTGGGTGGGCAGGACTGCCCCTGGACAGTGGCAGAGTGGACCTCTGCTTTAGGATCCACCATTGGGACCAAGGTTGGTGGGGTGTTACCAGGAGCATTAGCAGATATGGTTCCTCTTTGGTCCTTTGGTGGATAGAGCTGGTTGCAAGACTGCAGCTAAGTGGGGCTGGAATCAAATCCATAGGGGAATGGGGTTTCTTTTGGTATGCAACTGTGACCATGTTTGGTGAGCCCACCACGAGGGCATTTTCCTGCCTTTCTAAAGTGGATCTCTTTGGTCTGGGGCTTCACCACAGTTTTTCAAACTCCTACCTGGATCCCAAAGCTTCCACAAAGGCACTTTTGTCTGTGGATGGCTCTGGTATTACTGTTTGTGTGGCTGGATGTAAACTGAGGACCTCCTATTCTGCCATCTTGCTGATGTCACTTTGACATACGACTCTTGCCTCAGGTGTTTGTTCCAATATTGTTTTTACCTTTATGTTTTTTTTTCTTAAATTCTCAAAATAATAATATTTCTCTGGGATCTCCTAATTGCCAAGTCCAGCAGCATCTTCTCAATCTTTTCCCACCTTGAATTCTTTATAACCCTTTTGTATGGGTGATACATTCCCTCACCTTCTGTAAACCCTCTCTTCTCTTGACTTCTATTGCAGGATCATGCTGATTCCATTTCTATCCACTCTCGCATTTTCTAACTGTAGTTTTCCCAGGAAACACTCTGCCCATTTTTCTTCTCTCTCTGTATTTCTCCCCTCAGCTATGTTATATGTTCACTCAGGTTCAGCCATAGATTTGTATGCAAATGGCTCTCAAATTCATTAACTGAAGCCCTGACTTCTCTTCCAAATTAATGACTCATGTTTCCAAATGCCTGCTGGAGAGCTCTCCTTGGTTCCTGGAAGTACCTCAAGGCCAGCATGGTGAAAACCAAATTGATAACCTTCCCCTTCCCTCTAATTATCTCCTCCTGCTCCCTCCTTAATTGCTCTTCATAATACCACCATTATCCACACTATTCAGGCTCAAAATTTAGTAATCAGGGTTGATACTTTTTAATCTCACTCCATAAGCAGTGCCCAGCCTTTATATTCCACCTATGATTCCTTTCAAGTGAGTGTCCTCCTTTTATAATGCCACTATCTCTACTTCAGAGTGGAGCTTAATACTTCTCACCTGAACCTTTGCAATATCCTAATCCGTAATGTCCATGCCTGAAGTTCTGTTCTTTTCAATCATACTCTCCATACTCTGGAAGTTTCATTCTCCTCTTCAAACTCCATCATTGGCTTCCCTCAATGATGAAATTTAAGGTCCTATAAAATGTAGCACCCAACTCTCTACATATCTTAACCACCACTAATAATAATTGTTAATAATAGTTGACCTGTACAGGTGCTCACTCTGGGCCAGGCATTGTGCTAAATGATTTTAATAATGCTATGAACTGGGTATGATTATTATAATTTAATAATTATAATAGTAATTATGTGCTGTGGTCACAGAGTTAGTAAGCATTTAAGCCTATGTGGGATGACTCTAGAACCTGTAACCATTTTGATGTTCTGATGGGTTATTGCCTACTGGTACCACATGCAGCTTTAATCTGACATTTTAATGCATCTGCTGTTGAATGCTGCCCTACCTTCCTCTGACTGGAATTTCTCTTTCTTCAAAAGATTTTGTATTAGGCAATATCTTCTCTCCCACAGACTCTTTACTGATTTCTGCTCCATATTTGAAATTCCACATTATTTATTTTGCACTTTTATGTATAACTCTATTAAAATTTTTGTAGAGTAATGTTCATTCCCAGCTTCTCAGCTCTGATATTTATTATTTTCTTAAAGACAGGGACTATTTTTTAATCACCATTTTTATTCTCTAAGTTACTTAGAAGAATGCGTTACCTACAATATGGTAGGATTTTTGTTTAAATTGAATGGGCTGGTAGCAAATTAACTAGACCCCAGATTATGTCCTAATTCTGTGCACCTTGCATGCTTTTATGATTATTACTTCAAGCACTAGTTTTTAGACAACCTGAAGGAGTGTCATTAATTTATATGTCACTGATACATATGTCATTGATTGCTCTACACTTTAAGAACTGACTTTCTAACTGGAAGAAAAGTCTCATTTCTGCAAGAGACAAGTGATAATAACTGAAACAAGGGCCACACCAATGTCCAGACAGATGAAAAATTTTAAAAATTTGATTAATTATAATTAATAACCTAATTTTGATCTCCTCCATCAAACAGAAGAGATTCATCTCAACTATTCAAGTCAGCATGTTACAGTCTGAACTTCTTCTACAGAGTTCATTTTGAAGAACTAATTTTGAGTTCTTTAAATTATTGTGATCCTAAAATCTTTGGTGGGGAAAACTGATAGTGAGGATGTGAGAGCACCTGGCTACTTGCTGTAGATCTCCGTGTCTCAGTTGCTCACAACAGAGGGATGTGATTGTCTCAGCAACTGTCTGCAAAAATGAATTGAAGTTGACCCCTCAGGCAGCCCTATCTCAGAGAGTGGGTGATGAAATTTTTGCTTGTCCTATGTGAAACTTATTCTTGCATTTTTTCTCTAGACTCATTTTTCTCTTTGCCAAACTGCCTGAGATTATTCATATTTCTGATTTTTTCTTTATCCGTTTTTGTCACTCCACCCTTTGATTTTCTCTCAGTCACACACGTTTTTCAGTTCTGTTTGCTAAGAGCCTTCAAACTTGTTTGGTGTGTGATGAATAACAAAATTTTAAAAATATTTTGTGACAGAACATTTCTGGGGTAAAGGAGTGATAAATATCAAATCAAGTGGAGGCCAGAAATTTAATTTTCCCTATCAGGACCAATCTGTGCTTCGTTTTATCCTGACAAAAATTGATATTTTATCCCTATGATAATGGAAGACTCTGATTGCAGTGCCTTTTTATAATTTCTTTAAAAAAATCTTTTTCTTCCTCTTGAGAAGTCTGAATCAAGGCAGAGTGGATTATTTGCATATTGTGAAGAAAGACACCTCAGTCCTTTGTGTCCCCAAGCCTGGTAGCAAGTATTTCCATAAAGTTGCTCAGGTTCTTGATTTAACATGTTGCTTTCTGGTTGTCCTCAAGAATTTATCTAGCAAAGGCAGTGACACAATCCTCCCCTCCTTTTATTTCAGCCCCATTTCTTAAGTTAAGGAGGACTTGAGGAGTCTGAGATGGTGTCTGAGAACCGGCCTTTTAAATTAACTTACTGGAATTTGGTTAAGCCTAGAGAGGGATAAAGCGGTACCTATGTAACACACACTGATAAAGGGCTTATTCTGAGTCAGGCAATGTTCCAAGGAATCATTAAATATTAACTCAGTTAATGATCATAATCCTATGATGTTGATATCCCTATTTTATATTTGAGGAAACCAAGGCAAAGAGAGATTAATTAACATGACTAAAGTTACCAGCAAGTGGAGAAGCCAGGATTCAAATGCAGGCAGGCTGCCAGGATCCGTGCTCTCAGTTACCTTATATGCTGCCTCCACACTAAATTGTTCAGTGGGTGTGCATCTACCCCAGCATCCATCTCACCATCTTTCCAGATTTTCTTTGTAGAACCCCTGGACTACTCTTTAGAAAAATGCTTCTAATCATATTATTTTACATGCCCCAAACAAGTTATTTCAGAAGCATTCAGGAAATGTCTGGATTCCTAAATCCTAGAATAACTTCTGCCTCTGAGATGCCGTCTCAGCTCTGTCAAAAGCAAGCTGTCTGATCTTGGGGAGGAAACACTTACTCTACCTTATTGTCTGTCTGTAAAATAAGATGAGGCTGGGCCAAGTGATTGTCTCTGTTCTAGCAGTCAAGTTTTAGGATCCAAAACTTAATCCATTTCTTCAGGACTTCAGGCTTGTGAATCATGCTTAAAATTCTAACTCAGATTAAGGCTCTATCTCTGGGAGGCTGAATTCAGGTAAAATTATTCCACCGAGTCTGTCTGTAGGACCTGTTAGTATACCAACTGCCCTAGTTCTGTGGCATATTAGTCTATTCCTTATGTCCTTTTGATAGCCTTTCTTATAAAGTTTCATACTTAGGTATGTGCTTTAAAAAGCTCATGGAAAAAAGGAATTAAAAGGTAATACAGATCTTTCCATGTACTTTTTGATGTATCCTCATACCTGACATGAGGACAAAAAGATAAAAGCCTTTTTGCAATAGTCAGAGACTAAATTAATCTGAGGCTAGAAGTCTTTTAGGGGATGCCACAAATAAGTTGGCTTTTATAGTACGTAATTTAGACAAATTGTATGATAAGAGGAATGGTCCTGAAAGAGAACACCTTGAATGGCAAAGTGTACTTAGCATTGTGTACTTTTTGTGAGACCCACTCAGGTTTTGAGGCTCATGGCATATATCTGATGCTACGCATTTTGGGGATGTTCTCTGAGGAACCCAGATAACTCATATATTTGTAGGCTTTATCATCTGGAGTAGGATATATGGAGGGAAAATGTGCTCTTAAGTCACATGACTTCTCATTTCTGATTACTATGTCATATTCTCCTAGATCTAAGAGTATTTATGCTAGAGATTATAGCCCAATTGTGCCCATAGATGGGTTTTATTCAACTTTGAGTGGCTTGAAATTATATAAATATGATGTGTATATATGTGTGAGTATGTGCCTTTTAAATTTCATCTCATTCCACAGAAGTCTGAGCAATAGTTAAAAAGTCTTTGGAACCAAGTGACAAAATTCAATTCATACTGGGTTTAGTGGAGTAGAAAATGTATGAGCTCATGTAAACCAGAAGTCAGAGAAAGGGAAATCTTTAGGCACGGTTTTATCCAGGGACTAAACAATTTCATCAGAATTCAGTCTTTTGACTTAGTCCCCCAGCTGCACTCCTCTCTGTGTGGGATTCATTTTAAGATGATCATTTCTACATAGTGATCCTCCTTCACCCCAGATATCCAGTTTATGTTCTATGAGTAAACAATTCCAGTGTGAAGAGAGTGTTTTTCCACAGTAGGTCAAGTACAACTCCTAAAGCTACTTCTTGGTGGACTGATGTAGGTGCCACTTATTAACCAATCACTCTGGTGGAAGCGACGATGATAGAGTATGCAAGTTTCCCATTCCTGAAACCCAGGAGTCATATTCACCTGAGCCGTATGAACTGAAAGTGAGGAAGCAGTGGTTCACCAAAGAGAATCAAGTTTCCATTAAGAGAAGAAATAGGATGGACTGGGAGGGGAGGGGATCTAAGATATGTCATTTATAGGATGTAATGTCCAGCTTCCTTCTCCTATATTTACACCAGCACCAGCAAGGAGAAAGGCTTTCAGGAAACCTTCCTCATGTTCCAAACACATGCCATTGTTTCATGGGTACTTAAAATATGCTAAAATTCCTGTCATGTTTGGGGGGAGGGAATACAATGTAAACAACCTTAAATTTTGTTCAGAAGAGTTGTAGTCAAAAGATAATCACTAAAAACACAGACATAAAAATCTATAATTTTGAAACACATAGAGAAAGAAAATAGAGCAGAATATATTAAACTTCATCAATTTAAGTATCGACTGGAAAGTATGGGAAAAAATGAGCAAAGAAAAAAATTTGAAAAACACGAAATATATTGGTTGGCATGAGTATATACAAAAGTACTTCAAAAAGTTCATGACAAAATCAGTACTATCCTTTAATCCTATTTTTCCATGTACTTTTTGAAGTACCCTCATATAAATACCAGTAATACCAATAAATATAATTGGCTTAAAGCCCACTATTTTTTACTGAAATTATCAGTTTGATAAAGATGAAATTTATCTCCATCCTCCTAGAAGGACATACTTAGGATGATGCTCTGAGAAAATTTGCAAATATAAAACAAAAGCAAGATTGTGCAGTAATATTAATATCAAATAAGAGAGACTTTAAGTAAAACTTATTACCAGGGTGTCTTAGTTTGCTAGTTTTGCTATAACAGAATGCCAGTGATTGGGTAATTTACAAGGAATAGAAATTTATTTCTCACAGTTCTGGAGACTGGGAAGTCCAAGAGCGCAGTGCTGACATCTGGTGGGGATCTTCTTGCTGCATCATAACATGGCAGAAGGGCAAGTGGGAACACAAGACAGAGCAAATGGGGGCCAATCATATCCTTTTACCAAGTGTCTACTCCTGTGATAACTTAGTCACTCCAGCCATAATGGTATTTATCTTTTCACGGAGGCAGGTCCCTCACAATTTAATCACCTCTTAAAGGCTCCATCTCCCAATATTGTCACACTGGCAATTAAATTTCAACATGAGTTTTGAAGAGGACATTCAAAACATAGCATAGGGATGAAGAGGACTACTACATAATGAAAAAAATATAGCCATATTTTTATATAACTCCTAAGCCTCTACCAACAGAGCAAAACCAGACCAGATTATAAAGAGACATGAACAAATCCATACAGTGGGAGACAAATATGTCTCACTGGTGTATGTGGTATTCCATACCCAACATGTATATTTACAAATTCTAACCATATTTTAGCTCACAAAAGAAGAATTCTCAGTCAATTAAAAAAAAAATTAGTAACAGATTTTATGAGCAAAGGGCAATTTAATTTTATATCAATCATAAAAATATGTAGAAACTTAATTCTTCATTAAAAAATCACCCTGGAATTTCAAAGTGTATCTGAAACTGAAGGACAAAGAAAATACTGCACATCAAAACACAAGGGGAGCATTTTAATTGGTACTTAGAACAATTTTTCTGCCCGTTAAGCTGGTATTGGACACCGTAAGTAATATTCTCTTATGGCTTGGAGTGGGGATTTACTTCTGCAACTATCCAGTAGCCCCTATAGATGTTTGTTTCATATTTCACACTGATTTGCACAGTCCTACTATTCTTTATTCTTGAATTCCAGCATAAGTGAAACCTGCCCAGAGTATACCCTCTGATCTCGAATCTGACATGATTTATACTCCTTTGTCTCTGCCTCTCTGTCCTCATGGCACGTCTAGGTCTGCTTTATAGTTATCTGTGACCTTGTTCAATCCTCTCTCCTCTTTCCATTAGCAGTAAAGTCCTTGAAGAAAGAAATTTTTTTTTCATCTGTGTCACGTAAGGAACCTATGCATAGTGGTGTATTAGTTTCTGTTGCTTATAACAAAAATACCCAAAACTGGATAATTTGAAAAGAAAATATTTACTGCTTATAGTTTGGAGGCTGGGAAGTCTGAAGTTCAGGGAACGCTTATGGTGAGAGCCTTCTCTGGTGGTGACTTCAGCAATGCAGGGTATTACATTGTGAGAAAGTCAGAAATGAGAGAGAGAGAGAGAGAGAGAGCACTCCTCATGCACTCTCCTTTTAAAGCCCTCGTGACCACCATTAAACTATCAATTTATCAATCCATGTTCTAGGGCATAGTCTTCACAATCTAATCACCTTTTCAAGGCCCCACCTTTTAATTACCATTATAGGATTTCCCACCCTCTTAACACTGTCACAGTGGAGGTTAAGTTTCTAATACAGGGACTTTGGGGGACACAATTCAATCCACAGCAGTAAGTGTACAATAAGGGTTCACAGCAAGGAAGACAGAGGAGGAGCAGCTGGAGAGGTAGGAAGAAAACAAGGAACATGGGTGTCTGCAAACCTGAAGAAGGGAGTGTTTTATGGAGAAGTCAGTTGTATCCCGTGCAGCCGATAGGCAAAGAACAGTGAGGTCTGAAAGGAATCCACCAGAATAAAAACAATGAGGGACTCCGGGGACCAGAGCAAGGGCAGTTTCAAGGAAGTGGTGGAGTTGGACATGAGAATGGAATGAGCTGTCTGCATGACTTTGTGCACGGAGACCCCTCTACCCACAGCATCTTTTTTTTCTGCCCTCAAGACCTGGCTCACAGCTTGTCTTCTGCATGTACTTTATATATATCATATATTTTTATTATGTATGTGTACATATGTGTGTATATATATGTATACGATCTTTATCACATTGTATATTTATATATAGCATACACACACATACATACATTTTTACTCTAACACACCACAATACATCATAATTATTTATGTGTTGACTCCCACACCTCACCCTGGCCAGGAATCTGAGGTTTTGGGGTCAAGAGCATTTTTTCCACTTGTGTCCCAGTTCTAACATGGGGTGCAGAAGTGTGTTTCATTTCCTGTAATAGAAAAGTTTCCCATGTAGGTGGCATCATACCTGGGGTCAGGGTGCAGAGGAGGTGGTGTGGTCTGGGGACAGGCTAGGGCAATGGATACTGCTTCTTTCCACCCTTCCCCAGCTCCAATGTGTAATTCTGCTTGGGCATAATCAACGTTGGGTGTGTTAAAGAAGCCGGGAGAGGCTGCATGTATGGAGGTTGGTAAGAGGAAAAGAATACAGAGCCTCTTTGTCAGAATAGCATCTGCCTGCGTCCCTGGGGCCACTCCCATTGAGGAGAAGGGTCACAGGCATCACGCAGACATTGCTTATGCTCCTCTGTCTCCCATCCTCTCAGCATTTCCCAGAAAAGAACAGTGCTAATGGATCCTTAGCTTCTGGGATTTTCTACTGGGTGGGCTTTTCATCCTGATCTAAAGTGGCCTGGGTCAGAGCAGGGATGACTGATGGGACAGATCCTCACCTTCAGCCACTTGCCTGAGTGCTATGTGAATGTAGATTCTATGCAGACTCCCTGTCATGCTTTTCCAGGGCTTGGAATGAATGTCCCAGTTCAGGAAAGAGTAGCACCCACTTGATTTGCCTGCTCCTTGGCCTCAAATGTAACATAAGGTTAAATGTAGATTTTCTTTTTTCTTCTTTCCCTCCTTCCTGCCCCCTTTCATTCTATGCATTCTTTCTTCCCTCAGTGTCTGTTCTTTCTTTGGGCGTCTGTCTCCCTTTCTGTCTTTTTGCCTGTCTCTTTTTCTCTTTCATTTTTCTGCTACCCATTTCTCCCATTCACACATACACATGTTTGCATAAATGCAGATATATGCTTATATACTTCATTCCCCTTTAGAATACAGACTTTTGGTTCTTTCTCATGATTGTAATTTCCCTGGCTAGCTCTATGTTGTCAGCTGGGACCAGTATCTGAGAAAGTGTCTCCATGGGGGATGCTGCTTTCTCAGCACCACCCCCAGTCTGGCTGGATTCTGGATGCTGCAAAGGCTTTTGTGGAGAAATTGAAAAGCTGAGAACTAGAGCCCACAGGGCTCTGAGCAAAAGGTATCAAGATAGTTATGGTGAGGGAGAGGTCCCTTCTACCTTTGCTGCCTCTATGGACCAGGAAATCCACTTGCTACTGTGTGATGAGGGTGGGATTTAGATCCCAGAAAAATAATAAATTTCTGTTAAAGCACTGGGCAGAACTGATCTAACCTTCTAACCTGTTTTTTCTCTTCTTTCTTCCTTCTTTTCTTTCTCTTTTTTTCCTTTTTGTTCATAGTCTCTGGCATGTCATTAAATGGTCAAAGCAACATGAAGTTTTAAAACTAGTCCCACATCCCTTTCAAATAGCAAGCAGCACAATGGATCATTACCTTTACAAACATACTTCATCGACCCTCACCTAATTAACTTACTGTGGTTTAATCAACACATCCTTAGGAAAAGTTTGGTGATATTCTGCTTGAAAATCTCTGTGCTGATTTTTAATGTTCAATTTATTTTAAAAGTGTATGCCTCTTATATGTGATTAATCACTTCCTCCCTAAGAGGCCTTGGCACTCTTCCAACATTTAGGAACTCTGCTTACATGGGCAGAGAAATAACCTTGATGTGCTGGAAGTATGAGTGGTGACAAAACAGAAATGGTCCACAGTGGGGGAGTGGTGGGGGTGATAGTAGGTTTGCCCTGATAAGCCAGGACCAGCAGTTTGGCCGTCCGGGATGGAAGTGTTGAAAAGCACTATATGTTAGAGGTCAAATCCAAGACTTTTAGCAGATCTGAGAAGGAGAAGGTACACTGGGCAGGCATTTAGATGGGAGTCTATGGAGAGCGGGCAGCAGAATGAGAATTCAGGCCAGAAGGGTGAGCAAAAATATAGAAGACCCAGGTGAGACTGTGTGTAACAAGGTCAGGAGCCCATGGACAAAGACAGAGGTAACAGAAGGAAAGCTGTAGGCAGGCCACAGCATGTTGGAAGACCAGGGGCTAAGCTGCATAGTCAGGCTGGGTTCAAGTTCTTGTGCTATTTATAAGGAGTCCCTCCATGAGTATAATTAACATCTGCCAGCCATTTGTTATAGTTAAAGTGGAGCCAATAAAACCCTTTGCTTTGTTATGGTGAGGATTAAGTGAAATTATGTGTGTAAAGTGCTTAACACAAGTCTTTCTATATAGTAGCTGTTAATAAACTGATAATTAACTCCCTCCTGTCCTAGGCAAGGCCCTATGGCATGAGTTGTAGGAATTGGACTTGAGTCTCATGCGGAGATTAACAGGTGAGGAATTCTTGTGTGTCTTTTACCCAAGCCTGACTGGGTTTCAGGTTTGAATAGAAACTAAAGTCCAGAGTCTTACTTGACTTGGTGACAGTCCTAGCAGTTGTTGGAAGCAAAGCCAGAAATGTAATTCAGCTTTTCTAAATTCTGATCCATAAGCCTCTTCAATTAACTGTGTAAATACTTACTGATACCAATTGATATTTTGGGTGAAATAAGACTTATATCTTGGTGAAGAAATGTCAGTTGATTTATTACAGAGCCTATGGAGATAAGTGTAATTTTATGTTTCATGGATCCATTTGACGGATGCCCTAGAGGTCTGCGTGTTTGACTTTAATGCTTGCATTTATCTAAATATCATAAAAGTAATGGTAAGAACATAAGAAGGAGACGAAGGAGCCAGGCGCACCTTCTTCAGGGCATGTGACTTGTCTTTTATACATGGGTGGTGACAGATCATTCTGATTTACCCACTTTCTCACCCCAGTCCCTCCGGCAATGACAACAGAGATTGGAGTTAGAGAGCAGGCTGCGGAATGCAGTGAGCTGGGTTGTCTGTCTTAAACCTGCAATTGAAGCTCACCAGTCACACACATGCCTTGTGCATCTTTCTGGTCAGTAAGAGACCCTCAGAGTCCTTGATTGTCCTTGTTCTTATACTACTCTACCCCCAATCTTGGGTATGCCTCTCATGGAACTATCTCTGTAAGTGTAGTGGGGCCTAGTTAAAAATGTGGCACCCAGAAGCCACACTGCCTGAGTTGGAATCCAGTCTTTTCTACCTGCTTTCCATGGGACAGTGGGCCAATCATTTAACTATTCTGTGCCTCAGTTTCCTGCTCTGTGGAGGTGCTTGTAGTAGCACCTTCATCATGAGTTGTTTTGAGGGTCACTTGTGTTAAAACAAGCAAAGTGCTTAATCAAGGCTGGACACACAGTGCATGCTTCTTAATTAGTCATCTGATCCTGAGTCTACTGATCCTTGGCTTCCCTTCATGGACTCTGCCACACCCTCTCCCTCCTCAGCCACTTGGGATTCAACCCTTGCCCTTGTCTTTTGGCCAAACCCAAGGCAGCATGTCTGACCCAGGATAAGATCATATTTGACCATGGATTTGCCTTGAAAGGTACAGAACTTATGATCTTAATTTGTAGCATCATATTGAACCCTTGATCTGTACTGTTCTCATGTCATGTTGGCCTTTTCACTAATCCATCTCCAGTGCCCTGCGCAGTGCCTGATGCAAAGAATGTGCTCAGTACGTGGTGACCACATGAGCAAGCACATACAGGTCACTATACAGCGAAGAGACACAGTCTTTTGTGTATCCTTGAACTGGTCCTAAAACTGTGTACTTAGTCCTCCAGTTTCTTCTGTGTGTTTCACCCTTACTTTATAGTTTACTGTCTGGCAGGAAAGCATAGAAAACCTAAATATGGGGGCCATGGATAAAGGATAAATGGAAGAAAACCACAATCAACAAGGAAATGAGCTTGTTTGGACCCTGGCCATTGGCAAGGCAGGATGCATGTTGGGAAAAAAAGGGCAGGGTCATATTTAACCCCTTCACATTCTCAGAGTCTGCTTACGCCAGGTGGCCACACTGCTCTGGACGAAGTGGAGGGTCTGCATCAAGTTGCATCTGAGCAGACATTTATCTAAGGTGGCTTGTGGCTGTGTGAGCAGACGGAGAACAGAGTTATGCTAGAGAGATGCTAAGGTTTTAGCTAGCCTGGTACTAAGTTAGGAACTCAATGGGACAAGGAAAAAGGACGTCAGAAGGATGCCACTGATGTCAGAATCTGGGAGGATTATCATCCGGATGAGAAGTGGGTCAGTGCTAGGAAAATGTTATTGCCAGAGTCAGCCAAACTTCAAAGTCTGAAGGAACAGTACCTCCAAGACCACCCTCACTCTGACACCAACTACAAGTTTGAAGGCTTCCCTAAATATCCCCAGTTTCACTAATTTGCTGGAGGATTATACAACTCACTGAAAGTTATTATACTTGCAGTGATCAATTATTACAAGGAAAGGATACAAATTAGAACCAGGCAAAGAAGGATATGCACAGGGCAGAGTCCAGGAGAACAAGTGCAGATTCTGCTTATTCTTTCCCTTTGGAGTCCTGGTTGGTGTTACCTTCTCCCCAATGTGATGTGTCATAACACACATGAAGTGCTGCCAACCAGGAAAGCTCACCCAAGCCTTGGGTGGCCAGAGTTTTTATTGGGGCTCGATTGCACACTGCTGATATGGCTGACCATTAATCCCCAGTGCCTTGCAGAGATTGAGCCAATATGTTAGACTCTAGTTCCTCCAGAGGCTGGAATTGATATGACATGGCCCAAGCTGTCATCTTAAGTCACATTGCTAGACAGTCTGGTGGCCCCCAGGCAAATATAATGGTATCAGGTAGATTATTCTAGGGGCCCAAAGATCACCTGTAAATTGCCAAGGGTAAAGGCCAGACTTCTCTTTGAGTACAGCTAATTCTTCACTACACGGGTATTAACTCTTAAGTTTCTCTTTTCTGAAATCATCTGGTGAATGGTGGCAAAGGACAAAAGCAAATTATAGAGACTCTACAGAGCTAGATATTAACTTGTATGTTACTAACTTGTGATCTTCTTTATATGGGAAAGCCAGACAGGGTGTGTCAGGTTCTGATGAGTAAGGATTATGCTGGCTGGGTTGTTCTGTCAGGGCCTAATGGGGCAGAACCAACATGGATCCAGACCTAGCCTTTGGCAGTCTCAGAAACCTGATTTTACCCATTCTTCGAAGTAGCTTGAATTACATGCAGTGAAATCCCAAGAGACTTAGTTTTAAAATCACAATCAAATGTATTAATTTACGTTTAAATACACACAGTCACTTATGTGTGCATACCGTTATTAAGAACCAGAAGAAGTCACCCACGCAGGGTATCCTGTCCCAGTCCCATTTAGACGATTCACCCAGGACACCAAAATATACCACACTAGGCAGCTTGGTCAGCACAAAATCAGAGCAAAAGCAGCTGGGTGTTGAAGATAATGGTAATTCTCACAGCCTGACAAACTGGCCTTTCCCACTTTAGCAGCATTTTTGGGCTAAATAACTGTACAAGACTCCTAAAACGAGAGCACAATTTCTCCTGGTCAGTGCTGACAAGACCCGATTTTCCAACTCTTCGTTTTCATTATTTCTTGTCAGGTCCCAAAGGCTTCTCTCATTACATTATTTTATATTACAATTTACAAGCTTATTTTATATAAGTGACATCTCAGAGTAACGGGTTCCCGGCATGTTAATCTCTCCGATAAGCCAGCTCTAAATCACCGTGTGGAGTGGGTTAGGACTGCTCTTGTCCAGCGGGGGCTGCCATGCTCACGAGTTCCAGGGAGCCAGACATTCATTCCCCCCCTTTCCCCTGCACTGCAGATTCCAGGACATGCTGATTTGGAGGCTGACTCTGAGTCCTGCACTCTCATCCTCTGTAGGTACGCTGGCAGCTATGATTGGCATGATTGCCTGGAGGAAAACCTCACACTCACTAGACGTAGCTCCTGCTGCAGTCCTCTCCTCCCCATGGTAGAACAGAGATCATAAAGGAAACAGCAATGGTAGGAAAAAAATTGTTGTTATTTCAGGGTGCGAATTTTAAGTTCTGGTCTAATATCCAGGCATTACAAACCTAGGCTTCATGCCTCACGTTGCTTATGGACTCACTTTGCATCTAAATGGGGGTCACACCACAGAGTGTACATATGTATGTGTAATACAAATCTATAACCCTCTTCATAATAAAGCAAAGAAAGAGTGGGGCAAATTTCAGAGTTTAAAATACAGTATTGTTATCTTTTTAGAGCTGGAGTCACCTTAATGTGCTGTCTGCCTCATTCAGACAAACTTTAAAATAATATCATATTTCAGAAAACCCTATTAAACTGTCACGTAAATTCCTCTTATTTCCTTTTCCTGTCAATGCTGATTCCCAAGGAAGATATTTCTGTGTCAGTGGAGACTCTTTCCCTCCCCATCAGCCTGCCTCTCTTGTCTTGTTCTTTTGGGGGTCTGTCTCCAGGGGGCAGTTTCCTAGAGACCCCTTTGCCTCTCCAGAACAGAGGAAATGCAATCCCCCTGGGGTTCCAGTGCTGTGTTTCACATGAGTAGCTTGAGCTTCTAACTGGGCTATTTCGTGAGAAATGCTGACTTCACAGGGGCTTACCAGCAGTTGATATTGAGCACTTCCTATGTGTCTGGCTTAGGCTAAGCTCTTTATATCATCTCCTTTAATTCTCCTAACATAACAAGGTGGGATTATCATTATTGTTATCTCCATTTCACAAGTGAAGAAATTGAGGCTGAGTGTAAATAACTTATGCCAAGGTCAAGCCACAAATTCAGTAGCAGGTGTAGGGTTTATGCAGACCAACTGTCCCAGTTTTCCCAGGACTAGGGGCTTCCAAGACTGAGGGGTTTCCCTGGACATGGACTATCAAGTGCTAAAACCCGGAAAGTCCTGGACCAATCAGGATGGTTAATCTCCTTAGTTTACATCTCAGTCCACTTGACTGCTTGAAAACCCTTGTTCTTAACCATTAAGGATACAGCCTCACCTACGTGGAACAGAATATAATATAATATTATTGCATAAATCAATACAATATTCACTCTTCTCTATTCTCATCTTTCTATATTTTTGTATTTTAGAGAAAACTTTTTATTTTATTATTTTATTTTTTTGAACAAATAAAAATGTTTATTTCACTGCATAAAACATGTCAGCAACCTAAACTTATCAAAACACCATGAGACATATCTTCTAAATGATTAAAATGGGAAAGAAAAACACAAGTTACATTAAAGAAAAAAATCAAAATCAAATAAAACATCACAAGTCATGTAAGAAAAAGGGAGAATTATAAAATAACAGAAATAAAATGGCAAAGTCAAATTAAAATAATACTGTTGGTTATATATATAAGAATAATAGGATAATATCAAGTTTAAAAAAGTCATTGAAATAAAAAAATATAACACAACCAAATGCTTTAAAAAAACAAGAGACATGTCTGAGACAAAAATAAAAACAATTTTTGACAGAAAAATAAGTTACTCTCGAGTGAAAAAAGTATAATCCACAAAAAGATCAAATTTAAACTCACTAAAGGTAAATATTACAGCATCAAAATTGCATAAAGAAAACAACATTTGCATAAAGAAAATAAAGAAAATAAAGCAAAAGTTGCAAAAAGAAAACTGCGAATAAACTTTGATACACTTTAGTATTTCATCAATTAAGACAATAAAAAGCAAGAGTATAGTTAAAGTAATTATTAATATGGTTGGATTTAGGTCTCCCATTTTGCCATTTGTTTCCTGTATATCCCTGTTTATGTTGTTCTTTTCTTCTTTCCTATACTCTTTTGAATAAATCAAGTACATTTTATTGTTTCTTATTTTTATTTTAAAAATTTTTTTAAAAAATTAATTTTAACTTCTCAGTATACCTTGCAGTTGATTTTTGTGTCCCTTTGCCTGTACCTTTCCCCCCTTCCTCTCTCCCCTCCCACCTCACTACATCATATCTGTTCACTTGTCTTAACAAGTTCAAGGAATTGTGATTGTTGTGTCTTCTTACCTCCCCTTTATTTCTTTGTATATTTCTTTATTTTTAGCTCCCACAAATACGTGAGAACATGTGGTATTTCTCTTTCTGTACCTGACTTGTTTCACTTAATTTTCTTTAATCCATCCATGTTGTTATGAATGGTAGTATTTCATTTTTTTTTTTATAGCAGAGTAGTATTACATAGATATACCACAGTTTCCTTGTCCACTCATCTGATGATGGACGTTTGGGCTGGTTCCAACTCTTGGCTATCGTAAATAGTGCTGCAATAAACATGGGAGTGCAGGTATCCCTTCGGCATGATGATTTCCATTCCTCTGGGTATATTGCCAAGAGTGGAATATCGGGGTCATATGGTAGATCCATCTGTAATTGTTTGAAGAACCTCCATACCCTTTACCATAAAGGCTGCACCATTTTGCAGTTCTACCAACAGTGTATGGGAGTTCCTTTTTCTCCACAACCTTGTCAGCATTTATCATTCTCAGTCTTTGGGATATTAGCCATCCTAACTGGGGTGAGATGGTGTCTTCAAAGTGGTTTTGATTTGCATTTCCCAAATGCTGAGTGTGATATTGAGCATTTTTTTCATGTGTCTCTTAGCCATTCGTATATCTTCCTTTGAGAAATGCCTACTCAGCTGCTTTGCCCATTTTTTAATTTTTTTTTTTTTTTTGCTAAGTTGTTAGAGTTCCTTGTATATTCTGGATATTAATCCTTTGTCAGATGTATATTTTGCAAATATTTTTCCCACTCTGTTGGTTGTCTTTGCACTCTGTTGATTGTTTCTTTTGCTGTGCATAAGCTTTTTAGTTTGGTATAATCCCATTTGTTCATTTTTCCTTTAGTTGTCTGTGCTTTTGGGGTTATATTCATGAAGTTTGTACCCACTCCTGCTTCCTGGAGTGTTTCTCCTATGTTTTCTTTAAGTAGTTTTATTGTTTGAAGATGTATATTTAATTCTTTACTCCATTTTGAGTTAATTTTGGTATATGGTGAGAGGTACGGGTCTAGTTTTTTTCTCCTACATATGAGTATCCAGTTTTCCCAGCACCATTTGCTGAAGAGTCAGTCTCTTCCCTAGTGTGGAGATTTGGTGCCTCTGTCAAAATCAGATGGCTTTAGGTGTGCAGGTTGATTTCTGGGTTCTCTATTCTATTCCATTGATCTGTGTTTCTGTTTTTAATGCCAGTACCATGCTGTTTTGGTTATTATAGCTTTGTAGTATAGTTTAAAGTCAGGTGGCATTATACCTCCAGCTTAATTTTTTTACTCAGGATTTCTTTGGTTTTGTGTGGTCTTTTATTATTCCCTATAAATGTCTGGATAGTTTTTTCCATTTCTGAGAAAAATATCATTGGAATTTTGATGGGGATTGCATTGGATCTGTAGATCACTTTGGGTAATGTGGACATTTTCACAATGTTAATTATTGTGATCTGAGAGCATGTGATATTTTTCCATCTTCTTGTGTCTTCTTTAATTTCTCTCAACAGTGGTTTGTAGTTCTCTTCATAGAGATTTTTCACATCCTTCATTAACTTTATTCCTAAATATTTTATTTTTTTGGTGGCTATTGTAAATGGGCTAGCTTTTTGATTTCTCTTTCTGCATGTTCATTGTTGGAGTATAGAAATGTTACTGATTTTTGTGTATTGATTTTATATCCTGAAACTTTGCTGAAATCATTTATCAACTCTAAGAGTTTTTTTTGTAAAGGCTTTAGGCTGTTCAATATATAGGATCATATCATCTGCAAACAGGGACATTTGACTTCATCTTTTCTAATCTGGATGCCCTTTATTTCCTTCTCTTCTCTGATTGCTCTGGCTAGTACTTCCAACACTAGGTTGAATGGGAGTGGTGAGAGTGGGCACCCTTGTCTAGTTCCTATTCTTAAGGGAAAAGTTTTTCCCCCATTCAGGATGATATTGGCAGTGGGCTTATCATATATGCCTTTAATTGTGTTGAGATACTTTCCTTCTATACCTAACCTGTAGAGAGTCTTTATCATGAACCAATGTTGAATTTTGTCAAATGCTTTTTCAGCATCTATGGAGATGATCATATGGTTTTTGTCTTTGCATTTATTGATATGGTATATCACATTTATTGATTTGCATATGTTGAGCCAACCTTGCATCCCTGGGATGAATCCCACTTGACCATGGTGTATAATTTTGTGCATGTGTTGCTGTATTCGGTTAGCTAGTATTTTATTGAGGATTTTTGCATGTATATCCATGAAGAATATTGGCCTGTAGTTTTCTATTTTGATGTATCTTTGTCTGGTTTTGGTATCAGGGCGGTGTTTGCCTCATAGAATGAGTTTGGGAGATTGGCTTTTGTTTCAATGTTTTGGAATAGTTTGTAGAGAATTGGTGTCAATTCCTCTTTGAAGGTTTTGTAGAACTCTGCAGTGAACCCATCCAGTCCTGGGCTTTTCTTTGTTGTGAGCCTTCTGATAACAGTTTCAATCTCTTTTATTACTATTGGTCTGTTCAAATTTTCTATATCTTCTTGGCTCAGTTTTGGTAGTTTGTGTGTGTCCAGAAATTTATCCATTTCCTCCAGATTTTCAAATTTGTTGTCATATAGTTGTTTATAGCAGTCTCTAATGATTCCTTCTATTTCTGAGGTGTCTGTTATAATATCACCTTTTTCATTTCTAATTTTTGTTATTTGGGTCTTGTCTCTTCTTTTCTCAGTTAGCCCTGCTAAAGGTTTGTCAATTTTATTCATCTTTTCAAAAACCAACTTTTTGTTTCGTTGATCTTTTGTATCATTTTTCAGATTTCAGTTTCATTAAGTTCTGCTCTGATCTTAATTATTTCTTTCCGACTACTAACTTTGGGTTCGGATTGTTCTTGTTTTTCGAGTTCCTTAAGGTGAAGTGTTAGGTTGTTTATTTGCCATCTTTCCATTCTTCTGAAGTAAGCATTTAATTTGATAAAGTCCCTCCTTAATACTGTTTTTGCAGTATCCCATAGGTTTCGGTATGATGTGTCATTATTTTCATTCATTTCAAGAAATTTTTTGATTTCCTGTTTAATGTCTTCTTGGACCCATGTGTCATTAAGTAGAATGTTGTTTAATTTCCGTGTGTTTTTATAGTTTCCAGAGCTTTGTTTGTTATTGATTTCTAATTTTAATCCATTGTGATCTGAAAAAATATGTGGGATAACTCCAATTTTTTTCCATTTGTTGAGACTTACTTTGTGACCTAACATGTGGTCTATCTTGGAGAATGTTCCATGTACTGATGAGAAGAATGAATATTTTGAGGTTGTTGGATGAAATGTTCTGTAGATATCTGCCAAGTCCAATTGAACTAAAGTGTTGTTTAAATCTTGTGTTTCTCTATTTTTTTGCCTAGATGATCTGTCCAGTGTTGAGAGTAGGGTGATCAGGTCCCCTGCTATTATGGTATTAGTGTCTATCTCATTCTTTAGATCTAATAGTGTTAGCTTTATAAATCTGGCTGCTCTGATGCTGGGTGCATATGTATTTATGATTGTTATTTCTTCTTGATGGATAGATCCTTTTATCATTATATAGGGGCCTTCTTTATCTCTTTTTATGGTTTTTGCTTTAAAGTCTATTTTATCTAATGTAAGAGTAGCTACTCCAGCTTGTTTTTCATTTCTGTTTGCATAGTATATCTTTTTCCATCCTTTCACTCTTAGTCTATGTGTGTCTTTAAAGGTGAGGTGAGTCTCTTGAAGGCAGCATATTGTTGGGTCCATCTTTTTAATCCAGTCAGCCAGTCTATGTCTTTTGAGTGGGGAATTTAATACTTTTTCATTTAGAGTTATTATTGAAAGTTGTTGATTTACTCCTAGTATTTTATTGATTTTTGTTTAGACGTCTTAAGTATCTTTTGTTCCTTACTTTCTGATTTTCTGTTTGTCTTCTGTGTTTGTTGGCTTCCTGGGGTGGTAGATAAACTATTTTTTCTCTTTATTATTAGCACTTTTGTTTTTCTGGTAGGTTTTGTTCTTTCTTGAGTATTCATGGCAGCGATGGCTGTTTTTCAGGTATCAAACCCAGTACTCCCTAGAGAATTTCTTGGAAGGCTGGTCATGTGGTAGTGAACTTGCACAGTTTAGGTTTGTCTGAGAAATATGCTATTTGTCCTTCATTTTGGAAGCATAGCCTTGCTGCATAAAGTATTTTTGGCTGGCAAGTTTTGTCTTTTAGTATTTTGAATATATCATCACATTCTCTTCTGACTTTTAGGGTTTCTGATGAAAAGTCTGATGTTAGTCTGATTGGGGCTCCCTTATAGGTGAGTTGCTGCTTCTTTCTTGCAGCTTTTAAGATTCTCTCTTTGTCTCTGAGTTTTGCCAATTTGACTATAACATGTCTTGGAGGGGATCTTTTTGGGTTTAATATGTTTGGGGATCTTTGGCCCTCCTGAATCGAAGATCTGTGACTTTCCCTATACCTGGGAAGTTTTCTGTTATTCTTTTGTTGAGAATGTTTTCAATGCCATTTCCTTTTTCCTCCCCTTCTGGAATACCCATGATTCAGGTATTTGAGTGCTTAAGGTTGTTTGGTATCTAAGTTTTTCTTCAAATTTTTAATTCTTTTTTTTTTTCTGGTCTGCCTCTGTTAATTCAAACAGCCTGTCTTCAAGGTCAGAAATTCTCTCTGTGGCTTGTTCTGGCCTGCTGATTAGATTCTCTGTTGTGTTTTTTATTCTGATGAAGGAATCCTTCAGCTCCACAAACTCTGCTACATTCTTTTTCAGGGCACTGATTTCTTTGTACATTTCTTCTTTCAGGTCCTGTATACTTTTTTCTCCTTTTGTTATGTCTAACTGAGTTTTCTTTTATCTCATTTAGTTTCCTTAGAATTGTTGCTTGAAATTCCTTGTCAGTCATTTCAACAACTTCCTGTTCTATAGGTTCTAGAGCTTGAGAGTTAATATTTCCCTTTGGTGGTGATGTACTTTCTTGATTTTTCATATTTCTGGTATCTTTCCTTTGGTGTTTAGTTATTGTGGCAAGGGGTATCATGGTCCTCTCATTCCACCCTGATGTCTTGCCTGGATCCTGAAGGGACTGCCGATTCTGGGCAGCAGGGACTAGCCTGGGCTGGGGGTCCCATGGTGCCTGCCTGTTCTGGCGTGGCAGACTCTGGGCAAGTCAGCCCAGTGGCTTTCGGGCCTCCCTGGGCAGTGGAGACTGGCCTGGGCTGGGGGTCCTGTGGCACCTGCCTGCTCCAGTGTGGCTGACTCGGGGCATGTTGGCCTGGTAGTTCTTAGTTCTCTCTGGGCCCCGGGCACTAGAGAAATCTTTTTAAAGTCTAATTTGAATGGTTCTCATTCAAATTTGATGTGGCCACACCAGTAATTCATTTATTCATTCATTTGATTGACTATAGTTGTATTAGTCCATTTTGTGTTGCTATGACAGAAATACCTGAAACTGGGTAATTTAAAAAGAACAGAGGTTTATTTGGCTCACGATTCTCGGACAGCTGCATCTGGCATGGGCCTCAGGGTGCTTCTACTCATGGTGGAAAGTGGCAGGCAGCCAGTGGGTACAGCCAGACTACATGGTGAGAGGAAGCAAGAGAGAGAGAGAGGAGGTGCCAGGGTCTTTTTAAACAACCAGCTCTCACGGGAACTAATAGAGCAAGAACTCACTCATTAATCCCCCCTCTCCCAGAGAGAGCATTAATCCATTCATGAGGGAACTACCTCCATAACTCAATCAGTTTCCAACACTGCCACATTGGGGATCAAATTTTCACATGAGTTTTGGACGGGACAACACATCCAAACTCCATCAATAGTCTTAATAATAATAATATAATCTTCCTTAATAATAATGTCAATAATTATACAACTTAATTAATTACATTTATTGAATGATTAATGTGTGCATATACTTGGCAAAATGCTTTACATGCATTATATTTAATTTCAAAACAATCCAATGAGATAGGTGTCATTTTTTCCCCCAGTTTTGCAAATAAGGCCCTGAAGCTAAGAATACTTCAGTGACTAGGATTCTAACCTGAGCCGGAGGCCAGGGTCCCCACTGACGCAAGACTTATGGATTGGGAACACAGTGTGTCTGACCTCCTCCACAGGGCTTCAGAGCTGTCTTCAAGTGCTTTGCACTAGACAGTCCTGTGTCCTACTTCAAAAACAACTGTAAGAATTCTAACTTTTCAGAGAGATTCATAGCAGGGTGCTTCAAAATTGAGGGCTCTTAAAGTAAAATTTAAATGATGACTTGATTTATAAAATACACATTTACATGCAATTTGTAAGGTCCGCCTCTGGCAGAATCTCTTGGCATGGCCTAGGGGATTGTTTTAAACCAAGGCATTAGTGGGATGTCACTTGGTTTGTATTAAATGGCTTCCTGGGAACTTTTAAATTTGTATACTGCTCAGGAAAAACTGATGACCAAAGATTCTCACATGATAGAATCTTTATACTTTGGGCACAGAGTTCCCTACCTCCTTCCCTTTTTTCTTCCCTCCCTCCTATCCACTCATCTGTCGTTGTCTTTCTCTCTATTTCTTTGTTGTCTGTCTTTCTCTCTAAATCCTGAAAGAGAAAAGAAGTATTTTACTAACTTCCACTTAATTTGCAAAGACATCCATGCACATGCATGGTTTAAAAATCTATTTTATTAGGCTCCAACTTTCAAACTGTGTCCTTTTAAGGCTGTACATCCTCATATGAATACTCCATGGAGCCATGTCTCTTAGTGGCTGTGCAGCAGAACTTTTAAAATTCCTGCTTTTACTGCCTGCATGATTCTCAGACAGGGTGACATCCCCCTCACTAGTCTTTGTTCTTCTAATCTGCATTATTTATAAAATGTGTGTGTGTGTCACTCACTGTGCTGATTCCTGATTCGGGGGAAAATAAAATTTAATTAAACACACACAATCAGGACCATTTTAAGATTTTAAGATCTTTTTAGGCCTGAGCTTTTTAAGAGTTGGAGGCCCCATTGGATATTGTATTAAACATAATAAAATGTACATTCCACCTTAAACATCTTTTTATCATTGGATTTGAAATAATTTTAGTTTGCTTTTACAATTATTTGGCTATGGGTGACAATTTATGGGTGGCTGTGACTCTATAGTCATTATAGTCTGTAATTGGGAACTCTTGCAAAGATTGGAAATCTTACCTACAAATTGCTTTCAAAGGCAATGACATTTTTATGAATACAAAATCTAACAATTAATGAAGTTGACATAATATTCTACATTTTGGACATTTAAACATTTGTTTCAATTTAACAGTTTCTTTTCATATTTTGAGGCCAATACATTTTTTTCAAGTCTCAAATATTTTTCTGGATTTTATAAAGCGTGATAGCTCCAGACACTATGACTAGGGACTGGAGGGGTAAAGGACCCTGCCTGTCCTCCCTATCTTGAGGCTATTTAGCTTGAGACAGATAAGAAAACCAAGAAATACAAGATAGGGTGGACTGAAATGATTCATGCTATGGTAGAAATATGTGCCAGAGGGCATAGGAGCACAGGTTTCAGAGTGCTTAATTCAGACTCTGAAGGAGGTGAAAAGGGAGGCTATCCTGGCATGGGTGAAACTTGAGCTGAATTTGAAGTCTAATAGAACCAGTGAAGAGGGAGGGTGTGGAAGATCATTCCAGCAGAAGGAAGAACCTGTGCAAAGACAGCGAGCAACACAGAGCATGTAGAACTAAGGTGTACTGTGTGAGTACATGTGGGGTGCTCATGGGGCATGTGGCATTGGGGGACATCCCCCTGTTGGGAAGGCAGACCATGAAGGGCCTTGTGCCCCAATAAGAAATCTTAATTTTACCTTGATGGCAATGGGGAGCCACTAAATATTTTGAAGGAATCAGGAGTGGAAAGGGTGGAAAATATCCAAAATGGTATTTAGGAGGCAGAAATCACAGGTCTTGACTCTCTGTGATGTGGATGTCTTTGGAGACCTCCCCGTTTCTGGATGAGTTGACTGAGAGGATGGTGATGCTGGCTCCGTCCCAGGGTCAGGACTCACAGGGCAGCAGGAGAACCCATCCATGTGCAGGGGGATTCTCCTCTAGGCTCTTAGGCCACTCTGCTGATGCCACAGAAACCTGCAGGAGCGTTTTTAGGAGGTAGAAGGAAACATTGAAAAGAGGGGACCAGACACAAGTCTTTGATCCTGGAAGAAGCTCTGTTTGAAAGCAGCAAAAAACTTTGTATGTGGATCTCAATTTACCATTTTCAGGCCTAAATGTGTCCCTCATATTCTCAGTCAGCCTCCCTGACCAGACCAGCTCCCCCCACACTCTGTTGATTCCACACATCCTAGGAGCTCTTGGCCTGCCAGGAGCTTTTTCTTGCTGCCCAGTCATCTGTGAATATACCTAATTCAGAAGGTGAGTATATTTAAATGGCTTCAACATAAAAGGCAGGTTGCCAAGCAACTGGGAATCTGAAATACCCTTGTCAGGTTATATAAGTGAAACACTGGCAGGCCATGGCTGTAGTCATTTTGATTGGAAGAGCAACAACAATAATAAAAATAATCCTTGTTCTCTTCTTATTTTTCTGTTATTCTTTTCTCCCTCCTATCTCTGACCGTAAACCAGCAGCTCAGCCTTAATTTTAAAATATAATAGCTTCATTTAAACCAACATATGCCCATAACAGCTGTTGCTTCTGCTTATGGAGTATCTCAGCAGCTAGGTTACTTTCCCACTGCTGACTCCACCCCATTCCTTGGACACCTCCAGACATCCCAAACAACCTGTACTGTTCCAACCTTGCAAGAGTAAAAATTTCCACATCTTGAAGCAAGAAACGCAGCTATTAAAATTTCCTGGCACGGTTTCGGTATTAAACAGCTCTGCTCCAGTGTCAGGTGGTGACATACTTTTTTGGGCCTCAGACTCTTAAATTTTCTCCTCCTACCTTATTGGTCCTTATGACTCAGGACGATTGATATTCATTGTGTTGTTCTCACTTGGTGGTTTTTCTGCTATTTAGATATCTTAAATAGCTGGAACTGGAAAAGGTTTGGGGGAAGCCTACGATTCCTGAGAGAAGCTGCACTGAAAAGAGCAAGTTTGCAGTTTGTAAAAAGGATTGTATTGTTCGCTTATATAAAAATTCCATTGCATGTTAGTTCACATTCTCCCCTCACTCTTATCTTTTCCCTGCCTTTCTTACATCCTGCAACAAAATTGACCCAGAAGCCCATTGTAACACTACAAGGGCAGAAACGTTGCTTCTGGAGGGAACTCTGCCTATGGAACCCAGAGCCTGCTACCTCCAGGAATTTAGATCCTGTTCCTGTTCAAATACTTTTTCAGGTATATAATGTGGGAAAGAGTGGAGCAAACAACCTTATGTGTACTGAGAGCAGAATTATTTATTAGAATTCATTTTAACATTTTTTGAATGAAGTCAATCGCTTTCTCTTTCTTCACGATTCTTATTTTAGGCCTTATAATGTGCCAAACCTGGTGAAAGATAATAGAGCGTAACAGGAATGTGTTGGATGAGTCTTCATGGAGCGTGAAAAAGATCCCCTTCCCATCTCATGTTATTTATGTTTCTAGAGGCTATTGTGATGCATAGGCTCTTTCAAGATAGTGTTCAAGCCAGGAGCCCTGGAAGGAGATCCTTAAGCCTTGGCCATGTCTTTATAAGACATTCATTCAGGAGCAGCAGGAAGTGATTGGTCTCACCCTCAGTGGCCTATAGGTGCAGGCAGCCTTCCTGAGACCTCCCGGAACTTGAGGGAATCAGTTAATGCTTTTCTCCAGGCAGCGGTGATTCTATTAAGGAGATCTGGAGGCAAAGGAGCCCGTAGCAGGAGATACAAGTGAGCCAGCCGGGTTGAGGTACAGTTGTGAACATCTCTGAGATCAGCTGATGGATTGGTGGTGGCGGGTGCACAGCATCTGTCTGCAATTTTCCTGATGGGATTACACACATCTCCCAAGTGACTGTCATTTCTGTGTGTAAATTTCTCAAACCCAATCCAAATACTATATTATTATACTGTATATATTATGTATCATTATAGCACAGATGTATTATTTTTTATTTCCAGCATATTATAAAATAACAAAATCTGCAGAAAAATCTGTACACTTTGATGCAGATGAGGAAATGCAGATGAATCTGCTCATATTTATGCAGAGTCTAAAATTGTTATCTCAGTGTCGATTATACCACTTCCTCTTGGTTATCTGAAAATTGCCCAGGAATAGATTTGCTGATTCTCTTTTCATTTATACCCATTATGTGAGCCCACTTTCTTATAGTTCAGAGACAGAAGGGTATAAAATAGGAAGGCGAGATTACCCTTTGCAAAGAAATCTAAGAGTAATATTTCAAAATTGGGTTGTTTCATGAGAAAGAAGGCAATGTAACAGAATGTTTTGTTTTGGGGGGAAAAGCCTTATTCTTTTATTCATTTTCTCAATGTCTCATCTATATTTCATTGGTATATAATAAGCTTTTACTGTTAAGCGTGGTGAAGGGTTTCAGTCAGAAAGTTGATAGAAGGTCTAGGGCTTCAGTGTTCAATATAGTAGCCATGAACCTCATGAGGGTCCTGATCAATTAAAAGGGGTTAGTCCAAATTGGGATGGGCTGTAAGTGTGACACATACATCAAACTTCTTACGACTTGGTACAAAAAAGTTCTTATCTTATTCATCATTTTTTCATGCGGATTACATATTGAAATGGTAGTATTTCAGATCTGTTGGGTTAAAATTTATTAAAATTAATTTCACCTTTAAAAAAAAACAATATAGATACTAAAAACAAAAAATGAAATTACCCATGTGGCTTGCATTATATCTCTGTTGGGCAGGGACAGCATTGCTACTCAAAAGTGTTATTTCCTCAGACCAGCGGTTTCAGCACCCCTGGGATCATGGTAGAAATGCTATCTTGGGCACCACTCCAGAGTCATTGGTGCAGAATCTGCATTTTAATAAGATCTCCAGATGATTTATATGCACATTGCAGTTTGAGAAACACTGTTCTAGTTGAGGAAAGTTTCTGAGACCTATGTTCTCTCACTCAATGAATAAATACCTATTGGTTTTCCATGGGAAAACTGCGAGTTCTTTGAGGACAGGCACTCTGTCTAAAACTCTCTGGTATCTTCAATCCTTGGTACCGTCTTTGCCATACAGAAGATACTCGATCAATATTGAATAAATGAGTGGGCACATGGTCTTGCCTTACACTTCATGGATGGAATCCTCCTCAATGGTTACGTAAAGTGAGACTCTGACGGGTGACCACTATTGAGGTCAAATAATTTAGTGATGTGCTGGTATCTGAAGCACAGAGCAATGTGTTGTTGTCATATTAGGAACCTAACAGGTATCCCTATCTGGACTTTTACATCATTACTCTGGCTGTGGTATGGAAAATGATCTGAAATGGAGCAAAAGGACAGATGAGATCATGGTGCTTGGTACATGGTGTCCTCCTCCTCATGCACTCTATTCCACTCACGTTTACTCAGTCCAGAGAGTCCTTGCTTAGACGTTAACTCCTCAAAGAGCTCTCTTTCCTAAAATTATGACCCCATCCTTCCTCTGTCATTCTCCATCACCTCTCTCTGCTTTATTTTTCTTCTTAGTACTTACATGATGTTATTGTTACTTACACTAGACGGTAAACTCTTTATTGGCTGGAACTTGGACTCTTTCACTCTTATAGTTCCAGTCCTTATTACAGTGCCTGGTTTATCACAAGAGCTCAATAAATATTCTTTGAATAAATGAATGAGTGAATGAAACCATTAATGAATATGTTGTGACATAACTGGGCATAGAAGGGTTAATTAGAGGAACTACTTATAGTTCATTATACTTATCTATGAAGCACACATTTTCTGAATAATCCTGATGTGCACAGTTTTAGGAACACAGAAATAAGATACAGGAAGCAGACAGGGTAATGGAAGAGACCAAACGTGAAGCTGGATGACAAGGTGGCGTGGTGGGTTGTGTGCAATTGCATGGATAACAGGCCTTGGGACCCAGGAGAAGTGAGTTGCTTTCTTTGCCTGGAGGAATCTAGAGAAGCTTAAGAGCAAAGAGCAGTAAGAGTTTGCCAGACAGAGCAGTGGGGTGAAATGGAAAGGATAAGGTGTGTTTTGGGAACAGTATAAAGCAGAATGAAGAATATGCAGTTCAGGAGTGTCAGGAAATGAGACTAGACAGTCGGGCTGTGACCAGTTGGTGGGACTTTCCATGAGGACACAGTTATGGTTGGTTTTAGATCACTTGGGTTGCTATGTGGCTGGAGCAGACGGTGAGCAAGAGGTTGTAGGCATACAACGGAGAAGAGGGAGGGATGCATATTTGAGAGGGGGTGGAGCCTTGGAGGTCCTGGGCGTTAGTGGGAAATACATTTACTTTAAAAGTTTCTTCCCTGCTCTGAGTATTATTACTTATATTTTGTAAAGAAGCTTAACAGAATTGAGAAAAAGATTCCTGGGCTGCCAATAGGATGATCGCAATCCTTCAATTCATTTCCACAGCTCATCAGCTACTAAGGGCCTATGGTGGGCCTTTGCCTTCAGGGCTTCCTCCCTGCTGTTCATGTGAACCCCCAGGGAGGTGAGTGTGGCCATCAGCATCTTCTCCCATGCCAGTCGGTGCATGAGCCCCCACAGCTCTTTGATGAAAACTAAGAAATGTCTTCACAGAACAAAGTCAGAGCATCTTAGATTCAATGTCATTTGGTGGTATGGAGGTCACACTTCAGGCTTTGGGAGAAACGCAGAATGCAAAGTCTGAGAGGGGTAAGGTCTGAGGCTACTTCTTGCCACTGGAGGAGGGTAGGGGCATAGATGAGCAATTTAGGGTGAAACTAGGATTTTTTTTCAGCATTGGCAGTGACTATGAAGACAAACAGTTTGGAAACTGAAATCTGGCCAATTTCTTATTCTGATGGTATATAGGTCAGAAAGTTCATAGCTTAAGAGTTTGTAAAAGAGGGTAAGAGGGCATGGGGGCAGACAGACCCTTTTCATCTGGGAGGGAATTGTGCCCCAGAGGCTGGGAGCAGCAAAAGTGATCCAGCCCACACTTGATTGTTCTGAAGCTGATTATTAGCAGCGATTACCCACACTTTGTTTTCTTCTGCTGCCGCCTGACTTTTGACCACTTCCCTACTTATTTGCACTCGCATCTGAATATTGGAAAAAATAAAAGAGAGACAGAATACAGAAGAATATAATAGAATTAAAGGGGGTTGAAAGCATTGGCTAAAAAATTTAATTTTTATCTCCTGTATTTCACATTACCATTAATAATCATTGAATTTAATGCTCCAAATGTAAGAGAGCCTTATGCTTAGGTCAGGAATGGAGATTTCAAAAGATTTTAATTTTCTCAAATCCATTCAATTAGTAAGCGGCAGAGCCAGACCTCAAGCCCAAGTCTCCCATTTCATAATTTATATGGTACTTGTTTTTCCTTCAATATATCATGTTTTGTCTCAATAGGATTCATTTCAGCCTTCCTCTTAAATATATACACACAGAATAATTCATGATAAAATGAAAAGAATATTGGATTTTGATTCAGAACTAAGGTTTTTTTTTTTTGTCTTTTTGTTTTTTGCTATCTCTCCTCTCTATCCTTATAGACAAGAAGAGAATAATAATATCTGTCTTGCCTACTTCACATATTTGCTATGAGTACTGAAGATATTATAACATAGGTGAAGTGCTGTCTTAACTTCAAGGTGCTGTAGAAATACCATGAATGTGTTTATATATAATCCCACACATATTTCAACAGACCTGACCAAAATTGCTTGTTAATGTGTCAGATATTTACCAGTTGTTATAACATAGCATGGATTTAAAGGACTCTTTATTTCATAGTATGGAGGAAATTCTGCCTAAGACATGGATCAGGAATAAGTGATATAACCTTTGGTGAGAAAGAAATACTTCATTGTATGCAGGTGTTAGGATTTTTTCCCTAGAGGTTTCAAGAGAATCAACAAAAAAGATTTAAAAGAAAGTTTAAGAACTTGGAAATTCAAATGAAAACTTGCTCCCTTCTTTTGGAAAACATGTGAAATGAATACATACAATGGAAAACAAAAACACACAGTCCTGTTTCTGTAAAATGAGAAGACAAATTTCTAGGTACTTGTAAGGACTGTTAAAAGCAGCCAAGTTCTTGCAGGATCTCAGTGGACAGTATGCCACCAGTTGTGGGAAACAGTATAATGTATCAAAATTTTCCCACCCCACCTTTTAAAAATTTTTCTCTATTCTCAGAATCTTCCCTCATTGACACTTCCTTTCTGTTCCTGTTCCTTGTCTTATTTCTCACCTCATTGATGTTCAGTCAGGTCATTTTCATACATTGTCTTAGAGGTTTGTTGGACTTCATGTTAACTGACTTCACCTTGATATCACAATCTACTCTGCCGTCCATTTCTTCTACCCCTTAACCCCACTATTTAACTCTTAAGACAGCTCCAACAGGAAGCCCCATCTGATCACACGTTTGCATAATGATTTTCCATGGTGTTTCCATAGCTTATGAGATTGTTTCCGAATTCCTTAGCATGTTCTACAAATACCTGAAGAAGCAGGTACAAACTTAGCCTTTTAGCTTCCTTCACACTCTTTCCTTCCATATAGTTAGTGCTTCAATCACACAAAATCACTTTTTTTCAGGTATTATTATGTATTTTATGACCTCAGTAGTTTGCAAATGTGTCTACTTAGGCCTTTCCTACTACATCTCTCCTTTCTTCTCTTCACCTGGCAAACATTTACTCAAACTGGACTAATATATCAAATGTTACCTCTTCCATGAAAATTCATTTTTTTACTCTTCCTCTTCTGTGGTGCCCTACTATTTGAAAATACTTTGCCTTTACAAAAATTGACACATGGTTATTGTCTGAAGAGCCAATCATTCCAGATAGGAATAAAGAAGACATAAAAGTTACCCAGATGACCTCCACTCACAGATGAGTCCTTATGTATAAATACCTTCAAATAAATGTTACAACTACACAAAAATGGGATCCTACTATGATGCAACTCTCTTCCTTTTTTTTTCACTCACCACTGTGTCACAGATATCTTCTTCTGTCAATAGAAAAAGATCTACGTGCCATTTTTAATGGCTGCATAGTATTCTGTTTTATATATCATTTCCTTAACTAGATTCCTGTGGATGTACATTTAAGTCATTTCCAGTTGCTTCTATTTTTATAAATAATGTTGTAATAAGTATTCCACTACGTTTTGAAAATGTTTTGACAAATGTCCCTGATCACATTGGATTGTAATTATCTGTGTGCCCTGTCTTTCCCACCAGACTATTATTAGTTCCCAGAAGGCAAAACCATTATTTCTCTTGGAATCTGCAGAACCCCACAGCGTGGTGGTGGGAATTTACTATATACAGTTGAAAGAAAGAAGGGATAAATAAATGAATGTTTATTAGAGTATACATGTATATCATCACACATGTCTTCAGTTTTTAGTCAACTTTTCATTGGCCTTTATCTCTCAGGCATTGTCTACTTTTTCCTAATCTCTCTTTGCAGATGTCATTTCCACTGATGTAAATTCAATATGCAGCTTTAAGAATTAGAATATGGCCAAACCATGACTCCCCTGTAGATCTGGTGTTCTCTGCAATAGATTTTATAAATTGCAGTGAAAAAATAAATAAATGCAGATTCCTAACACTTTTTGCCTGACCTAAGCAGAGATGAGTTACTAAGATTAAAATTGTCGATTATAAGGAAAAAACAAATGGTATGTGTATTGCATACTATTTACAGCTGTTATTTATTATGAGTTCCCTGGAGTACCATTTATTGCTACAATTTAATGGTCCCATAAGTTTAACTCACCAATATGACTGCAAAATTGTCTTAAATCATGAAGGGGAAGAGAGGAAAACAGCTAGAAAAGACTAAAATGTTGCATGTCTTCATGAGAACCCACAGTTTTCCCCATTCGCTTCTTCAAGATGCTAGTACAGCCTGCTAAATCTTGTGCTATATTACAGTATAGCAGATTATCATCCTGACTCTCTGAAGGAAAGAAACACATTGTTGATGTCTCTCTGTAAGAGCTTACATTTGGCTTACTGACTAATACACTGCATTGTACTGGGTATATCAGGCAATGGAAGCCAACTGGTCCAGACAATGAGAATGTTCAGTTAGTGTCAAAAATTTACAAGAGCTTAAGCTATTTTTTATTTCTTCTTGCTGTGCTGGGAGCACTTACTATTGTTGTCCAATATGCTGCAAATGAATATAGTTCAAAAACCGCAAAGAGAGTGATATGGAATTATATAACTGAAAATAGGCTACTGATTAGGTACAAATTAATCAAGCCTCTTTATTTCTCAACAAGCTTTTTATTGGCATGCCAACACAGCTTGCTTTGGAAGGAGTGAAAGTAACTGTGAGCAGATAATATAGTGGGAAAGTTGACCTCCAGTTAATTTTAATTGTGCTCAGCTAGCTAACTGTGTATCTCTCCCCCACCCCCCAAAGAGCTTATTTGGAAATTTCCAGTGAGTGAGTCATTAGTCTTGGTGCAGAACACCCCATCTGCTATGAACTGAATTTTGTGTTCCCCCGAAATTCATATGTTGAAATTAAAACCCCTGAACGGATGGTATTAGGAGGTCGGGCCTTTGGGAGGTGATTAGGTCATGAGGGTGAAGCCCTCATGAATGGGATTAGTGCCCTTAAAAAGAGGCCCCAGGGAGCCCCCTTACTTCTTCCACCATGCGAGGATGCAGGGAGGATTTGCCATCTATCAACTGGGAAGCCCTCACCAGACACCGAGCCTGCCAGGACCTTGATCATGGACTTCTCAGCCCCCAGAACTGTGAGAGATAAATTTCTGTTGTTTACAAGCCACACAGCCTGTGGTATTCTGGTATAGCAGCCTAGACAGGCTAAGACAAAATCCAATACTCAATTTCTTCAGAAACTTACATAACTCATCTCAGGTGAAAAATGATTGGGCTGGAATTTGAACCCTGGGAATGTGTTTCTAAAAGTTGTTCTCTAATCCACCATGGCATACTATCTCTGATTAGGCAAATGTATTATCTACAATAATGTCAAAATTATTTTTCTAAAGCTCATTCTTCGGTGTGTCTTTCTCCTGATGAAAAATCCTTTTTCTTAATGTAGTGATTCTCCATTGTTCTTTTCTGGAACTTACATGTTAAATATCATTCACATTACAACTCATTCTTTCCCTCTTTTATTCCCAATCCAGAAAGCACACCTGAATCCATGTTATTTAAAGTAATAATTATTATAGGGATGACTTTAAACCTGATCTTACATTCATATGTTAGACTAAAATTTAACAGGCTGTAACAGAAATATGATTATAATGGCCAAGCCAAATAATGATTTATTGTTTTCAAATATCCAGAAGTATTAAAAAAGTCTGAAAGTGTGGTGCATCTGCTTAAGGAATTTGTCAGTAAACCTGGCACTTTCTACCTTTATGGTCTCCATCCTTGGTATGTGACTTTCTCAACTTGGCTTCCTCACCTGAACATATCTCACCTATGGGCAGGACAAGGAGAAGGACAAAGGCAAGACACACAAGACAAGAAGGCATTTGCCGGGTGAAACTGTCTCCTTAATCAGTTTTCCAGAAAGACTCACTCCCTGCTACTATCTATATCTCTTTGGCCACTGTGTCACATGGTCACTCCCACCTACAAGAGGATCCATGAAGCTGAATATTTTATTCTGAAAAAATTCCTTCACCCCCCCGCCCCCCCCCCCAAAATCAAGGCTCTTGTAGTAAGAAAGAAGTGGAGAAAAGATGTTGGGCAGATAACCAGAGGTTTCTGCCATATATATAATATCATAAGCAAACATTTGCACTTTTACTGGTAACCAATGACTGCAGTGGACTCCATTACTGATCACAGGACACCAGTGAGACACTGAATTGATGGTTAAGAACATCTGACCTACAGGATAAAGTTCAAATCCCTAAATATGTAATGAAGGATCTTATCAATTTGACATTAGCCCACTTAATCTATTTTCCACCATCTCTAGCCCTTTGCTTCAGCCACACATAGCTTTTCTTCATTTTTAAATGCATTGACCTTCACTCCTCCATGTTTATACTTGTGTATTTTTCTTTGCTTAGAAGACCCTTTTCACCTTCTCTGTCTGGTAAGATGATACTCATTCTGCAATACTTAGTCCAAATACCGTCACATCTTTGCAAATGTCCTTACCTGTCTTGGTCAGATCTATTTTTGGTGCTTTCTAAACACCCCCATTAGCTCACTTGTCATTATTTGCTTGCATATTCGTCACTACTGACAATGCTACGGCCTCTTAGAGAACGAGGACTATAATTTATTCAACTCTCTCTACCCTGCCTCCTTCAGTTCCTGGAATATGCTCAAGAAACCTGCTTAAGGAAAAACATAACTGAATATTATTTCCAGTTGTAGATGACCTACGAGGAGCTGAAGTGACCTGTTCTCACCGTAGTCAGTAAAAATGCACTGATCTATGGCTCTTAAATCTCAACCTCAGTGGATTAATGACTGGTGGCAAAGTATGGAAGAGACAAATAGTGTGGGTTTTTTTTTTTTTTTTTGTCTTAGTTGATAATACAATTCAGCAACTTTAAAGTTTATTTCTTTATGTCTTATATTACCTGTTCTGTTATTGAGAACTGTTCAGTTTTGTCTTTCTTTGTACACAGTTGGAGACAACAGTTTGTACCCTCAAAAAGCCTACTGTTTAGGGCCGGCCCCTTGGCTCACTCAGGAGAGTGTGGTGCTGGTAACGCTGAGGCTGCGGGTTCGGATCCTATATAGGGATGGCCGATGCACTCACTGGCTGAGCTTGGTGCAGACAACACTGTGCCAAGGGTTGCGATCCCCTTACCAGTCAAGAAAGAGAAAAAAAAAAAAAGTCTACTTTTTAAGGGAAGAAAAGACATAGTTAACTCATACTGATTTGCATGATATGGAAAGACATTATTAGCTTATTAACCTTTAGGTTGTTTACTGGCTGGGGTATTTATACTTATCAAATATTTAGTACTTGTCATCAGAGTGAGTCCAGAAG
The DNA here is from genome assembly GCF_027409185.1 of Cynocephalus volans. Lineage (NCBI taxonomy): Eukaryota > Metazoa > Chordata > Mammalia > Dermoptera > Cynocephalidae > Cynocephalus > Cynocephalus volans. The sequence continues at coordinate 53,137,049 of NC_084462.1, forward strand.
CAATAAGGAATTGGGTGAGGATACAAAAGGAAAAGAGAGTCAAGAAAACAACAACAACAACACAAAATCAGACAAGTGGTTATAGTAGACATGGTGAATTCTTGGTATGATGTCTTCTCCTCCCCCTCCTTCTTTGAGTGTATGGGGTGCAGATATCTCTAACCAATCAAAATACCATTTCCACCTGAGTCCAGACATGGTCTCAACTCTACGAGGCTCCTAGATGTCTTCTATCAACGAAGGAAGGAAGTCAGCCCATCTTTCCCTCATCAATGCATTCTCCATGAGGTTGTTTAGATCAATGCACTCCTGTGGCTGGGCAGAGAGTGTTTTCCTGACTGCCTTTACAAAGTGAAGACAGTATTGTGACCCCAAGATTGAGCTTTCAGAAACTTTACTCTCTGTCAAATCTCTCTCAATGACTGGGTTCAGTGTCTTACGGTCCTAAAGTCCCCCAAACACCCCATCTGTACTTGCCTCCTATTTCCGCAAGAGAATGAGAGTGACCAACCTACTCACAGACTTCGTAAGTGAGGAGGGAAGACACTAACACATCCTGAATGGCAGGCAATACACTGAGTGCTTTATATTTACATATTTTTGTTTTTATAAAAAGTGCACGAAGTCAGTATTATTGCCCCCATTTTACAGATGAAAGCCTCAGAGAAATTAAGGATTTGCCTAAGCTCTCGCAGCTGATAAGTGATAAAGATGAGATTCAACCTCAGATCTGTGACACCTAGCATCATGCTATTGCACTCTGGCGAGTTAGTTGTTTCCTTAGGAGTCTTGATAAAATCTGCTTCTTGGCTTCTATTCATACCACTAAGTACTTATGCTTTTGATAACAGACTTGAGTTTTAACATTATAATCTCTTGAGTCTCGCAGATGATGGAGGCAGATGGAAAGTGGATAAATGTAGATCAGATATATATTAGAAGCAATCAATCTATTTAGGACTTCATGCCAGTCAAGTGTAATTCTGACCCCCTGAAGACTATCTTGATGTAGATGGAAAGCATATGTAGGTTTAATTTTCTTGTGTCTCTTTTTCTGCAGGGCATCGTCCATATCAGGTGATCACTGCCCGAGTTCATCCAGGAGAAAGCAATGCCAGCTGGGTGATGAAGGGGGCCTTGGAGTTCCTGGTCAGTAGTGACCCTGTGGCTAGGCTCCTGAGGGAGAATTTCATTTTCAAGATCATCCCCATGCTCAACCCAGATGGCGTCATCAATGGCAAGTATGTAAAGCATTTACGTTACCATAGTGATGCATTGTGGTTCACCCAGGGGACGTGATTGGAGAGGTCTTGGTACTCCGACAGGAATAAATCCTCCTGAGCTCCTGTTATCTGGTACTAATAACGCACTGTCCACACATGTTGATGTCGGTGTCATGGTTTCTTTGAATAAAAAGGTATAGAATCGTAGGTAATTAATGACAGAGGAAGTAATCTAGTCCAACACTCTCCTTTTGCGAAGGAGTAAATTGGTGTCCAGGGTAATGAAACCACTAGCCCAAGACACATGATGTGTTAGCAGCAAAGTTAGGGCTCAAACTGATTTCTTCACAGTTAAGACCAATGCTTTTATTCACTTATTAATGTTTACCACAGAGGAATCTTTATTTTCAATGTATTTTACTGGATTCTGGATACAGCTATAATAAGGGTGTCACCCTAGCGAAATGGAAGGTTGGCTGAAAAAGAGAAGGTTAGGGCATTTCTTCTCCTTCCCCAGACCCTACATGTCCCTTTGGAATGTATAATGGGAAAGATGATGTCCATGTCTGATAAAGTCTGTTGGAAAGAGTCAGCATTCTCAGGATTTGTGAGCTGAGGCCCAGACGTCAGGTCCCTGAGGTTACATGGCCAGTGAATGCGGGGTGGGGGGGGTGGGGGCTGGGGAGGGGCAGGATTAACATTCACAAATACCTGTCTGAAACTTTTGTGAACAAAGAATAAAGTCCCTTCCTATGGGATTCTTTTTATTGCAGGCATGGAGTCTGCATCCTGTGGAAAAACGGAATATAGGATAAACTGGAAATATTAAAAGAAAATATAACTTCAAAAGCTACACATGAAAAAATGTATTTATAATTTAAAATATCAGTTTTAAAGAAGCAAAAACACAAGCTTAGAAAACAGGAAATAGAGCAATATTAGAAAAGTGAAATAGAAGAGATAAAATGAGAATTACAAGGAAATACTCAAAAGAAAAACTTCAAAGAGATAAAATTGAAATGACATGATAAATAAGGACGATTTTAAAAAGACGAAATCGTTATTTATTTCTTTAAGAAATTAAATGTTAAACAGCTGAGAATAGACTAGCTTTAAAGGAGAAGCACAAAACTAAGATAAGTTAAAAATGTTAAAAATATAAAAATGATAAAATATAAAAAGAGGAACAGCATAAATTCCAGATAATGAAATACGTTAATCTATGCCAAATGCAAGCAAATCAAAGCTACAAACCATAAAAAATTATAATAGATAGAAAGAAAAAAGGCAAGATAACTAAGGCACCCATGTGTTTCTAACATGTCATGTTCTCCTAGCTTAGCAGTTTCCAGACTTCATTTGTTTATTTATTGTGGAGATTGTTTGGGGGCAGGATCCCTCCTCTTTCCATATGGTGATTGGTTGGCCTTCAAGCACGTGTGAGGATTAGGAGGCCAAATCTTTCACCAAGGAGCATCAATCAGGTCTCTGGCAGTAATTAGGCTTCTTAGGTCTCAACCTGGACAAGGCCCCACAGCAGTGTTCTCTGGTTAAAGAGAACTCAGCTGGCTCCTGCTATGTGCTCCTTTAACTTGGAGAAGAGCTCTGGGACATCAGTGAATGGCTGCTCTCTGCTTGAGTGGCCAAGGATTTTATTAGCCGGCTTTCTCAGCCTAAGTAGATGGGAAACAGCTCTGCAATGCATCTTGAGGGACATGATCCCATTTCAACATTTTCTCTTCCAAGTTGACTCTTTCCTGGTCTCTCCCTCCATTGAATTGTCTAGGGTCTGATAGAGAATGGAATGAGTGCTGGATTTGGAACCATAACTCTAGCTGGAAATTCTGTCCTACTCAGCTTCCTCTTCTGTTGGAAGAGGAAGACAATGTGCTCCCTGTTGACCTTTCTGGGAAAAGGTCTCATAAGCCCAAGGCAATGTTCAAGTGCAGGGATTAAGTATTGTTGTTTCTTCCATTTCAAATGCTCACTGCTCAAAATCAGAGGCTTGATCCAGGTCTTTGGTTTAAAGGTTAATGTGATCTCAGTCACTGAGTGTCCTCCTCGCCTGGACACACATATTTTCAGCTCATAGCTGGTTGCTTGAGCTCCCAAACAGCAGGCCAGCTTTTTCTCAGTGACACTGGCATTCATCATCATTACCATTATTTATTATGACTAAAATTATTCCTTTCATTTATATAGAGTCTTTCATCATGGAGCTCCAGGCACTTTGTAGATTGTTTGGATCACCCAAACAATTTTGACTGAAAGGAACTTGGAAATCATGGTGCTATTCTACTGATAGGAAAATCCACATGTCCTAGCACATCATTAAGAAAAGGCTTGAGACTGCTTAACATCTCACAATAATCTGTTCCTGAGCCCTTCTTAGAACACATCTAACGTATGGTTTACCTAACTTCCACTTGAGCTTTTACTGTGATTGATGTTCCATTTCAGGGCATGCCCATCCCATTGTGTATCATTAGGTGGATTTGTGTTTTACTGTGTTTTGATCTCTGTCTTGTGAGTTTCACCTGTTTTAGGCAGTCTTCCCTTGGGGTATCCCATGGATAAAATCTAATTCCCCCTGTATATGCCTGAACTTCCGCATGTGCAATCCTTTTCAAGCTTAATGCAGTTCACCTAAACATTGTTTATGACATTGTTTCTGATGTTCTATCTCTATTGATTTTCTCTGGACACACTCTTATTAATAGGCTTCTTAAAGGTGATAGAAATGCCATGTGTATTGTCTGGTCAGCAAAGAGGGAATCTTTGCATAAAGATGAGAGAACCTAAACCTGAACTTGGCACTTAACCTGCCCGACTGTATTTTTCCTTCACAAGTAATCATGGGCCTCCATGGAGCTTGTGAGAATATGTAGAAGTAGAGTAGTTTCGTCTTGCAGTGATGGTAATGGAACCTCTGAGGATGGTTGGGAAGTTCTGATAATAGTGGTCAGGGACACAAAGCAAGAATGTTCTAGCAAAAATATGGAGGGTCTTGCCAAGCTAAAGATCTCTTAGCAACACATGTCTGAACAGGAAAAGAAAATATGAAGATGAATCACTAAGTTCCAAAAGAAACCATTTACTGTCCTGCTGGCCTGGTAGTTTGTATTGAATTGGGCTGGGTTCTAAAGTGGTTTCTTGACTCTCATCATAATCCTTCCCAAAGTGGGGTGAAATAGAATGGGGAATCAACAAATTGGGATAGAGCAAAAGTGGTAATGGTGGCTCGATTAGAGTGGGAAATGGGGAGAAGGCAGGTGATTCCTGAACTGCTTAGAAGGTAGATAAGATGCGTAAATGGGGACAGGATGAGGGAGAGAAAGAAGTCTGACATGATTCCCAATTTTTTTATTTTGGTTGTTGTTTGGTAGTGACAAAATACTTTTCGTAAAGTCAATGCACTGCATAACATTTTATTCACAGGAGAATCAGGGTATATTGACTCAGAGTATATACAACTCTACAAACTTGATTGTTTTCTTCCGAGGTCTTTGTGGAACAGAAGCAAACAACAATAGAGAGCAGAGGTCCTTCGATAAATAAACACACCAAGGTATTAAGAAGTAATAGCTGAGTGCACTTGAGTAAGCAAATCAAACTAAAAATCAGATAAAAAGTCTTGACAATTTTAACAATCTGAGACCACTTAAAGTTAGTGCCAATAGTCTTTTACTCTGCTGTGGATTACAAGGGCTTTACTTGACTATAATAAGAGCACTCATAGAATCTATCTAAAAAAATTATTCAGCACCTTTTATGGGCCAAGAAAGAACCTAGGTTCTTTTTTTTTTTTTTTTTTTTGCATATACTGCATTATTTAATTGTCACTACAGTCCAACAAATGTAGGTGATTTTCTATGCAATTTCTAGCTAAGAAAATTTGAGCACACAAGGGTTAAGTCTTGATGCAGTTTAAATAGCTGGTGTTACAGAGCCAGGACTAAAACTCATCTATCCTATACTACTTTGCTGTAGAGATTTAGGGAATTAGAATAAAAGAATATTAAAATGTTTTAGCCAGAAGTGTTCTTGTATTTTATTTAGTTCCAGTCCTTCAAATGATAAGGAAACTGAGACCAAAGAGGTAAAATGAGTTATCCAAGATCACATAGTTCAGGGCAGAAGTGGCATGTGAAATTGTCTGTATAATTAAAAAACACATTCACACAGACGTATACATACACACACAAACCCATCCCAGGTTATATGGTTAGCTTGTGACAGAGTTGGGATTTGAACCCAGTCTGTCTAGCTCCAAAAGCCTTGTTCATTTAGTCCATCAGCTCTTCCTGACCTTGGAGGGAGATACAAATAGAATCAGCCCCGTCAGCAGATAGACTCTCAAATTAGTCTTGGTGACCTAGACCTTCATATTCAGGATGCCTGGAAAGAGCCAAAGCACGGCCTTCCCAGCTTTCTGACATTTTGGCCCAGGATGAATAAATTGGTTCATCCTCAGTCCCCCTTTATGGTATTTGAATTCTCAGCTTGGCTTGGTCCTCAACACTCTACCTTGTTCTGCCAGCTCTCTCCATCAGAGGAGAAATCCTTCCCTGTTACTGCCAGCTTTTGTCTGTAAACACCACCCAGCTGACTTTGAATATTTATTTTCATGGGGCTCCTGTTACCCTGCCCATGCCCTAATATATTTTTGCTCAGCTCTTTAGGATCACAAGGGGCTTAGATCATCTCCAGTGGATTCACTTCTTCTTTGGGCTGAGCTATGCCTCTTCCTTCCCATTTTGACCTTAGCTCTGCTTTTTAATGTGTTTATAGACTCTTCAATGTAATAACATGTAGCAATGGTTCTCAGACTTTTGGATTTCCTAGATCAGTTGCACTTAAGTAAACAGAGGACTGATTAATAAGTATGTCAGTTTTTCCTTTTATTTGAACATGTAAGAATGGAAGATACTCTCTGAGCTCCCAAACACCAGCCCAATGAGAAATTTAATCTCATTCGTTCCTTGATCCACCTCTTCACCTGCATGGGATCATACAAGTAACCCAGGAGCATGTGATGCTGGTTCTGTAGATCACAGCAGTGACCACTTGTTATCTGCACCATGACACATGGTGCTGGTGCCCATGAAGGCTTTTCTGTGGGTAGGGAGCAGTGTAGCCATTAAGTGAATTGGTTATCCCCATTGTCAATCACCCCGACAGGAAAAAACGTGGAACAGAAAAAGATGCCTGAAAAATGGGTCCTTCAGGGGAAGAGAAAATTCTCCTGAGCTTTAAACTAGAGAGACTCTGATCTAACCAGAGAGTCCCTGTTAGTGATAGAGGAAAGATGGCACCTGTCATGTGGAGGAGGCCAGAAGAGAATTCTTAAGTGGCCACTTGAGAATGAGAACAGCTATATCAGTTTAAAATTTTCCCTGAATAGTTATCTCCTGTTATATCATTTACTCTTTAGTTAAGTGTTAATGAGCCTTTCAGGCTTGTTTCAGCTGAGACACTGAGATTTAAAGAAAGCATCTATGCCCAAGACTGGTCAAGGAGAAAAGCGGCAGTTGTACTTAGTGAAATTTGCAAGGGGACAGTGACTAATATATGCAATAGCTAATACATTCTAAGCTTTGTGTTCAGTAAAATTGGGACACTTAAAAAAATAAAATAGTTTTGTTTTTTAATTATCAAAATGATACAAGATACAGCCAAGATAATAGGTGTTTCAAAAATGAGATTTAATACAGGGAATTGGTTCACACAAGTGGTAGAAGTCTAACAGTTGAAAAGGGGGAGGCTAAAGAAGCCAAGAGATGAACTGCAGAGGCAACTCCCTCCTGTAAGGATAAAGAGAACAAAGGGGAGGGGTGGAGTCACCAGAACTTGGAAGCTTAAGGGGTTCCATGAGGCTGATGTTTGGAACTCTGAGAAGGGGCTGACCTGGCTGGGGTTCAATGGATCAGGGAGCATGGAAGGTGAATGAGTCTAGGGTGGCCTGTATCCAAATGGCAAGGTGACCATTTGGTCCCACCTGAGGGAGTGCAGCAGTCTTGGTGCTGTGAGTGCTCCAGAAAGAAGCTGAGGTTGAACTGCTCACCTACAGCTGCTCCAGCCACATTAGCTGGATTTGGAAAACAGAAAGGGTGTCCTTTTCTCCTTCCTTTTGCCTTCCTATGTCTCTCTAGTACCTCTCGTTAGCAGATCCTACTGGGAAAGACAACTGGCAAGGGAGTCAGCACTGTAGTTTGCAGAGTTTTGACAACAGGTGAAAATAAGCACAAAGCATCTATGTACTGAGTGCCAGACATGCACTGCACTGTGCTTAGAACTTTGTATGTATGACTTCTTTGTTTTCAAAAACACAAGATGGTTTTATTGTCTCCAGTGGAAAAAATGATACATCTTTATTGTAGAAAATACAATATGTGTAGAAAAAAACTTAAAGAGGAAATATAAAAGCACCCAAATTCTGGACCACTGCATTGCATAATTCTTTTAAAAAAAATTTTTAATTAGCATATTCATTGCTACAAATCATACTTACTCTTTATGCCCCTTATCCAATCTCTTCCCTTCCCCCTCCCTCTCCTCTTTCCCACTCCCCTCTCTAAAAACCATTGCTTTGTTTTCTTCATCTGAAAGATGAACTTTTCCTCTGTTGGTTTGTTGCCTACATGATCTGTCCAAGTGTGGTCAAGTCCTCCCTATTGTCATAAATCAGATGCTTCCTCTTTTACTCTGGGGTGTGCTTCGTAGAGAGAGAAGACCTCTTGTTTTTTCAGTCCCTGCTGGTTGGTGCCTCTCCTTTTGTCAATGCAGTTGAGAGTCTGGTGTGCCATCTGCATGGTGGCTGTGACTGCTGCTATAGACACTAGCTGTTTTTGCAGCAGCCATGGCAATTGCAGTGGCTATAGAGGGCTACCCATATGAAAATGGCGTTTTTGGTGTGCTCTTTACCTCGTTGTGTCTGGGTTTGTCTTCTCCTGGCTCCACACCTCAGGACCCTGGTGAACCCTGAGCAGTGGTAGCAACTTGCCTAGTTGCAGTGGGGTTTGGCTTGCATTGCATAATTCTAAGGGGCAACATTAACATTGTAATTACATAGTGCCTCTAGAATTTTGTAACATGAAGGCTTTTCCTAAATCAAGCTGCCTAGAGAAAAACACTGTTGGCAAGTTGGAGAAGATCCTTTAGTCACTTGTCTGTAAACAGCTTCAGGTATATCAGCCATTTCTTTAAATATATTTCTATAGCCATACCTATCTTAACTTTCATAAGTTAATATATTTTGTAGTATAGTTTATAAACTAACAACATCTTTCTATGGCAAAGAATACAAATGATATTGTCAGTTTTTAAAATAGCAATCTCATAGTATTGATGGGCCATAATTAATTTAAACAATTTTCTATTTAAACAATAGGCCCCTGAATATTCAGATATTATTGTTCTGTTCTTAGTGAATTTCTCTGATCATTTCTTTAAAATAACTTTTCAAAAGTAGTCAGTTTAGTCAAATGTTATGCATACTTTATATCTGATACATATTATTTCCAGATTACCCTCCTTTGAAAATTCACAGATAATCTTCCTGCTATGAATGGATGTAAGTGCCTGGTTCTCATGCTTTTGTTAACACTGTACATTATCAACCTTTTTTTATTTTTTGTCAATCTGATAGGATAAACTTAAGGTTTTAATTTTTTTTATACTTATAACATCTAATTATTATAACTACTTGAAAAGGTAAATATTTCACTCCCATTTTGCAGACTTAAAGAAAAACAAGCAAAAGGAGATTGAGTGACACACTCCAGGTCAGTCACATCTAATACGTTTCAGAGTCAGGAATTAAAGTCAAGTTTGTCTGGTTGCAAAGCTCACGTCCTTTCTACTAGGCATACAGCTCCACCGTGTCAAAGCTTCCAGACAGTCATCCTGGTGACTCTCCTCTTGAATGTTTCTAGCATACAACTTGGGGAGTGATAAATGCTTGATATACGTTAAGTCTAACGCTGGGTGTGCCTGATCTTCCCAAAATGTGACCCTTCAGGTAAGGCCATTCCAGACCAGAGGAATGGAATGGCCTTGCCTTAGTATTCTTCGTTTCCTCCTCCTCCTTTTAGTCGTCATTCAGTGTCTTGAAAGAACTACTGGAGACACATCAGGAAGCCTGGTTTTATGTCTGGGCAGTCTCCAACAGGCTGTGGTTTAATAAGCATGGGGTCTGCAGATCTTTTCAAGCTGGGAAATTTATGCTCTTAGGATTCTCGGATCATGTCAAGAATGATTCTCTCTTCCATAGATTCACTGGTCCTTGTTTGGCTTCTGCAGCATACTTTCCCTGTTTGCCTGTGGGTGTCAATTCTGCGGTGTTCCTCTGCAAAGCAAGGGCAGAGGACTAGGGCTTCTCTGCAGGAGGGAGTAGGAGGGACAGAAAGAGTCAGGGGAGACTGGTAAAGACAGAGAGAAACTGGCTGTCAGACAGCCAACCTCCCAGTAGGTGTCTCTCTGTCTATGTCTCTTTCTCTGTCTGTAACTCAGAAAGACACTGTGTCTCCCTCACTGAAGCTTTAGATGACCACAAACTGAAGAGCCTGTAGGAGAAAGTTGTATGTGCTCTGCGGCCTCTGGGAAGATGAGTGGTTGGGTTCATATTCTCTGAAGACCTTATGCCGATGGTGTCAGCAGACATGACATGAGAGTACTCCTCCGTGAACTCTCATTCCAAGGTTTCATCTCCAAACTTCTTTTGGAGAGAGGCCAGGGCAATCCAAAATTCCTGCTACGGCATCCCTCCATGAGATGTTTGCTATCCAAGGATCATAATCTTTTGCAGTTAAAGTTTAACCTATACTGTTCATCTGTTCCATCAACAGAACTCAATTGCTCTTCCTGGTAGCTGACATAGAAACTTAAATTTCAAAGTGTACTTTAAAATGTAGATTATTTTGCTATTTTGTACTGTTTGGAACAGAGCAGAGTTATTAGTAGATGGACTTTTGCTTTATTTTTTTTTAAGAAAAATTTAAGATTTTGGACATAGAGCAGAGGTTGGGTGTTTGGATGAAAATGTCAAGCTGGCTTTTGCTTCTACCCTGTTTGCTCTTCTCTATGTTAAGGGGCTGTGAGGGGAGGTGGGCAAAAGGTCTTCTATCTCTTTCTCTTTGCATTACTTTCCTTATATTTGAAAATTGGAAAAATTTTTAGTCTGATCCAGAAGAAGTTTGAGGAATTATAATTTTCTCCATCTACCTTCTGCCCTCAATGGGAAAAAGTGGGACAGAAGTCTCAGTTCATTTTAAATGCTAAGTTACTCTTAGACAAAAAATGGAGCATTTATAGGAATGTTTTTAATCTTATAGCTTTTGTTTACAACTTTAAAAAATTTAAGATAGACATATTTACTTAAAAAAAAAGATGTAGAAGTAACGGTTTTCTGCCTTAAATTCTTTCCTTGTAAATGTCTGCCAGTAATGCTCAAATCATGATCTGTTGGGAATTTGCAGGACATCTGTGATGCCTCTTTTGACAGTGGAAGGAGGCAGAGAGACCCATACAGAATGTGGCATTTACTGCAACTATCCATAAACCATAGGAATTGTGTGGGCTTACAGAACATTTGAGGGTCCTGATTCTAGAGGGAAATACGACACACTCAATCTTGCTGATGAACTTGTTCATAGAGATCCAAATGGAAATGATTTGCTCTGGGAACTCTTAAGGTCCTGCTGCTAAATCATTTGCATAGTACTAAATGATGCATTGTGCTGCGGCTGGGTTCTGGAAGTGTGTTCCCAAGGGTTTCTTTGCTCACAGCCCACTCCCACCACCACCTGCATGCAGAGAGGGAGTCAGGAGCTTGAGGACTCCATTTGCCTTCCTCAGACATTGCAGTTCTGAATAAATATTGCTATTTATTATTCCCAAATTTAGGGTTATTAATTATATCAGCATAAACCTAATTTATGCCATCATAAACAGCGATAATAAATGCTGCCAAATGCTAATACCCAGCACTTGCCAACTGTGCCTGTAGTTGATGGGTTTCCCCCCTCACTTCCCAGAAGCATTAAATTAAAAATGATTCAACATTGCAGAATCATTGATCAAGTTGGGGCTGAGGCTCTTGGGGGAAATGCACTTGTTTTGTTAAATGCTTTTCTCCCTCACTGGCTGGGCAACTTCTGATGTCTGTCCTCATTCCAGACAGGAATGTTTCTCGATCCTTCTCCTTCTGCAGTCCTCTTATGAAATGGGGGCAGGGAAGCAGGGATGGAGGCAGGTCCACGAGCATCTATTCTACTCTCTCAATTTCCCTTTCAGACATCTGTCTTCTTCGTCTCCCCACTCCTAATGCTTTCTTTCAACATACACTTAGAAGTCTTTATAAAGCAAACCCTTGAGTGTGATACTGATTTGTCATTTCTCAATTTCCATCACATCTGCCATGTATTTAGGGATGTATGTTACGTGGCTTCCTAAAATACATGAAAGTCCATAACTAGAAAAATAGGAAGCACAGCCCTGACAACCCCCATGAAAACTGAGGATGCTTTTTCTTTTGTTATTTACCCTCAGGGGTGTTCTGCTTTTGTGAAGGAAAAGGGAGAGTCTATCCCCTTGTTGTTAGAGTCTAATCCCTTGTTGTCATCGCCTTTCTCAAGTGGAAACAATTTTTGCTTTTCCTTTGTTCTCTCTGGATTTTGCTGTTTTTCCATCTGTGATGATTGTGATAGTGAAGTAGTGTGGAGGATTCCGACCAGGCGATCAGAAAACTCCGACTTATGTCAATACTGGCTTCTTTCCAGCTGTGTGGCTTTGGACAAGTTAGTTAACCTCTCTGCTCCTATTTCTTCAGCTTATAAAGAGGATAGTAACCACTGATCACTGCATCTCGCCTGATTAGTATTGTGATCAAATACCAAAGGATTTCGAAACTGTTAAGCACTGTAAAAAAGTAAGGGTTTCTCTTATAGTGTTCGGATGCCTGTATTTCAATGGTAGGCCATTAAAACTCTTCTCAGTGGCCAGGCCAAGCAGGTTGAATGATCTATATCCTGCTTTTCATTTCTCACTTTCTCGAAGAGATCCAGGATAAGCCATGGCAATGGGGTAGAAATTCTTCAGAGGGAGAGATGAAGTCAAAGGTGAGAAAGGCTCACACACACACACAATTAATGCTTTGATTGTCCTTGTGATTTTGGACTGAGTGTAAGACTGCATACATTGTACAAAAAAATACAGTAGTAGAGAAAGCTTAGAAATGGGGAGTTCAGCTAATGCCCTTTTTCCTCTTCACACTTAATCTTTAAATAAATAGATTTAGTTGGCCCATCGGAATGGACAAGACATCTGGCTTCCTACCTTTAGAAGCCAACCTACCATCAGCTTCATCAAGGCATCTCCAAGAGCTTTTCAGAGTGTCTGTGGTTGGTGGAGTCCATCTTCGCAGTCTGGGCACTGTCTCTCTGGTGTACCCAAGTCTCAGGATTACAGAAATCCAGGTTCCTAGAAAAGTGTACCCCATAGGAACCAGGAGGAATTGCACCTCCAAGACAAGCATTGGGGAATTGTCTTGGAGCCTTATCCTCTCTAGTTCTGGCAGACCAGAGTTTATAACAGAAAATTCAAGGCAACACATAAACATTGATAATGCGGACCTGTCCTTCCTGCCCTGACTTCCAGGTTACCATTTTTTTTCATGGTTATTTTTCTCTCTGAGCTACCTAGCTCTTTTGAATTATTAGCCTTATTCCTTCATTGCCCAGCTTCCTTCTTGCAAATATGCTCTGATACATCTTCACTCCACAGGAAACACTTTCTTCTCTGTTTATAGCTTCTCCCTGTTCCCCACCCTTCCCCCTGGCCCAATAACTAATGGCCAAGGAGATAAACAAGAAACATAATTCTTTCTGACTATATTTATTATTTTTTTTGTTACTCTGTACAGTAATATATAGATATATAATAACAGGGAAACATATCTTATTGCTAAAGTAATTCCAATAAATAAAAAAATAACTGAGAGTGGAGCTTATGCAAAGGGGCATGTCAGGGGAGCGATTGCAGCAGGATTTCAGAAATTTAATTTGCTAGCGCCAGTCTCTGCTGCTATATTGATGTCCCACTTAGGGGATTGTGTCTAATTAGAGAGTGGTTGTTATTGCTTTTTGAACACACCCACCCCTAGCTGACTTATGCCTTGTGTCTTTAAGGGGAAATTTGGCCCAGGGAATCCTTTGAGAAATCTCCTTGTCAGCAGCCCTATGCTGGGAACAGCACCATTTAGCCTGTTAAGTTGCATCATCGTCAAAGCCTGGGAACTACAAAAAATTACTTGGCATCTTTCCATCTGACCGTAGATAAACGCCCTTTAATTGGCCCACACAGATGTGCATTCACCCCATCACATGTAGATCTCCACATGGAAGTCACACTGCATTCCTTAGTAAGTAATATAAGCTGGTGCTGACCAGTCTTAGAGTTAGATGTCTTTCTTTACAGACAATCTAATTTTACCCAAAAGTAATTTATGTGCATTTGTTCTTGTATGGTTCTCAGTGGAAATGTGGAGCAGTTATTTTTCTTTATTAATTATGACTATTATTTATGATTGCCATCTTTCCAAGTCCTTTTGATATTTGAATCACTTCTTTTTGAACCTCAATCAGTCCGCGTTTAGTCCCAGTACACAGCATTTTAACTATAGTATAATTGTCACTGTTTAGTTTCCATAAACTCTCCCAAGTTATCCTTGAGTGTGGAAGACAGACAAGGCATGGCAAAATAGCTTTGTCATGTCTATCAGCATCATTCATTAATATCACCACTACCACATCAAACACATGTGTTAATTCATCATGTGGCCTTGTGCCTTCTCAGTTGTTCTAGGCAACTAGTCTTAGTCATCAACACGTTTGAAATCTAGGACACAGATATGCAGCTCTTCCTCCACCAGCCACCACCATCACCATCATTATCAACAAGAAAATGGCAAATATCAATTAAGCATTTAACACGTACTTGACAATGCTAAACACTTCACATATATTGTCTCTTAATCCTCACTGCCCTTTGTGGTAAGTATTAATAATATCCTGACTTTAATAATGAGAAAACTGATATTTTAAGAACAAAATAAGTATCCAAGTACATATGGAACACAGATAGTAATCAGGTAAAGAGGGTATTGAATCCAACTTTATTTCTTTTTAAAATTGTCATTCTAGAACCTACCCCCTTACCACTGCATTATTTATAAATCAGAAGTTACAGAATCTGTAATGTTAGAGTTGAAAGGTATCTTACATGTTGACAAATCCAGCCCCACTCTTTCTGTGTAGAAGAGAGAAAAAGGGTGCCCAGTGCAGTAAAGTAGGTTCTTAAATCTCCACAATGTTAGAGCTCAATTTAGAGTCCAGACTAAAAATTTCCCCACTGAATGGCTTCTACATGCAAGGATGACATATTTGCAACCTATGCAGACATTTATGTATACTCTTATGCATAATATTATAACACTTAGGCATGTAAAGAAGAGATAATTACTTTATTAAGACAGAGAATGCAAAGTTCTCTGCATGAAAATGGATAAAATGTCAGAAACCATTTAACCTGTTTATGATGGCTTCTCAGAGGTGGTTGGATGTCAGAGGGAATTTTAAAAGGGGAGGCAATAGACCCTTGCAAGAAGCGCAATGGTATTTCCAGGCCAGCGTTTCTTGACCTGGTTCTGGGATACACTAGCAGACTGGTACTAGGAGATGTTTTACATAAGAGAGTGCTATGGTTCGAAAAATTCAGGAAATTTGAGGTAAGTAGATTTTTTTTAATTACAGAATTTATCAGTACTATTGAAATATTAACATGTGTGGAGACTGCAGGATAGGATAAAATACGTGGCATTTCCTGATCTTATTTGAGCAGGATCACATTTGTTGATGTACACCTAGGATATTTAGAGGAACATACACAATCCCTTAACTTGGGCAGTGCAGCTCCAGGCTTTAAACTGAGATGCAGACATAAAAGGAAGCCTACTTATAAAGAAGCACATTAGCATAGTAGCTAAGAACACTTAGATTGGAGCAGGATTGTGTGTGTTTGTCACTTATTGGCTGTATGACCTTGGACAAGAAACTTGTCATAGGTTGGGTTATTTGGGAAACAGATTCTGAAATGAAGATTTGCTGGAAGAGGTTAATTGTGGGTTTTTTTTTGGAACTAATACAAGTTAGGGAATGATGAAAGCTGAAGTGGGCACTGGGTACTGTTGAATTATGATGTGGTTGTTATTACAGAGACCTCAGATGACCAACGGGGATCTCTAAAGCTGGGAGAACCTTTCAGTGTCCCAAGTTAAGGCAAGTAGACTGAGACTTTCCTTTGTCCCCCCCACAAATGATCAGCTTTTGAATGTGGGCTGCCCTCAGTGAGGGGGTATAACACTGGGCAAGAAAGATTTGATTGCCTGGTGGCAATTCCTAGGGGAGTTACTAAGTCATGAATCTTTGATCCTAATGAGTTCTTTGATTCTAAAGGGGTACTCTGAGAGACTCACCACAGCATCCACTGTGCTTCTACTTCCTTATTTGTAAAATGGGAATATTAGAGTCATGATGAGTTAAAAGAGTTATTGTACAATGTGCCTGATATTTAGTAAGGCTCTGTGTTAAAATAATTAAGGTAAAAAATAATAACTAAGATACATACTAGTTATTTATCATAGAATTCATTCACAGTTTTATTTAAGACAATGCAAATTGAAAGAAAAAAGAGAATGTATTCTTTATTTCTAGTGAAGTAAAGACAATTTTCGTTCCTATACATCACTTATTTTCACATTGTAGGATTCTTAATAGTCTTTTCTTAGGCTTGGACAAAGAGGACATTAATGCATTTTCTGGTCTGTTTTTTCCTTAATAATATAAATCTCTGTGAAAAGAGTGGTCCTGTCTTTCACAAGGCACCCCCTTGGACAAACAAAAACAAGCAAACAAAATTGAGTCCAGGCCAAGATGCAAGGTGAATAGAGATTATGAAATATTGAGTAGTTCTGAAGAAGTCGATTGTGGTTTTGCATGATCTAAAGGGTACTGTGTTCATAAAGAGATGGCCTATTCTAATATGATGTTGGATGTTGATGCTAGCATAGCTGAGATCAAGGTATTTTTTTCTTCACAAGTGCAGTGTTATGTGAAAATGTCCAAATCCTGGGCTGTACTTTCCAATGTCAGGGCAAAGAATTCCAGTGTTTCTGAGTCCTGATTAGGCTGGGCCTCTCTCCAGAAGGAGACTGCAGCATACTAATGCCAATCATTTATGATAGTAACTCTGGGAACTCAGACAGCAAGACTCCCTTCAATAGTAATCAAGGCCATTGGAGTCCATCTGATCTAATGTGGGGAAGACTTTTTAAAAAATGAAATTCAATATCTAGCTATTAATCTAGCCATCTTGACACTGAGTTATTGGGTGTTCTAATTCAGTGGATTTGGCCACTGAGAGGCTTAGCCACAATACATGTAATGTGATGGATATCCTCTGAAAAAAAACCCCACTTACCTTGGGTTGGTCATTTAAAGGCATTGAATAGCATAACGTTGATTATATATCCAGAAGAGTATTTAGAATCATTTGGTTCAACACAGACTTTTATTGTACAGAAAAAGAAATAGGTTTAGATATTTGATGCTACTTATAGAAGTTTACCCAATTTCCTAGCATAGATGAGACAAAGTCAAAAGACAATTGACCCTTTCGTTCTACTGATATTTCCAAGAATGAAATTTCTTTTGGACAAAAATTGTATCCTTATTATTCCCGAGGAAGATAGTGTGAGTTATAGATGAATATATTTCCATGATTTGATCATACAACCATGGAGTATTAGGGAAATTAGCATCTAGTCCAACTTCCCATCCTGTGTTTAAAATTCCTTGATGACATTCCTGCATGTAGCCAAACAGTCTGTGTTCTAGCACGTCCACAGTGTGTGAACTTATTTCCTCTCATGGGAACTTATTCCATTGTTGATAGTGCTATTAGAAAGTCATTTCTTGCACCATGTTAAAATAGCTCTCCTCAAAGCTTCTACCTGTAATACCATGGAGAATAAGTTGAATCACTTCTTTTTGGACTTTTACATAATTGAAGACTGCCCTCGTATCAATCCCATGATATTCACATTCTCTAGGGTAAGCACCTGTGGTTCCTTCAACCACTTGTGATGTGTGTTGGATCCTTCCACAATCCTGATTACTTCTGAATTAGCTCATTCATTAATTCGATAAGTGCTTAGTAAACATCTCCTAGGTGAAAGACATTGTAAACCTGTGTATATAATGTTGAACAGAGCAAGCTGTTGACAGTGTAGAGGAGGAATAAAACAATTAAAAGCAGTATGAAACAGTGTTAGAAGTGATCTGATGGCTGTTAGCTATACACAGATTCCCAGAGAAAGGGCATCTAATTTAGTCCTGGGGTCCTGGATGACTTCCTGTGGTACCTACATTGAAGGATGAAGGAAGGGTTAGCCAATAGCTAAGTGTGTGTGGGACAGTAGAGGTAAAGAGGTATCAGAACTTTCTACAAGAGAAACTAGCATGTTTAGAAACCCCAAAATATCTAGGTCTGTTATGGTGGCAACCTTAAATTCCCAGATGACCACTGCTGTCATTCTGAAAACATAACTGTTATTCATGAAGCCTGAAGCATGAACCCTTAAGCTTTTTTGATGACCTAATCATATTGCTAACTCACTTTCAGTTTATTGTCAAATAAAGCCCCTACATCTCTTTTTATATTAGTTACCACCAACCTGAATGTTTTCTGCTGCATCACTGTGTAGTTGATCAGGATCGATCAAGTGCTTGAACTCACACTTATCCCATTTCCTCCGATTAGATTCCATCCTTATGAGACTTCTTTGGATCTTGAGTCTGCTGTTCATTTCATTTGACTATGTCCTAATTTACATGGAGCCTTCATAGCTGATGAGAATTTCTTTTATCTTTTTACCATGTCATTGATACATCTGTTGAACTTGAGTGAACCAAGGACAATATACTAAAAGACATATCACCAAAGACAGGTCCATTTAGTTATGATCATTCAACCACTTTCTAATCCATTTTAGTGTTGCTATTGAACCCATTTTTCTTATATAATTTGCAGGGATATCTTGAGACTTTTGCAAAGTCCTCACTGAAGGACTGTTAAACTCTGTCTCCTTATCTAATAACCTGTCAAAGTGTGAAATGAAGTTTGGTTGGAACACCTGGAATGATTCACTAAATTGTTCTTGGTGATAGGTACTGGTGTCTATTATTTCCGCTTCCTTTTCTAAGGGACCACAAACTTTCCTGTTAATATGTTCCAGAATTTTGCTGAAGAGCAGTGTTGAGCTCACTGGTTTCATCTGCCATTTTTTCCTTCTTCATCTCTAGTCTTCACGATTTTTCACAGATCACTGACATTGTCTCAAGGTAGGGATGGGCTTAGCCAAAGCCTTTGAAGAGTGAAGGGAAGACCCCAGCTACTGACTTAGGATGATTCTTACAGCCACCTCTCATAATTGAGAGCTTGCAGCTCTTAGTCATCCCTGTCCCCAGAACAGACCATTCATCATGCTTGTCAGGATGACTTAGTCTGGGTATGTAAGAACTGCAAATCTTTTGACCTTAGTTCACTGAACTGATGTGTTACACATGGGTCAAAATCATTGTAGCTTCAGGTATTTCAATCTAGAAAATTATTTATGACACTAATCCAAATTATTTTACTTCTATGGACTTAATGCTCTGGGGTACCAACAGAGTTCCCTCTTGGATATGGGTAAGTCATAGATTGTAAAGATTGTCTTAACATTTTTTGATAGTGTGATAACATTACAAAAACTATGTTTGGCATATCTTAGATACTTTTTAATATGAAAATATTGTCCATATGTGGTAAACTTGAGCAGGGTAAATAGAAAAATTCAAGACTATTAATATAACTTGGGAAGAGACTTAAAGTCAATACTTCCTGTATAGATAGGGTGGGAGACATTTTCAACAAAAAGTGTTTCCTTCTCCAATTAAAATTCTGGCAATTTATATCAGTGATTTTTAAATAAGGTTGATTGTTGGAATGTCCCCAAAAGCTTTCTTAAAGCACAAAGATCAGGGCCAGCCTATAGTTTCTGATTTCTGATTCTGACTGAAGAGAGGGAGCCTAGGAGTCTGAATTTTTATTATACTAGATAATTCTGATAGTAGGCCAATTCTTTACCTTTTGTCTATATAATCTTTCTGACTGTCACACTTTCTGACTGTCACACTGTCAGATGATTATAGAGAGAGGTATATTGACAAAAATGTGTGTGTGTATGTGTGTGTATGTGTGTGTGTGTGTGTGTGTGTGTGTGAGAGAGAGAGAGAGAGAGAGAGAGAGAGAGAGAAATCATAAAAATAATACATATGGAGACAAACAGGGAGAAAGAAGCCATCCCCATGTCAGAGACAGCAAACATTTTTTTTTTTTTCAAAGCATTCACTGGAGTAGGAATGGGCTTTGTCACACTCTCCTATATAGTAGAACACATGTAGTAGAAACTAGGAACCAATATAGAAACAAAGCTAACTAAGACTCTGTATTTATAAGTTGAACACTGAAGATTTGTAAACTGAAAGACTGAGGATTCTCTGGTTATGTAAAATCCCTCATATGAAGGAATATCAGCTCTGTCATGGCAGGTGTGGGACAAATTAGCAGGAGTACAAAAAAGGTTGGTGCACAACCTAAAATCAACTTTTCCAAAGAGGGGATTTTCACAGATTTAGGAAGAGAAAATTTTCTTAGCCAGATCTGTCAAAGGATTTTACCTGTTCCATTGTGAATCAGAATAGAAGGTCATCCCAATATGCGGATTCTATTATTGCGTATATGGTATATGTTTTCTGTATATCAATTATCTGCTTAAGTGAGCCCTAAGGGAAATTACATGTGGATCCACAGTGTGGGTTCACTTACATATAAACAACATTGTCTAAATCCCCCTGGTCCTAAGTAAAAGGGTTCCTTCAGGTAATATCAACCTGAACCAGATGGAACCAGCTGACAGCTAAAGCCTCAAACATGGTGGCCAGAGTGAGCAGCAGAAATGAACTATGCCCCTGCTAACTGCAGCCTGAAGGAGGCCTGTTCCGCTCTGAGAATACAGTATGAATATACCCATAAGTTGAAATCCTCCATGGATTGTGTACTAACACTGCTCAAATGGGGCTACTAAGCTATTTATTTTGTCTGCCTTGTTATATGTATTTTGTATTTATTTAATTTAGTTTGAGTCAAACTGTGATTACTTAAAGAAAGAAATTTACCTCATGTTTTCTTTGTCATCAAATGACTTTGTTTTTGTCTGAGTTACTGGGGTAGACACTGCATAAAAACACTTTTGATGAGTAGAAGGAAAAAGAGGGATAGTTCATGGAATGAAATTATAAAAGCTTCATTTTATACGGGTGATGACAAATGTGCTAGGCCTTTTTGTAATATCCGTAACCAAGAAACAGAAATTGCATAAGGATGAATATTACTGTCTTTCATAAGATATTTTGGTACATACTAGGTGTCATTAATTAGGCAATATTTCTATGTGTCTGAAATTAGGACATCTCCAGAGTCCTAAATGACATTTCCAGCTTTATGCTGCCATTCAGAGTCCTTTAAGTTGTTTTATTTTTTAAGTCTGTTTTAAGCATTAAGATCCATCATTTATAATAAAACATGTTCTGCAATTTTAGTACATGGTTTTAAAAAAATTCCTACTGGCATTTAGGAAGATTAACCATTCATAAAGTTTTGACCATTCGAATCAGTATTCACAGGGCAGCCCCAGTTTATATATGGCTTCCCAGTCTAATTATTCAGTAGTATGTATTAGTCCATTTTTGTGTTGCTATAACAGAATACCTGAGACTGGGTAATTTATAAAGAAAAGAGGTTTATTTGGCTTACGTTTCTGGGACAGTGGCATCTGGCATGGGCCTCAGGCTGCTTCTATTCATGGCAGAAAACAGCAGGCAGCCTGTGGGTACAAGCAGATCACATGGCGAGAGGAAGCAAAAGAGAGAGAGAAGGGAGGTGCCAGGGTCTTTTAAACAACCAGCTCTCATGGGAACTAATAGAGAGAGAATTCACTTACTACCCCACCCTCCAGGGAGAGCATTAATCCATTCATGAGGGATCTGTCCCCATGACTCAAACAGCTTCCAGCACTGCCACATTGGTTATCAGATTTCCACGGGAGTTCCGGGAGGACAATACATCCAAACTCCATCATAGTATACCCTTGTACTCTCAAAGCTGTGGATAGTATATTATGCAGCAACCCTTAACGTGGTTAACAGAGTCACTACTTATTTGACTTTAACTTCAACACTAGTGATTTTTGCACTTGATTTAGTCTATTCTTTCCAACTGTGTCTTCTCCTGGGGTTGAAACTCATGTTCCCAAACTTTTCTTGGGATCCAAATGTGGTGAATACAATAACAGAAGTTGGCAAAGCATGAGGACAAGTATCCTCTCCCTTTTCCTTTCTTATCTTCACCTTGTAGAGAGAAGTAACACACAAAATGGGATGGATCTTAAGATTCGTTAAGGTATCTGTGTCCCTCCATCCTGTAGGTGATGGAACTGGGATTCAGAGAGTGTGGTTCCTGTGGACAATGGATAGTTCATCTCTTAGACCAGCACGCTTTTCAACTCGATCAGTATAAAAAAAAAGGTCCTAAATAAACTCACTTAAAGGGACAGATCTGGAAAACTGAGCCAACATGAAAGGAGAATTTTACACAAATTCAAATAAAACTCTGGACATTTGGAACCTTTATCAAGGGCAGCTTCTGGTTGAAAGCCTGTAAAACAAAGGGTAGGACAAGAGGGAGCTCCAGGCATTCTTAGGAACAACCACAGTAACTTGGCTTGAGGAACCATTTCCATTACAGTACAATTAAGTACCCCAAGGTAGGGAAAATATATTAAAGAGAAATACTCTAGAGAAGGCCAGATCCAAATCTTCCTTTTGATTATCTTTATTTTTTCTCATCTTTTTTTTCTACGTACACTGAGTTCTCTAACTGCTATCTTTGGAAACAATCTACTTCTTAGTGCCCTTATCGTCTATTGTACAATAACCAGTAGAATATGCACTTTGTGTTTTCAGTATGTGCTTAATTGTTACTTTATGAGTTGATTTGAGTTCTATCTTTCCTCTGAGAAAACCAAGCAGGAGAAAATCTGTAAGAGGGAAGGTTATGACTAGAATTAAGGACTCATATATTGACCACTGGGGTTGTCACTCATGACAGTGGATTAATAACAGAGTTCACAGAGTAATATGTAAAGGTCATTAACAGTACGTGGATTTCTACCTTCCTGTGATGAGTTAAGAATGAACTAAGTCTTTCAGAAAGCAAAGGACTACATGAAACACTTTCTTGCCTTGTGATTAAATAACTTTGCCCTTTTGGGGATTCATGTTCCCATCTATCACAGAAAGAAAGAAAAAATAATTGAAAAGTTCATTTTCTAAGACTTCCTGATTCCACAGTGTGTTCCAGAAGAGGTAGTGTATTTGAGATCAGTGCTATGGACAAGTGAACACTGAGAAACAGAATAGCCGCTGGAGGGAAAATATGGTTGCTGATTTTATACGGGGTTATATAAACACATTAACAGTGACCTTTTACTTCACTACGTCATCTCACAAACACATTCCAAAGGGCATTCATTCCTTGGGTTACTAGGTCATGAGAACCTTAGGTCTGGAATAGAAAACAGAGTGGGAGGTTCTCTGTTGGGAGGTTCTGATTGTACTCTGAATGGTTGGAAAACGGACATGCACTTCTATCTCTACGTACTGGTTTAAGACATGTCAAGTGGGGGAGCTTTGCCTGTCATCCTCCAAGGCAAGCCTTGTGGCAAAGCTATGTGGGATGAGTCTATTCTACCACACTGATACTGAAAAAACTTCAATACTCCACCTTGGTAGCACACATGTATGATCAATAGAAAGGAATATGAAAGCCATGATTTTTTTTTTAAAGTAAAAGTTTAAAAAAATGGGTTGAACATAATAGACTGTCAACCACGCTATCAAACTTAAAGTTATAGCTGGGCCTAGCAGACTCACCAGTGTAAATTTGACAGATAGGGCAACAGCCAGTCTTGCACAAATGCTGCCTGGATCCTAACTTCAATTCATCTCTGAGGAAGTTACATACAAGGGCTGCTCTTCCAGACACTCATGGCCTTATAATTTCAGGCTCTGTTCTCGCCGTGTGGGTGAATACGACCTTGTACCATGTCTACATTTTTCACTTTATTCCAGGCAAATGAATTCCTTGCAGGAGATGTTGTTTGTGAAATCAGGCGTCCTTTTCATCATTGCCTTTGAGCGTAGCAGCTATAATGACAAGCTAGCCAGAGACATAAATAAAAAGGAGTATAAGAAAAATCCACGGTTGCAACAAATAGCAACGATATATTGACTTTGATGAATATTCTTTACCCTTACCTGCACTGGCCTGGAGTTCAGTCAGTAATTTAGCCTTCAGTGATTGAGGTTGGGACTGCTCTTCTGGGAGATCAGTACAGTAAAACCTAGCCTATTTCAATTCCAGCATTTTTGAATGTCTATTTTGACTTAGACAATCTTTGAATTTCCGAGATATTGCAAACTAGAGCATAATATCAATGTTACTATGTCGGGGAAAATACTTGGAAAAGGCAAATTATTATTTAGGTGAATATATTTTAGTTGTGATATACAGGATTTTCTTAACACAGGATTTGCTTAGCACTCTGAGGCAGAATTCAGTGATTAAAGAAGAAATATGTATATGGAGAGTACTTCAGAAAATTCTTAGGCAAGCAGAGACATAATCTTGTCTTCAAAAGCACACAATTAAGCTTGAGAGAAAGACCCAGAAGAGCTAACCAAACACATAGAATACATGTTTTAATAGACATATCAGTAAGTTTTTGTGAAAGTGATGCTGGAAGAGAGGGTCTGGGGAGGCCCGATGGCTGGCCTCAAACCACCCTGTCCTCTTACCAGGTATTGGAGTCCACCACAAGAAAAAATTCAAGAACAGAGTCACAGTAGAAAATGAGGACAGGTTTAATACAATGAGTAAGAGACACATATTCCACAGAGAAAATCAGCCTATCTCCAGACACTGAGCAGGGCCCACACCAAGTTTAATACAGAAGTAAGAAATACACACTTAAAGTTTACTACAGAGTGCAGGCTGGCTCAAGAGAGTGAGCAGCTACTTGCTGAAAGTAAGCCTGATACAAAGAGAAAGAAATACATACTCCACAGGCAGAGTGTGAGCAACAGCCCCGCCTTCTGCTGGGATTCAGCTTTTACAGTTTGACTATCTAATACATATTCATTCTACTTAATTAATATTCGATTAAGGAGGTGGTTCCCTGTTATGTAACATAGTCTTGCACATGCTCAATTCATTACCTTTTAGGGCATGTTCATTAGTCAAATGCACTGAACATATTCAAGACTATTTTGTGCTCTTTAGCACCCCTAGTGGAAGGTTATTTGAAGGACAGAGTCCCTTCCACTGAGCATGCTCAGTAACTGGGGTCATATGAGCCTGTGCAAATTCCTTTTACTGAGCATGATCAGCCACTGGATTTGCATAAATCTGCCCCTTGTGGTCTCAATCTTCCCATGGTGTTGCCAAAAATAGGTCCAACAAGCAAAAGTAACTCTCCTCTAGGGTAGGGTGTAGAGGAGGGGTCTGCGACCTTGGGGAATGGATTGAAATGCAGAGGTGTGTCCTGAAACCCAAACCCAGGGAAACCAAGCACCTCCTATATCAGAAGCAAAGAAGAGGCACACACAGAGATGAACTTTGCTTCTGAGAAACAACAGAAGTATCACAGTTTACAGTTGATAATTGGGGTTTTAAGTGGGGCTTTGAGAGAATAAGGACTTTATTGGACTTATGAGGAAGTAAAGTTGTATTATAGATTAACTTTATGATACATATTTTTAAAAAGGGATTGTTAAGCTGGTGTTTACTGTGTAACAGGAACTGTGCCAAGCATCTTATATTACAAAATCCCATTTAATTCTTGTGGCAGAGTTAATATGTGAGAGTTAATACTAAAATGTCTTATACAGATAAGGAAACTGAGACTCAGAGAGGTTAAGTAACTTGCTCAAATTCTTACAACTACCAAATGGTGGAGCTGAGATTTGAATCTAGTCTGCCTTGCTGCAAAGGCCAAGTATTTTAATGGACCTATTTGCTTGTCAGCAATGACCTTATCAGCCAACCCTATGTGAGATCCCACTATGAACCCATGACAGGAGAGAGCAGTGCTTGACTTGGCATCTGTGGACTCTGTTTCAGTGTCAGCTTCATTACTCAAGTGATCTTGGACAAGTTACATAAAATCGAATAGCCCTGTTCCTCATCTGTAAAATGAATACATCAATCCCTCCATTATAAAGTATTTAGTAGGGTTAAAGGAAATGATGCACGTGGATAGTTTAGCACAGTGCTTGGCATATGATATGGTGTCCATGAGTGTCAGTTACTCTATACACTTCTGAGTAATTTTTAATAGAATTCAAACTGTCCCAACTTTTGCATTAAAGTAATCCACAGCATTTGCTCCTGTTTCTGTAGGAGAAAGTAGAAGAACCAGACATGAAATATTTCTGTAACTAAGACTGACCGTCATACTAATTAGTTTTAGTTAATAAGATTTGTTTTACTTTATTGCTAATCCTGAGTGTTTCTGCAGGGTCTGGCACACCATAGGATTCCACATGCGTGTTAAAATGTTAATGCTTACTTAACAGGCTGTATCAGCTTTTGGACTGAATTGTGATCATTATATCAGAACCTTATTATAGCACCGGTGATGTTATCCCCTGTTTGACATCCCTGACCTTACCTTCCATGACTCCTCTTGGTTGAGAATTCTGGTTGCCCTGACACGGGGCAGGCAGTTTTAAGTAACCTCAAATGCTTCCCCTTCTCCAGCACATCTGAACATCCTTGGACTCCTGGGCTGTGCACTGGTAAACGTCGTAGTTCTGAATCTCTTCTCCAACCACCAGTCTGGAATCCAGGGACACACCTCTTATCCTCCTGTCCTTCCCCCCACTTGGGGCCCTCAGGGATTCTCAGTACCCCAGTTCCCAGAACTGGGTTTCAGCTTTGTGGCTTAGGATTCTGTTTGCTGAGGACCTAGTTCAGGAGCTTGAATCCAGCTTGCCCTGGGATGCAACCTTGTGACAAACTGTGCACGTATCAAACCGCAATTAATATAAACTGATATTAATACATTATTATTAACTAAAGTTCATACTTTATTCAGGTGTCCTTAGTTTTTACGTAACGTATATTTTTTGTCCATGACACCACATTATATTTATTTATTTATTTATTTTACTTTTCAATATACATTGTAGTTGATTTTCATGCCCCTTTACCCGGTTTAGATGTCGTGTCTCCCTAGGCTCCTCTGGGCTGTGGCAGTTTCCTGGACTTTTTCATGAGCTTGATAATTTTGAGGAGTCCTGGTGAGGTATTTTATGGAATGTCCCTCACCTGGGATTTGTCTGCTGTTTTTCTCATGATTAGACGGGGTTAATGTGTTTTTTGGGAGGGAGATCCAGATATAAAGTGTCATTTTCGTCACATTCTATTAGAGGTACATACATTGATATGACTTAGCACTGTTGATGTTGAACTTGCTGAGGTAGTTTGTCAGGTTTTCCAACTATAGAGTTACTCCCCCCTCCCCCATTTTATACTGTACTCTTTCTGACCAATCTTTTTAATTTATTTTTTTGACAACTTTCTTCACTTAAAAAATATCAGGTAACCACCAAAGATAGCAGAGATAAAGAGCTTAGATAAAAGCCTGAAGAAGGTAAGGAGATTGAAAGCCTAAGGCTGTTCTGCTTTGGGTTTAATTTTTTTCCTGGGGCCAGTGGCATAAAAAATTGACAAGATTTTCTTCACTTTGAAAACAATGAGGAGCAGCCTCTGGCAAGTGACTGTAAGCCAGTGGGTCAGCACAGGGAAGGTCACATTGACAGAGTGGCTGGGGCCCCCATACTCCGTTCAGGGTTCTGGTGGGTCATGGCTGCAGGGCAGCTAGGGGGCCATGCTGGAGGTCCAGTCCTTCACATCCAAAGTGCTAAGAACAAAGTGACCAAGGGTGTGCAGCTGTGCTCAAGCCAGGGCAAATGTGACAGGCAAGAGCAGGGTATACCCAGAAGCTAATGCTGAAGGTCAGCTGCCTGGTAGGACTGAAGAGCTACCCAGTTGGCCTTGAAGAGATGAGGTTTCTGAGTAAATTTCTTGAAGAAGGTGAAGCTCCTTTCAGTCTTTTATTTGGCCATTGGTGACTTAGTTAGTGAATGGGTCGAGGAGCTTTAAACAAAATCAGGATGGATGCCTCATTCTAAATGAGCTTGTTTAGCTCCTTCTAGAAAGGGAAAGTGGCAGCCCCTGTTCAGGGATGTTCCCTGGAAATTAAGTTAGTGTTTATAGTGGAGGAAAGACTGAATAAAAGATTAAATGGAATGCATCTATCTGAGGAAATCTGTTGCTCCAAAATCTCCCCCTTGACTCATAGATCAGCAACATCAAGTTGCTGATGTAGGCTCACATTTCTTGGAGAGGGAAGTTTAATTGTCAGGGACTCTACACTCAAACCAGGTAGGGATGTGTCTCCTGAGAACCTTGGCATGTACTGTGTGGTAACCAGCACCTCCAGGGAGGGGACTCCTTAGCCTAAGCAGTCAGTGACAACACTCACTCGGTTTCTAGGCTTCAGCCTTTCTCTGTTAGATTTGGTGAATTCATTAAGGTATCTACTAATGCAATCCAGAAAACAACATTGAGTGAGTGAGCAGGGGGTGGATTACACAAAGCATCTTTTTAAAGCATCTTTCTTGGATAACTCTCATCCTTCCCATTCTGTTAACTGGAACGTGTCTCTGAGGCCCTTTCCCCTAAGAGACAATGATTTACAGAAACATAAGCCTTTGGGACCCATTTTTCCTGACTGTATTCTATCATCCAAGGTGGAGCATCTGGGCTGGCTTGTTAGCTCCATTGATTAGAGTCTGGTCAAGATCAAAGGTTCAGAGCCCTGTACAAGCCAGCTGCCACACACTGAATGAATGAATGAATGAATGAACGAATAAATAAATAAATAAAACGAATATAACAAAGTGGAGCATCTACAAGGAATTCTAGTTGATACAGCCAGTGGAGGAAACGACAGGCTTCTCAAGACCTGTCTGCACACCCAACTAGTCCTTTTACTGTGGCTGAAATATTTGAACATTCACTTACCTAGTCATTTCAGCTTTTTTTAAAAAAATGGACTCTAGGCCGTTATTTGACCCAGTTAACCTTTCTGATAACCGTACTAACCCTCTGGGTTAATCACCATGGTGAAACCAGTTGTCCACATATGCAAAGTTTATGAGTCTCATTTCCTTTGACCTTTATTCTAACCACCCTGTTATCTGACGATATGTGTCTAAAAAGTGAAAAAGGTCCACTTACATTACACCAAATTCAATAATATCTGACCTTGCTTCTCAGCTGTAGAGTATATTGTTTAGATCATGAAATTGATGAGGCAAGGAGAAGAGATGCTGAGAGGAAAATAACTGAAACTCAGGGAGAGCAGAGGCAAAGCCTCCTCGTGCAGTTTGCTTACATTTAAATTAACTGATGCTAATTTATTTACTTATTATATTTATGGGATGCACCCATTGCTTATTAGCCCCTGGATACATTTTAAAAGGATCATAAAAAGAGACACTCCTTGTCATTATGGCTAATTAACATTCAAATTGACTAACTAACATTTAAGTGCTAAGAATAAAATCGGTCCTGGGCCAGTCAACATTTTCATCAAATGTCCTAAGTAGAATCCATTAGTTGGTCCTTTCTCCTCTATTTTTCTACCTGCTGCCAAAATATCTGGCACTGGAGAATGTTGGAATTGATCAGGGGAACTATATCATTACCATTGCAACAATTTATATCTTATGTGTTTCTGGACTCATACAAGGTGGTAGACAAAGCTTAATTAAATGGACATGGCTTCTTCCCAGAAGAGGTTTATAGTCCAGATGTAATTGATGCAGAAGAAATGAACACATAACATTCAGGGTTTATATATCCTATTGTTTTGGATTTATTTTGCTCACAGAACCACAGCAGTTACAGAAGCTTATAAATTAGGATGTGTGTCCAATAGTAAGTTTTCCCGATTGAATATATACTGGAAGATCCTTGAGCCACTGTAAATCCATTCAGGTGAAACATATGCAGGACAGGGAGAAATACTGATTGGACAACTCACATGATTCTTTTTACACTTTTTAGGAGAATAGGAATAGAAGGGAAGGAAATTCATTTTTCAGTCATTAACCTAAGCAAGTAAATCTCTACAAAAGCACATATGATTTCCTCATTAAAAATATGTCCACATTAAATTTTTATCTCATCTCCCCTTTATGTTCTTGATTTTTTTTTTTTTTTTTTTTTGGTTTCTGTTTCAGCTTTCAGTTGAGGTTATGCTGAAGGCATTTGGGGTGACTGTGGCAGGGGGAGGATAAGCTCTGAATTATAAGGGTTTTCTACTAGATATTGTTGAGAAGCTTATTCTTTCTAGGTAAACACCAGGCTGATATCACCAGATGAAAGTTAATATTTTTACTCTAATTAGACTTTTGCTAAATTCACATTTTTAAAAGAATACTAAATTTTAATCCATGAAAGATGTTCCATTTAGGCCATTTTTTCAAGAATCATTTTTATGTGGATTAGAAGTTTAAGCCAATTGATAGAATTATGGGTTTGTGTCATTTTATTAAGACTCAATAGGCTTCTTTAGAATTTGGAGCATCTGAAGTTAATTTTTGGGTTGGTTACTAACCTAATATCAACTATAGATGAAGTCAATGCACTCTGGAGCCAAAAATTCCAAAATTTCCAACCTGGATAGTGACCCTGGGCACATTTGTTAACCTCTCTGAGGCTCAATTTCCTTACCAGTAAAGTTCAATTAAATGAAATAATCATGTATGGTGTCTAATACTGAACCAAGCATAAAATAAATGCTTAGTAATTCATAAGCTATTGTTTTTATAGTTAATTATCAATGTCATAACACTACAATAATTATTAACATCTGTATTGGCTTCCTATTTAAGCTAAATTTTATTCTCACAGTGGTTCATCAGTCCAGGAAACTATTTAAATTCAGTTTTCTTTACCTAAGATGGTACTTTGGGGTGACTGCAATGGAGCTCCTATACTCTTCCTTCAAGCTTTTTTCTCTCTTCCTTTTGCTGGCCCATTTCTTACTGAAATCCTCAATTCTAAGCCTTGCATGCATATAGGAGATTATTGTCTTACTCCGCTCTGTGGTGGTAGAGAAATTTGGTGTGTGTGTGTGGGGGATCCAGTAGCACCCTGCTGTAGTGAAGCTTGGTGGAAGTTCCATCTCCTGCCTAGAACTATGGCTAGAATTGGATGGGGTGGAGGAGACAGGGGAGGACTGCAACAAACGATACACCAAAGAGATTCGAAAGAAGTAACTAAGATAGGTAAATATGAAGAACCATAAAATTAAACTAAGAAAAAAAATTGGCATAAACGTGGGATAAGTGTGTCCATTGGGTGTGTGGATGCAAGGCTCATATTGAGAAGGATGGTCTTGTCGAGGATTAGCTTTATGTTCAAGGAGAGTCTGGGGGCCAGGAAATTCGAGCTAGCCGTCCATTCGATGGATATGTAATGTGTTCCCACTAAGTGGCAAGCATTATGCTAAGCATTGTGTATGGAGTGACAAAGACCAGAGCCATGGCCTTTGTTGCAATGGCAGTTACACCAAGTTAATGGGAAAAATTATGTTAATGACAATTAATATTAGTTGACAACCGTGATCTCAAAATTATTATTTTACAAATAAGCAGAGAAGCAACTGTCAATAATCAGTAGCTACCCAAAGTTAATTAGTTTAATGGATCAGCTAAGGGAAAAATATGAAAGGAATGTGTGAGTAGTTTTTCAGAGAGTGCCGAAGGCACTGGAAAATAACTGTAGGGGAATAAAGAGTAAATAATCATTAAAGCCAGGCATTCTCCTAATATTTTTTAAGACTCTGCAGCTTACCAAAATAAAACAAACTGGCCTTGCCAAGTCCTGAAAAAGCATCATCGTGCAGAGAGGTCTGAACAGGGGTTTTTTTTTTTTAGTTGGTTTTTGGTGGTTATTTTAATTTTTTTCCATCAAATGACTCCACATTTCTTGGGGCTTTTCTATCAAAACCATCTTTAAAACAGTTTTTCCCCTAGTTACTATCACCAGAGAGGGTGACTCTGAACTTACAATTGTTTTTATGATTTTATAATCAGCTCAATTTGAAGATACTGAGTGTGTATTAAGGTATGTACTAGAAAGGCTAAATGAGAAATATTGATAATAAATATTATTTCCTAGTATTAGACAGAATTCTAAGTATCTTGGTACTTGTGACTAAAACTCTCCTCCCCAAGGTCTGGTATTTATAAAAATAATTTTGGCTTTTTGTGGAACACTAGCCCAATGATCTGCTACTTCTCTCCCCAGTAGAGAAAGGAGAGATGGCTGTAAATCAGATAGAGGAGGCACTGCTCCTGCTTCAGGGCTTCATTGTGTTATCATTATGAGACATTTATTGAGCATCATAATTTTCAGAGGGAGATGCAGTCTCTTTTTCTTCACAGTCCAGTGCTTTCATGATGCTATTTTATCCTGTATTTTTAATTCCTTTTCCTCCCAGTATTCATGCAATTCCTTCAACTCAGCTGGGTCCTGCTACTTATTCTGTCACAAGCTCAGCTGATTCTAATCCTGCTTAGTGACCAACATGACTGCCCGTTTTACAAGAGCTAATACTGATGGAGCTCTTCAACTAACAGTCATCGAGCTCTTTGGGGTGGAGGTTGGGGCCTGGTGATAAAAAGCTGAAAACAGTGCAAATTCTATCTTCAGAGCTCCCAATCTCTTCATCTGTCTCCACCTACCCATCTGTTCTTATCATGGGCTGCTGTGTAGGGTGGAGGTTAAGAGCACAAGCTTGAGCCATCTGAAGTCAAATCCAGCCTCTTCCAATTGCCAACCAAGGGTCATTGACAAAGTACACAATCCAGCCAAGCCTCAGTTTCTTCACTCATAAAATGGAGAATGTAACAGGTGAGTTGTGAGCAAAAAGTAAACTAATTTAGGTAGACTATTTTGAATAGGATCTGGCATAAAATGCTGAATATAGCTAAGTTTTTATTTTTACTATCTCTTCACCTCCCAATATTTTCCAGTCACATTCTCTGAGCAGATTGGAACACTTGCTTCCAAATTTGGTTTATTCTTCTCCCTTCTTTTTATGCCGTTCACTTTATCAGGGATGACCTCCCCATCCCCAACCCTTCTACCACCATCCAGGGTTACCAGATTTAGCAAGTAAAAATATAGGGCATCCAATTAAATTCGAATTTCAGATAAACCACACATAATCTTTTAGTACAAGTATGTTTCCTGTGATGTTTAATGGGATATGCTTATTCTAAGACTTGATCGATTGTTTATCCAAAATTCAGATTTAACTGATGGTCTGTATATTATCTGGCAAGTCTCTCCCTCCATCACTGCCTTCTGTCTATGAAACCCTGCCTGCTATTTAAAATCTTGCTTGGGGGTGGCAAACACAAACATCTATAGTGGTGAGGCTGGGAATGCTGATGGGTGCAAGAGTCCTGGTGAGGATGTGGTAACTGGGCAGTGCACGTAGCGTAGCAGTGTCTCATCTCCAGCTTGTTTCTTGTGTGAATGTGAGACTCATGCTGCTAGATGTTCCTAGTTTTCAAGAGTACACTAGTTGAAAATTCAAAAAATAATGGGTTTTCTTCTAATATATTTTTTCCAATTTATTTTTTATTGAAGCATACTTGATTATATATATTTGTAATGTATAAAGTTGACTATCGGTAGTTGTGTAGACTGTGTGATGATCAAATCGGATAGTTAGCATATTCATCATTATAACACGTAATCATTTTTTGTGTCTGTTAACCAATTTCTCATTAATTTCTCATTAACCTCCATCCTTCTCCTCCTCTCCCTCCCTCTTTCCATGTCTAGTAACCACAGTTCTGTTCTCTCCTCTGAAAGTACTATTGTGACTGTTCTTTCTTTCTTTCTTTTTCTCTCTCTCTCTTTATTACTTTGTTTGTTTATGAATTCAGCTCCCACTTATGAATGAGGATATGTGGTGTTTCTCTTTCTGTGCCTGGCTTATTTCACTTTACATAATTTTCTCCAGGATCGTCTGTGTTGCTGTGAATGACACAGTTTCATTCTTTTTTATGGCTGAATAGTGAACAATTGAGTATATATACCACATTTTCCTCATCCAGGCATTTATCGATGGACATTTAGGTTGGTTCCATAGCCTGGCTATTGTAAACAGAGCTGCGATAAACATGGGAGTGCAGGTATCCCTTCAACATGATGATTTCCATTCCTTTGGATATATAACCAGTAGTGAGATTGCTGGATCATATGGTAGTTATCTGTAGCTGTTTAGAGAGCATCCATACTGTTCTCCATAATGGCTGCACTAATTTACAGTCCCACAAACATTGCAGAAAGGTTCCCCTTTCTCTGCATCCTCACCAGCATTTGTCATTCTCTGTCTTTTTGATAATAGCCAGTCTAACTTGTTTGAAACGATTTCTCAAAGTGGTTTTTTTTTTTTTTTTTGAGTGAAACTTATGCTCATCACTTTATTATTCTTATTTTTTTAAATTTTATTTTGTCGATATACATTGTGGCTGATTATTGCTCCCCATCACCAAAGCCTCCCTCCCTTCTCCCTCCCCCACTTCCCCCCAACAATGTCCTTTCTGTTTGCTTGTCGTATCAACTTCAAGTAATTGTGGTTGTTATATCTTCTCCGCCCCCCCGGTTTTGTGTGTGTGTGTGTGTGTGTGTGTGTGTGTGTGTGTGAATTTATATATTAATTTTTAGCTCCCACCAATAAGTGAGAACATGTGGTATTTCTCTTTCTGTGCCTGACTTGTTTCACTTAATATAATTCTCTCAAGGTCCATCCATGTTGTTGCAAATGGCAGTATTTCATTCATTTTTATAGCTGAGTAGTATTCCATTGTGTAGATGTACCATATTTTCCATATCCACTCATCTGATGATGGACATTTGGGCTGGTTCCAACTCTTGGCTATTGTAAAGAGTGCTGCAATGAACATTGGAGAACAGGTATACCTTCGACTTGATGATTTCCATTCCTCTGGGTATATTCCCAACAGTGGGATAGCTGGGTTGTATGGTAGATCTATCTGCAATTGTTTGAGGAACCTCCATACCATTTTCCATAGAGGCTGCACCATTTTGCAGTCCCACCAACAATGTATGAGAGTTCCTTTTTCTCCGCAACCTCGCCAGCATTTATCGTTCAGAGTCTTTTGGATTTTAGCCATCCTAACTGGGGTTAGATGGTATCTCAGTGTGGTTTTGATTTGCATTTCCCGGATGTTGAGTGATGTTGAGCATTTTTTCATATGTCTGTTGGCCATTTGGATATCTTCCTTAGAGAAATGCCTACTTAGCTCTTTTGCCCATTTTTTAATTGGGTTGCTTGTTTTCTTCTTGTAAAGTTGTTTGAGTTCCTTATATATTCTGGATATTAATCCTTTGTCAGATGTATATTTTGCAAATATTTTCTCCCACTCTGTTGGTTGTCTTTTAACTCTGTTAATTGTTTCTTTTGCTGTGCAGAAGCTTTTTAGTTTGATATAATCCCATTTGTTTATTTTTCCTATGGTTGCCCGTGCTTTTGGGGTCGTATTCATGAAGTCTGTGCCCAGTCCTATTTCCTGAAGTGTTTCTCCTATGTTTTCTTTAAGAAGTTTTATTGTTTCAGGGTGTATATTTAAATCCTTAATCCATTTTGAGTTGATTTTAGTATACGGTGAGAGGTATGGATCTAGTTTCATTCTCCTGCATATGGATATCCAGTTATCCTGGCACCATTTGCTGAAGAGGCAGTCCCTTCCCCAGTGAATAGGCTTGGTGCCTTTGTCAAAGATCAGATGGCAGTAAGTGTGTGGGTTGATTTCTGGATTCTCTATTCTATTCCATTGGTCAGTGTGTCTGTTTTTATGCCAGTACAATACTGTTTTTGTTATTATAGCTTTGTAGTATAGCTTAAAGTCAGGTAGTGTTATGCCTCCAGCTTTATTTTTTTTTGCTCAGCATTGCTTTGGCTATGCGTGGTCTTTTATTGTTCCATATAAATGTCTGAATAGTTTTTTCCATTTCTGAGAAAAATGTCTTTGGAATTTTGATGGGGATTAGATTGAATTTGTATATCACTTTGGGTAGTATGGACATTTTCACTATGTTGATTCTTCCAATCCAAGAGCATGGGATATCTTTCCATCTTCTTGTATCCTCTCTAATTTCTCTCAGCAGTGGTTTGTAGTTCTCATTATAGAGATTTTTCACCTCCTTAGTTAACTCAATTCCTAAGTATTTTATTTTTTTGGTGGGTATTGTAAATGGGCAGGCTTTCTTGATTTCTCGTTCTGCATGTTCACTATTGGAGAAAAGAAATGCTACTGATTTTTGCGTGTTGATTTTGTATCCTGCTACTGTGCTGAAATCATTTATCAATTCCAACAGTTTTTTTGTAGAGGTTTTAGGCTGTTCAATATATAGGATCATGTCATCTGCAAACAGGGACAGTTTGACTTCATCTTTTCCAATCTGGATGCCCTTTATTGCCTTCTCTTCTCTGATTGCTCTGGCTAGTACTTCCAACACTATGTTGAATAGGAGTGGTGAGAGTGGGCATCCTTGTCTAGTTCCTGTTCTTAAAGGAAAAGCTTTCAGCTTTTGCCCATTCAGGATGATATTGGCAGTGGGTTTGGCATATATGGCTTTAATTATGTTGAGATACTTTCCCTCTATACCTAACTTATAGAGGGTCTTTGTCATGAATGAGTGCTGAACTTTATCAAATGCTTTTTCAGCATCTATAGAGATGATCATATGGTCCTTGTGTTTGAGTTTATTAATATGGTGTATCACATTTATTGATTTGTGTATGTTGAACCAACCTTGCATCCCTGGGATGAATCCCCCTTGATCGTGATGAATAATTTTACATATGTGTTGCTGTATTCTGTTTGCTAGTATTTTAGTGAGGATTTTTGCATCTATATTCCTCAAGGATATCGCCCTGTAGTTTTCTTTTTTGGTTATATCTTTACCTGGTTTTGGTATCAGGATGATGTTTGCTTCATAGAATGAGTTTGGGAGATTTGCATCCGTTTCAATCTTTGGAATAGTTTGTAAAGAATTGGTGTCAATTCCTCATTGAATGTTTGGTAAAATTCTGCTGTGAATCCATCTGGTCCTGGGCTTTTCTTTGTTGGGAGCCTTCTGATAACAGCTTCAATCTCCTTTATTGTTATTGGTCTGTTCAAACTTTCTACGTCTTCACAGTTCAGTTTTGGGAGCTTGTGTGTGTCCAGAAATTTATCCATTTCCTCCAGATTTTCAAATTTGTTGGCATATAGTTGTTTATCGTAGTCTCGAATGATTCCTTGTATTTCAGATGAATCAGTTGTAATATCGCCTTTTTCATTTCTAATTTTAGTTATTTGAGTCTTCTCTCTTCTTTTTTTTTGTTAGCCTTGCTAATGGTTTGTCAATTTTATTTATCTTTTCAAAAAACCAACTTTTTGATTCATTGATCTTTTGAATTGTTTTTTGGTTTTCAATTTCATTCAGTTCTGCTCTGATCTTAATGATTTCTTTCCGTCTGCTAACTTTAGGTTTGGATTGTTCTTGTTTTTCTAGTTCTTTAAGGTGAAGTGTTAGGTGGTTCACTCGCCATCTTTCTATTCTTCTGAAGTGAGCATTTAATGCAATAAATTTTCCCCTCAATACTGCTTTTGCAGTATCCCACAGGTTTTGGTATGATGTATCATTGTTTTCATTAGTTTCAAGAAATTTTTTGATTTCCTGCTTGATTTCTTCTTGGACCCATATGTCATTAAGTAGAATGCTGTTTAATTTCCATGTGTTTGTATAGTTTCCAGAGTTTCGTTTGTTATTAATTTCTAGTTTTAATCCATTGTGGTCTGAGAAGATACATGGGATAATTGCAATTTTTTTGAATTTATTGAGACTTGATTTGTGACCTAATATGTGATCTATCCTGGAGAATGATCCATGTGCTGATGAGAAGAATGAATATTTTGAGGTTGTTGGGTGGAATGTTCTGTAGATATCTGCCAATTCCAATTGGTCTAGAGTCTTGTTTAGATCTTGTGTTTCTCTACTGATTCTTTGCCTAGATGATCTGTCTAACATTGACAGTGGGGTGTTCAGGTCCCCTGCTATTATGGTATTAGTGTCTATTTCCTTCTTTAGGTCTAATAGAGTTTGTTTTATAAATCTGGCTGCTCCAACATTGGGTGCGTACATATTTATGATTGTTATGTCTTCTTGATGGCTCAGTCCTTTTATCATTAAGTAGTGTCCCTCATTGTCTCTTTTTATGGTTTTTAGTTTAAAGTCTATTTTGTCAGATATAAGAATAGCTACTCCAGCTCGTTTTTCTTTTCTGTTTGCATGGTAAATCTTTTCCCATCCTTTCACTCTTAGTCTGTGTGAATCTTTATGGGTGAGGTGGGTCTCTTGTAGGCAGCATATAGTTGGGTCCTCCTTTTTAATCCAGTCAGCCAGTCTGTGTCTTTTGATTGGGGAATTTAAGCCTTTTACATTAAGAGTTGTTATTGCAAGGTGTTGATTTATTTCTAGCATTTTATTGGTTGTTTGGTTGTCTTAGGTGTCTTTCCTTCCTTGCTTTCTGATTTACTGTTTGTTTTCTGTGTTTGTTTTTTCCTTAGGTTGTAGATAGTGTTTTTGTTAGCTTGTTTTCTCTTCATGAATGCCATTTTTATTATACTAGCGGGTTTAGATTTTTCTTGGGTTTTTATGGCAGTGGTAGTTATTTTTCAGGAACCAAACCCAGTACTCCCTTGAGGATTTCTTGTAAGGGTGGTCGTGTGGTAGTGAACTCCCGCAGTTTTTGTTTGTCTGAGAAATATACTATTTGCCCTTCATTTCGGAAGGATAGCCTTGCAGGGTAGAGTATTCTAGGCTGGCAATCTTTGTCGTTTAGTATTTTGAAAATATCATCCCATTCCTTTCTAGTTTTTAGGGTTTGTGATGGGAAGTCTGATCTTAGCCTGATTGGGGCTCCCTTATAGGTGATTTGACGCTTCTCTCTTGCAGCTTTTAAGATTCTCTCTTTGTCTCTGAGTTTTGCCAATTTGACTATGACATGTCTTGGAGAAGGCCTTTTTGGGTTGAATACGTTTGGAGATCGTTGAGCTTCGTGGATCTTAAGATCTGTGATTTTTCCTATACCTGGGAAGTTTTCTGCCACTATTTTTTTGAATATGTTTTCAATGGAATCTTCATTTTCCTCCCCTTCTAGAATACCCATGACTCGGATATTTGAGTGCTTAAGGTTGTCTGATATCTCTCTCAGATTTTCTTCAATGTCCTTGATTCTTTTTTCTTTCTTTTTTTCTGCTTGTGTTATTTCAAACAGCCCATCTTCAAGTTCAGAGGTTCTCTCTTCAACTTCGACAAGCCAGCTGGTTAAACTCTCGTTGTGTTTTTTATTTCGCTGGATAACTTCTTCAGTTCAGCAAGTTCTGCTACATTTTTTTTCAGGACATTGATTTCCTTGTACATTTCCTCTTTCAGATCCTGTATACTTTTCCTCATTTCATCATGATGTGTAGCTGAGTTTTCTTGTATCTCATTCAGTTTCCTTAGAATTATCAGTCGGAATTCCTTGTCAGTTATTTCAGTGGCTTCTTGTTCTATAGGATCTAGAGTTTGAAATTTATTAACTTTTGGTGGTGTACTTTCTTGATTTTTTGTATTTCTGGTATCTCTTTTTTGGTGTTTATTCATTGTGGCAGGGGGTTTCACAGACCATCGGTTTGAGACTAATGACTAACTAGGATGTTGCTGTGGTTTCCAATTTTGTATGGCTCCCTCCGTGACTGCTCAGTTGGCCTCTAGTGCCTTGTGTGTATGGTTGCCTCGGGTCTTGGGCCTCTCTGGGGAGCCACCTTTCTGGTCAGCTTGGACTCTGCTGGGCTGGTGGATCACGTACCACAGGGTGTGTGATCTCTGTTGAGCTTTCACTTCCTGTGCAGGACTTCTCCCTGTTCCGTGTGCTCTGGCCCAGGCTGTTGGACCATGCAGTGGCGACCCCACCAGGTGTGTGGTTTCTGTCGAGTCTCCGCCTCCCAGGTCGCACGTCTCCCCACTCTGTGCGCACTGTGCTGGGCTGGGGCGTGTCTTCTGCACCCCTCGTCTATCAGCTGGGCCTTCAAGATCCTGCTCGGCACCACCTCGCCCAGGAAGTCTACCAGGTTTCTGCTAGGCACAGATGACCGGTCTCTCTGGGTGCCTTTGTAGCACTGTGTAGATCTTTCTCGGGTCTTGTTCACCTTTGTATACCCCCGGCATAGACCAAATCTTGCGCCCACCTGCAGCCTGCTCTCCTGCAGGTTCAAGTGGACCTGGGAACTCTTCTACCACACTATTGCCAACCAGAAATTGGTTAGGCTTTTTTCCAAACTGGTGGCTGCAGAGATGGTATCTGCCTCCCAGTAACAGGAAGTTTACTGGGGGCCAGAGTCTAGGGTGTGGTGGAGTGACAGTCGGCCCGCCCGTACTTCCTTGCCCTCCCGACACTGGCCAGGGACGCCCCCCGCCACCAGCCCTGCCAGAGAACCGTGGAGGGAATGGGAGAGGAGGCCGGCCCACAGGCTCCGGAAAGCCCTGCGCCAGGCCAAGCAAGTGGGAAGGCTCAGTGACGGCCGAGCTGGGCCGAGCTGCCCGCACCTGGGAAAATGGAGGAAGCCCCGAGGCGGTCAGTGGCTTGGTGATGCAGGTGGGAGCCAGGTGGGCGTAATCCCGCTGAACAGAGCTGGGACAGGGGTCACTCCCAGGGTTGTGCCAGGTCGGATGTTCACTCTCTGTCTCTGGTTTGTCATCTTCCCTGTTCTCGGCCACTGCCGCCTCGGGCTGTTCAGTCGCAGCGTGGCTCGGGCGCTCCCAGGAATCTTCTTTAATGCTGGCCTGAAA
Organism: Cynocephalus volans; assembly: GCF_027409185.1. Lineage (NCBI taxonomy): Eukaryota > Metazoa > Chordata > Mammalia > Dermoptera > Cynocephalidae > Cynocephalus > Cynocephalus volans. Next base: position 53,177,548 of record NC_084462.1, read on the forward strand.
CCTCGAATCCTGAATAGGGCAGCTGGCTGCCTTCAGCGCGGCCCCAGCCTCCGGGATCCTGTCTGCATCCACAGCAGCCCTGGCGCTGTGTTCCCTGTTTCGAGACTCGCTTTTGCAGCTAAGAAACAGTTCTTTTCCTGCTCCACACTTCAAAGCTGTTGCCTGTAAATGAGGCAGCCTCTCCTGCCGGGGGCAAAGTGGCGGTCCGCCCCCACGACTGGCCAGCAGCTGCGGTCCTCCCTTTAGAGATGGCAAGAGGAAGGTCCACAAGTTTCCCGGCTGCCTGAGGCCCAGTGGCTGCCTTTTCCACCTCTGCTACTCCGCGCCAACCGCCGCAGCCACCGCCATCTTGAAACTCCCTTTGACTCTCTTCTTTTAGAACTTTAAATATATCATCCCATTCTCTTTTGGCCTGTAGAGCTTCTGCTGAGAAGTCTGCTGTTAGTCTGATGTGGACTTCCTAGTAGATGACTTGACTTTTTTCTTTTGCTGTTTTCAGGATTTTCTCTTTGTCTTTGAGTCTTGCCAGTTTGACTACATTGTGTCTTGAAGAGGACCTTTTTGTAATGAATTTGTTTGGGAATTGTTGAGCCTCTTGAAGCTGGAAGTCTGTATCTCTACGAATAACTGGAAAGTTTTTCATTATGATTGCATAAAATAGGTTCTCAATGCATTTTCTTTTTTCCTCCCCTTCCCTAAAACCCATGATTTGGATGTTTCTGCACTTGAGGTTGTCTGATAGCTTTTAAGGATTTTCTTCATTTTTTAAAATTCTTTTTTCTTTTCTTTTCTTTCTTTCTTTCTTTTTTTTTTTTTAGCTGTTTGGTTATTTCAAAAACTCTCTTTTAGATCAGAAATTCTTTCATCTGCTTGTTCCAGCCTGCTGCTTAAGCTCTTGAATGTAGTTTTTTTTTTTTTTTCATTGAATGAATTCTTCAGTTCCAGGAGTTCAGCTACATCCTTTTTATGGCATTAATCTCTTTGTAGATTTCCTCCTTCATGTCTTGTTTTTCTCATTTTATTCTGTCATCTATCTGACTCTTCTTGTATCTCACTGAGTTTCTTTAAGATTGTTTCTTGGAATTCTTTTTCAGACATTTCAAGAGTTTCTTGTAGTTTGAGATCTGGTATTTGAGAGCTATTGTATTCCTTTGGGAGTGTCATATTTTCTTTTTCTTTTTCATATTTCTAGTATTTCTACATTGATATCTAGTCATCTGGTGGAGTGTTTGCTTTTTCAGTTATTCAAGTGGCTTTTGAGGAGAGAGAATCCCTCCTTCAGATTTGTTTTATGTTGCCTGCTGGGTGACATGATTTAGTTTTGGTTCTGGGTAGACTCTATAGTCTCAGCAATTTTCAGTAGACTCAGTCATTCCAGGTAGACTGAGCAGGCCAGGGGATGCTGACTGGTATGGTGCAGAGTTGAGGGCAACTGGGGCTATATGGAGTGGGGCTCCTGGGATTGTGGCCTGGCAATGCTGGGCTCCAGTAGTAGAAACCATGAGGAGTAGGGCTCTGGAGTCTGTGGCCTTATGGTGCGGGGTACCTGTCATGTAATTGCATAGGACAGGACTACATAGCATGTGGTTGGGCAGAAACCATGTGGGGCGGGGCTCCAGAGAGTGAGGCTGTGTGCCTCAAGGCTCCTGTGGTAGAAACCATGAGGGGTAGGGCTATGGAGGCTGCTGCTGGTGGCTCAAGATTCCAATGTCGGAAGACACCCAGTGTGGGGCTCTGTGGGGGCTGCTGCCACAGCTCAAGGCTTCTGCAGTGGAAGACATGCAAGGCAGGGATAGGAGAGCTGTTGCCAGGCACCTTAAGCCTCCCTCAGTAGAAGTGTCAAGGGGCAGAGCTCTGAGGGCTGCTGCTGGGTAACTCAAGGGTCCCTCAGTGAAAGACATGTGGAGCGGGGCTCAGGGGGCTGCTCTCTTCTAATATGTAAGTATTGAGACTAGTTAAGTATTTTTAAAATGATTTGTGGGTCACAAATTTGAAAACTCTGTCCAGGACAATTACATTTTTTTCTCATGTGACTTCCAGTACAGATGGCATCTCTTTCAGCTGAACTCCTTGGGAAACTCTATTCTTATAGCTTGGTATTAAGGGCATTGTATGGTAGATTTTAATTTTTTCCAAGTAGGATATAAACTCCAAGATAGTAGGGACAATGTTCGTCTTTGTTTCTCCAGAGCTTAAGTATTTAATGCATTATCAGTTGAAAGTTTAAATAAATGCATAAATGAATAAACAAATCTCAGTTTAGCAGGATTCAATGAAAGTATTAACAGGGCCAACAACAGGAGTAAGAAAATGGCAACAATGAGCAAAGCACAAAAATGTATAGCTCTTCAAACCATGACCAGACAGCAGCAACTCAATCCCATCACAGTGCCTTCTGTGGTTCTCCATCATACACAGTCTCTTCAGGTGTCATGAAATGAGTGAATTCCTGTCTCTCTACCAGCAGCCCTTCCTCAGGCTTCATTCCCTCAAGCAGCCACAGCAGAGAGGTTGTGTAAACAGAAGCATGTCCAGTTTACTTAGGGAGGATCTCTGTGTCAGCACACACAGCCCAAGTGAAAGCAGCCAATGGGTCCCTGAAGGGGCCTTAGTAGCTGCTCTGGCCAGTTTTTTTCTCTGGAGTTTCAGCAGTAAATCTTGCTCTGAAAAGAAATTAATTTTAAGTTCCTCAATATTAATAACAGCATAAAGAACTGGTATAATAAAAGTTTATTGACTAATTTTCCACCATAATTTGTCTATGAATCCTGTGCAGTCATATTATATTTTTATGAAATGGAAACACTGTGTTCATCGGCTGCATAATAATGAGAGTAAAAAAGCAAATGATACAGGTTCAGCATCCCTAATCCAAAAATTCGAAGTTGTAAATGCTCTAAAATCCAAAACTTTTTGAGTGCTAACATGACGCCCAAAGAAAATGCTCATTGGAGCATTTCAGATTTCTGATTTTCAAGTCAGAAATCCCAACTAGTATTCTGCAAATGTTTCAAAATCTGAAAAAATCCAAAATCTAAAACATTTCTAGTTCCAAGCATTTCAGATAAAGGATACTCAACCTGTCTTTTGAAAATCATTCACTGGGATCTGAGACTTTTTGGATTGGGAAACTTAATGCTATATTTATGAAGGAAGCATAGAAAAATTTCAAAAAATAATAAGGGAACCTGCCCAATGGGTAAATGCTAATAAGTAAATACACTCATGATTGGTCCATATATTATTTGGCTATACTCAGAAGTACATGTCTTTGTAAAAGTCTTACAGGACATCAAGAGAGGAGAAGTTGAGATTATGATAAAAAAAATCTATCAAGGGCTAAATTGACATGTGCAATGTCCTACCCCTGCCATAGGAGAGGGAATAATAATAATGATAACAGGAATCATAATAGTGAATAAGAGTTAATGACTTTATTTTAGGCATTATGCTAAGCATTTTTTAGACTGAATCTTATTTACTTCTCGTAATCATCCTATGAGATCAGTTTTCTGATTAGACAAAGAAATGCGTCCTATATTTTGCCCCACGACACATAGCTGTGAGTGACATCATTGATGCTCTAACCCAAGTTGGAGAACTTATCCACTGTATATCTAAGACAGTCTCCTGCTATAACATGGCAGCATGGGTGCAATAGGAATGCATCATGGGAACAGCAATCAAAAATCCAAAACATTCTCATAGGTGAGAGCTGAACCAAGGGGGTACAGTCAGAGTAAAGTGCATTTAACAGGACGTGAGATGCCAAGAGTTAAGTGGAACAAACATCAGAGTCAGAATCAGGTGTGGAAGACAAGCTCAAGAAATACCACGATCACACAGTGGAAGAAATGGACATTGAATCAGCCTCATAATTAGAGTGAGAGTCAGGAGAGATGGAGTAATGACCTAACCTTTAGAATTAGAGATATGGTTAATAATTAAGGCCAGAAGCCATCCATCCAACTGTAAGGACTCAACAAAGATGATCTGCTCAAATCTAGCAGATGAAGTCTTGCTGGCAAAGAATGATCATGTAAAGTGCTGTCAGGGTGGTTACTGGGCCATGCGACTGTCTATGTTAAGTAGCCCTGCAAGTGATGGCTATTTAGATAGCAAATTTGGATGTCTGGATACAATTGTCATTGATCACTGAAGAACCTTTTAAACTAGTGAAGTCCAAGACTGACTTTAAAAGAAAAATATTGGCCCAGTGGTTTTTTTTGGAACTAAAATTTTCTACATCTTATGCTATGGAAAGGAAAAAAAAAAAAAATCTTCAGCAGCTGTCTTCAACTCCTGCCCAAACAAGGTGTATGGCACTTTGAGCTGGGGTTAGCGCTCCCTGGTCTTCCTCAGCTTCCTTGTGGTGGGAAAGGATCTAGAAGTCTCCATATGATTCTCATGGAATAGGAAGTTTCTGGTATCTAGCTGGAGGGCTTCCCAGAAGGGTTCACTTCAGTTAGGCTAGTGTGAGTCTGGAGCAAAAGGCTACCTGGAGTGAGAGCCCCGGGAACTGAGACCCAAGGTGGCTGTTAGGGTCCTTGGGAGCACGGTCCATGCAGCAAAAGCAGAGCTGTGAACAAGAGCAAGAAAACCAGCTGTGGCTTCCAGCAGCAGAAAGAGGGCCCGGAGCCAGCAGCCCACACCTAAGGGGGGGCCCAGACCTATGTAGCCGAAGGACGCGCAAAAGACCAGGCCTGCTCTGCATGCTTTCACAGTACCTCGACAACCAGATGCCATCTGCTGAAAGAGGAGGGAGAGGAAGAAAAAGCTCTAATGAAAAGTTAAATTCTTAATTAAGTGATTATTTTTTTTCCCCAAACAAAGTTGCTTTAACTCTCAAAGACAATTTAAATTAAAAGAAATTGAGATACTTTACCTCAAAAATTTAAGATTTTTCTTATCCAGTGGGATGGGAGTTTAGATATATAAAGAAGTAGGAGCCATGTTGTTTTTGCATGTCTGAGTTGGAGTGTGAAAAAATTTGTGAGTCTGCTCTGTGAATACAATTCTTACTGTGTGTATTACCTTAGCTGCTTCCCATGGAGTGGATGTCACTGGAATCAAAGGCCTTGGAGGCCAAAAACAACCACTTTGGTACTCAGCCAGACTTGAAGACCATTGCTTTGGGGGAGATGTGATCCCCCAGCAAGGTCTGCCATGAGGATCTGGACAGAAAGAAATCCATACAGTCTGTGAACTTGTGATAGCCTTTGGTGCTTACAAAGATGTGACTTGTTGCTATGGTGACACCTCTGGGATGAATGGGTTATAACAGGAATTATCTTGAAACCCTTTTGCTCCAGCCAAAGCAGGAACAGCCATAAATGAAGGCTTGGTCAGGAGAACTTCCCTTCTGGCTGGTGCAGTAAACTCTCTTCCCTTTGGGGACAAAGCAGGGCACACCTGTGTCAGTTTGGATTTACAGAATTTCACTACTGAACACACTCCTCGTTGTCAAGCATGGCAGACGCTGTACTTCATAGAAAATAAGCAGGCACCTGCCAGGGAGTGCGGTAACATAGTACAGCCTGCATTCTGCCTCCCACTACTCCAGACCTACCTTCTCTTTTTTTTCCCCAACCCGGAGCAAAACTCTGTGGTTGATTTTTCCTTCCTCCTGACCGCAGATGAGTTCACTCATTCATTTATCAGCGACAGGAGCAAGTTGAAACAAATAAATAAAATGGAAGGGAAAGGGAGCTCAGCATTCCAAACCTCTCCACTGAGCTGTGACTCAGGAATTACAGCACATTGTATTAAACTATTTCTTTTTGATGCATTGGGGTTGTGGAAAAGCTGACAGTGACATATGGGGAAGGCCCTGTTAGCAGGATTGGGGCTGTTGTGTGATAAATGACACAATATGTCAAAGAACATCTGTCATTCATCATGCTGGCTTCCTTGGAACATTTGCAATGAAGAGAGAGAAAGAGAAAAAGAAGAAGAAGAGGAAGTGAAGGAAGAGTAGGAGGAGGAGGGAGACTGATGGCTGAGAGGTGGGTGAATTAAGAGGAAGCAAGACTACACACTGCTGGATGAAGTTAGGAAAAGAACCTGCTAACCCTAGGAGAGCAAAATGATTCAGAAAGATAAGCCAGAGTGAGTCCCTCCAGCAACCTGCCACTCTCCCATCCCTTTTATCTCTTTCACTTTCTGTTTTTGGGTGTGTGTTTCAATTTAATCAGTTGAGCATATTAAACCATCATGCAGGCAGGTGGGGGATTGGAGCTGACTGTACAGTTGCTCTGTTCCTCTCCTTCTCCAGACATGCCACTCTGGTGTTGTGTAGAAACTCCCCAGGACCAGACAAACTCAGTTGAGCATTCTGCAGCTTCACTGGCATGGCAAACTGTATTAAAGCAGCTCAAGTGAATGCTCTGAAGCCTGTGTTTGAGAGCAGGCTTTGTGCCAGGAGGGAACTTTCATTTTGGGTTTCTTAGCATTTTATCCCTCTAACATTCCTATCATGGTTATGCAAATGCCTGTCTTCCCTATCTGGGTACAAAGTTTCATATATTTTGTCCTTAGAGGAAACTTCCATTTGTATTGGGCTTCTCTTCATGATATATATGCACCTCTTACAGGATGAGGCCAGGGGCACCCAGGAGAAAAGATTCCTACTCCCTTCAGTGATGCAACTGCTCATCACTCTGTCTAAGAGAATAAATCTGTGTTGGTGAGTCTGCTAGTTCACAATAAGACATCCCTGGAGCTCATGTGCTTTTATTTTAGATGAGGTTAGAGGCAGAAATGCTTATGGACGATAATCACATATTTAAGAGTTGCTTTCCTTGGTGGTCATATTTCTTTCTGAGTATTATTTTATATCTTTTAAATATATATCTGGATTATTTTTTGTGTTACAGAAGTAGAGAAAGGGACAGACAGAAGTAAGATGCTTTTATCTCCCAACTTCAATCACCTGGATAGGTTTGATAAAATGCAGATTCTAGTTTCCAAAATGATATTCTAATTCAGAAGTTTTGAGGTAGGGCCCATACATTTAAATTTTTATAAGTTTATCTGGTGATTCTGATGATCAGTGTAGCGACGATATCAGTTTCAGTGTAAACATTAATTTTCCCTCTTTTCCTGCCTCCAGAGCTCAGGTTTCCTCTGTGTAACCCTGCCCCTTCTCCACCATGAGGTTATTTTCTGAGATAGACCCACCCTTACACTATTCAGGCCAATGGGAGAGAGTGAGTCCTAAGACTTAGAGCTACCGCAAAAGACTCTTTTCCTCTGAAGATAGTGGATAAAGATTTGAGCCCTGGGATTGCAGTCAACATCTTGTTTGCTACAGCCAGGGAAAGCCTTGAGCTGTTGGGGCTACTGTGTGTAGCCTGAGAATGAAGCTGATGTCATGGAAAGCAGAGTGGAGAGATGGAGAGAAACTGGATTCTTGATGAATCGATTGAGCTTCTTGATCAGGCTTGTCTGACTTGAAATCTATCTTCTGGTGTCTCAGTAACATCAGCAGAAGCATTTGAGCCAAGATGAGTTGGGCTTTAAATCACTCAAAACCAGACGAGTTCCACCTGGTAAAAACAGCCAAATTTAGGAAACCCTATTCTAAATCTCTTTCTGAATAAGCAGAGAATTCAAAATTAGCATCAACCACACAATATATTCTAATAATACTGATTGAGCACTTGCATGGACCAAGCTCTATTTAGGGCCCAGCATGGAATATCAGGAGTTGAGAAGCCCAGTTCTTATCCTCAAGGAGTTTACTGGAAGGAAGAGAGGGCAATTGCCTTAAAAAGGAACTACTAATATAAGACATCCTGAAAGTATCAAAAGCGAATAAGTTCAATCAACCAATGAAAGGAAGTTGGAGGAAGAAGAGCTGAAAGCTTACCACGGTCCAGAAAGATCAAAGTGAAATAAAGGAGTTTGTATTTGACTTTGTTTCTCTTGGTTCCTAAGAGCCATCCAGCCATTGTTGTTTACAAAAATGGGCTTCTTTTGGGTAAGTTCTGTGACCAAAGACAGGATAAGGCAGAGATCATCTCAGCTGGAACAGGCACCACCACCCATGAGTCAAGCAGGCTGATACCATCGTGGGCAGAGCCATGTGTAGATGACCCATGCGAAGAGGTAGATAAATGAATTACTGACATGAAATTTATGAATTCAAAGGCTCGACTTCCCACTTTTTGGCAGTTAGGAAATAACGCTGCGAATTTTTAACAGTGGAGGATGCCCCTGGTCTATCTGGGGATATTAATGTGGCAGTCGTGTCTGTGGTATATTAGAGGAAGGTGAGTCAGAACAGAGGAAGATCCCTCACGTACCTAAGCTACAATCCCTTCAGTCTCTGATTACATGCGGGAGCAATTAGATTGGAAGGCAGGGGCCTGAGGCCAGTTAGACACAAGAGTATTTAGCAATTGATTGGTTGTGAAGGGTAGACGGAGAGAAGGGAGTCAGATGTGATTTTGAAAAATTTAACCTGAGATACTAGGAGACTTAACGTACCATTAAAATTTAACTCAAAAGAAGAAATAAAGGTAGGAGAAGCCAATTTTTGGAGGAAAACAATTCTTTCAATTCAAAATATTTTGAATTTAATTGGCAGGCAAGACATTCGTGTGGAGATAGTGCTTGCAGGTATGTGGGAAATAAGGGTGTGTGTGGTACACTAAAGGGAAACTGAAGATACAGGTGTAGTTTTGGGCGGTAACACCCAGAGTTAAAGCTGTAGGAACAGGACTCTCCATATAAAGAGAGCGTAGAGAAAGAAGGAAGACATGAAGATTAAAGGTAAAACGTGAGCAAATTTCTGAGGTGAAAGGAAGAAATGGAACTCAGAAAATAAGGTGAGGTAGGTTAGTCAAGGAGGCAGTAGTAATAACAACAGAAACAACAGACACAGTGATAATACCTGAGTTCCTAAGTACCAGACACTATGCTGTAAACTCTACACAAATATATCTTTGAAGGATCAAAGGCACTTTTTCATCCAAGCAAAGAAGAAAGGATCAGAGGACAGATGTAATTACAGAGAAATCCAAGGCAACTCGGAGTGGCTGTCTTTGAAGTGGGCTATGAGATCTCCAACTGGTGCAATAGGGGTTCTGCCCTTGAGAAGCATATACAGCAGTGGTTGAAAGCCTTTGCTATGGAGCCAGAAAGACCTGGGATAGAATTCCTGCTATGCACTTCCTAACTGTGTGTTTCTGGCCAAGTGGCCCAGTTTCTTCCTCTGTAAAAATGTGGACAATGTTCACCTACTGTTGGGAAAATATAGGAAAATGGTCAGGGCCCCTCAGATGTTCAGAATCTTGCTGAGCATTTGCTGTGAATAGGTTGTGTGTGGGCGGAGTTAGTGCACCTGCGCAGCACCGCACATAGCTGGCGTTTTACTGCCTTGGGCAGCAGCAGTTGTGCCTTTCCAGCCTGTGACATCCAAGGACCTGTTTGCTGGTTACCTAGCTCATAGACCTGCGTGTGAGGGGTCTGGTGATCCAGCCTGCCGTGTGTGGGGTCTGGTGACCCCGCATGGCGTATGAAGGGTTTGTGACCCAGTCTGGACAACGGGCTTGAGGGGTCTGTGCACTCCAGACCCAGCCCTAGCTCGACAATTGGCCCAGTTGGGGCAGGATTACTGGCAGGTAAGAGAGCCCGACAACAGGTGTGGTCAAGTAGCTTTACAGTTGGTGTCAAGAACAGGATTAAGAGCTTTACAACTGGCAGAGCCATAGCACAACAATTGGCTATGTCAACAGGATTCAGACATGAACCTAACGTGACACCTACCACCCAGGGTTATGGCAAGGATTAAATAATGAATAGTGTTTAAAGCATTCAGACCACCCCCTGGCACAGTGCTCAACATGAGATGTCTGTTCTGAGTGTGGGGGAGGTGGAGCCTCAGCGGAGACTAGACAGCGACAGCGGGACTCTCCTGCATGTTCAGTAAGGGCAGCCTCTCGGTGTTCAGGAAGGCAGACTCCAGGATATTGTGCACATGCCTGTAAATAGAATGGCTGAGAAAGAGCCAGTCCTCACACACAGGAGGCTGTACTTTGGTTTGCTACTTAATAGTCAGTGACATCCATGGCTCTGTATGCAGACAGCTAAGCTGCAAATGAACTCTCTCTTTCACTGGCCTGTTCCAAAAAAATCAACAGCGACATTGTGGCACGTCAGGTTGCCCTTCTGTGGGCTATCTGCTCACCAACCTGTGATCCTCTACTTTGGCTTATTTCAAGCAGGTCACCAATACCTCTGCCCTCAGTGCCCAGTGACTTCTGACTCCATGAAGGTGAGTCTGATGGAAATCATGTCTCTGCATGTCTAGATAAATGGATTGTGGCATGACAGCCATTTGGTTCAGCCACCTCCCATGACACCTTGCGGATGTGAGTCTACTGTTCCATGATGGATTTGACTGTCAGCTATTTAAGACAGTAATGCTCATCCTTGACTACACAGTAGACTCTCCCAGAAGATTATCTATCTATCTATCTATCTATCTATCTATCTATCTATCTATCTATCAATCTATCTATATTTAATTCTACATTTTTTCTTTTTTGTTAAATCCCTACACCAGACCTAGTGCATAAGAATATCTAGGGATGAAGTTGGGGCATGCATATTTTTGTAAACATGATGTATGCTCAGTGGTACAAGTCACAAATTTAAAAAGAAAAGTCTTGAAAAGTTGAACTGGATTTGTTGGTTGGTTGTTTGATCTGGAATGAAGTGTTTGGGGCTAAATGCTTCCTGTCTCTTAAATTCAACCTATAGAAATTTTACTCATTATTCATCCTGTTTATTCAGACAGGAGGGTGTCTCCTTGCTTATCCAAAGCCTAACATTTTCTGTTTGTTGTTTTGAGAATAGGGTTAAAATAGTAGATTTTGGGTTGGAGACACCTGGATTCAAATTTTAGCTCAGCTATGTACTGGCTGTGACTTTGGGGATGTATTTCAGTTTGAGTCCATCTGTAAAATGCACATGACGCCCATGTTATATGTGTGTGGTTAGTATTAAAGGAGGTGCTGCATGCAAATTCCTTAGTTTAGTATCCAGGCATACATTGTGCTTTAAATGCAGCTATCATTAATAATAACTTAATCATCTTTATTAGTTACTGATAAATCAACAGTTATTGCAGTATCCTTATAATATCCCAGGTATTTGTAGATTCAAAGAAAGAAACAACAATCACAATAATGAGTTGGACTTTTAGAAGGAGAGCAAACAATTGTGGTTGCTAGAGGTGGAAAAGGGGAGGGGGGAGAGGGAAGGGTATTAATGGGAAATTGGTTAACAGACACAAAGAATAATTATGTACTGTAATGATGAATAAGCTAACTATTCTGATCTGACTGACCATTACACATTGTACACAACTATTGAAAGTCAATATTGTACCCCACATATATGTATAATAAATTATGTTTAAAAAAAGCCAAGAAAAACCTTTTTCTTGGGGCTTGTCATAAAATAATAAGATCTTCTAGATATGTTTTAATAAATATCTATCATTTCTTTGAAAATGTTAATCTGCAGACATGAACACAAGTGTACAGACATATTCAAAGGAATTATTTTTTCACTTACTATATGTAGAGGTTTATCACTGAACATTTCTTTCATGCCTGGAGATCGTGTTTTAACCATAACTCCACTGGTTGGATGCTTTCTTTCCCACACACTAAGCTTTTGGGATGTAGGACTTTCTCAGCACATTTTTGGCATCTCGTTGCCTTTGTTGTTTTTTTATTATTGCTGGTAATGCAAGCAAAGAAGAAAAAGACCATAGATGAGGGAAGAGGAAGAGGAGGACCCCAGTTACTTCGAAACTGTAATATGTTTGAGGATGGAGATTGTGTACTTTCCATTCTTGTATGCCCATAAGCGTTGTTTAAAATAAACACTCATTGAATTGAAATTGTGTTAGGATTCTCACTTACCACAATCTTTTAGAAAACAGCCTTACTCAATTTCTGAGTCTTTAATTAGCAAATCCTTAGTTACATGTGCTGTCCTATGTGCAATCTTTGGCCAGGAAGGGCTTGAAATTCTGATTAAGAGTTGTAGTAAGCCTGCACACCATGAGATAGAGATAATCCTCCAAAGGAAAATCCAGTCACTGCTACCAAAAATAGGAATGGGTAGTGGCAGGGAAAAGTAGTTTCTGTCCTCTTTTCCATCTTACATGACTTACCAGAGACTACCTTCTCAATATCTTTCATGTCTCCCATTTTGCCAGGCTTTGGCCACTGTTCTAATGTTATTTGCTGCCTGTTTATGTTCTCTCCCATTCCTAATATCTTTTGCACATGTCTCTAAGATTAAACTCCCTAAGAAGCACATTTACCATATTTTAAAACTGTCAGTGACGTGTAATCCTCACTAGATAAAATTTAAACTCCTCTGCCTGTTATTCAAGGCCCTACAAAGTCCGTCTCTTAACAACGTTTATGGTTTTATCATTCAGAGATTTCTCCTTAAACTAGCTGCTCAATGAATTGGCCTTTCTTGCTTAAAGTCAGCCTCTTTAGGTTGGTGGAGGAGCCCTGTCCCAGCCAGAGTAGCTTTGGCTGAACACATCATATAGACTCATTAGAAATCTTATGAATGCTATGAACACAAGCTTTAGACTTGTTTCCTAACATTCCTGGAATTCTCCTCTTCCCCCCACTGCAGGCATTCCCTGTATGCTCATCATGTTGAAAAACTCACAGGTCTCTGGGCTGGCCAAGGGGCCACATCTTTGTTCCTCTGTACATACTGTTCCTCCTTGAGTGTCCTTTCACAATCTCTCTCTGAGATTGACCGCTATCATCTACAAACTTGCCTCAGGGAAGCTTTCCCTGACCTCTCCTGGTGAGTGTGAAGTGCCTTTCATTTGTAACCCCGTAATGCACTGTGCATTCCCTTATGACACTTTAATGTAAATATCTGTTTACTCTTCCTGTGTCAACTGCACCAGGAACTCCTTCATGGCAGAATGGAGCCTTCCAAGTCTTAATCCCGTGTATCTAGCACATGCTTAGCCAGTGTAGATGCTCAGGGATGGCATCAACCTTACCTGTCCTACTTATACTTTATCACATCCTAGTGCATAGAGAAAGGTTTGGCACAAGGAGACACTTAATAAGCAAAACTGGGGTTGGCCGATTAGCTCAGTTGTTTATAGCATGATGTTATAACACCAAGGTCAAGGGTTCAGATCCCTGTACTGGCCAACCACCAATAAATAAATAGATGAGTAAACAAACAAACAAACAAACAAAACCTTCAATGGCTTCACCTCAATCACAGTAAACATCAGTGTTCTTACTGAACTAAACAAAATATTCTGTAAGACGTGACCTCTGCTACCTTTCTGCCCTCATTCCCTCACACTTTCCCTCACCCACTCACCCTGCTTCTGCCTGCTGGTCTCCCTGATCTTTCTGGGACACAAAAAACATCTCCTAGACTCATTCCCTTTGCACTGGCTGTTCCCTCTGCTGAAATGCTCTTCCCTCTGATATCTATATGGCTTGCCCTGCTCAAACATCTCTGCTTAAATGTCACCTTGTTAGAGAGACTTTCACTCATCATCTGATATTATAAAGTGCTCCCTGTACGTGCCTTCTTAATCGTTTCCACAGCTTTTAGCCCCATCTGACATGATATATGTTCAATTGTGTGTTTATTGCATTCCTCTCTCTCTCTATGGTAATTCCTTGAGGGTAGGGACTTTATCTTGTCTACTGCTCTATCCCTAGTTCAAGCGCAGTGTATAGCACATAGTAGTCACTCAATTACTATTTGTTAAATTAATGAGTATGTGCTAAAGAAATGGAAGGATGTAAGGGAGCACAAACAAGTAAAATGAGTGTGTTTGGTATTACTGCATATGGGTAGCTATTCCCACCACCCATCCATATTCCCCTCTTCTCATAAACAGACAGACACCTGAATTAAATATAGATGCATGTTCCTGAATTTTCAAATCCAATACAGGCACAATGGTATTAATAATACAAAATACGTCATGTCTAGTATTGCTTTGTGGAAAAGATTGGGAGAGGAGAGGGCCTGAACACTTCTCCCTACAGCAATCCCATACCCCTCTTGATAATATTTTGGTAGCCTGATAGAGGCATTTCATCCCAGAAGGCAGCCTGACATTTATCCAGTATTGCCTGAATTTACTGCTGCAGTTACCAGCAAAAAGCCGTCAGGTTTTAGAGTTTTCTCACCCGTAAAAAGCCAGTCAATTTATTTTATTAGCATCTTTTCCAGTGCCTAACCCTAAAATAACTGATTTCAGTGTTTACATTCTTAGTGTTAAGCTAATGAAGAGGCCCCTGCAGCTCTAGCCAAGCCCTGGATGGCTGAGCCAAACCTGCTAATGATAGCAGCAACTACAGCAAATCCAGCCTAATCCACTGCGGAAAAAAAAGATTTTTTTTTTTTTTTTTTTTGTCTAGTATTTTAAAAATATCTTCTTGGTTTCGTGAATAGACAATTAATGAAAACAGTTCTGTGAATTTTGTGGCGTTTCTGTTTCCATTCTTCTCTACCTTGGTAGTGGATAGATATAACTTGCCGTTTTTAGGATAGTCTGTTATTTTTCACTCTTTCTTGTTTTCCTCAATTTTCCTTGCCCATCTGTGTGTCTTTTTCTCACCTTCTTCACTCAGTACTGAAGGCTTTTTGTGATTTCTGAATCTGTGGAGAAAATCCTAGAAAAGTCCCCTTGCAGGTGCACACAGATCAAGGACCGGCTTCCGAGAGTCCTGTTGTCTGTCCTAGTGGAGACCCCTCAACCTGGTCACTAGCAATGCTGTCCATTAAAAATGAACCCAATTGTTGGCCAGAATGTAGAGAAATTAGAATTCTCTTCAACTGCTGGTGAGAGTGTAATAAGGTAGAGCCACTTTGGAAAACATTTTTGAAGTTTCTCTAAATTTACAAACACATGTCTTATAGTCATTAATTCTACACCTGGGTGTTTACCCAACAGCAATGAAAACACGTCCACATGACTGTTCATTGAAGCTCTGCTCATAATCACCACAAAATAAAAGCAAACCAAATGTTTATCAATAGATGAATGGATAATCAAATTGTGGTATACCCATACAATAGAAAGGAACAAAAAAACTGATGCATACTACAACATGAATGAACCTCAGAAGCATTATGCTTAGTGAAAGAAGCCAGACACAGCTCTCTCTACTCTGCTGGTCTCTGTCATGTGAGACCCCTGGGTCACTGTCACCACCACCAAGTCTCTCACCAGATGTGTTTCCTGGAATTTGGACTTCTCAGCTTCTGAAACTATAAGCAATACATTTGTTTTCCTTATAAATTGAGGAAAAAAAAAAAAAAAAAAAAGTAGCCAGACACAAAAAGACTACATATTGAATGATTCTATTTTATGAAATTCTTGAATAGGCAAAAGTAATCTAAAGCAGATTGGTGTTGCCTCAGAACTAGGGTGGGGCTTTTGATTACAAAGGGACCTGAGGAAACTTTTAGAGGTGATGTAAATATTCTGTATCTTGATTGTGGTGGTGATTACATGGACGTATACACTTGTGAAAATGCAACAAACTGTATCCTTTAAATGGGTGCATTTTATTGTATGTGAATTAAACCTCAATAACTTTGTTTTAAGATAAAAACAAAAAATTAAAACAGAAAAAAACTCATGTTAAAAGTTTATTCCCATCCAAATCCTTCACCTGCTAAGCCCACTGTCCAAAAGGGCTTGCCTTCCTAAAACTCTACTGACCATTTTCCCCTCGGGAGAGTTTCAGAAAACTTTATTAAGTTATAAAAAGCAGACTCTGAATTCAAGACCTGTTTCTGCTAGCCTCTCCCTGAGAGATCTCAGGAATAGCAACTAATGATAAACATAATGAAAATGGGAATTATTGATTGCTTGAAATGTCTGGCATTTGGAGTGCTGTACCACACTGTATCAAGTTCTCAGCACAGGACCTGGTGCACAGGAGGAGCACCGCTGAATAACAGAACAAACCTTATACCCATGTTATCCTAAGCATATAATTCTATCACCATTTTATAGATAAAGAAGCTGACATCAAAGACGTTAAGTGACTTTTTCAAGATCTCTGAGCTAATAATTGGCAAAGCCAGGTTTGGAGACCAGGTCTCTAGCATTAGTTTTCTGTTAAATTAAAATTTGATTTTTATATACTGCTTTCCAGCTTGTTGTTCTTATGCAAAATCACTATGATTATATCTAAATCTTGTGCTCGTATTGACAATCAAATAATTTAAAACATGTGAACAATCTTTGTAAACCCTAAAATTTTGTAGAAATGCAGGAAATAAGTGATAAGATTTAGCATGGAATTTGGATTTCTTTTTTACTCTAATAATAAGAGCTAACATTTGGCTTAAAATGTACCACACAGTTTTTTAAAAAAAATTTATATATATATTTTTTCGATTGATTTTTTTATATTTTATTTTATTTAACTTCTCAATATATATTGTAGTTGATTTTCATGCCCCCTTACCATTCCTTTCCTCCTCACCCTCCCCCCATATCATATGTGTTCACTTGACTTAAACAGTTCAAGGAATTTTTGTGGTTATTCTGTCTTCCTCCCCCCACCACGCCTTTATTTGTTTTTGTGTTTATTTATTTATTTATTTTAGCTCCCACTAATAAGTGAGAACATGTGGTATTTCTCTTTCTGTGCCTGACTTGTTTCACTTCATATAATTTTTTCTAAGTCTGTCCATGTTGTTGCGAATGGTAGTATTTCATTCTTTTTTATAGCAGAGTAGTATTCCATTGACCACACACTGTTTTAAGTGCTTTGTAGTGTATGTAATCACTTAATTCTCACAAATAGCTCATGAAGTAACTGCCATAGTTATCATCATCTTCATCTTCATTGTCTCCATTTTATAGGTGAGGAAATTGAAGTTCATGAAGTTTTCCCAGTCACAGAAGCAGAGAGTGGAAGAACCAGGATTTGAATTCAGATAGTTTGTATTCAAATCTCTCATAGCTATTACCCTATACTTTCTCATCCATCCATTCACTGCCAGAACAATAGTTCTCAGTATTTTCCCTTCCAACATATCTGACAAATAATGTTCATTTAGTGATATCCTCACCTCATTCTCATTCATGTTGGTGGATCGTATAGATTAACAGACTGCAAGTTATGCACAGTTTTCTGTGTGTCAGTTAAAATCTCAACCCATTAAGAAATGAGATAAAAAAAAGTCAGAATAGAAAGTGTTGCTCTAGATTAAAACAATAATGACAACAATAGACAGACAAAGCAATGCATAGTTTGACCTTATTGTTGCCACCCTGAGTTGGGTAAATTTAGCATTAGTAATTCACATGACATTTCTCTGGATAATGTCATCTTAAACTGAAAAAACATGAAGGGATAACTCCTCTAGAAAGTCATCCTGCCTATTCCAATCATACTGATGTTTTTTCCTTCTGTTGAAAATTTGTTGGCCAAATCTAGCATGGGATCACCAAATTTTGACTGTTCATCTCAGTGGTTAAAGGGTTCATGCCCAATAGTTCATTTACAGTCTTCCCAAGGACCACACTATGCTGGCACAGTAAGAGATGGTATCTTCAAGAGCAGCTGGGAAAAAGGATCTCTGACTAGTGTAGTATTCACAGGAAAAATCTTCAAATAGCAGAGTGGTTTATTTTTCCAGGTTGGCATGCATGTCTGCAGGCTGGCTCTCACCTTTGGGGAAAGATTCCTAGATAAGAATAAGTTCAGAGGATGTCTGGTTAAAACCATAGATTGATTAGAATGTTTCAATGAGGAAACTGTGATTGAGCATTCCTCCAAAGCAAGTAAAATGTAAAGAATTTCATGACAGTTTTGATTCTTCAATTGAAAAAAATTGTCACATTTATTATGTATGCCAGTTTTACCTGGTTGCTTTTGTAAAACAGAGCATACATATAATGCTTTCATGTTCAGACTTTACAACCTCTGCTACTGTGTTGACCGAGTTGACATGGTCAACATCTAAATGTCTCAAAATAGAACTGCCTGGGCTCTTCAGACTGACACATTTATTAGGTATTTATTACTATTCATTTCAAAAATATGTACAGCAAGAAAGCACACAGTATGTTTTTGTCTTGCTAGTAAACTAAATGCACAAAATCCCTTTTATCATGGATCCTGGCCAAAATGACCTCATTCTTTATTTCCTAGAAAGCTGTGCAAAGAGATGGAAGAAAAATCTCTCCTTCCAGATTTTTAAAATTTATTTTTACATGATTTTCCTCCTTAAAAGCTGAAACATAACACAATAATTTGGTCTGTTAGATATGCAACGAACTTTTTGTGGGCATGTACAAAAGACTTTTTATTTGTAATCGAGCTATAGTTGACACACTAAGTGTTTTTTTTTTTTAATTTGTCAGATAAAGAGGAGGGTCATGCAACAGGTTTGTGACAGCCTTGTTACGAAAGACATCAACAGGAACAAATTCTAAAGACTGAAATCTCTGCTTTCTAAAGAGGGCAGGATATCTGGGGCAAATTCAGCAAAAGAGGTATCATCATAAAGTTTTGTCTTAATTCATTCAGGAGAATTCTAAGGTCAGGAAAGTACGATTAGAGTATCTTATATCTAGGGGAAAGTATCCTCACTATGCTTCAAAATTCATATCTTGTAGAGAGATTTAAGATCAAATAATCTTGACATCAAATAAGATAAGAAATATTCCGGAGAATGCTTCCAAGACATGTCTTCCTATAGTCATATTATTCAGGATGATGCAGATTTATTGGCTTAGAGGATATCAAGGGATTATATAAATTATGCGCTTTGAAAAGTTCAAAATAAAGGTTCACATTTTGCCAGCAGAAGAAAGGGCAATGTTAGAAACACATATGACAGCCATTGGCTTTTTTGAAAGTTCTCTGACCTGGGATTAGTGACTGCCCCAAACTCCTCCATATGGGGTGCTAGGCCTCTTTCAGGTTTTAGTGCTTTCAGTCATAGGGGTGGTCTAGTGTAAAGGGAACACTGACGGAATAAGCTGGAGACAATAAGGGTTGAATAGGGAGACAAGATGGTCCTACTTTTGTTTTCAGAAGGTAAATAGATTGCCCCCTTATACTGCCACTTTTAAAAATGAGTTAAGTAAACTTGATGACAAAACTCAGAAGTCCGACCTAAGAAAGGTCAACTAGTGTGACTGGATAACAATCTGTAGAAACACGTGATATCAAGCCTGTTTTTCCCAACGTTTGGAAGATGGCATTCTTTGTAAAAATCAAAACTTCACGAAATAGTCTATAACATAAAAATAGTTATAATAAACTTTAATTATATAAAAATAGTGTATTTAATATATTATTTCATATATAATCTCTATTATGATGTATTATAATAATTTGCATTTATATTACAAGCATCGAGCTATCCATTTTGCATCAGTTTTCTAATTTATATTTCTCTCAGTGATTGTATGTGAGCAATACTCTTATTGTTTCATTTAAGATATGAGAACACTGAGGCAGAGAGAGGTTATATGGTTCACTATAGGTGCACCACCACTAAATGCCTGCTGCAGGTTGATTATCCTAGGTTGTACACCATGGAGAAAACGTTTAGGTTTACAGCAGGCTATCACATGTAGGAATGTATTATGAGGAAACTGAATCTGTTAAGAAAATAGAGGGGAATTTGCAGCCGATTAGCATGTAGAGGCAAAGAGACATATCAAGGTTCCTTTGAGCACTGATCAGTCAAAGCCTTTATGAATTAATTACACATTACATGATTGGTTAATCACTGTTATAACTGGACTCACCTTCTGCCTTAAACGCCTCGTGAAGCCTTGTGCATATCTTCAAATGTGCTCCTCAGTATGCTTGTTTACAAATTATAGTTTGATCTTAGAAAAGTATAACGTCCCACTTCTCTCCGGCTTGTATTCACTTGTGTTGGCATGCAGCTTTTGCCTTCTTAGCCTGTGTATATGCAGTAATCAAGTGCATATAGCAGGCTTCCTTCAGCAGTGTCCACCTCAAGGAGAGCAGCTGTATTGTTATTTTCAGTGTTACTTCACCTTTATGGAGCTTGTTGCCAATTTGGTGAGATGAACAGGAGGTGCACTTCTATACTTTTGGTTTTCCTTCACTTTGACCAGGGAGCATGCACTCACATCCTTGAGGGAAGCAGAAGCCACACTCGGTGGCAAATGTTATTTGTCTCTGAGATTTAGACTGGAATAATGGTGTTACTGCCCATAATTTCAGCTTACCTAGAAACAAGTAGCAATGAAATCTTTATTCAGTAGGCTCATTTCAAACATTGAAAATAAATTTCCCAATTCTCATCCGCATACCGAGTTTGGGTGAGAAGAAAGATTTGAGGATATAAATTTGATATTTTATAAAATTTTTCCCAGTTTAAGCCTTGATTCTATTATATAATCTTACCTGTTTCCTTAGGAAGCAATCCTTATAATGGAATCAGCTTACACAGATAGCTAAAGTGCCTACTTTTGCTACCTGGTGGGAATCCCAGAGAATCTAAAAATGAGTAAAGAATTTTAGATCAAGGCTTGAGCATAATTGATGGCAAAATCTTCCTGCTTGTGTCACGTGTAGAGGAAAGAGTTTAAATGTTGGACCATTTTTGTTTCAGGGCTGTGCCTGATAGATTTAGAAATACATGAGTATATACTTGACACTCAGTTTAGTAACTTGGTCTCATAGTCTTGGGTATCAGCTTTAGCTGCTTGGATATCAAGGGACCAATTGTGTCATTAAAAAAGTAACAAGCTTCTTGTTAAACATGTAGTAGCTCCCTCTTGTCAGCAGGGGATATGTTCCAGGACTCCCAGTGGATGCCTGAAACCATTGACAGTACCAAACCCTATATACTATACTTTTAAAAAATATTGTACATGCATGCATACCTATGATAAAGCTCAGTTCACAAACTAGGCACAGTAAGAAATTAGCAACAATAACCAGTAATAAAATGGAACAATTATAACAATATGCCAGCATTGCTAATCTCACACATTGGGGCTATTACTAAGTAAAATAAGAGTTACTTGAACACAAACAAGTGTGATCCAATGGCAGTTGATCTGATAACTGAGATGGCTACCAAGTGACTAATGGGTAGGGCATGGATATGCTGGACAAAGGGATGATTTACATCTTGTGTAGGATGGAGAGGGATGGTGTAAGATTTCATCATGCTACTCAGAACAGTGCACAATTTAAAACATATGAATTGTTTATATCTGGAATTTTTTATTTAATATTAACAGGAGGTAACTGAAACTGTAGAAGGCAAAACTGCAGGAAAGTGGGACTACTGTACAGCTCCCCAGATGCCTCCCTGGAGACAGGTTCAAAAGGCCTGGGATGACACTCTGGAGTTAGGATGTTTAGCTAATACCCCAGGAGGTCTTTACCATCAAAGAAGTTTGAGATACTCTGCTGAGACAAGAAAGATGTGGGCTGGCAGAATTAATTAGACTTTCTTGCAAGTTACCCTTGAATGCTTGTCTCCAATTTCCTGGGCCCTTACTACTAGTTCTGTATCGTTGACTCTTGACCTCAGCACCCCCTTCCCTGGGCTCCCAGCCATGACTACAATTATCGTCTGCTCTCTGTCTTGCTTTGTGGACCACAGCCCTTGCTGTTTTCTGCAAGAGCATTTTATTTCTGTCAAAATTTGACCCATGTGAGAGAATTGGCAGGTTAGTGCCCAAACAAAACCATTTCCAGGCCCAAATGTTAAAGGATGATATGATCTTATTTTCTTGTCTGTTTTTGGATGTGTGCTAAGCAGATGTATTCCAGGTCAGTAGATCTTAATCTTGGCTGAGATCCTCTGGGGAGCTTTACAAACCACCCTGGTGATTCTGTAGTAATTGGTCTGGGGTGTGGCCAGGGTTTCAGGGACTTTAAAGATTCCAGGTGCCTCTAATGTTCCCCCAGAAGTGAGAACCACTGCTCTAGGAAGTCCTGCAACCACTGTACTAGTCCTCAGGAGAGTGGAACTGGGTTTATAACAAATCTTTACTTTAACCATAGAAACCTCTGAGCCATTTTTGAAGGAATCAACCAAAGAAACATATTGCTCACCCAAACTCGCTTTCCTAGGAGAGAAGTGTTTGCAATGAATCCCTTTTATGCCTAGCCACCATTCTTCCCTAACCCCCTTCTGAAAAGAACATGTTACAGTATCTGGTATTTATATTGCACTTCTCTCCCTGGAGCACATATTCCGTGCAGCTCTGGTTTTAAGATCTCATTAATCCTCAAAGATTTTTTATTTAGGATTTCACAGGAGTATCACACCAATGCATGAATGCTGAGAACACAAAAAATATATGTGCCATATGATTTCCTAATTTAATATTTACATCCAATAAACATATCTGTATATAGTTGTATATGCATGCAAACAGTATATAAAACACAAAATATTTATAATATATAAAACATGTCCCCTCAATGCACTTGCATTTATCAACATTTCTTTTCAAAATCATCTTTTACTCTGTAGTGCCCCATTTTTTCTTTCTCCTTCCTTCTGCAAAAATTTTCATCTTCTTTATTGCTGAAATTCCCACGGCTACGCTTTTGGTTCATTCACTCACCATGTTTGCTTCTTTTTCACATGCTCATCATGGCAGTTGTCTCCGTGATCAAAGTGCTGCAGCACCTGTTGCTTGAAATCTTACAGTACAGCTCCCCGCCACTTTGCTCTGCTGTATGAAGTCTTAGCCCTGTGGCATTCCTTTTCCTTTGACAATAATTTACAAACTCTGAGTAGCTCCATCAGTTGGGCAATAAAAATGGCATCCCTGCCTGCCATCATCTATGAGGGTCCTTCACAAACTCCATGGAAAAATGAATGAAAAGATAATATGAATCTTTCCATGAACTTTTTGAAGACCCCTCATATTACAAGGGGCAGAACCAGTAGGAGTTGGGAATATACAATTAAGGGTCTGATCTGGGTTCAAATTCTACCATTTTCAGAAATCGTATGACTTTTCTGAGCTCCTGTTGCTGGGGTGTTTTGAGGATTAATTGAGATAATCATGCACCATGTGCAGTATTTAGCCCAGCTGAATGATCAGTAGTGGTGGCCTTATTATCAGTACTCATCATTGACACAGCCAAGCCTTCAAGTCTCAGCCCAAACTTTTCCTTTTTTAAAAAACTACTTTTCTGACCTCCTCAGGGAAACATCAGGACTTCTTTCCTTTCTGCATCATTTCTGCTTGTTTACACTCCTTTTATGAACATTCTTTTATTTCCTTTTACTAGTATTTCTCTAGTCCTTAGACTGTAAACTCTTGAGGGCAGGGATGTGACTTAAATCACTGTGTCCCTATTGCTAGACATGCAAGTTTATCATGAGAGCAAGGGGACAGGTAGGGAACTCCCTGTCTACAAGTACTTGAATAATTCACACTGAGGCCTTGGACAAAAACCGCATGTCAGTTTCTCCCCGTACCACACAGGAAAAAAGCACTAGACAAGGCATTTAGAGCTTTTGCCACCTTTTTCTAACTCGTCCTAAATTGGATTTTTAGACAAACCTTGGAATGTCTGGCTTACAAGAATGGAAATGTAGAAACATTGTTCATTGTGCAAAATTTTGAGATGCCGAAGCTCTAACTACTGAGTCCTAGAGAATAAGCAGCACAACTAAGCCCAAGGTGTAGTTTTCCAGACCCTAAGTCACTCGGCTCCCTCATTCTTTTCAGGTTAATTTCAGCGGCAGGTCACTTTCCCCACAGGGGAGTTTGGAAACATCTGGTATTAACGCCACCATAGGTTTGCCAGTCATTTCTTTTCTTCTGAGGAGAAAATCATTTCATGTGTCTGGTAAAGAGTATTTAGTGATCTCATTATCGACCCTTACTGGCCTTTTAATACTGGAGCTTCCATTCTGATTGGATCTGAATTAGGCTAAACACTCACAATGCTCCTGGGTGTATTTCTTCCAAATTGTGGTGTCTATGTTTATGGCACTTCCCTTCTTCACCAAGGAATAATGAGCAGGGTTTGTAAATTCCTTAGCTAATAACTCAATGATTATGGTATTAAAAGAGTGTTTTGCACAGGAGAATGAGGGGTGTGTGGAGGAATTAGGAGGGATGAATTATCAATCTTGAAACTGAATGGGAACAGACTTTTTTTTGTCTCCCCTCCTTGAATCTAATTTGGCTAAATGAAATGGGGAAGGCAGAGTGGATTGTGATTGATTTTTTTGTCTTTATTGAAGTATAATTTACAAATAAAAATTATTTATGATGTACAATGTGATATACTGATATATGTATTCATTGTGAAATGATTACCACAATCAAGCTAATTAACATATCCATCAACTCACGTATTTATTATTTTTTTGTGATGAGAACATTCAAGATCTACTCTGTTAGCAATTTTCAAGTATACAATACATTATCATTAACTATAGGCACCATGCCTAGCCATATAATAGATCTTCAGAACTTATTCATTCCGTCTAACTGAATCTTTATATCCTTTCACCAACATCTCCCCATGCCTTTCTCCTCCCCAACTTCCCAGCCCTTGGCAACCAACATTCTACTCTCTGCTTTTATGAGCTTGATTTTTTTTTTTTTTTTAGATATTATATATAAGTGAAATTATGTAGTATTTGTCTTCCTGTGCCTGTCTTATATCACTTAGCATAATGTCCTCCAGGTTCATCCATGTCCCAAATGACAGGATTTTCTTCTCTTTTAACTCTTAATAATATTCTGTTGTATATATGTATCACATTTTCTTTATCCATTCATCTGTCCATGCACACTTGGATTGATTTTATATCTTAGCTATTCTGAATAATGCTGCAATGAACATGGGAGTGCAGCTATCTCTTGGACACGCTGATTTTATTTCCTTTGAATACATACTCAGTAGTAGCGTTGCTAGATTATATGGTAGTCATATTTTAATTTTTTGAGGAAATACCCTATTGTTTTCTGTAATGGCTGTACCAATTTACATTCCCACCAACAGTGTACAAGGGCTCCCTTTTCTTCATTTCCTCGCCAGTACTTACCTTTTGTCTTTTCGATGATAGCCATTTTAACAAGCGTGAGGTGATATTTCATTGTGGTTGTAATTTGCATTTCCCTAATAATTAGTAATGTTGAACACTTTTTTGATACAGCTTTTGGTCATTTGTATGTCTTCTTTTGAGAAATGTCTACTCAGATAATTTGCCTGAAAAGTACCCTAAAAATCAGGTTATTTGTTTTCTCCACTCTTGTTGAAGTTCCTTCTATATTTTGAATATTAGCCCCTTATCAAGTGCATGGTATGCAAGTATTTACTTGCATTCTATGAGCTGTCCCTTCACTCTGTTGATTGTTTCCTTTGCCATGTGGAAGCTTTTATTTATTTATTTGTTTTAGTTTGAGACAATCCAATTTGACTGTTCTTGCTTTTTTGCCTGTACTTTTGGGCTGATAGCCAAAAAATTATTGCTCAGGCCGATATCAAGAAACTTCCTAAGTTTTTTTGTAGTGGTTTTACAGTTTCAAGTCTTAATTTGAAATCTTTATTATGAGTTTATTTTTATAAATAGTGTGAGATAAGGGTCTAATTTTATTCTTCTGTTTGCCAACATCCAGCTTTCAAAATATCACTTATTGGAGAGAGTGTCCTTTCTGCATCTTGTGTCCTTCGCACCTTTGCTGAATATCAATCTACTGTAATTGCTTGGATTTATTTCTGGGCTATCTATTGTGTTCCATTGGTCTGTATATCTGTTTTTATGCTAATACCTTGCTGTTTTGATTACTATAACATTGTAGTATTTTTTGAAATCTGGAAGTATGATGCCTTCAAGTTTGTTTTTTATGCTCAAGATTATTTTAGTCACTTGGGTTTTTTTGTAGTTCCATATAAATTTTGAGATTATTTTTTCCATTTCTGTGAAAAATGTCATTGAAATTTTGATTGGGATTGCACTGAATCTGTATGGAAATTTTAACAATATTAATTCTTCCAAGATGTGAACATGGATATCTTTTCATTTATTTGTGTCTTCAATTTCTTTCACCAATGTTTTATAGTTTTTAGCATAGAGATTGTTCATCTCCTTGGTTACATTTATTCCTAAATATTTTTTAATGCTATTGCAAATGGGTTAATATCTTGATTTCTATTTCAAGTAGTTTTTTTGTTAGTGTATAAAAATACTGCTCAGTTTTGCATGTCACTTTTGTATCCTGCAACTTTATTGAATTTATTTATTAATTCTAACAGATTTTGGTGGAATCTTTAGGGTACATTACATACAAGATCACACCATCTATAAAGAGAGATGATTTTACTTTTTCCTTTCCTATAAGGATGTCTTTTATTTCTTTTTCTTGCTTACTTGCTCTGGCATACTATGTTGAATAGAAGTAGTGAGACTGAGCATTCTTGTCTTGTTTCTGAACTAAGATGAAAACCTTTCAGCTTTTTACCATTGGATATGAGCTAGCTGTGTGCTTGTCATATATAGCCTTTACTACATTGTGGTACATTACTTCAATAGTTAATTTTTTGTGAGTTTTTATCATAAAAGAATGCTGAGTTTCGTCAAATGCTTTTTCCACACCCATTGAGATGGTCATATGATTTTTATTCGTTATTCTTTTAATGTATTGTATCACTTTTGTTGATTTGTGTATGATGAACCATCCTTTCATCCCAGGTACAAATCCCACTTGATCATGGTGTATAATGCTTTTAATGTTCTGTTCAATTCAGTTTGTTTGTATTTTATTTCTTGAGGATTTTTGCATCTATGTTCTTCAGGCATATTGGCCTGTAGTTTTCTTTTCTTGTACTGCCTTTGTCTGGCTTTGGTATCACAGTAATGCTAACCTTGTAAAATGACTTTGGAAGCATTCCCTCCTCTTAAATCTTTTCTACGTGACCAATATTTTAAGATCATGTTTCTAATGTTTTGTGAGGACAGAGAATTACAGTGGGGGTGACTTCTCTTTGTAAACTTTTCCCTCTCCAGAGCATCCCATTGCTTCTGTATGCAAAGGAAGATGTATGCCAGAACAGAATACCAAAAAAACAAAAACAAAAACAAAAAAACTGGGGACCTTTTGGAGAATGGGGACCCCTAAAAAGATATGTGTATGTCTTAACCCCAAGAACCTATGAATGTGACCTTATTTTCAAAGAGAGTGTTTGCTGATGTAATTGAGTTAAATATCTTGAGATGAGTTCATCCCAGATTATCCAAGTGGGACCAATATCCAATAACAAGTGTCCTTATAAGAGACAAAAGAGGAGAAGACACACAGAGAATAAGGTCACGTGGAGACAGAGGAAGAAATTGGAGTGATGCAGCTATAAGCCAAGGAATGCCTGGAGTCACCAAAATTTGAAAGAGTCAAGGAAAGATTCTTTGATGAAGACTCTGAACGGAGCATAGTCCTGCTGACACCTTGATTTCAGACTTATGGCCTCCAGAAATGTTAGAGAATAAATGTCTGTTGTTTTTAGTCACCAAGTTTGTGATAATCTGTTCTGGCAGCCCTCCTAGGGTAATACAGGTGACTAGAGAGTTTATATCAGGGAGGCAAAGTGGCAGAGTTCATGGGCTTTGGTGATTAAAAGACTTGGTTAAGGTTTAGGCTCTTTTACTACTTAGCTTAAATGGCCTTAGACTAAGATATCCTGTCTGATATCTTATTGGCTAGTCAGTTGATAGATTCATTAGTTACTTAGTAACTTGTTCAGCAAGTTTAACTTATTCAGTAAGTTTATACCAGTAAGTGTATATTACTTCTGTGTTCTAGCCACTGTGGTAGGCATTGTGGTAAGTAGATGCATTTCCTAACATTAAACGATTTTACAGCTAATAAAAAGAGATAGCTACTACAGTTTTGATATGGGCTGAATGTTTGTCTTCTCCAAAGATCACATGAAAGATTTATCCTTAATGTACAGTGTTGAAAGGTGGAGTCTTTAGGAGGTGATTGGATTGTGAGGGTCCTGCTTTCAGGAATGGATTGATCCATTAACGGGTTAATGTATTAGTGGGTTATCATGAGTGTGAAGTGTTGGATTTATAAGGAGAGCACATGAAAGTGTCCTTGCCATTCTTGCCATGTGGTGGTCTGTCTCACTATAGAGAGTCAGCACCTAGAAGAAGGCTCTCACCAGATGTGCTTCCTGGACCTTGGACTTCCCAGCCTCCCAGACTGCAGGAGATAAACATCATTTCTTTATATATTACCCAGTTTTATGTATTCTGTTACCAGTGACAGAAAGCAGATTAATACAGAAAATTGCTACCAAGAAGTGGGATGTTATTACAACAAATACCTGAAAATGTGGTAGTGGCTTTGGAACTGGGTAATGGGCAGAGGCCAGAAGAATTTGGAGGAGCGGGCTAGAAAAAGTGTGGGATTCTGAGGAGGGTTTAGAAGACAAGGAGACCAGGGAAAATCTGGAACATCTTAGAGACTGATTAAGTGGTGGTGACCTGAATGCTTAAAGAAACGTGGACTTTGAAGATTGTTTCGAGGAAGTCTCAGATGGAAATGAGGAGTATTTTAGAAATTGGTGCAAAGGTCACCCTTGTTATAAACTGGCAAAGAATTGATCACATTTGCCCTAGAGCATTATGGAATGTGGAACTTAAGGGTAATGAATCAGGGTTTTTTGGCAAAAGAAATGTCTAAGCAACAAAGCAGTCAGACTATTGCATGGCTGTTTTTAACTGCATAGAATGAAGTGAGAAAGCAAAGGGATGACTTAAAGGTAGAATTTATAATTAAAAGGGAAACAGAGAGTAAAAAATTGGAAAACTTACATCCTGGCCATGTAAAGATTGAAAAAGTGTGTTCTGGAGAGGACACCAAGGGTGTGGCCTAGCAACCATTTACTAAGGAGATTAGTACAGAGGGAAGGGATCATCAAGAGAATGGAAGAAAGACCTTGAAGGCATTTTAGAGACCCTTAAGGTTGCCCCTCTCATCACAGGCTCAGAGGACTAGGAAGACATAATGGTTTTGGGGAACAGGCCTGGGGCATCCTCCACAGACTCACTGCCCAGGGCTACTTTGGGATATTGCTCCTTGCACCCTATATGTTCTAGCTGTTCTGGCCATAGCTAGATTGGTTCCAGGTGCAGCTGTACTTGCTGCTTCAGAAGATCCAGGCTGGAAGCCTTGACAGTGTCCACATGGTGTTAAGTCTGCAAGCTTACAGAATGCCAGAGCTATGGAGGCATGGCAGCTTCCACCCAGATTTCAAAAGATCTATGGAAGAGTTTGGGAGCCCAGGCAGAGATTTGTTGCAAGGTTGGAGTTACTGCAGAGAGCCTCCACTAGAGCAACACTTGAGTAGAAATGTTGAATTGAAGTTGCAGCAGAGAGCCCCCACTGGGGCAGGCCTAGTGGAGCCATGGGA
Source organism: Cynocephalus volans (assembly GCF_027409185.1). NCBI lineage: Eukaryota > Metazoa > Chordata > Mammalia > Dermoptera > Cynocephalidae > Cynocephalus > Cynocephalus volans. Next base: position 53,207,007 of record NC_084462.1, read on the forward strand.
GTGGGGCCACCACTGAGACTTCAGAACTATGGAGTAACTGGCATGTAACACCAGCCTGGGAGAGCTGAAGCCTCTGCTGAGCCCAGGAATGTCATAGGGGTGGGGCTGCCTGAGAACATGGGAACACAACCCCCACACCATTGTGCAGAGGATGCCAGACATGGAATCAAGGGAGATTATTCTTCAGCTTTAAAATTTAATGCCGTCCCTTCTGGGTTTCAGACTTATTTTGAGCTGGTAGCTCCTTTCTTTTCTGATATTACCTTTTAGAAATGGAATATGTACCCTACGCTTGTCCCACCATTGTATCTTGGAAGTAGATAACTTGTTTTGATTTCACAGATGGGATTTTGGACTTGGAACCTTTGAATTTACACTGGAACAAGTTAAGACTTTGGGACTATTGGGAAGGAATGAATGTATTTGTATGTGAGAAGGACTTGAGCTTTGGAGGCCAGGGGTGGAATGATATGGGTTGAATGTTTGTTTTTTCCAAAGCTCATGTCAAAGATTGATCCCCGGTGTGGCAGTGTTGAAAGGTGAAGCCTTTAGGAGGTGATTGGATTGTGACTGGATTCTGCCCTTATGAATTGATTAACCCAGTAATGGGTTAATGTATTAATGAATTATCATGGGTGTAGAGTGGGTGGCTTTATAAGGAGAGAATATGAAAGCCCTGTTCCCTTGCATTACCTCGGGACTCTGTTCAGAGTCCCACCAAGAATAAGGCCCTCACCAGATGTGCTCCCTAGACCTAGGACTTCCCAATCTCCAAAACTGGAAGAAATAAATTTCATCTCCTTATAAATTAACCCGTTTCAATTAAAAAAATAAATAAATTAACCAGTTTCAGGTATTCTCTTATAAGCAATAGAAAATGGACTAATACAGGTATGTCTGTTAAATTTTATTTTATCTTACTGTAAATACATTAATTGGAGGAAATGCTAATTGGAAAACATTTAGGAAATATAGACAAAAATAATAAAATAAAAATAACCCATTATCTCAACATAAGGTTTAATCACAGTTAAAGTTTTAATGGATTTCCTTCCACTCATGTTATACATAGTTGTACTTACAAAAACATTTGGAGTGCATACTAATTTACTGTATAATTATATAAAATTTAAATATTACTTTTCAATATTGTAATGGCTTTACAAATCCTTTCTAGAGAACACTCATCTCTAATTTTGTAGCATTTAGGTTTTACCCTTATTTCTTATATGCACAATGATAGATATGTGCCCTGGAAGTTAGTTCTAGGAGCCCAAAGCAGAGGCCCCTGACCCAGCCTGGGAGGCATTGTGGAAGAACTGAATGCGATGGCAATGATCCCCAGCCCAGCCCCCACAGGACCATTCCAATAAGCCAATTAGGTAACCCACATGAAAATTTCTAGTTAGGTGCTTAAGAGGATTTCTATCTATCTGTCCACCTGTCTGTCTGTCTATCAACCATCTATCTATAACTATTAGCTTTTAGCTTTTATTTTTGGTAGTTAAAAAGAAAAGTAAAAAAGAAAAGCACAAAGAAGGAAATAAAATTGCCTGTAGTTGTATTCTGTGAGTTAACCCCTGTTTATATTTTATCATATGAATTTTCATCATTTTGTATGTGTATGTAATATATATATTTTTGCTTGCCCGTTTTTTAAAAAAGAATGATCATGTAGTACACACTTTGTGTTGATCTGTGTCTGTGTCTTTTCCTTGTATCAAAACTATTCTTCTGAGACATCATTCTTAATGACTATGTAGTAAATATTTTGTTACAGAAATGGAAAATAATTTATTTAATAATACTAATTTTCCAAATTGTGGTCTTCATGTTTATGGCATGACTGTGCCATTGTAGGAATTTTCTTTCCAGTTTTTCACTCTTAATAACAACAGTTCCATGAACAACATTGTTGCCAATCTTTGCTCGTATCATTGATTATTACCTCATCATTAATTCCCATAATGGAATTACTGGGTCAAGCCTCTGGACATTTTCCTTGCTTTTGATAAGTTGTGCCAAATTTCCCTTTGGAAAGTTATCTTGACTTGCACTTCTACGTGAAGTGTGCTAAAATGCCCATGTCCTAGATGAATGGCCTCAATTCCATAAGAAAGAATGTGTATTGCCAGACTATAGGAAATAAAATAGTACTTTATTTGGGATTCGTGATACATGAGATTTTATCTTTTCCTGCCACAAAAATAGAAAAATGTGTAACTATATGAGTATGAGGTGATGGATATGTTAATTTGTTTCACTGTAGTAACTTTCCACTATCTATATGTATCTCATAACATCATGTTGTATACCTTAAGATACACAATAAAATTTATTTTTTAAAAAAGAATATGTGTTGCCAACAATCAAAGTTCTTTTCCCCTTCGACTGCTTATGTCAAAGTTCAGGTTTGTGGCTATTTTTATCATGCTAATGGAAATTTATGAGGAAAATCTTATCAAGATAACTTGTGCCAGACATGATTAAATTAAATTCTATTTTATAAACATTCATTGAGCACCAATTAGGGGCATGGAACTCTATATGTGTCCAGAGCTATGCAAAGATGAATGTGGTGTGGTCTTTTTAAAAAGCACATAGTATTACAGAGAGGTAAATCTACATATACCTATGAATAAATATACATACATAAGACAGGAAAGAATATAATATGTACTCTACACAGAGCTGAATAGAGAGGAAAATAAGGTAATGTTTTCTTGGAAGATATGGCATAAAGATTGGTCTTCAAGGTTAGGCAGGATTTTTAAAGATGAAGATTAAAAAGGCATAAGAACAACAAGAAGGTACGACATAAAATATGTAGAAAGGCATGGAATATGTAGGTAACGGCGAGCAAAATAGTCTGGTTGAAATTTAGGAAGAGTGTGAAAGGCTTTGGCCATCATGCTAAGAACTTTAAGTTCATTCCAATGGCAAAGTACTACCTGGAGATATATATGTATATGTATATGTATACATATATATACATATATATATTTTTCTTTTTCTCTACTATCAGTCAAGAAGGAGGCAGCATTTTGAGAGGAGAAAAAGGAGTAAAATGCTTTCTGTGAAGTGGGACTAGAGTATAACAGCTGAAGGACAGAGAATACAGAAAAAGTCATTCTTCTATCTTGGTCTTTTGGCATGTTTAGAGGACTTCTTGGTAGTTTTGTGACAACTAATGATAACCACCATTTGTTGAGTACCTATTATGTGCTAGATGCATTTCTAAACTTTTGTAGCATGTCCTAACCTTTTTTTGTCACCTTCTATTGAACAATTTAGGCAGGTATTTTAAGCCACCGTTTATAGGTAAGGAGTCAAAATCGAATGAGGTCATGCGCCTCATTCCAAATCACACAATTTTTAATTATAGGGCAGGGAATAAAATGTACGTTAGCTGCTTCCAGATCCTATGCTCTTTCTACTGCCCTATACTGAGTATGTGGACCTCCAAGAGCAGGACTTTCTTGATTCTCTTAATAACTCCTGTCTCTGAGTCCCAAGGCATATTAGGTTTGGGTTGATATATGCAAGGAATGTCCAGCATGTTTAGCACTTCATTTTCTGCAGGGTCTGCCAAACCATTTTCTTAGAACTAGATGGAGCTTCAGTGATCATCTGGTTCATTGTCTTCTTTATTGAAATCCCCATTCAGAATCTCTGATAGATATTTTCTGCTTCAAAACTTGACTGAAGTAGAATGGGCTGCATTACACTTGAATGACTACATCAATATAGCTGAGATGTGGAATCAAAGAGAGTAAGTGATATTTACTTCTAGAGAGATTAAACATTAAAAAGAAAAAGTAATACAGAGATGCTGCAGGAGATAAGTCCGATAGTTTGCTGTGTTGTTTTCAGCTTTACCTATCTTTCATGGCTCAGAACTCCTGTGCGAAAGGATAGAGAGGAGATGTATTACTGACTCATAACTGTGATGAGTTAACCTACTTTGGTAATATATTAATAATCTTTTTTGAGCTCCCTGGAGAAAAAGATGCAATATGAATATAAAATAATAACAGAGCTAACCTTCAAGCACTTCCTGAATGCTCAGGTGTGGTTTGAGGCTTAATGAATTTGTGTTAGCGAAATACCCCGAGATCTCAGTTAAAGGGAGCTAGAGAGCAAAAATGGTTATTAATTATTGTTATTATCAACTCCTGTCCAGAACCACGGAGACTGATAGCCTCTGCCATGTTTTATCCCCAGGAGTGTAGCTCAAGGTGCCAATCCAGTGCACAATAACTGTCTAATCTCTTAGAAGGATTAAACCTACACTGGATTAAAAAAAAAAAGATTCCCCATAATCTATTCTGAATGAGCTGCCTTTTTCTCATCCTACTTCATCTAGTGATCTTTGGTATCTATAATTAAAACAAACTGCACTAAAACCCTGGCTGGACTCTTCGTGTTTTATACTGGAAAACAGTGCAAAGAAATTTCACTTGGATTGATATCACCTGCATAACATGAGAAGAGGAAAAAGGAGAAAGGTAGTTTTGCTTTATCCATGGAATATCTTGCCTACTCTGTGTCTTAAGGGCATGTCATTGCCACCTAGAACATGTACACTGGGTCTATAAATGGTCAGCATAGACCAGAATTTATATTAATTATTTTATTTTACATGGTCTTAATCAGTCCTACAAAAGCTTCAGCAGCCACACCAAAGTTTGTTTCCTTGGTTTCACCTTTGCTCCAAGGAGGCAGCAGGGAAAGTTGATGGCTGCTGAACTCTGCCCCAATCACTGTCTACGGTCATTGGCTGAGAAACACAATGGAAAGGTTTGGGCAGATGGAATGGTTCAAGTGCATCCCCAAAGTGATTATGGAAAAGTTTAATTGGTTTTCGAGATACAAACATTTAGCTGTTAAAATAAACAAACTTCTGCATCTCTACAATTATTGCTTGCCAATGCAGATGCAGCTTAAATGAATCCTAGCTTGTCTTGGATGCTGCTATAATCTCTCCAAATGAAGCTTCTTGATATTCTATCCAGGGAGTGAGCAGTCGCTATTCAGCTGAATGATCATGACAATGTCCTGCTTGTTTTCCAGTCCAAGTTTGAAGGATATTTCCAATCAGGTTAATGAGGACCTGCTGATTCAGTGCGGAGATAGATTTGTTTATATCTCTCCTTTTGTCTATCTATGAAGAGCAATTCTCCTTCATCTGCCAGCCAATCACAGCCTGTCAGTACAACATCTGGCAGGAGCAGCTGCCAAGAGAGGAAGCACACTTTCCGTCCCCTCAAGCCAGGAGCAAGTGTGTGTAATTGAGAAACTGTAATTGCAAGAATGCACAGACTGGCAGAAACTGTGAGGTAAAGTTGTAAGAGGAGACAAAGGAAGCAGAGCAAGGTTTGTGTGACTTGAGGAGTTTGAGGTGTGAAGAACTGCACAGGGGAAAGCAAAGATTCACTTTCACCCGTGCATCTGCAGAGAGGAGTATTGTAACGTGTGCCCATGATGTCCTGAACCACTTTTTAATTAGGTAAAAGTAAGGAGATAAATAAATAAACCTTGATAGTGTTTGGATATGTTGTTCTGTCGAAGCTAATGTGGAAATCTGATCCCCACTGTGAGTGTTGGGAGCTGTTTGAATCATGGGGGCAGATCCCTCATGAGGGTATTAATGCTCTCCCTGGGAGAGGGGGTAGTGAGTGAGATCTCACTGTATTAGTTCCCTCAAGAGCTGGTTGTTTAAAAGACCCTGGTGCCTCCCCTCTTGTTCTCTTGCTTCTTCTCGCCACCATGTGATCTTCTTGTACCTGCTGGCTGCCTGCTGCAGCCTGAGGCCCACACCAGAGGCAGCTGTCCCAGAATGGTAAGCCAAATAAACCTCTGTTCTTTATAAATTACCCAGTTTCAGGTGTTCTGTTATAGCAACACAAGAAGGACTAATACAAACTTTAATATCCCTCTAACCTGAAAATGCAAGGGATCATTTATGAATCCGAGAGTCATTATTTTGATTCTGTGACTAAGCTTCCCTTGTGTCCAGAGTTATTCTTAAGGAGGCATGTGTCAACTAAAGATAGAAACTGGTTTGCAGCTTCTACATTTTGATGCTTCTAGTTCCCCTGAGCTTGAGTGCTGTCACAGCTCTGGCACACTGAAACACTACTGTCTGCACAGGAGATGCATTTGGAGGAGAGCCTATTACCTAATTATTCGATATCTTCTCAAGAACTTCCAAAGCTTCTCTCCCCTCTCTTGGGGTCTGTTTCCTTCCAAATCTGTAGCTGTGCTACTCAACCAAGGTGGATTCTATAGAATTTACCTGAAAACTTTTCCAAAGCTTTAGGGGAGGCCAGATCAGAATCACTGGAGGTGAGGGAAAAAGTTTGAAAAGGTTCTCAAACTGTTCCAGTCTGCTTTACCTTCTCCACCCTCCCCGCCAACCTTAGTTAGAACCTTTGTATTCGTGAGTTCCCACCAGCTAATGACTTGTAAAGCTGTTGGGCAATAAACTTTGAACTCCAGTCACCTTTGAGAATTCCTTGCAAAGAGAAGAGCAAGTACATGCAAAACCAAGTACAAAGTAACAGGCAAAGTGGACTTCCACTAAGTGTCGCGGTCAAAGCATCCTGAGCGAGCTGTTTGCTAGTATCCTGAGGACCCTGTCAAACTTTTTGTTGGGCCTGATGACAGCATGCTTGGGCCAAGCACAAGAAAATAATATCATTCTAGAAAAGTGAGATTGTACTTTAGCATTTCATGATACATTGTAGTATGGTGATTAGTATTCATTCATGCAACCAATGTTTACTGAATGCCAGGCACTTTGCCGGGAGGTTAGAATATAGTGGTGAACAAGGTAGACATAGTCCTAATGGAAAATAAAATAATTGTTCTGAAGTTAACAACAAGAGTTTCCGATGGAGAATAATTGCTCTTTGGGCAGGAAACATATGAGCTAATTCGTGAAGAATGACAAAGAGGCAGCTATGGGAAAGCTGCAGTCCAGGCAGCATGTTCAAGGGCCCAGAAGAGGGAAAATAATTTGGCATGTTTAAAGAACCAAAGGTGGCAAAGGTGGCCCTAAAGTAGCAGGTGACTTGGGTTGGGTTCCCTGGGAAGCAGACTCTTCAAAGATCTGTCGGCAGGAAGTCTACTGGTAAGTATGCTTGGGATGCTGTGGGGAGTAAAGAAAGGAGGATTGGACAGAGGGAGGCATTGAACTGTGAGGCAGTAGCAGCAGAATCCTCAGCTGATTGTTTTTCAGCTGACAAACTTTTTAGACCCCAAAGGCTTGGGGCCTGAACCTTTATGCGCCTGAATAGACCAATCACATAGGTTGCCCCAGGAAAGGGGCATGACATTGCATAGCGCAGACTTTGGGGGACTGAAAGTGATTCCCAGAGAAGAACTTAGTCAAGAGCAGTCAGTCACTAACACTCCCAGCAGTTTCAGTGCTGAAAGGGGATCTGCGACATCCACTACCGCAGAGGAAGAGAAGACAGCATAATCTGAGGCTGGAGGGGGGCAAAGTCTGTCATGTAGGGGTATGGGTCACAATAAGTTTGGTGCTTATTTTAAGGGCAATGAAATGACATTAGAAAGGGTTTAAATGAGGTTTCAACAATTCAATGTTGTTCGCCAGCGTATCCTCTTTTGCTGTATACACAACAGATAAACAAATAAGAAAAAAGGGGGATTGCATTATATTTTATCTATCCCATTTATAGACTAGAATATTAGACCTTATAAGGGTGATATTTGTCAAGGTTCCATACTTAATAAGTGGTGGAAGAAGTATTTAATTCTGGGTCTGTTTGGGTCTAGTGTTTAATATCTCTACAGCATGTCATGTTAAAAATTTACCCAATAAATCTTATGATAACAAAAGCTAGGTAGTACCCACAGCATTCTCTTTACTCTGTGTGTACATGTGCGTGTTTGTATGTGTGTCAGTTTAATGATGACCATGGTCCATGAAATTGCACTTCTAATCTGCAAGCACCAGAGAAGGCTGACTTCTCTGATGACAAATTAGCAAGAACACAGGAGGATAAAATTCTAGGGGAGAGAGATTGATGTTGTCTTCACAACTTTGAAACCACTACCCCTTCTCATCCCGAGTCTGAGAATTATCTGTATCGACTGATTCCCTGGGTAGTTTTGAAGTTTTGAGTGATTTTTTTTTTTGTTGGGGTTGGTGAAGCATTTTAGGAGAAAAAACGTTTTAGCCAACAACAAAGAGAGCTAGGCCATAGCAAGGTAAAGAGTCTCCCCTCTTTTCCATTACAGGGTGAAAATAACACATGATCTGCCTTAAAAAGTGTAAATCAGGGGCAACCTTCTTTTTGTCCATTGGATAAAGAAATTTCTCTGTAATTCTTAGTTTATTTTTTTGTGCTCTGTAAAAATACCTGAAGGGATTATTGACTTCTCAGCTACCAGGGCAGAATAAGAATTAATTTTGAATGAATGAATCTGCAACACAGAATGAAAATTAAATCCAGTTTAATATGTATCAGGGGTTGGCACACTATGCCCCAAGGGTCTAATCTGACCTGTCATCTGTTTTTGTGTAGCCCACAAGCTGAGAATAGTTTTTATGTTTTTACATGGTTGAGCAAAAATCTGAAGAAGAAGAATATTTTGTGATATGTGAAATTCAGATTTCAGTGTCCATAAATACAGCTTTGTTGGAACATAGCCACATCAATTTATTTAGATATTGTCTCTGGCTGCTTTTGCACTGTAGTCGTGGAGTTGAATAGTGACAACAGAGACTGTTTTGCTTGCAAAGCTTAAAATATTTACTATCTGGCTCTTGATAGAAAAAGTTTGTTTGACCCCTGACATATATAAAAAGTAAGCACAATTATATATATATATATATACCCACACACACACACACACAGAGTAAAGAATTGTAAGTTGAAGTATTCTGGTACTGACTATTAGTGTCTTCTCTTTATTCAGATGTGGCTTTGAGTAGCACTTCTCAGACTTTTCACACAGATCTCTGGGGATTTTGTTAAAATGCAGATTTGAATTTAGCAGGTCTGGCATGAGGCCTGACACTGTGCATTTATAACAAATTTCAGGCAATACCGGTGCTACTGGTTCACAGACCACACTTTCGGTAGTGATGGCTTAGCAGACACTCTATTCCCTTTTATTTTGGTGTTATCTAGGTCATTCAGAGATTGATGCTGCTTTGGTTGAAGCTGTTTTTGTCCTAGTCCTTGACATACAGTGATGTGGTTGAGCAAGTGCAGGGGTTAGAATCGTAAAGCTGGGTACACATCCTAAATCCACCGCCTCCCAGCTGAGTAACTTTGGGCATATTCTTTAAATTATCTACCTCAGTTTTCTCTTTGGGAATATTTACAAAATTAAGTTCTTATCTCACAGTGTAGTTTGAAGGATTAAAACAGTAAAATTCATGTGAATTACTAACAACAGTGGCTGGCACAGAAGAAGCATTCAATCATTGTTAACTATTATGTATTTGAACAATTAATACTCGAAAAATAATTCTTACTCCCTTAGTTTGTAGTTGCTCAAAATATATGATTTTTAAATTCAAAGTCTTACTTTTATAACCAAGGAAAATATTTTCTCTCTTTCAATATGCTCTGTAACATTTCCATCATATTCTTTGCAAAATCATCTTTCTATTTCTATTTATTATGGCATTCCTATATAGTTGTATTGACACTAGTTTCATTTTCCTCTTCTCTACTGCTTTGCCAAAGAGGGTTTTTAATTTTCTATTTTGTTTGAAATTGTAACATCCAGATTAGATCAAAACTGTAAGAATATGTCTTTGGGCAGCAATAAAGACATGTTACTCCTTCAGTAACCCTGCAGAAGTCAGAGATTTTGCTCTTTAATACTTGATACTCATTTTAGTGCGGGATTGCACAAATAACTCACAAACATGAGCGTACTTCAAAAAGTTTGTGGAAAAACAATTAAAAGATAAAACACATCTTTCCACAAACTTTTTGAAGTACCCTCATATGTATATCATTTTTCATAAATCTATTACCATGTATAGAGAAGAAACATGTATTGTTCTTTCTTACACTGCCATGTCTTAAGTCTGTGGTCCTTCATTTCTTTTGGATTATGGACTCTTTGAGAATCTGATGGAATCATTGGACTCATCCCAGAAAAGTGCACATACACAAACATTTTTGTACATAAAATTTCTGGAGGCCATTAACCAACACGGAGGGTTTCTGGACCTCAAGTTAAGAACTCCTGACTTTTCACTTTTTACGGACAAGGATTGGGTCTTACCTCTTACCGCTTATGTATACCTAATTGTTTTTTCACCTCAATCTCCTTGTCATTTACCCACCTCTAACTTAAAATATTCAAAACTCAAGTCCGTTTTCTCCCTGGGAGAGTACAGCCTTTGGAGACAGACTGACATTGAGTAAGTGTTGTGCATCTCCATTCCCAGTTCCTTAAGTATCTCCATTTCCGTTTCTTGATCTGTAAAGCAGTGGTAATAATGTCTTCCCAAAGAGAATGCTGGGAAGCAGAATCTCCTGCCCAGGACTTATCTGTCTAATACAGCTAACCCTAAACTCGAAGGCTGTCAGAGTAGGTTTCCCCACTGTTATGAGGCTCAGAATAAGGTTAAGATCTTTTCTTCCAGAAAAGCCTCCCGCATCTCCAGGCTGGTTCAGTCTCCTCATCTCTGCTTCCACTGTGCTGAGGACACACCCATTTCACCTGTTTGCCCATCTATCTGCCTCTCCCCCATCAGATGGGAAGACTATATGCTGATTACCATTATGCAAGGACCTGAGAGTCCTTGCATAATTCTTGTTTTATGATAAATATTTGTTAAAAACAAGGTAGTATTTGCAAAATGCCTTATGCCTCCTGGCTACTATACAGTAAATCCCCTTCTCTTAATGGCATTATCCTATATCTGTGAATCCACGCTGGAAACCTTAGAGCCATTTTTCACCTCCTTCTATTCATCATACCTATACTTAATCAATTATCAAATCTCAGTGATTTTCCTTCTTTAATACCCTTCTTTAATTTCCACTCTTACTTGGTTTCGGTTTTCACCATCTCTTACTTAGATTCTAATATTAACTTATTAGCCAACTGTGTTTTTTACCTCTGGTTTTCCATTGTCTTTCCACTGGAGGATATTTTGTTTTGATTTTAAAACGCTGACAGGAATGCACTACTCCCTTATATGATGTTCATTAATCCATAGGTTTAATGTGACTATTTCTCAGCACAGATCAGACCTACTAAAGAGTCTGAACCCTAGGACTTTATATTTAACAAGGTTCTGGGTGGTTTTGTATATCCTCAGGTGGGGGAAGTGCTGACCAAAACTAGTGTTTCTCAAACTTTCTCTCAGATCCCTTACTCTTGTTTGTTCAAATATAAATTCCCAGACTTCTTCCCATAGGTTATGATTCGGGAGATTTGAGGGAGGCCTGGAAATACACATATTAACTCCCCTTCCCCAGCCTCCCCAAGTGATTCTAATGCAGGTGGTCTGTAGAACTACCCTTGGCAAATCTCGGTCTAAAGTTTTAAACTTTAGAATCACACCTAAAGCTCTTCACAAACCTTGACTTCATTTCGTCTTTTCCTTTTCCTCTTCTTTTCCAAATCCATACATTAGATCTTCAGGAAGACAGAATGGCATAGCAGCTAAGAGGCTGAGCACTGGCATCACATGTACCTGGGTTCAAATTTAAGTTATTCTATTTACTAGCAAAGTGGACCTTAGTCAAGAAGCTTAACCTCTGTACACCTTTGTTTTCTTGTCTTCAATCTGGAGATAATTATATAATGGCTGCCTGACTATTTTGTGCTAAACGTTAAATAATGATAAAGTATGCTGAAGCTCTTAGTGTGATGTCTGGCACATTATGAGTCCTTCAAAAGGGCACCTATAATTATTCATGATTCCTGATTAACACTGTGGATTTTTAGCTCTCTGTTCCTTGGCTTATGCTGTCCTTTTTGCCCAGTGTGCCTTTTCCTCATTTTCCCTTCTACTTCCATGGTCTTCTAGGCCCAGGATATGTTACCCCTCCTCTAAAACCTTCTCTTACTCATCCCACCCTGCCAATCCCTTACTTAAGCAAAAATCATTATTCCCTACTTGTGTTTTCTGTTTTGTTAATGACATCATCAAAATTGTTGTCACATTGTACTAGGGCCATGTGTATTTTGCCTCACTGGCAGGGTAGGGAGATTGGTCTCATTCAGCTTTGGAACCCAGGCCCCTGGCACAGTCTGTTTGCCAGAGCAGGCATGCAACAGCTATTTCCTGCATGAATTATATATATATATATATATATATATATATATATGTATATATACACACACACATATATACACATGTATATAGCTGTTAGGAGTAAAGAACTTGAAATCTATCAGAATACCTTTTTCATATTACACAGACATTTTATTATAATTTTATTTTCTCCACCTCATTCCTATAAGTAAGATATTGGTCAATACAATTGATCTCCATGTGTCTTTTGGGGTCCAAATGCTCTCTCCCTCCTTATGTCTCCCTGCTCATGGACATTTAGGTCTTAACTGTGCCTGTCTATATTTATCCTACTCTGGCCTATGCACTTTTATTCAGCTTGAATCTCTGCACCCTGATTCCTGATGACCTTTGAACATACCTTTATCTAATGGACTACTTCCCAGCTGGAGTCTTTTTAAATTTTTTTCCTGAGAAGGCTTCTGCGCTTTTAATAAAACAGATAGATGATGCCTGCCTTCACTGCTTCCTTTTGCCTTGAATACACATACGATGGCATGAACTGTAGCAGCCATCTTGTGACCAAGAAGACTGAAGAACTTTTGCAGTGGTGTCAGCCCTGATATCATGTTGCTGACTTCATATAGCATTTGCCTATGTCCAGACATCGTGGTATGGGAGGAAAAGAAGCATACTTTCTTAAGCTACTCTTTGTTGGGTCTTCTTTCAAGCAGTCAGCTAGTCACTAAGCAGAAGCATGCTGGCAGCTGGTAGGTTGGCTTACCACATTCTGGAGATTCAGCATGCCCAAGGTTCCATAGCTGGGAAGTCACTGAGCAGGCTGCACATGAGGGCTGCAGCTCAGTGCCTCCCAGCTACCAGCCTGCTCTTCCTGGGAAGGAATAGATGTGATTATGGAGGCAGGAAAATCCAAAATCTGCAAAGTGGCTGGCAGACTAGAGATCCCGGAAGAGGTGAGGTTACAGCTTCAGTCTGAAAACAGTCCAGAGGCAGGATTCCCTCTTCCTTGGGGACCTCAGACTGTTTTCTCCTAAAGCCTTCAAATGAATAGATGACCCCTCCCCACATTATGTAGGGAAACTCCTTTACTCAAAGTCTACTGATTTTAATGTTAATTTCATCTAAAAAAGATACCTGCACAGAAACATTTGGACTGCTGTTTAACCAAATGCCTGGATACTGTGGCTTAGCCAAGTTGTCACATGAAATTAACCATCACTCTAAGGGTCAAAGTAGAATTATATGTAGTCCAGTTTTCTTTTCTTTTTTAAGTTTTATTGAAACTTAATTGATTATGCATATTTGTGGGGTACAGAGTTGACTATCAATACTTACATATTATATGGGATGGTCAGATCAGAATAATTAACTTATCCACCATTATAATAAATAATCATTCTTTGTGTCTATTAACCAATTTCTTGGTTTCCTTCTTCCCTCCCTCCCTCCCTCCCTCCCCCTCCCTCCCTCCCTCCCTCCCTCCCCCTCCCTCCCTCCCCCTCCCTCCCTCCCTCCCTCGCCCCCCCCCCATGAATGAGGACATCTGGTATTTCTCTTTCTGTGCTGGCTTATTTCACTTAGCATAATTTTCTCCAATCCATTCATGTTGCCATGACGGCTGAATTCATTCTTTTTTCTTTTTTTTTCTTATGGAGTATTCCATTGTGTGTATATGCCACATTTTCCTTATCCAGTTATCCATTGATGTACATTTAGGTTGGTTCCATAACTTGCCTATTGTAAATAGAGCTGCACTGAGCATGGGAGTGCAGGTGTCCCTTTGACATGATGATTTCCATTCCTTTGGGTATATACACAGTAATGGGATTTCTGGGTTGTACGGCAGTTCTGTCTGTAGTTGTTTGACAAACCTCCATACTGTTTTCCATAATGGTTGAACTAATTTACAGTCCCACCAACAGTGTGTAGAAGGGTTCCCCTTTCTTAGCATCAGCATTTGCTATTCTCTTTCTTTTTTTATAATAGCCAGTCTAAGTGGGGTGAGATGATATGTCAAAGTGGTTTGGATTTGCATTTCCCTAATGTTGAGTGATGTTGAGCATTTTTTCATGTGTCTGTTGGCCACTTGTATGACTTCCTTTGCCCATTTTTTAACTGGGCTGCTTGTTTTCTCACTGTTGAGGTGTTTCAGTTCCTTGTATATTCTGGATACTAATCCCTTGTTGGGTTAATAGTTTGCAAATATTTTCTTCCATTCTGTAGGTTGTCTTTTAATTTTGTTGTTTCCTTTGCTGTGCAGACAGTTTTTAGTTTGATATAATCTCATTTGTTTGTTGTTTCTTTTGCTGGCTGTTCTTTTGGGGTAATATTCATAAAGTCTTTGCCCAGTCCTATAATCCTGAAGTGCTTCCCCTAGGTTTTCCTCTAGGAGTTTTATAGTTTCAGGTCTTATATTTAAGTCCTTAATCCACTTTGAGTTGATTTTGATATGTGATGAGAGGTATGTGTCTAGTTTCATTCCTCTACATGTGGATATCTAATTTTCCCAGCACTTTTTACTGAAGAGGCTGTTCTTTCCCCAACGTTTGTTCTTGGTGCTTTTGTTGAAGATCAATTGGCTCCAAGTGTATGGGTTGATTTCCAGGTTCTCTATTCTATTCCATTGGTCCGAGTGTCTGTTTTTATGTCAGTACAATGCAGTTATGGTTACTGTAGCTTTGTAGTATAATTTGATATCAGAATGTGTAATGCCTCCAGCTTTATTTATTTTTTACTCAGTATTGCTATATTATTTGGGGTCTTTTATTGTTCCATATGAATGTTAGGATTGTTTTTTCCTGTTTCTGTGAAGAATGTCATTGATATTTTGATGGGAATCACATTTAATCACATTTAATCTGAGTAGTATGGAGATTTTCACAAAGTTATTTCTTCCAATCTATGAAAGTGGAATGTCTTTGCATCTTTTCGTGTCCTCTTTAATTTCTTTCAGCAGTGATTTGTAGTTCTCATTATAGAGATCTTTCATGTCCTTGGTTAAACTGATTCCTAGGTATTTTATTTTTTGGTAGTTATTGTAAATGGGTTTGATTTCTTGACTTTTTCTGCTAGGTCTTTGTTGGAGTATAAAAACATTACTGATTATTGTTTATTGATTTTGTATCCTAGAATATTACTGAATTTGTTTATCATCTCTAAGAGTTTTTTGGTAGAGTCTTTAGAGTTTTCTGTATGTAAGATCATGTCATCTGCAAACAGGAACAATTTATCTTTGTCTTTTCCAGTTTGGATGCCCTTTCTTTCTTTCTCTTGCCTGATTGCTTTGGCAACTTTTCCCAATACTACATTAAATAGTGGTGGTGAGAGTGGGCATCCTTGTCTTGTTCCTATTCTTAAAGAAAACTTTCAGCTTTTCCCCATCCAGGATGATATTGGTGGCGATTTTTCATATATGGCCTTTATTATGTTGAGATACTTTCCTTCTATGTGTAATTTGTTGCGAGTCTTTATCATGAAGGGGTGTTGAATTTTGTTAAATGTTTTTTTCTGTGTCTATTGACATGATTATGAGGTTTTTGTCCTTGATTTTGTTGATGTGATATATCATACTTATTGATTTGTGTATGTTGAGCCATCCTTGCATCCCTGGGATGAATCCCACTTGAACACAATGTATAATCTGTTTAATGTGCTGCTGTATTCTACTTGCTAATATTTTGTCAAGGATTTTTGTGTCTCTGTTCATAAAGTATATTGATCTGTAGTTTTCCTTTTTTGTTGTATCTTTGTCTGATTTGGGTATCAGGGTGATGCTTTCTAAATAGAAAGTTTGGAAGAATGGCCTCCATGATATCAATTCCTCCAAAGGTTTGATAGAATTCAGCAGTGAAACCAATCAGTACTGGACTTTTCTTTGTTGGATGACTTGTGATTACTCCTTCAATCTTGTTACTCATTGTTGATCTGCTCAGGTTTTCTATTTATTTCTGGTTCAGTCTTGGTAGTTTGTATGTGTCCAGAAATTTATTGATTTCCTCTACATTTTAAATTTCTTGGCATATAGTTGTTCATAATAGTCTCTATTGATTCTTTGCATTTCTGTGGTATTGGTTGTGATATCTCCTTTCTCATGTCTGATTTTGTTATTTGAGCCTTCTCCTTTTTTTAGTTTGTCTGGCTAATCGTTTGTATATTTTCTTTATCTTCTCAAAAAAACAACTTTTTGTTTAGTTCATCTTTAGTATTGTATTTTTGGTCTCTATTTCATTGAGCTCTGCTCTGATCTTAATTATTTCTTTCTGTCTACTAATTTTGGGATTGAATTGTTCCTATTTTTATGGCTCTTTGATGTTGAACCTTAGGTTGTTTATTTGAAGTCTTTCTATTCTTTTGATATAAGCATTTATTGCAATAGACTTCCTTCTTAGTACTGCTTTTGCAGTGTTCCATGGGTTTGGTATGATGTGTCTTTATTATCATTATTTTCAAGAATTTTTTTTGATTTCCTGTTTAATTTCTTATAGGTTGTTTAGTAGCATGTTGTTTAATTTCTATGTGTTTGCATGACTTACAAAGTTTTGCTTATTGTGAATTTGTAGTTTTAATCTATTTTGGTCTGGTAAGACTTAAAATTATTTCAATTATAAAAAATTTATTGATACTTGATTTGTCACCTAACATGTACTCTATCTTGGACAGCATTCCATGTGGTGATGAGAATGTATATTCTGTAGTTGTTGGATGAAGTGTTGTGTAGATATCTCCAAGTCCAATCAGCCCAAAGTATAGTTTAAATCCTGTGTATTTCTGTTGACTTTTTGCCTAGTTGATCTGTCTGAAGTAGATATGGGATGTTGAAGTCCGCAACTATTACTTTATGGGCTCTATCTCTGTATTTAGGTCTAATAGTGTTTGCTTTGTATTTTTGAGTGCTCTGATGTTATGAGCATATATTTTTATGATTGTTATTTCTTCCTGATGGATAGATCTCTTTATCCTTACATAATGACCTTCTTTGTCTCTTTTTATAATTATTGGTTTAAAGTCTATTCATCTGATATAAGAAAAGCTACTTGCTCATTTTTGGTTTCCATTTGTGTGCTGTATATATTTTTCCATCCCTTCACTATTATTCTGTGTGAGTATTTACAGGTTAGGTGGGTTCGCTATAGGCAGCATGTAGTTAGGTCAAGCTTTTTAATCCATTCATGCAGTCTATGTCTTTTCAGTGGGGAATTCAATTTATTTACATTTAGGGTTGTTATTGAAAGGTATTTTCTTACTCCTGGCCTTTAATTGCTTTTAGAATGGTTGTTTTAAATATCTTTTGTTCATTTCTGTCCCTTTTATTGTTTGTCTTTGGTGTTTGTTGGTTTATTTAGGTGGTATGGTATAGTTTCTTTCCCTTTCTCTTTTGCATATCTGCTCTACCTGTGGAGTTGTTCTTTCTGGTGTATTAATGGTGGTGATTATTGTTTTCTGGGTTACAGGTACAGGACTTCCTCAGTGATTTCTTGTAGAGCTGTTCATGTGGTAGTGAACCCCTGAAACTTTTGTTTGTCTGGAAAATACACAACTTTCTCTTCACTTCTAAAGGATAGCTTTGCTGGGTATAGTCTTCTTGGCTGGCAGTTTTCTTCTTCCAGCCTGTACGGTTTCTGCTGAGAAGTCTGTTGTTAGTCTGATGGGGACTCCCTTATAGGTGACTTGACACTTTAGTCTTGCTGTTTTTAGGATTCTGTCTTTGACTTTTGACAACTTGATTACACTGTGTCTTGGAGAAGACTTTTCTGGATTGAATCTATATCAGGATTTTTGAGCCTGTTAGATATGGAAGTCCATATCTCTACTAATACCTGGGATGTTTTCCACTATTATTTTATGGGATTTGTTTTCAATGCCTTTTCCTTTCTTCTCACCCTCTGAATCACCCATGATTTGGATGTTTGTGTGCTTAAGGTGATCTGCTGGCTCTCTTAGATTGTCTTTATTTTTTAAATTCTTTTTGCCTTTTTTTTTTTTTTTGATTACTTGGGTTATTTCAGAAAGATTATATTGAAGATCAGAAATTCTTTCTTCCACTTGCTCTAGCCTGCTGCTTATACTCTCTCCTGTAGTTTTTATTTTGTTGAATGAGTCTTTCAGTTCCAGAAGTTCTGCTACATTCTTTTTTACAATATTTATCTCTTTGTAAATTTCCTCCTTCATATCCTGCATTGTTTTCCTCATTTAATTGTGTCCCCTATCTGAGTCTTCTTGTATCACACTGAGTTTCTTTAAGATTGTTGCTAAAAATTCCTTTTCAGACATTTTAAGGTTTTTCTGTTGTTTGGGATTTATAGTATTTGAGAATTACAGTATTCTTTTGGTGGCGTCATTTTTTTTTTTTTGTATTTCTTGTATCCCTACATTTATGTCTGGTCATCTGGTGGAGTGGTTGCTTCTTCTAGTACTCTGGGGTAGCTTTTAAGGAGAGGGACTCCCTTCCATAGATTTGTTTTATATTGCCATTGAGTGCGGTGTTTAATTTTGGTTCTGGGTAGATTCAGTATTCTCAGTAGTTCTGGATAGACTCTGTTATTCTGAGTAGACTCAGTAGTTCTGGGTAGGCTCAGTAGTTTCAGGGGGTACTGGCTACTGTGTCTGTGGCTTTGGCTGTGTAGCTGGCTGGACTGCCAAGCCCACGTACACTGGTGGGGATGTGTGGGCTGCTGGGTGGGTGGCAGTGCACGGGCAGCTGGGTGATTGGGGCTGCATGGGTGGCTGGACATTTGGGGCCACACAGGTGGTGGTGGTGGCTGGGGCTGCACAGGCAGGCGGGGCTGTTTGGGCAGATGAGAAGTTTGGTTGCATGAGTAGCCAGGGCCATGCAGGCAGTGTGGGCCATGCTGTGGTGCGCACTGCACAGTACAAACTTCTGTGAGAGGAGAAACCACAGCTCTTGGACTAGACAATGGAACAGGCAACCACGGTGGTGGTGGGGTTTGGCTGGGGCAGGAGAATAAGGAGGGTTACTGCTGGAAAGTGCTTGTGGCCAAGCTGATTCTTTTTTACCAAAAAGGAGAATTCCTCCTGTGCTGTTACTGGTGTTGGAGACATGGCAGTGGCTGAAGCTATATACTTCTTTCTCTCCTTTCTACACCACCCTGCTTGGTTTTCTTGTTTCACAGGATCCTCACCAGGCTTCTGCTGCCCTCCCACACTCTCCCACCTATGCTGTTCCCTGTGAATAGCTGTCCATTCCTTGCTCTGGTTCCCTTCTGTGGGAGGATCACAGATTGGGCACCTCTAGTCTACCATCTTGCCCCACCTCCTCCCAGCTGAAGTCTTGAATGCCAGCCCTCTTTGCATAGCTTTCCATGTTCTCCTTTGTAAGTAACATGCTGGCTACTTGTCTTCATTTTATCTCAGACCATAGGAGGGAAAGAGTACTGCACACGCTTTCTATGAAATTGGCCAGGATATGTAGTTGTCCAGTGCTCTGTGGTTCTAACCACTCTGCTAGCCCTTGGGTCAGCCAGCTCTTTATTACTCTGAACTTCAGTATTCCCTGACCTTCTTGAACTGGCACCAGAGGGCATTCTATAATCAGAAATGAAAAGGTGGAAAGGTCATGACCAGAAGGTTCAACATTTATTCAGAATCAAGCTCAGTTCACCTGAAATCTTCTCTTTTCCTATTGTAACTCTTTGCTGGAGAAAGGAACTTTCTTTCTCCAAAGACAGTTGCTCCCCAGCCCCATGGAAGAGAAAGTGAAGTCCTAACATTGTGGTGCTGAAAGTACAGTTGACTGTATTGCCAGTGTGTAGAATGATGGCAAAAATAATAATTAATAAGTGATGTGATATTATTGACTCATTGAGAACATCTTTGTACTGGACTGGATCAATGAAGAACATGGGTCTTATACAGACAGTTCTTAGAAACCCAGGTACACTTAGTAATAAAATGAGATTAAAATTTGAAAAGGCCCCCTGAGTTTTTTTTTTTTATTTAAAGGAAAGTAGCTTAAATTGAAAGGGAAATGAAGGCTCAGTTGGCAAGGAGGCTCAGACCCGTGCCAGATGGCAAGCCCAATACATTTAAGGAGCCCCTCCATCTCATCTATAAAGGGCTCGAATGCATGATTAATATTATTTTTCCTGCAGTTGTACAACAGCACTACCCCAAATTTTGAATATTGAATTCATCCTTCTTCTAAGCAGAAAAACCTATTTATTTGTAATTAAGTCTTTGAACTGGTTACCCTTGGAAAGGGAAAACCAGAAGTCTGCCTAATGTAATGCCATGTGTTAGACCTAAATAATTGAGAGATAACTGGTTTGCAGGGCAAGTCTGTTTTATATAAAAGGTACTCAAAAGTGTCTGGATGGGTTTAAAGTTACCCTCCTTTGCTTTCTTCTAAATGAGTGGGTTTCACCTGGATGAAACAAACAATAAAAGCACTAAACATCATTAATTAGTCCTGAACTTTTGTACCCATTCCTCCATTTGGTTTCTGGTTATATTGGCCCACAATTTTAGTTGTGGTGTTTCAGCTAAACAACAGCTGGGAGTTGACAGCAACCCAGCTGCAGCCTGCTAGAGTGAACACTTGGGCTCTTAAATATATAAAAATGATAAAATGACTAGACATATGAGTTTCTAATTGCAGTCAGGATTCTGCAGCTGGGAAGTCACCCGAAGATATATGTTCTGTGTTGTAATCCAGCAGTCAAGCAATCCACACCAGTTGGAAAGCATTTCCCTGTCTTTCCATCCCCAAGCTTGCTGCCAAAATGTGAAGTCCAGTTTCAGCTCCCAAGCTATGTTCACTTCTCATTAGGAGCTGACCCAGCTTCGGTTTTGTAAATCCAGCCATGGACTGAGCCAGGGAAATAGGTCAGTTCAAGACTGAGGGATCACAATGATAAGATAATATGGAGAAATAAGACTCAGACACAGACCTAAGATAAGATCTACAGGGTCACAAAGGTACCTCCCCAACCCAGCACCATCTGCAGCGCCATACACGTGATTTGTACCAGAGCCTCTTGTTTCTTTGCTTTGGATTTCTGACATGTCCCCTTCCTTTCCTCCTCCCTTCTTCTCCTTCCCTCTTTTCCTCTCCTCCCTACATCCATGCCCTCCTTTCTTCAAACAACTGCACAACTCATCATCCCTCTCTGCCAGGCCTATTCCAGTGATGGGGGAACATTCATCTTACTTGAACTTCTCTCTCAAGCATTGAGAGGGCTTTACTCTTCCTTTGTAGCAGAAATTTCCCTTATATCAAATATTCATCTTTCTGATGAGAAAGGCCAAAAAAGGAAAATACATTTGGGATAGTCTAAAATTTTACCTGGCTACAGTGTTGGGCCCATGGCGCTAGGCTGCCCTTACTGTTTTGTAGTAGACTAGAATCTTTTTAAGAACGGGACTTCTATTTGTCTGTATCTCCAGGTCTTGCACAGTGCCTATTCTCTGATATACACTTAAAAAAATGCTTGGACAATGAACAGTGTGAGTGAATGAACTCCAGTCAAATCTGGTTGAATCTGTTTGTGCTAATAATAATGCCCTATATTTGTAAGCTTTCTCAGAGTGTTTCCACATATATCATCTTACTTGTCATTTTTTTGCTATTAGAGACTTGTCATTTTTTTCCTGCACTTTCATGAACGAGCTAGAAGCAGTAAAAATAAGCAAGTAATTTGAAGCTGACAATTTAACCAGAAGGAGCAATGGTACAGACACTGGGATATATTACCTCCTATCTGGCCTGTTGGGGTCTAGATCAGGGGTCATCAAACCATGATCTGTAAGCCAAATATGGACTGTGGTCTATTTTGGGAACACAGCCCTGTTCATTCACTATGTATCATCTATGGCTGCTTTCTCTCTACAACAGCAGAGTTGAGTACTTGTGAGAGATGATCAGGCTTGCAAAGCCTAAGATATTTACTATTTGGCTCTTTAAAGAAAAAGTTTGCTGACTTCTGATCTAGATTATTAAGACATATTCATTCAGCAGAAAGCATGTGCCAATTTTAAGGATGTCAAGGAAACTAGAGAAATTCTATCTGCCTTTGGAAACCCTCTTGATAGTTTGGTCGTATTTTCTTTTCTTTTTAAAAATTATTTATGTGTATTGTAACATAGTTGATTGTACATATCTATGGGGTACAGAATTGAATATCAATACCTGTGTGCAATATATGATGTTCAAATCAGGATAATTAACATATTCAACATTATACAGTGTAATTGTTCTTTGTGGCCATTTACCAATTTCTCCCTTACCCCTCAACCCCCTTTCCCACCTCTGGTAACCTCAGTTCTGTTCTCTCCTTTTGAAAGTTGAAAGGAGTTGGGTGGTATTTTCTGATCAGTGATCTAAGTAATATATTTAAAAAGAAAGATCACAGACTAAAAGTAGAAAAGCAAATAAAGAACAACATGGAATCATTCTCTTCAATGGATGACTGGGTAACGGCATCCTGGAGTACCCAGGGTTTTACACTCAAATTGCCTCAGAATTTCTCGAACAGCTCAGTGTAAGGCACTCCTGAGGACCCATTGCCCCCCCAAGGCAGCTATGACATCCCACTGAGCTGTCCCAGCCTCCTTCCTTATCTCACTGTCTGTCTTCTTTACACTTGAGAAGTTACTCCAGATGCAGCTGGAGTGTGGGTATCCCCCTTGCTCTTTCATCATCTGGGGAGTGGGTGCAGGCTGTCTTCACTTTGAGAACTTAATTTTTTCCCCAATGAATCAGTGAGTAGAAGGAACATATGGGACTTCTTGCACCTGTAGGCATTTCAGCAATTTCCTCTGATGAATCCATTTGCAGCCCCTCTGCTCAGTTACAACAGGTTCCTCTTTGTTTTGCATCCACTGGAAGACTTGCCATTCACAGAGCCAGAGTCATGAGGTATCTGGTTAGCTGGGGAAATTTTTGCTTTTGGATATATGTTTTTTTTTTTTAAAACTTTGATAAGTTGGGGTGAATTTTTCTACAAGGAGATACTTTTTATTTGTCTGCATGACACCACTAATATTCTAGAACAAGTCTAACATGAGGATTTGCAGTTTCCATTTTTATTTTGGCAGCTGGTATTTAGCCTTACTGTTTTTATCACTGAGTTATAGATAAGGAAACTGATTGCAAACTGGTTAAGTGACTTCATGATTAAAATGAAATCATGCAAATACAGAGATATTGAAATACCCTGCTGCTCAGAGGCACCTGCAATATTAAAACAACACAGACTTTGGAATAAGAGGACTTGAATTCCAACCACAGCTCCACCACTCATGGGCTCCAGGTCTGTGACTGATGTGCTCTGTAACTCCTCTGAACCTCAGTCTCTTCCTCTATGAAGTCTGGATGATGACAGTATCACCACCCTCACTGAATTCACTTCTGTTCTATTCAGTCTGATAGAATTGTATTCAGCATTACTCTTTCTAGGCTCTTTGCCTAGCACTATGGTTATATGAGTACAAAAATATAACCCTTAAGAAGTTACAGTATGCTAGAAAATTACACATGCACAAGAATGATTTCAATGTAATTTGGCATGGATCATATGTGCTATGATCTGGGATCATACATACTACATACATCATACATACATACTACAGGGATACCAAGAGGAATATTTTGCTCAGCCTGCGTTAGGAAAACTTCCTCTAAGGCATGATACCTGAGTTGTATTTTGGATTAGTGTCATCAAAGTAAAGTCAAGAGAAGGATTAATTAGATGGTGACCATAGCAGGAGGGAAAGCAAGGGGGCATGAAACAGCATGATGGATGTGTAAAATTCCAAAAGTTTTGGAAGTATTTGTCCACAGAGGCAAAGGAAGGCAGGCAGGATATGTGGCTGGAGGTGAATGTAGGGACCAGGTCACAAAGGGCCTTGTAAGCCTTGCTAAGGGGTCCTGACTTTATCTAGATAGCTCCAGGGCTCCATTAAAGCTTTCAGGCAGGGGTGTACACAGCAATCACAGTGCATTTGTTAGCAAACACATAGGCTATTGTGTAGGGCACTAGTCTAAGAGAGGCACATTTTAAAGCTAAGAGATAACTCTTTCAGCCTCCCAGGAAAGAGAGAGACCAGATCTGTGGCAGAAGAGAGAGAGAAGGTGTGTGGATTCTAGAAACTGTAAATAAATCATCAGGGGAAGAAGGGTTGGATATGGTAGGTAAAGAATAGGCATATGTTTATACTGATCATTAAACAAGGTAATATGAATAAGATCACTTTGCATGAGACAAAGTTAATATGTGTAGTTATCATTCCAAATATATTGAATGAAGATGTTCAGTTTTAGGCCTTAGGCTAAATTCTAGATGGGGGGTGAGGCATGGCATGTGGAAGGAAAGAAAACTGAAGAGAAATAATATTTATTAAAAAAAATGATCTCACTCTAGGCACTGGCCAAATACTACACATTCTTGATTTCTCTTGTTTCTCAAAATAGCCATTTGAGGTTGATTTTACCTCCCTTTTTGGAGACTTGGAGATGATATGTTCCCTGCTCTCACAATGCTCATAGACTAATGGAAGAAATTTGTGTAAATGGAATTATAACTCTCTGTGAAAGAGGCTATGATGAAGGTTAAAACAGAGTGATGCAATTATACAGAAGAAAAGTGCTGAGCTGTATTTGGGGAAACTTCATAGAGAAGGTAGCACCTGTAAGGTGATTAGGAATTGTCTGCAAGCTGGAAGGGGACAGCCAAAGGCACCACATGTACAAAATGTGAAGGAGTATGTGCTGAGAATTGCAAATGGTTCAGTACACCTAGTGAAACGTGAAGAGGGGTAGCGGCAGATGAAGCCATAGGACATGCTAAGACTGGGTCTTAGGATACGAGAAATAGGGAGCCATCACGTTTTAAGCAACTACGTATTTAGGAAATATCATTTTGATGACACTGTAAAGAGAATGAAAAAGATTGGGAAAGGTAATTTCTAAGTCAGAGATAGTAAAAGGTTTGACTAGTATGGTAGAGGTGGAGATGAAGTGGGATTCACATTTAGGAGATAGAAGAGAGACAACATGGTGATCAGGGGTTATAGGAAGAAAGGGATATAACTGGAACTCAGTTTCCTGTTTGGGGCCTGGGTTGATAATAGTCTCAAACAAAGAAGGCAACTCTAAGAAGAGGGGTATTTTGAGGGGAAAGAGCTTGAGGGAAGGAAATGGAGAGACATTTAGAAGACACATCAAAGAAGATAAAATGGTAGAAGGTGAATGGTGAAGGACAGAATTAGAGGATGCCTTGAGAATGCCAAAGGATGACAGCATTATTTACAGAGCAGGATAACTTTTTGTTAGGTGTGGTCTTCTGGCTCTTTGAGAGCCATAAAGATGTCTTGATCTCACATTTGTCACTTGTGAGAGTCAAGTCTTCTCCAATACTTCCAAGATTATTTGAGGCTTAAGTTCTCATAATCTCCTGAGTCTACACGCTTTTGTAATGCTGCAGGTTTTTGCACAATATTTAGCTGTTCCCTTCACTTGTTCTTGCAAAGTACACACAGACACAGAGAAAAAATTCTGAACATCGTAGACTCCAATAGAGAGCTTGTGGTCACCTTGGGTACCAGAAAGTTCCAGTGCATGGTCTGGACTGAGAAGCTCAGTTTGTCCTAGAGGGCTGTTAGTGAGGATGAGACCATACTGCTAATATGCAGACTAGGTAGTTCACATGGTTAGAAATCCCAGTTCTATTCTAAACCCCACAGGCTGCACCTTCATCCTGCCAGCTGTCTCAAAGTTTTATGCCATTGACATGGAGTTAAACAGGTGTGACCCTGAAAAATCTATGACCACCATGGGAATGTCAGCATGTTTCTGTATCAACACATTTATTTGTCATGAAAATTCTTCCTCAGCTAGTACTAAAGTTTTAACTCGATTCTTATGGCTGGGATAATAGGGTCAGTACCCTTTTACTTGTAATAAAAACCCATGAAAACTTGCTTGTGTCAAAAAGAGAATCAATGCTTATGCATCAGAAAAATACAAGGGGACATCGGACTTTCTCTCCTGTCCCCGTCCTTCTCTTTCCACTCCTCCTAGTTCTCTTTCCTAAATATGCTTCCCAAATGGTAGAAAAGATGATCATCAGAAGCTTCAGTTATACATAGACTTTTAGTGCTCATGGTTTCAGGAGAGGGTCCCTTGTCCTAGACGATTTCAGGGGAGGGCTTTGATTGGCACAGCTTGAGCATATCCATGAACCAATCATTGTGTGTCAGGAAATGTGGCACTTTGACTGGCTAGACCTAGGTCATGCGTTCAGCACAGGAGCTGAAAGTGGGGCGAACCTTTCCTGAAGCATTGGGATCAAGCATGAAGATTAGTAATTCGTCCAACATATACCTCATGCTTATGCTTGATATCCTGCTAAGCATACAGTCCTGGTAGATGTGAGGTCCAGGCTTCATTCCCTGCTCAGCATCTGTAAACTCTGCTCTTAGGAACTGTACCCTGATCCCGTTCCCCCAAGTTGTTGGATGGGATCCAGTAATGAGACAACAAATGCTGCAGTGCCATTGCTACCTGAGGATGGACATCAACACTGCATGGCTGCTGCTATGGTATCCCATTTTTCTCCCTCCCTATGCTCGCACACAGTTCCTATGTCTGTAATTTGATTAAGGGATTTTGTTGTGCTACTACTCTATGGGACCCCAATTACTGCATGCCTTAGTGCTCAGTTAACCTAATCTTGATGCAGTCTCTCTTCTAGTTATTTATTACCACTTACCCATTGGTGCCATGACTTGGGAACACCAGCAATTCATTTACTTTTGTTTAGTCATAAACTCTGACTCAGCATTTTTCAGTTAATACTTTTATTTAGAACTATCCTTGCTTTAAGAAAAAATATGTTTTGTCTTTTATTCTAGAGCACTGATACTTAAAAAACTTCTCAATAATTATTATTTCACAGAGATATATCAGGAATCATTTTTACTCATGAGTTTATTTTATTTATTTACAAAATAATTCAAACACACAGTAATGCACAGAAAGAACACACTTAAAACTAATGCTAATATTTAACAAATTTTAATAGTTTTACATATTTGCTTCAGAGTTTTATTTTTAAACAAATAATATATTGTAGATAAGGATTAGAGCCTCCTTTGAATCCATTCACAATTCAATTTTTATCCTTTTCTCTCCAAAATTGCAACTATCTTAAGTTGGCATCGATTATCTATTTATCCATCTATCTGTCTGTCTATCTAATCTTTGCTTCTGCTTTTGGATTTTCTCTTTGCTATTTTTAATCAGTTTTTTTATATTGCATATGTGGCTAATTAAAAATTTTTTTAATAGAAAGGCTTTATTTAGTTTCCCCTTTAATTAAAAGCAAACACACACACACACACACACACACACACACACACACACACACAAGCACATACACACACACCCCACCCCAAGAAAATTTCTGAAATTAAAAACAAAACAAAACTCTAATGTCATTTTTTTTCAGCTTTATCTATCAGCTTTTGTGAGAGGTTTGTTTAGAAAAAACCTCCCACTGTGACTGTGGTTTTGTCAATTTCTCCTTGTGATTATTCTTGCTTTTGTATTTGGAAGTGATGTTGTTAGGGGTATACACATTCACAGTTGTGAGAGCTTCTTAGTGCATTGTTCCCTTAAAGATTATAATAGTGTCCCCCTTTATCCTGATTAATGATTTTGCCATGAATAATTGTTTACTAGTATTGTTTAGATATTGCCTAATTTATTAGTATTTCCTATTGATCTTGTTTTAGATTTGCTGATTATTTCTGTTTTTTTCTTCATTTCAATATTTTTTATTCTTTTTTGTGTGTATACCTCTCATTCTTATTTCTTTGAATTTACTCCAATCTTCCCCCTAGAACCTTGATTTGAACAAAACTCATTTTATTTTGTCTACCTTGTTTTTTAAAAAATAACTTTATTATCAAAATTTGATAAGCATTATTTTCTTATATTGATACACTTTATAATTTCTATCATTTCTTTAACCCCAAAATTGATAAATTCTGTTTTTAGATGTCAGAAAGTGGTGGTAGAGGAGGTTATTATCGTTGGAATAACTGTTCTTATAAACTTAGAGGTGATGCTTGATTTCTAATTCAATTCTACTGTGAGCAGAGAACCTGGCCTCTATGGGAGTAATTCTTTCATATGTACTGAGTGTTCTGTCTGACATAGTACCTGACAAATTTTTATGAATATTAAATATACAATATAAAGGTATTTTCTCTGTTGAGGACAGAATTCTTTAAGATCAAGCTTTTTGATTGTGCTATTTAAATTTTTATCCTACTTTTTCTCTTTCTCTCCCTCTTTTTTTTCCTATTTGATCTATCAGTTTCTGAATGAAGTTCATTAAAAATATTCCTGTATTTTTCTCCTTGGAACTATTCTATTCTGTTCAATGTTTCACCCCAAATTCTATTTTCTCCCAAATACTAGTATTGCTATATCAGATAAAAATATACCTAGTGGATCTTTTATTCTAAATTTTTATTTTCAACCTTTCTCTGATAATTTAAGTATGAATCCTTCAAAGATCATATAGCTGATTTTTTAAAGAAAATCCAAAATATAGTAGTGTCTTTAATTAGATTAACTTTATAGTTACTGTGAGCACTAGTCTATTTGGATTAATTTCTTCCATCTTGTTGTGTGCTATTTACTTAACATCACTTTTTCTTTACTTCCTTTTATTAATCCCTCCTTTCCTACTGCCCTTGAATTGTAAATTTAAAAACAATTTTTGGTTTTCTCCCTTCATCAGTTTGGAAGCTACTAATTATATCTTTATTATTTTTGTGATGTTCCTTTAATTAAAAATTAATGAAGTACAATATACATACAGAAAATTGTACATGACAGAAATGAATTATCACAAAATAAACATTCATGCAACTGTCGCATGAGAAATAAAACATTTCCAGTATTTCAGAAGTATGAAGCATTAATGCATTTTTAATTTCCCTCCTCAGCATAATTGAGCATAATTAACAAATAAAAATCAAATATGTAACATACGAAAGTGTTATGACATAAAACATGATGTTGTGATATATGTATACATTTTGAAATGATTACCATAATCTACAATAATCTTTAATTTTAATTTTGTTTCTTACATTAGCTGAAGTTATGCAATATCTCTATCCTTTCAAAACTAGATGAGGATATTAGCAAAACAAACTTAACCAGCTATCAAACACTCTTTTCCATCTTCTTTGATATTTAAAATTTTAATATCACTTATTTCAAGAAAAGAAAGTCAGCTATTTTATATTCAGTTATTACATAAATTTACCAATTGTGTCTCACTTCCTCTCTCTGTGCTTTTTTTGCTTCTTCTTAAAGTACGTCCTTGAGTAGTTCTTTTATTAGTAATTTGTGAGAAGTAAACTCTAAACTTCATTTTATGTCTGGAAATGTTTATTTCATCCTTCATTTGAATGACACTTTATCAAGATGCAAAATTCTAGTTTAACAATTGTTTTCCTTCAGTGCTTTGAAATTTTTTGCAACTCCCTTCATTTATTTATTGTTACTAGTATTAAAATCTGCTCAAAATATAATTGCTGTTTCTTTGAAGGAAATATGTCTTTTCAATTTAACAATATTCAAAAACTTTCTCTTATTTTTACTGTAATGTGCCCTCCTCTTTTCAGTACGGAACCTCACCCTTCCCCTGGGTGTTCTCGATGCCCCCATGTTTGGAACTTGTATGGTTCAATCATTCAAGAATAAATCTCCGGTGTTCTGACCTGGTGGGAGAGGGGACATTGCTTAGTCTTAAAACCTGGAGGATGGGATCTTAGGGTCTTATTTTTCCTTGTGCAGATTTTCAACCAATCCTTCCGTGTTTGGAAACTTCATGTCTCACATTCAAAGATACCTGGTGCACCCAATTCCTGATCTTTTACTCATGTAAATTGTCTTGCTTCCTTTTGGCTCATAAGTTTGAGGGGTATCTGAACTGCTAAATCACATACCACTAGACCATCTGCTTTTAATCTCTCAATATTTAGGTATTTCTTGTCTGCTGTCATCTCCTCTCCTATTTTCTTTGTGCTTGAAGATTTGTAAATATTATTAAGTCCTTTACAGTAATTTTGGAAGGGTATTCCCAGAGGTATAATGAATGAGTACATATATTCAATCTTCTGTGCTTAAAAATCCTTTCCATTAAGATTTTACAGACAGTGGAAATTCTATTAACAGAAGATAGAGTCCTTCATTTCATAATTAGAAATATCCCAGGGAGACATAACACATTAACTTATAATTATAAATGGCTGTTATGCTTTCCTCTTTGTAATTGACCCCCAATTCAGAATTAATTGCTTCCATACCCCTGTTTTACCTCCTTCACATAATTATGGTTTTTGCTTGGCAGGTCTCAATAACTAGACTGTGAAATAGTTGGCATTATGTCTTAGTCACTTTTGCGTTTGAGTATATTTAGTACCTGTCACGGTGTCTGTACGAAGAGGGTACTCCATAAATGCTTCATCAATAAAACTGAATAACTTAAAATCTGAATTAACACAAAAAATTTCAGCAATGACAATAGTATTTCTCACCCATTGGCGAGAAATTCGAGCCAGATGTTCACTATGTTACCAGACTTTTCTCTCAAATTTGTCACATGATTTTATTGATTATTGTGTTTAGAAACCAGCATCATGAGAAGATTAAAATGTCAAGAAATGACAAAATAACAATTTGACTTTGCATCATTAATTTATTAAGTGTTTCCTTAACAATAAATAAATAAAATAAAAAATATATAGTTTTAATCTTCATACATTCTTGCAATTTTGGAGAATTGCAATTTATATTTTATTTTGTTATTTATTTATTCTTTCAAAGAGTGAAAGATAATGGTGGGGATAATCAACACCAATTTGAAAAAAAATAGAAGAATATTCCTTTATTCAAAGCTGTTTTATGTAAAACTGTGAGAAGCAAAGGCAGAAACTTGGGAAGGGCTTCTTAAGGGGATAAAAAATCGTGGATCACATGTCAGTTGCCAAAGTACACACCTGAGCTTTTCTTTTCCACTTTACTCTATCCCTAAGGAAGCACACTCCTGTTTTTTTAAAGAGAAATAGGAAAGGGCTTGGGCCAACACATCTCCATCTTCAGAAATGGCCTGTGTTCTAAACCTCCTGCCCTTATAAAGAGAAAGAGCCATAATTCTTCACCCAAGTCTGCATTCACATCAAAAAATGGCTACGGCTTTGAGCTTATCTTCTCTATTATTTTAAATGGAAGGGATAAAGGGATCTCTTTTTATACATAGAAAACTAAGTTCTTATTTAGGAGAAATGGTTGTACAAAATTATAGGTATCCTAGAAATTCTATTCCTACACAGATACTTGACAACCAACTGTTATCAGCAAAGGGAATAAAGATAATTTTTGCTTAGAGTAGAAAGATTTGCTATTGTTAATTCTGAGAATCATCTAGTCTCTCTCCAAAGAAGCAGGAGGCCTGGGGATTTTGGCTGGGCTGGGGTTCCAGGAGAGAAGAATGGTATGAGTTTGAGCAGGATTAGGGGTCTGTGGTTATACAATGTAGAACAAAGTGAAATGGAACAAGGAAAGCTGAGCTTAGAGAAAGGAATATATTAAAAGTTGAGGAAGAGGTCCCAGAGCAGGAATCAGATCTTCGAAAAGGATTATGAAAAGGAGCTCTTTAAGAGTGCTGATTAAGACAAAAAAAAAAAAAAACCAAAAACAAACAAACAAAAAAACATTATTGTGCATTGAATGAAAGTTATTTATTGTGGAATGTCAAACATAGAATGTGATCTACTCAACTAGTCCCGTAGAATGAGATTTTAAGCGTGGCTTTAGCTAGTAGGAGGTATGCACTTTAAATGCATTAAAGGAATCTAAAGTTGTAAATAAATCATTCTGCCATCTTAAACTGCCAGCAAAGTGTTCAATGAAAGTAGAGACCTGATTAGCAGTCGGCAGACCAGACGCAAGTTTCACGTGAGCAGCAGAAACATTCTATTGCTATGTAAATGGAGGCGAGCAGGAGACTCTTTCTCCCCCTTCAGAGAGATCAAGTTAATTAACATCATACCATAGCATCAGGTATGTCACCTGCAAATACCTAGCAGTTTTTTAGGTGTGATTCCCTTGGTTATTGAAAGAGCTTGTCATTCACCAATCTGAGCTATTTTTATGTTAGCTGTGAAAAAGCTGAAGAATTGCTGGGTTGTGGCCATGCTGACTTGCAGACAAAAGAACAACTGGAGAAATTGGTGCTATTTCCTTCTATTAAAAAATAGATGGAAAAATGTCCATCACATAGGTGGGACTTCAGAGCTTTATGAGGCCACCGGATAGAGTGAGCCCTGGCAATTCCTTTTATGATGCATTGGTTTGTGGAGGGAGTTTTATCTTTGTCTTATGGCTTTCTGATGATCATTAGGTTTCAGAAAACTTACTAAGAAATTTTGGTTGACTTCCGAAAATGACAGTTGGAGATTCACACAAAAGGCAGGAAGGTTAAGAACAGGTTATTTCAAGTTTCGGTATTATAAGTAGGTAGACATAAGCTGAAAGGACAAAACATTGGTAATTAAGGGGCTAATTAAAGGAGTATCTGAAATATGAGATCTATTTTTCACAATTTGTTTAATTGCATTTTAAAAATCAAGATATAATTCATATAACATACAGTTGAGCCGTTTCAAATTTACAGTTGCTTGAGATGATCATGTATATATTTGTCCTTTATTCTACTAATATGGTGTATTACATTGATTGATTTTCACACTTTAACAAACTTTCCAATCTTGAGATAAAGCCCACTTGTTCATGAATAACATGTATAATTCATTTTATATACTGTTGGATTTGGTTTGCTAGTGTTTGTTGAGGATTTGGGGTGTATATTCACAAGGGATATTAATATGTAGGATTTTGTTTTATTGTGATATCTTTGTTTAGTTTTGGAACCAGGGTGATACTACACTTACAGAATGAATTGGGAAGTGTTTTCTCCTTTTCTATGTTTTGGAAGGGCTGGTAGAGGATTGGTTTTAATTCTTCTTTGATAGAATTCACCAGTGAAGACATATTGCCTTGGAGTTTCATTTGTGGGAAATTTGTTGATTACTAATTCAATCATACGTGTTAAAGGTATATTCAGATTTTCTGTTTCTTCTTGAGTCAGATCGATGGCTTGTGTCTGTCTAGGTTTTTGTCCATGTTATCTAGGTTTCCTAATTTTTTGGCATATAATTGTTTTAGTATTTCCTTATAAAACTTTTTTATTTCTGTATAATGTTCCATTTGTTATTCCTCCTTTTAACAATCTGCATCTTTTCTCTCATTTTTTGGTCAGTTTAGCACAAAGTAAAGTACTTATAAAGTACTTTATAAAAGTAACAATTTTTAATTTATTGACTTTATTCTCTATTTCATTTATTTCTCTTCTAATCTTCATTATTTCCTTTCTTCTGCTTGCTTTGGGTTTAATTTCTTCCTTTCTAATTTCTTAAGGAGGAAGTTTTGGTTATTGATTTGAGATCTTTCTTTTTAAAATATAGACACTTACAAATAAGTATTTTCCTTGAAGCACAGCTTTTGTTATATCCTATAAGTTTTGGTATATTGTGCTTTCATTTTCATTCACCTCAAAGTATTTTCTAATTTCTAATTTCTTTTCTGATTGACTTATTGACTATTTAGAAATGCATTATTTAGTTTTTATGTTTGTAAATTTCCCAAATTTCCCTCGGCTATTGATTTCAATTTCATTTGATTTTTGTCAAAGAACATACTTTGTATGATTTAAATATTTTTAATTTATTGAGACTTGTTTTATGGCCTATCATGTGGTCTATTCTGTAGAATACTCTCTGTGCACTTCAGAAGAATGTGCATTCTGATATTGTTGGACAAAGTGTTCTATAGTTGCCTATTAATTTAATTGGTTTACAGTATTATGCAAGTGCTATGTTTTCTTTTTGATATTCTTTTTAGTTCTATTCATTACTAAAAATAAGAAATTGAAATTTTCAACTATTATTGTTGAATTGACTATTTCTTGCTTTATTTCTGTTGGTTTTTCCTTCGTGTATTATAGTGCTTTGTTATTAGGTGTGTGCATGTTTACAATAGTTATAGCTTCTTGGTGAATTGACCCTTATCATTATATAATGTCCTTCTTGGTCTCTTGTAACTATTTTTGAGTTAAAGTATATTTCGTCTGACTGTAGTATAGTCACTCCATCTCTCTTTTGTTTATTGTTTGCATGGTACATTTACTGTCAACCTTTTACTTTTTTAAAAAAAATGTGTTTGTATTTTAGCTCCTACTTAGGAGTGAGGAAATGTGGTATTTCTCTTTCTGTGCCTGGCTTATGTCACTTAACCTAATTTTCTCCAAGCTCATCCATGTTCCTGCGAATGGCAGAATTTCATTCTATTTTATGACTGAGTAGTATCCATTGTGTATACCACAGTTGCTTATCCAGTCACCCACCAATGGATATTTAGGTAGGTTCCATATCGTGGCTATTGTAAATAGAGCTGCAATAAACATGGGGTGCAGGTATCCCTTCAATGTGATGATTTCCATTCCTTTGGGTATATGTAAAATTGTGGGATTGTTGGGTAGTATGTTAGTTCTATCTGTAGTTTGAGAAACCTCCATACTGTTTTCCATAATGGCTGCACTAATTTATAGTCCCTCCAACAGTGTAGAAGTGTCCCCCTTTCTGTGCATCTGTGCCAGCATTTGTTATTCTTTGTCTTTTTGATAATGGCCAGTCTAAGTGGGGTGAGATTATATCTCAATGTGGTTTTAATTTGCATTTCCTTGATGATTAGTGTGTTGAACATTTTTTCATGTGTCTGTTGGCCATTCATATGTCTTCCTTTGGGAAATATCTATTGAGCTCCTTTACCCCTTTTTTAATGGGATTACTTGTTTTTCTTGCTGTTGAGTTTGAGTTCCTTGTATATTCTGGGTATTAATCACTTGTTGGATTAATTAATAGTTTTCAAATATTTTCTTCCATTCTCTAGGCTGTCTTTTTACTCTGTTGTTATTTCCTTTGCTTGCAGAAGCTTTTTAGATAGGTACAATCCCATTTCTTTATTTTTCTTTTGTTGCCTGCTCTTTTGGGGGTCTTATTCATAAAGTCTTTGACTAGTCCTATATTCCTGAAGTGTTTCCCTAGGTTTTCCTCTAAGAGTTTTATAGTTTCAGATCTTATATTTAAGTATTTAATCCATTTTTGAGTTTATTTTGGTATATGATGAGAGGTATGGGTCTAGTTTCATTCCTCTACATATGTATATCCAATTTTCCCAGCACCTGTTACTGAAGAGGCTGTCCTTTTCCCAGTGTAAGTTCCTGGTATCTTTGATAAACTTCAGTTGGCTGTAAGTATGTGAGTTGATTTCTAGTTCTCTATTTTGTTCCCTTGGTCCAAGTGTCTGTTTTTATGCCAGTACTATGCTGTTTTGGTTATGATAGCTTTTAGCATAATTTGGAGTCAGGTAGTGTAATGCCTCTGGCTTTATATTTTTACTCAGGATTGCTTTGATTATTCATAGTCCTTTATTGTTCCATATGAATGTTACGATTGTTTTTTCTATTTCTGTGAAGAATGTCATTGGTATTTTGATGGGGTTTGCATTCAATCTGTAGATTGCTTTGGGTAGTATAGACATGTTCACAATATTAGTTTTTCCAATCTGTGAGCATGAATGTCTTTCCATTTTTTGTGTCCTTTTTAATTTCTTTCTGTAGTGATTTGTAGTTCTCATTATAGAGATCTTTCGTGTCCTTGTTTAAATTGATTCCTAGGTATTCTATTTTCTTGGTAGATATTGTAAATGGGTTTGCTTTCTTTATTTGTTTTTCTGCTAGTTCATTGGACTATAAAAATTCTACTGATATTTGTGTATTTATTTTGTATCCTGCAACTTTACTGAATTCATTTATCAGCTCTAAGAGTTGTTTGGTAGAGTCTTTAGGCTTTTCTATAAATAAGATCATTTACTCTTGCAAACAGAAATACTTTGACTTTGTCTCTTCCTATCTGGATACCCTTTATTTCCTTCTCTTGCCCAATTGCTGTGGCTAATATTCCCAATAGTACGTTGAATAGGAATGGTGAGAGTGGGCATCCTTGTCTTGTTCCTGCATTTACAGGAAAAGCTTTCACCTTTTCTTTATTCAGGATGATATTGGCAATAGGTTTGTTGTTTATGGTTTCTATTGTGAAAAGAATTTCCTTCTATATCTATCTTGTTGAGAGTCTATCATGAAGTGATGTTGAATTTTTTCAAATGATTATTCACCCTCTATTAAGATAATCATATGGTTTTTGTCCTTGATTTATTTTTTAATGTAGTCTATCCCATGTATTGACTTGCATATGTTGAACCATCCTTGCATTCCTGGGATGAATCACACTTGATCATTATGTATAAACTTTTCGATGTGCTCCTGTATTCTGTTTGCTAATATTTTGTTGAGGACTTTTGTGTCTATGTTCATCAAGGATATTGGCCTGTAGTTTTCTTTTTTTGTTGTTGTATCTTTTTTCAGAGTCATGCCTGTCTCAAAGAATGAGTTTGGGAGTGTAAGCTCTGTTTCAATTTTTTGAAGTAGTTTGATAGAAATTGCTATTAATTCTTCTTTTAATGTTTGATGGAATTCAGCAGTGAAGCTTTATGGTCCTGGACTTTTCTTTGTTGGGATACTACTAATTACTGCTTCAATTTTCTTCCTTGTTATTGATCTGTTCAGGTTTTCTATTTCTTGTTGATTCAGTCTTGGTAGTTTTTACAGGTCCAGAAATTTATCTATTTCCTCCAGGTTTTCAAATTCTTTGGCATATAGTTATTAATAATAGCCTCTAATGATTCTTTGTATTTCTTTGGTATTGGTTGTAATGTCTCCTTTTTCATTTCTTATTGTTATTTGGGTCTTCTCTCTTCCTCTTTTAGCTATTCTAGCTAATGATTTGTCTACTGTTTGTCTCTTAAAAACACATTTTGTTTCACTGACCTTTTGTATCATTTTTTTTTGGCATCTATTTCATTTAGTTGTACTCTGATCTCAATCATTTCTTTCCATATACTAATTTTGGGATTGGATTGTGCTTGTTTTTCTAGTTCTTTGAGATGTGACATTAGATTGCTTATTTGAAGTTTTTCTGTTCTTTTGATATAAGCATTTATTTCAATAAACTTCCCTCAGCACTGCTTTTGCAGTATTCCACAGGTTTTGGTAAAATGTGCTTTCATTTTCATTAGTTTAAGGAAATTTTTGATTTCTGTGTAATCTCCTCTTTGCACCATAGGTCGTTCAGAAGTGTGTTGTTTAGTTTCCATCTTTTTGTATAGTTTCCAAAATTTTGCTTGTTATTGATTTCTAGTTTTATCTGCTGTGGTTTGAAAAGATAGCTGAAATGATTCCAAGTTTTAAAAATTTGTTGAAACTTGATTTGTGACCTAACATGTGGCATGTGGTATATCCTGGAGAATATTCCATGTGCTGATGATAAGCAAGTGTACTCTGTAGTTTTTGGATGAAGTGTTCTGTAAATGTCTGCCAAATCCATTTGGTCTAAAGTGTGGTTTAAGTCCTGTGTTTCTCTGTTGATTTGTTGCCTAGAGGATCTGTCCAATGTTTAGAGCGGGTTATGATATCCCAGCTATTATTGTATTGGCATCTCTCTCTCTCTTTAGGTTTAATAGTGTTTGCTTTATATATCTAGGTGCTCTGATCTTAAGGGCATATGTTTTTGTGATTGTTATGACTTCTTGCTGGATAGATCCCTTTATCATTGTATAATAACCTTCTTTGTGTCTTTTTATAGTTTTTGGTTTAAAGTCTATTTTATCCAATATAAAAATAGCTATTCCTGCTTGGTTTTGATTTACATTTAAGTGGTATGTCTTTTCCATCCCTTCACTATTAGTCTGTGTGAGTCTTTATAGGTGAGGTGAGTTTCTTGTAGGCAGCATATAGTACACTTGTTTTTAAATCCATTCTGCCGGTCTATATTTTTTTGAGTGAGAAATTTAATCCATTTACACTTAGGGTGATTATTGATAGGTATTGTCTTACTCCTGGCATTTTCTTGATTTTTGTTTGGTTGTTTTAAATATCTTTTCATCTGTTCTTTCCTTTCTATTGTTTGTCTTCAGTGCTTGTTGGTTTTTTGAGATGGTAAAATAGAGTTTCTTCCTCTTTCTCATTTGCATATCTGTTCTATCAGTGGACATTGTTCTTTCTAGTATTTCATGGCAGTGATTACTGTTTTTTGGATTCCATATGCAGAACTCCCTTGAGGATTTCTTGTAGGGCTGGTCATGTATTGGTGAACTTTCACAGTTTTTGTTTGTCAGGGGAATACACTATTTCCCCTTCATTTTGAAGGTAGCCTTGCTGGGCATAGTATTCTTGGCTGGCAGTTTTTCTGTTTTTGTATTTTGGATATATCATCCCATTCTCTCTGGTCTGTAGAGTTTCTGCAGAGAAATCTGCTATTAGTCTGATAAGGACTTCCTTATAGGTGACTTGATGCTTTTCTCTTATTGTTTTTATTCTCTCTTTGTCTTTGACTTTTGTCACATTGGCTTTAATGTGTTTTGGAGAAGATCTTTTTGGATTAAATCAGTTTGGGGATCTTTGAGCCTCTTGGGTCTTAAAGTTCATTTCTCTCCCAATACCTGGTAAGTTTTCCACTATTATTTTGTTGAATAGGTTTTCAATGCCTTTGCTTTTTCTCCTCCTTCTGGAACCCACATGATTCAGATGTTTGTGTGCTTAAGGATGTCGGATAGCTCTGGAAGATTTTCTCATTTTAATTTTTATTGAATCATAATTGATTATACATATTTTGGGGGTCCAACTTCATTATTACTAGCACATATATTGTTACAAATTGTACTTAATCTTATGCCCCTTGTCCAATCCCCATCCCCATCTCCCTCCCCTCAGCTAATTACCCTAGATTTCTTCTCTCCTTCTGAAAGAGTAATGTTTACTTTCTTGATTTGTTGCCTAGATGATCTATCCAATGCTGAGAGGTGTGTTCAGGTCCCCCAATGTTATCATAAAGCAGATGTTTCTTCTGTCACTCTGGAATGGGATTTGTGGAGAGAGACATCCTCTTCTTCTTCTTTATTTATTTTTTGATTATTTTTTTCTTTCTTTTTTCTACCTGGTTATTTTGACTATCTCTGAGATCAGAAATTCTTTCTTCTGCTTGCTATAGCCTGCTGCTTAAGTCTTGTTTGCATTTTTTATTTCCTTGAATGAATACTTCAGTTCTAGGAATTCTGCTACACTCTTTTTTCAAAAAATTTTAACTTCTCAATATACATTGCAGTTGATTTTTGTGCCCCTTTACCCATTCTTCTTACCCCCCTCGCTCCCCTCCCCCACCACATCATATCTGTTCACTTGTCTTAACAAGTTTAAGGAATTGTTGTGATTGTTATGTCTTCTTCCCCCTGCTACACTCTTTTTTAAGGTATTCATCTCTTTGTAAATTTCCTCATTCATATCCTGGATCGTTTTTCTCATTTTGTTGTTTCATGTCTCTGAGTCTTCTTGTATCTTATTGAATTTTCTTAAGATTGTTGCTTGGAATTCCTTTTTAGGCATCTCAAGGGTTTCTTGCTGTGTGGAGTCTGGCACTTGAGAATTATTGCTTTCCTTTGGTGGTGTCATATTTTGTTGTTTTTTTATATTTCTAATATCCCTATGTTGATGTCTGGTTGACTCATGGAGCAGTTACTTCTATAACTGTGGAGTGGTTTTTGAAGACAGAGACTCCCTCCTGTAGATGTATTTTATATTGCCCATTGAATGAGGGTATTTTAGTGTTGGTTTCAGGTAGTTGCAATACTGTAGTCTCTATTGGGTTACTTTGGCCATATTCAATGTGACAGTTAGATGTGAGTGCCTTTGTAGCTTAGGCACTGGGGCACTCAATGGTTTCTTGCTAAAGTGAGTGACACTGTTGAGTCTTCAAGAATGTGGACAAGATCTTGAGTTCTTGGTAGAAGCACTGGGGTACTCTATCACTCCTTGGCTGAGGTGTGTGACCTTTGGTAGACGTGCAATTATTTCCTACCCACAGGTGTGCAACTGTCAGGGCAGATTAATTCCTCCTGTGGGTTGGGCTACTGGGTCATGAGGCTGAACTTGCTCTTCCTGGTAGATCCACCCATGACAATGCAGTCAACACAGTCACAAAGTGTGGTGGCAGCTGTGGTGGGCAGTTATAGTGGCTGGCAGGGGCCATGCAGCAGGCATTTGTGGTGGGGAGCAGGACAGACTGTTGTATGGAGAGATAGGTGATGGCTCTGAGACTGGACAGTGGTGTTGACAACTGAGGTGGTGGTGGTGGGCGGGGGCATAAGCAGGAGGATGATTACTGCTCAGAAGTGCTCCCACCAAGCAGATTCTTTTTGCTACAAGGGAAAATTCGTCCTGTGCCAATCCTGGTGTCAGAGATGTGGTAGCTGAAACTGCATCCCTCTTTCTCCTCTCTACACTACCCTTCTGGGTTTTTGTGCTCCCCATGGTTCTCACTGGACTTGCACTGCACTCCCACACTCTCCCAACCAGTGCTCTCCTTAGTACACAGCTGTCCTTCCCTCATTCTGGTCTTTTTCTGTGAGATGAACAAGACCTGAGTGCCTGTGGTCTGCCATCTTGCCTTCAGTCTCATCCTTTTACTTTTAACCCATTGTGTCTTTAAATCCATAGTATATTTCCCATAGCCAGTTTATAGTTAGAGCACATTTTTTTTTTTTAAAGAGGACCAGTAAGGGGATCTTAACCCTTGTCTTAGTGTTGTCAGCACCACGCTCTCCCAAGTGAGCTAACTGGCCAAACTTGTGTAGGGATCTGAATCCATGGCCTTGGTGTTATCAGCACCACACTCTCCCAAGTGAGCCATGGGCCAGCCCTTAGTTAGAACATTTTTAATAAAAAATTTATTCTTCTAATCTTTATATTGAATGGTGTGATGATTAATTTTAGGTGTCAAGCTGACTAGATTAAGAAATACCTAGGAACCTGGTAAAGCATTATTTTTTGTGTCTTTGTCTGTGAGGGTATTTCCAGAGGAGATTAGCATGTGAACCTGAGTGGACTAGGTGGGGAAGATCTGCCCTCTATATGGGCAGGCACCTTCTAATCTGCTGGAGGACTGGAGAAAACAAAAATGGAGGAAAAGGCAAATATATCTTTCTCTATCTATTGGAGCTATGATACACTCTTCTCTTCTTTCCATGTACATCATTGCTTCAGGAATCAGCATTTGGTTTCCAGGACTTACTTCAGTGGCAATCCTGGGCTGTCAGGTGTTTGGTCTCAGACTTAGAATTACACCATTGGCCTCCCAGTTTCTGAAGATTTTGGACTTGGACTGAGCCACACTACTGACATTCCAGGGTCTCAAGCTTGCAGACTGCCTGTTGTGGGACTTCTCAGCCTTCGTAATCACCATGAATCATTTCCTTTAATAAATTTCCTGTCATGTATCGAAGTACATGGTCTACTGGTTCTGTCTCTCTGGAAAGCCCTGAGTAATACAAATGATTTAATCGATTTACATTTAATGTAATTACTGATAAAGGAGAATTTATGACTGTCATTTTGTTTTTGTTTTCTATATTTCTATGTCTCTTTTTTGTTCTGTTCCCCATTACAGTTATCTTTTATGTTAAAAAAATATTATCTAGTGCACTACTTAAATTTGTTTTCATTTTTTTTACAATATTTTTTGAGTTTTTTTCTGTTTTCCCTGGGTATTACAATTAATATATTAATGTATAACAATCTGGTTCAGATGAATACAGACTTAATTATAGTATAATATTAATTTTTGCTGTTGTGTAGCTTTGCTCCTTCCCCTTTCTTTTGTGTCATACAAAATACATCTTTATAAATTTTATGCACATCAGCACAGTTTATAATTATTGGTTATGCAGTTGTCTTTTAAATCAGATAGGAGAAAAAGTTTGTAATAAAATATACTTTCTGTTGTATTTACCTATGTAGTTATATTTTTCAGTGCTTTTATTTTTTTTTATGTGGATTGTCATTCCTGTTTAGTGTCCTTTTGTTTCAGTCCAGAGGTCTCCCTCTAGGTATTTCATTTACAACAGGTCTGAAACAATGGATTCTTTTATTTTTTGTATATCTAAAACTTTCTAAATTTTTTCTTTATTTTTTTAAGGATAATTTTGCTAGATATAGAATTCTTGGTTGAAAGTTGTCTCACTGACTTCTGGCCTCCATCATTTCTTTTTCTTTTTTTTGTGACCGGTGAGGGGATCGTAACCCTTGGCTTGGTGTCATCCGCACCGTGCTCAGCCAGTGAGCACACCAGCCATCCCTATA
Organism: Cynocephalus volans; assembly: GCF_027409185.1. Lineage (NCBI taxonomy): Eukaryota > Metazoa > Chordata > Mammalia > Dermoptera > Cynocephalidae > Cynocephalus > Cynocephalus volans. The sequence goes on from NC_084462.1 coordinate 53,249,676, forward strand.
TAGGATCCAAACGCGCGGCCTCGGTGCTACCAGCACCACTGTGCTCCCAGTGCCGCACTCTCCCGAGTGAGCCACGGGGTCGGCCCCCTCCATTATTTCTAATGAGAAAGCAGTTATTAATCTCACTGTAGATTTCTTATGTAGCATTAGTCAAATATCTTTCTACTCTGAAAATTATTTTTCTTTTGACATTTTGGATATACATTTAGGAGTAGATTTCACCTTTCCTGGAGTTTGATGAGTTTTTTGGGAGTGTGCCTATTAATGTGTTTTTGTTTGTTTGTTTGTTTTTACCTAATTTAGGAAGTTCTTAGCTGTTACTTCTTCTACTATTTGTTCTGTCTCTTTCTCTTTTTATCTTTCTGGGATTCCTATTATATTTAATTTGGTATCCTTGATGTGTCCCAGTGGTCTTTGAGACTTTTTTAAATTAAAAAAATTTTTTCTTTCTGTTCATGAAACTGGATAATCTCAATTGACCTATCTTCAAGACACTGAATATTTTTCTGTCTGCTCACATCTTCTGTTGAGGGTCCCTAGTGTATTTTTAATTTCAGTTATTGTACTTTCAACTCCTGAATTTCTATTTAGTTATTTTATATAATTTTTATCCCTTTATTGATAGTCTCTATTTGTTGAGACATCATTTTCATACTTTAGTTCTTCAGACCTTGTTTTCCTTAGTTCTTTGAACATATTCATAATAGCTGATTTAAATCTGTGTCAGTAAGTTCAATATCTGGGCTTCCACAGAGACAGTTTCTATTAAGTGCTTTATTTTTCATGCAGGCCATACTTTTTTCCACTTTCCTTCTTTTTTTAATGTCTCATATGTGTTTTTTGCTGAAAAGTAGACATTTTAAATATATAATGGTTCAATCCTGTAAATCAGGTTCTTTTACTCCAGGGTTTGTTGTTGTTTGTTTAGTGACTTTTTGAGCTAATTCTGTAAAGTCTGTGTTCTCTGTCATGTGCAGCCATTGAAGTCTCCTCTTGGCTATCTTACTGATCTCTTAATGATTAGACAGAGATACAGAGATTTTCTAACTGCCTGGAACAAATAAGTCTCATAGCTTTTGCCAGGGGACTTTACGTGTGCATTGGGGAAAGCCTTCAACACCCAGTAAGGTAATTTACAACTCTTCCTTAATTTACACTTCCTGCTTATGCAGAACCTCAAGGTTAGTCACAGGTGAGAACTCAGGACCTTTTCAGGTCTTTCCTGAGCATGCACACAACTTTGAATGTGCACGCAATTCTATGCACACATATCTCCTGGAATGTATTAGAGTTTTTCTCATCTCCCTGTTGACATTTCTTTGCCCAGCTTTTAGTTTTAAGTTTTGTGCTTTACCCATTGTTTGCCCAAATGTTATCCACTGCCACAGATAGCCATATATTCAACAATTACTTCTGATTTTTTTTCCTTTTGATAAATGCCCCTGGGGAAAAATCTGTTTCTACTCAACAAGCATTGAGTCAGGTCAAATAAAGACCAGTGTTGCTGATTCCTTTTGCCTATGAAAAGAGCTAACACTCATTCAGTGGATTCTCAGCATAAAAATCTTAATTGAAGAGTCTTGACACAACTTATAAGATACCACTAATTGGATTTTACTTGCCATCTGCTACACTATACCTGATAGAGCCTAGCAAAATGTAAATTTAGAACAGATGACAGAGTTAAAGGAGAAAACAACTCCTTTCTGATAATTGTGGTTACCCAATCTGGAGCCTGAAAGAAAGGGTACAATAGTATCTAGAAGGTTGCTTCTTTTCTTAGACTAAAAGGATGGCACTGAATAAATAAATGTGTACATTTTATTTCCTAAAGATTTATTTAAGATAGTCTCACCTTAGACAGTGAGGAACAAGGAAAGCAGGTACTATTTTACACAGGATAGTTTTTCCAATGGAATATTATTTTGCAATTATTCTCTTTGATAAAAAGTTGTAAAAGTCATATTACTATGTTTAGCTTGAAGTGTACATTTAAGCTGAAAACATTCAGTGAATCAAAGGTATCTTTTCTTCTAGTCCATGAGACTCTGCTATAAGGATGTTTTGTTTTCTCATGTTACTAAAATGATTCTCTGATTAAAAAGATGCACCCAATCTGCTAAAGATAAAGTTCTCTGATTTTCTCCTTGGATCTCAGTGAAAATAAACTAAAGTGAAATAACTTAAAACTTTTAATCCAATATGTCTGAGGGACCTAAATCACTGAAAAGGATTGAACTTACTTCTTTATCACTAAGAAAGATGGGGATCTGACCTGTTAGGGAGAAACCATTAACACCACCAATCCGTACTTAGCCATACCTATTCTAAAAAGAGAATATACTCAGACCATGAATATATGCTTCCCAGAAGCTACAGATTAGAAAATTCATTTATTCATTCATTTGTTCATTTATTCTCTACTGATAAAGTGACTGCTATGTGCCATGAATTGGTTTTGGTGCTGAAGATACATTAGTTGAGCAAAACAGGTTAAGCTCCATGTTATCATCAACTCTATACTCCGATGGGGAAGACAGAACATAAACTAAACTAAAGGTAGATGTGAAGACAGTGATGGATAGCATTAAGTGAATAATATAAATAATAATCTAAATAAGAGAATAGAGGGTAATGGGCAGGTGGGAGGTGGGGAGAACATTCTCTCTGATAAAATGACTTTGGAGCAGAAACCTAAAAGAGTAAGCCAAGCATGTCCAGGGAAAGAGACTACCAAGTAAATGGAGCAGTAAATGCAAATGACCTGAGGGTGGAGTGTGCCTGGGACACAAAGAAACTAGTGCGGGCTGAGTGAAATAGTAGAAGATGAGTTCAAAGAGATGGCTGAGGCCAGTTTATGTAGGACCTTCTAGAATAAATCTCATTCAGAGTGATATTGGAAGGTGCAGGAGGATTTTGATCAGAGAAATAACAGAATCTCAGACTGTTGTTCACAGACTAGACCATGATAAATATGGTCAGGGATGGACAAGAATAGTATGATGGTGGCTTGGCCAAGGTGGTAGTGGTGAAGGTCGTGAGTCGTAGTTAGTTTCTGTATATATTTTGAAAGCAGAGACTGTAAGAATTGCTATTGAATGGATTAGGGGTATGAGATAAGGACACATCAGAGATGACTATAAAGTATTAAATCTGAGCAACCAAGTGAATGGAGGAGCCATTTACTGTTAATACAGAGAAAGTAGTTGGTGCTCCTTCATTCCATGTTTAAGAAGCCTGAAAATGGTTATTTGCCTTTTAATTTCCTGAAATTATGTGTGTTTGTCATTCAGCCGAACAATACAATGGGCTGTGGAGGATTTGGATAAAATTCAAGCCAATGTGAAAGTTTTTTCATGGAAGTTATACAAACACATGGAAATTAAACAACATTCTACTTAATGACATATGGGTCCAAGAAGAAATTAAACAAGAAATCAAAAAATTTCTTGAAACTAATGAAAATAATGACACATCATACCAAAACCCATGGGACACTACAAAAGCAGTACTAAGGGGGAACTTCATTGCATTAAATGCTTACTTCAGAAGAATGGAAAGATGGAAAATAAACAACCTAAAACTTCGCCTTAAAGATCTAGAAAAACAAGAACAATCCAAACCCAAAGTTAGTAGACAGAAAGAAACAATTAAGATCAGAGCAGAACTAAATGAAATAGAAACCCAAAAAACAGTACAAAAGATCAGTGAAACAAAAAGTTGGTTTTTTGAAAAGATAAATAAAATCAACAAACCTTTAGCAAGACTACCTAAGAAAAGAAGAGAGAAGACCCAAATAACAAAAATTAGAAATGAAGAAAGTGATATTACAACTGACACCTCTGAAATACAAGGAATCATTAGCGACTGCTATAAACAACTATATGCCAACAAATTTGAAAATCTGGAGAAAATGGATAAATTTGTGGACACATACAAGCTACCAAAACTGAGCCAAGAATATATAGAAAATCTGAACAGACCAATAATAATAGAAGAGATTGAAGCTATTATCAGAAGGCTCCCAACAAAGAAAAGCCGAGGACCAGATGGGTTCATTGCAGAGTTCTACCAAGCCTTCAAAGAGGAACTGATACCAATTCTCTATGAACTGTTCCAAAAAATTGAAAAAGAGGCCATTTTCCCAAACCCAAAAAATTGAAAAAGAGGCCATTTTCCCAAACTCATTCTATGAGGCAAACATCATCCTGATACCAAAACCAGACAAATATACATCAAAAATAGAAAACTACAGGCCAATATCCTTGATGAATATAGATGCAAAAATCCTCAATAAAATACTAGCTAACAGAATACAGCAACACAAGCACAAAATTATTCACCGTGATCAAGTGGGATTCATCCCAGGGATGCAAGGGTGGTTCAACATATTCACATCAATAAATGTGATACACCACATCAATAAAAGCAAGACAAAGGCCATATGATCATCTGTATAGATGCTGAAAAAGCATTTGACAAAATTCAACATTCATTCATGATAAAGATTCTCTACAAGTTAGGTATAGATCGAAAGTATCTCAACACAATTAAAGGCATATATGATAAGCCCACTGCCATATCATTCTGAACGGGGAAAAGATGAAAGCTTTTCCCTTAAGAACAGGAACTAGACAAGGATGCCCGCTCTCACCACTCCTATTCAACATAGTGTTGGACATACCAGCAAGAGTGATCAGAGAAGAGAAGGAAATAAAAGATGAAAGTCAAACTGTCCCTCTTTGCAGATGATATGATACTATATATTGAACAGCCTAAAGCCTTTGAGTTGATAAATGATTTCAGCAAAGTTTCAGGATACACCATCAACACACAGAAATCAGTAGCATTTCTATACTCCAACAGTGAACATGCAGAAAAAGAAATCAAGAAAGCTAGCCCATTTACAATAGCCACCAAAAAAATAAAATACTTAGGAACAAAGTTAACCAAGGATGTGAAAAATCTCTACAAAGAGAACTACAAACTACTGTTGAGAGAAATTAAAGAGGACACAAGAAGATGGAAAGATACCCCATGCTCTTGGATCACAAGAATTAACATTGTGAAAATGTCCATATTACCCAAAGTGATCTACAGATTCAATGCAATCCCCATTAAAATTCCAATGACATTTTCCCCAGAAATGGGAAAAAACTATCCAGATATTTATATGGAATAACAAAAGGCCACTAATAGCCAAAGCAATCCTGAGCAAAAAATATAAAGCTGGAAGCATAACACTATCTGACTTTAAACTATATTACAAAGCTATAATAACCCAAACAGCATGGTACTAGCTCAAAAACAGACACTTGGATCAATGGAATAGAATAGAGAACCCAGAAACCAATCCATACACCTACATCCATCTGATCTTTGACAAAGGCACCAAGTCTACACACTGGGGAAGAGACTCCCTCTTCTACAAATGGTGCTGGGAAAACTGGATATTCATATGTAGGAGAATGAAATTAGACCCATGCCTCTCATCATATACCAAAATCAACCCAAAATGGATTGAAGAATTAAATATACATCCTCAAACAATAAAAATCCTTAAAGAAAACATAGGAGAGACACTCCAGGAAGTATGAGTGGGTACAGACAGCATGAATAGGACCCCCAAGTCACAGCCAACTAAAGGAAATATAAACAAATGGGATTATATCAAACTAAAAAGCTTCTGCACAGGAAAAGAAACAATAAACAGAGTGAAAAGACAACCAAAAGAGTGGGAGAAAATATATGCAAAATATACATCTGACAAAGGATTAATATCCAGAATATACAAGGAACTCAAACAGCTTTACAGCAAAATAACAAATAGCACAATTAAAAAATGGGCAAAAGAGCTGAACAGGCATTTCTCAAAGGAAGATATACGAATGGCCAACAGGCACCTGAAAAATATTCAAAATCACTGAGCATCTGGGAAATGCAAATCCAAACCATACTGAGATACCATCTCACTCCTGTCAGGATGGCTAATATCCAAAAGACTGAGAATTGTAAGTGTTGGAGAGGTTGCGGAGATAAAGGAACTCTCATACACTGTTGGTGGGACTGCAAAATGGTGCAGTCTTTATGGACAATGGTATGGAGGTTCCTCAAACAATTGCAGATAGATCTACCATATGACCCAGCTATTCCACTTCTGGGAATATTCCCAGAGGAATGGAAATCATCATGTCGAAATGATACCTGCACTCCCATGTTTATTGCTGCACTATTTACGATAGCCAAGAGTTGGAACCAGCCCAAATGTCCCTCATCAGATGAGTGGATAAGGAAACTGTGGTATATCTACACAATGGAATTCTATTCTTCTATATAAAAGAATGAAATACTACCATTAGCAATAACATGGATGGACTTAGAGAAAATTATATTAAGTGAAGCAAGTAAGGCACAGTAAGAGCAATACCACATGTTCTCACTTATTTGTGGGAGCTAAAAATAAATAAATAAATAAACACACAAACAATCACAATAATTCCTTGAACTTTTTAAGACTAGTGAACAGATATGATGTGGGGGGGAGGGGAGAGAGGGAGTGGGGGAGAGGAATGGGTAAAGGGTCATGAAAATCAACTACAATGTATATTGAGAAGTTAAAATAAAAAGGAAAAAGAAAGCTTTTTTCAACAAAATAATATGGGAGTAAATAACGAGGAAGAAAAGATATTAGAAGATTGTTTTTTATGTAAAGAAATTTCCAGACTTTCTCCAGTTCACCTATTTTAACTTGGTAAAAGACCTGGGTTCAAATTCTTGCTTGAAATATGTGACTACAAACAGTTACATAAACCTGAACTGCATTTTCCTCAAATATAAAATGGAGATTGTTTTGAGGATGAAATGATAAGGGGTAGCTTTTTTTAACTCTTATTTTTATTTTATTTTCATGATTTACTGAAAGTCTCAAAAAAAAGTCTTATATTGATGATCTAATTAGTTTCTAAGCTTTAAAGAATGAGTAGTTATTGAGATCCATTAAATGTAGGGCATGATGATAAGTGTTGAAGCAGATTCATTAAGTGTGCAAGATGTGGTGCTATCCTCAAATGATTTATAATCTAAAGCTGTAGGTTAGTTAAGTGAAAGCTCAGGACAGTGTTTGATGCTGATGCAAATGTGAATGCTAAACAGAATGGCTTTAAAAAATGCAAACATTTGTTGATCTCTGTGTGCTAAGCATTTTGCTAACTGCCTTCAGTGTGTAATATCATTTAATTCTAAGAAACAAACAAAATCCTGTGGGATAGATGTTAATATTACCCTTAGGTAGAGATTGAAAGACATTAGTGTTCCTAATCTGATACTGAGGAGTTTTAAATTTAGTTAAGTTAAATAATTTGGCCAAATTTAAATAGCAAGTGGTAGAACTAGACTTGAATGCACACAGGCTGACTGATGACACACACCCCAACTTTCCACCATTTTGTTTTCTCATGAAAGTTTAGAGGTTGGAAAAGTTGCTATGGATTGAAGTAGTCAAAGAAATTCTCATGGAAAAGGCAGGTCTTGAGAAGTTTCCTGAAAGATAGACCAAGAAGGATGGAGAGAAGTAAAGGATCAGGACTTCAGATACAGTTTCATCAGCAGGTGAGAAGATTTGAGAGTTGGAAGAGCACATGTTTTTTTGTAAACAACAAGGAAATCTGGGTTGGTTGTAGTACTAGATTTGTGTTGGGCAGTAGTAAAAGATTAAGTTGGATTGGTGAGCTGAGACGAGTTTGTAGAAAATCTGGAATGTCAGCCAAAGTACTGTACACGTCTTCTTTTAGGTACTAGGAAGCCTTTGAAAGGATTTGAATATCAGTTTGAAACTATTGTTATATTGGAAGAGAAATATTCTGAGCAATAGGAGATGAGAAAAATAGTGAAGGGGCCACTGTCTCAATCTAGATATGAGGTGATAAATCTTGGACAGTTTTTCTCTTTATGAATTTGTTTTTCAAAGGATAGAACGTTGTAGCCTACCTCTTCTCTCTCTCCTCTGCTTGTGTGTCTCTGAGACTCTTCTTTTCTTTTGTTATATCATAGATTTTTAAAGGAGTAAGTCACCTTGGATGGAGATCAGGTATTCTAATTTTCAATTTTTTTTTTAAACAAATGACAACTCTGAGCCAAGCAAAATTAATGAACTTGCCTAAGATCATATCAAGTGTCAAAGCCAAGACTAAAGCTCGGTTTGTTTTCTGACTTTCTCTTCAGCACTATGAGTGCTATCCATTTTTTTTTTCCTACTATGGTTTCAAGGAAAAAGAACTCCAGAGTTCCGGGATGATTCTTTCTATTCCTTTACCTAGGATGATAGTGGCAGTAGTATTGCTTTCAGGGGATGGGGTGAATATTTCCTAGGTACTGAAAGCCCCAATCAGCAGAAATTATTTTTCTGTATCTATGTTTTTTGCCCCGATAGACTCATCTGGATTTTATTATACACAAGAGTAAAACACATTGACATCCTCTGGAGGAAGCAGAAGAATCACCTTCCTTTCTATCTCTACTATTTAGCAGAAAAGGGAAGAGTTGTTACTCTCCAGAGACACCTTATGGCTTGATGAATTCATCAGGGAGATGTAAATGTCCGGTCTGTTTTCTGGTCCATAAGGAAAAATTACTTTAATAAGAAAGAAGCCTCTGAGGCATAGAGAAAGGGAATAAATAAAAAGTTATGAATTCTTTCCACCCAGGAAAAACAACATGGTGTCTTACGGTTCACTTAAAGGATCCTAATTTCTGACCTTCTTTGTGAGATCTCACTTGCAAACTTCTTTATCAACTTTTGCATTAAAGTTAAGAGACTAGAAACCCAATGGCAACTTTATAAAACACAATTTGTATTTTTCTCAATGTTAATGATTTTGAGTGCTACATGAGATTTTTCTATTAAAGGTTTTTCTCCCACAAGGAAAACACAGTGACTTTTAATCCAAAGCAGACTGTAGTAGCATGGATGAGGCCTTGGCTGAGATGTGGTCAGGAATAATCAATACTCCACAATTAAATCTGTTGAATTGACAGGAAAAAAAAAAAAACATTGAAGTTTTAATTTAGATATTGACTGTCCAGGGAAGAAATAATCTGACATCAGTAGAATGGGGAGTTGAATTTCATTTATTCCTTAGATAAAAATAAATTAGTTACTGTATGCTGATCGCTGTACTGGGCTGGTGCTGAGAAATTAACAAAACAATACGCACATGATATTTGCCTTGAGCTGCCACTTCATGATAAATCCCAAATTGTAAATTCCTAGGAGGGCTTGTTTATTGCTGTAATCCTCGGGATAAGAATAGTGTCTGACACATAGTAGGTGTTTTAATTGAATAACATATATTTGGTGAATTAGTGAATAGTATATATTTTTAGTCTTTTGGATATGATTTTGTACCTTGCACCAACTTGTCAAATATAAAAAGGATATTAATTTTACATATAAGAAAAGTAGAAACAAAGATTTGAAGAGATTTCTAAGGCTTGTGGTCAAGTCATGGCATTGGACTCACAGGACGTCAATTTTTAAAATCTTAAGCAACAAAATCCTTTCTTCAAACAAAATTTGACTCCAAAGTTCAACGTGCAGATCAGAAGCTGAGATGCACTGGTTCATGTAGGTGCGGCAGGCAGAGATCCTCCATTTCTGTAGGTTTCTTCTGCACGTTTTATCCCTTGAAGACTCTGGATTAATCTTGTTGATAAGATGGTTAAGGATTTGGGGGCATCTAATAAATAACCCTCTTCTGTATTACATAGTTGACTCTTGATTCAGAAGCTAATCTAGTTGTATGACCCTAGGCATGTTACTTAACCTTGCTAAACCTCTGTTTCCTCATCTGCAAAATGAAAATTTTGATTATAAATGCCTATAGGGTTCTTGTGAAAATTAATGGAGATAATGCATATAAACAGTTGACAAAAGAGCTCAATGAATGTTAGCTATTTTGGTGGTGGTGATGATGATGATGATAATGGTGATGAGGAGGAAGAAAAGTTTTTGATTCTCACCTGGCCTAAAACAAAAGGATAAAGTGTACCTCATTTATTTTTTCACATCGCATTAGGAAATTTCAATATTAGATGAAATATAATCATCATTTATTTTATTTTACATGACAGACATTACACTTAAAGATAAAAACAAATGTTGAGAATAATGTGTTCTTGCTTTTGTGGTGCCAGCATTTATTGGTTATGAATATTCATGGGGTACAAAGCAAATTGTCACCACTTGTGCTGCTTTTGATTTAACACACATTTATTGAGCACACTTTTTAAAGGATTTTAAAAATATATAATTAAATGACATTTTATTCTTGTTAATATAAGTTTATTAAGTAATTTCTGTGGGCCAGACACTTGTTCAGGCTCTGGGGACTCAGAAATGGATGACATTATCTTGTCTTCAAAGTGCCGAACTTCTGGCAGAAGGAACAATTATACTAATGTAAAATATAGTTGGGGCAGAGGTATCTTCAGATCACTTTTACAAAAATTAAAAATGTCCATATTTCTCTGGTCATTTTGCTTGTCTGAGTTTTTGTCTAATATATTTCTAAAGAGAGGCATAGGGAGTAATATTTCCTGGGTACTTGAATATTGATAACAATTTGTCTAAACATCTTTATGTTTGAAGATCAGTTTTGCTGGATATAAAATCTTTGTCTCATGCTTTCTTTTTAAAAATATCTCATTTAATTCTGTGAATACCCTTATTCAATTTTTTTCTGAGGCATTGTTATCAAAAAGGAATAATGTAATTTTTCATTCATAAGTCACATCCTTTTATTACCTAGACTCCCAATGAGTTTCTTTTTCTTTAAAATCCAGAAATATTACTAGATTATGTTATGCTGTTGGCTGTCCTGGATCAGTATTCTCAAATACTTAACATACTATTTCAATATGTGATTTCATTTTTTTAATTATATCGTGAGAGTTTTCTTAATATAGGTTTTATTTATTTATTTATTTATTTAAGTTCGAACACTCCTTTTATTAGCACACTCTTTTTTAAAAAAATTTTATTTTGTCGATATACATTGTGGCTGATTATTGTTGCCCATCACCAAAACCTCCCTTCCTCCTCCCTCCCCCCTCCCTCCCCCCCTCCCCCCACCGATGTCCCCTTTGCTTGTTGTGTCAACTTCAAGTAATTGTGGTTGTTATATCTTCTCCCCCCTCCCCCTGGTTTGTGTGTGTGTGTGTGTGTGTGTGTGTGTGTGTGTGTGTGAATTTATGTATTAATTTTTAGCTCCCACCAATAAGTGAGAACATGTGGCATTTCTTAATATAGGTTTTAATATTTGTTCTAATCCTTGGCTTCGTTTTTCTCTTTTCAGAAATCACTATTATTTGTATATTGGCTACTCTTTGCCTGTCTTCAATATTTGTCACTTTGCCTAGAATTATTTTTATATCTTTCCTGAGGATTAAAAAATGTTTTTTATTTCATATTATTTTTCACTCAAGGAATTATTTGTCATATTTATTCACTCATGTTCTTTCACAAGCTAGGTTGCATTTAAAAAGTGATATTTTCTTTCTAATCATTTATTCACTTGTCACCTCATTTCTGTTTTCCTAATTCTTATGTTGTTTTTCCATGAATTATAGAATTTCTTCCTTTTTTCAAGTTATAACTTTTAAAAATCTTTTAAATGTTTATTTTGAAAATAATTTATGTCTGTCAAAAAAGTTACAATGAAAGTACAAAAAACGTCTGTATATCTTTCGCCCTGGTTCCCCAAATATTAACATCTTACATATTCATGGTGTAATGATTAAAAACAGGAAATTGACATTAGTATACTATTAACTCCTTTATGTACATTATTCAGATTTCACCAATTGTCACAATCATGTCTTTTTTCAGGATCATAACATTGCATTTAGTAGTCATGCCTTCTCAATCTCCTCCAATAATCCCTCAGTCTTTTTTGGAATAATCTCTCAGTCTTTTTTTGTTTCTCTTGATCTTGACATATTTGAAGAGGACTGGTGAGTTACTTATACAATATACCTTGATTTAGGTTTGTCTGCTGTTTTCTCTTTATTAAATAGTGATTTTGTATTTTTGGCAAAACACCACACAGATGGGGTGTATAATATCAGGGGGTGCATGATGTTGCTATGTCTCACTAATGGTGATGTTAACTTTGATCATTTGATTAAGGTGGTATCTTCCAGGATCCCCCACCATAAATTTACTATTATTCCCTTTGGAATTAATAAGTATCTTGTGGGGAGATACTCTGAGCCTATGGAAATATGCTATCACTCATCAGAACTTCACTAAGTAATTTTTGCATCCAGGAAGGATTCTAGCTTGCAACAATTATTAACTGTGATGTTTGCCAAATGAAAAGATTTTTATTTTCCTTCTGTATTTATTAATCTATTTCCATATTTACTAATTGGAATTCTACTGAAATGAAGAGTTATTCCTTCTCCCCTGCTTATGTATTTAAATCAATATGGACTCATGAATATTTAATTTGTTCTATGGGTTGTGATATATTACTATTATTATTTATTTTATTGCCAAATCTTACCATATTAGGCCATTGTGGTTCCCTTAGAATTGATCTGTGTGTCATTTCAATATGTCTCCATTATTCTTAAGTACTTTCTTACTTTCTTGCACCATGATATGTTCTAGACTGAATTCTTCTTTCCCTGCCCCACCTTTGGAACCATGCATTTCTCCAAGAAGCTCTGATTCCTTTTAAGGGGTCATCTTAGTTTACGTAGAAACTAACATCTGGGTATGAAATATGTTTCTTGCTACTAGAGAGTTATTGTTTTAGGTCCTTCCAGTAGAAAGAGCTAGGAAATAGACATATAAACACACACACATGTATCTGTTTTTTTACCTTTCTGAATATATAAAACCATGATTTGGCAATGATGACTCTGATTCTAGCACAACATCACAGAGTTAATTCTTTATTTGTAATTCCTTTTTTGACAGTGAGAAAACTGGTTGTTATTACTCATAATTAATTTACACATTTATTCAATCCTAGACTACATGTAAAAGTAGTTTTAGAATTGCTAGCTCACAATTGCCTACTGCTGTGAAAAACAAATTTGTGTACTGTTCTTTTTGTCTTTAGCCTTACAACGTATAGCCAAAATTTTGTTTTTATCATAGGGTTTCAGTTCATTTGTAAATGTTTGCAATCCATTTCGGTTCTCTCCATGGTTCTCTTTTGTTTGATTATATTTACTTATTTATTTGTATACATATGCGAAGCACTAATACAGCTCTAAAAGTTGGAACTGTACAAAAAAAGATGCTTAGAGAATTGTCACTTGCCCCTCACCCTTCCTACCCCATTCCCGTTCACCCATTCTTTCTTCTTTGTCCCCTTTTTTTCCACCCAACTTCTTTAGGTAACCAATCTTAGTTTCTGAATGATCATTCTTATATTTTTTGTACAAATGAATATATATATATATGTATATGCATGCGTATTTTCTATCTCCTTCATTCTCACAAATACTTTTTATCACTCTGTATACTTTTTAATTTTTTCAAAGTTATATTTCATATATAACTTTTTATCATTTCACTATATATCTTGAAAATCACCACTCCATAGAGATCATCTTCATTTTGTGAATGCACTAAATTATTAAACCACTCTTCTATGTGGAAATTTACTTCTGTATGCTAATATTATATTCTGTTACCTTACTGAATTATTTTATTTTTTCAGTTACTTATCGGTTTTCTAGGGTTTTCCAAGTACAGTATAATATTATCGGCAAATAGACATGGTTTAACCTCTTCTTTACCAATACGTATGCTTCTAATTGATGGCTCTTGTCTAAGTTTACTGGATAATACTTCTAGTTATACGTCGAGTAGTTGTGGAGACAGTTATCTTCATTAACTTGTTTCTGATCTTAGTGGAAATTCTTCTAGTGTTTCTCTATTAAATAAGATTCTTTTTAAAGACTTTTAGAATTCCTGGCTTTAGGAAAGTGTGTGTGTGTCTGTGTATGTTGTGTGTGAGTAGTATTCATCAATTCTTATTTTCTTTATTGTCTTTATCAGGAATCAGTGTTGAATTCTTTTAAGGTTTTTTGTCTGTTTGTTTTTTACCATTATAGAAATAATTGTGAGTTCTTGATTTTTAAAATTTTTATTTTATAATTTCCAATTCTGGCAACTTCTTGTGAGGGCTAATAAATGATTTAAAATTTCAGAAATTAAATAAATTACTCTTACTGATACTTGATAAATAATATCATATTGTTAAAAATGTCAGCTAGTTGCAATAGGTGACTTCGTGTTGGCTGGCTGGCCTTAGAACTGATGGCATAACCTGAAGTTTCATTGTTTACTTGCATGTACATTTGGCAAATTTTTCACAGATAGCTGTTGGTCTCAAGACATAGCTATAAAAACTTCTGCCTTGACTGTTTCAATGGGAATAATATCTATTTTTACTGTTAGTTATATATGGGGTTGAGTGCTGTGTAAAAATGTAAATTAACTGATTACATGCTCTTGATTGATGCAAGTAATATTGTAGGGCTCCCTCTACATTTGCAGCTGGGCTGGCCCACCCATTAATCTGTTCTGTGCTGATTCCAGCTGAAGTTGTCCTTACCTTATGATCTTTTGAATTGTACCACTGGATATTTGAATGATATTATGAAATCAGACTTGTCAAAATAACTTAAGAGAAAACACATTTTAATACTAACTCTGTATTGATTTTCAAATTAAGTCATTCAAGAGACTAACACAGTAGTGGATAAAACCAGGTAGGCAGGTGTGTATGTGTGTGTGGGGGAGGTTTCTACAAGCTTTTGGAACAGGCTTTGCTCCAGATGAGATGCTAGAGATTTTAAATATCACATGTTCTAGTCACTGGAAGTGTGCTGGCAATAAAGCCCTTTACAAAGCACATGGTTTATCTGCAAATGCTATTTTCTTTCCTTCTTTAAAGTGTCATGGGAAACACTGCTTCTTCCACTTTAACATGGATACAAATATCCAAGGGAGCTTGTTAAAGTGCAGTGTCAGGGATGGAATGCAAGTGATGCTGCTGCTGCTGATTGGTGATCATACTTTGATGACAAAGGCATAAAGAATAACTAGTTTAGATTTAGACTGACCTAAGTTCAAATGTCAACTTTGGGTAATTTCTTTAAAAAGATGACATTTGAACCCAGGTTAGTTCTTCTCAACCCTTAAAGACTTGGGGCTCTGGTAACCCATTCCTGGGCTCCTGGAGCAGTTGAGGAACACCTAGGTTTGGTCTCTTCTCTTCCGCTGCTTTCAGGATTATTGACTCTGAGCATTTTACATGACAAAAATATCCTGAACATAATACTATGTTCCTAGCAACCCTGGTGATTTTGAGCTTGAGAACCACTGTGGCCTTAAAATGAAGCTGCCTTTTGTTTTTGTCTTTTTAATTCATCCAAACACTGGGTACAGTGTCTGGCCAGCAGTGCCCCATGCTGCTCTGTCCTGACCTTGATAATTTTGTGCATCTCTTTGCCCTTATAGCTACTCTCCTCCTGCACCCTCACTGCCTCCTGTTACCAGGATGTGCAGTAAATGGTGAAGCCACCTGCTAAATCTCAAACAGGCTCCAGAGCTTGCTGTGCTTGGGGCACTAATATTATCAAGCCTGGCACCATTCATTCAGTGTTATGGGCACTGTATCTTTATAAATTGCCTTTGTTTTAAAGAAGTCACTCAGTTTTCCATTTTAATTTCTTACTTGTGGTCCTTTCTTTGCTTTAGTGGTCCTGATAGTTCAGGGTCTGCTTGTTAAAACCAGGGTCTGCTTGTTAAAACCAAGGATCTCTTGGTTTTATTACTGTTCCTCAGTCTCTGGGTGATCTCTGTTCTTAGTAGATAAATAAGATTCATAATTAATAATAAAAGAATGATTTTTAGTTACATCATTTCCCTTTCAGCTGTCTGGCCTTTAAGGTTATCCTTTACTCAGTATATCATGCAGTTGGGGGTTTCTATTCAGTAACCTCTTAGTTATGACTGGTGGTATTGATTCACTCTTTGACAATCTCAGCTGAGGTGCTATTTTTTGGTCATAAAATGATTATATTTTATAGATATCAGAGGCTTTTTCTTTTCTTTTCTTTTTTAAGGGAAAAGATATGTCCCAACAAAAACTTCAGTTTTGAAAGTTGGAGACTTCCTACACATAGGCTACAAATGCCTAAAAAGAGCAGGCAGACAGTGTGTATGTGAAATAGGGAGTGAAGGTTTCTGAACTTGTGCAGAGAGTGCATTGGACTTGCAGAGGAAGAGAACATTCCTTGGGCTACAAAGTGGAATGAGGGGGAAAAGGGGAGGAAGAGAGAGGTTGGGGATAATTGGGTGAAGGACACGGGGTATGAATGCAATTTGTGGTAATGGGTTTGCTGTCAGTATGAATCTGACCCTCACATCCTGGGCATGAGGGGTGACAATCAGCTTTGTATCTCATGAATATTCATAACCAATAAAAAATAATTTAAAAGAAATAAAAAAAAACCTAAGAATATTAAAAGTTAGAGTGAAACAATTAGGCCCTCTTCCGGTCAGGGATCCTAGCTTTGCCACACCTCCTAGAATTAGGGATCTATTCAGGGTGATCAAATATCTGGTTTGCATTTGCTGAAAAGCTTCCTGGAATGCAAAGACTTCAAGGCTAAAACTGCAACATTCCTGAACAAACTGGATATTTGGCACTGTATATCTAGCACCCTTTGTGCATATAAGCTTTGTCTTAAACTAGACTGTATTTAAGCTGAAGCTTTAAAAAAATGAGGAGTAGCCAAATCAAATTACTTTACCTGTGAAAACCAAAAGGAAGTGGATTTTGTTTTCCCTTTTTGAGAATTGTTTGCAATTCTCAGTGAGGAAAAATAGCAACGATCACACTTTTATTCTTCTTATAAGCAAAGCAGGACTTCAAACTCTATTTGAGAGATGACCCCTTTTCAGAAATTACAGGCGCTGAATTTACTGCCAGCTAGTCATAGCTGTCCATCTGCTAATTCTCTCCACATAGAAAGAGCAGCTGTCATTTCAGGAATGCTACAGTAGATAATAAGATGGGGTGCATTTCATCTTCAAATGCTTAAAACAAATCCCTGGGAGGAACAGCAGCAGTTCCTCTGACTGCATGAATCTCTGATATTATTAACACAAAATGCCAAATGGATTTGGAGATTGGAAGCAAATGGATTTGCTTTGAAAGGAAAAGCACTCAAGTGAGGTAAAGTACATATTGTAATAATCTGCAATTGCATAGATGTAGAAACTGCCAAAGCCATGGGCAACACACAGATATTCTCAAAATCACAGCCACATATAGAGCACTGAAAACAAATACAAGCATAAGGTCTTCTCAAGTCCACACAAACTCTGTATACCAATGGAATCATTCATTGCTTCCATCCTGCAAAACAAACAACAAAAAAAAAAAAAACAAAATTTACCGCAAACTAATAGCTTCCGTAGCTTCTATGTGTCTCTCATTGGCTCAATTTCTCTCCAAATATATGTACTTAGATGATCTTTGATGCCATACTCCTCTTTGCACTGTTTAACAGCCCAATTCCAATCAGCAATTTCCATTGGCTATTCCTTTTAATTTTTTCTTAGATACATACTTTTCTTCTCAGTCCTACTGCCTCCACTCTTAAGCATGCTTAGATCAGCTGGTACTTAAAATTGACCATAATCTCTTATCTGGGATCCCTAGCTAAGATTATTCTCCCTTCCAATCAGCCTGCATATAGCTACCTGATTATTCTTCATAAGGAGAAAAGTCAGGATGAAGTAAAGAACTAATGTGCATAGTAAAAGTTGTGCTGTGCATCCCTGAGATGTAGATGAAGAGGTGGATGTAGATGTGGATACAGTCATGGATCTAGACACAGGCAGAGATAGAGTTATTTGGATATTTCTCTATGGTGATATCTAAAATAGGTACTATTTCATTTGTTCCTCAAAATAATCCTGGGAGGTAGCTTAGGCATATCTATTATTTTTTTTCACAAATGAGAATATTGCTTCTCAAAGAGGCCCTGAATCTCATACCTGGTGACAGAGCTGGGAGTTGAAGCTAGGATTTTTTAAACAAAACTCAGACTACTTCTGGTTGCAGCAGAAAACTTTATTTTTTCTATTTTTAAAAATTGTAATCTAGAATTGTATTTCTGCTGTGCAGTAACCTATGAGCCTTCTCCATATAGATATTGCCCCTGAACTTGGTCTCCATGGAGCATAGGGAAAGAATATGTAAAGATAGTTGACATGAAATTGCTGGCTGCTGGACACATATAATGCTTGCAATTTTATTTAAAGAAAGAGAAATGCTTTTAGAGGGCCTCAACTGATTTCATCACAGTCAATGTTACAAAGAAAAAAACAAATCCCCAGTGTTGATGAGAATCCAGGTCAAGGCAAGGAGAATCAGAGAGCAGTTAAAGAGAATCCTGAGGCTCTGGGATGTTGTGCCTGCAAATACCTTGATTTGAGAAAAGAAATTCGTTTAAACACAGCAAATGTGCTCAGGAACAAGTCTGGGACGTCTTCTCCTTTCCATAGCTATCGGCATTAAAGACCTGCTTTGTATTTTACCTTCATCCTCGGTTGCCAGGCAGAACAAATAAACCCTATTTCTAGATGTTATTGCTATTAAAAAGAGAAAGGGGGGAAAAAATGCAGGAAAGAACAAAAAAGCCAGAGAGAAAGGTGCACAAAACCTACCATTTCTGAAGTCAAAATATTTTAATGGTAAAATCAGGACAAATGAATAGTCTAAAGATTTTTGGTTTCCAGTGAGCTGCAGGAGGGGGCTGACAAGCAGCAAGAAGCTAATATTGAAAGATAATTTCAGAAACATGGAGATGAGGAAGTGATAAAAGGAGGAGGCTGAAACTTCTTCCTCCTACCCCTAAGATTTATTGAAAATAGTGTTTTTTTTTAAAAACAGAAAATATAGCCAATTCTACATTTAAATGTGAGTGCATTTATTCATTCCAAATTATTTATTCAATACCAACTCTGACACAGTTACTATATTAGGGTTTTGATGGTAACCAAGAGACTGTTCTTGCCCCCAGTCTGATGAAGAAGGCAAGAAAAGTAAAAATAAAAACTCATCCAAAATGGTTTTATAAGGACTCTTGATTAAAAGGATGTGAGGATGCTATTTTAACAAGTCGGAACATAATACAATGGCCTGAGATATCAAGGGAAGTTTCCCTGTAGGGCTGATCCCCTGAAAGTTGAACAGATGGAAATGGATGGTGATGGGGGAGCCTCAGCAAAGGGACAGAAGACACAATTGCTCAGAGGGAACTGTGAGCAATTCCATTGCCCAGGAGTTTGGAAGGATAAGAGTGGAGAGCTGGAGGGTTGGGGTGCAGGCAGAGTAGGTGATGGAGATACTGTACTAATTCCCTCAATTTGTGGCACCCTACTTATTAACCCTATTGAATAAATAACATTTTAGCAGAACTGCTGGGAACCTCTCCTGTGCATTGGCTGAGATTGGTAATTTCTGGTGGTCCTGGGCTTTTAGGATGACTCTAACTGACAACTTAGCATCTCAGTTTCCTTCCTCCGAATTACAATAAGTGCTATTACTAACCAGCTGGGCCACCTTTGTGAAGTAACGTGGTACTTTCCAAAGTGAATGTCTCCATTCCAAAATGAGGGGATGTATGCTTTTGAGCTCACTCTAGTTCTGATGTACAATAATGGTATCTTTGAAAAAGGTACTCTGGTTCTTTGGGTAGATGTTAAGCTTTCTATGTCATCTAAGGAGGGAAGCAGTAAGACAGAGGAAAGAACATAAGGGTTAGTGGCAAACAGACCAGGGTAGAAATCCTAGCTCTTGGTTATGTGATCTCAAGCAATTTATTTAATCATTTTAGGCCTCAGCCTCTTCACTGGGTTGCAATAATATTCACCTTGCAGAGTTATTGGGCCAGTTGAAAATATTACATGAAACACACCCTGCATGTAGATTGAGCTCAACTTAATTATTTTTAGTATTGAAGGACCCAGAGGTAGAGAAATTTATTGAATTGTTCTCTATTGATGTATACTGTATAGTGGAGGACTGCATTTCCCAAACTTCATCTTAAAACTCTGAAAACCCACTATTATGATAAATATGGTTTCTAGTTCTTTTGGGGGCTATGAATAATCACAACACTTTGGGAGTTTAAAGGACAGATCTGAAGCTTTCTGTACATCTGGAATGGATGCCAATTGGGCAGAAGTCAGAAGGAAGTTGGATTCATTAGTTTAATTGTTTGTCTTGTTGAGCTTTATTTTCTGAAGTCATTTTCTTCTGTGTATTTATTTGCTTATTATTTTCTCCTGCAGTCACAGATGCTCGCTGAGAGGGGAGGATCTGAACAGACAGTGGATCTCTCCCAAGGCTCATCTCCAGCCAACGATTTACCACACCAAGGGACTTCTCTACTACCTGAGAAGCATTGGCCGAAGTCCCGTGGTGAGTCATTTCCTTCTGCCTCCAGACTCCTTTTTCTACCCCCCAGGAGGCAGATATTGTCTGGCAGGCAAGAAAACTAGACAAAGGCCAGAGGCCTATGTGTGACAAGCTCTAATGGAGTTATGTATTCGTTTCCTAGGGCTGCCATAACAAACTACCACAAACTGGGTGGCTTAAAACAATAGGCACTTATCTCACATTTCTGGAGGGTAGAGTCTGAAATCGAGATGTTAGCAGTGGTGTGCTCACTCTGATGGCCTTAGGAAAGAATCCTTCCTTGCTTTCTCCAGCTTCTGGTGATTAGCAGCAGTCCTTAGCATTTGCCAGTTTGTAGCAGCATAGCTCCAGTCTCTGCCTCAGTCTTCACAAGGCTATCTTCCCTCTGTGCGTGCCTGTGTCCATATTTCCCTCTTCTCATAAGAACATCAGTCACTGGATTAGGGCCCACCGTAATTCAGTATGGTCTCATCTTAGCTTTTTTTTTTTTTTGTCTCTTTGTGACCGGTAAGGGGATTGCAACCCTTGGCTTGGTGTCGCCCGCACCATGCTCAGCCAGTGAGTGTACCGGCCATTCCTATGTAGGATCCGAACCCGCGGTGGGAGCGCCGGTGCGCTCCCAAGCGCTGCACTCTCCCGAGTGTGCCACGGGGCCGGCCCTCATCTTAGCTTTATTACATCTGTAAAGACCCTATTTTCAAATAAGGATACATTCACAGGTAACAAAGATTAGAGCTTCAACATTTCTTTTTGGGGGACACAATTTATTCCACAACATGGGCAAGCCATTGATTCAATACTTATTAATGAAAACCTGGCAAGAAATTGTATTTAATTCTATTTCCTGTGTCTTTATTTTTCTGGTTTTTCAGGTGTTGGACAAGAGAGAAAATATATATACCTATCAAATAGTGTTTGGGTAAATCCTTTAGGTGTTCATATTTATGTTCAACTAATACCTATTAAATTCCAAAGATCATTCTGGCACTGTTCTAAGTACTTTTATATCTAGGATTTTCTTCCAAGCTTCTAGTACTATACAATTGATGAAAAATAGACTGTTTGAATCCAGAGGTCTGGGCTCAAGATAAGGAAGAGGAAATAGCCAAAAAAACTATATAAAAATGCTCATTTCTTGAGTACAAACTGTGAATACCTGTCTGCAAAAGTGTGAAGGGGAATATGTTCAAATTTAGAGTCCTTACCTTACCTAACAAACTTAAAATAGAGTGGAGAAGCTCACAGGTTGACCAGATAAAATAATCTCTACCATGAATCCCTTTTTGAATATCTACTGTATGACCCAAACAGTGGCTATTCAATGAATATTAATTTAAAAAATGGATGAATGTATAACATAGAATCTCATTTAAATCTCGAAAGAGATTAAAAGGTAAAAAGATTTTCACAAGGTCATCTTGAAGTGTATGGCAGCGTTGTGATCAGTTCTAATGTGTTTTTCCATCCTGCAACTCCACCTCTCTTTATTACTTACTCTTCGAGAGAGTGTGTTTGGGGTCCCTAAGACTTCTTAGGTTCAATGATTCCCTAGAAGGACTCACAGAACTCAGAATAACTGTCATACTCACCATTACAGTTTATTATAGTGAAAGGTTACTGATTAAAATCAGCAAAGGTAAAAGGTATATATGAGAGAGTCCAGGAGAGACAAGGTACAGGTTTCCAGGGGTCCTCTTCCAGTGAAGTTATAAGGATAGTGCTTAATACTCCAGCAGCAATGTGTATTGCCAACCAGGGAAGCTCACCTGAGCCTTGAGTTCTAGAGCTTTCATTGGTGGTCAGTTATGTAGCCATGGAGTTCCCCACATGGCTGATCTTACTCAGTCCCCAGCCTCGATAGAGGTCAAATTGATATCTTATGGACCAGGAGCCCCACCATAAATCACGTTATTAGTATCAACCATTTGGCATGACCTAAGTCCCCAGGTAAAAAAAGACACTCTTATCCAGCAGAATATGCCAAGGGTATAAAGTTTATCTCCCAGGAGCCGGTTAAGGGCCAGACCTTTCTTTAGAACGTGCAGGATTTGAACACACCAGACTTGCTGAGTCAATCCTTTATTGCAGAGAGCAAAGCTCTTTTTCTTTTCCTCTTGAGAAGTTTGGTTCTACACTGGTTAAAATGTACAATATTTTAATGCTGATCCCCCTTCCCACATCCTAAAAGGCCCTATAATTCCTACTGTGCACCCTCTGGAAGCAAGCTCTGGCCTGCACAGCAGGGCACCACTCTTGTGGTCAAAACCTGGAAAAAGGGTGTCTCTCTGACACCCTGGAAAAGCTTTAGCCTCCAAGATGAGAGTGACTTAGAAGGAAAGAACTCCCTATCTGATACACATTTAAACACATACACATTCAACCCACAACAAAACAAGTTTCCTCTTTGCTCTGACAACCTCTAATTGAAGAGCAGAGCATTTATTTTAAAGCGTGACAGGTGAAAGGCTTGTTTAAAAATATAAATAAACATTAATTAGCTATAAACATGACAGCCACAGACTTGTTTCCTGCTGGGACCATCTGAGAGGTGGGTGAGAAACAGCTGAGTACTAAATGCTACTCACGGTGTTACAGAGCTCTCTAACGGGCTCAACACCATCTTATAGTTACTTACAAGGCTATATTTAACCAGCCTCTTGCTGGCAGCAGAAGCACTGACATTCAGCACTCAAGACTGTCCTGTACGAGGAAGATTTTCACTGTGACAGGATTGATTCTTGGACTATATGGTTGGGGATTAACTGACTCTGCCCCACCTCTGGATCTTATTAAAATGATTTCTGAAGCACTGGGAAGCAACTCTGTGGTGGCTAGGAAATTCCACCTGATCTAGATGTTACTTAGACATTTGCCTGTTGGTGGGTGGATTAGTATGAACTCCCAGGACCAGTGAGGATGTGGGGCAGTGAGAGAAAGCAGTACCCTGATACTGCTGGGAATTGCTAAAAACCAGACAAGTAATTCAGTTTATAGGCAATATGGCAATAGTCACATATTGTTTCATCCATCCATCCATTTACCCATCTATCCATCCATCCACCCATCCATCCACTCATTCATTCACCCATCCACCCACTTATCTATCCATTTACCCACCTATACATCCATTCATCCATCTATCTACCCACCCATCTGTCAATTCATATAATCTATTTATCCATCCACCCATACAATTCTTTTCTTTCTTTCTTTCTTTTCTTTCTTTCCTTCTTTCTTTCTTTCTTTCTTTCTTTCTTTCTTTCTTTCTTTCTTTCTTTCTTTTCTTTCTTTCCTTCTTTTTCTTTCTTTCTTTCTTTCTTTCTTTCTTTCTTTCTTTCTTTCTTTCTTTCTTTCTTTCTTTCTTTCTTTCTTTCTTTCTTTCTTTCTTCCTTTCTCTCCCTCTCTTTCTTTCTTTCACTCTTCCTTTTGTTCTTTCTTTCCATTCATGCACCTATCCACCCACCCATCCACCCATCTGTCAATTAATGTAATCTGTCTATTCATCCATCCATCCATCTATCCATCTGTACATCTATCCATCTACCGGTCTAATCTATGTATGTATGTATGTATGTATCTATCAATCATCCATCCATCTATCTATCTATCTATCTATCTATCTATCTATCTATCTATCTATCCATCCATTCCTCCATCTATCCACCCACCCATCTATCAATTCATATATCTGTCTGTCCATCCATCCATCCACCCATTTGAGCACTTATCCATTTGTCCATTTATTTACACCATGTGTAAGTAATTGCTGTGCTAGAAACAAGGGATACAAAGCTAATTTTTTTTGAATTGTCCTTTTTTCCTGAGGAACTCACAGTTTACTTTGGTAGAAAGTGGAGTCAGGTCTGCAAAGAAACCAGTGTAGAACAAAATAGTAAAAGTTGTAACAAAGGGTCGTGTGAGGTATTATAGGAGCACAAATAAGAGGTTGAGTCATTTTCTCTTAGGGTTATGGGAAGGCGAGACTGGAGGTGCCATTTGAGCTGGACTTGAAAGATGAGGAAGAGTTTCCCTTGGGTTTTATTCTAGTAAGGCTGAGAAATATTCTTTCCTCAAAGGGTCTTACAGGCCTATGATCTCTTGGTCTTTTGCTTTGCGAAATTGGAGATCCCATGAGTTTTCTATACTTGGAGTGACTGCAAATAAGGGAAGCTTTTCATTTAACTGGTGGCAAAAACTCATATCACACAGACCTTGTAACTCCTTTCCCATTGTTTTGTACCCAGATTTTCTGTCTCTCTTGTATGTTAGAGAGGCATAATACAAAAGCCCAGACACATAGCAAATGTTGGTATATTTATGCATTAGAATATTAGTCAGTAACCCAAACCCAAACTCAAGCAAAACAAAACAAAACAAAAAAACAACAATGGACTACTGATACACTTAATAACATGAATGAATCTCAGTTGAAAGAAGTTAGACACTAAAGACTACATACTCTATGGTTCTATTTATATAAAGTTTAAGATAATTAAAAGTAATTTATGAAGACAGAAATTAGAACAGTGGTTGCCTCTGGGGAAGGGGATTAAATAATGGGGGCCAGGAGGGAACTTTCTAGGTTAGTGGAAATGTTCTATATTATGATTGAAGAATCAATGACACCGAAACTCATTGAACTGTATATTCAGGATCTGTGCTTTTCACTACAGATACATGTTTACCCAAATAAGGCAAAAATTAAAAATAAACAAATCAAAGCAAATTCACAGAGCTTTAAATGCACGTAGGAGACAAAGGGGACTGCCCCAAATATGCCCGACCAGCCTAGAGGCAGTAAGTCAAGTCAAGGAACACATCTTTGCTAGCACAGAATAGAAAAGCTGTAGAAGATCCGTTTAGAAGTCAGAAAGATCCAGCCAGAGAGAAAGCATGTAAGCGTAGAAGCCCAAAGAAGCAGACAGGCTCTACAGTCAGCTAGTAGGAGGCACTGAATCGGTTTCTCTTTGTGGAGCTCCCCGCAGAGCCAGGAGGTTCCTGGCTGCGGAGGCAGTCGGGAAGAAATGCTCAGGCTGCAGCATGCTCTGGAGAAGCCGGGCGGACAGGCTTTTCTGGGCTGCCATGTTGCAGCTGGCCTCACCTTGTACTGCTGAATTGGGGCTTCAGAGTTTAGAGAGGCATCAATTCCATCCTTTTGACTCTTGCTATGTGAGTGCATGTTAGTAAAGGGATTTCAGGGCTCTTTGAGGAGCTCATTGATTTCCATTTACAACTCACACAAACTGGGCTGCCTTCTGCCAGGGGACAGGACGAGTATATTTTGGTTTTGTCTTTCTCTGGGGCCCAATGTAATAGAACTTTTAGCTACTTAAATGATTTTCCTGGTCTCATTCTGTCACTCCGGCATATGTTTTCAGTTAATCAGCTTCTTCTAAAAGAGGCACAAAAGGAAAGAGAGAGAAAAAAAAGATGGCCTGTCCCTTTCTACAACCCCTGTCTCCAAGGGACTTAAGATACTCCAAACACATTATTTATTTATCTCCACTCTATTTCTTAGAAGTGGAAGAAGAACAAGTGTTATTTCTGCTTATTTTCATTGACTCACGCTAAGGTACTAAATCTAGGATTTTCCTCTTATTGCATTTCAGAATACAGCAGGAGAAAAACAAAACAAAATAAAAAAAACCTTGCTGCCATAGTTGGGAGAGGCACACGGAATGCCCATGGAGGTCCTGGGTGAAAAAAATTTAACTTTGATTCCATTCGTTTATTTAAAATTATTCCCATGCTATCAGAATAAAGATAAGACAATGCTTCTCTAACACACCTGAAACCATGTTTTGTGTGTATTTTTACTGACACAAATAATCTACATTTAAGTGAATTGCTAAAATTTCTTGGATAAACTTATGTTGAAAGCAAAGAGCACTTTTCTTTTTCTCCCCTAGTATCGTCAGTGTATCTTCTGTGTACCACAGGGGGTATAAATCTGGAGTCCTCCATATGCCACAGGGAGGGCCAGTCAGATTTTTCAAAGACATCTGACAGATTCCCTATTTTTCATGTTTTGTTAAATGGAGTGAGGTGAGGAGGTGGGGTGGAATGGAAAGTAAGAGGGTAGTTGCTCGGATCAATGTTTCCCTTTAGCCTTTGTGAAGGTGACTTTGCTCAGAGCTGGTGGAAATGTTAAGGGCTGGGTGGGTGGGGAGAGGAGGCAAGAAACATGTGGGGACAGGGCCAGATGAACTCATTTTGCTATCAGGCTATCTGTAAGGGAGGGCCAGAGATCAAGATAGAGGCTTCAGATGAAGACACAGAGGGGTTCTTTGTATACCTACGGGGGCTGATCTGGCAAGTAGAGCAAGGTAGCAGTAATCATGACCAATGGCATTGGACACATGTCTCAAAGTTCTAGTCCTAGAAAGTGGGAGTTGCTCTGAGCAAAGCACAGTCCAGCCTTGGGGTCCAAGGCAACCAACCGTACTCAAAGATAAGAGTGCAAATTAGAAAACTGAGGCAAGCCTTCCTACATGGAGTGAATAGGCAGAACAGTTGGTCTGTATTCACCTCCTCTTCCCCACAACCCCCAAGGGTTTACCTAGACAACTTGGAAAACTGTTATAGGTAAAAAAGACTAGTCTAGACCTCACCTTCTGGAAAAGACAGAGATCCTAATAACCTATCTGCCCTGATTGGATTTGGCACCCAAAATGGATAGATTAATGCTTCTGCCTTGAGGGTTTCAGCACCTGCAACTGAGTGCGACAGAAAAGATCTTGCTTAGGCTGATGGGTTGCAGGGACTGTGTCTAAAGATGGCATCCAGGCTGCTGCTTCTCCCCCTTCAATGTCTAAAACTGGGAAAAGGGAACAGTCTCAACTTCCAAGGAACCTTCCAGGAACTCATTGAGCAAATGCCCTCTCAGGGTGTTAAGCTTCCTGCTCATGCAGGGATGGGTGCCCAGAGATGAGGAGTAGAAAACGGCTAAAGCAAGACCTCAGGGTAAACCCAATTCACTCTTAATTTTGCTAATTCACAGTCTTGTTATATTGCCCTTCATCAGTGGTGGATCAAATATGCTTAAATGTTTTGTTTTGGAAAACTTCTGGAACCAGACTGATCAGAGTTTGAGATATAACACAACACTTTTTATGGGTAGCCATGGCAAGTTGCTTACTCTCCTTTAGCCTTCGTAGAAGTTGAACCTTACCTGTAAAACTTGGATAATATTCTCCTTTTATACTGATTATAGATGTGTATAATATGTTAGCATGGTGACTGGCACATATCAGAAATTCAAATAAATAGCAGGCATTGGAATTATTACTTATCAGAAGGATGTTAGATACAAAACAAAGCCACATATTAAACTGAACGTTTTGTGTTAACTTGCATGGGCTCTTTCAATGTAATTGAAATATCTTAGAAAGAAGGACATTATAATACAGAACGCTGGGATGGTGAAAAACCTCCTCCAGCATTTTACAATGTATAATAAAGGGTCCCACTGTGGCCAGTCTCATAAACAGTTATTGGTGCATTCTGCTGAGTTTAATGGGAAATTTTTCATTCCAAATTAGCCATTGTAAGAAGCCAAGACTGATCTGTAAGTAAAGGCTGCTTTCTAAAGCCATGTTGGAACTTTAACCCACAACGGCCTAATTTAAGTGAAAGTCTCTCACTTTAGGAAAGGAAACAGAATGTAAAATCCCTTTACAGGTAGTTATAGTAATAAATTCTGCACATACGATCTGTGGTTAACCTCAGCCATGACTGGATGCTGCTGTTAACTAAGATGAAACACTTACTATGGAGAGAGAATGGCTATCAAGAAAAGGACTGGGAAATGCAGTCTTGTAAACTGGGCTCTTGGAAGGCAGTTGAACATGTAACCAATATCATTTCCCTCAAAGAGATGTTACCTTCACTCAGGAACTTGGGATGAATGCTGTCTGCAAAACATTGTGCTCAAGTTGGAATCTCCAGGGCTTTTGTGAGCCTCGGTTGATTTAATTGGAAGCATTGCTGTTTGGAGCTTCCATCACATTCTCCAGAATTTGCCTCCTACCGGCTCCAGCCTCGTCTTCATTTTCCTGTGGCCATGATATAAATAATGCAGAGGTCTCGCTGCTAGGAAGCAGGAATGAGACCCAGATGTCAGGAATGGAAAACACAGCAGCTTAAAGCTGGCAAAGCAGAGCAGTAAACACAATCAGGGATAGGTGAGCCGTGGGGAGCAGGGGAACTGCTAAAGGAGGGAGATGTGGTTGAGAAGGGAGTTGACCTCTTGAACAAGGGGCCCAATTAACTTGAAAAGGAACCAGAATGGGATGAAGGGAGAGAGCGGGACAGGATGGAGAAGGCATGGGAGGAGGAGCATAGCAATGTGGCCCTGATCAGCCTCTGCTGAGCAAGAAATGATGGAACTCATGTTTGCATGCATTAAATTAACCTTGCAATTTAGCTCAGACAAGAATTCCTTGGAAAAGCTCTTAGGGAGATGTGTAAGAGCTTGATTTCAAAATCACAATCCAGTCCACACCATATACTTTGCTGATGAAGAAACTGAGACACAGAGAGGGGAATTAGTTTAGCCAAGGGCCAAAAGTTCAAAACTAAGCACTCCAGCTCAAGCAAAACTAAATAAAACTACACAAAACCTTCAAATCCGCACCTCTTCCTATGTTTCTTGCCTTGGGGAAAAGCACAATCATTGCTTATTCACTTAATCCAGAAATCCACATATTGTTCTTAATCTTTTTCTCTGAGTCTCTAAATCCATTTAGAGTCTAACTCCTATAGATTTTACTTAATTGCACTCACAAAACTTCTTTTCTCTACATACTTATATCTGCCTTTTGGTAGGCCTTTCTCATCTCTCTAGTTTAGTCTCATTTTCTCCAATTTTAACACTCCTGTTCTAAGGATATGATCATGTTGCTCCTCCTTGCTCAAATACTTTAAATGCTGCTTCACCACCTTCAGAAAAATGTCCAAACATCCTAAAATGATATACAACTGCCTCAATGATCTGCTCACTGCCCACTTCTGTGTACACCTAAGATCCATTCTCCTTTCGCTCCATGTTTTTATTCTGAATTATTGCAATTTTTCAAATCCATAGCTCCTTCTCTCCCATTTTCTATTTGCTTAAATAGCTCCAACTCAGTACAATTCATCTTAGGTATAACTTCCATTGGGAATCCCAGGGGCACCACACTGAAAGCCTTTAGGGGTACCATTCATTTGGAGTGAAATGTGAATGCTACTCCCCTACAGTTGTGCAACATTTGAGTTCCTGGGGCAACTTGTACTTATCTCTACCCCAGCTCTCCTCTCTGTGTAATACAACGACTTGTTGGCCTTTGGGGTAACCTCAACAAAACAGCTCCCAGAAGAAGCAAGATAGAAATGAAAAGTGTTTCAAAACATTGCTTCTGGATTAGGGCAAATTGGAGTTCAAAAATTTACTTTCATACTTAATAGCAGTGCAAACTTGGGAAAGTTACTTATTTTATTTGAAATTCAGTGTTCTCAGCTGCAAAATGGGGATAATAATAGTACCTACTTGATAATGAGATAATCTATATTAAGCTTTTAGTACAGTGTCTGGAGCATTGTTAAGTCTTTGGTAAATTAACTATTGTTGACATTATTGATGTTGTTATGGGTAGTAACACTGTGTTGTATTAAAATTTTAATTTTTCTTGCCACACAATAGGCATCTAATAAGTATGTGTTGGATCAATTGATAAACAAGCAGTGTAGGACTATGGATTAGTGTGGACATTAAAGTGCCCTCTTGGGCACACTTCGTACTTACCTGGTACAAAATCTTACTGAAAGGAAGTATAAGTATTAAATCTTTCAGTAGGAAAGAAAAACTTTCTCAACTGAAATAACTCAATAATTTGTCTTGTAATTGTCCCCTGCAATTTGGATGAACACATGTTTCTTTTAATTACCAGGCATTTATTTTTAGGAGTGTCATTTGAGCTACAGGCAGAACAATGTCTCCATCTCCTTTATTCTAAATCTTCAGAAGCCACTAAAACTACCAGGCCTTAGCAGTGCTCATTCCTGCAGGTGAATAGGTATATTATTTGTCATTTACCTCAGCTTTTAGAGTCTGCAAGAATTGGGGGGTGGGGGTGGGGATGGGGGTGGGGGCGGGGGTGAAGCTCTTTTCTCCAGATGAATTTAGCACTTAAGAAGCACCTGTCACCAAGTAGGCAGAGTTTCTGTTTTACTGAGAAATCTGTTGCTAAGACACGGTCTTAATTTGTTTGCACACTTTTCATAAGAAAGGTGGATGTTTATTCACAGAGAGAAACTGAGGTGTAAGAGATAAAGGCTGGTAGAAAATTCATGGTGGTTGAGGATTAAACCTCAAACAATCATATTATCGGTTCCTGTAGACTAGAGGTTTTCAAAATATGGACCTGGGACCAAGGGTATCAGTATCACCTGGGAACTTGTTAGAAATGCAAATTCTTGGGCCTAACCTAGACTTACTTAAATCGCAGAATTGCTGGGGCATGTCTCAGCAATCTGCTTTAGCAAGCCCTCCAGGTTATTCTGATGTTTATTAATATTTGAGATCCATTGCTTGAAAGTCTAGACTAGAAAATCCTTCAAGCTCATATATCAGTGAGTCTTCATATAGTAACTGAGAAGACTAGTTTTCCTTTGTTGGAAAATCCTGTGATAACCTCACCTGGGACTTTGAAAGAGAATGCTTATTTTCAAGATCCACCACAACTACCCCATGTTACCTTCTGATCTCATAACTCGAATAAAATATCAGCATAATTCTGGGAGATAAGCACACACTATGACCTCTGAGGAAATGGCTTAAACACCAAATGAATTGCAAGACTTTGATAATATATATCATCAGAACCCTGAACAACGTGTGGAAGAATGAATTCTAAGAATGAGTTACTAATAAAGGCAGAACATAGCACTAGAATTGGCTGACTTCATTGATAAGAGTTTATAATCCAGAGATTCTGGATTTAATTTGTTAGTTTGAGCAGCCGGGGGTGGATCTAATAGCTTAACTGATTAGTTGACTAAAGTTTGTGTTCAATGGTAGCTTACATTTAATAAGGTTGAGATGCCAGAGGTTTGCTGGTATAGAGTATGCAACATCTTAGGGAAATAAAATATGTACTAGATTTGTCTTGTGAGACTTGCACACCCACCTGCAATTTATGAGAGGGCTCAGAAGGCACTCCCTCCATCAAGCAGTAATGCATTAGCAAGAGGAGCATCTTCATCTTGGAAAAGTTCTGTAGTTGCTCTCCCTTGAAGGCCAGGTCTGTAGGGGATGCTACCATTGAGGTAGGGTCTTTGATTTTGATAGAGATTATGGAATCTCAGAGCAGCAGAGGCTAAGTGGTAGCACTTAACCACCAGAGGCAAGATGGACACATCAACTTTCACATTCTTCTTTACCCCAGATAATACTTCTTGTTCTGATATCAACTTTATCTGACAATTAATATAGCTACTCCTACTTTCTTCATGTAGTGTTTGCAGTATATCTTTTCACATCCTTTTACTTTTAACCTAAATAAAATAAATTTCTATTTAAAAAACCTATTTAAAATAAATTTCTCATAGAGTATACTTGATCTTGCTTATTTATCCAATCTGACACTCTCTACCTTTTAATTAGTGTGAGTTTACCATTCACATTGAAAGACATTGTTGATATATTTGGATTGAAATCTGCCATCTTGCTAGATGTTTTCTGTTTGTTTCATATGTTCTTAGTATTTTTATCTTTTCTGATTTCTCTTCCATTAATTGAACACTTTTATAATTCTAATTTATCTTCACAATTGTATTATTATTTATGACCCTTAAATTTTTTTTATTAGTGTTTACCCAATTGTTTACAATTTCCATCCTTAAATAATCAGTCTACCTTGAGATAATATACTGCTTCATGTATACTACAAGACATTATAACAGTACATTACCATTTTATTTCTCCCATATTTTGTGCTATTATTATGATACATTTACTTTTACAT
The DNA here is from genome assembly GCF_027409185.1 of Cynocephalus volans. NCBI lineage: Eukaryota > Metazoa > Chordata > Mammalia > Dermoptera > Cynocephalidae > Cynocephalus > Cynocephalus volans. The sequence goes on from NC_084462.1 coordinate 53,282,200, forward strand.
GTGCTATAAACATGTACTACGTTGCTTTAGTCCATCAGTTATGTTTCAGAGAAATTAAAATCAAGAACCAAAGAAAAATGTTTTCTTAGACCTTCATATGTCTCATTTCCAGTGCGTTTCCAGTGCTTTGCTTCAAATGGACTGTCATTTTTGAGACCAAACTGATCTTTAGGCCTCTAAACTTCTTCCTCAAGAGTCAGAAAAGATAGATGCTTGGCCTCAAAGGGGACCATATTCTCCAGTGCCCCTTTCACGTAAGGCCAAGAAGGATTGAGGAAAAATAAGCAGAGTAAACATCTATTAAGGAAAACATACTGGAGAGATACTGACAGTATGTTATTTATTTATTTATTTGTATAACAAACCACAGCAAAACTTAGTGGCTTAAATGAAAAATATGCATCATTTCTAATGATTCTGAATGAGAATCATACAGGTAAATTAGGTGGTTTCTCTGGTCTGAGCCAGGTTGGCCAAGCTGGATGGTCTATGATGGGTTCATTCACATGTCTGGTGGTTGGCTTGATATCAGCTAGGTCAACAGGAAGGACTTTGCAGAGTGTCTCCTCATCCAGCAGACTAGCCTATGCTTATTCACATGGCAGTTGTTGCCAGATTCCCAGGAACAGCAAGACAGTAAACCCCGTTGTACAACTGCTTTACAAGCCTCAGCTTGCATCATATTTGCTCATTGTTATTGGCCAAAAGATGTCACATGACTAAATCCAGATTCACAGGGTAAAGAAATATACTCCACCTATTGATGAAAAGTGGAGTATAGCCCATTGCAAAGGGGCATGTATCCAGGGTTGGGAAGAATTTGTCGTCATTTTTTAGATTTTATTATTTTCCTCAACATTTCTCCTTGTAATAGGATTTCACATCACTGCTTTTTGTCATATGACTTGCAGAGCCTTTCTGTAGAAGGAATAGACTTCTCCACTCCATTGATGAAAAGGTTGGTTATATGATTTTCTTTAACAGTGGAATGTGAGCAGATATGATGTTTGCCATGTTTTGGTAGAAGCTTTAACAGCCATTGCATAATTCTACCTTTGACCTTCTTTCGCCTCTGCCACAAGTGTAGCATATCCCAAATTAGGGCTTCTTTTTTAGCCTGAATTCTAGAATGAAGAAGACATGCAGAGCAGAGTCACAGCTAATCTGTAGCATGAATAAAAAAATTACCCTGTGAAAGGACGAGTCGACACCAGTTGACGATCCACCGGAGAGAGCTCGTTTATTAGGCAGCACACACACATATATATAGGGCTTCTAGGGAAGGCTGATTGGCTTAAAATACAATCCCTACTTAGAGGGCAACCAGCACCATGATGGGGTGTGGCCGAGAAGGACTTATGTGATCAGGGTGTGATCCCTTGGGGCATTTGGGTTCTTACATTCCTCCCTTTTTCTTGTTTTAGGAAAGGGGACGTTGAAGTCATCGAGCTACTTCCTGCTGAACTGGGGCATTGTGAGGGAGGGCAAAGGGAGGAAGGTACATAAATACCCATTATGAAACCCCAAAGGAGGGTGGAGAAACAAGTAATTTCAAAAGGGGAAAAGTCCATAAACGTTCCTTGAAGCCACAAGTCGAATATGCACCGGTTCCATTGTTCATAGTTGGAGACTGGAGGGAGTAGCCAGGCGTCGGTGGCAAGGGCGTGTAGGAATGCATTTCCTCTGTAAGGTGGTGTCTCTTCAGCATCGGCTGAGGCACTCACGAGATGAGGTGGGGGTTCATCGGTACCTAGAAGCTGGTAGTTTCTAAGCAAAAGCTGGTTAAAGGCCTGATTAGAGATTTTTCCCACTTGGGTTTGAAGAAACCTAATGATGCAGGGCAAGAAAAGGCAGGTTATGAGGATAATGATTAGAGGTCCCAAAATGGGCCAAATCCAAGTTAGGATAGGGTTGAAGATAAAAGAAGAAAAGGGGTTAGAACTGGATGTGGTTCGTAGGCTGGAAGCTAAGTCGGTGAGTTTGATGATGTTTGTTTCTACTAGACCGGATTCATTGATGTAATAACAGCATTCTTCCCCAAGGAAGATGCAAGTACCTCCTTTTTCTGTGGTGAGGAGGTCTAGTGCTCTACAGTTTTGGAGGGTGACCTGAGCTAAAGAGGTGATCTGTCTCTGTAGAGAGGAAAGAGATTCGGCAGTGGAGGTCAGAGCCCCTTCAAGTTTAGCATGTATGTCTTCAACCGCCCATAAACTGTGTCCTAAGACTCCTCCCGACAGGCCGGCTCTGACCGCTGATGTTGTTAGGGAAATACCAACCATGATCAGGAGGAAGGTGGCCCTTTTTTGCCTTGAGGGGGAATGAAGAAGATGGAACAGTTCTGAACTGGTGTACAGAGTGAGTTGAGGGACGATGGTGACGAGAAGGCATGGGACAGTAAGCTTAGGCAGGATGGAGGTAGAGAGGGTTCCATTGCACCAGAAGAAAGAGCCTGGTGGGGCGACAGTGTGGTTATAAATGGTTGAGGAAGGGAAGCGTTTAAGGGGATGGCTGCCAGGAGCGGTCGCATGAGAGAAAACAATTTCCGGGATTGAGAGAGAAAGATGAGTGTTTCAGAAATGATCTGTTGCCAGGTGTAAATGGGTGACCCTGGGGAGCTAGCAGAGGGGCCTGAAAGCTCCCTGGGTGAAATGAAAAGAACAGGAGAAGGCCAAGGAGAAGGTTCACGTCTTCAGAATTGGGGGTAAGGCTGAGGTCTGGGATAGGCGGAGTTTGAAAGGGTCGGTAGGATGAGGGATACACTTAAAAGAATGGTGTGTTAAGTTCTTTTGCAGCTTGTTATTGGAGTTTTCGGTGGCTGAGGGCAGATCCTGAGTGTAAGGCTTCAGCCTGGAAATATGAATCCATGGAGTAACATGATTACCTGGCAGGGCAAGTTTAGCAGCGGTCGGAGTGCAAAGGATGACAGGACATGGGCCTTCCCACTTAGGGGTTAGGGGGGTTTTGGGTTCCGGGAAAGTGTAGAATCTGAGTGAAAGGTTATTTTTGGAAAGTGACGGATCTGGAAGTAGCCAGTCCTGGTACTTCCATAATTCAGTGTGAAGATGGGAGAGCAAGGGTAAGGCCATGGTGGGTGGTATGGGTCCTTCAGTTGCTGTGATCCCTGGGGGTAGAAGGGGCTTACCATACATGACTTCAAAAGGGGAAAGATTGGAGGGCTTTTTTGGGAGAGCTCTGGTCTTGAGTAGAGCGAGAGGTAGAAGATGGACCCAATCAAGGTGTAATTCCAGAGACAATTTAGTTAGTATGGTTCTCTCTACCTTTCCAGATGCCTGAGGTCGGTAAGGGCAATGTAGGTGCCAGGGGAGAGAGAGTGACTGGGAGAGTTTTTGTATTATCTGGGCCATTGTCAGATTGAATGGAAGTGGGCATTCCAAATCATGGGATGATTTAGGAAAGGAGAGTCTGGGCTACGGTGGAGGCCTTTTTATTGGATGTTGGGAATGCCTCTACCCATCCTGAAAAGGTATCAACAAACACCAAGAGGTATTTGAGGCGCCGGACAGAAGGCATGTGCGTAAAATCGACTTGCCAGTCGGCCATGGGTGTGAGACCTCTGGCCTGGTGGGAGGGGTATGGCCCAGGTTTGAGAGGGGTGTTAGGATTGGTACGCTGGCAGATTGTGCATGAGGAGATTTTTCGTAAGAGGGCTTTGTCAGATGGGGTGACTGAGAAGAAGGCTTGTAAAAACTGGGATAAAGCTTGGGGGCTAGAGTGCAACAGGTCATGGAGCAGGCGAAAGAGAGAGGACTTATCATCATTAGGTGGTTGAGGCTGAGAGGGTGTCTGTGAACCTTGGGAGCCGTATGGAAAAACGGGAAGTTGGTTTTGTGTCTGTGGGTGCATTGCCGCAGGGCGTGCGGTGAGGTCAGCCTTACAATTCCCACGAGTGATTGGGGAATCGTCCCTCTGGTGGGATCTGCAATGAATGACTCCTAATTTATAAGGTAAATGGGATGCCTCAATTAATGTGGAGAATAAAGCTGAGTTGGTGATTGTGTTACCCTTGGTGTTAAGCAGACCGCGTTCTTTCCATATGGTGGCATGAGAGAGAAGTATATGAAAGACATATTTGGAGTCAGTGTATAAGTTAAGAGTTTTTCCTTCAGCTAGAACGCAGGCTCGCATGGCAGCGATAAGTTCAGCCTGCTGGTTGGTAGTACCCTTGGGTAAAGGTTGGGCTTCTATAACCGAATCAAGGGAGACTATGGCATAACCTGCATAATGAGTGTTTCCTTCCTTGAATGAGGACCTATCCGTGAACCATGCGAGATCAGCATGAGACAGGGGTCCCTCAGTGATGGAAGAGCGGTAAGGTATAAAATTTTGAAGGCTTTCTACGCAGCTGTGCAAAGGGGTGTTGGGGGAATCTGGTATAGGCAGTAGGGTAGCCGGGTTTAGGGGTGGGCAGGTATTGAAAGATAGGGCAGGATTTTCCAGAAACGAGGATAGGAGGGTTAGGATTCTGGAAGGTGGGAGGGATTGGAGAGCCTTATAGGTAAGGAGGTCTTTAAGGTGATGTGGTGAGAGAATGGTGAGAGGTGCCCCAAATGTTAATTTGGATGCCTCCTTATGCAGTAACTGCCCCGCTGCCAGGGCTCTTAGACAGGGTGCCCAGCCTTGTACAGTGGGGTCCAACTGTTTTGATAGGTATGCTACAGGGGCAAAGGAGGGGCCATAATTCTGTCCTAGAACGCCCAGAGCTTGTCCCGTATTTTCATGAACATAGAGGAAAAAGGGTTTAGTTAGATCAGGGAGATGAAGTGCAGGGGCTGTTAGAAGGGCCTGCTGAAGCTTGAGAAAAGGGCACTGAGGTGAGGAGAGCAAAGGTTCTTCAGGAGGACCCTTACTCATATTATAGAGACGAAAGGCGCCATTAGGTTTTTTTTACAGCGAGTATGGGAGTATTGAAAGGGGAGCGAGTGAGATGGAGATACCCCTTTTTTAATAGGTTCTGAATGATGGGGCTTAACCCGAGGAGGGCTGTTGTAGTTAACGGATACTGAGCCTGACAAATATATTTGGAAGGGTTTTTTAGTTTTATGTGTACAGGGGAACACTGGGCCAGAGCGGGGCTGGCAGTGTCCCAAACTGTGGGGTTAACAGGGTGCGTTAGGATGGGTAAGGACTTCTTTGGAGGGGTGGAATTAGTAGGATCTTGGGCTTGAACTAGCGCTAGGAGGAAGGAAACGGGGGAAGAGGAAGAGGACAGGGGCAAAGTAATGGAGACTTGAAGCCGTGATAGAATGTCCCGACCCAACAAGGGGACGGGGCATTGTGGCATGACTAGAAAGGAATGGGAGAAAACGGATTGAGTGCCTTGAAGGCAGCAGGTTAAAAGAGGGGTTTTTTGGAGAAAGATTTGTTTACCTCCTACCCCGACTATAGGAGAGCTGCTGGAGGTGGTGGGGCCTTTATATTCCCTTAAGACCGAAAAGGTGGCTCCAGTGTCCAGGAGGAAAGATATTGGGTGGCTGTCCACAACTATGGATACCCTGGGCTCTTGCTTTGTTATAGAGATGTTCGGGAAGGGCCCAAGGCTCCTTCAGTCCTCCTCAGCGAGGCCCACCATAGGTGGTGTCCACGGTTCGGGGGACTGTGGGGCAGTTGGTCCCTCACCCCTTCGGGTGAGGGGGCAATCAGATCCCCAATGTCCCTTCTTTTTGCATTTTGGACAAGGAGTGGTGGGTGGCCTGGGGGTGGGGCAAGCCTTTGCCCAATGCCCTTCCTTTTCACATTTAAAGCAGGCTCCAGGTGGAGGCTTAGAGGTGGAGGCTGTGGGAGGGCGCCCAGGGGGTTTGATAAGCTGGGCCAACATCTGGAAGTTGTCATGGTCAGCCTTTTGTTTTCAATGTTCTTTTTCCTCCTCCCGATTATGAAAAACCTTGAAGGCCACTGACAGGATTTCGGTCGGAGGGGTTGCAGGACCCTGCTCTAATTTTTAAAATTTAGTTTTAATGTCGGGGTAGGATTGGGCCAGGAAATAGGTCATAAGGACATGCTGGCCATCTTCAGAGTTGGGATCCAAGTTAGTGTATTGTTGAAAGGCCTGAGTTAATCTATTGAGGAACTCAGAGGGAGTTTCTTCCTTTTTTTGGACAATTTCTTGAATTTTTTGGAAGTTGACGACCTTGTGAGCCGATTTCTTGAGGCCAATTATTAAGCAAGAGGCAAAACGGTCTCGAGCCTGGATTCCCTGGGCTGTGTTATAATCCCAATTAGGTTCCTGTTCTGGGACTGCTTGGGGGCCTGGTGGGTGATTCGGATTGGTACGATGAGTGTCAGTGGCATGGGTTTGGGCTGTATCCCAGACCCTGTGGCATTCCTCAGGGAGGAAGGTATTGGCTAGGAGCATAAAGATGTCATGATGTGTGAGGCCGTAGGCCTGCAGGATCCATTGGAATTCTTTAATGTAGGTGGTAGGGTCGGTAGAGAAAGAGCCTAGTCTCTTTTCTAATTCTGTAAAGTCAGCTAGGGAAAAGGGAACATGGACCCTAACTACTCCTTCACCCCCAGCTACCTCACGTAGTGGGGCGATTGTTAAAGGGGCGGGGAGAGGTCCTCGGGAACGGGTCAAAGGGGGGCTTAGTGGGTCAGGAGTAGGTGAGGGTAAAAACGGGGGAGTGGATGGCGCAGGAGGTGCAGAAGGTGACGCAGATGACGGGGGAGGAGGAGCGGATGCTGGAGGCACTGGGGGAGGAGGAGGTTGGTAGGGTGGGGGTTCATCAGCAGGGTCAAAGGTGGAAGGATTGAGGGGTGACTGTGAAGAGGGTTTACAGCCTAAAAGGACTTGAGAGGGAGCACAGGAGGAGCAGAGGGCGGGGTTCTGAGCCAGGAGGTGAAAAGCCTCGATGTAGGGGATCTCCTTCCATTTTTTTAGGTGCTGGCAGTAGTTAAAGAGGTCTAGTAGAATGTTAGGATCTAGTGTGCCCTCAGGGGGCCATGTGTTCTGATTATCTAGAGGATAATAAGGCCAATCTTGTGTGCAGAATTTGGTGAGGAGTTTGGGCTTGATATCTGGCCTGAGGGAAAGGTTGGTGAGGTTTTTCAGAAGGCACTGAAGTGGAGAGTCCCCTAGGGAGGAGGAGGAAGCGCCCATTCTGGTCTCTTAATGGGAATTTAGATAGGAATCAGACAGAGATTTAGTGATAGGACATATCCTTCTGCCGGTTGGGAAAAGCGGGATCCTAGAGGGCGTCCCCAGTAGGTCACGTCAGTCCCGGCAGGTTCAGGTACGAACCAGGAGGAGAGAAGGGAGGTGTGGGTCATCACTCAGACCTCCACTCCTTAGGGCAAAAGCCCGGTGCCTGAAGGAACCTAGCGCCAGGATTTTCTGGTCGGGTCCTGGACCCGGGAAGTGGAGAGAAGAGAGTGGTGGACAGGAGGGTGAAGGAGAGAACAGAATGGGGCTTTTAACCTCCAAAAATGAAAGTAAAAGTTTACCAGGGCTTTGGAACCTGTTACAGTTTGGGAATTTATGGTGGTCGTGAAGACCGTGGTGGGGTGGGGTATGGGCGTTAGGGGCTACCGGACCATCTAGACTCCCTGTGGTAGCCTGAAAAAGGGCTGGTGCCCTTTAGGAAAGGGGGCTTACCTAATGATGAGCCGGTGGTGAGTGGAAGGAGCCAGTGCCGAAAAGAATGGACGAGGGTGGACCGTCAATGGTGAGTGGTGGAAGGCAGGCCAGTCCTGGCGGGACGGAGTTCCCGAGGGGCAACTTGGAAAGTGCTGCCACTGCAATTCGAAAAAGTGTCGTCGCTCGAGAGAAGCTCCGTCCCGGGTTTCGGCACCAAATGAAAGGACGAGTCGACACCAGTTGACGATCCACCGGAGAGAGCTCGTTTATTAGGCAGCACACACACATATATATAGGGCTTCTAGGGAAGGCTGATTGGCTTAAAATACAATCCCTACTTAGAGGGCAACCAGCGCCATGATGGGGTGTGGCCGAGAAGGACTTATGTGATCAGGGTGTGATCCCTTGGGGCATTTGGGTTCTTCCAGCCTGTTTTTGGTAAGGCATTGAGTTTTGGTGGTCATTCTTTACCACATCAGAACCTAGAGAAAAATTATAATCATTTATTAGCTTCTCTTTTTGTATATTTAATCTATTCCTTTTAAATGGATCTTCCCTATTGACTTTTTAAGTTATTTAAAACTCTCCTAAGTATTTTTAAATTCTTTGTTCGTATTTTCTCTTGCAGCTTTGACCCCGTCTCATTCCCGATCATAAGTAACTTTCTGAATAAAGCTATGCATGAGTCATATTTCTTCCAATTCTGTTCATTCCTAAGACCCTCTACCATCTATATTCTTCCCTGACAGCTCCATCAACACAACTCTTGCCAACATCACTGATGATCTGCACGTGGCTGGTTCTGCTTAGTGAACTGTATCCACCTGAGAAAGTTGACTTTTAAACATTTAAGAAAGCCATAGACCTGACCTGAATTTATTTTCTCCTTTGTTTGGCGGTTGTAGGTCTTCTGTGATTTCCATGGCCACTCCCAAAAGAAGAATGTCTTCCTTTATGGTTGTAGCATCAAAGAGACCTTGTGGCAAGCAGAGTGCCCTGTGGGCACGTCTACTCTCTTGGAAGATGTCAGCTACAGGGTAAGTCATTAGGGGAGAGCCATACCAGATATTCTGTGTCCGTATTCTTACCTTTGAGACCCATGCCCCACCATTTTCTTTAAAGTAAGCAGTTTGATTATTTTAACTATAGGGTTGTAACACAAGAAGACTGGAGGTATGTGTAATCTCTCCACATTTTTGTTGAAAAATGGCTTACTACCTGGTTGTTTTTGCCTCTGTTTTCTATATAGATATAGGATAGGGTACAGGGCATGAGAATTGGAGACAGAAAACCTCATTTTAAATGCCTGACTTTATAATTATTGACTGTGTGACTATGAGTCACTGCCATTACCTTTCTGAGCCATCACTCTATCATCTGTAAAATGAGGTTGGTAAAAATACTGCCTCTGTTACATAATACATGGGAAGAATAAAATGATACAGAATTCAAAAGGACCTCAAATAAATATGTTACTTCAAAATATTTGTGGAAAAATAAAATTGAAGGATAATATGAATCTTTCTCGGAACTTTTTGAAGTGCATTGTGTAAAGAAATGAACAAATTTAAGCCCTCAGACTATCCACATCCTCTGCATGATCATACTCTAAAAAGCAGAACCTATTTCTATTTCTAACTGAACCTACATCTATTTTATCAAAGTTCCAGGGGTTAGAGCTCAGCTATTCCTCCACTGAACCACACTGGAAATTCAGGAGGAGGACAGAAGGGGAGACTTCTCCCTGTCAGGTAAATAAAACAGGCTATTGCTTACTGAGAATCAGGAAGAGGTAGAAGAAACAAAGTTGTCCAAATACAGAATAAAAACTGGCCTTTGTTTCAAATTTATGTAGAAAAAGAAGAAACATTTTGATAGTACCTCCCTCTTCTAAATCTGTTATTCTGGGTATGACAATTTACCATGTGCAAAATAGCTTTTCCCCAGGGCTAATGATAGAATTAAAAAAGGCAAAAATCTACCAACCTACTCTTTGACCTGGAAATACTTCCCCTATTCCTGAGTTTTTTCCAGGAATGACCTCAGTGACCAGTTCATCCTAATGCTTCTCAATGACCTATTTACTCTAAGACTTAACCAGAGTAATGGTGATAGAACATAAGAAGATTAACTGCTTAATCTTAATTAAGAAACTAGTTTAGTAAATCAAAGCATTCATCTGGACTGCTCATGTTGACCTGTATAAAATTATCTCTTATGCATGATACATCATGAACTAAAAAAACTACATTGTCCAATCTTAAATATAGAGTCAGTGTGATTTTTTTTTTACCTCTCTTTTCCCAAGAGAAGGTAATGATATTTATGGATAATATCCTATACACAAGCAGAGGTTATAAGAAACAGAAACAAAAATTCTCCTGTATGAAGCTGACATGGAATAGGGCAGAGGCCAGGCATTACAGGATATTATAGAATGGGTTCTTAGCCTCTGAATCTCAGTTTTAGCGTGTGCTTCACATTGTCTAATTAACACACTCAACAAATATTTTGAGGCCCAGTTTAGTGTCAGGTAAGTTGAAAGGCATAACCTTACAAAGGTGGATATGCCACAGTCTCTGCCTGTGAGAATAAGCACAGTAGGATTTAATAGCAATGCTATTGAAAAGACTAATCCATCTTGGAACTGTTATTCATCTATATGGTCCATTAATTTTGGATGGGTCAGTTGCTTAAGCTTCAGTTTTCTCCCTTGTGAAACCAGGAAGTTAAATTTTATAGGTAGTTTTTTAAAATTGAGTTCGTTGATGCTGTAGGGTTTATTCTCATAGGTGGTTCATGGGCTACTATGAGATATGTGGAAATAGCAGGGTGGATAAGGTTTTAGCCCCATCTGTCACATTCAACCTAAACAGCCTTACTTTCTGGGATCCTACATAATATGTAGCTTTCTCTATCACTGACATTCTAAATTTAGGGCACAGTCATCTGCAAGTAATGATCTTGACACTGGTGATTTTCCTAAAAAATGAATTTTGCCAGAATTGAAAGGACCCACTCATTTTACAGATGGGGAAACTGATACTCAGGGGAGAATGTCTATGTGAGATAAGTTAATATTATAGTCATAATATCTGCCACCAGTCAACAGCCTGAGAGGCTGATTCCTATAGTCACATCTAAAATGGAACAATTCTAAATATATTCAGCTTATTAGAGATTTTTTGTCCTTTGTCATTAGTACTGAAGAGACAGTAATATACTCAATCATATTCCACATTCACTCTACAACATTAATGTAATTTAATTAATTACCTAACCTTAATGGCACTACTTCTTGTTATGTTGGTAGAAAGAGGTCAGTGAATTCTCTTTTCAAAATATAAGAAAAAAATGACAAATTTGTCAAAAATAACCATTTCAGGACTCTGGAAATTGAGCAAATGCAGACAACAAATTGAGAAACATTTATTCTTGAAAACTTCTAGAGCTTCATGTAAGAACAGCAAGAGTCTGTAACCTTCTTGACTGGGGTTGTTCTCGATCACCCTCTATTTGGTAATGAAGAAATGTAGTTTTACCAATGCAAGGATTCCCCTCTCCATACATATACATACACCTGGAAATTTTTAGGGGGGAGCTTAGAAATGAGAGAGTCATAGAAGAGCTAAGATAAGCTCTTTATTCATTCCTAGATTATGGGAAAACATGTGTCTCTGCAGAGGAAACACAGGAGAGCCCAGTGGAAGGTAAAATCCAAGGAGACATGTGAACTGGCCACAATTTTGAATGTCTTCCTAACTCACATACAAATCAACCAACAGAGAGTGGAAGCCTTATTGACTCAAGATGTTTGAGCACAACTTCTGCCCAAATCATTGGCTAACCACTATGCAAAGCAGATACAAATGCCCAGCTAAAAAAATGTTAAAAGAAATTTTAAAAACTGTGCAGAAACATCAGTGGTACACAGTGCAGAAAGGAAAAGAGGAAAAGATCCTGCAGATTAATGTAGGAAAGCAATTGAAATTAAAAGAAAAACCACTTAGGAAAAGAAAATAGAATCAAGAGATGCTAGGGGGTATAATTTATAATGTTCAGTTTTCAACCAAAAATTACAAGACTTGGAAAGATTCAAGAATGTGTGATCCACACTTAGGAAACAAAGCAGTCAGCAGCACTGACTCTGATGCTGAATTTATCAGATAAATTTCAAAGCAACTTTTAAAATATGTTCAAATAATTAAAGAAAACTCTGTTCAAAAGTTAATGGTGAAATATGATGACATTAACTCATCATATAAGGAACTTTGATAGAGAATTAGAAACTAAAAAACCAAAACCAAACAAACAATAACAACAATAAAACAAAGAAAGAAAAAAAAAAAAAAGAAATTCTAGTGTTGCCAAATAGAATAACCAAAGTGAAATATTCACTAGAGAGGTCATCAGCAAAGTGAAAAATTCACTAGATGAGCAGAAAAATGAATCAGTAAACTTGATGGTTAATCCAAAATTATTCAATTTAAAGAACAGAGAAAAAAGACTGAAGAGAAGTAAATAGCTTTGAAGTCCTATAGGATAGCATCAAGCATATCAAACTATACATAAAGGGAGACCCAAAAATAGAGAGAAAAAAAACTGGAGAATATATTTGAGAAAAAGATTGCAGAAGATGGAAGTAAAGAAGAAAGAAAAAATATGTGAGACATACAGAAAACAAATAGCAAAATGGCAGATGTAAATCCAAAAATATCATGATGACATTAAGTATGAATGGACAAAACACTTAATTCAAATGACATAGGTCATAAGATTAAATTAAAAAAACAAGATCCAAGTATATGTTGCATAGAAGAGACATTCTTTTGATTCAACAAAACAAACAGATTGAAAAATAAAGGATGGAAAAAGATATACCATGAAAAGAGTAACCATAATAAGGATGAAGTGTTTATATTAATATGACTAAATAGACTTAAAAGAAAAAATATTACTAGGGTTAAGAGGGTGAATTTATAATGATGACAGGAATATCATTAGGAAGATTTAACAATTATGAATGTATGTGAATATATATACCCTATAACACATGAACCAAAAATTGACAGAATTGAAAGAAGATAGTAAAAACTAAGTAATAGAAAAATATTCTTCCATCAGTAAGCAATGGAATAACCAAGCAGAAAATTAATAGCTATAGTGACTACCTGACCAAATTCATACATATGTAACATTTCTCCTAAAAAAAAATATATATATATGTGTATGTGTACACACACACACACACACACACACATTCTTTTTGAGCACCCATCAAAAATTCTCCACAATAGACCCTGTGATAGGCTATAAAACAAATCTTAATATATTTTAAAGAACTGAAACTATATGAAGTATATTCACCTACCACAACAAAATTAAATTATAAATCAACTTTTGTAAGCAATCTGGATTATCTCTGCATATTTGGAAATTAAACAACTTTTTTGAATAGTTTGACTGAGGGGTCAAAAAAGAAATCTAAAGGGAAATTAGAAAATACCTCAAACCAATCAAATACCAAAAACAGTATATCAAAATTAATGGTATGCAGCTAAATAAGTACATATAGGTAAAATTTTAGCTTTGAATAATTACATTAGAAAGGTAGAAAGGTCTAAAGTCAATAATCTAAACTTCTACATCCAGAATCAAGAAAAAGAACAAATTAAAGCACAGTAAGTGTAAGAACAAAATAAAAGCCAAAATGAAGATCAATAAAAAAGAAATTATACAAACAATAGAGAATCCATGAGTGCTAGTTTGGTTGCTTGTAATGGTCAACAAAAATGACAGCCTTTTTCTCTTGCTGCATTCAGTATTCTTTCTTTGTCTTTGGTTTTCGATAATTTGATTATGATGTGTTTTGGGGTGTTCCTCCTTGGATTGAATTCAATTGATGACCTTTGAGTTCCCTGTACCTGGATGATGTCATCTTCATCCACACTTGAGAAATTTTCAGCCATTACTTTCTTAAAAATGCTTTCTTTTCCTTTTTCCTCTCCTTTGGGTGTGCCAATTATATGGAGGTGGTTTTGCTTGAGGGAGTTCCATATTTGCTGTATTTCTGCTTTGTTTTTTCTTATTCTTTTTTCTTTTTTGCTTCTCTGATTGGATAATTTCATGTGTTTTATCTTTGAGCTCACTGATTCTTTCCTCTGTTTGATTAATTCTGTTGTTGGAGCTTTCTATCAAGCTTTTTTGATTCAGATCATGTATTCTTTACTTCTAGAATTTCTATTTTTTTAAAAATTGGTTCTATCCCTTTGTCAAGTTTCTTGTCCTGCTCCTGAATTTTTTTCCCAGATATCATTCAATTTTTTACCTGTATTTTCTTTTGACTCCCTGAACATCCTCAAGAGGGTTATTCTGAATTCTCAGTCTGACATGTCATAGATCTGTTCTTTCTCTACATCTGTTGCTGATTGCTTTGTTTGTTCTTTTTTTTTTTGATTTTTGTGTCTTTATGTTGATGCCTGGGCATTTGAGGACACTATTTCATTTTCTAGGTTTTATAGGTGTTCTTTGGTTGTGTTAGATCTTCACTGGTTAATTTCAGAGTTTTGTCTCTGGTCTGTGGGTTTTTTAAAATTTTTATTTTGTGGTGGATTAATAGTCACTACCACTGTATAGACTCTGCACTGGAACTAATGTGCTGTCCTATGGTTAGTTTCTGAGTTGGCATAACTTTCTCTGAGCAACAGAACTTGAGCTCTGTGGTTGAGCTAAATTACTGTTTTGTTGGTAATTTTCTGGGGAAGGCCTTGGTACAGATTGTTAATCACTTCTGGATCCAGGTTGTGTGGGAATTCCAGCCTAAGACTGAGTCTTGCAGATTGTGCCCTCTGCAGTTCTATTGCCCTGACTGATTTCTACTGAGATCAGATCCCCACACTGTGCCCAATATTCCCCTGCACTCCAGCTGCTTCCAGTGGGACAGGCCATGTAAGCATCCCTTGCAATAACTCATTGGCTGGCCTATGGATGGCTCCTTTCTCCAGTTGGCTGCAGCTGTTTGCTACTATGTGGGCCTAAGGGAATCTTGCCAGTGGTCTATAAGGCCTGTGAACAGGTATGGTGTGATCTGAAGCCAATCTCTCCCCTGCAGACTCCAAGAAGGTTTATGTGAAGGGTGCTGCTGTGTTTTTTTCGGGATTTGATCCATTTTCAGTAACTACTCCATGCCCCCGTATCGGGATGGCTCAGAAGTGTTCAGGGCTCAGAACAACAAATGGTGTCTCTACACCCTGTCACTATGGTCTCTTGCACCTTCACAAACTCCACAGGTCTCTCTTCTTCTTCCCCCAGCTTCAGGGGTTCCAGGTTGATAGTCATTGCTTTTTTTTTTTTTTTTTTTGGCTAGTAGTATTTTTAAAATTATTTATTATTATTATTAGCATATTCATCATTATAAATCATAATCTTTCCCCATGCACACTGCTTGACCTATCACTCCCCAACTCTCCTCCTTCCCCCTGTCTCTAGTATTCTTAGCTTTGTTCTCTCTTTTTGAAATTTCCACACATTATTGTGGTTCTTTTTCTTTCTTTCTTTCTTTCTTTCTTTCTTTCTTTCTTTCTTTCTTTCTTTCTTTCTTTCTTTCTTTCTTTCTTTCTTTCTTTCTTTCTTTCTTTCTTTCTTTCTTTTCTTTCTTTCTTTCTTTTCTTTCTTTCCTCCTTTCTCTCTCTCTCTTTCTTTCTTTTTTTCTTTCTTTCTTTCTTTTCTTTTCTTTCTTTCTTTCTTTCTTTCTCCTTTCGGTCAAAAAGTGAGGAGGTAGGGGAATAATGCCAAAAGCATAGAATTGGCTTTGTTTTTTTCTTTTTTGTTAGATATTAAAGTTAAGTTGTTATTAGTCTAAAATAATTTGTTGTAACTATAACATGCTTTTTGATTGTAACACAAAAACTTATAAGAGACATGATAAAAATAAATAGTGAGAAATCAAAATACACTGCTGGAGAGAATCACTCAGTCACAAAGGAAGACAGTAAGATCAGAAAAAAAGAAAAAAAAAAGGATCAACAAAAAAACCAGAAGAAAGCAACAAAATGGCAGTCCTAAGTCCCTGTGTATTAATAATAACTCTAAATGTAAATGGCTAAATTCCCCTATTAAAAGACACAGAGTGGATCAATAGATTATCAAACCAGAACCGACAATATACAGCCTATTAGAAACTCACTTCACCAATAAAGACATATCCCAGTGAAGGGATAGAAGATATTTCATGCAAATGGAAACTGAAAAAGAGCAGAAATAGCTAAACTTAGATAAAATAAACTTCAAGCCAAGGAAAATTTAGAAAGTTAAGTACAGTCACTATGTTGTGATAAAGGGATCATGAAGTCAACAAGAGGATGTTCTAAATATATATATATACCCAACTCTGAAGCACCCAGTTATGTAAAAAAAATTACTACTGGACCTAATAGGAGAGATAGACTCAAATACAATAACAGCTGGAGACTTTAGTACCCTACTTTCAGCAAAGGACAGATCATCCAGGCAGAAAATTAACCAGTAAACATCAGAATTAATCTCTGCTATAGGCTGACTTGACCTAACAGACATTTAAGGAACATTTCATCCAACAGCTGCAGAACACACATTCTTCTCAGCAGCACATTGAGCATTCTTTGTGAATAGGCCACATGTTGGGACATAAAATGAGTTTCAACAAATTTAAAAACATTGAAATCATATCAACTATTTTGTCTAACCACAATGGAATATAACTAGAAATTATCTACAAAAGGGACACTAAGAACAGTACAAATACATTGAAATTAAATAATATGCTCCTAAACAATGAATAGGTCAAAGAAAAAATCAAGAAAGATGTTTTTAAAATTCTGGGAGACAAATGAAGATGAAAACACAGCATAACTGAACCAAAAGGATTCAGCAAAAGCAGTTTTAAGAGGAAAGTTTATAGCAATAAATGCTTACACTTTAAAAAAAGAAAGACTCCAAATAAACAACCAAATGCTACACCTCAAGAAGACAGAAAAACAAGAGCAAACCAAGCATCAAATCAGTAGAGGGAGAGAAATAACAAACATCAGAGTAGAAATAAATGACTTAGAGATTTAAAAAAATAATACAAAAGATCAATGAAACAAAGAATTGTTTTTTCAGACAGATAAACAGAATCAAGAAACCATTAGTTAGACTAACAAAGAAAAAAAAAAGAGAAGACTGAGATAAAATCAGAAATGAAAAATTAGACATTACAACTGATACCACAAAAATACAAATGATCATAAGAGACTACTATGAACAACTACATGTGAACACACTTAGAAGAGATAGATAAATTCCTGGACACATACAACTTACCAAAGTTGGATCATAAAGAACTAGAAAATCTAAACAGAATAATACTGAGTAATGAGATTGAAGCAGTAATAAATAAGTCTTCCAACAAAGAAAACCCCAGAACCAGATGGCTTCATTGCCAAATTCTACCAAATATTTAAAGAACTAACAACTCTTCTCAAACTCTTCCACAAAGTTGAGTAGGAAGGAATACTTTCAAACTCATTCTATGAGGCCACCATTACTTTCACACCAAAGTCAGAAAAGGACACAACAACAAAGTAGATCTATATCCCAAATTAACACAGACATGAGAATTCTCAACAAAATACTTGCAAACTAAATCAGCAGCACATTAAAAATATCATTGACCACAATCAAGTGGGATTCATCCCAGGGATGCATGCAAGGATGTTTCAACATATGCAAATATATAAATGTGATATGCCACATCAAAAGAATGAAGGGAAAAAAAAGCATATGATCATTTCAATAGATGCAGAAAAAGAATTTGACAAGATCCAACACCTCTTCATGATAAAAATTTCACAAATTAAGTATAGAAGGAATGTACTTCCAGACAATAAAAGCCATATATGACAAACCTATAGCTAATAACATACTGAAGGACAAATATTAGAGGCTTTTCCTCTAAGATTTGGAATAAGACAAGATGCACACTTTCCCCACTATTATTTGACACAGTACTAGAAGTTCTTGTCAGTGCAATAAGGCAATAGAAAGCAATAAGGGCATTCAGATCAGGAAAGAGGAAATCAAACTATCCCTGTTTGCAGGTGACCTGATCCTATACATAGAAAACCCTAAAATCTCCACTAAAATTTATTAAAACTAATAAATGATGTAGTATAGTGGCAGGATACAAAACCAACACACAAAAATCAATATACTAATAATGAAATAGCCTAAGAAATCAAGAAAGTACTCCCATTTACAGTAACTACCAAAAAAAAAATGAAATACCTGGAAGTAAATTTAACCAAGGAGATGAAAGACCTCTGCAAACAAAACAAAACAAAAAGCAAGCAAAAAAACCCAATAAAATATTTCACCAATAAAATATTGGTGAAAAAAATTAAAGAGGACACAAATGGAAAGTTATACCATGTTCACAGATCAGAAAAATTAACATCATCAAAATGTCCATATTACCCAAAATAATCTACACATTTAGCACAATCCCTATCAAAATACCAATGGCATTCATCACAGAAACAGGAAAAAAGATCTTAAAATTTGTATGGAACCACAAAAGACCCTATATAGTTAAAGCAATCTTGAACAAAAATAATGAAGTTGGAGGCATCATACTTCCTGACTTCAAAATATACTATAAAGGTATACTAACCAAAACTGCATGGTACTGGCATAAAAACAATTTGACCAATGGAATAGAATAGAGGCCCCAGAAATAAATCCACACACATACAGACAACGGATTTTTGACAAAGATGTCAAAGGGAAAAAGACAACCTCTCCACAAATGGTGCTGGTAAATCTGGATATCCACATGTGGATGATTGAAACTAGACCCCTGTCTCTCACCATACATAAAAAGAAACTCAAAATGAATCAAAGACCTAAATTAAAGACCCGAAACTGTGAAACTACTAGAAGAAAGCATAGGGGAAAAATTACACAAAATGGGAGTGTTAATCAATTTTTTGAGCAAAACTACAGAGGCACAGGCAACTGAAGAGAAAGTACATAAATGAGACTACATTGAACTAAAAGGCTCTGTACACTGTCAACAAAGTGAATAGACAACCTACAGAATGGGAGAAGGTGTTTGCCAATTGCACATCAGGTAAGGGACTAATATTCAGAATACATAAGGAACTTAAACAGCTCAACGGCAAAAAAAAAAAAAAAAAACAAGAACAAAAAACAAATGGCCTAATTAAGAAATGGGCAAAGGACCTGTACAGACATTTTTCAAAAGAAGACATAATAATGAGTAATAGGCACATGAAAAAGTGTTCATCATCATTATTCATCAGAAAAATACCAATTAAAAACACAATGAACTACAATGTCACTCCAGTTAGAATAGCTATTATCAAGACAAAAAATACGAAATGCTGGCAAGGATGTTTAGAAAAAGGAGCTCTCTTACATTGCTGTTGGGTTTACACTGGTGCAGTCACTGTGGAAAACAGTATGAAGATTTCTTAGAAAACTAAAAATAGATTTACCCTATGATCCACTACTGAGTATATGCCCAAAGGAAATGGAATTAATACATTAAAAAGACAGCTGCACTCCCATGTTCATCACAACACTATTCATAATCACCAAAAGATGGAATTAACCTACATGTCCATCAATGGATGAATAGATAAAAAATCTGTGGTACACATATATAATGGAATACTATTCAGCTATAAAGTCAAATGATATTCTATCATTTGCAGCTACATGGACGAAACTGTAAACCATCATGTTAAGTGAAGTAAGTCAGATACAAAATGTGGAATCTGAAAAAAAAAGTGGTTCTCATAGAAGTAGGGAGTAGAATAGTGGTCACTGGGGATTGGAGGGAGGACGAAAAGTGGTGAACTGCTGCGTACGAAACTGTGCTATCTACCCTACATGAATCATTGTGGGGTGTATGCATGTATTGAAACAACATACTATATCCCACAAATATGTAAAAATAAATGTCAAAATATTTTTTATAAAAACAAAAAAACTTTACAATGTTTAAAAAACAATCAAACAAGACTCCCAAAATGATAGCGCTTTAGCTAGACTGACTAAGGAAAGAAACAAAACATAAGTTAACAAAATCAGGAATGAAAGTTAGGACATCTTGCCAACCTTACAAAATGTAAAAGAATATCATTAACAACTATATGTCAACAAATTAGTAAATTCTTAGGAGAACATGAATTACTAAAGTTGACTCAAGGAGACAGAAAATCTGATAAGGCCTATTTTAAGTAAATAAATTAAATTAGTAATTAAAAACCTTCTCACAGACAAAAGGTTAGTCCCCAAAGGCTTTGTTGATGAATTCTATCAAATTCTTAGGAAATAAATAATACCAGCTGTAAAAAAAATTCTTTCAGTAAATAGAGGAGAAACACTTGCCAACTAATTTTATGAGGCCTGTATTATCCTGATACCCAAACCAGAAAAAGACATCACAAAAAAAAGACAGCTACAATCCAGTATCTCATACAAACATCTGTGAAAAAATAATTTACAAAATATTCACAAATCAAATCCAGCATCATACAAAACTCATTATTCACTCGACAAAGTGGGGTTTGTCTCATGAATGCAAGATTGGTTTAACATTAAAAATCAAATACTGTTATATTTCTCATAGATAACCAAATGACAAAAATGGCATGGCCATCTCAAAAAATGCAGGAAAAAAACCCATTTGACATAATTAAGCACCCATTCAAAATAAAATCTGAAAAAAATCTAGTAATAGAAAGGGAATTCTTCAACCCGAAATTGAACATCTGATAAAAAGTTTGATAGTATCATACTTAATTGTAAAAGCCTGAATGCTTTCCCTGTAAAAACAGGAAGACAAGGATGTTTGCCTTTCCCACTTCTATTCAACATTGTACTGAAGATTCTAGCCAGTACAACAAGGCAAGCAAAATATGAAAGAGAGGCAGGTTGGAAAAAGGAAAACTGTCTTAATTCACAGGTGATGTAGTATTTTATGTAGAAAATTTTAAGGAATGTACAAAATAAACTACTAGAACTAATAGGCAAGTTTAGCAAGAGAGCAAGATACATGATCAATGTAAAAATTGATTTTATTTCTAAATACAAGCAATGAACAATCTAGAAGTAAAATCAAGGGAAAAAATCTATTTGTGATAGTATCAAAAAGAATAAGACAATTAGGAATAAATTAAACAGAAAAATCTGCACTTTCTATACACTGAAAAACTATAAACTGTTGTGTAGAGGACTTAAAGGAGACCTAAACAGATGGAGAGCTATATCAGATTCATGGGTTGGAAAAAACCTAATTTTAAAAAATGATCAAAAGATGTGATTGAACACCTCACAAAAAGCCATGTATAAATGGCTAATATGAGCAATATTTATTATAATTAATTATAATATAATTCACGGGTTCTTCAATATTTCGAAGATGGCTACTCTCCCCCAGATTTTTATGCATTCAATGTATTTCACATCAAAATTTCATCAGGCTTTTTTGTTGATACTGACAAGCTAATTTTAAAATTTATATAGAAATGCAAGAAAATGAGAATACCCAAAACAATTTAGAAAGAGAAGAATTATGCTGGAAGATTTACTTTACATAATTTCAGAACTTGCTATAAAGGTATGGTAATCGATAAAGTGTGTGTTGGCATAAAGAGAGACAAATAGATCAATAGAACAGAATAGAGGGAGCAAAATACACGCACACATTTGTGGTCAATTGATTTTTTTAAAAAAAAATTAAATTTATTACTAGTATATTTATTCTTACAAATTGTGGTATTTCTGTATGCCCTTTGCCTGACCTATCACTTCCCGAACCCCCTTCCTCCCTCCCCCACATCTCTAGTGTCCTTAGGTTTGTTCCCTCCTTCTGAAAGTTCAATGTATTCTTGTGGCCTTTTCTTTCTTTCTTTCCTTCATTCCTTCCTTCTTACCTCCTTCCCTCCCTCACTTCCTTTCTTCCCAGCAGCCAGTTATGAGTGAGAATATAGGGTATTTCTGTTTCTTTGTCTGGCTTATTTCTCTTAACATAATTTTCTCCAGACACATCCATGTTGTTGCAAATGGCAGTATTTCATTCTTTTTTATGGCTGAGTAGTATTCCATTGTGCATATATGCCACATTTTCTTTATCCAGTTGTCCGACCACCAAAGGAATATGTTAATTCTCAAGTATCAAAATACGGTCAATTGATTTTTGACAAAGATGCCAAAGCGGTTCAGTGGGAAAGGATAATCTATCTGACAAATAGTTCTGGAACAATTGGATAGCTGCATGAAAAAAGATGAATTTAAATCCTTGCCTTACACCATACACAAAATTTAACTTAAAATGGATCATAGACCTAAATATAGGGACTAAACTGTTAAACTTATAGAATGCCACCTGCTAGAAAATCTTTTTATTTTTATGTTCTTTTTTCAGTCAAAGCTGTCTTGGATAGAACCCCAAAAGCACGAACTATAAAGAAAAAGTAGATAAATCAGACTTTATCAAATTTAAATGTTTTGCTTTTCAAAAGACATTGTTCAGCAAATGAAAAGACAAACCTTAGACTGGAAAAAGTATTTTCAAGTAATGTCTCTGATGAAGAACTTGTATCTAGTATATATGAAGAGTTTTTGTAAGTAAATAATAAGAGGACAAATAACCAAATTTTAAAGAATGAACAAAAGATGTGATTGAACACTTTATGAAAGACAATGTATAAGTGGCTAATATGAGCAATATTTATTACAATTCATTGTTAATTTCTACCAAGTAATTGCAAATTAAAACCACAATGGGATAGCACTACATAATCACTAGAAAGGCTATTCTAAAAACGACTGGAATGACCAAGTATTGGAGAAGGAGGTTTAGAAACTGGAACTCTCATTTATCATTGGTGGAAATGTCAAATGGTGTGGTCACTTTGGAAAATACTTAGGCAGTTTCTTAAAAATTAAGCATATTTTTAAACATAAAACTCAATAATTTCATGCCTATATATCTTCCCAAGAAAAGTGAAAACATATAATCACATAAAGACTTGCACATGAATGTTCATAGCAGCATTGTATATAATATCCCCCCATTGGGAACAATCCAAATATGTCTGTCATTGTGTGAATGGACAAACAAAACACAGTATATTCATGAAAAGAAAACTTATTCAGATATACAAAGGGACAAACTAGTGATACATGCAACAACATAGATAAACTTCAAAAACATTATTCTAAGTGAAAGAAATCAGAAACAAAAAAGAATAGATAATATGGTTCAATTTATATAAAAATTCTGAAAAAGGTCAGAAAGTGTATCAGAGATAGTGCAGGGCAGAGGTTGACTGTAAATAAGCATGTAAAGAAATTTTAGAGTGATGAAAATTTTCTAAAACTGAATCGTGGTGATAATTGCAAAACTGCCTGTATTTGCTAAATATCACCTAACTGTGTGCTTACCATAACAAAGCTGGTATATATTTTAAAAATCAAACATTTATTGATTACATACCACATGCCAGGCACTGTGCTAGGTATTTATGTAGCAAAGTTGAATAAAGATTGATTTCTACTTCTAAGAAATAATAGGGAGACAGAAAGATAATCAGAAATTTAAAATGTAGAATAAGTACAAAAACAGAAATATGATGAGGTAACACAGAAAGTACTGATTAACTCTCTGTTGTTGCAGGGTTGGGTAGATAAATTCTAACTGGCTTCAACAGACAAATTTTTGAGAAGAAAATATGATGAGCAGTATTAGGATATTCCAAGAAGTAAAACACATATCATGAGAAAATTTTCAATTTTCAATTTAAAAAATTTTTCAAATTTAAATTTAAAAAAATTCTCACTTTTTTTCAAGTTTGATTTCAAGAGAAATCTGAAGAAGTAGAATGACAAGAATTCTACAATAATTAAAATTTGAGCGTCAGAGAACTTGAATTGCCAATTGTGGATAACAGTCAATTGAGGAGAGATGAATTGAAATCAGGTCTTCTGCACCACTGCCCGGGAAGTATTCATTTCTAGTGACATTTTCTAGCATTGACCTTCTTCATAAATTGTCAGTTTTGAGGAGTTGCAAAGGCAATATTTATTGAAACTACTTATACAGTACCAAAAATGTGCCAGGCACTATTCTAAGCACTATGTGTGCATTTATTCATTAAATCTTCCTAACTACGCCATACACTAGAATATTGTGAAACAATCAATAGAAGGTGCTTAACAAATGTTTGTTGAGTGACTAGGTACTTTTACAAACATCCCATTCTACACAGAAGGGAATGGAAATGCAGAGATTAAGTCCAAGATCATGTAGTTAGCAAGAGCTAAAATTTGAACCCAGTTGGTTCAGTACCAGAGTCCACACTTTTAGAATCCAGCCTCAGAGATCTTATATTTTAAACTATGTTGCATATTGGAGAGAAACAGAACAAAGAATTAAATTATTCTGCAATTTAGAATTAAAGAGTTAAAGCAAGAATTAATCTTTCTTTGGAGCTTGGAAAACAGTGGGTTGTTTGAGTTAATAGAAGGGAAGCAT
Organism: Cynocephalus volans; assembly: GCF_027409185.1. Classification (NCBI taxonomy): domain Eukaryota; kingdom Metazoa; phylum Chordata; class Mammalia; order Dermoptera; family Cynocephalidae; genus Cynocephalus; species Cynocephalus volans. Next base: position 53,306,379 of record NC_084462.1, read on the forward strand.
AAATACAAAGAGAGGTTTAAAACATTTTTTTAGTCTTAGAAGGTTGATTATCTGAGCAGAATGACTTCTCTCTCTTTCAAACCTTCCCTCAAAAGCAAACTCTACTCTGGACAGTGCACTAATAATGATCATTTTTGAGGGTTTTAAGTGCTGTACTACTTCATGCATGGTAAGAACTATTATTACCTGCCTACCCCCTATACCCACCTTTGTGATGGTAACACTGAGAGCTAGATACATTGAAGACCCACTCAGTCAAACTGCATAATGTGAATCCAGAATTTATACTTTTGAACCCTATGGCCAACCATGCCCTTGCCACATGCTTAATCCAGAGAAAAGAGAAGGCACTTTAATTCTCTAGGGTCGTCCACAGGGAGCTTGCATTTTCCTCATATAGAGGGCTTTTCCCTGGAAATGAACTCTGAGCTAGGTGCTATCTAGTGAGTTGACAGTCAATATATCCTTGAGAGATCTATCTTCCTTAAATTTCGGAAACCAGACAGGTCTGGAAAGAGTCAGCAGAAATCAAATGAATTAAAATACAACCCAGGCTTCTAAAGTGTGCTTTGAAGCCAGAATTATTAAACCAGAATCAACCCTTCTCCTGTCAGTTAAGATTACACCTGACTCCACTGCTCCTGGACACGTGGAATTCAATACCTATGATAAGGGCAAGTCTCATTCTTGGGGCCTCTTCTGGACTCGTCTCTAAATCCTTGTCAGGTCTGTGTTGAGACCATGCCAAATGCCAGCTCCTATGTCATGTTGTATATGTACATTATCTCATATACTCCTTATAACAACCGTAATAAGGAGATGTTAACTCTCTCATTTTATAGATGAAGGGCCTAAGACTCTGAGAGACTGAGTAGCATATCTGAAGTCACACAGCAAGTACATGGGGAAACTGCACTCTTAGCCCTGGTCTGTTCTGTCTGCCTTTAACCCCTGTGTTATGGGGTCTAGTTTTTGGTGTCCAGACAGTGTTCTGGGTCTCAGTGTCTCTCTCACTCTCAAATAGAGTCTATAATATACATTGAGGTCCGATTTCAGAAAATGAGAAAGAGCCAGAAAAAAAAGTTTTTCTTGCAACATGATTATAATAATTATAAATAATATTACAATATATTGGATTCCTATTACACATTGGACAAATTACATCTTATTTAAACTCTTTAAACCTCTGTGGGATAGTAATACTCCATTTAAAAAGCAGGTTTTTTTACTTTTGTGATTAAACTCCTGTGATCTGAATTAGAACATTTGGGTTGAAATTCTGGTTGCTCCTACTAGCTCCGTGACCACTGAAAAGGTTTTAATTTGTCTGGCCTCTGCTGTATCTGTAAAATGAGATTATTATAGAACTTACCTTACAGACTTTTGTTTATTAACTGGGTCAATGAATGTAGGAATATATTGTAAGTAGTCAGTGAAAAAGTATCTACTATCATTTCGAAGTTAGGAAAAATGCGGATAAATATAAGGCCAAAGAATAAGTGACAAGGAAAGGGTTAAATGTCCCAAGCCTTATTTCCCCACCCAAACTATCTTCCAGGGAGCATTGAAACTATTCATATGTGGAGTTTACCTGTTTCATATTCATTAACAACACAAACAACCTCTTGTTTACAATAGCTGTCCTTGGCTTCCTCCCTTTGACATAAATGTATTTATGTGAAACCAAAGGAAAAATGAGATGATTGGATAAAAATTTATATAAATGCCATAGTTTTGAAACCCTTTATTTAATAAGTGGATAAACTGTGACTGTGGAGATTTAAGAGGGATATTTTAATCCCACCTTGCAAATCCCACATCCACCAGGCTTCAGTGAAGAATCATAGCTAGTAAACCTCTTGAAGACACATGCAATTAGTTTGAATGTGTGGTCATTTGGACAGAGGCTATATTAGCTAATGAAAACAGTTTCACTCAATGTCAGACACTAAACCACACATCCAGGAAGCTCAGAGTACACTAAGCACCATAAAAGCCAAAAAAAACAACATCTAGGCATATCATTTTCAAACTACAGAAAATCAAAGATAAAGAAAAAAATACTGAAAGAAGCTGGGGGGATGGTGAGGGTGGTGGGGAGATGAGAGATACCTTACCTATAAGAAAAATATATATAAGAATTAGATCTGACTTCTCTTTAGAAACCATGCAAACAAGAAGAGAGTGGAGTAAAATATTTAGTGTTGAGAGAAAAAAACCCACCGATCTAGAATACTGTACCTGGTGAAATTATCCTCCAAAAGTGAAGGAGAAATAAGGACTTTATTAGACAAATAAAAATCAAAGGAATTTATTGCCAGTAGACCTGTCTTGCAAGATATGTTAAAATAAGTTCCTTAGAGAGAAGGAAAATAATATACATCAGAAACTTGAATCTACATAAAGAAAGGAAGAGCATTAAAGAAAAAATGAGTGAAGGTAAAATAAAAACTTTTATTCCTTTTATTCTTAATTGATCTAACAGATAACTGTTCAAAATGATAAAAGGAACAATGCATTTGACTATGCATACGCACACACACATATATGAATATATATGCTTCTATATAAATGAAATGAATGACAGCAATGATTTGAAGGACAAGAGGAAGAAATTGGGATTATTTTGTCATTATAAGGTCCTTATACTACCCATAAAGTGGTATGCTATTATTTGAAAGTAACTGTAGATTAGTTGCAAATGTACATTGCAAACTCTAGGGCAATAACTTAAAAAGTATAAAAAAGAAGAAAGGAAAGAAAATGAAATAATATCAAATGCTTAATTTAAACCCCAAAAGGTAGAAAAAGAGTGGGAGACAAAAACAGAAATGAAGAACAAGGGCAACAAGTAGAACATAGAAACAAATACAGTCTGTCAAAAAAACAAAATTACAACAAATTTACTTAAAGATCTCAATTGGCTTTATTGCAATTCTAGAATCAGGCAACACATTATTCCATAAACTAGAAAAAGTGTTCCAATGAGCTGAGCAAAAGAGTTTGATTTTATAGGCAGAAAAAGGCCGAAGAAAGCAAAAATAAAGAACAAAAAGCAGATTGGTTATTTCTAATTTACTTTCTTTGTAGGGTGGGACAGGAAGACTGACAATAGAAAAAAATAACTGACTAGTTAACATCATGTTACTTCAGGCTATCTCTTTTATGTAAGGATTAAAGCAGAGGAAACTTTATTATATCTGTTGAACATAAAAACTGGCCTGTTAAAGAAATTACCTGTTATTTCTTGTTCCTGATTTCCCAGAACATCAGACTACAACCTAAGTGATATGAAACTTAGTAGGGGTGACTTCATTTTTATTTTTATTTATTTATTTATTTATTCATTTTTTGACTGGTAAGGGGATTGCAACCCTCGGCACAGTATGGTCTGCACCACGCTCAGCCAGTGAACGCACTGGCCATCCCTATATAGGATCTGAACCCACGGCTTCGGCACTACCAGTGCCACACTCTCCTGAGTGAGCCATGGGGACAGCCCCATTTTTATTTTTAGTCTGGTCTTTTGGGGCCTAGTACAGGGACTTTGTCCAAAATAATGGCCTTATATAACTTTTATTAAACAGGAAGGTATTTATCCAACTATATCAATAATCACTTTCAATGTCAGTGGTCTAAAGGCAGTAATTAAAAGACAGATCATCAGGGCTGGCCCTGTGGCTCACTCAGGAGAGTGTGGCACTGGTAGTGCTGAGGCCATGGGTTTGGATCCTATATAGGGATGGCTGGTGCACTTACTGGCTGAGCGTGGTACAGACCACACCATGCCAAGGGTTGTGATCACCTTATTAGTTCAAAAAAAAAAAAAAAAAAAGACAAATCATCAAAGTATCATATGTTATCTACAAAAATCTCACTTTAAATACAAGGACACATGCATATTAAAAGTAAATGTATGGAGAAAGATATATCATGCTAACAGTAATCAAAAGAAAGTGGTAGTAGCTATGTTAATTTCAGACAGTGCAGACTTTAAAGCAAACAGTTATCAGGAATAAAGAAAGGCATTATGTAAGGTAAAAGGGTCCATTCTCTGAAAAGATATAGTAATTCTTAATATGTATACACCTAACAACAGAGCATCAAAATACATGAGGCAAAAAGTGATAGAACTGTAAGGAGAAATAAATAAGTCTACCATTATAGTTGGAGACTTCAATACTCTTCTCTCAAAAATGGACTGATCCAGCAGAAAGAAAATCAGTAAAGACATAATTGAATTCAATAACACCATCAATCAACTGGATATGATTGATATCTATAGAATACTTTATCCAATAACAGCAGAATTCACATTCTTCTCAAGTTCACATAGAACATTCACCAAGGTAGATCACATTGTAAGCCATAAAATGCACCTTAAACTTAAAAGAATAGAAATTGTATGATGTCTGCTTTCAGACACAGTAGAATTAAACTTGAAATCAATAACAGAAATATAACTTGAAAATTCCCAAATACGAGAAGATTAGATAACACATTTCTAAATAACACACGAGTCAGAGGGAAAAATTCAAAAGAAACTAGAAAATGCTTTGAATTAAATGAAAACAAAATCAACACTTATGAAAATTTGTAGGATGCAGCAAAAGCACTTCTTGGGGGGAAATTTATAGCAGTAAATGCGTATATTAGAAAAGAAGATCTAAAATCAATCACCTAAGCTTGCACCTTAGTAAATGAGAAAAAGAAGAGCAAATCAAATCCAAGGTAAGCAGAAGAAAAGAAATTAAAAAACAAGACCAGACCAAAACATCATGTTGTACACCTTAAATATCTATAATTTTTGTTTGTAAAAAATTAGAGTAGAGTTCCAGTCAAGAAGGCAGAATACACGGTTCCCAGCATCACTCTCTCCCACAAATCAACCAATTTATAGCTATAAAAATGTAACATCAGCCAAGTTGGGTCGCTGGAGTTCAGCAGAAGAGGAGGAGAAACCTACAGAGTTCATGAAGGTGGGAGAAACCACGATGAGAGAAGGAAAAAACTGCTCAGAGTGTTTTGTGCCACGGCTGTTTTAAGGATGGAACTGCTGAGTGCATGGAGCAGAAGCCAGCAGAAGCCACAGCTGTGCCCTTCACATGGAGTTACCTGGAGGTGGCAGGGGAGAAGAGGGTCTTGGAGGTCCCCAGGACAGCAAGACCACTAATAGGGTTCCCATGGACCAATGCAGGAGTGAGGAGTCATGAAAACTGAAAAAAAGGAGCCACTCAGAGGCTGGTGAGTCATCGCAAGGGACCGGCACAGGGCCCATCTCATGGGAAGAGTTTGGAGCATGGGCAGTGGGGGAGATGGGCCCACTGGGACAACACGGGCACAGCAAGGACAACCAACCTGCCTTCCAGTCATCATAGGACCACTCAGAGGAGACTGGTTGGAAATTCAGAATTGTATGGGATGCAGTTTGATGAAAAAACTCAGGCCCAGATCAGAGTTTCTACACAACCGAGATCCACCGCGTCTCTGGAGAGCCCAAAGTACCTATAAGGTCAACCTTTAAACGCTGAGCTGAACAAAAAGGCTTCCCAAGGGAAACAGCAGCAAAGCAGTAATTTAGCTCACCACACAGCTCAAGTACTGGTTTCCACAGGAAGGTCCCACATTTTAGAAGTAAGCAAAGGACAAAAAATTAGTACCAGCTCAGGCACACCACCAGCACCTTGGGGCCTTCCTGGGAACTAGAGGCTTGGAGCTTGGGACCAGACCCAAGCTTGGGACCACTCCCATATCCAGGCACACTGTGCCAGCACCTTGGGGCCCACCCAGGGACCTTAGGCATGGAGAAGGGGACTGGACGCCCTCTCATAACCAGGCACACCAAGCCAGCACCTTGGAGCTGACCCAGGGACCTGAGGTATGGAGAAGGGGACCAGACCTCCTTCCCACAACCAGGTACACTGTGCCAGCACCTTGGGTCCTGCCTGGGGTCCCGAGGTATGGAGCTGGGAATCAGACACACCCCACAACCAGGCACAACACCAGTGCCAAGAAGCATGCCAAAAACATCACCTACATGTGGGTGGCCCACCACAGCCACCACAATAACCATGGCTGCTGCGAAAGTGGCTAGATGCCACAACCACCACGCAGATGGTCTGCCAACCACTGGAGTTCATTGACACAAGGAGAGTCACTAGCAGAGATAAAGAAAAGAAGAGGATGTCTCTCTCCACAAAGCCCATTCCGAAGTGACAGAAGAAGCATCTGCTCTATGATAATATTGGGGGACCTGATCACACCTCTGAGCATTGGACAGATCATCTAGGCAGCAAATCAACAGAGTAAACATTATTCTTTCAGAAGGAGAGAAGAAATCTAGGGTAATTAGGGGGTAGGGGGGATGGAGAGGGAGATGGGGAGAGATTGGACAAGGGGCATAAAGAATAATTATGATTTGTAACAATATATATGCTAGTAATATTGATTTGATCAACATATCTCAATGTTGAACTCTCAAAATATGTATAATCAATTTTGATTCAATAAATAAAATGCATTTAAAAAATTAGAGTAGAAATTAATAAAACTGAAAATGGGAAATCAAAAGAAAAAATCAATAAAATCGATAATCCTCTAGCTATGCTAACTCAGAATAAAAGAAAGAGGACAGAAATTACTAATATCAGAAATAAGAAACAGGACATACCTACAGATACCATGGACATTAAAAAGATAATAAAGGAAGACTTTGAACAACTTTATGCCCACAAATTTAATGACCTCGATGAAATGGATAGAATCCCTGAAAGATACTCACACAAGAAGAAATAAACAATATGAGCAAGTGTATATCTATCAAATAAATCAGATCAATAGTTAAAGATAACCTTTATAAATAGAAAGAACTAGGCCCCGATTGAGTCACTGGTGAATTCTACAAAACATTTAAGAAAGAAATTATACTAATTGTCTACAATCTCTTTCAGAAAACTGAAGCTGAGGGAGTACTTCCTAACTTGTCCTATGAGGCCAGTATTAGCCTAATTACCAAACCAGGTAAAGACACTAGAAGAAAAGAAAACAGCAAATCAATATTTCTCATGAATGTTGTTGCAAAAATTCTCAAGAAAATATTAGCAAATCAAATCCAACAATGTATAAAAAGAATTATATACCATGACCAAGTGGAATTTATCACAAATATGCAAGGCTGATTTAGTATTTGAAAATCAATCAATATAATCCATCACATCAACCTGCTAAAGAATATAAATCACATGATCATATCGATAGATGCAGAAAAAGCATTTGACAAAACCCAGCACCTATTCATAATACAAACTCTTTATAAAGTAGGAATAAAGAAAAATTTCCTCAACTTGATAAAGAATAGCTACAGAAAACCTACAGCTAGCACCATATTTAATGGTCAGAATCTAGAAGCTTTGTCACTAGACCAAGAACAAAGCTAGTATGGCCTCTCTCACAATTTCTTTTCAACATTATACTGGAAGTTGTAACAATGCAATAAGACAAGAAAAGGAAAAAAGGTATACTGAATGGAAGGAAGAAATAAAACTGCCTATGTTCACCGATGACATGATCATCTATGTAGAAAATAAAAAAAAACTGACAACACCAAAAAAACTTCTGCAACTAATAAGCAATGATTGAAAGTTTTCAGATACAAGGATAATGTACAAAATTCAATTGCTTTCCCATATACCAGCGATGTATAAGTGAAATTTAAAATGAAAAACAAATACCATTTATATTAGTACCCCCAAAATAAAATACTTAGGTATAAATCTAACAAAATATGTGCAAGATCTATATGAGGAAAACTACAAAATCCTGATGAATCATATCAAAAAAAGACTAAATAAATGTGGAGATATTCATGTTCATGGATACAAAATCTCAATATTGTCAGGATATCAGTTCTTCCTGACAAGATCTATTGATTCAATACAATCCCAACCAAAATACTGGCAAGTAATTTTTTAGGTATCAGTAAACTAATTCTAAAGTTTATATGGAGAGGCAGAAGACCCAGAATAGCTAACTCAATATTAAGGAGAACAGAGTTGGAAGACAGACACTACCCAACTTCAATACTTACTATAAAGCTATAGCATACAAGATAGTGTGGTACTGGTGAAAGAATAGACAAAGAACAGATCAATGGAGAGGAATAGAGAGCCAGTAAATAGATCTGCATAAATATTGTCAACTGATCTTTGACAAAAGATCAAAGGCAATCAATGGAACAAAGGTGGTGTTTTCAATAAATGATGCAGAATAAATGGATATCCACGTGCAAAAAATGAATCTAGACACAGTCCTTACATCCTTCACAAAAATTCACTCAAAATGGATCACAAACTTACTGCAAAATGCAAAACTACAACACTCCTAGAAGATAATATAGGAGAAAATCTAGATGAACTTGGATTTGGTGATGCCTCTTTAGATATGACAACAAAGTTACAATCCATAGAAGAAATCATTGATAAGCTGGAATTTATTAAAGTTAAAATTTCCTGCTCTGAAAAAGACATTGAAAAGTGAATGAAAATATAAGTCACAGACTGAAAGAAAATATTTTCAATAGACATCTGATAAAGGACTATTTTCTAGAACAAAAGGGTGCACATAAGAATGCAGTTTGTATAAAGAACTCTTAAAACTCAATAAGAAAACAACCTGATTAAAAAAATGGGCCAAAGACCTTAAAAGGTACTTCAGGAAAGATGATATACAGACAGCAAATAAGCATATGAAAAGATGCTACACATCATACGTCATCAGAGAAATGTGATTAAAATAACAATGTAATACCACTACATACCTGTTAGAATGACCAAAATCCAGAACACTGACAACACCAAATGCTGACAAGGATGTGTAGCAATGGGAACTCTTATTCATTGTTGGTGGAAATACAAAATGGTACAGCCACTTTCGAAGACAGTTTGGAGGTTCCTTACAAAAGTAAACATACTCTTACTGTACAGTCTGTTAGTCATACTCCTTGATATTTATCTAAAGGAATTGAATTTATGTCCACACAAAGACCTGCACACAAATGTTTATAGTGGGTTTATTTATAATTGCCAAAATTTAAAAGCAATCAAGATGTCTTTCAGTCGCTGAATGAATGAATGAACTTTGGTACATCCACGCAATGAACTATTATTCAGCACTAAAAAGAAATGAGCTATCAAGGCATGAAAAGATGTGGAGGAACCTTAAACAGATATTCCCAAGTGAAAGAAAGCAAATCTGAAAAGGGTATACATACTGTGTATTTCCAACTATATGACATTCTGGAAAAAGCAAAATCATGGAGGCAGTAAAATATCGGTGGTTGCCAGGTGTTTGAAGGGAAGGAAAGAGGGAGGATTGAGTAGGTGGAACAAAGGGTATTTTTAGAGCAGTTAAACTATTCTGTATGATACTGTAATATTGGACACACATCACCATACATTTGTCCAAACCCATAGGATGTACAGCACCAAGAATGAACCCTAATGTAAAGTATGGACTTTGGGTGGTAATGATGTGTCAATATGGGTTCAACAATTACAACAAATGTATCACTTGAGGGGAATGTTGATAATGAAGGAAGCTTGTACATGTATGGGATCCTGTAGTATATGGAATTTCTCTGCATCTTCCTCTCAATTTTGCTGTGAGCCTAAAATTGCTCTGAAAAAAGGCTTTTAAAATACAGATCACAAAATGAATAAATAGGTTCACTTAAATAAAAAAAGAGATAGTTTAAACGATGCAAGAATAAACTTTTCCCAAGGTAAAACACTGGCAAATTAAAAGCATTTTCAAGCATTCTAAATCACTTTAGTTGCAGTATATATAAATAGTATATTTAGGTTTATCTAAAAGTCCCCTAAGGGTTTGGACTAGCAGATTCTATTTATTTCAGCAAATAATTATGGTGTACCCTCTATGAGCAACATACTGCTCCATGTACATAAGACCTGTGCATATTCTCTGTGAATAAGACACAGATTCCATGGAATTTCTAAGCTGAAGAAGAGATAGAAAATAAACAACTAATGCATGCACAATTATTTAATTGTAGAAAAATGAAAATTGAAGAAAAATTGGGGTGAGGGATTACAGGGAAGCAGGGACAAAAGTGAAAGTGATGGAATAAATTAGGAGGCGATTTTAGCAACTCAAGTGAGGAAAGCGTTTGCATTTTATTTCCCTTTTCAAATGATGTGTAGGTCTGGAGGCTATGTGGGAACTTAGAGATCATGGTAAATTATACTAATAATTATGTTAATATATACATATATATTTTATAATATATTTAATAATTATATAATGTAAGTAACAGTTGTATTAAGCATGAGGACATTAAGTACCAGAGAAATTAAGAGATTTATTTGCTTGATGTTCTTGAAAGTAATAAAATTGTATTTCTTTAAAAATAATTCTTTCATTCATATTCTCATCAACTTATTATGCTTCTCTACGTTCTCTCCACAATTTCTCCCCAAACTTGAAGCTTCACTGTTTGCTATGTAATGTACATGATTTTTTATTATGTGTTAGTTTGTCTATATTCTGTCAACAATGAAGTGAGAGAAGCCTTCCTGTTAATGTCACAAAAGTTTTGGGACTGACTAAGCTTATTCTGCTGACCCAAGGACTGCGTGACTATCAGCTCTGAGTCATCATCCTCTGGGGTGGGACGGAGGGTGGGGGTGGTGGTCCAGTGGCTGGGAGCTCCCTCATATCAGAGAGTGGTAAGAGTCTACTGATGCCTTCTAGATGGAGATTGAATGGTCACGAATAAAATATTTTTACCTTAGAAAAAGGTGGGCTAAATGAAGCCAGAGAGGCTGAATTTATAGGAGTTTTATAATTAGCCAAATTAAATTTATGGCTTAGGGGATGAGACAAAAACGTTAATTTTGCAAATTACATACTCCTAGGAAACAAATGCTTCCACTCCAGAAGGACCAGTGGCCCCTATAGCCTTCTGAGATAAGTGAACAGTCCCTAGTCTGAGTCTGCTAAGAAAGAGTTAAGTCTCTATAAATTTCAGGTCCCTGTGAAATCCATGGCTGTCTGTATGCTCAGTTTACTATGTATGAAGCCAAATGTAAGCGTGCAGCATAGGTCCACAGTGATGCAGAAAAGTGGAGTGGAAAGATTATGGCTTTAAGAGTTGGCAGGTTGGCATTTGGATTTCATTCTAGCCACTTTGTAGTTGTGGTACTTAAGTTATTTATTTTTAACTTCTCTAAAGCCTCAGTTTCCTCATCTGCAAAATTACAAAATAATTGGTATCCATTTCTTAGGGGTGATAAATGATTAATAGTAGCATATATTAGGTATTTCCTAAGAGTTGAGAAGCTAACTTTTATGAATATCCCCAATCACCTGCAACTCATCATAATTTGATTTTTTTTTTTTTTGTAGACTCTTCCCAAAATCCTTGATAAGCTAGCACCGGCATTCACAATGAGCAGCTGCAGCTTCCTCGTGGAGAAATCTCGAGCTGCCACGGCCCGGGTGGTGGTGTGGAGAGAGGTGGGGGTGTCCAGAAGCTACACCATGGAAAGCAGCTACTGTGGCTGCAACCAGGGCCCTTATCAGGTATGTGAGGCTGCAGGACACACATGCTTTCTGTCCAGCAGAAATACACAGAAATGGGGAGCAATAACAGACACTGCATTCCTGCTTTCTCATCAGAAAGGAAAAAAAGGTTCCAAGTAGAGTCTGGTCTTGAGGAAGAATTGGTCCAATGATTGCCTTTACCTGCAGCATTATCTGCGTTGATCCTTAAGCAATGTGTGCATGACTTCCAATTTGGTTTCTCAATCAGCTACACTTACTGGCAAACAGCAGGGAGTCTCTCTCTGAATGCACCCCCAACTTTTACAGAATCTCTGCCTTCCTGGCTCTGCCATATGCATGGGAATCTGTTGTTATTGCTTGCAACAAGTGAACTTGTCCCATATGCATCATAAAGGGCATAGGTGGGTCTATAGATATTGTTAATACATACTGGTACATGTATTATGTTTCTTCATCTTTTGTGCTGATCTAGGTTAGTAGCTCTCTGTGCTATTCTGTTGTCACCAGAGCACACTGAAGTGTGTGCATGTTGTGCGTCTCCCAAAGAGAGTGGGACTCCTACCCGTGCACTTGTGTCGAGGAAAAGTGCTCTCGTGTAAATCATGTTCTTTCTACAGCTATATTAACTGCATGAGCAGCTGGATAGCTGCTACAGCAGGCTGTTTTGGCTGCTCTTCCCACTTCCCCATAGAGGAGCATAAATAAGGGACATTGAGACAGTGCCAGGGTAATAGACTCTTTTAAATTTTTTAGGCAAGTTGACAGACTACTCCTTGGTGACTTTCATTCAACCCCAGGAATACCTGGACCTCACCAGCATTAACGCTCATAGTATTGGCTTTGATACTCTCCCAGAACAGCCAGGAAGCACTTGGCAGTGATACAATCCTGAGCTTGTAGAAATCTGTTAGTTATCAAAGGGAGTACACGGAGTGACAGGCGATGAACATTATCTAACTTCCCACTTGGTCAAAGAGTTTTTTCAATACAGGGCTACTGGATCACTCATTTTGACCCGTTAATTCTGTCAAATAGCCAATTTGTTAGTCTAAACAGTTGCTTCAAAGAATTGTTTTGTAACTGAATAAACTATTAGATTGAATTAATTCTATTTACCCACATTAATGTGGACCCAGAATAAGAAGTGTTGAAATCATTGGATAATCATGGGATTGGGCATCAAAAGACCTCATGCTTCCACTTCCCGGCAGTGCTAAAGGCTGCTTACCTCTATGGACCTGTGTGTTTCACATTTCAGATGCAGATAATAATAAGGACTTCTTTCCTCCCTGTTACAAAACATTTTTCTAAAGGCCAAAAGAGAACACATATAGGAATATACTTGGAGTTACATCATCAGGAATATGTTCACTCTCTTGCCATTCAAAACCTATGAGATTGGGAAAAATAAACCTGGAATATTGTGACTCTAAGGCCTTATGGATAGGTTTGTGCCTCTCTGGCTGTATGCTTCTTGATGGAAAGAGGCCAGTTATTTGTTTAAAAGACAACTCTGTGCAACCCTTCACAGATTTATTGGATTGGCGACTTTCATTGTATATTTTTTTCTCCAAGCACCGGTTCAGACTAGCAGCTTCTAGTCAAATAAGTATCAATGCCATTCACAATAAATCAACTGGAAACTCGAAGTCCTTTGAAGCTGTTTGAAAACTAAATGACTCATAGGTTTAGCCCCTCACCAACTCTTCATCTTCCTTCAACATACATAGTACCTGCTGGGAATGATGAGGAATGGAAGAGGCTCATCCAAGGAAATGGCTGTCGGGTATCAGCACAGCATTCATCCTGTGAAATTTTTCCATGTGTCCTTTGCATGGGGTTTGTAGAAGGAAGAATGGAAGAGAGAACTGGCTAGAGAAAGCCGTAACAGTGCCAGACCTGGATTTGGTTTAACTATCCCATCCTCTATATGAAACACCTCCCTGAATGCATTGGTTTTCTCCTTCCCTTCGTTTTTCTATCCTTACAAACGTTGTTGAGTAACTGAGCAGAACGGCAGACAGTGAGCAAGGGGATGGTGAATATTACATATGGGGGGGCTACCCCATGGGAAGGAAGCCAGTCTGGAGTTGGGTGTTTAGGTGATTTTTGTTTGAGGAATATAATAAAGTCTATGAGCTATAAAGCAGTATAGAAATTTCCATCCTGAACATATTGCAAATGATTTTCATAGTTGGGAAGCTGAGTCCCAGTTGAGTCTTGAGGTTATTATTCTAAGGTCATCTTTCCATTTTTTGTTTAGCATTACCATTTATCCAAAAGATGGAGGATGCTTAAATACACCCACGAGGGGCATTCCTTCCTTCCTTCATAAGAATATAAATATTTTTGCAGTTTCTCTGGTTAACATGGCTTTAAAGTAGTTCCAATCATTTCTCTCCCAGCACACTAAGTACCTGATTTGTTAGTATTGAAATGAAATATCATTTCTTACAATGACATTTATGTTGGAACTGCATTAAAGAACATAAGCTATTACCTTCAAGTAATTATTATTAATATGATATTTTCTCTTCTGTTTTCCAGTCTATAGTTGGCTCAGTTTAAAAAATTCCCCTGTTTTTGTTTCTGTGGAGTATAGTCTCTGCTACTAGGTCCTACACTTAGATCTGTAATTTGTATTTAACTTGGAAGTCCCACCCACTGAGAGATTTACTTCACCTATTAGGGACTGGTCCAAAGATATTGAGGTTGTTGAGGGGGGAGCCACAATGGAATGATGCATCCTTTGGGAGCTCATTTTTTAGACGTGTACAGTCTTTGTGGACAGCTGTGTGCTTTGTGCTGAGTGTTTGTGACCTGAGGTCACATACGTGGTGTGTTTGCACATACAAAGACATGTGACTGGTCCCCATGGGCTACTGGTGGCTTAGGAGGATAATGTGAGTACTCCAACCCAAGCAGGCTGTCAACTTGTTCCTTGGCAATGCTGCTAACTTGTGGCACAGCAAAGAGGGTCTTAGTTGGAGGAAGGACGGAAGATGGGTGACTCAGCTGAGGTTAAAATAGTGGCTTAACTGGTGGTTAAATTCTATACCTGCAAGCTGTTTCCCTTCCCTTGTGGACCTTACATGACATCCATCCTCTGCAATACCCACAGAGGAATCTTTCAATAACCCAAATCTATTCAATTCACAGTATTGTCCATCATTTTTCCAAGTGTCTTCATTCTATCTAGATGAAATCCAATTCCTTATCATGAAATGTGAGGCCTTTTACAATATCTTCTTTCATTCTTTTATACTCAATGCTTAGTAGATCAGAGTAGGTATTCAAATGTGTGATGACTGACAAATGAATGAATAAGTATGTGAGCAAATGAATGAATGGCTATTTCCAAGCAGACAGACCTCTCTGTCCTTGGGTAACTAGAAAAGGAGAAAAAATTGCTGTGGTTTAAATGTGATCAGAAGCCATTCTAAAATAGAGATTTTAAGGGTTGTTACAATGGGTGAAAATGGAAAATGTGTGGTTGGGAGAGGGAAAGGTGTAAGAATGCAGTGCTGAGACCTCTCAGACCTGTCAATGTAGACATAATTTGAGAGCATCTAATGGATTCTTTCCCAGAGTAAGGATTCTAGCCCAGGCGTGTAGTCTCTCATGGCCATGTTCTAATAACAGATGATGATTAGGTAGAAAGAGTTCCATTTGTACACGTGGTGGATGCTGCGGTCCACCCTCTTTAGGACCCAGGCACTCATCCCTGAGCCCACCCCCCCATCCCCCAGCTGTCTGTTCACAGTTGTGTCCATTACCAGGAATTGTCTGTGGCTGAAGGAAGCTGCCGTGCCCAATTCTATGGCTCCTCCCTGTGGGCAGCCTGCATCCAATGGCTGGTCTATGTGGGGGTACAAAGGCCTGGCCCCCTTGCCTCAGATGGGACAATCCCAAAGGGCCATTCCAGCTCTAGAGCTCTCTGTAGGATCTGATGGGGCCTCTTTTGCAATTGCATTGCAGTTCAACTTTCCCCTCTGCCCAGTCTGCTTTCCAAATCACTCATAGGTATTGTCCCCCCAAATTCTTCTACATGAAGATCTCAGAGTCCCAGAGGCTGCTTCGTGGGGAAAACAACTTATAACAGTGATTCAAAAACTTAGATTGGAAAACATAAATGATTCAAAGAGACTTAGATTGGAAAACATAAAAGCACTTAAACTGTTGAAGATAGTTTGGTAGGGATAAATTTCATATAGGAAATTAAATCATGTGAACTTAGCATTCAAGGCTCCCAGTGTCTTTTCATTCACACTCTGCTTGCTTTTGCTGTTTAGGGCACATCCTCCCTTCCCCTCCACACCCACCACCTACCCTCACACAGAACTAGAGACTGCAGCTCGGGGCAAGGTTTCTTGCTGTGGTCCAGAATACATTCTGGGTGTATTCCTTCCCTGTGGCTGCCATAACAAATTATCACAACCTGGGGTGCTTGAAACAACATAAATTTGTTCTCTCTCAGTTCTGGAGGCTAGAAGTCTGAAATCAACGTGTTGGCAGCACTTATATTCTCTCTAAAGACATCTGTTCCATGCTTTTCTTTAAGCATCTGGTATTGCCAGAAATCCTTGGTGTTCTTTGGCTTGTAGATGCCTGACTCCAATCTCTTCCTTTGTCATCACCTGGCCTTCTCCTCTGTGTGTCTCTGTCTCTGTGTTCCTTTTCCTCTTCTTACAAGGATACCAATTATACTGGATTAAGGGCCGACCTTGCTCTAGTAACACCTTTTCTCAACTTAACTATTACATCTGCAGTGACCCTGTTTACAAACAAGTTCACATTCTGATGTTCTGGGAAGAGATGAATTTTGGGGGTGAAGAGGGGATATTATTCAACCTAGTACACCGAGTAATGCAGCAAGGTACAAGATATATAGACTCAAGAATTAAGAAAAGGTTTTTATTCCTGTCTTCATATTGCCATGCTGTGATGCCCGAAATATAACAGTTCTTGTTTTTGACCTACCTCATGATGAGAAAAATGAGATTTATATTTTCTTGGAACATTTCAGAAGACAAGTCTGAGAGTCATGCCATGTATGATAAATCCTGATCAGTGCTGTTGGAGTACTATAATACACAATGTTAAGGTAGCAATAATGATAACAAACATGTCTATGGGACTTGCTGTGTGCTAAGCCCTTTACACATATTAAATTACTATGTATCTGCTTCTGCACAACAAAGTATTACAAAATCAGTTGTATCATCATCATCATCATCCCTGTTTTACAAATGGAGACACTTAGGAAGAGTAACTTGCTCAAGGTCACATAGCTAGTAAGTTTTAAAGCCAGTATTGGAAGCCAGACAGGCTTGGCACTGGAATCTTTGCTTTTACCCCTGTTTTCTGCTTAGAAGAATGTGGTGGGTAAAAGGAGCCCCAGGACTTGGAAAGAGGAGACCCAGTCTCTACAACTGACTGCCATTATGTAAATCTGCAACAGCAAATGAGTTGCCTAACTTCTCTGAGTCTCAGTTTTCTTATTTGTAAGAGGAAGACATAGCTAGAAGTAAGAGATGAGCATGGTTTCTGTTAAATTAGGCTTGACAAAGCCTTCCTTTACTGGGTCTTCAAGGGATTTATGGGTCATCTAGACTCAGGTGATCCAGTGTAATTGTGAAATCCCTAAAAATCCTCTGCAACTTGTTCTAAGAATGCACATATTTTCTAGGGAGAAGGTATTCTGTTTTGAGTACCAATTAACTAGTTGTCAGGTAACTTTGGCTGTTCTATCCAACTCCTGCTCTCCCATCCCCTCCCTTTCATCCTATCCTGGCTGGTCTTCACCATTTTTTTTTTTTTTTTTTTTTTTTTTTTTACCTTTCCAGAGCAAATAAAGAGGGCTGGGAGGAATGTAATATATATGAAGTGGCAGCTTTCTACCAGTAGGGGAAATGGGGGAGCAGATCTAGTCTTCAGCAAAACAATCAATTTAACAGGCACTCGCCTGCACTGCTTCCTAAACTTATTTCACTTCCTAGTGACTTCTCTCATTGTTCCATCAGATACCTCTTGCTCTCACACAGCTCTTTGGACTTGCACAGCCTAGACTAAGGATACCTTTCTTTCCCAAAAGTGTCCTAAGCTGCAGAATTGCCTCTGAGCCAGGGTACACACACACACATTCTATTACACACGCTGTACACAAGTGTACATACTTACCAATGGCTCCCAATCATAGATTCATACAAAGAAGCATAGCTTATTGTTTAGTGTGGACTCCATGTCAGACACAGAGTTCCAAAGAGAGCTCTGCATTTCCCAGTTGTGACCTGAGACAGTTCCTGACCTTTATGAGCTTTAGTGGTAAACATGGTGTTCCTCATAGTTCCTGCTACATGGAGATGCATTAAAGACTGAATGAGCTACTGCCTGTAAAACATATATCTCCATTTTCATTGAAAAACTCAATACATGTTTACTGTTTGCATCATTATTGATCGTAAGAATTATTAATGGTGGTTTTCTTTTCCTTTTTTAAATAAAGTCACTTAGACTCCAACTCCTTACCATAATTGTTTTATTTGGACATCCTTAATTAGAAACTTTGGGGTTGGAAATTAGGACACTGTGATTTTATGAACTCTAATACTCATATTTAGCCAGGGTTGAGAACTGCAGAGTTTGGCCTTTATAGACACTGATATTCATACACCTATATTAATAGATTTAACTACATCGAAGGACCCTCTATATGTATTATTCAGATATTTTCTTTATTATCTACACATGTATTCTATCTATCTATCAAGCCTTCTACGTAGCATAATCCAAATGAAGGTACTTCAAAAAGTTCATGGAAAGATTCGTATTCTCTTTCAATTCTTTTTTTCCATGAATTTTTTGAAGTCCCTCCTATTGTAGCCAATTTATATGTGAAGTCCTAGAAAAGAAAAGGAAAAGAGGAGAACTTTAAGTCTGCATGTAGAGGGAGACAAAAGGGGTGAGGAGTAGAGGACCGACAGGACAGGAAAAAGACTTAAATTTCTCCAATAACTTCTGAATTTAAAAGCCCATTCTAATCATGAGCACAACTCAAGAATATATTTAGAATCACTATTCTTGAGTTACTTCCTTGTTCTACAGGGAGCCGCGTATAAGAATATAACTCCTTTTGGTCTTTGATTGGGAGGGGGGTGTTTATCTTACTTTCATTAATGTATTCTGAGGAATAGTATTCAGTAATGTAATTTGAGGGAACTTTGAGGACTCCTTCAAATTTTTGTGTATGTGAGAATCACCCAGGGGCTTATATAATGAAGATTCCTGAACCTTATGTGCAGAGGTTTCCTGATCTGGGTATGATCCAGGAATCTGCATTTTACCAAGCATCCAGGGACATTCAGAGCCTGGTGGCCCAGAAGACAGTTACTGAGAGACTAAGGCAGGACACCCTGACCAGCTGTAAGAGGCAAGATGGCTTTGAAACTAATTTTTGTTTTTATTATCTTGCTCCTAATCCTCTTTGAGCTCTAGAGAATTTCGCATGGCTTTTGTCATAAAGTTTCGAATTGTCCTATTACCCCCACCTTTTTTTTTTTATTCACCCAATCTTTTAGGTAACTAGCTTAGTTCTCCTGCAACAGTTGTATTTAAAAACTGTCTAAACTCCCAGTAAGAATTTAAAGATGTTTTTGTTTCTTTGTTTTTCCTACTTCCTGGGACACTTAGAGGTTAGAAGTTCTTAATTTGGTATCTTTGGACAATTTTCTTTTGTGGATTTTCAAGAGTGTAGGAACAGATATACAATAGTTGTATGCAAATTTGCTAGTTTGGCAATGTGTACATTTTTCTGGGGGGAGTACCTATAGTTTCTGTAGTAGTCTGTTTTTGTTGCTTATAACAAAGTATCCAAAACTGTGTAATTTATAAAGAAAACAAAATTTATTGCTTACAGTTTCTGAAGCTGGGAAATCTAAAGTCCATCTGGTGGTGGCAACAGTGACCCAGGGGTCTCATACTGCAAGGTGGTGGAAACAGAAAGAGAGCAGAGAGCAGAGAGAGACAGACTCTCCTCTTCTTTGAAAGCCCTCAGAACCATGCCCCTGACCACCATTTTTAATCTATTCACTACTTCAGGGTCCTACAATCTAATCACCTCTTTAAGGCTTCACCTTTCAATTACCATAATAGGATTTTCCACCCTCTTAACAGTCACAGTGGGGCTAAGTTTCTAATACATAAAACTTGGGAACACGATTCAAGCTTCAATGAGTTTTGGGGGGACATTATTCAATCCACTACAGTTTCGAAGACATTCTTAAAAGGGTAGGCAATCTCGCCAAAAATTAATAGCTCTTGCCTTAGTTTACTGCATCCAAGATCTCTAAGGGGCCCTTTACAACTTCCTAGATTTTGCTCTTAAATTAGCTCTAGAAGTGCTTGGCTTGACTTTGTGAAAATCAAATGGAGTCTGTAAATTGATGACCATTTCTGTCTACTTATCAATCAACACAAGAACAATGATGCATCTCATTAAATGTGTATTGGATTACCTTCAGTTTAAATCTTCTGTGATTACATAGGACACTAAATCTTCTCAGGGTGCTCTTTCTGATGGGTGGTTGTTTAGTGGAGCAGCAGCATCAGGAGCAGCTGGGATTTTTTAGAAGTGCAGAATCTCAGGCCCCACCTACTGAATCAGAATTGGCATTTAAATGAGATCCACCCTTGGTGGTCAGGGAGGCAAGGTAGGCTGGGAAGGGTTAGGGGCCAAGCAAAGCGAGTAGGGGAGCTCTGACTTTTCTCTTCAGGCAAGGACATTGTTCCTAGAATTTTAAAATCTAGAATGAGATGCCATATGTGAATATGATTTAAAAGTTGAAAGTAATCCCCAATATAAAACATTCTGTTATCTGTGCCAACATTTGAATGTTACATGAGCTGTTTTTTTTTTTTTTTCTTTTCCCCATTCTCTTACTCTCTAACAGCTTTCCTGTCTCTAGAGCTTCGAAAAGAGAAGGACAATTTTCCAAATGCCTGTTTTGCCCTTGGAATGCCACTTCATTTCTTTGTAGATACGAATATGAAATCCAGATGCTAATGTCTCATTTCAGTATAAATACTGTTTGAATCATTTATGTTGATTCTCTCTCCTTTCTTATTAACTGTGATTCAACCAGTGTTGCCTTGATACTCTTTCTTTTCTTTTACCTCTTTGTCTATGATCTCAAAGAACATTATGAACAGTTTATTAACTTACTGCAGGCTTAATGATATAGTAAAATATTGTCATCATTCTGTAGCCCTCAGTTTCATAATGTCTGTCAGCGTTACGATACAATGTTAAAAGGAATTAAATAAAAATCAAGAGGTAGAGATGCTAATAACGTTGCCAGCAGGGGCCTCTCCTGGGATTGCTAAAGCCCTGGGAGCTTTGGATTTTAAATGTCCGCTGTAGAAAGTGATTCACTGTATCATAAATAAAGAGGAAATCTGGCACTTGGGATAATCCAGTGAGCCTCAAATGACCTCTGATCCTTTAAAAATAATCTGGCTTCAAACAACCAAGAGGAAGAAAAGATTTTTCATCTCTGTAAATCTTACTCTTCCTATGTGATCAATGTAAATGCAATAAGCCAGATACCCTTGAGGAACTGACATCTAAAACCAAAGAAAACATTAATTTAATCCAGGGTTTTATTTAACTTTTAGCACACGGAAACAGGATGGGCCAAGCTGGGATGCTTTTCTTTGGTTCTTTGTGCATGACTGAGCCCTTGAAGGAGCATCTCCATATAAATATGCTGAGAATGGCAGAGTCCAGGTCATGAAGAGTTATCCACGGGTGTTCCTTTTCTGTAAAATGGAGTGGACCCTCAACCACAGTACCTTCCTTGACTATGACAGGCAGGTGATGGGTCAAGGCCTCCAGCCAATTCTTCAACATTCTCCACCATGTCTTTGCTCCAATATAGTAGCCTTAAAGTTTTCTACTTCTAAAAGCAAGTAGTAATTCTCTCTGTATGCCTGTTTTCCCTGAATATAAATGAGAAGTGAACATTTTAGAATACCTTGAACGCTATTGTTAGAAGGCAGGCATTAAATGTTTTGCATAAATTTGTAATTATTTCATCAGTCAACATATGTTTGCTAGGTATCTACTTTATTTTAAGTTGAAATTTGTGACAGGGAATGTAGAAAACTAAAAGCACTTAATCAAGACTAGATACATGGTCATCGTGTCTTTATTCTTCATCCTTTCTTTCTTTCATTCATTACTCAAGAAACATTTTTTAAAAATACAACAATATAAGTGAAATAAGCCAATGTAGGACAGAGAAATACCACGTTCTCACTTATAACTGGGTGCTAAGAAAGGAAAGAGAGAGAGAGAGAGAGGAAAAAAGACCACAATTCATTGACCTTTCAGAAGGAGAGAACAAATGTAAGGTTACTAGAGACAGGGGGGAGGGAGGAAGGGGGTTTGGGGAGGGACAGGTTGGGTAAAGGGCATAAATAAAAATCATGATTTGTAATAATGAATATGCTAATAATAATTTAAAAAAAGAAGAAAAGCCCAGCAATATCCTAAGTGCCAAGAATATGACAGACAGCAGAACTGACAGCTTCCTGCTCTCGCAGAGTTTATAGTCCAGCCAGAGAGGCAGATAATTAACAGCGATAACAGTGGTGAGTAGTGTGGAAAGAACTGGGTGCCATAAGAGACCACAGGAGAAGGAGATGATGATTTTAGGGTTTTGGTAAATGTTGATTGAGTTGAATATGAATTATCAACAAGTTTTTGTTGATAGTGCGTGTGTGTATGAAATT
The DNA here is from genome assembly GCF_027409185.1 of Cynocephalus volans. Lineage (NCBI taxonomy): Eukaryota > Metazoa > Chordata > Mammalia > Dermoptera > Cynocephalidae > Cynocephalus > Cynocephalus volans. Next base: position 53,328,750 of record NC_084462.1, read on the forward strand.
AGGAAAGGTAACATCTGGTAAAATAGAAGATAATTGTCTGAAACTAGGGCAGGGTCAGGAAGTTCTTGATTTTTCTTTCATCACAGTTTTCTTTCCTCCTACTTTTGTCTCATTTCATATTTCTAAATCTCACCATGGAATTCTGTACTAGGGACATGCATCATGTTGAATCTGAGTATACTGCAGTACTCCAGCACATTATCCTACTCTTAATTCCAGCATGCCCTCCTTAAGAACACACCAAAAATGTACTGCAGGTATTTCAATGGAGCTGATGGTTAACTACACCTACCTGAAGGCAAACAGAATTGAAAAGATAAAAAATATTTCGTATTTCAAAATCCTTCTTAGACTGGTAAGGAATAGTGAAATTTCAATAAGGGCAATCTTACTCACTTTGTTCCAAATGAAATTCTGCCTATACACTTCCAAGTATTCCTGCAAACAACACAAATCACAATAATAATAGTACCTTCCCTTTTCAAAGTAGCTTATAATTTACAAAGCACTTTCATAAACTTTATTATCTCAAATGAGCCAGAAAACTATACCATTGACCAAATGTGAGAAAGTGGGAAGTGAGAGGCAAGGAAGTGAGCCAGGGACATGCCATAGGAAGTGATGTAGAGCATAGCACTGCTTCACTGGGCAGTCTGTTCAGCTATGTGGCATGTTTCCAGATAGGCTATATTGTAGTTGAGAAGAAAGAAGGAGATCTGCCTGCTGTACAACACCCCACCTTCCTCTCTCTTATTTATGGAAATGTGTACCCAGAGGGTTCAGTCTGCACCATCAGGCCTCTTCTGCAGCCACCCATCCAAGTCTAGAAATACAGAGCGAAGCCAGAAACTTTGAGGCTGGGTGGCTTGACTATATATAGTAGCAGCTAAGAAGGAGGTCCTCCCAGGAAGGTGATGGTAACACCAGGGGTGGAACTGTGAGGACCCAAGCAGACACAGTCATTCCTGAGACAAAGCTCACCACTAGGGGTCCAGGAGCTGATGTCATTGAGGGAATCTGAGGAAGCATCTAAGATATATTCTATACAGTACCCAATAAACTCTTTTAATATTTTTAATTATAAAAGTTATAGCACACATTGGCAATATCCAACAAAAGTATCCATGACCTTTGATCCTGAAGTTCTACATCCAGAAACTTAATTTAATTAATTTATTTTTAAAATTTATTTATTTATTTATTATACATATTCCTGAGATGCAAAGCTAATTGTCACCCCTTGTGCCCATGATGTGAGGGCCAGATTCATACTGGGGGCATACCCATGACCAGAAATTACTTTTGTATCACGTGTCCCCCACCCAATTATCCTACAACTTCCCTCCCCTTCCCCCTTCCCCCCACTCCACTTTGTAGCCCTAAGAATGTTCCTTCCCTCTGTAAGACCAATGTACTACTGTGGTATTTCTTTCCTTCCTTCCTCTCTCTCTTAGCTCCCACATATGAGTGAGCACATGTGGTATTTATCCCTCTGTGCTTTGCTTATTTCACTCAACATAAGCTTCTCCAGATTCATCCATGTTTTTGCTAATGGGAGTATTTCATTCTTTTTTATGGCAGAGTTGTATTCCATGGTGTATGTATATATACCACAGTTTCCTTATCCAATCATCCATAGATGGACATTTAGGTTGGTTCCATATATTGGCTATTGTAAACAGAGCTGCGATGAACATGGGAGTGCAGGTATCCCTTCGCCATGGTGATTTCCATTCCTCTGGGTACATACCCAGAAGAGGGATTCCTGGATAGTTGTTTGAGAAACCTTTTTTCATACTATTTTCCATAGTGTTTGTACTAACTTACAGTCCCACCAACAGTGCAGTAGTGTTCCCTTCTCTCCACACCCTCGCCAGCATTTGTTATTCACCGTCTTTTTGATTATAGCCAGTCTAACTAGGGTGAGGTGGTATCTCAATGTAGTTTTAGTTTGCATTTCTCTGATGACTAGTGATGTTAAGCATTTTCTCATGTATCTGTTGGCCATTTGCATGTCTTCCTTCGAAAAATGTCTATTCAGGTCCTTTGCCCAATTTTTAATTGGGTTATTTGTTTTTTTACTGTGTAATTGCTTGAGTTCTATGTATATTCTAGAGATTAAACCCTTGTCAGAAGCAGAGTTAGCAAAAATTTTCTCCCAGTCTGTAGGTTGTCATTTCACTGTGTTGATTGTTTCCTTTGCTGTGAAGAAACTTTTCAGTTTGATATAGTCCCATTTTTTAATTTTTTCTTTTGCTGCTTGTGCTTTTGGGCTCATGTTCATAATGCCTGTGCCTGTGCCCAGACCTAATTGCTGAAGTGTTTCACTTATATTTTCACTTAGTATTTTTACAGTTTCAGGTCCTATACTTAAGTCTTTAATCCATTTTGAGTTGATTTTAGTGTATCATGAGAGATGCATATCTAGTTTCATTCTTCTGCATATGGATATCTGTTTCCCCAGCACCACTTGTTAAGAGGCAGTCGTTTCCCCAATGTAGACTTTTGCGGCCTTTGTCCAATATCAGATAGCTATAAGGCTGAGGATTCTGGGTTCTTAATTCTACTCCACTGGTGTGAATGTCCATTTTTATACCAGTACTATGCTATTTTGGTTTCAATAGCTTTGTAGTATAATTTGAAGTCAGGTAGTGTTATGCCTCTGGCTTTATTTTTTTTTTGCTCAGTATTGCTTTGGCTATTCGGGGTCTTTTTTTTTTTCCCTATGAAAGGTAAGATTTTTTTTTTCAATTTTTGTGAAGAATGTCATTGGCATTTTGATGGGGATTGCATTGAATCTGTAGATCACTTTGGGAAGTATAGACGTTTTCACAATGTTAATTCTTCCAATCCAAGAGCATGGAATATCCTTCCATCTTTTTGTGTCTTCTTTAGTTTCTTTCAGAAGTGGCTTGTAGTTCTCATTGTAGAGGTCTTTCACCTCCTTGGTTAAATTGATCCCTAGATATCTTATTATTTTTTGTGAAAATTGTAAATAGACTTACTTTTTTTATTTCCCTTTCTGTTAATTCATTATTTGAGTATATAAATTTAACTGATTTGGGGGCATTTGTTTTGTATCCTGCAATGTTACTGAAGTTATTAACCAGCTCTAGGAGTTTTTTGATAGAGTCTTTAGGTTTTTCTATATATAGTATCATGTCACCTGCACATAGAGAGAGTTTGACTTCATCTTTTCCCATCTGGATTCCCTTTATTTCTTTCTCTTTCCTGGTTGCTCTGGCTAGTACCTCAAGTACTATGTTAAATAGAAGTGATGAGAGTGGGCATCCTTGTTTTGTTCCTGTTCATAAGGGAAAAACCTTCAGTTTTTCTCCATTCAGAATAATACTGTTGGTGGCTTGTCATAAATGGCTTTTATTGTGTTGAGATATTTTCCTTCTTACCTAATTTGTTGAGAGTCATTATCATGGAGGGATGTTGAATTTTGTCAAATACTTTTACAGCATCTATTGAGATAATCATATGGTTTGTCCTTGAGTTTGTTGATGTGATGTATCACATTTATTGACTTTAGTATGTTGAACCATCCTTGTATCCCTGGGATGAATCCCACTCAATCATAGTGTATAATTTTTTTAATATGTTGCTGAATTCTGATTGCTAATATTTTATTGAGGATTTTTGCATCAAGGTTCATTAAGGATATTGGCCTATAGTTTTCTGGTTTGTTGTGTCTTTATCTGGTTTTGGTATCACAGTTATGTCAGCCTTATAGAATGAGTTTGGGAGAACCGCATCTGTTTCAATTATTTGGAATAGTTTGAGGAGAATTGGTATTAACTCCTCTTTAAAAGTTTGATAGAATTCACTTGTAAAACCATCCAGACCCGGACTTTTCTTTGTTGGAAAGTTGCTAATTACCACTTCAATCTCCTTGCTTGTTATTGGTCTGTTCAGGTTTCTATCTCTTCTTGATTCATTCTTGGTAGTTTTTATGTGGCTAGCAACTTATCCATATTTTGCAGATTTTCATATTTGTTGTCATACAGTTGTTTATAATAGTCTCTAATGATTCTTTATATTTTTGTGGTATCAGTTGTAATATCTCCCTTTTAATTTCTGATTTTTGTTATTTGAGTCTTCTCTCTTCTTTTTTTTGTTAACCTAGCAAATGGTTTGTCCATTTTATTTATCTTCTTCAAAAAGCAACTTTTCGTTTTGTTGATGTTTTCTATTGTTTTTGGGGTCTCTATTTCATTTAGTTCTCTCTGATCTTAATTATTTCTTTCCATCTACTACCTTTAGGTTTGGATTGTTGTTGTTTTTAAAGTTCTTTTGAGACATAGTGTTAAGTTGTTTATTTGAAGGCTTTCCATTCTTTTGAAATAAGCATTTATTGCAATAAATTTGCCTCAGTACTGCTTTTGCAGTACGCCACAGGTTTTGGTTTGATGTATCTTTATTTTCATTAGTTTCTAGAAACTTTTTGTGTTCCTGTTTAATTTCTTCATGGACCCATAGGTCATTCAGGAGCCTATTATTTAGTTTCCATGTATTTCTATAGCTTCCAGAGTTTTGCTTATTATTAATTTCTAGTTTTAGTCCATTGCAATCTGAAAAGATACTTGAAATGATTTCAATTTTTTAAAAATTTGCTGAGGCTAGATTTTTGACCTAATGTATGGTCTATCTTGGAGGATATACCATGAGCTGATGAGAATAAATTGTATTCTTTAGTTGTTGGGTGAAATGTTCTGTATATATCAGCCAAGTCCATTTGGTCTAGGGTGTGGATTAAATCCTGAGTCTCCTTGTTGACTTGTTGCCTGGAAGATGTGTCCCATTTTGAGAGAGGGGTGTTCATATCACCCACTATTAATGTATTTGGGCCTATTTCTTTCTTTAAGCCTAAGAGTGTTTGCTTTATATATCTGGGTGCCCCAGTATTGGGTGCATATATGTTTATGATTGTTGTATCTTCTAGCTGGATAGATCCCTTTTTCATTATATAGTGGCCTTCTTTGTCTTTTTATGTTTTTTGGTTTAAAGTCTATTTTGTCTGATATAAGAATAGCTACTCCTGCTTGATTTTGGTTTCCATTTGCATGGTATATCTTTTTCTATCCCTTCAGTTTTAGTCTATGTGTCTCTACAGGTGAGGTGGGTCTCTTGAAGACAGCATATACTTGGGTCTAGCTTTTTAATCCAATCAGTCAGTTTGTGTCTTTTGAATGGGGAGTTTAATCCATTCACATTTAGGGTAGTTATTGACAAGTTTTTCTTAATTCCTATCATTTAATTGCTTCTTGTTTAGATGGTTTAAATATCTTTTGATCATTATTTCACCTTTTATTTCTCTTCTTCAATATTAGTTGGGAATTTAAGGTTGGGTGATTTAGCTTCTTTGTCTTTCTTGCTGGCATTTTTATTTTAATAGTGGGTTTTGCTCTTTCTTGTGTATTTGTGAAAGTGAATACCATTATCCAGATTCCAGATGAAGGACTCCCTTGAGAATTTCTTGCAGGGCTGGTTGTGGGGTGGTGAACCTCCACAACTTTTGTTTGTCTGGGAAATACGTTATTTATCCCTCATTTCTAAAGGAGAGCCTTGCTGGGTAAAGAATTATTGGCTAGCAATTTTTTTTTCTTTTAGTATTTTGAATATATCATTCCACTTCCTTCTGGCCTGTAGTGTTTTGGTTGAGAAGTCTGCTTGATTGGGGTTCCCCTGTAAGTGATCTGATGTTTTTTTCTTGCTGCTTGTAGAATTCTCTCTTTGTCTTTGAGCTTTGCAAATTTAACTATAATGTGTCTTGCAGAGGATTTTTTGAGTTGAATCTGTTTGGGGAACTTTGAGCTTCCTGGATCTGAAGGTCTGTATTTTGCCCTACACCTGTGAAGTTTTTGTTACCATTTCCTTGAGTAGGTTTTCAATCCCTTTTCCTTTCTCCTCCCCTTCAGGAATAACCACAATTCAGATGTTAGAGGTTGTCTGCTATCTCTCTTAGATTTTCCTCATTATTTTTATTTCTTTTTTCCTTTTTTTGTCTGCCTGAGTTATTTCAAAAAGGCCATCTTCAAGCTCTGGAATTCTTTCTTCTACTTCTCTACCCTTCTGCTCAAGCTCTCAGTTGTGTTTTTTATTTCACTGAGTGAATCTTTCATTTCTAGAAGTTCTTCCACACTCTTTTTTAAGGTATTAGTCTCTTTGTAAATTTCATCCTTCAAATTCTGGATATTTTTTTTCATGTTTCATTGTGTTCTCTAATTGAGTCTTCCTTTATTTCATCAAATTTTCTTAAGATCATTGCTTGAAATTCTTTTTCAGACATTTCAAGGATTCCCTGTTCTGTGGAGTCTGACTTTGGAGCACTACTGTATTCTTTTGGTGCTGTCATTTCTTCTTGTTTGTTTGTACTTCTAGTATTTTTTCATTGATGTTTGGTTATTTGGTAGAAGGTTCCTTCTTGTATTACACTGAGGTTGGCTGTGGAGTGGCTCTGGTTGCTACTGTGGTTGTGAATTGTGTTTGCTTGACAGTAGGTGTGGTAGTGGTTATGTTATATGACCTTGGGTTCTGTTCCAGACTCTGTGGTCATAGGAGTCACTAGCACCACGTGGTTCTGCTGGGAACACCTTGGCAGGTCAGACCCCGTGGGCTGGTGCTCCCCTCCAGGTCCAAGGAGGCGGGTGGCTCGCCTGTAGCTGCATGGATCCACTGCTGCTGCTGGGCTCACCTTGGTGTGGCATGGGTTTGGGTTCTGAGTATGGCTGGGCTGGTCCTCCCCTCTGGGTACAAGGAAGGGGTTGAGGCTGCCTCTAGCTGCACAGATCTGCCACTGTTTCTGTGCTCACCTTGGTGCGGCCTGGGTTGGGCCAGAAGTTAAATTTTATATGTGCACAAAGATACATGTACATGGATGTCATTGCTTGTTAATGGTGAAATATGCAGACAACCTTAATTCCCATCAGTAGTGGAATGATGAAATAAATAAGTATCTGTTTGAACAATGAATGCATACAGAAAAAAGGAAGAATATAATTAGTATTTACATGGATGTTAGCATTTCTATAGACTAGCTCCATCATTTATTGACTGTCTTTGACAAATTACTCCCCCTTTTTAAGTCTTTAGTGTAGTCATCAGAAAAAGGGGTCTAATGAGTCTACCTCCTTTAGCATATATGTATGTATTTAGCACTTAATATAGTGTCTGACACAAATTGCTAGCTAATCCTCATCTTCACTGTCATTGTCATCCTAACTGTCATCTTGCTTATATATTGTTATACCCAGCCTACTGATATGAAAACCAAGATGGAGAAAATTTCAGTAGCATTCCAAATGCTTGACAACTAGTCAGTGGTGTTCCTCAATAATACCACTTTGTCTCATCTTGATGAAATTTTCAGATGTCATAAAGCTGGGACAAGCAGTTATCGGGTTACATGGCAAAAGTTTTGTTTAAAAAGAACTTAACAAAATGAAACCTGGGCAAGATGTCAAAAAAGAAACTTAATATGGATAATTGGAAAATCCTGCATTTCATTAAAACAAAAAGAAAACACTCAACTATGAGAAGGTTTTTAAAAAAATATTTAGGGATTTTACTTACTTTTTATGTAATAAGAATTAAATGTGAACTATGACTATTAAAAATGTGAATGTGATATTAGAGTACATTAAAATTATCATAATGCCTAAAATGAGAAAGCCAGTATTTCTACTTTCTCCTATTCAATCTAATTGCGCTGAGAAAATGTGTTCCGTTCAATGATGTGACTTGATTTGGGAGCACTTATAGGAGAATTGTAGAATGAAGATACGCTCACATCAAAAGAACCTTATGAGCCACCCTAACGGGGATGGAGTTTATATAAAAAATAATAGGAGTCTGTTGATATCATCCAAGGAGAGAGGTAATGGGATCCTGGTGCCCTTTCACAGGTGTGTGATAGATGGGACTGGGGGCAGGGAGGCCAGGCAGAAGTCTAATGTTATAGCCCATGGTTGGAGGGAGAGCAGAAATCAAGATCCACACATTTAGGAGATATTCAGGAGGTAGAATGGATCAGACCTGATAATGGGCTGGTCGAGGTGGTGAGGGATGAAGTGGGAAAATTCTATGATGACTCCCAGGATTCTGGACCAGAAAAGACCAGAAAAGTAAGAAGGAAAATCATTTTCTGGGCATGTTTGGATTAATATATGCATCAAAACGTTAAGCATAGGCAGGGAAACTATCAACTTCTTTGGATATTAAGGAAGAAACTAAAGAGCAGAGTTTGGCTTGATAGATAAACTCCATGGCCAGTTCCTTCTGTGAAATTCTTTAGTCTGTGATTGGACCATTAATGGAAGAGAATGTTAAATTGTTAAGTTAACCTTAAGACTTTCTAACATACACTCATTGCTGCTTCAACACAACTGACCTTATCTTTGTTGCAGTCTAATTTATATTCTAATGCTTATTCTCCTATGCACTCCAAAATTATTATAGGTTTCTTTGTTACTGCTAACCTCCTAGAAATGCAGATCTATACTTTTGGTATTATTTTGACTGAAGAAAGGAGCACTGGGTCAAATCTGACTATTCACACACACACACACACACACACACACACACACACACACACACACACACACACTTTTTCTAACTATATTGTAGAAAAGGTCAGAGAAGAATAAGAAAAGCAGTACGGCTCATAAATGTATGAATCTGTTTCTGTAATTGTTTTTATCACTCTGGTGATCCTTCCCAGACTTTGTCCACATACACATCTTTTATGGAGTGATTATCCATCTGTACATACATTTATGGATCATTCATTTTTTAATTAACATTATATCATTCAAATTTCCCACATTTCTTTAAAGACTTCGTGGTTCTAATTATTGCATTTTGTTTCAACATTACATTGATCACATTAGAATTTACGTAAAATTGTTAGATGTTTAGGTTGCATCCAAACTTTTTGCAGTATTATACAACCCTAGGGAGATCTTTATGTATAAACGTTTCCCCACTCATTACCAATATTTTCAATTACTACGTTAGAATTCCAAAAAAGAAATTACTAAGTCAAGGTGTTGGGTAAAAAAATTATGGAACTTGGCATTATAAAATATCATTCACCATATTAAAACCTGACTTGGCCTTGAGTCCTTGCTCATGATCAGTGTGAGAAGCTGCATTTCCACTTGGGCTTTTTAGTTTAACATTATATAGTACATTTAAGCTGAATGAAATGGCAATTCAGTATAGGGAGGAAGGCAGAATAGAAATGGAATGGCCACTTTTATTTCAAGTTTTTTCTCAAATTCTGTCATTTCATAATTTGGATACATTCTTTCTTATATCCTCCCTCCACCTCACCCAGATTAATTTGTGGCAAGAGCTAGTGGTAACACTTCTGATAAGTTTTCTCATTCGTTGTATAATCATAGAGAGAAATTCACGGGTTGGCGTGTCTAATTTTAGCTCTAATTAAATGAAATCCTAAAAGGAGCCATTGCAACAACCATCAGGTTGCCTTCCAAATTGGATCATCATTTTATCATTCACTTGAAATCTCATTTACCACTGGCATTATTGTTGGTTACCATAACAAATCAATTTGTGTGTCCTAACATTCCTCAGATACTCTTCAGTCACCCGTGAATGTGTTAAGTACAGCTGTCACAATCAATCCTCAAATGTAACCTAGAAACAAAATCTTCCTCTCCCCCAATTTCCCTGATGTAGCTACTTCCAAACTGGCTCAACAAAGGCACAGGTATAAGACTATTTGTAGTCTCAGTCGTGAAACATTAAATAGATTGCCAAGGAAGGTGGTATAATGGAAACCAGCAGGCCTCTTCTATTCATCAAGGACAAAAGGGACGAATTTAATTTGGATTATGAGGTTCTCATGTAATGGTTGTTGATATATACTGGCATGAGATGCTAAAATGATTACTAAAGCAAGGGTTATCTCTGCAGCTTGGAGTTTCTCAACCTCAGCACTGCTGACATTTTCAGCTCGGTAGTAGTTCTTTGTTGTGGGGGATGACCTGTGCATTATAGGATGTTAGCCGCATCCTTGGCCTTTACCCACTAGATGTCAGTAGCACCTCCATAGTTGTGACAACCAAAAATAGATCTAGACATTGCCAATTGTCTTCTTATGGGTCAAAATAATCCATTATTGAGAATCATTGCTTAGTTACAAATGTTTGGTTTCCTAGATCCCTTTGACTCTTGGTCTCTTTATCTGAAAAATTAGAAGATTGATTTGGAAGAGATCCAAGTTACCCTGTGTAAACTCTGAAGATGTGAATATGCCTGAGCCAGGGAAATGGGCTTACTGGTCTATATAATCTTTCAAGCCCTAGACTTTTGTGGTTCCTGAAGTTTAAAATTATTATTTTTTGAAAATATTTTGAAAGAAACACCATGGTATTATCAGTTGGGAAGGTAAACATGATGAGTTATTATTTTCTGTAAGAGAGAGAGAGAAAAAAAAAAAAAACCTTTAGAGACCAGAACTGGAAATTTTATTTGTGCTAATGCCCTAAAGTTTGGAGATTGGAAGCAGGCTGGAGGATGACGAAGTCAGAAGATAGCAGAAAGCTGGCCAAAGCTAAGAGAAAAATAGGAGTGAAGGCAAAAGCAGTATATTTCAAGTCTAAAAATACATGTATTATGCATGTTTCCATTGGAAGCCTTCTTCTTTCATCACTTGGATACTTAAATTTCACAAAGACTACTAGAGAATAGGTGTGAAATTCACGAAGTGCTTTCAGAATGAAAGGAATCATTAGCAAATTCAGAAGAACTATGAGACATAGGAGCTCAGAAATTCTAAGCTGACTGAGGGAGAAGCGGGAAGAAGATGATGAAGGATAGTAAGCCAACCTCCACGTTCCACTGCCATTACTGTTGAAAGGATTTTTGTGATGCTCAGTGTCTGTTTGGACACACAGGCCATGCGCTATACACTGGATAGAACCAATGCATTCTTGGTCCAGCTTTACAGGCAAGAACATTCTCATCTAAGAGATGACTCTTGATAAAATTGAATCAGAAAGGAGAAGAGGAAGGGAAATTAAGTCAATCTCTCTGTTTCTCTGTCTCTCTCTCTCTCTTGTGCCTACTTTCTCACTCTGTTTCTCTCTCTCTTTATCTCCTAACCTGTAATTCTAAGTTATCCAGGTGGGGAAACTTCTAAGGGTCATGCAGTAAGCATTCATGGCAAGTAATCTTATTTAAGTGCTTGCCATGAGCCTGCCTGGCTTGGCCTTGACCTCATAATAAATCATAATATTTATTAGAGCTTACTGTGTTCTTATGTTTGCATGTATTACATTAACTATTAATATAAATTTATAACTTCCATAAGTTAGTTGCTATTTTTATCATCTACTTCTTAGGACATGGCAATTAGGGCATAGAATAGTTGGGTAACATGTCCAAAACACACAGAAAGAGCTATGATTTGAACCCAGTTGGACTCATGCCTTGCGTCTTTGCTCCTTACTGCTACGTCATGCCATTTCACTGAGCATGCTGTAGGCATGGTCTTAGGTCACCCTCACCACTACCTTATGAATAGGTATTATTTTTATCTTCATTCTACAGATGAGGAAGCTGAGGTTCAGATAGGATGAATAATTTCTCTAAATTCACATAGAAATGAAGGAAGGAATCAGGGATTTGCACTACGCGGGTTGCTCTCAGTCTTTGCTCTGACCTCTGTGCCCTTTTGCCTTGTCTTGGAGAGCTACAGGGATGTGATGGAGTAAGAAGCACAGTCAGAGCCACACATATGATAGCACACTTTGATTGTTTGGAGAAGAAAGATATTATATTGGTCACTTCGGAATGTGAAAGACGGCTTCATGGAGGGGATGGTATTAGCTAGGGTTGGAAAAAACGGGTCTAATTTAATAGCAGAAATTTGGGGGAGGGCTTTTTCCGAAGAAGGAACAGCATAAGCAAAGACATAAAGGTCAAGCATGCAAGGTATGTTCCTGGAAGTGTTGTTGTTCAGTTGGTTATTGAGTTTAGGACATTGAGGGGGTGTACCCTTTCCTGCAACAAACATAGTATGACTTTCCTGAAGATTTTCTTGAAAATATAGTGATACAGGAAAACTCAGAAATCAGAAAAAAAATGTGGGTTAGAAAGAGAAATGGGCAAACTGACCAAAGTCAGTAGCCATGGATAACCTTAGAAAGTGACCAAGAACAGGAAAGATGCAACTGTGGGAACCTGAATGGTAATCGCACACCAGCAGCTGGGCCAGGTGGACTTGGACATGGGGACCATTAGAATAAAACTCAGGAAGTAAGAAGAGTCATAGCACAGTAGGATGCTTTTAGCTCTTCTAAAGGCCCTAAAAACTCCCTAGACATCCGGAGCTGTCCTTTAGACACCATCCTTTTCTGAAATAAATAACTGGTTTGAACATATTTGTATATGGAAAGTGTTTTAATAACTAATATATACAAACCGGACGCTATTCTTCATGATTCTAAGTATGAGCTTATTTAAAGGTAGAAATAATGCTTATGTTTAATTGCACAATTAGAAAGTTCAGTGTAAGGTAAGAATAAAGTTGGTGAAGAGAATTTTAAAATTCTGCATCACACCTTCATTAATACAGCATTATGATATTTGAAATCAGAGTGAGCCTGGGTTGGATCCTCTACTGACAGGGAATATAATCTCCTCAATGAAGAATCCAAGTTTAGGGAGCCCCTTCGCTTAAAGCATCTCCCACTCAGTTGGTGTCCTCCAGTTATACTGAAGGAAAGGATTCAGCCAATAAGAATGCTGCCACTCCAAACAGTAGAGCCTCCCCCCACCCCCCCAAAATAAAACCAAACTGGAAAATGGGCAGCAGGAGCCACTGAGGACAGGCCTGCTGTTGTGCTCTGCAAGGAAGTTACTGAAGGGAATGCTGGGATCTGTGGTATTTGGCTTTTCTCTATTTTTAATAAGGCTGAAGCTCAAGTATACATAGAACACATTTGCCTGGGGTCAGATGCCAAGGCATCCACAACGTTATCAAATGCAGCCCCTGAAGTGTGTGTGAGGCTCCGAAATGCAGTACAGCAGGCTTACCTCCAAAGCAGAGCTTGGCTCCTGGAATCCAGAGTCCATATTCAAATTTTATAAGTTGCCCCAATAATGCACATTATAGCCACTTTTTCCTTGTCTTGAATCCAGTCCAGGTTTGTACATTACATTAAGTTCAGTCTCTAGTTTACTTTAATCTGGAACAGTTTCTCATCCTTCATCTTTCTTAATCTTGACATTTTTGAAGAAAAGGTCCTCATTTTGGATCTGTCTGATTATTTCTCCATTGTTAGATTCAGTTTATTCACCTTTGGCAGGTACACCACGAAAGCAATGTTGGGTCCTTTTCGATGCATCATATCAGGAGGTGCACAGTGTTGGTTGTCCCAGTACTGATGATGTTAAATTTGATCTCTTGATTAAGGTGTTGTCTGCCAGGTTTCTTAACTGTAAAGCTACTGCTTTCCCCATTGTAATGAATAATTTTCTTCTGGGGACATTCTCTGGGTTCATGTAAATGTCCTATTTCTCATCAAACCACTTAATATCCTCTTAGGATTTTTTAGCTCCATCATTACTTTATATTTACTAGTTAGCATTCTATGACAAGAAAGAATTTTCCCTTCCAATCTGTCTTTCTTTTTGTCTATCTATCCATCCATCCATCTATCTATCTAGTCATCTGTCTTCTGTATGGATTTATGGATTCTTCAATGAGTTACAGTCTATCAGTGTCATTATTTATTTTAATACTCAAACTGCCCCAGATGTACTCAGAGGGAGCCTCTTCATGCTGCCTGCTTCCCCCTTTTAACAAGTTCTCATCATCCTGAGAGCACTTTTTAAATTTCTGGCACCACAAATTGTTCCTTACTAATTTTGTACTTTCTCTGTCCTAGCTGTGGAGTCAGCTTTTCCTCCAAGAAACCTTGATCTTTGACCTCCTTTTTGTCACTGAAGATTATATTTATATTTGTAGGATTTATATAAATTGAATGATACATTGCGTATTTCTGATTTTGCTTCTTTTTGATATTTTTGATATTTTTCATCTTGTTTGACAATGTTTGTTTTGAGATTCTTCTTTTTCACTGATTGATTTTTGAATAATAAACCAACCTTGTATTCCTGGCAAAAAGTATATTTGTTTATGATTTGTTATCTTTTTATATGCTGCTAGAGTCATTTTGCAAATATTTTGTTAAAGATTTGTGCGTTTTATGCTTTTGAGTTATATTTGTAATTTTCTTGATTGTAATGCCTTTCTCAGGTTTTGCTCACAGAATAATGTTATCTAATAAAATGTGGTAAAAAAATGTTCTTTCCTCCTATCTTTCATTAAGTAGCATGAAGATATTGGTATTATTCATTATTTACCAATATTTGGTAAAATTCCCTAGTGAAATCATCTGGCCTGGAATTTTCTTTGTGGAAATGCTTTTTATAATGATATGAGGTTATTGGTCACTCTCCAGTATCTTCAAATAGTTTCATTTGTTTTCACATTTGGCCCAATATTGACATTTATAATTTGGGACATGTTAGTAGGATACTACTCCTTTGTTACCAGAAGTAGAACAAAATAAAATTTAATTTTTTAAGCTCCACTATATATTGGAACCTATTTCTACATCAATAATGCACATGAATACTGCAGTCTTTCACTTCATAAACACATGGCAATTTACTTACTTGATTTCTCCACTTGTATGCTCAGACACATTTTCTTTAAACCCACTCTACTGAGGCCTTTATGCCTACTTCAATGATATTACTATTGCCAAGCTCATTAATTGCCTCTACTTTGCTAAATTGGATGGTAAGTCCTTTGTCCTTATTTCACTTGACCCATCAGCAACATTTGGCTAGATCACGCTCCTCTCCTTTCTTCACTTGGCTTCCAGGACGCCACCTTCTCTTGGTTTCCCCTTACCTCTCTGATTGCTACTTTTTGATGTGTTCTGCTGGTTTCACGTCCTGTTTCCAAACTCTTGATGTTGAAATGACCCAGGGCTCTGTTCTTGATCATTTTCTCTTTTCTCTATACCCTCCACTCCTTGATAATCTCAACCAGTCTCATAACTTTTTTTTTTTTTTTTGTCTTTTTTGTGACCTGCACTCAGCCAGTGAGTGCACCGGCCATTCCCATATAGGATCCGAACCCGCGGCGAGAGCGTCGCCACGCTCCCAGCACCACACTCTCCTGAGTGCGCCACGGGCTTGGCCCTCAGTCTCATAACTTTAAGTGCTGCCTCCATCCTGATAATTCTAAATGCATAGCTCCATTCTTTATTCCAGCTCCCATCTTTATTCTAATCTCAGACTTGAAAGACTGACAGACATCTCAGATTCATCATGTTTCACACTGAGTTCTTCAAAACCTGCTTCTTAGACTTTCAAATTCAGTTGATTCCATCTTTCTGGTTATTCAGTCCAAAATTCTCAACACACTGATAACAGGATTCTTTTAAAACCTAAGTCCAGTGATGTCATTCCTCCAATCAAAATACTGAAATGTTTCCCCAATCTACTTACAATGAACTCCAAAGCCCTTTACAACAGTTTACAATTCTCTACACGATATACCCCCAGGTGCGTCTCCTCTTCGTTCACTGCTCCAGAAACTGTCTTCCTTATAATTCCTTGAAAGCACCTGGTGCTCTCCTGCCTTAGGGTTTTTTCCTGACCACTCTTCTTTCCGGGGATAAACTTGGCTAACTAGCACCTTCAAGTCGTCACTCAACTCTCTTCTTCCTAATGCGGCCAACCTCGACCACCCTGTTGAAAACTGTAATGCCTCCCCCTCAGCTTCAGAGTTCTTACGTCTACTTACCCTGCTTTACCTTTTTTCCCCATATGACTCATCACCTCCTAATACTATAAAATTTTCTTAATTATTATATTTATAATGTCTGTACTTCTGTTGGAATTTAATCTTCAAGAGCAGGGATCTTTGTCTGTTTGGCTCACTAATATATTGTGCACCTAACACAGGAACAAAAACATGGTAAATATTCAATAAATTCACTTTAAATTAATGATTTAGACAGGTTGTCCCAATTTTTCACATCGAGACGGATCTGGCTATTATATGTCCATCCATCTGTCCATCCATTGACCCATCCATCCATTCATAATAGATAGACAGATAGACAGATGGATCGATCTACCTATTTGCCTATCCCTCTGCCTATCTACCTACCAACCATTTTCTATTCATTTGTGTTGAGCATTTACTTTGTACTAGGTATAGTGTCAGAAACTTTGGAAAAAGTAAAGAAATAAACAGTGATATGCTGAAGCCACTCATACCAACTTGCAAGAGCTAATTGTTAAACATTCAGAAATTTTACAAGCTGATTGTTAAGCCATGGAAGCTTGAAATTGGCCATTCTAAGACTATTTACACCATAGAAATGAGGAATGCTACAAATCAGGGTTTTTCTTGATCTTTCCCTTCTTCACCCCAATCCCAGAGCCAGTTTACTGGTACACCACTGCAAATATAAGATGGCAGTAGGAGGGGTCTTCAAGAAGTTCATGGAAGGATTTCCAGTATCTTTTAATTCGTTTTTTTCCCCACAAACTTTTTGAGTACCATTGTGTAAGACTTATCTCTTGCTGTCAAGCAGTTAAACTCCTAAGTATACAATACCTAAATATAGTATCTAATAGAACTAAAGATGGTACTTAAGATGGACTCTTGCAGTATTCATGTTTTGTGGAAAAAATAAAGAATATGCAAATGAGTACAGACAGGGGCTATTTATTCAGAGCTTGCTATAGCAAAGGAGTCAGCTACTGTCACTCGTGTTTGGCAGAGACCAAGATAAATGAACAGCTTTATAGTGGAAAAAAAGGGAAAGTTTCAGGTTCTCTAACTGGAGGTTGGTGGCATGGGGAAGCTGGATAAATAGAAGTGGGGGTAACTTTTGTGATTGTATTGGAAAGAATATTTGGCTTTCTCTCGATTGCCCTGAGTCAGGAGGGGGAAAGGGGATATAAATTGGGAAGTTCTTCATTGTTGATCAGCATGCTGAGCTGACTGCTTTAGAGGTTGTGGTATGGCTTTCTAGGCTTCTTATATGGGTCACAGTCCTATTGTTTGTTTATATGTTCAGTCTCTCAGGCCTTTGTTTTGTCACCCTTTTGCTTATGAGTTGACCAATTCAGAGAAGGCTATAATTCCAGATATTCACTGCTCAAGGATTGTCACCATAGTTAACTGTACTGTGAGATTTTGACTGTTTTGTTGTATTATTATGGTGATCATATGATGAGAGAACAGCTGTGAAGAAGCATTTAAAACTTTGGATGAGATCCAATGGACCACTGTCATGTTCATTTTGACAAAAATAACAATTAATAGTCCTTGCATGATGGTTTGGACCCAAGAACCCCAAATACCAAGAGAACAAATTCCAGAGGCTGTGAAGATCAACCTTAGAGATCCAAGTAGCTTTTTTCTTAATGCAAGATACAACCTATTCCACTTTGCTTGTTTGATACAGGTACAAAGGAAGTGTTAGCATTGACACATATTCTGCTATGATTAGCCAAAAAGAAATGTAGAACAATGTGATTTTTCATTACTATTCTTGTCAACAAGTAAGTCTGATCTATATTCCATCTAGGGCAGAGGTAGTACGTGCATGCTTCTCGTTGTTGGGAACACTGCTCTGACTGTTCTCATAAACCATCGGTCAATTTAAAACATGGCAGCACCTATACTAAGGACATTATATTGAGATGACTTATTTTAGACACATTGGTGGTATTTAAATATAAAAATACAACTTAGATTCTGTTGTTCTGTGGCAGTAAACTAGATCCAATTGTTGAATTGTCAATGTAAAAATGAATTTGATATTACCAGGGACTCTGAAAGTGGAGCTCACTGCCTTGAGAAAATAGTGGGCTTCTTGCTATTGAATGTTTTCAAGAGTGGTTAGCCAGCCATTGCTCCAATGTCTTTGGAATGGTGCATAATATTCTAGCTTTGAATGGAAGGTTGAAATAGATTAACTTTAATGTCTCTTTCAATGCTACAAGTCTATGACTCAGAATAATTCTTGAGAGATTTTGATTAATGACTAACTGCTCTAAGAAAAGGAGAATGTCTTACCTTAGGCTAATCTTTTAGAAGGAATAGAGATTGGTTTCATACTGAGTTGACTTTCTTTCCACTAAGAAGCACTTGCTTAGTTTTTGAGCCAGACTTACAAAGGGACACTTACCAGCCTTATGTTGTTTTGCCTGCATAGAGAATATTCTATAGTTGTATGTTCTTCCCCTGATAATTTGGTCTATTCTCTCTGTAAAGACTATGTGAATTGTGTAAATGAAGATGTTTTCATTTCTGTTTTAGCTGCCATGAACTCCAGGGACAAATTTTCAGTTACACATTTTTCTGTAGGTTCAAGTTGCCCCATATTTAGGCATTTTTTTCCCCTGGTCTTAATCTCCTGTTCTAAATAAGGTTGCCCTTAGTGTTTTAGTTCATTTTTGTGTTGCTATAACAGAATACCTGAGACTACATAATTTATAAGGAAAAGAAGTTTATTTGGCTTATGATTCTGGGACAGCTGTGTCTGGTGGGGGCCTCAGGCTGCTTCTACTCATGGTGGAAAGTGGCAAGCAGCCAGCAGGTACAAGCAGATCACGTGGGGAGAGAAAGCAAGAGAGAGAGAGGGGAGGTGCCAGGATCTTTTATACAAACAGCTCTTGCAGGAACTAACAGAGTGAGATCTAACTCAGGATCCCCATCCCCCAGAGAGAGCATTAGTCCATTCATGAGGGATCTGCCTCCACGACTCAAACAGCTTCTAGCACTGCCACACTGGGGGTCAGATTGCCACATGAGTTTTGGTGGGGACAACACATCCAAACTCTATCACCTGGCTTTATTTCCATGTTGGAAATTTCCTTACATTATGTGTTCTTCAAAGTAACTCAAATCCTCTGGGAAATGAGATGGGAAATGGATGAATGGGTTAATGACCTGAAAAATTGGTGTTTCATTTGGTAAGTGCCTGTAAGTGGTGATTTTATCATGTTCCATGATGACCTGATGAGCTATCAATCCCTATCATTGCCAGTGATTTCCAACATTTCCCAGTATCCAAGTATTTCTTCCCAGATAGGCTCCCATTTTGATAACTATCAATTCCAATCCAATTCTCATTCTAAGTGGTGGTGACAAACAATAAGATCCAATTGGTTAACAGCAAATTGTGTGACAATGTCCGAGATCTTGTTTTGCATATTATAACTAAAGTTCAGTAGATGCTAAACATATATGAGAATGTGCTTCTCACAGTATAAACTCCCAGCTGAATTACAGATGGGCTGTTTAAATTGGCAATACTTTGGGTCCTATGATGGTAGTACGCTTGATTCACCATCTTTGTTAAATTTAACTTTGAATTATTTTCACGGTTGTAAAAAACAATTGCTTCTCTCCCATTAGTACTGATCTGAGCACGTATGTAATACTGTGCCCAGTTCTGGACAACTTTGGGAAAAGATACCAACAGACTGAAATGGATTCAGAGGAAGTAAATTGATGAGGGGTTTTGAAACCATGTTACATGTCATCACTGCAACTATGAATGCTTAGCCTGGAAAAGTGATTACTCTAAATTGACATGGTTACTTCTTCCAAATATTAAACTTGAATTTGTCCACAGTACATTAAACCTGTACACACAGAGTCTTCCAGAAATACAAACACACCCAAACAAGTGGCATATGTTCATCGTACCACAGGACACTTTATGAGGTGCCCAAAAGATCCTAAAAGATCTTGCAAATGTATGTATGGCATGTGATTTTCTGCCAACTGCTATGTAACAACCCATCTGTCAAGATACCTCTATACACACCTCCTAATCTGTGTTCTGGAAAAAATCATACCCTGGCAGTACAAGGGTGGGTTTAATCTGTCAGTCAGTCTGCTTTTTGTTTTGCTGCTGAAGGCACCTTAGATGAGTAGATTGGTAGAGATACCTATAGCCTGGGAACTGGTTCCCAGGAAAGGAAGCTGAATCAAAAAAAGCTTTGAGTGGGGAGCACTGCTTTTCCTACCCTTGCCCTCACCCCAGAAGCAACTCCTTAATCTACTTTTCTAGTTAAGCTATATCGTAATGAGATAATAGAGACAAATGTCAGAGGCACAGTCCCAAGGAATTTTACCTCTTCAACATTCTGGGCACTCCTGTAGCAGACCAGGGAGAGCTGATGCTGATGCTAATTTAATCAAGGCAGAGCAGGAAGTCTGTAGCAGCATTCCCTGTAAGCTCTGATGTTCTCTGAGGGTCTAGAGCCTGCTTGACTCTATTTGTAATTTCTGCAGACCTCTTTTATGAAGCTCTCCTTGATGTTAAAATAACCTAAATTGGTGGTAAATGAAACCATTTTGTCCCATCTGCTTATTTGCATTGACTTCCAGCCAGACCCCATGGAACAAAGAGACTGACATGATGGCCCATTGTTAAAAGAGAAGGTAGAGATAATATAAAGAAGTCTGTTCACTAATAGAGATTTGCTTAAAAGGGGTTACATGGATCTAATTAAGAATGAGCACATTCTCCTATAGACAGTGAACACTTAGCTGAGGGCTATCAAATCCATAAGCCAGGAATTGTAAAAGTGACTGGGAAATCAATGTATTATTTTATTTTGTTTTTAGTATATTTACCTTTCCAATTATGCACTGCTTATGTTAATAATATAATTAATTTGCATTTCTTAGAAAAACTCTGAATTAGAATTGAGGGCTTCAAAACTTGTAGTACATTATGCAAAAATTTGGCTGTGAAGTTAAGCATCAACCATGCTTCAGTTGGGAACAAGTGGATTAATTAATTCAATAAATGAATTTAAAAATGAACAAATAAGTGCCTTAAATAAAAAGATGAGTATGGTGCTCTCTGTCTCTGGAAAGATAAGTAAATTTCTTCCCAGCTAATTAAGAATTAAGAAGAAGACACAAATGGTGTGCTATGGGAACAGAAGGAAAGAAAGGGAGACATTTTAACTGGAGTTTTAGGTAGAATCATCAGTAATGACATATTCCATTAATGGCTGTTTAATTTTCCAGATCCCTTCTACATTCACTACATCATTTTATTTTGGGGTGGTTTAGGCAAATTATCATGATTACTCCATCCAATAGATTTTTAAAAAATGGAGACAGGCAGGACAAACATGTGTTTAAAATTACATAGTTGGTTAATAAATGGATTGAGGCCAGGGCTGAGGCCTCTTGGCTCAGCCATATACTCCTTCCTCTAGATCACCTTAACACTCAAAATTCATAAATTATTTTCATCCAGTTTATACCACCAGTAATTAAATGTGTCTCGATTCTATCCTTCCTTCTTTCCTTCGTTCCTTCCTTCCCTCCCTCCCTTTTTTTCTCATTTTACTTCTTCCCTCTCTGCGTTTTATGTTTTTCTTTCTTTGTAAGACCATGACATTTATAGTCATTAGTAATCTCTTCTACAGAGGAATTTGAATCCTAACAATAACTCTGAGCTTTAGATTCTTAACTTATCACACACAGTGGTGGGAGTGGGGTTGGTGTAAATCATTTCTTCTTCATGGAATTATTCTGAAGATTAAACCTGATCATTATGTAAAGCACTTACCACAACTCCTAGTACACTGAGAGATGCAATACTCGATAATGGGTGGCTGTTGCTTTTGTGCTGTTGCTATGCTCATCCAGTAACAGTGAAACTGGAATTAAAAAAAAAAAGACAAAAATCCATCCTCGTTTCAAAGAGAGGAAAATGAAGTCACAGAATGTACAGCCCTGACTTGAGATCAAACCCCAGTATTTTATCAGTTGGTTAGGGCTATTTCTGAATAAATCCCAGTCAATTTTAACATCCTTCTTGCATATGAAAAGATTTATAATGGGTCGAAAAATGCACAGGTAATGAGGAATGCATGAATGATCTAATACCCAATGTGTTCGTGGAATCATAATCAGGATTCACTGGAATGGGTTGCCTCTGTTTTATCAACAAGGTGGAAAATTATTTAATGATCAGGACTTGACTGGAGAAATGCCTTTAGAATTTGAAAGTGAGGATTCCAAAATTAAATGCACTAGTGGAGAAAAAGATGTAAAACACTGAGGGAAGGGAGACTTTAGCAGACTTTAGCTTGGGTCTCTTGGAGTCAACATCAAAAGTGTTCCTTCCAAGTGGAATTCTTGGATCTCTGCTCCTCCAGCAGTGAACCAGCAGAGGCCCCATTCACATTAGTGACACATCTTAAATCAGACTTCTCACCCAGGCTGCTGACACGTTGTTGGGTGTAGACCTGCCTTGTAATTGGAGATGAAGTCCCATGCCAAATGGTTCATTTACAGTTCAGAAAAAAGCAATGACAACATGAAGGCAGGGTGGGTCAACATCCATTTGGAATGTGTGGCAATATTTGGCATCACTCAACTGGAGGAGGTGGTTTCTATTTATTCTCTGAACTGAAAGATCTCTTACCCCTCAGCATTCAACCATGCCTGTCATCCATTTCTCCACGTTATTTTGTAAACTTTCTTGACTATTTCATTCCAAATATGATACAGGTTTTCTTAGTTACAGCACAACCTTTCCTCTCCAAAGGACCCACTATCTGATCTGTGTTTTAATATTCCACTTGTATGTGTTAATTATGTTATTGTTTATAAAATAAACAAAAACTGACTTGAATAGGGACTTACGTCAGTTTAGTTGGAAACTGATGAATAGGGACACAAAATCCATTTAAGATTTCTCTTAAAATTGTTGTTTTTTACCCCTATCTCCAGCATCTGGGCACTTGGCTAAAGGTTTAGTGCAATTTTGGAACTCTGAGTGCTTCCTGTCTCCCCTAACCCCCTATTTTCTAATATCCATCCATTTTGCTTCCAAGATGGGCTTTCTGCCTAGGAACAGGATAAAGCTGGGACACTACCTATCAGAAAAGGAATCGTTGTTTCCAGAGAGAAGTATTGGATCAAATGTCCAGAAGGGAAGCTTGACCTCTTCTCTCTCTTCCCATCTTCTCCATCTGGAAGAGAAGGGAAACAGAAATTTGGAAGCTGCCAAAGTTTAACTACTTCTACTGAAAGTGCCAAAAAATGCAAAAGCTTATCCTGTAGTGGAAGGAACCCAGAGGGCCCTGTGGACATTTGCAGCGGTCTGCTTTCCATTTGTTTTTTCTTGTTTCTTCTTTAGCCCCTGAGTAGCAAATTTCCACTTTTCCTTTCCAGCAAGAATGAGGACAGATTGTCTCTTGGAGACTTCAAAAGGGTGTTGCAGATTTTGCCACTAGAGACGGTACTAGTGCAAACACTTCTGCATTAAGAGGCACACATCTTGAAACTTCAAGCGAGCATTCACTGACACCACTAGCCGATCATGTCAACCACCCATCCTACAAATGGTACTGAAGTCACGTCCATTTCTACATAACTCTTTGGGATACACCTCAGCAGATATTAAAACAAGCGATGTCTTTCTTTGAGTGTGTGTGTGTGGGGGGGGGCAACAAAAATTCAACAGGCAAAGAAATAAAAATTGGAAAATTTTAGTATAATAGTGTTAGGCATTAGATGATAATTAACATTCTCATTAAACAATAAACAATAATTATCAAGTATCTATCATGTATCAGGTCTACATATTTTATGTGTCTTACAATGATTTCTCATGACAACTCTGTGAACAAAGGTGATATTCCCATTTAATAGATTCAAAGAAAGTTAAAATTTTATTAAGGTCCTGGGACTTGGCCAAAGTCACCAGCTTAAAAAGAGCAGAGCTGAAATTTTAATCCATGCTCTCTGATATCAAGGCCAGGTAATAACATTTACTCCTCAGTTAACTGTCAATTACACAAAGGCTAAACAAGCTTGTGGATCGCCTGTCCTTTATCTGCCTTTTCTCTTTCTGTGTCATATTTTCTACATGTTTTGCCTTTTAAAAATACCTGTACACTTGGATTGATATCTACCAACTCAAAAGAAGAGGAAACAAAATTCACCTTCCTATTTGTTAGTAGGTTGGGTGGGTAGGTGATTGAACTCAATATTTAAAATTATGTTTATATAATTATGAATTGCAATGGCTGCTATTTTCTTCCTTTCTTTCATACCAAGCAGTCAAAACTGGTGACAAACAGAGAATAATTTTATCTCAAAGAACAAATTTGGAGGCTGAAGATAGTAAACAGCATTCCCTGAAAGACATAAAGCTAATGCTCTTCCAGACTTTAGCAACAAGCCTTTTCTTACAAAGTAAAGTCCTTTCATTGCAAATGGAACATTGTAGGTTTCTGTCTTGTTGGTGACCCTTTAGATAGCAAAAGAGAATCTCTCATCTTTGTTTAAGATTGCTGTGAAATCAGCATGGTTTGCCTTTTGATTTCTGATGTCTCTTTCTTATCAATCTAGTTCTTTGTGGATTTATTACACAAATCTGCACAGCAGCTAAAACTCATCCTTTGATGCAATGCAGGCACTGCACATTAATGTTTACATTGGGGGAAATTGGCATGGAAGAGGATGGTGCAACAGGGGATTTGAAGCCAGTTAGGCTTTCTATTTCAAGCTCCTTTTTCTTTTTAAATCTTTGATGTACCTGGCCCATATCATATGGAATACAGAAATTGCCCTTACAGGTTAAGACATTGATTTTGCTAGTCCAGTCTCCAGTTGAAGCCAAGGTTTTATTTTGCAGAATATGGCAATAAGTTCATTATGTACTGAATGGGACTCTGGACTCAAGAGTGTGTGTGTGTGTGTGTGTGTGTGTGTGTGTGTGTGTGGTGGTCTGGACTGGGATAGAGTAGGCAATATGAGTAAGAAGAGTAAAGAGAAAAGGAGTCTGGGTAACAAAGTCTTCCTTTTTTAAAAATTTAATTTAACTTTATCAATATACAATGTGATTGATTTTTGTGTCCCCTTACCAAATCTTCCCTCCCCCCTCCAGCTCCCCCCTCCCTCCCATCAACCTTATATCTGTTCACTTGTCTTAACAACTTCAAGGAACTGTGATTGTTGTGTCTTCTTCACACCCCCCATTTGTTTGTGTATTTATTTATTTATTTTTAGCTCCCACAAATAAGTGAAAACATGTGATATTTCTCTTTCTGTGTCTGACTTGTTTCACTTAATGTAATTTTCTTTAAGCCTGTCCATGTTGTTGCAAATGACAGTACACGGAAACTGTGGTATATCTACACAATGGAATACGACTCTGCTATAAAAAAGAACAAAGTCTTCTAATTACTGACTTAATCAGCTTATATTCTAAAGACTGAGGTCTGAGATTTGGCTACTATCACTCTGCTTAAGCAAAATGGCATATTTGGGGAAGAGACAACATTCCTTCTAGAATCTCCTTAGAAACAGAGCTACATGGTAAATGTGGCAAGGACACTCAACAATACTGGGTTTTCTTTGTAAATTAATTTGGGTAATCTATTCAGTAAAGACAGAGAGATGACCAAAAATTTTCTTCATCTAAATTAGACTTCAGGGAAGGGCTACGAAGAAGCTGTTTCTTAGTATCTGACACATGTTGGACACCTGAGATTTTTGAATGATGGGTAAGAGATGACTTGGAGACAAGACTCAGAATCAGACCTGGACTCCTCTTCTGATCTTGAGATTACCATGCTTTGATTTTTAAAAAATGTACATTTCTGGGGGACAGGTTTAGGTTTACAGAAAAGTTAGGCAGAAAGTAAAGAGCTTCCATATGTGAGTGTCTTCCATCTCTTCCCAGGTTTTCCTGTTATTAACATCTTGCATTAGTGTGGTACATTTGTAACAATTGATAAAAAGCCAATATTGATACATTATTAACAAAAGTCCATACTTTACATTAGGGTCATTGTTTTATTGTACATTCTACGGGTTTTGACAAATGTATAATTACATGTATGCAACATTATAGTACCATGCAGAGTATTTTTACTGTCCTAAAAATCCCATGTGCTGCACCTGCTCATCCCTCCTCCCCTTTCTCCCTCTGAACCCTTAGTAACCACTGATCTTTTTACTGTCTTATAGTTTTGCTTTTTCCAGAATGTTGTAGTTAGAGTCCTACAGTATGAAGCTTTTTCAGATTGGCTTCTTCCACTTGCCAATACATGCTTATGGTTTCTCTGTGTCTTTTCATGGTTTGATAGCTCACTTTTTTTTAAGTGCTGAATAGCATCCTGTTGTCTGAATGTACTGCAGTTTATTTATCCATTCTCTTAATCTTGACCACTTCCAAGTTTTGGTAATTATGAATAAAGCTGCTATAAATGTCCTTGTACAGGTTTTTATGTGAACCTAAGTTTTCAAATCATTTGGGTAAATGCTAAGGAGTGTTATTGCTAGGTCATATGGTAAGAGTATGTTTAGTTTTGTAAGAAACTGCCAAACTGTTTTCCCAAGTGTCTGTACCATTTTGTATTGCCACCAGCAGTGAGTGAGAGTTTCTGTTGCTCCATATCCTCGCCTGCATTTAGCGTCAGGGTTTCATATTTTGGCCACTTTACTAGGTGTGTAGTGTTATCGTATTGCTGTTTTAATTGCAATTCCCTAATGACATTTGATGTTGGGTGCCTTTTCATATGCTTATTTGCTATCTTTATATCTTCTTTGGTGATGTGTCTGTTAAGGCCTTTGGCCCTTTTAAACATCGTGTTGTTTGTTTTTTCATATGTGATGTTTCAAATGTAATGTCCTTTAGAGAAATTATTGTTATTATGTAAATTTTGTGTCTTCCAAACAGGGGTAAGCAGGATCTAGGCACTGCATGGATATATTGTGAGAGGTTTATAAGTTATTGTGTTATTTGAGGTTATGTCTATAAACCATAAGAGGAGCATTCACTAGATAAGCTGGAGGATCACTTATAAACAGATACTATCATCCACTTTCTGTACCTGCATTTCCATTAGTATTTGTAATTGTTTTAACACAAGTGATGATACAACAGTGACATAATTTATTTTTAATGCAGTATTTTTGGAACCAAGGTCAATAGGTTCATGCTAGTATACAGATATGTATTTAGGATCCAAGAGAGTTTTATCCCTTTACCCACTGGTGAAAAGCACCAGAAATATTACTACAAGTCTTTGGTCCCAAACTATAATAATCATTACTATGTGAGGAGGTGAAGACTTTCTTTGCCTTGGCTAGAGACTGGCTTGGGCGAGAACCAAAGCAGGAAAGAGGGACTGTTCTTTGTCCTTTCCTCCTAGTTCACTTCTCCATCTCAGATTTTTTAAAGCAGGGGTATGCAAGAGCATGGAGGAGTGTTTGCCCAAATAGCTTTGCTTTTTTCCCTATTGATGAGACTCTATACCTCGAAATGAAGCTCAAACTATATAGACTTGCAACTTCTTACCAGGAAGTAAAATGTTTGTGTCCTAAAAAACATAAAGGAGGTGAAGGAAGAGCAAAGGGGGCCTTGGATTGCCTTCCTGAGAGACTGTTATGTATGACATGATGCTGACCTGCCGATTCACCAGTGGGGACTCGGCAGGCACCTGACAGGATGACGGCTGCAAACAGGAGAACACAGCCTGTGAAAGGGGCAGCAGCATCCAGCTTCAGCCAGTTGTCCCATGCTGGAGTGTGGACCCAAGTCAGATCTCCTGATTTTTCAAGAGAAGCTGGGAATCTGATTTTAATGTGACATGTCCTAGTTTTCAAATATTGGCAATGAATTCATACTTTTTTCAACCCCCCATGAACTTGACAAAACATATTTGTGAATGAGATCTGGCCTGCCACAGGGCCTCCAATTGGTGATTTTTGCTCTGCTTGAGTTCATTTTGTTACTGATTTGCTGAGGAGAAATTGCATTTTGACAAATGTGAGGTGACTATGTGGAAGATGACACAGGAAGCACCTTTAAATTTTTCAAGCACATGATAATTTTTTATTTCCAACTATGTTTAGGCCAAAATGTCCTGGTTGGTTCCCATGGCTATGTAATATTACATTCTCTTTCTGTGTTGCCTGATCCAACCCACTCACCCACACAGAGAGATGCACTCTTGGATGTGTTCCCATCTTTACATGGTTAAAGATTTATAAAGCTGACCTTCTTCTTGTGGCATACTAGATCTCAGGCACTTCAAAGCAGGCAGAGATGGCAAGAATATGCATACAAGGAGATTAAAATGGAGGAGGAACTCAGAGCAGAAATCCCACGAAGTCGAGGTTGCTAGATTGCGGAGACCTAAAGTTCACTACCATCAAATGATGTTTTTAGATATCTGAGGCTCTGTGGAAAATCAGCATGGTCACCTGAGAAACACTGCTGTGGGCAGAGAAGTCTGGTGCCTAGGGCATACTTTATTACTGCTTTATATACAAGGGTACTTCACAAAGTTTGTGGAAAAACAGAATTAAAAGATAATACAAATCTTTCCATGAACTCTTTGAAGTACTCTCATGTAAGTTAGCTGTGGTAGGGAGTATAGATACCTGTGGATAGGATACGTGGCATTCTAGGAGTTGATATGTATCTCCCTAGTCTTGGACTTAATACTGTCTCACTGGCCCCTGGTTACAGAACTCAATCATGGAACAATCTCCCCCAAACACCTCATTCTCATGCAAAGCTTCTTGTTAAAAACAATCCATTTATTCTAATAAATGGCTTGGCATAGTAAACAGGAATCATATAAGATTTATTACCACAATAGCCATGTGAACAATGCATGCTCTTTCAAAAAGATAGAGGGAAGGAGGATTTGGAAATGACATACTCTTGTAGAAAAAAACAAAGCAGAACAAAACAAAACTACCACGTAGGAACCTAGTGGATCTCAAAGCAACTCATCCAGATTTCCTCCAAGTACTTATTAAATGCCAGCTGTATACTTCTGTTTTGCATTCTATCTCAAATTTTCATTTTAACTTTGATTACACCCATTTTATAGATAAGGCCAAACTTCAATGGGTATGTCATTTGTATGAGTCCACAGAATGAACGAGCGGCTGAGCTACAAATCCAAAAAGACTATGTTCCCCTTCAACCCCCACCAATGGCACAGCAAACTTATAATATCCCTTTGGGGCACATTTTTTTTTTTCTATTAGAGATTTAATTAGATGACTGGTTTAGTAACTATGTGATCTCTCATTGTTATAGCATAGTCAATTCAATTCATGACAGTTATAGCATCTCTTTTGCCATGATTGAACTGCACTTGTGATGAGGGTAGGTAACCAAGTTTCACCAGTGCTGTGCTGTTGGGTTAATGCTAAACCAATACAACACAACAACTGGGAAAGAGGAAAACTTAGTCAATCCACTGGTTCTTTGGTTCTCATGATACTAAACAAAAGTTTAGGAAGAAGCAACATTAAATGCTTTAAGAAAAAATTAAAATGTTTAACTGTAGCAAATGGGTTTGAAATGCCTATGTTGGGCCCTTGGTTGTGAAGAGACACTTTCTTGGAGTGATGTGTGCACCATAGCTAAGAAAATTAGTCTGTGGCTGATCACTGTTCTGCCCCATGGAGGAACATATGAACTAATGAAGTTTCCTAGACTAATTAGATAATGCAGTATACTTAAACTGATGCTCCTCAGAGTGAAACCTTAGACTTTTCTCTCTGCTTTTTGTCAGTATTTAAAGTAGGAAACACCTGAATCTAACTATTCCCAACACATCTGTAAGGGGGAAAAAAAAGAACATCTCTGACTTAGTCTTTGACGGTAAAACCCCATTTTACACTCTGTTGAGACCTTCCAAGATAGTCCAAAGTCCAGAATCAGCTCTGACTCCACTCTTCTAATCATGTATATTTTTTTCTTCCCTCCATTCTCTTGCTTTTTGATTTTTATTAAATATTTATAGAGGTCATGATACAAAATAGAACTGTCGTATGCTCTAGAGCAAAGTTTTTCAAAGTATACTGCCTGGACCAGCAGCATCAGTGTTACCTGAGAATGTGCTAGAAATGCAGATTCTCAGATCCACTCCAGACCTACTGAATCAGAAATTTTAGGGTGGGGACCTGCAACCTGTGTCCTGACGAGCTCCCCAGTGGTGCTGATGCACGCTCAAGTTGAGAACTGTATAGACTACACAATTGAATGGGACTGGTACCTGCCCTTGATAACTTGCAATTTGATAATAAAAACCACATTAAATTATTGGTTTGTGATAAATTATATGAGAGAGGTTGTACACTGGTATGTAGGAGAATAAGGAGCAACGAAATAAAAATCAATATTTTGGAAGAACTTCTATGATGCTTTAAATTCACTGACTTTTATTGTCTAAAAATTGTCATCTATATGTTTGCATATTTGCAATGTGTGGTGCATCCTAAATTAGCAGATACCCCAGCCATCGGTTATCTGTAACACCAAATCAGGAAGAAATCTAATTCCCTTTTAAGGATTTTTCAATGTAAAGGGTACAAAACATGCTTTCAATACTTTTATTCACTGGGAAGCCATTTTATTTTTCTGGAGCATAGCATTCGAACCCAACCCAAAATCCAAAGAGACAGATAGAGAGAGGAATATCTACCAATATAGGGAGCAAAGAGTTCATGTCAGATGTTGCAAGATACTGGTGCAATTTATAAAGGATGTGGAAATCTTTGCTGATTTATTGCAGCCTTTGCTGCCAAAGTGGTTTTCTTCCTCCCTTGGTAATCTAATCAAAAAGCCAATTTACATTTCTGTGGGATTTTTATTATCATTATATTATTTTTAAAGCATGATATTCAGCAGGTGACAGAGGCCAGAGAAGTGGTTCTTATTAGGAGAACAAGCCCATTTGCAAGATACTGTGAAAGCAGCTGCTAAGTGAAAAAGCCTCAGAGGCGGGAGTTTACTGTAAACTCAGGGTGAGTCAACAGAACCACAAGACTGCCAAGAAAGTTAATTTGATCTTGTGCTGCATTCTTAAGTGGCTGGTATTTAAATAAGGGCAGGCTGGAAGTGCTCTCTTCAGCAGAGGTCAGAACACACCTGGAGTACTGCCTTCCATTTTGTGCCCTGTTCTTTAAAGGAATTAAACACATAAACCCCGGATTTTCAATCCAAGTCATTTTCTAGCTGCTTTGCTTTCTAAGTGTTAGGGAAAGAGAACCATCACGACAGCTGGGGATAAAGTCTCTATAGTGTTCTTTATCTCTAAAAGAGTTGTGTAGTGGGAGAGGAAGGTTGAGATCCTGAGACATTGTTCCTTTGACCAATAGCAGGACACATCACATGCATGAGTCTTTGAATATGCAAATAGAGGCCCCTGGAAGGTGGCAGAATATGTCACTCCAAAATATGCCATTTTGGCATAAGAATTATTTTGAGCTAAAGGCACTTAAAAAAAATAATAGCATGTGCAAGAAGGGCATGCTGACCCTCCCCTTTTTCTTCCTGAAAGAAGATAAATCCCCATGTGGAAGATGTCCTACATCAGAAGGAAAGTAACATACTTATCCTCAAGGATGAGAAGTTGAGATTGAGAGAATTCTGCAAAACGGACTTGATTAAAATTATTCTCATCTTCCATTAGCCTCCTCTATTACTGCTCTTTCGTGTTGCTATAAGAGAATACCTGAGACTAAGTAATTTATAAAGAAAAGAGATCTATTTGGTTCATGAATCTGGCACAGCTGCATCTAGCACAGGCCTCAGGCTGTTTCTACTCATGGCAGACAATGGCAGATGCAGAGAGATCACATAGTGAGAGGAAGCAAGAGAGTGAGGGGCGGGGAGGTGCCAAGCTCCTTTTAACAACCAGCTCTTGCAGGAACTAATAGAGCAAGATCTCACTCACTAATCCCCCTTCCCCATGGCATTAATCTATTCATGAGGGATCCACCCCCATGACCCATAAACCTCCCAACACTGTCGCTTTGGGAATCAGATTTCAACTTGAACTTGGGGGGACAAACATTTATAAACTATATCACCTCTCCATGTGATTTAGTTACCTTTCCACAATTACCTTTGTTCAACCTAATATAAAAGCATTTAGGTTTTGCCACTTCTTTGGGTCTTCATTTCTTTATGAGGGTTCCCATCTCATTAAAACTTATATTAAACAAATTTGTATGCTTTTCTCCTGTTAATCTATCTCATGTCAGTTTAATTCTCAGGACCAGCAAAAAGTTCCTGAGGGTAGAGATGAAATTTTTCTTCCATTACACCCCCTAGAACTGAGCCTGAGAGAGGAGTAAAAGTATTCTTTTCTTAAGTCTTTGTCCACACATCCCTCCCCAGGAGGTCTTCACTGACCTTCTGAATTTAAAGAGAATCCCTCATCCCCTCACTATACCCCTTTCCTAGGCTTTATTTTTCTTCCTAACACGCTACAGTACTTTACAACATGTTGTATATCTGTTTCCTATTTGTCACCTCAACTGGACAGGGACTTTCCTGCTGTATTCATTGCTGTATTTCCTCTTAGAGCAATATTAAGAATAGTAAGTTCTTAGTATTCATTGGGGAAAAAAATGAAAAAGAAAATAGGAAGAATTTTTTTTTCTCCTCCTGAAACAGAAGGAGAGAAGAGAAAGAGGATGGTTGACTAGCGATGGGGTAAGGAGCTCAGTGAACTCTGTAGTTCTCTCTTTCTCTCTGTAAATCCGGGAAATGTGACATGTACCATGTTAGGCTATTGTCAGGATGAAAATCAAGGAAGAATCTCAATATGAATAGTCAAGTAAAAAGACTAAGTAAAAGGAGGAATCAGAATAAGACATGATTGTCAGACTAAAACCATCCAAGAACTGCAGCAGTGGTGAAGTCAATCAAGGTTCCATGAACTGGGAGGCAATCATAGCTGGATCTAGCAGGGCAATGGGACACTGGTTGACATCTGGATGGCTAGTTGGTGTGAAGACAATGACTAGCATATTCAGGAGACTCAAATCTGGTTAGTTATATGAGTAGTGAGAGGAGCTGAAGACATTTAGCATAGACTGAAAAGACTTGTTGTTAAGTCCTTAAGGGCTGTCATGTGTAAGAGAGATGAGAATTGTTCAGTGTGTTTACAAAGGCTGGAACTACAAATAATAGAATAGGAAATTACTGGGAGCAAGACTTCAGATCACAAAAAGTAAGTACTTCCTGATAGAACATGGCTACCTAAAGAAGGCATAGTGTTTCTCTGAAGGAGTGTGTTTCGTACTGAGGGATGTGAACAAATGTTGGTTCGAGTCCTGCTACTCCATGTAGGGTCCTCACATAAGCAGTATCTCCATCCAAGCACCTGGAAGCTTGTTAGAAATGCAGAATCTCATACCCCACCCAAGACCTACTGAACAGGAATATATAGCATAGCAAAATTCTCAGATGATTTATATGCATATAAAAATTTGAGAAGCCTCAGCCTGGAAGGAAGTGCACACAGCCCAGCAGCCACTGAAGTGAGCCGAGAACAGACATTTGCAGCACTGGGACTCAGTCTAAGGCCCAGAGGGGAGCGCACACAATCCAGCAGCCACCGAGGTGAGCCAAGATCAGACCCTTGTGCCACCTGGGTCCATTCTAAGGGCACGGGGGGAAGTGAAGTACACACAGCCCAGTAGCTACCAAGGTGAGCCAAGACCTTTGTGGCATTGGGATCCAGTCTAAGGTCCTGGGGCAAAGGGAAGTGCACACAACCCAGCAGCAACCAAGGTGAGCTGAGACCTGCACAGCACCAGGGACTCAGTCTACAGCCAGGGAAAGCTAGAACAGGAACCAAGGAGGTGTAATATAGACACCACCACAACTTCTGTCACCACGAGGACAGTTCACCACCACAGTAGCAGACAGGGCCACTCTATAGGCAACGTGCTAATCACTTGACTACACTGATATAAGAAGAGTCATCAGCAGAGCATGCAAATAGAGGAGGAAGTCTTTATCCTCACAGCTAACCCCAGAGTAACAGAAGAAGCAAGTCCTCTACCAGATGACCAAACATCAATGAAAAAATACTAGAACAACAAACAAACAAGAAGATATGACATCATCAAAAGAATACAGTAATGCTCAAATTCCAGACCCCATAGACAAGGAATCCTTGAAATGTCTGAGAAAGAACTCCGAGCAATGATCTTAAGAAAGCTTGCAGAAATAAAAGAAGACTCAATTAGAGAGCACAAGGAAACAAGAAAAAATATCCAGAATATGAAGAAGGAAATTTACAAAGGGATTAATACCTTTAAAAAGAATGTAGCAGAACTCCTAGAAATGAAAGATTCACTTATTGAAATAAAAAACACAACAGAGAGCTTAAGCAGCAGGCCAGAGCAAGCAGAAGAAAGAATTTCAGATCTCAAAGATGGCCTTTTTGAAATAACTGAGGCAGACAACAAC
This sequence comes from Cynocephalus volans, assembly GCF_027409185.1. Classification (NCBI taxonomy): domain Eukaryota; kingdom Metazoa; phylum Chordata; class Mammalia; order Dermoptera; family Cynocephalidae; genus Cynocephalus; species Cynocephalus volans. The sequence goes on from NC_084462.1 coordinate 53,363,114, forward strand.
AACAACAACAAAAAGAATTAAAAATCATGAGGAAAATCTAAGACAGATAGCAGACAACCTCAAGTGCTCTAACATCTGAATTGTGGATATTCCAGAAAGGGCGGGGGGGGGGAGGTTTTGAAAACCTATTCAAGGAAATAATAACAGAAAACTTCCCAGGGGTAGGGAGAGATGCAGACCTTCAGATCCAGGAAGCTCAAAGGTCCCCAAACAGATTCAGTCCAAAAGATCCTCTCTGAGACACATTATAGTCAAATTTGCAAAGCTCAAAGACAAAGAGAGAATTCTAAATGCAGCAAGAGAAAGGCATCAAGTCACCTCTAAGGGAACTGCTATCAGACTAACAGCAGACTTCTGAAGTGAAACCCTATAGTCCAGAAGAAAATGGAATGATATATTCAAAACACTGAAAGAAAAAACTGCCAGCCAGGAATTCTTTACCCAGCAAGGCTCTCCTTCAGAAATGAGGGAGAAATAGTGTATTTCCCAGACAAACAAAAATTGTGGAAGTTCACCACCCACAACCGGCCCTGCAAGAAATTCTCAAGGTCCTTCATCTGGAATCTGAATAATGAATGTCACTACCACAGATACACAAGAAAGAGCAAAACCTGCTGTTAAAATAAAAATGCCAATGAGAAAGAGCAAGAAGTTAAATCATGCCACCTCAAATATCCAACTAACATTGAAGAAGAGAAATAAAAGGGGAAGTAAGGATCAAAAGATATTTAAAACATCTAAACAAAAATCAATTAAACAATATCTATCAATAACCACCCTAAATGTGAATGGATTAAACTCCCCATTCAAAAGGCACAGATTGACTGATAGGATTAAAAACCTAGACCCAAGTATATGCTGTCTTCAAGAGACCCATCTCACATATAGAGACACACACAGACTAAAAGTGAAGGGATGGAAAAAGATATACCATGCAAATGGAAACCAAAAACGAGCAGGAGTATCTATTCTTTTGTCAGATAAAATAGACTTTAAACCAAAAAACATAAAAAGAGACAAAGGAGGCCACTATATAATGATAAAGGGATCTATCCAGCTAGAAGATATAACAATCATAAATATATATACACCCAATACTGGAGCACCCAGATCTATAAAGCAAACACCCTCAGACCTAAAGAAAGAAATAGGACCTAATACGTTAATAGTGGGTGGGTGACCTGACCTCCCCTCTCTCAGTATGGGAGAGATCTTCCAGGTTACAAATCAACAAAGAGATACAGGATTAAAATGGCACATTAGACCAACTGGACCTGGCAGATATATGCAGAACATTTCACCCAACAACTAAAGAAGAGAGTTTCTTCTTATCAACTCATGGAACATTCTCCAGGATAAACCACATATTAGGTCAAAAATATAGCCTCAGCAAATTTAAAAAAATTGAAATCATTCCAAGTAACTTTTCAGACCACAATGGACTAAAACTGGAAATTAATAATAAGCAAAACTCTGGAAACTATACAAATGCATAGAAACTAAATAATAGACTCCTGAATGACCTATGGGTCCAAGAAGAAATTAAACAGGAAATCAAAGAATTTCTAGAAGCTAATTAAAATAAAGATACATCATACCCAAACCTGTGGGATACTGCAAAAGCAGTACTAAGAGGCAGATTTATTGCAGTAAATTCATACATCAAAAGAATGGAAAGACTTCAAGTAAATGACCTAACACTATGCCTCAGAGAACTTGAAAAACAACAACAATCCAAACCTAAAAGTAGTAGATGGAAAGAAATAATTAAAGTCAGAGCAGAACTAAATGAGATAGAGACCCAAAAAACAATAGAAAAGATCAACAAAACAAAAAGTTGGTTTTTTGAGAAGATAAATAAAATAGACAAACCATTAGCTGGGTTAGCAAAAAAAAAAAAAAAAAAAAAAAAAGGAGAAGACCCAAATAACAAAAATCAGAAATGAGAAGAAAGACAGTACAACTGATACCACAGAAATACAAAGAATCATTAGAGACTATTATAAACAATTGTATGACAACAAATATGAAAATCTGGTAGAGATGGATAAGTTTCTAGACACAATCAAACTACCAAGACTGAACCAAGAAGAGATAGAAAACTTGAACATACCAATAAAAAGCAAGGAGATTGAAGCAGTAATTAGCAACAAACAAAAGTCCAGGTCTGGATGGCTTTACAGCCAAATTCTGTCAAACTTTTGAAGAGGAGTTAGTACCAATTCTCTTCAAACTATTCCAAACAATTGATACAGTAGCTACTCTCCCAAACTCATTCTATGAAGCCAACATAACTCTGATACCAAAACAAGATAAAGACACAACAAGAAAAGAAAATTACAGGCCAATGTCCTTGATGAATCTAGATGTAAAAATCCTCAACAAAATATTAACAATCAGAATACAGCAACATATTTAAAAAATTATGTACTATGATCAAGTGGGATTCATCCCAGGGATGCAAGGATGGTTCAACATACAAAAGTCAATAAATGTGATACATCACATCAACAAACTCAAGGACAAACCATATGATTATCTCAATAGATGCTGAAAAAGTATTTGACAAAATTCAACATCCCTTCATGATAAAGACTCTCAACAAATTAGGTATAGAACAAAAATATCTCAATACAATACAAGCCATTTATGAGAAGCCCACCGCCAGTATTATTCTGAATGGGGAAAAACTGAGGGTCTTTCCCTTAGAAACAGGAATAAGACAAGGATGCCCACTCTCACCACTTCTATTTAACATAGTACTGGAGGTACTAGCCAGAGCAATGAGGCAAGAAAAGGAAATAAATGGAATCCAAATTATAAAAGACAAAGTCAAACCTTCCCTATTTGCAGATGACATGATACTATATATAGAAAAACCTAAAGATGCTATCTAAAAATTCCTAGAGCTGGTTAATAACTTCAGTAATGTTGCAGGATACAAAATAAATGCCCCCAAATCAGTTAAATTTATATACTCAAGTAATGAACTAATAGAAAGAAAAATAAAGAAAGTAAGCCCATTTACAATTTTCACAAGAAAAATAAAATACTTAGGAATCAATTTAACCAAGGAGGTGAAAGACCTCTACAATGAGAACTACAAGACACTTCTAAAAGAAATTAAAGAAGACACAAAAAGATGGAAGGATATTCCATGCTCTTGGATTGGAAGAATTAACATTTTGAAAATGTCTATACTTCCCAAAGTGATCTACAGATTCAATGCAATCCCCATCAAAATACCAATTACATTCTTCACAGAAATGGAAAAAACCATCTTACCCTTCATATGGAACAGCAGAAGATCCCAAATAGCCAAAGCAATCGTGAACAAAAAAATAAAGCCAGAGGCATAACACTACCTGACCTCAAAGTATAGTACAAAGCTATTTTAACCAAAACATCATGGTAATGGTATAAAAATAGACATGCAGATCATTAGAGTAGAATTGAGAACCCTGAAATCACCTCTTATGCTTACAGCCATCTGATATTGGATGAAAGCAACAAAAATCTACATTTGGGAAAAGACTGCCTCTTAAACAAGTGGTGCTGGGAAAATTGGATATTCATATGCAGAAGAATGAAACTTGATATGCACCTCTCACCACACACTAAAATCATCTCAAAGTCGATTAAATATTTACGTATAAGACCTGAAACTGTAACATTGCTAAAGGAAAATACAGATGAAACACTCCAGCAACTAGGTCTGGGCACAGACTTTATGAATATGAGCCCAAAAGCACAAGCAGTAAAAGAAAAAATAAACAGATGGGACTATATCAAACTACAAAGCTTCTGCACAGCAAAGAAAACAATCAACAGAGTGAAACAACAACTAACAGAGTGGGAGAAAATTTCTGCTAACTATGCATTCAACAAGGGATTAATATCCATAATATATAAGGAACTCAAATAACTATACAGTAAAAAACCAAGTAACCCAATTAAAGAATGGGCAAAGGAGCCAATAGACATTTTTCAGAGGAAGACATACAAATGGTGAACAGGTACATGAAAAAATGCTCAACATCACTACTCATCAGGGAAATGCAAATTAAAACTCCATTGAGATACCATCTCACCCTTGTTGAATTGGCTATAATCAATAAGACAGAGAATAACAAATGCTGGCAAGGGTGTGGAGAGAAGGGAACATTCCTACAGTGTTGATGGGATTGTTAATTAGTACAAGCACTATGGAAAACAATATGGAGGTTTCTCAAACAACTACAGATAAATCTTCCATACTATCCAGCAATCCCACTTCTAGGTATATACCCAGAAGAATGGAAATCATCATGTCAAAGGGATACCTGCACTCCCATGTTCATCACAGCTCTGTTTATAATAGCCAGGACATGGAACCAACCTAAGTGTCCATCAATGGATGATTGGATAAGGAAACTGTGGTATATACACACCATGGAATATTACTTTGTCATCAAAAACAATGAAATACTCCCATTTGCAACAATGTGAATAAACCTGGAGAAACTTATGTTGAGTGAAATAAGCAAAGTACAGAGTGATAAATACTGCACGTACTCACTCATATGTGGGAGCTAAGAGAGAAAGAAAGAAGGAAAGAAAGACCACAGTAGTGAGTTCGACTTTCAGTGGGAGAGAACATTCCTTGGGCTAAAAAGTGAGAGTGAGAAGAAAATGCTCTGTGGGCAAAGATGATAGACAATTATATCTTCAAATGCCTCCAGGGGTTTCTTTTTAGAGGTGACAGCCCAGCTGGATGTAGAGTTGACCAGGCAGTGAAGGTAGTTTACAGAGAATGGGTGAGGTTGTTTTTAAGATGAGCAAAGAAAACCAGAGCTGTAAGAGTTCACAGCACAGAAATTTGAATTAAATTATTAGGATACCAAGAGTAGGGTTTCAGGAGATATTAGGACTAGAATGCCAAATGTTTTGAATGCAATATTAAGCATCATGCTGAGTGCAATATATTGGGAGCCAATGAAGAAATCTAAAAATGAAAGTAACGTTAGCAGATTTGCCTTCTGGAAAGATTCCTCTGCTAGGAATGTGTGACACTAATTCTAGCATTCGGGGTGGAGCCGAGTGCCAGGAAGACTTAAAAACAGGATTATTGACTAAAAACCAGTCTAGAAAAAGGTGTGATGAGGGACTGTGGTAAGACCAGAGCAGGAGGAATTAAGATATGGGAGCACAGTTGAGAGCTCTTTAGAAGTAGTATTGACACAGGTGGTGTCCAGTGGCATATGGCGTATGGAGGAAGAAGGTAAGATAATCATGAATTTTGTAACTTGGAATAATTTGATGGTTACTGTGGCTTTAACTGAAATAGGCAACACAAATTGCAGGAACAGATGTAGAGGAAATAAAAAGCACTACTTGTGATATGTTGAACATAAGAAGGCCACATGCCATCAGGGTGGAGATGACAGAATGATGAAGGCAATAAACATTCTGTGGCCTTATGAAGCAATCCCATCTGAATCTAACAGGGTTGACATCTGGATGGCTGGAGTTGGTGCAAAGGGATTGTCTGCACATCAAGAAGATGCAAAGCCACTCAAAGCCACAGAGTTATAAATGTGGGCTTAATGTTAAGAAGAGAGATCACAGCAAAGAAATAGGTTTAAAAGTCAACAACATAGATAAAAGCCTTGGAAGCAGATGGACACTCAAGGAGAGACATTTGTAAAATGAAAGATTAATTAAAAAGAATGACAACTTGAGGGATATATGTACATTTAAGAGAAGGCATCATTGAAGGAAAGATGTCAACAGGAAAGAGAAAATACTCTTAGGGAAGTGAAAGGTAAATGATGAAAGAAAAGGGTTCAGGAGGTGAGGGCAGGGAGATTAAGCTAATGAGAATATCATTTGCTACAATACAGTAAGATGAAGATGGAAACTGATCATTGGGTTAGATGGGTGATCATTTTGAGAAAAGTTTCTGTAGCAGTTGGGGACAGCATAAATTGCAGAGAGGGTGAGTGATAAATGGGAAGTGAGAAAGAGATAGCGAGTAGAGGACACTGTCTCCAAAATGCCTGATCAATGAGTAAATGCAGAACAAGATAGTGCTTGTCTCATTTTGTTACTGGTTTGACCTGCTGTTGACTCTGGAAAAGCTATATCCTATGTCAACATAAGATCAAGTACTTAATACTTCTCCAAAGTCACAGGTTTGGAAATATTGTCATACTTCCCTTTATTTAAACAAAATATGCAGCTGATTAATAAATTTTTGCCATTCACTTGTAAGTTTGTCATGTTTTAGACATTTACATTGTCTGTTTATCTCTATCCCTCAATTTCCCCATCTTTTTGAAACTTATATTTAAATGAAGTTGATTTAAAAACAAAAAGAAAGGAAAAAACCCAAAAGGCTAGTCATGTATCTTTAGCTCATAGTTAAGGATTATGAACAAAAACTTTGCTACTTGGTCTATCTCTTATGCCTCTTCTGTCACCAGGAACAACTGTTCACTGGTGGAACAGAATTTGTCTTGTAATACTTTACTATTAATAAACATTATAATCACCTTTCTAATTAAGCGTGTTATTCTTTAATCTTTACTCTTTGATCAAAAGTGAGAATCTATCTCTCATTTTCCTCTTAGCCTTGGCAAGCTACCTTTGGCCTGACCTGACCTTTGATCTGTGATTTCTAATTGCATTTCATAAAGGGTCTTGCTTTTACACAATTTATTGATGTTTTGATGGGAATTTGGCTAGTGTCATTTGACAGAATTGATGTTTCCTGCAATCTGACAACTGTTTGGATTTCAGAGTCGATAGCCAACAATAATATTCCTGTGATCTTTCAGAGCCACTGTTTTCTTTTGCTTTAAGGACTAGACATAAGACAATTGAAAGAACTGCCCAAACTGGCTTTGGCAGTGAGAGAAATGATGCCTCTGACTATAGTAAGAAGGGTTTTACATTAAAAATATAAAACTCCCTTGGAAAGAGTTGAGCAAGAAATTTTCCCCATCTACTAATTTATTGTTTGCATGTAGATATCCTGTAATTTACAATAAGCTCTGACAATTGGAGTTATAAGTGGTTGTTAAATTTTAGTTGGTTGGTGAGAATATGGCATCAACATCACAATCATAGGTGTATTTTAAATATTATGTGGAATCATACGAAATTGCATTCTCATAGATTAAACATAGTTGATAATGTCAATTACATATGGTTTAACTTTATATGCACACAGAGAGAATTAACTTATTATCTCAAAACGCAAATACTTGGCAGTAGAGCTTTAATAGGAAAGTGTTGATTTGCCATTTAAAAAACAGAATATGTTATTGCTATTGGATCAATGATTTTACAACATTAGTGGAACTAATATTTATTGGGGAATTCCTATGGATCACATGCTTTAAATATTTTATTTAATCATAATATTTCTGTGAGGTGGACATTGATTGAGCAGGGCTTATTACCATTACCTGATGCTTACGTGTAAGATTTACCATCTCTCAAGCATATTTTGTAAACTAAAGTCTTGATGGACATTTCAGCAGAGGGGCAAGCTCTACTCTTTAATTCCAAGCTGTGCATCATGAGAAGTTTGATGTCAAAAAGGAGAATCTAAATTGACAGGAAGCAAAAAACATGTTTGCCTAGTCTTGCCTTTAAATAACTGCAATTTTGGTTAACTACAAACTTCTTCATGCCGTGGTTTTCCCATTTGCCAACTGTTAGGATTAGGCTAAGGTGATTTAAAGACCCTCTTACTCTCCATATGGCTCATTACATTTGTTATGACACAGGCAGGTCTATTAATGTAATAAAGCAGGTGGAGCTAAGGCGTCTTTCTCCAGGCTTGGTCCCAGGACCTCCCTCTTCAGACTCACTTGGGGCTTTTATTAAAAATATAGATTTCTGGGATTCACCTACAGACTTACTGAATGAGAATACTCAGGGCTGGAGTCAGAACGTCTGCATTTTAACTAGCTTTTCCAAAATCCTGGCATTTTGTTAGTGCTGTAAAATGAATATTAATACTTTATTATGAATACTACTAAGAATTCTTAGATACTTCAAATTTGAGAAGCACTAAGCCAGAGATTGTGGTACAAAGAAGACATGCAGGTTTACTTGGTACTAGACTCCCGTCCCTCACTCCATCAGAAAATGGGCAAATGGATCCAATCTTGATCTACTGAAACCTGTGGTAAAGAGCTGTGGAGTTTATTCTGAGACCCCTATTTTGACCTCTTCATAGCAGATGTTCCATGGACCCTGCTGCAGCAGGTGCTTCCTTATTTCGCTGAGTCCTCTGCTGCTAACTCTTTCCCTGGGCTACAAGTCCTGCTCCTTTTTTACAATTGCTCCTTTCCTCAAAACTGTGAACCATTGTAAGCAGTAAGTGTCATTAGAGATCACTGAGGTCCTAAAAGATTAAATGATGACCTTCAGTGTGAGAAAACTTTGTGGATTCTTCTCGGGGTCTTTGGCTAGGGAAAGCACTCATCCAGTTCAACCGTTGTTATTCATTCATTTATTCATTTAAAAGCTAACATTCAAGTACTGAGCACCTACTATGAACAAGGCACCATGGTAGGCCACGAGATATTTATTAACATGTATAGCGTCAAGCACAAAATAGGCACTTAGTATATCTTTTTTTAACAGACATGACACCTATCTTCACCAAGCCTATAATATCTTCGATCTACCAGTGACAAAACTGTGCTTGGTGTTTGGCCTGATAATCCAAGGACACTTTCTAATAAAAAAGACTCTTAAGATCTAACTCCTGACTTCCAGTTCTTCCTTTTCTCCATGCTTCTCTCTCTCTCTCTCTCTCTTTTAATATCCTAAAACAAAATGAAAAGTTCAGTGTAAATGATAAAGTTCAGATTTCATTAGCTTTAGGTATGACTGTTCCTTGGGGAGAAAAATCACATTTTGGGGTGACCTTTTTAGTTAATTCACAGCCATGAGAAAATCACCCTTGGTGTCTTTTCTATTTATAGGTAATTAGACTGCTGGTCAGCGTGGTCTCCTGGGGTGGGCTGTGCTATAGGGGTGGACAGAGGCAGAATCTGGCTCTCATCCTTTTGACCTCTGATTCCCAGACCCTGGACTATGGAGGCTGGTAGAAGAATGAGATCAGTGAGCAGTAACTCTGACTGACAAGCACTAAAATAGACACCCAGAGCAGAGAGGGCTCACTGCTAACCTGCGATTCAGGGAAAGTTTCTCAGAGGCAGGAAGTTTGGATTGAGCCTTAAGTAGTATATGACCAGGCTTTTGGCAAATGAAGCTAAGGAGGCCACTTCAGGTGGCAGATGCAGAATTTTATATATAGGCTCATGCAGAGAAAATGCAGAGGGTATTTCTGCACTGAGTTAAGTCACTGCTATCAGAATCCAGTCTTTCCCAATCAAGGGTTTTCCAGACTCCCCAGTATTAGTCACATAACTATTTTTCCAGAAAAGCTGGGTCACAGCTGACCTCACACTGTTTTTATTAAAACAGTGTGGTCTCTGGTAATACTACTTATTTGTGAGTTTCCCAGATGGAAAGGGTTCACCAAATTGGTGATGTCAGGTACAATTCCCATAAATAGAAGATGAAAAGAAAGATCTATGAGGTCACATCCAGCCTGTGTCTGGAGGATCAAGGCAAGAGGATTCCGGGATATATTTATTTTCTAGCACTCTGTCCAGCTCAGACTTGCATGTTTACATTTATATAGCACCTTTCCTCAAAGGAAATGACTTCACTTGTGGAGCAGCGAAAGGTCACTTGAAATCTGAGTTACACAGAAATGCAATAAACTTTATCCTGTCAGGAAGTTTGCACTGAGGCTTTGTGAATGCTCCTTTGTGGATTATACCCCATCGTTTCCACTTACCCACTTACCCGTGGATGATTCTCTGGGCTATTCCCCATTTACCTGCAGGCTGGCCTCCCTCAGCTCCTCCCAGGCAGCTCCCGTGACTTCCCCAGTGACCTTAATTATCACTTTGTCAAGTGTACATATTTAATACCTTTAATCTGTCCCCAGAAATCCATCCATCCTCCACAGGCCTTGCTTTTGTTTAACCCTTTCATTAGTTTCCTCCACTTTCTGGTTGAAAGCGTCTTGGAAATAATCTATCCACTTGTTAGAGCCCCATAAAAAGGGACTTTGCAACCTTTCAGCGAGGTGATTTTTCTCCTCTGAAAGTGAACTTCGAAATGATATTAGCTCCCCCCCACTTTTTTTTTTTGCTATGGCACTGCATGACTGGTCTAAATCTGACTTGCCGCCTTCATGTCTCTCTCTTCATGACTCCTTTTCAAGTCTGCTCTGTTCTTTGAATATTTTCCCTCCAAACAGAGTGGCTGCTCTTTCCCTACAGTTAAATCTCTCTTTATTAATTTTCTGCTCTCATTGCTGTTGCTTCTAAGTTCCTCTGCATCTCTCTTCTTTCTTTCCTGGCATTTGCCTTCCAATTTAGAATCACCTGAGAATTTTCTTAGTATGAGGTCTCCTTGTACATTGGCCATAAATATAGATGATCGTATGACCAAAGGTAACAACCATGCTTTCAGATTTCACTTGGTTATGGAGCTTTTCTTAAATCTTTCTATAGTGTTACAATGTGTCAATCAAGGGTAGCTTCCCTGCTACAGAAGTCAGAGTAGTCATCTGGAATAGTGGAATGAGTGCAGGCTCTGGATTCAACAGATCCAGGTTCAAATCCTTGCTCTGCCATTCAACAGCTCAAGATTTTGTGTTAGTTAAATAGAGCTGCTGTAATAAATAACCACAAACAGGTGGATTAAAACTAAAGAAATTTATCCTCTTACAGATCTGAAGGCCAGAAGTCTCATTCTAAGCTTCCCTCCTAGCTTCTGATAGTTCCCAACAATTCGTGCAGCTCCTTTTCTTGTAGATGCATCGCTGCAAACTCTGTCTCCATCTTCATATGGCCTCTTCTCTCTGTGTCTTTTCTCCTCTTGTAAAGACACCACTCATTTAGGGCTTACTTAAATCTGGTATGATATCATCTTGAGATACTCAATTACATCTGAAAAGACCTTATTCCCAAATAAGGTTACATTCACAGGTATTAGGGGTTAGGACTTGGGCATGTCTTTTTAGAGGATACTATTCAATTCACTACTACCTTAGTCAAGTTATTTGTTCTCTCTGAGCCTCAGTTTCCTCATCTGTAAAATAAAGGTAATATTGCCAATCAGAATAGTTAAGGGAAATAGATAATAAAATGTTTGGAAAGCTTCTAGCATCATGTGAGTGATTGCTAAATAGTAATTCCCTTTTCCAAATTTTCTATTATTCCTTTGGTATGACACTTTAGAAAACAGATTTGATCTTGTTTTGCGGACACAAAAATTAATGTTCACAGATTCAGTGCTATTTTATTATATGAATTTTAGAAATACGTTTTCCTCTTGCAATTCTTCTGCAAGACAAAGCTGAAAACTTTGGAGAAGAAGGGGTTTATACAAAAGCCAGGCAGGCCTAATTCTTTTGGTTAATGAATATTTACTGAGCAACTACTAAGTACTAAATACTTACTACTAAATTAATACTACTAAATACCAAAAGAGACCAGACCCCAATTTACTACTTTAGTAATACTACTCAATGCCAAAAGAGACAAGACACCAATCCTCATGGAAAGATAAATAATAAACAATACCACAGTAAATACGAGGGCACTTCAACAACTTTGTGGAAAGATATAATTAAGAGATACTATGAATTTTTCTGTGAACTTTTTGATGTATTTTCATGTGTAATATAATTCTAAGTATCTGTAAATAAAATAGAGAAAAATGAAACAAGCAAAAGGATGGAGTATAATGGAAGGCAGGGGAAGCAATGAGCTTTGAAAAAAAAAAACATTTAAAGCAAGTTCTGAATGAAGTGAGGGGATGCCCCATGCAAGGAGCACACATTCTAGGCAAAGAAACAGCAAGTGCAAAGGCCCTGTGCCAGGAGAAGGAAAAGCAGGATGGCCAGCACATATAAAGCAGGGGGATGTGGTGTAGAATTTGGAGAATTAGGCAGTAGCCAGGTCATGCAGCTGGTAATGCAGGGTTGGTTTGGGGCCATCACAGGTGCTGGGTGGGATCCAGTGTGGCTGGCAGAGTGCAGTGTCCAAGGACAACAACTACCAAGCTGTAATTCAGAAAGACTGCCAGTGGTGTGGATCGAGACCACCATGGCTGGTTCTCCAGACACTGGGGTGGATGGTTGTCTAGGATACACAGAACTATGCCCTCCTTATCCGAATGTAGGCTCTCTTTACTGCCATTCTCTTCGCCTACTATCCAAATTGTTCTCCCCAATGGGAATATCACCAACACTGGATGCTTGTTCTTACTCTATTTTCTTTTTATGTATGATAGAACTAGACAATAATACTCCAAGACACTTCTAGGAACCAGTGTATGATGAAAGATGCACTTCAGTCTGTCAACTCCTCCAGTACGAGTGATGTGATAGTGCTTTTCTAAATAATTTTATAAAATTCCAAATCCTGTTAAGTGAATTTGTTTACATGGAAAGATAGCATTATGCACACACTGTCTGTTCACCTGAAACTAACTCTGGCAAGCTCTGTCGTGCAGTCCACTGAAGAGGAGGCACAGCTAGATGTAATCTCATTCCAGTCTCATGAACTCCTATGCAAAATTATTTTATTAAAATTTTTTTTCTCACAGCATTAAAGCAAGCATGAAAAAGTAAAACTTGGGGCCTTTCCAAAAGAGAGAGATGAGAGACTGAGAGTACCAGGAGGAAGGGTACATGGATTGACGGAAAGGTGAGCAAAGGCATGGAAAGTCAAGGAGAGCACAAACTTAATGTGAATAACATTGTTTATTTGTCCCATAATGAATTTCCTGCATTAGTGTACAAATGTAAAACCCTTCTGGACTTCTCTAGACAGGCAAAGAGAGGTGATACTTCTAGTTCTCACCACTGGCAACTCACAGTTAAGAGCAAGTCAAATCTAAAATTTTATGTTAAAATATGAGGTTAATTTCTATCGACAGATCAAACATAACAGTACATGGCACTTATTAGCCTTTGATCAAGCTATTGACATGGAAGACATTCAACATTCAGTAACATTTATTGAGCACCTACAGTACACAGTGCCCTTGATGGATTGGATAGGGCTCCATGAAGAGGAAGACGTAGCCCCCGCTCATTGATTCTGAGTCATTTCCTGTGGCCTTCACTGTTTCATTTCTGGGCAGCTGCTCTCTTGTGAGATATTCTAAATTAACCAAGGCCCAAGAGGCTACAAAAACTCTAATTAAAGGCAAAAGTGGGGCTGATGATGGAGGACCAGTGCACTGTGGCCAATGGCCAAAATACTCCCCTAACTCAGGCAGGCAGCCCTCCTTTCCCTGCACCTGCCCACACACTCTTTGTTTTATTTAGGGACACTCTGCTGTGATGAGCCGACCTGGCCACAGGGTGTCAGAACTGCCCCAGGGACTTCTCCACAAGAGACAAGGTCTGGAAGGTCAGACACCAGCAGCTTGTAGTCGCCTGTCCTGCACACATCACCTAGTGAGTCAGCCCCACTGCTGCAGAAATCATCCAGAATGTCACTGCTCCTGGGAGCCTGACAGAATGCCACCAAATTGCTCATCAGGCCTGTGTGGCTCCTGTGTAACAGTTGGAGGGGATTTAAATTCTGGCTGCCCCTGTGAGTGAGGTGAGGGACTGGCTCCCTCATAGGCCTCCAGTTTGTCACTGTAGGAACCTGCATCATTTATTTGGAGAAGGACCAGGCAGCGGGTCAAGAGACAATGCTTTTGGTGTTGCCCCTGCTTCCTTCAAGTTGGTGGCCTTCAGTTGATGAATCCACAGAGCTGGGCCTCAGTTTCTTCATCTATAGAATGAAAGTGGATTCTTTCAACTCCAAAACATTAATGAAGGATCTGCAATGTCTTATTTTGCTAGATATTTCAATTTCCTTGTGTTATTCAGACTCCAAGGTAGGAGGAATTAGCTCCATTTTACAGACATAGAAACTGAGGCTCTGACAGACTAACTGAAGGTAATGGAAAGGAAGTACAGAAGAGACATTTTAATACAGATCCGCCCAGACTAATTTTACCATAATTAGGGTGTTAATTCAGAAACCATATGCAAACCTCTTGTGACTCCTGAGAACTGAGTTTAAGACATGATGAGATAAAAAGTACGGAAAAAATACTAATAAGACTCATTAAGGGTAGATTCTGGATCTTTGGTGTAGAAGCTAAGAGGGATATTTGTGAATCAAATGTTAATAACAAAATAGGATCAAGAATAGTAGATAAAGGATACAGAAGAAGGAAAACAATTCCATTACGCCAATATTTCTTAAGTTACTCACCTGAGAAAGTTACTGTTTAAGGCAGCAAAAGACACCAACCCTCAAGGCAAGTGATAATCTACCTATGCCAATATCCAAATGCAAATAAATGTGACAAAGGGACAGGAAAGGACAGGCAAAGAACTATGGAGACTCAGTAGAGATGGAAACCATATCCCACTGGTGGAACCAGACAAGCACAATGGAGAAGATGTTATTTCAGTTGGGTCTTAAGAATAGTAGGATGCCAACAGGTAATAAGACAAAGGATGAACTCACTGGAAGAAAGAAACACATGAACAGAAGTCAGTGAAGAAATGATTGCATTTGGGAAACAGGGCAGTCTGCTTTGTTAAAATTTATGAAGCATGTAGGGAGATAGGCTGGGAAAGCTTATTTGGAATCATATTGTAAAGAGCCTTGCTAAAAGACAATTTTGAGTTTGGTGGATCATGGAGAACCAATAGAAGTTGATGAGTAGGCTCGTGATGCAATTTTTCTAAAGAAGCCTTTGTCTGTTGTATTGGGATGGATGCTGGAGACAGGAGGTGGGGAGGCCAGATAAGTGGTTAGTGAAAAAATCCGGGAACTAATCTTGTGACTATGCGAATGAAATGAGGGGATGTTAGAAACACCAGGGTGTGAACTTGGAGATATTGATATTGAAGACAGGGCAAAGAAATGGCTGAGATTTTGAGCATCCTTTTTGAGCATACCTTCATAGAAAAATGAAGGTAATGTTCAGATAAGCAGAAAGCTCAGAAGGAGTGACAAGCTTTGAACAAATTACCAGGAGAAAATATATAAAGAGAAAAGAAGGTGTGTGCAAATGAAACATCAGGGAGGACTTATCTGACTGAGTGAAAGTGAGAAAGAAAATACAGAGAAATTGCCAGCCAAGGCACAGAGTTATAAAGGAAGAGCCTCCCTACAGGAAGTGGGTCAGTGTTTTCAGGTGCCCCAGGGATTAAAGAGGACTGAGGCAGTCTTTGGAAGTGCTCATGAGAAAGTCACTGGTGAGTGTTGTTTTAGCATCACGGCTGTTTTCTCTGAACACAGGGAAGCTCTGTTTGTGCTCTTATATTCGTAGCATCCAACACAGTGTCCTGCCCATCAAATGTGCTCAGTGAATGTTTGCTGAATGCAGGAAGGAAAACACACAAGCCCAGCACTGTTTAGGAGAGCTGTAGGCATGGAAACAAAGTTGATAAAGGAGTGGCTTCTGAGTCTTACTGGCATCCTCTTTCTCTCCAAAGAGTTCTGATGAGAGAGACAGAAGGCAGTTCTGGGCTAGCCCAGTCCTTCTCAACCTCGAGCATGCATCAGAATCCCCTATAGGCTTGTCACATATGAGTTTCTGATCCAATAAGTCTGGGATGAGGCCCTGTGTTTTAAACAAGTTGCTGGATGGAGTTGATACTGCTAGTCCAGTGACCGCACTTTCAGAAGCACCAAGCTAGTGAAAAGATTCCTGGGTATTCAGTTAGAAGACCTAGATTAAATTCCAACTCTTTCGCTTATTTGCTCTTTGACTTTAGGTATCTCTCTGTGCCTATTTCCTCATATGCAAGACGAAGGTCTCACCTAGAACAGAAGGCTGATAGGAGCCCTATCTCATAGTAGGTGCTTAAACCATGTTTGTTGAACTCAAAAATATTTTTCTTTTTTTTTAAAAAATGCTTATTCTTAATTTTTCAGCTTTATTGAATTATAATTAGCAAATAAAATTATATATATTCAAGGTGTACAATGTGTTTTGATCTATGTCCACATATGTTGTGAAATGATTACCACAATCAAGCTAATTAATATATCCATCAGCTCACATAGTTACCTGTGTGTGTGTGTGTGTGATGAGAATTCTTAAGATCTATTCTCAACAAATTTCAGATACCCAGTACATTAATATTAACTATAGTCACGTGCTGTACATTAAGCCCCCGAGTGTATTCATTTTAACTTCTGCACTTTTGTACACTTTGGCCAGCATTTCCCTATTTCCCCCATACCCCAGTTTCTGCTGATCACCATTTCACTCGGTTTCTATGATTTCGACTTTTTACATTCAAATAAAAATCCTTAGTAAGACAGGCAAGCTGGAGTATGATAAGGCAGCATGAAGGAGAAAAATATTTTTATTTTGCTTGTTTAGGAAATGGAGAGATCTGTGCAAGTCTGAGGGAAAAAGATTTGGTCTGAATCAACTGATATCTGTGGACTACCTGTTGATTTCAGAGCTGGCATGAATCTTAGGATTGTATGAATATCTGTCAGTCGGTCTGTCTGTGTGAACAGGACATACAAAGCTTAAAGTCTTTATCATCTTGTTTGTTTAAAGTTAACCATAGTACACAAATTCCACTCATTCAGAAGGGGAAAAATAAAATGAAGCACCCTTTGAATCATACATAGATGCATAATTTGCTTTCAATAAAAATGGAGATGAGGCTGCAGCTAGATAACCATCAGCTTGGTCCAAGGTACAAAGGTTTAATTTTTTTATGTTTGCATTTAGTCATTTTTATAGTACTGGCTTCCCAGCTCATTTCTGAATAAATCCATGCAGCATTGAAGCAAATGCCAAAGAAACAGAAAAAACTCTCAGAATTTCCCGTCCATATTTATAGTGAGTTGACAGATATTCCTTTCATTTCAGCCCTAATCAATTCATTGCTAAAGGGGGTAGAGAGAGAGAGAGAGAGAGAGAGAGAGAGAGAGAGAGAGAGAGAGAGAGAGAGAGAAGATGAAGAGGAACAATTTGTATGGGGCTACTGGTCATTACCCCTCTGTTATAACTCTCATTAGTGGAACTAATTAGCATTACATTAATAAATATAGAAATAGAAGATGCAGCAACCAAAGCAGATGCTTATTGCAATTGCAAATACATTCTGCCATTTGCCATTTCATCAGCATCTTTAATTCTGCAGTTTGATGCTTTGAAGAGGACAGAAAGGTTCTCTTTATATGAATGCTTCCTCTGTGTTGTCAGGACGCAAATCATAGGGTGAGGGCGAGTGGCTATGTCTGTCCAGCTGCCTTTTTATACATTCACTATGACTGTGCCTTGCTTGAATTTCTCAGGCATTATGAATCCAGATCCTTTCCACTCTAACCTTGTTCTTCTCTTGGCTGTTGGCGAGACAGTGGCCCCAGCACTGACAAAGAGAACCAGTATGCTCCATGATAGATTTTGTGGAAATCGGCTCTGGTCAGTTGTGTCACTGAACTATCAGAGACCCTCGAATGGCTCTGCCATTGATAATGGAATGAAATGAAGACTTAGGGTGCAGAACGAAGGCTCCCTGTACTCTATCCTAGATCTCGAGGAGGGGTATTCGGGGCAACAGTGCTGAGGGGAAAGAGAGGGAGTGATATGCATCTCATACATTAATGTGCATAAGGGTTACCTGGGGAGTTTGTTAAAAAGCAAAGTCTGATTCCACAGGCTCTCTTGATGCAGATGCAGTTGATCCATGGACCACACATTGAGCTGTCCTAGAACTTCCTTCTCATGCCTCGTCAGTGAATGAGTTTTGTCTTCTTCAACTCAACCGTCTGTCTCTGTGACAAGAATGACTTGAGTTTTGCTCACATGGCTCCAGAGGGCCACATGGCTTTCCTTTCAAAGTAAAAGAAAATAAACCAGCAGGATTGGAATCATATAGGGAAAACCACTTGGTTTCTTTTCTTTTTTTCCCCACAGTGTAGAGGCAAGTAAGCATTTTGCAGTGGTGCCAGTGGAATTTGCCTCATTGTTCATACTAACTTCAGTTATTAATTTTTAGGAATGGGTTTCTTATGGTACAGGGCTCCTAGGAGAAAGCAGGGGAGACATGGGTTTGGGGAGAAGAAAGGGAGTCACATTCATTGAGCACTCTTTGTGCTAAGCTTAGCAAACATTTCAGGTTTTAATCTTAGCAACAGCCTAAAGGGGTCAGTAATATCATATATCAAAGGTAAAGAAACTCAAGGAGTCTGGAAGAGATCAGAGAAATTGAATGACTTGCCAAGAGCCAAGCTTGCTAGGAAAATCTAAAGTCCATATTCCTTATTTACAAAAAATGTGTTCCTGACTTACTAATTCTTTGAAACCTGTAGTTTGACTTGAGGTCTTCTAGCATCTTTTATCTGTCTCTTGCCTTATTGCCCTGAACTGATGGAGCTGAGAGCCTCTTTATACTGCTGCTTCCTCCCCCTCACTCTTGCTAGCCAGCAACCCTCCCTTGGTTCTCATTGCATTCTCTACTTTCCTAGTAGTTTTAAATAATCTTGTCCATTTGAATTACATAGTTGCCACTCAAAGGGAGGAAGTTACATAAACCACCCAAACCATCCAAATTGCTCAGACCTTGTTCCTGGATGACTCCTCAAGATTAAGACTCTTCCATCCTCACAACCATGACAATAACTAAGTCTCGTCATATTTATTTGCCCAAGGGCTTCTTTCTGTATGGGCTCAACTAGCCTGTAATATTCCTAAATATCCTAGTTTTAGGGTTCCTAAAAGTAGGGGAGTCTGAACATGTGTATTAATTACCACTTCTCTCGAGATGTGCACATAGTATTAAGGCTGTCTTCCTCCAGCATAATTTTATTTTTACAGTTAATTTGCAAAAAAGGTTTTGTTAATGCTACTGCTATTTTTTTCTTATCTTTCCTGTCATTATGGAGAATTTATGCCTCAAACTATCCCTCCTTGGCTCACTTGCATGGTTCAATTATGAACAGAAAAGCCTACAAAAAACACAAAGGCAATATTTGAAGAAAAAAGAGATGAGATCTTTCTAGACTTGATGACCATTATGAAATGTAACATTAGGTAGACATAATCAATTCTTTGTATGATAAGAAGTAAATCTACACTTAGATTAGTAAAAATTCAGAACAATAATAACAAAGAAAATATCTTAAATGAAACTACAGAGGAAAGATAAATTGCCCAACCATCATTCCATGCTTATAAAGGAGAGGAATATCTCCGAAAAAGAAAAGCTGGTTTTGTGGCAATACATTGATGAGACTTAGGTGAATTATCAGTTTTTATGGTTTCTTATACACACTGATTGTCTATATCATTAAGAGATGTCAAATTAGTTTTGCTGTGTTTGATTGCACAATTAATTACTTTTTATGTAATGTGATCACATGCTCCTGACTTAAAATTAAAAAATCTATATCAAGAGGATCTTGTTTATGAAATAATGTAGACAGTGATTTCTGGCACCATGGATTGTCTTTATGTACTGGGAAGTACTTAGTCGAATACTTTATGTTTAAAGAATTCTCAATAAATAAATGCTACTGAAAGAATATTGAATCCTTTATATACAGCAGAATTCTTATTTTAAATTTTGTTAGTTCTTTAAATACATGGTTTCTAAGTGGATGAATTAACCCCAAGGGAGTGAAAAAGACCACTGTCTGATATCTTGGAAGAAAACTTTAGAACTTCTTTCTTGTACTTAAAACATATTGTTAGTGCGTGTTTTATACTATATATGCTATCTTTGTACTGTTTTATATATATATACGTGTGCATGTGTATATGACTTTATAAATAATCCAACATGCTTAAGAAGGAATGAATTTTCAACTGCTAAAAGCATGCAACATCAAAAGTGCTTGGAATACAAATCAATACCACTATGAGACATCACTTCTTTCTGATAAAGATGGCTAATATAAAAAGAAGACAATAACAAATATTGGCAAATATGTGGAGAAATTGGAGCCCTCATACTTTGCTTGTGAGAATGTAAAATGGTAGAATCACTTTGGAAAACAGTGTGGTAATTTTTTTTTTTTTTTGGTGGGTGGCCAGTACGGGGATGCGAACCTGTGACCTAGGTGTTATAAGGCTGCACGCTAACCCACTGAGATAACCAGCCCACCTAAGTATGGTAATTCTTTATATTGTTGAAAATAGATTTACCATATAATCCAACCAATACACTCCTGAGTATATATGCAAGAGGAATGAAAACATATCTACATGAGAATTTGTGTATGGACATTCATTGAAGCATTATCAATAACAGCTAAAAAGTATAAACAGACCAGAGAGGTGCCCTGCCAGAGAGGCCCTAGTCCTACAGAGACCATGTGCCCTGCAGCACCAGCACACAACTGAGTAAGTAGGCCTTGCCACTGCCAGATCCCATCCCTAGCCTGGCTGAGTACCCACAGACCAGAGAGGTGCCCTGACAGAGAGACCTGAGTCCCGCAGAGACCACACACCCCGTGGCACCAGGGCATGACTGAGCAGGTAGGCCTTGCCATCAAGAGACCCCATCCCCAGCCCAGCTGAGTGTGTGCCGACCAGAGACGCAAGTCCCTGGAGAGGCCTGAGACTTGAGGCAAGCATGTGCCTGAGGCGCCAGCAGGTGACTGAGCAGGCACTGAGGCAGCTGTGCCAAATTGGCAGCCCCAGCAGGATCCTAGCCAGACAATAGTGTGAAACCAGTGGACCGTGAAATCCCTTGCCACAATGACTAAACAGCAAAGAAAGATACCAGAAATATGAAAAATCAAGAAAATACACCACCAAAGGGTAATAACTCTCAAGCTGTAGCTCCTATATAGAACAAGAAGCCCTTGAAATGTCTGACAAGCAATTACAAGTGATAATTCTAAGGAAACCAAATGAGATACAAGAAAACTCAGCTAGCCAATGTGATGAAACAAAGAAAAATATACAGGACCTGAAAGAAGAAATGTACAGGGAAATCAATGCCCTGAAAAAGGATGCAGCAGAGCATGCTGAGCTGAAGAATTCATCCAACCAAATAAAAAACACAAGAGAGTTTAACCAGCAGGCTTGCAGAAGCAGAAGAGAGAACTTCTGACCTTGAAGACAGGCTGTTTAACACAGGCAGACAAAAAAAAAAAAAAAAAAAAAAAAAAAAAAAGAAAAAGAAAAGAAAAGAATAAAAGAAAAGAATAAAGAATTAAAAACAGTGAAGAAAATCTAAGAGAGATATCAGACAACCTTAAGTGCTCAAATATATGACTTATGGGTATTTCAGAAAGGGAGGGAAAAGGAGATTGCATTGAAAACATATTCAGCAAAATAGTGGCAGAAAACTTCCCAGGTATAGGAAAAGACACAGATCTTCAGATTCAGGAAGCTCAAAGATCCCCAAATGTGTTCAACCAGAAAAGGTCTCCTCCAAGTCATGTTATAGTCAAATTGGCAGAATTCAAAGACAAAGAGAGAATCTTAAAAGCTGCAAGAGAGAAGCATCAAATCACCTATAAGGGAGCCCCAATCAGACTAACATCAGACTTTTCCTCACAATCCCTAAAGGCCAGCAGGGAATGGGATGATATATTCAAAATACTACAACACAGATTGTCAGCCAAGAATACTCTACCCTGCAAGGCTATCCTTCCGAAATGAAGGGCAAATAGTATATTTCTCAGACAAACAAAAACTGCAGGAGCTCATTACCACAAGACTACCCTTACAAGAAATTCTCAAGGGAGTACTGGGTTTGGTACCTGAAAAATAATGACCACTGCCATAAGAAATCAAGAAAAATCAAAACCCACTAGTAAAATAAAAATGGCAAAAATGAAGAAAAAATAGAAGTTTATCTACAACCCAAGAAACCAACAAATACTGAAGACAAACAGTAAATCAGAAAGAAAGGAACAAAAGACACTTAAGACATCCAAACAAAATTCAATAAAATGATAGGAGTAAATCAACACTTTTCAATAACAACTCTTAATATAAAAGGATTAAATTTTCTAATCAAAAGACACACACTGGCTAACTGGACTAAAAAGGAGGACACAACTATATGCTGCCTTCAAGAGACCCACCTGACCTATAAAGACTCATATAGACTAAGAGTGAAAGGATGTAAAAAGATTTATCATGCAAACAGAAATGAAAAACAAGCTGGAGTAGCTATTCTTATGTCTGATAAAATAGACTAAAAACTAAAAACCATAAAAAGAGATAATGAGAGCTACTACATAATGATAAAAGGATTCATCTATTAAGAAGACATAACAATCATAAATATATACACACCCAATGTCGGAGCAGCCAGATTTATAAAGGAAACTCTATTAGACCTAAAGAAAGAAATAGATACTAATACCATAATAGCAGGGGACCTGAACACACAACTATCAATATCGGACAGATCATCTAAGCAAAGAATCAGCAGAAAATACAAGATCTAAACATCACTCTAGATCAATTGGACTTGGCAGATATCTACAGAACATTCCATCCCACAACCTCAGAATATTCATTCTTCTCATCAGCACATGGATCATTCTCCAGGATAGATCACATGTTAGGTCACAAATCAAGTCTCAACAAATTTTAAAAAAAAAGGAATTATCCCATATAGTTTTTCAGACCACATGGATTAAAATTAGAAATCAATAACAAATGAAATTCTGGAAACTATACAAACACATGGATATTAAACAGCATTCTACTTAATGACATAGGGGTCCAAGAAGAAATCAAACAGGAAATCAAAAAAATATATTGAAAGAAATGGAAACAATGATGCATCATATCAAAACTTGTGGGATACTTCAAAAGCAGTACTAAGGGGAAATTGATCCCATTAAATGCTTACTTCAGAAGAATGGAAAGAAGGCAAGTGAACAACCTAATACTTCACCTTAAAGAACTAGAAAAACAAGAATAATGCAAACCCAAAGTTAGCAGATGGAAAGAAATCATTAAGATCAGAGCAGAACTTAATGAAATTGAAACCCCAAAAATGATACAAAAGATCAATGAATCAAAAAGTTGATTTTGCAAAAAGATAAATAAAATTGACAAAAAAAATAGCATGGCTAACTAAAAAAGAAGAGAGAAGACACAGTAACAGAAATTAGAAATGAAAAAGGTGATATTACAGTTGATACTTCTGAAGGAATCATTAGAGACTACTATTAACAACTATATACCAACAAATTTGAAAATCTGGAGGAAATGGATATATTTCTGGACACACACAAACTACCAAAACTGAGCCAAGATGATGTAGAAAATCTGAACAGACCCATAACAATAAAAGAGATTGCAGCTGTAATCAGAAGGCTCCCAATAAAGAAAAGCCCAGGACCAGATGGATTCACAGCAGAATTCTACCAAACATTCCAAGAGGAATTGACACCAGTTCTCTACAAACTATTCCAAAAGATTGAAACAGAGGCAATTCTCCCAAATTCATTCTATGATGCAAACATCACTCAGATACCAAAACCAGGTAAAGATACTGCAAAAAAAAAAAGAAAAAAGAAAACTACAGGCCAGTATCCTTGATGAATACAGACACAAAAATCCTCAATAAAATACTAGCTAACAGAATACAGCAACACATATGCAAAAGTATACACCATGATCAAGTGGGATTCATCCCAGCGATGCAAGGTTCAACATATTCACATCAATAAATGTGATACACCACATCAATAAAATCAAACACAAGGAACATATGATCATTTGTATAGATGCTGAAAAAGCATGTGACAAAATTCAACATTCACTCATGATAAAGATTCTTCACAAGTTAGGTATAGATGGAAAGTATCTCAATACAATTAAAGCCATATATGATAAGCCCACTGCCAATGTCATTCTAAATGAGGAACAGGAACTGGAAAAGAATGCCAACTCTCACCACTCCTATTCAACCTTGTGTTAGAAGTACTAGCCAGAGCAATCAGAGAAGAGAAGGAAATAAAGGGCATCCAGATTGGAAAAGATGAAGTCAAACTGTCCCTGTTGGCAGATGACATGATCCTATATATCGAACAGCCTAAAACCTCTACAAAAAAACTCTTGGAATTGATAAATGATTTCAGCACAGTAGCAGGATACAAAATCAACACACAAAAATCAGTAGCATTTCTTTTCTACAATAGTGAGCATGCAGAATGAGAAATCAAGAAAGCCTGCCCATTTACAATAGCCACCAAAAAAATAAGATACTTAGGAATAGAGTTAACAAGGATGTGAAAAATCTCAATAATGAGAACTACAAACCACTGCTGAGAGAAATTAAAGAGGACACACGAAGATGGAAAGATATCCCATGCTCTTGGATTGGAAGAATCAACATTGTGAAAATGTCAATACTACCCAAAGTCTTATATAAATTCAGTGCAATCTCCATCAAAATTCCAATGACATTTTTCTCAGAAATGGAAAAAACTCTCCAGACATTTACATGGAATAACAACAGAATATACATAGCCAAAACAATTCTGAGCAAAGGAAATAAAGCTGGAGACATAACACTACCTGACATTAAACTATACTACAAAGCTATAATAAGCAAAACAGGATGGTACTGGCATAAAAACAGACACACAGATCAATGGAATAAAATAGAGAATCCAGAAATCAACCCACATACCTACAGCGTTCTGATCTTTGACAAAGGCACTAAGCCTATACACTAGGTAAGAGACTGCCTCTTCAGCAAATAGTGCTGGGATAACTGGATATACATATGCAGAAGAATGAAACTAGATTCATACCTCTCACCATATACTAAAATCAACTGAAAATGGATTACAGAATTAAATATACACCGTGAAACAATAAAACTTCTTAAATTAAACATAGGAGAAACACTTCAGGAAGTAGGACTAGACACAGAGTTCATGAATATGACCCCAAAAGCATGGGCAACCAAAGTAAAAATAAACAAATGCGATTATATGAAACTAAAAAGCTTCTGCACAGCAAAAGAAACTATTAACAGAGTTAAAAGACAACCCCCAGAGTTGGAGAAAATATATGCAAAATATGCATCTGACAAAGGATTAATATGCAGAATATACAAGGAACTGAAACAAATTTACAACAAAAATCAAGTAACCCAAATAAAAAGTGGGCAAAGGAGCTAAATAGGCATTTCTCAAAGGAAGATATATGAATGGCCAACAGACACATGAAAAAATGCTCCACATCACTCAGCATTCGGGAAATGCAAATCAAAACCACACTGAGATGTCATTTCACCCTAGTTAGGATGGCTAATATCCAAAAGACTGTGAATGATAAAGCTGGCAACATTGGAGAGAAAAAGAAACTCTCATACATTGTTGGTGGGACTGCAAAATGGTGCAGCCTCTATGGAAAATGGTATGGAGGTTCCTCAAACAATTGCAGATAGATCTTCCATATGACCCAGGAATCCCACTGCTGGGAAAATACCCAGAGGAGTGGAAATCATCAAGTCGAAGGTATACCTGTTCCCCAATGTTCATTGCAGCACAGTTTACAATAGCTAAGAGTTGGAACCAGCCCAAATGTCCATCATCAGATGAGTGGATACAGAAAATGTGGTATATCTACACAATGGAATACTACTCTGCTATATAAAAGAATAAAATACTGCCATTTTCAGCAACATGTATGGACCTTCAGAGAATTATATTAAGTGAAACGAGTCAGGCAGAGAAAGTGAAATTTCACATGTTCTGACTTATTTGTGGGAGCTAAAAATAAATAAATAAATACACAAATAAACTCAGGGGGAGGGAAGAAGACACAACAATTACAATTCCTTGAAGTTGATACGACAAAAGAACAGATATGAGGCTGTTGCGAGGGAGGGGGGAGAGGAAGGAGGGAGGGAGGTTTCGGTAATGGGCCACAATAATCAACCCCATTGTATATTGACAAAATAAACTAAAATTTTTTTAAAAAGTGTAAACAACCCAAAGCCCAACAACTAATGAAAGAATAAACAGAATGTGGTATATCTGTACAGTGGATTTTACAAAAGGGAATGAAGTAGTGCTACATCCTAGAACATGAATGAACCATGAAAACCTCATGGTAAGTGAAAGAAGCCAGACACAAGATGTCACATAGTGTATGATTCCATTTATGGGAAATGTCCAGAATAGCCAAATACTTAGAGTAAGTAGATTAGCAGTGGCCTGGAGCTTGGGGGCATGCAAAATGGGGAGTAACTGCTAATGGGTATGGAGTTTCTTTTTAAGCTGATGAAAATATTCTAAAATTAGATAGCAGTGAGGGGTGTACCAAAACACTTACTTCGTACACTAAAGAGGAGAAATTTATGATATGTGAATTATTTCTCAATAAAATTTAAAAAAAGAAAGAAAAATGTGTGTGAAAACCACTGCTTTAGATAAATTCACATAAAACTGGCAGTATAACTGAGAAGACCATATAAAAATGTTCAGTTCCATTTGCACGAAGTTGCCAAAGTTTTTTCTCTTTTAAGTAGCACAATCTCTAAAAGATTTTTTTAAAACAATAATCTCTATAAGCATTGATTTAACAAGTGATGGTATGTCCCATATTTGTACCCTCATGGTGGTCTAAAAGGGATCCCAATGGATATACATTGAAGAATTAGTATATGCTGAATGAACTGAACTAATATAATTGCTCTATGAACAATTCAAATGGAAAGTAGGAGAAGTAGTATAAAAGTAGGATAAAGAAAAACATTTTTATCAGATTTGTAATGATATGTTCCATTTAAGGCTCTGTGGGGAAGAATGAGTGCTTTATATTTTCTTCTGTTTAAGCCCAAAAGACACAGAGGTTACCCATAATTTCTTTTCTTGCCTATTTTTGAGTGTCAGGAGATATGGCCTTTTTCTTTCTTTCTTTCTTTTTTTTTTTTTTTTTTATTTCTTCTCATCTCTGGGTAATTAATTATCAAGAGCAAAGAACTGTTGTCCTGAATTGTTATTCAGGTTGCTGTGGAGCTCACTTAGAGGAACAGCAGGTAGGTGGCACTGTTTTGGCCCACTGGTTGGAAGCTAAGGTAACAGACCTAGCCTAAAATCTGATATTCTGCCAGACTGGTCATTTAAGGATCCTGATATGTTTGAGAGTTGTCCTGAGTTCTTAATCTAGGAAAAGTAGATGTGCTGGTGCTAGGAGTAAATCCAGCTTTTGTAGGGCCTTCACCTGACAACATTTGGGGGATCCTCTGACAAAAAAAAAAAGATTATGAATTACAAATATAAAAATAGTTACAAAAGTGAATATTTATTTAGAATGACAAAAGATATAACAAACCACACAGGTAAAAATGCTGCCAAATTTCAACATGAAATCCCAAAATACAATTTGTTTCAAATGTTATGTCTCATTCCTCCCTTCCTCTCTCCTCTCAGTGCCAAGTCTACAGGACATATTTGTAACACAATATAACTCCTGGCCCTGACTTTGGTGTCACAACATTGGATGAGTCAGCACAGTTGGAAGTAGGAGAATTATTAGACGCTCTTCCTATACTGGGATGGTAGCAATGTCTTAACTACACACGGGGTTCACTATGAACTACATAAGTGAGTATCAATAACTGTAAAGTAAATATATCCCCAACTCAACTCCTGATTGTTATGCATGAAATGCCTACGGACACCACATAAAGGGAAATATGGTGGAGGGAAGTAAGAAGGCTTCAATATCAGAGAGTTGAGAGAGGGCAATGCTAACCTATTGCTATTAAAATACACACTTCTGTTAATTTTACAATAACAGGGCCCTCGAAGGAGTCTGTTAGCAAGGAGCCCCGAAGCATCAGCTTTATTAGCTTTATGAAAAATATATCTCCACCAAACCCTCTTTGTCAGAGATATTTTATGAATATCAATTCAAACAAATCCATTTTCCCCCATTCCATCTGGGCAATTTTATAGTAATAATGAGTCCACAAAACATTCTGAAACATTCTAATATAAAACACAGAGGGGCGACAGAAGAAGATGCAGTGTGAGAAAAGTTTTCTTTAATTTATCAAGATATTTTTTTCCTAGAATATCCTCCACCTTTTTAAAAAGTCCCATTACTAGGACAGAGATGAAAGCTCTTTTTCCCCTCATAAAATACATTTTTTAAACAAATTCATTGTAATGTCCTCTCTGTGAGAGCATTATTAGATTACTGAATCATTGTGAGTCAGAAACTTTAAATTTTATCATATTGACTTATAGTGTCCCATGAAGCCATCACCAGTGCATATCTAGAAAGGCAGGAAAAGGTTACCTTCTTTAATACATTTAACTGAAACACTGTGCAACCATCTCTGATGACTCATAAGGCACAAATTAGTTGTTTCATCCATTCAATACATATTTATTAGTGCCAATTATATGTAGGGCTCTTGTTGGACCTAACGTGAATTTAGAGATTTATAAGACACAGACTCTATTCTCAAGGAGTTCAGATTGTTGTGGTTGTTGTTGTTGTTGTTTTCCTTAGGCATAATCGAGCATGTACACAAGCAGCTACAGTAAAAATGCTGAGTGACAAGTATAAAGAACTGTGAAAATTCCAAAGAGTGGGGGCTTTATTCAGTCATACATTTGATGATAGACGGGTGAACAATATATTTAATCTCTGCCCTTGTAGAGTTTATAATTTAGTAAGGAAGACACACATTAAACAACACAAGACAGATATATAATTATAAACTGTAATGTGTTATGAAAAAATAGATTTAATAGGCAATAAAAGAGGATCCTGATTAAGATTAGGGGTCATAAAACATCTGAGAAGGTGACATGGAAGGGACAGTTGAGTACTGAATAGAAGTGACCAAGATAAGGAAGATGGGGCAGAAAGTTTCAGGCAGAGAGAAACACAGTGTGAAAGGATGTAAGGCAGGGTAAGAGCTTGAGAACCCGAACAACTGAAGGATGGTGAATGTGACTGGGTTATAGTGAACAGGGTGGCAGGAGGAGGTTTAGAAAGGAGGGGCAGAGCTAAATCCTGAAAGCTTATGGGCATGTTAACAATTCTGTGCTATAGGAATTCTTTGGAGCTACAAAAATACTACTTTTGTACAATGTAGATTATGGATTAGATGCAGAAAACAGTACGGCAAGAAGTCACTGGGGTCATCCAGAGGAGAAAAGATACTGGCTTGGACTCAGGTATAAGCAATAAGGGAGGCGGCAAGGTGCAGTCAGATTTTGCCGTTAGAATCAACAGAATTTGGATGTCGACTGAATGAGGAGGGTGAAAGAGAAGTATCATGCCAGACTATTTTTTTTTCACATTGTAATCGTCACAAGACTGTAAGCTCTGTGAGGCAGTGGACATGTTTTCTGCTTTCTCTGTGTTCTCTACAGCATCAAGAATGTGGAAGGTGGTTAAGAAATATTGACTTGCTCCCTCCTATAAGTGAGAACATGTGGTATTTCTCTTTCTGTGCCTGACTTGTTTCACTTAATATAATTCTCTCAAGGTCCATCCATGTTGTTGCAAATGGCAGTATTTCATTCGTTTTTATAGCTGAGTAGTATTCCATTGTGTAGATGTACCACATTTTCCGTATCCACTCATCTGATGATGGGCATTTGGGCTGGTTCCAACTCTTGGCTATTGTAAAGAGTGCTGCGATGAACACTGGGGAACAGGTATACCTTCGACTTGATGATTTCCATTCCTCTGGGTATATTCCCAACAGTGGGATGGCTGGGTCGTATGGTAGATCTGTTGGGGGGGAGGGGGGAGGGAGAAGGGAGGGAGGTTTTGGTGATGGGGAGCATTAATCAGCTACAATGTATATCGACAAAATAAAATTTAAAGAAAAAAAATTTCAGATACAAAAAAAAATAAAAATAAAAATAAATAAAAAAAAAAAAAAAAGAAATATTGACTTGCAATTTATTGCCCTACATGGAAAATCTAGTTTATTTATCCTTCTGCAACACAGGGATCTCTTGTTCTTTTTCCATTACTGCGTATTTGTCTCCTGATCAGGACCTCAAAGAAAGAATAGGGAAAAAAAACCCCAAACAACAACAAAACCCCTCCATACCTTATATTTCAGGGCTACTTACTGTCCTCTTTCAACTTAGCACAGGCTAAAGACACAGAAGTGTTGCTGCTCTTTTGAATAAATCCTGCTATGGTGGCCACCTTAAAAGAGCTATCCAAGATAGCAGTAGTTGATGGTGCAACTGAGAAAAAGAAATATTATGACTCAGCAGTCAGTATTCATTCGGTTTTGCGCAGTTACCAGCAGGATATGGCTTTAAAATTTCTTTACATGCATCTTGGAACTTTTTCATGAATACTTCAATGAGAGTGTTGTGGGAACTGGCACTTTTGAACAATCTTTGGAGGAATTCATATTCTGGATTTTCATTCCCATCTGTATCACCTGGTCTGTTTCAGAATCAGCAGGACGACATTAGTGATGCAATAATTTTGCTCCTTGGTCTTGTGGGGAAGCAGGTGTGGGTAATGAGCTTTGAGGCCAAGCGATTGGTCTAGTGGGTGCATTGAATCTGGTGGATGGCCATGGCAGAGGCAGCATTCTACTCCACTTTGAAGACTCATTTTAGTCCTATACTTTGTTCTTCCCATGCAGCTTCAGTGTCAAAGCAATGCTAATGGAAAACTTACATTAGAAGGAGGACCAAGATGAGTTGGAGGAGAGATGAGAAACTTCTCAGGGGAACAAAATGAAAGAAGAGGTAAATGTGTGACTGTATTAGTCATTTATTGCTGAGTAGCAGATTACCTCAAAACTTAGAAGCTTAAAACATATATATTATCTCGTAGTTTCTCTGGGTCGAAGTCTGGGCATGGGTTGGCTGGTTTCTCTGCTTTCAGGCTCTCTCATGGGCTGAAAACAATGTGTTGACTCATCTGTAGTCATCTCAAGGATCATCTTGGTAAGAGTCCACTTCCAAGCTCACTTGGTTTTGTCAGCAGGATTCAATTCCTCACTGGCTGTTGGCTGGAGTCCACCCTGTGTTCCTTGCCAGATGAGCCTCTTGCTTCATTGATGTTTCAGCTTGCTTCATTCATCTAGGCAAGCGAGAAGGCAGTAGAGAGAGTGCAAACAAGGTATAAGTCACAGTCTTTTGTAACATAATCATAGAATTGACATCTTATCACCTTTGCTGTATTCTATTGGTAAGAAGCTAGTCACTAGTTCCAGCCCACACTCAAGAAGAGGATATTGCACATAGGCATAGATATAGGAGATAAAGATAATTGAGGGTCATCTTAGAAGTCTGTCTACCACAATGACCTTGCATTAGATCCAGTTGCAAATATTTGAAGCTGCTGTGGCACAGGGAGGGAAGAATGGGAGTTTGTTTGGTAAGTTTTCTGTGGTAAGTTTTTGGGTAAGTCCTTTCAGCAAGCATTCTCCCCTCTATATAGAAACAACTCCAAAGTGTTACTCTGGTGTTCAGTTCTGATCTAGGATCAGATTAATGTGGTGTTCAATGAAAATATCTCAAATACTTTTCCTCTGAAAATCCCATGCTTTTTCCCATCCACTTAACTCATTCACTGCACCATAGTTGCTCTAAAGTTGCTCTCCCTTTCTGCCCCAAACAACTTCCTGGGTCTCTTGTCCTTTCTTCCAGTTCTAGATGGCAAATGTCCAGAGGAAAATTCTGTCTACAACAAAGAAATGATCTGGTAACTGTCAACTACTCTACAGAGAGTGGAGGAAGGGCTAAACTGAGCAGGCAAAGCAAGTTCTCAGCAGCAGGAAAGGAGGAAAGCTGGAAAATCCACATATATTAATGGCCTGTGTGCTGGGCTGTAACATTTTTTCCAGTGGATTGGTGTGATTGAAAGAGATAATGTGTCTGAAAGTGTTATGTAAATTGTAACACTCTATATACATGTCATAGTTACTATTATTGGTATCAGTGCCATCATCATCATCCTCTAGGACATCTTTTATGCACCATCTGCTAAAATAGACCTTTTCCTTGACGGATGTTCTATCTAGACCATTAGGATTTGAGCTCAGCAAAATAAATCCCTTCTAAAGATAAATTTATGTATCAATCCTTTGCCTTTAAAATCCAGAATAATAAATATAATAGAGTGGGACATTGTATATTATGGCATGCTTGTTTCTAAATGTTACATTTTTTCCTGATTTTAAGAGCAATCAGGTTTAGTGTATAAAATTTGAAAATAGAAATGAGATCATGAAACAGAAGAAACCACTGTTAATATTTTACTATATTTCTTTCTAGCTTTATATACATTTGTGTGTGCATGTCTGTTAACATATATATGTACACATGGATGTATGTGTACAGTGTATGCACAATGATTTAGGTCTTGCTGCATTTATAGTCTATCATAAGCAATTTCCTTTGTCATTAATTACACTTGAAAATATTATTATATTGGTGACATAATAGTCCACTTAAATATATGTAATAAGTTTAACCATTTCTCTACTGTTTTGAGATTTCAGTTTCTACTACTTCCAGGAATCTAAAGAATTGCTTTCTTCATCTCATCCTCAACTGCTTTGAATAATATCATTAAAAATTTCTGATTTTATAGAAAAAATTTTGCATATTTTAATTTTTTAATTATTGAGGTTAATTGTTTCCATGTGTTTTTTTGGCTATTTGCATTTGTTCTTATAAGAATGGTTTATTCTTGACTTTTGTCCACTTGACTTTGGATGGGTCTTAATGTTTCCCTTCTCAATTAACAAAGGCTCTTTAATAACCTATTCCTTTTAGATATCATATTACAATCATTTCCTACCTGTTGTTTGCCTTTAAGATTTTGTGTATATTCTTGACATCTAAATATATTGTTTTTATTTAGTACTTATTAAGGCTATTGTACCATATTCAACTAGTTTTTCAAAATTATTAGCTATTTTCAGTTATTTATTTTTACTGTAAAATATTTTTATGGAGAAGTGATGTCACCAAGATAGCAAAATAGACAATTCCAGTGTTGCCCCCCTGCCCATCCCCCCCCGTCCCCCGCAGATCAACCTACAACTATGAAAACACAAAACTGCTGCCTTGTAATCACTGGAAATTGGGGGAAAAGGAGAAGAGTCCCATTGATTCTGTGAAGGTGTGAAAAGCCAGGCAAGTGAGCAGAGGGATTACTACATCAGACCCAGCCCAAGCCACTCTCAAAACAGCTAGCGGCATACACAGTAGCTACCTAAAGATAGCAAAGCCACTGCAGCACCTTTTGCATAAAGCTACATGGAGTGTGCTCAGAAAAAATAATCATTTCAGAGTGCAATATTCCATTTCCCAGCCCAGCAAAGCTGTTTGAAAGCTTTCCCTGCCCTCACATAGGATGGAGGGTCTGCAGCTAATGGGAAGAATCGTCAGAGGTCAGTGATTTTTCATGGGGGACTTGTGTGAAGCGTGCTGCACAGGTGATGTTTGCAGTGCTCAGAGGGAGGGTGCTGATCCACCAGGGGTGCATCAAGGAGCAGTGTAGATAGCATTGGATCTGCCTTCCAATTGGCATGGGAACCACACAATGGAGAGCAGTCAGTGTGATAAAACTGTAGGGGCAGTTTGCAGAAAAGACTCAGTCCCAGGTCAGAATTTCCACACAGCCTATTGGCATTTGTGGTGACCCCACATGACCTGCATGTGACTAAAATGCCAACAGTTAAAATTTAGTTGACACAAAACATTTTTCCCAGTCTGAGAAATAATAGTAAGGCAACAATTTAGCTCAGACACAGAGTTCAAGTTCCACTCTCTGCAGGATGTTTCCAACAATCCAGGAATTAACCACAGGACAGTATTTTTAAGTGGTGGTGGTTGCTATTAATCTACTGCAGAATGGAAAAAAACAAAACAAAAACAAAAATAAAAAAAACATAGACCAGAGACAAAGTTCTGACATTGAGCAGGAAAAGTCTAATACCACCAAAGAGTACCTGGAAGTACTCTTAATAAGAAGTACCAATAAGACCTGGAAGAGGTAATCATCTTGTCACATGCCCCAGAAGCAATGTAAAGACAAACAAATTGAGAAAAAACAAAGATATATGATACCAGCAAAGGAAACCAACAAAGTGCCAACAGTCACCCCAGAAGAACAGAAGACTTATGAAATGTCTGACAGAGAATTCAGAACAATCCTCTTAACGATGTTCAGGAAAACACAAGAAAATACAGATAGAAAATTAAATAATATTTTGAAAACTATCCAGGTACAGAACAAGAAACTTGATGAAGAAATAGAATAATTTTTTTAAAAAAAGAAATTCTAAAAATAAAAAATACATTATCTAAACTGAAAAACTCAACAGAAAGCTCCAACAGCAGACTTGATCAAATGGAGGAAAAAATCAGTGAGTTCAAAGAAAGAACATGTGAAATTATCCAAGTAGGGGAGCAGAAGAGAAAAAAATAATAAGAAAAAATGAAAAAGAATTACAGCAATTATGAGACTCCTTTAAGCCAAATAACCTCCACATAATTGGCATACCCAAAGTAGATAAAGAGGGAAAAGACCTAGAAAACACATTTATGAAAATAATGACTGAAAATTTCTCAAGTATGGAGAAAGATGACAGTATCCAGATACAGGAAATTCAGAGGTCATGAATCAAATCCAATCCCAAAAGAAACACATCAAGACACATTACAATTAAATTATCAGAAACCAAAGCTGAAGCAAGAATACTGAAAGCAGCAAGAGAAAATGCTGAAGACTAGCTCCATCGAGTTTGGGGGTCCTTGAAAGAGAAATGAAGAAGGCGGCAAAAATAACAAACACAGACAGAGACCTCAATGCATCAATATGCACGTTCTCTCTCTCTGCAGGCTGTCAGTTTGTTGCAGCTGGAGCCCAGTAGAGCATGAGACAATGCCTTTTATTTAGATTTTTCTCTGCAGGGGATTTTTGGGTACTATTTTTATTGTATCAGCAAGCTTAAATCAATAGTCCAAAAAGCAGGGAGGAAACTTTTTTAGAGGTCAGCATGTCTTAGGTGATCAATTCGTGCTTCTTATTCCTGGAATTGGTTATCAGATCGGCCATCCCTTCATTGTCTTGAAGTTATCTTGTGACTTTTTTCTGTTAGCAAGCTGTGGTTAATATCCACCCTATTAACAGGGTGGCAGCTATTTTGGTTAAAAACAACTTGGCTAAAAGGAAAAATGTTAACATTTAAATTCTAATGGGGGGTCTAATGATTTTATGTTCTAATGGAATGAACCTACTGTTCATATGGAAAAAGAACAGTGGATATTTGAGTAGCATTATCATGCACATTTTAAGGATATGCATTGGCTGTGGCCCTGTAATCTTGATCTAAATGTTAAAGTGTCCTTGTGCACAGCACCATCCCTCACAAAACTAGGTGTACGCTCTTATTCTTTTAAGATCTAATTTTGCAGGTTTAATAATTTTACAAAATATATTTTTATCCCAATACCTGATTTTTAATGATTTATTAAAACTGGACACCACCAAGTAAAGGGGGTTCTACAGTTTCGTTCCCATATACTTAATTTGTCCCAATCATATATTTTCTCATTTATGCCAACCATTCTCTTGCCATTAATACAATCTCCAGTAAATGATGTTTGCCAACTTAGATCATATTTTGGACGTCCCCTAGGGGGATACCAAATTTTTCCTTTCCCCATTTTGTTACCTACATGGTGGGGAGAGGATGGAAATTTCCTTTTTGAAATAACTTTGCCTATTTAGGCTGCAGCTCATATTTAGTTGTGAGCAGTGCTTTTGAAGCATATGTTGGTGTGGTCAATTTGTCATAAAGGGGCAATTTAGAATTATCCAATTTACTCACATCCTCTGTCGGAGTATTTAATTCAATGACCATGAAAACATCTGTGTTATTCTTAAAATGTTTTGGGAATTCAGAGAACTGCCACGCTAACCAAAACATCGAAAGAGAAAGCAAAAGCAGTACCAAGAAGCTGAGGCAGGCAGCCCTTCCAGTTGCAGCAAGTGCTCATAGCTGTGGCCTTGCTGACAGCTCTCCCTCCGGCAGCATTGCCAACTCATAGAGGGCAGCCCATGCTGATTCCTTTAGTATCCTGCCATGGCGTGGACCACGCCAAGAAAAGAAATATTCAATGAAACCCAAATAAAGCTCTCAGCAGATTTCTCAATAGAAACCTTACAGCCAGGACAGATATATATCAAATAATAAATTCAAAGTGCTGAAGGAAAAAGACTGTTGGTCAAGAATTGTGTATCCAGCAAAGTTAACTTCCAAATATGAAGGAGAAACAAAGTATTTCCCATGCAAACAAAACTAACAGAATTCACTAGACATGCTTTATAAGAAATGCTAAAAGGAGTTCTTCAAGCTGAAAAAAGATGGCAGTAAAGTGTAATAAGAAAACATTTGAAGGTATAAAATTCAAGAGTAAAGTAAGCACACAGACAATCTCTGAATACTCCAATGATGTAAGGATGGTGAATAATCCACTTACAGCCTTATTATGAATATTAAAGGAAAAACCAAATGAGACAAGGAGAAGCCAAACAACCATATAAGATATAGGTTGTAGTAAAAGATGTATCTTGAAACAAAAGAATGCCAGAAAGTGAGGCAGAATGATGTCAATGCATAGAGTTGGCTTTGTATTTTATGTTTTTCTTAGTGTTCAAAGTTAAGTCATTTTAGTTTAAAATAACCTGTTGTAACTATAACATGTTTTTTGTAAGCCTCATGTAAACCATAACAGAAAAACTTATAATAGACAAATGAAAATAACATAGTGAGAATTCAAAATATACAACTAACAACAACCACTTAATCACAAAGAAATATAGTAAAATGAGAAAACAGGAAAATGGAATCTACAAATCAACAAGAAAAAAGTAGTAAAATGGAAGAAACAAGTCACTATATATCAATAATAACTCTAAATATTAATGGGTTAAATCCCCCAATTAAAAGACACAGAGTAGCTGAATGAATTATAAAACAAGAACTAACAATATGCTGCCTACAAAAAAACTCACTTCACCTATAAGGACACACATAGAGAGAAAGTGAAGGAACTGACAAAAAGATCTTTTTCATGCAAATGGGAATCAAAAGAGAGCAGGAGTAGCTATACTTATATCAGACAAAATAGACATCAAGCCAAGGAAAGTAAAAAAGGAGAGAAATGTCACTACTAAATGATAAAAAGATCGGTTCTCCAAGAAAACATAACAATTCTAAATATATATGCACCCAACACTGGGGAACCCAAATATGTAAAGCAAATAATACTAGACCTAATGGGACAGATAGACTCCAACACAACAATAGTTGAGGACTTAAATATCCCACTCTCAGAAACGGACAGATTATCCATACAGACAAGAAACCAAGGAACATAAGAGTTGATGTCCACTATACATCAACTGGACATAATGGACATTTATAGAACATTTCATTCAACAACTGCAGAATACACATTCTCCTCAGCAGTATGTGAAGCATTTTCTAGAAGAGACCATATATTAGGCCACAAAACAAGTCTAAAAAATTTTTTAAAAATCTTAAAATCATAACAAGTATCTTGTTGGACCACAATCAAATAAAAATAGGAGATAGTAACAGAAAGGGCATTGGAAACTGTGCAAAAACACGGAAGTTAAACAACATGCTCCTAAATAGTGAATGGGTCAAAGAAGAAATTTAAAAAAGAAACTAAAATATTCCTGGAGACAAATGAAAACACAACATACCAAACCAATGGATTACAGCAAAAGCAGTCCTAAGAGAAAAGTTTATTGCCAAAATGCTTACATCAAAAAAGTAGAAAGACTTCAAATAAATACCCTAACATTACACTTCAAGGAACTAGAACAACAACAACAAACCAATCCAAAATTAGTGGAAGGTGAGAAATAACAAAGATTAGAGCAGAAATAAATGAATTAGAGATTTTAAAAAAGTACAAAAGATTGATGAAGCAAAGAGTTGGTTTTTTGGAAAGATAAAATTGTTAAACCTTCAGTAGAGTGATGAAGAAAAAAAAGAGAGAAGACTAAAATAAAATCAGGAAGAAAGGAGACATTATAAGTGATGTCACAGAAATGCAAGAGATCATAAGAGACTATCATGAACAACAATATGCTAACAAACTGGAAAACCCAGAAGAAGTAGATAAACTCCTGGACAAATGCAACTTACCAAGATTGAATCATGAAGAATCAGAAAACCTTAACAGAACAATGACAAGTAATGAGAATGAAGCAGTAATAAAATGACTCCCAACAAATAAAATCCAAGGACCAGATGGCTTCATGTTTGAATCCTACCAAACATTTAATGATGAAAACCAATTCTTTTTTAACTCTTTCAAAAAATAGAAGAAAAGGGAATACTTCCAAACTCATTCTAGAAGGACAGCATTACCCTCATACTATTTACCAATACTGCTAATGAACATAGATGTAAAAATCCTGAACAAAATACTAGAAAACCTGATCCAACAAAATATTAAAAAGATCCTTCCCTACAGTCATGTAGGATTCATTCCAGAGATGCAATATACACCAAGCAATAAATGTGATACATCACATCAACAGAATGAAGGGAAAAAAATACAATCATATTAATAGATGCAGAAAAACGATTTGATAAAATCCAGCACCCCTTCATGATAAAAACGCCCAACAAATTATCTATAGAAGGAATGTACCTCAACACAATAAAGCCAATAGACAACAAACCCACAGCTAATATCATTCTGAACGGACAACAGCCAAAGTCTTTTCCTCTATGATCTGGGAGAAGACAAGGATGCCCATTTCCCCCTTCTTATCCAACATTACTGGAAGTTCTATCCAGCACAGGAAGGCAAGAGAAAGCAGTAAAGGGAATTTAAATCATAAAGGAAGATGTCAACCTGTCCCTGTTTGCAGATGACATGATCATATACGCACAAACCCATAAAGACTCCACCAAAAAATTCCTAGAACTAATAAGTGAATTCATTATAATGGCAGGATACAAAATAAACATGCAAAAATCAATAGAATTTCTATATGCCAATAACAAAATATCTGAAGAAGAAATCAAGAGAGTAATCCCACTCACAATAGCTACCAAAAAATGAAATACCTAGGAATAAATCTAACTAAGGAGGTTAAGACCTCTATAATAAAAAATATAAAACATTAGTGAAATAAACTGAAGAAGACACAAATACATGGGAAAACATTCCCCATGGAAATACTTTCCCTGTTCATGGGCTGGAAGAATTAGTATCATCAAAACCTCCATATTATCAAAAACAATCTATAGATTCAATGAAATTTCTGTCAAAATACCAATGACATTCTTCACAGAAATAGAAAAAAATGATCTTAAAATTTGTATGAAACTACAAAGGACCCTATATTGCCAAAGTGATCTTAAACAAAAAGGGTGAAGTTGGAGGCATCAAACTTCCTGACTTCAAAGTATATTATAAAGCTATAGTAATCAAAATGGCATTGTACTGGCATAAAAACAGACAAATTGATCAATGCTTCACAATAGAGAGCTGAGAAACCCACACATCTACAGCCAACTGATTTTGAAAAATGTGCCAAAAAATGTACACTGGAGAAAGAACATCCATGAGTGGTTCTGGGAAAACTGGATATCCACATGCAGAAGATTAAAACTAGAACACTATTTCTCACCATACACAAAATCAACTCAAAATGGATCAAAGATATAAATTTAAGACCAAACACTATGAAACTATAGGAAGAAAACATAAGGGAAATGCCACACAAAATGGGAGTAGGAAGCACTTTTTAAAACAAGAATGCAAAGGCAGACTACTGAAGCAAATGGGATTACATCAAACTAAAAACTTCTGCACAGCAAAGGACACAATCAACAAAGTGAAGAAAAAATCTACAGAATAGGAGAAAGTGTTTACAAACTACACATCAGTCAAGGGGCTGATATTCAGAATATATAAGGAACTCAAACAATTCAACAGCAAAAACCACAAATGACACAAATAAAAAATGGGCAAAGGACGTGAACAGACATTTCTTAAAAGAAGACATGCAGATAGCCAATAGGCATATGAAAAAGTGTTCAATATCACAAATCATCAGGGAAATGCAAATTAAAATCACAATGATATGTCATTTTACTCTAGTTAGAATGGCTATTATCAAAAAGGCTCTGGTCAAGACTGTGGAATAGACATTCCCCAGCGTCACTCTCTCCCACAAATCAATAACTAGTAAAGGTCTAATACTACCAAAGAACACCTATAAAACTTGGAAGGACTGGAAGCCCCCTGGGTTCCCAAGCTCCCATGACCACATCCAGCCCAGTGATGACCACTGAGCTGCTGCAGGAAATGCCCTGGGCTCCCAAGCTGGGGTGGTGGGTGTTCAGGATCTCAGCCACCCTCCCCCCCGACATCTGCAACCAGCCAAGCAGCAATGACCAAGCTGCAGCAGGAAGCACCCTGGGCTCCCAAGACAGGGCAGTGGGGGTCTGAAGGCCTCAGCCATGACCCCCCCCAACAACCCTACCAGCCCAGTGATGACCACTGAGCCACTGCAAGAAGCACCCCAGGCTCCTAAGCCAGTGTGGTGGGAGACCAAGGGCCTCAGCCATGCCCTGCAACATCTGCAACCAGCCCAGCGACAACCACCAAGTTGATGCCAGAACCCCCGTGGTCTCCCTTGCTGGAGTGAGGGGCTTGCCATGGGCCTTGACCAAGCATCCATTCCTTCCTTCTCCCACCCTGTTTCCTTTCCCCTGCCCCTCTCCCTTTCTCCCCAAACTGCTCCACAACATCATCTTAGAATGTAAACAAATAATACTAATAATAAATAAATAAATTTTAAAAAACAAAAAACATCCCTGAAATAATAATAATAAAGTCAGAAAAGAACAAATGCTGGTGAGGCTGTGGAGAAAAGGAAACTCTCCTATGTTGTTGCTGGAGATGTAAGTTGGTACCACCATTGTGGAAAACAGTATAGAGGTTCCTCAGAGAAGTAAAAATTGAACTACCTTATGATCTAGCAATTGCACTACTGGAAATGTAATCAATATTTTGAAGAGACACATGCATTCACGTGTTCATTGCAACACTATTCACAATAGCCAAGAGATGGAATCAAACTAAATACCCATCTATTATATATATATATATAATGGAATACTATTCAGGTATAAAAAATATGAAATACTGTCATTTGCAGCAACATGGATGAAACTGGAGCATCATGTTAAGTTAACTAAGCCAGGCACAGAAAGACAAGTACCACATGATCTCACTCATTTGTGAAATATAAATTTAAAAACAGGTGGTTCTCATAGAAGTAGAGAGTAGAATAATGGTTACCAGAGCCTGGGAGGGAAGGGGAAATGATGGGTTAACTAGTACAAAGCTACCCTAAGTGAATCAACATACAATATATGTATGTATTGAGATAACACACTATACTTCTCAAATATGCACAGATAAACATTAAAACATTAAAAAATTCTTCTGCACAAATAAATGTATAAAATATATAAAACAAATATACAAAGAATTGTATGGAATTCATGTGTACCATTTAAGGAATAATGATAAAATGAATGCTGTAGTTTCTAGCACACAATTTAGGATAAGGAACCAGTACTATACACAGCAGCTCCCTAATCACACACGACTAACTCTACTTCATCCCCCCAGGGTAGCCACTATCCTGACTTTTGTGATATTCATTTTCTTTCTAAGTTTTTAAATTTTCTTATTCAATATCTAATCAATATATTGCTTAGTTTTTCTGCCTTTGCATTTCATATAAATGTGACCACACTGTGTATATTTTTCTTTCACTTATTTCTTTTATTTGACAATACACAGTTTTAAGTTGCTTCTGTTGATACATGTCACTGTAATTCTTTTTCACTGCTTTATAGTGAAAATGCCACAATTTATCTATTCAATTTATTCTTAATGGATAGTTGAGTTCTTTGGTTTTTTTTTTTTTTTTCCAAATGACAGATAATGCTGCTGTGAATATTCTTATACATGCCATCTCTCCTGGTGCCATTTTGCAGAAATGTCTCCAGGGAATCTATTGAGTCAAATTGTTTAGTTTTAGGGTATGCATACGTTCAGCTTTGCTGGATAAATGCCAAACTGCTTCCCAAAGTGGTTATTCTAGCTTTCCTTCCATTTCCCACTTCTTTTATTAGACAGTACTTAGAAATTCTGACTTTTTAAGTTTTACATATGTGGTAGATATAAAATATTATTTTGATGTGGTTTTAATGATAATTTTGCTGATTAATAAATGGGATTAAGCACATACATATGTTTAGGAGTCATTAATGTTTTGTTTACTGAGAAATGTTTGTTCAAATTCTTTGCTAATTTTGTGGGTTTTTAAAATATTTTTCTATTTGAACCCCAGTTTTTCTCTATTTTTATTTTAACTTCTTTTTGTTCTTATAAGTGTTGCAAACATAGTCTTCCTGTTTATGGCTTGACTTTTCAGTCATTTAATAATGTATTTTGATTGAGCAGCTGAAGTTCTTACATTTTACACAGGCAGATCTATCCATCTCTGCCTTTATGATCTGTTCTTTCTGTGTCTTATTTGAAAAATTATTCACTACCTTCAAAGTCATTAAGACTCTCTATGCCTTACATTTTAAAATTTTGTGGTTTGAACTCTGACACTTAAAAAAACGCATTAACTTTTTTTAGGCTCTGAGGGAAGGATTTGATTCCATTTTTTTCCTTATGGATAAGCAGTTATATCAGAATTTTCTTTCTTTCTCCAACAATTTGAATGTCTGCCTGATCAGAAAGTATGTTCCTGTATACTTCAGTTTGTATCTTTTTTCTCTTCTCTATTCTGTTACTTTTATCAATTGACTTTCCTCGCTATCTAAATAAGTAGTAACCAATAGAAATATAATGTGAGTCATACATGAAAGCCCCATGTATAATTAAAAATTTTTATAGCCATATTTAAAAAGTAAATAGAAGAAAATGTGAAATTAATTTTATTATATTTTAGTTAAATATATTAAAGTAATATTATTTAACAAAATCAATATCAAATTATTAAGATATTTACATTTTATATATCATGTCTTCAAAATTTTTAACATTTTGTATTCTTTTATATTTATGGCACATCTCAATTTGGACTTGACTACAGTTTCAGTGCTCAATAGCCACAAGTGGCTAGTATTACTGTATAACTATTATGTAAGTTTATAACTAGCTTTGATACCTGGTAGGTCCTTCCGCTCCACTCTTGCTTTTCTTCTTCAGAATTGTCTTGTTTGCATGGTCTTTGCATTTGCATTCAAACTTAGAATGAGTTTATAAAATTACATTATAAAAATTAGAATTTCAGTTGAAATTAAATCTGCCCAATTTCTGCACTCTCTTATTAGTACTAAAAGTTTTTCAGTATTTTATTTTGGCTATACTTAAATTTTCCTTCAACAATCATTTTATACTGCTTTCTATTTGCCTGACATTGTTCTAGATCCTTTGCAAAGATTAACTTGTTTATTCTTCACAACAATTTGTTAAGGTTAATTTTATTACCCTTGTTGAAATGAAGAAAGAGACAGTAGCACATTTGGTATTTAGAAACAGATTATTTGTCTCACATCCTTGTAGTTAAAAGGGAATATATAGACAATCATATTTATACCTATATATGGATATCATTTTGTTTCCTTCTTTGCAGCAGTTGCAACTCTTATTTTTATGTCCTGTCTATTGCATTATATAAAATATTTAAGCAATGTTTTAAAGATAGTTCTTCAATTTTAAGAAAAAAATACTTTGTATCAGTCAGCTATTTTTGCATTAATGCTGTGTAACAAACCATTTTATAACTCAGTGACTTAAAACAACAAACATTCATTCTCAAGTTCATAGATCTGCTGGTCAACTGTGCGTTAGGCTAGGTTTGGTTGGGCAGCTCCACTTCAGGTTGTGAATCAACTTCAGCCTGGCAATGTGTTATTATGAAACTGCTACATTGGACGTGTTCCCACAGCAATGGCAAAAGTAAGAGTTAACTAGTCATACCATGCAAGCACGTTTTATGACTCTGCTTGCATCATGTCTGCTAATATTCTATCGGCCAAAGCTCAACCTCTATAAAGTAGGGAACTGTACTTGGATTCCTAAGGGTAACTATAAAATCATGTAGAAAAAGCTGTGCGTGTAGGCTTTATAAAGCTATAATAAGGAGCAGTGAAGTATTTGGAAAAACAGTGAGATCTGCCATGCATTCTAGCCTTCCTAAAGTGAAACACATCTTTCACTCAATATCTACATTTACTGTTATGAGTCTCATTATTTTTCTTTTTCTTTCTGGGGTTAATAGTTGAGAGTTAATAGTTCATGGCTTTATAATTAAAATGTTGAAGAATTGAGGAAATATAATAGATATTATATTGAACATTATTTTCTTTTCCCACTGTCTTACAATTAAGTGTGAAATTGGTTGTTAGGTTGTTAGTTTAAAATGTATTCTTGTTTAACATGTTAAAGAGTATTCATATTTTTAGTTTACTAAGAGATTCAACCAACATGCAGCTTTTTGTGTTTTAAAATTATTGTGATTCTTTATTTAAAATTTTACTTACTCTCATAAAACATTATATTAACATTTAATATTACTAAAATTAAACTACCTTTACAATCCTAGCATAAATCCTATGCAGAGATAGCAAATTATTTTTTACATCTTTTGGATTCTATTTGCTAATATTTTATTTAAGATTTCTTTTCTACAGTAGCAATTCTATTTTCTTTTCTTCATTCAG
This sequence comes from Cynocephalus volans, assembly GCF_027409185.1. Lineage (NCBI taxonomy): Eukaryota > Metazoa > Chordata > Mammalia > Dermoptera > Cynocephalidae > Cynocephalus > Cynocephalus volans. The sequence continues at coordinate 53,408,013 of NC_084462.1, forward strand.
TTTTATGATTAGGCTTTTACTATCTTCACCAGAACTGTTGGGTAGCTACCATCTTTTTCTGTGCTCCAGGAGAGTGATTTTATTTTGTTTTCTCTTTCATTACATGTAATGGTAATACTAACTCATACTGTTTTTAAAATAATGTGTTTATGTGCTTATATACCACTATGGTAAAGAAGTTGAGTGGGGGTTTTAGGTTTTGAGGTAGGTTTAACTCAATGATCATATGACATCAATGGCTTGATTTCTTTTTACATCTTCATTCTGCCTTCTGGGAGTGACAAACTTTTTAGTCTGGCTCCCTATATGGGGGCAAAATAGCTGTGGCAATTATGAGCATCACGTCGTTCCAGTTCATTGTTCAGAAGGAGAGACAAGGCTGGTTTCTCATAAGCTCTCGTAAGATGAGGTATCTTCTTTCAAGAAATTAATAGAAAATCTTCCCCTACATTTTACTGTTTTGAAATTAGTCATATGCACTTTCTGGCCAAGTAAATGCTTTGTATTGATTGACTAATGAATGGGTCTACTTATCCAGTCATGACAATAAAGGAACTTTTGCCTTGATTAGTTAAAACAGCCAGAGCCCCATACTGGAAGTAAGGGTGTGGCCACTTCCCAGAGCTATTGACAGTGAGGGAGGGATACAATCTCAGTATTAACTAAAAAGAGTTTCTCCAACAGTTGAAATATCTACCTTTAATACCATGTAGGCTTTGAATCTATTTTGAATGTATTTTCCTGCATCCTATAGTAGGGTGTATAGTCCTAGATCTGTCCATTCACATATTTTGTCCATGTTTATTGACATGTTTAGGTTTCTGATAACTTACTGAGTTCATTCTGTAATTTTTATCTATTCCAAAGATATTACTTACTTTACCCTGATTTGAAAATATTTTAGCCAGCATTCTGTATGGTGTTTTTATATTTTTAATTTCCTGTATGTCCCTATATCTATTGCCATAATTTTTTAAAATAATAATGATATTGATAACTTAATTTGGGTTAAGTACTGTGAAAGGAATTTCTCTTTCTTTCTTAATTAGATTTATAGGACTTGTTCAGCTTTTATGTTTTGTCTATTTATGTAAAGAAAAGTTCTGAGATTTACTTATCATGTCTTCTGGTTCACACATTTTTTAATAATTAAATTGAAATTTTAAAATTAATTAAATCCATTTTACTGTATTTTATTATTTTCTCCTATTTTCTTTGAAACTAATTTTATATTATTTTCTTTATTCTTGAAATTTAAAAAATATTATTTAATAAAAAGTTATTTAATAATTTAAATTTTTGTAAGTTTATATTTGTTATGTGGATATATCATATTCTCATTTAAGATAGTTTCTAAATAGTCTATTTTATCATGCATTTTACTCTTTGACTCAATAGACTCTTATAAAAGCAGCTTTCAATTTCCATGGTTAGGGCTTGTTAAATTGTTTTAAAAATATCCATACTTACTGAACCTTGAACAGATAATGTGGTCTACACAATGTCTAGTTTGGGGTACTTATTGCAAATTCGTGTCCTGTAAACACAATATTTTAAACAAATCTTTTTAGGCTTAAGAATAAAATATAATTTTCAGTTTATGGAATTCAAAATTAAATATATGTCTAGTTATACACATTTTCTAATTTTATTAATCTGATCATCACTATCCATACACATTTTGACTATTTCATTCATTATACAGTAAAAGTAGGGATTTAAAGCAACTCCATATTTCTCTCAATTTCTTAATTCATTTTATTTTGACAAATAACTGCTTAGTTAAATAATTGATTTTTTAAGTAATATGTGAACACACAATTGTATAATCTGCACCTTAGTTAAGACATACAACACTTAAAATATTTGAAGTTCGGCCTCATATTTTTTTTCAGTCACTAACCCTTACAAGTAATTGCTATCTTTAATTCTAAAAGCATAGATAGGTTTGTTTGTTTTTGTAATGTCTCATGCCTGGCATCTTTTATTCAATATTGTACTGGTGAAATTTGTTCATATGGTTTGTGTGATTCATTCTATAAGACAATTGGCTTGAACTCTTAAAAAAAAATCAATACCATGAAAGACCAGAAAGGCACGGAAACAAAAAACTGAATGACTAGTCTGGATTAAATGACAACCCAACACATGATTAAATTGGAAAAATTCGAATATGAACTCTTTATTGGTTAATACTATTTTATTGTCAATTTTTTTGAGTGTAAGTGGTGTGGTTATGTAGAAGAATGCTCTTTTTCTTAGGAGATGAAATGATGATGTATTTAGAAATCAAGCATTATAGAGACTGCAAGTTATTTTAAAATATTTCAGTAAAAGTAATATATGTATGTGTGTGTGTCTGTATGTAGAAAGAAGGAAATAAATGTGGCAAACTGTTAAAAATTAGTGAAGGATATACTGGTATCCATTGTATTATTCTTTAGCTTTTCTGTAGGGTTAGGATTTTTTTATTTTATATTTTTTTAAATTTTATTTTATTTTGTCAATATACAATGTGGTCGATTATTATTGCCCATTACCAAAACGTCCCTCTCTCCTCTCTCTCTGGCATCCCTCCCAACAACATCATATCTGTTCTCTTTTCATATCAACTTCAAGGAATTGTGATTGTTGTGTCTTCTTCCCTCCCACTGAGTTTATTCATGTATTTATTTATTTATTTTTAGCTCCCACAAATAAGTCAAAACATGTGATATTTCTTTTTCTGTGCCTCACTCGTTTCACTTAATATAATTCTCTCTAGGTCCATCCACGTTGCCACAAATGGCAGTATTTCATTCTTTTTTATAGCAGAGTAGTATTCCATTGTGTAGGTATACCATATTTTCCATATCCACTCATCTGATGATGGACATTTGGGCTGGTTCCAACTCTTATCTATCATAAATAGTGCTGCAATGAACATTGGAGAACAGATATACCTTCGACTTGATGATTTCCATTCCTCTGGGTATATTCCCAGCAGTGGGATACCTGGGTCATATGGTACATTATCTGCAATTGTTTGAGGAATCTCCATACCATTTTCTATAGAAGCTGCACCATTTTGCAGTCCCACCAACAATGTATGAGAGTTCCTTTTTCTCTGCAACCTTATCAACATTTATCAGTCACAGTCTTTTGGATATTAGCCAGCCTAACTGGAGTAACATGATATCTCAGTGTGGTTTTGATTTGCATTTCCCGAATGCTGAGTGATGTAGAGCATTTTTTCATGTGTCTGTTGGCCATTCGTATATCTTCTTTTGAGAAATGCCTTTTTAGCTCCTGTGCCCATTTTTTACTTGTTTAACTTTGGTTAATTTTTTTTTTGTTGTTGTTGTTGTTGTTATAAAGTTGTTTCAGTTTCTTGTGTATTCTGGATATTAATTCTTTGTCAGATGTATATTTTGTATATATTTTCTTCCACTCTGTTGGTTGTCTTTTAAGTCTGTTAATTGTTCCTTTGCTGTGCAGAAGCTTTTTAGTTTCTTATAATCCCATTTGTTTATATTTACTTTGGTTGTCTGTGATTTGGGAGTTATATTCATGAAGTCTATGCCCAGTCCTACTTCCTGAAGTGTTTCTCCTAGGTTTTCTTTAAGAAGTTTTATTGTTTCAGGGTGTATATATAATTCCTTAATCCATTTTAAGTTGATTTTAGTATATGGTGAGAAAGATGAGTCTAGTTTCATTCTCCTACATATGGATTTCCAGTTATCCCAGCACAATTTGCTGAAGAGGCAGCCTCTTACCCACTGTATAGTCTTGGTGACTTTATCAAAGAGCAGATGGCTGTAGGTGTCTGGGTTGATTTTTGGATTCTCTATTTTATTCCACTGATCCATGTGTCTGTTTATGCCAGTACCATGCTGTTTTGGTTGTTATAGCTTTGTAGTATAGTTTAAAGTCAGGTAGAGTTATGCCTCCAGCTTTATTATTATTATTATTATTATTATTATTATTATTATTATTATTTTTCTCAGAATTGCTTTCACTATGCATGGTCTTTTGTTATTCCATGTAAATGTCTGGATAGTTTTTTCCAGTTCTGAGAAAAATGTCATTGGAATTTTGATGGGGATTGCACTGAATTTGTGTAAGACTTTGGGTAGTATGGACATTTTCACAATGTTGATTCTTCCAGTCCAAGAGCATGGGTTATTTTTCCAGCTTCTTGTGTCCTCTTTAATTTCTCTCAGCAGTGGCTTGTAGTTCTCATTATAGAGATTTTTCACATCCTTGTTTAACTCTATTCCTAAGTATATTATTTTTTTAGTGGCTATTGTAAATGGACAAGCTTTCTTGATTTCTCTTTCTGCATGTTCACTATTGGAGAATAGAAATGCTATTGATTATTGTGTGTTGATTTTGTATGCTGCAACTTTGCTGAAATCATTTATCAACTCTTAAAGTTTTTTTGTAGAGGCTTTAGGCTGTTTGATATATAGGATTATGTCATTTGCAAACAGGGACAGTTTGACTTCACTTTTTCCAATCTGGAATGCCCTTTATTTCCTTCTCTTCTCTGATTGCTGTGGCTAGTACTTCCAACACTGTGTTGAATAGGAGTGGTGAGAGTGGGCATCCTTGTCTAGTTTCTGTTCTTAAATGAAAAGCTTTCTGCTTTTCCCCATCCAGGATGATATTGGCAGTGGGTTTATCATATATGGCTTTAATTGTATTGAGATACTTTCCATCTATACCTAACTTGTGAAGAAACTTTATCATGAGTGAATGTTGAATTTTGTCACATGCTTTTTCAGCATCTATACAAATGATCATATGTTCCTTGTGTTTGATTTTATTGATGTGGTGTATCACATTTATTGATGTGAATATGTTGAACCTTGCATCACTGGGATGAATCCCACTTGATCATGGTGTATACTTTTGCATATGTGTTGCTGTATTCTGTTAGCTAGTATTTTATTGAGGATTTTTGTGTCTGTATTCATCAAGGAAACTGGCCTGTAGTTTTCTTTTTTTTGCAGTATCTTTACCTGGTTTTGGTATCAGAGTGATGTTTGCTTCATAGAATGAATTTGGGAGAATTGCCTCTGTTTCAATCTTTTGGAATAGTTTGTAGAGAACTGGTGTCAATTCCTCTTGGAATGTTTGGTAGAATTCTGCTGTGAATCCATCTGGTCCTGGGCTTTTCTTTATTGGGAGCCTTCTGATTACAGCTGCAATCTCTTTTATTGTTATGGGTCTGTTCAGATTTTCTACATCATCTTGGCTCAGTTTTGGTAGTTTGTGTGTGTCCAGAAATATATCCATTTCCTCCAGATTTTCAAATTTGTTGGTATATAGTTGTTAATAGTAGTCTCTAATGATTCCTTCAGAAGTATCAGTTGTAATATCACCTTTTTCATTTCTAATTTCTGTTACTGTGTCTTCTCTCTTCTTTTTTAGTTAGCCATGCTATTTTTTTTTTGTCAATTTTATTTATCTTTTTGCAAAATCAACTTTTTGATTCATTGATCTTTTGTATCATTTTTGGGGTTTCAATTTCATTAAGTTCTGCTCTGATCTTAATGATTTCTTTCCATCTGCTAACTTTGGGTTTGCATTATTCTTGTTTTTCTAGTTCTTTAAGGTGAAGTATTAGGTTGTTCACTAGCCTTCTTTCCATTCTTCTGAAGTAAGCATTTAATGGGATCAATTTCCCCTTAGTACTGCTTTTGAAGTATCCCACAGGTTTTGGTATGATGTATTCTTGTTTTCATTTGTTTCAATACATTTTTTTGATTTCCTGTTTGATTTCTTCTTGGACCCCTATGTCATTAAGTAGAATGCTGTTTAATATCCATGTGTTTGTATAGTTTCCAGAATTTCATTTGTTATTGATTTCTAATTTTAATCCATGTGGTCTGAAAAAAAACATGGGATAATTCCATTTTTTTTGAATTTGTTGAGACTTAATTTGTGACCTAATATGTGATCTATCCTGGAGAATGATCCATGTGCTGATGAGAAGAATGAATATTCTGAGGTTGTTGGATGTAATGTTCTGTAGATATCTGCCAAGTCCAATTGATCTAGAGTGATGTTTAGATCTTGTATTCTCTGCTGATTCTTTGCTTAGATGATCTGTCCGATATTGATAGTTGTGTGTTCAGGTCCCCTGCTATTATGGTATTAGTATCTATTTCCTTCTTTAGGTCTAATAGAGTTTCCTTTATAAATCTGGCTGCTCTGACATTGGGTGTGTATATATTTATGATTGTTATGTCTTCTTGATAGATGAATCCTTTTATCATTATGTAGTAGCCCTCATTATCTCTTTTTATGGATTTTAGTTTATAGTCTATTTTATCGGATATAAGAATAGCTACTCCAGCTTGTTTTTCATTTCTGTTTGCATGATAAATCTTTTTACATCCTTTCACTCTTAGTCTCTGCGAGTCTTTATAGGTGAGGTGGGTCTCTTGAAGGCAGCATATAGTTGTGTCCTCCTTTTTAACCCAATCAGTCAGTCAGTGTCTTTTGATTGGAGAATTTAATCCTTTTACATTAAGAATTGTTATTAAAAAGTGTTGATTTACTCCTAGCATTTTATTGATTTTTGTTTGGATGTTTTAAGCGTCTTTTGTTCCTCTCTTTCTGATTTACTGTTTGTCTTCTGTGTTTGTTGGTTTCTTGGGTTGTAGATAAATTTTTTTTTCTCTTTATTGTTGGCATTTAAATTTTACTAGTATGTTTTGATTTTTCTTGAATTTTTATGGCAGTGGTCATTATTTTTCAGGTATGAAACCGAATGCTCCCTTGAGAATTTCTTTTAAGGTTGGCCATGTGGTAGTGCACTCCTACAATTTTTGTTTGTCTGAGAAATATACTATTTGCCCTTCATTTTGGAAGGATAGCCTTGTAGGCTAGAGTATTCTTGAATGGCAATCTTTGTCTTTTAATATTTCGAGTATATCATCCCATTCCTTTCTGGCTTTTAGGGTTTGTGATGAAAAGTCTGATGTTAGTCTGTTTGGGGCTCCCTTATAGGTGATTTGATGCTTCTCTCTTGCAGCTTTTAAGATTCTCTCTTTGTCTTTGAGTTCTGCTATTTTGTCTATAACATGTCTTAGAGAAGACATTTTGGGTTGAATACATTTGGGGATCTTTGAGCTTCCTGAATCTGAAGATCTGTGTCTTTTTCTATACCTGGGAAGTTTTCTGCCATTATTTTGTTGAGTATGTTTTCAATGCAATCTCCTTTTTCCTCCCCTTCTTGAATACCCATGACTTGGATATTTGGGTGCTTAAGGTTGTCTGTCTCTTTTAGATTTTCTTCAACGTTTTTTATCTCTTTTTCTTTCTTTCTTTTTTTTGTCTGCCAGTGTTATTTCAAACAGCCCATCTTTAAGGTCAGAAGTTCTCTCTTCTGCTTCTGCAAGCCTGCTGGTTAAACTCTCTGTTGTGTTTTTTATTTCGTTGAATGATTTCTTCTGCTCAGCAAGCTCTGCTACATTCTTTTTCAGGGCATTGATTTCCTTGTACATTTCTTCTTTCAGGTCCTGTATACTTTTCCTTACTTCATAATGTTGTCTAGCTAAGTTTTCTTCTATCTCATTTAGTTTCCTTAGAATTATCACTTGAAATTTCTTGTCAGAAATTTCAAGGGCTTCTTGTTCTATAGAATCTAGAGCTTGAGAGTTATTACCTTTTAGTGGTGTATTTTCTTGATTCTTCTTATTTCTGGTATCTTTCCTTTGCTGTTTAGTCATTTTGGCAAGGGATTTCATGCTCCACTGGTTTCACACTATTGTCTGGCTAGGATCCTGCTGGGGCTGCCAATTTGGCACAGCTGCCTCAGTGCCTGCTTGGTTGCATGCTGGTGCCTTGGGTGCATGGTTGTCACAGGTCTTGGGCCTCTCTGGGGGGCACTTCTCTGGTTAGCACACACGGCTGTGCTGGGGATGGGGTCTGGCGGTAGTGAGGCCTACCTGCTTGGTTGTGCACTGGCACTGTGGAGCACATGGTCCCCACAGGTCTTGGGCCTCTCTGGGGTTGCCTCTCTTTTAGCAGGGTAAAAGTCTGAGGGATGATATTCTTAAGTGAGAAGCACAAATGTAAGTTTTTTTAAAAATAAAAATAATTGGGAAAAGCACACATTGCTGTTTAATCCTAATTTTTAATATCTGAGAAGTAGATTTTCTATTGTGATTTTATTAAGAATATGTGGAGACTGAGGCTCAGTGGAGTTTGGCAAAGTGTCTGGAGTGTGGCCTTGATAGTTCTGTGATTCAGGTACTCTACTATCTCCTGGGCTCCTTCCATGAAGGCCACAGGACAGATGACTGACAGTTGAGAAAGGTGAAAACTACAAGACATCCTAGAATTTTATAATAGAGACTGTAGTGATCAGCTAGTCAGATACTCTATTCTTAGAAATATCAAGAGAGGTCAATTATTCAGTCCAAGTTCACACAGTGAGTAATAGATGTCAGAGCCTGCATTACAACTTGGCTCTTTGATATTTAAGTCAATATTATTTTCACTGCACCACCAAAGATCTGAAAGTTTGAACAGGAAGAATTCTGAGCCATGGAACTTTAGGACAACAAAGTTTAAAACAAAACAAAACAAACAATCAGATTCCTCAGCTTGTTTTTCAGGTTTATATTTGACTTCTGACCACATGTCAGTCAGGCGTTGTTTTCTGCTTGAGTCAGGAACATTTTGTGTAACTCCTCTGAATGTGTAATGTCCTTGCTCTCTTTCCTGACCAGGTTGAGAGCATATCTTGGCATGTAGCAGAATTTCTGAATGTTTATTTCCCTGTCTTACATCAACAGTTTGCTGAATCATTTACTTTTTCCCTTTGACAGAGTTTCAGTGCTGTCAGTAGAATATGCATCTGGGCAGAAGGGAATTATCACGGTGTCAAGCATTATGGATAATTCCATGTAAATAGTTCTGCCGAGAGCCATGCTGACTTGCATGGCAGCAGTAAAAATTCCAAATGGAAGGCATCCTTATGTCTGGTTTTGTTAATTTCAGTTTAGTGGCTATTAGCAGGCTTTCTGGAAATAGGTATGTTAGACCCTAGATGGTCTTTTTGAACTCGAGAGTACTTTCCAGTCTCATTTATCCTATTCTCATACAAAAGGTTTTGTTTTCAATTTTTTTTATTTCCATTATCCATATCTTTCTGTTTACTTTTCCTTGGCTCCCTGTATACCCTAGCAGGAAAGTGATGTCTCTGTATTTCTGGTGTTTCCTTATCACACTCAAGACTCTGTGACCTGAGTTTAGGTTATTTATTTTTTTCTTTTTAGTTAATGAGTGACCTTCCACAATAGTATGAGGATACTTCAAAAAGTTCATACAAAGATTTGAGTTATCTTTCAATTCTATGTTCCACAAACTTTTTATCTTTCCATGAACCTTATATACTTTGCTTCAATTTAGAGAAATTTTTTTTCCCATACAACCTTGCATGATGTTATAGGAGGAATTCTTGTAGACTGGGAGTCAGGGGGCTACAATCTCACATTTGCCATTAGTCAGTCCTGTGACTCTTATCACTGTATTTACATCACTAAATAAGAAATGTGGATAAAATGAAACATACTGTGATCAATTTGTAGCATTAAGGGTCCACTAGAAATTTTTGGTCATGAAAATGGTCACACCTTATTGCATTTTCTTCTAACTTCATTATGCACAAGAAAAGTTGGATTTCTTTTTCTTTTGCATAATAACAATTATTCTGGATTGTGCCCTTTCATACAACACTTTTTCATGGGCATTTAAAAATACTCTGGTTTCCCAATAGGCTAGAGTATATGCACCTAGTTCTCTTTTGGGGGGTATTTAGTTTTGTGAAAGAGACTGCTAGTATTTTTTCCTCAAAGATTCTCTTCTCCCATTTTTCAATAGTCATAAAGTCCCTTCCTCCATTTTTAGCTTACATGGCCACCTGAAATAAAGGCTATGTCTCTGTTTTCCAGCTTCCTTATAACTAAGTATGGCCATGTGACCATCTTTGGTGAATGAGGTAAAAGTGGAAGTGGTGTGTCTATCGTCTGGGACCATAACCTTGATAGTAAAAGCAATATAAATTTATGTGGTAAAAGGAATCTAGGTCTCTGATACCATAGGGTAACACCGCTGGCCAAAATGACTATGAAAGAGAAAAAACTTATTTTATAAGACAGTGTTATTGTGACCATTTTTTTAGAAACTAACAGATGAATTATACCCATCTCAAAGTACAAACATCCAACATACCCTCTTTTCCTAGGCCAAGCATCTTATATTTTTATTTCTCTCTAGTCCACATGAGACTAGCTGAAAACAAGAGCAAAATAAGAAGGTGTTACTTTAAAAAGGGTAAAGAAAAAAAAAAAAAAAAAACCAGAACTATCTGGCAAGATGTCTGTAAAGTAGAGATTTGTGATCCTACAATTACCTTCCCAAATTGGCATGCATAAAACATCAGCACATTATCTAGGTTTTTCTTTCCCAAACTTCGTCATTTCTCAGATCTATAGATTATGAATGTAGGTGTTGTGTAATTCTCTGTAGCCTACAGGTAGTCTTACTCATGCTGCTTTCCCCTAGGACAAATCCCATATAGGTCTGATCTAGAGATTTCATTGACTTCATAGTTCATGGGTGGAACAGTGATTCTTGAAATACCTGTAGTTACTGAATCTCCTAGAACTTCTTGATTCAAATCTTCATAGTGGCTTGCTTCTGAGAAAGACATTCTTATATTATTCACTCAAGTGTCTTCAAGACTGACTTTTCTATGTTTTCTATATCCCTCCAACATACAACCTAATTAAGTACTTCTCAAATTTAATGAACATAAAACCCTGATAAAAATGCATCTCTTCAGACCACAGCCTGGTAGTTTCTGCTTTGGTGGCTCTTGTAGTGAGGCCCAGAATTATACATTTTTAACCACTGTCATTCCATGACTCTGATATGGGCACTACATGGGTCATGCTTTGAGAAATTCCATAAAAGCCTTCATTGGTCTTGACTTAGACAGTCTAACTTAGTATAATTTGCCAGCACTTCCAAGGCCCATGCTGAAAGGAAAGATCACTCTTCTTTCAAAGAGATAATTTGAAGAACATTGGGTTCTGGTTATAACGTCTCTTACTATAGAAACACACAAGAAAATGATGTGGCTACCCTTGCTGTATGAATTTGAAATCATACAAATCATATTATAATTCCAGCACTGCTACTGAGTGGCTAAGTTACTTGGACAAGTTGTATAATCTATTTAATCCTCCTTCATGATGCTATTGTCAGGACTGGAATGCCTCGTCTGGCACCGGGTGCATTGATATTAATCAGTATATGATGACGTTCCTGTATTCCCACCCTTTTTTCTTCTTATTTTCCTGCTTATCTTAAGCCTCTTGACCCCTCAGTAGATTGTTCATAAATTTCATCTATTGATCTCTCCACGAGTTTTGATATCTCATTAAACCTGCCACGGAGTATGTCAACCCATAACACTGAGTTCAGTTGACTTTCTGAATATGTGTGATAAAATATTTTCTTCCTTGGTCTACTGCTTGGCGTCAGTTCTGGTTTCCACCTGAGATGCTTCCTCTTGAGCTGTCCCGCATATGATTGCCCTAACTCTACCAACATAGAGCATCATTAACACAAGGCTACTTCAAAAGCCAAGGTAGTTTTTGTTTGCTTTTCTGCAATCCAACTGTATGTACTCTGCATGTTCAGAACAGTTCCATTGTTTGAGATAGTCTAAAAAGTGGATGATCTTCACTATATCTACTTTCCCTCAATATAATAAAGGGAAGCCCTCTGCCAAATGAGTTACTCTGATACCTGTGCTTAAATTCAAGTATACTTCCAATTTAAATGTTATTTGGGGATCAAAAGATTGGCAGAAAATAGTTAGAGGTAAACCAGTTCCCCTCATGTCTTTTGTTCAACTCAAGCAACATAGGGAGCTTTAGCAGCTGTAACATGACTCCCACTTAGTAAGAAAGGGGACAAAATCAATGCCCATTTCTGCAGTTCTTACAGAGAAGCACAGGGATCTCTGTCTCTTAATTTCGTTGTTGCCATTGTTAAAGATCCAAAGATAAGAACCAGGCTTTAATGTTGGAGGTCAGAGTTGAAAAGACTGTTTTTCTGGCGACTGGAGGTTTTTTATGCTTCCTGATTTAGAACTTTTAGAAACATGTTGTCCAGGGATCAATATTAACACACTGAGATGTGGTTTAACTGCTTCATATTTCACAGCTACGTGTATTCCCACTTCAGGTTGTAGATTCAAACATTTGTTGGGGTAAGTCCTGCCTAAAACTAGTGTCCTACTGAACACCATTTGTTCTCCTTTCTTACAAATATCTCCACTTTAATTTCTGGGATCTTATCCTGAGATGCATTTTAGGAGAATTAAGTTAAATAAAATTATTGTGTTTGGAGGTTTCTCTTTGAAATTTCTTGAATATCTACATTAAATCTCCCACATGTGTACATATACACACATACACACTTTAGTTTGTGGAAAGCGGTGGTTCTTAACGGGGAGAAATTTTGCCCCTTTTTCCCTCCCCCCACCACCAGAGACATTTGACAATATCTGCAGACATTTTGGGGTGTCCCAACTAGGTGGGGGTGCAACTGATATCTACTGGGTAAAGGCCAGGGATGTTGCTAAATATCCTGCAATGCACAGGACAGTCCTAACAACAAAGAATTTTCTGGTCCAAGTGTCAATAATGCTGATGCAGAGAATCCTTGGTGTAGAGCTGAACATACAAGGTCATCCACAAGAATGTAGATTCATTTCATTTTCATGAAAAACGAATTTACCTATCAATCAATTGGGATGTTGCCAAGCAGTGTTTTTGCACTCTCCTTTCTAACCTCCATAGTTACAAACCAAAATGAGTTAAATCAGCACAAATAGCCCAGGGGCTCCTTATTCACAAACGAGGAATAGTTAGCTCTGGCTTGGTGGGATCCCTCCACATCTATTCAATAACCTGGTCTTGAATTATAGTCTGTACACTGTGCTTTTTAGTGCCTGCTCATTTTCCCTTTCCCTGACACCAAGAGTGCAGGGTGCAGACTTCTTTCCAAATCCCCTAATACCACAAAGCTCCTTCTGTCTGTATTATTCTCAAGGCCTGGCAGGACTTTTTGTGTTCAGGCAAATAAACACGCTACCAATAATCCAATAAACCTTTACAGACATTGGATATAAACCATAGCAACGAGCAGTACACAATCTATAACTGCTTGGTTCTTTTTTATAAACCTTGCACTTGAGCCCTGAAAGCAACACAAATCAAAGCTAATAAAAGTGCCAAGGTTTTACCCTTATTGTTCCTAATGGGTTGATTCACCCTACCTGTGCCATTCGCCTGGTGACCACAGGCCGTCTCCAATCCCAGATAGAAGAGATAGGCCAGCATATTGCGTGCGAGGGAGGAGGAAGTAATTTCAAATGTGTCTTTAATCACGATGACTTCCCACTTCGGTGCTCAAGAGCTGCAGACATCTAAGTACCATCACTTTGGGCCAGAACTAGCCACCGTCTCATGCTCTCGGAGACAGAACACAAAACAAAACTCAGTCCTGGAGGTCTTTTGTTTTGATTTGTTTTGTTCAGCTGTGTTTCCCAACTCTTAATTTTATGAGGGAGCTGCAATTAGTCTATGCTATAAACAAAAACAGATTAGATCAGATGAATGTGAGTTGTTTGATGAAAAGCTTGCCCCAAAGCAGAGGTAAGAGGAAACTACAGTTAGAATGTTAGTCCCTTCACAAGAAAAACTTAATCTTTGGCAGATGACTGCAGGGTTTTGCTGATAGTCAAAACACCAAGATTTTATTCTGGGCTACAAACTCAGATGTCTGTATGGGCCAAGCAAATAAAATAAATTGAGTGCAAAGGAGGAGACAAAGGGAGAAAGGAGCAGCGGGGTCTGGGGTCATCTGGATATACACACCTTGTTACAATACCTGCCCTTCCTCCAGCAGCTTTGCCAAGTTGTTGGCAAATAGGAATGTGTTTTCAGATCTTCCCATTTTTCAAAGATAGATGATAAATACTTATTTTGAATGTAGAAGCTTCCAATTTACAAATATGGGGGAGTGATTTCATTGAGAAAAAATTGCATGGGACAACAAACAAACTAACTAAAATATATTTGTAGGCTGGATCCAGCTGTGGGCCACCAGCTGGGCCCCACTCTTTGCCCATGGCCTTGTATTCGACATATCTACCTAGAAAATAAACAATTAATGATGTCCATTAGTCTCAGAATCCCAATTAAGGGTTTAGAAAAGGCATCTTAGTGTTTTTTAACTTTCATGTTTAGAACCCACATGTGTTCATAGAAGGTAGCAGATGGCAGGTGCCAGCGTAAGATGCTGGCATCCCCTTTCATTCTAAGCCTTCTCCTATAGGTGTCACTGAAGCTTTCCTTTTGGGAAGGGCCATGGTCATTGACCTTACAGTCCCCTTCGTGGTAAGGCTTTCCTGATGACTAGGCACTGCCTAGCTAGCCAGCCATGGAGAAACAAAGATTACACACAGACTTCCCTTGACTAAAGATGCCAGTAACCATCAAAATCAAGTGAGGGCTCCATATAGCCCTAAGCACTGAGAGATTTCCACTCTGGAATCTTACTCTGTACGGCTTTACTCTGTTGCAAAGTAACATCTTCTCAACAGCGCCTGCTTTTCAGAGCAGTGTTGTAGAAAAGCAGCTGGAGAATGGCTTGTGTTTACCCAAAACTCACACTCACTGACTGCCAGAAAAGGTGATACATCCATCCGTAAGGAAGGTGCAGGAAGGGCTTATTAGATCAATTGCCACAATCATTCCAGATGCATCCGGTGGGACTATTCTGCGGCTGATCCCAGTCTCTGAAAATGCATCTTTCCTTGGGGAAATTATTAGCAAGGAAGCACAGGTGTGCAGGGAATACAACCAAACCTTCCTTTTATTTCTTCTTGAATTGTGAACATCTATTAACAACGATCTCCTACTCTTCTCCAACAGTTAGTTCACAGTTGGGTGATAGAAACTGGACTACCCAAATGACTCTGGGTCCTATTTAACTACAAGTATATGCGATGGTGTCCTCATTAGGACGTATTTGGTGGAAAATATATAAACATATTAATAAAGAGTATTTAATTATCTCCAAACTAAGATTCAAAAGCGGGTAATCAATATTTTCTTCTTGCTTTCCTTTGTCTTATCTTTCCTTCCGCTTCCTCTTATTCCCCATATATTTGTAAAGCATCTTGTATTATGCATAATTATGGGTGCATTTAACTTCTAGAAGGTTAATTCTGGGCACATCACTTCCATGTCCTGGCAAAAAGAACACATGCAATTCAGAAGTTAGGAATGGCATTGCATGTTATCAGATGTCCAATAAATGTTGTTGCTATTGTTGTTTCTTGGGAGAAGTCATTATCAACTTATAGTAACTAGAAAATGCTTCAATGAAGTGTAAAATTTGAATACACTAGGAGGAAAAATAATTGGGGAGAGAGTTGGAGGTAGAGTTGGGGTAAACATTATGAAGAAAGTCTGGCTGTTGGCTAAGGGGTGGTTTGGCTGGAGCAACAGTTTCCAATAGCTAGTAAGAGTGAGTTAGCAGACAGACTGGTAGACAGTGAAATGTTGAACAAGTTACTTTGCCTCTCTGAACATCAATTTGTAAAATGGAGATAATAATGCTTACCCCCATTGAGCTGCTGTAAATACATGAGATAAGTAATGAAAACATGTACAGAACATGGAACATGGTGCCAGGTTCTTTCTGTACCCTCAATGTAATAGATCAAATCATGGAGGTCTTTAATGAGTTTGAACACTTTTCTACTAGCCTTTGTTGATGAAAGTTGTGATTTATAGGAAGTTCTCATTCTATATTAAATATTTATAAACTACTTTCAACCATTTTACAATTGGGAAAGGGTGATATTAATTTTAAGTTATATTAATTTAATAATATTAAATTTTGTTTCAGTGATTTGCAATTTCTATTAATTTGAGTATGGTTAGCATTTCTAGAAAAAGAGTATGCTAACAATATTAATGGTGTTTAAAAAAATCATAGATATTATCCTGGGACTTTAGGGGTGTTTGCATTGTTTAGAACAACCACTTTATCACTAATGCAATGTTGCACAATTCTGAAGGAAGTAACTTGCCTGTTGTCGAGGTTCTAATTACCAATTACTCTTGTTTCTACATTGAAGGGAGTGTGTGCATAGCCAGACTTAGTGCATTTCTAAGTACTTTATGCACTACAGTGTAATAAAATATCTTCTAAAACATGACCTACTTCTAATTTGACTGATCGCTGATCTCTGTAGGCTGGTATCTCTCTATTTTCTGCCTTTTTCCTTTATTTATTGAGAATTTCTCTCTTTTCCTGGCCACAGTTCTTGTGTAGTCACTCCCTCACTACTCCCTGAACTGCTGTATTCTCCATTGTCTGACCTCCAGTCTAGAAGGCTGGAAATGAAAAATGGGGGATGGGAAACTGAAATAGACCTTCGTAGTGTAAAACTTAACCTATGCTTTATAGCTCTTTAATAATAAAATGTTTCCAGTGGCTCTTCTGCCTCCTCAGTTATCACGAGAAGGGTCCTTTCTTTCACAGAAGCCCTATCTGAAGGACAGAATGTGGTAGAGAGGTGGGAAGATTCTACTTCTCCCCACAATTTCTGAACTGCATGTGTTCTTTTTGCCAACACATGGATGTGATGGGGAGGAAGCCTCCTCCTAGCAGTTAACACAAACTGAGGGTGGGTTTTATGTCATAGACTTTTGGTTTTTCCTCTCCCTTCCTTTACAAACTGATGTTTTTCTTTGCCCTTCCTTTTACCTACTCTCCCAGCCATCTTGCACCTTGCTTGTGCCATGTTGATTCTCTGGCTCTTCACTTATTTCTTTTGAAGATTGCCAGGTTTCTTTCATGCCAACTGCTGCTGCTTCCCAGACCCTCACCCCACTCATTTATCAGTTTGATTTCTTTTGCTAATTTGCACAGCTATCTTTCCAGCCCTTCCCCTAATCCCTAAGCAGCCTTTTTTCTGGTCCCCAGAAGTATTTCAAGAAGGGAAAACTGAGCTGGGACAAAGCCAACTGCACAAGCCCTGCAGGCCAGCTGGGTGCCTTCTGGCCTGTCAGTTTTCTGGCCCCAGTGAAAGCTGGTTTCCTCCTGTTCTTGACACAAGCTTTCCTCACTTCATGAGTGCTTCTGATTAGTATTCTGAAAGAACGTTCTCTGATGGCATTAGTGGAAAATCAGACTGCCAATTTATTTATACCCAGCCTCAGGGCAGAACCGCTGTGCATTGTAATGCTATTGAGATGCAGAATATACTCTGTGTGTGTATAGCTATATATACATATTGACTGGAGGTGACGTTTAGAGTGGAAATCCATTGCCCCTTGGGCTGGAAAAGTGACTAATAGTGGGATATAAAAATGCCAGAGAAAGACTTGGTGTTACTGTTAATGGAGGCCACTTTTTCAAACTTGTGGTTATCAGTTTTCCCCCAAAATGCTGTGTTCTATTTGAGTAATCACAGTGTCATTTATGTGTGGACTTGCTTGGTCTGAACTTAAGGTGGTGTGGCCTGACCTCACATTGTAGGGAAGGCCATGTCTAGGTTAAGTCTCCTACTTCTGGGATTGACAAAATGCGCCTTCCAAAATGGGAAATAGGAAGCAAGGGCCTCAGGTGGGCTGGCAGCTATGATGCCTTGGTGGGAAGCACCCCAGCAGCCTTAGGGTCAGGAGAGTTGAGTTTGGGTTCCAGCTATTCTGCTTATTGAGGGTTCAACTTCTCCCAAACTTAAGATTGTTGTAAGAATTTAATAACATATATGCATATAAATATGTCATTTATATATATATGTATAGTGCGTGTATATATATATGTGTGTATGTGTGTGGGGGGGTATATAAACATATATATAAAAAGAGAGAACATGATCACCATAATAATCCAGATTGGGTTAGATTCCTTTTATGTGTTCTCATAGAATACTGTATTTTTTGCTCACAGCATATTCAAAAATACAGTAAAGCAATTATTAATGGAACTCCTCTAGACTATGTGCCAGGAGGAGGCAGTGATTTTTGTCCTCAGCCTTAGAACAAGGTAAAAATGTCTGACACTTGGAAGGAACTTACTATATATCTTTGAAAGAACAAATAAATGGTAAATGCTAATGTCTGTTAAGTCTGAATAGGAATGAGCCCCATTGGGGGTTTTCTGTGACTAATGGATGTTCCTATTGGTCTCCTATATTTTGATTCTAGATTAAATAAGAATCAGTGACATCCTAGGTATTTATATTACTAATTATTATTACCTCATTTAATTTTTAACCCTTATCTCACAAAATGAGGTTATGGGCCTCATTTTATAGCTGTAGCTCTCTAGGGCTCCAGGGCCTTAGTTTTTCAGCCAATGCTTCCTATTTGTGGACTGACTCTTACCTTGACATATAGGCATCAGCATCACTCTGGATTGTCTAATCCAAAGTATATATGGGTATGTGGTTGCAACAACTCCACATCCAGCGTTCCCAGGCTGGTGTATGTTTCTCATGTTTGCCCATCACCACATTAATAATCTAGTACTTGCTAGGCATGTGTGGAGGGTTTGATATAAAACAAAAGTGGTCCAGAAACACTAAGGAGAGCGATTCTGTATGTGCACAGGTGGAGGTGAATCACAAAATGTTAGACATGACAGTCATGTTAGAATTGGCAGTTGGGTCTCACTTCCAATGACTTTATTTTACAGATGTGGTAACTGAAGTCTACAGCAATAATAGACTTGCCAAAAATCACACAGGAAGTTTTTGATGGGGACTTAATTATAACCCAGTTCCTCTTGTTGCTGGTATAACAAAATTTTCACTGGGACTTTTCCTAAGTTTTGGAGTTGCAGCTAGTAGACTGAAATAAGAGTGAAGAAACACTCCACATTCTAGAGAGAGCACCTGATGAGCAGACATCTTCCCAGGGCTTATGAGAAGTATTCATATTTGAGCCTACTACTACCCCCTTGCACCACACCCCTATTCTAAAATACAGGAAGAAAGACTGGGGTGGAGATAGGAGGAATAGTCATTAAAGGTTCATGCAAGGCCACAATCCTGGTGAGACTGTTTCCTGCTTACTCTGTCCTGCAGAAGCTAAGCGTATGGGAACTCTGAGGTAGTTGGTGAGAGAGACTGTAAATGCCTGCAAGAAAGGAAAACCAGTCTTACTTTTCTAGCTGGACGGACACTAGATTTAAAACTTGTAGGCCTGGATTAGTTAGTTTTTTGTTGCTTGTAACAGAATACCTGAAACTAGGAAATCTATAAAGAAATGGAATTTATTTCTTATATTTTGGAGGCTGGAAAATTCAAGGTCTAGGATGTACATCTGGTAAGGGTCTTGTTCTTGGTGAGGACTCTCTGCAGAGTCCCAAAGTGGTGCAAGGCATCACAGGCAGACAGGGAAAGAGCATGTGCTAATGTGCTTCCTTTCCTTATAAAGCCACTAGTGTCACTCCCATGATAACCCATTCATACATTAATCCATAAGTGGATTAATCCATTCATGTGGGCATATCCCTCACAGTACAATCACCTTTTAAAGGTCTCACCTTTCAAATACCATATTGGGAATGAAGTTCCAACATGAGCTTAGGGAACATTCAAACCACAGCAAGGCCCAACTTGCAGTGGAGGGAGTTGGGAGACCAGAGCTGGGCAGCTTGTGGGGACTGGATAGATAGAAAAATTATGCCATCTTCCTCTTACTCCCTTAAACCTCTCTCCCAAGAGAAGACAGACATCTCTTGCCTCTTTCATTATATCTAATTCTTACTCTAAAATTCAGTGTATGAAGGAGGAATTTCATATTTAGCCTCAAAATTGCATGCTCTGTAGTTAATGCCCTTTCATATGAAGACTGTTGTTTCACTGCATTTCACAGCATTTTCTTCTTATTATGTTTGCAGAGTGTATCTGGGAAGGGATACTTTAGGGTTTGCAGACTTCTAGTAAAAGATATTCCAAGGCTGTGCTTAAGCTGACATTAAGTTTAAATGTCTTTATTGTGTGGAATTTGACCCTAAATAGTCTACTGTAGTGCTCAATAACAGTATATGAAGACCTGAAGAAATGAAGAAATAATTAATAAATAAATTTGATGAGAACTGAAGATAAGGCCTATAAGGTTCTTTGCAAAATGTCTGTTAGAAAATGCTCAATGGAAACCTCACAATTTATTACTGATAAATACTGATCAATGTTTAATCTGTCCCAAAGTCTGATTAAGGGTGTAGGCACAGACACATTCATAGGGCAAAACCCTTTTCCTCAAGGTTATAGTTTATCTGAGTAGGGAAAGAAAAAATATTCCTACCTAAGCAATTTTGTTTTGAAACTAAGGAAATGACTAATAAGGCTTCCCTTTCAGAATGATCAAAATGCTGCACATTGTTATTGTGTTCATGTTTTAAAATGTAGTATTTGCACATATCTTTGTTCATGCAATTATCACCTTAAAAATACCACAATCCTTTATAATATGAGCTAAAGAGAGTAAGAGTATGAAAGAGACTGCACCTACGAGTGCTTTGGTGGACTATGGGTTATCAGCACAATAGCTTATTCAATGGTTAAAGTAACAGAAATGGGCAATTGCTGGAGCAATAGCCATGACAATCAGCTGGAATTCTGCTTCCCTTTGATCAGAGAGTATAGCCCTCAAAATGGTCAGTTACTAGATCTTTCATTAATAAGTTTGTTCAAGAGAGTGGAAAAATCAGTGCAAACCCCTTAACTCATATAGAAAATCCAAAGTGTTAGAGTGGATCCATAGTTTAATTGAGTGTTAAACTTACCACTGAAGTTTCCAGGTGTATAAGCTGCTGAATTCTAAAGGGAGGGGCCAAACCACAACAAAAATTTTAGAATTTCAAAGGAAATATTTAGCATCATATATGTGACTTTTGAACCCTTTAGTCAGATCAAGAATGTGGAAAGGAACCAGTGTGGAAAGAGGATTGGTAAGGAGAAAATCATATGTAGACTCCACCCTGTTTGCTGGAATAGCCCAAATTGTGACCCCTGGAGTTTGGGAGTCATAGAGCATTGGGATTGGATTCCCACCCATAAATTCTATAAAATAAGTAATATGCTGAATGATTACATTGATGAAGTTCAGAGACCTTGTTAATGGGATCAGTTCTCAGGGCAAAAGATGCACTTGTGTTTCCTGTAGACCAGAGATGTTTGATTGTTCAAGAGGGAGAGAGGGGCTCCATTCAACTGAGCCAACTAGACTGATAAAGAGACACAGCGTTCTATCTGCACATGCCAAGAAAACTAGAGGTGAGAAGATTCACTGATGGGAAATTCCAAAGAACAGCAATTATACATCTGCTCACAGCCAGCCCTTAAATCAGAGGGCAGCTAAACCCATCATATGGGACTGGAATTTTTTTCCTTTATGGCCTCTCCTTGGATCTAACACTGATGGAACCCAAAAGAGCAATAAATGAGTTAGAAGGAAGTGATACCTCCCACCTCTCTCCAAACCCGCTCTACACTGAAGTTGCCGGTTCACTGTCAACCTCGACTAGGAGAAGCCTTGGCTTTGAATAAAGATTAAAATGTCTATTTACATACTTGGCACGATATTTCTAATTTGATCTTCTATCACATAAGAACTAGAAGTCATAAAATTTGCCTATAAGTTAATTCAGAAGCAATAGGAAGACTGCTTCTAATGAATAAATCTGGAGAAAGGGTGTTTGGAATGTTACCCCAAGCATTATGCAGGTTCAGTGAAGTTAATGGTAATCCCTTTCATAAGCAGGACACTTGTTGGCTGGCTGTTTGTGTTACACAGAGAGCAAAGGGGGATGTTTACAAATACAGAAGTAAACCTCATTTATTCCCCATCTCTCCTCTCCATCCCTGCCATCAAGAACATCACAGAGGGCCTGAAGATTTTGAGGTTCCTGATCTTTTCCCCAGAATTTATCTGTTTTGTGTCTCATTTCTTCCAGCCCCAAACCTGCACTGAATGGCTATGTAGCAGTAGTACATTAATGAACAGTGTAAGAATTGGTGCTATTTTGCTTATTAATGGGTATTATTTAAGAAGTCATTAATAGAGAAACCTTAGTAAAAGTAATTGATGGATGAGGTGCTTTGGCGTAGGGAGGCTTTTGATTTCCTTAAAATAAGACCCTACCAAAGACTGGGACTCTGGAGGTAAAGGTGCTACAGTTTAGACCTGCACGTGGATCTGGTAAAGCCTCATGTAATGGCCAATGTCAGGGTTTTCTCTGTGTACTGCAGCAGCTGCCTTCTTTGCAGAATTTCAGCACCATGCTGCTGTCTTCTGCTACCTGCTGCTGCATCTTGAACTTCTGTCTCTTTCACTGACAATACATCCCAGTTCATTTGCCAACAACAGGCTCTAACCTGAACACTCCCCCCTTATGTAAGAATGAGACTGTTAAATGAAGTTGGAGGCAGGCGGGAAGAAGACAGGTCTGATTGGAAATGGTTTCATTAAAAAATAAAACATTTCTCCCCATTTGAAGTGAACAAAGTCTGCTGACAAGTATTCCGCTTGCTGGGGTTTCCAGCTGTTCTCTCCTAAGCACTTGGATATCAAAGCTGTGCGGGCCTACAGTAGGACTGTTGCCAGAGCAATTGTAGCCTGACAGTGCTTGGGTCTGTTACTGTTTTTATTACTATTGTTATTACTTCTCTACTCATGGATTCTGAAGGCCTTTCTACACAGAGGCAGACCCAGGAGAATCACAAAGCCACAGGAACGGTATTTGCAGCCACCACTTGGCAACTCTTGAATTTATATGAATTTAATTTTTTTATTTTACCAAAGACATTTAGACTTGCACTCACAGGAAAGAAGATTTTCTGCAGAAAATGTCAGAGAGCAGGATGGAGAGAGTGCTGTGTCTTCATTGTCATCTGAAAAGATCTACACTTGTCATTGGACCAAGGGCTTCCTGCCTGTATCTGGGCCAAGAGGCACATTCAACACAAAACCATTTAGTGCCTAGATGTGAAGCTCTGAACAATGGATTCCATCATTGCTTTGTACACAGCAAAAAGAATTTTCATAAATATATAAAACAAACAAAAAATACAAATTTCCCCGTTAGAATAATCAAAATGCTTTTCTTATGGTTTTAAAATGTAACATTTACACATGCTATCATCTTTTTAAACCTATTCACAATTTGAAAAGTGCCATTTGCTTAAAAAACAGAGCAAAGTTTTACAAATATTAAGAAAATATTTTTTTTCTTAAGGTTAATTGTATCAATAATCTAATGTTGTCAATAAGTTTTTTTTTTACTAATTATTTTAGTCCAAACATTTTTCAATTAACTATTATTTCTGAATTTACTTTCTGACTCAGTATAAGAGTAACATAGCAATCTTATTGTTTTTAAGCCCTGAATTATGATTTGTTTTCTCTGCATTTGGTCAGACCTCATTTACTGAACTGAATATAAAGTTGTTATATTGCTTTTAGTCAGATATCATCTGTTGGATCATAACAGCAAATGCTAGCCCACATAAATCTGTAGGTCCTAATGCATACTAGCCCCTATTTCTGTTTGTATTTGTTTTCTCCCTACTCTATCCCTCTCCAAAGTATTCAGTCAAGCAAAACTTGAAGAAAAAAACATAATAAAAGTATCAGTGAAGGGGGGTTTTAGTGACTAAAATTGCTTAGAACTTGAATGCCTACAGAAGCCAGGAAGGTAACACAAATAAACACAAGAGACTGGGAAAGTGTTCAACACTATGTATGTAACTGCACATGTTGCTATGCTTGCTTAGTTATACCATCTTTAAACACTGTTCAAGGGCAAGCAAAGTGGCTAAACGAAATATGTCTATAGGTACACACGTTCCAAAATCCAGCCTGGATCAGAGAAGTTATTCTTCGAACATCCAAGGCATTTCCCATTTTATTTAGTGTATGTCCTCCCTTCTTTAACAGGCTGTAAGATCCTTGAAGACAGGCATATTTTCTTATCTCTTTTGATAACCTTTTAGATGCCCACCCTGGGCTCTAAAATCATACCTGTGACAAACACTGTGCTAGAGATATAGAAATGAAGGCAGTCTTTCGAGGGCAGCAGGAACATAAGTCACCCTTGGGAACTGAAAACACGTTTTCTTTTACTTCTCATTTCCTAGAATAAGGTCATGCAAATGGTGACAGCTAATTCAATGTCTTTTAAATGAGTGTGTGGACCCCAGGCTCTCATAATTATTTGCTGGTGGTGATGATGCTGACCCTACCTTGTTGCTAACCTTCATAAAACCCAATAATTCTTCATGAAGCCAGAGATGCCTCATAAAAAAGATGCCCACAAACAAATACACGTGCAATTCGATGGGAGTTATTGCCTGTAAATGGACCCTTGCTGGTCAGTGGAAGCCAGTTGAAAACCTCTTGCATAGAGCAAGCGGTCTTCAAATAAATTGTGGCCCATAGTTCTGGGAGATGGTGTTAGAAACAGGAATAGTGCTAAGGTCTCTTCAGAGTGCAGAGAAGTCTGGGCAAGGATGAGGATTGATATTCCACTCGTGTGTATTGGTATGGCTGTGCCCATTGCTAGTGTATTAGAATACCTTCAACTCTGTAGGTCAATAGCCACTGCCCATATCACAAAGTGAAATCCCCACCTGCCCCTTCACTATCCTATTCTCCCCCACTCCTCTTCCATGATCCTTGAGATCTTGCTGAGATTCAGAAACTAAAGGCTTAAAGCCTGCAAAGCAGAACTCTGCTTCCTTGCTATGACCATCTTCTGTTCTGATTGGTCATTGTCCCTTACAGATGAGTTTCAAAATGATGTATATAACCCATGGGCAGAGACAGCAGCATCTTCTCCCTTCTCTCAATCTGTGGTACTAGAAGGAAAGTTCAAAATTAGACCTAAGAGAACCCACAGAGGCCCAGGGCTACAGAGATTACTCCTGCTAGTCATCACACAAGATGTCCTCAATGGGTTTCAGAAACCAAGGGGCAGAGTTAAGGGACCAAAGTGCCAGGGAAGATGAGTGCAGGGGACAGAGGGTAGAAATAGTGTAGAAAGGAGGCAACCTGCTATTTCCCAAGACTGGACTTGTGCATGGTCCTGGTACCACACTGAAAAAGCCTTATGGTTTTCTGAGAAAGGGAATGGGGAATCTGGAAAGGTAGGATTTATGAGGCACATAAGCTATAAAAAAGGATGACTTCTAGATCTCTAAGCCTTTTGTTAAACAACTATGTGATGTTCAAAGCTTCTTGTATTGAAACAGAGAGTTGGTTAGAGTCAGGGTAGTATTTTTGTCACTCCTAGTTCTATTGGTACTTAACTGTATAACCTTGCACAAGGCATTGCCAGCTTATGCATGTATGAAACAGATAGTTAAGCTTGCTCAGATTCTAGGCTACTTAATGATACAATCTTTGATTCACATTTACCCTTATTTACGTGCTCTAGAAAAACATAGAAAAGCAATTCCAGAGAACCTAGCTGTCTGCTGTGGTCATTCATGGTCTAGGGACAATTACAACAATAAAGACCCAGAGGAAGGTCCAGCATAGAAATGAAGGAGACATTTGAAGTCCAGCCCACACCTTTAGCCCTGCTGTTCCAGTGAAATATATGGCCTTTTGCAGTTGCTAAAGAAACAATTGTCAGTAATGGATTAGGAAACTTGGGCTGAAAGGATTGCCGCACACAGGGCTTTGTACAGAGGAGCCCATCAGATGGAGTCTGGCAGAGACACCAACATGCTCAGTGATTGATTCGGTCCTCAGCATGAAAGCATTAGAGTCCATTTGATTGGATCGATAAGCAGGGAAGCTGCGGAGCCCGTATACTGGTCCTCTCGCTTACTTCTCTGCCACCTATTAGAGTTCACAGATCTGCATGATAGCTGGATTGGCTCATTTTAACTTCTCTGTTGGGTGCATGTCAAGGCAGGGGATGTACAAAGTTAACTCAAGTTCAGAGCCTCTCCAAACTCATTTAAAACTCCAAATGTCACCAGCTCTCAATTCACACTGGCACTTTGTAAAGGCTCTGAGAATTGTTTCCAGGGACAGTACCAAGGCATAGATATATGTCTCATTGCTATATCTTTAATAGACCTTAAGTTGCTTGATATTTACACCAAAAGGAAAACAGGCACAAGCCTAGTGATCCAAAAGAAGTTAAGGGAAATCTAGGGAATGCCACGTAGTGCATATGAAGGAAAAAGCAGACTTAAGGAACTAGACAGGCCTAGTTGGCCTGTTCCCTCGCCTCTTATCATTATCAAATACTTAAAATGGTTAATTAAAATTTAATTTATCAATTATGAAAGTTAATTTTAAATTTAGTTTTACTTATAAATTTAAATTCACATATTTAAAGTAACATTAATTGAGATAAACTCCTTTTTTCAGGCTTATGTGCATTGCTTAAGGAACTATGAGCGGCAAAAGCAATAATGTATTTTCCTGAATAAAAGAAATAAGGAAAACACACAGAGAAAATATAGAACCATGCAACCTCACCATGCATTTTTAACTACTGTTAATATTTTAGTGCATATATATAATTTTAAAATTTTCAAATAAAATTGGGATCATAAAGGATATATTGTCCTGTAATCAACTGATTGCACTTTAACAATATATTATGACTGTATCCCTGTGGTGTTGCCTATTTAAAAAACATCATGTTGTTAATATTCTATGATGTAAATACACTTAAGTTCATTTGGCTAGTAATACCGGTGCACATTTAGAATTTTCTCTGTTGCTCATCTTATAATTATTTTCTTCAGATTAATTTTTGGAATTTGCATTAACTCCATGAACTTGAACATTCTTATGGCTTTAAAAATACATTTACAAATTGTCCTTTGGAAATACTGCAGTGAAATGTACTTTGAACAATGACAGAATATGAGACAGCCTGTTTCCAGTCTTTTTCTAGCAAACCATTATGATTGGGGTGGAGGTGAGGCGAAAGTAGGCTTATACTGAGAAGCAAATCATGCTATTTTATTTTTTATATTCATTTGCATTTTGTATCAAAGGAACTCAATTTTTTTCCTTTATTGCAGTTATGTTTATTTCATTGTTTCTATTTTAGTTTAGTTTGTGGTATTTCAGGCTATTCAGATATATTTAAATTTCACTTATTCAATCATTAATATTTTTCTCTTTTCCTTGAGAATATACGTGGAAAGACTTTCCCCTGGTTTGTAGATAATAAAACATATCAATCTATATTTTATTATTAATTTTTTGAACATTTAACTTTGTAATCAAAATGGAGTAATGTTTATATTTGTGAAAAGATTTTTTCTATCAAATATTAACCAATTTCTTTTGCTGTATCGTCACCGTAGTCCATTTTCTGATGCCTGAAAGACACTCTTATCAAAGTCAAACCTGTATATATTTCAAGGCTTTTTGTGCATTTTTTACTCTTCCTTTGATCTGCCTGCCATGTTTTGCATCAGTCCATAACATTCAATTATTCTAAGTGTATAACAGCTTTTTCCTGTCTGTGACGGAAAACCCCCGTTAGTACTTTTAACTCTTTGCTCTGTGATATTCTTTCCATGTGTTCTTCTAAAGTGAAATTAGTTTCCTAAGTCTGAAAATCTCCACTGGTGTTTTGATTTCCTATGCTGTTATAGACTAATATGAAGAGAATTGATATTGCATGGTATTGGCCCCACTTTCCCAGAATTTATTTAAATTTTTCTTGCTATCTCTTACTAAAAGTCCTAGGATTTATCATATAAACCTTTGGATATTATTATTAATTCCATCCTCAGATATTTTATAGTTGTGTTACTCTTGTGAATGGAAATTTTATTACATTTAATAATTTATTTTGTTGGTTTATAGAGAGAAAATTGATTTTGTATATTTAATTTGTAACCTGTCTGCTTACACAATTGTTCTTTATGTCTAATAGATTTTCTTTTTCAGTTGATTCCTTTGGTTTGTTTTAGTATATTATTTGTCTTCAAATAATGATCACGATTCCTTCCTTTCTAATGTATATGACTCATTTTTTTCTAATTTTATTGGATTGTCTGGAACTTGTAAAATAATGGTAAATAACAGTGAAAAACCACAGTGAGCAGGCCATGATTTTGGCCATAGTTTTAACAAGAACTGTGTTATAGTTAAGTATGATTTTGACTATTGGTTTTATATAAGCATTTATTATTATTGAGAATAATAAATACTTTTATATGCAATGAGTCAAGCACTTGTCTAAATTTTTATTTATGTTAACTCACTGAATTATCTCAGCAGCTCCGTGAGCTGGGTATTATGATTATGATTTTTTGACAGTTTTTTCTTGAAACATCATTGATTATATGTTCGTGGGGTACAGAATTGAACTTCAATACATCTGTGGTGATCAAATCAGGATAATTAGTATACTCATGTTTAAAAAACGTAATCAATCTTTGTAGCCCTTATCTAATTTCTCACTAACCCTGTCCCCCTCCCCCTCCCACTTTCCCACCTCTAACAAACACAATTTTGTTCTTTTTTAAAAAGTTCAATGTATTATTTTGATTGTTTCTTCCCTTTTTTCTTTCTTCCTTCCTTCCTTTCTTTCTTCCTTTCTTTCTCTTTCTTTCTTTCTTTCCTTCCTTCCTTCCTTCCTTCCTTCCTTCCTTCCTTCCTTCCTTCCTTCCTTCCTTCCTTCCTTCCTTCCTCTCTCTCTCTCTCTCTCTTCCTCTCTTCCTCTCTTTATTTTAGCTCTTACTTATGAGTAAGGACCTGTGGTATTTTTCTTTCTGTGCCTGGCTTATTTCGCTTAACATAATTTTCTCTAAGTTTATCTATGTCACTGTGAATGTCAGAAAGTCATTCTTTTTCATGGCAGAGTACTATTCCATTGAGTACATGTTACCACATTTTCCTTGTATAGTTCTCTGTTGATGGGCATTTAGGTTGATTCCTACTCTTGGCTACTGTAAATAGAGCTGTAATAAACATGGGAGTGCAGGTGTCCCTTAGACATGATGATTTCCATTCCTTTGGGTATATACCCAGCAGTGGGATTGCTGGATCGTATGGCAGTTCTATCTGTAGTTGTTTGAGGAACCTCCATACAGTTTTCCATAATGGCTGTGCTAATTTATGGTCCCACCAACAGTGCAGGAGGGTTTCCCTTCCTCCACATCCTTGTCAGCATTTGTTATTCTCTGTCTTTTTGATAATAGCCAGTCCAACTGGAGTGAGGTGATATCTCACTGTGGTTTTGATTTGCATTTCTCTGATGCTGAGAGATGCTGAGCATTTTTCATGCGTCTATTGGTCATTTGTATATGTTCCTTTGAGAAATGTCAAGCCAGCTCTTTTGCCGGTTTTTTAATTGGGTTTATTTTTTCTTACTGAATTTTTTGAGGTATTTGTTTATTCTGGATATCAATCCCTCGTCAGATGCATAACTGCAAATATTTTCTCCCATTCTGTAGTTTATCTTTTTGCTCTGTTAATTGTTTCCCTTGCTGTGCAGACATGATTTAGTTTGATATAATCCCATTTGGGTTTTTGTGTGTGTGTGTGTGTATGTGCTTTTGGGGTCTTATTCATAAAGTCTTTGCCCAGTCCTGTATCCCGAAGTCTTGCCCCTACGTTTTCTTTTAAGAGTTTTATAGTTTCAGGTCTTATATTTAAGTCTTTAATCCATTTTAAGTTGATTTTGGTATATGGTGAGAGGTAGAGGTCCAGTTTCATACTTCTACATATGGATGTCCAATTTTCCCAGCACTGTTTATTGAAGAGACAGTCTTTTCCCCAGTGTAAGTTTTTGTTGCCTTTGTCAAAGATCAGTCGGCTGTAAATTATTTCCATTATATAGATGAGAACACTGAGGCACTGAAAGGTGAAGTGACCTCCCCAAGACCATACAGTTAACAAGAAGCAGCACTGGGATTAAAACCCCAGCAATCTGGGCCCTGGGGCCTGTGTTTACACTCACTAAGCAATGCTGCCCTCTCAGGTGTAGAAATCATCCTGGTGGGCTCATTTACTATGACTTGTATCAGAAATGAATGAAACCACCCAGAAGATTCTATTTTTTTCTTCTTTGCCTTTTGATCTCTAGGTGTGTTAACATCTATATCAGTAGGTTTCCTAATGAACACTATCCCCATGCTATTCTTAGGAATATACTTACTCTGCAAATCATATTGTATAATTATTTTTATATATTTCTACTTCTGAACATGAACAACTTTTTCTTTAACTGAGATATAGATAAATCTAACTATCTATATATGAAGGAGATTGGCTTGCTGCTTTGTTTATATGCTGTAATAGTCAGTTTTTGGTTTTAGGATGATGCTAATATTTTAAAATAAATTATAAAGCTTTTCTTATTTGTGTGTGTTTTGCATTCAGTACTTCCCTTTTGCTTGGTGTGTCATTCTGAGGCCATTACACATAACATTTTTGAGGCACAATATTTTTTCCTCAAAATTCTGTATGTCTTGCTTCTCTGTCCTTGGTATTTACTAGTAATTTTAAGAGCAAATTTAAGACTATTCAATTTTGATTATTCATAGGAATTTGGTACTTTTTTGTTTCTTTTCATTAATTTTATCTCATATACTGGGTGAGCATACTTGATCTGTGGACTCAGATATTTTTGGTAAAACAGTAAATCCTCCTTCTTCCTACTCATCTTCCTGTCCCTTCTTTTCCTTTTTGGCTTCTGTTGTGAGGACAATATTATCTGAGTCTGAAATTCCAAATGAGAGTATATCACTTTTTCCTAATTTATTCTAAAATTTATAGTTATATATTTAGCTCATCATCTTAATCTATTTTTTTCCCTTGAGACACTGGAATATTTTTTGAAGTTGTCTTGTATGTAATGGATTTTATTTTCTGCATTCAACAGTCTGTGAACTTTCAGCATTTTGGCTTTTAATTTAGAAATTGCATTTTTCATCTCAAGAGTGCAGTCACTTCTAATCTATTATTATTCTTTTTTTGTGCTTTTTGCTGTAATTTCACGAATGCAATATACTCTTTTTTTTTCT
Source organism: Cynocephalus volans (assembly GCF_027409185.1). Classification (NCBI taxonomy): domain Eukaryota; kingdom Metazoa; phylum Chordata; class Mammalia; order Dermoptera; family Cynocephalidae; genus Cynocephalus; species Cynocephalus volans. The sequence goes on from NC_084462.1 coordinate 53,439,130, forward strand.
GAAAATGTAACAAGAAATTTCCCATATTTTTTTCCCATTTCTGGCAGTAAATATATTTTATAAAAGAAATTTGTTTGGTATCTTCATAGTGCCTCCTTTTTAACTGAAATATTTCTTTATGGGTTTAATATCTTCCCTCTTTGTATGTTTACAGAGGGTGTTCAGTGATTTATAAAAAGAAATAAACTTTGCCAGAGTTTGTTGTTGGTCTTTGGGGCTGATATTAATGCCTGTCTGCTTATAACTTGGGTTTTGTGACAAAAACAGGCAAATTTCAAGTACAGATTGGAGACCACCACACAAAGCCAGGACCTCCAGAAATGATGATTGCAATCAATAAATTAGTAAAACTTCAGTTCATGAAGGAACAGAGTGGAGATACTTGACTGTCTTGGCCATGTCTTTGGGTAGAGCAGAAAAAAATGGAAAAGTCTTCATTCGTAATTCCTAAACATGACCCTCCTTCAAGCAAGTTTGGAATCACAATTCAAATGCATAGTAGAGTTCAAAAGGCCTCAGGCTGAAATTTTCATCTATAGTGGTTCCTGGTTAGTATTTTCCCCAAGTAACTAGGGAAGGAAACCATAAGTTCTACTGGAGGAAAGAGCATGAAAATTAGTCTACAAAGACTTTCTTCAGTGCTCAAAAAATATGAACCTGGAATTTTAAAAGAATTATAAAATTATTGAGCAAAACTTACACTGTTGACACTCATCAGAAAAATTAAACTAATAAATGATGCCCAGAAATACCAGATATTCAGGAAAAATCAGAAAGAGTAATATTAAATAACTATGTTTACAAGTGTTTCAAAAACAGTTTTTGAGATGGATAAGTTAATGAACAGATTCAATACAACTGGAGAGAGAATTATTAAAGTGGAACATTGATGTGAAAATATTCAGAATTTATTACAGTGAAAGTAATACAAAGAAAATATGAAAGCGAGATGAACTGCATGTATGGCCACAGCCGGCCCCTCCCCACTCCTTGGACCCAGAGGGGAGCACCAGCCCATGGGGTCTGACCAGCCAAGGTGAGCCCAGCTGAACTGTGTGGTGCTAGGGGCTCATTCTATGACCATAGATACTGGAATAGGACCCAAGGTGGTTTAACATAACCACCACCACACCTACTGTCAAGCAAAGACAATTTGCCACCACAGTAGCAATCAGGGCCACTCCACAGCCAAGCCAACCTCAGTGTAATAGAAGAAGCAAACCATCTACCAAATGACCAAACATCAATGAAAAAATACTAGAAGTACAAACAAAGAAGAAGAACTGACACCACCAAAAGAATAGAGCAATGCTCCAAAGTCAGACTCCCTGGAACAGGGAATCCTTGAAATGTCTGAAAAAGAATTCTGTGCAATGATCTTAAGAAAACTTGAAGAAATAAAAGGAGACTCAATTAGAGAACACAATGAAAGAAGAAAAAAATATCCAGAATATGAAGGAAGAAATCTACAAAGAGATTAATACCTTAAAAAAAAGTGTAGCAGAACTTCTAGAAATGAAAGATTCACTCAATGAAATAAAAAACACAACTGAGAGCTTGAGCAGCAGGGTAAAGCAAGCAGAAGGAAGAATTTCAGAGCTCGAAGATGGTCTTTTTGAAATAACTCGGGCAGACAAAAAAAGGAAAAAAAAAAGAATTAATAATAATGAGGAAATTCTAAGAGAGCCAGCAGACAACCTCAAGTGCTCTAACATATCAATTGTGGGTATTCCTGAAGGGGAGGAGAAAGGAAAAGGTATTGAAAACCTATTCAAGGAAATGGTAACAAAAAACTTCCCAGGTGTAAGGTGAGATACAGAACTTCAGATCCAGGAAGCTCAAAGGTCCCCAAACAGATTCAAACCAAAAAGATCCTCCCCAAGACACATTATAGTTAAATTTGCAAAGCTTGAAGCAGCAGAAGAAAAGCATCAGGTCACCTATAGGGGAACCCCCATCAAACGCACAGACGTCTCAAGTGAAACGCTACAGGCCAGATCAAAGTGGAATGATATAATAAAAATACTAAAAGAAAAAAAACTACCAACCTAGAATTTTTTACCCAGCAAGGCTCTCCTTCAGAAATGAGGGGGAAATAGTGTATTTCCCAGAAAAAAAATTGTTGTGGGAGTTCACCACCACACGACTAGCCCTGCAAGAAATTTTCAAGGGAGTCATTCATCTGGAATCTGAATAATGGTGACCACTATCACAAATACACAAGAAAGAGCAAAACCCACAGTTAAAACAAAAATGCCAGCAAGAAAGAGAAAGAAGCCAAATCATCCCACCTTAAATTACCAACTAACACTGAAGAAGAGAAATAAAAGGGGAAATAGTGATCAAAAGATATTTAAACCATCTAAGCAAGAAGCAATTAAATGACAGGAATTAAACAACACTTGTCAATAACTACCCTAAATGTGAGTGGACTAAACCCATTCAAAAGACACAGACTGACTGATTGGATTAAAAATCTAGGCCCAAGTACATTCTGTCTTCAAGAGACCCACCTCACCTGTAGAGACACATAGACTAAAAGTGGAGGGATGGAAAAAATAAGCCATGCAAATGGAAACCAAAAGCGAGCAGGAGTAGCTATGCTTATATTGGACAAAATAGAGTATAAATCAAAAAACATAAAAGGAGACAAAGAAAGCCACTATAAAATGATAAAGGGATCTATTCAGCTAGAAGACATAACAGTCATAAACTTGTATGCACCCAATACTGGAGCACCCAGTTATATAAAGCAAACATTCTTAGACCTAAAGAAAGAAATAGGACCTAATACATTAATAGTGGGTGATATGAACACCCCTCTTTCTGTATGGGACAGATCTTCCAGGCAACAAGTCAACAAAGAGACACAAGATTTAGTCTATACCTTAGACCAACTGGACTTGGCAGGTATATATAGAACATTTTACCCAACAACTAAAGAATACACTTTCTTCCCATCAGCTCATGGAACATTCTCCAGGATAGTCCACATATTAGGTCACAAATCGAGTCCCAGAAAAATTTTTAAAATTGAAATCATTACAACTAGCTTTTCAGACCACAATGGACTAAAATTGGAAATAAACCATAAGCAAAACTCTGGAAGCTACACAAATACATGGGAATCAAATAATAGGATCCTGAATGACCTATGGGCCCAAGAAGAAATTAAATAGGAAATCAAAAAATTTCTAGAAACTAATTAAAATAAAGATACATCATACCCAGACCTGTGGGATATTGCAAAAGCAGTACTCAGATGCAAATTTATTGCAATAAATGCTTATATCAAAAATAGTGGAAAGACTTCAAATAAACAACCTAACACTATGCCTCCAAGAACTTGAAAAACAACAACAATCCAAACCTAAAGGTAGTATACCAAATGAAATAATTAAGATCAGAGGAGAACTAAATGAAATAGGGAACCAAAAAACAATAGAAAAGATCAACAAAACAAATAGTTGGTTTTTCAAGAAGATAAATAAAATACACAAGAAGAGAGGAGACCCAAATAACAAAAATCAGAAGTGAAAAGGGAGACATTACAACTGATACCACAGAAATACAAAGAATCATTAGAGACTATTATAAACAACTGTATGACAACAAATATGAAAATCTGGAAGATATGGACAAGTTTCTGGGCACATACAGATTACCAAGACTGAACCAAGAAGAGGTAGGAAATGTGAACAGACCAATACTAAGCAAGAAGATTGAATCAGTAATTAGCAATCTTCCAATAAAGAAAAGTCCAAGTCTGGATGGCTTTTCAGCTGAATTCTATCAAACTTTTAAAGAAGGGTTAATGCCAATTCTCCTCAAACTATTCCAAACAATTGAAACAGAAGCTACTCTCCCAAACTCATTCTATGAGGCCAAAATAACTCTGATACTAAAACCAGATAAAGACACAACAAAAAAAGAAAATTATAGGCCAATATACTTGATGAACCTAGATGCTAAAATCCTGAACAAAATATTAGCAATCAGAATACAGCAACATATTAAAAAATTTATACACTATGATCAAATGGGATTCATCTCAGTTATGCAAAGATGGTTCAATGTATGAAAGTCAATAAATGTGATACATCACATCAACAAACTTAAGGACAAAGACCATATGATTATCTCAATAGATGCTTGAAAGTCATTTGACAAAATTCAACATCCCTTCATGATAAAGACTCTCAACAAATCAGCACTATGCAAGCCATTTATGACAAGCCCACTGCCAGTATCATTCTGAATGGGAAAAAATTGAAGGCCTTTCCCTTAAGAACAGTAACAAGACAAGGATGCCCACTCTCACAACTTCCATTTAACATAGTGCTAGAGATACTAGCCAGAGCAATCAGACAAGAGAAAGAAATAAAAGGAATCCAGATGGGAAAAGATGAAGTCAAACTTTCTCTCTTTGCAGATGACATGATACTATACATAGAAAAACCTTAAGACTATCATAAAACTCCTAGAATTGGTTAATAACTTCAGTGACATTGCAGGATACAAAATAAATGCCTCCAAATCAGTAGCATTTATATACTCAAATAATGAATTAATAGAAACAGACATAAAGAAAGTAAGCCCATTTACAATTGTCATGAAAAAAAATAAGATACCTAGGGATCAATTTAACCAAGGAGGTGAAAGACCTCTTCAATAAGAATTACAAACCACTTCTGAAAGATATTAAAAAAGATACAACAAGATGGAAAGATAGTCCATGGTCTTGGATTGGAACAATTAACATTGTGAAAATGTCTATACTACCCAAAGTGATCTACAGATTTAATGAAATACTCATCAAAATACCAATGACATTCTTCAGAGAAATGGAAAAAATAATCTTACCTTTCATATGTAAAAACAAAAGACCCCAAATAGCCAAAGCAACCTGAGCAAATAAATAAATAAATAAATAAATAAATAAAGCCAGAGGCATAACACTACCTGGCTTCAAATTATACTACAAAGCTATTGTAACCAAACAACATCATACTGTTATAAAAATAGACATTCACACCAGTGGAGTGAAACTGAGAACCCAGAAATCACCCCTCAGGCTTATAGCCATCTGATATTGGACAAAGGGAACAAAAAATCTACATTGGGGAAAAGACTGCCTCTTTGACAAGTGGTGCTTTGGAAACTGGATATCCATATGCTGAAGGATGAAACTAGGCATGCATCTCTTACCACACACTTAAATCAACTCAAAATGGATTAAAGATTTAAGTATAAGTCCTGAAACTATAAAATTACCAAGGGAAAGTATAGGTTAAACAGTTCCACAATTAGGGCTTGGTACAGGCTTTATGAACATGAGCCCAAAAGCACAAGCAGCAAAGCAAAAATAAACAAATGGGACTATATCAAACTAAAAACCTTCTACACAGCAAAGGAAATAATCAATAGAGTGAAACAACAACCTACAGAGTGGAAGAAAATTTTTGCTAACTATATATCTGACAAGGGATTAATATCCAGAATATACATAGATCTCAAGCAATTATACAGTAAAAAACCAAATAACCCAAATAATAAATGGGCAAAGGAGCTGGATAGACATTTTTCAAAGGAAGACATGCAAATGGCCAACAGATACCTGAGAAAATGCTCAACATCACTAGTCATTAGGGATATGCAAATTAAAACTACATTGAGATACCACCTCACCCCTGTTTGACTAGCTATAATCAAAAAGACAGTGAATAACAAATGCTGGTGAGGGTTTGGAGAGAAGAGAATACTCCTACACTGTTGGTAGGTCTGTAAATTAGTACAACTGCTATGAAGAACAGTACGGAGGTTTCTCAAACAACTACAGATAGCTCTTCCATAAGATCCAGCAATCCCCTCTTCTGGGTATATACCCAGAGGAATGGATATCATCATGGCGAAGGGATACCTGCACTCCCATGTTCACTGCAGCTCTGTTTACAACAGCCAAGACATGGAACCAACCTAAATGTCCATTGATGGATGACTGGATAAGGAAACTGTGGTATATACACAGCATGAAATACTACTCTGCCATAAAAAAGAATGAAATACTCCCATTTGCAACAACATGGATGAACCTGGAGAAACTTATGTTGAGCGGAATAAGCAAAGCACAGAAAGAAAAATACCACATAGGCAGGTTCACTCATATGTGGGAGCTAAGAGAGAAAGAAGGAAGGAACGAAAGACCACTGTAGGGCCTTGGTCTTACAGAGGGAGGGAACATTCCTAGGGCTACAAAGTTGAGTGGGGAGGAAAGAGGGAGGAGAAGGGAGGTTGATTGATAATTGGGTGGGGGACACGGGGTACAGACGTAATTTCTGGTAATGGGTATGCTGTCAGTAGGAATCTGGCCCTCACATCATGGGCACGAGGGGTGACTATTAGCTTTGTATCTCATGAATATTCATAATAAAAAAATAAATAAAAGAAAAAAAGAAAATATAAAAGCAAGGTAAGAGATATGAGGACACAGTGAAAATAGATAAAATAAGTTTAATAGTAGCTCATTTTTTATTTCTTGAAAGAGATTATGGAAAGGCAACATTAAAAATTATAATAGATGACATTTTTCTAGAATTGTTTAAAGACACCACATCAATTACAGTATCCATAATTCCAAGTAAAACAAATGAAAATCGGTGTAAATATACTTCTGAATATCAAAGATGAAGAGAAGATCTTAGAAATTGCTAAAGAGAATTCTACCATTTATTCATTGACATGCTATAGGTTTTTGAACATTTTTTCAGGCAGCAGAAATTACTTACAGTTTTTGGTATGTGGATGCTTTCTTGATAACATTATAAAGCCCCCTGTTCTCTATTCTTATTTTATTGGCAAATTGTAGCAATGAAGTCTGCAAGTGTGTGTGAAGAGAGTGGGGTTGGGGGTAGTGACCTCTGCTTTCATTGCCAAATCTTTACCATAAATTGCATCATTACATGCTTTATATCTTGCTTTTTTCCTCCATCATTAAATCATGAGCGTTTTCCATATTGCTAAATGGTTGTTATAATTATCATTTTAATGGCTTCATTATATCCCATCAAATTTATTTCATTATAATTTCCTTAGTCATTCCTCCCTTATTGGACATTTCAGGGCTTTATTGTCCTCAAATTTTGGTTATTACACACACCGCTGATATAATATATGTCTGTATGTATATAGCTTCATTTTATTTTAAATCTGGTCATTAGGAATAGTTTCCTGAAGTAACATTACTATATGAAATGCTATTGAGCCACTTCCCAAAAGTTATGACTTAATTTACATCTACACCAGGCATTTTTGATATGAGCCAGCAATTAGAATATGGGTGAGCACTAAGTATTATAAATTTGAATATGTCTACCAATTTTCTGGATGCAAAAGGTATTTTTATTTAAATAATAAAATGGAACATATTTGCACATTTGTTTATTAATTGCTTTTCCTTGTTTGCTCACCAATTATCAGTACTTATGCTGTTTAAACATATGCAAAAGCACGTACTTTTTTGGACTCTGTGTTTGTCTTACAAATAGGTAACATAAATATTCTTCTTCAGGGGTTTATTATCAGAAAAGCTTTACAGCAAACATGTAAAGAGTTGTTTGTGCTGGTGAATTTTGCTTACTAGTATGTTTCATAGACATAGTATGTTTCAAATATAGTAGCACTGGCATAAGAAAACTGGTGTGGGAGATGCTGTTGGCTCACCTGACACTCATTTCTAACCCTCTCTTGTCTTGTCTTTTTAAAAGATGTTGAATAAGCTAAAATGTTCAGCTACCGGACAATTGTAAAGCTGGAGCTCTATTACACAGTTCTGGCCAATAAAATGTAAGCAAAGGTATACTGGTGCCTCCTTCCCGTGTTTTCTATTTCTACCCCCTTGAATGATTATGTGCTCTCTAGAGCTACAGCAGCCACTTTGCAATCACAATGAGAAAACCACGATGAGAACGGCAGATAGCATGCCTTTATTTTGTTAAGTTGCTGAAATAATGCCACGAACCTTCTACCCCTCCCTCAAATTTATTATGTGTGTAAAATAAAACCCTATTTGTTTAAGTCATTATAGTCAGGCTTTTGTTAATGTCTGAGGAAAAAAATGCCTAATTAACACATCTGAGCTGAGTGAGAGGGGAGTTGGATATTTAATTTATTAACATACATTTTTAAACTAACTCAAAGCTTTATTTATAAACTTGCTACTGTGAGCCCATGATTACTGACAAAAGTAGAGGTCAGAACTTCTAAATTTTATTTACCTGTTTCCCACATCATATTCAGAGATACAAATAAGTCTTCTAGTGCAAAAGTAAATTATTTTTTTAAAATGCTCATAACATTTGACAATGGGCAAACAGAATTTAAAAGCTCTCATGTACTCACTACCCAGATAAGTCAAATTCCACTCGACAAATATGATATACATCCAAGAGACAGTCCATCCATGCCTCTCCATATCCGCCTATTTATATTTATCCACTTACCATATATTGAGGATGTGCCGTATGACAGCTGTGTGTTCCATACCAGGGATATAAAGTTAAGTAAGAAACAGATACTGCTCAGTCCTTGCCTTCGAGGATTGCACTTCCAGACCAGAGGTGAGGTGTGAGAAGACGTCATTCATAAAAAGAATTTTTTTTGATACTGTATGAGAGTAAACAGACTAGAGTAGTAAAGAGAGATTAATAGTGGAGAGCAAATGGAATAAGGTTCTTGCCCAAGTCCCTACCACCAGTGAAGTGGTACGAGTTCCTGTAATTGAGGTCTCTTGGACCAGTCTTCTCATGATAAAAACCATTGCCTGAAATAAGTGGGCTGATATCTGGGATATGAAAATATTTTTACATTATAAAATCTCCATCATTTTAGCCGTTGTTGGACGGAAGTTGACAGGTAGGAAGGAATTGTCCCTAACCTATCAATATGGCATGTGCCATGAGATTTATTTCCGCCAAGGATTCATCCTTCTTTGGACCTCTACAGAGCACATGTTGCATGCTCTGTGAGATGCTGGGGATATGAATGTGTGTAAGGGGTGCTGCCTGCCCCTGAGCAGCCAGAGTCTTGCTTACAGTCACCTTGTAGACTCCCCTGGCCACCTGTGACGTGGCTGACTGAGCAGGAAGGTGTGACCTTCACTTCCTTTCCCCAACCAAGCCAGCCAATCTAGGATGAAGAAAAGCAGCCTGGAGAAAGTTTGGGGAAAGAATCACACCTTAGAGTTGTAGCATATGGAAAGAGATTCTGAGACGTTTCTCTCTCTTTAAAAAGTGATCTTTGCTATTGACTTAGGAAAAAAAACTATTTGTGAAACATCTGTCTTTCCCCTCTGAGTACTGTTGTTATGCAGGAACAGACTCCCTTTAACTCTGAAGTAATGTCTCCTTTCTTTAGGAAAACAGGTGTCAAAACATGCAGCAAATCAAATTTTCAAGCAGCCACAATAAACTTGAGGACTTTCCACTTCCTTTTATGCTTTTACCTAGAAAATTTTTTTGTGAGGCTTATGATTTCCCAGTTTGGAGTTTTGATCTTTCTTCAGATGCTTATGACCGATCTTTTTGAATTCTTGCTGCCCCATCTCTATCCTCTACAATATATGTCACCATTATTTGGGTGTGAAAATCTATTTTTTAAAAGAATAATAATCAACTATTGATTATTTTTTATTTAGGTGAAATGTACTTTATAAACATGAAGACCTCAAGACCACACTAAATTCTATCATTGTGTATAGCTAGAGACAATTGTCGGGTTACAGCAGTAGGCCAGTTGTCAGCTTGAGGCAATAGCTATGCTAATTGTATGGCTAGGCATTTCATAACTAAAGCCAAAACATTTCATTATTTTAGTTATACTAAGTTTCCATTTGTATTGTCAGGGCTAGGGCTCGGAACCTTCGAACCCATTGTACATACAGGGTCACCAGACTCCTCTCATGCCGGGCTGGGTCACCAGGTCCCTCATGTCAGGCGGGGTCACCAGACCCCTCACATGCAGGTCCACTCTAGGTAATTGGGAAAGATCCTGGGAGCTGTTGGCAGACGACACGAGCTCAGTCCTCAGCAGCAGTAGCAGCAGCAACAGCAGTAGCAGCCTCCCTGTGGCCCCCCACAGGGGGGGCATCCCAGGGACAGGGTTGCTGTGGATCAGAGCCACTCATCCTTTATACTCAAGTCATAACCCAGGACACCTGGGTGCACATGCACAATTACATTAGACAATAACCAAGGAACACCTGGGCGCACGTGCACAATTAGAGTAGACAATAACCAAGGAACACCTGGGTGCATGTGCATATTTACATCAAATGCTCGGCAAGACTGACTATCTGAGGGGCCCTGACCATTTTCCTTCACTTCACTTCCCCTACAGTCATATTAAAACTTCTCGCTGGTAAGAGAGAAAGAAAAATTGAGCTAATATTGAAACATTCCTTATCACCAGATGCTTAGGTGTCTGAAGGAGAGAATTATGATCCCATTTTACAGATGAGAATATCAAGGCAAATAGTTTTCTAAGCCCAAAACCACACAGTCAAAAACTAGTGAAACTAGGATTCAAACCCAAATGTGATCTAATGTCAAAAACCACACACTTTCTACCTCACCACACAATAGAGTCCTTCATAGTCTGTGAGTATTTGCAGCTATTTGTGTTGAATAGTCAAGCCAGAAGGCACTGACCAGCTGCTAGGCCTTAGATAAGATAATTGGTTTTATGTGTCTCAGTCTCTTTATCTGTGGACTGAAGATAATGGCAATCTCTCCCTCACAGGGCTTTGGTAAGGTTCCACTGAGTTAATGCATATAACAGAGGTCAGAATACTACCCGGTATGTCATAGTGATCAGTCATGTTTTGCTCATTGTTATTATTGTCTGTTATTTCATGGATCATACTGTAGAATACATGTCATGACTTTGCTTCCATGCATTATCTCAGTACAGTGGAAGAGCTGAATAAAGGTTCTGAATAAATGATGTTTTATAAATTTTAAATTTCAGTTTTTGATATTTATATGTAAAAGATTTCCCCCACTTTTTTCCATTGGTTTATAAATTTAGAGGAAATAAAGAATATCTCTTGTAAGATTGTTTATAAACTTCTGTTTCAGCAGTGCAAACCTTTTAAAAAATATAAAGGGAAGCATTGCTGCTTTGACCACAGTGGGGGGTGGGGACTGACTTCTGGATCTCCATTCACCCTCCTGCTAGGTTGTTATTGATGTGGGGATACTTCTGGGGAGCCCTGAACATGGATGTAATACAGACTGAGGACCACCAATCTACAAAGCACACAACAAAACACATTGCACAATGACTGACAAATACTATTCATTTTCAATTTCCGTAGTAGGCGTGTGTCTAGGAGGCCTTCCTTCTGAGCTCAAATCATCACTTCTCAGTTCCCATTACATAGTCACCACTGACTGCTTTGCTTAACTGGCAGGGTCTGCAGTTTGGTACCAGTGAGCTGGAGGAGATGGGAGCCATGTTCTGTTTGGGCCTCCTCATCTTGGAACTCAAGTCTGTGAGCTGCAGCCACCAGTTCCTGACTCGAGCTGCAAGTCTGCTGAAGGCTGAGGAAGAGGCTCTGGACCACCACCTTCGGCGGTAAGATACTCACAGGGGTAAGGGAAATTTGGATTTTTGTGTTCCCATTGTAGGGTGTCTTGGTAATGAAAGTCAAGGAGACATAGGAGACTTTGACAGAGAGAAAATGCAGAAGAGCTGCCAAAGGTAGGTTCGTGTGGTTATGCTGTACCAGCAAGCCAGACAAGGGACATCCTTCCTACTGAAAGCAAGGAGGGTGCTGCCTGCTTGTGCACATGCGTGTAAACGTAAGGATATGTTCATTTATGAAAATGTAATATCAATAATACGTTTTTCTTATGAAACAGCAAAAGATGCAGCTTGGTGACACACTCACATCTGCATACACTTATATTTGTTGGCTATGTGTTCATATGTATACAGATAACATTTTTGAGTCATTTTTCAGCAAAAACAAAACAAAACCAAAAAACGAACAAGAAAGTGACAGTTTCCCTTCCAGTATCTCAGCACTTGGAGCAACAAACATTTTAATCTTCCTATTCTCAAGTAACATCATTTCTTCTCAGATGATGAGGGGAAGCCCCTGATGATGAGTAATGCTTTGGCCAGGGAACCTGACAGACAGCCACGGCGGGGAAAGGCCAGATCACTGAGAACTCTGAAAATTGTTAGTGAGTCAAGTGAGGGAGAACCATTATCCAAATAAGCCCTTTTGATACCCTTTCCTGTAGACAAATATTTCAGACTTGACCAAAACAAATTCAGGGGGCAAGGAGGGAAGAAATAACGGCCACGTGAGAGGAGAGAGGATCAGGAGGAATCAAGGCAGTCAGGGAAGGCTAAGTCATTGCTGGCACTTTGAGCAACAGAATGGATGGGGAAATTGAGCTGTTGGGGGAAGTGTCTGCTGGTAAATGAGGAGGCATCTCATTGTGCACTTCACGTCCAAAGGCAGAGAGAAAGCCATTAATACTGGGGCCATGTTGTTTCTAGCTCACTTTCATTAATTTTTCTCCTGCCACTATTAGGCTGCTGTTCCAGTGCGACTTCCCACCAAATAGCCAGTCAAGCCTGGAAAGATCTAGCAGCATACATTAATACTGCTTTGGAGGGCACTGATTTCTCTGAGACTTAATTACCTAAATGCAGTAATGAACTTGCTATCACACTGGGCTATAGACTATGGAGATGTAAGTAAATCCAGCCTTCCTTCCTCCGTCGAGACACTGCTGCTGATTTCTTTTGTTTCGACATCACAACCACTTCTGTCTGCCCCTGCTCCCTTCAACACCCCTCAGCGCCCGAAGGCTTGGCGTGTTTGGCACCACTGTGGTGTTTTCAGACTCTCCCTCTGACAGCAAGCGCTTCCACCTGCCAGGATGTATATTTCAACTTGTCTTTTCATCTTTTCCTTTGCTAAGCTATCTTGGGTGCAGGCATGCCTAAATTTTCTTTCTTTCTTTTCTTTTTTTCCCCTCTCCTCTGTTGCTCATTGAGGGAAGATTGAGCAGAACTGGCATTGCTTGCTTTCCCTGAATTGATTATGCCGTCTGTTTGATCCAATGCAGTGAGGATTAGTTGCCTGTAAACTGGAACAAGAAGAAATCTATCAAAGAAATGCCTTTTCTAATTCACATCTAAAAAATTTGGTGTTAGGCTTCAAGTACAATGGCTGCTAGGTGGGCTATCATAAGAAGATAGTATTACCTGTCCCCCCACCCCTGACCCCATGCCATCCCACATGACTGACAATTGCTTTTTCAATTGCAATCAGCCTGAGGATACTGAAGCTAGAGGTCCTCCCATGACCTCTGACCCTCTTCAGGCTCATATAGGATGTGATTAATATGTGCATTTTGAATAGATTTGCATTAAATTTGGGAGGCATGGAGTTTGATGGACATTGGTATCATAATATATTTTCCTGTTTATTATGAAGCATTTTGTAGTTCCTACCTAAAGGACCTGAAGACTACATGGTTGAGAGGAAAATCACCCTGAAAATTTCTCGATCCCCAAATATTTTAGCCAACAAAGTGTATACTCACTAAAGAATGACAGAAGGGAAATTAATAAAATAAAATCTATTGTTTTGAAACCAGCAACAGGCTGTTTGAGTACCATCTGATTAGTTTCTGATGAATAGAGTTAAATCCTGAGGTATAATAATCTGATGAATAGAGTTAAATCCTGAGGTATAATAATCAGCAGAGCGAATCCTAGACATTTTGTTAGTCCCGGGGTTCATATTATAATACAAAGTGTAACTAATGCTTGTCAACACAGCTCTCCATATGTTTTATTTTTATTTATTTATTTATTTTTTAAAAATTTTATTTTCTCGATATACATTGTGGCTGATTATTGCTCCCCATCACCAAACCCTCCCTCCCTTCTCCCTCCCCCCTCCCCCCCAACAATGTCCTTTCTGTTTGCTTGTCGTATCAACTTCAAGTAATTGTGGTTGTTATATCTTCTCCCCCCCCCCCGGTTTTGTGTGTGTGTGTGTGTGTGTGTGTGTGTGTGTGAATTTATATATTAATTTTTAGCTCCCACCAATAAGTGAGAACATGTGGTATTTCTCTTTCTGTGCCTGACTTGTTTCACTTAATATAATTCTCTTGAGGTCCATCCATGTTGTTGCAAATGGCAGTATTTCATTCGTTTTTATAGCTGAGTAGTATTCCATTGTGTAGATGTACCACATTTTCCGTATCCACTCATCTGATGATGGACATTTGGGCTGGTTCCAACTCTTGGCTATTGTAAAGAGTGTTGCGATGAACACTGGGGAACAGGTATACCTTCGACTTGATGATTTCCATTCCTCTGGGTATATTCCCAACAGTGGGATAGCTGGGTCGTGTGGTAGATCTATCTGCAGTTGTTTGAGGAACCTCCATACCATTTTCCATAGAGGCTGCACCATTTTGCAGTCCCACCAACAATGTATGAGAGTTCCTTTTTCTCCGCAACTTCGCCAGCATTTATCATTCAGAGTCTTTTGGATTTTCGCCATCCTAACTGGGGTTAGGTGGTATCTCAGTGTGGTTTTGATTTGCATTTCCTGGATGCTGAGTGATGTTGAGCATTTTTTCATATGTCTGTTGGCCATTTGTATGTCTTCCTTAGAGAAATGCCTGCTTAGCTCTTTTGCCCATTTTTTAATTGGGTCTCCATATGTTTTAAAGAAGAGATCTCTGCCACCTTCCTCCCCTCCTGCCTCTTCCTTGGGTATAACAGGATTTCCAGTATCCTTCAGGAAGGTTCTTTTTCTGTGCAAAGAAAGGATTACTAGGGGAAAAAGGACTCTTCTCCCAAGGATGGCCTTAAAGAAATACAAGAATCTTTGAGTTTCCTTGGCCCCTCAAACAGAGTTAAACCCTGGGAGTGATCTGCGTGGAAGACAAAGTGTGGGTGTATGCTGTGAACATCGTGTTTTTTGACAATAGGTTTCATGCCTCATTTACCATAAAAACAATTAGAGTGTAGTCAACATCCACAGGGCAACTTACCATTTTTCACAGCAAAGTAAAAGCAGAAGTGGTAGATGTTTGCCCAGTGGCTTTCAATGAGTATGTGTACTCTTCGTTTTGGTTTTTCTTTTACAGTCTACTTCTTCCCAGTTGCTCATTTAGGAAATGTCTGCAGTCTCATTAGGCATCTTTTGATCTTCTTTCCTTTCCTCTTCCTTTCTCCTTCATCTCAATCTTATCCCTGGCAATAATTGTGTGTGCACTGCAGGAACGCTAAGCTGCCTCTTCAGGAGGAGCCGTTTATCCATTGTGACAGGTCTTTTGCAAAGTCATTTAACATTTTTGTTGAGTCAGCCACTGTTCATCTCGATTTGTATCCCTCCACTGCTTCTTGCTTTTCTCTGCTGAGCAACCCTATCTCCATTTGTCTCTGCATTAATAACAAGAGGAAGACGAGTTTCAGAGATGTGCCTCTGCAATAGCTCGAAATCTCGCTTATTCTCCCCAGTTACAATCCTGTTGCTGTAGCCTGGGCTTCCTTTAGCATCTACTTAAGATTGGTTTGTTTGGTTTTCTCTTCAGTTTGATGGGACGATACCAAAAAAAAAAAAAAAAAAAAAAAAAAATCTCAGACCATAGAAAAACTAATTTTATTTTCAATAATTAAAAGGATGCTTGATTTTCATTTTTAAAAAACACGGTTTTGTTCTTCTGAATGAGAAAACAATTTGGAAAACACATAAACACACCCCTACCCCTGTCTTTAATCATCCAGATAACCACTGTCAAAATTTGGTCAAATATCCTAGATTATTTTTTCACCTATGAATAAATAGGCATATAAATATTCTCAACAAAATGTATGAGAGTTTCCCCTTTCTGGCAGCTTTGTAAACACTGATTGTTTTTGTATTAAAATCCTTGCTATTTTTAGGTAAAAATGGAATGCTGTTTCAATGTAGAATTTATGTTTTCCGATATGAATTGAAATGCTTTTTTATCATGAGTACTTTTTTTAAAAATAAATTTCCTGACTATGTCTTTTACCCATTATTTTGCTAATCATTATTTTTTTCTTTTAAAAATTAATTTAAATATTTTGCTAAATATACTCAACTTCTGTTTTGTCATGTATATTGGAAATATTTTCCCAAATTTGTCATTTGTCTTCGCATTTATTTATCGACATCGAATGTTTTTGTTTTAAAGCAGCCACGTTTATCAATCTTTCTGTTTCTTTTACCTTTGAAAAATGTGTCAATCTCAGTTTAATAAAAAAAATTCACACCCATTGTGAACGTGTATCAATTTATCTGCTATTTAACTGAGGTAGATAGATTTATAATGAGTATATTTACAGATATATATTTTATTCTTTTTACATTTTTTGCTATTGAATCATTTTGCATTTTTAAGTTCACCCTTTCTCACTAATTAGTAATGTAAGTTTATTATATTATATAGTATTTACATGTGCATGTACCTAGGTATTATCTTGGTTTTATATTCTGTTCCATTAGTCTGCCTGCCAAGAACACATAGTTTTTAATGCTGTAGATTTGTATTTTAAACATATGATGTTGCAAGCACTACCTCATGAGTATTTATTTAAAATGTGCTTTGCTACATTCTTTGCTTTATTTTCACAGGTGAATTCTGTAATGAGTTGTTAACTGCCAAAACCCAATCCACTGGGATTTTAACTTGAGTTATAATAAAATGATAGATTTTTTTGTCTGTTGACTGCCTATATTGCCTTTTCAAAATCTGATATTTTTCTCCACTGTTCAGATCTTCTTTGATGTTTCCCAATAAAGTATTGTAGGGATTCTTTTTGTACCCTTCTTATGTAGTTTCTAGGTACATCGTGATAAGCTTTTAACCTCAATATTTTAAAATTTCTTGTTACTCTAAAATATGTCTTTTTTATCATATTTTTCTAAGTGGTGGTCTTAATTAGATAGGAAAATTCTGGATTATTTGTATATTTGTTTGTAACTTCACTGAACTCTCTAGTTATACCTAAAAGTGTTTCCGTTGATTTTTTTGTTTTGTTTTGTTTTTCTGGATAGAGCATAGTAGTATTTATAAATTTTGACAATGAGCTTTACATCCATCCTTCTTTGTCTTATGACTTTTGGTAGAGTTTTGAGAACAATGTTTAAGAATAGTGAGTCTATGGGCATCCTCTCCATGAACCTAACTTCAAAATGACAGTGACTCTAAGCATTTAAGAATTAAGTAAAATGGCTATTAGTTTAAAATTAATGTTCAATATCTTAATTAATTATTCCTTTTCATAGCTAATTTATCTAACAAAGTGAGAGCTGGATAGTAAATTTAAGCAAATATTTTTGTTGGTATCTTGAAAAAGTCTTAGATTATGTTATAAATTTTCTAATATCCAGTCATTTTTGGATTTCTAAGTAAAATATATTTGGCTATGATTTAAAATATTATTTTAACATAGAGATTGATATTATTTACTATGACTTGAAGGGTTTTGTGTCTATATTTGTGAGTGAATAAAGTCTGATCTTGGTCTATATTGTTCTATGATCTGGGATACTTTAAATTTTCCAGGATTTATCTGTACCTTGAACATGTATACACTGCCAATAAAATCATTTGTGTCCCATATATTTGAAACAAAAACATTAGTTTTCCACTTTTATTTTCCGTATAAAAATTACCTATGTAATTTAGATTGCCTTATGATCATATTCAGATCATTTCAGATTTCACTTTTATGTTTACTTGCGTTGCTCATCTTTAGCCATTTTGTGCAATCGTTCTCAATTCTTGTTTCTCAGTGTTGATTCATCTCACACTTTCCTGGAGAACCTTAAAAAAAGCTTTTCCTTTTTTTTTTTTAAAAGTAAATCAATGGTATATTTTTTGCATATCTATCTATCTATCTATCTATCTATCTATCTATCTATCTATCTATATGAATATCTTTCTCTTCCCTTTACACAGAAATTTTACTTTCCCTGCTTAGAGATTTTGTGGATAACACATTAAAACAGTGTAAACATGGCTAAATTTACTCTGATATTTTATCTTGTAGTAATCAGCCTAATTTTTCTTTCTCTGTTTATAACCTGTTTTTTCTGCCTTCATAGCTGTAGTAGTTTCTCTTTTTTCATTCACACAAAAATAATTTTCCTATTACATCAAAAATATTTTTTCTTCCTTTTGTGTGTGTGTGTGTGTGTGTGCTTGTGTGTATGTGTATGGCTTAGGTCCTTTCAATTGATTTTAAATTTGAGCACCATATCCCCTTGTAACATGTCTCAATTACAAGGTAACAGTGATTCCACTGCAAGACTTTATGTTTTTTATTTATTTATTTTTCCGGAGTGTTTGGTATCTGCTTTTTAACCTCTGTATCTGTCATCTCTTGATATCATTGCTTTTACGTGTTCACCCCAATTCACCAAATTCTGGAAGGAAGGATGTCTAAAGTTTGTCCTCACATACTCAATTTTCTGTAGCCTGTTCTCTCCTTTTTGCTGATAATGTATCTTAATTTCAGTGATTTATATTTAGGTTTTATTGCATCAATTTCCTCATCGCTCATCAGTTTCCTTTTTCTTCATGATGGCAGTATAGCCAGCTGTCTCTCCATTTGGATTGATGTTCTTTTTGTGTAATATCCCATAGATTCCATTTATCTTGAATTTTCCTGATACCTTAAAACAGGCTACCTAATGCTTGCTACTGTGTGTTGTGACTAGTCGTTTCCCAAAGTACACCATTGCTCTGCTACTGAGTAAGGCATTTTCCTCCTTGCACATTACAGAATATTTCTCCAGATCTGGATGGTTATGATTCTTCCTTCCTTCTTCTCTTCCAACTTCTTTTTCTTCATTTTCTACCTGTTCATCTTTGACTCATGACAGCTCTAACAAGGCTTGTAATTGTTCAATAACCAAGGGTTTGGATGTTCTTTAAACCCATGTATAGTCTTCTAGCTAGATGTAGTAGTTTCTCTTGTTTAATAGGAAATAATCTGATTTAGGTGATGTTTTCTCTTCAAGAATTCATGGTATTTGGCTTTTACCCGAGAGTTCAGAGTTGGGGTGATTGCAATGGAGAGGTTAAGGAGAAAGGGAGTGGAAAAGTGAATGAACGTTGGAAGTGTTGTATCAATGTTTATAGGCCAAAATGGGAAATCTGGCATTGGGATGAAGCATTTGCCATTATATCAAAACAAATGATGGAAGCTCAGTGGAATATTCAGGTTTCAAATTAACCCTCTAATTTTATCAATTCTAAATAAATGCTACATGCCAATTCCAGTTCTTTAACTGTCTTCTGTCACTCTAATTCTATTGTTATTTTTTAAAAATTAGTTCATTGCATGTAATATCTGAGAATATTCTTAGCTTCATTCTGTAGTTGCAGGCGAAGAAATGCTACATGCAGGGAAATGTCGTAATTGAACTCAGCCTGAGGATCTTTAGAGATCATATCACATGTTGCTTTAAAACATTCAGTGGGTCCCTAGCTGCTCAAGAAAAATGAACTGATTATCCAAAAAGAAGTGCTAATCTTAGCTTGGGAAAACAGCATCAGCAAAAACCCAGTTCCATTAGCAGTTAAAGAAAGGTAAAATCAAATATTTTTGGTATAATTTTATGCTGATTCTTTTATACTAAGTATATTAAAATAATGAATATCCAGTGTTAGTGTGTCTATGAGAAAAGAGGTTTAATAATATCAAACAGCTATCTGTAAATTGGTTTACTTTCCTCTGGAGAGCAATTTGGCAATCTGCGAGAAGGTCCTTCAAAACCCCACATTTGATCCTATTTCTAGCTGACAGAATATTCCTCAAGAAAATTAACGTAACAGAAAACAGCATTTAATATGTAGATATTTATAGAAATGATACTTATATCCTCAAATTATTTTAAACAAACAAAATTTTTGGCAGTAGAAAAAGAAAAAAAAAAGAACACTGTTGATTAATTTTCTAGAATACTATAAAACCATGAAAATAATGAATATGTCAATATAAATATGATAATAACAGTAGCAAACACTTATTAGGGCCTTACTATGAACCAGATGCTGTGCTAAGAATTTTATAAGTATTATCTCACTTAATCATATAAATAATCCTGTGTGGTAGATGCTATCATTAGCATTCCCTTTCATGAACAAGAAAATTAAGTTGTTTGGAGGTTAAAAAATTAATATATAAATTCACACACACACACACACACACACACACACACACACACACACACACACACACACAAACCGGGGGGGTGGAGAAGCTATAACAACCACAACTACTTGAAGTTGATACGACAAGCAAACAGAAAGGACATTGTTGTGGGGGAGGGGGGAGGGAGAAGGGAGGGAGGTTTTGGTGATGGGGAGCAATAATCAGCCACAATGTATATCGACAAAATAAAACTTTAAAAAAGAAAAGAAAAGAAAAGAAATTTGCCAAATGTCATAAATCTAGTAAGAGACTATGCTGGCTTTTAAATCTACTTCTGTCTAACTCCAAGGCTCAAGTTCTTATCCTCTATTGTATTCAGCCTTTCAAATAGTAAGTGAAAAGAAAAGCAGGATAATTAATGGTATACACATACTGATCATGACTTCAGTAACATGAGGAAACATTGACAGAGGTGGGGGTATTAAATGTATAATCTAAAACCAATTTAATTTTTTTAGTTTATTTCTCTGTACAGTTCCTAGAAGTATGTATTGGATGCATATATATCTCTGTGTGTTTGTGTATAAGTTTTAAAATTGGAAGGACTTGGATTCATTTTGGCCCATAAATATCCCTTGATTGTTTTAATATCATTCAGAGAAGATTAATGTATGCCACCATCAGTTGAATGCATTGCAACCCATGGAGATAACAATCCAGAAGAGGAAAAGATTGCAGAAAGAAGTGAGAGTGCATTTCCTTCATATTGCATTTGCTATTTGCAAAATGTTACCACCTAATAGCCACCATGAAAGTTAACCTAAAAGAATTTCTATTTTACAAGTGACTCCATGGGAGACCAGGGAATCTAAGCGACTTGCTAGGTGTAGTTAAGTGATTTATTCATTGCCAGTCTACACTGGGGAACTCGTTTACCTCTGCCTCAGGCTCAACCAAATGAATGGCTGGTCTCTTGCGTATGAAACTATAAATATTTGAAAATACAATAGGCTACCAGCCCCTGGAAAAGGGTTTTAATCAAGGAACTAACTCTACCTACTCTGTATCAACTGCAGTCTATTGCAGCCTTTGTCTTTTGTTGTCATTAATTCAAAAATTGGAAGGCAAATAACATCTTGGATGTTTTCTCAAACGGGAGAGATTTTTATTTAAGAAGGCTTCAAATAGCCTATCATGAGTGGCCTAAGTTAATTCAATGACTTTTTATTAATTTTTAGAGCAATACCTTTTTCTCTTTACTCTTATCTAATTATGCTGGCTTTCTCTTTATTACGTACCCCTTACCAAAGAGCTAGCCCTTTAGTACCAGGGCTCAGTCATTTTACCTGTGAGAATTAACTTACCAGACGTGGTAGAGAAAAAACAAAAGTATGGATACAACCACAAAGGGAAAGAAAGGAAGGAAGAAAAGAAGGAAGAAAGGAAGGAAGGAAGTAGGAAGGAAAGGAAGAAAGAGAAGGAAGCTGCTGCACAGGAGAAGAAATCAAGGTCATGATATTTAAACTAAGAGATCCTCATAGAGACAAAGAGGTTCATGGACAATTTACATTTTCGGTTCATAAGATCCTGAACTTATATGACTCTGATGTAGAAGAAAGAGGAAGGCTTTTTTAGTTTTGCCTGTTTTCTTCATCCTGGACAATTGCCAAGTTTTTTCCTCTCAGGAGGGAAGCAAATAAAGCAACCTAGACTCATTCCATTGAAATGAAGATGAAATAGTCTATTATGGCTTTCACCATCCCACAAATTCCCATGAAGTCCTCACTTTAGCATCCAGCATAATTTTGATCACAGGCATGTGGCTTCGATTCAAGGAGGCTCAATTCTTGTTCAAGGTATTTCTGTTGATAACAGGCTCTGTGACTATGGGGAGGTGGCTTAATATGTTTACTCTCAGATTTTTTAGCTTTGAAATTAAAGATCTCTAAATTGCTTTCAGCTCTAATATCCCATGTTTATTCTCAAGGATATAGCCATCAACATTCCAACATGGGCAGTCGGGTTGCAACCCTGGATTCAAGACACAAAGGGCAAGGCAGCTGAATTATGCTAAGTGTCACAAAGCTAGTATTCGACTGAATAAAAATTAAATTTTGCCTGGATGTCTACTGGGTAGGTAATAAAGGGACAGAAGATTAACAGTGCAGAGGTAACAAAAGGAGTTATAAACAAATGATGAAAAAAAGAGCAGGTAAAAAAGAGGTATGTTTGGAAATGAATGCCACAGATTTGGGAAGGATGGCAGAAGGATGTCAAAGCAACATCTAACATCAGAAGTAGAATCTGGTACAAGATAACCCTGTATAAGGGGGCTTAAATGTTCTTAACGGGAAGTTTAGGATACGCTGTTTTCTATTCCTAGAGGTAGATGCTTCAGGGGAAAGGAGTTGTGACTTACCTCTGCTTGGTCACTTCAGTTTCTTTAGACGGGTTTGTCTTATTCAGACCTCAAGTATATCCTAGTAAGACAAAAATATCTTCAGTCATGTGATAGCTAATCATAGACCTTCTGCTTCAATTTGTGGTGAGAGATGATCCTATTGGAAAATAGAGATAACTTAGCATGAGCCAGTATTGTTTTAGTACAATGGGAATGGAAACTAAATGAGGCCAATATGTTTATGATGATTTGGCACTTGTCATTTTGTTATGTGGCTTTGAATCAGGGAAGCTCACTAGTTCCCAGTACTTTGCCAGTGTGTAACAAAACAAATAGAAGAAAGAGACAGAATAGTGATAATAGAATACCATGTGCCAGGAAGTGTGATAAAGATTTGATGTATATTATCTTAAAGCAAACCTAAGGAAGTCATCATTATCATCATCATCAATTGTTATTTATAGATGAATAAAAGGAGGCTCAGCATGCTAAATGTTTGATAAAAGCCAAGTCACTACAATATGGCTGATCAGTGATTCAAACATAGGTCCTTGATTCCAAATTTCTTGTATTTTTTTTTCCTGAAACATATTGCAAATTATTTTTTAAAATATAACTATACAATAGTTTACAATAGGAAGTAGAAAAGTTATGTCATAGAATGTGATATACATAAATCAACATTCTTCACCAAAGAGCTGGCTCCTCTAAGTTCAGTGCAAAGAACAAAACATCATCCGTGATAGGAAAACATATATGTGTGTATATATACATATGGGTGTGTGTGTGTGTGTGTGTGTGTGTGTGTGTGTGTGTGTGTATAATTAATGCACTAAAATGTCTATTGTAGCATTGTTTCTAATGGCATAAATCCTACTCGAATAGATTTTACTGCATGTATACTACATTCCTTGGAGCAATCAGTAAAATAAGTGAATTAGAGCTATATAAAGTGGCTTTATTCTACCACCTATTATTGCTATTTTTTATTTTACTGGTTATGCATATTCATGGGGTGCAAAGCTGACCTGACCATCACCACTTGTGCCCAAGATGTGATGGCCAGATCAATACTATTGGCATGCCCATTACCACAAATTGCAATTATTTCTAGTGTCCCCCACCCAATTAATCTCTGACCTCACTCCCTTCTCCCCCCTCCCACCCCACTCTGCAACCCCAAGTATACTTTCTCCCACTGCAAGTCCAATACACCATTATGGTCTTTCTTTCCTTCCTTCTTCCTCTCTTAGCTCCCACTTATGAGTGAGGACACATGGTATTCTTCTCTCTGTGGCTGGCTTTTTTCACTCAACATAATTTTCTCCAAGCTCATTCATGTTGTTGTGAATGGCAGAATTTCATTCTTTTAAGGCAGAGTAGTATTCCATGGTGTATGTATACTACATTTCCTTATCTAGTCATGCATCAATGAACATGTAGGTTGGTTCCATATCTTGGCTATTGTAAATAGAGCTGTGATGACTGTGGGAGTGCAGGTGTCCCTTTGACATGATGATCTCCACTACTTTGGGTATATGCCCAGAAGTGGGATAGTTGGATCTTATGGTAGATCAATCTGTAGTTGTTTGGGAAACCTCCATACTCTTTTACATAGGATTGTACTAATATATAGTCCCACCAACAGTGTAGGAGCATTCCCTTCTCTCCACATCCTCACCAGCATTTGTTGTTCTCTGTCTTTTTTATTATAGCCAGTCTAACTGGGGTGAGGTGATATCTCAATGTGGTTTTAATTTGAATTTGGCTGTTAATTAATGATATTGAACATTTTTTCTTGTACCTGCTGGCCATTTGCTTGTCTTCCTTAGGAAAATGTCTATTCAGCTCATTTATCCATTTTTAATTGGGTTATTTGGGGTTTTTTACTGTGTAATTAGTTGAGTTCCTTGTATATTCTGGATATTAATCCCTTATAGGATGTATAGTTTACAAATATTTTCCCCCACTCTGTAGGTTGTCATTTAACTCTGTTGATTGTTTCCTTTGCTGTGCAGAAGGGTTTTTTTGGATATTGCCCCATTTGTTTATTATTTCTTTTGCTGCTTGTGCTTTGGGGCTCTTATTTATAGTCTGTACCCAGTCCGAGTTCCTGAAGTGTTTCCCCTACTTTTTCCATAGGTAGTTTTACAGTTTCAGGTCTTCTATTTAAGTCTTTAGTACATTTTGAATTAATCTTGGTTTATAGTGAGAGGGACAAGGCTAGTTTCATTCTTCTGCATATGGATGTCCAATTTTCAAAGAACCACTTACTGAATAGGCCATCTTTCCCCCAACATATATTTCAGTTGCCTTTCTCAAACACCAGTTGACTGTAAGTCTTTGGGTTGATTTCTGGGTTCTTTATTCTTTCCCACTGATCCAAGTGTCTATTTTTATGCCAGTACCATGCTCTTTTGGTTACTACAGCTTTGTAGTATAATTTGAAGTCAGATAGTGTTATGCCTCCAACTTTATCTTTTTTCCTTAGGATTGCTTTGGCTATTTGGGGTCTTCTGTTTTTCCATATGAATGTTAGGATTGTTTTCTCTATTTCTGTGAAGAATGTCATTGGTATTTTGATGGGGATTGCATTGAATCTGTAGATCACTTTGGGTAGTATGGGCATTTTCACAATGTTAATTCTTTCAATTCAAGAGCATGGGGTGTCTTTCCATCTTTTTGTGCCTTTTAAAATTTCTTTTAGTAGTGGTTTGTAGCTATTATTGTAGAGATCTTTCATGTCCTTTGTTAAATTGATTCTTAGGTATTTTACTTTTTTTTTTGGTGACTATTGTAAAAAGGCTTACATTCTTGATTTCCCTTTCTTTTAGCTCTTTATTGGAGAATATAAACACAACTTATTTTTGGATGTTGATTTTGTATCCTGCAATGTTACTGAAATTGTTAACCAGCTGTAAGAGTTTTTGATAGAGTCTTTAGGTTGTTCTGCATATGGGATCATGTCATCTGCAAATAGGGACAGTTTGATTTCATCTTTTCCAATCTGGGTGCCATTTATTTCTTTCTCTTGCTGATTGTTCTGGGTAGTACTTACAGTGCCATGTTAAATAGAAGTGGTGAGAGTGGGCATCCTTGTCTTGTTCCTGTTCTTAAGGGAAAATCCTTAAATTTTCCCCATTCACGATGTTGGTGGCAGTGGACATAGATAGCATTTTATTGTGATGAGATGCTTTTCTTCTATACGTAATTTGTTGAGAGTCTTTATCATGAAAGGATGTTGAATTTTGCCAGTTGGTTTTTGTGCATGTTTTGAGATAATCACATGGTTTCTGTCCTTGGTTTTGTTGATACAATGTATCACGTTTATTGACTTGCATATGTTGAGCCATCCTTGCATTTCTGGGATGAGTCACACTTTATCGTGGTGTATAATTTTTTTTCAAATGTTGCTGTATTCTGATTGCTAGTATTTTATTGAGGATTTTTGCATCTATGCTCATCAGAGATAGTGGTCTGAAAAGAAAGAAAAGTTTTCTTTTTTTATTTTATCTTTGTCTGGTTTGGGTATCAAGGTAATGCTGGCCTCATAGAATGAGTTTGGGAGAATGGCTTCTATTTCAAATTTTTGGAATCATTTGAATAGAATTGGAATTAATTCCTCTTTGAAGGTTTGGTAAAATACAGCAGTAAAGCTCTCCAGTCCTAGGCTTTTCTTTGTTGAGAGGCTGCTGATTACTGCTTCAATCTTGCTGTGTGTTCTTGGTTCGGCCTTGGTAGTTTGTGTGTGTCCAGAAGTTTATCCATTTCCTCCATGTTTTCAAATTTGTTGAAATATTCTTTAATGATTTTTTGTGTTTCTGTGGAATCAGCTGTAAAGTCTCCTTTTTCATTTTTGATTTTTGTTATCTGGGTCTTCTCTCTTCTTTTTGTTAATTTAGCTAATGGTTTATTTTATTTATCTTCTCAAAAAATAACTTTTTGTTTTATTGATCTTTTGTATTGTTTTTTTGGTCTCTATATTATTTAGTTCTGCACTAATCTTAATTGTTTCTTTCCATCTACTAACTTTGGGATTGAATTGTTCTTGTTTTTCCAGTTCTTTTAGGTATAGTTAGGTTATTTACTTGAAATATTTCTATTTATTTTTATGTAAGCATTTATTGCTCTAAACTTCCCTCCTAGTGCTGCTTTTGCAGTATTCCAAAGATTTTGATATGATGTGCCTATATTTTCATTGTTTTCTATAATTTTTTTGATTTTCTGTTTAATTTCTTCTCAGACCTATACGTCATTCAGGAGCCTGTTGCGTAATTTCCTTGTATTTGCATAGAGTCATGAGTTTTGCTTGTTATTAATTTCTAATGTTAATCCATTGTGGTCTAAAAAGATAGTTGAGATGATTTTGATTTTTAAAAAGTTATTCAGAGGCTTGATTTGTGACCTAACATGTGGTCTATCTTAGAGAAAATTCCATTTGCTGATGAGAGGAATGCATATTCTGTATTTGTTGGATAAAATGTTCTGTAGGTATTTGTCAGGTCCACTTGGTCTGAAGTGTAGTTTAAATCCTGTATTTCTTTAAACATTGGACAGATCATCCAGTCAACAAATTAACAGATTATGTATCTCTTTCTTTAGGTCTTAATAGTGTGTGCTTTAAATATCTGGGTGCTTCAGGGTCGGGTGCATATATATTCATGATTGTAATTTCTTCTTGCTGGATTGATCCTTTTATCATTATATAGTGGCCTCCTTTGTCTCTTTTCATGGTTTTTGGTTTAAAGTCTATTTTATGTGATATAATAATAGCTACTCCTGCCCATTTTTGGTTTCCCTTTGTGTGGTATATATTTTTCCTTCCCTTAACTTTTAGTCTGTGTGCACTTTTATTGGTGAGATGAGTCTCTTGAAGATAGCATACAGTTGGATCTTGCTTTTTGATGCAATCCATCAGATTGTGTCTTTTGAGTGGGGATTTTAATCCATTTACTTTTAGGGTTGTTATTGAGAGGTACTGTCTTATTCCATTTTATGGATTTTTGTTTAGGTGTTTTGGGCTTCATTTGTTCCTTTCTTCTCCCTTGATTATTGGTCTTCCATGTTTGTGCTGTTTTTTTTTTGTTGTTGTTTGTTTGTTTTGTTTTTTAGGTGGTAAGACTTATTGTCTTTCTCATTTACTTAGGTGTTTTAATGGTGGGTTTTGTTCTTAGTTGTGTACTCATGGTAGTGATTATTGTTTTGCAGATTCCAGATTCAGGACTCTCTTGAGAATTTCCAGATGCAGGACTCACTTGAGAACTCCTGCAGTTTTTGTTGGTCTGGGAAATACACTATTTCTCCCACATTTCTGAAGGCTAGCCTTTCTGGGTATAGTATTCTTGGTTGGCAGTTTTTTTCTTTTATTATTTTGGATATATCATTCCATTTTCATCTTACCTGTAGAGTTTCAGTTCGGAAGTCTGCTGTTTGTCTTATTGGGTCTCCCTTATAAGTGACTTGATTCTTTTCTCTTGCTGCTTTTAGGATTCTCTGTTTGTCTTTGAGATTTGCCAGTTGGCTATTATGTGTCTTGGAGAGGATCTTTTAGGATTGAAACTGTTCGGGGATCTTTGAGCTTCCTGGATCTGAAGGTCTGTGTCTCTTCCTATATATAGGAAGTTTTCTGTTATTATTTTATTGAATAGATTTTCAATGCCTTTACTTTTCTCTACCCCTTCAGGAACAGCCATGATTCAGATATTTGTGCACTTAAGGTTGTTTGCTAGCTCTCTTAGAGATTCTTCATTTTTTAAAGTCTTTTTTTCCATTTTCTTTTCTGCCTCTGTTATTTCATAAAGACTGTATTCAATTTTAGATATTCTTTCTTAAACTTGTTGTAATCCACTGCTTAAGCTCTCAGTTGTGTTTTTTATTTCATTGAATGTGTTTTTCGGTTTTGGGAGTTCTGCTACATTCTTTTCTAAGGTATTTATTTATCTGTTTGTAAATTTCATCTGTCATATCCTGTATATTTTTTCTCATTTCATTGTGTTGTTTTACAGAGTCCTTAAGATAGTTATTTGGAATTCCTTTTCAGTCATTTCAAGTGTTTTCTGTTCTGTAGGTTCCGGTACTTGAGAGTTACTGAATTCCTTTGGTGGTGTCATATTTTCTGATTTTTTCATATTTCTTCTATCTCTACATTGATTTTTGGTCATCTGGTAGATCGGTTGTTTCTTCTGTCACTCTGGAGTAGATTGTGAGGAGAAAGAATTCTTCCTCTTTTTCCAAGCTCATCTAGTGACTCTCCTTGTGTCAATGAAGTCAAATATGTAGTGGGTCACCTGCACAGGGGTCATGGATGTTACTAAAGCTATTCTTGCAACAATATTAGCTGTGGTGGTAGCTGTTGTGGCCCACCTTTGCAGAAGCTGTGTGAAGACTCATAGTGATGGTGTGGCATACAGGGTCTTGCCTTCTGCGTGGGTGGGGTGGGCTTGCATGGGTGGCTAGACTCTTCTCTTGCCTACCTGGGCACCTCTCCATTGGCAACAGCATGTCATGGGGTCCTGCCTTCTGCACAGGTGGGGCAGGGGTATGGTAGGTGGCTGGCCTATTCTCCTGCCTGCCTTGGTGCCTCCCATATATGTCCCAACCTTTTAAACTCCTTTCACTGACTGAATAGTCAAGCCTGTGAAGCAAAACTAGCTAACCTATTTTTGTTGTTGTTCTTGTTCATATTTTTAATTACTTGGGGATAACCTAGAGAAAGGCAAAGGAGCTTCTCCACCCGCTCTAAGCAAATGATATACAATCATTTTTTAGGACTACATTATATCAGCTATTGAAGGTTTGGCTTACACAGGATCGATCTTATTTTTCAAAAGAGGGCCTGGAGAATTTGAATTGACTTCATCTTCTATCAATGAAGCTCTGAGGATCAAGAGGTGATTTGCATTCCAGTCTTTGATATCGTTTAACCACTCAGGCATTAGTGTGTGGGAAAATAGACACAGGGAATTAGGTGTGTTCATCAGAAAAGCAGAAGGAATTAATGGCACTAATGATAATAACCAATGTTTATTGATTTTTTTAATCATATTCTCAGTTTTTTTCCATATGAAAAAATGAAAAATCCCTACAAATATTCCAAAGAGGTAAGTAATATTGTCCCCATTTTACAGAGATGAAACTGAGGCAGAGAGTTTAAGTAACTTGCCTAAGGTCATGCGGTTAGTAAAGGAAGAGGCTGGACTTAAAACCCTGACTGTTGACTCTAGAACAAGCATGTTCGCCATTATACCAGTTTGAATAGTGGAAGTGGCTTGTAATATTATTCAGTCTCTTGTTTCTAACTGGTTATACCTGCATGACTCAGGGTTCTGTCAGGTGAACAAACTGCTCTTTACGAATTCCAAGTATGAATGGTGTAAAAAGGAAACGAGAGGCTTATTAAACCATTGGAAACACTGTGGGTATAAAGGCAAGAACTCTATGCCCAATTAACCTTCAGTGCCCAAACTGGACATTTGTTTCAAGAGCTCACCCAGAAGCTGCTATGAGTCTCAAGAAGTCCGAGGACACTCCTGCCAGTCCCCTCCATCTGCAGGGTCTACTGGAGAGCTTCTGAAGGAATTTCCCTCACTCGCCTCTGTGGTGTACAGCTCCCTCTGTGGTGGTCAAGGCTCCCCTGAAAGCTGATTAGATACTCCTGTCTGTTATCTGCCCATCCATCTGCCACAAATGCCCCACAGAAATGATGGCCTCTCCTCTCCTTTCAAATATGACAGATTGATAGATTCTAACCTGGAAGCTTGGAGAACAAGAAAGAAATGACAGAATTATTATAAGGCCAAGTACTATGTAATATAGTCATGAGTGATTTTAAAAAGTCATGGCCTGCAAATAGACAAATGTATGATGACTTCAAAGCAGAGGTGTAAGTGCCATAAGATAAAACACAGGCTAAGGAAGTTTCACAAGTGCCTATGGAGTAGGATGATGCTAGTTTTTAAATCTGCCACTTTTGTTGAGTTCCCGATGTGGACATAACGATTACGGTAATTTTAATTTGTATAATTCTTCACTATTTTCATGTGTTTTTATTTCTATTTATAGCAATTCTATGAGAGCTCTTAGATGTAAACTGAAATGATAACAGAGTGGGATATGTAGGCATCCAGGTCTGCACTATCACCTCCCAACTCGTAACAGATGTCTGAGGCAGAGTTCCCCTGCATCCAATGGGAGAATCGTTACTAACTCCATCAGCAACACAGAGCTTTTGTCTTTCTCAAGACTCTGAGTTTTGTTAGCAGCAGAAATGAGAATAGGGTCAGGAATATGAAATTTCCTAAAGAAGTTGAATTTATAAAACCAATGCTAATAGCAATAAAAAACACATCTATTCGTATGTCATGTGTGAATGCTGCTAAAGAAAAGGCACACCACTTGATGTTGCAGGTGATTGATGCTGGAGGAAGGAGAACTTCTCTGAGCCCAGGCAGCTTCTTTCTTCACTGCAGAAAGAGTGATATTCAGACTTAGGAGGAGGAGGAGGAAAAGGAGAGAAAAGAGAAAGGTGGGAAGAAGAAGGAGAATAGAAGAAACTTTCCAAGAAGGAACAAAGGCCAAAGGTGGGGGAGGGAATGCTAAATGAACTCAAGGTTTCCAAATGGCTGAATTAAAATGCAATTCTGAAATAAAATTCAAATTAAGTACTTTAACTCCTGCTCACATCTTTGAGGAGATGTGTTTGCAGACTGAAGTTGGACAACTCTTCTTTTACTGTCCAAAACTGACAAAGAGATACAGTCTCCCAAGTATAGGCAAGTGACGTGATGCAGATATCAGAAAAACATGGGATGGATTATCAAGGGAGGTTTATTGCACACTTAGAAAATAAGTAGGACATCACTAGAAACTACCAAATATTCCCTATGAAAGAAAATGTTTAAGCAAACTTGATTTTGTTATAGCTTTATTGAGGCACAATTGATGTACAATAAAGTACATATATTTAAAATATTCACTCGATGAGTTTTTGGCATATATGCTTGTACCCATGAAACCACCATCACAATCAAAATTACAATCATTCCCATCATTCCCCAAAATAATGTCTTTAAATTTCTTTGTAATCCATCCATCACGATACATCAGTATCCCCAGACAACTAATTTGCTTTCTGTCCCTAAATATTAGTTTTCACTTTTAGAACATTATATAAACGGAATCATACTCTATGTCCTCTTTTTCCCCCCTTGGCATAATGATTTTGAGATTTACCCACATGCTAATGTGATTTTATTTTATTTTTTATATGATTACTAGCCAGTAGATCAAAGAAATGTAGAAATGGCTTACCTGGACTTCAAGCAGGTATTCTGTTTCCCTACAGTCTGAGATGGATCAGTCATAACTTAATTTTCCTGAGTTGTTCCCTCTGCCCAGTATGCATTTCCTACAGATGGTTGCATAGCTGGCTCCTCTTTGACATTCAAGTCTGAGCTTAAATGTCATAATCTCAGCTTAAATTACACCATCTTAGTAAGATTTTTTATGACCACATTTCCTAAAGTACCGTCCTAGTCACCAGTACTACAACAACTCTAATTTAGTGTTATTTGTCTCCTGCAGCTAGAATGTACAATCCTTAAGAGAAGAAACTTAATCTGTCTTGTTTAAAGCTGAATCCCCAACCCCTAGAACAATGCCTGATGCATAGCAGGTAGTCAATCGATAAATGAACAAGCAAATATTTGCCAAGCCTCTCAACATATGGTTATGGGGAACTGTGGAGACGTATGTGCTTAATAATAGTATAATTCAATTCAATTGGTATTAGTTAAATGAATATATGCAAAGTATGCTCATTAATGGATACTCATCAGCCTGGATGTGGATTTATACCTATGGC
This sequence comes from Cynocephalus volans, assembly GCF_027409185.1. NCBI lineage: Eukaryota > Metazoa > Chordata > Mammalia > Dermoptera > Cynocephalidae > Cynocephalus > Cynocephalus volans. The sequence goes on from NC_084462.1 coordinate 53,471,622, forward strand.
TTTACCTTAAGTTCTGTCCTATTCAGCAAATTTCATATATTAAAAAAAAAAATCCCGAAAACATTTAGCTGTAACTATAGATACAATAATTATCCCTTTCTGTATAATGTGATTGCTATAACACATAATGACAATATAATTGTAATTGCAAACTATATTTACAGATTGAAATGATGGATGACACTAAAACGATGAAACTAGATCAAGATAAATTCTACTCAAAGAGTCCTCAGCCAAAGCACACCACCTTGGAAGAGTACACAGTTACCTGTGTGGGAATTGTAACTGTCCGTGAGCTTAATACAGCTCAGTGTGCTATGAAACTGCTGAAATTCTAACGACAACTCAATGGCTTTGGTAGAAATAGAAAGCTCAGAATTAGGTGGGGAAAGAGTTTCCTTCTGCTTTTCTGTGGTCAACACACAACCTAGAATATTATGGCCCATTACTGACCTATACAAATGGAAATAGGTTCAGTGGGTTGAATACATAATGGTAATAGGAGTAAAGAGTAGTGCATCTAAGGAATGGTAGAAGGAATAGGCAGTGTGCATTCTGTTAGCTGTCTTGAAATAGTTTCCTAATGAAAATAAATCAAAACTAGTCCTGCTTAATAGCAAGGGGCTAATATTTATTAATCTCTGATACTACCTGGTTTGCTTAGAAACACATCTCTGTTGGTCGGAGATGTCCAAAGATAGAATGAGCTCTTATTAACTTCAGGCACATACAGTGTCTGGAAAAGGCTTTGTAAGACAGAATTAAAAATGTGAATCACCACTTGAATGATAACACAATAGTGTGTTTAGTCTGAACCAACTCTGAGATGTAAATTAAAGCATATCATAATCTTAATAAAGAAAACCATTAATTTTTTTTTAATTCATTTGGGGTGGAATTGATTTCATTTATCTTTTTGAACAGGTGAAACCCTGAATTCTTCCTTAAATTCATTATTGATCTGAGTAACTCGCTGCAGAGATATATTCGAAGAGTGGCTTCATGGACTTAGGATTTGTTTAAAAATTTATTTTGCACCATTAGGATGACCAAGGAGAAAGTTTTTAAAATTTTTGTTGCTTTTTGGTTTGTTTTAAGCCAGTGAAGAGTAATTTGTGGTAGGGTGTAGGGAGGTGTTGTTGAGGGCCCTGGTTTATGGAGGTCTTAGTCACCACAGAAAATTATTCTTTCTTCCTCAATTTCTACTCAGTTGGGTGGTTTTGTGTGGCTGCTTGCTGAGAGGGAACTGTCCATTGCCATTAGTGCTGAATTGTAGGAATTTTGAAGGGAAGTTTTCTCAGTAATCTCATTAGTACAATGAAACTGTGGGTGATGATAAGCTTGCCCAATTTATTTACTTAGGAATTTTATTTTTCAAATTTGTATTATTATTCAAGAAAAAGCATTGGCTATTTCCACGTCTTTCTTTTATATCAACATTTATTTCAAATTGTAAGAGGTAGAAAACGTAGTAATCCATATTAAGTAATAGTTTGCATTTTTTTTCTGAACAATGTTCTCTATTAACAAGAAGTGAAGACAAGGAAGAAAAAAGACATATTTGTTACATGCTGTGCAAGCAAAACAATTTCTAAATAATACTGTGTGTGGTGTATTCCAGGAGGTACTGACAGCTCCTTATAAGGCAAATGAACATTTAGGCTAAAGTTTGCAAGCAAAAACACATGGCTTATTACAAAATAATCTTTTGTCTCTCAGCAAACTGCAGGGGGCAAGAGAGAGCTTGTGTACGCACTAAGAGCCTAGATTTCCCTGGGTGTTATCTTCTCACATGTGTTTTTAAATCTTCCAACTTGTGATTATTATTTTTCAGCACTGAATTAGTGAATCATTTTACATACTGCCATTATGTAAAATAAAATGATACTTTGTTTCTCTGTATTGGCCAATTACTGGGTGGAGAAAATTGGACTCCTGAAAGACACATGTGTGCATAGTTTGGCAGATCACAGGAAAGCCTTGTAAAATGCTCCCAGATGTTTGATGCAAGAGAGGAAAATGCCAGGAATGAGAAAATTGAGGTGGGTTTCAGGCATTATAAAATCTATTGAACTAAAATCTAAGAAAACAAATAAGATCATAGACAGGAAATCGCTCTGGAAGGTCAATAATGGTAGAGTTTTACTGTATTATACCAATTTGCTCCTTTCTTATCCGCCCTCTGCCTGTGGCTATTGTAGAAATTATTAAGGAAATTATTGCTAATCTATAATAAATGATACATTAATTATGAACCAACTCATCTTTTCCACACAAGGGCCACAGGATTGCATGTGGACAAAATCTGGACTGGAGTTTTGTTCGGAGGCCTGACCCCACATCCAATCATCAACTTTCTTAGTGGATTCTGATAAGAATTTTGTTATTCAAAAGTTGAGCCATCATAACTACAGTCTCCTGACTTCAAAGAGCAGTCAGAGGGCTTGCCCCTTTCTTGGTAGAAAGTTTCTTAAGCTTGACTACAATAGAGCCAGATAAGTTAAGTGTCATAAAATTGGTCTCTTTTTAATGCCAGGATAAGTTTTGAATCAGTCCATGTCCAACCATCAAACAAATGGCACATGGGAAAGGGGTAATTGAGGAGACTTCAATTAAGGGACTATTTACAAAGGCAAATCAAGGGAGGAAATGAAGGATTGTGAGGCACCCCAGGAACAACAATAGTGGGAAGATATTACCCTTAATAAGGGCAAGAGGTAGAACCAGGAAGAGTTGCCCTAACTTGTGAGTGCTGTGTCTGTAGAAGGAGGGCTGTTTACTAGGAACTGTAGCCTTAGCAAGAGTAATGTAGATACTGCCAAACAATAGCTTCACTAGGAGGGAGATTGGGGAATAAATACATTTATTTTTCTTATTAACTTCCTGTCTGATTATGCTACAATTTGTCTGACCCAGCCAGTAGCCCAAGGAAAGAGAGAGATTGGCTGAAGCAGTCCATGGGGTGCTTGGTCTCCTAGGACACACAGTGGGATGCAGAAAGAGGATGAACAGACCTGCAGAGGTAATGGAGAGTATATAGAACATTTCACATGGTAGTCCATTTGTTTTGTGAAATACTCCCCAAAATAATAGATAAGAATACTGAGGTTCAGAGTGGTTAAACAGTTTTCCCAATTTAAATAAGAATCTTCCTGACTTCAAACTCTGAGTTCTTTCCCCTATACCATGCTGCTACTTCTGCTGCCAGCTCCCCAACACCCAACTCCACACATACGTAGTATTTCCAGTGATAATCTTGAGGGGAGATAATTCATGGAAGGAGAAAAACATATTGTTGTATCAACTCTCATCCTTATTGGAATTCTACTTGGTAGATAGTGCTGACCACTGTTTTCAAAAGAGAGACCAATAGAATGAACAGAAATAACTAATCAGAACTGGTCAGGTAAGAATGCTCAGTCCTACTGTTGCCTACCCAGCCCGTTTCTATTACTGCAGATTCTCCAGGATGAATAAAAAATGCAATCGGAATTTGATCCGGAGATTCTGGGCAAGCCCTGAAATGCCATTCCGAGAACCTGCTGCCATTAGTAAAATGGATTTTAAAGGTACATTGTGAAGGTTGTAGAAAGTTGGATCACTACTGAAAAATTATAGATTTATTTAATGTATTCATGTGTTTTGTATGTAATTTAGGTGTCTTGTGAACACTTTTTAGCAAGATAAGACAAAATTTCAGTGTTTAAGACTTCACTAAGTGACTCTACAATTTTCTTTTAAGATAATAAAGTTGAGGAGGTCAAAGAATTGAATCTTAAAAAGCAGAGAGGCAAAGTATTGCCAACCTCAGGTGATACACCTTTCATATTTTTTTTTTACTTTTTACTTTTATTTTAAACCTTTATTGTTAAATAATTTCAGCCTTGCAAAAAAGTTTCAAAACATATTCTTATACCTTAATTAAGATTCCTCAAATGTTAACATGTTGTCCCTCTCACACACACATGCACATGCACAGACATACTTATTTTTTTCTGAGACATTTGAGAAGTTGTAGATATAATACAAGTTTATCCCTTTATATCTCAGTGTCCATTTCTTAAAAGCAAAAATACTCTTGTACACAAGTATGTTTTAATTTTAAAAATCCATAGTAATTCATACTGCAAAAATAATGTACAAAACTTATTCAAAATTTTCAGTTGTTTCAGTAATACCCTTTTATAGCAAGAGAGAAAAAAGTCTCAAGTACAGTATCTAATCAAAATAATAAGGTTCATTTAGTTGTCAAATCTTTTAAGTCTCTTGTCATCTTTTGGAGAATATCCTTCATTTTGCTTTTTTCTGATGTTTTCTAACAATTAAATTTAGGTTATGCACTTTTGGCAAGAATGCAACAGGAATGGTGTTTTGTCTTTCTCACTGCTTTATACCGAGAGGAATACGATGTATATTTTTCCCATTACAGGTGATGTTAACTTTGATTACTTGTTTCAGGAAGTGTCTGCTGAATTTCTTCATTATGAAGTTTCTGCTTTTCCTTTGTAATTAACAAGGATTTTGTAAGAAGGTACCCTGAGATTATATAAGTGTTCCATTTTTCATCAAACATTCACTTACCAGTTTTGGATCCATTTGTGATTTTTTTGCCTCAAACAATTTTTATTATGGTGAATGTCAAATGGTTATTGTTTCATTCAATTATTTTCCTCTCCGTTTACTAGTTGGCATTCTATTGTAAGGAAGAGCTATTTCCTCCATCCCTGTTTAATTATGTATTTATTTATTTACATTCTGTGGATTTATGGATTACTATTTTCTCCAAGGAGTTATAATCTATTACTATCATTATTTGTTTTGATGCTCCAATTGCCTTAAATTTGGATAGTGAAAATTCCTTCATACTGGTTCCTGAATCCTTTCGACCTGCTCCTGTCATTCTTTGAGTAAGTCTATTTTCTACCACAGCAGTATGTCCTTTCCTTGATCAATCTCTGAAATTAACATTTTCCCAAGGATCCTTGGACCTTTTTGTGGTGTTGGTATTTAGAAACCAAGATCTGGATGTTAGGAGGGTGTGTTACTTTTCTGGCAGACTGGACACACACATGTACACCCAACACGTACACACATGCACATCCTTCTTAAAGTGGTCTTTCTGTGGACAATGAATAGTTTATGGAACTATATAGTTCCTTTCTTTAGAAAAGACAGACATTTGGCATTAACACTCTAAGTTACAATCAGAATTTGCAGTTTTCAGCTGCGGTAAATTAGGACGAAGAAAACACAAATGACATACTAAGAGTACAGGCAAGGATTTTTGCTGTCTTGCATTCATTCCATGCCTTGCCTCAAGTATTCCAAATGTTGAAACTTTATGTCATCAAAGTACAGATTCAGGTTTAGGTTAAATAGATTTATCTAAATGAAAATATAAGTGTTTGATATGGCGTTCATCTGGCCTCCACGTACAGTCCCAAGACAGAGTCAGGGTCAGCAGGCTCAGGAATTATGTGGGATGCTATGATTCTGAGCACCAAGGGAATAAGTTGCTGGAAGATCTGTTCTGTAACTGGGTCCCATGTTCATTTCCCAAATGAATTCCAGGTGAGTGTCAACAGTTCAACTTTGTTAAGAAGGTGTCAGCCTCTACCTTTTGCATTCTATTACCCACAATGATTTTTAATTTTGTGCCTACTTTGAAAAGCAAATGATCACATTCTGCTGGGGAGATTTCAGCTTGTGTGCTCTTTCTAAAGTAAAGAAGTAGAGTAATTATCACTGAGAAGGGGAAAAGAGAGGATATGTCTTTTACATTTTATGCTTTTAGAGAGTGGTGTGTGTGTGTGCATGTGTGTGTGTTTGTTGAGAAGTTGTATTTGGGAGGGGAAGCGGAGGATGGAGAGAGAAATGGTAATTCTGGTTGTGCCGGTTCATAATTGTGAACCTAGAATTGCTAATAACTCTGAAAATTCTTCGTACATAGGTGGAAGAATCCACATTGGTGTTAAAAATGTCCAAGCAAAATAGTGCAGAGTAAGTTCTAAGATATTTGTCATGAGAGTTTTTGGTAAACCAAGATTATATTGTGAGACAACAAGAGGCTTCTAGTCAAGGGTTGAGGCTTATCTTGTTTCTTGAATGGTCTGAAGAAGAGATGGGGAGGAGAGAAGGTGAAGAGAATCAAATAAAATGATAAAACACAGGTCTCTCCTCTCCTCTTTTCCTCTCATCTTTGCCTTCCCTTCCCTTTCCTTCTCTTCCATCCCTTTTCTTTGATCAACAAGAGATTATCACCAAGTCCTATCACTCCTTCCTCCAATCCATAGTTCATATTAAACACATTCAAATATCTGTGTGTATTAAGAGAGATAGAAATGAATATACTGATTTTTTTGTTTTCAAAACTTAAATCTAGCAAATAAGCTATGACATATATAAAATTAGTATAATAAAAGAAAGAACTGACAAGCAATATAGATGTTATACATGGAATCATCCCCACAGACTAATAAGAATATTTACTTTCAGTAAGTCCATTAGAATGAAAATTTAGGAAGGTGGGGCTTATCGTTTTCTTCTGTACAGTGTTGTGTACCCAGTTCCTTGAATAGTTCTAGACATATAGTAGATGCTCAATAAATACTGAATAAATAAATGAATGAAAACATTTACATTCCTTTATCATCATTTATCTTCTCCTGTATTAGTCCTTTTTTTGTTGCTTATAACAAAATACGTGCAACTGGGTGATTTACAAAGAAAAACAAAATTTATTGCTTATAATTTCTGAGGCTGGGAAGTCCAAAGTCCATCTGGTGGTGGCTACAGTGACCCAGGGGTCTCACATTGCAAGATGGTGGAAGCAGAGAGAGCAGAGAGAGAGAAAGGCAGACTCTCCTTTTCTTTTAGAGCCCTCAGAACCATGCCCCTGACAACCATTTTTAATCTATTCACTACTGCATGGTCCTACAATCCAATCCCCTCTTCAAGGCTCCACCTTTCAATTACCCTAATAGCATTTCCCACCCTCTTAACAGTCACAGTGGAGACCAAGTTTCTAATACATAAAATTTGGGGGACACAATTCAAGCTTCAGTGAGTTTTGGGGGGACATAACTCAATCCATTATACCTCCTCTTTTCAAAATTATAGTTGACTTTATTTCCTCCTATCCCATCCATTCTTTTGCTCACTGCAGCTTCCCTCTGTGGGAACTACTTTAAACAGGGACACCACCCTGCTGCCAAATCCACTTTCCTCACTAAGTCCTTGTTGTACTTTCCTCTTTGCATCAGGTAGTTCATTGCTTTCTCCACCTTTAACCTTCTCCTCCCTTCACTTTCCTTTCACACTTTCCTTTTCTTGCATCTCCTCTGGTTCTCCTCTTAGCAGTGCGAGTACTCAGTAGTATTGTTCACTTTGTTGTCTTCCTCTGCTCGAGTTTCCAGAAGTTCCTTAGCTACCTTTTCTTTTCTTTCTTTTTTTTTTTTTTTTGTGCCCCAAATCTCTGGGGTGATCACATTAAAGCTTCATGACTTGGATTACTATCTCTGTGCCTAAAAAAATCTTTTTCGAGGAAGTGAGTGTAGGTGAAAAAAGAAATGTAACCTGTAGGCTGAGTCCTGGAACACATCAACATTTAAGGGACTGAGAAATGAGGATGAATTACCAAAAAAGATGGAGAATTTGTGGCCAGAGATGTTGGAGAAAGTTCAGGCGACTGTAACATCTCAGAAGCCAAGAGAAGAAAGTATTTCAAGTAGCAACATTGAAAGACTCTTATCGACTTGGTAGACTGGTGACAATGAATCCATGTTTCCAAACACAGATGTACTATTCTGGTAAATTCACACTTTTACAAGTGGTAATAGCACTTTTGTTTCATTTATTATATTTTACATGTATAGATAATATATAGATATGAAGTCAACAGGTTGGGTAAACTGAGTTTGAATACTGGTTCTGCCTCTTAGGAGCATAACATGGTGGTAAGAGTTGGATTCTGGAGCCACATGACCTGACTTTAACTCTGGATCTTTTTATAAGCAGATGTTGTGATTTTAGATGCATTGTTTACATGCTTTGTATTTCAGTTTCTTAATCCATAAAATGAGAATAATAATAGTACTTCTTTCACAATGCTGCTCTAAGGCTTAAATGAAAAAATATATGGAAAGAGCTTAGAACAGTGCCATGAAATAAACACTCAATGATTATTTTATGAGCTAGTGTTTCCTCATTTGTTGAATGGGCATAAGAAATAGTTCCACACTCATAGAGTTATTGTGAAAATTAAACTAAATTATCTATATAAAATGTCTGTGCATGGTAAGCTCTCCGTATGTGTTGGCTGTATTACTGTAAAGTATATTCATCAGTTGGTATTGGAATTAAATGACACAGCCACTCAGTTCATCCTTCAATTGAGCACTGCTAGTGGTTATAGGGATGTAAGCATTATACAGATTCAAATTGTTTTATTCTAAGTAATATATTGTTTAATTTATACTCATAACATGCTGTTATGATAAGAAGCATAAGGAGCATTGATGTGCAAGCATTTTCACTGGATCTTAAAGATGCATTCATCTGATCAAAATTCTCATAGAGCACATCAAGGTGTCTGTAGTGCTTTGAAAACCAATGTTAAAAAGAGAAAATTTAGTGATGATTACAACCAATTTGATTTTCATTTTGGAGAAATAAACACTATCCTCACAAGCAATGTGGTGTTACATGTGGAGACGTGCTTGCAAATGGAGTACTGAAACCAACTTTCTTTTCTTACCTTTTAGAAGCAAATTAAAAAATAAATAAACAAATTGTTTTTTAAGTACCAAATGCAATAATTCCACACATTAGATTCAGAAAACAGGGTTTAATTCAATCTGAAATCAAATATTAAATGATATGTGTAAATTATTAAATGGAAAAGGTAAAGTTTATCTAAATGGATTATGAATGCATTAACTTTGTATTATATTGTATCATACTTTACTGATCAAAGATAAAATATTGTTTTTACCTCAATTCACTTTTTATTGTACGATAAAATATTGAAAAGTATTTTTAAAGAATCCCTAGGGGTCTTTACAAAATTGTATATCACTTTGTAACGAGTCCATGAGGGGAAATACTGGGAAAACCTAAATTTAATCAAATATGATAGAGGCAGAACTCAGATCTTAGACCTGGGCTGCTAATTTGGAGGAAAATTTAGAATATAAACCTGTTGAGTTTGAATATAGCAATTAACTGCTAACCCTCTCGCCCTACCCTGTGTTCATCTCCTAGGGAACATCCTCTTCAGGGAAGCCCTAAGTTTGTTTTGTAAAACTTGGTAAAATATGAAATTAATTACAATTTCCCGAGGAGCATAATTTATTCTACAATAAAGGATCTTAAAACTTTAACATGTGTTCCACATAGTTAACATGCTTACCACCTCCCTACCTAGGTTCCTAACATCCTCTTGTCATGAAACAAACACATCCCATAGTTTGTTCCAAAATTTTCTGGTATATTTTATTATAATAATGTCCTTAAATATTTTACAAAATTAGCACATTCAGTGGAATATGCATTTCCTCTATCCCAGACTGAAATCCAGGTCCTCGCACTAATTTTTTGTGGGACGTTAGAAAAACATGTTTACTTGACTTTTCTCAACCTCAGTTACTTGGTCTATAAAATAACATATTTTTCTATGTAAAGAAAAAAAGAATGAGAGTGGAAAAGTGGTCAAAGGGATAAATGAATAGATAGAACAAGAGAGAGACCTTGCACACCCCCTGATGATAATGCATCATGAACCAAGGAATGTGACAGACTCACCCGTCTGTCCCTGAGCTGTAAGCCTCTCCATCTGCCCCTCCCTCTAGCTTTGCTAGCACTATGCTAGAGCGCATCGGGGCACTTCACACAGTAAGTACCTAACATATGGGGATTGCTTTTCTTCAACTCTTCTGCTCATAACACCACATCGCCTTTACCTCTGTGCACAACTCCATAATAGGAGACAAAGATCTATTCTGACCAATGACTTGAAAAATGGGAATAAAAATAAGTTCAGATATATTGTAAGTTATTTTTTCTTAATGGTTTCATGGGAACAAATTCCATTTTGTCAGTTGGAGGTATCTCTGGAAATATTACTTTCCAGTCAAGCAAGGAAGAAAGAATATGTTTCCATGAAACCACATAGATATGCTTTTTTTTTGTTTGTGTGTTTGTTTTTTATCAGCTCTGTGTAGAGGAAGCATTAAACAAAACATCACCCGACATGTGTACACCACACCCGTCATAAGTTCCAAGCATATTTCATTGTAGAAATGTTATTAGATATTCCTTGCCTTCCTTCAGTAACTTTTTCATAATTTGGAAAAGAAATAAAGCCAAATGCACAGAATGTATAGAAACCTCAGACAAAAAATTTCAAAAAGCCTCATGAGTTTAATAAAAATCTTTCTTTTGGACTTTTTGTGTAAAATATTGAGGCAACATTGAATAAAGAGTGTGTTAAATTTCTTTCATGACAAAAACTGTTTCCTGAAAGACTTTTATTATCAAGAGATCCTTTGAGAATTTTTATAGAAGTAGAAGCTAAAATTGAGTTTTCTTTTTCTTTTTCTTTATTGGAGAAAAGGAGGTAGATATGTGTTGATCAGTTTGTAAAGGGCCGTACTTGACGAGACCATGAATGACTGTTTCTTTCGAAATCATAGTGAGAAGCGGAAGGTTAATAGAGAGAGGTGCGAGGTCCAACACAGACCACCATTCCTCCAGCCACTCAGGTTCAAAATTTTGATATTCCATTTAACTTGCTCCCTTTTTCGTTTTTTTTTTTTTTTCTTTTTTCCTTCTCCAGTCAGTAGCTACAGGTTGCCAGTTTCCATTCTTAGTATTTTTCATGCTAATTCTTTTCAATTACACAGGCACTAACATGCACAGACTGCTGTGGACTTAATTGTATCTGTCCCTCACCACCCCCCATTGTATGTTGAAACCCTAAGCTCCAATGTACTGTATTTGGAGATAGGAACTTTATTTAAGTAATTAAGGTTAATGAGATCCCTAACTCAATAGGATTAGTGTCTTCATAAGAAAACACATCTCAGAGTTTGCTCTCTCTTAATGTGCTCATGCACCAAGAAAAGGCCATGTGAGGACACAGTGAGAAGGTGGCCATCTGCAAGCCAGGAAGAGAGCCCTCACCAGAAACTGAACCCTGCCAGATGTTAATTTTCGACTTCCCAGCCTCCTGAACTGTGAAAAAAAAATTTATTGTTTAAGCCACCCAGACTATGGTATTTGTTATGGCAGCCAGAGCTACAATATTTCAAGCCTGACTACAATATTACAGAATCAGTGCTATTATATATTATGGCAGATTTCAATAAATCCTAACAAAAGCCCTATAAATGAGTTTTATTGCAGATAAAGGCTTTGATGTTCTAAGACGTTATTTCCTCTGAGCACTCAGAACCAAAGATGACAGAATTAAAATTTGAGTTTTACTTTAAAAGTGTGTTACCTCCATGCTACTACTGACATTATCAGCCTAGTCCAGGCCCTCCCTGTTTAGTTGCTTACTTGGTTCACAGCATCTCCCTACAGCTATCCAGCACTCTTGTTAATTCTGTACACTTACCAAACTCTAAAACATTCATTTGTTACTTTACTTCCACTGTTCAAGCTCATTTAAAGCATCTCCAGTAGTTCCCAAGACAAACCCCAAATTCTTAACCTGTATTTTAAGGTGTGTTCAAAGTCTGAGTCCACTTAATTAAAATATATCACCATTTTCTCAATGCTCAAATGTTGAATTTCAAATTTATATCATCTTGCCAAGAATCTATCACATTCTTTCTTGTCTTTATAATCTTATCTATGGTATTCCCTCTCCTAGAAAACATTTTCCTCTCCCATCCACACACAAAACTTCTCATCACCTGAAGCTAAACTCTACCCAAACATAATAATAAATCTTTGACATAATAAATATTTTATGTCAACTTATCATGATCCCCTGTTTAAAATACTTCCAGATTTTTTTGCAGTTTATTTCTTTTTTGCTATTTATTTGTATGCTCTTCCCTAGTTGTCTTAAACTTAGAAAATTTTTTTCAAAAAGCAAAAACAAAAACAAATCTCCTTAAATGCATGTTCAAATCTCCAACCAACCAACCAACCAATAAACCTACTGATCAGTAAGTAGTTACTGAGCACTTGCTGTGATATAAGCTTTGAAAAACTAAAATAGCATTAGGTAAGAATCTATTCTTCCTCTTTAGTGTATTTCACAGCTAAGCCTAATGTTCCAAAGACAATAAATAGTAGGACAATTTATCAGTACATGATGGTATTGCTGTTACACACTCATAAAACCAAAGAATATCCAAGGTAATCTCGTCTTTACTCACCAGTAACACCAATAAGGGATCATGATTGGAGCAGGTAGTGAATGCATAGAAAGACAGCATGGTGTGATAGAAACCTCATGGACGTTAGACAGACCTGAGATTAAATCGTATCTCCCTCCACTTCCTCATTTGGTTCCCTCAGGAAGTTACTTAACTTCTCTATACCATAATTTTCCTATTTAAAACTCCCATCACAGAGTCGGGCTTACAGTAAATGCTTAAAGAAATGTACTCAGAATTCTAATTGTTATTTGTGGCCACTGGAAATCATTAAGTAGAGAACTTTGTTATTCTATCACCATGCTCTTTCTATATCTGGTGCTGCCTCAACTTCTCCTTGCTTCAGAGATGAACAATATACATAACTTGTTCTAAAAACATAGCCAGATTCCTGGCCTGGCTTTGAATGTGGCAAAGAGAAAAAAAGAAAGGAGAAGATGTGCTATAACAATAGAATTAGTGAATAGAAATGTTGTATGCAATCACTTTTCACCATAATCATCATTCCTTTTAGGAAGAAACACATTTGTTGAACTTAAAGAGAAAATGAGGCAGCCAGTCCTACAGATGCATTGCATTGCTTTGGAAAGAATGTAATTACACAAAATACCAGGTATTGATGGATTACCTCTTGAGGTGACATAAACACCTGATTACAGAATCCATCGTTTCACTTAGTAACACCTATTAAACCTATTTTAGGAGTGTTTTGAATCAGAAGATATAATGAATGATTATAGAGCTGAAAATAATGTCCTATTATTTTTAACATAAGCAATGAGTACATGTGGACCAAGGTAGTTTTATTATTTCCAATGGGAGGATAATTTGAGCTGATACTTACAGCATTACATTTGAAAAGTGCAGTTTAATTGGTGTGAGGCAGCATAGATTTGTGAAAATAAATCATGTCAAACACATTTGATGACTATTTAAAATTAAATTGCTATTGGACTAGCTAGAAGAGGAAACAAGTTAATTCAATACAACTGGATTTTTTAAAAAGTTGCCTGGTGACATTCCTTATCATTGTTAAGCATATGGATAGGTTTCTTGTAGGTTTATGAGTAAATAGTAGAGTGGCAACAGACAGTGGGTGCCAGAGTTGAAGATCGAGAAAGAAACATAGCAATTCTTGGAAATGACTGAAAGAGCACAAAATATCAGTAGTGGAGGGCTTTAGAGACAGGCAGATTTAAGGTCACATATTAGCACTGCCAATTAGTGACTTTGTGATAAGTCACAAACTTTATGCACCCCAATTTTCTCATCTATAAAATAAGGAGTATAATAATTTCCTTCCAGGGTTGTTAAGATTAGCAAATTAGATGGTTTTTAAAGAGTGCATCTTGGGGCCTGACATACAGTAGATATCCACATGATTTTTCCTACTAGTTCTAGATGCTTGTGCTATAGTTTGACTGTCACTCCCAAACTTCATACTGAATGTGAGTATTGAGTGTGTGTCCTCAATGTGGCAGTATTGAGAACTGAGGTTTTGAATCATGAGGGCTCTACTCTCATGAATGGATAAATCCATTCATGGATTAATGGGTTAGTGGATAAATGGGTTATCACCAAGTGGCACTGGTGGTTTTATAAGGAGAGGAAGAGCTCGTGTTAGCACACTCTTGCCCCTCTTGCCTTGTGACACCCTGCAGCACCTTGGGACTTTACAGAAGGCCCTTCACCAGATGTGCTCTCTGAACCTTGGACTTCTCAGCCTCTAAAACTGTAAGAAATAAATTTCCTTTATTTATAAATTACCTAGTTTCAGGTATTCTGTTATAAGCAAAAGAAAACAGACTAATATATGTTAGCAAAGATTACTTCCCCTAATCGCATAGGCCTGTAGGAAGTCTGAGGAAGGAAATACTTCAACATCCTGTCAAGACTTCGAGTAATACTGTTTCAAGCTCTGCTGTATTCTAAAGCCCTTGGTACCTTATATATGTTTCAAGTGTGTTTTCCTCTCTGTAAACACCTGTTCAGGAGATCAGCACTGCAAAGCCCAGCTTAGTTCTTTGGAAATAAGAAACTTGAGAAACTTGAAAATCATGGAAAAAATCCTAAGATAAAAGCTCTAAAAAGGTCGATGAAAGCCTTTTAGGAAATGATTTCTGCCGTACGCCACACTCTGTAGTGAGATATGGCAAGAAGCCTCATGTACTCACTGGATCACTCTTTTCTGTTGTAATTCTCTGCCTCATCCTAGCACTACTGGGTTCTTTTCTTGTTGAGTCCATTTTTTGTCTTGCTTATTTACTGCCTCCTCTCACAGGAATGTAAGTAGGTCCTATGAAAATAAGATTTTTTCTATTTTGTTCACTGCTGTGTGCTAGGAGGTGTTAGCCCTTTCAGTTGCTGGCCCAGATACAGTTGCTAGCTCATTGGAGGAACCCAAATAAATACTTGCTGAATAAATTTATAACTGATGGTATAGAACAAGAGTTGGTAAACTGGCCCACTGGTCAAGACCTGCCTTCAACCTATTTTTTTTGTTTGTTTGTTTTTCCTTTTCTTTATAAAAGTTTTTGTACATGTTTTTATGTATTTTTTATTATTTATTATAAGCATATTATTATTACAAATTGTGATTTTTCTTTATGCCCTTTACCCAACCTATCCCTCCCCAACTCCCACCCACCTCCCCCCAATCTCCAGTATCCTTAGGTGTGTTTTCCCTTTCTGAAAGTTCAACTTGTTGTTTTGGTCTTTTCTTCTTTTTCTTCCTTCCTTCCTTCCCTCCTTCCTTCCTTCCTTCCCTCCTTCCTTCCTTCCTTCCTTCCTTCCTTCCTTCCTTCCTTCCTTCCTTCCTTCCTTCCTTCCTTCCTTCCTTCCTTCCTTCCTTCCTTCCTTCCATCCATCCGTCTTTCTTAATACCCAGTTATAAGTGAGAACATGCAGTATTTCTCTTTCCTTGCCTGGCTTTCACTTAATATAATTTTCTCCAGACTCATCCATGTTGCTCCAAATGGCAGAATTCTGTTCTTTTTTATGGCTGAGTAGTATTCCATTGTGTGTATATACCACGTTTTCCTTATCCAGTCATCTGTCTATGGACACTTAGGTTGGCTTCATATTTGGCTATTGTAAATAAAGCTGCAATGAACATGGGAGTGCAGGTATCCCTTCAACATGATGATTTCCATTCTTTTGGATATATGCCCGGTAGTGGGATTGCTGGATTGTATGGTAGTTCTATCTGTAGTTATTTGAGGAACCCCCAAACTGTTTTCCATAACGGTTGTACTAATTTATAGTCCCACATACAGTGTAGAAGTGTTCCCCTTTCCCTGTATCTTCACCAGCATTTGTTGTTCTTGGTCTTTTTAATAATGGTGAGTCTAACTGGGGTGAGATGATATCTCAATGTATTTTTGATTTTCATTTCTCTGATGACTAGTGATGTTGAACATTTTTTCATATACCAGTAGGCTATTTGTATGTCTTCCTTTAAAAACTGTCTATTCATCTCCTTTGCTCGTTTTTAAATTGGATTTTTTTTTTTTTTTTTTTACTGTATAGTTGTTTGAGTTTTTTATATATTCTGGATATAAATTCCTTGTCAGATGTATAGTTTGAAAATATTTTCTCCCATTCCGTAGGTTGTTTTTCTGCTCTGTTGATTGTTTCCTTTGCTGTGCAGAAGCTTTTTAATTTGACATAGTCCCATTTGTTTATTTTTTCTTTTGTTACTGTGCTTTTGGGGTCTTATTCAATAGTCTTTGCCAAGTCCTACTTCCTAGAGTGCTTCCTCTAGTTTCTCCTATGTTTTCCTTTAGTAATTTTATGGTTTGGGGTCTTATATTTAAGTCTTTAACCCATTTTTAGTTCATTTTGGTATATAGTGAGAGGTACATGTCCAGTTTCATTTTTCCACATATGGAAGTACAATTTTCCCAGCACCATTTATTGAAGAGGCAATCTTTTCCCCAATGCGTGTTATATTGCATTTGTCAAAGCTCAGTTGGCTATAATTATGTGGGCTGATTCCCAGGTTTCCTATTCTGTCCCATTGATCTGAGCATCTGTTTTTAGGCCAGTACCATGCTATTTTGGCTACAATAGCTTTGTAATATAATTTGAAGTTGAGAAGTGTTATTCCTCCAGCTTTATTTTATTTTATTTTATTTTTCTCAGGATTGTTTTGGCTATTCAGGATCTTTCGTAGTTCCATATGAATGATAGGATTGCTTTTTCTATTTCTGTGAAGAATGACATTGGTATTTTCATGGGGATTGCATTGAATCTGTAGATTGCATTGGGTAGAATAGACATTTTCACAATGTTGATTCTTCCCATCCAAGGGCATGGTATGTTTTTTATCTTTTTCTGTCCTCTTTAATTTCTTTCAGTAGTGATTTGTAGTTCTCATTGTAGAGATCTTTCGCCTCCTTGGTTAAATTGATTCCTAGGTATTTTATTTCTTTGGTGACTATTGTAAATGGCTTGCTTTCTTGATTTCTTTTTCTGCTAGTTCATTACTGGAATATAAGAATGCTACTGATTTTAGGGTCTTCATTTTGTATCCTGTAACATTACTAAAATTGCTGATCATCTCTATGAGCAACCTGTTTCAAACAGCCTACAAACACCAAAATATTCATTCATTTATGTGTTATTTATGGCTGCTTTCCTGCTACAATGGCAGAGTACATAGCCTTGTATCCCACAAAGTCTAATTATTTGCTGTCTGGCACTTTAGAAAAAAAAGAATGCCCACCCATTTTAGAACATAGAAATCGATAATGTGATATTATCATCATCATCATAGCAGCTATCACAAAAGTCTTATATAAACCAGATATTTTAGGAGTTTTAATTTGCTTTCTTAACAGACTTTGCACGGTGGGTCTTATTTCTGCTATCTCAAAAATGAGAAAACTGACACTCAGAGAAGACATTTTTGCAAGGATATAGAGTTGAGTGGTATTTGAGCTCAGATTCACCTCTTGCCCTTTGCCCCCAACCTGACTCCAGAACCTTTGATCTCTATATTACTTTAAGCTTCTAAAATTTTTACCATAGGCATTTTATGTGACCACAAAAAGTCATTTAAATTTTCAGTGTCTCCATTTCCTTGTCTTTCATGGGTTTAGGGTAGAAATAATTTTTAAAACAAAAACAAACAAAGAAACAAACAAAAAACCAAAAAATAAAAATGCCCCAGCCTAGTTTTGTAAGTTCAGTTACTGTGAATTTTCACTATTACATTTCTTTTTTGGTTTGATTGTTTTTAATTGGACGGATTTTAAAGATGACGTGCATTTTTAAAAAATTTACCACTGACATTAAAATTAAAATAAAGGGAATGTTAAGAAACCGAGATGGAGCCATTTCACAGGATAAACTCTGAGAGATTGGGCAATTGGGCTTCAAAGTGGAGTATGAAATTTAATGTGGCTAAGTGATGCACTTGGGTAGACATAGTGCCCAGTCTAAATACAATTTAAATAGTGCTTAATTAGTTAATATGGCAGAGAAAAAATATCCGTGTGTACTCCAAGAAGGAACATTTGCATTTTGGGTTCAGTGTGCAGCAGTGATGTAAAGAGCTAAAACGCTGTCAGCTTGTGTGCAGGAGGCCATTCTATTAGACCTGGGAAACAGACTTTTGAAAGGCACTGATTAAAACACACTAATGCATCTAGTCCAGTTCTGGACTCATTAGTTAACACAAAAGATGGGACGTCTATTTCCAGGAACTAGAAGTGACTGCCAAGAGTTTGAAGACTGTTTGGTTAGTGAAAGTAGCAACAAGAGCCAGAGCTGCAGTTGAGCCTCCTGAACTTCTTTTCCCTGGAAAGGGACTCCTGCTCTCTCCTGCCTCAGCCCCTGGTGCCCCTGTCTCCTGGGCTCTGTGCTTATCAGATAAGCTCAGTCATGTCTGCATGACAGATTCTAACAGAAGCCACCCTCCTATGTAATAATGATGTCTATTACAGCCGTCCTACAGAAGGTACAATTATGCTTGTGTGTGTGTTTCCCCACTAGAAAGCAAGCTTGTTGAGGTTGGGATCCTTGTCTTATGTACATGGGCATTGCTGGACCCTACACTCCCCTCCTACTGCAAAGAATCTAATTTTTGCCCTTTACTCTCTCCTTCTCTTCCTCTGAATGAGGAAGGGAGGCTAAGTTTAGCTGCATCATTAATTATGAAAGAGACTGGGGAATGACAAAGATAGAAAATTCAGGCAGCATGTTTATAGAAGAGATTTTACTGAGGAAAGAATGCTGGAGGTGGAGTAGAAAAGGGCATTGGAATTAGAGGAAAGTGTATGTTAAGAAGCACTGCAGTGGGTTCTGAATGGGGCCTCCTTAACTTCTAAAATATATAAATATATATTTCAGTAGATTTTTATTAATTAATTATGACTTTTGAAGTACATTTCTTTAAACGTAATCCCACTCTTGGTCTGGACTGCGTGGTTGTTAGAATTATAAGTATCACATTGGCATCCCCAGTGCCCAGAGAGTGTTAGATTAGTGGAGATTAAAGTATGATTTGAATAAATGAATGAGCAAGAGGGAAAAGAATGGGGTGATACCAACTAGGGAGTGATCTGAGAGAAAACAGAACTGTGCTCCAATACTCTTCAAAGCAGTCCAGGTTATAGCATAATAGATTAGTTGTGGGAGCCTAAAGCATTGCTCTTTCAGGACTAAGGAGCTCCTTTTGCTCTAGAATAAGAGACAAAAGCTAAAGCAAACAGGCTAGAAAGTGTGTTTTCCTTTTTCTTTTCTTATTTATTACTTTATTTATTTTTACTATGAAACTACTGAAAGAAATCCTCTAGAATTAAGTTAATCATACAAGAACAATAAAGTAGACATAAATTAGTGGAAAGTTTACTAATTAATTAGCATTTGCCCAAGCTTAGCATTCAGTTGTTAGAGAGAGTGAAATATACAATGCGTGTCGATCTGTGTCTTTCCTTGAATGCACACACGAGAGCTGGGGGAATGGGCAGCAGGAGAGAATAACCTACCTCAATAGCCAAACTTTCACTTTTTCCTGTCAACTGATCTATATTGTCACCAGCTATGAGGGGGCACAAATGATTGCTATGACTGCTTCCTCCAAGGAACATATAGTGTTGGGGGCAGGGAGGTGTACATAAACACAGAATTAATTATGAAGCAAATGTTAAGGGCCCCCAAAATACAACACATGTGCCATTTAGTTTCAGAAGAGGGCAAAAGTGCATTTTGTTGGAGACAGGGATGAGGGAGTCCAAGGTTTAGCTGATAGCTGAATGTCAGTGGGCTGAGGGGAGAGGGGAGGAACAGTGTAAGCTGAAGACAATGGTAGGAAGCACAGCACAGTTTTCAACAGATGATACAGATAAATTAGGTGTGGGAGATGAGACTTGAAGCAGGCTAAACTCTGGGAAATTGGGGGCAATGGCTGCCTTATCAAAGCCATCAGTGTGTACAGAAAACCGGGGTGACTGAGTGGTGTGGGACATTAGACAGTGATAGGGCCTATGAGAAAATGAAGATTCTAAGATTCAAATATCTGAAAGTCATAGCTTGCAGGCTCCAAATGCCCAGTGTATCCTTTCAGAGCAGTAGAGCTCAGCTTTCACAACAGTCTTCTGCTATGTTGCAAGGTTGTGACCTTGCTGTCAACAACCCTCCGAATGTCAGAACATCTTCCTAAAAAAGAAAAAGCCTCTTACCCATGCTTCTGGGCTTTCCTGCCTTCCCAGTTTTCCCAGACATAAAGGATCCTCTTAGGGGAAACAAGCAGGAACCTTTGAATGAGGGACCCCTGCTCAGCATCCTTCCATTTGGGAGCTTCTTTGTCTGATGTCTCCCAGCAGGCATGCAATCAGGCTGCACTCCAAGTGTTTTAAGCAGTGTCCTCATCACTTTAAACTTTTGGGTTATTGAAATGTAGGGTTGCTCAAATAAAATTAAGTACTTTAATGATCTTCTCTATAGCCTGGCCTCCACAGCCTACCATGCATCTGTACTTCCCCCAGCACTTTCTCTGTTGGTCTAGACTTGGGTATTCAATCTACTTTTAGGAAGGGGAGATGTAGAAATTGACCTGACCCTGCAACTTGGCTGATTTATGTCTGCAAAGCCAAATGCTGAGAATGGAGTTGTCCTGCTCGTTCTGAAATCAGAGAATGGGGGAAATAATCTAAATCCTGCACAGTAAATTAGTGGCAGAGACCTATGCACCTGTTATTGTGGCTATTCACAATTCCTATAACGGCAATTATCCTTATCGCACACACAACAGGGAAACCACAAGGAGAACGGCTCTGATGAACTGTTCTTTGGTATTGCAGCTTGTAACCCTCTCACAGCTACAATCTGTGGTCTTCTCATAGATTTAACCCTGAGTATTTATTACTGCGAAATTCTTTAACTCATAATTGAACATTTATTTTCTTGGTGATTTATTTTTACTTTACCTTTCTTCAGGTTTTCAGCAAACAGAATAGTTACTGGTTGATGTGTAGCTGATAATTAGGAATGAAAACTGTATTAACCCTATTCTTTGAAGTGTTTTGGGAGAGAAAATAGATTGGTGGATCTGTTGTTTCATCTTCAAGCTTGTATTACTAAGTACAAATGGCTTTAAGAATTTAAGAGAACAAAAAGGAATAGGAAAGTAAACATAAGAAAAAATATATTTGATTTGATAAGTTTTAAATGATCAGTTTGCGGTTTTTAAACAAATCAATTTTTTTTATCATATCCTAGTTTGCTAGACTGTTGGTAATAATAATCTATATTTTGAAGCATCTACTACTTAAAATATCGTTTAAAAATAATTCATAATTTTCCCTTGGTCTTCTGAAATACATTCGTCTTAAGGATTTTCTCCAGTGATAATGTCCATGCACATATTGTTCATGAAATTTGCCCTATAACCTCTATGGTGTCAATGGGACTAACAGTGGTGTTTCCTCTCTACAAATCTGCCAGGAATTTCCTCTCTATTTCTGGAAACTCCTTAGTTTCCTAGTCCAGGTCTTTCTCATGAGGATTGCAGTGAAGTTGCTGTAGAATTGGCAAACTCTCAACCCGACCCAATGCTGCACAGTTTCCCATTGGAGAAATCAGAAGGCCACTAAAGTATAGCAGTGTCCCATGGAGGGTTTCAGTTTATGGTGTGCAGATTAACATCTCTCCCAGGACTAGGTAGGACACATATCACCTCTGTTTCATGTGACATTCTTTGCCCACTTTGATTTATAGTTAAGCTGAATATATCATTGGAAATCACTGTTTATAGTTTCCATAGCTTGTAAGATCCCAGAGAGATATTAAAGATAAACAACTAACCAAGACTTTCAATGGGGCAAGCAGATGGGAGAGGTGGTAGGGAAAAAACTCATGGATATACCCAGTAGATACTGAGCTTTCAGAAATAAGAATAGGAAGGACTCCCAGGCCTGAAGTAATCAAAAATATTTGATTCAGGATCTTATAGCTTGTATCTCAACAACCCAAATCCAGTATTGCTAAGATTTGGAATAAATACATAAACCAAATTTATTCTAGTCTGCAAATTCTTAAATTTTAGATAAAGTATCAGGACCTCATGGGTAGACTGAGAATCCAAATGAACAGGGTAAGTTAAGAGCTCACACTCCAAGCTTCACTCTAAGGGCCAGCGTTATAATCCTAGTCCTGCTACTTATTAAGTATGTGATTTGAAACAAGTTATTTTGTCACTCTATGCTTCAGAGTGTTTTGTTAATAATATAACCTAACTCAAATAATATTTTTCAAATTAATCCATGTGAAGTGTTTTATGCAATTGCTCAGCATATGTTAAGTGCTCAAATCTTAATAATTAGTATTAAGGCAAGATGGAGAGATGTCCATGGTAACAAAATGGTTCAAAGGGAAGGGGATGATGAAAGAAACCACAGGGGAAGTGAAGGGCAGGGCAAGGAGAATTTGAGATGAAATGTATAAGAGTTGGGAACAATGGGAAGGACTGGGGCAGCACTTCATAATGAGAAATATTAGTTTCTATTTCATAACTCCCATTTATGCAAATCAAGCTAATACATCCTGGCCAAAAGCAATGGGCTAATATGGTCAATGTGGAACTTGGCAAATTCTCCTGGTTAACCTACTAAACCCAGGGGAGAATATGGTATTGATGGATTTGTAGTCTAAGTAATAGGTCACCATATGATCCAACAAGGAAGGACTCCAGCAAGACCAGAGGCTATAATTCTATGAGTCATTTTAAACATAATGAGTACATTTAATTTCTCAATAGTAATCCTTATATATAAAATTCCTTGTTTTGAGGTTTGCAACCAGTTTTCTTTTGTAGACTTTTCCCATTACCTTTCCATTTTACTAACTGGCCAATCAATTGCCCAAGAGAGCAGAAGTGGCCTCAGTCAAGATGGAAAATAAAGGCTTGGATCCCTTGGGGAGCAGAGTGCTTACACTTCTGATCAATTTTTTCTTCAGGGATTTTTCTTTCCTTTCCGAATGATTACTGCCAGAAAAATGGGATTACACCATCACAGCCATGTTTAAGACAACAGGTTAGGAGAATTAAAAATTCAACTCATTATAGGAACAAGAGAAGAAATATATAATTGTCTGTGTGTGAACAAAGCAGCCAGGGATCCAATCATTGAAGTCAGACTGATAACCAACCATTCAGCTCGAAAACCTTCCTGTGATAACCCAGAGGCAGATGCTGCAGCTTAATGAAGGGACCAACTGTTTGCAAAACGAAGGGCAGATGGAGGAATCAGATGAGAAAGTGTTTAGCTAGAGTTGTGAAGGGAAAATAGTGCTTAAAAAATCTAAGTCAAAGTTAATGGTCAGAGAAGGGGCATGAAGCTGTGTAACTGCAGGAGGCCAGGAAATGAAATACTTTAAAAATTTGTACTTTGTAAATCTGTCCTTTGAACAGGAAAATAAATGACGTAAGAGGTTTTGGGGAACAAGCGAACAATGGTGATTCCACCAAAATAACTATAAGCCTTGCCAACAACCCCCTTAAATCTGAGCACTTCTGAATAAATAAGACTGGAAAGACTTGACTTCTAGGCTAACTGCCTAATGAGATAAATGATCTATCCCCCTACACTCCTTTCCCCCACTAGTAGTTCCCCTCTTCTCACTGGGAAATAGAACATCAATATTTAGTAAGCAATGGAAGAAATATAATGAGAAAGAATCTGTAAGCATTTGAGAATAGAGAAATAATGATCAGCAAGCCAAACTGCAAGTGTGTAAGGGAGAAACCATGCAACACTTACTTGATAGCCATTTCTTCTCCCAATCAATTGACAACAACCCTGGTTGGGAAAGTCAGCAGCTGTTAGAGAGGAAACAGCTCTATTTATTTTTAGACATAGATAGCCCCAGTTCTCTGTTACCCTCCAAGCACTCTACATATGGTACATTAATTAACACCAACTTGGAGTAGAAATTATGCTAAACATGGGTGAGGAGAAATCCACCAATCTTAAAAAAAAAAAAAAGGAAAAGAATCTTCATAGTGATGATTACAATTTTTCATGAGGAGTAAAGCCTCCTTACATTCCTTTCTATGCATATATGAGGGTACTTCAAAAAGTTCATTGAGGTGTGCCAACACCCCAGGCCCACACTTGAGCCCCTGAGAGGACTGCCCTCAGCCCAACCACAAGCCAAGGTGAGCACAATCCCATGCACCACTGCCCTGGGCCTAGACGCAAACCCTGGAGAGGGTCACCCAAAGCCTGACCAGGAGCCAAGTTGAGCACCTTCCCACATGCCACTGCTGGAGGCCCACACCAAAGCACCAGAGAGGCCCACCCACAGCCCATGCAGGAGCCAAGGTGGTCTACAACAGCCACTGCCATACCTAACTGCCACCTCAAAGATGGCTCACCACCACAGTAGCAACCAGGGTCAACCTACAGGCAGCCCACTGCACACCCGACTACACTGATAGAAGAGTCACCAGCAGAGCATACAAATAGAGGAGGAAGTCTTTCTCCTCACAGCCCACTCCAGAGTAATAGAAGAAACAAGTACCCTACCAGATGCCCAGAGTAATAAAAGAAACAAGTACCTATCAGATGAAAAAATGCTAGAACTACAAATAAACAAGAAAATATGACACCACTGAAGGAATACAATAATTCTCAAGTACCAGACACAATAGGGCAAGAAAACCTTGAAATGTCCAATAAGAAATTCCAAGCGATGATCTTAAGAAAACTCAAAGAGCTAAGAGAAGACGCAAGCAGACAACACAATGAAACAAGGAAAAAATACCCAAGATATGAAAGAGGAAATATAAGAAGAAATTAATACCTTAAAAAAGAATGTAGCAGAACTCCTAGAACTGAAGGATTCACTCAGTGAAATAAAAAACACAGCAGAGAGCTTGGGCAGCAGGCTATAGAGAACAGAAGAAAGAATTTCAGATCTTGAAGATGGTCATTTTGAAATAACCCATGAAAATTTTTTTAAAAAAGAAAGAAAAGAAAAAAAGAATTTTTTAAAAAAGAAGAAACTCTGAGTGAGCTAGCAGACAACCTCAAGTGCACAAACATCTGATTCATGGGTATTCCAGAAGGGGAGGAGAAAGGAAAAGGCACTGAAAACATATGCAAGGAAACAATAACAAAACTTCCCAGGTACAGGAAGAGACATAGACTTTCAGATCCAGGAAGCACAAAGATCTCCAAACCAAAAAGATCCTCTCATAGACACATTATAGGCAAACTGGCAAAGCTCAAAGACAAGGAGGGAATTCTAAAAGCAGCAAGAGAAAAGCATCAAGTCATTGATAAGAGAACCCCCATCAGACTAACAGCAGACTTCTCAAATGAAACCTCACAGGCTAGAAGAAAATGGGATGATATATTCAAAATATTAAAAGAAAAATATTGCCAGCCAAGAACACTATACCCAGCAAGGTTATCCTTCAAAAATGGGGGAGAAATAGTGTATTTCCCTCACACACACACACACACACACACACACACACACACACACACACACACACACACACACACACACAAATTGTGGGAGTTCACTACCACATGACTAGCACTACAAGAAATTCTCAAAGGAGTCCTGCATCCAGAATCTGAAAAATGATAATCACTATCACAGATACACAAGAAAGAGCAAAATATGCCATTAAGAGGAAAATGCAATAACAACTCTAAATGTAAATGGATTAAACTCCCTATTCAAAAGACACAGGCTGATTGACGGAATTTAAAAGCTATACCCAACCATATTCTGTGTTCAAGAGACACTTCCAAGCAGTAAAGACACACACAGACTGAAAGTGAAGGGATGGAAAGATATACCATGCAGATGGAAACCAAAAATGATTAGGAGTAATAATTCTTACATCAGATAAAATACCTTAAACCAAAACCCATAAAAACAGACAAAGAAGGCCATTATATAATGATAAAAGGATCTATCCAGTTAGAAGACATAACAATCATAAATATGTATCCACCCAATACTGGAGAACACAGATATGTAAAGCAAACACTGTTAGACCTGAAAAAAAGAGATTGACCCTAATATAATAATAGTGGGTTACCTCCATACCCTTCTCTCAGCATTGGATAGATCTTTCAGGCAACAAATCAACACAGAAACACAGGATTTAAACTATACCTTAGACCAATTGGACCTGGCAGTTATCTACAGAACATTTCATCCAATAACTACAGAATATACATTCTTCTCATCAGCACATGGAACATCCTACAGGATAGGCCACATGTTAAGTCACAAATCAAGTCTCAACAGATTTAGAAAAATTTTAATCATTCCAAGTATCTTTTCAGACCACAATGGATTAAAACTAAAAATCAATAACAAGTGAAACTCTGCAAGCTATACAAGTGCATGGAAACTAAACAACAAGCTCCTGAATGACCTACGGGTCCAAGAAGAAATTAAACAAGAAACAAAAAAATTCTTGAAACTAACAAAAATAAAGATACATCATACCAAAACCTGTGGGATACTGCAAAAGCAGTACTAAGAGAAAAGTTTATTGCAATAAACACTTGCATCAAAAGAATAGAAAAGCTTCAAATAAACAACATAATGGCATGCCTCAAAGAACTAGAAAAACAACAATCCAATCGTAAAAGTAGTAGATGGAAAGAAATAATTAAGATCAGAGCAACCAAATGATTCAGAGATCCCCCAAAATGATACAAAACATAAGTGAAACAAACAAACAAAAAAGTTGGGGGTTTCTTTTTTTGGAGAAAACAAATAAAATAGACAAACCGTTAGCTAGGTAGAAAGAAAAGAAAAGAAAAGAAAAGAAAAGAAAAGAAAAGAAAGAAAGAAAGAAAGAAAGAAAGAAAGAAAGAAAGAAAGAAAGAAAGAAAGAAAGAAAGAAAGAAAGAAAGAAAGAAAGAAAGAAAGAGAAATAACAATAATCAAAAATGAAAAGGGAGACATTACAACTGATACCACGAAAATATGAAGACTCATTAAAGATTACTATAAACCACTGTATGCCAACAAATATGAAAACCTGTAGGAAATGGATAAACTTCTGAGCACATACAAACTACCAAGACTGAACCAATAAGAAACAGAAAACCTGAAAAGACCAGTAACATGCAACAAGATTGAAACAGTAATTGGAAGTATTCCAACAAAGAAAAACCAGGGCTGGATGGCTTGACAACTGAATTCTATCAAACCTTTAAAGAAGAATTAATACAAATTCTCTTCAAGCTATTCCAAAAAATAGAAACAGAAGTTATTCTCCCAAACTCATTCTATGAGGCCAGCATCACCCTTATACCAAAACCAGACAAAGACACAATGACAACAACAAAAAAAAAAAAAGAAAAGAAAAAAAAGAAAGAAAATTACAGGCCAATATCCTTGATGAACATCATGCAAAAACCCTAAACAAAATATAATCAGTAAGAATACAGCAACATCTCAAAAAAAATTATACACCATGATCAAATAGGATTCATCCCAGGGATGCAAGGATGTTTCAGTATATACAAGTCAATAAATGTGACATACCACATCAACAAAATCAAGAAAAAAAATCCATATGATTATCTCAATAGATGCAGAAAAATCATTTTACAAAATTCAACATCCCTTCACGATAAAGGCTCTCAGCAGATTAGGTATAGAAGGAAATTACCTCAATACAACAAAAGCCATGTATGACAAACCAATTGCCAATAGCATCCTGAATAGGGAAAAGCTGAACTTTTCCCTTAAGAGCAGGAACAAAACAAGGATGCCCATTCACACCACTCCTATTTGACATAGTACTGGAAGAACTAGCCAGAGCAATCAGGCAAGAGAAAGAGATAAAGGGCATCCAGATTGGAAAGGACGAAGTCAAACTGTCCGTGTTTGCAGATGACATGATCTTATACACAGAAAAACCTAAAGACTCTACCAAAAGCTCTTTGAGATGATCAACAATTTCAATAATGTTGCAGGATACAAAATCAACACCCAAATATCAGTTAGCATATTTATAGTCCAATAACAAATTAGAAGAAAAAGAAATCAAAAAAGCAAGCCCATTCATGACAGTTACCAAAAAAGTAAAATGCCTAGGAATCAATTTAACCAAGGAGGTGAAAGATCTCTACAATGAGAACTAAAAAATACTACTGAAAGAAATTAAAGAGGATACAAAAAGGTGGAAACACATACCATTCTCTGGATGGGAAGAATTAACATCAAGAAATGTCCATTCTACCCAAAGTAATCTACAGATTCAATGCAATCCCAATGACATTCTTCACAGAAACAGAAAAAAAAAAAAAAATCCAAACATTCGTATGGAACAATGAAAGACCCTGAATAGCCAAAGCAATCCTGAGCCAAATAAATAAATAAATAAATAAAGCCAGAGGCATAATACTTCCCAACCTCAAATTATATTACAAAGTTATTGTCACCAAAATAGCATGGTGTTGGCATAAAAACAGATACTTGGACCAATGGAATGGAATGGAAAACCTGGGAATCAGCTCACTTGCTTATAGCCAACTGATCTTTGACAAAGGCAATAAGAGCATACATTAGGGAAAAAAACTGCCTCTTCAATAAATGGTGCTGGGAAAATTGGACATCCATAGGCAGAAGAATGAAACTGGACCTGCACCTCTCCACCATATACCAAAATCAACTGAAAATGGATTAAAGCCTTAAATATAAATCTGAAACCATTAAATTAATAAAAAAAAAAAACCCAGGGGAAAGACTCCAGGAAGTAGGATGAGTGAAGAATTTATGAATAATACCCCAAAAGCACAAACAACAAAGAAAAAATAAACAGATAGGATTACATCAAACTAAAAAGTTTCTGCATGGCAAAGGAAAAAATCAACAGAGCAGAAAGATAGCCTACAGAATGGGATGAAATATTTGCAAACTCTACATCTGACAAGGGATTAACATCCAGAATATATAAGAAACTCAAACAACTATATAGCAATAACAACAACAACAACAAAAATCCAGTTTAAAATGTGCAAAGGAGGTGATAGTCTCTTTTCACAGGAAGATATACAAATGTCCAACAAACACATGAAAAAATGCTCAGCATCACTAATCATCAGAGAAGTGCATATCAATACCACATTGTCATATCATCTCACCACAGTTAGACTGGCCACTGTTAAAGAGAATAAAAAATACTGGCAAGGATGCAGAGAAAGTTGAGCTCTTCTTCACTGTTGGTGGGACTGCAAATTAGCACAGACATTAAGGAAAACGGTATGGAGGTTTCTCAACTACAAACAGAGCTACTATGTGATCCAGTGATCCCACTACTGGGTATATATCTAAAGGAATGGAAACCATCATGTTGAAAGGACACCTGCACTCCCATGTTCATCACAGCTCTACTTAAAATAGCCAAAATATGGAACCAACCTAAATTTCCATTGACACATAACTGGATAAGGAAATGTGGTATATACACAATGGAATACTACTCAGCCATAAAAAAAGAAATTCTGCCATTTGCAGCAACGTGGATGAGCCTGGAGAGAATTATCTTAAGTGACATAAGCCAGACACAGAAAGAGAAATACTACATGTTCTCAGTCATAACTGGGTGCTAAGAAAGAAGGAAAGAAAGAACGAATGATAAACAGAAAGAAAGCTAGATAGACAGAAAAAGAGAGCAAGAAAGAGAGAAAAAGAAAGAAAGAGAGAAATAAAGAAAGAAGACAAGACCACAATAATTCAGAAAGAGAGAACAAAGCCAAGGATACTAGAGATAGTGGGGAAGGAGGTTGGGGGGTTTGTGAGTGATAGGTCAGGTGGAGGACGTGGGGAAAGTTTACAATTTGTGATGAATAGGCTAATACTAATAAATAAATAAAAATAAACATACAATAATTTTTAAAAAGTTTGTTGAAAGATTTGTATTATGTTCTAATTATATTTTTCTACAAAGTTTTTGAAGAACTCTTACAGAGCTTTATAAATTTCCCAGTAAAACTAGACTCCATCCTGGGCCTTTTCTCTCAGATCACTAGGATTCATTCATTCAGTCATCCTTCCCTGCCTCCCTCCCTCTTTCTCTTTCTTTCTTTCTTTTTTCACTTCATTCCTCTTCATCCTCAGTGAAGACATTGAGGTGCGATGGAAGACACAGGAATTTTGAAGTTGGCCAGCTTCAGCTTGATTACCAGCACTAAAATGTGTTACTTGTGTGAACTCGGATGAGATGACTAATGTTTCTAGTTCTTGATTTATTCCCATTAGATGGAAATACTAATGCCTATTCAGGTGTGAAGACTAGGAGAATGTGTGTCAGCTATCTGGCATCCATTAGCAATCTCTTTGTTTCCCTGACACCACTTTTCAGCCTCTCTGAAGGTGACAAGAAGGAACAAGGAACATATTTACCCTAACTTATAGAATCAATAGTATATGGGGTCTGAGAAAAAAAGCAGCCACTATTTGAGAGTGATGCAAGGGAGTCAAGAGTCATTGAAGGGCTGCCAATAAGCTACACGTTAATTGTGAGTTGAATAAATTAATAAATAAATAATAGCTTTTATCACAATTCTTTCAAATTTCAACTGTATGACAGGATTAAAGAGAACAAAATAAATTCTTTCAGGGAGCACACAGGAGCTCTTGGTCTTGTGCATAATGTCCCCAGATAGTCACAATATACTTTGACAAATTCACAGAGACGTATTCTGGGTGTGTGAAAACACAGAAAATGATAAAATAACACTTCAAGTGTAGTTTAGAGCCCTTGGATAAGTCAGGGAAGGTTTCTTAGAGAAGAGGATGATTTAAAGATAAATAAGTAACTTCAGGAAGTCAGTGTAGCAGAGACTACAGCATGGGTAAAGTCCAAGAGGCATAAGAGATCATCACGGGTAGTAGGCTTAGCCTAAAGTCGGAGCTGCCTCTTTTATCAATGTCGTATCTGGAGACAAAGGCTTGGGGTGAATCCGTTCATGTGTGTATCTGCCTATGCACCTGTGTGAGTATGTGTCTCAGTCTTTCCCATGGGACCCTTTCTCTTCTAATACCGATACACTATTTTAGACATGTTCCTTTGTAAAGTGAGTTTTCTTCTTCCTGAAAGGGCATGGGGTGGTATGAGCTACCACTAAGTCAAAGAGAAGTTGACATGTTGAATTGCGTTCTGGTGCCACCAGTGGGTATGCACTGCATGCATGTGTGTGTTATCATTCTGGATGAATCAGCCCTAAAAAACAAGGCACACACACACACACATGCATGTACCAGTGAGTCTTACAGATTTCACTAAAACCCTCCCTTCTACATATAGCTGTGGATGGAGGAAGAATCCACAAGAGCTCTTGAAGTACTGATCTATATCATTGTGTTCCCAGCACCTAGCTCAGCACCTGGCATAGAGTATGGCCTTAAAAACGATTTGATGGGGGCTGGCCCCGTGGCTCACTCGGGAGAATGTGGCGCTGATAGAGTTGAGGCTGCGGGTTCAGATCCTATATAGGGATGGCCAGTGTACTCACTGACTGAGCGTGGTGCAGACCACACCAAGCCAGGGGTTATGGTCCCCTTACCGGTCAAAAAAAAAAAAAAAAAAAAAAAAGATGGTATTCTATTCAACCTTCACCAGAGAACGTAAAGATCAGATAATTATGAGAAATTATTCAGCAATACTGTAATGGCATATAATAATGCTGGCTTAGAGTATGGTGTGATTTGTAGATTTCAAAAGTTTTGAACATATGTTGACTTATTAGATCCCATAAACAAATAACCAAGTTATATGGGATGCTTGTCAACTCTGCTTTATCTAGCAAAAATAGTCTCTCAATTACTAAGTGACAGAGTCAAGGCCACAAGATAATGCTTGACAGAGCTGGGACTAGATCTCTACTTTTCTGGTTGATGGTTCAGTGCTAGAATAAAGATCTGCAAAAGGCATTGTGCTTTAGCAACAAGAAAACCAGGACTAATTTTGTCTACTTCAGAGAGGTGGGTTCTTAATATGGGGTAGTTGGAGGAGAGTGGATCTTACAGCCAGGCACAACTGGGCCCAAATCTCATCTCTGGTTACTTGAGTTGTGTGACCTTGGGCAAGTTAACACACTCTCTGAGGCTCAGTTTCTTCATCTGCATTAAGAGTACAAGTACAACCAATGCATGAGGCTCTAACATAGGGTTATGCAAGCTAATATGTATAGACTTGGCACTCATAATTTGTTGGTACTAATTATTATCACTAGATGCACCATGTTTTGGTAGCAGTTAGTCTGTGACAGAGCTATAATAACAAATGGTGAGAATGTGGTTTTTCTCACTGGTTAGTGTACTAGTGAGTTCTGTTGCTTACAACAGAATACTTGAAACTGGGTAATTTATAAGGAAAGGAAATTTATTTCTTACAGTTTTGGAGGCTGGGAAGTCTAAGGTTGAGGGAGCACGTCTGGGAGTAGCTTCTCCCTGCTTGGGGCCTCTGCAGAGTCTCGATATGGTACAGGGTACCACATGGCGAGAGGGGCAAGAGCGTGATGATGTGTTCTCTTCCTCTCTTTATAAAGCCACCAGTGCCACTCCCGAGATAACCCACTCATCCATTAACCCATTAATCAATTAATCCACCAATGGGTTAATACATTCATGAGGTAAGAGCCTTCATGATCTGATCACCTCTTAAAGGCCCCACCTTTCAAATACCATAGTGGGGATTAAGCTTCAACTTGAGCTTTGGAGGGGACACATTCAATCCATGGTGTCAAATACACCCTGGGCACTTCCACTCTCTGTGCCTTGGCACAGTTAAGAATGCCGTTGGAGAAAAAGGACATTAAACTGTAGAACACATTTTACCTTTCTTATGGTTTGTGTTGAGTCGAAGAGAAGGAAAAGAAAGCATAAAGCAAGACTTGGGATGATGGGGACACTAATGAGAATGACACTAAGCCCAAAGGTACAAAACCGATGGAACAGTGACCTAAGAGGGAATGAGATTGCAGCCTTCAGGTGTTTATCAGGAAGGTGTGAGGCATTCTGCCACACTCAGAGACCTTTCACACAATGCAGGTTATACTGAAATTAAGATTTAGGAAGACTCTCATAGCCCTGAGACTGGTTGGACATGTGAATTCAGAAGTGTCAGCTGAAGTGTCAAGCAGCAACACATGGGCCGTCAAAAACTATTTTTCTCTTAAGGAGGTACCTTGGGAAGGAGATGTCATTTAATTTTTTTTTTCTAAATTTCTGTTTTGTTCCCATGTCTTATGCCCCTGACGATAGGCTGTCAATTAATGAGTATGGTTCTTACTAGATAGAAGAAAGGCATGGGGTTAGTACTTCTCCAAGGACATGTTTTCATTACCAGTGACAAAGATACTGATTGTCTTCAGATTCATTATGTCTCCAAACTAAAATGTAGATAAAGATCATCACAGGTGAGTATAAGTGAAACCAGAAAAGTAAAATAGAATCTGTTTAGTAATAATGGGGTGTTTTCTATGGGGCTTTATTCTGATTTTTCAGTTTAAGGGCATGAAGGAGAAATCAGTTTATAGACCCAGAGAATCATTGAATTTTAAGCTGCAAAGATCCCGTGGATGATCAAGTCTATCTCCTTATTTCATAGATGAAAGCATTGAGGTCTAGAAAGGTTCTGTGACTTCCTAGAGGTTATCTAGTGAGTTTACTGGGTAACATCAGAACAGGTACACATAGAATGAGAAAACCCAGATATATACTTAGCTCCTACACAGACTTACTCTGTCCCATAGGCAAAGCTTTTGCAACAGGCAAGTTTCTTGATTTCCCTGTAGAAGAATGAAATGCAGGGAAATTTTCTTTAGACCTTACTTCAAATATATGCACTGAACCTACCCAAAATGGACCATGTTCTTGGTTCCAAAGACATTACATAAAGCCAAGTAGATATCCTTTTCCTTTCTGGGAAACCTCAGTCTCGCAAGGGGTCTGACAGACTTTGAGCTAGAAAAGATGTACCCATTTTATACATGTTATAAGTGAGGCCCAGAACAGCTAAGTAACTGTACCACAGTGACACAGGGAATAATATATGGTGCAGGAGGACCTGGGGCTTTTGGCTTTCTGCTGCTGAGTTCTTTCCATTCTGTCATGTGATATTATTTAAATATGAGCCGACTAGAGTTCACAAAATTAGTTTCTCTTCATTTGCATGAAGTAGCTGAACTTCTAAAGAAATTTTATTTGCAAAAGTTAACATAGTTCTTTTAGGCAGCTTGTCCATAACTGCTGAGGGTTAGGGTAGGGATATGCATTCATAGGTCTCTCTCAGACAGGTGTTCCCATAGCTATTAGCAGGTTCTACCTTCTTGCCTCTAGCCTCTTTTCAGCTGCCTTGTCACTCGGCCCTGTGAAGCCTTATTGAAACCTGAGGCTAACGGAAAAATTTTGCCTTTATTTAAAATTTTGATATTATGTTCATTGTGGATTTTTTGCATCAGTTTTTATTTTTTAAACTATTACATTAAGATATTATTAGTCTTAGTTACTGAAGTTTTGTTTGTTTGTTTGTTTTTTTATTTGTTTGTCTGTTTATGTAATTTCTTAAATTTTGTGCCCTGAGTTCTGTTCTAGATTGGGATGAATTCCATGCTTCTCCAGACTTGCTGTATCCTCTGGTTTCTCTGTGTCAAAATTCTGATAATAATTGGAACATTTGACTCATTTTCTAGATGGAACTAACCCACATATCTAGATACAGTTTGCATTAAGAAATGGACTCCTGCAGCCATTCACAAAGGCAAGGATTTTCTGTGTTTTGTTCTCTGATGTGGCCACAGAAATTAGTACATTTAGATTGTAGAAGTACAATTAATATTCATTGGTCAAATAAATAAATGCAGCAAAATTCTACAGTTCTTAGTGTTTATGACCTGATAATATCTTATCTAAGTTCTCTCCAACAGAGTCTCATAGACCCACAACCAATTTTTGGCAGGTCTTTGAGAACTGAATGCTCTGTTTTGGCTGGCCACTAGAGTATTCTAAGTAGATAGAACAGTGGTGGTTTTCAAACAAGCCACTTTTAATGTTTTAACTGAAGAACAGCTCAAATATTTTTGTGACTGTTTTCCAAAATCTTCACTTTCTAATCATCCTTAAACTTTAGAACATTTTATTTTTGGTCCATGGCTTTTTCTATTCTCAATCCCTGCCTCATTTCAGGTGCAATTCAGGTTCTGCTCCTATATTAGCGTCTGCACAGTCAAGTTCATGTGCCGCCACTTGCTCACTGGGTAGTCTTGTCTGTTGCTTCATGTTTCTGGACATAAAATTCTTCATTTGCTAGTTGACAATAGTAATAGCCACCAAAGACAGCTTGATAAGGATTAAATAAGAATGTATGAGAATGGACATTATAAGTTGTAAAGATAACACAAATTTAAGAGTGAATAATTACTACTTCCATGAAAAAGCAAAAACTTCAGATTTGTACTTACACATAAACAAATTGGGGGTCAAAAAGAGAAGATACATGATTATAAGTCTCAAATGTTGAGTTGTGTTCTTAGGTGTTCTTGACTGATATTGGGCTCGACTGGGCTTTTCTTTCTTACATTGACTGACCTAGAAAGAAGATTCATGAATGCAAGAGGCTCTCTGGGAATAACTTCATGGGATGGACGGCACTGTCTGATTCTCTTACTCTCTTATCCAGATCCAGCCTTCTCAGATGCTGCGGTTGGAGATTTCCCCTCCATCCATCGTTGAAAGCAACAAGTGCCTCCAGGGATCCCAAAATCATCCCGTGGTATTTCTGCCTCTTATGTTATCACCAGCAATTAGTATTCTGTGGTAGGGTTTTAGCTGACAGTTCAGGTGATTATTTGCCAAGCAGCAAAGTCTCCAGCTTTGTTCTTCTGGGGTTCTACTGGATTTTGCAGGGTTAACAGGAAGGAAATCTTTTTGTCCTCCCCTCCCCCCCAATTCTGCAATGCTGGCAGATGAGACTTGAAAGCGAGCAAGAAGCAAAGATAGTGAGAGAAAGAAGGTGTCATATTCACATAGGAATTTTTCCCCCAGACAGACTGACTTTTGAGTTTCAGGTAAGTCATTGACCACAGGCAACCCAGAATAGCCTGCATTTTTCTGAATGCCTTTGGAGGGACGGTTGCTTATGGGTAAGGCAGCAGTTTTGGAATCCATAGATTGGGGAGTCCTGGGGAGTCCTGAGGAGCAGTAGGCCTTGGCAATGTACCCCAGGTCACTGGCTTGGACATTAGGCCCGAATAAGTGAAAAAAACCCCCGCCCTTTAATGACCATCTTTCTGGCACATTTTTCCTTTCTACATTTACTCAAGTGGCATTTCTCAACGGCATTTGTCTGCAGTCACTCTGCTTTGTCTGGTTATCATAAGAAGATGGGGAGGAAGTTTCACACAACAGTCTTACGAGGCAGGTCTTATTATTATCCCAATTTTACAGATGTGACTACTGAGGCACAACAAGGTTAATTGCCTTGTCCAAGACCTTATAGTCAGTAAATAGCAGAGCAGCATTTTGAATGCCATCTATTCCATCATAGCTGGAAATAGAAATTTCCTATGTTGTGATTTTACAAGTGTTGTCAAGTGTGTAGCAGCCATTGTTAATACCTCTTTTCTGATCCTGGTTTTACAGCTTTCCTGTTTATTCTGTCAACTCCCCAATATTCTATCAATGCATTCTTAAATCAAGCAGATTTTGTTTTTATTCCTTGCACTTATAAAACATAACTGATATGAAATATTATAGTCACCACTCTTTTGAAAATTACATTCTTGAATTTGGAGCTGTAGCAAGGGGTTCATTTTTCTGCATTTTGGAAGCAGTATAGTATTGAATACACAGGCTCTAAGATTAGACTGCTTGGATTTGATGCCAGGCTCTGCCATGTATTAGTTGTGTGACTTAGGCAAGTCAGATGATGTATCTGTGTCAGTTTTCTCATCTCAAAATAGGGATAGTGATAGCGTCTTTCTCATAGCCTCATCTCTGAGCCTTAGGTGATATATTAGTAAGGGTTCCCCAGAAAAACAGAGCCAATAGGGTATGTACAAAGGTACTTCAAAAAGTTTGTGGAAAAATGGAATTAAAAGATAATACAAATCTTTCCAAGAACTTTGCGAAGACCTCTCTGACATCCTATCTATCTATAAACAGGGATACATATATCTATACACACACACACACACACACACACACACACACACACACACACACACACACATTTATTATGGGACTTGGCTCACACAATTATGGAAGTCAGGAAGTCCCAAGATCTGCCATTTGCTGCAAGTTGGAGAAACAGGAAAGCCTGTGGTGTAATGCAGTTCAAATCCAAAGGCCTGAGAACTGAAAGGAAAGGGCATGGTCCTTGGACCGAGTCCAAAGGCCCACGGACCAGCAACATTGATGTCTAAGGCATAAGATAGATGTCTAAAGTCAAACAGAGAGTGAGAGTGAATTCTCCCTTCCTCTGCCTTTTTGTTCTATCTGGGCTCTCAACCGATTGAATGATGCCTGCCTACCATAAGATAAGGGAAATCTTTTTTACTAAGTATACTGTTTCAAATGCTATTCCTTTCCAGAAACACCATCATAAGCACCCTTAGAAATAATGTTTTACCAGCTATCTGGGCATCCTTTAGCTCAGTCAAGTCAATGCATAAAATTAACCCTCACGGATGAGAATATCCAGTCACTACTTAGAATACAACCTGGCACTTAGTAACTACAATGTAAACATTAAGTACTGTGATGTAAAGCCCAGGAGTATTTTGTTGTTTAACATAGCTAACATGCATTGACTGTTTATGGTACTAGCCATTCTACATGTGCTTGCAACAATAGTATAGGGAGCTATTATTATCCAATTTTATTGGTAAAGTGAGTCTCAGAAAGTTCAAAGATCTTTCCCAAAATCTTACAACCAATAATTGGCAAATTTAGCACTTTTACCTGGTTGCAAGTCTCTTTATCCTCCACAAGACCTTATTTAGGAAGGGGTAAAGCCCTTTGCATAGAGCATATATATCTAGAGCACTCTCCATTCATGCACTACTGCTGCAGGAACTAGGCAATCTTTTTGCCATTCTGTAACTAAACTCCTTCCACCTGGCCTGAGTCTATGACATCCTGTGACCCCTTATACAGATTGAGTTTGATCCCCTCTGATGTCCTGATGAGAAGAGAAGTGACCTTTATTGAAGTCTAACTTTGTGCTAGGCACTTTGCATATGCTTTCTTTTGAAATGGTCAGGCTAGGAGCAACCCTGAGCATGTGAACAGCTATATTCATTTTGATCCAAGAAATTTAGGTTCTTAGAGGTTATGAAACCTGCTGAAGGTCACACACCTACCTAGAAGTAGAGTTAGATTGAAAAGCAGGCTAGTGTGACCCTAAAGTGCACACTTCTGATGTACTATGACCCTATGTGGGGTATTCCAACAAGGAAGATGACTAGAGTGGTAATGAATTCATAATTCAAGTTGTAGGAAGAAGTAGGGCATGATGGGTTTCATGCAGTTTATGGCCGTGAGTGACCAGGAGATCTTCAGTCAGAAAAGATGCAGAGATGAGGAACTGTTGTACGAAAAGAGGCGATGAGTAAGAAGATCGAAGTAAGTAAAGAGAAGTGTGGGCCATGCCCCAGATCTGCGAGAGGTGGAAATTGAGAGAAGGAAGAAAGCTATGTGAAAATGGATGCTACATCCTGAACGCTGGTTCTCCTGCGTGCACAGAGCCACAGTTAGCCAATTCCTATGCTGCGGAGTCAGTGTCACTACTGGCTCCTTGGCTTCTCCACTGCAGCAAAGCGATGAAGTCAACTCAGGAAAAGTGGGGCTGGACAACTCCTTCCCACTAGCTGCTTCTTGAACTTTCTGTTGTTCTTATATTGGGTGCTTTGGAGACGAGCAAAAAGAAGACAAGAGAGCAAGGCTTTTCTCTATTTCTCATTTCTGGTGTTGTTTGCTGGGTGAGCAGTTGGGAAACATGCTCTAGAATGGGTGGGAAAGTACTAAGAGAACAGGAGGGAAACC
Organism: Cynocephalus volans; assembly: GCF_027409185.1. Classification (NCBI taxonomy): domain Eukaryota; kingdom Metazoa; phylum Chordata; class Mammalia; order Dermoptera; family Cynocephalidae; genus Cynocephalus; species Cynocephalus volans. The sequence goes on from NC_084462.1 coordinate 53,510,549, forward strand.
ACAGTGCTCCCCCACAGGCTCAGCATGTGTTTCCCCCCCCCCCAGGTTTCTACTTTCTTTTGTGCTGAAGCTTTAAAATGTTTATAGGCATTGAACTCAATGTGAAATAAGGACGTTGTTCCTTGGCTTATAATTATATTAGAGCTGTTTCATACACACGACTTTAAAAAAAAAAAACACATTAATGCTGAGTGGGCAGATTCAAAAAAAAAATGCACACATACATATTGAAAATCATTAGGGAAACTTTATATTTATTTATTACCCCTTCTCCTCTCCTTCTCCTCCTACTCTTACTGCACTTTTTACTACTACATTTTATTTTTATCTCTTTAGATATATAGATAAGGGGTGTGTGTGTGGTATGTGTGTGTGCATGTGTGTGTGTGTGAGTGTTTCTTTCTACAAAGCACTTCATATATATACTTTTTGTCTGCACACTTGCCTCTTTGGATTTCTTTTGAACGTTTTATTTTGTCAAATAAGGGTAAATTTTTAAAAATGTATCAAAGGGCTTGGCACAAATGTGCAGCATTTTAAAATGTAAATGTGCTTGATCCATGACCTAGCACTTAGTAAATGCTCTATAAACAATAGCTGGGTGCCCTACCTCACAGGTATGTCTTCTAGAATTTCAACAAAATAGGGATGATAGATTGATTTTCATCCTTTATTTTGCTCTTGATTCTCATTATTTATTCATTAAATTGTACAACAAATATTTACGGAGTTACTAGCATGTGCTTGGTGAAGTGCTTGGCAATGAGGAGACAAGATTACTGTGCTAAGGTCTATGACTTCAAAGAGCTCAGAACAGCAGGGCAGATAGATATTAATTATTAACAGATAAAATTTATTGAACACCTACATTACGCTAGATACTCTGCTTAGTGCATTTATGTATATTTTTTACAGATAGGGAAAATGAGAGAGAGATTGTGTAGTTTGCCCAATGCCACTACGATGATAAGTGGTGTCATTGGCATTCAAAGTCACATTCATGTAATGTCACAGCTAATACCCTCCTCACATTGAAAACCGTCTGGCTCTTCCAAAGACCGTATATGACACCAATTCATCCATTATTCCTTTTAATGCTCATGCAAAATTGGGCAATGACTCCATGGAGATTAAGGACACAATAAGTGTGCATGTTGGAAAGCATGAACAGGCCTGCAACATTCATACCTGGATTCTAGACCTGATTGTGGGTATCCTTTGAGCATTTTTAACTCCCTGTGGCCTCTTACCTCTTTATCATCTCTAAACTTATAGCTCAATAAAGTATCATCCATTTGAAACCATCATATATTGCCTTTGATCAATGATCATCTCTGGTATGAATATTTGCTCCTCAGCTAGAATTCAAGTTCTCTGGAAGCAAGGATCATAGCTTGGAACACTTCCTCTTATGTCTCTTTCCTCATAGTATTTATTGGGCATTAGTATGCCCTGTACTGTGCTGGGCACTATGTGTAGAAGACACTGTGTTAGTGACACATGCCTTGTCTTCATAGAGCTGGTAAAGAAAACACACGCGCACGCGCGCGCACACACGCGCACACACACGCGCACGCACACACACACACGCACACACACGCGCACGCACACACACACACACACACACACACACAGAGGATCTGATTGAAGCCCTGTGGGGAACAGTGTGGGAATGAGAAGTAAATGGTTTTAGGGCTGTGAGAAGGGGGTTGGAAAAGTTGCTGGGGAAGTGGTAGGGCCTTGCAGAGTTTCACGGTGGAGGTGATGTCTGAGCTGGGCCTGAACAGGTGAACAGGATTTTGCTGAGTCGAGAAACAGCAAGTGCGATTTTCAGGCAAAGGGAATGTTACCTTAGTCATACTTGTTCAGTGAAATAACAATTGGCGACTTATTTGTTTAGTGAATAACAATGTGCCTTAAACACATTATTTCTAGTTATATCAACATCTGTACAAAGTAAGGGTTTGTTTTCTTTAATCACTATTTTACAGCAAGAAAACTGAGGTTTCAAAAGCCTAACAAATTGCTTATGAAATCTCAGCTTGTGAGAGTACAAACCAGACTTGGCAGACTGGTTCATCCCTCTATAACCACACTGTACAGGAAAAACTGAGCTTTGAATACCTTTTCTTAAAAATTTACTTTTAATTGTACATGTTAGTGGGGTACAGTGTGTTGTTCCAATGCATGCATGTGTTTTATGATGAACCTCTCCAGGTAGCTTAGCAAGTCCGTCACCTGGACAGTTACCCTTACTTTGTGGTGGTAACGTTCAAGATCCTCTTTTCCTGCTATTTCGAAGATACAACACACTGTTATTAGCAATAGTCTCCCTAGAACACCGGAACTTATTGTTCCCATCCAACTGTAACTTGGTACCTGTTGACCAACCTCTTTTCCTTCTCCTTCCTCCCTCCTCCCTCCTCCTTCCCCTTCCCAGCCTCTGGTAATCACCATTCTACTCTCTACTTCCATGAGAACCCCCATTTGTTTTTTAAATTTCACATATGAGTGAGATCATGCTGTATTTGTCTTTCGGTGCCTGGTTCACTTCACCTAACATAACAGTTTCTAGTTCCATCCATGTTGCTGCAAATGACAGGATTTCATCCTTTTTAATAGCTGAATAGTATTCCATTGTGTATATATACCACATTTTGTTTATCTGTTCATCCACTGATGCACATTTAGGTCGATTCCATCTCTTGGCTATTGTGAACATTGCTGCAATGAATCCCTCTTGCATAGAGAGGCAGTGGGCTGCATTTCAGAGCAAATGAGAACTGGGACAACGAGCAAGGCCGAGCATTAGGTGGGGTTTCAAATGGTAAGGATCCTACAGACTGTTGTTCCGCCCCTTTTATAACACTGTAAGGAAAAATAAAGTTCCATTTTCAACTGTATGGGGTTTTCTGGCTCTCCTCACATATAATGCATCATTGTCCAAGATGTGTGTGTCCCTGTCAACAGAATATTGTCAAGTGTGATATGAAATGGAGGTCTGAAGACAAATAAATTTGTGAAACCCGAGTTACACAATATGTATAGGTGTCTCTACTGTAGACCTTCTCAGAAACTTTAACATGCTAACGTGCATTATAAAGCTCCAAAAGACAGAAGTTGTTCTATGTGGGCAGATAATTTGGCCGTAAAGTCACTCCTCCCTGCCTGTAAAAAAATAAATAAATAAATAAAAATAAATAAATTCCCACAGTATTAATCAAGATCAGTGTTTCTTGGGGCCGAGATTAGAAATGTCAGAGTAACAGGTGAAAATCACAGTTTACTGTCTCCAAAAGACCTGGGTTCAAATTCCACCTCTGCCACTAACTTACTGTACCACCTCCCATAAGTAACTTATCCACCCTTAGGATAATATACTTACCCCAGAGCTTGAAAAGTGTCAGGAAATGGTGGCCATAATCATTATTATGTTTATCATCATCACTTTTAAACCCTCATGTACTTGTGATAAGGGAGGATGGAGAGATAATTATCACTCCTTAAACTGTTCATCTATATAGCAGGAGGCAGGGGGATGGACACCTTAAGGGTTTTGTGACACTATGTTTATAAAGACCCTCCCCCCGCAGCAGGGTGGCCTAATGAATAACTGGGCTCTGCTATGAAGGGAAAGGTTTATGGTTTTCTGAAACTGTGTGTGTTTGCAGCTGGCTAGTTCTGATAACACTCTTAAATAACCCCTTTCACCTTTAAAGCCTGATACATTTGCCTCCTGTTTACTGTTCCAGGAGTTCTATAGCCATAAAAATAACCTAGCTTTAAAGAGGCAATACAATTTTGTTTTTTAAAGAATAAAAGTGCCCTGGCTAGAGCCTTAGTAATTTAGAGAATAGAACCAGTCAGCGTGTTCCATTCACTATGGCCCAGATAGCCTTTCATCAGTGAAAAGCTGGATAGTTTTGTCTCTTTCATTATAAAGAATAAAGAATAAAATTCTATGACTGGATTCTCCATAGTGTGATGATCCGAGATTTTCCAGATATGAGCATTCATACTGGATCTTATTAGCTGGGTGACCATTAACTGCTCTAAGCGTCAATACATGCAAATTGAAGGGGTTAATATATTTATTGCTATAGCTCTCCCGCCCAGAAAGTTCTATGCTCTTGGCATAAAATTGTTGCTAGGTACACCCCACACGATTGTCTTCTTTTAGTCTGAGGTCTGATGGAAGGAATAAGATTGGGGATTCTGTTAGCATTCAAGTAGATTCAAGTTGATACAAAATTGTCCCTGATTTTAAGGAGATTGCTATCTAATTGGGGACATAGACTGAAATAGAAAACAATCAGTCAGTGTGAAGTTGAGTGGTAATTACAGCACACAAATTACAAGTGCTTGTAGTATATTAGTAGACAGAGATTTCATCCGTTCAGAAATGGCTTCATGGAGAGCTGGGTAGGTAGATGGGTGAGGGTCGGGTGGGTCAGGAAAAAGAAGGTATTCTATTCAGGATCCTTTTATTTGCAAGAATAGGAATTGACTTCAGGTACCTGAAGTAAAATTCAAGTTTTGATACAAGGATAAGGTAATTTTGTGAATTCCAGATAGGAAAGGAAACTCAACCAAATTTTAGGTGAAAAGAAATTGAGAACTGGAATGCCTCAGGATCCACAGGCTACACCCCCTCCATCCCTCAGAGGACACACAGTCAGCTATTTAAAGAGACCCAAGAATGTCTGCTCAGCCTCCTCTCTCTCAGAGGACAGATGGAAGACAGACTACTTATTTTTTTTCTCGCGCAGGCCCTCACTCAAATGGCAGCTCCTGCCTCCAATTTTCTAAACTCCTCTCTATGTGGGCAGAACACTATGCATCATTTGCCAGCAGCCAGCTTATTAATTGCTTCCTCCTATGTTAGGGGCCCACCGTGGTTTGTCAGCTATGTCCAGGAGTAGGGTCACATAGTACAGAGGATTTTTTGTTCCAGGGCCTGAAGGTAGAACTGTTTATATTAGCATGAAGATGTTCCCCAACAAGCAAGATAAGGGGCATTGCTAGTGCAAGATGTCATGCCAAGTTAGGGAAAATGAGGGGCAGAAACATTGAAATTGTGAAGAGAATTGCCTCGCTACAGTGGACAGGGGTATAAGGCAAGGCTAAAAAGGAAGAATTCAGCCAGATGAGGCATGATTGAAATCCGAGGAAATGTTGAACCATTTGAAAGAGAATAAGCCCTGATAATGTAAATAAATAGGATAATAAATTTTGACCATGATGGTGGGGACAATGTTCAAGACATCACAGTTCTGCATGTTGATGAGGTCTCAAACTTTAGATCAGCAGGCAATCAATCTGATGGACATTCAATGAAAGAATGGTTCTTTACTGAATTTTGAAACACCATAGCTTGATAAAAAAGAGCCTAGGTTCAAGTTTCAAATCTGGCTTTACTATTGGCTAGCAGGCGTTTAATTTAACTCTCCTTGTTTCAGTTATTCAATCTGTAAAACAGAGGAGCAGTGCTTACATTTAAAGGTTGTTTTAAAGATTCATGCAATGTGCCTGATATAGTGCCTGGCATATGGTAGATGTTTTATAAATGTTAATTTCATTCTTTCCCTAATCTTCTCTAGCTCTACATCCATATTAATTCTATTTATCCACTGGGATATTTCTTTTTCAAAAAAAAGAAAAACCTATGGGTGGTTTAAAACTCACAATGTCAGGCTAAACATGATGGAAGGGAAGGAAAACCTCTTTGATTGGAGAGGAGGGCTGAGAGGCTGCACCGACTTAGAACCTGCAGTGAGGCATTGAGCCATCTATGCTCACTGATGACATGCACATTCCTTTTATGGTGCAGAAAAGTGACCAGACTGCAAAGCACCAATTGTGTCAGAGCTTCTTTCCTTGAGGATTTTCATTTTGCACTTTTTATTAGCCCCTACAAATGGAATCAGACTGCATGGCTTTCCCAGAAAACTTGAAGGGGAAGATTGATTAAAATCAGTTACAGATGAGACAATGCCCTCTGCTTTTGTGGAGTCCTTTGGCAAAGAAAGAAATGACAGGAGTGACTAGACCCTTCTCTACTCATACTTTTGCAAAAGCCAAAAATTGTTACTCTGGTAATCTGATCTTATCCTTATTTACCCATGATGCTTTCTTTAGCTTGTTGCTCCCATAGACTTGGAGTATCACTAGATCTTATTATGGGATGGAGGAAGGAGGGAGAGGCACCTACCCCTCCCCTAGGTTCTGCCAATTGTCCCTTGCCTCTACAGAGTCCGTCCCCTGTAGGTCATGCTCGGGGCTACGGCTCTCCCAGGGACTTGCTCCTTTGCCACAGAGAGAAAGCTGAATGCTGACAATCTTATCATTAGCAATGCCATAGAAAAGAAGACCTTTTCTTCAGTGTTCTCCTCGTTCCTAGATAGACAGACTTACAGGAAATACAAGTCTCCTTATACAGATCGACTGGTCCCTGCTGCTCTCTCTGCTTTGGTCTGTTGGTCTCCAAATTGAATTCTGCATTGTTGTGGCTTCTCCCGCCCTCCCACCCTTTGTTTGTTTGTGTGTTTATTTATTTTTAGCTCCCACAAATAAGTGAGAACATGTGGTATTTCTCTTTCTGTGCCTGACTTGTTTCACTTAAACAATCACAACAATTCCTTGAATTTAAGAGAGTGAACAGATATGATGTGGTGGGGGGAGTGGGGGGAAGGGAAAGAGGGAAGGGGAAAGAGGAATGGGTAAAGGGTCTTGAAAATCAACTACAATGTATATTGAGAAGCTAAAATAAACAAAAACATTCTGCATTGGGAAGGTCAGAAGCCTACAAGTAGCTTTGTTCTGCAAATAACAAGGAGAGCAAACTGCAAATCAACAGATTTTGATGCTTGTTATATGGATAAATTCCAAGACACTGAGGAGGTATAGAGCATATACAATTTATTTGAGGATTTAAAATTTTATTTTGTAGCACATAGTCTTAAATAGTGCATAGAACAGAACTCAAAATGCTGGATGAATGGACACATTTTGAAGAGCCCTCAAGAATTTGGTCAAGGGGGATAGTAAAAAGACTGGAACTCTTTAGCTCCTCAAGACACTCAGGTTACATTCTTTTTAAAATAACTTATTTTTTAAAAAAATTGTATTTATGTTAACAACTTTATTGAGTTATAGTTTATGTACCATAAACTTCACACATGTAATTACTTTATCATCAATGTTGCAATTATTCTTGACCCACCTTTTGTTTTAACTAAAGGAAGAGCAACTCTCTGATTAAAGCTCTCGGGGAGCCTACGAAGGTTAAAGATTATCATCAAAGCTGTAACTTTCCAAGTTTACCGGGCAACATTTCTCTCTTATAAATTCACATCGTGGTCTCTTTAGTCTTAAGATTCTTAGAACCACCTGGGCTGTTTTTCCTTAGAAGGCTGGGCTTCTGGCAGGAGAGCTCCCCCTAGTGTCAGGTTGTGAGATGAAGGAAAGGCTATGGCCGTAGTGTATGCAGGCTCCCTCCCTCCACACACTCTGGACAGTTCCTATCTGAATAACCCAACGGATCTCAATTAGAGAAGATAGTATAGAGACCTAGGTTCCACCTCCAAAATGCCTGGTTCCAGGAGGGCTGGTGTGAGCCCAAGGAATCTGTATTTTAAACAAGTCCCCCAAAGGATTCTGATGTAGTTGGTCCTGAAAGATATCTAAGAAACTCTGGACAACCTTATAGCAATTTCAGAATGGTTATGGGTTGGAAATGTTGGGTGTCCTGATCTAACCTGTTCTGCTTTTATCTGCCTAACATAGACCTTCTAATGTATCTACTTACACCACCACCCCCAAACACACTTTACTTTTGACAAAAAGAAAAGGCAAACTAATATGGATAGGGTAGAAAATGTGATTTAGTAGTAAAATCAATCATGACTTTCTGTTAACAATAATACCATCTTGTTTAAACATATATATATTTCAAATATATAGTTTTTCATCTCTCTCTTTCTCTCTCTCTCCTTCTCTCTCTCTCTCTCTCTCTTTCTATATATATATATATATATATATATATATATATATATATATATATATATATATATATATATATATATATATATGTGCATCTCCACACTTCAAAGTGTTAGTTGAGCCTAGGTATATATATATATATATATATGTGCATCTCCACACTTCAAAATGTTAGTTGAGCCTAGGTCCTTACTGGGAAAGGAATGCAATGGGAGGTTCAGGTGTAGTCTAAAACGCAAAAACATTTCCAGTGACTAATGGTCTCCAGCCACCTTAGTTAAGGCAGGACTTCCTATTGACAGGAATAATTAACTTTGGAAATAAAAGTTGAAATAGAAAGCGAGGACACCAGCTGATGAGCCTGCTTTGCATATTTATATATGCTGCTAGGCCCTTGCATTGTGCTTTCTGCTCAGGAATAAATTTGCCTTTATTGTTTGTCCCGGTCTCCCCCATTCTCGCGGAGTTCCTGCTGCGCCAAGAGAGATATGAATAAAGGCCAAGCGATCTGCTATTGAAGTTGGAAGATATATCTCCCTCCCAGTGACCTTCCTAGATAATGAGCAGATACGCTTTTCTAATATAAAGGGAATAAATCAAGGGACCTTTCAAGGAACCAGGGCAATAACAGTAGAATCCAAGACCATCAATTCCGAAAGCAAAGGGCAGAGGCACTTTTCCCTATAGATCAACATTAGGCTAAGGCAAGATGGGAGACATTTGCCCCCGGGGTGGGGGAGGGAGGAGTTAAAATAGATCAACTCTCCCCTCCCCCTGCCTCCCCATCCCTTCCTTGCACTGAGTTCTGGGACTAATCTGGGAGAAAAATCACATCTTCACAGGATGTCTCGCTGGCTGTTATTTTCTATAGATTGAATTGAAACATAGTTTCGAGATGGGCTGCTTATCTTTGTCTTTCACTCATTGTAATTTTCTCATATGAATTCAGTGCTAGACACAGGTGCCAAGTTGATGTTCTATAAAATTCTGATCTGCAGGGCAGCTCTGTCCTGTTCTTGGTTTTTATCTGAAGTCACCGGTCTCTCTAAAGTGGTAGGTGTTAGTGATGGGATTAAAAATAGTGCTAGCTGGTGTCAGGGGCTAGTTGGACCACTGGGTGAAGACAAGTTCATGGAGCATCTCTTCTCATAGAACTACTGCTCTTTGCCTGATCTATTTGTTATGCATGTAGCACCATACTACACCAACAAAAACAAAGGAGAGGGTAAGTTTAATTCAGGGAACAATGTCTGGCGTATTAAGAATAATCATACAGATAATTCTGATAATAAATGCTATTTACTGAGGTCTCAGTATGTGTTGGGCATTGTGCCACATATTTCTAAATACATCCACCTTTAAATAGAAGTATTATTATCCCCACTTTTAAAGATGATTATATAGTCTCTAAGTTTAAGTGACCTGCTCTGGGTCACACAAGTATGAAAAATATTAAGTGAAACATATTTTATTTAGGGCTGACTGACCCTAAAGTCCATTCTTCTAAGCATGCTTCTCTGCCACAGAAAAGCCAATCAGTAAATGATCTACAAAGGAGCTGTGGAGAAGTGGGAACTACCGTTCAGAGGAGACTCAGTCTTTTTTTGGACCTTCTGTAGGAACCAGCATACACAAATATTAAAATCTTAGTCAGGGTGAGATGACATAGTGAGCTTAGTATTTTAAAATACTAGGTAGTATATGTCAGATTTCAGGAATTACATTCAACCACCCCACACCCCACCCCCACCCCCCGTTTTATCTGTGAGGAAACTGAGATCTAAAGAGGAAAGTGGCTTGTCCAGGGCTAAGCCAAAACTGTAACCCAGGTCTGTAGTCTTCCTAAACCTTTCCTTCAACTGGTAACCAGTCATCCTTTATTTGGGGGCAGTTAAAACATCTTGTTTAAGACAGTAAGATCCATTTCACTCTTCTTTTCCACAACATCTGGAGAGATTCAGGTACTTGGTCTCATGCTAGCAGTTACCAATGCATTTGGGACAGGAACCCATGGCCCATGCCACCATGGGCACCAGAATGCATCTCCTCACTTTTCTCCAAGATACTCTGACTTACTTACTTATTTGTTTGTTTGTTTGTTTGTTTACTTACTTACTTACTTACTTATTTATTTTTGCTTATACTAGAGAGCTCCCATGCTTTGATATGCTAACAAGCCACAGTGCAGAGCAGAAACTCATTTGGTCCCTGTTGGGGCTTCCTGTGGTTACACTTCTCTCTTAGCACTTCTCCCAGTGACGGCCGGCCTGCCTGCCCTCTGCCTCTTTTCTCTCTTCCCTGGTCTGTTTACCACGCTGTAGCCAAAGAGAGTTTTCCTAACACACCTGGCTATGTTGCACCCTTATGGAAAAGAAGTCGAAGTCATGGTCCTTCTTTCTTCTGTAAACCCATCCAAGTTGAAATGGTCTCATTTTCTCAGATATGGCATAGTCTCTCTTGCCTCTGAGCCTTTAACTTGGCTGTTCCCACTACCTAAACCTTCTCTGTAAGTCTGGCCAAGTCTTACGCGTTCTTGAGGTCTAAGTGTGAGCATCACTTCTCTCAGAAAGTTCACCCGTGATCCCTTGTCTCATGCTCAGAACACACTGTGCACGTATCCCAGGCCTAGACTTACCACCTGCATTGTAATTCCCTGAATGTGCCCATCAGCCTCCACCCATAGACTGTGGGCCCCCGAGGCTGGGAACCACGTTTGTGTGATTGGCATTATACCCCAGTGCTTAGGACAGGGCCCTGCACAGAGCAGGAACCAAACTAATATGTGTTAAATAAGGAAGCACTTAGTGGATGTTTTGTAAACAAATCTCTTCTCTTCAGCATACTTCATACCAGCCACTGAGTCTAGTGTTGGTAATAAAATTGGAAAGAAAAAAATCCTGATATAACATTGACCTCTGGAGTCTTCAGTCCATTGAGAGAAGCACATGTACTCACACAACTCCATAAACACACAATATAACTATAAATTCTGATAAGTTCTACGTGAAAACATTGCAAGAGACCCTATTGCATGGTGACCTAAACTTTTTTGGTCATTGATTGCGTTCTGATATTATTTAGCAATCATGAAGTAGATGAGAGCACATGAAAACTTAATGTTCAGTGATTCGGCAATTAAGTGGCATGATCATTAGCATAATAGAACTTGGAAGTAGACAGATGACACCACCAGTGTCTCAGCTCCACAGCCTCCTCAGTATATGGAGTCCGGAGTTCCAGAGAAAATCCTTGTATCCTTCCTCCTCCAGGGGAGTGTGGGCTCCAAACATAGGCCAGGGTTTCCTGCTGCTTTTCCTTAAAATCCATGGTCATGCGAGGAGAATGTGGAATATTTTCCTACCTAAAATAATAGAAGGGTACTTCAAAAAGTTCATGGAAAAATGAAATTAAAAAAATAACACAAATCTTTCCATGAACTCTTTGAGGTATTGTCACATTTATTAAATGGTTTGTGAAAATGTTTAAAACAATAATGGCCCATGTCTCATTGTCTAAAGAGTTGTTGATGAGAATTTATAGATTAAAGTAATAAGTACACATAGTTTAAAAATTTAAATGGCAAATAAAAAATAATATAAAAAAATTATAAGATACATAAAATTACAAAATGTATAAGAAACATGAAACAAACCTTTTTGCTAAAAGCAATGATTCTTAATATTCTCTTAAAATTCCTTGCAGAAAATTTTTCTAGTCAAATCACTGTGTGTATCATTATTATTAATACAAAAAGGAGTCATACCATACATGCTGTTTTGTGTTTATTTTTCCTTGATCAATAGATCCCGGTGATTTCTTTATAACAACATACCTTTTTCTTTTTAATAGCTGCATAATATTCTGTCTCCTGGCTAGACCATTATTTATTTAAGGAGCCCCCCACGGGTGCATCTTTGGGTTGTTTTGTATCCCAGTTATTGTCTGTTGCTGTTTGCTTTTGCTTTGAAAAGTGATGTTAGCAGAAATAATCACTGGCAGAAATAAAAGAAAAAAATAATTCTTTTCTAGTGTAACTGTAAAATATGTATTAAGCAGTGGGATTGTTGGCAAGGTGTATGAGCATTTTATATTTTGTTAGATTTTGTTAAGTTACTCTCCAAGTCACATTAATCAGTGTGGGAACAGATTCCTGCAGCCTCCCCAGCAATGCTGAATATTCCTCAATCTGATAGGTGGAAAATTGTGTCTCATGTATTTGTTTCAATATATGTTATAAGTGAGATTGCACATCTTTTGTTTGTTTACTGGTACGTGAATTTCTTGGGATGCTGCCTTAAGATCAGCTAGAAATGAGAAGGTTTATTTATTTATTTATTTGCTAGCTAGCATATCCTAATTAAAGGATTGTACAGACAATAGTAGAATCCTTTTAGAGGAAAAAAACATGTTTTAGTTACGGGTCCCAGAGTTTTTATCTAATTATTTATTCATCTATTATATATACATATATTTTTAATTGAAACATAATTGATTGTACATATCAGTGGGGTACAGCATTGACACAGTTCCTAGAAATTTAGAGATGCTCATTTGATGTTAAAGGTTTGGTATTCCATTTACAGAGCACCCTCATGTATCTGTCTAAGCTGTTCTGTAATGATCTTTACTAGGCAGCAGTTTATTACCTTGGTTCAATCTGTTCTATATGTGGAATAAATTAACTTTCACCTTATGCCATTCTGTCAGTTGCACGCCTGTCCCAATGATCCATCTTAGTGGGAGTTAATGTACTGTAGGTGGACATTCTAGAACCTCCACTAATCTATTTGTGTGTGGCATTGCCAGGATGAAGACCAAATGGCTCAATGAAGCACTCAGATTGTGCAGTCATTATTCCATTTGCTCAGAGCTCTGCCCCACCACCTTCTCTATTCCAATTTTCCTGGTTTTCTGCATATTTATCTTCCCAGTCTCATTGGAACCAGCATTTGTAGGCTGTGGGTTTGTGGTGTGTGGGTCCTGAAGCAAAACAGATGTTTTTTTGAAATGTGTCTTAATCCATCCAGATCTTTAGGACAAGGTCATTTATCTTTTATCTGGTATAAAAGGGATTTCCAGACACTTTCCCAGGCCATGAGTTGATTCAACTGATGTGGTGATAGGAAAGGCAGGCAGATTCTTTCTTTGCTGTCACCACCTTGCAGGGTCCCACGCTCTAGGGAAAATGCAGAGCTCAGTAACTCCTTGTGTTCCTTTCGCAATCTCCACTCTATTTCCAGGGGCCAGAGGCCAGGCAGGAAAGTTCTCTATGCCCTTGATTGTTATGTATACATATTTAAGACTGACATTGAGGGTGACAGCCTCAACCCACCCTCCAAGGAATAGATACGTTTATTTGGAATTGCATTTGGAGAGAAAGAAGAAAAGAGAGGAAACCAAATTCTCTGTGGTATAACTCTTTTCTTTGTCACTCATAAGAGGAGTGGTCATGTTCATGCTATTTGTTCAATGAGTGCATTTTTTTGAATCAAAAATCAAGGACACATGATTGGATGAAGAACAGTTGACTTGCAGAATTAATGGACCAGAATATTGCAATATTCACATAAAAAACGCCTACATACAGGATAACCAGTCTGTCTCTTTCCTTCCATCCTCCCTCTCTTCTTTCCTTCAGTTTTTCCAAACACATGGTACTGTTTGTAAGAGACTGTCCTGTTTGCTTCTCTCTGACAAATCCCTCCTTTTAAAATTAGATTGTTCCATGAACTTGTTGCCCTTCTATATAAATCTGTTAAGAATAAATACTAAATGCATTTACATAACGTATATCTATATTAGATAATGCATTATGTATGATATTATATTATGTGGTCTCAATCTGGGTAGCTCCAGGTCCAGGACTTTTCTTAATCTCCATTCTGGGTATGTTTGCCAACGACTCTGGCCAATGATGAGGCACCAGATAAATTTTCAAGTCTGCTCTGAGGAATTTTGTTTTCCGCATACTTGCTTAGGAACACAAAAGAGTAATCTGGAGCAGGAATCAAGGCTGTCATTCTCACTGTAAATTATATCTAGATTTTTTTTTTGGCATTTTTGTGACCGGCCGCACCGTGCTCAGCCAGTGAGCGCACTGGCCATCCTTATATAGGATCTGAATCTGCGGTGGGAGCACTGCTGCGCTCCCAGCGCCGCAGTCTCCCGAGTGCGCCACAGGGTCGGCCCAAGATTTAAAGAGAGAAGGGAACGATTTCCCTTTGTCTCATCTGAAAACACTTGTCAGTGTTAAACTCTGAATGTCAGAACACTGAACACTGAAGGTCTGAGGCACAAGTCTGTCCCTTGCTTAGATGCAAGTCTCCCTGCATCCCACCATCTTTTCAGGGCCCACTTACTTTTTAGAGCTAGGCATGAGCAACTTGAGAGCAAGAACTACCATCCTTCCACATCGCCTGTGCCCTAAGCAGAAGCTCTTAAAGTCATATTGAGAATCTTACTAATGACACCACGCTATCCGACTTCTGCTGCTCAGTTCAACACAAGGGAAACCAAAATCATGAACACTATATCAAGGACTTGGTTTCAGCAAAATAACAATATCTATCACACTCAATTATAATGGTTAATTCAAATTTTATTAGTTTGTAATATAAGAACTGTAAATATATCATGTTTCATGTATGTGCAGATTTACACATTATTATTTTAAAAATTAAGTCAACAGATTTAGGGGAACCTATATATTTAAAAGGGATTCATACTTACTCCAAGTTTGAGAAACATAGCCTTAATTAATATTGCCATTGTCTTTTCATGTGTGTAAACCTTGCTTGCCCTGCTAGATTACAAGATTCTTGAAGACAGGTCCCATGACTCGTGATTTTTGAAACCCCAGGTACTAAGGAACTTCAGCAATGCTCAAACAATATTGATTGGTTAATGGTGCTATTACCAGCTGGAGCCTACTGTCTGGGTTTTTTCCTTTGCTGTGAAGTTTTTCAAGGGTCGAGGGAGCTGTGTATGGGTGGGGCTGTTGGCAAGGGGAGAGCACACACTTCAACTCTGTTGCATCAGTTCATTGGTCCAAAGGGCTCCTGACCGCACAGATCTCTGGTGCAGCCTTCTGCAGGTTTTGATGTGCACACTCCTCGCAGGTGGCCAAGTGCTCCACACTTCCTGAAAGCACCAGCCCAGCCTCTTCTCAGTGGTCATCTTCCATTCTGATGTGCAATTGTGTCTGTGCAGTTTTATTGCTGCTGATAGCACTAATATCTCTGCATAAAGTGGTTTCTTTGTTCCCATCCTTTTGTCGTTTCATATTCCCCTTTCAGCAGCACTGACCGTTTAGCTTGCATGCATTGCCGAACTTGAGAGAAAACCCAGTCTGTCCTTCCTGTTACCTGGCAATTGTAGTTCATCCCCACTGCTCTTCCCTTCTCCCTTCTCTTCCATCCTTCCTCTCCTCTTCTAGACTTTTAATTTCATTTTCTTCCTTGTAGCACATTTGGAGCCTTGGTAGTCAAAGAGAATAAGGGGATGTATGACATGGAGTTTGAAATTTATCAGAAACCTTTCATGGCAAAATGATAGCATGGGAAATTGCATCATTCATATGTGCGTCTGAGGAAGAGCCACCAGATGGAGAAAATATTTCCACAGAATGATGGACTTTTATACTAGAGCCTTCTCCCTGGTAAAGACAAAAATGAAAAAGGAAAGGAAGGAGAATGATTAAGAAAGGCAAATAAAAGTGGGGATGGATGACCTAATGCTTTTGATTGCCTCTCTAGAAAATGTAGAAGAAGCCAGTTCATCCTGTCCCTGTTCAAAATCAGAATGAAAACATTCAATAAACTATAGAATGGGAAGTGTGGGAAATTCTATCCTATGCTTCATTTTAAGTCACTGCAGTTATCATTACAGATGAGTAGCAGAGACACTGGGAACACCGTGAGTCCACGAAAAGGTGAGACTTCTCTGCTGGGTTTAGAATGGTCCAAAAATAAAGAAAAATCCCAGAATGAATGGGGTTGCCTGTCTTCTTGAAGGGGCAATGGGCACCAATGCCATTTCTTAAGGGTCTTTTATGTTTTTTTCAGAGATACAGTACCATTTCTTTTAGATTGACTTCAAAATTTTCCTCTTCCAGGGATTCTTTCCTGATTGACTGCCCTCTGTATACCTCAATGTTTACTTGCCCCTTTCTCTTACCTTGTATGTTGAGTTCTCTCCCCATGCCTCTGTTTCTTCAGGTGCTTTCCCACCTGCCTGCATGGCTGCTGAGAGTAGACGCCGAGGGTTGTGATTTTAGTTCTCATCTCTGCCCAGCTAATGCCTGCCTGACTGCTGTGCATGCCAGCTTTTCAGTGTTGTTAACTGACTTCTCTCCAGCACAGAACCTTTACTCTTCACAAGGAAGGATGAGGCAGTGTGGGGGAGAAGGCCCCACCAGGTCAGACTTTACCCACCTGGATTTTTTTCCCGAGAGCTAGCCCGTGAAAGAGGTCACCCATCAAAGTAACGACTCAAGAAGGTGGCCAGAGGCTGGGATGTTCGCACAACATTTAGCCAGGATGCCTTGGATGCTCTACCATTAGCTCTCAGCTGGGAGCAGCACATCTCCGAAGAGCCTCTGGAATGGGTAATGCTAGCATTAAATGCCAGGGGCCAGGCCTGGCAAATGTCTTAAAATATGCAGAGAAGGTCCACAGAGAGAGATGTGTTCCCATGAAATTCCAGCCATAACTCTATTCAAAAAAAAGAAAAAAGAAAAACAAGACTGCATAGTCATTTTCTCACAAAATTGTCAGGTGAGGTTTGCTTTTGAAATCTTCAAATCCCTTTTCTAGAGTCTGTTTATTCATGCATAAACTTCCTAGAGAAACTACTATGTGATGGGCACTGGGGACATGGCAGTTAGTAAGATGGACACAGCCACTGCCCATTGGCTCATGGCCAGGTGGCAGATACAAAAAGGACAGAGACACAACAGCTCGATGTCACATGTGTTTTAAGAAAGGAAGGGCTGGGCTCTATGGGCAGGTATGAAAAGGATTTGACCCAGCTTAAGGGAACCAGGAAAGATTTTCCATAGAAAGTGATTCCTAACCAAACATGTGAGGATGAGTAGGAGTTCTGAGGGTGTATTAGTCCGTGTCTGTTACTTGAAACAAAATACCTGAAACTTGGTAATTTACAAAGACATAAAATTTATTGTAGTTTCAGAGGCTGGGAAGTCCAAAATCCAAGGAACCCATCTGGCAAGTGCCTTGTTCTTGGTGGTGACTCAACAGTGATGCAGGTTGTCACATGGTGAAACAGCAGAAGCAGAGAGAGAGAGCTTCTCATGCACTTCCTTTTAAAGCCCTCAGAACCACACCCATGACCACTGTTAAATCATCAAATGGATTAATTTATTCACTAGGGCGTGATCCTCACAATCTAATCACCTCTTCAAAGCCCCACCTTTCAATGACCATAATAGAGTTTCCCACCCACTTAACATTGTCACAGTGAGGATTAAGTTTCAAGGAGCTTTGGAGGGACATCAGTCTATAGCAGAAGGTGAGAGAGGGAAGGCATAGGGAGGTGTGTCCTTAAGGAGGAGCCGCTGGAGGAAGCAGTGAGTGTGAAAACTGATCCCAAGGTGCATTACGGGAGAGCAGTTCAATATAAGTAAGTATGGATCTTGAAGGGTAGACGGAAGAAGATAAGAGTTGTTGAGGCTGGAGAAGTAGACAAAGACCATCTTGCCAATAATGGTAAGGAGCTTAGACTTTATCAAGAGGGTAGTTGGAAACCACTTAGGGGTTTTAATCAAGAATATCGGCAATTAAGATAATTCTTTCTGACTGTAGTTTGGTCTAAGGTGTGCTAGCCAAATTTGAATCCAGTAAGCATGTCTTCATTTTCTCCCCATCCTCTACTCATTCTTATAACTAATTATGTAAGAGCAACTTCCCAGAGAGTGTCATATTTAGAGTTTGGACAATTGTTCATTAGGCAGAGAATTGATCTATAACTACTAACAATATAAGATTTGCTCTGCATTTATGAATTCATATCATCTCTGGATATCTAGGCAAGTTTATTCATGATTTACCTTAGATGCTGGCTTCAGAAACTGCATGGAGAATGTATGTTCCTTTTAGCATATTTCTTGTATAAGCTTGATGCTGCTATTCTTGCTGAACCTAAGCAACCAGAGAGTACCAAAGTCTCCTCTACATTCTCTTGTTTTAACCTCACAGGCTACTACAGGTGAGATAGGTGGGAAGCACTGGTATTCTTGCTCTAACACATAAGGAAATAGATGACTTCCTCAGCTATCAACTTTCATGTCCTGCTGTGAACCAGAAGAATGACCGACTTTTTACTGAGCAGCTGCTAAAGTGAAAAATACTTTCTGTTGCCATTTCTTTTGATCCTCTCAATGGCACTATTGGGAATAATTGATTATCTCTGATTCTTATAAAGGAGAAAACCAAGGCTCAGCGGGGTTCAATGACTTGTCCAAGATTCACATGGCTCTGGAGTGCCCTTGGAAAACAGAAAACAAAATGGATATATTCGGCTTAAATGACAAATGGTCTTGTCTCTCCATAGTTTTTTTGTCATTTTCACCCTCTGAGAAAGTTGTCTTGGCGACATCTTTCTAGTTCCTCAGACTTTCCATTTTTTTCCTCCCTCCAGTCCTCTTATCTGGCCGATCGTGCCTCTCTAAGCTGATATGTAGCTTCCAGTCACGAACATGTGTGCTTCTGCCATGGATGGCTCTTTGTTCTTTTACCATAACATAGCAGGAAATAAATACTGATTTCAATTTCTGAAACCCAGATTCTCTTCATGACTCTGATCTTCAAATGTAAGATCAGTGATTCGGGACACTTCCTTTCACTTCATGAAGCTTTTTGTGGCCCTGTCTCTGACCTAGGAATCAGTAGTTCTTCCTCTGAAAGTGTGGGAGAGCTCAAAACAAGCAATCACCAGGGCTTCTGAAGTGCCACCCATGGACTCATTCAGATTCCAAGTCAGTGATCCCCAAGGCTTCCCAATTCTTCTATAGTAAAAGTAGAAAACTATGCTGCAGGTTTCAAAGCCCACTGTGGTCCACTTCCTTGTGGACCCCACTCCCCACCACACTGCCTCCTCATACCGTAAGACTCTTTGTTCCTTGTGCTCTATCTCTGCTGGTCTTCCTTTCATTTCTCCTTCCTGCTGTGAGGTCTTTGCATAGTCTCTTTGCTGGAAACCTCTTACCACTCCTTTAGTTAATATCTACTCATTCTTGTCTCAATCAATGGCACCTTCTTTAGAAAGTGTTTTCTAGCCCATAGAATAGTTTTGACTGTTACAAGCATCCCATGTGTCATACCATGTAGTTATTTGTGTTCAGTGTTGTGATCAATTGATTACTGTTTATTTCACTTACTGAATTATAAGCATTGTAATAATAGGAACAAAATCTGCTTTTGCAAACCATTGTAGTCTCAGTAAGTGGCACTTAGAGGCTCAGTGGGCATCTGTTGAAAGTTTGAATGAGTGCTCCAGTTTATGTTATGGGTGACTCAAGTGTCATTTGAATGGTTCTGATCCAGGTGCCAAGGACCCACTTCTGTTAGAATTTAAATTAATACCTCATAAAGGTAGAATGTATAATGTTTGATATAGATTGCTGTGAATTGAAAGAGTTTTGAATTGTCCCTTCCTAATATGGAACTCTGTTTATATTCAGATCAGTTCAGAAGTCTGTATTTAATCCAAAATATTTCAGGATTCACGTTTAGTTCAGAACTCCAAAATATTATGGTATTTATTCATGCTTATTAAAGTTTAATTGGCAAGAGGATGGTAAATGTTAAAGGAGAAGGTATTCAGGGAACTAGTATACTACAGTGGGTCATAAGCCTGGGTTCTAAGAGCATCAGGTTTCTTCAGATCAAATATTGCTTAGTAGGTGTGTGATTTTGTGCAAATTAGTTAGTGTCTCTCTAAGTCTGTAGTTTCACTCTCATGGTAGAAATAATAATAGCTTCCACATAAAGTTGGTAAGGATTAAACAAGATAATCTAGGCAGAGTGTATAGCATAGTACTAGGCACAAAGTAAGTGTCCAGCAAATGTTAGCTCTTATGTACATAAATAAATAATGCATATTAGTAAATTATTAAAGAATTCTTAAATATGAATTGACTTGCTTTGACCTTCCTCCCCAAATCACAGGACGAATTTCTTTTTATAACACTTGGTGAGGTAGCCAAATTGCTAAAAGGCCACAAAAAATGATTACAATGTGTAAGGTTGGATATAGTAATTATCCTGACTTGAGCATCACATATTGCACACAGGAATTGATATTCAGTCATGTACTCCACAGATTTGTACAATCAATTATGTTTCAATAAAAAAAAAAGTAAGTCATGATTTGAGATGACATCTAGACATTCATTGAAATCTTTGGCCAGAAATAAGCAAATCTATTTTTTTAGGGAGAGAAAACCTCATGATGACTCCACATTCTTCTTGATGATCTTCACATAATTCTAAGTTCTCTTTGCCTACAATGAAAGCATTTATTACAATCTTTTTTTTTTTTTTTAATCATGCACACTCCTACATTATTTCTGGGTACTTATGGTAACCTTATAACCTTTCCCACAGCAGAATAAAGGCAGGCACTTTGACATTTGGAAAAATGAAGTGTGGTTATTTTTAGACTGACTGAAATAGCAGCAGCAGGTTTCCGTTTATAGGAACTGTAGGAACCTTCTCCTATGTCTGGGACAAGGTAATGACTTCTATGAAGTAATGACTTTGCCGTCATAAATTTTATCCCACTGATGATTACTTACCTCTTTAGTGGTCTTTGTATTATCCTATTTTGTCTTTTTAGTATTAAGAGAATGAGGCCCTGGTTGTTCTTTACATTTTGTCATTTCTTTCTTCTTGGACTGGGAAAAAATGAAAAGCAGGGGCAGACTACTTCTCATAGCTAAATTGTTCCTGGCTAATAAAACTGCAGGAACTGTACGTTAGGGTGTCTTCCATAAATCAGCCTTGGGCAGAATTAGGTGCTGAGAGATGGAGGAATGGTGTTTAATCATCACTTGTAGGAAATCATTAGCTGCACACCCTCATTCCGCTACTCGCCCATTCGTCATTCCCCAATCACTAGTTTCCCCCAAACCATTAACATTTCTCAATGACTTTCTAAATGCAGAGAAAAACCACAGAAGGGGCGAAGGATGGGGGGACATTATGGAAACACACGACTGAGAGATGTCTCTGCCGCCTTCCTCCAACTCCTGTGAATGTAAATGGACCAATGTAAGAACAAAATGATCGATCACTCGGCCAGCCAGCTGCTGCTGCAAGAGCTAAAGAAGGTTTTGCCTCCTGTTCTCCTCTCTGCAAAAATAAATAACCTAGTCTTCACCTAGATATTTCTTCATTATCATAACCTCATGATGGACAGGGAAAGTGAGGCAGCTGGGTAGTTAGTGGAGGAATACCAGTTTGGGGAAGTTAATTATGTCTCTCAAGATTGCCCCCCACTTCACCCTAGAGAGGAAAAGTCACAATTTAAGATTCCGTAGGGTCTACAAAAGAATGAAGCAAGAAATTCAGTAAAATTGAACTGGTTCATTGTTTGAATGGATTGGTAAACACCCTTAAAAAGGTTTTTCCAATAAATGTGTGAACAGACAGTACTGTTCAGTACCTTACAGGAGGGAACAGTATTCTAGCCTTGTCTTCTACTCCTGGAATGTACTTTTTGATGCTAATAAATGTGCACAATGGGACTTTAGGGGCCTTTTTCTTAGACAAATACCTCAGATATTTGCCTCTGATTAACTAATTAACTTTGGCCATGGATTTTAGACACTCTCAGCTCCCATTTACTGTCTTTCAGGCAAGACTAGAAGGTCAGCAATGACAATGACTGGTTCATTGAAGACTTACTGTATGCCAAGCACTATAATAAGAAACTGGGGAAAAAAAACACACAGACCAACATAAAGTGTTTTTCTTTATACTCTTACTCAGTAACAATCAACACAGAAGACCAGCTTCTGACTTCTGTGTCCGAATGTGTGAAGATTTCTTCCCACTAGCAAGCAAGCAAGAAATTCTCCAGCAAACCCCAGCTGGGTGTCCTCTAATTCAATTCAATTCCAACACTATCTACCTGGAGATAGCATCAGATCCCACAGGTTGAGGGCTCAGTCCCCAAGACTGCCTCCCACTTCAGATGCCAGTCACAAGTCCAGACCTGTGGAATTTCTGACCAACTAGCTATAAATCAGGGTTCCAACAGCGCCCTCCTTGGGTTCAATTAGTTTGCTTGAGTGGCTCACAGAACTCAGGGAAACATGTACTTATATTTACTGGTTTATTATAAAGCATAATAATGAAGGATACAGATGAGGAGATGCATAGAGTGAGGTATGGGAAGGGACTTGGAGCTTCCCTGCCCTCCCCAGGTGTGCTGCCCCCCAGAAACCTCCATGTGTTCAGCTATCTGGAAGCTCCCTGAACCCTGTGCTCTTGGGTTTTTATGGAAGCTTCGTTACATAGGCATGACTGAAGCATGGACAATCACGTAGAAATGTGATTGAACAAAAAGGGCATGATCTAACAAGAAGACTGGGTGAGGAAACCCAGCAAGGCCTATTTGTTCAGATTCTTCTTGGCCTCTCTGTGCAGCATTCCTTCTTCCTGGACATGGAGCAGGACCCCTCCTGACATGGGGGTCTTTATGACCTACAATCAGCTAAGGCAGTGCAGAGAATTTTCTGCCTTGGGGGAAAAAAGGAGAAGGTAAAAGGAGAGCAGTAGGTCAGAGAGTAGCATGAGCCAAAAACTATGGATGAAAACCAATATGTAAATATCATAATATCACACTGACATACACTAAAGGAATTAATTTGCTTAACTGCACTACAAAGTGAAGATTATTATTCTAATTTTACTGATGAAAAACCTGGTGTTAGCAGTAGTGATGTTCATAAATTCATGCAGCTTAGACAGGGCAGATACAATTCTGTGAGGCCTCAAAGTTATTCTATATGAAGAGCCCATTACAAAAATATAGGAACACAAACTTAGGCATTGGGCTGCAGAAGAGGCATGTGAAAATGAGAGACACTGTAGCTGAAGCTTTGTGAGCTTCATGCTAAATCCTCTTTAATTCAACTGTAGAGGAAGATGCTGCTCTGACCCTAGTCTCCCTGAGATCTCAAGTACAAAGAATTTCTGTATATAAAAAAGAAAAGTGCCATAACAATGTTTGAATCCAAATGTGAAACAGTAAAGGGTGATTTTAATACCCCAGCGGTCTCTGGAGAGGAGGTTTTGGAAAGCTTAGGGTAGGGTGAAAAATTAATTGTGGAGTTATCTCTCTGGCTTAGGATTTATTACTGCTTACTGTAAAGTACTGAGGGAGGAAGCCATGACTGGTGGGCCCTGGAGAACTCTACCAGAAGGTCAAGCCCATTGAGAAGAAATAAAAAACAGAAATCAAAAGGACTGTGTACTAGCCCTGGTACTATCACTAATGAGCCACGTGACTTTAAGAAAGTTAAATTTGGTTGCTGTAACTGTGAAATCAGAGAGTTTTAATGTAGCTTTGGAATTCAGTGATTCTAAGTCAAAGACTATATTAATTTCCACACACATCTTTGGTTTTCCTAATTGTTAAGCATTTATGGAATAGTTGAGCATGTTTGAAAGAAAATGCATCCAAGTGAAGGGTGGAAGTGGAAAGAGAAGGGAAAAGATTATTTTGATTAGGGTGAGTAGAGACAGAAACAGGGTACAATAAATACCATAGTACATAAAATTTGGGGTTAAATAATTTTGTGTAAATTCAAAGCTAGATTGAGTAGCAGAAGATAGAAATGATCACTGACCCCATGATGTTTGGGGTTGCATTATTGTGAGTGCATTTTTTTTCCCAGAATCATGATCCCTTGCCTGGTCTCCATTGACAATAACAGCAGCAACAACAACTATAATAACTCCACAGATATTTGTTGACTGCAAGAGTTTTGCTTGTGTATGTGGACACTCAGGAGTGGCTCACTTAGGCAATGTCCCAAATATTTTTCCATAAGAAAAATGTTATAAATTATTTGTAAGTTCTCAGGATAAATAAAAAACTATTTAATCCACAAAGTGGCTGACAATTTCTTATCCTCAATTAATTGCAGTAGAAAATGTTGGTAATGTTGATAATTTGTGCTCAATAAATTAGGAAATAAATATGAAAATTATGTTCATTTTAATGAAAAAACATATATATTAAAAAGGGATGTGAAAATATATGAGGTGTCTGAAATTCTATGGTAAATATCTGGGAAATCTATAGGACTTTAGAGATCGTGTTTCCTGGTTCTTTATCATTATTTTAGTCTGAATCTATGGCATTCCGTTTTGGTGAAAGATGTACAGGCTAACACAGCTCTCACCTTTATTGGCCAGGATTACTGTCACTTATCAGGGGATGGGCCAAAAATGAAATGAAATGAGGGGCAGATATTTTCTTGAGATTATTGGGCAGGAAAAGAGGGGACAGAAGGGTCAGGTACAAGTGAAAAAGCTTGTCTGAGAGAGAAAGAGAGAGAGAAATGGCATTTGGCATGCATTTCTGATCTCTCTGAGGAGGGAGGAAGCAGGCTGGATTAGATGAGTATACTAATTATCCTGACATGATCACCACATATTATACACATGTATTGATATTCAATTCTGTACACCACAAATATACATAATCAATTATCTTTCAATTAAAAAAAAAGTTTGATTGCCATGGCTTGGGGCTATTGAGCTTCATAATATATTAGCTTCCAGGAAGAAATAAGGGATTGGAAGGGAGGGGAGAAAACGGAGGAAGAAGCAAGATAGTATAGGTAAATGTACAGATAAGTATAGGGTGATAGGATGTGAGCCATTTAAGGATAAACTATATGCAGAGAAAGGTTAAAAACAATGATAGGATAGAAGCATGCTAGTGTCAGCATTGCCAGGGGCAAGATAGGAATAGGATAGGGGTACTGGCCAAAGTATTTAACTGAACATGTCTAATACTGTGTGTGTGTGTTTGTGTGCTTAAAAACAATCTAAGACAAACATGAAATATTAATGTGAGTTAAATCTATAAGACGGACACATGGGTGCCTGTTATAAAACCTCTATACTCTGTTAGTTTAATCTTTAAGTTATTTTTTAGAATAAAAATATAACTAACTGCTGTGTTTATAATCTACATGAATATTGATATTAGTGTTACAGATTTGATAATATACTCTGTAAAGACTTTCTAATGTAAATTTCTTTTTTTTTCCTAATGTAAATTTCTTAAAGCCACTTTACCTCAGTTGCTGAGGTCATTAGAAGATGACATCTGCAAGCCATTTTATAACCATGAAGTTTTTTAAGATCTTGCAGGTGATCATTGAAGTGACTTTTCAATGTTAATTTAGGCCACCTTTGAGCCAGATGAATGTAGATTATGCAGAAAACACTTGATTAATCTCTACTCTAACGAACCTATTTCCAGACAATGATAAAGAATATTGATCCTCTGTAATCAGTTGCTCTAGGATGCCTTTGATTCCCCAGGAGAGCTGTTTCCATTGCAGGTGGGAAGATGGAAAGGGTGGCACTTGTGTTCTCAGGAGAAACTAGAGAGATAAGAAACTTGGCAAGACCCACTGGGTATATCTTGTGACTGAAATGAACCTTAACTGGTTCTACCTCATATGACAATGTAAATCCATGTCAGGATTGCACTGTGGTTTTCCATATTTGAAGATGATAACAGACCTAGATGTAGAAAAGCAATGGGCTTGTATTTTTCTGAGTGTGGGGATTCACTGTATTCAATTCCCTTGCCTTATACTCCTTGCAATAAATATATATTTTTTCCAACAAAGAATCATTGTGTTTCAGTGTGTGTTACAGTACCATGCCCTGTAACAGACACTAGAGACACAGTGATATGCTAAACCCAGATCAAGGCCCTCACACTCAAGCAGATCAACAGACAACTGCAATCCCCACTGGTAAGCTCTGCTGTTAGGTAGTCAGCATGGTCAGAAAAGGGCACCCACCTTACACCTGTTGGTTCAGAGGGGACATCCTGGAGAAAGTAGCACCTGCGGAGGAGTAGCTACTGGCTAAGTGAAACACATGGGAAACCATATTCCACGTAGTAGGAACAGTATTTACAAATCCCTGAGCTTTAAGGGGATAAGGCATGATAGGAAAACTCTAAGTGTAGGCTATAACCTTGGTGTGCTGTTGAAGCATTTTGAGATTGGGAATGACTGGACTTCTGTTTCAAGAAAAAATCCCTCTCATGGCAGTGAAGATGTTGCCTTACTGAGGATGCTTTTAAGACAGAAAACTGTCTGTGGCTTGGGAATAATTTACAGCCAAGGGAGAGATAAAACATAATCAGAGTTATAGGGATCTGAAATGACACATGGTGTTTTGAATAGCCTGAGATGGAAAGAGTCTCCAGGCTATTTCCTGGAAAAGGAGAGATGAACCTAGTTTAATAAGCAATTAATTACTTTAAAGTAATTTTAGCTCCCTATCAACATGTTTGTTGTAATTTCTAACAATAATAATAATAATAGCAACAACAACCAACACTTATTGGATGTTTACTATGTGCCAAGCAAGTATTGTTCAAAGAGTTCACCTGTATTCACTTACTCAACTCTCATAACAACCAAATGAGATAGGTTACAGTTGTTATCCTGTTTTACAGATAAATTATGAAGAGGGTAAATAGTTTGCCCAGGGTCACTCAGTCAGTACATGAGTGGAGCCAGGAGTCAAACCCTGGCGGTCTGGCTCCAGAGTCCATACTGTTACTCCTGTGCTATACCCACCTGCTATATTAAAACAATTTTACATTTCCACTTACAATGCCATCACACTGTTTTTTCTTGTTTGATTGTCTACATGTTATTTAGAATTCATTTTCTTTAGAACAGACACTGGTCCTTTTGTAAAACTGTATATGGTATAAGCTGAGGATTTTGTAGTTCTAACCCTGTGTCACTGACAAGTTAATAACTGATGTTATCATTTATTAACACTGGTAATGGAGTTATTTCATTCAACATTTTTATTTCATCCTACACCCATCAATTATAAAATATACAAAATTTATGTGGAAAGATAGATGGCCATATAAAAGTTTTCTAATATAAGGGAACAAATCATAGTGACTTTTATTTCAGTGTAGAAATTCCTTTATTCTTCCACTTGTCCATTTCTTTACTTATCAAATTTTTATTAAGTGTTAACTATATGCTGGATTATGATTATGTACTACTAATATAAAGTCAAAAATGACACAACCTTAACTCTCAAAGATCTCTTGGTCACCCGGGCCTTATCAAATTCTTGTTTATGCTTCTTTCTACAATGGGAATGACAGAGAAACAGGAATCAGGAAGCCTAGAGGGCAAAAGCTCTTTTTCATTTAGATAAACCAAGACTATTAAATCAGATGATTGAGATGACAAGTCTTTTTTTTTTAAGATTTTTTTAAAAATAAAGACCTTGGCAAAAAAAATTCTCAACACACACACACATATACTCTCACACGCACACACACACTCAAACACACACATGCCCCATAAAGAACAAACCCCCCCCCCCCACAAAACTCCACTCTGAGAATCAAAAAGACAACCTACAGGCCCCCTTTTAAAAACCTGGCTGGGTAGAGTAGAAGAAGGAACTGTAGCTCTGATGTAAGGATTTAGGGTAAGTTAGTAAACAGTTATATTAAAATCTAAGTAGGAAACTTATGATGTATTAAATAGTAATCATGTTTAAGAATTAATGGCAAAGTACTTGGTTGTGTCTCATGCCTACTTCCCTTCACTATTGTTAAAAAGAAATGTCAATTTTTTTAAAACATCATTATCAATGTAAGTGAAGTTCAGATTTTTGAATCTATTTTTAAAAGAATGAAATTCTGCACAGAGATGAATTCTGAAAATCTATGGAACTAGATGTCCCTGAACTAATCTTCAGACATCAACTGTGGCAGTAATGCAGGCTTTCTGATGATGTGTCTATGCAGGCAGAGACAGAGACTAGCCTTTGCTATGTGTCGTTATAAATTATCCTAAAATAAATAAATCTATGCTAGGAAAAGATACCTCCCCCCCCCCTTTGCTTGTTTGCTCCTCTTCCTATAAAAAATTTAACATGCTTTCTATTATTAAGTCCCCTAAGAACAAATGCAGAGGAGACATGTTACCCAAAGCCTGGTTTTAGTTTCAGAAGATAACAAATATTTCAGAGGCAAACAGCCAGAGAATACCAGTCCTTGAACAGAAGGAAATAATACATCATTTATCAAGCTTCAGTTTTTTATTTATTTAATTTGATTTACAGCTCTCAACAACTTTTCATGGATTTATTAATATTCCCATGTTACAGCTGAGAAAACTGAGCCTTGCTTCTGATGTTTGTCCCAAAATCACAAAATCCATCAGAGTAAGAACACAAATTTTAAAGTCAGATTTTCTGATGCCACCCCTGCTGCTATTTCCTCTTCTTGTTCCTATCAGTAGAATTCTATAACGCATGCCACTCTCTGATAATACAGCATGTCAAAATGGACAAGTCAAACAAGCTTGCACTCTATTAAAATGTGAGGTTTTGCATAACTCAACATTTCAGATTTTACTTTTCTTGGTTAAACTGTGAAAATCATAAGCTGAATAGAATCAGGCAAAGCAACTCACAGGTGAGAAAAGGTTCTCCTCAGTCTGCTTTCATTTACAGAAAGAGCTCATCATTGCAAGGTGTCTGCCCTGACCCTGTTGCTTCAAGCCAAGCATATCTTCAACCCACCCTTTCTGCATGGCCAATCCAGTCAATGTAAGAATATTACTTATTCCTGACATGAATAGTCTCAAAACTTTCTGTTTTGCTCCCAACTTTGATCCAGCCTAACTTTATACCTTTGGCTTTTTCTCCAAATTAATTTTATTCCAACTTTTTGAACATAAACATCTCTATACCTTTAACATAGCATATAAAATACAGTCAAGTCAAATCAAATCTACTGCTATGGCTCCCAAGCTGCCATGATCCACTCAGTCTTTGATTACCTTTCTGACCTCATCTTACACCATTCTTTCCCTTGTTCACTGACCTCCAGCTACACTGGTCTTATTTTAAATTTTCAGACATTTCGCATTTGCTCCTGTTTAAGTCCTTTGTGCTTGCTCTTCTTTGTGCTTGAGATGCTCTTCCACTGACCCTCGCATGCTGCCTTTCCTTCAGGCTGGCTCAAATATCACCAACACAGAAAGGCCTTACTTGACTACAAAGTCTAAATTGACTCCCACCCCACACCAAGACACTCTCTACCGTATTACACTGTTAGATTTTCTTCACAGAATTTATCAAGGGCCACAAAAAAAATGTTTACATTGTGTAATGATAAAATTAAAAAGTTAAAATAAAATAAAAAAATTTTAAAAAGGAATAACTTAAGGAAAAAATTATCCCCGTTTTAAAATTAGCTTTTGAAATGTGTTTAGTTGTTCACTGTTTACTCAATCCATGGAATGTAAACTCCATCAAATCAGAGCCTCTTGTATTTCATTTACTGCTGTGTCCCAAAGGCTTAGAGGAACCTCCAAAATATAACAGGTACTCTTTTTTTTTTTTTTTAAAAAAAAAAAGCTGTTTAATGAGTGAATGCCTGAAAAGATTAAACAGTTAGAACATGGTGTTATGTCAGATGCTCTGAGGGGTGTGAGATACTTGCCAGATAACATGAGACCTCTAGGTCAGAGACAAGGACAGTTTATGGCTCACAACAAAAGCAGCAGCAAGAGCAGAATCTTGTGTTAGTTCCCAGGGTCCAATCCCTGGGTGTGGTGAGGACTGAATTGTACCTGCATGTGCAATGGGACATACTCATGTTACCAGAGAAAAACCTGAAATTACAGCTGCCCATCCTTAAAAAGAGAGAGACTCCATTTTTACTCTGGAATATAAGAAGATATTCTCTGGGAAAGGGAAGAAGTCTGTATCTTAAGTACCCTGGGCCATCTCTGGAAAGGGAGATTTCTCTATGCTTTATAATCCTGGAATGTCTCCTCGTATAACCATTCTTAATCTGGCTATCAGTGTCTTTGCTCGTACAACCAAGACCCTGTAAAAACATGAGAAAGTCATAGAATTACCTCCCCACACATTCATAAAGTTTTTACGTCTTTAACTAAGGACTCTGAATTTCATTCACTTTTACCTTGTGTAGGCAACCCTGTTTAAGAACTTTGAGAACTTTATATTGTCCAGGTTGAGTTGTGCCCTGGCCTGGTCACCACAGTGGCACCCACTGGTACCACCTTGCCAGCCCCACAATGTATATGAGTCCAAGAACACGTATTCATTAACCATCCCCATCACAACTGGCAGCATTTGGTGTTAATGGTGAATTTCCTTGACTTTACTAGCAAGGCCTCAGCTCAAGTTGTGTCATCTGTGGAGTATGCTAACATTTATAAAGCAAATGTATTTCACAGGGCCTAGTTTCCAAAGTCCTGTAGTTTCAGGTATAACCTAACTTTTTAAAATTACATATGGAAATGTTAAGCTTGCAAAAGACAGGAAACCTTCCCCAGGCTAAAGTCTCTGATGTAGATAAAGAATTGTAATACAGCAAAATTGCATGCTCAAGGACAGATGTCTCTGGAGCAGGTTAACCTAAAGTTACTCTATTGTTATGTAAAAATACTGAGGAAACTGCTGTAGGAAAAGAAAGTATTTGCTAAGAACAAGCTTTTGTTGGTAGATTGACTTAACCTTTTGCAAATTGCATTATGGAATGTCACTTTGTTATTTCACTACTGTTACCAGTCTCTATTGTTAAACTATACTTAGCCATAACTCCACCTATGTGCCTTTTCTGTAACTTTCTGACCTGGAGAATAAATAATGAGACAGAACCCCAGTCTGGTGTTAATTTACCAAGGAGGAATGCCTCTCTCTTGAGGGTTCCAGGAAGTTAACCCTTTCAGGATGTCTCACTGCTCAGAAGAAATGGGGAGAGAGGTGACAAATCCATGTGAGGACAGAGTGCAACAGTCATCTATTAGTAGAAGTTTAAAATGCAAAATCCCTTTAGAGAAATGTTTGGGAGGGTATGTTTTCTTCCCTCTCATCATCTCATTGCCTCTCTCTTCAAATCACTGATGCAAATCTGGAGAGAGCTTCCAAAAAAAGCAGATTGAAAGGCTTCCAGATGACTGAGTTCTTATGTATATCCCGGAACAAAGGACCAGTTGTATACAAAGCATTAAGAAGATGCTGTTGGACTCGTCCACCCAGTTAAAGGATCTTACTTTCATCTTTATAACACTGTATATTGACTCCTTACCTCTGAAATACAATTAAAATATTCACCCTTTTTGCTCAGGTTCCTCCTTTCTTTTAGTCCCCATTGCTTCTCTTGTCCTTCTTCATTTCTTATTTACTTTATGAACAAAAACAAACAAACAAACAACAACACTGGCAAAATACCATGTGTCTGGCACAGTGATGAGTTTACAGAGATGAATAAACGTGGGCCCTGTTCTCTTGAAGCTCACTATCTAGTGGAAACAGACGTAAAAATAAATTACAATACGGCAGTAGTTCTTACCTGAGATGGATTTCACATCCCCCCACCCCCCGCAGCAGATATTTGGCAATTTCTGGACACATTTTTGATTATCATGACTTGGGGGAAGCATCTAGAGGTAAGAAGCAAAGGTTGCAACTCACAGGACAGTCTTCCCCAACAAAGAATCATCTAGTCTGAAGTATCAGTAGTGCTGAGATCTAGAAACCTTGCGGTAGAGTAATAAGACTGCACCAGAAAGCAAGAAAGACACTGTGATTGCACAGATGGAGGGTTTAATAACTCACCGAAGGATGGCAGGGTCAGTCAAAGAAATCTTCATGAGAGCTAAGCTTTGAATTGAATTTTAGAGGATAGTTAGGAATGTCCCAAATAGATGTGGTGAGTATTGTAGGGTCAAGCTCGCTCAAGGGTTAGGGCATAGGAAACTGATTTCCTGCCAGAGAACTCTGTTCCCCAAGGATAATAGGGACCACAGAAAAGTAGGACATAGAAAGCAATCAGGATGAGGCTAGTGATCTCTTCTCTCCTGAAACGTTTCAAAGCACTTGGTATGAAATCTGCTGTGAGCATATGTTTGTACAGAGTAACAACATACGTACCATGTTTAAACAGCTACTGTGTGCTAGGGACAGGGAGGCAGAATGGCCAGCTCTTCTCAAACCTGGGCACATAGCTATATTACTTATCTCAATTATACTCCTAGTTAGAAGTAGCCATGTGACTGAGTGCAGTCATGGACTGTGGGCAGGAATGAGGGGTCGCCGTCCAGGCCTTGCTCATAAAATGCTGCAATGTGTGGTCACTCTCTTTCTTCATCCACTGTCTAGAAGCAAAGGACCCTAAGTCCCTGGGGTGGGAGGCATCTCAAGGTGGAAGGAGGCAGCTACCTGACTCACTGCATGAAAGACCATGTCCTGACTTTACTTAAGCAAAAACTAAGTTCTTACAGTATTACGCCACTGGGATTTCAGGGTTTATCTGTTACAGGAGGAAGTGCTACCATAATTAAAATAAATAGTGCTCAGTACTTTACCTACATTATCTCTAATCCTTTCAAGTACTTTGCAATACAGATGTTATTCTACATATTTTAAACATAAGGAAAAAGGGCTCAAAGTGGTTAATTAACAGAATCTAGTAAGTGGAGAGAATTAGGGATCAACTAAATGCTCTTTCCCATATACTAAAAGCTAGTATTGAATGACTCTGGGTAATTTTTTTTTTTTTTTTTTTTTTTTTGCAGGAGAGTTTCTCTGCAGAGATTTGCATTCTTCTCTATTTCTTCTAGTTTGTAGAGGGTGGCGGGCAGGGGAGGCCTTTTTCCAGATTTCCATGACTGGCATCACCTAAAGTATTTGGCCCAGTGCAAGGGGTAATATGTCGGTAAACAGAAACTGAACGTGCTTAAGTGGTAACTTGCTTGTCAGACAATCAGAAATAGATCAAAAGAAAACCTTCACAGATGAGATTGCTTGTCATTTTCCTTAATTTTTTTTCTTCAATGAACTGAGAATGTACACGAGGCAAAGGGCCATTCTGCCTCTCTCAGCTGCTGTAAGCAATGTTTTATTTCCCAGTCATAGAGCTTATGGGTCTCTAAGGTTGTTGGAGGGGAAGTTGCCAGTAGCCAGACAGTCACTAAAGGAAACAGGTGTTTACAGGTAGCAGCTCGGGTGGGTCCTGGAAGTTCTTATGTACATAGGGAGGAGGAGAGGGCCTGAGGGGCAGTATGTACATTTTTGATAGGGGACATATGAAAAACCAGAGGAAGACCAGTGTGGCTGGATATCAGAGTGTAAGACATGAGGCTGACAAACCCTGTAGTGACCTTGGGTTTGCAGTCCATCCAGCATCTCTTCAGGGAACCACCTCTCCTTCATTCTTGGTCCTTGAAATTAAGTGAGAGCTGAGCACCACCTTCTACTTTCAGGATTGTCCCCATCTCCCTCCACTGTCCCCAGCCACTGTGACTGTTATAGGAGTGGGTATATTGCCTAAGCAATGCCAATAAGAGTTATTTCTAGGATGTTGGTGGTGCTGTCATGGGAAAGTTCTCTCTGATTGCAGGGATCTTCAAATATCTGTACCAGGGAAACCTTAAGAAGAACCTGCCTAAGAATTTAGCCTCACAGAAGAAAGCAGTATTAAAATTCCACAAAAAAAGTAAAACATCTTCAGATAATATTGTTTGGCCCTTAGATATAACCAGAAATGAGGTCAACCAAATACTTTAAGATTTCAGTTTTAGAAGCCATGCATTCCCATCTGTTGTCTAAGTTAGTTTGAGTTGGGTTTTCTTCATGTGCAACCCAAAGGAATCCATATAGTGCATGTTCTTCCAGGCCAGGTTAAGGATTTGAGCCTTTTTCCTAGTAGCAATGAAAAGATATTGAAGGATATAAGTGAGAGAGAGACATGTTTAAATTTGTTTTTCAGAGATCATACTAGCTGCATAGTGGAGAACACAGTGCAAAGGGCCAGAAATGATATGAGAAGACTGGTTAGGAGGTGCTTATGGTAATCTTGATAACTAACTGAATGAACTTGAGTGCTAGATGTCAGAGTGGAGAAGATATCACAGGTTAGAGAAAT
Source organism: Cynocephalus volans (assembly GCF_027409185.1). NCBI lineage: Eukaryota > Metazoa > Chordata > Mammalia > Dermoptera > Cynocephalidae > Cynocephalus > Cynocephalus volans. Next base: position 53,544,782 of record NC_084462.1, read on the forward strand.
ATTGCAGGTATAAAATTTAATGAATTTATTGATGAATTAAGCATGGAAAATGACAAGGAAAGTGTTAAGAATCACTCCTAAATTTTTGCCTTGTGTGTGTGGTTTAACTGAGGAGTTTGTTCAAGGAAAAATAGAGAAATACAAGAATAACAAATTTAAAGTGGTTGTTGGAATCATGAGTTCACTTTTTGTTTGTTCGTTTTTGTTTTGGCCAAAACCTTTATTTTCTACTTATCTTTAAATTTTTAATTTTTTTTTCCATTGTACATGTTTATGGCATACAGTTTGTTGTTTCAACGCATGCATATATTGTATAATGATCCCATCAGAATAGTCAGCCTATTTATCAACTGAACATTTATCATGTCTTTGTGGTTATAACATTCAAGATCCTCTTTTCTGGCTCTCTTGAAATATAAAATACAATATTACTAGCTATTGTCACCCTAGGGCACAGAACTTAGTCTTCCTGTCCAACTGTAATTTTGTAACTTTGTACCTTTCCGTGGCCACCTCTCTCTACTCACTTTCCCTGCCTCTAGTAACCACTATTCTACTATTTCTCTTTTCTTTTCTCTCTTTTTATTTTTCTTAATTGACTCATGATAATTGTGTATATTTATGGAGTTCAATAAGATATTTGGGTACTGCTTATATTGTGTGCAATGATCATATCAGAGTGCTTAATACATCCATCACCTCAAACATTTGTAACTTCTTTGTATTAGGAACAAAGATTGTTAACTTGTGGTGCCTTCATCACATTTATTTGGAAATTTTAATTGGGCAGATGGAAAGTTGAGTCTGAGTTCCAGAGAAGATATCTGGACAGGAGATACACATTTGCAAATCATCTGTGCATTGGTGGTGACTTAATTTACAGGCATGCTTAAGGTCACAGAGTAGGAGGTGAAGAGTATGCGGAGAAGAAGGTCTGGGCTGGACCCGGGGTAACTCAAATATTCAATGACTAGGCAGAAAAGGATGAGGCTGAAAATGAAAAGAGAGAAAGAGCGACCCAAGAGAGGTAGGAGGAAATCAAGGAGGTCATTGTGCCAACCAAGGCAGGAGGAAAGTGTTTTAGGATGTTGTGATCAGCAGGGCTGATTGTTGCTGACAGGCAACAAGCTGAGAACTGAGAAATACTTACAAATAGAGCCACATGCATGCCGTGGGTGACCTTCAGAGCTGTTTCAGTGGTGTGATCAGAGCAAGAGCCAGATGGAGTGGGCTGAGAAGCGAGGAGGGAGGGAACAGAGATGAGTAATCACAAACAGCCCTTTCAAGTTAGGAAGCCCTTTCTGTGCTGAAACGAACACCAGCAGCTGGAAACATGCCTGACAAATGGAGGTTATGGATTAGGTTTGCCTGAATTTCTCAGAATCAAGAGCGCATTTTTCTTGAGTTTTTTCTCATGGTTCAGTTCTGTTTAACCAACATTAAGTGAGCGTATACCTTGTGTTAGGCTCTTGGTGGTAGACTTGAGCAGGACTTAGTTCTTGGCTTTGAGGAACTAATCATCTATATGGGGGGAAAGACTAGCAATGAGAATATTTTTTTTTATATTTTATTTATGTTTTAATTGACATATACTGATTATATGTATTTATGGGATACAGAGTTATATTTCAATGTGCGATGATTAAATCAAGATAATTAGCATATTTATCATCTCAAAAACTTATCATTTCTTTGTGATGAGAGCATTTGAACTCCTTTCTTCTAGACAATTGAGAACGTTTAATAAGTTACTGCTACTTTCTCCCTGTGTCCCTTTTCACCTCCCCTGGTAGCCACAGTTCCACTCTCTACTTCTGATTCAATATGGTAATGCAGTGATGGGCTGCAGAGGAGGCCTCCTGAGAATAGCCAGGTTCTCCTGGAACAGGTGAAAGCTGAACCAAGTTTTGAAGGATACATAGGATTTAATTTTTTCTCTCTGGAAATATAACTGTTCCATACACGGAGCCAATGCCTAAAAAATGAATGTCAGCACAATCAGCCTTCGTGCACTCAATGGAGTAAATGTGCAGAAAACCAGAAGTCAGTTTCCTTAGATTCTGGACACTGCCTAACCACAGCTAGTTGGCTCTGAAGCCATGGAAACAGGCAGAGACAGAGCAGTGAGGTGTGTATGGAAAGGAATCTCTCCTAGACTTCTCTCCATGACGTTTCAGAATGAAATATACCAGCTCCACAGGGAAGTCTCTGACAGATGGGAACCTATTTAAGAAGCCATAGAAAATGAATAGGTTGGCTCTGAGAGGGACAGCACAGCCCCAACTATCTATTCTCAGAGATGTGGGTGTTGGCGAGCCTCAATGACCCACATTCAGAATTATTTTTCAATTAATTAGGGCAGGTGGTTTCATCCCAGAAGGCTTTGCCTAGCAACTGTAACCAAGAGCATTTGCAGTATCATATCTGCCAGAGAACTTCAAGTGTGAGAAATCAGAGTGGCGTGTCCAGTAGAAGGAGAAGACCCGGAACCTAGCCCAGTGCTGAGTTTGTGTCCCTGTCCTCCATCACTGAGATCAGTAGTTCTGGCAGCTCAACAAATCCCCCAAATGGAATTACTCTCCCCTCACTAACTTAAAACTGTGTAGCCATATCATTTGTAATGTGACTACCAGTGATGAATTATTTCAAATAAGGATATTATCAATGTTTGAGAATCACTGCAGGATGACTGGGACATAGAAAGAGGATAGGGGAGCCTTTCATACACTTTGGTTTGCCTTTTGTTTCATTCAATTCATTCTTTTATTCATTCACTTCTTCATTCATTCATTCATTGAATAAATGTTTATTTAGCATATTTTATGTACTAGCACCACAGTATTGAACAAAACAGAGTATCTACCTTTGAGACTTTAAATCTATGGGAAGAGATCAATAAAACAATTTCAGTACAGAGAGATAATCGCTAAAATAGGTAGCTTTAAGTGCAGGAAGCTCTAAGTACAGGCAGTCTTGAGATGAGGTAGGTACCCCAATCTTTGAGAGGTTATGGAAAACTGACAGCGGGAGGTAAAGTGTAAGGAAAATTAATATTTATCTTGAGAAAAAAGGAGGGGATAGTGTTCTGTGAAGTGCTACAATCTGTAACGAGGCCAGGAGACATGGCAGAGTATACGAGGTTACTTCAGGTAGTTCAGTAAAAGGTTGTATTATATTTTAATTCTATTTTTTTGCAAGCTTTTGAAGTATGCTTGTGTTTGGTGAGTGACTAGTTCACAATGGCTCGGGACTTAGAAAGCTGAGATAGAAGTATAAGAAATGAGATAGAGAGGAAAGGAGGAGAAATAAGCAGGGGATATGTCATCCAGGGTCTCAAATGCCATGCTAAGGGGTTAGGACATTGCCCTAACCATAAAAAAGTTTTAACTGGGAAGAGGGCACATTCATGACTGCACTTTGGAAAATATTCACAAACTCATTTATATCCAGAAAATACTAATTAAACCTCTGTTATATGCCAGACATTGAACTGGGAATGCTGTGGTGTTCAAAGCAGGCAAGATCCCTGCTCTCCTAGAGTTTATAAGACAGACATTAAACAAATGATGTGAAGCATCCATGGGATATCAATGTGGAGCATGGAGAAAAGAGGCTAGGAACAGGGAGGCGACTTAGAGTCCTGTGGCCATAAACCAGACAGAAGATGATGGTGGCTTAATCCATTAAGGCAGAGAGCAGAGTTGAGAGTAATGGATTAATTTAAGAGATGGTATAGAAGTACAGGCCATAGGACATTGATTGAATATGTAAAGAAGAATGCAAGAGGTAACTGGGATCTCCTGGTGATCATAAATTTCTCTTGATGAAATAACATGATCAGGCTGAGTCTACTCCATGGAGAAAAAGAAACCCACTCAAACTGCAAATTTACTGGTGAATTGCAGAATTACATCTTGCATTGATGAGAGATGGCATAGAAATTCAAGGCTGCACTGCTATTTGAAGAGAGCTGTCAATATCTTATACTCTCAGCAGAAGATCACTTGGCATAGCTAGTTTCTGGGCAGCTAACATGAAAAGCCTTAGTACAGGTTAAGATTCAAAGGTCTTTAAAATTTCATATTTGGGCTTTTTCTTGGGCCAGCGCTCCTGCGGTGTACATTCTTAAATTTTTAACTCATGCCAGAATAATTGTTCTAAGATATTGCTATATTTTATATTAAAATTGTTTTAAATTTTAATTATGAACATTTCAAACACAAAAACGTGCAGAAAATAATATAACAGACACCTGCGTACCCATCAATCACTAATATTAAATAAAGTTAACTTTGTGTTATAGTTGCTTCAGGTCTCTCTCTTAAGCAGCTAAGATACAATTAAATCACCATTGCTATCTCTTTACTGTCCTTAACATTTACATCCTTGACATTCCATCACTGTAACATTGGTGAATGTTATCCTATATACCTCTTCTTCTACATTTTCTAGACATATTTGTGTCCACAACAACATATAACATTTTAAAATTCTACCTAAATTGTATCATACAATTTGATCATTGATTACTGATTAATGATCAGTGCTCATTTTTCAGCTTCCCTTCTTCACTCAACATGTTGCTCTTGAGATCTCCCTGTTGATAAAAGTAGATTCAGTTCTTTCATTATAGTAACTGTATATATTTCATTGCATAAATGATCAGAGTTTGTTGATCCATTTTCTTTTCTGAGAGACAGTAAATTTCTCTTTATTCTTTGCCTTGTACAAAAGCTTATCTATGTTAGAAGGACAATTTCTGGATTTCATCCTCACCAAAACTTGGTGATATTCATGTAGTTACTTTTTGACAATCTGGAAACAAAATGATATCTCATTGCTGTTTTCATCTCCATTTTTCTGATTATTAGTGAGGTTGGGCTCCCCCTCATATTTTCTTAGCCATTTAAGTTCCTTCTGCTATGAGTCACCTATTAATATGCTTTGTCCACTTTTCTCTCTGTTGTTTCTCTTTATGTTATATTATTTTTTCTTACTGACTTGTAGACTTTTGCTCTATATCTTGAGTCCTTGGTCCTTTGTTCTAGGTGTTGTAATATCTTCACATAGATTATGACTTTTTTATTTTTATGATTTTTTTCCTATATGAAAAATAGTTTTTATTATTGTTTTATTTTTTGTTTCTTTGTTTTACTTAATATATTTTGAAATATGTGTATATGTTTTCTCTGTTAGGATTTAGGTTTCTGTTGTATTCTTTAAGAAATTCTTGCCTAACCCAACCCAATGAAGTTTTTCTTTCTTCTAAGAGTTTAGAGGATCACTTCTCACACTTAGGTATTTCTTGTAGCTGGAATTTATTTTTTTGTATGGGCAGAGGTAGTGTTCTAATTTTGTCTTTTTCCATATGGACAGCCAATTAATCACCAAAGTCTGTCATGTGGCAAGCTCTTATATACACAAGGGTCTATTTCTTTGTTTTATATTCTGTTCCCTTGATTTATTTTTTCTCTTGTACCATCCAGATTAAAATATTAACATTTACAATCATTATAAATATATATTTATATGTTACATGTTTATATTAAAATAAAATATTTCTAATATCAATTCATACTGTTTTTTCTGTGCCTTCTTCTTTCCCCTTCTTATTACAGTTTCTTTCATCTATTTTTTTCCTCCTTTTCTAGATTGTTAGTCATTATTCAGTTTTCAATTTCCATAGGAATTTTAAATTTGCTTGTCAGGGTTCATGAAAAATCCCTTTGGAAGTTTGACTACAATTACATTGAATTTGCAGATTAATTTTGAGAGAACTGAGGTCTTCATGACATTATAATTACCACCCATATAGATATATCTGTTTTTATTAATAGGATTTCTTTTTTCGTTTTTCAGTAAAATTTTACATTCAGGCCATAAAAGTTCTGTATATTAAAAATTTATTTGGAATATGTTTTGACTTAAAAATAATTACCCATTTGCATTTGACTACAGCCATTTGACCTCTTCTCTGTTTCTTTTCTTTTAATTTTTACTGATGCATAACATAGATACAGATAAGGGAACCAATCAAAAGGGTAAATCTTGATTACGAGCACCAGAGAATAATTTGCATTTAAAAAATGTTATATAAATGGAATCATGCATTACATATTCTTTGGGGTCTAAATTCTTTTTGTTCAATGTGGGGTTTGTAAATTCATCCCCGTTGTTGCACAAAGCTGTAGTCTATTTGTTGTCATTGCTGTATAGTATTTGCTGTGGTTTGGATGTTGCTGTCCCCCCGATCCACTCAAATTCATACGTTGAAACCTAATCCCCAAAGTGATGACATTGAAAAGTGGGGCCTTTGGGAGGTGATTAGGTCATGAGGGTGAAACCCTCTTGAATGGGATGAGTACTGTTATAAAAGAGACCCGAGGGAGCTTATTTGCCCCTTCCACCTGTGAGGACGCTGGGAGAAGGCACACTCTGTGAACCAGGAAATGGACACGGAATCTGCCAGTGCCTTGATGTTAGACTTCCCAGCATCCAGACTGTGAGAAATAATTTTCTATTGTTCATAAGCCACCCAGTTTGTGATATTTTGTTACAGCAATCCAAACAGGTTTAGACAGCGTTCTATAGTGTGAACACAATTTATCCATTGAATTAACTTACTCACTGAACCCTCCATGGGCATGTGAGTAATTTGTGGTGGAGGGCGGTTATGAACAGTGCTGCTATGAACGTTATTGTACCTGTCTTTTGATGAAAATATGCATGCAATAATTTGAAAATAAATTTAGGTGTGGGATTAATGAGTCATAGAGTATACACATATTCAGCTTACAGTAGATACTGCCAAAGAGGTTTTAGCACTGTATGGAGTATTCTGATGCTTGACATTACCAACCATTGGTTTTGTTTTTCTTTTTTATTGATTTATTCTAATAGGTAAATAGTGAGAACTTATTCTGATTTAATTTGCATTTTTTTAGCAGATTAATAAAATAGAGCATTTCATTTTCATATTTTATTTGTCATTTAGGTATCCTCTTTTGTGAAGAGCTTTTGCAAATTTTTGTTCACTATTCTGTTGAGTCAGTTATGTTTTTCTGATTGACTTAGAGAAGTGCGTGTTTGGATATACCTACAACACACTTTTTACTCTCTTACCTGCATATTTTGAGGAATAGGTCTTCTTAATACAATGTAATATAATTTATCATTTTTTTCCTTTATGGCTGTTTATGTCCTATTTAAAAAGTCTTTGACCACTCCAAGGTCCTGAAATTACTCTCCTATGTGTTTTTAAACCTGTGTAGTCTTATTGTTCACATCAATCCACATTGATCCACTTTTATTTATTTTTGTATATAGTATGATATAGGGATCAAGAAACTTTCTCTACCCATTGACGCCCTATTGACACAGTACCATTTATTGAAAAGACCACCCTTGCCCTCACTGCATGGCAGTGTCATCTTTGTCATAAATCAAGTGACCATACATGTATCTGTTAGATTATTTTTGGATTCTATTCTATTCTGCTGATCTATTTTTCTATCACTAGGCCAATATCACACTCTCAATTTATGTAAAGTTATAACAGATATTGTTATCTTGTTGGGCATGTCTTTCAATTATGCTGTTGTTCTTCAAGATTAGTTTGCTTATTCTTGGCCATTTGCATTTTTATATAAAAATTTAGAATCAGCTAGTAAACTGCCACCAAAAGTACATTCCAGATCTTCATTGGAATGCATTGAATCAACAGATTAATTGGGGGGAAGATTTGCAAACTGACAACATGAAATCTTCAATTCTATGAACCTAGAATATCTTTCTAATTAATCGGGTTTTCTTTAGCTTCTCTACTTTATATGTGTGTGTGTGTGTGTGTGTGTGTGTGTGTGTGTGTGTGTGTATACACATATATCTCTATATATCTTCTTTGTTTTTATTTATTTTTTTCTAAATAGTTTTTTAAATGGCTAATTTTAGAAGTTTTTATAACTTTAATTTAATCATAGGTATTTGACATTTTATGATGCTATTGTAAATAGTGTCTTTTAAAAATATTTATATTTGTTTACTAATTCTGCATGATGTTTTATATCTCTTTTAAATAACATAAAGATGATTTTTTAAAGCTGTCTATCTCTGTCTTTATCTGACAGGTTTAGTCCATTTATGTTACTGATATGCGTTAATTTACTTTCTCTCACCTTATTCTGAATTTTCTACTTATGCTTTGTCTTTAGTCTCCATATCTTCTGCCTTGCATAGGATTAATCAGTTTTATTTATTCCCACTTCCCTCTTTACTGTTTTTGAAAGAACACATTACATTTCCATTCTTTTATAGATTTCCCTTAATATTTCAGTGTAATACCTCCTCTGTGGGAGTTGATATGAGAATTTAATAGTAATAATGAGGCAATGTATTCTGAGTGGATGGCCCATGATAGATGTTCAAAAAATAATAATTATCAGTGTGAATATTCCTAAGACTTTTAGAAATATTATTAAGAAACAAAAACTATCATCTTTCCTCACTTCTTTTCTTTGTATACCTCTCTGTATCATTCTCTATATAGCTTTCGAGGACTAAATAGTAACATCAAACCCATCCTAAAGGACTTTGATATCTGAGCTATTTCATCATAAGAACAAAATTGAGTCACTAAAAGCACCAATGATGACTGTACAGAGGATGACTTCCAAAGCCAGTACAGATCATGAGCAATGCGGCTCAACTTGAGGCTCATCAGACTTAAGCACGTTTTTCCCACCACGCCCAAATGCATCTTGTTAGAAGTTGATTATGGTGATACTTTGATCATCTACTGGGAAGAACAGGCAGGAAGATTTTATTTTTCTATTTTTTTTAATTGGGCTTGCATCAGTTATTAACAGAACTGTGGCTTTAATTTCCATTGATAAGTTTCTCCTGCCTCTTTGTTCTCCTTCTCAATCACAGTTCATGGCTTGTCTGGCTCCAAGGCATAGTTACAGATCTTGGGCTTTACGGTGTTTTTGATTTACAAAAATTCACTCAAAATTCATCATCTTACAACCTCCTTTGTTCAAGTTCAGCTCTGACATAATACGGGAATAACAAAACTATATTTGTTTGTTAATTCTGTATTAAGTTTTGTATTTCTTTTAAATAACATAGAGCCTCGATTCTCAAAAGGGCCTTGACTCCTTTCAAAATATTTATTATTTTTTTTTAATTTAAGGATTATTGTCAAACAGACAATACTACTTTCTGGATGTAATGCTGAGTCATTATTTAACTCTATGTTAAGTGGTAGATATGATCTCTCACTCCAAGATATGTTTTTTCCCTACCAAGGCAGACAACAATTCAGGTATAAACTCTACAGAAGAGATTAGGACTTTACTGCTTTCCATTTCCTTAATGTGTTTGAAATGCTATTTAATCTGTTTTGATCTTGTTTGGGGAACTGAAAGCAAAATCCAGAAATAACCATTTCGTACTTTGGTGTGGGTGTTTGAAAAATATGATGAGACTGATGGTTAGAAACTGATTTGCAAGTGAACCTAATCTTGGATCATACTCCAACAATCGCATTAATCTCTGCTGCAAGTTGACATTACAGTTTGAGAATATCAATCAAATTCAGGGCTGATTAAAGTGTGGCTGGGTGGCAGTGGGGAAGAAAGAAAAACCAGCATATATTCCTAGAAAGCATTTTTATGAATGTTGAGATCTGCTGGAACTTTGTCTCACAATGGTAAAAGCAAACATTTCATTCTTGTGAAGGTCAAAAGTGAAATGTTTTAAGAACTTAAAGACAGTGGGGATTCTTTGCTAAATTTGACAGGCCCCAAAGCTAACGACTTTCCACGCCAGCTTTTGGTTGAGGGAAAATTAGTTTTAATGCACAGTAACCAAACTCTTTGGCCACTTTTTGTTTGTTTGTTTTAGGTGATGCTCCATCTCTCCAATGACATGTATAATTAGTTAAAAGGGTGAGAAAAACAGCTGGATTCCAGAGGCATACATATCCATGAAGTTGCTTCATTCTTTCCGAACTGCTTATGCTTTGCAGTTATGAGAAGTTCTTCCACTGAATGAAATTGCTATTTTAGTTGCTATCCTACCTCCCCTTGTCTCCAGTGCTACCTTTCCCTTCTTGTTCATCCATTTGGATGCACGTACACTCTTCTACCATGATCTGGTAGGATCTGGTCCTCTATTCTGATTTCTTTCTCATCTATTAAAGACACATACCTGTTCTGTGGTTAATGTTGATCAGCTACTTGGACTTATCTATTTTCCGGAGATCTCCAGAAAGAAAGTACGGTGTCTGAAGCAAATTTTTCAATTTACTTTTACCTTTTCATTTCCTTTTGAAGTAGAAATAGTCATCCTTTCCTTCACAGCAGGAGAACAGGAAGAATGGGTGGTCCGTGTGCACAAGAAAGCATCATCTTCCATCCATGGCAGACTGATTCTGTCTCCCAGGTGCAGGACTCCCTGCTATAGGCTTTCTGAGCATCTTGATTTCTAGATTACAGTTAGAGGAACTCAGTGTGAGGTTCTACGGGGCTCTAACCCATTCTGGTAAAAGAAAAAAAAAAAAACTCATGGTTTAGGGAGAGACAGTGTTGGAATAGGGTGAGAACCTGGATTTTGAGGGCAGAGTGACGTGAGATTAAATCCCTGTCCTAATGTTTACTTTGCAACTTTGCACAGTCTCCAAACCTCAGTCTCCCATCTGTAATATGTGAATAATAATAATACTTGCCATAAAGGAGTGTTGGCAATTTTAAATGAGATAACTTACATAAAGTGTTTAGGACAGAGCTGGCATGTCGTAGTCTCCTAATGCAATGTTAAATATTAATGATGATATTAATAATGTTGGAGCATAGAGGGGATCATTCCCCACAGAGACAACCTACTGATGGAATTCAGAAAAAATATAGCCAGAAGGTTAATTTACTTTGTGATCTGATCCACTGAAAACAGGAAATGTAGTTATGCAAATTCCAGAAATAATAGCTAACATTTATTTCAGCTTGCCAGAGCATACTCACTGCCCCACTGGTTTTCAAATTTTACTATGAATAAAAATCCCTGGATAGCTTGTTACAAATGCAGAGACCCAGGTTCCATCCTTAGAGGTTCTAGTTCACCTGCCCTGGGGTTCAGGATTCTGCTTTCTAGAAAGCACCCTAGGTGTTTCCATTGACCATACTTTAAAGACTGCTAAACTGGGTTTTGATTCAGGCTGATTCATATGCTTGATAAAGCTTATTTTCCTTATATACTTTCCCGACATCATCTGAACCACAGTTCAAAGGTAACTAGTTTCTGATGCTTTATAAATGGAGTCAGATTAGTCAATCTGCCTTAATCCATACAATATTCCAGAATACTATAGTCTTCAGTAGATCCAGCTGAGCTTCTTTAAGGAATTAGGATTATTCTAGTTTATAGCCCACTGTTCAAATAAAGTCTGACACTTCAACAGTACTTTTTGTATTATCTTTTCAGCTTTCCTGTAAATCTAAAGTTATTAAAAATAAAAGGGTTGTTCAAAAAAGTTAGCTTCTTAATTTTTACTTTTCCAAGTACCTTTTCAACCCCCGGTATTGTAAATAACAGTAATGATTATCATCATACATCAAGAGGAAGGCTGTACTTTTGCAGACAATGTCCCACAGTACAAATGAATTGGTGTTATTCCAGATAGAACCTCATTTCCTGAGGGTCAGTGTCAGCTCTTTTGCATCATTGAGGCTAAGGAGGAAGAGGAGAAGGGAGAGCCAGGGCACAGCTGTAGAGAAGCACCCCCAGGCTGCTCTTAGTTGAGGGAATAGATGGCTGGGTAGGAGTGAAGGGGGAGAATTAAGAGGAAGCACAGTCTGGGTCAGTGTTTGGAAAACCTGGCTGACCATCAGAATCCCTTTGGAAGTTTGCTCATTCAGTAGGTCTGGGATGAGGCACAGGAATCTGCATGATTTAATGGTTCAGTAGTGATTAACGATGATCAGTCAAGTTTGGGAACCACAGATATCTGCAAAGATTCAGAAGTTAGGAGAAAAGAAGGTGTATATGCAGGTAATTGGGCCCCAGGAGCACTGAGTTACAGGACAACTGATCACTCAGAGAGCTCTTTGCAGTGGAGTGCATGGGGTAGAAACTAGAGTCTCCTTACTGAAGCCCAGACTGGAGAGCCAGGACTACATCAGAGGCAGGATACTAGCTATGAACGGAGATGAGAAATAATTTCAGTGTTCTAGGTTAGTGCTGTGCCACAGAATATAGGCATGTATCAGGTGGCTTGTGTACAAATGTCACTGGGTAAATAGTTGTGAAGAGGTTGGGATTCTCTTCAGAGACTTTGCACTGTTCTTGAAGAGTTATTACTGGTTCTTTCAAGACTTACCTTGTGTCAGAGCCTTGGTTCTGGAATCTCATGACTGGCAGTGGCTCTGAGTTGCACAAAGAGTATGGTTGGGCATGGCTTGTGCAGTGGTCAACAGGTACAAAGGACATTGGGTACAGTTATTTTTAATAAAATATTTAGGGTATATCAATTTATAGAAAAATATAATATAGGCACATATACTTACTAACAAGCTTACACAGTAAAATGTCACAAATAAAATGGACACCTTCTCTATACCTGTGTCATAATCCTCCTCCTCTATGCAACCTAACATAACCACTATTCTGAATTTAGCTTTTGCCATTCCACGAACTGTCTTATACCTTTACTAATTCTGTATGTATCCATAAACTACATATATTATTTTTAGCACATATTAACTTCTATGGCATTGTTCTCACACTTTATGAATCCTTATGCTTTTTTATTTCAATGTGTATTTTTGATACTTTGCATGTTAATATATGTAAATGTAGCTAGTTTATTTAATTTTTTGTAGTATAAACACATCAGAGTTTATTCATTTGTTATTAAACACTGTGCTACATTGAAGACTCTTACACATACCTCCTTGGAATCCACTTCCTTGTCATACTTTTTCATGTCTACTGATCAAATATAGGATTGGTATTATTTGATTATAATTTTGGGGGTTTATTTTTTATTTAATCTATGTGATGTGTACAACATGATGTTTTGATATACATATACATTGAGAAATAATTACTACAGTCAAGCAAATTAACTTATCCATTGTCTATCACCCTCCATAGTTACCTGCTTGGTTTGTTTTCTGTTTGTTTTTCTTTTTGTGGCAAGAGCATGTAAAATCTACTCTTTTCATAAATTTTCAGCATACAATACGACATCATCTATAGTCCTCATGCTGTACGTTAGAGCTGTGGACTTACTCATCCTACATAATTGCAAGTTTGAACATTTTAATCTATTTCTCCCCATTTCCTCCCCCTCCTCGCCCCTGTTAATCACTGTTCTACCTTCCATTTCTGTGTATTCTACATTTTTTAAGATTCCACATATGAGTAAAATCATGTGGTATTTTTCTTTCTGTGTCTGGCCTATTTTACTTATCATAATATCCTCCAGGTTCATACATGTTGTCAACAAATGGCAGGATCTCTTTTTTTTTAATGCTGGAACATATTTCATCTATATGTACACACATACACACACACACACACACACACACACACACGTATGTATCACACACCACAGTTTCTTTATCCATTCATCTGTGGATAGACACTTAGGATGTTTCCAAATCTTGGCTATTGGGAATAATGCTGCAATAAACATAGGAGTGCACATATCTCCAGGGGTTATGACTTCATTGCCTTTGGGTATATACCCAGCAGAGGGATTGCTGGGTCATATGGTTAATTTGCATTTTCTCAATTACTACTGAGGTTAGGTCACTCAGATTTCTTTTTTCAAAAATCTCCTATCAATATTTCATGCCCATATTTTTTATCCTTTGATTTTTAAAATGTTGGTTTTAAGGAGTTTTTAAATATATTCTGGACACATTCTTGCCATTTAATTGCATTGAAAATATGCTCTCTCAAACTGTGCTGTGTCTTTTTGAAGGACACCTTCTTGGATGTAAGAGGTCAATAAGAGAACAAAGTGTGTATCAAATTCTTGGAAAATAGGAGGAAGAAGAAATGGGAAATACTGACCAGTGACTAAGGCTAGAGGAAAAAGAACAGAATCTGGAAGTTTAGAGTCTGAGGCAGTGGCTCTGTCCATTGCTCACTGGAGGCTGAGTCCCTGGAAAGATCTAGATGATTTCTTTAGTCTCTTGCTTGTGAACTCAAGTAGCTCTATTGCCCTGAAACAAAATATGAATAAAATGAAGAATAAATAACTTAGTTGTTATTTTATTTAACAGACACTTAATAAACACACACGATGCGCCAGGCTGTGCATCAAGTCGCCAGTGTTATACACATGCAGATGACACAGAACTTGACTTTCAAGAGCTGTTGGGATTGTCAAAGGACCCATCTTTAAAGAAGCCATTGCAAGATAATGTGCTAAGAGCTTTAATAGGGATAAGTACAGGATAATATTGCAACCATTGATTTCTTCATTTGTGAAATATTTATCGAGCATCTATTATAGAGACTAGGGATACAGCAGTGAACAAGAGAAGTAAGACTTCTAGAGCGCATATATTAAGGTGTGAGATGATCATAAGCCATCAATAAAAATAATTCAAAATCACTGCCATAAGTAATCATTAAATAAACAAGTTCATAAGCTAGATAATTTAGACAATGGTAGATGTGCTGAATATATTTTGAAAAAGATAACATGATGGAAAGTGTTGAGGAATGGATCTACCTCAGCTGGCATGGCCAGAGAAGGCCTCTCTGAGATGGAATTGTTTGCGTTGAGTTGTGTGTGATGAGAAGAAATCAGCCATATGAAACCTGGGAGGAAAATATTCCAGACAAAAGAAAGAGAAAGTGCAAATCTCTGAGGTAGCCATTAGCACTACGAATAAGCAGAAATCACAGAAAAGGGAGGGATGGGATCTGCCGGCAGGCAGCGGGGTTCGAGGTTGAAGGCAGGCTTTGCAGAGTAAGTCACATTGGAAAAATCTGGAAAGATGGAGAATAAATTAAATAATACCCTAGCTAGAGCCAATAACAAGAACAGAGATTAAAAGAGTAAATATGCTGTGCAAGTTAAAAGCTTCAGCATCTAAGTCCCTTAATCTATGTAACTACAGGGTCAAAACCAAGGTCCTACAAGCCGCTGCCTGCACCTCCTCAGCTAGGCTCAGCCAATTGCCTGTGCATTTGTGTCTCCTAACCTTGAGTCCTGGAAGTTCCGTAGGTTCCATTTTTAGCCAAGGAATACCAGCTGATGTGGCAAAGGGAGACTTTTTTCCCTAGAGAAGTGAATGCAGCAGAACGCGGACTCTGATTGCCAACTAGGGGTAAGAGAGTGAGATAGGGATGATCTAAGACACATTTTAGCCAAATCCCCATCACTGCAGCTTCTACTTTGGCTTTGATAGTTTCTGCCAGGTTGTTCGAATTTTTCCTCTGCCAGATTATTTTATGCAGATTTATAGATGATCCCATTGTTGGGTACAAACAGCTGAATACAAATGGACCTGATTCCATGCTCTCATAAAGCGAAGGGGGAAGCAAGTAATGATCCTTTAAATTGTACCACATGGCCAACAATCCAGGTCTAAGTAAAACTGCAATCCAGCCCCCACTAACCTGAACAGCCCCAGTGCCCATTTCAGTGGTTCTCACTGCAGAGGGTGGTTTTAAATACGTGCAAGTTTTAGCAGTCTTCATAAGATTTAAGGACCCCCCTCTGCTTTTGAGAGAGAAGAAATAGTCACTTGACCAGGTGGATGCTCCCGTTGATAGGAGTCATATGATGTCTCACCCTTCCCTGGGGGTAGCCCTGGCAAGTCTTCTCAAATCTGTCTGCACAGTTCTTAGTTCTGCTTAAATGGCTCAAATCATTTGAACAGTTTCTGGTGATGAGAAGAGTCACCGGGAGACTGGAAGACACCACACCTCCTAATCAGTGACACATAATCTCTGATTTTCACTATCTTAGCTTCCTCTTTTACCTGATTTCTTAAAGTTAGCCATTACGTAAAAATAAGGATGTTTTGTTGTTATTTTCAGCGCATGATGATGCAGTCTCATTATTTAATTCTCATCCCAGGGCCTGCAAAACCTTCTGAAGAAGATACATAGAACTGAATTTTGCACTTGGCAATCATTTTCTAATCACAGAGCCCACAGAAACTTCAGGTGGGCAAAGCACTGAGTTTCTCCAGAAAAAAAGATACTATAGATACTATCCCATCAAGCTTTCCAGTGATGCTGTCTACCTGAGGGAAGGAATTTGTGTGGTATATTAATTTCACCAGCTGAATAGAAAGGAAGCCATAGGTGTATTTTTGTTCTTCACAATCACACACATACACATGCACACACGCTCACATGCACACATGCACAGACACAGAACTGTGTTTTAATAGGTGTTTGGTCTTTCTCAGGAGTTGGGAGACAGCTCTGCAGAACCTGCAAGCCAGTGCTCTAGGGAAAACATACAACATGAGCCTCTTTCCTAGAATGGTCATAAATGACCATTTGGATTCTTACTTTTAAGGATCCTATTCTTTTTAATGTATTTTATGGGAAATAGTTTTCACCAAATACCAGCAGGGAGAAGCATAAAATATGTAACAGAGTCTAGGAATTTAGCAGAACTCTCATGCCTGCTCCCTCTTCCTCTTGTGTGACTAGAAGTCCCTTCTGTCATAAAGATCCAGTGTACTTTGAATTTAATCCAATGAGTATGCAGAAAATGTGTAACAGTTCCATGTGGTAGCAGCTCCCGTAACATACTGTATGGGTGCTGTAGCCCACAAGAAGCAATTACATTAAAGAAGTTATAATTAGTCTCAAACATTACAAGCAGAATAGGTAAGTTGTAAAATCCATAGACGAAATAACCAAAATAGAATAATTTATATTGCAGATGACAGGGAGGAGAAAGATCAGTCTCCATCAGCATTTTGGAGCTATCAGATGATCAATCATCAAGAAAGAGGTAGTATTGGGAGACGAGGGATATGTAGAAAGATATAAAGACCCATCCCTCAGGTTGAGATCAAATCCCTGGTCTGGAAAAACATATGAAACCAGCATGTCCTGCTGCTGAGGATGAACCCTCCCAGTCTGCTGCTGCCATTAGACTGAATATCCTGGTTACTTTAGGGAGCTACTTAGGTCTGAAGATGGGGTCCCAACAAGGATTAGGCTACACTTTCTGACTAGTATAACACCAAATGTGGCTATTATAACGAATCTCAGTCCTTCCATTTATTATTTGTATGATTTTGAGTAAGTGTTCAAACTTCCTAAGTTTCGACTTTTGCCAGTTAGGGATACTCTTAATTGGCATGATTATTTCACAATTAAAATAAGTAATTCTTGATAAATACCTCAATCATAGCAGGTGCTCATGAAATGCTAACCCGTATCCTTAGGCAGGAAGGCCAGCCACAATGGCCTTGGCCTTTTTCAAGCTCAGTATTCCTCAGAGGAGAAAAGTCAGCTGGAACTCTGAGGGAGAAATATTCTACCTTCATATTATTTTTCCACAAGGTGCTGTCACTGAAGATCTCTCGGGCACCTTCATTTCTCACGTAAACCTTTAGTCCAGCCAGAAGTCACTGATTTTTTCCTCTAATCATTGCCATAATAGCAACTGAGTCCTGAAAACTCATCTTTCCCAGTTTCATATTGTTTCTAAAACAATTCCGGTGCCCACAGCTATTCTGAAATAGGCCTGTCTTGACTTTGAGTACTATGTGCATTTACCACCTGTCCCCTGAGCATTAGATCAGAGGGTCCCCTACATTTGTTTTGTATCAGAATTACGTGGGGTGTTTGTGTAGTTCCTTTTTTCTCCAGTTCCCTTCTCACTTTTATATTCTGATTTGATTGATCTGAGTAGATTCTGGAATACTCTGTTTATTAGCAGGGAGTACCCAAGTGATTCTGATGTAACCTGTCCATTGTCTAGTATTTGGAAAATATCATTCTGGATTGAAAACTACCCAGATGGTTGGATAAACAATATAAATGAAGATACTAAATGAGGAATGAACATGGTCTGTTCAGGGTGGATCAGGAGTGGCCTATAAGATTTTTACTGGGAGTACCACATGAGTCGTGTAATATAGGTCCAGATTATGAAGAAATTTGTTGGAGAATAAAATAGTTAAATAGGCTTTGAAATCATTACCAACCAGAAATAAATACCAAACGTGGATATCTGAAATAATTCTCATAAGATTTAATGACATCCAGATATTATGAGAGAGAAGTTTAGAAAGTCAAAGATATATTTCCATGATTCCTAGTAATGTTATGAACAAAAATATAAATATTTTCCCTTCAATTTCCAAACCAGCCCCATTGTGTATGTGTTTTATAACTACATAGATACTTTCACTTTTGTGGTACTTTATAATTTAAAAAAATAGATGATAAACATACTTAATATTTTTTATTTAACTTCATATCCAATGGACAAAATGTAGTCTATAGAATTTCACATTTTATAAGATATTTAATAGTAATAAATAATTTCATAATAGAAAGTTTATTACGGGAATTAGAAGAGCACTGTAGAGTGTTATTCACACATATGCCTATACCCTCCCCACACTTTAGATATGGGAAATCTGAGACTTAAAATATGTATTAACTTGCCCCAAAGAACATTTGAGGGAGACTGGCATAGGTCTAGAGATATAAATCAATGAATAAAATTAAGAATTCAGATATATATTCATACACATCTGTGGTCAACTGATTTTTGACAATAGTGCCCAGATCATTCATTGGGAAAAACATAGTCTTTTCAATAAATGATGCTGAGACAACTGGATATCCACTTGTGAGAGAATGAATTTTGATTTCTACCTTATACCATTTACAAAAATGAACACAAAATGAATCATAGACCTAAATGTAAGACCTAAAACTATAAAACTCTTAGAAAAATACATATGTATAAATCTTCATGACCTTAGATTTGTCAATGGTTTCTTAAATGTGACATCAAAAGCATAAGTGACAAAAGAAGAAATAGATAATCTGGACTTCATCAAAATTAAAAAAACCCCAAAAACATTTGTGTATCAAAGGACACTATCAAGAAGGTAAAAAGACAAACTACAGAAAGGTAAGAAATACTTGGAAATCATATATCTAATAATGGTCTTGTATCCAAAATACATAAAACTCAACATCAAAAAACCAAACTACTTAATTATCAAATGGGCAAAGGACTTGAATAGACATTTCTTCAGAGAATATTTACAAATGGCCAACAAGTACATGAAAAGATGTTTAAAATCATTAGTCCCTAGAGAAATGCATGTTCAAACCACAATGAGATACCACTCCACACTAAGGAAACCGTAATAAAAACCATGGAAAGTAATAAGAGATGGTGAGGTTATGGAGAAAGCAGAACCTTCATACATTGCTGGCACACATGTAAAATGGTATATCCTCTGTGGAAAGAAGTTTGGCAGTTCTCAAACAGTTAAACATAAAATTACCATAAGATACAGCAATTCTACTCCTAAAAATATAACAAAAGAATTGAAAACACAAGTTCAAACAAAACTTGTACATGAATGTTCATAGTAGCACTATTTGCAATAGCTAAACAATGGAAATAACACAAATGCCTATCAGCTGATGAATGGATAAACAAAAAGTGGTATAGTTGTACAATGGAAGATTATTCATTCATAAGAATGCATGAAGTACTGATACATGATACAACGTAGGTGAAACTGAAAAACATTATAGTAAGTGAAAGAAGCCAATCACAAAAGGTCACATATAATATGATTCTGTTTTTATGAAATGGTCAAAATAGGCAAATCCATAGACTCAGAGAGCAGATAAGTGGTTGCCAGGGGCTGGGTGGAAGAGGCAATGGCGAGTGACTGCTTAATGGGTACAGGGTTTCTCCTTGGGGTAATGATATTCTAGATAGTGGTGGATGATTGTAAGCAGTGTGAATGTAATAGAAGCTACTGGATTGTATAGTTTACAAAGGTTAAAACAGAGAATTTTATGTTATGTGAATTTTATTTCAATGGGAAAAAAATCTGGAGTCACATGTTTACTGCTTCCACATCAGTGCACTTTCTTCCATCCCCTGTGTTCAGTGATTTTCTGAAACTGAACAGCCCTTAGATATGTAACTGATGACTTTCTATACAGCAAAAATATTTTGCTTATTTCTCAGGTAGCTGGATGGGGTAGCACTAGTCTTTCAACCCTGAACTCAGAGCTATACACAGGCAATTGAACAGCTAGTTTTGCAGTTTTTCTGGTTATGTAGAGAGAGTCCCAAAGTGGTCACAATGAGCTGTCATCACATCACAGAAAGTACTAATTAGAGGGCCACCTGTGGACCAGCACCTGCCAAAAAGCAAGAAAATTGCCAAAGTGAGAAAAAATGGCAGACTCTGTAACCTGGGGAATAATCAATTAAACAGCTTCAGGTCCTGGTGCACAGGGGCATTTGCTAAAAGTCAGCTGAAGAGGATGGTTATCAAAATTTGAAATTTAGTCTCCATGGCTCTGATGGCTGCAAGGTCCACTTCTGGCTCTTCAACTGCAATCGAAATCCTCAGCTTTAATTGCCAGATCATCAATTTCCATTGACTATCTGCTTTTGCTTGGGTTCCTGCACTGTGAAAAGGAGAAAAGGGGGAGACCAAATGTTGCCTAGACAGAGGCTGATTGGTGAAACCCTGTTCTGATATCTGACAGCCAATCTTTTATAAAGGCTTCTGGGCATAAGGAGAGGGATCGGAATTTTGTAGAGCACTCAGAGATGTTCATCCTTGAAATATTGGCATCCTGAACATTCCCTGAGGCTCCCATTACCTGGAATTGGGAGTATGACTTTGCAGTTTCTTGTTTGCGATTTAGATCCAGTGTGATGTTTGGGAGCTCAGCTTTCCCATCTGAAGGGCACTGTCTCCCAGCTCAGGCATCTGACTGGTAAACAGCCTGCTTTCTGCTTGGTCTTATGGCCCAAAAGGCACACATAAAGAAAGCATTAGATTGCCTTCCTGAAGACATGGCACCTCAGTTTCACTGGGTTAAGAAACGATTGCATGTCCACCATGTGCCCACCATGTGCCCAGGACTAGGCAGTAATCTTATATGTGTCTACTGACTAAATTTTCACATCATCAATATGAGGCAGCCATTGGTATTATCTCCAAACTAAGACACAATCTCTCCTCATTCTTTCTGATCCCAAAGGCCACATTTGCTACAACTCATACTGGGAAAAGCAAAGACACAAGTTGGTTGACTGGACATTTGGCCTGTCAGAAAAGTAAATGTCATTGGGTTTTAAACATAATACACTCTGTTCTTTCATTTCTGTCGTAAAGGATTGCCAGTAAGGCCCAAGAGCACACAAATGTGAGTGTCAAAGATGAAAACCACATCACTAGCCTCTTTGTGTCACCCGCCGAAATGCTTCTGACTAAATGCAACTCATACCCGGGACCGACAAGAATCTTTAAGAATGGCTGGAGATCTGGCCATGGCTTTAGAGTTCTAAAGTCATTGTGGTTCTTACAACTTAGCAGCTTGCGCAACACTGAAATGGCTTTGTTTGGTTTTAGAGCAAGGGTCAGAAAACTGGCACGAAGGTTGAATCCAGCCCTCCACCTGCTTTTGTAAGTAAAATTTTACAGGAACACAATTATACCCATTCATTTACATACTGTCTATGGCTGCTTTTGCTCTGCAAGGCAGAGTTGTAAGTTGCATCAGAGACTGTATGGTCCACAATACCTAAAATATCTATTATCTGGCCTGTTACATAAAAAGGTTTTCAAGCCCTGTTTTATGAGCTGGGAAGAAGGGGCCTTCTAGGGCTTGCTCACTACCAAGTTTATTTCCCAGTATCAATCAGAATGGACTGTACAGGATTAGGTGAGCTATGATGCCTTTGTGAGGTGGTGCAGTGGTACAGAACATGGAGTCTGAACAGGTGTCTGTAAAGGACACATAATAATTCTTACCTTGCAGGACTGATTGAAGATTAAACGAGATGGAATATTCATAGCACATAGCCCAGTGTCAGGCACATAATACAACTTACTAAATAATATTCCTTATATGACTCTCAAAGCACTACATAATCACATCATAAAGATCTCAGTCAAACTGGCATTTTGGATGTATATATACCAGCTCTCACAATACCTGGGCTGTTTCAGGACGGCAGGTTACTCTTTACATTCCAATAATGACAACCTCCAGAGGAGGTTGTGCCTTGATGCTCTAAGAAAGGAATGGAAAATCCATTTCAGAAAAGGAACAGAACCATCTCTTTTCTCCTTTCCATCATTTGTCTTTCTCATGTCAGAAATTGTTATTCTGTAGGCATCTCAACTTGCCCACTCTGACAAATAAAAAATTCACCAGGCAATTGCTAATTGCTGATAGCTCCCTGCCTATTGATCTCTCCATTTGGCTCAAACATCTCAGATTACTGAGTGATCCTTTCAGCTAATCACAATTGAGATGGGTCAAGACAAACAGGCTCCACTTAAATATTGCTATGGCAGAATGGAAGAGTGGCTGCAGGAAAAGTAAAAAAAAAAGTACATATGTATTTTTAGAGGCAAAGATCACCAAGTTAGAATTTCACATCATATTTAAGCATAGGAAGGGGAAAGATTGTCAATAAAATAAATAGGAACCAACTTATAACAAAGAGAAGAGAGCCAGGGGAAGTGAAGGGCTCAGGATAAGTTCAGTAGCTTGATATGTCAAAGCTTTTTCTTTGGTTTGTTTTTTTTGACCTGACCTTGTTGTCAAATAATATTCTGGTAACATATTAGGGTTTTGGTTTAAGCAGAAAGAAATTTATTAAGAGCAACAGAATATCTTAGAGGTTTGTGTAGCAAAGCTTGGGTGCTGCCCAGAGCAGCCTAGGAGAGCTTGCAGCCAGGAGAAATGCCCAGCCACCCCGTGAGTCTGTTGCAATTGAAATCCTGAGGCTGTCACCAGTCTCTTGGTACCCATTAGACTGCAGACCACAAAGTAGAACTTCTGCTATAATGCCTAGAGAAAAAAACAATTGCCTCTACCACATCTATTTCTGCCTTCAAAATCCTGAGTTAGAGAGTCTGCTTGGTAGAAGCCAGATTGCTTGTAAAACCCTAACTGCAAATTAAGGAACGCAGGCTGCAAAGGTGTAGAAATGGGGTTGAGTGAGTCCATCTATAATGTCTATATCTGAAAGTTATATAAGTTAATTACACGGGACTGCTAAAACAGTCTCTTTCCTCGTGCTAAGAGTATTTTCAATCGCTGGACATTCTTAGAAATTTGAATGAAGATGATTGTGCTTTCCTTCCTTACTGAAATTGGGTACCACCCATTCAATGGGCCACTACTATATAATAGCAATAAACTAGACATTTTACCTCACATAATTAATTTAGTTTTGTAATAGCCATACGAAATAAATATTATTTATTCCAAGTCATCCCTTGGAAAACTGGAAGGAAGATGATTTAAAGAACGTGTCCTTTTCACACAACATACCTGTTGAGTGGCATGTCCGTATATCCAGGACTTGCACCTAGAGCTGCTAGGTTGAAAATCCCAGAGTCCCATGTTTATTGGAAAGCCTAAAGAAGCCAGTTGGGAGACCAGATATTCAGTTGTTGTTGCTGGTAGTTTTTTAGTTTTGGGACTTTTTGTTTGTTTGTTTGTTTTTGGTTTTGTTTTCTTTTTGATTTGTTTGCTGTTGTTCCTATTTGTTATTGTTGTTATAAGTAAAAGTCCTTAATGGGGAGACTGTGGTTACAAGCATTTGGGGAAGAAGCTGGTTTGCTTGGCAATCTTCATTTGGCATCCTGGGGAAAAATAAAATTAAAAATAAATTTATTTTGGGCTGTCCCCATGGCTCACTCGGGAGAGTGTGGCACTGGTAGAACCAAGGCTGCGGGTTCAGATCCTATATAGGGATGGCCGATGCGCTCACTGGCTGAGCGCAGTGTGGGCGACACCAGGCCAGGGGTTGTGATCCCCTTACCAGTCAGGAAAAAAATAAAAATTTAAATTAAAAAATAAATAATTAAAATAAATAAATAAATACATTTATTTATTTATTTATCTGATACGAGTCTTCCTTTTGGGAATATTGTTCTTCTACACCAGGGTGTTTTACTAGCACCTGGTATCTGATTTAAACCTGTGCTCTGGATTCAGAGTACTATCTAATTTGAGTGTTCTCTCTGGTGTCTTTCATTTTCATCTGAATGCAGTTGTAACTTTCTAGAGCCTCTTGTTATGAGCAGAAATCTTCAGCTAGCTTTTTTTCTAATATTAAATAAATTTATCTTTGATTTCTTAAAAAATGCATGAGCACATAGAGATTTCCATTCCAAAGTGTGGGCAAATAGGTGGCTGCTAAGAACCTAATCCAGATTCAGCAAGTGACAAAAGGTAATGTACTCTTCTTCTTACATTAAAATAATTTATGCACTGTTATTCCACAAACATTTTTTAATACTCCTCCATATGTGCTTTCAGAGTGGCTCATCTTATGAAAAAATGGCATCTGATATTGTGATTAAATTAGCTAAATTCTAGAATTCTTGCTCTAGGGAAGTCCTGCAGCTCAAATGGAATAAGGACTTTGCATTTCAGTTCGATTTTTTATTGATTTTGGACAAAAAAAATAAAGCCCCAGCATCTTCATCTTGAATCTGTAAGCCATTTTGTAATTCTTAGCTGAAAAGTGCTAGGGAATTGCATATAAAACTAATCATTACCTTGCAATGAAATGGTTCTGCAAATTACTGCTTAATAATACTTGAAGTCATCAAAAAGTTCAAAGATTAATTACCATGTAACTGGTAGTGTTTAGGTCGGAAAATTAAGGTTCCAGTGAAGAACAGAAAAATATCCATATAATTACCCAGGTATAAAATGAAGTTTAACACATTCTGGAATCTGGGCTTTTCAAAATAGCAGATTCCCCTTGAGAGCATAAAATAATTTAAAATTATTTTTCATTATTCTCATTTCTCATTATATACTAGCAAATATCAGGCTTGGTTACTAATCTATATCTGATGGCCACTTTCCCTTTACCTGCACTACCATGAAATAATTAGAATGATATCATTTGATAGGGTATTGTTGTTTTTGTTATGGATCCTGGCAATTAACAGGCACATGTTATTTACACATATGTTGGGAAAATATAGGAAAAATGGTCAGGGCCCCTCAGATGTTCAGAATCTTGCCGAGCATTTGATGTAAATAGGCATATGCGCTCAGGTGTTCCTTGGTTATCGTCTAGTGTAATTGTGCATGTGCACCTAGGTGTCCTGGGTTATGGACTTAAGTATAAGGATGAGTGGCTCTGATCTACGGCGCCTTCCATCTCCGGGATGCACTCCCCGTGGGGGGGGGGGGGTACGGGGAGGCCACTACTGCTGCTGGAGGCTGCAGCTGCTAGTGCCCCCAGGACCCTCTGCAAGGCCACTGCTGGACCTGTAAGCTGCTGCCGCTGAAGAAGCTGAGGACTGAGCTTATGTCATCTACCAACAGCTCCTGGAATCTTTCCCAATCACCTAGCATGTACCTGTGTATGAGGCATCTGGTGACCCAGTCTGTACAATGGGTTTGGAGGGTCAGAGCCCTAGCTCCGACAATATAAATGGAAACTTAGTATAACTAAAATTATGAAACATTTTGGCTTTAGTTATGATTTGCCTTACTTTATAACATATTATTTGGGGACATTTGTATGGATTTAGCGTTGCAAGAAGTATGCCACAAAACCACAAAATGTTTGAAACAATGTAAAGAGACTTTTGAGTTGATTAATGCACCATTCAAATCAGGATTCTTAGACTTTTAAAAATATTATCTCTTCATCCTTTCCATATTCTTGCAAATAGTACACTCTAGAAGACAAGTGATAAGAGAGACCCAGAATTTCCTATAAGAGCCTCTAGGACAGAGGAAAGCCTAAAATCTGGAACTTAGAAACACTTTTTCCATAAATATATCTGAACTTCAACACTTTCCCTCATGTATCTCCAAGTATACCTTTCTCACTTTACACACCTAGTTTACAAGTTTAGCTTAGTAAACTGCCCTCTTATGTTTTTAGGAGATTTTTCAAAAGCAAGATGTAATTTAAAAATTAAATTTGGCAAGCTGTGCCAGGTTCAAGCAGGACCCATATGCTCACAGCCAGCCACCACCTGGCAAGTTCATTTCAGAACAATTTTGCCATGCTGTCTACCCAATTTGAAAATATTTCCTCTACAGATACTTACCTTATTAAAAGGGGGGAAAAAAGGTAACTTACAAAGGAAGAAGTGGAGAATAAAGGAATGGAGAGAGGGAGACAGGCCAGAAAAGGAGAGCTGAGTTAATCTGATTGAAGACAGTAACTTTTTATCAGAAGCAGCTGTTGCTGAGTTAGGTTATAGCAGGTGACATTTTAAGGGGTGAGATAAGTGAAATACCAACTAAAGATTAGTGTTGGGGAACTTTTTTAAAAGCAAATTTCTCCAACAAAGGGCCTTCAAAAATGAAATAGATGTCTCTTCTTAGTATATGCTTGTCTTCATACAAAACACTGGAACTTTCATCTGTCATGTTCTTTAGGGACCATCACATTTACCACCTCACCACTCCAAAGATTGCTTCTTCCTGTAGTAGCAACTAGCATGGTTCTTTCAGTTCTTTTCAGTTCCTTTTCTAAATTCTATCTGGAAGCAAAACTCTGTTGGAAAAATGTTGGGGAGATGCAGAAAAGAGAAATACGCAGGTTTTCCCCCTAGCTTAAAGCCATTGCTAATTTTGCCTTAGTTTCATAAATATATACAAAAGCCTATAAAACCTTCACATATTCACTCATGTCCTGATTTTCTGCACCTACTACTGTGTCACTTCATGATGAGCCACTGCTGGCTTATTTCATCTGCCCACAGACCTCAGTCCTCATTCATTTATTTCTCTTTGTAAGAAATTACCCTCTTCTGAAAACTCTCATAATGGAATACACTGCATTTCCAAGAACTTCCCCTGGCATTTATCTGTGTTTGTATCTATCTACACCTCTATCTATCTAGATTTCTTTCTTTCTTTTTTTTTTTTAGCCTTCATTACGGAGATCTCTCTGTCACAGTAGAGATTTAAAGTCTCTACCAATATGTTTCACATGAAGATTTGATGGATTTATGATTAAAACAGTAGGAAAACTCTGGGGAAAAGCTAGAGCCAATAAATAGAAAAGATCATTACTGTTGTTATTACACATACCCTCTGGAGAGAGCCACAGAAGAACCTGGAGATCCTAGAGACTTAGAAGGAATGAGAATGGAAACTGGTCAGTTTACACTAAAGATGAGAAATGTTCATGCTCCGCCAACTCATGGATGCTATTAAACTTTGGAAAAATTAAACTTTATTTCCTTTGGAGATTAAACAGCTCCCTAGATGGTGGTAATAAATTCTGGAAACATTTTTGATGATAGTGAGGGATTCAGTTTGCCGAGTTCTTTTTGTGGCTGTGGAGAGAGACTAAGTTTATGAGTCTCCTTGAATGGTTTCATATACAGAAACAATGGGCAGCATTTTATTTTTCAGGTCTAACTCACCAGCTCTCAACTTTGAATCATAGAAACTATTATTTCCATTCCCAAATGAGCCAGATGCTTTTCTAATGAGTGTTTCAAATTTTTCAGTTTTAATAAACAGATTGTAGTGTTCATAATGGCAAGAACTATTTCTATCTAATTCATCATTTTATCCCCAGTTCCTAGCACAAAGTCTGGCACTGGCAGGGGCTAATAAATATTTCTTCCCTGGTGCAATTTCTTCCCTGGTGCAATTTCAGTGGATAAATGTCCATGCTCAACTATACATCCGTTAGATCTATTCCTCAAACTGCAAAATGGAACTATGTTTCATTGGCACTAAATATGTTAATTTAGTGCATACAAACAAATGAAGACATTAAGTTTTCTTTATCTACGTGAAGAACTGAGAATATACATATTATTATTGACCTTATGGTGCTCACAGTCTAATGTGAGGGACAGATAAATAAACAGAAAATCACAATATTGTGCTATAAATGCAATTCTTAAAGTCACTGTCCATAATGGCAAGGTGAGGGTTAAGCATAAGCATTTGTGATCAGACAGACCTGGGTCTAAATTGTGTCTCAGTCATCCACGAATTATGATACATTGCAATTGTCCCTTAACCTTTCTGTACTTCAATTCTTCATCTCTACAAAAAACATAATAATTCACTTAGCATAGGACTATCATAAGCCTTTGATGATGTAAGTAAGACATGTGAGGAGCTTTTCATATTATTTGACCCATTATTTGAATGATTAATTATTAAGTGTTACTCCAAAATCAGAGATAGTTTTCTAAGTAAGTGAAGTCTCTTTTGTATTTGGTTTGTAGGGAACTACATCTAAATGAGGGGGCAATTAGGGTAAAGAGTTTAGATTTTCTTTTTTATCATAATGAGCCTCATATATAGCACTAATACGTATATCAATAAATATTTATACTGCCTCATTTCAGAAAAGATTAGAGGCATCTCTGGCATCTCTCATAGGTGATCCCTTTAAACCGTAATAGATTATTGGCATCTCTCCTTTGAGTTTTCACTGATTATATGACTATTTAGAGCAAGTTTATCCTAAAAGTCTTGGAGAAAAGAATGAGAAGAACATAGTGCAGTGGTCCTCAACCAGGGGCGAGGGTGCCCTTCAAGAGACATTTAGCAATGTCTGGAAACACTTCAGGTTGTCACAACTGGGGTTGAGGTTGGAGTGTGCTTCGGGCATCTAGAGGGTAGTGGCCAGGGATGCGGCTACACACCCTACAGTGCACAGGACAGCCCTTCTCCACAACTCTGGCCTAGCATGTCAACAGTGCTACAGTTGAGAAGCCCTGGTCCAGGGAAAGAAAATATGGTCTAGTGTTTATAACAAGTTATATGATGGTTTGGTGAGCAGATTTCAGGAAAAGAGACATGAAAGAAACCAACTCCTAAGAAAGTGATGCCAAGTATGAGCTAGAAGACAGAGGGATTGTGGGAATAGACAGAAAATTCAGAACAGTGGTATTTAAAATCAAAAAGAAATATTAAGGGAGTGAAAAGAGCACAATAATTTCCACTGGGAGCCATTCATATATTAGTGAATCTGAGAAGAGAGAAGGAGACCTCCATCTGTTAAGTGCATGTTCTGTGACAAGCTTTAGTTATACTATTTTATCACAGAAAATAATTTCAGGAAAGTAGCATTATTGTCTACTGTGAAATTTGGTTCTCAAACTCACAACTGGTTAATGACAGAATCGGAATTTAGTATGGAACTTCCTGATCTATTTCTAATTCACCATGTTTTCTCCTTAACTGGTTTTCTGTTTTAAGCCAATGGTGGAGGCAGGAACACAACAACAAAACCCAAACCAAAAAATTAGCAACTACAACATCAACAACAACAACTCTGGCCTCAGGAAAGATACAAAACATAAAGAAGCAAAGCCAAATGTAAATTCCATGCATGTGTCCTGACTGCAATTTAATGTGACCCTAAGCTAGAAGACAAGCAATGCCAGTTCTCTAGGCTCTGGCCCAAGACACACCTCAAACAACCTGGGCCATGCTGTTCTCTACTGCACAGAAATAGCTAGATCACAATTCCTGGGGAAGGCATAACGGGGGACAGAAAGGGACATATGAAGGATTGGGGTGGAGGGCAAGGTCCTGAGTTTTTATGTCTGCATGGAAGGAAAGTCCTAGAGAAAGTTATTGCCTATGTACCAAAACTACTTTGGAAGAATTATTTTTCAAGCTCACTATCCACAAAGTAAAGAAGCATTGGCAGCAAGAAACTATGGAACATAGGCCAAGAGCTTAAAGCTAAGGCAGAAAAGTTTAAATTAGCCAGCAAGGGAAGTGATGTTCAGACAGAGCCATTGGGAGTGAACAGGGTCCCATGGGAAGGCCTAAGGGACTCCCAGTGCCAAGCTTGCAGTGCATATTAGTAAAATGACTGCAGAGGACTCAAGTGGTCTTTTCTGGCCTCAGGAAATAATTGGTGAGCTGAGTAGAACTGTTTCACCCATGGGCCAATGATAAATTATAACGATCGAATATTTTTACAAAAAGGGAAAAAGAGATTTCTTTTCTTTTCTTTTCTTTTTCCTATCTCAAAATGAATTTCATGTCTGTAAGGAGCATCAGACAAATGGAACCTAGAGGCTGAAGTTTTCCATTAAGTCACAGGATAGGGACTTAACTGATCAGGAGGAGTGCAAGTGTCTCCTCCATGAATTCTCCAGCGTGCCTCAAAACTTTCTGCAAGATCCCAGTTCCTCTGATGACCTCAACCCCACCCAACACCACCACCACTGGTTTGAGAAGAGAGTTCCTCAGTGCTAAGGACCACTCAGCATATGACCCTCTCAGCTGGGCCTGCCAACAAGGGAGCTAGTTAAAATGTGTAGGACTCTGTGGTGTGGACATGTGCTCATTAGGAAGAGAGCTGGAAGTGTATCTCAGAGAACACAAGATTAGGAATTGCTTGGAATATTTTTTAGCTATTATGAAGACATGTAGACCTAACATTGTCCCTTGGGAATGGCAAGTCACATTCATTGAGTTTTTACTGTTCTCTGAAATGCTTATCTCCACAATTTTTCATTTGTAAGAAGGATGTTCTTCTAAATAAAATACTAATTTTGCTCTAAAAATACTAATTTTGTTCTAAATGCACAGAAAAGGCATTGCCAGCCTCTCCACAACCAATTATAGCACGCTGAACTCTTTATAACCCAGTTGCAATCCCCCAAAGTCCATTTATACCATGAACACGCCCTAATTAGTTCATGACAGGCCCATAGAAACAGGAAAAATCAAAACAGTTTACAACATTGGAGTTAGGGCTCTGCAGGTGCCCAAACTCCAGAAAATTCCACTAGGGTCTATGTTGATCTCATGGGCTCCTTCTCCAGAGAATTCTTCCTGCCAAGAACTCATCAGTGTTCAAGGTCCAGCATATTTATATTTTGGCCCCACTGATTGGAGGCCTGTTGGGGATTAGGGATTGGAAGGCAGGAAGGGTGGGAGGTCTCTAGAACACGAAGATGTATTCTCTAAGGAAGATATACAAATGGCCAACAGACATATGAAAAAATGCTCAACATCACTCAGCATCCGGGAAATGCAAATCAAAACCACATTGAGATACCATCTAACCCCAGTTAGGATGGCTAAAATCCAAAAGACTATGAACGATAAATGCTGGCGAGGCTGCGGAGAAAAAGGAACTCTCATACATTGTTGGTGGGACTGCAAAATGGTGCAGCCTCTATGGAAAATGGTATGGAGGTTCCTCAAACAATTGCAGATAGATCTACCATACGACCCAGCTATCCCACTGTTGGGAATATACCCAGAGGAATGGTATTCCAGAGATTTGGACCCAGCTCTTTCTCCATGGATAATACGTTTTCATAGCATTTAGTATTCCATGTGTAAATGATAAGAATATGGTCATACTGTAGGTCAATGTAGTCAAACTGGAAACTGGGATGACCTCTACCACCCCAGAATGACCCTGCAGATCAATCTTAAGTAGACCAGAGGGCACAAGACTCTGAATGGAAAGAGGGAGCGTGATGTGGGGAGAGTAAATTTAGGGAGAGATTTCACTTAGAAAGTGGCCAAGCAGAAATGAAGCTCCCAAAAGAAGAATCAAGCTCTTAATACCATATGAAATATATGTTCTGGGCTTGGAAATCTCAGGAGATGGGCCGCAGATTAGTTGTACATTCCATGGTGGTGTGGTAGTTAAGACAGGGACTCTGGAGTGGACGGTGTCCAAATTCTGACTCTCACACTTAGTAGTTATGTGAACTTAAGCAAGTTACTTAATCTCTATCTGCCTCCCCTTCTTTATTTGCAAAATGGGAATCATAAGGGGAAGGATATTAGTGAGAAATTGGGTTATAGACACAAGGAATGATTATGTTTTGTGATGATGAACATGCTAAGTATCCTGATTTGATCATCACACATTGTACACAGATATTGATATTTAACTCTGTACCCCACTAATATGTATAATCAATTATGCTTTAATAAAAAAGTGGGAATAATAACAACACATATCTTGGTGGCTTTTTGTGAGGGTGAGTTAATGTATATATAAAAAAACTTATAACAGTGCTGTTACATATAAAGTACATATAATTGCTCATTACTATTGTTATTATTTCATATTTGTTATATTATACATAATGCATATAGTATATTCTATAATGTATAATATATGAAACATTATATACTGTATAATGTACATTTTAACATTTAAAAAAATAATATATAAATATTATAATTGATAATTATTCTATAGTTTATTATCCATTATATTCTATCATATTGTAATAGTTTATATAATATAGTTCATATAATATTTTCATATATTAGTGTATTACATTATTCTTTATTAGTGACTATATGTACCTTGCAATTCTGAAGCTAAATTTATATTTTAAATCTACCATTTTTCTTCTCAAAATTTGCATTTGCTTTCTAGATTTTTGCATAACCTGCCTCAAAACTAGCTCTGATGCACACATCTAGCTGTGAGACCTTGGCAAACCTTCCTAAATCCCAGCTTCTTGATCTTGAAAATAAGGCTGGGTAAGGATTAAAGAAGATAGAGAAGATTTGCCCAGGCAGTGTGCCATGCATGAAGGACACGTGGGCCAAATAGTGAGCATCGCAGCCTTGCAAATGGACAGGCATAGTCTGAGAAAACCGGGGCTCTTGGCTGGTTGTCTCTGACCACAAAGTCCTTTTACCCCACTGTGCCCTACAAATATCATTTTCTCTGGATTCATAATAAAATACTTGTTGGGGAGAACTGAGAAAGACATTGCTTCTGAAGCACTGAGTACCAGACATCGTACATAGTGTGTACAGCAAAAAGCTTCACTGTTGCTGATGACAACAGTGACAGTAAAAAAAAAAAAAAAAAAAAAAGGTGGGAGGGGCGGGGAGAAAGAAAAATGTAATTATTTTGTTTCTTGCAAAAGTGGAATTGGAACTTGTCATAATCTTATCACCTCAAGTCAAGAGACCACATACTCTACAAGTATGGTCTGACCTTGCAGGTCCTGGGGATTGTGGGAAGTATGTTAACCTGGAGCCACGAAGAGTAGGGTGACCAGCTCAGCTGTCGCTGTTTGCTAGAAATAAGGCGGTCATGGGACTTTCTGTGCTTATACATGAATCCTCACTTTGAATATGTGACTTGGCCTTTCTGAATGACATTTTTCTATTGTCAAGTGGGCAAAACCAAGCCTGACTTGAAGGGCTATTGTTACCTGATAAGAAACTGTATATATGGTATGTGAGGCTGAATAGAAGGAAAACATGTTGCACCTGTTCTACTGCACATATTCTACCCTTCAGTTACAGGTGTCAGAGTGTGTATATAGGCTCCACACTTGGTAGCTGTATAAACATGGACAAACTGAAAAATTTCAGAGCTTTAATTTTATTTTATAGAACAACAATTATAATACCAACCTTGATAGGTTAGAGAGGGATTAAATTAAAAAAGAAAATTGCTCTATGGGAGCAATTATTAGACGTTATTTTCCTCCTTCTTTTCCCCTTTATTTCTTTCTTCCAGTGAATTTTTGACCCATAAATCTTATACAGAATAGCCATCCTGAGAAATAAGGCTTCCAAACTGTGGTTGACCCATCGTATTCTCTGCATTTCTCAGTTGAGAGAATTTCAGAAGTGGTGCTTATCCGTGCTGCCCATACTGTTCCCATTGAGGAAACGACGTTCTCTGTGCAGCATCTGCACAAAGCTCCACAAAACAGCTTTCAGAAACACCTGAGGAGCTGCCCAAGCTTTTAATAGCATGTCATTGGCTGGACATAGCAGATAAGTTCTTGCTTCTAAATCCCATTAATTTTCCTTCATCTTTAATAATGAATGCCCCATAGGAATGAGTGAGAAACATAAAAAATGGCTGTAAACCTCTTCTACATCTGCTAAGATTAAAAAACTGGTTGTTTACACTTAATTTTATGATTTTTCCTTCCTTCCTCCATTCCTTTCTTTCTCCCTTCCTTACTACTTTGCCATTATTTGTTTAATAGCTTCCATTCTCATCTAGCTCATGGTTTCTTTACTTCTCTTAATTTCAATTGTAGTTGTCTCTTTCCTTCTTTATCATCAGTAATCATGGATTTACCTTCTCTTTTCTTTGAATAATTCATTAAATTATATACTCAATAACTGTTTATTGATCACCCCCTGCCAGACATTGCATGGGATACTGATGAAGAGAAAAATATATAATTCTATGGTTTCTTTTATAAAATGTGGTTCAAAAAATTATTTGTGAATACCTAAAGGAGAGGCTTGGCTGCATACATCGTCTCATTTGATTCTCATCCATGTAAGGATTAGAGAAAATAATTACCTTACCTAAGGTCACTAGCTAGAAAATGACAGATTCATGATTCAATCCAAGATCTGTCTCACTAAAGCACAGTGATTCATTCTAATTTGGGTGTGTAGAGAAATAATTTCTATAGGTCTTTTTTTTTTTTTTTTTTTCTTTTTTACTTTTAGAAGTGGTTTCTTAGAAGTAACTACCCAGGACTTCCCTAGACAAAATATGAGGCTTGGGCAGATTTACTTGGTTATTTTTTCTACTCAAAACAGTCCCTGTCTTCAAAATTAACATCTCTATAAGCCGTCCCCACCCATCTCAAAAACACATACTCTGAGCCCTTCTATTCTATAACCAGGATTTTTTTTTTTTCCTATTAAACTGTGTCTGGCATTTGTCACATTCCCTCATATCCTTGTTCTCTGAAACTAGCTCGTTTGATACACTAAAACTGTAGGCTAATTTGTGAGTATCCATTAATATTAGTGCTGCTTCATTTTGGATGGAACATTCTAGAGACATTGCCTTAATCCTGGAGAGTAGTGGCTGGGAGAGTCTAACAGTCCCTGGGAATTATGGGAAGAACATGTGGACTTGGGGAACTTCCAATCATATTGGGTTATTTTCTAGAGACATTTAGATCTATTTGACGTAAATGAACAGCATTTATTAGGCCCAGTAATCTACAGTAGTTGTGTGGGCCACACGTTTTTAATTTAATAATAAAATTCAGGCCACCTGGGAAAGATTGGAAAATTTCTAAGAGGACAAATAGCTATGAATTCGGCTTTGTGTTTCCTTGGTATGAGTTTTGTATGTTGTTTGGCTGGTAAGAGTTCTGTTGGATCATTGGCTTTTTAACAAGATAAATAAATTATTACCTCTAACACGAAATACTTGGAATGGAAATATTGGTTTCTAGATTTTTTTTTAAAGCCCATTAAAACACCACATTAATTCAGACCTGGTTTCACTCCATCTTGAAGTGAGAAATTTGGCAGCCCTGGTCTGTATGTCTCCAATGAGTGCAAAAGTGGAAAGATTTTGAAAAAACAAAATAAAGAACAAACAAATAAGCAAAATTATCAATCCTTTTTCCCTCAGGAATAAATAGATTTTCAGTTCTGCTGCAATGAGTGAGAAAGAGGGGGAGACAAGCACATAGTACCTGTAATATAATCTTGGGTGTTTGATTCACAGATGTTCCTTTTAAGGGAGTACAGGTTTTCTTATCTGTCATATAACTACATAACCAAAGATTTTCTTGCCTGCCTCCAACACAGACGGCCTACAGGGAATGACCCTTTCCCCTTCTCAGTCCAAAAACCTGAAATTGCCCATCTCTCTCTTTTCTTCTGTTCCTTGACATGCAGCTTTCTTCTTGCAGTCTTTCTCTCAACCCTATTAATCAGCGCCTCTGAAAGGCCTCATTACTGAGAATATTTAAAATATGACAGGATAATACACTAGGAAATATACTGTGGGGAATATTATAGTCCTGGCAGGACTAAATGACCTAAAGTCATCTCAGTCTCCAGTGCTTCTTTGATTAATTAATCCCATTTCTCAGAATCCTTGAGCTCAGATTTCTCTCCGTACCATAAAGTCTGTGAGTGGCCAGCGCAGAGGAGGAGTTTTTCCTTCACTGGTGTTTTTTCTTTGTTTTAGGAGCGTCCTCCCTCTTAAACTCCAGTTTTTGTCTTTAAAATATTCATTTGTTCAACAAATATGACTACACTTTTGGTGTGTGCTAAACACTGTGCATGGTGCTGGGGAGAATGGAGTGGTGTGAGACCTCAGCCCCAGTGCAAGCCGCTCTGAGTCTGGAAGGGCGAGCTGAATTGAATGAGGCCTCGTGGACACTCAGAGGAGGAAGCGCTTAACTTTGCCTACAGTTCTGGGGGAGGCGACACATGAGCCAAATCTCCAGGGATTGGTTTTTGTTTGCCAAGCAGATGGACCAAGGAAGGTTATTATACACAAGGGAAGATAACGCGCACATATATGGCTAATTCTTTGAGGATTAATTGGAACTGAAGAAATTCAGTGTGTCTAGAGTATGAGGATCAGGCAGAATGTTGGAAAAAGATGAACATCAAGACCAATTAAGTAAGGAAATGTCATTATACAATGTACCAAGGAACTTAGACTTTGTCCTATAGGTGGTGGGGAAACATTGGAAATGTTTTAGCAGAGCTGAGCTTTAAAAAGATCACTCTAGTAGGACAGAAGGATGGAACTCAGAGGGGCATGAAAGATGAGAACAGTAAGGAGGCAGCTGGAAAAACTGAGACATTAGATAGTATTGAAATCTGGGGCTACCGATGTGGCTGCGATTCTTTCTGTGGATGTACCTCTCTCTCCTGGCTCTGTAACATATTCTTTCATTTAAAGGTACAAATGATTCTCTATGATGAACATATGTATTACTTGGGTTTCAATAGGCTTTCTTTGCCCTTCCTGGCCCTGCCTAAAAAACTCTCCTAATTTCCTTTATGTTTTATTTAATTGCAGTTGAATATTTAAATCCATGGCACTTCTATCAATCAGTGATCATGAGATATTCTCAGTCCCCTAGGATTTTAGAGGGGTCAGTCCCAAATTCCAAGATGTTGAAAATACCATTGGAAGAACAATAGCAAAAAGAAAGTTACAGGTCGATGTAAGATGTGACAACTGTTGTGAGTGAGCCTTTTTAAACCAACACAGTAACAACCTGTCATTGAATTTGGAAGGAGTTATAGAACACATTTAAATCAAGTTTGGGATCTGGAGCTCATTCCTTCTCTACCATGTGTACTAATTCATATTAATTGGCTATGCACACGTTCAAGTACACTCCAAGGATCAGTTTCTTCAGCTCTGAAAAGAAATGGAAAATACCTGCTTTACTCACCTGTCAGATCATCAACACATGGTTGGTTGATCAAACCAAATAAAGGCCTTGGCTCCTGGGAGTCTCCTGATGCCCAGCCTAGTCTGGTATGACAAGTTGTTCACTTAGTTTTTACTTTTAGTAATTTTTTTGTATATACTCAGTTTCAAAAAGAATAGCAAAATAATTGAGCCTGAATGCTTCCTTTTTCTATAGCAAACTAAATCTCATACACACACTCACACACACACACATACACATCATACTGTCTTCCTAATTCAGACCCCTCTATATGGTATTTAGAATGAATCAATCAGGCAGTAGTTTGTAATATACTTTAGAAGAATCTACAAAAATAGAAAAGGTTTGTTAAACTGCTTCATTAAAATGACTAATAGAATTCTTGACTTTGCTTCGGTATTAGCATCGCCTACGGAATTTTTAAATAAAAAATATTTTGATGGCCAAGCCCCACCACCTACCTCCTGAATCCGGAAATCCTGAATTTCTCTTAGTGATTGAATCCCGACACATGAATTTAGCTAAATGAAAAGAGGGGATGATGATAGTGCTTCAGTCAAACAGTTGGTTCCCACAGTCTCTGACTTATAAATTCATAGACCACAATTGATCTGCACAAGCAAATATATCCCTCTGCAGTCTTTTCTGTCTCACAGCCACTCCTTCATGTATTGTTGGAAACACACAGTGTGCAAACCCATTTGGTTCTTCAGTTATTTCACAAGTTATATTGCACTATGCTAGATATAAAGATGAACATATACAATTGCTGCTTACAAGGCGTTTCAGGGGTGTGTAAGGGACATAAAGAAGTAAACTAATATAAGTGTGATATATGCAGTGGCATACATATATAAAAGTTCAGAAGCATTAAAAAGCAGAGAGTATTTTGTTTGCTGGAGGGAGAAAAGGAAGAAAAGGCTTTGCAGGGGAGGCAATCTCTGGGAAGGATCTGAAGAATGAGTGAGAGTTGTCCAAGAGGTAAAAGGTGAGTCAAGCCAGTGGAAATGGAGAACAGGGAGCTGGTAGGAGATGAGAGAAGGGAGGAAGATATTACAGGGAGAGGAAGGCATGAGTGCAAGGAGTCATGAGACAGCCTTGAGCATGTGGGACCTCCAGGTTGATGCGATTAATGATGAGTCAAATCTGAGGAGGTGGGGGGCCTCAGTTGATGAGGATGGAGAGGCCAGCAGGGGCCAGTCAAAAGAGCCCTTGGCTCCCAATACACAGCGTGACTCTTCATTTTCATTTTTCTAATGATAACTTAAAAATACGTATGTAAACTGAAATAACTAAAGACATGTTTCTAATAAGATTTCTGAGCCAGAAGAGAAGTTCTGATAAAAGTGGTTCTATCACATTCTCTCCTATCTTCTTTTTGTAAGGAGATTTATACATGTTTTCTGGAACATTCCTTTCTTGTCTTTCAAAGCAGATAACTCTGTTCATTTCTTTGCTGTCTTTCCAAGCAAATTACCCTGAAGGCTCTTATCCTAATGCCCTCTCTGGTCTCCACTCCTCTCATGCCAACATACAGATCCTCTGGAGTCCTCACCTGGCCCTCATTTCTTGTAGGTGGTAGCATCGTTGTTCTGAGAAGACCTGTTGATATTGTCTCAGTCAAGACACAACATTCCAGAGAAGGGGACTTGAAACCAATAAGCAGAGTTTTTAGGGCTGGTCAAGTTACATAGAATTTAGGACCGAGCTCCAATTCCAGAGAAAACTAAGGATCTAAACAGAGATATGGACCTTGAAGAGACAGAGAGAAACCTTGCCCCATTTTCTACCTGTGATTGGCCCTGGGCCCTGACTAGGGATGAATGGATACCAGACTTAGTATCATAGAACTGACTCCAGATCCATCACACATCTACTACTCTAGTCTGCCTTAGCTCAAGGCCTGGAAAGCCTGATGCTGTCGATTGGTGGGAAGGGGTGGGGTGGCCAGGCAGGGACTGAACCCACATAGGATGGTCACAATGAGCTTCCACTAACAATGTTCTACAGATATAAACAAGTGCTTACCCACAGAAGTGTCCTAGTCACAGAAACACAATCTCTGGAGCTCAGATGTTTCCCCATATTCCAGGAGGTGGAAGAGGGTGTAGAAGGAGAAAAGTGTTACTTAGAGTAGGAGATAGAATGCTGCTGGAGTCTTGATGATCTGGTTCAAATACAATTCCTTTTTTTTATTGAATCATAATTGATTATACATATCTGTGGACTATAGCATTGAATATCAGTACTTGTGTGCAATATGTGTTGTTCAAATCAGGATAATTACTATATTTATTATTATACAGTGTATTCATTTTTTGTGGCCTTTACCAATTTCTCACTAACCTCTTCTCCCCTTCCCCTTTTCCTTTCTCTGGTGGCCTTAGTTCCATTCTCTCCTTTTGAAAGTTCAGCAAATTATTGTGATTGTTGCATCCTTATTTCTTTCTTTTATTTATTTATCTATTTTTTTAGTTCCCACTGATGACCGAGGACATGTGGTGCTTCTTTTTCTGTGCCTGGCTTATTTCACTTAATATACTTTTCTCTAAGTTCGTCCATGCTACTGCAAATGGCAGAATTTCATTCTTTTTTATGGCAGAGCAGTATTCTATTGTGCAGACATACCTCTTTTTCCTTAGCCAGCTGTCCATCAATGGGCACTGATGTTGGTTCCAACTCTTAAAAATTGTAAATAGAGCTGCTGTAAACATGGGGGTGCAGAAATTTGTTTGACATGATGATTTCCATTCCTTTGGGTATACGCCCAGCAGTGGGATTGCAGGATAGTATGGCAGTTCTATCCGTAGTTGTTTGAGGAACCTCCATACTGTTTTCCATAATGGCTGTGTATGAATTTACAGTCCCAGCAACAGTGTAGGAGGGTTCCCCTTTGTCCACATCCTTGCCAGCATTTGTTGTTCTCTGTCTTTTTGATAAAGGCCAGATGTACTGGCATGAGATGATATCTCAATGTGGTTTTGATTTGCATTTCCCTGATGCTGAGTGATGTTGAGCATTTTTCATGTGTCTGTTAGCCATTTGTATGTCATCTTTTGAAGAATGCCTATGTAGTCCTTGGCCCATTTTTTTAATTGGGTTACTTTTTTTTTTTTTTTTAACTGTTGTTTGAGTTCCTTATATGTTCTGGATATTAATCACTTGTTGAATGCACAATTTGCCAATATTTTCTCCCATTCTGTAGGTTGACTTTTTGCTCTGTTAATTGTTTCTTTTTATCATGCGGAAGATTTTTAGTTCAATATAATCCTATCTGTTTACTTTTTCTTTTGTTGCCTGTGCTTTTGGGGTCTTATTCATGAAGTCTTGGCCCAGTACCACTTCATGAAGTGTTTCCTCTGTGTTTTCTTTTAGTAGTTTTATAAGTCTTATTGTTTTTATGGTTTTCAGGTCTTATTTTTAAATCTTTAATCCACTTTGAGTTGATTTTGGTATATGGCAAGAGGTACAGGTCTATTTTCATTCTTCTACGTATGGAAGTTCAGTTTTCCAAGCACCATTTTTTGAAGAGTCAACCTTTTTGAAAATGCATGTTCTTGTTGCCTCTGTCAAAGATCAATTTTCTGTAGGTATGTGAGATGTTTTCTGGGTTATCTATGCTCTTCCATTGGTCCGAGTGTCTGTTTTTACATCAGTACCATGCTGTTTTGGTTAATATAGTTTTGTAGTTTAATTTGAAATCAGATAGTGTAATGCCTCTAGATTTATTTATTTTTTTGTTCAGGATTGCTTTGGCTATTCTTTGGTCTTTTGTTGTTCCACATGAATATTAAGATTGTTTTTTTCTATTTCTGTGAAGAATGTCATTATCATTTTGATAGGGACTGCATTGGATCTTTAGATTGCTTTGGATAGTATGGACATTTTCACAGTGTTAATTCTTACAATCCAAGAGCATGGAATGTCTTTCCATGTTTTTTGCTTCCCCTTTGATCTATTTCAGGAGTGACTTGTAGTTCTCATTGTAGAGACCTTTCACTTTCTTGGTTAAAATAATTCCGAGGTATTTTATTTTTTTGGTGACTATTGCAAACGGGCTTGCTTTCTTGATTCTTTTTTCTTCTTGTTTGCTCTTGGAGTATACAAATACTACTGATTTTTGCACATTGATTTTGTATCCTGAAACTTACTGAAATTGTTTAAAAACTCTGAGAGTTTTTTGGTAGAGTCTGTAGGTTTTTCTATATGTAGGATCATATCATCTGCAAACAGGAACAGTTTGAATTTGTCTTTTCCAATCTGGATGCCCTTTATTTCTTTCTTTTGCCTAATTGCTCTGGCTGGTACTTCCAATACTATGCTAAATATGAGCTGTGAGAGTGGGCATCCTTGACTTGTTCCTGTTCTTATATGATCCATTCTGGATGATATCGGTGGTCAGTTTGTCATATATGGCTTTTATCGTTTTGAGATACTTTCCTTCTAAACCCAATTTGTGAGAGTGTTTATCAGGAAGTGATGTTGAATTTTGTCAAATGTTTTTTCTGTGTCTATTGAGGTAATCATATAGTTTTGTCCTTGATTTTGATGATGTGAAACATTGACTTGCATATGTTAACCATCTTTGCATCCCTGAGATGAATCCCACTTGATCATAGTGTGTAATGGTTTTGAAGTGTTGCTGTGTTTTGATTGCTAATATTTTATGGAGGATTTT
This sequence comes from Cynocephalus volans, assembly GCF_027409185.1. Classification (NCBI taxonomy): domain Eukaryota; kingdom Metazoa; phylum Chordata; class Mammalia; order Dermoptera; family Cynocephalidae; genus Cynocephalus; species Cynocephalus volans. The sequence goes on from NC_084462.1 coordinate 53,586,857, forward strand.
TGCATCTGTGTTTATCAGAGATACTGGCCTGCAGTATTCCTTTTTTGTTGTATCTTTGGTTTTGTAACCAGAGTTGTGATGGCCTCACAGAATGAGTTTGGGAGAATGGTCTCTGTTTCAAATTTTTGGAATATTTTGAAGAGCATTGGTATTAATTCCTCTTTTAAGGTTTGGTGTAATTCAGCAGTAAAGCCATTTGGTCCTAGGCTTTTCTTTGTTGGGAGACTGCTGATTACTGCTTCAATCTCCTTGCTTTTATTGGTCTATTAAGGTTTTCTATTTCTTCTTGGTTCAGTCTTGGTAGTTTATATGTGTCCAGAAATTTATCCATCTTATCCAGTTTTTCAAATGTGTTGGCATATAGTTGTTTATAATACTCTCTAATGATTCTTTGGCTTTCTGTGTAATCAGTTGTAATATCTGCTTTTACATTTCTGATTTTTGTTATTTAGGTCTCTCTCTCTCTCTTTCATCTCTCTCTCTTTTTGTTAAACCAGCTAATGGTTTGTCTATTATGTTGTCACATAACCACCCTTTTGTTTCATTGATCTTTTGTATCATTTTTGGAGATCTGTATTTTATTTACTTCTTCTCTGATCTTAATTATTTCTTTCCGTCTACTAATTTGGGGATTGGATTTTTTGTTTCTCTAGTTCTTTGAGGTGTAGCATTAGGTTATTTATTTGAGATCTCTCTATTCTATTTACATAAGCAGTTATTGCTATAAACTTTCCTCTTAATACTGCTTTTGCAGTATCCCACATGTTTTGGTGTGATGTGCCTTTATTTTCATTAGTTTCAAGAAATTTTTTGATTTCCTGCTTAATTTCTTTATGGACTCATAGGTCACCAGGAGCATGTTGTTTAATTTCCATGTATTTGTATAATTACCAGAGTTTCACTTGTTACTGATTTCTACTTTTAATCCAATGCGGTCTGAAAAAGTACTTGAAATGATTTCAATTTTTAATGAATTTTTGAGAGTTGATTTGTCACCTTACATGTGTTCTACCCTGGAGAATGTCCTTTGGGCTGATGAGAAGAATGTATATTCTGTAGCTGTTGATGAAATGTTCTCTAGATATCTGCCCAGTCCAATTGGTCTAAAGTGTAGTATAAATCATGTGTTTCTCTGTTGATTTGTTGCCTAGATAATCTGTCCAGTGCTGAGAGAGGGGTGTTTAGGTCCCCAACTATTATTGTATTGGAGTCTATTTTTTTTTTTTTTAGGTCTAATAGTGTTTGCTTTATATATCTGGGTGCTTTGGTGTTGAGTGAATATATATTTATTATTGTTATGTCTTCTTGCTGGATGGATCCCTTTATCATTATATAGTGGTCTTCTTTGTCTGTTTTTATGGTTTTTTTGTTTAAAGTCTATTTTATGTGATATGAGAATAGCTCTTCTTGCTCATTTTTGGTTTCTTTTTACATAATATATCTTTTTTTCCATCCCTTCGCTATTACTCTGTGTGTGTCTTTACAAGTGAGGTAAGTCTCTTGAAGAAAGCATATAGTTGGACCTAGCTTTTTATTCCAGTCATTCAGTCTGTGTCATTTGAGTGAAGAGTTTAATCCATTTACATGTAGGTTTGTTTTTGAAAGTTATTGTCTTATTCTTGGCATTTTATTGATTTTCATGTAGATATTTTAAATATCTTTTGTTTCTTTCTTCCCCTTTTATTGTTTTTCTTTATTGTTTCTTGGTTTTTTAAAGTGGTAAGGTTTAGTTTCCTTCTCTTTCTCATTTGCATTTTTGTTCTACCAGTGGGTTTTGTTCTTTCTTGTGGATTTGTGGTAGTGATTATTGTTTCTTGGATTCTAGAATGAGGACTCGCTTAAGGATTTCTTGCAGGGCTGGTTCTATGGTGGTGAACTCCCTCAGTTTTTGTCTGGGAAATAAACTATTTCTCCCTAATTTCTGATGGATAGCCTTGGTGGGCATAGTATTCTTGGCTGTTAGTTTTTTTCTTTTATTATTTTGAATATATCATCCCATTTTCTTCTGGCCTTAGAGTTTCTGTTGAGATGTCTGCTGTTAGTCTGGTGTGGGCTCTGTTATAGGTAACTTGATGTTTTTCTCTTGCTGTTTTTGGTATTCTCTCTTTGTCATGAAATTTTCAAGTTTGATTATATTTGTCTCAGAGAGGATCTTTTTGGACTGATTCTGTTTGCAGTTCTTTGAGCCTCTTAGATCTGAAGGTCTTTGTCTCCCGCTTTACCCAGGAAGTTTTCCATTATTGCTTTGTTGAATAGATTTTCAATGCCTTTTCTTTTCTTCTCCCCTTCTGGAACACCCATGATTCAGATGTTTATGTGGGTAAAGTTCTGCTAGCTTTCTTAGATTTTCTGAACTTTAAATTTTTTTTCCTTTTTTTTTTTTTTGTTTGCCTGGATTATTTAAAAAATATTATCCTCAAGATCAGAAATTCTTTCTTCTGTTTTCTCTAATCTGCTGATAAGCTCTCAGTTTTGTTTTTTACTTCATTTAATGAATTCTTTCATTCCAGGAGTTCTGCTACATTCTTTTTTTAAGGTATTAATCTCTTTGTAAATTTCTTCCTTCATATCCTGGTTATTTTTTCTTGTTTCATTGTGTTGTCTAACTAATTCTTGTATTTCATTGAGTTTCTTTATGATTGTTGCTTAGAATTCCTTTTCAGTTTCAAGGGTTTCTTGTTCTAGGGTTCTGGTACTTGAGAATTATTGTATTCCTAGAGTGCTATCATATTTTCTTTTTTTTTTCTTTCATATTTCTCTTATCTCTGCATTGAAGTCTGGTCATCTGGTAGTGCAGTTCCTTCTTCTGTTACTCCGGAGTGGGCTTTGAGGAGACTTCCTCCTCTTTTTCTGAGTTCTATTGGTGACACTCTTTGTGCCAATACAGTTGAGTGGGAGGTGAGAGATCTGCATGGTGATTGTGGCTGCTACTGTGGTGGCAAGCCACCCTGTGGTACACTGGGTATAGTAGTGGCTATGGTGGATCACCCATGCATAAGCATTGTTTGCATCATGCTCTGGGTACCCAGGTGTGGTCCTGCCTTCTGTCACCAAATATGGTTGTTTTATCATAGTTAATATCTACATCCCATTAGAACAAGGTCTGTGTTTGTTTTAGTCACAGCACTATCCAAACACTCACTATAAAGAACACTGAGTTAGTTTTTTGCTGATATCTTAAACAAGTTAATTTTGGGGAATTTTTAGAGCCTTTGATATATTTTTTCTCCTCTGTACAATGGATGTAGAAAATACCTACCATATTCTTGTGAAGATTACCTGATTAAATGCAATAAAGTTCCTAACAGAGTGCCTATCTCCTTTGGAGTAACTTGCAAATAAATGTTGGTTGAGTTCTCTCCTTTACCTTCTTGTGTCACTGGGTCCCTGTGTAATTTATGTAGACAAGTTAGAGAGTCAGGTTGTTTATTATATGGCAGTTGACCATCAGTGTATCCTTTATGAAAGAATTATGGGACAGCACAATATAATATTTTGTGTACTGGTAAAGAAGTGACATTTATTCGTAAGGTAATTGACTGAGAAACTGCCTTATAATTTAATCTCCCCACCACAGTAATGATCTGAGTATCTTGTACTTAACAGAGAGTCAAGAAAAGTTTATTGATTGGATGACTTAGTAGATATTTGCAACCTTTACTGTTTTAATTTTAAAATTGTTCATGTTTTAAGTAAATGACATTGCCCGCATAAGGTGAGTTGAGTCAAAACAAGAATTTATAGAGCCCATTTCTAATTTCTAGAGTGGTGTTGATATTCTTCTTTGCAAAACATTCTAATACATTCCTTCTTACTGAGAGGAATTGTAGGAAAAATATGTGTAAGAGAGATTAAAGAGACCAATCATTTGTGGCAAAGTGCTCATGTTTAGAAAGTCCTGAAAAGAAGTCAGTCAGCATTACCACATTGATGAAATCAGCAACTTATCAGGAGTTATTGAATCAGGGAAGGTGCCTAATTGGAATTTTAGGAAGATTAATTGGAGCAAAGAGAAAAGACAAGCACTTAGGAGATAAATCACATAGTTCAAGTTTAGGTGGATTCAGTTTGTGGACTAGGGAGAAGATGATGAATCTCAAAGTCCTGTGAAAGACTTTGAAGGAGAAGCAAAATTCATGGAGAGTCAAAGATGATTCCAGAGTTTTGAGACTAAAATAACATTTATAGCAAAGAGAAATTTTGTAAAAAATGCTTTGGTGAAGGGAACAGTGAGAAAGCAAAAAGTAAGTTTGTCATTTATGTCTTAGACTCACTGAATCTGAGGTGGTAATAGGAGCAAAATGCACGTATTTCAAGTGCTAGTGAGTGGTTGCCATTTTCAGGCAGAAATATAAGGTAGGCACACTGTAGGAAGAGAAAGCAAGAAGATGAATATTAGGTGTCAGTAAAAGCCATAAAAAGAATGATTTCTTCCAGAAGAATTAAAGAGAAAAGATATTATGAAAACCTGAGAACTGGGGAACGTCCACCTATAGGACAGAGAGAAAAAACATGTAGTAGCAAATAGAATGGACAGGTGTTATTCACAAAGGTAAAATGACCAAGAGAGGCTTCTGGCATATCACAAAAGTGAAGATAAAGATAAAGTCAAGAAGGTGGGGTGGCAAGTGGAATAGTTAAGACATGTGGAAGCCAAAAAAAGACACATTTGCACCAAGCTATTTGCTTCCAGTGCCAAGATTCTTTAATGCCATTGTGACTTTCAAAGAGGCAGTTTAGTTGACAGGTGACTCAGACACCAAAGGAAAGTCAGAAGGATAGGTTAAAAGGAAATGGAAGCACAGGTGTAGAACATTCATTTGGAAGTTTGGCTGGAGAGCATTAACAAGGAAAAATGGTGAGTAGGGGCATTTAAAAATCATTTCAGAATTAGAAGAAAATACTGTATTTGAAGGTGATTCTGTTGAGAGAAAAAATCTGGAGATGCTAAAATTGAAAAGTATAGTAAGGAAGTAAAAATCATTCAGGAGGCATAGAGCAGAGCCAGGAAAATTGGAAAACTTGTCCCTTTTCTGAGATCAATGGCCAGAGGAAAAGAGGAAGGTAAATGCATATGACAATTATGTCCTCTACCTTTGAAAATATCTCATAGCTTACAGGGACTATAAGTGCAGTTTTTTAAATTTAAATACTTCTTCTGTATGTCATTAAAAATTCAGTCACTTTGTAAGAAAAGCATTATTATCTCCATATTGCATTGTGTAAGTGAAGACTCAGAGCTGATAAGTAAATTATTCAAGACCCCATACTTAGGGAGTGGCAGAATTAGGCCAAGATCTCAGATCTAATCCTAAAACAGGAAGCATGGGCCAAGCCTTTTCCATCCTCATCACATTCATCTATACTTATGTTGAAATATGAATCAAAAAAGATCAGAATGATGCTGTTGGTTGACCTTAAACTATTAAATGAGGGGTATGTGTGTGTTAGGGGATATTCTGGGTTGAATCGTGTCCCCACTCCCCTGCAAATATATGTTGAAGGCCTAATGCCTTAATCTTCTACTTGTGTATGTGACCTTATATAAAAATAGGGTCTTCTCAGATGTAATTAAAGTGCTAGAGTAGACTAGACCTTTAGTCTAATATAACTCCTATATTCTTATAAAAGGAGAAGAGACAAATAGACAGACACACAGGGAGAAGACAGCGTGTGATGATGGAGACAGAGAGCAAAGTGATGGATCTATAAGCCAAAGAGTGCCAAGGATTGCCAGCAAACACAAGGAGCTACAAAAGGCAAGGAAGGATTCTTCCCTACAGATTTCAGAGGGAGCGTGGTCTTACTGACACCTTGATTTCAGCCTTCTAGATTCCAATACTGTGAGACAATGAATTCCTGTTGTTTTAAGCTATCTAGTTCGTGTTATTTTTTATAGCAGTCCTAGGAAACTATAGGGTAATATTACCCAGATGAATTTCTCAAAAATACAAGCAGAAAAGAGATGGTGTGAATGACCAAAGTGGATGCTAAGTGTGGGAGTTCACAAAGATGGGAAGATGGTACTGGAGTAAATATTTGCAATCGACCCAGGTTAGTAGCATAACACTGTGGTTAAACATAATAATTTTGGTATCAGACACCAATGGGTTCAAATTATTATTCTAAATCTTTTAGTCTGGGAGACACAAAAAATATTATTTAAGGTTTCTAAGAGTCTGTTTACTTATTTGCAAAAGGTATATAATAATTCCTACACCATGGTATTATTATGAAGATTAAATGTCATGAGACATGTAAAGTGTTCACCACAGTGCCTTCTAATGCTCAGTAAACTGGGGTGAGTTAGTAGTGCTTGTAATGATTACGGTGATTGTTCATACTTTTATCATTATTTGCCTTTTCCTAGCTGTCTGAAACTATAGGGAGTAGGAAAAGAAAACGATGAGGATAAATTCAACATGGAAAGCTATTTGTTTGTATCAAGGGCATAGGAGCAGTCACCTGTGACTCTGGGTTGAATGTTTTATCACAAATACCTAGAACAGATTCTAAAATTCTTCTGGATGTACCATTTCAACAAGCTAAAGAAAAAGAATCATATGATCATACAATTGATGAAGAAAAAATACATTTCAATACCCATTCTGATAAAAAAAAAAATCTCTCAGTGAATTAGGAATTGAGGAGAATTACCTCAACAACAAAGGAAATCTATGAAAAAAGCATAAAGTTAATATCATACTTAATGGTGAAATTCTTAACATTTTCCTCTCAAGACTGGGCACAAAACAAGGATGTTTGCTCTCACCATTACTATTCAACATAAGACCAGAATCTCTAGCAAGCATAATAAGACAAGAAAAAGGAATTATATATATATTTATACACACACACATATATATATTAGAAAGGAAGAAATAAAAACGTTCCTATTTGCAGATGATATGATTATCTATGAAGAAAATTCCGTGGAATCTACCTCCCCAAGAAAAACCCCTGAGAACTAATAAATAAGGTCAGCAAGATTGCAGAATACCAGATCAAGACACAAAACGAAATCCCATTTCTGTATACTAAAAATAAATATGCTAAAAATAAAATTTAAAATATAAAACCATTTATAAATATTCCAAAGGAAATAAAACACCTAGACAGACTCTTAACAAAACATGAACAAGAATGGTATGGTTAAAATTACAAAATGCTGATGACAGAAATCAAAGAAGGTCTAAATAAATGAAGAGACATACCATATTCACAGATTGGAAGACTCAATATAGTAAAGATAATAATTCTCTTCAAATTTATCTATAGGCTTAATGAAATTTCTATCAAAATCCCAGCAAGTTTTGTTTTGTAGACATATACACGGTTATTCTAAAATGTATATGGAAAGGTACACATCCTAGAATAGCTAAAACAATCTTGACAAAAGAATCAAGTGGGAAGGACCAGCCCTTCTGACACCTTGCCTTTAAAATAAATTTGCAATAAAACTAATTTTAGACTGCTGGTCTCCAGAACTATGAGAGAATAAATTTGCATTGTTTTAAGAAACCAAATTTGTGGTAATTTATTGCAGCAGCCATGAGAAATTAATACCAGTCATCTCAATGTTGGCATAATAAGTCCATGAACAAAGTGGTCATGGTAGCCAGGATGGAGGCTACATGTTAGCTCAACAGCATGACTCCCTCTAATGTGGCCACTGCCATTGCATAATGTCCATCCTACCAGCAGCAGATATCGGGCTCTACATATGACTGCAGTTCTTAAAAAGTTCAGCTGACAGGCCAATTATTCTGGACCCCTTTTATCCTAAAAGGACATTAATTCTTTCTTACTGGATTTAATAGCAGCTCAGGCAAAGATTTTGTCTTTTCTGTCATCAGGGACTCCACCCATACCACCATTAGAATGCCTAAATTATTGATAGCATGAAATCTTATACAGCAGTTCCTCAGACTAAGACCCTAATGGCAAAATGAGTATGACCATGGCACATGACCATGAGATCAGCTAATCACATGATGTACATCATCACTAGATGTTTCAAACTTAAAAGAAGACTGGAATAGCCTGTTAACGCCTCAAACAAGGCACTATCTCAGGACAATACCCCCCAAAATTGGGACACTATTTTACTTGAATAAGTACATCCCCAGAACAAACAACAACACAAAAGTGATATGTCCCCAATAGCTAAGATACCTGGATCCAGAAATCAATGCCTGAAAGTAGAATTCACCTCTCACCCTCACTCTTGGTGACCCAATTATGGAATTTGTTTTCTATCTCCAAATACTCAGCCTCTAAAGGCCCTAGACCACAAGAAAGAAGGCATGTGCCAAGGAACACATTTAGTTTCCTACAGAACTGAAAGCTGCAACTCTTCATACCTGTTAGACCAGCAAGCAAAGAAAGAACTACAATACCAGAGGTCAGTGATTTGCTTTGCTCACTATGAGAAGCTATAGCTGCTCCTACACAATAGGGAGAAGGGATGTCTATGCCTGGATCCTAGAAGATTCTCTGGGGCACCTCTTAGTATTTGTATGCAGAAAGACAAAGGTAAACAAGTGTCTGCAGCAACCATGACATCTCAGTAACAGATGCAAGACAAATAAGAATTAAGACTCTTTAAAGAATGAAGGTCTAGGTCACTCCTTCAGGCAAGCAACCAAGGCCAGCTCCAAGTGCTCATCAGATGTGAAAAATCAAAACATGGAAGTGGAAAACAGACTGTGAATATCATGGTCTTAGGATCAGCTAGGGCACCATGGAATTTCGCTTGTTTCACAAAGACTCTTGCCTTCAGCCTTCTCAGAGATGATAGCTGCCACCAATGAAAGGGAGCTCTATGAATGATTTACTGGTCTTCTCAGGGATAAAATTAGTATTTCCTCATAAAAGTAGAAGTGCCCCAGTATTGTGAGAGACTTACAAAAGAGGGCATGTGTGGATCTGAGTGTTTCATGGGGAGTACCGTATCAGATGTCTCTGCATGTGCCATCTCTGGTACTGTTGGCCTCATCTGTCTCTAGTCTGCCTGTTTTGCTCAGTTACTCCTAGGCAACCAGCTTTTCACGGACTGTGACCCATTTCACTTGGATCCAACCCAATCGCCCTTGTCTCATGCCTATGCCAGGCCATTCTTGCCTTCTACCCTGTGCCTCTTGAAGGCATGAGATGCCATGAGGTCAATGTGACAGCCAGGCATGCACAATCCAAAAAATGGGCAGTTGATTCCCTTTGGGAGAAACCTATGGAATATGGGATCCAGACGATAATTTCTCCTTCTTTCCTTCTCTATGGACTATCTTGAGAAGCAGTCCTCCTTATGGCCACTCTGAAGACAGCACCACTATATTGAGCGATCACTTGCACTTGCTACCAAGCAGTGACCAGATCAGTTAGTGACCTTCATATTGGCTCTGTCTTTTTCCCTGATTCACTTCCCCTTTTCCCTGACTCTTGCTTCCCAGGGATTATACTTTCAGTTAATTAGTAGCCTTTGGCTCTTTGTTCTGAGTAATCTAGGCTAAGACAAGTGTATACTATTGTATCCCCTTTTTATAGATGAGAAACTAAGTCAAAAAGAAGTCAAGCAACTTGCTGAAGGTCCTTCACACATATGTCTGCCTGACTCACAATCCAGCTCTTAATTAATGTACTTAATAGAATACGGACATGGTCTAGTTACTGACAACATCTTGGGTGTTAAAAATTCTGTAGACTAAGCAGTAATGGTTTGAATGGGGTGGTATATAATAAAGTTCTGAACTATCAGATCAGGAGAGGTAAGGTGATAATTTATCAATGGGAGTACATAAAAGACTGTTGCCTTCTTGTGTAGCATATACTAGTGTAGGAAAAGGATTCTGCAATGTAAAAATAGAGTAGGAAAAACAATAAGTAAAAGAAATGTAAAATGTCTTGAGGAGAGAGGCATGGGAGGAAATAGTACATGTGAAAAAATTAAGAAATGATTAAGGGCAACGGAATTTCCCTAACATGTTGATAGGTGAAATATATGGCTACAGTAAGAGTCGTGAAAAGGTAGGGTGTAAACTGAAAGTTTATAATAATTGAGATATAAATGACTATAGTGAAAGATATGGGCAGAGATCAAAGAGTAAGGGGCATTAGCTTACAAGGAGACAGGCATGCAGCAAATATCAGAAGTTGGATCTGACTTTATGAACAGAAACATGATCCATTTCTATCTGGCTCATATCAACAAAAGTCCGTCTTTTTTCACAAAGGTCTATGGACCAGAGCTCACCCACAAAGTGAAGGAAAAAGAGTTTTTTATCTTTAATCAAGTCTGATATTGAGCAAGAACATTCTGCTTCTAGCTTTTTCCTGGAATAAATTATATTTATTTATATTCAGCAATCTGACAGAAAACCTCTTAATCTCTTAAAAACATGAGAGGCAGAGTTCAGTTTTATACTGCTCAACAGAGATTGCCTGTTTTAAAAAAAAACAAACAAACTCAAAAATGGTACCAGAATAAAAATATATTCACTGACGAAAATATTGGAGACTGTGTTCTGAAGTCCAATAGCTAATTTGTCCAATAGACCACATGGGTAATCCTTAAAATAGAAACTGATAAAATCTGGTGAAGTATGTGTGTTGGGGGGAGAGAGCAGTAGAAAACGTCAGTGCTTTAAGAGTTAAGATAACAAAGAATCAGTTTTCAGGAGACCCAGATCTCAATCCTTTCAGTAGAAGCAACTTTTTTCAAAGGTAATAGGTTTTGGGTTTTTAAAAACATTTATCTGTACATATTTGTAGAGTACAGTGTGTGCTGTTTCAATACATGCATATACTGCACAGTACAGTGGAAATGGATGAAAGAAGTACTCCAGACAAGCCACTAACATTCAATAACATGCTAACTTATCGTTCTGTTTCACTCTCCCCCAACTTCTCAAACAGTTTGTTCTCACACTCCAAGAAGAATGATCTTTTAAAGAGTCTAGTTAGAATATGATATCTCCTCCTGCAAACCATGTAATACCTTCCTTTTGCATTAGAAATAAACTTCAGACTCTTCAACCTGGTCCCCATGACCTGACCCAGCTTACCTCTCTCACCTCACATTGGCACTTTCCCCTCACTCCAACTACATGCTCTCACCATACGAGTGTTTCTTCTCTTTTTTTTTTTCTTAATCTTTTATTCAGAAGATTTCCCATCATTAGGTCTTGGCTGAATGGATCCATCTCAAAGGAATCTTCTCCAGCTTCCCAAATAGTAGTAGTCATTCCATCTGTCTTGTCTGTATGACTTCACTGTTTATTTCCTTTATAGTGATTTTAATTACCTGAAACTATGTTGCTTATGTATTTATCTGTTCATCGTCTGCCTCTGAATAATACATACGTTCTCCAAAAGAGCAAGAACTGATTTTATCATGGTCACTGCTATGCACCTAGCACTTAGAAAAGTGCTTGGAACAGACAGCCATGCACCCACCCTCTCCAAACAAATATTGTTGAGTAAGTGAATGAATGAATTGGTGCATGAAACGAAGTATTCTTGATGCATTTCACAGTCTCTCCAGTCCCGGGGTTCCTGTATTAATTACTGGTTTTATTACAGACTGGTCCCAAAGTCTGCCTTGCTATCAAAGGCAAATGCCATTTAGTACAAAATGACCACCGAGTCTTATAATGAATTGATGAAGTTCTAGCACCAACTGAAAACTTACTGTGTGCTAGTCAGTCTTTAATTTATTAATTTGCTTTACATGTTATCTTAATTATTATTGTGCATATGGAGCAAGAGTCACCAAACTACAGCCCTGAGGTAAAATTCAGCTCACCTATTTTTATAAATGAAGTTTTATTGGAACATAGCCACACTCACTTGTTTACATATTTTCTATGGTGGCTGCTTTTGAACCTCAACCACAGAGTTGAGAAGCTTCAACAAACACAATGTGACCACCAAAGGTGAAAATGTTTACTATCTGGCCCTTTACAGAAAAGGTTACTGACCCTTGATACAAAGCAATACATGTCCAAAGATAGGAACTGTATGAGAAAAAGAGCTACCAAATGTCAGGGAAAAAATAAGAGCAGTGACTAATGTTTTGTTTGGGTAAAATCCAGGAACTTTGATAGTGATCAAATTTTAACTGTCTCCTCAAAATGGTCTTGGGTTAGAACATGAGAGAGAAGCCTACATTTTAGCAGTTAGGTCAGAAATCAGAAATTCACTGGCTAAAGACCAAGCTCCCTTTTCAGACTCGCTTTCTTGCTAAGATACTTATAGTTCTCTTCTGCTTCACATCAGGGCCCCCAATCCTACATTTTTAGTGTCTCCTCTCTGTGCAATCTGTCATGTAGGGAACACTGCCGTCTTCCTGATTAATGGTTTCCTCCATTGAATTTCAATTACAGGTTTTAATCTGCTCATTATTGCACCTAGTTTTGGGGTCCTGACAATTATGCTATGGAAACTACTTGAATTGGCTTCATCTCAAGCTATTCCCACAGGAAGATCTTACCTTGCCATTTGGGAATTTTTTTGGCTGATTGACCAATTTAGCCCTAATATTTGTTTCAACCTAAAAATAAATCTTATTTTTATATTTCACCTTTGAGACATTTTACATTCTTTTCCTATTTTGAACACAGTGCTATTTATATTAAAAAAAAAAGACAAATCACTGACCTATAACTTAGTGTGATATATAAGAGGCTATGAAGTGTTGTGCAGTAAAGCCTTATACTTTTCATAGATCAATTAGAGGGAAAAAAAAGTGTGGAAGAGCAGGGCATTAGGTTACATCCTTCCCACCTTTTGATCTTTCTGGTACTGCAGTTTTTAGGCTATGAAAGAGAAATTGCCAAGAATCGTGTGTGGCTGGCTGTCTATGGCAGCATTATCCTAGCAAGCTCACCATGGTCTATGGCTGGGTCCTCAGGATTTTGGGTGCCTCACAGGCTCACACCAAATTCAGGTTTTCATCTAATGAAGAAGTCAAAATGTCAGTTCCATACATTGGTATGAGAAACATAAAAGTCAAGGAGACTAGAATAATTTTATCTCTTGGGTCAGCAAATTCTCTACCTTTAGGAAGAGGTTTCCACATGAGGTTTACATATGAGTTATAATCCAAAGGTTGTTTGGTGAGTGGAGAATTTAAGCAGAGGGAGGAGAGATGTTGGTTTGAAGATTACCCTGTTGGCATTGGATACGCAGCTGCATCTCTTTCCCATTTAGAAGTTGCACCATCGAAGGACAAGAAAATTAAATTGTGGGCCAGAGCAACTCATCCTCTGAAAGTCCTGCATGAATTCCTCCAGTATTGGCCTCTATAATGCTGATTTTCTGCATATATTCTGTTGAAATATTCTTGCTTTACTTACTGCCAGACAATCAATTATTCCATCATATCCTATTCTTTCTGCTTTCAGCCATAGGAACACTCATTTTATGAAGGTGATATGTCTATATACTTATTTGATTCATTGCATGTTAAATTTATCAGTTTGACGCACAAAAGCACTGGAGTACCTTACTTCTATCTCTACGTGCTATCAATATATAGCAGGATTTCACAACCTTGGTACCTCTGACATTTGGGGATGGATAATATTTTGTTATTGGGGCTGTCCTGTGGGGTACAGGATTTTTAGCAACATTCCTGCCCTCTACATACTGCATGTCATTAGCACTTTCCCCACCATGCCAGGCCACACCTATAGTTTTGACAGACATTGCCAAGTGTCTCATGGGGGCCAAAATTGCCACTTGTTGAGAACCACTGGTATATAGGATAAATACTCATAGGTGAAAGGAAGAGAAGATCACTTCTGATTCTTGTCAAGAATCCAGGGCAAAAAGTATTTAAACCAGTAAAGCTGGATTTCCGTATCATAACATTTTGTCTACTCTACTTTTATTCTTCTGAAGTTTCCTTACCATAATTGAGGTGTTTATAAAAATAAGATCTTAGACTTCTTCCCTTGAAATTATTATGTTTAACTATATTTCCAGGCAAGTGACAATTTTCTCATAACTGAATGGGCAGAAGGTTTATAGTGTCTAAATGAAAAATTTTGCTCAATTATTACAGAGCATCATATTTCTATTGCAAGAGAAAAATATTTCAAAATTTGAGGTGTGTATAGTATCTATAAATACCCGTGACTGACTTCAACTCTGAAATCTAACTAAGGTGCATTTTAGTTTTCTTGAATCCATCAAATCTTTGGGTTTGTCAGTTAAGGTCCTAGGACTTGAAATACTGGTATCAGAATCTTTTAGAACTGAGGAGACAAAAACCATAAAGACTTCATTATGAGTAAAGTCTACTTTTCTTCTTACCATAGTGCTTTCTTAGTGAAGATTTAATTTTTTGAATAAATTTAGCATGTAGGATCTTAGTTTACCGAGTCAGATTTTTTTTGTATAATATCAGACATCCTTTATCTTATCACTTTATCACTTTAAATCCACCCCCAGGTTCCCATCCTAAAGATTTCTTGGATCTATGAATCTGTAAGGTTTTGGGAAGGCCTCTCCAGTCATCTGTCTAATATGTGTTGTTAATTTTCCCATCCATCATAGTTCCTTCCAATTCCCTGGTTAGACTGGGAACCCTGGTGATCAATGAACATCAGCCTGCCTGGGGGAAAGCATGCCACTATCTTATACAAGGTTTTGTTTCCCCTCTGAGTGTTACCTGCCCCTGGTGAGAAGTTCAGACTCATTTTTAATTCACTATCTTGCTACTTGTTATCCTCAGTGGCACATCTTGGGAAAATCACATCAGAGCACTTAGCAGGTTAGAAACCAGAGGAGGAGACTTTGGCTTTAGACAGCTCATTTTCTGCCCTGATAGAACCCCTGAGGCAAGGTAATATTAAGAGCAGGGCTACCTGCCTTAAACATGGAAGAGGTAAATATACAGAGCAAAATCCAAATGTGATTTCTGCCAACATTGTCCTACTGCATAGGCTATAACCCCCTTTGCCATTCTTTTTTTCTCTTGTTATATTATACAAGAAACATACTACATCTTAAAGTCAAATACAGACTTGAGGTAGACTTCCCCAAATAGAAATAACTTTAACATGGAAGATGAAAAATGTATTCATTGGATCCCTATCTACAAAGCAGTCTCCTTAACCCCACCCAGATTGTTATAGGCATCCTTACACAGGTTTTTATCTTTCCTCTGTTGCCACAATACCTTGCACTTATTTGTCATCACATGGGCATTTATTTACATGTTGTCATCACCTCTGCCTTCTTCCTCCTACCATTTTATTTTCCCAAGGGCAGAAACAATGACATTTTCATCTTGGTATCACATGGCCCAAAGTAGACTCTCATGAATATTAATATCTTCCCTTATTACTATTTACTCCAATCTCTCCTTGACAATTAAATTATCATATTGTTTTCAGAGGTGTAATTAATTGCTGCAAGAAAGCTGGGTAAGCTCACATAAAAGGTAACTTTTTTTCACTAGAAGGCAGAGTCACAAATGTTGAAACTAGAAGGTATCTTAAAGATCTTCTAGTCCAACTATTTTATTTTCAAATAAGGAGAAATAATCTTAGCAGAATGAACTGATGTGCTTCAAAATAGAACTAAAAGAGAGATGTGAACTCAAGTTTTCTGACATCCAGAAGTGTGGTTTTATACAACATAATTTCACACCTCCATGTATGTGTGTAGGTGATATATCTTGAGATTTTCTACTTTAAGCAAAATAGATATGATTGTAAATATGTTGCATACTCATATAAGTGCTCTACTCTCCACCCACCATCAGAAGGCCCCATTACCAGGCCCAGTTCTGTTTTGTTTTTGGTTTTAAAGACTTTAATTTTTTTACAACAGTTTTAGGTTCACAGGAAAATCGAGGGGAAGGTACAGAGATTTTCCATATATCTCCTGCCCCCACACAGGTTCATCCTCTCCTGTTATCAACTTCCCTCACCAGAGTGGTACATTTGTAACAATCTGTTAACCTACATTGATACATCACAATCACCCAAAGTCCATAGTTTACCTTAGGTTTCAGTCTTGGTGTTATACATTCTGTGGGTTTGGACAAAAGTATACCTACATATATCCATCATAATACTGTTGTATACAGTATTTTCACTGTCCTAAAAATCCTTTGTTTCTCTGCATCCTCACCAGCATTTGGTAGTGTCAGTGTTCTAGATTTTGGCCATTCTAATAGATATGTAGAAGTATCTCACTGTTTAATTTACATTTTTCTAATGACATATAATACAGAACATCTTTTCATATGCTTATTTGCCATCTGTATATCTTCTTTGGTGAGGTGTCTGTTAAGGTTTTTGATCCATTTTTTAATTGGGTTGTTAGTATATTTATTGTTTAATTTCAAGTTATTTGCATATCTTGGATTAGTCCTTGATGTGTCTTTGGCAAATATTTTCTCCCAGTTAGCGGTTTTTCTTTTCATTCTCTTGGTTTATCTTTTCATGCTCTTATCATTGTCTTTCACAGAGCAGATTAAAAAAAAAAAATAAAGTCAGGCTTTTCAATTACTTTTTTCATGGATTATGACTTTGGTGTTGTATCTAAAAAGTTATTTCTATACCCAAGGTCATCTAGGTATTCTCTTTTCATCTTCTATCAGTTTTATATTTTTGCATTTTTATATTTAGTTCTATGATCCATTCTGAGTTAATTTTCATGAGAAGGGTAGGTTTGTATCTAAGTTAATTTTTTTGCATGTGGATATACAGTTGTTCCAGCACATTTAACTGAAGACTGTATTTGCCTCATTGTATTGACTTTCTTTCTCAAAGATCAATTAACTATATTTATGTGAGTCTATTTCCGGGGTCTCTATTCTGTTTAATTAATCTATTTATATGTACTTTCACCAATACCATATTGTCTTGATTACTGGAATGTTATAGTAACACTAAGTCTTGAAGTCAGGTAGTGTCAATCCATCAACTTTATTTTTCTCTTTCCATATTGATTTGGCTAATCTGAGTCTTTTGTCTCTTCACATAAATTTCAGAAACAGTTTGTCAATATACACAAAATAACTTCCTGGTATTTTTATTGGGATTGCATTGGAATTTTTAGATCAAGTTGGGAAGAACTGACATCTTACCAATATTGAATCTCCCCATAAATGAACATGGGATATATCTCTATTCATTTATATTTTGATTTTTTTCATAAGAGTTTTTCCCTGATGTAGATCTTATACATGTTTTGTCAGATTTATACCTAAGGAGCTCATTTTCCAGGGTGCTAATGTAAGTAGTATTGCATTTTTAATTTCATATTCTACTTGTAATTGTTCATTGCTGTTTTATAGAAAAGCAATTGATTTTTGTATATTAACCATGTATCCCGCATCCTTGATATAATCACTTATTAGTTACAAGAGGTTTTTCTTTTTTTTTTTTTAACAATTCTTTCAGATTTTTACATATATGATCATGTCATCTGCGAATGAAGGCAGTTTTCTTTCTTCTCAAACTGCATACCTTTTATTACCTTTTCTTGTCTTATTGAATTAGCTAGAATTTCTAGTACAGTGTTGAAAAGGAGTGGTGAGAGGTGACATCTTTGACTTGTACCTAACCTTAGTGGGAAAGATGCAAGTTTCTCACCATTACATATAATGTTATCCTTTAAGTTTTAATGTTAGATTCTTTGTAGACTTCTTTATCAAGTTGTGGAAGTTACCCTCTATTTCTAGTTTATTGAGGGTTATTTTTATCATAAATGGGTGTCAAACTTTGTCAAATGCTTTTCTGCATCTATTGGCTTGATCATGTGATTTTTTGTTTTGGTCCTATTCATCTGATAGATTATATTAATTGATCTTTAAATGTTGAGAAAGTCTTGTATACTTAGAATGAATCACACTTGGTTGTGGTGTATAATTTTTTTGATACATTGGATTAAATTTGCTAGCATTTTGTTGAGAATTTTTGTATTTATATTCATAAAAATAGTGATCTGTTGTTTTATTTTCTTGTAATGTCTCTATCTGGTTTTGGTTTTAGGATAATACTGGCCTCATAGAATACATTAAGAAGTATTCTCTCTGTTTCTATTTACTGAAAGAGATTATAGAAAATTGGTGTGAATTCTTACTTGAATGCTTTATAGCATTCACCAGTGAATCCATCTGGGCCTGGTCCTTTCTGTTTTGGAAGGTTATTAATTATGAACTGAATTTCTTTAACAGATGTTAGTCTATGAGGGTACTTCAAAAAGTTCGCAAAAAGATTTGTATTTCTTTTAATTCTATTTTTCCATGAACTTTTTGAAGTACCCTCGTATTCAAATTGTCTGTTTCTTCTTACTGAGTTTTGGGAGCTTGTGTCTTTCAAGGAACTGGTGCATTTCACCTATGTTAACAAATTTGTAGACATAAAGTTGTTAAAAGTATTCCCTTATTTTTCTTTGAATGTCAGTGGGAACTGTAATGATGTTTCCTCTTTTATTTCTGGTATTAGTAATTTGTGTCCTCTCTCATTTTTTTTTTTTTTTTTGTCTTAGTTAGCCTGGTTAGTGGCTTATCAATTTTATGAATATTCTGTAAGGCCTAATTTTAGTTTTTATTGATATTCTCTATTGGCCTTCTTTTTAAATTTTATTTCTGCTTTAATTTTTCTTTCTTTCTTTTTTTTTTCTGCTTACTTTGGATTTCTAGGATAATTAGTATATTCAACATTTTAAAATATAATAATGTTTGTGGCCCTTTACCAATGTATCATTAACCGTCCTCCTCCTCCCCCTTTCCACCTTCTAGTAGCCTCAGTTCTCTTCTCTCCTTTTGAAAGTTTAGTGAATTATTGTGATTGTTGTATCTTTCTTTTTTTGTTGTTGTTCATTTTATTTTTTTGCCAATAATAGTTTTATTCATCTGTTTTTATTAAGCCTCTCTGTCTTCAGGTATGCTAAGGAGTGGGAGGTGAATGTATTATAAGGAATGTTGCAGCAAGTATATTTTGCAGAATACAGCTATTTCCTTTTTTTTTTTTTTTTTTTTGGTACAAAGATCCATAATCTTGAAATTCTATATTGTAGTATGTGTTATATGTTGTTTTTATTTCAATGAGACAAAAATAGTATTCTGAATGAGAAAAGGATTAGAGTATCATTTCTCAAATATCGCTTTTGAACCTCAGCTTAAAATAGATTTATCACAGAAAAGCTTAAGAGAAAGGAATGAAAAATCATTTATGGAACAGCTACCATGTGCTAGGGATTATACTAGGCATTTTCACAGAGATATTTAATTCTTACAGTAAACCTTCAAAATTTGTGGTATCATCCATCACAAATAAATTTGCTCATATAAAGTATGTTGCCTAATGATTTTGTAAATTACTGTTTTTGATTTTGCTTTTAACATCTGTGAAGTTTAGAGCCAATATTTTATACCTACTCTTAGCAATTATATAGGACCTTTTAGAATGAATTTTGTATTTCTTTTATGTCCTGATATTCCTAACTTCATTTTTCTTTTTTTCCTGATATTTTAAAAACCGTATGTGTACTATACATGTTTTTATTTTTTTTACTTTTGGACTTTGGTTAACTTTGAAGTTTTTTTTTTTTAATAATTATTTTTAATAGAAATGTAATTGCTTCTATATATCTGTGGGGAACAGCATTAAATATCAATAGCTGTGTGCAATATGTGATGGATAATTACTATATTTATCATTACACAATATAATCCTTTTTTGTGGCACTTTATCAATTTCTTGCTAGCCTCCCTCTCTCTCCCTCCTTCCCACATCTAGTAGCCTCAGTTCTGTTCTCTCCTTTTGAAAGTTCAAGGAATTACTGTAATTGTTGCATCTTTCTTTCTTTTTTCTTCATTTGTTTATTTTTTAGCTCCCACTTGTAAGTAAGGATATGCAGTGTTTCTCTTTCTGAGCCTGGCTTATTTCACTTAACATAAGTTTCTCTAACTTCATCCATGTTGCTTGCAAATGGCAGAATTTCATTCTTTTGTTTGGCCTAATAGAATTCCATTGTGTTTATATACCACATTGTGTTTATATATTTTCTTTATTCAACCATCCACCAACAGATATTTAGGTTGGTTCCAACTCTTGGCTAATGTAAATAGAGCTGTAATTTACAGTCGCACCAACAGTGTAGGAGGGTTCCCTTTTCTCCACATCCTTGCCAGCATTTGTTATTCTCTGCTATTCTTTTTGATAATGGCCAGTCTAACCGTAGTGAGATGATATCTCAATGTGGTTTTGATTTGCATTTCTTTGATGCTTAGTGATGTAGATCATTTTTCATGTGTCTGTTGGCCATTTGTATATCTTCCTTTGAGAAATGCCTATTCAGCTCCTTTGCCCATTTTTTAATTGGATTGCTTGTTTTTTTCACTAAGTTATTTGAGTTCTCTATATATTCTGGATGTTAATCCCGTGTCAGATGCATAGTTTCCAAATTTTTTCTCCCATTCTGTAGGTTGTCTTTTCATTCTGTTAAATATTTCTTTTGGTATGCAGAAGCTTTTTGCTTTGATATAATAATCCCATTTGTTTACTTTTTCTTTTGTTGCCTAATGCTTTTCAGGTCTTATTTATAAAGTATTTGCTCAGTCCTATATCCTGAAGTGTTACCCCTGTGTTTTCTTTCAGGAGTTTTATAGTTTCAAGTCTTATCTTTAATTCTTTAATTCATTTTGAGTTGATTTTGGTATATAGTGAGAGGTGCAGGACTATTTTTATTTTTCTACATATGGAAGTCCAGTTTTCCCAGAACCATTCATTGAAGAGGAATCTTTTCCCCAATGCATACTCCTGTTACCTTTATCAAAGATCAGTTGGCTGTAGATATGTGGGTATTGTAGATATGTTGACTTCTGGGTTCTCTATTCTGTTCCATTGGTCTGAGTGTCTATTTTTATGTCAGTACCATGCTATTTTAGTTACTATAGCTCTATAATATAATTTGAAGTGAGGTAATGTTATGCCTACAGCTTTATTTCTTTTGCTCCAAATTGCTTTGGCTATTCAGGTCTTTTGTTGTTCATGGATGTTAGATTTTTTTATTCTTTCTATTTTAGTGAAGAATATCACTGGTATTTTGATGGGGATAGTATTGAATCTGTAGATTTCTTTGGGTAGTATGGACATTTTCACAATGTTAATTCTTCCAATCCAAGAGCATGGAATATCTTTTCATCTTTTTGTGTCCTCTTTAACTTCTTTCAGCAGTGATTTGTAGTTCTCATTGTAGAGATCTTTTACCTCCTTGGTTAAATTTATTCCTCGGTATTTTATTTTTGTGTGTGTGTGACTATTATAAATGAGCTCACTTTCTTGATTTCTTTTTCTTCTCATTTGCTATTGGAGTATAAAAATGCTGCTCATTTTTACATGTTGATTTTGTATCCTGCAACTTTACTAAAATTGTTTATCAGCTCTAAGATTTTTTGTAGAGTCTTTCGGTTTTTCTATGTACAGGATCATGTCATCTTCAAACAGGGACAGTTTGACTTTGTCATTTCCAATCTGGATGCCCTTTATTTCTTTCTTTTACCTGATTGTTATGTCTTGTACTTCTAATAGTATGTGAAATAGGAGTGGTGAGAGTGAGCATCCTTCTCTTTTTCCTGTTCTTAAAGAAAAAGCTTTTAACTTTTCACCATTCAGGATGATATTGGTGATGGGTTTTTCGTGTATGGATTTTATTATGTTGAGATACTTTCCCTGTGCTAGAAGCACAAGTGGATTTTTCTTTGATGTTTACTGTGAGAACCTGGTCAAGCTGCTAGAGGTAAATTTTATTCAATGTGGGAGGCCTCCTATGATTGAGTCCCACTGGAATTTTTAACTATCAGAGTTGTTCACACTGAGTCTACAGCAATTTATCAATTACAGTTCAGGTTTTCTTGCCTTGAGAATGGTTCCCACAGCAGTTTCTGCTTGTGAGTCTCTGCTCCTTTAATCAGTGACTCTCTGTATTTACCTCTGTCTCCGATCCTGGGCACAGTGGTTTGGTGAATGTCCTCACCTCTCATTAATCCTAGGAGAGTTGTTGATTTTTCAGTCTGTTCAGCTTTTTACTTGTTAAGCATTTCATTATGATGGGTTGGGAACTTTCAAGTTCCTTACATGTAGAACTGGAATGTAGAAGTCTTTGTTTTGTTTTTATAGTGTAAATACATTTTTCTTGCCTATGACCTGTCCTATAGATGTAGATACTATGTGATCTGTTATGAGCACAGAGTACACCAGGTTTGAGGCAGGATCTTAAAGGTTGCTGGTTCAACTGTCAGGTAGTATCATCTTATAGCAATAAGAATATTTCATCTATCGACTTTTTGCAATTCTACCTCTGCTATTGAAGGGCAATTTTTTTTTTACTTTTGCCTTAGCTTCATGATAAAATGAGGACTATTTAACTGTAATGTCCCTGCATCATCAGTCTTAAGTTCCTAAAAGATACAGCCCCAAATGCTCTGTCCAAAAGCATCTTTTATTCTTAAATGGAGATATTATATAATTTTCATTCTCATCCCCTTTTTATCTCCTTCTCTCTCTCCTTTCCTCCATTGTGTTTGAATCAACTATGCCACTTCTTTATGTTTCCCACGAGGTCATGCCCCAACTAAGCTAGTTCTCCAGAATTATTATTGAAAAAGAAAAAAAAAAACTCTCCCCAACAGAAAGTGCACATTCATTCCACTGTACATCACAAACGGCAGCCAAAAGCCCTTCACCAAATATACTTTCCTCTGAAAACAGGACTAAAAGATCATTTTTGTCCAGAAATGTTTTTTAAACATTCTTTACTACCAATCAAAAGGTTCTAGGACAAGCCCAGTGATGCTCAGTCTTAGGGAGAATAGAGTGGCAAGTGTGGGAAATGGTATTTGTCTGCACTCAGCCTCTATAAGCAGCTCTACAATTCTTTGGCAGCTCTTCTTTAACAAGAAGGAAGAGGGCAATTGGCCAAACAGATAAAATATAAGCATTGCTGAGACAACCCAAGCATGTATCATTCATTTTGAATTGACTGGATCCTTTCCAGAGGGATTTTGTTAGCAAAGAGGAGAGAATAGATAGAATATGAGGTGTCAGGGGCAGAACAGGAAAATGATGCAATAGATGGAGAATTCTATTTGGAAAAATGTGAGGTCTGTAGGCATATTCTGGATGCAGGTGAGAATTTCAGAGAATGTTTTGCAGTGATGTTAGTCTTGAAGGCTTATGAATATTTCAAAATTTATGTTTGTGGCTACATTGTATAATGTTGAATATATTAATTATCCTGACTTGAGCATCACATATTGCACACAGGTATTGATATTCAATGCAGCACCCCACATATATATACAATTATGTTTCAATAAAAAAATTAAAAATAAAATAAATGTGTTATTTTAAAATTGTATTTTTAATCAATTTGTCTCTGTAATTGGTCATTTCCAACACACATCTCAGAATTTGGGCTCTAGAGTCAGAAAAATCAAGTTTAAATACCAGCTCCACCACTTATTAGATATGGGTCTTGAACAAGTTATTTAATTATTCTAAGATTTTATTTCTTTATCTGTAAATTGGAGCAAACCAAGTAACAGAGTCTAGCTCATATTAGACAATAAAGACAAGGCAGATAAGGTGAATGGATGGATATGTGGGCAAATGGGTAGAAGATTCTGGAACTCTGGATCTGCCAAAAGAAAAAAATAAAATCTGAATTCTTACCAAGAGGAAACAGCTGTGCTTTGCCAGCTCTCATTGACAATGAGAAAGAATTAGTAGTCATTCATCAGGAAGGCTAAAAGACCTCAGCTACTGATACTGAAAAAACGTATACCTTCACCTGCGTGGAGTGTTTTGCTTTAAGGAAATGGATGGTTTTTATTGAAGTGATGGTACAGCAATGACTTAAGAACTTTGTTCTGGACTCTGAGCTCCTCAGATAGATCAATTTCTCTCTAATGAATCAAACCTTTGAAACTTGCTCTGTAATATTGCAGGCACCTCTGCCTGATCTCTGTGGCCAGGCAGAACCCAGCCTAGCCATGGGGCTGGTCTTCCATTTCCATTTCAATGTAATTAGGAGACTTTCTTTCTCTGAATCAGAAACTGGCTGGCAGAAGAAATGCTGCAAGAACATCCCACAGGGTACTCTGGAGGAACAGGCAATCTAATCATTGATGAAGGGGCCATAGGAGCTCATTACGTAGGAAATGCTCCTTTCTGCAGCAGAAAGGTGAGGAGTATGCTGTGAGCTGATTATTTGACTCACTCCAATTAGTTCTGGATTTAAATGGAATAATGTATTTTTCCTTAATTCTTCCAATTATCCAAGTACTCTCTGGGAGAACACATACTTTCTCTTCCACTAGAAGCAGAGAATTCAGCTCTGCTATGAGGCCTGGCGCTTAGTGCTGCTGACTTATAGTGCTGCCTGCAGTTCAGCCAGAGGGGCCGACTCCTTTGCCAGCATACAATTGCCTTCAGAGAGGCTGCGCTCCATCCCCTTTGCTTCCTTAATGATCTCATTAGACAATCCGATCTAAAAAATGCTTGAAAGTCCTTCAACCTGTGTAATTGCACCCAAGATAGTATTTAGGGCTCTTTGAAACAGGTCAGATGTCACACCTTGGGACAGGCAGGGTGGATTTGGGGGGCAGTTTTCCAAGCAAAGAGCAACAAGTATTGACTGTGTGCCTCTGATTCAAAGCTACAGATGAGTGAACAACAACAGCATCCTTAATAGGCAACAACCGCAAAAGCAAGTTGCCAAAAGAGCATACATCTGTACCCACCACAGCCCAGTGCTTCTGATAGGATCTCTAAAGGAGAAGCACATTGGATCAGCAAAACTTCACTAGCAGTGACAGCTTGATGGCCCTGCTCTGGAGAGTGACAGGTGTTGATGTCACAGCTGCAAGAGCAGCATAGTTTTTAAATGCAGGCAACACTGGAGCCAGGCCTCTTTTTTTTTTTTTTTTTTTTTTGGTTAAACAATGAAGGGTTATGATCTTAAGGCAAGAGGGGTAGGGTAAGGGTGGGTGTGAGAAAAAAGTAGGCATTGGATTTGCAGATAGCTTCCATGGTAAGGATATTTGATGAGCACTGGAAAATTAATCAAACCAAAAACTATGTTTGTGTCTTCCTTTGTATGAAGTTTTCCAGAAGGATGTACTCCAAACATTGTCCCCCAGTTAGGGGAATAAGGTGACCTAGAATGATTTACCTTTCTCCTTTCAACCTCATTTACCTGACTCTTAAATTATAGGCCTCTAACTGAACTCTACGGGTAGACCCTGAGCTCAGGAATCATACACTGAAGTATGTTTTTGTAGCTTTATTGAGGTAGAGTTTACGTACTATAAATTTCCAACCATGGTAAGTGTAAGGTTCAGTAATTTTTTAGAAAACTTATAGAGTTGGGAAATCATTCCCACAATGCAGTTTCAGATTATCATCATCCCAAGTTTCCGTGTGTCCACCAGGAGACAGTCCTGCCACCCTTCCTCCCAGCCTCAGCCCAGACAACCACTAATCTTCTTTCTATTCTACTGATTTGTTTTATTCTGGAAGTTATAAATGGTATCATGTAATATGTAGTAATCTGATTCTGGCTTCTTTCACACCATATAATATTTTGGAGATTCATTCATATTATAGAATGTGTCAGTAGGTAGTTCCTTTTTCATGGCTGAATAGTGTTCTGTTGTATAGATGTACCACATTGTGTTTATCCATTCACCAGTTTATAGACATTGGGACTGTTTCCAGTTTGGATATATTATGTATAATGCTGCTTCAAACACACATGTACAAGTCATTGTATAGACACATTTCAATTTCACTAGGATGGAAAATGCTGGGTTGTATGGTAAGAGTATGCTTAACTTTTAAATAACTGCCAAACTTTTTAAAGTGGCTGTATATTTTATAATTATGTAGGAGTGTATGAGATTTCTAGTTTTCCTACATCCTGGCCAGCAATTGCCATTGTCTGTATTTGTTACGGCTACTAGTGAGTATGTAGTGCTATCTCATAGTGGTTTTGATTTGCATTTTCCTGATGACTAATAACATTGAGCATCTTTTCTCGTACATATTAGCCCCTCATATATTCCTTTAGTAAAATATCTCTTCAAATATCTGGTCCATTTCTTAATTTGATTTTTTTGTGTACTTGTTAATGAGTTGTAAGGGTTCTTTATATGTTCTGATACAAATTCTTTGTCAGAAATATTATTTTCAAATATTGTTTCCCAGTCTGTGCCCTGCATTTTATTTTCTTTATGGTGTCTTTTGAAGTACAACTTTTTAAAAATTTTGATGGAATCCAAAATATTTTTGAATCTTATATATCATGCTATTAGTATTGTAGTTTTTTTGCCTACCGAGTAATCATAAAAATTATCTTCTATGTTTTGATCTAGGAATATGGTAGTTTCAGCTCTTATGCTTAGGTCTGTGATATAAGAGTGTAAGTTAATTTTATTTATTTATTTTGCATATAGAATTGTAATGGTTCCCGCATCACTTACTGCAAAGATTATCTTTTAATCCATTGATTTACACTTTAGTCAAAAATCAATTAACCATAAATGTAAAGGTTTATTTTGGACTCTTCATCCTATCTGATTATATCCTTGTTCCATTACTTACTGTCCTGATTACTGTAGATTTGCAGTGAGTTTTAAAATAAAAGTCCTTCAACTTTTTTCTTCTCATGGCTTTGCTTTTTCATGATTTTTTCATTTCCACATACATTTTAAAACCATTTGTCAATTTCCACATAAGAACTGTTACAATTAAGATACAGATCATTTTGAATCAGTAAATCAATTTAGGCAGAATTGTCATTTTAATAATATTAAATTTTCTAATCCATGAGCATGAGTGTTGGATTTTGTTAAATCCTTTTTATGCAGTAATTGAGATGATTGTGCTGCCTTGTCCTTTACACTATGCATTATACACAATACATCATATACTGTATTGCTTGTTATATTAAGGGAGTCGTGAATTTTAAACCAACCTTGCATTGTTAGGATAAACTTCACTTAGTTATCATGTATAATTCCTTTTTATATTTTGCTGGATTTAGTTTGCTAATACTGTGTTAAGGGATTTTGTGTTTATGTTCATGAAGGATATTAATCTGTATTTTTTCTTAATTTTTTTTAAACTTTTTTTTGGTTTGGCTTTGGTATCACAGTAATCTAGCCTCATACAATGTATTGAGAAATGTGTCTTCCTTCTCTATTATATGAAAGACTTTGTAAAATATGAGTATTATTTTATCTTTTTGGTAGAACCTGAGTGAATTTTATTTTGTTTAGAAATTCTGTTTTAGTCAGAGAACATACTTTGTTTGTATGATTTCAACTATTAAAAATTTATTGAAACTTGCCAGGAGAATGTTTTATATATTCTTAAAAAGAATATGTATTTTACAGTCATTGAGTGGAGAGTTCTATATATGTCAATTCCATCAAATTGGTGGACAGTATTATTCTATTATTCAGGTCTTCTACATTCTTGCTTATTTTCTGTTTTGTTGTTCTATCCATTGTAGAGAATGGGGTATTGATGTCTTCAAATATTAATGTTGACTTGTCTATTTCTCTTTTTACTTCTGGCAATTTTTGCTTCATTCGTTTTGAAGCTCTGTTGTTAAGTGTGAATATATTTGTAATTATTATGACTTCCAGGTGAATTAATCCTTTTATTGTTATTAGATGTTCCTCATTGCTTCTTGTAATACAGCTTTTATCAAACAATACAATGCTTGATATTAATATAACCACTCTAGCTCTCTTAAGGTTATGTTTGCATGGTATATATGTTTCTATCTTTTTACTTCTACTTCATTTGTGTCTTTGAATCTAAAGTATGCACCATGTAGAGAGACTACAGTTGGACTGTAATTTTTATAAATCTGGTCTGATAATTTCCAACTTTTGATGGGAATGTATAGTTGATACATATTTAATGTAATTTCTGTTAGGTTAGAATTACATCTACTATTTTTCTCTTTGTGTTCCATAGGTCTTTTATATTTGTTGTTGTTTATTGCCTCTTTGCTGCCCTTATTTGGATAAATAGATCTTTTAATTGTATATAATTTTAATTTCTTTTTTGGTTTTATTACTATTTTAAAAGTAATTTTCTTGGGCAGACCTCATGGCGCACTCGGGAGAGGGTGGCACTGGGAGCGCAGCGACGCTTCCCGCCACGGGTTCGGATCCTATGTAGGACTGGCCGGTGCACTCACTGGCTGAGTACAGGTCACGGAAAAAGACAAAAAAAAAAAAAAAAAAAAGTAATTTTCTTAATGGTTTCTCTAAGGATTACAATGTACATTTTAACATAACACACTGATGTTTGACTGATATTAAATGAACACTGGTAAAATATAGAGACTTGCTCCAATATAGCTCCATTTCTCCACATCCT
Organism: Cynocephalus volans; assembly: GCF_027409185.1. Classification (NCBI taxonomy): domain Eukaryota; kingdom Metazoa; phylum Chordata; class Mammalia; order Dermoptera; family Cynocephalidae; genus Cynocephalus; species Cynocephalus volans. Next base: position 53,615,278 of record NC_084462.1, read on the forward strand.
TTGTGCTGTTATTATCATATATGTTACACCTATATGTTATAAATCAAATATATAGTTCTGTAATTATTATTTCATTCAACCTTATCTTTTAAAGAAAGGAAGAAAGGAGAAAAATGTGTGTGTATGAGAATATTCTTTTATATTTACACATATATTTCATTTTTCTTGTCCTCTTTATTTTTTCATGTGGATTTGAGTTACCATTTGGTGTCATTTCCTTTCTACTTAAATGCCTCTTTAGTATTTCTTATATGGAATGTCAGCTAGAAAAGCAGTCTCTCAGGCTTTGTTTGGCACTGTCTTTATTTTGTCTTCTTTTCTAAAGGATGGTTTTCCTGGATATTTGACAGCTTTTTTTTATTGTTTTGCTTTCATTGCATTTTCTCTTTATCTATACATAAGGAAAAATTTTCCATGTCTTTGGCTATGAACAATTTGGATAAAATGTATCTTGGTGTGGATCTCTTTTATCTTACATGGAATTTGTTGAGTATCACTGATTTTTAGATTAGTATTTTGAATCACATTTGAGAAGTTTTTGTTCGTTTTTCTGAAGATAATTTTTCTGGTCTTTCTCCTTTCTCTTTCTTTCTGGCACTCCTAAGACATGTGGATTGATGCTCTTTAAGTTTCATTTCTTTATCTGTCATTATATTTTTATCTCTGTTCTTCAGATCAAATAATTTCTATTAATCTATATTTAAATTTACTGATTCTCTCTTCTAGTATCTCAATTCTCCTATTGGTTCCCTATAATAAAAGTTTTATTTTATTTATTACGTTTGTCAACTCCAGAAATGTATATGTGGCTCATTTGATAATTTCAATTGCTTTGTTGAAATTTTCTATTTGTTGATTCACTTCATCATATTTTCCCTTAATTCTTTACACATAGTTTCCTTTAGTCCTTTTAATGTATTTATAATAGCTACTTTGAAATATTTTCTCCTAAAACCAACCAATGGGCTCACTCAAAGACAGTTCTGTTCACTGCCTTTTTCTTTTTCTTTTTTTTCTGAGCATGGGTTACGCTTTCTTGTTTCTTTGCATACCTCGATTTTTGCTAGATGCTGGAAAATTTTAGATAATATACTAACAATGAATTCTGATATATCTTATGTGCATAAGGAGTTTTGGTTTTGCTGATTTTGTTTTGTTTTGTTGTTTTTAGTAAACTGATTTGACTAAATCTATGGAATCTATTTCCTTTGTGGTATGTGTGTGACTGCTTCTGTTTCTACTCAATTTTTAAAAAATAAAACTTTATTATTTTATGCAGAGTTTTCTAGGGATCACACGGTTCTAAATAGCTTAGTGATCAAATCATGATGTTTGAAAGGTTGTGCTCAAACATCTGAATCCAGTAAGTTTGTACCCTCTGCCAGTGGATCTGTATTGGGGAGCACATTCAAATTCATTAGGTTTTTAAGCTGGCTCCAGCTTTTATTTTCTGCAAGTCTTATTACACACGTAGCAGACTTGTAGTCAGTGATGTATGAATAACTTAGATTCTCTTTGGTCTACCTTGCATGCGTGCAGAGCTTTCCAGTCACGTGGGATTTGTGGAAAGTTTAACACAGCCCCTTATTGTTGTCTTGTTTCTCAGTTTTTCCTGTCAAATTTCTGGTGACTGTGCCACTTCATTGCTTGGTCCAACTAAGTTCAGACCTTGAGCTTGCTAAGCAACTGGTCATTTATTCATTTGTGACAGAGACAGCTATAATTACTGACAATGCTGCTTAGTCTGCAGTGTTTTTACCTGCTTGCTACAAATCAAGTCAACCCTCTCCATCAATGAAGTGTTTGTTTTTCACAGATTGTTCTGACTCTGATAGAACTATCATGTCAGTTGAGTGGGGGACAGGAAATGGGAGCCACCCATGGCGAGAATGCCACAGACTTTCAATTTTCTTACACAAAGTTCAGTATTTTTTTCATAAATGACCGTTTCACAATTTCATGTATGCATTTGGTGCATTTTCAAGGGACTGAAATGGTTTTATTTTCTTTTTGCAATTTTTTCCCAGTTTTATAGCTGATTTGGGGGGAGAGGATTTGCTGAGCTATAAATGCCACCATATTGGAAATAATAAATGAAATGATAAATAAGAATATAGCTATCATACTTTCTCCAGTAAAAAAAAAAGTCAGATGTGATATCCCAGGGTAACACTTTTTATCATATGACATCAAGTCCTCTCATTATTTTGATCCATATCTTTGGTTACTAACCCCCCTTTTTAACCCAGAACTGAACAATACTGCAGATATGGTCTCACTCATTCAAATAGTTGTAACTTACCTCTATAGAATGAATTACCTGAGAATATATCATCCTATGTTAAACAGGCAACAATGAAATTTGAGCTTTTAAGTAGACTGTTTGGGCTTAGGCTGAGGATCCATGGTGCGAAAACAGTGAGAAAAACCAGTAGATTAAATTCCCATGGGAGAAATTTCGGGTTAATTTCCTAAGTATCTTTCTCCTTAAATATTTAAGGACAGCAATAGTAGTGTCCACAGGGAAAGCGGGATGCTATAATAATATTAATAGAAGCCAACATTTCTTGAGCACTTTTCATGCCCCAGGCACTATTTTAGGTGATTTCCAAATTACCACTCTAATCTTTGCAACCCTACTGATGAGAAAACTAAAAGCAGCTGGACTAAGTAACATGCCTAAAATCAAAGAGCTAGTAAACGTTTGGGCTCGAGTTTGAGTGTGGATGCTCTGGATCCAGCGCTGGGTGCTTATTGAATATGCAATGCCACTTATTATCCAGTGAGGGGAGCTTTCTCATTGGAAGCTAATCTGAGAATGGTTTACTCTACCACTGCCAGTTCTGAAGGAGACTGAGAAAAGATTACTGCTGTAAAATTTTAAATGAGTCCAATTTACAGCACATTTTAGTGCTGCATGGTTCCAGTTTACACAGATTTCTCCGCTTTTCCTCAGCAAATTGCAAGTCCCTAACAAGAGTCCCTAAGAAGCAGTTCCTCTCTCTGCTGAAGCAGCCTGTCTGCTATGCACATCGGGATTACATTCGGCATAATGAGTAGCCATCACCTCTTCTAGAACAGTTGCACACAAATAAGCATGGGGTTGGGGAATTCAAATTAGAATTGCTAGCAGCCACTAACTCTGAAGGCATTTGATAAGTAGAACAAAGGATTATGAAGATAAGGTGGTGGCTTCCAATAATTTTTTTTTGGCTGATATTATGCAGATCACAAGGAAAATATTAGAATAGCAAATCACATGAGAATAAAGTTGGTGAAATCCTGATAGGCCTTATTATGGATAAAAATAGAATTATGTCTAAAACAGAGAAAGTAGAAGCTCTGGGTAATTTCATTCCCGAGCTTTAGAAGTGACAGACATCGCACAGGGTATGCCAAACTTAATGTCTATGATTTACTGGGGCCGTTCTCTTAGTCTCTGAGTCCAGATCCTCCTTCTAGGCAGCATGTGCTGCATAGCACTAAAGAAAGTGAGGTTCTGCCTCAGCAGCCTTGTGCTTGCCTCAGAAGCTGAGTAAGGACTCTGTCTACAACATGTTTTAATTTTAATGGGAAATCATAGGAGCTGCTCTTTTTGATACTTTTACAATTTTGAAAGTAAGGAAGGATTTATTACTCTTTCCATTGCTTCTCTGCCCAATTATTTTGTCCTAGGGGACATCAATGGTATCACTTTGTATTTTTCATAGCATAAACTTACCACCTATGTGATGGTGTGATGTTCAACCTCCCTAAACCCACTTGTGTTCAATGGGAAGCATAAGAAAACTTTGTTTGGCTCTTTCACAGGTGTAAAACAACTGCAAGTATTTAGTATAGATGAAACGTACTCATAACTGGATTCAAAAGGGGCAGTCATTTCAGGGCTTGAGAAGTAGCAAGGTATCACCATGCTTGCTGCCTTAGGCAATGAACATTACTTATTGTAAATTTCTTCCTCCATTATTTCATTAAATATTGTGTGTACATGGGATAGATTAGATGGAGGAGGAATATGCAGAAGACATGTTCATTGCTTTATGTGACTTCCCTATCTTTTCTCTTTCACTTCAACCCCTCCCCACTCTTGTTTTTCACTCATTTCCTACAGCACCCATCGCGCGTCTGTTCTGTGACTAGAACCGAACTGTACTTTAGCAAAGAACCAAGTACCCCCTTGTCCTCACATCACCGGTGCTCTGCCTGCCATGTTGCCCCTCTCTGTTTGTTCCTGTGTTTCAGACCATTTTCTTTCCATCAAAACCCATCTCTCTCCCTCCCTCCCCCCCATCTCTGTTTTTCTCTCTCTCACTTCCTCTGGGTTCTGCCAAACATTTTTATTAACATAGGAAATAATTATTGGAATGGTTACTTAAATTCTTTGTCCATTTCCCTTAACTGTAATGGAGTTATGAGTACCCATCTGATACATTGTTGTAAGGCTTAAAGGAGATAACATAAATGCTCAAAACAATGCATGCCACATAGCAAGCATTCATTAATTATTCTTTATATCATGTGACCATTCCCAAAACTAGAAAAATAATAAAAATGAAAAAAAAAAGTTTTCTTCTGGTCAATAACAACAATAATAATAATAGGTAACATTTACATTAATTAGATACTGTGTGAGACATCTTATCTCGTTAGTTATTGCCATGCTCATGTTATTGATAAGAAAACTAGACTATAAAAAATTAGTAATAGTTTCCTGCCATCACCTGTAAACTGTGTTTGGAGGGGCTTTTTGGTTGATTGTTGAATGGACTAGATTTATAAGGTACTTTAGACCATCTGATTAAGGGTGAGCCATGTCACAAGTCACAGCAGTGGAGGGATCACCCACTCTTATCCCTTCTAAGTGCTTTCCTGATAGCATCACCCTCATTGACTATTTTGGGAAAGAGGTCAGGAAGTAGAAGGGAGTGTAGGATATAAAGCCCTTGGAGAAAATTGAGAGCTGGACCTGTGGGTTCTCTGGTTCCTGAGACAATAAATCACCAGGATTTGGGCAGGTGCTGATCCTATCTCGCAGTTAAATCTAGTAGGACTGTCTCACTCTATCCACCTAACCTTGCAGGAGGGGGCTGAAAATGACTCTCATGGGAGCAAAAAGGGAGGACAGAAAGGCCCATCACCTGGTGAAGGACACTACATCATAGCTCTGCCCTAGGCATTGAGAACTGGAGGTGCAGCTGAAGTGATATATTGAACCTGTTCAGTGAGTGAAACTTTGCATCCTCCCAGAATTTTCTAAAAACTCACTTATAAGAGCAAGTTGTTTTGACCAAATCTGCCGGGATTTGGTTCTGCCTGACTCATGGAATCCTCTAATTCTCCCGTCTTCAGGGTATCTAGTGCATTAACTACCTTTATAAAGAAAGAGTCTGGGCCTGTGCAGGGGCAGTATCAGGAAAGAAAGGCAGGGCATCAGCTTGAACCTGGATCAGGAAGGCATAGGGACAGTGAGTGGTGGGGTCCGTGTAAGTGTTCATACACAGGGGATATGGGAGCCACTCTGGAAGACCAGCTAGGGTGGCCAACAGAGATTTGGGTTCATACAGAAAGAGGGAGGTGGTGGGAGGCTCAGACTCATTTTAGTGAATGGCTTGCCTGCATTAGTAGTAGGTTTTTATTTATTACGGTTAAGTTCTGAGAAGGCTGCCATGCCTGTCTTGCTCACTGTTTTCATAGCACCTGCTACAGTGGAGCTACTCCATAATCACTGTTGAATTGATAAATGAATGGCTGATCATTTCCTGGAGAGTCTCCTAAAGCACCTTATGACATCTGACCCTACCTGGAAACTCTTTTGATCCACCTCCAACCCTCCCATGCACTACATAGACCATGTGATTTGAAGAACACTTAGCTTCTCTCCCAATGCCCCTTTCTGCAAGGTAGAATATCCTCATTTAAGACATCCTGTCTACATTCCTGGAGGTCTAAATATCCCAGGATTTGCTTGACTTCAGCAGGCCTATGACTGGATGCCTGAGTTCAATATCTAATGGTGTTCCCATCACACCTTCCTCTGAACACTTTTCCTGGAAGCAGGGAAGAGGAAGGAGGCAGGATGCAGGATGTTGAGAGGGTTTGAATCAACGATTCTCAACCCTACATAGCTGCACATTAGAGTCACCTGGGGAACTGTTAATAAGCACAGACCCCCCACCCAGGGCCAATTAAATCAGAATCTCTGGGTGTAAAGCTTAGGCTTGGTCATTTTTAAAGCTCCCCAGGTGGGTCACATTGTGATCAGAATTGAAGGCCAATGAGTTATGATTCTTTAACTTTGTTGGAATTAGAATCACATGGGGAATTTTCAAAACTCCCAAACCCTAAGACACAACCCATATCAATTAAATCAGAATCTATGGGGTGGAGCCAAGGCATTAGCAGTCTTACAACCCCCCAGATGATCCCAATGAGCAGCTAAGTTTGAGAACCAGCAATTTAGGAGAGGGTGAAGATGTATATGCCCTTGGTATACTGAACCACTGCTTGCTGGTTAAATGCCAATTAAAAGAACTGATTTAGATCTTGGACCAAAACAGTGTCACATGCCTGACGCTCATACAAGATCCAGCCTTGACACTACTGCGGTAGCAGTTAAGCAAGCAGTGGAGAGTTAATTACCTTATTTTTTATATTGTAATTCCCAGGCATCAGACATAACAGAAATAAAATTAGCTATTATTGCTTTAGTGCCAGATCCTCACAGCAATCTTGAGAACTAGGTGATGTTATTTCAATTTTAGAGATGAAGAAATTGATGTTTAAAGAAATTAAGGAACTTGCCCAAGGTTGTCCAGGCCATAAGAGCTGGAATCAGGATCTGAACTATAGTATAATGATACTAAAGCCCAGGCTCTACTTGTTACACTTGGCTTCCTATATTTTTTTAGAGCAGTATTGAAATATAATTTACATACCATAAAGTTCACCTGTTTAAAGTGTACAATAATTTCTAGAAAATTTTTAGAGTTGTGCAGTCATTACCACATTGTTTTATGACATCTCTGTCACTCCTAAAAGATCCCTTGTGCCCATTTATTTGACTGGCTTTTAAAGAACATTGGACTAGGAATCTGAAAATCTGAGTTTTATTCCCAACCCTGTCATTTATATAGTATTTCTGACCTTGAAGAGTTCCTTAACCTCTGTGGGTCTCAGGTTTTTTAATTAGTCACTTAGAGATACTAATTCCTGCTACAGGATAAAGGTCAAATAAAATATTGCATGGGGAAGTGCTCAGTAACTAAGAGCTATAAAAGTGGAAAGTACTGCAAATTTTTTTTGTTTTAATAAGCTGAAAATCATTTTGCACTTTCCAAAAACTTTGGATCTGAAACTGAACTCAGAGAGTTGCAATAGTACAAGTCTAACTGTTTCTCCCTCTTCTCCATTTTTTTCCTCTACTAACACTCTCATCCCATTGAGTCTTGTCTCCCTCCACTCCTCTGGGAGTCCACAACTTAGTTGATGAGTGTAGTGGAGTAGCCTGTTGATATACAGACTAGGGTGGCTCAGAGCTCTACGTGGGTTCTTAGGGGCTTAGCTGTCCCTGGCAGAAGCCTGAGGTGTCCATACACTCCTGTAATGACTAGCTGTCAAGGAGACGCATGGTGTCCTTTCAGCAGGACAGCACAAACAGATGAGGCAGACGGTGATATTTCTCTGGCTCCTTAATTAGGACTCTGGTGGGTGACAAGAAGCCCAACTAGTTGTGTTCCATCATGGCTGCAGGGGAATCAGGCCGAAGGATTATGATGTTCTTCTAGGTCCCAAATAAACAGTCAACTTTGAGCTCAGTATTGCATCTTCCAACCTGCTCTGATTTCCATTGTTTTAATCCTTTGCCTGCTGGAGCCAGTTTTCCACCTTCATGTAGCTTAGACTAGGAGCATCCTTAGAGCATATCTTCTTCAGCCTTATGATTTATTCTAGCTAGGAGCATTGATAAATGTTCACTGCAATATAAATAGAGCTTAAACCTTCATGCAATTTCTTACCTGTCCCTCTTTTTCCATCTTGCAGTATTTGTGTCTTATCTTCCACATAGCGAAAACACTCAGAAATTCTTAGACTTTCCACCTAGCATCTCAAAGGTCATTGCTGAGTTTTGATGATTCCCATGAAATGTTACGTAGTTGTGACTTGTCTCTGCCCACCCCAACCACCCCGATCCTCATCACTGTTTTTTGATGACTTCTATGATATCTTATGTAGTTGTGATTTGCTACCAGCCCCCGCAACTATGTCCTTGTTTTATGGCCTACCTGGCATGCAGAGAAGACGAGAAACTTGTCTTCTGCTCAAAGGTTAAGGACACACAGAGGCAAAAGGAAATGAGGAGGAAAGACATGGTATCGTGTGGTGAAGCTCCTGTTACTGTGTCATCTTCACTAGTTTGCCCAGTAATGAGTCAAGGTCTAACTCTTAAATCCAGTCTCTTCACACAGGGACTGCCCAGTTTAGAAGTAAGTAGAATGAATTACATAAATTCAGTGAAAGATTTCACCATATTTAAAGTTTGTTTCTACAAGTATTATGTGTACCTATTATTATGTGTGAAACACAGGGCCAGACACTGAGGAATAAACAAATCTGATGCATAAAAGATTCAAGGAGGTTCATATCAAGCCGTGGATAGCCAAAAGACAATATGCTCATGAATACAGTGGCATTTCTAAGAGTGCCCCTTGAGTTACGGGGCCTGAATGATGCACATGGGTCTTCTTCCTCCTAAGAGTCAGGGGTCTGAGCAATTTAACCTCCAGATTTCCTGCTACAGCACTGCAACCAGGCATCCCTGGAGGAGAAGCGCAGCTTTCTCCTGAGCATCCGGCAGATTTCAGTATCCCCAGCCACAATGAGAAGCAGGAATAGACAGCTGCACGGAGAAAAGCAATGGTGATATAAATACATGTTTAATTGCACATCAATTACAATTACTTACTAGGCTGCATTTATTTAAATGCAGTGTAATTAGAGCAAAAACCTTGATTTAATCATAACCTTATCAAACACAGATCCCGTCATCTTCCTGTGCTTGCGCAGTCTGTGCTAATTCCAAGGGGAGGGGAGATGGCAGAATCCATTGAGCAGAGGCCCTTGCCAAGTATTCTCTCCTCATCCGGAACCCCTGCTCAGAAGCTGCAGAGCTGTTCATCCTGTCCTCTTCTCTAGCAGCTGATGATGAGAGAGTCTGATTAGCTAGAATGACTTATTGAAAACATAACTCATCCCTGATGGCAGGCTTCATAACCCAGGAGCCCAAGATTAGTAAGGACATTACGAAGGTTCAGCCTCCAGAGATAAATTACTCCTTGGAATGTACCCTCTCACAGTCCCTATATCTGATTTCTCATCAATGTTGATGGGCCCTGACTTGACATTGCTGCAAAGGGGTGGACAGCAGGCAGGCAGACTGTCTTTCACAGTTAGCTCCAGGCTATGTCTTTGTCCACCTCCCTCTCTCTTTCATTATCTCCTGGCTTCTCTGTCCCTGTCTCCCTGGAGGCTGAAATGCTATCTTTGAGTTTCTGAAAGAGAATGCCCTCTTAGAAGCAGCTCTCTGTTGTTCCACTAACAGCACAAAAATGCCCAATTGTCAGTCTTTTCTTCAATGACCTTCTTTGCGGTTACTGGGAGATAAAGTAGAAAAACCTTATCTTCATTTTAGGATTAGAAAGTGGAGGTCTAGATCTAAAAGATGACTCTAGCATAGACAGACACTAACAAAAACAGGCAAATATCTATGTGAAGAAATTATTTTGCTTGTGGTTAATTTGCCCCTTCACACGGTTATTCCCTATTCTTTCTGCCAAACAGAAAACGGGGACATTTCTGAAACTTTAATAACAGTACTGTGTACTGAGCTACCACTCTGTGGCAGCCACTTTCTATGCATTTTCCTTCATGGCAAAGTGCAGGGTAGCCACCATTATTCCCATTCTGCAGAGGAAAACACTGTTATGCGAGAAGTTAATTACCCACCCTGAGACTGCAAAGTTAGTAATGCAATGACCCCTATTGTCTGTGGAATGCAAGCTTAGAGCCAGGGTTGCCCTGTTCAATTTGTATATTTTGCTGCATCTTATTTTTGCAACAACCATATGTACTAGGCATTATTATCCTCACTTTGCCAAAAAGGAAAATGAGCTCTGAGAGGTGAAGCTAATAGCAGAAATTTTTACAGCTGGGGAACAGTAAGCCAAGTTTTGTCCCAGAGTCCCATGTGCTCTCTTCTGAGCCCCTCTGGCCCTTATCCAGTGGCCTTGTATCCTCACAATGACATCCCCAGCCATCCAGCTGCATAATCCACCAGCACCCATGCTGGAAACTTCTGTCACCTGCCACACTATCTATTACATTTACAGAGTGTAATCTCTGCACATTTTATATGCTGGATACTTCTCTAATATACCCTGTTCCTCCACGGCCAGCATGCTGTCGAAGCTACCACCATCTTCCAGCTGGAATTCAGCAACTACTGTCCAACTGGCCATACTGGTTCCACTATCTATTCCTTGCATATTAATCAGAGTGAACTTAAAACATGCAAATGTGGTTATGCCACTCTTTGGTTTAAACCCCTCCAACAGCTTCCTCTTCTTATAGGAAAAGCCAAAATCTGTCTCCTGGCCTGTGATTCTTTTCAGTACAGGATCTCTACCCATCTCTCTAGCCTATTCTTAAGCTCATCTCCCTACCGCCTCGCTCCTGCCTTGTGGCCGCCTTTCACTTCCTCTTACACTTTCCCTTCTTACACAGGGACTTTCAATATGTTATCCTGTACCTGGAATACTCTGACTCTTCCTACCTTCCTTTACCTAGTTAATTATTCCCCTTCTTTAAATCTCAACTCAAAAATGACTTCTTCAGAGAGGCCTTTGCTGACTCTTCCAGATAGATCAGACCTCTTGTCATACAATTATATAATTGTATATAATTATATATAATTCACACCTGGCTCCCCTTTAACCTCTAAGATGTAAAAGGGCAGGAACTGTGTCCATCTCATTTACCAGGATATCCTTGGCACCTAGGATGGCAACCGGCACCTGGAGGTGCTCAATAAATATTGATTGAGATAATGAGTCAGTATAGTCCATTCAGCCTAGAATCCATTTTCTTAAATATGTTTCCATTTGGCTTCATCTTTATTCCACAACTTCTTTACCACATCCAGCAACCATGTCTCTTCTCTCACAGTTTTCTTGGCACTGAAGCCTTGGGCTCTTGCCTTTATTATGAACCTTTGACAGAATTTTTCTTTCCTTCCAGATAGACTTTCCAGTTCCCCTTCTTCACTCTGCCTAAGTAACATCTTACAGCCACTGTACACAGGCCAGACTTCCCTGACACCATTTTGGTAACTAGAATATAAGCTCATGCTGGTGATACCATATGTATAGCACAGATTTCAGCATAAATCCCCAGGAGGGAGACATGTTGTTTAGTGGTATATGAGGGTATAACAAGGAAGAAAGGCAGAAGCTCAGAATGAAAATGGAAGAATAATCGCTGAGAAGAAGATGCTAGAGTAAAGAAAAGTATTGAAAATTAGATTTAGTATGACCTCTTAAAACTCAATGTGATGGGGCCCTGGGAAACCTCCTTGGGAGAAGTTTACCAACCCAAACCATTTTTCCTTTAAAACTATAAATCCTAGGGCCAGAGAAGAATGGGGAACAGATTCTGACATGAAGGAGTTTTCAGTTCACAGCCTGCTGGTGTAGGGGTGTGTGTGTGTGTGTGTGTGTGTGTGTGTGTGTGTGTGTGTGTGTAGGGGGAGCAGGAGACTGGCTAAAATACAATGTGGTAATAATCATTCATTCATTCATTCATTCATTCATTCACCAAGCATTCATTGAGAACCTACTATGTTCAGGACACTGTTCTAGGCACTTGGGACACATCAGTAAACAAACAACTCCTCCTGCTCTTCAGGAGCTTACATTCTTAGGTGGGAGTTAGGGCGACAGGGACAGGCTAAAGAATGAACATAATTAAAATCTATGGTATGTCAGAAGGTGGTAAGTGCCATGAGCATAAGAAACTGGTGATCTTGAGTAGGGTAGGGGGATTCTGAGTGCCTGGGGATGGAGTGTGTGTATGTGAATTAAAGTGGTCAGGGATCCATAGTTTGGGTAGCAGATCTGAAAGACTACTCCATGCAGACACCACAACTCTTTGTCTCCCTTAACAGGGCAGCTACTCAGTTTTATCATCTTTAATTCTTTAAGCAGTTCTAAAAGCTAAATATTATTGCTCTCACTTTACAGAGAAGAATAGGAACCTCAGAGAGGCTAGTTATGTTTCCTAAGGTCACACAGCTTCCAGTGTTAGAACAAAGACTCAAGACAAGGTCCAACTGCTGCCAAAGCACATCACTTTCCTGTTTCAATGTGTTCCTATATTATTAGTGAAAACAAATTCCAAAACATATGAAATAGGGAAGAGTTAACTCTAATTATTGTGTTAGAGACTGTATCTCAGAGGAGCTGATATATGGGTTTAGCTGTGACAAATCCGTGGATGGATGTTTCTAGCACAGTTGGTCATTCTGGGTGCCAGAAATGGCTCTAGGCACACCCCAGGCAAGATCCTTTCTATACGCAGTTGTGGCTCAGACATTTACTTTTGTGCAAAGAACATTCACAGGCACTAATTGAGCATCAGTATGGCATGTAGTAGAGTGAACAGGATAAATGAACAGGATAGAGCAAATCTCTTTCTTATAAAAAAGGGAGTCATCCTCACACAGTTGTGATGTGGTTAGAGTGGATTTTACCCCTTCCTCTAAAATCCATCTCCTAAGAAAACCCACTGTGTTGTAAACCCATACTATTTGGGATGCAGTCCTTTGGATTCAGACATTGCTACTACCAAACCTTTTTGGTTTTGGTAAAAAAAATACCCTGCTGTCTACATGGATTCCATTCTGTGAGAGTACTGAGGGCATAGAGCTTGTCATGAGAGGGTTGGCCAGCTGCACCGGGTTTGGGGGAATCACCTTAGCAATCAAGAAGGAATGAGGCACTTGGCAGAAAGTGTATAGGAAGTATACATGTGTGTGTGTTGGGGGGGAACATTCAGTCATGGCTACAAGGATGGAAGGAGAATAGTTATAGCTCTTCACTTTGTCATTCTTGGGACAATCAAAAGCTTTGGAGTGAGACATTCTTGCTTCCAAATTCTATCTTCAGTGCTTACCAACTGTGTGACCTTGGACAAGTTAAAGGTACTCTCTGAGTTCAGTTTTACTACCCGTAAAATGAGATAATGGGACCTTCCACCTAGGATCGTGAGCCAGAGGACTAAATCTGAAGTGGAAACTAATTAAACACATTCAGGAATCTGCTTCGGAGTTTTGCCTACATCTAGTGTGATCCAAAAATATCATTTTGCTATGCCTTAATGATTGATTTGGAAGCTACATATCCCAAGCTCTACAAACCTAGCTTAGTCATTCACCAACTGTGAACTTTGGGCAAGTTACTAAGCTTCTCTGAGCTCAATTTTGTGTCTGTAAAGGGAGGACAATGAAGCCCACCCCATACCATGTTTTAGGATTATTGGAGATGATGCAGCAGTGCCCAGCACATGGTGAGTTCTCAACACACTGTAGCCATTATTACTGTTATTATTAACTATCACAGCTACATCAAGAGAGACATCCCCCCTTCATTCCCTTTGTGTTAGGTTTTCCCTTTTCTCTTCTGTCATCTCTATCTCTATGTATCTATGTATCTATCTATGTATCTATCTATGTATCTATTTAGGTATCTATGTATCTATCCATCCATCCATCCATCCATCCATCTATCTATATTTCTTCCTTTTTCCTACCAGCTGAGCTGTGAGAAAGAGTTAAATGAAGTCTAAAGCACAGAGGCTGTTCATTAGGGCTTGATTTATAAATGTTTTACAAGACCATCCAGGCATGTTGGCACCACATGACTACAAATTATACTTTGTTACCTGGTCCTCAGCAGGGGTTGCTGTTCAACAACCAAGTCCAAAAACCTTGCGTTTTAGTGGTGTCTCCCATCACTGATCTCCCTTTTCTTCTCTCTTTCTGTGTGTGTGTGTGTGTGTTTCTGTGCATATTCAGACACACATGTGTCTGGATGAGCATACTCTTCAATGTTTTTGAAAATGTTAACAGGCTTACCACTTATCACAGGAAGATCTATGCTAGGCTGTGTCTCTTGTGGGCAGGAAGCAATAACGAGGTGGAAGAGGTTGACTAAGAGGCTTCTTGTTTACCTACTCCTTGGCTTCTGGCTGCTCCTGCCCCTCCAGCCAGCCCATGCAGTGGACAGTAGGGAGGTGAGAAGCTGTGTTAATCTTGCTCCTGCTGTTAGGGAAGGCAATGGAATTCCAAGAGTTGGGACTTCTTAAGAATGGAGGTTGTGGGGGCTCATTGATTTTATTGGATGAATGGAAGGGCACTTATGAAGTAATCCCACCTATCCCCAAGCCCCTAGGCACTTCTGAATGCCGCTGCTCATAAATTCCTTGTAAGGGGTTCTGATATCCATTGAAAGTATATATTCTCTCATCTGTTTCATTAAAAGGCATCTGTTACACACCAACCATAGGCAACAATGTACTGTTTGAGGGCTGTGGGGAAAACAAAAGTGAACTAACTAGATTCCTGTTCTTGGAGAGCTTGAAATCTAGCACTGTTTTGAGTTCATCCATCTATGTGCCAAAGACTATCTCAAGAAAAGTTTATCACTTAGTTCTCGAAATGCTTTGAGTTAGGTAATATTATTATTCCCATTATACTCATACTTTAAATGAAGCCTAAAGAGGTTCCCAATTATAGGGAGGTTTTGGAGATAGAATATCAAGATTCAAACCCTGAATTTAACAGTTCCTATCAATGTGACTTTGGGCAAGTTACTTAAAGCTCTCTGTTACTCAGTTTCTGCACTTGTACAAATGGGTAACAATGTTATCTACTTCATCGGGTTGTTTTAAGGATCAAACAAGATAATATATATTAAGTATTTAATATGGTTTGCTGAACATGTAGTGAGCACACCAAAAATTTCAGCTATTTTTATTGTAGTTTCATCATTACCTTCAATATGCCATTTTTATATCTGAGAAGAGACTGATGTGTTTGAAATGGCCAACTCTAAAGCATTTATTTGTATTCACGAGTTAATTGTCAGGTTTATCCATAAGGTCAAACCAAGTATACGGTCATTATATATCACACACAAAAAATACATACCTGCACTCCCATGTTTATCACAGGTCTATTCATAATAACCAAGAAATGGAACCAACCTAAATGTCCATCGATGGACAAATGCATAAGGAAAATGTGGTATATATACACAGTGGAATACTACACAGCCATAAAAAAGAATGAAACTCCACTATTCACAGCAGCATGGATGAGCTTGGAGAAAATTATGGCAAGTGAAATAAAATAGGCACAGAAAGAGAAATACTGCATATTCTCACTCACAGGCAGGAACTAAAAGCAAACAAAAATAATAAACAAACAAACAAACAAACAAATAAATAAATGCGACTCAATAGATAGCAGTAGCTTATAGAGTGAAGTCGAATCTACAGAGCTGGGCACTTTCCTGCGTGCTGAGGATATAACAGTTAAGAATCTGTATGGCACTTTGAATTCAGAAAAACGAGGGTTAAACTCTTGCTTCTTGCCCCTCCTAGTTCTGTGTTCTTGTCTAAACTACCTATCTCTATAGCATTCAGTTTTCTTATTTTATGAAATTGGAAAGACAGCAATTGTTAGAATTATGTGGAAGTCAAGTGAGGTAGAAAAGACAAACCATGGTTTCTGCACGCAGTAAGTGCTTAAGAAATGGTACTTACATAAATACACCCTTGCAAAAAGGTATTGCATAGAGAACTACCATTTATAGGCAGAACATGTACATTATAACCTAACCTAAAAACAAAGTCTACAAAATTAGTATCATTATTCAGGTCCTACAGAGAAGGAGGCTCATAGTTTATGACATTAGCCCAAAGTGGCATATCCATAAAATTGGGCACTTGATCTAAACTTGGATCTCTCTCCTTAATCTAATGTTCTTTTCACCATTTTGCCCACGAGCTTTTGATAACAGGTGTCAGTTGTTCTGAGGACATACACACATGAGGACATTTATGGAATGGTCAGAAGACAAAGAAGGTGAAAAGGCAGATGTGGAAAATGCACTAGAAAAAGAGCCCCACATTGACTGGGCCAGATATTGCAGATGGAAACAAATGTAGTTGCTGACTGATGTGGGAAAAAAACTATATCTGGGCAGACAAATGATTTGCCAATAGGTTTACCGTGAGTAGAATTAGCAGTCAAAGAGAAACACATGCCATCATCCAGCAGGAGGTGAATTACTTTACACTAGTTAGAGATTTGAAAACAATTAGAGAGCTAGATCCCAAGCATGTAAATAGGAGGATGTGGATATATGGGTGCTGTGTGGTGATAGATAATGCCACAGATAAATAATGGAGCTGTGAAGGCATATAGAGACTCCAGATAAGTGATTCCTATAAATAAGTATTGCTCATAGATATTTCAGATGCTTTTCTATTTATGAACATTTGACATTTATCCCTGAGGAATTGCATATTTTCTCATCAAAAAGAAAAGCAACTGTGTGACTAGAGCTTTAAACATTCACACCGTGTTAGAAGCCACAACCATTATTCAAGCTCTAGTCCTGAACTCTTGGGGCCTAATGGATGTCTTACTTGTGGCCTGGCCAAGAAACCCCAGTAATAGCTCCCTGGGAAAGCTCACCACCAATGCCTGTTACTCAGCTCAGTTTTCTTCAAAAAGAAAAGCCCCCGTGTTTCCTTGTTGTCACGAGTAATGGAAGTTACCATCCCCTACTTGAGGCAAAGGGCTTGATTTGTGTATGTTTTGGAAGTGTTCATGTTGTTTATTAGACAGGAGTCCACCTATGAATGGCAAGCATTTCATATTTTAAAGTTTGGAAAGCTCTATATAGATCATGAGCACGACGTAATAATAATAGTAGGAACACGATTGTATCTATGCAATGCTTTCTAAAGGAAAGCACAGATTTTTAAAGTCAGATGGAGCTGAAACTAAGTGATACTAAACAAGTTATATAACTGATTTTCCAAAGCCTTAAAACTGGGATAAAAATAACTATTTCATAGGTTTGTTATGAGAATTAAATGCTATAATATACACAAACTACTTAGCCTAGCATCTGGCATATGGTAGGATTGCAACAAAGCGTCATTGTTGTGATTATTTATAACGACCTGCTGGATTGTCCCCAATTCAGGCATCTTTGTGTGCACAGCACTTATTACTCAGGTGACACAGCTTTGTTTGAAGACAGAAGCCAAAGTACCCATTAAATAGACAGCTGCCACAGGCTCTTTCATCTTGAGTCATTTATAGGAAGGAAGGTCTACTGGCTCCCTAGGTCAGCCTGATCCACTTGCAAAAACAACCCAAGCCCAGAGGGACATCTGAGCCTGTGGCTGAGAGTTGTAGTAAAAAAGAGTACTGTTTAGCACTCTGATTTCTAGGTATTTTTTCACTAACTTGCTTTGATTTATGGGAAATACCTTGAGATCTCTTGTTTCCCCAACTACTAAAGAAAAAAAAGTGTTACAAGTTGACTATACTCAAGTGCCGTTCTAAGTACATTTTGCTTTAGTTCATTTCATATCACACTATCAACAATCTTACGGGTTAAGGAACTTTTAATACCCCCATTTTATAGAAGAGACAATGGATATGCAGAGTTTAAGCAGCATGGCCATGGTAATTGGTATTAGGACTGAAAGTAAATCCTGGGCCATCTGACCCCAGAACTTGCCCTCTTATTTCTACACTAAGTCGCCTCTGCCGAAATCAAGATGTTGAACTAATTTTGGCCTTAAGTTCCATTTTAACTCTGAATGCTGTTACTCTTTTATGAATATTTTGTGACAAAGGGACATCAGAAAATTATCAATCATTGACATCACTTAGTGGAGTATTCGACAAACGTGTGCAAAGTGACTACTGAGTGCCAGAAATCAGGAGTTACAACGGGCACTCACCAGTGCAGCAGGTCACCCTGGATTTCACACCACTGTGCCTTGGATGTCTATGAAAGCAAAGTTTATCAGGCCACCTATTCTGCAATTAGTCAGTGCTAGTAGTTGGAATATGTTGTAGCAAAAACAACCACAGTATCTCTCTATATTTCGATTTTTCACAGCACTTATCAGAATCTGAAATTATTACATTTGCTGACTTGCTCATTGCCTTCTTCCCCTTTACCATGCTGGTGGGAGTATGTCTTCTTTCTGGAGCAGGGGTCTTGTTTACTAGTTCACTGGGGCATCCCCAACACCCTAACAGTGCTGGAGCATTGCGAGAATCACATAAATAGCTGTCAAATGAACAGTGAATGAATACAACAACAGTGAACCCTAGGATGACACTTTACATCATCTCCCTGAAGTTTAGGAAATGTGTGCAGATGTAATATTCCATTTGATATTCATCAACAGACCCATGAGAGAGCTAAATTGCACTCCTTATTTTATAGAAGAGGAATCAGGAAATCAAAGAGGTTATTTAAATTGTACAAAGTCATACATGTAAGACTCCAGCCCTTTTGACTCAGAGCCTCACACTTTATATTATGCCAGATTGCAAATGAAGTTATGATAGCATTTTGGACGTACCCCTTAACTAAACTGAGCATTTCAGAAGCACAGGCCCTTGACATAATTGGGCCAGAAAAGTGAATACAGGCAGAAAAATTAACTTCTATCTTTTCGGGTTTATGAGGGTCCTAAAGAAAATGTAGAGTGTGAAGGGTTTGGTTCTATTACAAGTTTAGATAAACTGTATTTATTTATTTACTTACTAATCTATTTATTTATTTATTTTTATGTAATATAGATAAGAGAACAATCCCAAGTACCCTGAAGCTAATAATTTCATTTTCTTCCCAAAGCACTGAAACCTCATGTCACAGCATGTCACAACTAACAGAACAGAGTTCTGTACTGTTTCATTCTGCATCTCCCTTTCCCCTAGTCTTCCATCTGAAGCACATGGAGTCTGCTTTTTTCCTGCCTGGGTTCAAACCCGAGCTCTGCCTCTTTCTTTCTGTGCAGCTTTGGGGTGAGTTGCTTAAACTCCCTGTGCTTCAACCCTTGTCAGGGTTGAGAAGATTACAATAGTTGATATATACAAAGTGTTTAGTTACAGAAGTGGCACCGAACCAAGTGTTTGGTAACTCCTAGCTGTTATAATTATCATTTTCAATGTTGTTATTATTCTAATGACCTTGCCTCAGCCATCTTTCCCTCCCCAGGGTTGCACTGTAAGAAACACCTTCACATACTCTGTCATTGACCTTTTGACCTTCTTTCTAAGTTCTCAAACCACAATTTCCTTTCACTATAACTCTACATATAAAAACAAGACTGTTTTTCTTCAGTAACTGGAAAATGACTCAAAATGAACATTCTCCTGAAAGAATTAGAAGAATCATCTTGGCAAATGAAGGATGACATATTTTTTTTATAGTGATCATTGTTATTGCCTATATATACACATGCATACATATGTATGTGTATATATATATATATCACTTCCTCATGTACCATTCCTGAATTGTTGGTTGGACCTCAGTCCCAAGTGTCATCCACTGATGGCCTCATCAATATTTACTTCATGTCAATATGATGATGATCACACACTCAAAGGAGGTATTCAAGCCGTGATCTTGATCAGGCACAACCATGGGGGAGGGGGCAGGGGAGGGGGGTTAATTACAATAGTTATCCATTTCTTGCATGAGCCTTTCAGAAAACAATTACTGAGCACTTATTATTCGCTAAAGAAGGCATTCTGCTAGACACTGGCAAATCCACAATGAATAGGATTATATCTCTGATCACAATGAATACACTGGAGGAAAAGTTTTATTGTAGAGAAAAGACACACAGACTGTTATACAAGGAAGCGAATTCTGTAGTAGAACTGAGCTTGGTCTACTGTGTGCCCATCCAACATAGACTGCAGAAGTGAGGAAATCTTCCCAGAGAAAGGGATATCAAAAGAGCGTTTGGGAGGATGGATAAAGCTTAGACAAGGTGGAGAAAAGGGCTCTCATTTGGTGAAATAATGTCTATAAAGCATGAGGTAAGATGGCAAGGCACCCTTGGGAGAGATCTACCATAGCAGGGTGGCTATGGAGTTTGGGACTGAAGCAATTGATGAGAGGAAGAGAGGTCATTCCATCTCATGCTGTAAGGATTAAGGCTTTATCCTTTTCTTAGGGGTGTGAAAACTCTGTTTCGTAATCGTAATTGGTGGTTACAATTATAGGACTCACTGGAGTTTTGCTCTGCCCTCATTTTCCTTTGCTTATGTTGGTCACAGCATAACATTTCCTTCAAAGCCCTGCTCAAAGTGCTGGCACTTCAATGTCCCTCTCGCCAAGGGTTGGCATTATGCTAATTCTACATTTTGCAAATCAACTTGCCGACTAGGTAGGTGAGAATAACTCTAAATTTTGTGGTTTGTATTTTAACTTACTGGCTACTCCCAAGAATAAAGGGTTTTATATGTGGCAGGAGTGAAAATAATACTTAAAAAATGAATTCAAGTGCCAAATTACATTGGAACCTTTTAATTTTATTTTCAGTAATGGAGTTTGATATTCTGGGGAAGAGTTATTGTGTTTTAATTGAAGTGGGACCACCTCATGTAAGGGAACCTCTGAGGGGGGCTAGACTTTGCAAACTAGAATAATAATAAGACAGTAAAATGCAGGTGGACTAGGAGGAGCTTTGGGTGCTAGGTATTTAAGGCTTAATTTTATTCTTGGTGGTATCATACAAAAATAAACAGGTGTTTAAAAGAATTCGTACACATTGGTATAAAAGTAGAAGAAAATAAATTAGCAGAAGTAATGTAAAGCAGAGGAAATAGATAGGATTGAGTTTAAAAATTTGAGGTACTCATCTATGTCCTTAGATGCAAATTTTTAAGTTTTGCCATGAATGCCAAACATACAGATTTCAATAAATATAGATTCTTTTACAATAGGAAAGAAAGGAAATGACACCCATCACAGGAAGGTGAACACTTTTCTTGGTGTTTTATAAATGTCTGAATCCAGGTAGTACTATTGGGTGCATCATGTAACAGATATAAGATGGTGTATGTTTTACAATTTGTCAAAATAAAGAATTATCAATGTGGCTAATCTGGTATATGGTCAAACAGAGAAGTCAGGATGTAATGTCAGGTGAAGTTAAAGAACATTAGGCATTTAGGTAACGTTGAAAACATAAGCAAACACACACACAGGCAAGAAGCAAAGGAACAGGCAAGGACATGGAACACAGATGGCTTTGTTTAATGGGTCAGAAGAAAAGCTTCAAACACTGTGAGGTCACCATAGGGTTATTTATGTGTGGTACCAACTACATGACACAAAACTCACATACAACCAACCAAGCCACACAAGACTGCAACCTCTTGGGTCTTTCTAGACGAGAAGTCTTGTTTGTAAAGCAATTAGCAAAACTTTAATGACTCTTCTTCACAGCTCTGAGCCAAGGGAATTCTTTCAGGTTTAGTGGCTAGAAACTGTGAAAAAAGAGTCCATTTCACCAAGAGGATATTACACATGGTACATGTTCAACTGTATTAAGTACTTTAAAAATCAAGCGGGCATTAATGCTTAAAAAAATAATGTAGGTGTATAAAGAAATCACGAAGAGGATGTTGTTAGAAAATATGACTATTTAGAACCATATTAAATTGATTTCCAGTCACCCTGGGAGTTCATTAAAGAGAGAAAAACTTCATTCTGTGACTTCACACTGCCTGGTTTATATCTGGGCTTATATCCAACAAAACTGCTAAAAAATGTAGGGCCTGTGAACCATTAGTAGATATGGGTGGGGTGACACAAATTAATGGAATGGTGACAGTAAGCAGATGTTGAGAAAATAAAAAGCAATTTCAAAACAGGAGGAAAAAGAATAGAAACAAAACCACATATTAATTAAACTTCTTATGGTTTTAGTAGAAGACAATTAAAAAAATGTGGCATGCCCACCTTGGCTCACAGTTAAGGACGTTCCAAATGCAAGGCCTCTAAATCACACACCTACAAGGGCCAAGAAAAGGCAACAGTGTGAAAGAATTTTTAGAGCATTTGTATCCTAGCTTTCAACTACCTTGGTGGTAGAGTGATAAATATATCTGGCTTTGAATTAAGCAGACTAAACTTTATGAAATTTTACATGAACAAGTGCTGAACTCCCCGACGGTCAATGCTCTAAAATCCCCACTGGAGAAGTCTTAGAGATGTGTCAGTGGAAAAACTGGTGTGGGGCTGGGAGACTGGGATTCAACCATCTAAAAGCCACCCACCATGTCTTCCCGGTGGTCTGTGTGATGACCACCGCTGGACATAGTGGTGCAGCTACACCTGCCCATCAAGACTCCAGCCTCAAGTGTCTCTGCCTTTCTGCCCCAGAGTCCCTGAACATACTTGGATTAGTAATCATGGCTATTTCCAAGCCTTTGATTTGCTTCTTTAGAAATAAATTTGTAGACATTCTCATCTGCATGAGAATCTAGTGTTCAACTTTCTTGGAAAAGAATTTAGGGTGTAGTCTGAAGGTCACGAGAGGCACACTTGATAGGATGTCTGTTTAGATCCCATAGAGCTGATATTTGAGTATAGGCTGAAGACAGAGGAACCTGCTACCAAACCAAGACCTGACTTAATTCCGGACAAATGCTTCGTAATAATAGTAATAGTACTAAAAATAATAACAATAACAACCACTTCTACTACCCTAATTATTACAAATGCTGACAAGGATGGATGTGTACCATGCCCCATGCTGACACTTTGCATATCTTATCTCAGTTGATCAAAGTCTAAGCTTGATCATCTTTTGAGATCCTTCCTAGCTCTACAGCCATATTAAATTGATTTCCTACTTTCCTAGGGAGTTCTTGAAGTGATAAGCATCATTTTGATACTTGACAGTACCTGCCTGCTTGTCTGTGCTCATATCCAACAGAGCTGGAGAACAGACTATCCCAGTGCCCATAGGTTCCAGCTTTGAAACAACTGCAGTAAAGTATCACCTCTCTCCTTCCGTCTGCTGCATTCTCTGCCTTCTATTCACACCGAATGCTTTTGAGACCCTTATTCTAACACACATATAGCCTTGGTTAGCAAGGGAGTCATGTTTATAATTGAACAACATGACCTTTCTGGTTAAATTGTCTTAAGATAGTCTAATTGGAAAAGGAGGGGAAAGAAAACCAATTTATAACCACTGATACCCAGTGCTTTCTATGGACTAAATGCAATACTCTCGCTGTCTTATTTGTCATCCTCAGTTTACAAAGGGAGAAATCTGAGACTTATAGAATTTCAGTCACATGTTGAAGGTCAAATAGCAAGTGAGCAGTAGAATCAGGATTTAAGCTTTTCCATTGCCTCTTTCTACCTCAGAAAGAATGTTTAAAAGAGAATCCATAGCCTGCATCTAACTGTGGTAAGAAAAAAGGAAAGCAGATCTG
The DNA here is from genome assembly GCF_027409185.1 of Cynocephalus volans. NCBI lineage: Eukaryota > Metazoa > Chordata > Mammalia > Dermoptera > Cynocephalidae > Cynocephalus > Cynocephalus volans. Next base: position 53,638,898 of record NC_084462.1, read on the forward strand.
CCAACAAAAGAAGGAAAAAAAAGGGAAGAAAACACAACAAAAGCCCTTTCCCTTTGGCATTTAAACATTGCTTGTGTGAAAACATGAGGATGGAAACTGTACACATGCTTACATGAGCAGAAATATTCCTGGGAGCCTTGGGATTTATTTCAGACATATTTCAAATAGATATATGGAAAGCAAGAAAAGAGAGGAGAAAAAAAAAAAAAAGCATCTGATGAATAAGTGAGTGGGAGAAAGCACAAGGAAAAAAGATGCAGTGTAATCGTAGCCCTGATCCCCTCTGGGGAACTAGCATGCTGGTGCCGTTGGTACTGCAGGGAATATATCAGATGTACTAAGATTACTATTTCATCAAAGATGATACTGGATATGATCTTTCAATCTGGCCAATTGGCTGCAGAAACAACACTGGAAGTTTCCAAACAAAGTTTGTAGCTCAAGTGAATATCTAAAATATCGATTCCCTTAGTTGCCTTGACAGAGAGACTGGATAGGTTGCCTTTGGAACTCAGCAGCTAATTGGCAAGGGATAGTGATTTCTATCTGACTCCCACCTCCTCTCTCAACCTATGTGATTCCTTGCTGTTGCAAATATCCCAGTAAATTAGACAAACTTACTTGAGTGACATCACAGAAGACCCACTCAAGAATCACAGCCACTGTCATTTTGCATTTTTTTTTTTTCCCCATGATCTGTGGTTAGGGAACAGGGACATAAAAGAAAGTGTCTCCAGTGCCCGTGGTCCCTAGGGACATCTGTCTCTCAGATACGGTGCCCTGTATGTCAAGAGGAACATCCATCTGCTGAGACATTCGAGACAATTCTCAACCTGTCACTGACAACTGCTCTGATAGGAAGCCCAGACATATTCATAAAATAAGCTTAAATGAACTCCTTGGCTTGCCATAAGTAGTGGTATTATTAGACCTCTGGAGACCAAACAAACTGGCCCCCTTCCCTTCTTCCTTCCTTCCCTCAGGTTCTTTGGAAAGAGGCTGCTGTCCTTGTGGTCCTGTCCTCAGGGACTCCCACAGTTCTAGCTACTCTTCTTCCCCATCCTCTTTAATGAGTGTTGAGGTCTCTGCCTGCCTCCTTGCCTCAGACTTACTGCTTGGCCTCTCCCAATGGCTGGATCCTTTGGTCCATCTTCAGGTTTGTACTCTCATATTACACCTGGACCACTGCATAAACTCTGCCTTTATGCTCTTCGAAAATAACAACCAACTATGACCTCCTTCCATGCCTGAGACCCTGGCTCCCAGGACTCTATCCTCAGTGAACTCCAGACTCCCACTTGTGCCAAAAGAGTGCTTGGATACCTCTATTTTGATTTCCTAAATCATTCCTCAAATGAAAAAAATGACTGGTTGGATTATTTATTTTATGATGGCCATGTGATACACTTAGCTTTAATATACAGCTACATTTAGAGAAATACTTTGGTACATATTTTCACATGTGATACTAACAACATTGCAATATTCCTAGCCCCATTTCCTCATTCAGATGAGAAAATAGTTTAAGTGATGCTGAAATAAATTTTTGAAATTCATATTGATCAACAGAGACATATCTAGATTTCAAAGAACAGATTCCAAAGCTGTTGTGCGGTCGAGTGCACACGCGGGCATTCTACTAAGACAGCTGCAATAATTATATTGCTGGGAGTTGTTTGCTTGAATCACAAACAGTGCCTATGAATCCCACAAAGTCCCCTTGCATTTTCCTCCTTAATAGATTTTGTGAAGTCACATATGGTAGGATTCTCACTATTTCAGATGGAGAAAACTGAGACACAAACCGATGGATCGATTTGACTAAAACCATTCCATTACAGAACTGAAAATAGAAACTAAAGTCTTGAATCCGAAATTAAGTTTTCCTCATTTATGAATTAATGTATTGGATTCTGCTGCTAATGGTATTGTAAGCCCGCTTACTATTATGGCAGACAAAATGGAAAAACACATAGAAGTACTTTCTATGTCAGTTACAAATCCACAACCACATTATCAGCAAGCCTTGTTTATTTAATTTTCACTACTGAGTAGTTCAATAGGCAGACCTAGTTATGTACACACAGCCGATGTGAAGACAGCCATTCTTAAACATGCAAATATTATACACTTCGTCTCACTTCCCTGCTACCTATCACCAGCCTTCAGCCGCAATGTCTACCAGACAGGCCATTTCTAATTAGAGAGGGATCTGGCACTTGTCTTTGTGAATTCACTCTTTAAGCTCCTATTTGCTGCCAACCCCTAGGTCTCCACAGGTGGGAACTGAAGAAAAAAGTATTTTGCACAGGTTTCTTTTAAAAGGGAAAGTTCTAATCTCTGCAGGAGCAATTAATTTTCCATGTTTAAAATGACAGAGAAAACCCTTATCTTTTGCTTTTCATTCTAAGAGCTTGGGCAATGTAGTGTGGTAGCAAAGGTGTCTTGGTCTTTCCTGTTTCCCTGCTGAGCCGGATGAGTTGATGTCTGAATAAAAGTCTCAGTGTTATATAAAACAGTAATCTGGTTAGTTACCATTGACTGTCATGAGATATTAATAATGAGAATAAAAATTTTAAGAATCTATTTTTGGTCAGTGCTTTTAAAGGGGTTTGAAAAATCTTTACCCCATAGTGATAATGATGTCCAGTTTTTCTCCCTGCTATGGTCTGAATGTTTGTGTACTTCCACAATTCCATATGTCGAAATCCTAACCCCAAATGTAGTGGTATTAGGAGGTGGAGCCTTAGGGGGGTGATTTTCATAAGGATGGAGCTTCATGCATGGAATTAGTGTCCTTATAAAAGAGGCCCTGAAGAGACCCTTTGCCCCTTTCACTATGTGAGGACACAGCTAGAAGCTTCCATCTGTAAGTCAGGAAACAGGTCCTCACCAGACACCAAATCTGCTGGTACTATGATCTTGGATTTCCCAGCCTTCAGACTGTGAGAAATATCTGTTGCTTGTAAGCCACCTGGTTTATGGTTTTTGATATAGCAGCCTGAACAGACTAAAACACTCCCTCTTTTTGTAGTGGTATTTTATTTTCCATCCAGTAAAACAAAAACTCAGTTTGCTAATCACTACAATGGGGACAGTACTTACCGCAACCACCTGTCAGATAGAAACATGGTGAGGGTCAAGTCAGACAAAACTATGGAAGTGCTTTGTTAATCATGAAACCCAATATAACTGCATGCATTATTTCCTGTAAAATAATTTAAAGTGCCTTTATGGAGAGCCACAATTTTGCCAGTATTTCCCAATCCATTCCACAGGGCATGGTAACTGTCTCAGGAATTATTTAAATAAAAGAAAAACATTTTTAAAAATTAAAAAATATAAAAAATACTTAGTAAGCTTTTTAGAAAAATCATGGTGCTTTGTGTCTCAACTTCCATTTCCTTACATGCAAAATGTAATAAAAATATCTATCTGCCCTAGGATTGTTGTGATACACACACACACACACACACACACATATGCATACCCTGCAAATGGTAACCAACACATACTCAGTACTAGATTAATGTTAGTTCCTTCTTTTTACACTTTTCAGAGCCTCCCTCAGTCTGAATTGCTCCTGGTTTGAGAAAAGTCCCTCGTCCTTATTGAGGGAGTATCAGAATGGGGGCATGGGCTCCTGGCACAGGACCCTGGAAACATCAGCTGCCAGTCAGTGCCAGATGACCCAGGGTTAGGAAAGTCCCTCTATGTGGGATGAACCACAGGGAGGAGAAGAAATGGGGGCACTTTTTGTCCACCTCACTGACCAAGGTTAACTTTTAGAACAGAACTTTTCAAATGTTTTTTAATGCAAGCCACATTATGAAGTACATTTTATGCAGTGAGCTGGTATATGTAAACATGCACACGTATGATCAAAGGCACAATTTGATGAAATAATCCCTACTTTTACTATTGGGAATATATGCTACTTGCTAATCTATTCATCCTATTAGCTGTAAAAATAAGATTTTATAAAACACTAATTGGTAGCAATCCAACAGTTTGAAAATTCCTCTGTAGAGGGTCTCTAAGCAGGACCTTCAACCCCATAACTTCTTTAGCCACTCCCTAAGACATCTCTATCTGGCAAGTGACAAAGACAACTGTCATCGTTTTGCAGTTCAGAAAAAAAAGAGATCACAACCAGGACTACAGGTTTAGAAGAGATAAAAATTACAGAATGGAAAAAAATACGCCTTGTTCTTTCTCAGATGTTTTGCTCATAACCCTCAGAGAAAAAGTCACACAATTTCTTTCACACCAAATGCTAAGAATCTTTTAATAGCAATAAAAGGATAAAATCCATCTTAAGCCCTCCACGCCCCGCCCAGGGCAACCACTTCATCAGGCTCTGCCACTGTCACCATAAATAAGATCTAGGTTTTACAAACGTGCCTGCTACCTGGGACAAGCCCAGAGCCAAATCACATCTCAGTATCCAGAATGTGGTTGACAAATGTGCTGGTTTTCCTTAGACACACAGCATGTTCTTTGCCACCGTGTAATTGAAGTTTTTTTATTTTTATTTTTTAATAGAAGCTTTCACAGAAGAGAAGCAGATAGCTTTCTCTTTAGTGTCTGACTTGCATCTGTTCAAGTAGGTTTGTTTTATTAATGCTTACTTGCCTCAAGCTGTGGCCATGATGTTAAAGATGTAATGTTAGTACAGCACTGACATGTAGATTTGTTTTCAAAGAAAAAGAAATTAACGATGGCCATAGGATATTAAATCCCTGGCTTGCTTTCAACTTTCTGGCCTCCATGTTCAAAGACTGCATTAAAGGTAAAGATTAGGAAAAGGCTGCCAAGGGGGTTACCCTTAAGAATGGGGTAGAAATCATAGAAGTCTAGACTGAGGACCAAGCCTGATATATCATCTTGCCCCAACATGACACCTGACTTCCTCCTCATTCCTCAATCCTTGACTATCAGGCAATACATGTGGACCATCAAATAACTGGTAAAGAAGAAAGTAAAGGGTCCCTTTACTCCTACAACATCATAGCGGCTTTGTGAGACAGAACAGAGGATTTTATTTGTCATAAATACTGGAGGTCCTATTGTCACTAAGGATAAGAGAGTATAGCCAACTCCAGTTTGATCCAGGTCCACATTTATACTCAAGACCTTGAAGGGTGGAGCATTTGGACTGAATTTCTAGGGAGCTGCCATCTTGGATTCCAGCAACTATCAAGTCACAACCCAGGAGGCCCATCCAAGCAGATGACAGCCATGAGTGAGGCAGGGCTGAACCATAAGGGAAGGCAAGGGTGGGTGGGAAGATCACATCGCAGTAACCTGGGCTATGATTCAGGGAAGGACTCCAGGCCTACCAAGGAACCCGAATGGGCCTTAGAAACTGGGAGCTGGGTGGAGGGAAAGCTGCACCAATGGACCACTCAGAATGGAGTAGCTGGGAGCCTGGAGTTGATGCTTCTGTGGACTCCTTGAGCTATGTGCAGGTCAGATGCTCCAGATATAACAAAACTGACTCCTCAGGAACCTCCTTTTCTGTTGGAGAGAGTTCCTTTTGGTAATGGTTGTCATTGATTCTGATCAGGGAGAGGTTGAGTCTGTGGCTGACAGCCTGCATCTCCTATGTATAAGCATGTGTGCTCTGGGCTCCCAGGGCCTCAGTTCCCTCATTTTTAACCTGAAATAATAACGCCTATGTCTAGGGTGGTTGAAAAGTTTGAATGAGTGGATGCATGCTAATCATGAGGTATCGTGCCTGGGAAAATAGCAACGATAACAACAGTAACACAGACTCATTTTCATTATTAATATTAATTTCTCATTCCTGGGCTAGGAAGGAGTGTTCAGGGAGTAGTTCTAATTACTCACTGGGCTTTAGGAACTCTTCACAGGCCCATATGAAGTAGGGTGCCTGGGCCAATTATCAAATCCCCAACTTTTTTCTGTTCTGATGTGTGAAAACCCCACAGCCATTCCCTGTCTGGGCTCACCGACAGCCCTTCTGCTCAGTCTTCTTCATGCATGCTGGCTACCACTCTTCGAACACCTGACTCATACCCCAGCCTCGATGGAAAGAGGTGACAGGTGCGCACCTCTTCCCCATTTTCTTAGTGGATAGCACAAAAAAGTGTACACTTAACTGAAGGGATTGCTAAAGGGTACGTCATCAGGCCTCCTGACATGCTCTTCCAGGAAGAGATTGAGCAGGAAACCATCCCTAGGAAATTAGGGAGTGATCTTGGAGACGGGAGGAGGAAATCAGTAACCTCTGAGGACAGATCTTCTTGTCAAAAGATACTTGGAAACTCTCCTTCCGCTTCCACCAGGGGAGGGACAGTTAGAAAGTGATGAAGCAGGAGCCTCACCCGTAGGAGGAATGCAATGTGGGCATCTCCAAAGCCGGTGAGACCTATGCTGTCCTCACTGCACAGCCTTCCATTTTGCACCTGGGAGACGGGGAGCACGTATCCACATTCTGTAACTGTCCGCTATTAGAAATGCACCCAGACACAAACCTGAGGGCCACTTAATGCTTCATATTTCAGCAACTTCTCTCTGGCCACTTCTTTGGATTACTTAAACAATATTGATTCCGGGATACCTCTCCCCATCCCCACCCCCAATCACCTTCAGTGTCTTTACCAACTGCTAACCTGCTTCGCTCTTCTTATATTCTTCTTTCTCCCCAAGGTCAAAGCAAAAAAACAGAAACAGTTCTGGTAACACATCTCTGTATTTTAAAATGTCATCATTCCCACCATGGCAAACCCTAATTTCACCCCCACCCCATGTTAATGTTGATGAAAAACAAAGAACACCAGAAAGTGTAAACTGTGTCTCTCCTAGAACAGACAACATCCCCCAGGAAGACTGATTTCTACACAGAGCTCAGTAGGTCTTTCACGCTGCCCGCAAAAGCAGATCCCCAGTCTGCTTTTGTGTCCCGAGACTTTGGAGAGAAAACACATGCATGCTCTTGTGCGTAGAGTATGATTCCGTGATTAGGGTTTTGTTCTAGAGCAGGGTTTGGCTAACTTCACTGTAAGAGTCAGTAAATATTTTTGGCTTTGCAGGCATACATTCTCTCTTGCAATCATTCAACTCTGCTGTTGTAACCAAAAGCTGCCACAGACAATCTCTGCACAAGTGGGCATGGCTGCGTTCCAAAAAAACTTTATTTACAAAAACAGGCAGTGGGCCAGATTTGTCCTGCAGACCGTAACTGGCTGACACGTGTTCTAGAGAAAAACACTCTTTCCTCCCCAAGGCCATCCCTCTTTTCCATTCAGCCTCTTGTTCATGGCCCCATGCTGGTGTCCTTCACCATTTCTCCTTTTTTCCTCTTTTCTCTTTCGATCTTCTTTATCTCCTCCTCTTTTTGTTTTCCTCTTTTACATCCTTAATCTCTTTATCTGCAGCTCTTATAGAGCACTTGCTGTCCGTATTGCAACATAATCATCAGCAGTGCCGATCTCCACTGCCGGACTTCCTTCAGGCTCTGTTTTTGAGTCTGTAAAAGTTTTTCTACTGTGGCTTGTACATAGCAGGTGCTCAGTAAATGTTAGCTAATAAACCCATTCGTTTGGGAGCTCTTACTTCTTTTCTTGAATCTCTATATCTGGTCTTCCACCCACAACCTCCACAGCAAGTGTTTGAGGAGCACTCATCACCTCTGTTCTTGGAGCTCTCAGTCTCAGGGAACAGCCACTGAGATGGGATGCCACGAGTCCAAGAACCTTCAGCAGCCAGTGCCTGCTGGGAGAGAGAGCGCTGTTGCAGCTCACAGCAGCACTACTGGTTGTGACAGGTGAATAAAGGAGCCCTGGCAGGGGCAGGGATAAGACACAGAGGGAGAAGAGCCTCTCAAAGAAAGTCCTTGGAGGACAGAAGTCCTTTCATGGGGCTTGGAACAGTGGTGCTCCCCCCGTGAGTACGTCTGGCGGGAAGCCACTTCCTTTCTACACTTTCACCCCATTCATCCTGCCTTTCTTTGCCCACAGAGGGTTTCTTATTCCTGGTCTGCAAATGATTGATTTTCAGTTTTGCTGATCTTCTTGCCGGCCCAGTGTCAACGCAGGGCTGAGGGAAGTGTCTGACTTCACAAGCCCCTGGGGCAGCAGCTCCTCTAATTGTTAAAGAGCCGCTCAGGAGACATTTGGCCACCCCATATGGTCCTTTTGAGGGAAAGAACTTACCTGCTGAGCATGCAGTTTTAGATACCTGCTGTAATTTTGGCTCCAGAGAGGGTGTCGTCTGGGGCTTGGCCTGAGTCCAGCGTGCTCCTTGTCTTCTTGGGTGAGACATTTCCTCCTCCCACTCCTCCATGGCCTCTTGTTAATTTCACTGATGCCCCAAAACATCCACTTTTAATCTGGCCAAATCTATTACAAATGGCACAGACTGTAATTATCCAAGGAACTCACAAAAATTAATTGTTGCACAGTCCTCACGATCAATTATACCTTTCCTTTGGCTTTGTGCTCCAGAAAACTGTTTTCTGAGGAGGCAGAGAATGTTGCTCAGCTCCTCCAGGAATGATCACGAAGCTGTTCTTTATTTGGCTGTGCTGCGTGTTTGTGGGTGTCTGTCAGAGGTGGCCACAGGTGCCATGCCAGGGCTCTGGGCGGCAACCAGATGGTCTTTTGCCATGGTAACGGAAGTAATCAGAACATCCATGGGGCCCTGTCCTGTTATTCTACTACAAAAAGAAACTCAGTTTACTTTGGAAAAATCTGGAGAAATGGGCAATGGAAAGCAAACAGCTGATAGAGGGGCTGTTTAGAAGGGAAAGAGAGGTAACGGGTTTCTCGAGGCCCTGAGACCAGTGAAGCTGTGTTCAGTGATGGAAATAGTGATGATGTCTGTCAGAGAAGAAACTCAAAAGCAGATTTCTAAATCTTTTTTCTTTTCTTTTCTTCTCACAAACAACAGACAATGGAATCCCAGAGCCTTCTGAATTTCAGCTTGAAGTACCAATAAAGGCCTTTCTTGACCTAAATGAATTTCAAAAGCAGACTCAAATTATATCAATAATAAAGTAGGAAGTTAGCTCATTTACAGAACTCATATCCTCATAGTTGAAGACCTTCACCTGGAACTGCCACCCACGTGAATGCTTATTTGAAACTGTTAATATAATTATCGAGGCAAAAGGAGAAACAGGGAAGCAAACTTGTAAATATTTCAAGCTTGGAGTGAGAGGATGAAGAAATTTAGGAACAATTTTTATGTGTGATGAAGGCCAAGAATGGCTGACAGAAGGAAAAAGTGCTTTGAGGCTCAAAAGTAGTGAGAAGGTTCTTACTGGGAGTGGTGGTACCCTGTGTGAATATGTGTGTGCAGATGTGGTATGTGAGTGGGGTGAGAATGTGTGCACATGCACATGTACACACGTTTATGGGTGTGGAGCGTATATATGAATTGTTTGCATGTGTGTATATTTCTGTATATGTGTGAGTGTGTGTGTATGTCTGCATCTGTATGTGTGTAGGTGGGCATTGATATGTCTGCATGCATGTGAGGATACACATGTATGTATGTGTGTGCATGTGTGTGTAGGTGTGTGTGTATGTGTGCATTAGTATGTCTGTAGGTTTATGGGTGTATGCATGTATATATGGGAATGTACATGTGCACATGTGCTTGTGTGTGTGTGCATATGTGTGCATGCATGTGTGCGTGTGTGTGTGTATGTGTGTAAGGGGGATTAATGTACACTAGATCAGATATGATCCCCTTACTTCTGTCCTCTGGCCTCCACCCCTACTTCCTGGTCTCTGCCCACATCCTCACATCGGTCTCACTATAACTGCCTATTGAGTTGACTGCCTCATCTACTGTGTGGACAGAGGAGGGGAGAGGAAGTGTGTTCTCCACCCACGTGCTGGCCCTGCCCTGGAAGGTGCTGATTGAACACTTGCCAGGTAGAGGACTGCACACTACACTGATGAGATGGGCATGGTTAGTGTGTGCGGCAGGCAGTTCTCATCTTACCTCCTTCCTCACCAGAAGTGCTAAATTCAATTTTGCAACTTTGGCAGTCTGGGTTTTGTCTCTTTTTCTTTGCATGCATTTTTTTTCTTTAGACAGAAATGTATTTCTTTAATTATCGTGAAATCAATCATGAAATATAGAAGAAACTCTATAGAAATGTAAAGAAAATCTTTTTTTTCAAAATCATTTATGTTGGGAGAAACCATACCTCATGGAATGCTCTCAGTGTCATTATTAAAATTCTCAGTGTCCTCCTGATGATTCTCACTTTCTCACCCCTCATATCCATGTGGTTATCTGTAATTTTAGTTTAGAAATGATTTGGGAACCTACTCGAGCTAGCCTCATATCCACTGCTTTCATGAAAACATCCATTCTTTCTTGCCTGTATCACCTCAAGAAAGTCCTAACTTGTCTTCCTCTTCCATTTCTTCCACTCCATTCTACACACCCCACCCAGGTTACCTTTCCATAGAAAGATCTAATTGTATTAAGTCCAAACATAAGAACTCGCAATATGCGACCCCTCTTGACCGACAAGATATGGTAGTCTACTGCAGGTCACCTGACAGTGCTATCTAGCTCAGGAGGCTGTGCTTGCGCCCCAGGACAACAGCTTTTTGAGGTGAACTTGCTGCAGTCCGTTTCCTAGTCACCTCCCCAGAATTAAGCAGAGTGGCATTTCAGAAGGACATTTCACAGTGTGCTAGATAACAGACAGCAAAGCGCGGACATATATCATTAAAACATAACATTCAAATGAAATAGTAAAATATGTCTACGTAAACATTGAATGCCTCCCTGTATTATCTTATTTTAATTTTTTTAAAATTTATTTATTAATATTGTTATTTTTTACATTCTAAGATGATGTTGTGGAGTAGTTGGTGAGGAGGGGGAAAGGGGAAAGTGAATGGAAATAGGGTGGGAGGACTAAAAAGGAGGGGAGGTTGAGGCCCACTGCACCCCCTTCATTCCAGCAGGGGAGACCAGGGGGGTTCTGGAGGCTGCTTGGTGGTTGCTCCTGGGTTGGTTGTGGATGTCAGGGGTGTGGCTAAGTTCCTTGGCTCCCTGCTACCCTGGCTCAGGAGCCCAAGACCCTTCCTGGGGCAGCTTGGAGGTATTTAGGGGAGTGTGGCTGTGGATCTCAGCACTCCCATCACCCCAATTTGGGAGCCCAGGTTATTTCCTGTGGTGGCTTGGTGGTCATCACTGGGCTTGGTGTGGTTGTTGGGGGAGGGCATGGCTGAGGGTCATGGCCTTCCCCATTCCCTGGCTTGAGAGCCCAGGGGGGCTTCTGGTCCTTCTAGGTTTCATAGGTGTTCTCTGGTGGTGTTAGACCTTTACTAGTTAGTATCAGACTTTGTCTCTGTTCTGTGGGTTTTTATTTTTTCTTTCATTTCTGTGTTGGAATATTAGCTATTCCCACCACTTGGACTCTGCACTGGAACTAATTTGTTGTCCGTTGGTTGGGGGAACTTCCCGTGGGGATGAGTACTTGAGTTCTGTGGTTGAGCTAAATTGCTGCTTTGCTGCTGATTCTCTGGGGAAGGCTTTTCATGAAGCTCAGGTTTTAATTGTTGACCTTGTAAGTACTTCTGGGTCTTGGAGGCCCCGTACACCTCGGTTGTGTGGAAACTCTGGTCTGGGTCTGAATCTTTTCAGCAAACTGCACCCTCAACATTTCTATATTCCTGACCAGTCTCCACTGAGTGGTCCTGTGCTAACTGGGGGACAGATCAGCTGTCCATGCTATGCCCCAGTGTTCCCCCAGTCCCCACTCTCCCCTACTGCCCACACTCCAAACAGTTCCCATGGGGTGGGCCATCCACTAATCCCTTGCAATGACTCACCAGCCTCAGAGTGGCTCCTTTTTTCAGTTGTCTGTGGCTCCTTGCTCCTGTGTGGGTCCATGGGAGCCCTGTTAGTGGTCTTGCTGGCCTGGCAGCCACCAAGGCCCTCTTTTCCCCTACAACCTCCAAGCAACTTTATAGAAAGGGCACAGCAGTGGCTTTTGCCAACTCTTACTCTGCAAAGCCTTGAAGCAGCCAGGGCTCAAGATGGTGGGAGCAGTTCTTTCTTTCTCTCGTTGTGTCTTCTCCTGCCTTCATGAACTCTGTAGGTCTCTCCCCCTCTTCCCCAGAGCTCTAGTGGTCCCAGCTTGGCTGTCATTGCTTTTTAACAGTTGTAAATTGGTTGATTTGTCAGAGAGACTGACTCTGGGGACCGTCTATTCCACCATCTTGACTGGAATCCTTCTCTGTCTGCCCATATTATCAATTGAGTTATATCCTCCTGAAGTCAGTACACAATCTCCCACTATAGAATCGTGTGTAAAATCTGAGTTTGTTTTGACACTACTGAGTATTAGCTGAGTGACCTTGGACAAATCACCTACCTTTTTAAGATTTACTTTTCTCATATAAAAATAAGGCATATTAATAGTAGTTAACTCATTGGGCTTTCCTGAAAATTAAATTAATAATGTATATAAAGTGTTAAATATGGTGATTAGCACTTACTAAGTGATCCATGAAGTTGAATCAGCATTATTCTGCTGGATCATTGCAAGGCCAACTCTTCTGGGATCTACCTTCTCTTGGTTCTTTATGATACTCTGTAACTAAACGGTAATTCTCTGGAGGCATTTTCTCCAAATCCTTCTAAAAGTCTGAGAGGAGGGGGAGTCCTTTTTTAGAAGTGTATATGAACCTCATAAGAATGTTCCTCCTTCTATTTTTTTTAACCTATTTCCTGTGAAAATGTTACCACATTTTTCTTACACTTACATGAGTGTATATGTAGAAACTTAAAATTAAGTGATTATTGCCGGAGATGTAGATTCCAAAATAAATTTAGCCGAGTTGTTGAGTCACTCTGTAGTTAGTATTCTTTGCTTCATTTTATGAGAAAATATTGATATTGCACTAAGTTTTTAAATAGCACATATAATTATATCCTCATTAATAGTTGTCAAATATTATTATTTAATACATTGCTCCAATTAATTATGTTTTTTAAATTAAACATCTAATTTCTAACAAGTTATATTTAAATAATTAAGTCTAGTGCTAATGAAATAGAGAGTGTGTGCCAGCATCTGTGTAAACTCAGAACAAAATGACCTATAAAATTAAGTTGGATTTCCTTTCCTTGGTTTACCAGCCCATCTGCTCTGGTTTCCACCTTCCTAGCTTCATGTCCCACCAGGAACCACACACAGCTTTTACTTCTAGCACCAGGAAAGGGCTCACACTCCCTTTGCATGCAATATTGTCCTATGATGCTGGGACGCTGTATACGTTATTCTTCATCTCAGGTGTACTTTCGTCACTTCTTTGCCTGGATAAAAGTTCACATGTTCCCCTTCGAGGATGCTTCCCCACTTCCCTCTGACAGAGTTACCGGTTCCATCCGCTAAGCTCCCAGGGTGCGTTGCCTGTTCCTCTGCTGGAACAGCCACTGAACAAATACTGTAACTGATCCCCGAGCTTGTCTGTCCCCTACTCCATTTTTGGGATCTCCTACATTTCTGTCCCCAGCAATAGATCCAGCACATCATAGGTGGAAGAAACATTGTTTTTCTTTTCTTCTTTCTTTTTTTCCCCTAAATTAATAAATAGTCAAACAAACAAAAAATCCATAGATAAATGACAAATGTTTGTTAAAGAATGAATATGTGGGATAAATGAATAGACTCTAAGCAATTTTGGAGAGTTTAGAATTTATATGGCCTAGGCTCAAGGAATAACAAATCAGAACTAGAATATTTATATTTTAAAATCAAAAGTTAAAAACAAACTGTAAAGCAATGCCATTGAGTTAAATGAGGTTATTTATTTAAAGCATCTAGCAAAATGCCTCTCAGTAAGCTCTCAAATACAGTAGATGTGTTTTATTGTGCTTCTTATCATTATTATTGCTATGTTGCTCAGTAATTAGAAAATGAAAAAAAAAAAAAGCCTAATAGAACATATGCTACCAGATAATGCTAAAACAGCTATTTAACAAGGCTTTTTGAAATTTACCTTAAAGAGGCTTTTGCTATAAATTATAATATATCACATAGTTTAATTATACATAATGTGTAAAATGACTTTATACACACACATATATGTTGCATATATATATATGTAATGTTCTTTGGTATCACTCTTATAATAGTTTCATATTTTTGTTAGGTGATATTAATTTACTCCTTCCTCATGCCAAATTGCTGTGACACATTTGCATCGTATTAAATTTTACTCTAATATATAATATATTTTATTATGGTGTTTATAATAAATTATCTCAGCTCCTCCTCCAGTAATATTTATTTTTTGACTGTTTTTTGACAAACTTTCTCTGACTTGATTCTGACAGGACATTCATGGTTTCTTACCACCTGTCATGGTTATAATCCTCACAGTCTATCTTCTACTGAATTAATATTTTGAGATGCAAAAAACCCTGTAATTATTTAAGATTGTACCTTTCTTTTCACTAACCTAATTCAAGCCATGTCTTCTTAACTGCTCAAATCAAAACGCTTCCTTGAAGGTCAACAGTCATGCTTATAGTAAAATTAATTCCAGCAGTTAATTCCCCATTAACTAAACTATGTTAGAACTGATGTGGAATAAATTAAAATTGGTTTATTGGGGTTAGGGTGACCCCCCCTCGGAAAGCACAGTCAACTTTCACACATTTCATGAAAAGACTAGCTTTCTCGGCAGTTGACTTGTGCAATGCAGGAATCCATTCTAAACACTTCACATCTCTTAAAATAGCATATGTTGATTATTTACCTACTTAACAGCAAAAAGGGGTGCCACTCTCTACATCATATAATATCTGATAAACATATATACTTCATTCTTATTTCACTTATCAAGTGATTTCCTTCAGTGATGTACTTGTATCTATGGCTACTGCCTGCCTATCATAAAACTTCATTGTCAGAAAAAACGTGTGTGATAAATGTGATAACCTATAGATAACAGTAAATGTGTTGCTTTTAACCAAAATAGAATAAGACATCTACAAAATTGTGGTTTTACCCCAGAGTCAATGGTAGATGGTAGCATAACTGGCTCTATGCTCTGAGACGAAGGGCCATCTGGTTTTCTTCCTACAACTGAGATCAAAATTCATTGCTCTGTAAACTCCTTAGAATCCCTGGGTGTTTCAGAAGGCAAGGAGATTTGATTTTGTTCTTACAACAAAAAGGCCTGTGTAAAGAATTCTTTTAGTTTGTAACAATAGCAACACTAAATCCTTTTATCTGAAACCCGAGAGCCTGATAGAAACATAGAATTTGGAAGACAGTTCCCAAGATACCAAAATAGAGTCTCTAAATAGCATTGCTGATTTTTGTTTTCTCATGTAGGCTCTCAAACATCTACCCCATCTTGCAAATTTTGGACTTCTACCCATCTCTACTTTCTTCATCTGAACTGTAAACATCTTGTTCTTGTACTTTGTAAAAAGTAAGAGGTGAAATAGAATACACAGTAAAATGGAACGTGAAATAAAACGGAGCACAAATATCTGCCTTTTTATAAGTGAACTAGAATCTCATGTAAAATTGCCAATTAACTTGCCGTTTTAGCAAATGATCTTGTAAAAATTGGCCCATTCTAGCAATGTCACTTTTGCAGTTTTAGAATGTAAGGTATGCTTTCTCTTAACACACTGTCCCTTCAATTTTTATGTAAGGTGAGTAGAAAACAGCGGAAATATTTGGTTATCCCTGATCTGGGGGTGAGTGTATTTTTCTTGAGTCTGAAAAAGAGACCCTTTCTGACATTCTTTAAGAGCATCTGCTTTCAGCATTTTCTGTGTATAAGGCAAGGGATAAGAACTATGAGAGTTACAAATTCATATAAACATGTCTCCGACCTCTAAGGGAAAATACAGTGAATAGTGCACAAAGATCAAATGAGTAATTATTTCTACCTCACATGGTCATGGGCATCTTCATGAAGGAAATAATCTTTGGGCTTGATCTTCAGACATTTGGGAGGTTTCAATTAGCAGTGGCAAGAAAGGTAGCATTTTAGGGAGACTCAGCCTGAGCCACGTCAGGGAAAGGACAAAGCCCCAAGCATGTTTGAGGAGAGATAAGAGACCAAGTAAACTTTAATGGAGGGATGATGTAGGAAAGCATAGTTGAGAACTTGGGTGAGGAAATAAATAGAGATCAGATTGTGCAAGTTCCTTTTTCTCACCAGGTATGTAACAGCAAGTCTCCAAAATAGAAGATGATGTAGATCAAAGCTCTATTAAGTTAAGCGGTGGGGAAGACAACCAAGGTTTGCTGAGTGCTCGAAAGGTGCCCATTGTGAGAGAGCTTTGCTTACAACTTGTGTTTAGATATTGGTAGTGAGCAAATGTCAATTAAACTGTTTATGTAAGGATTCTTCTTTATAAAAGTAATTTATTAAAACAAATAGAAATAATAAGATATATGTGTAAAATATGAGGGCACTTCAAAAAGTTCATGGAAAGATTCATATTACCCTTTAATTCTGTTTTTTCCGGGGACTTTTTGAAATACCCTCATATATATTTCTGTCTATCTATCATTCTATCATCTATCTATCTATCAATCATCTATGATTCCATCTATCTACCTATTTATCTATTTATCTATCTTGGCTGTTACTTTTAAACATTTTCCATCATTTGAACCATAAACCTCAGCTTTAAAGACAAGCACCTCCTTCTTTAATATTCACCTATCTAACTGCTTGCAGCCACCTGCCTGACCTCAAATTTCACGCTCACTGGTGCTTCTGTTCAGTTAACACCTGCTCCTCCAGTATTGCTTAAACATCTCCCTCAAGCCATATTTTGCTGTGTTTTCATATCAGGCTTTTAGTTCCTAATGTATCCAGGCATTCTGAGTTTAGTGAGGCGGAAGTATCTGTGAAAATGGGAACCCATCTGAATCAAAACTGTACAAGTCCTTTGACATAATCCTTCTGCAGATGAGCTCCTGACATTGTCCTTTTGATTGCTATTTTTTTCACTTTTAATTCCCTGACATTGTTTCATGCACCCCATCAAGATTCTTTTAGCTACAGATCACTCAATTAAGGGTAGGTCCCTCACAAGATACAGTGAAGTTTATGAAGTTTTTCTAACACTGAAAGCTTTTCACAATTCTCCAATTGAATTAGTATAAATAGGGAAAGAGAAAGAAAGAAAGAAAGAAAGAAAGAAAGAAAGAAAGAAAGAAAGAAAGAAAGAAAGAAAGAAAGAAAGAAAGAAAGAAAGAAAGAAAGAAAGAAAGAAAGAAAGAAAGAAAGAGAAAAGAAAAGACATAGCCCCTCTCTGGATCCTCTGGATAAGGGGATTGCAACACAGAGGCATAGATTCATAATGGTGTGTATAAACCCCAGCAAGCTTTAATTTGTCTTCCATTTACTCTAAACTCCCTGGGAAAGAATGGGAGGAAGCCTAACAAAGAAGAAGAGGTTAGGGTTAGAATCTCTGCCCACTTCTGATGCCTCTACGTGCCAAGTATGAGAAAGAAAGGGTGCATCTTGTGGAAGCACCAAATCTTTGGAAAGCTGGATTTATTTTTTTATTTGGTCCCAAGGATATAAATAACTTCAGTCTCTGGGATCAGAAGAGGAGAAAGAACAATGTGGACCGTGACTTATTCTGTTGTCTCAGACTTTACCAGAGAGGTATTCTAAGCATCGTTATTTCTAATGAGCGAGGTGGATGGGTCTGCTTGTATTAGACATGACTTGGTCAGTGACCACTCACTTCAGGGTTACCTCATAAAACACACTTGGACTGCTGTTGAGCATTTTTTCATGTACCTGTTGCCCATTTGTATATCTTCCTTTGAAAAAATGTCTGTTCATCTCCTTTGCCCGTTTTTAAACTGGATTATTTGTTTTTTTTTATTTTGTTGTTTTTTGAGTTCCTTATATATTCTTTGAGTTTCGTATAAATATTCTGGATATTAATCCAGTGTCAGATGTATAGTTTGCAAATATTTTTCCCATTCTGTAGGTTGTCTTTCTGCTCTGTTGATTGTTTCCTTTGCTGTCCAGAAGCTTTTTAGTTTGATATAATTCCATTTGTTTATTTTTTTCTTTTGTTGCTTTGCTTTTGGGGTCTTATTCATAAAGTCTTTGACCAGTCCTACTTTGTGGAGTATTCCCCCTATGTTTTCTTTTCCTAATTTTATGGTTTCAGGTCATGCATTTAAGTCTTTAATCCATTTTGAGTTGATTTTAGAATATGGTGAAAGGTACAGGTCCAGTTTCATTTTACTGCATATGGATGTCCAATTTTCCCAGAACCATTTATTGCAGAAGCAGCATCTTCCCCAATGTATTCCTGTTGCCTTTGTCAAAGATCATTTGGTTGTAAGTGTGTGAGTTGATTCCTGGGTTGTCTATTCTGTTCTATTGGTCTGAATTTCTGTTTTTATGCTAGTACCATGCTGTTTTAATTATAATAGCTTTGCAATATAATTTGAAGCCAGGTAGTGTTATGCCTCTGGCTTTATTCACTTATTTACTTTTGCTCAGGATTGCTTTGGCTATTTGATGTCTTTTGTTGTTCCATATGAATGTTAGTATTGTTTTTCTATTTTGGGGAAGAATGTTATTGGTATTTTGATGGGGATTTTTTTTGAATCTGTGATCACTTTGGGTAGTATGGACATTTTCACAATATTAATTCTTCCAACCCAAGAGCATGGTATATATTTCCACCTTTTTGTGTCCTTTTTCTTTCAGTAGTGTTTTGTAGTTGTCATCGTAGGGATCTTTCACCTCCTTGGTTAAATTGATTCCTAGGTATTTTTTCTTTTTGATGACTATTATAAATGCATTTGCTTTCTTGATTATTTTTTCTGCTACTTCATTACTGAAATGTAAAAATGCTTTTGATTTTGGGTTATTGATTTTGTATCCTGCAGCATTACTGAAATTGTTAATCAGCTCTAAGAGTTTTTTCGTAGAGTTTTTAGGTTTTTCCTCTATATAAGGTCATGTCATCTGCAAACAGGGACAGTTTGACTTCATCTTTTCAAATTTGGAAGCCCTTTATTTCTTTCTTTTGCCTGATTGCTCTGGCTAGTACTTCCATTACTATGTTAAGGAGGAGTGGTAAGAGTTGGCATCCTTGTCTTGCTCCTGTTCTTAAAGGAAAAGGTTTCAGCTTTTCCCCATTCAGGATGATATTGGTGATTAGCTTGTTGTATATAGCTTTTATTGAGTTGAGATAATTTCCTTCTATACCTAATTTGCTGAGAGTCTTTATCATGAAGGGATGTTGAATTTTGTCAAATGTTTTTTCTGCATCTGTTTAGATAATCATATGATTTCAGAGAAATGCAAATCAAAATCATGTTGAGATATCACCTCATCCCTGTTAGACTGACCACTATTAAAAAGACGGAGAATAACAAATGTTAGTGAGGGTGCAGGGAAAAGGGAACTCTTCTACACTGTTGGTGGGACTGTAAATTAGTACAGCCATTATGGAAAACAGTTTGGAGGTTTCTCAAACAACTACAAATAGAACTACCATATGATCCAGCTATCCTACTAATGAGTGTATATCCAAAGGAATAGAAATCATCATGTTGAAGGGACACCTGCACTCCCAATGTCTTTACATCTCTATTTACAGTAGCTAATCTGTGGAACCAACCTAAATGTCCATCAACGGACAACTGGATAAGGGAAATGTGGTATACATACACAACAGAATACTGCCTAGCGATAAAAAAGAATGAAATTTTGCCATTTGCAGTAACTTGGATGAGCCTGGAGAAAATTATGCTAATTGAAGTAAGCCAGACACAGAAAGAGAAATACCATGTCCTCACTCATAACTGGGTGCTAAGAAAGAAGGAAGCAAGGAAGGAAAGGGGGAGAGAGGTGGAGAGAGAGAGGGTGGTGGGGGGGGGAGAGAGAGAGAGAGAGAGAGAGAGAGAGAGAGAGAGAGAGAGAGAGAGAGAGAGAAAGAGAGAGAGAAAGAAAAGAAAAAGAAAGAACCACAATATGTTGGACTTTCAGAAGGAGAGAACAAAATTAGGGATACTAGAGATGGCGGGAGGGAGGAATGCAGGGAAGGGAGTGATTGGTTGGGTAAGGGCCATGAAGAATAACTGCAATTTGTAATAATGAATTTGCTTATAAAAATATAGAAAAATAAAATTTAAAAAAAAAATTTGGGCTGCCCAGTGGAAACTAAATATTCAAGATACTGGAACACTCTGAAAGCAAGTAAGCAAGCAAGAAAGAAAGAAAGAGAGAGGAAGACAGAAAAAAACTCTCCAGTTCATGTAAAATATGGAGATAAAAATTAATAGATCTACATTTTGAAGAAAGCATTGATGTTGAAATTCAAACTGTTGATTCTTTATAAGTTTCATCAGGCAGAATTATATCTAAGGCTTACAGATGTCATCAATTTGAGGAGAGAGGTTGGTAACCAAAGAAGACATCAGTACAAAATGAAATGTTCTGGGGATGAGACAGAGTGGGATGATTATAAATCTCAGTATAAGGGGATTTCCTGGTGACCTACATGGGGATATCAATTGACTTTAGACATTTACTATCTATTTCCTTACCCTTCATTTCCTTGCATGTGCACATGGCCTCAAGCTGCTTTAAAACTAGCATTCACTGTCTTTGCATCTCTAGCACTAATATTTGCATGTCTTTTGTTACCCATTATGAGTCAAAACTGTTAACCAGAGCATAAAATAATGTCAGAAAGAGAAAGCTGCAGAGGAATTCAAAATGAGCACTTTTAGGGAAAAGGAAAGCATAGAATGGCATGCTACGTTCATTGGCTGGGAGCAATAGATGGTATTCATTTCTGGTGCAAGACTAATAATATATAAGCATTTATAACATTAAGAGTTGCATAACAAATAAGTGCAGTGTGGCACTAAGGACATGTCATGAGTCAGACAATAAAGGCATAGATTTATTAGTTTAACTTTTCAAAGTATCAAAACCTATGTCCACTTTTCAAAATTTCATAATTTATTTTCTGTTTCACTGAGAAATCACTGCTGGCCTTTCCTGTTGTTCATTCTTATGTTGCTTAGTTTACATCCAGGGACTGGGTTTATTTCTTTGTGGTTTTGTAGCATATAAGAAAGAAAGTCCTTCTAATATAAAATAGGAGTGGTGATACCACTTAGCATAGAAATTTGGACCCCAAATTAAACAAAAACCTAAGTGGTTTCAGCCAAATGTATACTTCTTTCCAGATGCTCTGATTTTTCAGACAAGGAGAAAATGTTATGCTGCAAGTTTTAGAAAGACAATGAATTTTACAGGAGGGTAGTCGAGTGAGACACAACTACAGTTTGATTGTTCCATGTCCCTGGTAGAATGTTTTTCTTGATCCATTGAAACTTACATTGTACCATATGTTCCAACTGCTAGAGGGAGTATATCAAATGGTAAAATATCTTAGCTGCACCTGACTATACTGTAGCCTTTTGGCAATGACCCAGATATCCAGTAGAATGCATATGGAACCATTCAACAAGAAAACACTATGGGAATAGTGGAAAACAGGCATGGAAGTGGATATCTTTTGAACACTGAAACAACAGTAGCATGAGCAACACCATTCTCATTCATTTCTAAAGTGACAAACTGGCTTGCCCACAAATACCTTCTCAACTTGGGTCATCATGACCTTGATTTGAGTATCTATGTGGACTAGATAACTTCTCTTGGTCCCTTAGCTAAGGAGTATAGCCAATGATGCACACCAAACCCCAGCTCTACTTCAACACTGGATGAATTTCTAAAGAGAAGGACTGAGCATGCAATTCGGCTCAGTGGAGTTTCATCAACAATACTAGATAAATAATTTAAAGTACATGTCTAAAACATCAGTGGACCACTCAATACCCAAAGGTCTTTTCTCACACAATTGCTAATTTTTTTTAGCTATTGACAACCCTCCACAATGAACCAACATCTTATATACTTTTCTTTCAGGCTACTTAGGTCAACCCATTTTTTACATAAGTTATGAGAACTTAACAGAAAATCTCTTGTAGACAATTTGGTTGAAGAAGTTTCATTAAACACCTCATACACCATCTCCTTCTCCTCCCCTTCTCTTTTCTCCATTCTTTTTCTCAATAACCTACTCTTTCTCACTTTCTTCCTCTTTTATTCTATATTTCTATTTTCATGAATAGTTTGGATCACATATCTCTGGACTGTCGTGGATACACTTGTTCAATAAGAAGTAGAACATTTATTTCCATGACTGTTTGTGTGAGAATGACGATGGATTTTTTACTAGACGTCCAGATCACATGACAGTGTCTATGACTTCGATTTTGGCTCAGTGAACATCTCATCCCAGTTCTTCC
This sequence comes from Cynocephalus volans, assembly GCF_027409185.1. NCBI lineage: Eukaryota > Metazoa > Chordata > Mammalia > Dermoptera > Cynocephalidae > Cynocephalus > Cynocephalus volans. The sequence goes on from NC_084462.1 coordinate 53,661,249, forward strand.
TCAAGCAAGGTAGACTTCATACATAAGTCTTTCTTGGTTGAATCTAGGGATACAGTAACCCTTGGTCTTATCTGATTATCAAACATCTTCTTTTCATGTGTTCCTTTATGATTTTGAGAAAAGTATCTAAACTTCTAAGGTCTCTCTCTCTCTTTTTTTTTCCAGCTATAAAATAGGAGCAATAGTACCTACCCCATAGATTTGTTTGTTTGTTTATACTTTAAATGAAATGAGAATGAATGCAAAAACGCCTGGCACACAGTAGGTGATTAGTAATGTTTATTTACTTTTTCTTTCTCAACAGTGCCTAATTATTTTCTCTGTACATAAAAAATGCTCCATTACTTGAGTTAAGTAAAACAACAGGGAAATAATGAATTATGTCCTTCCTCTTATAAGTGTTGAATCAGTGACAGACTTTGTGATGGTGTGAAGAACTTGACAAACATAAAACCCCAGGGAATCATGCTAATTGTTCTGGGTGATGACAGTGAGATATTCACAGTGGGCATAATCCGTATATCTTTAGGTGTTTATGAGTTGTCTAATAGTGCCTCTTAGGTGGGGCACAGTATTCACATAGCTCTGCTTCTGAAGAAGGTAAGTAGAGGATCAAGGAGGAATAGCAAGGTATGGGCAACACGTCCAAATCCCCCCAGCCTAAACTCAATCCAGCTCCCCCCACCAACAACCTGAGGAAATTCATAGTTGCTCTTTTCTAGCCTGCAAAAGCTGAGATGCAAGCTGAGAGTTGCATTTCAATAGAGGCATTTGGTGGGGTTCAGCTTTTCAGAAGGGAGATGGGTGATAGGTAGCTGGGGAAAGCATGTTAGATGAATGTGAGTGTCTGGAATTTCAAAAGTGTTTTTCTCTTGCTTCTCAGTAGGTGGCTGCCTCTTGAGGTCTGGCATCCATCCAAGGTTTGAGCATTACCTCAGCATTTAGAGAAAACCAGCGGAAAAAAAGAATCCACAAAGCTGTGTTTTAAGTAGCATCAACATCAAGGAATGCCACAGGCTGAGTTGTGTTCACCCTGTTAGCATGCAGAATTATTTTGCTCTATAGAAAGCTGTCTTTTCCCAACCAAGAAAACAAACAAAACAAAAAAAGCAGAACTAATTAAGATCGTCATATCTCAATAAATATGCAAATGAAAAATCAAAACAAAGAAATTCTATTTATCACATCATAAAGTTGCAAATTGCTGTACAGGCTGGCTTGGAAGAATGGCAGGGGATGGAGATTTCTTAATGGCTTGCTTAGAGACTGTGTTTGAAAGCTACATACATGGGTTTACTTTTGAGAATGAAGATGATCAACTTGCCAGGATAAAATTATTTTTATAATTTGTCTCCAAACACTGTGGAGAGGAAAGGAAAATAAAAATTCAGTCGAGTAACTATGTGTTAGGTTTTGTGCTGTAAATTTGCTTCCATTTATATCACTTCAAGAAAAAACTAAGTAAGAATTCCATTTTACAGATGAGGACAGAGGCTCAGAGAAGGTAAATTTCTAAGTTTCTTGCTTAGTATTATGTCTGACTCCAAGTTTATGTTTCGTGTTTGATTTATATTTTTCCCACTGCATCATGTGCTCCTCCAACACCATCCAAAGTGACTTTTGAATATATGCCTACAGGATTTCAAAGAATCCAGGTGGAAAGGAGGAAATACAATCAATTTGCAGATGTTTTCTTCATAAATTTCCCATGTCTGGGAATTAAAGTCCATCCTATCAATGTAACCACAGTTTGATTTCTGCATAGTTATTTATTTTATTTATATTTAATTTCAGTTGCAAATGGTAGTTCCTTCTTGTTGAATTCATTGTCTTTGAAACATATGAAGGGAAGAGAGAGAAAATGAGAGAGAATATCTGACACCCTAATATTGCTGGAGTTACTGTAACCTGGCCTAACCATATGTATTTTGTCCTGAGGGAGGTGAATTTGTGAGCTGCAGTGAGAGCAACTTTTAATGATTTTGGCAGCTTCAATTTAGGTACTGCTCTCTGCTATTTAGAATGCTGCCCTTAGAAGAAAGTTCTCTCTGGACGCCAGGGCTGTGTTGCTGTTCTGGTCTGCTGGGCTAACATCAGCATGAAACTTTATGAGGATGAGGAGTTACCTGGAATGAGCATCAGCTAATGAGACAGGGCAATCTAGTACCTATTAAGTATTCCTCACTGCCCTGGGCACAAGTGCAGTGCAACTAGCAGTCTTGCAACTATCGAGAGGTCAATACACATGGAATTGTTTATTACCAGTGACTGTAATATTAGACAAAATGTAAGTAACATATAGAAAACAGTGGTCAGACTAAGTGCTTGAACAAGTGAAAGAAAGGAGAGGCTTGCAAATGTTCTCAGGGAAGGTTTCAAAGAAAGATGAGAGCAAACTTTGCCTTCAAGATAAGAAAATTGGCATGAGTGTCCAGGACAGTTTTATTGCATTTTGCTAGACTTGAGAAATTTTTTTCAAAGGAAATAAGGTTATGGACCGAATGGTGGCAGGATATATATGGTAACTCTGACCCCTTGCCAGGGACACCTGCCAACAGCAGTTTATCTTTTTTTATCCATTCCCTTTTTTCCCTTTCTTTTCCTTCTTCCTTCCTCCCTTCTTTCTTGTTCTCTCTTTGCTTTCTTTTCTTCTTCCTATCTCTACCTTTTTTCCTTCTTTTGTCCTCTCAAGCTTTCTATTATGTTTTTAGATTAAAAACATTACAATCTTTTTTCTCATTAAAACAGGTATTATAGGATTTAAGAAAAAATTAGAAAATATTGATAAAGTATATATGCATGTATCCGTATACACATCTTAAGTCACCCTATTCTTATCTTTTCTATATTACCACTGTCAGACTATAGGGATATACTTTCCAGTCATTTATTCAACACATTTAGTAATTTTTTTCCTGCAAAATTATCTCTTGCATTTTTGTGTTTATTACAAGTTCAATTTCTTTCTTACTGAACTATATATTCTAGCAGTCTATGTGTGGGAAAATATATTTATTTTACCTTCATTCAAGATAAATAATGGGGTTTTTGAGTACAGAATTCTAGTTTGGGATTTATTTTCCCTCAGTATGTTCAAGACATTTTTTTTTTTCTCAATAGCTTTAACTTTTTATTTATTTTTACTTTTTAAAATTAAGCTTTTAAATTAGGAATCATTTTATGTTTATATAAAAGTTGCAAAGAAGCCACAGAAAGTTCCTTTCATTTAGGTTAGCTTATTTAATTTTTTTCCCCCGACAGAAAATTTTCTATTGATCTAAATTAAATGTCATTAATTTAACGGTACTCTGTCTTTCACTCCCACTTTGTCTAATATTTGACCTTCTTTATTGCTATCCACTACGATGTATCTAATTATGGACTTCATTTTTTAAAAATGTTCTTGCTTTCTAGAGTATTTCTTCAATGTGAAGGTTACCACCTTTCAACCATTATCTTTTTAAATATTGCCCCTTATCTAAGCTCTACTTCTAGACATCTTTTTACTCGTGTGTTAACTCTCCATTGAGATGTCTTTTGTGCTATTTAACCATTCTATTAAGCTTTTTGTTAATTTTTTTCTTTTAGAGAGAATCTATTTAATCACCAAATTCACCAGAAGTGTCTTATTCTTTCATTATGTTTACAGAACTTATTTTAATTCTTAAATCATGTTAAACATACTTATTCTATAGTCTTTTCCAAATTGCTGTATTATTTCAAGTTTGTGCGTATCTGTTTGCGCTGCTTTTTGTATCTGCTGACTCTTGCTCAATGTGGATTATTTTCTTATGTGATTCATAATTTGCTGCTGTGAGAGCATCTTCAGCAGGCTGTATTCTTTACCCCTTCCTATGAGAGTTCTATATATCCTGGGTTTTCAAAATAGACCCACGTAGTACTTTTATGTTTCTGATGGGGGCTTCAGGATTTCACTAACCAGAATCACTCGGTTGGAGATTCACAGAATTTTTTGGACTCCAAATGTTCTGCATCATCTTGGTTTTATTTATTTTGCCAAGTCTTTTCTTCTGGCAGCTATTTTTTTTCTAATGATTATATTGTTAATGAAAGGAATAAAACTCAGCACCAGTTAAAGGATGAGACACAAACACAAGGCAGCTCGCCGGAGAAGGTTTGTATTCAGCGGGCACATCTGCTTTTACAGGGTTAGAAGAGAGCTGATAGGTTTGCTGAGGACACGGGGCGTTCGGGGAGTGGATGGATTGCGTTGCTAAAGAGCCAGGAGCAGGGAGCCTGTGCTGATTGGCGTGCGCTTTGCACCGGCGGGAAGGTATTATGGCGCCGGCGGGAAAGAGAAGGCGGAAGAGAAGAGTAGCCAGCGCCATGATGGGGCGCGGCCGAAAGGGTTCTCATACCACCTAATATTCCTCCCTTTTTGTTTTGTTAGGAAAAGGGCGACATTTCTCTTTCTGGCTACTTCCTGCTGGTAGGGGGTGTCGTTTGGGAAGGGGTTGGAGTGTCAGGGAGGAATATGGTCAGGAGACCCCATAATATGGTGGAATATAAAAGAACCTCCTAGGGGGTGAAATGGATGAAAGCTCCCTGCAGCCATAAGTCAATAATCTGTTGGGTCCACTCCTGATGTGTAAAAACCGGGTGTAGTAGCCAGGCGTCGGAGGAAAGGGCATGTAGGAAGGCATCCATCGCATCCTCTGTGTTTCATCAGCATGTGGTGAGGAGTTTCCGAGAAGAGGCGGAGGGTTCGTCAGTAGCTGGGAGCTGGTAGCTTCTAAGTAAAATCTGGTTAAAAGTCTGGTTAGAAATTTTGCCCACTTGGGTTTGTAAAAACTTGAGTATACAAGGTAAAAAAAGGCATACCAGAAGGATTACAGAGAAGGGGCCGAGGATGGGCCAAACCCATGTTAGGAGAGGGTGGGACATCAGAGAGGAGAATGGGCTGGAGTCGGGTGGGGCACGCAGGCCGATAGCTAATTCAGTGACTTTAATGATGTTATTTTATACCACACCCGATTCGTTAATATAATAACAACATTCTTCTCTTAGGAAGAGGCAGGTGCCACCTTTTTCTGCTGTGAGCAGATCAAGGGCTCTCCTGTTCTGGAGGGTCACTTGGGCCAAAGAAGTTATTTGTTTTTGTAGGGAGGTTAGAGATTCTGCCGTGGATGTGAGGGCCCTTTCTAACTTGGATTTAATATCTTCGACAGCCCACAGAGAGTGGCCCAGGGCTCCTCCCGAGAGGCCAGCACTGGCGACGGAAATGGTTAAAGACATACCAACCAAGATAGGGAGGAAAGCCGCTCTTTTCTGTTGGTCTGGGGGATTAAGAAGGTGAAACATTTCTGAGATGGTGTATAGGGTGAGCTGGGGAACAACAGTTATGAGAAGGCAAGGAGAAGTTATGTTGGGGAGGAAAGTGATGATAAGGGTTCCACTGCACCTAAAAAAGGTTCTAGGCGATGCATGAGTGATATTTGTGAGGTTAAGACTGTATTGGCAGAAGTTGTCATTGAAAGACTTGGAAATAGTGGGGCCACAAAGGCATGTTCGAGGGAGGAGGGTGTGGTTGCCGTCCTCAGGCTCCCACAAAGGAACATTGGGTAGGGGTGAAGAGGGCAGTGGGGCCTGGGAAGGGTTTGAACAGGAGTGAGTCGGTGTTGTTGACTGGGACAGTGGCAAGCATGGGGCGAGCCAAGGAGGCGCACAAAAAGCAATTTCCAGGGGAAATGGATGGAACAGTCTGGTTTAAAAAGGACAGGGTATCGGAGATGATCTGTAACCAAGTATATATAGGGGAGCCCGGGTCATGTAGGGAAGGGGCATTTTCTAAAGAGGATATGATGTTCTGTTCATGATGTCTTATGTCTGTAGAGACAAGAGATATAGGGTTGTGAAGAGGAACATACTCATGGGATATTTCAAAAGTTCCACAGGGGTGTGAAGCATAGCCATTACAGTAAACAGAAGCAAGGACCCTGGTAGCCCATCGGCTCTCCCATGGGTCCTGATGGTTAAAGAACACTGTCGTTTGCCCTCACACTGAAAAAGTCTCCTACCAGTAGGCTGTCCCATATACCCTAACCCCCCTGTGGATCTTACATGACCAATACGGACAGCCACCATAGGTGTCAGGCCACCAGTGGCAGTAATCTTGGGTCTGATCAAAGAGGAAGCAAAGGTAAGGGCGGTTGGCTTGTTTAACTAACTTGGAATTGGAAAGAGTGATAGTGACAGCCTTGGAGCAACCTTTGATGGAGCAGTCCACAGTAGCGGCCAAATGTGTGACTTTGGTGTTTTTGTGTGTGTATGACTCTCTCACCTTAAATCTCCAAATGTAAGATGGAGAAGAAGAGGAACTTTGAGGAAGTATAAAGAGAAAGAGGAGGAGGATATAAAAAGTGTTAAGAATACTAAAAGGGAGCATCCTTGTGGTTGAGGAGAGGAAGGAATGTGGGAAAAATCGCAATTTCAGGGGATTAGATGGGTCTGGAGTACAAGAATAAGAGGGAGAAGGAGTAGATGGAGGGGAGCCTTGGGACTCTTCTGAGATATCCTGGACGCTGGTGGGGACGAGGTTCCGGGTGTCTGGTTTTAATCTAGAAATGTGAATCCAGAGAGTAAAATGGTTACCAGGGAGCCTGTGCTGACTAGTGTGCGATTTGCACCAGCAGGAAGGTATTGTGGCGCCGGCGGGAAGGAGAAGGCGGAAGAGAAGGGTAGCCAGCTCCATGATGGGGCGCGGCCAAAAAGGTTCTCATATGACCTAATAGTTAACATTACTTTCCTATATTTAAGCCTCTATTTCTTACTTTTCTTTTTAAACTTAATATATTGCCTATTGACATTTTTACATTGTGTTATAACATTCAATAAACATCATTCCAGATTAGCCTTAGTTGTATGTTTAACATAGTTCTGTGTTCATCAGCATTTTTTCTGGCCATGCCTTCCCATTTCTGAAGCCTCCATTTTGATCCATCTTTGTGTTGCCTGGACTTTTTCAAGTAGTGTCTACTACAAGACCCTGCCTAAACCTCCCTGAAGAAAGCAAATAGCTTTTACATTTCTTGAGGTCTTGCATGTTTAACAATGTCTTTGTTTTGCAAAAGAACTTGGCTTTTTATGAAATTATTTGGTCAGACTTTTTCTTTTTGCCTTTTTTGGAATTTGGTAAACCCCGCACCCCCCATCCCCCCACTGCCACACACACAATGAAGAACATTAAAACCAACCCTGTTGCTTTGCCTCCCACGGATTGTCACCCCTTTTCCCCTGGGTGATGTAGTCGCCAAAGATTACTCAAAGCCCATCTCTTTTGAGCTGTGAGAAGCCCCAGAAAGGGGTTAATATCCCAGGACCCTCAAGCATAAGCATCCTTCCTTTTGGGAATTAACGACAAATCGACAAATCGGGGTTCTCTTCCTGCCTTTATTCTCCAGACCAAGAAGTTACAGGAAGAGACATAGGTGGGGTTTTGCTAAGTACAGTTTAACAAGTTTTACAATAGAAGCTGGTAACATTCAGTGAAAACAAGTCAGATGACATTCTGTTAGGCAGTTTAGTGATCCACTAATAATGGCTTGATTTAGCCGACATTCCTTTTCCCTGTAGCAGCTTTTTAGTAACTTTACATATCAATTAGTAACTTGTCTGTCTTAGAACCAGCAGCCTTGCTGTGTTACAATTCTTATTTTGCAACAGAGACTCAATGCCCTGGGGGAAATTTCCTGTCCTTTGCAAGGTCAATATTTGAAACTGTAAGGTTTTAGAAAACCAGGCCCTGTGAGGTACATTTGCTTTATGAATCCTCTACACAATCCAATATATTCCCCACTTTAGAAGACTTATTTTTCTGCTTGCATGCTTATCTACTTTTTCCTTCATCTTTGAAGTTTAAGCTACAACAGTGTCTTGCACATTTCCCAGCTCCAACAATACCACTTGGCACAGAGAAGGCACACAGTGCATAATTGAATGGATGATTGGCAGATTAAGATTATATCTTGCTGTGGATTTTTCAGTCTCTGTTTCTACTCCTGGTATACGTTGTGTCATTTTGATCTGCATGCTCAAGTATTTTTGTATCGAGAATTTTTTTCTATTATATCTTGAATGATATATTTTCCAGTTACATTGGTCCTTTTTGTTTTACTTTCATATCTGTTATCTTCTTTCACATATATCTTCGATTATATTTTTTCTCCACTACATTCACTACATTGGCTCTTCCCTGTATTTCTTTCATATCTATTATCTTTTTGATCTCTTGAGTTTTTCCAATGTGTTTTATGTGAATTTCACAACTATGACTTCCTTATCACTAATTTTTGTAGTAGTTTCTATATTATTTCATGTTGCTTCAAATGTGATTATGAGTTCCATAATTTTTAATCACCTTTAATTTCTTTCTTGAGCTATAAAAATTTATCCTTTTCATCTTTTATCTTTGATCCCCTAATAGGTGCTGAAGAAATATTTGATGAATAAATTATTAAATTAATGAATAACGGTGAGCAAATTACCAAAAAAAAAAAAAATCTTGTTCAGAGTTTTATTAAGGCTTCAGAATAGATTAAATTTCTTTTGCTTGAAGATTTAGTGGGGTTTTTTTTTTTTTTTTTTCTCCATTCTTTTATGTTGACTACAGAATAGCTTCAGATCTTTAATTTTTAAAATTAAAAAAAAATTTAATTGACAAATAATAATTGTATGTATTATAGGGCACATTAAATTCTTATTTGTTCTCTTCCATCCTACCTCACCTGAAGACAGTGTACTTGAATTAGCTATGTGTGTCATGGAAAAATGTTCATGGCCTGGCCGTCCTCCAGTCCTACCTGCACACTGTGTTTTGGAGATAAATTGTGGCCAAAGAGTATGTTTCTTACTTCCCCTAGTTTCCCCATAAGGAACCTAAAATTTCTCAGAGGAAAGATTTTTGGTTGATCCTTTCAGAATGTTCACTTACTTTCATAGACCTCTTTAGCCTGCTTGACATCTAGGGAATTATTTACCAAATCTTAATGTACTTTCTTTAAATTTTTGAAAATGAAAGTGCTACCTTCAGCATTTGCAAAGATACCAGTTTATCTGGATCTTCTCTAATGCAGCACTTAATTCTCTCACTTTTTGTTTTTTATCTCGAGCCAATTTTGTATGTGAAAAATTGCATCCTATAATTTTAATTATACTTATTTTACTTAGATTCAGACTGATTTTATTTTTTTTCTTTCATTTTTGCTTAGTTTTTGTCCCCATATTCTTCATATATAAATGTTATCCTCATACTCCTGATCATTTTAATTGGTGAGGATTCTGTTTTGCTATACAAATTCTTTAAATATTACAGATGACAACATTTGACTATTTTATACATGGCAAAAATTGTCTTGGTTTTTATATGCCTTTAAACACATTTACCATTTTTAGATTCTGTGCTGCTTATAAAATAATTTTTTAAAGAGTCCAACTGCCTTGGATTTGGAAAGTTTAAAATGAATTCCATCATAAGTTTTAAAAAACATTAACTATTCTTTGCTTTCTTCTGATATTACTATAATGTATTTTTGTAATGTTTTCAAGCCATTTATAATTACATTTTTTATCATGGTGAGAGGTAGGGTTATAACGTGATTTCAGGCCAAAATTGTTGCTCCTATTCTATCTGAAGAGTCATGCCCCTCTAATAACATAATAGCTTGTACACAAAAGGGAGTCTTCACTTCTACCTTTCTGTTCTATTGTACCATCTGTGTATTTGTTCAATTATATTACAATTTTTTTTTACAGTAGTTTACAAAGTGTCTTAACATGGATAGAGCAAGTACCCCTCATTACCCTTTCTGTGAATAATTATTTCTTTGTATATAATTCCATGTTTTTGTTAATGGTTTGATCTTCTACTTACATTACAAACAATTTTACAAATTCTTATGACTGGATAAAATATTCACTTCAAAATAATTTGTAACACTTTTGGGATGTATTTATGTGTCACTACCACCCACAGTGAAATTTGATACTACTTTTCATATAATTCCACATATTTCTTATTAATTTTATGACTAAGCATTTTATATATCTTGGTTCTGTTGTAAGTGATATATATTTTTTACGTTAAAGTTGTAACTGGTTAGTGCTCAAATAGCAAAACTATTAATATTCATGTTTCGATAAAACTGGCTACCTAAATGAGCTCTTATTCTTCCTAAAGTGCTATCTTAATTGATTATCTTGTGTTTTTTAGACACACAATCATAAAATCAACAAATAACAGTATTCTTCTTCTCCTCCTTTTAAAAAATATCCTATTTTTTTCCTGGACAAATTTTACTGAGTTAAACCTCCAGAAAAATGACAATTAATGCTGGTGCTAGGAGACAGAGAATCTTGGTCTTCAATTTTAAACTGAATGCTTGTGATAGTTCATGATTATTATATTATGCATTATGATGGCCATTGGTACTTTGATTAAGATTGAATTAAATGTCTAGTTTAATTGTAGAAAATTGACAACTTCACAGATTGGGTTTTCATTTCTGATTGATGCTTTCTATCATCTTTGGGGAAAAAAAAGGACTTCTATTTCTAGATAATTATTTTTTTTTCCTTAATGGAGTAATGTTTTATCAGGAATTTTTCTCTTTCTATATTTTTCTCTTTCCATAATTTTTTCTTTATCTTACATTGCACCCTTCCCTCCATTTATTTCTTTTACTCGGGTCACCCTTATAAAGGCAAATGTTTCTCAAGTATTAGGCACTTAAATCAGCAGTTTTCAAGCTGGGGAAGTTTGGCAATGTCTGTAGATGCTTTTGGTTGCCCCTGTTGGGAAGGAGAGTATGACATATCATTGGCATCTAGTGAGTAGAGGCCAGCGATTCTGCTAAACCTCCTACAGTGCACCGACATCCCCCACAATGAAGAGTTATCTGGAGCAAAATGTCAACAGTGACAAGGCTGAGAAACCCTCCTGCAGAGGGCACAGAGATTCAAGTACATTTTCTGACCTCAATTAGCCTCCAGGCTAGTGCTATAAAGAATTGTACGTAGATAAAGACAAAGTGGACCAACAGATCTCATATGAGAGTGCCACATTCCCAGGATAGGAAGAAATCAGAATGACATACATGGATTAAACATTTAAGCAACATGTGAGTTGTACCTTAAAGAATAAATTGAATTTCTATTGATAGGAAAGGAAAAAAGTTGGAGAAGATGAGGACATACTAGATAGAAGCACAATGTTATTTAAAGGCAGAAAAGTAAGTCTTTTCTGTCATAGCATAAGAGAATTACTTTCTATAACATGAGATGAATAATATTGCAATGTTAATTATCTGAGAATTTTAGTGGTGGGAGGGGCCATAGAGAGAAGCTGATGTAACTCCTGTCTTTGCCCAAGAGAGAGAGGAAGGAGGGAATTAGTGTTTAAGTGTCTACTCTTCCTCAGTACAGTTAACTATGTAAAGCACTATAATATACATTTTCTTACTTAAACCTTAAAGCACCCTTTTATAATAAACATTATGATTTCGGTCTTCCATATCAAGAAGCTGATCGGGAAACTGATGAAGTCTTTGAGCAGTTAAGCACCTTGCTCAATTCTGTGTATTATTAAGTGACAGATTCAATATTTAAAACTCACTTAATAGATGTTTTTCTTCATTTCATCTTGAGCCGCCAAGGAATGATTGTTGTTACTATCGTTAGTTTAAATGGAAACCATTAGGAAAAACTCAAAAAGTTATATTAAAGGGTATAATTTCTGCCAAGATTTGCATCTTTTCAACTCAATCAACTCTGACTGAATCAAATAATTCCTAACATTGTGAAACAATGCAAGATCTAGAAATCTGTTAAATTCTAACCATTCTAAAACTACCATGATGGTATTAAAGACTTATATATAGTATTAAAATGTTTTTTAGTTTATTTGATTATTTTCCTTGTTTTAGCTCTTATTTTGATCCTATTTCTGTGCAGGTTGAAAGGGAGCATGAGATTGTTCAAATTGCACCAATTTTTAAATTATTTTATTTTTTGTGTGTAGCAAAATATATTTTATATCCATGTCACCTCATCAGTTATCTGGGTCACAGATCAAGCTGTGGTTATAGAAAATAAAACAAAACTGGAACAGACCTGGGGAGGAAAACTCCTTCAGTTCCCTTTATTTACTTGACTTAATTTTTAGATATTAACAAAATATTGGAAATTCCAGAATGAGTCTGGCATGCAAAATCCAAATCAGTAACTTGGTTTCTTTGTTATTGTCCTTTTCCCTGACTTAAAAGAAAAAAAACAAAAAAACATTTTTCTCTTAGGAAAAATGAAAGAGAATTAATTCATTTATTTTTAAGTCATTTGTAAGAAATTATGAAGTACCTACTCTGTACCAGGTACTGAGGATACGTAAATGTAAGAACCCCTTCCAGAAGGAGTGAATCACTGGCAGGAGTGATTGCTACAACCAATGTCATGGTAGAAACATACTCAGGGTGTTTTGGAAGCACAGAGACTGAATGGCTGCATGCAAATGTGGAAGCAGAGAGAGGGGCCAGTGAAGACTCCACCCTGTTCTAAGAGTTAGTAAGGTAGACTATGAGAATGCATTCCACAGCCTGTACAAACTATTGAAAAAGGGGGTAGCCCAGCACATTCTGGAATTCATTAAGTCTGGAACATGTGGGGCATGTGGATGAGAACAAGGATTTGGGGTTACAGATTCTGGAGACCCAGGTCAGGAAGAATCTTGTGTGTACTGGTAAATTTGTATGAAGACTGTGGAAGATGCAGTAGCAACGTGGCAGATATAAGACATGGAGAACAGTTTATGGGCTGAAGCACTAGAAAGCAATAATGAAAGTTAGAGCAGATGGAAAGAATACATTAAAGAGAAAATAAGGAGATAAAACAGACAGAATTTAATGGGCAACTTAATGTGGCAAGTAAGGGAAATAGAGAACTCAAGGTCCATGTGGTGGTACCACTTATTAAAGTAAAAACTACAAAAACGATGAGCAGGTTTTGGCATGGGGATGGGGGACATGATAGAAGTAGTTGTGCAGCAGAATTCCCTTTACAGGTTGAGTTTGGTGAGTCTGTAGAGATTCCAAGGGAAGATATCTACCAGGCAGTTGGATATATGAATCTAAAGTTTGGGATTTTTGAGTCATCAGTGTATAGCTGAATTCGAAAGATCACTATGGAAAAATTCAGATTGTGCGTTTATAACTTCTTGAAATTTTAGCTTTTGAAATAATTATAGATTCTGAGGAATTTGTGAAGATAGTACAAAGGGTCCTGTGTACTTTTCCCCCAGTTTCCCCCGATGGCAACATCTTATGTGACCATCAGTACAAAATCAGAAAATTAGCATTAGTATAAAGTATGTGTATAGGTCTATGTCATTGGATCCCATGTGCAGATTCAGGTAACCACCACCACAATCAGATAGAAAACTGTGCCATCACCACAAAGATCTCCCTTGTGCCCCCTCATTATAATCACACACACTTTCTCCTTCAAATAATCCCTAAGCCCTGGCAACCATTAATTGGTTTTCTCTCTATATAATTATGTCATCTTCAGAATGTTATATGAATAAGATCATACAGTATATGAACCTTTGAGATTGTCTCTATTTTTACTCAACATAATGTCTATGAGATCCATCCAAGTTGTTGCATGTATCAATTGTTCATTCATTTTTATGGTTGAGTGGTATTCTGTGACATGCACTTACCATAGTTTGTTTAACCATTTTCCTATTTTGCAACATTTCAGCTGTTTCCAGGTGTGGGTTATTACAAATAAAGCTGCTATAAACAATCACGTACAGATTTTAATGGGACATAAGTTTTTATCTTTCTGTGCTAAATGACCAAGAGTACAATTTCTGGATCATATGGAAAGTATATTTTTAGTTTTTGAAGACATGGACAAATTATTTTACAGAATGGCTGTACAATCTCACCAGCAGTGTATTAGAGATCTGGTTTATCTGCATCCTCTTCAGCATTTGGTATTATGCCTATTTTAAAAGGTGTGCAGTGTTATCTGTTCATAGTCTTAGTTGGCATTTTCCTAATGGCTAGTGTTGCTGAATATCTTTTCGAGTGTTTATTTGCCATCCATATATCTTCTTTGGGGAAATATTTCTCCATGTCTTTTGCAATTTTTTAAATGAATAGTTTGTTTTTTCAGTAGTTTCAAGAGTTTTTTTTTGTTTGTTTGTTTGTTTTTTTACAAATTCTAGATTTGAGTTCTTTATCAGATATGTGGTTTGAAAATATTTTGTCCAGTCAGTAGCTTGTAATACGGTCTAAACAGAGTCTTACACGCAGCAAAAGTTTTTATTTTTGATGAAGTCTTATTTATCATTTTTCCCTAGGAATCATATTTTTAGTGTCATATCTAAGAATTCTTTGGCTAATCCTGAATCTCAAAGATTTTATCCTGTTTTATTTTCCAAAAGTTTTACAGTTTTATGTTTTACATTTGAATTTCCATTTTGAGTTAATTTTGTACATGTATTTGTATTTTTTCCTTTCTTGCTTTTTTCTGCCTTTCTCACATTACAAAATATCTTATTTTATTATTTCATTTCTGTTTAGAGGGTTTTCTTTAGCCATTCTTTTAGGTAGTTCTGCTGGCAAAAGAATCTCAAAGCTTTCCTTTCTGTGAGAATGTTTTTATTTTCCCTTCTTTGCTGGTTTTAGAGGACAGTACTAGGTTGATAGTTCTTTCCTTGCAACACTTGAGAAATGGTGTCTCATTTCCTTCAGGCCTCTATGGTTTCTGATGAGAACTCTGCTGCCTTTCAAGTTCTTTTCCGTATAGATTTGTCTTCATGTGGATTTTTTTAGGTTTATCTGTTTGGGGTTTGCTTGGCCTCTTCTATTTGTAGATTTATCGTTTTTGCAAAGTTTAGGAATTTTTCAGCTATTATTTCTTTGAAAACTTTTTCAGGCTCCCTCCTTTTGGGATTCTGGTAAAATGAGGATTAGATCTTCTGTTATGGTCCCACAGGATCTTTATGCTCTGCTCATGTTTTTAGTCTATTTTCACTCTGTTGTTCAGATTGCGTAAATTGTATTGTTCTGTTTTCAAGTTTGCAGACTGTTTTCTCCATCCCCTCCATTCTCTTGTTGAGCTCATCCACTGAGGTTTTTATTTAAGTTTTTTGTATCTTTCCATTTTAAAGTTTCATTTGTTTTTTTCTTTATATCTTTCTTTTCTTTGCTGAAACTTGCTATTTCTTTACTGAGTTTTATATTTCCTTTATTGTATTTCTCATTTCTACAATTTTCATTTACTTCTTCTTTATTTCCCCTACATTTTTTGGCTGATTTTCTATTTCTGTACTGAGACATTCTTTTTTTTTTTTTTTTTTTCATCTGTTTCATGTATGTCCATAATTACTCAGTGGAGCACTTGTATGACGTCTGCATTAAAATCTTCCTCAGGTAATTCTAACATCTGCACCATCTTGGTGATGATTTATGTTGATTTTCCTGGTTCTTGGTATGATGAGCAATTTTATATTGAAAGCTGGACATTTTGGATATTATGCTATGAGGCTATGGATCTTATTTAAATCTTCTGTTTGATCTGTTCTTATACCATGCAGACATGAGAAGAAGGGAGCTTCTTATTGCCGGGTGCAGGTCAAAGTCTAGGTTCCCCACTAGGCTTCCATTGCACCCGGCGTGGTGAGGGTATCCTTGTTACTGCTGGGCTGTGGTGGAAGTTTCAGCTCCCCACTAGGCTTTCACTGACACTACTCTGGCTGGATGGGGCAGGAGTTGCTCCTTAGTGCTCTCCACTGCCACTGGTAAGGGGTAGGACTTGCTGTAAATAGTTGTGGGTGGAAGTTCAGGATCCCCATGTGACCTCCAATGTTATTGATGTAAAGTGAGCCTTATTATTATCCAGTGGAGAAGAAAGGCCTGGATCTCCACTCTGCCATCTCTTTGTACTCCCTCTTCTCAGCATGGGGGAGAGAAAGGTGTTTGGGGTACTCCTTACAGGATGAAGAGAGTAAAAGTCTAGGCTCCCTGCTTTTGTTGGGAGCATGGGGGTGGGGTTCTTAGTTTTGTTATGGTTTGAGTTTCTTTGCAGTGTTTGGCTAGAGTAGAGCTCTCATAGAATAAAACATTTCTTTCTTGCTAGGCTTCCCCTTTCTTCATCATGTGGCTAGAGCTCTTGTTTGAGCTTTCTTTTTTGGTCTGTACCTGTTGGCATTCCAGGACTCAGGTGCTCCAGCACCAAGTCTAGTATATATGCAGCAAAAAAGAAACCAGGGAGCTCATAGCCATATTGGCTTCAAGTCCTGAGGCCCAAGTACAGTCGGCCTTTTCCCCTCCACATTCCATTCACATTTCAATATCTTCTTATGGTTTTTTTTTTGTATATAATATTGAAAGAAATTAGGAGGAGGAAATGTAAAAATTACATTTCCATCTCTCCAGAAGTGGAAATCCCTAAATATATATTTTGATTCCCTAACTTAAAATATTTACACTGCATTTGAGCAAATAAATGAGAAACATAGTTAAACTATTTTAGGGCTTCTTAACTTATATGTATATATATAAAATATATATCATTGTATTATAATATAATATTTTATTATAATACATTTTATAATATATATTAGATTTATATTATATATTATATTTATACATACATATGTATGGCAAAAGAAATTTTATTTGTGTTAAATCACTAAAATACAATTAAATGATAATTGTGCTATGTTTCTTATATAAAACCTTTGAAGAAAACCTTTCAAAAAGAAATCAAGAAAAAAAAAAGTAGTTCTCCAAAAGATGATCTAAAATATAGGTTTTTGTGAATATAACCCTGTTACATATTTAATTTGGCAACTCTTTATTTTATGTTTACTACATTTTCAGCACATTCTCGATATTCTATAGAAAAAAATAAGTACAGAGTCATAGGACTTATTTTATTCACAATAATACTATAACCAACTTCAGGAACAAAACAAATTAAGTGAATATGTAAAGGTTAATGTTTAGAGAAAGAAATTTTCCATGAGAGATGGAGTTATCAAAATAGTTATTTGGTGGAAATTAAGAGCTTTTTAAAAAAGATATACCTTATTTGGTTGGATGTTGAGGGGTTTGGAAGGACATTAAAGGTAAAGGCAGTTGATGTGTGAGTGAAGGCTTGGGGAAACATTAAGTCTGGTATGTTAAGTGATCACAACAAAAACAGGTTGACAACTTGACTGTAGTGGGAGAATTCCAAGATTATGAGTGAGTGGAGTAGATTGCACATGTAGGAAAGGCAGAACCTTATTAAGGCAAAACTAACCTTGTTTAGTCTGGACTTCTGCCAACTGGACCCTGTAGGAAGCTCCTGTTCATCAATACTCACATTGCACTAATAGGCAAGGGAGAGTCATTGCCAGTTTCTGAATTTGGAAGTGGCTTAATAAAAATCATACTTTAGAGAAATTATGAGCAGTGTTGATTTTGATGGTTTCGCAATAATTATTGTAGCAACCCAGGTATGAAGCAGCAAACCTAAATGCATGCACTCCTTCCACACCAGGTTGCACCATCTTTTTTAGTATCTACAGTAGAGCAATGGGATTAAAATTTGTTGTTTGCCTTTATTTCGCAAGACACTCTGCTACACAACATCCATGTGTTTTCTCATTTAGAATTCAACACAATTCTTGAGGTTTCTATTGCCATTTGGTGAGATGAAGGTGTTTGCCCAAAGCCCCATAGCCAGGATTTAAGCTCAGGCTCTTGGTGTTGAGTGGCAATGGAACCTCATTACCAAACACGGTGCCAAGTGAGTTATTGACTTGATCTTGTGTTAGAGCTGGAGCAGCTCTCACCTTCCTTGACTCAACTACTTTATTATCCACAATGCAGCCTGTAAAATATGATAACGATTTAATTCTGTAGGCCTGTGGAAACAAGGTTCATATTTTTTCCCTTTCTCTCTGTTTAGGCAGTGTCCCACCAGACCTTCAGTTTAGGGTACTGGGGGTCTGGAGAGCACAGAAGCAGCTCATGTCAGTCAGTAGACAATTAAGGACCCGGCCTCTGATTCATTTCCCGAGCTAACATGTAACCGTGCCGCTGATTACCCATTTTCATTGTTTATGGTGAGGCAGGTGGATGAACAGCTCTGCCTGATTTATGAAGTGCTTGTCTTCTATAAATCACAGAGTAGAGACTCAGCATGCTGCTAATCCTAATTGGTTAAGTTCTAAGTAGGGAGTGATTAGAAAGTCTTCAGGAAAGAAGGTACCTCATGCAAATGAGGGAGATATACAGCTCCTTGGGAGGAAATTCCCTCTGCTCACAATATATAGTAAAGTTCTGTTGTTCACTCCTGTTCCCCACTTTTATCTCTTGCTGGTCAAACCCTGTTTATCTTTCATTTGTTAATAAACTGGAGAGAAGGAGGGGTCTGGTGGGAAGCACAAACAGAGTAGAAACAGAATGTTGTTTACCTGCTTACTCTCTCATTTATTAAGTTCAACTTGTATTAATTTTCTAATTCCAGTAAACTATTCATCATGATGGAGAGCTGTGCAATATGGCTCCCAGTGCTGATTTTTAGAATGGGAAACATTAGGGCTCGGAGTCCCCCCTACCAGGATCCCAAGCCTGCTCTTTCCTGGGAGTAGAGGAGGTAGCCTGCTCAGATGCCCAGTGACGGCCTTCTCTGTTTACTCACGTTCAGCCTCAACTACTTTGAAGATCCTAAGTATGTGAGGCTGTCCACATCTTCTGATTGGAAATATTCTCACTGGAAATAGGGCTTAGATACAGACTATTCTGGAAAAAGAAGGAAGAAGCCCATAGATTTTATGTGATTTCCTTTCCCTGTCTCAAGGCCGGCAATTGAGGACACAGGGAAGTGGGTATACAACGCACTCTAAGGGGCAGTTACTCTTGAGATTAAAAGTCAGAGAAGGAAATGTCCACCCTACTGTTCCTATCAATTGTATGTGTTTCTCCTTTCAGCTAACTTCTCTTTTCATTCCCCTTTTTCTCTCTCCATCTCCCTTCTTCTATTTTCCTTCCCCTTTATACTTTCCCCCTCCCTACCTTTCTCTCTTCCTTTCTTCTCTGTGTTTCCTGGGAACCCATGGCAGATGCAGCAGTACCACCACCCCCACTACAGAACTGGACGATGAGCCCCCGTGCATGGAGGAGATTGATTACAACACAGACAGCAGCTCAGGCCACAGATGGAGCTTCTCTGAGCTGGACCGGCAGATCCAGGAGTGCGCCCTCAGTGAGGATGAAGGAGCGGAAGAAGAGAAGGGGCCAGGGCAGGAGAGAAACGCCATCCTATATCCCTAAGTTTCATAGAGAGTTCTATGTCTCTGACCATTAGAACAACAGTTATGATGCTGCTTCTTCACCATCAGACACACGCAATGTACGAGTCGATGCAGAAAGCCAGCCTATGTGAGCCCAACAATCCCTTTTCCAGACTTTGTTCTAGTTTCACTAAGCGTAGAATCTGGCTACTTCATAATTATAACATTTGATGTACACAGTTAGGTGGACTTGGAGCCTATGCCAGCTGCCATTGTGGTTAGAATGTGACCCAATAGGTAAACTCAAGATTACCTTGGATCCTCTCAAGGCTGTTCCAAACTCTTCTCTGTTCCTATCCTTGAAACTGGAGCAGACTGGAAGTACAGGTGTTGGACTTTCTTCTTTGTTTCTCAGACAGAATTGAGTGGTTAAATTGTTTCATACATCAGTGTTACCTCCTACTGTTATCTCCTTACCATAGCACTGGAGCTGTGCACTGCAAGCCACTGAGACTCTGGGGCTCCTGTCAGGGTCCTCAGGTGCTGGGTGATTTAACATGAAAAGCTGTGCTACCAAAGAACTACAAATATCATCCTGGAACTTCTTTAACAGTATGTAATTTACAGATCAGATATAGGTAAGGCACTGCACTAGATTCTAAGAAATAAGACATAGTCACTGGTCTTCACAGGTTTTTAAATCCCATGTATTCAGGCCACTAAACATAATCCTGGGAGCCAGCAAGACATACTGGAAAATTCATTTGTTTCAGAATCAGACCAAGTGGTTCATATCCTAGATCTGGCAGTTGCTTGTTACAAGAACTTAGGCAAATAATTTAATCTCCCTAAACTTCAGTTTTCTTATACATACAATGGGGAAGAGCATATCTATATCATAAAGTTATTGTAAAGATGAAATGAGCTATATATGAAAGTGTACAGCTTGGCACTTGGTAGGTAATGATGCTGGCTTATTTTCTTCCACAGCACGCACAGAACATTCTATATAAGTATTCTCACAGTTACAGAAACATTCTGTGGGATCACATGGTTGGGAAATACTCCCTGTTACTGGAACGGATCTGGGAAAGAGGTTACATAGGAGCAGAGATCAAGAGGTTGAGATGGCTCAAGACAAGCGAATGTGGAGAAAAACCTTTCAGCATGCCAAGGGAGGCAGTGTAGACATCTGAATGACGAGGTGTACAGGGCCCCTGCAAAAAAAGAGAAGAGATATGGAAGGCAGATGTGGAATAGGAGATAACTAGGAAAGGATATGCTAGGTCAAATGTGGATTTGTTCTGAGGCCATGTGCATTTAGTTTGGATTAGGTTTAGCTATGAGAGATGGAAAATTCAAAATAGAAATAGCTTTTGTAAGGCATAAGTCTGTTTCTCTTTCATGTGGAATTTCAGGTAGAGGAAGGGCAGAGCTGGCATCATGGCTGGGTGGTGTCAAAGACCCAGCTTCTGCAGTTTTCTGGTTCTACTGGGTGTCACTTCTACTCTTGATGTAGTATGACAGCTGAAGCATCAGCCTTTGCCTCTGTGTCTCAGACCACAGTAAGATCACAAAAAGAGGAACATGTCCCTATCTTTCAGAAAGCTGTGTACATAACATTTCTGCTTAATCCCACCAGCCACAAAATGATCCTATGACCACAGGTAGCTAGCTGTAAGGGAGGTTGGAAATGTGGTCTTTATTTGAGGTGGGCCCAGTTAAAATTTTGTAGTTTTAATACTAAGGCAGACAAATATAATGCATATTAGGGGATCACATGCCTGCCAAAGAGACTTTCCTCATGTACCATCCACCACCAAGAGAGTTTTGGAAAAATTAGAATATCCTCAGAGAAACCTTACAGGACACTTCTCTTGACCAGCAGAAAGCCACAGAACAAACTTTCCCATAGTTTAGCCCCAAGGCATAGGAGAATGGCTTGTAGGTTGTGACTGGAGAGTTGATATCATTACTGACAGTATCTTTCTTTTCCCCCAACTCTTCTGAATTTCCTTGCTACAGTTCAGAAATTGCACGTCCATTCTTTGTATTAAGGCAGTCAAATTTCTGTAGCATATACAAGTAATTTGAAGGAAATAACAAAACACCAAATTTGATTGCCAAACTCACGGTATTCCTTAACTTCTCTCAGATTCAATCTCCATGCTCTTAGAGGATAGTATAGTGCTTCTGCTGTTTCTTTGCTTTGAGGAGTCAAGAAGATAATATTGTCTAAATGTAAATGCTGAGAAGGACAGGAATAATACTAACTAATAATCACCACTTAGAACCTCACTCCAAATTAATTTATGGAATTAGTCTCTAGTCATCTAGCATGTTTCCGAGAGAAAGTGACAAAGACAGGTAAATTTCTATGTGGCATGTCCAGGAAATGCCAGGAACATGCTGCATATTGATCCATCTGTGTACGTAATATGTGAAGCACCTACTGTGTGTCGTGCACTTTATTAGGCTCTATGAATACAGAGAAAAATGACTCACTCTGTGCCTTCAAGTTGCTCACAAGTTACAGTAACTTGTGAGAGATGAGCACAAAACATTTTATTTTAATACAATGCATATGCCATTGTGGAACTATGCAGAGGATAGTACAGAAACACCTAATGTAATGGGGGTGGCAGTGGTGGTAAAAGTCAACAGAAAGATGATGATTTAGGTGATTCTTGAAGGATGTGCAGGAGTTTTTAAGTGAAAAGGGGAGAAGAGACATGCTAAGAAGTGGAAAGAGCTTGTGCAAAGGCTGTATGGTGGGGTTAGAGCTTTAAATAAAATGTTCAGTGTGACTAGTTTAAAAGATGTTTGTATGTGGGAAAAGGAGGAGAGTGACAAGAGATGAAATTGCAAAGAGAGACAGTAATCAGAACAAGTGACGTTTGACATGCCTTGATGAAGGGGTTGTGCTTTGCTCTGAATGTGATGGGGGAGATTTACAGAGTGTTCAGCAGAGGCATGCCCAGGACTGATATCAGCATCCATCTATCAGCACCGCGGCACACTTGTTCATGGCTGCTTGGTTGGTGCCCTTGCTATGCTGGTTGTTCAGTAGTTTTGAGGAGTACCCTGGGATGTTATGTTATATATTTGAAGAGCAGAAATTTTGCATTGAGGTGAGAGATAATGAATGAAGTTTTGGGGCCAAATTGAATGTTGGGGGCTTCTGAGATAGCCAGCTGGAGAGGATGCCTAAAGACCAGAAGCACATCAGGAGGCAAAAGTAGAAGGAGAGGGGAACCTAACACCTAGTGCTGTTGGGGACCCAGGTGAAAATCCTGAGCAACTGAGCCTAGGTGCCAGTCAGCTGAGAAGGAGCTTGCTTGAACAGAACAAGGGAGCAGGGGACAGAACAGATTTCCCTCCCTTCCTGCTATGACTGAAGCCTGTCTGTGTCCCACCTCACCAATCTGCAGTCTGGGGTAGGGGAGAGCTTACTTGGAAGTTAACCCTAGATAGTTATAAGAGCTGTTCTTTCAACCCAGTCAGAAAGTCTCTTGCTGCCCAAACCAGTATGGTGAATTGTTCCGAAAATTGTACTAAACTCAGAGCCAAATAAGATTACCCAGGAATTTCAAGGAGTTGAAATGGGAAGCAGATGAGGCTCAAAGTGTGCAGAGGGGATGACAGTCCAGAGAGGTGATGCTGGGGCCGGGCCACGTGTACAGCTGTCCTGTACCAGCTGTTGTCTTGTACCCTGGGTGTCAGGGCTAGGACTGGGGGGCTGAGGGGTTGTGGGGCCCGCAGCTTCCTGGGGTAGCCTTGTGCACCTTCTGTGATAGGCAAAGGTAGGGAGTTCTCCTTTTCCACCTCTAGGATAGTCCTGTTGTTAGTAGAGAAGCACAAGAATTGCCACCCATGAGCCCCTAAGTGTGGAAACCGCTGGCTGATCATGACACTTCCCTGTGGCAGAAGGCTTTTTGGTTCCACATTTCCAACACAGGAAAGTCTAGCTTCCTCAACAAATCCCTTTACAATCTGGCCCCAACCTCCTTTACAGATTCAGGTTCTACCATTATCGTCTCTTCTAATGGCCGTGGGACATAACCTCATGTTATGTCATCACATGTATGCATGCGTGTACACACACACACACACACACACACACACACACACACACACACACACACACACACACACACACACACACCCTTCATGGGCCACACAGCTCCCTAAATGTCTTCTTTGATTTTTCAGGACTTTTCACATTTTTTCTCTGCCTCTGATATGCTTCTTCCATTACCTCGTTTGAAGGCATCAAGACCCAATTCAAATGTCACCTTTCTTCTGTAAAACTTTCCTAACTACCCCAAGCCGAGTTGTATAATCTCTTCTATGCCTCTATTGCACTGTTTATACGTATCTTTTATAGTATGCTTACCATTTCTAAGTTGATTTACATGCTTGTTATGTCCCTGCTCCACCCCTACCATCAGAGGGTGAGTTCTAAGATGCACGGACACGCTATTACCTTGGCATCTCTCCCTGCACCGAGCACTCTTCTTGATACACTGAAGGTGTTAAAGAATGTGTCTTCCCCCAGCTCAAACCTGACGTTCAATGTCTAAGTGAAATGCCACCTATTTTCCTTAAATTCCTCCATTTTCCATCTCAAATCACAGTTTGTGTTATAGGAAGGGAAACTGGTTTTATTGAAAGGGCATCTAGCACAAGTACAACCCGGCCCCTCAAGCTGCTGGTTGCCATGGAAGACTGTTCCCAGTGCAAGGTGAATTTAAGAAGGAGCAAGTTGGCCTTGTCCTGGCCTGTACTGTGCAAATGTTTAGATAGAGTGATGAGGCTGGTAGGACAGCATTTTGACAAGTCCCCAGTATCTGCAGCATTCATCCAGGTGCTCTGGGCCCCATGTTCACTCTAGAGAGAACTGGCTGTGCAGCTCCATGTGAATTGTGCCAACTCGGCTGCCTGGGCGCTTCTTGCAATCCTGTCAGTGAGAATCGGCATCCAAGAATCCCATCAATTGGCTCCAGTTTCTTCTGGGTGTCTGGAAAAAGGATTCAGAGCCACAAAGAACATTTGAAAATAACCTGATCCCTGAGATACAAGCTCACATTGAGTGTTGCCAGTGCTAGTAAGGTCACATTACACCCCTATGGGGAAGAGAACTTCTCACACACTGCTTCCATTTATCAGCCTGGAAAACTGAGCTGGAGTCGATTTCATATTCCAAGGGGAGCCTCTGCCCTCTGCCAAGAGAAGGGGCTTCCATGTAATACCTGACATAAGTCATTCTTGTTAGAGACTCAGAAAAGTGACCTGCATGGTGGATCTGAACATTGGGATTAGCATTAGAATGATGGATTTGCTTTGCGCTGCTGGTATCACTCGCCCCAGCTGCCCAAAGGCTCCAGTCTTGGAAAGACATACAGACAGTAGCCTGGTACTCACCGTGAGAGCTTTTTCTGGGCAAAAATAATTCATCAGATCTGGAGCCTGCTGCAGTCTTCCCAACAGATATCCTCTTTTGTTTGTGATGCAGTTTGGCTTCATGTGACTGTTTCTTGATAAAAAGTGTTGTTTAGAAAAAAAGAAAGTGGTAAAAGGGAATTTTGAGATAAAAATGGGTTGTATTACAGGTTTTCAGTGCCTAATAATAAAAAAGATACAATGGTATATAACTTAAATTCATCTATTACACACACTTCAACACAATGGAGCTGAAATTGAGCTGAGTTCCCTACAACACACACACACACACGCACACAAAGTAGGTCCAGGGCTTTAAGCAAGTGAACAAAGAGTGAGGGAAGGTTTATCATCAGACACAGGCTAATAAAGGCAAGGGGTGACTAGGTGATCTTAGGCCAGAGGTCTTTTGGGTAGAAGGTGAGACTCAGCTTTCATCAGCACATGATATAAACTGGTCTGCAAGTGTGTGTATATTTTGGGCCTATTTGGGTTACAAAGTAAAATGGGTTTTGTCCTCCTTGGAAGAGAACACACACTGTGAGGGAATGACTGAATTAACCACATTCAGGTCTTATGACAAGATGCCTAACAGAGAAGAGCACTGAACTGTTAAAACGGCTGAAGCAAATGGATTATTCTACATCAAGAGATTTTGATGATCTTTTACAGTCTCTAAGGCCTTATGGGGTTAAATGGTTTCTTGGTAGCAGACAAGTATTATGGTCACCGTCTAACAAAGTAAGGAAATGGAAGCTTGGTTCTTCAGAGCCCTCCAATTCGGGTGTCCAATCATGGCTTGGTCTTTGGAGGTCAGGGTGAGGCCTGGCATGAGGTTGATTCTGGACTGGCTGTGGAGCAAAGCGAGGAAGATGGGGCTGACAACACTGCCATCCAAGCATCTGGGGTATGCAGGTTCAATGAATGAATGTCCTTGGAGAGAATAATACCAACCAGGCCTCCCCCACACTGCAGTCTGAACAGCAAGTTATTTTACAGGATATTAGAGGAAAAATCTGTCTGTGTTCCCATTGTGCTCAGGCTATTACATAGTCACTCATTTAACTCTCACTATCTGGGGGATAAATAGGCATTATTTGTGCTATTTTCAAAATGGTGCTGAGCCATTCTTAAAGGGACACTTTTAGTAATGGACAGAGCTGGAATCTGTTTCCAGAGAAATGTGACTTCCCACTGCTCCTTCTCCTTCCCCAGAGGGGGCCAAAAATAAATAGTACCCCAACAGCAGATGTTAGACCCAACATGTGCCAAATACGAACCCTTACTATACACAATCGTTTAAGACCCTTGCATGTGTTATCACATTTAAACCTCATAACCCAACCCTATGATGTAAGGCTTCTTGCTATGCTCATTTTATAGGTGAGGATGTTAGGGCATAAAGAAGGTGAGAACTTGCTTAAGATTATATGGGTAGTAAACAGTAGGATTGTGTACTCCTAGGAAAAGCATCTCTCTTCAAAGACCCCTAAGGGTCTTCTAGAGGTTATGGAGCAACTCCCTGGGTCTAGGAAGGTTTGCTGTTGTTGCTGTTGTTTTAAATCCTTGACCCAGATATAAATAACTCATACTGGACATCTCTGCATAACATCCTGCTTCACCTTAAACTCAAGTTCAAAGTCAATCTATTTCTTATCTCCACTCATCAAAATCTCTACCTGCAAGTTCTTAAACTTGAGCATGTTGATGGGAATCTGGATTGTCTCATTTCTTTGAGTGTCTGATGCACAGCCCAATGTCTGGCCAAGGCAGGCATCAGATTCTCACTAAAGGATGAATCTGCTTTGCTGATGGGTCTGACCCTTAGCTCTGGCTTGCGTCTGTCTATGCTCTTTCTTTTTGGGCCATTTCTCACCTGGATTTCAGCACAATTTTCCTTCCTACTCTTCTCACCTTTGCTCTTGTTTCCTCTCCAACCCTTTCTTCCCTGGGTATCTAGATAGTATTTGGAGTGGAAATTGGTCCTATTTCTGCCATTTACAACCTGTCAGTGACGTCCCATGGTATAAGGATAAAATGGAAGCATAACCTGGCAATGGAGCCCTTCCTGATCCAGCCACCATGTAGCTTTCTGGTCTCCTCTCTTAACACAAGCCCCTGCTGAAATCATGAAAAATCACTTTCTGTTTCCAGAAAGCATTTTACTCTTTTTTTCCCTTGGCTTCCACCCATTTGTCTAATTTTATTTATATGTGCTTAAGTGTATCCTCCTCCAGGAAGTCTTCCATGGTTTTTGTAGAAACCCTATCACAGCTTTTGTTGCATGGCATTGCCTGTGGACTTTTTTTCTCCCCCCACCAGACTAATTTCTTGGAGAACAAAGACAATTTTGTTCACAGCTACATCCTGAGGGCCTAGCACCATGCTCAAGATGTGGTGAGCTTCATTAAACATGTGTGGAATGATTGAGATCTTAATTTCCATTCCAAGGTCTCCCAAGAATGACCTCCTAGCCGTTGCCTCAGTAACCTATTAAACATGGATAGCGGAGCTGCAGGAAAATAGGACATTCATGTGTCCGGCAGACTCAGAGCAGCGAGAAAGCATCCAGGAAAAATCTCCCTCAGCCCCTTGTCTGCAGTGCCTCCTGGTCTGTAATTTTCCAGAAGCAGCTTCTTTTTTTTCCTCCAAATGGCCTGTAGAGGTCAGAAAAGGGCCTTGATTTCCAAACACGGACTGTCCTCTGCCTCCATTAGCATTCACCCTGGGTGTCTATAATTAAGCAAGCCTAGGCTGGGCACATAGGAACGGAAATGCATTGACTTTAATAAAACAGAGTGTAAAACAACTTTAGATTGACTCCAGCCTTGTTTATTCTTGCACACTTGTAATTCTGGTTCGGTATATTCTCAGTCAAAGAGACCATTGTCCTGGGAACTGAAGCGTGTCCCTTCTTCATTGCTACTGCAGCCAGTCTGAGGAGGCAAGCCACACCAGCTTGCTACTCCTGGCTCAAGGCAAAAAAAAAAAAAAAAAAAAAAAATTGTATTTCTTAAAGAAAAACAATAACAAATAGAAGAGCGTGTGGGCACAATGAGAGAAGCTTCTACTGATATTCTAACCTTTTTGTGCATTTCATGAATGTAAGTGCATTCAGAGTCAAAAACAAAAAACTGAATTATAAAAGTGGAGCAGGCACTCTGGTAGCCACCCTTCTTGAAATTTCAAAAATGATGACTTTGTTTCATAAATTATTTTCTAGTGTATAGGAAAGAGTGTTACACAGGAAATTAAATATCCAAGGATTAGGGGCTGGCTCTGTTACTTTGATGCATGACTTTGGGGATGACAATTTCTCTGGCAAATTTCTTTTTCTTCTCCATTTGAGAATGAGGAGCTGGACCAGATGAAATGTAAGGTCACTTCTATTTATAATATGCATTACCATTAACGCTGCACTGGCCGGCCTGCAGAGAGTGCCACCAGGCCTTGGGCTGGCCAGGCAGGTGAAGAGGCAGCATGACGTGGCTCACACTAGTGCTCTGTCTCTGGAGGGACTGAGGCCAGGCCTGTACAATGAGCTTTTCAGAGCCTAGAGCGATGCCGTTGATACCCTGCTAATGCCCACCAGAATAAAAGCTTCCGAAATCAGGGCTAAAAATAAATAATTAAACAAGTGACAGCATAAACAGGAAGACTTAAAGGAGGGAAGAGGGAATAAATTGAGTCAGCAAACTTGGGGGTGGGGTGGGGTGGGGAAGAATCCAATTTGTATCCCTCTACATGTATTGGCTTGCTGACTAGGTGATGACTCTGGAGTCTAAAGGGCTCTTAGGAATGGGAGTTTGGTGCCACCGTGGGAGAGGATGCTGAAGACAGCCTAGGCATGGCCGCTCTCTCCAGCCATGTCTTCCTTGCCTCACGCTTGAGCCACCCTCTCCTCGCAGACTCTTTGTTGGTTGTTCAGGGAGAGACTCCTTCATAGTCCCTCTCCTGTCCCTGGACTCTGCCTGGGCCTGGGCCAGCTGCCCTCATTGACCTTGTCTTTCAGCATTTGGGGCCCAGCTTCCTCTTTGTCTCTTTGTACACACTCAGGATTTCAATCAAAATGGCTTTCAGATCTGGGAAAGGGAGCTCATAGCTATTAGGCTCATTCACCATCCCAGCCACTGTGTGCTTTCCTGCACATGCAAGGACACAGAGAGCAGTCACTTCCCAGCAACCACAGGGCAGGTAAACATGTACTACAGACCCCGTCCAGCCTCTGCCAAGTCCCACATTGTGAAGGGTAGAGATCTAAAGCAGATGGAAACTTCAGTTGGTGTGGCAGAGCAATGATTTGGGGGACATGCAATTGTGAGCATTGTTGGGGTGAGGGACAAAGGGCTGTTCCGCTGTGCAGCAGACAGTGACAGAGATTTAGGGTGTTCGCTGGCAGAAAAGGAGAACAGAGGGCCTCTGAGAAACCCTGACTCACAGAAAGCAATGTCTAGCATTTAACATTAAGTAGTTTTTTTTTTTTTTTCTTTCTGTCCTGTGGGGTCTTATCTCACCTGTGAGCATAAGAATAAACAAACCAAAGTGCTTTTCCTATGTTCTTACTCAGAAACCGTCAATGCAGAAGACTTCTGTGACCAAATGTGTGGGGGTTTCTCCCACCAGCAAAGCAATCATTTCTTCAGGGACACCAGCTGGGTGTCCTCCAATTCAAGTCTATTCTAACACTATCTACCTGGAGATAGTGTCAGATCCCACAAATTAAGGGTTCCATCCCCAAGACTGCCCCCACTTCAGATGCAAGTCCAGGCCTCTGGAACTTCTGGCTAACCAACTGTAAATGTGGTTCCCACAACCCTCTTCTTGAGTTCAATGAATTTGCTAGAGTGGCTCACAGAACTCAGGGAAAAACTTATTTACATTTACTAGTTTATTACAAAGGATGGTAGAGGATACAGATGAAGAGATGCGTAGGGCAAGCTATGGGGGAAGGGAAGCAGAGCTTCCATGTACCCCCCTCCCCCGCCCTCACCATGCATCACCCTCCGGGAATATCCACATGTTCAGCTATCCAGAGGCTCCCCAAACCCGGTCCCTTTGAGTTTTTTATAGAAGCTTCATCACGTAGGCATGATTGATTAAATCATTGGCCATTTGTGGTCATCTTGACATTTAGCCTCTCTCCCTTCCCTGAAGGTTGATGGGTGGGGCTGAAAGTTTCAGCCCTCTAGTCTTGCCTTTGTCTATCTGTTGACCAGCCCCCATCCAGAAGCTATGTAGGGGCTCCAGCCATTAGCCAACTTATTAGAATACGAAAAGACGCTCATCACTTTGAAGATTTCAAGGACTGGGGGGGTTGTATGCCAAGAAAGTGGGCAAAGACCGAATGTACGTCTCATAATATCACATCGCTGCTCCTGAGCACCTCACATTCTCAGCCAAAGCCTACTACCCTCAAATAGCCAGGTTCTAGTGATATTTTGAGTAAATGGAAGATGGGATTGTTCATTTTGGATAAAAATATTGGGAGAAGCCACCAAAGAGAATTCAGCAGAAGCAGGAAATTAGCAGAACTCATTTTTAGGGCATTACAGTTCCCACGTGATAGATTGCAGCTTCAGCCATCTTTTTTGAACATTTTATGAAAATGATGATAATAATAATAAGCAATTTACCATGAGCACCGCTATGGGTTGAATGTGCCCCGCAAAAGTTCATCTATTGGAAACATGACCCCCATTGTAACAGTATTAAGACGGTGGAAAATCCAATTATGGTATTTAAAGGGTGGGGCCTTAAAGAAGTGATTAGATCGTGAGCACCATGCTCTAGTGAATGGATTGATCCATTCATGGAATAATGGGTGTGGTTCTGATGGCTTTATAAGGAGAGTGAGTGAGAAAGTTCTCTCTTGCTCAGCTCGTTCTCACCATGTGACACCTGCATTGCTGCAGATGGTCACCACCAAAAATAAGTTCCTCACCAGATTCGTCACCTGAACTGTGGACTTCCCAGCCTCCTAAACTGTAAGAAATGAATCCATTCCTTTATAAATTACCTAGTTTCAGGTATTGTTCTAAGCAACAGAAACAGACTAATACAAGCACTTACCATGTACCAGTCCTTGGGCTGAGTGTTTATTATTCACAAACTCCTGTGAGGTAAGTAACTGTTATTGTCCCCTTTTTGTAGATGAGGAAACACAATCTTAGAGATATTATTCAGCAATATGTGCAAAGTGGCTAGTAGAGAGACCAAGCTGAGATCTGAACTGAAGGTGCCTCCTCTTCCCATTTCCTCCATGGTATGACCTCTCCTAAAAGGAAATGGTCCTGACTGGTAGTGAAGCCATTGCATTTATTTATTTTTTTCCCTTGAGGCAAACTTGCGAACTTGGCATCACACTTTCTTCTGTAAGTTCAATTAGAAATGGATTCGTAGTTTTCAACATCTTATTCTCAAACTTAGCCAAGACCTACTCTTTCCCCCATGTACCTATTCATCTTAATTTTGCTCAGTCTTCCTTCCACATTTCTAGATGAAAACGCTGTGTGACCTTTTGAAGAGGTCTCCCAGAGGGTCGATGTTGGTAGACGGTGATGGGTATGGGAATTACATGAAGTGCACTGTGTGTTTCCCCAAGCAAATGTTGAAAGCTATGTTTTTAAAGATGAACAACATGAATTTCAAACACAAGTTAAGTAAACATCATAAAAGAACATGGCCCTGAAAAAGATCAGGTTTGATTGGGATAACCAGGATTTCCCTTCAGGTGTCTGCTATGGTTCAGGAAATGGTTTTTCCTGTGTCTCTATGTATCATGTCCATGAGTGTTTTGAGCAATAGTATGCATTTCCCTGGTGACCATATTTTTGTCAAAGTCCTATTTGCAGCCACCCTGGCATGGGGATGCTAGTGATTTATTGCAACCTTGCACTCAGAGATCTGTAATGCACCATGCCGACATTATCTGGTTTCAAGAGATGTTTAGTTTACTTGAGGAGGCCAGGATCTCCGATCTCCAAATCTTAAACCATGACTGCCTCTCAGCTTTACTTAACTTGTACTTAAAAATCAATGTTCTAAGTAAGCCAGCCATTTCAACACGACTTCTCAGCAAAGAGCAAGAAGAGAAACAAACCTTGGTCTCCTACCTTCTCCTGCCTCTGTTGGAATGGATTTCCATGTAGCTTGGCATAAGTCAGTGATATTCCAGAAAGACAGCTTACCTGAGCCATGCTTCTATTTTTCTGAATATTTTGTTTTTATTGTTTTGTTTGTTTGTTTTCTTCTCATCTGAAGTGGCTATAAAATGACAGGACCAGAGACATATGACATTAAAATAGATGAAGAAAAACAGGGTTTAAAGAGGTGGAATAAAGTCAACACTCAAATCTCTGGGGATCATCACTGATTAGTTGCTTAGCTGTTGACACACACACACACACACACACACACACACACACACACACACACACACACATTCACCCTCTCTCTCCCCTTTCTGAAGAAAACTCTTATATGAGTAAAGAACAAAACAAAGGCTTCAAGGACACTAATTTAGTGCCCATTGTAGAGAGCAGAGTTTTTGTGGGAAGACAAAGATTTTAAATATAACTGACGGAGGCAAGCCCTCTCACAGTGCTTTATAATTGGTGTCATAATGCCTTGTGCCAGGTAATATAGAAAAGATGGTGTAGCAGGATGTCGGGCAAGAGAGAAGAAGGGGTGGCCTTGCCCCTCTGCTGTGGGTCTGAGGAGTAGAGGGGTGATAAGATATCTGTGCCTTAGTTTTATGCTGCCGTAAAAAAAAAAATTACCATAAATTTTGCAGCACAAAAGCAGCATCCATTTATTCTCTTATAGTTCTGGGGGTCAGAAGTACAGGGAACTTGCCTGGGTTCTCTGCTTAAGGTGCTCAAAACTGAAACCAAAGTGTCAGCAGCCTGAGCTCTTCTCTGGAGGTTCAGGGAAAGAATCTGCTTCCACCCTCAGTCAAGCCATTGGCTTCAGTTCATTGTGGTTGTGGGAACGAGCTCACCATGTTCCTTGCTGGCTGTCAGCTGGGAGCTGTTCTCAGTTCCTGGAGGCTGCCTGCATTCTTTGGCGTGTTGCACCTCAAAGCCAGCAACATCACTTTGAATGTCCCTCATGTTTTAAAGCTGACTTTTTCTCCTAGCAGCCAGTAAAACCCTCTGCTTTTAATAGGCTGGTGTGGTTAAGTTAGACCCACCCTGATACTCTCCCTTTTGTCTTATAACATAGCATAATCACAGGACTGAAATCTTATCAGAATCACAGTTTCCACCGATGATCAAAAGGGGAGGAGATTATATAAGGGCAAAGTTCATTGGGATTCATCTTTATAATTCTGCCTTCCACAAATAGTAATATTAGCAAGTATTACACAACACTTTCCATGTACAAGGAACAGTCTAAGCACTTTACACACATTAACTCACTGAATCTTCACAACAGCACTGTGAAGTAGGTGCTATTATTATCCCCATTGTACTTTTGAGGAAACTGAGGCAGAATGTTCATGTAGTGCATACAGATAGTCTGTGGCTGAGTTGGGATTTGAGCCCAAGAAGTGTAACTTCAGGTTGGTGACAGATTTCTTAACCATGATTCCATGGATCTATTTAAAACTGTGCTTTCTGAGATATAGTGCTTTCCTTCCTTCCACCAAGGTGGGAAGTAAACAGAGGGCCTAGAGTTGTCTAGTGGGACAGGATTGGGTGCAGCTAGAAGGTGGTACAGCATGCACAGTTCAGCCTGCCTGTGGCTGAGGCTTTTGTTTTCAAGGCTACGTGTGACATGCCT
Organism: Cynocephalus volans; assembly: GCF_027409185.1. Classification (NCBI taxonomy): domain Eukaryota; kingdom Metazoa; phylum Chordata; class Mammalia; order Dermoptera; family Cynocephalidae; genus Cynocephalus; species Cynocephalus volans. The sequence goes on from NC_084462.1 coordinate 53,694,781, forward strand.
ACCCCTCCTGATTTCCTCATCTTGTACTCAAAGCCTTAGCCTGTTAAAAAGATGCAAATTTTCCTAGACAAATCCCTCCCCGTGTTCTCTCAGGAGCAGTGGATCTAGCAATGATGGTCGAGGGTTCAAAGTATGGAGTGAGGTCATCCTGAAGGAGATGGACCACCTCCAGGTCCCTGGGACTCTTCTTCCCACCTGAGTTAGAGGCTGTGCTGTGCAGGTACACAGGTCTATTACCAAAAAGTGACAACAAACCGGTGCTTACTCCTTATGGATTTATTTAAAAGCATCTTGTGTTCAGTCACAGAGGGAAACCAATGTAATTTTATAATTTTTCAATCTTCCATCGACTGGGGTGCATTATTTTGACTTGGGTAGGTAGGAGATGAAGATATACCCTTAAAGGTATAGCCAGTTTATAATCAGAAATAAGCAAGAAAAAAAGGCTAATAAATATGAAACAAAGTTAATTTCAGTAATATTATTTTCAAGTGCCTTGATATAACTAGTAATAGTATTAATATAGAAAATTTACCAATAAAATAACATGGAAAAAATGTTGTTCATACGACAAAAGGCCTAACAATAAAGCAAAACCCGGAAATTTTTTAAAAACTAAAACAACGTACACAGAAGACACAAAACTTACATTTAATAACTAGTTATACATTTAAATGCTATAAGTTATACCACTAAATGACACACAACATCAAGTATAACCAAAAGTGGAATCTAAACTATTTTTATTCAATATATACAATTAAGTAAAAAGATTCATCATGAAACAATTTAGGTAGAAAAGAGGTAATGAGTAAAGGTTTCTAGGGAGCAATTACCAACGAGAAGAGTTACAAATACAAAAACTGAAGTTCAGAGTCAGCAGTTGATATGGGGGGACTGGTTTAGGGAACCGTAAAAAATATTAATCAGTTTATTATCAGAGCTGTGGCAGGAGGCCTTGATGACCAGGAGGAGACTTTTGCAATCTAACTGGAAAGTATGTGGAAAATAAGGGGATGGAAAATGCAAAAGGACTGCCACTGGAGTTCTGCAGCTTGAAGAAGCCACAGGCGTGAGCTGTGGAGCTGAGGGATGACAGTGGAAGGGAAGAGGTCCCCAGGGCTGGACATCAGCAATGTGGTGATGTGCCTATCTCTTATCTCTCATCCCTTGTCTCCCTCTCACACCAGATAACTTTGAAAACATGATGAATAGGTAGAAGGGGTAACTCGATCTGTTGAATTATGTGGGCTTAGAACAGATTAAAGTGAATTGGACAGACATTCTCCTTCAGCTGTCCATATGATGCATTAGCGTGACATTCAAAGGCCTGTACAATTTAGCCCATCCCAGCCTGCCTTTCTAGGCTTCTCTTCAAATACACAGGGCCCCAGAGCCAGCTTTCAGCCCATATGGCCTATCTACCATCTCCTAAGTCTATTCTGCATGTTATCATCTGCTTACCTTTTCTTGCTCTTTCTCCTTCCTGTCAAGGACCAGTTCAAATCTCCAATTGCCCCTGATCTGAATATCCTCCATAACTCCTGCTCTCTCTGCTCTCCAATCTATGATCCCTTCAGGCATTTATTATGTCATTAACCATATCCTTTCATGCTCAACTAATTGGCCATTTATCTGTTGGATTGTAGTTTGATACTTCACATGTGTCTGTCATATATCTGCAATACGTTATTTACTCCCTAAAAGCAAGGCCATGTGTTTTCCTAATATCATTCATTATTTAGCACCTTCTAATTTCAGTTTGTTTGCCAATATTATTATCTCACTAAATGCTCTATAAAACTTCAGGTTAAATACTATTTTCCTCATTGTATAGACTACATAATTGAGGCTTATAGAATTTTAAAAACTTACCCTAAGTCATGCAGCTAATAAGTGGCAGAATCAAGATTTGAAACCATGTGAGTAAGACAAAAATCCTTTACTTTCCTCATGAGGTTATAATATCATTATACCTTTCTGGAACCATCTTCTGGAGCCATCACTCTAGATAATACACAAAAATAAAATACTTATAACATGTACACATATAAAATAGTTTCTTCTTAAGTATACTTCAATAACTTTACTTCTTCTGCATACAAATTTTGTTATGATAGAATCTCAAAATCATATTGAATGCCTAGGTAGAATGTGTATTCACATATGTTCACGTATGCACACCGCACACACTCACACGCACACACATGGAAACATACACACAAATGTCTGTACCATGATAAATTAGCTGGTAAGTGCCGCACACAACTCTACCTCAAAGAAATTGCTATTCCAATGGCACAATGCATGGGTTTCACTGGCAAGGACGTGGAGAATTTTTAATCCCATTTAGAGTAGAAAGGTGTGTAATCTTAGCAGGATATTTCAAGACTCAATTTTATTTCAAGGATGCCCAGAGCTTATTGATTAGGCTTATGGTCAGCATATTACTTTGAAGTAGGGCCCTGTTAGTTGTAATATTAGCTTTGAAGGGGCTCCTCTCTTGAAAAGCTCTATACAATTCCTCTGTTAATCATGATCTCAGAAAGTTTAATGAAGGGAGAGTGTGCCAGGCATGCATGCTGTTTGTTCAGGTTCTCAGCTTGTTCTTTATTCAGGAGATGGAAGCATGACAGCCATTAAACCTATTATCTTTTAGAAGTGGGAAGAAGCCTGGCAAGCAGAGAGGAAACTGTGGACGGGATTATACCAGACCCAGATTGTTCATAGGCCACTTTGATAAACTGACTTTACTTCCTGGCATAGACATTCTCCACATGTGTAATGAGAGTCTTAAAGTTTCCCCGTACTGTGGCTCTCAAACTTTAGCCACATAAAAATTACCTGGATAGCTTATTAAAACAGAATATTAAGTACCCCTCCTGGAGATCGATTTAGCAGGTCTATGGTAGAGTCTGATAATTTGCATTCCTAACAAGTTCCTAGGTGATGCTAATGCTGCTGGCCCAGGAAACATCTTTTGAGGACCACTGTTCTAACAGTTGTGGTGTGTGATCTTATTGACTTAGGAACATCAGATTCCTTCAATAAAATGCATTATAATATTAATAATCAGAAAGTTTTTCCCAACCCCAATCCTAAACATTTTCCTCTACTCCAATTTCAACATTCTCTCTTGTATCTCTGACCATGTAGAGAAATTCTCTGTTTGATATAGATGTTCACACTGAACACTATGTCATGCCTTGTTCTTATGTAGGCCAAGTAGCTGTCCACCAAAGAGGTGCTGACAGCTTCCTATCATTGATGGGAACTTTTCTTCATTTCTTGAAAGACCATCACTGGACCAGGGAAAACAGAACTCTAACCTATAGGGGAAGGAAGACATCAATATCTGCTTTGTCTCCCACTTTTGTCCCCCCATTTTCTTCCATTTCTTGTTTCTCTACTTTCTTCTCATGTTTCTACACTGTTACATTGTCCCCTTTCACTCTCTTTTCTTTGGGTTAGTGAGCTTCTTTCTATCCACTGCTCCCCCTCCCCCGCAGATGAAAGGAAGTTACTGTGGATGAGTTAATCATGGTCTGCACTGCCAACTTCCATCTCCATAATCTTATTTCCTCTTACATTGTTCTTAGTACATAAATCTTTTCTGAACAAAATGAATGCCATTAGTTCTGATTCTAGAAACTTGTTCAGATATTGAGCCATTCAGGCCGAGCAAGAGGGTTGTGAGTTCTAATGACTTCTTCTGAATAGCTTACTATACCTGCCATGTACATACCTCTTTCTAGGAGACTCAGTATGAGCTGGTTACTATGTCAGTGCCCAGTGATATCATGACCCTGAGTACATGGATTTAACTCCTCACCCAAAAGGAGCCAGTCAATTTTTAGGCATTCCTTAGACTTAGGAAGTGACTTGATATGAAACTCTATCTAACAGGAAAGCCATACACTGGATGGTGACTTTCCAAACTAAGTAGAGTTTTCCTTGTTGAAGAGTTTGAATTTGATACACATGTACAACAATTATACAAGACAGTACTAAGACTAGAAGTAGAGGTTTTAAAGTTGCCAAGTTATTAAAGCAATAATCTGAAAGACTGGATGCCACAGGCAACCACGAGAATTTCTGTGCATCATCAGGGCAGTGTTTGGACTTTTAGAACTATTGCACTGACCTGAATAAAGTCCCCAGCTGTAAAAAGACTTCTTGATTATTATTATAAAAACTGCTTGACATAAACTAAGAACCTCTGTTCCTTATGCCTTAAAGAAGTATGATTTACAAAAAATAACAAAAGTTATTTTAGACTAAGATCTAGGCAGAAGGCTATAATAGACAGATGGAGAACCAATAATATAATTCAATATTGATAATCATGATTGGTAGCAGCCACTGGAAAAAATTTTTCCATGTGCAAGTGCAGTAGAAATGTGAATTATTGAGTCTACCTGCCTATGACAGACTTTTAGGGCTATGACTCTTTTCAAAGCCACTGGTGGAAGGAGATACCTAGGTCGCATGTGTATTACATAACCTATCCCTCCCATTTACATGTTTAGAGCACAGGTGAGCAAATACTTTAAGGACAGCAAATTCATAGTCTAGTATTCATATATATAGTCCAAAATGTATGTATATATGTGTGTATGTGTGTGTGTGTGTGTGTGTGTGTGTGTGTGTGTGTGTGTGTATATGAGTTATGGACTTAAAAATGTATGTGCTTTATGTCTGAAGAAACAAAAACAAGTATATAAACCAAAAAAATAAATAAGTAAAGGAGAAGCTGGGCCAATCAGATCCCTGTATGGGCCATTTCAACTATGAATATCAACATAATAATTTAATTAGCTCAGGGAAAGATTTTGAAAAGTCACAAGGCAATTGAGGCTGTGAAGGACAATCGCGAACTGAAGTTATAAAGATCCTGAGCCCCTGTGTTTGGCAGAATCTGTGATGCAGAGAAAAGAGAATTAGACATGGTCCTGGACCAGCCAGGAGCAGAGGCCCAGAGAGAAGCAAAGACGGAGAGCACAATGCTTGCAAGATGCCCAGGCCCCAAGAGCTGCCTTGTTGGCAGAAAGATTTTTCTAGCACAGTCTGAGTACATATTAATCCTGACAATGAACCTGATTTTCCTTGAGGCTCACCAGTGTGGAGCTCCTTGACTGAGATTATTGAGCCAGTGAGTGAGTGTAGTGTGGAGCTAGCATGTGGATCCTGGACGGGTTTTCTCCATCTCTTTTGCCTTTCCACAATGCAATAGTGTGTAGTGGAGCCTTTACAAATATGGAAGAACATGTGCATCTTAACAATGAGTATTCTCTATCACCCGTACCCACCTTGTTTTTCCAGGTGCCACTCATATGTTGTGCATGTGTGTGTAAATTATCTCCTTCTTTTGATAATTTAGAATATGTCCCTCTGTCTCTTCTATTCCAACTTCTTTTAATCACAACATTTCTAGCAATATGTATCTCATTTGAATGAATGAAACTAATGTTTTCACTTATATTTTCCCTATTTATTTTTATGTCAGAAGTTGCTGGATGTTAATTTAAGCTGTGTTAATTTATGATTTATTTTCTGCTTATTACAATGTTGACCATTTTCTCCTCCCTACTCCACTCTTCATTATGTTCTCACTTATTTCATTTTCATTTACCACTATTCAGTCTCCTTGGATCAGGTCTTGAAACAATTCTTTCATAAGAAATAGTCTGATGTAAACAGCAGTTGTAGTGAAATTTGGTCTAATGTTTTTAGTGGGGAAGACCATAAGTTGACACATTTTTTCAAGACCTGCCCCTTGTGGCTCTGGACAAAAGACTATCAACTTTATTACTGGGGAAGCAATCCTAACACTGCCTTATCTTAGGCCTCTGGACAATACTCAAATGGACTAGCTAAGTGTCATGATCGTGGCAACTTATCACATTTCTCAAACGGCAACTCAGATCTGACTCCACGCATGAATTTCCACCACCTTTGCCTAAGTGGCCAAATAGAAGCGTCTCAGGGAGAAGCATCAAAGTAATACCAACACTCAGGAGTGAAGAGTTTCCAGGTCTAAAAAGCCACAAAATTATGTAAGATCAGTGCCCAAAGATTCCTTTCAGAAATACAGTTCTACACTCAGGAATTTCCAAAATATCAGAGCTGCTCGGCCTTACCAATCAGCCTAGTGATCTTCAGAGGAATTCAGGCTTTCCAGAGAGCCAGTATGTTTCAGCTTTGGTGGATTTAACTGGCAAACTCCCAATAATAGCCTTCCTTATGGTCATTGGTATTTATCTCTGGCATCCAACTGAAATCCTATATATCATATTCACAGATAAATATGGCATAATCTCTGGACTATGTAAACCAGAAAATGCCTCTACCTGAAGATCACGTATCTATCTTTGCCTGATTTTCTTTGTGTTCTCTCTCATGATTGCTTGTTCAAAAAAAAAAAAAAAAAATGCCATAACTCTTGCTATTTGCTTGGCCCCAACTGCTAATAAAAAGGGCACAAATAAATGACAGAGTAATATAGTCAACAATTCACTCCTCTCCATGCCATGGAATATAGCAAACACCACTGCAATGGGACTTAGAAGATCTAGGTCCTCGTCCCAGTTTAACTCCTGATAATGTGGTTTTAGGCAAGTAATCTATCTCTGAAAAACCCTCCAGAGTGAAAATAAAAACTCTGTTCTACCTTCCACTTAGGGAAACTATGAACAGATGAAGTGAAGCATAAGACAATATATTTAACACTGTCTTATACATAAACATAAAAGGTCTGCCTGAGAAAGAGAGGAAGAGAGGCGAGCTAGCAGTGAAAGGAGGAGGTCCGTTCTGTTGGGGGCACTGTTGTGGGAGATATTTTTGTTCTGTAATTACTGAAAAGCAAGGGAAGTCTCTGAGATGCTTACTTAAAGATAATCCCTTTAGTTTGACCCCTGTGTTCAATAAATATTTTCTCTTGTAGATACTTCCCTTCAAAAAAATATATATATATATTTTTTGCTTATGAGTGAAAGGAAACACACTTATCTGCTAGGTGTTTGCGGTCCATTTCAGGATTTGGGGATTTACTAAATAGAATGATAACAAAGAAAATGCCTGGGCCAACTCAACAATTATTTTCCTAAGGATCCAGATAAAAAAGGGTTAAATTCTTTAATTAAAAAAAAAAAAATACAGCAACATATTAAGTGAAATAAGCAAGGCACAGAAAGAGAAATACTGCATGTCCTCACTTATAAAGATGATGATTTAATGATGACTGACAAGATTTTCCTTTGTACTGTTTAGTAAAAAAAAGATAAAGAAAATGGGTACTCCATTTGTGATTAAATTTGTTCATAATCCAATGGTATCAAATAAAGGTCTGAGTTTTGTCTGTAATAGTTAATTATTGGTCATATGTGGCACAGTAGCCTTTTCATCTGCACACTGTGGGATTATCTATGTCTCAGTTAAAGGGGATCTAAAAACGAAAGAAAGACACAACAATCACAATAATTCCTTGAACTTTCAAAAGGTGAGAACTGAACTGAGGCCACCAGAGGAGAGAAGGGAGTGGGTAGCGAAAAATTGGTAAAGGGCCACAAAAAATGCATATATTGTGTAATGATAAATACAGTAATGGTCCTGATATGAGCATCACATATTGCACACAGGTATTGATATTCAACTCTGTACCCCACAGATACGTACAATCAATTATGTTTCAATAAAAAAATAAAAAATAATAAAAATTAAAAAATATAGTGTGGCTCAATAACAACAAAAATACATCTGCAAAATGAATATGGTGTTTTTTTCTGTTTTTGTTGTATTGATCATCTCAAGGCAGACTTTTTCATTTGATACATTTTGAAACTTTAAAACATATGTGTGTGGTAGTGGGGATGGAAAGGATCTTGGGTGGAAATACTTTCAATTCTATTGGGACACATTTTGCTAGAGTTATTTGCAAAATAAGCCGATATCATTATTTATAACTATAACCCTGAAGGCATCATGATTACCTAAATATATAAACAAAATGAAATGTACAATTTTCAGGATTTTTAGTTGCAGACTTTAAAAATCTGGAATGGTTTAGGGGGAGGCATGAAAGCAGTGAAAAACAAATAAATAAATAATGAAAAATCATATGTGATGCTATCTAGCAATGTTTATTAAATACCTATTTGTGGTTCTGTTTGGTTTTCTAACAGGCAAGATAAATGTAATAGTGTAATCATAGAATTATAAAGCTGGAAGGAATTTAAATGCATATTATCTAGCTTGTACACTTTACTGGTGGAGGAAGTGAGGCTTAAAGAAAATTAATTTCTGAGGTCACTCAGCTAGCAGAGACAGGACTCAAATCCAAGTTTCCTGAGACCAAGCCCAAGGCTCCTTTCAACACCCTCTCTTTGAAGAGTCCTTTATATCAATATTGTTAACCTATCAAGCATGTAAACAACCAAGTAATTTCTAAACATGATATTACAACAGGAATAGATCTAGTCATTAACTTTAGGCTCTGTCAGTTCACTTAAAAGTGGGGAAGGGGTATACGGGCATTACTCAAGTCATTCGATTCTTGCCAATAGTGCAGATCCTTCAGGTTCTAAATGGATTGCTGTGTGGACAAAGAGCCAGTGTGATATTGTGTAAGGCCTATGTTCACAGGATGCATGAAAACTCTTCTCTTCCCTTCTTGCTGTATAGATTTGTGTGGAAGTGGAGGCCAGAGAATATAAAAGAGAATTGCTGAGAATGAATCAAATCACCCGTCTTTAGAGGAAAACAATCCATTAGGTCATATCTAGTCAACCCCATGAGGAAAGGGCAAGATTGTTCCTCGTGGGTTGGTCCTAAGTGTTCTATTTTTTTTCCAAAATTGCTTTGCAGTGACATCAACTATGGCACATGCCCCATTCTCGTTCCCCACTGCTTACCATATAATGGCCCATTATGAAGGTTTTGCTGAAGGCGGAAATTAACCTTTTAAAAAAATTTTATTCCATTAATTCTAGTTACATGAATCCAGACTGATTTTCTTTCTGATGAAACAATTTTCTAGCCAGTATTTTAGTGCCTGTAAAAATGTTGTGGGCTTGACTATGTATGAGAGCTTTCCTGGTGGAAACAGAATCCTTAGTCATCTATGGTCTCCATGGTGATTTTTTTTAAGTCCAAGTTTGAATCAACCTTTTAAATATTGAGGCATAATTTGTGAATGTGAAGTTGAATGAATAATAATAGAATTATTGACAATATAGCATTGCCTTTAATTCTGGCATTTGAGACTTTCCACAAACTAGTCTATAACCAGCCTTCAAACTGGTCTCTAAACATGACCTTAATGGTCTTCCCTCCTCGGTGATCATGTTCTATCTGCCTGCCTGTGTTTTCTTTCTTTCCACCCACTTTCTGTGTATCTGGCTCTTTCCAAGAGTAGCTCTATGCCACCCACTCCTGAGTCCTCTTTTAAACCCAGCTCTTTGCAATCCCTAATGTCTTGAATTCCAATAACACAGACCCCCTGCCCTAGCAATTGCTGCACTGAAAAGCACTCTGGTGTGGATGTCAGCAGATCTTGGTTGGGTTTTTAACTCTGCCAAAAGCAAACTCAGTGACCTTATTTAAGTTTCTTCGTCTTTCAGTTTTCCCATCCCAAAATTGAGCAAGATGGACAAGATCATCTCCAATGTCCTTCATCTGTGACTTCTATGATGAATCTCAGTTACAGAAACAAAACAATACAGTCATCAGACAGCACTGGCTTCATGCACTATAATTTTAATAGAGTGTTTTTCATCTATTAGCACTTCAAATTTGTGCTCAAAGGTCAGAATTATGATAAGCAGCTAAAAGCTGCTATGAGCTGGTGAGAGGAAGAAGTGAATTCACCTCTCCAAGGAGACTTCGTTCTGCAGGCTGTTAACCAAATGTTTCCAGTGGCAAAGTTGGGGCATCAAATGATTTATTTCTTATTGTCTCTCCAGAAAGGTGTTAAAACAAGAAAAAGGTCTAATGGCTCCTCATGGGCCAAGAATAAATAAATTTTCAGGGGTCCTCCATTTAGAACAGTAGACCAGAGCGTGTAAATCTTCAACTACTTCCCCACATCTGGGTCAAACATGAGAGCATAAAGAGGCTAGCATTTTCTGTGCTTTTAGGTTTCTTCCCTTCTATTACCTTATTCTTCCATTTTAAACTACATAGGTAACAAAAGAAGCAAACTATACCCCAATTTGCTCCTTCAAGTCAGGTATAGCTAAAATAAATATTTACTTACTGCTGCCCATGTTATGTTTATAAGTTGGAGGGTCAGTATAGTTTGTGATTAATATTACAGCTCCCAGGGCCAGTTAATACAGTACTTAAAACAGTGCCTGTCTCACAGCTAGCACACGATAAATGTTACCTTTTAGTAGTGTTGTTATTTGTTTGTTTGCTGTTGTTGATACATACTGGGTAGCAGATACAAAGGAAATGACAAGTTTCCTGCCTTCCTGGACAGTCAGAAGAAACCCTACATATATTAATAAATATTTTTCAAACACTGTGTTTGAGAACATTGTGGCTAGAAGAATAAATTGTACTCCAGGTATTCTGGATCGTTCTGCCCTTGGGTATACCACACCACATTTCCCAAGCTTGTGCTATAATATATTGCACAAACATAGAATTTAAGTAAAATGTAAAAAGTGTGGAATACATTTACATCACAGCCAGGGTTACATTGGTCTTGGCCCATTTTTTAATCCTTCAGGCTGAACAAGATTTCTTTTCATTATGAGTATGAAAATAAACCCAACTGGTTTTCTCCCAGACTCCTCTCCCTTCCCAACTTCCAGATTCCTCTCTTGTCCATTGAGCCCCCTCTTCACGTCTTGTGTGACACCAGAGATCAATTAGAGGGTAATTCAGTGTTATGCAAGTTGCTTGCCTAAAATAATAATGTGGGCACTGTGTGAGTCACCACAGGGGATATGGTTGTACGTGTAGCATTAAAATTAATTGTACACGTGAATCCACTGGCCGTTCTGTAAGGCATCGGATTTGCTCAGAGAAAGAGATGGCTCAGGAGAAGCCAGGGAAGGTACAGGCAAATTCTAGGCCTGGAAGCAAGCTAGCAAATGGTAGAAATTTCCCGATTGCCACCACAACAGTGATAGTTCCTCCAAGGGCAAGCTGGGGTGCACAGATTATCCACCTTTCTTCTCTGAAACACTGTGAGCCACACCACCCCAGGCGGGTCAGCACAATGGTCTCTAACGGGAACCTATTTTTCAGTTCCCCACTTCTATCAGCAGCTCTGTAAGAGAGAGTTTATGAAAACATAAAGAGTCCATGTTAGTGTTTAGCTGGTGTCAAGTCTGACTAAAAATGAAATCTTGTTCTTGTCATGCTGTGGGATGGCAGAGAGCTCCACGGTGAGCCTGGAAAGCAGGAAAACTCAAGGCGACAATTTAATGTGAGTTTTAAAGGGCAGTTATGATTAGAATGTGACTGTAAAAATGGCATTTCAACATTCCAAATGTATGCCCTCTTAGTGACTTCCATGTCAAATTCACTTAGTTTACAAATATAAACTAAAGATTCCCAACCACACCAGTGGCAGCTCAGCAAAAGACTTGAATATAACATCATCGAGCCTGTCTTTTTTGGCAGCCTTTGAAGAGCTCTGCTCCAGGAGGGAAGGCAGTGGGGGGCTGTCTGGACAAGCACAGAAGGTGAAGGATGGGTCTGATGAGCTTGCTGCTCGCTGACAGAGCCCCGGGGCCCAAGACTCAGGTTTCCGAAGCACCACCTAATCCAGAGCATCTCAACCTTCCTCACTGCAGCCCAGCTTTGTCAAAGAGTGCTTTTGAAAGGACCACAAAGTAGTTAACAAACTGTAAACAAAGCAATTGGTTAGGGGTATGGGGAGAGAGAAAAGGTGCAGAACTCATGGAGTGCCAGTGGGAATATAGTCATCTGTATTCTTGTGGCAAACTGGTCATTATCTGGTGCATATTGATGAGTCCTCTGATCTACCTGAACAAGGAATTCAGACTCAGAGCTTCACTGGGTGCTAGGCTTTTTGCTAGCACTTTCACATTAGTATAGAGGAAATGTTAGTAGGACTATTAAAATTTTCCTTTTAACCTGTAAAGTATCACACACCATGCACTATTCCTGTTGCACAGCCCTGGGAGTTGGAGGGGGGCCAATTCTTCTACAGCCTGGTCCCTGGACACAAAGCCAAAGCATGCAGGGACCTCAAAGACAAATTGTAAAATGCAGACAAGAGAGCTAAGGGAAGCAGAGTAAGGGTCTGATGCATTAAGACAAATAAGAGATATGGCCAGTATAGTCAATTGCCCATCTATGCTCAGTCTCCCATTGTTCCTCACTTTGAGACACCCAAGTTTTGAGGGGTGCAGCAACATACCCAACCCAAGGCATGGTTGCTCAGAGACAATCCTGATAAACCTGGTTCCTAATTTCCCAGCTTCCTTTGCATCTGTGCGAAGACTTGCAACCCATGGAAGTCTTCCAAGAAGGGGGTGCAAAAAGTTGAGCTATGAAAGTGGTTGTGTTCCTGATTAAAGAAAACAAATGTGCCTGCCAAGACGTCTTCCCTTTGCTGTGGTCTTCCTGTCTTGTACGTAAATTTGATGGCTTGAGCTGTAGCAACCTCTGTGTGGTCAGGAGAAGAAGGCCAGGAGATTAGCAGAGGGTTGGGACCTAATGTGGTTGAGCCACTAAAATGACAGTTGTAATTTCCTACCTCTATTCATGTTGCAAGAGGAAAACAAAGCCTTATTCCTTAATGCCTCTGTAAGCAGATTTTTTATTAGTGATAGTTGAACATACCCCTAACTGATATGGTAGAAAGAGATGGGGCTGATCCAGAGATGAGTGGAGATCAAAGTCGAAGTACCAAGAAAGCCTTGTGGGATACTCTGACCATCTAGTTCAGGGCATATAAAAGCAGGTTCTGGCCCTGTAGGAGTTACAGTTAACTGTAACTTTCTCAAAGAGAAAGACTGAGCTCTTCACTGACTGGGTTTCATTTCTGCTGGGGAACTGCATTAAAACAAAACAAAACACAAAAATCTATCTTCCCTGCTGAGGACCTTGCAGCATGAATGCCAAAGAGGAACTCAAGCATTGTCTTGCTATAAAGAGTTCTGGGTGTGGCACATTCCCTATATCATCCCTCCTGCCTCTCTTCCCATCCTGCTGTTGCTTCTTGTCACTTCTGATATTGTTGAACATTCTCTTGGTGGGATCCCTCCATAGCCTGTCTATGAACTTACCTGTGTCCTCAAAGGCTCACGTAGTGTCTCCCTGCAGACTTGATGCCTTACACAGCTTTGGGTTATTATCTGTCTTCACCGTCAGTGCCACTTTCCCTGAGTTCTCATGGATCACCTGAGTGGAAACAAACAGAATCCTGTGATAAAGAAGAATGTGCTCGTCATTAGGGCTGAATCCTGATGGCCATGGGAGGGGGTAGAGTGTAGTGTTTCTAATGGAAGCTGTTGGATTTGATCTGTCTTGCTTTGGAATCAATTTTCTTTTAGAGAAATGTACTTGACTTCTGAGCGCCTTTTTTTTTTCTTTTAGAGAAATATAACCTCTGAGCTTTTTAATTTGTTGATCTATAAAGTAGGGATAATAATAATAGAGACCTCATAGACTTGTTGTCTTAGCTGAGATGATTTATCAAAACATTTTGAATAATGGCCAATATATTGTAAGTGTTCAGGAAACCTAACCTATTTGAATCATCAGGAGATCATTAATTTTATCAACAAATACTTACAAAGTATTGTTTGTATGTTGGGCACCTGGAATACAATGCTGACCACTAAGCCATGGTCCCTGCCTTGAAGGAGATTACAATATAATGTAAGAGAAAATGAGTAGATAAATGACACTAGTTGGTATTATAATTGCTGTGTGATGACGTGAAAAACTGTTAGGTAACATGCAACCTACCTGCAAGGAACAGAGAAATATACAAGAAGACAGGATATATTTAGGGCACACACCTTCTTTGAAATATGTAGAGGTAAAGTTCAACTCTGGTCCAATGAGGAGAAAGAAACCACACAGTAATTTGAACAGGGAAACTGTAAAAGAAAGAACTATATAACAGGGGATTGCAGTAATCAGGATTCGGTAGTTTGAAGTCAAGAGAACTCTAAAGAAAATAGGAATAACAGATACAAGGAGCAGTCATACTATGGAGCTAAGATAGCACATCCAAGGAAAAGCCTTCTGCGGTGGCCACTCCCCATGCAAGGCTGAGATTCATCCTTGTTGGAGAGGCCATTAAGTGGCTTGCTGATGGTGGAGCCATGCTAGCAGACCTTGCTAGAAATCTGCCCTCTGGAATTTACCAGAAAACTTCCCTCCAGGAAAACCATTTGCAAAGAGATGTCTTACTGGAGGCATTCTAGTACAAAATGCTCTAAGACGGGATGCCAGGCAAGCTGCTGGCCATTGGGAGCTGCTGGCTACCACATACTGCAGGAGCCCAATGCTGGAGAAGCTGCACACACAGCAGGAGCATGCCTAGGGAGCACGCCAGCACAGGGGACAGCACCCTTTATTCCTGGAATCTCTCGTCAGTGCCTTGACCGCATCAGTGCTAGCTGGAGAAGGAAAAATGGTTAAGAGTGCAGATCCATTTTCACAGGGCAGTCAAAAAGGGTAAACTTGGAGCTGAGAGGTAATAAGTGGATAAATAGCACATGCATTTTACAGTCTTCACAGGACAGAAGTGTTAACTCTTGATTCAGAGAGCTGGGAACTAAAATTTTACTTTCCTCCTTAATCCTTCCCCACTGAACACACACACACACACACACACACACACACACACACACACACACACACACACACACACACACTCAGTACATGATGGTGTAAGCAGAACAGGAAAACTGCAGCGAACACTCTTATTTGGAAAAGGGACAGTGAGGAGGCCGCAGCAATCACTGGTCACAATTATTGTGCTGGGAAGACTGGGGAAATCTTTTCACTCCAATGCTGGGGAGAGTTCTAGATGAGGTCACAATTCTGCTCTCTGGAAGGGCTCATGTGTCTATTTCCTCTGTATTTCCTGGCTCTGCTCTTTGGGAATTTCTTCTGAGGTTTCTGGACTTGTTTCAGAAAAAGACATTTTTGTTTGTTTGTTTTAGTACTGGGCTTGTGGCTTCTTAAGTTATTTATTTCCTCAAAAACTTAGGTTCTGATTAATTTATTTTCTCTCAGTTCTATGTGCCACTAACCATACCTTGATATCTCAAGAGATGTAGTTTTTAAAGATGCAGTTTTATATCAGTTTTCATTTTTGCCCTCATGCCTCTCTCTCAACTTAATTCAAACTACCTTAAGACTCAATCTTATTTTTGCCCTGAATCATTTTATCCTACTGGGTATTTGTTATTCAAAACCCTTTTCAATCCCTTCTCTTACTGTTTTGGCTTCAGAAAAGTGAGCTTTTCCTGCCCTGTGAGGCTTCATTTTCTGGATTCTTTCTATTTTGTTTTAATTCATTTCTGTTTGTAAACAGGCTAATTATTTATTGCGCTCATGTTTTTTTTTTTTTTTTCTGTAACACCTTCCCAATCCACCAGTAGTAGCTAATATCTCACTAGTGATAAACGTTTTTTTGTTTGTTTGTTTGTTTGTTTGTTTTCCTTTGCCCGTAGCACTGCAGGCACACTCCACCTGCTCTCACTGTGTTAATTGTTAAACATGGATCACCATCTTCTCAGCCTCCAGGACCATGTTCTTCATAGCGTACTGCTCAAATCGTTATCTGAAGCCATATTCTTTAGGTTGCTGTGTGTCAGTACCCTGCTTTTGGAACCAATATTTGTATTAGTCAGGGTAATTAATGCTTGCTGTTACAGTACACAAATCTAAAATCTCAGTAACCTAAAAGAAGAAAGGAGTATTTCTCACTTAATCCAAGTCTGATATAGATTGAATAGCCCTCTTCTATTTTGAAAGTATATACCTGGAACACACAACCATTCAAATCAGCATGGCAGGGCAGAAGACAAATAATAATTATACTGGGAAAACTTTGTGTTGACTTTATACTCTGGGATTACAATATATTAAGATGTGGAAAAAACTGTTTACAAAATAGTATTAATAACTTCTATTTATTGTGGAATCTCTGATATAAAATAAGCCATTCTATTCCCTGTGCATTGGCCAGAAGCAGTCAAATGACCCGAGCCTAAGTGCAGGAGAGATTGAAAATGCACATAGTCTATAGCACATAGAATACTTGTGGAACATTAATGTTCTCTGCCACAGTATAACATACACTGTGTCAAAAAGGTTCCCAAGATAAAATGAAATCTAAGGTAAGACCTGAAGGGTGAGTAGGAGTCAGGCAAAGAGTGAGAGCAAATATGTTCTAAATTGGAGACCCAACAAGTGCAGAGAAAGCATGGTGCTATTTTGTGAATATATAAAGCTGAGTCAGGGGAGTAATTCAAAATCATTGGTGATGACAGAGAGATACAATGTTAGACTGGACTCTAATTTCTCAGGACCTTAGCAACGTTGAGGCCATATGGAATTCATGGTAGGACTGAAATAGAAAGGGACAAAGATGCAGTATTTGAAATCTTCCAAGATAGGTGGTACCTATATATGTAATCTGCACATTTTTAAAGCCTTCATTTTCAGCGATGAATATGTTTCATATTAGTTAGAAAACAAGTATTATCAATCATTATCTTTCACTTAGCAATTCTACTTTCAGGAGGTTTTATCTAAGATCAATAATTATGATTCACTAAGAATAACAATATAATTTATTGACCAAACTGGGACACTTTTATGAGTAAAAGAGTGTGCTCTAAATAATTACAGCAGGATGACAGGTGTAAACTAGTTAGTTCTATCCTGGGCAAACAGAAATGTATGATCATCATGTATACAGTTATCATGAAATTTGTGACATCACTGTTTATAATCTCAAAGTGAATAAACAACAGATAGTAATAAACAAATACACAGGTATTATAATTCTCACATAAAGTAACAATGTAGTAAGCAACTGATAAAATTACGTCATTAATCAAATATTTGACCATGGAAAGAGTTCACAATATATCAAGATACGGAAAAAAAAAAAAAGTTTAGAAATTTATTTCCATTTCTTTGATGGGGGAAAAGATAGTAAAAACTGCTACAACTTATTAAAATCGTTTACCTTAACTCATTGAATTGTACAATGGTGTGTCTGTGTGTGTGTGTGTGTGTGTATGTGTGTGTGTGTGTATTACTGATCATATTTTCTAGCCTGATTTACTCTTACTTGTCAGCAGTCTGGGGAGTCTGTACTTTAAACGTTACTTTGGACCTCACCAAGGATTTTACAAGTGGATTCAGCTGAAGGGCAGCTCAGAGTCAAAGAATAATAATTCTTCCTAAATGTATAGCACTTTCACATTAAAGTGCTTTCATGTGCATTATCTGATTTGATCTACTTAACAGTAGACAAGTATTATAATTCTCTTTTTACAGTTTCAGAATCAGAATTTCTGAAATATTAACTTAATTTCCCAAAGTCAAATAGATATTTTGAGATAGGGCTAGAATTATAACTCATGTCTCTCGACTCCAAGTTCAAATTTTATTCAAAGGTGGCTCTCTAGTGTCATCCCAGATCACTAACTGTGACCCAACATTTTGTTATGGACAGGGTTGAGGGGGCCACTATTTGGTTGGAAGAGATGTCTAGAAAATTGGTTGAAAATTCACGTGCACAAGTGATGTGCTTAGCAGACTGGGTCTTTACTGATCACCAGAAAATTAAAACAACACCGAAATTAATAAAAATTCAAACTCCATTCCCATGATTTTAATACTTTATTGGGTTTTAAGAATATAACATTTAGGATTTTATTTTCCTTCACAGTGGAATTTATTCCAATGCTAGCTTATGTAGCTTATAGCCTTCACTTAGTTTCCTCTTTCCACAAATTAAGACAAGAGACCGTATGCCATTTATTCATTTATTAATAGGATTACTGCCACTATTAATGCTGAGGTTTCTCATGGGATGAGTGGGGGGCGAAGGGAGTTAGTTTTTAATTTATCCCTTGCATGTCCTCTGCTTGTGACTCAGAAATCAGAATGGCATCTTCTCATCTGTGCTTTAAGTTCTTTAAGGCACCTTTGGAGGAGGTGAACATTCTCCCTGCCAGGACTCAAATCCAGCCAGATAAAACTGAATTAATCAGCTAGAAACACAAAAATCATCCACTGCTGTTTGTCTGGAAATTAAATGCTAAATTTGTAAAGATAGTGGGAAATCTTTGCTTATTTTAGTGAATAGAAAGTTGCCTGGCTCCTGTTGATTAAACATATTTTTGGATTTGAGCAGCCATTTAATTTCATATTTTAGTAATTTCCTTGAATGATCACAGTACTGAGAGACAGTCACTCACAGGTGCATTATTTCTAGTCCTAAAACCTGACAACCTTGTCTTATGGACTTGCCCTAAAGTTATATTGTTGATGTTTAATATTTAGTATTCCTTCAGGTATTTATAAATTGTTTTAAGTAGATTTTATTTCAGATATTTTATATTTTATGTTGTTCTTAAAATCAATCATTTGCAGATAAATTGTAGAACTTTAAAATGATTGCCTGACCATGTCTTTGAGTGGGAAGGGAGAATATTGGTGACCTAATTCCAGGATAGTTTTTATCAATTTTTTTAAAATGTCAAGCTTTGTTGTAATTTAATGACCAGATAGTACACGCACAAAAAAATTCGATTTTGTTTTACAACACTGAACAAAGGAAATGTGGATGTAATAATCAAAAGTGTATAGTCATTGAGTGAGGTCAGAGTTCAAATGTTGGCTTTACCATTTAGCAGTTGAATGACTTATGGCAAGTTAGCCTTACATTTCTCATTTTATTCCTCCTTTTAGAAATTGTGAAGTTGTTGTAATGATTATCTGAAATAATCTATACAGAGTATGTGACGAAGGGCAAGGTTCTTTTTTTTTTTCTTTAGATTTTACATTAAAAATATAGTATTGAGTCTGCTATACTTAATAATAATGGACTTTAGGTGAAACATGTAATTACCTGCTTTAGCTTAAGATTTTCTCTTTCTAAATTACCTAGATGACATTTCCTTCATTAACATGATGTTAACATTGTCATTTATTTTAAAAGATGAAATGGAGACTTTCCATTCTAAGGCTTTAAGTTCTTTGAGGCATCTTTTGAGGAGGTGGCAATACTCCCTGGCAAGGCTCAAATACAGCTACAGAATATAAAATTAATCAGCTAGAAACACAAAGATCACCCACTGCTGTTTTTTCCGGAAATTAAATGCTAAGTTTGGGAAGGTAATGAGAAATTTTTGCTTATTCTGATGAATAGAAAGTTGCCTGGCTCCTGTTAACTAATCATATTCCTGGATTTGAGTGGCCATTTAATTTCATATTTTAGTAATTGCTATGAATGATCACATTATTAAGGGAAAGTTCCTCAAATGTGCATAATTGTTGAGGCCTGGTGGATATTCTAACATGAAACTGCCTAGAGTGACAGAAGCAAGAGGACCAACAGCTATGTGAGTATGCTTGTGCAATGACACCACAGCACCTTGTATGGGACAAAAGAGGTGGATTTAGACCAGATACCGCCAAATAGACACCCATGCAATATGTTGCTAATGGTTGAATAGATGAAATAAATGCATAAAGGCTTAGAAAACAACAAGGAAAATACAGAACATTATTCTTAAATGGCAGATATGAAAAAGAACCATATAACATTTTTAGAAATCAAAAGTAGTCATTAAATTAAAATTTAAATGGACATTTAAAATAGAAATATAGACACATCTGGTAAAGATAAATATAAGGATATTAATATTGGAAGGAAAAAGAAATGAAAACTATGAAAGACACTAGTGCCACTTATTAAATGTGTTTGTTCTTTGTATGCCATCACGACATATATAGAGTCACACTTCTTGGTTACGTTATGCATGCATGGGATTATGCATGGCCCATTATTGTTCTGGTCAATGAGAAATGAATTCATGTGATCAGAACCTCTTCTAAAGTAAGAATCTAAGTGCCAGAACATTCTTTTCAGTTTGAATGCCAAGAAGATCCCTTAGCTAGGGTACCTGAGTGACTGAGGGACAATGAGCAGAGACCCTCTGATGAACCTAAAATTAACATGTAGCATAAAGAAGAGATAAATGAATTGGTTATTTGATGTTTTGGAACACTGATATTTGGGGAATGTTTGTCACCCTAATATAACCTAGCCCAGGAGTTGGCGAACTAAGGCCTAGAGACCCTCTTTTCGTAAATACAATATCATTAGAACATAGTCATAGCCATTTGCTTATGTAATGCCAATGGCTGCTCTGTGTTACAACAGCAGAATTGAATAGTTGCTGAACTGTATGGTTCACAAAGGCTAAAATATATCTGCTCCTTTAAGAAAATGCTTGCTAACCTCTTACTGAAGCATAAACTTTATAATTAAGAAATGGAGAGAATAAAAATTACCAAGAAAAACTCATAAAAGTTCCAACAAGGGATAATTTAGAAGAAAAGTAAAAGAAATAGTGCAGAGAATAATGGCAGAGAAGTTTCTTAAATCAAATTAAATTTTTTAATTAAAAAGATGATAACCCATTGAGAATTCTCTTCCTCTTTTTGATAAAGTAGACCAAAGCAGGCCAATGGCCCTGTCAGGAAAAAAATAAATAAATAAAATCGATATGAATTAAAAAAAAAAAAAAAGAGGACTTCTGGTCAAGATGGCAGAATAGATGGTCCCCAGCATTATTCTCTCCCACAAATCAACCAATTTGCAACTATTAAAAAGCAATGACAGCCAATCTGGGGGCCCTAGAGCTCAGGGGGAGAGGAGAGACCTATGGAGTTCACAAAGGCAGGAGAAGCCAAGATGAGAGAAAGGATCGTTCCCATCATTTCAAGCCCTAGATGCTTCAAGTCTAGAGCTGGTAAGCACATGGAGCAAGAGCTGGCAAAAGCCGCAGCTGTTCCCTTCATAGGAAGTTGTATGGAGGTGGCAGGGGAGGTGGGTCTTGGCCCCCAGGCCAGCAAGACCACTAGCAGGGTTCTTGTGGACCCAGGTAGGAGCGAGGAGCCACAACAACTGATAAAATGAGCCACTCAGAGGCCAGTGAGTCATCGCAATAGACCGGCAGATGGCCTGTCCCTGGGAAGTGTTTGCAGCATGGGCAGTGGGGGAGATGAGCCCACTTGGGGATCACTGGGGCACAGCATGGACAGCTGATCTGCCCTCTAACCAGCACAGGAACACTCCATGTAGACTGGTCAGGAATACAGAACTGCATGGGGAGCAGTTTGCTGAAAAGACTTAGGTCCAGACCAGAGTTTCTACACAACCCAGGTGTACCAGACCTCACAAGACTGGGAAATACAAAGTCAACGATTAAAATCTGAGCTGCATAAAAAGCCTTCCCCAGAGAATCAACAGCAAAGGAACAATTTAGCTCCACTACAGAGCTGAAGTGCAAGTCCCCATAGGAAGTCCCCCAATTTTCAAAGTAAGCAAAGGACAACAAATTAGTTCCACTGCAGAATTTAAGGGGTAGGAACAGTGAATAATCCAACACAGAACTGAAAGAAAAAAAAAAAAAAAAAAACCACAGACAGAGACAAAATTTGATATTAACTAGAAAAGGTTTCAAATCACCAAAGAACAACTACAAAACCTAGAAGGACTGGAAGCCCCCTGGGCTCCAAACCAGGGAATAGGGAGGGCTGTGGACCTCAGCCGTGCCCCTGATATCCACAACCAGCCCAGCAATGACCACCAAGCTGCTGCAGGAAGCGTTCTGGGCTCCCAAGCCAGGGCAGTGGGGGACTGAGGGCGTTGGCCATGCCCCCCCGACCTCTGCATCCAGCCCAGTGATGACCACTGAGCCACTGCTGTAAGCATCTCGGGCTCCCTAGCCAGGGTGGTGGGGGGCCTTGGGTCTTGGCCACATCCCCTTACACCCACAACCAACCCAGCAATAACCACAGAGGTGCTGCAGGAAGCACTCTGGGCTCCCAAGCCAGGGTGGTGGGGAGCCGAGGGATTCAGCCACTCCCCTCTGCCATCTGCACCAAGCTCAGCAATGACCAAGTCACCGCTGGAAGCCCCCAGTCACCCCTGCAGGAAAGAGGGTGGTGACATGGGCCTCAACCATGCCCCCTCCTTCCTCCTTCTTCCACCCTATTTCCTTCCCCCTTCTTCTTTGACCCTCCCTCCAACTGTTCCACAACATCTTAGAATGTAAAAAAATAATAATATTAATAAATAAATTTAAAAAAATAATTCTTGTGTGCAAGCATCAGACAACGGCCAAGAAAACAAGAACCAAGGGGCTAAGAAAGAAGGAAAAGAGAGAGAGGTATGCCCATGCTCTGTAACTGCTTTATCCTTCAAGGAATTTTCAAATTTTTGATGCCAATTCAGGCAGAGGCCACTGTTAAGACACAAAGAAAGTAGAAAAATAATTTGGAATTCATCAGAGTAGAGAGGCAAACGTAGGTGTTTTGGGCTGTCAGATAGTCAAAAGAAAAGTTGTCTTAAGTATATTAATAATAAAGTAGACTCTAAGACAAAAAATATTACTAAAAAAAGAGGGGTTTCATAATAAAAGTCGATCCATCAAAATCATATAAAACTTCTAAATTTTTATGTGTATAATCATGTTTTGAAAGGTATAAAGCAAAAATTAAAAGAACCAAAGAGAGAAATAGACAAATTCACAATTACAGTGGGAGATATTAACACACATTTCTCAATAACCAGAAGAAATTATCAAGGATATGGAGAATCCAAACCACAAGATTTATGAACCTAACTTAATTGACACATATAAAATCCTACTGCACCCACTGATAGCAAGATGCACATTGTTTTTCAATTGGATAGAGGACATTTATCAAAAATAATCACATACTGGGCCTTAAAGCAAGTTCAGCACATTTCAAAGGAATGATTGTATTCAGAGTATAGTCACTGATCACAGTAAAGTCAGGCTATAAATCAATAAGGAAAAGCTAATTCTTGGCCCTTTGGAAACTAAGATACACTTCTAAATAAGAAAGGGTCAAAGAAATCATCCTGGAAATTACAAAATATTTAAAACTAAATGATAATAAAAATATGTCCTATCAAAATACATGTGATGAATTTAAATCCCTGTTTAGAGGAGAAATAATCTTAAATGAAATATAACTTTAAATGAAGATAATTAAAAAATAAATCTTTAAAAACCAATAGCCTAGATATTGAGCTCAAGAAGCTAGGGAAAGAAAGGCCAATTAAACCCAAATAAACTTAGAACATGTAAATAATAAAAATAAAACAGATGGGATAGAATACAAGTATACAACAGAGAACATAAGTAAAATCAAATTTTTATTTGTGAAAAACTAGTTAAATTTATGGAATTCAACCAAGAGTTTGAAAAAATACTAATATCAGAAATTATAACAGGGGCACCATCATAGATTTTACAGATAAAGAAGAAAAAAAGGAAAAGGGATATTTTGTGAGTAGGACAGAAAATCAGTAACCAAAAAGGAAAAATATTTATAAGTTAAACTCAAAATTAAGAAATTTATTTATTAGAATAAACCACTGGAGTATGAAAAGGAAAGTCATATTTGCAGTACCAAAATCCAATAAAGGATCCATGAAGAATATATAAAAAGAACTTCAAATAATTAATAAAAGGAAACATGGCTAATCTCATTAAAGTTAGTCAAAAGACTTGAAAAGGCACTTCACAAAACAGGACATCAAAACAGTAAAACATATGAAAATGTGCTCAACATCATTAATCATCAGAGACATATAAATAAAAACCACAATACAATAGAAATAAAAAAAAAACAAAGAAAATGAAAAAGAAAACAAAAGACTACATTAAGCAGAGTTGAGAGTAGGGTGAGGTCAGTGAGGTGTGCCTATGGTGCAAAATTTTAAAAGATGTTTGTTCTCAAATTTGATAAAGTGCAGAGTTCTGCACAAACCTGAAAGTGAGCACCTCCTTCAATTTTGTGCCTTACATGTCTAAGTCTTAAGGAAACAACCTTCTTCAGTTATTGTAAGTGACTCCAGTACAGAAGTTGATGAGAGTGAGCATCTTAAATTTTCTGTCCTCTGCACATAATAATCTCACTGCTTCACCAAACTGCTGGACGTGATGTTGAGTATAGACAAGGATAGGGAGTCTGTGGAAGTGTTAACAGGCACAACCACTTTGACAAATATCTTGGCATATCTTACTAAACATGTATCCACATACCCTATGTTGCAGCTATTCTGCTCTTTGTTATTATACTTAAAACAAATGAACACATATAAGTATGTTCATCAAAAGTCACTCAAGTGGTACTGTACAACTTCCCATATAGTATAAGATTCCTACAAAAATATACTTCCTTTTCTCCTCTCCAGGCTAAAGAGGAGAGTGCTTTGGCTTTCATACATTTTACTACTATACATTTTATAAACCTCACAATTCTTGATGTTATTTTTGCTTTAAAATTTGTGCAAATTTTGTTTTGGTGGGACTGTAAATTAGCACAACCCCTATAGAAAACAGTATGGAGGTTTCTCAAACAGCTACAGATGGCACTACTGTACAATCCCCCAATCACTTCTGAGTATATACGCAAAGGAATGAAAATCATCATGTCAGAGGGATACATGCATCCCATGTTCGTTGCAGCTCTATTTACAATAGCCAAGATATGGAAGCAAACTAAATGTCTATTGACAGATGACTGGATAAGGAAAATGTGGTATGTTTATGCAATGGAATATTACTCTGCCATAAAAAGAATGAAATTCTGCCATTTGCAGCAACATGAATGAGCTTGGAGAAAATTATGTTAAGCAAAGTAAGCCAGGTACAGAAGGAAAAATACCACACGTTCTCACTCATAAGTGGGAGTTATGAGAGAAAAAAGGAAGGTAAGAAAGACCACAGTGGTTCATTGGACTTGCAGAGGGAGAAAGCACACATAGGGTTGCAGGCAGAGAGGTCGGGTATTAATTGGGTGGAGGACATGGGGCATAATCACAATTTGTGATAATGGGCATGCTGATAGTATTGATCTGACCATCACATCTTGGGCACAGGTGGCAACTGTCAGCTTTGTACCCCATGAATATGCATAATCAATTAAAAACAGACAAACTTCAAAGAAAAAAAAAAGAATGTTTGTATGCATGCCTACTCTAGTAAAAGTTTGCTAAAAATGAGAGAAAGTTTCAATATCACATATATCTAAACTTAAATAAATGCTATTAAATATCTATTGCATTTAATTTAAAAAAAAATCCTATGCACATTTAGCAAATACTTGAAGTGAATCGCAGAATCACAATGAAAACCTTACAGGTTAAAATAAGTGGGTTGCTAACAAAACAGTACTTAATGGTAAATCTAAAGCTCTAACTACCCTTATCAGAAAACAAGTTTTAAAATAAAGGAGTTAAGAATTCGAGAAGTGAGAAATAGAAATGAGTACATCCAAATAAAGAAGTAGAAATAAATGATGAACATATGGAAACAAATGGAAAAAAGAAAAGAAAAGAAAAAGATGTAAAAACAAAACTAAAGCTTGGTTTGTACAAGGACAAGAGAGACAAACCTTTGACAAGTATGATTAAGAAAAAGATTAAAATAGGGGCCTCCTGGTGCACTCCCGCGGCCAGTCCCTCCTCTCCCTGATGCAGATTCCATCTCCTGAAGGGCCATTCAGGGCTCCCCCTTGTCCTCCACTGCCTCCCTCAAACCTGTGTCCTCGATTCCTGCAGTGGGGAGCAGTAGCAGCTGGACAGCAAAATAGGCTTGGACCTGGCTGGGAGATATGGGAGCGGAGCTGCCAGGCAGGAGAGGCAAGCTGTGGCTTTCTCTCTCTTTCTTCTCCCTGGGACTTGCAGGTAGGGAACCTGACACCAGGCCCCATCTCTTCCCAGGCTGGACAGACAGTGGGTCAAGCCCCCATAAGGACACAAGATCCAGGTGTCCCCCCATAATGAGCCAAAACAAAGAGCTTCTAATTGTCTTTTTGCTTTCCAAGAATGTCTAAGTCCTACAGTAGATTTGGGACTGAAGAAGATGGGGGTGTAGGGTTAGCAAGGTGAGCAGAAGGGAAGGGAGGTGGTTAAATAAAGTTGTTCACAGTGTTCAGGACTAGAGAACTAATCTCTCTGCCCAGCCTTCTGCTAAGATCCTAGCATACTTTAATTTGACTTCCCCCAACCAGGAAAAGCCCTTGGATTTGGTCCTTTTCTTATGGTAATGTCTGTTGAAGAAGACCCCAGTAGGCATTTGCAGCATTAAGACAGTTCTTCATTGACTGATTTATACTTTCTAGAGAAACCCAAGACTGTTTCTTGTCCCTGAGAGTCGATGAAGAAACCGAATTTGATTTCCTCCCTCAAGCTGGGAGCCTATTAATTCAGCCATTAGTTACAGTGCTAGACTGGTTAAATCTGTCTCCCACCCTTTAACTAGGCTTCTTAGAGGTATTTTGGCTCAAATAAAGTGTTTATAGTTGTAACCCCAGACATGAAGAAAATTTAGAAAACCAAGAACAAAAATAGGGAGAAAGAAAAAATAAATAAAAAAGATTAAAATAAATACTGAATGTAAAGTAGATATAATGACAAAATTAAGAGAAGCTTTTAAAGTGTTGAAAATGTATGATGAAATATGCATGATTAAATCATCAAATTTTACGAAATGATTAATTTCTGAAAATATATTAAAAATCAGATTTTGAAGAAGAAAAAAAATAAAAATCAATTACACTATATTTTTAATATATTTAAATGGAATTCTAAGCCTTGCCCCATAAAAGGTTTTAGAATATACAACTTTAAACCAAAATGTAAAACATTTAAAATTCAATAATATATTTGTTATTATAGCGAGGGAGAAATGGACTGCTGGTGGGAATGATACCTGAGCCATGGTTTTAAGAAAAAGTCTCATATTATGGAACAAAATTAAGTACACATGTAATGTATGCTGTGTACCAAATCTGGGTAAACAGAGGAATGTAGTTCATAAGAAACCAGTCACAAGAATATCCCAAGCATTGTTAGTGGTAGCAAGAAATTGTACAGAATCAATGAGTACATTAGCTAGGAAGATAGATAAGGAAAAAGTTATATAGGCTGCATTAGTCAGAGATCTCCAGAGAAACAGAACCAATAAGGTTTTTATATATATAAATAAGAGAGAAAGAGAAAGAGAGATTGATTTTGAGAAAATGGCTCACACAATTTTGGGCCACACAAGTCCAAAATCCATAGAGCAAACCAGAAAGCTAGAAATTCATGTAAAAATGTTGATGTTGTAGTGCTGAGTCCAAAGGCTGGATTCAGGAAGTTTCTATGTTGTAGTCTGGAGGCTGAATCCATTCTTCTTCGGGAAACCTCTGTCTTTGTTCTTCAAGTGATTGGATAAGGCCCAATACACAGAGGGTAGTATGTTTACTTAAAGCCAACTGATTGTAAATGTAAATCACATCTAAAGAAAGTACCTTTACAGCAACATCTAGACTAGTTTGACCAAACAACTGGTCACTACTGTCTAGCTAAGTTGACATGTAAAATTAACTATTACATATGCAAAAGGTGAGTTACTATTTAGCAACCAAGTAAAGGCTACACTGTTACAGAGCAATGTAGTGATATCTGAAAAATATTATGACTGAAATAATTAAGAAATTGAATGAAATAACAAAGAACTTTTATGTAAATTAAACACATGCAGCACACACCACACTGTACACATATAAACACACACATTTGTCTATACAAATGGATTGATATGGCATAGATTGTTCAGAATAAATTGGATGTCTAGATGAAAAGATTCAAAGGCAATAGAGCACAAAAAGAAAAAAAAATGACATGAAACATTGGAGGTGCCATACTTGGCTCTGATGGTGAGGGAAACCTGCTAATTAGGAGTTGAGTAAAATGACTGGCTTGATTCTGTGCATATGGGATCTAAAATCAAGTCTAATATATTAATTCAACATATTAACAGATTAACTATTTTTAAAATTTGTGTTAGATATTCTTTGCCTCCTTGAAGTTAAAGGACATTTACTGAACCTGGTAAATATATCTACTAAAATCTTATAGAAAATTTTACTTTTTAAGGTTGAGATCAACCATCACCTCTATCATTACATTATAGTGAGAGTCACAGCCACTACCACAAGAAAAATCTAGGAGAGTCTATAGAAAAAAATATTTAGATATAGTGAAAGAGTTCATCAAAGTTGTTGGATTAATATATAATATAGGCAGGAATAACCTGCTTCAACTCCGCACATTCTGGCACTGCTTCTCAAGGAAGAACAAGAGCTTTTTCTGTCAGAAAGACCAAGTGCTCTGGGGAGACAGTGCTGCAAGTTTGATGTCATATGAACAGTAGAAGTTAACATTGCTGGCCCCCAAAGAAGTCACACCCATCAAATGACCATGTGGGCTCCCCGGATGAGAGCCACCACCATCGCCATTCCCATGACCCAGCCTACGCACCTGCCTCAAGCCCAGAGAAGTCATGCCCACCTCATACTCAAGTGCTTGGATACAAGAATCACCAGCAAAGTCTACAAATAGAGGAGAAAGTCTTTCCCCTCACAACACACTCCAGAGTAACAGAAGAAACAAGTGTCCTACCAGATGACCAAGCATCAACAAAAAAATAGTAGAAATACAAATAAACAAGAAGATATGACACCACAAAAAGAATGTAGTAATTCTGAAGTACCATATCCCATAGAGCAAGAAACACTTGCAGTGTCTGAAAAAGAATTCCAGGAATTCTTATCTCTTGAAACTACAAGAGATAAGAGAAGAAGCAATTAGAGAACACAACAAAACAAGAAAAAATATCCAAGACATGAAGGAGGAAATTTACTAAGACATTAATACCTTTAAAAAGTATGTAACAGATTGCCTAGAGCTGAAGGAGTCATTCAGTGCAATAAAAAAAAAAAGAACGGAAAGCTTGAGCATCAGGCTAGAGCAAGCAGAAGAAAGAACTTCAGACCTCAAAGATGGTCTTTTTGAAATAACCCAGGAAGACAAAAATAAATAATTAATTAATTAATTAATTAAACAAAATGAAGAAAATTTAAGAAAGCTAGCAGACAACCTCAAGTGCACAAACATCTGAATCTGGAGTGTTCCAGAAGGGGAGTAGAAAAGAAAAGGCATTAAAACTTATTCAAGGGCCGAGCCCGTGGCACACTCGGGAGAGTGCGGCGCTGGGAGTGCGGCGCTGGGAGCGCGGCAACGCTCCTGCCGCGGGTTCGGATCCTATATAGGAATGGCCGGTGCACTCACTGGCTGAGTGCCGGTCACGAAAAAGACAAAAAAAAAAAAAAAAAAAAAAACTTATTCAAGGAAATAATAATAGACAATTTCCCAGATATAGGGAGAGATGCAAATTTTCAGATCCAAGAAGCCCAAAGATCCCCAAACAGATTCAATCCAAAAAGATCCTCTCCAAGACACATCATAGTCAAACAGGCAAAAATAAAAAACAAAGAGAATTCTAAAAGCAGCAAGAGAAAAATTTCAAGTCACCTATAAGGTAGCCCCCATCAGACTAACAGTAGACTTCTCAACAGAAACCTTACAAGCCAGAAAAAAAAAAAAAATGGGATGATATATTCAAAATACTGAAAGTTAAAAATTACCAATCAAGAATTCTGTATCCAGCAAGATTATCCTTCAGAAATGAGGGAGAAATAGTGTATTTCCCCAAAAAACAAAAATTATGGGAGTGCACTACTACACAACCAGCCCTGCAAGAAATACTCAAAGGAGTCCTGCATCCAGAATCTGAAAAATGATAATCAGTATCACAGACCTACAAAAAAGAGCAAAACCCACATTTAAAACCAATATGCAAACAAGAAAGTGAAAGATGCTAAATCAGGTCATCTCAAAAATTCAACTAACATTGAAGATGAGAGATGAAAGTGGAAGAAAGGTACAAATGATATTTAAAATACCTAAACTAAAAGCAATATAATGTCAAGAGTAAAGCAGTATCTGTCAATAACAATTGTAAATGTAAATGGGTTAAACTCCTCATTCAAAGACACAGACTGAGTGATTGGATTAAAAAGCAAGATCCAACTCCATGCTGTCTTCAAGAGACCCACCTCAACTATAAAAGCAGACAAAGACTAAAAGTGAAGGGATGGAAAAAATATACCAGGCAAATGGAAACCAAAAATGAGCAGAAATAGCTTTTCTCTTATCAGAGAAAATATACATTAAGCAAAAACCATAAAAAGAGACAAAGAGGGTCATTATATAATGATAAAGGGATCTCTCCAGCAATAAGACAGAACAATCATAAATACATATGCATCCAACATTGGAGCACCCAGATATGTAAAGCAAACACTCTTAGACCTAAAGAGAGAGACCCTAATATGATAATAGTGGGTGACCTCAACACCTCCTCTCAGCATTGGACAGATCTTCCAGGCAACAAATCAGCAAATAAACACATGACTTAAACTACAACTTAGACCAATAGGACCTGGCAGGCACCTATAGAACATTTCCTCTGACAATTACAGAATACACATTCTTCACATCAGCATGTGGAAAGTCTCCAGGACAGACATATTAGGTCACAAATAAAGACTTAGCAAATATAAAAAAACTGAAATTATTCCAAGTATCTTTTCAGACCACAATGGATTAAAACTAGAAATCAATAACAAGCAAAATTTGGGAAACTATACAAGTGCATGGAAATTAAACAAAAGACTCCTCAGTAACATATGAGTCAAAGAAGAAATTAAGCAGGAAATCAGAAAAATTCTTAAAACTAATGAAAATAAAGATATGTCATAGCAAAACCTGTGGGATACTGCAAAAGCAGTACTAGGAAGGAAGTTTATTGCAATAAACGCACAGATTAAAAGAATGGAAAGACTCCAAATTAATGACTTAACACTACCCCTCAAGAAACTAGAAAAATAGCAACAATGCAATCCTAAAACTAGCAGATGAAAAGACATAATTAAGATCAGGGCAGAACTAAATGAAAAAGAAATCTCAAAAACCATACAAAAGATCAATGAAACAAAAAGTTGGCTTTTTGAGAAGATAAATAAAATAGACAAACCATCAGCTAGGTTAACAACAACAACAATTGGAAAAAAAAAAAGAGAGAGGGAGAAGACCCACATAACAAAACTCAGAAATATAAAGGGAGACATTACAACTGACACCACAGAAATATGAAGAATCATCAGAGATTGTTATAAACTTATAAACAACTATACAACAATAAATATGAAAAACTGGAGGAAATGGGTAAATTTCTGGACAAATATAAACTTCTAAGACTTTACCAAGAAGAAATAGAAAATCTGAACAGACCAATAAGAAGTAGAGATTGAAGTAGTAATCAGTAATGTTCCAACAAAGAAAAGCAGTGGACTGGATGGCTTTACAGTTGAATTTTACCAAATTTAAAGAAGAATTAATAACAATTCTCTCCAACATTTTCCAAAAAAATTGAAAAAGAAGCCCTTCTCCCAAACCCAACATAACACTCATAACAAAACCAGACAAAGATACAATTAAAAAAGAAAATTACAAGTCAATATAATTGAAGAACATAGATGCTAAAATCCTCAACAAAATATTAGCAATCAGAATACAGCAACACATCAAAAAATTACATATGATCAAAAATTACATGATCAAGTGGGATTCATCTCAGGAAAGCATGGAAGGTTCTACATATGCAAATCAGTAAACATGATACACCAGATCAACAAAATCAAGCAAAAAACCATATGATTATTTCAATAGATGCAGAAAAAGCATTTGACAAAATTCTACTTCCCTTCGTGATAATAACTTTCAGTAAATTAGGTGTAGAAGGAAACTATCTCAATATAATACAAGCCATTTATGACAAACCAATTGCCAATATCATCCTAAATGGGGAAAAGTTGTAAGCCTTTCCCTTAAGAACTGGAACAAGACAAGGATGCCCATTCTCACCACTCCTATTTAGCATAGTATTAGAAGTACTAGCCAGAGCATTCAAGCTAGAGAAAGAAAACAAAGGTATCCAGATTGGAAAGGACAAAGTCAAACTATCCCTGTTTGCAGATTACATGATCTTACACATAGAAAAACCTATAGAGTCTACTAAAAAACTCTTAGAGCTGATCAACAATTTCAGTAATGTTGCAAGATAAATAACTAACACTGCAAAATCAGTAGCATTCTTATACTCCAGTAACAAATTAGCAGAAAAATAAATCAAGAAAAGGAACCCATTTACAATAGCCACCCAAAAAATAAAATACCTAGGAATCAATTTAACCAAGGAAGTGAAAGATTGCTACAATAAGAACTACAAATCACTGCTAAAAAAATTAAAGAGGACACAAAAAGATGGAAAGACATACCATGCTCTTGGATGGGAAGAATTAACATTGTGAAAATGTCTGTTCTACCCAAAGCAATCCACAGATCCAATGAAATCCCCATCAAAATACCAATGTCATTTTTCAGAGAAAACAGAAAAAGCAATTCTAACATTCATACAGAACTTGAAAAGACCCCGATTAGCCAAAGCAATCCTGATCAAAGAATAAAGTGGGAGGCATTATACTACCCAACTTCAAACTTACAAGCCATTGTAACCAAAACAACATGGTACTGACATAAAAACAGATAATTGGATCAATGGAACCGAATAGAAAACCTGGAAATCAACCCACAGACTTACAGTCAACTGATCTTTGACAAAGGCAACAAGAACATAAATTGGGGAAAAGACTGCCTATTCAATAAATGGTGTTGGGAAAATTGGACTTCTATATGTAGAAGAAAGAAACTGGACCTGCACCTCTCACTGTATACAAAACCAACTCAAAATGGGTTAAAGACTTAAATATAAGACCTGAAACCATAAAATTACTTCAGGAAAACAGGGGAAACACTCCAGGAAGTGGGACTTGGCAAAGACTTTATGAATAAGACCCCCAGAGCACAAGCATTAAAAGAAAAAATAAACAAATGGGACTATACAAAATTAAAAAGCTTCTGTACAGCAAAGGAAACAACCAACAGAGCAGAAAGACAACCTACAGAATGGGAGAAAATATTTGCAAACTATACATCTGACAAGGGATTAATATCCAGAATATATAAAGAACTTAAACAACTATATATTTAAAAAGCAAATAATACAACTTAAAAATGGGCAAAGGAGATGAATAGACACTTTTCCAGGAAGACATACAAATGGCCTACTGGTGTATGAAAAAATGCTCAACATCACTGATCACTGGAGAAATGCAAACAGAAACCACATTCAGATATCATCTCACCCCAGTTAGAATGACCATCATTAAAAAAAACAAGAATAACAAATGCTGGCTAGGATGCAGGGAAAGGGGAACTCCTCTACACTTTTGGTGGGGCTGCAAATTAGTACTGCCATTACAGAAAACAGTATGGAGGTTCCTCAAACAACTACAGATAGAACTGCCATATAATTCAGCAATCCTACTACTGAGCATATGCCCAATGGAAGGGAAATCATCGTGTTGAAGGAATGCCTGAACTCCCATGTTCATTGCACTCTATTTTCAATAGCCAAAATATGGATCCAAACTAAGTGTCCATCGATGGATGACTGGATAAGGCATATGTGGTACATATACACAATGGAATACTACTCAGCCATAAAAAAGAATGAAATTCTGCCATTTGCAGCAACATGGATGAGTCTGGAGAAAATTGTGTTAAGTAAAATAAGCCAGACAAGGAAGGAGAAATACCACATGTTCTCACTTATAACTGGGTGAAAAGAAAGAAAGGAGGGAGGGAGGGAGGGAGAGAGAGAGAGAGAGAGAGAGAGAGAGAGAGAGAGAGAGTGAGAGAGACAAGACCTAAACAATTCCTTGAACTTTCAGAATACAAGAGATGGGGATGATATATTTGGGTGGAGAAGAGGTGGTTTGGGGAGGGATACGTCGGGTAAAGGGCATAAAGAAAAATCACGATTTGTAATAATAATATGCTTATAATAAATAATATTTTTAATGTTAAAAAATAAAATATAATGTAAAATACCAATGTATAAAAATTAATCACATCCCTATATAGCAGTAGCAAACAATAAAATATGTAATTAAAATGACGTGTGAAACATGAAACATTAAAAATAAATCAGGTAATCATCCTGTAATATATGTAACAAAAATATGAATAATCTTTCATAGCATAAATATAAAATTCAATTAAAGGGCCTTTATAAACAAAAATAAAAGTAGCTCTGACTTGTAATAAATAGGAAAAATCACTATAATAAAGTATCAATTCTCATCATATTAATTCATAAGTTAAATGTTAATTTAATAAAAACATTAAAAGGTATTTCTTGGAATTTAAAAACCAAGTACATCCAATATAATTCTGGAAAGAAAAAAAAGTATAAAGGCAGTGCTGTGGAGCTCCCCTATGCGTTGTAGGATGTTTAGCAACATCCCTGGCTTCCTTCCCTACAGTGTGATTAACGAAATGTCTCCAAACATTGCCAACTATACCCTCGGGGATAAAATATCTGAAGTGAGAACCACTGAGTTCTCAACAGTAATTAAAACCATAAGATATTGGCATAGGTACAGACAAGTAGAATAATTACAAAGAGGAAGAAATAAGAATCAGACCTAAATTCATGGTCATTTGGCTTATATAGTAATCTGAGTATAAATTAATGGAGAAAAGTTCAATAGAGGGCCCTGAAACATTAGGTATTTATGGAAAATGTAAAATAAAATAGATCTCTATACTATACACAAAAATAAATCTCCAGTTGATTAAACAACTAAATATGAAGACCTGACTGCAAAATTAAAACAACCTTATACCAGAATTTTCATTTCTACAAATCGATCCTAGAAAAACTTCACAAATATATGTAAAGATACATTTAAGAAGATATTAATTTTGGCAGTTTGTAATAGCAAAAGCATGTAAACAATTTTACTGTTTATCATTAATATAAATAAACTTTATTAATTCAATGGGGTACTATGTATCTGTTAAAATGAATTTACTGGATCTAAAAATGTTAATATATATGTACATAAGTATAATCCTCAAAAATATAATATCGAGAGAAGAAAGCAAATTGCAAAGTATATTTACAGTAAGATATCATATATTTAAAATTTTTAAACACTCAAAACTATAATACATATTGTTTATAGTTGCCTACAAATGTATTAAATATCTAGAACCCTGTGATGGAAAGGAAAATTTTTACCTTTTGTTGGAAGAAGAGATGTTGTGAGATTTTATTTACAAATGTACTTCAATCTGTAATTTTTTTAAAAAATAATGTTTCTGAAGCAAATGTGGCAAAATTTTAATATTTGTTAGTGTTTGATCATCATGCATAAAATATTTTTATATTTCTATATGTGAAAAATGTGCTTGTAATAAAAATATGTTATGAATGTCTCATTGATTAAAGATATTCTTAATGTTTAGGGATAAAATTAAACCTACTTATTGTTAACAATGGTTGTAAAAATTGGGTCATTCTTGTCATACCCAAACTAAAGTCGTAGTTGATGGGGCTAGAGGGAAAAAGCACTTGGGGCACGTAGCACCTGTTCCAAGAAAAAATTTCTACAAATCCAACTGCATAAACTAGTTTTATCTAGTAGCTGCTGAATGACTTACCATGGCCCTAAGACTAATTTAACCTATTGCGGTCACTCACCAGTCATAACCTGCCAACTCCCCAAAACTTTGTGAGTCTCAGTGAGGTTTCTTTCAAAACAATATGTAGCATTTATCTCCCTAATAAAATTCTCCAACCCTTTCTTTGTTCCTTAGACATACTGGAGACCACCCTGGTCTGTATGTATGCTCTGGATTGCAATCCTCTTTTTCCAAGTAAAATGTTTTTCTTAGAGATTCATTTCTCTTTATTTTTTTTTTTAATTTTACTATT
Organism: Cynocephalus volans; assembly: GCF_027409185.1. Taxonomy (NCBI): domain Eukaryota; kingdom Metazoa; phylum Chordata; class Mammalia; order Dermoptera; family Cynocephalidae; genus Cynocephalus; species Cynocephalus volans. Next base: position 53,730,864 of record NC_084462.1, read on the forward strand.
ATAAATATAAAAATATTATTAAAACGAATGGTACAAAACCCCAGCATTACCTAAGCTCTCAAATGCATACTTTACATTTCTGGTCATCCTCCACGAAAGTGCCCCTGCGTGGAGATGGGGTGTTTTCTGCTTTTACCAGCAGGGATGCCTCATTCCCCAATATGGACTGACTCACAGTGTGCATTTTCTTACATGAAAGAGTTTTTGTTTATGAGGTCATCATTACCACACACACACTCGAAGCCTTTTGTTTGTTTGTTTTGCTTTGTAACTTTTAAGCAGGGATGAATGAAAAAGCTCCATATTTCAGACAAGTGATAAGTCAACCCTGTTTTTCTTCCCTCCTTATTAATGAGCTTCTCTCCCTTCTGCTCTTCTTCTTGACTCTTTCCTTCTTTTTCTCACCTCAACCCATTCGTCTCTGTTCTCATTTGCTTTAATGCCCTTTCACCAGCCTTATCTTCGTCTTCCAACACCGAAATAATGATGCCCATTACTCTTATCTGTGTCTCTCTCCACTTTTCTATTTCCAGAATGGTTTTAGCTTAACAAGTGGATCATTGATTGGATGTTTACACAGCTACACTGGATCTTTACTGCTCTGTTCATTTATCTTGTTCAGGGGAAATGGGATTAGTTCTTCTTTAATTGGGTCATCTCTAAAGATACAGAAGACCTTCTTTAAAGTTTGGGAGAAGTATATAGTGAATAATACTTCAAAATAATTTATAAATAATTCATCTGAAGTCCTCCTACCTCTTTAACCTTTCTACATTAAATTGAAAATAAAATTTTTTAAAAAGAAGTAAAAAAATAGAAGGTACTATTTATCTTGTTTTCCATACAGACTGACTCAATAACTTCTTAGTCATTAAGCCAAACTGGACTAAGAACTGATGTGGTTCATTTTATTTTTTCTATTAGGGAGCCTCTTCTAGATCTTCTATCCATTCCAGCTCTTATCACTCATTCAATAGCTTCTCTTTTCTTGTTATACTTACCCACTCAGATCTATAAACTATAGGCAATACCTTACTGTTTAGTAGCATGAATTTTCTGGTTGAAATGAGCCAAATCAATGACCTTTGATTTATTTCCATTAGGCATGGATCAGGTTCCAGTCAGGATTGACACAAGAGAGTTATTGTCCAAAAATCAAAAGATAACAAGGTTGTTGAGGTTGTGGAAGAAAACAGAACCCTTATACACTTGGTGAAAATGTAAACTAGTTCAGCCATTATGGAAAACAGTATGGAGGTAACTTAAAAAATATAAAATAGAGCTACCATATGATCCAGCAATCCCACTGCTGGTTATATATCCAAAGGAAATCAAGCCACCATCTCGAAGATATATCTGCACTCCCATGTGCATTGCATTATTTACAATAGCCAAGATATAGAAACAACCTACATGTCCACCAATGAATAGAGGTAAAAAGAAAATGTGGTACATATATATAATAGAATATTATTCAGCCGTTAAACAGAAGAAAATCCTGCCATTTGCAACAGCGTGAATGAACCTGGAGGACATTATGCTAAGTGAAATAAGCCAGACACAGAAAGATAAAGACTGCATGATCTCACTGATATGTGGAATCTAAGAAGGTCACACTCACAGATACACAGAAGAGAACAGTGGTAACCAGGGCCTGGAACATGAGGGGAACAGGGGGATGTCAGTCAAAGGGTACAAACTTCCAGTTATAAGATGAGTAGGTTCTAGAGACCTAATGTACAACTTGGTTAACTATAGTTAATATTACTGTATTGTGTACTTGAAATGTGCTAAAACAGTAGATCTCAAGTATTCTCACCACACACACACACACACACACACACACACACACACACACACACACACACACACACACACACACAGGCATACATACAAATAGTAACTATGTGCAGTGATTGATATGTTAATTAGCTTAATTGTGGTAATCATTTGACAATGTATATATGTAACAAATCACTATCTTGTGCACCTTAAATATATATAATTTTTATTTGTCAATCATACCTCAGTAAAACCAAGAAAAAAAAGAGATTGTTATTGCTGACCTCTGTTGCGAGTACTTATAAATCTGCCAAGAACTTGAGTGCCTTCTCGTTCTTTAGGAAGGAAAAAAAAAAAAGCCAGTAGGGGTCCACACTGCAGCTCTACTATACAATTCCTGAAAAACATGTCAGTATAATGGTGATCCCACTACCGTGAAGATTAAGATAAGTCTAGATTCAGCATTCCTAAAAAGGGAAGTGAAAACAGTAGAACAGCCATGACTGTTTAGAAGGACTTGACCCCAGGTTTATAGTGTAATGTTGAAAAATCCTGGATGTGAGGATATATCATCATTTGTTTCATTTCTCCCCATGAAACATTACACACACCTCTTACAAAGCGTTGTTGAGTCTTTATTTGCAGTCCTATGATGTTACCATTTTCTATTACAAATTGCAAATTTAATTCCCAAATTCAATTATCCTGGAGACAGCCAACCAATAAGCTTAGCAGTGTTTGAAAAGAAAGACAAGTTGCACCCAGGTTTATAAACACATACATAGATACAAAACCATTAAACACAAACCTCAGCAAAATTGAAAATGAACATTTTCTAGTTCCGAACTGGGGTAGGAGTGAAGGAGAGGATTTTTGGTGGTGAGACATAATACAGATTCCTGTATTTGTGTGTTCTCTGGAACAGCATTTCAAAATGATGCTCTATGAGGAACACTTTTTTACGGCCGTTCATAAGGCATATTAATACATCTAAGATTCCAAAATCCTTTAAAAACTCTCTTTTCACTTTGTTTACCTAGCATTCCCCATATTTATTTTATCACAAAACTTTTTTTTTCTTAGAAATCCTTATTAACAATAGTTCTCAGAAATTTTGCTTCACAAAACTCACTTTGAGAAACCACCGTGCAGAGTAAGTAGATTTATGGTTAGGGAGGACATATCATTGAGGATAAGACTCGCTCAATGAGATAAGATTTCAAATGTTCTGTTTCCATGAACAGCCACAGACATTTACAGAACAGATTTTGAGGCAGGCCTACTATGACCTTGGTATTCAAAGTGTGGTTCTTGAATAGCAACATTGACCTCACTTTGGAGCTCATTAGAAATGTGGAAATTGGTTTTACCCAGAGCTGTTGAATGAGAATCTTGCATCATCTTCCAGATCCCCAAGTGATTCCTGTGCACAAAAAGTTTGGGAAAGTCTATTTTAGAAGACTCATACTTCCAAAGTTTATGGATTTCACATATTTCTGCATGCAAATTGGAAAACACAAATTAGAATCATATAACTAAGGTTAATGACATTTATCTTTTAAAATTTGAGCATTGGCTGGCCAGTTGGCTTAGTTGGTTAGAGCATGGTGTTCTAACACCAAGGCCAAAGTTTCAGATCCTTATACTGGCCAGCTACCAAAACAAATAAAATAAAGTTTGAGAATTGAACAATTACAAAGGGTAAAAAGTTTTATTAAAATATCACAAATGCCTTGACTAGTGACCAGTTTGAATTAGCTCATACCAGCATTGGGTCTGTATCAAAATACTTGGGTCGGCATATGTTGGGAAATAAAGAGAGTGACAAAAATCATGGGCAAAACTAGAACCATAATTCTCACATGATTAGGACTGAATAATTTGCTAGTAAGAACAGAAAGGCATTTAACAGCACACGTGCACTATTATTATATTGACATACAATGTACATGGAACCCTCATTTCATTCACACCCTTCTAAGAGGGCCAAATGTCAAGTTTAGAAATATCCTAATAGTTTAAAAATGTCCATCTTAAGATTTATTTATTCACTAGTTAATTAAATCATTTTACAAATGCTTTCTTTGGATTAGGGCTGTCCTCAGATCAATAAAACATAAACGTTCCAATCGAAAGGCACATAACCTAGTATATTAGATTATAAACAATCTACCATGTTGAAAGCATGCACATTGCAAAGCTGTAGCAAGGAGTTTCATAAATAGAGAACACACATGACAAATATTAGGTTCCAGAGTATGATTAAGGATATGTAAAACTCCCTTCTCATTATTTGTGTGTCCTCACAGCACTCACAGTTAGTGGACAATTAATGAAGTGGGTAGGTTAAAGGGTTGAGTAAGAGACTCTCTTCACCCCAAAGTCTCTGTGTTAGTCACTTTTGAGCTACTGCCTTTGTATTGAACCACTGTTCAATGATTTTCTGAACAATGGTTCTCTGAAGACAGTAGTTTCCTAGTGGACAAGTGTCTGATTTTTCCCAGCACTACCTAGAACAGAACAGGACTCAGAGTTTGTACTTGTAAAGCCAGGGATAAGAGACCTTGGAGAAAGAATTATGAATGATTCGAGGGTAAAACGTTGGCACAATTTAAGAATACAAAGCCAGCTTTGCAGCAATTAGACTAATGGAAGATCTGAGCCAAGAAATGTGTGAGTGTGGGTGTGTGTGTGTGCGTGCGTGTTTGGGTGGGTGGGTGTTACTACACACAATTTGGAAGACTTATACTAATTTTACAGTTGGGAAGCTAAATTCATAGTTAGTCAGTGGCAGAATTAGGAATCAAACTTGGCTCTGTTTGACTGCAAAACCAGCACTCTTAGTCACTCTATTCAGGGTTTCTTAATCTTAGCACTATTGGCATTTGGGGAAGGATGATTCTTTGTTGTAGTGGTGGTTGGGGGGAGGGGTAATGCTATATGTATTGTAGGATGTTTTGAAGCATCCTTGACCTTTACCCACTAGATGCCAGTAGCACATCTGCCCTACTCTCAGGTGTGAAAACCAAAAATATGTCCAGACATGGCCAAATGACCTCTGAGGGGAAAACATTCCTGATTGGGAACTATTGCTCTATTTGTCGTAGGTCCTTAGGATTCCTAATGTGAGCAAGTTACAATAAATTATCTCCTGAACATGAACCACTGACACAACTCATTCGTGTAAATTGGTTGGTGGGTTTGCCTGTAGTCACTTCTACTTCTAAGAGAAATAAAAGTATTTCTTTTAGGAAACTACTTTGTCCTAATTTCCAACCGGATTAGCAATTATATTTTCTGCTCTGGCCATCTCTTGGCCTCTAGGATAGAAATATGACCTAATAAGCCAGGAGAATCAGGGTCTCTCCTAGATCCTCCTCCTCTGAGGTAAAGACAGTTGGGGTATGAGCTAAGGACCAGCTTGTGGAAATAGTTTACTAAAGAATGATATCAATTGGCAAAAACAAGAGTTTATGGCATCCATATTTCAGGTTTCCAGAACTGTCCCCATTTCTAATATCCTGAGGTTTTGTGGTTTATCTCCACCTTGATTCAGTAGGCTACTAAAGTACTTTTCTAGTAAAACATTTTCCACCTAAGCTAGTTCAAGTTTGCTTTCTGTCACTCACAGCCAAAGAATTTCAGCTAACAGAATTTAAGAGATGAGGAAGTGTATTTATTTGTCCCTGTTTAGGTGTTTCTTCACACGCATATTCACGTGTGTGACTATTTGCATGAGAGTGTGTTTATGGGTATGTGTTTATTTTGCGTATGCAGGCATTGGTATATATGAATGTGGATATGAAGATAAATGTGCATGTATGTCTGTGGGTATTTGGTATCTAGCTGATATGCATACATTTCTGTATATGTTGCAAGAGTGGAAGCAAAATGGAGGAGGAAGTGGAAATGAAATAAAATTCTCTGTCATTGAACATGCAGCTGGAATTTAAGAAAGCAGAATGCTATTACCCAGATAAAAAGCTGGCCTACAGTCCCGTCATTGAGGAATGTAGGAAAAATGCAATAAAAATTAATTTTAAAAACCAACAAAAATATAAATGTTTGTAGACTCTGGCTTTCATGTTGAATTTTCCTGAGCTATATTGGGATTCCTCATAGTCAGTGGAGGATCACAGCTAATTTATAGTGAAGAGTTGTATCCAGAAGAAGCAGAATAAGATTAAAAGGTGAAGCCAGAGAGAACCCAAAGTCTACCCAATAAGTTTGGTAGTTCATTATGTCTTTCAATTGTGGGATGAGTGGAGCCATGGCCAAGGCAGCATTAGAAATATTGGGTGCATTCCTTCTTTCCAGCCCTCAGAGCAACCTCAGAATGACATACTGAGCTGTTGAGAGGCAGGAAAAAGAAAGAAAGTCTGATCCCAATTCAGTAATATTAACAATAGTAGCAAACCTTATATGGCATTTGCTATGGATTAGAACCATTTGAAGAGGTTTATAATTCATTTTTGTTTATTGTTATTATTTATGGATTATCAATTGTACTTCAGGCACTTTACTATTATATGCATTAAAGATATGATTTCATTTAAATCAATTATCATAACAACTGAATGAACTTTATGATAATAGGTCCATCTTCCTGAGGCAGGAACTTAGGTTAAATATATTCCAAAATGCCTTTATTTTCAGGGTTTATTTTCTAAACTACTATATTACTACTTTGGTTTGATTTGTTAGTGTAGAAAACAGTATCTGACAGCTTAACCTAGCAAGGAAGAAATCCCAAAACAATTCACAAAATTCACCAAATTTTGACTACATCTATCTCACATGCACAAACGGATGGAGGTTACCTGAAAGTTTTCCCCCAAATGTCTAAACTGCAGAATGATGAACTTCAAAACAGTTCTAACCAAATTAGGAAGCCTGAGTGCTCAAGAAGAGGATGGCTTACTTCATCTCTTGGCTCTGTCCCCATCTCCATGAATTAGGACATCTCTACTATTATACTTTGATGCAGGTGGAATCCAGAGATGTCAGGCATCTTCAAGCCTGAGAGAAGTACTTCTTATGCCCTTTTGTGAGTATGTTTCAATTTAGAGCCGTGTCCCATGACATGTGCTGAGACAATCACTATGATCTACTGTTTGTCCTCTGAGCACTTTGCTCTAAATAGCGTAATACAACAGGAGAAAGCCACCAGGAGATATAAATGCTAAATCCTGCTTCGTTTGTAGTATGCCTACTAACCCAGGTGTGTGGATGTAGGGAAGGAGGTTAGGTTTTTCAATTGAATAGCCAAAAGAAGAACACACTGATTGAATTCTATGAGAAAGATAAAAGAAAAAATAGAAACTGTTGGTATCCCAGCATCTAGTGAGTTACAAAGAAAGTAAAATACATGGTCTCTCCTCTTACCTGCCTAACTTACATTACTTAGGTTATAGACTTCCATCTTGGTTCAAGAGATAACAAGTACATGGAAACATGCTAGCCCCCTCTTTTCTCACTCTTCAGCCAATTGAGATAACTGATAATAACAGTTTTCCAATCACCCTAGATAAGATCTCAGAATCTTTCTTAACACACTATGCCAGATATCCATTGCTAGTAGAGGATTATATTAGGAACCCTACCTGCCAACTTTGTCATAGATTATTGATCGAAAGAGAGAAGGATAAAAAAGTTTCACAGATACAATACTTGGTATTTTTGAGATAGGCTAAGCTGGCCCAACATATAACTAAGAGGCGAAATTCTGGTGGCTCTGAGGAGGTGCATCTTTTGGTGTAGTTCTGGACCAAGACATAGACTTCATCCAAGCTTTGATAATGAACGGCATATTGTAGATAATGATACTTATTTGAAATAAAGCATTTTTACTTACCAAAATTAAGTTAATAACCTCTGATTTGAAAAAGGATGTCTTGTCCTTTGTACTTTTACCATATGGGTATTATTGTGAGGTCTATCTTCATTTTATACATGGATGCACCAAGCTTTTGACCAGATGCCATTAAATATGTGAAGTATAAAACTCATTTACATTACTCCGATTCCATGATCACCAAACATTTGTATATTGCTTCCCCTTTCCCTACAGGGAAAAAAATGCACTGACCATACTAACGTGAGCATTCTGTTTTACAAAAGCTAGATTTCTCACTTGTATTCTACATTAATATATTGCAATTCTAATTCTTTTAATTATCTTAAAAGTTAATTTCACATAGTCCTGCAAGTAATTTTCCTGATTTTTTTTTTTTCCTGACAATAGTAGAGCCAGGATCCCAATGAACTCCATCCAGAAGCAACTTTCTGGAGCAGCCATCTGTCTCTTTTATTATAATCTAGGCATAAATAGTACAGCTGAGTGGTTATAAGGAAAGAATTTAAATCAGACAAATTAGATTTTTACAACTTTGTGGTTGTATGACCTTTGGTGAACCTCAAAACTTCTCTTAATACTCAGTTTTGGCACTTGTGAAATAGCAGTAAGAGTATGTATTAATGATGCTGAAGGCTTGTTGTAAAGATTGTATGAAATGATAAATTGATGCACTTAGCAATCCCATTAGTTAGCACTCAGTGTATATATTAGCTGTTGTCATTATTCCGTCTTTATAACTCCAATGACATTAAATTACCACATGGAGAACATTGGTGAAATGTGAACAGCATCATGTCCCTAATGATTTTATGCCCATGAGAACTAAACTTACTTTTGTGATTTAATCAACTATTGTTAGTTGCTATACCATCAAAAGTTGAAGCTTTTTGATCGCAAGAAATCTATTTTACATATAATTACTTAAAAGGACATTTTGACTGTGGTAGCAATTTTAACTGACTTCATGTCATTTCTAAGTCACTCAGTGTCAGTAAGCCTACCTGCTCTTTAGGGAACTAGTTCCTCCCCAAACATCTCATGTCAGGTTGGCCTGGCACAATCAGGAAAAATCATAGGTTGGTTATCAATCATCCAAAGGAATTTATTAGGCACCTAAAAGGGCCTAATGCTATGCTAACTACTGTGCAAAGTGAATCACACAGGCATATCCCCAACAATGTAGTACCTTCTACTCTCCAGGGAGAAGGAGAAAGGATCTTTGTGCTTAAGGAGAAATGGTAAAGAGCATTCTCTCCAGCACTGAGAGACCTAGCTTTCCCAGGTCTGCCCTTCAGCAATTCATTTTTACATCTCTGAATCTGTTTCCTCATTGAAAAGTGGATTTGTAAAATCTGCCTACCTTCCAGTGTTCATAATGCTTTGAAAATTTCTGCAATGTGCCATGAATATTCATATATTACTTTTCTTCAAAAAGTATTAAAAAAATGTAAAAGGTGCTCAGAACAGAGAGGACATGAGTGATAACAGCCAATTATAAGTATCAGTTTTCATATTTCTGCTCTGGGCCAAATCAAAAACAGATTCTCAAGCAAGTTAGTTGCAGAAATGGTGGAAATTACTCCATGTTGGTTAGAGGTAATAGACTAGTGAATTAACAACAGAGAAGTCATACTTCTGGGTATTGTTTTGTAGTGCCTGGAGGCAAAATTGGGCATTTTCATGGTTTAGGGAGTTTGGGCAAGGGAATAAGAAGCCTGTGGGAAAAGTGGTTCTTGGAGGACTTGTGGTATGCATTTTTCATCAGCCTTGAGGCTCTAGAAACAGGACCAAGATGCACCTCCCCTCCCAGGAGTTTTTGATAGGAGCAATAGATAAAAATCTCTCAATGGCTTTCCGTTGCTCTTAGTATACAGACTAGGTCTTTGTCTTATTTTACAACTTTGGACACCACCTCCAAATATCCCCACTGCTCTCCCTACTCCAACCTCATGAGCAACATATTTGCAGTTCTTCTAATGTACCAGGATCCTGCTGCCACAACGGGATTTTGCAAATGATGGACCCTCTATCTGAGACCCTCTTTCCTTATGTTTTTGCTTGCTTAATCCACACTCAGCCTGTATCTTTCAGCTTAAATGCCATTTGTTCAGGAAAACTTTCTCTGCATCTCCAGACTAAATCGGATCCCAGTTATAAATGTTCGTGAGCACCTGGTCAGTTCTTCTCCTGTACAGCCAAAGTGCTGGAAATCATGGAAATTCTGCATGATTGTTTGGCCTGGCTGTCCCACTGGGCATCAAGCCACATGAGAGCAGAAGTTTTACTTGGAACCTAATAAAATGTGTGCAGCTGCTCAATAATAATTGCTGAATCAAACTAAAAACCTTCTCCACAGCCAAGGACACAATCAACAGAGTAAAACGACAACCTACAGAATGGGAGAAAAGTTTTGCAAACTATGCATCTGACAAGGAAGTAATATCCAGAATATACAAGGAACTCAAGCAATTACACAATAAAAAAAAATAACCCAATTAAAAACTGGACAAAGGAACTGAATAGACACTTTTCAAAGGAAGACATACAAATGACCAACAGGTACATGAAAAAATGCTCAATATCACTAATCCTCAGGGAAATGCCAATTAAAACCACACTGAGATATCACCTCACCCCAGTTAGACTGATTATAATAAAAAAGATGGAGAATAACCAATGCAGGCAAGGATGCAGAGAGAGTGGAGCACTCCTGCATTGTTGGTGGGACTGTAAATTAGTACCACCAATATGGAAAATGGTATAGAGATTTCTCAAACTACAGATAGATCCACCATATGACCTAACAATCCCACTTCTGGGTACATACCCAAAGGAATGGCAATCATCATATTGAAGGGACACCTGCACTCCTGTGTTCATTGCAGCTCTGTTCACAATAGCCAAGATATGGAACCAACTGGGAATGGACAATTGGGTATGGAAACAGTGGTATATATACACCATGGAATACTACTCTGCCGTAAAAAAGAATGAAATTCTGCCATTTGCAACAACATGGATGAGGTTGGAGAAACTTATGTTGAGTGAAATAAGCAAAGCACAGAGGGAAAAATAGTGCATGTTTTCACTCTTAAGTGGGAACCAACAGACAAGGAAGGAAGGAAAGACCAGAGTGGTATATTGGACTTGCACAGGGAGAGGACATAACTAGGGATATAAAGTCCAGTGGGGGAAAGGGAGATGGGGAGGGAGGTCGGGGATTAATTGGGCGGGGGACACGGTATAATCGCGATTTGTGGTAATGTGCATTTTGCCAGTATTGTTCTGGCCATCACATCTTGGGCACGAGTGGTGACAGTCAGGTTTGTACCCTATGAATATTCATAACCAATTTTTAAAAAATTGCTGAGTGTGTGAATGAATAAGTGAATAAAGAGCAAAGGAACCTCACACTTTAAAGTTATAAAATATATTTATTTACCCTATTAGTTACATATATTCAAGGTAGAAAACTTCAAAAATAGAAAAGTGTAAATAAGGCAAAAATATTTCAATCACAGAAATTGTCATTTATTATATTTTTATTTATTTTTTGGATGAATTAATAAATATTTTATTTAAAATATTATAATCCATTTCACTAATATATGTGCCTATATATGTGTATATACATATACACATATAAGTATGTTCACATGTATAATTTTGGATTATTGGGCATATATTGTTCATAAGCTTGTTTTTATAACATAGAAATATTTCACAAAAAATTTCAAGTAGTTATAAGTTATCCACCAAAATCATTTTTAATAGCTTAATAACATTGCATTTTTTTAAGTATCACAATTTATTTAACCAATAGCTTAATCTTTAAATTTGGATGATTTTAAATATTTTATTATAAACATACTGAAATAAACAACTGTTTTGCTAAATTTTGCATGGCTTTTTTTAGGATAAATTTCCAAATGTGAAATTTCTGAGTCTAACATTTTGAGGCATACTGCCAAATTGTCTTTGAAAGGAAAATGATTCCAAAGCTCTCTCACACTAGTGAAATGGAAGAATATATAGTCATATTCATCTCAACAATATGATTTCTATTCTTTTAAACTCTGCCAAGTTAATAGGAAATATTTGTATTTTATTTCAATTTGCATCTTCTGTGTTACAATAGGGTTAAGTGTATACATAAATACACACATACATGCATATATATATATATACACATATATATGTATGTATATTTATCATTTTACAAACAACTTACTTTATTCATATTGTGTATGTAGCTGTTGCTTTCCTCACTTGATGTATGTCTTTTTTCTTAGTGATTTATAAATGTCTTTATATACATTTTAAAGATGCTCGCACTACATTTGCAGAATATCACATTTTCTCAATTTGTTGATGCCTTTTAATTTTGATTTATTGGTTTGCTGCAGTGACACATTTTAATATACTGAAAGTTATATCTTCTTTTATTGTTCTCTGGGTATTTTATGCTGTGTGTGTGTGTGTGTGTGTGTGTGTGTGTGTGTGTGTGTGTGTGTGTGTGTTATAACTTAATCAAGATTTCATAATTCTGTTGCTGTAAGTTATGAGAGGTAATTTTTTTCCAATTGTTTTTCAAATAAATTTACAATTCCATCAAATACCAGTTTTACTTAAACAAAAATCCATTCTTTTCTTGATTTTGGCATTGGATTTTCTAGGCAGTTTCAGTGATCTGCTATTCTAATGCCAGTAAACTACTTTTATAATGTAATTTTATAATGTGTTGTAATATGTGGTAAGTTCCTCATTATTCCTTCTTCTCTATTGAAGTTTTTTTTCTTTTGCCATTGTGATAAATTTGTTTTTATAGATAAAAAAAAGAATTCACCAAGTTTCATTGAGATTGTCACTGCATCTTAAAATTAGAGATTATATTCATGCTTTTGTTCAAATCTTTTTTTTACATTTCTCAAAAAAGCTTTTCAGTTTCCTTCTTAAACTCTACATCTTATTTATCACTTATTCCTGGGCATTTCATCTCTGTTGTTGAAATTATGATTGAAATTTTTTCTTGTCATATTTTTCTGCTTGTTTATTACAAAGATAGAAGTTATTAGGTTTTATAAAGTTGGTATGTAATTAATTACTTAATTCTATCAGATTTTATTTTATTGTAATAGATTATTTGTATCCTACTTTTGTATAGTTATTTCTGATATTTTCTTATCTTATTAAGAACTTTTAAATCAATATTAATTAATAAGTGAGCAAATATGTATTAATCTTTAAATTTAAGGGGAATGAATGCCTCTTAGGCTTATGTAATAAGTTTAGTTTAGATCTACAGATATACAGTATATTCTTTATCATGATTTAGAAGAATCATTTAATTTCTGATATAACATAATACGAAGATGTTCAATCATATCAAAATTATTTTTTTGGTTTTCAAGATGGCGGTGGCTGCGGCGGTTGTTGCGGAGTAGCTGAGGTGGAAAAGGCGGCCACTGGGCCTCAGGCAGCTGGGAAACTTGTGGACCTTCCTCTTGCCATCTCTTAAGGGAGGACCGCTGCTGGTGGCCGGTCGTGGGGGGTGACCGCCACTTTGCCCCCGGCAGGAGAGGCTGCCTCATTTACAGGCAACAGCTTTGAAGTGTGGAGCAGGAAAAGAGCTGTTTCTTAGCTGCAAAAGCGAGTCTCGAAACAGGGAACACGGCGCCAGGGCTGCTGGGGATGGAGACAGGATCCCGGAGGCCGGGGCCGCGCTGAAGGCGGCCAGCTGCTCTATTCAGGATTCGAGGTTTCAGGCTGGCATTAAAGAAGATTCCTGGGAGTGCCCAAGCAGTGCCGTGACTGAACAGCCCGAGGCAGCAGCAGCCGAGAACAGGGAAGGCGGCAAACCAGAGGCAGAGAGTGAGCACCCAACCTGGCACAACCCTGTGAGTGACCCCTGGCCCAGCTCTGTTCGGGGGGATTAGGCCCACCCGGCTCCCGCCTGCATCACCAGGCCACTCACCGCCCCGGGGCTGCCTCCATTTTCCCAGGTGCTGGCAGCTCCGCCCGGCTCGGCCCTCACTGAACCTTCCCACTTGCTTGGCCCGACGTGGGGCTTTCTGGAGCCTGCAGGCCGGCCTCCCCTCCCACTCCCTCCATGGTTCTGTGGCGGGGCTGGTGGCGTGGGGCGTCCCTGGCCAGTGTCAGAAGGGCAAGGAAGTACGGGCGGGGCCGACTGTCACTCCACCACACCCTGGACTCTGGCCCCCAGTAAACTTCCTGTTACTGGGAGGCAGATACCATCTCTGAAGCCACCAGTTCTGAAAAAAGCCTAACCAATTTCTGGTTGGGAATAGTGTGGTAGGAGAGTTCCCAGGTCCGCTTGAACCTGCCGGAGAGCAGGCTGCAGGTGGGCGCTAGATTCGGTCTATGCCGGGGGGATACAAAGGTGAACAAGACCTGAGAAAGATCTACACAGTGCTACAAAGGCACCCAGAGAGGCTGGTCGCCTGTGCCTAGCAGAAACCTGGAAGACTTCCTGGGCGAGGCAGTGCCGAGCAGGGTCTTGAAGGCCCAGCTGATAGAAGAGGGGCGCAGAAGACACGCCCCAGCCCAGCACAGTGTGCACAGAGTGGTGAGACGTGCGACCTGGGAGGCGGAGACTCGACAGAAACCACACACCCGGTGAGGTCGCCACTGCACGATCCAACAGCCTGGGACAGAGCACACGGAACAGGGAGAAGTCCGGCACAGGAAGTGAAAGCTCAACAGAGATCACACACCCTGTGGTACGTGATCCACCAGCCCAGCAGAGTCCAAGCTGACCAGAAAGGTGGCTCCCCGGAGAAGCCCAAGACCCGAGGCAACCACACACACAAGGCACTAGAGGCCAACTGAGCAGTCACGGAGGGAGCCATACGAAATTGGCAACCACAGCAACATCCTAGTTAGTCATTAGTCTCAAACCGATGGTCTGTGAAACCCCCTGCCACAATGAATAAACACCAAAAAAAAGATACCAGAAATACAAAAAATCAAGAAAGTACACCACCAAAAGTTAATAAATTTCAAACTCTAGATCCTATAGAACAAGAAGCCACTGAAATAACTGACAAGGAATTTCGAGTGATAATTCTAAGGAAACTGAATAAGATACAAGAAAACTCAGCTAGACATCATGATGAAACAAGGAAAAGTATACAGGATCTGAAAGAGGAAATGTACAAGGAAATCAATGTCCTGAAAAAAATGTAGCAGAACTTGCTGAACTGAAGAAGTTATTCAGCGAAATAAAAAACACAATGGAGAGTTTAACCAGCAGGCTTGTCGAAGTTGAAGAGAGAACCTCTGAACTTGAAAATGGGCTGTTTGAAATAACACAAGCAGACAAAAAAAAAAAAGAATCAAGGACATTGAAGAAAATCTGAGAGAGATATCAGACAACCTCAAGCGCTCAAATATCCGAGTCATGGGTAATCCAGAAGGGGAGGAAAATGGAGATTCCATTGAAAACATATTCAACAAAATAGTGGCAGAAAACATCCCAGGTATAGGAAAAATCACAGATCTTCAGATCCAGTAAGCTCAACGATCTCCAAACGTATTCAACCCAAAAAGGCCTTCTCCAAGACATGTCATAGTCAAATTGGCAAAACTCAGAGACAAAGAGAGAATCTTAAAAGCTGCAAGAGAGAAGCATCAAATCACCTATAAGGGAGCCCCAATCAGGCTAACATCAGACTTTTCATCACAAACCCTAAAAGCTAGAAAGGAATGGGATGATATTTTCAAAATACTAAAAGACAAAGATTGCCAGCCAAGAATACTCTACCCTGCAAGGCTATCCTTCCGAAATGAAGGGCAAATAGTATATTTCTCAGACAAACAAAAACTGCAGGAGTTCACTACCACACGACCACCCTTACAAGAAATCCTCAAGGGAGTACTGGATTTGGTTCCTGAAAAATAACTACCACTGCCATAAAAACCCAAGAAAAATCTAAACCCGCTAGTATAATAATAATGGCATTCATGAAGAGAAAACAAGCAAACAAAAACACTATCTACAACCTAAGGAACCAACAAACACAGAAACCAAACAGTAAATCAGAAAGCAAGGAACAAAAGACACCTAAGACAACCAAACAACCAATAAAATGCTAGGAATAAATCAACGCCTTTCAATAACAACTCTTAATATAAAAGGCTTAAATTCCCCAATCAAAAGACACAGACTGGCTGACTGGATCAAAAAGGAGGACCCAACTATATGCTGCCTACAAGAGACCCACCTCACCCATAAATATTCACACAGACTAAGAGTGAAAGGATGGAAAAAGACTTGCCATGCAAACAGAAAAGAAAAACGAGCTGGAGTGGCTATTCTTATATCTGACAAAATAGACTTTAAACTAAAAACCATAAAAAGAGACAATGAGGGACACTACTTAATGATAAAAGGACTGATCCATCAAGAAGACATAACAATCATAAATATGTATGCACCCAATGTTGGAGCACCCAGATTTATAAAACAAACGCTATTAGACCTAAAGAAGGAAATAAACACTAATACCATAATAGCAGGGGACCTGAACACTCCACTGTCAATATTAGACAGATCATCTAGGCAAAGAATCAGTAGAAAAACACAAGATCTAAACAAGACTCTAGACCAATTGGAATTGGCAGATATCTACAGAACATTCCACCCAACAACCTCAGAATATTCATTCTTCTCAGCAGCACATGGATCATTCTCCAGGATAGATCACATATTAGGTCACAAATCAAGTCTCAATAAATTCAAAACCATTGGAATTATCCCATGTATCTTCTCAGACCACACTGGATTAAAACTAGAAATTAATAACAAACGAAACTCTGGAAACTATACAAACACATGGAAATTAAACAGCATTCTACTTAATGACATATGGGTCTAAGAAGAAATCAAGCAGGAAATCAAAAAATTTATTGAAACTAGTGAAAACAATGATACATCATACCAAAACCTGTGGGATACTGCAAAAGCAGTATTGAGGGGAAAATTTATCGCATTAAATGCTCACTTCAGAAGAATGGAAAGATGGCAAGTGAACAACCTAACACTTCACCTTAAAGAACTAGAAAAACAAGAACAATCCAAACCTAAAGATAGCAGACGGAAAGAAATCATTAAGATCAGAGCAGAACTGAATGAAATTGAAAACCAAAAAACAATTCAAAAGATCAACGAATCAAAAAGTTGGTTTTTTGAAAAGATAAATAAAATTGACAAACCATTAGCATGGCTAACAAAAAAAAGAGAGGAGACTCAAATAACCAAAATTACAAACGAAAAAGGTGATATTACAACTGATTCATCTGAAATACAAGGAATCATTCGAGACTACTATAAACAACTATACGCCAACAAATTTGAAAATCTGGAGGAAATGGATAAATTTCTGGACACACACAAGCTCCCAAAACTGAACCATGAAGACGTAGAAAATTTGAACAGACCAATAACAATAAAGGAGATTGAAGCTGTTATCAGAAGGCTCCCAACAAAGAAAAGCCCAGGACCAGATGGATTCACAGCAGAATTTTACCAAACATTCAAAGAGGAATTGACACCGATTCTTTACAAACTATTCCAAAAGATTGAAACAGACGCAAATCTCCCAAACTCATTCTATGAAGCAAACATCATCCTGATACCAAAACCAGGTAAAGATATAACCAAAAAAGAAAACTACAGGCCGATATCCTTGATGAATATAGATGCAAAAATCCTCACTAAAATACTAGCAAACAGAATACAGCAACACATATGTAAAATTACTCATCACGATCAAGTGGGATTCATCCCAGGGATGCAAGGTTGGTTCAACATACGCAAATCAATAAATGTGATACACCATATTAATAAACTCAAACACAAGGACCATATGATCATCTCTATAGATGCTGAAAAAGCATTTGGTAAAGTTCAGCACTCATTCATAACAAAGACCCTCTATAAGTTAGGTATAGAGGGAAAGTATCTCAACATAATTAAAGCCATATATGCCAAACCCACTGCCAATATCATCCTGAATGGGGAAAAGCTGAAAGCTTTTCCTTTAAGAACAGGAACTAGACAAGGATGCCCACTCTCACCACTCCTATTCAACATAGTGTTGGAAGTACTAGCCAGAGCAATCAGAGAAGAGAAGGAAATAAAGGGCATCCAGATTGGAAAAGATGACATCAAACTGTCCCCATTTGCAGATGACATGATCCTATATATCGAACAGCCTAAAACCTCTACAAAAAAACTGCTGGAATTGATAAATGATTTCAGCACAGTAGCAGGATACAAAATCAAAACACAAAAATCAGTAGCATTTCTTTTCTCCAATAGTGAACATGCAGAAAGAGAAATCAAGAAAGCCTGCCCATTTACAATAGCCACCAAAAAAATAAAATACTTAAGAATTGAGTTAACCAAGGAGGTGAAAAATCTCTATAATGAGAACTACAAACCACTGCTGAGAGAAATTAGAGAGGATACAAGAAGATGGAAAGATATCCCATGCTCTTGGATTGGAAGAATCAACATAGTGAAAATGTCCATACTACCCAAAGTGATATACAAATTCAATGCAATCCCCATCAAAATTCCAAAGACATTTTTCTCAGAAATGGAAAAAACTATTCAGACATGTATATGGAACAATAAAAGACCACGCATAGCCAAAGCAATGCTGAGCAAAAAAAAATAAAGCTGGAGGCATAACACTACCTGACTTTAAGCTATACTACAAAGCTATAATAACCAAAACAGTATGGTACTGGCATAAAAACAGACACACTGACCAATGGAATAGAATAGAGAATCCAGAAATCAACCCACACACTTACTGCCATCTGATCTTTGACAAAGGCACCAAGCCTATTCACTGGGGAAGGGACTGCCTCTTCAGCAAATGGTGCTGGGATAACTGGATATCCATATGCAGGAGAATGAAACTAGATCCATACCTCTCACCGTATACTAAAATCAACTCAAAATGGATTAAGGATTTAAATATACACCCTGAAACAATAAAACTTCTTAAAGAAAACATAGGAGAAACACTTCAGGAAATAGGACTGGGCACAGACTTCATGAATACGACCCCAAAAGCACGGGCAACCAAAGGAAAAATAAACAAATGGGATTATATCCAACTAAAAAGCTTCTGCACAGCAAAAGAAACAATTAACAGAGTTAAAAGACAACCAACAGAGTGGGAGAAAATATTTGCAAAAGATACATCTGACAAAGGATTAATATCCAGAATATATAAGGAACTCAAACAACTTTACAAGAAGAAAACAAGCAACCCAATTAAAAAATGGGCAAAAGAGCTAAGTAGGTATTTCTCTAAGGAAGATATCCAAATGGCCAACAGACATATGAAAAAATGCTCAACATCACTCAGCATCCGGGAAATGCAAATCAAAACCACATTGAGATACCATCTAACCCCAGTTAGGATGGCTAAAATCCAAAAGACTCTGAACGATAAATGCTGGCGAGGTTGCGGAGAAAAAGGAACTCTCATCCATTGTTGGTGGGACTGCAAAATGGTGCAGCCTCTATGGAAAATGGTATGGAGGTTCCTCAAACAATTGCAGATAGATCTACCATACGACCCAGCTATCCCACTGCTGGGAATATACCCAGAGGAATGGAAATCATCAAGTCAAAGGTATACCTGTTCCCCAATGTTCATTGCAGCACTCTTTACAATAGCCAAGAGTTGGAACCAGCCCAAATGTCCATCATCGGATGAGTGGATACGGAAAATGTGGTACATCTACACAATGCAATACTACTCAGCTATAAAAACGAATGAAATACTGCCATTTGCAACAACATGGATGGACCTTGAGAGAATTATATTAAGTGAAACAAGTCAGGCACAGAAAGAGAAATACCACATGTTCTCACTTATTGGTGGGAGCTAAAAATTAATATATAAATTCAGACACACACACACACACACAAAAAAAAAAACTGGGGGGGGGGAGAAGATATAACAACCACAACTACTTTAAGTTGATACGACAAGCAAACAGAAAGGACATTGTTGGGGGGGGGAGGGAGAAGGGAGGGAGGTTTTGGTGATGGGGAGCAATAATCAGCCACAATGTATATCGACAAAATAAAACTTAAAAAAAAAATAAAATAAATAAATAAAATTATTTTTTAAGCTATCCTGTTTCTAAGACTATCATGTAGTCTCCTTCTATAAAATATTTCTTCTAAAAACAAAAAAAAAAGCAACATTATTTTAAAATTAATGTCAACTTTTCTGGTTCAGTTAAGAATATGTATGAGTAACTCCATTCACTAAATTCCTAGGTTATTACCAAATCACTGCTGGCTGTTTGCTTTACATGCAGGTTAGCACAGGAGGAAATTTTATATCTGAAATGCCATAGGCAGACTTGTAACGAGACTAAGAAAATTGCTGAGTTTCTGAGAATGCAAGTGGGTAGGGGAACAGCATCAATGGAATTGACCAGACTGAGAGAACAACAGGATTGTAAGTTTCACTGATAGCATGTACATTAATGGTGGTCATAAATACCTGCCAGTCCTAAAGAAAGGAGACAGGCCAAATATAGCAATGAGGAATTCAGACAAACAGATGACTTCTAGGAGATGTCTATGAGCTGCAGAGCCTCATTTACTAGGTTGAGGTTAGACCCTGGATCCAGTCCCTAGAGCAAGGTAATACAAGTCATACTCCTTAAAGGAAGCCTGGCAACTCAGAAAAGTTACTGATCTAGGACCAAAATGTGGACCAGAGCAGAAACCCAGCCCCAAGAAGGAATCCCAGATGAAGAAGAGGACATGTGCTCACTGAAGCCCTCATGATCACACAAGCACCTCTGGGGGCAAGCTGTGACTTGGGTAGCAGGGAAGAATGCAGCAATTAGCTCTACTTCACTGTTTGCTGTTCACCTCTCAGACTGTCAGCGACTCCAAGCCTCTTAGCACTTCTGGTCTTCAGCCTATTTTTCTCCTTGAAAATAAATCTGAACTTACATAGCCCAGTGGGCCCAGTACAGGGGAACCGGTGAGAGGTGGAGAATTGAAGCAGAAAGCTGACAGAAATAATCTAACGAGTTCTTGCTTTTCAAATTCACACTTAAACTGATGGAAGATATTCATATGTCTGTGCTGAGAAATTCTGGGACTGGTACAGGCACCAGCTTCAGAAAATTTGTATCCTATTCATTGGCATGACACAGTGTTAGTAGTAAAATTCTTCTTGTAATGCTCTGTGTTGCGTTCATTTAAACTGTCATTAAAACCAAACCATTTTTATTAAAATGTGAAAGACATGTCTGTCTAAGCAATTAAAATATAAACCATGAAGAAAAAGCCTCTGTTTAAGAAAAATCCATTATGGCAGTATGGGGATGTTCAAAATGCAAACATAAATGCAGGTGTACCTTCTAATAATGTGTGTCCACAATCATAAAGCACACGTGTTTCCCCAGAATTTCTCAAATTACAGTTATCTTACTATAGGTAAGTGAGCCAATGATTCAAAACAACATAGTGGCACTTGTCTGAAGACGTTGGAACAATATAAGAATGAAGTATCCTCCCTACCCCATCCTACACATACCTGTCTTTTCCCCTCTTCCATCCCAATATCAACAGAGAAAAATTCACTGGTGTGTTTTTACTGGAATCCATTAAGAGACGTTTTACCAGCTGAAAGCAATTTCTTGGTTACTTTCTTCCTCCTTTCCTCTAATGCCTATATCCTCAAATACAGCTTGAGAAATTGTTGGGATTGAAATCTAAAAGCCTTCTGAAAATAAAGAAACTTTTAATATCTTGTTTTTACCCTCAAATCTGAATTGTTTTACCCTTTTGGAGCAGTTCATCTCAGTCTCAGATCCTAGTCTTAAACCAGAAGTGGAGTTCAAGACATTGATTTTAGCCAATATCCTTTGAAAAAATTGATTGGTTCAAAAAATTAACCACCTGTTTATAGAGGGTGGCCAAGTTAGAGCTACATGTTGATTGCTTTTTCTGCATTATTGTGATCTTAAACTACATTTAATGTGCTTAAATTTAAATAATGGGAGATTTTGCCACCTGGGGAAAAATTCCAGAAAACAGCATTGGCTGCTGTGTACACGAATGTCAGAATCAGTTTTACACTGCAAAAGGCTGCAAAATTATGAAGACCCCCAAAATGCTGCAGCTTCCCTCTGAAACCTAATCCATGATGATATTTAAACATCAACTTCCATTTCTCCTCCAAGGTTGTAAACTTCTTTCCCAAATTGTGGGATGAAGCAGAGCTATTGCAGTGATTTGTTTAGAAAATATGCCTCCTTTATTTGTCTCAAAAATGGACAGAAATATATATTCCACCAGTCACACATAATGCAACATTGACATCTTACTATATAGCATTGCATCGTGCTTTTTCACTACGTGTCCTGAGTTCTTACTCATTCCCTTGCTGTTAATATTATTTAAAAAACCAAAATTGTTACATACTATTTTTAAACCACAATGACTATATATAATTTATTTATATCAAGAATATTTGCTTTAATTATTAAATATTATAAATTATGCTCTAAAATATCTTCATGAATAAACCTTTGTTTATATCTGTTACTATCTCCTTAGTAAATATTCCACGATATTAATTACTTGACCAGATCACATGAATATTTTAAATAGTAAATTTTAATAATACATTTTCCAAAAAAATTATTTTTATCAATTTTCATTCTCATTAGCCACATTGGAGAATATCATTCTACTGCATTCTGTGCAATACCACGGTCATTGTTTTCGTACTCTGCTTGTTTTATGGACAAAAAAGCTACTTTTTTTTTTTACATTTAACAAATTACTTGTAAGAAATGTCTATTTTTCTTAGCTCTTTGTTCCTATTTTATGAATATTTTGTTCATGATTTTTGTCCATGTGTCCTTGGTATTAGTGTTTATCTGCTTGCCTTGTAAGTGTTCTTTCCATATTATGGTATAAACCTTTGTCATAGATTTTAATTCTTTGTTATTAGACACATAGACGTAAAAATTTTTTGAAACTTTCAGTATAATTACACTTTTTGCGAGTTAGAAATGATTGTCCTTGCTTGGTTTTAACATTTTTTTCTTCGAATTCCTGTGACCATAAAGGCTTTATATTAAACCAGTTTCTGTGCCCAGGGAAACTGAACTTGTCTTGGGACAAAATAGGGTTTGTCACCATTTCAAACCATCCATCTTGTA
Source organism: Cynocephalus volans (assembly GCF_027409185.1). Lineage (NCBI taxonomy): Eukaryota > Metazoa > Chordata > Mammalia > Dermoptera > Cynocephalidae > Cynocephalus > Cynocephalus volans. Next base: position 53,753,749 of record NC_084462.1, read on the forward strand.
AAGCCACCTGAGCTGAGCTACGTTAGGAGGGGCACAGAACTGCTTTCTGGCACCAGACAACTCTCCATACTCTACATTTCCTTTATTTGTTTTGCCTCCTATTATTAGTTTTAAACTGTAATGTGAAATTGAATAATGATATAATGAACATTCAGCTGCAGAAATAATTGTCACCAAAAGACCTCAAGCTGATCACATTCTCCTTAATGGCCTCCCCAGCTAGACAAAGCTACTGCCTTCAAAAGAGGTTTATTATCACTAAGAATTTTATGTGTACTTATATAGTTATATAACCCTAAACTAATGTAGTTGTATAATCTTATATAGTTATATAATCTTAGTCATATAATTCTAAAATATTCATCTAATAAATAAATTATATTTATACAGTTATATAAATCCTATATCAAATAACCCTACATATTTAATTTCCTTAAATCCCACACATTCTATCTCCTTAAATGTGTAGGATATTTTAAACTTTTCAAATATGCATATTTCAAATTTCCTTAAGTATAGAACATATATTTTTGCCCATAAGTATGTTCTGAAATTCGCCCATGTTGATATTTGTTTTACTGTTTTATAGCATTACATCATATAAATAATGTTGATGAACATTTAGGTTTCACTTCCTTCTTTTCTTTCTTTTTTTTTTTACTATTACAAACACTGCTGATAGGAGCATTTATGTGTGTGTATGTATGTAGGTATGTGTATGCATGTGTGTATGTATATACACACATACACTTATATACATATGTATTTATATGTATGCATGCATGCATGCATGCATGTATGTATGTATGTATGTATGCATGCATGCATGCATGCATGTATGTATGTATGTATGTATTCGTGAGTGTCCGCAGGAGTTTGTCTAGGTCAGAGTATGACCATTTTTCAGTTTACTGGAATTTGCTTTTCAAGGTGGTCCTACAAATTTAAATTACCATTTCTCATCAGTATTTGCTATTATCACACCTTTTTATTAGTGACGCTCTGGTTGCAATAATTGATGTATTATTATGGTTTTAATTAGTATTTCTATGATTATTATTGAGTGGTGCTTCTTTCTGTATTTATATTGATTTCCATATTTCTTTGTCTTTGAATTGCTTACTAATATATCTTGCCCAGTTTTTACTGGGGTGTTTATCTTTTCTTACTGATTTGCAGGATTTTAAAATATAATCAATATATTAATCTTTGTCACTTATATGCATAGCTACTATTATCTCCTAGACTCTGGCTAATCTGTTTTTTATCATGACATATTTCATCCATTTAAAAACCAGATATTTTATATATATATGGCTTAGAATACAATAAAATAAAACCCCTTGTGCCAAAACGCCAACCTTATCACCTGGTGATAAAATATCAACAATACCTTTGGAGCCCTCTGAATGCCTTTTTGCCTTTTCTGTGTTAACCACTTTTTTGAATTTTCTAAAACTCAACTTTATTGAGTTGTAATTATATACAATAAAATGCGCACAGCTTAACTGTACAGTTTTATGTCATTTGACAAGTATGTACATATATCATAATCAAGACATACTTTAGAATATATCCATTACCCCCAAAATGTTCCCATGTGTTCTTTTGCAATTAACAGTCCCTTTTCTAAACCCCAGCCCCAAACTACCAGTGTCAGTTGTCACTGTAAGTTAGCCTTGAGAATTTTAGAATTTCATGTAAATATAATCTTACATTACGTGTCCAGTGTTTCTGGCTTCTTTTGTGCAGCACGGGTTTTTTTGAAATTTATTCATGTTGTTGTGTAGGTAGATGGTTCCTTTTAGTTTTAAGTAGTATTCCATTACATACCACAGTTTGCATACCCAACTTTCTGTTGACAGAAAATTGAAAATTTTTTTTTAGGTATTATTAATACAAATACTACAAATATTTATGTGCAAATATAGACATATACTTTGTGTGGGCATATACTTTTATTTCTTTGGATAGGTACCTAGGGGGGAAATTGTTGGGTTGTATGATAAAGTCTATGTTTAACTTCAAAACGTTTCCAATGTAACCCATGTTACTTCCCCACCAGAAATTTATGAATATTTCAAATAATACATATTCAGTAGGTAGGTTTAGTTATGTGTTTTGTTTTAATTTTAGCTACAGTGATTTTAATTTGCATTTTTGAGGACTAATGATGTGCTTATTGGTCATTCATATATCTTCTTTGAAATGTGTCTATTGACATATTTTGTTCATTTTTCAAATTAGGTTGCTTTGTTTTTTATTATTGAACTAAAAGCGTCATTCACATGTTTGGATACAAGATCTCTCATATATATGTGTGTGTGTATATATATATATATATATAATATATATATATATATATATGATATATTTTTCCCAGTTAGTGACATGCCTTTTAACTCTCTTAACAGTAATGTTTTTTCAAATTTATTGAGATTCAATTTATATATAATAAGGAGCCGCTATTTAAAATGCACATTTTGATGAGTTTTGACAAACACCTACAGTTGTTAAACTACCACCAGCAGAAAACAATGCACAGAATTCTCCCATCCCTGCCTCTGCTCCTGACTGGTCAGAGGCAACTGAAGATGTTCCTCTGTCAAAAGTGGTTAGTTTGAATTTTCTAGATTTTATGTAAATGGAAATATCCAACTTTTATTTCTGATTTCTTTCATGCAGCATAATAATTCATTCATGGAGATTCATCCATATTGTTGCATGTTTTAGTAGTTTACTACTTTCTATTGCAAAATTGTATTCCATTGCATAGATATGCTACATTGTGTTTAGACGTTCTTTTTTTGTTGTTCATTTGGATTACATCTGGTTTTTGTTTATTGTAAGTAAAGCCACTATGGATATTCATGTGCAATTTTTTGTGTGGGCATCTATTTACATTCCTCTTGGGTAAATATCTAGTAATGGAATGGCTGGTTCATATGGTAGGTTATCTTTAACTTAATCAGAAACTGCTTAATGATTTTTCTCATAGTTGTATCATTTTACACTCTTACCAGCAATATATGAGAATTTCATTTGTTCCACATCTCACCAGCATTTGGCATCATCAGCCTTTTTAATTTTAGCATGCTAATGTGAATGCAATGACATCGTATTATGATTTTAATTTGCTTTCCCATGATGACTAATGCTGCTAAGCAACTTTTCATATGCTTATTTGCCAACTGTAAAACTTCTTTGGTGATGTGTCTGTCCAAGACTTTGCCTATTTTATATTAAGTTGTTTATGTTCTCATTTTGGATTTGTAAGAATATTGGGGGGAGTTAAAATTTTCATCAGGCAGGCATGTGTTTTGCCAATATAATCTCCTGTTTCATGGCTTATCCCAATGATGCCTTTCAAAGAGGATTTTTTAAAAAAAAATTTTAATGAAATTCAACTTGTGAACTTTTTCTTTGATGGTTCATTTTGCTACTGTATCTAAGCTGCAAATATTTCCCCTATGTTTATTTCTAGAGGTTTCATAGTTTTAGCTTTTGCATTTAGTCTGTTTCATTTTGAGTTCATTTCTATATGCAATGTGAGGCAAGTGCTGAGTTTTATTTATTTTTCCATGCGGATAGCAATAATTCCAGGACCATTTGTTAAAAATAAAAAACAAAAAATACTTTTTTATTATCTAGGTACATTTTATGAGAATCACTTCACCATATGTGTGTTTATCTATTTCTGGACTCACAGTTTCAGTGATATATATTATAAGTTTATACATTTGCCAATACCACACTTTCTTGATTACTTCATAATAAGTTTCAAAATCAAATACTGCTATTCCTCCAACTTTGATCTTTTTCAAGTGTTTTGGCTGTTGCATGGCCTTTGTGCATCCAGATACATTTTAGAATCAGCTTGTCCATTTATAGAAGAAAAGGAAGAGGAAGAGGAAGAAGCCTGCTGCAATTTAGAGTGGGGTTGTGTTGAATCTATAGATCAATTTGGGAGAACAAATATCTTAATGGTGTTGAGTCTTCCAATACACGAACATTATATCTCTCTCCATTTATTTGTGTTTTATTTGATTTATTGTAGTGATGATTGGTAATTTTCACTGTCCAAGTCCTGCACTTATTTTGTTAAACTTATCCTGAAGTGTTTTATGTTTTGTTGATGCCCTTATCAATAGTATTATTCACACCACATTTGAAATTGTGATTGCTAATATACAAAAATAATTGATTTTTGCATATTGATTTTGCATTCCACCCACTCTGATAAATTCACTTATTAGTTCTGGTAACATTTTTGTAGATTTCTTAGGATTTTCTATATTCAGGATTTTATTATCTGCAAATAAGACAGTTTAACTTTTTTCTAATTTTGTGTGCCTTTTGTTTTGTTGTTTGACTTATTGCACTGGCTAAGTACTACTTGTACATTGTTAAATAGAAGTGGTAGGGTTTGGTTGGTTTTTCGTAGTAGGCTTTTGTAAAGTTAAGGAAGTTTCTCTTCTATTTCTAGTTTGCTGTACATTTTTATTATAATAAGTGTTGGAATTTATCAAATGCTTTCTCTGCAACTATTGATATGAGCATATGTTTCCTCTCCATTATTCTGTAAATAAATATCCTGTAAAAACATTCTGTATATTCTGGCAAGATATATTTCTGCCAGTAATAATCACTCTTTTTAATTTTTATCATATTCTTGGACCATTATCTATTTCACCATACATTATGTATATTTCTGTAAATATATTGTGAACATTTATGTACTGGTATCATACCATATATATTCCAGATTTGTGGGTTTTTTCCACTCAATAGTATGTTTTTAAGATCCATTTGTAATAATATGTGATACTACAGTTTATTCATTTTTACTGATAGGTACCATTCATTTATATAAACATTACAGATTAAAATGCTCCAATCTCTTGTCAAAGCACATTTGATCTGGTTATTTGGTTACCACTTTTGCTATTGCAAACTATTCACTATGAACATTCGTATGAATATCTTCTGGTGCATATGTGAAAGAGTTTGCTGATTGTGTATTCCTAGCAGTGGAGCTGCTGGATGAAACACTGTGCATGTGACTAAATCAGGAATGGACAAAGAGGAAATAAGTGGGAGTCCCATCAACGACCAAGTTACCTCTTCAGCTTTACAAGACAATGCCAACTTCTTTTCCAATATGGTTGTACCAATTTATACCCATACAAGTGAATGAGATTGCTCATTGTTCCATATGCATATAGCTCTTAGTATTATCTGCCTTATTGTGTTATTCTCATTTTGGTGCATGCAAACTAGCTTCCCTTTGTGGTTTCATTTGTTCGTTAAAAAAAAAACAAAAAAAAAACATTTCCTTGGTAAATATTTTGCCTACTGTTGATTCTTGTTTCTCGTCTTTGAAATACCTACTCATATATGTTTGATGTAGACAGCAATGACAATAAACTTTATAGGTTAATTTGGGGAGAATTATATTGTATAATGTTGAGTAAATCTATTAAAAAGCCATTTATTTTTGTCTTTCTTACTGCCATTATAAATCTAGATTTAACTTTTTCTCTATGTATCTCTCTCGTTAGATTTATCTCAAGGGTGTTCAGTTCTTAATATTCTGGCAATGTAAATAGTATGTTAAAATTATATTTTGTAATTTGTAATTTGCAATAATACTGTGTATTGCTACTGCATAATAATGCACTTTATTTTATATTTTGGTCTTATGTCCAGAAAAATAGTTCTATGTTTTTAGTGATTAATTTTGGTAATTTCACTATAGATTCCCATACTACTTCTACATAGATATTGTCTTTGAATTGACAGCATGTTTTTTTTTGCTTCATTTATGACAAGTCTTAATTTGCTTGATTAGTTTTTTTTCTTACTTTACTGGCTAAGACTTTCAATAAAATATCGAATAGAAGTGATTATTGTCAATCTACTTTCTTGTTCCTGATTTTTAAAGCAGTGCTTCTAAACTTTTAATCTAAATTCTGATGGGTTTTTGGTAGATAATTTTTATTAGGTTAAGGGATATTCTTTCTATTCCATGTATGATAAGGGTTTAATCATTATTATTAATTTTATCAATTTTTTCCCTTCTCTTAAAGAGATCGTAACAATATTCCCTTTTAACCTGTTAACATGGGAAACTATTAAAATATTTTCTGAAATTAAACCAACATTGAATTTGTTTATTCACTCAACGAATGTTTACTAAGTGCCTATTTCATGCCAGGTATTTTGCTAATATCTGGAGATAAGTATACAGCAATGGGCAAAGTAAGAATAATAATTAAAGTTTTCATCGTATTGAAAAAGAAACCTAAGCAATTAAATATACAATATGGCATATGACAATACATATTAGAATAAAAATAGAACAAAATAGACATTGGTGGGTGCTATTTTGAAAATGTTTAAGTATGTCCCATCTCATAAAAACGCATTTAAACAGAGACCAGAAGGAAGTGAGGAAATGAACTACGTAGACATATGTAGGAAGAGCTTTTCAAAGTGAGTGGCAAGTGCAAAGGCCCTGTAGCAGAACCATGGAGAACGAGCTAGCCAGGCTGATGGGGAGCAGAGAGCAACAGTGTGAGTGGTAGTATATCAAATCAGAGAGGCAGCAGCTTGTCTGACTGCACATGTTCTGAATAACCAGATGCTTATTGCAGGGTCTGAGGGACCATGGTCAGAACTCTGGCTTTTTTCTGAAGCAAATGAAACCCTGGAGACTTTGAGCCTGACTTATTTTTTATAGGATACTCTGGCTTTATTGTGGAAGATAGAAAAAGTACAAGAAGTACAAGAGGGTAAAAGTATAAGCGAGCAAACAGTTAAGAAGCTCTTTAAAACCCCAGATTAGAGAGAGTGGTGGTTTGGACAGGTTAAGAAAGGTTTGGATCCTGGACATTTAGTGAATATCCATACCAATAGCAAATACTTTTATAACACTCACTATTTGCCAGGCACTCTTCTAAGGGTTCTATAAATATGTACTCATTTCACTAACTCACAACAACCTCCAAAGGTAGCTACTATTATTACCTCCATTTTACATGAAGAAATTGAAGTAGAGAAAGGTGAAATACCTGCATATGTTTACAGAATCTCAGCAGGTAGATTGGAAGCCTGGAACAACAGAAAAGGTCTACCTCCGAAGGTGGCACCAAGAAGGTGTTCAAGGCCACCATGAGCAAGGGCAGGCAGGTTCCTTAGCATATGGGAACTCAGGAGGGGGACGTTTGCAGGTTGTCTGGGGCCTCATTGCAAGTGCCAGAAAGGCTTTAACTGTCTATGATTCCAGTATCCATTACTTAGAATGGAAATCTCCACCCTTGCAGAGGATACAAGAGGATTCTGTGATTGATACTAGTGGATGAGGATGAGGGTTATGTGATTTCTTCATTTGTTACTGCTACCGTTATATTTTAAAAGAGATGTTTAGTTTCCGTGAATGTGAGAAACACCATGTGTTTTTTAAATAACAGATCAAAATGAGAAAGACGCAGAGGGTCTGGTGTACTTGCTGTATTCCCCACCCTGCTTACACTGAATGATCAGTCCTTATTACATAAAAGCTGGATCTGAATTTTCTGTGTCTGCATGGTAGAAAAGTCTTTTTCTTCTTCTTCTCCTTTCTCCTCCTCCTCCATCTCCTCTTCCTCTTCTTTTACTTCTTTGTTATTGTTGTTGTTGTTTTTTGTCTTTTAAATAAAGCTCTGTACATTGTTAGGGTGATGGCAACAAGTTATTATTCTTTGCGGGAAACTGTCAATCATGTGCCTCTGAAATTCCCTCAGCATCTGAGCTGCTTACACATGCTTGGTCACTTTCATCATTTCCCCAAGAATGAAGTCCTCTATGTCCCTTATGTACTTTTTGTTCATTTAAGATTTATATTTAGTTATTTTTTCAAAATTGGTTTTCAAAATGCTTGGGAAACCAGAGTTTATGAGAGATGAAGAGTGAACAGAAAGTATGGAACAATATATTGTATGTATGGTTGTACATATACATAAACATACATACATACAGATCTGCATAAATGTATGCATAAAAATGTGTGTCATGATTGTATCTCATATATAATAACACATATACTATATGGGTATTGTGCAGTGGAGGGTAAATTGTGTTATAATAAATGGCTCTGCACTGCAGGAGTTAACATTAAGAATAGCATGAGAAGATACCTACATGTAATGACAAACCAAGGCAATGCAGGACAAATTACCTATGGATGATCTGGGCAATAAGGCAATTCCAAAGGAAGGAAGAATAACTTTTGACTGAGGGACCAGGGAGGTCTTTGAGGAAGAATTAGGATTTGAACTTCAATATGAGTATTGTCCATGTTTTACATAGTAGAATGGGACAGGGATGCATGTCTGTTATGGCTTGCATAATTCTTTGCCCTTAGCTCACAACATTAATTATGGCTTCTCCACACATTCTGGTCAATAACAATTTCCTCAATCATCAAGGACATCCAGAATCTCAATCTCAGCTTTACTTGTTGCAGGTATTTGGAATCAAATCTTTACTGAAAAAGTCCTATTAGCTGGGAATAGGCTAAGACTGTCAACTTTGTTTATTTCTGTGTCTTCTCTGTGCCTGTTACATATTGTATAGTGAAGCAAATGTTTGGTTAATGCAAAAACGGATTCCCATTTAATTTGAGATCTTTGCAATTCCACTCTCCATTCTCCAGTAAGTCACACAGTTTGACCTACTGTACCCAAAAGAAAGTGAGCTGAAACGCCAGTACCGATCAAGCTTTATTAAAGGAAAAGAATCTGCCAGGCTGCTCTCAAAATGGAGAGCAGCAGCCGGTGTCAGGGTGGGAGGGCTTACATAGGCTGTAAGGAAGGCTGAGCTAATCAGGGAGGGGTTTGATGCTGGTGTGGAAGATAAGGCTGGCTAATGCAATCAGGTGGAAGGTTGCACCCCTGCGGAAGTAGAGGAGTTTCTATTTCCCAGAAACCATGAGGTTTCTCATAAGGGAAAGGCTGGTAGCCATTTTGTGCTCAGTGTGTGTAAAATGGTGCTGGTCACGTTCAAGATGGCACTGGTCACGTCCAAGATCCATCAGTACCGAACGCAGAACTGGATACATTATTAGATTTATCTCCCAGTGACCAGCTACCTGCTGGAACTAGAGTCTGTTCCTCATTGCCAGTCTTATTGGACAGGTACTGACACTGCTTTTACCTTAAGTGTCACCTCCCTCATCTGGGTGTGCTATCTGCCATGTGGTTTCTGCCTACCTGAGTTTGAATGATACTTGCCAAGCAGGCTTGCAAAGAAGACTGGGCTCTTTGTGATGATTTTCACCCCCGTGAATAATTCTAAGTCTGACCTAAACCCCACCTAAATTGTTAAACGCTGTACAATGGCTATCTGATGCATATTTCAGGACAACATCTGCTCCTGTCTTGTCTTTTCAAATATATTGTTATCAAGTCATAGTTTACTTCCAGGGCACTCTTCAAAAGGGAAGGAACAACTTGAGCACTGCAAAGTGGAATGATAATCTTAAAAGTGTCCCAAGCATGGTGAGTTTGTGGAGTATGAATTTGAATAGATCAATGGTCCTCAATCCAACTAGAGTAAACACTCTTCTAACAAATACAAAAAATACTTGTAATACCTTCTTTATTATACTAAAATAAAAAGCAAAGGTGATATAACATTCAACAAATAGTTTCAAAATAATATGTCCTAACCATAATATAAAGGGGACATATAATAAACTGGTATAAATTAGAATATGTGAATGATCAGATACATTATACTGAATGCAAATTGTCCTAAGTAGCGTACTTTTCTCCTCTGAGCCCCAGTTTATTCCCAACATGTTTTGTTTATCCTTTTGGGTATTTATTCCAAACCTTTACTGAGTACCAAGTACATACTGGGCATTGTGCTAGGCAACAATTCCAATATTAAAATTCCCCACATGGCAGACATGGAAACCAAGTTAACTAAATTTTTCCGTCTCGTTGTTGGCAGGCAATTGAACATAGTTTCAAAAGAAAATATGCCTGTTATTTCTGCTGCAACATAGGGGAGCAGTTACGTTGGGGTTGGAGGGGGAATCACCTGAAGGGAGTCCGAGGGAAATTTCTCAGGACAGGGTTGGTGTTCTATTTTTTATCTGGATGCTTATTATATGGGTATGTTCCATTTGTCAAAGTTCAGTGAGTTTCGTCCTTATGATGTGCTATGTACACTTCCCTATATTTGTGTTATACTTTAATGAAATATGAAAAGCGGGGCGGGGGGGGGGAGCAGATCTACCTAAATCCAATAGTTTCCTTTGCCTGAAGGCAGACAGTCAATGAATTCCACTCCAAATATCAGATCCTCTTCTCAGTATGCTTTTCATCATTTTGTAAGCACTGGTCTGCTTTTCAAAGGTAGCTCTTTAGACTCTTTGTTTATTGAGTGACCTTGAGAGAAACCAGAACTCCTCTAGGGAGGTGGGGTAAGAGAAGATTCTGAAGATAATGGTCCATACATGAGATATAGATGGGCTTCTTTCCCATCCCATCAAAACCCAACCTGGCATTTCCAGGCAAGTTTCTATATTACAGTTTCTGAAGATGAACTCAAATTCAGATCAATGGAGACCAACAAAAGAAGAAGCTCACTGCATCAAAGAATGTAAGCTGAAAGAGATTTTTTTGTGGGAAATTTATCTTCCAAATGCAAAGCAGTAGATTAGATTGCTTATTGGAAGCCCAGCCTTAGAATTGAGATGGCACTCAGAAATTAGAACACTGAACTTCACTTGAACAACTTTGAAGGACTTAAACAATAAAGGGATATGCACACACACACACACACACACACACACACACACACACACACACACACAACTGAATTCGATTATGAATAATCAGAAAAGAGAATGAAAGGAAAGAAAATAACTAAAATAACTAAAATACTTTTTGCTTTACCACTCTGCCTCAAGCCATGGAAACAGTCAAGCTGAAATGGTCAGTCATCATAGAGAATAGGCTAATGACTTTAAAGGTGTCCCAGCCACTGAAAAAGTAGAACATTTATGTCTAGGCAATTGGATCAGTTTGCTGTTTTATCATAGAAGAGCTTGAATTTTTTCAAATGCTTTTTCAGCATCTATTGAGATAATCGCATGTTTTTTTGTCCTTGAGTTTACTGATGTGATATATCTCATTAATTGACTTTCATATGTTGAACCAGCCTTGCATCCCTGGGATGAATCCCACTTGTTCATGGTGTATAATTTTTTGATGTGTTGCTGTATTCTGATTGCTAATATTTTGTTGAAGATTTTTGTGTCTATGTTCATCAAGGATATTGGACTGTAGTTTTCTTTTTTTGTTGTCTTTATCTGGTTTTGGTATCAGAGTTATGTTGGCCTCATAGAATAAGTTTGGGAGAATGGTTTCTGTTTCAAATTTTTGGAATAGTTTGAGGAGAATTGGTATTAATTCCTCTTTGAAGGTTTAGTAGAATTCAGCTGTATTGCCATTTGGATCTGGGCTTTTCTTTGTTAGAAGATTGCTGATTACTACTTCAATCTCGTTGCTTGTTATTGGTCTATTCAGGTTTCCTACCTCTTCTTGGTTAGGTCTGGGTAGTTTGTATGTATCCAAGCATTTGACAAAATTCAACATCCCTTCATGATAAAGTCTCTCAACAAATTAGGTATAGAAGGAAATTACCTCAACACAATAAAAGCCATCTATGACAAGCCCACTGCCAGTATCATTCTGAATGGGGAAAAACTGAAGGCTTTTCCCTTAAGAACAGGAACCAGACAAGTATGCCCCCACTCACCACTTCTATTTAACATAGTACTGGAGGTACATGCCAGACCAATTGGGCAAGAAAAAGAAATAAAGGGCATCCAGATTGGAAAAGATGAAGTCAAACTGTCCCTATTTGCTGATGACATGATACTATGTATAGAAAAACCTGAAGGCTCTATCAAAAAACTCCTAGAGCTGGTTAATAATTTCAGTAACATTGCAGGATACAAAATAAATGCCCCCAAATGAGTTGCACTTATATTCTCTAATAATGAGCTAACAGAAAGAGAAATCAAGAATGCAAGCCCATTTACAATAGTCACACAAAAAAATAAAATAGCTAGGAATCAATTTAACCAAGGAGATGAAAGATCTATACAATGAGAACTACAAACCATTATTGAAAGAAATTAAAGAAGACATGAAATGATGGAAAGACATTCCATGCTCTTGGATTGAAAAAATTAATGTTGTGAAAATGTCTATACTACTCAAAGTGATCTACAGATTCAATGCAATCCCCATCAAAATACCAATGACATTCTTCACAGAAATGGGGGGAAAAATCTCAACATTCATATGGAGCAACGAAGGACCCTGCATAGCCAAAGCAATCCTGAGCAAAAAACATAAAGCCAGAGGCAAACACTACCTGACTTCAAATTATACTAAAAAGCTATAATAACTAAAACAGCATGGTAAAAACTAGACAGTCAGAACAGTGGAGCAGAATTGAGAACCCAGAAATCACCCCTCAGGCTTACAGCCGTCTCTTATTTGACAAAGGGAACAAAAACATACATTGGGGCAAAGACTACCTCTTCAATACATGGTGCTGGGACACTTGGATATCTATATGCTGAAGAATGAAACTAGACATGCACCTCTCACCATATACTAAAATCAACTCAAAGTGGATTAAACACTTAAGTATAAAACCTGAAATAGTAACATTACTAAGGGAAAATATAGGTGAAACACTTCAGGAACTAAGTCTGAGCACAGACTTTATGAACATTAGCCTGAAAGCCCAAGCAACAAAAGAAAAAATAAACAAATGGGACTATATAAAACTCAAAAGCTTCTGCACAGCAAAGGAAACAATCAACAGAGTGAAATGACAGTCTACAGGGTGGGAGAAAATTTTTGCTAACTATGCATCTGACAAGGGATTAATATCCTTAATATACAAGGAACACAAGCAATTATATAGTAAAAAACAAACAAACAAACAAAAAACCCCACAAATAACCCAATTAAAAAATGGGCAAAGGAACTGAATAGACATTTTTCAGAGGAAGACATACAAATGCCCAATAGGTCCATGAAAAAATGTTCAACATCACTAGTCATCAGGGACATGCAAATTAAAACCGCATTGAGATTTCATCTCATCCCAGTTAGACTGGCTATAATAAAAAATACAGAGAATAACAAATGCTGACAAAGATGTGGAGAGAAGGGAAAGCTCCTACACTGTTGGTGGGACTGGAAGTTAGTACAAGCGCTATGGAAAACAGTACAGAGATTTCCCAAACAACTACAGTTATATCCTCCATATGATCCAGGAATCCCACTTCTGGGTACATACCCAAAGGAATGGAAATCATTATGTCAAAGGGATACCTGCACTCCCATGCTCATCGCAGCTCTGTTTACAATAGCCAAGACATGGAACCATCCTAAATGTCCATCAATGGATGATTGGATATGGAAAATGTGGTATATATACACCATGGAATACTACTCTGCCATAAAAAAGGAATGAAATTCTCCCATTTGCAACAACATGGATGAGCTTGGAGAAACTTACTTTGAGTGAAATAAGCAAAGCACAGAGGGATAAATACCCTATGTACTCTCTCATAAATGGGAGCTAAGAGATAGAAAAGAAAGGAAAGAAAGACCACATTGCAGAGGGAGAGAACATACCTAGGGATACAAAGTCAAGTGGGGAAAGGGGGATGGGGAGGGAGGTCAGGGATAATTGGGATAATTGTGTGGGGGACATGGGGTATAATCACAATTTGTGGTAATGGACATGCTGCCAGTATGGATTTGGCCATCACATCTTAGGCATGAGTGGTGACAATTTGCTTTGTACCCCAGGAATATTCATAATCAATAAAAATGAAACAAAACAAAACTAAAGAAAAAGAGCTGATTGAAAGGTCTAGTGATTGATGTAATCTTTAACTAAGATGCCGTTTCCTCAGAGACTCTCTGTACTCCCTTACCAAGAAGCACCATCCCTGAAGCACAATCCATGAAATATAGTGAAAACTAGGATAATTCAGCAATCATAATTTGTGAGGACAGTATTGTGCCCCACAATGCATTAATAAAGGCTGTTATGTAAATCTCCCCACCCCCCCAAAAAAAGAGCTTGAAGAATTAAATGAGGCTCAAAGAGGAAAATGCTTAAGTAAAAGTTGCCATCAAAGTTGTATTACAAAATCATATATGTACTTCTATATTTTATAAGCCATTAAAAGGTTTTCAAAAAAATTTAAATATTCCAATTAGTTACCTTACAAGCTGACCTCAGAACATAATGTACATGTAAGATTTAACTTCATTTTATTTCTCAGCCTTGTAATGGTTAAAATCAACTGATGTTTCCTGGAAAAGTAAGATCCTTAAAAATCTGAGACTGTAATGAACTACTTTTTAAACCTTAGTGTTTACCAAGTACAAAGCTAAATATTTGGGTACTAATGTAGTTTTATATTTGTTTGTTTGGCTAGATACAATGATGGAGACTATATTACATTGTTTCCTTTAATCCATACGATAATTCTGAGAGGCAGATAGTATATTTTGCTTTAAAAATAACAATGCTGAGGCATATAAAAATTAACCAACCTGCCAAAGCTGCAGAGCCCCAAACTTTCACCCAAATAGATGCAATGATGCAATCTCATCCCAGTGTAACTCCTGAGGTGGAAGCATTGTAGAGATCTATTAAAAAGTTCTGAATATGATTTCCAGAAGAGGAGCACAAAGGAGAGAGGAGATGATATTTAAAAACACAATAGAAGAAAATTCCCTTGACCCGAGGGACATTTTGCCACTAACGTCTCTAAGTATATTAATTATGCTTGGCAACCTTAGGTTGTTCTTTTTTAATTTTAACAGTTTTTCCTCTGAGATTTGAAATTTGTGTATTTGGTTTGATGCTATCTTACACAAGGGTGGATTGCCTCAAAAGTTTGAGGATTCTTACTTGTTTTTCATATTTGTAAATAAGAATCTGCATTAATCAGCCTTGGTAGTGGGAGTGCATTTGATCCAGCTCCCAGGTTCTGATTTTATGATAAAACTACCTATCATTTTGGGATTATTTTGAACTTTAATGCTCAAAATCTCTTTTTAGTGATCTTTTTCACCTGGATGAGTTGGCAGTTTTTTCAACTTCTTTGTCTTTTTTTTTTTTTTTTTTTTTGTCTTTTTCATGACCGGTACTCAGCCAGTGAGTGCACCAGCCAATCCTATATAGGATCCGAACCCACAGCGGGAGCGTCGCTGCACTCCCAGCGCCGCACCCTCCCGAGTGCGCCACGGGCTCGGCCCACTTCTTTGTCTTTTAAGCTGTTCCCATCAGTCTTACACATTTTACAATCTCCGTAATGATTATGTGGGCTGATGACACCTGCTCCTAGCCCTCCAGATCTGCTATAGAGTTTTTATTTACCTATTCATTTCTTTACATATACTAATTTTTATTGAATTATATGCATGCAGAGAAGTGAACATATTATGAAGATACAACTCTATTAATTTTTTTTAAAGAGTACACTTGTGTAACCAGCTCTTTACCAAGAAACAGATCTTTACCAGGTATTCTAGAAACCCACCTTCTGTACCTTTCCAGATACTATCCCCCATCCCAAGGATATCTACTCTCTTGATCTTTAACACCATATTAATTTTGCCCATTTCTTTACTTTATATAAGCAGGATCCCACATACATTGTCTGGCTTCTTTCATTCGACCTTGTGTTTACAGATTTATCCATGTTGTTGCACGTAGCTATACTTTATGTGGTCTCATTGCTGTAGAATTCAACCATGTGACAATTACATAATTTACCTCCACTTTGTATTATTGCTGGGCCATGTAATAGTGTGTAGTTTTAGATTATTATAAGTAGGGTTGCTGTGAACATACTGTTATATGTCTTTCTGTGAACATATGTATGAATTTCTATTAGGCAAATACCTAAAAGCAGAATTGCTTGTTTTGATTTATTCTATTATTAAAAATTTGCTGTCATTTCAATACGTTTTGGAATAGATGAAGAATAAATATATTGGCTCATTCTAACATCTTTTACTTGAAGGCCTAATGCATGTTTTTGACTGACTGATAAGAATTATTTAAAATTCAAATACCAATGCTATTATCCACACTTTTTAAAGTTTTACCTAAACCAGAATGAGGTTAAAGAACTTTAAGTTCATTACTATTAAAAACAAAAGTAAACAAAACAAAAACTTGTAAATACAGCATATCTTTTTATTCCCCTTTAATACACCAACGTATATTTTGCTTTAAACATTGTTTAAGAAAGCTGTGTACGGTAAACAGCCATTATTAAGTTTGTTCTTTTAGAATCATGATCTTAATCATTTCTATAAAGCTGCAGTTGAAAACGTAAATAGAAAGAAAGAAAAAATCCATAGCCAATTTTTTCTTTCTTGGTTTGATTCTTATTTGTTCAATTGTGCATCTCTGAATAAACCTAGTCCCTCATTCGCTAACCTTTTCTGCACCCAAATGATTTGTATGTGGTCTAATCATATTTCCTGGTCTCATGGCACTCTGGAGTCTAACTGTGCATTCCTGTCTCTTATTTCTATACATTTTATCTCAGAGATAACCAAATGCATGGACAACTTTCCTAATTAGAGTCACCGGTCCCAGAAGCCTCCTGGCAGGCAATGCCCTCTCTCTTTCCTGCATCCTTTCAGTTTTATTTTTCTTTTCTCCATCTTTCTCCCTGAAGTATCCTCTCCTTCAATTTCCCCTGCCCCTAAGGAGTCTACTTCAACATTTGTTTACATATCAAAATAATTGAAGACTAAATTAATTTTCAGATTCAATTTATCAAGCTCCTTTTCAATTGTGTTTTTCCCTCCCTTCAGACTTTGGACTTTGGCAACTAGCAAAGGCTTTGCAAACAGAAAAAGCACAATAGATATTGACTGATCAGTTTATAAACTGTCTTCTCTAGACCAAGAGTTTACAGTTTTATGGTTTTATGATTGACTGACTTACTAGTTGTTTTTTTTTTTTTCATGGGTTCCCCATACCTGATTATTAAATTACACAGAGAGAGCCATTAAGCATGTTTGTAAAGCCCACACTCTTAATATCTCTCCTCCTTTTATAGAAGAGAGTTAATGGAAAAACAAACATAAATCCCTGGACTGTACATTCTTTAAAGACAGGAAAACATTTTTCATACCTCTTTATATACTAAAAACACAATATATTCACCAAGACATGGTGGAAGTAGAACCTATATATATGTACTACATAATTATATATATGTAGTACATATATAACCTATATAATTACATATACTATATGTGTACTTTTAAGTACTATATATGTACTATATATCATGTGTGTGTGTGTATATATATATAGTTGAACTAGTGACTTGCTTTCAAGTAATAAAGTATAGCAAAGATGGCGGTATATCACTTTAGTAATTGGTTACATGATATTGCAATTTCCATATTTCTGGTGGGTTCTTTGTATTGATTCCCTCCCTTTCTAGCTTTTATAAAGGCTGTGGCCATCATGAGGAAGCCTGGGGAAAAGGAACTGAGGACAGCCTCTGGCCAACAGCCATCTAGGAACTGAGACTATCCATCCAACAGCCCTCAAAAATCTCAACTGTGACAGCAACTGCATCAGTTGGAAGTGGATTCTTCCCCAGTTGGTCCTTCAGATGAGACTAGAGCTCTGGAAATACCTTAATTGTAACCTCTTAAAGACCCTGAAATAGAGGACCCACATAAGTCATGCTCAGACTTTGACCTACAGAAATGGTAAGATAATAATTGTGTATTGCTTTAAGCCACTAAGTTTGTTGTGATTTGTTATAAAGCAATAGATTACACAAGAAAGTCACATTTGTGGAGTGTATACTCAGTACTCAACAACAGAATAAGCACAGAATCTCATTTGGCTTTAACAATCGTTCTACAAGATAAAGCTTTGATTGAGATTCAGGCATGACTCTAAACTACAAAGATAGAGAAGAAAGAGAAAACTGCTCAGAGAGGTTATTCCAACTTGTCCAAGGTCATGCAGAGCCAAGATTCCAAACCTCGTCTACAGCCTGTGAACAATGAAATGAAAGAAAAGGAAAGAAAGGGAAAGGCTGACATGATTCATGATTTCATGGGTTAAGAACGAGATAGGGGATTGAGCTTTAGGTGGAATGGGTTTGGCGTCTCCCAAATACAGCAGGAAATGAAACAATACAGAGATAGCAGCCATGATCTATCTAAATAATACTATAGAGAAAGGAGGAAAATTAGTTTAAACTCTTGTTTGGCTAAGAATCAGTTGACAAATGAAGTTACAAAAAAGATTCAAAAAAGAACCACAGAAATGGTGTCTTTAAAAAAATAAATAAGCTACTGCAGGAAAAGTTTTTAGTAGTCATTTGAAATATGTAGAACAATTTTCCAGGAAAACAATGTTTTAAATTGCGACCAGGTTCCTAGGTGAGCTAGAAATATATCTAACAATAATGTGGCTGAAATATTACACATTTCTAATGAAAATAACAGAACGCCAGACTGTTAAAATGATATTTATTAGATATAACAGCAAAATAAACCCCAATAAGATAGAAAAATGCTTTACTTAACTAAATTATTCCCTTAAGAAAATCAGTTTTAATGGAAAATATGTGGGGATTCTGGACTTTGGTAAGACTTTTAAAATTGATATCACTAGTTCTCTATTGTTATTTCTAATTTCTTTATGAAACAATATATTTTTTCTTGATACACATATATTGCTAGAACTAGTCTTGTTCATATAAACATGAATAAGGACATAGAGAAGGTGAGACGTTTTTGTTTAGAGATAACTAGATAAGAAGTTGGAAGGGGTAATACAAAGAAGAAAGAAATTAAGAAAATGACTAGGTGTCAAAAAGACATAAAATGCTTGTGGTGGAAGAATCAGCGCAGATGTATAAGGTGTATTCATCACAGGAACAAAAAGGAATGCTGACTCTGCACATTACCTCTGCATGTGTTTCGTCAATTCCTGGTCTCAGGTTAAAACTGGGATTATAACGCTTGTTTCTATATTAAATGACCTAATGTATATGGCAATTACTTGTAGCAGGCCTGCCATGATAGCAGACTCTGAATCATGTTTGTTAAATTTGAAACTGAATCTATGTAACCTTCATAAGGGAAAAAAGTGGAAGTAATAAAAATGAATATTTGAGTTTTCCTCTTCTCAAGATAGATTTCTCTTGTGGGGGAAGGAGGGATGATGTGATAGTTAATTTCAGGCCTCAACTTGACTGGATTAAGGGTTTCTCAGATAGGCATTAAGGCTTTATTTTTTGGATAGCTATGTGAGAGTGTTACTGGAAAAGACTGGCATTTGAATCCATGTACTGAGTAAAGAACAGCTGCCCTTATTGTGGATGGGCACATCCAATGGACTGAGGTCCCAGATTGAACAAAAAAGCAGAGAAAAGGTAGATTTGCTCTTTCTTCTAGAGCTGGAACACCATTTCTTTCCTGCCCTTGGACAAGAGAACTCTAGGTCCTCTGGCCTTTGTGACTTGTCCCAGTGCTCCCCACTCCTCAGGTTCTTAGGCCTTCAGCCTCAGACAGAGAGTTGTATCACTGGCCTCCCTGTCCTGAGGCCTTTGGACTTGGCCTGAGCTGTAGCACTGGCCTGCCTGGTTCTCCAGCTTTAAGATGGTCCATTGCGGAACTCCTCAGCCTCCATAGTCAATTGAGCCAATTCCCCTAATAAATTCCTCTCATCCATCCATCTATCCATCCATCTATCTATCTGTCTATCCGTCTATCTATCCTATTGGTTTTGTCTCTGAAGAATCCTGAATAATACAGCCAGAAAAAGAGAAAGAAAATATCAAACAGAGGCAAAGCCTATAAAACATAGCAGAGGCAGACTAGATGCCCAATAAGCCTGATTCCTCTTCTTGTAAGTGCAGATAAACTACATTGTGTAAACCTTTTGCATGTATGAGAGACAATGTTAGTAGTTTTTGCCAGTGGATAGTGATGGAGGTGATTTGTTACTGGCAGTTAAGTGATAGAATTTGCACAAAAATGTGCCTTCCCCATGCACTTCCTTCCTCCCATCTGTCAGTTAATGGATGCCAGGGAAACCCAGAACTGTGTATTGAAGGAGATCCATCACATGGTAGGAGCCTGAGTACCTGAATGGTTGCATAGAACAAAGGCCCATGCCTACGGTATCTACATTGGACTGGGAAATGAATGGAAAAAAAAAAGAAAAACCTTCACTGTGCCAATCCACTGAGATATGAAATTGTAACAACAGCTAGCATTATTTACAAGGACAACATAAATGGCCATCAAAGGGGGGGGGGCATTTATATAACCAACAGCTGAATTTATGTATGTTTAGGAGGTGAAGGTCCAGATTTATAGAACAGATAAATTACTTGATATTACCTATGTCACAAAAATATTTTCTTTAGATTTCTATCAGTGGTTAGCTTCTCCTGTTCATTTAAAAGTATTGCATTTACAGCATAATTTTGTGGGTATAGAGATTATATATAAAAAGAATACCAGCATGCTGTTCAAACTGCATTATAATGGGTTCCCACAGGAGGTGAGACACCTTTCCACTGGAGAAGAGTTTATTTTGCAGTGAACAAAGTTCAAGAGTGTATTTTCTGAGATATTTGCTTAGGAGCTAAAATTTTAAACTTGCGGCATTGGCTTAGCAACTCATTTAAGGTAATAAAAGTTGCTTCCATTAGAGATATAGTATTCTGAATACCCATTGTGTATATTTTTCCAATTAATTGGACTTTAATTACTTTGCAGAAAATCTATAAGAAAGTCATCAAAGTTTTCATGATGAGAGCGAGCTGGTACATATTCCATTTACTTTCCATAGAGCTATCTCACCATGCAACATCTTTTTAAAAAAACAATAGTCAATTTAATTTTCTTCTGTTGAGGTTTACAAAAGGCACAATAGAGGCTACTATCTCTAATTTTAAATAGAGATAGCTCTATTTACAAATGTAAATGTTGAGAAGGAGAACAGGCTTAGTTAGAAATGCTGTTTTAAATCAAGGTGACCCCTCATATTAGTTTCTTACCATGCTTTTGTGTGTGTGTGTGTACACAAAATCGTATATACATACATTTGCATGACCATATCACTATTCAGCCCAAGCAAGGTAAAAAATCCAGTAAGAATGTAAAATTTTTCTGCTCTTCATGTTATTTTTCTAGGGTACTTTTCTACATTGGAGGGAAAAATAAAAAGAATTATATATATAAATTTTAATTAATGAATATATGGTTTTGTGTTGTAAAGAGCAGAGATACAATACTGACTAAAAAATAGTAGTCTAACTTGGAGGAAATTGTTTGCAGTCAGCTGGTGAGAGAGACATATATACCAGTGATGCTAAAGGGGGTGGGGAGGCATTGGGGAGTGAGGCAAGCAGTGCTGAATGTGAGTAGGGGATGCATCCTGCCATTTCCTTCTCTACAACATTGATGTTAAACTGGGGAGGAGGCACTTTTAAATTCCATCCTAAAAATATCCAATGTAGTCAATGAAAAAAAAAATGGCATTTGGAGTAGTAGAGCGGATCAGATGGGGATCTTGGAGCTAAATAAAAAGTGAAACCTAAAATTAAAAATCCGTCAAAATCCGTCAGTTCAGAATGGATGAAGGATATTCTTACCTAGAGGAAGCCGATTGACTTTGAGGGCATCTCAAATCTCTTTCCAGTTCTGTACTTTGATGCTGTAAGATTCTGAGCTAGTAGGTAATTGGCTGAATATTTTGCCTTTGATTTGAAATTTCCAGTGTTCAACCCCATCCTGGATACTGTTGCTACAATGCTTATTTTCTGACCAAGGCTACTTACACCTACTTTACAACACTGTTGGGTACTTTCCTGTAGCCTAAATTAGTTTAATGTTTCTGACAATGAATTTCCAAGTAATTGCAATGGCTTCACTCCATGATATGTCTCTCAGGGCATTCCTGGAAATTAAATGCTACTTCTCAACAGCTATTTACTTACTTCATCCTCATTTTATTAAATAATCATAAAAAAAAACCCTCAAATTTAAATATGCATGCTCTGTTATCTGAAAGTTCTGGCAAAATGGGGAGGCTGGATGCAATTAAGCCAACTCTGGTCTCTTTGCTCTTTCTCCATGGATTGTCCATTGGCATCAAGTGCATCCCAAGTCTTGGGCTTTGTGGAACTTACTTCCCAGTGCCCACTTGGGTCCTGGATTTTTTGAAAAAGCTATAGCAGAAATTTCAGCTGTTTAGAAGTGGCTCAAACTTTTTAACAATGTTGAAAATGCCTAATCTAGTGAGAGCAAAGGAATAAACTGTTTTTTCTTTTCTTTTAGAAGAAATTTCCACCAGATTGCTGAGGATTTATGCTAGTCAAAGAAACAGGTAGACACCCATGCAGGTGATGTTGTGACAATCGTTAGATAATTTTATATGGGTCCAGTTGGTAAAAAGGGCTTGCTGCTCAT
This sequence comes from Cynocephalus volans, assembly GCF_027409185.1. Lineage (NCBI taxonomy): Eukaryota > Metazoa > Chordata > Mammalia > Dermoptera > Cynocephalidae > Cynocephalus > Cynocephalus volans. The sequence goes on from NC_084462.1 coordinate 53,776,326, forward strand.
TCTAGGAGCACTTCCCTTCTACAAGAGTTGGATGAAGTTATTCACCTGCAAAATTTGGAGGGGAGAATATTGTCTGCATTTGAAGAAGTTCACTCAGTTAGACATTAAATGACATGTTCAAGTTCAACATAATAGAGATCTAATGAATTCCAGCTCAACTATTCAAGAGCAGCATAGGGTAGCAGAGAGGTCATAGGCTTTGGACATAGACAAATTTGATTTAAATTCTGGGAGCCACCCCCTACTAGCTGTACAGCTTTTCACATATTAATAGCCTGTGAACTTCAAGTCCCTAACTAAAGGGTTTTCTATGACAGGTTTGTTGTAAGTCCCTTACATGGTTGTTGTGAGTTGTCAAAAAATACCTTCATTGTACTCAAAATGTAATAAATCAAAGCATAGTAAATACTGTTACCATTATTGCCTTCATTATTATTTCCATCAGGCTGATTGGTTCAAGGCTAGTGCTTTTGATATGTGTCATGAAATATCCCAGGAATGTTGTTTAGAAAGCCTGAAATTTTATTTCCTTTACTTGACTACTTGATATGGTAGTTTGTTCTTCATCAAAAGCACAATATACAGGTTAAAGGCAGCATGTATTAGCTAATAGAAAAGAAATAATTTGCATTCTATTCCAGTTTTCCTTTTCTAATTTTATTGTGTGATTCTAGGCAAGCGAGTACATTTTCCATTTTCGGGAGGAGGAAGGGCAGAGGGCTTTATCTGCAATATCAAGGCTATATCTGTGTAATTATTTCCAAGAGACCAGTGAGAGCGACTGCAATATTGTCCCTCAAGTACTTGGCATTCCTTGGAAGAAAACATGATGTAATTGGACTTTAATAACTTAGATGAAAATGTATCCTAGGGCCATAAAATGTTTCTCTACAACATTAGATCTAGGCGAGTTATTATGATTACCTCTTAAGAAGTGCTCGGATTAACGGATATGTGATTACAAAGTCCATTACAAAGGCAGAATCAGAAGAAAGAAGAGGTACAGAAAAGTACCCTGATATTTCAATGCTTTTCATTCTTGAACGTTTTAGGCAGAGGAGTTCTTTTATTATTTGTACCACCAGGCTCAATGTCAGAATTACTGAACAAGGAGGCCTGCCCTGAACATGATTTCCACTTCCCCGCCTCCCCCGTGTCATGTGTTAGGCGAATGCTTAAAGGAACTCCCTTTAAGCATGCAATGGTTAATTTTAGGCGTCAACTTGACTGGATTGAGGAATTCCTAGATGGTTGGTGAGGTTGGTGAAGCATTGTCTCTTGGTGTATCCGTGAGGGTGTTTTCAGGGGAGACTGGCTTGTGAGTAGGTGGACTGAGTTGGGAAGATCTGCCCCCAATGTGGGCAGACACCATCCCATTGCCTGGGGGCCCTGATAGAACACAAAGAGGCAGAAGAAGGGTGCATTCTCTCTCTCTTTCTCTCTCCCTGTCTCTCTCTCTCTTCTTGGAGCAAGATGCCCTTCTTCTCCTGCTCTTGGGCATTAGAACTTCAGGTTCTTTGGACTTTGTACTCTGGGACTTACACCAGTGGCCTCCCTGGGCTCTCAGACTTTTGGCCTCAGACCAAGAGTTATACCATGGACTTCCCTGGTTCTCCAGCATCCCAAATTAGATGGAGCCACTCTACCAGCTTCTCTGGTTTACCAGCTTTTAGAAGGCCCATCATGGGACTTCTCAGCCTCCATAAAATGTGAGCCAATTCCCCTAATAAATCCCCTATCATATATCTATATCTATCTATATCTATATCTATGTCTATGTCTATATCTATATCTATCTATATCCATCTGCCTAGTTCTATCTCTCTGGAGAACTCTAATATACCATATATAAGTAAGAGTAATGATGTGGGAGTCAAAACACTCAGGTCTACCAGTTCAGTCCCCATTAGGCTATGTAATTCATACAACATCCATTCAGCAAACAATAAGTAGCTTCTGTGCTAGGTGTTATAGATATAAAAATAAATGCAACATGATTCTTGATGACAGTCTGGTAGAGGAGACCAGATATTGCATACAAATACATCTATTTATCTTCTGAAGAATTTTTTGACTGATTTTCCACAACTGATTATTCTTACCCAATTATAGTAAAATCATCCTCCACCCCCCACCCCACATCATTGCTATTGATGGGTTCAGGAATGAAGTTGTGGGTCTAAGCCAATCTGGAGTATTGAAACATTAGAGATGTTTTTCTAGAGCTTCCTGGGGACAAATCCCTCTTGGTCTTCAGAGACCATCCAATACTCATAAGGCAAACCAGCCCTGGGATGATGTTAAAACTGCCAATCACAGAGCAGAGAGAGAAAAGGATACTGTGTGTGCCCAGGATGACAAAAATAAGCAGCTGGTTGAATCAAATGATGCCTTCATGCTCTGTCTCTGGACTTCATGTTATGTGAGCTAATAAGTAACTTTATTGCTTAACCCAGCCTGAACTAAAATTGGTAGCCAAAACCATCCTAACTAAACACTGGTTTAATTTCATGCTTTCCACATTGCATGATCATGAGAGCCCTCTGAGATTTTTGTTTAAAATAGATTTTCAGGTAACTGATGCAGATTCTGACCCACTGGTACTGAGATGGGGCCCATGAATCAGGGTTTTTAATAAGTGCACCAGCAGTAAATTTCACATCATTGTTCTGATTGTTATTAGAAAGACCACAACTGAGTGTAGGCTTAGCAGTCAACTCAGCCTGGAGGAGTCAGGGATGGTCTTCTCAGACAAAGGTACATTTGTTCTAGGCCTGGAAGAGTGAGTGGAGACTTGCCAGGCTGAGAATAGGTGGAAAGATGTTTCCAACAAAGGGAATCACAACAAAACATGCATCTCTAAGGCCTTCATTTTGTCATATGCATAATGAGGACATTAGAGAAGATCTCCTCCTCTTCTGACACCCTCTGCTTCAATGGTAACTTTAGAAAATGGGAAATTCCAATGCTATTTCCTTCTTGATCCACCTCACAATGTTCAATGCAGTAACTTGTGGAATGAGAACATTTTTTCTGTTGGAAAAATGAAAATATTTTATAAGCTCTATCATAATTGTCATGCATGCAGAGACACTATATTTCTTGTTTGTTTTTCTTTCTGTGTTGCCTTTAAGGTTACCTGGCCCATATGCACTCAAATGTGGTTATTGCATAGCTAAGATAAATTAAATTTCTTCAAGTGTCCAGTTTTACATAGAGCACTTAAAGATTAATTTCATGTGTAAAGTGAACAATAATTTTAATGATGATAATATCAATAATATTAATATTTGGAATTTACCTAACTACTTTACATTTTTTAAAATTTATTTTTATCAATTGAAACGTTTTGATTGTACATATTCGTAGGGTACAAGGTTATATTTTAACACATGTACATAATGTGTAGTGATCAAATCAGGGTAGTCAGTAATTTCATCAATGCACAAATTTTATTATTTCTTTGTGATGAGAATATTTAAGCTTCTTTCTTCTAGCCATTTAACAACATACAATACATTACAGTTAGCACTACTGTACACCAATAGAACTTAGTTTTCCTATGTAGCAGTAATTTTGTGTTCATTAACCATCCTCTCACTATCCTCTTCTCCCTTTTCCAGTCTCTGGTAAACACAGTTCTACTGTCTACTTCTAAAAGTTCAGATTTTTTACATATATATGTATATTTTGCTCCCATGTATGAGTGAGAACATGTGGTATTTCTCTTTCTGTGCTTGGCTTATTTCACTTAACATAATTTTCTACAAGTTCATCCATATTCCTAAAAATGTCACAATTGCAGTCCTTTTTATGGCTGAGTGGTATTTCATTGTGTATATATGCCATATTTTCTTTATCCAATTGTCCATCAATAGACATTTAGGTTGGTTTGAAATCTCAGTTATTGTGAATAGAGCTGTGATAAACATAGGATTGAAGGTATTCCTTCGACATGTTGACTTCCTTTCTTTTGGATATATACCCGCTAGAGGGATTGCTGAATCATATGGTAGTTCTATCTTTAGTTGTTTGAAAAACCTCCATAGGTTTTTCCATAATGGCTGTATTAATTTAAATTCCTACCACCAATTTATATGAGTTCCCCTTTCTCTGTATCCTTGCCAGCATTTGTTATTTTCTGTCTTTTTGATAATAGCCAATCTAACTGGGTTGAGATGATATCTCATTGTGGTTTTGATTTGCATTTCTCTGATGATTAATGATGTTGAGCATTTTTTCATATACCCATTGCTCATTTTTATGTCTTCTTTTGAGAAACATCTATTCAGCTTCTTTACCCATTTTTTTAAAAAATCAGATTATTTGTTCTTTTACTATTGAGTTGTTTGAGTAATGTGCATACTCTGAATACTAATCCCTTGTTGGATGGGTAGTTTGCAAATATTTTCTCCCATTTTGCACAATTTCTCTTTGCTCCATTGATTCTTTCCTTTCTGTACAGAAGCTTTTTAGTTTGAAATAATTTTATTTGTTTGCCTGTGCTTTAGAGGTCATATTCATAAAATCTTTGCTCAGTCCTACATCCTAAAGTGTTTCCCCTGCATTTTCTTCTAGATGTTTTAAAGTTGTGGGTCTTGCATTTAAGTCTTTTATCCATTTTGAGTTGATTTTGACACATGGTGAGACATAGCATCTAGTTTCAGGCTTCTGCACATAGACATTCAGTTTTTCCATCAGTATTTATTGATGAAGCAGTCCATTCCCCAGTGTTCTTGGTACCTTGTCAAAGATCATTTGGCTGTAATTATGTGGATTTATTTCTGAGTGCTCTATTCTGTTCCACTGGTTCATGTCTCTGTTGTTATGCCAGTACCAAGCTGTTTTGATTAGTATATTTATGGATTTTTTTTTTGTTACTGTTTGCTTGTCTTTATTGAAACATAATTGATTATGCATATTTATGAGATACAGAGTTGACTATCAGTATTTTTGTACTATACATGATGATCAAATTAGTATTATTAGCATCTTCATCATTACAAAACATAATTTTCCTTGTGTCCGTTTACCAATTTCATCCTAACACCTCTCTGCCTTCCCCTTTCCTGCCTCTAGTAACCACAGTTCTGTTCTCTCTTTCTGAAAGCTCAACATATTATTGTGGTGGTTCTCTCTCTCTCTTTCTCTCTTTCTCTCTCTCTCTCTTTCTCTATCTCTCTTTGCTCTCACTTATCAGAGTGGACATGTGGTATTTCTCTTTCTTTGCTTGGCTTATCTCCCTTAATATAATTTTCCCCAAGTTCATCCATATTTCTGCGAATGGCAGAATTTCATTCTTTTTTATGACAGAGTGGTATTCTATATACAATGTTTTCCTTAGCAAGTCACCCATTGATGGACATTTAGGTTGGATCAATATCTTGGCTATTTTAAGTAGAGCTATGATCAACATGGGAGTGCAAGTATCCCTTTGATATGATGATTCCATTCCTTTGGGTATATACCCAACAGTGGAATTGCTAGATCGTATTGTAGTTCTATCTGTAGTTGTTAGAGAAACATCTGTACTGTTTTCCATAATGGCTGTGCTAATTTACAGTCTCATCAACTGTAGAACAGTTCCCCTTTCTCCATATACTCACCAGCATTTGTTATTCTCAGTCTTTTTGAGAATAGCCAGTCTAACTGGGGTGAGGTGATATTTCAGTGTGGTTTTGATTTGCATTTCTCTGATGATTAGAGATACTGAGCATTTTTTCCATGTACCTTTTGTCCATTTGTATGTCTTCTTATAAGAAATGTGTATTCAGCTCCTTCGCCCAGATTTTAATTGGATTATTTTATATTTTTTAAAAAATATTATTTGAGTTCCTTTTATATTCTGGATATTAATCCCTTGTCGGATGTATGGTTTGCAAATATTTTCTCAAATTCTATAGGTTGTCTTTTCACTCCGTTGATTGTTTCCTTTGCTTCGCAGAAGCATTTTAGTTTAGTATAATACCATTTGTTTATTATTATTATTTTGTTGTTGTTGCTTGTGCTTCTGGGGTCTTGCTCATAAAGTCTTTGCCCAGTCCTTTATCCTGAAGTGTTTCCTCTATGTTCTCTTCTAGGAGTTTTATAGTTTCGGGTCTTATATTTAAGTCTTTATTCCATTTTGAGCTGATTTTGGTATATGGTGAGATGCATGGGTCTAATTTCATTCTTCTATACATGGATGTCCATTTTTCAGTACCATTTATTAAAGAGGCTGTCCTCTCCCCAATGTATGTTCTTGGTGCCTTTGTCAATGTTAAGTTGGTTGTAAGTACCTGGGTTGATTTCTGGGTTTCCTACTTTTTCCCATTGGTCTATGTGTCTGTTTTTATGCCAGTACCATTCTGTTTGGTTATTATAGCTTTGTAGTATAGTTTGAAGTCAGGTAGTAGAATGCCTCTGGCTTTATGTATTTATTTATTTATTTTTTGCTCGGGATTGCTTTAGCTATTTGTGGTCTTTTGTTGTTCCATTTGCATTTTAGGGTTTTTATCAATTTCGGTGAATAATGTCATTGGCATTTTGATGAGGGATTGCACTGAGCCTGTAGATCACTTTGGGTAGTAGGGACATTTTCTCAATGCTAATTCTTCTAATCCAAGAGCATGGACTGTCTTTCCATCTTTTTGTGTCCTCTTTAATTTCTTTCAGCAGTGTTTTGTAGTTCTCACTGTAGGGATCTTTTACCTCTTTGGTTAAATTTATTCATTGATATTTCATTCTTTTGGTAGCTACTATAAATGGCCTTGCTCTTTTGATTTCTTTTTTTTTTTTTTGCTTGTTTGTTATCAGTGTGTAATAATGCTATTGATTTTTGTATGTTGATTTTATTTCCTGCAACTTTACTGTATTTGTTTATCAGCCATAGGAGATTTAGGTAGAGATTACAGATTTTTCTATGTATAGGATCATATCATCTGTGAACAGGGACAATTTGACTTCATCTTTTCCAATCTAGGTACCCTTTATTTCTTTCTCTTGCCTGATTACTCTGGTAATACTACAAAAGGAGACATTACAACCAATACCACTGAAATACTAAGAATCATTAGAGATTATTAGAACAGCTACATGCCAACAAATTTGAAAATCTGAATGAAACGGATGGACTTTTGGATACATACAAACTACCAAGACTGAAATAGAAAACTGAACAGGCCAATAATGAGCAATAAGATCAAATCAGTAATCAGCAGTCTCCCAACAAAGAAAAGCCCAGGAACAGATGACTTCACTGCTGAATTCTATAAAACCTTTAAAGAAGAATTGACACCAATCCTTTTCAAACTCTTCCAAAAATTTGAAACAGTAAATATTCTCCAAATCTTATTCTATAAAGCCAACATTACTCTGCCACAAAAGTCAGACAAAGACACAACCAGAAAGGAAAACTTCAGGCAGATATCCTTGATGAACAGAGATGCAAGAATCCTCAACAATATATTAGCAAACAGTATACAAAAGCACATTAAAAGATTATACACCATGGTTAAGTAGGATTCATCCCTGGGATGCAAGGATGCTTCAACATATGCAAATCAATAAATGTGATAAAAAATAAAGGACAAAAACTAAATGATTATCTCAACACATGCAGGAAAAACATCTGACAAAATTCATCTTTCCTTCATGACAAAGACTCTCAACAAATTAGGTATAGAAGGAAAGTATCCCAACACAACAGAAGCCATATACAGTATGTCTTGAAGTTGGGTAATGTAGTGCCTCTAGCTTTATTCTTTTTGCTCTGGATTGCTTTGACTATTTGCAGTCTTTTGTGGCTCTTTATGAATTTGAGGATTGTTTTTTTCTGTATCTGTAAAGAATGTCATTGGTATCTTGATAAGGATTGCATTGAATCTGTACATCTCTTTAGGAGGTATGGCCATTTTTGATCAATTTAATTCTTCCAATACACAGACATGCAATATCTTTCCACCTTCTTTGTGTGATTTCTTTCATTTATTTCTTCAGTGATTTTTAGTTTTCATTGTAGTTATCTTTCTCCTCCCTGGTTATTTTATTTTATTTTTATTTTTTTGGTAGCTATTGTAAATGACATTGTTTTCTTAATCTTTTTATCAGATAATTTGTTGTGGGTTTATAGATATGCTACTAATTTTCGTGAATTGACTTTGTATCCTCTAACTTTCCGGAATTAATTTATCAGTTCAAAGAGTTTTGGTGGAGACTTTAGGTTTTTCTTTATATAAAATCATGTCATCTGCAAACAGGGACAATTTGTCTTCCTCTTTCCCAATTTAGATGCCCTTAATTTCTTTCTCTTGCCTAAATGTTCTGACCAGAACTTCCAGTATTATGTTAAATAAGAGTGGTAGGAGTGGGCATCCTTGTCTTGTTCCTGCTTTTAGAGGAAAAGCTTTAAACTTTTCCCCATTCAGGATGACATTAGCTGTGGGATTTGTCATATATGGTCTTTGTTATGTTGAGGTACTTTTCTTCTGTACCTGATTTGTTGAGAGTTTTTAATCATGAAGTGATGCTGAATTTTATCAAATGCTCTTTCTGCATCTATTGAGATGATCATATGATTTTTGTCCTTTATTTTGTAGATGTGGTGCATCCTATTTATTGATTTGTGTATGTTGAACTATCCTTGTATCCATGGGATAAATCCCAATTGACCATTGTTTACAATATTTTTGATGTGCTGTTGAAATGTGGTCTATACTGCAGAATGATCCATTTGCTGATGAGAAGAACATATATTCTGTAGTTGTTGGATATAATGTTCTATAAATGTCTAATGAGTCTATCTGGTCGATAGTGCAGTTTAAATCCAATGTTTCTTTGCTATATATATATATATATATATTTTTTTTTTTTCTCTAGATGATCTGTCTATTGCTGAGAGAAGGCTGTTGAAATCCCCAACTATACTCATATTGAGGTCTATCTCTCCCTTTAAATCCAATAATTGCTTTATATATCTGGGTGCTCCAATGTTAGGTGCATATATGTTTACAGTTGTATCCTCTTGCTGAATTGGTTCCTTTATTATTATAAAATGCCCTTCTTTCTCTCTTTTTATACTTTTTTGTTTAAAAGTATATTTTATCTGATATAAGTATAGCTACTCCTGCTCATTTTTAGTTTTCACTTGCATGGGATAACTTTTTCCATCCCTTCACTATTAGTGTATGTGCAGATTTACAGGTAAAGTGAGTTTCTTGTAGGCAGCATATAGTTGGGTCTTGTGTTTTAATTCATTCAGCCAGTCTATACCTTTTAAATGGGGAATTTAATCCATTTATATTCAAGGTTGTTATTGAAAGGTACTGCCTTAGTCCTAAAAATTTGTTAAATTTTATGGTTGTTTTATATATATTTTATTCCTTTCTTTCTCCTTTATTGTTTTTCTTTGCTGTTTGGTGTTCTTGTAGTGATACAATGTAAATTCTTTCTCTTTCTTGTTTGCATATCTGCTTTACCAGTGAGTTTTATTCTTTTGTGTGGTATCATAATTGTCTGTGTCTTTCTTTTGTTTCTTTGGCTTCCAGGTGTAGGACTGTCTTAAGGATTATTTGTAGGGCCAGTCTTGTATTGATTAATTCCTGCAGTTTTTGTTTGGGAAAGACACTATTTCTCTTTCATTTCTGAAGGATAGCTTTGCATGGTATAGTACTCTTGGCTGGCAGACTTTTCTTTCAGCATATTGAATATATCATTACACTCTCTCCTGGCCTATAAGATTTCTGCTGAGAAATCTGCTGTTGTCTGATGGGGATTCCCTTATGGGTGACTTGATACTCTTCTCTTGCTATTTTTATAATTCTCTTTTTGTCTTTTACTTTTGATAATCTGAGTATGATGTGTCTCAGAGAGGACCTTTTTGGGCTAAATCTGTTTGTACATCTTTTAGCCTCTTGGTTCTAGAAGTCCATATCTCTCCCAATACTCAGGACATTTTCAGCCATAATTTCATGAGGCAGGTTTTTAATGCCTTTTTCTTTCTCTTCCCCTCTGGAACACCCATAACAAGGATGTTTGCACTTGTAAAGTTGTTCCATAGAGCTCACAGGCTTTCTTCATTTTTAAAAATTCTATTTTCTTTTATTTTGTCTGACTGGGTTGTTTTGAAACACCTGTCTTCAAGTTCAGAAATTCTTTCTTCTGCTTTATTTATTCTATAGCTTAAGTTCTCAGTTGTGTTTTTTTATTTCATTGAATTAATCCATCAGATCCAAGATTTCTGCTTGGTTCTTTTTTCATATTATCTATCCCTTTGTTGAATTTCACCTTAAGATAGTGAATTCTTTTTCTCATTTTTTCTTGATGTCTATATTTTCTTGCATCTTGTTGAGTTTTCTCAGGATTTTATTTGGAATTCCTTTTCAGACATTTCATAGATTTCCTTTTCTTTGGGATCTGATGCTAAAGAATTACTGTATTCCTTTGGGGGGGGGCATGATTTTTTTTGTTTGTTCATGTGTCTTGTATCCTTATGTTGATGTCTGGGCATATGATGGAACAGTCACTTATTCTGATATTCTAGAGTAGCTTTTGAAGTGAGAGACTCTTTCCTGTAGTTGTGGTCTATAGTTAGAGTTGGGTAGGATGCTTCAGGTTTGGTTCTGGATGAGTGCAGTAGTGCTATCTACATGTGATTTCTCCAGCTGTATTCAGTGTTGGAATTGTCTGTGAATTCCTCCATTGCTTAGGCACTGGGGCACTTGGCAGCTCTTTGCTTGAGTGGCTGACACTGGGCTGGGTCAAAGGGGTCATGGACAAGATTTCAAGCTCTTTGGAGAAGGGTTGGGTTGCTCTGCTTTTCCTTACCTAGAGTGAGTGACCCTTGTTGGGCTCAATGGTGCCCCAGCTTGGACTCTGTGCCCCCAATAGAAGTACTGGGGTGCTCTGCAGTTCCTTAGTTTAAATGGGTGACCTTTTGTAGGATTGCTGGTGTTGAGGCTAGAGCCTTGTATTTGGAGGGAGAAAATGAGTTGCTCAGCAACTACTCAGCTGAAGTAGGTGACTCTGGGTGGCATCACTGGCATTTCAGACTGGGTCCTACACCCCTAAAGGAGACAATGGGTTGCTCTTCAGCTCCTCAGCTGAAGTGAGTGACACTGAGAAAATGTTGTGGCTCTGGACAGGACTCTGCACCCCAAAGAAAAATGCTGGGGAGTCCTGTGGCTTCACTGGTGAAGTGAGTTGCTCTGGGTAAGGCCAGTGAGGTTGTGGGTGGGGCCCTGCACCCTCAAGAGAGACACTGGGATGTTCTGCAGCACCACTGTTGAAGTAGGTCACTCTAGATTAGGCCATTGTAGTCATGTGCAGACCTCTGTGCTCACTACAGAGATGTTGGGTCTCTCTGCAACTCCTCAGCTGGAGTTCAACACTCTGGGTGTGGCTTCTGTGGTTGCAAGTGGGACCCTGCACCTCCAAGAGAGATGCTGGGTTCCTCTGCAGCTCCCCTGTGGGGGCAGTTATTCCTGGTTGGGCTCATTGGATCTGCAGATGGGGATGTACACCCCCAAAAGAGTCCTGAGGGAACTCTACAGTCTCCCAGCTAGAATGCATGGCTTGGGGCAGGTTTCCTAGAACTGCAGTAAGACACAGTGTCCCTGCGAGAGGTGCATAGGTGCTCCACTGAAGACAGAAGGTCAGCCAACAGTGGCAGAAGTCCTCTATTCATTGGCTGTCTGGCTCCGGAAAGTGCACACACTGGCTCTCTCTGTCTTGGTGTGGCTTCCTCATAGTTCTAGACCACTTGTTCCCAGGGAGGAGGGTGGTGCATAGGCTTGGGTGCAGGAGTCCCAGTGGGATTAAGAAGCCTTAGGTTTGTGGAGATACTGGAGCTATTGGCCTCCAGAAAAAAATGCACTGGGACCTGTGAATTGAGGGGCTCAGCTTGAATTCCCTCTTGGGATTAATGCAGTCATGTGGCCTCCCAGCAGCTCCTCATACTAGCCTGCAAGGGCCATGCCACTCTCTTGTACCTTGGATTTCAGGTGTCCACTTCACAACTCTTGTTTACATTTTTCCTGCTGTCAGAAATTTCTCTTGGTTCCCTACTGCTTCTGGCTGGGGAATGGGGTAGTGGAGGCCAGGTATTACCTTCCATTCTGTATTTGGCTATCCTGAGTTTTGGGCTCACTAGTGTTCCTGTTACTTCTTTGATGTGCTCCAGTGCTCTCCTTTAGTTATTTTCATTTAAGTGTGGCTGCATATTCATTGTTTTGCCTTTGTGGCAGAAACAAAGAGTAGAGCCCACCTTCTCATTTTTTATATTTTTAAATCATTGACTTATTCAATAAATATTTATGGAACATTTTCTAGGTATCAGGTACTATTTTGATCAGTGGGGATAAAGCAGTAAACAAAAACCCATGTCCTCACAGGCTTACATTCTGGTGGAAGAGTGGGGATATCTTTTTCATCTCTAATATAAATCATGTGTATATTATCCATAATTCATAGATGTGAAAAATGATTTTCATATCTCTGTAAGGTCAGTCATTTTGCCAAACTCATGAGATAAACCAGAAGTTGAACAGCTTTAAGAACAGTAATTAATACCCCGTATTTTCCTTCACAGAGTTTGTGATTCTTTATGAGACTATGTTCAAATGAGCAAGTATTTAAGTTTTTGCTATGAGTTCAGTTCCTCCAGGGTCTTTTAAAAAATACCTGAAAACTATAAGGCATTGTGCATGTCTTAAGGAACATATTGCTTCCTCATCCTCATAGTCCCTTATCTAGTATACTTTCCTATATAAGAAAATTTAAGCACAAACAAGCTTCATAAAATTAGACTCCACTTAATTGGTTCATAGTTCCTGGCCCCCAGACCAATGGTAGGACAAAACTAAAAATCCAATAAATATGTATTAACTAAATGAATGAAAGTATTGTAAAGGCACTTCACATAGGCTATTTTCTACTCATGCATTAAAAATGTATCTAAGGTTACAGCATATTTGAGACAGTGCCTCTCTTGCTGGTTCAAAGAGTTGTGAGTGGTTTTTGTAACACTAAGGCCTCAATGTTCTTCATATCGTACTGAAACAACTTATTTATCCAAAGATCACTTTCTGGGAGCATCCACTAATTTAAACATAGAGCCCAAACTAGTAACCAAGAATAAGATGAATCTAAGCAGCCAAGAGAGATAACCCTAGTTCATGTGTGTTATGGCATGCTCATATTTTACTCTTTGCAAATCTTCCTTCAAAGGAGCTACATTCTATTATTTATAAAAATAATAATAATAACAATGACAACAACGAGAATAGTAAGGGCATCTACCTCTTACACTTACATACAATACCTATTTCATCCTCATCCAAACTCTATGAAGTGGTAATTATATGAGGTGTAATTATAATTACATAATTATAATTATATACTTAAAATATAATTCCATCTCTATAATAAGAAAATTGAGGTTTAGAGAGTTTATTTTTCAATATCAAAAAGGTAATCAGTGGGAAAACAAGAATTTTAATGTATTTCTATGCCTATCTGTCTCCGGAATATAATCTTTTCCCCTAATTTCCTAACTCAAAATAGCTCATAAACGGAAGGAAACATAAATATGACACACACAAGCATATGCACACGCACATGCACACACAGAAAACCCACAAACGAAAATGCATAGCAGTTCTGGACATTCTCTTGTAGAGGGAAAAAAAGAAAAAAAAAAAAAAACTTCCATCCCTCAACAGCTCCTAGAATAGCATGTCAATTAAGATACATAAAGATAATTCTAATAAAACAAAAATGAAATTCCATTGATTTCTTTTGCATAAAAGTAAATGGAAGCAATATCTGTATTCCTATAATATACCTAAGCAAAATTATTAAAATTGAAAGTTTGAGTACTTGAACCAAACTTTGGACATTTGGAAATTTTGCTCCTAATACTAAGTAGCTCATTTGTGGCTGTAGCTGATGTCACTCTTACCACTATTACTTCATGCATCTACCACATACCCATGACATTTTTAGTACATACACGAGGATTTAGAAATGTTATGGTGAACACATGCATATGAGGTTAAACAACTGAATGGATAAAAAATTAAAATGAATAACTGATTCCATCCATAAGACTGAGCTAAAACCCAACTTTAAATAGAAATGGCTAAATACTTAATGGTTTTAAGAACTAAGTTTCTTGATATTATTCTTATGTCTCTTGAGGCACCTTGAACCAATAAGTATTTCTTATTATTAGTGATAAAAGTAGGTTTTTCCTTCCTCACATTTACAACGCTATTCATGGGCACAGATTACATAACTCATAAAATCACTGATGCTCAGCATAGAAGAATATTCATGATGGCAAGTAACGGAGGAAAAAAAAAAAAAGGAGAGAGCAATGTTGCTGCGAGTAAGACCAGCAGAATTATTCCCAGTGGTTTAAGGATATAAACTAAACTGCTTTAAGTACTTTACTTTTTTCTTTATTTTTGTAATAAGTTTGTGAAGTGGCATTGCTAACCATACTGGGTGAATTTACTAACTTACTATTTCTTATTAATAAAATCCATTTTCCCCCTGGAATTCCCTCCCAATTCCTTTACTGGGTGTATTTTCCCAATTTTCAGTGTATTTGACCTCTATCACTCTACTTGCCCCAGTCCAAGCCTCTCAGCCACGTACATGCACCTACCTCTCCACTGGTCAGAGGGATACCTCTGATGTGACGTGTTGCTGCAGAGTCGAGGAATGACAGAGGATGGCATCACAGGGTCTCATTTTCTGATACAACCAGCACTACTTTAGAGAAGAGTGACATCGATTTTCTCTCAACCGAAGGCAAATATTTGCTGTTATAGAAAAAGAATTTTTCATTTTCAGGCAAACATATTTGCCTACTTCTTTGGTTCCTACTACAATACCCTGGGCTTTTGGTAAGCCAGAACAAATTCAACCTTCCCTTATCTTTTTGTGTCAACTTTGTGTGTGGAAGGAAGCAACTTTCCAAACATTTCCTGATATTGCTGATATTTTGTCTCATTTGCTCTTCAGTTTTTTTTGTTTTTTTTTTTTAGCCAACATTTGTGGTGCCCTGATGTAACCATAATTACAAAGTGGAGGATTAGTCAATGGCAAAACTGGAGAAAGAAGGTGTATTAATAGGACAGAGAGATATTTCTTATGTAAAATAAACATTTATTCCCAACAGGAATACATGGCTTCCCAATAGTACTAAGATAAGAGTATCCTTAAGTGCAAATAAAAGATTAAATATTTCAAATTACATCCTTAACCTGGGCAGAGGAACAGATTTTTATTATTTGTCATATTTTTTGCCCTTTAGATTCTTACTAAAGTTTCACTCTTTTTCTATACCTTTCATTGTATTGTACTTACTTTATCATACCTTATTACATTTTTTTTTTACTTCATTTGTTGTTGTTTTGTTGCTTTGTTTTGATCTTCCCAGAGTTAAAGTTGTGAATTGTTTCATATTTAATCTGACAGATAGTCCTGGCAAGTCCTAGGGCACATAGCTAATTAGTCAAAGATGTACCATTGCATGCCATGTGTATTAATCAGTTTTCTGTCGCTTATAACAGAATCCCTGAAACTGGGTAATTTATAAAGAAAATAAATTTATTCCTTACAGTTTTAGAGTCTGGGAAGTCCAGGGTCGAGAGTGCACATCTGGTGAAGACTTCCTGGTTGGGACTCTCAGGAGTCCCAAGGAGTCACAGGGTATCACATGGCAAGGGGGCAAGGGCATGTGCTAATGTGTTTCCTCCTCTCCTTATAGAGCCACTAGTGCCACTCCCATGATAACCCATTCAACCCCTAACTCATTAATCCATGAAGGCTCTGCCCTCATAGTCCAATGACCTCTTAAAGGTCCCACCTTTCAAATACTATGTTGGGGATTATGCTCCAATATGAACTTGGGGGAACATTCAAACCATAGCCCCACACATGCCCTACGCATGTCTACACATGACCTTTGAAGAACAATTCGAACACACTTTCCTCTGTGCCAGAGGAGATTTTTTCAGATCAATTTGTTCTTCTTTGGAAGAAAGTTACTTTTCTCAGAGGCCAAAGAAAAGCCTTTTCACAATTAGACTTCGTCCTTCAGTGTTGTGTCCACTTACTGCTTTTCTCTCATATGAGAAGAGCGATACTGGTTAAGACTCTACCCTTGTAGATTTCTGTGGGCTCCGTGTCTCTAAGCAAAATACTCTCTTTAGGAAGGGAGAGAATGTGACTCAACAGGAAGCACAGCTTTATTACAAAAATCTGTCCATGCTGCTACGTAAAGAAAACTACCATGTGCCTTTTTAAGTTCTCCAGAAGCACAGCCTGAGATGAGGATTCACTTGCAAGTGATTTATTAGTTAGCACTCCCAGGACAAACTGGTAAAAGAAAGGGGGAAGTAAGACAGGGAAGGGGAAGAAGTTAATTTAGGGGGTGATTTCAGCAATGTTTAATCTCCACCTGGTCCTGTGGGGAACTCTGCAGTGTAGTTTACACCTTGCAGTTTGTCAAAACTCAAGGCATAGGAACTGGGCATTCTTTATTTTTTTATTATATTTATTTATTTATTTTTCTGACCGGTAAGGGGATCGCAACCCTCAACCCGGTGTTGTCTGGAGCACCAGCCATCCCTATATAGGTTCCGAACCCTCAGCCTCTGCGCCCCCAGCCCTACCCTCTCCTGAGTGAGCCACGGGGCCGGCCTGGAACTAGGCATTCTTGATCCCATAAGAGTAAGTCATTGATTACAAGCCGACATGTAGGTGTGTATGCTCCCAGAAATGGAAGAGAAGTTGGCTACGGTAGCTAAAGGACATTTATCTGAAGAGAATTGCAGGTACACGCCATTAGAATCAAAGTGCACAGAAGATGGAGATAAATGCATCGATAGGATAACAGGGATCTGAGGAGAACTTGGAGGAGTATTGTTTGTACGTCTCACCTATTCACACCTATTTTGTATGTCATTCACTCAGTGTCAAACTGTACCCTGAATCAAGCTTGGTGCTGTCCAATAGAAATACAATGTGAACTAAATATGTAATTTAAAATTTTCTAGTAGCCACATTTCAAATGTTAAAAAAAAGATAAAAATTAATTTTAATAATACATTTTATTTTATGCATTAAATCAGACACATAATTAAGAAAAATGTTAATGAGGTATTTTACATTCTGTTTTGTACTTGTTCTCCAAAATCCAATGTGTATTTTATGCTTATTGTAGATCTCAATTTTGACTAGTCTCATTTCAAGTGTTCAGTAGCCATGTGGCTAAGGGCTACTGCATTGGACAGCACAGATCTAGCTTGTTTCTTGAGCGGAACTTTTGGGCTTTTACCAAGTGGTACAGTCAGAAAAAAATAATGTGTGAAACTTAAAATAAGTTGTCTCTATACTATTCTATATATGATATACTCTAGGCTATAGGGGAACTATATAATTATAAAACTATTTTCTCTTTTCTGAAAATACTCCACCTCCTTGCACAAGTGGTCCCCCTGTTGCTACCTTTGTGACTATCCAATTGCACATCACTGATCAGATCATGGTGGACTTGACCCAAGCTGGGCCAGTCCCATTTACTTTTCTGAGAATTGAATACATTCCCAGTGACTTTCCAGATCCTGATGCTAGCATCTTCAAAAATTTGGCTTCATTTTTGCCCTTGGGTTTGTTGAAAATATATGATATTAAACATAAAGAAATCTTTTATTTTTATTGAGTTTCATATAACTGAAATAATCTTAACTAGTAATAAATGTCAGTATCCCAAGTGCAGAGACACTGTGACTCTGACTGTGTCAAAGTAGAGGGCCATGAATCTTGCCCAAGCTGAACTAGAAGTCAACAGACCATGAAATGATATTGATGCTTACTGTCTTGAGATCTAGACTGATAAACTTCATTGATCAAACTTTAAGGGACTTGGTTACAAAATGTAAGGATGCCATATAATGGTGTATAATTTCTCCTTGTAAACTCCAGAAAGGAACACCAGGACAAGAAAACAGGATTGTTTAGCTGGAAGGAGATGAAGAAAATCTGTGTTTATATCCTTTTTGCCCTAGAGTTTAATCTCCATACAGCAGCCAGAACAATTCTTTTAAAATATAAGACAAATCATGCTATTCCCTTTCTCAAAATATTCAAATGATTCTTGAGTAAGATATCACTCAGAGTGAAAGCCAAAGCACCAAGCCCTACAGGATCTGGCCTCTAAATACCTCTCTGATCTCATTTCCTGCTACTTTACATGCTCACTCCACACAGGACCCTTTCTTGTGACATATATGCCAGAAATTCTTCCACCTTGGAGCTTTTGCAGTGACTGAACATATACCTGGACTAATCTTTGCTTACTTCCTTCACCGTATTTAACACATTCGTAGGAAGTCAACTCTCAGGCCTATCCTGACCATTTTCTTAAAATTATAGCCCGTCCTCATTGGCATTGCTACCCAAATGCCCTTATCTTACTCTGTTTTGTGATTGTGTTTTTGAACTAATATTCTATACAATGTATACTTGCATGTAGCATAATATATATTTGTAATGTGCATTTGTTATGCTTATTTATTTAACAGTTTTAAAATTATTTCATCACTAGAATGTAAGCTCAATGAGGTCAATTTTTTTTCATTGATATTTACCACTAATGAATAAACTGATATATACTTGAACCATGGCTTATGCAAAATATATTAGGAGATTATATGTTGAATAAATGAATGAATAAGTAAGTAATAAACACATGTTGCCAAAATTAATTATCTGAGGATCCAAACAAATAAGCTAATTGAAAACATTTCCATATTGCCAAGGTAAAATTATTTTTAGTCACCTATCTGCTGTTAAGATTGATACAGTGGTTGTAAAAATGTGGGATTCTTTCAGTTAGAATGGAAATATCTAAAGGGAACCAGAGATATTCAGGACTAATGACAGCATACCCACATATCCCTTCAGGACACCTCTATCTCCCTTTCACCATTGAAAGTTCAGGGAACATCCCAGGACATATCACAAAGACTAGGAGAGGACTATTATTATTGTTATTTTATATGTTTCTTCTTAATTTTTAAATTATTATTATTATTATTATTTGTGGGGGGGAGATGGAGTCTTGCATTCAAGGAAATATCTGTCAAGACATTAGCTAAAACACAAGCTAAAGGAATAGAGACAACACATGAGAAAAAATATACACTTTACAAAACTGGTTTAGTAAAGTCACTTAACAAATAGCAACAACCTACAGCAAGCAACTAAAACATACCCAGAGGAGGAGAAAGAATCTGATATCCAGAGTTACTACATTATAATATTCAAAATGTCCAATTTTCAACAAAAAATTATTAAGCATTCAAAGAAATGAGGAAGTGCAGTCTATTCACAGAAGAAATTTATGGAAACTATCCCTGAGAGAGCACAGACATTGACTTGCTATACAAAAGCTTTAAGTCAACTATTTTAAATATGCTCAAAGAGCTAAAGAAAATCACAAACAAAGAACTAAAGGAAACCAGAAGAATAATAAATAGAGAGAACATCAATAAAGAGATAGAAGTTATAAAAATGAACCAAACAGAAATTCTGGAGCTGAAGATGTAATAACGGAAATGAAAAACTCACTAGAGTGTTTCAAACACTTGCCTAAAGGACTGACATAACATTCGAGCAAACGGAAAAGAGAATCAGAAAAGATGAAGACAGAAAAATTGAAATTATTCAGTCTGAGGAGCAGAAGGGAAAAAAAAGGAAGAAAAATGAACAGAGCCTAAGGAACTTGTAGGACACCATTGGGCTTACTAATATACACATAATGAGAATCCCAAGAGATGAGAAACAGAGATAGGGAAAAAAAAAAATGTTTGAAGAAATAAAAGCTCAAAACTTCAAAATCTGACACAAAGGGTCTTCAAAACTTTTATGAAAAAATTTGTATTATCTTTTAATTTTATTTTTTCATGAACCTTTTGACACACCCTTGTAAAAGGCATATGTATACACATTCAAGAATCTCTGTCAATTCCAAGGATTAAAACAAATAGATTAACACCAAGACACATTATAATCAAATGTCAAAAGTCAAGGACAAAGAGAAAATTTTCAAAGCAGCAAGAGAGAAGCAACTTGTTATGTACAAGGGATACTTAATAAGATTAGTAGTAGATTACTTACTAGAAACCATGCAGCCCAGTAGAGAGTAGGATGACAATTTTTAAGTGCTGATAAAAACAAAAACAAATAAACAAACAAAAACCTGTCAGTGAAGAATTCTATATCTAGCAAAACTATTCTTCAAAACTGAAGGAGAAAGTAAGACATTTTGAGACAAATAAAAGCTGAGGGAGTTTATTGCTAATGTAGCTTCCCTATAACAAATGCTAACAGGGATCCCTTGGCTGAAATGAAAGGGCACTAGACAGTAACTTAAAGAAATAATAAACTCTTACTAAGATAATTGCATAGTTAAATGTAAAAGCCAGAGCTATTGTATTTTTAGTTTCTAACACTACTTTATATTTCCTATATGATTTAAAAGACAAATGCATAAAACAACATGTCTATGTCAGTGAACACATCATGTATAAAAATGTAATTTGTCACAAAAGAAAACATAAATTGGGGTGGGTGGTTGGAGCTGTATAAAAACATAGTTTGAATATAATGTTAAAGCTATTTTGTATCAATTCAAATTAAATTGTTATAAATTTGGGATGTTAAATGTAATACCCATGGTAACCACTAGGAAACTGTCTATAAGAGTACACACAAAAGAAGATGAGAAGGGAATCAAAGTGGTTCACTGCAAAAATAAATAAATAAATACATAAATAAATACTTTTTATTCAGACATTGGACAACAGCTCATGAAGAACTGTGATCCTTGAGAGAATGGAGATAAAGGGGCTGGTCTATATCATCATGCCGGGTTTCTGACTAGAGTCAATTTCTTGACCACAGTAAAGGAAGAGTGAGTCCAGTCTCACAGCCTGAAGGAATTGCTGATAAGAGGGGACAGAGAAAGGATCTTGGAAAGGCTGGTGTGGAACTTGTGAAGGTAAAGAACCAGAGAGGAAGGAACTACTCAGAGGAAGAGCCACAGGAATCTGTAGGGGTCCTCCTGAGTCTTTGGCTGAATACTAATCTCTACAAGCACAGAGTAATATTTCATAAAACTGAAAAAGAAAAATTTCCAGGCAACTACAAGCTAAACAATTCCGAGATTTCTCAGAGGTCTGGGAGACATTCAAGGTCCTAATAACTAAAGTGAGAGGGGGCACTGAATTCTGAGAGTTTTCAGTAGAGATCCCAGTAGGTTACTGACTAAACTAGACCTAGAAATAAGCTTAAACACCAGCCTTGAAAGAAATAAAATGATGCACGTGTGACGTAACTGCTTGTCAAAACAAACTACAACACTCCTTAAACAAAATCCAAATGCTCAACAATGTAACATCCGTATTAGGTGTCCAATAAAAAATTACTAGATGAATAGAGAGGCAGCAAAATGTGACCCATTTCCAAAAGAAAAATAAGTCAACAGAAAAGGACTCACAAATAACCAATGATTGAAAACTAGCAGAGAAGTACTTTTAAAATGCTCTTATAAATATTCTCAAACATTAAAAAGAGAATGATGAGGATATTGTGAGGAGAGAAATGAACCCATAAAAATTCCAGAGTTTAAAAATACGATACATGAAATTAAAAGTTTATTTGAAGGAATTAGCAAGAGACTAAAGACTGTAGTGGAAAAGACCAGTAAAATTGAAAACAGAGCAGGGAAACTGATCTGAAACATAGAGAAGGAAGAAATACCAAAGAATTGAACACAGCAGCAGTGACCTGGGAATACTATGAAGGTGTAACATGTTTACAGAGCCTCAGAGAAAGAGTAAAAATGTTTTTGGGAAAACCGCAAAAATTTTTCAAATTTATGAAAATTGTATATCAACTAATTCAAGAAATTTGACAAATCTCAAGGAAGGAAAAGTCAAAGAACACTACAACAAAGCATATCATCACTGAATTCTTAAATCAGTGATAAAGAGAAAAATCTGAAAAATGCAAAAGAAAATAAACATATTTTGTACAGAGAAACAAAAATAAAGATGAACATGGAACATGGAAACAAAGCAAGCCAAATAGTAACGGACAAGCATCCTAAAAGAAAGAGAAAAATACTGTGAAGACAAAATTGTTCATACAGTGAAGTTAGTCTTCAATAATGAAAGTGAAATGATGACTTTTTCTGACAAACAAAAGCTGAGAGAGAGCATTACCAGCAGGCTTGCACTGCAAGAAATGTTTAAAAAAGTTCTTAACACAGAAGAAAAATTAGGCCACACACAAATTTGTGCGTATAGAAAATAATAGAGTGCTAGAAATAAGTATGTGGGTAAATATGAAGTCTATTTTCTTGTTTTAAAAATTTCTTGAAATAATATTTTAACATTTAAAGTAAAAATAACAACTATGTACTACGAGATTCATAACATATTCAAGTATAGAAATAAAATGTATGATAACAATAGCACATAAAACCAGTGGGGAATATAGAAGCATACTGTTCTACTAAGTATAATGGTATGATACTATTTGAAGGTAGCATGTAATAACGTAAAGATAAATATTTTCAACCATAAATCACACACCATAGACTTAAATTAAAAAATTAGGTAAATGTAATAAGCCAAGAGTGAAGAAATGTTGGAATTTAAAGCTATATTCAGTTAGCCCAAAAGAATTTGGTAAAAGAAAAGGAATAAATTATAAATGGGACAATAAGAAAATAAATAGCCAGACAATAAATTTAAATCTTGTTATATCAATATTTACATTATATACAAATAGTTAAAATACTCTAATCAAAATACTGAGATTGACACACAAGATTAGAAAGACACAATTATAATGCTTCTTCAAGAAATTAACTTCAACAGTGTGGCATTGATGAGAAATAGACACACAGACTAATAGAACAGAAAAGAAAGCACAGATATGCATCTATGTATGTATAGCCAGTTGAGTTTCTACAAAGGTGCCAATGCAATATAGTGGGAAATAGAAAATCTTTTTGAAAAGTGATGCTAAAAAAATTAGCTATCTAAATGGAAAAAAAATTACATCAAATCATATATACACGCACATGTGCACACAGAAAAAATGAATCATAGATCTAAACATAAAAGCTAAATTATAAAATTTACCCCCCAAAAAAGAAATCTTTGCAAACTTGAGATAAGCAGAGATTTCTAAGCTAGAAATCAGTAAAGATGGTCTATAAAAAATGCCATTGGACCACATCAAAGCTAAAACCTTTTCTTTAAAAGATTTCAATTAGAGAAAATTAAGCTATAGAATGGGAAAAATATTTGCTATGTGTGTAGCTGACAAAAGACTTGTATCCAAAGTAAAACAAACAAACAAACAACAACAACAAAAAAAACAAGCTCTTAGTACTCAATAAAATAAAGACCAAGAATCATAAATGGGAAAAAATCTGAACAGATACTTTATTAAAGAAGTTATACAAACAGTAAGTATGTACATAAAAATATGCTCAACATCATTAATCATTATAAACATGCAAATTACAACTATAATGGTCTACCACTACACACCCACTAGAATGGCTAAAATTAAAAAGGCTTACCATACCAATTGTTGGCAAGGATCCGGAATGACTGCAACTGTCAAACATTGCTGGTAGGAATGTAAAATGGCACAATACTTACCACGCAACTAGGCAATTCTTCTACTTTTTGGTTTTTACCCAGGAGAAATGAAAGCATATGATTATAAAAAGATTTGCATGTGAATATTTATACAAACTTTTTTTGCAATAACAAAGTAAGTGAAAACAAACAACTCAAGTCTGCATCAACAGGTGCATAGACAGGTTGTGGCATATTTGTACAATGAAAGGCTACTTGATGATAAAAGGAATTAACTACCACATAATGGAAAAATATGGATAAATCTCAAATATTATGCTTTCAAGGAAGCCATACACTACAGTGCACATTCTGTATAATGTCATTTACATAAAATTCTCTAACAAGCAAAACTAATCTATTTGGGGTATAAAACATATTCCCACTATTCCTGGGGTTGGGAATGTGGGCAGGAGAGGGCACTAGAAGAGAGCATGGGGGAATTTTTTATAAAAGAGTGATAGAAATGTCCTTTATATTAATCGTGCTGGTGGTTAGTTCTGTGTATACATTTGTCAAACCTCATCAAACTGTACACATAAAGTTTTATTATATGTAAAATTAGGTACAAACACAGGCCATTTTGTATTTAAAAGGAAGGATGATGCAGAGGGAAGAGCCAACACACACACACACACACACACACACACACACACACACACACACACACACACACACACACACACTCACCAAGGAGTAGAATTGAGTCCTAATCAAAGAATATTTCCTGTCCCTGGTATAGGGGAATTAGTGAAATGTGTCCAGGTAGATTTCAGAATTTCTACCAACTAGTGGCTGACATGCATTTCTTTTCTTTTTTTACTTCCTTTCTGCATTGGCATGTCCACTGCATTTATTCCATTTCTATGACTACTTCTGTGTTACACCCTTGGGTCAGTGGGATGAGTCTACAAGTCTTCAGACTGAGGACAGGTGTACTCATAGAGTTGACCCTGTGGAACAACACAAAAGGATCCTCACCTCACCTGGGTCAGGTTTAGAAGACAATATCCTGAACCTCAAACCCAAGCATGATGTTCAAACAGGGTCATCTATTTTTGGCTCCTGTGGGGTAAGGATTGAGTATATTTTGCATGTGGGAAGAATGTGAATAATTATGAACCAGAGAGTATATTATGTCCTCTGTTACACTGGTAGTCTCCAGTGAATTTTAGCTGCTGGTAATATTCGTTCTCTTGTTTTCTTTTGTTTGTTTGCTTGTTTGTTTGTTTTCTTTTTTTCTTTAACAGGACCTGGACTAGGGTAAGGCAAGGTAGGAGCCTAGAGCATGACATTTAAGGATCCACTTACTCAAAGTTGGGTCCAAGGCACTTTACTTGCCTCACCTAGTTGTGACCCTCTCTGGAATCTGGTCTCAGTCTGTGACTCGCTCATAACAAAAAAATGTGTCGGAAGTGACACTGTGCCGGTTATGGATCCAAGCCTGAAGAACTAATGCCTAGAAGCTACTGCTTTTGTGCTCTTTGGAATCTTAAGCCTCCATGCGAGAAGTGCAGCCATGCCACCATCGAGAGCACGTGGAGAGACAACGTGGATTCTTCGTGTGGAACAGGAAAGGCTCTGAGACTACATAGGCAGAGAAAGATACCTGGCCATGCCAACATCCCAGCTGAGCCCAGTGTCCAACTGACATGCCAGCTGAATGCAGTCACAGGAGTGATCACTGGCAGGACCAGCTGAGCCCAGCTCACAAATTAGAATCATGGGCAAATAACATGGTGGTTGTTTTAAGCCACTAAGTTTTAGTGCTTTTGTTAGGCAGGAATAGATAAGCAGAATAGAATCTATCCTTGTCTGCTTGGGATGTTCTGATGGTGTAAGCAGCTGTTAACACATCATTGCAGGAAATGGCAGAGCAAAGAATATAAGATGTCCCTGAAGATTCCCAGAGTTAGGTGGGCTGGAGGCCTCGTTAGTCAAAAGTAGACGTTGGTCAGAGAAAGAACTGAAATATTGCCTTTTCACTAAGTCACTCCTTATCACCAATTATGTTTAGCTTGGGGCTACTTATCTAATAGTTCTATTTTCATGTGAGTTAGTGTTATTAGCATATCGCAAAAGAAAAAAAAAATGATAGGTCGGGAGTCTGACAGACTCATCCAGCATAGAGCACTTAAGGTGCATGGCCTCTGAAAACAGACTCATCAGCAAGCAAGCATAGACCCATCAGAGATTGAGAACAATAAGCAAGGGTCCAAATTCTCCATATCAAATGTTTCAGCATATGCACATGAATAAAATGCTAAAGGCATTAGGACCCCTGAGCCAACATAAGCACAACCTAGGCATCTTGCAGTATCGAGGCTTTGGGGACTTACTTCTCCCCTGCTGTGATCATATGCCTGGCTCTAGAAGCATTGTGCAAATTATAGGATCCAGGGAGTCTAAACAGTAAGTGAATGCAAATGAGTGTGGCCTCCCAGGAAATAAAAATAAAGGCTCATTATTTTGTTTTTCAATCCAGAAAGAAACACACTTTCAGGCAGTTTCTGGCAAGAATAAAATAATGCTAATAATAATGATAGCTGTGCCCAAGTCAATTTTCTACAAGTAGCAAAATCTGATAAGAGCTGGCAAAGTAAGGGAACATCAGCCTATCTTAAGCACAGCGACCTCCAGGGAACTTGTCGTGAATCTATCATCACTGGGCCTTTTACCAATAGCATGTATTCAGATTGTTCATTCCATGAAGTGGTGGGGGCACAACTATACCCCTGATATAGGCACAAAATGTACTGTTAAAGTGTGAGTAATATATAAGGTGATGTAAAAATGTTCCATTTTAAACATTTCCAAATTGGCCAATTTTCTTGATCTTTAAAAATATTTGCAAAGCACTACAGTGATGGAAACATTTTTCTATCTTTAAAATGCATAGACCGGATTCATCTTGGAGACGGCTATGCTATTAGAATATTTTATAGATGCCATTTCTGCAGGCAACTGGTACTTGGAGAACTTAACAAATGGTGCCAGGAATGTTTTCTGGGTTTGCTCAGCTATTTAGGTTGCTTTCCTGAGGTCCTTGCTGTAGAAAGTTCCAGTTTATGGAAGACCCGGGTGACTAAGTTCTCTTACAAGGTCTTTATTTCCTTTACATTTTTGTTCAAAGATCACCTCTCCCAATTAGGCCCACCCACACTACACTATTAATACTAAATCCTTCTCCCTAACCCCTTGCATTACTGATCCCCTTCTGCTTTATTAAATAAATGGGTTGCTTCCTGTTAACTACTGATGGAATGCAAGCTCCATAAGGAAATAGGTCTTGGTCTTTTATTTCACGGATGTATCCAAGTGTCTAGCACAGTGCCTGCAGCTCAGTAGACATGTGTGGAATGAATTAATAAATTCTTGTATCTGTGGTAAGGCACTTTGCTTCTCTGATGTAGAAATCTCATCTCCTGAATGGGAATGATTATTCTAGTTTCCAGGGTCTCTTATTTATATAGTCAAAAATGATTCAGTGCAAATCCAGTTCTTGTTGGATGAGACCCAGGGAGGTTTGCTTTTTTTTTTTTTTTTTTTAATATATACATACATATATATATATATATATATATATATATATATATATATATATATATATATATAATCTCAATGAATAGCCCCATATATATTAACAGTGTTTCAAATTTCAGTTTCTTGAATTTCAACATAGAAATTTTCTGCAAGGATGCCCAAGCTGTTAGTTTACACAACATGTACCTGTATAATATGACTCATTCACACATTTGTTAAATACACAATTATTAAGGGCCTACTATGCATCAGAAACTAGGTTCAGTTTGCAGATGCAGAAATAAGTTAATTGTCATCACCTGTCCTCAAGGATCTAACAGTCTAGTACAAGACAGAGACGTGCAAATATATACGGTGACAATAACATTCAACTTGTGCTACAAAGGAGGCCAGGGCAGAATGGTAAAGGAACAAAGAATGGAGCAACATTCCCTGCTTGCCACAGAAGAGGTAACTGATAAACCGGTTTTTGAAGGATGAATGAAAATTTGCCACATAGTCTGTGTGATGAAGGAGGGAGGACCAAAGAAAAAGCATTCTGGCCAGACGAGACCCTATGGAAAGGGAACATGGTGGTCAAGGAACAGGCATTTGAAGTGGAACACAGTTTTTTGTGGAATACTGAATA
This sequence comes from Cynocephalus volans, assembly GCF_027409185.1. Lineage (NCBI taxonomy): Eukaryota > Metazoa > Chordata > Mammalia > Dermoptera > Cynocephalidae > Cynocephalus > Cynocephalus volans. The sequence goes on from NC_084462.1 coordinate 53,804,208, forward strand.
GCTTGATAAAGCTCAGTTCTGGGTAAAGACCTCCTTGAATCTTTGCTCAGAGAAACTGCACAGCTTCTCAGACTCTATAACAACTCACCCAAATATGGAGACATCATCATGCTTAGATGGGATTATGATATCCCATATGTATGTAATGTTTTTGTCCAGGTAGCTCCATGCTGTGGATTGATTGAATTGTATCCCCAAAATTCATATATTAGAAGCTTAATTCCCACTGGAAATTTTGAGAGTAGGAAATCCTATTATGGTAACTGAAAGGTGAGGCCTTGAAGAGGCAATTAGATTTTTCGACCTTGACTAGTGAATGGATTAATAATGGTAGTCAGGGGAATGGTTCTGAGGGCTTTAAAAGAAGAGCACATGAGAGGTTAGTGTGTCTCTGCTCTGCCATCTTCTGCCATGTGAGACACCTGGGTCACTGGCACCACCACCAAGACCCTCGCCAGATGTGTTCCCTGGACTTTGGACTTCCTGGCTGCTGAAAATGTAAGCAATAAATTTTGTTTTCTTTATAAATTACCCAGTTCCAAGTATGTTGTTATAAGGAACAGAAACGGACTAATACACTCCATGTTTTCAATTTGAGAGATGTCCTAATCAAGCATGTAATAAGGTGTCTACAAACAGTGGTAATTAATGATATCGTCTAGAACAATCTCATTAATAGATACATGATTAAACATAACACTCACACACACACACACACACACACACACACACACACACATTTCAAGAAAGTAAGATTAGATAAGTTTTTGTACAATGGGAAGATTGGGAGTACTTGGTATATCAATGAAGATGAAACAAAAGATGATTTAGCTGCAACTTCTGTTAACACAAGTCTCATCAGTGCTCTCTGATTTGACCTGGCTGGTGGCAGATGAATCCTTCCTCTCTCATATTTCCAAATGCACCTTCTTACTGTGCCTTGAACATGCCTAGCTCTTTGCAATGTCTGTTCCCTCTACCAGGAATGTTCTTCTCTCTCATGTCCACATGTATTGCTTCATTACCTGCTTTAAGTCATTGCTCAAATGTCATCTCTCAAAGAGGTTTACCATGACCACTATTTAAAATAGAAATTCTTCCTATATGCTACAATCCCACAGCCTCTTCCCTTGGGCGCTGGTGCTCCCAGTTGCCTTTTTTGTTCTCTAATTGATTCCACAGCAGTGCCTTTCAAATTATGTGTTTGCAGGGATGCTTCAGGGCCAGCTGAAAGGGAAGAGGTGGGAGGTTGAACAGACAAGCTCTAGTTCTCCAGCACTTATTTTAATTTAGCTCCTCTTTTATAGTTTTTATATTCTTTGATTCAGTGTAATATATCCTTTAAAACAGTCTGGGGCTTTACAATGTTAGAAAATGACTGTTGGTAAAGAAATCACACAGGACTTAATTCAGGAAACTTAGATCCCAGTTCTACGTCTTTTATAGACAAGCCGTGCGTGAATTTACAGATATCATGCTCCTACTTTGTGCCTGTGAGATGACAGACAAAATAATGTTCTCTTGGTTCTATTTAAATGGAGTTTTTCTGTGATTCTGAATAGTTCATACTCTGTGTTGCTACAGAACAAAGAAGTTGTGGCTCATGAAAATTGTAATTATTGTGAGACAGAGACAAGAGCAAGAACTAACATTATCCAGGTGTGAGGCGATGCAGTCATCAATCAAAAGAGTGATGTTCACATAGGGACCAGCTGTTTAAATATAAATATAAATATAGTAAGGGGAAGTAGACTGGAAACAGCCTGGATGCCAAAAGGTATGAAAAATAAAAGTCAGCTGTGCCTACTTGGAAATATTATAGGATAGTATAGGGATGCACAGAATCCAAAAGGAAGGATTTAGGGTCTGGCTTCCCAGTGATTAGCCTGGTTAGGGCTAAGTAGTGTTCTGTGGCCAAAATCATGTTCTGAGACTCATCCCACAAATGTACCCTCCCACACTAGTAAGGCTTTAGAAAATTTGGACATCTTTGCACTTGTGCTTTGAGTCTCAAAAACAACAGCAGCTTCTCTTTGGAACGAAGTTTCAAAGGAAATTAGGTATCTTCAGACACACCCCCAGGATTCCTGATGGCAGCTGTCATAAACATCTTATTCCACGTCCTGAGCACATCGTGATGAATATGAACCTGCTCTTACTGGAAGGTCAAAAGAGAAATCAATAGAGAGTAACTTGAAAAAGTATAGACCTTCCCTATATTTGTGATGTGTTGAAGAAATTCCTATCAGCCTCTGCTAAGCTTCATTTACTGATTTTGAAGGACCAAAGGAGAAAACTCTTGCCAGAATTAATTTATCCGTATGATATCACATTACTAATTCTATCACAAATAGTCTGATTTTTGAAAAGATGATTCAATTATGGTTTACATTTGCAAGAGAAGAACAAAAGCCTTTTTCAAAAAACAAAACAAAACAAAAAAAACCAAATAGTATCTTATAGGATCTTATTTACAGCTTAGCCCCAAATTCAGAAGCTGATGAAAACTCTAAGTTTTCTTCTGAGGTCCTTAATTTAGACACTAACATTCTAAATTGGATATCTAACTTCCCAGATTACATTATATTAGAAATAACTTTGAGGCCTGGAGATACGACTGTCTGTTAAACATCATGACACAGCTGAGCAAAAGTGATGGCGTAATAATAGCAAAGGAGGAGATAGAAATAGCACAAAAACTGAGACTGAAGTATCTCAATAATAAAAAACTAAGTTCTGACTTTATACTATTTTTACAACATATGTACCTACATTGAAATTGAAAAAAATAAAAGATAAAAACAGTATACTAAACAGCTCTAGAATCAACAAACTAACATGTACAGTTAGAGTCTTAGATACTAATACCAATTAGAATAATAAAAACATATGAAAAGTTAAGGGAGGCAGAAAAATCTGTTTTTTAGAAGCATAATATTCATGGCCTCAAATACTTTAACTATTAACTAGAAAAGTTAAAAATAAACTCCTCAAAAAATAACTCCCTTCCATCTCCAAAACAAACTTGATGAGAATATTTTACAAAGATAACTTTGTAAATTAATATATTAGAAAACTGAAAGAAAAAAAAAAGAACTAGATTTTCTGTAAACTCTAAAAGTTGTCAAACTTCTTGTAAAGGTAAAAAAGCAAAATTGAGGAAATTAAAAATTCATAAATATATACACCAGCAAGGGGATACAAATACAGGAAAGATTTAAAAGAATATCTGTACTACCTTACCATTGTATGAATAACATTGAAAAATCTACAGGAAATGGGTTATTTTCTATGCTTTGTCTCAAAATAGAAGAGATAATTTAATACATTTGTTAAAAGAGAAAAAGTTGAGCATGTTATCAAAGACTTCCCCTAAACTCTGGGTCCAGAGAACTTTAAGTTCTATAAAATCAATAAAGAACAGATAATGCTCAAGCTGTATGAATTTTTCTGCATTATGGAAATCAATGAATTTCTTCTCAATTGAGTTTAAAAATAAAGTATAATTCTCATAATAAATCATGAAGATAGTTCAAAAAATACATAAATAAATTATTTAAGAATAAAATGCAGAATTTATTAATAATACATTAACAATCTAAACTGGCATGTTAAAATATTAATAGGAATGTGAGGCTAGTCAAACAGAAGGATATATACATATATATACACACACATATATATACACATATATATGCATATATATATGCATATATCCTTTTATTATTTATATATAATACATATAAATATTTATATATAATGCATAGAAATATTATTATAAATGTTATTATATAAAATACATATAAATATTTATATATATATTTCATCACTTTAATAAGCAGAGAAAATATTAATAGATGTTAAAAATAATTTAAAATTTTATAGTCATTCTTTACACTCAAGAATATAAAAAAGCAAGCTTTGAGCAAACTGTAAATGCAAATATAATAACTTTACATGATGAAAATTTCAAAACCAATGGCTGATAATAATATGATTAAATTCTAGAAAAATTTTATTCTATGGATTCTATAATACATAGTATGCAATATTGTATTGTATGTTATCTATATATTATGTATCCTTAAACTTACTGTCATGCAATATTTAAATTTTTCCTGGAAGTGACAACCAACACAATGAAAAAACAGAAAAATAATAACATTAATTAGAATAGGGGAAATTAAAAGTATATTCACAGGTAATGGCATATTTTATCTGAAGGACAAAGAGAAAACCAAGAGAAAAATTATAAATAGTGAGAATTTTGTAATTGAATTACATAGGCAGTAAATATACAAAAGTAAATAGTTTTCCTGTATAGCAGCAATAAAAAGTCAGATCATCAAATTCAAAAAAACTCCCAATAGCATGCATGCACAGACACACTCACACACAAACATACACATAAGACCATTAGAAATAAATGGACCACCTGAACCTGAAAGTAAAAGAAATAATTAAGGTAAAAGAGAAGATTTTTAAACAAAATGTTTAATCAAAGGAATCAAAGAACAAATTATTAAAACACAAATTTAACACTATGTTATAAAAGGTAATACTTATGGGCTGGCCCCGTGGTGCACTCGGGAGAGTGCGGTGCCCCTGCCGTGGGTTTGGATCCTATATAGGGATGGCTGGTGCGCTCACTGGCTGAGTGCGGTGCAGACGACACCAAGCCAAGGGTTGTGATCCCCTTACCGGTCACAAACAAAAGACAAAAAAAAAAAAAAAAGGTAATACTTAGAAAAAAATAAATAGAAAAAATAAAAATCCAATCATTTAAGCTAAAAGTTAATTAGAAAGATGAGTAAGTAAAAATTTTTAATAATTGCAGAATGTACAAGAACAGGAAAGAAAAAAGAATATTTGAGAGATTAGCTAAGAGTGAGAATTAATCCAGAAGTACAATATCCTCATAATAGAAGTTTCTAAAAAAAAAAACAAAAACAAAACAGAAATGGAGGATTGTGATGATTAATTAATTTTAGGTGTCAAATTGACTGGGTTGGCACCTAAACAACCTAGACAACTGGCAAAACATTATTTCTGATGTGTCTGTGAGGGTGTTTCCAGAAAGAGGTTAGCATTTCAATCAGCAGACTGAATAAAGAAGATCTACCCCTGCTAATGTGAGGCATCATCCAGTCCAGGAGGTTTCTATAGAACAGAAAGGCCAAGGAAAGAGGAATTCACTCTCTTCTGGAGCTGGGGCATTCACCTTCCCCTACCCTCAGACAACAGAGTTTCAGGTTCTCAGGCCTTCAGGCTCGAGGACTTACACCAGCCTCCCCCGACCCTCAGCCTTACTCAGGACTGATAGTTACACCATGGGTTCCCTTGGATATTAGGGCTTTGGACTCAGACTGAATTACACCACCAGCTTTCCCAGTTCTCCAGCTTATAGACAACATATCAAGGGAATTCTCAGCCCCTGTAATTGAATAGCCAATTTACATAATAAATCCATTTGCACATACCTATATACATCCTGTTGAATATGTTTCTCTGGGAAATCCTGGTTAATACAAGAATATAATTAATAAATTCAAGGAATAAATATTCACAGAGATTAAGAGAAAAGGAGTTTTCCTGTTGTGAGGATTCAACAAGTGCCAAGTTGGGGGAATGAAAGAAGCCGCAGCTATATAAAAAATGATGGAGAAAAACATTTATTTCAAAGTATTACAGAGTAGGAAAACAAACCAACAAAAAAGAAAAACAACAATTTTTTTTTTCCACAAAGAAAAAAATTGCAAACACCTTAGCCTTTTCTTTAGCAATACCCTCTGCCAGAAGACAATGAAGGGATGTTTTTAAAGTTTTGAGAGAAAATAATTTTAAACTTGAAATTCTACATCTATGAAAAGTATAAATCAAATATGAATGTGAATTTTAAATACTAGGCACTTCAAAATGTTCATGGAAAAATAGAATTCAAAAATAATATGAATCTTTACATGGACTTTTTGAAGTACTCTCGTATGTTCAAAAGTGCAAGAACTTAATGATTTTCCACTTTCTTACTCTCAAGAAAAATATCTTGAGGTAATGCTTTATCAAAAGAAGAAAGAATCCAAGAAAATGAGGGAAAGCCAAACTTGAAATCAAAGCACAGTGCAATTATATCACAAGTGCAATGAAAATAAATCACAGGACTTCAAATATAAAGCAGCCCTAAAACATAAAAATTAGTTCAACCTAAAAGAGGAAATGAAATGGCCCTGAAAACAATGTCTCTCATAAGAAATTGGATTTATTTTAAAGGTAGTTTGAAGAAGCTAAAGGTCAAAATGTTATTTTATCTATTCACCACCACCACCACCACCACCACAAAAAGAATAACAAAATATCTAGAGATAAAAAGCTATCTGTGAATACAATGAATTAAGTACACAGAAAACTGAGATGTAGTACAATTTTGATGAATTAATGGAGTTCCTTTACTTCAGGAGTCTATTAATGTACCACTCCCAAGTTGAATATTATTTCACAAAAATATTTTTAAAACATCTGGTAGGAAAATCTTTAATGGTACTCTATTTCTCTTTTTTTCTGTACATATACTTCTCCAAGTTCTTTTTTAAATTCTTTTTGAATGTCCTCCAAAAATATCAATTGGCATTTTTGCAGAATAATAATATATTAATTGGTTGAGAATGTTACTTGAAAACGTGTACTATTACCTCTCAGGACTCTGGAATGTCTCTCAATTTATTCAAACTTTTCCTGACCTAAAAAATTAGAGAATAAATATATTTTGCAGGACCAAATGATACATTAACAAAAATCGATAAACATTTGTGTGTTTAACCAGTCTTGCTTTCCCAGGATAACCCTACTTTATCATATATTTTTGGATTTTATTTACTAGTAATTTGTTGAGGACTTTGACATCTATGTTTATGAGAGATAATGTTTTGTAATTTTCTTTTCTTAGGATGTCTTTATCTTGTTTTGGTATCATGGTAACACTGGCATAATAATGTGATCTGGGAAGTTTTTTCACCTTTACTATTTTTTGGAAGAATTTGTGTCCAACTGTTGTCACTTCTTTTTTTAAATATTTGGTAGAGTTTACCAATGAAGCTATCTGAGACAGAAATTTTTGTCTTTGAGATTTTTAAATTTCAAATTCGACTTGAATAGAGTAGGTCTACTCAGGTTATCTTTTCTTCCTGAGTGAGTTAGGCAGTATATGTATTTGAAAAATTTGTTTATTTCATCTAAATTATCTATTTGTGGGCATATATAAAGCTATTTTATTTCCTCATCATCCACTTAATGCCTGTAGTATTTGCAGTGATGTTATTTATTGTATTCCTTATATTTGTAATCAGTGTTTCTTCTCTTTTTGTCTAAGTTAACATGGCTTGAAGTGTAATCAAAATTATTGATTCTTTGAAAGAATTGACTTTAGCTTATTTTCTCTCATATTGCTCTGTTTTCTGTTTAATTGTTTTATGCTCTTACTTTATTGTTTTCATTATTCTGCTTTCTTTAGTTTTCATTCACTCTTTGTTTTTCTACTTTCTTTAGGTAGAAGCTTAGATCATTTCTCTGAGGCTTTTATTCTCTTCTAATATGTTTTTAATGCCACAAGCTTTCCTGTTAACATGGGTTTACCTACACTCCACATATTTTAATATGATGAGTTTTTATTTTCATTCAATTAAAAATATTTATTAGTTTTACTAGTTATTTCCATTCTAACCCATGGGTTATGAATTGCTTTATTTCCAAATATTTGGGAATTCTCTAGATAATATCTTATAAATTTCTAGTTTAACTTTATTATGGTTCAAGAATACTTTGTATTAATTGATTCATTTTGATTTCATAAATTTTGGTTTTTGACCTAGGATGTGGTTTATCTTCATAAAAGTTTTACATGCACTTAAACAAATTGTTGCGAAAAAGGTTTTGGGTAGAGGATTTTTTTTTTTTTTTTTTTTTTTTTTTTTTTTTTTTGTCAACTTGTCTTCGCATGTAATGGCTTTTCACTAAAGTCCTAAGGACAAAAGCATAGAATTTAAGATTTGTGTGTGTGGTGTGTGTGTGTGTGTCTGTGTGTGTGTGTGTGGCTTAATCAACAGAAATTTATTTTCTCAAAGTTTTGGAGGCTGGAAGCCCAAGATCAAGGTGTTAGCAGGGTTGGTTTCTCCTGAAACTTCTCTCCTTGGCTTGTAGATTGGTTTGTTCTCCCTGTGTCTTTGCATGGTCTTCCTCTGTGTCTTAGGCCTGCTTTGTCCTAATCTCTTCTTACAAGGAAACCAGTCATATTGGATTAGGGCCCATCTTACTGACTTCAGTTAACCTTAATTACCTCTTTAAAGGCTCATAACGATCAGGACTTCTGCCCACTGAAGCATTGTTTAGCATTGCATACTATCTTAGGATCAGATTAAAATTTTCATAGGTCCAGTATGGTGTCTAATGTCGAAAAATTAAAAGCAGAGTCTAGAATCCAGGGTCCTGTTCCCCAATCCATCAAGCACTGTTTCACCTACCTTCTAACAATTTCCTGAAGACAAGCTGGAGACACTGCAAGATTTTAGACTTATTTTGTCAGCAAAAATAAAAATTTTAGTAGGTCTAGTTTTCATTTTAAGGCTTCTAGTTATACTCTAGTGCTTTGAAAATATTTGCAACCCATATATAATACATACGATAATTTTACATAAGTGAATTAGAGGTTATAGAACATATTATGAAGACATACCCGGGTGCAAATATTGCCTTCTCTATCTATGAGAAAGTTACTTAAATGCTGTCAATTTTGTTCTCCAACCAACAAAGTTCTCCTACTACTTATAAAGCTGTGAGATTATATCAAAATAATGAGAAATAAGTGTATAATCTATATCGTCTTCAGAATAAAATAAATACCACATTATCATAACCAAGAAATAGCCCTATCATAACTGCAATGATTAAAAAATTGATTTCTGGATCTATGGTACTTTTTTTCTTGCTATGATTGTCTTCACGGTTTTATAAATGTTACTCTTCTGTGTTTCAGATATGCCCCAAGATTAAAAAATTTTTATTACATTTCTAAATTGTTTTCAGAATTTATAATACAGTTTATGAGTATAAAGGGTTTTACCTACTGAAAGTTTATTTATTTATTTTTTATTTTTTAATTGAAACATAGTTGATTATACATATTTGTGGGGTGTAGAGTTGACTATCAGTATTTATGTACAATATGTGCTGATCAATTCAGTGTGGTTGGCATATGTGTCGTTACAGAATGTGTGCATTCTTTGTGACTATTAAGCAATTTCTCCCTAACCACCCTCCCCTTTCTCCTACTCTAAGAACCACAGTTCTGTTTTCTCCTTCTGAAAGCTGAATATGATTCCCTCCCTCCCTCCCTTCCTTCCTTCTTTCCTTCCTTCCTTCCTTCCTTCCTTCCTTCCATCTGTCCATCTCCCACTTATGAGTGAGGACATGTAGTATTTCTCTTTCTATGCCTGGTTTATTTCACTTAACATAATTTTCTCTACACTTATTCACATCACTGTGAGTGGCAGAATTTCTTTCTTTTTTATGGCAGAGTAGTATTCCACTATGTATATATACCACATTTTCCTTATCCAGTCATCCATTGATGGACATTTAGTTTGGTTCCGTAGCCGAGCTATTGTAAATAGAGCTGCAATATCATGGGAGTGCAGGTATCCTTTCAACATGATGATTTTCATTCCTATGGATATATACCCAGAAGTGGAATTGCTGTATTGTGTGGCAGTTTTATCTGTAGTTGTTTGAGGAAACTCCATACCATTTTCTATAATGGCTACACCAATTTACAGTCCCACCAACAGTATAGGAAGCTTCCCTCTTCCACACATCCTCACCAGCACTTGTTGTTCTCTGTCTTTTTGATGATAGCCAGTCTAACAGGAGTGAGGTGATATCTTAAGGTAGTTTTGATTTGCATTTCCTTGATGCTGAGTGGTGTTGAGCATTTTTTCATGTGTCTGTTGGCCATTTGTACACCTTCCTTTGAGAAATGTATATTCAGCTCTTTTGCTCATATTTTAATTGGGTTGTTTGGTTTTTTACTGTTGTGTTGTTCAAGTTCCTTGTATATTCTGGATATTAATCTTTTGTCAGATGCATAGCTGGCAAATATTTTCTCCCACTCCATAGGTGATCTTTTCACTCTGTTAATCGCTTCTTATGATGTGCAGAAGCTTTTTAGCTTGATATAATCCCATTTGTTTCTTTTTTCTTTTGTTGCCTGTGCTTTGGGAGTCATTTTCATAAAGTCTGTACTCAATCCTACTTTCTGAAGTGTTTCAGAAATTTTATGGAATTTTATGGCTTTAGGTCTTATATTTAATTCTTTAATCCATTTAGACCATTTCAGAGAGACTGTCTTCAAGATTGGAAATTGTTTCTTTTGCTTGCTCTAGCCTGCTGCTGAAGCTCTTGCTTATTTTTTAAAATTTGTTAAATGAATCCTTCAGTTCCATGATTTCTGCTACATTCTTTTTTTGTATTTATTTCTTTAAATGTTTCTCTTTCTAATCCTGAATTGTTTTTTTCTCATTTTGTTCTGTTGTCTTTTTGAGTTGTATTGTATCTCATTCAGTTTCTTTCAGATTATTATTCTGAACTCCTTTTCAGTCACTTCAAGAGTTTCCTGCTATTTGGGGTCAGGTACTTGAGAATTACTGTATTCCTTTGGTGGTATCATATTTTCTTCTTTCTTCATATTTCTCATATTCCTACATTGATGTCTGGTCATCTGGTAGAGTACTTGCTTCTTCTGTTACTCCAGAGTGGCTTTTGAGGAGAGAGACTCCCTCCAGTAGATGTGTTTATATTGACTGTTGGCTCTGGGCAGAATTGCTAGCACCCCAGCTAGTATCCTGTGCCCGTGATAGGTGCACCAGGTGGGCTGAAGGTGCTCAGGTGGAATGGATGGCCCTGGGTGAAGTTTATCTTTCATCTTTCCTATGGGTAGAGGCTTCTCCTGGGTCCTTGCTTTTCCCTCTTTCCTCCTGCCTGGCAAAACATAAGAACACCTGGATCTGGGTGAGGTGAAGCTTGTGGTGACTGGGCTGGGTGTCAGAGGGGAGTGGGACCAACTGCTGTGTATGGAGAATGGTGGCTGTGATGGAAGTGCTCTGGTATTGGGGGATGGTGATAGCAGCAGCAGTGAGGTCGTGCTTTCCTTTGTGGTTGGAGTACTGGACTGCGAAGGGTGGGGCTGCTGAGACACTTTTCAGGAAATGTTTAGGGCTGCTGGGTGAGTCCTGGGCCTTGGCAGAGTACCCTATTCCTCTGTTTGTGGGCGGTGGGCAGTGCTGCTATATGGGTGTGTGATAGGGCTCCTGGTCCAGCCACCTGTGGGGCTGCACAGGGCCACTAGGCAGTCCTGCAGTAAAGGGGCTAGTGTATTTGCTTCTGGGTCTGTTGACAAAGTTGCTGTATGGGACCATTCAGGGTGGACTCACCAGACTGCCTCTCTGAGAGGGTCAGATACACTTTACTTCCACCAGCCCAAGGGTATATTTGTTATGGTAGATACCTGTGAGCTGTTTTTAGGCCTTCGGGTTCAGGCATATACAAGTCAGTCAGCTGGTGGTATTGGGGGAAGAGCAATGTGGGGGGTGGTGTTGTTTTCCACCTGAGGGAGTCTGCCTGTCAGATCTCTGGTGGGGACGTAGGGTGTGTCAATTCAGCAGGACTAGGGTTGACTTCCCAGGCTGCGGAACAGAGCCCAGGATTCCAGCTGCCGAGATCAGGGCATCGCAGACTCCTGTGAGTGCACTAGGTGCAGGGCAGAGCCTTAAGGCTGTCAAAGCACTGTTGCTACTGGCCCCAGGGCAGAATGTGCTCCCATAATAGCTTTAACTCAATACATGCTTATCTGTACCAGCTTTGTTCCTGAGGGTGGGAGTGGGGAGTGTACCATCCATACTAATGAAATAGGGTGCTGGTTTTGTGTAGTGCTGTCCACACTCGGCTCTGGACTTGTCTTTTCAATGGATGTGTGGTCCTATGTGATAAGGATTGGGGTTGGTGTGGGTTCCCTGCCTACCTTTTCACTACTAGGGGACCTCTTCCTGCACCAATCTGGTATCAGAGATATGGCAGCGGTGGCCCCGTGCCTCTTTCTCTTCTCTAAGTTAACCTCTTGGGTTTTCATTCTCTGCAGTGATATTTCCAGTTTCCTGTAAGAGTACAACTTTTGATGGATCAAATGTTCCTCATAAATTAAGAAATGTAAGGGAAATAAGTCAACTTGGAATTGGTGGTTGAAAAATAGAAGCTATAGCTGTTAAATTTTATAGGATTTAAAAAATATACACGTAGGTAAACCACAAAGAGTTTGTGATGAAACCAATACTGAATTAAAAAGTACACTAACATGACAGTAATACTTTCTCTTTGCTGTCAGCAATCACATTTTAAAAATATTTGAGCCTTTGGAAAACTATTTGGGAAATGTAACACCATGACTTACAATGTCATTGAATATTTCTTGAAATAAAACATTCCTCTCAATTTTGGTTGGACTTCGTTGCAAATTTAGTCAAAAATCTTTAATCAAAGCATTCAACAAATGAGATGCCAAATATTTAGTAATTGATGTTTTTAATTAAATGTAGTTGTTGGAAACAGAGTTGGAAAAATGTAAGACATAGAAATGCATGCTCACAAAAGCAATGGAGGAGTTTAACAACCATAGCAACAAGAAGACCATGGGAATTCCACCTTTGCACACAATACCATTTTTAAACCCAAAACATGCCACAGAATCAGATAATTTGTTGACAGTAAACATATTTAATCTGAAATATTTATACATTTAAACATAGAAACATAGAATTTGGAATCTTCCATTTTAGAAAACTCTTCTGAGCTTAACAGGTACATAAGTATCTACAAGGAAAATGTGTTCTCAATTAAAATATTATGGGTTTTTTTTCCATTTATGCAAAAATTTAAAACTTTGGTTTACAAAAATTCACTATTAACAGAGGAAAAAAGCATGTCACACGTCTGGGGAAAAAAAATCTTACAGAGATTTATATTCAGTACAGTTAAAGAGTCCCTACAAATCAAGAAGAAAAAGGGAGAAAAGCAGTAGAATAATTGTTAGGAAAAAAAAAAAAATACAACCAACCAAACCAACCAAAAAAGAATGTGAACAAGCATTTCACAAAGATACTCCAAATGTTAACAGATGTATTAAAAGATGCTCAGCCTCATTAATGATCAATATTGTCCAAGTTAGAACTATAGTGCAGAATCACTGCCCTCCACCAAAAAGGCTAAAACTGAAAACACCAAGCGTTCATAGAAATTGTGGAGCAATTGGAATTCTGATAAATAAGCACACGTGCACACTTTGTAAACAAGAAATCCCACTCCTGCCTGTATATCCAACAGACATGTGTTTATAAGTCTATCAAAAGATATGTAATAGAAAGTTGGTAGCACCAGTATCTATAATAGCCCGAAATGGAAAATTACCAGAATGCAGCGTAATGATCTATATATACAATGAGATGATGCATAGCCATGAAAATAAATGAACTACAACTCTCCTCAAAAATATGATTAAATATTACAAATATAATATAAAATAAAACAAACCAGATATGGTTCTATATAGTACTATTATATGAAATATACAAGGAGGTCAAATTAATTCATGGTGGTAGAAGTCAGGACAGTGTGTCTTTTGGCGGAGGTTGGCTAAAGACACTAGAAAGGGATGTGGCAAGGGTGAGGGTTACTTTTGGAGTAAAAGTGATGTCCTTTTTTCAGATCTGGTGCTAGTTACCAGATAAAACTGTAAAATTATGATTTTTAAATTTTTTCTGTGTATGCGTTTTACATAAATAAAAAATACCCCCCAAAGCAAAAAAAAGGTCCTAAATAAATTAAATGAAAAAAGTTAAAATGGTGTGCCAGATTAAATATTAAAATTCTATTATTGCATTTTAAAATATCTTGACTTGTGAGGAAAATCTTTTGTGGAGTTTCTATTTTTAATTAGACACATTTATCCTATATTAGAATGAAATAGCATTAAACATGTATGATTTCATAGTTTCTAAAATTGGCAAAAAAATTCAAAATAATCATAGACCAACTTACTGAAAAAGTTTATGAAAATTTTTTTCAAAGAAAGGGAAAAGTACACAGAGAAGAGTAGGATTAAGGAGACAAAAATTTCAAGTTTTTTAATCATAACAAGCACTTTGATGACAATGTATGAAAAATTAAAGATATCAAAATATTACTTATAGAAATATCAGTTTCTCTGAATTACAGATACAGCTAAGAAATTGACGAAATATGTGAATGTGTCAAGAATAATTATTCTGTTTATGTTACATTTTAATAATCAAATAAGATCCTTTTTATTTTGTCTTCTTTTGCACACTTATATGCTACTCTTATTTTTTTGGAAGTGTTTTAGTTTTTGAAACTAGTTTTTGAAGAGAATTACTTTATGGTTTCTCCGTTATTTGCTGATTAATACATAAGCATTTCATATATATATATACATATTGTATATATATCATATTTATACTATATATATATATGTATATTTGATCATACTGTATTTGACCATTGCGTGGATATAGAAACACAATATGACAGAATATTGAATTTCTCCAAATTAATATGTAAATATACAGCATTTCAACTCAAAATCATAAAAAATTTCATCATAGAACTGGAAAAGTTTATTCTAAATTATTCTGCAAATAGCAAAAGTGCTGGAACAACCTAGTTAATTGAGAATAAAAAGGAAGATGCTGTATATACCAAGAATTATTAGAAGCTACTATGACAGCATAGTTTTGATAAAAGAATAGAAAAATTGAACAGAATAGGATTTCTGAAACAAATCTAAAATAGTTATAGAAAGTTGGTACTTGGCAGAAGTTCCATTCCATATTATGAAAGAAACCAAACATGTGCAATTAACAGCGTTGTGGCAACTATCCCAATAGGAAAAACAATAAACAAAAATCTCTATCTTTACTCTATAGACAAAACTACTTTCAGATGGAGTATTGATCTCAAAGTGAACAGCAAAATTTTAAACTTTAAAAAGAAAGTATAGAGAAGTATCTTTTAATTAAAATTCCTCATAGAGCATAAAGGAAAAGTTTGATCAGTATGATTACAAAGAAATTAAAACCTCAAGTAATAAAAACAGTGAAAAGACAATATATACAACCTGAAAATACAGCACAGTTATAATGAATATGGCCTACAAAAAGTTAGTGTTCAAATTATATAAAAGGCACCTACAATACAATCAAAATATGGGCCAAATAAATTAGCATTTTATAAGAATGAACCACAATGGCCAAAGAATATATGAAAAATTATTCAGCCTCACCAGTCATGAGAGAATTGCAAATTAATACCACAAAAAGATTCCATCCATATCCATAAAATTGTCAAAAATATAAAGCCTGAGAATACCAAGTATCGGTAAGGATGTGGAACAGTATATATTCTTGTACATTGTGATTGAGATTTTAATTGGTATAACTAATTTAGATAGACATTTAACAATATTTAGTAAAGCTGAAATTGCATGAACCCTTTATTCAGTAATTCTAATCAGGCTGTATATTGCAGAAAGTCTTACACAGGCACTTGAGAAAGCATTGATAAAATGTTCATTTCAACCTTCAGGGTGAAAATGTGAAAAATTAGGAAAAAAAAAACCCCTAAATGCTTATTAAGAAGAGAATAAATAAGCATATAATATTATACTATATAGTGGTATGATTTATAAAAGTTTAAAAAAGAACTAGATTTACATGATTCTCTAAGGACAAATCTTAAAACTGTAATTTTGGGGGAAAAAAAGCAAGTGTCAGACGATTTTCATAAAATTTACAAATACAATTAATTATATGATACAGTATTTAAGGATACATACATATTTATTAAGTATAGAAAATGCAAAGAAATGATGAGCATAAAAATTAGGATAATGATTATTTTTGGTAAGACTTGAGGTGCAAAAAGAGGAGGACAGCCGTGGGTCTATAATGGAGAGAAGTATCTGGTCTATTAGATGAAATTGTAATTTTTGCTTCAGCTATCTGATGGCTTTAAGGGTGTTTGTTTTATCATTCTCTGTTCCATTTTATGTGTTTATAGTACTTTAAAATATAAAGAAATCAAGTGTTAAGGAATAGAAAGGTATTCAAAGTATACTGATAGGATTTAAAAAGCCAATATATATAATATAAATTAATTTCTTTTACATGTACATAAATATGTATGCACAAGTATTTGAAACTATAATAGAATGTATACAGAAATGCAACAGGAGGAATTGCCTTGGTTAAATCCAGATGAAAAGATTACAGATGACTTTAATCTTTTTTCTCTCTCTGAGTAGTTTCTCATTCTGTAATTTAGGCATATCATCTTTACAAACAGCGTTTGAGTGAAAATGCTATTAGACAGCAAGTCCCATCAGGGCTAGGCGCTAACTGCTTGGTTCCCTACCATGTCCCTAGAAGAGAGCATTCATTCCCAACATGTATTAAGCTGACAGAAAAAAAAAAAAAAAAATGAATTAATGAACAGAGTAAATTCTAAGTTACGGACTGAGGGAGTCATTAGAGCAAGAATTTAACCAACATTTGCTGAAACACTTGGCTTTGGAGAAAAATTGATGCCATTTGTGCCCTCAGGTGGCTTACACCTGAGTGACAGAGTCAGACACACAAAAATAAGATTTTGTTGTACTGGAGCATTGGTGGGCTCTAACTGTGTCCCCTGTTTTCACCACAGACCACTCTCAAATGAAGCTCTTACCTCTCCCAAATGAATGGATTTTAATGGAGATTTGTGATTATATCCTCCACACAATCCTTATTTAAGACTTGGGTAATCTGTTCTTGTATAAGACAACACTTTGGGTCTTTCTTTCTTTCCATCCAGTAGGTAGATATCCATGTCAAGATCTCAGTTATGGGAACAACAGACTTTAATAGTGTTCAACACGTTGCAAGTAATTCTTATTTTCATATTTGGTCATTTTAACATGAATCTGAGAGAGGTGTAGAATGAGTTAACAGTTGTCTTGCTTTAAACCCCTGTCCTGAATTCTGCTATGGCTATTATAGACTAGCAGATAGCCAACCAATCCTTCCCATAAGAGCAACTACAAAAGCTGGATAACATGCAATTTTTAAAAATCTATTTGAAGGCCTTAAATATTTACCAAGGAAGTCAGGGTATGAGATGCCAAAATCCCAAATGACATGTGTTGAGGTAAGTGTGATATTCTTTTCTACTATTTTTTTACTCCAGTAACTTATTGATTTATTAACAAGATATATGGAGAGTTTGAGGACCAAGTTAAGAACAGCTGTTCCAATGGAGAATCAAATCAAAAAACAGACAAGCTGAGAAGAGATTTTGGCAGTCTCACAAAGATTAGGAGAAGAAATTGGAGCACATGGTTCTTATTTCTTGAGTGCCTGAGATCCAATATAGAAGGGAAGAGAAGTGAAACCAACTTTTCCCCTAGAAATCTTCTCTGATGTGTGACTTGTGCTGGCTGAGAGGTGGTGAAGCCAGGTGGAAAGTAGGTACTAAGGGGTTAAGTGGAGCAGTGCCATCTGCCATCATCTGCCTTAAAGTATAACAGAAATCAACATTATAGTTTAGAGCACTTCAAGGTATAGGGGCCCTGTTAGACACCCAGTGATTTCATGTAGGGACTACTGAAAGACTAGAAGAACCAACTGGACATAGCTTATGTCTTACAAAGCCTAAAAATCATCCTTGAATTGGCTACATCCTAGATTGGTGGTCTATTACTAATCGAACTAGAAATAATAACCTAAAGGAAATATTACGTCAGATAATATGTCAGAGGATATGGCATCTTTGCATACTTAGCATTTGCCATTCTTTAAAAAAAAATAATCAGAAATTCCAAGACAAAGGACCTAGAGAAGGAATAGGCAATATAAACGTATCCACAGATCATGTATATATTGAAGACATGGACTTAAAGTAATTTTTCACATGCTTAAAAATAGACGACAAGTTGGAAAATTTCACTAGAACACACACACACATATATATTTCCTGACAGACATGTATTTATTTGTGTGTGTATGTGTGTGAGTATTCTGAAAATCTTAATGCCTAAAAATAAGAATGCCATAGATATGCTCTTTCCTTTCTTCTCCCTTTATTTTTTGTCGTTTATAAAATAACTGTTTTATACTGCTCCCTTTCTCTGTCTCCCACTGCTATTGTTCTACTGTTTTGCTTTTCTTTCCTGAGGTGGCTAGGGCCAGTAAATCTTGACTGTGGAGGTCATCAAACCTGGGGAGAGGGCCTGGACTGGCAGGGCTTGGGGGGCTAGAACAAAAAGGCAAAGAGGACTGAAAAGAAAGCTGAGAATGGTAAGATTTGAAAGGTTAGGACTGAGGAGGTGATCAGGGTCAAGAAAGTGAACATAGGCTGCAGGGCCTGTGGGATAAGACACAAAAGTATACATACAATATCTTTCCATGCATGTAAGTTTTATAAATGTTATAAATTTTATAAATTTACATGCAAAAATAGCTAATGGTGACAAGTGAGGATAGCGGTTACCTTTAGGTAGGGAAATGTTGACTAGGAGTGCATAAAGGGTGTTTCTTGCATGCAGATAAGTTTCTATTCTCTCATCTGGATAGTGAATTACATGATAATGTACTTTTGTGTGTCTGTCTGTGAAAATTCATCAAGCTGTACACTCAGGATTTGTAACTTTCTATATACAAGTTATAATGCAATAAAAGTTTACTTGCAATATAAATTCTGACCTGAATGTTTATGAATAAGTTAGAATTAGCAAAAAATGAGGCAGGAAGAGTTAAGTGTTTGGCAATGGGAAAATAGGTCCAGGAGCATAAAATAGTAGGTTATGTGTGTAAATTATAAGCAGCTCCACAAACAAAATGTAATCTTTGAGGCAGGAATCAATGGGAGAGGAAGCTAGAAAATTAGGCATGAACAAGCACAGGGAGGGACGTGTACATAATATTAAAACTCTTGGCTTATAACCTGTAGAAAATGGGAAATATGGAAGGGTTACCAATAGAGGAAAGTGGGGGGTGCTGGGGACTGTTTTACAAAGATGGTGACATCTCATCAAGCAAACAGTTAAACAAAATAAAAAGCTAAAGGTTAGAGAGGTGTGAGGTGAAAGGCTGGGTGGCAAGTATTAATTTTATGCAAATTTAGAGCTGTGATTAAACAAATGTGTTAATTTTAACAGCAAAGTGTAAATGTTTTTAATCCTGACAATCTAAAAACCATAATGTAACTTACAAAAATTTGGTGTTATATATGGAATGAGTTGGGAGACACTGTAAAAGTATTGCTGTCTCATTCTTTATTTAATACTACTTAAAATTGATAGCTTAATAAGGATATTTATAATATTTTAGAGGCAATGTTAGTTATAAAGGCAATGATATGAGACAGAATCTCAAAACACTGTGGACTACCAAAACTAAAACCCAAATCATGCACACAAAGCAAAAGAAAGCACGTACCATAAAGCAAGTGACAGATACTATAAGAAACATTAAAAACAAATGGAGTAACATAAATGACAGAATTCAAAACAAAAATATCTGTTATAGCAACAAATGTCAGTGGGATAAACTAACCTATTAAAAGAAAAAGACTCAGATTATATAAAAAAATAAAACTGAACAACATGCTGTATATATGAAACATATCTGAAATTGACTCAGAAGTTTTGAAAGTAAAAGGATAGACCAGAATCACATCAGAAAGCACAAACAAAAAATAAATCAGAGATCATGATATTAATCCAAGACAAAAAATTAAATGACACAAGGTGCTTTATAATAATAAAGACTAGAGACACACAGAAGATCAAGTGCTCATGCACCTTTATGCACCAAATAACAAAACATTAAATGTATATCCATGAATTGCAGATAAGAAAAAATAGGAACATGATAATTAGCAGAGTTTAACTTTTCTCTCATTCCATGACTAATCCAATAGATATATTTAAGAAGTTATATCGATTCTCTCTCTCTTTTTTTTTTTTTTTTTTTGTGACCGGTAAGGGGATCATAACCCTTGGCTTGGTGTGGCCTGCACCGCGCTCAGCCAGTGAGCGCACTGGCCCTCCCTATATAGGATCTGAACCCGCGGCCTCGGCACTCCCAGCACCGTACTCTCCCAAGTGAGCCACAGGGTCGGCTCTATATAGATTCTTTTAAGAGTAATTTTAAAGGTAAACCCAACCAAGAATTATTGAACTCTTCCCTGCTATATACCTAGAAGGTAACTTCTTCTCATGTGCTTATGAAACATTTACAAACAATGATCACATATTAGGCAATAAGAAATCCTTAATAGGTTCTTAAATAAGAGCAATATGAATCACATTCTGTAAATAATGTGTATGAAAACTCTTAAGTACTTTTCAAAATAAAAATCAAAATTTAAAAAGCTGCTGTCATCCCAGGAGTCACAAACCACCAAAGAAGCAGCTGAAGCCAAAGCAAGAAACTACCCCACCGACTCTCAGGAGCCCAATTCTCCCTGGTAGTTCATTATAACTAGAACTTTCTCATACTTTTAAAATATACTGTAGTCCAATCCAATTTCCTACACATGCCCAGCTTCTAACCCTTCTACTATATTCTCTGGAAATTCCAGTCTGGGCTCTAAATTCTCAACTTTATGGCATGTGCTCATCAGCATCTTGCCTTAAAAACTGGCTGTCACATGAGGACATTGATTTCTCTGTCACCATCTTGATCTTTAGTGTTAACAGAAACCCCAAGCAGGATTGACACCTTCTATGGACCACACACTTTAGAGAGTCCCACAAAACACACGCATAAAAAATGTAAATTTGTAAGTGAACAAACACATGGAGAATTCTGTTATTTGAGAACCAGCACTTAGTGCTAGCTCCAAGAGAGCCATAGCTCGAAAAATCCATCCTCATGACTAATGTGGTTGAAGCCCTGAAGAAATGTTTCTCCAAATCTCTCATCCTGTGTCTTTGAAACAAAAGTCAGCTACATCAGGAATACAGATGCTCCCTGACTTACAAGGGTTTCATGTGCCAGTAAACCCATCATAAGTCGAAAATGCATTTAATACACCTAACCTACCGAACATCATAGCTTAGCCCAGCCTACCTTTGATGTTATCAGAACACTCATATGAGCCTACAGTTGAGCAGAATCATCTAAAACAAAGCTTCTTTTATAATATAGTTTTGAATAGCTCATGTACTTTGTTGAATACTGTATTACTGCAAGTGAAGAACAGAATGGGTGCGGTTTCTACTGCATGCAGATTGCTTTCGCCCTGTCGTGACATTAAAAAATCCTAAATCAAGCCATCATAAGTAGGGGACTGTCTGTACTATTAAAGTTTGTGGGATGTACCATGTGTAAAGCAGAGATGGACACTGACTCAGAGTTTAGGGAGTACTGGAGGGTGCAAATTTAAAAAATAGAAAGTCAAGTTAACTTTTTAAATCATTTTTTTTTATTACACCAAAACAATTTTTTTGCAAAATGTTTTATTATAGCAAAACAGGTTTTCGCAAAACAGATTGTAATTTCCCAGTGGTCTGAGTGTCTATTTTCTTGTCTTGTCTTTCAAATTCCTTCTCTCCTGTACCCTAACCTGATCTATTCTCCAGTCTTCTACATGCCAGTGAATAGCATCATTATGTGCCCAGCTTCCAGACACAGAAAGCTGATACTCATTTCGTTTCCTTTCATAACCTTAGTTCTTCACGTTAAATTCAGCAGCAAGCCCTTCCTTTACTTCAGTGATATTTCTTATATGCTTTATCTCCATTCCTATACCACTATTTTATTTTCAATCACCACATCCTACCTATACTCCTCCAATCTTTTCTTGTGTTTTCCTGGACCATTCTCCAGACTTAGTACCCAGTCAACAAGAGAAGAGATGTCCTGCTAAATACAGTTAAAAACCAATTTATTTAATAGGGACTCAAAAGTCATAAATAAATTATTAAGTAAGATTCTATAATGCATTAATAGAATAACCTATATTATCAGGAAGGAACAGATGTTTTAGCATTAGTAATTCTATTGTCTAACTTAATAATAATCATCCCCATGCAGACCAAAAATGTTATAAATAAAATTCAGCACTTATTTCTGATATGTTATTTTCCTACTGTAGTATCAATACCTTCTGAAAAGGCAGCATATCTTAATTTATTTAATATGTAATTATATATGTATAAATACATCATATTTTATTTGTATATTTTATGCATATGTGAGTGTATTTATACACTCATATGACTAAATACACATATACATAAATATATTACTTATGTCCCTATGTAGATGTGATCCTAAGCTTTTTTTTTTTCCCCAGTGTATTTGTTTTGCTTTTTTCTCTCTTTGTCCCAGTCTTTCCACTTTAACCTCCCCACCAAGTAACCCAGGTCATCAATTTAACATGTCCTTTCTTGTTTTTGTTCATCCCTATGTAATTATATACAAACATATATGTACACACATATATACATATAGTTTCATGTACATGCATAAATCCATATGCAAAGGGGTTGTTTATGAGTTTTTGACATTATTTAATAAAAATATTTTTATAATCTACGGAATTTTCTATATATTGCTTTTCTCCCTCAACAAAATACCTGGTGGGAATCCCACCACATCCACTAGTTAGTAGAGCCCTGAGGCACATTCTTTCTGGCATAATATTCTATGGTGTGGGTATACCATAATATATTCAGCCTGTAATGGAAATTCATGAAAATATCTGTGTGTATTTGTAGTAAGTTGGGAAATGAAGTCTAAGTACCTAAGAGTTGCTGCAGGAGGCTTATTGGGGAAGTGTGCTTCCAAGAACAATATCTATAAGGGGTGAGCAAAACAGAATTAAGCAGAAGACTTTGAGTTATAATGTAGTTGTACCAGAGGCCGCTAGGAGTTTGGATAGCTCTGAGTGGTCACTCAGAGTTGCCCCAGATGAGGCAAGGAGGCTAAGCCTTTGTGCCTCCATAGTAGATGCTGTCCCCAGAAAAGGAGCGAAACCTTGGACGAGGCAGCTTAGTGTGACTGAGGTAATTCCTGGAGAGCAACTTGGCTGTGAGCAATTGCAGAGCTTCGTCCTTTATCAATGTAGCTAAGCTGGAACTACATTTCCCAGAATTCCCTTTCCTGTATTGCTCTGGGCAAGTTTTGGAGGTACAACAAATCTGTGTTAATCTGGAGGGCAAAAGTAAAGGTGCAGCAGTTTTGTTATGTGTGAAAGTAGGCAAAGGGGACCAGACACTGGCCATTTGCACACCTTTTTGCAAATCGACTTGCCCATCATTCCTCTAACTCCCATCTACTCCTTTGGCTTCACTTATTCATATGCAAGTGAGTATGCAGGTTCATGATGAATGGCACCAGCTGCTCCTGCAGGACTCCTATGGCATTGAGGTTGGAAGGGTGAGAGATCTGAGCTCTGCTTTGTGTTTGTGCACTACAGGTTATTGTTCCAACTCCAGTGCATCCTTCTTCTTTTCCATGCCCAGGTTTCCTTTCTGACTGCTGGTCTGGCTGACCTATGGTGACTCCTGGCCCAACAGAGTGTAGGGCAACAGACATCTCCACCTCCTTCCACTATTGTATCAAGACTTGTTTCTATATTATATAACTTACTGTATGTACAGCATTTTTTAAAAAGCAGTATATCTAGGGTTTGGTATTATCCAGTTTCAGGCATCCACTGGGGGTCTTGGAACACATCCCCATGGATAAGGTGGGACTACTGTACTCAATATTACCCATAGCTTATCTGCTTCTCTGTTTGAGCAGGATAATAAAACACACTTGACACCTGGGGAATAAGTGATTCAGTCCTGAAGTTGATATCTGGGTGAGGCACCACAGTATCCACTACAGTTCTAGAGCTTTATTTCAATGAAACTGATTCCCAGGAGTTAAATGGCTGGATTGAAGAATACATGCATCTTAAAATTTAACAGGTGCTGCAAGCTTGCTTTCCCTCAAAGCTGTAACAATTCAACTCTTCACAATGAACGTAAGAGTTCTTAACCTACATCCCACATAATACCTGATGCTGCTATTCCTCTTGTTTGCCAGTCCAATAGTTATAAAAAGACATCTTATGGTTTAAATTTACCTTTCTCTCTCTGCTAGTGAATTCGAGTCTTTCATGATTGACCATTTGAGTAAATCTTTTGTGAATTACTTCTTTGTAGATGTTACCCACTATTTTCTATTGGTTTCTATATATTCTTTTGGTGAGTTTGTAAATTTTCTTTGAACACTGTAGACACTAATCATGTATCTGTCATGTGCATTGAAATGATTTTAGTAAAAATCTATTTCTGTAGTATATTTGACTTTGTCATATTTTACCATCAATATTATATTTTTTATTTTGGAATGTTTGTTTCACTGGAAATTCCTTCAATAAATGGTATAAAATAGAAGCCCAAATGCCGGAGTCCAGCTTCAGCTGGTTCTTGGAGCCCGAGAAGGATGTGTGAAGTTGGCGAAAAAAGAAAAAAAAAAGAAGATGTCTAGTGCATCAGTGGACGACCAATAAAAGCCGTTCTCCTTTATTTATACCATGTCTATCCTTTGATTACATAAAGCAAACATTTTTCATCAAGTTAATGTTAAACTATGAACATAAAATAGATCAATACAATACTTAAATCACTCTTTTTCATTATACTGAAATCATAACTTTTTAAGGAACTAATGTCATTATTTATAAATCATAATCTTTAGGAAAGTACATATCATTCTTTAAAAAGTGACGAAAGTAGTGAGTTACCTCAACCAATTGTCTTCAGTCAGTCACAGATCATAATCTCCCAGAAAAGTACATATCATTCTTCAGAGTGAAACAAACTTAACCAGCGAGCAAGAGTTTCAAATCCAGGTATGTGGCCAGTGGCCGAGACCTCACGGTTGGCAACACATGCAGTTTTTAAGTAAAACATTTAACCCTTACAACATATGATTTACATATCCATCACCTATTTTGATTTTAATTTTTTATCTTAATCAACTAAAGGCAAAAATTATTTAAAAGGCACATCCTTTTATAGTATGAATTTAGCTATTTGTGTAAAATGATTCTTTGTTTAAAAATTTTTGAACAACTTAAAAGCCCAAATCTAATTGATTTTTCTATAAACAAAACCTTAAATTTTTTACTCATATTTAATCTTACCATACCATATTTTTGTTCTCTATATATGGCCCTGTATAAGAAAGAGGGGGTCTATCAGCTCCTACATATAGCATGCCATTTTTTCCTCCAGGAGCCCACCAAACTTTTAATATTTAACCAACACAATTGTTGTCTCTGACAGTGAAAACCAAACCCCCGAGTGGTAGAATAATGACCCGGGCAACTTGTGCCTCGGGTAAATTTACAGGAAAACTTATTGTTATTTTACTCTGCTCCACCTCCCTATCCATCCATCTGTACAGGAAGGCCTCTTGGCTTTTTTTGTACCTTCTTTTCAGAACAATGGTTAGAACAAATCGTGGACCCACGTGTATTTTTCAACATTTTTACCTGGGTTTCATTAATCAAATCAAACTTGTTTTTATTAACTGAGAGGTTTCCCAAAAGGCCAGTTTCATTAACCAAGAAAAATGTAATTTCATTTGTATCATTATTAAAAGGTACAACTGCCACCTCGCACCAGATGCACAAGAGCATAAACATTCCCATAAAACATGCAATTATTTCTGGGGGGGTTAACAAGTACATGCAATCCAGAGAATACCGGAATAGGGATTTTCAGGAAAACTTCCGTGGGGCCCCTTACCACACACACGGAGATTCTCCGCAGTTCTGCTGAATGGAGGACTGCCCTGCTTACATTCCCACACCGGAGTCCAGGGACACATGGCTTCCGACACCCAAATTGATTTTCTTCTGATGGATGATAGATTTCACTAGTACCACTTACTAAGTAATCCAACATTTTCCATGAATTTGAGAAATAAATTTTGCTATTTAAAAAAAAAATATATATATATATATACATTATAAACTTCAATAAATAAGAAATATATTTATAAATCTTTAATCTGATAAATACACATAAAATAAAAGTAAACATGATGATTAATAAGTGAAATACAAGAAGTGTTACCAATAAAAATCAAGAACAAAACAACTTTTACTTAAATTGTTTTGAAAGTGTAAATCAATGTGATAAGAAAACAAGTTAAAGTATTGCATTAGTCTGCATTCTGTTGCTGATAACAGAATACCTAAAACTGGGTAAATTATAAGAAAATGAAATTTATTTCTTACAATTTTGGAGGATAGGAAGTCCAAGGTCCAGGGAACACATCTGGTGAAGGCCTTCTTCTTGGTGGGAACTCTGAAGAGTCCTGTGTGGACCAAGATACACATGGTGAGAACATCATGTTTTCATGTGCTGCTGTCCTTGTAAAGTCACCAGTCGAAACCCATGATAACCATTACTCAATGAATGGATTAAATCATTCGTGAGAACATAGTGTTCAGGATCCAATCACTTTTTTAAAGCCCCATTTTTCAAATATCATGATGAGATTTCCCACCCTCTTGACATTGTTACAATGGGGTCCAAGTTTCAATGAGTTTTGGGAGGACATTCAACCCACGGCAAGTGTCAGATATTTAAAAATAGAGGCATTTGTTTATTTTTTCTTTTGTTGCTTGTGCTTTGGAGTCTTATCCGTAACTCTCGCCCAGTTCTACTTCCTGGAGTGTTTCCCCTGTTTTCCTTTAGTAATTTTATGGTTTCAGGTCTTATATTTAACTATTTAATCCATTTTGACTTGATTTTGGTATATGGTGAGAGGTACGGGTCCTGTTTTCATTCATCTGCATATGGATGTCCAATTTTCCCAGCAGCATTTATTGAAGAGGCAGTCTTTTCCCTAATGTATGTTCTTGTTGCCTTTGTCAAAGATCAGTTGGCTATAATTATGTGGGACGATTCCTGGGTTTTCTATTCTGTTCCATTGGTATGAGTGTCTGTTTTTATGCCAGTACCATGCTATTTTGGTTACAATTGCTTTGTAATATAATTTGAAATTGGGAAGTGTTATGCCTCCAGCTTTATTGTTTTTGCTCAGTTATTGCTTTGGCTATTTGGGGTCTTTTGTTATTCCATATGAATGTTAAAATTGCTTTTTCTATTTCTGTGAAGAATGTCATTGGTGTTTTGGTGGGGATTGCATTGAATCTGTAGATTGCTTTGGGTAGAATGGACATTTTCACAATGTTAATTCTTTCCATCCAAGAACATGGTATGTCTTTCCACCTTTTTTGTTCTCTTTAATTTCTTTCAGTAGTGTTTTGTAATTCTAATTGTAGAGATTTTTCACCTCCTTGGTTAAATTGATTTCTAGATATTTTATTTTTTGGCAACTATTGTTAATGGGCTTGCTTTCTTGCTTTCTTTTTCTGCTAGTTCTTTCCTGTAGTATAAAAATGCTACTCATTTATAGGTGTTGATTTTGTACCCTGCACTATTACTGAAATTATTAAACAGATATAAAAGCTTTTTGGTTGAGTCTTTAGGTTTTTCTATATATAAAATCATGTCATCTGCAAACAAGGACAATTTGACTTCATCCTTTTCAATCTGGTTGACCTTTATTTCTATGTCTTGCTTGATTGCTCTGTCTGGTACTCCAATATTACATTAAATAGAAGTGGCAAGAGTGGGCAACCTTGTCTTGTTCTTTTTCTTAAGGGGAACGATTTCAGTTTTTCCCCATTCAGGATGATATTGGCAATTGGTTTGTTGTAAATGGCTTTCATTGTGTTGAGATAATTTCCTTCTATACCTAATTTGCTGAGAGTCTTTATCATGAAGGGGTGTTGAATTTTGTTGAATGCTTTTTCTGTATCTATTGAGATAATCATATGATTTCTGTCCTTGTTTTTGTTGATGTGGTGTATCACATTTATTGACTTGCATATGTTGAACAAACCTTGCCTCCCTGGGATGAATCCTTCTTGATCATAGTGTATAATTCTTTTGATGAGTTGTTGTATTCTGGTTGCTAATATTTTGTTGAGGATTTTTGCATTTATATTCATCAAGGATATTTGCCTGTAATTTTCTTTCTTTCTTTTTTTTTTTTTTTGTATCTTTACCTGGTTTTGGTAATAGGATGACGCTGGCCTCAAAGACTGAGTTTGAGAAAATGGATCCCATTTCAATTTTTTGGAAAAGTTTGAAAATAAATGGTATTAATTCTTCTTTGGGGATTATATCAAACTAAAAACTTCTGCATGGCAAAGGAAATAATTAGCAGAGTGGAAAGACAACATATGGAATGGGAGAAAATATTTGCAAACTCTATATCTGACAGGTGGTTAATATCCAGAGTATACAAAGAACTTAAACAACTATGCAGTAAGAAACTAATTAATCCCATTAAAAAATGTGCAAAGGAGAAGAATAGACATTTTTCAAAGGAAGACATACAATTGACCAATAGGTACATGAAAAAATGCTCATCATCATTAGTTATCAGAGAAATGCAAAATTAAAACCACATTAAGATATCATCTCACCCTAGTTAGACTGGCCATTATTAAAAAGAGCATTAATAACAAATGCTGGTGAGGATGTGGGGAAGGGTTACTCTTCTGCACTGTTGGTGGGACTGCAAATTAGCACAGTCACTATGGAAAACAGTATGGAGGTTTCTCAAACAACTACAGATAGAACTACCATATGATTCAGCAATTCCACTACTGGGCGTATATCCAAAGGAACAGAAATCATCATGCTGGTGGGATAGCTGCACTCCCATGTTCATCACAGCTCTATTTACAATAGCCAAAATATGGAACCTACCTAAGTGTCCTTTGACAGATGACTGGATAAGGAAAATGTGGTATATGTACACATTGGAATAC
Organism: Cynocephalus volans; assembly: GCF_027409185.1. Classification (NCBI taxonomy): domain Eukaryota; kingdom Metazoa; phylum Chordata; class Mammalia; order Dermoptera; family Cynocephalidae; genus Cynocephalus; species Cynocephalus volans. The sequence continues at coordinate 53,833,215 of NC_084462.1, forward strand.
TACTCAGCCACAGAAAAGAATGAAATTCTGTCACTTGCAGCAACAGGGATGAGTCTGGAGAAAATTATATTAAGTGAAATAAGCCAAACTAGGAAAGAGAAATACCACATGTTCTCACATGTAATTGGGTGCTAAGAAAGAAGGAAAGGAAAAAAGAAAGAAAGTCAAAAAGAAAGAGAAAAGAATACAAGAATTCATTGAACTTTCAGAAGGAGATAACAAACCTAAAGTTACTGGAGATGCGGGGGAGGAAGGGAGAGGTTTCAGGGAGGAATAGGTCTGGTAAAGGGAATAAAAAATATTATTTGTAACAATAAATATGCTTATAGTGATTATTAAATAAATAAATAGAGGCAAATGTATTATAATTTGCATATGATATAATTGTATACTTGGAAAGAGAATCAACTGAAAAACTATTTCAATGGTAAGAGAGTTTTTTAGATTGGCTGGTTAAAAAATTAATGTATAAAATCAGTACCTTTTTAGACACAAACAGTAAAGTTAGAGAATCAAAAGCAGGAAAGATCTCATTTACAAGAGCAAAAAAATGTATATAAATTATCTAAAAATAATCTGGAGAAATGTTCAGTGTCTGTTGAAAGAAAGTGACAAAACTCTACTGAGAAGCATAAAAGAAGAATTGAAAAAAGGGAAAGGCACTTTTCTTATGAATTCAAAAATTTAATATTGTGAAGATTTCAGTTCCTTCTAAATTTATCTATAAATGTATTGCAAAGTTTCCAGTATTATCTCAAGGAGGTGGAGAGGTCTTAAGCTCCTAGATTTAGGGAAAGGAGAAGGAGAAGTGGGAGGGGAAGTCTCAGTAGGGAGTTAGGATAATGATTTGCTGCCATTATTTTCCTGCTTCTATGTAGTAAGAAATAACAAAATAACTTAAATATATATGTGTATAACTATCTATCTAACTCTACATATGTAATTTATACTTTCTGATGAGTTAGATAAGCTAATTCCTTAGTAAGTCTTAGCAAATTTGGCCTATGAGGCAGCCCTATAGAAGGACAATGGTTCCAGGAATCCCTGTCCTTAAAATTGTAGCATGCCAGTGGGAAAAACCAGCAAAGAGTAAACATGAAACATTTAATTAGCTTATAACACGTACTCTTAGGCAATGTATAAGTAATCAGTTCACCTTGATAATATTCTTTATCAAGGTATTGTCAGTTAATGCATCCACTATGTTATATAGTCATTTCCTTTTAAATGTCTGATGTGGATTGAATCTTGTCTCTCAAGTGTTATGTATTAGAGGCTTAGTTCCCTCTGTGAAAATGTTGCTAAGATGGGAAATACTGTTGTGGTGGTTGAAAGGTGAGGTCTTGAAGAGGTGATTAGATTGTAGGACCATGCTTTAGTGAACGGATTAATAATGGTGGTCAGGGGAGTGATTTTTCTGAAGACTTTAAGAGAAGAGCACATGAGTCTCTCTCTCTCTGCTCTGCCATTTTTTGCCATGTGAGATCCCTGCACTGCTGTGAAGCAACCACCAAAGAAGACCCTCACTACATGTGTTCCCTGGACTTTGGACTTCCCAGCTGCTGAAACTATAAGCAATAAATTTTGTTTTTTACAAATTACTCAGTCCCAGGTATTTTGTTATAAGCAACAGAAATGGACAAATACAATGTCTATGTCTGGATCAGGGGTCAGCATACTAAATATGGCCTGTGGGCAAATCAGGCCTTCCTCCTGTTTTTGTAGATAAAGTTTTATTGGAACACAGCCACGCTCATTTATGTACATATTGTCTATGGCTACTTTCACAGTGCACCAGCAGAACTGAGTAGTTGGAAAAGGGACTGTATGGCCCACACCTGGAAAACATTTACTGTATGGCCCTTTAGAGGAAAAGGTTCCTGACACTCATTCTTGACAATAGAAATCTTGAGGGATAGCTTATTTCTGTCTCATCTCAGCGTGCTCAGCACTTCCTTTATAGATGACGCTCAAATACAATTTTTGTGTATGTGTTAATGAGCTAAAAAGATGTTCTTTCAACTCTGTTTAGTTTAAATTACTAAGGTTTTATCTACTCATATGTTTTTGCTTGGCTCTTTTTAATGGAAGTTAGGATGCTGGGAAGATTTGAGAAGTGCAGCAAAAAGTTGTGGTCTAGAAATAGACATAGGGTAAATTTGGGATATGAAGAAAGGATTGGAGACAAATTAAGAGAGAGCATTGTAATAGAGACAAAATTTATGTGCACGGATGTAAGATAAAATTTGGGGCCGGTAGAGAAGCAACAACAGTAAATCCCCTAAAATCACCAGATCTGGGGTTTGTTTCTGTGCCTAAGTGTTACAATAGTCTCTACCACCTTTCCAACTCAAAATTAAGCCTTGTAATTTCTTACTTCCAAACAGGTAGAACCCTCTCACTTTTCTTCATTGTCAATTTTATCACTCCTGTGGTGGAAGGCACCATGGCACATTTCCTGGGTTCTACAATAGCCTCCTAATTGGACTCCCTGTCATCACTATTAGGAAGGATGCTTTGGGGTGGAAATAAGAGAAAATCTAGTGCTAAGTGGCTAAGGGATAAAGAGAATTTATTGTGTCACTTAATTACAGGCTCTAGCTGTATTTCAGACTTCAGGTACGATTGTATCAGGAATCTAGTTCATTTCTCTGTAGTTCTTTCATTTTGCACTCTTCCACGAGCAGACTTTGTCCTTGGGCAAGCTCCTCTCCTGGTGTAAGACAGCTTCTAGCAGCAACCCAGAACTCACGGTCCTCATTCACGTGCAGGAGGAGTGAAAAGGTATCTCACTCACCAAATAAAAGTCACAAGCTTTGAAACAATTGAACCGACCTGAGTCATTCACCCTGGGAAAAGGGATGAGGTCACATTATGTGGCTTCTCTGTTTTGCTATTGGTAGAGGTGCTTAAAAATAAGGTTAGTGAAAATGTAGATGTCTGATGTGGAGCAGCGGTTCTCAAAATTAACTGTGCAAGAAAATCTGGAAGTCTTGTTAAAACACTGGTCTCTGTGTTCCTCTCTCAGAGTTTCTGATCTAGTAGGTCTTAGGTGAGGCCCGAGGTCTGCATTTCCAACACATTTCCAGGTAATGCTGATGCTGCTGGTTCTACACTTTGGGGACCACTGGCATAGAGAGAGATTTATCCATGTTTTTTTTCCCCCCAGGCCATAGAGCATAGAGTCTGGGAAACATTTGATAACCCACTTATCTCAGAGAAAACATAAATATATTACAAGTAAGACTGTTTAATCATTTTGTCTTTTGGACAGAGGCCTTGAGTTCTGCATGGTTGAATGGGGACTGAGTTATGAGGCTTGCTTTGTGTTTTTTATTGCTCTTTAGTTCTCATTACTGGGCAACTTTTAGCCCTTGAGATTTCCTCAAGGTCCCAGGTCTAAAGAAAGAACAGCATTATTTCATCCTCTCTGGAAACAAACAAACAAACAAACAAAACAAAAAACCAAAAACACAACTCCAAAGTATACACTGAGGGAATTTCAGCTCCAGTTAGTCCCACTCTCTTGGAGAGCTGATTCTAAAGATGGACTCAAGAACTAACCACAAAAAACTAAGAAAGTATTCAGTCCATTTGTCCTCATGCCCCAAACTTCTGTTCCCAGGGTGCCCTGAATGCCATGCAGACCGATATTAATAATAACAAAAGCTACCACCCACAGTGGGTTAAAAATGGCAAAATCAATATTGAACTCTACCAGGCCTGCAGGAGTCTGAAGTTATTAACAAGGCCAAGGGGTCTTTGAATCAAGAATAGCTGGACAGCAAGGCAGAATCCCACTGAAAGAAGTGCTAACTAGAGAAAACCTGTCCCTCTGGCCCTAACCACCCTCTACAGGTGACAAATGAAAGGACATTTTAACTTGACTCACCATGTAGACACGGCTTCCTCTGAGGTCACAATAGTGACATATTTTTGTATCTCTCTCTTTTTTTTTTTTTTTGTCTTTTTCGTGACTGGCACTCAGCCAATGAGTGCATCGGCCATTCCTATATAGGATCCGAACCCACGGCAGAAGCGTCGCTGTGCTCCCAGCGCTGCACTCTCCCAAGTGCGCCAAGGGGTCGGCCCCTTTTTGTATCTCTTTTATTGGATGGTGGCCTCTAATGAACTGTCTTTAGTCAGCTTGGGCTGCCATAACGAACTATTATAGACTAGGTGGTTTAAACAACAGAAATTTATTTTTCAGGGTTCTGGAGGTTGGGAAGTCCAAGGTCAAGGTACCAGTTGATTTAGTTCCTGGTGATGGGCCTCTTTTTGGCTTGTAGACAGCTGCTTTTTCTTTTCTTTACGTGGATTTTACTTGTTTCTTGCTCATACAGAGTCTCTCTCCCTCCCTCTCTCTCTCTCTCTCTCTCTCTCTCTCTCTCAAGTGTATCTTCTTATAAGGGCACTAATCCCATTACAAGCCTACTTACCTCCCAAAGGCCCCATCTCCAAACAGCATCATATTGGGGGTTAGGACTTCAACACATGGATATGGGAGGCACACATTTAGTCCGTAACACTGACCCTTGATGTGGCTAGACAACCTTGCTTCTTTCCCTTTAAAAATAGAGTAAGAGTGGAAAAGCGAGACCTGAGAGTGAAAATCCTTCTTCAGCAAAGAAATTAGGATTGACTTTCTGGCTCTGCTCTTTTAAGAAGGTTCCATGCTGGATAATTGTAATTATGAGCAGCTTTCAGACCCAGGTAAAAAGCTTCCCAAACTCTTTCCACAACCCAGAGCAGATATTCCCCTCCCATCTTTTCGCAAGTAGAGTACAGAAGTGAAGGACGAGGCAAGGAGTGAAGCCTGGAAAACAAGCCCAAAAAAGGCTCTCTCCCCAGGCTGTCTGAAAGGTGGCTGCTTTTGTCACAGGAGCTAGGAATTGTGAATTACAGACTCCTTACCTCCCAGCCAAAGCTGTTCCCCATGGACCCCTCTCTTGTTCCCTTTATTTCAGATTCCTGTTAAACAGTCTTGAGTTCAGAAGCCCTTGTGAAGGGAGGGAGAGAAAGCAAGCAGTTGACTAAACCACTGCACACAGATGTCAGTGCAGAAGCAATGCCTTTTACCCAATAGCCTGCGCCATAAGGCATTTCAGAGGTAAAATCATGCTTGAGTTTCTATGTAGAATAATAATAATAACACAAAAGATAGTGTTTTATAATATGTAGAAGCAAATTGACATGCATCATCTGCCTTGATTTAAGGAGAAACAGAGTGAGTTTAGAATTATAATGGCCCCTCACTTTACAAAAGAAGACATTTGGATAGTGCAATTCTTCTACCTGGGCATTTGAGGGCTGTGGGTTTGTAAGGACATCAGACTCCACTCACATGAGAAAGTGCTGTTGAAGGTATGGTACGAGAAAGGAAAGGAGGGTGGCTGTTTCTTAGCGTGTGCACACGCACATGCGCGCGCGCGCGCACGCACACACACACACACACACACACACACTGAAGCCACAATAATCTTACCAAAATGAAAATCTGAGCATGTCACATAGATAAGCAATGAGGGAACAAAGGCTCAGATTTGGTTAAAATGCAATTCGGGCTCTGCCAAAAGCTACATGATGTTGAGCAAATTCTACCCTTCTCTAGATACTTGTTTTGAGATGAAGGTCTCTTATGTCATGTCGCCAGAACACCAAGCACTTACTGTACTTCAGGGACTGAGCTAGAAGCCTTTTAAATATATTATTTCATTTAATTCTTACAGAAAATCTTCATGGCTGGGAATATTGTTATCCCAATTTTATAGATAAGAAATCCTAGGGTGAGAGAGTAAATTACCTGGTTAAAGTCATGTTGCTAGTAGTGGATAATTAGAATATAAGCAAAGGTATGCATGACACTAGCTATTCATATGTGCATTCATTCATTTAACAAGTTATTAGTCCATGCTGACTTTGTCCTGGACACTGCTCTAGGTATGAGACATAAAACTCAGCTTGGACTCTGCCCTTATGGAATTTGCAATCTTGGGTGGAAGGGGGAGGGGTCACCTAGTCTCTGAGTTATGGAAAGGAAGTGATATTTGAGGTAAAATCTGATGAATGACTAGAAGTTAACCAAACAAAAGGGGAGAGATGAGCTTTCCAGCTGGAAGAAATAGCATATGCAAAGGCCCTGGGATTGATGAATCATAAAAATAAAAGGAGAACAAATTATGGATTTCCTTTCAGGTTATACAAGAATTTGGGGATTATTCTATGAACAACCAGAAGGTTTTAAGTATTGTATTGGGGTATGATGGTGCCATGAAAAAATTTTGATATTAAGTTATTATCTAGTTATAAAGCAGGGTAGACTAGAGGGACACACACAAAAGGGTTTCTTTGAATTTTAAAGTTTCTTCAAAATTTTTTTTGTTTCTTTCAAGCAAAGATGATGGTAGTTTGGACTAAGTAAGTGGATATGCAGATGGGACTAAAGACTTCATGTGGGTATGTCAGTTCTTGGAATTGACTTGATATGTGGATAAGGAAGAGAAGATCTAAATGATCACACCTAAATTTCTTGCAAAGTTGATGGATATTGGTACCATTAACTCAAAGGGAAAGTTGAGAAAGAACAGGTGGCATATTTGTTGGTTTGCTGTTTTTTTAAAATGAAAGTGGCTTTAGAAGTTTGCAAACTATTGTCACAAAAATCCTCCCATCCTGGGATGTATACCTCTTTGTACGTGGCTTTAGTGCTTCTCTCATTAAGAAATGGCATCTATTTCCCCACTCGTTGCATCAGTATCTGTCTCAGAACCTAATTTGACCAATAGAATGTGTTGGAATTGGAATTCTTATACTTCTGAGACTAGGCCTTAAGAGGCATTACGGGTTCTGTTTTCTCTCCCTTTCAGGGTTTGGAAGGTGGTCTAACTTACTAGAGAATAAGAGGCCACATGGAAACGAAAAAGTTCTTGGAAACCCAACAAACAGCCAGCACTAACTACCAAACATGGGCATGAGAACAGCTTGGTTGTTTCAGACTGCTGGCCCTCCAGCTGAGTAACCCCAGGTGGATTAGAAGAGAGACCTCTCAACCAGCCCACATGTCTGTAAGAATTAAGAAGTTGCTGGTTAACCAGTAACTTTTCAGTGGTTTGTTATGCCCCAACAATGACAATGGTGGAGGATAGGATAAGCTTTGGTCACATTGTGTTTGAACTGCCTCAGAGATATCCAAGGTAAGGTATGGAAGATCTGAGAGGTCACCTGGGTTTCATGCACAATTGATAACTATCTGCCATTCACTGATAGGGGAGACTGAGAAAATAATATTCAGTTTCTACAAAAAGTCTATTGAGTATATAGTTTTCAAGTCAGAGGAAAGGTCAGAATGGGAGATAAGACACTGGGAGTTATCAACTATAGATAATATGTAAAGTTAGGGTATAGATAAGAATGCCTAGAGGTAATACAGTGGTTTTACCAGCCTCTGGACTGCCTGAATTAGAAACACAGCACTGCTAATTACTAATATGTGGACATGGACAGAATCAAGTTTTACCTGGACTCTTTCTCATAGGGTTACTATGGATATGAAAGGACCAAGTATTCAGGTGCTTAGAAGAGTAGGCAAGCCACAATTTTACTGACTCTTTTAAAGGACAGACCAAGAAGAGAAGAAAACTTAAGTTCAATTCTTGAGGGACATCAACACTTATTTCCTGAGTAGAGAAGGCAAAGCGTGCAAACAGGAAGGAGGGAAAGAAGCAGTGAGAGCTCTGGGTGGTCACTGGTCACAGAAACCAAGGCAAGAGAGTTTTAAGAAGAAAAAGGGGTCAGTTGCATCAAGTGCTACTCAAGTATCAGGAAATAAGTTCAACTTAATGTCCACTGGATTTAGCAAGGTAGAGGTCCTTGGAGAAACTGGAAATACTTTTGTGAATGGAAGGTGAGGGATGGAAGCCAGGTTGTAGTATGTTGAAGGGAAAGCAGGATAAGGAAATAGGTACAGCAAACAATAAATCTTTAGAAAATGTTTTCTATAAAGAAGAGGAGATTAATAGATAAAGGAGGATGTAGCCTTGGGACATTTGCTTTCTTTCTTTCTTCTTTTTTTTTCTTAATGTGTAAGGAGTTTATGTTAGTTTTCTATTGCTATATAACAAATCACCACAAATGCAACCACTTCAAAAAACAACATCATTTATTGTCTCTCAGTTCTGTAGGTCAGAAATTTGGGTGGGCTCAGAGACTGAGTTCTGTGCTTAGTCTTGTGTGGCCAAAATCAAGAGGTCAGCCAGACTGGGCTCTTATCTGGAGGTTTGGGGAAAGAATCTGTTTCAAAACTCATTCAAATTGTTGGCAGAATTTATTTCCTTGTGGCTGTAGGACTAAAGCTGTTATGCACATATCTAAGGAGTTTTATTGGGGATTAATATTATTGGTCAGCATTATAACTTCTCTGGACACATGGCTGTTCAGATCCTTTGCCTATTTTTTAATTGCATTACTTGATTTTTTATTGTTTACTTGTAAGTGTTTTTGTCTATTTTATATACAAGTCCCTTATCAGTTATATAAGTTTTTAATATTTTCTCCTATTCTTTGTGTCATCTGTTCACTTCCTTCATGATGTTCTTCTTAAAACACAAAAGTTTTTAATGTAGATGAAGTTCAATGTATCTATTTTTTTGTCTTTTGTCACTTGTGATTTTGGATTTATATTCAAGAAATCATTGCTGATTCCAAATCATAAAGATTTATCGCTACATTTTCTTCTAAGAATTTTATAGTTTTATCTTTTTGAGGTAATTTTTGTGTATTGTATGAGATAGAAGTCCAACTTCATTCTTTTTTTATGTGAATATCCAGTTTCTCAGCACCATTTGTTGGAAAGACCTTTCTTTTTTCCTACTTAATTGTGTTGCCACCCTTAATAAAAACCAATCGACCTTAAATATAATTGTTTGTTTCTGGATTTTCTTTTTTATTTATTAATATACCAATCTCTCATTGAACCAGTGTAATTACTGTGCAGTGTGATTATTTTACCTTTGTAGTGTGTTTTGAGATTGAGAATTGGAGTCTTTCATTATTACTATTTTTTTTTTTACATTGATTTGGCTATTTTGAGTTGCATTTTCACATGAATCTTACGATCAGCTTGTCAATTACAGAGAAAAAAAGGCAGCTGGGCTTTTGATAGGAACGGCATTGGATCTGTAGATCAGTTGGGGTATTGTTGCCATTTTCCTAACAACATCAAGGTTTTTGATTCATGGTCAAGGGTATCTTCCCATTTATTTAGGTTTCCTTTAATTTGTAACAATGTTTTATCATTTTCTGTGTACAATTCTTACACTTCTTTGTATTTTATTTTGTGATTAAATTTCGGTGAAATTTTCAAAAAAGTAATTTGAATTGTTTTAATTTTATTTCCAGATTGTTTATTGTTGAGGTATAGACATACTGAATACTTATTGCTTATCCTGTAATTTAGCTAAATTCACTTACTACTTCTAATAGTGTTTTTGTGGATTTTTAAGGATTTTTTAAAAATATGAGGTCTTGTCATCTGAAATTAGTAATAGTTTTACTTCTTCCTTTTCAATCTGGATGCCTTCTATTTTTTTTTTTTTCTTGTCTAATTATCCTGATTAGAACCTTCAGTACAATGTTAAACAGGAGTGATGAGAGGGGGCCTCTCGTCTTCTTCTTGGTCTTAGGGGAAAAGCATCTGGTTTCTCACCATTAAGTTTAATGTTCTCTTCTATTCCTGGTTTGTTGACTTTTTTTTTTTTTTATCATGAAAGGGTATTAGATTTTGTGAAATGATTTTTTCCATCTATTGAGAGGATCGTGTACTTTTTGCTCTTTATTCTATTAACATGGTGTAATTTACATATATTAAACCAGCCTTGTAATCCTAGGATAAATCCCACTTGGTCACAGTGCATAATCCTTTTGATGTTCCTGGATTTATTTTGCTAGTATTCTGTTGAGGATTTCAGTTTCATAGTCACTAGGGATATTGATCTGTTGTCATTCCTTGTAATGTCTTTGTCTGGTTCTGGTACCAGAATCATACTGGCCTAACAGTGTTAGTTGGGAGCAAGGCCCTATTTTGCCTGGCATGTCTTCTCTGCAAATACTTACATGAGCTCTCATTTTGCTTTCTAAGAGTGGAACCCTGTGGTTATTCAGATACATGGGTATGGTTTGTCTTGGTCCTAATTCAGTATGATCTCTGTGTCTCGATATTCCTCTAGGAAAACTCCTTCTGTCTCTATGGATTGTCCTGCCTTTCTGCTGGTTTCCTGTAGTACTCCTTCACCAGATCTGTCACTCACCACTCTCAAGACATCACATGGAAGTGCATTCTAAACCCATCCTGGGAGGGCTGGCTAAGGGAGAGAATTGTTATAAATTTCTCTAACTCATTTTAATTCAAGATGACCCATCTGATCCAAACCAAATACTGAAAACACAAGAAACCTTAATGGTTAAAATAAAAAAAAAAATGGCCCTTCTGATGTCATGCCTTATAATATGGTCAGATGTAATTAACCTGCAGTACTGTTCTCTACAAAAATGTATAGAATATACCTGATCAGACAAGAGAAAAAAAAAAAAGCAAAAACAAAACAAAACAAACAAACAAACAAAAACCTCTCTAATAGAGGAACTAAGGAAAAATTATCAGTCAGTGCTGAAGAGTTTCATTGGACCCAATTCCAAGGTAGTGATCAGGCAGAACAGAGTTAGTTATGAGGAGTGTAGTCTAGCCTTAAGAGACTATCTGTAATGTTGAATATCTAATTGGGGGGCCAAAGTACAGAAAAAACAGACATATGAGCAAGAACAGGGCTCCCATTTGGTTAGGTTACAGCAGCTGAGACTAATGTTTCAGGTTTTGGCCCATCAGACTACACCCAAATGAGAGGATTAAGAATCCTGAGTACACCCTCTTCAAAATAGATTGCTTTTCTGACTGTTGACATTTAAGAATTCCATGGGAAATGTTCTCACTTGTCTTTAGGTCTAGACAGCAACTTTTATTTGCCACATCTTCGATTGTGTCTTTTATTCTTAGAGCCACAAACAACAACAGCAACAAGAAAAAATACATCATTTTTCCTCTCTCTCTACCTCCCTGTTTCTCATTATAGTTGTTTATTTTTTTTTTCCTCTGGGTAATGAATGTATGAGCAAATTAATAAACAACATTTTTAAAAAGGCTCAACTCTCCTTTTGTCTGTGATGTCTGTAGTAGTTTGGGGTTAGAATTTGCTGTTACAAGGGTAATTTTTTAATCATCTTATTGAGGTTTCTGAAGTTCAAAACCAATAGTCATTCTATTATTTGTTAATTTTAGGAAATCACAGGAAAAAAAAAACAGACTCAGAAGATCATTAGCTTTAAACTCACATTGTTAAAGCCATCTACATTTCGATCTTTGTATTTTCATTTGTTTCATAAAGTTACTGGATCAAGGTTTTTAAGAATGTCATATGTACAACCAGACTACAAACTGAATTCCCCAGGGCATTTATTTGAATCCCCTAAGAAGTTGAGATACTCACAACCTCAAGGAATGAGAACTAGAAATATAGGTTACTTGCCCTGTTCATTACTGAAGTGAAGGATAAACTATGGCTAAAAATAAAATAGCTAGGAAAATTTTTAAATCTCTTATTAATAAGAGGAAAAACATAGGCATTTGAATAATTAAAGCTTAATTATGGCCTTGTCAAACAGCTGTTGTTAAAAAAGCAAGTAATGAAATATTAAATAGAAATTAACCACAAAGGTCAGTATGTCTGAATAACATTTGTGGAATTTTCTAATTTATCAACTTATTTCTACTTAAATTTAAGGAGAATGAAAAATAAAAAAGATCTACGGGTGAGATGAAGAAACAATGTTAAGTTCCTAGGTAATTTTCATAAATACTTGTTCTATTTCCTATTAGAAATTAAACTTAAAAGTAGGGCAGAACCAGAAAAATATAGTCAAACAATGTAGAATTTTTGAGATATGTTCCTAAGAATGTAATTCTTTAAGAAATACAAAAGATGAAAATCCTGTAAACAAATCACCCTTGGAAAGGAGAAATGTAATGCATAACATTTTGGGGGTCAAAGCTGGTAATTTTTTCAGTAAGTCTTCACTGCTTCTTTCCTTATACTGACACATAATCTGAAGACAGCTTCAAAATGATCACTAGACAATGTGACCACACACACAGCCTGGGTGTCATGATACATTCCAGGCAGTCCTCACTGAGATGCAAAACTAAGAGAATTCAGGCTTGCAAGGGGTTAGCACTTTGGGAAGCACCATGGTGTGGTGGTTAAGGGAGCAAGCTCTGCTATCAGCCTGCCTGGGTTTGAAGCTTGGTTCTCCATCTTCTTCATTGAGTAGCTATGGGGAATTCTCTCAAGCTCTCTGCCCTCTGTTTCCTTCCTATGGAACATGCATAACAGCAATATTTAGCTCATAAGATTAAGTTTAGCACAATGCATGGAACATGTTGATTTGCCTTCTGAATATTAGTAATCATCACTGTGGTTGTTGAGGTGATGTTAATAAATGTGCTATACTGTCCAGAGGGAGATGACCTTGTGAACTGCACTGTTATTCAATGCTTGGTTTTGTTTCTTTTTCCTTATTAATATCTAGGGAGTGGTAATATTCAAAAATGATGGCATTTTGGTTCTAGACACTGTTTCTTATGTGAATTAAGGCACAATATAGCAGCTGGTTGGATGAAGTTCAGATTCGAGAGAGAGGGCTGAGATTGGCAAGGGTTTGAAAAACTGTCAAGGCCCCAATCAAATGGTTTAAGGTTCCAGGAAGAGCCCCCATTCCATCAGAAGAAGAGGACAACAAATCAGGAAATTAAGTTGTACAGGCTGAGTTAATATGGAAACAGAAAGAGCGATGCCAGCGAGATATCTAATGTATGGCTTATTAGATATTAGGTAGACTTCGACTAATCCTCAGGCGATCCAGATACTAGCATGAGCCTCCCAGGGCATTCAGGAGACTATCTTGCAATTCTCTAGAATTCTTCCCCAATAGTTTATTATGTTTTGTGTCATATCACCCAAACCTTCCAGGACAGCTGACAGGAACACAGATGGGCATCTGACCTAAAGGCAGACCTCTAGAGTCTGGCCAGTGGCCCAGGTAGTTCCACAAAAGTTTCCCAGAAACAATTATACTGTCAGTTCTAAGATGTGACAACTGATCTATTAGCAGAGAGACATGGGTGGGAACTTTCACTCAACAAGAAAAAAAAAATTATAGCAACCAGATATCTGTAGTGTATGGGCGAATTGTTGTGTAATAACTGTATGACAGTGAAATACGGTCACTAGTGTTTGTAACAGCGACTAAGTGTTCAGTAAACATTTACATCACGTTCAGTATATTGTACCCCAAGATCATGAAAAAGCATAATAGATGTTAACAAGATGTGCATCTAAATTAGGATTTTTTAAAATAAACTTTTGAAAATTACAAAAATATACATTGAACTCTGTAAAAGTTAACTATCCAGATTATTCATTCTTTGGTGTCTCTGGAAGGCTAAGATTTATCTGTTATTGAAAGTAGTGACTGATGAAATAAATGGATGATTTTAAGTGTCTACCTTTTCTGAGGATGTTTCAGACAGGTGAAATTAGGAGGCCAAATACGGACCTACAAAAACTGATTGTAAAATTATAGATTGCTAGAACTGAGAAGGAAGGGGAAGTGAGAATTATTAAGAATCTCCTCTTACAGATAATGTGCTAAAGGATTTACCTACGCACACTTAAATCCTCTCAATATTCACCTGAGGTAGGCATCAGTATCTCTGTTTTATAGATGAGGAGACTGAGCTATTTTCTCATTTATTCTAGTTATCTATTGCTGCTTAACAAATCATCCAAAACTTGATGGCTTAATAAAACAAAACAAAACAAAACAAAAACACACACTTTACTATGATCTCTCACAGCTTTATGGGCTGACTGGTGTCTGCTAGATAGTTCTTCCTTGGGCTTTCTTATGCATAGGTGAGGCTGAAGTCATTTGGCCAAAATGGCATTGTTATTTGCCTGAGCTGAGGTGGCTTAATCTGCATGGGCCTAACTCAACATCTCTTTCTCTCTCTTTCTCTCCCTGGAGCCTGTCCACATGGTGAGCTTGGGCTTCCTTACAGAATGGCAGTGTGAGGACAGTCAGACTCTTTATACAGTGGCTGGCATCCTTCACACTAGGCAGTAAACTATCCAAAAGACCTGTGCTACAAGGTTTCCTCTGTTGTGCCCTCGGAATTCTCAGAATGTCACTTACCTTGCTATAGCAGGTCACTAAGTCCAGCCCAGAAAAAGGAGAGAAAATTCATAAGTCACTGGAAGGAGGAGTGTCATGGGATTGAAGGTACATATGAGCTTGTTCAGTATTGATTTGTTAAAAAATAAGAAACTCCCTCTAAGAAAGAGGTGCGAATTCAACTAATTTAAAACAACTCAACACAAAGCACTATCAAAAATGCTACAGAGAGCTCTCTAGATCAGGTTGCAAGTGCAGGGATTTGTAAGGCTGTAAAACCTAATGGCCATCCCAGGACAAAAAGCCGCATGCATTCTGCTCTTTCCACATAATCGCCAGGTGGCTGTGGCTTCGAACAGATGGGCAAGTCCCAGAGAGTGGCTCATGTCGTATACATCTGGGCTGTTAACATGCTAGGGTGGAAAGTCCCTGTGCTTGTAGAAGCAGAAAGCTCTGAGAAAAACTTGGGTGCTTCTCTGCATTTAGAGTCATGCGAAAAAAAAAAAAAAAAAAAAAAAAAAACAAGCAAGCAAACGAACAAACAAAAAAATAAAACCAAAAAACAACTCCACTAATCAGTAAATATTCAAGAAGAAATCCAACAGTGATGACAGTCCTGTAATCCAAAAGGGAAGACAGAAGGGAAAGACATCCCCGGGATGTTAGTGTTTAATATATGTAACAGGTCATACATGAGCAGATTTGGAAAGCACAAAAAACAGTGAATGGGAGAGATACCTCAGAGAATGGAGAGAAAAATGTCATCAGCTTTTATTTTTTCCAATGGTGATAATGAGAAATTAGACCAGAAATCACTGTAAAAAAGCCATCCCTACAAAACCATTTTATATAAAATATAATGAGAACAGAACTAATTTAGTTAGCTAATTATCACATGCATTTCACATCAGCCCAAAAGCAACCAGAAACCATTAGCAGTACACCCCGCCGTTCTCATCAAGCAGGAAATTAATGGGAACGAACCTGGAAGTGGCTTTTGCAGAAATAAATCTACCATCTTCAAAAAGTAATAATCACCATGGGCCTCCCCTTGTTATCTGCACTATGCAGTGAGGTTCCCCCCAGAGAGTTGGGGAGCAGGAGAAATCTTTGTCTTCACCTCTTCATGGTCACCCCCCAGAGTGGTGGAGGTACAAGGTGAATCGCTGTACACAGATAGTCTAGAGATTCATTCATCTCATTATTGGAAGAACAAAAAATCGTGGTCTTTGGCTCTTTGTCTGTAACAGGCCTAGCAACCTACACACAGCTATGATCTGTTCTTGTCAAAATATGAGGTCGAGAGGTTTTTTCTTTCCTTTGTATATATACCTGTATATACTTCATTGTAATTTGTACCTTTGTCCACTTGTCCAATCTTAAGCTTCCTTTATTTAGTTATTCATTCATTCAAGGAATCATTAGTATCTGATTTAGATTATACACTGCCTTAGGTAATGAGAAAGCAGACAAATAATTTCTGTATTTAATGAGCTCAAAATAGGGTGTAGAAGAAAACCAAAAACAAACATCAGAGTGCAGTGTGATGCATTAGGACATGGCAATTGTATCGAAACACTGGGCAGGAAATAGGTGAAGCACGGGATCGGGAGAGGTTGACCTGAGCATTAAAGAGCACCAGGATATACTCAAGGAGCTAATCTGAGTAGTTCTTCAAGGCAGAGAACAAACAGCATAGATAAAACATAAAAATTTTAAAAATATGAACACTCTGCATGATTGGAGTTTAGGATTTCTATGGGGAAGTTGCAGGTGAGCATAACCCATTACTTTGTACTCAAAAGTTTAGTTCATGGACAATCACCATCAACCAACCCTGGGAGCTCTTTAGAAATGCAAAATCTCAGGCTTCACACCAGACCTGCTGGATCTGAACCTGCACTTTGACCAGATCCCAGGTGACTTGCATCTATATTAGGGTTTGAGAAACACCAGACTAGGGCATAAAATAGCTAACAGTCTTGTTGGAAAATGATAAATGTAAAAAATAAAGCTTTCATCTCTTGACAGACACAAACCTGCCAGGAAGCAAGAGGGCATGCAATTGCATCTGAAGATCCCCAGGATCTCCTTTTCCTCTGTCCTCTGCAACAGAGATCATGCCTAACAGCTCTTTGTTAGCAGAATTGTCATGGGATTAGATGAGTTTGACCACATATTTTCCTCACTGGCTGAGGGATCTAGAAGGATATTATTTTGTTAGTGTGCTATCATTCCTGGTAAATATTTTTAACCTCATGGCTCTTTATTCAAACTAGACCATAAAGAGTCCACTGCCTCAGGTTAGAGTTATTATAGCAGAGCCCGGAAAATAAAGAAGTCAGTTCTAGCCTTTTGCGTTTCAAGATGGATTTTGACTGGGTATGTATTGGGAGTTGGAGAACATAAGCTTTCATCTTCAAATTGCTGAGCCACCATAAAAAAACTGGGGACATAAACCTTAGCCATCAGTAGGGGATTGGGAAGAAGAGATAAAGAACCTAGTAAATTTGATCCCAGATTATGTTAAAAAATGCGTAGGCTGTGTGGAGAAGAGTCAGGAGACTAAAGTGGGAACTTATTAGTTTAAGAGTCCAGGATTCTGTCTTCTACAATGAGTTTTAGAACCCTGTAGGTTTAAGAGAGAAGACCTGAGCTTTTACCCACTGGGTTGCTTCAGATTTCCATGAGCTCCTAATGGGAATAGAGAGTTCTTGGTGTCCCTGAGTGCACAGGGGCAGAGGATGCTTTCCAGGATTCCATAAAAGGTGATGACAACATGGGTGGTATATTGAGGGTTCTCCAGAGAAACAAAACCAATGTTTGTCTATTATAGGTATACATATATATATACGCAAACATATATATACACACATATATACATTCTATAGACACATACATGCATGTATGGGATACATTCATATATATACATACACACACACAGAGAGAGAGAGAGAGAGAGAGAGAGAGAGAGAGAGAGAGAGGCTTATTATGAAGGATTAGCTCACATGATTATGGAGACTGAGAAGAGAAGTCCTATGATCTACTGTCTATAAGCTGAAGGCCCAGGAAAGCCAGTGGTGTGGTTCTAGTTCCATCCCCCAAACCTGAGAACCAGGAAAGTGATGGTGTAAATCCCAGTTCAAGTTTGTAGGTTTAAGAAGGAGGAACTCCAATGTCTGAAGGTAGGAGAAGGTGGATGACCCAGCTCAGCAGGGAGAGAGCAAATTCATCCTCCCTCTACCTTTTTGTTCTGTTTGGGCCCTCAGATTGGATAATGCCCACCCACATTGGGATAGCCTTTTTTTCACCCCACTGTATCTACCAATGTAAATCTAATTTCTTGCAGAAACACCTTCACAGACACATCCAGAAATAATATTTTACCAGCTATCTGGGCATCCCTTAGCCCAGTTAAGTTTACACATAAAATTGACCATCACAGATGAGGAAGGGAATGGATATGAAGAGGCCTTGCTGCCTGTTTTCAGAATGAGGAGCAATGATCTGCATAGATTGATGACTGGACACCTATCCCACCTCCATTTCCAGCAAAGCTTGCCATCTGATGACTGCGCCCCATGATAAGTAAGATATGGCCCAGCTAACTAAGACATCCCTAAATCTATTGAGATGAAAAGTTTGTTCTTGTCACAATGGAGACTTAAAATGCATATCAAATTCTACTTTAGAAAAAAAAAATGATCCCCTTTACCATTCCGTGTATATGATGTGGACATGCATACCTGCTGCAAATGCTTGTGACTTGAGAATAGAACCAGTCCCAGCACTGCTATGCAGAGCTCCTGTGATTAGCCCACTGGCTGTAAATAAATTATGAAATATATTAGAATGTGATAATTACTATGGAGAAACAGAAAACATATAGGTGGTAAGAGGGGTAGGGTTGTGGGGTATAGTGGCTTGCAATTTAAAATAGAATGATCAAGGTAGGCTTCAGTAAAAGAGCATGAAGGAGGCTTCCATGTGGATATTTGAAGGAAGAGCATCACAGACAGAGGGTGCAGCCACTGTAAAAGTCCTCTGACAAAGAGGGCCTGGCATATCTGTGGAACAACAAGAAGGCCTGTGTGGCTGGAGCTGAGTGAGTGAAGAGGTCAGAAAGGGAGGCACAGACCAGAAGCCTGACAGGTTCCCAGGTGCAGAGATCATCATGGCCTGGGTTCTTCTCTTTCTTGGTGGGAACCACTGCTCCCACTCCACCTGTGCCAGGAGCCTGCAGATGAAAGGCCCCAGCTGGAATATGACGGAGCCTTTTCATCCTTTTCCTGTAATTAAATCTGATGTAGTCATACCTCAGGAGGAGGAAGTGGGATTCGTATGGCCTCTGACACTCAGAATCCCTTTCTATCGAGGCTAATACCTATGTGGACTCAAGTTTGGGATACAATGAGCTGGAATTACTTCAAGGAAAGAAAGGCAAGTCCAAGGTTGAGTAGGAGGAACAAAAGAAGCAATAGTGTCTCAAAAAGATCAGGAGGCTCAAAAGATGGCCTGTGAACTTGCTATAGTCCTGGGAAGCCCTCTTAACCACCCAAGCCTCACCTTATTCTACAGAATAAGGATTTATGTCAGGCAATCTCCAATCTTCCCAACCCCCAGAGTCTCTCTGCCCTGCACACGTGTGTCATTTGACTTGTTATCAGGTGTTCCAAGGGACTCTCTTCATGTTTTGAGATAAAAGGGTGGCGACTGTCATGGGATGAATTGTATCCCCCAAACATTGTATGTTAAAGTCCTAACCCCCCTCACCTTGGCATGTGACTATATTTGGAGATAAGGCCTTTAAATTCAGGGTGATTGAGTTTAAATGAGGTCATTAGTGTGGTCCATAATCCAATCTCACTGGCATCCTTATAAGAAGAAGAAATGTGGACAGAGACGGGTACCGAGAAAAGACCTGTGAAAACATAGGGAGAAGAAGATGGACATCGACAAGCCAAGGCAAGAGGCTTCAGAGGAAACCAACCCTTGGTTGAAACCTTGATCTTGGACTTCTGGCCTCCGGAATTGTGAGAAAATGAATGTTTGTTGTTTAAGCTACCCACTCTGGGTACTTCATTATGGTAGCCCTAGAAAATGAATACGGCAACCGTGTAATAGCACTAAAACTATGCCCATGGAACCAGGCATGGCCTTGGAGCGTATAGAGACAGGGAGGAGAGCAAGAACACAAGAAAAGAGAATCAATCCCTCTTCTCCTCCAGGGCATCCCAGCTAATGGCAGGCTCAGCTCTTAACTCAGATTCTTCTTAAAGTACATAAAACAATGTACTTCTGGTTCTACTCCTGACTTGCTGAGCTGAATGCATCTCTTATGCCTCACAACCTAACAACTGTAAAAGTGTCCACAATTCTGACCCCTCCAGGTACTCCCTTCCCATCCTGCATTTGGCTATTAGCTCTGCTCTGGGTTTAGATCATTTTCTCACGTCCAGCTTGACATGACCATTTTTTAAATTATAGGTTATGAATATTCACGTAGTACAAAGCTGACTATCACCACTCATACCCAAGATGTGATGGCCAGATCCATCCTGACAGCATGCCCATTACCACAAATTGCAATTATACCCCGTGTCCCCCACCCAATTAATCCCCACCATCCCTCTCCAGTCCCTCTTTCCCCACTCCACTTTGTATCCCTAGGTATGCTCTCTCCCTCTGCAAGTGTTGAACATGCCCATTTTTGCACTGACCTTTTTGGTTTCCTGTCACTGAAACCTGACCTCCTTCTGCTTAGGGCCTGGTGATTAACCAGGGTGGCCCTATTATATAAATGAGATTCTTTGTTACTTGGCAGAGATAATCAAGGTGGCTTTACATCAGGACACTCTGTGGTTGTAATAAAGCCTATGAGCTGTCTTTTTATTCTAAATAATAGAAAGGATGGGCAGTATTTTAAAGTAGTCATAGAACATGCAGCCATATTGTAACAATAATAGCAGTATTAAATTAAAAGAAAAAAAATCACATCTCAGACCCATAGCAATTTAGTTATGCATTTTCCAAGTCTTCTGTATATAAATCCTTTAAACTTGTAATCATAGAGTAGATACAATTTTATACTCTGCTTTTCTCACATCATCGTGCAGATACGTTTCCTTATTGTTGTGTAATCTTAATTGTTACTTTTAGTGACTTCATAGCATCACATCTAAATGGATGTTCCTTGATTTAAATATCCTGATGGATATTCAGGCTGTTGTAAAAATATCCATTATTTTGAATAATGCTGAAATGACCATCTTTATGAAAATAGTGTTTTCTATAGTTTGAGGCACTTTTCTTCGGAATTTCCTAGGAGAGAAATCAAGTCAAACATCTGAGCATTTTTATAATTTTTAAAGCACATCAAATTTTCAAAAAACCTTGCCAATTTACATTGTCTATAGCAATTTATGAGTATACTAGTTTCATTTCAACCTCATCAGAAATTGCTGTTAGCATTATTTTTCATTTTGTATTTTTTAACAAAAGTAAAATATGACCTTATTTTTGTTTTAATAATAATTTCTTGACCAAAATGTTCTATTTTAGACTTATTCAAATTTGTGAATTTATATTCATATTAAAATATAAATAAAGTCATGCAGGCAGAAACAAATATTCAATACCCACTATCTGCTAGACAATTCACTAGGGATTTTATATGTGTTACTTTATAATCCTTACCATAACCTGTGATTATTTCACACATGACTCACCTGAGACTTCTCTGGGATATGGAACTTATTCGGTCAAAGGTCTAATAGGTAAAAGAGGTGAATTAAAATTCAGAACTGTTTCCAGTTCTGAACTGACCAACACTGTTAGAAAATGGATTGAGAAACATCAATCCTTGATGCATGAGTTCACACTGGGCCAGAAGCTAAGACTGGGTTCAGAACTCAGAGGTTCAGGCACAGGAGTCTGGGGTGTGGCCTGGAAGTCTGTATTTTTATCTAACAGCCCAGGTGATTCTCATTATCAGGTGAGATTTGCATTTGGTATTTGACACTAGTTTTCTACTTTTCACTCTCAGAATCACCTGGAGCAGTTAGTTGGTAAAGCCTACAGATCTCAGAACCACATCCTAGACCTACTATATAGAATCTCCCAAAGTCAGGATCAAGAATTTGTCTTCTCAAGCTCTCCAGGGTATTCTGACCAAGCAGTCATACAAGACTTCTCAGTGGCATTCGGAAAGTCCTGCACTAGGATCTCACTGCTGTTGCTGTTTGCATCTGTGTCATGGGGTCCTATATTAAGTGAAGGTCTTTTATAGGGTCTTTAGTTACTTAAATAGAAGTCTCTGGAATAAGACTCCAGAAAAATCTGGTTCACCCCATAACAAAGTGTGCTTGACATTTTAGAATCTCTCTGAAGAGCACTATATGAACTTTGAGACCTTTAAAAACCTATAATTTATCATATTTCTTAGATAGACTCATGCATCTTAGTTCTTATATGTTAAATTGTCTTTTTTTCTTGCTGCCAAAAAACACAATGTCTGCTCTCATAGCAAGGCATGGTTCTGAAATCCTATCCTGTTTAGCCCCCCAATAATTATTATATTCATACTTTGGATGATGAGCCTTAGACAAGGATTAATTTGGATTAATGGAATAATTACCATGTGACAAACAAATGCCAAGTAATGTGAAGAACTGCTTTATGAGGAAATTTTTGGTTTGACAAAGGTTTGCTTTCAGGTGTGTGGCCTGAATTCCAAACTTCGGAAATATTTTCCAGGCTTCTCATGAAATTTATATTTAAACATACAAAGCAACTTTGCCATTTTTCTAGATAATTTTAGGAGTCAAGCTTAAACTCTCAAGTGAAATCTTTCTATTATTTCTCAAGCTTTGCTGACGCAGCTGAATTGTCATCTTGACCTTGCTGATACCCCCAAGTGCAGCTTTCTGAAAATGAGGAGGCAGAGTCTCCAGTCCACTGGGGGAGGAGTGATTTACTCCTCTAACTGTCACACCTGTGTTCACCAGGGCATCTAGCAGGCACACTGTGATTGTTTGTTTCTCATTCATGTTGAACTGTGAGTGAGGTCCATTAACTGCAAGGGCTATGCATTAATATTTGATAATAATGACAAAATATCTTCAATACCTAACAGTTTTTGAGCCATCACAATATCATGGGTACCATGCTAACATCTATTAGGCACATTTTAGAGAAAAGAAAAATGCAGCTAAAGAAGACAAGAAATTTGACAAAGAGTCAATAAATAGTAAGTGGCAGACCTGGAATTTGAACTCAGAACTGCCTGACTCCAAAACCTAATCTATCATGCCCTGTTTTTGTATCACCACTACCTATCCCACAGCAGGTACCCAGCACAGAGAAGGTTTTGAGGGTACTGAGTCAAGAGCTAATATTTATTGAGGGGCTACCTTTGCTGACTATTGTGCTCAGCTTTGCACAGACATTGTTAAGCTTTCACAGATATTATAAACCCCAAGAATCTAACCACCACACTTCTGGCTAGGGCTTGCCTGTGAAGATGGTGGCCACTCCTGAGGATGGGCCTCGAGTAGGCTGGCTCTGGCCCCTGTGGGACTGGCTGGCCTTTCAGTAAAGCTCAAGGCTTTGGCTTCCTGAATTATGCCTTTATTTTTCTTTCTTCTCTCCTCATGTCCCCGTTCCCCCAGCCCTACCTGCATTTTATGATGGGCTCATTTCCCCCTCCTACTATCTATCACCTGCGTCCTCTCAGTACAAATGAAATATAGAATGGGCACCTACCACATAGCTTGCACTAAACTCTGCTGTCACTCACAGCCCCTCACTGACACTTCTCAGGTCCTCCCCAGCCATTGTGAAAAGTGGTGATTGCAGACACACCCTGTGCTGCCTGGGATCACAGACTCTTTTCATTCTTCACTACTTATGTCCTCAGGCAAGTAGTTTAACCCATCTGGCCTCACTTTTCTTATCTTTGCAAATGGGGCAATGATGGGCACAGGTGGAGCGGGAGGAGCGGTTCCCACCAAGGAAGAGGAATCCCAGGTCATGATGATCCCTACTCCTTGGTACCTGCATCATCAGAGTTAAATGAGTTAATACATCTAATGAAGTTGTCACTGTCTTTGGTTCCAAAGAGTTCTGAGCTTGTTGTCTTCCGTCTTCTTAATGCACCTCAGTTCCAGTTGCTCAGTAGACTGTGTCCTTCAGAGATTGGCAATCCTCTCTGTTCCCCTTCTTACTCCTGGGTGTAATCTTCTCTCTGCTTTTTAATTTTCTTTTCTGCCTCTCCTTTATGTTTCTTGTTAGTCTGTTATTATTGATACGACACAGGGCTGTGTTCATAGGCCTGTGTGCTTATATTGTGTACAGTCGTCAGACCAGCGGAAAAGTGAAAGTGTCAGTCAGTTGGTGGCTTGCTTTAAACAAAATGAATTGATTTGGAGACTGAATTAAGAGAAGCAATTATGGGCTGGCCCCGTGGCTCACTCGGGAGAGTGTGGTGCTGGGAGGCAGTGGCGCTCCCGCCGCGGGTTCGGATCCTATATAGAGATGGCTGGTGCGCTCACTGGCTGAGCCCGGTGCGGGCAACACCACACCAAGGGTTGCGATCCCCTTACCGGTCACGAAAAAGGACAAAAAAAAAAAAAAAAAAAAAGAGAGAGAAGCAATTACATGTAGGTACTGTTCTGTGAAACATTATAACTTCACTCAAACAATTGTGTGTGTGTGTGTGTGTGTGTGTGTGTGTGTGTGTGTGCGCGTGTGCGTGTGTGTGTTGCAAGGCTGATGTCTGCCCACACTGCAAATGGAGGGCAGGTCTACTGAGTCCTTACTGAATCTTGATGGGAAAGATACTTAGTTTCTCTAAGCCTCGGCTGTCATATCTGAACGATAGGGATAGGTGAGTCTGCTTCATAGTAATGCTTGGTGGAATACTTTGTTGATATTAAAGGTTTAAAGGAATCGGGGTAAAAGGCTAAAAAAGAAGGTTTTGCAACCTGGTTTTTTTTTTTTTTTTTTTTTTCATTTTTCTGTGGATTCTAACCAGGAATCTGTAGGAACTACCACTTTTCCTGTAGAGTTCATGCCTCCTGGTGCACATCGGATACGTGTGTGTATTTGAGTGTGTTTCTTCTGCATTCTTTACCTACAGGATTTTATGCCTCTCACCTGGAAAATCTACATAATTTGAAAAGTTGAATGGATACCACCAGGCAGTAAGAATACATATAACATGTAAAACACACAGCATCGACACCGAGTATTCTGCAATAGTTGGGAGATTCATGCTCAGTTTGGTGATGCTGTAGATGATGGAATGTAAAGAAAAGATCAGGCACAGAGAACATCAGAAGCCTATTTTTTGGCCTCCTTTATTAATTATGCAATGATTGGGTCATTTAAACAATAGGAAAGAGTTCAGCTGAGAAAAGACTAGAGAAGATATTGCAATATTGGATAGGGCTTCTTATATAAGTCTTTTTGAAATTTTTTCCTTTCTAAGAAACAAAAAGAAAAGCCCATGAATTGGTATTCTGAGGCTCATTTTTTTTTTTTTTCTAAAATCTTGCCATCTAATCCAGTTCATACCTTTTCTATACTACCCAAGAAGCTGTGGCTACATGAGTGGGAAGATTGTAAGGCTAGTAATAAGATTAAATTATGTGTAAATTTAAATTGTTCATTTAAGGATCTCAGCATCCATTCAGCCCACTTGTAGGTTCAGGTGTAGCCCTGTCACCTGACTCCAGGATTGGAGCATATGACACATACGTAAGCCACTCAATTGCAGAACATTCACCCTGCTGAGATAAAATTCTGACTCAATAGAGAAGATGAGATACAATTAAAATTTTGCTGCGATCTTAGGAAAAGTGATGCTTGTCATTTCCATTGGACCTGCATCTGAAAGAATTGGATGTCAAGAGCTGCTGCTATCTACTTTCAAACACAGAAAGAGAATTTGTTTGAAAATGGCACCCACCAAGAAGAAGTGGATCTCAGGTCAGGAAAAGAGAAACTGGGTTTAATGCATTGAGCATATCATTCTTTTACAGGTAAGAAAAAAATAACTGGAAATACGTATGCAGTCCACCACATTGATATTATTCTCAAGGATAACCACAGCCAATGAGAAGCAATAACATTTCTGCTAGGATTTATGAGAAGGGTACTCTTTCTCCTTACTGATGACTTGACCATGTGTCTTAGAAGCTGCAGCATTCATTTTTCAAGCTCTAGGGATAAGACCCAAACACAGCAAGTGTATCATGAGTATAACTTCTCTCACTTCTCCTTTCATGTGTGCCACTCTTCTCATACTCTGCTCCTGTATACCATGGGGCTTCAAGGCAGTTGTGGAAGTTATGAGAATCTAGAATACAGCCTCCTATATCAGACTTTTTGAGTTCACAGCTTGTCATGCCACTTACTAGCTGTACATTCTTGATCACATTACTTAACCACTTTATAACCTGTAAAATGCAAATAGTAATTCTAATTATTTCATGGCTTGTTTTGAAGATTTACTGAGATTATTGTTTATTTGTGTGAGTACATGATTAATATTCAATAAATACATAGATATTATTATATTCTAGGGTGTCAGAGATAGAAATTTCTTTAGCTGCAAAGTAATCGTAAATCCAGGTTACAACAGCATATGGAGTTAGCACAGGTGGATGAAAAGACCAGGGGGAAATCTTGTGAACCTTTGATCTCTATGTTTAATAGGACATTAGACAAGAGGCTAAGCCCAGGGAGATACCCCTTGATGGACCAGGGAGATATCCTCTCAAAGGCATTTCCAGTCGGGAGTCAGCAACCAGTGAACAGCAATGGGGTCTCAATAAATGGGAGACATAGTGGGCATTTTGTGTGATCATTTCAGTATGGCCAATGTGTTTGCTTTTGTTTTTGTTTTTGTTTTTTAAGTGGAGTAATCCATACAATAGACAGCCCTTCAATTGTAGAGACAATGAAGTCTGGAGGGAGGCAGTTGACAGAGAGTTTCTCTTACATCACACGTTTTCTCAAACATCTGCTCTGAACCAGCAACTCCTTGTACATGAGGTGGAAAAATAAGGAGATAATAGGGAGACAGAAAGAATAGAAGACAGAGAAAAATAAGATTAAGAGAAAGAAAAGTAGGGAGGGCACTAATAATTATTTAGTACTTAATATGTACCAGACACCCATGCCAGGCACAGTACATGACTAGCCATTTTATTCTCATAATAACTAAATACTGTTAGCCTCATTTTTAGCATAGAACTATATAAATTAACTGACTTTCCAGAACCGATGAGTGCATTGTCACAATTATGCCACATAACTAAGCTTTCTCAGCTGTATATCATTCAGAGCTTTCCCTAGCACTTGCACACAGGCAATGTCAGAAATGTTAGAAGGTGCTATAGTTTTAATGTGTCCTCTCCAAAATTCATGTTGAAACTGGATCCCCATTGTGGTAGTTTTAAGAGGTGAGTCTTTTGGGAAATGATTAAGTTATGAGGGCTCTACCCCCATGGATTAATTGGTGCCTTATAAAAAGTCTGGAGGGAACTAGCTTAGGTTCTTTTCTTGCCCTTCAATCTCTTTTGGCATATGAAAACACAACGTTAGTCTGCTTCAGACGATGTTGCAAAAAGGCACCATCTTGGAAGCAGAATCCGGACCCTCTCCAGGCGCCAAACCTATGAGCACCTTAATCTTGGACTTCCCAGCCACCAGAATTGTGATAAATAAATTTCTGTTCTTACAATTTACCCAATCTGTGATATTTTTGTTATAGCATCACAAACAACCTAAGACAGATAGCCTTCCCAAATCACCCAGTAAAAGAAAGAGTGGATATATGAATTGGAACTGAAATGCATGCACAAATATCTAAATGCTCTATTTATTACAGATCCCCACAACCACCCAGAAATGAGGTGTTTCCTTTGTTAGCATTAGCTAACACGTTCATTATAAGGGGAATTCCATGTGATTGCAATTGTTTATGGTCCTAGGTCAAGCTGATCATGCAGCTCAAATTTAGGTTACTAAGAATGTGGGCAAATCTCCAGAGATTTATTTTATATGACATATAATATTGATCCAGTTAAAGCTTTATATCCAGTGTGTTCACACTCAGGCATTTATTTAAAGATGATAACAGCTATTCTGAAGACACTTGTTCTTTGGTGGCAAAAAGGTTTAGAGAATCTTGTCAATGTATTATTTAAGTCATTTACCCATACTAAATGTGTTATTGAAACACAGGGTTTAATGAGTTTGTAAAGAAGACTAATTGCTTATGAACAGGAATGGTACCATGGTCACACGTATAAACACATTGTGTAGAGCTATCCTTTATACTTTGGAACATAGTTTCAACTATACTTACAGCTGTTCTTGCCTCCCACCTGGTCCCTTTGCCAGAAAAGTGGGATTGGACAAGAGCCATTGTTTTGGGTGAGCTAATCTCTCACCCATCTGACATTCATTCCACCACTGACTCAGTCTTTCAACCACTCATTCACACACTCACCAAATAGATACTAGGTGCCTATTGTGTTAACACTGTTTTGCAGAAAGTTTCACCCTGAATCAAGAAAGAAGAGCTAATACAAAGTACAAATGGAACAATATAATGATGAAAACATTTCCTGACACCAGTAAACTATGCATCCTTGTTCAGATGCTCATTCATTCAGATTTTACGAATACTGGGATGTGTAGAGACTCTCTCAGATGTTTCCAATCACGTTAACATTGCAGAGGGCCCAAATCAAACTTTGGAATACTGAAGAGAAATCTACACTGTCTGTCTGAAATATTTACTTATGTTAAATCACTCTCTTCCCCTTATTTACACTTCTAAAATTTGGAAAACATTAAAAAGCACAAAGGTAAAAAAGCTATCATTTTAACATTCGGAAATAACCACTTTTAATATTTTGGGCTTTAGCTTTTTAGTCTTTCTTGTCCAAAAATTTAAGTTTATAAATAAATGTATAGATATATAGAGATAAAAATCTATACACATTTTTTACCAAAAAAGCATGCTATGGATAGTATTTCATAGCCATATATTCATTTAGCAAGTATATTATGAGCATTTTCCACATCAGTGAATAGTTTTCTATAACATCATTTTTTAGTAGCTGTATATCCGATGAATGAGTGTTTCATATTTTACTTAGTTAATCCTATAATTAAACATTTAAATTGTTTCTGATTTTTTTTTGATATTGTAAATTATACTATTATATCAGTCAGGAATGGTTAGAATAATGCTAGGTAAAAGAAAGATCACTTCCAAACTCAATGGCTTAAAATAATAATCTTTATATTCATGAATTTACCTTTGTAGGTCTGCAGTTCAGGATCTTCTTCATGTGACTTTCCTCTTCCTTTAACCATTAGGCTATCTGGGGCATGCTGTTTCTATGGCAACAGCAGTGGCAAGCTTCACTTTTTTAAAGTCATTGTAAACCTTTGCTGACATTACATCAGCCAATAAACAATTGCCCAAGTGAAGACACATAGCCAAGCTCAAGTCACACTCTAACGTTGTGGACAAACTGCAAAATAATTTAGTAAAAAGCATGGATATTTAGAGTGATGAGTATTTGGGACAAGAATGCTATTTATGACAATTATAATAAACATTCTTGTATATATAACTTTACATATATTTATTAGTCCATTTATGTTGCTTATAACAAAATACCTGAGATTGGGTAATTTATACAGAAAATGAAATGTATTGCTTACAGTTTCTGAGGCTGGGAAGTCCAGAGTCCATGTGGTGGTGTTGACAGTGATTCAGGGACCTCACATTGCAAGATGGTTGAAGCAGAGAGAGTACAGAGAGAGCAAGACAGACTCTCCTCTCCTTTTAAAGTCCTTAGAACCACACCCTTGACCACCATTTTTAATCCATTCACTACTGCATGGTCCTACAATCCAATCACCCCTTCAGGGCTCCACCTTTTGATTATCATAATAGGATTTCCTACCCTCTTAACAGTCACAGTGGGGGCTAAGTTTCTAATACATAAAACTTGGGAGACAATTCAAGCTTCAGTGAATTTGAGGGGGGACATAATTCGATCCACTACAGGTGCCCTGTACCCCATCCTTCAAGGCCCAGGTCTGATGGTCCCCTCTGTCTATACTAATGGCCCAGTCCTCGTGGGTCCCTGGCACACTGTAGTGGAGGATTGAAGAAGGCAAAAAAAAAAAAAAAAAAAAAAAAAAAAGGAAGAAAAAGAAACAATGGAAAATAAAGTGAATAGAAAACAATAAATAAAAAAACAATCATAATTTTAAATGTGAACAGTATAAATATCGCAATTTAAAGAATGGGTAAAAAATAAAATTCAACCCCATATTTTCTACAAGAAACTCATGTTAAAAATAAAGTATTATATAGGTTAAAAATAAAGAAATGTAGAAAGATATATCATGCTGACACTAAGTAAGAGAAAGGTGGAGTAGCTGTATTAATCAAACAAACAAGACTTCAGAGCAAGGAAGCTTATCAGGGATAAAGAGGAACCCTGCATAATAATGAAGGGGCCAGTTCTTCAAGAAGACATAACAATGCTGAAAGTGTATGCGCCTAACAACAGAACTTCAAAATACATGAAGCAAAAATTAATAAAACTGAAAAAGAAAAATTCACTATTATATTTAGAGACTGTAACACATTTTGTTAGTAATCTATATTATTACTAACAGATTTATAAGTCAGGCAGAAAATCAGTAAAGATATAAATGACATGAATAGCACTATCAATTGATTTGGCCCAATTGACAATTAAAGAACACTCCATCCAACAACATCACAGTACACATTCTTCTCAAATTCTCATGGAACTTTTAACAAGATAGATCACATTCTGGGTCATAAGGTATAACATAACAGATATGAAAAAACAGAAATTATGAAAAATATGTTTTCAGATCACAGTGAAATTAAACTACAAATTAATAACAGAAAGCTGGAAAATTATCAAATATTTGAGAATTAACACATTTCTAAATAACAAATGGACAAAAAAATTCTCAAGAGAAACTAAAACACATTTAGAACAGAGTGAAAATAAAAATTCAACTTATCAAAATTTATGGGATGCAACAAAAATATTGCTTAGAAGAAAATTTACAGCATTAAATGCATATATTAGAACATATGGGAGATCTAAAATCAATAACTGTAAGCTGCTACCTTAGAAAACTAGAGAGAAAAGAAAACTTTAAGTTTAAAGCAAGGAGAAGAAGAGAAAAATATAAAAATTACAGTAGTAATAAATGAAATTGAAAATAAAAAATCAGTAAAAAAAATTAAACTACAACCTAGTTTTTTTTTGAAAGGATTAATAAAATAGACAAACATCAGAATAGGCTATACAATGGGGAAAAGGAAAAGGCACAAATTACCAATGTCATAAATTAAAGAGAGTTTATAAATACTATTCCCATGGACGTTGAAAGGATAATGTAGAAATACCATGAATAAATCTATGACCACAAATTTGATAACTCAGATGAAATGGATAAATTCCTGAATAACACATACTATAGAAACTCACATAATGAGGAAAAAAATAACTTTAACAGAACTAAATCTAATGAAGAAATTGAATAAATAATTAAAATTCTAGAAATGAAAGCACCAGTTTCATACTGTTTCACTGTGGAACTCTACCACTATTTAGGGGGAAAAAATGATACCAACTCACCACAATCTCTTCCAGAAAATAAAAGCAGAGAAAACTTCCTAATTCATTTGATGAGGCTGGTGTTACCCTTAAACCAAAACTAGAAAAACAGAACAAAATGCTACACTCTCTCTTGTAAACATAGACACAAAAAATCTAATATATTTAGCAAAACAAATCCAACAATATATGAAAAGAATGCACCATGGTGTAGTGAAATTTATTCTAGATATCCAAAACTGGTTCAACATTTGAAAATAAGTCAGTGTTTTCCATTACATCAGTGGGCTAAAGAAGAAAATTCATGTATCAATTGACACTGAAAAAGCATTAAGAAAACTCAACATCTATTCATGGTAAAAATTCTCAGCAAACTGAGTATACAGGGAAACTTCTTCAGCTTGATAGAAAACATTTACCAAAAACCTACTGCTAACCTCATACATAATGATGAGAGACTGGAGGCTTTTGCCCAAGATTGGGAACAAGGCAAGGATATCCTTTGTCACCACTACTGTTAAAATTGCCATGTAAGTCTTTGTTAGTCAATAAGATATGAAAAAGAATAATAAAAGGTATACAAATTGGGAAGGAAGAAATAAAAGTGCCTTATATACCAATGAAAAAATTGTCAGTGTAGAAAATTCCAGATTATCTGCAATAATACTCCTGGAACCAATAAGTGAGAATAATACGATTTCAGGATTCAAGGTTAATATACAAAAGAAAATTAGTTTCATATATACCATTTATAATAGCACCCCTACTCCCTCCCACCCCCAAGAAATACTTAGGCATAAATCTAACACTTATGTACAGGTTCTGTATGCAGAAAATGGCAAAATACTAATTAAAAAGTCAAAGAATATCTAAATAAATGAATAGAGGTTCCATTTTCATGGATTGGAAGGCTCAATATCGTTAAGATATCAACTCTTCCTGCTTGATTGATAGCTTCAATGCAACACTGGTCAAAATATCAGCAAGTTATGTTGCAGATATTAACAACTTATTTCTAAAGTTTATATGGAGATACAAAAAGTCTAGAATAGTCAACAAAATACTGAAGAAGAAGAAAGTTGTAGGACTCACACTACCCAATTTTGAGACTTAATATAAAACTACAGTAATCAAGATAGTGTAGCAAATGGTTGGGGGGAGTGGGAAATAGGCATATAGTTCAGTCAAATGGAGCAGAGAGCCCAGAAATAGATGCCCATGAATATAATCAACAGATCTTTGATAATGTAGCAAAGAAAATTCAATAAAGAAAGGTTAGTCTTTCCAACATACAGTGCTAAAACTGTTAAATGTCTATAAATATATTAAAAAAGAAGAGAAAGAATAGAAGAAAAGGAAAAAAAAAGGACAAAAAAGGAACCCAGATACAGATCTTATACATTATAAAAATGAATTCAAAATGTATCATAGACCTAATATAAAAATTTAAACTATAAACTTTATTTTTAAATAAATATGAGAAAATATAAATGGCATTGCATTTAGTGAAAAGTTTTCAAATACAACTCAAATAGCATGATTCATGAAAGAAAAATTGATGTAGTTTATTAAACTTATGAACTTTTACTCTGGCAAAGACACTTTTAATAGAATGAAAAGACAAAGCACAGACTGAGAAGAAATATTTGCAAAACACATATCTGATAAATGACCTGTAGCCAAAATATACCAAAAAAATTAAAAACTCTTAAAACTTAATAATAAGAAAACAGACATTTTGATTTTTAAAAATGGGGAAAATATCTGAATAAACTACCTCACATATGGAAATTTACAAATGATGAATACAAGTACAGATATGAAAAACTGCTCAACATCATTTTTCCTTTGGGAAGTACAAGTTAAAACTACAATAAGATACCTAGCAGAATGGCTAAAATCCAAAAATTTTCAATACCAACTACTAGTGAGGATACACACCAACAGGGACTGCCATTCATTGTTGATTGAAAATGTAAAATGGTACTGCTACTTTGGAAGATCATTTGTCAGTTGCTAGCAAAGCTAAACATATTCTTACCATATGATCTGGCAGTTGCTCACTAGGAATTTACCTAGTTTATCTGAAAACTTGTATCCACACAACACCTGAACATGAGTGGTTAAAGAAGCTGTATTCATGATGGCAAAAATCGGAAGCAACAAAGAATTTGGTGAATGAATAATTAAATTGTGGTACATCCATAGAATGGAGTACTAGTCAGTAATATAAAGACTTGATCTATCAAAGCTACACACACACACACAAAAGAAGGTTGAACTTTAAATGCATAATGCTAAGTAAGAAAAAGGCCAGTCTGTACCACAGAGTCTGTGATTCCAGTTATATGACATCATATAAAAGGCAAAAGAATAAAGATGGTAATAGATAAGTAGCTGTAAGGTGATACAGAACAAAGAATGAATCTTAATGTATACAAAGTAAAAACAAAATTAGAAAAACTTTTAGAAGATTGGAGGACCCCTGGATGGAAGGCAGACTGTGGCAGAAGAATCTAACTGTATTAAAAATATATGAAACAACATCAGTGAGTTTGGAGAAAAGTGATAACATATATAATTTTGGAAATGTGTGGCATCTATAAGACTAAAGGCAAAAGGACTGTTTCATAGCAAGGTACTCTAATCAATAAAGCTATTTTTCATTGGAATGTGGGTTAATAATTCCGAAACCACTATATGTAATACTGCCATTAAACAAATAAATGGATGGCAGATGGTAGAAGGCAGGTTCTTACTATTGGAGTGGTGGGTTACAGATAAACAAGGGGATGAGGCTAGGATGACCCATGTGATAATGTATCATAGTTGCAGACATCAGTATGAGCTCATATTTAGCTTAGTATAATAGAGCTGACTACATATTGAGACATTTATAGATACGTGTGTGTACATAACACAGGTCAGCTTACACACTGTATTTTCTTGCTCTGTCTGCTAAGAGGGCCTCACTCAGTAGCAACAAGCACTCCCACTACCCAGATCTTAGTTTCTAATGCCATTCTGCAGTAAAAAGATCTATACCTCCTTAGAGAAATGGCTGATTCTAGGGCTACGACTGGAAATACACAAGATGAACCTGGAGCATCTTGTAGTACTGAAAAGTAAGAAACTGCTGAAAACAAAATGATTAAACACACACATAATGATGTACAGATGTTAACAATATATAGAAGACAACTGAAAGAGTTCCCAGTGCCCAAAGCTGAAACAATTTGAGAAACAAAATAAAGGAGTATTGGATTATAACCCAAAATATAAAGTAAACATACATGAGCCCATACTGATATAAATGATATGATTGAATAAATTAATAAATTGTTAAACGAACAGTGGAGAACAGAAAAATGACCCATGTAGAAGAATTCCAAATAATTTATGTAGATACTTCACCTTGAAGGAAGAGAAGCGTACCTCCTCACACTTTAAGTGTAGCTTGTGTGTAGGGATTTCTTTTCAAAGAGTGTAGTATGGGAAGGGGTCAAATAGAGTAACTTCATAGTGGAGAAACCTGACAAATGCTACTTCAGCAAGGTCATTAAGGTCAACTGTGATCTGTCATGTAAGCAGCATGGACACTTGGTATGATGGGATGAAAATGGCACTTTACCTCTGTGGTCTTCCCCCAAAAACATAACCCCAGCCTGAAGAAAAAAAAAAAAAAAAAAAAGACAAATCCCAAGTAAAGGACATTCTACAAAATACCTGACAATTAATCCCTCAAACCCCAAACTGCCAACCAAGGTCATTAAAAACAAGGGAAGTCTGAGAATCTGTCAGTCAAGAAGGGCTTAAGGAGACATGACAGTGTCTTGTGGTGTCCTAGATGGACAGAAATAGAGTATAAGGTGAAAACTAATTTGAGTAAATATATAAACTTTATATAACTTTTATAGAAATAATAAAAGTTTTGTAGACTATTAAAATAATTGCTTTTAATCAATAGTCGCTCATGACATCATCGTTTTATTTAATTGCATCAACAGCTGAGAATTAACCTCAGGCTGCACCTCTTCTGCTGTCTCAAATATTCAAAATGAGAAAGTCTGTATCTTAAATGCCTTTCCCTAACACTAATTACCATCTAGGAAAACCAAGCCCTTTAAAATTCCAGTTGAATTCTACAGTGAAACTAAATTTGATGCCTTGTGAAAATCAGCCCTCAATCCAAACTGGGAAAGGAGTCCAGAACCGGCTTCCACAGCTCCAATGACAAAAACTGCATTGTTCCTGACAGATATCTAGAATTTGAGCAGGGATTGAACTCATCTGTAAGCTGATATCTGTTTCAGAAAGTAGCATTTCTTTCTCAAAATTTTTTTAATTTATGAACTTATACTATTATCCCTCTCATGTCTGAGAATCTCACCTCTCAGCCACGTAGGTTAATTTAACTAGAGAAATTAATCTTTTTTCCAGGCAGCGTTTAAAAGCAAACAATTCATCCTGTATGTGATAGCATGCTGCTTGGAATATTAATAAACATCTTAGAAGTTTATGCTCTATTACTTTCCTAAGAAATTAAAATCCGTTCATTCACTCAACAGATATTTATTGAGCATTTACTATATTCAAGACACTCCACTAAGCACTGAGATCTTTCAAAGTGAAAGCTATCTGTCTTTCTAGTGTTTTTGATATGATTGGAGTGATCAAAGAGCTGATCAAATGTTTCTGACTGACGGCACGATATGGTGGTTACTCCTACAACCACTCAAGAAGAACACCCAGGACATTGCAAGCTGGATGACCAGAAAAGTCTTCCTTGAAGTTGTCAAGCTAGTCTTTTGAGACCTCTAAGTTGCTAATAAGTTGGGCCAGTACACTACAGAGGGAACTGCAGGAGGAATAGATGGAAAAGGCAGGTAGCAAAATAGGATGAACATTTTGCAGGACAGAAATTAGAACTATCTGCTCTAAGAACACATTCACAGAGGTTGTGAATGCAAAGCAAAAGAATTTAAACTTTATTTAAAAGAGTTTAAACTTTATTTGGTAGGCAATGAAAAGCCACTTAAAAAAGTCATTTGTGATCATAAAAATGCCATGATCAGAGTGGTAATTATGAAAAATCATTCTGGCATCAATGTGGG
Organism: Cynocephalus volans; assembly: GCF_027409185.1. Taxonomy (NCBI): domain Eukaryota; kingdom Metazoa; phylum Chordata; class Mammalia; order Dermoptera; family Cynocephalidae; genus Cynocephalus; species Cynocephalus volans. The sequence continues at coordinate 53,869,309 of NC_084462.1, forward strand.
GCACAGATGGAAAGAGGATTGGAGGTAGCCAACCTAGAGTTTAAGGTGAGAGGCCGAAGGCAGAAACTATGGACTGTGGGATTGGGAAGGAGAAAATTGATGTGCGACACATGAGGTAATTCAAACTGAGTTTTCGAGCCTGCGTTGGTTATGTTGCCATTACCAGAGATGAGGGGGTAAAAAAAAAATTGGATGGCAGGAGAAAAGAAAACAGAGACAGAGTTTCTGCAGGTGGGTCCTGAAGTCTGACACCTGGATGATCATTTTTCCTAGCTAATTTGTCCCCAGTTATTAGCTGAGGAGCATTAGATGAGTTACAGACGAGGTAATCTTAGCAGTATGTCTAAGAGATACTCTTCTGATTTCACCTGGGATTTGAACTCCCCATAACAAAATCCTATTTCCACATGAGTATCAGTTTCTTGAAGTCGGGGAGAACCACATGATTTTTGCACTAAAGATACTTAAACGGAAAGCAATAAGATGAAAAGTGAGAAGTTACTTGCTTTACTAAGGTTGATAGACCAGCCACTGATTTTGCAGGAGGATGCTCCTCCCACATCCTCCCCCAACAACCTCCCAAGTGGAACTAAGGGCAGAGGAGAGTGAGAATATATTCCCAGGTATCTGGGGGTGTAGAAAAAGAGTACCTGCTGCAAGCCTTTAAAGTTTTATGGCTTTACATCTCTTCAAAGTTTTATGTTTTATTTCTAGAATTATTGTGATTTTTTGTCTTCCGTTCAACATCTGCATTTACTGCAGATCACTGTGAACCCCTGGGGGTGCTCATATCCTTGTCTGATAGGCATGAGTAAGATAATGTCCCCCCACACACCCGCAGGAGCAGTCCGTGTGGAGAAAGAGCAGATCTTACATCTACCAAGCTCATCCTAAGGACAAGTGGGAATTCAAAAACTGGCTTAACCTATAAATGTTGAACCTGTAAAAGGAACAGAGATATACAAACCCTCTAATACGGTCAGCTTTTCCCCATATTTTGGCAGAGAGAAATACCAAGGTCTTTGGAGATTGAATGATCAATCTTGAAATAACCAAAGCCTAGATGTTTGAAACTGGGGACCCAAGCTTTCCCTAACTCCGTTTACATTTCCCTCCATGCGGATATGAAAGATGGGCACATATTTTATTTATTATTGTCCCGTTTGATATTTTCACCTGCTGCCAATACAGCTAAGCCCAGCCACATTTCCCCCACAGCTGGCCCAGTGGCAGATGATCCCAGCAAAGCAGAATCACACCCAGGGAAGCAGATGGGTGACCTTTCTCTTGCCTGCTCTCCAGACTAGGGAACAGCTAGCCAAACTCTTTGGGTGGCCCAGGCTCTTTGCTTCTATAAATTAAAAAAATTGTTTTCCAACTGGTGGTCTGTTTCTCAAACACATCGATCACACATTCGTCAAATACCATCTTGCATGCATTATGCCAGAGCAACCAGTTTTTCTGTTATCTGAAATCCCTAACATGATAACCCCCTTCCTCCTAGCTGGCCTCCCCCCTCAAAATAACTTGGTGTGGACTTTTTCTATTTCTTTTTTCTTCCTCCTATGCAGCCATGTGTTTGAAATATGTTTAAAATATTGTCACATCTTACATTTTAAATATCATGAGGACAGGCCAATTCTGTGATATTTTAAGTGCCCTCATTATAAAACATATGGCCAGAGGAGCGGGGATAGGGAGGTAGGGGAAGAAATATGGCAAATATAATGTTTTCCCAAGGTGGGGGTTTGGTGGGGAACATGACCTGCAAGAAGCAAGAGTCTATGTGCACCACTACTGAAATACCATCTGTTTCCATTCAAATTATCTCCAAATTATGACTTCTTCATATGCCATAATGTATAGGATTCAAGGGCCAGAACACATCAGTGTTTGCAACCAACTGATCCAGTTGCTGTCAAAGCTGTGGCAATTAAAAGAAAGAAAGAAGAAGAAGAAGAAGAAAAAAACAGAATAGAAAAACAAACAAACAAAAAAAAGAAAATGTTATGTTTGTTGTGTTCTTATTTTTACTTTTTAAAATAGAGGCATTGCTATTACAAAGAAAGTGATAGGGATAGCCAGTGACAACATCACTCATTCATGTGCTAGCCCATTCATTTATTCTCTAATTCATTCAGCAGCTAATGTGTTTTATGATTTAAACACAATATGTGGAGATGGGGATATAGAGACAGGAAGACAGTGATTAGACTATTAAAAAATGAATGATAAGGCCAATTGTAGAAGTTAACACAGGTATGACAGGTGTACCTCAAATTTTCAGGGGGAGGATAACACAGTTCAATGATAGGGAAATCTTTTTAAACGAGAATGCTTCTGAGCAGATTTAAAAATTAAGTAGGATTGATCCATTCAAAGGGGATGTTGATGTTCTCAGGTTTAGGAACCAGAATATGCAATGACACAGAAGTGCCAATGAGCACTGGTTACAAATAACTCACTATAGCCAGACTGGAGAGGGGCAGAGACATAAGATGGAAGCAGATAGTGTGGTTGGAGCAATGGTTGAAGAGCCCAACACTATAGAGGTCTGAAAAATAATTTATCAAGTAACACCTGAACTCCTACTGGGAAAACAAACTGTCTTTGGTTGGATCAATACCTTGATCAACACTTAGTACAGAAACAGACTGCAAGAGCCTAAATGTCAGACATGGCAAGAGTCTCAGAGAGGCAGACAAGCTACTTGCAGTCAGATGCAGAGAATGTCTGTTTATTATCCTGCCAAGAGTGTGAAAGAGTAGAGAATAGACAGGAAGAAGAAAGAGGGATCGGTGGATGGCAAAGGGACGAGAGAGGAACTCCAAGTGTCAGAGCACAAAGCACTCTTGGAGAAAAAGACTAGCTAAGACTTGATTGTTTTGCTTGCTTTGCCACAACAAGCATTTTCTCTCCATGTCCCCTACTCCTCTCCACATTCTCTTTTCAGATTCCTCATAAAGTCTTCTGCTATCTTGTATATTTTATGTTGGAAAATTAGTAAAAGATGAAGTTTCTTGTTTGAAACAGTATGATGTATTGAAGAGATCACAAGTAAGAGAGCAAGCAGAACACAATATAAGCCTTCCAGGAATTTAAAAAAATAAAAGTAATGAGATGAATGGCCTTTGAACTTTAACAGGGTGTATAAGTGGGGTTTTGAACCCATCTCACTAAATTTTTAGGTATAAGGAGGCATCGTAGCTGACATTTAGGTTGTGTCAGCAAAAATTGAACTGCAATAACCATAGATAGGAATAAACATAGGAGGAAGATCTGGTCCTTTTACTATAGAACTTTTAGTCAACCTGGGAAGACATTTACATATGTAAAAGAGAAGAGAGGAAACTTTGAAATGTTGGCAGCATTCATCCTTAGTAGGACCATCTGACCATTTTCTCTCTGATACCCTGAGAGTCATCTGGAAAGCACGAAATAAGGCACTGATCTTTAGACTTTGGAAAATGATCATTGCAAGCTAAAAAAATAACCACCAACCTATGAAGATTTTCTACCATTCTAGACTAATTTTTGACAATCCTCTTTCCACTCATATATATTTTTTTCCGTCCCCCTATACTCCAAGACATAGAAGTGTCCCATGGATATGTGTCCCTTGAAATCCTCAGTGCTGTGCTTGTGTCCCCAGGAACTGGCCAAATTACCAATTATCTTGTATTTGTAGAATTCTTTAAAAATATTTGTTGAATTAATAAATGTACGTATGAATTTCTGTGGATTGGTGAATAGTAGCTTTACCAAAGAAACGACCTGAGATACATTTCTCAGTGGTACATATATTTTTAGCAGATCCAGAAATCTGAGTAAATTCTTATACTTCTGTTCTTCATGGGTAGGCTACCAATATTCAAAACAAATTAAACCATATATGATCAGAGGGAATCTCCAGTAAAAGTGATATTTAACAAACTCGTCAGAATTTTTATTTGCCCAGTGCTTTTTTTTAGGCATCTCATAATCCATTATTTTATCTGTTCCTCACCACACCACTGGGGAGTGAACAATACCATTCCTCTTTTCTGATAAGGATGCTGAGGCTTATTGATAATAATCTTTGGGATTTATCTCAGGTCTGTAGATTCCTTCCCAGGATGCATGCAGCCTTGCTGGACTGAGCATAAGGAGATGAGAGTTCTAAGACCACTCATCACTAATTTGCTCTACGATGTGAACTTAGGCAAGTCATCCCTAATTGATACAGTCCCTAGACACTTTCCCACCTCTGTATCCTCCTTTTGCATCTCTGCTACTACTTGACCTCTATTTCAGACACATCCTGGTTTCTGGGACCAGTATCTACTACATGCAAAAGGAGTTAAAACAATCTAATTTAATACCTGGGAAATCTCCCCCACAGTTTATTCAGCTGCTATTTGCCAGGCACTATTCTAGCCTTGGGGGACAGAACAGTAACCAAGACTAGAATCCTGTGCTTGAGACCCATTCTGGTGCCTGGTAACCTGTGGACATCTGAGCTCCCCAGGTGAGAGGCAGTGTGGCATGATGGGGACAACATGGACTTCAGATGTGACTACTGGGTTTAAATTCTGTTTTTACCACCTATTATCAGGTAAGACAAAGAAAGAGTCACTTTATGACTTTGAGTTTCCATCTGTAAAATGGGGGTCCTCACCTCCTGGGATATAATAGGCAAAAAGTAAAACAGCATTATCAGAGTGCCTAGACAATGGCCAACATAAAATAGGTGTATATGATAGCTGTTTACTTTCAGTGCTGCCTTTCTTAGGAACTGTAAGGACTCCTACTTTGTAATCCATTTGTTTCCTTTTGAGTGACAACCTTTTTATGTCTGGTTTCTAGTTCAATAGCCTCCCAGTACCCAACTTTCTCTCCTATTTCCATCTAATTGATTCTTCATTCAGCATTAAGAGGGGATGTTTTGAAAATACAAACTTGATCATATCTCATTTTGATTAAAATTTTCAATATGAGGGGACTTCAAAAAGTTCATGGAAGAATGAAATTAAAAGAAAAAAAGAAAAAAGAAGAACTTTATTTCTCAACATAGTCTCCATCAAGTTCAAGACACTTTTGTAAGTGACAGTAACAGCCATTTAGTCCATCCCTAAAGAACTGAGGGTTCTGGGAATTCAACCATGTCAATGCAATCTTTCTTACATCCTTAATTGAATAAAAAAAGGGTGCCTTTTAAAGATTTTTTAAAGATTAGTGGGAAAAAAAGTCAGAAGGAGCCAAATCAGAACTATAAGGTGGATGCCTAATGATTTCCCATGAAATCTCACAAAATTGCCCTTGTTTGATGAGAGGAATGAACAGGAGCATTGCCATGATGGAGAAGGACTCTCTGGTGAAGCTTTCCTTGGTATTTTTCTGCTAAAGCTTTAGCTGACTTTATTAAAACACTCTTATAATGAGCAGGTGTTATTGTTCTTTGGCTCTCCAGAAAGTCAACAAGCAAAATCCCTTGAGCATCCCCAGAAAACTATTGCCATGACCTTTGCTCTTGACCAGTTTGCTTTTGCTTTGACTGGACCACTTCCACCTCTTGGTAGCCATGGCTTTGTGCTTTGTCTTTAAGACCATACTGGAAAGCCATGTTTCATCTCCTGTTACAATTCTTTGAAGAAATGCTTCAGGATTTTGATCCCACTTTTTAAAAATTTTCACAGAAAGCTCTGCTCTTGTCTGTAGCTGATCTGTTGCAACAGTTTTGGCGCCCATCATGTGGAAAGTCTGCATAACTTTTTCATGTACAGAAAGTCTGTAGTTTTTCAGTCAGAATTGTGTAAGTTGAACCAGTTGAGATGTCTGTGGTGTTGGCTATTTCTGCTGTTAATCGTCGGTCCTCTTCAATTAGGGCAAGAACAAGATTAGTTTTTTCTTCACAAACTGATGTGGATGGTCTGCTGCTGTGGGGTTCATATTCTTTTTTTTTTTTTTTTTTTTTTTTTGTCTTTTTCGTGACCAGCACTCAGCCAGTGAGTGCACCGGCCATTCCTATATAGGATCCGAACCCGCGGCAGGAGCGTCGCCGTGCTCCCAGCGCCGCACTCTCCCGAGTATGCCACAGGCTCGGCCCTGTGGGGTTCATATTCAACATTCACTTATCCCTTCTTAAAATGAGTTATCCATTTGTAGACTGCTGATTTCTTTGGGACATTTTCCACATAAGCTTTTGTAAAGCATCATTGATTTGACCATTCTTCCACCCAAGCTTCACCATAAATTTGATGTCTGTTCTTGCTTCCATTTTAGAAGAATTCATGCTGCTCTGATGGGGGCCCTTTTCAAACTGATGTCTTATTCGTCTTAGTGCCTCAAGCTAGATCCTGTTCAGACATGTTATACCAGGATAGTACAAGTTTATTTTAGTGCAAAAAAATTTTGAAATTCATGCACAGCTTTTTTTTTAATATAACACATGTTTTCCATGAACTTTTTGAAGACACTTCAATGTTTCCCATTTTCTTGGAATAAAATTTAAACAACTCCCCAGCATCTGTGATGTGTACCCTTGCCTGCCCCTCCTATCTCATCCTTGTCCTCCACACCTTTTGCTCACTTTGCTTCTAGCCCTTTTTGTTTCATTGCTGTCTTTTGGGATGCCAAGTTCATTTCTCCTGCAGGCTTTCACTTCACTTGGCCTTCTGTGAGGAACACTTTCCCCCAGATCTTTGCATAACTGGCTCTTAGCAAACCAGTCATTGGCTCTTAGTTCTTAGCTCTAACCAATCACAGAGGCTTTTACTTGCCACACAGTCTAAAATAACCACCTTCTTAACCACTATCACATATTTTTTACTATCTAAAATTATTTCTTTATTAACTTATTTATTTTTTGCTTCCATACCAGAATGTAAACAACCAAAAAGTGTTTGTCTGGTTGACTGCTATGTCCCAGCAACTAGGGCATGGCCTGAGACATAATAGGTCCTTAGCAAATACGACCCTATAAAAGATGTTTCTCATTTTGAATACTTTGCTCTAGCTGCTGGACAAGATTTCACACTACCTTGTCTAAATTTAGCACAGACTTAGCTTTAAACTCTTGAAAGAGACACCATTGAGCTAGTTGAAAAGAATAGGCAGCTATAACTGTCGACCAAAAAACAGCCATAAGCAAGGGCACTCTCCTTGTTAGAAGGGGCCTCTCTGGGCCTTGCTATGGGCAACTGTTTCATAAGGAGGAGCGGGTGGACGGCCTGATTACAGAGGCCATTCCTTGTAAGGAAGTTTCCAAAAAGGCACATGAGATGTTCAGCCTCACTGCAGGTTACCATCCACCTTCCTCTCCCCCTCCTCCCCCTCTCCTCCCCCTCTCCTAGGCACGTATGTGCAGGTTCCTGAGCTGTCAGTCCATCACCAACAAATATCTTCCTTCACCTCCCCCTCATTTCCCTCCATCCCTTCCCGACATAATTACCATCTTGCTAATAAGTCAGATGAGTGGGTACAGCAAAGTGGACAGCTCTGCTTGGCTGCCTCACTGAGCGCTGGCATGGAATGAATGGGAAATACGGATAATAGGGCTGCCACTGCCCCCAGCACTCCCAGGGAAGCCTGCTAATGGGTTTTCTGCTCAGTGGCTGTTGCTTACAGGGATGGTACAGGAAACCAGTTGGAGGAAGGCAGAGCTATGGCTCCATCGCAGTCCCCAAGCTGTGCCCCTTTTGCTATAGCTGTCTCTTCCTAAGTATCACAGAAAGGAGATGGCCAGATCCTTCCAGCCCTGAAAAGGACCTGCTTGCAGATGCTGCCTTTATCCCCCCAGGCCCAAGCTCACTCCCTTCAGACTTTTTTCTTAGCAGATGTGGCCCTTCCTGTAAGTCTGTGTTGCCCTGCAATCCAGACTTGCAGATGAGTTTATCAGCCAGCAAGTCCTGCCTGGCAAATCATAATTCCAGGTTGCATGAAGGATTCTGGGATGAGAAAGCAGCAGCATATTTAAGGGTCGTTTCTCATCCAAACTGGCCAGCCAAGCAGCAAGGAAACTCTGGAGGACCACAAGACTTTAAAGGAACACGAAGTCTTCATTAATTTATGCACTTTTGTAACATATTAGCATGAACATTACAGCAACAGCACAGAGTGCCAAGTGCTTAAAAATACAATAGTGCAGTTATTGGTATAGTGATTCTTAATTTTATTTCGAACCTAGGGGAACATGGGCAGTGCTAAAGAATAGGGTGGAGCCAGAGTGGAGAAGGTGTGGCCTCGTGCCTGCCTAAAATAGGAAGACTCCAGATGACATCACCCATAGCAGCAAGAAAACACAATGCCTGGTCACCAGCTTGATTTTAATAACCAGAGCATCCTTCTTACTTTCTTTCCTTCCTTCCTTTCTTCTTTCCTTCTCCTTCCTCCACTTAACAGAGCTCTGCGCAAGGCTTCTACAGCAGCATGGCAGGAAGGAGGCAAACCTTGTCTCATTTCATGAATTACTCCCTGATCCACTTTTAAGTATTAATCTGCACCAGGTTTTTAATCCTTAGGAAGGTAGCAATGGGTGCAAGCACCACAGGCTCCATTTTTTATCACACAGATCCCAGAATACTAAAAGAGCAGATGAAAAATTATACAAGAACCACCTAAAATACCTCCACCTTTCCACCTCTTCCTTTCCACCCTGGGGCAAACAGGAGATGGTGTTAACACTCTGCCAACTTCTAGTGTGCAAAATATAAGGAGAGAGGTTGGGATGCTTTGAACACAGTGAGGCCTCACTCCTTTGAAATGAATGAAGGGGTGAAGTTCAGTGTGTAGATGAGTGTAAAGCGCAAATTCTGAATATTTAAAAAAAAACAAAACTATGATACCTCTTCCAAATATGTACAGTAACATAATTATAGCTAATGAAGTGTTGCCAAAAAAGAGTCCTACAGGGAACCAGGTAAACATCTTATTTTAGAAGATTAGAGTTTATACATCAATGGCTGGTAAAAAATTGGCTGTAGAAGGGCTTTTGGAAACACTTTCTTATATATTTTTAATTCATTCTTCCAGTCATTCAGGCTTGAAATTATAATTTTAAAAAAATTTTTATTTTGTAAGAGCTATCATTAGTTGAGTGACCGTGACGTGCTAGGTGGCTATTATTTTTTATTTTGACATTTACTAAACTATGCAAAGTAGATAATTGTAGGCCCACTTGGCAGATAGGAAAACTAAAATTCATATAGGTTAAACAGTTTGTTTTAGGTCATAAAGTTTATTAAAAAATAAGTAAAGTAAAACTCATATCTTGTCACCCTCTTTTCTCCCTTAATAGAATCGCTAAGTTTGTAGGTCAGAGCTGTGCTCATCTAAGTACAGTATACATGCATTTTGTTAAGTATATAACAATTTTTTCTGTTAAAACATAGAAAATACGCTCACATATTAATTAATTAAGCTTAGAGTATTATTTCTAATTGAGCTGTCTTTTTGGTGGCTGCTCCAGCTGTTCACACCTGGATCTAATGGATCCCACTACAGGTCCAACTGCAATTACATCTCTAAGGACAAGAAATACATTCAGCCATATCACGTGGTGGTGATTGGCACTGTGCAGCCTTCCAGACTCAGGAGCCACTGTGACAGAGATTAATTCTCAGTATTGTCTAGACTTTTCAGCATTCCCCATGTAGGCTTCATCTATACCTCTTTCTTCATAATCTTACTGTTTTTATTTGAACCAGTCTCCATCAATAACTGGAGTTCTTTGCCAATTCTAATTTGCTGAACTGAATCCTTAGGTTCTTGCCCATTACCATTCCTCAAAAAGCTAAAACTTGAACTCTATTGTGAATTACCATTGGAAGACTGGCTCTTAAACAGATATATCATATTCATGACATGTGGTTCATGACATATGGCTTGGTTCCGTATTATTGACAATTCCAAGAAACTGTTTTTTTTTTAATGAAACATACTTGATTATACATTTTTGTATACATAATTGATTATACATAATTGATTATTTGTGGGGTACAGAGTTGAATATCAGTACCTGCGTATAATGTGTGATGATTAAATCAGGATAATTAGCTTGTTCTTTATTACAAAACATAATCCTCCTCCTGTCCATTAACCATTTCCTCATTAACTCTCCCCACTCCCCCTTTCTCACCTCTAGTAACCAATTCTTTTCTCTCCTTCTGAAAGTTCAGTGTGTTGTTGTGATTCTTTCTTTTTCTTAGATCCCATTTGTGAGTGAAGACATGTGGTGTTTCTCTTTCTGTGCCTGGCTTGTTTCATTTAACGTAATTTTCTCCAAGCTCATCCATGCTGTTCCAAATAGCAGAATTTTATTATTTTTTATGGCTGAGCATCATATTCCAAACTCCCCAAGTATTGGGAGAGATATGGTCTCCTAGATCCAAGAAACTAAAGATCCCCAAACAGATTCAACCCAAAAAGGACCTCCCCAATACACATTATAGTCAAATTGTCAATCAAAGACAAAAAAAGAATTCTAAAAAGAGGAAGAGAAGAGCGCCAAGAAATTCTTCTATCTGATCACTGCTGCCTAATTTCAGGATGCCTCATGTCCAAATCTGCTTTTACTATGACAAGACTGAAAGACTTATAACTAATAGATAGGTTTTACTTTGAAAGACTGTCACTCTTGAATCATTACTTTGGCCTAAAGCTAATCAACATTTTTGTTCTTAACTTGGATAAGTTCACATATAGCCAAGTCAATTTGTGTGTGATACAGAGCTGGGAAGGAGAGATAATAGGGATCCAAAAAAATGTTCCAAAAGCTGCAAAAATGGGTTGAATATAGCATGATAAAATTTAATAGTCACAAATGTAAATTTAAAAATAAAATGACCAACAATTGCACACACACATGAATAATTGGGGGGAATTTATCAATAACACATGTGAAAAAGATGCAGGGGTTCTAACTGACTTTAAACTCAGTATGAGTCAACTGTATGATGTAGTTGCCAAAATATTCATGCAATTTTAAGCAACAGGAACAGAAATAGAATGGAATTTGCAGAACAAGAGGGAATCATCCTAGTTCATGCTGAAGCAATGAGATCACACCTGAAGTGTTGGGTTGGGTTCTGAGAGCACTGAGGGAGTGGACGAGTTTGAATACACTTTAAATAGGAGTGATCGAAGGAATTCAGGGTTGAGGTGGAAGAAAGCCATAATGGGTATCTTAAAATATCCAAAGAACTGCCACATAGAAGGAGAAACAGAGTTCTCCAATGCAACCCTTTACAGGGAAAATGAAGGAGAGTCTGTGATCAATATAAATGGCACATTTTTAACATTTAGAATGTTCTTTTTAAGTTTTTTTAAATAAAACATATATATTTATCATGTACAACATGATATTTTGAAATATGTATACATTGTGGAATGTCTTAGAATGTTCTTAAATGGAATAAACTGCATTGGGAAAAATGAGTTGTCAATCAAAAATTAAGAAAATGCTAGATGAGCATCTATAGGGCTTAGCAGAGATTTATGCCTTTGAGGAATAAGGGTTGAACAAGAGGGACTGTAGCATGGACATGAGTGTCATAATGTCACAGTTCATACTACATACACATTGCTGGACAATACTGAATCATGTGCCTTTGTTTTTTTCTATTTTTCTTTGTGTGTGTGTGTCTGTGTGTGTGTGTGTGTGTGTGTGTGTGTGAGAGAGAGAGAGAGAGAGAGAGAGAGAATTTCCTCTTGTCTTCCCAATTAAAGAGGAAGCTTTCTGAAGCCAGGAACCTTGTCCTCATCATGTGCTTCACCTAACTTCTTCCTCTTTCCTTCCAGTGTGGTTCAGAGATGAACCCATAATAAATATGTACTGATTGATAGTTGACACTATTAATTTATGTAGCTAATCTTTCCTCCCATTGGAGTACAAAGGTACATGCCAGTCTAAGCTTTGTCACAATTATCACATTTCTGACTTGTGGTATTAGGGTTAATATTCTCTGATTATGGCAAACCACTATTTGTTCATCTCATTTGAAGGCACCAAGGTTCTATCCCAAAAGATATACAGTGCTGAATAGTATGGCCATGCTAGAAAATCTCCCTGTGTCTTAGTGTTCCCTTTTCGAAACAAAGGGATGTGATTTCCAAGGTCTCTTTCAATTCTGGTCATTCTGTGACTCTAGTCATGTGGATCGCCTTAGGAGTTTTTATTATTTTGTCTTTTTTGTATATTTCCTTCATCTCTCTCCTATGTTCCTTCAATGGCTTTGATAGTATCAGCACTGAGCCGGGTATGTTAGTATCAGATTCTGAACATAGCATCTCAAGAACTCTTAAAGATTAAATATGTAGGGAATTATAAATATTTGAAACACCCTGGGGCTGGCCTATGTACTGTCTTTAAACAGATCTTTTTGATCTAGTAGGTTTTATTTGCTTGCTGTGTGCTGGCTTTTTTTTTTTTTTCTCTCTGTTAAAGTATCAACATCTTTGCAGGCCTTCAGGATGGTGAAAGGCCCTGCAGACTGACTGTCCCAGCACCCTAATTCCCTGCCCTCCATATTTACTCAAGGTTGAGAAGGATGGGATACTCACAAACTTCGATACCACAACAGAGCAGAATACTAAGATTTGCTTTTGCTGAGCCTGAACACTCTTGACTGTTAACTATTGAAAAGCAGAAGTTTTGGTTTTGGCCTTGCTATTCACTCACTTAGGAAAGACTCATAGCCTTGTTGGAAAACCCATTTTATAAGATGATGACCCATACAGTTCACAAATATTTATTTTATGTCTTGCTTGAACATTTATTTCCTAATTCTTGATCTAATACAATCAAAATTTTGTCATTGAAGCTCTAACATAAATATAACTTTAGCAGACATTATTTATACATGGTACTTACCTTGAGAGGTTGTATTTGTCATTTATATTTGTCATATATATTTATTAATTAAAATATCTTTTTTTCCTTTCTTTCTTTATTTCTGCCCTCTTTATCTTCCTTTCTACTTTCTTCACTATATTTCCTCTAAAAATGCTTTCAGATAGCCTACAAAAACGCACAGAAGAAAAGTGAAGTTTAAATTAAAAAAAGAAGTTAAGGCAAAGGAAAAAATTGGATGAGACCAGGATAAATATATAATAGAATACATATGTAGCATATATGAAGAATAGAGGATAGAAATAAGTACACAAAACACTTAGCAAATATCCACCACTCTTTCTAGACTGATGCACTGTGTTTTGCATTAGCAAGGAAAGGAAGAAAAATAAGGAATTACATATTTCAACATGTCTGCAAACTAAAAACCTGGATCAGGAGAAGCATGACTACTCCTCGTACTGAGATCAGAGAGAAAGAGAATACCCTGGATTATTGTACACATGGTTTTCAACAAACTTATACAAAAAATGCAACTTTTGTAAAATGTTTCTTTAATATTCCTCTAAGTAGACATTGGTCAAGATGCCAAATAGCACTTTAAAGGCATTGTATGTGGTAAAGGTGGATAGTAGGGACTTGAAGGGGTGGGGGACAGGGAGAGACACAATGTTTCTCTGATCATCCAGCTTAACAAAAGCATGGATTTTCAATAATTTGAGGAATAGACCAACTCCACATCTTTCAGACAACTGTCCATAAACTTGGCAGTCTAAACTCTTTCATAAGCCCAAGAGAGCTCTTGGTAATTGTTAATGTTCATGGGTTTGAATTTATAATACCTGATGAGTACTAAAAGATCACTATTTCCTATTTCCAGAAAAATACAGTCCTAAGCACTAAACAATCAAGGTTGGATTTAGATAAAATCCCTTTGGTACAAATGATTCTGATTAAATACTTACTGTCTGTCAGTATGTTGCATACAGCATTTCTGATATTTATAACAACCCCTCAAGGTAAGTATCATGTAGAAACTGAAGCATAGAGAAGTGCATTTAAATAACTTGTTTAAAGTCTTTCAGTAAGTAGAAGGGTCAGAATTCAAGCCCATGTCTGTTTGACTGTGTAAATTAGTAAGACTGAAAGGCACCTGCTCAGTGGTCCATTTTGAAGCTCCACCTTGGTTAACTCCCTGACAAATGTTTATTATATCTCTGGAACTTTAAAAAAAAAAAAAAGTTTGTTCAAATATTTGTACAGTTTTCCAAAAGCTTTATGATTTATTTTGGTCTTAAAGTGGATCAAGGATCACAAAAGTAGATCTCTCTATGTCTCTCTCCCTCTCTCTCCTTCCCTTTCTCCCTCTCTCTTTCTTCTAATTTTGCAAAGGCTGCATAGACCCTGGCAGAACATTACACATAATCCTGTGGGGTTTTTTGTTTGTTTGGGTTTTTAAATCCAGTTTCCAAGGAGAGGAGGTATTGGGTCTGATAGGGTCAAGGTTTATTGACTATCGTAGGACTAAAAGAAGCAAATGTTAAATTTGGCCCAAAGCAGAAAAGAGCCAGTTGGTAGTCTCCAGCTTTCTATTTATTTGTGATGTTTATAATGGCCATTTTTATATGCTCATGATGGCTTAAGAGAAGGTTTCCTGACTTCACTATAAAAACGTGTAACAGATAGCGATCATGATTATAACCCTACCCTGGCACAACATGCACAGCCTGCCATGTAGAGTCCAAAATCGTTCTTACAGGATATATAAGTTAGAGGAATAGTATCTCACCATTCTTTCCCTGTCCAACATCTGCACCACTAACCTCTTATAACTTTTTTACATTTATAATTTCAAAGTTAATGCTTATAAAGCCTAAAACAATACCACATGTGATATACAAAATATAGAAAACAAAAATGTGGAAATAAGAAGATAAAAATCCACTATGACTTCATCTCCATGATATTACTGTTTACGTATTTGTGAATATATGTCAAGGCTTTTTATCTGTGTATATAAATGCACAAACATATATAAAAACATGCATAATTGTCTGATTTTAAGATAATTAGAATGTTATGGAAAATACAACTGTGCATTTATATTTTTCCATTTTATTTTATAAGCATATTTTATGCTAAGTGAAATAAGCCAGACACAGAAAGAAAAATATTGCATGACCTAATTTATATGTGGAATCATAAAAAAAAAAAAAAAAATCCAGCACCTTGGGGCCCGCCTGGGAACCAGAGGCATGGAAAAGGGGACTGGACCCCCCTCCCACAACCAGGCATACCACACCAGCACCTTGGGACCTCATCTGGGGGCCCAGGGCATGGAGCTGAGGACCGGACCCCCTTCCCACAACCAGGCACACCACCAGCTCTAAGGAGCATGCTGAAAACATCACCTCCATGTGGGTGGTGCACCACAGCCACCACAATAACCATGGCTGCCACACAAGCAGCTGGAAGCCACAAACACCACGCAGATGGTCCGCCAGCCACTGGAGTGCATTGACACAAGGAGAGTCACCAGCAGCGATAAAGAAAAGAAGAGGATGTCTCTCTCCACAAAGCCCATTTCAGGGTGACAGAAGAAGCATCTGCTCTATGATAACATTGGGGGACCTGATCACACCTCTCAGCATTGGACAGATCATCTAGGCAACAAATCAACAGAGTAACCATTATTCTTTCAGAAAGAGAGAAGAAATCTAGGGTAATTAGAGGAGGAGGGGAGAGGGAGAGAGGGATGGGGAGAGATTGGACAAGGGGCATAAAGAATAATTACTGTTTGTAACAATATATATGCTAGTAATATTGATTTGATTAACATATCTCAGTGATGAACCCCAAAATATGTATAATCAATTTAAATTCAATAATTATTTTTAAAAGTCAAATATACAGAGATAGAGAATAAAACAGTGGTTACTGGGGCAAATGGACATGGTGTGGGGAGATGGGGAGATGTAGGTCAAAGGATACAAAGAAGCAGATATGCAGATGAACAAGCCTAGAGATCTAATGCACAACATGAGGACTATAGCTGATAAAATCATATTGTAGTAGGAATTTTGGTTAAATAAAGAGATTTTAGCTGCTCTTGTCACAAAAAAGTAGCTATGTGAGAGGATGGACATGTTCATTTGCTTCACTATATCGACAATTTTGCTATCTATATGTGTCCTGTAACATCATCTTAGAAATCTTAAATATACACAATAAAATTTATTTAAAAAATAACTTTACTGAAATTTTAAAAGTATGTTTTAAATTGATGTGTGATACTCAAACATAGGTTATACTATGACTTCTTTAATTATTTCAACATTAATGGTATTTATGTTTTCAGCTTTTCCATATGTATAATGGTGCTGTGATAATCATTATTGTTCACAATATACATAAAATTATGAGGTATGTTAAATCACTTTTTTATCTACAGGAAGGAAGGCAGTAAGTAAGGTCTTGAGTTAACAAGAAACCATGGAAGGAATTTTAACCTAAAAAGGAAGAGCATATGCAGTGGTCCTGGTTAGAAAGAGTATGGCAGAAAAGAAAAACAAAACCTAACAAACAAGCAGTAAATCAGAAGATAATGTAACAAGGACATAGAGGGTGAGGATGACTAATAATGGAGAACTGGAGAAAGAAGTAGGGGCTAGAAAATGCCTTGGTCTTTATTTAAAAAATAATAATAATAATAATAAAACAAAGAAAGAAGAAGAAGCCTTTGAAATTTTATTTCAAATTTAGATTCAAGAGGTGAGTCATAAAACTATTTGTCCTTGAAAATATCCCATTGACCACAGTACAGAGGATGGACTGAAGAGGAGAGTACAATACTCATGGTTAAAACAGTTAGGAAGCTATTGCCGTAGTCCAGGTGGCAAACAATCACAGTTTGGTGTAGGATGCTAAAAAAGAGATGGTAACAAATGGATGGATTCAAGAGATATTTATGTGGCAAAACTGACAGGACTTTATGGTAGAGGGAATATGGGTGGGGAAAAAGAAAAATAAATTTACAAGGATGACCCATAGACCTCCAAATTACAAAACTGGTGCTGCCACCCACCATGATAAGGAATACTAGAAAAAGGCCATGTTTGGTGGGTGGGTATTTGTGTTTTGAAACTCTGGAGCATCTATATATATGTGCAGGGGACTTTAAAATGTTCATGGAAAGATTTTCATTATCTATAATTCTATTTTTCCATGAACTTTTTGAGGTAACCTTGTAAGTCAGGGGCTTTGAGGAGCAATCCAGTCTTGAGGGGTACATTTGACTGTCATTGGCATGTAAGTGGTCATGAGCCATTTAGTTCTACCTGACTCTTAAGTGTGCTCTTTTGACTTTAATGTGTGAATTTCAAGTCAGCCACTTAGCATGTTAAAATGACTTCACAGAAGAATGAAAAAAACTCAGGCATTAACTATTTTTAGGCTGATAATTGAAGATAGTTTATTGTTAATTTTATCTTGTCAGAGGAATTTTTAAAATGGCACAAAACATCCATTCCTGTAGAGATGGGAAGGTGGATGGGGATTCATTTAGCCTGGAGGTCCCCACAAATGTAAAATACAAGTTCAGGCCAAATATAAATGAATGATAATGTCCACCTGCTACTTCATCCTAATTGTACTTTTGTGGTTTTTTAAACTTTACTTCATCAATACACAATGTAGTTGATTTTCATGTCACTTTACCAATTCCTCCTTTTCCCCTCCCTCTCCCCCTCCCCCCATCAACATGGTATCTGTTCACTTGTCTTCACAAGTTCAAGGAATTGTGATTGCTGTGTCTTCTCCCCCCACCCCCATTTATATGTTTGTATATTTATTTATTTATTTTTAGCTCCCACAAGTAAGTGCTTTTGGACCTAGTGCTAGAACAGGGCACTTGATAAAAGGAGATATTCTACGTGAGCTTGAATCCAGGTTGTAGAGGATAGTACAAGGTCTCACGGAGAAGAAAAGTTCTATGAGAGCCATTCTGAGATGTAAGGGTGATTGGAAGCCACTGGAATATTGAGATATCATCTGAGAGAGGGATTAAAAAGTGTTCAGGAACCAGGACTGAAAAAAGCTCTGAGAAGCTAGACAGCATGTTCATTAGCATGTGTTTGTTACTCTGTTACTCTGATTCCTAATACTGCTTAATGAATGAAGCCCCAAAGCCAGAGGACTTTCTCTTGTTTGTACTTCAAAGCTGCTGAAGAAGGTGATTGCTGAGGAGGGGAAAACTGTGCCCTAAAATGCTTTCAGTCTTGGGAATGAAAAACACCAAAGGATGTAGTGTGGTGGCCCTTATAAAACAAACAGTCAGCCAGACTAGGTTTAGTGAGCCCGTGGATTCATTCAGGAATTGTCAGGTACTAGGAAGAAGATGGAGATGGTTGAATACTCAGGCATAGAATGTTTATGGAGATCCCAATGTTGGGCAAGTCTATGAGTTACTCAGCAAGAGGTTAGCCTAATGATCAGGCTCCTGTAAAGAAGTATAGTTCTGTTTTCTAGTGTGTTTAACACTAATTTATCTTTTTTATTCACTTAACACAGCTTTATTGAATGTTTATTGTTTCTCAAGCATTGAAAATATAACTGTGAACTAAAATGGACACAGTCCTTAACTTATTGACTTAGCTTGGTGACATTTTTACTTTTTTTTTTTTTAATTTTCTTTTGTCGATATACATCGTGGTTGATTATTGCTCCCCATCACCAAAACCTCCCTCCCTCCTCCTTCCCCCCTCCCCCCCAACAATGTCCTTTCTGTTTGCTTGTCGTATCAACTTCAAGTAATTGTGGTTGTTATATCTTCTTCCCCCCCCCCCCGGTTTTGTGTGTGTGTGTGTGTGTGAATTTATACATTAATTTTTAGCTCCCACCAATAAGTGAGAACATGTGGTATTTCTCTTTCTGTGCCTGACTTGTTTCACTTAATATAATTCTCTCAAGGTCCATCCATGTTGTTGCAAATGGCAGTATTTCATTCGTTTTTATAGCTGAGTAGTATTCCATTGTGTAGGAGAAACACTTCAGGAAATAGGACTGGACACAGACTTCATGAATAAGACCCCAAAAGCATGGGCAACCAAAGGAAAAATAAACAAATGGGATTATATCAAACTAAAAAGCTTCTGCACAGCAAAAGAAACAATTAACAGAGTTAAAAGACATTTTTACTTTTTAAAAAAAAAATTCATAAAAGGTTTCTTTTCATTGGATCCCTGGATCTATCTCTATGTTACAATTTAAAACACCTTTTGTTATAGTCTCAGATCAGTAATTCTCCTGAACATTACCCACAGAATATCCCTGAATTAGAGTATGTTTCCTATTCTCTAATCTCTAAACCTGCTGTTTCCCAAAGACTCATGTTCTTCACACCTGTCCCTTCAGCCTGAAGTCATCAGGGCATCAGGGGGACACAGTACTCATTTCTGTAGCTCCTGGTCTAGTTATTTTCTTGTTGAATAAATTAGTATTAAAAATAAAGGGTATTTAAAGCCTAATTATATTTTGTTGTCTGGGCTAACGACAAACTGAATTATTCTGAATTCACACGTTAATTGGAAGCAAAAGATGAATTTTGTTTATCATTGTTTGAGTGGTTGTTTAAAACTCTCTCTCAGCTTAACTTTATTTCATGTAATTTCCCCAAGAAGTGGGGTTTCTCTGCACAAATCCACACTTCTACATGCAGTTGAACTAGAACTCTTTTTTTATTGCTTCTGCATGTGCACACCTTTCATTTCACACTATTCTCATCTTTGATTTAGTGTTCTGCCATTTCTACATCAGAACCCTTAAAATACACAATGGTGCATTAGAAATTCACAAAATGGCTCCTGTTTCAGCTTCAAAATTTGACTTAAAGGATAAATTATGCCCATACACAGGTGAGTGAGGGTCATCCATTGCAGTGATTTTTAAAATGGTTGGCAAATCCCAGGAAAATTATATGACCAGTAATCTTACTTCTAGGAATCTGCTCCAAATACACTGAAAAGAATGTGAAATAATGTATGCACAGAAGTATTCAGTGAAACACTGTGATCTATCAAATGATTAAATTAAAAACTGCCCAAATGTCCATGAAGGGGACTGGAGAAATAAACTATGATATCTTCCCAGAATGCGGTTTTAAACAACTAAAAAAAAAAGAAGAAGAATAAAAATACATATAAAATATGTATGTGTGCATGCATATATATATGGGGGGGTGAGAGAGAGAGAGAGAGAGAGAGAGAGAGAGAGATTTAAAAGGATTGATATTGGCTTATGCAGTTGGGGGGTTGGCAAGTCTAAAATCTGTA
This sequence comes from Cynocephalus volans, assembly GCF_027409185.1. Taxonomy (NCBI): domain Eukaryota; kingdom Metazoa; phylum Chordata; class Mammalia; order Dermoptera; family Cynocephalidae; genus Cynocephalus; species Cynocephalus volans. The sequence continues at coordinate 53,889,463 of NC_084462.1, forward strand.
GGGCCAGCTTCTGGGCTGGCAGGCTGGAGATGCAGTCAGGGTTGATGTTGCAGTCTTGATGAAGGTAGTCTGGTGGCAGAATTTTTTCCTCTTTCGGGTGGGAGAGAGCTCATTCTTTTCTTTTAAGGCATTAAACTGATTGAGTGAGACCAACCCACATTATGGAGGGTAATCTGTTTAACTCAAAGTCTCCTGGTTTAAATGAATCATATCTAAAAAGAATATCCTCACAGTAACATCTAGATTGGTGTTTGACAAAATGGCTGGGTATTATAGCCTAGGCAAGTTGAAGCATAAAATTAACAATCACAACTCTAAAGTATTGAGTTAAGAAGCTTAGTTTAAAAAATGTAAGGATAAATTTAAAACAACAACAAAACAAAAACAAAAATTTGGGCTCTACTGTGCAGATATGAGTTAGTATAGTAAACCTGAGAATGCAGTCTTTGGAAATACCTCTTTATAAATTTAGCCCTTGGCTGATGTCTGGGAACTTGACTGGTAAACAGTTCTCTTCACTGAAATAAACCTTTCCATAACTGATAAAGGTGGTTCACTATGTCTGGATGGTGCAAACAAAATGGTTTATGATGAATACTTGCTTTCCTCCTGGGAATCTAGAATGTTGGTTCCTGATAGGCAAAGGATACCTATGTAACCAGCCCTGAATAAACACTTTGGGTTCTGAATAGGCTACTCCAAGCAGAAACTTTGCACACAGGTTGCTGAATTTTTGTGCATGGAGTGCAAGAAGAGTGAGCTCTGCATAGAAGGGAGAGAGCATGAGGAAGTCTGCCCATGCACACCTCCAGATTCCACCTGTGTTTGTTTCCTTTATGATCTATGTATCCTTATTAAGTCACTGTAATGAATCTTAGCTGTGAGTACAAATATACGCTTAGTACACTTAGTGCTTTCAAGAATCTCTGAATGTGGACGTAGTTTTGGGGGCCTCCAACATACCTATCCTACAAACAGAAAATATATTATTTTTAGTACAATAATTATTTTTTAAAATAAACTTTTTTTTTTTTTGACTGGTAAGGGGATCGCAACCCTCTGCTCGGTGTCGTCTGCCCCACGCTCAGCCTGTGAGCGCACCGGCCACCCCTATATAGGATCCAAACCCACAGCCTCGGCGCTACCAGCACTGCACTCTCCTGAGTGAGCCACCGGGTCGGCCCTTTCAAAATAAACTTTTAATTTTAGAATAGTTTTAGATTTACAGAAAAGTTTCAAAATAATACAGAGAGGTCTCATATACCCTTCACCCAGTTTCCTATATTGCTGACATCTTACATTACATCCTAATTGTACTTTTGGACCTGGATACATTGAATTTAGGTTGTATTGTCTCCTTAGCCCCATCAGCTATGTAAACATTTCTCAGACTTTCCTTGCTTTTCAGTAGGTGTTAGTTTTGTTATTGTTGTTGTTTTGCTTTAATAAACAGCTTTGGTTTTATTAATTATCTCTTGCTTCTCTGTGTCTTATTTTGTACACTTCTGTTTTCTAACTATATTATATCTTTTATTTTTTCTATGTTTACTCTGGCTTTATTTTCCAGCTTCCTGAATACAATTCTTAGCTCACTATTTCTCAATCTCTCTTGCTTTCTAAAATATGTATTTAGGATATAAATGCTCCTCTCTTTATGTATCTATCATCTCTGTGTTATGCTTTGGTAATTTCCTCAGATTTTTCTTTTCTAATTTAGTAATACTTTCATCAACTGCATCTACTGCACTAGATATAGATATCCATGGATATAAAGATAATTTAATAAAAGCAGTTATATATGGGAGAACGGGTGGAAAAGGGTAAGAAGGATGAAGCAAAAGCTAGAGTTTTCTAACTCTACTTGATGACAGTTTTTCCTTTGGAAAAATGATTTCATAATTATAAAATAAAATTTAATCAAAGTAAAATAGTAGGGCCACCTAAAGATCAAAAACAAAATACAGCAAGTGATTCTATAAATTGGCTGGTTTAATCATACTATTTGACTATACTATTTATTTGAGATAAATTGTAAGGAAAAAAAGAACTTTCCACAAACAAAACTGTAATTGGTGTTTAGTAATATTAAATACTGCACTTCCTAACACTAAATACTAATTACAAAATCATAACTAGTATTATTAGTAATACTGTTGTTGCTAATATACATATATACATCTGTACACATGATATTAAGACAAATGAACTATGTAATTGCTTTAAAATAGTTCCATCCGTATATAGGATCATGCCATTTGCAAACAGTGACAATTTGACTTCATCTTAAAAAAAAAAAAAAAATTGTTCCAGACTAAGATTTTTAATGCAAAAGAAAAGAGAGAAAATTATGAAATCAAATAAGTTAATACTCTCTTTGCCTTAAATTTGCATTGGAAATATCCGCATGAACATATGATGGATTTTTTTTTTTAGAAAACAAAATTACTTGTATTCTAGCTTTGTTCAGTGAAACTGTCTACAGGTGATAATAATACCCAATAGCAATGATAACTTCTGGTTCCAAAATTGTTATTTCTAAATACTACTTTCCACTAAAAGAAACTAATCATTTTTGGCAAAATGATTGATTCCAGATCTGGCACAGAAAATATACAAAGAAACATAAAATATCATATTTACCAGAAAACAAGAAAGCTATTAATACTTATTAAGATTAGTTCAAAAAAGGGACATAGGCGTCAATGTTAAAGAGCTCCCACTGACAAAAGAATGAATAATTAGAGCACCAAAAGGAAATTTGGTCACAATAGACTGGAATTTGTCATCTTTCAGTTTATAATGACACAAAAATAAATCTCACTGATCACTTTAGGAAATTGTTAAGGCACAACTTATTATTCTAAAGACAAGTAGAAGAGAAATTCAGGAAATTCAAGCATTTATCCTGCCTTTCTTACACCAATAATGTTTCAGAGTAATTTAATAGTAGAGGAGTACGAGTTATTCTTCATAGAAGAACCCTATAGCCAATAAGAGACGAAAGAATGTCAGACTGTTACCATTTTGCCAGCTCTTAATGTAAAAATAAATCTAAACAATGATCCTCAATGGTTGCTAAAACTTGTAGGTGAAAGACTAATGGAGAACTTAAAAATAGATGGACTGAACTGACAAACCCTGAACCCACTGATAGATATTAACATCGTAAAACAGAGGCAGCAAGATCTTTTCTGACTCTTACAGTGATAAAGTGTAGGTAAGTATTTCTGAAGAAAAAAAAAATCAAATATGAGTCTGATCAAGTCTCTATCAAAGCTCAACATTTGTAGAGGAAAGATGAACATGCTACATGACACCATTTGGCCAGATTCAGAATGGGAGAAACTAACAGGGAAAAAGACTTGGCTTTGGCCTTTTCAACAAATAAATGTTAGGGGTTGGGGTGGGGGGTAGAGAGACTGAGAAAGGAAGCTTTTATAGATTAAAAGAAACTCAAGATGCTGTCAGATATAATATGTGGATATTGTTTAGATATAGATTTACAAACTAAAGTAATTGATGTCATAATTAATGGAACTGAATACTACATATGTTTTATTTTTTTCATTTAAAAATTCAATTGTACATATTTGTGGGTACAAACACTATATTATTTCAGGGTTGACATAAAAGTGTATTTTTAGGTTGAATAATGGTATTGTGATTACTTTTAAAAGTGTCTTTATCTCTGGCACTTGAATACAAAATAGTTTTTAAAAATGAAAGTTTAAGATAATTAAGATTATGAATGAGGTTCTTCTGCATATTCCTTGGATGCCTAATATCAACTAACGGTTTATGCAGGGCAGTTATTATTATTAGCACTTAATTTTCTAGAGGCAAACTGAGAGTTAAAAAAATGCCAATGCCTTATCTCAACATCTTCCAGAAAGTGTAAAAGACAAGTCCTATAGTGATTGATATTGTACCCTGGTGGTTTACTACCTCAGGCTGTCCACATTTACACATTAGCAAAAAGCAGAAGGCAATAGTCACAGATTAGGATTCTCTAGGCTCTTTTTATAATCAAATGTGCTTAATCTCATTTAACACATTGAGACGAAACACACAGACACACAGACACCAAAACACACACACACACACACACACACACACACACACACACACACACACACACACACACACACACAAAGGGAGATGGCCTACAATTCACATCCTCTTGCTGACTTTATCTATGCCCAATATCAAAATTTCTCTCTTACACAATTTTGGACATGCTTTAGTACCAAGAGCAATTCTTAAGTAACTTAATACTTTAACTAACTTGATTTTAACATTAACAAAGTAGCAGTCATTAATTCACCCAAATGACTGAGTATTTACCATTAAGTTAACTGATATTTTCTATTACATGTAGTACAGTATCCCTGTGATTTAATGAACAAATCAAATTTCACTAGTCCATCCTTGAATTCCACACACATTTTTTTCTTTTATTTTTCATGGTTCAGTACTCATTCTATGCAAACATAAACTTAAAGAATGTATATTATTTCAACAAAATTTCTAAGTATTTTCTCATTTAGCAAATATTTAGACTATTTTCTATATTTTTGTATTATGAACAAGCTTTGACCTATATTCATATATATATATATAATATATATATATATATATATATATATATAAGATTTTATGTAAATTGTGAGCTGATTCTTTAGGACTGCTTTCCAGAATTGGAATTACTGGATCAAAGAAGTTTTAAGGCTCTTGGTAATGCTGCCAAAATGCTTTACAAAAGTGTTGTACCAAGGTGCATGCCTGCCAGCAGTGCACCTCTTACTGCCCTCTGCAGCAGTGACACTGCAGATCTGTAAACCTAAGTTGACTTGACTTGCATCTCTTCTAGGTTTTTATCCTAAATGTATTTTGTCTTGTATTTTGTGTTGGGTAAAAGTGGAGGGAGGAGGACAAGCTTGAGGTATTTCTTTCTCTTGGGCTGCTTTTCACAGTGCTTTTTTGTGCAATCACTTTGTCCAGAAGTGTTTCATTCAACACTGCCCCTATTTTGATGCATGAAGTCACTGAGTTCTTCTGCTTTTTAATCCCCTTAATTCTTTTGATTTCCTGGCTGGTCGAAAGAAAAAGGGATAAATAGCTAGCAACTGGAGGTAATACATGCTTCAGCTGAAGTTTACTCTATGTAAAGCTGGGTGATTACCAGCTTGGCTCACTCCACCTACATTGCAAATGGTCTGTGCATGGCTGCTGTGGTGTCTGGTTCAATGATCACCTTGTCCAGGCTACTGGTCAGAATCAAGGTTAATTCTGAGCTTGCCATTTGGGGCAGTATTTAGAATTTGCTGATCAGAGAATTGGAAAGATGTGCAAATCAAAGTTCTCTTCCCTTGAGAAATCCAAGAGGTGGTTTCCATTTCCTTCTGGCCCCTTCCTATTTCTAACTACCTGGGAAGCTGAAATATGCTTGGTGCTTTGAAAAGAGGTATGGGTCTTAAAAACATAGTGTGACCTGAGAGAAATAAACATGTGATTTAAGCTCCCATGTCTTTTTTTTTTTTTTTTTAGTTTGTTTTTTACCTTTTACTAAGAATCTCTGAAGACCTTACTAAAGATTTAAAGCAGGGGTACAAGACATGGAACTTCCACTGAAGCTAGATCCATAGCAGTAAACTTTGAGACTTGGTCCACTACATTCATTTGTACAGCCAGAAATTCACTCATTTACACCACAGTCATCTGTTTTTCATTATATGCAATTACCATACTAATTATAAATGATTCAAGACAAAAAACAACACAATTTTGTTCCCAAGAATGTCAAATTCAAGGAAAAGGCTGACCCATTTATGACTAACTCTAATATAGAAACTTCCAGAAAAACAAAAAGCTTTGACTCCTGACTCTTGTGAAAACATAATAAAGATCAAATAAGCAACAAAAGAATTTCAAGCATATTAAAAATCACCATGAGCATCTTAGCTACATATTTTTATGTATTTTCATCAAAGATGTCCTGCAATCAGCAATAAATAAAATTTCTAATGAACTTTATTTTTCTTCTATGTTGTTTCACCAACAAGCCATTAAGATTTTCTAAATCCTCTGGAAAATGTGACAAAAACATCCAATACAAGTTCATTTATTACAAAGGATCCTGAAGATTCAGGACTTGGTGGTCCAGAGATGGTGAAAGGTGCCATATCCTTTTGACTTACTCAGTTTGGGCTTGTTCATGTAAGTGCACTGGCCTCAGTTTTTTGTGCTAGAAACCTGTCAATTGTTGGTCTTGGAAACTGTGCATCAGGAGCATCTCCAGCTACGAAGACTTTTCTCTCTGTGAGGTGTAGTCCTAGTCTCGCCGGAGTTGTCTCCCACCTAGTGGACCCGTGGGTAACCGTTCTGTATAATTTCCTCTGATTCCCTTCTTATGCCTTTGCTATGCCCTGAGAACTCTAGGAATATTCATAAAGATAAAGTTTTCCTCTCTTTCAAAAATTATTCATGGTGAGGTTTGGACAGACTTGACTGGAATGAGTTCCACGATAGCCCTGACCATTTTTATTCATCAAGTCAAGGGGTTAACATTATCTAGTACATGATAGAGATCTAATCAGCAGTTTTAGAATGAGTAAAGAGAGGATGTATTAATACTTTTCTCTGATTAGTGCAGAATTTTAATAGTGCACCCTCCATCGCTTTGTGTAGTCCATCTCTTTTGCATGTTGACACATGGAGCACTCCTGGGAAAGCAACTGGTCTCAGAGTACAGAGATTTCTTTGAATAACTTACTCTCATTGATCGAGACCCTAAGAAATGTTTGGAATAATAGATTATCTCTTCAGAATGGCCTTTTGTTTCGTGTCTTCCTTGGTAAAAAATAAATTCTTCCATTTTTATGTAAATAAAAAACAGAATTTCCATGGAATAAACATTTCCAGGCACATTTACCTTCTATCTGCCCTTGACAAAACCAAGCTCTTTCTTGATTTTGATCTTTCACTTTTGTGTTTTGCTCTATTTGGAATATTTCCCTAGTAGTTGCACGGTTGGTTTCTGTTGTTTTCACTGGTCTCTGTTCAATTGTAATCTCTTCCAAGAAAATTATGACTTGATCAGGTATTCACCCCTTCATGTCCTAATCATTACCTGTTTTCTAACTCTTTTTTATAGAAATTATCTTCATAATTTTCTCTCTTATTTACTACTGAATCCCTAGTGCCTAGTACAGTACTTGACATAGAACACAGTAATTCTTTGGCAAATCAATGAATGAATGGATGAATTTAAGAAATACATAAGATGACATTAAATATCCCTTCTCATTTTTATATTTCTTGACAACCTGATGCACCAGATGCTATTTAATTTTTCTACTTAAAAGAGGGCTGCTGCTGCAGGGCCCGGACATCAGAGTTTATGGGCTTTATGTGAAAGGCCCCCAAAAATGATCTGTGATAATCAAAAGAAGGTTACTTATTTATAGGCTGAGAATTTGAGAAGGTGCATGAATTGCTGCCCATTTTACCAAATCTGAAAAAGATGATGGGTGAAAAATTGCCCTCATTCAGAAGGCTGCACTGATAAGCAAGATTTACCAACCACTGTTAGGAGTCTGAAGTGGAAATTCTTACAAACAATAACAGATTGATAATGAAATATTGATTGGAGACACACATTGCAGGATACTTTTGTCCATTTCCTCGTGGAAGCTGGAGCCTCTTCAGGCTGTAGGGAGGGTCTGGACTGATATCTTCAGCCTCAGCATTTCCTTCTTTAGAGGCTGATTGTGATGCTTATTTGGTGCTGTCTGGAAAGTATGACTATTTCTAATTTTCTCAGGGTCTATAGGACATCTCTCTTTTTTCTCCTCTTCCTCTCTCCTTATGTATGGCCTTGGAATGAGATAGGGTGGGGCCGAGCCCGTGGTGCACTCGGGAGAGTGCAGTGCTGGGAGCCCAGCGATGCTCCCGCCGCGGGTTGGCCGGTGCACTCACTGGCTGAGTGCTGGTCACGAAAAAGACAAAAAAGAAAAGAAAAGAAAAGAAAAGAAATGAGATAGGGTGGCTTGGAAAAAGCCTTGTGCAAAGCATAATTTGAAATAAATTAATCAGGCTGGTCCAGCAGCAGTAGCAGTAGATCAGGGATGACTTTGCCAGACAGCTGAACCATTACTTACATCAGAGATCACTTCTTCTGCTTCCTGTCCCACTCCATGCCTATCTGAACCCTAGACAGATGGAGCATTTTTGCATATTGTCAGATGGGACTGCCTTTTGGCTAGAGCACTAATCAGAGAGTGTTGGTGCTGCACATTCTTTCTCTCTCTCTCTCTCTCTCACTCTCTTTTCTTTTTTCTGTGTAGAACAGAAATATATGCTATCACCAACCATCTTTTTCAGTATTCTTCAGCCTTCTGCTTTATTGACACCTGGAAAACCTGTCACCTAAGAAGAGAGAAAGATGCATTTCTTCTTTGAAGCCAATATAAGACAGAGTGAAGTGCTCTGACCTTACAGTCATAAGATGTGCCATTGGAACCTAATTCTGCCTCTTTATAACTTCAAAATCTCTTCTAGCATAATGGAATCAGCAGGAATTGGGAGTCACATAGTCCTGGTTTTAAATTTTAGTGCTGGTACTTATTAACTGAAACAAGTTTCTTGTCTCTGAGGCACAAATTTCTTGGTTGAAAAATAAAATTATAATTCTGTACAAAGCAGGATTTCTTTAAAAAACAAAATGAGATTACCAATGGAATATTATCTGGGGCCCTTCATTGGATATCTGTTACCTAATCTGTAAAAGAGGGAACATGAGCTAGCTATGACCTTTCATATCCTACTGGAAAGTAGAAGTCATTTGTGTACCTCACAGTATCATATGTTACAATGCAAACTTGCATTATACACTAAGAAGTTTACCTCCACAAAAGGTAGTAGTTATCTTTGCCAGGTGAGAAAGTGACCATGATATTTTAAGCTATTACTGACCTAGACAAAGACTGTCAAAATGAGGAAATGAACCAACCATAGGAACAAGGTTGAAAACCACCTATAAAATAAACTGGAACTCCTTCTGAATTGAGAAAATCTGGGTATATGACTCATAGAGCTACATGTCCACAAAGCATTTGGGTTTGGAAACACAGTGGATAATACAAAAGGCTGGGCTAAAACGGAGATTGATTCTGACAAGCTTCATGGAGATGAGGCTAGCTCACCAAAATGGCTTAGCAGCACCATCCATAAATGAAATTAATATTTGAGCTAAGCTGATCTAAGGATTCTTCTTCCTCTGTTTGAAGAATATATTCTCCTAATACTCTGAAGTCTATAGAGTCATATTATAGACATACTTTAGCTATTATAAATATTATTTATGTTCTTTCTAAAATCAATCCCCAAATTTCGACATTTCTATCTAAAAGTGGCATTTTTAACTTCCTATTTCAGGAAGGATATAATAGGTCATTACAGACCAATGTTTCTAGCACAATGACAAAAGGGGGAAAAAAGATAAATTGAAAAGAATAATTTAAAATACATTGGAGAATTATTGAAGCAACAAAAACTAGAGAAAATAAAACTTGAAAGAGCTCTATTTAGATGAGATGAAGATCACCAGATTTTGACTTCTCCCAGAGTCATTTTCTGATTCCAGGTATAGGTCAGATTGGAACAAACAGACTGAACTGGTAGAAAAGAAACCAGAGAAAATCATAGTGGTTGTATGACACTAGCTTAATGGATTGAAAGCTAATGGAGTCCCAAAGCATGATGGTTTTCTTCATGGGTAATTCATTCAATTTTGTTGGAATAGGAGACTGGACATTTTATCTGTCTTCTAAAAGAACAAAATTACCCACAGAACTGAAGGGTTTACAAGGTAAGTCTCCCTAGATTGAGTGGATAGTATATGATTGTACCTCCCTAGGTAGATTACACAAACACTTGATCTCCTCCTCACAACGTTTTCTAGGCATGAAAATTAGAGGAATGGAAGCCTAAAGAGCTAAGCTTAAAATTTCTGAAGGCCAGAACTTAAATCTTAAAATCGTCAGGTCTGAGGAGAAAAGGACCTATCAGGTTCTCAATCCAAAGTTTAGAAAGTCAAGACTGAGAAACATGGACAAACTGGGACATATTGAGTCTCACTAAATCTGCCACCCTGCTCTGATTCAAAGAAATCTCTGTTTATACTAAGAGGATCAGTTCTTAATCATCTCTGCCTAATAGAGGAAAGAGGAAATGCTCTTTGGGAGAAAACAACATTACTTGGATCTTCTAAAGTTATTTTATATGCAATATCTAGCATTTAATAACAGTTACTGGATCTGAGAAAAGGCAAAAAATATATGACAAGTAATCATGATATTTAATAAAAAATAGTTAACAAAGGGTGTGAAAAATCTCTATAATGAGAACTACAAACCACTGCTGAAAGAAATTAAAGAGGACACAAGAAGACAGGAAGATATCTCATGCTCTTGGATTTGAAGAATCAACATTGTGAAAATGTCCATACTACCCAAAGTGATATACAAATTCAATGCAATCCCCATCAAAATTCCAATGACATCTTTCTCTGAAATGGAAAAAAAAAAAAAAACTATCCAGACATTTATATGGAATAACAAAAGACCACGCATAGCCAAGTCAATTCTGAGAAAAAAAAAAAAAAAGCTGGAGGCATAACACTACCTGACTTTAAACTATACTACCAAGCTATAATAACCAAAACAGCATGGTACTTGTATAAAAACAGACACACTGATCAATGGAATAGAATAGAGAATCCAGAAATCAACCCACTCACCTACAGCCATCTGATCTTTGACAAAGGCACCAAGCCTATTCACTGGGGAAGGGACTGCCTCTTCAGCAAATGGTGCTGGGATAACTGGATATCCATATGCAGGAGAATGAAACTAGACCCATACCTCTCACCATATACTAAAATCAACTCAAAATGGATTAAAGAATTAAATATACACCCTGAAACAATAAAACTTCTTAAAGAAAACATAGGAGAAACACTTCAGGAAGTAAGACTGGGCACAAACTTCATGAATACATCCCCCAAAGCACAGGCAACCAAAGGAAAAATAAACAAATGGGATTATATCAAACTAAAGAGCTTCTGCACAGCAAAAGAAACAATTAACAGAGTTAAAAGACAACCAAGAGTGGGAGACAATATTTGCAAAATATGCATCTGACAAAGGATTAATATCCAGAATATACAAGGAACTGAAAAAGCTTTACAACAAAAAAACAAGTAACCCAATTAAAAAATGGGGAAAAGAGCTAAATAGGCATTTCTCAAAGGAAGATATATGAATGGCCAACAGACACATGAAAAAATGCTCAACATCACTCAGCATTCGGGAAATGCAAATCAAAATCACACTAAGATACCATCTCACCCCAGTTAGGATGGCTAATATCCAAAAGACTGTGAATGATAAATGCTGGAGAGGTTGTGGAGGAAAAGGAACTCTCGTACATTGTTGGTGGGACTGCAAAATGGTGCAGCCTCTATGGAAAATGGTATGGAGGTTCCTCAAACAAGGGCAGATAGATCTACCATATGACCCAGCTATCCCACTGCTGGGAATATACCCAGAGGAATGGAAATCATCAAGTTGAAGGTATACCCGTTGCCTAATGTTCATCGCAGCACTCTTTACAATAGCTAAGAGTTGGAACCAGCCCAAATGTTCATCATCAGATGAGTGGATAATGAATTGTGGTATATCTACACAATGGAATACTACTCTGCTATAAAAACGAATGAAATACTGCCATTTGCAGCAACATGTATGGACCTAGAGAGAATTATATTAAGTGAAACGAGTCAAGCACAGAAAGATAAGTATCCCTTGTTCTCACTTATTTGTGGGAGCTAAAAATAAATAAATAAATACACAAATAACCTGGAGGGAGGGAAGAAGACACAACAATTACAATTCCTTGAAGTTGATATGACAAGCGAACAGATATGAGGTTGTTGGGAGGGAGGAGGGAGAGGGAGGTTTCGGTAATGGGCCACAATAGTCAACCACATTGTGTATTGACAAAATAAAATAAAATTTATAAAAAAATTAATACCCACAGATAATCTTGATATTAGAACAAGCAAACACAGAATTTAAAATAACTATGATTAAAATGTTAAGGTAAATAAATAAATTATTAACAAAATTGATGAAAATGATGAAAAACATCAGTGAAGAATTGTAGTTTTTACAAAAACAATTGAATGGATATTATGAAACTAAAATATCTTATGAAATAAAAGTATCCAAAATTACAAACTTGTTGGATGTCATACCAGTTAGCTATTACTGCATAGCAAACCAACTCCAAAGCTTAGTTCTTAAAGTACTAAAAAATTATTTATTATTTCTTATAGTTGTACAGATCAGCTGAGTGATTCCACAGGTCTGAGTCAGGCTTAGCTGATCTCGGTTGGCTAAGCCCATACATTTGCAGTAAGCTAGTGGATTGGTTGGGAGATGTTTAATTTAGGATTGCTTCACTTAATGTTCATCTTTGTTCTATGTAATCTCTCATTTTCTAGAAGCTACTCCAAGAAGTGGCAAAGATTCAAAAAAGAGAGTGGAAGTGTCCAAGTGCTTCTGAGATCTAGGCTTAGAACTGATACACTATTACTTCTACTCCATGTTATCCAAAGTCAGTCACATGCCAGCCTAGATGGAAGAGTTAGGATATAGACTTCATTTCTTCATGAGAAGAACTGCAAAATTATACTGCCAAGGGTATGGATGCAGGGGGGAGTGGAAAATTGGGGCCATGCTTGCATTTTATCTACCACAGATGAGTGTAACATATGACTAGATGCAATAGAAGACAGCATCCATGAATCTGAAGGCAGGTCAATTGAAAATATTAAAAGTGGAGTAAAGAAAAAAAAGAATTAAAAAAAAAGAGAGAGTAGAAGAAATATGTGGAACACATTGAAAAGGCCTGAATATGTATATTTTTGATCTCAAAAGGGGTGAAAAGAGAGACCAGAACAGAAAAGTATTTGAAGATACAATTACCATTTTTTCATAATATTGGAAATTATAAACATACATATTCAAGAAGATGAGCAAAAACCAACCAGGATAAAGACAGAAAACATCATAGTGAGTCACATTTATTATCAAACTCTTTAATACCAAAAGCAAAGAGAAATTATCTTTGTATATAGTAGCAACAAACTATTAGAAAATATTTAATACCATTTGAAATAGCATCAAAATTTAACAAGCTAGAAGTAAATCTGATAAAATATGGACAAGATATTTCAATTAAAATTTTACCACATTGTTAAGAGAAACCAAAAAGAAAAGACTTTTAAAAAGTCATAAACCATGTTTGTAGATTGAAAACATTAACATTATCAATTTTTTCCAGGTGAATCTCTAGAATTAATACAATTCCAATCAAAATTCAAGATTATATATGTCTGTATGTGTATAAGTTGACAAGGTGATTCTAAAAGTTATATAAAAATACAAAAGACCTGAATGGGTAGATGATTTTACAGAAGAAAACAAAGCTGATGGGCAATGATGTAAGTGGTGCAAGTAAAGACAAATATCCCAATTGAACAGGGAGACCAGAAACAGACTTGCATTTATCCAGTTACGTGCTCTTACAACAGATGTGCCAGTGCAATTTTGTGGATAAATGAAGGTCTTTTCAGTAAATAATTTGGAGTGATTAAATATCCACATACAATGAAAATTGACCCCTACATTAAATAATATAGAAACTTTACAATCAACTTTTCAAGATAAATCATAGATCTAAATATTGAAGAAAACATAGGAGACTCCCTTTGTGTCTTAAGTAAGAAAATCTTTCTTAAACATAACAGAAGGAGCACTAACCTGAAATAGTCAATTAATTCACTTCAATAATATTAAGAACTTCTGATTATCAAAAGATATCATTGAGTGCAAAAAGGCAAGCCATATTCTGAGAGAAGATATTTTCGGTACGTATATTCCACAAAAGACTTGAATAAAGAATATATAAAGAATTCCCATCAATCATAATAAAAGGACAAAATGTCCAATTGAAAAAATGGACAATGGGCCGAGCCCGTGGCGCACTCGGGAGAGTGCGGCGCTGGGAGCGCTGCGACGCTCCCACCGCGGGTTCAGATCCTATATAGGAATGACCAGGGCGCTCACTGGCTGAGTGCCAGTCACGAAAAAGACCAAAAAAAAAAAAAAAAAGAAAAAAAGAAAAAGAAAAAATGGACAAAATAACTGATAGGCAATAAACCAAAGAGGATATCCAAATGATCTATAAGCATATGTAGAGGAGCTCAAACCACTAGGCACTTAGGAAATCCAAATCAAAACTGCAACAAAGAATGAAAATACATATTGGAAATGATGTGGAGCAACTGGAACTCCCATACATTGTAAATTGATTAAAATACTTTGGAAAACTAATAGGCAGTATCTATTCAAGTCAAATAGTTGCTTAACCTGTGTCTCATTAATTCTACATCTAGGTGTAGTCCCAAGAAAAAAAGAGTGCTTAAGTCCACCAAAAGACGTGTTCAAAAATGCACATAACCATTTTATTCATAACAGCCCAAATCTGGAAACAGCTCAAATGAATTAGGAAGATGGAAAAGCAAATTGTGTTTTCATCATTCCGTGGAATGTTACCTACTCAACAACAGAAAGAGAAAAACTATTGACACCTGCGATAACATACATGAATCTCACAGACACAGAGATGAATGAAAAAAGACACAGCAGAGTATATATTGCATCATCCCATTAATATGATATTTAAGAACAGGAAAAACAAAGTCATGGTGATAGAAATCAAAATATTGGTTACCTCTCAGCAGAGGGCAGTTATTGACTGTGAAGCGGTGTGGGGAACTTTCTGGGTGCTGGGGATGATCTTATTTTGATCTGGGTTGTGACCACATGATTGCATTCATTTGTAAACACTCACTGAGCTGTATACTTAAATCTTTGAACTTTGCAGTTCATATATTGTACCTCAATGAAAATAATAATTAAGTGCAATAACAATGGCATTTTAGATTATCTCAAAACTGATGTTATCATCAGAGTTGGTCCTTACGGTTTTCTATATGATGCCCCAAAGTAACCAATCAGAGCAGCCTTGGTAGAAGCATCAGCCTGCCCCTTTGCTTTGGATAGAATAAATCAAAAAGTATAAACCATGTCAAGAGAAAGTAGGATTCCTGTTTATTTCCCCTGAAAATGAGAAGTCTGAACAAATTTATTCAGCAACAGGACAGGCCTCAATTAATTACAATCAAAATACTGTATGATTTCAGGTCTTTTGCAAGAAGCCAACTTCAGTTGGTCAAATATGGTCTCTGTCGATTTGCAGCAGGGCATAAAATACTATTGCTTGGGAATACTATACAGAGATAGTTTGAATATTTTATGCAAGACCTAAATACTGAAAAATAAACTTTGTGATATGTGGAATTAGCACTAATTTGACAATTAGGAGATCTATAGTCTAAACTTCACTCTGTTTTTTAAACCAACTATATGATCTTTAACTATTTACATCTTCTTTGAGTCTAAGATTGCTCCTCTATAAAACAGAGAATTATAATTGTTTTTCCTTTTCTATTCTTTTTCTAAATAATAGTATTCCTTTCCAAATGATTTTTTTCATATGAAATATAAATTAATATCCATTCTGGCTGATGCTTAGGTGGTATTATGGCCTAAGCATTGCTCTTCGGTTTCCACTTTTGTTCTTCATGGTCCCTTGACAGCCAAAGAAGAGAGCCGGAAAACCACTGGAAGTAGATAATGCCCAGCTCTGGTGTTCAAAGATCAAAAGGAAATCTCAAAAGCATTGCCAAGACAGGCATGCTTATCACTTTGAATTTTAGTCAGTAATTCTCTTTCAGCCACTGTGCTCAGAAGAGGCAATATTATTCCTTTTCATGTTCATAGTGATCCCTGGTTGCAGTGTGTTGCTACCTTAAGCTCCACGGGAGACCTGCATAGAAAGAGGAAGCCTATAATGGGAGATGGAAATGGTCTCAGAAGTCTTACATTTTCTTACCCTCCACTTCTTTGCACCCTCTTCTCAAAAACTTCGTGCACCACCTTCTCATGCTACTCTTGGACACTCAGTCACAACTCTCTCCATTTGTTTGTATTCCCTCTCAAGGACCTAATTAATTATCTGCTAACAGGACTTTGCTAACAGTATTGACTCTGATAACAGGTATAAGAGGTATGGTAAGGAACTTTAGAGTCAGGTGTCCTGGGTCTTGGCTTTGCTATGTGGTCTTGGCAAAATCCATATATTTCTCTGAGCCACTTTCATCATTTGTAAAATGTAAATAATAAGCCCCTTGTAGAATGATACATGGAATAAAGTTTGTATATATCAAGTCTTATTATCATACCTGGTATATAATATGTGTTTTAATAATTATATCCATAATGGATATGATCTCAACAATTCTTCCTTAATTCTAACAGTTTGAGAGTTTATCAAAACCAAAGATACCCCCATGCTGCAGAAAAACAGCTCTTCAAGGTCTCTGCTCTCCTCTGAATCTCCTCACTGAGGTAGGCATCTGACCATAGAGAACGGAAGATGTATTTTCCAAGTGCAATGCCTTGATAAGCAAACTTACTAATCAACAAACATATCTTTGACAACTAATGCACAAATATGACTTGAGTGTCATAATCACCTACCCAGCGAATCATGATGCTTGATAAAGTAAGGGATGTGAAGATCATTGCTCAAGGAGAAATGGATCTCCAACTAAAAAATTAGAAGGACAAGAAAATGAGAGTCATGTGGAACAGAGGCTTGAGGTAAAAAACAAGTTGCATTCAGTGCTACTGATAAACACTTACAGAGATATGTTAGAGACAATGTAGGTAATCTTTGACAACTCACAAAGAATGGCAGCCATGTCAAAAGACTAAAGAAATGGGTAACAATGAATAAAACTAGTATTTAATAAAAACCTACTGTATAGCAGGTATTTTTACATTCTTGATCTCAGAACAATCATTTCTTAGGAGGAGAAATCCGAAGATCAGTGAGTCTAAGTAACTTGTCTAAAGAAACACAGCTAGTAAATGGTTATGCTAGAACCATTTGTAAGTAATTAGTTCTGTCTACTTATAAAACTCATGAGTTTTTATTAATATCTTATGCTCACATTTATGTACCCCTTCATTTATTCATTCAACCATGCTAGGCAGTGGGGTTGGAGTGGTAAACGAGTCAGGCACCAGCCAGGCACCCCAGAGTGTAGTGTCTGCTACAAGAATGAGACAAAGCCAAATAAACAAATATAAATAATTATTAATTATGGTAAATCATATAAAGGAAACAAGTAGGATATTGAGACAAAGAGTAAAATGTATTGTGAATGGGACTTACCTTATTTAAAGGGATCAGATGTGTCCTTTAAGAGGAAGTGAGATCAATGCTGAAAGCTGGGGATTGAAAATGAACCAGTCATGCAAAAAGCAGGGAGAAGAACGTGATCACTATGCCTCCTCCCACAAACAAGTAAGGTAAGGCCTACTATTTCAAAATTCTAGAACTTGTTATGATACAGGTAGCTCAGCAAAGGTTACATAAAACAACCCAGGTGTCCAGATAGAGATGTGTCAAATTCTGTTGTCTTTCTTCCCTCTTTCTTTTTTTCTTTTCCTCTTTCTTTCTTTCTTTCTCTTTCTTTCTTTCTTTCTTTCTTTCTTTCTTTCTTTCTTTCTTTCTTTCTTTCTTTCTTTCTTTCTTTCTTTCTTTCTTTCTTTCTTTCTTTCTTTCTTTCTTTCTTTCTTTTTCCTTCCTTCTTTCCTTCCTTCCATCTTTTTCTTTTTCCTTTCTTTCTTTCTCACTCTCTCTGTCTCTCTGATTTTTCATTTCATTCTTTCTGTTTTGTTACTTACTTGAAAACTAAAAGAATGCTAAAGCTATTTTACCTCAACTTCATGAATGCATTGGACATACTCTCTCATGATATACCAGGAAAAATCACGGTGAATCAAGACTAGATGTTATAACATTTATGTAAAAATAAAATTGATTGAACATCCGGGCTAAAACATGTTGATGGCTCTGAACATGGAGCTAAGGTTTTCTGAAGCAGAGCTGTGGGACTCAGCATTCAGTCCTGTTTGGGTGAACATCTTCATCTAAGAGTTGGGTAGAAGCATGTAAGATGTGTTTAACAAATTACTGTTGGATGACTAGGTTACAGTGGTGACCGAAACAAAATTCAAAATGCCTTAGGGCTGTTATACTCTATGGAGACCACTGCAAATGTGTGAGAAACATCATAGGAAATAAAGGGACCTGTAGTATAGGACTTACTCCAGAGGTACAGTTGGGATTAGTAAGTAGAATTTAAGGAGTCCTATTTTGGCTCAAAATTAAGAGGAGCTTCCTGCTAATTTTTCTGGTCTGACAGTAGTACAAGTAGTGTGAAGTTGTGTCAGACTGCATATAAACAACAAAAAATTGCATGATGTGAGTTGAAGAAATTATATAGCACAGCCTCGCATAAGTAGGAGGCTGAACTGAAGGATGTACAGTCATCTTCACCTGGTAGAGTCTCTGCATCTGTAGCATAAGTAAAGATCTGGAAAAGCTTTTGCTTTGTTCTGCCATTGAACCAGGGAGGAACCCCAAATGCAGAGATAGCTACCAGAGCAAAGCTTAGAACCAAGCATAGCTTAATTCACTTGTGAGATTTATTTTTATTATTCCCTTATGCTACTAGTTTCACAAGCATACAAGCAAAAAAAAAAAAAAAAAAAAAAAACATGATGAGGGATGTCTCATTTATGAAGCCAGGATTCTAACATTCTGTTGAGCAAGGGCCCTAATTATTATTTAATAAGACAATTTCCCTAAGACACATTGTTTACCAGATTGGCTGTGTTAATGAGGATGCTTTGCATTTAATTTAATGCACTGAGATGAGAATTTTTTATCACGAAAAGGACAAACCTTCTCTACATAATCAAAGCTCTTATTAGTGGCAAACTTCTGGTAAATAATTCCTTATTTCTAAATAGAAGCCACATGTGCTGCAAAATATCTTCCAGGGGAAGGTGAAATTTTCAAGCATGCATTTGACACGAGACAATCCCTTAGAAAATGCTATGAGGACTCTATATTTCCATCTTCCAATGACTTCCAAGGTCCACATAACGGAGCTCACCACTGGAGCCATCAGCTGGCACTGACCACAGCTGTTTGCCGTGTTTTCATAGAGATCTGTTATTCAGTTGCTTCCACAGCAACTCTCAATTGAATATTTCTCTATGTAACATTCCACACCAACTTCTTCTGCTTTCCATTAAAATTATTTAATCGTGACATCATTCTCACCCAAGAGTTTCAAAACATCAGGGTCTACCTGAGGAATCAACTTCCACCCACTCTCTTCCTCAATTAGTTGACATGTCACTTGTATCTGACGGTTCCAGAGATATCCCAGCACACGGGCTGCAAAAATTCAACCACCATGTTTTGGCCGCTATAATCCCATCAGTAAAGACACGCACAAAAATGTGTGATGCAAACTTAGTAAATTAAAAGGCTAATTATGGAGTCTTCTGCTCTTCCTTCCAATTCACCTTCCTTTGGCACACATGGCTGTACCTCACTAAAACATTTCCTCTTGGGCACAGCTGGCATCACCCCTTTTGTTTCCCATTTTATCAACCCAGACATTAACCTAGACATTAAGATTATATTTTAAAATTTTATCTTAACTTTACACCTCTTCTGTTTTTCCCTTGTTCTAAGCCAAAGCCTTCTCCTAGAATCTCCTTTCTACTCCCTCTTATCCAAAGTGTAAAGTAACCACAGCATTGCAAGAGACACACTTCTTGTCATTTCCCTTGGGCATGGCAGATGACTGCTTTACACAGTAGAGAAGAGAGGCGATATATTTATTATGAAAGGCAAGGGCCATAAAGCTGATAGACCTAGGTTCAAATCCTACCTCTTCTGCTTACCTGCTGCCAGTACGTGGGCAAGTCACTTAGCATCATGAAGCAGCAACATCCTCTCTACAAAAGCAGGAGAATCATAGGCCTGCTTTGGAGAATCACCGAGAACAGAGCCTGAATTAGTGAATGTAAAGCATTGAGGACAGTGCCTGATGCATAGTTATGTACTCAGTAATTACTGCTATTATTTATTACTAATAATAGTGTTATTAATAGAGTTAGCACTGCAGAGAGGCTGGCATCTATTTCTAGTATTGTGTGTTGAGGGTGCTGTAAATCCAGAGACTGTGACAGCGTCTATGCTCTCTTTTCCTTGCAGTGTCCCCAGCATAACTAATTTTTTATTGTCTCACCTGGACCACAGCTTCTACATGGCTTTCACCTTCAATCTTTTCCAACTTACCATCTAGTTCATTCTCTTTAACACTGCTACAAAGTATCCTCCTTAAGAATGTTATTGATTTACCTCTTCCATCTATGATGGCTTCAAAGGGCTTAACAAATAGCATTAGATGACCTTACCATAACATTAGGGGTCCTCTAAAGTCTATTCTCAAACTACTGCGGCCTCAGAACTTCCATAATGAGGCTAAAGAACCAACATAAAGATGCAGCCTAGTGTTGGTGGCATGATAAGAAGCGTAGAGAGAAGGAAGACATTCCACTTGGGGCTGGGGGTGATAAGGTCACCATAGGATCAGGACTGCTATTAAGGAAGAAAGCAATGTTCCTCTCATCAACATAACTTCACTTTCTAAAAGTTAAAAATAAGGGCCGAGCCCGTGGCACACTCGGGAGAGTGCGGCATGGGTTCGGATCCTATATAGGAATGGCCGGTGCACTCACTGGTTGAGTGCCAGTCACAAAAAAGACAAAAAAATAAAATAAAATAAAATAAAAGTTAAAAATAATAACTTAAAAGAGATCCCTAACACTGTTACCCATGTATATGTTCTAGATGCTTTACTTAAAAAAAAAAAAATTTAAAACAAATAGAATATAGGTAAGTGCCGGACATTTTAGAGAGGCTTTGTAATTTGCTAACTATGACAAGGTTAATCTTCTCCTTCAAATCTGAATGTCACAGATTATTTTTCCTTACCTACCTAATGTGGCATAAGGCCCCCCCTTTCTTGATGAACACAGGCAAATCTCGAAAGGAAGTGCAGGTTATGTTCATGTATTTGAACAAACAAAAAGATCTGAAATCGTGATGTGCTACAGAATTGGGTGGGGTTAGCCCTCAGTGTGGGGGTGGTTCCAGCACTGGTCTAGCAAGCAGCCCCCCCCCTACTTTCTGTAATGCAGTTCTAATAAAAAATGCAGCATCACCTGTGTCTGGAGCCTCAGAGGATGAGGGACTATAAAGCTAAGCGTGGAGCAAATGTTTTTGCTCAAGTGTTCCTAAACTTTGGGGGCTCCTGTGAGCTTGCATTCTTGGATGCTCATCTTGACTGCACTTCTTAGTTTCAGGTTTTGAGGACTTGCCACCTGGCCAGTGGCTTTAGTGAGCAGTGAGGGGCACCATGAGGAGGTTGTAGGAAGCACCCCCTTCTGCACCCCCTTTCTTGCCTAACTTCATAAACCTCACATTAGGAGCTCTGAAGGTTCTGCATTTTTCTCTCTAATACCTTTGTCATGCTATTTCCCTTGCCTTTGCACCCTCTCCTGTCAGTTCTCTGTCTCACTATTCTTCAGCCTTCAGGAAAAAGTTTTTCAAACCTCTCTAAATCAGTCTTCTCTCTGCCTCGTCTACACGCCAGGATAGTTATCTATTTTCACAATGGCTTATTACCTCTATTTGTCTGCAGATTCTTCAGGGTCTTTCCCCAAGTCCCCCACCTCCAGACCTAGTCCCTAACAGTTCCTAAATACCCAGGAGATTGCAGTCTGCTCAGCTTTTTTCCTGAAGACAGTAGGAGAATAAATTGTCAGAAAATATGCCAAAAGTCCCTTTCCCAAGCTCCAGAGGTGTTTGGACCAAGTAGCAGAGGAGCTCAGAGGTTGTGACAGGCACTGATGTGATCATTTGTGTCAGGCAGCTCTTTTAATATCCACTGGATATAAGCACGCTGTTATCTGGTCCTGTCTTTCCGAGGGGCTTCTGAGTCTCTATGTGTTCGTCCAGAGCATTGCTGTTTGTGAGGAAGTCTGTCTCACATACCAGTTGTTTGCAGAGGTATCTGTTATCTTGCAGTACATAGGGATTTGGTCTTTGTTCATGTTACCCCTACCATTGTCTAAACCTAAAATACAGACAACTGCATTAGGCCTGAGTGCTAGATGTGTTGAGGCTGTGGGCACACAGCTGGTGTTGCCTGGCTCCTCTGGTGAGGTGCTTTCCCCTACTTTCCATTTCCTATAGTTTTCTGCTGCCTTTCCCAACCCGAGATGACAGTGTTCTTCACTCCTAATAACACTTTCACTAGCACCAAGCTTGGAAACACATAGTACTGTGCACATACGATTATTAGGTGCTCAAACAGTTTATGAAATAGAGTCGCCTTGAACACTGTGATATCAGTGTTGAAATAATTTATTATTTGGTCTAGGCAAAATGACCTGACTGGTTGTATAATTCATCCAGAGTCTGTCTTTTAATGTGATTAGAATAGTTTGAAAAGTCCTCTGAATTTCCAAGATGCAGTGAAATCACCTTATTTATTACCAAAATGAATGTAGCTGTATCTTCCTTAAGGATATGATTATGTGATTGGGCCTTGATTTCCCTGGGATGGAAATGAAGTTCAAATCACCTGGTCATAGAGCAGTAATGTTCATCGTCCCACCATCTGTGAACATCCTCACTCTCACTATATTCCTATGTGACACCCAGGTCAACTCACATGATGTGGTCTTTAACCTAGAGCATACAAGTGCTTGATTCCAGAGAATGGACAAATTCCAAAGCCTCTTCCAAAGAAAGTGCCCTCTAGCTCTGCATTGGTGCTGACATAGGACTCTGACGGTGACAGCTTGTCAGCTTGTGTTTTTAAAGTACCCACCTTGGCCAGCCTCACCTCTGGTGCCAGTCTCGGTAGTTGGTCAGGTGAAACCATACAGGGTTTGTAACAGCCTCATAGAGCTGAAAGAAACCTAAGATGTATAATTATAGAGGGCTTTTTCAAATGTCTTTCTAAAAGTAGTACCTGTTGTTGAACTTAATTATTCAGCAGAACATAAATAAAGAGAATATATATGTAAGGAGCAGCTCTGTTTAAATATTCACGTTCTTTCATTCTCCTCTCTCTTTGGTGACCCCAAAGTCTGTGTGTCACACCTGATGGTCTCCAGACCATAGAGTGAAGAGTACTGATGTGTCCTAACACTCTCACTGGAGATTGCAGGTGTCATCAAGGAGCTTCCATTCAGATACTTGCAAATGTAAGGATGACTGTATTATTCTCAGCCCTGAATTCCCAGCCTGTCCAGAATAGGAAACTCAAGCTTTTGTTTATTTTTTCTTTCCTCATTTAATTGAAACTCAGTCTAGTCCAATAAGGTCAAAGTTTAACTCAGCTACACATATCAAAGTCACTATCCACTTTGAAATCTCAATCTCAGAGATTTGATCCACATTTGCACTTCATCCTCATCCATGGGCCTCCCTTCATTTTCACCAGGTAACTCAGCCCCCAGTGGTAGAAAGTAGGGGAAGTCTCCGTAGGTGGGTGACAGTCCCTGAAAAGAGACGGGAAAGTAGCATGGCTGGGCTGTAGTCACTTCTCTTATCATAACACAGTTCTCTCTTTCAGAACTAGAGATGCCAAGTGAGGAAGATAGGTTCCCATGTTCTCGATCTTGTTCAGTCTGATGTTTGATGTTGAACTCAGCTGATTTGATGGTGTGTGTGTTATATTAGCCTTCGGCTTTACCCAGGCTCTCAGAGCAGAAGAACCCAGGTAAGAGGCAATTATTCGTGCTCCTGACAGTAGTACCTGCCACAGCCCCTTCCAGAAGCATATCTCATAACTTGGTCTAGAGACCACTGAGTAGTCCCACATCTCTTTTCTCTAATGCAACTTCAGTTCTCACTCATTTCTGGATGATAATCAGCTAAGCTGTTCTCCACAGCATCCCAGAGCCCCCTAAATGTGGTATAGAGTATATGCTACCACCTTTTTCCTAGACACACCATCCTAAAAGTCTTTCATGCCACGTATAGTGGGACAGACTATGAACCTTCTGTCTTCATGCATCTCCACAAGAGAAGGAAGCACTATTGAAGGTGGGAGGTAGTTGGGAAAGTGAGTATAGAAGGAAACAATGTTTAAAACATGACAAACTCTTCTGTCCTTAAGAAACTGATTTTCTTCTCTCTCACGTTTGAAGTCATCTCTTTCAATAGAAATGATTCAAGGAAACAGTAATTCTTGAGGTGGTGTTCTCTTTACTTGACTGCTTGGCATGATGCCTTCAATTTGATGTGTTAAGAACTACCATGTAGTCAATATTATGCAGGACTCTACTGCACTGGACAGGGCTTCGAGGTAATGTCATTTTGTTAGGTGTATTACAGCCTATACCACCACCCTGATTTTGACTCTGAGAACATGAAGCTATCTTCAATCACTAAAATTTTCTATATAGGATAGCATGGTATTTTCTAGAATCAAACAATTTCTTTCCCATACCTACTAAATGATTCAATTATATACTGAGGGTTGGTTTCTTCTCTTCTCCAAATAGACAGGGAATAGTGTCTCACTGTGGGAAACATAACAAATATTCTGAACACTGCTTTAGACAGAAAGAAGCAGACCTCCATTTGCAGAGACTGATAAATGACAGAGGCCAGAGAAGGAGAAGTATAGATGTGGAGACATCACGGAGACAAGAGTATAAGAACAAGATAAACCTCCATCTCTGAGGGAAAGGATCACAAAGACCAGGAAGCTGCCTCATGGCAGATGGTTCCCCCTGTTGCCTTCCAGGGGAGCCCACCAACCATCATCAGTCAGCCTATTCCTTATAAAATACCCAGTTTGAAATGCTGTTCATCTGTACCCCAGAGAATGCATCTAGCTGCTAACCCCAACCAACTCTTCATGGATAACCAAAAGTATAACATTCTGGACAAATGTTAAGTCCCACCCACCCACACAGAAAAAAGTGGGTCCTAAATATCTTTTTTGGATGTGGTAGTACTAAGGGAAAACCCAAGTCATACCTCAAGACCAAGGTGGGACTAGACAGAATTAACCTAAAATTTTCTGCTGAGCAAAGTTGATGAAGGAACACGCCATCAAGTTATGTATAAATTAGTTGCATGTCATTGTTAATCATGCTAATGGTATAGATATCAGTCAATACCACGGGAAAACACTAATTCAAATGAGCCATTCCGCTGAGTACCCGGTGCAGAAAGAGCCTAAGTGTCATGATGGGGCAGGCAGTTCAACTCTTTCTCTCTCAGCCCCAGGCAACTGGTCTTCTAGAAGCTTACTTAGTGTGTTGCTGTGGTTCTCCTACTGCCCCAGCTGTGAAAAGCATCCTTCCTGGGACCTATCTGGAATGGGGTCAAAAACCAGATTCATCCTCTTGAACTGAATGGAAACCATTCAGAGCCATCAGAACTGAATTTGCACCTTAGCTGAGGGCACGGCTGTAAATACCTTGTGCCCTGTTGCAAGGTTAGGACAGTCTGTGTGAAGATTCCTGGAGAGATAGAAGAACTGATAAAACTACTCTGGTTATGTGTCTCCTTGTTCCCTCTGTTTTCACATCATTCTCTAAAGGCTGTAAGCCTTTCACTGTCATTCATCTGCTCACTTTCTTCTCCCCACTGTACATATGAACAAACTGGGCACCCAAAGGAGACACCAATGATCTACTTTAATCTATTTCCTAAAGCAAATCAATGACAGTGTTACATTCTGGGTCAAATCTTGGAAATGACTAAGTTGGTTAAATGGTTGGCCCACAGGTGAACTATAAACATAAATGGACATTGCATGGGAAAAGCCCTAAGGAAGATAACTCTGTCAGCCTCTTGACCCCAAGGAAATGAAGCTTCCCTCGGTCCAGACAAAATCCAGAAAGTTTAAGTGACTTGGCCAAGGTCACACTGTTAGCATGTGGTGGGAAGTAGGATGGGGAGCATACTTAGTCTTGATCTCCTGCCTCTTGTTAAACTCTCATTCTACCGTTTCAGACAAAAGTGAGCAGAAAACAATTGTTCCAACCTGTATATCTTCCTCTGGGCTATGTGAGAGAACAGGTTGAAGTTTTGGTCTGAAAATGAAGAAAGTAAAGAGTCAAGATTGGCCAAATGGATACTCTGAGGTGATCGATGCCTTTCTGCAGAGTATCAGTGCAATGAGAAGTGGACAACAGCATCAGAGGAGGAATTTGTTGAGAAAATAGAATAAAATGAGATCATGTCTTAGAAATCCAAAAAGTAGTGTAAAAAGCAGGTTTTTCAATGGAACTGTATCCTTCATCTTGAGAATCAGCTCATGCAGGAGGCCAACAAGTCCTGTGATCTGCCACTTGCAAGTTGGGGGACCAGGAAAGCCAGTGGTGTAATGCTGTCCAGTCTGAAGGCCCAAGAACTAGGGGAGCCAATGGTATAAACCTCTGTCCAAGTACAGAGGCTTGAGAACCAGGCACCAATATCCTAGAACAGGAGGAGATGGATTTCTCAGCTCAAACAGAGAGAGAATTCACCCTTCCTCCCCTTTTTTGTGCTATTCCATCTCTTACTGGATTGGATGATGCCCACCTGCATTGGTGAGGGATACTCTCTACTCAGTGTGCTATTCAAATGCTAATCTCTTCCAGACACACTTGCAGGATATATCCAGAAATAGTGCTCTAGCAGCTATCTGGGCATCCTCTAACCCAGTCAAGTTGACACATAAAATTACGCATCACAAATAGCAATAGGTTCCCCTCCCTGAAAAGTTGATTCAAGCATACTTCAAAATGTTCATAGAAAGATTAATATTATCTTTTAATTCTATTTCTCCACAATTTTTTTGAAGTGTCCTCACACTTCAGCAGAGGTGAGAATCAAGAGAAGGAGTGAGCCAGGCAGTTTGGGGAGAGGAGCGGTCTTGGCAGAAATACTGGCAAGTTCAAGAAAAGTTCAAGTAAATGGAAAGGGTAAGAGTCAGAGGTCATGGGGTCAGGGAGATCCTGTAGGGTCATGGAGGATCTTTAGATTTTACTATGAGTAAGGTGGGCATTCTCCAGTTATAAGCATTGAAGTGACATTGATGTCTGTGTTGAGAATAACTGAAAGGGCAGATAAAGTCAGAGTTGGGATCCAAATTTTGGACATCTTCTCCTATAGTTCTGGGTGTCAGAAGATCCCAGAATGTCTATGGTTTCAGCTTTCAGTGTAAGATGATTCATCAGGTCACTAGAGCTGACTTCTTACATCCCATTCTTCCTTCCTTACTCAGGCAGGTGAGGTTAGAACCAAAGATGAGTCCTGGGTTGCCCTGCTCCTTGGATCAGTCAGGTGAGACTGATGTCTCTTCTGTTGTCCCATCAAAGTCCTGTAGATCGGTGGTGAAGTACAAAGAATGTTCACTAAAGACAGGAGGTGCCCATGTAAGTCACTGAAGTTACCAGAACTTACTGTAACAGATGAGTTGTGTTTGCCTTTCTAAAAGAAAACTGCATACAGAAATGGATCTGTGTGACCTGGGACAGTCTCTCAGCTTCCCCACGGCTCATAGTGGCATCCACTGCACCATGTTATTGACATCACTAACTGAAAGTAAACAAGCACAATGTTTTGTACTCTGCAAATGTTGATTTAAAAGAAACTTGGTAAGAAAAGCAAGAAAAACCCTAATGCATCAATTTATTCATTCATCATTTTCTTACGAGAATTTATTAAGCACCCACTGTGTCCTATGCAGTGCTGTAAGCACCAGAGATGCAGCAATGAACAGTAAAGACAGGATTCCTAACCTTCTGCAGGGAGAAACAGTAAACAAGCACACAAACAGTAAGATCATTTCAAATGCTACGATGAAGAAAAACCAAATATGACATCAAGGCCTTATGACATTGTCCGGGGTGTGAGGCAAAGGCAAAATCCAGGAGCATCATCAGAGTCAGTTTCTTGGAGTAGATGGTGTTTGGGCTCAAAATGGAATGCCAAGAAGGCACTGGACTTGCATGGGTCTGCAGTGATTGCAGCCAGTGTAGTAGCCCTGAGTGGCCACACTTACAGCCCTGGTGGTCAATAATCTCAGACACAAGAACTGCCATGGACAGACATACTGAGGCTAATAGAAACACAAATAGCAAGTGGAATAACAAAATACTCAGTGAGTCCTCTTCTGAGCAAGGCCAAGAGGGAGGGTAGGCTTGCAGAGGTCTGTCTTAGGACTGCACTGTCTGAATTGCCATGACAGCTGCCAGACTCCTGAGAACTTCCTCTTCCCTCTGCTCTCATGTCCCCAGCTTCCCAGCTCTCTGCTCTTCAAGGACCAGCCACCACGATTACTTTCTGCTCTGGGAAATAGCACAGACTATTACCAGCCTCTTTTCAAGCATAGACACTAGATGTGCACTGTGATGGTGAATGGTCCCAGCTCTGACAGAAGGGGAGAGTTCACAGGCTCTCCCAGCCTCCATCTCCTCAGATCCTCTCAGATGAGGTGGTCATTGAGAATATGGAAGAGTAAACACCGCAGGCAAAGGATCTTTTCCACATAGGGGACATTCCAGGTAACAGAAGTTTAGGTCTTTGCTTCCTTATTAGAAGGTAACAGCAACAACAAAAGACCTGTGAATTTTATGTGCTTATGCCCTATAAGACTATCTCTCTCTCTTTCTCTCTCTCTCTCTCTCTCTATATATATATATATACATATCTCCGCATATCCTATATTAATTATATATG
Source organism: Cynocephalus volans (assembly GCF_027409185.1). Lineage (NCBI taxonomy): Eukaryota > Metazoa > Chordata > Mammalia > Dermoptera > Cynocephalidae > Cynocephalus > Cynocephalus volans. The sequence goes on from NC_084462.1 coordinate 53,918,347, forward strand.
TATCCTATATAAATTTTATATATATGTATATGTGTGTGTGTGTGTATATATATGCGTGCGTATATATATGTGTGTATATATATATGTATATATATACATATATAAAATTTGTGGTGGGGTAGTCTCAACCATGTGGGGTTGAAACATTAATACAATGGGTAGCAATCCACTTCCCCACATTTTCTAAATCTTCATATAATTAAATTGTTCTTAATGGCTCAGGTCATCTTGAAGACCTAAAAGCCTTCCAAAACTCAGAAGATTGAACCAGGCTACCAGGTGTTTGGAGGGCAACTCTCTGCTTTTTGTTTTCTTTTCTTTTGATTCCCAAGCATTCTTGATTCTCTTCCTTGCTGTCACCTTCCCAGCTATTACTTTTTGTTGCTATCACAAAGAAATTATAGGAATATACTTATTATATTCCACCTCCTCTCAGTCTCATGGTCCACCCAGCCCCTTCTCATCTGCTCTAGGTTTGACGATTTACTAGATTTGCGCACAAAATTAGGGCAGTTCAATTATGAGAAGTTTTGAAAGAAACTTCTATGGATAAAAACTGAATGATTTTGTAGACTCTATGACACTTATTTTAGCAGTTTTTTACTCTTGAGCCCAATGTTGACAGTGTCCCAAATAAGTGGGAAGTGAGGTTGAGAGATAAATGTATGTCAAAATTACACAGGGAGATTGATGATGATGATGATGATACTTTTAGTGATCGCTGTGAGGATCTGCATTTAACCCTTTAGTAGCAACAGCCTGGTATGTATCACACAGATTAGAGCAGATGCTACACATTGATATCAGAAAAGAACATCGGACTACAAGTCATGAAAAATGGCCCTTGTCCTTGCTTTATTACCAAATGCTTGTGTGATGCTGTGAATGCTACCTAACTTTTCTGTGCCCAGTTAGATCAACTCTAAAATGGGTCAGATCATACTAGTCAATCTGCCTCACAAACTTTCTTCAAGAATGAACTGAGAAAATGAGTGTGGAAAATGCCTTAAAAAATAAAAAGTACCATATGCATGAATGTGCATTTGCTATTAATTATTTTTTCAGTCTCTGCCCTAATTTCTCACATGGTAATGACTAGCAGAAACTGGAATATTAAGAAAGAAGACAGTCAAGTCAAAGACAGAAATTCAGAGCATCCAAATCAACAAAAACAACTAGAAATCATCAGGAAAAAAAGCACTTCTTATAAACAAAGTGATTATTTGATTGTAAATGAGTTGTATAAAAGTTGGCATGATTGTGCCATTTTTTTCAGTAGCATTTTAGATAATTTCAGCTTTATTTAAAATGCTACTTATTAGCACACTGGACTAGAAGTTAGAATAACAGGGCCTTTACAATGAGTTTTAGAATAAAGTGGCTGTGCATCCTTGGGCAGATCATCACCCTTCTGTGATTCTGATTCTTCTGGAGAACTGCGACACTATTCCTTGAACTATCCCAGTAGGACACCTATAACTGCCTTATTTTAGACCACCTGGGGGCCACAGGCTGGGTGTTGCCTTAACCAGGTCTCTAGCTTCTTTTCTTATTTTGCCTTCAATCTCCATGTGTATGTTTTAAAACTATGCATGAAAAAAAAAATGCAAGCACTCAAGGTTAATGTATTTAATGTATTTAATTGATTTAATTTTTACAGGTAATAAAATGTGTGGCACCTAATTTGTTGGCTGGTGCCAAGGGCCTATCATACCAACAGGTGCTCATTAATCTGAAGGATGATCTGGCCCTGTTTTTCGATCTCCAAATCTAATCTCCATTTCAAATGGAGATCTTATATAACCTAGGTGATACCAAGCACAATTTCCTCTCCTGGAAAGAGGGTATGCCTCAAAGCCTCTCATCTCGAAGGTACTAGAGAAAGTGCACACCACAGAAAAAGCCATGACCTTCAAAAGCCATGACAGTAAGATCAGCAGAGGAGCTGTAACCATCCTGAATCACTCACTGTCTCCTGAGTGACCCATTATCATGTCAGACTGCTACAGACACTGGCTATACGTTGATTCAGGGACGTGATTGGCCACAGTATAAGAATCCAGAATTGTTGACAACATTAATCAAGCTTAAATGGGTCATTAAATTTAATCCCACTGAGCTTTAGTATTCCTATCTGTATAATAAGGCCACTGTTTAGGGCAGCAGGAATTTCACACTTTTGTTGCCACTGCAAGCTCTGACACCTGTGTCAGATATTGCTACTTGATGCTAATTTGAGGAGGGGTGCACCCTAAATCCCTCCTCAAAACAGTGCTCCAAGAAATTACATATTAGTCAAGCAGAATAGACATGTGAGGTGCATATTTGAGATCTCTGATGTAGAGCTGAAGTTGCATAAATGGAAATATGAAGAGGACACTAGTGACAGGTTTAGCAACCAACACTCCTAAAAAATTTGGAAGGAGGGTAGGGAAAGCTGATTGGTAGTAATTGCCAATTTCCATGGTGTAAATACTTCCACTGTGGCCATTTCAAGCTAACAACACACCAACTGGCTTGCAAAATTCTTTAAAACTTTATAAGTGGGTCTTAGAATCCACTCTAAGTCAGCTCCTGAACACTTCTGGTAGTGAACCTAGCTGAGGTATAATGGAATCTGTAAATTCAATAAAATTGAATGGAAAAGTGTGTATATAGCCATCTAATTTTTTCTGGGTAGCTGATCTATAGTTTTTCATCAGACGTTTGATGAGTACATGGTCCAAAATAGGTTAAGAACCATTAGCTAAACAATATCTATGATAGATATTACAATTAATAGCTGACTCAACTCCCCTTCCAAATATGTGGAAGGCTATCCTTCATTGCCCCTTGTAGTAAGACAAGGCCATGTAATCAATTCTTGGAGGTGGCTCCAAGAACACAAATGACATCTGCCACTTCCAAGGCAAAACTGTGCCCATAGAGCAGAGGCCCTGCCAACTCATAACTGCTATATGAGGGACCTTCAAAAAATTCATGGAAATATTCCTATTATCTTTTCATGCCATTTTTGTCATGAACTTTTTGAAGTACCCTTATATAGCATGGTTAGAAATAAACCTTATACTATTAAGTCACTGGGATTAGAAAAGTGAATGTGATGCCACAACAAAACCTAGACTACTCCAAACAATATGACTAATAAAGTGTTTTCCAGGCCTTAAATTATATAAACTTGAATAAATGATTTGAGATGTCACAGTTAGAATCCTAAATAAATGTATTAACCTGTGAAATATTCTTTCCTGAAGCTCTGCCTTCAGCTGCCGTCTGAGACCCATGGTCCAACCTTAGATTATTCTGCCCACCTCTCTTGTCACAATGCTCTTCAAGTCCACTTTTTAAGCAGCTAGTTTGTACCATGGGCTGCTGTGCCCTGTGCAGGGCATGGTTTACTATCTATTGAGAGCTGATATCAAATGCCCTGTGCTTTGTCAATTCAAGAACCATTTACACTGTACATCAGACCTTATCTATAGCAACCTTGATGAGAGTTATACACAATATGTCCAGAGGTTGCTCAACTGGGTAGACCAGGCCTTAGATGAGAAAGGCAGCTATTTGTGATTTAATTTTGAGAGAATTTAAGAATGTATGGTGTACTTAAATAGCTCAAAAATGAGTTTATAATCCAGCCTAAAGTTTCACCATTGGAATTGTATTTCTGTGGCCAAATATGCATCCTACTTAAACATATAAATTCTCCTGGGAAGGACAAGAATCATTAGTTACTCATTCATTGTAGTAATGGTGACACTTGAGAAAATTTCTTCCTGGAAGTTGGATGAGAGCAATGTATTGAAGAACTGGAGCTTTTGTGAGAGAAGCAAAATAGAGAAAGGAAAAGGGGTCACTTGGAAGCAAGAACATTGCCTGGGGACCCATCTTTAAATCCCTCAGTAATGCATAAATCAGTAAAAGGAAGAACAATTATTACTGACATTTTACATGTGAGAAAAAGAATGGAAGTCAGAGAAGCTTAATGTCTTGTCTTTGGTAACAGCTTATAAGTGATGAAGGATTGATATAAACCCAGGGTGTTGTCACTGTTTATTCCAAATACTGGATATTTTCCTTTTTGATTTAATCTAGCTGTAAAATGTAGGAGCAGTCACATTTGACTACATTTCATTTCATCTACAAGTCGTGGATGATAAAGGCTTTGGGAAGTAGAGTCGGAAGCAACATGGCTTAGTATGGCAGAGATTAAACTACGGCTGAGGAATAGCCTGGGAGTGCCTGGGCTCCTCACTGCTGTCTGAGGAAAGGATGGGAGTCCCAGAAGCACAAAGAGAAGAGGCTGAGTACTGTATAATGTTTTACCTGCAGCCATCTATCCACTCCACTCATGTACTTACTTTTTCAAGCAACAAATATATCTGGTCTTCCTACTATGCCAGACACTCTCCTGCATACAGAAGTTGAGGAAACATACTCTGTCCTCATGGAGTGAACAGTGTAAAAGGAAAGAAACAATAAATGATAAATGAATAAACAAATCATTTGTGGCAAAAGCTGTGAAAGAGAAAATAATGCCTTGTGAAATAATTGCAACCTGGCTTTTCTATGAACACTTCCAATGCAGGGGTGGGTTGGGGCAGCCATATCATCTCCAAAATGCTTCTTTGGTTGAGCATGACAAGATGTACTGGTTTTCTCTCACTGGCTCTGGAACAATCCCGCCACCCTAAACCTCTATAAACACTGTGGATACAAGTACGAGGAGAAGGTAAAGCCAAACTGGTCATAGTGATAAATATAGGAGTCCCACAGCAGGAATTTTAAGCCCGGGTCTCTAAGGAAATTATCTTCATATACATCACCAGAGCACCAGAAAGGACAAACAAAGTAAATGACAACTACCAGGGATTTGGCACAATTGGGGACAGTGATAGAGTCGGCACTGTGAACAGGCAGAACAGAAAAGTGAGTTACAAAGGACCAGAAAAACAGGGTAATGATGTCTAGGAGCATGTGTCCTGTAATCTTTTCTAATCCCTGTGTAACAATGTGACATGGTTCTAATTCAACAACAAATATAGCAGAGTGTGGGCCTACAATAGGTCAGGCATATTATTGTGTTTTATTGTTATGCCATATTAAGACTCTATTTGTAGCCAAAAATATAAAATAGCACTGTTTTTTGACATAGCAAGATCAGACACTCCTACAGCAAAAGATTCCTGGAAAGCTCATCTAATCTCCTTTATTTTCGAATACCAAGAAAAGATGCACAGTTGGAAGTTTTCCATTTGGGCCTCAATAAGGACATTTCTCTAGGACCTCCCCATGGTGGCCTTACCTGGAGATTACTAGAGTTTTGATTATTCATTCTAAGCAGGCAAGCAGGGCAGCCAGAATAGAGGATCTGAAAACCAGAACAAGATGTGAAGGAAGTGTCAAGAGTATTGGAAATAGTAATTTTCACAGTCAGACATGAGGCTTCAAATCCAAGCTTAACTAATTTCTGTGAGAATTTTGGCCAATTACTTAAGCACTATATCAGTCAAATTCTAACTGGGATTCAGAGGCCACATGAATATTTAAGCAGAAGGAATTTAATTCAGGATTCGCTCAGGTGTTGAGAGTACTCAAAAGCCTCATAGAGAACAGTGAGCAATGCAGACATTAGCTGTAGCAGGAGCCAGAACCCCCTTAGACCAATGGGAACAGAGGGATGGAGTAGTGATACTGTAGTAGCTCAAAGACTAGGATCACTTTCTATAGCTGGCACCACAGCAGTTCTCTTTGTCAGGAGCTGAAACCAAGGAAGAGATGTAGTCACAAAAGGAGACCTGCACCAGAAATAGGGGAATAGAATATCCTGGCCTCCCTTCTGCCAGAGACTCCCCAGTCTCTCCTCAGTGCCTGAAAATGATCAAACCAAGCCAGAAGCCCACTGACCCAAAGTCTACAAAACATAGGCTAAAGGGGTCAGCTGTCCTCCAATACAGAGCTCAGACCAGTGTGGGCAGTTGATCATAAGGGTGTTATTATTAAAACAGTCAGTGTCAACAAATGCTAAAATTGTAAGCACTGGTATGCTGGTAAAAGTTTACAAACAGACTTTACAGGGGGGAAAGCCATAATTTGTAGCTGGTTACTATCATGTGAACACTCTCATCAGGGCTAATTTTAAACTAACAAAGACACACTAGCAAAAAAGAAATCAAGAAAGCAAGCCCATTTGCAGCAGTCACAAATAAATAGATAGATAGATAGATAGATAGATAGATAGATAGATAGATAGATAGATAGATAGATAGACAGACAGATAGATAGATAGATAAACAGATAAATAAATAAATAAATAAATTAATTAATTTAATTTAATGAAATATGTAGGAATCAATTTAAAAACTTAACGAAGGAGACAAAAGATCTCTACAATGATTACTATAAATTGCTACTGAAAGAAATTAAAGAGGACACAAAAAGATAGAAAGACATTCTATGCTCTTGGATTGGAAGAATTAACATTGTGAAAATGTCCATACTACCCATAGCAATCTATAGGTTCAATGCAATCCCCATCAAATTACCAATGACATGCTTCACAGAAATAGAAAAGACAATCCTAACATTCATAAGGCACAACAAAAGACCCTGAAGAGCTAAAACAATCCTGAGCCAAAAAAATAGAGCTGGAGGAATAATACCACCTGACTTCAAACTATACTACAAAGCTATAGTAACCAAAACATCATGGTATTGGCATAAAAACAGACACACGAACCAATGGAACAGAATAGAGAACCCAGAGATCAACCCACAGACTTACAGCCAACTGATCTTTGACAAAAGCACCAAGAACATACATTGGGGAAAAGACTGCCTGTTCAATAAACAGTGCTGGGAAAACTGGACATCCATATGTAGAAGAATGAAACTTGACCCATACCTCTCACCATATACCAAAATCAAATCAAAATGGATTAAAGGCTTAAATATATGATCTGAAACTATAAAAGTCCTAGAAAAAAACATAAAAAAATACTTCAGGAGGCAATGACTTTAGGAATAAGACCCAAAAGCACAGGCAACAAAAGAAAAAAATAAACAAATAGGATTATATCAAACTAAAAAGCTTCTGCATAGCAAAAGAAACAATTAACAGAGCAAAGACCAACCTACAGAATGGTAGAAAATATTTGCAAACTATGCATCTGACAAGGGATTAATATCCAGAATATACAGAGAACTCAAACAACTTAACCATAAGAAAACAAGTAACCCAATTAAAAAATGGGCAAAGGAGCTGAATAGGCATTTCTCAAAGGCAGATATACAAATGGCCAAGAGACACATGAAAAAATGCTCAACATCACTCAGCATCAGGGAAATGCAAATCAAAACAGAGGGATAAATACTGCATGTGCTCACTCATACGTGGGAGCTAAGAGAGAAAGGAAGACAGGAAAGAAAGACCACAGTAGTACCGTGATCCAACAGAAGGAGGGAACATTCCTAGAGCTACAAATTAGAGTGGAGGGGGTTGGGGGAGGGGGATGAGGTTGGGGGATAATTGGGATGAGACAAAGGGTACAAAAATCATTTCTGGTAATGGGTATGCCCCCAGTATGAATCTGGCCCTTACATCATGCGCAGAAGTGGGGGACAATCAGATTTGTATCTCATGAATATTTGTAATAAAAAAAATTAAAAAAAAAAAAAAATTGAAAAGCCTCCCTGTCAAAGAAAAGTCTGATGTTCAAGAAAGGGCTCAAAAGTCCCTACTGAAGATGAACCCATAAATGAATTATTGGTAGACTAGACACAACTTATTTTTGAGTTAATAAAAGCATACATTTCCTGCTGATTTAGCAACAGTTACTGTTCTCTAAAAGAATAATAAAATAATTTAAACTAGAGGAAGAAACATTATGTCTTCACTAAAATTAATGGTATAAAAATGCACTTAGGCTGTATGATCTATTTTCCTGTTAATATGGTTACAGGACACAGGATTCCATATAAGCATTTCCTCTACAACGCCTCTAGCTTTTATTCACCTAAATTTCCTGGAAGATATGCAACTTGCAATTCAACATTTTCCACCCAAAATCATATAGGAAAAAACACACAAAATGTATATTTCTTGTGGTATACTCTTCCAGCAATTGTTCCAAATGACAAGCCTCCAGATATCCAAACCCTTATATGGTCCACTCTGTCAACATTCTTGGGCTTTGCTGTTGGACTTACTTTGGCCAAGAGGATATCAGTAAATGTGATGCAAACATAGGTTTAAAAATTCCTTGCTGCTGGAGCTTGCCTTCTGGGACAAAGTCATATTTGGATGCAACCTGGGACTATCCTGTTGGAGAAACAAGGTGTAGCCAAGAGTCACCACAACCCACGGGACACGTTAGTGAATCCATCTTGAACCAACCAGCTGCAGTCAAAACACAAGGTGCCTACTCCCTTATCTGTAATCCAGTCAGCACCAATAGAAGAATTTCCCAACTTACCTCAATGCGAATGCTCAATTTTAGAAATTTGATGAAATTAAAAATTCTTCAAAAGCCAAAAGAAAACAAAAAATCCCACAACACAGTGAGATATCGTCTTACCCCAGTTAGACTGACTATTATCAAAAAGACAGAGAATAACAAATGCTGGCAAGGATGCAGAAAAAAGGGACCCCTCCTACACTGTCGGTGGGACTGGAAATTAGTGCAGCCATTATGGAAAACAATATGGATGTTCCTCAGACAACTACAGATAGAACTACCGTACCATCCAGCAATTACACTGCTGGATATACACCAAAAGGAATGGAAATCATCATGTCGAAGGAATACCAGCACTCCCATGTTTACTGCAGCTCTATTTAAGGAAGTCAAAAGTAGGAACCAACCTAAATGTCCGTCGATAGATGACTGGAAAAAGAAAACAGAGTATATATACTCAATGGAATATACCCATAAAAAAAGAATGAAATTCTGCCATTCGCAGCAACATGGATGAACTTAGAGAAAATCATGATAAGTGAAATAAGCCAGGCACAGAAAGAGAAATACCACATGTTCTCACTCATAAGTGGGGGCTAAAAAATGAAGAACGAAACAAACAAACAAGAAACAAAGAACCAATGAAAGAAAAAAAGAAACAACAATCACAATAATACATTGAACTCTCAAAAAAAAGGGAACAGAACTGTGGTTATTTTGGTGAGGTGGGGAGGAGGGCGGGTAGCAAGAAATTGGTTAAGGATCACAAAGATTGATTGTTCTGTAAACATGAGTATACTAATTATCCTGATTCGATCAACACATATTGTTCACAGATACTGATATTCAAATCTGTACCTCACAAATATGTATAGTTAATTAGGTGTCAATAAAAATAACTATCAAAATAAAAAAAAACGTGAAGTCACTGAACACAGTGCTGAGAAGATGGGCTGATACAGCAGGAATAGGCTGACTCCAGCATAACACCGAAAGTGGGCTGATGAAGGAAACAGCAAACATGTTTAGTTCCAGGAGAACAGCACCAGCACCAGTACTGAAAGCGGCAGAGGAACAGGGTCTGGGGCGCTGTTTCATGAAAACTCAGATTTGAACTCTATCAGCTCTTGAATCCACGAGTTTCTCATTCTTTCTGGATATTTTTGCGGAGATTTGCATTACATAGGTGGTAAGCCATCTTGGCTCATGTGTTTGATTTCCAGAGACATGAATCCCAAACCTTCACCCTATTTTGGAGCCCAGTTATAATTCCTGCTCCTCATAAACACTTCTTGATGTCAGAGGGATGACATCAGCCCTTAATACCTGAACTCTCAGTAGGAATTGTTTTGCATCTCATTTTTGATACAGATGAGATATTGATGCTATCTTCTTTTCCTTCCTTTAGTTTCTATCAGACTGTCTCCCTCCACATCTCTCATTCCCTTTGTCACCTGGTCATTGAACAAAGCAAGGACAAACTGGTAGAGCTCCTCACAGCCACTGATTTGTGACATGCTTGGGTTTCTGATTTGCTGACTTCAGTGATTACGTGAAAGTACTACAGCTATTACTAGACCCATTCATTCTTCTAATGAGCTCTCCACAGTCTTGTTGAACTACTAGTGCTTTTAGCAATTTAGGAGGCAATCTCCTGGGCACACATTGTATCCTAGTGTGGTATTGGCAGGTCTGAGGACAAGCTAGAGAATACCACCAGGGAGGGTGGAAAGAAATGCAAAAACTCTACTATCTGGCCAAATTTGCATGAGCAAAATAACGATAGCAAAATGTCCCTCTTCTATTTTCTCCATCTGTTTTACCCATTGTGTTGAACTCAATAAAGAGTTGACCCATTTATTTCTTTGCATTTTCAAAAATATTGAAGAATATATGTGAGGCTCAGTGCAAGGACCAGGGGATGTCATGAGGGGGAGGGGGGAGTAATTCTTATGTCCATGATGTTCTCAAGATGTTCCTTGTGTAGTAAAATAGAATAAAATAGAAGATAATGAGAACTGACCATCATACCCAATGTTATTGATATTAAGGAGGGTTGACCCTGAGGTGTTGCTGGAACACAAAGGAAAGGTGGCCTGGAGATCACCCAGGAGAAGAAATGACTAAATAAAGACCTGAAATATGTATAAAGGATTACAAGGAGAGAAGAAAAATTATTTTGGTTAAACCTAACAAATTGTGCAAAAGCCAGCAATAAAAAAGAATCAGAGGAGAATTCTCCTTCTGATAATGTGCCAGATTTACCTTTCCATTTGAAACAACAACAAAAAACCTGGAAAAATACATTAAACTGTGGCTTTCAAGACACTAGACCTCAAGCAAAAGGACAATGATCCTTGAGAGATGAAAACAAATGAGGTAAGCTGTATAATTTCCTCAGCTTATATCCTTTCAAAAAAATACCAGCGAAGAGAAAGGGAAACAATGCAGACATCCTCCTGAATGAGGAGACACAGCTGATGTCCAGAGTGATCAGCATGCCTAGAATCCACATTGTACCAGAGAGGGAGAGGTGCCCAGAGAGAGAATTGTAAAGATATGCAGAGGGCCCCCTTAAGCATTAAGCAGAATACCAGTCAGCAACATGTGTGGAAAAAACCTAGCCAAGGCAAGGAAAAAACATTACCCAAATAGGTCCAAGGGAGCAGTGTCCAGTGCTCACAAAAGGCCATGCACAGTGTCTGCTCCCAAAGACCATACTGGACAGACTCAAATTTCACAGAGCATTAGGTAAAATTCACAGAAAAGTCTTGCATCAGCAGTGGGAAATAATTAGCTCGATACTAAATCTCACTTTGCCCACTCCTAAAAATCTAAAATGCAAGTTCTAAAAGGATTAAACTGTTTCCAAGTAAGTTAACTGTCTCCCAGTTTACTTTCAATGGTTAAAGATTATTTTATAGAATCACAAAAATATCCAGCACCCAATAAGGCAAAATCACAATGTCATGCATCCAATCAAATATGAATGGTATATAATGCAGGAAAATAGGACCCATAATAAGGAGAAAAAGCAATCAATCCAAACTGACGCAGAATAGATACAGGTGTTAGAAATATAATACAAAAAGTTATGATAACTGTATTCCATATAATCTAAAACTTAAAACATGAAAGTTATTTATTTTTTTAAGATCCATTCAGGACCTGTAGAGACAAAAATCTAAAATACATGGAATGAAAAATATGCTGGATAAGATTAGTGCCAGATAAGAGATATGATATCATTGAAGAAAAGATTGTTGACCTCTGGGACTTAAAGTCACTTAATATGTAGGTAATTGGAGTCCCTAAAAGAGAGAAGACTGGAAGAGGGGGGTGGTAATTGAAGAAAATAAATAAAAACTTTTCAAACTTGATAGAAACTATAAACCACCATGCCCAAGGAGCTGAACAAACTGCAAGCACAAGAAAAATAAAGAAAATTAGACATGCATCACAGCCAAATTGCTCACTATCAGTGATAGAGAAAAACTAAACAGCAGGAAGAAATTTTAAAAAACACATTATGAATAAAGAAACAAAGATAAAGATGAGAGCTAATTTCTCATCAAAAATACCAGAAGAAAAAACAGAATGAAGCAACATTCTTAAGGTACTAAAAGAAAAAACAACAAAATTCTTAAGGTACTAAAAGAAAAAACAACAAAAACTTAGAATTTCATACCCAATGAAAATATATTTTAAAACTGAAAGCAAATAAAGAGCTTTTTAGATATACAAAAAGCTGAAAGAATCCAACACCAACACACCCATTATATAAGAAATGTCAAAGAATTCCTTCAGGCAGAAGAGAAATAATAGATAAAATATGAATCTATGCAAAAAATAAAGAGCTCTTGAAATGGTAACTACATAGGTAAATAGATAAGATTAGTAATTTTTAAAAATATTTTTAAAAGAAAATTGACTGTTTAAGTAAAAATAATAACACTGAACAAGGTAAGGTAGAATTTATTATGTATATATGTATGTGTGTGTGCATGTGTGTGTGTACATATGTGTATATATGTGTGTGTATATATATATATATATACATATATACACACACATATATATGTGAAATGCTTGACAACAATACACCAAGGCCAAAGCCAGGAGGAAAGACATGGAGGTATCTATTTTAAGGCTATTTTAATGTACATTAAGTACTATATATCATTGAAAGTAAACAGTTATAAGTTAAAAATATATACTATATGCTCTAAAGCAACCATTAAAATAATAAAACAAAAAGTTATAGTCAGTGAATGAACATAAGAAATAAAATATAGTCATAAAACTGCTCCATCCAAAAGAAGGCCAAAATAAAACAGGAAACAAATGAGACAAATAGAATACAAATAGCAAGATAATAAATTTAAACCTAACTTTATTAATAATCACATTAAGTGTGACTGAGACAAACACCTCAATTAAAAGACATAGATTGTCAGATTTTATTTAAAAAAGAATGCATAAGCTATATGCTCTCTAAAAGAAACACATTAAATATAAAGACACAAATAGATTAAAAACAAAAAGAAACAACAATCAATAATATGCTGAACTTTCAGAAGGAGCAAAGAGGACTGTGGTTATTTGACAGGGAAAAGGGAAGGGGGCTTAGATAGGGATTTGTTAATGGGCACAAAGAATGAACATGTTTTGGAATGATGAATATGCCAACTATCCTGATTTTGATCATTGCATATTGTGTACAAATACTTCTAGTCAACTCTCTACCCTACAGATATGTAAAATCAATTATGTTTCAATAAAAAAAATAAAAACAAAAATATGGAAAAAGATTTATAATGCTAATTGTAGTCAAAAGAAACACGGAATGTCTATATTGATATAAGACAAAGTAGATTTTATAGAAGAGTATTAGCACACACTGAGAAATTCAGAAATTTCATGATAGTATTGTTAATTCATCGAGAGGATATAACCAGTCTAAATGTTTTTAGAACTTCAAGGGAAAAAAGACAAATCTACAGTTTGTAGTCAAAGATTTCAACACTCCCTCTTAATAATGAATAGAACAATAGACAGAAAACTCAGTAAGGATACAGAAGATTTGAATAACACTATCATCTAACTAATCTAATTGTCATCTACTGAATGCTCCACCCAACAACAGCAGAATACAGATTCTTTTTTTTAGAAACAGACATAAAGTGTTTACAAATATAGACCAGACTCCAGATCATAGAATGTCTCAATACATTTAAAATAATTTAATTCAAATCACAATGGAATTTAATTAGACATAATTAACAGAAACATTTCTGGAAAATTCCAAAAATATATAGAAACTAACTAAATTACTTCTAGGTAACTCTTGGGTTAAAGGCAGCAAAAGAGAAAATAAAGTATTTTTAACTAAATAAAAATAAAAACTCAATAGTACTTGCAAAAAATTAGTAGCACTACACACCTTTATTAGAAAATAAGGAAAAACTCCAATCAATTATCTTCATTTCTACTTGAAGAAACCAGAATAATATGAGCAAGTTAATCCCAAATAAGCCCAAGAAAAAAATGTAAGAACAGAGCAAAAATAAAAGAAATAAAAAGAAAAACAATAGAGAAAATCAATGTAACCAAAAGATGTATTTAGAAAAAAAAAAAAAAGCAGAGAGATTAGTAAATTGATATAACTGTAGGCAGACTGATTAGGGAAAAAAAAGAGAAAACACAAGTTAACATCATGAATAAAAGTGACATCACTACAGTTTCTACAGTTATTAAGAGGACAAAAAGGAACTATTTTATAATCTTTTGAATTAATCTGGCAACTAAGATAACATGGACAAAGTTCTTAAAAGACACAAACTTCCTAAATACATGCAAGAAGAAACAGGTAACATGAATAGCCCCATATCTTTTAAAGAAATTGAATATGTAGTTAAACACATCCCCAATCTCCTCCCTCCCTGCCTTTCTTAAGGGTACACCCCAAACTCAGATGGCTTCAATAGTAAATTCTACCAAACATTTAGGGACAATACGGAACCAATTATACACAAGCTCATCTAGAAAATTAAAGAAGAAGGAATCCTTACCAACTAATTCTATGAAGCCAGCATGCTCTGATACCTAAACTAGACAAAGACATTATGAGAAAAGAATAGTACAGATAGAGATTCATCACATACAAAAATAATTTTTTTCTAATTTAGCAAATCAAACCCAACAATATATAAAAATTATAATATTTCATGATCAAGTGACTGTGTACACCAGGAATGCAATGTTGGTTTAATATTCAAAAATTAATCAATGCAATTTGCCATATTAATAAACTGAGAAAGAAAAACAACATGATCATCTTAGTAAATACATGGAAAAAAAAGAATTTAAAAAATTCTTCATTCATTCCTGATGAAAAGCTTTCAGAAAACCAGAAATAAAGGAAACTTTCTCAGAATTATAATGAACATTTACTAAATACACATACACACACACACACACACACACACACACACACACACGCACGCACACACTATAACTAACACCATACAAAATGCTGGAAGACTAAATGTTTTCCCCCAAGATAAAGAACAAGACAAGAATGTTTACTCTCCCTCTTTTTACTCAATATTTTATTAGAAGTTATACATAGGGCAATAAGACAATAAAAATAAATAGCAGTCATCCAGGGTGAAAGAGATTACATTTTCTTTATTCTCAGATAATATGATTGTCTGTGTAGAAAATCTGGTGGAAGCTTCAAAATCACCATTAGAACTCATATTTAAGTTTGACAAGGTTGCATAATATAAGATCAATAGACAAACGTAAATTGTGTTTCGATATAAAACAAAAAATACAAAATTAAAAATTTTAAAAATACCATTTACAGAGCATTTAAAATATTAAATATTTAAGGATAAATCTGACAAACGTACAAGGCTGATACACTAAAATTACAAGACATTGTTGACAGATATTAAAGAAGATCTAAACACATTGTAATATATACAATGTTCATGAGTCGGAACCATCATTCTCAGTAGGCTTTTTTTTTGGATAGAAATTGAAAAACTTTATTCTGAAATTTATGAATATGCAAAGGGTTAGAACAATTTTGAAAAAGAACAAATTTGAAGGACTAGCATGGCCCGATCTCAAGATTTATAAAGCTATATTAATAAAGAGAGTATGGTATCAATGTGAAGATAGACAAATTAATTAATGAAACAGAAATAGAGCTACGTATACAGTCATCTCCCCTTATTTGTGGTTTTAGTTACCTGCAGTCAACCATAGTAGGAAAATAGGTGAGTACAGTACAATAAGATGTTATGAGAGAGAGAGATGACATTCACATAACTTTTACTACACACTATTGTTATAATTGCTCTATTCTATTATTAGTTATTATTATTAATTTCTTACTGTACTTAATTTATAAATTAAAATTCGTCATAAGTATGCATTTATGTACAGTATAGGAAAAAACATAGTATTTACAAGGTTTGTTACCATCTGCAGTTTCAGTCATCCACTGGGAATCTTGGAACATATTTCCCATAAACAATGGGGGGACTACTCTATGTGAACAACTAAATTTCAATGAAGTATCAAGGACAATTCAGTGGGGAAAGGATACTCTTTTTAATAAACAGTGCAGGTACAATTGAATATCCATATAAATATACAAAAGAACTTTAATACATATCTCACACAAATATAAAAATGGAATCAAAATGGATCACAGACCTAAGTGTAAAACCTGCAATTATGAAACACAGAAGAAAACTTTTGTGACCTTGAGTTAGATAATGATTTCTGTAATAGAACACCAAAAATGCAATGCATTATGTTCTTAAAAATTAGTGTTAAATGTATATGTTGAATCTCTAACCCCCAATGCGGTTGTATTTGGAGATGGGACTTCTAAGGAAAAGGTCAAATGAGGTTGTAATGGTCAGGCCCTGATCCAATAGGATTAGTATCCTTGTAAGAGGAGCCACCAGAGGGCACTCTCGTATCCCTCACACCCCACCCACCACATACGCACTCACCAAGGAAAGGCCAAGTGCGCACACAGGGAGGAGGCAGCTGTCTGCAACTCAAGGGAAGAGCCCTCACCAGACACTAACCCTGCTGGCATCTTGATCTTGAATTTCCAGTTTCCAGAACTGTGAGAAAATTAAATTCTGCTGTATAAGCCACTCAGTCTGGCATTTGATAAATTGATAAATTGGACTTCACTAAAATTTAAAACTTCCGCTCTTCACAAGACACTATTAAGAAAATGAAAGACAAGTCAGAATGAAAAATAAATACATTTTCCAATCATATATCTGATAAGGGGCTTGTATCTAGAATATGTAAAGAATTAATACAACTCAATAATAAGAAGTAAGCAACCTAACAAATAAATTGCAAACAATTTGAAAAGATGCTTCGCCAATAAGAGATATAGGTGGCAAATAAGTGCAAATAAGTCCAACATAATTAATCATTAGGGAAATGGAAATGAAATACATAATGTAATATTGATACACTACTTTGAGAACAGCTGAAATGAAAAAGACTCACTATATAAGGTGTTAACTTGTCAAGGATGTGGAGGACCTGGGAAGCTCACACCCTGTTGACAAGAATGTAAAATGGTACAACCACTTTGGAACACAGGTTAGCAGTTTCTTGAAAAGTTGAATCCATAAGATGAGATCATACTGGAGTAGGGGGGACCCTTAATCCAACGTGAGTGATGTCCTTATAAAAAAGGAAAATTTGAATACAAACACTTACACAGAGAGAATGGAGAGTGAAGATGAAGGCAGACATAGGGGTGATCCTTCCACAGACCAAGGAACACCAAAGATTGCCAGAAAACCACCAGAAGCTGGGAGAGGAACATGTGAGATTCTTTCTCGCAGCCCTCAGAAAGAATCAGTCCTCCTGACACCTTGATCTTTAGACTTCTAGCCTCCAGAACTGTGAGACAATAAATTTCTGTTGTTTAATTGAAAGAAAAAGAGTTGAATGTAAGTTATATACATCTATCATATGATCCAGCTATTCTACTAGGTATTTAACAAAGAGAAATGAAAATACATGTCCATACAGGGACTTATAAACAAATGTTCATAGCAGCTTTATCTGTAATATCCAAAAACTGGAAGCAACTGGGAATGGATTAACAAATATTGATACATTTTTACAATGGAATACCATCAGCAATAAAAATGAAAGAAATACACAACATGGATGAATCCAAAAATAATTATGCTGAGTGAAACCAGCCAAAGGAGGAGTGAAAATTGTATGACTCTGTTTATATAGAACTCTAGAAAATTCAGAATAATTAATCTATAGTGACAACGAGCAGATCAGTGGTTCCTCAGTGTGAGGAGGAGGGTAGGCAGGACGCAATACTGAGCATGAGGAAGTTTCAGGATCACTGGAATGTTCACTATCTGTGGTGGTTCCACAGGGGTCTACACATGTCAGAACTTATTGCATCATATCTTTTAAATATGTGTACTTTATTATGCAAATTATAGCTAAAAAATCTGTTTAAAATGAGAGAAAGAGAATTAGATGTACTGCAAGTCAAGCCATTCAGCATGGCAGGGGCACAGACACGAATACATACTGCAGAACAGGGAGAGTTAAGGGGAATCAGGGCCAGCAAGTAAGAAGGCCCTCTAAGCTGTGAGGAAAGGAGTTTGTGCTCATTCCTAAAGACAAAAGGAAGCATTGGTGCATTTTAGTGTGTGTGTCAGTGTGTGTGTGGTGTGTGTGTGTGTTTCTGTACAGTTAATTTATGCTTTCCATTTCGGTTCACTTTTATATATTTCTTACCAAAGTTTGCAAGCTGAACCAAATCAAAAAACAATAAATTATTGCTTTCCAAACACTGATATCCTAAACACTCACCACACTTTAAGTCATCCTCATTTCGGACTATCCTCAGATCCTCTGATGTCACCATAGCATACTGATGAAGACTGACAGGCTAAATGGGTCTGTGAAGTAATGAGTCATTACTATGGATATTCATGGAACATGTGCTCTTCATAATCTCTTTTCTACAGAGCCAACTGAATCAGTTTGGTTTTCTTCTGCCTGCCTGTCTTCACTTCCCAGTGGAAGGAAGACCTTTAGCTTTAAGAACTCTGCAGCGGTTGTAAATCTTGAGTTCTGTCATTTTTGCATATCCTTGGGCTGATCAAAATCTCTTTTTTGAAACACAGTTTTCTCCTATGTGAAAGGGGCTAATAAGACAGGCTTCAGAGTGTCACAGTGAGGATATTAAGCTTCGACATATGTAAAGCCTTAGCAGAGAAACTTAGACATAGTTGATTTAGTTCCCTCTAGATGACATTCATTTCTTCCCATCCTCCTCTCTCTCTCAGTAGTATTTCTACCAGATGATGAGATCAGAATACCACATTTTTTCCCCTCAGTTACAAATTTAGCTGGGTGTAAATCCGTGATCCACTTATAAGAAGCATTGTTTGTATTTAAAACACACACACACACACACACACACACACACACACACACACACACACACACACACACACACACACACACACACACACACACAATCAGAACAGTCATTATGAGAAAGACAGGTTCAAACCTGGCCAAGGTAGGAGCCCTGGCCTGGATTTTAATCAATACAGCCAGTGTTTTCAAGTCAGGGCCAAATTCTTGTGACACATAATACAAAATTTATGAACTTACTAAAGCTGATTTATAAACTGATAAAGGATAAAATAACCGTATAGAACTGGTTGCAAAATAACCAGAGGGTAAAATTGAAGTTTTATTAAAATGACCTCAATCATTTTATCTCATACCAATGTTGGATAAATAGTCACTTTTATAGGATCTGTAAGCACCATGGAGCTCCCATCCAATGTCTCTAATGCACGGTGTACCAGATTTAAAAGAAAGTCATCTCAGGAAATGAGGCTCGTATCAAAATGAATTCAACAAAGTTATTAAGTGTCTACTCCCTGCCAGGCTCTGGGACATACAGATATCAAAAACACTTGCCCTCTCAAGGGGCCTTCAATATAACAGAGAAGGCAAACATAAACAAACAGAGGCCAGGGGAAGAAGGTCGATGTTATGTCCCAGCAACAAGCAGATTTTATGACCTTAGAATTCATTCATTCATTCATTCAGTAAATATTGAGTTTCTGCTGCATGTTCAGCATAGTGGTAGGCCCTGAACAATAGAAGCCTACTTTTTTTTTTTTTTTTTTTGCAATTAAATTGACTCATTACATGTTTACTTTTCTGTCTCTCCAACTAAACCAAATTCCTGGAGGATAGAAACTCTGTTTTCCCAGCAATAATAAACTTCTTTTTCATTGTTCAATATTTACTAAAATGATATAAGATCAATTGTTATGAACTAGTTTTGTTAGAAGAAAAAGAGAATAAAAAGGAAACTCTTGAGTGGTGAAATAAAATGATTTTCACCTGTTGCTATAGGCGGTCCTTGAGTTTTTCCACCGTCCTCTGCTTGCAAGGTGGACAACTTCCTCATTGCTAGTGTTCTCCTGCAAAAAAATATGACTTTTAAATACCTTCAACATCTAGGCTCCTCTAAAATCTCCCTGCCAAGTATATTTAGAGTCCATCATTGGAAATGGGGTGGGGATGGGTAGAATCTAGTGTTTTATTAGAAGTTTAAGACTGTGACTAACAAAATTCACACATAGTTTAAATTTCCAGTTCAGAAGTATTCCTGACACTGTGAATCCTGCCACACCAGTACCTCTGAGCATATCTTGGCATCATCACAATAAAAAATCATAGGGTTGGAAGAAACAGACCTTTGCTGACGTTTGTTACCTATGCAGGCCAAGCCCTCTACTAGTGGTTTTGTATATATCGCCCCTTTCCACCACAACAACCCTCTGCTGTGTGATTTTTTTCATGCCTGCAGGTTAGAAAATTGAAATCAAGAAAGAAACAGAAAATTGCAAAGCCCTTGGTAGAAAAAAACTGGGGTTTCTGGCCAAGTCTGGTTTACTTCAGAGTTCACAACCTTCCACCACTGAACAAAGGGCTCAGAAAGGCCATCTAGTCTAGTCTACTTTGTAACAGAGGTCTGGACAACTGGCCATCCAATCTCTGTTCAATCCCCTTCCTTATCTGGGTTGCTAAATACCAGAAAAGAGGCACCATGCAGACATAACTGAGTAATTCTAAATCTGAGCTTCCCAAGTCCACGTATTTACATTCTATTTTCAGGATTATTCGTTACCATTTATTATTTATTTAATATTTAAATTCTTTAACATTTTTTATTTAAATAAATTTGTTCCGAAAAGACATTTTATATAGTTACCAGCAGCAGTAATAGTATAGCAACTGAGAACACAAACCGGGTTCCAATCCTATCTCCACCATTTATTAGCTGTGTGATTTCAAATAATTTACTTTTCTTGTCTGCCTCAGTTTTCTCATCGGTAAAGGAAATAATAATAGCACCCAACTAATAGGGTTGCTATGGAGATTAGATCAAAACCTGGTAAACACAATAGTGCATTGTACAACATAACATTTAAGAAACCTTAGCTATTATTATCCTTGGTACATTGGCGGAAAACCAAAATCACCTTCTGTAAACCAAAGATAACCAAATAAATTAATAATAAGAAAGCAAGCTATTATTATTAAATTCCAGCCAGATAGTGCTGATCTCAACTGCAGACCTCAGGTTTACTCTCTTTGTTAAAAGGCAGTATCAGGCGGTGTCCAAGTGTGGTTGAAGAGTAGCAGCAAACAGAGTCTTTCTGTTTGTTACAGTCAGAAAGATTAAAGGCAATTGAAGAGAAAGTAATGTTCTGTACATGATTCAATGTATTTAATTTCTTGCCTAGGCACCACCTGAAAACTAGAGTACTGCCAGCTGGATGTGAATCCCATGTTCAGAAAGAGGGAGTGTGAAGTCCTTCAGTGCACAGAGGCAACAAGAGGACTTCTGTCTTAGTTTGAGCTGCTATAACAAAAATACCAGAGACTGGATGCCTTAAACAACAAATATTTATTTTTCTCAGTTCTGGAGACTGGGAAGTCTGAGATCATGGCACCAGCATGGTTGGGTTCTAGTGAGGGCTCTCTGCCTGGTTTGCAGATGGTCACCCTCTTATTACATCCTTGCATGGTGTGGAGCAGAGAAGGGAAGTAAGCTTTTTTTTCCTCTTCTTATTAGGGCACTAATCCAACTTATAAGGGTTCCACTTCATGACCCAATTACCTCCCCAAAGCCCCACTTTCTAATGCCATCACATTGGGAGTTAGATTTCAAAGATATTAATTTTGGGCAGACACAAACATTCAGTCCATAATGGCTCCCTTGCCTCTTTACTAGTCCAATTTCTGTTCCTGAGATAAGACTGACATTGTCATGTCTCTATCCCTAGATATCTAGACAACTGCTGGATATGTATTCCATATTGCATATCCCAAAAGGTAGGGATGACATCTTAGGCACAAATTTTATTCCACATCTGACTCAGATTCACAGAGGAAGTGGCCCTTATCAAAGGTAGAATACATGTTGATGTGGGGAGAGGAAAACCCTGAAGGACAATAAGATGCATCTAAAGGTCAGCCAGAAAGTGGGTCTGCTCTAGGGGAAATCAGACTGTTGACACACACATGCAAGCAGTGTCCATCATCCCATTTAAGATATGATATTGGGTGTCAGGACACCAACGCTTCCTGCCAGCACTTGCTTCTTCCAGGAGATCATGGAAGGAAGCTCCAGCTAGAATGGGAAAGGATGCAGGCTGAGTCTGTCATCAAGTCTGCAATGAACAACAGCTGACATTCCAAGGATCCATGGAGGATTGGGAAACTAGATGGAAAGAAATCTGAGCACCTGGCTGTGGGGAAAAGACATTAACCATCTTCTTTACTCTTCTCATTCACTCATTAAACACAATACAAACACAAAAATAAGATATTGAACATCCACTATGTAGATAGCTCTTTGTTAGTCACCACACTAGACAGACATGCTCGGTCTCTAAAGTCTTATTGTTCAGTAAGAAATACCTGTACAAAAACCATGGTCCAAGATAGAAAGTAATAAAGTTAATACAACCACAGAGATAAGCTGTAAAAAAGATTCACATAAGGGAGAGGTCATTTTCAACCTATGGACCTGTGTCTTTAAGAATGATAACACTCAAGACAATTAAACCTGGAAGAAAGAGCAGAACAGACAGAGAGGAGCATGGGAACTAAGGCATGTAGGAAGCACAAGGCATATTCTAAAAATGGTTGGTAGTCAAAGAAAGCTAGAATCTGGCAGAGAGCTTAACAAAGTGAGTGCAATGAGTTGGAGCCGATTAATGGGGGAGGCTTTGAGTGACAAGCTAAGGAGTGCTGGATGCCAAAGGCAAAACGCGTATTTTTCTAAACCCTGCTGAGGAATATGATCTGTGAGACACCAAGGAGGAGTCTTGTAGGTTGCCTGTGACAATGTGCCATGGCCTCTGCCATCACCACCACCTCCAGACATGAGCTTAACTGTGCAGCATGTTCCCTACACCAATCCACTGCCTGCAGCCTGTGCCACACTCATGCTTTTGGAGATGATATGTGCTCCTGCAGGAGAATTGGAAGCCAAATAAAGCTCTGCGGGCTCAGATGATTTGGTTGGGCGAGTCAAGGCGCTCTTCCCCATAGCTCAATGGTGAGGACTTGGGGAGATGAGTAGGGAGAAGGAGTGACTCGCTGACTCCTCCTGAGATTCCCAGTCGTAGCAAGGCTGTTACACTGCTCTGCAGCCAAACATCATTGTGCATGTGTTTGCCTCTTCTCCCTCCTTTGCCTAGACCCACGTGATAAACACTGAGATGAGATGCCCCCTTGCCGAGTGACGAGGCAGTGGCAGCAGCTGTGACCCTCTCATCAGCAAAGTAATGAGGATTCATTTCCATGTTATTGCTTCTGTCACGTCTGCTTTTTCCCTCTGTGTTATTTTATTATTGTGGCTGGAATTGATTGCTGTAACGGAGCAGGCGTCTGAATCCTATCCCTTTGCGCTCCCTCCCTCCATCTCCCTGGAGCCCTTTCCTCTCAACCCTGTCTCTCTTTGCTCAGCATCCTTCCCCTGGCCACCTCCTCCTGCCGGGGTACATTAACAGGAAAGAAAAACTCATTTGAAACAATTTATGAAGTGATTCAGCAATCTGTGTTCTCCTAACCACTGGAGCCAGAACGCAGTCATGGGTTTGGGCGCTCTGTGAAGAATCAGTCTATTTAACATTTTCTGGAGTCCTTCCTGTTCCAGGAGATGAGGGAAAGGAGGGAAGCCCTTAAGGCTCCAACACAGGGTCCACAAAGAAAGTGCCTGATGGGGCAATCCCCAGGTGGGTTGGAAATGCTGTTGGAGAAGGGAAGGAAACATGGTAGATATGGTATGGGGTATCCTCTTGTCTTCTTCATTGTCTGTGAGTGTGTGCTGGACACATTGACTTCTGCAGGTGCTGTTTATTTTAAGACTCGGGCTTCCCACTGAGCCTTGAAAACCTGACTTCTCTGATCTGAGTTTCTTACCATTTTTTGACCATTGCCTCCAAGTATGTACTGTGAGATGGAAAAGGCCAGGTGGGGGTGGTTGGGAGAAGAAACCTATCACATATAAACATTAATGGGTATAGGTAAGAGCATCTTCCTGGGAGAGAGAGAAGGAAGTGAAGAAGTCGAAAGAGGGAGACTTAGTGTGGATCACCATAGATCAGACATGATGGTAGGTATTTAACACTTGGTGGGTCAAAGATTCCAAATCAGATCTGCCTGAGCATTGGACTCATGGTTTTGTCTTTGTTTTTGCCACTTTGACCACCCCTGCTGGGTCCCATAGCAGATGCAGAAGCAGCCTCCATCCCAATTAGTTTAATCTGAAGGGACACTTACTTGCATTCATTTACTTTTATTAAAAAGATTGGGGCTCTAATTTTTTTGTAATTCCTAGAACATGGTAAAATTTTAAAATTGTAACCTACATAAAAAATCCTCCTAATTTTCCAACCTAGGATAAGATAAATGCATGAAAAGTAATTCTCTCTGGCCTGGTAAGTTTTACTAATAAATCAAGCTTGGGTTTGCTTTTAAATCTCTATGTTTTGCCACTAGAGAAAATAGATAGTACATATTTTTTTTCTTTTTTGCTTTTCAAAAGAAAGCTTGTCCCGATGGGCAGTGTTTGGGTTCAGGACATTTTTAGCAGGCCTGATTTTTCAGCAGGGCTTACCTGTGCAACAGAAACCCGTTAATCTTTTTCTATCCCTGGTAAGGATTAGGCTAGACATCACAAAACCCTGGAGTGTCAGTTTGCATGCTTTGGGATGATATATCTGCATTTTACTGGGTAACAGAACAATAGTTTGCACCTTCCAAAACCCAAATTTCCTAAAGAGATGCTAAAACTGCCTGGCACACTGCCCCTTTATCTTATCTTCCCCACCCAGCCCCTTCCAGCAGATCATACTT
The DNA here is from genome assembly GCF_027409185.1 of Cynocephalus volans. Lineage (NCBI taxonomy): Eukaryota > Metazoa > Chordata > Mammalia > Dermoptera > Cynocephalidae > Cynocephalus > Cynocephalus volans. The sequence continues at coordinate 53,943,300 of NC_084462.1, forward strand.
GTCTTCATCTGTGAGATCTGGTTTGCATGTGTACTAAGAACTGTGTGAGACCTGCACCAGACATATGTGAAGAGCCCTGCCTCTGAGCCTGGACAAAGCTCAGACTCCAGTCTCCTTCCTACCTCTGTACCTCAAGCCCCTACTGACTTCCTCCTGCTCCCGCCCTTGGCTGTTGTGCCTTGGTTGTGCTCCTGATTTTCCTTGGCTACCCAACCACGTCCTGAATCTGCCCAACTGCCTGAACAGGCTTGCTTCCAGTTGCCCCAGTTCCCTGAGCCTTAGCTTACGCCTCATCAGTCTTATGATATTAGCCCCCAACTAGCTATACAGAACTTCTGGGCTTGCAGGAGAGTGGAAATTTTGGCTGCTTTTAGCTCTCCTTTACTAACCTGCCAAAATAAATATTGGTTCAATGAACAGACATATGATTGAATGAATGACCCTCTCCTCTGATGATCCCCTTACCTGAGCCTTTGTGCCCAATTCCAGATGTCGCTCCAGGGCCTGGGAAACTTGCCCATTCAGAGTGAGTTGGACCCTGGATGACTGCTGAATCTGCTCTCTTCATGTGTTGAGAACTTTGAAACTTTGCTTGTCTGTGTTTCCTATATCCTGGAAGCCTGAGCTTCCAAATAAACCTTGGAGAAATGAGAAACTACTTTGTTTTTCGGTTGGCAGCAAGAAGGCCTCCCTTCTCCCTGAATCCCAAGAAAGGAAGGATTGAATGTTTCTTAACTCCATAAATCCAGTCTCATTCTACTTGAATCACTAAAACCTGATTCAGATGTATTTTGTGAAACTGCTAAGACTGCTGCTCCGTCTCCTAAACCACATGAAGAGAGACACCAAAGGGCCCCTTCAGCAGGCTGAGCTCAGAGAAGAAGACAAGACCTCCTGAAAGAGAGGCTGGGGGGTTGAACGAGAAGAAGTTATTGGCATCCTGCAGGCCTAGGTTTCAATGCTGTTTTTGCCAACTTTTAGCTATGTGAGATTCTGGGTAAGTTACCACATCTTTTTGAGCATCCATTTTCTCATCTGAATGTGGTAATGTTAATTCCTTGCCTCTGATCTTGTTGAGTGGAGATTAAATAGCCTGGCAATTGGCAAAGTTTCTAGAATAATGCCTGACATCAAGACAGGTTCATTCTCTCCTGATACCTCCTAGAGCTGTTATATTTAATTCTACTGAACTACAGACACCTGCAAACTCTCTCTGGTCCAGAACTTCAGATTTTGAGCTTTATTTCCCCCAATTCCTTATGTCAGAATCATAGAATTCAGCTTTTTTCATATTCACTGTCCTTTTGGCACTGTCATCTGCATCTTCTGCCATTTCAATTGCCATATAACTCTTCAGTTAAGGAAGTCATTTTAAAAAATCCTGATGCATCTGACAAGTTCAAGTTTATTGCTCAAAAAAGCTCTAAGAAACTTGGCTTAAGGGAAGAATTAATTTATACTTCAAGCTATACTAGTCCCTTACATCAAAAATAGCCTGATCCCAAATTTAATGCATTGGAATATATAATGACACCATGTATCAAATGTAGGATTCCAATTTCCACTGCCAAATTTCCTGACACATTGCAAATTTTCACAATTTCTCCATTTCTCGAGAAGATTCCACCTACCAGAGAGCTCAGATTTGGGCAAAGGTACATGGAATCAGATCTCATGACACAGTTCTGGTGAGATGTCACATCCAATAACTCACCACTGTCACTTCAAGAACAGATGGGTGGGCTCTGACTGTGAGGTACAACTTGCCAGGATCGCTCACCTGGCTCATTCTCTGCACTCTGACTGGAGGTCATGACTCTTATTTTTAGCCTTGGATACTACCCTAATCCCATCTTTCTTTGGCTCTAGTATCCATTGCTCCTATAAATGTGACTTCTCTTGGCATTAAAATTGGATTTTCTTAACTATTCTCCTGGAAATTTCACTTAACCCCATATGCTTCTCACTTTACTTAATTTGCATAGCTCATGACTTTTGTCTTCCATTATCGCCTTTCTTAAATATTTTCTTCCCTATGATGCCCTCCCTATTTCCTCAAAATCAATTTAAGTTCCCCTGGCACTCTTTCATCATCTGTGCTTACCAAAATACTTTACATTTAGGAGTTCATATATGTTTTCATCTGGTAAGATCTGGTAGATCTTCCATTGTATTTCCAGCACTGGGTGCATGGCTAGATATGAAGTTGAATGAGTGAGTAAATAATCAATGAAGCCACCTATTACTTTTATTTTAATTTATTCTTAATTGTTGGGATAGTGGAATACATGCTGTTTACAGACCCCATTCTTTCAGTGAACTGACTATAACATGCTTTATTCACTAAGACAATGGTTCTCAAATTTTAACATGTATCAGAACCATCTGGCAGGTTTGTGAAAGCAGATTGCCCCAGAGTTTCTGGTTCAGTGGGTCTGGGGTGGGATTGAAGAATTTCCTTTTCTAATATTTTTTTCTGGGAATGTTGATGCTGATAGTTCTAGGGCCACTTTTAGAGAACCTCTGCTCTAAAATGTGTCTGCACATGAAATGTATCATTCTTGACAATGCCTCATCCATTTTATAATGCTCTTTGGTTTCCAGGGTCTTCTTACAAATCACAGCTCCATGTGGTTGACATGGTGACCACCATTGCAAAGGGAGCATGAGCCTCAAAACCACTGTCCAGGCATTTATCCTAATGCTGGGAAACTTCTCTCATGCACTTGAAGTTAAAAGGTCAAGAAAACAAATGCACCATGACCTTGAAAACAGAATGCAAGAATGAAGCAAACAAACAAAATAAACCCAATTATCTAGATGGTAATTATATGGCACAGGGTTTGCCTCCTCCTACCTTCCCTTCTAAATTAATAGTTTCTTATTTCCTTCATAACATCCTTAGGAACTAAGACAACTAATTCGAAATTTTCCAAACTGTGAGAGGACTTACCCTGTCTATGGTACCAGAGAAAAGATTGGTTCAAAAATTGCTGCTTATGCCCATTCCATTTAAATAGCCACAAGGCCAGTGAACCAAGAGGGAGACCAAGGTTTCCACTTACTCTGCCAGGCACCCCAGCATCAGATACCTCATGTTTGTCCCAGCAAACAGTTGCCCTGGAAGTTACACCCCCCCATGCCATCAACCTCCACATAGAGTTGCCATTACCACATCCACCTCTGCATCCACTTGGTGTGAAGGGCTTGGAGAATGTGCAAGAAAGCAGGCAAAGGTGCATTTCCCTGCATGTGTCAGAACAGTGGAAGGAAGACCAGTGCACGTAGGAGGCTCTGGGATGTAACTTTTATATACCTTTTCTTTTTTTTAATTTGTTATGAATATTCATGAGATATGAGGATGATTGTCACCTCTCATGCCCAAGATGTGAAGGCCAGACCCATACTGGCAGCATGCCCATTACCACAAATTGTGTTTGTACCCCATATCCCCCACCCAATTATCCCCAACCTTCCTCTTCCTCCTTCCCCCCCACCACTCCACTTTGTGCCCCAAGTTATGTTCTCTCCTTCTGCAAGTCCAACACACCACTGTAGTCTTTCTTTACTTCCTTCCTTCTCTCTTAGCTCCCACTTATGAGTGAGTACATGTGGTATTTACCCTTCTGTGCTGTGCTTATTTCACTCAACATAATTTTCTCCAGGCTCATCCATGTTGTTGCAAATGGGAGAATTTCATTCTTTTTCATGGCAGAGTAGTATTTCATGGTGTATATATACCACAGTTTCCTTATCCAATCATCCATCGATGGACATTTAGGTTGATTCCATGTCTTGGCTATTGTAAATAGAGCTGTGATGAACATGGGAATGCAGGTATTTCTTCAACATGATGATTTCCATTCCTCTGCTTATATACCCAGAAGTGGGATTGCTGAATCGTATGGAAGATCTAACTGTAGTTTTTTGAGAAAACTCCATACTGTTTTCCATAGTGGTTGTACTAATTTACAGTCCCACCAACAGTGCAGGAGAGTTCCCTTCTCTCTACACCCTCATCTCAGCATTTGATATTCTGCAAAAGAACAGATGCAGAAGGCTTCAAATCATCCTGACTTGCTCTAGTAGGACTGTGTTAGGTTAATGTCTACAAGACTTTAGTAGATTACTGACTACAAGACTTTCAATGTCTGGTTAGGTGACATACATATCCACTTGCACCTCTGCAGGGGCTTTCAGGGTATCTCTAGATTAACAAAGAAAAATAGATCAAAGAGAATAAATACATGATGCTGATTGTAAAACTCCAGATCTAAAGAGATCTCTTCTCAATAAGAGCAAGTAAACTGAACCAACATGAAGTTTAAGCAAAGATTCTGTAACATTATGAGGATACATGCCCTGAAAAAAAGTGAAATAAAAGCACATTTATGAGAAGAATTTACAAGCAAATGAAATATTTTTTTTAGAATGCATCTGCCTGTGCTATCAATAAAAGCCAAAAAGTCATGAATTCTATGATAGAGACATGGAAATGGATTTGATTGAGATGTAATCTGCAGTGAAAAAGAAGTTTATAGAAAGGTTTTAAGTAGTAAGGGAAAATGTTTAAATGTAATGAAAGGGACAGAACTTGTATAGGAATTGTAAAGGATAAAATTAACACAGTAGAAAATTAAAGCACTAATGTCAGTAATAGAGATCAAAGAATGAAGGGGGAAAATAACAAAAACTTAATAGGTATAAGATAAAATGCATGAATATAGGACTGAATAGAATAAATATTTGTTTTTATTTAATTTATTTTTTTTCTATCTTAGACTATAAGTTTCAAAAGTTAGGGACATTTATGTGTTGTTCCCCATCGTCTCTCTAGTACCTATTTAGTCAGTCAATGTGTTTTTTTAAGGAATATAAAGAATGCCAGAAAATATAGGCTCATGTATGAACAAATGACATCTTCAGGAAGGATCCAGAACAACCAAGCAAAAATAATCATCAAAGATATAGCAGAAGAAAACATTCTTTAACTGAAAAAAAAGAACCACTCTTTCAGAATCCAAAATGACTGACAAAGTAAGAAATTTTAAAGGATTAAGTAAAAAAATCTTGTAGAGATAAAGCAGGGCAGTATAAGTTTTTAGAAAAGGAGAAAATAAAACTAGCATCTGCTTTTTTTTATGTCAATGTTAGCTGATAATATCTACTAAATTTTGAGAGGAATTATTTCTATCCAGGAATTCTGTTCTCAGCTAACATTTTATTTCCATTCATAATTATAAGAAGAAGCTATTTTCAGACACGTATGGGCCCAGAAAACGGTTTCTATATTTAAAAAATAAATAAATAAATAAGCTCTATGGCCTATCTCAGGAAGCTGTAAGATGAATCAGAAATAAAAACTCAATGGTGTAGTGGTTCATTTTGTTAAAAACAAATTATTATTTTTTTAAAATATTTTCTTCTAAATTGCCAATTACCACTATTATTCTTATGCATTTCTTAATCAATGTTTTGAGTATATTTTGATGTAGTATTTTTTATATTTAAATGAATATGTAGGATTCATTTAATTTTATTCACTTTTGTTTTTATCAATGAAAATCTTTGAAGCTATGTATTTATCTCTGTTTATATCTTTACCTGAACTCCATAAATTTTGATATGCAATTATGTTATAATTGTTATACTCTTAATATTCAATAGTTGTAGATCTTAATTGCCTATGTATATTAAAGAAAATAAGGTAAAAATTAGCTGACTATATTTTGTTTATAGCTTTTTTAAAAAATTGACTTTATTTTTTATAGTAATTTTAGGTTGACAAGCAAAGTGAGCAGAAGGTACAGAGTTCCCATATCCCCTCTGTCCCTACACATGCACAGCCTCCCCCATTATAAACATCCCCCACCAGAGTGGTACATTTGTTACATAGATTACATTATAGTTCGCTCTTGGCATTGTGGTCTACGATTCTTCTGTATATTTTTTTAAACTTTAAAGTCATCTTTATAATCTAATATATGGACCTATTAAATAAGTTTTAAAGGTGTGCTGATGGCCATTGGCCATTCTAGGCTCATATCCTAATACATGAACAGAAGGAAAAGGCTTGACGTGCGAAGAAAGGAAAAACAGAAAGAAATTACAAATACTTCCTTGACTGTAGAGACTCTATCTGTCATTATTGTTCATGAGAAATTCTTTAAAGCACTCCCAGATCATTGTGATTAGTGTGTTTGTGGAGGAAAATAGATGTAAGTACTAATAAAAATGCCCTAAGAGACTTGATTTAAGGATGATATACAAACATAGACCATTTCTCCTCTCAATGGCCATTATAACACACCAGTAGATGTTACCCGTTTTTCCACTGAATTTGCTGTTTCTTCTTTTTCTCAATCTCATGGGTATTCTGCTTAATCTGATATTCATAGATTGTCACTTTGTTAAAATTCTTTTTATCAATAGCACAGTTTTTTTGTTTTTCTAATAACTCCTGTAAATTTTAGTTGAGTTTTAAGTTATTAGTTTCTGTGGGATTTGCCTGTGGTATGGGGATAAGGTGGGATGGATAGGGGGTAGTTAAAGAGTTTGCTGCCCCCTTTCCAGGCTAAACACCCCTCTCTTGGAACACATATACTTCACACATTTCCCTGGAATCATACAAAGTGGGTATTTGGCACAAGACTGTCAACCTGAAAAAAGATTCTGAAGAACTGATAAAGTATCAGAGTTTATTTGAGACAGATACGTTTGCCTGCAGCATAGGAAAACACCAGCAAGTTGTGTTGGGAGGTACTTTCGAAAAGTTAGCAGAGTTTTAGCATTTTTAATAATCACAGAAAAGCAAAGAACAAATGGGAGGAAAGGGGACAGCCTATCAGCACATCAGTTTTTCTGTTAGTTACATAGCATTACATAGGTAACTGATTACTCCTTAGTTACATTTGACATACATATGTATAAGTAAGGGTCACAAAATATATTTTCAGCATTTCTGAGTTAAAATGAGGGGTCTTCAAAAAGTTCATGAAAAGATTCACATTATCTTTTAATTCTATTTTTCCACAAACTTTTTGAAGTACCCTCACACGTAGCATTTTTAGGCTTTAGTACGACTTAAGGTTAAAAATGGTCTTGTGATAACAGTTCCGGAATTTGGGCATGTGACTGTCACTCCATTCTATACCCCCCAAGGCTTTTAGAAATTTAGCTTACCTCAGAACAGATTTCTGGTTTATGAAGACAATTTCAAGTCTGCATCACCGGAAAAAGTGTTCTTGCAAGAGATACTTTGTATGTCCCTCAAAGCTTGTGACCACCACACCACCCACCACCACCCCCGCTTTAGGTCATTCTTTCTTTTACACAGTCTATGGCTCTTAAATATTTTCCTTGATAGTATGACACTATCAGCTCCAGTGATGACATGAAGATTCCTACTCTAAAGCCTCCTTATTTCAGAGGAATTGAATATGATTTAGCCTGCCATTTTGGAACCTGACTGCCTTATGCTTCAACGTTGGTTACACCTTTATTGGAACAACCCTGCCAGGATAAATACTACCAGTTCCCATGCTGGGCAACAGATGGAGCCTGAGAAGGGTTAATACTGCTTGCAGGACAAAGAGGCTCCACTACTTCTCCAGGTTTACCCACATTTGCTCTGATTTCTTCCTTGCTAGATAGTCTGAGGAGCAGAGAAGCTGAATTTCTCCTCTATCGCTTACCCTTCTCTAAACCTCTTTCAACACTTTTTATTTATTTATTTAGCTACAGAAAATATAGAAACTTAAGACATTTTTAAATTAAGGCCTTCTAAAGAGATTAAGTCTGTCCACAAAGGAGGCTGAAACTTTGAGAATAAACATGACCTGATAATTCCGGAATGCACTGTTCCCTCTTTCTTGCCCATCAAAGCCTATAAAGGCACAACTCTCATATTAATCTGAAATGATGCCTGCTACCAACACCAGTGGCTTTGATGAAACCAACCTAGAAAGAGCACTACTTATTTGGGAGATGGAACATATCCCACATTCGCAGAGTATTAAAGCTGCATTGAGAGAATCTGTACATGGTAACGAAGCGGACTATGATCTGCTGTGTGCTAGCAAGATTTCTTCTATAATATACAACCACATATGTGCATAAATAAAATGCTATAGGCTTGAAGCATGACAAAATGCTTTAGATGTAGCATACTATCTTACCAAACGACAGTTTGAAAGTTTTAATACTGGTTCTTCTACATGCAAATTGGGTGATCTTGGGCTGTTTAGTTAACATGTTTGGAAATCACATTTTTCACCCCTACAATATGCTTGAAAATACATTCTTGGTGGCTGAGAAGATTGGAAATGCATATATCAAAAATCTAGCACCATGCCTGGCACATGTCAGATACCCAGTATCAGTAGCTCAAGTTATGACTCAGTAAAAGTGGAGTCCTTTATATGTCGAGCAATACTCATGATGGACCTTATTTTTTTTCCTTTTTGTATCTAGCAGCTATAATTGAGCACAAAACTGTACTTTAAACTACAATTTAAAAAATCTGGTTAATTAACGGAAAGTGTAGAGACATAGTCTAGAGAGAAATTGTGTGGTTTTCCTTTCTTCATTCCCAGTCTTTGTCCAGCTCTATTCTCAGTCTTTGGCCAGCTATATCCTCTTTTAATGGGTATAGGCCACCTGGATCTAACCAGGTCTTAAGTAGAAAATTAAGAAGAAAATATGTATGTGTCATGGAGCTCTGCTGTATTTGCCTAACCAGCCTCCATTTCTCCTTCTGCTAATACCAGTTTCCAGATTCCTTCAGGGGATCTATCTGCTCACTTTCTTATTTTTCAGGTGGTTCACGTGGTGGGTGAGGGATGGATACATAAGCCAGCTCTGGCCAATGAGCCACTTACAGTTCTCTGGCATTGTTCATAGATTGACTCACTTGCTAATTCAAACCAATAAGATCCAATATAGGATTTTTTTCAGTCGGGAGTGCTATTAGGATAAGCTAGAAATCGGTCACTACTGGTAGCCATCTCACTACCATGAGATTGAGTCCTGACTGAGAATGGAACTAGCATAGAAGAGGGGAAAAAAAAAAAAAAAAAAAAAGAGCTGAGCAATGAGTAGTATGTGACTTGGTTCTGATAGCATAGTCTGAGACCCTGGGTCCAGCCATAACTGATTTTTCATACTTTATTGTTTTTACCTAAGTTTGGTTGGCTTTTTTTTTTTTTTTTTTTTTTTTTGTCTTTTTCGTGACCAGCACTCAGCTAGTGAGTGCACCAGCCATTCCTATGTAGGTTCCGAACCCGCGGCGGGAGCGTCGCTGCGCTCCCAGCGCCGCACTCTCCCGAGGGCTCGGCCCTTGGTTGGCTTTTTATCGCTTTCACCTAAAATGTACTGACTGACATGCAGGGTAAATCCAGATTTTGTGCAACTTAAAATTTATACAATTTTGGATGTGTTTTTTAAGAGGAGTACAAAATTGTGAAAATAAAATAAGATAGAAAGTAATTATTTAATGAGATTTGAAAAGAGATCACAGATATAAATTGTAAGCAAAGATTACAAACCTAAAAAAAAAAAAAAAGACGTTTTAAAATTTAATTCCTTATATAATGCTTTTCTTTTCTTTCTTTTTTTGTGGGGGATGGGGTGCTGTATATTCTTCATTTGCCTTGTTGTGAGACGTCTATTTTTTGGTGCCATTTTTTTAAAGGACAAGATAGAATTCATGTATCCTCTATTGGCTGATCAAAAATTTTGTTTTTATTTTTTGATAATCTATTTTTTTAAGATGTGCAAACCATTTTTAGTAAGGATATTATTGTCAAAATGTGAATTAGTGTTAAGCTTGGGAAAACCTCTATCAGGATTCTTTCACATATGAACTAGAAGATTTCAGGGAATTTCAAGTTTTCATGTATGGTGACTCATCATAAATATTCTTTGAATTGCTGCCATTCCCTACCCATTTTGCCCTAATTATTGCTGATGTCCTAATTATAACGGTGTAAGTGAGTAATATGTTATTTTTGTTCATGTCAATATTTCACCTTGTATTAGCAAAAAAATTATGTTTGTTTTCCAATGTGTTCAAATGATTTATGTCTCTTTATTAACTGGATTGTCAAACAATTTCAGAACCTATTTTTGATAAATTTATAAATGTATATGCTACATTATTGAGTATATTCTTGACAAGAGAAAACTTTTGTATTGAATAGGCATGGAAGAGAACCTCATTTTAATTATAGCTTTACATATCTGGTGATTGGAAGAATTTTCCACAGACTAACTTCTGGCTTCATACATATTAAATCTTGTTTCTCCTTCTATGCCATGTATTTTGGTTTTGAGCACCTTGAGATCCTATTACAATATGATTTTTCACCTTGCTACTTTCTGCTACAATACTGGGTATGTGGGCATGGTGAACAGGAGAGCAGTTTCTAGAAACCACTCCTATCCTGAGCTGGCTACCAATCATAACCAATGATAGACATGACCCCAAATCATATAAACATATCTCACTAAACCCAACCTAACCTTAGCTAAATCCCAAAAGTGTCGGCTGCCACTCCAGTGCCATTCAACAAAAGGACAAATATTAGAGGGTGGGCATCACAGTGGAACTCAATGATAATCTTAATTGATCAGAAATTGCTTACTTTGGCAGATTTAATGAAAATATATAATCGAGTTAAAGCATCACAGGCCCCCTCCTAGGGTTTAAGAAAGGGCTCACACCAGTGTGAGACCCTGAAGCCTATGCTTTATTAAATTCACTAAAAATTTACCTCTGCTGACAGAGTATGTGATCTGGGGGCTCTGGCTACAGTGGAGCCTCTAATTGCAATTCTTGGGACATTTTGACATATCAAAAACCAGAAACACCACTTACCATGTAACTGTGAGACCTCAAATGTCACTGTGAATACGAGGCAGAGTCAATGTCTGTGATGTGCTGATGGCCTCAAGACTGCTTAAATGTGGATGCAGTATCTTTGACTGTGCGAGGTCATAATGGATGAAATGCCATCCTGGGTAAATCCAAGGAGTTCATCATAGGATGGCTTTGACAGTAGCCCTATGAGTCATTTTTGGGAACGTAAGAGACTCCGTTTGTCAACTTCAGAACATTAGTTTTCCTTATCTAAATATCACTGATATCCTCTTATTTTTCTTCCAGACCCTGGATTATGTTCTTAAGGACTGAGTGACTTACATCTGCCATCCTGAAAATTAATGAAAGACCTTGGATCGTACAAGATCAATGCTAATAATAGGGGATTTGAAGGAGCTTTCTCCTGGGTCAGAGTAGGTCACATGCCAAGAAAGATTTATACTGATTAAACCAGTGAGGAGAAATTGAGGATTACATTTTCAATTTGAAAAGTCAAAAGGAGCCTGGGGAATTTAATCGGCCACTCTACGTGTGCTTTACTGGTTACCAGCATCTCTAGATCGCCTGTTACGTGCAAATATGGAGAGTGAGTGAATCTTGATAATTCCCCATTCACCTAATCAGATTTCTCCTTGTCTGAATGCAAACTGACAGGTGGAAGACAGACCTGTAACTAGAGTTTATTTAGTTGGAGCTCCATGTTCTCACACTGGCTTGTCCTCCAAATAGCTCTTTTGAGGAGTTAACAAGCACAGAGCTGAAGGGCTGAAGGTCCACATATGGCAGGGCCTGGCATTCAGCTTGTCTGGGCTATGAGGAAAAGTCTTGTCAATGCAATCACCTGTAGCAGAAGCATAGAAATCACCATCTGCCCAAGCCCCTCTCAGTTCACTGGGGAAGATTAGAAGCTATCACTTCTGGAGTCCCAGATGGATCTTTCAACACTCAGGTGCAAAGCTGCTTCCAGAGAAACTACAGGGGACCAGGAGCAGATGGACCTGGGACCCACACGCATAGTTCCCTGGCTTAAGAATTCTAATCATGTGCCTTGTTCAGCCTTGAGTATAAACCAACGCAGCACAAACTTTGGCATCAGACAGACCGAAATTCAATTTTTTTAGTGGTGGGATCTTAGCCAAGTTACTTAATCACTATCATCTTAATTTCTTCATTTAAGAAATAGAAGATGAGAAAATCTGTTCTTATTTGTATTGTTCTGATGACTAAGTACGGTAAAGTGGATAAATGTGTCTGCTACTGGGCTGGGCATAGAGTGGCATTCAGAAAATATTTGTTTTTGGAGTTGTGTTATACATGGTCATTGGTTTTAGAGGGGTGGTAGGTCTGACTCACTCTCTGAATCTGTTCAGCATAAACATCCTATAACCCACTGTAACACTAAGCTAGTATTCAAATATTTTCTTCTTGTAAAAGATGGGAAGATAGTCTTGGTAGAGGCTAACTCAAAGTTTCACCTTGATTCAGGTTTATGAGATGAGGCTAAAAGATACCAAAGTCCCTTTCAAACCCAGCAACAATGGCACATGGGGTGACACTTGTAGGTTAGAACAATTTATAAGGTGATAAGATGGGCATCCAGCAGTTGGTTACTTGGCCACTTATTCTGTGCATTCATATCCTGAACACTAGTTCTTGTGGAATATCAGCCAAATAAATAAATAAATAAATAAGAGGCCAACCCTCTAGAATAGGCAAGGAACACTAGAAGATTCTATATAAAAAACGTCCCTCCTAGGATGGTCTAAGTATTAAGCTATTTAGTTAGAAAACTCTTCAAAAGTACAAAAGTACTCCCTAATGTGGGTTAATTCTATCAATCATTTTGTCTTTTTGTCTCGTTATTTTAATTGGGGTGCGACTTTAAGATATATACCCTAACAAAAGTCACACTGTTCTCACTCAGACCTCATACTTTGCTGTTTCTACCTGAATTTAATTAAAGTCAGTTACCCTTAACAAATATTTGCTAAACTCACACTGCATTTCAGATAATGTGCTAAAAAATAAGGATATAATGATAATTAATAGATTGGCCATTTACTTGTGGGCATACCCATTTCATGTCTAGTTTACGACAGATACAAATAATTAATTACAATACACTGAGGTAATGCCACAATAGAAGTATTTTAATATTAATTTACTAAGAATATTTTTTAAAATATGGGAATATTTACTGTTTCTCCAGATAGAGTCAGAGAAAATTCTGCAGGTGATGACATGTTTTCTGGGGTTTTTTTACAAATAAGTAGAAGCTTGCTATCGGAGTAGGGGATGGATATTGCAGAGGTTTGGTGATTGGTAACATTCTAGAAAAGAAGAGAAAAATTCAAACATATTTTTGTGAGTTTTCATGAAGGGTGAGGGTAAGATGGAGAGGATAGTGATGACGTTAGGCATAGCGGTATGAGATATGGAGAGAGAAATCGGTGCTACACACAGAATGTGGTGTGTGAGTTGGGTAGGACTTTAGGACAGAGATCAGGACAAAAGATGGACATTTTTGCTTAATTTGTAGTGATGTAATGATTGAAGCAAGGTGTTTTGCTTTTGAGCTAGATAAACCTGGCTTTTTCAGTTTCTGGTCCATTTGATAAAATGCTAAACTGCTTTAAAACCTCAGGCTAAATGTGGTTAACAAAATTGTTTGCATCATTTCCCTATGAAGATTAAAGAAGGTAGAAAACACAAGTGTGTTGCACCTGAACTGGCACATCAGACTAGTCACGTTAAAGTCATCCTTCAGCATAAGATGGCAGAGGGGAATAATATATATATATATATATATATATATATAAATATATATATTTATTTATATATATTTATTTATATATATATATATTTTTATTTATTTATTTTTTATTTTTTATTTTTATTTTTTTGTGACTGGTAAGGGGATTGTAACCCTTGGCTTGGTGTCGCCCGCACCTCACTCAGCCAGTGAGCGCACTGGCCATCCCTATATAGGATCCGAACCCGCGGCAGGAGCGCCACTGCACTCCCAGCGCCACACTCTCCCAAGTGAGCCATGGGGTGGGCCCGGAACGTTATATTGCAGGAGCTCCATGGATGGGCTGTGGAAGGATCCGTAAAAATCGTTGCGTGTTGTCACTTGTCTGAGGAAATGGACCACACTTTTTATTATATTCTCCGAAGTCTGACACTCAAAGTTAAGTACTAGTTCCAGAGAGTGCAAATAAAGCAGAGTAGAGAATGAATGCTGAGGGATCCCGACAGTATGGAGGCAGGAGGTAAAAACAGAAGTTATGAGAACACAAAGGTGATTCATAAGTACAATAAGTTGTGCTATAATATGACGTGTGCTTCTAAAAATCACTGTGTTGTAGGCAGAAATTTGGCCCCCATAACCTTCACCCCCTGCTATGAATATGTCACATTAGCTGGCAGAAGGTACTTTGTAGATAAAATTAAGGTTACTAATTAGTTGATTTTAAAATAGGGAGATTATCTTGGATTTCCTGGGTGGATCCAATATACTCATAAAACCCACGAAGCAGAGCTTTCTTCTAGCTGAGGGCAGGAGAAAAGTCAAGGAGATGCAGAAGAGGAAGCCAGGGAGGTACAGCACAAAGGGAGGGCAGAGAGATTCAAAGCAAGACAAGTATTTCACCCACTGTTTCTGGCTTTGAAGATGAAGGGGACCATGAGGCGAAGCACAGAGGTGGCCTTTAAAAGCTGAGAAGAACCCCTGGCTAAGAGCCACCAAGGAAATGAATACCATAGCCCTGTCCTACAATGACTCCGGACTGAATTCTTCCAACAACCTGAATGAGGCTGGAAGTAAATTCTCCCCCAACAGCCTTCAGATAAGAGCCTAACTTCACCAATCACTTGATTTCAGCTTTGTGAGACCCTAAGCAGAGAATCCAGCTGAGCCACGTTGTGTATAAATATTTGACTCACAGAAACTGTGAGATAATAAATTTGTATTGTTTTAAGTGGCCACGTTTGAGGTTATTTGTTATAGCAGCAATAGAAAACCAATACACTTCTCTATGCAAATTTGTGCAATGAAAACCACAGGGATTTTGGACTAAGCACTCATAAACTTGAACATGATATATACAAAGAAATGGGGAGAAATCTAATAAAAATGGTAGAACAGCTTTACACATGTGAAATGGTTAAGAAATACATAAATACTGCAATAAAATGTCAGTTTACCTTGAAAAAGACTTGAATTTTGCTTATGGAAATGGGCGTCAGAAGGACTGCAACTTATGTGTTACTGTGAAGTGGTGGAAGAAGAGTTATCTGAAATCAGACGGAAGGTTTAACACCAGATGTGGATGACTGTGGCTCATAATTCATGGTGAACTTAGGTTGCTAGTAGATGTTTAAGGTGTGCGTGTGTGTGTATTTTATGCTTACATGACTCAGTGCAGTTTTCAGTGTTCACGCAGTGTGGATGTGAGCAAAATCACGCATAAGCAAATGCAAAATTCTAATTATGCTCAGATTGTTCAAAAATATATTAATTGCATTTGAACGAATTCACATTTTCAAAATAAGTATTGTAGCGTAACTTACTATGGGAATAATGACAATGAAAACTGTACTCAACTGCCTGAGTGGCAGCCCAAACTTATATCCATCTTCTTGACACTAGACTAGCTTGACTGTTGTACGTACGGGGAGATAATGCCACTCTGAGCAGGACCTTATGTGGACACAGGCAACTTGGCAGGTCAATTGTAGCAGCAGGCTTTCTTAAAGGCAGCAGCAGCAAAATACTTAATCAGTATGTCTCAGTTTCTCAAAAGGCAGACAGTATGAAACCAAACCATCTTTGGGTCCTATATTTCAACCCTAGGAGTCCATTTCTCATTTTGCAATGTTCTAACTGGTGTAAACCTCTTTGTAAATCTTTTAAACAGAGTCACATTCTGGTGTGTCTTTAGCCCTCAAACAATTAGCATTTCTCATTGATGGTTTTTTTTTTTCTGCATGATTGCCTTTGCAGAGTCAAAAGGAAGCTAGTCTTTGGGGGAAAGCACTAGATACTGTTCCCCAGCCAGGGGCAATTACAGAGGGGAAAAAATAACCCAAGAATTTAGTTTAATGAGAAAGATACCCACTAGTGCAAATCTTAAATTGCAAAACTGAGCTTAATTTTATAACCTCAATAATTTGGAAAATTCCTGTGACTTCAGTCTAACCACTTCATGGGGCCACTTGAAGCCCAGCAGGTGGGGTGCTCTGTCCAAGATGACACTAATTTAGAGGGAGGACAAAAACTCAGGTCATCTAACATCTTTCAGTGTGTGATGACCATACACAATTTGCAAATCTTACGAAACTTCTAGGCCTTTTGTACAAGAATAGCCTGTTTTGTTTGTTTTGTCTTTTTGTTGTTGTTGTTGTTGTTTTTTCCAGTTTTCTTCTAGAGCAGCCAAAAGAAAGTATGGAGCTTTCATACTGTTTTCATGAGAATGTCTTACAATTAATGAATTCCATCATTTTTTAAATCACTCATTATCTTCTTCCCTATTTCAACTTGAAATGAGCAAGAAGCTAAATGCACCCTCATAGTGGCTGATAAAGCAGATGCAGAAAGAATGATAAACAAGACGACTAGGTTTTTTACTGATCAAATTCACCCTATTTGCAAAACCATTGCCTCCGAACCTGAATCAAGTCTTTAAAAAAAAAAAAACACAGTTCTGAAATACTTCATTTCCTTCTATCACTGTCATGTTTTCAAGCACTGCACTCCTATACTGTAAAGATCAGACAGTCATTGTTTAATTATTCATTTTTTGAAAAAAGTGAGTATGAGTTTTTGTAATAAAGAAATACAAGAGGCTGCCCTGTTGTCCTCTGTTTGAAAACTCAATTCTAGGCCCTTTGCTATCTCTGTCACAAAAAGGATAAAGTGTCCTTACAGTTTCAAGTTCTTTCCAAAAGATGTGCCATCATCTTCCATCATCAAAACCTAAGTGGTTTCCATGACAACCTCCTGCTCAAACCCATCAATTTTTCTGGCAAAATCATTTCATTCTTTCCCAGAAACTGCATTAGAGTTAAAACAAAACAAAATAAAACTCTCAAAAATGAAGTTAGGAAAATAGCAACAGGCAAAAATAAAATAAATGTAATCCCAACAATGCTCTGAGCATAATAAGATGGAGAGAAAAATACTTTCCCAGGTATCATTGGGTTCTGGGTGTTAATGAAGATTTGACGTAAAGAAAAACACTGTAAAAGACAAAAGAAGAATAGAAGCAGGGAAGAGCCAGCAACAAAGAGCAAAGGTCACACAATGGTTTGAGGACAGCCAGCTTCTTCTCCTTGTCTCTCTTTTCCTCTCCGATTAGCATAAGGCTGCCAGCATTGAAATAGAATTGAACTAAAGCTACAAATGAGGTTTCCACTAGGGAAAGCTGTCTCTTGCAGAGTTCAGAGGGGAGCTAGGATCTTTTGAGGTAAGTCAGAATTTGAAGTGGCTTGGTCAGTATCCTTCTGTCTCATCCCGTACATGAGGGTTATATTTCTATTACCATCTTAACTTTACCCTATACTAATTATAATAAATGCCCATTTCTTCTCTATAGCCTTGGCTAAGAAAAGACTCATCTTTTATTTTTTGAATTCCAATTCTACTTTATTAAGTATTATACCATTTCCTATGTAATGACTTTTTGTTATATTAGTGACAGTCATTCTCACTATGTTATAAACTCTTTGGAGGCAATGAATGTGGTCCTCATGTTCTGTGTAGCATATACTATAACAGATAATTTTGTGGATTCCTAGTGACTGGAGTTTGTGTGATATGCACACATGGGTAGCAATAGGTTCTAGTGTTCACATGAAGTTCCTGCCTGTCTTTAATCAATCCAGCAGATCACTGGCCAGGAAGAGTAGCAAAGAAAGATGGACACAGGTGCTTAGCTCTCTGCCAGAAACATGATTCCTTTGCTCTGAACCCAGAAAATTGTAAAGAAAGAAAATCAGTTTCTTGGGGAAGATTTTCTTCCTGTGGCATTGCCAGGAAAAAAAAATCATATCCAAACAAAGGGTTTCCTTAGAGAAATCAATGAATTTCTTTCTAAAAGAGAAGTGAAAGAAACAAAGGGCTATGGGAGAAATAAATAGAATCTGCAGGGAACAACAGAGCATATCTTGAAAGTTTGATAAACTGCTCCCAGGGTGGAATCAGTCAGGATAGGTTAGAATATGCTGTGGTAACAAACAACTCCAAAATATTATGGCTTAAAACAACGTTTATTTCTTGTCAAGCTATATAACCATCTTGTGTTGGCTGGGAGGTCTGCTCTGCAGTGCCCTAACTCAAGACTGAGGCTGACAACATAGCTACTCTAAAATGCTGTGGATAGCTGTGACAGAGGGAAAAGAAAGCTCTGGAGGGTTTCACACTGGCCAGGACATGCTCCAGGCCTGAAGAGTAACACTTTCCTTCTGCACACAGCTTTTTAATCACATGATTCCATCTGATTTCAAGAACTTCAGGAAGAGATTTCCTTCCATGTTTCTGACAGGTGGAGAGGTGGGAATTTTTGGTGAATTACACTAATGACTATCACAAGGGGACACTTCAAAGGACATTTTGAGTTATAGTTTTATGTTAGATTTTTCAAGATTAGCACCTGTAAGAAAGAAACAACCCAGGTAAATAAAAGTTTCTGTCTACCCTCATCTGGCCACTTTACAAAACAGTGTTTCCTAGTTCTTGAACCATGTGAGAGAGCTAGAAAGATATCAGTCATTCATTCACTTTTCAAGATATTTACTGATTTCTGTGCTAAGTCCTGTGTAAGACTGGTGATAATAAACTGTAAAGAAAGTTCACCAGCTCATGATCCTTCCTGCTCTATAATTATCCCTTTATTACAACCTGCCTTGCTTTTCCAGTTAAAAGCTGTTAGGTGTCAATTCTGGCATAGACTAATAGAATTTATAACTAACTATACCTCCTGAGACATGGCAATTTGAGGTACTGCACCCTCTCTGGAGGAGTCCACTTTATTTATTCTGGCTAGTTTCTCTCACTGTTTTGCCTCATCTCCGATATTACTTGAAGTTTGTTCTTATTCCTCGCTTTGGGAAATGGTCTACCTCTGCTTGAGTCACTTTGTACACGATTTCATTGGCTGACATTGCTTGTGAGGTCGTTTATCAATCGCAGTCAGAATGAGCCATTCTTGCCTCTTCGTAACTGATGCTTTTTAATAAGGGTCTGTCCTCAGAATTCTTCTCAAATACCTATGAACATAGGTCCCAGATCCTCATTTATCTGATGTATCAAACATTCGGGAGTCATAATTATGACAGTTGTTTATGCCTCAGCAATATATGTTAGGGCTAGAAATAGATTGCTGACAATTAAAATATTGAAATGTCAAACTTGAAATCAAGAGAATATTTACTGAAGGAATGCCTGTAATGTTGCCCTATCAGAAGTATTCCTATAAAAAAGGTGGAATAATTTCACTCCCAGATGTAAGATGTGAATCTTGACTAATTCAGCCCACTTTGAAATGAAAATTTAATCCATTTGCTAATAGTCTTTAGAGAGTACAATTGAGGCACAGTTTGCTAAGTGAACTTGATAGAGATTGCAAGTTACCTAATATAAATCTGCTTTCCCTGTCCACCTTGAAAACAGGACCCCTATTTGAGGTAACAGCAAAGAGCATACATGAAGAACCACATTTCTCAACCACTTACAGAGAGGTGTAGCCATGTGACTAAGTTCTGGCCCATGATATTTTAGCCAACGATGTCAGTGCCCTACCCATATTCGCTTGAACTCTTCACTGTGCTTTCAACAGCCAAGGGTCTATACCTCTGTGCCTGGACATTTTCCCCCAGCACTGTGGAAGCCCACTCCCTGCTTGTGGCAATCTGTAAATACTAGTTAATACTGTCAAGAACAGCCCTCAGCCAATGACTCCCTGGAATTGGAGTACAAACACTCCAGCTTTCTCAGCCTTTGGATGGAATATTTTAAAGTTGTGCACTTCATGTTATTACCCAGAATTTATTTGCCAATTGTGTTCCAATTGTTCACTTTGCTTGCTGGCTTAATAGTTGTATTAATTCATTTATGTTGTTTATAACATAAATACCTAAAACTAGCTGATTTATAAAGAAAACAAAATTTACTGCTTACAGTTTCTGAGGCTGGGAAGTCCAAAGTCTAGGGAACACATTTGGTGAAGGCCTTAGTAATGGTGACAATGACCCAGGGTTCTCACATGGCAGAAAATGGTGGAGCGGAGGGGGGGATAGTTCCTCATGAACTCTCCTTTTAAAACCCTCAGAACCACACCCATGACTACTGTTTTTAATACATTCACTAGGCCCAGTCCTACAGTCTAATCACCTCTTCAAGGCCCCACCTTGCAATTACCATAATAGGATTTCCCACCCTCTTAACAGTCACAGTGGGGATCAAGCTACTCATACAAAAAACTTGAGGGACAAAATCCATATCAATACTAAACCATCTTTTGGTTACCTTCTATTTCCTGTACAATTCCTCATTTCTCTACCGGCATTCCCGACACCTCCCAAATAAACTATTAGAAGCACATGAACCCTTGTCTCAGGATCTAAGTATGGGTTAAACTGAGCTAAGACACAAATGTAAGCAGAAGTGTGTGTGAAACTTCAGACAACTCTCATTGAAATGAAAGTTTGTCATCCTTCTTTTTATCCTGTTCTGCAGATCGTAGATGTGATGTTTGAAGCTCTGTGGCCATCCTGGGGCATTAGAATGAGGGCCGCATACATGTGAGGGAAGAGCTGAGAAGGGGAAGGAGCATGGGGCCCTGGTGACCAAAGGAGCCTCTATCTGGGTCTTGCCTTTCCTCCTCCAGAACCGTTCTACATGAAAGAGAACTAAACTTCTATCTTATTAAAACCAGAGTTATTTCATTTCCAGAGCTAACCTGAGCTTAGAGAGAAAGAGACGGGGTGGGGGGGACAAAACAAAAAAATACTTTGAAATGTATTTGGGATTCATTTGTGAGTCTGAAAATGATCACTAGAGTGTAAAAGAATTGTCCATTCAGGGTCAGAATTCACCTGGCTGGGATCACTTAGGCTTTACAAAGTATAAAATTCTCAAAGTGTTAATCCCCACCCCTAAGGACAGAGCTCAGCCTTTCCCTTCCCACCCAGCTCATCTGGACTTAGATTCCAACCCTGCCTAGGCCAGATGTATCTGCTGCTCTTCCAGGTACAGGGAAGTGGCCTGGGCCCCGCCTCTCTGTGGAATCCTCCATTCTCACCCATTCTTAACTATCCTGTCTTGTTCTGCTCATGCCTCACCATGAAAATTAGATAGTATTAGAAAAAAATATTGGCACGAATGTTATTATTTTTCTTCATTTATCTTCAATACTGTGACTGTTTCTACACTGTTAGCTTCTTAGGATCTGTTCTTTGGGATGGAGCTCGTGTTTTGCATCTGTACTGAAAGCCAGTTGTAGGAGAGTAACTAATGAGAACAATGCTCTGCTGGGGTCTGCACTGTCTGGAAGGTGTGGAAAGAGAACTGAGCATCTGTGCATATGTCTTCTGCATGGAGATGGGGAACCACTGCTTTTAACATGTTATCTCGATCTCCCCAGATAAAACTTATGCAGCTCCAAAGTATAATGCCCACGGAAAGCCTATGGGCTACTTCCCCACTGGACCAAAGGCTCACTAGATTATCTATTCTATCTCTTCACCTCCAAGTCCTAGACACAGATGTAGAATAAAGGTACTCAAGGGATGTGGTAGGGGAAAGAATGTTGTCTCTGCTCCAGCCCCACCAGGGCCACCAGCCAGATGTTGTTGTTCTTTCTGACATTATAGTTTTCTAGTTCTAGAAACAAGGGGACTCCTAGTCTCTGAAGGGCACAGAAGTTGCATCTGAATCAGAGAATACACGACCTTCTGATCAATTGTAGTTCTAGCATTTTCTGACGTTTTTCCTCCAGGGGATTCAAACTTGTTTTGGGGAACACTCAGGATACTTCCGAAGGAATAGGAAAAATAGATGTGGAAACAATTAGATGAGGTGATTACCATGCACCTTCCATTTGCCAAGTACTAGCCTAACTATCTTATATGTTATTTCACCTAATGTGCTGAATAACTCCAAAAGAGGTGTGTATTATTATACTCACTACAAAGTGAAGATAACCCACAGCTGCCCAGTGTGAAGGCAAGGATTTGAACTGAATTACGCAACACATACCCACCAGTATCTACGCTTTGCACTTGTTAATATCTTTATTCCCACTAAGAATTCAGAGTACCTGACTTGAACCTGGAGGATGCTTATGCTTGTGATAAGGAGATACAGGTCTTAGTGTCTGATACACAGACCCCATAGAACACTTCCTAGTCCATCTTGGGATCCGGAAAATACAGACAGAAGTATAGACGGGTAAAAGATCTTTGTCCCAAGGAGCTGACTAGACAAAACAGGGTAGGTGTTAGAGACTGAAACTGAGCAGAAATACTAACCCCATGAGAAAAATGTCGAAGACTTGATATTAAAAACCTTACTTGACTTTTAAGCTACAAAGCTGCAGAGACATCTACTTCAGTATTTTAGCCCAGTTTCTGATTTTTGCCAGCCAGCTGATTACCCAATGACTAGCTTAAGCTGCGGGATATTCCTCACCACTACTGCCCTAACTGGCTTCAGTGAAACTTTGGCTTGTTAGGTGCCTGGCTCAGGCTTGTTGTTATTTCTTACCTACCAATGACAAATGCAAGAGAAGACCATTAAAATGTACAACTCTGGGCCAGCCATTCTGACAGCTGATGTGTAGTATACAGGAAGGGCAATGTCCCCCAAACAAACTTGTCCCATTGATGTGACAATTTTAAGGTCAAGAAACTATAGAGTGATGTTTATATAACACTGACTTGGGCTCAGAAAATCTGAAATCTGAAAGTAACTTCTGATTCCACTATTTGGTAGTTCTGTGATCTTTGGAAAGTCGCATAGACTTCATGACCTTTATTTCTTGACAGAAACAAAAAACGAGAATACGAATATGCCAAATACAGGGATATTTTTGTGAATTAGATGAGGTAATATCCATGGATGAGTTTTATAAACTTCAATGCATGATACAACTGTACAGTATTATTGGTAGGACTACTAAGTGTAGCAATCCAGTTTGTGGCAATCCCAGCCAGACAGGATTTGGAATCTCTTCCTATGACTCTGGTGTGTGAAGCCAGGCTGCTGGGAGTGTTAGAGAGTGTGCCAAAGATCAAGTCAGAAAAACATGTCTAAAATAGGGTCATGCAATGAGGGTGTGAGCTGCCACAGGACCTGAGTGTGCAGCCAGGTCTGGGAGATCTGAGGAAGTTGAAAACCAGAGACAAGGGGATGCCATGTGATCATAAGCAGAAATCTGGTTAGCATAAAGAAGCCATTGGGTTTTTGTGTTTTCAGCAGAATATTGACCTATTTAAAGAACAAGAGTTGAAATCCATCTGTGGATTATTTCTAAATTATAATGAAAACTTAAACTCTGACCAATATGATCTAGCTAGAAGGTGTGGGTGAATGTCTAACTTTACATGAAAAACAGGGAAAAAATAATCATGTAATGGCAAGTTTGAGTATCAAACACAGCCCTGAGTGCTGTACAAATACAAAAGATTGTAACAAAAGCCTGTTGTTTTAGGAAAGTTAAAATTTATTAGGGGAATATGACAAGTGTACAAATAATCACCATAAGAAACAAAGAGCAAATGCTAGAGAAAAGATGCATAGTGCTCCAAGGAGTAGGGTGAGAAAGTCATTTTCATGGCTTGAAGACTGATCAAGAGGGTGAATATAGAAGAAACTGCAGGTGAAATGTACTAGAATTGGACAGATGAGAAGGAGGAGGTGGGCCTTCTAGGAGGACAGAACTAACTGGGAAAAACACCAAAGTTGAGGGTCTTGAAAGAGGAAGCAGCCTGACTGGTCTGGTTTATACAGGAGAAACGCAGGGAGAGTCATGGAAAGACTACCTGGGAACAGAGCTTTGAAGATCAGGTTCTGATGGTGGCCCTGAATTTAGCAGATAATGTTTAGTCGTTGAATGCTGAGGAGCAGGGACATCATTAGATCACTTCCCTCCAAACATGTATGATTACTAACTTTCTAGGTTATATTAATTCCACTGCAATTATTGTCATTGTTTTTATGAGTTGCCCTTTTTGGTAGCCAACCTCCAAAATGGTCCCCAGTGATCCCTGACTCCTGGTATTTACGCCCTTGTGTGGACCTTCCCATATTATATCAGGGCTGGTCTATGTGACTGATAGGAGATGGCAGAAATGACAGCATGCCACTTCTGAGGCTAGGTTACAGAAGCCCTTTCTCTCTCTCTCTCTCTCTCTCTCTCTCTCTCTGGTTCTCTAGCTGTGTGTCTTTCTCATCATTTGCTTGAGAAGAAACTAGCTGCCATGTCACAAGTTGCCCAGTGGGGAAGCCAAGGTCACAAGGAACTCAGGCCTCCAGTCAACATACAAAGAGAAACTCAGGCCTCTTGCCAACTGCCACATGACGGAGCTTGGGAGAAGATCCCTCATGGCAGGCAAGATTTCAGGTAAGGTGGTCCTGGCCAGTTTCTTGACTACACCTTCCCGAGAGAGCCCTTGAGCCAGAAAGACCTGGCTGAGCTGCTTCTAGATTCCTCATCCTCAGAAACTGTAGGAGAAAAGAAATGATTGTTGTTTTAAGCCACTGAATGTTGGGATAGTTTGTTATCCAGCAATAGATAGCAAATGTATTAATTATTCAAAAAAAAAAAATGTTTATTTATACAGTGTCTACCAGTCTCAAAAATTACATACTTGGCTGAATAATTATTATAACTCAAGGCTTTTTGCTTTCAGAGAGGACCATATTAGACTTTAAAAAATTTTTAATCATAACACTTTTTCTAGTAGCCAGCCTTCCCATGTTTCCAGCCCTCTCTTATTCTGGAAAATTTTCTTCCTCTAGCTTATTCCCTTTCTGCTGGCAAACTCCAAAGTATCTATTGCTAAATTTTTTTTCTCTCTTTCCTGGAGAACTTTTCTGATACCCAGAGTAGGATAGGGCCCCTCTGGAGAAATTCCCTACAGCACAATCTTTATCAAATCCTCTTGTCTATCATCTTTCCTGCTAGTTTATAAGTCCATGACTGTGGTTGTTCTGTCCACCTGTGTATCCCTTGTACCCAGCACATGCCTAGAAAAGAAGATATTTCTCATGCAAATCTCTGTATGTGTACATACATACACACACATACACAGAGGTAAATTCAGCAAGTATGATGATGCTATGATTTGAATGTCCCCTCCAGATTCATATGAAATTTAATTGCTATTGTAACAGTATTGAAAGGTGAGACATTTGATAGGTGATTAGGTGATTAGGGCTCTAATCTCATGAATGGATCAATGCTGTAATTGCAGGACTGGGTTAATTATTGTGAAAGTAGCTTCCCAATAAAGAATGAGTTCAGCCCAATTTTCTCTCTCTATCTCATGTGCTCACTTCTGCCTTCTACCCTTCCTCCATGGCGTGGCCCTTGCCAGATGATGCTGTGTTGCTCTTCAATTTTCCAGCCTCCAGAACTATGAGCCCAAATAAACTTCTGTTCTTTATAAATTTCTCAGTCTGTGTTATTCTGTTATAGCAGCAGAAAGTGGACTAAGACAGAGGGGTATATTATGTATGGTCACAAATTAACTGCAGTGAGCCTTACCTTGTATAGTTCTTCCAGCTATACTTGGGAAAAGAAGACATTTTTCATGCAAATCTCTGCTGCTCTGATCTATCCTGGTCCAAAGACAGCTGTTCTAAAAAGTCTGGCCAAATAGAGGTCCAGTTTAGTGGCCTCAAGGTGAAATGGACGAAGATATTGTCAAGAATAGAATTCTTGTCTATGAAGAATTGAAAGATAGTTTGGGAGAAAGATCCAACTTTTGAGGAAGCAGGAAAGCCACTAGATTCACCCGCTTTGCTTTTGTTATTGTAAAGGGGCAAGAGTTTCAGAAATATAAAACTCTAGAAAAAATTTTCATAAACCCTGGGATGGCTTTTGACATTCAATGGTGCTTCATTAAGTGTTTCAGAATTTCAGCAGAAAAGGCAGTAGCTTTGCCCAGGGGGTCCCAGTTCACTGTAGGCATATTTTTCCATGACCCTGAGGCTGAAGTAGAGTTTATATAGCCACACAAAAATGCTCTTAATGGATTTTCTTCCTCATCTTTAAGCTTTATGCTCTCCTAAGTACCAAAATAGGGGTGGTATTTTAAAGCAGTTTGTCCAGAAAGAGAGACTTCTGTCGATATTCTGGGCATTTGACATTTGTATGCAAGGGGTTTTGTGTAGTCTGCCGTGGTGGTAAATAAGCACAAGACTCATTTGTATCCATTATGGCTTTAACCTGTTGTGGACACTGAGGAGACCTCTGGTTGTACTTCTAGCTTGCTGCTAGCACAGTGTTGCAATGGAGGGAAAGGGAGATAGGTCCCATATCTCAGAGCCTAAACTCAGCCCTGAGTTATGCTAATTACTATCCAAGAGTTGCCAGTAAAGAAAAACACATATTGTCAAGCTGGGGCTTTGAAAGAGAAAACAATGAATATTTCTTTGCCCCTCTCTTCTTTTTCCCTCAACTAATTGGTCCATTTCTCTTCTACAATCACTAGGAAGAAGGATTTTTCTTCCCACTTTGTAAAATAAACTGAAATCTATTTTTCTTTTGTGCCCATTACAGCTAGCTCCTCACTAATTGTGCCTATAAGTGAGTAGATAGTTAAAACACTACATGGGGAAGGAATTTTGGTTCTGTTTTTGTTTTTTACATCCTTACAACATTTTGTGGAGGGCTTTTTTCCTCCCCCTTTCCTTTCCCTTAAGAAATGAAGTAGTGTTTTAGAACCTTTCACATTTCAAGTAAAAGCTTTCAAAATGAAAGGAAAAAATATTTCAAACCTCGACATTTAAAGTCCATATGGTCTCTATTCATAGTGAACAATTAACACATAGCTGGCAACAGTGCTATAGAAACAGACGTGCCCAGCCTCCAGGAACACTGGTGGATTTCAGATGGCAGGGCTCACATTTAAGGCCTTGAATGCATCACTTCCAGAAAGGTAACATATGAACTAAGAGATGAAGGTACCTAGGTGCTCTCCATCATTAAAGCAGGATATACATGGAACATACAGCTAAGCAGGTAACATGTAAATTATAAGTATACATTAACATGTGATGACTTCATCACCATAATCATGCATTTTGACTTTTTTATTTTGCCTAACAGTAATGATATTCCCTCTAATTCCAAGCTAACCCATTCACTTTAACACTTGAAGTGGGAGTACCAAAAGCCAGCTTAAGCTAAACAGCTTCTGAGAATTCAACCCGTTCTGAGCTGTCCTAGAGTGCCTGTGTGACAGCTCCAGCAATAGTCTGTTCTCATAAGGAACTGGGCAATCTCACGGTCAAGATCACAACCTAAAGGAAGAGAAATCCAGCGTCTATAATCTTTACCGTAAAATAAAGATGCAAGTTGACTGTGTGCCAGGCATTGCTTAAGGAGCTGAGAACATAGTAATAGCTAAGTATTCTCCCTGGCCACCCTGCGTTGACTAAGTAGAGTGTAATTATTCTGCATGTGTTAAAATCTGTGATACAGGAAAGCATGAGGCAGAAGTTTAATCCAGTCTTGCTGGGAGTGATGGGGGAGGTTTTGACCAAATGGAGCCTTGAAAATGAGCAGAAATGGACAAGTAAATACTAGGGAGGAAGACTTCACTTTGGAGTTTGTCTCTTTTGTTCCCACAGATCATCCATTAATGACCATGCCTCACACTTCATTTAATAAGGAATCCATCACAGGCATAGACAGAGCTTCATTTTCCCATAGTTATATGGATTCCTGCAAATTGTCCTTACAACCATGGAAGTGAAAATGGGAACTTGGGTTTGTTTCTTCTCAGTCCTATGCCATAGGGCAATGTGCCTAATTACACCTTCTGAAAGGAGTCAACTAGCACGGGGTTGCTCACAGCTACAGCATTCTTGATAGGTCCACTGTGAATCCAGGTTTGGCTGCAGTGTGGGAGGTGATATCATTTCATAGAATTGCTCATATGGAAACCCGTCCTGCTTCTTAGTAGTTTCCTCTTGGATTTAAATGTGTTCTAGACCCTGCTTTCAATTTCCAAATGTTCACAGCTACTTTTGCCTTTAGATGATGAGCTCACTTCTTTATTCCATGGCCCACAGGTGCAGCCATGTGTCCCTATTCTATCCCACGCCCCGCTTCGGTCAGTGACATAGGTCCCTGTATTATTTTTCCATGGTTGTCTTAACAAATTACCACAAATTGAGTGGCTTACAATGACACTCATTTATTATCTCATGGTTCTATATGTTAGAAATTGAAAAGTGGGACCATCAGGCTAAAATCAAGGGATCAGCGGGGCTGTGTTCCTTACTAGAGCCTCGGGACAAATCCACTTCCAAACTTTTTCAGGTTGTGGGCAGAATTCAGTTCCATGTGGTTGTAGGACAAAGATTTCTGTTTCCTTGCTTGCTTTCAGCTGGGGATTATTCCCAGCTTCTAGAGTCTGCCTGATTCTCTGGTTTACAGCCCCCTCCATCTTCCAAGCCAGCAGTGGCTGGCCAAATCCCTCTAATGCTTCTGATCTTGCTCATCACCTTCTCTGCCTTTTCTTTCCTGCCCTTCTTCTGCTGCATCTGTCTTCTGTTTGCAGCCAAAGATGTTTCTTTGCTTTCTAAGGCCCATGTAATTAGATTGAAGCCACCCAAATAATGCAGGATGATCTTCCTGTTTTAAGGTCAGTGACCTTAATTTTATCTGCAGAGAACTCTTTTGCCTTGTAAAGTAACCTGTTTATAAGATCAAGGGATTAAGATATGGACATCTTTGAGAGGCATTATTATAGCCAACACAGTCCCCAATTGTTTTTGTCTGGCAGTTGAAATATCCAAGCTCCTATGTACCGATGGAATTACTTAAAGCGAGGCACAAAATGTGTATGAGTTTTTCTCTGACATATTTCAAGTTTGCAACATACTTTGGCAAACCATTATGAAGACAAGCAAGATATGTTTGAAAAGCAGCTAGCCTAGGGCCTGGCACAAAGTCATTTCTCAGAATCTACTATTTTTCTTCCCCCATTCTTGCACTTGGCATTCCCAGAGAGAGCACCATGGTGTGACTTTGAAGTTATAAAACTGATCTTACAAGCTGCACTCACAAATCAGCCTCAAGGTTATTTATAGTTGGAGCAGAGAGATATCTCTAACATATTTAAGCTGAGTATCAAGATTCTGTCAGTCCTCTTAATCAGTGGGCAGGAAGTATCCTTTTTACACCACCCCATCCCAAGCTCTGAAAACCCATATATTGGCCACCTATAGGATAATGGGACACAAGTATTGGCTTAATGGTCCGAGAGGAGAGGAAGGCCCAAGTTAATTGGCTTCTTGCCAAATAACACCTCCTTATCCTTAAGTCCCCTAGAAATCATACACATTAGGGGAAGAGAGAGTTTCTTCCTTCCCCCATCCCTTACATATCCATATAAGCTTAGAATACCCCTTTCTTTCTTTTTGGCCTGTCTAAATTTTGCCTATCCTTGACTTTAAGCCTACATTTTGAAAACAACAACCACGCACATACACACACAGTCCTTTCTCTGATCAGTTCCACAGATGATTATTCACTTTTTCTGTAAAAGCTCCTTTCCTATGAATACTACTGCCCACAGTTCATATGTTGATACCAAATTATACGTCCAGAGTCCTTGTCTAGTTTTCCTGTCCTTCTCCACCATCTGTCCCAGAACCCAGCACACAATATATGCTCAATGAATTTCAGATGAATGAGTTGAGATTGCATAGTTTGTTGCTGAAAATTTGAGCATGCATTATTTTAGCTTCCTAAATGTATCATAAAATTATAAATGTAAAGCCTAATTATTTCTATTTCCTTTATATCTTAATCTGCTTGGGTAAAATCATCAGGCACATGTGCTACCATTCCGTCTTTTATTCAAATGGTAGACGTCATTCCTGATACATGTTCCTACTACGTAAGATACAGACTCAGAATCATTCACAGCAAAGCCCTCAATAAACTCTCCAAACAAACAAAATTGACAAATGCAATAAAATCTGTTTGCCAAACCTTATCTAGTGTAACACATAAGACATTTATAAGTATAATAAAAATTTTAAATGAGTGAGTGAACTGTCACAGCTAAGAGCCTAAAAAGATATGACTACTAAATGTAATGTGATACCCTGGATGGGATCTAGGAGTAGAAGGAAGGATGTTGGGTAAATACTAAGGAAATCCAAATATAGACTCCCATTAATAATAATCATTACAACAATAATAAATGTATCATATTAATGTAAGATGTTGATAACAAGAGAAACTGGGTGTGAAAATATGGAAACTCTCTGCTATCTCCACAATAATTCTCTAAGTCTAAAGCTGTTCTAAAATTCAAAGAAAAGATTATTTAAAAAATTAAAAAGAAAAGGAAAGTTATTCTAAAAATCTGAAAAAACAAATAAGAAGTATAATATAAAAGTGTTAATTCAGTACCATGACCATGAGACAAAAACAAAACTGACCATTTTACTGATGGTTTTCATTTTGATAATTGCCTGTAGTAGTTTCTGAACCTTCTTTTTCTAAACTTAAAATAAAAGATAAAACAAATGTAAATGTTGATTTTTAAAAGGATATTGAAATTTACTCAGGATGAAAAAGTATTTGATCAGGCAGTCTATAGTTAAAATTGCATGATGAAAAAACTATATTCTTTCATTTCTTGACGCTTTGCTATAAGTTGCATCTTTCAGCATGTGTGAGCTGATAATTAGTTAATGGCTAATACTGCAATGGATAAAGTGTGGAACAGCATCACATATATTTTCACTCAGTTATTCTTCATCCAGTGATTTTAGAGCACCCATATACCTGCCAAGTATCCCCATTGTCATTTAAATCATAAAATATTGTCATTTAATTCAGGCACAACTATTCACTTAGCCAAAGCTAACTGAATTTTAGTTATACAGAAAGAAACTCAAACCACCAGGAGACAAGAAATTTATAAAAACTATCAATCTATTTTTAAAAAGGAACTAAATTGCAAAATGAAGTTCTTTAATTTTACAATTGAAGTCCAAAGTGTCAAATATGTATTTATTAAGAATGACAAATGACAAAAATCAGAAAGACAAGGAAATCACCTCATTCATTAACCACACTACAGATAATGCTTCTGTCATTCACCATATGGTCAGCATCGTTGTCTGAAAATGGAGATTCTACACATAGCCCCTCACAAGGCCCATGGAGATGAACTGCACACAGGCTTGTGGAAGGCGTCTTCTCAGGCACGTGTTACAAAGTTTTGGTGGATAAAGGCCAAAACTTTGAGAAAAGACTGTTCTTGCATTAGTAAGGTCTGACCGGAAATACCTGAAAGCTCATGAGGAAAATGGTTCTCTTCAGCTCCTGACATGCTAGAAGCTTGGATCATGCACAAAAGATTCTGATAAGTATCTAGCCATCTGGGTTCAGGTCTGAGCCAGACTCCTGAAGTTCCTGAGGTGCATCCATCCGTGCTCATTATATTGTAAACAAGTGTGGATGAAAGGCACAGACCAAACTGCTGTAGGGAAATGTCTTAGCACTGGTTGTCAGGTTGTCAATTACTAATAAATAAAAGGGGAAGTTCCTTTTTTTTTTTTTTTTTTTTTTGGCAAATGTGGACTATGCATTTGATTTGGTCCATCTATCAAGCTCAAGCCAAAAACCTAAAGAGATCCTCATTCTTTCTATTTCAGGAAAAAAAAAAAAAAAGTGAGTCAAGAATTACAGGCCCAACACAAGCACCCTTCCTTGAGTGTGGAGATTCATGACAACCAGATTTGAAAATAATTCCCTGTCCTTTATAGTGCATCTGCAAGGAAAGGAATGGCATGCATGGGATTGCACTTGGCTCTCACCTCCTCTCTCACCTATGAGAGAGTACAGTCTTGCCTCATTAGCACCATTTAAATCACAAGTCCTTTCCCAAGGTCCTGAAGTTATCTATTTATATCCAGGGAGACAATCACAGTGTTTTGTCAGTAGTCATAACAAAATACTAAGCAGAGATCTAGGGTTCCCCTAGGCAAAAAGGACTGGGAGAGTGGTGTTGGCCTCTAGCCTACAGACGCATTAATAAAAAGAATCCCATGTACCAAAACTGACCTCTGGAGCTGATCACTAATTCATCTGAGGATGATCGCCATTGTCACCAGAAAGAAAATGGATTTCTTCTCTTGCCTTTTCATTCACACATGATCCATATTTGACATCTGTGATTTCCCGTGCTTTAATTTTTATAAGCTGCTTGGTGCTAGCAGAAATGTTAATCCTTCAGCCTTCATATTCTTCCAAGAAGCTCAAGTGAATAGTATTAAAATATCTTCTGAACACAGCCACTCATGTATTTCTATTCCACAGTCCCAGTATATCCATCCACCCTTGATTTTGACTTCCAGGGTTCACAGGACTACTGCAGTACAGGAAGGGAACAGATGTGCCACAGAAGAATGGCAGAGAGGTGGGGAGATCACTTTTATGTGTCTTTCCTTTGAGGAGAGAAAAGAGAAGACAATGAGAAAAGAACACCTAAGGAACAATAGCAAATATTTATACATCTCTGCAGTGCTCTGGGGCTACAAAAATGAATAAAGTACTATCAGTAGCATCCATAAATTCATAGTTCAGTGAAAAAAAATATATATATGCAAACTTATGACCTCAACCTGCTTTTCAAAGTGCTGTGAGGTACCAGAGAAAGGCCTTAGATATGCCTGAGGATCTCAGGACAGGTTTTCAGGAAGAGATGACACCTAAGCCAGTTATTAAAAGTTGTACAGGTGAAGCAGGAGAGAAGGGGGTGAGAAAGACCAGCAAGAACAAAGGTGTAGTAAACAGTACGGGAGTATTTCTCCCCATAAGAAGGGGAGACAGGCTGCTGAAGTAGGCCAACTGACATAAACCCAACTTCTGTTTTATTGAGTTACTTAGTTTTGCTATTTTAAGAATGTTCTTTATACAAAATAACCAATCCATATGGAAATAAATCTACAGAAACTGCCAGTATCAAAAAGCTTTTTTAAAAGTTCTTTTAAAAAATATTATCCAACACACAGTGTTGAACTAACTATGGAGGTAAGTGTCACCTTCAATGAAACAGGGAATCAGCAGACCAGAACAAAATATACACAATATAAAAATAAAGAGCATTTCCCTTTCCATCACTGGCCAGAGAAGTTCACGTGGATCTTACGCTCGCAGTGCCATGTGCTGTAGGCTGGCGGAGATTGATCTGACTCCCAGGAGCTGCATACAAGGCAGGAGGGTGAAATATCTGAGCCTCACCTGGAGAACGGTCTCACCAAAACGACTGCTTCGAGATCAGCTTTGTGGTTATGTGGACAGGCAATTGCAGGAAGGCACAAGTTGATGCTGGATGAAGCAGGAAGATGAGCAGGTTTGTCCATTGGGGAATTAGGCAGCTTCCTAGCTTGAAATATTAAGGGAGCTCCTCCTCCCTTCATGCAGAAACTGATTCAGGCTTGACATTGACATTCCTACTTTCAGCATTTTTGCAGAATTACCTGGAAATTTTTTTTTAAATGTTGATTCCTGGAACCTACTTAATTAGAATAGGGGATCCAGGAATGTGTGTGTTTTGTTCTTTTAACTCTCCTGGGATATTTCCATGTACATAAAAACCCAAGAACCACGGCCTACATTACTATTTGTTTTAAGTCACTGAAGGCAAAAATTCATATTTTATTTGGGAGAAGTATCGAATTCATTATTAAAGCCTTAGTTTGTTTGGTTTCAGGTACCCAGAAGCCTGGTGGAACACCTTTAGCAGTAGCTGGGATGGGAGGGATGAGAGTGCCCAGGGAAAGTCCAGGTACATAGTGTTGCAACGGGAGTCATGCAAAAGAGATCTTAATTACAGAGCACCTGCAGAATGCTAGAAAGGAGTGGCACTATAACACAAGAGCAATGACGGAAAAAGAGAGTCTCAAAAGAGTATGATATTCCAAGTCATAATCACCTTAAAACATAACATTTCATAATATATCAAAATGCCTCCCACCTCTTATCCCCTTATACCTCCTAGTACAAGTAGCCCAATGGCATGGTCATTACTGTCCCCGTTGTACACATAAAGATGGTAAGAATTGAACATTTTAAATGACTTATCCATGCCTTCCCCACTTAAAGTAAGCAATTGCTAGACTGTCAGAATGCAAATAAAAATCCAGATTTCTTTTTCTTTCAAATCCTGTCTATTCTCTCTAACATCAATGGCCAATTTTCAAAGGCCAATTTTCACCTCTATTATGTTTATCTTTCCTAGAACTAGCTCAATTTGAGGATTTTGCACTTTCATATTTCCATAATAATAATAATAATAATAACGATCATCACTACAGCAATAATTGCTACCATTTATTGAGTGATTGAAATTGCTAGATCCAGTATAAGAGGTTTTAAAATACACTATCTAATTTAATTCTCACAACAATCCTGCGTAGTAGCCAGTAGTATCCGTATCTTAAAGACAAAGAAACAAGCTCAGAGAGGCCAGGTAACTTACCCTGCTTCACAGTTCTCTAAAGAGGCAGAGCTTTGGAAAGACGAAAGAGCTCTTTGGAAAGTAGGTGTGCCTGTCTCAAAGGCCCCATGGCCACAATGACATTTCCCCTTTTCTTATGTTGGTTTCTTTTCTGGAAAATTATGTCAATGACTAGGTTACATTCAGGGAACATAATTTTTATAGTATGGGCTGAAAAATATAAACTATGTTGACAATGAGAAAGAAGCAGTATAAGTCATGAAGTGGGAATAAATTACCAGCTGGTAGC
Organism: Cynocephalus volans; assembly: GCF_027409185.1. Lineage (NCBI taxonomy): Eukaryota > Metazoa > Chordata > Mammalia > Dermoptera > Cynocephalidae > Cynocephalus > Cynocephalus volans. The sequence goes on from NC_084462.1 coordinate 53,978,186, forward strand.
TACTTGTAATAATGCTGCAATTGGAGATCTACTCCTAGCAATGCATGAATTTTATGAAGCCTATGAATGTATGATAGAGACAACCTTGTCGTTGGCTAGGGGCGGATCTCCGGAAAGTAAGTAGTAAATCCCCTCTTGGGAGCAGGTTATATAGGCCTGGTGTAAAATTGCTCCACCAGCACCCATATCCTGGTTCACAGCATGAAAAGGGCCCTTCTTTTTAAACTGACTGGCTGCTAATCAGGCACTGAGAATGGGCAAGAGAGAGAGTGTCAGCTGCACCAACCAGCTGTGGACTAGCTCATCTCTCTTGATTGTTGCACTGGGTAGATTTGATGAGGAGTAGATTAATGCTGGTGAGAACACAAGTCATACTCCTCATCACTTGTTCATCCTGATTCCATTAGGAGAGTGACCAGGTGCAGCTGTGACTGGGGGTGTAGCATGGGGTGGGGAGGGGGAAGACACTGGTCTGGGTGAGGGTGGAGTTAACTAGGCAATTCGTGCAATGCAAGGACACGACTAGTTGCTTTCTCTGAAGTCTCACTTGTAGTTTATCCAATCCTGGCTTTGGACCCCAAACACATCCTTCTAGTGTGCTGACTTATTTCTGAATGATCTCTACTAGCACCTTATTTAACACTTGAGTAGTATTTTTCGTCCTTTTTAATCATGGCTAGCAGGCAACATCACAGACCTTCAGAACTGAAGATGGTTCTGGAATTCAGCTAGTCCAATACCTTTCTTTCTCCCTCACTCCATTCCTTCTTTCTTCCCTTCTTTTCCTTCTCATTTTATTTTTTCCTTTTTTTTGTTTTGTTTTTGGTGGACAGGTGAGGAAACAGAAGTTCATAGACATCAATTCATTAGCAATAGAGGGAGAATTAAAAATGCAGATCTACTGCTTCGATTTTCTTGACACTGTGTGGACACCTCTCTGTTTACTATGCCTCCTGTCGGTGCTAATGACATTTAGCCCCATTGAATTATGAGTGTGCAGCTCACGTTAGTGACAGGCGTGATGGAGACAGCAACAGCAGTTGTCTTTGAACTAATCATTGCAATCCACAACCCAGAAGAGTGGAAACGTGGCCTAGAGGATTGAGAGCCTTTATTCAACAGAGCCACGAGCACTCCTGCCTGCACTCTTGTTATTTCACAACCAACATTAGCACTTATGGGGAATATTGGGTTGCCTGGAAACAGAAGCCCATCACTGAATTTATTAAGATTCAGCCAGTATTCATGTAGGAACCTTATTATATAAATTTTCTTCTTTGATACTAATTAACAGGTAAATAGCATCAAAAATTAGCATGCAAATATCATCAAAAACATTTTCAAGAATTTATGGAGCTGAGTTTGAATTTCCAATTTTCTCTTTCTGTTCCCAAGTTCCCTGTGATTAGGTTACTTTCCTTGGATTTTGATTCTGATTAAGAAACCGAATGACATAAGATGTGTTCCTTGAGGAAAAAGAAGAGACTCAGGCCAATGTTCCCCAATTTGGGGTGGGGATGGGAGTAAAATCTACCAATTTAAGAGAGAGTTGTTAACATTTAATTAAATCCTGTAGAAACAGACAACAATTCTGAGCAGAGATGAAGCTAGATCTTTTGATTCTGAGTTAAATTTATGAACATAACGAATATGTTTCTATAAGGATGGTTAAGGTAGAAGATTCACCAGGTAATAGTGTGTAGAAAAGTTGCTAACAATTCTTATACAACTGCTTTCAAGGTTTACATTGTAGGTTCACCTTAGCCAAAAGTCATTCTTCAGATGATATTTTGGGTTGAATTGTATTCCCCAAAGATTTATGTTGAAGTTCTAAGCCCCAGTATCTGTGAATGTGATGTTATTTGGAAGCATGGTCTTTGCAGAGTAGTCAATTTGAAATGAGGTTATTAGGGTGTGTCCCAACCCAATATGACTAATGTCCTTATAAGAAAAAGAGAAGAGACACAGAGATAGAGACCTGGGGAGAACACTGTGTGATGAGGAGACAGAGACAGAGTAATGCATCTACAAGCCAAGGAACGCCAACAACTCCAGAAGCTAAGAGAGACACATAGAATTAATTCTTGCCTAGAGCCTTCAGAGAGAGTATGGTCCTGCCAACACCTTGAGTTTAGACTTTTAACTTCCGGAATTGTCAAATAGTAAATTTCTGTCTTTTCTGTTTTTTTTTTTTTTTTTTAAGCCACTGGTTTGTGATAATTTGTATGGTAGCCCTAGGAAACTGATACAGATGGAAAATCACCACATTTCAAATAGTTTAAATATTTGCTTCATTTATAAGTACTGAAATTATCAAATGTTATGGAAGAGTTCTAACAACATGATCTGTGACTGAACTACCTGGTTCAAACACAGAAAATAGGAGTACTGCCAAATCTCCACAAAGCCTCTTTGTGATAAATTTGATCAACCGAGGCTATCCTAAATCTGCCTCCTAAAAAGCATATTTAGGAGGATTTAGTCTTTGTAAATATAATCCGTACAAAATAAAATAAATTAGAAGGTTGAAAGCAAACAAAAAAGTACTTGGCTAAGACATATCCTTCATTTTACTAAGCATTGCTTTACCTTAAGATTTTTGGCTGGAGACATGTCCTTAATTCACTCATTTGTTTAATAATCCATTCATAAACCATCATTAAGAATGCATATATGATGTTTTAAATATGTTTTGTTCTTCTTATCTGTCTTCTTAACCTATGCTTTCACAAATCGAAGTCATCAACATTTGACAGATATCCCCAGCATCAAAGTTGTCACATAGTGGAGACTCTAGGGGCACCATGTCAGTTACAGGAAATTTTACTTTCGTTTTAAAACAAAATAGCTACTAATTCAGCTAATACAGGGTACTTCAAAAAGTTCGTGAAAAAAATATAATTGAAGACGATGCAAATCCTTTCATGAACTTTTTGGAGACCCCTTGTACACTTCTATTATTGTCACATTAAATGGGGTATACAAGTATCCTGAAAGAATAAACTCCTTAGATGAAATTAGAAAGGCCTCACAACATACAGCTAGAATTAATGACTGAATTTGAAATTTGGAACTTCAAGTTTCCTCCATCGACCTTCCTTGAACACCTGCCTTTAGTTTCATTGGCTATGTAGATGTAACATCATATGCATTATGACAGAGGCTGACCTCTTTGTTTTGTTTTGTTTTTGCAGCTGGCCAGTATGGGGATTCAAACCCATGACCTTGAGTTTGTAAGGCTGAGTTCTTGATTTGTCCTAAGCAGAATCCTTATAATAATAGGTCCTACAGATTATTGGGCCAATTTTTTTTAATGTTAAAGAATTGTACAAACTTTAAAAAAATTACTTAACTTTGTAAAAATTTAGATAAAAGTCACATCTGAGATGGGTAAAGTAAGAGATTTTTGTCACAGTACAAGGCATTAATAGAAATGTAAATAGGAAGTTATGTTATTCTTAAAATTGCTAGTAATTTTAAGAATTTCAGGAAGAGATAATCACGTATATTCAGTGCTTCTCAAATCCTTTACAACAAAGAACCACAAATGAAAGAATTAATTTTGCCAGGTTTTGAGGATATAATCTCAAGCAAGGCCCAAAAGTGCAGAATTTCCTTCAAATCTTCTTAATTTTAATTTTAATGAAAACATTCTATGGTATGATATATCAGTTTTATTACAGAAACTAATTTCTTACCATGGAACAGCAAAAATAATTACTGAGCAAGGTGGGTGAGGTAGACAGTACTACTGCTGCCCATATCTGGTGTCCTCCTCGTTGTGGGCAATGAGAAGGTCATATTTCACTTCCTACTTCCCTGTAGTAGTCAGAGCCATGTGACTATTGTCTTAGCAGACTATGAGCACAAGTGACGTGTGTCACTTCCGAGTCAGGTAATGAGACTCCCCCTCAAAACCTTACATCCATGTCTTCAGTAGTGAGTGTGGAAACAGTGTATTCATGTATGACCAAAGCACACATTCAAAACAGATTGGATCACACTGTCACTGGGCAGGAGTCAGCTGGATAGATCTGAAGAGTGCCCACCAAAGAGCAGACTTTTGGGGCATTTAAGAGAGAAGATTTTATAAGTCACTGAGAGCTTGGGTTTATTTGTTATGACAGCATAAACCCGGTGTAGACTGACCAATAAAATAGACCTTGTCCATCACTTGGCTTTTTGGCTTCATGAGCCTCCTGGTCCACAGAAGGGTGTATAGCTAGAATTGAAAAAAAAAAAAAATAGAATTTCAGCAATACTTTTCCAATAAGATGTAAACATAGATTTTAGAAAGGAATTATTGAGTTAGCCGGAGTATGGCGAATCAAGAATGCCAGCCTACGAAATGCAAACCTCATTCAAAGATTACACTGTAGGAGACTGGATTGATCAAAGCTTTACTTTGGGAGATTAATATGGTGCTTAAGTATCCAAGTTATAAAATTGAGGCAGGGAAAGTCTGAGTCAAGGAGACCATTTAGAAGGCTTTTCAGATAGTCCAGGTAATTATTGACAGTTCATGGACCAAAGTGGTAGGGACAGCACCAGAAAAAAAAAAAAGCCATTTTGGAGAGGCATTGAAGAAACAGAATTGACTGCATATGGTAACCGGGGCAAAGAAGAGGGGAAAAAATGACTACAAAGTTTCAAATGTGAGCAATAAGTAATGCTGGTCCCACTGGAAGAAATAAGGGATGTTTCCCGATCATATATCTTCATTAAACTGAGGGCTTCCCTGCTCTTATCCTTGTGAAGACTCAGGCTTTTTCCATCTAGTGTCACCATGATTTTAACACTCTTCCTAAGGGGGGAGGGGGAGTTAGACTGTTGTTCAGGGGCTTTTGATGGCTTGAATATGGATGTGATGCCCCTTTGCTCATAATCCACTTGGCCAGACTAATCGCATGATCCTGACTAACTGCACAGGGTAGGAGAGTACTTCACCACCAATTAAGCTAAGCATTAGCAGATATCTACTTCTAGTGCAACTGGCTCACTCAGAGAGAAATATACCTTTATTCATGTGTTTTAGAGAACACAATTCTTCCTGTCACCTTGGTATATTAAAAGTGAGGAGGGTCATCTAGCAATGTTCATGGTTGTATATAAAATCTAGAAAATCCAAGGCAAACTGAAATTTCTAAGGGAAATAATAAAAGACTTTGGGGGAGGAAGTCTTTTAATTATGTAGTGTTGGTTGCCTGAATATCCAAGTTCACTAGGAGATTATCAACATTCTATTTCATTCTGATCTGGGTAAATTTCAGACAAGTCACCTCACATGCCCACACGTTTGACTCTTGTGAAGGAATAACTTCCCCTTGCAAACCCTTCTTATTAAAGGAATAGCTGGTATTCTCTCTCACTACAAAGTACATTTAGTGATTGATTGGTGTATGAGTCAGGGTCCTCCAGAGAGACAGAACCAATAGGATGTATATAAATATATGAGTGGGGATTTATTAGGGAAATCAGCTCACATGATTGTCAAAGCTGAGAAGTTCCATGATGGGCAGCATGCAAGGTGGAAAAGCAGGGAAGCTGGTAGCATGATTCAGTCCAAGTCCAAAGGCCTCAGAGGCAGGGAAGCTGATGATATAACGATCAATCGGAATCTGAAGGTCTGAAAACCTGGGGTGGGAGTTAGGGTAGGTGCACAGGTGTTAGTCCTGTAGTTCGAAGTCCAGGGATCCTGGAGTCCTGTTGTCCAAGAACAGGAGAAGAAGAGTGTATCCCAGATCCAGCAGTAGATAAACACATTCACCTTTTCTCTGTTTTTATTCTCTCTGGGACCCCAGCAGATTGGATAGTGCCTGCCCACACTGAGGGTGGATCTTCGCCACCTAGACCACTCAGACTCACACAAATCTCCTTTGGAAACACCCTCACAGATACCCCGAAAATAATGAATTTCTAGGTTTCTAGGTATTCCTTAATCCAGTTATATTGACACCTTCAATGAACCATCATACTCAGCACAGGCAAAGCCGCATCCTAACAAATGTTAGGGTTAGGTTAGGTTCCTGTCTACTATGCCAAGAATTTGCCTGTTGTCTCTCAGCTGCACACCGACCCTTCTACACTCTGCACTGTACTGCCAGGTCTGAGAGTTGGCAAACAGCACTTTTCAGGCTCCTGGTTCATCTGGCTTTCTACTGGGAAATCAGAAGGCAGGATAAAAGAAGACTTTCTCTGCTTCTGGATCTGACAGTGTGGCAATTGATGTTGAGGTAGCAGAGATGGGGTGATTTCAGACTCCAGCAGCCCGGGCAGAGGCTGCATCTGTCTGCCTGTTCCAGTTCTTGTCAGGGTGGCACTCCTTCAGTGGAAGTGCCACTGGAGCACAGCCTGTGGAGCACTGCTAGCAGTGTGTCCATAGGAACAGCCCAATACCTTCTCATGGGTCCATCCAGAACATTAGAAGCTTCTAATCTTTGAGAGTATTCCTTATTTCTCATGGGCTTCTCCAGCCACGTCCCTATCCTCTTTTCACTCTTGTAATCTTTTCTACTCCATCATAACCAATTTCCTGAATTAAATTCTGTCTGCTTGAAATCCCTAAAATGGTTGACAGACCCCTGACCAATGTAATAGGAACAGTTCCAGCTCTTAGTCTATAAACAGCAACTTTGTGGAGACCTAGGAGATTTTGCCAGATTGCTGGCAAAACCTTAACAACCAAGATAAGAAGGAAATAACATGGAGGCACTTAGAAATCTACTTCTTCCTGTCAAAGTTCTGTTATTTTTTTTTTCTAAAGTAGGTGTAATGGCAAAATTCTGTTTGTACAGTGGATAAAGGAAAACCATTTGATAACCACATTCAAAGAAAGCTTTGGAATCGAATAAGCCTAGATTCAAATGTTAGCTGGATCACACACAAGCTATTAAATGTCACCGAGCTTCACTAGCCCTTTCTATAAAATAAAGATAATATTGTCATGGTATTAATGTATATTTTATACCGTATTCATTATTTATTATAGTGTATTAGTTATTTATATTAAGTATTAAGTGGGATTAATAATTGCTAACATTTCCTAAGTTGAGTTTGGTAGTGCCATTGATGGCTAGTACTTCTTCATTTGGACGGTTGGACAGTCCACAACCCTCTGAGCAGATTTCGTTGTTCATACACATTTTATAGATGCAGAACCTGAGGCTTGGAGAGGTTAAATAACTTGCCCAAGCCATTGGACTAGTAAGTTTGAAGCCAGTACTCTAACCTCTGCTCTTTGACTCCCAAGCCAGCAACTTAATCACCATGACACCTTCACTGTATCAAAACTTCCTAATACAATGCATGGCACAAGTCAGGCACCTAATGAATGGCAGCTATTATTGCCTTACTATTAATGACTGCAAGGAGCAGTTGGGCTGAGGGAAGCTCACCATACTCTGCCAAAACATCCCAGTTTAGATGTGGATACCAGCTCTGTCTTGACCTCCACTATTCATCTTACAGGGGCCAGCATGACAATGGTAGTGTAGTATGGCAGTGCTGCCATGCCATAATGCCCCCACGCCAGAGGGAGTTCACATTTTCTCTCTGTATGCATGCAAAAAGCAGAGGATGCAGAAGACAGCCTGCATGCAGACATTAGACAACATTCTCTCCCTTCTTTCTTATTGTAAGCCAAATTCGTCAGTTGGAATAACGATTAAAATAACTAAATGTCAGAGCTGAATTAGAGAAATGGCCAGACCCAACAAGAAAACTGGAACCCTAAAAAGCAAAGTAACATTTTCTTAACCATTCTCCTTCATTCATTTTAAATGACCTCCTCTTTGCGTCTTGTCTGGAAAACATGCCTCTCTTTCTATTTCCCCTTGAAGCACTTTGTGATATGACGGATGGAGAATTCCCTTAAAAAATAAATTGGATGGTATTCCCTCCTATTATCTATGATTCCTTGATCTTCCAACAGAGTTTTTAATAAACATTTGAATTATTTACAGTAATCTACAAAGGTATTTAAATAGTGCATATAGTACAGGGAAGACAGTGAAAACTGCCTTTGTGTCACTCTGACAGAACCAATGAACCATGATGCAAATGATTGCTAGCCTCGCTTGTAATTACTCATGGTAAAGATCTTCATTCAGTGGCAGAAGTGTTCTGGCTATGGGTCCTAGTGAACACAGGAGCATGAGAGTTATTTGCCACAATCTCGTCTGACGACGAACTACACTGCCCGCAAGTTGGAGGGATGGACTTCAGAGGAACCAATGCGACGCTGCCAGCTGTTACTGCCAGTTAAGTCACTTTCAGCCAGTCCCAGGGAGAGAGAAGCATTTAGGTTTTGCTTTTTCCCATTCACAGACAGACCATGGTGTGACCACTCTGATTGCATTTTCGATATTTGTGTTCAGTTATACAGAAACAAGTTCAGCCAACTGCTCTTAGCCATATTATATTTTTGGTACATGCAGATCAAGTTAAGTGTGGTTTAAGTCAACGGAGTATCTGACCACACCAGGTTCCTTTAAGATAATTGGAACTAGACATTGACATATAAACACTCCAGTCTCGGCTAATATCTGTGGTCCTATTTCCTTGTTCTCTAACTAGCTTCTATTCTAGTTTACCTACTGCCTGTTTTGTTTTAAATTTTACTTTTTTACTTTTTGTACTTTACTGTTCTCAGCTCTGTGTCTTCTTTCTAGATTTTTTTTTTTTTTTGTAATGGATCATATTTCTTTTTACAGCTTGATTTTCTATGTTCTCTAAGAATTTGGGAAATCTCTCTCCTCTCCAGATCCTTTTGTTAAAGCCCTTCAGAACAAATGGCCAACAGTACCACTAGGGGAGGCAATTTAAAAAGACAGATAAATCAGTGGCTCACTATGGGCACCTTAGAACCACCTGAGATTTTTAAGCAAACCAGTGCAGATGTTCTCACCCAGACTAATGGAATTAGAATTTCTGGGGCTGAAGCCTTGGCATTGGTATTTTTTAGAGTTTCAGGATGGTTTTAATATTCCACTGAGGCTGAAAACTACAGATCTAAATAATCTGGTATCTCACCTCCCATTAGGAAAGAAGATATTAACCAGCTGCAGTATGTATACACACACACACACACACACACACACACACAGAGACTGAATAAATGAAGAAGAATAAATGAATTTCAATTGAAAATTGAAAATTGAAATTCAGTCAACATTATTGATCAAGCATTCCCCATACATTACGTTTTCCCAGGAGCCATCCTTGACCCTGGTCCAGATGAGTTATGTGCACTCGTATGTCTTTTTGCTTAAGCCAGCTAGGCTGGAGTGTCTGCCACCTAAAAGTTGTTCTTCATATTAAGAGGTGGACTATAGGAACATGTGTGTGGGAGAGAGTATATGTGAGTGAGTGTGTGCATGAGGGAGTATATGCGTAAAGAGATGATATAAATAAAGAAAACACTATCACAGCATCCAGATGAAAAGGGGGAGGGCACTGAAACCATTGTCTATTTGAGGTGTTTTAATGCATGATAACTGAGTCTTTCATTAAATTGCTCTAATTCTGTGACCAAGTTACTAATATAGAGCATTTATTTTTTTATCATGTGGATACTGTGTGTAGGGGTGGGAGGTAGGGGGAAGATGAGAGAAAGAGAGAGAGGCGTGGAGGGGGGGACTGCACAATGAAACTCTTTTGTCACAATTTTATCCTCTCAGAGGACATTTTATTCCAAACAGGTTTTACAGTGTAAGAGCCTATTGGGATGGGCTAAAACATTTGAAATAAAAGTTTCACAGCATTCAAATGTGCTGCTAAAGGTTTCCACTAAAGATGAACAAAAGAGGTGTGAAAGGAAGCTTCCTTGAGGAATTAATTGCAGCCATGGGCGTGGGCATAGGATATGAAGACGTGTTTAAGTGGTTCTGAGAAGCCAAATGCACAGAGGTAAAGAGCAGAATTGCACATTATCAGTTACAAGGTTATAAGTACACAGAGTGAAAGGACTCTCTGGAAACTATAATGAACCCAAAGGACTTGGGTTGCCACTTGAACTTGAGTTTTGATGCTTTTATCTTAAGTTGACAATGTTGTTTCATAGCCTTTACAATTAGAGACAATACAATTAAAAAAGAATCAGGGGATCTTTATTAATATATTTAAACTGTTTCTTTGTTTCTATGGGTTTTTTAATTTTTTTTATAATTAATGTGTGTTTTTATATGAGGAAAGTATGTTTATTTATTGATTTTACTAATCTACCCCCTACTGCAAACAGCACCCCATTGGTTTCCTTCATATTTTCAAGTAAAACAGCATGACACATCTCATCAGAGTGGCGTGAGAAAAAGCATGTGAATATAAAGAAATAAAGCTTATTTTATTTTTTTTAAAAAGAGCATTTAGAACCTTACTATATGAAAATCATTGGAGTAAAAATAAAACATATTATGTACAGCATATCCATTCCTTCATGAAAGGTTTATGGGACATCTATTATATTCTAGCCTCTCTGTTGCATGTTATATACATGATTTAATTTAATCCTTATAACAAAACAATGAAGAAGGTACATAATTCATCATATACAGATGAGAAAAATTGAGGCACTATTTTCCAGACTATAAAACCCATGTGTTTTCAATTATGTTAAATTTTGATGAGCACATATGATGTGCTAAGCACATTATACATGCTCTTTTAATTCATTATGTAAAATTCTCTGTTAGGATTACCACTGTATAGATGAAGGAAATGAGGTTCAGATCGAATAAATAATGTTACAGTCTTAGAACAGCAATTGAAATCCTAGTCTGTCCAACTGTAAATCCTGTGCTCTTGTTATCACCAGTTGACCAACTTGAAAGTTGGAAGAGTGAGTTGGGGTAGGACAGGGTGAGAAAGATAAAGAAGACAAGACACTTTTAAAAAATGAGAAGTTACACATTCACATTTATATTACACAATTCCAAGTAGTACCCTGGGTGTCTTCCTGAAATCACTTGCAGCTCTTATTGTGAGATCCAACTTAAAGGCCATTCTTGGAGGTTCATAAGAGCATCAGTCTCCAATAAGTAAAAGTAAAAGCAAGTTGAAAAAAGGGAAAATGATGCAAAACATTTTCAAACAATAAAAGTAAGATTATGGGTGCTTTTCTTTTTTTTAATTTTATGAATATGTTTTCTAATAATCAATTTGAAATTTGTGAGCATATATAGCTTTTGAAATAAAAAAGACATGCTGCTTGAAAGAACAATGGAAGAGATGCAAATCAGTCTTATTCCTTTACATTCCTATTTTGGTATTGACCAAATAGTATATATAACAATGTCTGACTGGACAACCCTTACTCACCAGACTTGCACTTGGGCAGGAAAAAACATCTAATCCTAATCCTTGAACAAAATTGTCTTTCAGAGGATAATTATATGCTACCAGTGTATATCCTACAGGAAATGATGGTAATTCCCCCAAATAGAGTATTGCAAATGACTTGGGCAACTGCAGCACTATTTTTAGAGGAAGATGCCCTCCCAATGAGGTTATTTTAAAGAGGATAAGATTCTCTTAGAGCTCTCAAGTTTGTTAAACATCTGTCACAGTACATTACAGCCTCACCCAGTTATCTACCAAACCAAAAGGGGGAGAGAGAGAGAGAGTTGAAAACATTGATAGATTTGAACTTTAAAACACTTTCTTCTCTTGGTTGCTAGAGGATCACATTCACCTGGTTTTCAAACTTCCTCACTGACTACACCCTCTGGATCTCAGTTCATAGTCCCTTCTTTTCTTTCAGGCCTCCACGTTTGAGCTCTTCTTTATGCTTAATCACTCCTTAGATGACATCATCTAATTACAAGGCTTTAAATTCCATCTATATGCTGACAGCTACCAGATTTATATCTCATCCTAGATCACTGCCCTGATGTCCAGGAGCTGATATCCAACCACCTACTTAATATCACCACGTGGATAGCTAATGCATATTTGAAACTTATTATATCCAAAACCAAATTCCTGATCTTTTCTCCAATGTGATCATCCTATAACTTTCTTCATCTTGATTAAGGGCAGCTCCATATATCTGTTTCCTCAGACTCAAAATGTTGAGGTAATCCTTGATTCCTTTTGCTATTTCTCATACCACACATCAAATCCACCAGCAAATCCTGTTGGTTCTACCTTCAAAACATAACCAGAAGCCAGCACTTGCCGGTACCCCAACACCCCTGGTCAAACCACCATCTTCTCACACCTGGATGATAATGACACTTTCCTAAGTGGTTTTCTGTTTCCAATTTTCCTCATCTTGAGTCAATTCCTAACCTAGCAGCCAGTGATTTTTTTCATAATGTAAGTTAAATGGTGTTCAACTCAGTTCAAGATCCACCAATGCTTTTCCATTTTACAAAAACTAAAGCAAAAATGTTTACGATGACCTACCAGGTTGCACAAAATCTAAGCCCTCATTATTTCTGTGACCTCTTTATCTACAGCTCCTCCTCACTAACTGTGGTCTCACCACCTGGTCTTCTTGCTGTACCTGAGAATGCAATTCCCACCATCTCCTCAGGACCTTTGTACTTCCTGTTCTTTGAGCCAGGAACACTTTCCCATATAACCAATGTCAGAGTTCTCTTCCTCATTTGAGAGATAAATTTAATTTGTTTTCTCCAGATTAAATCCCTGTAAAATGGAATAGACTCAGTAGCTAGCTAGTGATTTATTTTCTAATGAAAAGGGCACATTCCATAAAAGTGAAGGTCTCCCAAATTCCAAACCAAACCTGGCCCCACCAACACCAGCCTGGCCCTAGAAAAATGACATGGAATCTAGAACTTGAGATAAGTCTTTATCTTCCACACCCACAGAATTGGTCTCAGGAAAGAGACTTCCCTATCTAGAAAATCCTAGGCCTAAAAATCCTATAAATCACCTGTGTTAATTTTTCCTGAATTAGCCTGCTTATTTTAAGTGAAACCTCCATTTTCCCTATCAGTGTGATTGCATGGTTTCTTATCACAAACCAGGCATGCATAGCAGCTCTACTCTTCCTCTTGAACATGTTTCTTCTTATATTTCCTGACAAATAACAAGAGAAATGTGTAGCATAAAAAAACAGACAAATACATGAAAAATAGTTGATGTAGGGCCAAATCCTTATAGAATTATTTAAAATTACCTTACATATAAAATTCAAATGATAATATTTACTTTCAAGAAACACATGGCTATTAGACCTACTGTATGCAAAGCACTGTGGCAATCATCATTGATACTATAAAATAAAGAAGGCAAGATTTTGGCTTCAAGGAGTTTATAAACCAGTGTAGGAACATATGCTATTAAATATTATTAATTGGATGGAAAGTTTTATAATTAAGTTACAAAGAAATTCAGGCAGAAAAATAAAAGCATGGGGACAAAGTTAATTTAAATAATAGAATTAGGGGAAATTTCATTAGATGACATCTATTTATGTGGGATTTGAAGAAAAAAATGAATTTCAATAAGTAAGAATGGAGAAGAACTAGGAAAGCCTTTGTTTATTCATTCATTCACCTTTTTAAAAAAATTTACTTTTTTAATAAATAGACAATATTTATTGTAATTTAAAATAAAATCAACAAATATACAATTGACATAAAATGAACAGACAATAAAAAAGGGGAGAATCCAATGAATCTGTAAAATTGTGATTGACCTAACTTATTAGATAATTGTATATCAAAATCACCATTTACACATAAATATACCCAATTGTTTTCCTTCCTTTTAATTTTCTTAGATAATATTGTGATTCCCCATTAGAATATATCTTAGAATTGGCTTTTTATATTTCATTCAAAACCATGACAGAATTTAAATTTGAATTGTATCCAATTATTTATTTTCTTCTTGGGAGAATAAATACACTGACTATATTGAATCCACCAATCCAGAAATGTAGTCTTTCTATCTATTTAAATGTTCTTTTGTATACTTCAGAAAAGGTTTATAGTTCACCTTAAATAGATTATTTTAAAATTTATCAATATACATCGTACTTGATTTTCATGTCCCTTTACCGATTCCTCCTTTTCTCCCTTCCCTCTCCCCCTCCATCAATATCATATCTTTTCTCTTATTTAACAAGTTCAAGGAATTATTGTTATTGTTGTGTCTTTTTTATATATGTGTGTGTGTGTGTATATATATATATATATATATATTAAGTGAGATAAGCTAGGCACAGAAAGAAATACCACATGTTCTCACTTATATGTGGGAGCTAATAAAAATAAATAAATAAATAAATAAATATACAAACAAATAAACGCGGATTTTTTTTTATTGCTACATGTTTATGGATTATAGTGTGTTGTTTCAATGTATGTGTATATTGTATAATGATCTAATCAGAATAGTTAACATATCTGTCAGCTAAGCATTTATTATTTCTTTGTGGTTGTAACATTTGAGATCCTCTTTTCTGTCTATCTTGAAATATACAATACAATATTATTAGCTGTTGTCCTCCTAGGGCAGCAGAACTTACTCTTCCTATCTAACTGTAAATTTGTAACTTTGTACCAGTCTAACAACCTTTCCCCAATCCGCCTCCCCCTCCCTGACTCTGGTAATCACTGTTCTGCTATTTCTCTCTTTTTAATTTATTTTTCTTAATTGACCTATGATAATTGTACATATTTATGGAGTGCAGTATGACATTTGGGTACATTCATACTATGTGCAGTCATCATATCAGAGTGCTTAGTATATCCGTCACCTCAAGCATTTGTCACTTCTTTGTGTTAGGAACATTCAACATCGTCTTTACTTAGCTATTCAAAGATACACAGTACTTTGTTATTGACTGTAGTTGTCCCCCTATCTCACTATAGAACCCTAGATCCTATTCTTTCTATTTCTCTACCATTTTGTATTCACTGACCACCCTCTCCTCTAATCCCCTTTTCCCCTTCCCCCACCCCACCAGTCTCTAGTGACCACTATTCTACTTTCAACTTCTATGTTCTGTGAGATCAACTATTTTAGCTTCCACATATGAGTAAAAACGTGTGATATTCATCACAATAAATAGTTATTGAGAACCTACAATGTGTTCATGAAATGTGTGAGATGCAGGAAAGGTATTTCTCATTTACAAGGAGGAGGAATTCCAGAGATAAGGAAGCATGAGACAATTTAGCAAAAAGAGATTGGCTGAGGAATTGGGAAGATGAAAGGTGAAAGAGTGGTTAATTGATAAGACTAGGAGGTTGGGAACCAGAGGAAATGAAAATGGTATCTTGTTCCTAAAAGTGTACGATCTTATTGCAAAACTCTATAGAAGTATCAGCTACCATTATTATAATCAATTGTCTTGAATGGCTTGCTTACATGTTTTGAGTTGATGCAATAACATGGTTTTTTCAGCAGGGGAATGACATTCTCAGTACTCTTTTTAGGAGGAAACAAATGCTAACATGCCCCACAGAGCACTGGGATAATGGGGTCCTTCAAACACAAATCCCACAAATGCTTTATAAAACAGTTCATTCTGTGTCTGCTTCAGGGCATTCTCAGCCCAGATAGGAATAAAGCAAAACAGGGAAGCACAGGCAGCAAACTTGGTTATTAGGCAACTTGCTTTAAAGGGATTTTTTCAAAACAGTTAAATGTGTCTCATGTCCCAAACACAACTGTGTGCTTGAGTTATGGGTTTTTTAAGTGGTTATTTGGGGCTGATTGATACAGTGGTGAACTTTGACCATTTCTCTTTAAAAGCTCTGAGTCTCCAGCTAATCTTTCTTTGCTATGGCCATCTTTAACATTTCCATTTTCCCAGAACAGCACGCCTCACAATTCCAATCTATACAAGCAGCCATTGTCATTAAATATACTCCAGGCTCTCTACTCTGTTTTATCCTGTAGACACATTGACTATCAGTGTTTGTGTATTTAAATGCATATATTCGATTTATGTGGACTACAGTAACTTAAGTGAGATCATCCCAACTGCCTGAGAGTGTCCATTTTCATTTCCCACCTGCTGGTCACCCTTCAAATTTGGCCAGGGGTGATCGCCTGTCTGCCAAGATTAAAAAGTACACAACCGTTCAGCCTGCACACATGACACTAGAGGCATAGTTTACCAAGGCCAGTACAATCAGAATTAGAACGTAGCACCCTATTCAGTCTGCATTAGCCTCTTCCATCCTCACAAGGTAGCTTCAGTAAACTCCCATTTGGCCCTAAGTATACATTTGAAGGCCTTGAAATTTACCAAACAATACAGCTTCCCCAGAAGCCAAAACAGGTATCCAAATTGTCTCTGCAATACTCCTGCCATGTAATTTCATTCAATAATGAGTTTTCCAAATTATTTTGTTTTCCATATGGCTTTTGTGATGCATATGTAAACTTGAAACAGTCTGGTTAGTGTACTGAAGAAGCGGATGGCCAGGGCTATTTCCCCAGCGAATATGTGTAGAGTCCTTAGGCACCTACAAAGATGAATCGACCTATTTGCACTTAAAAAAAGATGAGAGAGAGAGAGAGAGAGAGATGTTTGAAAGGCAGGCTATACGACAGTGAGGAAAAGACAAGAAATCAATAATTCAGAAATAAACAAATGAACAAACAAAGTTATCCTTTTTCCCGATGCTCAGGCCTATGGATTGGTGATTTGTATGTGAGCTGAGGGTTTTATTGTACCCAAAGTAGCTTAGTGAACAGTTGAGCTAATTCCAGAGTGGGTCCCAAAAAGAATGGGAGTAGAGGATACACCTTAAAATGTTAAATTCCCTAGGGTTCAGCTTTTAGCTTCTTTCATTTCTCTACACCAGTGTCTCCTAAATTTGCATTTTTGAGTTTCAGCCTCTCCTCCGAACTGCAGACATTTATTCAACTACTAAGATACACTTCTGAAACCAACCATAACCAAAACAGAACTCTTGAACTCTTTCCTAAATTCATTTCTCCCAAGACTTTGCTATCTAATTAAATGGTATCATTTCTAAACAAGAAAATCAGATCACATTACTCTTCCCAACAGGTTTTGAATAAAATTGAAACCCTTTAACAGAGTCAACAGGGCTCTCCATGGTCTGGCCCTACATACAGCTTAGACCTCATCCCCATGTACCCCCTCCATACCCTCACTCATGCTGCTGTACCCTCACCCTCTCTGTGCCTTCCACGTGGTTGGCTCCTTTCTGCACCCTAAATTTTATACTGGTTATTTGCTCTTCTCATATTATGATCCCCCCAAAAGACAGGATATTTTACATCAGGTAGGTTTCTGTTCAAATGAAACCTTCTAGACCATTCTATCTAAAACAAACTCCACCCCATATTTTTCCTCTATATCTTAGCCCAACTACACCTAACTGCACTTTTTTTTTTTTATTCTTAGCACTCCCACCATCTGAACTTGTATTATCTGTTTACTGGTTTAATATCTGTAGTTTTCGAAAGAAAATAATTTCCATATGAGGGAAACACTTTGTTTCATTCACTGCTGTTTCTTTAAAACTTAGACCAGTGCCTGTTACATAATAGGTGCCGAATACCCATTTGATCAGTGAGAACCCCATCCAAGGCCCTTGAGGCAGAACAAGATAGCTGTCAACTTTTCATCCACAGAGTGTGGTTAGTGCATTAAAACAATTTGAAATTTAGTTTGGAGGGACTTTATATTTCTGTGAACCATCCTCTAAATTCAGTGCTTATTGTGCATAGTTTCTTTTTTTTTTTTTTTCTTATTCTCTTTTAAATGAGTACAAATAAACTGAGTGGCCATAATCCTTCTTGTTATGTATAGCATTAACTCCCTTGAGTGTTGAAATAGAAAATGGGATCCAAAGACAATTTTTCTTAAGACAGAGACCTGGGGGATGGTGAAAAAATGCACTAAAGCTGGAATTACATGTTCACCGAGTGTTAGAATAGATGGTCCTTAGATAAAATCTCAACCCTCTGCAGGAATTCCTGCCTCAGAATTAGGTATCAGGGCATCCCATAAAGGCTTAAGAACAGGGTAATCTAAATAAGATTCAGAATTTAATTAAAATTCCCATGTATGCACTAAAATGGGTTTTACTAAAATATGAAATAAAACAAATATCCTTTCCTTATCTTTTAAAATTGCAAATAAAAAGAAAAATATAAAATGTTCCAATACTAGAAAACACCTGAGAAAGTACCTAATCCTTGTGTGCTTCATCTGAAGGAAAAGAAAAAAGACAGAGAAAGTCATATTATATCTACTCCCACTCAACTCATAATGAGGATTAAATTTTTTAAAGTAGGTGAATAGACTTTGATAACTGTAATGTGCTAGAGAAATACAAATATGATTACTATTTTCAGAGGGGTCCTGTGAACTCCAGGAAGATCCCAGTCTCAACCAGTCATGTTCTTTATCAGGTCTGCATCCCTTCTTTTGACTCAAGCAAAGGCCAGGTGTGCTACTGCAGAGCAAACACAGATCTAGGAGGCAGCAGATTGGGACCCTCATCCCATTCTAGCATTACCTTGCTGAATTTCCTCAGGACTTTCACATTCTCTCTCTAACCTTGATTTTATCCTCTATAAAAAGAAGAGTCTAAAGTTGTGACCTCTAAGTGCCTGCCAGCTTTAAATGTATGGCTTTTCATATTCCTAGCTACAACCATAGTATTATGCTGTTAAAACCTGAGAATGTAAGTAGATGCCCCACCAACTTCCTGTATTTTATTCTAGAAGAGTAAATTGAAGAAAATATCTTTAGAATAAGGAACATACCAGTAGACTGAGATACCATTCTCCTACTTGGCACTTCATGAATGGGACTGTGGTTTTAGTGGTCAGATGTGCTAGACCACAAGAGATAGACTGTGGCCTGAGAAGTCATCTCACTGGACATAGCACTTTATTCCAAGAGATAGAAACTGGATAGTGTAGGCAGAACAATAAAATTAGCCTATGGTATTGCTGTTCTCCAACTTTATAGCAGCTTTATCAAATCTTTTGCCCTATGAAGCAAATGTCACTCTTTTTGCTTGTTTTTTTGTTTGTTTGTTTTTTGTTTATTTTACTAAAACAACCAAATGAAATACAAAGGCCCAGTAAGACAACACTAGTGTTCTTAGTCTCTGTCTACATTATTATTTTCTGGCCATGCCCACTTCTTCCATCTGCTAAGGAAAAGCTTTTCTTGCAACAAATACAGAACTAATTGAACATTCTTCACTTACAAAATAAAGATTTGCTTTCAACCTCAAATGACAGTGAGAGGAAAATATTGTTTTTGCCCCATATTTAGATTCAGTTCTTCCTACGTGTCAGAGATCTCTGGCTAAAGGTATATACTATAAAGAGCAAATATAAGAGTGACAATGGGAATCTTTGTCTTGTTCTTGTTCTTAAAGGAAAGGCTTCCAGCTTTTCCCCATTCAGGATGATGCTGGCTGTAGGTACATATGACATTTAGTGTGTTGAGTTGTTTTCCTTCTATACCTACTTTGTTGAGAGTATTTATCATGAAGGATGTTGAATTTTGTTAAATGCATTTTCTGCATCTGTTCAGATGATTACATGGTTTTTGTCCTTAGTTTCACTGATATGATGTATCATATTTATTGATTTGCATAAGCCGAACCATCCTTGCATTTCTGGGATGAATCCCACTTAATCATGCTGTATAATGTTTTAGAGATGCTATTGAATTCCGTTTACTAATATTTTGTTGAGAATTTTTGCATCTATGTTCACCAAGGATATTGGCCTGCAGTTTCCCTTTTTGTTGTGTCTTTGTCTGACTTTGCTATCAAGGTTATACTGGCCTCATAGAATGAGTTTGGGAGGATGGCCTCTGTTTTGGAACAGTTTGAAAAATGATTGGTAGTAATTCCTCTCTAAAGGCTTGGTAGAATTCAGGAGTGAAGTCATCCGGTTTTGGGCTTTTCTTTGTTGTGAGACTACTGGTTACTGTTTTGACTTTGTTGCTTGTTATTGGTCTATTAGGGTTTTCTATTACTTTTCTTTCAGTCTTGGGAGTTTGTTTGTGTCCAAAAATTTATCCAGTTCCTCCAGATTTTCAGTTTCGTTGTTGTATAGTTGTTCACAATAGTCTTTAATGATTCTTTGTATTTCTGTGGTATTGGTTGTAATGTCTCCTTTTTCACTTCTGATTTTTGTTATTTGGGTCTTCACTGTTCTTTTTAGTTATTCTAGTTACATTGCTTGTCTATTTTGTTTATCTTCTCCAAAAAACAACTTTGTGTTTTGCTGATCTGCATCTTTTTTGTTTGTTTGTTTCTATTTCATTTAGTTTTGTTTTAACCTTTATCATTTCTTTCCTTTTACTAATTTGGGAATTGGATTATTCTTGTTCTTTTAGTTCTTTGATGTGTACATTAGGTTGTTTATTTGAAGTCTTCCTATTCTTTTTGTGTAGGTGTTTATTACAATAGACTTCCCTCTTAATACTTCTTTTGCAGTATCCCACGGGTTTTGGTATTATGTGCTTTTATTTTTATTTGTTTTAAGAAATTTCTTCATTTCCTGTTTAATTTCTTCTTTGACTCATAGGTAGTCCAGGAGCATGCTATTTAATTTCCAGGTATTTGTATAGTTTCCAAAGTTTCACTTGCTATTGATTTCTCATTTTATTCTGCTATGGTCTGAAAAGATACTTGAAATGATTTCAATTTTTAAAAAATTGTTTGAGATTTGATTTGTGACCTAATGTGTAATCTATCCTGTAGAATCTTCCATTCCTGATGAGAAGAATATATATTATGTAGTTGTTAGATGAGATGTTCTGTAGATGTCTGTCAAGTCCAATTTGTCTGAAGTGTAGTTTAAATCCTGCATTTCTCACTGATTCGTTGCCTAGATGATCTGTCCATTGTTGAGAGAGGAGTGTTGAGATCCCCAACAACAAGAGAAATAAATGAACTGCATCCCAATTGGAACAGACAAAGTCAAATTGTCCCTATTTGCACATGATATGATACTATATAGATAATACCTAAAGATTCCACCAAAAAACTCCTAGAGCCAATAAATGAATTCAGTAATGATGCATTATACAAAATAAATATACAAAATAAGTAGCATTTTTATACACCAACACTCAACTAGTAGAAAAAGAAATAAAGTAAGCAAGCCCATTGACAATAGCTATCAAAAAATAAGTAAATAAAATACCTAGGAATTAATTTAACAGAAGTGAAAGATCCCTACAATGATAACTACAAAACACTGATGAAAGAAATTAAGGAAGATACCAGAAAGTGGAAAGACATGACATGTTCATAGATTTTGAGAATAAACATTGTGTAAATGCTCATACTACCCAAAGCATTCTACTGATTCAAAGCAATCCCCATGATATTCATCACAGAAATAGAAAAAAAAACAGTCCTAACTTCATATGGAACATGAAAACACCCTAAATAGCCAAAACAATCCTGAGCAAAAAAAAAAAAAAAAAAAAAGTTGGAGGCATTACACTACCTGACTTCAAATTATACTACAAAGCCTTAGGCTACAGTAACCCAAACATGATGGTACTGGCATAAAAACAGACACATAGAGCAATGGAACAGAACAGAGAACCGAGAAATCAATCCATGTGCTTACAGCCAACTGATCTTCAACAAAGGTGTCAAGAACATACATTGGGGGAAGAATAACCTCTTTAATTAATGGTGCTGGAAAATTGCTTATCCATGTGGAGATAAATGAAAATAGACCCCTTACCTCTAGCCATTTACCAAAATCAACTCAAAATGGATTAAAGACTTAAAAATATGACCTGAAACTATAAAACTCCTAGAATAAAATACAGGAAGAACACTTCAGGATGTAGGACTGGGCAAAAACTTTATGAATAAAACCTCAAAAGCACAGGCACCAAAAGAAAAAAAAATAAAAAATGGGATTTTGTCAAACTGAAAAGCTTCATTACAGGAAAAGAAACAACAGAGTAAATAGACAACCTGTAGAATGGTAGAAAATATTTGAAAACTATGCATCTAACTAAGGATTACTATCAGGAATATACAAGGAACTCAAGTGACTTATAGTAAAAAAAAAAAAATCCGATTAAAAAGTAGACAATGGAGCTGAACACATTTCATTAAAGAAAACATACAAATAACTGACAGGTACATGAAAAAATGGTCAACATCACTAAGCATCAGGGAAATGCAAATCAAAACTACATTGAAATATCATCACAGCCCAGTTAGACTGGCTTTTATCAAAAAGACAGAGAATGGCAAATGCTGGTGAAGATGCAGAGAAAGGGGAAAACTCCTACACTGTTAATGGGACTGTAAATTAGCACAGTCATTATGGAAAACAGTATGGAGTTTCCTCAAACAACTAAAGATAGAGCCACCATATGATCCAACAATCCCACTGCTGGGTATATATCCAAAGGAACGGAAATCATCATGTTGAAGGGACACCTGCACTCCCATATTCATCGCAGCTCCATTTACAATAGCCAAGATATGGAATCAACCTAAATGTCCACCTGTGGATGGCTGGATAAGGAAAATGTAGTATACATACCCATTGGAATATGACTAAACCATTAAAATGAATGAAATTCTGTCATTTGCAGCAGCTTAGATAAGCTTGGAGAAAATGAAGTGAACCAAGCCAGGCACAGAAAGAGAAATACCATTAGTCCTCACTCATAAGTGAGAACTAAGAAAGAAAGAAAGAAACAAACAAACAAAGAAACAACAATCAAAATAATATGTTCAATTTTCTAAAGGCAAGAACAAAACTGCTGTTACCAAAGGTGGGAAAGGGGAGACGGAGGGAGACTAGCAAGAAATGGGTTAATGGACACAAAACAGATAGTTAAGAAAAATAAACTCTATTGATGTATAGTCGAGCTAAGCATCTATCATTAACATTAATTTACTTTATGTTATTAAATGACTACAAGAGAGGAGATTGAACGTCTTCAACACAAAGAAATAATTACATTTTGTAATGATGAATATGCTAATTATTCTGTCTTGATCATCACAGATTATACACAGGTATTGATATTCAACTCTGTACCCAACAAATTTGTATAATCAATTATGTTTCAATAAAAAAAAGAACAAACATAGGAATATTATTAAACCTAACTTGCATAGGATATATTGCAAAATGTGTATTTTTAGTTTATTAAGACTGATATGGCCTATCTATTAACTGACTTATCTCAACACTGACCAGTATTTGTTTTTGTTCTGCAGCGAATTCAGGCTGGGTCACTTGAACATACTAAGAGAAGAAAGCAGATTTCTGAAGGTAACTAAGACCTAAAATCAAAGGAATAAGGAGGAGGAGGAGCAGGAAAGAGGAGGAGGGAGTAGGCAGGGGGAGAAGGAGGAGAAAAAACCCCATTACAGCAGTAGAGTGATTAAAAGAGTTTTCTGAGGTCATATGTCACGGGGTGGAATTCTACTCTATCAGTCAGTACATACAGTGTTAAGCAACATGATGAGTTAAAAATGAAAAGTATGAAATTGGAACTAGAATAAAATCTTTACAGAATCCACAAAAATTTCTCCATGGAATATTCAACAAATACCTGCACAAAAATTAAAATAACAGTTATCTATTGAATGTCTATTATAACCTGGGTACTGTGCAATAGGCTTTATGTAGATTACCTCTTTTAATCCTTACAAATAACTTCATGAAGCAAGTATTGTTATCTTATTTTAAAGATGAGGAAGATCAGCAAGAAGTTAAGTCACATGCCTGAGATAAAACTACT
Organism: Cynocephalus volans; assembly: GCF_027409185.1. NCBI lineage: Eukaryota > Metazoa > Chordata > Mammalia > Dermoptera > Cynocephalidae > Cynocephalus > Cynocephalus volans. The sequence goes on from NC_084462.1 coordinate 54,001,911, forward strand.
GGGAAGTATAGAGATGTGGTAGAAAATAAAAGAAGTCTGAATCTCATCAGCTCTCACACCATATTGCTAAGCTGCATTATTACAGCACCAATGAGTTAAGGTGAGCTGGGTTTCTAATAATAAATGATTCATTATGCCATACATAGCTAAGTTTCTTGAACAGGTCCACATCTTATCTGATTTTTATTAAAATTCTCAATAAATCTTTATTGAAGGTTTCAATGGAAAATCATTTATCTCTACTATACGCAGAGATACCTAATAAATTAATTACATAGTGTCTGGTGTTCTGTTATTTACAAATTGCTGCCATATTAAATGTTTTATTTGTTTTTTTTTTATAAAATTGATATTATGCTCCTGTTTATATGAGAAAAAAGAAACTGAGAGAGATGAAATGACTTCTCTACACTCACCCAGTTAAATCTTATGGAACCAGGACTTGTATCTGGTCCTTCTAACACCATTTAAATTTGCCCTAACTAGGGAAAAGAAAAATTTTCTAATTGATAAAATGAAGTGATCCCGGTGAATCATTTCAGAGACAAATACTGGACTTAAAAGCTTCTTATTACAAAAGAAAATACAAGCAGAAACACCTTCTAAATCTAGAAGCTTATTATAGGTAGAACATTTTCTTTCCTATGAGTATATAAATTTCAGATCAACATTAAAAAAACATTCTAAAAACCTTGAGTATGACAAGGAAGTAGTAGATATGTAACCTGGTTTTAGGTGTAAGAATGTGCGGTATCAGAAGAACTGACCAGATTACATCTCAGAGAAAATTGTAGCCATCCAGTTCTCAATTTCAGTGAATAAAAATCAGGAAACCAACCAAGTGCATGGAAAATGCAGAGAATATTCACATTGGCTTCACTGCCATTTAGAGATTTCAAAACTGTTAAAAAACAAACAAAAACCTATATTCACACTTGTACATTTGTTTTACTCAGGGACGTGTTTGCGATTCTTAAATCGCTTTATCTGTATACTGGAATTGAACAAATAAGTAAACATATTGTAGATAATGGTATCCTGAAGTCTTACCATCATGAAAAAAATTATAAATAAGGCAGAGAATACTAGCATGAACCCTGTGACATTGATTTGGAATCAAAACTATCAGTATGAACTCATGTTATGCATAGGTACTTGCATAGACAGATAAACAGATGCAGAAATGAATATGATATGTGTATATACACAATGCATCAGTTAGTATCTATACATGCATTTCCTAGTTCTATCTGTAAGAGAGCCTTGAAGAGGTGATACTGCCAGTGAAATATGCACATGTAGTGCCCAGATCTTGGTTGGTAAATACCATTCTCCAAAAAAAGGGACTAGGGCTCTTTGGAGAATTGGTGATTGCAGGGTTGGGGCTGGAAAAAGTCACGATGAGCCTGGAGCATATTGTGGGGACAGAAAGTAAGAAAGTGGTCCAAAATAAATAAATAAATAAATGACGTATATCAAAAGGAAATTGGAGCTAATCTTAAAGAATTCCCAAAGGTAGAATGTGAGGAAGAAAATAAACAATAATAGCATTGGATTATAAATCAAAGAATTAGATAAACATCCATAAGTCTATACTGTATAAGTGAATAATACAATACATAAATAAGATCTTTCTTATAAAAAAATTCCAAATGATAAACACAAAACATAATAGTAATAAATCAAAGTATTTCTCCCAAATATTTATCAAATACAAAGGTAGACATAGTAACTTTATAGTGGAGAAACCTGGCAGAAACCCCATTAACCATCATTCATGTCACCATTAATAAGACATATCAATATCATGTACCTCTTGATATGATATGATATGAAAGGCCCATGACTTCCCCAAAATTCATAGCCTTAGTTTAAGCATGAAAAAAGGTCAGACAAGTCAAAATTGAGAGACATTCTATGAAATATCTGAAGAGCACTCTTCAAAAGTGTCAGGGTCATGATAGGTAAGAAAATATGGAGAAATTGTCAGAGATTGCTGGATACTAAAGAGACATTCCAAATAAATGCAATATGGAATCCTATCAGAACAAAAAGATCATTAATGGGGAAACCATTGAAATCTTAAAAGGTCTGTGAGTTTAGTTAATAATATTGATCTCTTAGTTTTCATTGTTTTTCTGTAGTTATATAAAACAGTTTCATTAGAGAAAACCAAGTAAAGAATATACAGGAACTCTATACTATTCTTGAAACTCTTCTGTATATCTATTTATAAATCTGTTTTAAAAGTTAAACAAAAAAGTAACAGAAATTTTGAATCTTTCCTAGCAAGAAAGACACAGAATTTGGGAACCCTGGAATGAGATAATGGAATAGTAAGTAAGAGAAAAGGACAGAGGATTTTCTTGATGTTTTATACACAATTTCAAGTTGTTGTCTGTTTTAAAGTTTGTTGTAATGCAATTTAGTTGTTGCCTGTTGTGTTCTTAGAAATGCATTCTCTAAGATACAGATTAGCATGTAGGGGACTTATTTCAGGATTCTTAGAAGCAACACCTATGGAAGAGATGGGAAAGAAAGAAGACTGGGCTAGGAAGAAGTTTAACAGTGATGTAGTCTCAACAAAATCTCCAGCTGACCTGGAGCCCTAGAGTTAGGAAGGGCCTTTGGAGTTGTCCCAAGTTGGAACAAGAGTGTCAGAACTTTATATCCTACCTTCATCAGTCATTGGACGCAGTTGCTTCTTAGGTGAGGCAGTGTTCTTCAGCTGAGACCATCTCTAAAAAGGGATGACAGCTAAGAGTCATGCCATAGTAGCCCTCTCATCAGCCAGGGGAGTACATCATTTATTTCTGAAAAAGGATCTTGGTGACCATCATAGCATCCACCACAATAGTCATCCAAAATCACAATGTAACATATGTTATTAAAAAAAAATGTGTTCATAGTAATGTTCGTGGAATTTTATCAAAAAACAAAAACCCTATTTATCACATGCTTGCAGTAATGGAGGGTGGTACAAAGTGAGCAGATGTTCCACATGAGATGGAGAGAGGAAAAACCAGCATGATAGAAGACAGAATGAAACTCATTCTCCTAAGAATTTTCAGACATATTGAGAGGGGGATGAAACCAAACATTGGGGAATTGGGCTCAAGACAGTTTATTTGTTTATATAGGAAAAGATGACCCTCCAAGAAGGTTTAAAGCCCTGAGTTGCAAGAAAGTGTCACAAAGTCACGTTATAAAATTTTAATAAGAATGGTGAAGTAAAAGGAAGAATGGTGTCCCAGCCCCCAACCCTCAGTGATATCCTCATCCTAATCTCTGAAACCTACGAATAGGTTAGGTTGCATAGTAATGGGAAATTAAAGCTTCAGACAGGTTAAGTTTGCTAATAAACTGGACTTAAAATTGGGAGATTATACTCAATTATTTGGGTAGGTAGAAGAAGAGAGTGAGAGGGAGATGTGGCTATAGAAGAACAGTGAGAGAGATGCAATGTTGTTGGTGTTAAAGAAGGAAGAACAAGGCCACCAGCCAAGAAATGCAGGTAGTCGCTAGAAACTGGAAAAGTCAAAGAAAGCACAGAGATAGACGACAGCAATCAAAAAATAAAAAGAAAAACAAAACCTGGGAAGGAGAAGAATCTGATTTTCAGAGTTACCATATCAGTAGCTTCAAATGACAAGTTTTCAACAACAAAAAAATCACAAGGTATACAAAAAAAAAAAAAAAATAGGAAAGTATGGCTCAGTCAGAGAAAAAAATGAACCAACAAAAATTGTCCCTGAAAAAGACTGATGGCTAATCTACTAGGCAAAGGCTATAAAACAACTAATTTAAAGATGTTCAAAGACAGGAAGAAAGTCAAGGAAATAATGTATGAACAAAATGGATATATTAATTAGAGATAAAAGACCTAAAGAGAAACCAAAAAGAAACTCATCCTGGAGATGAAAAATACAAGGAGTCTTTCAAAAGTTTATGAAAAGATTCAAATTGTCTTTTCATTTTATTTTTCCACAAGCTTTTAAAAGTGTCCTTATACAAAAACTTAAATGAAAAAATCGTTAGAGGGGTTCAAAGACAAAATTGAACTGGCAGAAGAAAAAATTCAGCAAATTTGAAGATGACAATTATTGGATCTGAGAAACAGAAAGAAAAAAGATTGAAGAAAAGTGTACCAAACCTAAGTGACCTGCGGGACACCATGGACCAGACCAACACGTACACTGTGGTGGTTCCATGAAGAGGAGAGAGAGTGAAAGGGGAAAAGAGAATATTTGAAGAAATAATTGATATAAAGTTCCCAAATTTGATGAAAGGCATGACTATGAACATCCAAGAAGCTAAAAAAAAAGCAGGATGAATTCAAAAACATTCACAAAGAAAATTTTGAAAGCAACAAGAAAAAAAACAAGTTGTTTTATACAGGGATCCTTAATAAGATTACCAGCAGATTTTTTTATCAGAAAATTTAGAGGCTGATATTTTCAAGCTACTAAAAGAAAAACTGTTAACCAAGAATTCTATAATCTATAAAGCTGTTCTTCAAAAGTGAGGGAGAAATTGAGACATTCATAGATAAACAAAAGCTGAGGGAGTTCATTACCACTAAACCTACCCTGCAAGAAATGCTAAAAGAAGTCCTGCAGGTCAAAATAAAAAGACACTAGTAACTCAAAGCCATATTAAAAAAAAAAAAAAAGGAAGATCTCAGTAAAGGTAAATACATGTAAAATTTTAAAAACTAGTATTACTGTAACAATGCTGTGTGACTCCACTTTTTGTATTCTACATGATTTTGGGGACTATACACACACACACACACACACACACACACACACACACACGTACACACACACCTACTAGTCTAAAAGCTAGTGTTATTTTAACTTTGCTTTGTAAATGTAAATGTTCTTTTCTACATAATTTAAGAAATGAATACATTAAAACATTTATTAGCTTATATTTTGGACACAATGTATAAAGATGCAATTTTGTGACATCAACAATGCAAAGTGTTGAAGATGGAATGGTAAATGAACAGTTTTGTATGTTATTGAAGTTATGCTGGTATAAATTTCAGTTAAAGCATTTAGCTCTAGGATGTTAAATGGAATCCCTAGAGAAATCACAAAGAAAATAGCTTAAGAATATACACAAAAGGAAATGAGGAAGAAATTTAAGTTTCACTACAAAAAATGAACTAAAACCAAAAGAAGACAATAATGCAAGAAATAAGGCCCCACAAAAATACAAGGCACATACAAAAGAAATTGCAAAATAACAGAAGTAATTTCTGCTTTATCAGTAATTATTTTATGTAAGTGTATTAAACTCTCCAATCAAAAGCCAGAAATTGGCAGAATAAATAAAAAAATAATAAGCATGATACAACTATATACTGTCTACAAGAGACAAACTTTAATAACAAAGACACAAATAGGTTGAAAGTGAAAGGAGAGGAAAGGATATTATATGAAAATTTTAACAAAATGAAAAACAGATTTTAAATCAGAAATATTACAAGAGACAAAGAAGGATAATATATATTAATAAAAAGTTCAATCAAGCAAAATGATATAACAATTATCAATATTTGCACACTTAATAATAGACCATCAAAATATACAAATCAAAAATTGACAGAGCTGAATGGAGATATAGTTTTACAATAATAATTGGAGACTTCATACCCCACTCTTGATAATGTATAGAATAACAAGACAGAAGGTAAGTAAGGAAATAGAGAACTTGAAGAAAACAATAACCAATTAGATCCAACAGAAATATAAAAAACATTCTATTCAACAACAATAGAATATATGCTCTTCCCAAATAGAAATTTTGTGGGATAGACCATATGTTAGGTATAAATTATCTCAATAAATTTAAAAGGATAGATATTATACAAAGAAGCTTTTTGACAAAAATAGAATAAAGTTAGAAATCAATAACAGAAGGAAAACTGGAAAATTTACAAATTTCTGGAAATCAAACACACTCTTAATCAATAGATCAAAGAAGAAATCACAAGAGAATTTTAGATACTACTTACAGATAAATGAAAATGAAAACACAACATTCAAAACTTTTGAGACAAGCAAAAGAGTACTAGGGAGAAATTTATAAGCATCAATGCTCAAATTAAAAATTAAGAAGGACCTTAAATGAACAATCTGACTTTATACTTTAAAGAGCTAGAAAAAGGACAAGTCTGTCTGGTTAGCTTGGTTGGTTAGAGCATGGTGTTGTAACACCAAGGTCAAGGGTTCAGATCCCCATATTGGCCAGCAGCAAGGAATAATAATAATAATAAATATTAGAGCAGATATAAGCCTAATGGGCTAAGAAAAAAAAAGATTTAAATTACTAAAATCAGAAATGAAAGTGGGGGACGTTACAACCAATTCTACAGAAATAAAATGGATTATGAGAGAGTATTATAAGCAATTGTATGCCAATAAATTGGATAAGACAGATGAAATGGACAAATTCCTAGAATCGCAAAACCTACCAAGATTAAACCATAAATAATTATAAAATTTGAATAGACCTATGATGAGTAAAGAGATTGAATCAGTAACAAAAATCCCCCTCCCCCCCAAAAAGCTCTGAACCTGAAGGCTTCACTAGTGGATTCTACCAAATACTTAAAAAAGAACCCAAACCATTCTTTCTCAAACTTTTCCAGAAAATTGAAGAGGAGGGAATACTCCCTGACTCATTCTGTGAGATCAGCATTACCCCGACACCAAAGCCTGACAAAAAAAGTACAATAAAAGAGAACTACAGACCAAAATCCATTATGAACATTCATGCAAAAATCCTCAACTAAATACTAGCAAACTGAATTCAGTAGCATACTAAAATGATAGCACACCATGAGCAAGTGAAATTAATTCCAGGAATGCAGTGATGGTTAAACAAATGAAAATTGATCAATGTATTAACTAAATACACAATATTAACAAAATGTAAAAATTAATTTGGTTATCTCTAATGATGCAAAAAAATGCATTAGACAAATTTCAGCACCTTTTTATGGTAGAAATACTCACCAAACTAATAGAAGGCAATAACATAAACATAAGAAAAGCCATGTGAAAAATGTGCAGAGAACATTACACTTAATGGTGAGAGATTTAGTTCTCCCTGTAAGACCAGGAATAAGGCAGGATGCACTGCTTCTATTCAACACAGTCGTGTGAATCCTAGCCAGAGAATTTAAGAAAGACAAAGAAATAGAAGACATCCATGTTGGAAATGAAAAAGTAAAATTATCTTTATTCACAGATGATGTAATTGTATATGTAGAAAATCCTAACATTCCACACAAAAGAAACCTGTTAGAATTAATAGATGAACCCAGCAAAATAGCAGGATATAAATTCAATGCATAAAAACCAGTTGTATTTCTATACACTAACAATGAATAAAATCTAAAAATAAAATTTAAAACAATTTTTTTATTTACAATAGCATTAAAAAGAATAAAATACTTAGGAATTAACTTAACCAAGGGGATGCAAAACTTGTATAATAAAACCTACAAAACATTTCTGAAAGAAATCAAGGAAGACATAAGTAAATAAAGAGACACCACATGTTCATGGATTGGAAGACTTGATATTGTTAATATGTCAGTACTATTCAAAGCAATCTACAGACTTATTGCAATCCCTATCCAAAACTAAATAACATTTTTTTTTGCAAAAATATAAAAACCCATTTTAGAATTTATATGAAATCTCAAGAGACCTTAAATAGTCAAAACAGTCCTCAAAAAGAACAAGGCTACAGGAGTCACACTTCCTGATTTCAAAATGTACTACAGAGTTTCAGAAATCAAAATAGTGTGGTGCTGGCTAAAGAACAGCCCAGAAATAAACCCTCACAAGTATGCTCAAATGATTTTTGACGAGGGTGCCAAGATCATTTAATAGGGAAAAGTCTTTTGAAGAAATTGTGCCTTATAAAACTGGATATCCACATGCAAAAGAATAAAGTTGGACCCTTACATAACACTAGATACAAAAATTAATTCAAAATGGATCCATGATCTAAATGTAAGACCTAAAATTATAAAACTTTCAGAAGAAGACATAGGACAAAACTTTACCACATTGGATTTGACAATGATTTCTTGGACATAACAAAGGTACAGGCAATGACAAGAGCAAAAATAGACAAAATGAACTTCATAAAAATTTAAAATCTTTAGGCATCAAAACACACTATCAACAAAGTAAAAAGGCAATCAATGGAATGGGAGAAAGATTTGCAAATCATATATTTGATAAGGAATTAACATCCAGAATACATAAAGAATTTCTAAATCTCAACAACAAAAACCAACCCAACATGAGTTTCTCTAGGCTCATCCATGTTGTTGAAAATGGGAGAATTTCGTTCTTTTCTATGCAGAGAAGTATTCCACGCTGTTTATACACTACAATTTCCTTATCCAATCATCCATCGATGGGCATTTAGTTTGGTTCCATGTCTTGGTTATTGTAAAGAGAGCTGCAATGACCATGGTAGTGCAGGTGTCCCTTTGACATGGTGATTTCCATTCCTTTGGGTATATACCCAGAACTGGGATTGCTAGATCTTATAGAAGATCTATCTGTAGTTGTTTGAGAAACCTCCATAGTGTTTTCCATAGGGGTTGTACTAATTTACAGTCCCACCAACTGTAATTCCCTTCTCTCCACACCCTCACCAGCATTTGTTATTCATCATCTTTTTGAAATAAGCAAAGCACAGAGTGGTAAATACTACATGTACTTACTCATAAGTGGGAGCTAAGAGAGAAAGAAGGAAGGAAAGAAAGTCCACAGTGGTGCATTGAACTTGCAGAGGGAGAGAACATACCTTGGGGGGAAAGGAGGAGGGGAGAGAGGTTGAGGATAATTGGTTGGGGGCCATGGAGCACAAACACAATTTGTGGTAATGTGCATACTGCCAGTATGGATCTTGCCTTCAGATCTTGGGCATGAGGGTTGACAATCAGCTTTGTATCTCATGAATTTTCATAACCAATAATAAATCAATAAATGAATTTTAAAAATCCAATTCAAAAGTAGGCAAATAATTCGAATAAATATTTTTCCAAAGAAGATATGCAAATGGCCAATAAGCCCATAAAAATATACTCAGTATCTAGAATAATCAAGCAAATCAAAAGTATAATACGACACTACCTTGCACCCATTAGAATGACTACTGTAAAAAAAAAAAATACAACAGAAAATAACAAGTGTTAGCAAGGATGTAGAGAAACTGGAACCTTGTTAACTGTTGGTGGACATGTAAAAAGGTGTAACTGGTATGGAAAACAGTATGGAAGTTACTCAAAAAATTAAAAACAGAAGTACTCATGGATATATAGTCAAAAATTGAAAGTAGTGCCTCAAGAAGATATTAATACACACATGATTATTGCAGCATTACTCATTAACAGTTAAACATGGAAACAAAAAAGTATCCACCAACTAGTGAATGGATAAGGAAAATGTAGTATGTGCATACAATGAAATATTATTCTGCCTTAAAAAATAAGGGAATTCTGACATATACTATGACATGAATGGGCCTTGAGGACATTATGCCTAATAAAATAAGCAAGCACAGAAAAGATTATATTGTATAATTTTATTTATATGAGGTACTTACAGTAGTCAAATTCACAGAGAGAAAATATAATGGTGATGTCAAGGGCTAGGAGAGGGGGAGATGTGGATTTATGGTTTAATGAGTATCGAATTTCAGTTTTGCAAAATGAAGAGTACTGGAGATAAATGGTGGTGATGGCTGCACAACAATTTTTATGTACTAAATGCCACTGAATTGTACATTTAAAAAGATTAATACAGAAAATTTTGTGTTATGTGTATTATACCACAATAAAAAATGGATAAGGTCATTTATAAGAAATAGATTATAATACTTTATAATTTCCTCTATTATAATATTTACTTCCGTAACAGTGAATCCTGTCCCAGAAAGAGGTTGTACTGAAATTCATCCATTTATGGGTTTGCCTTCCCAACTAGTCCTTGAATTTCTCAAAAGGCAGGGACTATGTTAGCTCTTTCTTGGCATTCCCATTACCTACCATAAGGTTGGCACTCAGAAGGAATTCAATGAGTATTTGTTGAATCCATTGACTTCATATCCATACTCCATTGTAGCTAAAGAAGTAGGACACCATCCTCAATAACATAAAGTCTAGTTGTGTTTGATCTAAATTAAGAATAATTTATTCAAAGATTGAGGAACCAATTGAAAGTTATCATCAGTGAGAGGGAGGGGAGAGAGAGACAGAGACAGAGAGGAAGGGTGGAAGGAAGGAAGGAAGAGGAGAGGAGAGAAGGAAGGAAGGGAGGAAAATGAAAAGAAAAAAGAAAAGAAGAGGAAAAGAAAGGAAAGAGCATCCACTGAGCGTGAAAGCAAAAGTTTTTCTCAGCTGGAAAAGCAAAAATAAAAAGATTAATATAAGGCAAGTCTTCAGCACTGTAAGAACACTTAGGCAATGGCATATGCTTAATGGTCTAGTTAAAGAATCTAAGCATCAGGTATAATTTGTGCAGTTCTCAGGAAAACACCCGCCCAATTCCTTGCAGAGCCGAGTCAAGCCTTTATCGGACTATCTATTTATTTATTATTTATTTATTCTGACTATTCAAAAGTAGATCCCTTCAGTTTGGAGAATAAGATTTCCTTCTTCAACCACAGTATTAAAAGCCAAAGTTATGGATGCTCCACAGAGTTATTAACAATCTCTTTCCTAATTTGGTTTCTTTCCAAAGGAAGACAGTAAGAATTAGTCTGTCTGTGTGTCAGAATTTTGCTCACTTGCCACCCATTTTTCAGGGCAGTTGCAAGCTCATTTTGCAGAAGGGTGGAGAGAACATCCTCAGTGGTGGAATCATGCATGATTTCAGATCCACCCAAATTATTTTTCTGCATATCACAGATTATTTTTATTGGAAATAAGAGATAAAATAAATTAACTATTGGTATTATGGGAGGAAGGAACCCATAAACTTTCATAACTTTATAATCCTTGGGAAGAGCTGACAGATTATTAAATGGTAATAAATAAGTAAAAGATTACTGAATTCTCAGTGATTTACCATATTGAGCACCTCTTCTCTGCTCTGTAATATGATAATGTGCAAAGAAATGTGCGGTTAATGCTTGAATTAAGAATATTGCTTAATATGGTTCCAAGACTTCTAAATGAAATAAAATGACTTTAGACTCTTTTGACAAAAGTTAAAAGGCATCATTGCATTATTACTATCGGGCAAAATGGAAAGCTCTGAGTAAAGGTCTGTGGCTGAGGAAGTGAGTGAACCTTTTTCCATTCAAGAAGGTTTATGTCAGGGTTGACCCGTGGCTCACTTGGGAGAGTGTGGTGCTGACAACACCAAGTCAATGGTTAAGATACCCTTACCGATCATCTTAAAAAAAAAAAAAAAAAAAGAAGGTTTATGTGATCCTAAGTAGTCTAATCCAACACACATTGAACTAGAAATTTGTATTTTATTATTGAGGCCAGCAGTCTTCATAATGTGTAAAACAATCCACTGAGAGGCAGAAAGACTTTCTATTTAAAATATTAAGGTAAAAATAAAGGAAATAAGCTTTACTCGTATTACTACATAGATGGTCACTGTTTGGGTCATATGGAAGATGGTCCCAAGTCTCATCTGGTAAGACTACGATGGCTCTCTGGGAAGACTAGGATGGCTCAAGGAGGGAGCTGGTGGCTCTACCCTTTCTTATTTGTTTACATTAGTTCAACACATTGCAACGAGCTGAAGTTTCTGTGGGCCAGGTTGATGGGATTTGTGTATTAAATTATCTGGTTTTAATTCAACTATCATAAAATGGACAAGTAGTTTAAAAATATTTTTCCCGAGGGAGGTTTTGGTGATGGGGAGCAATAATCAGCCACAATGTATATTGACAAAATAAAATTTAAAAAAAAAATATGTTTCCCAAGAGCTGTAGACTGAAGACAATACCAGTAATGCAAACACAAGTGAGAAACTCAAAAACAGCAAAGCTGACACTTTCTCTTAACCTTGTAGTAGCTGTTCATCAGACTCATGATGAAGCAAAAAATAATGACAATGTAATCAGTTCTTACAAGGCATTAGCTAAAAATACTTGAAACCATCAAGGGTTTCTCTGATGTATTTGCATCTAATATTGTTAAAAATGAACTCTGTTTTAAGTGTATGTTTTGTTGTAAGCTATCAGCTAATAATAATATAACTTCAGCATGATTAGTAAGACATACTACAATACTATTTATTGTATATCATTCTCATGCTTTTTACATGGTATATTATTGTACAATAAATAGTATGCTAATTATAATTAATATTGTAATTCATAGATATGCTTCACAGATACTAATATAAAATATAAAAACATTTGAGAAATCCATATATATTAGCCTGTCACTGTTACTTAAAACAGAAATACCTGAAACTGGATAATTTATAAGAAAATGAAATTTATTGCTTAACATTTCAAAGACTGGCAAGTCCAAAGTCCAGGAAACATATCTGGTAAGGCACTTCTTTGGTGGTGACTTCAGCAACACAGGGTACCACATTGTGAGAAAGACAGAAATGAGAGGGAGCTTCTCATGCACTCTCCTTTTAAAGCCATCAAAACCATGTCCATCCACACCATTAAACCATCAATGGATTAATCCAATCACTAGGGCATGGTCCTACAATCTAATCACCTCTTCAACACCCCACCTTTAACTTACCATAATAGGATGTCCCACCCTCTTAATACTGTCACAGTGGGGATTAAGTCTCAATGAGCTTTGGAGGGACATCCAATCCACAACACCATATCCAATAATGTTAATTGATGGGATGCTTGAAAAAAATTGAAAACCACTGTTTTAATAAAATGTTTTCAAATAGAGGAATAACCTTAAAATCTAGTTTTAGAATGGAAACTAACTGATTATGTATGGAAAGTGGGTTGGAAGAAAGAATAAAAGGAGGATTACCAGCTAGAAGGCTATTTGGGTGTTGAAGGTAAGGGTCAAAGCAGTTCTCAGGAAATCAAGTAGACGTCCCCCTGGTTTCTCCACAGCAAAATAGTCCTGAATAGAGGTGTTTTCCACAGAGAATTTTCTTTTAAAGGAATAGTATAACCCAGAGGAAAAACCATAATAGGGTGAAGGAAACAAGAACAAGTGGAAAAAAAATGCCTCCTACCAGGAAGACAGATCACCCCTCCACTTTGGCTGTTCTCAGCTAAAATCTAGGCAGGAAAAGAGAACATTTTCTTTTCTCCTAGTAAGAGAATGAAATTAGTAGAAAAGCGTAAAGTATGGGATACAGTGGTTTTATTGGCGAATAAAATCAAGACTTCTCTTGCTTATTCTCAACCATTGCTTTGGAGTCAACTAATGATTCTCAAAGTTTGGCCCCAGGCTAGCAAATCAGCATCATCTGAGAGCTTGTGAGAAATTCAAATTCTTGGGCCCTATCCCAGATACTCTGCATCAGAGACTAGAACCTATAAATCCGTGTTTTAACAAGCCCTACAGAATATTATGCTTCTCACTAAAGTTTGAGACCACTGGAAAAAACTACGCCTGCATCTATGCTAAGGTTGTCAGATGTAGCAAATAAAAATATGGTACACACAGTTAAATTTGAATTTCAGATAAACAATTACTCATTTTTTGCGTGTGTGTAAGTATGTTACTGAAATTCAAATTTAACCAGGTGTTCTGAATTTTATTAGGCAACCCTTATCTACGCCCATAATTAGCTAAAACTCGGGTCATAAAAAGCTCATGACAGCTCAGAAATACAGTGATTGTGCTGGGAAAAGAGGTTAGCATTAACTCAGTACCATTCAAAATAAGAGCTTTCAACTGAGAACATCAGCTGAGAGCTTGTAAGAAATGCAAAGTTTTAACTCCACCTCAGAACCACTAAATAATAAAGTCTGGAGACGTGGCCAGGGATTTAATGGTTTACCAAGCACTCCTGCACCTAAAGTTTAAGAAACTTTGTATTAACTAATCTCGGGCAATGAATCCCACCCCTTCTCTTTCAAATGCCTGACACTGAGGAGAGTCTCCTAAAGGTACTTCTCCCAATAGAGGAGAGAGTAAAGCTTTGGCCTCAGGAATTGTTTTGTGACATATCAATACTTCTGCTGAATTATATTTATTAGAAGTGAGTAATTAAGATCAGCCCACACTTAAAGAGAAAGGAATGAAGTTCCATCTCATGAAAGAGAATTATTAAAGAATTTGAACATATTTATTTTTAAACCACCACAGATAAGAAATATTGATCCTAAAAGGATAGAAAAAAATAAAATAATATCCAAATGCTAACCAAAAGAAAGCTGGCATGACTAAATAAAAAAGAATTTAAAACAACAACAAAAATCCAAGTTATTACATAATGGTATGGTCACAAATAGAAAATTAAAAATTCAATTCAATAATAAAAATGTAGCAATTTTAAAGATGTAAGCATTTAATACAATTTCTTTAAAATGTATAAAGCAAAAAAGAAATGGGACTACAGGGAAAAACTTATAATTCCTCAAATAGGAAAATTTGAAACACCTATCTTAATTATTGACAGGACAATCAGACAGAAAAATATTAGTAGGAATATAGAAGATCTGAAAAACATAATTAATGAATTTAACTTAATGAACATATATAGAATTCTATGCAACAATTGGAGAATACACTTTTTTTCATGTGCGTATTCAAATACCGGTTTTTTAGAAAACCATAAAGAAGACAGCAAATTTCAAAGAATAAGTCTTCAGATTATGGATGATCTCTAATCAAAATACAATTAGTGTAAACATTAGCAACAATAACATTTTCTTAGAATCTCCACTTAGTAATTTAAAAATACATGGGTGTGCTGGAGAAGACATTGTAATAAAAGTTTAAACATACTCATGATAAAATTATGATGAAAAATAATATCACATGACAAAATCTGTGAGGATCAGCAAAAATGATACATTGGGATATTTATGGTCCTAAGTAAGAAAAGAAAAGAAGAACACTTCAAAACCAGTGAACTAGGCATCTACTTTAAGAAGTTAGCAGTAGAGTAAACACATCTCGATAACAAAGAACAGATAATAGAGATAAGGACAAAAATTAATAAGATAGAAAATACAATGTTAAAGGTAGGAAAAAAGTTGGTTCTTTGGGAAAGTTCAAATAGACAACTTTGGTAAAAATAATCAAGAAATGCAGATAAAGTGGGTTATGGGTACATAGAGTCAAAACTGGCTCACTCAGCAAGCAATAGCAAACAGGACTTAGACCTAGAATTGAGGAAGTATTCCCCAGGGGGCCTTAAGGAAACACAGGGAGAGAGACTTGCATCACTCAGGCTTTCAGCTGGAAACTGAGACCACCTCAAATGGGATGATCAAGGAGAGTTTAATAAAGAAACTATTTAAAAAGATGAAGGTAAGTTAAAATGAAACCAAGAGGGGTTCAAAAGCTTGGATTAGTTGGGGTCCTTTAACTTTACCACCCCTGAAGGGGCAAGAAAAGAGAGCAGAATCTAGAGACAAGGCTGGAAATAACACTGATCTCACTTCCCTTCACCCTGAAAATCCCCCTGATACTCCTTATTGTCTGAACCCCACTGAAGGATTTTAATTAATACAACTCCATGCACCTAGGTCTAAAAAGGAAGGTAGAAATCATTGTCTTCCCTCAGGGAACTGAGACTGGTTACAGAAGCAATGGCTGCAATGAGAAGCTGGGCAAACATGTAGCTTCCAGAGCGTTTCTTTACTGTGCAAGAAGCCTTTGTCCTCTGAAAGAGTGTTTCTTGTCCTTTTGTAGCCAAGAGTTACCTGGAACTGCTCTGCCTCTTTCCCTTGCTGCAGTGAGAAAGCTGTATATAAGATGGCAAAAAAAAAAAAAAAAAAAATCATAGTACTATCCATATGATGGCAGACTCCACAGTTAGGCTTTTATGACAAAGACAGGTCAGGATATGCCATGTCAGAGCCCCTTAATTTCAAGTAATAGCACTGCCAATTACTCTGCAGCTACTCCTACAGCCTGCCCATGCTGCTTCTGATCCTGGGGAAGTCCCTTTACTGGAGACTCTGTCCTTATTTTGCATATTGAGATGCTCAGATTATTTTATTTTTTGTTACGTTCTCAATTAAAGAATTTTGTAGCATCCATACATTCTTAAGTGTTATGGTCTGCTGATGGACAGCTTCCCAGGTTCCAAATGCCTTTTTTGTCTGTCATTTCACTGAGTTTTAGGAAGAGAGGAGCTATAACCTCATATGCTCCATCAGCCATCTTGAACTGGAAGTTCTCAGAAATTCATTTAGAATGAGGACAGAGATCTGGGACTAGTTTGATCTCTCTGAAAGGAAAAAAACGTTGTTGATGATTTAGAAAAATGTGTTCTAGTGATTTGAGTCAGAATTCTTAAATTATTTACCAGACTCAGGCTGAGCTACTAGAACTGAACAAAACAAACAGGAAGAATCTAAAAAAAAAATTGGGTTGCCAACAATTGAGGCTTTAAATAGAAAGTCTACAGCCTTCAGCACAAGTGCTGTATTCCTCAGACTACAGTGACTTTCAGACATATGAATCATGTACACACGGTAAGTACATTAAGAGTTGTCGAAATGATAACAAGCTGAGTTTCAAACAATCTGTTAGAATGACTTTCTTTTTTCACTCCCTTGTTTTCTTCCTTTGGAAATTATCACTTACATTCTCCAGGAATGATCTCAAATTTTAATTTAATTTTGTTCTCAAGACATTCTAACTTACTGAAATGAGAGATATACTGACGGATTACCAGGATGGCCAGGTGCATACAATGCACTTGCTTAAGCAGAACATTGGGTCTGAAACAGGGAAAGATATTTCCACACAAGGTAACAAAACCGTCACAGTCTGAGAGGACTCTATCTCTTGGTAAGAAAGTCTTCCAGGCCCAAGGACCACTGTTATGCAGTTGAGTTGGGGTCAAAAGACCTCATGCAGGCAACTGCCTTTTCTGACAAACATGATAAACACCCACCCGTGTGATTCCATGATTGCTCAACCACAACGGCAATGTACACCCTCCTTCCGTATTTCAATTCCAAACATCACCAACCTGCTCCCAACAAACATAAAGCAACTACCTCTCATATGTGTTTTCTCTTGTCATAAAATGAGACAAACCAATGTCTCCGTGGCATCGTCCTCCTCTAGACCTAGTGTCTTTAAGTGACGTCCTTTCTCCTTCAGTTCTACTGTAATCCTATTAACTAAATTAATTAGAGGGCAAATGTAACCTATGTGTTAATTTTATAGTTATAAAAGAGATTCTACATAAAATAGAAGGGGAAAGAAAAGGAATAATTTAAAAATTTATTGCTACATCCAGAAGAAGTTATGGATAGCTACTACTCTCATTTTTGCTGTGGATCAAGAGGCCGTGATAGTATTTATTGACTTTATTCACTGAGTCTCTATGTTCCTGCTGTCTTCTGTCAGGATATGAGATGTCCTGAGCAGTTTTTGTGATGAATGACCTCAGTGTCATTTTTGAACTGTCTTAGCCCTTTGTGGCTCTGCCTACAGGAGATTGCTTTAGTTTTCCACTACCTTCTACCACTGCACATGGTAAAATCAGAAGGCATATGAGGGGACCTTCTGAGTGACTAGGAAAACTGATATCTGTCTGGTCAGGACATCTAAACTGTAGCCCAAAGGCCATCTCAGCTTGAGCTTTAGGCGTGTCTTAACTGAGAACATTTTGGAACTTTGCACTCAGCACCAGCACAAGGGTCATGAGTTCCTGGTTGAAGAACTGCTGATTATTCTGCTGATTGTTCCTTTTCACTACTTTCTGCCAAACCAGAAGGCCCCTGACTAAAGCCTGCCTCAGAGAACTGTTATGACCAATCCTTTATGGACAAGGCTGTTTTATTTTGTTGCTGTTGTTGTTTGCTTGTTTTTTTGTTTTTGTCAATATACAATGTGGTTGATTATTGTGGCCAATTACCAAAACCTCCCTCCCTCCTCTCTCTCCCCCCTCCCTCCCAACAATGTCCTTTCTGTTTGCTTGTGGCATCAACTTCAAGAAATTGTAATCAGGCTGTTTTAACATATTCCAGCACCAATTTACAACTTTTGTAACTGCTCCCTCCATTTTGTGGTCTTTTTCTTTAAATATCCTGGTTTCTTTTTGTTCTCCAGAGCACATTTTCAAAGCCTCTTGAATCTGTGTCCCTTGGGCTGCAGTCCTAACAAGTTCTCAAATAAACCCTCTTTGTTTCATATCTCAGGTGGTTAATTTACTTTGGTTGACATGAGTTTCAGAAAAACTATTCTTTATGTCCACCTCTGCAAGCTAATATATATAAGCAGCCCCATCACTGCTTGAAAATCAGAATTGATAATTCAATTTAGCATAAAACTCACTTTTATCTGTGCCTATCCAATGTCCCCGAGAAGCTTGAAATTTCAGTGAAAACATTACTGAATCCCATGGAGAAAGCAATTTCTCCAATGGCTTCTAAAATGTCTGAACCAACAGAACTTGGAGTTAGGATAAAGTAAGCAAAATCTTGCAAAAGTGAATTTAGACATAGCAGTATAAAGTAGCATTCCCACTTCCACCCATCTCTTTTGAATTTATGTATTCTGGCTATTAGGGATGCAACATGAGTTTTGTCTCCTAGTACGATTCTCAGTCATTAATATATTATTTTACTTTATATAAGGCCAACTATTTCTGGATCATGAATAATTATTGAAGAACCCCTGAATTCCATGAGCATATGCCCATTGTCTTAATTCTTTTGCTGTAAAACCAGTTTTTTGTTCTGAGTAATGTTGCATAGTACTTTTACTGAGTCAAAGCTTATTGCTCACAGAAACGTGGTTGGTAGTGAAGACAATTCTAAATCCAGGTTATATGTCTGTTGCAAGAGGTTCAAATTATTGACCCCTCTGTGATTAAAAAGGTTTTGATGTCATCAGCCTACCACTGGTAGGTAGGTTGGTCCTCCTGTGTATAGTATGATAACAAGGCTTAGAGTTGGTCACACAGCTGCAAATTGTGCACTCAGCCCCGGCAGTAGCCAAGTCACCTTTGGAGAAGAGAAATTCATACTGTTGAGCCCTTGTGTAATCTCCATCCCTATCTGCATGAGTCTATTGAGAAAGCCCTGGGGTTGTTGATTAGAAAGGAAATGTTATGCATTGTGTAGGCCATTTTCCACCTGCTTACTGATATTCTCTGCTGTGACAGACTTTGGGTGAGTATTTACTTGGAAAACAAGTTATCTCACTCGAGACTCATTCTGAAGTCCCTTCCATAAAATTCTTACCCAAAATTCTTTATTATTAATATACCATTCTACTTACTTCCAAATCCCTCAGCATCTAGCCAAACCAAAGCACAGGGGGAAAAAGAAGTGAAAGAGAGAAAGAGAGACATGAAACCATCATAAAATAAATGTGCATTACTGAAAACAAAGAAAGGACAGGAACAGCAGGTTAAAAAAAATCAACATAAATTGTAATAAGGAGAAGTAAATAAACAGAACTAAATCACAACATTAAAATGAAGAGAGAAGAAATAAGAGACCTGGAAGACAGACAAATATGATTCAACATACATATAACTGATATCATGAAAAAGAGAATTAAAAAAAATTGGACAAAACATATTCAAATATGTAAATCAATGAAACTTTTCTGCCCTTAAAATAAATATTTGGATGTTTACAAATTTGAAAGGCACCTTATGACTTGGTAAATATACTGGACTTTAAAGTTAAAGTGAGAATTTTTGGGATATTAAGTCAGGCACAAAGTAATGTCAGCTGTAAGAAAGAGGGGTGCAGTTGGCTGGCTCAGAGTTGCCACAGTGGATGCTAGATGATGGTGGGTTTATACTACCAAGTCTTTAAGGAACAAAAAGTTTGGTAAATAATTTTCTAAAACCCTCAAAACTATTATTCAAATACAAAGGTTATGCTCAAATATTTATTTATCCATGTATTTATTTTATTATTTTTATTTGTATGCATATTTTTAACCATTCAAATTTTAGAAATTCTTTGAACGCTACTTAAAAAAAACTCTAGAGAAAAAACTTAGTCAGCCAGAGTATAAGCAGAGAAATGAAGGCTAAAATACCCAAGGTAATCGTTAAACATATTCAGCTTTAGAAGAAAGACTAAAACCACAGTGGGAATTATGTTTACAGAAAACACGTTCAGTGTTACAGGAAATGACAGTGTGAAGGTAATATAACTAACACATTTGGGAGAGAAAAAGAAGAGAAAGGGAGAGGCAATATAAATATGTTTGAATACCTCATATTTTTATTGCAAGATATCAAAAGACCTAATTTAAATCTGTGTGTTATGATGGTGTAGGTATACTTAAGGTATAATGGCAAACACCAGAAAAAAATTTTTTTAAAAGAATAAAATAATTAGTTAAAATAGAGTGTTAGAAAAAAAAGAGTGAGAGGACGTCGAAGTTTGCTTATTATCTTGTCGCTTATATCTGGGAATCATTAACCACTGTCTGAATAAATAGAAGAATGGATATATTTTATAAAGTTATTTTCTGAAATGTATACCAAGTGTGTATGTTACCTATGGAAACTTATTAATTATTAAATACAAGAAATTTATAATCTAAATTAATTAAATTAATATAATATATAAAATATAAAATGCATACAAATAATATAATAAAAAATCAAATACACAAATTAAATTAAAATGATGGCTCTTCATTGCCTGTGATATACTGTTCAGATTCTATAACGTGGAACACCCTGTGTTTTCTCATGTACCCTTCCAGACTCCTCTCCAGCCACTGTATATATTATACTCTATGCTCCCCCAGCTGGATTATCTACATATTTCTGAAAAAGATATTTGTTTACTGGCTTCTGTGCATGTCATCACGCTATCTTACCTGCTCTGAAGTCTTTGTCTTCCCACCTCTGCACCCTCTTTCACTGGAATGTCTTTAGAAGCCTTCTTTGAAAGCTTCTTGATGCCCCTAGGTAAGATTGTTTCCTTATTTGGGTATTAATTTACTTAGAATATAAAATATGTCTATATAGATATTTCCTTTTAGGTATTTTTCCCCCCTGCTAAGTTTTTTACTCCTACATGGTAATGACAAAGTTTTATGCATCCTTTTATTTCCAACACTTAGTATAGTTAAAACAAGTACTGAATGATCTAGAATAATGTCCATTATATTTTCTTCATTGTTAAAATTTTGTGGATAAAAATATTTGTTTATATGTAAAATTGCATACCTAGTATGTAGATTGATAAAAATAATATAAACACAGATGTACAAACACATCCTCAGGACTTTAAACTCCTTGAAAGAAAGCAATGCAATGTCTTTATCTTTGTTTATAAATGGTACAACATTTTGCACAGTGTTTAACATGGAGTTGAAATTCAATAACTACTTATTGGAACCAAGAATTAATTTTATTCATGGTCATTAGAAAGAAAATAAAATTCTGAAGGCTCTAGCAATTATCTTGCTGATATTATATGAACTACATGAACAAAGTCTTTAATTTAGCCAATAATACTTCATTTTTCTCTTAATAGGTAAGTTGATTTGCTCAAAAGGAGAGCCTGGCATTGTGCATGAGAAGTTTCTTTGTTCTGCTCTCTTAATGATAATTACTGTCAAATACTTAATTTCCAGGATTGTTCATATTTTCTCTTTGGAAGTTCAGAACATTGTTTTTTGTTTTTTTTTTTAAACTTCTGTTGTTTCCCAATTCCCTATACTTGCATCAGTCTAATTACTTTAAAATTTCCAATGGCACATCTTTTGGTCAGATTAACCACCTCATGTTCATGTGTTACAAGAATCAGTTATTCTTTACTTCCTTTTACAAAAAAAAGATTCTTTTGTAAAAGACAAAAGCTCAAAATTACCCTCTAATTATCTCTACTATATTTCTTAAATTGTAAAATGGTTGATTTCAAGTTTATTATCAACCAGATCAGTATATCTTGAAATTTAAGGTTTGGGGTTTTTTCCCCCCCAAAATTGGATCAATTATATTTTTTGGTGTATCTTGCCATTCTATTCCATGCTTCACTGAGAATGCTATCTATTACTTTGTTTGCATTAACTCAATCTAAGCCTTATTTTTCCCTCCTGCTTTTTATTTATTTATTTACTTATTTATTAAGAATATTCATGAGATACAAAGCTAATTGTCAACCTTCATGCCCATGATGTGAGGGCCAGATTCATACTGGGAGCATACCCGTTACCAGAAATTACTTTGTACCTCGTGTCCCCATCCAATTATCCCCCAACCTCCCTTCTCCTCCCCCTTTCCCCCCCACTCTGCTTTGTAGCCCTAGGAATGTTCCCTCCCTCTGTGAGACCACCACACTACTGTGGTCTTTCTTTCCTTCCTTCTTTTCTCTCTTAGTTGCCTGCTTCTTTTTGTAGAAGTAGACTTTAACCACTATGCAGTCATCACTTCCATGGTGTCCTTTCTTCTCTCTTTCCATTATCAATTTCCACTTGGCCTGGTGACAAAAGAACAGCCTTTTCTCAAGTTATGTTAGATGTTTCTTGAGAGGATTACCCTTTGTGGACCTTGTTAAAGGCAGTGTTTTAGAAGCCAGTAGGTTATTCAATAACTCTACTCATTTTTGTAAAGTGAGCTACACAGAAGCATTTATTGTGATTTACAGATGGGCGACAGAGAAATTGCACATCACAGCCTTTGAAAGGCCCTGCTAGTCAAAGTAAACTTCTTTGCTACTATATCTCGGTGCATCACAAGAAACAGGTTAACCTGCCTCAACGTGTTGAGTATACAAACTGCCAACACCTCAAGGAACAACCTTTTAAACAAATGTGACTCCAAAGCTAGTATATTGTAAAATATGAGCTGGTTTTATAGGAGAGAAATTTGGGGTTCTGCCTCATTTTTCACATCTGTATTGATTTTACATTTTGAAGCAAAAAAGAATCAGTTCCCAAACACTGATGGAGTCGAGCTTTGTCTTTTATCTAGCTCTATTGATTTCAAGTGAAAGGGGAAATGTCAGAATAGAACACAAGATCTGATATCATATGATCAAGACAAAGACACTCTTTGTCATCCTAGAATATCTGCATCAGTCACATAGTCACATTATCAATGTGGACTTCCATTTTCTGTATACAGTACCGAATCCATAAGTATATTCTTAGACCCAATTCAGCAGTTTATAGTAATGCTGAGGGCAACCCACAAGAATAACTCTATCATTATTTCATGGATCCTGATGGGCTTAAGCTATAAGGATATAAGCTAAATTCCAAGCCAAGAAAGCCCAGATCTAAGACCTCTACTGATCGTATTGATAGTCTAGAGTTTATAGTTTCAATTACGATTGAAAGATAAAACACAAAACACAGGAGAATTGAAGGTGAAGATAGGTCTGTGCAAAGAAAACCTACTTACAAACAAAATTGACTTCATAAAAGAAACTTTAAAAACCTGGCAAACCAAGTATATTTAAAGACTTCATAGATCTCTAGGGGCAAATGCTAAGGCTATCCAAATGAGAAAAGAATCTGCTAAATGTAAACAGGCATTGTTGTTTCTCCTCTCCACATTCCTATTGATGAAAACCACTGTCCAAGAAGACAAATGTTTGGCAAGAGACCTAGAAAGGAAAAAAAACAAGGACCTATAATTGGGTTTTTAAAAACTATTGAGGATGCAATTAGGTTCCATCTCTGATGACATCTTACCATATTATATTTGAAAATGTAATCACTCTAGTAAGTTAAACGTTTTTTTCATTTACTTGCCCAGGATATTGTTCAAAGAATCAGTGAAAGACGTTTGGCTGGGTATTTGTGATGTAAACACCTGCCTCGTTATTGGTCCAAGATTCAAAAAGTCTGAAGTTTAAAGTCAATTGAACCTAGAGAAACAAGAATAAATGGAAGACGTGCATTAAAGGAACCAAAACCTTCAGAAAGAAATGGATACAATTAAATTGCCACGTTTCTCTCATTCTCTTATTTTGAGTGGGACAAGCCTCTTGGCTTAATTTTCTTGGGTTCAGATTTGATAACTGGATTGTATGATGTACAACAGTATCCTTTTTACCAAACTCAGAATAGGAAATAGCAGATGTGTGACTGATAATACCACTATTATCTTTTTTTTCTTTTAGAAACAATATATATTTGTAACTATAGCAAATAACACACAGGAAAATCCCAGACACGTAGATTTATTTTTCATAAAAGTTCTTTCCTTTCCAAGTTTAACTCAGTGTGAAAGCCTTTTCTATGAAACCCGTTTAATAGTAACTTTAACTCAAAACTATTTTGAGCTAAAGATAAGAGAGGAGATATGGAGTTGGAAGCCTTCTTTTTTATGAATTGCACAAGATGAATGAAAGCACTTGAGCAAGCAGATCCCCTTTAAGATCAATGTCCCTGGTGAAGCTAATTACCCCAACCTCGTCACTCTAAATTTAAAAAAGACCTTGGTAACTGAAAGGACTGTATGATTAACTGGCTGAAAAGATTAACCTTGATAAGAGTGGTTGGGTGCTTCTAGGTTTCCCCTCTGTTACCTATTCATCACTGGAGGAATGTACCACACGTGCCAATGAACTGCGTCTCAAAGGGCTGGGACACTCTTTGGTGGAGATTGATAGTAGTGGTATAAGGGTGGGGAAAGATATTTCAGGCCCTTAATGAGCTTGTATTTCCTGGAAAAATGCAGAATAGCATTGGGGCCCTAGGGTCTCAGCTGTCATGGGTCACACGACATGTTTCCATTTGATTTCAAACAATAACCCAGATTTCCTGTTGAAGATGGAGCCATCTTTGGCTTCCAGGCTATCACGGTTCCTCCACGATTGACACTATCTTTACTAAAATAAAAATCAGTCTTGATTGAAACTATTTGTTTGCTTCTTCTCCTTATGCTATTTACATCTTTTCTGTACCTGTTTGTGACTGCTGTTCTCTCCTCAGTTCATGAATGTTTTCTCATGCTGTTAACAAGTAGTCATCATAACACAATTCCTAGTCATATACTGCCTTTCTTCCTGCATTCCTTTAATCCAACTGTTCCCCATCGCACAAGTGTAAATTTGTTTATCACTTGTGCTAGAATAACATATATATCACAGAAGCCAAACTTAATTAGCGTGTTTTCTGAATTTATGTGATATTTAATACAAAATTCTAGTGCACATATAAATTGGCAAAACTCTTTAGGCCCAAGAAGTAGTTTGTACACTTTGGCTCAGGAATAGCATTCCTGGGAATTTGCCCTAAAGAAATAATTTATCAGATGTGAAAACAAACAAACAAATACAGGGTTTATAAGGTTTATTGTTAATTATTTCACAATTATTGAAAGCTATCCAAATGTCCAACTATTGGAGCTAAGTAGATGTTACACCATTTAATTGGATAGTTAAGCAGATACTTAAAAATATAATGATTAAGACAATATGGGAAACCAAAATAGCTTATAATTTATACTATTAATTTTAAAAAGCATTATAAAAAATATTTTGTTTTCTAATTGCAATTATATTAAATATAACTGCAGATTAGGAGTAGATGGTAACCTGCAAAAATGAAAATAGTTGCTGTGCTAAGTGTTAGTGAAATTTTTTCTTCAGAAATCTATATATTATTATCACCTCACTTTTTTTTGTTTCTTTGACTTTTAATTTCACTGATACTTTTTAAATCAGAAAATATGTTAATTTTCATGGATCAAATCTATTTGTGTACCCTTCCATTTCTTTTTCCAAAGATGGTTAATGTTGACTAAAATGAAATTTAGAATTAAAAATTTATTTTTAAAAATTCACCAAACTAGTAAATGCAAAATAAATTTAAATAATTAACCTTTGAAATGATTTTTTTTAAGTTCCTAGTATTTATACTCCTGAAAGTTATTAAATCTTAAATCTGCACTAAGACTTTTGATTTACCTGTTTGTAAGAATACATACACATATTGTTTTACTTAAACCATTTGAGAGAAAGTTAAAGACAGTTCTCTTGTCTAGTGAAAAATGCTTGTGTGTATTTCCCTAGAAAAAGAATGTTCTCTTCTACAACCACAGTACAATGATCAAAATCAGAAAAATTGACATTGTCTATTACTATTATCTATCCATAATGTGTATTCAAATTTAATTAAATGACTCGATAATGCTATTTTAATTCTCTTTCACCACCCACCCCTACCCCTGGGATTTAGGATCCAATCCAGGATCATAAAGTACTTTTAGTTTCATGGTTCCTAAGCCTTCATCTGTACAGTGTCCTTCATTTGCATGTGTCTGATGAGCAAATCATAACTAGAGTCAAATTAAGTGTTGTAATACAAATATCAGGTTTAGTAGAAAACTCAGGTGTAGCAAAGCCTCCTGGCACAGGTTGGAGCAGAAAGAAATGATGAAGCTTTCTACACTATTTTTTTATTTTTCATAGCAAGAAAAATACAGAATTTCCTTAAATCATTAATTACATGTCACCACACCCATAAAACAGTTAAGTCACTAGAGGTAAATCACAGAGTTTTACTTTGAAAAAATTAACTGTGACAAGAGAGTGCATTATCACAAGTGCTAAATTGAGCTTCCTCAAGGATGAGAAGCAAAGCAGAGTATTCAGTTTCCAAAAATCAGTAGGTGAGGAAATTCTTACACGAAATGAGAGGTTTGGATGGATCTAATTTCCAGAAGCTTGTTTACAAACCACATGTCTTTGGCTCAAACAGCAATGGTGGGGCACCAACATTTTAAATGTAATTAGGGATCGGAACAATGGAATCAGAGCCACACTTTCTTCTAAGTCTCCAGATCATTCCCACCCCTCTCTGGCCAGAGACCCTAGTAGGCCACAGCCCATCAGCCTTTCCAGATTAACCCAACCAGGCTGCCGAGCCAGGACAACAGAAAGCAAAGCTTTGATTACCAGGGACGGCTCCAGAGACAACAAAGTCACAGCTTGGTGCTCAAACCTGAAGAAGGACTGCAGCCTGCCAATTACAAAATTTGTCAAGGAGTTATATGCTGAGAAATGTAATCTGGATACCATGGAGAATAAATAAAGAGAACACCCCAAGATCTCATGCTTTTCAGACCCCTTTGTGATTAGAATCACACTCACCACATTCACAATAACCCCTGTGCTTTCTGCATCACTTCTTCTGATGCTACTTGATGTGTTTATTTAGGTTTCTGTGCATAAGTCCAAAGCAAATCTCTACAGGTTATATTGTAGAGACATGGGCTAGGCAGATACTGAGAAAAGAGAATTCATTCAGTCTTCAAGAACTACTGTTAACTTCTCTGCCTGTGCCTCTGTTTATGTATTCTATTTATAATGAATGTTTGCTCAACAAAAGAAGCACACAATTATCCTGTCATATCCACATATGTGACACATAGTCTGACTACTTCTAGCCTTTCATGCTATGATTTTTGTAAAGTCCTAAGTGAATGAATACTCTCCTTTCCACTGCTCTTGCCACTGTGATGCTTGAAGAGCTCTTGTGTATATTTCCGGCTGAGCATCTCTAAACAGAAACAGGCAAGGGAGATTTACCTAATGCCAACTCTCTCAGCATCTTAAAAATGAGAAAAGATAGTGATGGGAAAATCATGGAATAAACCCAAGGTGCAGCAAAGCCGCCTGGTACAGGTTGGAGCAGAAAGACTCTGCTCACAGCGCAAAGGAAAGAAGTCGATCTGCCCTCCTCGGCCAAATTGTACAACAACGCCGCCCAGGGTAGACATGTGTCACATCCTCATCAAATAATTTGAGAGATGGATAGGAAAGGACTTTTTTTCCCAAAAATTCATGCACACCATTTCCTTTTATTTGCCATTGGACATCATAGGTGGGAGGATAGCAGAAACACAGGCCAAGAGAAGAAGGAGAGAAACAAACAAACAGACAAACAAACAAAAAAAAACCTTGGGACATTGTGTAAGTTAGCATTGTTGCCTTACAAACCAACCCAAAACGTAATGGCTTAAAATAATAGTTTAGTATTTTTCACCAGCTATAAGCTGGCTGGACAGTTCTGCTGATATGAGCTGGCTCAGTGGGCTCACACATGCCTCCGTGGTCAATTGCCAGTCAGGTTGGTGGTTTTGGCTTACCTTGGATGGGCTCTGTTACAGAGGTAGGGCCTTAGTTAGAAGAGCTGGGCTAACTTGGCTCTGCTCTGTGGGTCTCTTCCTGCAACAGGCTGGCCTGGACAAAATCTCATAACAAAGGCAGAGGAGCACTAAAGACAACAGAAGCATGCAAGGCCCTTAAACTCTAGGCTCTGAATTGTCTCACCATCACTTCCATTGCATTCTATAGAGCCAATCAAGTCACAATCAAGTCAGGAAGCCCAGATTTAAGGTAAGAGATGCAAAGTCATATTGCAAAGGACATAGATTCAGAGATAGATTTAGGACCATTTTATCAATTAATCTACCACAGAAATGTTTAGGAAAGAGCTCATGGTTATATGTGGATAAACACTATGACTATAGATGAAGGGCACTGGTGGGGAATGAGGCTGGGTTTATAATTAAAGGCATTATTAAGCTTAATGCATTTTCAACTGATTGCCAATAGGAGGATCTGAGCAGAGAAGTGCTAGGATTGGGAACATTAACCTGGAAACACTGTATTGAATTAATTGGAATAAAAAGGGGCAATAGGTGGGGAGCCCATTATGAGGCTATTGGAGGGTTGGGGTGGGGATTAATATGGATTGGAGCCCTGAGGTCAATGGTGGGGTTGAGGAGAAGCCGGGAGGCTTGATAGACCTGGCAGAAATAAAATCAAAGGATTTGGTAACTAAAATAACCAGAAAAAGACAATTCCAACCTTCTCTAACGGTGACCAGGTTAGATCCAGACGTTGATTCATTGAAGACATTGTATACTACTTAACATAAACAAGTTATGCTATGTTAATATAAAAATCAGCCTCACAATCTCAGTAGCTTATCACGACAAAAACCCACTTCTCTCTCATGCACCATGGCAATGTGAGTCACAGGGCTCTGTTCCACATAGATTGAGAGCAATCACCCTGGGTGGACTTTCCATCGTCTTGAAGGGATGCCATATTTAGGGTGGCCAACTTATCCCAGTTTGCTTGGGACTTTCCCAGTTTTAATACTGAAAGCTCCATATCCCAAAAAATCCCTCAGTTCCAGATGAACCAGGATAGTTGGTCATCCTACAATTGGTACAAATAGCACTTGGTCCCTGTGACAGGAGAAGACAAGCTGGAAGCTCTTGCTTGTTTTTCTCTACTTTTCCCAAAAGTCATGCACACCATTTCCTTTTATTTGCTATTGGCCAGAATTTGTCACATGATTCTACCTAACTGCAAGGGGGCTGGGAAATATGAGAAAGCAGAGGGAATGTTTGCCCAAGTCTAAGAATTTGGAATCCCTTAAGTTACTGAAAGACAGACAAAAAAAGTTATCATTTCTTTTTTAGACTGTGCTTAGGAATTCTAGTCCATTTTCCTTTCTATGACATTACTATGAATTACAGTGCCCACTTCATATCCTGGGCCATCCTGAACTCTGTGGCTCCTGAAAAGAAAGTACAAGTGACATTTTCTCTATCCTTGGTCCACCCATTCATCTTAAGCTACACTTCCTATGTTATAGCTCCTGTGTTCCAATTCCCACTATATAGGTGACAGATATAATGAAGTCATTTCTCCTATATGGAGACTTTCTAGGTAAATAAAATCACTAATTTACCATTTAAAACAAATAACTATGGAGTAGTTATTTGCTTACTTGATGATCCTCATTGACAACAGTCAAACTTGTTAGCTCTCCTCCAGGTTTGTTCATTTCCTACGTAGAAACACAAGTCACTGGTAAAAAGCAAGAAATTATTATTAGTAGGTAAGTTTAGTGAGAAGGCCAGTGTCCATGCCAAAGGGTGCCTTGGGGGTGGTTCAAACTCTATTTGCCTCTTACCATAATGTCCTCAGGCTCCCAAGTCATCCATATAAACACATACTCTCAATAAAAACACGGTGCTTAACATGCCAAAAGGACTTTGAGCACAACACATCCTCCCAGTCCTTCCAGATTGCTAGCATTAAGCTCTTCCTCTATGAAAATTCTCAAACTGCCACTAGCTGAGGCCTTAACGATTGGCTTCAATCTATACTAGTATGTGTGTGCATGCAAACAGATGGATAGATGACAGATAGATAATAGGTAGGTGGATGGATGGGTGGATGAATGGATAGACAGATAATTTTGCCAAAACTGCTTTTGAAACGACAAATGCTGCCTACTGCTTGGACTTCACATCTCACTATATCCACAAACCATTTATACTTTCCAGCCTATTGAACCCCTTGCCATGATCTTGTATTGAATCCTTGACGTGCTATCCGCTATACCTCTGCCTGTAATATTTTAAAGTCTTATTTAGTCATGGCTTTCTGCAGAGTAAGTATTGCCCTTTTATAATGTATCCCCCCTGCCCTTCTGGCAAAATCTGGTCTATTGATTGGACAGACTCTTGTCCTCTCACCTTGAAGATGCTTGTACTATAAGACTATATAAAGAAGTTCTATTGACTAATCGAACATAGGAAAACATGAAGTCAGCAGATTTGACATCGAGGCTGAATGTACAGCAAATTTCCTGATGGGAGCCAGCTTAGCATAGAAGAAAGAACATAGTCTTAGGAATCAGAAGACCAGGGTTTACTCTCTGGCCCTGCCACTTACTGGTTATATATCCTTAGGCATGTTCTTTAGTCATTTTGAGCACCTTTTTCTTTATCTGTTAATTGGTAGGTAAGAATACCTACCTCATGAAGATGCTGTGAAAATTAAATAATATATACAAAGTGTTCAGCAAAATATCTACTATGTTTTATTTATACAGCATGTTTATGTTTTTTTTTTTTCCTCTTAACATGAATATGTCTCTTCACTGAATGTAAAATATAGAGGAGAGTGGGGACTGTCTAATGCAAGATAGCTTTCAAATATTTTCTAATAAGTTAGAGTTTCTTGTCTGCAGAGGTATTTGCCATTGACTGATAAAGAATCACATTTCACTATTTTTCTATTGCTCCATAGCAAATGACTCTAAAATTTAGCAACTTAAATCTATAACATTATTCACTTTGCTCACAAATCTGCAATTAGGATCAGGATCATCAGGAACAGCTCCATTCTGCTGTACCCAGTATCAGTGGGGGTGGCCCAAAGGTACCCTGTGAAGGCTTATTCACTCATGTGTCCAGCAGTTGCTGCTGGCTGTCGGCTGGAACCTCAGATGGCTTATCCATGCGGTCTCTTCTTCCCAGCATGTGCTGGATTCCAGGGTGAGTATGCTAAGAGAATCAGGTGCAAGCTGCATCATCTTTATTACTCAGCTTCAGAAATCATATAGTGCCATTTCCATGATGGTCACAGTTTCACAAGACTCAGTGGTTGACAACATAGACCCCACCTCTTCGTGGTTACCCCCGAACAAACAGCATGTGGGAGGGGATGTATTGGTACAGTCATCTTTGGAAAATGCAATTTGCCATCTTCTCCAGCCAGAAATGGACTTTGGCAGGAAGCCTCACCTCTGTATTTCTTTCTGGGATTATCATATGCTTTGTGCAACAACTGTATTGGTCTGACTGCATCACATAAACTTTGGGTTATTTTCCTACTAGTGTGAGAGAAGAGGTTAAAAATCTATGAAACATTTCTTCAATCAAAACTAAAATATCTTTTTATTTATTTGATTCTAAATATTACACACTTTCTTTTTTAACAATAAAGAAGGAAGGACAGAAGGAAACAAGGAAGGAAGGAAGGAAAATGTAAGAGTACGTATCTGTCAAACAATCTCTTGAACAGAAGTATGTTGTATATAGCCCTGAAAGCTGGTTTTAAAGAAATCTTTCCATAGCAGAGTGGTTTACTCTATGGATGTATTAGAATGTGCTTATCCAATTTCCCATTGATGCAGTACCCCCATTGTCTGCAATGTTTTACTACTATAAAAATACAAGACAATGTACTTCCTAATCAAACATACTCCTGAACACTTATCTTAGTATTTCCTTAGGCCTTAAATTAAAG
This sequence comes from Cynocephalus volans, assembly GCF_027409185.1. Classification (NCBI taxonomy): domain Eukaryota; kingdom Metazoa; phylum Chordata; class Mammalia; order Dermoptera; family Cynocephalidae; genus Cynocephalus; species Cynocephalus volans. The sequence continues at coordinate 54,034,101 of NC_084462.1, forward strand.
TGTCTATGAATTTTAAATTAGGTGTTTGTTTGTTTTTAAAGGAAAGTGTAAGGTTTCTGGCCCAATTGCTTTCTCAAGGGCTTCCCAGGTATCACCCAACTCCCCTAATTACTTCAAAATCTCACTTATTTCAAGCAGCTCTTGTTAAAATGGCAACCTGTATTTTATTGCTGTGTATCTGTACATAAATTTATATAAATATAGCTATGTATATATAAATCAATTTGTATATACATCAGGCATGATATTAGTGCCTTACATAAATCATTGTATTCACTTCTCAAAGCAACTGTATAAAGCAGGAATTAATATCCTTCTCTTACTGATAGTAAAACAGGATCAGAAAGGTTAACTCTGGGTTTGGACCTGGTAGCAGAGTTTTAGCCAGATTCCTTTTCCACTAAATGACACTGTATTCCCATTGAAATGTATATAAAATGTCAGGCAGAAACAAAATAAAATACCATATTTATACACAAAGGAGTGAGTCTTTCATGGTAACTCCTTATTACTCCCTAAATTTCGCCAATAGCTTTTTAAAAAATTTATTACCTGATCAATTATAGACTCTTCTTTGACTGCTCAGCTTCCAGGACCGAGCTGATGCACCTGCTTGACCCTGGCCCTGTCTTTCACCTGCTCTCTCTTACCTTCAGTGCTGCATCTCCTCTTCCTCCCTTTGTCCCCTTTACTGATTCTCTTCCTCCCCCTTGCCCTCAGCATGGGGACTTCCAGAAGCCACAGCCCACTCTCTGTCTTTTATTCCTCTAACACTCACCCTGGGAGAGCTCATCCATCCTCGTAGTATTAAACATCACTTCTATGCTAATGATTCCTAAATTTACATTTCCAGTTCCATCTTCAGTCAAGGCAAACCCTCATTAATCACTGAGCTCCTGTTCCCTGTCTCCAGTTGCCTTCTGGACATATTCAGCAGGAATATCTTACTTTACTGTGCCCTTAAATCCAAACATATCATCTACTCACCCAAACTGAACTTTCTAGACTCCCTTTTGTGGTAATGTCACTATCCTTCCATTCCTTAGGGTGACCCCTGCTAGCTGTTTCCACCTTAATTCTGGAAATGCAGTATAAAGTGGATGTTTCCTTTATTAATTTAATTTGCATTGTTATACAAAGCTAAAGGGAAAAAAAAGTAATACATGCTTGGAGCTATTTCTTGAATCTTTAGTTGAAATCACAGAATAAATATGGCTCAGCTTCTCCTCTTCCTTCTCGGAGGATGATAAAACTAATGGCTAATATTTACTGGCCACTCACTGTGAATGAGGCACCATACTTAGCACTTGGCAACTGGTAAATGATTTGATCCTCCCAACTCTATAAGGCAGCGTGATACTATCCCCATTTTGCAGACGGGGCATCTAATGCCAGATCTCAGCAGAGTGATGCTCATATATTAACCCAACCCCCTCATCATTCAGCTTTCCTTATGCTTTCTCATGACTGGGGCATGAAATAATCACTGCTGATCTACCAACCAGTTTAGTACTCTTTTCTCTTCCATACCTGCAGCTCCCTCTTCTTCCAGTCTTTACCAACACAGGATCCTGACTTCCCAAGTCTCCTGACTCTTCACAACAGTTGTCAGACAGATCACTTGCTCCCTCTCCTTTTCAGCTGCCACCATACTGATAATGCCTTTTGTCCTGTCACCTGGCCACACAGTCCTCCGGGCTGGGCCTCCTGCTCCTGTTGTCAATGGCCATAATCCATCCTGTGTGCTGTTTATCAGACGAATGCAACCTGTTCACCTGATAGTCCACTTTTGCAGGGACATCATAAATGGCCACATGTTCCTGCTGGCCCCCAAATGTACCCTCAAATTATCATACTGCTGGTTGTGAAAGTTATTTTTTTCTCATCTGCTTCTTTTTATATCTGAGGCATTAAAAAATCTATACATATGATAAAATTTCATAGTACTATACAGATGGTCCCTGATTTACAATGGTTCCACTTGCAATATTTTGACTTTATGATGGTGCAAAAGGGATATACATTAAGCAGAAACAATAAATTACATAAAATATTCAACACTTTATTATAAAATAGGCTTTGTGTTAGACGATTATTACCAAATGCAGGCTATTTTAAGTATTCTGAACACTTTGAGGTAGGCTAGGCTAAGCTATGAAGTTTGGTAGGTGAGATGTATTAAATGTTATTCTCCACTTAATATTTTCAACTTACGATGGGTTTATTGGAACATAACCCCATCGTAAGTTGAAGAGCATCTGAATATGCATCATAAAAATGTAAGCAAGTGTAAAAACTGGTGAAATCTGAGTAAGTTCTATAGTTTAACTAATAGCTGATTGCATCAATGTCAGTTTCTTGGTTTCATAGTATACTAAAGCTCTGCAAGATGTTATCACTGAGGGAAGCTAGGTGAAGGGGATATGGGAACTCATAGTAACATTTCACCAACTCATTGGGAGTTTTATTCATTTCAAAATAAAAGTTAAAAATATCCTAAGTCATCTTTACAGAATGATACATCCCAAGCTGTTATCATTGGGATGAACTTCAAGAAGAGGAGAGAAAGCCTTTTTCTGTCAAACCCTACATAGTTTGGTTTTAACTTTTTGCTAGATAAATACATCTATGTACATATTATACATGAATAAAATGAAAGATTAAAAAAAATCTAAGGTATTTTTTAGTGTAAATGTGTATGCCTGGTTTTCAAATTACTAATTATTCACCTTTTTACTACAGTCTATGTTATTTTGTATTAATCACAAATGCCATCCTTTTACTCTGCTTATGTGGATAATCTTAAAATCCCACATGCATATCTTGCACACCCTTGTCTTTCTTTGCTTTCTCTTTTGGCTATGCTGTCCAGGCAGATGTCTTCCAAATATGTCTCCTGGCTCTCTTATCTCTCACAACTACACTCCTAATTCCAACTGCCACTGGGCCTTTGCATGTCTACTTTTTGCTGGTCATCTCAAACTTAGTGTGTTATGAAATTGAGCTCTTCTTTCCTCCCAGGCAATCTTCTCCTTCAGTGCTGTGCATGTCTATTCATGAGACCATTATCTTCAGAATCACTCATATTCAAATCACACTAAAGGCTTCTTCTGTTCTTTTACTTTTTCTTCCACCCTGTGATCATCACTTCCCCTTTGTGAACACTTGGATCTCTCTCTGTTATGGCATTTAATGTCATATAAAATCTGACCTCATGCAGATAACACCAAGGTCAAGTGTTCAGATCCCCTTACTGGCCAGCTGCTGCCCTTATCCCCCCCCCCCCAAAAAAAAAAAATCCGACCTAAGCCTATTTTCCCATGTCTCTCATTACTCAACACCACACTCTCCACATTTATATAAAAATAAAACTCTCACCATTTTTAACAGGCTCTTTTCATTTCCTTACCCCACATAAGTAGATAATAGTGTTTTGGAGGGAAGTAGTCATATCTTTTTATCTTTATATCTCTTATCTGGTATAATGCCATGCTCAGTTGGCACTTCAAAACTATTTGTTGAAGTGAATTGGTTTTCCTAATCATATTGCAGTGGTTTGAAAATAGACTCCTCTTTTGCACAAAAAGTTTTTGAACACATAGGAACACACACTAGGAGCTTAATAAATACTCATTAATTGATTAAAATTGGTTAGCCTGGTTTCATTATTCAGGCAAAATGAAATATGGAAAATAAACTGCCATCTCGGGCTAACTTCTCTTCCTAGAAATGAGTGGAGATAAATGATTCCATTGAGTTATATAAGATGAGTATCTGGCCTGGAATCCATAGAAAAGAGTAAATTAGATTTTTAAAATAGTTTCAGGGTTAATAATGTAAGATGTTATTAGTAACACAAGTAAGGGATCATTTTTAATGTAGTCTACGACCTTTATCTTGATGTACTGAAAAAAGAGATTTATACATCAGAATGGGATGAATTGTTCATTTTCATCAAGGATTTGGAAACAAAGGGCAAACTTAAATCGGGAACTTTCAGGTTTGACTAAGAACCGATTGTGAGAATACACTGCAATTTCCCAGGCCTTGCACAAGCCCCTCAGAAACTGAATTGGCCCAAATGGAGATTGTAGTTAGGACTAAGAAAGCTACTTCTTACACATAAATGCATAAGTCATAATCATCAATAATTTAAGAGGAAATAAAGGAAATCTAAAAGCCTCCTATGTCAGTTTAATGAGATTTGGGGAAAAAATATGATATTCTTTGAAAGTCTGCCTCAATACGGCAGGGCCTCTTTAACACATCCCTTACTGGATTTAATAGAGGTTAAACAGATTTAACCAGTCTTAACCCAGATTTGTTAAATATTATGTAGATTTTATAAACTCACTAGAAATTCAATACTAGTAATTGTGGAATTAGTAAATCTTCCTTCACACTTGTTAGCACTCACTGCAATTTAACAAGAAGTTAGGTGTAACCAACATTAAGATTTAATATTTAGAGTTTTATTGAAAAAAGAAATGGTTCAAAGATTTATTCAATATGCTTAGGACCTAACAAATATTGTCTCAACTCAAGAAAATAAATATGGAATCAAAAAAGTCCTAACTTCTTGCTCTGAGAAATGTTCAATTTTACAATTTATATATATATATTTAATAAATAGATTATTAAATCAAATGCAATGCTCATTAAAGATTGTTTCAATTTAAGGAATTTGTTCCTGCTATGATTTATTCAATCTAATGCTCCATTGATTAAATGTTCTTTGGAATTTAAAAGTCCACTTCAGGTTTAATAGATATCAAGTCAATTTTGAAAAAAGCATTCAGAACACATGAAAACCAATGAGTCAGGAGGAGGTGATTTGTACACTCTGTTCTGTATGGGTGCCATAAGTGGGAGAGATGTGAGGAAATAGTGTACTTAAAATGCTACTGAAAAGCATTTCAGAGGGAAAATCCTGCAATTCTGTAGGCTTCTCAAGTGCTTCTAAGTGGACAGATGGGAGAAAATGGCATAATGCTGAGAAGGGGTGATAGACAAGAGAAGATCTCGGGAGTAGAACTAGAAATATGAATTTTGGCAAACCTGCCTAATGGCTGAAGTGCCTTCCCTGGAAGTCATGTGAATTAGGGCTGTAACTGTATTTCAGGGAATCCAGCGTTATGTTTTGCTTTTCCAGGTATGATGTGCCCAGGACACCTATCTAGAATTACAGCTTTGTAACTTAGAATCCATTACTCCTTGGTTCAAGTTCACCTTGATATCTTTATTACAAGATTTGATTCCTGCTTGGTTTCAATACTTTTGGTATGACTTGATAAATATAGAACAGATTTGTAAAGTAGATTACATTTTGAAACAATACCTTGGATACTGCATCCAAATTTAGACTCTGTGTTTATGAACAAAGGATAATATGACATTTTATACTTAACTGTTAAGTCAAAAGTCTCTTGACACTATAATAGGTGATTAGCAAGCTCAGACATAAGCCTTTTATTTGTCCTTTTAACACTAAAAAATAGTATTCTTGGGCCAGTGCCAGCCAGCGATAGGATCTGCGTGGCTCCACGTGGTCCCCCCACCCTGCTGCCTTGGACCCAGGCAGGAGGGGAGCTCCAGGTCCTGCCCTGCCACCCCAAACCAGCACCGCACAGGTGAGCCTGCCAGCACCAGCCTGCCAGTGGAACCTCGTGGCTCCACATTGCCCCTCAGCTCACCTCAGACCCAGGGGGGGAGCACCAGCCTACGGATCTGACCCACTGAGTTTGACCCAGCAGAGCTCCACACATTAGGGGCTCATTCTATGACCATACAGTCTCGAACAGGAACTGAGTTGGTTGAACATAACCACCATCATACCTACCATCAAGTAAGACAGTTCACCCCTGCAGTAGCAACACCACAGCCAACCTCAGTGTAAAAGAAGAAGCAAACCACCTACCAAATGACCAAGCATCAGCAAAAAAATACTAGAAGTACAAACAATAAAGAAGAAATGATACCATCAAAAGGATACAGTAATACCCCAAAGTCATACTCCATGGAACAGGGAATCCTTGAAATGTCTGAAAAAGAATTTCGAGTAATGATTTTAAGAAAACTTAAAGAAATAAAGGAAGGCTCAATTATAAAACACAATGAAACAAGAAAAAACATCCAGAATATGAAGGAGGAAATCTACAAAGAGATTAATACCATAAAAAAGAGTGTAGCAGAACTTCTAGAAATGAAAGATTCACTCAACAAAATAAAAAACATGACTGAGAGCTTGAGCAGCAGGGTAGAGCAAGCAGAAGAAAGAATTTGAGAGCTTGAAGGTGGTCTTTTTGAAATAATTCAGGCAGACAAAGAAAAAGGAAAAAAGAATTAAAAATAATGAGGAAAATCTAAGAGAGATGGCAGACAATCTCAAACACTCTAACATCTGAATTGTGGGTATTCTTGAAGGGCAGGAGAAGGGAAAAGGTATCAAAAACGTATTCAAGGATATAGTAACAGAAAACTTCCCAGGTGTAGGGAGAGATTCAGACCTTCAGATCCAGGAAACTCAAAGTTCCCCAAACAGATTCAATCCAAAAAGATCCTTCCCAAGACATATTATAGTTAAATTCACAAAGCTCAAAGACAAAGAGAGAATTCTACAAGCAGCAAGAGAAAAGTGTCAGGTCACTTACAGGGGAACCCCCATCAAACTAACAGCAGACTTCTCAACCAAAACCCTACAGCCAGAAGAAAGTGGAACGATATATTCAAAACACTAAAAGAAAAAAACTGCCAGCCAAGAATTCTTTACCCAGCAAGACTGAGAAATGAGGGAGAAATAGTGTATTTCCCAGCCAAACAAAAGTTGTGGGAGTTCACCACCACACAACCAGCCCCACAAGAAATTCTAAAGGGAGTCATTCATCTGGAATCTGAATAATGGTAACCACCATCACGAATACACAAGAAAGAACAAAACCCACAGTTTAAAAAAATGCCAGTAAGAAAGAGAAAGAAGCTAAACCATTCCACCTTAAATCCCCAACTCACATTGAAGAAGAGAAATAAAAGGGGAAATAATGATCAAAAGATATTTAAACCACCTAAATAGCAATTAAATGACAGGAATTAAACAACACTTCTCAATAACTACTCTAAATGTGAATGGGCTAAACTCCTCATTCAAAAGACACAGACTGACTGGATTAAAAAGATAGACCCAAGTATATGCTGTCTTCAAGAGACCCACTTCACCTGTAATGACACTCATAGACTAAAAGTGAAGGGATGGAAAAAGATATACCATGCAAATGAAAACCAAAAACGAGCAGGAGTAGCTATTCTTATATTGGACAAAATAGATTTTAAACCAAAAAACATTTAGAAAGACAAAGAAGGCCATTATATAATTATAAAGGGAACTATCCAGCTAGAAGACATAAAAATCATAAACATATATACACTCAATACTGGAGCACCCAGATATATCAAGCAAACACTCTTAGACCCAAAGAAGGAGATAGGTCCTAATACATTAATAGTGGGTGATCTGAACACCACTCTCTCCATATGAGACAGGACTTCCTGGAAACAAGTCAACAAAGAGACACAGGATTTATTCTACACCCTAGACCAACTGGACTTGGCATATATATACAGAACATTTCACCCAACAGCTTAAGAATACACTTTGTTCTCATCAGCCCATGGAACATTCTCCAGGATAGACCACATATTAGGCCACAAATCTAGTCTCAGCAAATTTAAAAAACTTGAAATCATTCCAGCAATTTTTTCATACCATAATGGACTAAAACTGGAGATAAACAATAAGCAAATCATTGGAAGATATACAAATACATGGAAAATAAATAATAGGCTTCTGAATGACCTATGGGCCCAAGAAGAAATTAAACAGGAAATCAAAAAACTTCTAGAAAATAATGAAAACAAAGATACATCATACCAAAACTTGTGGGATACTGCAAAAGCAGTACTAAGAGGGAAATTTATTGCAGTAAATGATTATATTAAAAAAAAGAAAGACTCCAAATAAACAACCTAATGCTACATGTCAAAGAACTTGAAAAACAACAACAATCCAAATCTAAAGGCAGTAGATGGAAAGAAATAATTAAGATCAGAGCAGAACTGAATGAAATATAGAGACCCAAAAAAGAATAGAAAAGATTAACAAAACTAAAAGTTGGTTTTTTGAGAAGATACACAACATAGACACACCATTAGCTAGATTAACAAAAAAAGAAAGGAGATGACCCAAATAACAAAAATCAGAAATGAAAAGGGAGACATTACAACTGACACCACAGAAATACAAAGAATCATTAGAGACAATTATGGACAACTGTATGACAACAAATTTGAAAATCTGGAAGATATGGATAAGTTTCTAGACACATATAAATTACCAAGACTGAACCAAGAAGAGATAGAAAACCTGAACAGACCAATAACAAGCAAGGAGATTGAAGCAGTAATTAGCAATCTTCCAACAACAAAAAAAGTCCAGGTCCTGATGGCTTTACAGCTGAATTCTATCAAACTTTTAAAGAGAAGTTAATACTAATTCTCATGAAACTGTTCCAAACAATTGAAACAGAGTCTACTCTCCCAAACTCATTTTACGAGGCCAACATTAACTCTGATACCAAAAACAGATAAAGACACAACTAAAAAAGAAAACTACAGGCCAATATCCTTGATGAACCTAGATGCTAAAATCGTCAACAAATTATTAAGAATTAAAATACAGCAACATATTAAAAGATTATACCCTATGATCAAGTGGGATTCATCCCAGGGATGCAAGGATGGTTCAACATATGAAAGTCAATAAATGTGATACATCACATCAACAAGCTCAAGGACAAAGACCGTATGATTACCTCAATAGATGCTGAAAAAGCATTTGACAAAATTCAACATTCCTTCATGATAAAGACTCTCAACAAATTTGGTATAGAAGGAAAATATCTTAACACAATAAAAGGCATTTATGACAAGCCTACTGCCAGTATTACTCAGAATGGGGAAAAATCAAAGGCCTTCCTGTTAAGGACAGGAACAAGACAAGGATGTCCACTCTCACCACTTCTATTCAACATAGTACTGGAGGTACTAGCTAGAGCAATCAGGCAAGAGAAAGAAATAAAAGGAATCCAGATTGGAGAAGATGAAGTCAAACTTTCCCTATGTGCAGATGACATCATACTATATATAGAAAAACCTAAAGACTCTATCAAAAAACTCCTAGAGCTGGTTAATAACTTCAGTAACATTGCAGGAGACAAAATAAATGCCCAGAAATCAATAGCATTTATATACTCAAATAATGAATTAACAGAAAGAGAAATGAAAGTAAGCCCATTTAAAATTGTCACCAAAAAAATACAATACATAGCAATGAGTTTAACCAAGGAGGTGAAAGACCTCTACAATGAGAATTACAAACCACTTCTGAAAGAAATTAAAGAAGACAAAAAAGATGGAAAGATATTCCATGCTCTTGGATGGGAAGAATTAACATTGTGAAAATATTTATACTACCGAAAGCAATCTACAGATTCAATGCAATCCTCATCAAAATACCAATGACATTCTTCACAGAAATGGAAAAAACAATCTTACCTTTCCTATGGATAAACAAAAGACCCTGAATAGCCAAAGCAATCCTGAGCAAAAAAAAAAAAAAAAAGTGGAGGCATAACTCTGCCTGACTTCAAATTATACTAGAAAGTTGTTGTAACCAAAACAGCACAGTATTGGTATAAAAATAGACATTCAGACCAGTAGAATAGAATTGAGAACCCCAAAATCACTTCTTAGGCTTATAGCCATCTGATATTAGACAAAGGCAACAAAAATCTACATTGGGGAGAAGACTGCATCTTCAACAAGTGATGCTGGGAAAATTGGATACCCATATGCAGAAGAATGAAACTAGATATGCATCTCTCCACCATACACTAAAATCAACTCAAAATGGATTAAAGACCTAGGCATAAGACCTGAAACTGTAAAATTGCTAAGGGGAAATATAGGTGAAACACTTCAGTAACTAGGTCAGGGCACAGGCTTTATGAACATGAGCCCAAAGCACAAGCAGCAAAAGAAAAAATAAACAAATGGGACTATATCTAACTAAAAAGTTTCTGCACAGCAAAAGAAACAATCAGTAGAGTGAAAAGACAACCTACAGAGTGGGGGAAAATTTTTGCCAACTATGCATCTGACAAGGGACTAATATCCAGAATATACATAGAACTCAAGCAATTATACAGTAAAAAAATTTAAAGAATAAATAAATGGCCCAATTAAAAAATAGGCAAAGGAGCTGAATAGACAGTTTTCAAAGGAAGACATACAAATGGCCAACAGATACATGAAAAAATGCTCAACATCACTAGTCATCAGGGAAACACAAATTAAAACCACATTGAGATACCACTTCACTCCAGTTAGACTGGCTATGATCAAAAAGATGGTGAATAACAAATGCTGGCGAGGGTGTGGAAAGAAGGGAACACTACTGCACTGTTGGTGGGAATGTAAATTAGTACAACCACTTTGGAAAACAATTTGGAGGTTTCTCAGATAGATCTTCCATGTGATCCAGCAATCCCTCTTCTGGGTATATATCCAGAGGAAGGGAAATCATCATGTCAAAGAGATACCTGCACTCCCATGTTTATTGCAGCTCTGTTTACAATAGTCAAGATATGGAACCAAGCTAAATGTCCATTAATAGGTGATCAGATAAGGAAACTGTGGTTTATATACACTATGGAATACTACTCTGCCATAAAAAAGAATGAAATACTTCCATTTGCAACAACATGGATGAACCTGGAGAAAGTTATGTTGAGTGAAACAAGCAAAGAACAGAGGGATAAATAATGCATGTGCTCACTCATATGTGGGCGCTAAGAGAGAAAGGAAGGCAGGAAAGAAAGACCACAGTAGTCCCATGATCCAACAGAGGGAGGGAACATTCCTAGGGCTATTAATTGGAGTTCAGGGGAGAGAGAGAAGGGGAGGGAGGTTGGGGGATAATTGGAAAGGGACAAATGATACAAAAGTAATTTCTGGTAATGGGTATGCCCCCAATATAAATCTGGCCCCCACATCATGGGCAGGAAGGGGGACAATCTGCTTTGTATCTCATGAATTTTCATAATAAATAAATAAATACTGTATTTGATTTCATTTATTTAACAGCTACTATATACTGGACATTATTTCTTTTATTTACTGTGAGTATCTTGAAGTAAGTTCTAAATATCTCCATATTATAGATTTATAAACTGAGGTTTAGAAATTTAAAAACTTGCTCCAATTCAAATAGCTAGTGAATAGCGGAAATCAGGTCTGAAATAAAAATTATCTCATTGCAAAGTCTATGATTTTCTTTAATACCCTACACTGTTTCTATGGACTATAAGGATAGTCAGATTTTATTAAAACCATAAATTAAGTGGCTATCTTTTTTTCCTGTTACAGTGATGAGTAAAAAAAGATGCAGAGATAAAAAGACAGGCCTGTTTTCAAGTAATCAACTGTCTGATTGGGGAGATAGTCAGGCAAAAAGAAAATTAGCATGCTGTAAGACAAGTATTTTAATAGAACAGTTCATTGTGCTGTAACATACCCCAAAAGAGGCATTTAACTACATGATATGGAAAAAAAAAAAATCACGAAAGTCTCCTAAAACTATTAAGCAGAATTTTGGGTAGTACCAAAGCAAAAGTAAAATGATATCATGGGCAGAAGAAATTCATATGCAAGCACATGGTGAGAAGGATTCATAATGTTTGAAATATACATGAAGTCATCTTCATGTCTCAGAAAATGCACGGACCACAAGCAACACCATTTCTCAATATTTAAAATGAGGTATTTAGATATCAACTCAATTAAATACAGTAAGGATAATCTTTTCAACAAATGGTGCTGGAACTAATGGATGCCCAAATTAACACGTAATTCTTGACCCCTGACATCATCCAGACACAAAAATTAAGTTGATATGATTCAGAGTCCAAATGGAAAAGTTAGAACTACAAATCTTCTAGAGAAAACATAAGGGAGTATCTTCACAAACATGGGTTAGACAAAGATTTCTAGTAAAACACAAAAATTACTAGTCATAAAAGAAAAGTATGATTGATAAAATCTCATCAAAATTAAAAATATATACTCATCAAAAGGTACCAATAAGAAAATAAGTTGGCGAATTACAGACAAGAAGATATGCAATATATAATATTGGACAAGGAAATTGTATCCAAAATACATAAGAGTTCCTATAAAGCAATAACAAAAAGAAACAATCCAATTTTAAATGTGCTTGTCACTAAATGTATCACAAAAATGCATAAATGGGCAATAAGCTCATAATAAGGCATTTAATAAGTCATCAGATAAATGCTGATTTAAGCCACAATAAAAAACCATTTAATATCTCATAAAATGGCTTAAATAAAAAGGCTGATAATACCCAATGTGGTGAAGAAAATGAAGTAATCAGAAATCTCACACACTGCTTTTAGAAATAATTCTGAAAAACTCTGGCAATTTTTAAAAATAAAGTTAAGCATACATTTAGCCTATAACCCAACGATTTTAATCCAAGCTATGTACACAAGAGAAATGAAAACATGAATCAACACAAGACTTATACCAGAACGTTTATAGTTGCCTTTTTCATAATAGCTTCAAAATGAAAACAGCCATTAGGAGACACATGAATAAATAAATTGTGGCATGTTCATACAATAGAATAGTCCTCAACAATAAAAATGAACGAACTACTGAAACATACAATAATATGAATAAATCCCTGATAGAGTTTGGATGTTTTGCCCTCCTAGAACTCATGTGGAAATTCGATCCCCAGTGTGACAGGGGAGCTGCTTCAGTTATGTGGGTGTTTCCCTCATGAAATGGATTAATGCTCTCCTTGTGGGGTGGCGATAGTAAATGAGTTCTCACAGCTCCTGCAAGAGCTCCTTGCTTAAAAGACCCTGGCACCTCCCCTCTCTCTCTCTCGCTTCCTCTCGCCATGTGATCTGCTTGTACCTGGCTGCTGCCTGACACTTTCTACCATGAGTAGAAGCAGCCTGAGGCCCATGCCAGATGCAGCTGTTCCAGAATCATAAGCAAATAAACCTCTGTTCTTTATAAATTACCCAGTCTCAGGTATTCTGTTATAGCAACACAAAAACGGACTAATTCAATCCCCATAATATGATGCTATGAAAAAGAAATGAGACACTAAAAAATGTAAAGCAATTAGCAGGCAATTGCCTCTGGGTTTGAGATGAAATTGACTGGAAAAGGTCATAAGGAAACTTTCTGGGAATTTAGAAATGCTCTTTATCATGTTTTGGGTAGCAGTCACATAGGTATCTTCAGTAAGTAGTCAAATTCATCAAACTTAAAATCTTAACATTATATTTTTGAAAATTAAACCTCAACAAAAGGTAAAGAGTTCTTCAAAATCCACAATAAGAAGCCTCCTTAAATATTCCCACTCCATCTCAGTGAACAATTCAGGAGAATGAGAGGAGCGAGGCCAATTTTAATTTCTTCCTCCTGAAAGAGCATTCTGATAGGCTTTCAAGTTGAAGTGTAAAATATCCTCTATGCTTCACCCGATTTTTTAATCCATTGGCTATGAAGCCATTTATTTTCCTTTCCTAAATCAACTGTTAGAAGTGGGAGGAAAATTCTCGAATGTGAAAAATGAGAATTTAGAGGACGTGAGTATTCAAGCCCCATGCAGCAGTGGCATGCGTGACTTTGGGCAAGACCCTGGACCATTCTGGAGCTGAGTTTTCCACCGCAGGTCATGAGTGTGTGTGTTGGGGGTGAACGTGGGGGGAGATGTGACACCTAGTGACCAACACATGTTTTTGTGATGGCAATATAACGAGAGATGAGTGCAAGGAAGAGGGTTTGATCTTTCAAATACCCAGAGAGACAGAAACTATCCTCTTCTTATTCCAAGATGCATTAAATCACTGACTGGTCAAAGAGCATCATTAGGATGCTCTGAAATTAGTAACTGGGAATTAAATTCCCCAGTCAGGGCTGTATGTATAGGGCTTAACTATCAGAAAAGGTGTTACAGTGGAAGGCAAGAAAGGAGAACCTTCTCTAATGACCATCAATAACATCAATAATAGGTGAAAATTTAGAGTCAGACTAACAGGTTTGGAAACACCTATGTGCATATTTAGTATGTGTGTCTATGTATGAATGATACACATATACACACGTACACTTTTTAAATATGAATTCTATTTCTGTAGGCTTGTGTTAACAGTGCTTGATTGGGGTCAGAACAGGGCCAATTTATTATACTAGATATTCACAGGTGTGCTTGGCATAGTAGGTACAATAGGTCACACATATAGGGAAAGCTCTCTAAAAATAATGGGGAGGTATAATATCTTAAAGTATTAATCAAAGTGATTTAAATTTCATACCTATTAATAGTATTTTCCTGGATCCTTATTATAAATAATGACTGGTATGTTATACACTAAATGATGGATTTCAATACTTTCCCCTTGCATAATTTGTTTTAAGAACTTATAAGTCTAAGAAGCATTTTACTTTGGGAACATTCTCCATCAGGAAGCTGAACGTATTATTTTGGATGTGTCATTAGTCTCCCCAACAAAAAGCTTTTCACTATTCTCCATTATGTATTGAGAAAAGTTTTCCAAGGCTATTACACAACTCACATTCCACTGAGAGTCACAGGTTCGTGAGTATTATCATCGTATTAGTAAGTATCTGTGATTCCTTTCAGAATATTTAATGAGCTACCATGTTCTCATACTGCTAAGGGAAGTATATACATGATGCTTCATAAAGACCAGAATCTCCCAATAATTTTTCAGATGTTAGGGCAAGTACCCTGACATCCATCTGACGGGTAAAGAAACTGAGGCTTAGAGGTTTGGTAATGTAACCAATAAAACGCAGGTACTCATAAGCATGATAGGAATTTGATTACAGTTTTCTAATTTGGGTAGTAAAAGACTTTTCACGGCCCCAAACGGCCTCTCTGACTTGGACCTTATTTCTAGAATCTTATATACTTATTGCTATAAAAGCCACAGAGCTTATCTTTCACATGAAATGTAACAATGACTCACGCCCTTGATTTCAAGCTGCTAACCTTTAGCAGGATAAAAAAAAGGACTTCAGAATTTAAGACAAAGAGACCTGGAGGGAAAGTAGACTCAATACAAATAAGCCTAGTTATCCCTAGCTAATGCTCTTTAAAATAGATCAGCCAAAAGGATTTCTTGGGGCGGGGGGAGAAATCATCATTCAGAGAAGATAATAATCTTAATAGAAATCAGAAAGCCTTCAGATCTCTTTGTGTATAAATGTGTGTGCAGTAATTTAGAATTTCCTTGGGATTTTTTAAAATTCTGGACAGTGTTTTATCATTCTGGGTTTTTGTTTTAGTTTTGTTTTCTTAAATTGGAAGTGGGTAGGGAGGAGCAAGTTGTGGAAATCAGAACCCCTGGACCATTCCCTGCTTCCTGAAAGTTCTCTCCATGGGGCTTCCCTGGGCTGTCTGGAACCCAGGATCTTGGATTGCAATGATTTGGTATTCTAGTTAAAAAAACAAGCTGTATTGCAGGTATCCATGGATTCCCTTGCAGGGTGGAAATAAAGTCAGTTAAAATTCTGCAACTTAGCACCATGAAGACGAAAGTAGTCACATAGGGTGAGGAGCAGAGATGACTCTGCTATGATTCAGCTCACAACATTTTTTGGAGAAATAATGATAATACGCAAAAATAATGGTGACATCCTCTGATATTGTGATAAAATAGAAAAGATGTGCTGTATTTGTTTTTCATCTCTTGTTCCTGGCACAGAACTCCTAAAACCCTTGGAATTTCCTGGTTGGGGTGAGAGGAGCATTTTTTTGTTATTCATAATATGTCCCTTTCAACCACACCTGAGTTTATGCTAATGAGGTGATTCTTGGAGAATGGGGCTGGTTGCCCGAGGACCCAACCATGTGATTACAGCAGTCACCCCTGCTTATTGGTGGTTTTGCCTTCTGCAATTTCACTTAGCTATAGTCAACTATAGCCTCAAAATATTAAATGGAAGATTCCAGAAATAAATAATTCATACATTGTAAATTGTGCACTGTTCTGAGTAGCATGATGAAATTTTGTGCCATCCTGCTCCATCTCACCCAGGATGTGAATCATCCCTTTGTCCAGCATATCCAAGCTGTGTGGGCTACCTGCCAGTTAGTCACTTAGTAGCTGACTCAGTTATCATATCAACCAACTCGGTATTGCAGTACTCGTATTCAAGTAACCCTTATTTTATTTAAAATGGCCTCAAAATACAAAAGCAGTGATGCTGGCAATGTGCAAGAAAAAAAAAAAGAAAGCCATAAAATGCTTCCTTTAAATGAAAAGGTGAAAGTTCTCAATTTAGTAGGAAAAGAAAAAAGGGTGTGCCGAGATCACTAAGATATACAGTACAATAAGTTATTTTGAGAGAGAGACAACATTCACATATTTTTTACACTATATTGTTATAATTATTCTATTTATTATCAGTTATTGTTGTTAATCTCTTACTGTGCCTAAATTATAAATTAAACTTTTCTGTAAGTATAAATGTATACAGAAAAAACATAGTGTATATGGGGTTTAGTACCATCTATGTTTCAGGCATCCACTGGGGGTCTCGGCATCTAACCCCTTGGATAAGGGGGGGATACTGTACAGGGTTAGAACTCTCAGCTTCACCCGCTGACCTCTGGGGAGGGGAGATGGCCTGGACATTGAGTTCAGCCACCAGTGGCCAATGATTTAACCAATAATGCCTACATAATGACACCTCCATAGAAACCTTCACCAAAGGGGTTCAGGGAACTTCTGAGTTGGGGACACGAGGAGGTGCTGAGAGAGTGGCTTGCTGGGAGAGGACACAGAAGCTCCATGCTGTCCTTCATAGCTGGTCCTATGTGTCTCTTCCATTTGGCTGTTCCTGAGCTGTATTCTTTATAATAAACTGATAAACATAAGTAAATATTTTTTGGAGTTTTGTGAGCCATTCTACCAAGTCATAAAAATCAAGAACAGGGCCGTGGGAGCTCCAGATTTATAGCTGGTAGGGCAGAAGTACAGGAGGTCTAGTCTCTCTATTGGCATCTGAAGAGGAAGTGTGGGAAGAGGAGAGGAGTCTTGTGGGACTGAGCCCTTAACCTGATTTGTCAGCACAAACTATGGGCAGTTAATGTCAGAAATGAGTTAAATTGACTATAAAACATTAGAAAATTTGTTCGTGTGGGAAAAACCTTCCAATATTTGGTCAGAAGTACTCTGTGTGAGTGTAGAAAAAAAGGTTTCTTTCCTTTTTACATCATTAAATAGAGCTGATTCATGAAGGTCTAAACTCTCTTCTGTTTTCAAGCATCTGATTAAAAAGAGGTAACTCCAGGGCAAAACCAAGTTAAGGAAAATTATTGATATGATTCTCCAGCCACAGGTATGGAAGACAGACACAGCCCAGATACAGAAGATAGACATAGAGAAACTTTTCTACATTGACCCTAATAGTTTTCTTTTAAAATGTATTTATTACTCTTAACCACTCTCTAAGAGAAGGTCAGGATGTGATGTTCTCAGATCTTAAGAAAAAAAGCATAAAAACAAAAAAACGGAACTTCTAATTTCAGTTGTAACATGTAAAAAACCTGAAAGTTATCACTCCCATTCTTGCAACAAGGAAAAGTTGGCAAATTGAAAAAAAAGGACATTCTTGGACCCATCAGAGAGATGAGTTGTAGACCTAATCTCCGACCCCAAATCTGGATAATAAGATGAATTTAGAGAGTCACCGTTGAGATCCGTTTACATAGATCCGAAACCACTGAGGGCATAAACTGGCAAAAACACTTAAATGATAGTTTTGATGAGTTCCTGGAGGGTAAATGAGTACTAGCTTGAGAGAGAAAAATTCTTGGGGCTTTATTCTTAGGAGGGCTTGCATACTTTTGTAGGATTTACGCTCAGGAACAACCAGAAACCTTCACATGATAAAGATCTGAGAAAAATCTCCTAACACTGGCAGAAGGAAAGAAAGAGTAATCCTTTCTTTCCTATAGTAGGCCTATAGGAAAGGCTCTATGCGTATGTGAAATATGGGCAATGGGGAAAGGGCATTCCTCCAATTCCAGCCCACTTTATCCTTCCTTCTCACCAAAAGGTGGTGGTGGGAAGGAGGAGATTAGCTCTAAATGGAGAAACCCTTCTGAAGATCACAGGCTACTGAAGCAGGCCCACTAAAAGACAGAGATTTAATTAAAATTTTATAGAATACTCCTCTTTTTTCCATTTCTTAACACTCCTTCAACATGGCCTCAGTATAATAATTTTACAGATTATAGCTGAAATAACTGCAAAACAGAGATATTTTGGAGAAAGCCAAAGACAAGAAGGGAGACAAAAATCAAGAACATTGGAAGATTTAAAAACCTTTGGCACCTACAACTACAAGAAATATAAGGCATTAAACAAAACCCAAACTTCTAGTCAAATTAACATAAAACATCACACTAAGGACCTATTTATCTCAGTTTCTGTTGCCAAATATCATAACCAGCTTTTGACAAAAGATTACAAGGAGTGCTAAAAGGCAAGAAAAAACAGTCTGAAGATGTTGTGCATCAACCCAGCCTTTGATATGACACAGATGCTATAATTATAAGACAGGAAATCTAAAATAACTATAATTAATATGTCAGTGGTTCTAATGGAAAAAGTAGACCACATAAGAGAACAGATGGGTAAAATAAGCAGAGAGCTGGAAACTCTATGATGCAACCAAAGGAAGAGGTAGACATTAAAAAAAAAAAATTAACAGATAAAAAGTATTTTTAATGGGTTCATAAGTAGACTGTTCACAGTTTAGCAAAGAATCAGTGAGTTTGAAGATAGTTCGATAGAAATTTTACAAACTGAAATAGAGAAATATAGTTTTAAAAAAAGACCAGAACATTCAATAACTGTGGGATAACTTCAAAAGATGTAACATACATATAATAGTAATACCACTAGGAGAAAAAAGAAGGAATGGAGCAGAAGAAATGTATGAACTAATATTGGTGGACAACTTTCCAAAATTAATGACAGCAGTCAAATCTCAGATCCAGGAAGCTGAGAAAATACCAAGCAGAATAAACACCAAAATAACTACAGTTATGTATATTGTATTTAACCTTCAGAAAACAAAATGAAAAGAGAATATCTTGAAAGGAGCCACAGAAGAAAAAACAAACACCTTAGTTATAGATAAACATAGATAAGAATTAAAGTAGACTTCTTAAGAAAAAAAAAAACAACTAGGAAGAGAATGAAGTAACATATGCAAAGTGTTGAGGGGAAAAAAATCACCAACCTAGATTTCAATATTCAGTGAAATTATCTTTCATGTGTGAGGGAGAAATAAAGACATTCTCAAACAAGAAAACACTGAGGGAATTCATTTTCAGCAGATCTGTCTTGCAAGATGTATTAAAAGATTTTCTTCAGGCGAAGAAAAATAACATATGTCAGAAATTTGGATCCACATAGAGAAAGTAATAGTGTCAGAGCATTAATAAATGAAGAAAAAAATAAAATCTAAAAGATAACTATTTCAAGTAGTGATAGTAACAGTGTATTTGGTGATTATAACATACAGTTAAGTGAAAAAAGTGACAGTAAAGTCACAAGAGATGGGAGGGAGAAATTGGAATACTCTGCTATAGTTATCCTTACCATAGGTGAAATAAACTGTGTTACTTAAATGTGGACTTAAATTAGTTAGAATGTATGTTGTAAATTCTAGGTAAATTACTGAAAAAATCTTTTTAAAAAGTATAATGGAAATACTAAGAGAGGAGATAAAATGGCATTATATAAAATGTTTAAATAAAACCAGAAAGGCAGAAAAAAAAGCAACTGACAAAAAATATTAAAAAGTTACAAACATGTCTGATATTTTGCCAAATATATCTATAATTACATTAAATAGAAATGGTCTAAATATATCAATTAATGGAAATATTGAGAGTGAATAGATAAATAAGACCCAACCATATATTGTCTACAAAAAACATTTTGAACATCCAGATTCCAATAGGTTAACGTTATAAAGAAGGAGAAAAACACACCATGCTAACACTAATCAAGAGAACAATGGAACAGCTGTATTAATTTCAGAAAATAGAGACTTTAAAGAAAGGAAAATTATTATGAATAAAGAAGGACACTAAATAACAAAAAAGGTTAACTCTATGAGTGAACGTAACAATACTAAAAACATATGCACCTAACAACTGAGTCAAAACATATGAGACAAAATTTGGTAGAACTGTAAATTGAAACAGAAAAATCCACTGTTATACTTGGAGCCTGCAATACCACCTTTTCAGTAGCTGATATCCCAGGCAGGCATAAAATCAGAAAAAAGATAGTTGACCTGAACAGCAGTGTCAACCAACTTGATCTTATTGACAATTGTAAAATACTCCATGCAACAAGAGCAGAATACACATTTTTCCAATGTAATCTGAATTATTCACCAAGATATACATTATTTTACATAAAGCACACCATCACAAATTTAAAAGATTTGAAATCATGCAAAGTATGTACTCAGATAACAAAGGAATTAAACCAGAAGTCAGTAACAAAAAGTTAGAAAATCTCCCAGATATGGAGCAATTAAACTCCTAAATAACATATAATCAAAAAAGAAGTTATAAGAGAAATATATAAATATTTTGAACTAATTGAAAATGAAAATATAATTTATAAAATTACATTAGATTCAGGGTTTAGAGGGAAATATGTATCATGAAATACATAAATAAGAAAAAAAAAAAGATCTAAAATCAATAACCTAAGCTTCCACTTAGGAAATTAAAGAAATAAGTGCATTTTAAACCAAAGCAGGCAGAAGAAAATGAATAATAAAGCTAAGAGCAGTAATCAAGGAAATTGAAAATAGGACATCAATGAACAAAATCAACAAAACAAAAGCTGTTTTTTTGAGATCAGTAAAATTGATAAAACTCTAACCTAGTCAAGAAAAAAATTACCAATATTGTAAGTGAAAGATGGATCATAAATATTGGCCCCATGGGCAGTAAAAAGACGTAAATAAATACTGTGAACACTCCATGCAAAAAAATTTGATAACTTGGGTAAAATGAATCAACTCTTTGAAAGACACAGACTATAAAAATTTACACAAAGAGAAGTATATAACATGAATATACTGTCTATTAAACAAATATAATCAATTATGAAAAAGCTTCCAAAGTAGAAATCACTAGGTCCAGAAGATTTCATTGGTAAATTATACCAAATATATAAGTAAGAAATTATACCAAATCTCCACAATATCTCACTGAAAATAGAAGGAGAGATAACAATTTCCAAGTCATTCTAAGAGACAAGCATTATTCTAATCTCAAATTCTTATGAGGTCAACTTTACTCTAATACCAAAACTATGATTCTAATAGTAAAACTAATACCAATATAACAAAAAGGAAATTAAAGACCAATATCTTTCATGAATATGGATGTAAAAATCCTGTACAAAATATTATGAAATTGAATCTAACATTGTATGAAAATGATTATATACCACAATGATTTGGGATTTATTACAGGTATACAAACCTGGCTCAACATTAGACAATCAATCAATTAAATACATAGCATAGACTAAAGAAGTAAAACATTGATCATGTCAACTGATGTAGAAAGAGCATTTGACAAAATCTGGTACCGATTCATGTTTTTTTAAAAATGAGCAAACTAGGAGTAGAGGGGAACTTATTCAATTTGATAATAACACCCACAAAAATATATATAAGTAACATTATATTTAATGGTGAGAAATTAGACACTTTCCCCCGATATCAAGAACAATGATGTCCCCTTTCACCAGCGCTGTTTAGTATTTTACTGGAAGTCCTAGTTGGTGCAATAAGATGAAAAAAAGAGATGAAAGGTAAACAGTTTGAAAAAAAAATACCTCTCTATTTGCATATGACATAATTATCTATGTAGAGAACCCAAAGTATAGTGTGTGTGTGTGTGTGTGTGTGTGTGTGTGTGTGTGTGTGTGTGTGTGTGTGTGTGTGTGTGTGTGTGTCTCCTAGAATTAATAAGAAAGTATTACAAGGTTGCTGGATCCAAGAACACACAAGTTAATTAGTTTTCTCTATATCAGCAATGAACATTCAGAATCTTAAATTTTTTTAAAAATTCCATTTACAATAACACTTCAAATATTTAGATCTAAATCAAAATAAATATGTACAGAACCTATATGCACACAACTATGAAACTCTGATTTAAAAAATTAGAGAAAATCTAAATAAATGGGGAGGTATTTCATATTCATAGACTGGAAGACTCAACGTTGTTAAGTCAATTCTTCTCAAATGAATCTACAGATTCAATATAACCTAACCAAAATCCAGGAAGTTATTTTGTACACATCAACAAACTGATTTTAAAATCTATACAGAAAGGCAGGAAACATAAAACAGCCAACACAGTATAGAAAAAGAATAAAGTTGGAAAATTCATACTACCTAAATTTAAGACTTACTATATAAGGCTACAGCAAACAGGACACCATGATATTAGTGAAAGGATTGGCAAATAGATCAGTAGAATAGAACAGAGACCCTCCAAAAAGATCCCCACAAATATCTTTGACAAAAGATAAAAGACAATTCAATGGAGAAAGGGTAGTCATTTTATCAAGTGGTTCTGTAATGATTGGAAGCCAGCTGCCAAAAATAAACAAACAAACAAACAAACAAACAAACAAACAAACAAATAAATAAAAGAATGAACCTGGGCAAATTAACAAAAAAATGGATCAGAAATAATTGTAAATGCAAAACTATGAAACTCCTAGAGGATAACATGGGAGAAAATCTAAATGGCATTCTATTTGATGATGAATTTTATATACCACACCAATAGCAAGATCAATGAAAGAAATATTGCTATTTTGGGCTTCATTAAAATTATAAACTTATGCTTTGTGAAAGACATATTTAAAAAAATAAAAAGAAAAGACCCAGAGGGAGAAAATATTTTTAAAACATGTATTTAAAAAGACTTATGTCCAGATAAAAAAGGAACTCTTAAAATCAACAAGAACTCAAACAAAACCCAATTAAAAGATGGGTAAAAATTATGAACAGATACCTTGCCAGAGAAGATACAAGGAAAGAAAAACAAACAAACAAACAAATGCCATTATGTTGAGCTTTCAGAAGGAAATGCATCTATGTAACAAATTTAGTAACAAATCTATGATTACTAGGAGTGGAAAATGGAGGGAGAGGGGGGTTAGGGAGAAATTGGGTAAGGGGTACAAAGAATAATTATGATTTATAATAATGAATATGTTAATAATCTTGATTTGATCAACACATATTGTACACAAATAATGATAGTCAACACTGTACCCCCAAAATATGTATAATCCATTATGCTTCAATTAAAATATAATAATTTAGGTTGGCTCCATCACCTAGCTATTGTAAATAGAGCTGCAATAAACATGGAAGTTCAGGTATCCCTTTGACCTGATGTTTTCCAATCCTCTGGATATATCCCCAGGAGTGGGATTGGTGGATCATATGGAAGTTTTATCCGTAGTTGTTTAAGGAAACTCCATCCTGTTCTCCATAATGGCTGTGCTAACTTACAGTCCCACCAACAGTGCAGGAGATGCATAGGCCAAGTATACTGATCTAACCACTACACATTCTACACAATTATTGAAAATCAATGTTGTACCACACATGTATATATAATAAAAAATAAAAATAAAAATAAAATAAAATTTAACAATTTTCACTTAGTAGATTGTTTTCAGGAAAAATATAAAACTGTTAAGTAAAGAATAAAAAAAATTAAAAATAGATAAATACAATTTAAAAATCTGGGAAAAAAAATTCCTTCTCATTAAGTTTGGAGGAATAACTTTGTCACATTTAGCATTCCTCTCTCTCCTGGTAGACATTTTGCTCTACCACAGAATGTTATGCTCCTTCTGTGCCAGATGGTGACAATTTGAATCCTTGAGAGTAAGCTAGTCTTACTTGAAGATTCCGTATTAAAAAGTGCATGTGCCTATAGGCCATTTTTTCCAAAAGTATCTCATCTATTTAAAAACAGAGTGCTATTTTTAGCCAGCTGTTAAAATTACAACAAAACATGGAACCTAGGCTCAGGGTACAATGTTTTACCTTGTATTGTCATTAGGGAATTTCAAAGTAAATGAACTGCAAGGTATCACTAGATATTTATCAGAACGGCTAAAATTCAAAAACTGACAAAACCAAGTGCTGACCAGGATACTAAGCAACAGGAACTCTCATTCATTGGTGGTTGGAATGCAAAATGATATAGCCACCTTGGAAGAGTTTGGCAGGTTCTTACTAAGTTAAACATAGTCTTATATGATCCAGTGCTTGCACTCAAAGGTATTGCCCAACTGATTTGAAAACTTATGCCTATACCAAAACTCTACATGGATATTTATGGAAGCTTTATTCATTACTGCCCAAACTGGAAGCAACCAAGGTATTCTTCAACAGGTGAACAGATAAAAAAAAAATAAACAAAAAATAAAAATAAAAACCTGTAGTACATACACAAAATGTAATGTTATTCAGTGAAAAAAAGAAATGAGTTATTTATTTTTTGAAATGTTTTTATTTTATTTTATTTTATTTTTGTTCATAAAACAAGTTTTAATACATTTAAAAAGAATAAGATCATAGAAAATATGTTCTATGACCACAATAAGAGAAGGAAATTCAGAAAATTAACAAATGTGTGTAAATTAAATAACACTTGTAAACACTTATATGAAAAATAAGAAAAATCTCAAATCAGTAATGTAAACTACCTTAAGAAAATAGAAAAAAGAAGAGCAAAATAAATCAAAACCAAGTATAAGTAGGAAGTAAAGATCACAACAGAAATATAAGAAATAGGGAATTAAAAAACGATAGAGAAAATCAACGAATCCAAAAGCTGATTCTTTTTTAATAAATCAACAAAATTTGCAAACCTTCATCTAGACTTACCAGGAGAAAAAGAGAGACCAAAATTATTAAAATAAGAAATAAAGCAGGGACATTATTACATTGTTATTACGTTTTTTTGTGGTACTAAGATTTAGTTTCTTTCTCTTGTTTTCATTTTTGTTTTACCAGTGGGTTTTGGTTTTTGTGGTGTATTCATTTGTTGTGTATTGTTCTTTGGATTCCAGATACAGGACTTCCTTGAAGATTTCTTGTAGGGCTGGTTGTGTCATGGTGAACTCCTGCAGTTTCTGTTTGTCTAGAAAATACACTATTGTTCCTCCATTTCTGAAGGACAGCCTTGCTGGGTATATTATTCCTGGCTGTCAGGGTTTTTTTTTAAATTTTCTTTTAGTATTTTTAATATACCATCCCATTTTCTTCTGGCCTGTAGAGTTTCTGTTGAGAAGTCTGCTGTTATTCTGATAGGGGCTCCCTTACAGGTGACTTTACAATTTTTCTTGCTTCTTTTAAGATTATCTCTTTGTCTTTGAGTTTTGTCAATTTAAAAGAATATGTCTTGGCGAGGATCTTTTGGGCTTGAATGTGTTTGGGGAACTTTGAATCTCTTAGATCTGAAGGTCCATGTCTCTCCCTACACCTGGGATGTTTTCTGTTATTATTTCTTTGAATAGGTTTTCAATGCTTTTTCCTTCTCTTTGGAACACCCATGATTCAAATGTTTTCGTGCTGAAGGCTGTCTGCTAGCTCTCTTAGATTTTCATTTTTAAAATTCCTTTTTCTTCTTTTTTTGTCCACAGGAGTTATTTCAAAAAGACTATCTTCAAGATCAGAATTTTTTTTCTTCTACTTGTTCTAGCTTGCTGCTTGAGATATTGGTTGTGTTTTTATTTTGTTGAGTGAATTTTTTAGTTCCATGAGTTCTGCTACATTCATTTTTAAAGCATTAGTCTGTAAATTTTCTTCTTCATATCCTGGATTTTTTTTTTCTCATTTCATTATGTTGTCTAACTGAGTTCTTTTCATATCTCAGTGAGTTTCTTTAAGATTATTGATTGGAATTCCTTTTCAGTCATTTAAGGATTTCCTATTCTATTGGGTCTGGTATTCGAAGATCCCTGTATTCTTTTGGTGGTGTCATATTATCTTGGATTTTCATTTTTCTAGTATCTCTGTGTTGATGTCTGGTTATCTAGTAGAGTAGCTGCTGCTTCTATTACTCTGGAGTGGGCTTTGAGAAGAGAGACATCCTCTTCTTTTTCTGATTTCTGCTGGTGAGTCTCCTGCTGTCAATGCAGTCTAGTGTCTAGTGGGCCACCTGCACAGTGGCTGTGCCTACTGTTGTGGTATCGAGCTGCTTTGTCAGTAGCCATGGCTGTGACAGTAGCTGAGGTGGGCCATCAGCACAGAAGTGGTGTTTTCAGTGTGCTTTTTGGTACGCCCTCAGTTACTGCCTAGAACCCCAGCCATGCTCTGTTTCTTGCTTGCTTTTGAGCAGAGGGGGCTGCCCTCAGCTCCTGCCTACAACCCTAGGCATTCTGTTTCTTCAAAATTAGTCATTAAGGCATGAAAAACACAGATGAATCTTATATTCACATTGCTAAATGAAATAAATCAGTCTGAAAAAAACTACCTACTGTATAATTCTTATTATATGACATACTGGGGAAAAATTTGTACAGTTGTCCCTTGGTTTACATGTGTGATTGGTTCCAGGACACCCAAATACCAAAATCCACATATACTCATCTCCCAGAAGGCCCTACAGAATCAACTTACAGGAAAACTATGCCCTCCATATACCATCCATGGACTGCTTATTTTTGATCCATGGTTGGCTGAAAAAAAAATCTGCATATAAGTGGACCTTTGAATTTCTAACCCATGTTGTTCAAGGGTCAACTATACAGACAGTAAACAGCTCAGTGGTTGTCAGAATTTGGTGGGAGAGGGCTGAATAGGTGAAGCACAAGGGATTTTAAGTGCATTGAAACTATTCTGTGACACTGCAATGGCAAATAGAAATCATTGAGCATTTGTCAAAACCCATAAAACCTTGAAGCACAAAGAGTGAACCTTAATTCATGCACATTAAAAAAATTATTTAGGAGATTGGGAATCATAGGATGAAATGCAGAATGTGGCAAAAATTAATGAATTCTAAATTTATGAAAAAAAAACTCATTGAAAGAGTGGTGGAATAATATTTTAAATTAAGTAACTTTAGAAATGAGTGGAGTCCACAGGTCTAAAGGCAAGAAGGCTTTAGTACATAAGCACTGTAATACGTCTGATAAATTTGTTTGCCATGGATGTTCAGATCAACAATTCTGACACTGGGATGCATGTATACTGGAAGTGAAATAAGGAACTGTATGGTTGGAGCTGTGTTTCTCGCTGTTGAGTGGAAATCTATAGATAAACAAGGGGAGATGAGAATGATCCGTGTGCAATGGATTAGAGTGGGAGACATCAGTAGGAACTCCTATTTATCTTAATGTAGTTACAGATGGTTACATACAGAGACTTTTATACATGCATGTCTACATACTAGATAGTATACACTTTTATATCTCCTTGCTTTGTCAGCTAAGAGGGCCTAAAAGGAATGGCATCCAGTAGCAAAGAACATACCCAACACTCAGCTCTTTGTTTTTAAATCTATTCTCCAGTAAAGGGAACCAGGACATTTTGGAGAAATGGCTCATTCTAGGAATTATACAAGGTAAGCCTTGAGTATTTTGTAGTACTAGACAGTAATAAAGAGCTAAAACCAAAACAAAATAAACAAGTAAACCCATAATAATGGTAATATTTCAGAAGTATACAGGAGTGAACTGAAAGAGCTCCAAATGGCCACAACTGAGACAAATTCAGCAGCAAAATAACTAAATTAGAATTGGGATATAACAAAAAGTATAAAATAAATACACATATGTTATGCCAATTTAAATATATGATTGAATACGTAAATGGTAAGAATAAAGAAATCTCACCTGCAAAACAACTCCAAATAATTTGTGTTACATATAAGATATAGAGTGTAACTCTCCACTTCTTAAGTGTGTGCAGTGTATAGTGAATTCTATCCAAAAAGTATAATATGGAAAATAAGAATAATAACAGTAGAGAAAACTGACAATCACTACCACAAGCCTGGGGATCAAGGTTAACATCAATAGTGATAAGTCATATTGATATTACGTACATATGTGATGAAAATGGTGTTTAACTCTGTGGTCTTGTTCACAAAACCACATTACCCCACTCTAATCATATTTTTTTTAAATGTCAGAGAAAAATTCTAATTCAGAGACATTCCTCAAAATATATGACCAATAATTTTTAAAGCTGTCATGGTCATCAAAAACAAGCAACATCTAAAAAACAATGACAACCAAGAGGACCCTAAGGAGACGTGGCTGTAAAATGTAATGTGGTGTTCTGGACTAAACTGTGGAACACAAAAAGGACATTAAAAAAATGTACAGAAAATCTGAATAAAGTATGGATTTCAGTTAACAATAATTTATTGATATTAGTTTATGAATTGTGACTAGTGTAAAATATTAATGAGAGTAGGAAACAATCGTGGGGTATTTGAGCATTCTCTGTACTATCTTCATAATAATTTTGTAAATCTAAACTGTTCTAAAATAAGTTTATTTTTTTAAAAAAATTAAAAAATCATTTCAAATGGATTTTATTTCTTTTTTATCTTCATTGTCATGTAATTATAACAACTTTATGGAAAAGCAGCACATCTAAACACTGCTCATTTTCTGCTTCCTATAATCTCTTGGTAGATGGAAGCATCTCATTTTAATTCTCTATCAAACGCATCCTATTACATGGTCTTGGTTTGCCAGGAAGACGATGGCTGTGGGCAACATTTTGAGATTCTTATAGGATGGGCTTGTCAGGTACATATTAGAAAGTGTATAATGCAAGGAGACCTTTAAGATCCCAAAAGATGATTCATTCATTTTGAAAGCAAGGACAAGGATAGCCAGGCAGTTAAGTAACTTCCTCCCAATAAAACAAATCTATCAGGACAAGGAACTTAACTCAGGTTACCTTTGTTTTTTTCTGGGGTTTTTTTATGTTGATTTTGTTTGCTTGTTATTTACATTACTTTAAAATTGTTCAAAAATGTTGACAAAATGCCCCATGATATCATAATATCATGCCATAATGCTTTCTGAATGAGCTAATTCAATGTCAAAGTTGTTAGTAGATTATTAATCCAATTTAATATATGTTTACTGTGTGTTTGCCAAGACACCAGGTGAACAAGATTAATCTGAAAAGTGGACGGCACATGAGTAAAGATAGAAATAGATTCTTAGAGTGGCCAGAGCCCCAGGCTAGGAGGAGACAGGAAGGATGCCCATGGACCTCAGTTGGCTCAGTTGAGGCCCAATTTATGCCTGTTGACCCATTCTGTTATAGAAAGTGTTCCAATTTAAATAATAAATTATACAGTTGTCCACTTAAAGGGACTTGAATGCTGTCCTGGAGTTACATGGGTCAACATTTGTCTTTAGCCCTATTTCTAGGACTACTGCAGTTGGTCATTGGAGTCCTGAGTCTTCCTATTCTCCCACTGCCTTCTCAGATATACAATGTAGCATCCCTGCTCTGCTTAACTCTATTGTAGCCACATGACCTTGTTCAAGCTACATAGATTCCATAAGCCTCAGTTTTCACCTATAAAATGGAGATAGTACTAGTGTCTTCCTTATGGGGGTTTATATGAGGATTAAAATTAAATATGACTACGACATAGTAAGAGTTCAATACATTTAGCTATTACCATTAGAATATTAAATTATATTCAATTAATTATTTTTTGAATTAATGCATTTTTAAAAAAATTTTATTTTATTTTGTCAATACACAATGTGGCTGATTATTGTGGCCAATTACTGAAACCTCCCTCCCTCCTCCCTCTCCCCCCTCCCTCCCAAAAACCTCATATCTGTTCACTTGTCATATCAACTTCAAGGAATCGTAATTGTTGTGTCTTCTTCCCTCCCCCTCCCCCAGGTTATTTGTGTATTTATTTATTTACTTTTAGCTCCCACAAATAAGTCAGAACATGTGATATTTCTCTTTCTGTGCCTGACTCGTTTCACTTAATATAATTCTCTCTAGGTCCACCCATGTTGTTGCAAATGGCAGTATTTCATTCTTTTTTATAGCAGAGTAATATTCCGTTGTGTAGATATACCACACTTTCCGTATCCACTCATCTGATGATGGACATTTGGGCTGGTTCCAACTCTTGGCTATTGTAAAGAGTGCTGTGATGAACATTGGGGAACAGGTATACCATCGACTTGATGATTTCCATTCCTCTGGGTATATTCCCAGCAGTGGGATAGCTGGGTCATATGGTAGATCTATCTGCAATTGTTTGAGGAACCTCCATACCATTTTCCATAGAGGCTGCATCATTTTGCAGTGCCCCGAACAATGTATGAGAGTTCCTTTTTCTCCGTAACCTCTCCAGCATTTATCGTTCACAGTCTTTTGGATATTAGCCATCCTAACTAGAGTGAAATGGTATCTTGGTGTGGCTTTGATTTGCATTTCCTGAATACTGAGTGATGTTGAGCATTTTTTCATGTGTCTGTTGGCCATTCATATATCTTCCTTTGAGAAATGCCTATTTAGCTCTTTTGCTCATTTTTTAATTGGGTTACTTGTTTTTATGTTGTAAAGTTGTTTGAGTTCCTTGTATATTCTGGATATTAATCCATTGTTAGATGTACATTTTGCAAATATTTTCTCCCACTCTGATGGTTGTCTTTTAACTCTGTTAATTGTTTCTTTTGCTGTGCAGAAGATTTTTAGTTTGATATAATCCCATTTTTTTAGTTTTTCTTTGGTTGCCCGTGCTTTTTGGGGGATGTATTCATGAAGTCTGTGTCGTCCTACTTCCTAAAGTGTTTCTCCTATGTTTTCTTCAAGAATTTTTACTGTTTCAGGGTGTATATTTAATTCTTTAATCAATTTTGAATTGATTTTAGTATTTGATGAGAGGTATGGGTCTAGTTCATTCTCCTGCATATGGATATCCAGTTATCCCAGCACCATTTGCTGAAGAGGCAGTCTCTTCCCCAGTGTACAGGCTTGATGCCTTTGTCAAAGATCAGATGGCTGTAGGTGTGTGGGTTGATTTCTGGAATCTCTATTCTATTCCGTTGATCAGCATGTCTCTTTTTATGCCAGTTCCATGCTGTGTTGGTTATTATATCTTATAGCTTGGTAGTATAGTTTAAAGTCAGGTAGTGTTATGCCTCCACCTTTATTTTTTTTTCTCAGAATTGATTTGGCTATGCGTGGTCTTTTGTTAATCCATATAAATGTCTGGATAGTTTTTTCCATTTCTGAGAAAAATGTCATTGGAATTTTAATGGGAATTGCATTGAATTTGTATATCACTTTGGGTAGTATGGACATTTTCACAATGTTGATTCTTCCAACCCAAGAGCATGGGATATCTTTCCATCTTCTTGTGTCCTCTTCAATTTCTCTCAGCAGTGGTTTGTACTTCTCATTATAGAGATTTTTCACATCCTTGGTTAAATTTATTCCTAAGTATTTAACTTTTTTGGTGGCTATTGTAAATGGGCAAGCTTTCATGATTTCTCTTTCTGCATGTTCACTATTGGAGAATTGAAATAGTACTGACTAGTGTGTGTTGATTTTTTTTCCTGCAAATTTTCTGAAATCATTTATCAACTCCAAGAGTTTTTTTGTAGAGGCTTTAGGCTGTTTGATATATAGAATCATGTCATCTGCAAAGAGGGACAGTTTGACTTCCATCTTTTCCAATCTGTATACCCTTTATTTCCTTCTCTTCTCTGATTGCTCTGGCTAGTACTTCCAACACTATGTTGAATAGGAGTGGTGAGAGTGGGCATCCTTGTCTAGTTCCTGTTCTTAAAGGAAAAGCTTTCAGCTTTTCCCCATTCAGGATGACATTGGCAGTGGGTTTATCATATATGACTTTAACTCTGTTGAGATACTTTACATCTATACCTACCTTGTTATAGAGTCTTTATCATGAACAAGTGTTGAATTTTGTCAAATGCTTTTCCAGCATCTATAGAGATGATCATATGGTCCTTGTGTTTATTTTTATTGATATGGTGTATCACATTTATTGATTTGCATATGTTGAACCAACCTTGCATCCCTGGGATGAATCCCACTTGATCATGATGTATAATTTTGCATATGTGTTGCTGTATTCTGTTAGCTAGTATTTTATCGAGGATTTTTGCATCCATATTCATCAAGGATATTGGCCTGTAGTTTTTTTTTCTAGTTGTATCTTTACCTGGTTTTGGTACCAGGGTGATGTTTGCTTCATAGAATGAGTTTGGAAGAATTGCATCTGTTTCAATCTTTTGGAATGGTTTGTAGCGAATTGGTGTCAGTTCCTCTTTGAATGTTTGGCAGAATACTGCTGTGAATCCATCTGGTTCTGGGCTTTTTTTTGTTGGGAGCCTTCTGATAATAACTTCAATCTCTTTTATTGTTATTGGTCTGTTCAGATTTTTTACATCATCTTGGCTTAGTTTTGGTAGTTTGTGTCCAGAAATACATCAATTTTCTCCAGATTTTCAAGTTTGTTGGCATATAATTTTTTATAGTAGTCTGTAACAATTCCTTGTATTTCAGAGGTATCAGTTGTAATATTACCTTTTTCATTTCTAATTTTTGTTATTTGGGTCATCTCTCTTCTTTTTTTAGTTAGCCGTGCTAATGGTTTCTCAATTTTATTTATCTTTTCAAAAAACCAACTTTTTGATTCATTGATCTTTTGCATCATTTTTTGGGTTTCAATTTCATTAAGTTATGCTCTGATCTTAATGATTTCTTTCCATCTGCTAACTTTGGGTTTGGATTGTTCTTGTTTTTCTAGCTCTTTAAGGTGAAGTATTAGGTTGTTCACTTGCTATCATCCCAGTCTTCTGAAGTAAGCATTTAATGTGGTAAATTTCCCCCTTAGTACTGCTTTTGCAGTATCCCACAGGTTTTGGTATGATGTGTCATTTCTTTCATTAGTTTCTATAAATTTTTTGATTTCCTGTTTGATTTTTTCTTGGACTCATATGTCTTTAAGTAGAATGCTGTTTAATTTCCATGTGTTTGTATAGTTTCCAGAATTTCATTTGTTATTGATTTCTAATTTTAATCCATTGTGGTCTGAAAAAAATACATGGGATAATTCCAATTTTTTGAATTTGTTGAGACTTGATTTGTGACCTAATGTGATCTATCTTGGAGAATGATCCATGCGCTGATGAGAAGAATGAATATTCTGAGGTTGTTGGATGGAATGTTCTGTAGATATCTGCCAAGTCCAATTGGTCTAAAGCATTGTTTAGATCTTGTGTTTCTCTGTTGATTCTATGCCTAGATGATCTGTTCAATTTTGATAGTGGGGTGTTCAGATCCCCTGCTATTATGGTATTAGTGTCTATTTCCTTCTTTAGGTTTAATAGAGTTTTCTTTATAAATCTGGCTGCTCTGGCATTGGGTGTGTATATATTTATGACTGTTATGTCTTCTTGATGGATCAATCCTTTTATCATTATGTAGTGGCCCTCATTATCTCTTCTTATGGTTTTAATTTAAAGTGTATTTTATCAAATATAAGAATAGTTACTTCAGCTCATTTTTCATTCCTGTTTGCATGGTAAAACTTTTTCCATTCTTTCACTCTTAGTCTATGCAAGTCTTCATAGGTGAGGTGGGTCTCTTGAAGGCAGCATATAGTTGGGTCCTTCTTTTGAATCCAGTCAGCCAGTCTGTGTCTTTTGATTGGAGAATTTAATTCTTTTACATTAAGAGTTGTTATTGAAAAGTGTTGATTCATTCCTAGAATTTTATTGATTTTTGTTTGGATGTCTTAAGTGTGTTTTGTACCTTTCTTTCTGATTTACTGTTTGTCTTCTGTATTTGTTGGTTTCTTGGGTTGTAGATAAACTTTTTTTTTTCTCTTCATTGTTGGCGTTTTTACTTTACTAGTGGGTTTTGATTTTTCTTGACTTTTTATGGCAGTGGTAGTTATTTTTCAGGTACCAAACCCAGAAGTCCCTTGAGAATTTCTTGTAAGGGTAGTTGTGTGGTAGTGAACTCCTGCAGTTTTTGTTTGTCTGAGTAATATACTATTTGCCCTTCATTTCGGAAGGATAGCCTTGAGGAGTAGAGTATTCTTGGCTGGCAATCTCTGTCTTTTAGTATTTTGAACGTTTCGTCCTATTCCTTTCTGGCTTTTAGGGTTTGTGATGAAAAGTCTGATGTTAATCTGATTAGGGCTCCTTTATAGGTGATTTGACACTTCTCTCTTGCAGCTTTTAAGATTCTCTCTTTGTCTTTGAGTTTTGCCAGTTTGACTATAACATGTCTTGGAGAAGACCTTTTTGGACTGAATACAGTTGGGGAACTTTGAGCTTCCTGAGCCTGAAGATCTGTGTCTTTTTCCTATACCTGGGAAGTTTTCTGCCACTATTTTGTTGAATGTGTTTTCAATGCAATCTTCTTTTTTCTCCCCTTCTGGAATAACCATGATTTGGATATTTGAGCACTTAAGGTTGTCTGATATCTCTCTTAGATTTTCTTCAATGTTTTTAATTCTTTTTTCTTTCTTTCTTTCTTTTTTTTTTTTTTTTTTTTTTTTTTTGTCTGCCTGTGTCCTTTCAAACAGCCCATCCTCAAGGTCAGAAGTTTTCTCTTCTGCTTCTGCAAGCCTGCTGGTTAAACTCTCTGTTGTGTTTTTTATTTTGTTGAATGAATTCTTCAGCTCGGCAAGCTCTGCCACATTCTTTTTCAGGGCATTGGTTTCCTTGTACATTTCTTCTTTCAGGTCCTGTATACTTTTCCTCATTTCATCGTGTTGTCTAGCTGAGTTTTCTTGTATCTCATTTAGTTTCCTTAGAATTATCACTCCAAATTCTTTGTCAGATATTTCAAGGGCTTCTTGTTCTATAGAATCTAGAGCTTGACAGTTATTACCCTTGGTGGTGTACTTTCTTGACTTTTCATATTTCTGGTATCTTTCCTTTGATATTTAGTCACTGTGGCAAGGGACTTAATGGTCCACTCATTTGACACTATTGTCTGGCTAGGATCCTGCTGGGGCTGCCAATTTGGCACGGCTGCCTCACTGTCTGCTCTGTTGCCCACTGGTGCCTTGGGCGCATGGTCGCCTCGGGTCTTGGGCCTTTCCAGGGAGGTGCCTCTCTGGTCAGCATGCACTTGGCTGGGCTGGAGACAGTGTCCAGCGGTGGCAAGGCCTTCCTGCTATGTTGCTCACTGGTGCCATGGGGCATGTTGTCTCCATAGGATTCAGACCTCTCCAGCAGGGTGCCTCTCTGGTCAGCGCACACTCAGCCAGGCTGGGGATAAAGTCACCTACCTGCTCAGTTCCACACTCGTGCCATGGGGCGCATGGTCTCCACGGATCTTGGGCCTCTCGGGTGGGGCACGTCTCTCGTAGGTGTGCACTCAGCCGATCTGGGGATGGGGTCCGGCAGCGGTGAGGCCTATCTGCTCCTGAATAAATACATTTTAGATTGCAGTTTTTACTCCCAATTTTTAACATCTAGTTAGTCTGATTGTTAATTTCATTTAACTACAGAAAAGCAATAGATTTTGAAAGAAAGGATATTCTTTCTATCATTTCCTTTCCAAATATTACTGAGCACCTCCTATGTGCTAGGCACTGTTCTGATATAATCTCAAACAAGACCAACAAGGACCCTGATCACAGGAAGCTTTCTTTAAAATGTAGACAAGGCTTCCAGCTAACTTGCCTTTGTGCATATTAACAAATGGTGACCCTTATTGCAGGACGCAGCTTCCAATTTAGCGGGAAGTCTGTGCCTTTTGGTGAAGTAAATGGCACCCCTTCCTTTTCCAGGTGCAATCCCATGCTGGGCATATAGCCTCTCCATCAGAGCTTGGGCTGGTTGTTAACCCTTCTAATACTCTCCACTGAATAATTCTGTGGAAAACATAATGGCTTTAGACTACACAGTGGGAGGAAAAATGAAGTAAGCAGCTGGATGAACCAGTCTGGTTTCTAGGGCAAGATCAGGACTAGAGATATAAATTTGGGAATTATTAAAAATAGATAATATTTACATTATAGGACCAGATGGATTAAGAGCATAGAACATACCCAGGAGCACACTCACACTTAGATGATCAACAGAGGAGGAAGAAGAGCCAGAGAAGAACATCTGAAAAATTGCAAATGCCAAAGAAAGGTTAGAAACTAGAAACTAGAGTACCTAGAACAGGTGTGCAATGAAGCTAGGGCTATGGACCAGAACCAGGCTGGCACATGAGTGTTAAGGTAGTTGAATGCTATACTGGAGGCAGAATAGGATAACTAAAAATTTAAGTTCCTGAGAGTACTCTTATTCCCCCAAGTTACCTCTGAAAATAATGCTTTGGGAATCAATGGTGAATAAGCATGTTTACCCTTGGTGAACTCAGCTTCATGATTATTGAAATAGTTACATAAAAACATAACAGGCAGAAATCCCCACATGTGTGCATAAACATGCATGTGAGGAACAGAGAAGAGGTTCATCACTCAAAGTCCTGGGCTGTCTACAGATTGCAAACAGAATCATCATTCCCCCACTTTCCTGAGAGACCTTCCATACAGTATTTAGAATAGCTGAGTTTATAGAATCAGGCATTTAAGCTAGGATACGCAGAGAGTGAGATAAAATCGTCTTCCCTTCCAAACAAAACTATATGCTAATAAACAGGTGCAGAGAGTGTATGCAATACGTTCCTCCAGCAGTCTCTTTGATGTGCTCAAACTGTCCGCCCTTTCTGTATTTGTTTATGGTGTGTTAACTGTAACTTTGCTTGTTTCTCCCAGATGTTTGGACATCCATTAATTAGCACATCCTCTGCAACATATTTGTGGATGCTTTTCACCAAGTGAAATGAAAGGCTGAATTCCAGCTGGAAAGAAACTGCAATTAAGAAAACATGTGTGCACTCACACACACAGACATACAAGACTGTATTTAGGACAGCTTGAGAGTGAGACAGGAAGACGAGGGGGAAAGGTGAGTACGAAGAAGTGCAATCCAATATGACTCATACCTAGCTTAAATAACACTTTCAAGCTCACATGTCATCAACAAGCATTTAGCTAGCATGTGACTTCAGGGTCAAATTAATTCAGGGGAAAAAGTCTTGTCAGAGTGAAAAAGGGAGGCTTTTACCCTCTAATGTGAAATCGAGCAAAATATTCCTCCTTGAAATTTATTATTTTTTTTGACCTGCATTTCACCATTTTGGTCTTGGTTGAGGAGCCATTAAAGTATCTGGAGAACTCAGTGCAAAAAAGGCAATGTTGATTTTTAAAGAATCAGACAGACGACTTGGTTGAGAGTTTGTTATGCTGCCTCAGTTTCCCTACTATGATGAACCTGTCTGAAAAGGCACAGAGTAGAAGGCAAAAGGAACATTTGGTTGCCTTTCTGTAGTGACATGCCCAGTCTCCCACCAGTTTTCCTGAAGAACTGGCCAGACACAGTGGTCAAGTTGCCTCCTGTTATATATGTAGCCATTAATTCTTTTATGAAACAAAATTGCTAACCTCTCTTGGGTTCCTGGATATCACATAAATTTTCATTTGTCAGATTTCACTCACCTCTTTGGAGCCTACCTATTTTAAAACCTTTTTAAATTCAAGCTTCCTTTCCCCTGGCCAAAGACGCTGTCCTTTTTGTGGGCAAAGATGCAATGACATGCAAAAGGCCAGGCAGCAGGGCCAGGGAAACCTCTCATCTAGCCCAGGGATATGTCTCTCTGAAAAATTAATAGTCTCTATAAAATCTCATCCCCCAAATCCCACCAACATTTTTAAAAAAATTTTTAACAAGTCATTTCACATTTCGTCAAAGCCATAATGTGAGATTATGGTTAGAAAACATTACTTCAGTTTTCATTGGTCCTTATTTTAACATTTTACCTCTGGCTGTATTTCTTAGAGGAAAGCCAGCCAAATGCCTCCTGAATCTTAATAAAAGCCATTGTGAATGGAGGATTTACAAAGGAGTTACAATAAAACAAAAAAGCTATTTTTTTGTGATAGTTTGTGAGTGAGAAACACGAGTGGTAAATGTGGCACTGTGCTAAGTATGTGATCTCACCTGAATCCCCACGAGAGTAATGTGAATTTGGCATTATTATTTCCATGGACATATAATGAAGCTGAGACTCAGAGACATTAAGTAACTTCCTCAAAGTGAGAGACCCAGGACTGATGTTTATAGAGGTATTAGCACTGGTTAAGAAGATGGGCTTGGGAATCTGAAAATGCTGGATAAATTCTTGGCTTGATCAGTAGAAGAGCAATGGAAGAGGAGGAGACTGGGGAGTACAGCTAAGATGACAGCCCCTATATACAGCATGACATTCAGACAGCAGAACACAATGGGGTCGTGTGTGGGTAGAGGGAAGAGACAGAGAGACATGGTGATTTCAGAGAACCCATTGGACCTCAGTTTCAAACTCCAAGTAGAGGAAATAAGGAATTATACAGAGACCAAACTGCATCATCCGTAGCCCCAGAATGTATTTAAAATATGTGAGTTAGCTGCTGTCATTGCTGTGGGTGTAGGGTAAATACTCAATCAAGAGGCCAAGAGCCCAAGCTTAGAACTTGGCAAGACTGTGATATAAAACTAGGCAGAATTGATAATGCCACTGGGTAGATCCAAAATGACTGGTCATTTCATATATCTATCTCTCTATATATTTCTTTTAATACACATGTAAACACATATACAAACACATCTTGTAAAGTAGGCATTATTGTGTCCATTTTATGGACAACGAAGAAGAGAAGCATACGTGTGTAGCTTGCCGCAGTCATACACCTTAGCAGGAGTATCACTGGGCTTTGAATTTAGGCATGGCTGACTTCAAATTCCACGCCCTTACTCCATGCTGTGAATAACAGACTACAGGCAACCAAATGTTGGTTCACTTGAAGCTGGTGTCAGGAATCAGAGGAGCTCATGGAAATATGAACAAGAAATAGAAGCAAAAAAAAAAAAGAAAAGAAAAAGAAATCCCAATAGCCAAGGAGCTACGAAAATATGCTCAACCTTACTAATCATAAGAAAAGCAAAATTAAGGGCCGACCCCATGGCTCACTCTGGAGAGTGCGGTGCTGAGAGCGCAGCGGCACTGGGAGCGCTGCTGCCGCGGGTTCGGATCCTATACAGGGATGGCGGGTTCGCTCACTGGCTGAGCGTGGTGCGGGCGACTCCAAGCCAAGGGTTATGATCCCCTTACCGGTCACACACACACACAAAAAAAGTAAAATTAAAATATTAATGAGAAAACATTTCCCACCTACAAGTTTAACAAAATTTTTTAAATGTTTGATAATATCAAATGTTTCTAAGAGTGTGAGAATTTGAATAATCTTGTATACTATTAGTAGGAGTATCAATTTAGACAAGGTAATTTCTCAATACTTATTAAAATTTTAAATGTAAATAATTTTAATGTATCAACTTCATCATTTGATATATGCCCAAAAAATGTTTTCACAGAGATATGCACATGTGCAGAGATACTTATACAAGGACATTGGCTGCAGCCTTGCTTCTAATCACAAAAAACTCAAAAACAATCAAAATGTCCAAATAGGTAAAATAGGTAAATCAAATTGTTGAGGACATTGCTGTGGTGTTAAGAATGAGTTAGATTAATGTGTACTGTGTGGGAAAATTTCTCAGTTATTTTGTCAAATTTTTAAAAAATCAAGTTCCATATGACACTATGATGGTGGATACATGCCATTACACACTCGTCCACACCCATAGAATGTACACCACCAAGAGTAAACCCTAATGCAAATTATGAACTTTGGGTGAATGACGTGTCAGTGTAGGTTCATCAGTTGCAGTCATGTACCACTCCGGTGAGGGATGTTGACATTAGGGGAGGTTGAGCATGTGTGGGGCTGGAGGGTATATGGGAACTCTCTGTGTCTTTCTCTAAATTTTGCTGTGAAGCTAAAACTGCTCTAAAAAGTAAAGTCCATTAAAATCTTAAGTTCCAGAACATACTACATTTTCAAAAGCTAACACAAATGATATACAAAATTCCATAATTCTGCATATATATATAGACACACACATACATGTGTATGAAGTCATGCACACACACACACCACACACACACACACACACACACACACACACACACATAAAGTCATAGAAAAAGGGATGACAGAACATGGACCAAACTAAATATAATGGCTCATCTCAGAAGGGGATATGAGTTGGGGTAAATGGTCAAGTGACACTTTCCTTTAGTATATAAAGGGAAATTGACTTATCTGTAATTGTTTGAATTTTTAACTAAGACATATATTCATGTGTTGCTTTTGTAATTAAGAATGATAAACATTTAAACAAAACAAAAAAGTTATAAGATGTAAGATCAGAAGGAGCAAGTTGGGGTCACAGCTATGGAATTCCAGGCTGAGAAATAGGGAGTGTTATGGCAATGAACCCTCTAAGAACTAAGGGTG
The DNA here is from genome assembly GCF_027409185.1 of Cynocephalus volans. NCBI lineage: Eukaryota > Metazoa > Chordata > Mammalia > Dermoptera > Cynocephalidae > Cynocephalus > Cynocephalus volans. The sequence goes on from NC_084462.1 coordinate 54,074,818, forward strand.
AAAGTCAACGAAGACAGCTACAAGTTCCCAACACCTTGCTGCATGCCAAAGGCTTTTCTGGTACCAGGTAGAAAACCCAACGGTGACTTTTTGATCCACTCACGCATTTCATTCGTTTCTATTGCCCTGGTGGCATTGGTGGCAGTGAGGAAGAGATGATCTTTGACTCCAAGAATACATCAGAGTTATGCCAAGAGAGTGGACACATATTAGCAGAATAGAACGATTTCTTTGTGTAGTAATACCATTTTTTTGAATTACACCAGTACCCGAGACCAAGCAAAAGAGGGATAAGCAGATGGCCCCTGTAAGAGATATTTCAGGACCAGTAGTGAGAGAAGTGTTTGGATTAAGGAGATCCCACTAGACCGTAGTTTCACAGTCCCTTGCAATTGTACTCCTGGGCATAGAGGATAGAATGATGCTTCCAGTTCTTGGCACTCAGAGTGAGGGTAACCGATGGGCTGGCTCCTTCTGGGTTCTTGCAGAATGGCAGGACAGATAACAATAGATAGTCCTAATAAACAGCTGGGAAGAGAGTTTTGCCACTTGTGAAGACAAGAGAAGGCACAGATCCTTCTTTATGTCCTGTCTATGCACTGAGGGCTAAAGTTTTAATGCTTAGAGCAGTTCTAAAAATGGACATTAGTGAAACCAGAAATAAAATTTTTGTTTAGCCTGGAAGGAAGCACAGCAACACCCCTCCTGCCAAAAAAGAAAAAAGAAAAGAAAAGACACACACACATATAGGACCCTGAGTTTCTCCCTATGATGATTCCACTATGGAGAAATTCCCAAGCCAGAGTGGACTGTGCCTCGAAAGCTCTCTGTAGTTAAATGTTCCAGTTATAGCTAGCTATGGAGCATGGAGCAGCATCCCACAACACCCGCTCGTAGACAAAGCCAATTGCCTTAAAATGATGGGAAATGATTAGTCACGTTAATTAAAAATAATTTTTGTTCCCATTCCTTAAAAGGTCAGAATGCCAGCTGTACAGAAAATTGAGCCTTCATACATCTTCATTTGATTTTCTATTCAAAGTCTAATTAGTCACAATTCATTGTTAAAAGTGGCAAGATTTTTTTTTTTTTTTGATAATGTAGTTGCTTTTGATCGCTTTGCCTTCATTATCACGGCAGCATTATCCTTAATACTGTCCCAGGATGGTGTTTTTTACTCTTCTGAGCTAATGAAATAACAAGCTGCTGCTTCTTCGAGCGCTGCTGATCACATGTAGAGAGATCACAAGATGCTTGTAGTGGAATGGAAGAGACACCTGTTTCCACCATGTCTGTATTGCATGTTCTTCATGTTAAAAACAAACAAACAAACAGTTATACGTTTGGGTCAGAAAGAACTGTGCTCAATCCAAGCTCTGTCACTTACAAGCTGTGTTTCCACGGGTGACTCACTTTTGCACTCAGATCATAAGATCCCCCGATTAAAAAATAGGGTTGATAATACCTATCTCACGCATTGTCAGCAAAATATAAATAACAAGCATCAGATGCCTAGCCCAGTGCCTGGCCTCCAGGAGGGTGTCAACAAATGTTGATGAAGAGAAGCCCATTTGAGAGATAATGAATCTGTTTACACTTAACTAGTGTAGAGTCCAATGAGAGTATTAAAAAAGGGCCTATACTTACAGTTTTAAAATATACAGCATTCTTTTACATGTATTACATTACTGGATCTCCCTGCTAGCTGATGGTATGCTCATATGTCATCTTGGAGCATGAAGTGACTTGTCCAAAGTTACACAAGGAGTGAACAGAAAAGCCAGTCCAGATGTCTTAATTGTTTGCACTAAACTAATATCTAAAGAAATATTAGCACTCTCTGCAACACACGAGCCCTTTACAGAGGGTTGGTTGCTGGTTGGTTGACCACAAGCAAAAAGCACAATCCTCTTTAGTATTCACTGGTGTATTCTCTGTGCAGGGACCTGAAAACAAACCTTCTATTGTTAAACGAGGGTTTGAAACAAAGGCCTGGTTGCAAATTCCCATCCACTATAACACTGGAATAATCCACAAACAAAATAATACATCATCCAATCCTGGTCCTCACAGTCATCAGGGGAATTTCGGAGGGTTTACTTTGATAACCTCTTAACCCCAAACTGTTTCCCTCTGGGATCCGAGAGAACAGGAGAAATGAACTGAATTCTGCATCCCACGTTAACGTCCTGTCGTCATGCAAGATATATATTGATGTGATTCTCTTGTGTAAGTGCATACATTGTCACTTAAAGCAAACTTAAAAAATAAAATAAAGATGAATAAAAGAGCACAGTTTTGATTCAAAGCAAACGACAGTGTGTCTTAATAGCACCCATCAACAGGGAAAGTCCATTCAAAAATGCCAGCCAGTCAGAGAAGAAACCACTTAGGAAAGCGGCAGCGTGGTGGATTAAAAAGCCTTTTTGTCGAATATAAAGGTCACTGAAGTAGTCAACTCCTTAAAGGGAAAGACAATGCATTTCACGCATGAGAAGCTCAGGCTGAAACAAGATATGTTGACCATACGAATGGATAATCATGCCTGAATGGAAATGGCTCAGAGACATCATTTTCAGACTTAATGGCATAAAAAGAGCCACCATCAGAGACAACGGGCAAGTTCATGACTTACCCAGAGGCCACCCACAGACTAATGTCCTTGGGAATCTCTGAAACTGGTGTCCTTGCCTGAGGCTGTGACCTAAAGCTCATGGCTTCTAGTTGCACATCACACAGATAAAAGGCCCACAGGGCAGGAGTCACAAAGAAAGCCCATTTTCGTCCCCTGCAAAATGGGAAATGTTAATTCTGGGACAAGTCCTCTTGCAGGAGGGGCTCATCTGCCCCTCTGGGCCATGACCTCATCAGCGGAGTAAAGCCAAACAGGTTGTTGATGCTCATGTCCACTAATAACCATCACTGCGTGTGTCATGCAGGCCAAAAAATAATCTTTTGGAGGAACTGGCTTGTCCATTAATTCACTCTCCCAATGCACTCCTCAGTGTGTCAAGTCATCAGACCCAACCATGTATGGTAACCGTGTAGGTCAAGTAAGGGAATAAGGCTCCAGAAGGAAAATCTGTCAATTGCCAAATTGCTGATGGAGGGTCCCAGGGCTCAATATCCCTCCTCCATGTTATTACAATAGGACTATTATAACCCTGTAGCTTTGGAACTTTTCTACTCAGGGTGGTATGCTCCAAAACTCAACCAAATTATCTGCTTTCACCTGGGCTGTATATTTGGGACATACTTCCTTTTGCACCTTCTTTGGGCCTGCCCACTTCTGCATCTGCACCATTGAATTGGATTAAATCCACGCTGCCTTCAGTAATGGAGGGAACTTTGCAGGCCGCCACAGATGGATGTGCAGGTTATACACTGCTAAGAAGTAGCTGTGCACTGCTTCAATTGCCAGCAAATACCAAATGGTCTGGATTAAAGCAAGCTTCATTCTGAGATTTATTGCCCTTCCCACATTGTGAGATTTGTCTCTTCCGGGGCACCTAATGCATGAATATGTAAGACAGTCATATTAATTGTCAGGGCTCTTTGTTTGTAAGCAACAGGAAACAGTCTCCGGTTAATTTATAACAAAAGGAATTTATTGGAATGGGGACAGGTCACTCACAGAGCTGAAAGCCTTGTGCACCAGAAAAAAAAGGCACAGAAAGGGACAGAAATTAAGGTAGGTCCAGGGTCAAGATAGAAGTTACCTGACAAGTACTGAAAGAGCGCTATCTCCCTGGCCAGTGGTCACTCTCCATGAGAGTACCCAACTAGCCCAGCTTAGATCACATGGGTATTCCCTGGCTAGGGTTGATTGCATGTCCCACCAAGATTGCACACAGAGGGAGAGGAAATTCCCCAGAGAGAGGAGGGTGTGCTGTTACCAAACAGAAGGTAGGAAGGCTGGGCAGCCAAAGGCAATGAATGAGCATCCTGTTCACTTTAACCCTCGAGCTGTCCTTTTCCAGGAGAGCACTGAGTACTAGTAAGCATCTGCTGCACAGAGTGCTGTGTAAGTGGCAGTGAGAAGACAAAAGCAGAATAAAACAAATACATGTACAAGGCGTATCTGTCCACTTCTGTCCTAATTTATAAAAAGTTTTTTTTAAAAAAAGAGCATGGCAGAGTAAATCATTTTCAAAGTTTGATACATGAAATACAATGAGTAATGTATTACTTGTGGCAAACCTCACAAGTTTGTGGTTATAAAATTTTGACCTGGAGAATTTGTGGTCTTAAAAAATGACTTTCAAACGCTGTTCTGCAGAGCCCCTCCCTGCCTGGATGCCCCCACCTGGGGAGAGTGAAGTAACAGACTTTTTAAGCAAAGGACTACTTTTATCCACTTGTCACTTCCAGGAAAGTCATCATTTGGATATAATATTCTCTGATAAAACAAATTATAAGCCACTGTGCTTAAAGTTCAGATTTAAGAGAACTGTGAGGTAGAAAGATTCACAGAGAAGGGGACTGAGAAAGAAACGTGTTTGATTTAAGTGAGGTTAGCACCAAAGAGAATGTTTGGGAAGGGGAGAACCCAATGCAAAGGAGCAAAGGTTGACAGAAGCCTGACTTATTATAGAACAGCGAAAGCACAAGCCTGACTGAGAGGGGAGCAGAACTGCATCCTCTACGCATCTGGAAAAGACAGTAAGCAAAAGAGTTTTCCTCAAGGGCTTGTTGTGAGGATTAAATGATTGCATTTTTAATGCTCTTAGTGTGTGAACACAATGAAAGGCACTTTTAAGAAAGCATTCAGCAAATGCCAGCTATGTGTTGATTACTTTAGGTTCCTAAGCCAAGGATGAATGCAGGACTCGGGAAAACATAGGACCCGTGGCCAATGCAGGGCTCATGGGGCAGGTGCTGGCCTTCTTGGGAAGGCCACCTATTGGTAATGTACGCACGTTGTGGGCACCTGGAATAAGGCTGCGGAAGTAAGAGTCAAAATAAACGGGACTTGATGATGACCTGATATGTCGGGTCTCACATCAAAATTAAAATAAAATAGAAAATGAAATAAAATAAATTTGTCTTTAAACCTAAGGGAACCATACTGAAGGAAATGTAGTACATGTGTGATGGAAATGCTGCAAAGCCATCAAAGGTCTTGAGACAACCCAGAATTTAGTGACAAGAAGATAACAAGTGCCACCTCTGCCTGAAAGAGAAGAGAGAAGTGGTATCCCAAAGCCCCGCCACCGGGCTGCTGTGCAGGGAGGCTTGTCAGGAGGAAGATGAAGCCCCTGAAGAGTTGGAGAAGAGGTGGCTGCCCCTAGAGGTGCTTTCTTAAGTAAAGAGCATGGGCCACAGTGTCCTGGCTCCTTCTTCCCTCCCAGTGTCCTGGAAGTGCCCCCCAGTGGCTAACCCAGCCTGGAAGGCAATTGAGAACCTGGAAAATGATGTCCACGTGGGAGGAGGAGTAGAGAAAAAGCAGGAATGGATCTCAGGGCTCACAGGCCCAGGGCAAAAACAGGTTTTGCAGAAAGTGTTAATAGAAATGGATGACTACATAACTGTTAAATGATAAACCTAGGCACAATATTTTGTTGTTGTTGCTGGAACATAGTTGATTGTACATATCTGTGGGATACAGCATTGAATATCAATACCTGTGTGCAATATGTGATGATAAAATCAGGATAGTTAGTATATTCAACGTTATATTTTAATGACTTCTTTTGAGTATCAATTTGAGAATCGGACAGCAACAGACTACAAATAGTTCAGTGCTCAGCTTGGGGAGGGGGACAAAGAGGAAACTTTTATACGGTGTTTACACAAGCAAGACAAAAATTGGTCTTGATTGGTTAAAGTGGAAAGTCCCTAGTAAGAGGTTAGTTTGTGATTTCTGATTGGTTAAGCTTAGGTTTCATTTTACTGTTTACATTGAGCTTTTGTGTGCTTATGTAGGATCCCAAGATATCCAATAACATCCTTCCAATTAAATTGTTTTCAACAAAATGAAAAGAGATGGAAATAGGTAAGCCCAGGCTGACTTTTATCTCAGACACAGGTGACCAAGGCAAAGTGTTCTGCCCTAATGAGAAGAAAAGGTTATGAGGTCTGGGGAGATGGATGGCCAGAGGGAAGGGTCCAGCCTCATTTCACATCGAGTATTTCTCAAGGAATTTTCCTTGTCCTGGCACTTCCTGTGATATTCTCCGCCCAGCATCCTGCTGGGAGATGAGTAGGATTTAACCTCTTATGAATCTCTATGGATCTCTCTGTATATGTGTGTGTGAATTCGGGTCTTACCACCCACCTGCTTCAGCTGGCACATTCTTTCTTTATGTATCTTAATGACATGGATTAACCTGCTGTTGGATATTCTACTTCCAGCTTCTGTTTCCTATGTTACCTTAGGTGTTTTATTTTTCAGATACTCAGAGGTGAGCTTGCCTTATATGACCCCTGTGAGCGTCATGCTACCTCACTGATTCCAACAGGAAATTTGGGAAAAGTAACCAATTTAGTGCAGAGAAAGAGTGGGTAGAGAAAATAGAACCATCACAAATGAATTTATTTTGATTGCTTTTTAAAAAATAAGACAAGAGTATTTCTACAACAACTAACTAATATTTCTTACTTAGTTCATTTTCTAATTTAACTAATAACTTGTTGGATTGAATTTGACTACTGATTCATTCATTGTGTTATGACTGTGTGGCCATAACTACAAAGCTTGTTGTCCTCTGTATGAAGAGGTATATAAAGAGCCAGCATAAGGAACACCATGGTCTGTCTCATTTCTCAGGTATGATGTATCTTTGCCAGGCTTGTGACTTTTACAGCCTTATGTGAATTGTATGTTTGTGTTCAGATATCCTGGGATCACATTTCTTAATCCTAAGGAAATACTGGTAGAAGACCACCATTTCCTTTATACTTGTATCTGAAGTTTACTAAGAAATGGGCATGAACCAAAATAATAATTTATGAATAATATATTATAGTGAATAATATGAAAGGAATAAGAGAAAAAGCAATAGTCATGTGTATAGTGGATGCTGATTCGTATTCATACTTGAGCATTACTTTGTGGATATACAAGGGCAATTCGGAATGAGGATATCATTTCACCCTAAGAACTAGATTTTCACCCTAAGGGTAAAGGGCATGTGTTTCTCTGGCTTGGGGGTTGAGCTATACAATGTTATATGTTCCTTTAAGACACCTGAGCACCTACGAATTATGATTGAGTGTCTGGCCTAGGGCTGGCCTTGCTTCATATTAACAATAGGAAAAGTCTTCTCAACCTGCTCTAAACCACAGGTCTTAAAATTAGGCTACAAGTGTTTTCAGGAACAAATCTGTCTCCATGACATTGATGTACGTATATTTATATGTGCATGTTTGTGGATATGATTACATATGTTCTCTAAAAATCTAAACAGCTTCAGCAGTAATCTTACATTTACTACATATACTTCAATCAAAATCAGGAAATAGAATGGCCCAGAAAAGAGAAGCAAACTCACCCTCTCTGCCAGTTTAATAGTTGGATAATCTCCAAGTCACTTTCTAACATAATGATGCTTATATGGGTTTCTTTTATGCTGTCCCAGGTGTTTGCCTTCAAGCCTCTCTTGGCTTGGCTAATGAAACATTCTCACAGTTTCTTCGGCCCTCCTTTGTATCATAAGACATGGAGAACAGCATCCATATACCCCCCCACCCCCCAGCTCAACAACAGTAAGAAAACAACTTGTAACTGCATTAAGGAAGCAAAACAAAACCTGTTCTGGACGCTCTAGTTCTAAGTGGACCAAAGTAGCTCAGTATTTCATCTTGGTGTTCTGTCCATTTGAGGAGTTTCATGACGATCTCTTTTATAATCCCATTGAAAATAAAGTGCTCAAAAATAAAAGCTGTTTGGTCTTTTCAAGCTAACTGTCTTTTGTTCACGGCACATTGATGGAACAATTTTTAAATAATGACTTAATTTTTTTCATTGTGGAAGAAGCTTTTTGCCATCAAAAGCAGGCTCTTTATTTTCTATCCTGGCATGCGCATTCATTAGGACTAGTTGCATCCAAGTAGTAGGGTTTATTTGTTCAGCTGGAAAAGGAACATTAACATTTTTAAGAAGATGATGCATAAGCTTTTAAAGATAATATTCTTCCTGCCCTATTCTGTTGATGCTTTCTTAGAAAATGCAAGATGCAACACATTCTTCTCTAAAAAATGATGAGTTTAAAATAAACAGTTTATCACAAAGGTTATAATTTTTTTACAGTCCTTCTCAGTTAGAAAAAAATCAAAATTTTGATTACAAATGAAATGTTTGCAAATGTGAGAGATGTTCAAAAGTAAGCATCCACCAAGTCCAGATCAATAACAAATATCTCTGTATGAATGTCAAACACAGTTTATCAATAGCCCTGCAGTGTCTTAGTAAGCAGGCAACTGGATGGCTAAGTCCTACCCTCTCTCATTTTCTTCTTTCTGTCTTTAGTCTTTGTCATTAAGTGTTCCTCCTCTTGTTGAAGGGATTCCCCTGTCCTCTTACCTTCTCAAAGACTTCCTCCCTCAATTTCCCACCTCCTCCTGCATCCTCACTCTCTCCCAGTCTGCCTTCTGGATTACTCCCATCAGCGAACAAGCTCCAGTATCTCAATGTAACCTTCCTTTTCCGTCATCTGAACTATTTCCTTATTTCTCCTGATGTTTAATAGCCAGATGTCTCCAGTGTTGTTTATACACACTGTCTTCAACTCTTCTTTTCCCATACTTTTCAACCCACTCTCATCTGACTTCAGTCCCTACCACTCCATAAAAATCTTCTCTTGGCAAGGTCATCAAAGAGCTCCATTTTGACAAATCCTACAATCATTTCTCCTTTCGTGTTTTATCCCATTTCTTAGCAGGACCCAATGAAACCAACCACTCCTCCCTATTGGTGAGAGGGACAAATTGCCCTCCTATGGAAGGCAGAAGACAAGGGATCCACCCCCAGCCCCCCAGCAACTCTCATTACTTGGCTTTGGCGTTCATCTAAACCCCCGTGTTCTCAAGGCCTAGACCACAACATAGTAAATACTGCACCCGTTCATGTCTTTAAAAAGATATGAAGAAACTGACCAGAGTTTATTCTGTTAGAATTTTCATGTGAAATTGTATCTTCCAATTCAAAGCTGCCTTTGAGCCAGTGCCCAGTTGGAGTCCTAGTGGCTACCTTTTACATATGACAAGGAAAGACAATGTAATCAACTATTTTTGTTATAATCCCAATCTTTTACTCATTTTTCATGAACTTAAAATAATGGAATCTCAAAGTAAATTTTATCCTTGAAAATACCTTTGATTCTTCAGCTCTTACCCCTGTAGAGGCTCCTATGAAGGCTACTCCAGGAATGAATTCTGGTCACTTATCAAAGGCCTGTTGTTCTGTTTCTTTGCTAATTTTATGGATCTAAGTTAATTTTTTATGAAACAGATGGTGACATGAATTTATGAAGGTACTTTGCAGATAGCCACTGTGAATAAACCAACTTATCAACTCTTTGCAGGGAACCATCTGAGGACTTAATTGAGAATTGTCTTTAGAACTCAGAGCTGTTGTTTCACTAGGGTATGTTTCTGAGGTGTGCTAATTGTCCCCTAGGGAATCCATTCTCTGTCACTTTCCTTTCTTCACCACCTGTCAGTGTTTTCCATCATCTCTCCTCCCACTTGCAGCTCTGCAGCAAGCCTGCCTGATGTTTCCACTTTTCATTTGCCTGCCCAACCACCTATGTATTTCTATCCTGCAGAGCACCAGGAATGCAAGCTCTATGATAGCAGAGGCAAATTAGCATGAACAGTAAACACAGAGCATGGCAACTTCTTTCCATTCAGCTATTTGCTACCCACAGAAGGAATCGACAGAGTCAACAAGGAAAACCACCAAACAATGAATGGTATCGCCATGTCTCCTGAAACAGGGTGTGGGGAGACCAGAGGAATTCTGGCTCTGGGGCATATCTGGGAACCTGAAGATTGGCATTTCTTGTGAGAAGAGTTTCTATGTTCCTGTGGCCACTGCCCAACGGTTCTGTTTAAGCACATGCCTGGTACAAACTGGTTTTGATGGATTGCCAGTGGCACTTCTCCATAAAGGGTTCTCAGTACGACACAGCCATCTGTGAAGTCTATTTCACCTCAGTATGGAAACTTTTAGCCTCTGAACCACAAGCAGGTAGGTCAGGGGGTGCCCAACCTCATTAGTCAATGCAGCTTTGTATGAACATATTCACATCCCATCGATAAGCATGAAGGGGGCCTGTGTGCAGGGAGTAATGTCAAGGTCCCCCAGACTGCCTCATCTCCACTCCAGGGCATCAGAGGGGAGCTCTAGACACTGAGTCACTCCATTCTCCCCACTAATAATCAAGGCTAATGTGGGTGCCAATGGACTAACTCCACACTTTCCCCACTCCCAGACATCCAGAGATCTAGGAGTCCCGTGCTGTGCATGTATGTGTTTGTGTGTGTGTGTATTTACCATTCATTTGTTTATTGTCTCTCTCTCTCCTCGAGAATGTTAGCTCTGTTAGATCAGTGATATTTTAATGTTTTTGTCATTGCTGTGCTCCCAGAACCTAGAATAGTCTCAAGTACATAGAACCACATCAGTAAATCTTTTTTCCATGAATGAATGGGTAACTGCACCAACAGGGAGCAATGCAGTTCCAGAATGAACAGAACCTTCACTCAGGATGTCTAAATGGCATAAGGTACTCTGAGAAAATGGGCTGTCACTACAGTTTTTTTTTTTTCAATTGACTATTATTATTAAAGTTATTTTATTCCTTTTTAAATTGAAATCAGTGTGCTTGTAAGTGAGCATTATGTCATTTATTCAATCAAATGGTTGTTAGAGGTCTTAACAAAAGTATAAGTAAATTTCAGTTCCAAAGGAGTAGGACTCAAGAGCTAGAAATCAGATAAGAGCCTGGATGGGAATGGGAAAAGGTTGGACAAACCTTAATAGAAAAAGGGACAATTACTGGGAAGCTTGATGACTACTTGCACCTGGCTATAAGGCAGGAGATCAAGTGGTGTGTGTACCTTAGTGTTATGGGGAGGTCGGTTACAGGTGCATTGAGTTAGGTAGGATATGTGGCATTGATAGAGTCTTGCAATATTCGTATTAATAGGCTATTCCAATTTTTATTCACATCAACTCTTTCTTTTTAAATATGAGACAATTTCTTCCTGCGGGATGCCAGCTTGAAGACACGTGCAATTTGCATTCAGTTTAAAACCAAAATAAATTACAGTTATTAACCACCTCCAAAAATATTTTAGACAATAAAGCACAATGCTTGGGCTTTGGAGTCAGACTGCTTGGCACAGCCAGTGAGAAGCTGAGTGACCCCAAACCAATCACTCACCTTCTCTAATCCTTATTTTCTTAGCGTTAGAAATAAATATGATAGTACCTATCACACAGATTTGAAGACAGTGTTAACTCAGTTGATGTAGGAAAATTATCAGCACAGTACTGGGAAGTCATAAGTATTCAACAAATATGAGCAATTAATATTCTTCACACACCTAGCACTCCAGATATGTAGATACTAGTATCCCCATTCTACAAGTGAGACAACTAAGGCTCAGAGAACTTCAGTAATTTGCTCAGAGTCACTGGCTTGTGAATGACAAAGCTGGAATTCAGGTCTCAGTTGGTCTGGCTCCTTGTTTACCACACTCCACAGCTGTCCTTTGAAATACTTTCTAAAATGTAATTATCATAAGATTAATAATGTGATCTCTCATGTGTTTGGAATTTACTGTGTGCCAACCTTGTTCTGGAGGCTTTGCATGTATCAACTCATTTAAAGGTTACAGCAGCCTCATGAAGTAGACCCTAATATTACTCCCTTGTTATAGATTGGAGAAAATAGGCACAGAGCAAGAGATGTGTGGCCAAAATCACATAGTTAGGACAGGCAAAACTCATCTCTAAAGCCCTCATCTCACAGCCCAGGGAACTATCAAAAGGTAACTGCTCGATGAAGAATGGTGGTTCCAATTCCAAGTTTTCCTGCTTGTAAACTTTTGCAGCAATTAAACCTAATTTTTCCCATTTTTAAGTCCAATTGTCATGTAGGTTTTTTGACTCAGTAATTAGCAATAATAATAGTAATATCATCTTGTCCTGTGCTGAAAAATCTGACTCTGAGTAAAGCAGCAAATCTAAATAATTGATATTAATTATGTGAGGTTTTTAGGAATGATCTGACTGAAACAACTCTGAAATGAGAGGATTAAAACGCAGAGATAATTCTCAGCAGCTGCTAAAAAGGCATTACACAGAGGCATGACAGACAGCAGCCTGTCAGCTCCAAGTCAAAGCATGCCTTGTCTTCAGCTGCTTAGTCTACATTTGTAACTGGAAGAGTCCATCAGACCATTCATTAGTCATTGAACAACTTATTTTGCCCCCAACCCCCCCCCCCCTTTGTGTTTCTAAACTCTGGTCCCTTCATAACCTGAACATTTCTGCTTTTTTCCTGCAGCTGACCTTAATTTTACCAATACAGAAATAGAGACCATGGGTTCTTTAATCCTGGGACTGCCATAACAAAGTACCACAACAGAAATGTATTTCCTTACAATTCTGGAGGCCTCCCAGGATTTCTCACAATTCAAATTTTTGTTTTTGTTTTTGTTTTCTGGGGCTCCTCTGTTTAGCTAGTAAATGGCTATCTTCTTTCTGTGTCGTCACTTAATCTTATCTATGTATTAATCTCTTCCCATAAGAACACCAGGATTAGTGCCCACCCTAATAATGTCATTTCAACTTGATTACCTCTTAAAGACCCTATGTAAAAATATAGTCACATGCTGAGATACTGGGGGTTAGGAATTCAACACAGGGATTTAGGGAGAGGAGGAGATATAATTCAGCTCACAACACTGGTAGAGTTAATTGTCCTGAAGCTATTTTTTCTGTTGCCTCCACCTCAGTATCCCCTCTCCCATCCAGGGAAGTGTTTAGCAAAGGAGCATCTGAGCATATGGGCAATTACAATTTAGCCACCCTAATTCTTGTTCTCACAAGGACTGAAGCCCCCGTCCATTATCTGCAGTGTGACTTTTAGGAAGGGAGGAGAAAAGAATTCACATTAACTGAACACATATTAAGCCTAGGAGCAATGCAAGACTCTGTTTTTTACAAAATGTATTTCACTTAAAACTCTCAACGACCTTCATGAAATAGGTATTATTCCAGTTTTAAAGATAAAAAGAAAAATAATGAGCCTTGAAGAGTTTAATAAGCTGGTCAAAAAGTCACACAATTAGTAATGGCAGAACCAGCAGGTTTGGATTTGGGAAAGAAAGAAAGACAAAGCGGCAGAGAGACAGGGAGAGAGACAGGAAGGAAGGAAAGAAAGAGCAAAAGAGGGGCAGGCAGGCAGGAAGGAAGGAATGTGGGAGTGGAGGGAATAAAGGTGGAAGGGAGAGGGAGCAACTGAACTATGTCAAAAGCCAATAGGACAGCTGATCACAGCAGAAATGTTTAAATTCACATTTCCCCCCAAATGAGCCATTTTATAGCACAATAAAAGACAATGGCATGTGATACAATCTAATGCCACCCGTTTGCTTAATCATTGTGCCCTTACAGTCTCCTCAGACACCCATCAAGCAGGCCCCAGAAACCTTCACAAGTGCCATCACAGGCCTTGATTCCACCTAACACTAGCGATGGGGCCAATTCCCCTGGTCTGGGTTGTAGTTCTTGCATGCTTGCATCTCTTAGCATCCCCACTTTGGATGAATTAATTCTGCTTGAAGATAAAGAAAGTGCTATAAGAACCCACCAGGAAGAAGGAACTGGCAGGGGTGGAATAGCGAACATCAGGGTTGCTTGTGGTTTACAAGGTGGGAGGGCAGGGAAGGGAAAGTTTTATACCTGAGGTTACTACTCTGTTAGCCTTTGATAGACAAGATTGTCAGAAGACAGCTCATCATATTTGCCTGTGGGCATGAGGATTTTGGAAAAGGTAATTTTTAGGGATTGTGTTCACAGACTGATTCTGGGTTTCACTGGGTATAGAAGCATCCCTGGTTGGGAAACACTGGCCTAGCTGGTCCCCAGGTTTCCTGCTACTTCAGGGTTAGTAGCCCCCTACATCCCAAAGGATCCAATTTCTCCAAGAGCCTCTGGATTATATCTGCTCTGCATACTTGGTGATGTGGATAGGAGGTAGGTTCATGAAGATAAAAGACAGATTAGTTTAGTGGACAGCTTCAGCAATCTCCAGGAGCAAAGGTTAGTTGAAAATCCTTTCCTAATGTTAAGTGTAGCTCATCTTAAGGGTCAACATTAAAAAGCCCCAGAGGGATTATAAATAAAACGAATGGGCTAAAGAATGGATCATAATATGACACGGATGTGGTTCCCAGAGGCAGTCTGTAAAGACAGGCACCTGTTCCAGAGAGTGGTGTCTGAAAGGAAAGAGCATCTTTCTTCAGAATCAAGCCCCAACCAAGACCTAGATTGCTCTGGCTCTGTTTACTATTTCTTTCTAAGTGAGGAGGGGATAATAGAGAACAGCATTTTGAAGCCATAAGCTCTACGAACACAAGCTGGGACAAGTTTTGGCTTGCCCTAAGTTTAATGCAGTTTTTATACAGAGACATAAAGAATATATATTTTTGAAGTCTCCCCCAGATAATTACTTGGTAACTCCCACTTTTGGATTCTGGCCAACCTGTTTGTTATAATGCTGCTATGAACTTTATTTCATACTACACCAGGGAGGAGGAGAGAGGACTGAGAAGTTGGCGTACTTCAATATTACGTGTAAAAACGGGGTCATAAAAATCAGTGTAAAATTTAATGCAAATGGTCTGTGGGCACCCAACCATTCAAGTTAAGAGATAAGGCAGATGGAAAGTAGGATCGAGCTTCCAGAAGTAGTATGGTATAATTTCTCTAACTTTACCGAAATATATACAATAGTACTCAGGTCTGCCAATTCATCTGTTTTAGCCATGTTTTAGAACCCATTTCCCATTTGGAGAAAATAATCACCATCATAATAAAATAAAAATAGCACTTTTTGAACTTGTTCTGTGTGGAGGGCATTGTGCCAAGCAGTTATGTTATCAGTAAATTCTCATAACTATCCTAAATGTTTTTATTCTTCCCATTGGATTGATGAGAGTTCACAGGGTGTAAGATCCTAGTCCATGTCACACATTGAATTCATGATTATTTGACTCCAAAAGCCCCAACTGCATTTCCAGACTCAGCTTTCACATACAGAACACTGTTGTGGGGGCTTCCACTCACTGATTTAATGAACCCTGTGCAGAGGGAGTGACGGTTTCTTCTTTGAAATCCTTGAATAAAACTCAGCGTATTTTTATCAGCTTCAGCGGTTTCCCCTCGGTTAATATGAAATGATTCACTTCAATCGTTTCAAATAGGCTCTTCTTCATTTGAGAATCACAAAATGGGAAGAAAATAAACCCAAATCAATTACTTGGGGAAATGTGAATTCTTGATTATTTAAGAGAGTCTAGAGCAGTGATTGATAGGACAAATTCTAGAGTTGCATTGTTTAGCTTTTAAAGCCACTTTTTACCATTTCTTGGATAAATGACCTTAGGCAAGTTCTTTAATTTCTCTGTACCACTTTTAAAAATCTCTCTTTTTCTTCAATACATCCACCTAGGCAACGTGATTGTGAGAACCGTATGAGACAATGAATTTTTGAAATAGTCTGTGGTGCACAGCAATCCTCACAACTTACAGTTATTGTTACTGTTATTATTATTATCACTGTAATTACTTCTCTTCTACTTTAATTGGAAGGTGAAACCAGGCTGGCTAACTAGAGGCCAGCTATAACGCATGGCTCTGGGACATAGGCAGCTCTAGGTGGATTTGTTTTGACCCTTGGTTGTATGGGACAGAGTTTTGCCACCAGACTTTTTCTAGATTCCTTATGTTAAAAAATTTATGTTAAAAATTAAAATCAGAACAAGTCACATTTACAGTCAATTGATTTTTGACAAGGGTCACAACATGATTCAATAAGGGAAAGAACAGTCTTTTCAACAAATGATGCTGGGACAACTAGATAGTCATATGCAAAAGAATAAAGCTGAACACATATCTCACACTGTAGACAAAAAAATAGCTCAAAATGGATCACAGATGTAAGCATAAGAGCTAAAGCTATAAAAACTCTTAGAAGAAAGTACATATGTAAATTTGGGGACCTAGAGTTTGGCAAAGCCTTTTAGACATGGCATCAAAAAGACAAGGAATGAAAGGAAATAAATAAATAAATTGGACTTCATCAGAATTAAAAAATCTTGTTCTTCAAAGGATGCCACAAAAAATGTGAAAAGAAAGCTCACCAAATGGAAGAAAATATTTGCAAGTCATATATGTACCTAGAATGTATAAAGAACATTCTAGATAGACCATACAATTTAATGATAGAAAGGCAAATAACTCAGTTTTAAAAATGGACAAAGAATATGAATAGACAATTTTCCAAAGAAGGTATACAAATGGCCAATAAGCACAGGAAAGCATGCTCAATGTCATTAGCCATCAGGAAAATGCAAATAAAAACCTTAATAAAATACCACTTTACACCTATTAGGATGGCTTAATCAAAAAGACAGATAATAAGTGTTGGGTGAGGGTGTGGAGAAATTGAAACCCTCATAAAATGTTTGTGGGAATCTAAAATGTTGCACCTGCTTTAGAAACAGTTAGCCAGTTACTCAAAATTTAAACATAGAGTTACCATATAACCCAACAATTCCACACCTAAGTGTACACCCAAGAAAATTGAAAACATATATACACACCAAAATTTTTCTACAAATGTTATGGCAGCATTATTCATAACAGTCAAAAAAAGGGAAACAACACAAATGTGATGAGTAAATTTTAAAAATGTTGTATAGGAATATGATGCATGTTATTTGGCAAAAAAAAAAAAAAAAAAGGGATGAAGCACTGACTGATACAGATATAAATGGATGAACCTGGAAAACCTTACGCTAAATGGAATAAGCCAGCCATGAAACACCACATATTGCATGCTCCTAATTATATGAAACATCCCAAATAGATAAATCCAAAGAGACCAAATTATTGGATTAGTGGCTGCCTAGGGCAGTGGGCATTGGGAGGAAGTGACTGTTAATTAGCATGGGGTTCCGTATCGGAGTTATCAAAGCATTCTAAAATTGACTGTGGTGATGGGTACACAACTCTGTGAATATACTAAAAACCGCTGAATAAAAATAAATAAGTTGGGGACTGTGGCTTTAAAATAACAACAGAAAAAATTACACAGACCAAGTAACCTCATCAAGAAAGAGAGTCACAGTATATTACTGGGATATTAGTAAAGAGGAAGTAAAAATGATCTCGAAATTAATAACCTGAGAAATAGGTGCAGTTCAGCATATGTTTCAAATTAGAAATCAATGTAGTCCTGAAATCTTTATAGAGAAATAAATCCTGTCAGGATCCTTTTCTTCTGGGTCATATTATGTGGTGACACCTATGGATAAAATAAATGCTTCTTCACACAACATCAATACCTAGGATTATACACTAACAGTCTACGTGTATAAAAAACCAAGGAAATGATATGCAATGCCATTGAGTTATTGTTATCACAAAACCCTGGAATAATTATCTTCCTTAAAATAAATTCCAGACCTAAAAGATAGCCAAGTCCTGTGAATTCTTCATCAGTTAGGTTTCTCACATCTCCCTGTTCCTTCACCACCAGCATCTTATCACTTCATACCTGCATTGTTGCCATAGCTGCCCAAATACTCTTCATTTTGAAATTTACTTCTTTCCACACTGTTCAATATGCTGATGTCAAATAATCTTAAAGGGCTGGCCTGTTAGCTCAGCTGGTTAGAGCGTGGTGCTGATAACACCAGGGTCCAGGGTTCGATCCCCATACTGCCAAAAAATAATAATAATAATCTTAAGACATGGCTGTTATTATTAATTCAATCATCTGGAAATATTCAGACTATCACTGCCTCTAGAAAAAAAAAAAATTCAAGTTCCTTATTTTGGTACTAAAGGATATCCTTCATCATATACCAAACTACTAACCCCAAATTACCCTCTAATTGTCCTCCTAAGTACTCTAATAGAAGTGCCCCTGAATGAAAATTTTTTTAGTATCCATCTTTGAATCCTGCTTTTCTCTCCACATATCTCTGAAAATTCAGCGGCTTCTTACTTTGTCACTTAATGCTAAGATCAAATTCTACATTGGATTAAGCTTGACCTTTACTAAGAAACATTCTGTGACTATTCCAGGCTACCATGATTTCTAACTCATTCTTAAAACCTATTTGTTTTGGGCCATTCATTGAGTATCCATCACATCCTGTTTTGTTCACTCAAGAGGATTGTAGGCATTTCAATAGTGTCAATAACTGCAACTTCTTCAAAAGTCTATAGACGTAATCAGTGCTCAATAAAAATAGTTTGTAAGTTTTCAAAAGAAGTATTATCAAAAGAACTGAATCATAGAGTTGAAAAAGAACCAAAAAGTTTGGGGGAAGACCTTATAGATCATCAAACTTAATCATTCAGTTGTCTAATTGGGAAACTGGGGTCCAAAGATGAGAAAAGGTAGGCACAAGACCTAACATTTGTTCTATGGCAAAGCCAAGACTAAACTCTGGTTTCCTTATTTCTACTCTCCCCACCCCCAACTAGAACATGTTGCCTAAATCTCAATGTTTCCTTTAATATAATATCATATTAGAAATGACTGAATTTCCCCAGTTTTCACAGGTGGGCATATGATGATAGAAAAGGAGCAGGTCATCCCTTATCTATTCTTTTAGAGAAGAGGCTAAGGGTAAGTGGACATGCTACCTGGTCTATTGCAGTAGTAGTTATCCAAGAACAAAAGATTGCCCTACATTGACTGCAGCTTGTGCTATCCGAAATATCTCCAGGGCCAGACAACTTTTACTAAACAGCTTAGAAAAATTTCGAGTATATGTGGTTCCTGGGCACAATTTTCCATAGATAGCATTGCTCTGGCTTCTCATGCCTTCAAATTAAGTGTTGGATTGTAGATGGCCAAGAAGATCCAGAAGGAAATGGCTAATTGCCTACTCAGGTAACCTTTCTTTCATTCCTCTGCCTGAACTGGGAGCAAAGTGGACATCTTTCAGACAAAGGCATTCTCATATGAGTCTGGATTCAGAGAAGAGGTAAAAACAAACAAACAAACAAACAAACAAACAAAGGCATTCTCAGGCCAATACTGCGTGTTCACCCTCAGACACCACCCTGGGGAGAACACTAGGCCCAGTGCTTCCCAGTGTGTGTCTCACCAGCATGTCACAGATGAAAGGATGGGAGGACACATGATTTAGAAGAATAACTATGTGGGCCATTGTCTCTTATCATTACTTTTCCTACCCATTACAATGGCATTTTCATTCTGAATCCGCTGCCCACTAACTGTAACCTTTAGCATCTATCTTGAGTTCTCTTCTCTTTATTATTTAAAAAAACAAAGATGTTGGGAAATAGTAATAATAAGGATTCTTCTGACTCTAAAAATTTGTAGCTTCAATACCTACCATGCAAATGGCACTATAGAGTCCATGAATTTATAAAGGACTTTCACAGTATCTCAGCACATCCTTACTACCTGTGAGCAGGTAACATAGATGTCATTAGGCCCTTATTACAGATAAAGTTATGGAGAAATGAAGACAAGAAACTGATTAGTAGAAGAACTGGAACCAAGGTCTTGTAGATCAGGACCTGAGTTCGGCCCAAAGGCCAACAGATTTGGCTCACAGCCTGTTTTTGAAAGTGAAGTTTTATTGATACACAGACCCACTCAGTGGTTTATGTATTGTCTATGGCTGCTTTCCTACACACTACAGCAGCAAAGTTGAGTACAGCCCTACTGTATCCTTAGGGGATTGGTCCCAAGACCTCCCATGAATACCAAAATTTGTGGATGCTCAAGTCCCTTGTACTATTTGCATATAAACTATGCACAACCTCCTATGTACTTTTAATCTCTAGGTTACTTATAATACTAGTACAATCTAAATGCTATGTAAATAGTTGTTATACTATATTGTTAAGAGAAAAATAGCAAAAAAAAAAAAAGTCTGCATATGTTCAGTATAGATACAGTTTATTTCTTTCAAATATTTTCCATCAGTGGTTGGCTGGCTGAATCCATAGATGTGGAACCCGTGGATATGGAGGGCCAAAGACAGGTGCAAAAAAGATTGCATGGCCCGCAAAGCCAAAAATGTTGACATTAAAAAAAAGTCAATTCCTGTTCTAGAGCATAGGTTTATAATTTTCCACCATAATATCTAGCTCCCAGCTCTGCAAGACCACTCTTTTTCTCGACATCATTATAATCAGACATCTACGCCTCACCTATGGCCCCCACCTCCATGACCTAATTGGGTTAGAAAATCACTTGCAGAATGGGCTGCAGGAACTAAGTTCATCTGATTCAAAATCAGAATATACATTATACATTTCTATTTTAAGTGCAGTGGTGAAAAAATTTAAAAAACGAGAAAAAGAAACCTTTAATCATTTATACATCTACATAAGAAAAGAGAAATTCTACCGATTTCATTATTATTATTGGGTTGTTGAGCACTCGCAGCAGTAAAACACATAAAGCCACAATCACTAGCTTAAAGCCTTTCTACTGAAGCAAAGCGCATAGCTTAAAAACAGAAGCGAGCACTAGAAAAACTGGCAAAATCTCTGAGGTGTGATTGAGCTCTCAGATGTAAGCATTGAATAAGGATGCTCACTCGGTGTCACAAACCCCACAGTCACAGAAATACTCAGTGACTGAGTATTACGGGGTTTTCTGAGTCGGTGCACACATATGTGTGTGATATTTCAAATTGTTACAACTCCATTGCTTTAGTAACTGTTTTTAATTACTCATGAGACTATTTCTCAGTACGAGCTGAGCATATGGGCACTTTGCATTTTTAAAATCCCACTTTTGGAGTTATCCATGGGCTGAAAAACCCTAACTTTTTTTTTTCAAGTGTAAACAAGGTATTCTGGAAGCCTTCACACCAGCAACATTAGGGAAACAGCCTATTTGGTCTACATTGGGTTACAACCATGAGAGAACCTCCCTGGAGAATGTCACACAATGGAACATTCTTCATTGCTGGGAGCTATTCAGTCATTTATTGGATAAAGATTGATTAAAGAAACATTGTGAACACAACACTGGATGAGGATAAGAAAATGAATGAAAGAGAATACTTGCTTTAATAATATCTGTGCATGATAAGGTAGTCTTTGAATTATTCATTCAGTTTTTAAGTGCTTATTGAGGACCTACCACATGCTGAGTACTACACCAGACATTGCAAATAGAATATATGTTTACGTATTTTTTCATGACCTTATTGTGCTTCAATATTTTTAGAATGTATGTAAGAATTGACAAGGCATGTAACTAACAAAAGACTCATACCTAGGACATATAAAGAACTTCTATAACTGAATTATAATTTTTATCAGCACCGCACTCTACCGAGTGAGCCACGGGCCGGCCCATAATTTTTAAAAAGATAGAAATACCAATAGAAAAATGGAAAAAATATATAAGCACTTTTACAAAAGAGGATACTCAAATAACCAGTAAACCTAGAAATAGATGTTCAATTTCATCAATCATTAAATAATTGCAAATTAAAACTACAATACAATACCCCTAAGTGCCCATTTTGGAATAGCTAAACAAACATCCAGAAAATACTAAGTGTTGACAAGGTTGTGGTGCAACTGACAGTCTTGCTCACTGCTGGTAGGAGTGTTGATTGGTTAAACCATTGTTTTGCATTATCTACTAAAGTATAACATAGCTCATGACCTCATATTTTCTATCATAGGAAATACGTACCTTTGTTCACCCAAAGACACAAACTAGACTGCTCATAGCAACACTATTCATAATAGCTCCAAATTGTAAACTATCCAAATGCCCTTCAATAGAATGGGATAAATAGATTGTGGAATATTCAGCCAATGGAATATAACATAGCAAACAGTGAATGATCTACAACTTTATGCAACAATAATGGTGAATCTCAGAAACATATCATTGAATCAGAAAGCCAATAGGCAGAAAAGAATAATGACTGTGTGATTTGATTTGATTTAAGATACAAAATCAAAACTGATCTGTGGTGTTGGATATCAGAATGGTGGTTACCCTTGGAGTGAGTATAAAGAGCTTATAAACAGAGGGAGGCATAAGGAGGCTTCTGGGGGCTGCAAGAGCTCTCTTTCTTCATTTATGAGATGGCTACCTGGGTGTATTCACCTTATGAAAATCTACTGAGCTGCACACATATGGTTTGTTTTATTGAAAGTGCATATAAAGCATTGCACAATAGGGAGTTAAAATAAATTCCAAAGTGAGTTGACAGGAGGACACTATCCCTTCTCTACAGAAAATCATCTCCAGTGGTGGTGTTGGCACTAAGCACTAAAGAATGGGAATGGTTTTAACCCATGGGAAGGTAATGATGCATTCCATGATAAGCAAAATGGTTTTTGCAGAAGAGTGGACACAGGAAAATATGGAGCTATTTGTGGAGCATGAACTGTGTAGAAGAAAGATAAATAAGCTAGAAAGTTAAGCCAATGCCAAAATGTAGAGAGTCCTGATAAAGGCACTTGACTCTTGAGAAATAAGTAGTGGGGAGCCACTGAGGGGCTCTAAGCAGGACAGCGATGATCAGGGCTGTGTTCAGGGAAGATTAACTTAGCAGTTGTGTTGCAGAATGAATTGGAGTACAAAGAAACTGGGGGAAGGGAGAACAATTTGGATGCAGTTGCAATTGTTTGGGTGGTATGTAATTAGGCCCAAATTAGGGTGATAGTATGAGTGGAAAAGAGGAGATGTGTGTAAGAGGCAATAGAGGAGACAAAGACACTTACTGGATTTTTTTGTCTAGGCAGAGGGAAGAGTCCAAGGCGGGCAGTCTGGGCAACTGGAAGATAAATCATGCCACTAACTGAAATAGATGAATTAGGACCTCTTTCTTGAAGGCAAGGGCTGAGCCTCAGTAACTTTTTTTTTTTTTTTGTATTTCATACACCAGAGTCATTCCCCGCCCACGGCAGCTCAGTGCAGCTCAGTGTGAGATCTTGGGTCCCTCAGGAAGAATGTCATGGCACTTTGCCAGCCATCTATATATTAAATAGATGCTGACTTTCTCATAGAATGAAAACCTGCCCAGCTGAAAAATACCTCTTTCAACCATCTTTGCAGATGAGAGAAGCAATACTACTGGGTTGTATAACTTTGAGCTGCTGTCCTTAAAGCAGAGTGAAATGTTCTTCTCCTCCTCTTACCCCCATCCACTGGCTGAAATGCAGATGTAATGGTGGCCACTAGAGCAGTCCTCTAGGACTGTGAGTGGAAGGTGCAGGACAAGAGGCAACAAGACAGAGGCAGCCTTAGTTATTGAGGATTGTAGAACACTAGCCCGGATGATCTCTTTAGGTCTTCATGTGGCAGAGAAATAAATTCTTGTTTATGTCACTTGTCAGTTTGAGTCTCTTTCTATTACTGTAGCGAAACTGATATCTTAAATAATTCAGAGCCTGAGCTGTGGTTTTGATACCTGCGATAGTTTTCCTTATATTAAACTATCATTTTCTGAGCAATTATTCGACACTTGATACTATACTAGGTGCCAGTGATAAAACAATTCATTAATGCTGAGCATACTCCCCAAACACCTGTGACTATCCCTGAAAATGTGTGGCAATGTCTCAAATGGGGCTTCATGATAACAAAAATTACCATTTACCCACGGGCACTTTTAAAATGCAAACACTGAGTTTATATAAGCATCACAAGAGCATTATAAACTAGGTCGTATTTTTATCTCCATTTTACAGGTGAGGAAACTGAGTCACCAAGAAGTTAGAAAACATCCTTCAAAGAGATACCACAAATGGCCAGAATTTTTTCTCCAATGTCCACTCTTAATGACTTATCAGTACAAACAGCCTCATTGAAAGAGCACTGAGATAAATCAGTCTGAATTTATCTCTGCCACTAGCAAACAGAGTTTGAAGCCAAGTCAAAGAAAAGATCAACGATTTCTGCTTCATGAATGCAGGTCTTTGCTTTGACTCCCTGTGATGAAAACTGATGGTTCCAAACCTCTCTCCGACGTTCAGCCCCAGTCACAGAACTCGATCCTCTGCCTTGCTGTTAGGGAGGGCAAGCTGAGTAAAACAAGGAGAAAAGGGTGAAAAGGCAAAGAACGTGCTGAGAGCATCTGCACCTGAAAATCAAAGTTATTTCCTCCTAGGTTTAGTAAACTAATGTAGAAAGCAACATGAAAAGCAGGGTTCTAAGATATTTGTAGGAATATTGGGTGTTGTTGGAATAAGAGTTTAGCCCATGAAAGAGACAAACTTGAAGTCATTTTCAAATGCTGAAAGGTTTGTTCAAAAACTATCATGATAATAAGTGTTCTCATTTGAGTCAAACAATGTTTTCAGTCATCCTATGCTACTGACGAAAGGAAAAGAAAGAAGTTAAACAGCTGATATTTTTGTTCAGGAGCATGTTGTGGCTGAGGTGAAAGAGTATACTGACTGTGTGACTGTGGAAGAAATTCTGTATGGCTTCTTTGGAGTTTGACCACGATTAAGTCAAAGTGTTGATGCATGTGACTTTCTCACCTAACCACAGAGTGAGGAATGGAAGACTGATGAACTTGGAGCAGATGAGGACTAGGGCCAATCTGTAAAGGCAGGGATGACTTCTGTTGCAAAAGATGCACAGGAAAAGGGAACACTGAGAAAGAGGTGTCCTGAGAGACCAAAAAGGAGAAATAGAAGGAGATAAAAGTACAAAATACTTCATGATTACAATTGTTTTGCTATAATAGCATTGGAATGAGCTAAAGCAAGTAGCAGTGAAAGAAATATCCTCAGCCCTTCCTTCCTTCCTTTCTTTTTCTCTTTCCTTTCTTTCTTTCTTTCTTCCTGGCAATGACTTTAAATGAGGCTAAAACCTCTTTGGAAGTCTCCTGGCAAGGAAGACCTTCCTGGAGAACATCTTCTGAGCCTGGTGGAAAGGTCTCTCACCTTCTTGGTTGTCATCAGAGTAAAACACAAAGATAACAAGGACTCCCTTAGTATAATTTGAAGCATTTTATTCAACTTAATAGACATTAAAAATAGTTTCCAGGTTACTAAATAGAGTGCTTGTCCTCATTTTTTTGTAAAATAATGAAGCAGATTTGGGCATTTTGCCTATTGGCCAGAAATATAATTCCAAGTTCTTATTGTATCCATGGAAAATCCAATTCAAATTACAGCATGTTTTCCTCTAATGTAATTTGGCATAAATGCCTGTGGGTCTGTATCTAAATAATATTTGCAATCTAATCTAAGAAAAAATATACAAATCAATAGAAGGGTTATGTAATTACAAAGCGCTCATTTTATATGCTCTTTCAGGATCCTTGAGAAATGACCGGAGAACATGGTACAAAGCCAAACCATGCAAATGTAAGTAAAGACAGTGGTCCAAAGCCTTCCCATTCTACTGCACAGTGATTTACAACCTTAGTATCTAAAGAACATTGTCTATGTGCACAAATGATATGACACACATCACCCAGGCAAATCACCACCCACACAACTTGGGAAACAGGGTAGGGTTAAGTTTTATGAGGGCTGGAATATGAACAGCATTAGATTATCGGAAAATAATTCTACCTTCTGTTTATACAGTGCCTTGTTCCTGCTGCGTTCATGGTACAGCGATGTCTTATTGTGAATTCTATTAATATATTAGGTTCAAAGTTATCTTTCATGCACAGATCATTACTGGTGTTCATTCTCACATAGTCCTCGTATGGGGTTACCTAAAATTAATCTTGTTTCTGCAGCACAGACTCCAGGTAGGAAATGCTGTGGTCATGCAGCACCACTAGTCACCAGGGGAATAAAATAAGAACCTCATCTTGCATTCTATCACAATCCTACAATTCTCTCACTGCATGCTTAGGACAAGTAATGTGATGGCCCCCACAACTCTGACTTCAGGATACTAATGATTGCACCTGTTGGCAGAAAACCTGTCCCATCTGTTCTCCCCTTTACTGAGGTGGCTCAGGTGAGGCACCAGCAAGATACAGAGGTAGAAATGTATACTAGGAAGTCAGGTAGTCTTTGCATACTAGATGGGCAAGCTTCTGAGCCTCTCTCAGCCATGGTTTACTCTGTCTTAAAGTGAACACAGAAATTCGTACTCCACAAGGCATAAAGATGATTGGAGGTACACAATGTGCAGTCAGTATAGTGCATATTGGGGGGGAGGGGAGAGAAAGAGAGCAATGAGAAATACTTGAACTCTCTTCTGCAGTTTACAAAGGGATAGATTTAACCATGGTGATGGAGCAGGTAATGGAAGGTCTTCTATCGTTATCACAATTCAAGTTTTTAAGGGAAATTCTTCAAATTTGCACTATTTTCCTTTATTAATTTGCCCTCTCAATCAGAAAGCTCATTTCCTAACTAAACAAACAAACAAACAAACAAACAAAAAACGACTTTAGACAACAATTAACTTGGAATTTGGCTCCTGGTGGCCTTCCTTTCTTGCAGCCTCATCTAAATTCCCCCCCCAAATGTGGTCTGCTCAGTCTAATTCTATGACTCGTCCTCTTCCTGAAACATGCTCCCCCACACTGCTGAGAGTGCACATGCACTGCTCCCTATTTATGAAATGTCCTTCATTGTCATATTTACTAGAATAACTCAAACTAGCTCTGCTGCACCCAGCCCAGTTTGTGACATAGGATTGAAAGCCAATGTTGTAGGAAAAAATTCCCTTCCTGGATTTTTCTGTGAAAACCAAACAAAGATCACTGAAAGGATGATCCTAGAAGGAGGTAAACAAAGAGAGATTTAGAGGAGGTGAGGACCAAGCACAGAGAGCAGAGAGGGAAAGTGTTTTCCAAGGACTGCACTGGAGGCTCGAGGATGAACCAACAGCAGGATGTGGCATGAGCACAGTGACTGTGTCACTTACCGCAGGAGGCAAGATGGGCACTCCCACCTTCTGCAGAGCATTCTCAGGAACTTGCCTCCCCCCACTGGCCTGGACCACAAGTATATCAGTACTGACCAGAGTGACCTGAGGACCAGAAAGCCATTCTGGAAAGTTCTGCAGTGTGTAAGGAGGAACGTAAGGCACATAAAGGGTAAGGAGAGAGAGAGCCCCTTTGAAATTTCTTCATAATCCAGAAGGGAAAGGCTTAAAGCCATATTCAATCTGATCTTAGAAAATGATCACAACATTTAGTACTCAACTGATTTTTGAGGTGACATTTTATGTCCCTTAAAATTCATGTTTCCAGTGCATCCTTCATACTCAATCTTAACTTGATAAGTAAATGAGAGTTCATTCTGGTACAGTTATACCACCGACTTCCACAGGGGCGTAAGTAACAACATGCTGTGTAAATGCTCATGCATCCACGAATGCAAATGTGATTAGTATGATTAACCCAAGGGGGAGAGTGTAAGGTGGTCACTCTTGGGAATGTTGGAATATGTTAGTCCCTGGATAAAGGTTGAGTATCCTGCAGCCTGAGAGTCCTTGCTGTGTTCCCCTCTTCTTCCT
Source organism: Cynocephalus volans (assembly GCF_027409185.1). NCBI lineage: Eukaryota > Metazoa > Chordata > Mammalia > Dermoptera > Cynocephalidae > Cynocephalus > Cynocephalus volans. Next base: position 54,102,531 of record NC_084462.1, read on the forward strand.
ACCTGTAACAACCAATAATGCAGTATTGCCTACCTCTCTCCCCTCCTCTCAACCTCATCAATGAACAGTCTGTCAGAACGGGGGATGTGAAAGGGGTGGTAAAAGCAAGACTGGGAAGAGCAGTGCTTTAAACTACCTTCCTGCCTCCACCCCAAAGTGGTGATTTTTCAAGCTATGAACCACCGACTTTCCCATATCTGCCCCTGCTTTCCCCTCTGTGAATTCACGTATTGTTGAGAAAATTAAGAGTGATGTTTCAAAAGGGTATGAGACCCATGAGTGTTTAAAGCTTAAGCCATCATTATGTTAAGTATTAATAGTGCACTTGTTAAAGTCATTTATATTCCTCTTCTCATCTTTTATTCCTTTTTCCTTCCTGTTATTATGCACATGATTCTTTTTTTAAGGCTAGACATTATGTTATAAAAAATGAGATGCAACAGAAAAGAGTCTTTTATGCAAATGCTAAGGGATGCCCAAGAGTAAATGAAAACAATTTATAATACGTAAAGTTTTAAATCAGCTGGTGTTTAATAAAAAAAACAAAGTTTAGACAAATGCTCCTCATAAATCACTTTTGAGTTTATTTCACATTCTTTCTTTACAACAGCTTCTCAGTTAAGCTAAGGTAATGGCTTAGCAAAGTGTTGTCAATAACTCCCCTGTGTATTACATGTATCCTCTCTTTTGATTTTTTTTCTTATTTTATATTGATTCAGCCAACCTAGATAGAATTTTATACATGCACGTATGTGTATGTGTGTATATGCATGCACAGAAAATTAATTTTTAAGTAAATCAAATCTGTATCCATACTCTTGCAGAATAACTCTAATTATCAGCTTAATTACCCAATGGCTAAGGTCCAAGTCTTCAGAGAGTACTAATTTATTTTTCTCACACTCACCTTGTCCATCAATGAACACAACAGGCCCAAATTTAGCCATTTCTCATCACCACCACCCCTTCCATCCTAGTCCATGTCAGCAACATCTCACTGCTAGACAATAGTTAAACAGTCTCCCTCCTTTTACTCTTGTTCATTTACTATCTAAACCCCCAAGACAGACTGAGTCAGAGGTATAAAACACGTATCAAAAAGGATTTTTTTCTTATCTCTTACTATGTGCATACTTGTATTTCTTTTTGTTTATGTCAGACATGTTAAAGAAATGAGACACAACAGAAAAAGTCTAGGATGTAGATAGCAGCTAAGAGTGTCACTCCCACCTAACATCAAGAAAAAGTCAGACAAGATACAAAAATACAACTTTGTCAGAACATATCAGATTGCTGAGGTCACAGGGCAGCCATGCAAACTGAAATCTAAGAAACGAATTAAAATATAAATGAATTGTCAATGGCCAAGTGTGAGCTAGTATGTGACTACAGCACCCCTGGGAGCTACACACACAGGCAAAGTTTGCACCCACTTCCAAGTTTTTTTCCTGTGGACTTTCACCAGGTACATTAAGAAAGATTGCAGACAGGGTGGGAAACTAAAGAGAACATTTCAAAATTGTACTGACCTGAAGGAGGGGATAAGCTGCCAATGCTGGAAAGTCATCAAGCCTCATTCCCCTGTTCAGACTTTTCTGACATATAGACCAAAAGGCATTGAGCCAGAGAGGAAAGAGCAACAAAGCTATCATTGTGGTTATAACAGACCCATTGTTATGTGTGGAAATATGGAGGGAGAAAGCATCTACTCCTGCAGGAAGGGTACCCAACTGTTCTATGTCCAATCTTATGTCAATACTAACAGAGGTTTCCTACCACTGAGGAGGGGCAGGAAAATCTCTTGCAAACAAGACTTACACCACATATAAGACAGAGTTTACTACCTGGTATAGCAAAGATGGGAAAACTGCTGGTATTCTCTACCTCTAAAGTTCAAGCACATAGAGACTACCTGACTAAGGAAGGACTAGATCAAAATAGACCCCTTTCAATTAATAATATTAGCTTAAAGCCAAGTTAAGAAGCAAAAACAGCATATAGTTTGAGCAGGGTAAAGATGGTCTACCCCTCTGTGGAACAGGCATACCTACAATTATGGCTGAGAGCTGAGAGCGGAGGACAAGCAGTGAGAAGAATCTTCTGGCACCCCAGCTCCCACTTTAATAAAAAGGCATCAGTAGAGGAAATTTGAGGTCTGCGGTGCACTAACCAGAATAACAACAAAAAACAAACCTAGCTCAACCCTTGATTAAGCTTATTTGATTTCCTACACTAACTTCTTTATCTTTTAAAAGATAAAGCATGCCCATTTCTAGGTGGAAATACTGTGTACTTCAGTCTCTGCCATTTTGCATGATATGGCTGTCATTCAGTGAAATAGTATTAGGCACCCAAATAATCAAGGTGAAGAAAAAAAGTATTTTATTTTTTAAGAGAAATATTTCTTTTTTTTAATTGAAACATAATTTATTAGATATGTTTGTGGGGTATGGAGTTGACTGTCAGTATTTTTGTACAATATGTGAAGACTGAATCAGGATAGTCAGCATATTTGTCGTTATAGAATTTACTCATTCTTTGTGTCCATTACCCAATTTCTCCTAACCCTCCTCCCCCTCCCCCTCTCTCCCCCTCCATCCTAAGAATCACAGTTCTGTTCTCGCCTTCTGAAAGTTCAACATATTATTGTTTTGTATTCCTTTTTTCCTTCCTTCCTTCCTTCTTTCTTTCTTTCTCTCTTTCTCTCTCTCTCTCTCTCTCTCTCTCTCTTTCTTTCTTTCTCTCTTCTTTCTTTCTTTCTTCTTTCTTTCTTTCCTTCACTTTTTAGATCCCTCCTATGAAAATGGACATACAGTATTTCTCTTTCTGTGACTGGCTTATTTCACCTAACATAATTTTTTTCCCAAGTTCGTCTGTATTGCTGCGAAAGGCAGAATTTCATTAGAGACACATTTATTTTATTTTGTTTATTTTAATGTAATCAACACAACTAGACTTCAAGATTATACAGGTGTTGGAACTTTGAGACAAGTTCTTAAAATATCTATGATTAGTATATTAAAGGATCTAGTATAAAATATGCACAATATGTGTAAACAGGTGGGACATTTTGGCAGAAAGATGGAAATAATAAAAACAAGTCAAATAAAAATGCTACACATAATAATACTTAAAAAAAAATCATGTCAAAGATAAGCAATTACTTGAATGGGCTCACGTGTAGACTCAAGTGAGCCAAAAAAATATTCAACAAACTTGAGGACGTCAATATAAATTATCCAATCAAAAACACACATAGGCAAATAAATAAGACAGCATCCAAGAGCTGTATGAAGTCACCAATTTGCCTAAAATATATGCAATTGTATTCCCAGAAATATAAATGGGACTGTAAATGAGACTGAAGAAATATATGAAGGGATAAGACAAAATCTTTCCAAAAACAAAGAAGGATATAAAATAGATACAGGAAAAGCAGAAAACTCCAAGGTGTGTGTGGGGGGGGGAGGGTAAGTGGGGAATCAGATAATTAAACAGCAATATATAGTAACAAACTACAGAGAACCTAAATAATGACAAAAATCTTGAAAGAAGCCAATGAAAAAGACACATTACATACAGAGAAACAAACATAAAAATTACAGCAGTTTTCTCAGCATAAATAATGCAAAATTGATGAAAAATGTAGTGACATCTTCAAATTAATAGAAGAGAAAAAAAATACCTACATTTTTATACCCAGCAAGAGTACATTTCAAAATTTTAAATGAAATAAGTATTTTTTTTTTAGAACACAAACAAAAAAGCTGAAAAACTTTATTCTCAGCAGAATATTTCTACAGGAAATATTAAAGGAAGTTTTTTACAAAGTAGAAATACGATCGCAGGCACAAACTTGAGTCTGCACAAAAATATAATGCAGTCTAGAAATGTTAAAAATAAAGTTAAATATAAAATGACAAATTTGTTATTGTAATGACTCTAATACATAATTGGCTATCTAAAGGAAAAACAATAGCTATTCATTTTGAAGTTTATAATGTATGTAAAAGTATAGTGTATGATAGTGATATCAAAAAGGTAGGGAGTGAAGAATTCAAAGTATATTGTTATAAGATTCTTACACCTTATACAAGGTAATATAATATTATTTACAGGTGGACTGTGATAAGTTAATAATGTGTATCGTAAGCCTTATAACATTAAAGAAAATTAGAAAAAGAAGTATGGATAATAAGCAATAATAGAGATAAAATATAATCACAAAAATACAGATGGTATCTACTTTGCATTTTTTTGATGTGCACAAATTTTTGTAATAATTGTTCAAACACCAAATTTTTGTTTCTGTGGTTTAGTTGATCCCCTAAAACATGTCAAATTTCAGTTACCATTGTATAATAACTACAAATAATTGCATAAAGTACAGACTTTACTGCCAAATATTCAATCCACAAATAACAATGTAAAAAATAGCATACATGTATCATGATCAGTAACCTATCAGATCATGTCTTTTAAAATCTGTCAGGGCCTGGTCACCTCACATCTGTTATTCAGTTCCTGCACAGACAGCAAAGTGTGTAGTTTTGTCACTTCTTTGTCACCCAATGATGAACCCACATGACATTTGACAGAAATGAATAATCATAAGATAGAATTAGCCAACAAAGATGAAAATGAAGCATAGAAGCAAAAAGTGAAGATTCTGTAAGTTCAAATTAAAATTGAACATAAATGAAGTTTTGGGAAAAAGTTGACCATGACACTGCCATCACTAAAGAGGCTCTATGCAGACAGAGGAACTTATTTAAGACAAATTTATTGACATAAATGAGTAAGGGGGTTATGAGAAAAAAGGTTAAGATGTCCCAGAAGAAGCATTGCTGGAAAAAACTTCACATTAAAGGAACTCTCAAAGATATCAAAAGACAAAATGTTGAAAGCTGATTCAAACTTACAAAAGTGTATGACAGCTTGCCAAGACAGGTAAGAGATGCTCAGTCCACATTGTAAGTTACACTAAGAGAAGAAGGCAAGCACTGCTCAAACTGCTCATAAATATTTTCACTTAATTCTCAATGTTTCTAATGTTAAAAATTATAGTATACTAAAGAAATACTAGTTTTGCAACTTCGTATTTTTTATACATTTATAACAGAAAGTGAAAGAGTTTTTAATGTTTCGAAAAAAAATTTTGAGGTCATGAAACAATTGTAAATTAACCCCATTAGATTTTTGAAATCATTTTGCATGATTTCAACTTGGATGATCATCTTTATAGTCCCATACTACTGTGCAAAGCAGGTACTGCTTATAAGCAATTAATTCTGAAAAAGGCAGAAAAATGAGCTAAAGGATCAAGAAATTGAGGAAATAAGTTTTTTAAAAATAGCCAGGTGATAGACTTTAAACCAACCACATCAATAATTTCATTAAATATATGAATTCTAAACATCTCACTTAAAAGACAGTTATCAATTAAAATACAGATAGCATGTCGTTTTGGATTATAAAAGCAAAGCCCAATTATATGCTGTTTTTAAGAAGCATGCTTTAAGTATAAAATATTCATAGAGTAAAGTAAAAGGATAGAAAAATGTATGCCAGGAACACAGTAACCAAAAGGTAGCTGGAGTGGCTATACAATATCAGAAAAAGTAGCTTTCAGAACAGGAAGTTTTACCAAGGATGAAAAAAGTCATTATATGCTGATAAAGGAGTTGATTCACCATGCAAAATGATCATAAATGTCTATGCACCTAACATTAGAATTTTAAGATATATGAAACAAAACTAATAGTTTGTGACTTCAAAATTCTCTCTTAACAATACATAGAACAAGTGAACAAAATATTGGTTTGGCTACTGAAGACCTAAATGACAGTATCATACAATGTGATCAAACTGATATTTATGGAGCACTCCATCAAACCTGCATACTGTTTTCAATTGCACATAAAATATTAATAAGGATAAATTATATTTTGTGCCATAACATAAACCTCAACAATCTCAAAATAATTTAATTCATATAAACTCTGTTATCCTACGAGAAGTTAAACTATAACAGGTTTCTATAACAGAAAAATCTCTCATAAACCCTCCAAAATCTGGACACTAAACACACACTTCTAAATAACTCATAGCTCAAGTAAGAAGATTCAAAGGGTGTTATGAAATATGTTGAATCAAATAAAAATTAAAACAAAACATTAAAATTTTCAGGATGCAGCTAAAGCAGTGCTTAAAGAAAAACATTACAGAATTAAGAGTTATATTAGAAAAGAAGAGAGGTCTGAAATCCATTATCTAAACTTTCACTATATGAAACTAGCAAAAAGAAGAACAAATTATACCTATAGCAAGCAAGCAGGAAGGAAGGAAATAACAATAAGATAAGAAATTAGTAAAACTGAAAAAGAGAAAAAAAAGGAAAGATACAAACTACCAAAGCTCCCTGAAGAAAAAAAAAATGATACTCTGAATAGTAATATATATATATAATATATAATTTATAATAATATATAATATATAATAAAATTTATATAATATATAATATAATTTATTATATTATATTAATTATTTAATTATTTAATTTATTATTTATTTTATTTTAATTTATTATTTAATTATTTAATTATATATACATATATATATATATACACACACACAGACACACACACACATATATATATATAAATTGAAATTGTGGCTAAAACCTTCCCCACAAAAAATCTTCAGACCCAGATGGCTACACTGGGGAATTCTACTAAACATTTAAGTAATAAATAATATTATTTCTATGTAAGCTTTTCTAGAAAATAGGAAAGAAAATACATTTCCTAACATGTTTTCTAATGCCGGAATTACCCTGACATCAATATAAAGGCATTATAAGAAAAGAAATTTATAGAGCGATGTCCCTCATAATCATAGAAGCACAAATTCGCAACAAAATACTAGGAAATTGAATCCAGCAAGATACAAAAAGACAATACTCGTTCATGATGACCAAGGGAATTTATCCAAGGAATGGAAGTTTGGTTCAACATTAGAAAACCAACCAGTGTAATTCACCATATTATTAGATTTAAGAAGAAAAACTATACAGTCATCTCAATAAGTGTAGAAAAAGCCTTCAATGAAAATTTGTGTCAATTCATGATAAATACTCGCAGCAAGCTCAGAGTGGAAAGAAAATTCTTCATGGTGACATAGTTCTTCTACAACAAACCTATAGCAAATAGCACACTTAATGATGATAGACTGACTAGTTTCCCTCCAGATTGAGAAAAAGGCAAAGATATTTGTTGTCACCAATGCTATTCAACATCGTATTCAATGTCCTGTCTACTGCAATAAAGGTGGGATTCAGAGTGGGAAGTGTACACAGATTAAAAAAGAAGAAATAAAACTGTCTCTATTTGCAGTAGAAAATCCCAAAGAATTTACAAATAAACTGTTAAAACTAATAAGACTATCAAGGTTACAGGATAAAATGCCAATAATAAAAATCAATTATGTTTCTATATACTAGCAATGAATACTTTAATTAAAAATTAAGTTTTAAAAGTACCTTTTATAGTAGCACTAAAAACATGAAATACTTGGGCACAAATCTAAAAAAAAAATTGTAAAACTATTATGTTGAAAACTACAAAATACAGAGAAAAGAAACCAAAGAAAGCCTCAATAAATGAAGAGACATACTGTGTACATTGTTTGGAAGATCAATACTGTTAAGAGGCCAATTCTTCTGAAACCAATCTATAGATTCAACTAATTCCAATTGAAACCCCGGCAAGATATTTGTTTGAAATTTACAAGCTGATTTTAAAATTTACATGAACAAAGCAAGCATAATAGCCAAAAACAATTATGAAGATGAGAAGCAAAGTTGAAGGACACACACTACTTGATTTCATGACTTACTGTATAGCCTCAGTAGTTAAGACAATATGATATTGGTGAAAAAACACACACACAATGAGACAGAATAGAGAGCTCAGAAACAGACCCAAACTTGTTCTAAAACTATAAAGCTTTTATTAGAAAATATAGTAGCAAATCTTTGTAGCTAGGTTAGCAAAGATTTCTTAAATATGAGACCAAAAGAATAATCCATATAAAAAAGATTGATAAGTTGGACTTTGCCGAAACTATTCACATCTGTTCCTCAAACGAGAATGCAAAGATGAGCCACAGATTGAGAAAATACTCATGTGCAAAACACCTGTTTGATGATAGACTTTATCCAGAATATATAAAGGATTCTCAAAATTCAATAATAAGGGCCGAGCCCGTGGCGCACTCGGTAGCGTGCTGCGCTAGCAGCGCGGCGACGCTCCCGCCGCGGGTTCGGATCCTATATAGGAATGGCCAGTGCACTCACTGGCTGAGTGCCGGTCACGGTCACGAAAAAGACAAAAAAAAAAAAAAAAAAAAAATTCAATAATAAGAAAACAAATAACCTAATTTTATAAAATGACCCAAATATTTCAATAAACACATACTAAAAAATATACCAATGGATGGCAAATCAGTACATAAAAAGATTATTGACATTATTATTCATTGAGAAAATGCAAATTTCACCTAAAATTATATAAAGCTGCACACCTTTAGAATGGATTTATTTTAAATTTTAAGTGAAAAAGTCACTGGAGCACGTACAGCAGCAAAGTTATAAGAGTTCATCAGCATTTGTTGAGAAAGATTACACTGGTTACTGTGCAGAATAGGGAGGCGACCAGGGAAGCAGGAAACCATTGAGGTGGCTGTTGTGAGCCTGGGGGGAATAATGGTACCTGAGACTAAGGTGGACATGGAAAGACGGGTTGTCTTTTGCATCTGATGTAAACTTGCCAGTTTAGGACTTGCAGTGGATTAGATTTGTAGGGAGAGGGAAAGAAAAGAACCAGGAGTAAAAGGTGAAAGATTTACACTATATTGGCTTGATTGTGGTGATGATATCATGGGTGTTTGCATATGTCCAAACCAGTCAAATTGTTCATATTAATTATTGGCAATTCTATGTATATCAATTATATCTCAACAAATTTGTGAAAAAATAAAAAGAAGCAGGAAAGACTCCGAGGTTTTCACCTTCGCCAGTCAGATGAATTGTGATGCTGATAACTAAGATGGAGAAATAACAGGCTGAAGAAAGACTGGAAAAGAAAATCAATACTTTAAAAGAATTGTAAATATCAACAGCCCTCATCTTTAAACACTGAAAATATATCTACCATCAAAAAAAGACTGAGTTGGGGAAAAATTATTTTAGCTCATTATATATAAGTTTGACTTTATTTTGTTACTGTACATACCAGAACAAAAAAAATGCACACTTCATATAGTTGTCATTACCAAATCAGATTGCCAAGCCTCTTGAGATCTACCCTGTGCTCAATGTTGGGTTGGCACCTTGGAGGGACTGAAAATTATAAACTCCAATTTCTGCTCTTAAGTAGCTTATGACCTAAGTAAGAGGATAAATTAAAAATTCATAGGCACTGAAAAATAAAACTGATAAAAAATAATACATTTAGCACACTGTCAAAAATGGCCTATGGTTGTGTAGGCAGATTGTCAGATATGAGGGGCAGCTGACTTCAGAGGAGTGGGCGATCCCTGTGTGCTGGAGTAATCTTGGAAGTCTTGGTAGAGGGAATATTTGATCTTAATGCAAAGTAATAGAGAGACCATTCCACATGAGGATGAGTAATCTACAACAAAATGCAGTTCTTTTTATGTCAAGGAGAAAGTTCACCATTTTCTTTGAGAAAAAGAGATGTGAGTAGGAATAACCAAAATAATCTTTTTGAAATCAGTGAACAACTGCTGTCTAGAATGTTCTAGCCATACACTCTGTCATTATACATATGAATTTGGTCTCAGTCAGGCATTCTGCATCCTGGAAGCCCCTTCATGGGCAGAGGTGAGTGTCCGCTGTTGCTTTTGATCCTCTGATTTGTAGAGTCCACAAAGAACATGTAAGATGAGTGACTGGTGTTATCTTAACAGACCGGCCATACCCTTTGTATCAAGATCCGCTTTTCACTAAGCCTCGTCCTGAATAAACAGCTTTTGGCCCACCAACCAGGGTAGATGAAGATCAAAGTTACACTCACCATGAATCCTTTTTCATACTAAAATACTTGTTTTATGCTATCACTAAGCTTACAGAACTGAGACCGCTTACCTGTGGTATCATTTTTTTTTTTTAATTCCCCTGAAGCAAATGGAAAAGGCTTTTTAGACTAGAAATTCCTGTTTGCAAACAATAGCTTGCTATGTTTGTCTAGCCTTAAGTAGACATCCATGTGGCCAACTCCTGACAAAAGGTGCTATAGGGTCCTAAAGCACCAGTTTCTACTAAAGCTGGGAGGGTGGTTGAGGTCAGTGCTCACCCCTAATGGCTCAGTGAATTTGGATAATGTTTTCTTAGGCCAAATGAGACTACACTGAAGAACGGAGCTCAACCTACTTGTGAGAAAGAACACCAAGTCTCTCCCTGAGTTTTAGTCACCATATTGATGACACCGGTGGTGAGTTGATTCTACAGTGAAGAAGCAGATGGCTGCAGTAGAGAGGATGTGAAATAGCAGTAATCAGGAAATGTCACCATGTCTAGACTCCTTCTCAATGGGGAGCCCCTTTCATCTCAGATGCTATCCAGCAGTTACTCTCCCTGCCCAAATCCAGAATGGGATAAATATGTCACCCCATACTCTTCCTCAGCACAGCTGATTTCCACAGGGGCAAGATGACAGAAAAAGAGATCAGGGGGAGGGGAAAAGAAAAAGAGAGAGAGAAAAAACAAACAGCTTCAGAACATATAAGACAAAAGAGAGGTGATTGCTTGGATAGAAAGTAACAGCTGGCAACCAAAGCCTTCTGAGAAACAGAGCTGATGAAAGAATCTCAACTGGAACCTTCTGGGAGGTTGAACGCAGGAGCATAACACATAGGCTGCCAGTATGAATTCTTACATGGGATGATCAAAGATTAAAATGGAGGCCTGCCATGTCAGTTCTAGAGTAAACTAGAACTAAACTAGAGCAAACTCTCTTGCTCCTTGTGGCACCCGCAGGATCCTCTGCCTAAAGTGCGCGCTGCCCCCTGCAAGCACGTGTGGCTGGTCTCTTGACATTTTTCACAGTCTGACAAGCCAACCCAAGGCAGCATTCTCTCTCACTGTCTGTATCAACACTCTTTGTATTTCATACAGAGGATGAATGCAAGAAATTGGTTACAAAAGTGTTAGAAAGGCTATGAAGAAACAGTGAGGTGGTGAAGTAACCAAGTTATGAGTAACTGTGAGAAGCAGCTACCACCTGACAGACTTGGACAGCAAGGGGAAGGGGACATGGTATGGGAAGCCGGCACCACGGGAAGGAGCCCCATCCATACACCAACCTGTGCTGGAGCCTACGGGAGCGGCCAGACAAGTGGGTGGGGTGGTACAGAGCACATTGAAGCTCAGGTTATGTATTGTTTATATATTTATTTATTTATTTTCTGTACATTATGATGTTTTGACATCTTAAAAAACCTTTCTCAGGATGGCCAGTTGCTCACTTGGTTTGAACATGGTGTTAAAAAAAACAAGGTCAAGGGTTTAGATAGCCATACCAACCAGCCATCAAAAATAAAAATCAATAAACAAGTAAACCTTTCTGACTGAGGAGACACTGTCCCTGCCTTGGCTCCCAATTCTTAGAGATAGCAAAGGGCTCTGCCTGGGAGCATGCCTTTGATATGCAAATTAACCACTTAACAGTCATATCTCCTCTACCTGGTCCCTGCACCCCAGGAGAGAATATTCCTCTGCCTTAAGCATTCCAGGTTCAGGCACCAAGAAACTAGTAACCACCCCTGTAGCCCAAAGTCTGCGTAGATTACTCAAACTAAACCAATTCTTAACTGTTTCCCTGCCCTACCCTTCTGATGGTAACCCCAATGAAGACTCCAGTCTAGATGTTCCCCTGACTTCTGCTTTCTACCTCATGACCACCACTTTGTGGCATGCAGTGTAGAGCCTCCTGTGTCCAGGACCTGTGAGTATAATAAACTGTTCTCCTGAGCCTCTCCTTTGTCTCTTTTGGCCACACCTGACTAATCTCACATAGAAGAACACAGAAAAGTTTGCAGGAATGGAGGAAGGACCCTAAAGTCTTTACCTGCTTCTGAAAGAGAGAGACCCCCCCCCCGCCACCATCCTGCCTCTAAACTCCTCTGCAGAGCCTCCCTTTCAGAGCCCACGGGAGGCCTCTGGCAAAAGACTCAGGGAGCATAGTCTGCCTTGTCCCAACGTCCCTTCCCCACCACACTTCAATATATACCAGCATATAGAAAGGCCCTAAGGGGGGCTGACAACATGAGAAAAATGACCAAAACCACAATTATGTTGCCTTCGGATACAACCTTCTCTGAAATTATTCATTTATTTGTGTACTTACCTGTTGCCTGCCTCCTTCCCAAAGAACAAAAAAGCATGAGATCAAAGACGCTGGTCATCTCAGTCATTACTGTATTTCCAGTGGCTCATATGGGGCCCTGAGTAAGTTGGTGCTAGATAAGTACTTGGTCAGTAATTTATTGCATTGAACAAATGGACTACATGTTTAAATTACTCTACATTAAACTGTTTCATTCCCCTATATTGGTTTAGCTATTCTTACCATTTCTTTTAATTTACATATTCCTTATAGAAGGAAAAGAAGGAAAAAGGGAAGGAGAGAGAGAAGGAAAGAAAGAGAAAGAGGAAGGAAGGAAGGAAAGAAATAAGGAAGGGAGGGAGGGTTGGAGGGAAAGACTGCAGGCATTGCTGTACAGCAAGCATTACCACTGTTTGGACTGAGTGTAAACCAACTGATAAACAAGTTAAGATTTTGGTGGCCAGGAGACTTTCTGAATTTTTTTTGATATGTGCCCCTCAGCAGTCTTCTCCTGTAAGTCAAGGCTCTTCCCTGTCTTTCCAGGCTACCTTCCATTACACCAAATTTGACAGACTTCTTGAATGTTCTGGCCTTGACACAACACGAAGCCTTTGCGTGTTTGCACGTGCTGTGCTTTTGTCTGAAGCACCCCACCCCGCTTCTCTAATTGGCAAATACATACAAATACTCCAAGGTTAATGAGTCCTTTCTGAGTCTTCTCCTCACTTTTCTGCGCTTCTCTGGAGCTGTCTTCCATCTAGCCATTATGACACTAGGAGATCATTATTACTTTACCTCTCAGACTCTCCCACCAGAATGTGAGCACCTGGAGTTAAGAAAGCTTATGTTTGCATCTAACACACTGCCTAGCACAGACAAAACAGTGTATTAATATTGAAGAAAGGAAGTGAGGGACAGAAGAAGCGAGAAAGTAACAGAAGAGAGGACTTTTCATTCTATGAAAAGACACACAATCTCTTTTTCTGAATGTTGTAATTAAATCAGCCCTCCATAACTAGTAGAACATCAAATCATGTCTTCCAAAAGTTTGAATTTCATTTAACAAAGAGCTCTTTAATGTTCTACATTCTTAGACAAATATACACGTATACATCCTAAATGTTTCACTGGACCGATACCATGACATATTGCAGATCCCCACCCCTTGCAATCACAATTACTTTCAAATAGTCTCTGTGAAGTTTGCTAACACGTAGCACCTAGAAGTCCTTCTTTCTTTTCCTTACCAGATCTTAAGATTACCATCTTTCCTACCAAATCATCATGAACCTCTGCCCCTGATGACCACAGGGCAATTGTAGGAAGGGATATGAGGTTGTTTTCAAGAACAAAAGAGAGTATAGTGTGTGATGTCTCTGTGTAAAGAAACTTGTGTGGGGCCTGGGGCTGCCGAACAGTCTGTCCCTTCCTGCCAGTGTGGTACTTACAAACAGTGCCTTGTTTTACATTCTGAGTCTATATGGTATTTCTCTACAAGGTTTGTGTAGAAGCAGAATTACTCAGGGTCCCTATAGCCTCTAAAGGAAAGAATTGCTGATCTGCTACCATACTGCTGTCAATTTTCACCCAAGAGAAATATCCATATGTCAATGTCTATAATGCCAATGATTCAACTCCCCTATCTGATTTCATAACTCACGATTTCATTTCTGCCTATCTTTAATCTCCTGATTGCCAAGAATCCTCAAAGATTACGGTTAGAGATTCTGAGATTATATTTGCAAGTTCTTTTATTACCCTGGGATGAAATTCATCTGGGTTGAGGGCTTAAAGTTCTTTAAACAGATAAGCACTGACTTCCTACTTCCTCATCTCTCTAGGGTAGTCACTGCATTTTTACATTTTTTCTTCCGCTCTTGTAGTTTAAAGTCTAATTTAGTTGCTAAAGAATTCCATAGCCAAATAAGTTAGGAATACCACTCTCTTCCTCCTACCACCTGTTAAAATTACATCACCAGCCAGAGAACAAGCCCAAAGCCTATTGCTATAAACAAAGTTTTAAAGGCCTTTTGTGTTATGTTTAACATCTTTGCATGTTTCATCTCATTCTAAGCTTTCGTTTCCATGACATAAAAACTAGAATTCTAAGTTTCTTGCTCATATTCCCCCCCCCCCCCCACTGGTTATGGGACCTTCTTGCAAAATCTGAAGAATTTAAAATCTGTGTTTGCAGAAAATAAAATTTGTGTGTCATAAAACAAAACATAGAGAGTAATACAGAAATATTTTTGGCAAAAAAAAAAGTAAATAATATGTTGGTGGATAATACATATATGTGTTGCCATATCAAGAAGGGGCAAAAGTGTACATCTTCATAATGAAAGTCCCCTTCCCTCCTCTGTCCTCTCTACACTCACCTCCCTTCTTCGTAGGCAGCCACTGTTACAAGTTTCCTGGGCTCGGGTTGTCCCAGCAACTAATCAGGCAACTCATCCAACCAGATGCAGTGGGCTTTAAAAACCCCATTTATCTTCCCGAAGAGAGCAAATATATAAGACTACATTTCAACGAAATTTCAAACATCAACTATTTACAGGCGAAGGAAGTTATAGAAGCAATTTTCTCACATTTCCTAATTAACTTCCCTTAGCTTAAAGAACTGATTAAGCTTTTCTTAAAACTCTATTTCTTATCCTTTCCTGGCTTAAAATCCTTCAGGGGCTCCCCAACACTGACAAAATAAAATCTATTTTCTTTATCATTCACCCTTTTTACAAACACACACATTTTTCAGGCTTCCTCATGAAAAGTTTCGCATTTAAGCTTTATTTTTCAGCTCCGCATTGCCACTCCTCACTTCTAGGACTTTGCACAAGCCGTTCTCTGTGGCTGGACTGCCCTTAACCCTCCTTGACTTCTTAATAAACATCTCTTCATCCTTAAAAACACAACTAGATCTCATCTCCTCTGGGAAGGCTTTTTTTCCTCTTCTCTCCTCCAAAGTTGATTTTCTCCTCCCCTACCACTCAGTTTCTCAGTATTTTATTATTGTACTTATAACACTGCATTTTCCCTCAGGATCAAAGAAAGCCTTTCTTATTTCCAATCATGCGATTTATTAAGGAGTTCTGTGATGTTGCTTAGTCAAATCTGCTCACAGGCAGGCATGCAGATCAAAGTCCCTCTTAAATTCTCCATTTATCCTCTTGAATTGATCATGGTTTCCAGCAATAGAAAAGCCCACTATGGTTCTATATCGAATTATGTATTTTAATTGCTTGTCTTTTTGTTTCCCTCCTAACATGCATGCTGCTTGAGGGCAGGAATGTTGGCTTGGATGTGATTCTGCCTGTCCTTTGCCCCTAGCTTCATCTTCCCTTTCTCTGTCCAAGGCTCCCCCACTGCTCTTCTCCAGTACTGCTTGCTCTCTCATCTCCTGCCTTTCCATGCACTGTTTCTTATATTTCAAATGGCCTTTCTATTCCATCCCTCTTTGGCTAATTCATATCTAATCTTTTATGACCCGACCAACCTAGGCTGGATGTTCTTCTTTGGGCTTCTCTCCCATCGTGTGCTGAACTTCGTGTGAACTCCATTACACAGTATTGCCACTACTTACTGATCTGGTACCCTCGAGTTTGTAGGAAGCTCCTGGAGGACAAAGACTATGTTTTAATCTCTGTAGCCACTGGTGAATGCTTACCAATGGGAGTGGTTAATGGAATTCATTTTCCTCCAGCTGTCGTTTTCTTCTTCCAGTTCTGATTCTTGATAAGCTTGGGTGGGGAGTCTGGCCTTTACTACCTAACCATTTCTCCCACTTCTAAACAAAGCGGAGTTACTTTAGCAAGTCTCCTTGGTCATGGAGGAGCTGTTGTAGGTTGACATAAATTCTGTTCATCTACACATACTATGCTCTGGCATCTGCTGGACCTCACCAATGAAGAGCCTCTAACTTATCTTTCCCTTCTCTAAGTAACCAAAAATGGAAGACTGTTTTGGGTTTCTTTTTTTTTTAAAGAATTCTTTGTTCTCATTGCAGCTATCTCCAAGTTCTCTATTTTTCACTGTTCCTAACTCCAGCATCACCTAGGAACCTCTTCTGGGCCACTTCTGTGCCCTCTCATGGACTCATGATTCAGGCCCTCTCACATCTCTAAGACACTGATTATTCTCAGACAACAGCAGCAGACAACCAGAGCATCTGCATTTATGTGTACTCTAGTACCTTTGACCACAGCCAGATTGGGGCTACTCCCAGATAGATATGCTAATTTTGAGAAAGGCTTTTGTTTTACACTAGAGCATTTGTCATCTAACAATTATTAAGGGATTATTTATCCAGTTTTGGGATACTATAGACCTCTTAATGCTTCATCAAGAGTGTAATCATGGAATATCAAAGCTACTGGAATTTAAGACTAATAACTTTTGTTCTTTGCTAATAGGTACCTCTTTCCCCTTTACTTCACCCTTGTATTTCTTAAGGAGATCCCGAGATTCAGACCTAAGCCCTCAGCTTTTCTGCCTCTAAATCAATACTTTTCAAACATCCTTAAGTAATAAACCTGTTATTCAAACAAATCTACTACAGATTCTCAATACATATTTGAAAGCTTATATATCTAGTACTGATCTATTTTAAACTTCATATTACAGTAATCACTGCTTAAATAATAAAGTGATCAGAATATGACAGACTTTAAGAAACTAAAGATGAGGTTTTTTTCAAATGCATTTATTTTTTTAAATTGACATATAAAATTGTATATATTTATTGTGTACAACATAACTTTTTGAAGTTAAATACATTGTGGAATGGTTGAATCTAGCTAATTAACAAGTGCATTACCCCCATATAGTTATCATTTTTGTGGTGAGAACACTTAATAACCACTGTACTATCATTTTTCAAGAATACACAATGTCGTCATTAGCAATAGTCACCATGCTGCACAATAGATCTCTTGAACTTATTCTTCATATCTAACTGTAGTTATGCATCCCTTGATCAACATCTCCCTGACCCTCCCCCACCAGATGAGTTTTTGGGGGGGCTACATGAGGCATAGCTTTCCATTTATCTTTGCATTTTGTTGTAGTTGTGCAGTACCTAATGTTGATTCTCACAGATAAATTGTAAACGGTGGCAGTTTGGGTTTTCTTATTCTTAAATTGTTTCTTTCTGAGTATTAAGTGTACTTGGACATTTTGTTTCACAGTTGAATCACTTACAATATCACTCAAAACTACCAAGATGCATTAGAACTGTTTGCAATACAACACTATCACTATGGGTTATGTGATTGCATTTGCTTGTTCTAGTTTCCATGACTAGCCACACTACTACCTACATTTGTGTGTGTGTGTGTGTATATATGTGTATGTGTGTATATATGTGTGTGTGTGTGTATGGTAAAACCATGTCTCCTATACAAAAAGAACAAATATATAGCCAGTAAAAGCTTAAGTGTAATATCTGCCCAAAGTGAATTGCATTGGCAACATACTTAAAACATAGGCGTGCTCTGATATGTTGAAATTTGGCATATAAAATATTTGTAGAACTCCAGTATCTGGGGTTTACACAGTGTCTGAAGACCATTCTACAAATGTAATTCGCTCATTTCCATCACCTCTATGCAGGGGATAAAAGTGTTTTCATGTCTAGTCCTGACCTCTTCTGTACCTCGGTCCTGTGGAGATCCACCACCTGATATCTGGTGGATATCACATCTAACGTGACTAAAACCTTCTTATCTTTCCCCTAAAACAAAGTTCCCAACTATTTTGACAGGGTTTGGCACCTCTTTCTGCCTTTTCTCCTGTAACACTTATTCTCTGGAACACAAATTGTGGCAATTAAATAATTTCTGTTACATAGAGTTACATAGGCTCTATAAGTAATTTTAGTTTGCAAATTTTATTTCTGAAACTGTTTATGAAAATTGAGGGCAAGGATCAGAGCCCATTTTTCTCCTATTCCCCTGGCCACAGTAGCAATGCTAAGTTCAGTGGAGGCAATCCATACATGCTTTGAATTAAAATTGGATAAAACATGATTTTATAGTTGATCCATGATCCTCATTCCCAATATGCATGGATTATATTTTCTAATATAAAAGTCACCATAGTAACAATAGTAATTTCTAACTGAAATATCTTCCTTTTACTCAGCTCATAGTATTTCCCTGGTTTCATCATGTTTTCCTTCAAAAGATATCACTGAGATGAGGAAAAAGCAGAACCTCCCGATAAATCTGGGCTAGAAAATCTAACAGCTGCTACCTTAGCCTGGTTCGTAATCTTTGTGATAGAAAATGTCCTTCATCCTTCAATGCTAATGAAAATGAGATAATACACAAAGATCTCTTATAGTTGAAAAAGAATAATACATTCCCAAGTATCCACCTCTTTCACGAAGTCCCTTTAGGCTGCCTGTGGGGACTTGGTGACATCCAAAGATCCTTCCTAGTCAAAGAAAAAGGAAAATGCCTCTAGATTTGCATCCTTCTCAATAAGCTAGGATTAATGCCTTGACTCTGGGTAATTCAATAACTTTATGCCCTTGGGCAAGGCATTTAGCCAGAGTAAGTTTCTGTTCCTTACCCGTGTTTTGAAGTGAGAGATAAAACAAATAATGTCAGGTTTTGCCAAATGAGAGGTAATTAGACCCAGAAAACCCCAAGCAAGTACTCTGCTAAAACAATCTCTCAAAGCTATGCAGAAAATGAAAGTGAATAAAAGTTATCAATTATTGTGCTCTTACTGTGTACCAGGCTATTGTCCACATATTTCTAGTTCATAGTCACAAACATCCTATGATTGAGGTTAATCAGTGCCCCTTTTTCTGATAAAAATAGTAAATCCCCTTCACACAGGGGAAACTGCTATTAAATGACAGTGTTGAACTTGGTCCTCATCTAAGAAACTTCAAAGCATGTTTAATCCAGATCTCTGCTACACTCCATGCTATAGCAGGGAAAGGAAAATCATTTCCCTCTATGTTTCTAAGTTCTCAGGTGGGACCCTTGTAACAAAAGACAGAGTAATAAGAGAAAATAAACAGAAGTTTATTAACATGTATGTATCATACACATGGGTGAAAACTCAGGGAAAGAGTAACTCTCAAATTGGTGGCTTAGAACTCTGATTTATATGGCATCTTTGAAAAGAACAATACACTTTTAGAGATGTGACAAGAAAAATCAAAAGGACCTTGACTATGGGGAGGAGGGGACAAATTGTGGGAAGGCAAATATATGGTAAACTAATGATGGATAAAGTCTAGTTGGTAAGTTTCTTATGTAAATTCCTCTAGTGCTGTCTCCAAGCTGATTAAGGTCTAAAGTCATCTTTGTGCTTCCTGATAGAGAGGGGAGGAGGGACACCTTGGTGAATTTATGTCCTACTTTTAGGCAAATAGGAGAAGAGTAAAGAGCTTTTTTGTATCTGCTCCTTTTTAATTGCTATCAGCTCAAAATAATCCTTACACTAAGAAGGCATATTCGGGGACAGAAAATTCTGCTACCATTCACTATAAAGACTCCATTCATAAAGTCTAAGCATGATAACATGTTCTAGTCAACACACTGAGTGGTTAAGCAAAACCAAAGTGCCAAACTTTTCTTGTCAAAGGAGCCCTGGGTCTACCAGAACCAAGAAGAAGTAGTTTGCAATTAAGATGGGCTTCTTTCAGGATAGGGAGAAACGTGAACTGTCTCACTCCTCCACTTTTCAGGTGGATAGCTGGGAGCATAGCACTCTAGACACAAGAGCTTCACCTAATTTGAAAATAAGTTGAACATCAGTTTCAATTTCCTAAGTGAAGGTACTGAAGAAGACGGTGGGAGCTCATACAGAGGGACTCTTGAGCGGTGATGGAGAAACAGAGGAAGGTTACCTCCTTTCCTTCACACAGCTGCTGCAGCTTTACTATCTGCTTTTCTGTACAAAATGGTCATGTATTTGGTATTTTACAATGCAGTCTCTTTTAATCATCTGCTGTTTCATATTGTATGCATTTAATGGATATATTTAACTTGATTCTTGCCTTCTAATGGGAATTAATCCCAGAGGGCACATACTTTACTGAAGAGAAAAAAATAATAAAATAAAATGACTGAATGGTTCTGTTCTAGGCTACTCGGTGGGAACTGGCTCACTGAGAAAAACCTCTTCACCTGGCAACAGGCATCCATGCATATGGCCCCAGTGGGAAGGCTACACTAGACAAAAAGAATGAGACAGAGTATGCATTGTGTACACAAGTATTTTGGGTGACTTTATGGGATTAAAAAAAAGGGGGGGGACTTCTGATCAAGGTGGTGGAATAGACAGTACCCAGTGTCATTCTCTCCCACAATCAACAAATTTACAACTATTAAAAATCAATGGAAGTTGAGCTGGGGCTGCTAGAGCTCAGGGGAAGAGGAGGAGAGACCTACAGAGTTCATGAAGGCAGGAGAAGCCATAGTGAGGGAAAAAAGGATCACTCTGACCATTTCGAGCCCTGACCACTTCAAGGCCAGCCCTGGTTAGCACACAGAGCAAGAGCTGGCAAAAGCTGCTACTGTGTCCTTTGCATGAAGTTGCTTGGAGGCCACAGGGGAGAAGAGGGACTTGATGGCCTCCAGGCCAGCAAGACCACTAACAGGGTTCCTGGTTACCCACATAGGAGAAAGGGTCCACAGACAACTAAAAAAAGGATCTACCCAGAGGCCAGTGAGTCATCACAAGGGACCAGCACATGGCCCATCCCATGGGAAATGTATGGAGAACCAGGGGTGGGGGAGATGGGCCAATGTTCAGAAGAACATTGGGGCACAGCATGGATAGCTGATCTTCCCTCCAGTCAGCACAGGATCACTCTGTGTAGACTGCTCAGGAATATAGAACAGCAAGAGGTGCAGTTTGCTGAAAAGAGTCAGGCCCAGACCAGAGTTTCTACACAACCCAGGTGCACCAGAACTTACAAGACCTAGAAGTGCTTACAAGGTCAACAATTAAAACCTGAGCTGTACAAAAAGCCTTCCTTCCCCAGAGAATCAGCAGCAAAGCAGCAATTTAACTCAACCATAGGGCTCAACTGCTGGTCCCCACAGGAAGTTCCCCCATTTTAGAAGTAACCAAAGGACAACAATCTAGTTCTAGTGCCGAGTTTAAGTGGTGGGAACAATGAATATTCCAACACGGAACTGAAAGAAAAAACAAAAAATTCACGGATCAGAGACAAAGTTTTGATATTAACCAGTTAAGTTCTACAACCACCAAAGAACACCTATAAAACCTAATCGGACTGGAAGCCCCCCAGGCTCTCAAGCTGGGGCAGGGGAGCCAAGGGCCTCAGCCACACCCCTCCAACATCTGCCTCCAGCCCAGTGACGACCACCAGGCCACCACCGGAAGCGTACTGGGCTCCCTGGATTCCACGGGTCTTGACCATGTCCCTCCTCCTTCCTCCTCCTCCCACCATATCTCCCTTTCCTTCCCTTTCCCATCTCCCCCTCCCCGCCAACTGCTCCACAGTGACATCTTAGAATGTAACATAATAAATAAATAAATAAATAAATTTGAAATCTGACAGTAATGCAATGTGAACAGTCAGCTTAGATAATTGAGACCAAATATTAATTTGGGTCCTTATATAAATCTAAGGATGGAAATTATCTCCTGTGGTCCTAGGCAACTGAGTAAGCCAAGAGAAATAGAATGTTAGAGGTTGGGGAATAAACGACAGGTGATAAAGAATTACAAACAGACAAACCCCAGAGTATTTGCCTAGAAAAGAGAGGAGTGGAAGTAGGACCAAAGTGGTAGAAACTGTTAGTGCTCATCAAATATCCAACTGTTAACACTCCATTTTCCAGTAGGGCAATGAGACTGGCCAAGAGTATACAAGTGAAAGCAGTGCCAAGCAAATAGTCCCAAATGACCATTTAAATATTGCCTTTACCCCTAACCTCTTTGCCATGAGGATCCTAGAGATCACAGGTTCAGAATAGCATCACTCGAGAGTGGAGGAAGGTCATCCGATGTACACGAAACTTTGCTTATGGCAAGAAATTAACCTTTCCTCTGTTAAGTGGCTGGGATTTGGAGATGTATCTGTGGTAGCAAAGATTAGCTTACCTGAATTAATTCAAAATGACCTTAGCCTTTGGATCCTCTGAAATTAGACTGTAAGAGCTAGCACGAATTTTGCTTTTCTACTATTATTAAAGAAGATCAAAACAAAATACAGAAGGAAGGATTATAATGAGATATGAGGAAAACAAAAACTGACTTTAATATTTCTGAGACACAGAAATGATCTACCCATGGTCAATTCTAGAGTGTCTCCTTTTAAGGACAATTAGCCAAAAAGAAAAAAATTATTATTAATAATAATGTTACACTATATGGTGCTGTATATATTGAAAGCATTTTCGCAAGGTAGTTTAAATGACATTCTGTCAGAGCCCTAGAAGTAACCAGGTTATATCATCAAGTTTTTTATGTCCCATAACTGTAGAATGAAAACAGGTTCCATCCATGTCCGTCCAGCATCTTACCAAAAGACTTCTCTCCATTCCGTCTTTTACAAAAAGGCAGCATCCACAGCTGAAAATGACCCGGGCACACCAAAGAATGCCTGGGTAATGGCCTTGGTTTATCTTGTAGCATTTTGTGTCTGCTCTTCAGGCAAGCAATTCATCATCACAATCTCACCAGCGAATCTCAGGGCTCACACGTTGCTACAAATCCTGCCTTTCAGCATGCCCAGAGTGAACCATTACACTTCAACCCAGCATGAAATAATCCCAGCAGAGCCAGCTGACCTGTTGGAGGGTACCTAGATAACACTGAAATATACAGCACTTAATGCAGTGGGGGATCTGTCAAAAACAGTAAAGACTGGTGTAAAATCAAGCCACAAGTTATTGATCTGATACATTATAGTTGCTTTGGAAATAGCTGGATATTACTTTTGCCCTTTAATTTTTCCATCTTAATCACATTCTGTCAAGACCAGGGCATATGTATTATGCATAAAAAGGTCAAGAATACCCTCATGTGCTGCTTGACCCAGCACTGAGATGTGTTCCAGACACCAGCACACATGCATGCACAATTGCCTACACACAGACTTCTGTGGACTGGACCAGCTGGAGAAATATATTCTGATGGAACATGAGTCTCTAAGGCAAATTTGCAGTCCAAGGGATGGAAAAAAAAAGGCATCAAGAGCAATACGCAAGTTTTGGATAACCTCATTTTTAGTGAAATTAAACTCTAGATCTGAGCTAAACTTCTCTGGAATCTCCTGGTCGTCTTGAACTAATTTCTGGCCAGCCTGACAGCATGGAGGACACACATTTTGACTATTCTAATCACAGGACATTGACATAATCATAAATGTTGCTTCCATCTTTATGGGGGTTGGTAATATTCAGGGGCTAATTCTTCCTGAGTTCTGCTATTTTTAGGGCTATTAAGGCCATTAGGACTTTATTTTTAACCATGGAACATGGAGGTTTTTTCCTACTAATGCTATACCTAGGAAGGTGGTTCCTAACCACTTGCTGATTTTTATATTCTCATTCATAGGATATATTTCTCTTGGGGAAAAATAACAGTAATTACCCTCTCTCCAAGGATGCAATATTGAGATTTTGACATAACCACGATGGTTGTGAGTGTGTTTCAAAATGTCCCTCAAGGCAACCTTGTGAGTATCATCTAAATGCCTTCTTTTTGACTTACTTTCTTCTCTGGCTTTCTCTTTGCATGTGTGTGTGTACACACACACAATACGGTTGTTATACAAAGTGTTTATTTCGTAAAACATTCCTCTTCTTACAGATTTTATAAGCTTCTCTGATTGGTCTTCCCAACGTAGGTTACATCAATTCCTTCATTTATTTGACATCCGTTATAGATGTGGAAGTAAAAGAAGACCAACCAAATGGGAAAAGCAAAGGTCATTTACTCTGAGCTTGCTGTAGCAAGGAAGGTAGGCACTGTCACTTGCATTTTGGCAGAGACTCAAAGGCAGGCAGAAGAGTGGGAAAGCTTTGTAGTGGAAAAAGAGAAGGCTTCAGTGTGCCCCGACTGGGGGCTGCTGGCATGGGGAAGCTGTAGGTGGCTAATTAGAAGAAGGGAGTCCTATGTGATTGGTTGGGGGTGTGTAATTTGGCTTTCTCTGTTTGGTCTTCAGTTAGAAGTGAGATAAAAATTAGCTGTCAGTTATTAATCAAGTCTTGACCATTTTGAGCTAATTGTTATAGAAGTTATTGTTTAGCTTCCTAGATTATCACCGGAAACAGCAACCTGGCTCCCAGAAAGTCTGACTGATAGCAGGCTAGCTTCCTTATATTTTTATTGTAGGTGAGGGGTTGATTTCCTGAACAGACTACGGGTCAAAGTTCTGTTTTAATGTACGGTGGGGCCATAATCTGTTTGTACATTCAGTCTTTCATTAAGAACCTACTATGTGCCAGACATTATTCTAGGTACTAGTTGTACAAATGTAACCAAAATAGACACATTTTTTGCCCTCATAGAGCTTGTGTTCCAATGGGAGAGACAAACAACAGAAAATAAACAAATAAATGTATAATATAATGTCTGGTGTGGTAGGAGCTATAAAAAACAGGGCAGGGTAAGGTAACAGTGAAAAATGGGGTTGTTTCTATTTTAGAGAGAGTAGCCAGGGAAGGCATCACTGAGTGGCTGACATTTGGGTATTTATTCTCCTCTCTGGCTTGTTCTCCTTTCTTAGGCTGTGCTTCTCCCCAGACACATTGATGCTGCTAGTAACTTCCAGAGAGTGCCTCATTCCCAGGCTCAAAGTCCTCAGTATGTCAGAAGTTGCATGGTGTTATGGAAAGAACACAGGAACAAAGTTGATCTATGGCTCCATCCCATATGTGCTGTATGGCGTTGGGCAGATAGCACTTCTCTTGAGCCTCAGGTTCCTCATCCATCACATATATGCAAATCACCTATCTCATTGGTTTGTTGTAAGAATTCAAAAAGAAATTTAGTAATCCATTAGGCATGTAGAATAGCATCTTATCATAATTTTGGCATATCCCACCTGACATACCTGACATACTGTGATCCCTTCTGTCTTCCAGTAACATCGTAAACAGCCTTCATGATCCAAAGAAAATATTTAGTACAAGAGCCATCATGTATCCCTTTTGTTAATTGCAGTATAAACAGATGCCCACTTCCTGTGGAGGGATAGGCCACATGAACAGGATTCATGTCTATGGGAGAAGATGAGGTGGCTGGCCGGGGCTTTATCCTTTCTAGCTCTGCTTTGTCTAAGACATATTTCTCAGGCAGCCAGAGATGCAAGAGTCATTAACCCTTCTGGGAAGACTGGCAACTAACCTTTGCCAAATGGGCACCTCCTTCCAGGGCCTAGGCATTCACAGAAGAAGACAGTGTATAGAATTACAGTGGCTTATGGGCCATAAAGGCTATTATAGAGCCTCATAAATATCTCTTTGCTGAAGAAACAGGACTGTTGAGAAAGTCTGTAAATACATCCCAGATAATCTCATGAATCCTATTTTGCATTTTTGGAGTTATATAGGCTCCTAGGCACCCATGCTATGTCCAAAGACTTTGTTTACATGTCTGCTAGATCAAAAATTGATAATTATGGAATCTATACCCTAAAGAAGTACTTCTCAATCTACATCATGCAAAACGATCACCAGGAGATCCTGTGAAAATACAGGTTCTGCGGGTGGGGCTGGAGAATTGGCATTTCTAACAAATTTCCCTGTGATGCTTCTGCTGGTCTGGGGACCATATTTTGAGAAGTAAGGCCTTATAGGTCATTGGGTAGAGCACTCATATTCTCAAACCAAAAAGCATGAAAACCTATTTTATACAAAAGGCAACATGGAAGATGTAGTTGGGACCCCTGAACATTAAATTTTCAGCATATGCCATAGATTTACAGAAACATTAAAGATGTATATTTAAAATTGTCATTGTCCTAGAAAATCCAGGAAGTCTGTTTCCCTGAACTGAATGCCACTTTCCCAAATGGTCTAATTAGTTCCATTTTGCAAAGATGTTACAGAGAAAAAAAGATTTCTTTATTTCTTATTTTATCAGCACAGCAAAGTCCCAAAGAGAAAGAAAAAAGAATGCAAAACATTGTTGCAGACTATTGCCGTCAGTAGACATTAACAACATCTCCACCTTTCTACACCCCATCCCCCAACCCTGGCAATGACCTTGCAGGATGGTGGTAGGTTGGAGAGAAAAGGAGGCTTCTGGCTCCTGTCCTGAACAAGGTTGCAATCTAAAGGAAATAAAACCGCTTGAAAGGAGGCAAGGGACTTTGTCTTTGGTGATATAGCACCAGTCCCTGAGACAGGCTCATAGTAACTTGCATTAATATTTTTAGGAAAATAGAAAGATACCAATTAATCCACACAGTTTGGCCCAGTGGGGCCTTTTTCAAGGGTTACAAACAACAGTTAATGAGCCTGGCATGATGCTGTCAGGAGCAGCTTCTCCATTTCCTTTGAGGATTTGGGATTATCCCTTCGTTTTTCTTAATTACTCAATGGTGTTAAATCAATCAATTAAATGAACACCATTCAAATTAGGGAGCCACTACTGAGATAAAAATAATATACTCGTTAACTCTGTTTTCTCCCATATAGTTCTAGAAAGCCCTAAAAAATCTAATTTGTTTTTGGTTTTTTTTTGCATTGCTGGAGTTGTTGGTGTCCGCATTCTATAGACAGCATACTGGTGGCTCTAATGTCTGAGTCATCTTTCTTGACTCCAGTTTTTGCCTCCTGTAGAACAGAGGCGCAAGGCTCCTTTCCTCTTGTTTCTCATTCTGCCTCTTTAGGGTTTTTTCTAGTGACTATATATTTTGCTTGAAATTGTAAGCCCCCCAAAAAATATAAAAATAAAAAAGGGAAGAAGGGAAAGAAAAAAATACATTACTTTTTGTGGCAGAAAAAAAAAAAAAGATAAATTGAAGTCAGGACATCTGGGTTTTTATCCCAATTCTTCAACTAATGAGGGGCATGACTTTACAAGACACTTCACTTCTGAGTGTTTTCTTACCCATAAAAATATGTCCTCGGTGCCCCTTTAGTTCAAATTTTTTTTACTTTTTAGACAGTTTTAATTCAACTGTTAGAGAAGGAAACAGTATTCATTTGGTTTTTGATCTATGTAGGAACTTTCTCTGGTGGTTTTTATTCCTCACCAGGTGACACTACTGTCCCTCCATTGACAAAGATGACTTCTCATCTCTGAAGGAATTCTTCATGTCATCTCATGAAGTGTGTGCTGCATACAACTCATTCATTCATTTATTTGCTTCCTGAGTGTCTCCTGCATGTCTGATACTGGGTTACATAGAGAGAGTCAAGAGTTCAGTGCTTATCTGTGGCCTGACAGGAAATCACAAAATCCAAGATGCCCATCCTCCCCAGAGAGTTGTATACGCAGCCATGTCCCATTTCTAATTTCCAAACTTCTGGTGATATAGTTTTGACCTCCTGAAATAAGATTAACAGATAAAACAATAAGGTAGGGTTTGAAGTTGCCTGACTGAGGCTTGACCCATTTTGCTGCACTGTCCTTTCTGCTTCTTGCTAGAAATGTATGTGGGCCTCTGAGACAGCCCTGGGATAGCTCACACATCCACTCACCTGTTCTGGACTTTCATCTGCTTAACATACTCAGTGGTGCTTCCATAAATTCCAAGGAAAGTGGTTTGGGGATGGCAATTTGGTAGGAAGGGAGGAGTTAGGAGCTCATGTTGAATCAGGGGGAATGGTCAATAGAAACAGCTGTTTAGTGAGAATAGTTTAATCCACAACTCATGAAAGTAAACATCCACTTAGATCTTTTTGGGGAGATGTGATGTACTAGTGGGTGATCATTTTATATGCAGTATTTTGAAGATGTGCGATACGTGCCATTGTAAGATCTGTGCACCGTGCACAAACCCCACATGTCGGGATGGCTCACCTTGGAAAGACCATGAGACAGAAACCGATGCAATCAAGCAAGAGGAGTTTATTCCAGCATGCTGGGGTCACTCAGCATTTAAGACAAAAGCGACCCGGAGCTCTTAACACAAGCACTTTTTACACAGTTTTTTTTTTTTTTAGGCAGACAGACTTTTGCAACAGGATGAGTTGTATACTGCTTAGGGTTATCTGAGATGACCTTTAGATTTATGGGTGGTCTTTAGCGGGCTGGCACACCGATAAGGAACAGTATATTTCTCAATTGTTTATCTTTCTTGTGGTCAGGCCAGGCGGCCTCTAGATAAGGAGCTGGTCCCTGGAACCGGTGGGTGGTTCCTTTCTTCCTGGAATTTAGTGTGCCTGGGCCCACCTGCTTGGCGCCTTAGAAGCTGCCTTACTTGAAATGGCATTAGTACAGAAACAAATTGCACATGTTAAAGTTATATTTTACTCTACACCATCAGATCTGATAACACCAGCAATAGAATATTTATCCACCTGTTGGAAAGACAAGCTCTTTGTGAGTCTACTGGTATAATTTATGAGGGATGATTGAATAAAACAAAAGAGCATAACTTAGGAATAGGAAGATTTTGAAAGAACACCATAACTTTGATCAAATATATGAAGGTGCAGGGGTGAAAAAAGTGTGATATTTTTCCTCTACATCATAAGAGTCACAGCCAACACTCCTATAGCAAAAGACAGGTTTACAAGAGAAAAGCATAACAGATGTATTTAATCAAAGTTTTACATGACATGATAGACTTCAGAAATGAAGACTGAAAAGACCCAGAGAAAACTCTGTTTTTATGTTTAGATTCAATAAAGCATGGACAGCCATGTAGAAATGTGATCAGACAAAAGAGTAATAGCCAGGATGGGGAAACCCAGCAAGGCCTATCTGTTCAGATTCTTCTTGGCCTCTCTGTGTAACATTCCTTCTTTCTGGGTATGGGGCAGAATCCCTCTGGTATGAGGGTGTTATCACCTATAATCAGACAAGGGAGATCAGAGAATTTCTTTATGGCCAGCTCCCAGAGAGAAGGGTGGGGGAAGGTTAGCATAATATTCTCAAGTTTTGTGGCTGGCTTTGAGGGAGAAGGGGTCTGGTTTCTATGAACTGCTTTGGGTAAGAGGAATTCTGGTTACTTGGGGAAGAGGGGGAGCAGAAGAAAGAAGGGCAAGAGAAGGTCAGAAAGATACTTTTCTTCTGAGGCCCTTCCAATATCCTTTAGTTCAAAGTACTCAGTATTCCAAAGCACCATATTTTGGGGTATTTTTTTCTGAGCCCCAACAAAGGCTCTCATAGAAAAGGAAGATTTGAGGTGAGATGGGAAGAACGAAAAAAGATAATGAGTTTATTTTATCTCAATAAAAAAGAGAAATTTCCATCAGTTGGAACTGTCCTCTAAAGAAATAAGCTACCATGTGACATCATGAGCTCCTTGTTATTAGAGATGTCCAAGACAAGACCAAGTGTCAATTTTAGGGAGAGATTCATGCATAATGACAAAAGATTTTGGTTCTGGAGTTTTAAAAAATAATTTTCCTGAATTTTATGTTTTTCATTAAGTTAAATTTCAGTGACATTTTCTTCTTTGCAAACTTTTTATTTAATCTCTCTCTGCCTCATTTATTTCACAGTCCTGAAATATCCTCTCAACATCGCTTTACCATTTCTCTTCTCCCTCTTCTCTTTACCCATGGGCAGTGGCAATCTCCTTCTTATCACTGTATGTAAATTCTATTCAATTAAATTTGTTTCAAGGAACATTCGCTGAGCTCCTATTGTACTTAAGATCTGTGATAAGTATAATGGAAGGTGCAAAGAGGAATGATATGAAGGTCTGAGCTTCAGGGATTTGTGAGATTCTAAGGCAGAAAGGAGACAAGCCCAAAATAGCTAATACATAAGACAGAAGGTAACTAATGCCACTTAAAAAGTTAGTGGGGATCACATCTACTGGAATTGCTTCAGGGAGAAGATAGGATCTGAGAAGGACCCTAAAGACTACGAAAGATGGATTTTAGCACTCAATGACAGAGAAAGATGGACATTTCTGACACAGTTAACAGCTTGCGTATACACATAGACATGTGCTTTGGACCAGCAAATAGCATATTTGGCAGGGTAATGTCGTTGGCATGACAAGATGAGAAAAATAGGTTTGGAACATCAAGTGGAGAACATTGAAGTTCAAGAAAAGAAACTTTTATTTATTATAACTCAAGAAAGAATTGCAGGGTATTTAAGTTTTAACAGAGAAATAGTACAATAAGAGTTTTCTTTTGGGGACATTAATGTGTTAGTGTTATTTAGGAAGGATTTGGTGTGGCAAGGGTCAAAAGTGGGAGAATCAGCAGCTATTGTGATAGTTTGAGAAACAGCAAGATTTCAAAGAGAGGAGCATCTGTGGCGGTGTAAAGGAGCTGTAGAATTCTAATTTAGATTTTTTTATTTATGCATTTATATTCATTGGAGAGAAATTTAGAAAATACAAGGATGTACAAAGAAGAAAATGAAAATGTCCGATAATTCCACCAATCAACAATAGAGGTTACATTTCAATGTAAATCAATTATGACTTTTATTTCTTAACTTATACTTTCTCTTAACAAATTTGGGTGATATCAGCCCTACTATTGTGGGCACTGTTTGTTTTTCTTTTTAATTAGTAAGATATCAGAAGTATTTTTCCATTTCAGGAAATTTGCTTTAATATAGCCTGTTACTGGCTGCAGAGCCTCTCATACAAGATCACTTCAAAAAGTTCATGGAATAATAGAATTAAAAGATAATATGAACTTTTCAAGTACCCTCATATATACGTGTATTATAATTTATTGAACCAGTCCCTTATTGGAGGTCTTAGGTGATTTCTATTTTTTCATATTATGACAGAGCTGCAATAAACGTCTGTACATATAGGTTTTTGAACCATTTTCTGATCATTTCCTTAAATATGTTTATAAAAGTGGAATGGCTCAGAGACTGCTGCTAAGATGCCCCTGGTAGTCATTCTCTGCTTTCCTTCTAGGATCGGAACCCTAAATTTTTGTTGAGCACATGAGTGCCTACCAGAAAAGCTACATCTTTCCTGCCACCTTTTCAGCCAGAAGTTTTGGGATTAAAGTAGCAGTGTCGTGTGTGACTTCTGAAAAGTGTCACTTAAAGGTAAAGTCTTTTTTTGGTCATCCTCCAGCAGAATGCTGATAGGAAAGTTGGCCCTGAAGGAGCCACTGGGGACATTAGAAGTAGCCTTTGCTGGCTGGCCAGTTGGCTGAATTGGTTAGAGTGTGGTACTGATAACACCAATGTCCAGGATTCATTACCTGTACTAGGAAGCTACCAAAAAAAAAAAAAGAAGAAGAAGAAGAAGAAGCCTTTGCTGAGGCCAGTCAAGCAACAAGATGAAGGTTTCTGGATCCATGGCACGTTCTATGAAGGGCCATACCTGCCCTGGTCTGCCTACCTCCAGAGTGGAGAAATACATTTTTATCTTGTTCAAGTCACTTTATAAGTTGGTTTTCTATCACATACATCTGAACTAATCCTAACTAAAACAATGGCTTTGAAAGTTTGCACATTTTTAAGACTTTCTATACACCCTGCCAAATTTGAGTCTATAAAGGCTGTGCTGGTGAATATTCCCCCAGTAAAGTATAAATTAGAGTACAATTCTCCATTTATCCTAGGTAACACTAGGTATTATAACTCTTTTTAAGTCTTTGCCAATTTGGTAGTTGATAAATGATATCTTTTTGTTTTAATTTGCATTTTCAAACTGAATCTTCTCCCCATTTCCTTCCAATTCCACTTATATAACCCTCTCTTTGACTAGGAATTCTGAAACATCATCTGTGTTAAATACATAGCCCTGAATGATGAACCAGTTGGCTTTGCTGTTCTTGTAATATCTCTCTGCCTTCCATTATGGAAAGGAGGGCTTCGGATCCAGAGACAGTGCACCCAGGGCTCTTTCCTTGCTTTTAACTGATGATTTTCTTCTCCTGCCTATCTGATCTGCTCAAGCTGTCCCTTTGAAGTGCTCAGACTATTTTATAGCTGCAAGAGAAATGTTAGGCAAATTACAAGTATATCAAGGGTTTCAGCATTCATGGCCACATTTATTTCTCCCTCCTGCCTTCTCACCTCTTTTCTCTTTCTCTTGTCTGCCTATCTGACTAGTCTAAGGCTTTTTATTATTATTATTATTATTATTATACCCTCCATCTTTCAATCTTTCAGAAAACAAGTTCTTTTCTAAGTGGCTTAAGCATTTCCTTCAGTGCTCAGTCCAAGTTGTTCTCCTTTCATCTAAGGGAAAAAAAAGTCTTTGACAGCCACCCTAGATTTTTCTCTTAGACCCCCCTATACAGTAAATCTTTCCTTTTCCCGTAAGGATCAGTGCCCTTCAAAAAATAACAACCTTAGGAACAAATAATAATTTTTTTATAAACTACAGCTAAAGTCCCAATCAAAGCCTTAAAATCTCCATGACATGTGTCAATCATCTTTTCCTCAACATAGTCTTTCCTCAGTACCTGTTCCTATCAACTCTGCTTCCCTCCACAGCATCATTTTAGAGTTACTATTCCTCCCCCCCCCCCCCCCCCCCCGCCAACCCCAGGCAGAAAATCCAATTGGATTTTGAATTCCATGTCCCTGACCAACATGGACTTCCTCCAAATAGAGTCATGAGTTTAAGGAAGCGTAGTGAAATGGTGGTACACTGCTTTTTCCATTGTCTTTCTCATTTGCCAATCAGGCCACTTAGGAGTTCCTACTCCACCTCTCTTGCTGAGTTCAGGTGTCATGAATGAGTCCCTCCTGGAACTTTTCTATGTTTATCTGAGAGTCTTTGTCTATTTGCATTGCTTTCACCACCTCGATATAAAAATTGATTGAGTGTCTCCTCTGTGTTAAGCACTTTTCAGGTATCATCTGGTTTAATGCTCAAGATAACCTTAAGAAGCAAATGCTATTATTAGCCTCATTTTAAAGGTAAAAACACTAAGTCTCAAAGAACTAGCTAGTAAGTGGTGGAAACAGGATTTAAACCCAGACACCCTGAAATGGTTTGCATCTCATCAATGACACTCTGCTGCCTCCTGCTAAACTCCTCCAGCATTTCCTCAATTCTTCTTCATTTCCATATTACTTTCTGTCACTCCGACACTTCTGCCTGGAGGTCTTTCTGCCATCTGCGTATCAGTTTGACTGAGACTGAACTCTTGACTCGCAAGGGCCTGTAAGCTTAATAATAACAAAGCTACTATAGCACAGACAATTCATTTTGGCATCTCATCCCTTCAGGCTGGGAAGGTTAAATGGAGTCACAGTGGTATCAATTGCCATGAAAGTCAAACTGCAGCCATTAATTTCTCTCGCAGTCTGCCTTTCTGATGACAATAGCTGACAATAAGTCAGGGTTAACAATCTATCAGACATTGTGTGGAGTTTTTGCATTATATCATTTGGTCATCACATCAACCCTAAGAGGAAAGCACTGTTATTGTTCCCACTTACAAATAAGGAAACTGAGGTTGGAAGACTTTCAGTAAATGGACTACCTCATACAGTGAACACCTGGCAGACCCATCTTTGAATCCATGTCTGCCCATATTCACAGCCTCCTTTTTTAAACACTATAGTACAATGCTTTGTCTTTTTAATAATATTGCTGATATCATATTAAAAATAGCAGAAACCCATGGGAAAAATAATTACCCAATACTCAATCTCCAAGTGTTATCAATTTTTTTTTATTTCATTTCATCCAGTACATGAACAGGTACATATCCAATTCTACCTATTTACATTGAGTAACATGGATGGAATTATATGTTTCTACATTTTTCATTAATATTTCATTAAGCATGCAACTCTCTGACAATAAATTTGAAAACCTAAGCTAAACAGATGATTTCCTAGCAACATATCAATTACCAAAATTGACCCAATAAGAAGTGGAAAATTTGAACAGGATAATTATTATAGAAGGGATAACAAGAGACACTAGGGTTAGGTAGGTTTCCAGGTGAATTTATCTAATCTTTAAATAATAGATAATTCCAATGTTATTTAAACCATCCATAGATAAAAAGATGAACATTTATTCAATTTATTTATGTGTACAGCTTAATAACCAAACATAATAAAGATGCTACAGAGAAGAAAAATATTGCATAATCTTAGTTCAAATGCAATATTAAAAAATTGATCCTGCAAAGTTATAAAAGGCTAATATGTTATGACCAGGTAAGGTTTATTTCAGGAAAACCAGGGTGGTTAATATCAGGAAATCTATCTGCATGTAATATATTACATCAAGAAAATAAAGAAGAACAAAACATGCAAAAAAATCAATGCTGAAGTAATATTAGATGAAATTTAGCATTCTTTTTAATAAAATGTTAAGTAAAAAGTAAAGAGGGGGAAAGAAATAAGATATAATAAAACTATCAAACATGGTAGAAAATATTATCCTAATGGTTATTATTTAATAATTAAATTAAAATAAAAAATCAGACAGGTATACTCTCAATCATCATTAATATTTAATATTAACTTGCAGGTTTTTGCAAATGTAAATACTCAGGTACCTAATATTGGAAAAGAAGAGCTAAGCCTATTTTATAGTGATCACATTTCCTGCTCAAATATCCCAAAAGACTGAAAAACATAAAATCTGTAATAGGATTTATAAGTTAGGAATAGATACCTGTACATGGGAAAAACATTTACAGGTCATGATAGCAAAAATAAATTATAAAAGACTTAGGAATAAATTAAAGAAATGGCATGGGATATAGATAACAAAATTATATAATCTTTTGGAAGATATAAAACAATATCTAAACAAATGGAAAAATATGCCATCCTTTTGAATAGAAGACTTAAGATCACAAAATATAAAATCTTTCTGAACTAATAAATAAAATAATATATATATATATATATATATATTTTTTTTTTTTTTTTTGTCTTATCCGTGACTGGCACTCAGCCAGTGAGGGCACCGGCCATTCCTATATAGGATCCGAACCCGCGGCGGGAGAGTCGCTGCGCTCCCAGCGCCTCACTCTCCCAAGTGTGCCACGGGCTCGGCCCAATAAAATAATATTTTAATTGAAGCCCGAGAGTCCTTTTTATGATTGTATAAAATTGTTCTTATGCCATCTACCCTAAGATAATCAATGCACAGTATATGCATTGAAACATATAATGCATATTGAAACAACACACTGTACTTCATAAATATGTACAACTAAATGTTAAAAGAAAAAAAGTCACATGGAGAAAATAACTTTTAGATAAGAGTCAAAAATTTTAATACACACACATAAAATAGAACAAAGGAATGAAGAGCAGGTATTTGCCATACCAGACTATTCTAAAACCACTGTAATTGAATCAATATGACATTGGCCAGAAGACACAACAAGATTAAGAGAACAGAAAATCTAGAAATATATCCTGGTCTATATAAAAATTCAGCTGTATTTCAGTTCAGGTAGAAAAGTACATAATTTTTAATAAAAGGTGTTTGAGCACTGGCTACCGACCTGGAAGAAAATAAAATTTGACCTCGGTTTTGTATAACAAATGAAAATATTTTCGAAATAGATTAAAGATGTAAATGTAAAAAAATAAAGCAACACAACAGTATCCTGAAGACAACATGTATAAGCCAGGACCAGAAAAAACTGTCTAACCCAAACTAGACACCCAAAGCTATAAAAGAAAATATAGATACATTTGACTATTGTCTTAGTTTGTTTGGCTGCTTTTAAAAAAAAAACCTGGACTAGATAATTTATAAGCAACAGAAATTAACTTCTCACAGTCCTGGAACTGGGAAGTCCAAGATCAAGGGGCCAGCAGATTCAATGTTTGTAGAGGACTTATCCTTATAGAGGGCACCTTCTCCCTGCATCCTTGCATGACTAAAGAGACAAACAAGCTCTCTCAGGCCTCTTTTTTAAGGGCACTAATCCCATTCCCGAGGGCTCTGCTTTCATGGCCTAATCACCTCCAAAAGGCCCCACCCTCTAAAACCAACACATGGGGATTAGATTTCAATGTATAAATTTTGGAGGGAGCCAAACATTGAAACCACAGTAACTATGTAAAAATTGTTAATTTTGAATGATCAATCCTACCATAAATAGACAAATGTAAGATTTTGGGGAAAAAAGCCAAGACCCCCTATAAATGACACAGAATGGTTAAACAACCCATGAGTATTCATAACAGTTTCACCAAAGCGCAAACACAAAAAGCCAACAAATTTATGAAAAGATGTGCAAACTCATTGGTAGTCAGGAAAATTCAAATTTAAGCCACAAACTGTGACTTTACAGTGATTAGGCAATAAAAGAAAAAAAAAAAACAGAGATAAACATTGTTGGGGGAAATGTAGGAAAAGAACAAAAATGGCAAAACACTGTAAACCAAATGAACACCTACCTATAAAGGATTGGTTGATTATTGTACACCCACATGATGCAATTATTTGCATCATTTTTAATAAGACAAATTAGAGTTACTTCCGTTGGTTTGGGTTTTTTTGCATATAATATTTGAGGGAGTAAAGATGTAAAAATGTGAGCACAAAATGATCTATTTTTTACAAGGCAGCAAAGCCAAAAACTCTATATATGTATATCAGTATGACATTAAAATCATGGAAAAAATATTCAAGAATACCCACTGTGTTTTTAACAAGCATTGAGAAAGTATACAAGGCAGGGAATTTTATTGGTTGAGGTGCAGAAAGAGAGTAAGTGAAAAAGAGAATGAAAGACTGCACTAAAAATACTCTGCACACTAAGTTTATTTTTGGTATTTTGGGTAAAAACTATGCTTGTGGGTATATATACGTATAAAGTATTTAAAATGTAAAAGAATGTTATTAGTTGTTCTAAATTAATTTCACTAACATTTTCATGTTGTGTGTCTCCTATCTCATTTTCTTTCTCCTTTTAGATCTTTCCTCCCAAAAAGTTAAAAATATTGACAGCCCTGCATCCTTCTCCACCAACCACATTGCTTTTCATTATAGTAAAGTTGGAAGAAAATAAAGCTATCTATAAGCATATATATTATCATAACTTATATCATGAAATTGTTAATTTCC
Organism: Cynocephalus volans; assembly: GCF_027409185.1. Taxonomy (NCBI): domain Eukaryota; kingdom Metazoa; phylum Chordata; class Mammalia; order Dermoptera; family Cynocephalidae; genus Cynocephalus; species Cynocephalus volans. The sequence continues at coordinate 54,140,055 of NC_084462.1, forward strand.
TTGGTCCATGTTAATTCTGGGCTATTACTACTCTGGATGCTAGAAATATTTTCTATTAGAATCTCAGGTCCTGTTCTCAGTTTCCAGAGTAGGTACTATGATGTATGTTGATGAGTAATTGTATTAGTTTGTTTCTGTTGCTTATAACAGAATACCTGAAACTGAATAATTTATAAAGAAATGAAATTTATTTCTTACAGTTTCAGAGGCTGGGAAGTTCATGCCCCAGGCGGGTGGGGTGGGAGCGCGTCTGGTGAGGGCCCTTATCTTAGTGGTAACTCTACAGCAACTCAGGGTACCACATAGCAAGAATGGGCTGAGCAAGAGAGAAATGAGTTTCTCACTTCCTCTCCTTCTAAAGCCATCAGAACCACAACCATCACTCCACGAATGGATCAATCCATTCACTAGGGCACAGTGCTTACGATCTAATCACCTCTTAAAGGTCCCACCTTTCAAAGACCATAATTGGATTTCCCAGCCTCTTAACACAGTTATAATGGAGATCAAGTTTCCAACACAAGAACTTTTGGGAGACACATCTGACCCATAGCAGTGATTTTGAAGAGCTAAATATCAAATGAAAGCTCAGAATTTGCCACACCTTAGTCTCAAGGGTTGGATTTCCTCCTGATCACTGTCTAACTGGAGAGGAGGGTTTTGCGTGGTAAAAGTCATTGGGCCGGGCCTTGAGTAGTGCCAATACGGGTTTTGTTACACACCATCCTCTTTGTGAGTGGACAGCACATCAGGCCCCCTGAAATAACTGTTAACCAGTGAGGTAACCCCAGGAAAAGCCATTGGTGACACAGACATCCCATCTACCTTCTAAAAATGGCACAAAGACAGTGAGCACACACACTGTGCTCCCTATGTGCCAGAGACTGGTCTAAGCCCTGTACTTACTTCAAGTCAATGTATCCTCACGATGACTCTGTCTGGTAAGTATGATTTTAATCTGCATTTACAGATGAGGCACAAAGAGGTTATGTAATCCTGCCTTGGGTCAAGCGAGCCACACATTACAGAGTTGGGTGTCAAACTCAGTCTCCAAACTTCAGTGTCTGGGTACTTAACCACTAAGCTATGTTGCTGCTCACTCCAAGGAAAGAATGAAAGAAGAGAGAACACAAGTTAAAAAGATGTTTAATTTCAGGCAAGAGAGGATTGGTTTGAAATGTAGTCTGCCTCAGTGCCAACATCTAGCAGCAATGTTCCCTGGATGGCTAAGCACTGTGAGCATTTACTTATCTGAGAAGATTCAGAATGATGAGAAATTTGCTTGATTTAGGGGAATAGATGCTTTCCACAACTTGGATTTATTTTTGACACTCATGCATGCATTCTCAATGCCACTTTTATTGTGTACCCACCCCCCACACCACCCCCACATTTGTTATGAAACTGATTTTATCAGTTGCAGTTTTGCCAGCCATGGTGTTTCTTGTGATTTGGCCAGGGATTGCTGCACTGAGATTTCCCCAAAGTTAATGCGTCAGCACTGATATGAAAGGAAGTGATTCACTTGGCTGGTGACAGGGCTGTGAGGGTCGCCAGGGGAGGATGCTGGAACTCGGAGGAAGAACAGGAAGGAGAGGACCCCATCTGGTCTTACACTACCTTGGGCCCAGCACAGAAATAGAATATAACTCTCTCTCCTTATGGGCTTCACACACAACCCCCAGAATAGCCCCTCCACTCTTATCCCTATTTACACAAAATTAAACTGAGTTCTCATTGAGGATTTCATAAGAGACATAGTATAGCTTTTCTGTAATAACTAACCCACAATATTTTATTGCTGTTAAATAAACCACCCTTCTAACTTGTCTCTTCTTCCCCAATTTCTTCTCTCTTACCTGTGGCTGTGTCTCTCATCTGTTTGGGAACCTGCTCCCTCTAGCCAGCCTCCAGCTTCTTCCATCCTTCAGAAACTTCTCTCCATTGTGTTTTCCCATTACTTATATGGAGCCAACATTTGAGCTCTGAGGAAAAAAGCCATTACACAAAGATTGGCTTTGAGCTCAAAACAAAAGATCCCCACACTATCCTATTCTCTTCTCTTTAGAAAATGGTAGAGGAAAATTTAATTTTTCCCTGCAATAAAATGTCATTTCTTTCTTGTTGCATATTTTTATATCTAACAAGTATTCATTTATATATGCTCAACTGATGAAAAAATAAATTCTACATGTACAGGTCTTCCACTGTAACTGGTATTTCTCTTTAAATGTCCCAAGTTTTGAAAAGTGGAATTATCTCAAGGATGGGCTTTAATTATGTGAGGATCCTGATAGAGTCTAGCCCTGATTACTATACAAAAAAAAAAACAAAACAGTGTCTTAAAGAAATGAATTACATTTGACTCCATCAATTAAAAAATGATTCCGTTACCTTTGAAAATTGACCCAGTCTCAAATAAAATTCCAAACATGTTTTAGGTAATAACTACATTATTGGAATAAATGTACAGCCTCAGGTAAAAGTCTTGACACACACCACACAAATTTGAATGTATGGATTCTTTTGTGTTTTTTAATAACACAGTCAGTCCTTCTAAACTATGGTCACATTTCATATGTTGCAAATTCCCCTGGGCAGTGAAATTAAAAAAGAGGCAAAATACGTGGCCATTGGCTGTTAGAAATTTATAAGGGAACACAGTAAATAGTATAAAAGCATGCATAATTACTCCCAGGAACAAAAAAAAAAAATCATAAAAATTTCACAACCAATTAGAGGTCTGCATACATGCTAATTGCTGTCTGCCAGCACTGTCCTGTCAAGAATGGCAGGTTTGTCTATGTGAATGAGAAAAGTGTGAATGAGTGAGCATGTTGGTTCCTAGGTAAAACAAATTCTTATCTCACAGGTTCAAATTATCCAGGCTCATGAATATGACACATTAATATTCATTAAGTGGAACACATTATCATTTTAGAAGGAGATTACCAGGGACTTACTATTTTCATTCCTTCACATTTTCCAATTATGAGTCCTCCTTTTGCAAATAATCAGCTTTCTGTTGCCAAGGGTTTTTCAGCTGCTTTCTGGCAAAGGGTTTGGAGCAAGTTCAGCCTCCATTTAAGAAACAGGAAAAAACTGAAGTACAATTAGATTTTTTAATGACAGGTTAATCTTGCTGCAGTGAACCTGAACAGAGAGGAGCCAAACTCTAAAGGGAGAAGACATGAACTCCTTTTGGGGAGAGAAACTCAGACAATGAAGTTTGAGGAGTTCCCAGTTTTCTTGGTCTCCTGCAGTTATCAGGAAATAAATGCACCCTGTAAACGATATTGGAACTCTCACTGAACAAGGAGAAGAGGCTGCGTAAGGAGAGACCCTACTTGTATGGGAGTGAACACAGTGACAGGGCATTTCCTCTAGGTTAACATTTCAGTTCTAAAAGTTAGACATGTTATGATTTTATTAATGATTTAACCAGATGAAACAGTAGTCAAAGATTGGTCTGTGTTTGAAAAATATCAAATAAATTTGGAATAATTTACTTTAATATATTGCTGTGTAATAATCGTTAATCTCTAATAAAAGTAGAATTTCTCAATAAAGTAATTTTATTTCTATTTAAATTATACATTCATGAATTTAATATAAGGAGATTTCTAAAGTTATTTTTCTAATGAAAAAATTCTCAGTCTTTCTATTCCTGTATATTTATGAAGAATTGCATATACATGGCAAAACAAAATATATGCAAAAAAAGGGACATAAGGAAAAGTGAGATTTTCTTTAAAGTAGCCCACTAGTTCTCAGTCTTCCTTTTCAAAAGCAGCTACCTCATTAGTTTCTTAGCTCTCTTTCAGAAACAGACTAGGCACATGCAAACATGGATGTGCTTATTTCCACTTGTTTTCACCTACATAATTGGTAGCATGCTCTACGCACTCTACTTTCACAATTTTACTAAAAATCAATCCTGAACATTACACCAACATTTGTAATTTAACTCACTGCAGGGGAAATAGACTGCAGTAAAATAATCCATCCAATCACTAAACAAATAAAAAAATAAAAACTAGCCACAAAGAGGGTTGGGGATCCAGGATCCAGAGTCGCTATAATATGTTATCTAACCTGTCCAGTTTCCAACCAAAATTATGAAACATGCAAATAAACATGTAAGTTTGGCCCATACGCAGAAACAAAAGCAGTTAACAGAAGCACAATATGTCAGATTTAATGAGGGCTTCAAAGTAGACATTACAAATATGTTCAAAAACTAAAGACAATCATGATTAAAGAAGCAAAGGAAGAATGATGAGGTCTTATCGAATAAAGGATATCAATAAGATATAGAAATTATTTTTTAAAACAACTAAATGAAAATTCTGGAGTTAAAAATTAAAATCACTAAAATGAAAAATTCACTACAGTGGCCTGGAAGTATATTTGAATTACCCAGAAAAAAAAATAGTGAATTTAAAGAAATATCAATAGATATTACATAATCTGAAAAACAGAGAGAAAAAAGTATGAATAAAAATGAACAGAGCCTCATAGAAATGCAGGACAACATTATGTGCAGCAGCACACAGATACTGGGAGTGCATCTTTTATAAATAAAGTGAGAATAATGACATCACAGGTAAACAAACACTGAGAGAATTGTTGCTAGCAGACCAGCCTTACAAGAAATACTAAAGAAAGTTCTTCAAGCTGAAGTAACCGAAAGCAATTGAGAAACTCACGCACATATGGAAATTAAACAACATACTCCTAAATAACTGATGGGTAAAATAATAAACCACAAGGGAAATTACAAAATACTTTGAGATGAATGAAACTAAAATACATATCAAAATTTATGTGATGAAGCAAAAGTAGTGTTCAGAAGGAAATTTTTAACTGTAAACACCTACATTTAAAAAGTTCTCAAATCAGTAACCTAATCTTCCACCTTAAGATATGAGGAGAAGAAAAGTAAACTAATCTCAAAGCTGGAAAAAGAATGGAAATAATAAAGATAAGAGTGAAACAAATGAAATAGACGATAGAAAAATAGTGGATATGATCAATGAAACAAATAGTTTGCTGAAAAGATCAACTAAATTTACAAATGCTAAGGTAGACTTAGAGAGAAAGAAAGAGAGAAGAAAGGGTGAGAGAAGACTCAAATTACTAAACTCAGAAGTAAAATAGGGGACCCTACTGCCAAGCTTATGGAAATGAAAAGCATTATAAGAGAATACTATGAAAAAATATATGTCAACAAATAAGGAAACCTAAATGAAATGGTCCAAATCTTGAAAGACACAAACTCAAGAAGAAATATAAAAACTGAATAGACCTGTAAAAAGTAAAGACATTGAATGAGTAATCAAAAACTGCCCCCAGAGAAAGCCCTGGCCCAGGTGGTTACTCTGGTGAATTCTACCAAAAATTTTAAAAAGAATTAAAACCAATTCTTTACAACTCACCTAAAGAACAGAAGAGGAAGAAACACGTCCCAACTATTTCTAAGGTCAGTATTACACTAATAACAAAATCAAAGACACCACGAGAAAACTGCAGACCAATAACTCTTATGAATACAGACACAGAAATCTTGAAGAAAATATTAGTAAACCAAATCACAGATAAACAAACATACAAACAGGATTATGCACCATACTCAAGTACAATTTGTCCTGTGAATGCAAAGTTGGCTTAACCCAAATAAATCAAGTAATATAGCCATAGAATAAAATATTTTAAAAACACCTGCCTATCTCCATAGATGCAGGAAAAGATTTGACAGAATCTAATTGTTTTCCATGATAAAAATACTCAGTGATCTAGAATAGAAGGGAACTTTCTCAGCCTAAGAAAGTGTATCTGTGAAAGCCCGTAACTAACATCATGCAAAATGGTAAAAAATTGAATGCTTTCCCTTTAAGATTAGGAACAGGACAAGGATGTCCATTCTCAGCGTTTCTATCCAACATTATACTGGAGGTTCCAGCCAGACAAATGAAGCAAGAAGATGAAATATTAGATATACAAATGGGAAAGAAAGAAGTAAAACTATCCCTACTCACAGATTACATGATTATATATATATGTGTATATATATATATATACACACACGTGTGTGTATGTATGTATATGTGTATATATATATACACACACGTGTGTGTATGTATGTATATATATGTATATGTGTGTGTGTGTGTATATATATGTATGTATGTATACATATATATATAGCCATGCTTATAACAACATTTCAGTATTTCAGTCAAGGATGGACTACATAAACAATAGTGGTCCCATAAGATTATAATACCATATTTGTGCAGTGCCTTTTTTTATGCTTAGATCCACAAATACTTACCATTGTGTTACAATTGCCTACAGTATTCAGTACAATAACATGCTGTACAGTTTTGCAGTCTGGAAGCAATAAGCAATACCATATAGCCTAGGTGTGTAATAGGCTACACCATCTAGGTTTGTGTAAGTGCACTGTATGATCACACAACCACAAAATTGCCTAGTGACATGTTTCTCAGAATGTATCCCATTGTTAAGCAATGCATGACTGTACCTCATATATAAATATATATAGTATGAAGGCATATATATGTATCTATGTATGTATATGTATATGTAATGTATATACATATGTATAAAACTAAGGAATCCACTAAAATCTAGTAGAACTGATAAAGGAGTTCAAGAAGATTGTAGGATACATCAATAAACTAAAATCAATTGTTTTTCAGTCATCGTCAATGATCAATCCTGAAATTAAATTAAGAAAATAATTCTTTTTACAATGGCATCAAAAAGAATTAAGACTTAGAAATAAATTTAACCAAAGAAGTGTAAAACTTAAATTCTGACAAATATAAAACATAATTCAAAGAAATTTAAAAGATTAAATAAATAAAAATACATCCATGTTCATGGGAAGGCTTAATGTTGTTAAGATAGCAATATTCCCCAAATTACCCTGCACATTGAACACAATCCCTATCACAATCCCAGTTGGTTTCTCTGTAGAAATTTACAAGCTAACCCTCAAATTCATATGGAAACCGAAGGCATAAGATTAGCTAAAACAATCTTAATAAAGAAGAAACTTGGAGAACTCACATTTTCTAATTTCAAAATGTGCTACAAAGTAACAATAATCAAAATAGTGTTGTTCTGGCATAAGGATAGATAGATAGATGAATGGAATAGAATCAAGAGTTCAGAAGTAAACCTATATGATCTATGTTGATAGCTTTTCAACAATGGTGCCAAGACTATTCAATGGGGAATGAATAGTGCAATAGTCTACCCTCATTCGTGGTTTTGCTTTTTGCTGTTTCATTTACCTGTGGTCAGCCACAGCTTGAAAATAGCTCAGTACAGTATAATAACATATTTTGAGAGAGAAAGAGAAAACATTCACATAACTTTTCTTACAGTCTATTGTTGTAATTGTTTTACTTTATTTTTAGTTATTGGTGCTAATCTCTCATGATGCATACTTTGTAAATTAGACTTTATCATAGGTATGTATGTGTAGAAAAAACATAGTTTATATATGGTTTGGTATCATCTGTGATTCCAGGCATCCACTGGGCGTTTTGAAACATGTCCCCTGAGGATGAGGGGGGACTACTGTTTGATCAATAAATGGTGCTGGGCCAACTGGATATGCACATGGAAAAGAATAACTAAAAATAGATCTACTTTATGACCCAACTATCCCACTACTGGGGATAATTTCATACCCAAGGGAAATGAAGTCAATATATCAAAAAACACCTGCACTCCCATGTTCATCATAGCACTATTCACAATAGCCAAGAGATAGAATCAACCTAAACATCCGCCAACGAATGAATGGATTAAAAAACAAAAAAAGAAAAAAAAACTGTGGTATATATACAGCAACATGGATGGAACTGGAAACCATCATGTTAAGTGAAATAAGTTTGACACAGAAAGACAAATACCACATGATATCACTCGTATATGGATTTTTTTTTAAAGTGGTTGTCATAGAAGCAGAGTAGAATAATGTAGAAGTGTAGAAGGGAGCCAGGGAGGGGAGGAGAAGTGGTGGACTTACATGTACATAACTATGCTATATTGAAACTACACACTGTACCCCACAAATATGTACATGCAAATGTTCAGAAATTTTGAAGAAAGTATAAAAAATTTAAAAAAGAATAACTTTGCAACCAATACCTCACATCATATGGAAAAATAACTCAAAATGAAGCAAAGAGCTAAATATAAGAGCAAAAGCTATAAACTTCAGGAAAAAACATAGGGGCAAATCCTCAGGACTTTCATTTGGCAATGGGTTCTTAGCTATGACACCAAAGCACAAGCAAAAATAGGAAAATATATGTATATATAAATTGGACTTCCTCAAAATTATAAAGAAAACTGTATTGTTTCAAAAGACATAAGTAAGAAAGTAAAAAATAACCCACACAATGAGTAAGAAATATTTGCAAATCAAATCATACTTCTGATAAGGGACTGGTAAATAGAAAATATAAAGAACACTTGTAACTCAATTATAAAAAAGGCAAACAATCCAAATTAAAAACTGGACAAAAGATCTCAATAGACATTTTTATTTTCTCCAAAAAGATATACCAATGACCAATAAATACATGAAAAGATGCTCAACATCATTAGCCATCAGGCAAATGCAAATCAAAATCACAATGAAAGAACATTTCACACCACTAAGATGGCTCTAATCAATGTACTTGTCAGCATTACTCATGATAGCCAAAAGATGGAAAAAACCCACATGCCCATCAAGTGATGAACTGATAAACAAAATGTGGTTTATCGATACAATTGAATAGTTTTCAGCCATAAAAAGGGATGAAGTCTTGCTAAATGCTACAACATGAATGAACTATAAATACATTATACTAAATGAAAAAAATCAGTCACAAAAGACCACATACTGATTTATTCCATTTATGCAAAATGTCCAGAATGGGCAAATCCGTAGAGACACAGTATATAGGTGGTTGCCTAGTACTGAGGCAGTTTGGGGAAGAGTGGGAGGGTCAGGAGTACCTTCTAATAGGTGTGGGGCTCCTCTTTGAGCTGGTATAAATGTTCTGAAGTTGAGTGTGGTGATGGTTGCAGAATTCTGAATATACTAAAAACCATTGAATTATATATTTTCACCTAGGCATGGAAAGAGTTGCACTTCTCACCGAAAGATTTAAAACATTTAAGACAGTTTCCTGTATTGTCGTCTGGTCCAACACTGTGAATGAAATCCACATTTGTGAATAGAACATCCCATTTCTTTTTGTCATTCAGTTAAACCTCCATGTAAACACTAAGCAGACTGAGAACACAATTCTAAATTAGGCAGCTGATTATTTATTTAAGGCCTCAGTGAATACAACGCAAAGAAAGAATTACAACTATTTACACAGAATCTATCAAAGTTTCATTGGATAATTAAGAGTTTGCCTACTCCACTGTGGGGAAAGTTGATTAATGGAATCACAGAAAATTAGAGCTGGGGGAAACCCTCAAGATCATTTAGTCCAAATGATTAATTTTAGAAAATGAGGATACTGGAACCTGGAAAGGGGAAATGTTCTGCTCAAGGTCATTTGGGCAAAGTGAAGGCCGCATTTTCAGACTTTTTTTTTTTTTACTATGAGCTAGCTATGTAGCTATAGATAAGAGAAGTTCAAAATTATGTTGATTAAAAAGAAGGCTTTGGGGAAAGGATCGCAGACTATTCCAACATGGGGAAAACCTACCTTCAAATAAAAATTATTTGTACCTTTAAAGTATTGGTTCAATATTAATATATGCCTAGTAATTAAAATGTGATTGTGCTCTACATAGCATATTTCAGTGAATGTCCATGCAGAGGAAATAGGATGAAGAGAAACCTTGTATTAGTGACTTTGGCATGGGAGATAGTTGAATAGGAACCTGGAATATTTAGAAACACTATAAGTTCAGCAAGGAGGAAGAGGAGCAGCCCAAGGAAGCCGACCAGGACCGGACTCCAGGTGATTCTTATTATTAGAAAGGTCATCCTTGCATTGGTTAAAAAGCTGCTTTCTTGAAACTTTAGACCACTACTCTTAGTTCTTCTCTCTGGACTAATGCAGAATAAGTTTGTTGCTTTTTCCACAGAATAGCCTTTTAATATTTAAATAAATTTTTCATATATTCTTCTTTATTATCTTTTCTGTAAATCAATTACTGTCGATTGGATGTCTCCCTAAACCTCACTGAGACTTAATCACCATTGTGGCAGTGCTAAGAGGGTGAAAAATCCTGTTATACGAATTGAAACGTGGGCCTTGAAGAGGTGATTGGATCCCTTGTGAAAGGATTGATCCATTCTTGGAATATTGGGAGTGGTTCTCATGGCTTTAAAAGGAGAGGAAGTGAGGAGGTTAGTCTCTGTCTGCTCTATCCATCTGCCATCTGGCCACGTGACACTCTGAGTTGCTGAAGTCACCACCAAAGAAGGCCCTCACCAAATGTGTTCCCTGGATTTTGGACTTGCCAGCCTCCAAAACTGTAAACAATAAATATTGTTTCTTTACAAATTACCCAGTTTTAGGGCTGTTTGGTTAGTTCAGTTGGTTAGAGTGCAGCCTTATAACATCAAGGTTAGGGGTTCAGATCCCCATACTGGCCAGCTGCAAAATAAATAAGTAAATAAATAATTACCCACTTTCAGGTATTTCTGTTATAAGCAACAGAAATGGACTAATACATCAATCATTCTCACGTCTATCAATAAATTCTCATATAACAAAACTTTCAGAAGAACCGCAATTTCAGCCATTCTTCTGTCATATTCTTATCTGACATTGTGACTGACAGAGGTTCAAAGTAATTTTTGGCCCAAATAGTACACCTTCTAGTCTACCTTCATGGTTTTTGTCATCTGTGCTTAACACTGTATAATTACTTAATATTTTTTCATCAATTTCACTTGTCTACATAAGTAATAATATACATAAATTCAATTATGATTTTTATGTTGTCTCTACTAAATAAAGTAAAATGTACAATGAAACTAAAATTATTGCTCACATACAATCTAAAATCAATTTATATATCACCAGCTTAAGTAATTCTGCACTTTAGGAGGCACTGGTCAACTAAAGGTCTCTGGAGTAGGAAGTCTGGGCTTATTCTCCATCCTCACATTGTTACTGTAGCTTATTAAAACAGATTAGAATAAGTTCTCCATATATTTATTAACTGCATTCTTGGAAGTAACAAGGACTCTAAAAGTTTGAAATATCTTGAGAATAAGTGGCTCATAGTATGTATCTAGAGGTTGGGTGTGGGGGTCACCAAGCCAGAAATGACAAAAACTAGGAAAAGGGAAAATCTAGAGAGGATCTGTGGAGTGAGACAGCGAGCTCATGAAGACAGGACCTTATGTCTGTGTTGCTCTCCACAGTATCCTACATGCTGGTCACGCTCTTGGCATGAAATCCATGGACATTTTATATTTGGTTTAACAATTGTCCCCCTTCCTCATTATTTTTTCAGAGACTTTACTTATTGGCTCAAGGATGCATAACTGATAGGTGCCACACTAGGACTCAAAATGAGTTGTCTTATGCCAAAGGTCTTACTCTTTCCCCAGTTACATAGAGTGTCCAGGTCCAAACTTTATGTATGTTAAGAATAACCTTAATCCTTTATCCTCTTGGAAATGGAGAGACACCAATGGATTCCACACTTGTCAGTCTGGAGAGACCCTGAGTCCAGGCATGAACCTCCTCACCCACTACTTTGTTGTATAAGACAGACTATGATTCTAAGCAAAGTTGTTGTAATCTTTTGCAGTTACTTCAAACTCAAGTTTTCACTAAAAACAAATTAATTTGTCAATGGGAAATAGAAAGATGTTTTTCATCCTCATTGAATGAACTTAAAAACAATTCAATCCCCAATCCACCTTAACAATATCAGTTTATAATTGGCATAGCATGTATAAACAGTTAATTTTATTTAAGCAAAGTTTTGTGTCATTGTTTGAACAAATTAAGGTATGTATAATGGTGAAAAAGGAAGAAAGGAAAGAAGAAAGAAGAAAATAATGGAGGGATGGAGAGAGGGAGACTAAAAGCAGGAGGCTGGAGAGAAAAACACTTCTGAATGACCACTCAGCAAACAAGATCTTGAGTGTCTTTTTCCAGGAAATTATGCACATTGACAGTGCCACCCAAACACGGCCTGCTTTTTTTCCCTGAGCTTATGATCATATTAGAGTGTGACTATAATTGATGTTTGTATAATAGTTTAGGTTTCTCAAAATATTTACATACCATATGATCCTCAGGGAAACCACATGATATAAGTAAAACAAAAATTATGATCCCTGCTTTTAGATGTAAAATTGGCGTCTCAGAAAAATCAAGTCTCACACACACACACGTGCACACACGCACACACACACAAGTCAAACTAGTAAGTCCAGAAGAACAAGGTCTCAAATCAATAGGCTCTGACTCCAGATTCAGTATTCTTATTACCATATCATGCAAAGTTTTCTGTTTTGAAGAATTGCTACAGTATCGGTCATTTATTTCAACTTGAGCAAGTAGATAAAACTAGGTACAATGTTCCAAGGTTACTGTAGCAAAAAGGAGAAAGTTCCTGTTCCATTAGATTCTAATGTGGAAAGAGATACAATAAAAGGGCAGATAGATATGTAATAAGTTAAGCATTAACTTATATTAATTGTTAAATGTTATGAAGGAAAAGGAAAGAAAAAAGCCAGGTAGGGGGAGACAGCAAGAGCGGGGGTCTGGGTGGGGGGTGGCGAGGTATCATTTTATACACAATCATCTCATGGTATCCATAAGGGATCGATTCCAGGATCCCACATGGATACCAAAATCAGTAGATGCTCCAGTCCCTGATATAAAATGGCACAGTGTTTGCATAGAACCTACACACACCCACCCATATACTTTAAATCATCTCTAGATTATTTATAATATCTAAGGTAAATGCCATGTAAATAGTTGTTATACTTTAGTATTTAGGGAATAATGACAAGAAAAAAAGTCTGTCCATGTTCAGTCAGTCCAGATGCAACCATTCTTTTTTTTTTTAATTTGAATTTTTTATCTGCAGTTGGTTGAATTCACAGATGCAGAACCTACTAGTATGTAGGGCCAATTGTAATTAGAAATAGAATATATTTTATATATTGATGGAGTACAACCAACTTCATATCAGTTGGGGAAAGAATTACTTGTGTAGGGTAACAAACTCACACAGACTGACTGGGGTTGGGTGTTGTTAAGGTCCTTGTGTCCAGATATATGCAAAAGAGGTATATATTCTGAGTGAATTGTAGTTACAATCCTGAACAGATCATAAACTCAGGCCTCCAGAAAGACCCGTTGCCTATACAGCACTTTGTTCATCAAAACTGGAAGACTTCATTAAAGATAAGGAATATCCCTTGAAACTAAGGCTATGTCTAGACAGAGCTTTCCAGAGAGAAATAAATTGTACATAAAAGAAATGCTTGTCATAGCAACAGTAGACGTGGGATTCTGGAATACACTGAGGTTTACACTACACCACCGTGGCTCAATGTATCATCTGTCACTTTCCAGGGGAAAGCAGGCATCAAGGGGGTGACAGATTATGGGCCTGGTGAAAGCCCTCCAGCTGACCAACATCATTATCTTCAGCCTGCATTCGGTCATCTGTCAGTGTTCTGAAGCAGGTACCTTGGAGCCTGCACAAATGCTCATTCAAATTCCCTTCCCTTGCTCATCCTGGATCAAGTTATATTGAAGTCTCCATACTGTCAACAGAGAAGTAGAGAGGCTATTTACAAGCTCTCCTGATATATCAAAAAAAAAATCAAGATATTAAATAATATGTTGAAAAGAAAGAAAAGGAAAACATCTTCTCTCTTTAATATGCACTCAATATATAATTTTCGAGTGTCTACTAAACTTAAAAGCAATCAAGGTATTTGCCACAGTCCTCCTTTACCTTACCTTACTTTTATATTGTATTTTCCTCCTAAATTTGTATTCAGCAGAGAAGTTTACCTTTTAGAACAGAGATGGCAAATATGTTCAATTTTCCTGTCGATATTGATCAATTAATCATGTGTACTTGGAGTACCAAGTGAAAGAGCATTGGGATTCATTCTGCTCACTGGAAATTAGTTCCATGATTGATTAGCAACATCTGCCATGGCCTCAGGAGAGAAAAGCTTCAGAACTAGGGCTGTGATTTAGAAAGTATTAGAGGAGCAACAATAATAACAACAGTAACAATAAGATTGCAGATACCCAGGTAGTTTTTAAAACTCAGAAATGTGTCAGTGATCATGCCATTTTGAATCTCAAATCTGGTTGAGGATTCACAGATAAGACCAAGCTTAAACTTCATGCATTTGAGGAATAAAAATAATTCATGAGTCCTTTTGGTCAGACAGTCTTAAGCCCACATTCTGTTTCTGTGACTTACCTTTGGATATTTTATTTATCCTCTGTAGTACTCAATTTACTCACATACTAACTAGTAATGTGAAAACACCTACCTGTTACTGAGGTTAACATTAAATAAAGTCATGAATATAAGTGATATGTACAGACAGTGCATGGCAGAGGAGAAGAGGCTCAATAAATGGTAGCCATTTTTACACCTAAACATCATTTAAGGCAAAATAAATCATTTTCTTTTCTGTGCTTTTAAAATTCTATATATAACTCTACTGTAGACTTACTGCACTGTACTATGGGTTTTTGTTTTTGTTTTACCATTCATCTTTCTTTTATTGTGAGCTCTATAGAAACAGGGACGTTGTCTTATTCATCATTGATGCCCAGGATTTAATTTGGTGCCTAGAAGACAGTAGAAAGCATAAGGTGTTGGCTGAATAAAGGAAAGAAGGAAACAATAACAAAAATGTAAAAACATCTATATTCAAGTTCCTCGTGTTCCTCGTTTGCTAGATAGTATAATTTAAAAGACTAGCTCAGATATTTACAAAATTCTGTACTAGATTTCCTGTTTTTCTTTGTGCCTATCTAGCTTTGGCTAGGCAGTAGAAGAATCATGCCACAGAGGAGAAAACTGAAAGAGAGAGACAAGTGTTTGGGGGACCTTGTTTCTACATCCCATTTATTGCCACACTGAAGTATAAGCTACACCCTAACCATGGCAACATGTGCCTTTATTTTCTTTGTCAGGCCTGACTTCCAGTGTCCCAGTGTTTTATAACTATGTATACACCTACCCCATCATAAGTTCCATTTTCTCATTCTGAAAACATGGTCATCACAGCCATGTGGCAAACACCAGGGCCCAGGCCACCTGAATATTCTCTAAAATCCGGAGCAGAGCATATCCTGTTTAAAGTCATTGAGTAATGGGCCCTGAACTTATGTAAGTATCTTTTCTATATTTCATGTACTAAAAGGCATTTATTTCCTCTTCCTTATAATCCCCATTTGCTTATTTTGTTTTTAAGTTTACAGTATTTGGCTGGGTCACTTTTTGTGCCTGCCTATCACTATAATCCACTGTTTTGTTGTTGTTGTTGTTTAACACATTCATTCCTCTCTTACTTTCTTCCTTCATGCCCTATCCATGCCATTATCTTGGTTATTTAAATGTCCATTTGGATGGTCCATCCAATTCCCTGATGCGTCAATTCCTTGATCTCCTTATCTCTTATTATTATTAATTTTTTCCTATTTCCTACCAGTCACCAATTCTCATGAATACATCTCAGGCATTGCTTATACCGGGGAACACCTCCATTTCTTGATAATTAAATTCAGACACCCAAATTTGACCAGTCTTTTTCATGCAGGTTTTTCCTATAATTTTCCAAACTCTTTTTTTTTTTTTTTTTTAATTTATTGGTACTCAGAGTTCTTTGACCTCTCCTCATTTGAGCAAGCCTCTTTGTTTCTTTACTCTGCTTTGTATTTTGGTGAAAGTTCAGGCCCAACACTCCACCCGTTCTTACCAATTTCCTGTGCTCCCTTGTGTTTAGTGCCTTTCCATCACAGAAGTGTGGCAAGAGCCCATATCAGGATGAACACAGCTGCCTCATATGTTCACCTTTGTATATAGGCAGCTTCATTCTGCTGAAAAACATCCATAATTAAAGACAAAAACATTTATAAATGTATGGACACCAGCTGGCATGTGTCAACTTGCTCTTCCATTCCTTATGAAATTAGTTAATTATTTTGAAGCCCCCCACATCCGTCAAGACTCAAGACTCCTGTTTTCTTCCCCCT
The DNA here is from genome assembly GCF_027409185.1 of Cynocephalus volans. Lineage (NCBI taxonomy): Eukaryota > Metazoa > Chordata > Mammalia > Dermoptera > Cynocephalidae > Cynocephalus > Cynocephalus volans. The sequence continues at coordinate 54,156,323 of NC_084462.1, forward strand.
GTCATTTAAAGCTATTCAAGATATCTGTGGGTTTTGTTTCGCAGAGAAAGAAAGAAATGAATAATCCATTGGAAGAGATATTTAACTTTTCAACTCAAATCCTGTACTAACATCTACTTTTCCTCCTTTATTTCTGTGTCAAAGAGAAGGACTAATGTTAATAAATCCAGCTGGAATTCTGTCAATTCCAGTAACTCGGGGGATATTATTGCTTTGGTTATTCTTTCTCCTATGTCATCAATTTCTCAACAATTACTAGATGTTTCTCATAGGCCCTGAAACATGCTATAATCTCTCTCATTTTATAAACAAATTGAAAACAAAACAAAAAAATTCTCTTGACATCTATTTCCTCCTTCTCATGTAGCTACTCTACTTTTCTCCTCTCCTTTATATAAATCTTATTAAAAGCTTTGTCTATACTTGTTGCCTACATTTCTTCACCTGTCACTCATTATTTAAGCAATTAAGGAGTAATTTTAGCAATTTTAGTTCTACCTTCACATTTCCTCTGAAACTGCCTTCATCAAGATCAACAATGACCAATGCATTGGAAAAGCCTGATGCATGCAGTCCTAAGTGTGTTTATTTCACAAAAGCAATGTACACTTTTCATAGCTACCTTTCTGTAGAAATATTCTTTTTCCCTTCTCTTCGATGGTACAAGATTTTACTGGCTCTCTTTCTACTGATCTGAGCATGACTATTCTGCCACTTTTGTGAGATCCTCTTTCTCTAAGCAGTCTTGATATGTCGGTGTTCCTTGATGTTTTAGCATTGGTCCTCCAAGAAGCAGATGCTGAGAAAAGATTACGCATGCACTAGAAAATGTATTAGAGGAGGGGGCTATGAGAGAAATTAAGGAGGAATCCAGGGGACAAAAGTTCATGTTTGACCTTGAGCAATGGAAGGAAGAAAGGAAGGAAGGAAAAAAAGAAGGAAGGAAGGTTGGTTGAGTAGAGTTTTCTAAATTGTAGTAGAATTCTATGGAGATTTGGTAAGGCTATCAGGAAGTCCTCAAGGCAAACTCCCTCATCAAAGGAGTCCCACAATTCCCGGGAATGAGTCTGCCTTAGTATCCCTGCCACCATCAGTCGTTGGTTAGGAGCCTAAGGAAAGTGTGGTCTTGGTGTAGTATTCCGTTGTGGTCTCAGTGTAAATGAAGCCATGGATTTCAGAGCACACCAGCTAGAGCCCTCAGCTCCCTACAGTCAGAGATCTGAGATGTGCATTCATATGACTGCCATACTTGAGGATTATACTAAATTTTTTATTTTTATTTTTTATGTTAAATTTTTTCATTGAGGTAAATTTTACACAGTAAAATCAGTTATTAAGTAAACAGTTATTTGAATATTGACGATGTATATACTCGTGTAATCACCAAATTAATCAAGATAATTAATTTCCAGCACCCACAAAAGTTCCTTCATATTTCTTTTCAGTCAATTCCTCTGTCCCAGAGCCAGCCACTGTTTTGATATCACCATAGATTAGATTGGACTGTTCTTGAACTTCATTATAAATGAAATCACAGAGTACATACTCTTCTGTACCTGGTTTCTTTTGTGCAGTATTATAATATGTTTTTTTAAAAATAATTTAATTGACACATAATAATTGCATATATTTATGGGATACTGTGTGATATTTTGGTACATGTGTATAATGTGTAATGATCAAATCAGGTTAATCAAAATATAATGCCATGTCAAAATACAAGATGCAGAACAATTTGAATAATACATCATTTGTATAAAATGTGAATAGGAATATGCTAATCTCTGGAAAATTGCACTAGGAACTGGTAGCGGTGGTTGTCTCTGGAACAGGGCTTAGGTATCTGGGTGACGAGGGTTGAAGGAAGACTCACTTCTTATTGTATACACGTTAGTACTTTTTGGATTTTGAAACTTTATGTATTAGTAAGTAAATTGAATTAAAATTAAACATGGTAGGGAAATACATTACCATCCAAATGGAATACCAAATTAATACCTCTAATGCAGAGTTGCCTCCTAAACTTGAGACATGTTTATCCAACTGACTACTGGGTATACACAGTTGGAGAGATTTCATCAAGCTTGACGTGATCAAACCTGAAATCATCTTCTTTTCACCCTTCAGGTTTTTTAAAGTTCACTTGTTCAGAGACTTCCTCCCTGGCCTGCTATGTGTTCCCTACCCCCTGGATTGTGTGGTTCCTGTCTAATCCCACTAGACTGTGCTTTTCACATGGTGGCATCAATCCTGGCCTGCCTATTAACCACTGCATCCTCACTGCCCAACAAAGAATTTGGCTCAAGGAATAGCTGTGATTTAATAAATACAGTCCTCTACATAAATTACCTACTAATATGCCTAATACATTATTAACTGAACTAAAATAGCACTTAGACAAGCACTTTTGAAGATTTGCTACCTGTTGTGGAAAGTAACATAATATTTCCTTTCATTCATTCTTAAATTGCTTCTTTTGATTTCATGACTTGGTTTCTAATTCTAGTCTTTTGAGATTATATGAACAAGCCATAATTAATGTTTCCATAATGTCAAATAGTTTATGAGTTTTAAAGTGGAAGATTAATATTAAGAAGTGATGTAATTTACAGCACAAGGGATAGATATCTGTTTAATATGGCTGACTAAGAAGGAATTCCCATTACTGGTTTAAACCATAAACAATTGACTAACTTAACTTATTGATTAGATAGATAAATAGATGGATAGATCAACAGACAGGTAGATAGATAGATAGGTATAAAGAAAGAAAGAAGCAAGAGATAAAGAGAGAGCTAAACCAGCAATCAAGAAGGGGAAATCCTCAAGTGTCTAGTGAAAGAAACCTAGAGGAAACAGAGCTGAGGGAATGAGCAAGAGATGAGCTGAATCCCATCATAGTAATAAATTCCCCAGTGATCTTTGGGGCTGAGACCATAGACATATGTCTGCAGGGAGCTGAAATGTCTAAGTAGCATAAATCTGGCCTTTACAAAGGGCTATTCCATTCCAGAAACACAATCAAGAAAAAAAAAATACTCTAGGTAAGAGGTAAGGAAATTTAATACCTTTCTTACAGGAATTGTGTGTATCAAAATAATTAAGTGAAAAAAAAATAGGGAGTTGAAGATTACATCATATGTGGCTTTGAGGTTCCAATGGATGCTTTCCTCATGAGCTATAAACTTCAAACAGATAAGGTAACATAAAAATTAGCCTTGGACTTGGAAATCCATAAGCTCCTTTCTGTCTCCCACAACTCTCCCCCAAGACATGTGAGAATGCCACAGAAAACAATGCTAGAATTGAGTTTGGATGAGTAAAGCAGCTACCATGAGGGAGAGTAGCAGAAAAACAAAGAGAACATGCTCTCCAAAACTGAGGGAAGAACAATATGAGAGGGCTTTTAAATAGTCATAATTAAAACACGCAAATTAATTTCAAAAAAGGACAAGGGAAGGAAAGGGGGGGTAACAGAGAGTAAAAACAAGTAGATAATGTTAAGAGCCAAGCAGAATTTATTGATCAGAAATACAGAGATATTTAATAAAATAAAACAAAGCTTCTGTGGTCAATTTAAATGGTAGACTAGATACAGCTAAAGAGAGAATTAATAAGTTGTTAGATTGATCTGAGAAAATCAAATATAATGTATAACATTCTTCTTGCAAAATTTACCAAAAGTCAAATCTATTTCCAATTCCAGTTCTCTCACTCAAAAGAATTGTGACCTTAAGCATAAAATCTCTTTTGGTCTCTCTCTCTTTTTTTTTTAAGGCTTATTATTTATTTATTTATATTTTATCATTACACAATGTAAACATTTCTTGTGGCCCTTTATCAATTTCACCCTAACCCCTGTTCCCTCCCCCTTTCCCACCTCTGGTGGCCTCACTTCTGTTCTTTCCTTTTGAAAGTTTGAGGAATTATTGTGATCGTTGTATCTTTCCTTCTTTTTTTAAAAAATTTTTTTTCAGCTCCCACTTATAAATGAGGACTGAAATGCAGTATTTCTCTTTCTGTACCTGTCTTATTTCACTTAACATAATTTTCTCTAAGTTCATCTGTGTTGCTATGAATGGCAGAATTTAGTTCCTTTTCATGAAAGAGTAGTATTCCATTGTGTATATATACCACATTTTCCTTATCCAGTCAACTGTTGGTGGACGTTTAGGTTTTTTCCAACTCTTAGCTATTATAAATAGAGATGTCATAAGCATGGGGGTGCAGTTATCCCTTCAACATAATGATTTCCATTCCTTTTGGTATATACCCAGCAGTGGTTTTGCTGGATCATATGGCAGTTTTATCTGCAGTTGTTTGAGAAAACTCTATACTGTTTTCCATGATGTTTTCTCTGCTAATTTACAGTCTTACCAACAGTGTAGGAGGGTTCCCTTTTCTCTGCATCCTCACCAGCATTTGTTATTTTCTGTCTTTTTGATAATGGCCAGTCTCTCACTGAGTCATTAAGATAATTAAATGAGACAATGTTTATGAACATAATATTCAAAGTGCACATATGTAAATAAAGCATTATCACTATTGTTATTATAAGCAATATTATTAATAGTTTTGTGATACCCTTGATTCAGCTCCTTACTCTTCTCTAGATCTCCTCTAGAACTAGTATGTTTTTAGTTCTTTAGTCTTTAGAACTAATGCCTACAACTTATATCTTTAGTTTTTGAAGAATACAACATATACTGGATTTTGTTTTTAGAAAGATCATTTGTCTAATTCCAGTGTATGTTTTTGATACCTTTAGTTCATATTTAAAGAATGTTCTAAAATGGTTTTCAGGAATTCTGTTCCCAGAGTAGTCCATTGCTTTTGAATGACACTCACAACTTTATGAAGAGGAGGGTTGGAGTGCAATGTCAAGATGGCCTTGCGGAGACAGGGGAACGGGTGAAGATACACGTAGAAAAAACAGAGAAGCAGTTCCCATTTTTTATTTTCTGGAAATGCAGCATTAATGTGCAAAATGTCCAACCAAGTCAATTCTGTGAATTCAAACACATTTAAGTTAATGTAATGTTCAATGTATATGAACATACTAAGTTATCTGAAAAGCTTTGCAGTGAATTTGTTTAATTTCAACTCAGCATTTTGCAAACTATTTGATTATTGATCCTTTCATTTTTCTTTCTATAAAATACTCATTTAACCTCTTCACAAGCCCATCTTAGAAAACTCATCTTTAAAGTTTCTTTCTGTAAGTACTGACACTCCCCTCTCTCCCAGTCTCACTCAGTCTCATTTCCACATTTTGTTGCTTCTGTCCTTTGGCTTCCAGGTGTGTGGAGTTACTGTTCTTCGTAACCTGAAGAGCATAGCCCAGAGCAACATGCAATCTGCTGAGCTGTCCTCCTGGTTTTAAACAATGCTCTAAGCAGACCTATGCCAAAATGTTGCTTAGGCATGGATTGGAGACCACCTATCATGTACATCAAGTGTCTTTGGTCTTTAAGTGCTAGGCTTAGAGACTTGTAACAGCTTCACAGAGAAGTGGACCAGGGACAATGAAAGTGTTTGACCTGTTTGTGCCGCCTATGACGTGGGTGAAAAGTACTTGCATCCACACACAAAAGCAAAAGGACTTTTGAGTTGGGCATCCAGGATTCTAACTGTCACTTGGTCAAACACCGGCTACCTCTTCTGTAAGACAGGGATGACACTTATTTCACAGAGGTTTTTGTGAGGCTTTGATATAATATAAATAGAGTTTATGGAGGATTATAAGTTTTCAGGAAACGGTAGCTGTGATTCATTATTCTGATTTTAAATACACATCTATGTATCTATATATTGTATATAAATGCTTAAATGATATATTAATTATCCATTGCTGCATATGAATATCTCTATCACATGTCAAGCAGCTTAAATCAACACTCATTTATTATCCCACAGATTCTGTGGGTCAAGAGTCCAGGCACAGCTTAGCTAGGTCCCCTGCAAGTCTACAATCAAGGTGTTCGCCAGGTAATGATCTCATTTAAAGGCTTGAATGAGGAAGGATTTGTTTCCATGCTACTGTGGTTGTTGGCAGGATTTGGTTCCTTGCTGTCTGTTGGTTGGACGCTGCTCTCAGTTCCTTGCCATGTTGACTTCTCCATATGGCAGCCGACTTCATTGAAGCCACAGAGGGAGAAAGTCAATGAGAGAGTGTTTTCGTAAGATGGAAGTTACAAGTTAAAAGTAGCATAATCATGAAAGTGACATCTCATCATGTTTGCCATATTCTAGTGGTTAGAAGCAAGTCACAGGTCCACTCACATTCCAGAAGAGATTATCCAAGGTATGAATACCAGAAAAAGGGGGATAATTTGGGGCCATATTAGAATATCTGTCACAGATAAGATCAGATTACACATGTTAGGTTTTGGTTGTACTTTTCCCCTTTTTTGCTGTGATTTCCTTCTCTTTTCCATACTCAATTTACCTACATCATCCCTCATTTATATTCTCAGGTGATCCATTTTAACAACCTGGTTTACAATCTCGTATTTTTCTCCAGTCAGATATAAACAGATAGATGGATGGACAGGTAGATAGATAGGTAGACACATATGTATACATATTTGTGTGCATTTATATATATATATATGTGTGTATATATGTATTTTTTATTTCATTTAAAAGATGAGATTAATATTACACCCACCTTTCTGCATCCTCCTTTTCTCACACAGCAACCTTCATGGAAATTGCTTCAAATCAAGTGACCTATTACTAAGTTGCACCATGTTGTGTAATAGTCACTATATCTAACTATTCCACCACTACTGGAAAGTTACTAAGTTTCCAGTTTTTTGACACAACAAACAATGATGCAATAAATATCCTTGTACATGTATCCTCACCTACTAGTGCATTTGTTTCTCTGGGATAGTTTCCCACAGTGCGATGTCCTGTTCAAAAACAGATATTTTTAATTTAATGGATATCGCCAGATTGCTTTCCAATAAAGCTACAAGAATGCACATTTTCACCAGCAATATATTAAAATTTATTTCACTGTATCCCCACCAGCAATAGGGCTTATTGCTCTGTTCAGTGCTTGCTAGTCTGATGGGCATAAAGGGACATCTCATTACTGTAATTTGCATTCACTGATGATTGGTGAGGCAGAGTAACTTAGTATGTGTTAGCTATTTGGAACTGCCTTTTTGTGAACTGCTCCTTCCCAGTCTTTCTAGTCTTTTGGCTGAGGTGTTTGGAAGGGATCTTTATAAAAACTGGATGTTAACTCATGTCATTTATATTAATTTTCCCCCCAGATACATCATTGTTTTCTGTTCACTTTATTTATTGAATCTCTTTTACATAAAAAGTTTTTAAAATTATGTATGATCCCTATAGATGTTTTTGCTTTATGCTAACTCTAAATAATACATGCAGTGTCCTAAGTATTTCTTTTCTAAGGTTTTGTTGTTTTATTATATTTTCACTTAATTTTAACCCTGCTAGCATTATTTTGTGTTTTGGGTACAAGAGAGACTAACTATTTTTTTCTTGAAGGATAACCAGTTATGTATGCCACCACCATTTGTAAATAATTCATGTTTTCCTGCTGGTTCAAATATTACTCTCATTTTGTATTAAATTCTCATTTATCCTTAGATATGTTTCTGAATTTTCCAATCTGTTTCACTAATCTATATGTCTATTTATATGCCAAAACTATGATTAACTGACTTGAATTAATAATTTGAGTAATCTTTTATGTAAGTCAAGTTTTCCCTTTTTACTCATCTGTTGCATGCTTTCCTTGGCAATTCTCTGCCTTTTTTTATTCATATAAACTCTTAGGATAAATTTTTCCCATTTCAAAAGAAAAGATATATTGGAATTATAATTGGCATTGTATTAAACTATATACTGAATTTAAAGTTGGCATTTTTATAAAATTTATCAGCACGTTTTTGGTTTGTTCAGATCCTGATTTATATCTTTTAATACAGTTTTGTAGAAATTGTATTTATAAAGATTTCTATTACTTTATTGTTATGCTTATTCCTAAGATTTTACTATTCTTTTTCTTACTATTGTAAATACAATTTTAGTTCAACATCAATTTTTAGGTGCTTATTGCTATATCAGAGAAAAGTTTTTCCGATTGTAATTTTATCATATATAAAACCACCTTACCAAATTCTCTTATCAATGGAAAGAGAACCTTGCTTTTCTTTTAACTACAGGCTTTTGGGTTTTCTAGGTATCAGATATTTTCTTATTGAAAAGAGATAGGTTTATAGTTTTCTTTTTATATTTATATTATCTCAATTTTTTTCTTACTGCATTTCTAGAACTTGCAAGAATATATTGACTAACAATGAGTATTCTTACCTTGTTCTTCTTTTAAATTGAAATGGCCTTAGTGATTTGTGATTGAAGATAATGCTTGCTGTTGACTGCTGGAAAATGTAATTAATATTTTTTATTCCTATTTTGCTTTGTAGGGAATGACTAATGACTTTCACCCTTTGCTTTCTTGGAAAATACTACTTTTTCATGGAATATGTATGACACCATCATAAAATCTATTACTTAATACTAGTTTTAGAACTTTTAAGTGTATACTTATAAATAATAATCTTAATGCTTTACCTGGTATTCATTTACTTTTTTAATGCTTTACCTGGTATTCATTTCTTAGAGCTTAGTCTAAGAAATTTTCATACTGTAAAATTCGTTCATTTTAAGTATACAATTAATGAGTTTTAGTAAATGTACAGTTGCACAACCATCACCACAATCCAGTCCTAAAACATTTCCATCATCTCAGAAAGATCTCTTATGCCCATTGTGCAGCCAATTCCTGCTCCCATTGCCAATCCCAGGCAACCACTAATCTCTTTTCTGTGTCTATAGATTTGCTTTTTATGAACATTTTATATAAATGAATCATACAATATGTAGCCTCCGTGTCTTGCTTCTTTCACTTGACAATGTTTTTGAGGTTGTGCATTTTGTAACATGTAGCACTACTTTGCTTTTTTATTGTTGAATTCAATTACCTTTTAAAATGCATGTATTTGAATTTAGGGATTAAAGAAGCTTTCTCGAAATGATTTCGGAAACTTTTGATTTTTTTGATAGTGTGTAACAGTTTAATATTGGAATCATCTTTTCCTTAAAGATATGATAGAATTTATCTGTGAATCCATTGGTGTCTTTCTTGGTGTCAAATATGTAGTGGTTTATTCATTCTTTTTAATGGTAATTGATCAATTTGTTTCCACTTCTTTTTGGATAAATTTTAATAAATTATATTTTGCTAGAAAATAATCCATGTTTTCCAGGATTTCAAATATTTCTCGTGTATTATCTTATTTTTTTCATCTCTCCTTTACCAGTGTGTTTGTAACAATACTTCTTTTCTAATCCTTAGTCTTGTATTTTACTTCTTCTTTCTCCTGCTCCTCCTTCTTCTTCTCCTTGTATTGCTTTTCCTGCTTCTTCTTTTTAAGGTCTCTCATTAGGCTAATGAGGCATTTTATGGTCTTTTTACACAGTAGTTTTTTAAACTTCTATAACATTTTTACTATTTTTAGTACTAATTTGTATTAATTTCAGCTATTTTTCCAATTCTTCTTAGTTTCTTTTGTTTTGGTTATTATTGTTTTGCTAATGTTCTTTTTCTAAAGTTACTGTGAGATGAATAATATCTTTACTTTAATTTTCATTACCTTTATAAATTTATCAAAATGTAAATTATACATTATGCTAAGTTTTATGTTTTTTGTTAAATATTCTTTTCATTACTTTATGGACAATTTGCATTGTTAGATTTAATTTACTCTCTGACTTAAGAAATATCTATTAGATTGTTAATTTCCAAGTAGGTGAGATTATTCTCGCAATCTTTTAAATATTACATTTAATTTTATGAATTTCTAATCAAAGCATGTGATCTATTGACTCTTCTTCGTAATCAGGCTCAGCTCAATTTATGTAAATGTTCTATGGACTTACAAAAAGTGTATTATTTTATTTATATTATTAAATAGAATTATTCAACTATACCATTAAATATAATAATATATTTTGTATATCATAAAATAAAATTAATTGTATTATTAAATTCCTTTCTGTCATTATTTATTTTTGTCTACTAGATCTACCTAATTTTAAAATGGGTGTAATAAAATCTTCTACTATATTAATGTTTATCAAATTCTTCTTAATTTTTAATAGATTTGTTTATTTAACTGTTATGTTATTTAATACATATGGATCTTATGATAACAGTATCTTTTACATTAGTTGTGTCTAGTATTATGTCCCTCTGGTTGGTGTTTTTTCATCTTAAGTTTCATCTTGATTCAATTAATATTGTGACTTCTGCTGTTTGTTTAGTTCTCATTTGTCTATCTCCTTTCATCACTTATTTCTTAACTTTTAGAAACACTTTAAAAGTACCTTTTTAAAATAAATAGCATATTTTAACTCAGTTTTTAACACTATCAAACTCTTGCTTATCATGGAATAATTTAATCCATTCCCAATTACATATAGTAATTCTAATTCTCCCATATTTATATCTACTACATAATGTCTTGATTTCCTTTTTTTTTTTTTCAGTGTTTTTTGTTTGTTTGTTTTTGCTGAAGTTGATAAATTCATTCTATTTCTTGTCTTTTTTATTTGGAAGTTTAGTACATTTTCCATATGCTGGCTGATAGCTTTCCCTTATCAAAGACTCATAATCAGACCTTATTTATTTGCTAATATGATTCCAGCTCTTTCCCATACCAAATATTCTATTAACCCTTGTTTCCTTAGCTTTCTGTGAGATGAGATCTTTAGAATGCTTTTTTCACTCTCTCTTCCAACTGCTACCCAACTCTGGTTTCACAGAGCTAATTAAGTATATTCAGATGTGAGCTATTATAATTTTCCTTACAGATGCTCCTTCTACTGTAATAAATCATATTAGTGTTTTACCTCACATTACCAGAGATTCTGTCTTCCTCCATTTATGTGTGTGTGTGTGTGTGTGCACGTGTGCCAAGGTTCTTTACTTACCACATGTCCTGCTCTTCTTTTATTTCTCCCACCTTGAGATCTCTATTCTGATGGGTCCATTTGCTAGAGTTGGTCATTGAGCATTTTCTTTTGATAGAGTGACTGATCTGCTCTCCTAGTCCTGATGTCCTTTGAGCTACATTTCTTTCAGTCCTGACAAGAATAATAATGTGACTAGACACAGAACCATTCAGTTGTAGCCCTTTCTCACGGGAGTCTTCAAATGTTGTCATCAACATCTAGCCACAGCCTTGCACACAGCAAGAGCAATGACAGTCTGATTATTTTTTTCCATTTTAGGTACTTCTATGGACTAAATTGTGTCCCACCCAAAATTTATATTTTGAGGCCCTATTTCCCATTGATTGTATTTGGAGATAGGTTCTTTAAGGAAGGCAATAAAGTTAGATGGGGCTATAAGCGGTCAGCCATAATACCATAGGACTGGTAAGAAGAGGAAGAGAAACAAGAGATCTCTCTCTATATATCTTTCTTTGCTTGTGCACCCAGAGGAAAGGCTATGTGAGGACTCAGAGAAAAGGAAGCTGCCACAAGCCAGAAAGAGCAGTCTCACTGGAAACCAACCCTGCCGACACCTTGATCTTGGACTTGGACCATAACTTGTGAGAAAATGAATTTCTGTTGTTTCGTTCACCCAGTCTGTGGTGTTCTGTCATGGCAGCCCAGCAGAGCAATACAGGTACCTTTTCCTTTTTACCTGAGAGTTTGTAAGATGGACTGTTTAGCACTGTAGCTTTAAATTTTTATCAGAATGGACCTTAGTGTGTGTGCCTTTTCTCATCAAATCTGACTGAAACTTGTATCATTTTAATTTGCAGATAAGTCCCCCACCCACATCCCAAGAAAAACTTTCTCATTGGCCTTTCTTCTATTTTTTTCCTTTTCTCTTCCTGAAATCCCATTATTTGCACTTTTGGTATCTAAAATTCATTCTCCAATTCTCTTATCTGTTACATCATGTTTTCCATCTCTGTGTGATTTGAGATGCTTATTGTGTGTAGTATTCCAGGTTATGGATTTGGATCTCAGGAATGAGATAGTCAGATAGACTATCCTTTCAATCTATTTATTATTGGTTGCCTTTTTTCTTTTTTTAGTTTAGAAATCATGGTTTAGAGGATCTAGACAAGTTTTCTGAGCACTGTACTAAAATTTCTTTTATCATTTGTTTTGTTCAAGACATTCAAATGTATCTGCTTATCTCTAATATCCTGTATTTTCCTATCAATGGAGAGAGGCTGCATATGATAGACTTTATCCTCTCTTGCCTTAGAATATTTTAGTCTCTTTTGGTGTTAGTATGCAGTTAAATGGATTCAAGATTTTTTCATTTATCCCCTATTTAATATATAAGATTTATGTAATATTTTAATTAAACTTAAGATATTTGGATGCTGGGTAATTGGAGAGCACATAGATCTCAGCACATCTCCAAAACCAAGATTTTGGGAGAACATGAGAAAATCTAGATTGCATTTATTACTTACAAGTAGGAGACATATGTTTCTGAATGCCAAGACCCCACAAAAGGAATATCAGATTAGTAGGAGGGGGAGAAAGGGGTAAGGAGGAATTGTTAAAGGACCATGAGAAATGATTACTTTATGTAATGTTGAATATACTAATTTTCCTGATTTGAGCATCACATATTCCATACAAGTACTGATATTCAACTCTGTACCCCACAGATATACATGGTTAACTATGTTTCAATAAAAAAATAAATAAAATATAAAAGTAAAAAAAAAATTAATTGGACACTTTCTTCTGGTTAAAAAAAAAAATATATATATATATACGTATATATATACGTATATATATATATATACACGTATATATATATGCGTATATATATATACACGTATATATATGTATGTATATATATATATGTGTATATATATATACATGAGACTAGCAAGATAGGACCTTGAAGGCTGAGCAACTCTTAACTCTTAATTGGGAATAATTGTGATATCAACAGACCCATAACACCCACTTCTTTGAAAAAAGCCATCTTTCTGATTATCATGGAATGTCAGTACAGGTGATGATTGTTTGTTAATCTGAGGTGAAGATTAGAGAAGATATTGCATGTTGAGGAAAGCTTACTCCATGTAAGCTTTTCCACAAGTTTATTCCCTTTTAGCTCAGCTTAAGAAGTCATATAGGAGGCACCATATGGTCCATAAAAACTCCTTGAAATCTGCCAGCCAGGCTGTTCTTTGTCCTTATTATATTCCTTGAGAAACTCCAAGGATTATTGCTATGAACACTGTTTACTTGTAAGAAAAACATCACCACCAACTCATGGTAAGAGAGTATAGTTACATGTTTTTCAAATCTTGGGAAGCTCTTATTTTTTTCCTGAATTACAAAATAAATGTCATGGTAGAAAATTTGTAAAATACACAAAGGTAAAAAGAAAAATTATAAAACCACTATGTAGAGAGCTGGTTTTATATAAAATCAGGGTCATGCTGTAAGTATTGCTTTGTCATTTGCTTTTAAGAACTTTATACTATAGCATACACATGTCATTAATGATTCTTTAAATTTAATTACTAATGGTTCTATCAAAATGCATTTAACCAATCATATGCTCTAAGGTTTTATTATTATAAATAATAGGATGAAGAATGTTTTTGGATATATAAATTTTCTAAGCGTTCTCTTAGTAAACTACCAAAAGTACAATTTAAAGAACAAAGGATATAGATTTTTTAAAATTTTGACACACACCTTCAAATTGTTCTGCAGAGTTAATGATGTATTTGCCTCAACAGTGCAAGATATTGGCAGTTTTAGTATAATTTCACCAATACTGAATATAGTCCTCATTTTTTAAAACAGACAATAAATATCTAATTTTAATTTCTTCTACTTTGATTTTTAATAGTTGAATATTTTTCAGATCTTCATATTAATACTTATTACTTTATAAATTACTGGTCTTTTGTTCTTTCTCATTAGCATATTTATTTTTATGTAGTTATACTTCTAAAAAGCCATTCATCTATTATATACATCTATATATTACAAATATTTTCTTAGTTTGTCATTTATATTTTAATTGTTTATAAAGTTTTCATTATACGTAAAATTTTAAATTGTATCCACTAAAATCCCACATTTATTTATTTTTACTACGTATTTCAGATTTACTAAATTATTAACACCTGCTATTTTATTTACTCTTTAAACCACCTCTAAAATGCAGACAATAATTATTCTTATTTTTAGATGTGGAAACTGAGGCACAGAGAGGTCCACTGTTTTGCCCAAGGTCACATACCAACTAGTAAGTGGCAGAGCTGGTCCTTAAAACTAGACAATTTAACTCCAGAGCCCACTTTGTTAATTATTTTATTTTCTGCTTTTTAGCTTTTTGTTTGTTTTTGTTTTTGTTTTTGTTTTTTAGGCTTTTGCCTAAAAGTCCTGACCCACTTTAATATTGAATTATTTCCCTTTTCTTACACTCCTGTCTTTAACTAACTCTCCATTTTCTTCTTTTTCTTTCTCTTTTCCTTCTTCTTCCATCTTTTTTCCTCCTTCTTTCCCTCTTTCCTCTTCTCCTTTTTCAACTACTACATTCTCTTTATTTCATCTGGAGTTTATGCTGAGTTATGATACAGGGTAAAAATGCAAGTTAATTCTTCAAAGAGTTAATCAATTATGCCTGAGCTATTTGTTAAACCATCCAGCACTTTGCCAATGATTTAAAATGCACTCTTTATCATATGGAAAATAGATATACTTGGATGTGTATTTTATTTTATTGTCCTGTCTATTATTATTACTGTATCAATACCACATGGTTTAAACGTTTTAGTTCTATGGGTTTATTATCTGAGAGTACAAACACTTTTTATATTTCAGAAAATGATCTTGACTATTAATCATCATACATTGTGCCATATAAACCTTCTCTTGCTTGATTTCCAGTTATCAAATAATTAGTTAATTTCCTAGCACTCCTAAGTTAAGCAATGAGAATATTATTGGTTTTCCAGCATCATTATAAGCTGATGATTTTAAAATATTGATGTGTTTCAGCATCTATATTGATGCTCAGATTATTTATCTTTAAACAGTGGAAGCCTCTTTAGTTTTATCCTGGATCATTTTGAATCAAGCTCTAACAGTCTTTGGTGACTTCCATACCTCTGACTTTTTATGATCTAGACTTATTTTCAACATTTTCTACCCCAAATGAGGAATGAATAATATCTTCAAGGATCCCTCGTTAATTTTGTAATAGAGTCTATGATCTGAGCATTCGGGGTGCTTATTACTATTGTTTGGGTCATGGTTTCTACGTTTTTCACTGGACAAAGAAAATACATCATGAATTTGTACTATTTCCATTCAAATGTGAGATAATTCTCCTTGGCATTTCTTAATTGATTTTAAATCTAATTTCTTCTTTAATGCAGAAAGTCTTTGTTGAGTGTCTTAACTATTTACTCTGTACACACACACACACACACACACACACACACACACCACTAACAAGTTAGTGTGTGTTTGTTTTTTGTTTTTGCTCTTTTCATCTTTAGCACATAATCCATTAAGGACATGTGAGGAAATTACTGTGTTTTAAAGTCATTTGAAATACTTCCTCTTTGTATTATTTCCTGAACAGCTTAAAGGATTTTGTTTGTTCATTTTGCTTTTAATAATTAGCAATTTCTTTAAGCTTTTCATGCAATTTTATTACAAAAATATATGTATTTATATTAGGTTAACATCAAACATACAAAATGTTGTGTATTAGAAAAGTCTGACTTCTACCTCTCAGTCTGCCTCCCTCTATAAAAAATCACAGAATATAATTTTCCATTCATTTTTAAATAAAGACATATCTATATCTATATCTATATACATCTCTATATAAAAATATACAGATATAGAAATAAAATATGTGCATTACCCTCTTTTTTGGCTCAATGTTGGCATACTATATAAAAATTTTCGCCATCTTGCTTTATTTTTATTTTTTTTTTTACTTAATAATACATCCCAAAGATCACATAACAGCAGCATGTAAGTATATTTTTAATTACATGGTACCATTGTGTGTTCATAGTTAACTAGTACCTTATTGATGGACATTGAGTCAATCTTTACTATGAAAAATAGTGCTGTATTGAACACCTTTGTGAATATGTCTCTTTGTACTTTTGGAATATGTCAATGTAATAAATTACTACAAGGGAGATTGCTGGGTCAAAGGGTATATGCATATATAGTTTTGCTATATATTACTAAATTGGTTGTGTAACTTTCCATTTTCATTGGTAATCTACAAGAGTGTGTGTATCTTTGAAATCTCACCAATAGTGTTTTGTCAACCATTTGGATTTTGGCAATGCGAAAGGAGAGTAATGTTATCTCAGTGTAGTTTTTAAGTTTTATTTTACTTACTATTAGTGAGATTGAACATTTTTTCATTGTTCAGGGCCATTTGCTTTTTAGTTTCTGTAAATTGATGCCTTTATATATCTAGCCCATTTGCCCATAGAGTTGTTTGTATTGTTTTTTTTTACTTTGTAGAAGTTCTTTTTATGTTAGGATTATTGACTCTTTTGGTGTGATTTGCAAGTAAATATATTTTATATCAAATTATATATTATATATTTTCTGTCATTATATATTGCGTTAATCATATATTGTAAATAACATATAATTGATATATTACATATGTGTAACTATATAAATATATATTATTGCGTATAATTAATATATATTTATATAATTAATTAATGTGTAATTATATATAATTGCATATTATATATGATATATCATATAGACTGTATCATGTATTGTATTATTACATATGTATATATTTATATATAGTTGGCTTTCCCCTATTAAATCTAAATTTTCAAGTTGCTTTAGGTAAACTATCCCCATTTCCATATTATAAAATAATTAATTTGTATTTTCTTTCAGTATACATAAGGTTTTATTTTCAACATTTAAATTTCTCATTCTAATTTTTTTTTCTTGTATATAGTGTGAGGAATAAACAAACTTTTGTTTCTCATTTGATTATTCATATATTCCATTACCATTCTTCAAGAAGATTAACTTTTCCCCACTGATTTAAAATGTTATGGTATTCTATATTCAATTTTAATATACAAGTAAGTCTATTTCTGGTTCTGTTTACAACGTTTTAATCAGAGACGCTTTAGCTTTTTGTTCTTGCAAATGTACTTTATAATTGACTTGTCTTGCTTCAGAAAAAAAAATACTATTTTTTTAAATTGGGGTCTTACAATAGTTATATATTAACTTATGGATAATATATTTTTACTGGTGTTGAATGTTCTTTCCAAGAACATTGTATTTCTTTCTATTTGTTCAACACTACTTTCGTATTCTCTAGGAGTGTTTTATAATTCTCCTCATATAAATTTTGCACATTTTTCTTAACTTTTTTCTTTTTTCTTTTATAAATGGGGTCTTCTCTTTTGATATATTTTCCAGATCTATTTTTTAGTTGATTTTTTTCTGTGTTGTAAGAAAAGGGTCCAGCTTCATTCTTTTGCATTAAATATCTAGTTATCTCAGTGTCTTTGGCTGGAAAGATTATTCTCTCCCCCATTGAATTGTCCTGGCCCCCTTATCAAAAGTCATTTGACTATAAATATAAGAGTTTATTTCTGAACTCACAATTGTATTCTTTTCTGCCTGTTCTTATGCCATTACACATTTAATAAAGCTGCATAAAAGGTTTTGAAATCAGGAAGTTTGAGTCCTCTAACTTTGTTCTTTTTTCCAAATTGTTCTGGCTATTCTGGGTCCATCATATTTCCATACCTCTTCCATTTGAATATGTAATTCAAAACCAATTTCCCAAATTCTAATATTTACTTTCTTAGAATTTTTAATTGTTTCATTTGGTTTTATCAAGGAGTCAATTATAGACATTCTGTACTCTCTATTGTTTTTATAGCTCTAATTTTCCCCTCTCTCATTTTCATCACTGAAATTTCAGATCAGTGTTAAATAATAGTTGTGATTGCATGGATTCTTATAGCATTCCTGACTTCAATGAGAGTTATTTTAAAGACTTACTGTTAATTTTAATGTTGGCCATTTTTAGATAAGGTTCTTGATCAAACTCTTCCTGCTTCATTAAGACCTTTTGATCAGGCATGAATATGGAGTTTTCTCAAATTTCTTGAGTCTTGATTCTCCTATCTATGAAATTAGGGAATTGAGGCTAGATTGGATTCCAGTGTCCAGTCAAACAAATGCTGGCTTTGAGGTTAGACATGCTGATGTTTTTCCCCACAGCTTTCCTAACCAGCTCTAAGATAGTGTACTCATTCACTGATATTTCCAAGCCTAAATTCCTCATTGATGAAAAACTTTGATTAATCATATTTAGCAATGTTTTAAGAATTAAAGCCTGCACAGAGGTCTGGAGAAACCCAGCACTGCCTGGACAAGCCTGAATAATTTAGGGGCTTGTGGGGGGGGGGGGGTCAGCAGCCTGCACTCCCACTGCAGTCACTTGCAACAATATAATCACACTGCCCTCTCGGGCAGTAAGCCTAGCATGTGGAGCAGCTAAGAGCACAC
Source organism: Cynocephalus volans (assembly GCF_027409185.1). Taxonomy (NCBI): domain Eukaryota; kingdom Metazoa; phylum Chordata; class Mammalia; order Dermoptera; family Cynocephalidae; genus Cynocephalus; species Cynocephalus volans. Next base: position 54,174,974 of record NC_084462.1, read on the forward strand.
GTAACTGTACTTGCCTGGAGGGGAACTACACACAGAGTTGCCGCTATCCCCCTTGGCTCCAGGCTGCCACTGGATGTCACCATTTGGGGATAGGAATTGGGGGACCTCATAGTCCCACTGACCCAGTGGCCCTGCACATCCTGGTGGAGAGTGTGGGTGATAGGGGTGGAGTAGCATGCTGGCTGCCTGGAGATAAGTCCTTCCTCCTTCCAGGAGCTTAGGGCCCTACTTGACACAGGGGAACCACCAGTGCCAGCAGAGAGTTGGGGGAGTACACTGGTCAGAATTCCTGCTTTCCTTCCCCTGGGAGCTCAGAACCCAGCCCGACTGGATGCCTAGCCCCTGACTCAGCAGACAGTGAGCAGAAGCTGAATAGTCCTCTGCATTAGTCGCCTGGATCTATACCCTTCTTCCACGGGAGCCTCAGCTGACTCTGACTCAGAGCTCCACACCCTTCCTAGTGGACAGTGAGCAATGTCTGCACTGCTCACCTGCACTGGACACCTGCATCCATGCCCTCCTACCTTGGAAGCTCGGAGGTATGCCTGATACAGTGACTTGCCAGCACCAGCAGGGAGGATGCTGGGAGTATGTGCAAGCCACCTAGGTCAATGCCACCTTCACTAGGAACCCATTGTCCCATCTGATACAGAGGCCCACCTGCACCAACAGAGAAGGTGTGGGGAGAAAGCTATATTTACTACCGTGCTCACTCACAACCAGACTTACAAAGCCCACTCTAACTATCAATATAAAATATTTCTACAGGTAAGAGTCTCTACCCTCAAAAACCACTCCAAAAATTAAAGAAGCAACTATACCACTAGATGCCCAGACATCAACTCAGAGGTATGAGAAACATGAAAAAACCAAAGAAACATGACTCCCCAAAAGAAGATTACAATCATGTAATACCTGATCCCAAACAACAAGAAACCAGTGAATCACCTGAAGAAAATCTCAAATGACAATACTAAGGAAACTCATCACAATGAAGGAAAAAATACATAGAAATCACAATGAAGTAAAAAAAAAATTCAGGATATGTATGAGAAATTCAACAAAGAGATAGAAACGATAAAAAAGAGCCAAGCAAACATCCTGGAACTGAAGATTTCATTCTACAAAATAAAATATCCAAGAGCATAAGCGGTGGGCTAGAACATGCAGAAAAAAGAATTTCTGAACTAGAAGAAAAGCTTTTTGAATTAATACAGCTGGACCAGAAAAATAAAGAAAAAAGAATTTTTAAAAATGAAGGAAGCATACAAGATCTTTCTTTTTTTAAATACATTTATATATTTATTTATTTATTATACATATTTTGGAGTACAAATTTGACTATCAGTAGTTGGTGCACAAAGTATGATGGTCAAATCAGGATAATTAGCTTATTCATCACTGCAATATGCAATCATCCTTCCTGTCCATTAACCAAGTTCTCATTAACTCCCCTCTTTCTCCTCCTCCCCTCCCCCTTTCCACCTCAAGTAACCACAAATCTGTTCTCTCCTTCTAAGAGTTCAATGTATTATTGTAACTGCTGTTTCTTTCTCTCTTTCTCTGTCCTTTTATTGTTTGGGGTTTTTTTGTTTATGAACAACTCAGCTCCCACCTATGAGTGAGGACATGCAGTTATTTCTCTTTCTGCTCCAGGGTTGTTTCACTTAGCATAATTTTTTCCAGGCTCATGTTGCTGTGAATGGCAGAATTTCACTCTATTTTATGGATGAGTAATGTTCCATTGTGTATATATGTACCATATTTTCCTTATCCGGGCATTCATCTGTGGACATTTAGGCTGGTTCCATAGGCTGGCTATTGTAAATAGAGCTGCAATAAATGTGGGAATGTAGGTATCTCTTCAACTTGATGATTTCCATTCCTTTGGATATATACCCAATAGAGTGATTGTGGATCGTAAGGAAGTTCTATCTGTAGTTGTTCAAAGAACTTCCATACTGTTCTCCAGAATGGCTGTATTAATTTACAGTCCCACCAACAGTGTAGCAAGGTTCCCCTTTCTCTGCATCCTTCCCAGTATTTGTTATTCTCTGCCTTTTGGAAAATAACCAGTCTAACTGGGGTGAGATAGTATCTCAGAGTGGTTTTGATTTGCATTTCCATGATGATTAGTGATGTTAATCATTTTTTCATATTCCTGTTGGCCATTTGTATGTCCTCCTTTGAGAAATGTCTATTCAGCTCCTTTGCCTATTCTTCAATTGGTCTATTTGTTTTTTTACTGTGAAGTTGTTCGAGTTCCTTATATATTCTGGATATTAATCCCTTGTGGATGCACGGTTTGCAAATATTTTCTCGCATTCTGTGGGTTCTGTTTTCACATTGTTGATTGTTTCCTTTGCTATGCAGAAGCTTTTTAGTTTGATATAACCTCATTTGTTTATTTTTTCTTTTGTTGTCTATGCTTCTGGCATCTTATTCATAAAGTCTTTGCCCATTCCCACATACTGGAATGTTTCCCCCATGTTTTCTTTAGCAGTTTTAAATGGAGTTTTAAAGTGTCTGGTTTTATATTTAAGTCTTTAATCCATTTTGAGTTGATTTTGGTATATGGTGAGAGATATTGATCTACTTTCATTCTTCTACGTATTGATATCCAGTTTCCCCAGAACCATTTATTGAAGAGGCTCTCCTTTTCTCTTTGTATGTTTTCATGCTCTTGTCAAAGATCAGTTGGCTGTAAATATGTGGGTTGATTTCTGGGTTCTCTATTCTGTTCCATTGGTCCACATGTCTGTTTTTATGCCAGTACCATGCTGTTTTGGTTACCACAGCTTTGTAATATAGTTTTAAGTCAGGAAGTGTAATGCCTCCAGGTTTATATTTTTTGCTCAGGATTGCTTTGGCTCTTTGGGGATTTTTGTTGTTCCATATGAATGTTAGGATTGTTTTCTCTATTTCTTTGAAGAATGTCCTTGGTATTTTGATGGGGATCACATTGAATCTGTAGATGGCTTTGGGAAATATGGATATTTTCACTACATTGATTCTTCCAATCCATGAGCAAGGAATGCTTTTCCATCTTTTTTTGTCCTCTTTAATTTATTTCAGCAGTGATTTGTAGTTCTCATTGTAGAGATCTTTCACCTCCTTAGTTAAGTTTATTCCTAGGTTGTTTCTTTTTTAGGTGGTTTTTATAAATGGGATTGCTTTCTTGATTTCTTTTTCTTCTAGTTTGTTCTTGTACTATAAAATGCCACTGATTTTTGTATATTGATTGTATATCCTGCAAATGCACTGAATTCATCTATCACCTCTAAGACCTTTTTGGTAGAGTCTGTCAGGTTTTCTATATATAGAAACATATCATCTGTAAACAGGGACATTTTAACTTTGTCTTTTCCTATTTGGATGCCTTTTATTTATTTCTCTTGTCTAATTTCTCTGGAGAGTACTTTCAATACTATACTAAATAGGAGTGCTGAGAGTGGGCATCCTTGTCTTGTTCCTGTTCTTAAAGGAATGGCTTTCAGCTTTACCCCATTCAGAATGATATTGACAATGTATTTGTCATATATGACATTTACTGTGTTGAGATACCTTCCTTCTATGCCTGATTTGCTGAAAGTCTTTATCATGAAATGATGTTCAATTTTATCAAATGCTTTTCCTGCATCTATCAAGATGATTATATGATTTTTGTCCTTGATTTTGTTGATGTCGTGTACCACATTTTGGTTTGTGTATGCTGAACCATCCCTTCATGCCTGGAATGAATCTCACCTGATCATGATGAATAATCTTTTTGATGGATTGCTGTTTTCTGATTGCTAGTATCTTGTTGAGGATTTTTGCACCTATGTTCATTAAGTATATTAGCCTGTAGTTTTACAACTTACCAAAACCTATGGGATACCACAAAATCAGTACTAACAAGGAAATTTATTACAATAAATGCATATTTCAAAAGATTATGAAGATTTCAAATAAACAATCTTATATTATACCTCAAAGAATTAGAAAAACAGGAACAATCCAATGCCAAAATTAATAGATGAAAAGAAATAATTAAAATCAGAGCAGAACTAAATGAAATAGAGACCAAAAATACATACAAAAGATCAATAAAAAGAAAGTTGTTTTTCTGCAAAGGTATACAAAATAGACAAACCATTAGCTAGACTAACTACAAAAAGAGAAAAGACCCAAATACCAAAAATCAGAAATTAAAAAGGAGACATTAAACTGATACCAGAGAAATACAAAGAATCATTAGATACTATTATGAACAACTATACACTAACAAATTTGAAATATGAAGGAAGTGTATAAATTTCTGGACACACAAAAACTACCAAGACTGAACCAAGAAGCAATAGAAAACTTGAACAAATATATAATGAGCAAGGAGGTTGAGGCAGTAATCATCAGTCTCCCAACAAAGGAAAGCACAGGACCAGATGGTTTTACTAGTGAATACTACAAAAGCTTAAAAAAAATTAACATGAGTCCTTTCCAAACTATTCCAAAAAATTAAAACAGAAGCCTTTCTCTCAAACTCATTCTATGAGGCCAGCATAACCCTGACACCCAAACCAGACAAAAATACAACAACAACAAAAGAAAACTATAGGCTAATAACCTTTATGAACACAGACACAAAAATCCTCAATAAAGTACTAGCCAACAGAATACATCAGCACATCTAAAAGCTTATATGCCATGATCAAGTGGAATTTATCCCAGAGATGTAAGGATGGTTCAATATACACAAATCAAAAAATGTGATATACCACATCAACAAAATCATGGGAAAACACCATATAATCATCTCAATAGATGCAGAAAAAGCATTTGACAAAATTTAACATACCTTCATGATAAAGACTCTCAACAAATGAGGTATAGAAGGAGGATATCTCAACACAGTAAAAGCTATAATGACAAACCCACTGCCTATATCATCCTCAGTGGGGAAAAATTGAAAGTGTTTCCTTTAAGAACAAGAATAAGACATGGTTACTCACTGTATTAGTCCAGGTTCTCCAGAGAGACAGAATCAATAGGAAATGTTATAAATATATAAGATAGGATTTATTAGGGGAATTAGCTCACACAATTGTGAAGAGAAGTCCCATGGTATGCCACCTGCAAACTGCATGCCGGTAGCATGTCGCAGTCAAAGCCTGAAAGCTTCAAAGCCAGGGAGGCCAATGGTGTCCTTGGAAGCCCTGGAACCCAAAAGCTGAAGAGGCTTATCTCTGATGTCCACAGGTGGTAGAGAAGAGTGTATCCTAGCCCAGGCAGATAGAGATATTTGCTCTTTTTCTCCATTTTTTGTTTTCTCTGGGCCCCTAGCAGATTGGATTGTTCCCACATATATTGAGGGCAGATCTTCCCACCTAGTCCACTCAGGCTCTGATGCGAATCTCTTCTGGAAACACCTTCATTGATACACCTAACAAGATAGCTTTACCAGGTTTCTCAGCATTCCTTAATCTAATCAAGTTGACACCTAGAATTAGCCTTCAAAAGTCCACCTCTTGTCAACTTGGTGTCCATACTTATCTCCATAAGTCATACTTGATGTTCAAATGGGACAATCACTTAATAGTTTCACCTAATGTGATGCAACTGTCCTGTGTATAACCAAAAATACATTAATCCCTTTCCCAGAAGGAGAGGTAAAGTCCCTAGATAACATGTACACTTCTCCCGATATCCCAAGACTTAAATACAAATACTATGATGTAAAATTAACCATATTTAAGTGCTGTTATAAAGTCAATGAGTCTCATGGTATGTGAAAAAGAATAAAAAGGAACAAAAACAAAAATAATTGCTTAATATATGTACAGTATATATACATAGAGACACATTCTTAACATAATAGGAAGGATGGCTACAATCCTTGTTTCTCTAACTGGTCACATGGTTAAAGCTGGTATTTATAACTACCTTCTTCTACCATGCATTCTGCATTCCTTAAGGCTTCAGTGAGCACCTCAGCTGGTTGTGTTTCTTCATCCAGTAGACTGGGAGTCTGAGCCATTCAGTATTGCATAGATTTGGCTTTTGTAATTTTCCATTGACCTTAATCATTGGGCAGGGTATGATAGTACTAAGAGATGTCCTAAGGGATCTCCTGCTTTCCAGACATAATATTCCTTACCACCATTGTGAAGTATTAGTCCAGCTTCCCCTTGGTAGTATGGATCAATCACCCCAATCAACACCATAACTCCTTTCTTAGCCTTAGATGAAGTTTACCACCTGCTTTAGGCTGCATTCTCAAGCAACACAAGTCGTGGAAGACCTGGACCTGGTGTGCTGGAGGTTGATAGTGACCTCACACCATCCATGGGCCTTGAACTCTCTCTGCAAAGTTCTTTTCAACTTTACCTTAAGGTATTTGTTGACTGTTAGTTTTGTGCCAGTATTTAGCCTTCTGGAGAACCTTGCCCCAACACTGCTGGGTATTGCCATCTAGCTGGCAGTGTTACTGAGACTTCAAAAGGCCATTCCACTGTTCTATCAGACTGGCTGCTTCAGGTTGATGGGGAAGATGGTAATACCAGTGAATTACATGAGCAGGAGCCCATTGCCTCACTTCATTGGCTGTGAAGTGATCTCCTTGGTCAGAAGAAATGCTGTGTAGAATACCACGATGATGAATAAGGCATTCCATGAGACCACAGACAGTAGTTTTGGCAGAAGCATTTCATGATGGAAAGGCAAATCCATATCCAGAATAAGTGTCTATTCCCTTCCATGATGGCTGATCACCCTGGGGAATGGTGCCATATCAGGGGCTCAGCATTGATCTCTGCTGCTGGCAAATCGTGCACTCAGTGGTTACTGGACCCAACTTGGCCTTCATGAGTGGAAGTCCATGTTGCTGAGCCCATGCACAGCCTCCATCCCTACCACTATGGTCACTTTCCTCATGAGCCCGCTGGATGATGACAGGGTGGCTGGAGAAAGAGGCTGACTAGTATCCACAGAAAGGGTCATCCTATACACCTGATTATTAATGTCTTCCTCTACTGAGGTCACCCTTTGATGGGCATTCATAGGGAAAACAAATATCTTCACATACTTTACCCACTCAGAGAGGTCTATCCATATACCTCTTCCCCAAATTTTCTTCTCACCAGTTTTCCAATCATGTTCTTTCCAAGTCCCTGACCATTTGCCAAATCATTGGCTACAGCCCATGAATCGGTATATAATTGCACATCTGGCCATTTCTCCTTCTAAGCAAAGTGCACAACCATGTGCACTGCCTGAAGTTCTGCCATTGAGAAGATTTCCTCTCACCCCTGTCCTCCAGGGATGTCCCAGAAAGGGGCTGTAGTGCCGCTGTGCACTTTCGGGTCATGCCTGCATATTGTGCAGAACCATCTGTAAACCAGGCCCTAATCCTCTCTTCCTCTGTCAACTGATCATAGGGAACTCCCCCATGGGACCACTGGTGCAGGCTGAGGAAGAGAAGGCAGTGTAGAAGAAGTAGGAACTATGGTCATTTGAGCCACTTCTTCCTGTAATGTACTGTCTTCAGAACCTGCTTGGGCCCAAACACATATGTACCATTTCCATTTGCTGATGGAGTGCTGTTGTGCACACCCAAACTTATGTTTTTCTGGGTCACATAGCACCAGTTCATGATGGGCATCTTGGGCTGCATGGTAACTTGGTGGCCCATAGTCAAGCATTCAGTTTCTGCTAAGGCCCAATAGCAGTCCAAGACCAACAGCAGTAGTTTTCTGCAGATTATGGCAGGGCCTTGCTCTAAAATCCTAAGGGTGTCCACTGTGGTCACATATACGGGCCTTCCAAAGGCACCAAAAACATCCCTATCTGCCACTATCACCTCGAGGACCATTGCGCCTTCCGGATCATATGGCCCAAGGGGCAGAGCAACTTGCACAATAGTCTGGACCTGTTGCAGAACCTTCTCTTGAGAAGGAACCCCACTCAAAACTAACAGCCTTTTGGGTCACTCTGTAACAGAGTAACACAACCAAATGGGAAATGAGAAATGTGTTCCCTCCAAAATCCAAATAGGCCCACCAGGTCTTGTGCCTCTTTGTTGGTTGTAGGAGGGGACAAATGTAACTTCTTATCCATCACCTTAGAAGGACATCTCGACATGCCCCACACCATTGGACCCCTAGAAATTTAACCCCCTGAATTTTAGTTGGATTTCTTTCTCATTTTCTGACATGCAAATGTCTTACCAATAAGTCCAGAGTAGTTGCTTCTTCATGCTCACTAGGTACACCCACTCTCACCATTCCTATTCAACATAGTATTGAAAGTTCTATCCAGAGCAATCAAATAAGAGAAAGAAATAAAAGGCTTCCAAATTGGAAAAGAAGTCAAATTGTCCCTGTTCACAGATGAAGTGATCTTATGTATAAGAAAACCTGAAAACTCTACCAAAAAAAAACCTCCTAGAGCTGATAAACAAATTCAGTAAAGTTGCAAGATATAAAGTCAACACAGAAAAATCAGTAGTGTGTTTATCCACAAACAATGAACAAACAGAAAAAGAAATCAAGAAAGCAAGCCTATTTACAATAGCTAAATAAAATACCTAGGAATAAATTTAACCAAAGGGTGAAAGGTCGCTACAATGAGAACTACAAATCACTGCTGAAGGACATTAAAGAAGACACCAAAAGATCAAAAGACATTTCCTGTTCATGGATTAGAAGAATTATTGTTGTGAAAATGTCCATACTATCCAAAGCAAAGTACAGATTCAATGCCATCCCCATCAAAATACCAAAGACATTCTTTACAGAAATAGAGAAAACAATCCTAACATTCATATGAAACAACCAAAGACCCCCAAATAGCCAATACAATCCTGAGCCAAATAAATAAATAAATAAACCCAGAAACATTACACTACCTGACTTCAAATTATACTACAAAGCTATAATAGCCAAAATAGCAAGGTACTAACATAAAAACAGACACATAGATCAGTGGAACAGAATACAGAACCCAGAAATCAACCCACATACTTATAGCCAACTGATCTTCAGCAAAGTCAGCAAGAACATTCAATGGGAAAGGGATGGCCTCTTCAATAAATGGTACTGGGAAAACTGGACATCCATGTCTAGAAGAATGAAACTAGACCTGTACCTCTCACCATATACCAAAATCAACTCAATATGTATTAAAGACTTACATATAAGACCCGAAAATTTAAAACTCCTAGAAGAAAACAAAACAAAACAAAACAAAAAAAAAACTTCCGGGTGTAGGACTTGGCAAAGGTTTTACAAATAAGACCTCAAAAGCACAGGCAGCATAAGAAAAAATAAACAAATGGGATTATATCAGACTTAAAAGCTTTTACACAGCAAAGCCAACAATCAATGGAATGAAACAACAACCTACAGAAAGAAAGAAAATATTTGCAGTCTATACATCTGACAAGGAATTGATTTCCAGAATATACAAGGAAGTCAAACAATTTCACAGTAAAAAAATAATAATAATAGTAATCTGATCCAGAAAATTGGCAAAGGAGCTGAATAGACATTTCTCAAGAAGATATACAAATGGTCAACAAGTATATGAAAGAATGCTCAACATCACTCAGCATCAGGGAAACGCAAATCAAAACCACATTGAGATATCATCTCACCCCATTTAGACTGGCTATTATCAAAAAGTTAGAGAATAACAAATACTGACAAGGATGCAGAGAAAGAAGAATTCTTACACACTGTTGGCTGGAGTCTAAGTTAGTACAGCTATTATGGAAAACAGGATGGAGTTTTCTCAACTACAGGTAGAACTACCATATGATCCAGCAATCCCACTACTGTGTATAGACCCAAAGGAAAGGAAATCATCATGGCAAAGGGATACCTGAACTCCCATGCTTATCACAGCTTTATTTATAATGGAACCAACCTAAATGTCCATCTATGAATGACTAGATAAGAAAACTGTGGTATATATACACAATGGAATGCTACTCAGCCATAAAATAAAATGAAATTCTGCCATTTGCAGCAGTATAGATGAACTTAGAAAAAGTTAAGTGAAACAAGCTAGGCATAGAAAGAGAGATATCACATGTATCACATGTCCTCACTCACAAGTGGGAACAAAGGAAGGCGGAAAGGAAGGGAGGAAGGGCAATCATAGTAATACATTGAACTTCAGAAAGAGATCAGAACTGTGGTTAATAGAGGTGGGAAAGGGGGAGGAGGGTTATTGAGAAATTGGTTAATGGTCATGAGGAATGACTATGTTTTGTAATGATGAACATGTGAATTATCCTGATTTGATCATCACATATTGTACATAGGTATTGATATTCAGCCCTGTACGCCACAAATATGTATAACCAATTATGTTTCAATAAAAAATTAATTAAAAAAGAATTAAATCTAATATATTTAAAGCACTTAACATACAATAAACAACCAAGAGACGGTAGCTCTCATTCGTTTTATGACATATAAGGTCTTCCTAGCTCTAAAATGCCACACAAGAAACTGGACTACCAAAAAATTATGCCCTAACTTAAAGGGACAGAAAGTTTAAACTTGAGGCTGTTCAAGGGCAGACTGAATTCTCCCAATCACTTCTCTGATAGATTATGTATGGCATGTACAAAACTAGAAGATAATTCAAACATTTTGATTAACTTTTTGAAGATCCCTCAAAGATCTTCTACACATCAGTAAGTATAAGAAAACTCAGCAATGGAAGTAAGATAAGTTTTTTGTGTCATTTACATAACCCAACATCAAAATGAGTTGACTGCTCCACATAAGTTCAGAGGGATTCTAGAGGTGGAAGAAACATCAGTGGTCAACTAATTCAATCTCAGACACAAAGCATCACTATTTGTTCTGTGACTTCATTGTGGCATAGTTTATCTTGCCACTTCTTACACCCTTTCACCTGTGTATTTCTTAAGGCAATTAATAATAGCTTACCATGAATTTAGTGACCTGTATACATGTCACATATCTCTCGCCAGACTGAGAAATCCTTGGGTCAAGTACCATATGATATTCAAATCAGTATCTGATTTCTGGTAACTATGGAAGAGTGAATAAATCATTCTGCAGTTGAATGGATGAACCAATGAATTAATTAACAAGTTAATCAGCTACCTTTCTGCTTTTCAGATTCTATTTTCATTCACTACGTTTAAATGTAAAGAAAAATTAATGTGCACTCATGTAAATAGGTATCCCAGGAATCACTTATGTTTCCCAGCAAGACCTAGCTCTAATATAACTAATATCATTTCTAAGCACCCCACTTACAGGATTAATTAGTTTAACTAGGTCAATCTGATTATGCTATGCTTGGCGAGGAATACAAAGACTGAAATATATATATATATATATATGTGTGTGTGTTTGTGTGTGTATATATATAGGTAGATATATGTATATATATATACACACATATGTATATATAATATATTTGAAATGCCCCTGTATATTCATATATATGTTTACATATTATATATAATATGCTTATATATACATTTTTAGTGTGAATTACATACTTTTTTCTGGAATGTGTAGCTCAGTAACCCATCTTGAACAATTAATTCATGGAAGGACAAGGAACTGTGCAGGGGACTCTTTCAATGTCACAGGAGAAACAATTACTAGAGACACATTGCTCTTTTTTTTTTACCCCCAGACACCTGAGTACCCCCAAATCCCACCACAGTTTATCCTAAGCATGTTTGTCAGTGTGTTTACAGAGGTCCAATTAATTCTTTGTAATTGCATAGTATTTCCTACTTTTGTTTCTCACTGCTGTCCAAGCCTTGGAAACAAGATGTCCCACCTCTAGAGACTACCCTGGTAAAAGCCTATTAATAAATAATTAAGTTTGTATACTCCTGCAGTGTTGAGTCATGACTGGAGATCATGTGGAAGCTGTCTCCATGGCAACCCACTAACAGGCACTGAACTGCTGTATTTTTCTTTTTGTATTTGTGGAGAGAGTGGGGGCAAAGACACAGATTAAGAAGAAATTTGTTATTTGTATTTTTTTCTTTTAAATTTTCTTTTGAAAAAATCTCCCATAGAATTCAGAATTCAAGAAGGGCTATGTTTACTGCAAATGAAATGTGATCTACACCTGGGTGCAAAACCTTCCAGCACCTCTCTTTCCCATCCCCAGCTCATCTGCTCACTTCTGAGTCTGCCCCAGGCTCTGCCTTAGCCCTGCCACACAGAGTGTACTATCCCTTGCTATGAAATCCTTACCAGGTACCTTTTCTTGCTGTGCCACTGGCTCCTGCCTAAAAGTTCTCTACTCACTTCTCTGTCCGTCCCCTATTAACTTGCTCTGTTGTGTGAACTAATGTCATATAGAATGGAAAGAACATGGGTTTTAGGGTAAGGCAGGTCTGGATTTCATCCCTGGCCTCTTCTCCTCACTAGCCATGTGACATAGGAAAGTTACTGGACCTCTCTCCATCTGTTTCCTTGCCTGTAAAATGGAAATAATTACTTTCTTACAGAGTCGCAGTGAAGCTTCAAGGTGACAGCACAGAGTAGGGGTTAACAGCATAGATTTTTACATCAGATTATCTGGATTTGAATCTTCTCTTGACCTGTTACTCACTTTCTCTTTTAGGGCAAGGTAGTTAATTTCTCTAAGTCTCAGATTTTTATCTGAAAAGCACATCAAATCATCATAAATAGATTTGGAACATTAATTTACAGGATGTATGTAAAAGCCTTTGGCAAAGTGTGAGCACTTAACATATGTCTGTTACAATTATTAAAGAGCATAGCACATAGTAGGTGTGTGATGAAAAGCTGTTATTATAATGATCAGTTATTTGTGAGTCAATGGTAACTTGATAAAATGATCTAGCAATGCTTCCTGTTCAGATGGGAGTCAGCCACATGGGCGCAACACAGCAGGAGTCATTGAACCCTGGTGCTTACCTATATGGGCACATCATTCTGCTACAGACAGAACCTTCAAATTTCCAGACCAGGTCTGAGACCAGACTCCTCCAACAGAATCATGGCCCAGTCCAATGTTATCCCAGCATTGAGGTCATCTGTTCTGGATATTTTACATTATCCTCCCTCCTGTGCTCTGTTCTGTGTCTCAGGAGGCTAACACTTGCAGACTACATCTCTTAGGCTTGCTTTCAGGTAGATTCTAGGTTGATTAGGCCAATAAAAGGAACACAGTGAGAGCTGCACAGTTATATAGTTATATAATAGGAGCAAGGAGGAATAGGTCTGGAACCCGGGATGGTCAATGGGCTCTCTCTTGGTACTCCCAAGTCCAATAATAAATTAAAAAACTATAGTCACCCAATAAATACTGAACAACTGAGGACTTAGATTCTTCAGTCATAAAGTTATGGGTCACTCTACCAAGTAAAGAATGTTGAGCTGACAACAATGGGTGAGAGTGAAGAATGGATGGTGGAACAGGAAAGCTATGATTATTAACTTATGTCTTGTGACTTGCTATAGGGGTGGTAACTATAGAAACTATGCACACTTACAGTACTTATTTTGTATTTTTCATTTTTTTCTTTTACCTTAAATAAATTTAATGGAGATGCGTGAGTAAACTGACATAGCCTTGTAGTGATATATGGTAGCTGATGAGTCTTTTTTTCCCTCTGTTTTGGTTATGAGTGTTTCCTTATTGAATAAAAAGCAAGAGGAGATGCTGTGTGGCAAAAAGTATAGACTGTGCTAGTTCTTCTACAATTATTCCACCTCCCCACACCCCAGGGCTCTTCTTTCTCTGCCCTGCTGTGTACCTGCTCTGTCCTGCTCTGTCCTGCTCTGCAGGAAGCTGACTCCTGCAGACTCTTTGCTGCTGGCTTCAGGTAGGATTTAGCCAATGAGAGCCATCAGCAAGAGACTGAAGGGTGGGAGAAGAGAGGTAGGGGAGAAAAAGTTGGGGCTATCCTTACCCTGCTCCTTTGGTATCTCAGTGTCTGTGGAAGATGCTGTGTCCTTCCACAACTACAGCTTTTGTCAGGCCACCCCACTGTGCTATGTCTCTGGATGCCTCACTCTCCCTATTTGCTCTCTAAGCCTTGACAATTCCTCCATATGTTTTCCCCTCATTGAAATATTTCAATGGAGCCCAATTTGCTTCCTACCAGGGCTGTAACTCACATTGATCTTATTCCTGGACCCTGTTCATGTGTCAATGACTTCCATCTCTGTATTGCCTACACATAGTACGTTCTCCATAAAGATGTGTTATAATTGAAGATTTTGGAGTAAGAGTTGCTTAGAATTATCTAGAAGGAGATTAGCCAGAGGTTAACCAGAGCAAGGACATAATTTAGAGTGACTGTGACTCCCATTCGCTGTCAATGTTGGTAGATAATCACTGGAATTTTGACATTTTTCATCTCTCGTTGTTGCCAGTCACCACCGTATTAAGAAAAGTCATCACTGTTAAGAACCATCCAAATTTTCTTCCCCAAATGACTTGACATCGGTGGTTACAACCACAGAAAATGGTAAGTGGTGCCTTAGGCAACTGACTTCAAGACAACTCAGGAGTAAGAAACAATTGTTCACGGATTTTGAAAAGTCTCTAAACCAGCAGTATTGGAAATAATGTCTCAAGATTCACCAGAATCACGAGCCACTTAAGCAATGAAAACTGTCACCACAGAACTCCTCAGGTCCATCCTAGAATCATCACTGTGGGCTCCTCACAGGCGAATTCCTCACAGGCTGTTATCTCCTACTCCTTCAATGGGATATGAGTTTTGTAGCCACCATTAATTTTCTGTTCCCTCTAGACATTGCTTCCATCGTATTTGTGTCATATTAGTATCTGCAAATCCTACAGGAGAGGATAACTACAAAAAATAAAATAAAATAAATAAACTTCCATAAGATCCCTGTTTTTTTCCTTTCAATCTCCAAGAATATTTCATTTCCTGCTTTGGGAAGCAACCTCTTTTCTCTTCCTAACATCTGGACTTGATAGTTTATCACTTAGGTTTTAGAGACTTACCAAGTCCCTGTGTTCTCTGCTGAGCTGAGTTTTAACCCAAGCAATTCATTTTTTTATTCCACATGTCTGCAGTCCTACCTAATGTGTTCTCCTGTCTTGGCATTATCTGTGATCTCTGAGTTCTACGGGCTTCCCATCCTTTCTAGCCCCTGTGTATATAAATGGCTTCACTTAAAGTAATGTGGTTTCACCCAAAATGAATGCTTAGAAGCAGCAGATGAAATTTTAGTTCTCTGAAATGCGATGGATGTAAATAAGATTAATTGTCTCACTGACTCTGGGAACATCCGGGGATCTCATTTTCCGGCTGAAGTCGTTGGAACTTTCACATTAACTTTTGGCAGGTTATGTGGTTGGGACCAGTCATTCATCACCAATAACTGCACTGAAAACACATCAGGTTGAAAATTTTGACAGGTAGATTGGGTTCTGCTTTCCAGTAAAGCCAATTCCAGTAACCCAGCACCTCTGCCTTTTCACTTTCTTCCCTAACCCAGAAAAATCCCATATGTTAGCCTGGGGTATACAACAGGTCCTTTTTCTTCTGCCGTTATTCCAGGAAAGAAGCAAGGTCATGTGCCTACTGGGTTCTCTCCTGGACAATATGCAATTTCGAGAAAGGAATATCATGCAAGGCCACCATGTTTTTGTTCTCCTAAGGTTTATTAAGCCTACTTTAAACAGATGTAGGCATTATGGTAGCTTTGTGATTACAAGCAGGGAAAAAAATTCCATATAAATATCTTTATACAATGTTTATATAATGTTCATAGCAGCTTTATTTATAATGGCCCCAAACTGGAAACACCATATGTCTCTCAACCATAAACAAATTGTGGTTTTATCTATATAATAAAATACTATTCAACTATAAAAGAAGAATAAACCATTAATACAAGATGGGCGTATCCTAAAGTAAGAAACCTAAAGTAATCCTAAGTGAAAGGCATTAGACAAAAAAAGATATTGTATGATTCTATTTATATAAAATTCTAAGAAAAAGAATCTATAAAGTCAGAAAGCAAATTGGTGGTTGCCTGGGGATGGGGAGGTCAGAGAAATGAGAAAAGGGCATGGACAAACCTTTGGGGTTCATACATATATATTCATTATCTCAATTGTAGTGATGGTTTAACAGGTATGTACATACGTTAAGACATTAGATTGTACACTTTTTTAAAAAACTCAGTTTACTGAATGTCAGTTACGTCTCAATAAAAAATAAAAGTAAAAACAAGGATCTGTAGTCACACTGCCTGGGTTCAAATCTTGGCTCCAACATTCCTAAACTATTTGACACTGACAATTAGCCCAACTTCTTTATGTTTCTGTATCCTCAGTTATGAAGTGGGAATAATATTAACCTAATTTATAGATTTTTGGGGGGTTAAATTCATTGATCATGTGCAGCACTTGAAACAAGATGTAGCACATAGTAAGTTCTCAATAGTCTTATTTTCATGTTATATCTCAGGCACAGTGTCTGGAAATTTACAGGTGTTTACTCAGTGAACCCCCAAAATAATCTGATGAAGTGCACCTGCTCATCATACAGAGCTGGAGGCTGATGTCTCATGTCACGTGGCTGATGACAAAAGCCGTAGTTACTGTCCTGGACTGTCTGACTCCAAATCCTTCATGTTGTCTCTCCAATAAGCTGCAAGTCCAGCTCAAGTCCCGCAACAATACTTTTAATGCACATTCTGTATCTTTGTCATATCCTAGGAAAGTAGGTAAATAAAAGTGAGTTGTGGGTGAGGTTGTGGAGAAAAAGGAACTCTCATACACTGTTGATGGGACTGCAAAATGGTGCAGTCTTTATGGAAAATGGTATGGAGGTTCCTCAAACAATTACAGATAGATCTACCATAAATGACCCAGCTATTCTACTGCTGGGAATATACCCAGAGGAATGGAAATCATCATGCTGGAGGGATACCTGTACTCCAGTGTTTATTGAAGCACTATTTACAATAACCAAGAGTCGGTACCAGCCCAAATGTCCAACATGAGAAGAGTGGATAAGGAAACTGTGGTATATCTACACAATGGAATACTACTCTGATATAAAACAGAATGAAATACTACCATTCACAGCAACATGGATGGACTTAGAGAAAATTATATTAAGTGAAACAAGTCAGGCACAGAAAGAGAAATGCCACATGTTCTCACTTATTTGTGGGAGTTAAAAATAAATAAATAAATATACAAACAAATAAACGGTGGGGGGGGAAGAAGACACAACAATCACAACAATTCCTTGAACTTGTTAAGACAAGTGAACAGATATGATGTGGGGGGGGGAGAGGAGAGAGGCAGTGGGGCAAGAGGAACGGGTAAAGGGTCACGGAAATCAACTACAATGTATATTGAGAAGTTAAAATTTTTTTTAAAAAAAGTGAGTTGCTGAGGGCTCTGTTCAGTGTTCTGTGAATTTCTGAGTGGTGTTAGCAAAAGAACTTCCTGGCCTTGGTGTTAGGTATCTCTAAGTAAGCGCTCTGCAGGGTTATTGAAGTAACTGGGTAATGTGTGAGATTTTTATGTCTTAAAATAGGTTTCCTTCCTTCCTTCTTTCCTTCCTTCCTTTCTTCCTTTCCTTCTTTTTTCTTCCTTTCTTTTTTCTTTTTTTTAAATTTTTTAAATTAATTATATATATGTTTGTGGGATACAGAATTGAATATCAATACATGGTGCAATATGTGGTGATGAAATCAGGATAATTAACATAGTCATGTTTATGAAACGTAATCAATTTTTGTGGCCCTTAACTAGTTTCTCACCAACTCCCCTCCCCCTCCCCTTTCCCACCTCTAATAATAATCACAGTTCTGTTCTCTTATTTTTTTTGAAAGTTTAATGTATTATTGTGATAGTTTCTTTCCCTCCCTCCCTCCCTTCCTCCCTCTTTTTCTTTCTTTTCCTTTCTTTATTTTAGCTCCTCCTTATGTCCTATTTTTCCCTTTTTCCCTCTTTCCTCCCTTTCTCCCTCCTTTTCTTCTTTTCTTTTTTGATAAATGAGCACACAGGTGAGTAGCATTAGTATTAGGCTAGGTCCTGCAAGAACCAGGGAACATGGAGACCCAGTAAGGGGTATTTCACATGAAACAGTCTGCAGGCATCAACCATGCCCTCTACACATACCTGTCTCAGACCTGCTCTGAGGACGAGGTAACATGACCAGAGTAGAAAGAGTGCAGGACAAAGAAGGAGGTCAGCCAGAGACAGGCTCACATCTTGTCACTTTCTATCCTCTCAACCCTGTCACTACATTTCACTGAGTCTCAGAATTTTCTGCAAAACGGCAATAATAACACTGCTTTGAACAGCACTTTCCAGTTTCACACAGTACATTTTCATGCATTGTCACTTCTGTTTCTTGTAACAAGGTAAGTATTATTGTGTTCAGTAATGGAAATGGAAGTTCAGAGAGGCTAAATGCCTTGGAGGGCTAGTTAGTGGGAAACATCAATTACAACCCAGTACACGAGGCCACCTACCTTATAGAACTGATATGAGGATCAAGAAAAACATCAAATACACAGAATACTTGGTAAGTTGCAAGTCACTATTTAATAGAAAGATTTGGGGAGTTGTTGAGCTGCACCACAGAGACCACCGGCTTTGGAACTGGGCTTCTCAACCTCTGGTTCCAGCTCTGTCACCAGATGGCTGTGTGCTTTGGAACAAACCATTGAACTTCTTTGGGATTCAGTTTCCTCATTTATAGAATACAGTGGGTTTCCCCTGAGTGACTACTATCTAATGATTACTGTCTAAACTCTTTTTCTTACAGTCACTTGAACTGTCCCTATCTTATTAAGTTTAGTAGATTTCCTTCTAGAAGTGGGTTTTAAGAAAAAAAGGAAAAATAAGGGGGTGAGGGTGGGGGTGGGGGAAGAACACTCAGAGAAAGTGTCTCGGAAGGCATTCGGCATATGTAATAACTCATCATGTTTCAGTATTTCATTTTCCCTGTTTCATGCCGAATAACTCTAATTAACGTAAGCACTCCTCATAAGACATATTTTCCAGAGATTTAATCATTCCCATTGCTTTGTTCTAGACCTCCTTGAACTTCTTAAGTGTGCTCTTTCAGTGAAAGGGAAGCAAGCCAGCTTGCAGAACAAGCTGACGGATGGTCTTTTTCATCCATCCCAAACTAAGACTCAGGGGTCTGCAGAACTCTGGAAGAGTGGTCTAAGATGACAATCCAGGTGATATTACTACTGTAAATGAGCAAACCGAAAATCCAAAGCAGACTCTTTATAATCTAAGCTATTTAATTTGCCCATTTATCTATACAAAGATTATAATTTAGATAGTCTGACAACCAGCTCTCTTTTCAGAGTTCTTCATACCTGGGGGATGGAAGCGGGTGGGCGGGGGCAGGTCCATCACTTAACTTCCTGAATTTACTCAAAAGCAAGCATTTTAATATTTGTACAATATTATCATCCTAAAACTGGTGTCCCTTACAAATCTACCACCTGATTTTGTGAGTATAGTTGTATTGGAACACACTCATTGTTTGCATATTATCTATAGCAGCTTTTGCACTATGATGGTAGAGTTGAGTAGTTGCAACAGAGACCATAAAGCTTGCAAAGCCTGTGATATTTACTTATTGCCCTTTACAAGAAAAAAATTGCCAATATGAGCCCTAGAGGATAGGAAAAGCATTCTGGTCATCACCTTTAATGTGAACACTAAATGTATAAAGGGTTGGCAAAATACAGTTGGGTTTATTCTTCCTTCTTTACTTAGTTCAGGACGCATTTTTATTTTTCAAATCAATCTGGAGAAAGTTAACTCCAGATATATAACTAAATAACCTTGAACCCAGCAAAAATAACTGATCACATGAGATTTCTGAAATGCAGTTCTGTATTTGCCAAGCACTATTGCCTCCTTGGTCGTTAAATTCACACCAAAATTCTGTCACATAGTCATTAAATGAAAAGAAGATATTACTAATCTTAGCCGCCTTTTGCAAATAAGATTAAGTGAGGCTTAGAGAAGGCAAGTGACAGCTGACAGCATTCAATGGGGGCCTTTTTGCACCAAAAGACTTTAAC
Source organism: Cynocephalus volans (assembly GCF_027409185.1). NCBI lineage: Eukaryota > Metazoa > Chordata > Mammalia > Dermoptera > Cynocephalidae > Cynocephalus > Cynocephalus volans. The sequence goes on from NC_084462.1 coordinate 54,195,046, forward strand.
TTATTATTTCCTTTGATCCTCGCAGCGACTTTTTATGGCAAGAGCTACTGTGTCTATTAAGCCGATGAAAAAATTTAGAATTTAAGTAAATTAAGAGAATAGCCAAAAGCCAGACACCTATAAAATTAACACATCTGTATTAACGCAACAAGCCACACACTGATTTTATGGTTTGTTTTGTTTTGTTTTTAGATCAAAAGACTTGAGATTCTTATTTTTTTCCACATGCATGAGGAATTTAAAGGATGTATATTATATTGACAAGTGATTAGTTAAAAACTTCAGTGGGGGCTGGCTGGTTACTCACTTGGTTAAAGTGTGGTGCTGATAACATCAAAGTCAAGGGTTCAGATCCCCTTATTGGCCAGCTGCCAAAAAAGAAAAGAATTAAAAAATAAAAACAAAAAAAAAAGCTTAGAAAAAAAACTGCAATGGGAGTAAGATATATCTAAGACAAAGGACCATTTAAGTGAACTACATAGAAACCATCAATACCAGGAATTTTAATTTCAGATAAAAAAAAAACTCTTGCTGAAGACTTAGTGGCACAGCTCTTAGCCTCAGGGATGCATAAGGAGTCATGCTCCATGCCCCCCTTGGGGAAAGAAAACAAACGTTGTCTTTCCATCTCTATTTTCCTTAATTTGTCCTAGTTCTTGTTTTGGGATCCCTGAATATTTTCCTAATGGCTTATTTTTCCCAGAGTGCACTATTTGCATTTTTTCTAACCTGTGTTTTTCTTCTTTCTATTTCTTCACCATGTTTCTAAATGCTCCAGGTTCACTCTGCTAACCAAATCAGCATCCTTGTCAAATTTAATTAATACACCATGTGCTTCCCCTTCCACATCTTCAGGAAAGATGCTGAATAAGACAGGGTCCATGTCGCCGTCTTTCCAAAAGCCTGTCATTCCTAGTAGCTTCCCTGTGCATGCAGCCAGCCAGCTCTCAGCTGCTACAATTGCTCAGCTCCAAGCTGATTTAAATGCCCTGATGGGCTATCATTTTATTAAGTGCTCTGTGCAATGTGTTATTAAAGTCAAGACCAGGGACATTCACTGTATTCCTTTGTCCTCTCATGTGCTAATTAAAACCAATAATGAAGTTGAAATTCATCTGGCAAGATTTCATTCATTATTAGTACTACAATTAGATTTATATTTCCTATTCTTCTCATTTAGATGTTTACACACACACACACACACACACACACACACACTTCTTATAACGTGGCAATTTTTAAAGTTGCAGTTAAGAAAATTAAGTTCAACTTTGAGTCTGCTTATTGTAGATAATATTCCAGAAGAATCATCTAAATATCCAATGACTAACGTCCTACTTTTTCAATATCAAGGGCAGTCAAATCAGGCCCAGACTGTTTGCCAAAGACTGGATCTGATTTGGGTTTTATGGGGCTGGAGTAGGAGGAGAAGTTTCCTACTGAATACAACTCCAGTTGCCAAGAACAATCCAAAGTCCACTGTAAAAAGTTGAGGTTTAAATAAGGGGTAAATAAAATCCAAGTGTCAAATCCAGGAGCCAGAGGCAAGAGTCAGAGAAGACTTTACAGAGGCAAAATGGTGAGTGGAAATGGGATTCAAATAAGAGACCTGGAAGGAACTGACAGGGGATTTGGGAATGATTTCCATGAGCCATGTAAGAGAACATTAAATTGATTGGAGAGGTTCTAACTTGTCAACAACCTGGGCTTGCTGAGGATTTTAAAAGTTGGATTAAGAACACCAATTATTCTCATCTTCGTCACCAACACAGAATGCATTGTATCATAGAACATGAAAATACAGAACAAGAGGGTCTCTTGAGATCAACATCTCCTTCAGGGTCCTGTCCTCCCACATCTCAATACACTTCATTCTGCATTCACAGTGAGAGTGCTCCAGATGGACAGCACAACACTGGAGAATGCTCAGGGAAGCATGGTACAGCTGAACTGAAGGGATATCCACATGGATGGAGCATATTGTGCAAGGAGAGTGTTGGTGAGGTGAGACTTGGAGAGCTAAACAAGGGCCAATGGAACAAGACCTTATTCAATATGTGAAGAAGTTCAAACAGTATCCTAAGAACAACCGGAAGTCATTGAAGGGTTTCAAGCAAGGCAATGACATAATCCTCTCTGGCATTTGGAAAGGTGAATTTGGAGGCAAGCTGCACTCTGCGTAGGCAATCATAAGACTGGAGTCAGGAGACCCAAGAGAAAATTACTGTAGGAGTCCAAGGAAAAGTCAGATGTGGCTTTGAACCATGGGATGGTACGGGAAAACACGGTCACTTCCAAAAGTGTGAGAAGGTACATTAGACATGGAGGACGAGATTAGATGGAAAAGTCAAACACATTTCCCAGGTGTTCCACTTGGACAATCAGGGCTGGTGCTGCCATTCACTTAGATAGGGAGCACCTGAGGAAAAGGGCTTTGGGGAAAAGATCGATAAGTTGGATAATAAATATAACAATAACCACATTTATTGAGGTTTATATCTTTGCTGGTCACTTATACAAGTGTAATCAAATGCAGTATTGACCTCATGGTATCATCACACTGATCCTATGAGATAGGGAGAAGAAACTGAGGACACAGTTTATCAGGCATAGGGCAAGATTCAAAACTAGGCAGTCTGATTCCAGAGCATACAGTTGAGTCTACAGTGTTTCCATATAAAGGGGCCCCACACATCTAAATCTGCAGGAGAGAGGTCTAGACTAGCTGTGAAAAGCAGGCAGTTCTCAGTATTTATGTTCCCAAGAGATTCATCTAAGGAAAATAGGTGTTTTGTTTCTGGACTTTAACCAACATTTATTTAAACCTATCATGTGACAGGCACTGGAGAATTTGTTCCAACCCCTGCCTCCTTAGCCATGTATTCCTTGCCATGGCCCATTGTTCCTGCCCCAGTGAATAGCACCAGACAATTGGGAAGACACAAGATGATCCCTTTCTTCCCTCTGAGCCTTGAAACAACAGTTATTTTTCCTTAACCTTGGAAGCACATCAGAATACCCACACAGCATTTGAAAAATAGAGGTGCTTAAACCCCATTCCAGACTTACTAAATATGAATCACTGGGTTTTTGTTGTTGTTATTGCTGTTGTTGCTGCTGCTGGTGTTTTCAGTTTAAGAGGTATTTCAAGTGTATAGTTACAGTTCAGAATCACTATTCCATAGACTCAAAATACCTCTGAAAGTGAAGGTACTAAAGAGAGAGAGAACCAAACCACCAGGAGTTGAAAAATCCATAGAAGAAACAGAACCATCATTATTTAATATAGTTTATATTCCAGGCACTGAATAAGATGCTTTGCATATCTTAATTAATTTCACTTTGGACAAGAAAGTAGTGGCAATTGCCAGCATTTTATTAATGGGGAAACAGTCACAGCAGAATTAAACGTCGTTCTCACAGTGATATAATGGCAGACCCAGTCTATCTGCATGTCTCTACCACAGCACTTCTGCAACGGTGCTCTCTCGCATGCTAAATTCAGCCCAAATACCCTTCTGTTCTTATCAAAATGCCCTACAGTCTAGGGAAAATAGGTGATACACTGAGGCTGAAGAATAGAGCAACTGCGGCAAATGACATGGATAGACTCATCTTATAAGAGTCAGCCGAGAAGATAAAAACTGAAATGTCTGTAACCCTCCAAGTGCTTCGTGGAGCTTGCAGTGATAGCTGTGCCTATCTCATCCTTACTGGCGCAATTCAGTCCTGAAGGAAGAGGCCACCTATCAGTATCTGAAACAAAAAATCAAACTATTGCTCCTGTGAGCAAGAGACATCTGCGTGTAAGACGCTGTTTCGGGGAGCAAAGCAGAGCTGAGTTTACGTGAGATTTGCGGAAGTGTGGAGTGTCTGGACTGGAGGACTTCCGGAAGCGGCAGTGTGTAGGGATTGGTTGAACGTCAGCTACGCAAGCTTGATTACTGAACTGAGGCTGGTTCTGATTGGCTGGCTTTCAGAAAGGTGGTTACAGGAGTGAGGATATTGCCAATTGGCTGATTTCAGAAACATGGATTGTCGCTGATTGGCTAGCCTTTCAGAAGTTGGATTACTTGAGGTAGGTGTCACTGATCAATGAAGCACGTTTAAAACCTGTTCTTATGGTTACTTTTGCTTTGGTCACAGAGCAGACTTTTCCTGAAAGGATAGAAACTTTTATTTTCAAGAGCTGATTAGACCATGCTGCTCTAAGATCCATTGGCTATGAGGCCTGGTGAGGCATCTGAACTCCTTATTGACGTTAACTGGGATTGGGCTACAACTAAGAAGGTATTGATAGATGTGAAGTGTACGCAGATGATTATCTCTAATCAGTTGCTTATTCTAGCAAAGTATTTATAAAAACTAAAGCAAACTTCACAAAAAAATCCAATTGCACCTGTTTAATTCTTACTCTCTATTTATGTTGATAATCTTTCAACACTTAGGGCTGTTTAATGTTGCTGCGCTTTGCTGTTTTAATAAAGTTGTCGTTTTGGTTATAGAAGGAGATTATCAAATGAGAAAGCCTGCTAATGTCTACGGGTTGCATGCCTAGGGCGGAAGCCTAACGTGCGGATTATGAAGTCATAACCAAATCCCCATTAGTCACCTGACAGCTGCCTGCAGTAAACTACCCAGCGGGAATTAAAAACCCTCATGAGTGTGTTACTGTCATCATTAAGCTAACCCTCCTTTATGACTGTACTATCAGGTCACCCTACCCCATCCATAAGCTTCTCCCACCCACACCCCCAACCCCCCAAAAAGAGAATAATTATTTCTGAATAATATTTATTTTCTAGATTGTGGGTAGTGAAAACAAACTGCCCTGCTATGCATTTGGTTTTGGCCACTTCTATGCAGTACTTCAACAACTGGCTTATTCTTTTAATTCAGTGAAAAGCACATATCAGACCCTACCTGCATATAATTGTATGTATCCTACCAACAGCTTTTTTTTTTTTTTTTTTTTTGCATTTTATTTTTTGATTTTTAGTTTTTCAGCCGGCTGCTTCTGTTAATGCAAATACACAAACTTTATTATTCCTCATTTGTTTCAATTCAGTTAGAGTCTCTGAGACTATCTGAATGACTCCAACAATCTGCCTTTTTTTTTTTTTTTTTTCAGTCAATTGTTATTTCTGCCATGAGGCCAGCCAGGCACTAAACTGTCTGATAACTACTCAGCTCCCTTCAGTCCCTAGGCTGATGCCATTAAGATTGCCTCAGCTTTTGAGTGAAATGTCCCCAGGCATTCTGAAGCACCCATTTGCAATGTGATGATGAGGTGCTCGATATCATGATTCTCTTCCTCCATTTCTCCTTTTGCTCAACTGTGACAAGAATCTTAGGACAGTAAAAAACTTTCATAATTTATACAAAGCACTTCTCTTCATCCATTTGGGCTGCTATAACAAAAATACCATACACTGGATAATTTATAGACAACATAAATTTATTGCTCACAGTTCTGGAGGCTGGGAAGCCCAAGAACAAGCACCAGCAGATTCAGTGTTTGGTGAGGGCTCCCTCTCTGCTTCAAAGAGAGTGTTCCTATCTGTGTGCTCACTTGGCAGAAGGACAAATGAGCTCCCTCAAGTCTTCTTTATGAAGGCATCAATCCCTCTCATGAGGGCAGAGCTCTCACCTCTTAACCCCTTCCCCCAGTTCCCACCTCTTAATACCACCACACCAGGGATTAGGTTTCAACATGTGAATTTTTGGAAGGGGAGACAGAAACATCTAAACCATAGCAGTACTTTATAAATTAAAAATGGGAAAAAAGCACTGTAAAAACTCCAGACAGCCTCTCAACTTGTCTTTATCTATATTGATCTTCTTGGAGAGCTGTCCTCCTCTCCAGGGTGAGTTCTTCCCCTCGTGCCCATAATCCCAGTCATTCTAACTTGTCCATCCATCAGGCCCTCTCCTCCTTTGACCCTTGTTGTCTCTCTTCCCCTGGCTTCTTCCTTTTTACTCACAACTGTTCTCAAAACTCCCGTGCTTACCAGATCTTCCTCCCTTTGTCATCCCCTAGTCACATTTCCACTCATCTGGTTTCTGCAGCCATCCTCCTCCTAGATCTCATTAGCAACATTCTAAGTGCCAAATCCAAAGACATCTTTCAGGCTACAACTTGCATGACTTCATGTTAGTATTTGACGGAGCTCTCCACTCCAGCCTTCTCTTTTCTTCCATAAGCTTCCCTTTGGTTCCTCTTCATGCCTCTCTGACCCTTCCCTCCCAGCCCCCTCTGCCTCCTCTGCTGGCACTAAATATGCATGTTCCCAGGATCCCATGCACAAATGTCTTCTCATTCCAAAAGTCTTCTCACTTCCTGCTTTATGCCTTGCAATGACACTTTATCACTGATGATTCCCAAAGCTGTGGCTCCAATCTAACCTCTCTCTTGAGCAATAGATCCACATGTCCACCTGGCTGCTAGACATCTTTAGATGCATGTCCACAAAGCACAATGATTTCAAAATATTCAAAATCAAACTCAGATTCCCACCTACCCTACAAAATCGAGTTCTCCTACTGTATTCCCTCCTTTCAGTAATGGCACCAAGGCTCACCCAATCACTCTGAATTGCTCTGAATTAGGTGGACCAGGAGGGATCAGAATCACTGGGTTGGAAAATTTATAGACAAATGTCTTCCTCTGGCTTAGGTCCCTAAGTCACATTGGCCACCAAGCCAACAACGTTTCCTCAGAAATAGCCCTCTCTTCTGATGGCTGCCTCCTTGGTTCAGGCTCTTATCATTTTGCTGGACTCCTGTCTTAACCTCCTAACTGGAGACCCTAATTCCAGGGCTTCTCCTCTCAGTCCCACCACAGTGGGTTAAATCTTGTCACTGCCCTGCTTAAAATTCTTCAGTGGCTTCTCGTTCCCTACTTCAGGAGGTGATAAGCTATTTTTAGCAATGTAACCTTTCTCTTCAAATATATTCTTACACAGAACTCCATTGTGTAAAGCTGATACACCCTGAACTGCTCTGAATTAGGTGCACCAGGAGAGACCAGGATCCTCTCCTGCTCAGCCACTCTCTCACTGCCAGATAGTTAGTTGCCTGTGAAGCATACCCATAACCTTAGCACTTTGAAGGATGGACTGAAAATCACTGATGGCATAAAGTCCTAATGACATGAATTGACATATCAGGGTATTGGGTTAGAATGGCTACTACATCACCGTTACTGCCACTTTTATCTTAACAGCTGGCACTCAAATGCATATGAAGAACACTGGCTTTGAGAAAATACCCACTAAGGCCTTGATGAGAAAGTGTGATTGCCGAGGCCCTGGCTGTTGCCAAGTTTTCAGAGAAGAAGATGAACTTGATTTGCCTAAAAAATGTGAAAGTGTTTCTATTTTCTTCAGGGAGAAAATGAGCAGATAAGAAAAAAGAGGCTAGACAAGAAATAAGGAGAAGAGAGAAGCTAGACAAGAACATAAAAGGGGATGTGGTTATGGGAAAAATATTTTTAAAAATGAAATCGTGGTGTCAGAGTGTCTGAAAATGGATTCCAGAGAATAGTTATATCCAAGATGATGTTTTTAAAGATTCTATTTCTTGTGTGTTATGTTTGCTATGTGTGGCATGATGCAAACCCTTCCCATGACCCCTAGTTCTTAAGTTAAATTCACTTTACAAGGATTTTCTAAGAGTGCATTTTCTCTAAAAGCATAAAGGGCTTAGTTTTCCATCCAAGTCAATGGATGGGCAAAAGAAATAGTATATACAGATACAGGAAGTAAGAGTACAATGAGCCTGAGAGAATGTAAACCCTAGACATTTGCAGAACATGTAGGGAAAGATTAGGTGAACTCTAAGCAAGTGTGTGAGGGATTTCTCAAATGGATGACTCTCTAAGGTCCAGGAGGCCCAGTTGAAAATTACTGATGATATGATTTTTTAATGTATTAATCACATTCAAAATATATCAATAATGAAATTTAAATGCTATACTAAAGGCTAGTTCTAAAAGAACAGTGGCTGGCCAGTTAGCTCACTCAGAGCATAGTGCTGATAACACCAAGGTCCAGTGTTCAATCCCTGTAACAGCCAGCCACCAAATAAATAAGTTAATTTAATTAAAATAAAAAGAACAAGATACCACAGGAGGCTCAGGCTCCTCAAATTGCAAGAGAGATCAAACTTATTCAGAATTAGCTCCAGTAAAAAGTACATCATAAAGATATGCTTATTAAAATGAAAACAAGGGAATTTGGGTCCCTGTACCAGCCAGCCGTACAACCCCCCCCCCATCCCCCTGCCAAAAAAAGAAGAAAAGAAAAAATAGTAACACAATAAAATAAAAGCAAGGAAGTAAAGACAAGATCTTATAAGTATTGAAAAGTTTTCAAGCAGAAACTCTCCTAGCCACATGGATTCTAGAAGCTGCTTCTTTTTGACCACCTCTCCTGACTTTCTGCACAAGAGCTTCCTCTGTTTTCTTACCCCTGTTTATATGAATGACAATAATTACCAGCCCCAAGTTGCCATGATCTTTTGGTTCCAGTACCCACAAGTACTGGACTGACTTTCTGTCTATGTCATTTAATTCAAACTTGAAAGAGGGAGAATGTAATTGGCTTGATTTGGAGTGAGGCCCATCCCTAGACTAATTAACTGTGGCCAAGAGAATGAGGTCATATTACAAGCAAGGCCACTTTGGATAATGACAGAATTTGTTGGTAGGTAAAGTGAGCAAGAAAGCAACAATCCACATATGAAATATAATTATTCATAAACTTCACCTTTCTTGGCTCTATTGCCTTAGCTAGGTACCTGCTGGTGGATGAATGCTAAAATGTTTACAGAATATGACACTGTGACTTTTTTTAGTTTGGTTCTACATAGAGAAACTGGGAACAGAGTCTTCAGCTTTAAGTGAAAGTCTGCTTCACTTATAACCATAACTTTGGGGGACTCAAGGAGTTCATAACTGAATCTCAAATCTTCAGACAATTTTCCCACTGAGAATTTGTGTCATTGACATCAGTCTCTGCAGTGCAAGCATATTGTCTCTTACATAATAGATGTATTCCTAAAAGGATGTGTGTGAATCAAATTTTTATATTTGGAAGACAGTTCTAATCTTAGTTTCTTCACCTATACAATGGGGAAAATCAAATTCTATTATTAACTCGCCAAGGAAAAATTATTTTATTTAAAGGGCCATGCTGTGAATTTTCTCTATGGTTGAAATACTGGTCCAGTAATTGATCTGTTCTACAAATTTTAATTTTTATCTATCGGGCTTTCTTGAATCCACCTTAGAAAGTCAAACAGGAGCTTTGGAGAGAGCCTAAGTGCCAGCAGAATAAAAGTACAGGCTGCACGTGAAACCCAGAACTCTTAAGTTCTACTCAGCAATTTAAGCAATTTACATCGATTCAAGGATGATTATCAGTGATCCAAAGTAACTGAGTTCTTTTTCTTTCTCAAGTTCTTTGCATCTTAATAGTCTCTGCCTCTGTAAGTAACAAGCAAGTTTCTGTTAAGAACTCATTTCCAATCTCTGTTTAAAAGCTCTGTTCTTCACCTTTGAAGGAATGAAGCTCTCGGAGTTAAGTAAACAAACTGCAGATGGCACACCACATTCATTCAGAAAACATGCTGATTACTCAGCAAAATGGCATTTAGCACCACAAAGAAGCCAAGAGCTGAGCTGCTACATCAAATTCTCAATGGAATCCAATATCCCCACCTGTGGGATGCCTAGAGATAACCGGCAATTGTGTCCAAAAATGCAATTACCAGAAGGAAAGAAAAAAGATTTACTCTCTTTCATGAGGAATGGAATCATGAAAAGGGTCTTTCATCACGGATCAAGTACACTCGAAGCATAGTTTATCCTGTCCTGATGCCCGTTAATGGTCTGATCCTCCTCATTATATACTGGGAGGATGCAAAATGGCTTTATCATTTATATCTAGGATAGCATCACACTCTCCTTTCCTAAGCAATCACCAAGACTGTTGTACAAGCCCTAAGATAGAGTCATGTAAATAGGACCAATATTTAAAAGGATGAGCTTTTCAGAATCCTTTTCTCCTCACAACACATTAATGTGTTATTGTAATCATAAAAATAACTTGAGTAAATGAGAAACAATAATTGAACACCATCAAAATATTCTAAATTTGGGAGGGGGAGTACATATTGATCAGTAAAAGTCCAAGGATTTTGTTAAAAATCTTCACACATTTGGAGATAGGTAGAAAATATTGCTTCTGATTTATTGATGAGGAAAGGGAGATGATGCCTCCCCCAAATGCAGATTTACAATGCCTATATCACCCCTTAAAAGTACTCATCAACCAGTTGACTTCCCTGCATAACATTGACATGATTTAAATGACTGAGTCTCCCCCAACGGTTCCCCAAAATGCAGACTGCTCTTCAAGAAGCAGGCTGAGGAAATTTCCTTAATGACAAGGCACACAATAATCTTTTAAAAATGACTAGGTTCTACTCCTTTCAGTTCCAGAAAGGAGGCACTTGAAATCATCCTAAACTGATAGGTGCATAGTCAGAAGCCTCTTACCCTCTCTTCCAAAAACACTCAAGATAGAAGACAATGATTTTGGTCAAAAATAGTGTAGAAAGATTTCAGAAAAGGTGATGCCTCAGAAGCTGAGGAAATATTTGGCAGAAGAAACAACTGAAAGGACTTCATGATAGGTGTAAAACTCACAAGGGGCAATGCAGCCAGTAAATGTTACGATGAACTAAGACACAGAAGAATCCCACTCTCTTCCCACAAATCTGTGTGCCTTTGGGCAAATCACCTCACTGCTCCAGGACCTCATCTCTCCTACATGTAAAATGTTTTAAGAATAATTGCAAAGTTACCTCTTCAGTCCTTACCCCAGGTTCTGGATACAGGAGGGAATAAAATCTGAGGATGTAGTGAGGTTGGAAAGACTGAGGGGAAATATTCTACCACCAATTGTCAACTGGTAGATTCCACAGAGCAGGTAAGAACATTTATCACTTGTAAATGTAGAAACAACCTCTACTTGCCAAAGGTAGTTTACTTACAAGCATATTTGTATTATTTAGTTGTTATGTATTTATTTGTATGTGTATGCAGAGTTAATAAGTAATTCAGTGGCAGCTAGATGAAGAATTATATCCCTTTAATCACCAACAGACCTCCAAAGAGGACTCAAAATCTGTATTTCTCCATTCCTTGTCTGGCAGGTCTCAGAAGGTCAAGGTTTTGTGTTGCCCTAGCAACAGCTGATAGCATCACTACCACCTGAAGCCGCCCAGGGGCTTCAGGCTCTGCAGCACTCTAAGTGGTTGTGATGTTATCCCAGTTGCTGGGGAAACTCACAACTTCGCACTGAACAGGTAGGTAACAGTGGAGTTGATCTCCAACCATTTTGCCTTTAACAGTCTATACTGGCAAAAGCATTTATTGCTGTACAAATTCCACAAACAAGTGGGATCTTGAAGAGCTTTAGTCATGTGTTCCCTTTTTAAAAAGCTCTTTAATGGCTCACCTTTACCACCTGAAATATACTGTTTATCTATGAAAAAAATAAAAACAGGTTTATTACTGCTCTATTTTAAATATCATAGCCATCTACACTAAAATATGCCAGAGTAATTCTTCTAACTTTTCCCCAGGGTCTCTAGCCCCCTAATCAAGCCTGCAGATATTTTTAGGTTGCTGTCTGGTGTATCTACAGGGGAAAAAAAAGTCAAATAAATATTGTATTTTTAAAAGTATGTTCATAAAAGCAAAGAAGTCTTGTTTGCCTTTTGAGTCATCCTTGATTGACTCTCTTTTAAAATGCATACTCTGTCTTTCTTATAACCAAAGGCTTTAAAATTCAAATGTTCATGAACACCAGCTTTATTAAAATTAGGGCTTGGGGAAATGGCTTGAAAAAGGGAGAAAAGAATGTTACCCAACCATTTAAAAGATGCTAATTGATGAAGTTCTAAAGCCCAGAGAGGACATTTGATACAGCAATGGTTTCTCTACCAAGGAGGAATGGAACTCATCTAAAAACCTAAAACAAACAAACAAACAAACAAACGAAATAACAGAATAAAATAAAATTGAAGTAGATTAACCCAAATCTTTCCCCAGGTGCTGGAAGGGCCTCAGGAGTTCTGTTATATTGCAAATACTTGTGTTTGCCTGCCTACAAACTGAACACATTAGCATTTTCTGGTCCAATTCCATGCCGACCTTTTAACTGCTGGGGACCTGCCTTGAGCATGCACTGGAAGGCATTTCACCAACTTGATTTTAACCCACTGCCTGTCTTCAGCAGCGATCATATACTTAGGCCTGTTCAAAACAGGGAATAGAGGAGAGAGGCTACCTAGATGGATGGCTCTGCTCTGCCCCATCTCTCTTGGCCAGAAACTCCTTTCATTTTTAATTACGGAGAGGAGAACACATTCTCTCTCCATTCTCCTCTTACCTCATTCATCCACTGCAGCTTAGAATTTAGACCTTGCAGCAGTATTTTTCCCCCATGTGCTAAACATCAGTGGATCATTTCAAAGCACCTGTAGTCATGCTTGTATCAACCTGGCCAATGTTTCCCCCCACTCAACAGAGTAAGTTATGTTTGATTTTATCTGTTTATTACTGCAGGTTGCGGTAGCCTTGTCCCGTATTCTACAGGAATCTCTCTCTCTCTCTCCGGATATTGCTGTGGGCCAAAAATTGAAAATCTCCATTGAGTGAAAAATAGATTCCTTAGTACAGAAATAAATAAATAATTCCAGCTCTGTAACAGAAAATCATTTTCTGGAGCCTGATAATAATTTCCTAATACTGAGATATCAATCAGATGATCCATTTGTTGTCTAATGAAAATGCTGGGGTTGGAGGAGGGCTTAGTCCTTGGAAGAGAATGGGATGTTCCAGTGGGTGAGGGCTGGGAAAGAGAGGGAATGGAATTGTAGGCTGACGGTCAATGCCAGGACTCTGAAGACACTGTTTGGAAGAGCATATGTGGTAAGTCTGCTGCCCTGTAAATATCCGATGTCTTGTGTCTCACGCTCCACCATCCCCAGGCCAGGATCAGATCTTTTTTTTTTTTTTTTTTTCCCTGAAACACAATTGATTATACATATTGTGGAGTACACAGTTGAATATCAATACCTGTGCCTATTATGAGATGATCAAATCAGGGTAATCATTACATACATCATTACAAGAGGTACCAGATCTGGTTTGTTACAGCTCTGCAAGTCTAACAGTAGCATAAGGGGATGAGGTGCCCTGTTGTCTCTGCACATACTGTGCTGTCTTCTGGAATGCTCTTCCTCTTTTCTCCCACTCATCTGTCCTTTGGTGATATTAAAAAAATACACGAGATTAAAAATAGCTAAGGTCACCTTGTGTCAGACACCTTGCTAAGTGCTTAATATAGCTCATTCATATTGGCCACAGTCCTTTAAAGGAGATATTCTATTTCCTGCTTTTCAGCTGAGGACTCTGAGTCTTGGAGAGGTTAAAGTACTGGCACTAGGGCATATAGGTAGGGAGAGCAGAGAAAGGATTCATCCATCCAAAGTTTATGTTCCTAACCACCATAATAGATGTAGCTCTAATGCTGTCTCTTTTAGGAAGCCTCCTACCTCACCAGAGAGAAGGTACCCTTCTACCCCCAGTATTCAGTATGTATTTTGTGTACATTTTGCTTAGAGTATTTTTATACTGGATTGCAGTTAGTTGACATATTTTAAATATTTTCTTCTCCACTGGAATGTTTGCTGCATGGAGGCAGGGATTATGTCTGACACATTTTTGCCTTCGCAGTAAAATTACCTGGCACACAACAGTTTCTCAATAGATGTTTGCAGAAAAGAGGAATAACTGATGGAACGAATCAATGATATCGCAAAACAGCACAGTTCTTAGGCCTTTAGGACGTAATGACCTGAATCCTTCCTTTTCAGCCAACTGCAATGAGGCTGTAGTGCTTTCCTTTTACTGAGTCATTCAAACTCAATACAATGTGAGCCAGAGAGTCAGAGATAGGGAGAGGCCAGGTGGGCTGGCTACAGGCTTACACCCACACCCCATACTTACCTGCACCTTCATCCCCAAAAGGACTGAGGTGGACTGTACTCCTAGGGTTGCTATGGAGTCAGAAGAGCATGAATATCTCACAATTCCCATCTTTGCTACCTTGGCCCTTGCTGAACCCCTTCCGGGCAGACCCCAGGCCCCAGTCCTGCCTGGAAGGGTTTCAGCAAAGGCCAAAGTAGCACAAAGCAGAAGAGATACCATCTCTCCATAGACAGGTGACCAACTTTGTGCTACAGAGGCCTTCTCTAACAAGGAGAGGAAGAAAGATATCTGCATCTCGAATCCTATCCTATTTTTTTCCTTAAAACTAGGTATCTGAAGCAGCAGCCAAGGGACTCCAGGGTGGGTGGAAAGCGGGACCATCTGTGTCCTCAGGCCGGAAGCCACATGGAGCAGGGGGAGCAGAGCAGCTTGTGTCTGTAGTCTATTGTCTGGACGAGGTAGATGTGGAGGAGTGGCCACCACTCCACTTGGACAATTCCCTGGCTGCTAAAGATCATGCAGTCAGGCCTCTGTGATGATAAAAAGGATGTTTTTTTATAGTTTGCTCTTAAGCATGTATTGTCTTTGTCTCTCATTTTCTCTCAAAATACAAATCAACGTAAATGAGTAAATAAAAAGAAGTATAATGTGACACATGAAACAGACTAAAGGAGCTTGGGAAGGTGTTGGTGAATAGCACCAGAAATGTTCACTCTATTGTGACCACAAACTCCTTGAGTATAAATGGAGAAGCCCTGAAGATGTCACATTACTTTATCTGAAAGTCCATACTGCTGACAAAAAGTGTGACTAAAACCAAACTTCCAGGATTGAGTGGATTATAAAGATCTCCAGGACAAAAAGGAGGTTCTGTACCCCTTGTGCTGAGAACTCCAGATCCTAGAACCCTTGGCAAAGCTGGGATCCTATCCTTCTATCACATCACGCCAAAGGCAACTCTTCCACAGCTGCTTCCTGCAGAGGCTGAATAGGATCACAGCAAGTCAAAGGAGGTCAGGCCACAGAAGGCAATTGGAAATGATCTAGTCCAACTCTCTCATTTCATGAGGCCCAGAGAGAATGTCTGTGCTGCACTTCCAGTAACTCAGCAAATGTGTACTTAGAGGACCAGCACCACACAAATAAATTTATAATAATAGCAAAATAAATTTAGACAAATTCAGCTTTAGTGAGCTTATCCAGAATATGGCAGTAAGAGAAAACTTAGAGATAGGCTATTTTAATTTTATCATTCATGCAAGTTTTGTGTTTAGATGCTTTCAATTGCACATGGGAGGTTGCTGGACACAAAATATGTTGGCACTTTTGGTGTCTGAAGGTCTTAATTGGACTCTGGAGAGTGTTATCATATTCCTCAAGTTGTAGAACCAGGATCAGGCTCAAGTTGTAGAACCCAGAGGAGAAGCAGATAACTTCTGAAGTTATCTTACTCTTCAGAGAAGGGAAGTTTTGATGAAGAATAACCTGAGGATGAATATGTCTCAGAGTAACACAGACTTTGAACACCTGGGCAAGAATGTGCACTTTGTTCCTTACTATCTGAGAATCCTTGAGCAAGGTATTCAGCCTTTTGATCTCTGGTTTAATATTTGTATACTGAATCAGCATGGTACTGTCATAAAAACAGAAACTCAGATCAATGGGACAGAAGAGAAAACCCAGAAATCAACCCACATGCTTATAGCCCACTGATCTCTCACAAAGGGAACAAGGATATACATGGGGGAAAGACTGCCTTTTCAATAAATAGTGTTGGGAAAATTGGACATCTATATGCAGAAGAATGACACTAGACCTGTACCTCTTGCCATATACCAAAATCAACACAAAATGGATGAAAGACTTAAGTATAAGACCTGAAACCATAAAGTTACTAAAAGAAAACACAGGGGAAATACTTCAGAAAGTAGGACTTGACAAAGATTTTGTGGATAATACCCCAAAAGCACAAGCAACAAAAGAAAAAACAAACAAATGGGATTGTGTCAAACTAAAAAGCTTCTGCACAGCAAAGGAATAATCAACAGAATGCAAAGACATCCTACAGAATGGGAGAAAATATTCACAAACTATACAACTGAGAAGGGATTGATATCCAGAATGTACAAAGAACTCAAATAACTACACAGTGAAAACACAAGTAATCCAACTGAAAAATGGGCAAAGAAGCTGAATAGACCTTTTTCAAAGAAAAACATACAAATAGTTAACAGACACATGAAAAAATGCTCAACATCATTAATCATCAGAGAAATGCAAATCAAAACCACACTGAGATATCATCTCACTCCAATTAGACTAGCCAGTATTAAAAAGACTGAGAATAACAAATACCAGTGAGGATGTGGATAACGGGGAAACCTCCTACACTGTTGGTGGGACTGTAGATTAGTGCTGCCATTATGGAAAACAGTATGGAGGTTTCTGAAACAACTACAGATGGAACTACCATATGATCCAGCAATCCCACTTCTGGGTATATATCCAAAGGAATAGAAATCACCATGTTGAAGTGATGTCTGCAGTCCCATGTTCATCACAGCTCTATTTACAATAGCCAAAATATGAAACCAACTTAAATATCCATTGATGGATGACTAGATAAGGAAATTGTGGTATATATACACAATGGAATACTACTCAGCCATAAAAAATAATGAAATTCTGCCATTTGCAGCAACATGGGTGAATTTGGAGAAAATTATGTTAAGTGAAGTAAACCACATACAGAAATAGAAATATCACATATCCTTACTCATAAGCAGGTAGGTAGGTAGGTAGGTAGGAAAGAAGGAAGGAAGGAAGGAAGGAAGGAAGGAAGGAAGGAAGGAAGGAAGGAAGGAAGGAAGGAAGGAAGGAAGGAAGGAAGGAAGGAAGGAAGGAAGGAAGGAAGAAAAGGGAAAATAAAAGAAAGAAAAGACCACAATAATATATTGATCTTTCAGAAGGAGAGAACAGATCTATGGTTATGAGAGGTGGGAGGTGGGGTAAGGAGAGATTGGGTAATGGGCATAAAGAATAATTACAATTTGTAATAATGAACACGCTAATAATATTCATTTTATCAAAACATGTACACTGGTGATTATAGTCTATGTGTACCCCCCAAAATACATATAATCAATCATGCTTCAATTAAATACATATATTGCATACTGCAAAAATATGCACTTATGCATTTATTGTGAAATGAAATAAATTAGAAAATTTTAAAAAATCATCTGCAAACTGTAAAATGGCATAAACACATTAGACAATATGAAGAAAAAGAAGAAAGAAGGTGAAAGAAAGGAGCAGTAAGGAGGAATTGGCCTGCTCATGAGAGTGCATGAGATGGTAAATTTTTCTCGAAGGGACTAAAGGAAGATGAATTGCAGAAATCAGGCGGAATACATTTACTGTAGTCAATGATGGATTTAACTATATAGATTTCATTATGCTTCTGCATAAGTACAACATAGCTACACTTTAATTATCTTATTGGCCAATGTCAATGCCAACCCAAAGATTGCCATTGCCTTTGATATTCAGAGAAGTCATATTTTTCCCTTTAAAAAATGTTTTAGAAAAAAGAGTGATGCTGGAGCCAACAATAAAGTGTGATCTAGTCACCTGGAAGACATGATCTTTTACTATAGGGTCCCATAGGGAAAGCTGGCTGGCTGGCTGGCTGGCTGGCTGGCTGGATGGATGGATGGATGGATGGATGGATGGATGGATGGACAGATGAAAGGATAGATAGATAATGTCTTTCAGCACCCTGCCATCCCTATTTGCTTGAGAACTTCTAGTAAGAGGAGGGGTTCACATTTTGAAAAGTGCAAGAACTTTTTTGTGCATCCTTCCCTTTATCCTCACCAGAAACCCAATAAGAAGTTGATATTATCTTTATTATACAAAGACTGAAAGTGACACCCAAGGGAGGTTAAAGAGCTTGTCCAAAGTCATATAAGCTGTTGGCAAAGTTGAGATTTTCACATAGATCTGTAGAACACAAAGTCTAAAATTTCCCACTAAATAATGCTTCTTCAACATCACCTAAAAGTGGGTGGAGAGGCAGACAAAAATTTTGTTAACATTTTTCAAGTTCCTACAGTGCTTGGCATGAAAACTAGGTGTTTGGGGAAGAAGAGGAAAAATGATTCAAAATAGGATGACCATTCCTGGCTGTCCAGGACAGTCCCCATTTGAATTCATCATGCTGCCAAATTTATTTTAATAATGTACATTTTCACTCTCAAAATATCCCAGTTTGCACCTTAGATAGAAACTACCATTTACGAGCTAGGTACTTTACAATCCAACTAAGAGTTATATATAGTTCAGATATCCCTAAAGAATATGTGTGTGTGTATTTATTTATGCATACATATATTTTTTTTTTCAGTTGAGTCCTTCTCCCAAGTTACTGAATAGGTAGAACCTTAACTGGTATCCCCTGCCAAAAAGGTGGCTCCCTAAAAATGTGTCAGTTCACACATTCTTCCCAAGCTCACCATATATTCTCATACCTGTCACACTTTTTCATAGAATAGTGGCAAGGAAAGAAAGTGCAATTTGAGATAGCTCCATGACAAGAAAGGCAATGTGCTATCCTTAGCTCTAGGCCCAGGTTGCTAAGGAGAATGGCTGTGCATATGTATGTCCCATGTACCCTGACCACTCCCAAGGCTGCCCACTTGGACTGCTTGGGTCTTCATCCTCTTCCAGTCCCATCAGAGTTAATTTTGCACAAAACATCACTTACATTATTGCATTTTTCTGTTCAAAAGCCTTTTGTATTTCCTCATTACTTATAGTTAAAACTGCAATTTCCCAGCATGAGCTACACAATATTCATGATATAAGAGGAGGATTAGCGTAAGAACAGAGTTATAGTCATGACTCAGGTGCTAAGAACTGTGTGAGTTTGTCTAAAGTGTTTAACTCCTCAAGGTCTCAGTTTCTTCACGTCTATATATGAGGTTGGAATAAATGGCTTCTAAGGAAATTTCCAATACATATACATTGTTCAGGACTTGCACTATTTCTCCTTGGTTTCTCTGATCTAAATAAAGCTTGTTTATTCTCTTCCACAAAATGGTTTTTTTCAAATTGCTACTTCATACTTTTGCTCTGGCTGTTCTTCCCACTGAGAAGGACCTCTTCTCTTATTGCCTCTGATTTCATTGCTTCTGGCCCCTAATCCAAAATGCACTAATCACTTAGATCCACAACACTACCCTCATCTGATGATGGGCACCACTAATGCCAATCTCTGCTTGACTAAAGCTCTTGTATATCCATTTGGATCTAACTGATGCTGAGCTTCTTCTTCCCCTCATTTTAGACTGAGGATAGCTAATCTAAGAGCTAGATTCATTCCATTCATTCATGACTAGATATTTCCTGGGTGATCCTTTCCTGATGGCCTCCCAGTAGGTTTATCTCCAGTCCTATACCTCCCATAAGTGCCATTCATAAACCCAACAGCCTATTCTATGTCTCTACTTGGGTATCTAAGCCATACCTCAAATGTACATGCCTCCTTCAACATCCTTCCTTCAATAACCTGCTCCTCTTTGAGAATTTCCCAAACCTATAAGTAATATCATTATCTATCTAATGGCTCAGGCCCCCAAATTTTGCTTTTTTTCATCCTTGGAATCCAATTCAAAAACAAATTCTTTTGACAGTACCTCAAAAATGTATTGCAAAGACAGTCACTTCTCACCATCTGTACTGGTATCACCTGAATCCAAAATATCAAAATCTCTTGCCTGGACTGTTGCTCACCCTGCACCTGTCTTGTCTCACTACAAGCAGTGAATTGATCTTTTTACATCTTTATCAAGGTCTGCAAAGGTTCTATCAGCTCTACAAAGGCCTGGCTGATTCCCCACCTCATGCCTGAGCACTCTTCCCTTGCTCTCTCCACAACAGACAGCCTGCCCTTCTACTCCTCAAGCACGGCAAGCATACTTGCTGTTCCTGCTGCTCGGGTTGCCCCCACACGCTGTCCCCAGTTATTTGCACACTTATCTCTGTCTCACATTCAAGTCCCCATTCAATTCCACCTTCTTTAAGACCACCTTCCCTGATGACCTGATCCGAAGTGGCTTCAACCTCTTCCTGAATCTCTTGATCACATTACCCTGTATTATTTCTATTATGAACTCATTAACATCTGAATTCGGGGTGGTGGTTCTTTATTTAATTTTTTTGTCTCTTTTCCCTAACATAAGCTCTATGAAGACAAGTACATAGTCTGTGATGTTCATCCTTGTATTTCAAGTGTTTAACAGAGCACTTGGCATCTCTCTGGCATTCGAATATTGAATGAATGAATGACCCACAGTGGTAAATGCTATAACATTTTAACATCCTAAGCTATAACAAAACTATCAGATCATTTATTGTCCTTGGAGCCTTCCCTGAACACTGAGCCCAGTGTAGTTTCATCATACCTAAAATTCCCCATGCAGTTTCTCTTTGTGCCTCTTATAAAGTGTTGTTTTCGTTATTGAGCTAGACTTACCTTTCTTTACTCTGTTTTGGGATACTGGGGCTGGGACTCTGAAAACCACATTTCTTCTTTTTTATTTTTTATTTTTTGCCTTAAAAACAGTCTGGCATTTATTCATAACTTGTAGTTGATGCCATAATCCATATAATCATTTTAAAATATGGAATGATATCAACCATTTTTCACCTACTACGTTTATTTTTAACACTATTAGAGTTATCATATCAGTATTTTCCTTACCTTAGTCTTTATTTCTTTTACTCTTTTCTTATGTATCCTTTTGTAAACTCCTTGAAATTTATTATGGAAAGAGTCAAACTTAAATACCCAACGTAATAAGCCTTTTCCTTTTATTAATTCTTTCTTGGAATCAAAGCTTTTTTTTTTTTTTTTTTCCTTTTTTATACTTTAAAAATTTTTGAAATAGCAAATTGTTAAAGTTAGTACATTCTAGTGAAAACCACATTTCTGAAGCACCGGCTTTTTCTTGCTTATTTCTCCTAATAGGAGGCCCTAGAGAAGGCTGGGAGATTGAGGAGGTGGAAGGGACTTTCTTCTGATTTGCTTTCTGTTCCTGTCAACCTCATTCCCAAGTAAGGTTCCTCACCCTTGCAAAAGCAGTTGATTCCTGTACCCGCATACCCACACATATCCATCTGCACACTCCCAGGATTAGCTTCCTTATGTATTCTTAAAGATCTGCATGTCAGCTCCTTGCAAGTCCTACTCTATACTCCAGAGCACGTGTAGTAGCTGGGCTTCCCTCCTTCCTCCGAGCTCTGCACCCTACTCCACGCAGGCCCTTCTCCATAGTCCTAAGTTTTAATGGCCCCTTCCTCTGCCTTTAGTTTCTCCAGCCAGAGGAGTGGCATTTGCTTCCTGAGATTAGTGTGCCCATTCACCTTATGGACTACTTTTGCCTTTTCAGTCATTTGATACTTACCACCCTAGGTCTTTATATTAAATTCTGAATTTTAAGATAACTTAGTGTGGTTTTTATTTTTCTGACTGGACCCCAGCTGATAGAGGGATGTACAATTCAGTGACTTGTACATTTCCACTTGCTCTCAGGGCATCTTTCATTGACTCAAAGGTATTGGAAGGAAGCTTGTTTGGAGCAGAAATCACCCCTCGCGTTGCCTGTACCTGTGGGCTGTGTTGCTTCACACATGGCAAATGGTCAGTGCCTGTTTAATAATCGATCCATTTTACTTTCAGAGGGAAATTAGTTCATCTTTCTGATTTTTAGAAGCAGCATTTTTTAAACCTTTCTGGAGAGAAGCTATCTTAATCTTCAAGCCCTCCAGGATAGGAAATTCTTCAAATGTTTATTTTAATTGTAAAATGTCTGCTTGTGAACCCTTGCCAAAATCTCTTTGCTGTCAATAAATGCTTCCCACATAGACCTGATGGTAGAGACTTGCACAAAGGGGGAATACTTGGATTTGAGAAAAATGGTAATTTTTAAAATATGTGATAGAACTTGTTCCCCAAATAAGCTCCTGCTATATTCCATATAACCCAATTATTTGACTGATCTCAAGTTTTGTTTTTTCTTATTCTTCCCCAACTCAGTTTTCTTTGTGTACAGAGAGAAAACCCATTTTTTTTATTCATGTGAAAAACTTTCCCATGAATACACCTGATGTAAATCAGTTCTTCCCACCAAAATTAAAGGTGTATTAAAGTTTTTTAAAAAGGCGTAATGTTGGGACTGTGTGGCATGCCATTCCTGCCTTCCTTGGCAATAAACAGCTGGAGTTCCTGAGGCCCGGTGCTAGAACCTAGGGCTTTGTACCCACCTTGCTGAGGGCGACAAGTGCCCTTGGAGCACCAGCAGGTGTGATTGGGGTTTAGAATGACTGCTATCTACCAGGTATCCAAAGTGCCAGGAGTGAGCCCAATGCCCTGTGTGCCCAATGCCACAGCACTTCTCTAATGTGCATGTGGTCCAGCCTCAGTGACTACTAGACTGTTGTCCTCCATTTCCTGGTTAACACCTGTTTATTTGCCTGATCTAGTCGAGCCCTAACCTGAACTGCAGCCTGCCTGAACCCCTCCTAGTATTACAATCCTCATACCTCAAGGCTGAATAGCATCCCTATAAGCCCCAGGCCATGCTCCTCCTGCCACCACCTCCAGAATGGCCTCCATCTTCCCACACATACTCCCGTCTCCTTGGATACTGGAGTTTTCTGTGTCAGCTTGAACACTGATATGGGCTATTGGCTACTTCCCTTCTGCTTGGTGGGCTCCTGGGGCCCTGGTTCTCTCCGGTTCTGACCTCCTTGTCTTCCTCTTCTCCTGAGGTCTCTGTACATCCAGTTACCAAGCCATGTCAGCAACCATACACTGTTAGAAGTCAAGCAGCAAGGAGCTCCCTCCCCACTGTTTCTAACCTCTTTTGGGGAATGTTGGATTCTTTCAGTGGTCGAGAACAGGTAGCCTGTCTTGACTGGTTGAAATCCACTAGCTACTTTCTCCAAAAAATTTATGTCTCCCACTTTTGTTTAGCAATGATTAGCTATTCCAGCCTCTAAGATTTTATTTTCGACAAATAGTTATCCTGTTTTGATGTTAAAATAAGAGCACTGATTTCCATATATGATGAATGGAATTGGTTTTCTTACCTTGTTGTCACACCTTAGTAAATAAAAAAAAAATCCAACAAAGGATTCTTGCTTTTCAGGTTGTATCATCTTACTATAGGTGATCATTTGTGCATTTTCCGATAATAATGATGATAATAACAGTTGGCATTTATTGAGTTGCTATGTGTCAAATACATATTAACTTACATGATTCTCACAAAAATCCCATGGAATAAGTTTTACTATTTTCTCCATTTTTACATAAGAAAACAAAGGCCTGAAGCTCATGTGACTTCACCAAGTTTGTTAGTAAAGTAGTAAAGCTAGTGATTTTACCCACGTACTCCAAGTCTAGAGCTCAAACTCTTGCGCATGATTCTATTCCACTTCTTGAGGTAAGAGTAATTCCTCTCCATTTCTTCGGTTTTGATTATCAGCAGGTCCCAAAGAACACAAGTGAACCTCAGCCTGAGATCCTTACAAAATGGTTAAATTCAAGGCTCTGGAATGTTACTAACCTGGACTTCATCCCAACTCTCTCATATGCAAGCTGTGTGGCCCAGATAAATTACTTAATATCACTGAGTTAATTTTCTAAACTACTGCTTTTTATTTTTCCTGATACCATTATACCAAATCCCTACAGTTCAATTCAATTCTGACACTAACTACTTGGATATAGAGCTATCAACCAAAATTAAGGCTGCTGAGGCAAAATAATTTTAGAGAAGTTTATTGGGAGCCAAACGTGAGCAACCCAAGAAACACAAACCACTAGAGTTGAAAACTGCTCCAAAGTCTGTTACAAGCTGAAAGGATTGTATAGGAAAGTTTACATAGAGAATGGGAAGCCTGGCAAGTTGTCCCATTTTCACTGGTGGGTAAAAATATAGAAATTATAATCATTCTTTCAAGTAGCATCATAAAGCTAAAAATGTCTATGTGCATTTTCTAGTGCATTTTTCCTGATTTTTGACCTTTCTTTGTCAGCAAGTTATACACTAATTACTGAATCACAATCTACACCACATACTATTTTTACCTATGGAAGAAGATGTCAATACCGAGATCATGAAACTCAAGACCAAGATCATGATTCTCAACCCAAGGGAAGGTTTATTTTAGAAACCTGCTGTGTTTCTGTCATCAGCACAGATCACAGAAGTTAAGGGCTCAAATGCACAACTATGTCTGACACCTTATGTCTGACACCAGTCCTAAGTCCTGGAACCCACTGCTCTTCTGACCAGCTGGCTATAAATTGGGAATTTCCGTTACCCCATGCTCAGGTTCAATATTTATGAGAACTACTCACAGAATGCAGAAAACACTATACTTATATTTATCAGTGTATTACAAAGGATACAACTCAGGAACAACCAAATGGAAAAATGGAAGAGGTACATAGGGCAAGGTGAGGAGCAGGGTCGGTGGCAGGAGAAGGCTTTATGCCCTCTCCAGGCACAAGACCTTCCTTCGCAGCAGCAGAGATCTGGGAGTGAGGCTGTAAGTTCTAACCTTCTTTTCATGGTTTGGTTTTTCTGGCAACGAGTCACCATCCTGAATCTATCTAAAGTCCCCCATCCATGAGTTATCTCACTGGCATACAAAATACACTCTTCTGATTCAGGATATTCCAAGGGTTTTAGGAGCTCAGATCTAGGAACCAGAGACAAAGATAAAATATGCATTCTTTATTATACCATAACTGGTATAAGAGGCAAAAGAATATCTATCTCATGGATTTAAATTAAATTAACTATAACATAAGATTGATGCAAGGGGTGCATTGAAAACCCTAAGACAGCTGCTCCATTTCCTCAGTTTCCCTATTGTAAGTTACTCCAGTCAACTTATTTGAGAATCTCTGGTACATTTAACAACATGTGATAAAATGGACTATCATTCCCTGTCACAGATAATATGTCTCAAGCATGAAAAGCAACAAAATCAGTTGTGAGCTTTTACTGAGCACCTACTGTACGCGGCCTACTGTATCAGTTGCTGAAGATATCAAGAGGTTCAAAATCAAAGGTGCCTTGTTGAGTCCTCTTTCTCCATCACCCTTATAGCTACATGATCTTCATTTTGCTCCAGTGTTCTCTTTAGAACTTACCCCTAGTGTCCATGTACTTACTTGCATATCTGTAATGTCATCCACATCCCATTATGTGTCTAATGAAAGGCCCACCACTGTTTCCACGTGCCACTTCCAATGCCATTTCCTCCAGGATGTCCACTTTTCAAGGACAGTCCCCTCAGTAGAATCAGTCTTTGCTTTCTGTGTGATAATGTAGCACCTTAATCCCTCTGGCATCAATTATTTAAGGAGTTTCAGGATTGAAAGTTCCTGGAAGGCAATGCATCATCCCACTGAATCCCCAAATAACCCAATGTTCTTCACAGAATGGGCTGGAGTGGATGCCCATTGAATAGATTAAATAGATTCAAATTTAATCAAGCAAGACCAGCAGCCATCACTGTAGTTATTAACTCCTGCCTCCAGTTTAGCCTGCCTGATTCCAGAGTCAGTGTTGACAAGGGCAGTCCCTACCATGGTACTTCACCTCTCCAGCAACTGAGATCTTTTATTAGTCTGGCTCCTGAGTCCCATTACCAAGATTGGGGTAGCCATTAGAAATATTCCATAGCCTTCCAATTTAAAATTGCAATCAGAAATTTGCTTCAGACAAGGGAAAATAATACTGGATTGTCTCCAAGAGAGGGGGATAGTTGGGCAATTCCAGCTCTATCCCTCTAGAACCATAAATGTTCCCATATTCTGGATTTAATGTTTCCTTTTCCCTCTCTGTCTTTCTCAGTGCTCCATCGTGTGTCTCCACCTCTTTACCTCTCTTTCCTTCTTTGTTTTCACACCTCTGTTTTCTTGTCCTTCATTTCTAGCCTTTGTCTCTCTCTACCTCTCCCCCCTTCTACAATACTGAATAAAAAAATAGCAAAACCTTGGCCTTTGACCCTTCCTTTTTCTAGAGTTTATCAATTCTCTGGAGACATTCTTTCTTCAGTTATGCTAATATAATTGATTGGGCTCCAGAATTCTTTTTCATCAGTCACATTCCAGCTGGGCCTTTGTAATGTTATACCTCAGCCTGCTTGATTGGTCTTGGGTGTTTCCCAAATCTCCATAGCCACACAGACAGGCAGACCATTTTAGGAGAGCTTAATTCCACAGATGGTTAATCTCATTTTTATGTGTTGATTTTTCCTTCTTTCTCTCACAGAGGGTAATTTATTTTTAAGATCCAGGAACACTTTACTATAACCTCTCATTTATCAATGATAATAATAACTATAATAATAATACTCGCTATTTATCGGGTGCTTATTTTGCATCAGTCACTGTGTAAAGTGATTTGTGTAAATTCATTGGTTTAATTTCCATAATAACCCTGTGAGATATTGGGTTTTATTTGTGTTTTATTTTTATTCTTTTAATTTTTTTCCTTGAGTTACAGATGAAAAAACTGAGATTCAGAGATTGTAACAAAATTTCCAAAGGCCCTGGTGTGAACTTGACCCTTAATTTCTCTCTCTGCAATTATCTTTTTTGAGCATATTGGGCTAGACAGCACTGCCTTAAAGGTCAGTCCTGCAGCTCTAGCAGGTTCCATAAACCTATTCCCAACAAAAGTTCTACCCATTACTTGCTGTTTCTCCCTCACCATTGTACCAGGTCAGGTAGGCTATATCACACCTCCAGATACATCCTGCTCAAGCTATCACAAGGATTTCACATTTTTGTGATGCATCTTAGATTAAATTCCAACCGAGTGCTCTAGACAATTAATTCAAAAGAAGTATAGAGAATGTTGAGATGATAAAAAGTTTGTGACATTCAATGCCATTATCATGTAGGAATGGAATCCAAGGTGGACCCTGAAGAAAGCATATAACCCAGACAGATGGAGAAATTAGAAGGGCCCCTGGATGGGAAATGTCCTGAGCCAAACCCCAGAGGCAGAAATGCACCTGCCACCTGAAGGGGCACCAAAAATCACTGTTTTCATAAGGGAATAAGAAGACGTTACATGAAAAAGAGAGGGATGAGATGATGAAAGAACATGGAATGTCAAGATAAGAAATCTGCTGTGCAGTGTCTGTATTTATAAGTTTATTTGCCACCAGTAGGATTTTCATATGTAGAGTCCATAAGTTAAAATATGTTCCTTTGACTATCGGAAATCAGGGAATCTCAGACATGGTTTGTAGTTCATCTAATGTTACCCAGAGGCCATTCCTATAAAGCTAAGAGAAAGACTCAAAGTACCATGCCTATGCCAATGGATCATATATTCTTGTGATATATTAGTAGTAGATACTTGTAAGATCAGCAAATTAATTTATCTTTAAATTATACAACAACCTACAACTTCACAGTGAGTGAGAGAGAGAGAGAGAGAGATACATTATGAGGAATTGGTTCACATAATTCTGGGGGTTGAGAAGTCCTGAGATCTGCCATCTGCAAGCTATAGACTCAGAAAAGCTATAGTGTAATTTCCTCTGAGTCCAAAGGCCTAAGAACCAGGGGAGATGATGATGCAAATCCAGTCTGAAGGCAAGAGAAGTTCAGAA
This sequence comes from Cynocephalus volans, assembly GCF_027409185.1. NCBI lineage: Eukaryota > Metazoa > Chordata > Mammalia > Dermoptera > Cynocephalidae > Cynocephalus > Cynocephalus volans. The sequence goes on from NC_084462.1 coordinate 54,222,824, forward strand.
GAGATCCCACTCAACCAGATGGGCAAAAAGAAGAAGAGGTGACTTCCTCCTTCCTCTGCCTTTTGTTCTACTCAGGCCCTCAAGTATTTGAATGATGCCATCCACACTGGGAAGGGTACTCTTCTTTGTCCACTGATTCAAGTGCTAATCTCATCCAGAAATACCCTCACAGACACACATAAAAACAATGTTTAATCTAGGCACCCCATGGGCCACTCAAGGTGACATAAAACTAACCGTCAAACACTACTGTCCATATCTGGCCACAGTAGACCTTGAACCCAAAAGCCCAGCTCAATTAACTCTTTGCAATTGACTCCATCTCTACGGATTTGCATATGTCATTGCTTTTGCCAGGAAATAGCCTCTCCTAAAAAATGATGCAATGTTTCAAAAGGAATTTAGTAATTTATTCATCATGTATTTAATTTCTTGTAGTTTATTACAATACTTACAAGGCACTGCGTTTATACCCAGCACTGGGTTTGTAGAAGTTTCACAAGAGTGTGCTAAAGAAGAGATTATTAGTATTCCCATTTTATAGATGAGAAAACGGAGGCTCAAAGATATTAAGATATCTTCCCAAGGTCACAATCCACAAAGTGACAGAGCCAGGATTTGAACCCATGCACCTGTGTGTGTTCTGAACTTTTAAACCACACTACCTATTGTGCAAGGATGGGAGGTCTCTGGTGGGAGAAAAACATAATATAAATGCAGGATGCAGACTCCTCCACTTCCAGAGGCCTGTAATAAAGAACATATGTCTGGAAAATGAGTCCAGAAAAATTCTCTCCCTAGGTAAGGAACAGTTGCATTTTCTCACCTGAAAATTCCCTTCTCAAAGGTGCCTGTAGAAATGCCTTTTATTTGGTGAATTCAGCAGCAAGCATAGGCTCTCAATGCCCAATAAGACTAGCTGAATATTTGGCCCATTACCTGAGATAAAGCAAGCTCATAGATTTCCTTTCTTTCTTCTTGTCTCCTGGGAACAGCTCTATTGACACAGTAGTATGCCTCATCACTTCCTGCCTCAGTGTTTTAAATGGGGATGTCAATATCACTGCACAGAGGCTCATGGGTCACAGAGGAATTGGCAATCCCATCTGTAATGGACCCTTTAAACTGAGGAGTCTGAGTAGCTGGCATGTGATGTGACAGAGGAAAAGAAATGAAGCTTAGAGTAAAATCATTGCTTAATGCAGCACATCCCAAGTGTGCTCCACAGACCAATCCTGTGAGATGCTTTGTGAAAAAAGGTTGTAATAGATGCATCATAAGTTTTGCAAGTTTTATAAATACTTCTTGCTACATTCCTAACTTAGAGATTCATATTCTACACTAGATAATTAAAGGCTCTGAGAAGTCCTGCAAAGTGGACTTTAATACAAATTTCTGAATTCATTTGGGCATAGAACATCCCTTTCCTCACCTTTGATTTTTATAAGATTTATTAACAATTCACAGAATTAGCATTCCTTAAATCATGGTTTGGGGAACACTGACTTAAAGTACCTATTTTAGTTGTCTATTTTTAGAATGTCAGGTTATAGCTAGAATTTTACCACTGGGAAGAAAGAAGAGTTCAACTCACAAGTCCTTTGTGTTTATAAAATGGGTATTAGAACAGCTGGCTCTGTCTTTCTTTTTAAACACTTTCTTAAATTGCCTAACAATCTAGGCAGCTACTGACAGTCCTGGAACAAGGAGGTTTAATAATGTATCCCAAACACGGCTCTGTCTACCGTCTTTCTTCCTACAAGAAAGTTTGCTCATTGATGCCTCTTGTCTATGATGCTTTTTTTCACTAGTCTAGTTCCAATCATTTAACCAGAACTATTGCAATATTAACCTAACTCGTGTGTCTGCCCTCAATGTCATCCTGCTCCAGTTCACATGGAATATTCATCACAGACCAATCTTTTTTCCTAAAACACTATTTTGATCAAAGAGGCCAACAAGGATTAATTTCTCTTACTGTTCCACCACTTTCTGTAAATTGGCCTGGGAATGATATTGTCTCTTCATGGTTACAATGTGGCTGCCACAGCTCCGGGCATTAGTAATGTTAAAAGAAAATGTTTCTTCTCTGTTATGGTTTAAATTGTGTCCCCTCAAAATTCATGTTGAAGTCCTAACCCCCAGTACCTGAGAGTGTGACTTTATTTTGAGAAAAGGTCTTCACAGAGGTAATCAAATTAAAATCAGGTCATTAGGATGTATTCCAGGGCTGGAATACAATATGCCTGGAATCAAAATAAAAGGAGAAATATGACACAGAGACAGGCACACAGAAAGAACACCATGTGAACATAAAGATGGCCATCTAAAAGCTAAGGAGAGAAGCTTGTGACAGATCCTTCCTTCACAGCCCTCTGAAGGAACCAACTCTACCCACACCTTGATTTTGATTTTAGATTTCTAGCCCCAAGAATTGTTCAACAGATTTCTGTTGAGTCACCTGGTTTATGGTGTGTGTGTGTATCTATCTATCTATCTATATCTATATCTATATTTATATCTATTTCTATATATAGAGAGAGAAGGATAGATAGATAGAAAGAGAGAGAGAGAGACATTTTTTTGGCAGCTGGACTGTACAGTCCCTCTTCTTACTAGTTTAGAAAATCTATCCCAGAAATACCCTAGAAGCTTTCTTCCTATTGAACACAATTGAATCATGAGTCCATGCTTAAATCAATTAGTGAAAAGGAGAATGCAATGATTAACTTAAACAAATAATTATCCATCCCAGGAACTCAAAAAGAGAGTCACCTCCCCTTAGTATATGGGAGGGTGAATTCCTGAAAGAAAAAAAAAAAAAAAAATCAAAGCTATATCAACATGGCATAAGACACAAAAATGACTTTTGAAAAGGAAATTACATCCACTGAGTATCAGGCACTGTGCAAGACACTGGGACTTCAAAGATATATAAGGAAAGGATCTCAGTTCTTATCCTCAGGAAATGCAACCAAGAAAGCAGAAGAAACTGGAGAAATGTGTGTAATGAAGCCAGTGAAGAGGGTTTCAAGAAGCAGGAAAGCTGTCAAGTACTGCAGAGGTCAGGTAGGGTGAGGAATGAGAAGAAAACATTAGATTTGGCAATTAAGGAGTCAGTGTTATTTTACTAAGAATAATCTCAATGGAGAGGCAATGCAAGCAAAATGCATACTTCAATAGACCGATATGCAAATGGGAGGTAAGGAATTAAGATAGCATTGTTGTGATTCATTCTTGTCTATAAATTTCAGGTCACTGCAATAAAGATACACATATGGTAAGACAAATTCCAGAAGAAGAAACAGCATCAGGAAGGTGTTATTGCTGCCACTGCTGCTGCTGCTGTTTTTCAAATGGAAGCTGTGTTACAAGATTTATAGGGTAAAGAAAAGTTTTAGTGAAAAGCGTTATGAAAACATATTTCACATCTCATCCCTAAATAGCAAAAATTTGCTATTAATTCATACTATTTAGGGCAAGCACTTCTTTCCCATTTTTTATGTTTCCTTCTTAGTGAAGGGAGCTCAGTTAGTACCATTGCTCTGGCCTCTTCCTTTCCTTGCTCCACTTCAGGGAGCTTGAGTGCCTGATCTGAATAGCCAGGCTTGCTTTATCAGCTCTTACTTCCCTGTTGAGAATAAGCCAACCCTTTCAAATCAAGAGTTTCCCAGTGTTCATGGCGTTCCTTCTTGTGCACAGGGCCCACTGTGGCTCAGAACTGCATATGACTCAGCGGGAAAATCTTTTTACTATTGGTGTTGGATTTATAGGCTGATTTAACTCTCATATTGAGCTATGTCTTCCCACTCAGCCAATTGACAGTGAAGTGATGGCTGGCCTCCATCTGTTTTATGCTTTATCTTATTTCTTAGTTGTGTTAAAAATAAGGTAGGGACAAGAGGCCCTATTTAATGGGCTCCCTTATCTTAATAACCATATGCATGACTACAGAGATTAAACATATCTCTGAAGACCATCTTCTACAAAGAACAGCTCAGACAACAATCCAGGTATCAGGGTAACACATCTAATATTGCTTTCCCCATCCCATAAAATGGCAAAGGTGTTCTGGAGTTGCCATAGTTCATGAAAAATACCTAAACTCCATATGAACAATTTCTCTACTCCTCTATCTCCCCTTCTTATTAAGCACAAACCACAGATTTACAGAACAGCTCATTACTACTATGTCTCTTATTAATAATGGTTGAATCTGTAATTCTTATAAAGTTTTATAAAGTCAATTTATTTACTAATAGATAGTACCACTTCAATTTATCTCCACATATCATTTTTAATACTTCCAGTCTCAGCAGAGGTCTCAGTTGTCTTAAAAAGAATAATTGGCACTAAATAAAAGTTGGCTAGATAGATTGGTGGAGGGATAGAAAAGATAAATACATTAATGGCTTAAAACTTCGTGAAGGAAAGCAGCTGAACTTAAGTGTCTTCAGCTTCTTTCTTCATGAAATCATGAATACATGCCAAGAACCCTTCCTACTCAAGTTAGATTCTGCTGTTTAGGTACTCACAGAATTCACACACATCTCTGCATGAGTATTTCCAAACTTCCGGTGTCACCTCCAGCTTCCCAGTTCTGATCGCAGGCATTTACATTGTTGGAGCATCAGACAGCTTTACACAGATTCTTAAGAAAAATAGGCTTTCTAGGAAAATGCAGACTAACCCCTAACTGAAATTAAGAGCAAGCATTCAATAAGGAAAGATGTTCAAGCTATAAGCACAGCACACTGAGCACATCAGTGTCCCAGTGAGCATGTGAGCATCAATCAGGATTGATCACAGAAGCAGATCGTCCGTGAATGATGAAGAACAGGGATGAGGCTGCAAGGTATGAAGAAGCTGGTGGAGGCATTCATGCATCTGCAGGTGAGGCTAAGTAGATACAGGTGAGCCAGACCAGCAGTTGGGAAGGAAAGATGAATGCTGACAAGAGCAAAGACAAACTGGGATCCACAAGGAAGAAAGAGCCTCTGAGGGAAAACAGGAGCACACATCTTTCAGCACCTGCAACCTGCATTTATTCCATGGGTAACAGGCAGGAAAAGAGGGTGCCCTTTGCCTTGGAGTTGCAGGCCCACTTGGTTGGTAAATTAGACAAGCTGAAGCAGGAGAGATAGTAAGAATTGAGGTGGTTGGAGTCCAGGGGTGATTCCAGACCAGTAAGGTGAGTCATCAGATCAGCAATAAGGTGTGTGAGCTGCCCCCGTGCCTAATGCCTGACATCAACCTGAGAATAAAACATACACTGCCTTACGTCCATCTCCAAATCCTTCCTGTGACTAACGTTAACTCAGGATTAGAAAGGAAAGAGGGTTATGGGAAATAATTTCTGTTGTTATTACTATTGCCACGTAACAAATTACCCCAAAATTCAGTTGCTTAAAACAAAAACAATTATTTTACTACATCTTACAGTTTCTGTGGGTCAAGGATTTTGGAAATGCTTGGCTGGATATTTGTGGTTTGGATCTCTCCTGAAGTTATAGTAACACAGTGGCTGGTTTTGGAAGAGCAGGAAGGCAGAGCTGCTGGGCTACAGTTTCAGGACCTCCCTGGGTGGTCCATCCGTGTGGGCTAGTTTGGGCTGCTCATCACAGCTGGGCTGCTAACATGGTGGCTACAGGCTTCAAGATGAGTGTTCAATGTAAAAAGCAGAAGTTGCATGACAGTTTGCAATCTAGACTCAGAAGCCACATTGTGGTATTGTTTCAAACAGTCACAAAAGTCCATTCAGATTCAAGGGAAAGGGAATTAGAGTCCACACTTTGATAGAGGAATATGGGATGGGAGATATTGTTGGCGCACTCATTTCTTTCAATATGTCTACCCAAAACACTTAAGCAGAAATCAGCTCTTGAACTTTTCCACCTTGTCCATTCTCCAGGAATTTTGAAAGTTAAACAATAATAACAATAAATATCAAGTTAATGTAAATTCTGTTTGGAGTCCTTGACGTAATTGTGTGGTTATGATGATTCCTGCTATAAATATCTTTTCTTACATTGAGACATTTAATATCCAGGGGATAAGACAGAGAGAAAGATGAAACCCACACTAAAATTATTCTAAACGATTTTAGAGTAGTTATTGTTTTAATCTCTCTGGCCTCAATGTTCTCATTTGTGAAATGAAGGCACCCTGTTCAAATAACTTTACTTGATCTTCCATAAGTTAATTGAATCTATGACGAATAAGATCATATTAAAATACTCTCTACAAAAAGCAGAACTATTAACTATTTTCTTACAAAATGACAAAGAAAACCAGTTTTTACAAATGATCTATTTGCTTGCTCCTGTCTAGATTGGAAGTTTACATGTGAGAAGTAAAGAGAAATATTAAGAAATATAACCCTGAATATCCTCCCAATCCTTTTGGTTCTCAGACATGTACAGTGCTTTATATCTAAAGCAAAGTAATACATGATTCAAAGATAAACGAATTTTTAAAAATGGAGATGAATTAATAAAATACTTGCTGTTCAAAAAAGAAAAGAAAGCTGCTGTAATTCTCCTCCATTTCTTTTCATTATAACTCTCCAGAATGTTTGCTGGTATGGATCACAAATGAATCTTGGGAAGACTCGAGCAGAGGGTTTTGATTAAGTGGTATGTAGAATAAACAATGCTGAGACACTTTAATGAGGTCAGATAAAACAGCTGTGCTGAAAAGAAATATTTTTTAAAAATCACTTTAAGACTTTATCCTTAAACCATTTTCTGGAGAATTGGGCTCTACTTCTTCCCATTCTGCCATTAGCCAAAGACTTTAAATCCTCTCACTGATATTGCTACCATGCATGACCCATGGCTTCCTAGCACACAGATTTCCCTTGCTGAATTTCCAAAAATCACTGAATCTCATTCTAATGAAATCCACATAAATAGACACCCCATTTAAAATCCCTGGGGTCTAGTCATTTCTTCACATAAGTCAAAAACAAAGTTAAATAATATGCCTATAGCTTTTTATGAGGCAATGTCAAAAATTGCTTGAGGCCTGTTATGCCTACTGATAGCCACAGAGTCAGGACTTGCAAAAGTCAATTCAAGATTTTTGAGACCAAGAAACAAAGACTTGGGAAGTGAAAATGTATGGACCAAACTCACATAACCAATTAGCAACTGCTGCTGAATCTGATCTTAAGACAATTTAGCTTAGAAATGAGTAGAGCTTATATGAGGAAGGATCCTTGTCTCTATCAGGAATTGGAAGAAGGAAAAAAGGAGTCAGAACCAGCCAACCAGGATGGCAGACTGAGCAGTCAGTATTGTCAAGTAAAATAGTGGCTTGTGGATTTAAGAGGTAGACAGGTAGAAAGTTTGAGTTGATATAAAGGCCCACAGTGGACACATGGAAATTGGCGACATAAGTAGAATGAGGTCAAGGAACTGAGAAAAGAAGGATGTCAGTAGAGACATAGACATACATACTAAAACATCCAGGTGGTGACAACACATAGTGAAGAGAAAATTTGTAAGTTTTCAAAATATTTACTGATTTGGGGGACTGAACAGGTCATTAGATGACTAGGACAATGAGAAGATGAGCACAGAATAGCCAAGAGCAACAGGTCTCAGAAAACCAGGCTTTAACAAGATGGGTGGAAACATAGTGGTTTGGAATAAGCATGGGAAGCCTGAAGGTGGGCCACCTTCTTGCCCCGAGATCTCCGGGTCTGGAGAAAATAGGTTGTTATGCTTAAGTCAGCATAAATTTGACCTCTGAGAGCAGCAAGATTCAGTGAAGATGACAAGGTAGAGCAGATATGCTTGGAAGAGATGAGGTTGCAGAGGAGTTTGTTTACCGTAGAAAGGAAATCTCCAAAAGGCAAAAGTGGAAGATTTGAGAGGGAAGGTTGTAGTAGACACTTGGGTCTGAGGAATAAAAGCAGGAAGCTGTGTGGGGGTGTTACTACTTCTCAGCCAGAAACAAAAGATAAAGCATACGAGCAAACTCAGGAATCAACCCACATACTTACAGCCAACTGATCTTTTACAAAGGCAGCAAGAACATACATGAGAAAAAAAGACTGCCTCTTCAATAAATGGTACTGGAAAAATTGGACATCCATATGCAGAAAAATGAAACTGAACCTGTACCTCTCACCATATATCAAAATCAATCCAAAATGGATTAAACACTTAAATATAAAACCTGAAACCATTAAATTACTAAAGGAAAATATGGGGAAAACATTCCAGATAATAGGACTGGGCAAAGACTTTATGACTAAGACCCCAAAAGCACAGGTGACAAAAGAAAAAATAAATAAATGGGATTATATCAAACTAAAAAGCTTCTGCACAGCAAAGGAAATAATCAACAGAGCAGAAGGACAACCTATAGAATGGGAGAAAATATTTGCAAACTACACATCCACCGAGGGATTAATATCTAGAATATACCAAGAACTCAAACAACTATACAGTGAAAAAACAAATAATCCAATTAAAAAATGGGCAAAGGAACTGAATACACATTTTTCAAAGAAAGATATACAAATGGCCAATAGGTACATGAAAAGATGCTCAGTGTCATTAGCAATACATGAAACTTTCAGGAGAGAACAAACCAAAGGATACTAGAGTTGAGGGGAAGAGAGGAAGTGGGTCTGAGAAGTGATAGGTTGGGCAAAGAGCATAAAGAAATATCACGATTTGTATATAGATTACCTATGCATGATATTTAGAAGCATTTTCTTTTTTTTTTTTTTTTTTAATTTTTTAAATTTTATTTTGTCGATATACATTGTAGCTGATTAATGCTCCCCATCACCAAAACCTCCCTCCCTTCTCCCTCCCCCCCCTCCCCCCCAACAATGTCCTTTCTGTTTGTTTGTTGTATCAACTTCAAATAATTGTGGTTGTTATATCATCTTCCTCCCCGCCCCCCGGTTTGTGTGTGTATGTGTGTATGTGTGTGTGTGAATTTATATATTAATTTTTAGCTCCCTCCAATAAGTGAGAACATGTGGTATTTCTCTTTCTGTGCCTGACTTGTTTCACTTAATATAATTCTCTCAAGGTCCATCCATGTTGTTGCAAATGGCAGTATTTCATTCGTTTTTATAGCTGAGTAGTATTCCATTGTGTAGATGTACCACATTTTCCGTATCCACTCATCTGATGATGGGCATTTGGGCTGGTTCCAACTCTTGGCTATTGTAAAGAGTGCTGCGATGAACATTGGGGAACAGGTATACCTTCGACTTGATGATTTCCATTCCTCTGGGTATATTCCCAACAGTGGGATGGCTGGGTCGTATGGTAGATCTATTTGCAATTGTTTAAGGAACCTCCATACCATTTTCCATAGAGGCTGCACCATTTTGCAGTCCCACCAACAATGTATGAGAGTTCCTTTTTCTCCGCAGCCTCGCCAGCATTTATTGTTCATAGTCTTTTGGATTTTAGCCATCCTCACTGGGGTTAGATGGTATCTCAATGTGGTTTTGATTTGCATTTCCCGGATGCTGAGTGATGTTGAGCATTTTTTCATATGTCTGTTGGCCATTTGTATATCTTCCTTAGAGAAATGCCTACTTAGCTCTTTTGCCCATTTTTTAATTGGGTTGCTTGTTTTCTTCTTGTAAAGTTGTTTGAGTTCCTTATATATTCTGGATATTAATCCTTTGTCAGATGTATATTTTGCAAATATTTTCTCCCACTCTGTTGGTTGTCTTTTAACTCTTTTAATTGTTTCTTTTGCTGTGCAGAAGCTTTTTAGTTTGATATAATCCCATTTGTTTATTTTTCCTTTGGTTGCCCGTGCTTTTGGGGTCGTATTCATGAAGTCTGTGCCCAGTCCTATTTCCTGAAGTGTTTCCCCTATGTTTTCTTTAAGAAGTTTTATTGTCTCAGGGTGTATATTTAAATCCTTAATCCATTTTGAGTTGATTTTAGTATACGGTGAGAGGTATGGATCTAGTTTCATTCTCCTGCATATCGATATCCAGTTATCCCAGCACCACTTGCTGAAGAGGCAGTCCCTTCCCCAGTGAATAGGTTTGGTGCCTTTGTCAAAGATCAGATGGCAGTAAGTGTGTGGGTTGATTTCTGGATTCTCTATTCTATTCCATTGGTCAGTGTGTCTGTTTTTATGCCAGTACCATACTGTTTTGGTTATTATAGCTTTGTAGTATAGCTTAAAGTCAGGTAGTGTTATGCCTCCAGCTTTATTTTTTTTGCTGAGCATTGCTTTGGCTATTCGTGGTCTTTTATTGTTCCATATAAATGTCTGAATAGTTTTTTCCATTTCTGAGAAAAATGTCTTTGGAATTTTGATGGGGATTGCATTGAATTTGTATATCACTTTGGGTAGTATGGACATTTCCAGTATGTAACCCAATAATACTTTTCTTTTCCTAACATAAATTCATAGGTAAATTTTTCTCTGATTCAAATCCTTACCAAAGAAATAAGGATTTATTTTAAATTTATATTATTTCAGTTCCAGGCAATTGTTTATACTGAAAAGCTATTCAATTTGATATAAGCTTTGTATTCTCTATACATTATCAAATGTTAATTAATCTCTTAACTTAGTACAGAAATTGGGAAAGGATTTTATTTTGTGCTTTCAGGTTATAGAATGAAAAATGCTCTTTGAAAAGCAAGCTCTTATCTCTTTCTCATTACACTTCAACTATTTATCTCAAGTTTGTAGAATTCATAGTTAAATAGAAATTAGAAATCTTTGACACAGATGGTCTAAATAACCTGCTCACAAATCACAAAGAAAACAGATTGACTTCAGGCTGTCATCCTTCTCAAGTGTTAATTTCACAATACCAAAATGATTTGTTCAAATAATTATTTTCTGTCTTTATACTAAACATTGTGCCAACGAGTTCATTTGGTACTAGTGGGATTATTTGTCTCTATAAATAAACAGCTATTACATAATAAAAAAAAAAAAAAAAAAAAAAAAGAAATATCACGATTTGTAAGAATGAATATGCTAACAATAAATAAAAAAAAATTTTGTTAAAGTATGTGAGCGCTTCTCGTCAAAAGAATACTGTCTGCTTGAGAATATTGTCTTAGCAAATGGAGCTATCATTAAATTCAAAATATTACAATCATTATATGCATATATATATATGCCCATAGAGCAATAATACACATAAACTTTCTAAATTTGCTTTCTACTTCTTTAGAGATAAATCCTATCTTCTCATCTAGATTGTAAGCTACTGTAAAAAGGACTATGTTGTGCATCAGCATTATTAGCATCTATTGATGTCAAACTTGGGTCAAACCAAATAAAACTACCTGAGAATGCCCCTTCTTTTCTTTTTACATTTGCTGCTACTCAAAATTAATATCGTTTTAAAAAAAATTTTTGTCTGAGACTCTTACAAATCTGTCAGTGTGACCCAGCATGTTAATAAATAAATCTGAAACATCCTGGACATAGTTTAGAAATGATCCATATCTCTTCCCATTTAACTCACTGAACCCCCGTTCCTGATTTCAGATTGGGGTCTGCTTCTGCTTGCACTTGACACCACAGCTCCTGTCAGCCTGCAATATTCCAAATTGTTGTCTCTTGCTATTCCATCTACATTTCACAGTGCCAGCCCTCTGCAACCTGAAAATGCTACAGAGCAAAACGTTTGGATAAATCCAGAAAAGGTTTGCCTTATATTTGCAATAGAGCTCAGAAGTCAGAGAAGTAGAACTATGCTAGTCATCCTGGGAAGCTTCCTTATAAGTAGTAAATATAGAATTACTTTGATTCAGGTCCAAATACATAGTTCATTCTGATAGGAAGTCCAACATCATGGAAGTGACTTCATCACTGTCACTGCTTATTGGATAACATTGTAAAAGGCAATTGTGAACATGTCTCCTAGAAAAGATGAATAAAGTCAAGCAAGTGGATTCACTTAAGAGTATAATAGGCTCTACCCTTGCTCCATAAGACCATTATGTCAGAGCAGACAGTGCTTCCCTTGAAGTTTGATGGTCTGGTCCCAGTTTCTGGCTGAATGATGCTTCTAAACTTTCCAAGAGAAAATAGTGACTTGAAGAAAGTCTTTTCTTTTGTTTCACTCAAATCTCTAAATTCGTGTGTTGAACATGTTTCTCTTCTTTTATCTTTAGTACGTGTTCCTAGCAGGGAAGCTGTATAAGGTTTATGTGTATCTCTGGAGCCCTAGAGATTATATTAAAAATTTTCTATCCAGGAGACAGCCATGTAGGCTGAATCTAAAATCAGTCGCTTTGATTTGTTTGTTTTCTCTTTTGCATCAAAGCACATGAAACATGGTAATGGGGTCTTTTGCTCCTATGACTGCTCTATCATATAGAATTCTCACTTCCTTGTCAAACTTAGCTGATAAGCCACATGGCACCAACGTATTGGAAAGAGTCTGAGCAAGCCTTTCCAAATACAAAATATTATTCAGACTTCCCTAATTTATGCAAATAAGACCATTCATTTTCCTACCTAATCCTCTCTGGAGATGCTCCAAGTTTTGAAATGAAATAAATTCTTCTTTTAAATATATGTAATCCACATTAATTGCTTTTGACAGCAAAGGGCAGAATGGTTAGATACTGCAGTAGTTAATACTTTAATCTTATCACCTCCACAACTAACTTAGCTGGGTGCAGCTTTCTGAAGAGCAACCACGTGTCCTAGTTGCAGAACCAAAATTCAGACAGCTCATATTTCTCAATTGCATTTTAATGTAAATAAACTTATGGCAGGTGAAGAAGAAAAGAGAATCAAAAGTGAGAAAAGGGGGTAAGGGAAGAGCCTGTCTAAATTCTCTGGGGACAGAAACACTGATTTTGTCATTTAGTAGCATAAAGGTCAAGTTCACGAGAATGACAATGACACCTTCAATAAACTGGCCCACCTTTCCTCTACACCTGCTCATACTCCCTACAGCCCAGTCTTACTCTCCATTCTCCACATCTTGTTCCCTCACTCCTACACCTACCATCGCTTTTAACACGTTCTCTATTCTTCTCTCGAGACTTAACTCAAATACCATCAAGTTCATGGCATTTTTTTCTTCCTTCTCCAGATAGAAATGACCTTTCTCTTCTCTATAATGTCATAACTCATTCAACCACTTCCATAGCTTTTATGTAGTCAGGCCCTATAATTTAGTAATCAGTATGCATGTCTTACTTTCCTGAGGCTTATGGCTGGTGGGGGAGGAAAGGTCATGACTTGACAAAAGCAAAAACAAGAATTTAAAAATACTGCTTAGCACAAGCACATGACAGATACATGGTAGATGCACAATTTTTTAAAAAAATTACTGAATGCATTAATTAATAAATGAATATCTGGTCTGATAAATTGTAAGCTCATTTAAGGAGTATACTGTATCTGCTAAGTTTAGATGATATTTTCTAAACTTTACCCCCATAAAAACAAAAACAAAAAAAGCTAGCAAGGCATCCTATTCATGATGGATCTTAATGAATGTAAGTAAGAATTACATTGAACTGGAATAGACATATGGGTAGTTGTGACAAGTCAGATGCGATAGGCAGTTATGACAGTAAACCTTAGACTTATTACTCTGAGTTTAAGAACAGTAAGAGTGGTCATGTTCACCTGAAAAAAATATCATATCTCACTAGGGTGGACGTAAGATCAAACTTTCCTCTATTAAAGCACCTAAATTTTAATTCAACAATTATTTTATTTCTTGAAGTATAAAATTACTTTCAAAGAAAATGAGTGCCAAAAGTTAAAAGGAAGTAAACAGTCATGAATTTTGTTTAAACCATTCATACATAAGAGAAGTGATTACAATACAGTTAGAGAAATGGAAAATTTTAATTTATGGGCTAAATTCAGGCTGTTTGTATGCAATTTCTTTTAATTTCTACCAATGAATGTGAGACATCACAATCTGTAGGTGAAACAATTAAATAGATAATAAATCAATTTCCCAAACTGCCAGTGGCGTCTATTCAGCAGTCAGCTTGTATACAGGAACAGTGTTCTGACAAAAGCCACAATAAAAGCAGAATGATGGTCATAAAGCAAAATAAGGTTTGGAATAGATATTTCTGAAATGAATACCTCATTGCTATGAAATATAACTACCTTAGAATCATATGATCCCCTTCACCACCTATACACATTTATGACAGCTTAGAACTCAAAAACATAACTTTCAATCATAATGCCCATCAAAAGTCCCTGTGACCTCAATGCTTAAGAGTCTATTTGGTGTTTACTTAGTAATTTTAACAACTATAGCACTCTTAATCCTACAAGTCACTGTATAATAATCATTAAGATTTTCTAGCCATTGGGGTCACAGTGCACCCCAAAGTATCTCTCTAGCCTTCCCTTGTGTTTGTAAAAATGCAGAATCTCAGGATGTTTGGCTGTCTCTTTGACACATTAATTTGACCAGTTCTTCTTCACTAATGTCTGTGACAGCCTGGTCTTTGATTGAGACTCGTCACACATTGATCTGGATATGCAGCGTCAATCTCAAGATCTCCTTTCCTCTTTATACTCATGAGTATTGACTGATGGCTCATGAGACCCTCAACTCTCTTTGCAAAGTACCAGCACCATGTACACCCACCCACTTTTATAGAAATTCTGGGAAAATTAATATGATAACAATTGTAAAACAGTCTGAGATCTCTGAGAGTAACAGAAAGTAATGAGAAGAAAAAATGCTGTAATATTGTGTTTCCGTTGTGTGTTTTAATTGCACACATAGAATTTCCAGAACAGGGAAAAAAAATGTCAATTGTAACGAGTGAATCATGCAGACTTTAGATATGTTGCTATGGAAAGTCCCATCAACCCAGTATGATGGACATCTTGCTTTGTTCACCTCACTAGTAGTCAAGGGCTGAGTCAAGGGATACATTTCTCTGGCCATTAAGATGGCCAGTGCTTCAGATCGTTTAACGAATGTGCTGCTTCATACTGGCCTAGAATTAAATTCTAAACCTGCAAGCAGATATTTCCAAAAGGATTCCTCTACCTTCTGTGAATGATTATTCCTGCAGTGCAGGAACCTCTTAAATGATTATTTCTCAAACTTAAGTCATTCTTTTATCACGTTCCAATTTTTGTCCAGTCTGCAGTACCAACTGTAATGTAAATTACTTAAAATATTTCTTCATATCCTAAGCAATGCTATCCATGAAATAAGACTTGATGCACTAGCTACAATTTCATATATAGAAAGGTAAATACATTGCTATAAAAATTAAAAAGTGCTACCTGAAATTATCTTACACAACACAAGGGTTATATATGCTCTATTCTGAGGTATATTGTTTGAATATATTACTGAAAACCAAACCACTTAAGAAGAGGCTTAGGATTAGTGCCAGCATTATGTTCATGTGAATTCTATAGTATCTAAGACACGTTTACTGAGCACGTGATGCTTAAAATATATAGGCCCCATAAACAAATGCATAATCATTAACTCATTCTTTGCCCACTCTATTTGTTCATATTCTAAAAGATACAACTTGATCACTATCAAATGTTTGTTGATCCTTCTTCCAAAATGTGCTTACATGGAACATTAGCAATTTTTGACTCAGGTATTTATAGCAACAGATCTGGGTGGGGAAATGTGAAACCAAATGTAGTGCCCTTTATTTATTTTTTCTCTCTACGAGTTTTTTTTTAAAACCAAATTAAAGAAGGAAAGACAGAGATTCAGCTTCTAAATATAGCTACTACTTTGTGTTCTTGTTTTTGTGTAATTCGCCTGTCTGACTTCCAGTTTCGCAATCTGCAAAGTAAGGTCGTTAGGCAGTAAAATCTCTATGGTCTTTTCAATTCTTTTTCTTTTGGTCTGTAATTAATCTATCCTAAAGATCTGAGGCAAAGGAATATTAGAGAATCGGCACCATAAGCTTCCTTAAAGGTGTTTCCCAACTGCTTTGTAAACTGAATTTCATTTTTATGTATATAACATATTGTATTTGAAAACTGTACATTCCCATAATCATACAATGTTCTTCCCCGGAGCAATCTGGAGGTTTGGCCTTGAGAAAAAATAGCCAGCATCATTCATCACCTGGGCAGACGTATTTGGAATTTATATAAAAGGGAAATAGGTATGGTTTCTGCATGTTCCCTGAGAGAGTAAACTAAACCCAGGCTCCATTCCAATCCCTGCTTATAGGTAGGTGAACTAAAATAGTATTAGAAACAGTAAACGTTAGGGAGATTCACATCTGCTCTTTGTAATATTTTCCTATTTGTTGTTTATCTTATAGTTTTGGTTATATTTGCTTATACGCAGACTTTCAAATTTTTTGTGTAGCCAAATCTTTTTTCTTCCACTGCTTGGAAGCCTAGAGAATGTTTTCTAGAGAACTGATAAATATTAATTTCTACATTCTACTATTTTTTCCTTAGCCAATGTTGCTATAATCATTTGTTATCAACCCAGTAAATTTTTTTTTTTTTTCATTTTTTCATGAAGATGAGTTGGAAGTCCTTCCAAGTGTCTTTAGGTCTCTATGACACCTTCCGTACAAAGAGTAAGTGTGAATCTGACATCCCTCAAACCTCTGAAAGTATAAGGATGGATTCCTATTACAGTCATACCAAGGGCTTGAGGGCAGGCCTTTGACAAGTTATTATTTTTCCCATTATTCATGGAAATTAAAAGCAATGTAAATAATATATCAAAGGACATATTAGAAAAAAAAAATGTGGCAATGAAAGCCACTCAACTGCAAACCAACTCATGAGATACCATATTTTTGTAATTCTTTCTAAAGATCTTTGCCTTTCTTTTCTATTTTTGGGAAGATAGAGGGCTAAATTTAATCATAAATGTGATCATTATGCATATGATCTTGTATTGTTTTTTCGATAATATAATAAATAATAGTTTATGTTATTATCAGTTATTTGCATACATTTTTATAGCCACATAATATTTCATAAGAAAAATGGATCACAATAAACCTAACATTCCTCATTTTTAGACTTTTAGTTTGTTTCTAAATTTTTACAGCATAAACTATATACAATAATTTCATTTCTTCTTTTTGTCTTTTTTCTTTCTTTTTTTATTTTTTCTCTTTCTTTCTCTTTCTCTCTCTCTCTCCTTTTCTTCCTTCTTTTCCTCCTTCTGTCCTTCCTTTCTGCCTCACCTCCTCCTCCTAATCATCTTGCTACTTTGATTATGACCATTTTCCAGAAGTTGAATTATTAGGTCAGGAAGTCTAATCATTTTTACATTTCTTGACAAAGATTACCAGACATTTTTCTATGCAATGCTTGTATAAATTTAACCTCTCACAACTATACAAGTCTACTTTCCCCTTTCAGCGGATATTATCATTTTTATAACTTTAAGTTTTGTTAATTTGATAGAAGGAAGTGGAATCTCATTCTTAATTTGTATTTTTTGTTTATTCTTGGATATGATGCATATTAACCTGTTGAATTATCTCCTTTTATGAATTAACTGATAATATCCTTTGCTTATTTGTTTACACGAGGTCTCACTGTTTATAATAATTTGTATAATATTTTTATATATAAAATATTCATTCTTTCTGCAATATATTGCATGAATATTTTCCCCAGTTTGTTTTCTAGCCTTTAATTTAGGGTTATTTGCTTGTATTTCTACAGTCAAATCTTTGTGAATTCTTTCATTTCTTGAAGGCTAAAAAGGCTTCCCTAGAGAGCTGATAAATATTAACTTCCATTTTTCTGCTATTTTTCCAGGTT
This sequence comes from Cynocephalus volans, assembly GCF_027409185.1. NCBI lineage: Eukaryota > Metazoa > Chordata > Mammalia > Dermoptera > Cynocephalidae > Cynocephalus > Cynocephalus volans. The sequence continues at coordinate 54,240,569 of NC_084462.1, forward strand.
TTTTAAATATTTGATTATTTATTTCTAAATTTCTCACTCCCCAACAAGGACAAGACCTTTGCTGAAATATCTGAAATTACTGTAGAAGAAAAATTCAGCTGCGGGTAGAGGATTTAAGCATCAGAGTCTGACATGTCCTTAGGTATTTGGAAGCCCTTGAATTGTTAAACCTAGCCATTTTTAACATCAATCTGCAAATGCTTTTGTATTATTACAAGTCACTATTCATTATTTAAAGCTGTACACCATGCAATATGGTAAGAAGAAATGTTATAAATATCTAGTATAAGAAAGACTCTAAGTCATGCCTTTCATGTAATGAGAGTTTACTCTAAACTATGCTACATAATATTGCCAAATTAATTTTAGTTTAAGGTGCTTTAAAATGTTGCTTTTTTCTAATTGGACCAACCATAATTAGCCTGTTAACTCACCTTCGGAATGGCCAGTTTGAATAATACTGGAATCAATGCCACAGCTTATGGGTGATAGAAGAGATTTGTTTAAGATTCATTTAACAGACTTTCACTGAGCACTTTCTTTTTGCCATACCCTTTTCTAGTGATTAAGGATCTGAAATAGAAGCAGGCATTGGCCTTGCATTCCAGGACAGTGATTTTTCAACACAATTAATGACTTTTTAAAAGCATATATTCCTGGACTTCACCATAGATCTTCCAAATCAGGCTGTAAGCTAACATTTTTGTGTTTCAAGCTTCACATAATGATTTTGTTGATTCATCAGAATGGTGATTCTCTGTTGGAACTCAAAGAGAAGTGAGTCTCTAATACTCCCAATCCTAAAAAGTAGTAGGAAAAAACTTCCATTTCTTGGGTCATTAATCTAAAGCTAAGGGGTTTACATATGTAACATCCCAATTTTCATAACATATCTGAAAATCAATGTTGTCTGTATCTTACAGTTGAAGAAACTGATCTTAAGAAAGGTTTAGGAATTTGCCCAAGGTAACGTACCTATAGTCAGTGGGCTTTTGATTCTAAGTCAGAGCTTTCTGATACTAAAATCCACATGAAAGAAAACCATCTGAATTAATTGGGCTGGGCATTTTTGAGAATTAAATCAGGAACTTTAAGTAATTTGGTCGAGAATGAGCATATTTCAAATCCAACCCATATGTCAGGGCATGTTAAGTGCGAAAGATGTTATTGAGTATCTCCCAAGTCTTTTCCTGGGGGTTCTAGTTTTATTTGTGTTGAAGTTTTACATAGGCATAATATTCTTCTAGGCTGAGATTAATCCTGTCTTCCCAAGTACATTTATAAATTATAGGATATATTTGTTTCTTGAATTGGTCTGACAATTGGTTTCTTCAGAAAAACTGCAGGGCGCAAAGAAAATGCAATCACTTTTCATCTGCGCCAGTCTCCAAGAAGAAAGAATGTCTCATTCCTTTCAACAAAGAAAAAGGCACAAGAGGAACTATAGGCGTGTGTCATATCTCATTGTCAGCAACATGGAGCCCCACAACTTAATGTCCAGTGAAAAAATATGCATCCTCCCCGTTTTTGAAAAACAGAAGATATGGACTCATGCTTCCTTCCAACAGGCACAATTACTAGATATGTCTTTAACTTTACATAAAATGCCTCTCAAAACTATACTTTTCCTTAGCATGTATGTAATCTGCTTATTCTGCTGCTTAGAATGTCAGAGTAGGCAGAAACTTTGAAGCCAACTATTAATAAATTAGACTCATGTCACATATAAAAAAACTGAGGTTTTGAGAACTTAGGCTTTCAGAAAGAGTACATCAGAACAATCACAATCACCAACAAATTTTTGGAGCAATGGTTATGTGTAATACACTCAGCTATCTGCTGCGAGAGGTACAGAAAACAGGTATAATCTTTAATCTCTAAGACTTTAAACTAATGTTTAAGACAGGCCATGTTTCCATGATCAAATGACTCATATTCAATACTGAGCCAGTTTTACAAAACAGTATTATTACCCATCCCTTTAAAAAAGAATTGTCAGATTCCTCAGCACTGACATACAATGCTATGAACTGAGCTAGCTTGTTGCTATTCCACCCAAGGAGACTGGCACACAGGGCAAAGGAATGCAGCCTGGTAGGTGGGTGCCCTGGGGAAGAAGCTGAGGAGTCAGAGGGAAAAATGGGGTTAAGCTGGGGCAGATCTCATAATTAGGGCATCTTAACAGTAGGGATGTTTCTAAAATCCTTGGATAACTCTCTCATGTATTCCATGAGAGAATCAGCATTTGGACACCTGAAGCATTTGATGAAGAAGCTGAAAGAGCCACAATAGGACCACCAACAGGATGCTAGTTACATAAAATCTTTTTTTCCTCTCCCATGTTCCCTCTTCCCAAGCTTATATCACAGGAGCTGAAACCAGAAGAAACACCCTACATACCAGTCATGACCTCTCTCAGGCTGCAGATCCCTCAGGCTGAAGTCTGCTTGAAACAGAGAAAGGGGAGATGATAAACATTTAATGAGGATATGAGGCTGGGGTTTAAAACTAGATGAAATTGGGTTAGCCTGGACTTTTTAATGATAGCAAATGATAGACCTTCATGGAATCTGTCATCATTAATAGATGGAAAGACAGACTGAGCATGAGGGCAGTAAGTAGAAAAAAATAGAACCATTTCGTATTGGTATCTCACCACATTCAGATTTCAATGAATCGGTAACATAAGAAAAGACATAGAAATACTATTAAATTCTATTTCACCAGGTTGTGGATTGATACACTTGGGAGTCAAAGGTCTGGGTTTGAATCTTGCATCTGTTCTTCATCAATTGGGTATCCCTGGACAATTTACATTAACTCTTCTGTGTACTTATTTTATCTATAAAATTGAGATATTATTACCAGTCTCACAGAGTCATTCGAGATTATACAAAAATAATTGAAAGGGAGTGTGGCAAGTATGTTTTTCCTTTTTCTCCAAATTCTCTTATTTTTTATCCTTGATATACATACATATAGTATTTATTGAAAAAATAATTGAAAGGGAGTGTGGCAAGTATGTTTTTCCTTTTTCTCCAAATTCTCTTATTTTTTATCCTTGATATACATACATATAGTATTTATTGTTGAATATATAAAATGTTGTAATCAATTGACATACAAATTTGTGTTTTGTTAGTTCACTTCATGGCTTAGAGCTTTACATATATTGAAATTGCCATGTATTATCATTTTAATATGTCTAGAGGGGCCATCACTTGTGAGACAGTTGGCTTAGCTGGTTCTCTTTTGTGGGGAATTTGGATGGTTTCCAAGCTATTTTTCCCCCTCAATAAAAGCTGTGATGTTGCTAAAATTTAAAAAAATAAATCACTTTAACACTTACCCCATCCCTAAGTAGAAAAGGCTTAGGCAGGCACTATTGCCTTAGGATGTCATTTCCCCAGATGGAATTATTGAGTCTCTCAATTGATATTTTCATTGGAATCTTGAAAGTGCCAATATCCCTAGAATACCTGAACTTCTAATTAAAAAAAAAAAAACGCTTCATCTTGAAGCTTAAGCATCCTAACTTCTTCTCTGGAGACTACTGACTTATTTAATTTGGCCTGTCTAAGGATAAAACTCTCCATGAGGGATTTTCCAACACCCTTCCCAATTTTGACTCAGGATTAAATAGCCTGTAATAATTTCATGCCAGCGTATAACAGAACACATTTAGTTAGTTCCATTAGCCCCTTTTTACCTACATTTCAGCTTTCTACTCCCCAGCAAACTAGAATGTAGTTTATCTTTCCCAAGGTTATACTGCAGAAATCTCTTCTTCCAGTCTGCCAACTGCTTCAATGCTGTCTTTCATTCCAAACTTCAGTTGCTTCTGGTTCTAATTATTACCAACTCTAGCCGTTCAGGTAGGTGAAAGTATTTTGAATAATTACATACTACTATATGTTCTATAAAAGCATATCAAGAAAATCTACAGTTTCTAGCATGTAAAGGGAATCTGTGGGCTCCAATCAACTCCATGTCTTTTGCAACTAAAATAAATGAAGGTTTGCTGTAGTGGTTTCTCTTTTATTGAGATATAATTTACATAGCATAAAATTCACCCCTTTAAAGTGTACAACACAGTGATTCTTAGTACATGACCATATTGTCCAATCATCACCACTATTTAATTCCAAAACATCTTTACCCCCAAAAAAAATCTATACCCATTAATAGTTACTCCCATTTGTGCCTTGCTATATCTCCTGCCAATTAGTATTAATCTACTTTTTGTCTGTACATATTTGAATATTCTGGACTTTCCATGTAAATCAATCACAAAATATGTGTTCTTTTGTATCTGGCTTCTTTCAAATTCCATTAGAATGTTTTCAAATTCCATTCATACTGTAACATAAACCAAGACTTCTTCCTTTTTATGGCTGAATAATATACCATTCAACAGATACATCACATTTTGTTCATTCATCAGTTAATGAACATTTGAGTTGTTTCCACCTTTTGAATTTTATGATTAATTCTGCTATGAACATTCACGTATAAGTTTTTATGTGAACATGTGTTTTTATTTTCTTTGGTCATATACATAGGCATGGAAAGCTGGGTCATATGGTATACTACATTTAATGTTTGAGGAACTAACAGACTGTTTTCAAAATTACCTGCACCATTTGACGCTCTCATTAGCAATGTATGAGAGTTCTCAACTCTCCACATTCTGCCAGCGCTTGTTATTGTCTGTCTTTTTATGATTATACCCATCCTAGTGGGTGTAAAGTGGTATCTAATAAAGGTTGTAATTTTAATTTATCTAATGGCTAATGATGTTGAGTATCTTTTTCTGTGGTGATTAGCCAGCCATTTGTGTATCTTCTTTGAAGGAATTTTTGTTAGAATAACTTGTCCATTTTTAATTCAGTAGTTTGTCTCTTTGTTACTGATGTGCACTGATGTGTTACTGATATGTTACTGATGTGTTACTGATTTATATATTCCAAACACTAAATCCTTATCAGGTGTATAATTTTCAAATACTGTTTTCCATTCCATGGGCTGTCTTTCACTTTCTTAATAATGTCCTTCAAAGTGCAAAAGATTTTAATTTTTATTAAGTCCAAATTATCTATTTATTCTTTGTTTTATTGTGCTTTTGGAGTCATATTTAAGAAACTGTTACTTAATCTAGTCATTAAGATATACACCTAGGTTTTCCTAAGGAGTTTTATATTTTTACCATTTTGGCATTTGATCCATTTTGAGTTAATTTTTTTATACAATCTGAAGTTCCAAGTTCATTGTTTTGCTTGTGGATATCCAGTTGTCCCAACATCACTTGTGAAAAGACTATTCTTTTTCCTATTGAAATGTCCTAGCACTCTTGATGAAAATTGATTAGCCATAAAAGTATGATTTTATTTCTACTCTTTTAATTTTGTTTCATTTATATATATGCATATCCTCATGACAGGACTATACCACTTTTTATACTGTAGTTTTGTAGTGAGTTTTGAAATAGGGAAAGATGAGTTCTCCAACTTTGTTCTTTTTTCTTGAGATTTCTTTTGATATTCTAGGTAACTTGATTTTCCATATGAATATACTATCAGATTTTCAATAGGTGATAAAAGGAAAGCTGGGATTTTGACAGAAATTGCGTTAGAACTGTAGATCAATTTGGGTAGTACTGACTTCTTAACAATACAAGGTCACCTGATTCATGAACCAAGCATATTTCTATTTGAGTTTTCTTTAATTTCTTTCAATGATGTTTTGTACCTTTAAGTGTACAAGTCTGTTCTTCTTTTGTTAAATTTATTTGTAAACATTTTATTATTTTGATGGTACTTTAAACGGATATTAAATTGTTTTCTTAATTCATTTTCAAGTGGTTCATTGATAGAATATAAATACACAATTTATTGTTCTATATTGACCCTGTATCCTGCAACTTGCTGAATTTATTTATTGGCTCTTATTCTGAGAGAAATAAAGAAAGAGAGAGAAGGTTTGTGCATCCCTTAGAAGTCCTGTGTACAATATCACACAATCTGCAAATAGAGATAGTTTTATTTTTCCTTTCAACTCTGGATACCTTGTTGTATTAGTCAGGGTTCTCAAGAAAGATAGAATCAATAGGATATATTATAAATATATGAGAGGGGATTTATTAAGGAAATTAGCTCAGGCAATTGTGAAGAAAAATCTCACAATGGGCCGTCTGCAAACTGGATGCCAGTAGCGTGGCTCAGTTCAGGTCCCAAGGCTTCAGAACCAGGGAAGCCGATGGTGTCCTTGGTGTAAGTCCTGAAACCCAGAAGCTGAAGAGTCTTCAGTTCTGATATCCACAAACTGGAGAGGAGTGTATCCCAGCTCCAGGAGATAGAGATATTTGCCTTTTTTTCCCTCTCATTTTTTTTGTTGTTGTTGTTCTCTCTGGGCCCCCAGAAAATTGGACAGTTCCCACCCATATTGACTGCTGATCTTTCCTACCCAGTCCACTCAGGCTCTCACGATAATCTCTTTTGGAACGTACCTAAAGAGATAGCTTTACCAGGTTTCTCAGCATTCCTTAATCTAATCAAGTTGACACTTAGAATCAACCACAAGTCCATCCCTTGTCAACTTGTTGTCCATATTTATCTCCTTAAATCATGCTTAATGTTCAAATGGGGCAATAGTATAATGGTTTTGCCTAACATGATGCAACTATCCTGCATACAACCAAAATGCATTAATCTCTTTTCCAGAAGAAGAGGTAAAGTCCTTAGATGATATTGACCCTTCTACCAATATCTCATGACTTAAATGCAAATATTGTGATGTAAAGTTTACAATATTAAAATGCTGACATAAAGTCAGTAAGTTTCACAGTACATGACAAAGAATAAGAGGAACAAAAACAAAGATAATTGCTTAATATATGTACTGTGTATATATAGAGAGACATATTCCTAACACAATAGGGAGGACAATTACAATTCTTATTTCTGTAAGTAGTCATGTGATCAAAGGCGGTATTTATAACCATCTTCTTCTACTACCTATTCTGTGTTCCTTTTGCCTTCAGCGAGCACCTCAGCTAGGTGTGGTTCTTTACCTGGTGGAGTGACCCAAACCTTTATCCTTGAAGAATCTGGGCCATTTGTAGTCTTGCCTGGATTTGGTTGTCGTAATTTTCAATTGACCTTAACCACAGGGCATGGTAGTACTAAGAAACACCCTAAAGGATCTCCTGTATTCCAGACATAATCTTCCTTACCTCCACTGTGAAGCAGTAGTCCAACTTCCCCTTGGTAGTCTGGGTCAATCACCCCAGCCAACACAGTAACTCCTTTCTTAGCCTGTTGACTCGGAAGCATGAGGAGCCCAAAGTGGTCAGGTGGCAGCCTTAACTTCCAGTTCAATGGAATCATTTTTGTGTCTCCTGATGGAAGCATTCCTCCCTCTGAAACCAACACCCCTGGGACAGCAGAGCATAAAGTCGTGGGGACAGGAAGCAAAAATTTTTCCAGTGGGTTACTAGGGGTAATGTTGAGTGGTACAACTTCTGTTTTCACACCTTGATTCCTGGACCCATGAATTCTGGCTATGGGAGAAACAGTGCCATACATTGCGTGCTGATTTAGATCATATACGTCCTTCTGGAGAACCTCGCCCCAGCACTGCAGGGCATTGTCCCTTACCTCGTGTTGTAACTGTGACTTCACAAGGCCATTCCACCATTCTATCAGCCTGGCTGATTCAGGATGATGGGGAACATGGTAAGACTAGTGAATTCCGTGAGCATGATCCCATCATTGCACTTCTTTGGCTATGAAGTGAGTTCCTTGGTCAGAAGAAATGCCATGTGGAATTTATGGTGCATAAGGCATTTTGTGAGCCCATAGATGGTAATTTTGGCAGAAGCATTTCATGCTGGGAAGGCACATACTTCTTCCCCCAATTTTCTTCTCACCAATTTTCCAATCAAATACCTTCCAAGTCTCTGACTATCTGGCAAAACCATTGGCTACAGCCCATGAACCAGTATATAATCACACATCTGGCCATTTCTCTTTCCAAGCAAAGTGTACAACCAGTTGCACTGTCTGAAGTTCTGCCATTGAAAAGATTTTCCCTCACCACTGTCTTTTGGGCGTATCCCAGAATGGGGCTGCAGTACCACAGCTGTCCACTTTTGGCTGGTGCCTGCATATTGTGCAGAATCATCTGTAAACCAGGCCCTAGTCTTCTCTTCCTCTGTCAACTGATCATAGAGAACTCCCCATGAGATCATCAGTACAGGCTGGGAGAGAGAAGGCAGTGTAAGAGAAGTAGGAACCATGATCATTTGAGCCACTTCTTCCTATATCTTACTTATGCCTTCAGGACCTGTTCAGACCCAGTCACATATGTACCATTTCCATTTGCTGATCGAGTGCTGCTATACACGCCCAACCTTATGGCTTCCTAGGTTAGAAAATACCCAGTTCATGATGGGCAGCTCAGGTTACATGGTAACTTGGTGGCTGATAGTCAAGCGTTCAGTTTCTACTAAGGCCCAGTAGCATGCCAAGACCTGTTTCTCAAAAAAACACTAGTTATCTGCAGATGATGGATGGTCTTGCTCCAAAATCCTAAGGGTCTCTGTTATGTATGATTCATCCCTGTCTGCTACTGACACCTCAAGGACCATTGGGTTTGCTGGAACACATGGCCCAAGGGGCAGAGCAGCTTGCACAGCATCCTGGACCTGTTGTAGTGCCTTCTCTTGTTCTGGGCCCCACTTAAAACTAGCAGCTTTTTGGGTCACTTGGTAGATAGGCCAGAGTAACACACCCAAATGAAGAATATGTTGCCTCCAAAATCCAAATAGGCCTACTAGGCACTGTGCCTTTTTCTTGGTTGTAGGAGGGGACAGATGCAACTTATCCTTCACCTTAGAAGGACATCTCGACATGCCCCACACCATTGGACCCCTAGAAGTTTAACTGAGATAGAAGGCCCCTGAATTTTAGTTGATTTACCATCCTCAGACACACTAACATCTTACCAATAAATCCAGAGCAGTTGCTATTTCATGCCCACTAGGTCCAATCAGCAAAATGTCTCCAATGTAATAGACCAGTGTAATGTCTTATGGAAGGGAAAGGTGATCAAGATCCCTGCTAATTAAATGTTACATAGGGCTGGAGAGTTGATATACCCCTGAGGTAGTGAAGTGATGGTATATTGCTGGCTTTGCCAGCTGAAATCAAACTGCTTCTGGTGGGCCTTATAGACAGGAATGGAGAAAAAGGCATTTGCCAGACCAATAGCTGCATACCAGGTACCTGGACATGTGTTAATTTGTTCAAGCAATGAAACCACATCAGGTACAGCAGCTGCAATTGGAGTCACCACTTGGGTAAGCTTATGATAATCCACCATCATTCTCCAGTTTCCATCTGTCTTCTCCACAGGCCAAATAGGAGAGTTGAACAGGAATGTAGTGGGAATCACCACACCTGCTTTTTTCAAGTCTTTGATAGTATCACTAATCTCTACAATCCCTCCAGGAATGTGCTTTTATTTCTGATTTACTATTTTCCTAGGCAGAGGCAGCTCTAAGGGCTTCTATCTGGCCTTTCCTACCATTATAGTCCTCACTCCACCAGTCAGGGAACAAATCTGGGGATTATACGAGCTGATAAATATGTTTATTGCAATTATTCATTCTGGAACTAGGGAAATAACTACAGGATAAGTTTGGGGACCCACTGGACCCACAGTGAGTTGGACCTGGGCTAAGACTCCATTAATCATCTGACTCTCATAAGCCCCTATTCTAACTGTAGGGCCACTGTGACATTTTGTATCTCCTGGAATCAATTTCAATTCCGATCCAGTGTCCACTAGACCCTGAAAGGTCTGATTATTTCTCTCTGCCCAATGCACAGTTACTCTGGCAAAAGGCCATAGTTCCCCTTGAGGGTGGATGGGAGAAAGACTAATAATATGAATTTTTGGTAATGTATCAGGGTCCTTCCTCAAAGGAACATGGCCACCTCTTCACTCACTCAAGCAGTTCTGGGTCTGTAACCCGGCTCAAGTCTGGGAATTGAGAGGCCATGACACTCAGTTTTTATGATTCAAGTTAGACTTTGTTCACTTGACGTAGAAGTTTTCTGCTTATGCATATGAAGTAAGAATTAAGTAAGCTATCTATCTATTTGACTTATGGGAACACCATGATTAACTAACCAATGCTATAGATCTACAGAAGTCAGACTATTCTGATTGCTGCTTTGCCTTTGCTGTCTATTATGATAACTAAGCCTACCTTGCCTTTGTCAGTTGAGTGCAGCTATTTGGTCCCTGCCACCCCAAGATTCAATTAGTCTCATCACATTTAAGTGCTCCAATTGCCTGACTGTGGTTCCTACTATAAGGTCCAGTCTACAGAGAAGAGCAATCATAGTGCTCTTCAGGAATGCTAAGGCTCCCCTCACAAATCTATTTCTCAAGGTATCCATGAAAGGTAGGTCTTCTGGAGACTCCTATGTGGGTGAGTAGGTTTTGCTAGACAAATCCACTCTAGCAGTCCAATCTCCCTAAACCTTTGAATCCCTGCCTCTACAGTTAACCAAGAGAGCTCAGGCATCTAACTCACTCACAAGGATTTTTGTGTCTTTGGATCCATCTTTCAGCCAACCAACCAGCCAATCTGTTGGTACCTTTCTTAACTTCCCAAGCTACAATAGTAAATGCAGAATCTCTGCCTAGTGAATAATGAATAAATTTGAATTTGGGCCCATATGAATAAATTTGGCCTGATCCGATTTTATGTTCCTTCCACCATTATCCCACACACTTAATATCCATTCCCATACATATTCTCCCAGTTTCTGCTTATATAAAGAAGAAAATTCATTTTTGTTCTTTTAGAGTATAATGCACCTTCTCGTGGGACATACTTTGCACATCACTTTTCAGGGCCTGCTGGGCCTTGAGTCCAGTTACAGGTCTAAAATCAAAGATGGGTGGTGGGTGTAGGTCCTGGAAGGAATCAGCATTGTCTTGCTCAGTCACTGCCTCAGGGGAAGCCATTACTGTTTCCTTAGGCAAAGCAGAGTTAATTCCCTCAAACAGAGGTGGAAAAGCCACTGTCTCTGGGGTGGGGAGTTCATTTCTGGAAAATAAGACACAATGCAATTTAGGAGTTCCATGCCCCCAGCTTCATCATGGCCTTCCCACATGTCCCCATCCCAACTTTCAGATTCCCATTATTTCCAAACCAATGTCCTGCCTTTAACAGTAGATACCTGAGAGGCAGATAATTCAACCACTGCCAATCTTATGATGAGGGCTTGTGTTTTAGTTTTGGCAATTGGAGCCCTGTGGGTACTGGAGAGAAGATTCTGGCCTAGAGCACACTTAGAAACCTTTAGGTCATCTATGTGGCACTTCAGCCAAGAATTTGCATCCCTGAGCTCTTCCTTTCCTTTCCTCACTTTGTCTAGCCATGTGAGGAGCAACCAGCCAATGTCATTATATTCTTGGATTTCCACTAACACCCAAAGGTATTATGAATAGTCACTGAATCCCTTGCCTTTTACAAGCAGTCAGAGTATCACATGGATTCATTTTGCATATATCTTTAAACAGTTCACGCCATGGACTATCAGTGCTGTCTGTATTATTAGAAGTTGACCTATTAGCATTTTTAGGTCTAAAGCCCTGAAACCAACTGAAGAAATTCATTTTTAAGATTCTGAATCTCTAGAACCACTCTTAATACCAAAATCTGTATTAGTCGAGGTTCTCCACATAGACAGAATCAATAGGATATGTTATAAATGTAGGAGAGAGATTTATTAAGAGAATTAGCTCATACAATAGTGAAGTCCCATGACAGGCCATCTGCAAACTGGATGCCACTAGTGTGGTTCAGTCCAAGTCTGAAGGCCTCAAAGCCAGAGAATCCAAAGGTGTCCTTGATGTAAGCCCTGGAACCCAAAAGCTGAAGAGCTCTGATGTCCACGGACAGGAGAGAAGAGTGTATTCTAGCTCCAGCAGACAGAGATATTTGCCTTTTTTCCACCATTTTTTATTCTTTCTAGACCCCCAGTGGATTGGATGGTGCCTGCCTATATTGAGGGTGGTTCTTTCCCACCCAGTCCACTCAGCCTCTCATGATAATCTCTTCTGGAAACACTCTCATGGTTATACCTAAGGAGACAGCTTTACCTTATTTCTTGACATTCCTTATTCTAATGAAGTTGACACCTAGAAATAACCTTAAAACATGTATTTCTTTTTCTTTTCTAACTGCCTTGGCTAAAACTTTCAATATAATATTGAAAAACAATGTTAGGAGAAGACATCATTTTCCTCTTTCTGCTTAAGAGGGAATTCTTCAGACTTTCAGTATTAAGTATGATATGGTTTGTGGGTTTTGCATACATGCACTTTCTCAGGTTGAGGAAGCTCACTTTTATTCCTAACTTTTTAAATGTTTGTATCATGAAAAGATTATGTATTTTGCCAAGTGCTTTCTCTATGAAGATGATCATGTGGTGTTTGTTCTTTATTCCATTAATATGGTTATTACAGTGATTTGTTTTTGTTGTTAAACCAACCTTGCATTCCTAAGATGAATTCCACTTGATCATGGTGTTTAATACTTCTTGTGTGTTTCTAGATGCAGTTTGCTATTATTTTGGTGAGGGTTTTTTGTGTCTATATTCATAAGAGATACTACTCTGTAGTTTTCTTTTCTTATGATGTCTTCATCTGGTTTGGGTACCAGGATAAAACTACCCTCTTATAATGAGTTAGTAAGTGCTCCCTCCTCCTCAATTTTCTGAAAGAGTTTGTGAAGGATTCACATTAATTCTTCTTTTAAATTCACCAGTAAAGTCATCTGAACTGGAACTTCTCATTATGAGAAGTTTATTATTATTAATATTATTCATTCAATTTCTTTACTTGATATAGATCTAATCAGATTTTCTATTTCTTCCTGAGTCAGTTTTGATAGTCTGTGTGTTTCTAGAAACTTGTTGATTTTATATAGATTTCCAAATTGTCAGCATACAATTGCATATAGTATTCTCTTCTGATACTTTTTATTTCTGTAAATTTGGCAACTCTGTCCACACTTTTTTTCTTAATTTAGTACTTTGAGCCTTTCTCTCTTTGTGTCTGAGTTGGTCTAGTTAAAAGTCTGCCAATTTTGCTGATATTTTTTTAAAAAACAATTTTTGTTTCATGGATTCTCCCTACTGTTTTTCTATTCTATCTTCCATTTATCTCTACTATCATCTTTATTATTTCTTTCCTTCTGCTTGTTTTAGTTAGTTTGATCTTCTTTCCCCAATTTCTTAAGGTTGAGTTATTAATTTGACATTTTCTTTCTCAAATATAAGTATTTGCAACTATAAATTTTCTTCTTGGCACTTCTTTCACTGTATCACATGCTGTGTTTTTGTTTTTAGGCAGAATAAAGTTGGATAATGGTGTGTGTGTGCGTGCCCAAGCACCTGTGTGTCTATTTTTAATCCATTCTTCCAGGCTTTGCCTTTTAACTGAATTGTTTCATCTACTTACATTTAATATAATACTAAATAGAAAGGAATTTTGTCTTTCATTATGTTATTTTTTTCTATTTGTCCTTTGTCTTTGTTATTCTTCTATTCCACCAGAATTGTCTTCTTTTGTGCTACATAGATATTTTCCAGTGTACCATTTTAATTTACTTATTATTTCTTTAACTACATTTTCTGTGTTATTTTCTTAGTAATCTCCCTGGAGATTACAGTTGCCATCTTAATTCATAACAATCTAACTTGATTAATACCAACTTAATTTCAATAGTATACAAAAACTTTGCTCCTTTATAGTGTTGTTTCTTCCTTCTCCTTTGTGTACTGTTCTTGGATGTGAAGATTTATGTTTTTCATCAAATCTGTAAAATTTATTCATTTTTAAACTATACTATCCACTTTTTTCTCTCTCTCCTCTCCTTCTGGGACCCCTGCTATGTTTATGTTGGTATATTTGATGGTGCCTCACACTCGCTGAGGCTCTGTTTATTTATGTTTTTATTTTTCTTTGTTTCTTCTCTCAGACTAGATAACCTCATTTGACCTATCTTCAAATTTGCTGAATCTTTCTTCTGCTAGATCAAATCTTCTGTTGAGCCCTTCTAGTAATATTTTTATTCTGTTATTGTACTTTCCAACTTTATAATTTCTATTCAAATTTTTTAAAATACTTTTTATCTTTTTATTGACATTCTGTTTGGTGAGACATTGTTTTCATAGTTTCCTTTAGTTTTACATATCTTATTTTTTAGTTCTCTGAAGGTATTTTAAATAATTTTATCTAGTAAGTCCAATGTCTGGGATTCCTCAGGGACTATTTGTATTGATTGTCTTTTATCCCTTGTATATAGGTCATACTTCCTTGATTTTGTTGTTTGTTTAATGACTTTTCTGAAGTAATTCTGTTATATCTGTAATCTTTGTCATGTGTGATCACTGAAGTCTCTCCTTGGTCAGTTTAATGGTGAGCTGATGATTGGACATAGATATTCTTAAACATCTGAAACTAATACGTGTTCAACTTTGCCAAGTGGCTGTGTGTGTGTGTGTGTGTGTGTGTGTGTGCGTGTGTGTGCGTGTGTGTGTGCATGCACATGCATTGGGGCATGCCTTGAGCATTCAGCCAGGTTGTTTACAACTCTATTCTTTCTTTCACTTCCTATATGCACAAATCCTCATAGTTAGCAAGAGGTGAGAACTTAGGGTTTTCTCAGGTTTTTCCTGAGCATATGCTCAGCAGTGGGCATGAATACAATCTTATACATGTGTGTGGCCTTATAGGGTCTCGGGAATACACCAGAGCTTTTTAAAACTGCTATGGACATCTCATTCCCGAGATTTTTCCTTATAGCTGTTGGTTAGCTTATTTTTTGCCTCAATTATTATACACCACTTCAGGCAAACATGATGTTAAATATTTGCTTCTGATTATTTTTGATAAATGCACCAGGGAAACACTGTTTGCCCCGAGAAAGTGCTAACTCAGGTCAAATAAAGGTAGCCTTGTGAGTGAGGTCTTCCAGGGAACTAGCAAATGGGTGAATTCATAACAATTCTTTGGGAATGGGGCTTTGAAAACACTCTGGCCCTGTTCTTCTCCCTTCAGTGGAGGCCAGGCTTCTCATTTTCACTGTTATTGCAGGCTCTTGGTTTTCAGGACTACCCTAAACCTGAGCAGAGGATTATGGGAATAGAGTAAGTAAAGTAACAAAACTTGTCCTTCTTATGGACATTCATTTTTTTTTTTTTTTTTCTTGATTAAAGACACCAAGATTGCTGCCAGCCTTTGGTTAATTTTCAGAATTCTGAAAAAGTTGATTCTGACAATTTTTGCCAGTGTCCTTATTGCTTTAATTGAGGACAGGATAACTGAATGTCTTTACTGTGCCATTTTTGCTAATGTTAGTAACTTCTAGCAGCTTCTTAAATGTGTCCTAGATGACCAGTTTTGTGCATCTCCAGCCCATCCCACACATAGAAGGCAGATTAATCCTTCTGAAGCCCAGCTAGGACCACATCACCACTGTAGAAACCTTTGATGGATTAAACAGCTTTTATTTTTTAAACTAGTGTACATGAATCTACAGCATAGAGGCAGCCTACCTCTTCCTAAATTTGGCTGCCACAATTTCCCTCACAACTTTATCAATGTCTAGACCAATTGAACCAGACATTTTGGAATTTTACACCTTCATGGATTTCCCACAATTTCCTTTCTGTTGGAAGAATTCTGGCTGTTGGGTGGGACTTGTTTCAATGGACCAGTAGCTCATATCATTTGTGTGTGAAAAGGTTAGGTGGCTAATGAGTCAGAATTTGAAGGGACGGGTAAGGAATTCTCATCTGAGCTGTTTGTGAAGCTAGCTTTCTTTTCTGATTTATCTTTGCTGAATCTGTGGAGCTTGGTTTTGCTAATTCACCACTGGGAATCATGTGTAATTAACACGAGCAAGATACTTCCATTTAAATTTCACTGCCTCTAGAAAAGGTCTAGTACAAAATTTCAGCATTGTTTCATAAAAATTACATGAAAAAAGGTGTATATAGTCAACCTCCAACTACTTTACAGTAGGCCCTGTGCTTGGCCTTTGGGTGGTCTGAAATTATTAGGTGATTTGGTGTTTGACCTTGAGGAGTTTACCACCATACCAGATTAAGAGACCTAAAAATTCCAGAAAAGAAATTAGCAGCATTTAATATGCTAGTATTTTACTACATCCAGGGGAGAAAGATGTCAGAAAGTTTCCTGTGGATAAGAGATTTGAGTAAGGATTTACAGGATTTGGGAAGACAGAAAACAGGGAATACTTTCAGAATAGGATTTAGGGAAGGGACATTCACATTTCAATATTCAGTCCAAGAGTCTTAAAATTAGAGCTAGACAGGAGGAATAAGATCTAGTGATCTATAGCACTGTAGGGTAAGTATAATTAACAACAATTTATTACATGCTTTCAATTAGCTAGATGAGAAGATTTTGAATGTTCCTAACACAAAGACATAATAAATGTTACAGGTGATGGATATGTTAATTAACCTGATTTGATCACTACACATTGTATACATATATCAAAATATCACACAGTATCCCATAAATATGTACAATTATTTGTACATATTTATGGGATAAAAAATAAAATCAAACATTTTTTAAAATGCAGATTCTGGATTGTAGCTCTAGTGAGTTCAGTCAATAGATCTTGGGCAGGGCCTAGAAATCTGCATTTTAACAAGCACCTTTAATACTTCCAATGAAAATGAATTAGGCTGTGACAAAGAAACTGAGGCGGAGTGTGGGGGGGGTATTCAAAATCTGATAAATACTGTTTAATTAAATTACAGCATAAATTTAAAAGGAAATGGTTGTGATCATCGATTATAAGGTTTTTCAACACGGGCATTATTAACATTTAAGGCCCTATAATTCTGCATTGCAGGGGGCTGTACTATGCACTATAGAAAATTTAGCAACATCTTTGGCCCCTAGCCATTGGATGAAAGTAACATTCCCCCCACCTAGTGTTAAGAGCTAACAACGTCTTCAGACATTTCCAAATGCTTCCTGGTGAACAAAATCATTCTTTTGTTGAGAAACATCTGCAAAACTTTGTGGCTTGAAACAAAAATTCATTATTATTCTCATAGTTATGTGGGTTTTCTAGGCTTGGGAGGGCCACTCAGATCAATTCCTCAGCAGAAAGCTAAAGAAATTAGGTGAAAATATAAAATTTAAAAACATGGAGCAGATTTTCTTACAAGATTAGAAAGCCAAGCATGTGAAATTAAGAGTGTTTGGGTTAAAGATCAATCAAGTATGTTGTATTTAAGCAAATCGAATTTTCAAATTGTTGAAGTTCCAGGAGGTTTGTGAAGAACCTCTAGATGGATGTGGTCAGGTTAAATGAATTGACAAGTATGTCAGTCATGTGGGTATATTTGAAAGATATAATGCTCAGGGCAAGGTGGATGGTTATATGTTTCTCAAAGTATGAAGGATTTCAGGAAAGAATCTCAACAACCTCACTTGTGACTCTCTAAACATAACAGCTTTTTCCAACAAAAGGCAACCTGAACATATATATTCTATAATTTTTTAATGTTTTCACCTGCTGTTTTTGTTCAGCTGCTCTTCCTTTCAAGTTGTTACATTTAAGCCTGTTTTATAAATATTTATAATAAAGATGTTTTAATTTTTCTCTTTGGGTTTTCGGAAAATTAAGATCAACTCTGCTGAATCTCAACCATGTAGCCTGAACTCCCATACCAACCTGGCAGTGCCCCTACTCCTCCTCACTGGGATGGCATTGTAGGAAGCCTAGCAGAATCTTGTTCTTCGGAGATAATCACATGCTATTTCTCATTCAGTCTTCACAAAGATTCTTTAATGTGTGTATAGTATTTCCCTTATGAGAATGTGTGTTCATGGACATTTTATTCATTTTCTGTAAATCCAACATAGAATTCGCTCAATCAATTCTCATTGTCTTGGACATCCATGTAATAAATAAGTATACGCATCTCTAAGTTCAGTGGTTAGATAGTAAACTGAAAAGAACAATGGACTGACAGCAGAAAGGCATGGATTTTCATTCCAGCACTAACTGAACACAATGTATGACTTCACACAAGATACTCCACCATCCGAATCTCATTTTTCTTGTCTATTATAAAGACTATTCTTATGTATTAAGAGCACAGTTTCTATTTCAGTCATGCTTGCTGCATGGAAGATCCAAAACCTATTACCTGAAGGAATGAATCAGCAAATGAATTATTTCACTAGATGACCTCTAATGCCTTTCTTAGATCAAACATTCTGAGACACCATGAATTCATGATTTTCACAAACAGCTAGTATCCTGAATTCTCCTCTTGTGATCTCAACTAAACATTCTTTCTTAAGGAATTTACTAGTGCAATCAGACACTATCTTCAGCAACATCAATTTCTTCTTTTTTCTTGGAGCATCCCTTCAGCAAGCAAATGTGCTTTATTATCTCCTACCTTAAAACAAACCAAAAAGATACAAAACATACAAACTTTTGACTTCAGATTCTTTACGCCTACACCCCATGTTTCTTCTCTTTATTCACAGAAGAGTTTCTCTGGTTATTACCCAAATGCCTCATAACTCATTCCAATTAAACCTTTCTCACAATCATTTCACTGAAACAAATCACCTCCATATTATCAAATTCAAAAGTCACTATTCAGTCCTTATTTTTCTGGTCTGTTTTACAGCATTTGGCAAGTAGACTACTCCCTTATTTTGAAACACCCTCTTCTCTTGGATTATGAAACAACACATATTATTCTAGTTTCCTCCTTCCTCAATGGCTGCTTTGCTTAGTATTTGTCCTTGGATCACTCTTAATATTTTAGTGCCCCTAGCTTGGTCCAAAGCCATCAGTTGTTGCCTATATGTAGACTCCTCAAAGATGAGTTAATACAGCCCCATGGATCTAATGCCCGTGATTCCCAAACTTATGTATCCAGCTGTAAATTCTCCAACTGACCTCCTATATTTGTATATACAACTGCATATTTGACATCTGTGTAGATGTTGAACAGGTACCCCACTACACCTGAAGAAACTACACAGAGTATACACTACTGCATCCATCCTGAACAAAGCCATTGCACTGAAATGAATCAATATGCCAGCAGGCATTTGCAGGTGAAAGTGTTTCCCCACAGAAGTCACTCTACAAAACTCAAAGAGGTGACCATTCCACCAGATGTACAGATATCAATGCAGGGAAACAAGAAACATAAAAAACAAAATAACATGACACCACCAAAAAACCAAAATAATGATCCAATAAATTATCCTAAAGAATCAGAAATTGTAGATTTGCCATAAAAAGAATTCAAATTAATTATCTTAAGGAAACACACTGAGATACAAAAGAATACAAACAGTTCAACAAAATGAGAAAAAAAATTCATTATCTGAATGAGAAATTCACCAAAGTGACAGATGTCATTAAAACAAACAAACAAAAAAAAAACAGAAATTTTGGAGTGGAAGAATTCATTGAATGAAATAAAAAATACATATGAGAGTCTCAACAACAGACTAGATCAAGCAGAAGAATGAATTTCTGATCTTGAAGATAGTTTTAAAATAACACAGGAAGACAAAAACAAAAAGAAAAAAATAAAAAAGAATGAACAAAGCTTACAAAATCTTTAGGATAATAGTAAGTGAACAAATATTCTAATTATGGGCATGCCAGAAGAAGAAGAAAACAAAAAAGATATTGAATACCTATTTAATGAAATAATAGCTGAAAACTTCCCCAGTCTTGGGAGAAATATGAACATCCAAATCCCGGAAGTTTAAAGGTCTCCAAATAGATTCAATCCAAATAGGTCAGCTCCAAAACACATTTCAGTCATCTATCCAAAGTTTAAGATGAAACAAACAAACAAACAAACAAACAACAACAACAACAAAAACAGCAAGGGAAAAACATCGAGTCACTTATAATGGAGTCCCCATTAGACTAACAGCAAACTTCTCAAAAGAAACCATACAGGCCAAGATAATGGGATAATATATTCAAAGTGCTGAAAGAAAAACTGCCAACCAACAATACTATAACCAGCAAAGCTATCCTTCAGTTATGAAGAAGAAATAAAGTCTTTCCCAGAGAAGCAAAATGAAGGGAATTTATCACCACCAGATCAGCCTTACAAGAGATGCTTAGGGAAATCATACATTTGGGAGAGAAAGAAAAATAACAAAAATCATGAAAACAACTGAAAATATAAAACTTACTGTTAGAATAGATACACAAATTAGAAAGAGAAAGGAATTAAAACTTATGAATACAGATAACCCCGAAACTTCAAAGATAAACATTAACAGAGGAAGTAAGGAACAAAAGATAAACAAATGTGGTATATGTACACAATGGAATACTACTCAGCCATAAAAAAGGATGAAATCCTGCCATTTATAGCAACATGCATGACCATGGAGAAAATTATGTTAAGTGAAATAGCCACACACGGAAAGAGAAATATCACATGTCCTCACTCATAAGTGGGAGGAAAGGAGAGAGAGAGAGAGAGAGAGAAATTACAGTAACACATTAAACTCTCAGAAGGAGAGAACAGAACTGTGTTCACAGGTGGGAAAGGAGGCAAAAGGTCAGTGAGAACTTGGTTAACGCACGCAAAGAATGATTACAATCTGTAGCGATGAATATGCTACTTATCTTGATTTGATTATCAAGCATTGTATACAGGTATTGATAGTCAACTCTGTACCTCACAAATACATACAATCAATTATGTTTCAATAATAACTAAATAAATAAATAAATTTAAAAGGAAAAAAAACAACAAAATGACAGCAGTAAGAACTCACATGCCACTAATAACCTTGAATATAAATGGATTAAATGCCACAATTAAAAGACATAGACTGTCTGAATGGATTAAAAAACATGAAGACTTGTCTGAATGGATTAAAAAACATGACCTATGTATATGCTGCCTAGAAGAAACACACCTTATCTACAAAGACATACATAGGCTGAAAGTGAAGGAGTGAGAAAAGATACTCCACGCAAAAGAAAAACAAAAGTGAGCAGGAGTAACTATACTTATATCAGATAAAACAGATTTTACACCAAAATCTGTACTAAGAAACAAAGAAGGCCATGGTAAAATAATAAAAAGATTGACACAGCAAGAGGATATAACAATTATAAATATGTGTGTGTGTGTGTGTGTGTGTGTGTGTATACCCAATACCAATGCACCCAGATATACAAAGCAAATATTATCATGTTTAAAGGGAGAGATAGACACCAACACAATAACAGTAGGAGACTTTGACACTCCACTGTCAGCGTTCGATAGATCATCAGGACAGAAAATCAACAAGGAAAAATTGGACTTAAATGGTACCATGACACAGGCCAGCAGCCACTGAGGTGAGCTGAGACCAGACCCTTGTGGCACTGGCACCAGGGCTCCGTCTAAAGCCTGGATGGAAGTGCACACAGCCCAGGAGCTGCTGAAGTGAGCTGAGACCAAATCCTTGTGGCATTGGGTCCAGTCTAAGACCAAAGAGGGAAGGGAATCTCACACAGCCTAGCAGGCATCAAGGTGAGCTGAGACCTACACAGGATTAGAGGCTTAGTCTACAGCCACGGAAAGCTAGAACAGGAGCCAAGGTGGTTTAATATAGATACCACCACATCTTCTGTCACCATAAGAACAGTTCACCACCACAGTAGCAGCCAGAGCCTCTCTACAGGCAACCTGCCACTCACTTAATTACATTGATATGAGTCACCAGTAGAGCCTGCAAATAGAGGAGGAAGTCTTTATCCTCATAGCCAACTCCAGAGTAATAGAAGAAGCAAGTCCTCTATCAGATGGCCAAACATCAATGAAAAAATACTAGAACTACAAACAAATGAGAAGATATGACACCATCAAAGGAATACAGTAATGCTCAAATTCCAGACCCTATAGAACAGGAAATCCTTGAAATGTCTGGAAAAAGAATTCCAAGCAATTATCTTAAGAAATCTTGGAGAAATAAAAGAAGACTCAACTAGAAAACACAGCAAAACAAGAAAAAATATCCAGAATATGAAGGGAAAAATGTATGAAGAGATTAATACTTTAAAAAAGAATGTAGTAGAACTCCTAGAAATGAAAGATTCACTTATTGAAACAAAAGCACATCAGAAAGCTTAAGTAGCAGGCTAGAACAAGCAGAATTTCAGATCTTGAAGATAGTCATTTCAAAATAACCCAGGCAGACCAAAAAAAAAAGGAAAAAAGAATTAAAAATAATGAGGAAAATCTCAGAGAGATAGCACACAACCACAAGTGCTCTAACTTCCAAATTGTGGGTATTCCAGAAGAGGAGGAGAAAGGAAAACGTATTGAAAACCTATTCAAGGATATAATAACAGAAAAATTCCCAGGGGTAGGGAGAGATGCAGACCTTCAGATTCAGGAAGCTCAAAGGCCCCCAAACAGATTCAATCCAAAAAGATCTCTCCAAGACACATTATAGTCAAATTTGCAAAGCTCAAATACAAAGAGAGAATTCTAAAAGAAGCAAGAGAAAAGAGTCAGGTCACCTTAAGGGAACCCTTATCAGACTAACAGCAGACTTCTAAACTGAAATCCTACTGGCCAGAAGAAAGTGGAATTATATATTCAGAACACTAAAAGTCAAAACTTGCCATCCAAGAATTATTTATCCAGCAATCCTCTCCTTCAGAAATGAGAGAGAAATAGTGTATTTCCCAGACAAAAAAAAATTGTGGGAGTTCACCATCACACAACCAGCCCTGCAAGAAATTCTCAAGGGAGTCCTTCATCTGGAATCTGAATAATAAATGTCACTGCCACGGATATACAAGAAAGAGCAAAATCTGCTATTAGAACAAAAATGTCAGTGGGAAAGAGAAAGAAGCTAAATCATGCCACCTCAAATATCCAACTAACATTGAACAAGAGAAAGAAAAGGGGAAGTAAGGATCATATTTAAAACATCTAAACAAAAAGCAATTAAATGACAGGAATTAAACAATATCTGTCAATAACCAGCCTAAATGTGAATGGATTAAATTCCCCATTCAAAAGGCACAGATTGACTGATTGGATTTAAAACCTAGACCCAAGTATATGCTGTCTTCAAGAGACTCACATATACAGACACACACAGACTAAAATTGAAGGGATAGAAAAAGACATGCCATGCAAATGGAAACCAAAAATGAGCAGGGGTAGCTATTCTTATATCAGATAAAATAGACTTTAAACCAAAAAACACAAAAAGAGACAAAGAAGTCCACTATATAATGAAAAAAGCATCTATCTTCCTAGAAGATATAACAATCATAAATATATATGTATACCCAATACTGGAGCAAACAGATATATAAAACAAATACTCTAAGACCTAAAGAAAGAAATAGGCCCTGATATGTTAATTGTGGGTGACCTGAACATCCCTCTCTCAGTATGGGGCAGATCTTCCAGGCAACAAACCAACCAAAAGACATAGGATTTAAACTTCATTTTAGACCAACTGGACCTGGAAGATATATACAGAACATTTCACCCAACAACTAAAGAATATACTTTCTTCTTATCAGCTCATGGGACATTCCCCAGGATTGACCACCTATTAGGTCACAAATCTTGCCTCAGCAGATTTAAAAATATTGAAATCATTCCAAATATCTTTTCAGACCACAATGGACTAAAATTGGAAATTAATAATAAGCAAAACTCTGGAAACTATATAAAAACATGGAAACTAAATAATAGGCTCCTGAATGATCTATGGGTCCAAGAAGAAATTAAACAAGAAATCAAAAAATTTATAGAAACTAATGAAAATAAAGATACATCACACTAAAACCTGTGGGATACTGCAAAAGTAGTATTAAGTGGCAGATTTATTGCAATAAATTCATACATCAAAAGAACAGAAAGACTTCAAATAAATGTCCTAACACTATGCCTCAAAGAACTTGAAAAACAAAAACAATCCAAACCTAAAGATAGCAGACAGAAAGAAATAATTAAGATCAGAGCAGAACTAAATGAAATAGAGACCCCAAAAAACAGTAGAAAAGATCAACAAAACAAAAAGTTGGTTTTTCAAGAAGATAAATAAAATAGACCAACCATTAGCAATGTTAACAAAAAAAGGAAGAGAGAAGACCCAAATAACAAAAATCAGAAGTGAAAAGGGAGACATTACAACTGATAACACAGAAATACAAAGAATCATTAGAGACTATTATAAACAACTGTATGACAACAAACATGAAAATCTGGAAGATATGGATAAGTTTCCAGACACATACAAACTACCAAGACTGAACCAAGAAGAGATAGAAAACCTGAACAGACCAATAACAAGCAAGGAGATTGAAGTGGTAATTAGCAGTCTTCCAACAAAGAAATGTCCAGGTCCAGGTGGCTTTACAGCTGAATTCTATAAAACTTTTAAAGAGGAGTTAATACCAATCCTCCTCAAACTATTCCAAACAATTAGAACAGAAGCTACTCTCCCAAACTCATTCTATGTGGCCAACATAACTCTAATACCAAAACCAGGTAAAGACACAACAAAAAAAGAACATCACAGGCCAATATCCTTGATGAACCTAGATGCAAAAATCCTCAACAAAATAGCAATCAGAATACAAGAACATATTAAAAAAATTATACGCTATGATCAAGTGGGATTCATCCCAGGGATGCAAGGATGGTTCAAGATGTGAAAGGCAATTAATGTGATACATCACATCAGCAAACTCAAGGACGAAGACCATATGATTATCTCAATAGATGCTGAAAAGCATTTGACAAAATTCAACATCCCTTCATGATAAGGACTCTCAACAAATTAGATATAGAAAGAAAATATCTCAACATAATAAAAGTCATTTATGATAAGCCCACCACCAGTATCATTCTGAATGGGGAAAAACTGAGGGCCTTTCCTTAAGAACAGGAACAAGACAAGATGCCCATTCTCACCACTCCTATTTAACATAGTACAGGAGGTACTAGGCAGAGCAATCAGGCAAGAGAAAGAAGTAAATGAAATCCAGATTGGAAAGATGAAGTCAAACTTTCCCTATTTGCAGATGACATAATATAGAAAAACCTTAAGACTCTGTCAAAGAGCTCCTAGAGCTGGTTAATAACTTCAGTAACAGTGCAGGATGCAAAATAAATGCCCACAACTCAGTTGCATTTATACACTCAAATAATGAACTAACAGAAAGAGAAATAAAGAAAGTAAGCCCATTTACAATTGTCACACAAAAAATAAAATACCTAGTGATCAATTTAACCAAGAAGGTGAAAGACCTCTACAATGAGAAGTATAAACCACTTCTGAAAGAAATTAAAGACACAAAAAGATGGAAAGATATCCCATGCTCTTGGATAGGAAGAGCTGGCACTGTGAAAATATCTATACTATCCAAAGCGATCTACAGATTCAATGCAATCCCCATCAAAATACCAATGACATTCTTCACAGAAATGGAAAAAACAATCGTATCCTTCATATGGAACAACAATAGACCCCAAATAGCCAAAGCAATCCTGAGCAAAAAAAAAAATAAAGCTGGAGGCATAACACTACCTGACCTCAAATTATACTGAAGTTACAAAGCTATTGTAACCAAAACAGCTTGGTACTGGTATAAAAATAGAAATTCACACCAGTGGAGTAGAATTGAGAACCAAGAAATCACCCTTCATGCTTACAGCCATCTGATATTGGACAAAGGCAACAAAAATATACATTGGGGAAAAGACTGCCTCTTCAACAACTGGTGCTGGGAAAATTGGATATCCATATGCAGAAGAACGAAACTAGATATGCACCTCTCACCATATACTAAAATCAACTCAAAATGGATTAAAGACTTAAGTATAAGACCTGAAACTGTAACATTACTAAGGGTGAAACACTTCAGCAGCTAGGTCTGGGCACAGACTTTATGAACATGAGCCTGAAAGCACAAGCAGTAAAAGAAAAAATAAACGAATGGGACTACATCAAACTAAAAAAGCTTCTGCACAGCAAAGGAAACAACAGAGTGAAATGACAACCTACAGAATAGGATAAAATTTTTGCTAACTATGCATCCAGCAAGGGATTAATATCCATAATATACAAGGAACTCAAGCAATTATACAGTAAAAAAATAATAATAATAACCCAATTAAAAAATGGGCAAAGGAGCTTAATAGACATTTTTCAAAGGAAGACATACAAATGGCCAATGGGTACTTGAAAAAATGCTCAACATCACTAGTAATCAGGTAAATACAAATTAAAACTACACTGAGATATCCCTCACCCAGTTAGACTGGCTATAATCAAAAAGAGGGTATATAACAAATGCTGGCGAGTGTGTAGAGAGAAGGGAACATTCCTACACTGTTGGTTGGACTGCAAATTAGTACAACCACTATGGAAAACAGTATGGTGTTTTCTCAAACAACTACAGATAGATCTTCCATACAATCCAGAAATCCCACTTCTGGGTATATACCCAGAGGAATAGAAATCATCATGTCGAAGGGATTCCTGCCCTCCCATGTTCATTGCAGCTCTGTTTACAATAGCCAAGATATGGAACCAACCTAAATGTCCATCAATGGATTATTGGATAAGGAAACTGTGGTATATATACGCCATGGAATTCTACTCTTCCATAAAAAAGAATGAAATTCTCCCATTTGCAACAACATGGATGAGCCTGGAGAAACTTGCATTGAGTGAAATAAGCAAAGCACAGAGGGATAAATACCACAATATCACTCATATGTGGTAGCTAAGAGAGAAAAAAGGAAGGAAAGAAAGACCACAGCAGTGCATGGGACTTGCAGAGAGACAGAACATTCCTTGCGCTACAAAGTGGAGTGTGGGGAAGGGAGAGGGAGAGAGAAATTGGGGATAATTGGGTGGGGGACACAGGGTACAAATGAAATTAGTGGTAACGGGTATGCTTCCAGTATGAATCTTGTCCTTACATCATGGGTACGAGGGGTGATAATTAGCTTTGTATCTCATGAATATTCATAACCAATTTTAAAATTGCTTTAATAAAAATAAATAAATAAATAATAAATGGCACCATAGACTAGATGGACCTAACAGGCATGCAGAGTATTTCATCTAACAGCTACAGAATACACATTCTTTTCATCAGCACATGATACATTCTCCAGGTTGACCATATTTTAGGCCACAAAATAAGTCAACAAGTTCAAAAAAATCAAAATCATATCAAGTATTTTTTCTGATTATAATGGAATAAAACTAGAAATCAATAACAAGAAGAATGTGTTAAAGTACACAAATACATGGAAATTAAACAGCATGTTCTTAAATGAATAAGGGGTTAAAGAAGAGATTAAGAAACTAATGAAGACAGAAACACCACATACCAAAACATATGGGATACAGCTAAGACAGTATTAAGAGGAAAATTTATAGCAATAAATGCCTATATCAAAAAAATGGAAAGATTTCAAATAAACAGTTTAATAATGAACCTCGAAGAACTAGAAAAGCAGAAACAAACTAAACCCAAAATAAGTAGAAGAAAATAAATAATGAAAATCAGGGAAGAAATAAGTAAAATTCAGACCAAAAATACACTACAAATGATTAATCAAACAAAATTTGGCTATTTGAAAAGATAAACAAAATCAATAAACCATTAGCCAGAAAAGCCAAGAGAAAAAAAGAAAAGACCCAAATAAATAATATCAGAAATGCAAATGGAGACATTACAACAAATAGCACTAAAATACAAAAGATCATCAAAGACTATCATGAATAACTATACGTTAACAAATAGTAAAACCTAGCAGAAACAGATAAATTCCTGGACACATGTGATCTACCAAAACTGAACCAAGAAGACATAGAAAACCTAAATGGACCAATAACAAGTAACAAGTTTGAGTCAGTAATAAAAATTCTCCCAACAAAGAAAAGCCCAAGACCAGTTGACTCTACCACTGAATTCTACCAAACATTTAAACAGTTAATCCCAATACTTCTTAAAACTATTTTTAAAAATTGAAGTAGATGAAATTCTTCCATACTTAAGCTACAAGACCAGAATTTCCCTAATACCAAAACCAGGCAAGGACACAACGAAAGAAGAAAACTACAGGCCAATATCCCTAATGAACACAGATGAAAAAATCCTCAATAAAATAGAAGCAAATCAAATCCAAGAGCACATCAAAAAGATTATACACCATGATCAAGTGGGATTCATCCCTGGAATACAAGAATGTTTCAATGTACATAAATCAATAAACATAGCACATCACATCAACAGAATGAAAGAAAAAAATCACCTCAATAGATACAGAAAAAGTGTTTGATAAAATTCTGCATCCATTTATAATAAAAACTCTCAACAAGTTAGGAAAGAATCTTAATAAATAAGGGCTATATATGACAAACTTGCAGCTAACAGTATACTGAACGGGGAAAAGGTAAAAATTTTTCCCTAAGAAATGGAACAAGTCAATCATGCCCACTCTCACCATTTCTATTCAACATAGTGCTAGAAGCTCTAGCCAGAGCAATTAGGCAAGAAAAAGATAAAAGGCATCCAAATTGGAAATGAAAAAGTCACGTTGTCTCTGTTTGCAGATGACATGATTTTATAGAGAGAGAAACCTAAAGACTCTATCAAAAAATTCCTAGACTTGACAAATGCATTCAGTAAAGTTGCAGGATACAAAATCAACTCACAACACTCAATAGCATTTCTATACATCAAGAATGAACTTGCAGAAAAAGAAATCAAGAAATCAATCTCATTTAAAAGAGAAACACAAAATACCTAGGAATATATCTAACCAAGTAGGTGAATCTCTACAATGAAAACTATAAAACACTGATTAAAAAAAATTAAAGAAGACACACAAAAAATGGAAAGACATTCCATGCTCATGGATTGGAAGAATCAATATCATCAACATGACCATAGTAATCAAAGTGATCTACAGATTCAATGCGATTCCCATCAAACTACCAATGACATACTTCACAGAAATAGAAAAAAACATTCAAAAATTTATATGGAACAACAAGAGACCCTGAATAGCTACAGCAATCCTGAGCAGAAAGAACAAAGTGGAGGCTATCACATTTCCTGACTTCAAAATATACTACAAAGCAATAGTAATCAAAACACCATAGTATTAGCACAAAACCGAGCACATAGATCAATGGAGATATTCTGAAATAGAGAATTCTGAAATAAATCCACACAGCTACCACCAGCCGATTTTTGACAAAGGAGCCAAGAACACACATTAGGGAAAAGACCGTATCTTTAATAAATGGCACTCTGAAAATTGGAGATCCATATGCAGAAGTATGAAACTAGACTCCAATCTCTCACCATATACCAAAATCAACTCAAAATGGATTGAAGACTTAAATGTAAGACCTAAAACTACAAAACTTATAGAAGAAAACATAGGGGAAACACTTTACGACATAGGTTTGGGCAAAGATTTTATGAATAATGCTTTGGAAACATAGGAAACAAAAGCAAAAATTAACAAATGGGATTATATCAAACTAAAAAGCTTCTGCACAGCAAAGGTAACAATCAACAGAGTGAAAAGACAACCTGCAGAATGAGAGAAAATATTTGCTAACTATTCACCCAACAAGGGATTAATATCTGGAATATACAAAAAACTCAAACAATGCAATAGTAATAAAAAATTTTTTAAATAGAAATAAAAAGGCAAAGGAACTGAATAGATATTCCTGAATACACATTCCTCAATGGCCAACAGACATACGAAAAAAAAAACCCAGTGTCACTAATCATCACAGAAATGCAAATCAAAACCACCATTAAATATCATCTGACCCCAGTCAGAATGGCTATTTTCAAAAAGATAGAAAATAACAAATGCTGGTGAGGATGCAGAGAAAGAGGAACTCTTAAACATTGTTGGCCTAAATGTAAATTAGTACAGCTGTTATGGAAAACAGTACAGAGGTTTTTCAAACAACTACAGATAGAAGTGCCATATAATTGAGCAACCCCACTACTGAGCATATATCCAAAGGAATGGAGAAAAGAAGTCGAAGGGACACCTGCACTCCCGCGTTTATCATGGCTCTATTGGAACCAACCTAAATGTGCATCCACGGATGACTGGATAAGGAAAATGAGTTATACATATACAATGGAATACTACTCAGCCATAATTAAGAATGAAATTCTGCCACTTCCAGCAACATGGATGAGCTTGGAGAAAATTACAAGTGAAATGAGCCAGGCACAGAGAGAAAATAACCACACATTCTCACCCATACGTAGAAGTTAAACAAGTCAATTGCATGAAAGTAGGAAGTAGAGTAGTGGTTACTAGACACTGGTGGGGGAAATAGGAAGAAAAGGATAGGGAGAGGGTAGTGAGTGGGTACAAAATAGTAGGGAGGAAGAATAGGATCTAATGTTCTGTAGTAATATAGGGAGTAATATAGGGAGACTATAGTTGACAACAAGGTACTTTGTATCTTTCAACAGCTAGTCGAGATTATGTTGAATGTTTCTAACACAAGAAGTGACAACCGTTTGAGGTGATGGATATACTAAGTACCCTGATATGATCACAGCACACAGTATAATGTATCCAAATATCATATTGGACTCCATAAATATAAACAATTATCATGGGTCAACAAAAAAAACATTAAAAAGGAAAAAAAGAGAAAAATGGAGAGTAGAATAGTGGTTACCAGAGGCAGGGAAAGGGCATGGGAAGAGGGTGCCAGGAAAATATCGGTAAACCAGAACAAAGTTACAGGTAAATAGGAAGAATAAGTTCTGGTACTCCACGGTAACAATAGCTAATAATATTGTTATATTTCAGGATAACCAGAGAAAAGGGGATCTTGAATGTTGTAACCACAAAGAAATGATGAATGTTTAGGTGTTAGATATGCTAACCTGATTAGATCATTATACAATATATGCATGTACTGAAACAACAAGGTGTACCCCGTAAACATGAACAATGAAAAAAAAAAAAAGTTGAAAAAAGGATAGGAACCCTAAGATTAATATAAACACATCAAAACACCAGAAATTTTCACCCAGATATATTTTTCACCAAGTCTTTCCCATTCAGTTGTTCAATTCAGAAATCAAGGATTGACTCGTGAGGCCTTCATTTGGTTCATGAGGCTCACTCTCTACTGCTAATTAACCAGCAAGACTGGTTCTTTCCATCTACTTCTATAAATAAAAAGTTAGAAAATGAATGAATTTTTTTTTCATTCTAAGGTAACTCAAAGAAATTTGTACCAATTAAAATCCGCAGTTTGCTCTGTTAAATTGAGAGTTGGCAAGAAACACATCCACAGTAAAAATATATCCCTCAGTGGTTCATGACGCCAGATGTCAACGTGAAAAGCTAACACTCAACACTGCGGAGCAGAAACTAACACATGGAATCAGGGGTGGGAGGAGGGAGATAAGTGTGAATGATAATCCCAAATTTACTCAGAAAAGTGGTTCCTAAAAAGAACTTTTAATATTAAATTTTATTTCCTTGAAGTCTGTCCTGCAATTCAGTTATAACAAATGTAACTTAGGTATAAGTATTATAAGTTTTCATGGGTGTTATATTTTACTGATGGTTATCAATACCAATTCCAGTTCCAATAATAGTCTCTAGCTCTGTTATTCTGGGATTTCATAAGTAATACCTCTATTTAATCAATTGTTAAGCAAATAGTTGATTCAGCGATCATAATCAAGTCACAAACCACAGTTTGCATGGCAAATTCCTTGAGGGGAGATATGATCTCAATCATTTCTGAATTCCTAGGGCAAGAACAGGATTCAAATAAAAATGGATTATGGAATAGTGCCACAAAAGCCCTGATAGACACTTTCAGGTTTGGACTTGTTTCTTCCAACTTGAGTTCCTTTTTAATGACAACCACACATTTCTGCAGTCATTGCCTCCTTTTTATTAATTACAACTCTGAGTGGGGGTAATCCTTATTCGTTGCTACTTCCCTCACACTTAACAGTTAGCACAGAGGAAATTACACAGTAAACATAAGATGACGGTAATGACAAGGAGGAGGTGGCTTTGAATGCAGTAACAGAACCAAGTCAAAGTGTCTCCTTTCCTGACACAGCTGCCAGATTCCAATGATCTGCTGATGTCACGTGGCTGAAGATTGATGTTCAATACATTTTAAACTGAGGCAGAATCCTGCTGCTAGTAATTGGCTCCCATTGATTTTTAATGAGTGTAATTGTCTCAGGGGTCACTCAAGCTACTTTTTTTCTTCCCCAGTATGTTAGTTAGCTTGGTTGCTAATAGAGGGAGCAGGCAAAGGGTTAACCAAAAGCTAATCATAGTTAGCCACAAATTGAAGCACCACAGAATTGGGGAGAATTGGAGAAAAACGTGGAAGAAGCAGTGACTAATAATGGTGAACAATTAATTGCTTCAAAGATTGTTGCAAAGGGCGATAATTGTTTCAAATAGAAAAGCTGTTGAATTATAATTGAGTAATTGAAACTCACCAAGATATTGTATAAAATATTAGATATTTTAATATCTTTATAATTATTTTCAGGAGTAATAGCAGTGCAGACCATGAGCTGCTATGAGTCTTACTCAAGTCTCAGTGTCATTGGCAGTCGTTTTTGCCAAGTGTTTATTAGCAAAAGACATGGCTAAATAGATACCTGGCCCAACTGGTCGTCTCTGCACGGCACCTTCTAAAAGCATTAATAGCAGGGACCTGCACAGATTCTCTTCCCAAAACAGTGGGCTTTGTAAATGCAAGAAAAAGGGCACCAGGTTGGGTGTCCTGTGATGGAATCAATGGGCTCTGAGCAGTATTTCCACAGGCCATGATGATGTCACTCAGCATGCCATCTCCCTGAGTACAGCCCAGGCAGGAGCTATTAACTGCTATTTTCTGGCTGTCACCATGTTTGCTGTCACATCATTTGTATGACAGATTCTGGTTTTGTGGCATTCCCTCCTTCCTCTCCTCACCCTGCACCCAAGACAGGCTCTTCTTGTATTCCATCTGCCTATGACACCAAACTGACAGCCAGAAAGGGATGAGGGCAGGAGGCTTAGGGGGCTGAGAAGAGAAAGGCTGAGTCTAGCAGAGCAGGAGGACAGCCGCAGATGACAGGAAGACAGCAATGACGGAGCACACAAAGAAGTATGCTTTCTGTCCCATCATTAGACTGGGAGGCATTGTGCCCTTTTTTCCTGTCTCAGTGTCCCGAGAACCTAACCCAGTATTGTTTGATAGATGAATAATGCCAGCTTGTTGAATGACCCTAATGAGAGTCTATATGGCATAGTGTCATGGTTGACAGCAAGGGCTCAGGAGTCAGAGCTGGGTTCAAATCTTGCCTCCACCTGTGCCCAGATGTGACAATAATATAGTCTGACTAAACTTGGACAGGTACTTCACTTCTGTACACCTCAGTTTCACCATCTGTGAAATGGGAATAATAGTAGTCCCCACCTCATTCATGAATTAATGTAAGGAGAGCATAGAGCCTGGCATGCAGTGAGCAGTCAACAAAAACTCAAAAAAAGACAGCCACCATCTTACCTGGCCATGGTGGGTTCCCAAAGGACAACCACAGTAGTCACAGTGCTTCTTTCACGGCACATTTAGCACTGAGCTGAAAGCATTATTTATAAGCAGCTCAGACTTTTGCAACAATTTTCTACCTGGGGTGAACTGGGCTAGTCAGCCTTCTGGGCTGCCTTGCATTTGCAGCTTGAGGCCTAGACTAGAGAAAAGCTGAACTAGTTTTCAGACACCTTTCCCTGAAGTCCCCTGTGTGACCCTTGCCCCATGTATACTACCTCTCCAAAAGTGAGAGGAAGGAGTAAGCAAGGACAGAGGGAAAGAGGCTTTCTCCCTTAAAGTCTGTGACAGTCTGACTAGCCACCTGCCCTTGGCTGCTTCTCCATCAGACACCACCTTTGCCCACCAGGCCTGCCCCAGCATGCCAGCTGTGAGGGAGGGACGTCTTCCCTTGTGCCAATGAGGAAATGCCAGAGAGCAGCAGAGATCTGTTTACATCTCTCTATTCTTCTAACTAAAAGTCCTAGACCCCAATATCACAGCCTAACTGTGTGATTCCCATGATCACCATTTTATCTTTGACCCATCAGAGTATTTTTCCCACCAGATAAGTGGAAGA
Organism: Cynocephalus volans; assembly: GCF_027409185.1. Taxonomy (NCBI): domain Eukaryota; kingdom Metazoa; phylum Chordata; class Mammalia; order Dermoptera; family Cynocephalidae; genus Cynocephalus; species Cynocephalus volans. The sequence continues at coordinate 54,274,890 of NC_084462.1, forward strand.
AAAGAGCCCCCCTCCTCCTGTATGTTAGTGAGGACATGGGATTGGGGTAAAAAAGTTGCAAGTGGTTTGGCTACAGTCTGATGTTGGGAAGACTTTGGAAGGCTACCCAAGCTGAGCTGCCTGAGAAAGCAGACTTAGGCGGAGGGCCTGGCCAGACGCTTGTCTGACTATGAAAAGCGTGAAACTTGATGGAAAAGGGTCAGGTATTCAGAGCCATGAGAAAAGTCAAGGTCAAAATATTAAGGCTTGATTGGAGATACAGTACGTGCATGAGAACTGGCACTGGATGAGTTCAGATGTGGTCCAGATGTGGGCTGAAGCCTGGTAAGTTTCTAGGCCTGTGGCTCACACTTTAGGCTGCATATGATGGGCTGAAAAGTATAGTCAGGGTGGAAGGCTGCTATTAACATAATCTTACATGAGAATTTCCTAAAGGAAGTCCTGGACACTGTACACCAGGAGAGATTGGTCACTGGAAAGAATTAATGCTATCAGAAGATGAAACATTAAGAAAAGTGCCAACTCTGATCCTAGAAGAAAAGCAAAGCTCCATTCACTTTCCAGCTTATCGCTGGCTTAAAATACATGGTAGAAAGTGGAAAATATTGTCTCGGTCTCTCTTTTGCTCACTCTTTCTCCAACCAAAGTATTTATGGAGTCAGTATGATTCTTAAAGTCCTTTCAGGATGGATAGACCTTGATTTTAAACCTACTGATTAGCAAGAGAGAACCACGTGATGAAGAGAGTAATACCTTCCCTTCAGCCCACACTCTCTCTCTGTCCAGATTCATGTGTGGCACCTCTTGAATAAAAATTAGAGGCACTGTCTGCTGTCCAGCAACCAGACTGAGTATGGGCAGGAGCTCTGGACCCAAGGGGAATTTCCATGCTACAGCAGGCTGAGTAAATCCACATTTCTGGGCACAGAAGATTAAGAGGAGTTGGAAAATTTTCTGAATAGGGCAGCGTATGTCTCCGTTAAGGAGGAGAGGGTTCATAGAGAAAGCAACAGCCAGTGCATTGCTGCATGCAAGGTGGGTCAGGCCTGGAAAGCATCAGTGTACCTTATTTACAGAAAAAAAATAGTGTGTGGCTTTTATTTAAGTAAATTCCAGTGAGTGGTTGATACCAGCTCAGGTTTCAGAAGAAAGGATCTCAGATCTGCCACTGAGATCAGCTTTGTCCTGTGGGCTCGGCTTGCTTTCCCAAGATATTCCACACAAGCTAGAATTCACAGCAAATACCTGAAGGCTTTGCAAGGGCTGGACCCAGCCTGGCTCACTCTAGAGTGCTGACATTGGGCTCCATGGCATGCTCCTTTCAAGCCGTTTGCAATGAAAAATAAATAAAAATTAAGCATGCTTTCCCTCTGAACTCCTCCTCCAGCTAAAAGACAGCTAGCATTTCTGCGAGTGCTTACATAATCCAGATGTGGAGTCTCTTTGTAAACTTCAACGGCCAGCTCAGCAAATGGCAGCACATCAGGAAGAGTTGCAAGCAGTCACCTCAGGGAGGGGGAGGAATGTTTTATGGAAAGGAACTGGGTATTGGGGCTCAACACAAGGATAGTGCTGAAGGTCAGTGAGAACTGTTTAGTGGGTTGACTTTGCTTGCTCTGAGAACTGCTTCCAAGGGTGAGACCCTTTGGCCATTGGCTCATCCTGCCAAGTACCACTCTGGTCTTGGCAGACATGGAGGATTCTGCATGCACGCTGCCTTCAAGTACTGGAAAGAGATTCAAGTTGAATAAGAATTCAGCCAGAAGTCAGACCAAAACCAATGGGTGAGAGCTATGGGGAGGAGGATTTGGGCTCAGTTGAAGTGACTTCTTTGCCCCACAAGGGGATAACCCAGGGGCCATATTGGCAGCATTGTCTTGAGATCAGGGTGTAATGAAAACTTCCATTTCTCTATCATATGAACCTCTAATTGAGAACACCAGTTTGCAAAACTGGTTGTTGGGAAGACAGTAGATTAATTCTCATGAAGTGCTCAGCACCTCCTGGGATAGGGGGATCTGTTATCCCATAATTGGCTCCTGAGATTTGAAGCAGGGATTCATGTGGGGTGGATCATGCAAAGAGTAGAAACAAGATTCCGAAAATAAAATTACCATGCCAAGAAAGAGAGTCCAGGCATGATCCAAGTTCAAGACAAGGTACTCAAAATATGTGGGAAGGGCTATTGCTGGCAGCTTGTGTTTACTGTCAAAAGTTATTAGAAACACAGCTTCCTAGGCACACCCCTGTGCTCTGGAATCAACGTTGAGACATGGGATTATATCTGAAAAGAAGTGAAATAGGAAGTACCCTAGACAAAAGACTGGTCTTACAAGGACTGTGCCAGATGGCAGAAGAGAATCAGATTTAATAGCAACAATAGGAATGGCAAGAAACAACAGCAGCATCAGAGTGTGCACATGTCACGGAAACCCCCACACAGGTGTGGAACCGAGAGTGACCCTCCTGCCATGGGAAGTATAAGCCTGAGCTTTTAGTAAAGGAGAGACCCAAGGCTTCCTATAAATGTGGCATATGGTCCTGGAGCCAAGATTTTTTTAAAACCATATTAATGATTTAAAGTTTTCAAAATGTTAGAATAACTTTGCCAGTTTATAATTGCTAGCACACACTGGGCTCTTCCCAGGACTGACAACATAGTTTGCAGGACCCAGTGAAAAAGAAAAATGCGGGGCCCCTTGTTCAAAAATTATTAAGTGTTTCAAGACAGAGACAGCAGAAAATTACAGCAAGTGCAGAACGCTTCTGCATGGCCAGCCCTCGTTCATGTACCATTCCAAGTGCTTCACATGTATTAGCTAACTGCACATCCCCCAAACATCCGTATGTGGTGGGAGCTATAATTATCTCTAATTCAGGTGAAATCGTGAAGCACATGTTCAAGGGATGTCAGTCAGTAGGTGGCAGGGCCCAGATATAGGCCTTCACACAATTCTTCCTCCAGAATGACACTCCAAACCCAACCCTGGTGCCCACTGCCCCTCAGAGAGAGGAGGAACCACTTAACCAAAGGTAACATGAGAACAGAATGAGCCCATCCTTGAGAGAAGAATCGTCTTGTCCTGGAGGTGTCCAAAGTACAGCTGGGAAACCAGTCTCAGGAATAGAGGTGATGCATTTTCTGGGAAATAAGCAACATGTGGAGAAATGAAGTATTTATTAGAGTATATCAGTGGGCCAGACCTCACTGTGCATAAAAATGATGTGGTGAGTGTGGGAAAAATTCTTGGTTCATGGAGCCAGGGAATTTTAATTTTTAACATCTATAGATTCTGCTTTGCTTGGCCAACAAGTCAGGCTTTGAGAAAGTCATTTCTAATTGTTCTTCCAATTCTGCTTTTTTGTTTTGTTTTGTTTTAATTCTTTGAAGTGATTGTGCATGGAGAACGCCACTGCTCTTTGTCTGTCTCTCTGCCTCATTTCTCTTCATCTCTTTCTCCCTCTTTTGTCCAGATCATCTCCACCACAATGCAAGAGTGTACCCCCTCCCATTCTTTATCATCTTGCACTTCGCCTTAGTCAGTTTGGGCTGCTGTAACAGAGTGGCATGAACTGGGTGGCTTACATAGCAAGTATTTATTTTTGACAGTTCTGGAGCCTGGGAAGATCGAGGTGCTGGCACAGATCCAGTCTGATAAGGGCCCTCTTCCTGATTTATACATGGCCGTCTTCTTGCTGTATCTTCACAAGGCTGAGAAGGCAAGAGAGCTCTCTGGGGTCCTTTTTATAAGGCACTGTCTTAGTCCATTTCTGTTGCTTATAACAAAATATCTGGAACTGGATGATTTATAAGAAAACAAAATTTATTGCTTACAGTTTTGGAGGCTGGGAAGTCCAAAGTCTAGGGAACACATCTGGTGAGGGCCTTCTTTGGTAGTGGCATTACAGCAATGCTGGGGTCTCACACAGCAGATAATGGTGGAGCAGAGAGACAGAAACTCTCATGTGCTGTCCTTTTAAAGCCTTCTAAATCACGCCTCTGATCACCATTATTAATCCATTTACTATGGCATGGTCAAGCTAATCACCTCTTCAAGGCCACACATTTCAATTACCATAATAGGACTTCCCATCCTCAACAGTTACAGTGGGAAGTAAGCTTCTAATATATGAACTTTGGGGGACACAATTTAATCAACCTACAGAAGGCACTAATCCCACCCATGAGGGATGTGCCCTCATGATCCAATTATCTCCCAAAGATAATTGGATCCCATGATCCAATTATCTCTCCCTAATACCATCACATTAGGGGTTAGGATTTCAACATATGAATTTTGGTGAAATACACACACTGAGTCCATAACATACTTTCATGCTGCCTTTCCTGGGCTACATGTCTTCATCCTTTAGCCAAACCTGTGCCTCCTCTTCTTAAATAGTCTACTCAAGTGTCTGGAGCTTTACGTGTCTATTTCCACTTCTCAATCCATAAAATAAGGGACTAGATTATCTCTGTGGTCCATTCTAGCCCTAATGGTCTATATCTTTAAAATTAATATTTATAGGTAATGTCATTCCAGTAATTTCCACTCCTCACCCTCACCCTACAGCACTAATGCTCAGAATAAGATCTTATCTCCAGAGCTAGAGGAGTATAAATGCTGGAACCTGGCTGTGACAACACTCTCTGGAATACGGAATTCCGTCTGCATGGACCCACTGTCCAAGAAGTGTCCTTGTACTAAGCATATGACATGGCTTTTTCAATGGAATTACTCCTTTCTATGAGGCTTATGTAGCAAGGCTTTGGTGTATTCCTATGTTCCTGTCACTTACAAGTTGTTGCATGTTTGAAGTCTCCGTTATATTATAGCTAACTGCTCTAGAAACCAAATGAGTATGCTCTTTTTCCTTGGCAAAATCCAAAGATGGTGAGAATTCCATATCATTTCCACATGGGTGAGACTGCCACGTTTTTCTTTACCCCTACTAGTTTCTTTTCTTTGTTTTTCTTTGTTTGTTTGCTTGTTTGCTTGCTTTTTCTTTTTCATATCTTCATCTTTGGGTGACACAACCTAACGGAAATACTTAGGTAAGTAGTTTTCACATGTTACTGTTCATAAGAATCCCTCGGGGTAGTGGTTCTCACAGTTTGGACCCTGGACCAGCTGCAAACTTTCATTAGAAATGCAGACTCTCAAGCTCCATGCCAGACCTCTGGATCAGAAACTGTGCTAGGGCCCAGCAATCTGTGTTTTAATACCCCCCCCCCAGGTGATTATCATGCAAGAAAATTTGAGAACCACTGATTCAGGGAAACCGGCTGAAAAATGCACATTGTCAGGCCCTATATAGAGATGCTAGTTCTATATTCCCCAGTTGTTTTGGAGAGCAGGGCATTAGCCTGCATTTTAGCTTTGCCACTCTGTGGAGACACAGTGTTTTCCCTTCATTTAATGTTCTGCATATTACCAAGTGCTTTTGCAGGCTTTGAATTCAAAATTTCTCCTTCACGAGAACTGAGGACAGTTTCAGTTGGCTATTTTGTTACAGTCTCCTGGCTTGCTTTTTTTTCTTTACTTACCTGCTAATATTAGTTATTTACATGTATTCTGTCAACTTTACTAAGTTATGAATGCCTGGAAGAGAGAGAACTCATTTTCATCAGCTTTGCATAGGGCTAGTTACAACCAGCACTTTCCCTATAAAAACGGATCAATCAGCACTTGAGTTTTATCCATATACACATCCGGACATTATCGGTTACCTTTGTAGGACAAGATGACCAGGTGAACCCTACATTCTTAGCTTTCCTGTGAGTATTCTAGATGTATGACCTTCAGAACAGCCACTAAGGCAGCACCCATAAACACAGAGTAAAAAGAAAGAGAGAAGAGAATTAGTTTTGCTGATAATTAAACTCAGAAATACAGGTGCATCAATTATTCAGTTTCCACAAGTCCTCATTAGTATAGGCTTCTCAAGTGCAGACAGAATAAAAATTCAAATAAGGACTGGCCTCAAATTTATCTTTGCATGTTCAGTAAAAGAAAAATAAACGGGTGGGGGGTGCGGGGAGCAGCTGTGGGAGACTGGTTAAACAATCTAAAAGTGAAAGTGAAGTGACTGGCCATGCATAGCTGAGTATTTACAGTTTTCGCAGTACCCAGAAAAGAAAGGCACCATTTACAAATGGCCTTATTTTAATGCTATGCTTGTATTTCTACCTCATATATATCCACAACAACAAAGGATTCAAAATAGGTGAGACCCAGCAACATATAACCTGTAGTCGTTCACCGCTGGTTCAAATCACTGCACTTAAAAATAGACTTTAATTATTTTCCACTGGTTTGTACATTTTTAAAGGAGAGCTCAATAAATTAGGTGTCATTGTGTTTTCAGAACACAGTCTTTGGAACCTGAATTACCTAAGTTTAAATTCATCTTACTCCTTCATTATGTGCGTTATCCATGTAAGCCTAGGTTCTCCTATGAATATTTTGAAAAGGAATAGTCTATAATTCCCTTCCAATTCTAGTTTGGTGGGAGACTAAAACTGTACTTGGTAGAAATTTACATGGTCTGAAAATATTAAGTTTGGGTGGAGAAATGGGAAAAGGTAACTCTCACATTCTTATATATTGGTTCAAGCACCAAGTAGGGAAATTTGACAGCAATGTCTCCTCAAATCTAATTCAAAATCTGCCTACCCTAAGACTCAGCAATTCCTCCTCTAGATATTTACCCATCATGTGCACCTAGGGAAACACGAATGCGGTAGTCACCAGAGCATTGCATCAAACAGGAAAGCCATGGCCAGGACTTGGAGGACCTGAACAGGACAACGCCATGCTCAGCAGCTAAAAGGAATGGACTTGACTATATGGGGCACAAAAGGATAGATTGTGAAAACATATGTTTAGAGAAAAAAGCAAGTTGAAGAATGTAGTTAACACAGTCAAATGACAGGAAAAGAACACCATTAGTGTACATTAGAAACAATTTAGAAAACAATATGATGTGTTGCTTATGATACATATACACAGGAGACAAACATGTAAAAGCATGGTTGAGACATATACTGCACATCCGCTTCAGGGTAATGGCTGCTATGGGGGAGGGCAAGAGGAGAGTGAGGTGGAAAGAAGAAGGATTCTGCAATACTTGTAATGCTTTGTTTAAACAAATATAATTAGGCAAAAAAATAGACGAATGTTACTCTTGTGATGTGGCATAAAACGTAATTCTTTCAAACTCTGGGTGTGGTTTGAGATATTGGAAACAGACTATAGGTAGAAAAAGCTCCCTCTATAAAGCCCACTTTTTAAAACTTATTATTGACACTTCAGGCCTGAAGTTGATGACCCCTCATAGGATTCTAGAGAGCTGATGACAGCACATTTGCTTTAGAATGTTAGGGACGTAGCTGGGAATGAGTACCGGGAAAGAGGTAAAAGTGAAGCCAAATTGGGGCCAAAAAAAGAATTTATTGAATGCCTTGTCTGAAAAAAATAATTTATGCTATTTAGGGAAATAATACAATTGCATAATTGTAAGATGTATGCAAATGTAACCAAAATGTATGCATATGTGTATCCACCCCCACCCCCACACACACGAGACTACAATAATGTTCAAAAGCACCAAGAAGAAAATCGAAAAGAGCAGGAGAAAATTCCGCTCCTGCCTTTTGATCTGGGATAACTGAAGCATCCCTAGAGTGATCAACCCATACTGCACCAGGTTTTCATAGGTCCCAGGCTGGTGTCAAACTGCATGGCAAATAGCCAGAGAGACATGAAATGTCTTCTGATAGTCCCCCAGCCTCTGCTACAGAACACCCAGTGGCAAAAGCACCAAACCATGTCTGCAAATTGGGAATCTAATGTAATCTGAAGACTGAGTCTTTGGACTACCTGCAATAGAATCACCTGGGCAATGCATTCTGTTCAACAAGTTGATTCCCAAGCCCCACCTAGAACTCTTAATGCAGAATCTTTAGGTGGGGCTGGGGACTCGCTTGCTTGATAAGTTCCCCAGTGATGCTGATGTACGCTAACACTTAGCATTCTGCTCTCACCCCCATCATGAGCAGATACTATCGGGAGGCACAGCATCCCAGAAAGGACCTGTGATGTCTGTTAAATACACTGAAGGCAGGCTCAAGTTGCAGTCTCAGGATGAATTAATAATGTGTGACATTTCTTTAGTCACTTTCATCACAGAGGAGAGTGGCCCTGGAGCTGTAGATGTGTTCCCCATGGACATTCCTGCGAGTCTTTGCTTAACAAAACAGTACTGGACTGGGCAAGGATCTGAGGACATAAAAGGAATTATCTGGCCAGTGCCACTGGAAGGTAGCAAATGAAATTCTCACTGTGTCTGAAGGACAGTCAGAAGCTGGGCTTGAGCACACCGTATGTGCAGGACCAGGGGGGCTCACCTCCTGCTCTCCCTGCAGCCTCCTGGCATTCTCTGAAAGGTTTCCCTTGCACAGCAGTCCCTCTATTCTGAGCCCTGGGACTCAAGAAGCTACAAAGTGATAAATCAATTATGAAATGGAAACCTCGATTACAGCCTGTCTGCTTAATTGTTTGACAAGTTAATTAATCTCCCAAGCAACTGGGCTCTGTTCTCCCTGCAAATTGTGGGGAAATAGCTATAGTGGGTCCCTGAGGTCTTGGCAGTACGGTATCAATGAGGCTCCTGGAAAACTATGAATAATAAGCATTTAGTGGGGTCAGTGCCTCACCATAGGAATGAAGAAGTTTGCTCCAGCTCCTGCCTGGAAGCAGTTTTGTCACTAATTATTTTACTACTAACTAATTACAATCTGTATTTGTCTGTATATTTATTTGTTTGTTTTTATTTCCTTTCCAAGAGACACATTTCTTTCCTTTCAAATAAAATCCTGTGATCAAAACAACCAGTGCTTCCAGATTGGTAAAAACACAATGATGGTATCAGCTACCTCCCTCCAGAAGATTGCACCATTAGAGCTGCCGCAATAAATAGGGCTGGATCTTCCAAGCAGTGAAGGTGGATGTGTGTTGTGGGCCTATCCATCTTGTTGTATGAGGTGGCTACTATCGTCTCAGCCTTGTGACAATGGCACATTGCTCTGTCACCTGTGGCCTTTAAAAATTCCAAATAATAGAGTGATCTACCTGATCCAGAATTACTGGGGCTGGAACACAGCAACTTTTAATAAATTCTGTAGGTAGATGGAGACCCACTTAAATTAGAGTAGGCAGGAAGTAGCTGCTAGTGGTTGGAAAAAACAATTCAAAAATATATTTGCTAGCTTCTTACCCCACACCCCCATGCTTTTATTCTTTACTATTATTTTGTTCAATATTTTATACCCTGCCCCTGTACCTTTGCATCAGCTATTTTCTCTGTCTTAAAGGCTCTTTCTGGAAGAGCAAGTGTAGTCCCCTTGCTTCATTCAGGTCTTTCTACAATAACACCTTCTTAGAGAGTCTTTCCAGGTCTCTTTATCTGAAACAACACTCCTACCTAATGTCTCTTCATAGTACTTATCACTACCTGAAATTATGTCTGTCTTTGTTTATCTGTCTTCAACCTAGCATGTAAAATTCCCAAGGGCGGGGATTTTCATGCATTTTGTTTGGTGCTATGTCTATAGTGCTTAGAAGTGCTTGATTTTAATAAACATTCCATAAACATTTACTGAGTGAATAACTACAAATTTGCCGGCAGTATTAAGTACCTAGACCATGCACATAGGCAAAATCCCAGTTGCAGAATCCATCAATAGATCTTAATAGTTTAAAATGTGATGTCTATAAAAAAAAAAGTCATGAAAATCAACATACGAGAACAAAAATACAAACTAGGGAAATTCATATAAATTAGTGTTCATAAATAAAGTTTTATTGGCAATAAAACTTTATAAAATATATAAATAAATAAATAAGCAAATAAATAATAAATAAATAAATAATGTGATAAGTCTATTTTTTAAAAAAGTGACGAAATTCTACATTGGAGAACAAAAATTAAAACAGAACATATCAAAATATCTGGGATTCACCTAAAGCCGTGTTTACAGGAAAGTCTGTAGCACTAAATGCTTGTATTAGAAAAGAATGGTCTCAAATCAATAATCAAAACATTCATCATATAAAACAAGGCAAATAAGAGCTAATGAAACCCAAGCAAGTGGAAATAAGATAATAATAAACATGAAAGCAGAATGTGATGTAATTGAAAACATAAATATCATAGCAAAAATAAAAACAAAAGTGGGGCCCTCTAAAAGATCAATAAAATTGACAAAATGGTGGGAAGACTGAAAAAAAAACCAAAAATATACATAAATTGCCAATATCAGGAATGAAAATAATATCACTATAGACCCCACAAACATTAAAAGGATAATGAGGGAAGACTATAATCAACTCTACACACATAGATTTGAGAACTAAGATGAAAAGGGTCAACTAGTGTAAACTATCAAAAAGTGCACACGGTCAGACTGTCAAAACTCACCCGAAATGTGATAGATAACCTGAAGAGTCCTGCACTACTAAAGAATTGGCATTTATAATTAAAAGCCCTCTGAAATAGAAATCCCCAGGTCAAGATTGTTTTACTGTAAATTCTACAGAAAATATTAGCAAATGAATAAAGTAATATATAAAAAGAGTAATACATCACACTGAAGTGGAGTTTATCTCAGGAATGCAAAGGTAGATCAACATTTTTTACATATTTTTTTAATTGGAAAATAGTTGGTTGTACATACCTGTGGGGTACAGTATTGAATATCAATACTAGTGTGCAATAAGTGATGTTCAAATCAAGATAGTATATTCCCCATAATACAATGTAATCAATTTTCATGGCCCTTTTCCAATTCCTCCCTTCCCCCCTCTTTCCTTTTCACACCTCCAGCAACCTCAGTTATGTTCTCTTAAAATGTTAAACTTATTATCGTGATTGTTGTCTCTCTCTCTCTCTCTCTCTCTCTCTCTCTCTCTCTCTCTCTCTCTCTCTCTCTCTCACTCTCTCTCTCTCTCTCTCTCCTTTCTTTCTTAGCTCCCACATATAAGTGAGGACATATGGTGTTTCTCTTTCTGTGCCTGGTTTATTTCACTAAACGTAATTTTCTCTAAGTTCACCCATGTTTCTGTGAATGGCAGTATTTAATTCTTTTTTTAATGGTGGAGTAGTATTCCATTGTATAAATATACCACATTTTCCTTAACCAGTCATCCAATGATGGGCATTTATGTTGTTTCCTACTCTTGGCTATTGTAAATAGAGCTGCAATAAACATCGGAGTACAGGTGTCCCTTTGACATGATGATTTCCATTCCTCTGGGTGTATCCCAGTACTGGAATTGCTGGGTCATATGGCAGTTCTATCTGTAGTTGTTTGAGGAACTCCATACCTTTTCCATAAAGGCTGCACCATTTTATAGTCCCATCAACAGTGTATGAGAGTTCCCCTTTCTCTGCATCCTCACCAGCAATTTTTATCCTGTCTTTTTAATATTAGTCAGTCTAACTGGAGAGATGATATCTCAATATGGTTTTGATTTGCATTTCTCTGATAGTGACTGATGCTGAGCATTTTTTCATATGTCTGTTGGCCATTCATATTCATCTTCCTTTGAAAAATGCCTATTCCACTCCTTTGCTGGTTTTTTAATTGGATCGCTCATTTGTTTACTGTTTTTTGAGTTCCTTGTATGTTCTGGATATTAATCCTTTGTCAGATGCATATTTTGCAAATATTTTCTCCCACTCTGTTGCTTGTCTTTTTACTCTGTTATTTCTTTTGCTGTGAGGAAGCTTTATAGTTTGATATAATCCCATTTGTTTATTATTCCTGTTGTTGACGGTGCTTTCGGTGTTCCTCCTATTCATAAAGTATTTGCCAAGTCCTATTTCCTGAAGTGTTTCCCCTATATTTTCTTTCATGAGTTTTACAGGTTCAGGATGTATATTTAATTCTTTAGTCCACTTTGAGTTGATTATGGTATACGGCAAGAGGTACAGGTCTAGTTTCATTCTTCTACATATGGATGTGCAATTTTCCCAGCACCATTTATCAAAGAAGCAGTCTTTTCCCCAGGGCATGTTCTTGGTGCCTTTGTCAAAAATCATTGGTTGTAAGTATAAGGTCTGATTTCTGGGTCCTCTATTCTTTTCCATTGGTGTGTGTGTTTGTTTTTATGCTAGTACCATTCTGCTTTGGTTACTATAGCTTTGTAGTATAATTTTACATCAAGTAGTGTTGTGCCTCTGGCTATTTTATTTTATTTTATTTTATTTTATTTATTTTATTTTATTTTATTTGCTCCAGATTGCTTTGGCTATTCAGGGTCTTTTGTTTTTCCGCATGAATGTTAGGAATATATATATATTTTTATTTGTGTGAAGAAATTCATTGGTATTTTGATGGTGAGTGCATTGATTCTGTAGATCACTTTGGGTAGTATGAACATTTTCACAATGTTAATTTTTCCAATCCAAGAGCATGGAATATCTTTCCATCTTCTTGTGTCCTCTTTAATTTCTTTCAGCAGTGATTTGTAGTTCTTGTTATAGAGACCTTTCACCTCCTTAGTTAAATTGATTCCTAGGTATTTTAATTTTTTTGGTGACTATAGTAAATGAGCTAGCCTTCTTGATTTCTTTTCTGCTACTTCACTACTGCAGTATAAAAATGCTACTGATTTATGTGTGTCAATTTTGTGTCCTGCAACACTGATAAAATCATTTATCAACTTTAAGACGTTTTTTGTGTTGTTTGTTTGTTTGTTTTGTAGCATCTTTAGGCTTTTCTCTGTATGGGATCATGTCATCTATAAACAGGAACAATTTGACTTCATCTTTTCCAATCTGGATGTCCTTTATTTCTTTACCTTCCCTGATTGCTCTGGCTAGTACTATCAATACTATGTTAAATAGGACTGGTGAGAGTGGGCATCCTTGTCTTGTTCCCATTCTTTTCCCTATTCAGGATGATATTGGCAGTGGGTTTGTCATATACGGTTTTATTGTGTTGAGATAGTTTCCTTCTATACCTAATTTGCTGAGAGTCTTTATCATGAAGAGACGTTAAATTTTGTCAAATGATTTTTCAGCATCTATTGAGATAATGATATGGTTTTTGTCTTTGATTTTGTTGATGTGACATATCAAATTTATTGACTTGTGTATGTTGAACCATCCTTGCATCCCTGGAATGAATGCAGCTTGATAGTGGTGTATAATTTTTTGTATGTGTTGCTATATTCTATTTGCTAATATTTTATTGAGGATCTTTGTGTGTATATTCATCAAAGATATTGGCCTATAGTTTTCTTTTTTTGGTTTATTTTTGTTTGGTTTTGGTATTAAGGTGATGTTTGCCTCATGGGATGAGTTTGGGAGAATGGCTTCTGTTTCAATTTTTTGGAATAGTGTGAAGAGAACTGGTACTAATTCTTCTTTAAAGGTTTGGTAGAATTTGGCAGTAAAGCCATCCAGTCCTTGGCTTTTCTTTGTTGGAGATTGCTGATTACAGCTTCAATCTCTTTGCTTGTCATTGGTATGTTCAGGTTTTCTATGTCTTCTTGGTTCAGCCTTGGTAGTTTGTATGTGTTGTGAAATTTACCCATTTCCTCCAGGTTTTCAAATTTTTTGGCATATAGTTGTTTATAATACTCTCTAATGATTCTTTGTATTTATGTGATGTCAGTTGTAATGTTGCCTTTTTCATTTCCAATTTTTGTTATTTGTGTCCTCTCTTATTTTCTTTAGTTAGCCTAGTTTTCTTTATCTTCTCAAAAAACCAATTTTTTGTTTCATTGAACTTTTGTATCATTTTGGGGATTTCTATTTCATGTAGTTCTGCTCTGACCTTAATTATTTATTTCCATCTACTAACTTTGGGATTGGATTACTCTTGTTTTTCTAGTTCTTTGATGTGAAGCACTAGGTCATTTATTTGAAGTCTTTCTATTCTTGTGATGTAAGTGTTTATTGCAATAAACTTCCCTCTTAGTACCACTTTTGCTGTATCTGACAGCTTTTGGTATTATGTGTCTTTATTTTCATTAGTTTCAAGAATTTTTTTGATTTTCTGTTAAATTTATTCTTGGACCCATATGTCATTCAGGAGAATGTTGTTTAATTTCCATTTATTTGTATGGTTTCCAAAGTTTTGTTTGCTATTGATTTCTAGTTTTAATCCATTGTGGTCTGAAAAAATACTTGAAATAATTTCAATTTTTAAAAATTTGTTGAGATTTGATTTGTGTCCTAGCATGTGGTCTATCCTGGAGAATGTTCCATATGCTGGTGAGAAGAATATGTATTCTGTGGTTGTTGGATGAAATGTTCTGTGGATGTTTACTGAGTCCAATTGTTCCTATGTATAGTTTAAATATTGTGTTTCTCTGTTGTTTTCTGCCTGGATAATCTGTCCAATATTGAGAGAGGTGTTCAGGTATCCAACTATTAAGGTATTTGAGTCTATCTCTTTCTTTAGGTCTACTAGTGTTTGCTTTATATATCTGGCTGCTCCAATGTTGGGTACATATACACTTATGACTGCTAAGGCTTCTTGCTGAATACATCATTTTATCATTATATACTGGCCTTCTTTGTGTCTTTTTATGGGTTTTGGTTTAAAGTCTATTTTATCTGATATAAGGATAGCTACTCCTGCTAGTTTTTGGTTTCTATTTGCATGGTATATCTTTTTCCATCCTTTCACTCTTAGTCTCTGGGTGTCTTTACAGGTGAGATGAATCTCTGGAAGACAGCATATAGTTCAGTCTATCTTTTAAATCCAATTAGTCAGTCTGTGTCTTTTGAGTGGGAAATTTAATTCTTTTGCATTGAAAGTTATTATTCAAAGGTGTTGACTTACTTCTGGCATTTTATTGATTTTTGTTTGCATGTTTTAAATATCTTTTGTTCCTTTTATCTCTTTTATTACTTGTCTTCCATGTTTGTTGGTTTTTTAAGGTAGTTAGATATAGTTCCTTTCTCTCTCTCTCTATCATACACACACACACACACACACACACACACACACACACACACACACACACACACACACACACACACATATATACTGGTGGGTTTTGCTCTTTCCTGTGTATTCATGGTAGTGATGACTGTTTTTCAGATACCAGGTGCAGTACTCCCTCGAGGATTTCTTGTAGGGCTGCTTGTGTGATGGTGAACTCTTGCAGTTTTTGTCTGTCTGGGAAATATACTATTTCTCCTTCATTTCTGAAGGATAGCCTTGAGGGTACAGTATTCTTGGCTGGCAATTTTTGTCATTTAGTATTTTGAATGTATCATCCCATTTTCTTCTAGTCTTTAGAGTGTCTGATGAAAAGTCTACTGTTAGTCTGATTGGGGCTCCATTATAAATGACTTGATGCTTTTCTCTTCCTACATTTAATATTCCCTCTTAGTCTTTGATCTTTGCCCATTTGACTATAACATGTCCTGGAGAAGACATTTTTGGGTTGAATCTGTTTAGGTATCTTTGAGCCTCCTGGATCTGAAGGTCCATATCTCTCCATATACCCGGGAAGTTTTCCACTATTATCTCATTGAATATGTTTACAATGCCTTTTCCTTTTTCCTCTCCTTCTGGAATACTCATTTGGGATGTTTGTGCACTTCAGGTTACCTGTTAGCTTTCTTAGATTTTGTTCATTTCTTTTAAATTCTTTTTTCTTTTTTATGATCTGACTGGGTTGTTTCAAAAAGACCATTGTCAAGATCAGAAATTCTTTCTTCTGCTTGTTCTAGCCTGCTGCTTAAGCTTCGGTTGTGTTTTTTATTTTGTTGACTAAATCCTTGAGCTTCACGAACTCTGCTACATTCTTTTTTAGGGCATTAATCTCTTTGTACATTCCTCCTTCAGGTCCTGGATACTTTTTCTAATTCTGTTGGGTCATCTAACTGAGTCTTCTTATATCTCACTGAGTTTCCTTAGGGTTGTTGCTTGAAATTCCTTTTCAGTCATTTCAAGGACTTCCTGCTCTATAGGATCTGGAGTTTGAGAATTATTATATTCCTTTTGCGATGTCATATTTTCCTGTTTTTTTATATTTCTAGTATCTCTTTGTTGGTGTCTAGTCATCTGGCAGAACCACTGCTTTTTCTAGTACTGTGGACTGGGGTTTGAGGAGAGGGAGCTCCTCTTGCAGATGTGTTTAATAATGACCATTTAATGGGGAGTTTTAGTAATAATTCCAAGTAGATGCAGTAGTGTAGTTTCTGTGTAGGTACTTTGGCCAAATTCAGTGTTGGAGTTGTGTGAGAGTGCCTCTGTTGCCTAGTCCCTGGGGTACTTAGTATTTCCTTGCTTAGACTGGTGACACTATGTTGGTTCATCAGGACATGGGCAAGCTCTCAAATTCTTGGGAGTAGCATCTTGGAGTCTTGTCACTCTTTGGTTATTGTGGGTGACCTTGGGTTGGCCTGTTGGCTCCCTGGCTAGCTCCCCCTAACCCTGGTTGGTGCACTGGGGTATACTAGTGCTCGTCAATTTGAATGGGTGACCCTCGGTGAGTTTTCTGTTTTCTATTTCCTCTTTCCCTGGGCTCCACTGGTGACTCTCCTTGTGTCTGTGCTGATGAGTTTTCAGCAGGTCACCTATAAGTTGCAGTGGCTGCTTGTGTGGCAGCAAGATGCCCTTGCAGCTTCAGTTGCTGTGGTGGTAACTGTCGTGGGCCACTCATTCAGCACTGATGTCTGTGGCAATGTCAAGAAGTGTTGCTCATGCCATGGCTGCCTGTCTCACTGGAGCTTGGTGGCAGCAGGGCTGGCTTTTGGGAGTAGGGTCTATTTACCAGGATCCTGCACAGCTGCCTGTTGTGCTGGCACCTTCCTATATCAACATTTTAAGGCCCATCAATATAATCCACCATATGAACAATCTAAAAGTTATGAGCCATGTGATCATATCATTTGATGCAGAAAAAGCAAAAAATTGTTGATAAAGTTCATAGTCCACTCTTGATGAAATCTCTAACCAAAATGGGAATACATGGGAACTTCCTCAACCTAATAAAAGTTATCTAGAGAAAAACAATACCTATCTTCATGCTAAATGGTGAGAAAAATGAATGCCTTTCTCTTAAGGTTTAGAAAAAGGAGAGAATTTTCAAATTAACTTCCACTCAACATAGCACTGGAATTTGCATCCAATGTAATATGACAAAAATTGAATTAAATGCCTACAGATTGGAAAGGAAGAAATAAAACTGTCCCCATTTGAATTTGACCTTATTTTCTATGTAGAAAATTCCAAGGAATCTTCAATAAAATAACTCTTAGACTAAGTGAGTTAAGGTGAGAGAAGGTACGTTTAACAAACAAAAATCAGTTGTTATTCTATACACTAGCAATATACAATTGGAAACAAAATTAAAAAATAAAAAATAAAACAAAACATTTTTGCAACACTCAAAAATATATGTATACAAGATCCACATTATGAAAACTACAAAACACTTCTGAAAAAAAAAATAAAAGAAGACCTAAGTAAATAGAGAGACATGTCCTGTTTATTGATTAGAAGACTCAAAGTTATAAACAAGTTAATTCTCTATTTCAGTTAAAATCCCTGCAAGATTTTTTTTATTGGTTATGAATATTCTTTAAATATATACAAGGTTCTTTTAAAATTTATTTGGAAGGCAAAGAAACTATAATAGCTAAAACAATTTTGAAAACAAAAATAAAGTTGGAAGAATCACATTATCCAACTTTAAGACTTACTGTAATGTTACAGTCATCTAGGGAGTACAGTATGAGACTTTTTTAGTCCATTTTGTGTTGCTATGACAGAAATACCTGAGACTGGGTAATTTATAAAGGAAAGAGGTTTATTTGGATTACGATTCTGGGACAGCTGCATCTGGCACGGGCCTCAGGCTGCTTCTACTCATGGCAGAAAGTGGCAGGGAGCTGGCAGGTACAAGCAGATCACATGGTGAGAGGAAGCAAGAGAGAGAGAAAAAGGAGGTGCCAGGGTCTTTTAAACAATCAGCTCTCACGGGAATTAATAGAGTGAGAACTCACTCATTAATCCCCCCTCCTCCAGGGAGAGCATTAATCCAATCATGAGGGATCCGCCCCCATGACTCAATCAGTTTCCAACACTGCCACATTGGAGATCAAATTTCCACACGAGTTTTGGAGGGGACAACACATCCAAACTCCATTAGAGACAGATAGAACAGAATAGAGAATTCAGAAATAAATCCATACAACTATGATTAATTTAATTTTGGGAAAGGTGCAAATCAACTCAATGGAGAAATGTTAGTTTTTTGTTGTTTGTTGTTGTTGTTTTTTAACATGAAAGTTGTAACAATTGGACACCATATGCAAGAATATTTTTTGAATGAATTTCAACCTAAATTTCACACTTTAAATGGATCATACATACAAATGCAAAATGTAAAAGTATAAAACTTTGAGAGGAAACATAACAGAAAGACTTTGTGATCTGAGGTTAGACAGAGTTCTTAAATATGACACCAAAAGCATAATTCATGAAAGAAAAAATGATAAATTAGTCTTCATCAGAATTTTTAAATCTTTCTCCGTGAAAGACACTGTTAGAATGAGAAGACAATGCATAGACTGGAAGAGAATATTTGCAAATCACTTATTGGACAAAGGTCTTCTATATAGAATACACAAATAAAAACCTCTCAAAACTCGATTTAAAAAATTATGTGGGTAAGATTTAAACAGGGACTTCACCAAAGATTATTTATGAATGACATAAGAACACGAACATATTTTCAACACCTTTAGCTATTAGAAAAATGCCATTTAAAATTATGAGATGACTAGTGGTGCAGAGCATTTTTGCATGTACCTGTTGGCCATTTGTATTTCTTCCTTTGAAAAATGTCTATTCATCTCTTTTGCCCATTTTTTAACTGGATTATTTATTTTTTTCTGTATAGTTGTTTAAATTCTTTGTATATTCTGCCTACTAATCCCTTGTCACATATATAGTTTGCAAATATTTTCCCCCATTCAGTAGGTTGTCTTTCCACGCCGCTGATTATTTCCTTTGCTGTGCAGAAGCTTTTTAGTTTGATATAGTCCCATTTGTTTATTTTTTTTCTTTTGTTGCTTGATGCATTTTTTTTGGAAATCAAAACTATATTGAGGTATCATCTCACCCCAGTTAGACTGGCCATTATTAAAAAGACTGAGAATAACAAATGCTGGTGAGGATGTGGGGAAAGGAGAACTCTTCTGCACTTTTGGTGGGACTGTAAATTAGCACAGCCATAATGGAAACAGTATAGAGGTTCCTCAAACAACTACAGATAGAACTACCATATGATCCATTAATCCCACTACTGGGTATATATCCAAAGGAATGGAAATCATCTTGTCAATGGTATACCTGCCCCCCATGTTCATTGCAGCTCTATTTACAGCAGCCAAATATGGAACCAATCTAAGTGTCCCTCTATGGATGACTAGATAAGGAAAATGTTGTATATATGCCTAATAGAATACTACTCAGCCATAGAAAAGAAAGAAATTCTGCCATTTGCATTAATATGGACGAGTCTGGAGAAAATTATGTTGAGTTTAATAAGCCAGAAAAGGAAAGAGAAATACCACATGTTCTCACTCATAACTGAGTGCTAGGAAAGAAGGAAGGAAGGAAGGAAGGAAGGAAGGAAGGAAGGAAGGAAGGAAGGAAGGAAGGAAGGAAGGAAGGAAGGAAGGAAGGAAGGAAGGAAGGAAGGAGAAAAAAGGAAAGACAGGACTACAACAATATGTTGAACTTTCAGGAAAGAACAAACCTAAGGATACCAAAGATGGGGGGAGGGAGGAAGTGGGCTTGGGGAGTGATAGGTTGGGTAAAAGGCATAAAGAAAAATCATAATTTGTAATAATGATTATGCTAATAATAAGTAATAAAACTTTTAAAAATATAAGGACATAGTGATACTGAGAAGAAATGATATCAGATATAAAAAGGAAGGAGAAATAAGTCTACATACTACTATGGAGAAATCTCTGATATAAAAAATAAATAAAATTATGATGAGATGCTCCTACACACCTATTTAAATTTTTAATACACGAATACAATATCAAGTGCTGGTGAGGATATGGAACAACAGGAACTCTCATACCTTTTGGTGTGAAGAAAAAATGGAGCATCCTCTCTGAAAATCTGTTTGGCTGTTTCTTATAAAGTAAAATACATACTTACCATTTTACCCTAGAGAAAAGAAAAAAAAAACTTTGTATTCACAAAAAAATCTTGTACTGATGTCTATAGCAACTCTATTCATAATCAACCCAAACTGGAAAAAACACAAATGCACTTTAATGAGTGAATAAACAAAATTCCATGCAATGGAATACTACTTAGCAATAAAAATGAACAAACTGCTGGTACTTGAATGATGCTCAAAGACTGAATGTTAAGAATCCAGTCTCAAAAATTTATATATGCTGTGATTTCACTTATATGACATCCTCAAACAGGCAAAACTATAGTGATGAAGAACATGTCAGTGCTGCCAGGGGCCGGTGTTAGGGGAGTATGCGAGTACAAGGGAATAGCACAAGGGAGGTTTTCGGAGGTAATGAGACCATATTCCAACTGTGGAGGTGGTTACCTAAATCCACACGTGTTAAAATGTTTTAAATGTACACCAAAAAAAATTCCATTCTGCTGTACGATAATTTACAAACTAAAAGTTCTTCTTAATCTATATAAAATAGAAGAAAGGAAAAGCTAGGTCAAAAAGAGGAAAGAAAATTCCAAGTACAATGTCTTGTGTTTTCTCTTGGCAACATTGGACAATTAATAACTCTTCACCAGTTCTCAGCACCTGATCTGGCACCTGGATAAGACATAGCTTATGCTCTTGCTTCTCACTTTGGAGACACAGGGGCTCAGGACCACCTGGGTAAAGACTGGCTTTTGGATTCCATTCAGTTTCCCATCCTCATTGTCCACTAGTCCTCAAGATTTTTCTTACTGATTATCCCATCTAAAAACTCAATCCTACATCAATTTCTAGACCTGTGGTTATTATTCTACTAGAATTAATATGATAATGACCAGGTGATTTTAAAAAACAAATGGCTTGAGACCTCATCCGTTGGACTGAGCCCCAAGCATTCTTATTTTTTAAGCCTTTCCCAGGTGAGCCTAATGTGAAAAACCACTATGAAGCAGTAAAGATGAACGAGGTTGCTCCTGTGAGGTTTAATAGCCAGCCAACTTCACGCTATTCTGATCCCCAAAGTGCTGATGGTGGTGATCATGAAATGTAAGGAAAAACTAGTTCAGTCCTAGGGCTGCCTGTGGCAAAAAGACATGGATCCAAGGACGAGAGGAGGTTTCGCAAGGTTTCATAGGAGGTGGAGGAGAGGCTCCTCCCTGGTTTCAGCTGTGAAGCACCCAGCAACGCATTCCCAGATCACGAAGTAGAAAGAAAGGACATATTTTTAATAACTGAACAATTCTTTATAATATAGGACTCTCCATATGCTCTATCATTGAATTCTTACAACATTCCTATAGAAAAATGGCAATCAAGCAATTAGCTGAAGGCCCTGAATTTTGTAAATGTAAATGATGATGCTAAATTTGAACAGCTAATAGTCTTAACCACCACTTAATTCTGAATCCAGTAGAAGTAGCACAAGATTTGGAATGACATGGACATGGAGTCAAATTTATCTTTCTAGCACTTATTAGATAAATGACTATGGTCAATTACGTTTAATCTCTGAGCCTCAGTTTCCTAATCTGAGAAAACGGGCATAATAAAACTAGCACACAGGGAAAAAAAATAAATAGATTCCATGATAGAAATGCCACTCAAAATGTTTCCTGCTCTGCCCTCATGTTCTAAGATATGATGCTGGCTCCCCACAGGTCATAACAATTCATCCTGAAGTTTCCGCATGGAGTGATGCTTTGCCAAATTACTTGGTAGTCCTAGGGGTTTTCCTGAAATAATTATCTTTTTCTATTAGACTAGAATATCTCTCTGTCTCTTTCATTGTTTTTCCCTCCTCTCCTCTTCCCTTCCTCTCTCACACACACATTCATTCACAGCTTTCAGAAGACACGTCTGTTCTCACCTTCACTTTTTGCTTTAGACTGCATACACGCTTTGCTCTGAGTCATACCCGGCATGCACGCCTGATCTCTGCTCCATCCGTTCATTCCATATTTGTATTCACATCTGCAGCAGCACTCTCCCCAAGACCAGTTTCCTTCCCCCACCCCCACTCATCCCCAATAGGGGGAAGGCCCTGGTTTCCACCTGAACACAGCTTTGCGAAATAGCCTCCTGAAAAGCTGTCATCTTCAGTTAGTGGGGATAATAGGATTATTCTATCTGTGTAATAATAACATGTTCAATTTAAAGAAAAAAAAATTGAAGCCACTTAAAAGCTGCTGTTTGGTGGTGATACATTATTTCAGTAATGAATAATCACTAAAGATATTATTCTGGATGCAGTTACCATGCAGTGATGTGAATAAAATGCATGAGATAGAAAACTGTATTTCAAGTAAATATATGCACTGGTAGAAATGTGTTACCACTCATTAATATGTATTAATTCAGAATCAAATGCCAACTGGAGTTCGCCTACATGGGTTTGAATGGCAGGCAGTGATTTGGAAGTGGGAGGAAATAGGCTTGGATTTGGTCAAATAGACTGAGAAATGATGGTCGGGGCAGCGATTCACAATTCACAAATGAACAGGTGAGAGGACGATCCCATCGGTGGAGCAGGCAGGAGCAACACCCCTCCCACACCTTCTTTAGGGACTTTATCTTTGGCTGAGGACTACTGATAACTGTTGACATTTCTGAAGCAGGAACTCTTTTCCCTCTCCTACAATCTGCATCTTCAAGTATTCTTTTCAAAAGAAGGGAAAAGGGAAGCCTGTACATTTTTGGCTAAGGTAAATGCCTTGGCATCTTATTTTACTTTCTCATTTTTTTTTTCCTCAGTGCACAACAGGAGCAACTGTCATGCTTGTTGTCCTCAAGATGAGCTTACCCAAACTGAAATCAGCAGCGATTTCCTCATTAGCACAGGGATGCAGACCTAATGACAAAGGAGGTATCCTCATTCTTAAATGGCTCATCCTCAAGTTTTCCCCTTCTCTTCACTTCAGGGTGACAGAGGACTCCAAAGATATGGGCACCTTAAGCCTCAGGGGTTTTCACAGGCATTCATTTTCCTTCCTATTTTAAGCAATTTCATTTAAAAAGTACAATATTAAACCTCTCTTTCATGAAAAGACATCATAGGAAGAGTGAAAACACAAAATGATGTTTTGTAACACATATAATCAACAAATAAACAGTATACAGAATATATAAAAAGCAGCCAATAAATCAGCATTTTTTAAAAATACAGAAAACCAATAGAAAACTGACAAACACTAGACCAGGATTCTTATACAAAAAAAGAAATCCATATGGCCAATAAATAAAAATTGGAGATTTGAAAATGAAAACTAAAGCCACAGAAAAATAGCTTTGCACGCTCATCTGAGCACACAAAAAAATTAAAAACCCATTAATATTAACTGAGATTAAGATGTGGAGCAAGGGAAATTTTCTAACACTGTTGGTGGGAGTACGAATTAGTAAAATCACTTTATAAAACTTTGTCACTGTCTCCTACAGCTGAAGGTATGTGTGCCCTATGATATAGCAATTCTACTCTTACACATGTACCCTAGAAAAACGCATGTACATGTGCACAAATACTCATAGCACTGTCCAAAATTGCCAAAAACTGGAATCAGCCCAAATATCTGTCATCAGTAGAATGGGTAAAGGGTATGAGGTATAACCACACAGCTAAATACTACACAGCAATGAAAATGATCAAGCTAGAACCATCTGCAGCAAGATGACTATCCTAAATGTAATATTGGGCTGAAGAAGTAAGATTCCAAAGTACATACGATGCAATTGTTTTTATGCATTTTTCAAAACCAGGCAAAACTAAGCTACAGTGTTTAAGAATGCATCAGTTGTGGTAAAAGTATAAACAAAAGCAAAGAAATGCTGACACCAAGGCAGGAGAATGATTACCTCCAGGTGAAGGGGAAAGGTCCACAGCAGGATCCCTGGGTGCTGATGTGGATGTAAACTAGGTGTTGGCTTTGTAATTCTTTGTTTAACGTGAATGGTTTCTAGCCTCACATCTCTCTCCAAGCTTCAGTTCACAATTTCAGCATGCTGGCCGCTCATCCACCTGGCTCCTCTTTGCTGGCCACAGTACCTGCCTTTCATGTTCCAAGCAGTCGGCTTGCTCCAGGAAGAGGCACTGAGAGCAGCAGTGGGGACAGGTGGCCACTCCTTCCTTGTTCACGCACATTCTTCTGACTTCTGTGATACCACACTCTCCTCGTGCCTCTCCTACATCACTGGGGCTCCTTCTCATCTCCTTCTTGACACCTTTTCCTTCATTCTACTTGAAATCTTGGAGCAGCTCAGGATTCAGTCTTGAACCTCCCTTGTGTTCCCCTTCCCTTCCCTCTGTCCTTCTCCCATCTCCTCTCTTATCCTCTCCTTTCATCGTCTCCCTTTTGTCCCAAATGATCCCATCTAGAACCATGGCTTTAAATACATTGTTTCTGCTTACTGATCACCATCTCTTATATGGCCTCTGGACTCCAGCAGCATATCTACTGTTCACTTGGCATCTGCATTTGTATGCCCAAGAGGAATGAATATCAAACTTAACATGTCCCAAACAAAAATTCTGATTCTTCAAATCCACTGTCAACCCTTTCCCCAGTCTTCTTATTCTAGGTAAATAGCTACTTTATTAACTAGATTCACAGTTACAAACCCAGAAATCCATATCCAATTTTTCCTTTTCTCTCATTTCCCACATCCCATATATTACCATATCCTGTCACTGTTGCCTGCAAGGTGTATCTGAATCTACTCACTTTTCTCCACCTTCACGCTCACTGTAGTTCAGACCACCATCACCTGCACTGAAACTCTGCAATGTCCTCCTCATGAGTCTCCCAGCTTATACTTTATCATCCACCTCCTGCAATCCATTCTCTGCCCAGAAATAAACAATGCAATACTACACAGTTATCAGCCTGCCAGTAGTTTCCCATTACACTTAGAATGAAATCCACACTCCTTACTGTGAGTTGCAAGACCCAGGTCATCTTCCCTGCTCTGGATACCAACTTCGTCTTCAATCGCTGCCTCACTCACTTAGCTGTAGACACCACAACCTTTTCTTCTGATCCACCAAAATTAAGACCTTTTCCTGTAACCTTAAAGACTTTGCATTTTGCATCTCTTTTTTCTAGAATGTGCTTTGCCCCGGTCTTCATGCAACTGGCCCTTCTTATAATTCCCTCAAAGAGGCCCTTTCTGACAAGCCATTCTAAAGCAGTTCTCTTGGTACCTCTTAATCCTGTCCCCTGCTTTATTTCACTTGGAGAAAATAAAGACCTTAGAGAGGTCTTATCCCTAGTCTCTAAAACACAGCCTGATACTCAGTAAATACTGACTGAATGAATGACTAGAAAGGGGGTCTTTCAATGAATTTTTAATGGCAAGTAGGAGCCAATTTTTATAGTTGATGATACAAAATTCTGCAAAAGAAATTTTACGGATTACTATGATTGTTAAAAGCATCCATTATACTGTATAGCATGGATGAGGGTGAATAAAAATTCTCATTTGCTGCTGGTGTATAAATAACTTCATAGAATTTGGAAATCTTTGGAATTAGTTGGCAATATTTATCAGAAGAGTAAAAAAATATGCAGAAAATTTGACTAGTAAAATTTTATCCTGGGGGGCATGAAATATAAATATGTATTTATAATAGCAAAACAAAAACAGAAACCATATAAGCAAAAAATGCCTGAAAACAATTTAAATATGCAATAACTAGAGGAAGAAGCAGCATAATAAGCTATCTAGAAAGTTGAACATCCTGTAACATTAAAATCATGTTGTAAAAGACTATTTAATGTCATTGAAAGTTATTTTAAGTTGTAAAATGTATTTACATGTGATCTTATTTTCATCAAAGAAAAATCTTCATGATATTTAATATATAAAATTATGCATACTGAAAATGTTGAACAGGCATATGACACAATTTGAGCAGTGGGTGGTAGAATGATGACTGAACACCTGTGTTTTCAAAAACTTCTACAATGACTGTATGTTTCAATTTGTAAAAATAATGTACTAGAATTTTCAAAATATATAAAGACATCAAATGGAAAGAAAAAAAGTGGTTCACACATCCACTAGATAATTCTTGCTGATTTTTAAATTTTTTTATTATTTTTAAAAATTTTTTATTGGTTATGCATATTTATGGGGTACAAAGCTGACTGTCACGACTTGTGCCCAAGATGTGATGGCCAGATCAATACTATCAGCATGCCCATACCACAATTTATTATTATTCCCTGTGTTCTACACCCAATTAATCTTCGACCTCCTTTCCCCTCCCTCCTCCTTCCTCCTCTTGCACCTCACTCTACAACCTTAGGTCTGCTCTCTCCCACTGTGAGTTCAACACACCACTTTGGACTTTTTTTCCTTCCTTCTTTCTCTCTTAGCTCCCACTTATGAGTGAGAACATGAAGTATTTTTCCCTCCATGCCTGGTTTATTTCACTCAACATAATTTTCTCCAAGCTCTTCCATGTTTATGCAAATGGAAAAATTTCATTTTTTTATGGCAGAGTAGTATTCCATGGTGTATATATACCACATTTGCCTTATTGAGTCATCTGTCAATGGATTTTTACATTGGTTTCATATCTCAGCTATTGTAAATAGAGCAGCAATAAACATGGGAGTGCAGGTATCCCTTCAAAATGATGTTTTCCATTCCTTTGGGTATATACCTAGAAGTGGGATTGCTGGATCGTGTGGTAGATCTATCTGTAGTTGTTTCAGAAAACTTCATACTGTTTTCCACAATGGTTGTACTAATTTACAGTCCCACCAACCGTGTAGGAGCATTCTCTTCTCTCCACATCCTTGCCAGCATTTGTTATTCTCCATCTTTTTGATTATAGCCAGTCTAACTGGGGTGAGGTGATATCTTAATGTGGTTTTAATTTGCATTTCCCTGATAATTAGTGATGTTGAATTTTTTTTAAGTGCCTGTTGGCCATTTGTATATCTTCCTTAGAAAAATATCTATTCAGTTCCTTTGCCCATTTTTTAATTGGGTTATTTGTTTTTGTTTGGTTGGTTGGTTGGTTGGTTGGTTGGTTTTTTTACTGTGTAATTGCTTGGGTTCCTTGTATATTCTGGATATTAACCCTTTGTTTGATGTATAGTTTGCAAATATTTTCTCCCACTCTGTAGGTTGCTGTTGCACTCCACTGATTGTTTGCTGTACAGAAGCTCTTTAATTTGGCATAGTCTCATTTGTTTATTATTTCTTTTGTTGCTTGTGCTTTTGGGCTCTTGTTCATTAAAGCCTGTGCCCAGTCCTAGTTCATGAAGTGTTTACCCTATATTTTCCCTTAGTAGTTTTACAGTTTCAGGTCTTATAATTAAGTCTTTAATCCATTTTGAGTTGATTTTTGTATATGGTAAAAAAATAACAATTCTAAGACTCATATGGAACAACAGAAGACCCCAAATAGCCAAAGAAATCCTGAGCAAAAAAAAAAAAAAGCCAGAAACATAATACTACCTGACTTCAAATTATACTACAAACCTATAGTAACCAAAACAGCATGGTACTGGTGTAAAAGCAGACACATGGGCCAGTGGAACAGAATAGAGAACCAGGAATCACCCCACAGACTTACAGCCAATTGATATTTGACAAAGGCACCAAAAACATACATTGGGGAAAAGATTGCCTCTTCAATAAGTGGTGCTGGAAAAATTGATATCCATATGCAGAAGAATGAAACTAGATTGGCCCCTCTCACAGTACACCAAAATCTTGCTGATATTTTTAAAGGGAAATTTTGCACAATATAACAAACATAAAACAGTATTAAAAAGTATAAAACAAAAAGTGAATGCTTTCCTTTATGCCCTTCCACTGCCTTCATTCTCTCTTCCCACAGTAACCTCTACTAACATCTTCTAATGCTTATTTTCTGTTCTTCATATCTAGTTTATTTTGTTTATGGCTCAAGAATACTGAATTGTAAGGATTTGCCATAATTTATTTAACCACTTTCATAATGATTGACATTAGATCACTCTCAGATATTTTGCCTTTATGGAAGATGATGTTGGGTGGAGGGAAATCTCTAGATGTTTAGTTACTGAGTCAACATGGGTGTACCTTTTTCTGTTTTGGTAGATATTGCAAAACTGCTCTCCAAAAAGACAGCAGTCAAATAATATTTATAATTTGCTTCAGAGGTGCCTCTTATTTTATAATGGTAAGAAAAAATGTGTCATTCTCCACTTAGTTAATGAAGAAAACAAAAACCTTCATTTTCTCAGGATGGGGAATCTGGACTACATGATTTCCAATGCCACTTTTAGCACTTCAGTTTTAAGGGTTCTTCAAGTCATGCTCAAAACAAACAAAGAAACCAAAAAGCATCACTGAAACTGCACAAAAAGAATGAAATTTTAAAATAGAAGAAATAGCACTGGAATGAGTGCCCCAAATTTGAATTTTAGCTTTTGTAGTAGGCATGTGACATAGGGTGCTCATGCATCCTTGAACTTGGGGAGAGGCTCCAGTGTCATTCAGGGATGACCACTGAATCCAAGAAGTGGGTCTCATGCACAGCCCACAATGGCCCAGTGTTGTGAGTCCACAATGGATATCATGCAATGTCCCATGGTGAGAGAGGCCGTGGTGTAAAGGAAAGGTTATGGCATGGCCCTATGGTCTCCATTTTGTAGCTGGGCCATTGTGTTCCTTGGGGTATGTAGACATGAGGGGGCAGGTCAGTGACACTGGAAGTATGTGACATTCACATGAAAAATTCCTAGCATGAGGGTTAATTATGAATGACCTCTGTAACATTTAAAAGTTCAACATTAGGCCTTTTCTGACCAAGCAAGGTGGTGGAGCAAACAAAGTGTCTGTAGAACACTATTCTCATAAACAGCCACTGGATAAGAAGTCAAAAGGAGTCTTTTTTTTTTTTTTTTTTATAGCCTCAATTACTTGGTACAAATTGGATTTGCTTATTCTATTTGTCCTCAGGTGTGCCTGAAGCCCAAAGTATTTTACAGTTTTAAAATACAGTCTTAGTGGCTTTACTACTCTTAAAACCTAGCCATTTGTAGAATAAAATATATGCAGATCATACAAAATTCTATATAATTACCTCAGAGCAGATATACTGAAGAAATCTTTGTTGGGCTGTTGCCAGAGGAAGACTACTAAAAAGATGAGATTATTGCAGCTCAAGATACCACTTTTTTCCTGAGGGAAGGAAATGATTGGTCATTTGGTTAAATATTACAAATATTCTTGAGGAGAGATAAATTTATTCTAATGGACTAGAAGCTCAGGGAAAAGAGGGAGAGCTGTGTTGTAGAGGTGGAGGTGGGGTGGAGGCACAGCAGGGGAATCAGCTAACCTAACTTGTGTCACAAATGAGTGTGAGGTGGCAGAATGGAGGGCTCCAGAAATGAGGCAGATGAACCCCAAATGGAGCGGTAGATTACAACAGCTACAGCAACAGTGAACACTTAGCACTGACTATTGCCAAGTGCCAATCTAAGCTCTTAACATAAAATATCTCATTTAATTCCCACAAAAGGCATTTGATGTAGGTAGTATTAGTGTGCCCATTTTATAAGTGACAATACCAAGCCCAAGAAAGGAGAAGCAATTCACCCACTATTAGCAAGCTAATAAGTGGCGGCACCAAGCTCCAAACTACAACAATCCAACTTGAGAGCCCCAACTTTAATCAAATCTACCTGGTAATGATGAGACCAGGAAATCTAAATGCCCTGGGGAAGTTGTCATATCGGGTCAGTACGTTCAACGACTTTCTCCCCGATGTTCCAATGCTGACTTTGTCACTTATAAGGTTTGTGGCTTTGGGCAACTTCTCTGAGCCTCAGTCTCCTCATGGAAAATTGAAGACCTATGCAGAAGGAGCACAAAGAAAAGAAGGTAATAAAATTACTGTGACTCAAGATTAAATTTAGTTCTGAGCTTTCTGGCAGCTAAAACAAAGATGGAAACATGAAGAATCGCATACATTTCATTATGAGTAAAGAAAATAAAGTAACCAAGCAGTGGCCTTCTCCCTGAGCTCTAGACTGTTAGAATAAATTTACCTTTCCTCAAGAACATTTGTAATGTATAACAAAATGATCAAACATTTTCCTCCCTCTGGAAGACAATGGTATCTGGAGTCACAATAATCTCATTGTTTTTAGTAGTCTTGCTCAGGTTGCATCAACCCAACCTAAGGCAGAGACAACAAGTGGACCCTGAAGAGGATTGACGCCCCTTTTCAGGTGTAGAATTGTTGCTGAGAAGTGACTACCAAGCCAGGGACTGCATTTCCCAGCCTGCCTTGCCTCTAAGTGGCAGTGGCAGCCAATGGAATGGCTGATTCCAGCCAATGGAATGTAAACAAGAATGATCCATGTCACTTCCAAGCCAAAATGCATAAGTATCTACCCCATACTCTCTTCTGCTTCTTTGACAATCCTGGAGGCCATGTAGTGCCAGAGGTGATGGTGTCCTAAGACTGAAGAGAGCTGGATCCCTGAGTCACTGTCTGAAAGATGCCCAGGAGTGCCATGTCACATATTGGCATTGCACTTTGCATGAGAGAGAAATGAATATTTATTATACTAAGCCCCTGAAACTTGAAGTTTGTTTATATTGAACTTAGCCCTCAGGGTTCTTTTGGGATTTAAAAGTGAATACATCTGAGGCACCTATTCAGTGCCTGGCACTCAGTAGGTCTTCAATTAATGTTAGTTCTCCTTTTCTGCTATTTCTACTGTTTTCCTTTGTTTCAAATGTAAATGGGATAGTAGAAAGTACATGAAGATTTAGAAATAAACTGGGCCAAAACTATGTATTTAAATGGAGGATGTGAATCAAAGTAGTAGCTTGTCTAGAATTTCTACTTTTTTGTGGTAATTTTTGAAATCGTGTGGCTATTATCATATGCTGTCTCAAGTAATAGCCTTTATCTTAGCTAGCTCCATGGAACCCGTACCTGAGCCACTGTATTACTTTTTTCTTTTTTTTTTTTTTTTTTTTGTCGATATACAATGTGGTTGATTATGGTGGCCCATTACCGAAACCTCCCTCCCTCCCAACAATGTCCTTTCTGTTTGCTTGTCGTATCAACTTCAAGGAATTGTAGTTGTTATGTCTTCTCCCCCCCCCCCGTTTTTTTTTTGTTTGTTTGTTTGTTTTGTGTGTGTGTGTGTGTGTGTGTGTGTGTGTGTGTGTGAATTTATTTATTTTTAGCTCCCACCAATAAGTGAGAACATGTGGTATTTCTCTTTCTGTGCCTGACTTGTTTCACTTAATATAATTCTCTCAAGGTCCATCCATGTTGTTGCAAATGGCAGTATTTCATTCGTTTTTATAGCTGAGTAGTATTCCATTGTGTAGATGTACCACATTTTCCGTATGCACTCATCTGATGATGGACATTTGGGCTGGTTCCAACTCTTGGCTATTGTAAAGAGTGCTGCGATGAACACTGGGGAACAGGTATACCTTCGACTTGATGATTTCCATTCCTCTGGGTATATTCCCAACAGTGGGATAGCTGGGTCGTATGGTAGATCTATCTGCAATTGTTTGAGGAACCTCCATACCATTTTCCATAGAGGCTGCACCATTTTGCAGTCCCACCAACAATGTATGAGAGTTCCTTATTCTCCGCAACCTCGCCAGCATTTATCGTTCATAGTCTTTTGGATTTTAGCCATCCTAACTGGGGTTAGATGGTATCTCAATGTGGTTTTGATTTGCATTTCCCGGATGCTGAGTGATGTTGAGCATTTTCTCATATGTCTGTTGGCCATTTGTATATGTTCCTTAGAGAAATGCCTACTTAGCTCTTTTGCCCATTTTTTAATTGGGTTGCTTGTTTTTTTCTTGTAAAGTTGTTTGAGTTCCTTGTATATTCTGGATATTAATCCTTTGTCAGATGTATATTTGGCAAATATTTTCATTACTTCCTCAAGCCAGACTTCACTGTATTCCTTTTAAGGACAGAGACACAAACCATAGCTAGAACCTGCCATGCATCACTTCTGTTCATATTCTAATGGACTGGACCCTGACACCAAACTTCAAGCTTTGGCTGCTGACTTACCCCACCATCCATCACTCCGATCTGTGAGCAGCTGCCCAGTGTGACTGGAGTCACTGTTTCCTGAACAGACCTGCCCTGTAGCACCTTAGTTACTAGCACAGTCTCAATAACACAGAGGCCAACATGCCCCTTAGAATGCTGGACATTAGTCATCTGGCTATGCCCACCAGGCTCATTGCTATCAATGGCTAAGGTCTTATGAATGAAGATGGTATGAGGGAGGCTGAAAATACTAGCTCTTCCTTAAAAGATCTTCTCTGCTCCTTATAGTTTCTTGAATTTCTATTATTAGAGAATTAGTTCTTTGTGCCTCCAATGCTTCAAATTCTTTTAATATCAGTAGTAGATTCAGAAGTTTATATGTACTTTTTATTTATAACAGTGGTTTATCTTTGGAGGTGGGACCTTCAAAAGAGTCATTGACATAAGGAATTACAGTAAGAAGAATTAAAGGGGACTGTCCTAAAGTAGAGTTTAATATCTGCCTAGTCTTCTTGTGTACTGCTGATAAATTCTGACTAAGAACTCTCCCCACAGATGCTAATAATAATACTATGATCACTAAAAGTTAGAATCTCTTGGTATGCTCCTTAAGCTTGTGATCCTTCCAATATTCCAGCCCTTGTGTTTGCTTTTGACTAGATGCCCACTTACATTGGCTTCTGACATTCAGAGTTAACTAGTCACACAAGCACTTTGTGTTATTTATGTATAGTTGTACAAAAAAATTACCTCAATTCATTATGTCATAATTTCTGTGGGTCAGAAGTTTGGGCACAGATCAGTTGAGTCCTCTGCCAAAGCATCTCTCGTAAGGCTGCAATGAAGTTGTCTGCTAGGGCTGAGGTCTCCTCTGAAGCCTTGACTGGGGAAGAATCTGCTCCTAGGATTACTTACTTTGTTTTCAGCAAGATTTAGTTTGCTATGGGCTATTGAGAGCCTCGGTTCCTAGTTGGCTGTTGGGTAAAGGCGCCCATCTATTCCTGGCCATGTGGTCCTCCCCAACATGGAAACTTGCTTTATTAAAGCCAGCAAGGGAGAGAAGGCAGATATCCCAAATATCCTTCTTCCACCTTGCAGTCTTAGTAATACATTTTAAACATATATCAGATAATGTCACTTCCCTGTTTAAAACCATCTCATGGCTTCCCACTACATTAAGAAAAAAATTCTAAATTCTTTACCAAGGGACCATGCTCTAGGCATCGTCCAGCTGTCTGATCTCAACTCTTCTCATTCTCCTGCTCTATAATTGTGTTTTGTCACACTGGCTCTTCTTCCTTTCCCCTAACGTGCCAAGCTTATTTCAGCCCTAGGATTCCTGCATGACTGGAGTCACTGTTTCCTGAACAGACCTGCCCTGTAGCACCTTAGTTTCTAGCACAGTCTCAATAACACAGAGGCCAACATGCCCCTTAGAGTGCTGGACATTAGTCAGCTGGCTATGCCCACCAGGCTCGTTGCTATCAATGAGTCTGTTCCCAGAACCCTAAAATTAACTCCTTATTGTTGCTAGGAGCCTGTTTCCAAAGGTTCCTATATGTCTCCTATATATGGTTCCCTTTGTCTGGGATACTTTGCCTCAGCACTTTACACTGGGTACAAAGGTTGGTTCTTTTGTATCTTTCAGGCCAAATATCACCTCCTTAGTGAGGCCTTTCTTGACCACTCAGTCTGAAGTAGCCTCTTCTAACTTACCACTTTCTATCACATTATCTGGTTTTATTTTCTCCTTAACATTTATCATTCTTAGTAATTATCTTGTTCATTTATTGTTTCTTTATTATGTCTTACTCCAACAAGATGTAAAACCTATGTAGATAGAGACTGACCATCTTGTGCACTGTTTTTTTAGTACACTGTTTGTTGGATAGATGAATGCATGGGTGGGTGGATGGATGCATGCATGGATGGATGTTTGTTCTGGAGTTCCTCCAGAAGGCCATGAGATGGGAGCACAACAAGCTCTTTGGGGATCCTGTGGTAAAGCAGGGTACACTCCTGATCCATGGGAGACCCACTAAACCTAGAAGAACATCTTCTTTTTGTCTGCTTCCCTCCACTCTGAATACAAGGTTCAAAACCCCCGTAAATGGAAAATTATGAGTGACAAGTTCTAAGTTCTTTGCCTTTTAAAGCTGTATAATCCAGAGGATCCTGGGAAAAAAAGACAAAGTAGACCATGACAGCCATGGGAAAAGAGCAACAGGTTGGCACAAGGAAGCGGGGTGGCCAGGAGCTGGGCACAGTACATGTGCTCCAAAAATCTCACTTCTGGGGACAAGATCATCCAGCAAGAGACACTAGCTGCTTAACAGACTATGGCTGAGCAAGTTCAGGAGACAGGAAGAATCCTTCCAGAGGGCAGAAGCTGAGCAGGGACAGACAAGAGATCAGGGGAGGAAGAGATAGAGCAGAGAAAGGTTTGGCTGAGGCCAGGAGGAGATGCATTCAAAATAAAGGAGGCAGCCTTGATACTGTTCACAACTCACAGTCATTGTGCCTCATCCCAGACCCTCAGGTGACAGGAAAGAAGAATCTGATACCTTCTTCCTGTTATTTCAGCTTTGCAAGGGAGAGAAAGCACGCAGCCTGGTGGGGTCCAGTGGTCAAGATAAAACTGCACCATCTAGGGTCATTTACTGAAAGCAATATGGTCATTTCAAGACTCAGAAAGCATCTCTAAGTGAAGGAAATACCACTGAACAAAGGAGTCGAGAAAGCAGTTCAAAGGTTGACCCTTTCTAATGACTGGCTATGGGGGCTTGGTGTAACACTTTCCCTCTCTGAGCCTTAGTTTTCCCACCAGTAAAACAAGGGGAGTGGATAAAAATAATGGTCACACATTAAAATGTTTTCAAGAATCAGGCTAATAATGCAAACGGGCAAAGTGGACCTGGTATAGCATGGGGACAGTGGAGCCCTGGGGAAAGCATGCCCTGTTTAGGGAAACCACATTATGAAAATAAACAAATAGATGAATGAATACATAAATATTCTGAGCGTCAAATACGTATGCTTGCCAGCTACTGGTTTGCAACTTCTAGGAGAGAGAGAGCCTCCAGGACCCCTATCAGTTTGACCATAATTTTGTGATTATACTAATTTTGTTTGTTCCTAAAAGAAACCTGAGTTTGGTACAACCCCTTGATTCCAGGAGAGAAGGATTCTGCTTCAGTCAGAGGGAGGATAGAAGAGCCACCCAGGTGTCTGTGCGTAAGAGGAGCCTACGATTGTTTTCCCCAAGGCTTATGGCTGTGTCCCTTGGGGAAGCAGAGCAAGTGTGTCCTGATGACGTGGGCTCTTCAAGACTGTCCTTCCTCTTCCAGCCACTGCAGCTTCCTGCCCTACACAGCCAGGTCTTCTGTGCCCCTGTTCAGGTCTTCTGCTGACCCCTGTAACTCTAGGAGAAGTGAAGGGAGAAGCAAAGCCAGCACCAGTCCACAGGGCTTCTAGGAGCCAACGAGGAAAAGGCAGCTCTTCTGGGCTGAGACAATACTCCAGGGACATGGGGTCTCCTTGGTTGATACCTTCATACAGCACAGAAACTTCACAGCCATGCACAGCAGCCCTCATGGAAAGGGAGAAGACACCTGCCCAGAGAAACCTGAGGGAGATGAGAAGACCAGTGGTGAACGGAGGGCAAGTCCATGTCACGGATATCGGGTTCCTGTACCTGGCCAGGCCTGGGGATGGAAAGCTCAAAATGACAGGGCAAGATGAAGCCTCAGTATCAGCTCTGCTTCCATGAGCATCCCAGTCTCCCTTTTGATAGTTCAGCTAAGACATGGTTTTTACCCGGTAATGAATACACTGCAGGTAACATTTTTTTCTGGTAGAGCTAGAGGTAGGTCCTCCATCTGCCTGGGACAACATCTGGCTGTGCTTTCTAATTCAGTGAGGCAGGGGCTAGGTAGCCTTCCCCCACCTGCTTGTGAGCTCAGCAGAAAGATCTTCTGTAGTTCTCCCTAAAGGACAGTGGATTTGCACTTTAGCATTCTTGTATTCATGTGATCAGTTCTTCCTCCTCTCACAAAATGACTCCAACCTCCCCTGCAATTCCTAAGTGTGTATTTTGCAAAAGTGCCACTTCAACATTCCATTCCTTATAGCTCTTCTTAAATGTGCCTCACACCCTCCCACCTGCAGAAGCACAGAAATCCTAAATTCTTTGCTATGGAATTCTCAACTGACTCATGAATATCACAAAGATGTATCCTAGCATCTTTTCACTCCAACCCCCAACAAGTTGGTACTCGGTGCACGTCTGCAATGAAAAGGCCAGTAATTGGTTTTGCTGGGGGAACAACCTCAGAGATAAATGTCCTATGTACAATCATTTACCTTCCCTGGGTGTGTGTGTGTTTCTGTCTCGGATGCTGGTCCCTCTCATTGCTCACTCCCCACACCAGAAATGCCACTGCAGTGACGGAGAGGCTGTCAGAGCTTCCTGCAGACAGCTTTTGGAAAACGTGTATCATTTGGAAGGGAGAAACCTTGCTTTCCTGGCTCAAGCAAATAGGCACAGGGCTCCCAAATCAATTTGCTCCTCCTTTACACCAGCCTCCTTTATAGTTATCATGATAGAGTAGAAAGCCTTACAAAGAAAGGCCATTTGGCAATACTGTATTAATTTGCATACAGTGGAAGGTGTGTGTGAGGGAAAGAGCCAGGTGAACTCTGTACCTTCCGCCTCTACAGAAAAAAAAAAAAAAAATCAGGCTACTTCTCCTTGAACACAAGGATGCCGATCTCTGGCTGCTGTCTCTCTGGTCCCTCAGGTCTCCCTTATTTGTCATTTCCCCCACTCTGCACCCTGCCCCATCAAGCTACTGTCATTCTGCAATGTCTCAGACTCTCTCTCACTTCTACATGTGCACTAGTTACTTCCCTTCCCACATTGGCTGCCTTCCTAACCTTGCCCATCTTTTTCTGATTTGTATGAGGGTCATCTGCTCTAGGGCCTTCTCTGACCTCTCTCACCTCCTGTCTGTTTCTTCATTTCCCTGAGTTCACAGAGCCCCTGTGGATACTTGGACTATGAGGCCTCCCACATAAAGGGATTGTATGTCTATGGTGCTTCTCTGCTTCCCCATCTAGGATTGGTGAGTTCCTTGAGGATAAGGCTGGTTGCACTCTTCCGTGTGTCCCTCCAGACCTTTGAGATAGTTTGCAAACAGGATGTCAACTTATGCCAAACTCCTGCTGAGCCATTGTACTGACTTCTTAAAAATGGGAGCGGGGAGAAAGACTTCAAGCTCATCACCTGCAAGAGAGCTTTACTGATTAACACCATTCCCAAGGGAGTAGAGAGAATGTTTTGTTTAGATTTGGACACCCTTGGGAAGGTACGCAACTTTCCAGGGTGCAGTTTTCTCATCTGTAAAATGTGGATAACGACACCTCCTATCATTTTATGGATTAGAAATGAATGAAGTGCCTCCAGTGAAGCACTGAAGGGGCACCAGATGCCAGATATTAGTATCATTTTGCTTCGAACATTTTGTATCCTTTCAATCTGTTGTTCAGATAAAATCCTGTTTAAACCAACTGTTATATGAAAAATCTCTCTGAAAAAGAAACAAAAAAATTCTCATTGCTAGCAATAATCAATTTATTCAAAGCAACATATAGCACAACAAAATCCCCAACTACCACAGTTGGGAGAATCTAGTGGGGTTCTTTGAAAATTGACTATATATGACTTTGTATTTAGTGTCATTTCTTGGTAAATTATGTACAGATACAATATTGTCTAATTCTTTTGGTTCCTTCCTCAGGTCCCTTAGATCTGGGCTCTAGAATCATGAGTGATCCATTTTATTTGAGGTTGCTTATGGACTGACACATATCATTTGTAAGGT
Organism: Cynocephalus volans; assembly: GCF_027409185.1. Classification (NCBI taxonomy): domain Eukaryota; kingdom Metazoa; phylum Chordata; class Mammalia; order Dermoptera; family Cynocephalidae; genus Cynocephalus; species Cynocephalus volans. Next base: position 54,313,055 of record NC_084462.1, read on the forward strand.
GACATTTAGACCATCGTCTTGTATGAACCTTATGAATTCAAGTAAGCACTGCTATAACGGATTTTGCTAAAGCAAACAGCTATTACAATGGTGTTATAAAAATGGTCACATCCTGTCCTTCTCCAAGGTCTATCTCAGCCTTTCTCAGAATGCTGAAGGGGCTCTATATGTCATTTGTCCTCAGTGCCCTGAGCAGCACCTGTTACCATTTTGTATTTAAGGGAATGATGAAAGTGCCCAAATGTTCCGTAGTCTGGAGAAGGAGCATAATTTATAATTGCTACATTTATGTAAGATCATTTTTCTACCAGCCCATTCCATTTTACTCTAATCCCATTTCCAAGCAAAACTCCAGGATTTCCTGCTGCCCACCTTCAATACAGCATCTTATTGTCTTTCTTTCAAGATTTTTATTTGTATGTGGCATTCCTAGGAAAATAATTCACCTTCACAACCCAACTTGAGGTAACTGAACTCACATTTTACTCCAAATCTCTCTATCAATTGTGAGGCTCATTCATTCATTCAAAATGCTTACCTAACACCCTTACAAAAATCTGTACCAGGTTGTGAGTAAAATAAAGAAGGCAGAATATAGAGGTTCCTTAGATCAGGTCCCTGATTTCAAGAAGTTAAAGATTCTAGATGTTACGTGAGGACACTTAACAACCGTACCATCTAAACATAAGTGCAGTGCCATGAAGGTACCAAGTGGAAACACTGTCCCTGAAATACATAAACCAAAGACTAGCTAAGTAGTAGTAATTATTTGAAAGTCAGTATGACCAAAGAGAACAGGAGGACCTGGTTTTCAAGTCCTGATCTGCCACGTAACTAGCTGTGTGATTTGGGGAAGGTTATCCTGAGTTTCCATTTCCTCATCCAGAAAATAATGCTAATAATGCCTATGATATGGATGCTATGAGGCTGAAAGGTCAAGCATCTAGAAAGCATAGTAAGTACTCATGAATATTAGCAGCACCTCTCCAAACCCAGCTTCCTGCTAAGAAATCTGCTCATGCATGTGTGTGTGTGTGCGCATCTATTTTGTGTGCATTTGCTCATTTCTCTTGTTTCTTTGATGCCTCTTCTCATATTAACCCACTTCCAGTTACCTGATTCTTGTTCTGGGACCTTATCATAACTATCACACTAAGGGGACATCAGAATGGTATGTGCTCACTGAAACGCACAAAGAGGAAAATTATCGCCCTCAGATATATGTTAGAACTCACAAAACTGTATAAACCAGCCATGTAAATTCTGAAACATCAGCCAAAGATTTATTCCTTATAATTGCCAATTTTTCACCAAAACAGAGAAAAAAATATATCATGACCACTTAACTGATCTGTCTGGAGGAATGAATGACCCACATCAAGCACCATCATGTGTATTCCAAACACAGGTGCATTTACTTATTAGTACCTTTCAATGCATCATCTCATCTTCTGGGTTTCAGTCATTTATTCAACAAATACTTATCAAATGCCCAGCATATACTGTGGTTGTACAAGTTCCTCATCATGCAGCAGCCTCTTATATTGTGGCATACAGGCAAACAGCTCTTTGGAATTGTGTGTTTGTGTGTTTGTGTGTGTGTACATGCACGTACCTGTGTGGACGTGAGTGTGTGTGCTCACATGCATGTATGAGTACAAGTGGGTACAGGTATGCATGTGTGTGCCTTAATGTGCATACATTATGTGTATGTGTATTTATATGTATGCACATATGAGTGTACTTGCATATACATATATAAACATTGCATGTGAGTATGTGCACACATGTGTATTCTGTACATGTTCATGTGTGTGTGTGTGTATATGTATGTGTACATATGTTTTAGTCTTTCCCAATGTTCAATCCTGATCTTTTCATGAGGATTTTATTTCAGTGGTCAGTGTGGAAATTATCTTATTGGGAAGAAAGTTTTCTCTAGGGGATGTTCTGCTATTTACTTGTGGAATATGGTGTAGTCTTCTCATTTTCTATCCTTCCATAGAGTAAACCAGGAAACAGATCATGATTCCTGTTATTGTCTCAGAAAATACACTCATCCCCAGTCCCTCAACAGAGTATCTAGCAAGGGCCAGGCACAGATCATGCACTCAACAGATATTTGTCAAATTGAATGACATTGAGGCTTTGCCCTGTATTCCATCATCATGTGATACTATCCAACTTGCTAGGTAAGGTCTGGGAAACTCTGAGATAGCTTTGGCCTATTAGGAGGCACCACATAGATTGAAAGTATCCTAGGCTTAGAGAAATCACAGTTTATCCATTTCCAATGTTGGCCCATTGGTTTATTCGAGAAATGACCAACCCAGCTAAAAGTCACTGCCCTTGACCCCTCCACGAGGCCTGCCAGCATTGCTCTAATAAGACCTGGGCTATGAACCTCCCTGGGTATCCAACATTCCCAATGGGGGGCCCACTGACAGGAGAAGGGACTTAAAGATTCCAAAGCACTGAGGTGACCTTGATGCAAAATTAGAGAGAGGGAAGCAAAGGGGCCCAGACGCTACTTCTGGTGGAATTACCTCTGGAAGAAATTAAAGAAAGGATGGAAGAACTGAAGCAGGGGACAGGGACACAAGGAGGCTGAGTTAAAGCCAAAGCAACCATCCCTAGGAATTTCAATTCTTGTGGGAGGCAGAGCACTGGAAAAAGCATCAGGATAGAGATCTTCAGACCTTGCTTTAGCAGGGTAGTCAGGGATGAGCACTGGACGTAGGGTTCAGGTCCCACTCTGCTGTTTCCAGCGTCCCAGACTTGGACATGTTGTGTAACCTCCCCAAATCTCGTAGTTTTCTCTGACTGCGAAATAGAGGACTGTTACACCTCCTCACAAACTTGTAGATTCTTTTCGCCAAGACCATATATGTTAAAAAAATAATAATAAACAATAAAAATCTAGCATGTAGTAGAATTATAGTCACGATTATTATTATTCTATTCCATGAAAGCATTATTATGGGTATTAAACTGATTTCCTGAAGCTCCAGAAGGGGCTGCTACCTGCTTACTGAGCCTCCCCGAGAAAATTTCCCCTGTATCAACTCAACTATCTTGAATGTTGCTATTTTCACCCGTGGCTCCAGTGTTCCCAAGGATCTGGGCACCAGAATGGCATAATTTCAGGTTTGCTGATGGCCACACCATTACCTCCATTGTCATTTTGTGCAAAGTGCTTAAATTTACTGAGCCTTTATTTCATTATCTATATAGTGAGAATAATAACTCATAGATCTGCAGTGAGGAAAAATTAAGACACTGAATATAAAGAGATGAGCCCATCAATTATACCTTATTAAAGCTGATAAAATAACATGAGATGAACATTGAAAATAATAAGTGCTCAGTAAACATTGCCTACACTAGTAATAATTATAAATAATTATGCTAGTAATTATTATTGTTATTAAAGTGAGCCTCATTGTAACCAGAAAGTGTCTTGCTTGTCCACCGGGAGGTGTCCCCTGTGGAGGGCAGGCTTTCACTCTCCGGAATCGCCAGCACGCCGTCATCGGCCTTGACACCACTGCACAGTTGTTCCACCAGACAAACAATCTTAGAAGCATCCTGACATCCGGCAGCACCTCTCACCTCTCTTCCCTAGTAAACTCTCTTGCCTAGTCACACTGTGACTATGTTTATCAAGGACATGCTGCAAGTTGCAGAGCTTGGTGGCAGGTTTTAATTTCCTGCCACTATCTTGCTGGAAATGTGAGCCTATCTGGCCCCATAAAAAGCAGATAAAAATGTAAAGCTACTACAGAATGGAAACAGCCTTGAGGATGAGGACTGAGCAAAAGCCAGTCCCCAGCTCTCATTCGCTGAGCACCCAGTGTGCCCAGCTCTGGACCAAGCATTGCAGGGCATGCAAAATGCTTCAAACAGGCTTTCATCCTGGAACACTCTTCAGTACACAAGAAATGTTTCGGAAATGATCTCAGACAGTGTATAGTCACGTGCTATTTCCTGGAGTTGGGAGAATTGTGCACAGAATAGTAAGAAGGAGTGGCCTAGATGTGCATTTGCAGGGAGCAGTGGATTGAGGAGAAGGTACCAGAAAGGACTATGTGTTTCTGTCCAGAGCCAGGCTCAGAGCACAGCAGGCATGAGCCATGAGGACAGGTGCTTGTTTCCCGCAGAGAAAAATACTCGGGTTTCTGAGTGATAGCCCAGAGTTCCAAGGATCACAGAGTCAAAAATAATTCTATTTGTTAGTTCTTGCTAATTCAAAGGCAATCTGTTTTTATTAAACCTGACGAGTGTCTTATTACCAGCAGAAAGCAGGTCTTCCCTGGCTTCCATTTTTCCTTCTCTAGTAATTTACTGATACAAGTGGCAATAGAGTAAATATGCAGGCCTCAGATGTATTCACCTGCAAGTAACCGGCCCTTGCTACCTTCTGCCTGTTCCTGCCTAAACAGTGGCAGCACCTCTGCATAAGATAGCAGCTCCTTTCCTCACTCCCAACAGCATCGAGAATACTGGCATTCCATCAATATTCCCTACAACTAATTACATTTTTGGTTTTGATCTTAATTACATCTTATGTTTTGATGTTTTATTCCTGGGTAGTCTAATATTTTTCATGCTGAGAGGAGAAAAGTACTCCAGAGCATGCTAGCGAGCTCATTGGAGAAAAGATAAAATGAGAAAAAGCCTCTTCTACTCCTCATTCTGTTTCTCTGGCCTTCTGTCATGGTCTCTCTGTCATCCTCCTGTCTCTCCACCTCCGTCTCTCTTCTCTGTCTTTCATTCTCTCCTCTGCCTCCTCTTTCCTAGTGAGGCAACTCCTTAATGATACCTACTGTCAACTGTGACGCCACACCCAGGAGTCCCCCTGACAACAAATTGCCATCCAGCGCCCCACCCCCTCACAACCACAGGTATTAGAGGTGGCTCCAACTGTCCTCATGTGGATAATGACCAGCCAAGCTGGGTCAAGCTGCTCTTCCCTGCTGAGTTAACCACACCTCTGGAGGACCATGTGGCAGAAAAGGATGCTATGCTGCAGCCCGGGCTACCTGGGCTTTCAGAGTCTTAAGTCCCCTGTAGGAGGCTGCAGACCCTGTTTGTCTCCATATAGTACATCTGCTGGGAAGCAAACAAGGATGGAATCCATCTAGATTCTAAATTGAAAAAACACATCAAGAAATGTAGCAAACATGAAGCCTTCTCCAGCTTTGCTAAAGGGGCTTTGGTTTCATTCATTCAAAGCTATTGGGCTAGGCCTGCCCAGCACAGTGGCAGACATGGAGAATCCAGAGGTGAGTAAGATACACACCCTGCCCTCAGGGAGGCCACTGTGTGACACTAGGGCCACAGACCTCATGTAACTGGAACCATAGGCAAATCGGGCTGATGTTCTCTGCTTGCACTGCTTACAGTCCTTTAATTCCAAGTCATTATGTCCATTTATTAGACACTAGGATGAGTACTAGTTCTGGCCAAGGTAAAATACCTCCCTGGTAACAGCCTCGTACAACTAAATAACCATAACACAACAAACAAGCCTGGGAAGACTCTGAAGGTGCACAGAAGGCAGAGTGCTTGGACCTCAGCTGCAGGAACAACACAGCAGTGAGTTCCTGGGTTTCTTTATTTCTTCTCCTATATCCCAGACAGGGCACTACAGAGGCCTCCAACCCAGAAACACCCACAGGTGCAGACAAAAAAAAGCTCAAAGTAAAACTTGTTTTCCCTCAACCAAAGGACAAGAAAAGGGTCATCTAGCAACAGAAAACCATTTTGGCAGTAGCTGAACTGTTTGAGTCAAATTCCAACAGAAAACCTGCAATTTCTCAACAGAGTTCAAGAGGAGATGAGCTGCCATTCTGCTTCCAGCCCCGTCCTGCATAAACAGAAGGAGGCACACCAATTCCCTCACCAGGGTAGGGTCAGTTGGGTCCAGTGGAAATTTATCCCGCCCAACCTCAACAGGATTGACCATAGGGATGCAACTCGGGGCTCCCCTGCCTTCCACCCCGGGCATCAGTGGGGCCCAGTACTGAGCTGAGCTTCTACCCTCACCTGGCATCAATGAAACAGAACGAGGTTGGGCAAAGCAGGGCTAATCAACACTCTGCTTCTTCCACTTCGTGGCATCAGCAGGGCCCAGGGAAGACCTGAACCTCCACCAACTGCCATCAGTGAAAGGGGACAGGCAGGACTAGGTGGCATTCTTCTTCTCCCTCCCTTCTCCTGATGTCTTCAGCATCAAGCAGAAAACATCAATAATAATTTACTGATACTGATTGCACTCTCAACCAGCAGCACCAAAGCAGAGGTGGTAGACAAGAAAGAAGCCACATGGATGGCCACATGAATTATAACTTGAGACCCTTCAGAAGAGTATGAGCGAGTGAATCCTGGGACCTTCCCCTTTGAGGTACGTGCTGATCCAACCACTAAATTTAGGAACAAACGATGAAAGTGGTCTTACCTAAGACCTAAGCTGTTGGTGTCTAAAGAGTTTTCAGATTGAATATTCATTCAACCCAATTGAATGACACACCTACTATGTGCCGGACATGGGTAGATGCTTGAAATACAGAGTAAAGATGCCTTTGATGTTTTTCAGGGTTTCCCAGCCCTGCAAATCAGATAGGCAGGTAAACCGTCAATGGAGTGCCAGGTGACGAGAATGATAATCAAGGCTTGTACAAGGTGTAGCAAGCAGGGAAGAGGAGCCCATGACCTGGACTAGAGATTCAGAGAAGGATCCATGCAGAAGATTTAAGGAAAAAAACACTTATTGAATGATTGAATGACTTGAATGAATGAGTAGGAGTTAATAGGTGAAAAGGGTGAAGAAAGTTTGCAGGGCTCTAAATACAAGGTGCTTTTTGTGTGTTTTCTTCACAGTAAGAAAATGATCGCTTTCTGTGAGCACACACTTACCCTTCTAACTGTGCTGTCCCCATATATGTGACTTCCATCGGACACACACCAAAGCTTCCCCCACCTTCTCAGTTCCCAGCATCCAAGAGGATGCACTTGACAAGGTGTTACCAGTTCTCTGGGCTATCTGTACTCTTGGAGGTTAGAGAGAAGGTGACCTACTCTTAACCACCCCAATCTACTGGCCCTAAGCCATCCTCTTTCTCCAGGAGACAAGAAAGCCTTCTATGGGAAGCTGGATGCCTGCTCACCTGGGCTGTTTCCCCAGCCACCCCTTCCTGCCTCTTTAATACTGGGGCCTTAGGAGCATTTCTTCAGGGCACAGAGGAACAAAAGCTAGGGAAAAGGCCTCAATTCTAGAAGTCCTCTAATCTGTACCATCTACCAAGTACATCCTACTTCTTGTCTGAGGTCTCTCTTGCTCAAACAAAAGTCTGTACATCTTTCACAGAGCGTGCTGCTGCTTAATGAAACCCTGAGTCCATTATGTCTTGTCACCGAAAGTGAATTCTGACAATGGCTGAAAAACTTCCTGGAGAGATGACAGTGCATGTGGCTGACTCTTTAAGAGACAATTGTGTGTGGTCATACAAAGCTTTGAGCTTTGGCAGGTTGGTAGGTAAAGAGGCACCTGTCACTGTTGTTCTGTCACCTGCTGCCATGACCCACTTGGAAAAAAATAAAATGATGAGGATAAGACACAATCCAAGAGTGAAGGAAGAGGCAACACTATTTATCTCCACTAGGGGTTCTGTAAAGGGTTATGACCCGAAATACGGCATCCTCAAAGCATTTCTGTTTCTGCACATAGTTTTGTATGTTATATTATATTATATTAACTATATTACATTATGTTATATATTATATTAATTATATTATTGTATTACATTTTTTTATCTACTTTTTGTTGTCTCTAAAATTGTAAGAATAATGCTACTTTCTCCATATATGGTCCATGTGATAATTAAGTGAGCTATAAAATGCTAAGGATAATGGTGTCACATAATAGTATCTCAAATAAGTGTTGCTGCTGTTGTTATCAGTATTGCCAGTTTCATGCAATAGTAAATAAAGTACTTTCAGTGTACGGAAAGATTTCACATTCACTGCTGGTGAGGCAATTGTTATTATCTCCATTTATAGAATATTGGGGAAGTTAAGTGACTTGCCCCTAAGGCTCAGTCGAGTAATGACTAGGTGGGAAGTAGAGAGTGGAGTGATGGTTAAGAGCTTGGCTGTTGGCTTCAGACCACTGGGATCTGAATCTTAGCTTTATTACTCTTTAGCTATGCAACACTGGAAACATTACTTATCCTCTCTACTCATCCAGTTCTTCACCTATGAATACTTTCTTACTTCATAGGTTGCTGTGCAGTTTAAATAAAATAATTAATAAAAAGTACTTAAAACCGTGTCTGTCATATAGTATGTGCTCAATAAACATTAGCTATTATTATACAACTCAGATTTACTGAATTCAGCACTCTTTCTACTTTATAACTCTAAAGACAGCACACTTCAGAATCTGTCTTAAAATTAAAACTAACTTGGAATTGGGATATAGGTCAACTCTTAGTGGTGGTGAGAGTAGGCATCTAAAAAGTATTCCACAGAGTAGAAAATTATGGAACACAGATGGATGCTCAGGGCTTAGATTCTGTTTTGTTTTGGTTTTTTTTTGGGGGGGGGAGTGTTGTTTGGGTTTTTTTTAAAGATGACCGGTAAGGGGATCTTAACCCTTGACTTGGTGTTGTCAGCACCACGCTCTCCCAAGTGAGCAAACCGGCCATCCCTATATAGGGATCCGAACCCAGGGCCTTGGTGTTATCAGCACCACACTCTCCTAAGTGAGCCATGGGCTGGCCCCTTAGATTCTGTTTTTAAACAGGACAGAACAGGTTTGATACCTTGCAAGTTTTCTATATTCCCACACTGTCCAAAGATATGGCTGACTCCTTTTTAATATACATTATCAAATAGACATAAAAGAGTAAGGAGGAATTTCCACTATCCAAGAGCTGCTAGAAGCTGAATTCTGCTCTATGCAGGGTGCCTTATAAGTCCCTATCATATTTCATTGATAATCAGCTTGTTCTATCAAAAGAAACAAGGAAATAGTAGGGGCGGGGGGAAGGGAGAAATTATGATTCTGGACTGACTAACGGGAAGACCTCCTTGGTGAAGTAGAAAAGACAAGATCCGGGAAGAAGTGGCCAGCAAATCTAAATGTTTTTAGTAACAGAAAGGAAATACACTCTCCAAGCATATCACTTAATGGTTTACATCTAGGAGCCGAGATTTGAATTTGAATTCTGATTCTACTACCTGATTCATACATCACCTTCAGTCATTTACTGAAACTCTCTGAATTTCATTTTCCTTTCTTCAAAGGAGATACAAATTAATCTATTAGTTATTAGAACTATTATTGGAACTAAATGAAATGATGCCTGTGACAAATCTAGCTCAGTGCCTGGCACATAGTGAATACTTAAAAAATATTAAATTATTTGTCTTGAGTTTGAAACATCACAGAGTTCAAAGAAATGATAGAAAGACTCCCACAGTAAGAGAATGCAATAGAACACACTGCTGACATTAGGTATGTATTTCTGAGAAGTGAAATTATGATGTTGTAATTATGGACAATTTTAATGAGAGAGGAAATGCCATTAAAGTAAGTAGTTTCACAGAGAACTCTCTGACAAGCTCAGACTGCGAAAGGCCAAAGATAAAAACACAGACAGGAGGGTTTTGAGCAAGGAGAAACATAAAACAGGTGCACAACAACTCATGGGGATATTGTGTGTGGGGCTGAGCTACAGCAAGCTGCTCCTCTCAAAAAATGCTAAAAACAGCCAACAGAGACTGATGCTTCATCTGGTGGGGGCAGTTGAACAAGGAAGCTACAGGTATCATTCTTGGATAGAGATGGTATGTTATTTACCTAGGAGAGGACCCTGGAAGAACTCTGTACACCTCCTTGTCCTACCTTTTTTCCAGTCAGAGAGAGTGATCTACAAATTTAAAAAGCCATAGTAAGGAAGAAGATGCAATGGAGTCCTGAGCCCAAATTAAATGAATGGAAGTCTGCAAGAGGTCCAGAGGGTGCCAGTGGGCAGTGATGCAGAGCAGAGCCCCTATAGACTGAGATAAGATCCTTCACTTTTGCTTCTAATGATGTAAACACTTTTTTGAGCAGAGAAATGACAGGATCTGTCTTGGATATTAAGGGGATTGCCATGGTTCCTGCATTGGAAAGAAAGGGAAGGAGGGGAAATGTCAAAGTCAGGAGATCAGTTAAGACTATAGTACAATTCTTCAAATTGGAAATGATGGTAGATTGAACCAGGAGGTTTGCAATAGAGGAGGTACAAAGTAAGAGCTTTTGGACATACTTTTAATATTTTATTATGAAAAACTTCAAACATATACAAAAATGGCAAGAACACAAAAGTAGACTGAGGAGTCATCAAAAAACTTCAGCTCATGACATATCTTGCTATTTCTATCCTCATTTCCCCTGCTCCCGTTGGATTACTGAGGGGCAAGCACTAGCACATACATCATTCAGTATGAATCTCTGAAATTTAGACTCTTGTTAAGAACATAGCCACATTGCCATTTTCACTTCTGAAAAACTTAATAATAATTATTTAACAGTATCAACTATCTAATGAGTGTTCAGATTTACTCTATTGTCTCAATTTATGTGTTTACAATTTTCTTCTTCAAATCAGTATTCAAACAATGTCCACACACTGTGTTTCTTTGAAGTCTTCAAAGGTTTTATAACCCAGAGATTTCTCTTTCTCCTTTTTTTTATTTTTTTAAATTTATTTTTGGAGAAACCAAGGTGTTAACACTGTAGATTTTCCCATATTCTGGATTTTGCTGTATCCATCCTGTGGATTGTTTAACAAATTTTTTGTCCCATAAATGTATTATAAACTGGCAGTTAGATTTAGATTCTTGATCAGATTCCACCTGATTTTTTTTTCTTGACAAGAATACTTCATGTATGGTGATATGCATTTTCACTGGGAGGCATTTAATATCTGTTTTTTTCTCCTTTTTGTTATCTTAAGATAGAGCAGTGAATTCAGGTGCTGTCGCCGTGGCCCATTATGAATTTCCTCCTCGGCTTTTCAACTGATGTTCTTAGAATATATTATTTCATTATTTTATTCAGTGTTGCAAATTAGTGACAATATCATTCCTTTTTGCTCACTTGCTATAAAATTTTAAAAGAGAAAAATTTCTTTAAATTTTTTATTACTTTGAGGTATAATTTAAGCAGAGAAGGTAGATAGATGTTTATTTGCCTTATTTTTACCAGTTTTCAGAACAATAAATTGTCTTCCTAGAAGCCTCCAAAGGTGACCGATGTGATTTTTGTTTTTGTATCATTATAAATTTTATGGATTCAAAACATTTGATGTATTTCAATGCATTATAAAAATTATTCTTTTAAATTAAACATTTGTGATCACTGTAAATTTATATGCAGTTATGAGAAATAATACCAAGAGATCCTATACACCATTCACCCAGTTACCCTCAATGATAACATCGTGCATAAATATAGTAAAATATCTCAACCAGAACACTGATGTTGATACAGTCAAGATACAGACCATCTCCATCACCACAAGGATTCCTGTGTTTCCCTTTTAAGGCCACATTCATTTACATCCTGTACCAATTCCCTCCTTAACCCCTTGCAACCACAAATCTAGTCTCCCTTTCTATGATTTGTCATTTCAGGGATGCTATATAAATGAAATCACGAGGATTATGGTTTCTCTTTTAGCATAACTTGCTGGAAATTCATCCAGATTATTGTTTATACTTATAGTTCACTTCTTTTTAATGCTGAGTAATATCCCATGGCATGGATGTACCACCATTTATTTAATCATTCACCTTTTTTGAAGGACATTTGGGTTGTTCCCAGTTTGGGGATCTTATTAATAGAGCTTCTATAAACATTTCCGTATAAATTTTTGTGTTATGTAAGTTCCCATTTCTCTGAGATAAATGTCCAGGAGTACAGTTGTTGGTTCATGTAGTAGTTGCTTGTTAAATTTTTAAAGAAATTGCCAGATTGTTTTCAGAGTGGCCATATCATTTTATATTCCCATCAGCAATGCATGAGTGATCAAGTTTCTCCACCTCATCACCAGCATTTTTGTTTTTGATTTTTCTTTTGTGCCTATGGATGTCTAAGTTGCACCAGCACCATTTGTCAAAAAAATTATCCTACTACTGTGGAATTACTTTTATACCATTGTCAAAAACCAGTTGGGTATTTTTGAATGGTCTATTTCTAGGTTTTCTACTCTGCTCCAATGATCCATGTGTCTGTTTCTTCACCCATATTACACAGAATTCTTATAAGCTATATAACAAGTCTTGAAATTGGGTAGACTGATCCCTATCACTTTATTCTTATGTTACAAATTATTTCAGTGTTCTAGTCCTCTGTCTTTTCATATAAATTTTACAATAATCTTGACATCTTTACTCTGTTAGGCCTTCCAATCCACTCCTTTCAAAGTCTCATTCATCTTGTATATAATGTACAGGACTTTTACTTGTACTTAGGAGGAGTAGAGAAAGGTGCATCTAGTACATATTCCTAGAAGCAGAAGCCTGCTTATTCTTTTGATACTGATAGTGTTCAATATTTGGTCAAAGGGAGCATCTTCAGTTGGTTCCTCTCTCCTTTGATATGAGCTCAGCAGTCTTTGATAGCTTGCTTGCTTTCTGGTCTAGTAAGGTGCTCCAGGCTCATCAGCTCACTCTCTATGTAAGAGTGTGTGTGTGTACGTGTGTGTGTGTGTGTGTGTGTTTTAAAATAACAACACCAATATTACTGCTAGAAATATAATTATGGAAAGTATTTTAAGGGGTTTTTTTTGTATTTTTATTTTATACTTTGGGTATAGCACACATGTTATTTGTTTTAAATCTATTTGAAATAATTCCATTCTGTATATTATATCAAAATGCTACCAGTGTGATATACTTTAAGGTTCATTAGTTTTATTTTGCTTTCCCATTTTAGGGGTTGCCTTATTTCCATTTTCATTTGGTTTTATTTTATAATTGCCAGTTTACTGCTTTTCTCTCTTTCCTTCTCACTCTCTCCTCTACAACCTGTTTTGAATACTTGACATTGGAGATATATAGCTTCTATCTCTGTTCCCTTCAACCTGTTTGCTCTCTGTCCCATTGATTTCAGGTGCTGATTTCATTATATAAAAAATTATTATATACAATACAGTCTACTTCTAGATTTTCTATTCTGTTTTATTGGTCTTTTCTGCTATTCATGCACCAATCCCCATAGTTTTAATTGTAAGGTTGTGTCACAAGTTCTGATATCTTCTTGGGCTAATACCCTTCCATTATTCATCTTTTTCAAAAGAACTTGTCTTGCTTGTTTGTTTTGCCAAGTAAATTTATAATCTACTTTTCTAGCTTTTAAAATAAATCTAATGGTAGTTAGAGACAGTATTATATTAAGTTTACAAATGAGATTATGAATATCTTTTGAAAGTATATCCAACAAAATTTCCAAAGAGATCAGATGTGAGGTGTCAAAAATCAAGAACAGTTAAGGATAACCTCAAAGTGTTTCACCTGAGGAAGTGGAAGAATAGAGTAGCCATCAACTGATACAGGAGCAGCTACAGTAGCAGCAGGGTTAGCAGCAACGTCATGAGCATGATTTTAGATATGTTAGGTTTGAGAGTCCTATTATACAGCTAATTAGAAATGTGAAGTAAGAAACTGGAAACATGAGTCTGAAATTCAGAATAAAGGTCATGGCTGGAGATATAAATTTTGGAGTCACTGTTAAGGAGTTAGCATTTAAAACCATACAACTGACTGATATTGCCAAGGGAAGGAGTAATGGAAAGGGACTCAATCCAGGCCAGAGAGGCAGTTATGACACTCCTGTTCTTTGGAAAGCAAGGTAACTAAGAAACAAAACAAAGAGCCTGGAAGAATGTTTAATTAAAGCTGAGACTGTTGTTGGATCAAGGTCATGTACAGAGAGAGAGAGAGAGAGAGAGAGAGCAAACAATATACTAGTCCAAAAAGTGGGGAACAGGAAGAAAAAGCCAGAAATGGGTTGACTTGGGAATGCTGGGTCTGAGCAAGACCAAGGCTCACAAGAGAGCAGTTTAGGCCTACGTGGCCAGGGCATATACAGTCAATGCTGTGCACCATAATTCTCTTCAGGGAGGGATGTCCTAGGGAGACGGTGTCTTGGTGATCTTTATTCTCCATAGGGTCTACAGTACTGTGTTCTTTTGTTTTTTGTTTTCAGGGTTCTTTGTTGCAAATAGCAATTACAATCTATGGCAATCTTATTTATAGGAGGAATCTTTTGGAGATATGAGGAGTTTCATAAAGCCAAGAGAATGAAGATAGAGCTTTAGAAAATGACAAGACCTATATAACTCTTGAGGGCCAGTAGGCAAGAAATATAACATCTGTATTATAGAAAGAACACTGTCAAGCTGGACACAGCTACAGCCACCCAGGAAAACAATCACAGCTGCTGGGAACTTATCCTAAACATCCCTCCATCTTTGTATCACTTCCTGCTGGACAGAAGTATCTGATTTGCCAAGCCTAGGTCATGTCCCTCTACCCTGGCTGCCAGATGGTGCTGAGAAGACAAAGCTCTCACCTTTGGCTTCATTGTGGGAGGTGTGGTACTGCAGTCCACCTGTTACATGTGCAACGGGGAAATTCTTCAAAAATAAGAAAGGGTTGAGTGCTGTGCAGCCGAAAATTAAATCACAAAACGGTCATCTCACACAAAAGAATTTATAAACATGGAAAGTCTCAATTGGTGAACTCTGAGGAACTGAGAAGAGTGGAGAAGAAATGAGCCTGGATACTAAAGAAATAATTTTAATCCTAATTTCCCCAACGAAGCAAAGGGTGAATTCTGGAAACTGTCAGCTAATAACCCTTGCAGTCTTGGTAGCAAGAAATAGACTGAGTTGAGGAATCAAAGTTGAACAGGATCAAGGTCAGGCAAGGAGTTGGTTAGGCAATACTCTAAAAACACTTATTGAATGGCTGGTCTGTTACCAATGAAATATTGCAATGCACCAGAGCTAATGCATTCAGTTATAGGACTGTAATTCAAAAAGATCTTAAGAGCCTAGAAATCAGGGCCAAAACATAGTGGAATAAATGGGACAAATGTAACTGGGGCAAATGTAAAATTTTGCATGGGGCTTCAAAAAAGCAATTGCTGTCTTAGAAGATGAAATACACTAGACTCTGAAATTTAGTAGTATAAGGAATTTGAAAGATCATGTAGTTGGAGTGCCTTGCTTGACAGAGATATTAACTTGAAGACCAAAAAAAGGTAAGGACTTTCCCAAGGACTCACAGAGGAATAGTAGTGAAACCAGAATTAGCACTCAAGTGTCATGACTAACTCACCTAATATACTTAAAAATTGTCCTGGGGTGCCTTTAATTTGTCATCCATTCCTAAGAAAATAATTCGACGAAGCTTAAGGGAGCATATGTTTAATTGGTGCCAATAGCATTATACAGATGCTAAAGTATTAACATGAACTCAGCCTGCATGGAGACTGGCACAAGGTCCAGGACTGGAAGTAAACATGGCAGCATCTTCTGCTCAGGTCAGCTGCCCCTGCAGGACTGAGCTTGTTTCTGCCCATTACATTTAAGAAGGATTCTGACCAGAGGGAGTCCAGACGAGGGATGGTGAAGGTTCTGGAAAATGACCACAGAAATGGTTGAAGGAAAAGTGAATGGGAAAAGAAGCAGCTAAGGGAAGAGATGGCAGCTGACCTCAAATATATCAGGAACTCTTGTGAGAAGAAGGAAGAGGGGTTTTCTAGGTTTCCCTGATGGCAGAACTAGGACCATTGCATGGAAGTGTCAGAAAAGATGTGCTACTCGAGGGGTGGGCGAGCCCCTTTTTGTGGAGCTATGTAGGTACATTCTTATCTACTTAATCCATCAGTACGGGATGCAGTGGTAAGTAATATAAAGGCCCTTTTAACTCCTAGCTTTTTGTGATTCTATCACTTTCCTAAGACAGACATTAATTTTTTTTTTTCCTATGAGGTAGTATCTCTTTGAAATTAAGCTTATTATAATGTCTCAGAGAGGAGCAACCCTGTCTTACACTCTCTGTGGTCCCACAGTACCTAGAACAACAAAAGATACACAGAAAGTGTCCAATCAATACTGGCTGGCTGATAGCACCCTTGATATTCTTTTCTATTCCTCCTCCTTCTGCCACCATCATTGATCCTGATCCGCTTACTGCACACTGGCAAAGAGAAAATTGTTACACACACACACACACACACACACACACACACACACACACACACGGTATTATAAGGGTATCATCAAGGAAAAAGAGAATTGAGAAATGGGTTTTGAAATTTACATACCTGTACAGAATAACATATAAACATACACAGATGTGGAAAAGAATAGTTAATGCTGGCTTCAGACCTTTATACACAAGATCACACACAACAAAGCCCAGTATCATCACTGTACTTATCTCTTTCCTCTGCCCCATATTTTTTCTGTAGCTATTCTTTTCTAATGTTGAGATGCATGCTATTGCAATAAGATGAAAAGAAGTTCAGGTTGGAGGGCTGGGAAGAAGGAGTGTGAGTGCAGATTTAGCGCAGAGCTTCTGGTTCAGATATCGAGTCTAATTCTGACTCTGTCACTTGCATGATTGTGTGTTTGGGAAAGTGACTTTAATGCCGAGCCTCAGTTTTCTTAGCTGAAAACCAGAAATATCATTGCATACCTCTATAAGTTGTCAGGAGGATTGATGCAAAGTCTGGAAAACCACAGGTGTTCATTAAAATTAGTTCCCTTGCATTGGCCTCTGATACTCCCTCAACTGAGAGCTGCGATTTCAAACGCTTTTATTACTTTGTAGAAATTTTTCCTTCTGATACCACTTGATTCCTACCTTAAGCTCCTCCTTTAGCCAAGAGTAGAAATTATGTGTTAATTCACTTACCAACTCTGTTCAAGTGGTAGTGAGTGCCCAGAGCACTATTCCCAATGTTTCTAAGCCACTCAAGGCAGTTCGGGAAGGAACGAGAGAAGTGGGATAGTTACAGTGGGTACCAGAGTAGAAAGTGGTAACAAGGATGCCATATATTTACCATCTCTGCCTTCAGCATTAGCCAAGAAGAAAATGAATGATCAAAAAAGTCTGAGTCAGAAGTCTGAATCTGCATTATGTTTAATTTACTTAAATCACATTGGTTTCACTGTAAAAAGTTTGAGATTGGTAAAAATAATGGTGAGGAGGATGATACCTGCCTTGTCTGTCTCACTGAGGCATCAAGTACAGTGCATGTGGAAGTGTTTGGAAAGTTGAGTGCTGGGCATAGGGGTTCTTCAAGTGCACGCTCCATGACAGACTGGTAGAGGGGGCCCAGAGGCAGTCTGGGTCACCAGGAGCACTAAAGGGGTAGAAAAGAGAGTCTGAAAGGGCAAAGAAGAAAGGGACCTAATAATTTTACCTTCTCATTTTGCATAGAGGCATCCTGTAGAAAACATACCTCTTTAACATGTGATGTTGAGCAATCACTGCAAAACAAAATCAAGGCCATTGAGAAAGGAAAAGTCGTATCGCTGCTGAATTAATGGGCTGCTTCTCTATTCCTCTCTGCTCTCACAGAGAAGGGAGCTGGCATGTGAGGGCTGAAGCTTCTGGATCCACTTGTCATCTCCAGGGACACTGCTTTTCTTGCTTAGAGAATTGGCAGCCCTGGGTGGCAGGCCCTTCCTTTTAAGGAAATAGTTAAAAGTAGGCAAAGCTGTTTCTGATAAATGGTGATAAGGGGCCAATTATTAAAACTATTTCATATTTATTAAGTTCCAACAATACATGAAGCTCCCAGCTGTGGGGGTTGAAGAGGTGAATGGTGTTTGCTATAGATGAGGCCTAGAGAGATTTTATTTGAAGGTGAATCAGGGGCAGGTTTGATAAAGAAGATGTGATTGATTATAAGGAAACATATCTTAGGGCAAGTGATCCTCCATGAACATTGTGCAGAGAGATTTTCCCACATAAATACAGTCAACCCTGGGAGTGCCCAAGGTAAAAGTGTATGTGTAAGCATGTGTGTCTCTATGTGCACACGTGTGGGAGTGGGTGGGAGCTAGGAAACAAAGAGTAGTAGGGAAGTTGCTAGTGAAAAATGGGAGACCCAAGAAAAACCCTTAAGAGGCTGATTCAAGTCCTCCAAGCAGGTAACCAGGGACAGCAAAAAACAGCAGAAAGCAAGGACCTTAAAGCCCCAAGGTTAACTGTATTAATAGTCTTTATAATATCATCTGTAATAACTGACTTTATTTTATTTATTCTCTTTAGTTATAGTTACAATCGATGCCAATTCCGCTCCATTTGAACAATTAAGACCTCTCTTGTCTTCCTAGTGCCTGTCACTGTGCCACACTTTTCTAACTCCTTGGAGAGCCATGGCTTTTCTCTTATACCCACCCTTCCTTTCTGTTTCCATCACTCACTAAGTCACATTGCTTTTCATTTGCAATTTTCTGATTGTCTTTCTGTGCAGTCAGAGATTAATCTTTCCCAAAAAAAGGTTTGGTCCTTGATGGGCACGTAGGGGATAACCTGTAAGCCCTTGGAATGTCCTGCCTGATAAGACCTTCCAGCACTGGGCCAGTGAAACCATGAAGGAGGCACGCCCAGGAAGGATGTCCTGCCCATAGGCTCCTGAGTCATCTGCCTCTCTCCTGCCCTCTTCCTTACTCTCCAAGGACCACACAGACACCAAGGATGAACTCTGATGCATACTGTTATTTATGACATGCCAGGGATTGTTCACTATCTCATTTAATCCTCAAAAGACCCCTGAATAGTAAGTCTTACAATACCCACTTTTTCATGAGGAATCTAAGTCTCAGAAAGGTTAAATAATTTGCCCAAAACTGCATCTGATGTGTCAGATCTTGGTGGGGGGACCCAGGTCTATCCAACTGCAAAGTCTGAGTTCACAGTCACTGTGCTTTGTAGCCTTACATAAGACTCCCACTCATCTCTAAACTTCAAGTAGTTATTACACTGAGTTCTGAGAAACTGGCTTTCAAGAGAGAGAAAGAGGCTAGGTATAAGCACGTCTGAGTCTGTTTCAAGAATAAAGACAGTTAGGATAATCACTCCCCTCAACCCCCTATCCCAGAAGGATCTATGGATGGATAGTCATATGGTGTCCACAAAATCAGACTTCATTATCTCTGAGGCAAACTCCCCTGACATCATTCCAGGAGATTTCTGGGGGTGCTTCTCCCCACCACCATCTTCTCTAGGAACCTCCCCTCCTGGAGTCCATGCTGAATTGTTTGCTTGCCCTCAAACCACTCAACTCCACTTCTCTCAGTCCAAGGCAGACACCTGAGTGAGATGAAATGGACGCACATCATATATCCATGACAGTGAAGGGACAGGACAGACAGGGACAGAAAAAAATAAGTTTAGTGGCATGAGAATCCTTACAGCCATTCCACTGCATAAGTGGCCTTACCTCAATGGCCTTGAGGTGGTTGATGTGAATCTACTGCTCGCTCAGTCTGCATTGTTCCCTGAGCATCTCTGAGAGTGTAAGCATCTCACCAAGCTAAGAGTCATGCATGTGTTTAAAATGCCCATGTTTTATAAAGTTTGACTCCTAAAGGCAAATCAATAACTTCTTCTCATACTGAGCTAAATAGACAATAATCTAGTCTAATACTAGAGGAAAATATACTGAGAAGTGATATGTCAGTTTCTAATGAAGTGCTTCCAAGGAAATTTTTCAAGTCTTCTTTTGTCTCACAAGAAAACTTAAGAGCCTAAGCTCTATATAAACCATGACTCCACTGTATTTGCCTGGGGGTTGTGATTGGACCATTAGGGACTTGATCCACCCAGTTGTTGAGATCCCATCTCCACGGTTATGCAGAGTTAGGACAGGAGTCAGCACCAAGAAAACCAAGCCCTACATATAATGAAGATGCAGGGGAGCAGAAAAATAAGGGCAGACTGAGGAATCTAGACTATAGTGAGGAGAGTAGAACAGGATCTAGAAAGATATGAAGAAGAGGGATCACTACTGAGGCAGAGAGAATGAGCAAGAGAGTAAGAAAATGGAAATTAGTCTTCGTAGTGAGTGATGGTTCCCAGTGGAGTGGCCCTCATCCCAGGGTACCGCCCCTCTCAGGCCTGGGCTTTCCTTCCCCTTTTGCAAGAATGATACCAGACACAGGAAAGATTTGTGCTCTGGGTTAAGCTTCTGTTGCACCAACATAATCTCCACATCGCTTGGGGCCAGCCCGTGGCTCACTCGGTAGAGTGCGGTGCTGATAATCTCCACATCCCCAGCAAGGTTTACCCTTTTTCTTATACTCTTATGCCAAATTGGCAACCAAATTACCAGACCACACTGACAGCCTACGACTATGTGAATATATAGAAAAGAAGAAATTAGAATGTAATGAATACTCATATATCTACCAAGATTCAACAGTTTTAATATCTATCTATCTACATTTTTGATGAACCATTATGCCCTTCGTCTTAAAATAGTTCGCTATGCTCTCCCAAACCAATAACATTCTCCTACATGCTCACATAACACCTAGGAAAATTAACAATGATTTTCTAATATATAAAAATAAGACCACATTCAAATTTCCCCAATTGTTCCCAAAATGTCTTATATAATTTGGGATTTTTTTAAAAATCAGACTCTAATCAAGGAGCTCACATTTCATTTGATTGTTAAGTCTGATAAACTTCTTTAATCTAGAATAGTTACTTCTCCCTTTTTTCATGACATTACCTTGATAAAAGACCAGGCTATTTTAATCAGCACAAACATCCCACATTATGGATTGGTCTGATTGTCTTTTCATGGTGTTGTTTACCTTGTTTATCTATTCCCCGTATTTCCTGCAATCTGGAATGTACAGCTAAAGATTTAACTCATTTCATGTTGAATACTTTAAGCAAGACAAGTTCATGGGTGGTGCTGAATTTCATTTTGCCTCACACCAGGAGGCAGGTAATGTCTGGTTGACCGGCACTTAACGTTACTGAGTTTAGTCATTCAGTGACAGCCAGATATTTCCATTGTAGAGCTGCATGTTTTTCTTATGTGAAGAGAAAGTTGTCTATGAAGTGTTACCTAGGAATCTGCAAATATCTATTCCCCATTAACCTTTCCCCACTATTTTGGCATATGTTGATGGCCCTTGCCTTCTGGACAGCATTGAAACCAGCTAGTTAGGGTGAGGACTCATCCAGTTCTTCAGTCTCTGTGGAGACGAGGCACTTTGGGTACAAGCACCACCTCTCTTTCATCTCTGAGTTTCTCTGGACTCAGGCACTAAGTCTGACATGCAATAGGTACTTGGTAAGGCTTTGTGTTTTAATGATGCTAACTGTTTGCCACTTAAATGCTGACAACAGTATAGCAGGTACCTGGAAATCCACAGAAAAATACTAAACAAAAGGCAAGTTTGAAGCCTACTTACTACACTGCCAAAGGCGCTTCCCAAGAACTGCAGAGGTGTAACATAGCATGTAAAGAGCACAGTACGTATATGCCTGTGAATTGTGATCAATTATTTGACTTGTTCCCCTTCTTTTGATTTGGTTAACTTGAATCCCTTCTTGCCCATTTTAAGATTCCTGATGGAATTTCTTCTAGGCCTTCAAGAGCCAGTATTTTCCAAATTCTTTTAAAGAAAGCTCATGAGCAATATTATACATGCTATTCTTTATTCTGAAAGCTGGCATGATGGTAGGATAGAGGACTGAAATAAAACATCTCTTCACTAAGGTGTTGCTCCCATCACTAAATGAAAATGTGGGCACTAAATCTTCAGGAACTCCATCCAAATCCAAACCATTAAAAAACCTGAATGCACAGGCCACAAAAGAAGAAATAGTAATGGCTACTATACATTGAAGGGAAAAATTCTTTTTCTGTTCCATCGGACTGTAAGACTTGTGGGAAGAGGGATTCTGTTCAATTCAGGATTACGTCCCCATCCCCCATGCTAGGGGCTTTACACTCAGGAGTGTTGGAATAAATCTTTATTGACTGAGGTAGTAATCAGCTCTCTATAATCAAATCAATGCAAATTGGAACAACAAAATATCATTTCCAGCTATCAAATTAGAAAAGATTTTTAAACTGTTTAAAGATAATGAAGCATTAACTGGAATAAAGCAGGGCTCAAAAGAACATCTAGAGTGTATATTTCTTAGAGCATAGGAAGAAATATTCTAAAATGTTAACGCTATTACCTCTGGGAGATGAGATATATAGGTAATATTTTTCTTATTCTTTGTTCACTTCAGTATTTTCCAAACATAGTTCAACAAACATGTTCATTATTGGAGAGACACGGCATTTAAAAACAATATGAATCCAGTCTTTGCCCCACTTCCTCACAGAGGAACTGCATGCCTGGAGCACAGACCCAGGGAAGGCAGTGATTATTCTGATCCTTCTGTACATGTGGTCTCTAGGTATAAATGCCCAAATAATCTTCATATAGTAAGCATAAATATGTGTGAGTATGTACATGTTTTTTCCTTTTCTTTTTGATTTGTTTCTTCCCCAGCAGGTATGTTTGAACAGCAGCCCATTACTGCTTGCTTGCTGCTATAAATATTTATAAGCACGCTCCAAGGAAGCTATTGTATCATAAACTGGCCAGTGGCATGGCCAGCTGCTATTTCAGAGTGCACGTATGAGACAGCTTTTGGGGATGTGGGCCCTACCTA
The DNA here is from genome assembly GCF_027409185.1 of Cynocephalus volans. NCBI lineage: Eukaryota > Metazoa > Chordata > Mammalia > Dermoptera > Cynocephalidae > Cynocephalus > Cynocephalus volans. The sequence goes on from NC_084462.1 coordinate 54,335,825, forward strand.
TCATGAAACACTGGAGTCTACGAGGCATGAATGTCTACACAGAGGTTTGTGAAAGATAATAAGTCTGTCTCAGGAGGGGTGGGCCTGATTGCTGAAGAGAAGATTGGAGCCATGAAGTCAATGCTGTGCTGCATTTCAGAGAAAAAGATGAAATGCCTTAGTTTACAAAGGCAATTTTACAGATCGATTAGCCCTGACAACACAAAGGGTAGTATTTATCCCCATTTGTAGTTGTAAGGAGGTGTGTATGTACGTGTGATATGTGATATGTAATTGAGGCCTACACTAGTGTGACATAGGATAGTCAAAGCTGTTGGCCGCTGGGTATGCACCAAAGCCACGGAAGTATCCTGCCCTCTCCTGGTGTGGAGAGACAAATCACACTGGTCTTGGTGCTCAGCATACCCTAAAACAGAGAGTAGTTGGGCACATTGCATTTGACCAGCAAAGTAAACAGGAGATGGCAGAGGCACTCAGCTTCAAGCAACTGTCCCAAACATTGCTTACACCAGAATGGCCTTTGGCAGTTAAGAATTGAGTTATCTGCCTCCCCAAATCCTCCAAACAGTTGAAGACTTACCCTATCTCATGTAGTGGTCAGAACTCTGAATCTGATTTCAGAAGGCCTAACTATCTTTATGCCCTAATTCTGCCATCTATTGTACTCAGGTCAAGTCACTAAAACACAGACTTGCTTTTCTCATTTGTAAAATACATGCATTGCATTGAATTTGTTAAAATGTGCAAAGTGTTTTCAACTGTGTTCAGCACATGGTAAGTGCTCAATAAATATTGGCTCTCATTTCTTTCATTATTATTTTTTACCTGGAGCAAGAAAGTCTAGGCCCCACTTCCTCCTCCTTCCCCCAACCCACCCATCCAGAGCAAAGCTTTCAACAAGGCTTTCAGGTATGGCAGTTTATCTGGGACATGATCCCAGGGAGGAAGGACAGGGGAGTGAAAGAGGGAGGGAAAATCCATGCATAAATGCATTATCCAGTTGGCCATCGCCACAGGGAACTGATGCTCAATCCCACTGGAGCTTCCGAGGAAACAAACAAAATGGATCTCAGAGGGCCGAGCCCGTGGCGCACTCGGTACAGTGCTGCACTGGGAGCGCGGCGACTCTCCCGCCGCGGGTTCGGATCCTATATAGGAATGACCGGTGCACTCACTGGCTGAGTGCCGGTCACGAAGAAAAAAAAAAAAAAAAATGGATCTCAGAACAGTTTGCCTGCAGATGAAAAAAGAAAGCATTTATCCATCAGCTTGGGGCAAAGTGCCATCTCCTAGCACCTGCACAGAGCTGGCTGAAAATTACTTAGAACTGTTCACCACCAATTGGCTGTAGCAGGGTGGGTTCAAGAGGATATGCCATGGCTCACAAGAGGTGTCCCAAATACAAGGCTGATGCTGTGATTTTCAAGTTCAAAAGCATCCATCTATAGAGAGGGCTGATGAGTCTAATTGTCAAGAACTAAGGAGTTTGATAGAAATGACAGATGACTGTACACTCCAGAGCTGACAATCAGTCTGCTGAATAAGACTCTTGATGGACAAACATCATCCCTCAATAGCCAAGAAGTACAGGGAGGGGTAGACATATGGGGTGCAAATATTAGCAGAAAGGGTGACATGACACTGTGGGAAGAGAAGGGGACAGTTTCTTGCATTAGGTGCTAGAATGTGTTTGCTTCCATTCCTTCCCACACTGACCCTTCCCCCGCAACACACATATTGTCTGGATGTCAGAGTCAGAGGGAGGGTATGCTGCAATCAAGCAAAGTCAGACAGAAAGCTGTGTCATGGAAGTTTCTGGAAGACACTGAAGGCAAGAGACATAGAGCATTGTGACTGCTGGGATGGGAAAGAGAAATGGACAAATTGTCCCAAACAGACAATAGAGAATCATTTTATGTTGGAGTCTCCTGGGGTCAGCCAGCTCCAGACACCTGAGGTGTGGGGTCTATCAGGAGTGGTCATCCGAGAGACTTGGGAATGTGGACACTGCACTTTTGGAGACACTCCAGAAGGAATGATTCACACAGTCCATCCTAGGAAAGTGACCCCAAAAATGCTGTATCATGTTGTTTTACTGTTTTTCATCCTTAACTCTTAGCCCAAGTGACAATGGTTAGAGTAATAGCTATTTCATCAGATTCATTTCAGGACTACATTGGACCATATAAATGAAAAAAAAAAAAAAGACTTTAGTAACCATAGAGAAATAAAAAGATTTCTCCTCCTCTTCCTTCTCCCTATTATTAGTATTACTGTTATACTATTATTACCTTAACACACCATTAAGACATCTTAACCATTTTCAGGGGAAACCTTCCTAAAATCTATCATATATATCTTGGCATTTTTAAACAAAAGACACAGAAAACAATGACATTTTTCATCGATGTTTCAAGATTTTCATTATTTATATGTATTATTAGCCTGTAGTGTCATATAATGTTGATATGTGATGAGAGATTTGTCACTGCCTGGGATGGTCCTTCACTGTCATGCCTTTTATCATTTTGGGGGGCCTCCTTCCTCACTATTAGATTGTCAGCTGTCACCTTTTTGTTGTCAGTCTTCCTGCCTCCTGTTGTCTGCTATGTGTCTAATCGGTACAGTGGCCTTGTATTGTTAAGCAAATATTGAGACACCATATCTGGCAGAGGACATTTTTATCTTGAATGTGTGTGTGTGTGTGTGTGTGTTGTATATATTAAACAATTTGGAGCATACCTCTGGATGCCTGAATACAAAAATTTCTGAGACACATTGTTTGAAATAATACTGTCCCTGGGAAATCCATGCATATGATTGTCATGACAGCTAAACTGACAATAGGTAGGAGCTTGCAGAAGTGCCATGTGGAAAGGTCAAATAAAATGCACCAAATACATGGGGATTAAACACATGGCAGCACCAGATGTGGCCGAAGACTGGCATTGCAGTTATTCTTTCCTTCTAGCCTTTATGGAGGCTGCACATGTTCACACACTTGATCTTCACACATTCTTGGTAATGCACAGCCACGCCGTCTCTAAAGAATCTTATTACTGTGTCTGTATGCCAGGGCCGTGGGTAGGAAATTGAAAAATTCCTCCAAATCTTTAAAACTGCTGACACACTGAATTACTGGTTGGAGGATCTGGGTTCTAGTCAACTATGTGACTGGGCAAGGGATACTTTCTCATTTGCAAAATTAGGAACCAGTTCATTCCTGAAGTTCCTTTAAGCTCCGATATCTGAGATGCAAGTTTTCAAAGGAAAGAACCCAAACCTTTAAAACTAAGATTTTGTCAAAACTACAGTAGTTGTTTATACTTGGAATAGAAATAAGAAATTTTAAACCAGCAAAGTGGGTATTAGAGTTAAGGACAGACATCAACTTTGGATTTACCATTTTTTTCTTGTTTAATACACCCCATGTAAGTATAGTTAAGGATACCAGTCAAAATATTTATCAACTAGTACAGCACAGAAGCCAACCAATTAGAATAGGTAAATAACTATTGTGGTGGTATCGGGGGTAGGAGAGGCAGTAAATGGCAGTTTGGGGACTGTCATTTTCTTGAGAGCAGTGTGTTTCACTCCTTGTTCTGTGCCTTTCTTGTGAGAGCTGAGAACAAATGGGTGTTGTATAAATGAATGGTCCAGTGAGTGCCTGAACTCAAACATGTTACAAATAGGTGATGGCTGCCATAGTCTATGTCTCTAAGAGAGAGGAATGTGTAGAGAAAAAAACAAGAAACGCCACATTTTCTGAACAAGAGGGAATAAAAGGATGTAGTTAAGGAGACAAAGAAGTGATCACAATGTTTGTTTGAAGAAAAACGGAAAGAACAATGTCACGATTAGCCCAGGAAGAAAAATATTTCATAAGGAATTTGGCAATCAACAATGTCAAATTCTGCAGAGGAAATAACGTCCTGTTGCTTTTGGCCTTCTGGTCAGTTTCTTGTTTCCTTTGCTTTCCACAGAGGATAAGGAAAAAAAGAGAGTCCATAGAAAATATCAGTTCACCCAAGTCACTTCTTCAGCAGTTGGTCCAGACGTGCAAAGGGGCAGGCATAGCCACAATGTGAGAGCTTATCTGTGGACTTCATTTATGCCTGATATCTCTTTCATTAATGTCATCCCACACATGCTGAGAAGAAGAGCTCAGTCACTGCAATCTTCCTTATGTCACATTTCTCTAGGATTTCTATTCTGCCTGCCTGGTTCAAGCTAGCTGCCAGATGCTTTGCCAGATGTTCTAAATGTAGTCACAGCTATTTAGTTCCTAGGGACTGCAGCCTCTAACACCCAAATCTTCCAATTTTTGCAAAAGGTTTTAGGGCAAATAAATTGCAGATGAGGAAAGGGAAATGGCCAGCAGGATGGAGCATGTGGTGTTTCTGAGAAAGCTATCTATAAATAGTGGAATGATAGGCACCTCACTAGTACTATAGCTATAACATATTCACATAATATTTCTGAAATACACTACTTTGGAGCTGGTCATCGCATCTGGCTAGAGATACTTACTTACTGAAGAAGCCCAGATCACTGGTTCATAACATATATAGCCCACTTTGTGTGGCCTATGCCCCATAGCCAGGTAATCATCCACACTTGTAGCTATCTTGCCATCATGTTCTACAGGGCTACAGGTGCATAAAAGTGTGCATGGATCAGTATAATCTTTTACCATTACTGAAAATCCCATAAAGCAAATGTTCTAGTACAGCGATAACCACTATCCTCTCCTGCCCTTCTTTCACCCATTTACTGAGCCAAGAACATTATCTGCCATAATCCTGAGATCTTATCAATGAAGCAACAACTTATTATCTCCAATGCAGGGATGAGGCCAATAAGTGAAGCTGAGTGATCCAGGGACATACATTGGCAAATCAAAACTGTCTATTCACAGAGCTGATTTTCTTTGCTACTGCATCTGTTTATTCTCATCAAAAGAACAACATACTGTTGGAGTTTAAAATGATTTTCCCATTCAGCCCAGTACAGGCTATTGCTTTACACTCCTGAGAACAGAGACTACTGAGTCTTCTTCTAGGCCTCCTCTTTTCAGCTTAGGAAATCTTGTACACTTGTCACACTTTGTATGCCTGGTGACTCAAAGCACTGTCATTATTGACACAAACGAGAGTACTATCACTCTCTTTTCTCCATAAATTAAATATACATAAATGTAAGTGTACATGTGTATATTAGCCTTATCACAATTTCAGATCCTACAGAAGTTACTTTATTGCTTCTACACCTAGTTCTCCCTTTAGGGAGGAAAAGATAAAGGAGAAAAAATGAACTGTGGCTAACATGACTAGTCATCATTGTACAGTTATAGGGGACATTTGTTCATGGGGCTTTAAAAAGTAGTTTTCTACAATCTTTATCCTTAAAATTCTGACAAAAATTGGGGAGTATCCTCTCAGAATCTTATTAGAAAACCTGCTGATATTCCAAGTATCTTCCTCCTCAATCATTATCTACATGCCCCCTAGAATCTGACATTTTGCTGTGTTATGTTGAAGTAATAGAGTAGCCTTCACAGTACTGTTCAGTCATTGATACAACTGTGCAATCTCATTCCCAGACAATTTTCCATTAGGTGTGGAAATTTTCCCAAGGTGTGGTCTGGGCCTAAATGTCAGATGGTCTTGGAATTTGAATTATTATACAAAATCAGCAAATAAGCTACTTAAATATGTTCAAAGAACTAAAAAAAAAATCATATTTAAAGGAGTAAATGAAAGTAGAAGAATAATGTGGTATGGCATAGAGAATATTAAAAAAGAATATAATTTTTTTTTTAAAAAAAAAGCAAGTAGAAATTGTGGAGGTTAAAAAATACAAAAGCTGGAACAAGAAATTTATACAGGAACTAAACAGAAAATATAGGCAGATGGGAGAAAGAACCAGTAAACCTTATAATAGATCAATTGAGATTACCCAGACTAAGAAACAAAAAAGAATGAAGAAAAATAAACAGAGCCTCAGAGATTGTGAGACACCATCAAACATACCAACATATGCCCAGTGGGAACCCCAGAAGTAGAGGAGAGAAAGAAAGGAACAGAAAAAAATATTTGAAGAAATGATGGCAAAGAACTCCCCCAAATTAATTAAAAACATTAATCTACAAATCCAAAAAGCTCAAAAAACTTCATGTAAGATAACTCAAAAAAATCCATAAATAGGAACATCATATTCAAATTGCCAAAGGCCAAAGACAAAGAGAAGATCTTGAAAGCAGCAAGAGAAAAGTGACTCCTCACGTACAAGGAATCCTCAATAAGATACATGACCAGGGGTAAGATGACCAACTAGAAGGAAACATTGCTCATCTCTACCACAAAGATGGAGAATACATTAAATGTGCAGCTACTCTTGGATGAGAAAAATAAAAGGAGAGAACTGGAATACATATAGGGAACTACAAAGACATTTGTGAGAGCAGAAACTCAGGACAGTCACAAAGAGAACAAAAGAAAATTCTCAGCTTCCATCACCCCATCCCCAAACTTGGAGTAGTGGAGATTCAGGGGGAGTTTCTGAAACATGGGAAGGTTAGCAGATCAGCAACCCAACACACAGGGGAGTCTGTGGTGCCCTAGTGGCTGTACAACTGGTATTGGAAACTGCTGCTGGCACATGTGTCTCTGTTGGCCTGGGGAGGGTCACATGCAAAGCTTCTCCCACTTCCCAAATACCAGACTGCTGTGGTGACCTTGGGACCATGATTGGTCCTAATACCCTTGATTTGGCTTCAGCCCTGTGCCCTGGGATCGGAAGGTCCAGTGAAGCAAGGGTGCCACCCTCAGGACTGAGGGGGTCAGTGCAAGCACTCTCCAGACCCAGAAATCAGCCTATTCAGGATGTTTACCTGTGGTCAGTGACCATGCCTATGTTGATGGGATACCTGTACAATACTGACAGCCATGAGAAGGGGGGAAAGAAAGAATACACCTCTCTCAGGGGCAGTCTTTGCAAGCAGTTGTCCAGTTCTGGGAATACCTGGGGTCCATGCTACCGAATTGATCTGGGAAGGGACATACACAAAACTGTCCCCACCCCCTAGACTGCAGGCTACTGCAGCAATCTCAGATGTGAGATTGGCCCCATCACCCAAGAATATTTCACTCTGGTCCCAGCAGCAGTCCTACTCCCCTGAGGCCATGTCATTGCACCAGGTTGCCCACACCTGTATCCACATGACATCCTATGCCATGGGAACTGGTGGTCAGTGCAGCAAGGGTGCCAGCCTCAGGACAGAGGGGGTTAGTGGGCACCCTTTACAGAGTCAGACAGCCATCTAGTCTGGGTAACCCCACCTTCTTTAGTGAGGTGCCCTTGTAATTCTTGCTGCAATGAAGAGGTAGCGGAGTACTCAACTCCTCTCAGGTACAGTCATATGCCTGGAGCTCAAGTCAGCCCACCCAGGGCTGACTTCCCCATAAGGGGGTTTCAGAGGGATCCAGCATCTCTCTTGGGGGCACAGCAGCCTACCACCCACAGCCCCAGCTACATCATGTGAGGCAGCCCACCTGAGTTGAGAAGATCCAGGATATCTCAGTAATGCTGTTTAGGTCACAGGGGTCTGTCCACACTGCAGTGGCCTTGCCCAGAGTGACCACTCCAGCTGAGCATTTACAGAGAGCCCTGGCATCCCTTCTGGAGGCAAAGAGTCCCATGCAAAACTGCTAATACCTTGCCCAGAGTGCCTGACTTCAACAGTGGTGCTGCAGACCATCTCAGTGTCCTTCCTCAGTACAGAGCCACACCCATAATCTCAGTGACCCACTCAATGTCACCCACTTCACAGTGAAGGTACAGCATACCCCACTGCATCCCCTGGATATAAAGGGCTCTGCCAAGAGCCAGTACCATTGAGATACCCACTGCAACTGAGAAGCAACCCATTATCCCCCTCAAAGTCTAAGGTCTTAATCCTGAACTACAAAACCCCCTCCCAGGGTAGTCTATTCAAGCTGAGGACCTTCAGATCACCTCAGTGCACCTATCAGAGTCACAGGACAATAACCGTGGTACTAGTGAGTAAACTCAGGGTAACCCACCTCAGCCAAAGAGCAACAGGGCATCCAGGAGCTTCTCCCAAGAACTCAATATCTTTCCCATGATCTCAACCCAACTCAGTGTCATTCATGTCAGCAAGACACTACTGAGTGCCCCAGTGCCTAAGCCATGGAGGCACTCACAGACATCTCTGACATTAAATATAGTTAAAGTAACCACACAGAGACTACACTACCTCGTTTACTTGGAACTAAAACTAAAACACCTGACCTCATTGCCAATATAAAACACATTTACAGGAGAAAATTTCCATCCTCAAAAACTACTCCTGAGTATTAGAAGAAGCAACTGCTCAACCAGATGTCCAGAAGTCAATGCAAGGATACTAGAAATACAAAAAAGAAAGAGAGAGAGAGAGAGAGAGAGAGAGAGAGAGAGAGAGAGAGAGAGAGAGAGAGAGAGAGAGAGAGAGAAAGAAAGAGAGAAAGAAAGAAAGAAAGAAAGAAAGAAAGAAAGAAAGAAAGAAAGAAAGAAAGAAAGAAAGAAAGAAAGAAAGAAAGAAAGAAAGAAAGAAAGAAAGAAAGAAAGAAAGAAAGAAAGAAAGAAAGAAAGAAAATATGACACCCCAAAGTAATATAATAATTCTCTGGTACTAGATCCCAAACAACAGGAAACCTATGAAATGGCCAAAAAGGAATTGCAAGCAAAGCAATGATCTTAAAGAAACTCAATCAGATTCAAGAAAACTCAGATAGACAACACAACAAAATAAGAAAAATTAACCAGGATTTGAAAGGGGAAATTTATAAAGAGCTAGATACTTTTAAAAAAGAATGCAGAAGAACTCTCAAAACTAAAGGATTTATTCAACAAAATAAAAATTACAGCTGAGATCTTAAGCAACAGACTACAGCAAGTAGAAGAAAGAATTTCTGATCTCAAAGGCAAGCTTTTTGAAATAACTCAGTCCATTGGACAAAAAAATAATAATTTTTAAAAATTTAAAATCCTATGAGATCTGTTGGATAACTTTAGGCCTATAAACAACTGAATCATGGGTGTCCTGGATGGGGAGGAGAAAGGAAAAGCCATTGAAAACCTCTTCAACAAAATAATAGCAGAAAAATGCCAAGATGAAAGTAGAGATAGCGATTTCCAGACCCAAGAAACTAAAAGATCCCCAATCGAAAATGGTCCTCTCTGAGACACATTGTAGTCAAACTGTCAAAAGTCAAAGACTAAGAGAAAATCCTTAAAATAGCAAAAAAATAAAAAATGAAAAGCATCAAGTCACCTATAAGAGAGTCCTCCTCAGACTAACAGCAGATTTCTCAGCAAGAAATCCTTTCCTTAAAAGGCCAGGAAAAAATGAAATGATACATTCAAAGTACTGAAAGAAAAGAAAAATACTGCCAACAAAAGTCTATCCTTCAGAAATAAAGAAATAGTGTATTTTGCAGAGAAAAAAAACCGTAGGACTATACAACAATACAGCCAGTCTTACCAGAAGTCCTCAAGGGAGTCCTATATCTGGAATCCAAAAACGCAGTAATCACCACCATGAATACACCAAAAAGAACAAAACTCACTGATAGAGCAGATATGCAAATGAGAAACAGAAAGAAACTATATTTTACCACCTCAAAAATAAAACAAACACCAAAGACAAACAATAAAAGGAGAAAAAGGAAGCAACATATATCTTAAAAACTATATAAAATCATAAAATGCCAGGAATAAGACAATACCCTTCAATAACAACCCTAAATGTAAATAGATTGAATTCCTCACTCAAAAAACATAGCCTAGTTGAATGGATTAGAAAACTAGACCCAACTATATGTTTCCTACAAGAAACTCATCTCACCTATAAAGACTTATACTGATTAATAGTGAAGGGGTGGGAAAAGATATACCACACAAATGAAAACCAAAAACAAGCAGGAGTAGCTATTCTTATATCAGATAAAATAGACTTTAAACCAAAAACTATGAAAAGAGAAAAAGAAGGTCATTATCTAAAGAAAAGGGATCTATCCAGCAAGAGGATATAACAATCATAAATCAATATACACCCAACATTGGAGCCCCCAGATATATAAAGTAAACACTATTAGACCTAAATAGAGAGATACACCTGAAACAATAATAGTTGGGGACCTTAACACACTTCTCTCAACATTGGACACATCATCTAGGCAACAAATCAACAAAGAAATGCAGGATGGAAGCTACACTTTAGACCAATTGGACTTGGCAGACATCTAGAGAACATTTCATCCAATGACTACAGAATGTACATTCTTCCCATCAGCATATGGAACATTCTCAAAGACAGACCACAAGTCATGTCACAAATCAAGTCTCAACAAATTTTAAAAAATTAAAATCATTCAAGTATCTTTTCAGACAACAATGGAATAAAACTGGAAATCAATAACAAATGAAACTTCTGAAACTGTGCAAATACATAGAAATTAAACAGCATGCTCCTGAAAGACCTATGGGTTAAAGGAGAAATTAAACAGGAAATCAAAAATTAAACAAAAATAAACAAAAATTCTTGAAACTAACAAAAATAAAGACACATCATATCAAACTTATGGGATACTGCAAAAGCAATAGTGAGAGGGAAATTTATTGCAATGAATACTTACATCAAAAGAATAGAAAGACTTCAAATAAACAACCAAAAAATACACCTCAAAGAACTAGGAAGACAAAAAGAATCCAATCCCAAAATTAGTAGATGGAAAGAAATTATATCAGAGCAGATCTAAATAAAATAAAATAAAATAGAGACAAAAAAAGATACAAAAAATCAATGAAAAAAGTTGGGTTTTTTTGAGAAGATAAAATGGACAAACTATTAGCTAGATTAAAAAACCAGAAAACTCAAATAACAAAAATCAGAAATAATATAGGAAATGTTACAAATGATACCACAAAAATACAAATTATTATTATTATTTTTTGTTGACTGGTAAGGGGATTGCAACCCTCGGCTTGGTGTCGTCCGCACCACGCTCAACCAGGCCATCCCTATATAGGATCTGAACCTGCGGCCTCAGCCCTAACAGCACCTCACTCACCCGAGTGAGCCATGAGGCCAGCCCACAAAAATACAAATTATTAAAGACAATTAGGAACAATTATACACCAACAAATTTGAAGATGTGGAGAAAATGGATAAATTTATGGAAGGTTTTTTGGTCATGGGGGCAGATCCTCCATAAATAGATTAATACCCTCCTGGTGGTAGGGCATAGTGAATAAGTTCTTGCTATATTAGTTCCCATGATAGCTGGTTATTTAAAGGAGCCTGGCACTTCCCCTCCCTAACTCACCTGCTGCATGAGTAGAAGCAGCCTGAGGCCCACACCAGGTACAGCTGTCCCAGAATCTTGAGCCAAATAAACCTCCTTTTTAAAATATAAATGATCCAGTTTCTGGCATTCTATTATAGCAATAAAAAAGTAAACTAATACAGAGACCGTTCTTTCAAACTCATTATAAAAGGCCAGCATTGATACCAAAACCAAAGATACAACAAAAAAGAAAACCACAGGACAATATCTCTGATGAATATAGATGCAAAACTCCTGAGCAAATTATTAGCAAACAGAATACAGCAGCATGTCAAAAAGATTATACTTCATAATTAAGTAGGATTCATCCCAGGGATGTAAGGATGGTTTAACATATGCAAATCAGTAAATGTGATACACCACATCAATGAAATCAAGGACAAAAGCCATTTGATTATCTCAATAGATGCAGAAAAAGCATTTCACAAAATTCAACATCACTTCAGTATAAAGACTCAGCAAATTAAGTATTGAAGGAAAGTATCTCAACAAAATAAAAACAATATATGACAAACTCACCACCAATGTCATCCTGAATGGGAAAAAGCTGAAAGTTTTTCTGTGAAGAACAGGAAGAAGATAACAATGCCCACTCTCACCACTTCTATTTAATATAGTATTGGAAGTACTAGGCAGAGCAACCAGGTAGGAGAAAAAAAATAAAGCGCATCCAAACTGAAAGAGATGAAGTCAAATTGTCACTGCTTGCAGATGTCATAAGTCCATGTATAGAAAATCCTAAAGATTCTACCAAAAACTCTTAGAGTTTATAAACAAATTCAGCAAATTTGCAAGACACAAAATCAATATGCAAAAACAGTAGTGTTTTTATGCCCCAGCAAAGAACTAGTAGAAGAAATCAAGAAAGCATGCCCAATGGCTAGAAAAAATATAAAATACCTAGGAATACCTTTAACCAAAGAGGTGAAAGATTTCTTCAATGAGAACTACAAATCACTTGTGAACAAAATTAAAGAGGTAATAAAAAGAGGTCCACAGATTGGGAAAATTAATGTTGTAAAAATGTCCATGCTACCCAAACTGATTTACAGATTCAATGCAATCCCCTTCAAAATACCAATGACATTCTTTACAGAAATAGAAAAAAACAATCCTAACCTTCATATGAAAGAACAAAAGACCTTGAATAGCCATAGCAATCCTGAGCAAAGAATAAATATAGATACAGGTATTATACTACCTGACTTCAAATTATGATGCAAAACTATAGTAACCAAAACTGCATGGTACTGGCATAAAAACAAACACATTGACCAATGGAACAGAATAAAGTACCCAGAAATCAATCCATCTACTTACAGCAACAGAACTTTGACAAAGTCACCAAGAACATACAATGGGGAAAGGACAGCCTCTTCAGCAAATAGTACCAGGAAAACTGGATATCCATGTGTAGAAGAATTAAACTAGACCCTTACCTCTTGCCATATACTCAAATCAACTCAAAATGGATTAAAGACTTAAATATAAGACCTGAAATTATAAAATTTCTAGAAGAAAACATAGGGGAAACACTTCAGAACGTAGGATTGTGCAAAGACTTTATGAATAAGACCTCAAAAACACAAGCAACAAAAGAAAAAATAAACAAATTGGATTACATCAAACTAAAAATCTTCTGCACAGTAAAGGAAACAATCAACACAGTGAAATGACAACCTACAGAATGGGAGAAGATATTTACAAAGTATACATCCAACTAGGGATTAATATCCAGAATATACAAGGAACTCAAACATCTTAGCAGTAATAATAATTTCAATAATAATAATTCAATTTAAAAATTAGCAAAGGAATTGAATAGACATTTCTCAAAGGAAGACCTACAAATGGCCAACAGGAACATGAAAAAATGCCCAATATCACCAATAATCAGGGAATTGCAAATCAAAGCCGTACTGATATATCATCTCATCCCAATTAGACTGGCTGTTATCAAAAAGACAGAGAATAATAAATGCTGATAAGGATGTGGCAAAAGCAGAACTTTTAAACACTATTGATTGGACTGTAAATTATTACAGCCATTATGGAAAACAGTATGGAGATTTCTCAAATAACTATAGACAGAACTACTATATGATCCAGCAGTTCCACTACTGGTTATATGCCCAAAGGAATGAAAATCATCACGTCAAGGGAAATTATCTGCATTCCCATGTTTATTGTAGCTCTATTTGCAATAGTCATGATATGGATTCAACCTAAATGTCCATTGACGGACAACTGAATAAGGAAAATGTGGTACATATACTACTTGGCCATAAAAAAATGAAATTCTGCTATTTACAGTAGCATGGATGAGCTTGGAGAAAATTATGTTAAGTGATATAATCCAGGCTCAGAAAAATAAATATTGCATGTCCTCACTCATAAGTGGTAACTAAAAAGTAAATAAATGAAAAAGAAAAGAAGGAAGGAAGGAAGGAAGGAAGGAAGGAAGGAAGGAAGGAAGGAAGGAAGGAAGGAAGGAAGGAAGGAAGGAAGGAAGGAAGGAAGGAAGACAGCAATCATAATAATATGCTGAACTTCCAGAGGAGAGATCAGAACTGTGGTTACTAGAGGTGGGAAAGAGGGAGGGGGAAGAGGGCTAGGGAGAAATGGGTTGTCATAAAGAATGATTATGTTTTGTAATGATGAATATGCTAATTATTCTGATTTGATCATCACATATTGTATGCAGTTATTGATAGTCAACTCTGTACTTCACAAATATGTACAAGCAATTATGTTTTGATAAAAAGAAGAAATCCTCAATAAGATTAATAGCTGACTTTTCATAAAAAACCATTTAGGACAGAAGGCAATAGAATGGCATACTCAAAGCACTGAGGGGAAAAAATCTGTCAGCCAAGAATTCTATATCCACCAAAACTATCTTTCAGTAAAGGAAGGAGAGATTAAGGCACTCCCAGACAAGCACAAACAGAGAAATTGTTGCTAGTAAACCTGTCCTACAAGAAATACTAAAGAAAACCTATTAGGCTGAAGTAAAAAAGTAACTTGAATCCACAAGTAAAAAATACAGAGAACTGATAGGGGTAACTACACAAGAATACATAAAATAGTGTATTAATATAGTTTTGGTTATTATGCTTATTTTTATTCTGATTGAAAAGTACACTGCATAAAGCAATTTTTATAAATCTATGTTGATGAAAATATACATATAAAGACATTATTTGCATGATGCTAATAGCACAGAGAAAGGTGGAGGAAATGGACCTACATAAGAGAAAACTTTTTGTGTACTATTAAAATTAAGTTGATATTAACCTAAACTAAAATGTTATAAATTAAGATGCTGATTGTAATCTTCAGCACAAACTACTAAGAGAATGTCTTTAAAAAGTATAGTAAAAGATATAACCGGAAAAAAAGATACATTAGAAAATATCTGTTTAACAAAAGAAGAACTTAATAGAAAATTGCAAGAACAAAAATAAAAATTGACATATAGAAGATAAATAGCAAAATAGCAGATGTAAATCCTAGTTTATCAACAATTTCATTAAATGTAAATGTATTAAACACTCCATTAAATGGTAGGAATTGGTAGAATGAACACAACAATATTATCCAATTATAAGCTATTTATGGGAGACAAAATTTAGATTAAAAATACAAAAAGCAGTTTAAAGTAAAACGATAGGAGAAGACAAAATGCAAACAGTAACAAAAGAGCTGGAATGGCTATACTAATATCAGACTAAATAGACTTTAAGGTAAAAATTGAAACTAGGAGCAAACAAGGATGTTTTATAATAATAAAAATGTCAATCAATCAAGAAGATGCAAAAATTATAAGTATATATGGTCCTAACAACAAAGCACCAATATGCATAAAGCAGAAACTGTCAGAACTGGAAAAAAAAAGTTCAACAACAGTAGTTAAAAAATTCAATACCCCACTTTCTATAAAGGATAGAACAACTAGATAAAAAATCAACAGGGCAACGAGATGAGTAAACCACTATAAATAAATCCAAATTTTGTTTATATAAAGAGATAAATAAAATTGACAAAACTTTATAATAGACTGAACAAACAACAACAAAAAAAAGAACAAGAAAAGATTTAAATTACTAAAGTGAGGAATGAAAGAAGTTTCCACATCCACAGAATTAAACAACTGAAGATCAAAAATACAGTATTTGCAAGCTGTGGAACCCATGTATATGCAGGGACAACTTTTTGTATATGTGGGTTTTCCAGGGCCAACCCCCAGTGGATATATAGGAATGGCTGGATGACTGTAGTTAGGTACCTAACTATTTAACTACTATTTATGTAAGGATGTGCCCCTATACCACCAGTGGGGCTCGGAGCATGCAACACAGTGGAGTCACAACCGAGGAGAAACTTATACATGGATTTTTAACTGTGATGGTGCTACACCTCTAATCCTTGTATTATTCAAGTGTCTACTGTGTATATACAAGGATACTTCAAAAAGTTTGTGAAAAATAGAATTAAAAGCTAATACTGATCTTTCCATGAATTTGTTGAAGACCCTGTGTGTGTAAAGAGATTTATTATAGGGCATTGTCTTGTATGATTATGGAGGCTAAGAAGTTTTATGATCTGCCCTCAGCAAGCTGGAGACCCAGGAGAGCCAATGGTATAATTCAAAGGCCTAAGAGCCAATGGTTTAGATTTCAGTCAAGTTCTGAAGGCCTGAAAACCAGGAGTGCCAAGGGGAGAAAAAGATTGATATATTAGCTATAACAGGCAGAGCTAATTCAACCTTCATCTGCCTTTTTGTTCTATTCAGCTGGGGAGGGCCATCAGCTTTACTAAGTTCACTAAATTAAATGCTAATTTTTTCTAAAAACTTTCTCCCAGACACAACCAGAAATAATGCTTAACCAGCTATCTGGGCATCCTGTGGCCCAGTCAAGTTGACACATAAATGAACCAAATGAATAGCAAAATAACAATAATAATAAAATACTTAGAATTAAAATTTTAAAAAGAAGCACAAGACTTGTGCACAGAAAACTACAAAAACATAATTGAAAGAAGTTAAAGAACACCTAAATAGGTAGAGAGATAGCTTGTGTTCCTAAGTTGAAAGGCTTAAAAGTTTTAAAAACTGGAAGAAAATACTGCCACCCATCTGGTTTAGGCTTGTGATGTACAAATTGATCTACAGTTTCAATGCAATCTCTATCAAAATACCAGCTTTATTTTTGCACAAATTGGTGAGTTGATTCTAAAATTTGTATGGAAATGAAAGAGACCCAGAATATCCAAAACAATCCTGAAAAAGAACAAATTCGAAAGAATCTCATTTACCGATTTCTAAACTTACTACAAAGCTTTAGTGTCAAGACTGTGTCATAGTGATACTAGGATAGACATATTTATCAATGGATTAGAATTACAAGTTCGGAAATGCATGCATGCATTTTTAAGCAATTTATTTTTAACAAAGATGCCATGATAATTCAATGAGCAAAGAACAATCTTTTAGCAAGTTGTTCTGAGACAATTGAATATCCAAATGCAAAGCAATGACGTTAGGTCACATCTCACACCACATACAAAAATTAATGCAAAATGGATCAAAGACCTAAATGTAAAAGCTAAAATCATAAAACCCTTACAACTAAACACAGGTGTAAATCTTTGTGGTCTTAAATGAGGCAATGGTTTCTTAGATATCATATCTAAAGCACAGTCAAAGAAAAAAACAGACAAATTAGACTTAATCAAAATTAAAAACTTTTATGTTTTAATTGACACTATCACGAAAGTAAAAAGGCAAACCCCTAAAATGGGAGAGTGATTTGTAAATAATATGTTTGATAAGATTTCAGTGTCTAGAATACATAGAGTATTGTTTCAAATGAACAATAAAAAGACAAATTACCCAATTAACAAATGGGCAAAGAATTTATTTATTTCTCCAAAGAAGGTATACAAATGGTCAGTAAACACATGCAAGGACACTTAACATCATTTGTCATAAGGGAAATGCATATCAGAACCATAATGAGATGCTATTTTACAACCATTAGGATGCTGTGATCAAAAATACAGACAACAACAAATGTTGAAAAGTATTCAAATAACTATTATTCGTAGAAGCCAAAAAATGAAAGCAGCCTATATCCATCAACTGAAAAATGGATAAGCAAAATGTATTTTATACAATGGAATATTATTTGGCAATAAAAAGGAATAAAGTACTGAAATATGCCAAAACATGAATAAACATAAAAAATGTTATCCTGAGGGAAAAAATCCAGACAGAATATGATGTGATTCCATTGGCATGAAATAATCCAGAACACATAAATCCATAGAGACAGAAAATAGACTAGTGATTGCCAAGGACTAGGGAGAGAAGAGAATGAGTAGTGGCTGCTAATAGCCGCGGAATTTGTTTTTAAGGTGATAAAATGTTTTGGAATTAGGTGGTAGTAATGGTTGCACAACCTTGTAAGTATAGTAAAAACTATTCAGTTGTAAACTTTAAAATGGTTAAAATTACAACACACAATATGAAATAAGTGATTTTAATAACCTCATAAGAAATTAAACTTATAATTTAAAAACTCCCAAAAAGAAATCTCCAGGCCTGGATGGCTTCGGTGAAGAATTCTACCACATATTTAAATAATTAATATTATCAATTCTACACAATCTCTTCCAGAAAATAGAAGAGGGAACACTTTCTAATCCATTTTATAAAGCTGAAATTACCCTGATAATCAAATCAGACAAAGACAGTACTAAAAAAAGAAAGAAAACTACAAGCCAAGAACTTCATGAATATAGACATAAATACCCTTAGCAAAATACTAGCAAATAGGAGTCATACATATTCTAAATGTATACCAGGCCAAAAGGAGTTTATTCCAGGAAGGTAAGCCTGGCTCAATGTTGCAAATAAATCATTGTAACCCAGCATATTAACTGGCCAAAAAAAAGAAAAGCACATGCTCATATCAGTCAATGCAGAAAAAGACTTTGTCAAAATTCAATACCTGTTCATGAGTAAATTCCTCAGAAAAATAAGAATAAGGGGAATATCCTCAACTTTCAAAGAGCACCTACAAAAACCCTACAACTAATACCATGCTTAATGGTGAAAGACTGAATGTTTTTCCCCTAAGATCATGAACAAGGCAAGGATATTCAGTCTCATCACTCTTATCCAAAATAATGCTGATGTTCTAGTTCATACAACAAACGGGAATGAAAATAAAAGATACATAGATCAGAAATGAAGAATTCCTAATTGGAGATGGCATAATGTTATATGTAGACAATCTCAAGGAATCTATAAAACAACTCCTAAAAACAATAATGAGCTCAGCAAGATCTCAGGATGTAAGATAAATATTTAAAAAGTCATCTCTATACTAGCAATGAATACATAGACACTGAAATTAAAAGTACAATATTATTTACAACTGAATAAAATAAATATTAGGTATATATTTCACAAAACATGTACAGTGTTTGTATGCTACACACCTATCAGAATAGCTAAAATAAAAAACAATGCCTATGCTGATGACGATGGAGATAAACCAGATTATTCATACATTGCTGGTGAAATGTAAAATAGTACAGACATCCTGGAAAATAATTTTGGCAGAAAAATACTAAACATGCAACTACCATATACACCATCAATTACAATCCTGGAAATTTAGGTGAGAAAAATGAAACTGTTCACACATGCGCGCGCACACACACACACACACACACACACACACACACACACACACACACACACACACACACACACACACACACACACACACACCCTGTGCATGAACATTCATAGCAGCTTATTCGCTACAAAATGGAAACAACCAAGATATCCTTCAGTGAGTGAACAGTCAAACTGTGGTGCATTCATATCATGGAACACTATTCAACAATAAAAAACAATAGCCTACTGATATATGCAACAATCTGGAAAAATCTCCAGAGAATTATGTTGAGTGAAAAGAGCCTACCCAAAAGCTTCCAAATTGTATGATTTCATTTATATATTACTGAAGTCACAAAATTACAGAAATGAAGACAGATTTGTGACTGCAAGCAATTAGGACAAGGGATTGGCAAGGGGAAGAAAGTGATATAGTCATAAAAGGGCAAAATAAAGGATCTTTGTGGTAATAAAAATCTTCTCTACCTTGAATGTATCGATAACAACATCCTGATTGTAATATTAGACTACAGTTTTGCAGGATGTTCCCACTGGGGAAACTAGGGAAAGGGTACCAAGAATCTGTCTGTATTATTTCATACAACAGCATGTGAATCTACAATTATTTCAAAATAAAAAGTTTAATGAAGTTTTAAAGAGAGAGAGAGAGAGAGGCAGCTTGGGCCTTGAGAGCATATAATATGGGATGTGACTTGACTGGGAGATATCAGGAAGGACTTTCCTGAGATGTCAGGCCTAAATATTAGGAAAGCATTCATTAAGCAATGGGAAGGAGAGAGTGTATTCCAGGTGGAGGGATCAGCCCCTGTTTAGAAACTCTGTAGCAAGAAGGAATATGGTGAGTGAAAGAAACTGAAAAGAGTTTTGAAGAAAGATATTACATAATTAGCTAGTGGGTTTTTTTTCTTATTTGTTGCCTTTTTCTGAATTACTCAATCATAAACCTTAATCACATTTTTCCTCTATACTGATTTAAAAAATATACATTGTTACTATTATTCCAGTGATTATTCTAGAATCACCTGGTCTAGTACTGTAGTCACTAGTCACATTCTTTTTATTTAAATTAATTAAATTATATGAAATTAAAATTTCAGTTATTCAGTCACAACAAGACAAATCCCAGGTTCATGATAGCTACATCTGGCATGTAGCTTTGTACCGAACAAACCTGTAAAACATTTTCATCAACACAAATAGTTCTATCTGAGTGTTGCTCTAGAAGTTTCAGTATATATATTTAACAAAAAACCTAAAGTTCATCAGTCTTTGCCCCATTCTCGGACAGTACAAGTACTTTAAAATGCTTGAATGCTGAAGAGCCAGTCCCTTCCCCAGTGAATAGGCTTGGTGCCTTTGTCAAAGATCAGATGGAAGTAAGTGTGTGGGTTGATTTCTGGATTCTCTATTCTATTCCATTGGTCAGTGTGTCTGTTTTTATGCCAGTACCATACTGTTTTGGTTATTATAGCTTTGTAGTATAGCTTAAAGTCAGGTAGTGTTATGCCTCCAGCTTTATTTTTTTTGCTCAGCATTGCTTTGGCTATGCGTGGTCTTTTATTATTCCATATAAATGTCTGGACAGTTTTTTCCATTTCTGAGAAAAATGTCTTTGGAATTTTGATGGGGATTGCATTGAATTTGTATATCACTTTGGGTAGTATGGACATTGTTGGTGGGACTGCAAAATGGTGCAGCCTCTATGGAAAATGGTATGGAGGTTCCTCAAACAATTGCAGATAGATCTACCATATGACCCAGCTATCCCACTGTTGGGAATATACCCAGAGGAATGGAAATCATCAAGTCAAAGGTATAACTGTTCCCCAATGTTCATCGCAGCACTCTTTACAATAGCCAAGAGTTGGAACCAGCCCAAATGTCCATCATCAGATGAGTGGATACGGAAAATGTGGTACATCTACACAATGGAATACTACTCAGCTATAAAAACGAATGAAATACTGCCATTTGCAACAACATGGATGGACCTTGAGAGAATTATATTAAGTGAAACAAGTCAGGCACAGAAAGAGAAATACCACATGTTCTCACTTATTGGTGGGAGCTAAAAATTAATATATAAATTCACACACACACAAAAAAAAAAACCGGGGGGGGGGGGGAAGAAGATATAACAACCACAGTTACTTGAAGTTGATACGACGAGCAAACAGAAAGGACATTGTTGGGGGGGGAGGGGGGTTTTGGTGATGGGGAGCAATAATCAGCCACAATGTATATCGACAAAATAAAATTTAAAAAAATAAATAAATAAATAAAATGCTTGAATGCTAACTGCTGCACCCATTACTGGCATCTTTTTTTTCTGTGTTTTAGTTCAATCTTTTATTTTTTTAACCATGCAGACTATACATTATCTTTATTGTTTTAAAGTTGATTTTTTTTTAGATTTACCTACACATTTACCATTTTCTCTCTATTCCTTCCTGTAACTCAGATATTCCTCCTGGTAATATTTTCTTTGCTCTTGGGGTACTTTCCATAAGAGTTTCATTACTGAAGAACTTTTGCTAGTGAACTCTTTTCATTTCGTTTGTCCGAAATATCTTCTTATTTTCTTGATCCTCAAAGAGAGGATTTAAAAGGAAAGGTATCTTATTTTGACTTTGGAGATAAATTTTCACTTTTTTCTGGCTTCTGTTGTCACTTTTGAGACATCAACTGACAGTATAATAGCCATTTCATTGTGGTAATCTGACTTTTTCTCTCTGACTGTTTTCAGAATCTCTCCATGTCTATTATGCTCTACATTGCATTTCACCGAAACGTATTGGAGAATAAATTTTATTTTATTTATTTTAAATGTGTTATAGTGGCCTTCCTGCACTTGATGACTTACTGGCTTTCTTCCATTCTATTTTCTCCCTTTGGCATTCAAATTAGATATGGGTTGTACCTTCTCACTCTAGCCCCCATCTCTCTGGAACTCTGGCATTTTTCATCTCTCCTCCCTTTTGCCTGTAATCTGGATAGCTTCTGTTTTGTTTTGTTTTTTTTGAATTCTCATTCATTAATCTTCTAGTGTACTTCATTATATTAATTCTCTCTTTGTGTGTAACTATGTATAACTCATGTATAGCTCATTTCACATTATTAGGGTATTAATTTCTAGAATGTTTACTTGTTTCTTTTTTCCTATCTGTCAAGTCAATCTCATCCTCTTTCATCATACTTTCTATCCTTTCTAATGTCTTCTTATTTCTGAAACATCCTTTCAATAGTCTGTATCTAAATTTTCACATATGCCCTTTTTAAGTCTGTTTATTTAAAAAAGTGAGTCCGTTTATAGTTTTTGTTTGTTTGTTTGCTTAACTTTGCTCATCCTGCTTTGCTTCTTCATGTGTTTTATTTGATTTTTATTGTGCGTTTACATTAATTTATCTCTTTATCTGTGGGAATTCTTTGAGGTCTAGGTTTGTGCTCCTCCAGACAGAATTTTAGTTTACTTTTACAAGTCATCCGGGGAATGAGTAACCTTGACTACTTTAAATATATATTTAAAGCTTGGGTTTTGTTTTTTCAGGCTGCAAACTTAGAATAAAGACTTGTTCACAGTCATTCTTAATGGATGCTTTTGAAAAACCTTTCATATATCTTCACTGTCTCTTTCAGCAAAAGATGCTAGCATATTTTTTCTTCCTGTTTCACTTCATGAGAATGTCATTCTTTGGAAATCTTGATAGAAGGGGATACTAGAGGGTGGATATGAGAGATATTTAAGAAGTAAAATCAACATTATTCGTGGTAAATTAGATGTGCAATTTGGAGAAAGGTATTTGGGATAACCCAATGTGCAGGATAATGCCCAATGTGTATATCTGGATGCATGGTGGTGCTTATCACTGAAAGAGGGACCAAATTAAGGGAGTAAAATTTAGGGACTCGATGTTGAACTAAATGTGGTGCCTTTGAGACCCTAAGTAGCATATGCTGGTTTGAAGACCTGAGCTAAAGGTCAGACTCTGAACTGGAAATATGAACTTATTTGTCTTTCTCATATAAGTGTGATTGAAATCAGGCATGGATGATGTTTCCCAGGGAGAAGACACAGAGTGGAACAAAAACAGGCCCAGGATCAAGCGTTGAGGACTTTAACCTCTACTAACCAGGCAGGAGGATGAGCCTACAGAGACAGAGCAGTGCAGCTAACAAGGTGGAAGAAAGTTCAGAAGAGTAGAGTGTTTCCTTTTGTCGCATTTCTTCTTATACCTACATCAGCCACGTTGACCTAATTACCATTCTCCGCATGTTTTGCTCTTCCTTTTCTTATGCTTTCATACATGCTATTCCTTCCGCTTTATCTCCATTTCCTTCTCCTTTCCCACCTGCCACTATTGTTCCTAAAGAAATTCTATACGTCCTTAACTGTCAAGCCCAAATGTCAGCACTTCTACAGAGTCCTCCTTAAACCCTGTCCTAAGCCTATTCTAGACCAGAGTTCACACCAGGGTTCCATATTGCACGGATCATATTGTACTTCAATTATCCTTCTGCCATCTAATTGCAATGCCTTCCCCTTAACTGCAGGGCCACCGTCCCGTAAACCATGGTTCCTCCAGTGCCTAGCATAGCACATGATTCACAGTTTAATTATTTTTTGAATAAAAAGACTTAAAGTAGAACTCCAACAGGGTACTGGAAGCATTTAGACAAAGAGAAGTCAGCCCACCATCTGGCATTAAAAAGACCTAAGGCGATTATACACATAAAATTAAGGCAATTTGGGGCTGCTTATAGGTACATATAAGGTATCAGCCAATGTATGCACATACACTGTACCTCTCCCACTTCCTTTCTACTCTTAGCCATAAGATTGTTGCCTCCAGTGACACCTTGTCTTTTCATTCCCACTAAAAGCCTCTGTATATGTTCTACTCAAACATATGTTGCCTCGATAAAATATTAAGGGACAGATATTGTGGCCAGTATAGGGAACAAATCATGTGATTTGTCTTTAATCCTTATCTTTCTAAACAATTCCCTGCAGATAACAATACTGAACGATTCTCATGAATTAAACTAAGCAAATCAAGCAAATACATGGCACGAGGATTAATGAGCCAACATCAGGGTGGATGCCCTTGATGAGGTGGCCAGAGAAATGAAGGAGTCTTGGGATAGAATGGGTAATGTCTTTAAACAGTAAGAGACTGGGAAAGGAATTGGAGAGAAATTCTCAAAGAGGTTACAAAGTGGTGGGTAGATGGAGGAGATGAGGAATGAGGGGTGTCTAACAGTCAGAAGAGGTTAGCCATCAGGAATACCCTCTTCTGGGAGCAGACAGTTGTTTGCAATGCCCTCAGTGATACTCAGTAAGTAGGGCTCAGGTTACCTAGAAGGATGGGACCAGGGCAATTTCAAGACTGTTTGGGTTTTCTTCCCAGTGTTAATGCTTATTATGACTGAAATGGAATGGCAAACAGCTCGTGCTGTTGCTGACATCAGTCCATAAAAATTGGGACAATGTCAGCAATCTGAAGCAGTTGTCTAGGGTGCATGGGAAAATATCTCTGTGAGGTCCACTGGGACTTGAGTGAGCGAACTGTAGCCTCTCATTAAATTGTGACAGGTGGCCGTCTATCAGCACCCAACAGCCACGGAACCCAGTTTAGGATCCTCGGCTTAGCATTGAACTCTATTATTTGGCTGTAAATTTCCTCTTATTCCTCATTTCCTGTTATTTCCTTACACAACCTGTTCCGGCAAACATAACTACACATGGTTCTGCAAACAAGCTACGTGCCTTCCTATTTGCAGTGCAGTTTTGTATCTTTTCTTCCACCTGGAACATGCACCTCCCTGCTGATCTACTCAAACACAATCTCTTCCACAGCTCCTCTACTAGGCACCCCTATGAGATCCACTCTTTTCGTAGCTTACACGTACAGATGTGTGTGACTTAACACCTACCTTTGAAGTCAGCTACCTAAGTGCCTGGCAGCTCATGGCAGAGCAGAAATAACACAAACATTGAACCTATACACTGGGTTAGAACCTCATTTTGTCACTAACTGATGCTGTGATCTTGGGAAATTTATTTAATCTCTCTAACTCTCAGATTCCTCATCATATGACAATTACACCATAGGGATTTAGGAAGTATTAAATAATCTTACATATTCAAAACACCTAGTACAGTTCCTGTGCATAACAAATGTTAATTCTAGTCTCCCATTCCTTATGCAAAACTTTCTGTGCACTGCCCTGAATATGTTTTTCTCCCTAACTATCTCGTAAGCTCCGGGAGCAACGCTGTGGTTTCCGTGTCTTCTGTCTCTCTCCTCACTAAACAAACCAGTGATGAATGAAAGAATGAGCAAACACATGAATAGAAAATAATTTCATGATTATTTCAAGTTTGTTTGAACTGCTTCCTGGGCAGCAACAATTGCGCTGTTTTAAACAAAAACAAAAGCAAACTCAAAACAAAGGCCAATGACCCTGCTGAGTTATTTTTGCAAATGTTAGTCCCAAAGACCAAAATGACTTTGTAATATCCCTGAGGGGAAAACTGTACTTTATAAAGGTCACGGGGAAATCCAGGTGATGTGTCTCAACTAACTTAAAACAGGTAAGAGCTTGGCTCCAAACCTAGCCTCGTTCAAAGGTTAAACTTCGGATTATTATTTCTTGAAATGTATTTCCTCCTTCTGTGCTCTGACTTTGACCCAGTTCGCCCAGAGCCTCAGAAGTCACTTCCCCTGTCTGCATCACAGTTCACTCTTTTGTAAAAAGAGATGGGGTGGTTTTGGGGAGAGAAGCCATGGTGGTTGGGGCAGTTGGCAGGGCAAGATAGAACTTATTATCTCTGCAGTTCCCTCCCAGCTCTGGAACCTGTGTGCACCCAAAGGGACACATGAACATCTTATAGTGGAGGAAGAAGTGCAAGTCTCTCTGACAATAAACCCAGGGGCCAGTGGAAACCCTGTGGATAAGACATAGCTCCCTGGGCTCTGCTTTACCAAGACTAGGCTGAGTTCCCCCTACTAATTCGAAACAGGCAGACAAGGAAGAGACTAATGAAATGAAGCAAGCAGAGGCTGTGCTCACAAGAGCTAGAGAGGTGCTAATTGTTACTAAAGATCTTATCAGATCGGATCTTAGAGGCAGCATTTAACCTCTCACTCCTAGTGGATCCTCCCCAAAAGTCCTAATACCTGCAGTGGAAAAGGGACTTCTCCCCTCTGAACTCTCCCTACCCTCCTGAACTCCTCAATAGAAAGACCCTTCCTGGGGATAATCTATCCCTGGTGAGAGGCCAAGGAAACCGGATCAGGGAGTGAGGCTTGAGGCCTCCACTTCTCAGGGATCACATTGCCTCGGAGTCACTGGAGTGGCTTTTGGAAGCTGGCAGAGCTAGTTAGATCCCTCCTCCTGTTACTCCTTCCCCTCCCACACACACACCCAGAGAATCCCACAATTTAAGGGTGGGGCCCAAACATCTATACTTTGCATTTCCTACACAGCATCAAATAGTGACAGTCAGTCTAAAACAAAGGTTAGGGACATCCCAGATTGGCTGGGTGCACTGTCTGACTTTCCACCAACAAGCCTCAGGCAAGTCGTTCAATCTTCCTGTGCCTGTTGCCTCATCTGCAAAATGGCAATAGTAATTATATCATAAAACTATTGCAAAAATTAAATATTAGTATTTGTAAAACACTTAGAACACTGTCTGGCTTATAGTGTGCATGACATAAGACTTTGTTTAATAAAACTAAATAAATGTCATTACTTTGGCCTTTTATCTAATCCAGAGGTTCTAAAGTATAGTGACAAGATAAGAAGCCTCAGCATCAACTAGAAACATATTTGCAAAGGTAAATTCCTAAGACCCCATCCCAGATTATTAAATCCAAAACTCTGGATATGGGGCCCAGTAATCTCTGCTTTTACAAACCTTCCAGGCACACCCTCAAGCTTGAGACCTACTCCTCTCATCCACCATCTCTCATTCAAATTTTACTTCTTGACCAAATATCCCCTTTGTTCTTTCCTGAGAGGCATTTGAGTCATTCTAGAATTTCAAGTACTTCCCCAAATGCATTTTTATTAATGAGGATTCTTTTGGTAGAAAGTGACAGACACCCCACTAAAACAGATTTAAACCCCCAAAGAGGATTTATTGCCTTGTATAACAGAAGGGTTCAGTGCAATGACAACAGCCAATATTTATTGCATGGCACTGTTCTAAGCAACTAACTTATGTTAACTCATTTAATTTTCACAACAGCTCTATAAAGGAGATGTTATTGCTATCTCTATTGTAGAGCCAAGGAAACTAGGAACAGAGAGGTATAAGAACTTACCCAAGTGTGCACAGGAAATACATGGTAGACCTGAGATTCTTGCCTACAAGGCAACTCTACACTTGTGCCCTCAGCTACTGCAAGGCAAAGCTAGGTCCAGGTGCTCACAGTAGGACAGATGTGTGACTCTATTCATACTACACAGACTGTTTTGTTATATGTTTATAGACTGTTTATATATGTGATACATAAACAATAGAAATTTATTTTCTCACTGTTCTGGAGGCTGTGATGTCCCAGATCAAGGCACCTGCAGATTCAGTGTCTGGCTGGGTGCACTGTCTGACTTGCCACCAATAAGATTCAGACAAGTTATTTAATCTTCCTGTGCCTGTTGCTTCATCTGCAAAATAGCAATAATCACTATACCAAAAGAATCCTCTCTGCTTCCAAGACAGCACCTTGTTGCTGCTGTCCTCACATGGTAGAAGGCGTAAGGGCAAAAGAGATAAACACTGTGTCCTCACATGGCAGGAGAGATGAAAAGACCAGACTCATCCCCTGAAGTCCTTATATATGGCAGGAATCCCATCCATGAGGAAGCAGCCCTTATGGCCTAATCAACTCTTAAAGGTCCCACCTCTTAATATTGCTGTTGTTGGGGATTAAGTTTCAAAATGATTTTTTTTTTTTTTTGGTCGTTTTTTCGTGACCGGCCGGCACTCAGCCAGTGAGTGCACTGGTCATTCGTATATAGGATCCGAACCCGCGGCGGGAGCGTCACCGCGCTCCCAGCGCAGCACTCTACTGAGTGCGCCACGGGCTCGGCCCTCAAAATGAATTTTAAAGGTAACACAAACATTCAAACCATAGCAACAGCTGACTTTATTTTTCTCCCTTCTCAGGCCTTGCTCTATGTTGGGTTGGTCCCAGTCTCAGGCAGACAGTCCTTGCGAAGGGCCTTGGGGGCTCCAAGATAATGCCCTTTCATACGACTGGCTACAGAGGAAAGGGAATCATCTCCCTCAATTGTCTTAACAATTGGACTTACCTGTGCTTCATGTCCAACAGACCAATCACTGAAATGGTCTCTGGAGGACTGAATATGTCATTTGGCAGGGCTGTGTCACATGGCCACTCTGGATTTAGAGATCCACAGGGCATAAGGGTTTGGAGGAGGCATTCTCTTGAGTTAGTATAGGCCAAAGGAGAAGAATGTTTGCTAGAGAACAACTAGCCATACCACATACTAAGCCCTGTTTTCAAAGCTTATACATATCAAACCATTGAATCATCACAATAATTCCTAAGACACGGGTACTGCTGTTACCCCATTCTTCATATGAGGAAATGAAGGCAACAGAAGATTAAGTAACTTGTCCAGCACCATGTAAGTAGTAAATAGCAGAACCAGCATTGGGCCTGGGCTGCTTGGCTCTGGTAGTCTATATACTTAGCAACAAGACCAAACTGCTAACTACTGATGCATTTGTCAGTTCTGAGTTGAAGATGCTCCTTAACCTGTCGGTCAGGTTCAGCTTCCTTTTAAACATGAAAAGACAAAATAGAACTCTGCATGCTCCATCTGATTTCTCCAGATAACAAATACCGTTTTTCTTTACTGATGACAATGTAGCGAACACTTCAGAGTGACATGTCTAGATTAAGCAAATGAAAATACAGGACACCCAGTTAAATTTGAATTTTATTTTATCTTATTTTTTCTGAGTTTTTTTTTTTTATTGAAAAGATACTATAATGTTATGAAATTGAATTCTGAAAATTACAAAATTAACATTCTCTTTGCAATATGTTGAACAACACAGAATTGCATGAAGAAAAAGTTAATAATCTTCCCTTCCTTTCCTGACTCCACCCCAATATTACCAGTTTGGGGTGTACCTTGCCACACTTCTCTCTATACCCTTGCAAACATGTACAAACACAAATTTTAAAATATTTTTATTTTTTAAAATTTATTATTTATTTATTTATTTATTTATTTATTTATTTATTTATTTTACTTTAACTTCTCAATATTTGTCTTAACAAGTTCAAGGAATTGTTGTGATTGTTGTGTCTTCCCCATCCCACCCTTTATTTGTTTGTATATTTATTTATTTATTTATTTTTAGCTCCCCAAATAAGTGAGAATATGTGGTATTTCTCTTTCTGTGCCTGACTTGTTTCACTTAATATAATTTTCTTAAAGTCCATCCATGTTGTTGCAAGTAGTAGTATTTCATTCTTTTTTATAGCAGAGTAGTATTCCATTGTGTAGATATACTAGAATTACAGGTAGATCTACCATATGACCCAGCTATTGCACTGCTGGGAATATACCCGGTAGAATGGAAATCATCATGCTGAAGGGATAACTGTACTCACTCGTTTATTGCAGCTTTGTTTACAATAGACAAGAGTTGGAAGCAGCCCAAATGTCCACCATCAGATAAGGAAGCTATGGTAAATTTGAATTTTAGGTAAGTAATTTTTTTATTTGTTTAGTATAAGTATAACCCATATAATATTTTATCTGGCAATCCTACCTCAGAGTGAGATTTTCATCTGAGGTGACTAAATGTCCAATTTTCCCAGGACTGAGTGGGATCCCAGGACATGGGCCTTTCAGCCAAACCCAAACCAGTTGGTCACCCTGCACCAAACCCCATAGCCTCTGAACAAAAAGATTTCAGAACTGGAAGTTCCTACTTTACTCAAAGCTAGCGTCTCTCGGAATCAACTATCTTCAGTGATCCCACCGCTATTTCTAGGGACCATTCACACCCACAACGCACAAGGGTCCCTGTTTCCCAGTTCCTTGTCTAGTCAACTGCTCAAGGTCACCCACTGATGCCCTCAAAGTGAGCTGACGATATGCTGACCACACAAGGACGACAGACTCTTTCCTACCTTCCTCAGGACTTCCAACAGTCTCCTCTTCCTCCAACAGTACCTCAGCATGTGAAGTACACCGGGAGTCTACCAACAAGCACAGGCCACCACAAGAGTCGTCCAAACCCTCCTTATTCACAGTGCCTGAAGCCTCAAGAAATGGGGGTAAAGGACTTTGCCTGGGAAGCCTGAGGATCATGGTTCCATTTGTTTTCCACTGCATATCTGGACTGCCACATTCCAGGGCATTCTGATACTAAACATTCTTGTTCAGTCTTATTTGTCTTGGCTGGATTTCTACATGGAGCTTAGAGACCATGGAAACTCCAAGTTTGGAAAAAGAAGATAACACTGCTGGTAGAAAAGCTGCTCAATTTATCAAAAGCTCAGATAAAGGCACCACGACTATGACATACCAGTACACCCCCAACTCAGATTCAGAAAGCTATTACTTCCAACCTGCCCCATACGGACAAACTCTTCTCCAGTGGGCAGGATAAAACCAGAATCTTCCTTATTCAATCAACAGTTAAACAATCAATCAACCTTGTTTCGTTTACCCTGGGGCTTTCTCAGCTGAACTGGCTCCTGCCTTGAGTGTGCATGGTCCAGTATAAACTGTCCTTTGCACTCTAGAATCCTTTTACTTCTTCCCTTAGATCTCTTTCAATCCTCTCTACTCCTACAATCCCACTTCTCCCTAAACCTGGCACCTGTAAGCAAGCATACTGCAAGTAGGTGTGTCCCTTTGCACATGTTTGCATAACGTGGCATTGTCCCTACTCTCTATGAGAGCAATGCTATGGTTTGAAAGTTTGTCCTCCCCAAAACTCATGTTGAAATTTCATTGCCATTGTTATGGTATGAATAAGAGGGACCTTTAAATGGGGATTACATTTGAGGGACCCACCCTCATGAATGGGATCTGTGCCATTATGAAAGGGCAAATTTGGCCCCTTTACTTTCTCTCTTACCCTCTAGTCTTCCACCATGTGATAATTCAGCAAAAAGGATCTCACCAGATGCCTGCACCTTGATGCTGGACTTCCCAGCGTCTAGAATTCTGAGCCAATAAATTTCTGCTTATTATAAATTACTCAGCCAGGCATTTTGTTATAGCAGCACAAAATGGACTTATACAAGCAGAAACCTTGTCTGTGTTCTGGTCACTGTTTTCTCCCAGACTTAGAATTGTGTCTGCCATGGAATAGTAGCAGTATGTAGAAAGGTTAAAAATACAGACTGTGTTCCAAGAGCCAGAATTCCTTGAGTACAAATCTTAGTTCTTCTACTTACAAGCTGTGTACCTCTAGACAAGTAGTTTACCCTCCCGAGGCCTGAGTTTCCCATCTATAGATGGGATACAAAAGTACCTCTTCCACAGAGTTGTATTAAAAACTGACTCAATCTATATAAAGCACTTAGAAGGAGTTGTTTAATTAAAATTGGTCGAATAAAATAACTTTAATAACTTTATGAGTTTCTCCTCTGTGCCAGGTGGTACAGGTGTTGAAGACGAAACAAATATATTCCCTGACACCAATGGGCTAAGTCTGGTAGGAACTGAGGTGGGTGAGTAACTAAATGATGCAACAGACTAAGCATCAGAAAAGAAATTAAGTACCTGGTTCTGGGGGAAGTCACAGGAAGAATCACCCAAATTTGTCCAGGAGAGTCAGGGAAGTCTTCACAATGTAGGTTAAAAAGGAGATAAACCTTAAAGAAAGAGAAAGAACTTGCAAGAATTACACAGAACAAAGACCACCTCTAGACAGGATCAAGCACTATGAAGGAAGGTACCAGCTCATCACAGGCTTCCCTGGTTGTTGTTAGTGGATCAAGTCACATGAGTTTGGACAACAGGCAAGACTGCAATGTGGCAGTGCTTAGTAGTGATGGGATCAAATGCATAGGGTCTATCTTGGGAGTTTAGCAGAAATGTGCATGGAATTTGAAATCAGACAAACTCGGGTCTTGTTGAATGAGGCAAGTTACTTGTTTCTGATTCTTTGAATCTTTTTCTGTAAGATGGTTTTATCATATGGATTGCTAATTTTAAGAACTGGTAGGTATCAGGCATTGAATAAGCATGCAAGGAATTAAAGTTATTATAATCCATAATTAATTCTTATTTCTCTTCTTCCTCCTTGATGTTATTTGACAACATATTTAAAGAGATAGAATACCAAGGAATGGGAACTGTTTTATGTTGGGTATGAATCCAGTTTTGTTGATTACTGTCTATCTTCTCTGTGCCTTTTTATCCATCTGTAAAATGGGGTAAATAAAGGTGACATTCCCATGGAATTATTTTGTAAATTAGTTATGATGAATATATGTATAGCACAGAATGTGGTAAGTGAAAAATACATATTGGCTGCTTAAATATGATAATAATAATAATTGCTATTAATGTGGCAGAGACTTAAGATTGCAAGGAAGGCATTGGAGAACTGTTGAAGGCAGGAGATAAAGGTGGGCATGGACACAGAGGAAAAAAGCTGGGAACGCCACAATAGCACAATTTGCCTTCTCAGAGAGGGAAATTCCTATAGCCAATCCTAGATCAGCATTCAGTCTGCCCTTTACAGTGCTGCAAACCAGGATTTGAGACCCGCTGCTCTCCCATGAGCCCCAGAAGCCTCCAAAAGAGACTAGGTTATCTGCTGTCTCCTAATGGCAGGGGACTGAGGGTGAAATGCTGCAAGTTCTTAGCCCTGAAATCTAGACCTCAAGGAATTATAACCCCAGAAGATGTCAAATAGCCTCATCAATTCCAACCCCAGGTGAAAATGTGTTATGTTCACAACAGAAGCAGCTGCAAACACCAAAACACTAAGACTGAGGTGAGTTTTTTCTTTATTTTATTTTATTCTATTCTATTCTATTGCTAATAGGAGAGGGAATTGTTTTCAGATTCTGAGCCCAGCCCCTCCACTCTCTAAATTGTCAGGTCTTCCTGTCCCGTTCTAGCCAGTTCTTTCTAACAAGAACCCAGTCATCTTCTAGGTTCTCCACAGTGGTTAACTCCTATCCTCTTCTTCCTCCACCCCGCTCTGCCCCCCCGGGACCCATCTAGTTAGTAAAGCAACAGTCCTCATCCCTACAATGAGCAGGAAAATGTAGCAAAATATAAAAAGCATGGAATTTCCAGCCAAAAAGCCCTCAGTGTGAATTTCAAATATGCCAATGGCCAGCTGTGTGACTGTACAAGATAGTTATTCTCTCGGAGCCTCAATCTCCTTGTCTGCAAAATGTGTAGGATAGTATTTCCAATTTCAATAACTACTGCTGTGCAAGAAACCACCTCAGACTTAGTGTTATAAAGCAACCTTTTGATTATACTCGTGGATGCTGTATGTCAGCAATGCAGAAAGGGCACAGTGGGCAAGTTGCCTCTGTCCACGGGGTCTGGGTCTTCACTTGGGAGGATCAAAGGCTAAAAATGACTCAACGATGAGGGCTGCAGTCATCTGAAGGCTCATTTACTCAGATATCTAAAGCCTGGACTGGCTTTAAGGCCAACTGTAAAGACTTAAAGTTCAGGGCCACTGACGAGGGCACCTGCACAGAGCTTTTCCGGACTGCTTAGTGTCCTCACAGCATTGTGGACGCAGAGTAATTGGTCTTCTTATACAGAGGTTCAGTGCTCCAAAGGTGAGTGTCTCACCAATGAGACAGAAGCCACATCACATTGGAAATCATGCTTTGTCATCTCTGACATGTTCTGTTGGCTGCAAATGAGCCACACACCTACCCAGATTAAAGGAGAAGAGAATTAGCTTTTAACACTTGGCAGAAGAATGGGCAATGTTCTAGAGCGTATGGGAAGGGAAACATTGTTTCAGCCATCACTGGAGAATAAGATCTTCCACATTTCCTTAGAGAACAGTTATGAAGTTAAAGTAAGATATTGCATTAGAAGAACTTGAAAAGTGATAAATGTTCTTTAAACTGCTTCCTGCTCCCCAAGTTAGGTTGAAATGCCAACTACTTTACTGGTGATTTTGGACAGTGGCCCTTTTGAAAGTTTCTTTAGTCGTATCTCTCCTTTCCCTACAAATCAGAATCCTTAGGTCATTCAGCATGTCTGGAACTAAACTGTAACTCAATACCTTTGCTTTCAAGCAACAATAATAAAATGATAATTAACAGACAGCTAAATGCCAGGCCTTATTCTAACAGAGTACTTAATCTCATTTTCTATTACCCTCAGCCCTTAAATGTATTATTATCTCCACTTTACAGATGAGAAAACTGTAATTCGGGGAGCATAAGCGATTGTCCAGTGCCACAGCAAGTTAGACCCAGAACCTGTATTCTAAACTAGACCTGTGTACCCAACTCCAAAACTCTCACTTTTCTACTCTACCGTGCTGGTCTGCTTAGTGGTCACTTTCTTTTGGACCTCTTTTGTTGTGTTCTGGTAACTATTTTACAACCACGTTGCCAAAATCAAAAACCAAAAGTTATATATGTAGAAACGAGTGTGTACATATGTACATATCATGCATTTATCATAAATGTTGCTGATGTAAAAGATGTGGACCACATCTTTATTGAAATTTCCACATAGCCAACTATGATATTATGATATGCATGTCTTGTTTTTATCCACAGTTCCTGGCTTGTTCTAACCTCCCCCACCTTTCTGTCTTGGAGCTGACCATAAAGGAATTCTCTAACCTACCTTTGCTGATTGTAGGCCATAAACCCCAATTGCAGGAGGGGTCTTGCTCCATACCTGGGAGGATTAAATGCTGCACAGAGGCCAAAAATGATATGAGCAAACAGACGGTTGGGTTTCCCCACCCAATCTGTTAGTGTTAGATCATACTCTTTTTGTCCAAACGTATTTCTACACGGTTGTCTGTGCTTCAATCATGCCTGTGTAATGAAGCTTCCATGAAAACTTGAGAGTACAGTATTCAGGAAGCTTCTAGATGGCTGAACACATGGGGGTTTCTGGAGGATGGTTCGCCAGGAAGGGCATGGAAGCTCTGTGCCCCAACCCCCTTTCCTTGCCCTATGTATCTCTTCATCTGTATCCTTTGTAATGTTCTTTATAATAAACCAGTAAACATAAGTATGCATTATTCTGAGTTCTACAAGCTGCTCAAGCAAACTAAATAGAACCCAAGGAGGAGATTGTGGGAACCTTGATTTATAGCTATCAGTCAGAAGTTCCAGAGGCCTGGACTTGCGACCAGCTTCTGAAGTGGGGGCAGTCTTGGGGACTGAACCTTCAACCTGTGGGATCTGATGCTGTCTCCAGGTAGACAGTGTCAGAATTGAATTGAAGGACACCCAGCTGGTGTTTGCTGGAGAACTATTGTTTGCTATTGGGGAGGAGTCCCCACACATTTGGTCATAGATGTCAGAAGTCAGTCTTCTGGGATGTTGATTGTTGCTGAATAAGACTAGAGGAAACACTTCAGTGTGTGTTTTTTCCTCAAACACCAACTGATTCATATAGAATGCCTGCCTTGATTTCTGCTGAAATCTGCTATCTATAGCCAACTTGTGGTTTCAATTGACAAGTGAGTGTAATTCCGGTATAAATGTTGGTAGGTATTTTTGTTTATATCAACGAGTCAGATGGAAATTAAACAACAAAGACATCTGTGGGAACTTAATTCATTCGTCAATGATTTGCTGACTTCTTGGCTGAATCAGTAAATAGTTTTCACATGATGGAAGAATATTTATCCAAAATTTGTGTGCTATTCTCAATGTAAGAGCTGAAGGTGTGACACACTTTTTTTTTTTAATTTTATTTTGTCGATATACATTGTGGCTGATTATTGCTCCCCATCACCAAAACCTCCCTCCCTTCTCCCTCCCCCCTCCCCCCCAAGTGACACACTTTTAAGTTTAGTCTGCATTATTAACACTTTCCCTTACTTAAGTGTAGATAGACAATCTACAAAACAATAAATCAAGTCTTGTCTTATAGCATTTACTGATTTCTATGATGTAAATACTTCCATCATGGCTAATTTCAAACTACCAACATAAAGTCATGGAATATTGAGCTGGGAAGAGATGAGCAGTGACAAGCTCTTATATATTTCCATCTGCCTACCTTACAAATATAATGGACATAAGTAACCTCAAGAGAATAGTTAATAATAAAACATAGTAAAATAATTAGGAAGTCATGAGTTTTGAGTATTACCTTTGTTTACAATATAATATATTTAATTGTATTTATATAATTTAATTGTTAATAAGGGCTCTATCTAATAACCACCTTGCAAAATTCCTGAAAATTTAACAATTAGCATTCACAAGCTGTTATAAACCGAATCCAGCACACAATTAGTCTCTTCCATCTCCATCTGACCTCCATTCACACTTTGCTACGTTATGGTAATGAATCCCTTCTCTCTTGCTCTGTTTACCTTTACTTCCAGCATATTCTGGGGCAGGTGCCAATACTGTGTATTGTAAAGTAACATAAATACTACCACATCTATGAGTTGGAACTATTTAATCTTTCTACTTCTCCAGGTCACAATAAATCTTTCTCCTTTTAACATCAAGGTATTTTCCAGCTCTATCTTCCTATCATCCACCAGTCAGGGCGCAGTTTATGGTGAAGCTCCTTTGTTTTCTTCCACTTTGGCTGATGAGAGACGTCACCTCCAAATGGGTGGCTCCACTAATGTCAATGTACCCACCGGCATTAGCCTTACTTTGAGGTGCTGTCAGATGCAAGTTGTTCCATTTTACATGGATATGTAACTCATTAAAACTGTGTTTCACTCCAGTGTTCTGCTCATTACAATGGACAGAGAGAGCTTTGCTTCTGGGAAGCACAGTTATAATGAGGGCAGAATGTTCAGCACAAAAACAGCTCCTAATAGCTCATTAGGAAAACTGACTAGTTAGGCAGAACTGTTGTTTCCTCACTTTGACTAAAGATCTAAAAGCCTTTCCTTCTGCAAAAGCCAGGAACACTGATGATCCACGCTGAGTCCCTAACCAGGGCTGGCTGGGCTGGGTGGGAGCTCTGGTTTCATCGCAGAAATACCCTGGAGTTCCCTGGTGGTCTCACGGTAGGTGGACCCTCAACATAAGGTTGACCATTTGTCCTGAGGGATGGGCCATGAAGTTCTGTGTGAGTGTATCAGCATGCACTTGCATGTTTGCTTGTACAGGAATGGGGAAAAGGGATGAAAAGAAAGGAGGGAGGTAGGAGCGGTGACTGCTGTTTCCCCTACTGACTGGAGCAAGATGCTATCAGTTACTTGGGAATTTGAAATTTATAGTGTTTTTCTTGGAAGTTTCTCCAATCTTTGCTTCACAGGCATTTTCTCAGCTCTTGATTAAAGATAGTTTAATTTTTGCCTCTTATCTCAATGAAAATCATCACCATTATTATGATAGTTAAGACCATAATTTCCCTGAGTCACTGGAAAATCAACAACATACCAAAGACACAGTGATTGAAGCAAGCATGTATTTAGTCAGCCAACTTGTGTCACCAAATTGCCATCATTTGTAATATGACTTTACCTATGGTTTTCAAACCCTATAAACATATTTTTAAACCAAGAAATTATTTCTCCACACAACATCTTACATGCAGCTCAATCTGTAAAACTGATACGCTGGAGCTTACTTGGGTTGAGATGACGTAGAGAACCTGAAGCTTTGACCACTCAGACTTTCCTGCTAAAGTATCCTGGAGTGGTCTCCAGACATCTCTTTTGAATGTCTGTGGGCCACAGATTAAAACCATTGCCACATAGCCAAGGCCTGAGACATGTGCATGCCCTTTGACTCAGCAATCCTTCCTCTAGGACTATAGCATAATACAATAGTCAAACGAGAGCTAAAAGAAGTTTTCCCAAGGATGTTCATCTCATCTTTGACCAGAATCTAAAAAATTGTATGAGGCTCACTAAATGTTTTCTATTATAATATTAGGATTGGTTAAACAAATTATAGTGTATACATATAAAATGAAATAAGAAACTTCCATTAAAATTACATAGATTTATATTTATGACATGGGAATATTCTGTAATACTGGAGAGTGGGGAAAAAACAGATTACACAACAGTATGACATTACTGTGTAAAATATTATGCGGAGTTATATTTGAGTCAAAATATGTACATCAAAATGCCATTTTCTAGGGCTTATGACATCTTTCACTGGTTTGATTCTATAATTTCTGTATTTTAAAATTACTTATAATAAGTATGTGTTATTTTGACCAAAAATGAAAGAGAAAAGAAAAAGAATTTAAATAAAGGGAAGGAAAGACGGCTGCCTTTCATTACCATTTTAGCAGCATCTGCCTTCCTTGACTTGTTTTGAGGTTACTAAACTTTTTTCAAAATAAATATAGTGTAGAGATTTTTTTTTTTTTTTTTCCTTCCTGGAACCAAGGATGTTGCTGTTTGTAGCATCTGGCAGCCATGGCCTGTTTACCTCACAGGACCTGGAAAACCAGCACCTGGAGACTATTCCCCACATCTCCAGGCTATGGACCAGCAAAATGCATGTGCCTGCATATGTGTGCTGTGGGAGTGAGGACTGGATGGAGGGGTGGCTGGGGTCTGCCTGGGCCTTTATTTATCCCACTGTAGACTGGGGATCTGATTTGCCCACACATCATCTACTTGTGGGATAAAATGGAGCCATAATAACAAAAATCTTAATCCACTGGTCCTTGGCACCCTGGAAAGCACACCTCAAAGTAATCTCATTTGGGCCTAACATTCTCCTTGTGCCTCCCCAGCATCCTCCTTTTGTCCACTTCTGCCAGAAGGACAGCTGCTCCCCCAGATATGTGTGAGGCCCAACTTTCACATCAGGTGCTATAGCCACCTGAATACCTCTCCCTGGAGTCCTCAGGACACCAGATGTGCATGGCGTTGGATGCAAACAGAAGCTAGAAGGCTTCTTGTTGTATCATCAAGTCAAGCACACTTAGAAAGTCCCTGAGTAGTAAAGATCGTGATGCCCCCCTTTCCATAATTCACAGTACCCATCAAAAACAGCTCCTTTGGCTTCTACCAGCACCCCTTTCCACAAGGCTCAGACACCAGTCTGTGGACCCAGGCTGGGGGCAGAAACCAGGCATCCTCTAGGAGCCCCTCCCTCAGGGGCCTGCTCATCACCTTCCCCCTACACTTCCCCTTCCCTTCATGCAAGTAAATGCTCACAAGCAGTCACATCACATGCAGACCAGGAAACTGCCAGACAATATCCTTCATTACCTCCTTCTGCTCCCTTCAGGATCTTTCCAGGTTACAGAAAACAAAAACCTAAACAGAATAGTCCAGCCCAAATAACCATATAGTAGGATGTCTTTATGTGATTTGTGGAGCTTTTACTCTTATTTTCCTGCTTACATGGCTCTGCCTGAAGAGGGATCAATGAGGGAAAGGACTTCAACACATATGGAGGGTCCACCACGGCACCTATTGAAGGTCTACCACAGCACATATTGAGGGTCTACCATGATGCAGCCCCATGCCATATGCGAGCAGTCTCACTTTCCTCCCCACTTCTTCATTGTCATTTAAGACGTGAGCAAGTGAGGCTTGGAGATCAATAAGTGATTCACCAGACTTGAACTCTGGCCTGTCAGACCCCAGCAAAGGGAGCATACGCTAATGTCTCTGCCAGGAGAACATGGGACTCCTCAGTGAAGGCTTCCTAACTAGTACAGTCAAATTCAATCATCTCACCCTCGCCCGAACGTCTCTGGTGATCAATCAATTTCGTGCATTCCCCTGAGATATCTCATCTAGACCAGGCTTGAACTATCACTCAAATCATTTATAATTATCTTTCTCTCCAGGAGCTGAAGCATCCTCTCTCCCAGAAGACAAGGCTCCTTGCAGGCACTGCCCATGGCTTGTTCATCTTCATATCTCCATTGGCACCTAACACGGTCCCCAAGGCATGTTTGTCACCTTCATTTAATTTCCTGGGTATAAATTCAGCAATATCCAGAATGGATTAATCATCAAAGGCTCTTACTTTTTCTATTATACAGTATATTCATCTTACTGTAAAATTAGCCTAAAAGAAGATATTTTAGAATTTTTTTCCAAAGTGTCTTTGACTGGGGTGTAAAACAGTCCTGCCTACATCCAAAACAGCATATCAAGATGATATCTTATACGTAAAATTGCTTTATAAATTATATAACATCACATAAATTAAGCCATTATTTTTGCTATTTTTGTAATATTTATTCTATATTTTAGTATTTAGTATTATTTATTATACATTAGTATTCTTTTAGTATATTTAGTATTATTTTGGTATTTAGAATATGTTTATTATTTAATATTTTATTGTGTATTTTAGTAATAATTATTACTAGTTTATTTACTACTATTATAGCCCATAGCAGTAATATCTAAACAAGTAGTGTTTCTTGTTTTTTGATTCTGCCCCTTATCTTCTATTGCTTATTAGAAACCTAACCAGTTTTTATCTACTACAGTAGTCCTCCTTTATTTGCGGGTGATATGTTCCAAGACCCCCAGCGGATGCCTGAAATGGCAGGTAGTACCAAACTCTCTTTATCTATTGATGTCAGTGGTAGGGTCCAGGGGGCCCGATAGTCGGCCGCAACCCACCCAGTCCTCTTACCAGGCTTTTGACCCCACCACAGGAAAGAATTCAAGGGCAGAGTCACAGTAGACGGTGAGAACAAGTTTAATATAATTGATTAGAAATACAGGTTCTACAGAGAGAGTGCAGCATAGCTCCAGAGACTGAGTGGGGCCCACACCAAGTTTAACACAAAAGCAAGTTCTGTACAGACATCAAGTCTAACACAAAAGCCAGAAAAACATACTTAAAATTTAGTACAAAGTGCAAGATGGCTCAAGAGAATGAGCAGCTACTTGCTGAAAGCAAGATAGATACAAAGTAAAGTATACACACCTCAGCCTGCAAAGTGCCAGTTGCCACCAAGAAAGTGAACAGCAACAACCCCTTCACCTGGGATTCAACTTTTATAATTTCTCTATCTAGTGAATATTCAATTAAGGGGGTGGTTCCCAGTAGTATGCCCCAGAATGCTCTGTGCTCTCTATTAAGCATGCCCAGCCACTGGATTTGCATAAGCCAGCCCCCTGTTGTCTCATTTTCTCTGTGTTGGTGCTAAAACTAGGTCTAACTGGCAACAGTAGCTTTCCTCCAGGGGAGAGCTCAGAGGAAGGGGCCTGAGAACCCAGGAAGAGGCAGGAAACTCAAAGGCATGTCCTGAAACCCGAGCCCAGGGAAACTGAGGACATCATGTATCACTATGTTTTTCCTGTACAAACATACTTACAATAAACTTTAATTTATAAATTAGGCACAGTAAGAAATTATCAGCAACAGCTAGTAATAAAAAAGAATTATTATAACAATATGCAGTATCACTACTCTTACACTTTGGGGCATTATTAAGTAAAATAAGGGTTACTTGTACACAAGCCCTGTGGTACTGCAACCGATGTTCTGATAACTGACTAATGGGCAAGTAACATATACAGCATGGATACACCAGACAAGGCATGATTCACATCCAGCACAGGACATAGAGGATTGATGGGAGATTTCATCGTGCTACTCATTTAAAACTTCTGAATTGTTTATTTCTGGAATTTCCCATTTAATATTTTCAGACTGTGCTTGACTGTGAGTAACTGAAACCACAGAAAGCAAAACAGTGAATAAGAGGGGACTACTGTATTATATAGTCACAAGTGACAAGTAAAAGGTTCTGACAACAGCGGAGGGGTAAAATAATAGGTTTCCCCATTCCTTGAGGAAATCTAGCCCAGGACTGATTTAGGATGGGAGGCATGGGAACTGATGAAAAGGAACCAGGAGGGTTTATGGCCAACGTAGCAATAAAACAAGAAAGAAAAGAAATATTGTTTTCAAAGGGCAGAATTCATAAAGGAAGAATTGCAAGTTTTAATCAGATAATAAAATGATAGGAATAAATACAAAAATCAGGGTAAAATAAATATAAGACCCCCGTTTTGTTTATAATTCTTCATGACGAAGTTCTTACCACATTACCAAGGTGACCTGCCATTCCAAACTCAGGGAACCTGCTGCCTCTTCTCACACAGAAACAGTCTATCTGGAGGCCTGGAGGTCAGGAGGCAAGATTGGTGTCATTACTGGCCCCGCTACTCATGGTGTGAACTTGGGAACAACACTTAAAAGAATAAGCCTCGGTTTCCTTTTCTGAATAATACTGATGATAATACCTAAGACACGGCGTTACTGTGGGGATTGAGGTAATATAACATTTGCAAAGACACCTAATACATTCTTGGTGCTTGATGAGTTGATTGTGCCTAATGTCTTCTATTGCCTATAGGAAACAAAACCAGTTTTCATTTGTTTTTACAGCATACATGTTTTCTTACATTGTTAAAAATAGACACTCCTGGTAAATAGTACTTTAATAAATGACTGACCCAATTATATGAATGAATTTGAACCACTTATCTCTCCTCTAATGTTGAGCATTGAGGTTGTTTTTCACTTATTGGGCAACTACTGCTGTGATGAGTATCATCTATAAAATGGGAATAGTATTACTGTGCACCAGACGGTCGTATAATTTAACACATTCTATTGGCACAGCTCTGGAGGTGAGGGAGCATCTCTGGGTGAAAAATTCTTCTGGCTACCTGTCAACCATGGCAATCTGCTTATACCATATGCAAAGGCAAGCAGGGCCCATAGTTGTAACTGGGATGGTATAACTTGATTCAACCCACACAAACTCTCCATCCAACCTCTTTACATTTTGTGACACTAGTAACGGCTTCAAGTTTTGTATGAAATTGTGTTGAGGTTGGTTTGTGGCCAGGCAGCTTCATCGCTTAGAAGATGATGATTCTGGTAAGGCCCAAAACCCCTAATATAAGCCTTCTCCCTCTCCCCACTACATGCTTCCATATCACCTAGAATTCCTTGCCTTGTTCTTCCGCATCATCCGACAGTTCGCCCACCTGTTTTCCTACCTTTGGGTTCATGGTCTTTACTATCAAACAGTACAATGGTGTAGAAATATCAGGATATTTAACATAAGAAAAACCTAGATTCTCACCCCAGCCCTGCCACCTGTTAGCAGTGTCCTAAGAACAGTCACATAGTCTCTCAATTTTCTCATTGAAAATGGAATTAAGAAAGCCTACCTTGCAGGGCTTTTGGAAGGAACAAGTGAGGTTATAAACAAGGCTCTGAGCAGGGGTTCTGGCCCACAGTAGCAAGTCCTCCTCTTCACTTCCTTACTAAGTGATGCTTGACACAGGAAGGCTAAAAACGTGTTGGCCTCCTCCCTACCTACAACCCCCTATTGATTTTATTTAGTATTGTGTGCCAGGTTTCCTTTAGGGAAAAATGGCCCTGAATTATGATATTGTGTGGCTAATATTGGGCTTGGCACTGTTCCCCACCTGGCATTCCATCATTTCCCATCATTACCCTGTTACTTCATCCAAAACCCTACCCCAATGCAACCCAGTTCAGATGAGTCACTGGTTCCACAGCCTGTCTCATTTAGTAATTTCTCTCTGAAGAATGTGTACCTGCCTTGCTTGTGTCTCTCTCCTTGACCAGCTTTCATAAACCTCCTGTAAAGTTCCAGCTTGGTCGTTGGGTCACTACTATCAGTGGACAGATTGGCCTATCATTTTGCCCATCTGCCA
This sequence comes from Cynocephalus volans, assembly GCF_027409185.1. Lineage (NCBI taxonomy): Eukaryota > Metazoa > Chordata > Mammalia > Dermoptera > Cynocephalidae > Cynocephalus > Cynocephalus volans. The sequence continues at coordinate 54,379,818 of NC_084462.1, forward strand.
GAACTTCAAAACATCTATCACCCTGACTCCCTGTTACCATCCCCACCCCACAAGAGCCAGTCAGTAATCTGAACCTGCTTGCTGTACTCTGGGACACAGTGATGGATCACATCATAAAGCAGGATGAGAAAATTGTATTGATCAATGTTATCCCATCACCACTGCAGGACCAGCACTTCAAATGGATTGCCCTGCCCATAGACTCAGAATTGCATCTTAGGCTAGCCATCACATAGCGATCACAGTGCCAGGTGTCAAACTTTTCTCGAGGAAAAGGACTGTGCCTTGCTCCCTGTTGTTTCCACACTACACAGGGATGAAATTAATCAGTGAATGGTTCCCTTAAGATATCAGGCTGTGAGTTCCCCAGGAATGGGAGTAGATGTACATTCATTGCTTGTAGGCATGGCACAATGAATTCTGCCTGCACCCCTTAACACAGTTTTGAAATGATGCAAAATGTAAAGTGCTAAGGTGATAGTGTGGTTACAATCCTTTGCCCTTTGGCTGTCCCATGGCCTCCCAGCTTATGTTCATAGTGATGAATCTCTGTCTTCTTTCCCTAGGGGGAGAATACCCAGACTGGTACAAAGGAAGACAGCACAACAGACAATAGATGACAAAGAGATTATTTTTAGTCTGTCATTCTTAACATCTGTCATGTGTTTTATATGGATTCATACTTTATCCCTTGCCCCTGCAAACAAATCCCTTGTTTTGATATTCAATGATTTCTGTAGGATTTTTTCTTGCTTTTCAAGTGGATAGATTGGATTAGGGCTGAGAGAGTCTCATTGGAAAAAGTTCTTATGCCCCCTCTGTCTCCCCTACCCACACTCCTTGCACATACACTGCTGCCTCTAGATATTTTGTAAGTAGATTGATCCACTTGAGATATAATTCTAATGATTTATATTGTAGAGTAAGTCTAAAACCAATAAAAATGGAGATCACAAGAATGTGAGTCTATTTAAAGAGGACTGATTATTTTTTTAACAGTTTCTGCTTACACTTCACACCTAGTTATGCCTTTCAGTCATAATCAAAAACTTCAGTGTTTGAGAAAAAAATAAGCCCTTAAAGTTTACTGTCATATTCACACCTCCCCCTGCCTCGGCTTACATTCCCTCCCTCTTTTGCTGCAGCAGATGACAGGAAATGTTTAGCATTCGCTTTTAAAAGCATAAGAGGATATCTACACAATTCCTCTATACCACATTTTACATCTCTGGAATATAAAGCATAGCTTATGAGAAACAGTGCAGAAGAAAAAGACCAGCCTGTGAAGAAAGCTGGTTTACAGAACACTGAAATCCCACCTGCAGTCGCTGAAGGACTTGCTGGTGGGGCCACACACACACCCCTTCACTCTCATGGTCCCTGTGCTTAAAGGCTTCATACTGCACACATGGGGCACAGTTTGTCATGGGGCTTTCTTTGGCCACTGGAATATACTTGGACTGTGCTAAGGACAAGATGGAAGGGCCAGGGGGCTAATGCCCCTGAAAGCAGCCCTCCACCACTGATGGGCTGGAACTGTTGGATAATTACCCCTGCTTCCTCACGCCTGGGCAGGACAGGTGTGAGGCACACCCTATGTCATCTCCCTGTTGGGACTGAGCCCCAGTTGCTCACTGCAGTATCGTATTCACTAATACCCCTGTAATAGCTGCCTTCCCTTTCCTGTCTCACTTACCCTACCAGCGTTTCATGATATCACATGCTAAATCAACCACATGCATGAAATCTCAAGATCTGCTTTTTGGAAAGTCCAGTCTAAGATGGTCATTATAACAGAGCGCTCTCACTCTTTATCAGCATTCTCCACACAGGCCCAACATTTCAGTGCCATGGAGAGTTCACTCCCTCTGTGGGAGCTACTCAGAGCCTGTCCCCCTAAGGGCAGCAGCATCACATGACTCAGACCTACCACCACTGCCCTGGCTCCTTCTTCCAAAGGACTATGCTTCATACCACTGCTACCAAGAACCATGATGGGTCAACACCAAGTATTGTTGGGATGATGGTATTGCCTTACCCAGAAAAATCATTCTTCCGGGAGGAATTTTAAAGATTATAGACCAATGGAAGAGATATTGAGAAGATGGGAAGCTTCTTGGAGTCCTTCAATTCACTTCAGGTGGTCAAATGCCTAGCAAGGCCAACCCTAACTAATATATGAGCTTTTGTAAGAATGTCTGTATTTTTTGTTTGTTTGTTATTTTGTTCCAAACTCAAAATCCTGTCCCTCAAGGTCTTGTTCAAATGCTGTTTCACTTACCCACCTTCCGCTCCATCCCAGATCAGAACGAGTCTCTCCCTGTTCAATGTTCCTATAGCACTTTGTTTCCCCTCAATTATTATTAGTTGGGAGTGTTAACAATAATATGACTGTAATTTTAATAATGATAACTAATAGCTAACTTCTACTGAGTACTTACAATATGCCAAACCCTATTCTGAGTTTACCCTTTACTAACCTAACATGAATTTACTTACATGAATGCTATTTCACTTAATCCCCATAATGATCCCATTCAACAAGTCCTATAAGGATCCTGTGATGGACTAGGTTGGAGAAGAACTGATTTGTCACAATAGTCAGAGTTGAGACCACCCTAGCAAAGTGTACAGCCAACTCCCAGATATGTAACTGAATCCAGAGAATAACAAAATAATTGTCTGGCAAAGTCTCACTTAATTTCCTGAACTGCAAACTCATGAGCAAAACAAATGCTTATTGCTTTAAGGCATGGAGTCTCAGGTGGTTGGTTTTGAAGTATTATTGTGTCAATAGATAACTGATACATGGCCTCATTTTAGATCTGAGAAATATGAGACTGGAAGCAGTCAAGATAAATAACAACAATCACACAACCAGCAAGAGTCACAAGTAGGACCGAGGTCTGCTGGACTTGAAAAACCATTCTCCAAACCATATTTTTCTTCCTATCTATCTATCTATCTATCTATCTATCTATCTATCTATCTATCTATCTATCTATCTATCTATCTATCTATATCTTCCTAGCTTTTAACTGTGGAGTTAAGGTCAAGGATAGTAAATGATTGATATTTGTTTTCTAATTACCCATAGTTCCTGGCCATAGTAGAAATCCAACCAATGTCTGTTGAATCGTGTTAAATTCAATAAAAGAAACTGTAGGTTCATTTTTAAAATAAGAGATAAGAAAACTAAGTTTTTAAAAAAATGGACACTGCTTCATTTGTCCCCTTCTTGAAGGACAGGGTAAGCGTCATAGAAAGGGCATCTTTTAGAGTGCACTAACCTCTGAAGAGCATGTAAATGAAGTAACGTGGAGTTCGCTATGTGCTTAAAATTAATCCAGAAAAAAAAAAAAGAAAAGATTGATGAAATCTTAATAATTGTTGCTGGGTACATGAGGGTCCACTAACTTTGAAAACTTTTCAAACAAAATGTTTAAAAGAAAAATAAAATGCATTTACCAACGGGCATTTGTTCTTAGTCTTACCTAAAATGCTAACCTGATCAAGTCACACTTCACCCACCCAAGCTTCTGGTTGCCCTCTGATAAAGCAAGGGTAATAAAAGTTTACTGGGCATTCCCCAAAACAGCATGGCTTAAAAAATACAGTAAGTCTTGCTCCCCTTCCCATCCAGGATTTGAGTAATATACTAGGACCCTTCAGCCCCTGGAAATAAGCCATCCATGTAGGTTTACGTCAGTGCATTGGAGTGGAATGTGTCTGCCATGCCAATGAATGACCCCTGGCTGTTTTTCTTCACTCTCAGTCATGAACACTTATTTTTATTCTCTGTGTATGTTCTGGGAAGTCTTGTGCTTCATCATACAACAATATCAGTAGCCTCCACTGTTTTATTAAGTTTATCAAGCACAGGAATATCTTGTCAGCAGCAAAGAATGATAAAATCTGTCCTAGCACATCGTAGAGCAGCTGTTTGTGAGCACATTTGATTCATTCTTATAATCTTATTTAAATTCATTTATTGGCTCACACTTGGGTACTCGCTGGGGATACACAAGCTTGCCATGTCTCCTGTGCTTTAATCTAGGGCAGCCAAGGTAGCAGCTCTGCTAATTACGAATATGCCTTCTGGCAGAGCCTGTATCCTGCCATGTAAGTTACTCTTCACAAATGATCCACTATCTTTCAAAATATTATGATTCATGGTCGTCATTATTTGCTAAATAACTGCTAATTTCCTCAGCCCAGCACACAAGGACCTTTGTGATATGCTGCCTGTATAACTTTCTGTCTTCATCTCTCACCTCAGGCTCTAACCTCTTCATATACACACACGCACACACACCCACCCACATGCTCGCACACATGCATACACTGACCCAACAACATCTAATGGCTTGTTATCCCTCACCAGAGAATATTATTTCAAATCTATTTGCTTTAGCATACCTGTGCCCTTTGCTTTAAGTTTTCTACTCTCCACACACGTATTTTATTCACATAACCAATTCTTATTCATTATCCAAAACGTTAATTAGGGGTCACCTTCTTGATAAAAATTTACCTCACTTCTCTTGCCACTGTAATTCTGGGCTCTAGACCAGTGGTTCTCAGCTGGGGGTGATTTTCTCCTCTAGTGATATTTGACAGTTGCTGGAGATATTTTTCATTGTGGGGTTGCTACTAGCATCTACTTAGCAAAGCTTACAGATGCTGCTAAACATCTCACAATTGGCAGGGCAGGCTTTCAAAGCAAAGAACTATCTGGTCCAAAATGTCAGCATACCAAGTTTGAGGTACCCTGCTGAAGACTAAAGGAGCATCGTCTCCAAGCCTCCTTCTCCATGTTGCTATTATACCTCTATTGTTCCATATCATTTTACATTTTTTTGTGTACATGTTTATTTCTCCCACTAGAGCAGAGGTCAGCAAACTACAGCCCATTCAGCCACTGCCTGTTTGTGCAGCTGTGGACACAGCCGTGTTCTGTCATTTGTATCTTGTCTCCAACTACAGAAGTGAGTAGTTAAAACACAGACCATATGTGGCCTCTTGACCCACAAAATCTAAAAGATTTACTAAATGGCCCTTTAGAGAAAAGGTTTGCTGACCCTTGCACTAGAGTGTAGACTTCCTGAGGGTAAGGACATTCTTTATTCATCCTACACCCAAGTATTTAGTACACTTGCCTGCACAATGTAGGTACTGACTGAGCATTTATAAAATGGAACTAAACTCAGAGTGGGGGCATTTACTGGTGTCAGTCCCAGCCTTTTGCTGCCTGAGGATTGGCATTGCACATCTCTTGAAGAGCTTGCTGCGGTTACAGGTGGAGCTCGTGACTTAACCATAAGACAGGAAAGCAAACCTGTTCAAACAGGTATGAGATGGCTCTACTAGCTCCATGTTCCAAATGAAGTGACCAATCACAGGTCTCTTTTCATAAATACAGCAAATAGCCACTGCAAAGCAGGTTCCATTCTACTGCATATCCTTGTGTGGATAGGATTCAGTCTCTTCTGTTCATGGTGATATAAGTTTGGTCATCTTGCTACACAACCTAGAAATCACATATATCAATAGATTGTGAGATACCCTGGTTTCTCAACAACATAGCTGATGAGAAAAGGGAGGAATCTGGAACTGGTAAAGAGAGCACCTACAGAGAACAACTCAATTATGTCAGATAGTCTTTGATAGAGTGGTTGGATAACCTAATGCACAATAACCAAAGAACATGGTAAACTTCTGCCTTTATCAGAAGGGGCATCAGAATGGAAGACTCCTCTTACTTCACTCAAGAAGAAAGAAAGGCACTAGAATTTAGGGTCACTGCAAGGTTGAATGTGATAATGTACAAAAGACAGCTTCTAGCACATATCAGCTGCTCAATAAATTCTAGTGGCAAGTGCTATCTTATCCCCATTTTACAGATGAGGAAACCGAGACTCAGATAAAGTAAGTTGCATGCTGTCATAGATATTAAATAACCATGTTATCTTTCAAAGATTGGGCTGCCCTATTTCAGTCACAACACATAGTTGCCATGGTGGGACAGGCACAAGAGTTTAGGCAGCAGAAGTAGCCACAGTTAGGTAGACTACAGCAGGGTGGTTTGGGGCCGTCATTTTGCTCACCACAAATCTCCCAGCAAGAGTGCATCAGGTTTGATCAGGACTCACAGGAAATTATAAAGGAAAACATGGAATCCTTGTCATGAAAAATAAATGAGTATGTAGGGCGGATGTAGCTCAGTAGGTATGTGGGTGCCCCGGACCTGCTACAGAATGAGGGAATCTGAGTCTTAAGGCAGCCAAATTAATTCAAGACATAACTTACAGATGGAAGAGGCTGTTGGTGTTCTTTCTCCAGTCAGGAGTGATGTGGCAACTCAGGGGCCCGATTCTGAGAATCACAAGCCTTAGTGAGTCATAGCCAAGAAGAGCCAAGGGGCCAGCAGCACCTGACAGATACCACTTTATCTATGAAATGTAAGTTCTGTCATGTATTACCCAATCACACCTCCAATCGCGCTCTCTCCAGAAGGCAGATGCAATCATTTTCTGCTGTACTAACAGACTGGCTTGTGCAGAGATAAAATGATCCATGGTGAAAACCCAGGCTTTGAGGCCAAATAAATCTGGTTTCAAAACACGGCACTGCCACTGTTACTGGGAAGGTAACTAACCTCTTTGATGTGATGCTAAGATTACCACATTCCGTAGCTGCTTGAAGATTACTATGAGTATAAAACAAATGCCAGGCACATGGTGAGTAAGTGCTCAATAAACAGTCCATAATATTATTATTTGTATTCACCTTCTGGTATGACTTCTGGTTGTCTTAAAGTCCTGGACTTAATATAATTTATTCCAGATGCAGTCTGCAGGGATGTCCTTGCACATGGCACACTTCTGACCTCATACATGCTGCTGTTAGTCTGGCTGTCAATTCGTAATACTCAACTGTAACACACAGATATGTTGACATTCAGTGGATGGTTGTTTCAGCTTTTAATTTTGTGGTTTCAAAAGAACCATGCTTTCTGCTCTTATCCATTTCTACTTCCAATTTCTGTGCTATTCTGGGAGATCTCACCCTGGTGGCTGACTGACTTCCATCAGCCCAAACATTCTGAGCAGTTACAGCTCATTGAGCCTGGATGCTCCTTAAATTTCTTGAGTTTCCAGGCCATTGACTGATACTGCTCTCTTCACTTTATTATATTGATGGTCTTATTATTGTGCTTTCTTCAATCACAATTCTGCCAATGTCATTCCATCCTGATCTATATCATCTACGTAATAAGAGCATGGCCCAAACACCAGCCTGTCACCATCAGGCTCTAGACAGGAAACAATGATGACACCAGCACACATCACCTCATGTCCAGCAACTTGGCCAGGTGGGCAGGTTCATCCTTTTCCTGGCTGTGTGTCTTGCCTGTCCGTGGTCAGCCTTAAGGAGACCAAGAAAATAACAGCACAGGAAACCTGGGTTAGAACAAGCCCAGATTCCCTGACTTCTGCCCAGGTCCTACTCATGCAGACAGCATGGTCTTGCAGTAGTTCTAGAAACAATAGCTTCCACTCTCGCAGGTCCCTATACAATGCTAAAGTGCTTTATTAGTCAATTTCATTGACTTCTTTAGATTTTCAATTGTTTTCACCTTTCAGTTTGGCTCAACTGCTGCATGCAGTCTTCTCACAGCCCCTTGGATGGATAGAACAAAAGTTATCAGCACAACCCAGAAACTTCCCTCTAGCCTAGAAAGCCCATCACTCTGGAAAGTTGCTGAGGTCTACCAAATAATACAAGTGGGTATCCCCATAATCCACCAGGACCCACAAGTCCTTCACTTTGCCCCACCCAAGGCTTGCATTGACTCTGTTCTCCACCAACAAAGTCTCCCTCATCTGACCCTGCTGCCAAGCCCCCACACTACTGCCTTCCAATCAAACATCTCACATCAACAGAGGCCAAAATATTGGACCCACAATGTGGCAAAAAACGGCAACACCGTAAGGATACAATTAAACCATTCCGGGGCCTCCCCACTTCTTGTGCCTGAGGATTCCTTGTGAGAGTACATTTTACATTCTTATCACTCCTCCTGAGGCTGATGTTCTCTCACTGGCCTGTCCCCACAGAGGGAAAGAAGAAAGAAGAGGTAAGATTGGGGTAAATCTGCCTCAATGAAAAATAAATAGGACTAACTTCTCTCAGGAAGGAACCAAGCTATCAGTCATGCAGAATAGCCAATGCAATTTTGACCAGAGGCTAATATTGTGCTATGTAAACTGAAGTTTCCACATACACTCACAGTCTGAAAATCAAAGGTCCCAGAGACAAAATCCATGGCCTTTGATGTCCAGCCACTGTCCAGAGCTTGCATAACAAACAAGGTGAAATTGTATCCTGGGGCAGAACTGACAGTGTGACAGGTGGCATGGAGCTCAGTAGAGGGACTCGTTATTAGAAAGCAATGGCTCTCTGTAGGCAAGACTGGCAGACATGCCGCTTGCAAAGGAAGGCCCAGAATTGTGTCAAATCCAGTAGCTATACCCCAGATTCCCAATGCATAATCAAGTTTTAGAGATTGCAAGAATCATTGATGTAATGATCGACTACCATCCATGATGAAAACACAGTTTGCAGACCAAGAGTCGTTTGGCCTTAGAATGAAATACTATTGGACATATGGTGATGCCAATTAATCTCACTACTTCTCCCTTTTATACTTGGAATTAATAGAGGAACAAAAACAAGGACTCAGATGAGGATCAAAGAATATTTTCTACTTAATTACTGCAGAATAAACCACTTCAGATGTAGCCTCAAGCTGCTTTAACTTAGAAGAGTTACAGGAACACCTCCCTGGCCTAATCCAGACCTGGGGGCCCGTCTGGGGAAAAGCCAGGTCCGCAAAGGAAGCTTGCTGTAGAGTGGGACTTCAGTTCTGCTACAGAGGAACTGAACGTGGAATGTGAGCAGAAAGTGGGAGTTAGCTTTCCAGGCAGGCAGGTAGGCAGGCAGGCAGGCTGATGCGGAAAGGGTCCAGAGCCCAGCCTGCCCGCAGGAGTAGGGACCCATCTGCCACTATATTGCTGGAGAAGACACTCCTCCCTTTCCCAGACCTTGCCACCCCCACAACTAACTCTCTTGCCTCCTATTGCAAATGCAATGTTTAAATCAATGTTCATTTCTATTTATTTCTCAAGGCCCTCAGAAATGTCTATCGAGTTTCAGTTCTTGGTACTAATAATAATTATTATTATCTTGACAATGACTATTTGTTGAACAAGCACCAAGACACTAGTTAGGTACTTCACTTACTGTATTTTACAAAACCTCACTATACCATCACCAACAACAAAGTAGACACTATGATTATCCCATTTTACAATTACAAAACCAGACTCAAAGACAAGGATATGCAGCTGTTAAGTGGTGGAGCCAAGATTACAACCCAGTCTGTCTGATCCCAAAGTGCAGAGTTTAGGCCACCGTTCTAATATTCCACAAACTGTATCCTGGGGAATATGCACATTCTGATTGACACAAATCTTCATGGTCAAGAAAGCACAAGGAAAGCTGCACATTTTATCACCTCTGTATTCGAAGAATACCAATTACAGGGACACTAGTGGTCCATGGAACTCTACCCTTAGAAATACTGACTGTACATATTTATGCTACTGGGAAGAGAACGATAGGTAGGGTCTGAGTTTATTCTGAATATTCAGCAAGTTGACAGGGGTGGGTGTGGTGGTGATGAGAGCCACTGCCATTTACCTCATCTCTACTTTGTGTTGGTGGCACTTTGCAAACATTAACATATATAATTTTTACAGTGACTAGGGATTAAACATTATTATTTCCATTTTACACATGAGGAGCCCAAGGATAGCTGAAAGAACTTAAGTAATTTGCTGAGTATCAGAGCTAACAAGTGGTAGAGCTTACATTTTAACCCATTATCTGCATCCCTTCAGATGTCTCCTGCCCACAATTTCCTGCTGCCTTCTCATCGGGATCTTGTTTATTCTGTCAAGTATTTGGGTGGGTGCAGTTGAGTTCTAGGAAGATCTGGTACATTCAAACAGACACTCACACTCTTAAGCATGGCACAGGAACCTGTAAAGTTGGAGTCAATGGAACGGAAGGTATGGGCAGCCAGAGGGCCAGAAAATGTCAGAAAAAAAGTCAACAAATTCCCCAAATACTAGCATAATAGTGTCTGGCTTCTGCTTTGCTCTTGATGGTTTTCATAAGCAGTAACTATCCCAAACAAAAACATTTTTATGAAAGTAGATTCCCACGCTTTAGAAATAAAGGAATCATTTCAGGTACTTTTTGATTCCTGTGATGATCCTTTGGACAAAAATTTATAGTGTTGGGAAGTGAATTTTGAAACTGTCAGAGAATGCATTAAGGGTGTCACAAAAGACATAATTTTCATTTCCTTTTCTTGGTCTCTTACTTACTTTCTACTTACAGCTTGCCATAACCCCCCCACACTTTAATTTCTTAATTTTCACTACTGTTTTAAAATTATCTTCTCAATTTCTGTAGACCCCTCTATGGTTGTATCCGAACCCCTGCATAAGAGGCTATTTTGGTCTAGTCAAAGCAATAAGCTCTATTTCATTCTACAAACATTTATGAGTGTTTCTAGAACACAGGCAAAGGTATATCAGTTAAAAGGTATATCAGTTTGGGTCTAACCAGGAAAAGATGAATTGCTCTTTGCATTTGAAAAGACAAAATTGATGACACACACAGATGATGGAAGATCTGTGGAGCCAACAGGAATTTGTGAGGCATCCCAGAGATTAGCAACTGCAGGAAACCATCAGCATCCAAGGCCGAGGCCATGAAGGTGGTAGTACAGAGCCCAGGAGCTGGGTCAGCAAGTAGAAGCTGGAGCCACTGCCAGAAATGCCACTAGAGGCAGAGAGAGAGGAGGAGCACCTTAGCCTCTTCTTCCCTTCCAACCCCAACTTCTCCCAGGTCCTCTCATTGGCTGAAACAATCTGACTGTCAGCAACCATGAACCTGGAAAACGCAGCCTGTGTTTTGTTCTCCATTTTTTCAAAGTTCTTCTATATTCTGAGAGGTTCTTTTCCTTGAAAACTAAAATTGTCTAGCACTAACATTTTGAACAATTTCTTCTTGGAGGAAAGTAAACCAAGGGGCCAAAATCTTTTGTTTAGGCTCAGGGGGGCTTAGCAAGTGTATGAAGTGTTTGCATAGAGCCATCAAGACCATCCAGGGCACCAGCATTGCAGCCTGGTGCTAGCAAGCCCAGAGGGTTACGGAGGGGGCTCAGACTGTAGATGTGCCTAAATCTGCCCCACACGCTTTTCCTCCTTGCTGGATCTGAACCCCCGTTGTAAAGACAGGTTGGAAAAAACAGGACTCAGAGGATCAAGGTCTGGCTCCAGATCTATCATCTTCTGCTATTTCTCCTCCTAATGATAATTTGAATAGCTATGAGTTATTGGGAACTTTCTACGTAAATTTAATTCTATGAGGAAGGTACTACTATCATCTTCAAGTTATTAACGAGGAAACTGAAGCTCTGGAGGACTAAGTTGCTTTTGCGGCCCCCAGAGCCAGTAAACGGTGGACGAGGCTGTGCTTGAATCCCTCCTGTCTGACTCCAAAGCAAAGCCTCTGCACTCTAGTGCTTCACATTCACCGTATTGTTTGAGGCAAGTTGCCTAAAACGCCTGAGTTTCCATAAAATGAGGCTGATCCACATTGACCTTGCTTACGTTCACAAAGTGGCTGGGATTCTCAAAGTTGAAAATATGAGTGCAAATGTTTTGAAAACTCTGAAGACTCTCTCACTTTACACGGCATTCTTTCCACTTCTGCTTCTAGCAGGCGCTGTCTGGTTCTCAAGTCTCTCCATGTGGAGCTGAGCTACTATTTTTGGCCCTCCAAGCTGTTTTCGGTTTTCACCAGAATGCATGCTCCATTTGGGTGATGGTAACAGATGTGACAATGAGAACAAAACTCCTACCAGCCATGCTCTAACCCAAACATCCCAGAAGCCACTTCCAGCACGCATCTCCCCACTGCTGCTCTGCAACAGGGGAAGGAGAGATGGCAAAGCTCTGCTCCACTGTCTCTTATTAGCCTTGATCACTTCCGATAAGCCTCCCTTGTCATGGCTTCTCCTTTCCACAGCTTCAAGCTCTGGTGTGTTGTCTGTATTATATTAATACAGGTCCACAGGGGAAGAGTGATTTGACGGGGGTTAAGAAATAATCGTAAGAAAATATTTTGACATTATGTTAATGTCTGCCGGTGCATTATCTCCAATTTAACGTTAATCACCAAAATCACATTGCAAGTCCAAAAATGTAATGAAATAAGATTTGTTGAGGTGTGAATAATAAGAAACCGGAGAGCCAAGAGCTAAAAGAGAAGTAAACCTCTAGTTTAACCCTTTTGTAGTCTTCTGCCAAAGGGCAAAGGATGAGATGGTGATTTGGGCCATGTGGATCTTGGCACAAAAAATTGGATTTTTAATCTGGAGAAAAACAAGAGGTCTTTGTCTACATGTAAACACAACCAAGTAATGAGATAAAAAGTTGACATTTAAATCCATGTCAAAAGCATTCCAAAAATGTGGATGTTTGTCATTATGTGGGAAAGATATTTAGATACTTGGTAAATTGCTCAATTTTCCTCTAGAATTTTGGTGCCTTGCCCGAGATCCCGCTTTATGCTTCCAATGGCCTGTCAAACTTTTCTGCTTGGATGCCTGGCCATCACCTTGAAATCAAACCAAGCCTATCATATTTCCTTCAAAAACCAATTTCCCTGTCTCTGTCACTGGTAATGGCATTTTCTCAGGCTCTGACACTTGGAACTCTAGAGTCATCTTTGACCCTTTAAGTTTCATGCCACCCACTCACATCTAGGCCTAAAATTCTCTAGAGCAGTCCTTCAAAATGAAGATGCGAACAAGAGCATTTGCTTTGCACATGCTTTCTACAAGACAGTCCCCTCTATTAGGTACTTTTCACACATTCTCTCTAACCCTCAAAACAACTTCGCAGAAGAGATAGTATTACCCCCTTTAAAAGATGAGAAAACTGACATTTGAGGTGGTCAGTGGCCCAGTCACTGGCACAGTAAGTACTTGTAATTGGAGTATGGATTCAATTTCAGGCCCATCTGCTCCAAGGCCAGAAAGAGCACCACGGTGCCACCACGTCGGGTGCCTGGAGGACAGCTCAGATGACAGCAGTCCTCACAGGGTGTTTGCTGCTGCCGGCTACCCGATATTTCTTTTACGCCACACTCCCCATGCCTGCTTGTACTCCACTGCCTCTATTCTTACCCTGCCCTGCAGAACTTTCTACTTGGACAGTGGCCGACTCTGGCTCTCTGACAACCCTGGATTCAATCTCTTTCCTCTCCCCTGATTGCAGCTGTATGTTAATCTTCTCAAATACACTTTTGTGGTGTCAAGAAGATTGTGTCTCACTCTAGTTCACAACCCTTTCATCTCCTCGCTTTCCTTAGAACAAATGTCAAGCTGAGCCTGCCTTCCAAAGCCCTCTGTAATCTGCCATCGTCAATCCTTGTGGTCATTGCCCTATTGGAATTCTCAACTCCAATAAGGCAGGTGCATTTCCTGGACTGGAGCTGGCCTCTCTAAATTGCTCCCACAGTTTCTCCTGCTGTGAATGTCCCTGGACCTCCACTTTAGTCTTCTACTTTACTAAGTTTCAATTCAAATTACTCCTTCTCTAGGAAGCTTTCCAGGACTACTCCAGCCCATTCTGGTTAGTGTATTCCTTCCCTGACCTCTTATAGTGCTTCTCATCTACCTCAAACACGTGTCGTTAATCAAATCCTGCCTTGGCCAGTGAGCAGCTTTTGCTCTCAGCTAAAAACAATGTGACCCAGTGGAAAAAGCACATACTTCCCATGAGGATGGACTGGCATCTGAATCCTGAATCTTACTAATTACTAGTTTTTTAATTTGTTGAATTACTTATAGATTTATGCCAATTTTTAAAATACTAGATTTAATAATACCTTTCATTTACTAAACACTGCTTGTGGGTCTAAGTGCCTTAAATGCACAATTTACAAGAGAGGTGATCATATCACCCCCACTTTAAAGAGAAAGAAACTGAGGTCCAAGGACAATTAGTGATTTGGTCATTTATTTAAGTCAAAAAGCTGGTAAGTGTGAGCTGGGATTAACCTGAGATTTAAAAAGAGGCTTTAATTGATCTAAAAGAGCCTTTAATTTATTTCTTGAAACATTCCATCCCATCAGCATCTCAGGCTTCTGCAGTCAAATGCTGTGAAGACCCCCCCCCCAGAAGCTTCTGCATTCTGTCACCCCATTTCCCAGCCCACCTACTCCTCCCTTTCCCAGTAAGGGGAGCGGAAGAGGGAAGGAAGCCATTCACAGCGTTTCCACCGGGCTTCCTGCACTCACACCAGGTAGATGCAGTCAAAGATCTTCAGAGTAGGAATGGCCTGAAAGAATGCAATCCCACCCCCGCCCCCACACTACAGATGCAGAGCCTGAGGCTCACGCAGGAGGAACAAGCCAGCCAAACACACCCACCTAATGAGGGGCAGTGCTTCCTCAACTCCCCAGCTCTTCTCAGTATGCCAGGCAGTCTCCCATACGCTCCATTGGAAACCAGGCACCTTATGCTTTAAGAGAAATGTCCTTTCAACCATTTCAAATCTGTTGCCATTTAATTTCATGAGATAGAATAAATAGGAACACCCACTTGGCCTTTTGGGAGCTCTTTATTACTTCATTTACCTCCACCTGGTCTCTCCCCACTCCACACGACTCTCTAATACAGAGCTCTAATCATCAGCATTCTCTCTGCCAGCAAAATCCACCCTCTCACCTCCCATGCCCACCTCATCCCCAATGCCTCTAATCAGCTTCACTGCCCTTCACTGGCCTTTCACCCTTCCATTTATATCCTCATTGAGATAAGACAGCTGGCCCTGGCTGCTGTATTCAAAGTGAGGATGTGCCACTGATTTATAGAATGGCATGATAATATTTCCGCATCCACTCTCCATCCCCTTCATATAGTCATGTGTCTTATCTGCAGCCCTGACTGCCATTGGGAATGAAGCAGATGTCTTCATTGAGCTGCCCGTAATGACACTGGCCATAGATCTCTCTTTCTTTCCTTTTATACCTCTTTCTCTCCTTTTAACACAGACATTGAAATTAATTCTGAGAACTTTAGTGTGTGTGTAGAGTTTAAATCATTGCCTTCGGTGAGTATCACCTGGCCCTGGTGTGCAATGCAGATAATTGCCTGTCAGAGAAATTTCTTAAAGCAGCTCTTGTCCCCACAGCACTCGAACCCCAGTTTAAGGGTAAATGTTTGATATGAAAGGCCACTCTGCCACCTGAGAAGCTCCTGGGTTTCTAGGGCAATAAGTCAGCTTTCCAAGATGAGCATGCATTGATTTGCTGAGTAATGGAGATCACAGCATGGGAAAACATGCTCTTCTCTTTCAAGGATGTAATTGATGCCACCAAGATCGGGTCAAGTTGGTGGTAGCATTTGATCCTCTCTGAATATTTGTAACTGAGTCCTAATCCTGTGGTTATACTCTCTGGTGTTTTAGAGAAGAACTCATGTGCCATTGCAATGGTAATTTGTCTGTGCCCCATGTTCCCCTCATAGAGTCTTTTCAGTTTTAAAGAAAAGAAAAAAAAAACAGAGCCAGTAGGAGGGAGGGAAGTAAATAGGTAGACAGACAGATAGACAGGTAGATAGATATTTCAAGGAATTGGTTTATACAATTGTGGGGACTGGCAAACCCAAAATTCATAAGGCAGGCTGGCAGGCTAGAAACTTTCAGGCAGGAGCTTGAGGTTAAAATGTCTTATTCATTCATTGGGGAAAACTATTTTGCTCCTAAGCCCTTTTAACTGATTGGATAAGGCCAGAAATATTACTGAGAATAATCTCCTTTACATAAAGTCAACTGAGTGTAGATGTTAACCACATCTACAAAATATCTTCACAGAAAACTCTAGATTAAGTTTTGATGGAATAACTGGATATGATAACTCAGACAAGTTGACACATAAAACTGTCACAGAGTCAAAGGCAATATGCTGTAGTATGAAGGCCTACTTTTTTAAATCTCTACCAGCCCAAGTGAGATCCCTTGCAGGACAGCAAGTATTAGTCCCATACCTAATCTTTTAAATACAAGAGGACTTCAAACAGCTCATGGAAAAAAGGATTGAAAAGATAAAACTTAAAATATGAACTTTATTCCTCATCATAAGATCCATCCAGTTCAAGACACTTTTGCAAGTGATGATACCAGCCATTTAGTCCATCCCTAAAGAACTGAGGGTCCTTGGAATTTAACCATGTCAATGCAGTCTTTTTTACATTATTAACTGAAGAAAAATGGGTGCCCTTTAAAGATTATTTTAAGATTAAAAGACAAAAAGAAGTCAAAAAGAGTCAAATCAAGACTGCAAGGTGGTGGATGCTTAATAATTTCCCATCAAAACTCTCACAAAATTGTCCTTGTTCAATGAGAGAAGTGAGCAGGAGCATTGTTGTGTTGGAGAAGGACTCTCTGGTGAAGCTTTTCCAAGCATTTTTCTGCTAAAGCTTTGGCTAACTTTCTGAAAACACTCATAAGAAGCAGATATTATTGTTCTTTGGCCCTCTAGAAAGTCAACAAGTAAAATGCCTTGAGCATCCCAAAAAACTATTGGCATTACCTTTGCTCTTAACTGGTCCACTTTTGCTTTGACTGGACCACTTCTGCCTCTTGGTAGCCACAGCTTTGTGTTTTGTCTTTAGGATCATACTGGCAAAGCCTTGTTTCATCTTCTGTTGCAATTCTTCAAAGAAATTCTTCAGGATCTCAATTAAAATGCCCATTGAAAGCTTTGCTCTTGTTTGCAGCTGATCTGGGCACAGCAGTTTTGGCACCCATCAAGCAGAAAGTTTACTCAACTGTAATAGCTTAGTCAGAATTGTGTAAGCTGAGCCAATTGAGTTGTCTATAGTGTTGGCTATTGTTTCTGCTGTTAATAACAGTCCTCTTCAATTAGGGCATGAACCGAATTAAATTTTTCTTGTAAATTGATGTGGATGGTCTGCCACTGAAAATTTCATCTGCAGCATCGTCTCATCCCTTCTTAAAACAAGTTATTCATTTGTAAACTTACGATTTCTTTGGGAACATTGTCCACATAAACTTTTCATAAAGCATCACTGATCTCACCAGTCTTCCACCCAAGCTTCACCAGAAATTTGATGTTTGTTCTTGCTTCAATTTTAGCAAAATTCATCTTGCTCTCTTAGAGACACTTTCAAAACTGATGTCGTATCTTTCTTAGTGCCCAAAACTGGATCCTGTTTGGATATGTCATAACAAGTTAATACAAGTTTATTTGGGTGCAAAAAAATAAAATAAAATAAATAAAATCCATGAGTAGTTTTGTTATAATATGCATTTTTCATGAACATTTTGAAGCCCCTCATACATCTGGCCCATCCCTGGGCCATACTCCATCCTGCCTATAAAAGCCAGTCACAATGCTGGTTCTGGAACCACCCCAGCCTTATTTCTTCCCCCTGCACCTTGAGTCTCATATTCCCAAAATGGGATTGCAACTTTAGATTTTTATATTTTGTTAACATATTCAGGCTCTTCTCTCTGGATTTTGGGGCTTGTTTTCCCACATGCTCTCAGTACCATGTGTACCCTATGTTGGAGTCTCCTTCACCTCACTTCACAGTCTCCATCTATCAACCCCAACCACAAATGATGGCTCCTCTGATTGGTCATAGTTGCTCTAGGAAAGGAGGGGATACAAAGAAAGAAAAGAAATTTATGAATGTACAAGGAAGGCTTGGAAATCAGGGGAGGGCCCTGGCTACTCAGAAGGCTACATGGAAGGAAATGGAGAAATAGTTTAGATTTAAGGATCAGAAAAGCCAAAATCAATATCTTGCCATTTCCACTTATGTACTGTGACTTGGACACCTTATTTAACCTCTCTGAGGCTTAGTTTTCCAGAATGTCCAATATGGATATAAACATACTTCATAAGTGTGAGGAGATCATAGTATATTCAGCAAACCCATTTTCTTATTCCAAAGAATACTGTTAGACTCCATTTACCAGCCCCCTTTCAATTAGTGGGCAGAATGGTGAGCTCACGACTGTTAAGAGTGAATGTTCCAGGTATCTATTGCTGTGTAACAAACTACCCCCAAACTTAGCAACTTAAAGCAATAACAATTATTTACTCTG
This sequence comes from Cynocephalus volans, assembly GCF_027409185.1. NCBI lineage: Eukaryota > Metazoa > Chordata > Mammalia > Dermoptera > Cynocephalidae > Cynocephalus > Cynocephalus volans. The sequence continues at coordinate 54,398,103 of NC_084462.1, forward strand.
CTCATGAATCTGCAATGCAGGCAGGGCTAAAATGGACAGCTTGTCTCTTTCTCATGTGGCATCTGCTGGGACAGCTTGACTGAGGCTAGATGAGCCATTTCCAAGATCACTCACTCACATGGCTGATAAGTTGGTGCTAGTTGTCAACGGGAATTTAGCTGGAGCTATCTGTGGGAGCCTCTGTTTTTTTCCATATACAATTCTCTCTAGGGTGATGGGCTTCCTTGTACCATAACGGAAGCTTTCCAAGAGAAAATATTCTAAGAGACAGGAAAAGGAACCTGCCAGCCTCTTAAATTCTGAGCCCAGAAACTGCATAGTGCTACTTCTGCTATATTCTGTTGGTCAAGCAGTCACACAGCCTGTCTGAACACAAGGGGAGGAGACATAGACCATATTTCTTAATAGGAAGAGCATCAAAGAATTTCTGGCCCTGATTAATCCACCACAAAGTTCCAGTCAAAATGGAGAAAAAGGACCAGATTAACTTCCCATCTGAAGAAAAACACTGAAAACCAGACAAAACATACGAGCCAACATCACTCAAGACAGTGAACATAAGGCAAGGAAGGGCAGTGATCCATACGAGATAGAAAAAAAAGAGGTCAACCCTACAATTACCCCCCAGTTTACTGCCTAGATGAAGTTTCTAGGCCACAGCACAGGGAAGGAAAACCCAGGTAGAGTCCAGCCCTCTCTTTCAGTTGAGGAGATGGAGCTCAGTATCTGCAAAAGCTAAAGTAGCTAGACATTATAGTGAAAAATACAGGAAAATAGAAACTTGCATAGAGAGAGATCTCCAGATATCTGAAGAAAGTCCTCATCAGCTATTCAGTTCAATACTGACCAAGGCATGAATGTGAAAAAAATTTGCCCAAGCCCACAGAAAGGATCAACTAAAAGGATTAGCAGGAATGGAATCTGAAATTCATGAAGGACCAGGAATAGTGCCTGTTTCCAAAAGTCAAAATGAAAAACCTTGTAATTGCAAGGTCATCAGAATACTAGAAATATCTTTCCTCAATTGTTGGGAAAAATTATCCCTAGAATAAATGCTGCTCTGGTTCTACCCAACAAAGCTTAAAAGAAAGACCTGAAAGGATAAAAGTGTTTCTAAGTCAGCATGTCCTAGGAAAACTTAAAAAATATTTATAGAAATGTAAACATATCCAGCATCCAACAAGGTAATGACACGAGTATGTAGCATCCATTAAAAATTACCAGGCATGTGGAGAAAGAGGAAAATGAAATCTGTAATGAGGAGAAATTTTAAAACTCAATCTATAAGCCAGCAATCATGACAGAAGACACCAGTATGACCGGTTCCTCACCAGCCCCCCGACAGGCAGCCTGCCCTGACAGCCAGTGACTGTGAATGATGGCACTAGCATGACCTGCTGTCTTGCTGACAGTAGCACTTTTTACCACTGCTGCAGATACCAATGCTGAGCAAGTGGTCTGTGACAGCCACTGCCAAAGCAACTGCTGCCACACCAGCAGCCACTGTTGCCTCAGAAGGAGCCTACTGACCACTCATTGGCATAGACAGAAGTAGAGTCACCAGTGAAGCCCAGGGAAAGAAGTAAGCAAGTGCAGACCACAACAAACAAAAACTGTGCGAGTTCACCATCACACAAGCAGCCCTACAAGGAATTCTCAAGGGAGTCCTACATCTGTAATCTGAAAAATGATAATCACTATCATGAATACAAAAGAAAAACAAAATCTGCTGTTCACACAAAAAAAATGCAAACAAGAAAGAGAAAGAAACTAAATCATACCACCTCAAAAAACCAACAAACATTGACTATGAATAATAAAAGGGGAGGAAAAGAACAAAAGATATTTAAAATATCTAATCAAATGCAATAAAATGCCAGGAGTAAAACAATACCTGTTGATAACAACCCTAAATGTAAATGGATTAAACTCTCTATTCAAAAGACACAGACTGAAGGATTGGATTTAAAAACTAGATCCAACTATATGCTGTCTTCAAGAGACTCACCTCACATGTAAAGACACACACAGACTAAAAGTGAAAGGATGGGAAAAGGTATTCCAGGCAAATAGAAGCCAAAAAAGAGCAAGACTAGATATTCTTACATTGGATAAAATAGACTTTAAACTAAATGACATAAAAAAGACAAAGAAGGCCACTTCATAATGATAAAGGGATCTATTCAGCAAGAAGACATAACAATAACAAATATGTATGCACCCAACACTGGAGCACTCAGATACATAAAGCAAACACTATTAGACCTATAGAAAGAGACAGACACCAACATGATAATAGTAGGGGGCATGTGCACCCCTCTCTCAGCATTGGACAGATCACCCAGCCAACAAATGATGCACCAAGAAACACAGGCTTTAAACCACACTTTAGATCAATTGGATCTGGCAGATATCTCCAGACATTTCATCCAAAAACTACAGAACACAAATTCTTCTTATCAGCACTTGTAACATTCTTCAGGATAAATCACATCTTAGGTCACAAGTCAAGTCTCAGCAAATTTTTAAAAAATCAAAATCATTTCAAGTATCTTTTCAGACAACAATGGATTAAAACTAGAAATCAATAACAAACAAAACTCTGGAAACTATACAAATATATGGAAACTAAACAAAAGGCTCCTGAATGAACTATGGGTACAAGAAGAAATTAAACAGGAAATTTAAAATAATTCCTTGAAACTAACAACAATAAAGATACAGCATACCAAAACTTGTGGGATACTACAAAAACAGAACTAAGAGGGAAGTTTATTGCAGTAAACACTTACTTTAGAAGGATAGAAAGGCTTCAAATAAATGACCTAATGCTACACTTCAAAGAACTAGAAAAACGAGAACAATCCAATCCTAAAAGTAGTAGATAGAAAGAAATAATTAAGTGCAGAGAAGAACTAAACGAAATAGACACCCCAAAAAAGACACAAAAGATTGATAAAACAAAAAGTTATTTTTTTGAGAAGATAAATAAAATAGACAAACCATTAGCTAGGTTAATGAGAGAGAGAGAGAGAGAGAGAGAAAGAGAGAGAGATGACCCAAACAACAAAAATCAGAAATGAAAGGAGACATTACAACTGATACAAAAGAAATAAAAAGAATCACGAAAGACTGTTATAAACATCTATCTGCCAACAAATATAAAAATCTGAAGGAAATGGATAAATTTCTGGATTCATGCAAACCACCAAGACTGAACCAAGAAGAAATAAAAACCTGAACAGACTGATAACAAGCAACAAGATTGCAGCAGTACTCAGCAGTCTTCCAACAAAGAAAAGCATAGGACTGGATGACTTTACTGCTGAATTCTACCAAACATGTAAAGAAGAATTAATACCAATTCTCTTCAAACTATTCCAAAAAATTGAAACAGAGGCCATTCTCCAAAACTCATTTTATGAGGCCAGCATCACCCTGACACCAAAACCAGACACAGATACAATAAAAAAGAAAACTACAGGCCAATATTCTTGATGAACATACATGTAAAAAATCCTCAGCAAAATATTAGCAATAAGAATACAGCAACATATCAAAAAAGTTACATACCATAATCAATTGGAATTCTTCCCAGGGATGCAAAGATGGTTCAATATAGCAAATCAATAAATGTGATATGCCACATCAACAAAATCAAGGACAAAAACCATATGATTATCTCAATAGATGCAGAAAAAGCACTTAACAAAATTTAACATCCCTCAGCAAATTAGGTATAGAAGGAAAGTATCTCAACACAATAAAAGCCATCTACTACAAACCCACTGCCAATATCACCCTGAATGAGCAGGAACAAGACAAGGATGCCCACTCTCACCACTCCTATTTAACATAGCACTAGAGTACTAGCCAGTGCAATCAGGCAAGAGAAAGAAATAAAGAGCATCCAGAACGGAAAGGATGAAGTCAAACTGTCCCTGTTTGCAGGTGACATGACATTTTATCTAGAAAAACCTAAAGACTCTACAAAAAAACTCTTAGAACTGATGAATAATGTCAGTAATGTTGCAGGATACCAAATCAACACCCCAAAATCAGTAGCATTTTAATACTCTGATAATGAATGAGCAGAAAATTAAATCAAGAAAACAAGCCCATTTACAATAGTCACAAAAAAAAAAAAAAACCTAGAAATGAATTTAACCAAGGAGGTGAAAGATCTCTATGATGAGAACTACAAAACACTACTAGAAGAAATTAAACAGAACACAAAAAGGTGGAAAGACATTCCATGCTCTTGGATTAGAAGAAATAATATGGTGAAAATGTCCGTACTATCTAAAGTGATCTATAGATTCAATGCAATCCCCATCAAAATACCAGTGACATTCACAGAAATAGAAAAAACAATCCTAACATGCACATGGAACAACAAAAGACCACAAATAGAAAAAGCAATCATGAGCAAAAAAAAATAAAGTGGGAGGCATTACACTACCCAACTTCAAGTTATACTACAAAGCTCTTGTAACCAAAACAGCATGGTACTGGCATAAAAACCAAACACTCTGACCAATGGAACAGAACAGAAATCTGGGAATCAACCCAAATACTTACAGCCAACTGATTTTTGATAAGGGCAACAAGTGCATACATTGGGAAAAAAGACTGCCTCTTCAATAAAAGGTGTTGGGAAAATTGGACATACATATGCAGAAGAATGAAACTAGACCTGTACTTCTTACCATATACCAAAATCAACTCAAAATGAATCAAAGACTTAAGTACAAGACCCCAAACCATAAAGTTTCTAAAAGAAAACAGGGAAAATACTTCAGGAAGTAGGCTGGGTAAAGACTTTATGAATAATACCCCAAAAGTACAAGCAACAAAAGAAGAAATAAACAAATGGGATTATATCAAACTAAAAATCTTCTTCACAGCAAAGGAAACAATCAACAGAGCAGAAAGACAGCCAATGGAATGAGAGAAAATATTCACAAATGCCTCATCCAACAGGGGATTAATATCCAGAGTAAATAAGGAACTCAAACAACTTCACAGTCAAAAATTCAAATTAAAAAATAAGCAAAGGAGCTGAATAGACATTTTCCAAAGGAAGACGTACAAATGGACAATGGGTACATGAAAAAAATGTTCAACATCAGTAATCATCAGTGAGATGCAAATCAAAACCACATTGAGATATCATCTCACCCCAGTTAGACTGGCCATTATTAAAAAGACCTAGAATAAGAAATGCTGGTGAATATGTGGAGGATGGGGAACCCTCCTACACTCTTGGTGGGACTGTAAAATAGTACAACCATTATGGAAAATGGTAGGGATGTTCCTCAAACAGCTACAGATAGAACTACCATATGATCCAGCAATCCCACTTCTGGGTATATACCCAAAGGAATGGAAAACATCATGTCAGAGGGATACCTGTGCACCCATGTTCACCTTAGCACTATTTACAATATCCAAAATATGGAACCAACTTAAAATGCCCATCAGTGGATGACTGGATAAGGAAACTGTGGTATATATACACAGTGGAATACTACTCAGCCATAAAAAAGAATGAAATTCTGCCATTTGCAGCAACATGGATGAACTTGGAGAAAATTACGTTGAGTGAAATAAGCCAGACATGGGAATAGAAATACCACATGTCCTCACTCATAAGTGAGTGCCAAGAAAGAAGGAAGGAAAGAAGAGAGAAAGAGAGAATGAAAGAGAGAGAGAGAGAGAGAGAGAAAGAAAGAAAGAAAGAAAGAAAGAAAGAAAGAAAGAAAGAAAGAAAGAAAGAAAGAAAGAAAGAAAGAAAGAAAGAAAGAAAGAAAGAAAGAAAGAAGCACAATAATACATTGATGCTTCAGAAGAGAACAAGTCTATGGTTACTAGAGGTGGGGGGGAGAGGGAATGAGGGGAGACTGGGTAGAGGACATAAAGAATAATTATGATTTGTAACAATGAACATGTTAATAATATTGATTTGATCAACAAATGTACACAGGTGATAGTAGTCAGTGTTGTACCACAAAAATATGTATAATCAATCATGCTTCAATTAAATAGATAGATAGATAGATAGATAGATAGATAGATAGATAGATAGATAGATAGATAGATAGAAATTTTTTTAAAAAAAACCTCAGTCAATACAAATGACCCAAAAATGGCACAGATCATTGTATTAGTAGACATGGACATTAAATCAGACATAAGAACTGTATTTAATATGTTTAAGAAGTTACAGGAAAAATTGAACATGCTAAGTAGAGACATGGAAAATATAAAAAATACTAAAATTGAACTTCTAGAGATAAAAAGTACAATGGGAGAAATGAAAAATACATTGGATTAATGGCAGAGTAGATGGGCTCTCAGAAGAAAATATTAGGTCAAATGAAAGACACAGTAATCAAAACTACTCAAAATGAAACAGAGAGAGAAAAAAAAAACTAAAAATAAAAATAAACAGAGCATCAGTGAATTGTGGACAACTTCAAACAGCCAAATTGGGTAAAGAGTATAAACCCATAGATATAACAAGCTCGGAGAACTCCAAGAATCCTAAGCACAAGAAACATAAAGAAAACTACTCTAAGACACATCATAATCAAATTACTTCAAACCAGTATAAAAAGAAAATCTTAAAATCAGCAAGAGAAAATACACATTATGTACAAAAATCCAAAAATAAGAATGAAAGCAGATTTCTCACTGGCATCAGCTAGAAGACAGTGATGTGACATCTTTAAAGTCTGAGAGAATTCACAGTTAGCGAGCCTTCTCCTCACTCTACATCGTTGCATTAGTTTCCCGGGGCTGCCATCAAAATTTACCACGAGCTAAGGGTAAAACAACATAAATTTATCGTCTGATAGTTCTAGAGCCTCGAGATTTGAAATCAAGGTATCAGCAGCGTTGGTTTCTTCTGAAAGCACTGAGGGAAAATCTGTTCCATACCTCTTCTAGCCTTTGGTGGCTTCCATTAGTGTTCCTTGACGTGTGGCTACATCACTCCAGTCTCTACCTCTGTCATCACATGGCCTTCTTCCCTGTGTCTTCTCTGTGTCTTCACATCTCTCTCCTCACAGAGGTTAGGACTCGACTATGTCTATTGGAAGGACAAAATTCATCTCATCACACTCTTCGGTGGTTTCCCAGGGGATGGGGAGGATCCACTAGAGCATTCCAAGATCCTAGGGGAGGCCAGACCCACCCGACGAAAGGATCCTAGATCCCTGAAACATTACGTGGAAGCGCATCCTCAAAACATGTGACTGAACTGTGACATGCATGAGAACATAAAGCATTCATGTGAAAAGCCACAGAAATTATAATGGATACTATTATGTGCCACTGTTATAGGGATTAACTGAGACCACACATATAAAGGACCTGACACATGATGGGTGCTGGATAATTGGTAGCATGATTGGGATTGTTGATGAAGGGAAAAGGAAGCAATAAGTCTATGTTAGGTCTCAAACTGGACTCTGAGTCCTGGGGAAGAGTCATGCACTGCTATCAAGACTTGGAAGAGTGACAGGTTTGTAATCAATTATCAAAAGACTTTGATCCCAGTAGGGGTAAATTATCAAATAAAAAGCAGAGAGGATTTTTGTATTCCTGCAAGGTGCAGCATTGCTCTCAACATACCAAGGCTCTCTTCCCATTCCAAAGAAGTGCAACAGAGTTTACTCGAGTAGTCATTAGGCAGAATAGAAAGATGACTCAAACTAAATGTTTGACCCAATTAACTAGCAAATTTCATCATAATAAACCCCAGTACATAAAATCTTAGTTTCTGGCTGAGCTGAGGAAGAAATCTGATTTTCTGCTGTTTCCAAGAAAAATCAGTTTACAAAATTATTTTCTGTTTCCCATACATCTTCTGAAGTCACCATAGACCAAATAGCCAGTTATTTGGAGAAATGTTTTACTTCCTTCCAAAACAGAGATAGTTTTCACTCTTATCCATCCAAAAAGAAAAATGTTAAATCACATGTGAATTGCAGATGTAAGCATTTAAAGACTATTCCCCTCTTTTGTTTGTGAATAATTTTTCATTTTATGAAGAGGCCAAATATTTCAGTAGGTGAAATCAATAGCAGCCCCCAGAGTGAACTGAAAATTCTCCAAGCTTAATACAGTTTTGTGTGTGTCTGTCGGAGCTGAATGTCTTAAGGGAACAAGTAGCAAATTCACTGCCTTAGAAGAGATGTATGAATTATAGTCTTTTCTTTTTAAAAGTAATCTGTATAATGGTTCGTTTATTCAACAAATATTTATTAAGCATTTATTGTATGCTACATACTATACCAAATGTTTGGAATTCGCAAAAAAAAAAAGTAAAATCAGGAACCTACCTCAAAGGGCAGAGAATTTAGTGAGCAAATAACTAATACTTGATAGTGCTTCCTAAATTTCAATCACTGTTCTAAGCACTTTGCGAACATTAATTCATTTACTCTTCACAACAACCTATGAGATTCTATTAATGTGCCTATTTTACAGACAAGAAAATTGAGGTACAGAGAATTTAGGATGTGTTGACAGTCCCATAGCTAGTTAGTGGTAGAACCAGGATATAACCTCAGGCAGCCAGAGACCCTGATCTTGTTATGCACAGAACAAATGTATAAGTACACAGTATCACCACTATGTTAGAGACAGTTCTAGGAATCTATACAACAGTGTCTATGTCTCATTTCATTATTGTTTTTCCCAGTTCCTAGCAGAGTTCCTAGCATGGGGTAATCATTTTTTAAATTATTTAATTAAGCACTAAAAGAGAGTAATAGAAAAAGTACTCTGGTAAAACCCAACAGGCAGCTCCCAGGGAAATCATGGAAGGCTTCACAGAGGAGGCGATTTTGAGCTGGGTGCAGAAGGATGAGTTAGGCATTTGACATCCTACATATCATTGAAAAGCCCTATGCCCCAAGTCACTAATAAGGAGCCATTCACCCTGCTCCAGTCTGGAGACAGGTGTTTTCTCACAGATAACTTCTCATCTCTGGCTGGCACCTGGTTCTAGAACTCAGTCCTTTACCCTTCTCTCTGCCCCAGACACTATAGGGTTACTGGCTTCCAATCTCTGTTTCTATAGCTAAATCTTTCTGATTCTCACCAGCAGATTTACTTTTGGTGTGATATAGGTAAGGGGAGATGCTACAAATGGAAAGAAAAACTGTAAGACACCATTTGGTAAATTGCAAATGAGTTGAATAGGTTTTAAGGTCTACATGAGTTGAAACATGTAGGAATTGCTATAAATGGGGAGGCCCTGAACTGTGAGGCTCAACCTCGGTCATGAAGAATGAATAACATTTAGGCGATGCATAAAAGGAGAAAAGACATTCTAGAGGGTATGGACACTTTAAACAAAGGCAGAGGAAAAGGGCAAGACAGAATACCGGCACAATGCAAGGCAGGATTGCTCCAGGTTCCTTCAAGAAAAGTAACAAACATTGATTGTTGGAGGCAGAGTCCTTTCTTCATTCTGCAGGGCCCTTCTCCAGTGCCATGTTCTCTCTGAAGCCTTCTCTATAGCCCTCAAGCACATGGACACTGTCACACACAATGTCTTTTGCTCGCCTAGTGATCCTTCAATGCATTTTATTTTGTGAGCAATTTTTCATCTCTCTTACCTCATTACAAGCTTCATCAGGTGGTTTCACACTTTGAGCTTTGTAGAAACACTAATAATTTGATACCTACAGTGTATGCATATTACTTAGCACACAACTAGGGTGGCTATATAATTTATCTTCCAAACTAGAACACTTCGGAGTATAAATGGAGATCAACTGATAATTACTCCAGGACAACAGGCATTAACAAATACTGTCCCAGGATAACAGGATGCATAGTTACCCTACTCATAATAAATTTCTGTCTGAACAATCCAAGGCTGATGATCAATTAAGGAATGCCAAAAAGGAATGTTGAAATTGGTTAAGGGTGCTGTCTGGTGGAGGTACTTGTGCTATCTCAGTGTTTCTGCACAAGGCAGCTACTTTCCACTGAATGTTCAGTCTTTTCTACCACCAGAAGGAAGATGTGCCTCTTCAATGGCATCTGTATCCTATAAACAAGTGGTAACTGCACTTTTCTTAACTGCTAGACACTGTAAGGTGTAGACAATATACAAGTAAAAAAGCATGGCCGTTTGTCCTCTGAGAGTTCATAGTCTAATAAGAGTCTACTTTTTATTTACTCATTCATTCATTTATTAAATTATTCAATGAATACTTATTAAGAATCTATCATGCATCAGGGCAGGTACCTAGGAGCAGCTGTCCTAGTCTTTGCCCTGATGAAGCTCCCAGATTGTCATCCAAGGAGCAGAGTGAGGATAAGCCATTAATAAAGGAATGTGTGAGCTACAAGATTAGCCTAAAGGAGGGAGGTAGCAATTGTGCTTGATGGATTAGTGGGACTTTACAGGAGGAAAAAAATGGAGAAGTGATCACCAAGCAAAAGAGGAGGAAAAGATAGCTTAAGCAGAGGAAACAGCACAAGAAAAGGCTTGGAGGCAGGAAACGTATAGCAGGAGGCTTGGAGGCAGGAGTATAGCCAGGGATTGGACCGCAGTGGAGTTTAATGGCCAAACTGAGGACTTTACATGTGACTCATTAGGCAACTGAGGGACATTGAAACTCAGCATCAAATTCATTCCATGATCATATGTGCATTTTAGATAGGTTATTATTTTGACAGACTTACTGCAATTCCTGCAAGAGTTAATTTGCAGAAAGTCTATGTGGACGGTAGCCCATGACGTATGTTAACTGTTCTTTGCCTATTCTAGGTGCCTGGAGGGCAGCACAGGTCACAGACTCTCTTTGAGCCTGGAGGAACATCATCATTTTCCAAGATGCCCTCTTCTAGATATGGCAGGGGTGGGGAGGTCTCCACAAACAAGAGCCCTGTTGCCATAGAGCCCTGATGTGTAGAATCTAAAGATCCCAAGAAAGTCCCCCAGTGAGTCTTCCAGTAAGAGTCGAGAGGAATCTTCATGAAGTGCCCCAGAATTGGGCATTTGTTAGAATGCCCCTAAATTGTTGATGGCTATATTGTTATACAGATTTGAGCTCCCATGACCCAAGACTACATAGCCTCTTGAATACGGCATCATTGTAAGACCTGGCTTTATTTCTATACCCAATTTCCAGTCATCTAGGCTGAAGATGTATGTCTCATCCAGAAGGGACATGGGTGAGAGTTACTCTCAATGTCAGATGATCTGCAAGCTGTCACTGGTCATGACATCCTCCTAGTGTCCCCGGCCTAGCCTCATTTCCTCTTTCTCGGGAGGCAGCTTGAATTGCACAGTCTGCTTATTCAACACAAACCAATTTTGATCTTAGTCCTAAAGCTCTGAGTTCTTGAATATATATGGATTTTGCTTAATTCCTAGGGCTATGCAAGGAATAAGAATTAGGTAGTTTCTTCAATGCTCCAAAATGACCCTGATGCTTCATACCCAAATAGGATAACTCTGGACAAGTTTCTCATAGACTGAGAATTTGGTTTTCTAATACTTTCACAAAGATTTAAAACTCAGTAGGGACTTCAGTTAATCTGTTAGAAATTATCTAACCATCTCTTTAAGACTCTTTCTTCCCATCAGTAGAGATCAAGGATCTTGGCCCACTGAGGCAGAATTTTAACTTTTTAAAATTTTTCTGTAGATTCATGAATCTGTTTCAAGACCCCATTCTGATTCTTGGCAAAGACTTAAACTTTGACAATTTAAGGTAAACTAAGTCCATTCAAAGTTTTCTCAGTTCAGTCATGGAATTACTTCTCTCCTTCAGTTTGGGTCTACGTTTACAATGTGTTTATGTAGAGGCTGGGCCAGCTATATAATTTGTAGGGTCCAATGCAAAATGAAAATCTGAAGTCTCTTGTTCAAAAAACATTAAGAATTTCAGGACGGCAATAGCTGAGCATTAAACCAGGCACAGGGACCTTCTGAGCACGAACTCTATGTAACTATGCAGAGCACAAGCCCATGAAGCAGGCCTTTCATATTATGATATTGGGATGGGAGAAAGGCATCTGCTCTATGATGGTGTCTGCTAAGAAGTCCTCAGTCCCTCCAGGATTCAGATCAGTGGTCCAAGCTGGCATCTGAGAGAACATCTTCCTCATTCCAATCCAAGGCTACCCCAGGTCTGTGTCAAGGCTGAGGTGCTTTTAGATTCATAGTGTTCCATTGAGCCTTGGCCTTTGCCATGTGGACACAAATAGATGCTCTGCAAGGATGACTAGACTTTTTGCCATACCCTTCAACTAGCCATCTCTGTTTCTCCTTTACCATGATCAGCACTTCTTCTGCTTCCCAATCCCAAATGAGATGGAGGGACGAGTCTCCATTACTCCTAGATCCCCAAAGCTCTCTGTGGGTTCTGTCAACTCTACCACCAGCCCTTGGCCATGCTCAGCTCAGAAGGGGAAGGGGACTGGGCACCTTCACAGAGCTCTGCAACAGCATTAATTGTATTGCTGTCTGGCTCTCTCCGCCTTCCCCCTACTATTTTTTTTATATTTTTCAAATTTTCTTTTAGGAGTCAAGACAGGACATGGTAGCAGAGGTATCACATTGTCTTAGTGGAAGGGATCTTAGTTTTAAAAGCCTATAATTTACTTTTTTATCTAAGTTTTCCTGTGGCCCCATTTCCTGGGGTAGTAGATTCATTCATTTACATGTTCATTCATTCAAAAATGAATCAATTAAATGCTACTAGATGCTAAGCACTAATTTTTAGTTCTGGGAATACTGTGAGAGACAAGATAGAAAACGTCCCTCATGAGACTTATTTTCTAGATCAGAGGACAGCAATGGCCTGCAAACTGATTCTAGTTCCCTGCCCATTTTTGTGAATACACACACTCACTTCTGTGTTGGTATGGCTGCTGCAACAGCAGGCCTGAGTAGCTGCAGCAGAAACAAAATGACCTGCAAAGTCTAAAATATTTACCGGACCCTTTCAGAGCAAGTTTGAAAACCATTGTTCTTGTAAATGAGTGAGAAAGGTAGTAAACAGATAAAAATAAATAATATATAAGATCAAGTAGTCATGAACCCTGTAAAAATAAAGTTGGAGGATAGAGAATCATGAAGTTATTATTAGTCCATTTCTGTTGCTTATAACAACAGAAACCAGCAACTGGGAAATTTGTGATAAAATATCTGCAACTGGGTAATTTGTAAAAAAATGAATTTTATTACTTATAGTTTCTGAGGCTGGAAGTCCAAAGTCCAGGGAACCCATCTGGTGAGGGTCTTCTTTGGTGGTGGCTTTATAGCAATTCAGGGGTCTCACATGGCAGAAAATGATGGCGCAGAGAGAGAGATAGTTCCTTATTCACTCTCCCTTTAAAGCCCTCAGAACTATGCCCCTGAGTCCCTGACCACTATTATTAATCAATTCACTATGGCACGGTCCTATAATTTACCACGTTTTCAAGGCTCCATCTTTCAATTACCTATAAAAGGATTTCCCACTCTCAATAGTTACAGTAGGGATTAAACTTCTAATATATGAACTTTGGGGGACACAATTCAATCAATCCACAGCAGGGTTCCTGACGGCATCAGAGCCAACACCGAGAGGTGGGAGTAGGAAGCCATAGGAATATCTGAGGGAACAGAGGGTACAAATGCCCTGAGGAACAGAGTTAGCTTATTCGTCCTGGAATTCTAATTAGCAAAGTCTTGTTGGAACAGAGGACAGCCAAGGAGTAAGAGGAAATATACTTTGTGCAATATATCAAAATTTTATTTCATTATACGTTTTTCCTTTTTCTAGAAAAAGGAAATGGTATTCTCCAGAGGATGGGAAGAGCCGGGAAAACAATTGACCACAGTTCTTGAACTATGGTTGCTTCCTTTTCCACAGCTCCCATTGACACATAGTTTCTTTTTGTCTTCTTATCTGTAGGTAAACATAAAGGATCGAAAATACTAGAGACTACTAGATGAGTAATTAACTACCATTGTGGCAATAATAAACTGAGATGTAAAAGGAGGATGAAACAACCCAGTCCCTCTACCTACCATCAACATGGCTTAAAATATAAGACACATTTTAGTGTGCTGGAATAGAAAGAAGGTGAGTTTGGGCGGCACACAGAAACTTTTCCGTCTGACAAGCGATTTACCTTCTCTGAGTCACAATTTTCTAATCTAGGAAATGAGGTGATTAATGCCAGCCTTTGAGGCTTTTTGTAAAGAACAGAAGCTGTAATGCATGTGAAAGTGACTGGCTGTGTTCCTGGGTGCTAAATGGATATGAATCCCACACCCTAACCCTTCTCCCCTTCCTCGTTCACCAGTGGCACTGCACATTTTGTTTTGATTCATGACCTAACTCCAGCTCCTTCTGATCCTTTATCAGTCTGTCTAGCATCCCCAGCGGCCGTGTTGCCTGCGCTCACTGTAAGGGGAGTGTTGACATGAGAGATGAGCAGTGCCTGCTCACACCTCTCACAAATGCCCTGGAGTAGACAATGGATTAGCCTTTGAGTACAAACATTTCCCTTCTTCCTCCAGAGGCTTTTCTCACCGAGCCCACCCAGCCTGCTCTTTGATGATGCTAAAATCACTGGGCAATTTGGTTAACTTGAGAAAAACAGCCTTTCGATTGAAATCGATGAATATTTCAGATGATCTAGGCCTTGGGGAATCCTGGACCAGCAGCATCGTGTTAGAAATGCAGAATCTCAGGCCACATTCCAGACCCACAGAACCAGAATATTCATTTTAACAAGATGAATTTAACAATATTCATCTTTTAACAAGATGCTCATGTGATCTGTATGCACATTAGAGTTTAAGGACTTCCGAAGAACACGTGTTCTTAATCTGGCTTCTACACATGTGTCTTAGTCCCATGCTCAGAGAGTGTTTCATTTGGTCTGGTACTTTTTGAAAGCTTCATGGAAGATTGTCATACACAACCTTCCCATAAAGTTCAGCATTGTTTAGGGTCTGGCCAAAAATCATACAGAGGATGACTGACAGAGTTGGGTTTACAACTGCAACTTCCAAATGCCCAGTTTTGCCCTCATTACTCTGTATCCCATTGTTCCTCCCTGGACAAATGGGTAAGGAGGTATGTTCACTTCCATAATGATCTGTAAATCAATCATGACAGTTCCAGAATTTCTCCTTCCAGTCCATTGAATCTATCCAAATCAATCTCTCAAAAAAGTGGTCGTGAAAAATTTTTCTAAAGTTTGTAATGAGGGCAGAGGGTTTTATGAAATATCTCCACCATATTTTTCTCTCTGAATAAATTTCAAGGCCCAGTTCTTCTTCCTAGAATATTGTGCGTATTAAATTAACACTCTTGTTTCTTCTAATATCCACTTTCCTCTGCTTGTTTAACATTTAGATGTAATACATCTTCAATCCCCAAACCAAAATTATACTTTCTTTTTAATCTTTTACTATGGTTCCTCTAAAGATGGACCTTTCCTTCTGAACATCCCTGGTCAATCATGTGAACCTCTCTGAAGGAGAGTCACAGAGATAGTGCTCAGAAAATAATCCAGGTGCCCCTTGCTACATTCTGTACTCTACTTGCAGGGAGGCTGGAGTTGCTGGCATGACCAGCTCATACCAATGGACTCTGAGCAGAAGTTTTCTGTGTCACTTCTTGACTGAGCCATTTAAGAGACAGCAAGCTTGCTCCATTTTTTGTCTTCTGAGTGGAAAACTTGGAAGCTATGTGTTTATGTGGTAGTGTCACAAAAATAAGAGGACCTGAATAAGATAAGAGACAGCCTCCACCCACCCACATTGGACATAGTGTGAGTGAGAAATAAATGTGTGTGCTAAGCCACTAGGACTTGGGTAGGGGGGTTGTGGATAGCAACAGCTGGTCTTGCATAAGAAGTGCATAACATTAGTTTTTCTCAAACTTAAATGTGCATGTAAATCACCTGGGGATCTTCTGAAAATATTAAAATGCAGCATGTCTGGGGAGGGACCTGAGTTTCTGCATTACCAACTCCCACTATGTTAATGGTTCTTGGTTGTTGGACAACAATTTGAGTAATAGACACTAAAACATTCTCCATTGCTCTACAATAATTGCACATACGCTCTCTCTCTCCAACTAGACCATTAGTTCCCTTTGACATCTTTCAGCATTCCTGCCACAAACACATTCAAGAAAGTTAAGAAAGTTAGCAAAAATGGCAGAAGATGGTCCTCTAAAAATTCTCTCCTCCAAAAATGCAATAAAAAACTGGCAAAAAATTTTTTTAAAAAATCAATCTTTTCAGAACTCTGGAAATTAACCAAAGGCTTGCAGAAATCTGGAAAGCACTTAAGCCAAAAAAAAAAAAAAAATAGCAGAATCTCAGTAAGAACAGTGAATCTTACAGCCTTTTCACTTATTCTAGTCCCACTGCACATTCTCTAGCTCTCTGTTAACCCTTAAAAATAACTGACCACATTCACAGTGAAAACCACTAGCCTGACAGCCAGTGAAGGGAGAAAAATGAGGGGAGCAAAAGGAGTTGTAGCTCTTTCAAGGTCTCATTCTCAGAGAACTGTCAAATGATGAACTACACCAAAATAAAGGATGCATTAAGACATCCCTGGATAAACAAAAACTGAAAGAATTTGTTGCTAGCAGACCTGACTTAAAAGAAATATTAAAGTCCTTCAAACTGAAATGAAAGGACACTACTAAGTTACTTGAATCCACATGAAGAAATAAAGACAACTGGTAAATGTAACTATATAGGGAAATGTAAAACATATTATACCTAAATTTTGTTTTTTAATTTTTTCTCCTATCTCATTTAAAAGACAATTGCAAAAAGCAATAATATATATTGGGCACAAAATGAATACAAAATCAGTTGTATTTCTATACACTAATGATGAACAATTTGAAAATGAAATTAAGAAAATAATTTAAATTTGCAATATCCTCAAAAAGAACAATGTAAATAAGTAAGCAAAAGAAATGCAAGACTCATACACTGATAATTAGAGAAAAATTTAAAACTTTAAAGAAGATCTACATAAATGAGAAGACATACCATATTCATGGATTGAAAGACTTAATATTGTTAAGATGGCAAGTAAGCTCAAATAGATCTACAGATTAAGGCAATCTCTATCAAAATCCCCAGCTGACTTTTTTGAAAAAATTGACAGACAACCTGATCTTAAAATTAATGTGGAAATTCAAGGGTTGCAGAATAACCAAAACAATCTTTGAAAAGAAGAGCAAAGTTGGTATGACACACATCTCACTTTTTAAAACATGATTCAAAGCTACAGTAATCAAGACTGGGTAGTACTGATGTAAGATATATATATATATATCAATGAAATAAAATTAGGAGTTCAGAAATAAACCCATGCATCTACGGTTAATTAATTTTTGACAAGCCTTTCAAGATAATTAAGTGGGGAAAGAATAGTCTTTTCAACAAATGATGTTGAGAAAACTGGATATCCGCATGCAAAAGTATAAACTTGAAGTACTCACTACCTCACACCGTATAAAAAAATTAACTAAAAACAGATCAAAGGCCTAAAATAAGAGGTATAACTATAACACTCTCAGAAGAAAACAGCAGTAAATTGTTGTAACCTTGCATTAGACAATGGTTTCTTATGATATCAAAAGCATATGCAACAAAAGAAAATAAAATTAATGAAAATTAAAAACTTTGTACATCAAAGACCCAATTAAGAAAGTGAAAAGACAACCCAGAGAATAGAAAAAAGATATGCAAATCAATAATCTGATAAATATCTAGTATCTAGAATAAATAAAGAACTTTTAAAAATTAACAATAATAAGACAAATAGCCCAAATTTTGTAAAACTGGCAAAAGGAACTGAAACTATATTTCTCCAAAGAAGATATGCAAATAGCCAGTAAGCACATCAAAGGATGCTCAACATCACTATTGTTAAGGAAATGCAAATCAAAATCACAATAAGATCCTATTCCACATTCATTAGGATAGCTATAATCAGAAAGACAGAAAATAAGTCTTAGGATGTTGAGAAATTGGATCCGTCATACATTGCTGGTGGGAAATTAGATGGTACAGCCACTGTGGGAAGCAGTTTGGCAGTTTCTCAAAAAGTGAAACATAAAATTACCAGATGACCCAGCAATTCTACTCCTACGTACATCTCCAACAGAATTGAATTAAAATTTTTAAAAAAAGAATTAAAAAGAGAATTATCCCACACAGAAACTTGAATACAAGTGTTCATAGCAGCATTATTATAAAAGTAGAAACAGCCCAATGTCCGTCAACCAACAAATGGCTAACAAAATGTGGTACATCTATAAAATGAAGTATTATCCAGGCATGCTACAACACAGATGAACCTTGAAAATGTTATGCTAAGTTAAAGAAGCCAAACACAATAGGTCACATATTGTGTAATTCAATTTACATTAAATGTCTAGTATAGGCAAATCCATAGAGGCAGAAAAACTTGTGGTTACCAACAACTGGGGGAGGGAAGAATTGGTTGTGACCATTCATGGTTACAGAATTTGTTTTAGAGATGATGAAAGTATTCTTTAATTAAAGTTGTCGTGTTTGCCTAGTCTTGTGAATATATATGAAAGCCACTGGATCATACACTACGAAACAGATAGATTTATGGTACATGAATTATTCTCATAAAACTATAAAAAGGAACCAAATATAAATTCTTGAACTGAAAAGTATGATAACTGAATAAAATGAAAACAATATGCAAACAAACAAAATGAAAGTTGCATAGGAGCAGGAGGAAAGGAGGAAGTGCAGAGGGACAGAAATATGCTGGATTTGATTGGGAGCACTACTGCCCTTCCAGAGTTCCCTGAATAAGCCTCATTTTTCAAACTCTTCATATGCTATTCTCTGTCCCATGGACCATCTTTTCACTTTGCTCTGGCTTGGAAAGACATAACTCCTTAAGCTGAAAATTGGAGTCCAATATTAAACATTTTTGCCTCCCACAGGCATTTAGTCTCTCATTCTCCTGTGTCGTCATAGCACCTAGTACAAGCCTCCAGGTAGTGGATATATATTTTTATTTTTTATGTATTAATTGAGGCATAATTTACACACAGCAAAGTGCACAAGTCTTAATTGTAGAGTTCCATGAATTTTTTACATATATACAGTCGTGTAATTACACCCAGATCAAGATATATGAGGGATCTTCAAAAAGTTTACAGAAGGATTTATACTCAGTTTTCCCACAAATATTTTGAATTACCCTCATAGAAGATTTTTAGACACCTGGAAGTCTACCTCATGCCCCTTCCAGTTAAATAATCAAAGATAATTAGTCTTCCAACTTCTATCTGAATAGATCGGTTTTGCCCGTTTTTGAACTTCATATCCATGGATGCATGTAATATGTATTCTTTCATGTCTGGACTCTTCATCCAACATTATGCCATCAACGTACTTGTATACTGGTAATTTGTTCTTTTTTATTGCTATATAGTATTCCATTGTATGAATACACTGCAATTTATCCATTTAAATGTTGATTGATGTTTAGATTTGTTTCTATTTGGGGGCTATTATGAATTAAGTTTCTAAAAATATTCCTACATATGCCTTTTAGAAGACATAAGCACTCATTTCTGTTGGGCATAAACTAAGGAGTGGAAGTGTGGGGTTATAGTACATAAATATGTTTTGCTTTAGTAGATACTAAGAAACAGTTTTCTAAATTGGTTGTCCTGCTCTGCAACTCCAGAACAATGCATAAGAGCATGGAGCTGTGTTTTAATTGCTGTCCACGAGGTCATGGACTATACTCTTTCTGTGTCCCAAACATACCATATGACACAGAGGAGGTAGGAAATGATGCCAGCAATGCAGTATTCCAGGGTCCAGAAAGCCTGTTCTGTAAAGAGCCAGATGGTAAATGTTTTAGGCTTTGCAGGCCATATAGTCTCCATTACCACTACTAAATTTGCAATTGTTGCACCACAGCAGCCATAAATGATACACAGTTGTTAATACCACATAACAACATTTCATTCAATGATGGACCGTATATAGATTGGTGGTCCAATGAGATGATAATGGCTATACCCTATAGCCTAGGTGTGTAGTAGGCTATACTGTTTAGGTTTATATAAGTACACTCTATGATGTTTACATAACAACAAAATAGCCTAATGGCACATTTCTCCAAATGTGTCCCCATCATTAAGGGACACATGACTGTATAAACAAATGAGGGTGGCTGTGTCCCAATAAAACTTTATTTATGAAAACAAGTGGCAAATCAGATTTGACCTGACGTCCACAGTTTAGTAACCCAGAAATTCTCAATCCTGCCCCCAATATTCTCTCACCTCGTCTCCTACCACTGTTCCACTTGCTCACTCCAGTAGAGCCGTGCTGACCTCCAGAACACTTTCACCCTAGGGTCTCCACATTTCCATACCTTCTCCCTAGAATACTCTTTCTTTAGATTTTCCCTGGGTAACCACCTCACCTCTTCAGCTCTTTAGTCAACCGTGATCTTTTCAGTGATGCTTTCCTGTCTTCCTTCCTATTTTATTTTTCTCCTTAGCATTTATTACCCCCTAACACACTATGTATTTTACTAGCTATTTTGGATCTTGCCTGCTCCCATCATCAACACCCTCCCACACACACACTTAAACACACACAAGAACACATTTCTTTCTCTTTTTTTTTTTTTCTTCCAAAGATGTATCCCCAGCACCTGGAACAGCGTCTAGCACGCAGCAGATGCCTGATATTTATTTACTGAATGCCTGAAGGCACAGATAGCTTCTGACCTCAGGATCCACATTAAGGAAGCTCACGGTTACAACACCCACTCTAATCAGCGTAAGTGTGGTGGGTCCCACCACTTCCCACAACCTTGTAGGAATCCTAGTAGCAGGAGTGTGGGACTAAGAAATAGTCTCAGCCACACAGCACGGGCTGAACAAAGAGAAGTGACGAGGGAGGCGTATGAACCACTGCAATTATATGCATATTTCCGCAGGCTATAATATATAACAACATTGTATTTATATCCAAATGGTATGGCCACGTGACTTGTCAGGTCAGGCCTGAACAATTATGTTGTTATGCTATAATTATACAGCACCACCAAATTACAGAAATTAGGGGTGGAGAACAATAATGCTGCTAACGAAAACTTGCTTTTAATTTGAGGTCTTCTTTCCACCCAGTTCAGAGTGCTTTAGACTGTCTCACAACAGTCCCTCTCACAGAGAGAAAGAGGCTGGGGGAAAGTTGAATCTCCATTTAGTAGAAGGGAAAAATGAGTGACAGAGTTAACATAGCTTCTTTCCAACCACATTATGTTGTTGACTGATCCAGGTCAGGAATAAAACCCTAGTCTTTCCTTCCATCTTGCCATTCCTCCTGGGGAAAACCAGTTGACCTAAGCCTCAAAGGCTTCTGGGAAGGAAAATTTTAGGCTTTGAAAACCACTCCGTGGTGCTCATGCAATTACTCCTTTATAGAACAAGCAATCTACTGGGAAAGCTCTTAGCTTACTAATGTGATCTTTTCATCAGCCCTGGAGATCTTTAAAGCACCAAACGTACCCCCTGAAAAGAAGTTTGGGATATGCCAGCCTCTCCTCTCCTCATAAATTTGGCCTCACAACCCCACACAATAGTTCCAATCTGCATCATTCAAGGTGGAAGATCTGGAGATCCTTTTCTAAAACAAGAGATGAAAACATTTATTGAGCATATATATGTTCCAGGCTTTGTGCTGACTGCTTCTAATCCTTTGTTTAGCCTTGTTCAGACAGTGTTTTTGTTCTTGTCTGTGGGAAGAAGGAAAATTGTCCAATATGCCACAGCTGGATCATAGCAGAGTGGGAATTCAAACCAAGGTCTTTTTACGGTAGAACACCACAATTGTCTTGCATTCTTGGTTATGAGCAGAAATGATCCCCAAGCAAACCACTATCTTCTAAGGAAAAGCGACCTCTAACTCTAAAAACCACGTAAACACCAGGATAATTTTGAATAATAAGGATATTAATAATCATCATAATCACTGTATATTGATTTTTAGAACAGTTGCAGTGAGATATAACTCACATGCCATACAGTTCATCCATTTAAAAAGTGCAAATTGATGGTTTTTAGTACATTCACAGAATTGAACAACTATGATGACAATTTAAGCTTAGAATATTTTAATTACCTAAAAGAAACCCCGTGCCCATTAGCAGTCACTCCCCATTTTCCCCAAAACCCTCATCCCTAGGCAACCACTAACCTGCTATCTGTCTGTATTAGATTTTCCTATTCTGACAATATCATATAAATGAAATCATGTAATATGTGGTCTTTTGTGACTGGTTTCTTTGACAGCATAATTTTTTTAAGGATCATTCACACTGTAGAATGTATCAAAATTTTACTACTTTTTATTGCCAAATAATATCTCATTGTGTGGATATACCACATTTTGTTTATCTTTTCATTAGTAAATGAAATTTTAAGTTGTTACCACTTTTGATCATTATAAATAATGCTGTTCTGAATATTCATAAATGTTTTTTGTGTGAGTCTATGTTTCTGTTTCTCTTAAATACCTTGGTATGAAATTACTGGGTCATGTGGTAACTCTATGTAGGGGATTGAATTGTCCTCCCAAAATTCATTGAAGCTTGAATTGTATCCCCCAAGTTTTATGTATTAGAAACTTAACCTCCACTGTGACTGTTAAGAGGGTGGGAAATCCTATTATGGTAGTTGAAAGGTGGAGCCTTGAAGAGGTGATTGGATTGTAGGACCCTGCAATAGTAAGTGGATTAAAAATGGTGGTCAAGGGTGTGGTTCTGAAGGCTTTAAAAGAAAAGCCTCTCTCTCTGCTTCCATCATCTTGCAATGTGAGACCCCTGGGACACTGTCACCCCTACTAGATGGAGTTTGAACTTCCCAGCCTCAGAAACTATAAGCAATATTTTTTTTCTTTATAAATCACCCAGTTTCAAGTATGTTGTTATAAACAACAGAAACAGACTAATATACTCTATGTCTCACTTTTTGAGAAACTGACAGACTGTTTTCCAGAGGAGCTGAACCATTTTACATTTCCACCATCAGTGTATTATGGTTTTTCTATTTCTCTACATTCTCACCAACATTTGTTATGGTCTTTTTTATTGCAGCCATCCTAATGGATGTGAAGTCGGATCACACTGATTTGCATTTTTATAATGACTAATGATGCTGAGTATCTTTTGATGTGCTTACTGGCAAGTTGCATATCTTCTTTTGAGAAATGTCTATTCAGACCATTTGTCCATTTTTAATCAGTTTATCTTTTTATTATTGAGTGGTAGGATATACATTTTTTCTGGATATAAGTCTCTCATCAAATATGTAGTTTGCAAATATTTTATCTGATTCTGTAGGTTATTTTTTCACTTTTGATAAAGTCCTTTGATGCAAAATTTTTAATTTTGATGAAGTCTGATTAAATATTTATTTTGTTGCTTGTACTTTAGCTATTATATATAAAATACCATTGACTAGTCCAAAGTCACTCAGATTTACTTGATATTTTCTTCTAAGAGTTGTATAGTTTGAGTTCTTGCCTCTATTTTTTGGACTTAATTTGGAGTTAATTTTTGAGTATCACATGAGGTAGGGATCCAAGTTCATTCTCTTGCATGTGGGTATCTATTTGTCTCAGTGCTGTTTGCTGAAAAGACTATTCTTTCCCCATTGAATTGTCTTGGCAGCCTTGTAAAAACTCAATGGCTGCAGATTTATGAATGTATTTCTAGACTTTCAATTCTATTCCATTGGTCTATATATCTGTTTTTATACCACTATTACACTGTTTTGAAATTAGGAATTGTGAGTTTGCTACCTTTCTTCCTTTTCAAGATTGTTTTGGCTATTTTGGGTCCCATACAATTCCATATGAATTTTAGAATCAGCTTGCCAATTTCTACAAACAAAACAAAACAAAACAAAAAAAACCCAGTTGATATTTTGATAGGCATTGTGTTAAATTTTAGATCCATTTGGAGAATAGTGCCATCCTAACAATGTTAGATCTTCCCATCCATGAGCATAGGATATCCTACCATTTATTTACATCTTTAATCATTTGCACAATGTTTTATAGTTTTCTATGTACAAGTCTTTTTTTTTTTTTTTTTTTTTTTTGCTAAATTATCCCTAAGTATTTTATCTCTTTTGATGCTATTATAAATTGAATTGTTTTCTTAATTTCATTTTTGGATTGTTTAGCATACATAATTTGTTTAGTGTATAGAATTTCATTTTTGGATTGTTTAGTGGATAGAATTTGGATTGCTAGTATATAGAAATACAATTAATTTTTTTTGTATATTGATCTTAATCCTGCCACTTTGCTGACCTCATTTATTAGATTTCATACTTTCATATTGATCCTTGTTTAAAGATTATTTTAACATTCCTCATCTCACTTAAAGTTGGAGCTGTAGAGAAAAGCATACATCAACTACCCACTGCTCTTGTATTTCAAATGAAGAATATGAAATCCAAAGAGGGGAAATAACTGGATCAAAGACACACGGTGACAGAGCAGAGATTTAAAGTCCATCTCAGAGGCAGTAGTTGAATCCATGGAACCTGATAAGCCTGTCCAGAGAGAATAGTCTAAGGACAAAACCTTGCAGCAAAGGGAGAAAGAAGAGATCCGACAATGGAGACAGACAAGTCACAGTCAGAAGTAGGAGAACCAGAATAGAGCAATTGCTGTCAATGAACTGGGAGTGAGAAGGGAGAGTAACACTTGGGATCAAAGGAGCTGAGCTTGTGGTGTTACCCTGGGCACCCTGTCACCCATCTTCCAACCAACCATTTGTCGCCTGAGGAATAGTGATTGGGTGTGAATATTATGACTGTGGCATGCAGAGGTCCCAGGAGAGCAGGTTCAGAACAATGGAGGTGCAACAGCCCGAAAGGGGTTAGTGAACAGGTGGGCAATGTGGACACAGGAGCCTGGACTCTCCACTCTTTTGAGATATTTTAGGGCAAAGGAAACATGAGCAACCAAACAGAAGCTTAAAGAATATTCCTTGCTGAAGGAGGTTGGCTCTATTCCTTTTTCAATTGGGATGGGAAGATATGAGCAGGTTTGGAAGCAAAACAGAAGGAATCAAGAAAGAGAAGGAGAGACGGCTGGAAGAGAAAAGAAACAAAAGCTTAAGAGGGAAGTTAAGCTTAGGTAAGGAAGAGGGACCCTTCTGCCTGAGAAGTGATACCTGATGAAGAGGAGGGATGAAAAGACCAAGAAATGCTGGTATGGATAACAAACGTATTTATCAAGTCACGCCAGGCACACTGTTAAGATACTTTATTAATGTACCACAGAACATGTGCATTAGCAGAGATGGGCAGCAGAGGGAGAGAAGCAAAGCTATGGAGGAATTAAGAACGTTTGGGGAAAATGGTCTTTCAACAAGGCTGATTCACCCACATAACACCTAGTTTTGGTTAATGGAAACCCTTCACAGACCTGCCCCAGCACAGCTTCACTGCTGCAAGCATTCTGGACCCATTCTGCAAGGTCCTGCCCTGAGGCCATTGCCCACTCACTCTCATGTCTCACCATCATCTCTCATCACCAGCCCAAGTTCCTCCCTTGAATGTGAACTTGGTTTTCATCCTTGGAGCTCCCTAAGATGTGACTTATACCCACCCCTGGCCTTTGCCTCTCCCTGCTGCTCCGCAAAGCCATCCCATCCAGGATCTTATTTCAGCATCACCACCTGCCCCCCTGGCCCAGAGATGGGAGTCTTAGCATTAGAAAAGCAATAAGAAAAAATCTAAGTATATAAGTATAGCTGAGGACCCACCTTGGAGTTGGGATTTAATTCTTACCTGCAAAATAAGTATCCTTATCTGGTATTTTGTATCCTTTGACCTACATCTCCCCATTTCTCCCCCTACCCTGATGCCTGGTAACCACTGTTTTGTTCCTCTTCTCTAAATATTCAACTTCTTTTTAATTTAGATTTGTGATGGATATGTTAATTTGTTTCACCATAGTAACCATTTACTACCATATGCATCACATAACATCATGTTGTCTATCTTAAATATATACAATAAAATAAAGATTTTTTAAAAATGTGTCCTTAAAGCATGGGTTGCAAACTCAAATAGAGGTTAACTTAAATGTGAGAAGCAGGTCATGTGGCAGTTGTGGCAAACCACCCACTCAGCTCCAGCCAAATATTGCCATGAGGAAATGTGAGGGAATCTCCCATGAGAGAAGATCTTCCAATTTTTCAAGAGATGCAGTAATTTCAGTAATTTTTTTCTAATGTGAATTCTCCTAATCTTTAAAAGTAAGCAGCTAATTTGAAAACTCTTAAACATTATGTAAACCAAATAAACCATGTCTGCAAATCAGACTTGACTCTTCCGCTCTCAGTTTGCACTCTATGCCCCAATTCTCATACTAACGTTATCTTAAAGCACCCAGCCTTCTCAAAGCTGTCTTGGTAGGCATTTACTCAAGCTGGCTTTCTCTCTGAAGCAGGGACAGCAAAGTACAGCCTGCAGGCTGGATCAAGTCCATCAACTGAATCCAACCTGTGGCCAGTTTTTATAAATAAAGTTTTATTGGAACACAGCCACACTCATTCATTTCCTTATTGTCTGTGGCTGCTTTCCCATGACCGTAGTTGCCAGGCAGACTGTAATGTAAGGCCCACAAAGTCTAAACTATTGACTGCCCAGCTCTTTACAGAAAGTTTGCTGACCCCTGCTCTAAAGTAAAGAAAATTCATAATTTAAGAGTTTACACATTGTTTTCCATGAGGAGGCCTCCTGGAGTTGCACGTTGTGCTGGCCTTGGTTAATAATGATGCCTGCTATTTTTCCCTCATTTTCTTGAGCTTTTCAACAAATGAGGAAGAGGGGCCTGGCAAGCAGCTTCTTGTATCAGAAACAACAGGGCTTTAGAAACAGGAGACTTTATTAGCAGCTCTGTGACCTTGAACAAGTCATTTAACCTCTCTTAATTCCCAGATGAGAATCTGTACAACTGGGAAGGATTCTGAACTTCAGAGTTGTCCTTGGGATTATATTGAATTTGTATACAAAAAATGCTCAATATTCCTGACATATATTAGGTGTTCAATTAACATTAGTCACATTTAAAAACACCTTCAACACTGCAAAATGAAGAGTCTGGAGTATATATTAAATACCACTCTCTCTGTGTCTTTCTCTCTAGTATCATAAAAATTAGCCAAATTTATAATTTTGAAGATGAGGCCTTGGCCATCCACCATTCTCTCTGTCACAGCTGAGGGATGTGCAACACGTTCCCTGAAACTTAATTGACCAAGATGTTGGGGAAGATATGTTTCCCATCTGGGCCAGCACTGAGTGAGCCACATGAGGTGGAGAGATAATCACAGATGGGTGATAAATCCAGCAGTGAATGAATGACGGCCACCACAAGGTCAGTCCAGCTGCCCAGACCTCTATCTTCAGCCTCTGCAGAGATGGCATGGCCCCACCTAGGTGACTGAGTCCCTGTCCTTGAACAGAAGGGCTGCCAGTAAGGTGGCCAGGAAAAAGCTACCTGCATCCCTAGGCCTGGTGAGAGTTCACAACCTTAGGGTTCTCTGAGAAATTATTTCTACCTGAAAAAGACTCCTTGGACCTGAACCCAGAACACTCTGCAAAAGAGGCACATGAACTATCCTGAACTCTCTAAGACTCTCACTTCCTCCTTCACAGATTTCTTCCTCGTAGTTCACTGATTTTATTTCCTCTATGCAAACAGCCTGCTCCCTCTCACATCTGATCTTACTCACAAACTCAAGGGGCTCTCATGCTAATTAAAACCCAAAATTATTTACGCAGCCTCTTCCGTGGTCCTCAGTCTCATCTCAGACCCCATCCCCATCCTAAGCACTCCCTGTTTGCGTTAATGCACAACCAAGAGGCTCCCGAACACTGCAGAGGCACCAAGCCCTCCAGCACTGGCCTTGGCTCAAATGCCATCTCCTCCACAAAAATCTTCCCTACCTCCTGGATGGAAATTATCTCTACTACACAGGTCTGAGTTTGCCCAGCACTTTGTACCTTCCTCGGGGTTCTCTCTTCAAGTTTTATTTCAGTTATTATTTGAGTGTCCATGTGTGTTACCTCCCCTGGTAGTTAACAAGCTACTCATGACAAAGACTAGTTCTTGGCCATATTTTTGTAGCCCAGTGTGGTGATGGTTCCCGTGATAGGGTGAAGATGGGCTTTGGAATCCAACAGACTTGGATTTAAATGCCAGTTCTACAACTTAATCTCTAGAAATGGGGAGAAGTTATTTACCACTTTGAGCCTAATTCCTAACCATAAAATGAGAATATTAGTGCCTAATTCACTGGGTAGTTTTTTTGGTTGAAACCATGTCAGGCATGAAGTATGTATTTAATAATTTTGCATCACTCATCCCCCTGCCCCTCTGATGCTTCTGACTTGTATGTATTTTCCAAGGTTCTTTTTTTTTTTTTTCCCAATGCAATTGCCTGCCCTTTACCCAGGCACTGAGCTCTCCTTATCATCAAGTGCAATGACCTCTGTGCTCTCCTGAAGACTGCCCCTCCCACTTGTATGAAGGTCTTGGGTCTCTTTGACTTCGTCTTTACTGTAAACTTG
This sequence comes from Cynocephalus volans, assembly GCF_027409185.1. Classification (NCBI taxonomy): domain Eukaryota; kingdom Metazoa; phylum Chordata; class Mammalia; order Dermoptera; family Cynocephalidae; genus Cynocephalus; species Cynocephalus volans. Next base: position 54,426,782 of record NC_084462.1, read on the forward strand.
TCAGGGGTTTGATGAATGGGCATTGGTAGGGCATTCTACTGACTGTCCATCAGGACAAAATATTTTTTTTTAAAATTTGCTATACAGAACTCAGATTATAATTTTACTTTTAGAAAAAAACATAAGAGCAACATTGAGGACAGGACTTCTGATTTCACATCCCTCCTACAGCCCAAATTTTCCATGGCTTACCTTTGCTGACCTACATGCAAACCCCTTAGCGTGGCATTCAAGGCTGTCCTCATTAGGGCCACTGCACACCTTTTCACCATGATCTCTACAGTTACCGCACACTTAAGCCTGACTGGTTCGAGTGTTTCCACTGCAAATGCCCTGTAGGTTTGAGATTGGTAGCATTTCAATAGGCCAAGAAGGAGAAAGTATATACTAAGGATAGCAACATGAGCAAAAACATGGGTGCTGGCTATTTGCTCTCGGATACTTTTTCTTCTTCTTGCTAAGCACAACCATCTGCTGGATTCAGAAAGGTCATCCATGTACCTGGGAGGTGAATCAACTAGAAGGACCTGTTTATTCTTGTATTCAACAGACAGATCACAAGGACCTACATTGAACCCGGCACTACATTAACACTGGTGCATCAGAGAGAGAAAATGACTTTACCTAGAACTTGGCTCCCGTTCTTGAAGGTGGCCAGTGTAGCAGAGGAGACCAACACAGAGGGCATCCTGAGAAGATGGGTGAATGAAAAACACTGGATGTTGCAACAAAGCTCTGCAGAGCCAGAAACAGAATTTTCGAGTCTGGGGTCCTTGACCTTCTAGCCGAAGAGGCCCATTTAAGCAGTGGTTTCTCCAACAGCTGTCTGAGGAAGGGCCTCCACTGTTCTTAGAGGCAGCTAACAATTCCCTGCTCTGTCGGCTTGTCTGGGTCTTCCCATTTAAGAGGCAATTAAGGGGCCATCAGCATCCATAAACAGTTTCCTTCATTGACCATATTCTGGGGCTGGGAACATATTTTAGGTCAGTGGTCTGTGAGCAGCATCAGAATCAGCTGGGAACTTGTTAAAAATGCAAATACTAGGTCGGACTCCAGACTTATTGAATCAGAAGTTCAGGACTCTCTAGTGGGGCCCAGAAATCTGAGCTTCAACAGTCGTCCAGGTGATTCTGATGCATTCTAGAGTTTGAGAACGACAGTTCTAGATAGATGGTAGGTTCTCAGAGGAGCATGAGTGTCCAGAAATATAGGTTGATGGCTTTCAGTTCCTTAACTGCTTTCTATGGTAACTCTCAAGAGAGGTCACAGAGACCCTGACACCTTTCAGCTCTCCATACAGATTCCATACCAACTCCTCATCAGTGAACTGCAACATTTAATTAGTCACAGTGTCTCGGATTTTCTCAAATGTGTTGGAAAACTTTATTGTGTGTGTGTGTGTGTGTGTGTGTGTGTGTGTGTGCGTGTGTGTGTGTGTGTGTAGATTTAGGTAGGGCAAGAGGATAAAGAGGTTGATAGAAGTGACAAGAAAAGGATTCCTCTCCCCACAGATAACATTCCACACATGTCACAGACATGTCACAGGCTAAAGCACCCAAGGACAACAGCACTGAGCCATCCTTAAATAAGAATTGCCAAATGTGTGACATCCAGCCATCTGTGAGTCTGTTTATATGTCTAGAGCTTTCATTATCCTCCTGTGCACAGGAAGGGATGGGAATTAGTCTGCTCTGAGAACAAGTCTGGGATCAATTTATAGCCATACAGAAGTCAGTTTCGGAAGCAATCCCTGCCAGCGCCCCAGCCATTATCACAGTATAGCCTGGCCCCCTTGCCATGGCTCCTGCCCAAAGAGCATTTATATAACCATATAGCACATGGAAGTGCTATGTTGGGGTGGGGGTGGAGGTGGGGTGATCACTTCTCTCTCTGGGCAATGCAGTGGGAATGACATTTGATGAGGCTTAACTGAGAAAGCCCAGCCTGCAATCCTGTATGCCAGGTTCTGTTTGTGCAGAACACAGCATCTTGACTTTCCGTAAAGGGAGTGGGGAGACTGGAGAGGTGTAAATGAGACTGTAATGAAACAGCTTCGTCCCTACCTTTTAGCAGCTTACAGGGAGGGAAACAGGAAACGCGTGAATTGCTGGCTGAGTGAGCAGTCTGTTCTGCTTGGGACCCACTTTCTGACAAGAGGCAAATAGAATGCATAATACTCTGTGCCTATATGTCTGGAGGCCTCCAGGAGGCTCCTCACCACATGGGTAGTAGTACTACAGCCGTGGTGCAGAAAGCATGCACTTGGGAAAAGGGATTATATTAGTAACAGTGATGATGATGATGATGATGACGACGACGACGATGACGACAAACCTGACTGCAACACATCTGACACTGAGTGTCTGCACTATGTATTGTATGTTAGATGCTTCATAAGCATTAGCTCATTTAATTTTTACAAGAGCACTCAGAGAGATAGTTACTATTCATTTCTATTTTATAGGCGAGAAAACTAAGTTTCACAGAGCTTAAGTAACTTGCCCAACATTTGTGTTGGAGCCAGGATTTGAACTTACACAATGTTCAGTCACTCAATAAATACTTTCTGAATAACTGAATGAATTAATAAATAAATGAAGAAATGAAGAAATGAATCACCTGTATCTGATGACTACAATCTATTCCAAACCTGGCATTGATTCATGCTTTGTCTCTTAGTCAAATCATCTGCCTTCTTTATTTTTCCATCCATAAAAATTCTCACCTTATTCACCCTGAAAGACTACTCTAAGAATCAAAGAAGGCACTGGGCAGTCAGTACTATTAAATGGCTGCCTGTGATGGTTGATTTTACTTGTTGATGTGACCGGATTAAGGATACACAGAAAGACGGCAAAACCTTATTCTTGGGTGGGTCTATGAGAGTGTTTTCAGAAAATATTAGCAATTTTGGGGGGTTTTTTTTATTTTTTAATTTTTAAAATTTATTTATTTATTATTATTTTATATTCTAAGATGTTGAAGAGCAGTTTGGGGAGGGAGAGAGGGGAACAGGGAGGTGGGATGGGGGGAAGAGAAGAAGAGGGGATGTGGTCAAGGCTTGTGGCAACTCCTTCATTCTGGCAGGGGAGCCCAGGGGGTTTCCAGCAGCAGCTCTGTTGTGGCTGGGCTGGATGCAGACATTGGGGGAGGGGGGCATGGCTGAGGCCTTCAGCCCTACCTCCATCCCAGCTTGGGAGCCTGGGAGGCTTCTGGTCCTTCTAGGTTTTATAGATGTTCTTTGGTTGTGTTAGACATTTACTGGTTAATATCAGAACTTTGTCTTTGATCTATGGTCTGTTTTGCTTTTCTTTCAGTTCTGTGTTGGATTATTTGCTATTCCCAGCACTTAAACTCTACACTGGAACTAGTTTGTTGTCCTTTGCTTACTTCTAAAATGGGGGAACTTCCTGTGTGGACCAGCACTTAAGCTCATGGTTGAGCTAAATTGCTGTTTGCTGCTGATTCCATCAGGAAGGCTTTTTCTGCAGCTCCTAATTGTTGACCTGGTAAGCACTTCCAGGTCTTGTGCAGCCTTGTACACCTGGGATGTGTGGAAACTCTGGTCTGGGCCTGAGTCTTTCCAGCAAACTACACCCCTGCAGTTCTATATTCTTGACCAGTCTCTACTGTGTGGGCCTCTGCTGATTTTAGGACAGATCAGCTGCCCATGCTGTGCCCCAGTGCTCCCCCGGTGGGCCTGTCACCCCCATCCCCAGCACTCCAAACCCTTCCCATGGGATGGTACCATGCGCTGGTCCTTTGTGATGACTCAATGGCCTCTGAGTGGCTCTTTTTTTCAGTTGTCTGTGGTTCCTCGCTCTTATGTGGGTCCGCAAGAACCCTGGTATGGGTCATGCCTGCCTTCGGGCCACCAACGCCCTCTTCTCTCCTGCAGCCTCTGAGCAACTTCATAGGAAGGGCACGGCAGCAGCATTTGTCAGCTCTTGCTCTGTGTGCTCACCAGGGCCAGCCTTGAAGTGGTCGGGGCTCAAAATGGTCAGAGTGGTCTTTTCTTTCTTTCATTGTGGCTTCTCCTGCCTTCATGAACTCTGTAGATCTCCTCTTCCCCTGAGCTCTAGCCCATATTAACATTTGAACCAGTAGACTGAATAAAGAACATCTGGCCTCCCCAATGTGGCCAGGCACCATGCAATCCATTGAGAGCCTGAACAGGACAAAAAGGCAGAGGAAAGGTAAATTCTGTCTCTCTCATGGGACATCTGTCTTCTGCCCTCAGACATCAGAGCTCAAGATTCTCAGGCCTTTGGATTCTGAGATTTATGCCAGCACCCACACCCTCATCCCTAAACTCATCCCTCTGGGTCTCAGGCCTCTGGACTCAGAATAAATTACACCACAGATTTTTTGGTTCTCCAGCTTGCAGACGGCATGTCAAGGGACTTCTTGGCCTCCATAATCATGTGAGCTGATTCCCATAATAAATCCCCTTAACATATCTATATATATCCTATTGGTTCTATTCTCTGGAGAACCCTAATTGGTACATCACCCTTCTATAGCCTATGCTTTCCCATTGCTGCTTTAGCCCTCTGTTCTATTGGGTTGGACCACCCCTAAACATTCTCTAAGGCTCTGCTCAGACTTCACCTTTCCTAGGAAGCACTCCTTGTCCCACTCTGACAGCAAGGATCCTCCCCTTGATTGTCTACTCTGCTCTTTCTCACTGCAATATAATCTTTGGGTTACTTACTGGCTCCCCTACTAGTCTCTTTGATGACAGAGACAGTGGTGTTCACTTTTGCAACCCCTGAACTTGGTCCCACTGTTAGTACAAGTAGATTCTCATAAATGTTTACTGAGTTAATATATGTACGTATTTATGAATGCCAGGGAAATTTCTTGGCCTGGACCCTGTGGTACAACATAATGGTCTAACTTCAGGAACAGAGTGCAAGACGAGTTAGAGAAACTCAGTAGAGTCTGCTGGCACATGTAGACTTGCCACTGACTAACGTTCAGTGGAAAGGAAAGGAAATCAAGTTAGCTGAGTCTGAGCAAGAAACCTTTGTTTATTCTTGGGCTGTATAAATATTGCTTTTATCTGATTTTTCTTTTAGGTCAAGGCTTCTCAACCTCAGCACTACTGATATTTTGGGCCAGATAGTTCTTTATTGTGGGGTCTGACCAGTTCATAACAGGATGGTTATCAGCATCCCTGGCCTGTATTCACTAGATGTCAGTAGCATGCCCATCCCCCCAGTTCTAACAACCAGAAATGTCTACAGACATGGCCAAATGCCACCTAGGGAACAAAATCACATTCAGTTGATAACAGTGCTTTAGGAGATGTTGCTGAATTTGCATTGTATTTGGGTCTTTGCATCTTTTGGTTACGACCGTGCTTTGAGGGTAGTGGAGATAGGACTGAGGGCAACGTGCAAGCCATTGTACAATAGGCCCCTTCTCAAGATCCAGGCTGACCTGAAAGGCTGGGGTAAATGTTAGGAACCCTAAGCATTCAATTAGTAATGGCTTATTTGAGGGACAACAAGTTCGAGATTTAGCATAAGACAATCTCTAGCCTCAGAGATCAGGCTCTAAGGGGGATTGAATGGGATTTGAAGGCAGAAATCAAGCCCAAGAAGAGGAAGGGGTCCCAGACAAGGATTCAGTTGGGCAAGAGAAAGGAGTAACACTACGATTGGGAAAATGACCCTCAAGGCTCCCATGGCTGGCTGTCAACATGACAAAACACTGCCTCCTTCCATTTCTCAGCCCAAGAAATAGGGCTCAGTCTCCAGGGTAAGTAGGTAGCCCCAGCTGGGAAAGCTATTGTGGTTTCTCCAATAGATCTTCCATCCACGAGATGTCATTCTTTCCCTCATTAATTCATTCTTGAAACTGGAGTGCAGCACTAACTTTCCCAGAAATTAAGGAGTTTTTTGTTTGTGTCATTCTTCTTTGCAACCACATAACTCAGATCATTCAGCAACAGTCCCAGCCTAGAAACAAGGATTTGTTTCATAACACAGTCTGGGGCTTGTCCAACAACCTTCCACTGAGGCCCAGGATGCTCTTTCCAGTGCTAACATCGGTAACACGTCTGCACCACAATGCTCAGTTTACAAGAGAAACCACCAAGGCGGTGTCTATACCGATGCCAAGCACAGGGATGAAAACCAGAAGGAAGAAAAAGCCACACAAGGATCCAGGAGTCTTGTTCACAAATCTCAAACCTCCAGATGTTTGGAAATTTCTAGTTGGATTGGCCAGAATGATTGCTGACTTTATGTGGATATGACCAACAGGGGATTTACCAAATGGGGACACACACATACACACACACTCAGAGTGGAGGCATATATTTCTGAAGACACGTGATTTATCACATGAGACAATGTTTTAATCTACTGCACAATAACCACCTCTGAACAGAGAACGAAGGTGATTTCAAGTGTTGCTGGAACTCAAAAATCACCCCAAGTCTGAGAAAGCATTTCTCCACTTCCTCCATTTTTGACATTCTGCTTTGCAAAGTAGGGAAGGACAGAGCTACTTGAAGACTCACTTCCAGCAGTATTTGCTCAGAAATGGTACTGAGTAGACACTGAAATGAACAAACAAACAAACAAAAACAAAACAAAACAAAACTAGGGAATTGAGAACAAGGTTATTTCAAAAGCTAGGACCTAGAGTACAATATAATATCTGTGGTGTGCGTGGATCCAGCTCTCTCTAATCAGCTGTCCCTGCTGAACATTAAACTAATGCAGTGAATCAGGGAAGGGTCTGCAAATAGCATATGAGAAAAATACATGAGGGGACAAAAACGTTAAAACCGTGCTCCCCTTTATCCAAAACTCTTTAGCAAAAATAGAACATCAAAGGGCAGAATCAAGCTTTCTCTTCCTTCAAAGGGAAACGAGTGAGTGGATTAGGTACCCAAGACACCTCAGCTCAGGTAATAAAGAAGGAAGGACGGGCAAGAGTAAAGCAGCTGAGATAGGGAACTCGCTTTCTAAATTTGTCTTTAATGAGAGGAAATGAAGAAAAGAAATTGGAGCAATTAGGAAGTAATGAAACCCTTACCCAAATTGCTATTGTCAAAAACTAGATAAGAAAAAACCTAGGAAATATGAATGTATACAAATCAGTAGATTCTGATCACATGGCTCCCGGAGTATTAAGGAAATTGGCTAACATACTGAACTACTTACAGTGATCTGACTTACAAATTATTAAAAAAACATGGATAATTGGGAAGCTAGCCGGAGGCAGGGGAAGGGGGGTGGCAGAGAATAAAAGTGGTAAGAATAGACTGAAACGTTAAAGGGGCCGTGGTTTAAATCACTTGCCACAGTTTCTCACGGCCATATTTCAGTTTTATGCCATCACTTTGTACAAAGAGAATTCAGCCTAAAGTAGATAGGAAAATGAGATGCAAATATATATTATCATGGGAATTTTAACAATTAATTGCAAGAGAGTCTATATATATTATTTTCCAACTATATACCTTTTGGGCTTTTAAAATAGGCCAGTGAGACTTTTGTTTGGAACTTTATATGTAATTGCTGTAGGTTTACATTACTGATATGACCTCCAAACTTTCAGGGACTCCAAAAATTTGGAGAAGACAAGTCCACCAGTGGAGCTGAAACGACAAAACATGGTGTTGAGGGCACAACTTCTCAGAATGTACTTCTAGAGTACTGAGCTCAGAATCAGGCCACCTCACTCCCTGAAGGATAGAGGTTTTATCACAGTCACAACTCAAATAAGACAAGTGGAAGGAGGTTTGGCCAATATCCAGAGACAGTAAAGCGCTTAAGAGAGGTGCTCGGGTTTCATGGGAATCCAAAAGGCATTGCAAGGTCAGCCTTGCTGTGGTGCTGCAGGTCCCCAGGGTGTTTGGCTGACAGCGCGCTGAAAGGCTGTCTGTGTGTGGCACAATTTTTGTGGCTTTAGTGGCAACAGGACCACTGTGTTGCACTGCTCCAGAGCTGCGCACAGCAGAATTTCATCAGGAACGTTACAGAGCACTCACAGAGACAGGGTGGTTACATGAGTAAGAAAAAATTCATCGATAGTTTAATCCTAGCTCCCCTTCCTAAGTTAATGTCTCTGAACCTCAAACTTTTTACCTATAAAATGGGGCTGCTAACTCCTATCCTGAAAGAGAGTAGGGGAAAATTAGAGATAATATAGTGAATGTGCTTAATACATACCCAATGAACATGTGGTTTCTTGGATTACATTGCTGATTTTCTGGAAGTCTGATTGATGAACTATTGTTCTTCATAGCTATTTGTAGAGATCTGGGTGAGGTAACATTAGTACCAATTTATAATATTGATCTTGGGGTGGGACAATGATCTATACAGAAGCATAACCGCAGATAGATAGGAGCTCCAGGAGATGCAGATATGGAAGAAACCCCTGTATAGTCTTCCTGCAGGTAGACACACAAAAGTCTCTAATTCTCCATAAATGGCTCTCAAACGGGAGATTTTGTTCCTTCACCCCAATGTGATGTTTGGCAATGTCTGGAGACATCTTTGTTTGTCATAGTGGGAGGGGGATGATACAGGCATCTGGTTCATAGAGGCCAGGCATGATGATGGAAGCATATGGACCTCATCCATTCTAAGTATTCCCCATGCTCAACAAGCAACTGAACACAAGTCTCAGAGCCTGCAGGAGAGAGGAGTGGAGGAGTCCCTATTGTGGGGAGACCTTCCTATAGTCAAGATTTAAGCAAGTCAGGTGAATGGTTCAGACCAGGCTCAGATCCCTCAAGTGAAATGGGAGGAAGCCATAAAATCCTGGGCTGTGGGGGATGGGATCATTTCCAGACATATCTGTCATGAGGAGGAGGAGAAGCTCTCTGGGCACTGGTCTAACTTTATTTATCTGGCCACCATCCTTCGTATCAGCCATTCTTTCTTCCAAGGCTCATCTAAAGGGATCTAAACATCAGAGGTGTGAAGTAGGCAAACTCAGTCCTCTACTTTCCATCTGTGCCTATGCTACAAAGCCAGGGGTGGAGATGATAGCTCCGGGTGCCAACATCAGCATTGCTTCCCATGGTTAATGCACAAGACTGACCATTCCTTTGGCCCCTAGAGTTGAGTCTGTAGAAAGCAGAATTGTTTTTTCTCATTGCAGTAGGAACCTAGAATGCAATACTGTCTTCCTTAGGAACCACTCTCAACCACAAACTTTGGTGTCAGTTTGAAAAGGCCATGAGGACAGATCTTCTGCTCTTGATCCATGCCATGATCACATCATCAGTGGGACCTAATTTCTCGTTTGGTACCTATTAATTTTTTTGTCATGCTGTGCTGTTTCTTTGTTTTTGTTTTTGTTTTTTATTCCCTCCCCCCCCCCCCCAACAATGTCCTTTCTGTTTGCTTGTCGTATCAACTTCAAGTAGTTGTGGTTGTTATATCTTCTTCACCCCCGCCCCCGGTGTGTGTGTGCGTGTGTGTGAATTTATATATTAATTTTTAGCTCCCACCAATAAGTGAGAACATGTGGTATTTCTCTTTCTGTGCCTGACTTGTTTCACTTAATATAATTCTCTCAAGGTCCATCCATGTTGTTGCAAATGGCAGTATTTCATTCGTTTTTATAGCTGAGCAGTATTCCATTGTGTAGATGTACCACATTTTCCGTATCCACTCATCTGATAATGGACATTTGGGCTGGTTCCAACTCTTGGCTATTGTAAAGAGTGCAGCGATGAACATTGGGGAACAGGTATACCTTCGACTTGATGATTTCCATTCCTCTGGATATATTCCCAACAGTGGGATAGCTGGGTCGTATGGTAGATCTATCTGCAATTGTTTGAGGAACCTCCATACCATTTTCCATAGAGGCTGCACCATTTTGCAGTCCCACCAACAATGTATGAGAGGTCCTTTTTCTCCGCAACCTCGCCAGCATTTATCGTTCAGAGTCTTTTGGATTTTAGCCATCCTAACTGGGGTTAGATGGTATCTCAGTGTGGTTTGGATTTGCATTTCCCGGATGCTGAGTGATGTTGAGCATTTTTTCATATGTCTGTTGGCCATTTGTATATCTTCCTTAGAGAAATGCCTACTTAGCTCTTTTGCCCATTTTTTAATTGGGTTGCTTGTTTTCTTCTTGTAAAGTTGTTTGAGTTCCTTATATATTCTGGATATTAATCCTTGGTCAGATGTATATTTTGCAAATATTTTCTCCCACTCTGTTGGTTGTCTTTTAACTCTGTTAATTGTTTCTTTTGCTGTGCAGAAGCTTTTTTGTTTGATATAATCCCATTTGTTTATTTTTCCTTTGGTTGCCCGTGCTTTTGGGGTCGTATTCATGAAGTCTGTGCCCAGTCCTATTTCCTGAAGTGTTTCTCCTATGTTTTCTTTGACAAGTTTTATTGTTTCAGGGTGTATATTTAAATCCTTAATCCATTTTGAGCTGATTTTAGTATACGGTGAGAGGTATGGATCTAGTTTCATTCTCCTGCATATGGATATCCAGTTATCCCAGCACCATTTGCTGAAGAGGCAGTCCCTTCCCCAGTGAATAGGCTTGGTGCCTTTGTCAAAGATCAGATGGCAGTAAGTGTGTGGGTTGATTTCTGGATTCTCTATTCTATTCCATTGGTCAGTGTGTCTGTTTTTATGCAAGTACCATACTGTTTTGGTTATTATAGCTTTGTAGTATAGCTTAAAGTCAGGTAGTGTTATGCCTCCAGCTTTATTTTTTTTGCTCAGCATTGCTTTGGCTATGCGTGGTCTTTTATTGTTCCATATAAATGTCTGGATAGTTTTTTCCATTTCTGAGAAAAATGTCTTTGGAATTTTGATGGGGATTGCATTGAATTTGTATATCACTTTGGGTAGTATGGACATTTTCACTATGTTGATTCTTCCAATCCAAGAGCATGGGATATCTTTCCATCTTCTTGTATCCTCTCTAATTTCTCTCAGCAGTGGTTTGTAGTTCTCATTATAGAGATTTTTCACCTCCTTGGTTAACTCAATTCCTAAGTATTTTATTTTTTTGGTGGCTATTGTAAATGGGCAGGCTTTCTTGATTTCTCCTTCTGCATGTTTACTATTGGAGAAAAGAAATGCTACTGATTTTTGTGTGTTGATTTTGTATCCTGCTACTGTGCTGAAATCATTTATCAATTCCAAGAGTTTTTTTGTAGAGGTTTTAGGCTGTTCGATATATAGGATCATGTCATCTGCAAACGGGGACTGTTTGACTTCATCTTTTCCAATCTTGATGCCCTTAATTTCCTTCTCTTCTCTGATTGCTCTGGCTAGTACTTCCAACACTATGTTGAATAGGAGTGGTGAGAGTGGGCATCCTTGTCTAGTTCCTGTTCTTAAAGGAAAAGCTTTCAGCTTTTCCCCATTCAGGATGATATTGGCAGTGGGTTTGGCATATATGGCTTTAACTATGGTGAGATACTTTCCCTCTATACCTAACTTATAGAGGGTCTTTGTCATGAATGAGTACTGAACTTTATCAAATGCTTTTTCAGCATCTATAGAGATGATCATATGGTCCTTGTGTTTGAGTTTATTAATATGGTGTATCACATTTATTGATTTGCATATGTTGAACCAAACTTGCATCCCTGGGATGAATCCCACTTGATCGTGATGAATAATTTTACATATATGTTGCTGTATTCTGTTTGCTAGTATTTTAGTGAGGATTTTTGCATCTTTATTCATCAAGGATATCGGCCTGTAGTTTTCTTTTTTGGTTATATCTTTACCTGGTTTTGGTATCAGGATGATGTTTGCTTCATAGAATGAGTTTGGGAGATTTGCGTCCGTTTCAATCTTTTGGAATAGTTTGTAAAGAATCGGTGTCCATTCCTGTTTGAATGTTTGGTAAAATTCTGCTGTGAATCCATCTGGTCCTGGGCTTTTCTTTGTTGGGAGCCTTCTGATAACAGCTTCAATCTCCTTTATTGTTATTGGTCTGTTCAAATTTTCTACGTCTTCATGGTTCAGTTTGGGGCGCTTGTGTGTGTCCAGAAATTTATCCATTTCCTCCAGATTTTCAAATTTGTTGGCGTATAGTTGTTTATAGTAGTCTCAAATGATTCCTTGTATTTCAGATGAATCAGTTGTAATATCGCCTTTTTCATTTCTAATTTTTGTTATTTGAGTCTTCTCTCTTCTTTTTTTGTTAGCCATGCTAATGGTTTGTCAATTTTATTTATCTTTTCGAAAAACCAACTTTTTGATTCGTTGATCTTTTGAATTGTTTTTTGGTTTTCAATTTCATTCAGTTCTGCTCTGATCTTAATGATTTCTTTCCATCTGCTAAATTTAGGTTTGGATTGTTCTTGTTTTTCTAGTTCTTTAAGGTGAAGTGTTAGGTTGTTCACTTGCCATCTTTCCATTCTTCTGAAGTGAGCGTTTAATGCGATAAATTTTCCCCTCTATACTGCTTTTGCAGTATCCCACAGGTTTTGGTATGATGTATCATTGTTTTCATTAGTTTCAATAAATTTTTTGATTTCCTGCTTGATTTCTTCTTGGACCCATATGTCATCAAGTAGAATGCTGTTTAATTTCCATGTGTTTGTATAGTTTCCAGAGTTTCATTTGTTATTAATTTCTAGTTTTAATCCATTGTGGTCTGAGAAGATACATGGGATAATTCCAGTTTTTTTGAATTTATTGAGACTTGATTTGTGACCTAATATGTGATCTATCCTGGAGAATGATCCATGTGCTGATGAGAAGAATGAATATTCTGAGGTTGTTGGGTGGAATGTTCTGTAGATATCTGCCAATTCCAATTGGTCTAGAGTCTTGTTTAGATCTTGTGTTTCTCTGCTGATTCTTTGCCTAGATGATCTCTCTAATATTGACAGTGGGGTGTTCAGGTCCCCTGCTATTATGGTATTAGTGTCTATTTCCTTCTTTAGGTCTAATAGAGTTTGTTTTATAAATCTGGCTGCTCCAACATTGGGTGCGTACATATTTATGATTGTTAAGTCTTCTTGATGGATCAGTCCTTTTATCATTAAGTAGTGTCCCTCATTGTCTCTTTTTATGGTTTTTAGTTTAAAGTCTATTTTGTCAGATATAAGAATAGCCACTCCAGCTCGTTTTTCTTTTCTGTTTGCATGGTAAATCTTTTTCCATCCTTTCACTCTTAGTCTGTGTGAATCTTTATGGGTGAGGTGGGTCTCTTGTAGGCAGCATATAGTTGGGTCCTGCTTTTTGATCCAGTCAGCCAGTCTGTGTCTTTTAATTGGGGAATTTAAGCCTTTAACATTAAGAGTTGTTATTGAAAGGTGTTAATTTATTCCTAGCATTTTATTGGTTGTTTGGTTGTCTTAGGTGTCTTTTGTTCCTTGCTTTCTGATTTACTGTTTGCTTTCTTTGTTTGTTGGTTCCTTAGGTTGTAGATAGTGTTTTTGTTAGCTTGTTTTCTCTTCATGAATGCCATTTTTATTGTACTAGCGGGTTTAGATTTTTCTTGGGTTTTTATGGCAGTGGTAGTTATTTTTCAGGAACCAAACCCATTACTCCCTTGAGGATTTCTTGTAAGGGTGGTCTTGTGGTAGTGAACTCCCGCAGTTTTTGTTTGTCTGAGAAATATACTATTTGCCCCTCATTTTGGAAGGATAGCCTTGCAGGGTAGAGTATTCTTGGCTGGCAATCTTTGTCTTTTAGTATTTTGAAAATATCATCCCATTCCTTTCTAGCTTTTAGGGTTTGTGATGAAAAGTCTGATGTTAACCTGATTGGGGCTCCCTTATAGGTGATTTGACGCTTCTCTCTTGCAGCTTTTAAGATTCTCTCTTTGTCTCTGAGTTTTGCCAATTTGACTATGACATGTCTTGGAGAAGGCCTTTTGGGGTTGAATACGTTTGGAGATCATTGAGCTTCCTGGATCTGAAGATCTGTGATTTTTCCTATACCTGGGAAGTTTTCTGCCACTATTTTGTTGAATATGTTTTCAATAGAATCTCCATTTTCCTCCCGTTCTGGAATACCCATGACTCGGATATTTGAGCGCTTGAGGTTGTCTGATATCTCTCTCAGATTTTCTTCCATGTCCTTGATTCTTTTTTCTTTCTTTTTGTCTGCTTGTGTTATTTCAAACAGCCCATCTTCAAGTTCAGAGGTTCTCTCTTCAACTTCGACAAGCCTGCTGGTTAAACTCTCCGTTGTTTTTTATTTCACTGAATAACTTCTTCAGTTCAGCAAGTTCTGCTACATTTTTTTTCAGGACATTGATTTCCTGGTACATTTCCTCTTTCAGATCCTGTATACTTTTCCTCATTTCATCATGTTGTCTAGCTGAGTTTTCTTGTATCTCATTCAGTTTCCTTAGAATTATCACTCGAAATTCCTTGTCAGTTTTTTCAGTGGCTTCTTGTTCTATAGGATCTAGAGTTTGAAATTTATTAACTTTTGGTGGTGTACTTTCTTGATTTTTTTGTATTTCTGGTATCTTTTTTTTGGTGTTTATTCATTGTGGCAGGGGGTTTCACAGTCCACCGGTTTGAGACTAATGACTAACTAGGATGTTGCTGTGGTTGCCAATTTCGTATGGCTCCCTTTGTGACTGCTCAGTTGGCCTCTAGTGCCTTGTGTGTGTGGTTGCCTCGGGTCTTGGGCTTCTCCGGGGAGCCACCTTTCTGGTCAGCTTGGACTCTGCTGGGCTGGTGGATCACGTACCACAGGGTGTGTGATCTCTCTTGAGCTTTCACTTCCTGTGCAGGACTTCACCCTGTTCCGTGTGCTCTGGCCCAGGCTGTTGGATCGTGCAGTGGCGACCCCACCGGGTGTGTGGTTTCTGTCGAGTCTCCGCCTCCCAGGCCGCACGTCTCCCCACTCTGTGCGCACTGTACTGGGCTGGGGCCTGTCTTCTGCGCCACTCTTCTATCAGCTGGGCCTTCAAGACCCTGCTCGGCACCACGTCGCCCAGGAAGTCTGCCAGGTAGGCACAGACGACCGGTCTCTCTGGGTGCCTTTGTAGCACTGTGTAGATCTTTCTTGGGTCTTGTTCACCTTTCTATCCCCCCGGCTTAGACCAAATCTAGCGCCCACCTGCAGTCTGCTCTCCGGCAGGTTCAAGCGGACCTGGGAACTCTCCTACCACGCTATTCCCAACCAGACATTGGTTAGGTTTTTTTCCGAACTGGTGGCTGCAGAGATGGTATCTGCCTCCCAGTAACAGGAAGTTTACTGGGGGCCGGAGTCCAGGGTGTGGGGGAGTGACCTCATGCTGTTTCTTTGAAGGAGTAAAGTCCACTGGCACCATGATGCCAGATGTCAGCAAGCTCATCTCAACCAAGTTATAAACCTGACTGCAATGAAATTCTTAGAGAAATTATTCCACTCCAGGTAGTTCATAAACCCTGTGCCCTACAGTGTTTGTTTGCTGTACAAAATTTAGATTCATCCAGTGGTCCAGATGAGGGACCCTCCTGATCCAGGTCAACCCTGTTGTTCTCCAGGCATGGGGAGACCTAAAGAGACAACTTCAGGGAAATTAGAGGTTTGAGTGCTATTAGGCAGTACTTGATAGGGAGAGACAGTGAATATTTACACTATACTATTTTATTACTGACACACTAATATATGAAGAAACATAAAACTAAGTATATATTCTTTATGCTTATAACTCTTGCACAACTGTAAAATCAAAACAAAGTCACAAATCAAATACAAACAAAGACAATAATATTTAAATTAACAACATTAATTTAATGTGATGGATATGGTTCTTTTGCTAAAACTAAATTTAAGCTCACAATGTGAATATGATACTGACTACTGTGGAATAAATTATTTTGAATTTAGCATGCTAATACAAATGTGGGCCCTGTGATGATTCAATTTTCCCATTAATTTTTTTTTCTTCACAAACTACTGCAAAGCCATCGCTGGTACAAGATGCAGTGACATCACTCAGATGAAAAACAACTTTTATGCTTTCATCTACCTCTGTTTTTTCCTCCTTTGCCCAGACAGTTAAAATAGTGCTAGCTGGATTTGATGTAATCACAAACTAACTGTAAAGCTGGTGACAGAAATGGTGGCACTTTTTTCTTAAATGATGCTCATGCTAATGATCTAGAAAATGTCTATAAGATTATAATTTGATATAAAAACAAAATCACAACTTTTAAAAATCATCACAAAAAGTTCCCAGAGCTCTCAAGAATTTGCCAAGGTCCTTAAACATCTGTCTGAAAAGCAACAACACAGGTGGTGCAAGAAGCAAGAAAACTGTGGTATATTGATATCAAACCACCTGTTGGTTGTATATGTCTGTGATTCTCATCTCAGGTCCTTGGTTTAAATAAAGACACTGAAAGATTATTACAACAAAGAATGGATTATAGAGGACAGAATGGATCATGATTGGGAAGGTCTAGGATCAAGCAGAGCAGGGGAGCTTAATTAGATAGTCCAGGTCTAGATGGAATTAAAGCCAGATGGCCAGTTCATTTATGCAAAAGCAAAGCAAGACTGTAGATCCATTTAGGAAAAAACATCCCAGGCTCTAGGTTATTGGCAAAACTGGGGAGTAGTGAGTAGGGCAAAAAAACCTCTCTATATAAATCTGGTTTTTCATGAATGAATACACAAATGATTGACGAACAAAGTCATTCATTCATTCATTCATTCATTTCTGCATATATGTATATTGAATTCTTACCAAGTCCTGTACTAGCTGGACTAGTAAACAAAGAAGACATGGTTCCTTTGACTAACAGCAGCAGTAACCAAAGTTTTGATTACCAGGCCAAGAACAAAGATTGTTTGCTTCCTTCCCTATTTGTAGCCTCCTTCTTTGGGGCCAGTTTTACAGTTGAATCCTTCTGGAGGAAATTGGGACTTCAGGCAAAGGCTTTCTTCCTGCTCCCCCCATGGAAAGCGAACAAGAGCATATATCCCTTATCAACTTCTGGCCAGGGATGGCTGCTGTGAACTTTCACTTTATTAAAAGTGCTATGCTCTTACTTACCCCAGAAAGGTAAGGGAATATTTCAACAAAACATAGCCAAAATTTCATTTAAAGTTATTCACTAGGTGAATCCAACTTCTTACCAGCCTCTAGCCACAAGTACAGAAGGGGCTATAGTAGTTCTCCTAGGCATCCTGGGACCTGCTCCATGGGCCAGGAGGTGGAACAGGGGAGAGGAAGGTAAAGGAGAAAAAGAAGAGGGCAAGCCTGGGCTGACCAAGCTGCAGGCAGCTACTGGAGACTTTAGACGGCAGTCAAAAATGCAATGTTGACCGTGTTGACCAATAAAGAATCCATCATGATGGGTGTGGACAGATTTCAAGAGTCTCTGGGTGCTGGTCCAGAATTCCAGGTATCTTCTGGGTTGAAGCAGGTGCTGTCAGGCTTGGCTCATAGGCTCAGGGACTAGGTGGGACCTTCTTTACAGGAGCAGGCAGAGATGGAACAGGTAGAACAGAACAGGTAGAACATGTTCGGCCAGGTTCTGTTGAAGCAACACTCCAGCTTTCGGCTCTCATTACTGTGATTGGCACACACACTTGTAGGTAGAATTCTAAGATGATCCCCAGAGAGTGTCACCCTTGTATCAACCCCTTCTCCTGTGACTTGATTCTACACAAGAGAATATGGCAAGGGTGATGGGATAATCACTCCTGGGATTATGTTACATTATAGAAGACTCCCTGGTAGCAGACTGGAGGGAGATAGTCTTCCACTGGTCTTGCAGAAGAAGCTGCCATGGTCTGAGATGGACAATGGGGGCACATGGAAATAACCTAAGAGTGGTGTCTAGGAGCTAAGAGTGGACACTGGCTGATAGCCAAAGAAAACAGTGACCTCAGTCATACAGCTACAAGGAAATGAATTTTGCCAGTAATCAGAAAAACTTGGAAATGAATTCATTCTCAGCCAAGCCTTCAGATGAGAATGTAGTCCAGCCAACGCCTTGATTGTGGCCTTGTGGGACCACGAGCAAAAGACCCAGTGTGGTAGTGCCTGGAATCCCAACCCACAAAGCTGTGAGATAATGTGTGCTGTTTTAAGTTGCTGAGTTCGCGGTAACAAATTTTACAGCAATAGATAACTGTTTCACAGTCTAGCCATGAATTCCAGCTCTCTCTTACAAATTGTGTGTTCAAAGTTACCTAAATTTTCTATGCCTCAGTTTCCTTACCTGCATATGAGGAAGATGATAAAAGTTGTACTTACCTCTGAGAGTTTTTGTGAAAATTAAATAAATGAATGAACACAAATCTCTTTATAACTAAATACAAAACATTCTGGCCCCATGCTGGGAACAGAATAACCACTATTATTGTTGTCCTCCTACACCAACAAAAGGGTTTGACACCAGGACAGCTGTTGCCAGAGATCCAAAGCCCACATTCAGGTTGTGTTACATATGGACACGTTGCCTTTTCTAGAATCAGAGATTCCATCTTCAGTCTGTCTTTCCAGAGTCCATTCTCTGTCTGGTCTCCTATGCCAGTTTCAGATGTTTCTTTCCTGTATGCTCAGATGCTCTTACATACTACTGGGTCTCTGATTGCAAGCGCCTAGCCTACCAAGCAGAGTCTGCATAAACCCTGAGCCGCTGGTCAGTTGAGGTTCAGATCCTGAAATTGACTCTGCCTCCTCTGCATCGTGCCTGCAGTTTTTTATGCCTCATTGCTCTTCTGCCCAGAACCCCAGATGCAACTTCCTGGTTCAAGATTGCCTGGTTTATCAAGTCCTGGCTTTTTCTGAATTAGCCAAGAGCTCACATATATAAATATCAAGCCCAGGACTGGATGTCTCATAGTCCACTGAAAATACCAATTTGTGCTGGAAAAGTTTTGCACAGGTGGAGAGCACCATTAAGTCCAACTCAGACACTGGCTCTAATTCTATCCAATTGCCAGTCCTCATAATCATCTCTCATGAAAAATAGAAACAGAAGATGAAATCATAAAAGTCACTAGAAATCTCACTTTCCTGCAAGGGAAGCCACATAGTATCAGGAAAGAGTGATTTAGAGCAGGGGAGACCCAGGGGACCCAGGTTTTAATCGTATCAGTCATAAGTGATAACTTCTCAAACCTGGGACCCCCAGTGTCTTGGACAATATAAAGTATATTGTCCTGATGGTGCTCAGTCAATGTTGTTGACTTGAAACGAGTGTATCCAAAGGTCACATGTCCTCTCTTCACCCAAGTTCCTAACATGTAAAATGAAGCCTTAGATTATAAGGCTACCATGAGTGTTAAAGATAATGTACCTAAAATAGGTGTATGCCCATAGCAGGTGCATCATGGTAGATCATGAGATGGTCAGTAAATAGCACCTATTTTATTAGAGAGAGCTGAGAACAATTCCATCAGTTGAGATTTAGGGCTATAGATCAGTGCTGTCTAGTAGAAATATACTGTAACCATAAATGAATGCCACATATATAATTTTAAATTTTCTAGTAACCACATTAAAAGGGTAAAAAGAAACAGGTGACTAATTTTAATATTACATTTTATTTAATATCGAAAATATTATCTTTTGATGTGTAAACAATATAAAAATTATTAATTAGATATTTTACCTTCTTTTTTTTTCATACGAAAGCTTTGGAATCCACTGTACATTTTGCACAAATAGAACATCTCAGTTCAGACTGGCCACATTTCAAGTGGCTACCATATTGGCCAGCTCAGGTCTACAAAGTGAATCACCAACAAGCCAGTGAATTGGATGGAGTGGTCCATTGGGGTATTAATATCTATACAATCTCTGTTCAAGTTATAAGAAGTGCAAACTGAGGTGGATTCAGAATCATTTGGACAGACCCTTGTTGGTAGTGACATCACCCAAACATTTCTAGCGTCTGCCTCGTTCGTCATTAAGAAGAAAAACTGTTGCCAAACCAGAATAGTCTAAGGTTAAAGAAAGGGGTTTTAATTCTGGCTCCTTCCCTCACTGGACAAAATGCAAATATGAAGTCATTCTGGGGCCCCGCCTCTTCCACACTGGTGAGAGTAGGGAGGCAACTCCACTGGTTCAATCTCCCTACTCCCTCTGCAGAATTGTTCATTCTCCTGAGTGTTTTTCTAGAACTTCCTGCAACAGGATATTCATTGTCAAAAATAGAAGGGCATGTAGCAGGCTCTTTTACCACCCTCCTTTCCTCCTCCTCCTCTCTGCACTGGCCAACCAGGGTTCTCCTAAGATGGAAAAAGTTGGTGGAAAAGCACCGGTGCCTGCAGGGAACAGAGAAGCAAGAAGGGATACCTTGGTGGAGTGCCATTTGAATGAATATTAATTAGCACAGCAGCCAGTTCTAGACAATTGATTCCAAACTCCAGATGTTCCCATTCTAACTAAAAGTCATGTGGGAAAAAAGAACTGACAAAGTGGTTAGAATCTTGTTCATTTTTGCTGTCATGTAGTGAAATAATCCAGGACTGCTGAGCTGATGGGATTTTGCTTTGTTCCTCTGGACTTTCAATAATATTTTAATGCATCTTGTTCACTCCATCCCTCCTCTGTCTGTGGGGTATATTTTTCCTTCTGTTACCTTCACATGCAACTGTGACCTATTTTTTTTTCAGCATAATGCTTTTCCTAGTAGAGGGAAAAGTGGAAAATATGGTGGAATAAAAGGACATCATGTTTGTGTGCCTCAAGGTGAGAAGGGGAGGGTTTGGATCTTCATTTGGACCATTTATGAAATTTTTCTAAAGTTATATTTTCTGTAAAGAGTAGAGAAAACATCCCAGGTCTATCCTTAGAGTTTTTCTAGATGGAGTTTAATATCATAGCTAGTATTTGACATTTTCTAAGGGCCTGGAAATTATTATTATTGATTTAATTGTAACAGACAGCCCCAATTATTATTCACAGGTAAGAAGGAAAAGAAAGAGGACATAAAAAAGGTACTCACGGGTCATCCAGAAAACATGTCTCCACATGCAGTCTTGACAATAGCCTCATGACTGGAGTGTCGTAACTTTTCCCTGCTTTCAGTTGTAGTGCTATAAGCCTTGGAATGACCAGGACATTGACACAAGGGGCAAGAAGAGGAAGAAGCCATAATCTGAGTGGATAATAAACCCTGAGTCTTTGAGGAACTTTACATGTGTACTCATTATAGCTTGGGGTCCAGCCACACCAAAAGAGCCAGCTAAGGGTCACAATGTACTCAAGAGGAGTGACCCATAAAGAAGGTGATGGGAGGGCATGACAAGTTACACTCCTGAGAAAAGAGCAAAGAAGAGTCAAGAGGGAGCCACAGCTGGATTGCTCATCAGAACATACAGACACTCATTGGGGTGGTGCACAAGGATGTCCAACAGGGAAGGAGAAAGCAAGGAGAGGAAGCTGTTTGTCCTGAGCCTCCTGAGGGGATAAATAACAATAGCACTCCCACCAAGAAATTCAAAGTGCAGGAATTAATGGTGTAGGAGACAGAGGGACCTTCACGTGAGGCCCATCTTTCATCCCCGAGAAAGAACCACTGAGGACAGTAATAACACACACAGTGAGAATTGCCTTCATTTGTGCAGCCAAGTTGGACAATTTGGTGTCCGCAGGGACCAATAGGTCATAATGAAACTCAATATGTCTTAAACAAAACTCTTGCCCCAATCCCTCCTTCAGAACTCCCCATATCAGTAAATATCACCTCCAGTCACCCTGTGTTCATTACAGAAACCTTCTACCAACTAGTCATGGAGTTCCGTCTATTTTACCTGTCACACTTCTCTTGAATTATTTCTTTTCTCTTCATCTTCATCTCCACCACCACTGTAAAGTATGGCCAGCTGGACTGAAATAGCCTCCTAAACGCCCTCCTGAAAGCCCTTCTGAACCCCTCTGGCTCATTCTTTACACGGCAGTCAGAACAAACCTTGAGAAATAGACATCCAATCATATCACTCTCCCAAGAGAAATTCCTCAAGGCTTCCAGTTGCTCTTGAGCTAAAATGTCCCTAATTTTTATCTTGACCACCAAGATCCAAATGCCTCTCCAACCTCATCTGACCTCCCTGTTCTTCAGACTCACTCCGGACTCCCTGGTTTCTTTTTAGTTCCAGGTGCAGGATGCGACCGCCTGCTCAGCCCTTCACAATTCTGTTTCCTCTGCTTCTTTCCCTGCTTCAACTAGTTCATGGCCATTCATGCTCATAGCTCAAATGTTCCTTCCTTCGTAAGGCTTTCCTCACCATTCCTTACAAATAGGGAGGGTCTCCCTGCTATCGCTGGTTTAAAAGACTTTCAACTTCTCTGTAGTTCTTATTTTTAAAAGTGCAATTAGGTAACTTGTTGTGTAAGCCTATGTTTGTCCTCCCCATTGACTATAAGCTCCTTTGACCTTGCTCCTTGAGATGGTCCTCTATGCAGTGCCAAATACATAACAGGTGCCACACAAGTGTGGACAGAATAAATGATTAAGTGAGTGAATGAATGGATGGGTGGATGAAGGCAGTGAAGTGGAAGCCGTTGCTCCTTTAGTGCCAGCCCTTTAGAGAACTTGGAGGTCGGCACAGCTGCAGCTGTAGATTCAAGGGCAAGGCTTCCCAGTGCAAATGGGAGGTTTCCTCCCAGTGAAATGAGTGCCTCAGAAGCTTAGAGTTCATGCTAATGATGCATAGCTCTTGACTCTAGAAAGGGGCTATCTCAACTATAGAAATTAAAATTAAAAGATGGAAAGTAAATGCAGAGTTGTATCTTTGGTGTTTCATTCAGGGAGTTTGATTGCAAGCAATAGAAGTTGCTTTTATCTAATTTAAGCATGAACTACATTTGCTGCAAGGATATCAACAGAGATCCAGTGGAAAGGCTCAAGCCCAGACAATGAGCAAGAGAGAATGGGCCCACATACCAGAGCCATAATCCAGCCAAGGAAGTTGGGTTAGGATCTGCTACTGGTCTTGTCCCCAGTATATTGCCACTGGATCATCACCAGATCTTCACTGTGAATAATTTCTCTCATGCCCTTATGCCTTTGACTCATTTCTCAAGATTCACAGTCTGTGGGGAGATTATCAAATTTTCTTTATTTGGAATATTTACCAGAGTCTTACCCGGGCACTGCCTTCTATCACCATGCAAGGAATGACAGAGTCCACAGATGTAGAGACAGCTTTGAGACATTAGGTCACCAAAAAGGTATGATGTCCAGAAATAAAATGGGACCATGAAGAAACTTTATAGATATATATAGCTATTTTTTTTTTTTAATTTCCAGAAATGGAATTTAGACACAGGCTTTTTCTCCTTCATACTATTCTTCCAAACTTGATTTTCCCTATAAGGCCCATGAGGAGCTTCCAAAAGTTCATCAAAGATGAAAAATAAAAATGGTGGAAGGGATGGTAAGGGTGTATGACAGTGAATCTTATACATCCTGGAAAAGGCCTTAAAGATCTTCGGATGTAAACCCTTACTTTCTTCATGAAGAAACAGGCTGAGATAAGTAAAGTGGCTTTCTTAGGGCCTCACTCTAGGTCAATGTACCAGGAAAAGGATGCAGTTTCCCTGACAACCCATTTTATGCTTTTTTTCATGGTAACATGCTGGATCCAGGCCTCTATCCATGACCAAACTTTGCCAAAATGTCAGACTCATTTTTAACATAGACCTCGATATCAGAACCAAAGGTTCAGATGAGGGGTTGGCAAGCTACAGCTCGCAGGCCAAGTTCAGCTTGCTACCTATTTTTGCAAGTTAAGTTTTCTTGGGACACAACCATGCTATTGGCGAGGGCTGTTTTTATGCTACAATGCCAGAGTTGAAGAGTTGCAACAGAGACCTCTGGCCTGTAAAGCTGAAAATGTTTACTATCTGGGCCTGTAGAGAGAAAGTTTGCTGATTCCAGGCTCAGAGTCCAAGGTAGTTACGATCTTTCCTTGTCCCCATGATTTTTTATACTTCAAAGGACATCAGCAGAGAGGTGAGCATCTGTGCACCTGTGGGTATGGGTTACCATGTGACAGTAACGCTCATTCCCTCACTTAACACGTCCTGATGGCACTCGTGCTACCACCAGCAGTCGGAGGTGGTTTTGTGTAATGTGAGCACATTAAACATTACTTCATATAATGTAAGCACAAATCTGTATTCCAGTGTCACATATAAATGAAATATATCTGAAACGTGAAACAATGGTTTCATCATTCTCTTATATTATCTGTTTTCTTCCCATCCATTGACACAGAAAATGGAGTTGAGTGCAACAGGATATATTGCCCTGGGTTTTGCATGTAAAAATCTATGTAAATATCAGATCTTATTACTTTTCACTTGCCAAAATCTGTGTATTTTCCCATCTTTAGGTAACTTACAATGGCAATTTGCCGAGTCTATTTCTCTCTCCTGCATCCCAACACCCACACTACACATGCACGTACTGCCAGAGTTATGCTCCATGAGTGAAAGGGTTGGGATTAGATTTTGCTAACAGCAAGGGAAAAGGAAGCTAGGTAGGGACCAGGCATGGTTTCCTAATGCTTAGTTACTTAGAAGGCAGGCAGCTGAGTCAGAAGTTAGGGGTAAGACCACCTCCCACTTTCCAGCCACATCTGCTTCTCCCTTTACTATGTCTTTGGACAGAAGCTCATCACAACCCTTTGTTTTGCCAGATTGTCCCAAGAAAAGAGGGTACTAGGGTACCTAGATGCCTGGACACTGGGAGCATTTAGTCCTGATAAACTTCTTCTCTTTTGACAGATGATGGAACCCAAATCCAGCAGCAGGTTCAAGCTGTGGGAAGTCAGTGCAGCTGGGCAGCCGGTGAGCTACCCTGCGATGAGGAGGAAGCCAAGAACCTCACTGGCCTGAAAGCAACCCAGGGTACCGGCATGATGTGCCTTCCTTTCTGAGAACGAAAAGCCAGTGCAGTGGCGGGATGGTGGCTTAGAGAAGGAAAGTGGGGGATGGTGTTTTTTCTACTGTGCACAGAAAAGTGACCCCTTCTTTGCCCTTGGCAGACCCTGTATAATAAGATTACTGTGTAATCCTTCTTGCTTGTCCTGGGAGCTCCCTTATCAGAGGGACAGGGCGGCATTTTACATTTGGATCTACTGTATGTATTATCTCCCAGCTGCTCTTCTTAATTTCATTTTCAGAGACAGGGATTTGCGGCTGCTTGAAGAGAATAGAAACACAGGGCCAGACTCTGCCAACCCCCACCAGCTCCCAGGGCCCCTGGGCACCCACATTAATGCACAAGATCTGCCAAGCACAGAGATTCCCTCCCCCCGATTCCCACCTGTTGTCACAGGCTCTGAAGAGCATAGAAGCCCCCAGGAGGCAGAGGACACAGAGGTCACCATTGCTGCTGTCTGCCGGTCTCCTCTCAGCCTGTTCAGACTCAGTCTGGTCATTCATGGCACCATTTGATGTACCCCTGGGGGCTGAGCACTGGAAGAGCAAATCCAGTGTTTAGCCACAATCCTGGCTCTGCAGGGTCAGTGTCATGTCACCCTTTTCAGCCTGGATACTGTCATCAGTAAATTGGGATGAGAGGCAGAGAGACTGAGCTCTGGGACTGCCAGGTCCCCTGAACCACCTGATTCACCTGTCTTGACCACAGTGTGCACAAAACACTGGGAATATTATACCAGGCTTATCTGATAGGAATAACAGAAAGAGACAAGAGATAAAGAGAGGGCATCAAAACATGCAACAGAAAGGCAAGGACTATCCTTGGGCCTGTTCCTCTGGCTCTGGTCATCTGGAGAGAAGCCCAGATAAAACTTGGGGGCCCAGCCCTGTACAACAACCACCACAACCTGAACCTATGACTGGTGAAGGGTAAAGGCCAGAGAGGAGGGACGTGTAACCTCGTGGGGTCATTCCAGACAGCACATTGACCAAGATGCACACCACACTGATGGGCTGCCTGTGTTCTCAACAGGTTGGGTTTCTATGAACAGAGCTCTGACCTAGAAATAGCAGATTCAAATCCCTCTCTTGACACTCATTCTTTGGCGACAGTGGCACAGCCACTTCCTATGGCCAGGGTCCAGATTTTCCATCTATACAATGAGGAGTAAATTACATTAGAAGCTGCAAATTGAAATGCCAATTTAGGCCATGCAGGTAAAGAAATGAACCAAAGGGGCCAGGTAGAACACAATAGGGAGTGGTAAGGACTGTGGCGGACAGAGACACAGGTGTAATGCAAAGGGGCCACCATCATCCCATCTGTCGATTTCTGCCATGTGGAGGTGCAGCCTAGCCTTCATGACTCTGCAAGAGAAGCTGGACACCTCGGGAGAATTCCCAGTTATTAAATGTTGGCATATCATTCATTTAGAAAAGAAAAATCGGTGTGGATGAAACAAAATATGCTTACGGGTCAGATTTGCCATGGTCTGCAACTTTATGTCTAGAGGAGGTGATCACCAAGGTGTCATTCTGTTCTGACAGGCTGTGAGTCTCTATTCTACTCTAAGGGACTCTTGGAAAATGAAAGAATTCTAAATCCTTCTGAAATAAAAGTAGAAATGGGTCTAAGATTTGCAAGGTTAGGGAGCTTTGAGACTGTTCAGAGCCATGGCAGCCACAGGGCAGTGCCAGGCAGAGCTCTTGAGTCCGTCCCTGCCCCAGACACTTGACACCTCCCCAGTTTATTTATTTTACAAAATACGATACAAGATTTACTCATTGGCTTGAGAAGGCTCACAGCGAGCAAAGAACAAGTCCAGGGGCAGTGGAGAGATGACTTCCAGCTCCTTGCTTAAGCAGCACCACAGAAAGAGGACCTGTCGGCTCATTCAGCAGAGGTCTGCAGAGCCTCGCACCCCATTCACTCCTTCCCACCTCTCTCCCCCAGTCCTAGGCCTCCTTTTGCTAGCAGCCTACCCCTGGACCACCCCCACTGTGTCCAGAGGGGAGAAGATGCATCGGAAACCTCAGATCTTAAATGATTCAACCTTCTTTGCCCAGGCCCCACCCACCTGGACCCTCTGTTGGCTAACCTGAGGACCCACCATTGGAGGCTACACCAATAATACCCCTCTACCATCTGCTGAGCCACTGACCCTACAGGCATTGTTTCTATAGCAACTCTGAGGAATGCACAGTTGTTTTTCCAGTTCACAGTTGAGGAAACCGAGGTTGAGAGATTCCAAACAACTTAGCTAGAGTTCATTGCCATAAGTGGAAGAACCATGTTGTGGGCTGAGGTCAGAAGCCACCATCCCCAGACTTTTGAGCACTGAGCTCATCGCAGGCTGAGAGAAGACCAGAGGCATGGGTCCTCCCCACTGGAACACCTGTTCCAGCCCCCACCCACACACACAGACACACACCTCCTCAGTCCCTGCCCTCCTTATCTGGAACTTGAACAGGTAATGGTGGCAGGCAGGCCACAAAGGGAGAGACATTTAGAGGAGTACCTCCACCCGGAAGGGGAGAGAGAGGGAAGATTGTTAGGCCTCCACCCGGAAGGGGAGAGAGAGGGAAGATTGTTAGGTAAAAATGCAGACATCTTCCTCATCCCGAAAACTGTCACAAGTCTGGGGTTTGGGGCCTTCCCTGGCAGTCAGCATAGCCAAAGGTAAATCCAGAGCTGATAAAGCCCAGGGCTGGATTTGCAGCCAAGGATCTAACTTAGAGTGAGGCCACCCTTTCTCCTTAATAATTACATGCAATAATTTAAAGAGGATCAGAGAAATTTTGCTTGCTTGCTTGTTTTTCTCTGCTTGGAACAAAGTTTCTACGCCAAGAGCCTGCATTCACTGAAGATCTCCTATGTGCCAGTCCCTGTGCTAAGTCCTGATGCTTCACCTCACTTTCTCTTCATAGGGATCCTACAAGTAAATGGCATCATTATCCCCATTGCATTGATAAGGAAACTGACCTTAGAGGGTAGAAGTGACTTTGAAAATAGCGCAACATTAAATGGCAGAGCAGCGATTCAAACTCAGACGGTCTGTCCCCAGAGAATGCAACCTTGCCTACAACAAGTTCTGCCTCACCAAAATAACAAAGCTAATATTTATTAAGTGCTTACTATTTCCAAGCACAGTGCTAAGTTCCTTACTTTCAGTGTGTTATTTAACCCACACTCCAACCTTTGAGATAGGTGCAACTATCAGCCTTAGTTCACAAATGTGCAAAACAGGTCTTCAAAGGTTAAAGTAACTTGCCCAGAAGCATCAGTTTGGAAAGTGGCAGAGCCAGTAAGAAAAACCTGATTGATGTCAAGCATCCCTTTTCTCTGGTCCTATCTACTTCCCTAAATCTGAAGTGACACTCCCAGGACCAGGTGAGTCAGAGGAGGGGAGAGGGAAAGAGAGAAAGGAAGGGGGGTGGGGAGAGGGAAGAGAAGAGGAGAGAAGAAGAGAGAGGGGAAGAGGAAGGGAAGAAGGGAGAGCAGGGGAAGGAAGGGGAGGGAGGGAGAGGGGAGAGGGTGGAAGGGGAGGGGAGGGACTGGTGAAAGAGAAGTACAGGAGGGGAATATTGCAGCTGATAACCATGAGCCAAAGGAACGGCAGGGGAAGAGAGTTACGATGACCACATGCTTATATTCTCCCTGTGACCCAGATTAATACCCTCCAGTCCTGAAGGCAGTGCCTCCATCACTGTGGGGAGAGAAATCTGGTGAAGGATATTCTGGGAGGGGCATGGGATGTGCGTCTGTGTGTGCCTGCCTGGAACCTTTTCTGAATCCCTTTTACATTTTTCAATAAGATTCAAAACCATAAATTATGTAAAGCCAGAAAGCTAAAAGGGCAGACCCTTTCTGAAGTTCATTTCAAGTCTGAAGTTCAGAACGCTTTAAATGACATAATTGCAAAAGGCAAAAATCTATTCGGGTGCAAACTTCTCTTTGAACAGGAATGCATTCTCAGACAGTGGCGCAGTGTTCTCTCTGTCGCAGGGGCCTGGGAGCTGGGGGAGGAGCAGTGACTGACAGGGAGAAACCACAGCCTGACAGAGGATGAGGTTTCTGCAGAGAGGCTGCAGCCTCCCTTTGCCATTCTAGAAAAAAGTCAGTTCAATTTTTCCTTTGGATTGAGAACCAAGGGGTCCTGAAACAGGAGATATGATGTTAAAATTAGGATAATCTTCTAGTACCTTAGCTCTTTAAAAAACTATTTATGTTTTGAAATACATGATGTCTACACATGGTTAAAAAAGAAAATCAAGAGGTACTAAAGGACATACAATGAAAATCTTTTTCCCAATTGTGTCCCCAACTTTCTAGTTCTCCTGCCAGAGATACATATTCCTGCCAGATTCTTGTGTTTCCTCCAAAAAAAAATTCCTTACTTAAATGAGCTTCCCCATCTGTGTAGTGTTGTGAGTTATTAAGTGTATGAGTTCTAAAGCCTGGAGTCTGGGTTTGGGTCCCTGCTCTTACATGTCCTAGCTGTGTCTCCTTGACCAGATTCCTTCACCTCTCTGTGTCTCATTTTGATTGTTGGTAAAACAGCGATAATACTGGGGTCTACCTTAGAGGACTGTTGCAAGGACTAATTGAGTTAATAATTGTAAAGTTTTAGAATACTAAATGACACGTTATCTCAATATATGTTAGCCACTATTCTGTAAGTTTATCGTTTTTACATATAAGTGGCCAAATACTATGCACACTCCACTGAATCTTGCATTTTTCACCTAACAGCATAACTTATGGAGCTCCTTCATAGTGGCTGATTGAACCAGCTTGCCATGAATGGACATTTAGGTCATTTTTATTCTCTTGCTGTCACAATGCTGAGGCAATGATGATCCTTTTACATGCATCTCCAGCTGCAGGTACAAGTATGTCTGAGGGACACTACCAGTCAGCCTAAGCTAACCTACACAACAGTAACAAATAAATTTCAACAGCTCAGCGACTCAAGGCAACAAAAGGTTTACTTCTCATTTGCTTCCCAATTCAATGCAGATTAGATCTTGCTCCTTAGCAGCTCTCCTGCTCCATCGTTGACTCAGGGATCCCAGATCCCAGCTACTCCTGAGCTATAACTACTTTTTGGAGTTCTTTGGTGCCAACCTTGGAAACTGGGGCTGGAGAGAGCATAAAAACACATACCTGGTCATACAGCTCAGGCAGGAAGTAACACATCCCATCTGCTCACGTTTCCACAGGTGAGGACACGATCACAAGGCCTAACCACAAGTGTGGCTAGCATATATAATCTTGTAGGGTCTCCAGGAAGAGGAAATGGTGTTGTCCAGATCAAGGATAAATTCTAGAAATTGACTTATTCAGCAGGATATATTTTAAATTCAAAACATTTTACAGATTTCATACCATTAAAGGATTCATTAATATGACCAGGCAACACATAATGACAGAAAGTTCCTATGAATTCAATAATGCTTTTTAAAGAGTACGTATATTTTATTAATTATGATTATATTTATACTGAAAAATAACAATTATAAATAATGTTAGGACATGACATGATGTCCTCATTCTACCAATAATGATTAGTTTAGTGCACATATAGGTTCCAAGATTTCTTGAAATAATTCCACTGTCTCCAACAGATTTTAGGCCATAGGTGAGGACATTGATCCCCTGTCAAGCTATTCAAAAGTTAGCCATAGTCTTTATTGTGGTGGTTCATAAACAGGTGTATTCAAGTCCATTGTAATTGTACAGAGCTTAAACTACTGAGGAGCTCCAGACTTGTCTCTCTCCGTGCAGTCACACCTCCTGCATACTGTCTGTTCTCAGTATGGCAGCTAGTGATATTTTACAATATAGATCAGCTTATGTCACTCCCTTCAGGGGCTCCCATTACTCTTGGAGTAAAATAGTCTTAACTATGGTCTCCACGGCTCAGAATGATCTGACCCTTTCCCACTGCTCCAACTTTACTCATTTCATAGGATCATCCCCTTTACTCACTTTGATCAGGTTGACTTCCTCTGTTCTCTTTACTTACCATAACCTTTTCTTTGAATCTTCTTTTCTCTCTTCCTGGAACACTCCTCCAGCTTACTATCATGATCCTTTTAGACTTGTTAGAAGATGTGTCATCTCACCTCCTCACAGGGGCTTTCTCAAGCTGCTCTCTATCACTTCACTGTATCTGTTTCCTTCAGATACTTTTCCCAATGTAAATGCCAACTTTAGTTGTCATTTGTACATTTATTGTCCTTTTTCCCCCACCAGACTACAAGTTCCACGAGCATAAGGGCAGGAATAATATCAGTCTTGGTTATTGCTATATGTGGCCTGAGACATTCTCCCAGGTGAAGTCAATGCTTCTGGCCCAGGGACCACACTTTGAATAGTGTTGTTCTATTCTAGACAAATATCTGTTTTCCAGGTGGGAAGTTCAACCTGAAGACTAATGAACTACAGAATTCTGCTTCCTTAGAGAGGAAAACCAGGGCTTAGAGAGTTTGGATGTGTTACCCACACCAGTTGACCCTTGCCAAGGACAAATGCCAGACTCTCTGAGCCAGAAAGCCATGCTGTGTCCTGAGCTAACTCCTGTGAATGTCCTCCTGTCAAATCTGCAAGGAAGTTCTCTTTCAAAAGACTGTAACTATATAAGATGGGATTTAATGGAGGTAGCAGCTTCATTTGTTGACACCAAGGCGGGAAGGCAGGAGTTAAGTCTGGAGGATTGCTGAACTCAAGCCAGAGTTTCTCTTTCAACAAAAACAACAGGTATTTTATAGCCATCTAAGATTTAGAAATAATTTCGTGGAGATACCCATACTGTATAAGCACTACATTAGCATCCTTTTGAAATAAAACTGCAAATAGTAAGGACACTGATGAGATCTCAGTATGCCTTTTCCAGGAGCTGCAAACATGGAAGAACTCAGTAGAAACCAAGGGTAGAAAAGCCAAATCATATTAAAGTCATCTGCAAGACCTTGACCTTCAAAGATTTCTAAACATTTGCTTTATATTTGTGTGGGAAAGTATAACATACGCTTGGTGGCATTTCCATACTGTAGAGAGGAAGCAAAGGAAACAGGCCTGTTTCATGTGTCCAAGGAACAAGGAAATGAACAGTCAAGCACAGAACCCAAGAGTTCTAGCCCAAGCCCCAACCTCCAGCCATGAGATCACTTTCCACAGGTAAAGGTATAAAGATCATCACCACCTAAGAAATGAAATGGAGACATGATTGGAAATGTCACACCTTGGGTGCACAAGCATGATTCCAATAATCAGTCACCCCAATCGAGTTGCTTATTTGTGCATCTGATTGTCTTTGCATTATTTAGAAGCTATTTAATGGCAGCCAGCCTGACAGCATGCATCTAACACATGCCAGACAGATTTAGGAGACTCGGAAACATCTCTTTCTAATTGTTTGGACAGGCATATTGATTGCTGTTTCCTCACTCAGGGTTCTCTAAAGCATTTTATGTATGCTGGACACACATACATACATGTAGAGAATTAGAAATGCCCATGCCAAGGTGGAACCTGGAGAAGGCATCTCCTCTAAATGAAGAATGCTGTACCCAGAGCTAAGGAGGCAGGTAACCAGGCCCTAATTTCAGCATAGCTACTAGGCCCAGATCCTAAGCAGAGGTTGAGGAGAGCTACACTCCCCAAGCTGGGTAAAAAGCCCAACAGCTATTTGGTGTATTCTCCAGGGCTGGAAAGCAAGGTGGCCTGCACAGAAGGCTGTGTCCCGCTGTTTTCTGACTCTCTGACACTCCCCAGGGAACTGAAGGAATTGGAGCAAGGGGTGAGATTAGTTCTTGCTTTTTTCATTTCTGCAGAACAGCTGACAGGGGCTAAAGAGATGCCACCCTTTGGTGTGTGTCTGTGACAGGGAGACAGGGTGCAGCTAATTGCAGGACTCAGAAACCCTACTCCTCCCTGTCCTCGCCTCGCACTGGGGTTTCCGCAGTGCAGCTTTATTGCACTGCTGGGTTTCCTTGGATATTAAATATAATATTAAATATAAGAAATGAAAAAGTAACGACATTAATATCCTGATAGATGATGACTTTTGTAGCTTATGGCTGTCTCTTTGAAAAAAAAAAAACCAAAAAACTTTGATGTGCTATGTATCCTCTCCATAAGAATAATTTTTTTTTTCTCTCTGTCAAAGTTTATTTTGCTGTCCTCTTTTCTCTCCTAGCCTGCCCTTGAGGGGAATTTGCATGATACTCTTGGTGCCTTGATGGCCGCAGTCCTGGAAGCCTGGCTTTGGTATATAGGAGCAGGTTTCCCCCTCAGGGGTTCTGAGCCCCTAACATAGGCCCCATCTCCTGGAATCCCTGCATTTTTCCCTTTAGCAGAGGGAGACCTCCTGCTCAAAGCAAGGGAACTTGGAGAGTCTCGCAGCTAGCAAATAGCTTTTGCAGCATGACATTTTGATGAGTAAATTAATCTGAAAGACACTGACTTTATTCTCTGGATGTTTCCAAGGTAAAGCTCAGGATAGGAGAATGACAGCTATTTTTCAAGCCAGGAAGTCCTTTGTCAATAGTCACTGACACATTAATGAGCTCAAGGGCTCCTTGGTTTTGTGCTCACCCATAGCTGTATGAACATGCAAACCCCATTTGCCACAGATGCTGCCCATGTCCTCTGCTCAGAGCCCTAACACTGGCTTCCCTGCCCCCAGCCCAGAATTCAAGCTCCTCTCAGGAGCATGACATGAGGTGCTGCAGGAGCAAGATGGGGAAGCAGGTGGCCATGCCATCCAAAAGCTCATGGTTTAGGAGGAAGGTGGGCAAACACATCAGCAGTGAATTATCAGAGGACAAGCAGATCAACTCTGCCTTGGGTGCTGATGAAGAATCGAGAAAGCTGCCCCTGCACAGGGTTTTGAAGGAGGAATAGGAGTCTTTCAGGGGAGAGAAGCCTGTGCAAGGTCATGGAGGTGTGAAGCAGCAGAGTACACACTCTGATTCACAGGTAAGCTGGTGCTCCTGGAGCCCTGCCTCAGGCTCCAGATTTCACCTCCATAAGCCTGGTTAAGTGAATCTTCAAAGACATTCACATGTCCTTTGCCCATTGACCCTCGTCAGGGGACTTTTCAGCTCCCCCAGAGGAGGAGAGAGTGTGTCCTGACAGTGCAGGGTCTGGAATATATCGGGAGAGGTGGGACCTGCAGGACACTTCCCATCCAGGACAGCTGCCTGCCCCTGTGCCCTATGCACCCTATGCCTAAGGCTTTTTGCTTATAGTTTATACTGCTCTTAGGCAGAGGAAGAGAACAGAGGTGGGGGACTGCTAGATGGGAGGTCAAGGACGGAATTGAAGACCCATGCTCTTTACCATGAACAAAGACCTCCTTTTACTACAGGCTTCTGCAAACCCAGAAAAGGGACAGTCTCCTCACCCTCAAAGTGGGATTGTTTGTTATCATAGAAACTTCCCCAGGCCCCCAGGAGACATCAGCTCTTCTCCGAGATCTTTCACAATGTGAAAGGTCTTTAAATATCAGCCCAGTGTCCAAGGAGCCAAAGCTCCAAGTCCCTCTTTGCCCCCACCCACCTTCCTGCTCCCGTTTATTTTTAGTGGCAATAAACCCAGCTCCTAATCTTGACAGCTGATCTCTTTGAGTATATTTAATTAACTACATTTTTAACTTCTCTCTCTTCGGCCTTGGCAGGAGGGAACCATTTGTCTTACAGATGACTGGGCTGATGGAAAGGGGAAAGAAAGAGAGAAAAGACCACACCAGAGCCAGCAGCCCTCTCTTTCCTCCCCTCATCGAAAGACATCAGCTAATGGTACCATTCCAGATCATGGAAGTCAATGTAGATGACAGATTGGGGACCAAGAGAGGTGGGGATGGGAAGGAGGAGGAGGAGGATCTAGGGCTGAGTTTGGCCAAGTGATAAATGGAGTGCAGGTCCAGGAACAGGTGTGCACGTGTGGGTGTGAGTGAACATGTATGCATGTGTGCGCACACCCGCAAGCGTGTGCATCTCCGGCATGGGACTGACCGCGCTGCTGCAGCACTGCTGGTGCTGTCCGTGGCCTCCGCCAAGGTGATAAATGAGAAAGAGGAAAAGCAGTCTGTTTTTCGGCCTGCATCTTCCCCCTCTTTGTTTTTATTAAATGCTGATTATTAATATTAGAAATGGAGCACTGCCATGAGAAGCCATTTGCAGTTAATAAGGCTGTCGCTGCTGCCTGGGAAGTCAATAGAAGGCTGGGGAAGCCATGTGAGAACCACTTAATAGCCGCGTTACCGACGTGGGTGAGAAGCGTGAGATGCAGCCCTCCCTGGAGAGGCTGGCCCCTTCCTGTCGGGGCATGCTGGCCAGGGATCCCCGCACTCCCTGCCGGGACTGGGGTCGTGCCTGGGTGTGCACAGCTGCTGGGTCACAGGCCAACTGTGTGCAAGGAGCTAGGGGAGCAGTTCTCCCAGTCCGCAGCTGTGAAAACATTGGTGGAGTCACCAGGCAGGCGGGTAGGTCTATCCCAGAACAGGGAGCACTGTGGCCCCCAGACAAGGCCTCCCCACTTCCCTGAAGATGGCGAGTATTGGGGTGTATTCCTCCACTACACCCTGGGCCATGACTAGCCTCGGAGTGGGAAGGTTGGCAAAAGTGAAATGACTGGGGACAAATCTTTGAAATGTTGGAGCTGCTTGACACCTGGAGAAAGAGAAAACTCTGAAGCTAACTCCTGGTAGGTTCTCCTCCTTATGAGTTAAGGTGAGAACTAGAAGGTGAGATGAAAACCTGCCTGCTGTGGCTCCTGGTGAGAGTGCTTCCCTCCTACCATCAAGGAAAGAGAAAGGGTGGCTGGGCCCTCAGTGTCTATTGGTCCTCTGTGCTGGGAACAGTGAGACTGAGGAATATCACCTACCCTTCGCATAGGGATCCCAATGCCTAAAGGAGATCCACTTCTTCCTCTAAAATAAGAACAACCATCACAAAATAATAAGCAGCCACCTTTTTGGTGAATGGAAGAGGGATTTCTTTCAATCACTGCTCTGAACTTATGTTTTTTACCAACTGTAAGAACATCAGGAGTCACAAGAAGCAAGCTCATATGACACATTGCCCAGCTGTGTTTGCAGGTGATTGGCGGGGAGAGCAGGGGTAGTGTGCATGTGTGTCTATGCACAGGTCATCCCAGGGGTCTGAGGGCTTGTTTGTCTCTGCGTTTAGATAGTGAGTCTGTGTGCCTGTGTCCATGCAGGTCTCCAGGCGTGTGCATAAACACATCTGGATGTTGGTGTGACCGTGCTATGAGCACATTGCCAATGGGGAGCAGCGGATACCCTCCTCGCCTCCTTTCCCTGCCCCATGTCCCCTCCCCCTTGGATGGAAATACAGCCTGAAACCTTCTGTAGGGGAATCTACTGGGAGGGCTGCATAGCTGAAGAGCTATGCAGGGTGAGAAGGAGAAAGGGAAATCAGATCTGAGGAATGTGAATGAAATAATAATCATCCTGACAACAACAGCACTTTGAAAGCTCCAAGGAAACCAAAAGTTCCAGGATTCTTTCTCTCATTTGAGCTACAGTTTACCAATCCTAAGAAATACAGTTGGTTTGTTTTCACCCCTAAACAGGATCAAGCTCTGCCTGCCCCAGGAATCATCATGAATCTATTGAACACCTATTATTCGCAAAGATGTCAGCAGGAAGTGGTTGAGTCACAGAGACCCTGCCCTTAGATGCATATCCCATGTACCTGCAAGTGTGTCAGCACTTTGTAGTGTCAATAACTATTTGTTGAATGACAGGATGAAGAGCTTGCATGAAAGACTAGCAAGTCTATACTGCCTTCTTTCTCTTCCTGCCCAATGAGACAGCATGTGCTTTTTAACACAGAGATGCATCCGAGTTCCAAACCCATCTCTGCCATCCTCTAGATACATGCCTTTGGACATGACCACCCAGCCCATTGCCTGTGGGGTTGCCCATCTGTGAAGTGGCAGCAATCATACAGACAGAACAGGGTGTTCAGGAGGGTGCAACAAGCTCATTCATGTATGTTAAAAAACAAAGGAGGGAAGGTCAATTAACTTGGGTTCCCTTCCCTGTCTTCTCCCTAGAAAACCAAACTGAGAACTACTTTTAAGATAAAGCAAGTTTGCACGGTGGCTCCAAGAATGGACTCAAGTTCCCAGGGTTCAAATCTTGTCTCTGCCACTGCTATAAGCTCTGTAGCCTTGGTTTAGTGAACTTATAGCTCTGAGGCTCAGTCTTTTCACTCATAAAATATGAATTCCTCAGATGTTTGGTGTGAGGGTCTCACAAATAATGCTTATTAACAAAACCTGGCACATATTTAGTTCTTAATAAGGGATAGCCATTGTTGCTATCTCTAGTGAAGGCGGAAGATGCCTGGGGAGGAATGATCAAGGTTTACCTTGATCACCTTAAGCAAGTAGAATAGGGTAGATGGAGTTGTTTTCCTACAGAGAATCTATGCCCTACATAGTTAGCAGAAATAGACAACCTTGCTTTGATGAGAAAGAGTCTGCTATACTCTGTAGTTCACATGAGGAGAAAGAGTGGCCCTGCTAGTGTCAGGATGAATTGCTCTAGATCCTCCCTTCTGCTATTTCAGCTGCAGAGAGCCCCCAGCACACCCAGGACCATTCATGCCAGCATTTACTGAGAGATGTTCCTGATGAGAAAGCTTGAACAGGGTCAGGAGGGGAAAGTCAGGTGACCATTGACCTTCAAAATTCAAAGACCTTTTGAAATGGCCTCTGCTAGAGGCACAAGTTGGATACTTAAAAAGGAGTCCCTGGTTATCTGAGAATCTGAAAAGTACAATTTGAGTGATGGCAGCCTGAAGCTTTAAGTGGCAGTGCCAGTAAACCACTAGTTTCATATCTGCAATGGCTTGCCCACTGATCAAAACAAGTTACAGCAGGCCAAAAAAAAAAAAAAAAAAGAGAGAGAACAGTTGTCTACACTTGTTCAAATAGTTCACTTGACTGATGTGCTTTAGTTTCATTCCTGAATTGACTTTCTCTTGTTCATGCACAAAGTCTCGGCCTTCCCAGAAGGGTGTTGACCATATATTACCCTCAGTAATGCCAACCTGGGAAAGGCACAAAAAGGTTTGGCTCCAGATAGGTGCTGGAGAAAAAAGCCTGGGTCACAGCCTCTCCTTCCCTGGAGAGGGCAAGCCCTGCTGAAGTCATTCAATGGGCGTGGTGCCCTGGGAGCAAGCCAGAGTCTGGGATTAAACCCAGTAAGTTCTATCTTACAGGGAAGAAAAAAATTTAGATTTCAAGAAATAAATGGTTCTCATCATGAACTGACAAAGTCCTTGAACAATCAAAAGAGAAAGCCACGTTCTCTAGTTTTGTCACAGATATTCCCAGTTGGTATCCAGGACTTGGGGAAAAAAATCATCATAGATACTCAGGGTAAGGAACCACAAATGACAGAGATTAAAGAATTCTCTTTAATCTGTCCTTCCAGGGTTTAGCAGCCTAAATTTCTAGACTATGAATGTCAGATCCAAGGCTATTTGCCATGTTCCTTGATATGGTAGTGAGACACAGAATGGAGCATTTCCCAATGCCTTAAGGTTTGTGCTGGGTGGACTCTGGAGGTAACTTTCCCTTCTATAGACACCTGTGACCTGGCTAGTGCTGGTGATAATCTTTACTCGGGGTCCATCATACCTTCTGTAACCAGAAAAGTCATAGTGAGTGAATGGGATCAGTCACCTGTGCTTCTGAGATACAATGAGCACCCTGTCCTCCCAGCCCTAGCCCCAATCCAAAACTGATAGGCTAGAAATTGGCCACTCCCAAGAAGAGAGCATTTGGAATAACTGTGACACTCAGTTTGGTTCAAAGCTCGTCTGAGCATGGCCTCTGCTTTCCAAAAGCAAACAATCCAGGAAAATGATTTGCAAATACATTCAACTGCAAAGCACCTGAAATGTGCTTTGTGGAAGATTTTTAAACACTAATATATTAAACTTGTAATAACCAAATAGATATTTTTGTGGCAAATTAAATTATAACCTCTTCATACTAGCTACTAGTTTAAACAAATAGTAAGGGTACCAAAGTTTTAAGACAAAATGTGGGTACTTAAAATTTAAAAAGAAACCTTCCCCGTCCACTCATTTTTCCTCCTAGTTAGAAAGCACATGCTATTACATGATTTCAGCCAGGGGCTCCTCTGCCTGGCTCCCAGCATCTCAACACATGTGGCTATGGTTTGAGACTCACTATCCAAGATAACTCACATAAACAGCAAGAACTTGATCATCGTCAAGGGCAGGCACACCAGGGGAAAGCAGACAGCAAGGATGCCAAGAGCCCTCTGGGGTTCTCCAGGGAGGCTCTTGGCTAGAACTCAAAAGCCATCTCCTTGGAGACACAAAAGGAGCCATCCTTCTCCAGTAAGGCTAGAAAAAATTGACAAATACACAAAATACTGTTGTAAGAAATGGGGATTTACAATTATAAACGATAGATCATAGAAAGAAAGCAATAGAAGGGGCCATCAAGTTGATTCAGTCTAGAGCCGGGAAACTGGTCTCAATGTGTGCCAACTCTGTGGATTGATAGTAGCTTCCTAAAGCTCTGGGCTGAGAAAGATTCTAAGGCTATTTGGGGCACAGAAGAAAAGCAATCAGTGACCTGTGACTTCTACCCAGGCAAACCTTAATCTACGTCCAGTGCTTCATGGAGAAGGTGAGGAGAAATTAGATTAGTTAGAGGTGGGGCAGTGCTAAAACTTTGGCTTTTTGAATTCTGATTTACCCATTAGAATTCAATTCAAATCAATGTACATTGTGTTACTATGTGTCCTGGGATATGCTAGGCTCTAGGCATACATAATCTTCTCATATCTATGTTATGTATATCCTGGGTTAACTTTTTTTTTATGGTTAGAATGAGTTCTTCGACTGTTTTTCCATTTCTTGTCATCTTATTAAATCCAGGCCACTAGATGTGGATGTAATGCCCCAAAGAGACTCCAACTGCTTTGCTCACATATGCAGAACTCTGCCAGGAATCCTGTGTGCCCCAGGCTGCTTTCTTAAGCTTTGGGTGTTACTCCTATTGCACCCCAGGGTCACCACACTGTGTCCAATAAATACACACACTCTGAAAATTCACGTGGGATTCTCATTTACAAACTGAATTTGCTATCAGAGTTCCCACAGACCTCAAAAGAGTCAAAACACCATTAAGCTGGATAAGTGGAACATTTTCTTGTCCTATAGACAGAATGTATAACTCAGAGTTCTCCAGAGACAGAACTAATAGGATGTGTATATAAATATCTGAGAGGGGGTTTATTAAGGGAATTGGGTCATACAATTGTGGAGGCTGAAGTCTCACGACAGGCTGTCTCCAAACTAGATGCCAGTAGCGTGGCTCAGTCCAAGTCCAAAAGCCTCAGAACCAGGGAAGCCGATGGTGCTATTGGTATAAGTCCTAGAACCCAAAGAATCTGGGGTTCTGATATCCACGGACAGGAGAGCAGAGTATCTCCCAGTTCCAGAAGATAGAGAAAGTGAGTCACCTTTTCCTCTGTTTTTGTTCTCTCCAGGCCCCCTGTGGTTTGGATGGTGCCCACCCATATTGAGGATGGATATTTCCCACTCAGTCCACACAGGCCCACGTGGTAATCTCTTCTGGAAACACCCTCATGGACACACCCAAAAAGATAACTTTACCAGGTTTCTAGGTATTCCTTAATCTAATCAAGCTGGCGTCTAGAATTAACCATCACAGAGATGTTTGGATTTTGTTAAAGCAGGGGATGCCTGTGTTTTTTACCTGGCTCTAGGAAGTGCAGCACTGTGTCCAACATCACCATTAGCCCTGCCACAGAATTCTAGATATGGCGTCATCAAATCTCATGGTTGAACTGGTAGAGGCTTAGCAGGTGATTTCACAGCTGAACACTGCTTTCCTTCCTCATTTCCTCATTCCTTCCTCATTCCATTCCTATTCCAT
Organism: Cynocephalus volans; assembly: GCF_027409185.1. NCBI lineage: Eukaryota > Metazoa > Chordata > Mammalia > Dermoptera > Cynocephalidae > Cynocephalus > Cynocephalus volans. The sequence continues at coordinate 54,467,592 of NC_084462.1, forward strand.
TCCTGGAAATAGCATACCCTGTTCGGAAAGTGGTTTATGGCAAATCTTATTATGGAAATTCTTAATAAAAATGAATTTATTATTAAGTGCATAGACAGCAGAACAAACAAGTGACTTTGGAGACTCAAGTCTGAGAAAATGCAGAAAAAATGCCTGTGTGGAATGGGCTTCGTTCAGAAGAGAAACTCATCTTGAAGGCCATTCAGGTTCCCTAAAGTTCCATCAGTCTCTTCGAGGCCAGATTGAAGATAGAGACCTTTTATCTGTAATAGCTTTGCAAAGGGAATGTGGAATGCATGCTCATGAATGCAGCTGAGGGGGCTTGCAGACAGCACTGTCTCTGGGAACCACACAGAGGGTGGGGTCAAAGAGGCAGGATGAATCTAAAGGCAGGCAGCCCTCCCAGCCCAGCACCAGCACCCTCCCAAACTCCCACCCCAGCATCAGCAAACCAAGGTTGAGGCTTAAGTGCTGAATCAAGGGACTGGAACAGGCTAGGACACAGCCATACTGTGGAATACTACACGGTCTGCAATTTGAGTATATAAAAGTCACAAGTCATTCTGCGTTATTAAATTAAAATGGACAGACAGAGGAAATTCTCTTGACATACTGCTAAATGGAAAAAAAAAATGGAGTTACACAAATCAGTGCGTGAGATTCAATGTAAGAAAATCTGTGTATTGGCTAAAAAACTGTTTGTATGGGTTGGTAGCCTGATCTGTGTTCAAAGTTTAAGTGAACAGATACATTTTATAATCAAAAGGAATTTCTACAGATTATTGTCTAGCTCGTCCTTCATTCAAACAATTAGGGATCTAAAATGGGAGCGTTCCTATTTATAGATTATAAAATTTTATTTCTAGTTACAGGTCCTAAGCGCTACATTCTAGCACTTCATTTAATTATTTGAAAGTTCATCTTTATTCCTAAATGAACTCTTTTTTGCTACAACTTAGGTCATGTATTATTTTATTTATGTTGACTTGAAATTCAAGCCTTTCAGGACACTCAGTCTTCTCTCCTTCAAACAGTGTAAACTCAGTTTGGTTTCCTTTTCTCAAGGGTCTTATTTTCCATATCAGAAAATATGATATCAGATCATTTCTATTGTTCCTCCTGAATTGCCTTGATTCATTTTCTTTTTCTTTTACTTTTTCTTTTATAGAGAAATGAGGCCAGAACTAGAGGCAGTGTTCCTAAGAGATAGTTTATTTACAAACACACCGATGTGCACTCTCCACCCACCAGCACACTTTCCATCTATGTACAGGGAAACCATTAGATAATTTTCTCAACAGGAAGATCAGTCCTTAACAATGTTTTTTGTTTTTTGGGTTTTTTTTTTTTTTTTTTATCTATTTAGCATTATCTAATTTTCATTATTACAATACGCCCTACAATACCATGAATTCTCATTATGCAAAATTTTACTATATGTGATTTTAATTCTGTGTACATTTCATACATTAGTGAGAACTGCAGTTTGAGTACATAAAAGTCACAAGTCATTCTGAGTTATTAAATTAAAATGCACGAAATGTATAAAGTAAAATTACAACTAATAACATGGAAATATCACAATATATTATTGAGGTAGGTTAAATAAAAGATTGCAAAACAGTATATACCACATAATCAAATTTTTGTAAAACTGTGAATATACCTACACAGAAAAAAGAGGAGAAGGGTTTAAACTGAAATGAATAACATTAGGTATCTCTGAATGGTGGTAATATGAGCCATTTTTTTATTTTTCCATGTTTGTAGTTTATATTGGTCTTCATGCAATGTGTATTTTAATATCTACAAGAATAAGTAAAATAAATTTTAAATAAAAGATAAAATATTTTGAAAATTTGACTGTAGGACAAGGAACATAAAATAATGTCTCTTACCCTGTGCAATATCTAAAAATTGTTTCAAAAAGCTGAAAAGCACTTCATTAAATTTGCAAAGAATGGAGGTGCTATGGTCTGCATGTTTGTGTCTGCCCCAAATATGCTGAAACCTAGTCACCAATGTGATGGTAATAGGATGTGGGGCCTCTTGGACAGTGATTAGGTCATGAGGGTGGAGCCTCTTGAATGGAATTAGTGCCCTTAGAAAAGAGGCCTCGGAGAGCTGTACCACCCCTCCCACCATGTGATGACACAGCGGGAAGTCACAGTCTGTGAACCAGAAAGCGGGCTCTCACCTAACACCAAATTTGCCACCACTGTGACCTTGAACTTCCCAGACTCCAGAACCGTTGCTGTTCCAAATAAATTTCTGTTGTTTATAAGCTACCAGCTTATAATATTTTGTTACAGCAGCCTGAGCAAACTAAGACAGGAGGTCTTAAAAAGTTTCTAATAACAAAAGAGAGTAAAAGAAAATTGACTGCTTTCTATTACTTGTTAGCAGAATAAACTGTCATTGATTGTCTATTTACTTAATGCTTTGACTTTACTGCTTTGTTTTCATGGAATATAAAACTATTGGTGTCCTGTTAATAGTTCACTCAGGATTATAGGCCTCAAGCATTATTTCCTTGAAAAGGCCTTAGAGTTCTTAAGCATAAATTATCCTGCAACAAATTCTCCTTATACAAGATGTTGTGGTGAATCTGGCATTTATGACCACAGGACTGTACTACAAAAATTATATTTCTTTGCATTTGTCCTTACTGATCTTCAACAAATGATGGGGTTCTTATTTTTTTTAAGTAAAATAAAATAAAATTAGAACCATGTCTCATCATATATGAACATTAGTTTTAAATAAATTTAAAATTTAATTATAATAAACTTATAACAATTCTAGAAAAAATGTATAGGTTATTATTTATATAATATTGAAAGTAGATTGTCAAAAGCTAAAGTCAAAAATGAAATGAGCGGTAGCTTTTAGGACATAAAAATTCAAACAGTATATGCAGCATTTATTGCAACAGATAAAAATAAATGATGACGCATTCACTAGAAAGAATATTTGTTTGTTACATATGTAACTGACCAACTTAGCGTATAAAGTGCTCTTCCAAATTAATACAAAAAAAAAAAGGTTGGAAGGGATAAGTCCAAAGAAAGAGCATTTTGTCAGATGACTCAAAATCAGAGCCATCTCTGTGCTACATGAGTCCTCAAACTCCTGCAGAATCCAGCAGGTTAGATCAACTCTAGGGAAAATGATTGGACCCAGAGTTCCCTTTGAACTTGGAACATAAGGAAAAGACCAGTTAGATTTCATTTTTTAGAAGGGAAGAAATGTGACATTTCTTACACCTGAATGTCTTTCAACAATTCTTCTTTCTTTGCCTACATTTTCTGAAAAGCCAAAGATTGCACCTTAAAGAAAAAAATGTTGTTTCGTGTTCTTTCTAAGGGAAACTTGCTAAAGCATATTGCAAATTTTGAAAAATAAACAAAAGCAAAATAAAACAAAACTGGGAAAATGTTATAGTGAAATTAAAAGAGATGCAAAGAGCTTGGGATGGCTCCTGGGATGGCTTTACCCTGGCTCTTCCCTGCAGGGAACACACTTCTTCCACGTCCGCCCCGTACTTACCCCTTCATCTCATTCGAATTTCCACCCAAAAGGCACCTCATCAGAGATGACTTCCTTGGCCATACTTATCTAAATAGGCCTATATCCCTCTCATCACTCTCTGAGGTATTATCTCCAGCTGAAGTTATATTAAATATTTATCCACTTAGCTATTTGTTTTCTGTCCCCTACATTGGTTTCCCCATCTGCACAAGGTCAGGGACTTTGTTTTGGCATCATTTTATCCTCAGGACCCAGAGGCATGCCTGGTCTATAGTCAGTGCTCAGTAAAATATTTTCTGATTGAATACATAATACATATTAAATGGTGCTCACTAAGAGGTAATAGCAATCCATCCTTCTACTGGTGGCTCAGATCATCAGTATGGACTATGAAAGACAGTCTAGAGTAGAGGTTTTGAAGCACAGTTGGGGATTCAGACACACACAGATATTTTCCTCCAGTTTTTCTGTGAAAAAACCAAACCTACAGAAAAATTGCATGACTAGTACAATGAACACATATATACCTTTCATGTAAATTCACCATTAAAACTCACTCTCTCCACAAATATACTTGTGTGTATATAAAAAATATATACATACATAGATATATGTACACATATATAGATACATAGGTATACACATACATATACATATAAACACACACACACATACAGACACACATACACACTTTTTTTAAATTTTTGCTAAACAGTTTGAGAGAGAGTTATGGGCATCGTGACACTTAAATCCTAAATACAAGTTCCTCAGCAGGCATCTTCAAAGAACAAGAGCATTCTCTTACAAAACCACAACACAGCTATTGCACTTGGGGAAACATCACACTAACACAATGCTATTGTCTAATAAATTGCTGGTGTTCGAATCTCCCCAGCTGTCCTTTTTATGTGAAGTATTTTAATGTAGGCTCCATCCAAAATCAACATTGAACTCTGTTGACATGTGTCTCCAGTCTCTTAATCTAGAGAGTTCCCCAGATCTTTTTGTTGTTCATGACACTGATGCTTTTGAAGAGTCCATTCCAATCGTTTTTGCTGAACGTTCCTCAGTGTGGACTTTGTCTGGTTGTCTCCTCATGCTTAGATTTAGGTTATGTATTTTGGGCCAGAATACTACAGAAATGACAGTGTCGCTCTTCGTGTGTGACACCAGGAGGTAACACAGATGCAGTTTTGACTTCCAGATCCACCGTCTTACTTACCATGTAATCTCAGGCAATTCACATTACCTCTCTAAACATTGCCTTCCAAATTTATAAAATGAGGATAAAACGATCTTCTCGTGAGATATTTAAATGAAAGAATGTATGAAAAGTGTTTAGCACAGTGCCTGATTCTGTCTCTGTCATTTATCAGCTGCATAACCTTGGGCAAGTTTTTTAACCTCCAGGAACTTCGATTTCCTCAGCCGTAGAATGGAATAATAGTAACTAATTCAGGGATTTTGTTAAGATTAACAAAGTTTACATGTGCAAAGTACTTGAAGGAGTGGCTGGCATATAATAAGCATCCAGTAAATGTCAACAATTCTCACTGTTATTGATAAATGACACGTGAAGTCATAGAGTGATATCATCACAGCCTTTGAAGTCTGAAATTGCATGTTCCTTCTCTACCTCCCTGGGGTGCTTTGCACAAACATGTTTCTTCCTTTTATAGCTTTTCTCTGTCTTTTCTAACTGTCAGGTTCACAGTTTATACTTTGCTATGATCACAGAACAACCTATCCTAACTTTTCAAATTGAGGCTAATAACCAGCTCTCGGTAGTGGAATCCAAATGACTCTGTTTGATAAAATTTAGTATAAATAAGTAAGAAATTGATTCTACATTACTCCCTTCCTGCCTCCTTTTATTTTTCTCAATTAATTTAATGTTAAGCAGCTGAGTAAACACTCATCCAAAGTGCAGTGAACTGATACTTGTCATCTAGTTTAAATAACATAATGCCCAAGGGAGAGGGTCTGTAAGGTCAATACGACTCAATATCTTCATCAAGGACCCGGTGAAGAATTAAGAGCATCCCATCAATCTGCTCAGGCACCAAGCAGCATCTCTCTATCCACGGAGCTTGTGATCATAAAGAGGGGTTGTGCCTTACCTGCACCATGCTCCTCAGCCTGGCTCTGTTTCTAACCTGTGCCTCGGATCTGACTGCAGATTTGATTCTCTGGTTTATCCCCTGGTGCTCCTCCATGGGCTTTATCTTGCACTCAGCCTCTGCTATTCCATCTGTATCTGGTCACCACATGTTACCACCTTGTTCTGTCCATCTCCCATGGAAGTCCACTGAGCCAGCGAGAGACCTCTCCAGCCTGCCTCGCCTTCCAAGAGGGAGAATTAACCAACATCGGGGTCAAGCCAGCTACCTCTGGTTGAACTCCAAAACAGATGTCAGGTTCAATCCAATATCAAGCCCAACTGTTCCTTGGCACTGTGTGGAGACAACAACAATTATCTATTTTGAACCAATCTGTATTGTCTTATTTAACACACCTACCTGTAATGCCAATGATCATCTTTAAAAAAAAAATGTGAATATTGCTAGGTCTTTTAACTTCTCCATTTTTCCCAAAGTCTGCAGATGTGATAATGCAATATTTAAAGTGACTGTGTCAGGAGTAGCTGATTCAAAACTTTCTTTATTAAAGAAATCCTCAATGAAGGACATTTTCTTTTCTGTTTCACATGTGGCCCTTTACTTTGGTTAGCTACGTAAAGCTAAACTCCTTCATAAAAGCAAAAGATTTTTTAAAAAAAGAGTTTTCCTCGTCAATATGATCAGTTGTCCTCCTGGCTGGGGGCAGACATTTCATCAGATTTACCTCTTTGGCCTTCCTATTCCATGAGTTTTGTCTCCCTCATGTTTAGAAAAATAATAAGGATTTTTTCTGGCTCTTTATTTCTTACAGGGTAGAACCAACTATTCAGAAGCCAGCATCCGAAAAGCAATGGGCAATGCTAGAAACAACATGGATCTGATTTTTAAAGGCTAGAGAAGAGTAACAAAAGAGTAGCATAAAATGTTGGGTTTCAATTAGGATAACTAAATCTAGGAAAGAAATACAATGTGTATATAACAGGCAAGTGGAAAATTTTTCCTAATTGTAAAAGCCCAAATTCAATTTGTCTGCCTTTTATGTGCCAGACAGTGGTTAGATGCTGGAAGATAGAAAGATGCTGGAAGATAGAAAGATAAGGAAGACAGTCTTTGCACCCTGGTTAGCATGGGAGACATATATGTTAAATTTTTTTAAAAAATATATTACCATAGTACTAATCATTGCTTCCTTTAGCATTGGGATCCTGGAAAACTACTGAGCAGGACACGAAAGGATGAGGAGGAGTTTGCAGCATGAATGTGAGCAGGAAAGACAGTCTGAATAGCTAGAAGCATGGTGTGGCCAGCTCATAGATTACGTGGTGAGAAATGGTAGATGGGACCAGAGTGAAAAGGGCAGGCCAACTAGAGAAGAATAGAAAACACTAGGGAATATGGGTTTGATTGGTATGCCCTATATTCAGCCACACCAAACTACTTACAATCCTTATAGTATATCTGGCTTTTTCCTGCTTTTGTGTCTATGCAGACGCTATTTCTTCTGCCTAGAATGGGCTCAGGCTGTTTATCTTGACAACATTCAACACTTATTCCATCTAGGTAAGGGCTTCATCAAAGATCCTCTCCCAGCCTCCACCCTGCACTACAGTATGGCAGTATAAAAGAGATTCAGATGCACAGTTCAGGAGCAATTAATAAAACTATAACAAGCTAAAAGATAGCCAGTTCTGAAATCTAATTATATCCTAGCAAACACTACAGAATCCATTTAAAAGCTCTTATAATTTATTAGAGCTCAGTAAGTGGCAATATGCAATGTAAAAAATGTGGAAAATGTGAAAAAATCAGATTTTGTATATGCTAGCAATAATAATTTAAAAGATATAATGGAAATAAAATTACATTTACAGAACTAAGCAGAAAATATCAATTACCTACAAAAAAATCCTATAAAGATATGCAAGGACTCTGTAAAAAAGAAACTACAAAATTGGAGATAGATAAAGATTTGAGTAAATAATATTTCCGGATGGGAAAACTGAATTTTTCTCATATGTTAGTACTTAATGAAAGAAAGGTATATGATTAATGCAATCTAAATCAAAATTTCTTTTAGATATTTTGAGTATGTGTCAAAATGATTCTAAAGTCCTTCTAGAAACAAAAAGATAAGAAATAGCCCCATTTTGGGAAAAGGAATAATGAGATATTCACTTACCTTTACAGATACTAATTTATCTTATAAAGCTGTGATAATTTAATAAACATGACACTGGCCAAAAAAAACAAGAGATAGCCCAGTGAAACTGAATGGATAATCCAGAAATAAGTTACTAATGGTTAAAGGGGGCACTACAAGACAAGATGGAAGGGTTTAATAAGTCAGTAAAAGATGTTGTAAAAATGTTAAACTATTCGTAAAACAAATGAAAACTTTATTATACATGCACATCAAAATAAATTCCAATTATTTTGAAGAATTAAATGTAAAAACAATTAGAAGAAAATATAGGTAAATTTACAGGTAAATTTAGGTAAATATAGGTAAATATAGGTAAATTTTTTTCTCATGTGAGTGGGAAAACACATCTTCTACACAAAAAAAAGCAATAAGGAAACCACAAAGAAACACTAATAACTGTAACTATATAAAAATATAAATTTGCACACACCAAAAATAATCACAGACAAAATGAAAACATACATAAAAAACTGGGCATATTTGCAACATATTGAATAAGAAAAAGGCTAACAATATTAATATAGGAATAGCTCTTAAAAACCAAAATAAATATTAGATATAATAGGAAAGTAAAAGTAAAACAATGAGCAAAAGAGATAAAAATAAAATTTACAAAAGAAGAAATATAAAAGATCTCACTTGTATGTGTAATTTAAAATAGTCGAACTCATAAACTCAGAGAATAGAATGGTAGTTTCTAGGGGACTTGGGATCAAGATACAGACAGATGTTGGTCAAGGGGTACAACATTTCAGTTTATGAAAAAAACAAAAAAAGAAATATAAAAGACAAATAAAGAGTTTTTTAAATGTTTAGATCTCACTGTTAATAATGAAAAAAAATTCTATGAAATTGACAAACATTGAAAAATATAATAGTATTTAATGTTGGCAGCAGTTAGGGAAGATAGACATGCTGATATATAATTTCTGTGAGTGTGAATGGATCCAACCTTTGTAGAAATAATTTCTAATATGCATAAGAACATTGAAAATATACCAACATTCCACTTTCAAGATAGTGCATAAAAGACATTTTTGCCTTTTAGCTTCTCAAAAATAATCACAAGACAACATGAAGTAAAGAAAACGGGACCAACATCTTCCCTTTCCATGAAACTAGGCAATATCTGGGTGGGGGATATGAGGAATAATCACAAGTTGTGGTAATGGGCATGCTGGTAGTGCTAATCTAGCCATCCCATCTTGGGCACAAGCGGTGATGGTCAGCTTTGTACACCATGTATATGCATAACCAATAGAATAAAATAAAATATAATAAATGTGATCATAATATGTGAAATCAAACTGCAGAGGGAAAAGGAATAAATGATTATCAGGGCCTAAGAAAGTCAAAGCTGAGTGGATGGAGAAGTTCCATAGACACAAGGGCCCACGTTTCTTCTGTATTTCTGCTCCATCCTCTCTAGTGTCATAATTCCCTCTTTCAGTTTGTTTCATGGTCACAAGATGACTGCTCAGTGTCCAGCCATTACATGTGTGTTCTAAGCCAGAAAAAGGGAGAAAGAAATACAAAATTTTCTTACATGCCAGCTGAGTCAGTTTACTTTAATTTTCCCTTTAAATGAGTTCCACTTACAAATCATCTGTCATTCTATCCATAAGAAAGGCAGTAAAACAGCTCTTCAGCTGGAAACATTGTCATCACCTACTATACAGGAGACTGTTGCTGGCCAAGAAAGGGAGAACAAATTTTGGCTAGAAAACATGCAGTTTGTGCCTCAGAAGTTATTAGATAATACATAAAAATGAAGAATCAAAAAACAGCAACGCTTCAACATTGTTTAGAAATATGGAGGCAGAAACAGTTATAATTTAAAAGGCTGTGTCTTTGGGGAGAGAAAAAACAGAAAAAAAGAAGAGAACCCAGAAGGTTAATATTTTCTTTTTATTATTATCCCTTGAGCACTCTTGACTTTTTATACCACAGGCATGCACTCATTTATTAAAATAAAAAATAATTTTAAAATTCACTTTCAAAGAGAGATGGTAAATGCAAAGTTGCTCAGAGTCATTAGTAACCCCATTAAAAAGTAGGTTGAAAGAATAATAGATAATACTTTTACTCATCAGTTTATGAAATATTGTAACAGCAAATAGTAACAGCAAATATTGGCTCAGGTGTGCACAAAAAGGTCCTCAAATACTGTTGATGGGTGTGTGAATTAGTACATGTTTGAGATAATCTTGGCAGTTTCTATTAAAATTTAAAATATGCATATACTTCAATTCAGAAATTTCACTTCTAGGTACATCTCTTAGAAAAATACTTTCCACAGATTCAAAATGGCACATTCAAGAAAAAAATTTTTGTATAATTATAGTACAAAGAAGTTTAAAACATCATAAATGTTCATCAATAAGAAAATGACTTGATGTGATATGGTACATTAATACCATGAAATTCAGTGTAGTGTTTTTCAAAGGAAGTAAGCCTTATATGTTTTGGCATGGAAAAAAATCTCCTACAATTATATCATTCAGTGAAAAAAAGCAAGTTGTGGAATATATACAATTAAAAAACACACAACAGATTTAATATTTTTATACCTGTTAAAAAGTCTGGATGGTAGTGTTTCAACTGAACACAGTGGTTGCCTCTATTGAAAAGAATCTGACTGGAAAAGAAATGGAAAAAATAGAAATAAGGCACATGAGAGGTTCATTCCATTAATAAAACTTTATTTTTAAAGTATCTTATATTTATGAACATATTACAAACATTAGAACAACATCAAAGAGACAGTCTCTTACAAAATAAAAATCTCCCTAATGCTGAAGACTCTGTGGATCCAAGAGCCACAGCTGGATTTCAGCTTGCCTGTGCTCCCTCTGATTCTGGAGAATCTTTCATGATCTGATAAGAGTAAATTCACCTTAAGAAGGTCACTGGCACTATTCACTAAAACAATCTAAGGTGGTAATGAAAACAACCTATTTTTCACTTTACCTATTTTTGAAATGTTTGTTTTAATTGGGTGATTAGCCAGTTTTGTTAAGGATGTGATTATAGACATAAATTATCTTTTGAAAGCACTACTTGAAAAAAAATTGTAAACAAAACCAAACATAAAATACAATTCAAATCCAACTGTGCAGTTATTTTAAGAACAAAATGTGTTCAGTCAAATGCAAGCACAACTAACCCTTTATTTAACTGAATTCCACCTCTCTCTTTTCCAGACCAGTTGGTACTTGACTTTAGAAATCGCAATTGTTATGTATGGAGCTGTTCTGTCAACATATACATTTGGGTCCTGATTCCCAAACTGTGATTCAGGCATGCAAGGCTGCTTTCATATCACCAGGATGTTGCTGATTTGCTCCATTTCAACTGGTTAAGTTCAGAGTACACCTAACATCAGAGTAAAAAACAGCCACTTTAGCCAGGGGTAGGTGGATAAAATGAGAAACCGCCTTCTATCCAACACAAGGTCCCCAGTCAGAAAGGAAAGAATAGCATTACCCGTGCAAAGTGCAAGATCAGGGTAAATTTCAGGAGGTCAGAATATAATTATGTGGTCAGGAATTTCCCTCCTCCAAGCCCTGGGGAATAAAACACCCTACTCGTATTATGTCATATCAAATATTTGAAATATCTTGGGCTCTATCCAGAAGCCAGTTGGAGGTCCTCTTTATTCTCTTTTTCAGAGCTGATAAGGAAATATCATGAGATGAGCTTGATGTGTGTGGAATTCTAGAGCAAGGTATCTGCAGCGTTTGCACATCAGACTGGAGTTACTTTTTGCTACCTATGCAGAGTTTGGGGATGAGAGAAAAATAGCTGCTCCTTTTTTAAATAAAATGCTCATTCACTGTAAATTGCCCCCAAAACATCACAAGAGAAAAAAAAAATAACTACCTCGCCATTTCTATTGTCCCTGGCAATGAGTTCCACTGCCCAAAATTAATTTTGCAAATAACTGTACTTTCTAAAGGGCTTCTCTGTCAACCGAGAGGTATAACCTCCAACATACAACAGAGAATATTCCTAAGTGAGCAATGAAGATAGCTCTTGGGTACCTTCCTGGTAATAATAGGGCCCAGCTTCAGTGCTGGTTCAATGTATTCTATGAGTCTCTCACACTCTCATTTTGTATCTTCTTAACCAAAGTATAAAGGAGGATGACTTTTTTTCTTTTCCCTCCATGCCTCCATTAAATAATCTACAGAACACCTAAAAAGGAAGGTAACATATATGCATCATTTTTTAATATCTATGTTTGAGTTTTCTGTCTTTAATCATTACAACAAATGCTATGACAGATGTATGACAGTAAGGGACAGGGTCAGACAGTCTGCAGGAGGCAGAAAAAGGTTAGAAAACCCAGATCTTAGGTACTCTGCTGGAATTCCATACAGCAGGGTCAGGTCTCAAACACCCTACCTGTCTCAGGCGAGTGAGAGTGACTGCCAGCCAGATGTACATCTGGGTCAGGAGGTCTGGGGAGAAGCTGCCCGTGACTTGAGAGGTAGAGATCCCAGAAATGGTGCTTTCTTGTTTCCAGCAGCCCCAGGAGGACGCCATGTTCAGAGTCCTCCATAAAGATGCACTTTGCCCACCCTCTTGCTGTCGCTGTGGCTCCTGCCCTTCCCACTTCCAGGAATTCTTTCCATCCCCAGGCCCAGCATTTCTCCCTCAGCATTCAAAGCCGGTTCAGAAAACTTCCAGTCCATCCAGCTTTTCCCATCTCATTATTTGGGATTCAGCTCTTCCTCCACTCTCCCATACCTTTTTGTTCATGTGGCTACTATGCCACTGGCCACCTTCTGCCCCATGTCATGGTTAGCTGTCAGTAGGTATGTATCCACCCCGCAGCTCTAAATATTAAGCCTCTTAAAAAAAAGTATCTGGGGTTTTTTTCAGCTGGCATTTTTCACATAAGTAAGCACAATCTGCACATGTTGAGTTCCTAATAAATGTTGCAGTTCACCGAATTGAATTGCATTCAATTGGTAGAAGGAAATAGATAGTAGGACAGTTGGATATGCCTATATGCTGTATAATACTTATAAAACACTAAGCCATGTATGCAATCTGAAAAATATTTTGCATGCTATATATCATTTAATCCTCACAATTACCTTATGACATAGATACAAACACTGCATTATTTTGCTATGCAGTTAAACCAGGACTCAATGAGTTTAAGCCCCAGACTACTGAGTTGGTGATAGGGGCCAGATTCAATCCCAGGTCTCACAACCCATCATCCTAGACTTGCCCTTCTTAGCCATACTTAGTGCTTTCAAGGAAGCAGACACTTTGTGCTCAGCATTTTTCCTGCCCTGTCCCCTTCCACCTTCCCTCTGTGCAGGGCCTCCCCCTCCTGTGGGCACTTCCAGTAGAAGCATGCAGGGGTCTCTCCTCTACCCCCACCTCCCTGTGCGTCCCTGTGCACTTTGCTGAAACGCCACTAGCCTACCCCAACATTCATTCATGACCCAGTTCATCCTGCTGATGTTACTTACTCATTCTAAGAAGAAAAAAGAAATAGTATATATAAGTATAAAATATATTGTGGATAATATCTTTTTCTCTCCTCCAGTCACAATCTCAAGACATAAATACTGACTTGTCCTTTCTTAAGTGTGTGTTTCTGGAGGTTTCTAGACTTTACCATCTTGCCAGTTTCTCTTATATTACCCCTTCCTCAAACTTTCATGTCTATCTCTACCTTTGTCTCTCTAGTCAGGCAGGAAAGTGACATTTCTGGAAAGTGACTAAGAAAAGCTTGCTTCCCTACCTACAGTCCTGGAGTAAGCGGCATGCAGGCCTCCTAGCCCATTCTGTCCAGCTGGGGTCTAGCAAAGCTGGCCCTTGCCAGGGCACCAGGGCACCACCAGCAGCAGCAGCAATGGCAGGTACTGCCAACATGAGTGTTGTTTTGGCAGGAGGTGCCTCTTGTACTCCAGCTCCTTTTTTCAAATAGAAAACTTGTTCTTGATGTAACATGGCAGGTCATCCTGAACCTACCGCTGTTGCTGCTGCCTCTCCTCCTTCTGCCATCTCTTCTGCTGCTCCAGCCACCACCCAAAAGCCAGAGGGCGTGTTATGTGGCTTTTCTACCCCTTCTCAGAGTGAACAAAAGCTGGGCTGGTGGTCAGCCTGGTCATCTGCTGCATCTCTGTAGGACCTCAAATTCTGCTAGAATCCAGAAATTCCCCATTTACCTGCAACACTTCCCACAAAGGCTCAGGATAGCATATCAGATCAGAAAACACCTCAAGAAGAGCATATTAGGCTCTTCTTCCAACTCCACAATAATGAACTGTGAGATGTTGAGCAACCCAGGACCAAAGAATGATTCAGCCCTGACCCTGGCACAAATTATAATGTGAGTTTGGGCAAATGGTTCTATTTTTCTAGGTTTCAGTTTTCCCATTTATAAAATAATAAGTTTTGAATAACTGATCTCTTCAGATCCTAGCCAGCCCTGCTATGGTTTGAATGTATCCCCCAAAAGTTTTGGGAACTTGGTCTCTAACACAGCAGTGTTGAGAGGTGGGACCTTGAGAGCTGACTGGATTAATGGATTAATGGGCTGTTGAGGGAGTGGCTTAGTTATCATAACAGAGGGTCTGTTATAAAATCCAGTTTAACCACCTCCTGTGAGCCCCTCACCATGTGATGCCCTGCGCTGTCTCAGGTCTCTGCAGAGTCCCCACAAGCAAGAAGGCCCTCACCAAATATAGCCCCTCGACCTTGGACTTTCCAGCCTCCAGAACTATAAGAAATAAATTTCTTTTTTTTATAACTTAGCCAGTCTCAGGTATTCTGTTATACAGCACCAAACAGACCAGGACAAGCTCCAACCTGTAATTTGTAGTCATATATTTTTTCTGATTCCTGGTTGCCCCACTTGCTAAGTGAGATTATTACTACCTGCCTTACTTTATTCTCCAGGATATTTGAAAAAATGATCTGTGATAGACATAAAAGTCACTTGGGGGGAAAATGTTATATCACAGAGCTAGAAAAGCTCTTATTACTCCCAGCAGCCCAGAGATGCCACCATCACTAACTTCGCCTCTCATGAAAGCTCTAGGCAGCTTTCAGAGACTGAATTGGTCTCTTTTGGGATCCCTGTGCTTTCCTTACCTGGATTGCTTCGTCCCCCAAGGTAGATCCTTACTGAGAAGTGAGTCATGTTTGGGTAGAGTCAGAAAAGAGAAATTCGCACTAGGTCAGGGTTATGAGAGGTCTCCCAGACAATCTAGTACAGCCCAACACTATAGACAAGTATCTCTTCCATAATGTTCAGCCTCAGTTTGAACACTTTGCATGGCAGGAGACTCACTCCTTCACAAGGTAGCCCATCCAATGCTAATAATTTGAGATAACTCAAATTATAAGATTTCCTTTGACTGCGCTGAAATGTGCCTTTCTGAAACATCTAAGCATTGGTGCTAATTTTGCCCTGTGTAGCTTCTCAGGCTGTTTAATGCTGCCACTCTCTCTACCCACATCTGCAATATGTAGTTCTTCATGCCGTGGTCCCTCTGCCTCCCCATTGCTGCTGGGCTTGCCCCTGCACTTGGGGGCCACCCTCCACCCATCCTGTCACTTGACCACATCTCTAGTAAAAGGGGTCAAAGGCTAGTTTGGATCTGACTAGGATATGTCACCACCTACCACACTCAGAACACCACTAAGAGAAGCAATTTTAGGGCGAGTGTGGAAGAGACCTACTCAGAAGTAACCTTGCACAGTTTCTGCCAATTAATAAAGCACTTTCATGACCATTACCCCACTCCACCTTTACCTCTGCCATATGAGATAAGTATTATTAACACCATTAATCCATTAAAAAAAGAACCTAAGGCTCAGAGAGGCTAGATGGCCTGTTTATAAAGGCCCTACTCCTAAGTGCTGAACCCCATTCAAGTTCCTGAGTGCTTTCTAAGTATTCCTGAACATTCCTAGATGCTTTTTCCAGGCCCAGCCCTATCTATACCCCTTCATCCATATCCCAACTCCCTATTGTAGAGTGAAGGTACATGAGCCCACAGATCCTGGGTTCTCTGGATTCCAGACAGTTTTTCTCCTGCTTCCTGCCTTTACCTCCCAGACTTTCAGCCGCCGGGGCTCATCTGCTTGCTGAGCACAACTCCTGAGCGTTATCTCATCTCTGTCCTGGCTCTTCCTCTTCCCGGCCCTCAGCTGCTTGCCGCCCCAGCTCTGCACTGTCATCGCCACCAACCTGCCTTTTCTTCAGAGAGGAAGAAACAATCCTTTTATCTCCCCACCTCATTTTTACTCTTGGCTTTAATGGCCTTACTCAGCAAATTCTTCCAAATCGCATCTGTAATATCCTATTATCCACAGCCACGTTTACCAACTGAGTGTGATTCTGTAAATAAAGAAATTTGGTGATAGAGGCCAAGAAGCACATGATCCCAACAAGCTGCCAGGAAGAATTAAAAGGCTGAAGCCTCCTGAATGGGAAGGGCTGGCAGGGAGGGGGCTGCCCTCCAGGAGGATGGTTCTCGGAAGGTTTGAGGTCCAGTGGTTACTCCCTTCCTGATTGTTTGCTGCTGCTACTGCTTCCTGGCATTTCAAAGCTGTTGCTTCCAGAAATCAAAATGACATTCTTTATGAAATGGTGAGCCCCCTCCTGATCTGGCCTTGCCTCTATACGAGAAAAGCTTTGGCATCAGGATTTCCTGTGCTCCATCTACCTCCTCCAAGTCCAGCTGTGACCTTTGGGCACATTGCTCCATCTTGCTGACCTTATTTTCTCCATCTTTAAAATACAGGTGTTTATATCTTCCAAGCAGGGTTGCCAGAGGACAGAAGGGGATATTGTACATAAACTGCTTAGCATATAGCAGATATTCAAAATTTGTAGTTATTCATTGGAAATCTCACAAATTTTTGGTAACTTGGAACCTAGAAGCTGCTTACTAAACCGATGTAAATGTTCAGTGATAGGGGCTGAAAAGGCCTAAAAAACATCTTTCCACATCTGAGTTCCCTTCTCAGGCAGCCAGGTCACTGGAAAGCCAGATGAGGATGTAATTCATAAAGGCTTTAGAAGATATTTCCCAGACCACCCAGACCAGTCAGCTGCTGCTTCCTCCGATCTACCCCCACCCTTCCTGTGCCTGCTCCAGATTGCAGGAGGTGGCTGCTGCAACAAGGTATCCCAGACTCCTTGCCCTCTGGCTTCCATTAGTTTCCAGAACCAACTAGCAGGTGAGGGGCAAAAACCAGGCAAGCTATATTTACCTCCCTTTCTCTTTCCTGGCAGTGGCTGGGTCTCAGCATGGTTCCAGCTCTCACTACTGTGTCTCTCCCTCCATTGTTCCATCTTCCCCAGGAGCCCTGAATCTTGTGTTCTGACAAAACTACCTCCTCTGTCCCTACAGCCCAGGGATGGAAGTGACTTCCCATTATTGTTAATCTTTGGGTTTCCTTGCTGTCCCTGTTTGGCATTGCTATGCTTCCAACACATCGTCACTGGTTCCTTGTATTAAATTCTCTCTGCTGAACTGCCTGGCATGGGTTTCCCAACTATACCTTGACTGAAACACAACCCAGACCCAGGAGGATTCTGTTCTTCTACATGCAACTGTAATTTAATATAAAGATTCTGTAAGATCAGATTTTGGGTAAAAACTACTAATTAAACAATGACAATCAAAAATTAAAAACTTCTAGATCATAGGAGTTGGCCTTCCCTCAGAGATCATCTGGTCTAAATCTTTCTTTTTTTCCTGACAAAGAAACTGAGGTTCTGATGGTTTGAGGGACTTGCCCAAGATCATTCACTTAAGGTCTTATTTTCCCAGTAGCTATTATTCTGACGTGATTTAAATATGTGCATCTTCATAGCACAAAGACAAACAACATATATTTTTATTCCACTTAAAGGGGTTGGCCTATATTTACCTATATATTTCTTGAAGGGCATGATACAACTTTGCTTTTTTGCATTGCAAATAAGTCTCAAATTCTAGTAGGTCAGATATAAATAATAGATGATGGTATGGCAAAGCTTTGCTGGCCTACTAAATTCACACCACTGTTTCCCTATACATATAAATATAGATGTAGATAGGCAGATTTAGACAGAGAAAGAGACAAAGATACAGAGAAAGGAACAGATACAGATATAGATATAATGTTCTCCCCTGGGGTCATTACCAGGTTTTAAAAGGAATGAAACCAGCATGCTTTTCCATTCACAATGCATAAATCATCACTGAGAAGAAGCCCAGCAGCATCTCTATAAACTTGTCTTAGAAATTTGAAATGCACCAAAGGTCTCGTTCTTGATGACCCAGCAAAAAACTTCAAGAGCAGTGTGTGCTTGGTTTTGGGCAGGACTGTCTGGGAGAGTGCTTGGCTCACAAAGGCATGTGTGCAAGCAGGAGGGGCTATTTAGAAAGAGGCTCTAATTACAGGGGCTGTAGCTGGGCTGGGATAGGACTGCTGGTTCTGGTCAAGAACACTACTTTCCAAAACACAAAGTCTGAGGCTGAGACCATGGTCTGGGGTCAGAAGCCAAGTACAAGCAAAGAGGGCCAGAGGGTCACAGAGGGGCTCTTCCAAGCAGGAGACCAAGTCAGTCATGGAGCAAGGACAGATCGGTTTGAGAAATCAAACAGAAACCCAAGTGACAATGTTGAAGATGGAAGCAAAAGCCAAAATAAACCAAGAGTGGACCTGTAGAAGAACTGGCCAGCTCTCAGGCATGGAGACGCACTGAGTCTAAGTGAGAGCAGCATTGGTGAATGTGGTTTCCATCCAGATCAGAACTCTTGGATCACCCTTTTTTGTTCTTGAAGTGGCCATAGTTACTTTCTGTAGTTAGAATCTCATTGTCTGAGCACATCCCCAAGAAGGCCAAGATGTGGAATTTAACCACACCGGTGCCAGGTGATGTCATCTGACCTGTGACCACAGACAGGTAATCTCTCAAATATGGAGAGCAGGTGTATGAATGCGCCTCCTGGGCAAGAGTCCAGCTAGGCCATCTGGGTATGCAAATCACAGAAAACCTACATCAATTTTCACACCAACGGCTCCCAGGCAGGACAGTGTGCAATCCAGAAAACATAGGTCCTGGTGCTGAATTAGCCTGAGGAACTTTCTGATCTAGTCTTATTTCTGAGTCATGTTTGCCACCCTCCCACCCACCAGGTACAGAATCTTCTCTTTCATTTCTCTCACCCTCTCTCTCTCTCTTTTAGTCTTTGAGGACTGTATTTCTGCTCGTGGTGTTCAGTAAATATTTGTTAGATTTGAATTTGAAATTCTAAAATATAGATAACATCAGATTTATCTTATCAGCTTTATGCATTAAATGGAGTATGGGTGCCTCATATGCAAAGCTTCAGTCTCCTTAAGTCCCAGCCCTCTCAAGTTCAATTGACTTCCCAACTGAGATTGGGGAGGTTGGCAAAAAGGGGAGGCAATTATGGGCCTCATGTGGATGGTAGAAGCACGGAAGGCATCCAGCCAGGGCTAAGTCACAGATGTGGGTATGTGGTTGGTTCCATCCACTAAAGATCTAACAGACAAGTTCGAGTATCTATCTAGTGCAAAGTAGTGAACATGAAGAACAAGACATGTCACACCCACCGCTCTCCACAGATGTAAAATCTACATGTGACCTAAGATGAGAATCAGCCAAGTCTGTTGCAAGGGAAGGATCAAGGATGAAGGGATAAAGTAGAGAAGAGAAGAGAGTAGCATGACTTGATGAAAGTGTGATGGTCACTGGAGCCCAGCAGACCTGAGTACCACTCTGCACTATGTCTTACCAACTCTGGGCTCTTTGATAAGTTCCTTATCCTTCCTGTGCCTGTATCTGCCTCTGTAAAAAGGAGATAATAATAGTACCTTTCTCCTGAGATTATTTTAAGGATTAAATGAGATTTTCAAAATGGTGTAGTTGATTCCTTCCCACTGTCCTGCATTGAAATGCCTGATAAATACTTTATAAATGCCTTGTTACTAATTAAAATAAAATGCTATTGCCATCTAAGGAGTGGGACATCTCTTCTGTCTTCAAGACCAAGGAAGATAACTTGAAAAAATGGCACAGGAACTTCAAAGTGCTGGATGGATTTGGCAAGCAGAGAAAAGCAGAGAGGAAGACAACATGATCCCAGACACAGGGACAGGTGTGCTCAAGGCATGTGCCACTTCTGTGCATGCTTTGTCTACTGAGCCCACACCAATGCCTCCTTTTTCTGAGCACCATTTACCCTTCTTATCTTTCACATTCAGTCACTCAAATAACATTTTTTTTGAGCATCATGCATTATTCAAGGCACTGCCCATATAGCACAAACAAGACAGGCATAATCTCTGCCCTCCAGGGTTAACCTTCTACTCATCAACATTTTTCCCTAAAAGCCAGTTGGGGGCAGGCATTCTGATCCATGCTTCTTCTATATTCTTGTGATACTGTGCATACAGTAAGTACTTAATGAAGGGGTTCTGGTTAACTGGTTGACTTTGTTCCTCCCAATCTGCCATCCCCTGGCCTCATATTTTACTTTGAACCTCACACATTCATCTTCCCAAATATCTACCTTTTTTTTTTTGTCTTTTTTGTGACAGGTAAGGAGATCGCAACCCTTGGCTTGGTGTCGCCCACACCGCGCTCAGCCAGTGAGCGCACCGGCCATCCCTATATAGGATCCGAACCCGTGGCAGGAGAGCCGCTGCTCTCCCAGCGCCGCACTCTCCAGAGTGCGCCACGGGGTCAGCCCCCAAATATCCACCTTTGATCTTGAGCCATGATGGGCAAAACAGTGAGTGGTCCACTCTCAAGACAAGGCAAGAAAAACCTGAAGTGTGGATCCAGGCAATGGGGAATGAGAAATGGCATTTTATGTAAGTGAGGTCCATATGCAGAAAATAAGAACTGTGTCTTCAAATAAGCAGATTGGATATTGCTAGACACACGAAGAGCTTGACTGAAGATAAAAAACAAGTTCTTTTTGTTTTTTGGGTTTTTTTAACTGAGTTGACACAGAACATTCAAACTGGTGATTAATAAAATAACCTGTTTGTATTTCTCTAATTAAAAGAAAGTTTGACAAATATTGTTTTCATTCACTCATTATGACTCAGTGAATATATTTGCAAATTAGCTTTACTGCCTTTAAATTGCTGACTTTAAGACATTCTGAAGCACTGAGCACGGGCCCTTTAGCAGGATATATTCTTTTTTAAAAAAAAAAATTATTACTATTATTATTATTTTACATTCTAAGATGTTGTTGTGGAACAGGATGGGGGAGGAAGAGAGGAGAAAGTGGAGGGGAATATGGTGGGAGGAGGAGGAAGGGGGGGCATGGTCAAGGCCTATGGCACCCTCCTCATTCCAGCAGGGGAGTCCTGGATGCTTCCAGCAAAAGCTCTGTGGTCATCACTGAGCTGGATGCAGATGTGGAGGGGACATGGCTGAGGCCCTTGGCCCTCCTCCCACCCCAGCTTGGGAGCCTAGAGGGCTTCTGATCCTTCTAGGTTTAATAGGTGTTCTTTGGTGGTGTTAGACCTTTCCTGGTTAATATCAGAACTTTATTGCTGATCTCTGGGTGTTTTGTGTTTTCTTTCAGTTCCGTGTTGGATTATTAGCTACCTCCACCACTTAAACTCTGCACTGGAACTAGTTTGTTGTCCTTTGCTTACTTCTAAAATGGGGGAACTTCCCATGGGGACCAGCACTTGAGCCCTGTGGTTGAGCTAAATTGCTGCTTTGCTGCTAATTCCCTGGGGCTTTTTGTGCAGCTCAGGTTTTAATTGTTGACCTTGTAATCACTTCTGGGTCCTGTGAGGTCTGGTACACCTGGGTTGTATAGAAACTCTGGTCTGGGCTTGAGTCTTTTCAGCAAAGTGCACCCCCTGCAGATCTATACTCCTGACCAGTCTCCACTGAGTGGGCCTGTGCTGATTGGAGGGCAGATCAGTTGTTCATGTTGTGCCCCAATGTTCCCCCAGTGGGCCCATCTCCCCCACTGCCCGCACCCCAAATACTTCCCATGGGGCGGGTCATGCACTGGTCCTTTGCAATGACTTATTGGCCTCTGAGTGGCTCCTTTTTTCAGTTGTCTGTGGCTCCATCTCCCTGTTAGTGGTCTCGCTGGCCTGGAAGCCACCAAGGCCCTCTTATTCCCTGCAGTCTCCAAGCAACTTCATACAGAGGTCACAGCAGCAGCATTTGCTAGCTCTTGCTCCTTGTAATCAACAAGGCCAGGCTTGAGGTGGTCAGGGCTCAAAACAGTCAGAGTGGTCCTTTCTTTCTTTCATCGTGACTCTGTAGATTTCTCTTCCTCTTTGCCTGAACTCTAGAGGCCCCAGCTCAGCGGTCATTGCTTTTTAATAGCTGTAAATTGGTTGATTGTGGGAAAGAGTGACACTGGGGACCATCTATTCTGCTATCTTGGTTCTGAATCTGCAGGATACATTCTTAGTTAACAGTTTGCTACTGATTTGACACAGGTCTCACTTGCCTTTTTGAGAATGGAATTTATTTACATTTTTCTTGATTGGCTTTATGATTCACAGAACATGTCATTCTAGAAGGAATCCCCTTTAATATTCAATATGTCAGCCAGCATTCCCTCTCCAGATATAGGTGAAGCAGAGAAGGCCTGTTACTCGGAGGGGTGCTGTGCACTAGGGAAACCCTTTACACAACCCCTTCCCCAAATGGCAGCACCCTCTACATTGAGCACCACTGAGACTTCACATCAATGAATACCCACACCTAGCATCATTAGACCCATGTATAGCCCATGCTCCAGCACACAGTGCCTCATCTGGAGCCTTCCTAGGTCAAGTCTGTAGTCTCTTCCCTGCTGACCCATGCAATAAAGACAGGAGGAGATCTTGGGGAAGGGATGCCATGAAGAAATCAGGCCTACACCACTACTGTCCTTGAGGGATCATTTAGTTCACAGTCTCCTTTCACAGAGGTCCAGAGAGACCTAAGAACTCAGAACTGGTTAGAGATAATGCCGGAAAAGGATCCCAGATGTCCTCAGTTTAAGCAGCCAAGGATACTGTGAGCTAGAGATAGTAATAGTTTAGGGAGTGTGAAACAACACAGGAAACCTGTTTTCTGTCTTCGCTCTCTTGTGCTTTCTTTGAGCACATATTACAACGCAGAGCCTAAAAGCTGCCAGTCTCCTTTAGCACTGCCTGTAATCCTATTAAAAAGGCTTATTCCATTGTCCTGGGCTATCAGATCTTGGTGAAAACTCACTTAGGTCAATCTTTTTGGAAATTTGCATACACATTTTTAAGGAATATTAAGTCAGCTACTTGTCATATTTCTCAAAGAGAGCTGAGCCCAATGGCCTTGACTGTGGAGCCCTGTGTCTTTTCCATTTTCTCTTAGAGCCTCGTGCAAATTCTGGCTCTATGCCCCATTTGGTTCCTCACTTTTAGCAGCAGATGCCAGGATGCTGGAGCAGGAGTCAGAGCCTAGTAATTTCCATCAAAAGGACTGGAATGTTAAATCCACTTCAATCACCTCTGCTTGCTGTGAACTCACTTCGAATTCCTTTAGTCAGTTCCAGCTCAAGAACAGAGACAGGAGTAAGAGGAAACAGAGCAGATGTGTGTGTGCCCAGCTGGGAGTCACAAGGCCCTTTTTACTGGGTTTCAGAGCAGTCAGGCGCCTGGCCTGACCCACGACTGGATTGCCATTTAACGTCTCAAGCCTAACTCGCTACCTTATCTCTTCATTCTTCCAGGCCCATTTCAAATAATGGCACCACCAACTATCTTTGTCCAAACCAAAGATCTGGAGGCATAGTCTACTCCTTCTTCCTCCTATAATCCACAATCCGTCAGTCTCTTTCATGTCAGTTCAGGCTTCTCAACCTCTCCCAAATCCTCCTGTAAAAGGTGGCTTCTGACGTAGCTCCCAGTGGTCCCCATCTCCTGGTGTTCACACCCTTGTGTACTTTTCTTGCATAAGTCCTTGAGCTTGGGCTAGACCTTGTGACTTCTAACCAATAGAATATGACAAAGGCCCACTTCTGCCTTTAGATTATGAAATACCACAACTTCTGTCTTGCTCCCATTCTCTCTGGCTTTGTTTGTTCTGATTGGAGAGCTACCAGGCAAAGAACTGAGAGCAGCTGCTAGTCAGCAGCCAGCAAGGAACTGAGATCTCAGTCCAACAGCTCACAAGGAACTGTCCTACCAATAACCACTAAGAGACTGTTATTAGTCCATCTTCTGTTGCTTCTAACAGAATGCCTAAAACTGGGCAATTTATAAAGAAATAAATTTTATTTCTTACAGTTTTGGAGGCTAGGAAGTCCAAGGTGGGGGGCTGCACCTAGCAAGGACTGCCTTCTTTGTGGGGACTCTATGGAGTCCCAGAGTACTACGGTGACACAGGGATCACACGGCAAGGGCTGAGCAAGAGCACATTTCCATGCTTTCTTCTTCTCCTTATAAAGTCCCCAGTCTCCTCCCTGATAACCCATTAAACTATTAACCCATTAGTCTATGAATGAGTTAATCCATTCATGAGAGCATAGTCCTCACAATCCAATCACCTCTTAAAGGCCCCACCTTTCAAACACCATATCAGGGATTAAGTTCCAACATGAGCTTTGGAGGTTACAAACATCCAGACCATAGCAGAGGCCTCGGAAAGAAATCCTGCCCCAATTGAACCTCAAGATGACAAACCCTGGTCATCACCTTAACTGCAGCTCGTGAGAAATGCTGAATCAGAAGACCCAGGTAAGCCACGCCCAGATTTCTGACTCTCAGAAACAGTGATATACTAAACATGTGCTGTTTTAAGCCACTAATTTTGGGATAATCTTTATGCAGCAATAGATAATCTAATATACCTTACCATCCCATCCTCTAGCACAGCCCTCATTCTTCCTTACCTAAAAAATTCTAAGGAGCAACTTAACTGGTCTCTGGTCTCCCCTGGACCCCCAACCCTAATCCATCATCTCCAGTGTTGTCAATGATCATGTTGTCACCAAAGGGTGGAGGACTAGGTCATTGACTCCCATTTCAATCATATAAGCTTAAATCCTACCTATTTTATATTGTATGTTTCTCAATTAAATTTCATTTACAAGTGGAGGAGAAAACGAGTTTTTTACTGCAAAATTTTAAATTTTTTAAATTTGAAGGTGAGGTAGACATGGGCTCATTTACAAATATTTTGGCTTTCTAACTTTTGGACACCCAATAAGACTGCTCTTCTTTGCCTCCTTGAAGATAGGTGTGTCCAGGTGACTCATTTTGGCCAATGAGATGTGAATGGCACATGTCACTTTTAGGTGAAAGTATTTAGCTGCCAGTGAGCAATACCCACTTTCCTAACCCTTGCTATAGCAATCATGGAAGCATGTGCCATGAAATGAAGCCTGAGACCTTGAGAGGCTATAAAAAGTAGAGCCCACCCTGACCCCCATGTTAAATGTGTAGCATGAGTGAGAAATGAATCCTTGTCGTGTTTTGTCACTTAGACTTGGGGGCTATTTGTTACCACAGCACAGCCAATCCCACTCTAACACAGAGCACCGTGAATTACTCCAACCTCTATCTTCATACATTAGGAAACTAGAAGAGAAGAAGTGATTGCTGGAGGTTACACAGCAGGCCCCCTAGTCCCAAGTACTCTCCAGGACACTAGACCCCTACCTCTGCTATGTCTATAAGGACTGATGATCCCTTTGACCTCTGGGTCAGAGAAAGCACTCTCTTCCCACCAACAAAGACCCCTGTCCAGTCCTGTAGGCAATTACCTGCATGGGGTCACCTGCTAAGGCCTAATCAGCAGCACAGGCCACCTCCTCGTTAGTTATTTCCCATCATGTATGTTAGCTCCTTCCCAGTCCCTCTGATGGGGGTAGGCATCTTCAAAGCAGAATGGGGAAAGGAGTAGGGGGCTGAAAACCTCTGGGTAGTTTACAGCAAAAGGCAAGTAATTCCCAATGCGTTTACAGAATTTGAGGCTTTTTTACTGTGCTCTCAAGACATGAAGGTGGCAACAGGTAGACACTTCTTGTCTTCCTCCAAGCAAGACATCTACTGCTGAATGGCTTTTAAATAATTTTAAAAAAAAAAAAACAGAAATAGGCCCTTGGTAGGCCTAGGTGGGCTCCCAACAGGATGACCATATGTCATAGCTTGCCCAGATCAGCCCCAGTTATACCCACTGTCCTGGCATAATTATTAGTAGAGCTCCCTTTCACTCTCAAGCATGTCCCAGTTTGGAAGATAAATTATACAGTCATTAGCTTTGAGACTGCAGTTGCCTGCCAAGCTTCATTTCCCAATTCATTCCCCACAGGCCACTGGCAACTGGCTGGTAGAAAAGGAAGAATTTCCACTAACCCAGAACTATCAGAGAGAGTCAGCTTCAGGCAGCCACTAGGCCACAGGGATCCTGGGTTCTGGTCTCCCCTCTGATACCATCTGCCTGTGTGATTTTGGAAAAGTTCTTTCCCTATCTTTGACCTCTGTGTTATATAAAATGATGGAGTTGGATTGAATGGTCCTTTGGTTTCATTCCAGTCTTTCATTCCATAAACCTATCTACTGGAGAAGTTTCCAACAATGGAGGAATCCTCATGGACCCCAAGCACTGAAGACAGATGGAATCAATCATGCAGCCCATGAATATATTTACAGCTTCTCCCTTCAAATCCACATACATGCTGTTGTGATTAAAGAAATTCAAAATAATTTAAAAGCATTACAGAATTCAGAGTAGCTGTGTGTCATTAGGTATTTTCTTAATCAACAAGATAAGAAGTACCACTATTATTAGGTTGGAGGAGAGGAACAGAAGATAAAACATATTGTCATTGAAAAAAAAGGATATCCATAGTTGAACAGGTTGAAAACTACTGAGCAAAATGGTAAGCAATCAATAGAAATACATGCAAAATTTTGTGTCATCTGCATATTTTTCTCCCCTGGGGAAAGGCCAGAGTGTGCATCAGTCTCTCGAATGAGTCTGTGACCCTGATAAGATTCAAAACCCCTCTTCTGGAAAGACGAGAAATTCAACAGTTTCCAAATGCCCCATCTTTACCTCCAAATAATGGTGACACTAGCTTCTATTTGTTGCCTCCCTGCTATGTGACCAAGATGATGCTAAATGCTTAGCATAGGTACCAGAGTCCCCAAAAGAGATGGGATGAGAAAATGAGGTGCTAAGGAACTAAGTCATTTACTCTAAGCCTATTGTGGGCGGAGCCAGGGCTCAAACTCAGGTGCGTGAAACTGACCACTAAACCCACCACCAGCTGAGGGCTGAAACCAAGTGTCTGCTTGGAACAGTGTGATTTCCTTGAAAGAACAGGCCTGAGGAGCAGCATGGAGTGGAGGGAGACCAGGAAGAGGACAATGCCCTTGTAAGCGCCATGTGAAACCCAAACCAAGGAAGAAAGGCCTCCGCCTCTTCAGCCAGACACGAATAGCCACAGCGGGGCAGAAGTTTAAGGGGAGGAAAAAAAAAATTTAGATAAATGAGAGAGATTCCTCATTTGAATTTTAGAAAGTATACTTAAAATTTTTTCAGCAACAAAATTAGCTGCTGAGCTAAATCCTTTTCCCATTGTTTAGTTAGACTGGAGTTAAAGATACATGCTCTTTATTTTTCTGTCTTGGCATCTTCTTCAGTAAGATTCATAATATAAGGCATGTGTAAAGGAAATCTGCAGGGAAGGAAACCTAGCCCTCTTTTCTGAATTCCTAGGGCACGGGGATAAAATAGAGGAATCTTTGGTCTCATAGGTGGTGTCCTGCAAGTATAAACCATATTCACAGGGCTTGCTGGAAAGCAGGTGGCCTGCAGGAACTGGAGAATCTAACTATGGTTCTCTAAACCTCAACCCCACTTTCTTTCCTCTTAGTCACCAGCTGGAAAATGCTCTCCCAGTGTTCCCACTTACTCCCTAGTCCACAGCAGGGCCACAGCAGGCCTTGTGCTAGAGAGTTCCCCATCTACCCATCCTCTCCCCCCAATACTCTCTGCCTGCCTCACCCTCCATTCTTGGAGTTCCTGCCTCCTCTCTCACTTGAAGTTTTGACAGCTACCTGGTGATTCAATACACATCCTCGGATCTATGCAAAGAGAAAGGAAATTTCACTTAGAAAATCGGCCCCCACCCCAGATCACCCCATACCCCAAACTCAGCTCTGAGCATTTGGAGGCAACAAGATGTTGAGTTTACCTGTCTCTTGAGCAACCATAAGGATGAGTAGGGGGTACTAGTGGCTACCTTAGCGGTGGCACATTCGAATTTAAACAAGACAATATCTTTCATCTTGTATCTTGCTTCATCTAGAGATTCTGTTGGCCTTAAAATATTTGTGTCAAGAGCTACTCTCATCACATGAAAATTTCGGCATCTTTGAGAATAGTTTCCTTTTCCTTTCTCCTCATCTTCTGAAAAACTGTATGTGGTAGAGAGAGGTAGTGCTCCCTGAATAGCCACGTGTTCCTCTGTGATCCCCTGGGGGCCTCATGACCAGTGTGGCAAATGGAATGGGAATGAAAATGGCATGCGACACTTCAGTGTGGCCTTTCTGAGCCACTGCAATGAGCAGCTGAGGTGTTTCTTCACTTTTCTCCATCTCTGCTGAAGCCCACGTTCTAGCTGGCATGTCCACCCAATGGAAGCCACCAACATCTCTGAGCCACGGCTTGGAGAAGGGCAGCTCTGAGAGCCACCCAACCATTCTGCTCTGGATAAGCAAGAAATAAACTTTTACCGTGCGAGTCTCTGGGCTGTCTGCTTTTCATTGCAGCACAGTCCTCTCTAATACAACATCAAAACTGTTTTGTGTGGTGCAGCAGCAGAGCCTCCCCCGTGCCAGCACTCCTGGCACGCACACGAGCCCACAGCTGCAGCAGCCGCTGCAATAGCCAGAGTTCATGATGAAGCTCCTCTCTCCAGAGCCGCCATCAGGGTGGCTCGGCTCCACTCTCAGATTCTCTATTCCAAGTTCCATGGTCCTAAGGCAAAAATAATCTGATTGGCCCTGTCAGAGTGATCAGCCATGACAGGGAACAGGGTCATGGAGCAACAACATGATCATGAAGGGCTGATTGCTACATACTGGGGCTTTCCAAGAGGAGGGCAAAAGGCTGTGGACTGGGCAGCTGCCCCTGTCACTGCTGAGGGTAGTCCTGTGCAGCCAGCACTCCTGATCTGTGCGGGAAGCCAACTGTGATGAAAAACCAAAGCAAAACAAGAGTGTCCATGTGGCTAAGGGAGAGGGGAAAGACGATTGCAAGAGAGTGAGGAAAAGAAGGAATGAAAGGGCGAAAATGTTGTTTCAAAGAAATGAGAGGAGGCAAGAAAGGAAGGAGGAGCAGATGGGGACAGAGCAGATGGGGACAGAACAGAAGCCACTTCACAGGGTCAGAGAATACACGAGATATAAGAATCCAAACCCCAGTGCAACAAAAGAAGTGTGTTTTCTGAGGAAACTGTTTACATGCCCGTGTTAAGTTCACAGCACTAAAGAATAGAATAAATTAATGGTGCTGCGGGACACACACACACACACACGCACACGCACACGCACACGCACACACACGCACACACACACACTGTGGCAATCTCTTCCAGGAAGCACTGAGCCAGGCTCAGTTCCTCAGCCCTGTCCTGTCCTGGGGGAAACAGCAGCGTCCCCAGAGCAGCAGGCACTCACAGGCTCTCAGCACGCATCAGGAGCCCATCACACAAGCCACCTCTGCTTCCTCCCTGACCCGTGTGCAGTCCTCTTTGCACTCAGGTTTGTCTGGTTTTGTAATCACAGCTTCTCACTTCACAGTGGGAGATGCATTTGCATTAATGCTCAGATTGCAGTAGTTCCAAGTCTTCATCTCCCTGCCCAAACAAGGATTTTTACATCGTCCCAGTAGAGTATCTTCTGTCCCAGAGATTTTCCCACGTGAAAAGTGATCGGTAGCCATCCTCACTACAGACTGATCCTCCTGTTACTTTCTCTTCTCCTTGTCCATGTCCACTGCCTCAGAAAGGCAAGAGGCACATGGCCAAGGAAACTCTCAGTGTCCTTGTTCTCCCAGTATTTACAGTCCTCAGGTAGTCAAGACTATCTTTGCCTCCAAGTCCCTGCAGGGAAATCGCAGCCCATCCCTTCTCAGCCCAGCCACTCTAAGTCCCCTCTGCTCTAAATCACCCTATTGAGTCCCAGAATCTCACATAGCTCCTCCCAACCAATTCTATCAGGGTTGGCTTACATGTCTTTAATATGAGTCCAAACCAAGCCTAAGGGGCAGATAAGGTAGATCTGACCCCCCACCCCCAATCCATCCTGAACTCTTTCCCTTCTTCTTGCCCCTTCACCCTCAACAAAAATGCTTTCGTTCACTCCCTACTCCCACCTACTTCCTTGTCCATCTGTAGGCTGGGGGTGGTGTGGGTGGGTTGTCTTCACTGCCAACCCCAGAGTCCTAGCTCAGCCAAGCTAAAACGCCCTAACTGCGATGCCCAGGACTCCCACAGGCACCTGGAAGGTACGTTAGGTGAAGATGGCTCAAGCTGACAGTTAAAACACTAAAGGATTCTGCAAAGTTCATCACCAGCAATAAAAACCAGGAGCAACGTTTGTCCCGATATATGACAACTTGCTGACAAACTCCCAAAGAGGAAAAGTGAAGAACAGTCCAGACCCAAGAGCAGTGCAGCCAGAGAGATTTCAGTGGGATGTCTCATTACATTCTGGTTTCTTCCACTCCTGCCTTTTCTGGCGGCTCCACTCTTACCTTGGGACCACCATTTCTCAAAACTGGGAAAAACTGGATGTCCACAGTTCTGGTGGCAGGTACACATCTACCCCTACTCACCCCCAACTGTACAAGGAAGCAAACGGGAGACAGAAAAGCTTACTCACTTAATAGAAGTGCTCGAAAGCCCCCTGCCTCCACCCCAATAGAAATTTGCTACTCTAAGCTTGGACAAAGGGTGGGGAATAGAGAAGGCAGGAGTCAGATTTATGAGGTAGTGGCCAAGATTTCTTCATTCAGAATCATCTGTAACTCCCCATCACACACACACACACACACACACTCACTCATGCATGCATACATATTCATGCACATGTGTATGTGCACACACACATGTGCATGTACACTCACACACATTCATACACATGGGCATACACACACACACACTCATGCACACACGCATACAGGCACACATGCATATACATACACACACACACACCTTCATGCATACACACATACAAACATTCATGCACACACACATATATGCACACCACATACACAAATCCTAATGCACATGTGCATACACACACATGCACACAGCAGCAAGGGAGCATGGGGAGTGACGAAGGAACAGCCAAATGTGCTATAACATTATGAAGCGGCAATAAAGGCCTCCCTTTCTTAGGGTCAACCACCCTCACGGGTCATCAGCCCACCCTGAGCCTAAAGACCTGGAAAAGAGAACGCATCACTGAGTGGGGGTGGGGGCTCCAGAGGATCTGTTTCTTGCTGCCTGGTTTTGTTGGAAAGGAGGCTAAGAGAGCAAGAGACCACCTGGACCTCATTCAGCACTTTCCTCTAAGCTCTACAGGAGCTCAGCCCACTCTGCAGGGGGTGACAGAAGATCTGTCATAGCCAGGAGCAGAGCAGGCTTCAGGTTGCCACAAGAAGCCTGGAGCAGAGCCCTGCCCCACATATCTGCCCTCCCTGAGCTTGCATCCAGTCAAAACATGCTGAGATTTGTCACTCCTATAAAAACAGTTTCAGTTTCTTCTATGTTCTTCCAACTTTCCTGCATAGCCCCTTATTTCTGAGCTTCTGAATAGTCCTCACTCTTATTATTTTTCCAAGAAAAAAGAAAGGAAAATACCCTAATGAGCTCAAAGTGAGTACAAATCAGTGGCTGAGAAAAGAAGCAGAGATATTGTTGTTGAGGTGTTTGCAGCCAGACTTGAAATGAAAGCAAATTTCCTTGCACCCCAGGAGTTCATGGGCCTTCTTAATAAAAACTGACAACATTTTGGGTTTTCCCTTAAGCTGACACTAAGTACCCTGTCCTTTAGCCTCCAGATGGACCCCCTCCTGTTTTCACTGATTGGGTAATGAGAACTTCTTTGCCAAAGACTGAAATTTTATTTCCAAACTGTTTTTGCTGCATTTTTGTACACCATGACAAATGGGTGTCCAGAGAACTCCCCCAAACAAGAAGCTGTTCACACTTAGCTCAACAGCACTAAAACACACTGGGTGAGGACAGCAGGGGCCTCGCCTCTCAGAGCCAGAGTCAGCCCTGAGCCATAGGGCCTTGCATTTGATGGGAGACACGGAGCCAATACTTGGGGTCAGGGATGGGGAGTTGGGACACCCCTGCCCGTTACCTCCGTCCTCTTCCCAGAGGGCCTGAATGGCCTTTTCAGGTGTGGAGGGGTCCTGCTCACTTCCAGAAGACTCTTAACAGGTCTCCTGTCTATCTTGGCTAAAGGAAAGCCTTCCTGCAAAACACACAAGTCATCTGCTGATTTAGATTCAAAGCAAGGGGCTGAGCCAGGGCGTCCCAGCCAGGGACGATGATGCAGCTGTTTCCGGTGCTGAAAAGAGAGGCGCTTCCTAGTGCAGCATGAGGCCGGGCCCCAAAATGATCCTTAAGGTGCTTCACCCACCCACCAAGAGGAGTGCTGAAAGGTCCCTGCAATGTCCTGCAAGGGCTTGTTCCAAAAGCAATTTAAAGGGCTAAAGTAATTGACTTTCTATTAGCTTCCTTGGGGGACTATTTCATTCCATTGACCTTCAGTCACACGCAGACGTAATGTCTAACTCAGTGAGGCAAAAACAATTAGCAAATTCCCGAGTTATGTTTCTCCTGTGCCATCTATTATAGCGACCCATATTTGAAGCCAGGACAACTGCTTCACCAGAGATGTTAACATGGGCCCGCACTTCATAACCTTAAATTACCCAAGGGAGACAGGCTCTGAAAGCACACTTTTGGGTGCTAACAGCTCTAATTAAGAAGGTGCTGCCTTCTTGAATGGACTTTTGAAAAGAAGCTTATCAGAAAATACAATTGGGAAACTTAAGCAATGCTTGACAACTTTTCAGACCCTGCTTGGGTGCAGTGGGGGAATCATAGATAAATGAGACAACAACGACCCTAGAGATCATACTCTAGTGGACAAAAGACAGGAGGCAAGTGATTACAACAGAAAGCAGATTACAGTAGGCATCATTGTATTAACAGATAACTGTGGCCTTGTGGTTAAGATAATCTCAAGAGGGGTTCACCTGGGGTAGGCCCAGACAAGTAAGGGTGGAGGAGATCAAAGGGAAATATGAGGGAACTTCAAAAAGTTCATAGAAAAATAGAATTAAATTTCTACAAACCTTTTCAAGTACCCTCATATAGGCTGTGAGCAAATTAGCCGGTGAATTGATGTGGGGACCTCACTTTAAGAACATTAGCAAGTACTCTGACTTCAAATGAGAGAAGTTTACCACCAACTGACTTAAGCCAAGAAAATTATGACCAAGTCATTGGCTCATGGTAACTGAACATTTCAGAGCAAATTCTGGCTTCATGTACAGCTGGATCTAGGGGCTTAAACAATGTCATTAGCACTCAACCACTTTCTTTCTCTATTTCCAAGCCCCATGTTCTCCTCTGCTGATCTCATCTTTCTGTATCTAGTGTCCCTGGCATTCCAAGCAAACAATGTAACCAGCTATCCTGGGGGGTGGGAAAAAGGTACTTAGCTGTCTCAACAGTTACACTGAAGTCCCAGTACTGAGTTTCTTGTGATCTAACAGAGGTCAAGTCCCCACATTAGGCCCAGCTGAGATGACCAAACGTTCTCATTGGTCAGACATAGATTACATACATCCTCTTGGACTCCCTGGACTAAAATTGGGGTGTGCATGAATCTCCCCACCAAAAAAAAAAAGAAAGAAAGACAAAGTGCTATTAAAAAGATAAAGGAAGACTGAATTTGTGGCAAGTAAAACCAATGAGGTAGATACCCTGGTCACAAAAAGTTTTTAAGCAAAGGAATACAGATGTCATTAACATGATCATCAAAAGTGTTTTAAAACCCTACCCATTCTAAGACCCAGGGATACAGACACAGAAGACACTCAAATGGACTCGTTTGTTTACTGAATGATGGTTGAGCAGCTCCACTGTGACAAGCACTCTTTTAGGAGGGGATATTTTGATGAACAAAATGAACTAAAATCCCCATCCTTAAGAAACTGACAGACTGATGATTATAAGAATAGCAATCACTACTAAAACCTTACTATTGAGCACTTACTAAGCATTAGTAATTATTTTATTATACCCTTACAGCAACTCTTCAAGGTTTTTTTTTTTTTAATTAGTTTTACAGATGGAAAAAACTGATAATTAGAAAAGATAAAAGTCATACTGCAATCTGAGATCAAACTCAGAAATGTCACAGTCCAAAGCCTGGGTACCTACTAGTGTACAATACTACCTCCCTCAAGAGAATGAAGACCTGCTTGGGCAAATAAAAGGTATCCGGAGAGGAAAGTCATAACAATATACTAAGCATGTAGGAAATAAGTTAAAAGAAGATGAAGGAAAAGATGCAATCTTCACTACAATCAGGGAATTTCTCACATAGGAAGTAGAACTTAGGCTGCCTTAGAGGAAAAGCATTATTCAGAAAAATGGACAAGTGAGAGGAAAGCAGTCCACGTAGGGGAGTAGCCTAAGGAGAAGTGGGTGCTGATGCTGTGTGATGGCATGTGTTAGAAAGAGGTAGGAAGAAAGACAGGCTGGGGTTTTGATTGTGGGGTTAGGGCCAAAGACCAAGTTGGGAATTTCTTTTGTATGTCAATGGGCCTAAGCCAAATGTTCTAAATATATAACTGCTTGGGCCCTATTCACGAACTATGTGATTATGTAGATATGAGGTAGAGATGGGATATAGACATTTTGAAATAAAGCTGTCCAGGTAATTCTGACCTATGTCCAAATTTGGGAGCCATTACTGCAGAGAAGTACCCACTGAAAGTCTCAGCAGAGGAGTGATGTGATAGTTTATGATATTGTTTCCCATAATGTGTTCCTGAGAACAGTAGCGATACAAAGTTTTAAGATGTTTCTATAACAAAGTTGGGGTATATCACTGTGTTATATCAGTGATACTGCAGGACTTCTCAGGGACCTTACAATGCTAATGAGCACTGTGAATCTTCAAAAGGAGAACATAATTTGCAGTATTTCCCAGTAGAAGTTCCCACCTCCCTCTTCCCCCCTCCCCCAAGAATTCACTCTTGGAATTCATATTGTGCACAGTACACATTGGAAAATGTACCTTTCATCTGAGAAATCAGGTTGATTCACCTGATGGCAAAGAGGAGTGTGGGTTGGAAGTAAGAATTGGAGGAGAAAGGACTCTGAGCTCTGGTTTTCTCTGGCTCCTTCCAGATGCCTTTGCTCTGCAGGTTCAGCATAACCCCCCATAAGCCCTGTCCCTCGCCTGTCAGTCTTTTTTAAAGTTCCCCAGGTGGTTCAAATGAGCCACTGGTCTACTCAGAAGGCTGAATGGAGTCTTACGTGAGATCGTACAGATAAAATAATTAGTGTAGTGCCTGACAAATACTAAACACCCAATAAATATGTGATCATTATTTGGTGTAAAATTAATAGTATGAAAATGAAATAAAAGGGTCTTAAATATTTTGTCAAAATCTTTGGGGTTTTCTTTAATAAATCAAATACACAGTGAAGTAGGAAGAGAAATATAACAAATGCCCATACCCAGAATTCTAAAATATCAGTCATATTTGCTTCAAATACTTTTTAATTTTAAAAAAAGAGGAATACAATTGAGATTTCTTGTACCTCTCTTTCTCATCCCAGAGACAATCACTCTACTGAAATTTGTTTCCATCGTTTTAGTCTTTTCTACAAATACTTCTATAAGTATACATGTGTACTTATAAGTATTTATGTGTACCTATCCATAAACCACATACAGTATTGCCTTATATGTTTTCTAAATGACACATAGATAATACTATGTTCTCGGTATCATACTGAAGCTTCCTTTTAAGTCAATATGTTTTGTGAAATTTATACCTATTGAGGCATAGAGATAAATTTCATTTCATATTACTATTACCGTTAAATTCAGCATATGAATATTCCACACTTGATGTATCCATTTCCCCACTGGTGAAAATTGTTTCCAGTTGTAAGCTACTAGAAACATCACTACAATGGAAATCTTTATACAAACCCACCTGTGCATAAGAGCAATAATTTCTATCCAGGATGTTCCTAGAAGTGAAAACTTAAGGTTGTAGGATACCTGCATCATCATCTTCACAGATATTGACAGGGTACTTCTAAAAGTGTCTGTAACAAATGTCCTACCCCCCCCCAAAAAAACAGTGTATGACAGAGTCCATTTTCCCACATCCTCACCAACATTTGTTGTTGTTAGATGTTGCACTCAATAGCAACAAATCCTGTTTGATTCAAGTAGGAAAATATATATGTATATATATGTAAAAGACTTTGGGTGGTTTACAGAACCATGTGCCTCAAGAACTGAGAAACAAGGGTCAGTGCTACTCAGCCAGGCATAACATCCAAAATTCAGTCCAGTGAGAACACCATTACTAGCTGCCATCAACTCCAAGCACTGCTCACTGCAGCTGTGCCACTAACCTCCCAACACCACATGCCTGGGCATCACCCCTGCCACTGTGGAAGCATTACTCGCAGCGGCCGTATCTGATTGGTGGAGCACAAGTCATGTGCCCATGCCCTAACTGCAGGGGAAGCTGGAATCACTAGCATCTGGAATCCCCCAATCATAAGAAGAGGGTTTATTTACATGTTAGATGGACAAGACTGGCAAATATTCACCACATTGCCACTCTGATGAGTATAAAACGTTGCGGTTATTGGTTTAGTTTGTATTTCCTTATTACTATGGAGATTAAATATCTTTTTTCATATTTTTATTTACCATTTAGGTTTCATCCTCTGGAAATCATTCTTTGTTTATTTTGTTCGTATTTTTCACTGAGTTGTTCACTTTCATTGTTGATTTGTACTTGTTTGTATAGTCTGGATAGCTATCTTTTGTTAGTTATTTATGTGATAAATATATTCTTTTCCGTTGCTTGAATTTTTACTATATTTTATGACATCTTCTGTTTGTGCAGAAGTTTTTAATTTAATGTTGTTGAATTTATTAATAAATTACTATAGAATATGTACTTTTGTTCCCGCTTAAGTTTTTTCATGAGTGAAGACATAGAAGGTTTTTTCCTGTATTATCTCCAATAGTTTTGTTAAAGTTTTGATTTTTAGATTTAGGTCTTTAATTCACCTGGAATTTATTTTTGAAGATGGGGTATGGTGGGAATTTAAATTTGTGTACATAAATATTTTTTCCCTATGTACAGCTAAGGTTCTTTTTCTCCACTGATTTGCAATGGCATCTCAGTCTTATGCTATGCTACCATGTTTGATTTCGTCAGCTTACAGGACCTCTGTTATAGAGCTGGGCTGCCAGATACGGTAGCCACGAGTCATATGTGGCTCTTCAAATTTAAATTGATTCATGTTAAATAATATCAAGAATTTTATTTCTTCGTCACACAAGCCACATTCCAAGTGCTCAATAACTACGTGTGGCAAGTGGTGACCAAACTAGACAACTTAGAGGTTGAGCATTTCCATCATCATCACAGAAAATTCTATTGGATTGGTGTATTGTATTCATCAGTTTGTTTAACTCTGGTCCTACTACACAAATTAAAAAATTATTATGGCTTTATAAGTATTGATACTAGATAAGAAAAATCCTCTTTACAAATCCCTGTCTGTATTATATTTCAAAATTGGCTTAGCTATTCTTAGACATATATACTTCAAAATGAATTTTAAAATCAATTCTAAAATTATATGAAAAGTCCTATGTGAATTTTGTTTAGAAATTTACTGAATTCATAGATTATTATCTGTAGAATTGACATCTTTATGGATATTGTGCCTTCCCATTCATGGCCATGGTATATTTCTGGGTTTACTCAGGTTTTTATGTCCTTTAATAAAATTTTATCATTTTCTTCATATTTTTCTCTGTGTGTCTTTTATTATATTTATTTCTTGCTACCTTACAGTTTTTATGGCTGTTGTGAATAAAATTTTTTATAAAGTACGTTATCCAACTGGTATAGAATCCTATTAGTTATTGTCTGTTGATCTTATTTCCATCATTTTTCTACCTATTCTAACTTTTCAGTATATTATCTCATATTTGTATGCAGATAATCAGTTATACATCTACAAATCGTAAAATGTTTCTTCCTTTCTAACCTTTATACATATTTTTTTATTTTGTCTTTTAGGACTGGCTGGGCCCTTCAATATATATTGAATAGTAATAATAAGGAAAGAACATCCTGTAATTGTCTCTGAGGTTAATGAGCTCACTTTTAAGTATTACTAGAAAACATATTTTAGATACTCTTTACCATGTTAAAGAAGATCTCTTCTTTCTTAGTTTGCTATGATATATTTTAGTCATCAATAGATTTTTAAATTTCTTCAAAGCTTTATTTCAGTATCCCTTGAGATGATCATATGATATTTCATATTTAATATGACAATATGGGGAATTAAATTCATAATTTCTAAAGTTAAGCCA
The DNA here is from genome assembly GCF_027409185.1 of Cynocephalus volans. Classification (NCBI taxonomy): domain Eukaryota; kingdom Metazoa; phylum Chordata; class Mammalia; order Dermoptera; family Cynocephalidae; genus Cynocephalus; species Cynocephalus volans. Next base: position 54,506,157 of record NC_084462.1, read on the forward strand.
ACTTTGGACTCTTGGAATGAACCTAATTTTTGTTTAGTTTTGTTTTGTTTTTTACATTTTAAAATCTATTTGTGAATGTCTTTAGGATGTTTTTACATCTGGGATCTTGAATGAGATTGGACAATAATTTTCTTATACTCTCCCTGTTGGATTTTCAACCTCTAAAAAATTTTTTTTTTTAAATTATTGGGTAGCTTTCTTCCTTTTTTCCCCCAAAGAAGTTTGCATAAGATAAGGATTATCTCTTCCTTGATAATCTTTAATGATTATTGTTCAGTTCCAATTTTTCATTGTCTTCTTGAGTAAATTTTGAAAAATTAAATGAATTTTTTTTTAAGATGAGGTAGTTTGTCCATAAGTTTGTAGGCCAAGGAGAAACAATTTGTAACTATGTCTAAAAAGAGAAAGGGGACTAAGCAAAGGAGCAAGATCAGAGTAGAATTTGGGAATGAAACCCACTGATCAACAGGTTGGCCTTTGAAAGAAGTGGGCCTCCCTGGGCAAAGAGAAGGATATCAGCTGACCCAGCCAGAGCACAGGTGAGGTGAGGCCCACTGTGGAGTATGGGAAAGAGATGGAGAGTGATCGGGGACTTGCAGATATATGACAGGTTCAGGGTGAGAGCTACTGAGAAAAAGCACCAAGGCCCAATTCAGGTCAAACAGCCACACCTGGGAAAGTTCCAAATCACTCTTGTCTGGATGTGGTGGTGATTCTGTTCATTTCAGAGCTAAACAGCAGAAGCATTAGAAAATTATTTTAGAAGGTAAAATTTGGAAACTTCCAAATTCCAGTAGCCTTCTATGTAAAAAGTGAAAACTACTCAGATATATCAGCTTGATGTGGGGCCAAACAATAGACATGGCCTTTGGAGTGAGACAGAAATGGGTTGCAAGCCCCACTTTTGTCACTTAATAGCTGGGCGACCTTGGGCTAATCATTTAACCTCTTTGAACCTCAGTTTGTTCACACATGAAATGAGGATGAACTGAATGAGCTAACACATGCAAGGTGTTTAATTGCTGTCTGGCACAAGGTAAACACTGAATAGATGGCAGTGATTATTACTATAAGTCAGAGCTTCAGTCACCTGTACTTTCTCTCTGAGTCCTGATTTATACATGAAACATGGCTCTTGATAAGGTTTCTCTGAAGAAACCTTCAGAGGAAGAGTAATTCAGTATTTTTGTAGTTGTCCCCAGAGAGTTAAACTTGGGAAGGTTTATACTCAGTAAGACTCAGGGGAACCTACTCCAGGGAGGAAGATTTAGCTCCACACCTCATTTTGTGATGCAGGCCAGTTCCCTGGACTCCTGCCTTCCTTTCCATGGTCCTCAGGGGCTTTCATGGTCCTTTTTCTTTGCTGAGATCACAATGCACTTCCTCTTCTGGGGCTCTTCAACCTGACCCTGGGGCTGGCCACACAGTGGGACATTTTATCCTCAGTTCTCTACTCCTTCCCTGCTCTTCAAAACAAGCCATGAATCCTTTCTGTTTTAAGGGTTTGATAGATAATTTACTTTAGAACATCAACAAGGGAAAGGGACAAGCTCCCAGAATCTTATGAAGCTGGTACAGACCTGGACCTTTGTCTATAAATCCTAAATTCCTATGAAAGATGATAAACAGTGGCCCTGTTCACTTCCTGATTGCACTTTTATTCCAGGGAATAGGTTTCATGAGATCTCCCCACTCCTATTTCCAGAAAGAGCCATAGTCCAGGGCAGAGCAATAGATAACCCTTGGTGTGTAGGTGTGGAATTTTCCCCCCGGAGCCTTCCAAGCTGGGTCGCCCCTCATCTGTGGCCCTCTGCACTTTGTGTGCATTTTCTCATGCCTCCCCAGCATATTAGAGCATCCTCCTTGCCAGCTCTCTCGAGAAATGAAGGAGCAACAAGCCATCCATATGGCACGAGACTGGAAAGCCTTCCAGAGTTTAAATAAAGGGAGGTCGAATAAAGGAGGACCACTGACTGCTCTTGTCCCTAAGGCCATGTGACTTTACCCCAGTGCTCCAGCCACTGGAGTGTGCAGGAGCTGGAGAATTCTCCCTTGAAAACACATAGCAGCCGCTCAGTTTCTGCAGGGGCCCTGCGTAGCCATTCTGCAAATAATTAAACACTGCACTTCCACATTAAATTTTATTCTTGACAGGAAGTTTTGGGGCCTCCAGTGCTGAAGACTCAGCTCTGAGGCTGTCATTTCGGGCCTGTGACTGTTCTGGCTGGAATGTGGCTCCCACCACAGTGCCTTCCCAGAGAAGTGCAAATTGGACCCAGTCATGGGCCTTGGGCTCCTTGTATTTCAAAGATGGTTTAAGTTTGTATTTGGACTCCCAATGCCTTCTTGGTTTCAAACTAAACTTTTTTTGGATCTTCAATCTCCATTTCTCACTGTCTAGGAATACCATTTTATAGATTGTTTGAGTCTGACCCCAAAAGGCTAGAAACGTCTACCCTTTGACATATCCACTTGGGCAACTCCCTCATGGGTGCAGGGTCTAGGCAAATCTAGTCTTTCCTATAGAATAGATGGGAAACACATCTACATCACCTTGGATGGGAAAGCCAACCTTGCTCCCTCCAGGGTTACTTTTGATAGATGTTTAAATCACCGAGCTCTACAGAAAATGTGCTATGGTTCTAAAAATCTCTAACTGGTCTTGTGATTTTAACTACTATAAACCATCTCAATTGTCCCTTGGGAGCTGTAGGTTCTTGACTGAATGGCAAGTCATTGCCTACGGTGTCTGGTGAACTCATCTGGAACGATATGCCCCCCGTTTGGAAAACACCTATCCACAATGGAGAGGGAAATAAAAATAAAGGGCCTCTTATAAAATTATTGCCTTGTCATTTAAGTCAACAGTGGTGATGCCATGATAGAAACCAGCAGTTGTGCCACATTGTTTTATCACTCTAATTACATCAAGAACACTGTAACTGTCTGGCAGAGATAAGATTAAGAGAAGCAGAGCCCTTCTGAAATTTCCGATGGACAGCATCTGGATTTATGGACTGGTTTTGTGTTTGGACATTAAGTTCAATTACTTTTTTTCTTTTTAGCTCTGAAGAGTTCTGTTGCCTGAGAAATACCAGCTGGTTGATCTCTCATCAGCACTCTCCCCCCACCCCCACAGGCACCGATCGGCCCACAGGACTGCAGGCAGGTCTCACAGGGAGCGAGTAGGGGGCCAAGGCTGGCTGTTTCCCTTTCCTCTGCTGCCTCCTGCTCTTTTCCTACCTCCCTAGAGTCTGAGCAGGAGAGTCACAGCCCTTCTTGCTGACTGAGAAACTCAGGATCAACACATAACAGAATCACAGTATGTCAGTGGTAAAGGACTCTTTGGGATGATCTAATCTGACCCCTTCACCTTACAGTGGTGGAAACTGAAGCTCAGAGAGTAAGTGGTTGCCCAAGATCCCACAGCTAGAACTGTGACCCGAACCTAGATTTCCAGGCTCCTGGGGAAATGCTAAGTCCACTTCTGCTTCTCACACAAAAACTCTGCCCCTCCTTGGCTCAGTCTTGGCATGAGTTCAGCCACCCCATCTCCGTGTCTGCCTTCAAACCTGAGAACAGCAGGTGCGTAGGAAAGTACAGGACTTGAACTTCCATTCTCTGCTCCCCTTTTCCTCCCCCCTGTGCCTTTTCTGTTCCTTTCTTCCTCTCCTTTTACTTCTTTTAAATGAAGGGAAGGGTGGTAATTTGGGCTGCCTTAGCTCTTTTCTTCCTTCTTCCTTATGAAGTTGGAAAGACCAAAAAAAAAAATTGGGAACAGTCCAGGTAGCTCGATATAGGGCTTCTCCAATCTGCCTACACAACAGAATTGCCTGGAGAGCTTTTAAAAGCACAGATTCTTGAGTCCCTCCTGGGCCTACAAATCAGAATCACTGGGAATGAATGTATATCTTTAGTCTGTTTCCTATGGGACTCTGATGTGGCCAGCCCAGAACCAATTAACAGACCACAGTTTGGAAACTGTGGGGTTTGGAGTGGATAAAACAGAAGTTTGCAGCAAAAAAAATTCCAGCTCTAGCTTATGTACTTCATTGTGGCCATGGACAAGTTACTTAACTTCCCTAAGATGCAGCTGACCTATATGAAAAATGGGCTTCTTGATAAGGACAAAGCCTAATATGTACACATAGTTATGTGCACTTAATTGTTACATAATATGTATCCAATATATGTATCTGTGTAATACCTACATATAACACATGTTCAACAGATGGTAGCTGTTTGTATCCAGGACTCTAGGTCTTCAGGTTAATACCCGGTGGTTCCCCTGACTTCCATTGCTCTAGGATTCCTCCTTCATAAATAGAGCCCTGCCTCTCTCTGTCCTCTTTGTGTGGCTCCTGAGCAATGAGGGATCATCTCCCTGTGTCTGCTGTCAGTGAAAATTCTTAATCAATAGGACAATGATGCTTCTGACCTTGAAAGAAGAATCTCTGTGATTTGTCTGTGAGGTGTGTACAATTTTCTGTTCTATTCTATAAACACTTAGCTACTGTACACTAGCAGGACCGTGGACATTGGGCTGGATTTCACTGTGGCCTGGCCCCAAAACAAGGGTAGCTCATATGGAATTTTGTTCATTTGGACGGCCAGGCAAATAGAAATGGAAGCTAGAAGGGAAGAGAAAACCTTGGTGCCAACAGGAGTACAGGAGCCTCTGCACCCTCTTGGGAACTTACATCTCTGCCTTCTTTCCTTCCCCTATCAGCCTTTCAGTGTGCGGTACATACAAGGGGCCTCTAGCGCATGATTCATTTCTTCTTAACTCATGCAATTTGCCTCCTGCATGATTAAGATCATCAATGACCTTCTAATCATAAATTCAATTGTTTTACTATGATTTCATGTATATAAATTTGTTTTCTAATCCATGCAAGAAGTGCCACTTTTTTCCCCTAAATTAACTTAACAACCACTTCTGTAGGGCTTACAATGTGTCACTCAATATTCTGGGTGCTTTTTAAATATTAACTTACTTATTTTACACCACAACCCCATGAGGTAGTCTCACCTTCCAGAGGACACCAAGGTTCAGAGAGATTAAGTAACTTGCCTGAGGCTACATTGCTAGTAAAGTGGCAGGACTGGAATTCAGTCCCAGACATTAAGTGGTGTTATACTGACTCTCAGAGCAAAGCCAACTCTGAACCCGCACTTGACAAGGCTGGGGAGACTAGTCAGGTAACTATAAATTTATTGGGTTCTTTCTCTCCCTTCACTGGATCATAAAAAAATTCCTGATCTTAGGTGTTTCTAAAAAATAAGAAAGAAGCCTAATGCTTGGGCCATAGTGGTCACCGTCATTATATTTGTTCCCTACACTACTCAATGCAATTGTCAACACCACTCCTCCTCCATACACCAGGATGTCAGGTACTACTGCTGTGAGCAGACTTCACAGATGCCTTTCACAACTCACTTCTTTATGGACCACAAAGGAAGCCCCTCTGCAGGCTTCATGTCTACAACATTTGGTGTAGACTCTGAACAAGCATCTCAGAGGTATACCCCATCTCCAGTGCTGTGGATAAGGTAGGATCAGGTCACTGCCTCTCACAGAATCTCCTCCTCCTCTGTTCCTTCAATCACAAAGAATAAAAGTCTCCCTAGTAAGATGATCAGCCTGTCCCAGTTTGCCCAGTAATCTTCTGGTTTTGATCCTGAAGTTCCCACCTTTTAGGAAACCCCTCAGATCTGGGAAAACTGGCACAGTCACCCAAATCCCAAGAGTACTTTTGGGAATTGGTTCTCCTTTAATACTCTTTGAGAGATACAAGTAAAGATTGGCATTACATTTATTTACTTTTTGGTTGTTAAAGTATGTTTCTTTGGATGTGGCACCATGCAAAGACTGAGCCATATGTGGGTAAAAGCTTTATTTGGGTTACAGTCCACACTACCACTCTCCATCAAATGTTCCCCCACTTCAATTCTTGTTCACTCATTCTACAAAATCTGGATCACCTCCTGCCTCACACTTAGATTCTCCCCCTGAATACCCCAAGCTGAAGAAATTGCCTCCCCTCTGAATTCTTCTGGAAAACAGTATCTTTGCATTTTATTTGACATTGAATCATGTACGATCTGTGATATCACTTCTATGGTTAGAATAAGCTGCTATTTACATCTTTTATTACTATTTAACTTTTATTCTATCCACATTTTGTATAGGAGATAAAAATTCCTCAACAGGAAGACAGTGTCATATGTGTATCTACTTCCAAGCCAGATAGAGCCCTACCCATAGTAACTGTGGAGTCACTACGTGTTTGGTTGATTTTTGTTTAGATTTGGCATCATTGCCTACGGTTCTCTATAGAGAGGCATTTGAAAACAGTGGTGCTTGGCCACAGAATCATCTGGAGTACAACACTTACTAAAAATGCAAATTCAGAGCCTTACCCCGGACCTCTTAATTGTAAGGTCTGATTACCACTGTCATAGTGAAGTGACCTTCGGGTTTTAACCTGATATATCTGAATTTTAATCCAAGCTAGCACTGACCAGCTGTGGGCCTTGGAGCCTATGAATCTCTCTAAGCCTTAGTTTCCTTATCTGAAAGATAATAAAACAAAACTGAATAGTGTTATTATGAGGATTGATATTATAATATGGGTAAAGAGCTTAACATAGTATTTAGAAAATTACAAGGAGTCAATAAATAATACTCACATACTTGTACAACCCATGGGTGAATGGGGTCGTCAAGGCCCAGGTGGCCTCCACAGATCTTACTAAAACACCTCACCAAAGAACTATTTATTATGGGCTCCCTCTGTTGGCTTGTTTCAGCATCTGTCCTATGGTTCCATGGACCCTTTAAAGAAAAAAATAAGTGGAATTGAAATTCCTCGTCAACAGGAATCACCAAATAGAAAGAATCTGTATGTCAAATACTGAACAATTGCAGACATAGGAGAATGAGTGTGCTCAGCTATTATCATGTTGCTTCTGTAACAAACAAACAAATTTTTTTAAAAAGTCTCCCACAAGATAGCCTAACAGATCAATCCATGAGAGACCAAAAAAAAAAAAAACCGGGGGAATGAAGAAAGGAGGAGGAAGAGCAAGAGAATGAGAAGAAAGAGGAGGAGAATTAGGAAATGTTATCCTGGATAAGGGTTTCCCCATTGTTGTCGTTAAGCACCGCATCTGTAATTAACTCTGGAGCTACATTTTTGGTATATCTTCACTTTACACGCTGTTTGCTATACACATCATTTGCCTACATTAACTGTTTATGCATTTTCCTAATTCATTCCATAGCATAGAGATTTTTCTCAATCTTTTTGTCGCTATACAGACCTTAGTTAAACTCATTCCTTTCTAAAAACCACTTTATGCATGTCCCTGTTGTTAGCTGTTATTTACATACAGATCTCTCTCCTCTGCTCCACTTGAGGATATCCAGAAGGCAGAATTTTCTTCTTTTCATCCCCAAAACTTTAGCACAGACTTTGGCACATAGTAGGTACTTGACGATGTTATTGTACTGGATTTATCTGAGTTGAAAAAGATGTCCCAACATTGCACTCACTCTTCTAGTACACAGAGTGAATAAATAGGGGGGTAATCTCGTTTGCAGTTGAGCTGAACAATCACCCCTTTCAGAAGATTCCAGAAAAAGACCTAAGAGAGATCAACAAAGATCTCTGAAGATGTAAGTCCTCAAGCAATTCTAACTATGTGATTTGGACTCTCTTAGAACTTACATTCTCAGGAGAGAGAAAAAGAAAAAAAAATCAGGTGACCTTTGGCTGTAAGTTTCTAACATGTAGCCTCCCCAGCAATTAATTTCCTGAACACTAAATCTTCATCCATTATTTTAAAAGTCACAGAACTGAAATCCTTGTGGATTCCAGAGCAATTTTTGCCTCTTACTAGTTTTGCAAACCTGGGAAAGTTTGATAATGTTTCTGAGCCTCAATTTCCTCATCTGTCAAAAGGGGATTATGCTTGTACCTACTCATGAAGTTGTTGTGAGAATCTAGCAATATGAAGAATGTGGAGATTTTAGCACAAAGCTTGGCCCATACTAAGTGTTCAGTGAATTGAAGAAGAAGACGGATGGAGAGTAAGAGAAGAAGAGGAGGACATGGTGGCTAGAAGCATTAAATGAGGCGGTCGCATGCAATCACCCTGCTCAGCTCTGGCACACAGCAGATCCTCGATGAATGCTAGTTCCCTTCCACCCACTGTGGATACTCAGGGAAGTATTGCTGAATTGCTGAATAGTGACCCCTCTATCAGTCAATAACTGAATTGATGAATATTTGACTTAGAATTAAGCAGTTCTAGTTCAGACAGTTGTCTGAGTAAGCAAGTCTGGAATCTTTTTTTTTTTTTTTTTTTTTTTGGCTTATTCAGACTCTCCTTTAGTTTTCAGTGATCTTTTAACCTTATTACCTTATTGTGAAATCTTCAGACTGAAGATTTCCAATGTCCTCTCCTCAAATCTCCCTGAAAGCTTTTCTTTGTGACACTTTGGGTCACAAGTTCAGCAAGTGATGCTGATACCTTTTGTTGCCAGATAATCAGAAGATCCTCTGGACAGTATCAGCCCCTCCCCAGCTTCAGGAAGACCCTGGTTTCACAGATATTTAGGAGGTAAGCCACACACATGATGAAGTCCAGGTGAGCCAATGCTGAAAGGAATGGACAACGCATGAGGCTGGGCATAGTCCATGTGAGTGATGCTCAGGAGAGAAGCCTGGAGATGGAGCAGGCACACCCTGCCCATATTCAGCCTAAAAGGAAAGAGCCTCCCACTTCCCTCCCTTTCCTCCCTCTTCTCTGTATTCAGTGAATATGTGCTCGCTATGTGCTTGGCTTTCAGAATACAGTAGTGACAGGACATAGTCCCTGTCCTCAAGCAGACCTGTATTCTAGTTGCACCCACATCACCAAGCCAAATGTATCTGTCACTGCTGTAACCTCGGTTCTGTGCTCTGAGCAGATGCTGTTCAGTTCACCTTCATGCCTTTTGTTTGTTTGTGTGTTTTCTTGGTGGCTGGCCACCATGGGGATCTGAACTCTTGAACTTGGTGTTCTAACACTGTGCTCTAACCAACTGAGGAACCGGCCACCCCCTGACTTTCTGCCTTTAAAAAAAAAATCTTTTCATTTTGAAATAATATCAGAAATTTTACAAAAATAATACAAATAATAGATCCATATCCTTTACTTAGATACCACAAATTTTAAAGTTTTGTCACATTGGCTTTATCATGGTCTCTATATCTGTCTATAAATACACATATTCTAAAGCATTTGAGAGTAATTTGCAGGTGGGAGTCTCCTTTATGTCTAAATACTTCTTTATGTATTTCATTAAGTCAAGGGCATTCTCTGATATAACCACAGTACAGTTCTCAAAACCAGCAAATTAACATTAATGGAGTATTATTATCTAATTTACAGACATTAATCAGATTTTACCAATTGTCCCATTAGTGTCTTTTGTATCAAAAGAAAAAAATTTCTGATCCAGACCTAATCTAGGACCCCAATTGCTTTTAGTTGTTATATCTTTTTAGTCTCCTTTAATCTGAATGAGTTCTTCAATCTTTGTCTTTCATGACTGACATTCACGCCTTTGAAGAGTACATGCCAGTTCTTTTGTGGATAGTCTCTCAATTTAGGTCTGTCTAATATTTCCTTGTGACTTGGCACAAATCGTGTATTTTTGGTAGAATAACACCGAAGTGGTGCTGTGTTCTCAGTACCTCATATCAGGAGGCATATGATAACTGTAAGTACTTGTCCTGGTATTAGCAATGTCAGATCAGTTGGTTAAGGTGGTGTCTGTTAGCTTTCTCCACTGCAAAGATATCATTTTTCTTTTTGTAATTTATAAATGTTTTGTGAAGAGATACTCTGAGATTATGTAGATATCCTGATTCTCATCAAAATTTCACATATTAAATTTATCATCTATTAATGACTCTTACCTAAAAACATTATTACTGTAGTCATTACCAAATGTAAATTTTCTAATTTCACCATTCTCTCTTCATTTATTAGGTGGAATTCTAATATAAGAAAGAAGTCTCTTCTCCATCATTTATGTATGTGTGTGTGTGCATTTATGTATTATCAAAGTATTTGTTTCCTATTGCTTGAGTAGCAAATTACCACAAACCCAGTGGCTTAAAGCAACATAATGTGTTAAAGTTCTGGAGGTCAAAACTACAAAATGGGCCTTATCAGGCTAAAATTAAGGTGCCAGCAGGCCTGTATTCTTTCCAGAGGCTCTCAGAGAGAATCCATGTCTTGCCTCTTCCAGCTCCCAGAGGCTGTTTATATTGCTCAGCTCGTGTCCCCTTTCCGGCAGTCACATCACTCCGACCTCTGCTTCCGTCCTCACATCATTGACTCTCCTGCTTCCCTCTTTCACTCATAATAACCTTTGTGATTACATCAGGCCCACCCAGATAACCCAGAGAAATCACCTCATCTCAAAATCCTTAACTTAATCACATCTGCAAAGTCTCTTTTGTGTTGTAGTGTCACTTGGTCACAGATTCTGGAGATAAGGACATGGACATCTTTGGGGACCCTTATTCTTCCTACCACAATCAGTATGGACTCATGAATTCTTATTTTATTCTATGGGTTAGGATCTGTTACATTATTCATTTTGCCCCTCAAATTTTCCAAGATGTCGTCAGTGGGAACCCCATTAATTTGGCTTCCACTTCTGTGTCCCTTTCACCTCTCCTCATCATTCTTTGAGCATTTGCCTGCTTTCTGGCACAAGATGTTCTGGATTCAACTTATACTTTCTCTGCCCCAGTCTTGGAATGAGGCATTTTCTGAGAAACTTTGCTTTTTTTTTAATTGGAGACTATTTAGAAGCTAAGATCTGGGTATTTCATGTGCTAATTGCTACAGGGCTCTGTCATTGGACAAAGACTAAATAACTGGCTGGAGTCCCTTGTACGTATATACACACACACACACACGCACACACACACACACACACACACATATACACATCCCTCTACCAATCTATCTATCTACCTATCTATTCCTATGTGTATCTGTATATGTTAAATGCCATGATTTAATGCAGATAACTCTGATCTCAACCCAACACCATGGGGTGTGTTCTAGCCTTCTTTATTTCCATATTTGTAACTCCCTTCGCTAACACTGAGAATTACGGCTTTTGTTACCCACAATGTGTTTTACATATTTGCTCAACCCTAAGTACATTTAAAATAGTGTTTTGGAATTGCTAGTCTATACCCCTGTGTAAATAGATCTATTAACTATAGCTCAGTATTTGTTTACAGTTCTTTTTGTCTTTAGCCAGAGGGTACATAGTCAAAATAAGGTATTCAAACGTTACTTGAGTTAGTTCCCCATCTCTGTAATCAGTATGATTATGTCTCCATGGTTTTTTCAATCTTGTTTCCCTCAATAGGAATGACCACTTCACCTCACCTAACAAAGGCTGATCAAAAACTACAAATCAGCTGGGAAGCCTTCCTGTTAGAGTCAGTCTGTGTGATAGCTGCCTTATAGCAATTTCTATTTTACCTTAAATTGTTTTCTTTTCTCTGGGTCCCTCCAATCAGAACAAATGTAACGTAAGGGTATGAGGGTTACCTCTCACCGCTCTAATCTTCCATAGAGTCTTCCAGATAAAGCATATAAATCTTTGTGCAATCAATAAAAACAGCCCTCTGGTTAGAGAAAAGTAGCAAGGATGATTAAAGGGACAAGAGAAAGACGCCGAATCTATGCAGTCATGTTCCTTACAATTCTACCATTTGGGGTTCTTCCCAATAATAGCAATATTTGATTTATAGATCTATAACATCTAGGGTTCCTATTTGATCTTCACAGCATCCATTGAGCACAGGGATGTGGGTATTGCTCTTCCCATCCTATAAAAGAGAAGGCTGAGGTTCAGACAGACTAAATAACTGGCTGGAGTCCCTTGCTTAACATGAGGTCAGGACCTGAACAGGAATCTCCTGTGGAGAAAAAAAAAAAAAAAACTAAAAAAATTCTATTACAGAGGCACACGCCTATTGTAACAAATAAATAACTCAGAGATGCATGAATGGAAGTTAATGTTCTTCCCTTCCACTCCGCACATGCCACCAATGTTAACCATGTGGTGTGTTTTCTTCCACACCTTCATCTTTCAAAAAGATGTGGCATCTTGAGACTCCCATGAACTCCAAGATTCCAAGAGATGTCTTTTACATCTAGTCCACATAAGATGAGGGAACTGAACAAAAGACTTCCTTCATGATGCCAGTCTAGTGCTCTGATGCACTGACTCTCTCCCAAACCTGATAGAGATGGACCTTCAAGTTATGACGGTCGCAAAAAGAGGAGGTTCTACCACCTCAAGCCCTCCTGGCCCTTGGAGACTGTGATGGTTCACTTTAAGTGCCAACTTGAGTGGGTCAGAGGGGTTCCTAGATTACACAATCGTTTCTGGGTGTGCCTATGAGCATTGGAATTGGTGAACTCAGTAAAGCAAATTGCCCTCCCCAGTGTGGAGGGGCATCACCCCAATCTGTTAGGAGGCTGAATACAAGAAAAGATAGAGTTGGAAGAAGGAGAAATTTCCCCCCTTTTTCCCCTTTCACTGCTTGAGCTGGAATAACCGATCTCACCTTCTCTGGCTCTTAAACTGGGATCTACATCATCGGCTCTCTTGGTTTTCAAGCCTTTGGACTCTGAATTATAACACCAGCTTTCCTGGGTCTCCAGATCATGGGACTTTCAGCCTCCATAATCATGTGAGCCAATTCCTCATAATATTCATAATCTCTCTCTCTCTCTCTCTCTCTCTCTCTCTCTCTCTCTCTCTCTCTCTCTCTCTCTCTCTCTCTCTCTCTCTCTGGAAAACACTAATGTGGGACTGTACAAATGGCTTCTCAGTTGCCCCTAACATTTTCCTATCTGTGAAATGAGAATAGTTGCACACTAAATTCTCTTTAGCCGGATAAACCCATGATAAATTGCCTACTTCCTTGTACTTCTCAAGAAAATTTCACATTTTCAATCTATCCCTGTTCTTGGGAGGCTGTGAGGGGCTGGGAGTGTGCAAGAGGATGCAAAACCTTTCTCATTCTCTTGGGGACCACTCACCTTATTTGGGGAGTTGAACAGTGTTGTAATAATACCTAACTCTTAACTAGAATTTCATTTTGTTTTCTGCTAGGTGCCTGTTGCAGTGGCAAGGACCTTCTTGGAGGGCCAGTGGCATCCAGTCATGGCCCAGGGTAACTCTGGTGAGTATCCAGGCTGGGCTGTTCTGTCTCCAGGGAAGGTCAAAGCTCTTTCAACCTGTTTTACGTGAAACATGAATCAAGCACCATGTCTGCAGAAATTGTGACATCTGTAATTCCATGCAGAAGAAGGAGAACTGCCAGGGAAAATTTTCCTTCAGTAATTCATGCAAAGTCTAGCAATGGATACCAAACTCCTGCCCCTCTCTCCCTTTAGCGGTCATTTCCCAAGAATCAAAGAATCCATAGATTTGGGTTCTAGCACAGCCTCTAGCATGATTCCTACCTGTGTGTCTTTGGACAAGTTGCTTCAGTCTCTGAGTCTCACTTTATCCTTCCACAAAGGGAACTGTTTAGACTAGATGGTCTCTTCTCTCGTCTAGTCCATGCAGGCTGGGCTTCCAAATGGAGACTCAGACACTATTTAGATTTCACGCATCCCTTTCACTCCCCATATACCTTGACCACAACTCAGGTCTTGAATAAAAGGGCTGCCCTTTGCTAAGGACAAGCCAGGCCTCTGACCACCATTCTTTGCTCGTAGGAGGTCAAATACCTTATTCTCCCCCTCTAATTTGAATGGGGCAAGCTTCAAAAACCCAGCTGTATAGTAGAGCCTGGTGAATAAATTTCCATTCACTGTGAAGGCTTTAGAGTGTACAAAAAAAAAAAAAAATCCGGTACAGATTTTTCACCCGCCTAACTACCTCCCAGGAGGCATAGGCTCTAAAATTAATCTCATCCTTTTATTTTCCCCTTATTCCTGTTCCTATTTTACATTCTTACCCTGGCAAGATGGTCAAAGGTTTAGTTCAGAAGTTCCCAACCTGGGGTCTCTAGACCTGTAGGGATCCATGAAGGGAATAGTGGAGGTCTTTGAGCTATTTTCATTATTTCCAAAGGCCTGACAGAAATTGTATGTTATCTGAAATAAGGCTGAAAAAGCTAACTAAAATGTCAAGTTACCTAGCTTTTAGGACGTATCCTATCAGTTCATTGTGTAGCTTTGGTTATCAGGTGTTGATCTAAAATTGGAATTGGAGGGCATGTGTGCTTTTGATGAATAAGAAAGGAGAAGCCCTATTAGTTATACATGCAGGTGGCTCATTAGACAAAATATTTTAAGACATGGGGTCTATGTGAGAAAAATAATAAAAGGTACCCTTGATAGTAAAAAAAAAAAATTGGAATCCAGTCTGGCTGCCCATGGACTTAACCCACAAATTCTCTTTACGTTACCATTCCAGCCTTGCTTAGGAAGATTCCTGAATGAAGTTGTCAACTACAGTGATTGCTTTTTCTTGGCATATATGGATCTGCTGTGGAGGAAAGCCAGGCACCTGCCTGGACAAACATTCTCCAAATTGAATAATGTTTGAAGGAATTCTGAGGGAGCTATGGAAATATAGCAGGAACAAATGATGGGTTCCTGAAATATGCTGGCATGCCAGGGATAGTGTGTGTTTCTTGGTATGTGTGCATGTGTGTGAGTATTGGGGGTTGCTTGCCCTTAGCCTTCCCTGTCTGCCTGACCCAGACTTTGGGACACTCTCTCAGGGACACAGGTTTCCTTGTCCCAGGAGCTGTGAATTCACAATGGAAGGTTTGAGGTCTTCTGCTGGTTGTTTACCTTTGCTTTTTCCCCTGTTAAACCCATCCCACAACACAGAGGAGATTTTATTTTGTCAATGTCTCTACCTCCAATCAGTAATTTCTCAATGTATTGATAGAGCTCAGGATGTCGGGGCTGAAGCCAGAATGTCTCAAGCCAGCCAGTATAAGAGGAATGGGGGCATTGATGCAAAGCTGTTGCATTCTTGGTGAGTCCGACAGGCCCGGCTCACATCCCTCAAGACCTGGGTGCCTCATGCACCTCTCCTCCCATCCATGCTGCAGACTAACATGAGCTGCCCTGCCCAGGCCCTGCCTGCTCCAATCCATCCTCCACATCACCAGACAGGATATGATTATGTTTACTCCCTGGCTCAAAATCTTTTGTCTGCCACAGAAACTCTAAAATCTTTTACTTGACATTTCAACTCTTGATCTGGCCTTTGAACTCTTATATTCTGTTGTTTCTGTCATTGTTTTTAATTGCATTTACATCATCTCTTTTTGCATTGTCAAAGCAGATTTCTGCCTAAGGCTGTTGACGAGTGGCTAAGGAAAGAGAAAAAAGGAAATTGCACAGTAAAGGAATGAATTTGTCAACTTACATTCCTTCTAGTACTTTTAAAATTGGGTTCGTTGGTAAATTTCTAATCAATCTGAAATTAACCTTTATGGAGGATTTTTGTTCCAAACTGGATCGTTAATTATCCTCACCTTAAGGAAGTATTCATCTTTTTTCTTTTAAAGAACTTACTATTTACTTCTGTTGATATATTTATCTATTCTAATGGTAAATTACAGCCTCCAGGTCAAATCTGGCCCACCACCTGTTTTTGTGCAGTCTGTGAGCAAAGGCTGGTTTTACATTTTTTAATTATTTTTAAAAAATCAAAAGAATAATACTTTCTGACACATGAAATACATATGACATTAAAATTTCAGCATTCATAAATTACATTTTACTGGAACACAGCATCTTCATTTGTTCCATACTGTGTATGGCAGCTTTCACATGGCAAAGTTGAGCAATTGAAACAGAAACCATATGAGTATAACCTGCAAAGCTGAAAATACTTATTATCTTTACAGAAAAATCTGATCATCCCTGATCTATTCCAAAACTAATATGGCATTGTGTAAATTACCCTAATTTATAAATGTTTTGATACCTACTAGGCAGGAGAGGATTCCAGTTTTGTGGGGCTTAGAGCTGAGATAATTTGCCAGGCCCTCTTAAAAACAAACATAAAAAAGCACCAATTTAAAGTTAGAAAATTAAGTGTAAATTAAGTACAAAAATGAATGCTTATTGAGAATTAAAAAAAAGATCACAACAAATTAACTTTTTAAAAAGTTTTTAAATGCTATGAACATCATAAAATCAAGAAAAATAATATACTATCTATGTTAACTAAATGCCTGACACATCTCTGTAATACTTTTTTTCCTTTATTTCTTTATTAAATAGGCTTTATAACCTTCCTCATCATGACAATAATTTTGTAATATTTTCTGCAGGGAAAATGAAAAAGGTATTCAAACTTTCCATTAGTAAAGTTAATTAAAATTTAGTTTAGGTTTTCTACTACTGATAGTTGTAAAAAGTTTGTTTCATCATCACACCTAGTTATTATTAGTAATGCCATGTAAAGTTTTAAGATTTTTGCCAAATTTGGAAAACCTCTAAACAATTTTGAACTATAAGGTTTTAGAGCATTTCAAGTTTTCTTGTGCATTGATTACTCTGAAACACTTTAAACTGACAACACTCATTAACCAGTTTTATGCCAATATTCTTGTCATAGTGGAGAAATATAGGTTTAAGACATTTTTGTTGATATCAACATATCGTATCAAATCAGGGATAAACATAAATGTTTTCCAGTGTGGTTCTGTGATTCACTCATCTACATTACTGGGATTATCAAACAATCTATAAGCTTATTCATAACTTCTATTTAAAAACATATCTCTTTCTCTTGGTAATTGTGACTTTTAGTATAATTTGGCAATTTTTTGTTAGAATTTTCTCCTCAGAGTCTGCATAATTCCTGTTAATTTTATAACTCATCTTTATTGCTTTCTTATTTGTTTTCTATAGGGTTTTTAAAATTGGTTTTCTATTTTATTTTTTTCTCTGTCTTCTTTCTCTGTTTTTTAATAAAGTTGGCCCTCCCCACTTGTGGGTTCCACATCTGCAGATTCAACCAATCGTGTATGGAAAATATTTGGAAAAAAAACTACAGTAAAAAATAATAAAACTAAAAAGAATACAAATTTACAAAACAAAACAGTATGACAACTATTTTCATAGCATTTACTTTGTATTAGGTATTGTAAGTAATCCTAGGTGACTTAAACTGTACAGGAAGATGTGCATAGGTTATATGAAAATACTATACCATTTTTTAAAAAATTTTAAATTTTTATTATTTATTATTAGCATATTCATTATTACAAATTGTGATTTTTCTTTATGCCCTTTACCCTACCTATCACTCCCCAAACCCACTCCTTCAGTCCCCCCCATATCTAATACCCTTAGGTTTGTTCTTTCCTCCTGAAAGTTCAATATATTGTTGTGGTCTTTTTCTTTTTTTCTTTGTTTCTTTGTTTCTTTCTTTCTTTCTTTCTTTCATCCTTTCTTTCTTGCTTAGCACCCACTTATGAGTGCTAATATGTGGTATTTCTCTTTCCCTGTCTGGCTTATTTCACTTAATATAATTTTCTCCAGACTCATCCATGTTGCTGCAAATGGAATTTCATTCTTTTTTATGGCTGAGTAGTATTCCATTGTGTACATATACCACATTTTCCTTATCCAATCATCCATCAATGGACATTTCGGTCAGTTCCACATTTGGGCTATTATAAATAGAGCAGCAATGAACATGGGACTGCAGGTATCCCTTCGACATGATGATTTCCATTCACTGGTACCTCTCACCATACACCAAAATCAACTCAAAATGGACTAAAGACTCAAATATAAAACCCAAAACTATAAAATTACTAAGGGAAAACACTCTGGGAAGTAGGACTGGGCAAAGACTTTATGTATAAGCCCCCAGAAGTACTATGCCATTTTATATCAGACACTTGAGCATCCAGATTTTGGTTATCCAGAGGAATAATCCCCCAAAAATACCAAGGGATAACTGTAAACAAATTTAAAGATGACAAAAGGAGTTACCCTTTACATATATCTAATTCAGGAGTCTATCATTTCTCACTGTTCCACTGAATTGTTTTAAAGCTTATTTTCAAATTGCAGTTTAAGGAGTGTATTTATCAACTTTACAAATAAATTTTGCATCTCATTTGCTCTCTGGTTCTTCTCTACAAAATGAATCTTAGATTCTTGAAAAATCATTGTTACCATATTGCAAAGCTTTTGCCTTGTGTTTTGGGGTTCTGGCTAAGGGGAAGTTGAGTATGGTATAGGTGTATAGTGTTCACAATCACTTCTGTGTATGGTTTGATGAAACCATAGGTGTAACAAAGCCTCCAGCAATGGATACTGTGCCCAGCACCCCTTGAACCTGTCCTGTGGTCACTCCACCACCACAGGACACAAGTTAAAGTTAAAGTGTGACAACTGGGAAGCAGAGCGGAAAGAAAAATGTGGTTGGGGAATCTTATTTCGGCCACTTTTATGGAAACATGCAACCATGTCAGCACAGAGCTAGATGCCTCCCAGAGCCTGGGGAGGAGCCGAGCAAGTAAGGGGTCCTGAGAGTCAAGCTTCATTAGCTTATGACAACTCCAGCTCTGCTTGCAGGGTATGTTTCCCCTCGCTTTCCATTTTCAAAGCTGCATGGGTTCTACATTTTTCTCTTTTCTACGTATTTGAGAGTAGTTTTATCAGGTTCCATGAAAAAGCCTGTTAGGATTTTATTGCATGCATTGAAATTATAGATAAATCTGGGTTCTGTTCTCATTCCCCTCATGCTAAATCTTCTCATCAAGAAAGTGTTGTATCTGTCCATTCCTTCAGG
Source organism: Cynocephalus volans (assembly GCF_027409185.1). Lineage (NCBI taxonomy): Eukaryota > Metazoa > Chordata > Mammalia > Dermoptera > Cynocephalidae > Cynocephalus > Cynocephalus volans. The sequence continues at coordinate 54,525,043 of NC_084462.1, forward strand.
TCTCTTTTATGTCCTTAGGTAAAGTTTTGCATTTTTTTGCAATATAGTTTTTGCAGTTGCTTTTTTTCTAAACGACCTATTTTTGTTTGTTAGTCTTGAATCACATTAATAAATGCTCTTTTTGGTTCTAATAGTTGCCAGCTGGCTAGGTGGAAGATTATATTATCTGCTGTAAAAAGATATTTTTGTCTCTGCTTCTTCAATATTTATAACCCTTTTTTCCCCCTTGTCTTACATCATTAAATAAGACCCCAAGTACAGTGCTAATGTTTCTAGCAGACACCGTGATCTTATAAATGGAGTTGTTCTGTATACCTGGTTTTCTAAGAGGCTTATTTTTAATACTGGATTTTTATTAATTTGACATGGGTGTCAAATTAGAACAAGTACTTGTTTTTTATATGAATTGAGATAATCAAATAATTTAATTCCCTTTGTCTTTTAGTGTAGTGACTTACATGAATATTTTTTTCTACTATTTCTTTATCTTCTTATTTTTTTCTTAGTAAAAATATATTATCCTTTTAATACACCATTGGAATAAATTTGATAATATATTATTTAATATGTTTGTGCCTATTTTTACAAATGAAACTGAGCTCTTGTTTTCTTTCCATGTGCTGTTCTTACAGGTTTGGTATTAGAATGAAGCAGTCTCTTAAACAAGCTATCTGGCTTTCTGTATTTTGTTGTCCTCTAGGAGAGTTTATGTAATACAGAAACTAACTTTTCTTTAAATATTTTCTTGAACAAATCTGCAAAGCTGTCTGTGCTCAGCATTATTTTTATGGCTAAATCTCTGGCTACTTTTAATCTTCCTTCTATATTTACTGATCTACTTGGATTTTCTATTTGAGGAGCCAATTGTAGCAATGTATATTTTCTTGAAAAATCATGTATGTCATCTGTATTTATAACATAATTAGTATTTACTTATAACTTTCAATACTTATGTACCTTTGTTCCCTTTTAAATTCAAATATTTACTTATGTTATGTCTCACTTCTTATTAAGTAAACTTGCCAAAAATTTGTCTATTTTATTAGTCCTTTTAAGAGACAGCTTTAGGTTTCAGTGACTTAATTTACTTTTTCTGTTGTCTTTCTTTTTACTAATTTATGACTCCATGGATGACAGGGAGTCCTTGGTATTTTGATGTTATTTTCTTAGCTTTTTGTGTGAGAAACTTTCTTTATTAACATTTGATTCCTCATTGAGGAACAAATATACTCAAAGCTGCTGATTCTTCTCTGGAATATATTTGGCCACATCTCATAAGTTACCTACATAATACCCTTGTTGGGGTTCATTTCTTGCTTTGGCAGAGCAAAAATAATAATAATAATAAGCAAGATACAAAGCATGTAAGCTATAAGAGAAAAGACTGATAAATTTACATCAATATTAAAATATTCTAAAGGTTAAAGTTAAAAACAAAAACAGACAAAAAATAGCTCCTTCACAATTTAATGTCCATAATGATTAATAATTTCTACAAATTAATTTTTAAAATAGCTACTTCACAATTTAATATTCAAAATATATTAACAATTTCTACATATTAATAAAAAAATTTTAAATGGGCAAAAGATATGGACAGAATTTAATAGAAGAGGAAATAAAGCAAGTATCCAGTAAATATAAAAGAAAGGTATTGTCTGTCCCAAATAATCAGTAAAATGAAAATGAAAACAAAAGAATGAAATAGATTGACAAAGGGCAAGTCCTAGAAAAGAGAGTGTAAGAGGGATAGATTCTCAAAGTCCATGTACAAAGAGAATTCAATAGCCATTCACTATAAAAACTCTCAGCAATCTAAGATTAGAAGTGAACTACTTCTGTCTGATAAAGTACAACTACAAAACAATCAGCAGCTAATGTCACATTTAATGATGAAATTGTAAACGTTTCCACGCTAACGTCAAAAATGCAGAAAAGGAACCCATTCACATTACTTCTAGTCAACATTGCCTTGGATATTTTAGTCATTGCACTAAAGTAAGAAAAATAAAAAGCATAAAAACAAAAAAGTAAAGTGCCTTATTTGCAGATGACATGCTGGTTTACATACAAAATCGCAAGGAATTTACAAACCAACTAATCAAACTAAATGAATTTAGTAAGATTACAGAATAAAAGACAATATAAAAAGTCAATTGTATTTTTATATTTTAGCTGCAAACAATTAAAATATGAAATATAAAAATTCCAATTACAAGCATATCAAAGTATGTAAAATACTTAATAATAAATTTTTTAAAGATTTACAAGACCTCTACATTAAAAAACAAAAAAAAAAAGAAAAATTAAAGAAGACTTAAATAAATAAAGAGATGTACCATGTTCATGTATTAGAAAACTGAGTATTATTAACATGTCAATTCTCCCACAATTGATCTCTAAATGTAACTCTCAATCAAAATCAAAGAAGTCTATTTTTGTAGAAATTGACAAGCTGGCTCTCACATTTAAATACAAGGGGACTGGCTGATTAGCTCAGTTGGTTAGAGCACAGCCTTATAACCACAAGGTCAGAGGTTATGGATCCCCCTACTGGCCAGATGTGAAAAAAAAGAAAGGAAATAAAATTTAAATGTAAATGCAAAGCAATTTTGAAAAAACAAACAAACATTGAGCAGCAAAAGAAAAAATAAACAAATGGGACTATATCAAGCTAAAAAGTTTCTGCACAGCAAAAGAAACAATCAACAGAGTGAAAAGACAACCTACAGAGTGGGAGAAAATTTTTGCCAACTATGAATCCAACAAAGGACTAATATCCAGAATATACATAGAACTCAAGCAATTATACAGTAAAAAAAATAAACAACCCAATTAAAAAATGGGCAAAGGAGCTGAATAGACATTTTTCAAAGGAAGACATACAAATGGCCAACAGATACATTAAAAAATGCTCAACGTCAATAGTCATGAGGGAAATGCAAATTAAAATCACATTGAGATACCACCTCACTCCAGTTAGACTGGCTGTGATCAAAAAGACGGTGAATAACAAATGCTGGCAAGGGTGTGGAGAGAAGGGAACACAATCGCACTGTTGGTGGGACTGTAAATTAGTGCAACCACTTCAGAAAACAATTTGGAGGTTTCTCAAACAACTACAGATAGATCTTCCATACGATCCAGCAATCCCTCTTCTGGGTATATATCCAGAGGAATGGAAATCATCATGTCGAAGAGATACCTGCACCCCCATGTTTATTGCAGCTCTGTTTACGGTAGCCAAGATATAGAACAAACATAAATGTCCATCAATAGATGATTGGATAAGGAAACTCTGGTATATATACAGTATGGAATACTACTCCTCCATAAAAAAGAATGAAATACTCCCATTTGCAACAACATGATGAACCTGGAGAAACTTACATTGAATAAAACAAGCAAAACACAGATGGATAAATACCACATGTGCTCACTCATATGTGGGAGCTAAGAGAGAAAGGAAGGCAGGAAAGAAAGACCACAGCAGTGCTGTGATCCAACAGAGGGAGGGAACATTCCTAGGGCTACAAATTGTAGTTGAGGGGAGAGGGGGAAGGGGTGGGAGGCTGGGGGATAATTGGGAGGAGACAAAGCATACAAAAGTAATTTCTGGTAATGGGTATGCCCCCAGTATGAATCTGGCCACCACATCATGGGCAGAAGGGGGGACAATCAGCTTTGTATCTCATGAATATTCATAATAAATAAATAAATAAATCGATTGATTGATTGATTGATTTTTTAAAAGTATTTACAATACCTGATTTCAAGACAACGATATTGGGGAAGAACACACATACATATCAATAATCAGAATAAGAAAGACCAGAAATAGACCGACACATATATGGTCAATTGATTCTTGACATATCTACTAAGGCAATTCCACTAAGGAGAAAGAATAGTCTTTTCAAAAAATAGTGCTGGAACATTCGGATATCTATATGCAAAAAAAAAAAAAAAAAAAATGAACCTCAATCTATTCTTAATCAATGGAACACAACAGAGAGCCCAGAAATAAACCCACATTTTACAGTCATTTGATTTTTGACAAAAATTTTTTAAATTGTCAAAGCAATTCAATAGTGAAAGAAACGTCTTTTTAACAAATAATGCTGGAATAATTAGATATCCATATAAAAAAGAAAAAAGGACTCAACCCATGCTTTACACCAAACACAAAAATTAATTCAAGATGGATCATAGAAACAAGTGTAAAAGATAAAATCAAAGCTTTTAGAGGATAACATAAAAGAATAGGTTTGAAAGTAGGCAGACGTTTCTTAGTTCACATAAAACAATTGCCATAAAAGAAAATAGATTTTCTTAAAATTAAAAACTTTTTCTTGTCATAGATACCACTAAGGAAATGCTTAGGCAAGGAAAATATTCCTAAATCATATATGGATACCAGTCCTGAATATAAAGACACTCTACCACCTATAATAAGATGACAAACATCTCACTGAAAAATGGACAAAAGATTTTAATAGATACTTTACACAGTAAGATATATGCATGACCAAAAACCAGATGAAAAAGTGTTTAATATCATTTGGCATCAAAAAAGTACAAGTTAAAATCACAATTATATACCTCCCCATACTTCCCAGAATGGTTACAATTAAAAAAGACTGGCAACACCAAATATTGGCAAGATTGTGGAACAACCGGAATTCTCATACAATGCTGGTGGCAATATAAAATGGTACAACATCTTCAGAAAAAGGTCTGTCAGTTTCTTATAAATATATACTTACGTTATGACCCAGTAATTCCACTGCTATGTATTCTCATAAGAGATATGAAATATATTTACACAAGAAAACTTGTACAATAATGGTCATAGAAGCTTTATTCATAATAACCACAAACTGGAAGCATTCCAAGTGTCCATCAAATACGAGAATATATAAAGACACATGGATACACTTACAAAAACATTATTCTGAGTGACAGAAGTCTTGCACAGAAGAGTTTACACTGTTAGATTTTATTTATATGGAGAGTCCAAGAACAGGCAAAATTAATCCATGATGTCAAAAATAGCTAAAACAGTCATTACCTCTGGAAGATAGGTGCAATGACTGACTGACAAGGGAACTTCCGGAGGTGATAGCGAAGGTCTGTGTCTTTATAGGAATTTGGGATACACGAGGGTATGCATTTGTCAAAATACATATTCACTCAAGATTTGTGCATTTCATTGTATGTAAATTTTATTTCAAAGGAAAAAATATTGTAAGCAAATATGTAACTAGAGTTGATAACAGAAATACGGAACTATTTATGGGAGTGTATACTGATATTGCACTTGACTTTGAAATGGACCAAAAATGAGATGGATTAATAGATAGATAGAGGGATGGATAAGTAGACAGAATCAGATAAAGTAAATATAAAAATGTTAATAGTAGAAGCTGAATGGTAGGTATACGGGTATTCTTTCAAATTTGTTTTATGTTTGAAATTTTTTCTGATAAAATTCTGGAAGAGAAAAAAACATGAAGAGGAGTCTCCCAACGCCTTAAACTTCTTAAGCTTGAATCTGGTAGAAGCCTTCACTGCACCAACCCAGTCAGGACTGTCCCTACAAATGAGGGAGTAAAACTCAGCTGGCTCCCAAAGCTTCTATAAATTCAGACAAAATGGTTTCTTCCTTTCCATGACCCTATTCTTTTGTAAAATGGAATACAATGGTTTCCTCCATTTGGAATACAATGGTTTCCTCCATTGTTTAAGCACTCATTTATGCCTTCAAATTCATAAGAAGTGTAGTAGAGAAAAGCTGAGAAACAAACGTATTTGGAATTTGACAAATGCCTTTCTGTCAACAATAAGGGAGAAGCTAGAGCCTCAGATATTAAGTGCTTTGACAGAACCAGTCAATTACAGCTTTCAGAAGTAATAACCTGTAGTCGTTAAAAAAATACCAGATGTACATGGAGAGCCTGAGTTTACCTCCACTCCAGCTATTAATGCTCCCAGGCTGAGCAATCCGCTTCTGGGAGATAAAAGTCTTTGAAAAAGGATTCTCTGCAGTATGGGATCTGTAGATGCTGACAGGAAGGCTGCAGGTAAAAATCTGAGTTAGGAGAGAAGCATGCTGCTGAGAGAGGAGTTGAGAGCCAACGTGATTTAGGTCACTGCAAAGTTGACTTCAAAGCCTCTCTAACTCAATCTTTTGCTGCTGTTGCTTTGGAGTCCATATGTCCCAGATTTTCCTGTTCAGTTCCAGCATCAGGCACTTTGCTCATTTGGTTAAGGGCAGCACAGTAAATATGCAGCTAAACATGTGTCCTTTAGATGTGCGTGCTGAAAGTCTTTCATATTAAGAAATTACCACATCAGAAAAAAGTTTTTGAGCAAGCATCACACCAATTTCTTGTTTCAAATGCAAAGATCGGATGTAGTAATAATGGTATTAGGAACTTCTATTTATTGAGTCCCTACTGTGTGGAATGTACTGTGTCACATGCTACGTCTACACTACCTCCAAGCCTCAAAACATACCATGCACCTCAGCTTCACTCACTGGGAAACTAAAGCCCAGTGTGGGTTAGTACCCCAAGTCATTGTGCCAGAAAGCTGTGGTGTCAATAGCTGAATCACGTCTGCCTTTCTCCAGAATCCATGCTGTTGCCATTTCATCCTCTTCAAGCATTCTGTGACTCTTCAGCTTCCACACTATACCTCTGTCCACCTAAGTGAAGACTGGAGACTCGGGTGGCCTCGCTGTTTAAAGCAGCACCGTCAGTCAAGTAACTCATGGTTTTAGTATTAGAGGGCACCTCAGACCAAAATTAGTCCAGGCTCATGCTCAGGAAGTAACCTGAAACAGGGGCTCCCTGGGCTATGGGGCAGAACTCAGTCCTCTTACCCCCCTAGGAAACACAAGATGAATACTTTACCTTTAAGACCTGGGATAAGAGCTGAAACAAGAACTTCCTGTGTATGATGGGCACATTCCAGGAGGCTCATAGCAGTGATGTGAACTACTCCATGAAGTATCCCCTTCTCACGCTGCCCACAGCTCCATGGTTTGAATATACGGTGAGATGCAGGTCAAGGTCATGGTCATCTCCCAGGGCTGGATTACCCCCAAGTCAGTTAGCCATTCCCCAAGGGAATTCCCCGAGTTGTGCAACCTAACTTACATTGGCTTAACCAACTACACTTTCTCTGCATTTTCTTCTGTTTTTAAGACTCTATGAAATCAGCAGTTTTCAATTTTACTTTGAAATAATGGTCTTTAGTAATCAATTCCTCTCTAAATAAAATAAAATTATTTTAGAAAATTCCTAGAAATGCATATGCCTTAAACAAACTTCATCTAGCACAGTGGATTGAACCAGTGCTCTCACTGGGCACCTGCACCATGCCAGGCACAATGCTAGATGCTTTACCTCTATTCTTCCATCTGATTGTCATAGCAGGTCTGCAAGGTGCATATTATTATCCACATTTCATGGTAAGCAAATAGAAACTCAGAAAATTGAACTTTCCTAGTCAACATATGGCAAAATCCAGATTCAAGTCTGGCTTTACTCCAGATTTTCTAACATACTATAGAGCTTTGCTTTTAGATCTGCAGCCCCTGGACACTGGAAACTCTTGTTTAACAGATTTAGTTTTCATGACTTACATAAGGCAAGCTATGACAGAAAGCCAATCCACTATGACAGTAGTTCTCATTGGGGGCAATTTTGCTTCCCAAAGGACATTTGACAATGTCTGAAAAAATTTTTGGTTGTCACCACTGAGGAGGTGCAACTGGCATCTAGTGGGAGAGGCCAGGGATGCTGCTAAACATCTTGAAATGCACAGGACAGCCCCACAACCAAGAAGTATATGACCTAAAATGTTAATAGTGACTGAGAAACCCCAAACTATGGTCTAGAGAGAAATGAGATGAGGGAGAGGAGAGCTGGAAAGGCCTCTGAATTAATACTTACAAAAATTCATATAAGCATGAGAGAAAACATTTTCTTTCCTTTTGATGCTGTTTCTTATCCACACCCAGAAGAAGTAAGAATCATAGTTTGAGAACAGTTATGTATCATTGGTGTTTTGAAGCATATACAACACAAGCAGCCATTTGACTTTTAGATCCCACAACCCAAGTTCAGTCTTGGGAAAGAAAGAGATGCAGGGTTTCAGAGCTGAAACCTACCATGGTGTTCTCAGCCTGCAGGCTGTAGGGCTTGAGGATGAACAATGCAGGGAGATGGCCCCAGCAAAGACTTAACTGCCAGACACTGCAAGCCCATATGTGGATACACGTGTGCTGCAGCTTTCCAGATGTTTGCAAATGATGTCATGGTTAGTAAAACACAAATTCATTTGCAAACACTGTGAATGTATTGGTATTGTTTATAATAAGTAAAGAATTAAATTACTAGTATGGAGAATGTGCACTATTATGGCTACTGACCTACAAGCATTTTGTAGAAGTTTATAACCCAGGCAGAACCTGAGATTTCACTGGACCAATATGGAAACTATCACCAGCCCTGGATGGATTGAAAGCTATGTCAATCCTGTGGGAGAGAGTGCAGAGTTTATTTTAGTTGGCAAAACAATTTTTCTGATTAATTTTGATATCGAATTAGACTTTGGCATAATAAAAAGGTCTGAGCTTTCTAAATGGCTGGCCTTCCAGATTCTCAAAAGGACTCCAAGCCCAGTTTGCAGGATAGAGGGAAGTGCTGCACCCAAACTCCACCAATGGGCTCAGCCCTTGACCCCAGTCCACACATGTAACATCCTGCCCCCATAGAGAAATGATCCTAGTTTCCATTTCCTCCTTATCTCCTGGGGATAAATGTCCCTGCCTCCAACTGTAAAAAGGTAAGAATGTAATTTAGAGATTAAATAAATGAGGGAACTAGACTTGGAAATAATACCCTCAGATAAACTTCAGAGTAAAACCAATCTGGTGATTTCATAAAACACCTGAAACTTAATAACCCCATTTAAAATATTCCTAAAAAATCTGATGTCATCTACTAAATATGCACATGGTTTAGAAACTCACCACTGACCAAGTGTACTCTGACATCCAGAGTGCTGCTCAAAGCAGGTGTATGCTGGCACCTTGTGTGGACACACGGGCACCTCCCCCAGTGCCTTTGGGGCTGTGTAGAATAGTGGACATGTCGGGCTCTGCAGTCAGCTGGCCCTGGGTCAAATCTCAGCTCTGACTTGGACTAGCCGTGTGATCACCAATCTACTTAACTACTCTAAGCCTCCGTCCTTCTCTGTGAAGGCAGAAATAGTATGTTTTAACCAGTGTCTTCAAGTCCTGTAACATTCGGGATTCACGCTTTCCATTAACAAACAGAAAAAAAAAATTGTGACAACTCACCCACCCCAGAGGGAGGGGGATGTCCAGCGCCATCTCCAAGGTTCTGAGGGTCCTGGAGCCGAGGGAGTGGCCGTGTAGGCTTTTCTATCTCCCTTCTATGTCCTCCTGCTGGATGGCTCACGTCTGAGGCTGCTGTCCTCTCACGGCCCGACTCTGCATCAATCCGAAACAGCCCTTCTCCTTCCTTCCTAAAGCTCTGCTGACACAAGGTTGTGAGTGGATTTACCAAGGGGTTGGAGCAGGGCTGCTCAACCTTGGCACTATTGAAATTTGGGGCTGAATTATTCTTTGCTGGGTTATCTTGTGCAATGTAGGATGTGTAGCACCCCTGGCCTCTGCCCCCTAGATGTAAATAGCATCCCCACCCCTACTCGTGACAACCAAAAATGTCTCCAGACATTACCCCGCCCCGAGCCCTCTCCAAGAACCATTGCAAAAGAGGTAACATTGTGAAGGGATTAGACAACGGTATAAAAGAAAGCACAGGCAGGCATCATCAGGTCTTCTGTCTCCTGGGACCCTGAGTGCTTCTGTGAGCTGTTCCCCAGCTCTCCTCTTATGCAGACCCCACCCCCGTCCACTCCTCTTGGACCTGTTGTTTTATTTAGTAGAGTAATTTCACTCTTTCTTAATCTCAGCCTACTCTTACCTAGTCAAGCCCATACTTCATGACTGTCAACCCCAACAAAGTAATTTCTCAAAAATAAAAATAAGGCTCTTTTTTTCTCCTTAAGAGAATTCTTGCACAGTTGTGAGCAGCAGACCCAGGCCGCCCCCCAGTTTAAAAGTAGCACCCTCACCCCATTGACAAATGTAAACTGCCTAGTACTGTGCTTGGCACAGAGTAGACATGCTGTAGACGATGGCTGTCAACATTGTGACCATCATCATTCTCCCTAACAGTACTGCATGTCCGTGAGCTTTCTCAGCCATCCTACTGGATGCTCTTAGAAGATATTACTCAGTTCTTCTTGACTCTGGAATTGGCCCATGGCAGTTAATTAAAAGCAGGCTTCCTCTCATCTCTGTGTCATTGAGAATCACAGAAAAAGATAGCTTCCAATAATAAAAACGTCTTCTGCGTAATACAGAAAGGCACATGCTCAATAATTCCTATCGAGGATCTTGGGAATGTGTGAGGGTATGTGTGTTGAGGGGGGTGAAGGAGAGTTGGGGGCAGGGAGCCATGGATTCAGAGTGCAGGGAGGTTAGATCAGGGGAGCACATCTTGGCAACTGAACAAGGGGTTCGACACCCATTGCACCTCCAAAGGCCTATTTCCCTCTTTTGTTGAAGCTCAGAAAAGCCAGCCAAGTGCAGACTGCAGATGCTATTGCTCCGTTTTAAGGCCTCATTGTCCTTGCCGTATAGTTTCCAGTTTCACGGTTTAAGCATCTCCCTTTGCCAATAACATTTCCCCTGATGCTTATGTCCTTTTCCATCTGACTTCTATCGATCGTTTCCTCCCAGCTCTTAAGTTGAAAAAGCCACAGTAGCTTGTGTCTCCATCCTGCCCAGCAGCCTCAATGTCGGTCATATCTAAGCTTTGCTGGGATAGATCAGGCTCCAGCCCCATAGTAGGGTGTTCTGCATGAAGGCCTCAGACATCCCCCTTGCCTGGTTACAGATCATAAAATAGCAGGGCTGGGAGGGAATAAAGAAGTATCTAATTCTATCTGCTCATTTAACAGGCAAGGGAATAACGACCAAAAGAGGTAGAAGGCCCAATGCCATCCAGATAATTAGTACAAGGTGAGAACTTGATCTCAGGGCTTCTTACTCCTGATTCAGATTAGAACAGTTTCCTTTACTCTTCATTGTACTTTGGAAGCAAAGATCCACCCTTACTGTGAAATTATCCTATTTGGGGATGCCCCAGTACATGCAGCCTTCTTAAGAGACAATTTCTTTGGATATTCCAAGGGTCCTAAATGGTGTTCAGGGTCTTTAGGGCCTTGACCATGCTGGGGATAACCCCCATCAGTTCCAGCCAACACCCCTTTGGCCAACACACCAGCAGAGCCAAGGCACCCATGTAAGATGCCAGAGTCTTATGGAGAGCTACCACCGTTTGCTAACTGCTGCGACACTTTGCCTCACTTTACAGTAAATACGTGTTTCTGAATACGTGTATATATTCAATTATTGCATATTGTGTGTGCTGTGGATCCAAATCACTTTTTAACAAATTAGTAGTGAGTGGTAGCCTTGGGGGCAGCTCTGGTAGAGGAGGCATCCCCAATTAACATAAACAAGATTTTTGCTTTTGTTTTTGTTTTTTAATGAAATTGCATTTTCTCATTGACTTTGGTTATAACTCCCATGAAGCATTAACGCTTTATTTCTGATTGATCTCTAATTGGCGGTGGCTTTTAACACTTTGGCTTTATGGTTTTCCATTCTCTTTCCCTAAAATAAGCAGTTTGTGATCTATCAGGGCACATTTAAATATATGAGAAGGGAGTTTGTTGGGGGAGTCTGCTATTTAAACATAATGCTGTTGCAAATCCCACGGTAAGTCAAAGACCCATTGTGTAATAAAAATAATTGCCTTCTAATTGGCCTGCTTCGTAACTGTGGATTCATCTCTTTCTCTATCAGACTTCCTTGAGAGGCAGTGCGGAACACTGGGAAAAATCCATGAAGTAGATTTGGTCATCAAGGTTTGACACTCTGCCATGTATTTGCCTTGTCATTTAGAGTAAATCATTTAACCTCTCTTCACCTCAATATCCCAATCTGTAAAATGGAATTGTTATGACAATTAAATGACCACACAGTCTCCCTCCCTCTTTTCCTCTTTTCTTTTTTTTTTTTTAATTTATTGAGTATGCATATTCATGGGGTACAAAGCTGATCATCACCACCTGTGCCCAAGATGTGATGCTCAGATCAATATCACCAGCGTGTCCATTATCACAAATTGCAATTATTCCCCACATACCCCATCCACTCTCTCCCTGGCTTCCCTCCTTCTCTCTCCCTCCACACCCAGCAGCCCTAGGTCTGTCCTCTCCCACTGTGAGTCCAACACACCACTGTGATCCTTCTTTCCTTCCTACTTTCTCTCTTAACTTACACTTATGAGTAAGGACATGCAGTATTTTTCTCTCCATGTCTGGCTTATTTCACTTAACATAATTTTCTCCAAGCTCATCCATGTTGCTTCGAATGGCAGAATTTCATTCTTTTTTCTTCTTTTCTTTTCTTTTTAGGGACATGCTGGCCAGACTAGTGGAGCCAAAGGCAACCAGTTTAAGGACAGTATGCTTCTAGCCCATCTGCTGCCTTATCCCCAATAATGGCTTATGGGGCACCACCATGTGACCCAGCAGTGCCTTCAGGGTCAGTCACCACCTCTCTTAGATGTCCTTTTCTCCCTCTGAGTGGGTCTGTACTCCTTCTCAGCATCAGTGTCAAAACACCTGAAGAACCCCAAACAGAAGAGGCAGCTTCAAGGTCCCCCAGCTTTTGTATGCACTGTGCCCACCACCTAGAGCACTTTCCTCCTTAGTCTATCCTGCAAACCCCTTTGATGATTTCAAGAAAGACTCAAAAAAGCACCTCTTCTCCTATAAAACCTGCCCTGAGCAATGCTCTTTCATAACAGACTTGACTTCTTCCCCCAGGCCTTGTGAATAGGGTCTAATTATTGGTTATATAACCTTTATTGAGCTTTCTTGTTTATACATCTGTCCCTTCAATTAGTTGGTGAGGTCCTTAAGAAGGACCTTGACTTATTCAACATGTATTTGCAGCATCCAACATGGTGCCTGGCAGAGAACAGGTGTTTTCAGAAAAAGTTTATTGAATGAATCAATCAATGAATGAATTAGTATTAGTAGAGGTTGATGACTAGCAGAGTATACTGGGTTAAATAACATTCCCCCCAAATTCATGTTCACCCAAAACCTTGAATATGGCCTTAACTGGAAATAGGATCTTTACAGATGTAATTAAGTTAAAAGGAGATCATACTAGATTGTAGTAGGCCCTAGTCCAATGAGTGGTGTCCTTATAAGAAGAGGGAAGTCTGGACACAGAGACACACACAGAGAGAAGACAGCCATGTGGAGACACAAGAAGATATTGGAGTTGTGCTCTCACAAGCCAAGGAGTGCAAAGGATTTCTGGCAATCACCAGAAGGTAGAAGAGGCAAAGAAGGAGCTAAAGTTCAAATGCCCCTGCCAAAACTCATGTGGATATTTAATTGTCATTATAACAGTGTTGAAAGGCTGAATTCTAAGAAGTGATTAGGTCATAAGGGCCTCACCCTGGTGAATGGATTAATGCCATTATCTCAGAAGTGGGTTCCTGATTTAAAAAAATGATTTTGGCCAGATTTTCTCTGTCTTGCATGCTTGCTTCTGCCTTCCACCAAGGGGTGACCCTCGCCAGATGCCAGTGCCATGTTTTTGGACTTCCCAGACTCCAGAGCCATGAGCTAAATAAACTTTTTTTCTTTATAAATTACCCAGTCACCGGTATTCTGTTATAGCAACAGAGAATGCGCTAAGACAGAAGGATCCTTCCCTAGAGACTTCAGAGGGAGCGTTGCCATACAGACACCTTGATTCCAGACTTTTCTCCTCTATAACTGTAAGAAAATAGATTTCTGTAGTTTTAAGCCAGTGAGTTTCTGGTAATTTGTCACAACAGCCCTAAGAAACTAATAACTAATAACTAAGAACCTAATACCCAGGGTAAGGGTATGTTGCTGAGCTGTTGAAATACGGTTCTTCTCCAACACTGTTCTTTCTCCTTGGGTGTGATCCTGCCCACACCGTCTCTCCAGCTTCTTGTCTCACCCACTCCCTCACGTTCGTTCTTTCATTTTCCCTCCTCATTAATAACACAACATCTCCCACACTCCCCACACCATTCATACCTTCCAGTCTCTCCTTAACACCCAGTCACTCACCAGACATTCATATAGCACAAATGCGTAACTGGGCACTTAGCACAGACATGAGTAAGATTGGCCTCCCCTGGGGGAGTTCCTAGTTTAAGGAGAACATTATTTCACAGAATTTTCACCACATCCTTGTGAGGTATTTATAATTAGCCCCATTTTCAAACCAGGAAACCTGAAACTCCTGTGGGTCAATTTAATTAATTTCTTCAGGTCACACAGGGCTGGTATCCAAACTCAAGTCTGCCTAACCTCTAAAGGGCTGCTCCCCACAGCAGCACCCACCTGTGCTTTCCTACCAGCTCAGCTCTTTTTATTTTATCTATTTATTTATTTTTTGCTTTTAAGACCCTTTTATTTAGATGTGAATATTTCTGTTGCATAATTTTCTTTTATGCTATACTAAAGGCTTCAGGATTTGAATTTGTTTTTGACCCCAGCTATTAAAACTGTGCTGAACAAAATTTTTTTTTCAAAGATCCACTTTGCATTTTTTTTTTTTTTAATTTTCCAGCTCTTTTTCAAAGTTCTTCCCTCTCTGTTAAAGCTTAGGAGACAGCACAGCCTCCAGGAGGCATCTGCCTAGCTCAGATTCTGGCATTCCCAAAGGGGATCTTGGGCATGTTTCTTAATTTCCTTGTACCTTAAATTCCTCCTCTGAGCAATGACAACCTCCTGGGGATGTCGTGAGAATTAAATGAGCTATTACATGCAAAACTTTTATTATGGAACACAGTAAGGACTCAGTAGATGTTAGCTCCATTACTAGGACCACTAGTTCTGTAACATCACCATTATTTTCTCAACTTCTAACTCCACTCTCCATCCCCACCCCCATGATTCCTCTAGCCCGTGCATCATATACACCATCCCGAGAACACAGCATTTTCCGTTCAAACCTATCTGATGCACTGCCCAGACAGAGGTTAGTTTGAACTGTGTGATGTTGCCCGTGTAAAATTGTTTCTGACCTATAGAAATGGGACTTTTACATGGTTTGATCTAATAGATGCCAATTCTCTTAGTCCTTTAAATGGAGAGACACAGAAAAAGGTATCTTGCTAGACTTCCAGAAAAGAAATTTTAAAATAATTTTTAAAAATTTTAAGTCCAGCTGGAAAAAAACTCTGGAAGGGAACTCCTTTTGCGGCTTCCCTGGCGAGGAAAGGATGGAGCCGTCTGAGAGGAAACGGGCCCCAGAGTCCACCTCCATGATGTGAGGCAAGACAGGAGTGAGGGCTGAGCCCTCCCTCCACCCGTGTGCGGGCAGAGTCTCAGGTGGGATTTGGCCCAGAACACAGTAGTGAGTACTTTAGCTTCTATGGAGTGAGGGGGAGGATTATTTAAATATCTTAAACATCGTGAGACAGAGAACAAAAGGATCTGTTCTCTGAACATCCAAGCTGTCCTTCTCTTTGGCTCTCTTAAGAGGGGCCTTCATATTAACTTAGGGCAGGTGGGCAGGGCTGCCTTCCCAGACACCTAACTTAATGCCTTTGAAGTCTTGCTCGGATCTGTTTCTTCTCCCCCCTGCCTGCCTCCTTCCCCTCCTGCTTCCCTCCCCGGTGTTAGCACCTCATTAACACCCAGCCAGCAAGGAAATTTATTTAAACAGCTCTTGCTGATACAGCAAGCCTTCCCTCTTTCCACTCAGGATTCTCTTTTAGTCCCTTTCCGAGGGCACAGGACTGCCTAGCTCAGCTCCAAGATGCCTGACCTCTGACCTTGCTTTGCCCAAGCCCTGCCAGCCCTGGTGGGGAGGGGTGGGCAGTATAGGAGGCTCTCCCAGGATCAAGCTGCATGTGATTTTAGCAATCCCAGTCTCCTCTTTGGCTCTGGCTTTACACAAAGATGCAGAAAGCCCACCAACTCGGTGTGCTACTAAAGGATTCCAGCGATGTCCATCAGCAAAACCCACTTTCCCCACTTTGGGTAATTACATTTCTCAGAGCTGCTGAAATACAGTAAATATGGTCATGGAGGTATTAATATCCATTGACTCTTTGACTTTTTTTTTTGGTGTATTCTTCCAAATGTCTTCAACAAACTTGCATTAAATGCTGACCATAGAGAAGACCTTATTTTGGATTTGCTCAGCTCTCAGTTTCTTTTGTCATTGGGAGGTACCAGGACAGTAGGGTTGAGTGGGAATTGACAAGCATTGATCTGCTTGGGGAGTATCTGCAATGGTGAGTCTTGGAGGCACATGGCTCTGACCAGCTAGAGAGAGGAATCTTAGGGCAGCTAGAAAGTGTGGAGTATCTGTGCACCTGCTGAGAGATGGCAAAAAAGGAAGGATACAACTAGGGGTACTGGATCTTGCTAGAATATTTCCAATCTCTTGTCCTATTTGGCATCCCTTAGCAATGTTGAAGTTTGGACCACGCAGCAGACTTTTGAAACCTGCCCATCTATAGCCCCTTGTAAGTGAAATGCCAACACCCACTCAAGGATGAGGCTCAGACAGCCACATTTTGTGTTGCATGATACCTTCCCCTTCCACAGCCATTATACCAGGGTAAGCACCTAACCAGGGTGGGTCCTTCCATAGACTTGGCATGGAAAGGTAAGCTGAGACAATCCAAATTCTCTTTGTCCAATTGGGACACACAGAAAGACAGAGCACTTGGCAGCAGAAAGTATGATAAAATGACACAAGGAAATACAGGTGGATCTAGATGAGCTGTGTGCAAACCAGATTCTTGATTGACTAGAATGATGAGTAAGCAGGGAGGTGAGGGAGGAAAGCACAGATGCCCGGAGAGGTGCAAGGGTGCAGCAAGAAGAGAAGAGAAGAGAAGAGAAGAGAGGAGGGGGGAGTGGAGAGGATGGGAGGAGAGATGGGGAGGGGAGGGAAGAGAAGAGATACCAAGCAGCAGGCCTATGGGAGAGAAAGCAGAAGAAAATGAGCAAGATGGCGAGAGAGAGAAAGAACTTAAAGCTGCTTCCATCTGTGCTTAAAACTTCCTCTTCAGTTCTTCATCCAGTTCCCACTAATATGTACTTTGACAGCAAACTGCCTTTTCTGAAGTTACTTGAACATCCTCTGTTCTTTACAACCAGAAGGCACCTGCTAAAGCAGACGACTAGAAGATGAACAGGCCATTCCTCGTTGAAAATTGTGGAAGGTTGTTGCTCAGCCCATCCTCTACAATCCTTGGGACCAGCTGTGTTTCAGGATGCAGACCTTTTCAGACGGGAAGGGAATGTCTGCATATACTCCACACTCCACAACACCTTCAGCAAGGTCCGGGGCAGCACCTGTAATCAAACACGTAAGTACTGCTGCAGTGAAGCATATGAATATTCATGTGAAATGGGTAGCCTCGCATCAGATAAGGTCAAGTTTTGCAGCCAAATGAGTTCAGATCAGGTCAGGTTTTGCTGCCAATTAAGTTATTTTAAAAAGTTTCTATTTTCTGAGCTCTTTGGATTTTGGAATTACAGATAAGGCCTTGTGGGCCCGTTATATTTATCAGGAAAGTATCAAACTTGTTGTCTGTGGCCTTCTTTAAAACAAGGAAGCTCTCTTGATGCCTGCTTGGGCCCTGAAGGTGATGCCCACACAGAAAGCAGCCAGAGGACCTTGGGGTGTGGCCAACATCCCTGCTGGCAGCACGACCCTGGCTTGGAGACCTCTGGGGTCTGACAACTGGCTGCCCATTCATGTGTATTCATTCACCTTGACCTACCTGCAGAGCACTTATTTCTTTCACAGGACATAGCAAATCCAGTCCCTGAGGGAGCTGGCCAGAGTCACAGGCCTGTGCCAAAGGACCTCATTAGCTCTGCCCTCTGTGGGAATTTGGGCCCTCCTGGAGCTGCCTCACCCTCCCTGGCTCCCAAGGCAATTGATTTATTAGGTTTACTCACCTGTATGCATTCCCTGAGGGGAAACACGGAGCCCTTACCCAGCTGGCGCTGTGATTCTAAACTTCAGGGAAGAAGACTGAGATCCATCCTGTTTGTTCTGATGGGAAATGGTGCTTGAGCCAGTGGGGTCTGCAGACTGACCTTATTGTTGGTGGGACTGTAAATTGGTGCAGCCATTATGGAAAACAGTATGGAGATTCCTCAAACAGCTACAGATGGAACTACTGCCATACGATCTAGCAATCCCACTGCTTTGGTGTATACCCAAAGGAACGGAAATCACTTCCATTCTCCAAACCTTTAGTGAGCACCTCTGTGTGCGAGGTCCTGGTCTAGACACTTCGGGGAGCACACAGACAAATAAGACATGGTCATTGTCCTGAAGGGAGGGAAGGGAAGAGATACTATTACTTGTGGCTTGCTGAGTGCTAGATGGTCTACATACATTAACACAGATGGCACTCGTGACACTCCAGGAGAGCTCAGTGGGCTCATCTGACATCACAGGGGGGACTTGGACAATAGGAGTTCTCTCTCTCCTTGCAGAAGACCAGATCTGTGCAGCTGCACGCACAACGTCAAAACCAAAAGACCCACTGTGCAGAGGTAGAATTTTCTTAGTACTTTTTTCTTATTTAAAATGTCCCCCTACCTAAGACCTGAAACCATAAAACTCTTAGAACTAGAAAACAATTTTGTAGGGTGAATAAGTCTAGAGGTCTAATTTACAGCATACTGACTATAGTTATTAATATTGTATTGTATACTGGAAATTTGCTACAAGAGTAGATTTTAGGTGCTCTCGCCAAAAACTGAAAATAAAAAGAATAAAAAGAACAAAAGGCAACTATGTGAGAAGATGAACATTTTACTTTGCTTGACTGTATCAATCACTTCACTATGTACGTGTATATCAAACATCATGTTGCACACCTTAAATACGTGCAATAGAAAAATTAAAAATAAATAAAATGTCCCCACACCTATATTTCATATAGGTGTCTACCTAGGCTGAGGTAGTTAAGACCAGGATTATTTTATATATTATATTTTTATATATATTATTTATATATATATTTAATATATATTATTATATTTTAAAATAATACATAAATGTGCAATATGCCATACATAATTATATATATTATAAAATATTACATATATTCTATTTTATATATGGAAAATTGAAACATGAAGTACATAAAATACTTACCCAGGGTCAATAGCATTTTCAAACTCAGCATTTTGGATGGATGTGCCTGACAACCAGAATTACTCAAATGACCTAGTCTTTCAGGGTGTGTGTGTGTGTGTGTGTGTGTGTGTGTGTGTGTGTGTGTGTGTGTGTGTGTGTGTGTGTGTGTGTGTGTGTGTTGGATGAGTCTGGGGAAAAATGGGAGAATACATTCACCCTGATTGGAAATTGGATTAAGATTGAACAGAGTGTGACTGCAAAGTAAAGGGTTTGAACTAAATAAGCTGTTTTTACTTCAGTAAACATTCACTGACCCCCGTTGTGTGCCTGATTGTCAGAAATACAATTATTACTAAGACCCTGACTGTGCCCTCAAGGAGCCTGAAATGGAGCAGGAAGGACTTGTACCTAAGTCCCCGCAGAATAGAATAATGTGATCCTATCTTCATATATGTCCCTGTGACTGTATTAAGCCACAAGAAAGCTTAGCACAAACCTAGTGTGGAGGAAAGGCACTCAGTAAAGCTCGGGGAAATGAATGAATGAATGAACAAATGAATGAACAAAAG
The DNA here is from genome assembly GCF_027409185.1 of Cynocephalus volans. Taxonomy (NCBI): domain Eukaryota; kingdom Metazoa; phylum Chordata; class Mammalia; order Dermoptera; family Cynocephalidae; genus Cynocephalus; species Cynocephalus volans. Next base: position 54,544,966 of record NC_084462.1, read on the forward strand.
TGTGGTGAATCCTCTGAGTCCATGATCAAGCCTCATAAGATACCCAGCTTCTGAATTCATGTCTCCCCCAGTTGGTGACACATGAACTTTATTCAGAGGCTCAGTTCTGCCCTGGGCCTTAATTCCAACTTGATATCAGATAGAAAGGGTCTAAAGAGCTCCAAGGCAAGCTGTTCTAATAGCCAGAGTTCCACATTTGCTGAAACTCCAAGCCCCTACCTTACCTCCTAGAACTCGGGTATGGGCATTTCATTTCTGCCTGGTAGTCACACCCTCCAGACCCAACCTTAGTTTGTTCTTACCAGCTGATGAATGGGACCAGAGTTTTGCCCTGAACCCAAGTCTAGGTACTAGAGGCAAGCTGCTGGATTTTAGTGTGTCTCAGGTGCTGGCTTCCTAGTTTGCTTTGGACTGGTTGGGTGGGTCTATCAGTCAGGGTTCTCCAGAGAAACAGAACCAATAGGATGGATAGATGGATGGATAGATGACGATAGATAGATAGATAGAGGATTGATTAATGGAATTGGCTTATCATGGAATCTAAGTCCTACAATAGTCCATCTGCAAACGGGGGAACCAGGGAAGCCAGTAGCATGGCTCAGTACAAGTCCAAAAGTCTCAGAACCAGGGAAGCAGACAGTATAACTCCCAGTCTGAGGCCAAAAGCCTGGAAACCTGCCATTCTGATATTCAGGGGCAGAAGAAGAAAGGTGTCCCAGCTCCAGAAGAGAGAGAAAGAGAGAATTTGCCTTTCCTCTGCCTTTTTGTGCTATCTGGGTCCTCAGCCAGTTGGACCGTGCTTGCCCACATCAGGTGAGGGCAAGTCTTCTTTGCTCAGCCTTACTGATTCAAATGCCAATCTCTTCTGCAAACACCCTCACAGACACACCTTGAAATAATGCTTACCAGCTATCTGGATATACCTTAATCCAATCAAGCCAACCCCTGAAATTAACCATCACAGTGGTCTTTCTCACACTACACTCTGCCCCTCTGCTGGGGCCATCTGCACCCACCCTGGCTGACCTCCTGCCCTGCACCATTTGTTTCCTGTTGTGGCCCCCTCCAAGCAGCTCTGCTGGTGTGCTGGCCTTCCTCCCAATACTTGCAGCTGGACCTGCCTTGCTAGGAGGCTTAGCCTACACCCAGGTCTCACCCCTTCCAAGGAACAGACCCCATTACAGTTGGTCCATTTGCACCTGGCTTTTTTATTAGATACAGCAGCTAGCATGACCCTTTACCATAAACTGGGGAGTTGCTGGGGACTGAGATGCCTCTGAGGGAAGCAGCACCAAGAAATGATTGCAGCCTGCAAAGTAGCCCAGAGCCCAATTGGCCAAAGCCGGTTCAATAGGCCAGCACAGTGAAGTCCAGAAGCAGCATCATATTGCGTAGCTGGATTGAAAGAAAATTGGAGTGAAGTGGCAGAGCCAATCCACTCATCATCCAGAGCTGGGCAGCCCTGGGCCAAGATCATTCGATATAGCTCTTCCCTTGGAAACGTCTCTTCTCTAGGGCTCTCCAAGAAGAATGCTGATGACTGTCAGGAGGGACATGATGAAGGTCAACAGCATGCTGGAAGGTCACAAAGTTCAGGACTGAGCCCAGGACAGATGAGTGTGAGAGCAGCTGGAGGCAGGCATCAGTCCCCAGGCATGCTGCTGTCCCTCTGCCCAAACCCAGGGCTGGGGCTGTTCCTCCACCCCTTGTCAGCCTCCCAGGTGTTGCCTTTGATGGGAGCTTCAGGAAGTTTCAGGAAGCAGCATGGAATGAGAGAAGAGGTACAGCCTTCTGGGCTGATGGAGAAGGGGGCATCTTCCAGCGGCCAGCATGAGGTGAAGAGGTAAGACTGAGGAGGGGTCCCCTCACCCTGAGGAGCCATTGGTTTCCATGGTGGTTGTTTTATCAAGAACACTTGTGAAGTTAAAAAATTTGAACGAAAACAAAAATGGATGAAGGCACCTCTCGTGTGTCAAGTATATTCATATTTAACACATCTCATTAAATTGTCCCAATAACCCTGACAATAATTATGACTTTCATTTTGCAGATGAAATACTGATAGCCTGCAAGAGGTTAGACACTTGCTCAAATTCTTGGGTGAGGTGACCCCTTGAGACCCTGTCACTGAACTGGGGCATATCTGACTCAAAATCCTCTCTGCCAAGTCTTGAGATTGAAAACCAGACATAGAATAAACAAGATGCAGTATATCCAGACAATGGAATATCACTAGCCATAGAAAAGAATGAAGCACTGACAAGTGCTGCAAAATGGATGAACCTTGAAAATATTGCACTAAGTAAAAGAAGCCACCAAACATTACATATTGTACAATTCCATTTATGTGAAATGTCCAGAACAGGCAAAACCATAGAAACAGAAAGATTAGTGATATCCAGAGACTGGCAGAGGGAGCAGCGGGTAGGGACTGCTAATGAGCATGGGGTTTCTGTCTGGGGTGATAACAAAGTTCTGGAACTAGATAGCAATAATGTTTGCACAACATTGTGAATGTACTTAATGCTACTGATTTGTACACTTTAACATGATTAAAATGGCAATTGTTATGTGCATCTTACCACAATGAAAATGCAAAAATAAAAAAGTGTGATCCACTTTTACTGGGCTGGCCAGCCGTGGGGCTTGTCCCCACTTGCAGGGAAAAGAAGCAGTTCCAGGCATCCACTGACTCTTTTCAACTCTGCATCCTTTTATCACTAGCCTTCCTCATAATTTTCCTCCAAGCCTAGAATAACCCAACCCCAATGAATGGGCAGTGGTAGAAATAGTCTTTCCCTTTAAAACTGAACTGCCTTTCACATACACACAGATGTATAGAGTTTGCTTGTGCCCTGCCTGAATTCATGAAAGCATACATATGAATGAAGGTACAGGTGATATACAGGGAAATATCATTCATTCACACTCATTACCATAATAAGGGCAGCTACAGTTTGAGTGGTCTCTGTGTTTTAGTCATGATGCAAGGTGATTTTGATTATAAATATTTAACAACAATTCAGCAAGTGTGATATTATCATCCCTGTTTTACTGATAGGGAAACAGAGACTCTCACAGGTTAAGTGGTTTGTTTGAGACTGCAGAGTTGATATGTAACAGAGCAGGGATCCAAACCCTTTTTCCAACTTCGAAGTCCATGCATACCTGGAGGAAGAACTGTCTGAAATACAGAAAATCCTGGATTACACAATTTAGATAAATTACTGCAATTTCCTTTTTTTTCCCAAATGCATTAACTAAAGCTGGTGAATAGACTATTTCCTAATAGTACTTCCTAGATATTAAGAATTGTATTTAATTGCATGATAAGCTTTTGTTTGTTTTTTTTTTTTTTCTTTGCCTATTACACACATTGTTTTAGGTAATTTTTTTTTTAATTTTATTTTGTCGATATACATTGTAGCTGATTAATGCTCCCCATCACCAAAACCCCCCTCCCCCCCAACAATGTCCTTTCTGTTTGTTTGTTGTATCAACTTCAAATAATTGTGGTTGTTATATCTTCTTCCTCCCCCCCCCCCCGGTTTGTGTGTGTATGTGTGTATGTGTGTGTGTGAATTTATACATTAATTTTTAGCTCCCTCCAATAAGTGAGAACATGTGGTATTTCTCTTTCAGTGCCTGACTTGTTTCACTTAATATAATTCTCTCAAGGTCCATCCATGTTGTTGCAAATGGCAGTATTTCATTCGTTTTTATAGCTGAGTAGTATTCCATTGTGTAGATGTACCACATTTTCCGTATCCACTCATCTGATGATGGGCATTTGGGCTGGTTCCAACTCTTGGCTATTGTAAAGAGTGCTGCGATGAACACTGGGGAACAGGTATACCTTCGACTTGATGATTTCCATTCCTCTGGGTATATTCCCAACAGTGGGATGGCTGGGTCGTATGGTAGATCTATTTGCAATTGTTTAAGGAACCTCCATACCATTTTCCATAGAGGCTGCACCATTTTGCAGTCCCACCAACAATGTATGAGAGTTCCTTTTTCTCCGCAGCCTCGCCAGCATTTATCGTTCATAGTCTTTTGGATTTTAGCCATCCTAACTGGGGTTAGATGGTATCTCAATGTGGTTTTGATTTGCATTTCCCGGATGCTGAGTGATGTTGAGCATTTTTTCATATGTCTGTTGGCCATTTGGATATCTTCCTTAGAGAAATGCCTACTTAGCTCTTTTGCCCATTTTTTAATTGGGTTGCTTGTTTTCTTCTTGTAAAGTTGTTTGAGTTCCTTATATATTCTGGATATTAATCCTTTGTCAGATGTATATTTTGCAAATATTTTCTCCCACTCTGTTGGTTGTCTTTTAACTCTTTTAATTGTTTCTTTTGCTGTGCAGAAGCTTTTTAGTTTGATATAATCCCATTTGTTTATTTTTCCTTTGGTTGCCCGTGCTTTTGGGGTCGTATTCATGAAGTCTGTGCCCAGTCCTATTTCCTGAAGTGTTTCCCCTATGTTTTCTTTAAGAAGTTTTATTGTCTCAGGGTGTATATTTAAATCCTTAATCCATTTTGAGTTGATTTTAGTATACGGTGAGAGGTATGGATCTAGTTTCATTCTCCTGCATATCGATATCCAGTTATCCCAGCACCACTTGCTGAAGAGGCAGTCCCTTCCCCAGTGAATAGGCTTGGTGCCTTTGTCAAAGATCAGATGGCAGTAAGTGTGTGGGTTGATTTCTGGATTCTCTATTCTATTCCATTGGTCAGTGTGTCTGTTTTTATGCCAGTACCATACTGTTTTGGTTATTATAGCTTTGTAGTATAGCTTAAAGTCAGGTAGTGTTATGCCTCCAGCTTTATTTTTTGCTGAGCATTGCTTTGGCATCGTGGTCTTTTATTGTTCCATATAAATGTCTGAATAGTTTTTTCCATTTCTGAGAAAAATGTCTTTGGAATTTTGATGGGGATTGCATTGAATTTGTATATCACTTTGGGTAGTATGGACATTTTCACTATGTTGATTCTTCCAATCCAAGAGCATGGAATATCTTTCCATCTTCTTGTATCCTCTCTAATTTCTCTCAGCAGTGGTTTGTAGTTCTCATTATAGAGATTTTTCACCTCCTTGGTTAACTCAATTCCTAAGTATTTTATTTTTTTGGTGGCTATTGTAAATGGGCAGGCTTTCTTGATTTCTCCTTCTGCATGTTCACTATTGGAGAAAAGAAATGCTACTGATTTTTGTGTGTTGATTTTGTATCCTGCTACTGTGCTGAAATCATTTATCAATTCCAACAGTTTTTTTGTAGAGGTTTTAGGCTGTTCGATATATAGGATCATGTCATCTGCAAACAGGGACAGTTTGACTTCATCTTTTCCAATCTGGATGCCCTTTATTTCCTTCTCTTCTCTGATTGCTCTGGCTAATACTTCCAACACTATGTTGAATAGGAGTGGTGAGAGTGGGCATCCTTGTCTAGTGCCTGTTCTTAAAGGAAAAGCTTTCAGCTTTTCCCCATTCAGGATGATATTGGCAGTGGGTTTGGCATATATGGCTTTAATTATGTTGAGATACTTTCCCTCTATACCTAACTTATAGAGGGTCTTTGTCATGAATGAGTGCTGAACTTTATCAAATGCTTTTTCAGCATCTATAGAGATGATCATATGGTCCTTGTGTTTGAGTTTATTAATATGGTGTATCACATTAATTGATTTGCGTATGTTGAACCAACCTTGCATCCCTGGGATGAATCCCACTTGATCGTGATGAATAATTTTTCGTATGTGTTGCTGTATTCTGTTTGCTAGTATTTTAGTGAGGATTTTTGCATCTATATTCATCAAGGATATCGGCCTGTAGTTTTCTTTTTTGGTTATATCTTTACCTGGTTTTGGTATCAGGATGATGTTTGCTTCATAGAATGAATTTGGGAGATTTGCGTCCGTTTCAATCTTTTGGAATAGTTTGTAAAGAATCGGTGTCAATTCCTCTTTGAATGTTTGGTAAAATTCTCAGAGACAAAGAGAGAATCTTAAAAGCTGCAAGAGAGAAGCGTCAAATCACCTATAAGGGAGCCCCAATCAGGTTAACATCAGACTTTTCATCACAAACCCTAAAAGCTAGAAAGGAATGGGATGATATTTTCAAAATACTAAAAGACAAAGATTGCCAGCCAAGAATACTCTACCCTGCAAGGCTATCCTTCCGAAATGAGGGGCAAATAGTATATTTCTCAGACAAACAAAAACTGCGGGAGTTCACTACCACAAGACCACCCTTACAAGAAATCCTCAAGGGAGTACTGGGTTTGGTTCCTGAAAAATAACTACCACTGCCATAAAAACCTAAGAAAAATCTAAACCCGCTAGTACAATAAAAATGGCATTCATGAAGAGAAAACAAGCTAACAAAAACACTATCTACAACCTAAGGAACCAACAAACAAAGAAAGCAAACAGTAAATCAGAAAGCAAGGAACAAAAGACACCTAAGACAACCAAACAACCAATAAAATGCTAGGAATAAATCAACACCTTTCAATAACAACTCTTAATGTTAAAGGCTTAAATTCCCCAATTAAAAGACACAGACTGGCTGACTGGATCAAAAAGCAGGACCCAACTATATGCTGCCTACAAGAGACCCACCTCACCCATAAAGATTCACACAGACTAAGAGTGAAAGGATGGAAAAAGATTTACCATGCAAACAGAAAAGAAAAACGAGCTGGAGTGGCTATTCTTATATCTGACAAAATAGACTTTAAACTAAAAACCATAAAAAGAGACAATGAGGGACACTACTTAATGATAAAAGGACTGATCCATCAAGAAGACATAACAATCATAAATATGTACGCACCCAATGTTGGAGCAGCCAGATTTATAAAACAAACTCTATTAGACCTAAAGAAGGAAATAGACACTAATACCATAATAGCAGGGGACCTGAACACTCCACTGTCAATATTAGACAGATCATCTAGGCAAAGAATCAGTAGAGAAACACAAGATCTAAACAAGACTCTAGACCAATTGGAATTGGCAGATATCTACAGAACATTCCACCCAACAACCTCAGAATATTCATTCTTCTCATCAGCACATGGATCATTCTCCAGGATAGATCACATATTAGGTCACAAATCAAGTCTCAATAAATTTTAAAAAATTGGAATTATCCCATGTATCTTCTCAGACCACAATGGATTAAAACTAGAAATTAATAACAAACAAAACTCTGGAAACTATACAAACACATGGAAATTAAACAGCATTCTACTTAATGACATATGGGTCCAAGAAGAAATCAAGCAGAAAATCAAAAAATTTATTGAAACTAATGAAAACAATGATACATCATACCAAAACCTGTGGGATACTGCAAAAGCAGTATTGAGGGGAAAATTTATTGCATTAAATGCTCACTTCAGAAGAATGGAAAGATGGCAAGTCAACAACCTAACACTTCACCTTAAAGAACTAGAAAAACAAGAACAATCCAATCCTAAAGTTAGCAGACGGAAAGAAATCATTAAGATCAGAGCAGAACTGAATGAAATTGAAAACCAAAAAACAATTCAAAAGATCAATGAATCAAAAAGTTGGTTTTTTGAAAAGATAAATAAAATTGACAAACCATTAGCATGGCTAACAAAAAAAAGAAGAGAGAAGACTCAAATAACAAAAATTAGAAATGAAAAAGGCGATATTACAACTGATTCATCTGAAATACAAGGAATCATTCGAGACTACTATAAACAACTATACGCCAACAAATTTGAAAATCTGGAGGAAATGGATAAATTTCTGGACACACACAAGCTCCCAAAACTGAACCGTGAAGACGTAGAAAATTTGAACAGACCAATAACAATAAAGGAGATTGAAGCTGTTATCAGAAGGCTCCCAACAAAGAAAAGCCCAGGACCAGATGGATTCATAAGCTTTTGTTTGGAACTTGAGCTTCTATGTGCTGATTGGTGATATAAATGTTCACTACTGGAAAAAAATATTTGCAAAGAAAACATGACTTCAGTATTTAGCACAGAATGGAGAGTAAACAATGCAAAATCAGTGGAAGTTTGTGAGGTTTGAGTGATGCGTCATAGGGGTGGTTTCATCACATCCAGTCCCACCTAGGAATAGCGCTGGTCTTATCCTTGCATGAAGCCACTCTCATCCTATGAGTGTCTGGGATCCCTTTGCACTATTTTCCATATGGGTAGTGTGAGGGGGAATGATTTTACATATCCTGGGCACTTGAAGACGGATTTATCAAGATAAGGCAGTTTGGATGGACTCGGCAAAGTTTTGGGAACAGGGGTGGTCTCTAACAGATGGACCACCCAGTGGCCACATGCAGTCACTATTGACAGACAGCCCTCATGGGACAGTGACCTACTGAACAACAGTCCCCCAGTCTAGGAGCCACAATGACTGTCAAATTGGTGGAGTGTGGAGGAGAGATTGTCTTTGTGTCCAGCTGAGTCCCTAGGGCTGGAGACCCATGGGACTCTTCTCATGTCTCTCCCCTCCCCCCACAATCTCAAGAACTCTGGGAGAACAGATGACGTCAGGGTTAGTATTGCCTGCTCTCCCTGCTCTGTTATTTTTCACTCTGTTGTTATGGAACACACTGTGCCCAGTCCTCTCATAATCTTCCATTGTGACCCTCAAGATCTCGTGTTGGAAGTAAAGTGATTTTCTCCGTGGCTCCCATTTTAACCACCCCAATTCTTCCTGAAGCAGTGAGGATGTCTCCAACTCAGTAGCTTCCAAAGTGAGGTTCAAGCTCATTCATTTAGGTATGAGAGAAAATACTAAAACTTCAATAGTTTTTTTTCCAAAATTAGAAAATTATGCTTTATTAGTTTTAAATACATATGGATCAACAAGAGTGCGTGTATATGCTTTATAAGTAAATACACATATAGCTTTTCAACGGAGAGGAATGCACAATAAAAGAAAATTCAGAAACTACTGTTCTCGGAGATTGCAAGGAACGGTTTATGTAAAATACAGAAAAGAAAGGAAAAATAAAAGATAAATATTTCAAGATACTATCTGCTTTCGTTTATTTTTACACATACTGCCTGTGAATACTGAACATTCTCTGACAGCAGAAATAAAGTACTATAACTCCTGACAGAGTCCAGATAGATATTGAGCCACTTTAAACAGTGCCCTAGCTCAATAGCACTAAGGAGTTGCATTGGTCCTGCAATGTACAATTGGAGAGTGCAGGCAGGAGTAAGGCAGAAATTATTGCAAATAACTGATTTACAGGTTTTGCTTTGATTTTGATTTTTAAGCACAGCCTCTCCCATTCTGTGGCTCTGTGAAGGATCTCCCTTTAATGTGAAGCCAACGTCAGGATTTGTGAGTGTGGATGTGCATAAACCTAGGTGCAGCGTCAGTGAGAGAGGAACATATCCTTATGGGAAGACATACGTATGGTTCCTGGAATAACGCACACACTTACACATGGCTTTGTTGGCCCAGAATGCACCGGTAGTTGCAGAGCTAGTCTGAGTGCTCAGCAGGAACCCCAAAATGAACCCCAACTTCTGGCAGGAGCATGGGCCTGAGCAGGCCACCTTCCTCCCTCCGCCTCCATGTTCATCTCTCATTGGGGAGAGAAGAATACAATTTTCTTATTGTACAATCCATTTTGTTCCCAGCTGTGGGATTAAATTTATCCTTTTCTGAAGTGTTGTCTGTGTGTATAAATCATTTAAGTTTATATGTTTTCGTTGCTGTGGCAACTGTGTGGCTAATTGAATTCCAAAGTGTCTTTCTCGATTTCAAAGCCATGATAAAGAGCCAGCACACTTAGCAGTGGGAGACAGAACAGAAGCTGAAGAGGCAGGGGGAGCAAAGTTAAAATGACACATCCTCCAACTGGCTCTTGAGATCTCAGAACAATACCGCCATTCTGATGGGCCAAGTAAGGGCACAGGGGCTGGCCAGCACCCAAGAGGTTTCATCTGAAACCAATGGTTAACAAAGGGTTGCCTGGGCTTCTTCACAGAAGCAGATGCTTCTTCTAACCCGGAAGCTCTGGTGCCTCCCTCTGCTCATCCAGCTTGGTCTGCTGTCTCTACCAAGGACAGGGGCTGCATCGTTTCACACTGAGGATTTACTAGCAGTTAGTAAACACCTGTCCAATAAAAACTTCTTGGATGGGTGGATGGATGGATGGATGGATGGTTGGGTGGGCGGATGGGTGGATGGGTGGGTAGATAAGTGGGTGGATGGATGGATAGGTGGATGGATAAATGGTGAGAGAATGGACTGGAAAAGTATTATCAGAAGCAACACAAAAGGAATCTGGTGGATGTTAAGAGACTATCCAATGCACTGTGCCAGGCATATCATCATATACTCAGAGCAACCCTGATAAGTAAGTGTGATTATCTCCTTTCCACATAATACCCTGAACTTACAGAAGGAGAGAACAAACCTAAGGGTATAGAGATGGGGGGAAAGAAGGCGGGTTGGGGAGTGGTTGGTTGGGAAAGGAGCATAAGCAATAATAATGATTTGTCATAATGAATATGCTAATAAAAAAATAGATTCCACATATAAGTGAAATCATGCAGTATTTGTCTTTCTGTGCCTGACTTATATGGCCAACAAGGTTATGAAAAAACATTCTACAGTACTAATCATAGAGGAAATACAAATTAAAATCACAATGAGGTATCACCTCATACCTGTTAGAATGGTTATTACCAAAAAGATGAAAGATAACGTAGGACACAGAAAAAAGGGAACCATTGCACACTGTCAGTGGGAAGGTAAATTAGTGCAGCCATTATGGAGAACAGTACAGAAGTTCCTCCAAAAAGTAAAAATAGAATGACCATATGATTCAGCACTCCTACTGCTGGATATTTACCCAAAGGGTGGGAAAAGAGTGCACCAAAGAGACATCCACATCCCCATGTTTACTGAAGCACCTTTCACAGCAGCCAATATGTGGAATCAAGCTAAGTGTTCTTCAATGGAAGAATCAATGAGGAAAATGTGGAGCCATTTCTTAAATTACTAGCTTCACTTTACATACTATTGACTGACTAACACTCCACCAGGAGAAATAGATAAATTCTTATGTTGTCTCACTCCAGTTTATTTTATTTAAAGTATAATTTTTATATTATCAACCATTATTTCCACCATAATTTAAATAACTATAATTTAGATTTGATTCCATATTTAAAAGGATTTATTGCTGACCCCCAAAGCTTCTCCTTTTTGGATCTGTTTTTCTGTTGTTGTTGGGGCCCAGGGGGAGAGGTTGAGGGGGAAAGGGTTTATGCAGTACAGTGACCCTGTCTGTTCTTTAACTTTGTCTGTAAATGACAACTTGCCTGGATTTATAAAATGCTTAGGGAATATGTTTTTTGTTTGTGAACCTTGGAACGATTGCTTTACAGTTTTTTAACACAGAGGGTTTAACTGGCATTTTCTTTTTTAACCACAGTTTTATGTTTAACTTGGGGATAAACAGATTTTATCTTCAAAGAGGTTTTTAGAGTTGATTAGTCCATCTGATGGTGGCCCTAATTTGAATAGCAACACAGAACCTATAATATCCTTGCGGTGCACTTTCTTTCCCACTTCACTTTGTAGACACTGTCACATTGCTTCTAGACCAGACTAATTTTCACCCCTGGAGGGAGACTTGTCTACACACACACACACACACACACACACACACACACACACACACACACACGATTTAATAATTCCAGCAGAAAATGTCTTTGTGTTTCCATGGAACAGTTTAACCTTCCAATGTAAAAATTCATCTCTCTCTAAATTTGAGGATAATTTTTTCTATTACATCTTCAAATACTATTTCTTTTCCATTTGTTGGATTCTCTTCTTAAAAGACATCTATTAATCCGAGTTGAATTACCTTTAACATCTATATCTATTCTCTTACCTCTAGTTACATTCAACTCCTTTTCTTTGTGTACACAGTGATTTCCTCAAGCTCCTCCTCTGTGTCAGTAATCTCATTCTCGACTATGCCCCTTATGTTTCTTACCATTCTTTATTTATTCAGTAGTCATGAAAAGATAGTGTTGTTCATCTTCAATCAGTTCTCTTAATTTCTTAAGATCATTTTTTCTCTTTCATCCATTTCTTTTGATTTTATAATCCGTATTACAGATTACAAAATGATATATTATTTATTTATATATATACATATTCATCATTGCTTTTTAATTGCTTTTTCTTAACATTGACAATTAGGTCCAGATCTTCTATTTACTCTGATCTAGAGTAGGTGAAATCTCTTTGATACCATTCCCACTTTAACTGAAACTTTTATCTTTCAGCATGAGTTTGTGGGTTGAATATTGTGTCATCAATTTTTCTGTAATCTGAGAGAATCCAGGAAGGAAAGAGGGACTGCCCAGCAGGGATTGGGTTTTAGACAGCTTGGCTGGGTATAAATGTCCTTTGATGGGCTATTTGGCTCGTCTCCCAGACATGAAATGGACAGGCTCGAAGTGTGCTTGGATCTGTCCCCAGACAGAGAGCAGTCGCAAGAGCAAAGGGAGCTTTGACTATATTTCCTGTCTTTGATGGGAGCCTCACAAAGTAAGCAGGACCTTCTATGCTCAAAAATTTGCCCTCAGCTTTCCTGTGCTTCCTCAGGCCACTTCTCTGCAAATCTTAGCATTATTTTCAATTAACCTTCTCTCCAATATCACTTCTAGGGGCTGAAGGAAGGAATAGGTACCATACCAACACTACCAGAGTTTTGTTATAACCACCACTTTTTGAGGTTTATGGCATGAAGGCATACCGCAGTCTCTATTTGTTTCCTGCTAGTTAATTGTTTTCAGATAATTTCTCCCTTTAGAGGGAGATTCTGTGCCTGTGTTTAATCCCAACATTTTTATGCAGAAACCTTCTCTTAGTTTATGAGTCTTTTAAGCAACATAATGGCCTTGGGTTTAGAAGTCCTGTTGACCTGGGTGTGAATACAGCTCCATCCTTTACAACAATGTTCTCAATTGGGGCCAATTTTGACAATGTCAGGGCACATTTTTATATTCATGATGGGGGTGGGGGGTGTGCTACTGGCATCTGGCTGGTAGAGCCCGAGTATGCTGAGCCATCTGACAGTGGCACCATCTGATGCGAGATCACGTACTCACAGGACAGCTCCTCAAGACAAAGAGTTATCTGGTCCAAAGTATCAACAGTGTCAAGGTTGAGAAACCCTGCCTTATTAGCTGAGTGGATTTGAGCAGTTTTTTAAAACTCCCTGAGCTTTAGCAACTTGTCTTTAAAATGAGCACAATAATACCTGACCAAGACAGTTATTAGGTGAAATATTTTTAATATCAATAATACTTGTAATATAATGGTAATACTTTTCATTATTATCATCAGCATTATTACTACTAGCAAAATGGCAATTTTTTGAGCAGCTGTATAAATGCAAGCAATTACCTCACCTATTCTGACCTTAAATTATTGCAAAGTTAAATTCACTTTGGGGCAGCATTTTCTTTCACTGACTCCTACAGTTTCATCTGTCTTTGTTTATTTATTTGTATGTTATCGTTTTACCTGGCACTGTCCATGTTTTATTTTTAATGAATCCTTGCCCTTTATGGGAGACCAGCATCTTCTTGCCTTTTTTTTATTGCAAGTACATATTTTGCTTGCCTCCATAAAATGCCTACATTTTATGTAAATGCCTCTGTATTACACATGTCCTCCAAACTGAGTGCCAGAATAAAGGTTTGAGAACTTCCAGCACCATGACCAGAAAATTTGACGTGGGCATTGAATCGGTGGAGCCCTGGAAATGATTCTGAACTTCATGTCATAAAATGAAAGGCTCAGATGTTTTGCCTTGTCTTATTGGTAGAGAGTGGCCATAGATCAAATATGCTTAATGTCCATTTAGACTAATAATAGAGAATACCAACTTTCCATGGTCCTATCTTAAAATCAGTAAACAGAATGGTGTAAGATACTTGCCTGGGAATAGAATGGCCTGACACTGAGGCAGTTACACTTTCCATACCCTCCATCCTGGCTCTCCAAATCTCAGTGCAATATGACCATGACCTATGGCTTGAAAAAAAGCTTCTATCCATGGCCCATAACCCTATTACATGGGAGGACAATGGTGGCCCTGGCCTTGGAGTCCCTTGCTCTGAAAGCTTATCTAGCCAGCCCAGATCTGCCTGCCCAGTGAAGCCTTTGTGGAAACTGTAATGAATACACAATTATGTGCAGATGTATATGTCTCTATTAGGCCTTGTCAGTTTATAAAAGCAGCAGAACATTGTGGAAATAGCATGGTCTTCATAGTCTGAGGAACCTAGGTTCATATTTCACTTCTGCCATATCCTCTCTGGGTGCCCTTAGGCAAGTCAATGAACTTCTCTGAGATTCAGTTTTCTCATTTAGAATATGGGTTTAATATAGTCTACCTAAGCACCCAGCAGGTGAACCTCAACCAGTAGCTTCTTCCCTTCTCTGTCTCTTTCTATGGTTCTCTGACAGCAGGAAACATTTTTAACTTGTGTAAAATATATTCTAGTTTTGAAGCTCTGAGAGCTCGTATTATTCCTGGATCCATTTAGTAGCTACCAGTGATCTTCTTCTTGTGTGACAGTCAGAGACAAACAGCCCTGACCAGGCTGGGGGAAGCTGGGGAGAGATGGATTAAGTTTGGTCAATGCTTGGAAAAGGGTGGAAGCTGAGGTTGTCTTTTATTGTTTGATTTAATGAATCTCAAAGGAGCTTGGCTTTGGGAGGCATAGATCAATAACGCACTGTCACTGCTGTCATTGGCCCACCAGTCCATGTCTGTACATGGAAAGCCTCCAGAGAGCATCCAAGCCCAGTCAGGGAGGCAATTAATTCTTAGTAAGAGGGGTGGGCCATGGAGACCACTTTCAAGAGGATGAGAAAAATGATGAAAATGGTGGTGGTGTTGATAAAGATGCTGATGATAATGTTAATGGCAATGATGATGTGGATGACAATGATGATGATAAATAATTCCTACCATTTGTTCAGGGGCTGTTAAGTGAAAGGCCCTGCCCTAAACACATTGTGCATGTTTTCACATAACCCTGTACTGTAACGACAGATCATCCATATGTTCATGCATCCTTTACATATGACAAAACTGAGACCCAGGAAACAATGGACTTGTCCAAGGTCCCCAGTTGGTTAATGGACGAAGAATGGATCCACTAAAAATAAAAGATGAACATTGCAAAGTGAAACAATAACAAACAAGTAAACAAAATCAGATGAAATAGTAGATGAGCTATTTTTCATTCCTAGATGTTTGAAGATCAAAGTCATGCTGAAGATACCAGAAGTTTTCCTTGAAAAATCCTCACAGGGAGTACCAAGGAGTAACAATATTTGCTTTGCAGTCAGACATAAGCTTGAATTTTGTCTCTCCTTCATACTTGTTTTGCGTCCTTTGAAAAGGAAATTAATCTTCCCGAGACTTAGCCTCTCCAAGCCCCAATTTCCTCATCTGGAAAAGTAAAGATAAAAATAGGCAACTCACAAGGGATGGTTATGTTGACAGTGAGGTTTTATTGAGGTGCCCATCTGATACATGGGAGGTGCTAAATGAATGTCAGTTTCCTTCTCAGAGACCCAGATGAGGGGCCAGAGCAGGGAAAGCTCAGAGTCGGGGTCCATTTCAGCTCTGCTGCAGCTGGACTGCAGGAGTTGGGCAGACAGAGCTGACTGAGAGTGAAACTGTGGGGAGTCTTGACCCAGGATGATGGCACTGGGAAACAAAAAAAACAAGATGGAAAGTGGCCTCATTTTTCTGAAGAAAATGTAAAATTCCTATAGCAGATATGCAGTCATGTAAAAAAAAATTACCATTTGTTTCATAAAATTTTTCTTATTGGTCATTTCTGGATGGAAGATTCTACATTTACAGGGTTTGAAAAACTGTCATCAGAATTCTCTCAGGGTCCTTAGGTCAATGACACTTGACCTCCCCTATTGTAATTTTAAAATGCTCTTGGACATTTCAGAATGACTTTCTCATGCTTACTCCTCTAACTATGCTTGAATGATGGAAACTTAAACATGGCAAGAGCATCAAAGATGAGTGAGTCCAACTCTCTTCTCTCTGCATGAACCTAAGCCCCATCCAAGGATTGAAGACTAGTGGTTACTGGCTCCACCTATGAACTAAAAATGGAGAAAGAAGGAAAAAGACGTGGTGGCCATCATCCAGGCAGAAACCATCATGCCATACCTTACCCCTCCAGACCTGTTCCAAGTGGTCATATACCACTTGGACTTTCAGCTACTCATTGCCACTTATTTCCACTAGTTCTGAATCACAAGAGATACCTATCGTAGGTAACCATATCTCCAGCATATAGTCAGGTGTCTGTCACAAGGCACAGGGGGTAACATACCAGTGGAGTCCTCTCCCTAGGGGAGTGACAGGGCCCTAGCCTTACCCTCATGGACGCAATCAAGGGCTCAGAGTCCAGCTCATCCCAAAAAGGTACAGAGTCCCTGATGGGCATACCATCAATAAATACCAGAGCAGATGCCATGAAATTCCAATCGGAAGAATTTATAATGTGAAGTCAGATATTATATAGTGAGGAATAAATAAACAGAAATTGTCAGTCAAACTTCTGGCAGCTGGGACCAGCATCAGAGGCAATAAATGAACTAATTCCATAAATCACATTTATGACCAGTCCCATTGCACATAACTCTGCCAGTGGGGCTTTCCATTATGTAGCAGAAGACAGTGGTTTGTTGCATCTCACAGAGATGGGAAATGAGCAGGACCAGTGTGTCCCTGGAGCAGGGACATAAGGGTGTCAGACCATAATTGAGACATTGCCCTGCTCTCTAGATCAATTTGTGCATAAGGGCTTGGGAGAAAGGTTCTGGCTTCCCATCTAGAGTAAAATTCAGGAGAAGGCAAAGTTTCCCACTAAATTCTGATTAAGTGAATCTCAAAACCCTAGCACTTGCAAGGGCACAGGGAGTGAGAACTTGGCTCTGTTCTGGAATAAGGCCGGGGGGGTCTCTTTCCAAACACTTTTCTTAGCCATCAGACAATTCATGGCTAGAAATCCTGTCCTCCTTATCCTCCCTTTGCTTCTTATACCCTTGCTCTTAGCAAACTACACCATCTTCTGTTCACTGTGGATCCAGGGTGAGCAGGGAAGGGGATGGTTGAAGAGGGGTGATCTTAAATCCCTTTACATCTCCAGGCTCCAACACATGGTGCTACATCTATCTTAAGATTGTTCCTAAATGGATTACGTGAATGAATGAATGAATGAATGAATGAATGAATATCATAAAAGAGATATATCTCTCAAACTGCATTTCCCCTCTAGCTTTCTCAGTTTAAAATCCTGCACCATGGTTTTGGCCAGGAGCTGCTGTCCATGTGATAGGAGGTATAGAATGGGGATTAAAACCATGTGCATTAAACCCAACTGCTGTGTTCAAACCTTGGCTCTGCCTCATGTAATCGGGTGGTCTTGGACAAGTTATCTAAACCTCTCAGGCATGCGTAGCACATTTATACAATGAAAATGTTATTAGTACCTGGCCCCATTAAAAGAATTAACTCATGTAGAGCACTTAGCAGAGAGCTTGGATGCTTATTACCGTGTCCTGAGACCCTCACCCTTCCATGGCCTCTTTCCATTATATTTTAGTATCTGTCAACTGAGACTACTTGAGATTGACTGACAAAAAGGGTAAGTGAATGTTCTCAAAATCCTAAGGAGAAAAAGACTACAACTAGGACACTCAGAGACCGGCTGATTTATTCCAAGGGCTGTGCTTTCTCCTGAGTCATGGGTATCCGGCAATAACAGTAGTCAGAAGATGGCCTTATCCAGAAAACTCTCCCAAGCTAGACCATCTGGCTTTTCCTAGTAAGACTGGGACTCCTATAGAAGTTTCCAAAGAAGCTGCCTCTCCATACTTAACTGTTTTAAAGTCATTCCCTAGCTTTTGCAGCTCATCAGCAAGTGGAAAGCAGGGCAGTAATTAGACCCTCTGCTGAGCCCTGCACTGGTGATTTGAATAATTCAGAACATTGATGATGGAGGGAAAGAGAGGCTAAAATAGAATTCTTCCCTGGTTAATAGCTAAGTAACCTTGGGCATCCCAACAGGAGCAAGGAACAGGTCATAATCAGGGATAAGGGAATCCACCAGGCCTTGTACAAATAGGAGAATGTGTCCTGAGAGGATAAAGTTGTGTTTCCAGGAGCTCACTCCTCTATCTGTCCAAGACTCATGCCAAGAATAACCCCCGCCTTGGACATCAACTTTCAGATTTATTTGTATCTCTGGCCTGTGTCTAATGAGCGCCTTCTCTCAGTGCTGTTATAGATGCCCTCTAGGTTCTGTCTTGGAAATGGCCAGTTGCTATTTCTGAAGTATCTGTGTTAGACCATTGCTTCTCTGTGTCACCGCTGGGGTGTTGGTATTTTAGGATCATGTTGTCTTAAGATAATTTTGTCAGCCACGGCCTCCAGCACTGGAAGATATGTTCATTTAAGAGGTTGCCCCAGTTTTTGTTTACCTGAGAATCCTGGCTAGAGGCAAGTAATTGAATGAGATTATCAATCAAGGACCTTCTAGACTTAGAAGTCCTTAGATTGTCACTCCAAAATAAATGCCAAATAGTGAGCTATAATGGCATGAGGATATTCTAAAATGAAGATAAAAATCCCCTCAGCCTCCTTGGCCTTTGTGTGGAGTAGGAAGGACTCCCCAGAGGTTGAAGGTATCAGGAATGTGAGGTGCCACCAGCAGTCTCTCTCTGCACTTCAGTCACATGTAATCACTGGCTAGACTATGAGGAGGACAAGTCCCTAGGCCTAGACTTCAGAGGGTAGTCCACATCCTACTTTGAGAAACATCTACTTTTGCCCTCAGGCAGGCTGATTCTGCTTTAGGTATTGTCATAGGAAGCCACTGCTGCAAAGGCAGCCACATTCTGAGTAGGAGAATTTCCTTCATAACTTCCATGTTGTCAGGTCATCACAATTTTGTATCCCGTATGTTTCCATGAGTGCAGTTCAAGAGGCAGCATAATGGTTGTACTTTGAATGCTGTACAAATGATCCAGGCCTTGGAGAATGAGAAATTCTGTGCAACTTAGCAAAAGTCCATTAAATGTGTACTGTGCTCATATGACTTCAGAGCACACCAGCCTTCACCTGGACAAACTCAATGCAAGCTCTACCTGCTCATCAAAAGGACTTTATACACTGGAGACTTATCTCCCGGGCTTACAAGGAATCTACTTAGAACCTTGTAATTTATGTGACCATGTGACAAGAGCCAGATTAAAAAAAAATAGTATGAGACAATTAAAAAACAGAAGTTTCTCTTCCTTAGGTATGCCAGTATCTTTCAAAGGGATGTAATCTTTTAAAAAGTTGTTTGGGTTTCTTCCCATTCAAATTCAAAGGATTTAACCACATACTAATTATACATTTTTTTAAAAGTAGTATGAACAGATATTTGTAGGGATGAAGACATTTTTGGTATACAGAGATGGAGAAGGTATTTCCATTGCTGTCTAAAGCCTAAATGTGGTATTGTAACTTGATTCCCAGCAATGGGCTTTGAAGGGAGATGAGCTTAAAGAAAAGCAAGTTTAGCACACATTATAACCAAGCAGCTGGTCTGGAAAGGGCAGGAGCTTAACCTGGGCTCTTATATTTCTTGAATTTGATTACTTTTTTAATACCGTGTGATACTGTGCAGTAAAATCTAGCAACTTAAACCAGTGGTTCTCAACTGGGGCAATTTTATCCCCCAGGGAGCATTTGGCAATGTTAGGAGACATTTTTGGCCATCACAAACTAGGGAAGAGAGGACTGCTAATGTATCTAATAAAAATGATGATAAATACCATATGACGCATAGGACAGTCCCCCACAACAGAGAATTATCTAGTCCAAAATGTCAATAGTACCAAGATGGAGAAACCCTGCCTTAAACCTGTCTACATCTCTGTTGAATTATCATGAGTAAAATTGCGACCTGTGCCTCCCTGTCTTTCCCGCACACTTTTTCCCCACAGCTCATCAATGCTTTTGGAAGAAATTAATGAAAGTAAGTCTTGAAATGTTATTAAAAGAAAAACATTATATAAAGTAAAAGGAAAGATGTAGAGAAAGTAAGGAGACCCTAAAGAAAAGAATGAGAGAGGAAAGGAGTTTTAAAGTAAGTATGCTAAACAATCATGAAATCTTTGGGGTAAAAAACTATCCAAGAAAACATACTTTATCCCTCCTTGGGAACTTACTTAAGTGATTGTAACTAGGAAGTTGAATACAACATATTTGAAACAACAGGATATCACCATGACAGTGAGCTGGGATCCTGCTTCAAATCATAAGTTTATGTATGCCCTTTTTGAAACACTCATATCAATCTGATGCTAAACTTATGTGCTACTTTAAAAATATGCAAGCTACTTTTACCCTCAGCAAAGCAGGATTCCAGCTCTCAAGACCATACTACATCTCATAATCTTTGCACATTCTCAAACTTCAACCTACGTTTTTGGTTTTTTGTTGTTGTTTGTTTGTTTGTTTTTGTGACTGGCCACACCGCGCTCAGCTAGTGAGCACACCGGCCATCCTTATATAGGATCCAAACCCGCGGCGGGAGCACTGCTGCGCTCCCAGCGCTGCACTCTCCCGAGTGCGCCACGGGGTTCGGCCCTCAACCTACGTTTTAATTCCACACACTTTCCTAGTACATAATGAATCCAAATAAAACAATGGCATTGTTGTTTTATACTTTATTTGAGAAGACACCCTACATAAACTATGTCAGGAGGATACAGGTCTACACACAATTTCATCGATCAATAAATGGAGTCGTTAACATAACATTAAAGATATGATACTATGAGAAAGACAGACATATGACCAAGGAGTATTTACAACTCTCACATATGATATATTTATATTGAAGGTGGATATATACATATATACATGTACATGTGCATATACATACATATGTCCATACATACACACACATATATACATATATATGTATAAAATGTTTTTAAACAAAAGCCAAGAAAAGAGTTTGCCTTCTTGTAGTAATTAACCATTTGGAAGTGAAGAATGGTTGGCGTTTAACAGTGTCATGGTGTTAAATCTCTGCCCCAACATTTAACCCCAACACCCATAGATTCCAGTTGAAGATGCGTGTTAGCCTTGGGATGGAAGCATGAGGGTGAAGAATGGGGTGATGGGTCTGGGGCTGAGAGTGAAGGACATGCACAATGGGAGAAATGAGCTTTGGTGATACCATTAAATCATCTTTTTGTATTAAACATAAATTATCAATACAGTTTAAAAAAATAATTTTCTGTTTTCTTTTGAGGTTGAGGAGGAAGGAAGGGTGGGAAGGGGAATAGGGAAAGGGTGGGCACTTGCTTTTTCAACATATCTCTTAATATCAACTGAGAACACATCCCCCTACCCTGGGGCCATCTTACCATGTTTGAATTCATATTTCTTATTTTTTGCATGAAGGACACCTTCACATAAGAATTTTACTTAAACCATGAACCTGTTCTCCAAAGACAAATGCAGTCATCATTTTAACTCGATTGACTCTCCAAGAGTCACCAGGATGCAAATAAAGTTAGCATAGCCAATGGATTCACATGCCATAAAGGAAAAAAATGAAATAAATTCTATCTTAAGGAAGAGGTACTATTAGTAAAACCCAGTTTTACTAAAACCCTAGTCACCCACATTAATAACTTTGGGATCTAAATGATGAGAAGCAAGCATGAACAGCACTTTCCAGTAACCTAGGAAAAAACAAACAAGCACCATGGAGCAATACTTCTTCTAAGTCATAAAACAGGACTGAGGAACAATCTACTGAGATTAAAATAAATGACAGAAGATCCAGGTGAACACTTCAACTCTGCTGCTGCCAAGGCCTCCACCAATGAATGATAACTTGGCAATACTATATCCATTGTTAAACTTTCCCCAAGCCAAGCCATATTTTTTTTCTAAACTCTGTGACTAAGATTAGCTGGGCCTCAGGACAGGTGTTCACACGAATCGTGTATGTCCCATGTGCTATATACACCACTGATCAGCAGTTGCCATAATCCAGCTAACCCTTTAGATCACCAATATATTTATACAGACATTGTGAAACACGCACAAACACACAGGATCAGACAAGATATAAGCACTTTACATATATTTAGTACATAAAGCTTAGGGGTAGGGGATGGAAATCAGTTACAACAGCACCTAAACTTCATTGGCAAAATTCCTCTCTGAGAACACAATATCCTACTAGTGCACTGAAGTAGGTACCAGCTGATTCTCCAGATATTGAAAGTTCGCTGCACAACATCAGCCTAAAGATAAATGGACATGTAATGTCCAGTAGGAAACAAATCAGTGTATATCATTTACACGGCAATAAATTCTTCATTTCCCTTGAAATAAGATAAGTAAAATAGCACTTAATTTAATACAAGTTTTGTTCTGCTTTAGACCTAGCTGTAAAAAGCCATTCATGCAAAAAATTACCTCCAGTTTTAGCTGGATGTTTAAAGGACACTTCTCCTGAAAACAAGTCCCTTTCACTTAGGGAAGGGGAAAAAATCCCACTCAGGACAGCCATTGCTAGCTGAGAGTGGAAAACACAAGACTTTGGTGTTTGTAGGGCATTTGCCTTAAGAACCCAGAAGTAGCACTGAGCTTACCTCAAAAAAGCAGAGAGCTAAAACTGCCCTTGAAAATGTTAAGAATCTTCCAGAAAAAGTACTGTGAAATTTTGTAGTATTTTATTCTCTGGCCTGGTCCCTCCTGGAGCTTCTAATGGCATCACCTCTATTTGTAAAGATGCCTGCTCTGCATCTACACTCTCAGACTCCCCTGGCCAGCAGATCATTCATTCTATTAACAGTCAGTTTGCAACTCCTCCTTCTCTGTTCTAAGGGGAAAAAATTCTTTTATTAAGCTCTTCTATAGCTGTTGATCCTTTTTGTACATATTCTTTCTAAACTAGAATTGTTCCTTGATTTGAGTATAAAACGAAGCTTCCCTATTCTAAAGGACTCTGCCAGAGTATTTTTACCCTGCCCACCCCTAGTCCTCATTCAAATAATCTAGGGAAACTCATGCTGTGGCCTTTTCTGCATGGCCAGTGTAAAATTTTTCATGAAATGGGATTCACTCAAGAAGATAAAGAATTGAGGGAAAAGATGGCTTTGCCTCAGACCCACTCCAAGGTTGAAAATTACTGATGCATTGAACTTGCTTCTCTGAGATCTGACTGTGGCCTGCTTCTCATTTACCCTTAAAAGGAATCTCTTGCAGTCTTACACCATTAAATGTTATAAATTATGATAAGGAATACTAAAGAAGGGGAGGAGGCGAGGGAGAGGGGAGCGTTCAGAGCCTTGGATGGTCCAGAGGCAGTAGAAGTAGAGTTTATCTAACATCTATGAAATAGAAGACAGTATTTAAGGTGAAATCTGCAGTGACTGTCTTGCCTGCTCTGCAGAGGGCCCATCCTGACATGTGGGTAGGATGCCGATCAGTTGGGAAAAGACAATACTAGAAGACAAATCTAGGATGAAATCCAGTTACTATTGTGCTCTATGAAGACTGGCCAATCACCAAACAAAGTGACAACGTGTGCTTTTGCTACCCTCATTTTCTCAGTGCACCCCTTCAGTCTGGCCTGATGAATGCTGTAAAGAGCAATTCGCATTCTTACTGTGATAGGTTAAGGCAAAAACAGCTGTTGAACAGCACTCAGGTTTGATGCTGAGAATCAGAGCAGTGTCCTCCCTGAATCTCAAAAATGCCTAACAGCAGCATCACTGAGCCCTTTTCTGTCCCCAAAGTTTATAGTTTCCAATCAACCACTGTGAAATATTGCCTTCACATATACACCAAGTCAAACATAGACTTGGACATTGCAGGAAATGTGCAAAAGTTTCAAAAAGAAAGTGATTGCCAATTAGCAGCCCCCCATTTGGGGGTTTACAAGTCATTGGCGCCTTATAAAGACTTTTGCAGGGAATACCTATTCCAAAGTGTGCCCTGATGTCTAAGTGTCTTTCTTTCCACTACTCTGATCCAAGAGACCTGGATCTGTTAGCCCAAACACCACTATTTGCTAGTAGGTCAAGAACATGACACTAACAGGCAGGCTTGGGAATAAATAAAAGAGGTTTCAGGCTTGGGAATAAATAAAATAAGTAAGCCCCTTAACTTAAAAATAAAGTTTCCAAGTTGAGGCCCCAGTGGATAGGAAGTAAAGGAAAAATCTGCCCTTTCTTGTCTGGAAGTTTAATCAGGATAACAGGCCTTGGTTCAATGGAGGAGGGTGTTTGCTGTCCCTGGTGCTGAACATGAGTACTCAGGAATCACTGCAGAATTTATGCTCTTGGATGTGAGAAGCAAGAAACTCTGCCTACCAAACTGAAAAGTCTTCCAGAAGAGGCTGACCTCACATGACAGGATTCAAAATGTGTTCCAAAAGTCTCTTTTTTCTATACCATTTTAAACAAAAATAGCTCTCAAGTGACCCTAGGGACAGAATTAATGCATTGCCAAAATACTGATGGGTAGCTCACTCAGACCACCTCTCCATTCAGGCCCTGTTGGCTTATCACTCATGTGAAACAAAAACCCTGTACCCTTAGGAAAGAAGCCTATTAACCGATGCAGCATCAGAGTCTGGAAACACCTCTCCTGCTTTTTTTTTTTTTTTCCCCCTGATACCAATTGCAGATAAAGGATTGATTTGGTTTGCAAAGACTAAATGTTGCTCAAAGAAATATTTGGGTAAAGCTTTACTTTATCCTAAAACATGCATTTCTGAATTCCTCTCCCCTCCCCCTAATTTCATTGTCATATTCTGATTGACCAAGCAGAGCTTTTACTGTGCTCAAGAGAAAGACTAGCCTCGTAAACAACTCCTTCCTATCTGCAGCCAACACATGCACACAAACACAAGAAATCTCAAAAAGTGAAACCTACTTGAGAAAGAACATGATTCTTCCCTTAATGGTACATGAATCTTTGCCAGAGAAAACAGCACTGCTGTTTTCTGTCACAAAGTGAGAATTTTCTTGCCCCAACTTGCTTTCTTTTCATTTTAATTTGACAACTCCTTTGAGCTAATCCACCATGGCCCACACACATAATCAAGAAAGGCCCTTGATGCTGCAGGGCAATAGAAAAATTACATGGGTCATTTCTGGTTGCCTCCAACTCCACTGGGCTTGGGGGAACCTTTGTCATTGGACGTGAACTATAATCAATCTTTTCTAGCCTTGAAAAGGAAATATCCCCAAGGTCTTCAAGAAAGGCTAAACTCTCAGAGAAGGGAAAGAAAACAAGCACTTTAATATGTTCTTGTTGCTCCTGTTAACATATTAAATCAAGATTTTCATATCCAGTGAGTTATTTCACTAATGATACCTCTGAAATTGTTAAACCATCAGGCTTGTCTATGGGAAGCTATATGGTAATATGACTTGCTCAAGACAGTGCTGTGAAGGAGATCATCTCTTCAAGATTATCAGAATGAATTATGAAACATCATCCTGATTTAGCTTGCCTTCTCCAATTTTACACTGTAATTTAAAATCATAGTTATAACCCAATTTGGACTCTCAGTTCAAAGAAAGTTGTGATGATTTCTGTCTGCTGGACAACTGCAAGTGGAAAATCACCCAGAAAGAAGTCCAGAACAGAGAGGTGCTGCTTTCCTATATAAGAAAGACAAAAATTGAGCCCAAGATAAAAAGATAAAAAAGAAGCTGAAATAGTTTAAACTTAAAACATTTATGAATTTCTTAGGATTTGAGGTACTTGGCTTTATTTTGATTTCTCTCTAGAGCAGTCAACATCCTTCTTTTTTCTTAATTATGCACCACATTTTGTCAGATATATTACACCTGATCATTGCTTGGAGACTGAAGGAAAACAACATTCAAATGATTTAATTTGCTGAGTAGTCACCATTGCAAGGTACTTAAAACAGGGGCTGGTGTCACAAACACCTGGGATTTTTTTAGGGGCTGTAAATGACATCACTGCTGCACCTTTGGCAATCTGGACTCAGGATTTATTGTCTGGAGTTTCATTTTCAGTCAGATACATTTCTCAGTGGAAATCCAACTCACACCAATTTGTTGGTTCTCAAGGCTGTCAGAAACGCAGGCGAGCATTTAGTCCTCACAAGAGCAGTTCTCTCAATCTTAAGGTTATTTCCCTACATACAAATGCCAGTCCTGGAATGAATGTGATACTGCTTCAAGACCATCATCATTTTGGGTATTCTCTGAAAAATTAGTTTCACCATTTTATAGAGGAAGCTTCATACAGTCTTATTTTACAAAGCATTACATGATAATCTACAGAACCTCATAAAAGCAACAATGAACAGTAAAGAGTTAAATTCAGAAGAAGATGCCATTTTGCAAGAAAATGTTCAGGGTTCTAAGCCTGAGAACAAAATCTACCAATAGTCCCTTTTTAATGGCACAGACAAACAGGTAAAATATCCTTTTTCTGCTTGTATTTTTTAAGGCATTCTCCATCACTTGAAGTTGAATGGTAATCCAAAGAGGAAAATGTCAATGTCAAAACCTCTAGAAACCACAACCCAAGAGGGATTATCTAAAAGAGCTCTCAGCTCAGCACCTAGCAAGACTGTGTGCAGCCCTCGCTGACCAGAGAGTGGGCTCTACCTACTTGTGGGATGCTGTGCAGCCCACAGAGCACTTTGACAGCTATGATCTCATCTGTCTCTCATAATAACGCTCTGTGGCAGGCAGGGAGTTGTTAGCAGATCTCTTTTGTAGGTTAAGAAACTGAGGCACAGAGAAAATAATATTTTCTCCAAGCTCAGTCAGCAGGAAACAGAAACTCACAAGTCCTCTGCCTCTGAGTCCTATTATCTCCCCCTGACCCCACTTTCAATCTATTATGCCATTTTATCACAGACAGCATTTAAGATAGACCCCAAGTCTCTCCTAAAAAAAAATAAAAGTTCAAAGAAAATTAGAAATCTCATTGAAAATATTAGGAGGGAACAAGAAAAAAGACAATATTGAACTATCTCCAGAATTACAAGGAAAAAGTGATATTGGGCTGTGTTGGGTTAGACATGAGTTTGTTTTTGATAGTAACTGTGGATTTAATGTTTCTGGTTTTCAGAGCCATTTAGGGGACAGAGTTGATAAGGAATGATTTTGAGACCTCTGGGTCTGGTCTTCCAGCTTCTCCAGTGATTTCTTCTACCTCATTGTTCCCTAGAAAAGGAGGATGTTATCAGGTTCAATTCTGTTCTTAAGGTATACACCTTTCCAGTGCTATCACAGTAAAGATCTCATCTGATTGAAAAGACACTTTCCTCCCCCTCAGGATCCAGATGCTCTTGCAAATCTGTGTCAATATTATTGCCACTCCACTAAATAAATAATATGCTGGCACGTGGAGGTCCTAGCCCACAAGGATAGAGCACACTCATAGGGGCTTAGAAAAAATGAAAGCTATGGTTCACCATTATTTAACAGCCAGAAAACAACAGACAAATTTGAAGGAAAACATGTTTGTAGGAAGGCTTGCCTTTCCTAACCAAGCCAGAGGATAGGATGACTTCAGAAGGACAGAGAGGCATTATAATAGGTTTGTCATCCCCGAGTCTCTTGTGAAAAAGCTACTAATGAGGCACTAATGAGGCGCTAAACACTTGGTCCAAGGAGCTGGAAAGAGACTAATGGATGGTGGGAGAACACACTAGTTATCTTCTCTGGAAACCTAGGCTAAATCACGAGTTTGGTTGATGCTTGCTAGAAGAGGGAGATGAGCCAGTAGGGCTCTCCCTAGGTTTTCAGAAATAGAACCTGGCCTTCAAGGGTGGAGTGGGGAGCAGGGAATGGGCAGTAAGAGTTCAGGTTTAGAAAGTGTCCAAAGGAGAGCCATGAGGGATAAATTGAACATAAGCTGAATATGGGGCTGACTGTTCAGAGTAGGGGAAGCTCGCAAACTTGTTCAAGACAGGATCTCAAGAGGATACACTTTAATGATAACTGATCTGAGTTATGGATGAGAAAGAGATTGGTTTGCCCCATCACTGGAATCAGAGTAGGGTCACAAGCCTGCAACTAGCTGCCACCTGTCCACTTTATGCTAAGGGCACTTCCACCTTGGCTCAGATAATTGAGGTGATATTCATAGTCACCCAGCCAGGTAACACACAATCCAGTCTGCTTACTTCCAGCCCAGGGCTCTTCCCATGCTCCCTGCTAATGCTTTCACTTTATGTTCCAAGTCTATTTGAACATTTGAGCTTTCTATCTAATTGTTTCAACCCCAAGATAAGTTTAATAATCTGCTTGCACATTTATTATTTGCACTTAATATTTATTATTCAGGGACAAATTCAGTGCCTTTTTCCTCCAGAAAATTAAGTAAATTAAATCCAAATCAAGACTGCATTTGGTTTTTGTTTCTCTGAGGAAACTAGTCCTGCCTTTCAATAAGGTTTTGAGAAACTCAGGATTTTATCTCCTTTGAAAAAGCTCTAATTCATAAATGATCCAAACTGCAGAAATTCAAAGGCTGTGTGTTGATAATGAAAGCAAAGACTAGCTAGAGATTAGTTTAAGAAACTACACATTCAATGCACACTTATTTGCACATGCATTCACACAGAGATCGATGAAAGCAACACCAATGGGCATGTCGGTTTGTACAGCAGTAGGATTGTTGAGGTGCTTGTGTGCATGTATGCATTATGTGCATGTGAACAAACAACATAATATAAACAATGAAAAGATGAATGCAGTTTGCACAACGTGAGCTTGAGCATCTAGAACAAAACACAACATTGAAAATTGTCTTTAAACAAAGTCTTCAAGACTGCCTCTGTGTCATTGTTACATTCCTTAGCCTAGGAATCTATTTTCCCAGTCAATAAACACAAGGTCCTTGGCTGGAAACTTTCATTTCTCCTAAAGAAATATCTAAGAATTTAGAAGGAGATTCTTATTATTTAAATACAAGAGGCAAAGTAGAAAACACAATTTCAAAGAGAATCAGAATGAGAAAAACCCCAGAAAAATTTGTTCTCCAGACTTTAGGGTAAGATATGCTAAAATCCTGTGGTAAGTTTCCAAAAATGCCTGTAATCATTTTGAGCAACTCTGTGAAATCTGAGGGTGGCTGAATCTAAACTGAAAGCCTTTACTGAGAACTTTTGAAGTAATTAATGGCCCTGGTTTCCTGAGAAGTTGTGATTTCAGCTTTGAGGTCTCATTTGGCTGCTGTGCCTCAATGTGGCATCACACAGTGAGTCAGAAGGGTTCAGCTCTTTCTGGAGCCCACTACTCCTCAAGGAGAAAGATGACAAGTTAGTACTCACAGGACAGCTACATCCTCTGTTCCAACCACGAGAAAAAGGAGCTAGGATGCCTCTCTTGTAAGAACCATGGAAAAACCCATGCAGAGGACGAACTCTTTGTACATTAGAATCCACCCGCCCCACCTGGATGCACTCATGACCTTATTGCCTCTGGACCTTGAAGCCCTGGAGGATTGGAGATCCCGGAGCAGGACTCACTGACTCAGGGCACACTAATTCTTTATAAGCCATTTCACTTTGTGCAGCATTGAGATATGCTGCAAAACTGTTTGTCATCAGCAGAGTGGCTTTCATGCCTTGATTTGCAGTCCCCTCAGGGGAAAACCAATACGATGACAACCACCGTCACTCTGACTGAGCAGAAAGCCTGGCTCAGCACCATGGTAAGAGAAAGGTCGAAACTCCTTCTTCTAGGATCATATCCCAGCCATGGCTCCTCTGCTCCTGGATGCTAAAAATTCATGGATGGAGAGAGAAGTGGAAGGGAAAGAAGTTGGGGGGGGTTGCTAAGGGTTGGCCACCAAGGGTTCCAGATGGGATTTGTGGAGACACACCACATGCATCTCAATGAGCTTTGCAGTAAAATTCGCTGCACAGAGGTTAATCTAGATGTCAACATTGTCTGACAGCGCTGAAATTACTCCAGGGCAGGGCTCCTTCAGAAGTCTTAATATAACAGTCAATTCCATCCTGCCTGCAGGAAACTGAAGTTTTCTGCTTTGTGTGCCAAATCATTCAGTGCCAATTTTCTCACAGTTTGAAGTCCAAACTGCTTGTGGTCCTGGGATTCACCTCATATCAAGACTTTCATGGAGTTTGAGAAGCTGGATTGTCAGTCCCATGGAAGCAGGAAGATAGAAGCCATAAATTTAAAAAAAAAAAAAAGGTAAAAAGGAAAAATGAAAAACAATCTTCTTTACTGAGATTTACTTTTCTACTATGGATGGCAGAAATCAAATCACCTGGACAAGGTATATTTATTCACTCTGGAAGCAGGCTCAGAAGCATCAGGTAAATGTCAGGTAGCTGTTAAATATACAGATCTCCAGGGGGGAAAAAAAAAGATGAGTATGTCCCCCATTTTCCATTTCACATATTACAAGATTTGTTTTATTTTGTTTTGTTTTTATATAGCTCCTGTGCATTCTTCCTAAATGAAAGAATAATCACTAGACTTAGACTTGAGTATCCACATTTCTCATTGGGTTTTAGCAACGTTGCACCTAAAAGAGTGTCAGAGTATACAGTGCATATCTGGGCTCTCAACCTACCTTTGGTCTCTCAAGAAAGATGTCTACATTTTTCATTGTCTAAAATGAAAACAATTCCTCTTATAAAATACTAAACTGAAAAGCAAAACCTGAGTGCCTAGATGCTTCTCAGAAACAGATGTTCAATAAGTCTTTCCTCAACTATGTTATCTTGATACATATTCTATTAGAAATTTCTAGCTTTGTGGGCTAGAAGTATCTCTTGCAAGCTATGAGCATGGGCTATGGCACTTCACACAAAGCAAAATTTACCTGGGTAATTAGGAAAAAATAATAGAACTTACTGTCCTGTCTCTGTATGATAAAAGAGATATAGCCTAGTTTACTGGTTTAAGACATCATATCCTATTGCAAATATCAAACCAGGCTTTGGTTTAAATTTGGAACTTAGTAGTTACCTAAAGAAGAAGGGGAATTAAGTTTTAATACTTTTATCAAGAATTCCAAGCACTTTGATGGGGCCCACATTCTCCACAGATCTCAGAAAAGTGCCTGTGTTGGCACACTGAGACTTGGGCCAAAGACGTTTCTTGTAGAGAAATTTTATAGGCAGTCAAGGAAAGTATGATTGGGGAGACTCTACCAGGCAAACAGAGACCTTGTCAAAAGCCAAGATGAAGGTCCATAGGGTAGAGCAACTCCTGTTCGGAGCAAAAGTCCTAATACCCAGTGCAGTGATACAAATATTCACCACATCTACCATGGTGAGCCATGCCTTTCAGTAAGAGCTATTGATTATCAACATCTCACATTCTCTTTGTCCCATGCCTCCTAGGGAGTGATTTCATGTGCAGTGCTGGTAACTTCAGTACCAACCCCCAAACAAGAAAAAGTAGAAATGGTTCCTGTGTGGTGATCTATCAGACAACCAGGAAGAATGATTTGCAGATGCTCAGAATCTTTTCTCAGCATAATTTAATTCAGGGAGCACCAAATGATCAAACTTTACAAGATGACAGATTTCCCATCAGAATCTTCCTGAATGTCTCTGAAGCCTGTCCATCTCTGAGTTGCTTCTCCCCAAGAAATGTAAGTTTTAAAGAGAATCCCAAATTGGAATCAATTTGATGACTCCAAGCAGGCCTTTTTTGAAGCTGTTCCAATTAAATACATGGATATAAGCACACAACGTATATATGCCTAAACTTTTCTTAGGAAGACATTCCCAGTGATGTTAAGCAACCCAAAATATCTTCTGAAGCCTATATTGATGTCTTCATAATGATATAAAAACTTAGAATTTTCCTTAAAAACCTATTAAGTACTGACCAAAACAATTTATTGGGTATCAAAAAAGAAGGTGAGATTCTAGGAATGAAAAACATAATGACTACAGCTCCCAACCCTGGGCTTTTTTGCTCTAAGCCAAATGCCATTAGGTATTCCAACAGATTGGCTCCCAACCAAAGGGGACAATAGACATTTCAGGGGCATTTGAGGGCAGCTCTCTGAACTGCTGGCATATGGGCTCATTCAACAAACATCTATAGACATTTTTATGTTCCAGACTCTGAACAAAGCAGTGGAAAGACTCCAAATTTCAAGACTGCCCATTGCAATAACTGTACCTTGGAGTCTAAACTGCTGCTGTTTGATTTGGAAAAGGGGAGCAAAGAAGCCATCAGTCATTCCTGAATGGGAAAGGACTTTGGTGAATAGTCTGCAATTTAAAACTCTGCCCTCTTTCTAACATCCCAGCTCTTCACAATTAGTATTTAAATATAGAAATCTCTTGGCTTTTGATCAGAGTTCAGATTTCCTGCATGAGAGATGGTCTACAAGAGGTGATCAGGCCTGTCTCCATATCTTGGAATAGTTTCTGATAACTTTGGGCATATTGTTGTTGAATGGGGTAGGATGGCTAGTTGGGGAGGACAGCCTGGTGAAAGGCAGGTAAGAGGCTAAGCAGGCAGCGTCCCCAGAAGACACAAAATGGGATTCCTGGCTTGTCTGCCTGGCTTTTCCCACCAATATCCTTCAAAGCTACCAGTCAGCAAGCCTTTACTTGCCTTCTGTAATGTTTCTTGCCATTAGTAACGTTTCTTCATCTCTCTCCTCACCTTTCATTTTATGTCATTTCTAACAAGTAAGCTTCAAATAAAGCAGGTGGGACCAGTGCATACCTTTTTTTTTTTTTTTTAACTGAACAGGACCCTAAGGATATCTATTCCAACCTCTCGAATGTCTCAGATGAGAAATCTGATGATCTGAGAGATTAGCTGATTTAGCCAAAGTCACCCAGGTAACTAAGAACAAAACCAGGAATTCTGATGGTCTTTCCACCCTGCCACATTCCTACCTAACTTCCAATGTGTCCTGTACTCTCCTGGCATGACTGACTCATTTTTACTTGAGTTGAGTCTCATGCAACCCCAGAAAGTGGCTGACAGCTCACTTGTTAGTGTTGGTATCAATAGTTTTTAGCACCAAAAATACTTGCACTAGTGTATTCCGCAAAGTAAGCATGACTAGAGAAGAACATTAACATTCAACCCGAACCCAGAAGGACCAAGGATTCTTTGCCTCCAATGGGAAGCCTCTCTCCGGAGATAACTTGTGCATGATCTGCTGAGTGGAAGAAGCACCAAGTCCTTTGCTTGTTGACTAGAGGAGGCTTAGTGACCCCCAAGGTCCACTCAGAGTTTAGGGATACTTAGAGGACAGCATTAGGTTCATGTCCAGAGCAAAGAAGAACTGGGAGGAACCTTGACCATGACACCCTACTGCAAGGTGGACATCCAACAGCAATTCATTCTGGCTCAGTCCAGGATGGGACCAGGTGAGAACAGCGTGGCAGGGAAATCAGCCTGGGTACCCTGGAGCATTTGCCAATAGTCATAATGGAGCTAGCCTTTAGCAAAGCTCTCAGAGTCAATCCTGCGTGGTCTTTTAAAGTGTGGATTTTGGTGTAAAGAAATGAGGGTAGAGTGGACTAGGGTGGCCATATTGGCTAATGGGATGTCATTTCAAGACTCATTTAATCACATGAGGCTCTTTTGGAATAAATAAATAAATAAATAAACCTTGGACAGTGCTTTTCTGGTACGAAGGAAGTCTAGGCTGGGGAACAAGGCCAAACACTCCTTCTGGCCTAGAATAGTCTCAGACACTTCAGACTCTAAATTGTTGTGACGTGGGTACAAAGCAGAAGAGGAGTGTCTTATTGGAAACCAGCCCTGCCCAGGACAACTGAACCTTCAGAGGCAACTCCTTCTTATCCAGCCTGAGGAGAGCTGTCCTGACAATCTGGAGTGGCACTGAGAAAAATGACAGGGACTGAACGCTGTTAGAAGCTAAGAATTCAGAGCTAGAGGGGGGCAGAGATTATTAGCAAGTGTACCCATTATTTTGCACAAGACACAGTGGAACGATTCTTATCGGTCCTGTCTCAGTACAGGAGGAATGACATGCTCTGTATGCCCCAGCGCCCTGGAGTACCCAGGCAATTTCCACAGCCCTATTCTTTGCCTCCTTTACTCTCCAAAAAAACTTTTCTTTTTTTTTTAACCTGCTGAGGTTAATAAATCAACAAGTAAAGGAGACTCCACACAGAGGAAAGCAAGGTTACTAAAACAGCTGGTCCTCCCTCTGTACCCCTCCCTGCTGTGCCTCCCTCTCTCCTGTACTCCTCCCCAGGCAGCTGCTTACCGTGGACATGGCAAAGACATGACCGCAAGGCCAAAGTGGAGGCCCGTAGGACTAAGTGGAGGGCAATCTCATAATATCAGTCTCCTTCAGAGCTCCTTGTTCCCAAAAGAATTGTTTTCTTTCATTAGGCCATGATGACTCGGTGCCCTGAGTTAAAACTCTAGTGACATTCCTTATTCCCAGTTGTTCGGCAGCCTCCAACCCATTTCTTCACCCCTTCTTCCCAGCCCATTAGTTAACTATGAGGTTCTAGAAACACACAGTCAAGAAGACAGAAGCCACATGTTGTCAGTTTGGGGGGAGAATATGAGAAAGGACACAACAGGAGCCTTGGAACCTCACTCCTCACCAGAAGACACTTTCCTCTCAGGCCTCTCTAAATTGTTCCCTCCCTGAACACCTTTCCCTTAGTTGCCCAGATCAAAACCAGACTGTGCAATTCCATCCAGCATTCACAGCCCCAACATAGACCAAGGGCCTCTAGGTGGAAAGACAAGAGGAGCAAATGCCATAGGATAGCAAAGGGTTCTCTTGAGGTGGCCAATCCAAAAAGCTTTCCCTAAAAGTCCTCAGGGGCTAGGAGCACAGTACAGTGAGACTACCCACACCAAATTCCCAGCTCACCTGTCTCCCTTCCCAGCCCAGCCTCACAGCCTCACTGATCCCTGAATCCCAACTGTGGCTACAATCTGAGCACAGCTCTTTTCTATTTGAGTAAAAACATTTATGGGTCTAAAAAAAGAAGAAAAACCACAAACGCATAATTCAGTCCTAAACCCCACACAGGGATGCCCACACTTCAGCTGCCTTCAGGTGACCAGGATGTCCAGGCCACCAACAGTCCCTTTAGCTGGCAGGCAAGTAGGCAGGTGAGAGGCCCCCAGGAGGCTCCAGTTAGGCAAAGGTCAGTCCATTAGGTAGCTCTGTGCTTGGGGTGAGGTGGAGTGGCCAGGTGGCCTGGGAGGATCACATCCTCTCCTCCCCAGCAGGACGGCTCTGTCTAGCCAGGCTGTTGGCTTCCACAGACGTTCTGGTGCATGCGTCAGGGAGGCCCAGAGATCTGCCCTGTTGCAGTCCTTGGCAGCAGCCAGGAAGGCAGTGATTCCCCTGGTGCTGGGGCAGAGAGAGCTGGCCCCAGCCCAGATGCTTCATTGTCTCTCTCTAGTCAGGGCTCTGTCCTCATTAAGATGCCAAGCTTGCGGCACTGGCCTCTCATTGGATATTTCCCAGAGAAGCCTCAGCACCACCCCCACCCCAGCCCACAAAAGCGATTTCTCAGCCCCTGCATTTTCACAACAGCTCAAAGGCAGATGCATCAATCCTCCCAGGGGCTGCAAACGTGAGGAGAATGCCAAGGGACCAGACACAGGTGCCAACTAGAATCTCCCCTGCTGGCTCTGGCCCACTCACTGCCTGGCTTCCTAAAACACGCACTGCCCCAGCTTCTCACTAGACCTGGCTTCCTTCCCTGGCAGTGGGGTCTACCCAGGACTTGGTGGAGGCCCAGAAAGTGGTGGCTAAGATCTAGGAAAGCAGGATGAGAAACAGAGAGGACCTAGGGGCATACCTCATAATGATCTACAAGCAACTAAGTCTCTTGCTATTGGAACCCTGAAGCCTGCTATATCCACATTTGCAGACAACACAGGGGACCTCTTTTTGAACCCCCAAAACTCCCCATGGTCCTGAAAATGGGAGGTGGGGGCCAGGCCTTTCCAGTGATGGGAAGACAGGTGGCAGGGCCTCGTCAAGGTTCAGGTTTCAGCTGTTTTTTCTCCTGTGGTTCTTTAAGTCCAGGAAGCCCAGTTCTTTATGTTCAAAGGACAGAATGGCACAAATCTAGCAAGAAACTTGGGCGTACAGTCACAACGGGTGCCGTCTGCTCTCTGTGCTGTGGTGGTGGTGTTCGTCCACCCATAGGTGCCATCGTTGATTCTCAAAAGCATCAAGACTATACTTTTAAGAGTGGACAAATTAGAGAGCTGTCTTGAAGTCGAGGAAAGAAGGAAGGCCGTGGAGGCAATGGTCGGGGAGATGTGATGCGTTCCCGGCAGCGCTCGGCCCAGCGTCCCTGCCTAGCTGAGTGCGGCCGATGGGGCCTGCGCATGCGCCTGTGCAGAGCGACAGGGGCGACACACAGGCGCTGCAGTGACTGCGCGCCTCCCTAGCTCTTCTCATCCCAGAGCAAAGATTGTCTCTGCGTGGTCAAGGTCTTCGGCTCTGTAAAGCCGGAGCTGAAGAAGCATGGGCCACAGCTTGTCAAAGGGAATTTTCATTTGCATTAATATTTAAGATTTGCTAAGTTGTTAAAAGTCTTGTGGTTTTCTGTATCAGCAGCTTCTCTCTGATTAAAGAAGAGAACTCTCTGTAGCTATAGATAGATAGATAGATATATAAATATATATATATATGTATATGCCAAACTGCCTTACAGGTTATTTTTCTTTCTTTCTTTCTTTCTTTCTTTCTTTCTTTCTTTCTTTCTTTCTTTCTTTCTTTCTTTCTTTCTTTCTTTCTTTCTTTCTTTCTTTCTGTCTTTCTTTCTTTCTTTCTTTTTTCTTTTTTCAGTGTTGTATGTGTAGCAGGCACTTGAGTTTATATGAAGATGTTTGCTTCAGTCGAGGATGGAAGAAAGAGTTGTGAGGTGGTCCAGGGAGATGTGAGGCAGGGAGAGAGGAGGCAGTAAGAGTATGAATTTTTGACCACCAGCCACCACTAGCCGAGAATGTCCAGGTAGATAGGGGTGGCCTTCCCCAAAGCGTGGAGAATTTTGTAGATCTCCTTGATGTTCAGCCGCTGCTGGGGTTCCCTCTGCCAGCACCCTAGCATGACGTCATACACCTCTTTGGGGCAGACTCGGGGCCGTTCCAGAACACGACCTTGGGTAATGCACTCAATGACCTGAGAGAGAGAGAAGGAGAAGGAAGTTACACCCTTGGCCACGTGGTTACGAACCAGCAAAAGGTGGCAACCTCATTGATTAGCTTCATGACAGAGGTGGGGTCCTCACAAGAACAGGCTGAAGGCAGGCTGGAGTCAGCATTGATTTTCTTGTCTGTCCTGTGCATGGGTTATGGGGATAATGGGCAGCACGGCCTGGTGGAGCCCACTGCTGCCCTTTGTACTCCACCCTTTGGGTTAGGCCCGCATTGACCACTGACTCCCCACACACTCTTCCCTTTCACCTCACTCTTCTTCTCTAGTCCCGCATCTCACCTGGATGACTGAGCTGCATTCATTTTCCACTTCAGAGGGCAGGTTGGCTGCTGACCTGTCCTTCCCCCTTATAGGAGCCTGCATGACTTTGAAACCACCTTGAAGGAGCTCTGCCCCATCTAGTCCCTGCACTGCCTATCTCCCTGTAGCTCTCAAGTCCTGTCAAGCTCCCCTCTCAGTCATAGCCTATGCACATGTCACCACGCTTGCCTCTGAGGTTTCTATAGGACCCTTTGTTAGTGAGGCCCATCCTTCCCTGCTCTTTGCCCTAAACCATGTATCCTATTTCTTTTCAAGTTCTTAACACCAGGACTGTTTGTTTTACCATTGCCCACTGGGCAGCCAGCGCAAGTCAGTTAGTCTTGCGGGATCTCAGCATCTTCATCTTTAAGGTAGGAATCAAATGTCTGCTTGGCCACTATCCAGGAGAGCTGTAAGGACCAAATGAGACCAAAAAAGGGGGCTGTATGGCCCAACATACTGAAGGGGTGGCCAAAAGGAGGAGCAGGAATAAAATAAGTAGCACATGGCTGGACCAACCCCACAGGCCATTTTAGAACCAAGTCTGTAACTTACGTTTCATTTCCAGTTTCTCAAAGGCATATTGGCTAACACTGGATATGTACTTTTTTAAGGTTTCATTTTCTAGTTTTCACATTACTTTTGACTTCTCCCTAACTCCATTACTGTGTAACTTTGGACAGACTACTTACCCTGAATTTCAGTTTTTGCATTTGAAAATTGGTTGTGATGATAAAAAATACACAGAATAATCTTTAGTTCAGTAGCTGAACAAGTGATATTTTCCTTCTTTGCCCTCGTTAGTCTGTATTTTGTTGGGCAAGAAAGCTGCCTTTTTTCTCCTTTGTATCTCCCTGTGCTGTCCAACAGTGCCTTCTCTCAGATATCGTCTTATGTCTCTCCGACCTGGGATGGCCTGTCAAACCATCACTGTGTCAGCACCCTCCTGGTTATATTCACCCTGGAGTCTGTGGTGTCCCACTAGGCTCAGTCTTTGCCAGTCTGATAAATCCCCAGCTGCTCATATTCCCCATTCGTGTTAAAGCCCCATTTCCATCTTCCAATACCTTCATCTCTAAGAAAAAAAGAATCCAGTTCTAACTGCAGTAGGAGCTGCCAGTGCTAAGATCAAAAGCACTCAGTGGTGTCTTTTCTAATGTGGGACCATCCAGGTTGTCGATTTCCATAGAAAAACCCATTATCAGTGACTGCCAGTACTTCCTGCTGCAGTGGGTGGAGTGGGGGAGGTGGCTTGGGTCGGGAAGCCTGCCTTCAAGGCCAGTGCCTCACCAGGCGGTCTTAGAAGAGATCACAAACACCCTGTTAGCTTCTATGAGCCAGCTTGCATATCCAGGACAAGTCTTCTGCTAAGACCGATAATTTCCTCAGCCCAGATCCTCTCTTTACTAGGACCACCTAAGTAACAAGGAGGCCACATTCAGGTGCTTGTACGTTTATGTGTGCATCTGTCTCACCCCCCAGCAAAACAATAACAATTTTTAAAAATACCATAACAAATGGATTGTGACATATGCTTTTTCACTATTTTAAAAGGATGTTAAAATGTTTTATCTTACTTTAGGAAATGTGGTCAGGTCCCATTGGGCTTGTGAATAGTGAAATATTAAAGATTTAAAGAAATGCCTTCTTTTCAGTCTTTGAAATTCACTTAATTAAGTGGTCAGGACATAGGAGAGCAGAGATGAACAAAGCTTCCAAGAAGAAAGACATTTTCTTGAATATTCAAATAAGATTTCAATACTAAAAGGCCCTTAAGTTTATGTTTTCCCAGAAAATAGAAGATCATAAAAAGAACGGCAATTTTTTATAGGCCTGCTGGGTTGGGAGACTGAGCCTCTTACTGTCTAAAAACTGTACTGAATTCCCTGGGGTAACACAACTCTGATCCACACTTAACTGAGAAGTATCTTGACGGATAGGCTTTGGAGGCAGAAGAATCCTGGGACCACAGCCCAGGTTTTCTCCATATCTTGGTGGCTCTCTCCTTTGAGACCCTGATCAGTCCACTCCAGGACACCAAACAGTCCCTCTTCCTTTCTCCTGAATCTCAACAGGTGTTTTTTTGAAAATTACTGAGTTTACATAGCTAATGTACTTAGCAAAGTGCCTGGTACTAAATGTTAGCTACTATCAAAATTTCTTTAGTAGTATTTTATTATTATTATTATAAATTAAAATTATAAAATAAAGTGTGTTTATTATTGTGTTTAGTATTATATTTGTTTTATTCCTGGAAGTCCACATAAAGCTCTATCAATTAGGTGAAATTGGCCTCCCCAATTCACCACCCTGTACATCCCTGGGCCTGGCGTGCCTGAAACTTTTGGGGACCAAGATTATTTGGGCATACTAAGTCGTAGGTGTTTCCACAAGATGGCACAATTGAAAAATTCATAGTTGTTCTTTGTTTTCATTTTCTGTCTTAGTGAAACACTTGTGAGCTTTAAATGTAGCAGAACAAACAGAACCGTGACTTGCATCTCAATTTAGACATCTGATTTCATGCTCTTTTGACAATTATAACACATTTCTTACAGTTACAATTTTTTTTCTACTAAGAAGCTCCTCCTGCTTATGCCTATGTTCACTCTACTGGCTCCAAATCCTACCTAATGTTTTATACATTATGCCCAAGTCCTGGCCTGAGATATCTCTTATCAGCCTTCTTCCAAATCAGAATTCCTCTGTGCCCCTTTCTTTACCTCTGTGTTTGAGAGCTGGAACCATGGCTGCTTTCCATAGGTGAAGATCTCCCAAAGGATCACCCCAAAGCTCCACACATCACTCTCCGTGGTGAACTTCCGGTACATGATGCTTTCAGGGGGCATCCAACGGATGGGGAGCATGGTATGTCCTCCCACCTAAAAGGGGTCAAAACAGAGGCATTCAGAGTGACCAGATGGCCAGAATGAGCCACATCTGCCTGCACTCTTCATATGAGATGCACTCTTGGTGCATCCTATTCTAAGCCACAACTTTATGCAACTTGTATCAGAGGGTGAGTGGAGACACTGACATTCAAGACCTATGATATAGGAGACAGCTAGAGTAGCAATTAGAAATAACACCTAATGGAAGATAGTTTCTTTGAGCATGAAGAAAGACCACAAGATGATCTGAAGTGAGAGAGAATGTTTCAGAATCTGGTACTACGTTAAAAATCTAACCTTACGAGGAAGTCCAGAAGGAACTCAGCAGAATCAACTGAGCAAGCCACCAAGTGGCGGACCATTTGCAGACATCAGATTAAATTCTTGGCCAAGGTGGCAAAGGCACAATATATTCCACATGCATCTAATCTGTAGAACTATCTGCTGCTACCTGGCAACCCTGAATTTCTCACCACAATTTAGGACTCAGTGTTTCAAGTGAAGGGGACAGGGAAGTTCCAAAAGTGTGGAAGACCATGTGCTAATAAAATAGGTGATTTGAAAAAGAATTCACTACAGTTTTTAGTAAGTTCAAAGCTCAATAAGGAGAGAGTCTTTAAACATAGCCTCAGGAAAACATCAACCATTTGTGGGTCTACCAATCTGAGAGACAAGAGCACGAGGAAGTGATTGACAAGGACAGACACCCAGGGCACACTATCCTGAGTAAAACATTAGAAAAATCTTCACTGCCTAGCAGGTTAGATATATTAGCATCAGTGGAAGAAATTTCACAGCATGTTTTTAAACTCAGAAATTAACTGCATCATTAGTAAACAGAGCTTCAGAAATTGGAACTTTTGGCTAATACATGGAATTTGTTGTTATGAAAGTTCTTACCATCGATAAAAAATAGTTCTCTGTATATGCCCTGGTGAACTACTAACCTGAAGTTCTCATTTCTATGGTGGGCCAGTTGGAGGAATAATAACAAACACTTAAGAAAGAATGACTTGGGAGATGAGCAACATTGCTTATAAAAAGGGAAATCATGTTTGCCTTATCTGCTTGAAGTATTTTAAAAGATAAATGATGATATGGGTTTGCAGAAAAGTTATTTTCAAAGTGGGATTTTATAATTGCTCTGTATTAAGTGTAAAGACAACTGAAGATGTTTCTCTCTGACAACCAAAGACTCAGAAAGTTTACTACTCACAGCTGTTCAGAAATTATAGAAGCAAAAATTAATTGAGAACATACTCTAGAAAAACAGAAAAAAATAATCCAAGTACACAAAGACTTGGAATATAAAAAACAATGCAGAGCAAATAAGCCACAAAAATGCAATTTAAATATAAAGAATGGTTGCTAATTTGGTAGTAAAAGGTAATACATTTACTAATAAAGTCTTCCTGTAAAATAGAGACAAAGTAAATAATAATACTAATATTGCTAACAGTACTACCAATATTACTACTAACAAACTTAACTGGAATAAAACTTCCAGATAATTTCAACCATAAGTGCATAAAAGAGCAGATATATAAATAATTAAAAGCCCAATAAAGGCTGTATCTTTTAGAAAGGAGGGAAAGGAGCGTATAGACAATGATAAATTATTGTCTATAACAGTTTAAATATGCTTGCTAAAATTTTAAAGCAGCTTCTAGAAGAATAGAAATGGTCCATATAGCTTCCAAACCAGTTTTAGGAAGATAGAACCAAAAATCTTAAACTAATACTAAAAAGACTACAAAAAGGGCAAATGGGGTAATGATGAGCAGGAAGCACAAAACAAAACAAAAAAGTTTAAAAAATATTACTATAAATAATAAGTACAAATGGGTTTTACTACTTTCTAAATGAGAGAGAAAAATTTAGATTACAAAATCAAGATTCATGTTATTTAGAAAAGACACATCTAAAACAAAATTGCAGAAAATACTGAAAATGAAAGGATGAAAAAATACAAGCAATAAAAAGAAAATATAATTGGCTATATGTATACCTGTATTCATATATGTATATATATATACATCTCTCTATATATATGTATATGCAGATGTATATGGCCAATTTTGTTTCTTGTATTGTTTGTTTTCATGAATTTTATATTGTTTCATGTGTGTGTGTGTGTGTGTGTGTGTGTGTGTGTGTGTGTGTGTGTGTGTGTGTGTGTGTGTGTGTGTGAAAACCAATTTCAGTCTATGGTCATACCACCCTGAATGCACCTGATCTCATCTGCAAAAAAGAATTCAGAATGCCAAAAATTAAATGGAGACAAAATGGTTTGTATCATATTGAACATATTTAAAGATGAAAAAATTTATCATTATAATAATCATGAAATTTTATGCTCCAATTAACATGGCAACAATATATAAAATATATATAAAAATACACATTTAAAAGTATACAT
The DNA here is from genome assembly GCF_027409185.1 of Cynocephalus volans. Taxonomy (NCBI): domain Eukaryota; kingdom Metazoa; phylum Chordata; class Mammalia; order Dermoptera; family Cynocephalidae; genus Cynocephalus; species Cynocephalus volans. Next base: position 54,587,884 of record NC_084462.1, read on the forward strand.
ATATGATGAGTAAAAACAGGTTATAAATAAAAGGGAACTGACAAACCTACCATTACATATAATTATATATAAAAAACTAAATTATATATAAAAAACTAAATTATATATATATAAATTATATATAAAAAACTAAAACACACCTTTCACAAATTACAAATTAAGACAACATAAATGAAGATACATTTTAAAAATAATATAATGAGTTTCAATGAGTAGATATGAGTGTTGTGATTGTGTATCTTTCAGCCTTCTTTAAAAGTTGCACATTATTTTCAGTGACCTAAAAACATTTACAAATACCAACTACATATTAAACCTCAAAAGAAATCTGGAATTCCAAGGAAAAAATAAATAAATATAAAGTAAAAATAAGAAATATTTTTGCATCAAATAAATAAAAATAGAAATTAAGAACAAAAGGATAATTTTAAAAAGGTTCTCTTTGGGCAATTATTTAAAAATTAGTTGGTAAGTTAAAAAATTGAAAACAAAATTTAAAACTGCTTATTATAATAATAAATAAAGTTCTATTCATTAAAACCTGCAGAATATGGCTAAAGTAATTTTTAAATGTATTTTAAAGTAGTTAAAACATAACTAAGCAAGAATTCAATAGAAAATGAAGTAAAGACTTAGGAAGAAAATGTAAAGCAAACAAGAGGAAATAATAAAGATAAAATAAAATAAATACTTATTAATCAGTATGAAACCAACAAACAAAAAAAGGTAAAACAAACAATGCAAAGGGGGAAAAAATGCAGACTCGATCTACACAATCAATTGCTATTTCTTTCAAAAACTGTATAAATCTTGTCAAGGTTAATAAGGGATGTAGAGGAGGCAAATGTAAAATGTTAAGAATATTACAATAATAAATTTGAAAATATACATGCAATGATTGATTTACTAGAAAATATTAATGAAAAATGAAAAATAGAAAACTTGAACACAAACAATTAAAACTGTAGTAAAAAAAAAAATTTACACATTAAAAATATATAAGGTCCAGATGGTTTTGTGGGTGAATATCTATCCTACTTATACTTTTCCAGAGCAAAAAAGATAGCAACTTTACTGAATTACTCTCTGTGGCTTTCATGTCTGATGACAAAATCAGTCAAATTTAGCATATAGCCTTAAATATATAAATACAGATATAGATATTTTATCTACATATGTATATAGCTATCTCTGTTATAGTCTCTAAATCGAAATAAAGTATCATATCAAATCAGCAATATTACAAGAAATCCATATTTTAATTCCATAAAGTTTATACTAGAAATGCAAAAATGCCTCAACCTTAGGAAATCTGCTGTTTAATTTACTAAATTAAGAGATAAAAGAAGAAAAACCATCCTTTCAAAAGATGTCAAAATTGTTCGACACCCTTTTCTGATTGAAATCCCTAATTTATTAGTAATAGAAGGTAATGTCCTTTATTCAACACACTAAATATCATATTTACCAATAAAACATTAGATGCATAGACGGTATCTTCTATTACTGATTTTATTTAACACTCTTCAGAAGGTTCTAACCAAAGAAATAAAGCAGGAAAAAATATCAGGTACAAATATTGAAAAGGAGGAGTCAAAATTGCCCATTGTCTGGATATGATATGATTATTCGAGATAATTGACTAAAAAGTAATTAGAGCCAATATATGATTTAGTGAATTACCCAGATATAAGAGGAACACACAAAAGTCAAACTATTCTCATATATTAGTAGCAATTACTTCAAAATACAATGAAAATAAGATTGTTTTTACAAGAGCAACAAAAATGTTTAAAATTTTAAGCATAAGTCTTAGAAAAAAATATACAAGGCCTATTTAAAGACAAGTGTTGAAAAACATAAAAAAGATCTGAATAAATGGAAAAGTGTATCATTTCCTTGAATGAGAAAAGTCAATATTGTAAGTCTCTCATTTCTTTCTAAAATTAATCTAAAAATAAAAATTAATCTAAAAATTCAATACAATTTAAATGAAAACTTCAATGGAATGGTGTATGGAAATTGACAAAATGAATCCAAAATTCACCTAGAGTAATAAATAGCTGATAAAAATGAAAATATACTTGTAATAGAACAAAGATGGAAAGTTGGTCTATCAGATAGAACAATTTTTACCAAATTACATAAAAAGCACACTGTTTTTTGGCATAAGGATAGACAAATTTATTAATGGAACAAAGGAGAGAGTCCAGAGGCAGACCCATGTATAAATATTGGAATTTAATATATGAAATGATGGGTTAGTAATTAAAGTGTTGGGACAATGAACCATTCATTTTATAAAAAAAATACACTTAGATACCTACCTCACACCATATACAAAAATCATTTCCAGATGGATTAAAGAGCTAAACATAAAAAACAAAACAATAATAATATTAGAAGAAAACTTGGAAAAATATTTGTATAACCTCAGGAGAGGAAGCCCTTTTCCTAAATAAGATACATGTTCAAGAAGCCACAAAAGATAAGATTTAGAGATACAACTTACAAAAATTAAATACTTTTGCATGGCAAAAGACAAAATAAGCATAGTTAAAAGAGACAAACGACAAAAAATATTTGCAATATATGTTACAGAGAGTTAAAATCCACATAAATACAAAGTGCTCCTTCAAGCTAGTTAGAAAAAGCAACTCAACAGAAAAATGAGTAAAGGATCAGAACAGATGGTCCACAAAAGAGCTGCAAATGGCCACAAACATGTTAAGAGATGCCAATTAAACAACAAAGAGACACATTTTTTAATGTCATTTGAAAAAAAATGAAAAAGATTGATGCTATCTGGTGTTTGAGAAGGTATGAGGAAAGAGTTATTCTGAAATGCCATTGGGAAGATTGGGACAGCCTTTTCTGAGGGCAGCTTGGCAGAATCTGTCCACACTAAAGATTCGAGTGCCTTTGAACCCAGCAATTTCACATCTAGGAGTCTTTGAAAAATATTTGCTTACATAAGCAAGAACATTTGGTTGAAGACATTTATTTCATTGTCTCTAAGAGTAAAAATGTGTTCATCGTTAAAGGTATATGCAGCAGTTAAAAGCAATATAGTAGAGCTATGTGTATTGATACAAAACATTAGTCTAGGACATGTTAAATGAAAATGCAAGACATTGAAAAATATATTTTAACATTTTCAATGTAAAAAATGTGTATGTGGATACATACGCAATTACATAGCAACACCATGTAACTTTGAAAATGCATAGAAAAAGGTCCAGAAAGCCAGTAAACCAGTGATTTCCTCTAGAGAGGAAAGCAAGGGTAGTGACTAAAGAGAGAATTTCACTTTTTACTATAGGTATTTCTATGTCGTTTGAAATTTTATGATGATAATAACACGACATTTGAAAATTTGAAAACAATTTTTTAAAAATGAATAAAAGGAAACCAGTGTACTTAATTTAAGTTTTATTTCAAAAGGTGATTTTTTTAAGGAAAATTATGTTTGTGATAGAGTATGGTAGAATTGTTTATTGTACCTGGTTTCTTGATTTAAAAAAAAATAGAAGTCAAGAATATAGGAACATTTCTCTTGATGAGAAATTTTAAATAATGATGTTCTCCAAATTGATGCTGGTGTGTGTCTCATTTGATAATTTCATACACAATACAGAAGAAGTATTCTAAATTGAAATCTCAAAGTTTAGAGAGAAATTCAAGCATTCTGGGTGTAAACTGTGATGAGCATAAATATTGTGGCAGAAAATTATCAGCATGGTATTCATTGGCCGCAGGGGCCCCACTAAGGAGACTCTTAACAAGAGTCTCCCTTAGCGGCACCGCCAGTGTGGGTGAAGTTTATACTGCATTCTTCCAGGAGTAAACTAAAATATTTCAAGAGGCCTGTGATACAACAAAAAAAGTGCAATAAATTGGAAGTCAGGAGCCCCGGGTTCTGATGTGACTTTTAACAAGCAGTTTGAACTTCAGTTTCCTTGTCTTCAAAATAGGGTTAAGCAACGGGCCTGCCTAAGGTGAGACTATGTATGCAAAAACCCATTGAGTATCCTTAAGTGTATATGCAAAGATATACACATAAAGTAAGATAACTCTTTACTGTGTGTTTCTTTACATATTGCTAATTTCCTGGAATTTCCTTATATCCCATGAAGATCCATGCTGATTTTCTTAGAATGATCTACATAATTCTCCCACGTCAGAGGGACCCCATCTAGGAAAGGCAGGGATCAAAGACTCCCCTGATAAAAAATTATTGACCAATATTCCCATGGTAAAACCTAGTCACATGTAACCTAGCCACAAATCATAATCTTAATGATAGGAATAATACTAATTAATGAATAATCAGTACCAGCCACTGGATGCTACATACATCCCTAATTTAATCCTTTCTCTATTCCTATGTGATAGAAGCCTCTCATATTCCCATTTCACAGATGAAGGTAAGGTACCTTGCCCAAGCATTGCATGAAAAATATTAGATAATGATCCAAGTTTTCGGTGATACACTAAATGATTGAAAGAGGAGACATAAAGTAATAAGGTGCAGGAAAGATTCCAAGAAATCATTCTAGAAATAAAACAAGTAATTGGAGGAAGTAGTTGACAGCGTGCCCCAGAACACCCTCTTTTCAGTTGCTGGGCTTTCTAAGTATGTTTCTGCTCTCTGTCATCCTCCCTTTGCCACCTGCCCTGTTCTGAAGGAGGCTGCTGAGTTAGGTGTATGATGCACAGCAAAACCTCCTTCTCTCTTCCCCACCTAATGATTTCAGCAGCCACTGATGATCATTGCCCAGATCCATTACTTCATCAGTGGCTGCAAAATGGTGACAATCTAATTATAGCATTCCCTCTGCATATATTAGCTGGAAATCTTTTATAAATAAAAACTTTCTTTCAACAGCTATTTGGCTATACTGACAGTAGCTTTTACAGGACAGGCAAGGTAAATTCTTGATTCTTTCTCTCTGTTTACTAGTCCTTAGAATAATGAATTTATTTCCTAGCATCACCCAAAGGTGATTAATGAGAGGTTTGTTTTGGTTTGATGTGTTTTTGAGAAGCATTATCAATGCTTGTTCTTTAAGCACACACACACACACACACAAAGTGTTTCGTTCTATTGTAGTTATTATTTTCAATGTCTGAGGTCCATTTGGGGCCATTGGAAGTTTTAAAGGTCTTGCCTGTGTCCTCTCACTTAACCCCAGTAGCCTCTGACAGCATCCTTGCTTTCTGGCAGGAAAGAATATTCTAGGCTCATCCTGTATATTTCCTGAGCCAGCCTTGGAATCAGCCATTTCTCCAAGGACCCCTGGATCCTTATGGTGGACAATGGAATTTAGAGACCACAGTGTGGATCCTAGGAGTGTTTGTTGCTACTGAGGTGGATATTATTTTTAAGTATTTATAGTGGAAATAGCTAGGAAATACTTTTCTTAAGAAAAAGTGCATCATTAGTTCATATTTATTTTTCCATACTCAAATTTAGGATCACAGAGCTTTTATTTAACTTCTTTAATTTAATGTTTATATTTTTCTCTTATGCTGAAAATCTTGATTCCTATAATAAGAATATTACTTGTGTATACTAATATGTACATATAATATATAATATAGTATATGTATATTAGAGAGAGTTTCAAAGTAACAGTTCAATTACTGTTATGATTACTGAAAATCACCCACATTCTTTGCAGCTTTTTCTATACACCTACTAGGGACATTCAGAAAACAGTTATGTTTTAAAGATATTTGAATTAACTCCTTTCTGCATGGTGAAGCCAATACATAGTCTTATTTGCCTCATTTTGCTTTTGATGTGTAGGAATTGCTTTTAAAAATTTTTCCACTTGATTTAATGTTGCTTGATAATAAGTCAAATCTGCTACATGGTTTCAAAGTCAAAACCACAAAGCAAGGTCCATGCAAGTATAGTCTAGTTTCCTCCCTGGTCATGTTCTTCATCCTGTTCTCCTCCCCAACAGGTAACAGTTTTGGCTTGTTTCTAGTTTATTCTTCTATTGCTTTTTCCATAAGCAAAAATGGATTTACATTTGGTTTTCTCACTTTCTATACTTTACTTTTTTCACTGGAGTTCACTCATTCCTTTTGTAGCTATATAGGACTCCGCTGTGTATGATGATGCTGCAGTCTATCAGTCAATCTCCTACTGGTAAGCACTTGGGTTGTTTCCTGGTTTTTGTTATTGTCAATAGAGAAGTGCACTTTATACATATACTGCAGGTTATTTTTACTCACCCTAAAGAGGAAAAGCCACTGTTCCATGGGATGAAGTCTAGAATTCCTATTTTATGTTATAAGCAGAAATATAGTACAGTGTGCACTGAAGTGGTTTCAAACCAGGGTCTGCATAATTTTGGAGATACATGATGTCTTTCTAATATATACTCAGGGAAGGATAGTTTTCAGGGATTTTGCAGATCCCCAACTCCCATATGGATTTTTTTTCTTAAATTGAATTTAGAACCTGTTCCTGTGGTCCAGCTATCCTCTTGCTCAATTGCCCCTTGTTCCTCCCTCCCCCTCCCACAAAGAACAAAGTTCTCATTCATTCTAAATCTCAGGAGTGAATACGTAGAGAGTACAAATTTAAAAACTCTATGAAACATTGGTACAAGTGTTAAAAATGAATGTCTCTGGTGACAGGAAGACTAATCCTTTTGCAAGTTGAGTAGTTCCCAATTCTTTTCAAACAACTGAAGGATGACAAACCTAAAAGAACTGTCTGCTGAGAGAAGATTAAAAATAAATTTTGACGAGACCAATAACTAGGTAATAGTTCAGAGAACTGAGTCACGTTTGATAATAAAACTCTTTCCTTTCCCTTCTATTTGTTTATTGTGAATGTTTCTCAGATCTTGTATCTATAAAAATGAAAACATAGAAGAGATCCTGAATCTTCCTTACTTTAACAGTAAGTAATATTCATTAATGAATACATGAACTAATTTAAAAGTATGAGATGCATTTCCATTAATATTTTACTTTTTAGCTTTCATATTCATCAAAAGTTGTGATGTTATTTCGATTAGCTGCCTATTTCTGTGTATTACTAATAATTGTAATAATAACTCAATAAACTTCCACTTTCTATGTTTTGCTAGTAATTGTAATAACTCAATCCAAAAACTCTTAACATCTAGAAACTTATGTTCATTAGACATTAAAAATTAAATTTAAATCTTCATACATATTTTTGTCACAGTGAATTATAATAGAGTAGCCAATAAAAAGATTTCATGCATAAAAATTTATTACATAAGGATAAAAGTCAGCGGGGTAACTGAAATGAAAATATAAATCCAAGAAGAAAAAGGAACCATGTAAAACTGACTATTTAAGAATTTGTTCATGTGTTTAATAGATGATGTACCAAATTGCTCTGGTATTTAAAGTTCATTAGATGTATTAAAGGAATGCTATAATTCTTTAATGTCAATATTTACAATATTCTGGAAATGGCATCATTTGCAGCTATTTAAAATTATGTCAAAGGTTTTAAATGGCAGCTTATAATGTACAAGGGGCATATATCATTTTTCAAAATTCTTGTAGGGGCAGCTGGCCGATTAGCTCAGCTGCTTAGAGTGCAGCTTTATAACACCAAAGTCACAGGTTTGGATCCCTATACCTGCCAGCCACCTCCCCCCTCCTCCCCCCCCCCCCCGCCAAAAAAAAACAACCAAACAAAAATTCTTTTAAGGGCATAACAGTTTGAAGACCACAGGTTTTTAGAGACCAAGAACCCAGGGATACAAAGTTTGGAGTCCTTTCTCTCCTGTCTTTCCCCAAAGCTGTATCCTCAGGCCATCAGCTGTATAAGGGGAGAGAACAGGAAAAGAGAGTAGCAAGAGCAGCAGATCCCCTCCAGCCCTATTTCTTTAATTTCATCAAGTCCTTAGCACTCACTTTCAGCCTTGTCTCTGAGGCCCAGGAGTAAGTGGTGTGGAAGGTGTTGAAGGTCTGAGAGTTGAGCGGTTGCAGGTCCCAGGCTCCAGTTCCTATTGGGGACAGAATGCTCTGCACTGCAGAGTGTTCCTCTCTGGGGACCTACCACCTCCTCACCGACCCATAGCCATCCTTTCTCTTCTAATCCAGACTTTCCTGAAAAGGGGATTGACTTGCTCATTTCCACTGAGTAACTCTGGCATTGCTGCAGTTATGGAGAACCCACTACTCTGGGTTAAAGAGAAACTTAGCTAAACTGTAGAAGGTACTCAGGCCTCCATGTCTAATTACAAAGAAAATAAAGAGGCTGGAGGATTCCAAAGAACACACAGAAACATGCTTCTGTCCCAGAAGTTCCAAACATCTATCCTTACACAACTCTGATGAGATACAGAGGAGACAAAGTAACCATATTCTAAATAAAGATACTGAGACCCAGCAAGGATGAGCAACTATCACAGGGGCACGATATTTCTGCAACAATGGAAGGATTCACGTTTTCTCTGTATTCACTAATCTGCATGGGTCAAATCAGAACCTTTCAAAGTAGATGAGAAGGTAGCTCCTCTCGTGTTGATAAGACAACTCTGAAGAGTAGTAAAAACTTTGCAACATATGTTAACGGAAAAATGATCCAATCAGGAGATTGTCATAAAGATTGTCATTTATAGTAAGTTCCAATTTTTTTTGTCAATTTTAATCTTTTATGATCGCCATGTCTCAGCACATAGAAGAGTCTCCATGGGCATTAAGAAAAAATGAAAGGCTTAGCACATTCCCCAATATCCCAGTGGGCTTTGTGTCTTCTGCTCTGCTCTGACACATCTGAGGAGAACATAATCCTGGGCTGGCAGTCACCTCAAACATGACCCCAGAAGCAGTACCAGCAGCCACTGCAGTCTAAAATCATTGCCACTCTTGTTCCAGAGGGTTTTGGGATTTCACACACACGGGATGCTCGTCACTGCAAGCTACATGTAGTATACATACACACATCCACACATCAGGAGGGAGGGTGTTCAGATGAACATGTGTGTATGTCAATGCACGTGAATTGTGTGCACAGTCATAGATACAGACACAGGCCATGCACTGATCAAGGGGGTTGGTAAAATCTCTCTTGGACATTTCTAGAAACAAATGGCCTAAGTTTAGGAGGAAAGGCCCAAAGTCCTCTTCTAATGTATTCTATCTCCAAGCAGCAAAAATAAATGGTTTCACTCTAAATTAGCTTGCTGACAGCTAATTTATGATTAACTTTGCTGACAGCTTCAAACTTTTCCAGAATGTCAGAGCCCTCATTCCTGGAATTAACCCTTCTCACTGCTCACTTCTCCAACTGCTGAGCTCTCTTAACAGCTCCCTCCCCATATATATGGGAGACCCCTAGAGCCTTAGAAATATCAGTCTGCCCTTCAGAAACTCTCTGCCGGTTCCTGCCTTTTCTCCTCCTCCTGCTCCACTCTCCCCTCCCTTTCTTTACTTGGCTGTTCTGAGTTACAAATGCTATAATTTGAACCAGCTTTTCAGCTCTTCCCAGGGCCATTTGATCATTTACTAGGCACATCTCTTTGGTGGCTGAACCTATACTCTCTCCAGATGTTATCTGGATCCCAGGTGCATCTTTGGGGGACCAGCTTTACCCTGTACCTGCACCCTGTCCAGTTCCCCAAAACTAACTTCCTCTGAATACAGGGCTTGAAAGGACAGACTCAACACTAAAGCTGTATCTCAGGAACATACAAGACCAGAAAGAGCTTTGGGAATTACCCAGCCAATTTCCAGACCTGGGAACCCTGGCCAGAACAGGGAAAGTGACTTGTCCAAGGTCACTAAGAATAGTAAATATAATGGAACTAAAGTCCCATGGTCTTGTTCTTGTTTTTAATATAAACTTGTTACTAGAGCGTAACATACATACACAAAGGTATACAAATGAAAAAATACACAGACTTATGAGTCTTACGAAGCTTAGTTTTCAGTTCTGTAGTTAGTTCCTTTCTTTCCACCCCAATATTTATAGACTTTGTTTCACTTGGAAGAACTCTATGTCTCCCCCAGTTTGTGTGGGTGCGTACTTTAGGAATGTATTGGGTTGAATATTCTTTTGATTTTAGATCTATGATATACGAGTGCTCACTCACAAATATGCATCTATCTGTGGTTCACCCATTATGAAAATTCCATGGATAAAACCTTTACACAGAGATTGAGATATTCCTACAATGACAACCAGACTTCTGACTTATCAAGTCAGAATTACTTGTTTTCTTTTTCGCCTGCTCCTTTTCCCAATACAGTAGGGAAGACCATCATCTAGCTTCTTGTAGACACAGACCCAAGATCTCAGCCCCAGGTCTAGTAGGTGCTTGGAATTCTTTGGCAAGAAGGTGCGGAGAACTCACAAAGCCGTCTTCACAGCACCGCTGCCTCAGAGCGGGGCTTCATGACAGCTCACACAAAACATCCATTTAGCAGAATCTCAGTGAAACGGTTGTCTCAGTCTGAGACTCTAGCCCCAGGATTAAGAAAAACCCTTGGAGTTTTCCAAAAATACAAGGAGTTAAGAGCCAAGTTGTTTAGCAGTGTGAGCCTAGAGGATAAATACACCCATTGTGATTCTCCCCAATTGTCTTACCTAGAGCTGCATCTGCCAGCAGCAAAGTTCTCAGATAGAAGACCCGGGAACACACACCTTTTATAACTTCTCCTTTTGTTTTCCCCTTTCTTAATCCTGCCTAAATGCTGGCACTCATTCTGAGACCTCACTGTCCTTCACTGCCCCTGAGCAATATTTTTTTTAAAGAGCAGACATTGCAAGTCCAAAGAAGATGTGGATTGAAAAATAACTCGGCCCTTATTTTCTTTTCCAGATGCTTAGATTGGAGCCTGCTGGCTGCACTAAAATCTTCTAGTGAAAACAAACTTTGGAGACGTTGTTAAAAGAGCTCATTTCACTGAACAAAGCTGAAGGTCTCAATTCAGCTCAGATCGTGGATCACACTGGATTCAAACTGATTCACCCAGACCCCAAATTCTTGCTATAATATTCATACTAAAGAAAGGCAAAATAAATCTTCCTAATGACCTTAGATTTAAAAAAAAAAAAAAAAAAAATCTGTATTGATCGGGTACTGATCATTAGGTTCCAGTTTAGGTTCAGATTTTCTTAGCCAAAATAAGATAATCTCTTTCAAACAAGATTGACTTTGCTAAATATTTAGATGTCAAAAAAAAAACCCTAAAAATTATGATAACTGACATTGAAAATGTGTATATAGGATAAGGAAACAAAGGTTTCAAAGGGGTAAAGGGAATAATATATAACTCAGTCAATGCTACTTACTAGCTAAGCAACCTGAGAGAATTTATTTAACCTCTTGAAGCTGGAGCTTCCTCATGTATGAAATGGGGATAATAACACACCCACTCAAAATGCACACAGAAATGAAAGGAGAGAGAGTAAATGAATGAGAAGCATGGCAGATTTTCAGTGCACATGTACATACATATTATGTGGAATCTAAATCTTCCTTGAAAGATGCTAATTTCCCAATGATAGTGTTTATGTTTATTAGATAGCCCTTCCCAGTTTCTCCGGGGACTTGGGCATTCTGCCCAGTGACCCTTACAACTATAAGACACCTGTCCCCAATTTATGGATGAGAAACCAGTTCAGGGATGAAATGCCAGCACATTGGTGGTAGATAGAGCCCAAGCTAGAAATTAACCCATCACCACACTCCAAGTTCTTCTCTTTCTGGGTTTTTTAGTTTCAAGACAATTTCACCTACAAGCGCTGGTAGCAGTTTAAAGGAGGTCAAGGATCCACGTGGCCACCAGTCTGCATCCTTGGATTCAGGCTGTTTACAAAAGCCAGGCTTAGAAGCTCAGGAGGAGCATCTAACAGGAATCTCAGAGAAGACAAGACCAAGCAGGTTAGAATACGCAATGTTCTTCTTTGGATGAGGCTCAATAACTGCGTATCCTGTGTGTGAGGCCTCATGGAAGAAAAAAAAGATGAGCAAGATAATTTGGCTTTCATAAAATCAACAATGAAATAGAGTCTTTTTCCTCAAAAGGCAAACTTAGCTAGGAACTGGCTCCCCAACTCATCCTCTTAGCAACATTAAAACAATAACAATAATACCTGCTATTGACGGAATATCCCACCAGCCTTAAGGTGATGACATTCGATTCTTTAATCATGAATTCTAGTTTTGTTACAGAACCTCAGGCACCTGAACAGACAATAGTTGCACAGCAATGGTGCTGTAAGGGTAAGAGCTTTTCTAATAATTGGTGAAATAGTCTCCCTCACAAGCCAGTGAGATCCCATCTTCAGGTGAGCACAGGCTGGGTGCCCACCTCCTAAGCTGGGTAGGGGGCTGGACTAGGTGGCCTTCTTAAATGATGACTTTTTTCTAATGCTAACATCCCAGAAGCCTAGCCCACATGACCTTCCATTTGTGAAGTCTGTTATGCAGACCCCATACTCGGATCCTGGTAGAACCTTGCACATCCACTGCTGGAGCCCCAAATCAGCTACCCTAAGAGAAGACAGCTTAAAAGAGCCTGTGTTTTCTGCTCCTGATCTCATTTGTCTCAGATAAAGCTTGTGAAGACTAATGAAGAAATGTTTACAAAGCATAGCCCACAGCAGGAAACTACCTTTGAAAGTGCTAAGGTATAGCCTTACTTCCTACAACAACAGGGATTTCTGCACTGGCCTGACACCTGTCATGATTAAGGGCTACTTCTGAGCTGTCCCTAAAAGAGGTTTTGCCCACTGTGTCCTCCTGATATTCCTTGTCATGAGAAATTTTGGAGCTTGATGTGGTTCACACATCCCTCATCTCTCAGGACCAGGAGTTTCTGGAGGTGGCCCATGTTGGGAGGAGACCAGTGGAGAAGTAAACTGAGTCAAGGCCTAAAGCCTCTGGCAAACCCAGCACCCTGCCTGATATATTCAGTGCGGCTAGAATATCATCTAATTCCCATTAGAAGAATTGCAGGATGCAGAAACAGGACCCCAGAATGGAAAAAAGGTGACCTAGCCTTCCGGTGGGGTGGTGTGAGTGTAACATTGTGATGCAGATACAAATTCAGCCGTGCCAACTCAGGAAATCACTCAATCTCTCTGAACGTCAGTCTCCCCATCTGTTAAAAATCATCTGGCATTTGCCTCCTAAGAAGGCCATGAGGGTTTAACGAATAATCCGTGTAAAGCATTCAGCATGGTGACTGGCACTTGGAAAGCCTCAATATGCATTAGCAAGTAACAGTCGCAATAATAGTTGTAGTAGTGCTAGTAGTATTGCTCTCTCAGAAATATTTGCAAGAAGCATTTTCTGGGCCCAGGATTTAGATAACAATAATAGAAGGGAATGGACTTTGAATTTCTATGGCGCAGATAGATGAGGATGCTTGGTGGTGAGCTGAATGAGAAAGTCAATTGCAAGCGTCCTTGACTGTAACTCTTTCAATGTGGGGTTGTCCTGAGGAAGAAGGAGAAGTCTTTTCTGGTTTTATGCTGCTATAATTAGCAAACCAGACCTTTGCCTCCTTTCTCCTTCCTCCCTCAATTTGCCCACGTCCTTAATGAAGCATTCGAGGTCCGCCAGTGAGGGCGTGTGCGCAGGTTCAACAGCCCAGAAAGACACGGCTGTAGCTAGAGGTACAATCTGCTACTTCCAAACCACTCCAAATTAATCATCTAGCCCTAGGGAGACTTGAGCCTCTGGGCCCCCCTCTTGTTTTATTAACTGCCAACTGAAAGTGCCAAAAGTGGCTGGGGAAGAAGCACACATTTGGGGACAGGGAACACAATGCACATTTTAATTACTTCAGTAAACAATACATACCACAGCAGAAACCTTCCATCTATGGCTACGTCCCCGGGCGAAGGGAAGTTGGAAGCACATCATGGGAGATGACATAAAGAATGTGCAGCTCCTCCTCAGACTGCAGGCCACCTTATCTAGCTCTCTGAGCTGGAACTGAATGTCTAACCCACCCACTGACCCGGCTGCTGGAGGGGCTCTGATGAGGGCAGGGAGAAGGAGGGCAAAACGAGGTTTTTCACACACCCAGAGCTTTCTTGGTAATTGAATGCACCTCCTTACCAATGGAAAACGGGATTCTTCTTTGAGTCATGAGACGAGACCCTTAATTCTAAAGGAAGTACCCTTGGAGCTTGAGGAGAGCTCACAGATCACCTGCAGGACCACACACGGGAAGCAGTGGATAAAGTCCTTCATCTTCATTTAAAGGTGGGGCTTCAACTTAGAAAAACTAACAGGGTTAAAGTCTCAGGGAAGCCTGAGGATGGCTGATAACAGCAGCTGAAGCACTCCTGAGCTGCAAAGTGATTCATCAACATCAGCTAGTTCCACCGCTATTCTTATGCAGCACAAGTTCCTAGCCAGGCTTTCCCCTGCGAGAAATTCCAGGAAAGGGATATTAATTAACCCTGCCGCACAGCCCTGACAGGGACTGGAGAGGTCTCCAGCACCCTAGGAGAGAGGGAGCCAGAGGGGAGATTGGAAGCCACGGAATCAGGTGGAAAGAGCACCGGCTGGGGACTCAGGTCACCTGAGTCCTTGTCCCAGTTCTATCTGTGTTCCACCCTGTGGCTCTGGCAGCCTGTGCTTCCTTTTGGCCTCAACGATCACATTTGTAATAATAACATAGTTAGACCAGAGGATTGCTAAGATTCCTTTCTGCTCAAAAATTGCATGAGATTTTCCAAAGCATAATTTCCTTATCTGAATCCACGCATCAAAAGCGCTGAACAAAAGCTCATCTCAAGGCCCTTCCTAACATCTGCAGCATGGGCATCCTGAGGGATGTGTGTGTATGTGTTTGTGTGTGTGTTGTGTGCAGGCAAAGGGGAGCAATGGGCCAGAACTCAGGAGCTCCACGCCCTGCCTTAAGTCTGCATCAATCCACCTGACTCATCACTCGGCTCCTGTATGGGTAGGTTGAGGGAAAGAGTCGGACTAGTTGACCTTGAGGTATCAAATAGTTCCAAAACACAGTGGTTTGGTGAAGCAGAAACCTCTGGGTGCCCCTCCCAGCCCTGTGAGAAGGTTAGGGGGCCAGCTTACCTCCACACAGCCTGCTCTCTACAAAGGGGCCCCAGGGTGCCTCTCCACAGTGAAGGGTGTGGGCCGAGGGCAGTCTCAGATGAAAGGGATGGAGGAGCTGTACTTGCACACAGCATCTGGCACCCCAGGCCCTCATCTGAGGCCACAGCTGTGGGCTGCACCTTCTCCCTCTATAAACAAGCCCTAACCCTTGGCTTCTTCTTCAAGGTCAAAAGGCGAGGGATGACTGCTCTGAAGATGAACCCAGGAGAAAGTCTTAAATGCTAAGCCAGCGATCATAGTTGGACAGTTTTGTTTTTGTTTTCGTTTTCCCAAAAGGCATTCCCACTCTCTTACACACATTCAGGTTTCCAAAAGCATAGGAGAAAGATTAAAGAAAGTGAACTTCTTGTTTCTAGGCTAATGAAACTGGGTTGTAGTATTTTTCTCAGGGTCTTCTAGTAGGTCCCCAAGAGGTGGAGCCAGTCTGGAGACTGGGGTAGGTAGTCCTCAAAGGTAGAGCTCTCATATTAATTTATCAAAACCTCTGGCCTCTGCCATAACAAAGATAGAAAAAGATGCTTTCAGCATTCCAAGTTTGAGGCCAGAGGTGGAAGTCTGGTCCCGATGAACTGGGATACAGAACAACAAATTATTGAGTGTTTTTATTATGCCAGAATATATGTTAAATCAGTTAAAATGCATGGCTTCATTCAATCTTCCCAACATGCACTGGCTCTGGGAATTATTACTTTCAAATTATTATGCACTGAGGAAGGAAGGAAAGGAGGAAGGAACAGAGGGAGGAAGAGAGGGAGGAAGGGGAGAAGAGATTAAGCAACTTATTTAAAAAGACTGAAGAGTGAAAGATTTAAGCCTTACACCTAAATTACTCTGATTGCAAAATCAATGATAAGATGCACCACCAAGCTGAAGTTCTTATGCATAGGAAGACTCACTAGTAAATATGTTTTAAGGCATGTCAATTGATGGGTTGGGGCCGCAGACTTTGGAAAATGTAACAGAAATCCTAGAATTTGGTTTCTATAGAAACACCCACTAAAGCCAAAGGGGGATTTTCATTCAGAACTATGTAAATCACCAGATGCGGTGAAGTATGATAGGAGCCTACGTTGGCTCAGAGACCTCTCACAAAAATGACACGAGAAAACATCATGCCTTCCTTGTAGACAGACCAGGAAAAGCAACCAGTCGTGGACTTTGCTTTCTCAGTCTCTCCCTTGCAGCTTTTCTCTGCTTAGTGTCCAGCCAGACTCCTATGGAAATGACACTGATGATTTCTTGGTTGGTCAGCTGGGCTCCCAACAGCAAGGCCTCCCCAATGAGTAAAAGTTTTCCTTACTGAACATCTAGGCACCGGATAATCTGTTCAACTGCTGCAGCATTTATCGTCACAATTTTCAAAGTTCATAAGCCTTGATTGTTTGGAAATCTACTTCCTATGAACATCTCTTTCCCTACGATCATTCCCTCAGGCAGGAAAAGAGGGAGGCAGACGGAGGTAGAGAAATTACAGGAAGAAGTTTGAGTGGAGATGAGAGAGAAGGAAGAACAGACAAAATAACATATATTAAGCCTGGTGACATTGTATGGATCTTAGAATTAAGCCAACACCAGAAATAAATCCTAAACTTGGATTTTATATTATGATGATTATTATTATTGTTATTGTTATTATTAAGACAACACATTGCCTTTTTGCTTAAGGTGGATTGGGTTAGGTTTTCTATCACTAGCAGTTGAAAGAATCCTGATAAAACACTGGGATATTCAACTCTCAAGTTAGTCTCTATTTCTAGGAATGAAATGCCTATTTCTGGAAATAAAACTAAGAAGAAAGGTAAAGAGAGATCCCAGAGGCTCAGATAGAAACCACTTCACCCAGCTAGGGTGGAACAGCAGTAAGCCCTCTCTCACCCACCTGGTGCCCTTTCTCTTACCCCAGCCTACACAGCAACACCCACATACCAGGGCATTGCCAGCCATAAAGCATCATAGCACACAGTACACAACATGTGGCCCTGAGACCAGCATCTGAGCTAAAAGCTTTCCTAGTGTGGCTGTATCCGCCCGGATGCCAGGCTTCTTCCTCCAGATGCATTTGGCTGGAGGTCACATCAGACATCTACTCTCCATTAGGGTAAGCCACAAGTGGCAGGACAGGAGGAGGAAGTATAAATCATAGGAACTAACTAATGCTCAAGAGAGGTAGGTACCAGCCCAGAAACTGCAGAACTCAAATCATCTCCACCTGCACATTCAGACAGGAGATTGTGTCACAGTTCTTCCAGGCATATGGATTTCTCATGAGTCATCTGTCGCAAAAGAATTGAGAAAGCAAATGAACTTGACCAACTTTGAAGATAAAATCCAAAACAAGGAGTACAGAATCCCATCACAAAGACTAAGGCATCCTTCCCAGTGAGCAGGACTGCATGGCACAACCAGAAAGATTCCCTTTCCTCCTCTGTCCTCTTCCCTCTGGCTCCCACAGCCCCTTCACTTGAAGATCTGAGCCCCACCCCATTCCACACAACTCTTATCATTCTATTCTATCATGTTGCTCTGCTCTGAGACACTCTGTTTCTTCAGCTCATCAGAGAGCAAAATGCTAAGGGAATGAGTAGTTCAAAGATTAATTACCATTTAATGGGCAGAGTTCATATCTTCGGATAAATCTCCAGGCGAGAAGCCAGAGGACTGACCCTGGGAACACACAACCAATCCCCCTGAACTGGAAAGGACATGAGATACCATGTAAATTAAGAGGCATCTTGCAGAGGTGAATGCATTAGGTTTCCCCAAATGGCCAGTCTTAACTATCTTGCATTGCAAGACTTGGGATAGCAATGAAAAGGTGGGAAATCACATTCCACAACTTCAGAGCTGTTAAAACTATGTTGGTGTTTGATTGCATGAAACTCTTAGAATACTCTTTAGCTTATAGACAACTTCACTACACAGAGCTACCCTACAACTTCAGTGATAGCTGAGAAACAGGAACATGAGAGAGGGCTGAAAAAAGCTCACCCTAAGCTCTCCTTGTGTGCCGTGGGTGTGCAAAGAGCAGGTGTGTGTTAGTAGCTTCCTTAGAAAAGCTGGGTTTGTTTGCGTGGGAAGATACACCCCTGGACTCCCAAAATGCTGGGATGTGCCTGTGATCAGGTCTCCAAGCAGGTTCCTGGACTAGGGCATACTTGTGACTATGTGCCCTTGCAGACTTGTGTCTAAGGCCTGGGCATTGTCCTTCTAGCTGCAACCTAACCCTTCCTAGAACTAAGACATATCCTGTATGTTTGAGTGGCAGAGTGGCCCATATGTAACCATAAAAAGAAGGAATATCCTTGTCAGTTTGAAATGTAATCAAACAATTCTAATCTTTACTCCTGTTCTCAACAGGAACTCCACAGAGTGCATGGCTGCACAAGTGATGTTGAGGTGGGTTAATACCTCAGAAGAAAAAGTAGTTAGCATGCTTGTTTGTTCTTACCAGGGAAGGAACTCAGAGGGATAAGCAAGAGAGGAGGATCCTATGGTGGGAGGTGAACGATGCTTTGATTCTTAGCCGTTGAGTATCAAAGTGAGAAAGACAAGAGGTCATAAGCAGAAAAGAACCAGAACTTCATGAAGTAGCCATAATCCATAGTTAGAAAACCACAGTGAGGGACATTCAAGCACCTTGAGTATATCCCTGTGACACTGACATTATGATAGTGAAGAAAATCCTTGGTAAATGACAAGGGTAATAACTTCTCTCTACTCACACGACACATACTGTGAAACTGAAAGAGGCATTGCCTTGACGTGCATTGAGACCCTGGGATAAATATATTCTAGAAGTCCAAGGAAATAACAGTAATACAAGTGGAAGGATCCTCCTTTAGCATAAAAGGAAAACTGGAGAGGGTTACAGACATCCCAAAATAATTCTTTACTTTGTTGGAGCAGGTCTCTCCTGTGTTTCTAAAAAGTGATTTGCTTTCCAGATAACCTTATCCGGAGCCCATCTTATGCATAAAGCAAGATGCTGCCTAATCTTTTTTCTGGGAGATATATGAAAACACATCACAAATAAATACAAGGTTATACAGTGATGCTGATGTTAAATATAACCATGATATCTGAGATGTGGTCCCGAAACATCCTGCTTCTTGCTAATAGCATCCCAAGACTGGTAAAGTCAATCTGTGGGTTTCATTCACAAACACAGACAGAAGATTTAGGATTAACTTTAAACTCAATTCTTCATTCAAACCTTTGCTGAAAAATCTTCATCCAGTCTCACAACTCTGCATGCATTCTCCCCATCCCTATAATCTATACACAGACCCCATGCACTGTCCCTCTGACAGCCGTGACACAGTTCCTGCCACCCTGAAGCCAAGCCTCCACCTCTGCCTAGGTTGGACACCACAACAGGAAGACTTGCTCTCATGCCCCCCAAAACTTTCCATGCCCATCCCCATTCGCAGTGACAACAAACAGCACATGGAGAAGCAGCAGAGGTGCTGTGCCCTCATGCACCATCAGCAAAGACATGGACAACCAGCCCAACACATCTTCTGCTTCTGATCCAGCCATGCAAATAGCCCATTCATGGGACCTTCGGGTAACCCAGTGAGTCCTAGCTCTCTTTTCTTTTTCCCACTTTCTCCTACCTATTATCGGTGAATGGATGCCGAGACTCACTGATAAAGGCAGATTTTGAGTTAGTTCAATCTGGATTTAAATCCTGGATCCACTATTTTCTAGCTCTGTGTTTAAACATCAGTGTTCTCATCCCCAAAGTGAGACTATAATAACTTCTTCATGGGAACAGTGTGCATTAAATCAATTAACTTATTCCAGGTCCCTAGCAAAGTGCCTAACTAGAGTAGGTATTGAGCAAATGGAAATTGCCTCCCCCCCCCCACATGCCAAGGACACCAGATTAAGAAGGAAGGGTCCTAAGACATCCTAAATGGCCAGTGAAAATCACAGACTGAGGGACTTTCTACAAAGATATTCCCCAGTGGATGAATCCTCAGCCTTACTCACTTTCTGATGCCCTACCACTGATGTCAGTGGGAAACAAAACCTGTGCTATCTCTTAAGCAGAGAAGGTACGCCTCCAGTGCCTGACCATCTGATTCTCCCTCTTTGATTTTGCCATTCCAAAGTTTGTGAGTATTTCTTGATTTGGAATCAGACTTTTCAAGTTGGACTTGTTTCAGAAAGTTTTAGCCAAACCATAAAAGCCCTCCTTGTAGAAATTAAACAATCTAAAAAATATCAAATTCTTTAAGCAACTCTTTTTTGGCCTCCCTGTCTAAAACTGCATTCACACATCATCACCACCACTACAACCACAACCACCATCACTTTTTTTCTCCTCTCTGCTTTAAATTTCTCCTAGAGACCTGACACGATTTCACTATATATTTTACCTTATCTTTATTTTCTATCTCCCTTATTAAAGGCAGAGATTTTTGCCTGTTTATTCACAGTTGTATCCCTAGTGCCTAGAATAGCTCAGGGTACATGGATAAAGTGCCCGTATGTCCCAATTTACCAGAGAAGGTCTAAATTTAAGCCTTTAGTTCCTACTTAATTATTGATAGCTTCTTTTTTATTCTCAGAAGTGTCCAACTTCAGACAATCAAATATACTCAGTTGATTAATAATAAATATTTGTTGAAATTAATTAATAAATATGACCAATTTAAGACTTTAACGCAACTTGTTAATTCCTGAAACCAAGAGTTCCAACCTGATGTGACTGAAATACACAAGATATTTTAAAAGCATGAGAGGAGATTGGCTAATCTTTCATAATGGTCCTGCTTGCAAAATTCTCACAAGGCTGGGCTGGCAAGCACTTTTGTTCTGATATACTCTAGCCATACACAGCTGTTAGCATTGAAAAATTCTAAACTCTCATGCTGTTATTAGTAGCAGTGTCAAGATGAGAAACCTGTAAAACCTTGATCCTGAGAAAACCCGGGAAACTATGCTTAGTTAACCTCCCTAACCAAACCATGAGAAAGATGAATAGAATTGGAAAAGTATCCTGGGCCCCTACCCCTGAGACTGCGGCATCAGAATGAGGTCGTGTATTAGAAACCAAAAGCTTCTCACTCAACTGCAATGTACCCACTTGGTGCTTGGAAACTGCATTTGGCCTGTGAGAAAGCATCTCAAGATGGAAGCAGGACTTGTGTCTTCTTACGCTGGGCTGGATTTTTAAGGTCAGGTGGGTAAGTCTGGGGGTTCTGTTTTCCCAAGGGATGGTCCCCAAAACAGAAAGAAAAAGCCACTGAGCCAAAAGTGGAAGGAAGCCATCCAATTCAGTCTGATAATCAAGGCAAGATGGATGGAACTTGGACTGACTCTGCAGTATGTCCATCTCCGTGCCAGAAACTGCCATAGAAATTAAAATGGGGAGGGTAAAAATCTCTCCCCAAATACTCAGGGATATGACTCAGCCACAGAGACTCTGTAATAACTGTCCTCAACACCAAATTTTTTAGACCAAACTTCATCTGAGGTCAACAGGGAGAACTCTGGTTCTTCAGACCCTTTAGCCTACATTTAGGATATCATTAGCTCCTTAAATGGCATCTCTTATGGAGTGTAGGCATCCAAAGTATACTCAAAACTCAGGGTCACACCTCCTGAAATGCAAGAAAGCAGCCAAACCATCATCCATGCAGTGCCTCCAGCCTCCACCACACACGCAGGCCTGGACAGAATCCCTGGCAGCCACTTGAATCAGGGCTGCTCTCCTGGCTGGGTACCTCATTTTAGCAGATCATGGCCCCCCCACCCCCCCACCATGCTGCCTCCCCATGAGATATCCCAAGCACATCAATGGCTTTGGCAGGAAACTTCCATGGAAGTTTAATAACGCCCTCATGGTGGGAGGCAGAGAAAGAAAGGTTGGAAGCAGCACCCAGCCCATGGAAGTTCTTCTCCAAAGCCTGCAAGCTGTCAGTCTGTGTGTGACTGCCCTGCCCAGCCCCCTGGCCCCAGAAATGAAATCCAGACTCACTGTGGAAGCCGCCGGTGCTGCAAACATCTGCCGCTGCCATGACACGCTGAACGGGCCCTTCTGGCATGGCCCTTCCTGACAGTGAACGAGGGAGAGTAGGGAAGGGGAGAGAGAAGAGAAGGGATGAAGGGAGAGGAAGGAAGCATGGGAGGATAGAAGAAAGGGAGGAGAAAGGAAGCGAATGGTGTGTCCCTCCTGGCCATAGCCTCCAAACACCTCTCCCACACCACCAGGGAGGAGGGCTGGCCGCAGCAACCCACCTCCAAGACCCTCACTCAGGAGTCCCCCCAGAGACACACTCACAGCTCAGCAAACACACAGAAACACCACTCTATGACATCAGCTGTCTTCCCTTGTGGGCCACCAAGACTCAACAGGCTTCCCTCCAAGGTCTCAGTTCTATGCCCAACAGGCCGAGCCTCCCAGACAACCTCCCACTCTGAAAGGAAGTGGGTTTCATCTAGAATTTTCAACCCCTGAGGTCAAAGAAATAGCACTTTCTCCAAAACTTCTGAGGGAATATTTACTTCACTGTGTCCAGTAGAAAATCCCTACATTCACCACTATTTTTAGGGCTTCCCCTATTCCCTCCCCTGCCTTTCCTATTTGGAAAGAGGTTAGCTAGCTGGATGCCTTCTGTGCAGAGCCTCAGCCCTCTCCCTCCTTGCTGTTCTCCATCTCCATTCAGGAAAAACCCATTTCCCTTGAAAGGCCTCTTGAGAAGTTAGAAAAGGGATACATGAGCTGCCTTAAAGGAGAGACTTATGGTGGCTTTGCAATAGCGTTTCTCAAGTGCCTCTCAGGTCAAGAACCATGTGCAAAAAACAAAAGACACAGCTCCTGCTCTCGGTGGCACCAGAGGCCAGGACGCAATGCTGAATGACCCGAAGAAGCAGGTTCACGAAGCAACGCACCCATGTATGCAAACCCATAGGGCGAGGCCAAGGAGACCATCCAGTGAAGATGATAAAAGGGGATCGCTGGGTTCTGATGGTGGTGAGAGATGGACAGAGAGAGAACAAAGAGGGAGAGGAGAAAAAGGACAGGTGGGCATCTGGGAAGAGCAGGTGCGATGGGCTGAAGTGTGTCCCCTCCAAATGTTGAAGTCCTAACCCCAGAACCTCAGAATGTGACTGTTTGTGGAGTGAGGTGATTAAGGTAAAATGAGGTCTTTAAGGTAGTCTCTAATCCAATATGACTGGTGTCCTTAGAAGAAGAGGAAACTTGGACACAGACAGTTACAGAGAAAATACCATGTGAGGACACAGGGAGGAGGCTGTCTGCAAACCAAGGAGAGAGGCCTCAGAAGGAACCAAATCTGCCCACACTTTGATCTTGGACTTCTAGCCTCCAGAGCTTTGAGAAAATAAGTTTCTGTTGTTGAAGTCCCCCGGGCTGTGGTACGATGCCCTGCAGCCAGAGCTAGTGAACACAGAGTGCCTCATGCA
Organism: Cynocephalus volans; assembly: GCF_027409185.1. Lineage (NCBI taxonomy): Eukaryota > Metazoa > Chordata > Mammalia > Dermoptera > Cynocephalidae > Cynocephalus > Cynocephalus volans. The sequence continues at coordinate 54,611,427 of NC_084462.1, forward strand.
AGTGTGTAAATGAGCAAGTGATGTTGTAGAGTGGGGGACAGAATGGCTGGGGGGAAACTAAGGTGGCTTCCTGTGGAGGGGAGGAGGGAGAACGGCAGAGTGTGTTAGGACCTAGTAGAGCAGGGTGAGAAATTAATACTGCAGAGAAATGAGGATTTACTTGAAGCTCTTAAACAAGCAGGGGGAATGGTGAAGTTTGAGGAGCACAGGCAGGACCACCATGAGCCTGAAGGTGTGTGCACAGATGCAGCTGTCAGGCGGACCAGGGTGTGGACTAGCGTGGTTCCTGCTAACATGCAAAGAACACATGGCACTGAGGTTGCTGTAAAGAAAGACATAGCAGGGCCGAGCCCGTGGCACACTCGGGAGAGTGCGGTGCTGGGAGCGCAGCGACACTCCCGCCGCGGGTTCGGATCCTATATAGGACTGGCCGGTGCACTCACTGGCTGAGTGCCGGTCACGAAAAAGACAAAAAAAAAAAAAAAGAAAGAAAGAAAGACCTAGCAGGTAGGTGATGTACAGACAGGTTCAGAAATGGCTCCCTTTTGGGGAACCTCCCAAGAGAGTTTTTACGCATGCTAACAGGCTGCAGAGGAGCACTTGGAAAAGCAGGAAGTGGCCATGTGAGTTTTCTTTCCGGCACACCAAGTTTCAAACACCAATGAACTCTCCAGGGGAGGTGACAGATTAAGCAATCCAAGAAAGAGGAGGTGGAGGCTGAAAATTAAGTTCAAACAGCTTCCGCATAAAAGAGGGAAAGGGACTATAAACACGTGAGTGTGAGAAGTTGCAAAGTAGATGTCTAAAATAGCGGCACCAGAACTTAAAATGAGAGGATGGAGAGAAACCAATGGAAGAGGTAATGGATGGCCAGAAAAGGGAATAAATCACAGAGCAAGGCTTTGCCGAGGCCTTGAACAAGAATATTATGCAGTGGGGGGAGAAAGAATGGGGCAGCTATTAATAATGTCATTCAAAAGATAATTCTAAAAGGATTAGACTTGAGGAAAGACATTTGAATTTGGCCACGATGAGATAATTAGTGACCCCCAAACTGCAGATTCAATGAAGTGGTAAGATCAGAAGCCCAAAAATTAAGACAGAAAATGAAAATTACCTATTTCAGTAGTCGAGGAGACAAACGGAAGTTGGAAGGGGTAGAAAGGTCAAATGAAGATTTTCCTTTAATGTAGAAGAGAGTGTAGATATTTAGTATAGAAAGGAGAGATTAAAAAAAAACTTCAGAGCAAGAGAAACAGAATCACAAAGAGAGGTAGCTAGAGACAGGGCAGGTGCAGAGGGTGAGGCCTGAGGGAAATGGGAAAGAATGTGGATGTGTGCATTTGCAGATGTGCAGAGGGTGGATTTGGCCTCATATTTCATAGCAACACAGAAATATACACTTCGCACAGTTCCTTGCACATGCATAATAACAAGTGATTAAATTACTGTAGCACTTTGCATTTATCTAAGCAATCTCTATTATAGAGTTAGCTCTTAGAATCTCAGAATGAGAGGAAAGCAAAACTTCGAGGTCATCTACTACAACATCATGTCTAATGCATGTGTCTCTACAGTATCTGTAAAATGTGGCTATCTGGGTTTGCTGGAAACCCGTCAGGGATGGGAAACCCACTACCTTGCAGGGTGGTCCACTCCATTTTCACATAATAAAGGTAATGGCACTATGCTTCACCACCCTTGAGTCTGAAATATTCCTACAGTTTTCTAATCATGCCACCCCTGTAAGTCAGGGGACATGTTACACAGCCCGTTCATCACACCAAAATAATAGAGGACAACCCCCACAGCATCTCTGCACTGAAACCTGGTTTTGTGATTTCTGAGTTTCCCAAACTTTAGTGCCCTTGAGCATCATCCCAAATCTATCATTCACCAAGAAGTACATCTGTCTCCTTGTTTATTTCATTTAATGGACATTTATGAAATGTCTTTCACATTCCAGATACAGTGTCAGGCACAAGGGTTATGTGATTGGTGCAATAAGGCACGGATACTGCCCTTACAGAAATCCCAAGCTACTGTGAACAATATGTATTGACAGATGTCCTTAACAATATATTTTCACAATAAACACACAGACACAAATCAGTTCTCGCAACACATTTAGAGGTGCTAGAGCAACATTTCTCGTCTCTGACCACCACCTCCCTTGCTACTCGTAGCCTTTCCTCATCCTTCAGTTTTACTGAATCTGTGTTACATTTTGGGACTACGCTTGGCACAAATCACCTTGTTGCTGTTTACTTTACTATTATACTGGAGACCCCAATTCCCTGAATTAAGGTCTTTTTGCTTGCTATGGTCACCAGCACTGAGTCACCCCAACTGCTTGTCTCCTTTTCCTTGAATATCCTTGCCACAAAGCCCTATTAGAAAAAAAAATCATGGAACTGGATTATTATAGGTTTTACACTTCTAACTCTATATTCTACCTAACCTCATGTATACCATATTGTACTGATGTGCTCTTTAAAAATTCTATTCACGGGCCAGCCCCGTGGCTCACTCAGGGGAGTGCGGCACTACGAGCGCCAAGGCTGCAGGTTCGGATCCTATATAGGGATGGCCAGTGCGCTCACTGGCTGAGCGCGGTGCGGACAACACCAAGCCAAGAGTTACGATCCCCTTACCAGTCACAAAAAAAAAAAAAAAAGAAAAGAAAAGAAAAAGAAAAAAAAATTCTAGTCACAAATGACCTAACATTCCTTAAAAAAAAAAAAAACTTACTTATGAATTAGAACACTATATCCAACTCTGCCCTTCATTTATTGTGCAATCTGAGGAATACCCACTAGTCTTTCTGAGCCTCAGCTTACTTGCATGTAAATAGGAATAATCATGCCAGCCATTCCACCTCACAGTACTTTGATGGTGATCAGAAAGGAGCTCTAGATCTGCAAGATGGGAGATCAATGTTCTTGTCTTGAGTAAATGTGTGGACTTTCGAAACACAGTTTTTTCTCTCTGGGGCTCAATGGCTCAAATAAGTGAGTTTGATGGGATGACATCCAATTTCAATACTAGCTGGGATTTCACAAGTAGCCAGTGTACATAGCTTACTCAAATTTCATCCAGGCATTTATCAAGGGCTGTCATAAACTACTAATGAAAAAAAGAGGTTAACGTGTGTAGGTGAAGAGTCCAACTGGGTGGAGTCATAACCATGTAACAAGTATATGCAAGGAATGCTGTTAATGGAATCAGCATCTGCTTGGGAGCAGAACTCCAGGAGTACACCCAAGTCTTGGGCTGTTCAACTTTTCAAAAAATAAAAAATATGCTTAAAGACACTGCTGGTACATTGATAAAAGCTGACAAAGAATGACAGCACAGAGCTGGTAGCAGAACTGTATCTAAATCATCAGAAACGTTTGCAGAGTGGAAGAGGGGAACCAAATCTACCCAGAAACAAAGTACTTTTTGCTAAAGTACCAAGTTCTAAAAAAATAACTGTTAAATTGAAGAGTGAGGGAAAGGCTAGTAGAAGATAATTTAAGATATTGAGATACTAGTACTTTCTATGTGAACTTGGGCAAAAAAACCTAAATTGGGTCCAGCAATGCAGGTCCATCTGGCAAATTCCACCCTCTGTACATGATCTTTAAACACAGGTGCATTTAATAAATTCATGCCAATGCCATATTAGAATCACTTTACTTGTGAGAAGCCAAGGTGACAGCATTCCTAAAACAGTCCAGTAGAATCCCTGAGTTGACAATACTGAATGGGATGCTGCGTGCCAAGACTGGAAACAGGAAAGCATAGGTGCCACCAATCCCCTTTCCTACATTCATGGCAGACATCCCTAGTTCATCACCACATGATTCTTCACTGACCCTAGCTGCAGCCACCAAATTTTTCTCATCACTCTCCTCTGGGCAAGGACCACTAGTCAATCAGAACTGGTACCTAAGGTCTACCTACCATCCCTGGGGCATATCATATTTGGAGTCAAGGCAATTAGATTTACAAGCAACAAAAGAACTCATCTTTCAGGTATGAAGGCAATTTAGTGACATAGAAAGCATATAGAGACTATAATAATAAAATGACTCTCAAGTATTTGAAAATAAAGAAAATACAGTTGGTCGCTTTAAGATCAGCATAAAATGGATGAGAACAGGGCCGTACATCCAAGGTTGTACGAAAAGCTTGAGTGGCTCTCAGACCATTATGTTCAATTGCAACCTGATTGATGTAGATGAAGAAAGAATATATTGTTCAAAAGGGGCATGGTTGGTCATTGAAGCCTGGAAAAGGAATGGTCTTGGAATTGGATGATGGCATGTTCAAACCCTCCTGGCTTTGGACAGAGGAGAGAGGAGGCTTTAGGCAAAAGACTTGGAATATTTCTGAACCTACTAGGAAGCCAAGGACCTCACTGTCACTCTTTCTTAGTCGGATGTCATTGATTATCTAAACCAGCTGACTCCCTTGCTCTGATTTTTTCCTTTTTAAGCAACCTTCTCATTATGATCAGGCTTCCCACATAGACTAGCTGACTGGGAGTGAATACTTTTATTATATAGCCTTTGAATAATCTGGCCCCCTGTGTGCATTAATAAGTTGTCCTCTTGGCACTAACTGTAGTTTCAGGGGTCTTTTAATTATTGTGAGATATTCTCTCAGTCCTTTTCACTGATAAGCAGATGTTTGGGCCATTGGTGGGAATCAGATCCAGCTGGCTTTCCCTTAGGTGACATCAATGCATCTTCCAGATGTACACACCCAGAGTCCCCACATACTGACCCCTGGTGTCTGGCAGGTGGGAACCCAGTAGGATCCTTAGAATGCTTAGGCCAGTGGGAGCATTATTCGTTATCCAATAGAAACATCTGACATAGCACTATATATTTCAAAATTAAGCACTTTTATTAAGCACTTTTTATATAAAATCTCTGTGCTAAAAATGGGGTGGATTTCTTTGCCTTGAAGGGAATTTAGCATTTAGAAAGACAGACATGTACCCAAATGACTCAAGGATATGAAAAAATAAATACGCAGACCAGGAAGTTGAGAATTGGCCCATTGGGTAAGGAAATAACCAACTACAAAAATAAACTGGGCCACAAAGCAAAGGTTCAACCTTGCTTTGAATGCTGGATGACTCAATGAGGAGGAGCAGCCAAGGTTGTCACAATGATTGGCAGAGTGGGAGAGATGGAGTACTGACCCCTGCTGCTAATCAACTTTGGGACATTGATGAACTCAGCTCATTTTTCCAGAGTGCACATGGTTATTTACTAAGCACAGACTATAATGGTGGTAATAGTGTTGATGGTGGTGGTGGTTCTGGTGAGAAAATCAACAGTACTCAAGCCAATGGTTTAAAAATCATTTGCGTATTCATTATGTCTGTTATGCATAATAATGTACAGCAACCATCATATTGAAAATGATAGAAGAAAGGGGGGAGGGCTTGATTTAAGCCTGCCTTGTCTCTATCTCCAAGGCCTTAGGGTAAATGACCCTGAAGTCTTCCTCTGGGGGACAAGAGGTGGCACATACTTCAGAAGCCTGGAGGATGGGGCTCTAATTCTGAAGACCTTTGTCGAACATAGAATTCATGGTCCACAGTTATCAAAGTTTATTGTGGAGCTAATAATTCCACAGGGGAAAGCTCTTCCTTTGGCCACCTAGAAGTGCTTTCTCTTTCCTCCTGGGTTTCAAAGACCAACTCCAATGTCTAAATCACTCCTGGAAGAGGGAGCGGCTTTGCTTTTTATTTCCCTGAATTCTCTGAAGGATGCTCTTTCCCCTTTAATTTTAATATCCAGCTCCAAAGACCCATCATAGAAAATACTTTGGCTTATAACTTAAAGTTATTTAAGTTTCTTATATGTAATTTCTACCTTATTCACTTACATAGAATAATAATAGCCATCTATTGAGTGCCTAACAGGTACCAGGCAATTTGCATACATTATCTTATTTAATCGCACAAAAGAAGAAATAATTCTTTTTTTTGTTTTCTCAGATGAGGAATCAAAGGCTTAGAAAATTTCAGTAAATTTCCTAATGTCGTAAAGATGTAAGCAGAAGCTCAGAGATTCAAATGAACATCTGCTTGACTCTAGAGTTAGTGGGTGTCCTGCCCACTTTATTTTGGGCTACCTGCCTCCTTACCTCCAACTTTGTCCTATGGGATTAGCTAAATCTGAAAAAAAAAACAACCAGTAGTAAAGACTGTGTTTTAAATTCTCAATTTCAGATGCTGTATTGACCCAATGCTTGGCTTACTCCTTCTCCTCTTGCTTAGTCACAGACAGATCACTGTCTTGGGCTTTGAGGATTATGAGAGAAAATAATTCCCTACCAGGAGGAAGTCAAGGGAACATAATGTTCCCTTTACATGCAAATATCTTAATTACAGCTGGTAAAGAAGATATTTGTATGGAAATTTATGTATCTTTATATATGTTGTATATTCAGTTGGTCTCAGAAAAAAAATAAAAATTATTTTTAAAAAAAGGCCTTTTGCACTTGAGGAAGGAAACTGGAGCCTGTTAGAATACATCCATCAACGCCCTCCACAGGAGTGGGGAGAAATGAGTCACTCAATACCAGATTCAACAGGCTCCTGCTGCCTTCTCCTCTACTTTTTTGAGGATGGACTCCAATATAAACATGCCGCAATAGCAGCCCCTATGAAGACAAGGCAGGCAATGAGAGCTAGCATCCATCCCGAGCCTGCACCAGCTTCACTGACAGAAGAAGACAACAGATTTCAAAATGCAGAGAGATGACACCATGTTTAGGAGACCACTGGAAACTGCTCTCAGAAAGAGGTTGTTATTTTTTGGCAGGCCGAGGGAAGAAAATATTTTTATTCTGTTGGTTCCCCACCAGTCAAGATACAACCAATGAATATAAAAAGCACAAGTCCATTTTGGTCACACTGAGCTGCTACTAAGCTTTCCTGTGTTTTACAATGTCTGTTTTATAATATAAACCACGCTTATCTCCACCAAGGACATAGGATGAAATACACTTACCTTGCAGCCGGTAGCATTCTGGTTAGACATAACTGAGAACTTCCCACTTCTAAATGAGGTCAAGAATTAGAAAGAAAAAGGTAAATCTTTCACTGATAATAGCTTCCCTTTGCCACAGCTGGAAGGAATAAGGGGGGAATCCCAGGAGATGCACTGGAATAGAGCTAGTAAACCATCTGTCTGGGATGATTTTGATGCCGTTCTTCCTGGGGCCACCGGGTGAAATAGATGACATTTAAGGCTCTTCCAGCTTCGTGTTTCTCTAAAATGGAATGATTTGGCATTTGCTCATCTGTTTCTAATACTCTAGGGATACAGCATGGACTGGGTTGCCTAAAAGATGCATTTTTTAAAAAAATCCGTCCTGACCCTCAATGTCATTGTTGTTTATTTCGTGGTTACCATCCCAAACTGCATGAGTCTTTGAGTCCCTGGGCCTTGGCCTTCAGTTCATCTTTCTGAGCCCCATTGAATCCAGTGGCATCTCTTCCTTCCTCCACTGCTGCCACTGTTGCACAGGATCTCATTGCCTCTTGCCTGGGCCAGTGCAATGGCCTGTCTTCATGCTCTCAGCTCCTGGCAGTCTGTCCTCCATGTTACTGCCTGATCACTTGTCCTCACACATGGGCTCATTTACACTTCGCCAGATGCAAAATCTTCCATGACTGTCCATTTACTATTCAAGTCAAAACAGCTGACCTTTCAAGGGCTACCATGGTGACCCTTCCTTTACAAACATTTCCTTCCATGCATCTTCCATGTACCCTGTTTGGGCTAGTTGAGTGACACACCAATCTAGATCACTCTCCTCGTTTGCTTGCCTCCATGCCACCTTTGCACCTTTGCTCATGCTAACCCCTCTGACTGGAATACCCTCCTAAAAGTCAATCCACTGACTGCCATCCAACCCCTCCAGACCCATGTCATTCCTCTAATTAGACAAGTTTTTGAAATTTGTAGTCATGTTTTGTATGATTGCCTTCCTATGGCTTATGGTAGAGCTACATATTTTCATCTGGTCTTACATTCCTAGTGAAATTTTAATTGCCTTGGGAACACTGATTGTGTTCTGTTCATCCTTGCACATGGTCAGGGAATTGAACTCTGTCCCCCACACATGGGCCTTGTCAAAGGCAAGGGAATTGGGTATGAGGGGAGGAAATGAACCAGCATGGACAAGGTTTAGCAAATGTACAACCTGGATCATTCATCTTAAGGTTGTATAAATGCTCCAACACTGACTCTGCTGTTAAGGAATCTCAAGGTCTTGAGCACATCACCAACCTTCTCTAAAGCTCCATCTCCTCATCTGTGAAATAGAGGCTAATAATCCCTGATCCCTTACTTCTTTTGGAAGGTCTCAGAAGACTCTCTTCTTCTCTAGGAAGAGCACTGAGGGGCCTTGAAAAGGCTGGCTTGAAAACCCAAAGCCCCATGAACAGCAGGTGAAGAGTGCTTGTCCTTCAGCTTACACGATCAACTTACACAATCAACAGGTGAGACACACAGAGCCAGAGGGATTAGATGGGATTCAACAGCAGAGTTAGTCATTTACTGATTTCCAACTGCTACATTCTTGTTGTTATCACTGTCACTATGATATGTGGCCACAATAGCTGCCTTAAATCTTAACCTGGGAGTCTGCTGAAGGGATCCCAGTGCTGAGCCCTACAGGGCATGGACTTCCCTCCACAAAAGTGCTGCAAGAGCCCCACAGCTGGGGGCAGGCAAGTGGTAGCAGAATGGCTTGTTCTTCCTTGTTCTTCCACTTCAGCGAGAGCAGTTCTGTGTTTATTCATTGTCTGTCTGTCTGTCTGGATATCTGTTTTATAAGGTTCCATTTGAAAAGAAAAGATTTTACTGCTCTAAAAAAATTGTGTTGGAAAACTAAGCATCTAATTCAGCTTTATGATTTGAGAGTCAAGAACGCTGATCTAAAGTCAATGTTACCAAAGTAACTAAGTGACTGAACTTGGACCCATTGCTTTAGGCCCCAGTCCAAAAGAAACAGTAAAGCTGTCAATGCATGTAAGGATGAACCTTAGTACATCCTTCAAACTCTCAACCAAGTTCCCATGCAGTGGCAGAAAATAATGCTATTGCCATGTCCAGCACCTATGAGGATATAAGAAGTCTCAAGACAATGAAGAAGAAAGGCAAGAAGTGCTCACTTTACAAATAATAAACTCAGGTCCTAGGCAAAAAAAGGGATTTGCCCCTTGTCAGTAGTCATGAACATAGGCTTCCTGGCTTCTAGTCCTGTGTCCTAGTCACCATATTAGCCAGTGGCTGCCAAGAGCCCATAAGCAAAGATGGGAGGGTATGCCCCAGAACTGGTATTCCTAGGCCATTATAGGGGAAACACTCAAAATAACATCTTCACCTCATTGTTAGAGTCCAGTTGCTTGCACCCCAACTTCCTGGTCATCATGCCCTCTCCAGGTCATCTTCTGAGCAGATCACTGGATTGTTCTATGGCTTCTGCCCTATTTTCACTTCTGTACTTTTTGGAATGCCTGAGTTGCAGGTAGGTGCCCCTGGCATTACCACCACATCAGAATAAAGTATAAAATGGTCTAGGAAGAATGGGGGTATGGGAGATGAAAGGAAGAATTCAGATAATACCCACCCCAGAAATTCTGTGCAGGTAATTCGCCTGCCCACCAGCCTGATTTTTGGCTGATTCCCCTAAATATCTCAAAGAGAAAGAAGAGGACAGAGCAGAAATTAAACTTCAGTTACTAAAGTTGATTCAGGTAATGTGGAAGGAGCCTATCTGAAAATTAATGGTTGTTCTCTTATTTTATCAGGAAGGGAGAAAAGGGCTGGGATATTCAGCAGCTATGGTCTGGAGTCAAGGCAGTAGTGGAGACTACTTGAGATGACATTGGCTTTATTCTTGTTCCTTTGGCCACGTCTCCTTTCTGTCCTAAAGAAACCATGCCTTAGTCTCACATATTATTTCTCAAAACTTAATCCTATAGAAATGAAAACCTAAAAGAGACCATGGAACCAGAATCCAGATTCCAGATTTTATAGATGAAAGTGAAGTCTCTAATTTGCAACATGGACACAGAGCTGCCATAGATACCAAGGTGTCCTAAATATCAGTCCTGTCCCTCAACAGAATTTTACATTCCAAAATGCCTGATATTTTGTAAACAATTAGTGTGCAGATCCACTGGCTTTAATCAAGGAAACAAGGTTGTAATACCTATAATTAGCATAAATCTATCCCACTCACTTTCTTCCATGTTCACTCCCTCTGCAGCTTTATGCAGCTTAATAGGTCTTAGCATTTAAGTTGTTTTTTGAAACTCACTCAATATGTGCATACCACGGCACCCAGTCCTGAAGCAGACGCTCGGGCAACTAAAGCTGTGAGCACCACCTGGAAGTCTGCTCTGTGGCCATGTCTCCTCATTAACACCAGAAAACCTCTCCCACAGCTGAAGAAAAGAGCAAACACGTGCTGTAGGAACTGGGAATCTAAGGAAACCCCATGCCATCCTCTAACTTCCTAATCTAAGCTCTATCAGAGAAAGTTAACTCCAGCCTAAAAGCCACTTGCTGCCTAAAGATGGCTGCCCAAGACTGCACAGCTCTAAAGGACTCATGAGAATCTGGAGTTATAAGTTGCTCACAAAATACGGTTTCCCAGCAACTCTGGTCTTTGCAGGGGGGCTTCTTACAGTCCACCTATCCCCATTCCAGAAAACTAAACTGTGGAGCCCTGGGGCCTCCTGAAGTTTTATCAAAGATTGCCTGGAACATGGGGCATCAGCAGAGAGACTGTTCAATAGGAAATCCATCCCTTCCCCCTGCTTCAACCACAGCCATTCCCATAAACTTCAATAAGGATTGGCTAAGTGCAATGTGGTATCTTGAAGTAAAAAGGACAATAGTGGAAAAACTGGTAAAATTCAAACAAAGCCCTTAGTTTATTTAATAATTTGTGCCACTGTTAATTTTTTATTTTTGACAAAGTTACCATGATTACATACGATGTCAACAGTAGAGAAAATTGGGTGAAGGTAGGTGCAAACTCCCTATACTCTCTTTGCAACTTTTCTGTAATTCTAAAATTAATCCTAAATAATAGGATACAGGAATAGGATACAAATCTCTCCCGCTGTTCTCTAAATAAATAAACATGATCCTCATCTCCTAGACACTCAGCTCTATTCCCTACCAGAAGCCCCGCTTTTAACCTTATGTGGGTCATCCCTGACTCAGACCATCACTCACATGCCTCACCTGGGCATTCTCCCCACTTACTACATCTGCGTGCTTAGACAAGACTTGCTTCTGTCATGTGCTGCTGGATTCCCCACATCATCTCCAAAGGCTCACCTCACCTTTCTGGGCACCTGATTGCCTGCCTAGGTTCCTCCTGATCTGGTCTGAGCCCCTTCCTGCCTAACTCCACATTCCCTTTCTTACATCATTCATTAATATTTTTACTGGGTGTCTACCAAGTGCCGGGCAGGTTAAAAACAAAGCATACTCCTGGCCCTCTGAATCAGTAGGATCAGAGCACCAATCCCTTCCAATCCCATTCCTCTTGGGTCTCAGCATATTGCCTTCTCGCCAAATCAAAATATCTGAAAATGTGTATATATTCTAGAATCCTAAACTCCTACCCATCAGGATACTTGAAATTTTCTTTAATTCTAGATTTGACCGTCAATCTCTTAGTGTTCTCTGATGTTCTGAGAAAGTTATAATCGTATTAAAAACCCACCCTTGTCAAAGCTGGTTTAAGGGCAATCTTGGAAGCATCAAGTCAGTGATCCGTAGAAGAAAAAGGTGTCTGTCTTTGGGACTGTCTTAAGAAGAGAGAACAAATCGCTCTGGTGCTCTGGTGCAGGGATGTTTGTTTTCTCTCTCTAAATGTGTAACAGGAAATTAGGTAGTTCACCTTTGTAAATCGTTTGCATACCACTTATGCATGAGCCAGATGGTGCCTCTTTGTTTTAAGAAATTAAAAATGAAAAACAAAGAATACAAGTAGAATTTTATCTCCACTTCCCTGCCCCCAACCTCCCATCCCACCCTATGTGCACACTCTGGAATCCACAATAAGCAGATGAGCATGTGTGCACGCACACACACACACACACACACACACACAAGCTTGAATTATCAGCATTTAGCTGCATTAGGCATAAGAAGCCAGTGAACTCTTAGGTCCAACAGATTTCAGAAATCAATGGTAGCAAAGAGGTGAAAACCTGTCCCGGGGGGTGGGCTCGCAGAAAGAATCCTTTACAGGGTTTTCCCTATCTGATAAATCACTGCATTCCCTCAAGGACTCAGCCACTGTATACTGAACTAAAATGTCTCACATAAATCACCAAAATGTGGACTTAGTTCTAAGATTCATGAGCAGGACCATATGAACACTGACCAGAAGAGACAAGTACTGATGACCCAGTGTTTCTATATATGTTGAAACCGTATGTAGGAAATTTTCCTGGGGTGGTCAACTTAAATACCCTACTTCTTTGGGGCAGCTGCATGTTCCAGCTTATTTTCCAGTAGTCAGGAGGTCTTTCTATCTATCCCAGGAATTGTATCTAGAAGTAAGATTATCCCTGGCATTTTCTTGCCTTGGGTGTGAAGAGGACGAAGGAATATAACATAAACAAGACTTTATCCAATCAGTATTGTATTATAGGCTCTTTACAGAAATTAACTTGCTTAACATCAACATAACTCTGTTGAATGAATATTTTTGTCCTCATTTGAAAAATAGGAAAATTGAACAGTTAGGAGAAATGCACTGAGGTCACAAGACTGCTAACAATAGTCATGCATTAGAACACAGGTAAGATTAAGATAAGAATTCCTCTGTCATCCCAATGTCTTCCAATATGGATAGTAAGACTTTGGAGTTCACTATTGATGCAATGTCAGGCAAATCTACTTTCTGCATTTTGTTTTACAGAAATGTAGGGAAGCAGAGCTGTGTACACATTGGGACAGTATAAGTAAACATGAACATATGATGCAAGCTGCTCTTAGAGCATCTTACATAGAGAGCATCTACCCACCAACAGTGGAATATGCAGCTTTCCAACGTGTGCTGAGTTTTTACTGCAATAGCTACCCTTTCTTGTTTCATACTTCCTTGGGACCAAAGGCATACATTTCAAGCCAGCTGGCCTCAGCTAACTTCAATTTCATGAAGAAGGAATTGAGGATACCTGGAGTGTGGACATTTTCCCATCTCACTCTTCCTTCCTTATATTCCAATCTGCCCTGGCACCCACAGAAAAGAGACGATTTACTCCTTGAAGCTCTCCCAGGAGTAAAGAACAACAGTTCATGGCTGATAAAACAAGGACTAAGAAGGCTAACTCGGAGATGTGATTTTTTTATTGTTTGTTTTTTCTCTTTTAAACCAGAATAAAAAATATTAAGTGCATATCTAGAAACAAATTTGAAGGTTCAGTTTGCACATTCTGGTCAGAATGGTTTCCCAAGGCCCTGGTGAAGTCAATAGAGACTAGCTTGGCCTAGTCAAACATCTGCCTTTCACAGAAAAAAAATAAATAAACAGTGAGACACCCCTTGCTTTCATCAACACCAACATAAGTCTGAGCTCAGCCAGACAGGCCAGCAAACTCCATTATACAGAGTGCAAAGGCAATTAAATGGTGCCAGCTCCAGCCAGACTCTAAGAAGTCCATGACCCATGGGCCCCCTTAGTAGCCACACCAGTGCCTCTCTTGGAAACAACTGAAAAAATGGTCTAGATGCTAAAAAAAGACTCCACTGTGATATTTGCTTGCAGGTCTGCCCTGGCCTTCAGTCTGTGGCTGTTGCTGCTTCATGCTCTTTTTTCCATTCCTGGAGATGCTGGACAGGGAAGGTAGCTAGAGAAACTGCCCAGTTTACTGTGGACTCTCTGCTTTCCCCACCTTTGGTCTACTTTGCCTCATCTTCTCTCATAATGATATATCATCTGCCATCCTTTGCTTATACCATGAACAAGTCATTTGCTAACCACAAAGCCATTTCTCAAACATTCCATTTTTTCTCTTGGCCATTGCTAAAGTGAAGTTTCTTGAGTGACCAGTTTTAATGTCTGGGTGATCTCATTTAGGCAAAGTCATCAGGAACAGCCAGATAGAACTGATTTGCACACACCAGCTCCAGATTCCCAGCCTTCTGCTCCACCCTGCTCAGGCCAATAGGACAATCATATCTGGACTCCCTGACTCACAATATGATCATTAATTTCTACAAAGAAGAATAAACATATTGCTGTCATGACCCTTGCTATAGACTGAATGTTTGTGTTCCCCACCTCCTGAATTCATATATTGAAATCCTAACCCCTTAGGAGATGGGGCCTTTGAGGGGTGATTAGGTCATGCGGGTGAAGCCCTCATGAATGGTATTAGTGCACTTATAAAAGAGATCCCAGAGAGATCCTTTGCCCCTTCTGCCATGTCAGGAAACAGTGAGAAGATGGCCATCTGTGAACCAGGAAGCAAGCCCTCACCAGACACTGAAGTTGTTGGTGCCTTGATCTTGGACTTTCCAGCCTCCAGAATCATGGGAAATAAATTTTTGTGGTTCATAAGCTACTCAGTTTATGGTATTTTGTTATAGCAGCTAGAATTGAGTAAGACACCCCTCAACCTCCAAAACATTAACCCTCACTCTCCTTATGCCATCTATGCAAACTCCTCCCAATCCAATGTTCCCAAAGTAAAGCTTCCATATTTTTGAGGCATCTCCCTCTCAATCACTTTGCAGAAGTTATCCCACCTCTGTGTCTCGCAGGTTGCACCCACATTTCCCCTTTCTGGGATAAGTGACACTCATGGCCATTCATTCTTTCCCTGAAATAATAACACTGTCAGAACCACTGAGTGATCCATGGGGAGGAGATTCCCCAAGACTAAGGGGGAAAAAATAATTTTGGGAGCAAAATAAGACACTCGATGTAAAGTAGACAACTATATGGAAGTAAACCTGAATGTGGTGGCTCCCCTCAAATCAGGAAGTTTTTTCCAAGGCCTAAGCTCTGCTCTTTCCAAAGTCAGCAACAGAAAACATGCTTTCTTTCCTAAGCCGTTTGGATCACCTACTCAGCAATATATTATCCATTTTTGTTACTTTACTTTGGGTTCCTCTTCTCATCAAGATCTACCTTTGGAAACAAGATAATCCTTACATGGTCACAAGATAATTTCAGAGAATAAAATGTGTCATGGGTGAAGCTAGATCGGGGACTGGGTTTGGAGATGTTAAAATCTAGCACTAAGTTGGGCTTGTCTGGGTGTGTGTTTGGGTGTACATATACGAGTATGTTTACATGAAGAATGAGTATTGATGCAAGTAAAAACACAAAGCCTGTGTTATTGTAATATACAGGTACAGTCCAGTTAAGTTTCCAAGAAGAAAGGAAGAGTATCTAGAAAATAATAAACAGGTATGTCAAGATGCAGGAGTGGCAAGAGACTACTGTCGAGTGCATGTCTGGGCATGGGTGTGTATATGTGTGTGTGCCAGAGTGACAGGGTTAATGGACAATGACAAAGACATGTAAGCAAGGTGCAAGCTCTGCTGCTGAATCCTGTAGCAGGGAAAGTCGCCTTACCCTGTAGTAATCGGTGCTGTAGACGTCCCTGGACATGCCAAAGTCTCCAATCTTCACCAGCAGGTTGGCTCCAACCAGGCAGTTCCTGGTGGCCAGGTCCCGGTGCACGAAGTGCTGGGAGGCCAGATAGACCATGCCTGAGGCAATCTGACTGGCAATGTGGAGCATTTGGGAGAGGCCTAGCTCTCCCTTAGCCTGGCGTGGCTGCCCATCCACAAGGATCATCGCATCCGGCCCATGGGCCCTGCAAGGGGTAGGGAGAAGAGAGGAAGCAGAGAGAATTCAGGAGATCAAGGGCAAAGGCCTTCTTGGTTCCCTGTCCTCTGGAATGCCCCACAGATATGAATGAAATTTCCCTTTCCAGCCTGAGTATGGCTGATTTCCATCTACCCAAAATTACATTATGTGAGTAGGGCATGGGTGAGACTCCACAACGAGATGCCCAACTGAGATGACAGCACCACATGCTCAAATGGAACCAAAACAAAACCTCTTTTTAATATCTTACTGTTAGTCAAGGATTGCCCAGGTACTAGAAGTCTATTATAGAGTAATTAATAAAATTAGCTCTCACATAGCCTTCACTCTGTGCCAAGCACTGCTCTGATTGCTTTAAATACATTAATCCTCTCACCCTAATTTTGAAATAAAGAAATTGAGGCACAAAACTACCAGATCACTCGGCCAAAGTCCTAAGGTCTCAGTATGGCCATATGGATAATCAGGAGGCAGAATGTGAAACCAAACAGGTGGCTGTGAAGGAGAGCTTCCCAACCCAGCACAAGGAGGAGGGTTTGTGAAACAGATCCCCAGGCTCTGCCCCTGCATTCTGATTGGCTAGGTGGAGCTCATTCATTTGCATTTACCACAAGCTCCTGTGCTGATGCTGCTGGCCAGCGGTCCACACTGAGGAGCAGCAGGATGCTCTTGAGTCCACACTTCAATGTGCTCACCACACTGCTTAGGACTAGGTCACTTATGGTGGTAGCAGGGCTGGATGGAGAGCCCCTCCGACTCTGAAGCAGAGGCCTGGAGAGCCCCAGCACCACCTCCATCCCCAATCAAGACCCGGATTTGTTATCCTAACACCTTGCCCTGTCATATCAGTCACTTTCAGTGTTCACTCTTTTCTCCAGAAAGCCAATGAGCCAGACCCACATCTAGGGCCCTTATTTATAAAGCTGTGGGCTGGGGGGCCCTGGTGTACAGCAAGGGCTCTGCCTGTTTTACTGCTTTTCCAATTTCCACTGAAAGGCACTGTTAAATATGAACACTTTTGTTTTATTACCTCCACTGGGCTCTCCCTACCTCACTCCTCGGAAGGCTAGCTGCTGCCTCGGCTCTCAGGGAAGGGCAGTCAGAGGGCAAGCCCCCATGCCTGCCTACCAGGAGAGTGCACTCCAGCCTGCCTCTGAACACCACCCACTTGGAGATGTGAGAGCAGGCAGGGCTGGCCTGGGGGTCACAAAGGCTGTGTTTGCAAAGCAACCAGGGAGCCACCTCCCAGGAAGGGATGGTGTGGCCCGTTGCTAAGAGCTTCCAGCACCAGGGCATTCTCAGAAGCTCACCCTTGACTGGAAGAGCCTAGGAAGACAGATTCATGGCATCTACTGGGAATCTGATCAGGAGTGTAGGCTAACACTCAGACTGTGTTGCAAAAAAATGCCCCGGAAAGACTGCTGGACCTTGATTTGCAGAGACTCTCTCATGCTGTCCTCAAGAAGGGTACCACCCCTCATCTCACCATCCTTTCTGTTTCTTTGGTCTGCTCTTCTTTTTCTTCTTACCTTCTCCTTCTCTCACCCCTTGCCTTTACTCTAGACCTTCACTCTCTATCTCCCTTCTACTACCTTTTCTTCCTCTTCCCTTATACTGTGAATGACAGTGGTTCAGAGAGGTGTCCAGGAGTTCTCTTTAGCTCTGCTGCGGACACTTGGGTGGGGCTGAAGATACTGCTGAATCTATGAAGAGGGTTTGATGAAAAATGAGGCAAAGCCCCTCTGACAGCAGGGGAATGGAAGCACAGGGAGAGAACAACCCTGAGTATTGAGAAAGGGTGTTGCCTAAATTAGAACCTAACCTGGTTCCCAGATCTCATAAAATAATGATATTGATAGCAGCTATCACTGTCTGAGTACCCAGCTACATACAAAACTTGTCTAGACATTATACATATATCATCATTTAATGCACATAGCAACAACTCTATGAAGCAGTTATTAATAGTCATGTTTTCTAGGAGATAAAATTAAGGTTTAATAATTTGCTCCAGTTGTAACTACGATGTGACAAATCCAGGATGTGAAACAAGTCTGTCTTATGCTAAGGATGAGTTCTCCAGGAAAGGAATCAATTTCATGTGAATCCAGATTCAGGAGGCTTAGAACATCCTAGATATTTTCAGTTCTTCCAGGGCCATTTTTTTGGAACCTGGCTTATAAGCAGAGCCACAAAGACTCCTCTACTTCATTACCTGGCACCAACTCTTTCCATTTCCCCCTCAAAACACAACACCCTATTGAACGTCTCACTTCAAGGAGATGCTCATTGGTTTTTGGTGAGTGAGCTTTGGTGAGTGGGCAAGAGCCTTCTATAATTTACATTTGAACTCTGGAAATTTCACTCTCAGCCATGGAATTCAATGGGATTCAAATGGTGGCTATGGCAGAGAACACATCCTAAGTATACAGTACCTGAGTGTTCAACCTGCTTCCTGGAACCCTGGATTCCACAGACCCTCACACATGGCTGCCTCCTCCACATGTGGGCACTATTTGAAAGTGGCAGCTGTGGAAGGCAGAGAAGTCCTAACTCTGCTCTTGTGTGAGATACTGTCTTCTCTCGGGAAAGAAGATCCACTCCTACAACTCTATCCAGAACTTCTGGCTGAAGTTCTAGTCTCTTACCAGAGCCTCTCAAAGTCCAGATGATCTTGCTGCAGACTTGGGGAAACCCTTCTTACAACAAGTCCATTCTTTCTAGATCAGTGCTCTGCAACAGAACTTTCTATTGAGGGAAATCTTTTAGACTGCTTTGCCCAATATGGTAGTCACTAGCCATATGCAGCTACTGAGTACGTGAAATGTGGCCAGTGTGAGCAAGAAACTGAATTTTTAAGTTAGTTAATTTCAGTGAATGTAAACCTAAGTTCTAATAGCCAAATGTGGCCATCATACTGGACAGCACAGTTCTAGAGTCTATCCAAAGAAAATAGACCTCCTTTATTTCAAGCATCTCTGTCTCCTGATGAGTTTGTAACCTTGCACTTTCTTATTTATCATCAAAAAGTATCTGGCAAGAAGGTTTCCAGGAGGAGTGTAAGGTACTAGCCTCCCTTTGCAAGTGAGAAACTTAAGGCACAAAGAGGGAAAGCTATTTGTGACATCAGGGAAAGGTGGCCCCCAAATCGTGGAGTTATAGGCTGGCAGGCACTTTGGGCTCCTCCTAGGACCCATTTCAGACCCTGCTCTTCTTCTCAGTCCATCTTGCAATCAGGAAGAAGAGTGCAGGCTACTTGTCACAGCATCCTCAGCTTCTCCCGCTGGAAATCAGGGCAAAGGCCTGACCCCAGCTGTTGGGGAGATGATGGATGAAAACAAAAGGGAGCTTCTCACTTCACATCCTCAACTTCATTGTTCAGAGGTGGACATATGGCTTCTGGCTCCAGAGAAAACCCCAGATGTTGGGTCGGACTGGGATTGGGGAGACAGGGGGACAGTAGCTCTTGCTTACCTGAGGAACTTGTTCAGATCTCCATGCTTCATGTACTCAAAGACCATGATGAGGGGGTCTCCGTCGCCGCATACCCCATAGAACTTGACAATGTGCTCATGCTGCAGGTTGGTGAGCAGCTCGGCCTCCCTCTGGAAATCCTTCCGGGCAGCCAGGGTGGGATCCTTCAGGGCCTGGAAAGAGTGCAGGACATGGGCTTTTAGCAACTAGAGTGCAGGGGTTGTCTTTTCTTCTCCTGGGAAGAAACCTGGTGTCACACATGACTGGGTTCCCAATAAATAAGATCTCAAATGGAATTTAAAGACAATGAAGAGAAATTAAAACTGCAAGGCCTGATCCCTTCCTCCTGAGCATTTTGATCCCTGTAGAAAGAGAAATCCACATATCATGCTGGCCAGTGATTGTCCTGGGCTTCCTCAGAGATAAGTGTGAATGGCAGAGGGAAGGAGCTGGGAGATGGAAAGCCTGGCAAAAAACCACTGTCTGGGGGTTTCCCACAGCTAAAATAAACAGTGTGAAGACCCCTGCCTCAATTGCTTTAGCTCTGTAAGTTAGCACATGCTCATAGCCTCCCAGAAATCAGGCAGAAGATGTGATAGTCTCCTTGTCCTTTCTAGTCCTTGTTTTTAGACTGAAAAATTGCATGTTTGCAGAGGAGAGCGAACACTTTTCTAGAAGGCACTCCTGTACTCCTAACTGGGGTCTGGAGGCAGCATTGGGGGGCTATGGGGCAGCAGCTATAGGAATGGTAGCTCATGGACAGAAGCCATAGATGTACCCAGGAACAGGCCACATAACCCAAAGTCCCAATGCAGGATGGGAAGGTGAGCATCTAGCAGCCATCCAAACACACAACTCAGCCTCTGTGGGGGTGGGAGGCCCAGGTCTGGGAAGAAGTACAGATGGGCCACTTCTCATAGGGCCCAGGAAGATTAACACACCCAGGAAGGGTACAAGTCACAAATGAAAACTTCCCAGGACTGGAAGGGAACTGTGAGACCAAAACTGAAGCTTTGGAGCACATCCCAGGGAACTCAGGTGGGCCTTGCCTGGGACACAGCAGTGCCAGGCAGCATGGGCACTGCTCTGAGAAGGGGAGGGGCCCCTCCTGCCAGCATCCCCTCATTTCAACTGACATCTTTTAGTAACCTGGACAGACACAACCCGAGGCAATGAGGACGTCAGTGTGAAAGGTGCTCTTCATACTCAGGTGAGCGAAAGTCTAGACAGACTAGAGGTTGGTTTGCATTCTCTCTGCCAGGCATCCAGCCTTTTCTGGTTACTCAGGCCAACTGACCTTCCCTGCAGATCATGCAAGAGCTGAAGGGCTTCCCTAGCCACAGGTCTTTCTTCTGTCACTGCAGTCCCATTAGCTGAAATCTACAGGGCTGCCTTGTCTTCTAGCACCCCAGTAGTGTGAATCTGCAAAATCAGATGTTTTTAGGGTGTCCATCAAACCTCTCAGTCCTTAGGGCACATCAGTGATGATGAACTCTTAGCACAAAAAGGGCCCTAGATATCATCTGCTCCCACCTGCTCATTTCTGGCATTTGAGAAACCCAGGCCAAGCCGGTCTAGGAATCACACATCTTAAATGAAAGAAACTTAGAGTTAGACTCGACCTCAGTCATGTCCTGGTGGGCTTCACAGTGCCCCACAGTTCAGTAGCAATATTCCTAGGGCCATCAAGGGAGGTGTGGTCTCTCAACCTGTTATCAAGCCACACCCTAACTTCAACCAGCACCATCTTTTATTCTTTTTAAAATGTGAACATTTTGCAAAAAAAGGTGTTTGATTAAATTGTTCTACTACTTACAAAATTTTGAAAGTTATCTAGTGTAACTGTCCCATTTCACAGATGAGAAAACTGAGGTCCAGATTGGGGAAGTGCCTTGCCAAAGATCATCCAACAACTCATAGCTTGGGTTTGGAGCTCAGGATACTTTCCTGCCTAGCACACCTACTTGAATGTCCCCCAAGCAAATGGTGGGCAGGGGAGCGAGAAGGTGTGAAAGTGTAGGGAGAAAGTGAGGAAAGGGCTCAGCAGAGTGGCCAGGCCCTGCGTGTAGAGCAGGCCAAGGACAGAAGTAAGCAGGAGATCCATTTTACCAGCCCATCACTGGTTTTTATCAGACCTGAATCTACGAGGGAATTAAATAGAATCAAAAGATAATATGAATCTTTCCACAAGCTTTTTGAAGTACCCTCGTATGCATGCTCCATTTCAGTTCTGGCTGCTTGCTCTGGGAAGCTACCTGATAGTAAAGGATTTCAAGACCCCTCAGCAAGACCCATCTCCTTGTGGCAACAGTCAGTGGCTGTAGGTGGACACTACAGCCAGAAGAAAGACATTTGCGAAGTCAGAGAGTCATGGTGAGAGAGCCTCTCCTGGTGACCCAGCTCCTGACAGCAACCCTGAGCTGCATGGGCTGGGGCGTCGGTACAGGATGACAGAGAGTGATTTATTTATTTTCATGGAGAAGACAACGACAAAAAAATAAATAAATAGGTGCATTATGGGTGGGATAAGAGAATATAAAGATTTATGCGAAGGCTGGATTTATGAGAGGGAAAAGCAGATCAAATTTGGGGCCAGCCAAATGGCCTCTCTCCATCTCTTTAAATCATTCTCTCCCACAGCCTGGACACCAATGGCAGCCATGGGACATTTCCGTTCTCGGCTCTCAGCCGTATGGGCCAGCATCCCCAGGCTGGCACCCTGCACGGTGAGGCAGATACAAGTTCCTCATCTGGGAGATGAGGCACAAAGCAACTGCTGTCCCTTTTGGTCTCCCACACCCCTTTTCTCTGCCTTCACAGTGGGGTTTCCAGCTCCTGGGTCAGACCTGAAGCTCTTATATAACCAGTGAAGAGAGGGGTGTGGCCCCTGGGGACCAGACCTGCAAGTGGCCCTAATCCCCAAGGATTCATGCAATTGGGACAGAGATGACAGGAGAATAATGAGGAGAGAAATTGGACCAAAGACTCTCTCGCCCCTCTCAGTGGGGTCCACATCTCATTTCTTCATCATAGCTGGGAAATTTCAAAATGGGTCACCAGTCAGTGGCAGGGGACAGAAATGTTGTTTATCACAGCCACCAACTGTTGCTGCAGGGAGATGGATCTTGAAGCTGGGGAGACTCCTGGCTAGGCGTTTGGAGCAGTATCTACAGGACAAAGAGGAGATCTGGAGTTTGCCTGCCCTCTGTTCTTCCAAAGTGCAGAAGATTCGCCTTTCTGATCTTCCCTTCTATGTGCATCAGGTCTCATACCCACCCCCTGCCCTGCAGGAGGCTTTCAGCTGAGCTGTTCCATCAGTGACAGGAGGGAAGCAGGCTAGGTGGCAAGAGTGAGCACAAACTTATCAACAGCTCCCAGCTCCTTCGGAGTCATTCACATCTTCATCTTGACCAGCCCACAGGTTCTGCAGTTTTCCACTTTTCTTTTGTTGGGGAGAGATATTTCAGAGGATGTTCAGTTTCAGGTTTCATTAATATCCTGAAACCCATTTTATTATACGCACAGGGATATTCACATTCCTAAATGTTCAAACACACACACCAATCAACCTCTTTCAATTATGAAAATCGCCTTTCCTTTAGTCCCACAAAATCCACTCTCACTTCCTCTTGGTGAGATTCCCAAACAACTTTACCAGGGGGTAGGATGAGTAGTTATCACATGCACAGTACCCCTTTCTCATCTGTGTCCCTGGCTCAAAATTGGCCATTGGTTTCCTAGTCGTTTTGGGATAAAATCTAAACTTAACGCAGTCATGAACTCTAAATGTCTGGTCTACCCATCTCTCTCTGCCATCTCTCCTTCCACACCCTCCTCCCCTCACTCATTGCACTTTAATCTCAGTGGCCTTTCTGTCCCTTGTATCCTCCAAGCTTCTATTTGCCTCAGAGCCTTTGCACTTGCTGTTCCTTTGGTCAGAAAAGCTCTCAACTAAGCCACATCTACATGACTGGCCATATTAGCTGGCACTGTCATTATCTCTGCAAAACATACTGACTGGCACCATTGAGACCCTGCATACTCACTGCTGTTTGGATACCCAGAGAGATACTTCTGTCCCAGCGAGGGGCTTACCAAGAGTCAACTGTGATTGTTCCCGAATTCATTCATAACAGTTAAATCTGTTCATGTTATAACTTAATGTAACAAAATGCTATGGAAACCAATGAGTAGAGAGTGGGAAGCTTTTACAGAACCTAGAATGAATGCTTTTGAAAGACTTGCTAAAGGTCAGTGGTTAAATATACTGTTAAAAGTAGAAGAAAAAGCTATATAAAATTGCAAAAAAGAGAAAAATCCTGATATTTTGCACTCAGATTGTTTCACAAACGTTTTAAATTTCTGCTCCAATTTAAAGTAACTTACCTGGCTCAGTTTCCTGGGAGGTGGGCTCAGCCTACTCCACCTCCCCTCAGCCCAGACTAGAGTACGTGGGCCAGGAGTCCCCAGGGCAGAGGCATTTAAGCAGGGAGCCTCACCCGGGCAGTCCTAGCCTCACATCCATATGACTAAAAGTATCAATAACCAGAGCGTGAATTTCCTGCAGATAAACAGATTTTCCAGGAACAGGCTGATAAAGATTTAAAAATAAGTAAATGCTCAAAGAGAGCAAAGAAATAATAATTATCTTTAAAAAAAAAAAAACCAAGAAGATATACAGCAAGAACAGGGAGAAATAAAATTAAAATAACAATAAAATTAAGAACCAATTAGATATCTTGAAAATAAAATATATGGTTATTGATGTTAAAACAAAAACTCCATAGACAGGAAAAACTCTAGACCAGATAAAACCACAGAAAGAATTTATGAATTGGAAAGCACTGAGGTTCACGCAGGCCAGAGCATGAATGACAGAGAAAAAGGAAAACAGGAAAAGCAGTGAGAGGCCCCTCATCTCCTCATCCATGAAGGAAGGGGCTGTCTGGGTGCGAACGCTGTGTAACTGTATTTTTTGTCAAATGACTATTTAAAAGCGGCACCACCGATTAAACAATCTCATGAGTCACATTATTTTAACGTCGCGCTTGTACTATGCACGCGTGCAGATCACACACTGTCTTGTCCTGCTCCCTGTCTCCTTCACGGGTCTTCATCTTGTCTCCCCAGTAGGCTGCAAGCACCGTAACAATGGAAGCTGAGATTTCTGCTCCTTCGTTTCCATTATAGCAACTGCTGGGCAAAAAAATCTTGCCAATTGATTTAAAACCACAATTTTGAAAAAGCCTAATCTTGGGATATACTTGTAGGTGTTCTCTAGAAGAACAAAATTACCCTGCATCAACATCAGAACAAACTCAGAGGAAGGAGCCTGCAAAAAGGAGTAAATCTAAAGGGACAGGGAGCCGGACACGCCACTGCTCAGATGTCCTCTGGAGGAGGTGGGCATCATCTCCAGGGCTGATCGCCGGGCAGATCCATTGTGTGGCAAATGGTGTAAAATCACAGAGCATTCATCTCCTCGATTTTCCAGACCCAAGGGGAGAAGGAAACCCATTTAAAAAGATAAAAACAGAAACGCATTTCCTGTGTTACCCAATCTGGGTTCTGCCTCTTAACGCCAGACCACTCGGAGAAATAACGCAGAGTTTTCGGCTGTCATTTCATTTCCTGCTCAAAGTGCAACAAGCTGCAGCTCGTTGAGCAGTCCCTGGATGGATGACGGAACATCCAGTGAGTCAGTGTCATCCTATAAATTAAAAGTGCCAGGGTAGTACAGATTCTGAGTTTAGGGATATAATTAGAAATCTTTTTATATCCTTGGTCCAAGTTTATCTGACCAGCCCATGTTCACAGAAACACACCAAGCAAGTTTATTCACAGGATGTCCAGCAACAGTAATCACTAGACTTTTAGGGGGCAATAGTCTAGTTCCTTATTTTCTAGAGCAGAGGTTGGCAAACTACACCTGTTTTTATAAAAAGTTGTATTGGAAAACAGCCACCCTCATTAGTTAATGTACTGTTTGTGCTACTTTTCCAGTACACAGGCAGAGATGAGTAGTTGCAAGGGAGAACATGACTCTCAAAGCCTAAAGTATTTCCTATCTGGCCCTTTAGAGAAAACTTTTGGTGACCCCTATTCTAGATCATCAATGCAAGCTTGGCAGGTCATTTGTGAGGTGTCTAAGCTCACTCAATAATATCAACATTGATAAAAATGATGATAAAAACAAATAGCAGCTGCTCTTTATTGATCATTTACTATGTCCCAAGCATTGTCCTAAGGATTTTACACACATTATATGATTTAGTCACCAACATTCTAAGGAACAGAGATTATAATTCCTATTATAAAGATAAGGAAATGGAGGCCCAAAGAGGGTAAGTGTCCTGCACATGGTCACACAGCTAACTGGTGGTGGGGCTGGGATTCACACCCAGTCCCTCTGATCCCTGCGCTGTGCCTATACCCTGCACTGCACTGCCTGCCTCCATGGAGGTCACTTGTCCTCTGTGGACAGAAACAATCTGTAGATACACAAGGTTATAAATACAGAGGGCTAAAAGTCACAGAAACATGAAATTGCCTTCATAACTGAGGCTTGGTCAGACCCCTCAATACTAAGAATGGCACCCTTTTGAGGTCCAGGTGAGTGTCCTAATGGAAGGTTGTCTCTCTCACTCTTGTCTCTTCGCTCCAGCCCACATTCCAGAACACCATGCAAACTCCACGCTGGTCTCAGAAATTTCTGCACCCAAGGAGGCTGCTCCACACTCCAGACTCAGCGAGGCTACCAGACTCTTGTTGGTGTCAACCATGCTCAAAGATTTGTCCAATGCTGGCTTACAGTAAAGTTGTGCACTGCCCAAAGCAACTCAACCCCAGCCAGCTGCAAATCTGCTGAGTGGCTTCAGGACACAAAAGCGCCCTGTGGTTAATGACCATCCAGCAGCAACCAAGAGGAAGCGACTCTCAGACCTACTGGTCTTGGGATCTGAACCAGGATCCCTTGGGAGGTATCTAAAAAATTCTTCCACTGCACTCACTATTCTCCTGTTGCTAAATACCTGACCCCTCGCACACCCATTTCATCTCCTTCTATTCCCAGTGATGTCCTATGACCCTGAGCAGCAGCTGTCCAGGCCCTTTTTGAGCAGCCCACCCTTCATCCAGCTCTACCACTGAGAAATGGCTGAGTGAGTTTCCAGGCACAGACAGCACATCCTGAAGAGCCACTGAGGAGGGTGAAGGAAAGGCCCTTGGACAGGGATCATTCCAGGGCCTTTCACAGGCATAACTTGTTCCCCAGGCACAGCCCTTTTAAGTGTCCCAGTTCTTGACCTCCAAAGCCAAAGGAAGTCGGTTTCAGTCCAAAGGAAGCTTCACTGACTTTGAAGCAAGATCCCCTGATTGCATCTGAGAAAGCCAACTTAGCAGCATCTTCTTGAATGGTGTGGGCCTCCCCCACCCCCTCCCAGGTCCTCAGCCAGCGTTTCCCTGGTGCCCACACACCTCTGGGATTTACCTTCACTGCCACCAGCATCTTGTCCTTGGTCGGGCTGAGGTTGTAGCACTCAGCCAGGAAGACCTTCCCAAAGGCTCCCTCACCCAGTTCTCGCTTCAACACGATGTCCCTCCTCTTAATGTGCTGCACATCTGTAGGAGGGGACAGAGAGGCCAGCAAAGTCAGTCCTCAGCATGGTCTGCGTTTGGCAGCTTGTTGTGAAGCTTAAATGAGATAATCCTTAAAACGACCTTGGCCCAGTGCCTGGGACAAACTAAAGACACACACACACACACACACACACACGCACACGCACGCACACACAAGCTCTCGTTGTAACATAATGACTGTAATGCCCCAGCACAGTGCCTGGTTTGTGACAGAGACTGCTAACTGGTAGCTAAAATGATTTGGGGGAAAGCTCTACTTGGCCAATCCTTCTCCTCTAAGAGAGTGAAAGACCAATAATGCCTCGAAAGGCAAGTTTAGAGACTCCCCCAGATAGAGGGTCTGTGCAGAGAGAAGGGTTGCCACTGCCTCTGCTAATTTCACAATCTAATTAAATTCTGTCTGCCAGGAGAAAGCAGAGCTGTGACCTCAGCCCTCCCACCTATTTGGAAAGAATGCTACAAAGGAGTTGTACAGGCAGTGGGCTGGTGATGAAAGGAGCGAGCCGAGATTACTCACTGACCTTTACGTTAATTGTTGAACAGACAGAAGCCCATTAAATACCTGAATTAACATTATGAAGAGCATTGCGGAGCCAGCAAAGAGGATTGTTTCAAATGACCTTGTCAAAAAATGAAAGCTGAAGATCGAAGACCTTGGCAGACTGTCCCCATGAGTGAGGAGACGTGACAGGGACAGTGCTGGCTTGGGTTAGTGTTTAAGGTGGTTTGAGGATTCCTTTCAGAATAGACTACACAAATCATTTCTGTTTTCCTATCAGAGGTCTTGGTATCCCCACAGTATCCCAGATGATTCACCTGGCAAGGCTTTGTGGGAGGATGCATTTACAGACCATTATTCTCTCCTCCTCAGAAAGACAGACTTGCAGGCAAGTAGCTTAGTGGCTGGTGGCGGCTCCTCACCACCCACAGGGCCGTGATGTGGCTGCCACTTGCTGCAGGGCTATGCCCCAGTCTTTACAACAAAGGATTAGAAGTCGGTTCCCTTCTTCACACCCTCTGTCTCTATTTTCCAGCCTCCAAGGAATGGTATTTGTTGGCCTTACAGAGGAAGGCTAATGAGTCTCCCACTGAGAAAGAATGGGAGGTCAGGACCTCTCGGGAGGCCATCTGCTCATCACTGCCTAATCATTCCCAGGTGACTAGTGATGACACATGGGCTCCTGCAAGGTGATGTGCTGGCACAATCCCAGGAATGGAGCTGGGTCTGGTAATGGCAGCTGCACCGCACCAAGCCCATGCCTCTGAACATGCAGGGATTCAATTCATAAGGAATGGAAAGCCAGAATGGGTTCAAGACCTGGATCCTTGAAGGACTTGACATCTCACAAACCATCTCAGGTGTCAGATTGTTCATCTGTAAAATGGGTCCAGGGGGATAATGCAAGTTGTACTTACCTATTACCCAAGCTAGAGTTTGCAAACTTTTAAGTCCTCTGAAACATAGGTTGTATTTTGGTATGTTCATCATTACTGATACTATTTTTCAAGAAGGGGAAACGAAGGCCAGGTCAGGAGTCCCCACCTGGTGGCTGAGATGGGCATGAAATCTAGAGCATAAGGACATGCCAGAGTACCTAAGTCACTGGGGAAGAGCCCCGCTTTGCCCCAGACCCCAGCCTAATCCCATCCTCCCTCTGCCTTGCGATAGGAGAGTGGTTCTCAAACTTGAGCATACATCAGAATCACCTAGAGGCTTGTTAAAGCAGGTTGTTGGACTCCTCCCCCAGAGATTCTAATTCAGTAAATAGGTCCAGTTTGGAGCCTGAGGCTATGCATTTCTAAGTTCAACCTGATGTTGACATGCAGATCTAGGAAACACATTTTGAGAACCACTGGAACAGGACTTCTTGGGTGGGGTGAGGAATTAGCCAGCTAAAGAAAGATGTCCACCTTTGCAGCTTTCCCACAAATAGTTTAGTCATGCCTCACTTCCAGAAAACCAGGAGGAGGTCAGGAGTCCTGAACTTCTGACCTAGGCTGATTCACATCCCCTCCCAGAGCCTCAACTGCCCATCCATGCAATGGAGATCTTGCCTCTCTTGCCTTCTCATGTTCTGGAAACATCTCTGTAAAGGCAAAGCTATATTGTATATTTTCCTGAATCCCTAAGTCCAACTCTGAGCTGGGTGACCTCACTGGCTCCCCTCAGAGGTCTCACTCTCAACTACAGTGAATGCAAAATAAGAAAAGAGGTTTACAGAGAGCAGGCCTCTGTTTTTCAGCAGCTGTGCCTGGGTCAGGTCTTGGAGCCCTTCCTTCTCCTCTCCCTCCCTCAGCAGCAAAAATCACAGGCCCTGACTCAGACAAGCCAAGTGGGAGCAGCATACAGGGAGTGGTTTCTTAATCTTTCCTCCACATCCCAAGAGCTAAGAGCCTGGCAGCAGCTGCAAACCCCCAGCTGCTGGAGGCGGGGAGCTTTGACACCTGCAGGCCTTGATGGTGGCAGAAAGCAGGGGACCACATTACTGGAAACTCATTTGCTCTCTGCAAGCATGAAAAGGGCTGAGCAGAAGCCTTCCACAGGCCAAAGTGTCCTTCCCAAATCTGCAAATGGATCCTTGCTATGCTTGGAGTGTCTCTTCCAAAACTCGTGTTGAAGCTTAATCCCAAGGTGGGGCCTTTGGGAGTTGATTGGACCATGAATTAATCCACTAATGGATTAATGGGTTATCTTGGGAGTGGAACTGGTGGCTTCATGAGAAGAGGAAGGAAGGTCTGAGCTAGCCTCTTGCCCCCTCACTGTGTGATGCCCTGCGCCAGCCTTCTTGGGACTCTACAGAGAGTCCCCACCAGGAGACCCTTAGCAGAGGCTCCCACTTGACCTTGGACTTCCCAGGCTCTAAACTGTAAGAAATAAATTTATTTTCTTTATAAATTTCCCAGTTTCTGGTATTCTGTTGTATGTAACAAAAACCAGACTAGGACAGTCTTGTTCAGGGACATGGAAATACCCAGTGGCTTGGAATAAAATAAACTTGGCTCACTCTAGTTGTCTTCAGGGTGAAGGTGTTTTGAGACCAATACCTGAGCTTAGCCATGGGTGGTGTGGTGAGAGTTGGGAAGGGGCAGAAGAAGGAATGAGAAATGAAAACAGACTCCACCATAAATTTTCCCCCAGGAGAGGACTTGTTCCCAGCCATGAGGATAAGACGCTCGACAAGGTAACCAGGGAGCTTTGGCAGAGAGCTGCTGGGTTTAGGCCAAACACATAAGGCAAATCACTTCCATGTGGACAACCCCGTATACCAACAAGACTCTAGACTCCAAAATACCATCTGGA
Organism: Cynocephalus volans; assembly: GCF_027409185.1. NCBI lineage: Eukaryota > Metazoa > Chordata > Mammalia > Dermoptera > Cynocephalidae > Cynocephalus > Cynocephalus volans. Next base: position 54,641,734 of record NC_084462.1, read on the forward strand.
CAATTTCTTTCCCTCAACCTACAAAGAAGGAAGTACAGCAAAGGGAATTAATCTGCACCCAATCTTACTATGTTGAACAGTTGATTCCCATAATAACCCTGAGAGATAAGTGCTATTGTACCCCTTTCACGGATAAGAAAACAAAGGGGAAACTTTCCAAACTCTCAGAGGTGAAATATGGCCAACAAGGAAGAACTCTCCCTTGTTTTTATGACCCCCAAGCCTGTGTTCTTTTCTTTACGTTAGGCTGCCTTTACTCTGTCTCCCCTGACTTTATGGCCACCAAAATGATCTGGTCCACAGATGCTGAACTCTCCCCAACTTCTGCCGCCTTTCATTCTGCCCAATTTTCTCTTACCCTGCTCATCCTGGGACTTTACTACAGCATTTTCCCAAGGGAAATGGCAGGAGCTTCCCCCTGGAGGCTTCTTCCCCAGGGAAAGGGCAGGAGCTCCCCACTGGAGGCAGTTCACAGTAGACAAAACTGGGGAGGAGCGTGTGGATAGAGGAAGAGTGTGGGAGGAAAAGGCTCTGCTCAGGCCCTTGGGAATGACTGGAGTGAGCCGTTTCATTTCTGACGTCCACACATCTATTTGAGTCCCTCCTTGGGCTTATTTTTAGCTCGCACAGTGCTGCTCAGAGCTGCCTCTGGTGAAGCCATCTGACCCACATGCCAAAAAGTGATAGATTTTCCTAGGCAGAGAGGGCATCAATCTCCTTTTACTGCCTGGCTGGCTGGCCCAGCCGAGTCTGGGTCATAAGGCTCAGACGTCGGGACATTGGAAGGGGTGGGGGAGAGAGGGGTGTACACAGCCCAGGCCGTGGGAAGACCTCCCAATCTCCAGCAGGGAAGGGGCTGCTGGAGAAAGCAGAGGGCTGGCATATCATGGGAAGAGATTTTGGGGAAACGAAAAGCATTTCTGGGACCTTCTGGCCTGGCTCTTCCCTATCTCCTTTTTGTAAGACAGCCACCAACTGGGCTCCACCAGAGGAAGCCACCTGTAGATCTTCTCCTTCCCACAGGACAACAGGCTCATCCAGCACAAACACAGAAAGAAGATTTCTGTGTTTCAGCTACTGCTCCAAGAATTCTTCCTCTGTAGTGGGGACCAAGATAACTATCCCATATGTGTGGGATTCATTTCTGGGAGGTCTTCCAGGTCTTCAGCAAGCTTGACCTAGAGCAAAATCTCTAAACCAGTGAGGCCACTGGGCACCTCTGTACAGAAGACCTCAGAGCCCTAAGAGCTCAGTGGGCAGGCTGGGGTTATCCCTCATCTTGCCTGTGCTCACCTGGGCTGCCTTATCTGGGCAGAAATGAGGAAACAATCATAGAACCACTGTATACACTGACATAGCTGGACACAGAGGTGACTACTGTCAGTTTCACCTCTCTGTTCTGAAAATATGGGGCAAGGGAGGGTGGCACGTATAAACTACCCAGCCTTACTGACCAGGGATGAAGAAGGAACTAAAAACTCACCAAAAAAGGCACTACTGAAAGAGTGAAGACTTTGGGGAAAAACAGATCTGACTTGGAATCTTGATCCTGCCACTTACTAATTGTATCCTATCCCCTCCAAGCCTCTAGGTCCTTATCTGTAGAGTGGGGACACAAATAACAACTCGGCAGAACTGTTAAGAAGACAGATTTAAAATTTTTAGATAGTAGAGATAATAAAAAATATCTGAAACATAACAGACGTGTAAAAAATGTGTTTCTTTCCTATCTGTAAGCATTTCATTTTAACAAAAAAGCTTAACAACATATTGTCTTGGAAAGAAACTTGGAGATGGATAGCGATTTTCTGCAAAGATAAAATGGCATGAGGTTGCTCAGGCGTGAGACAGTACTGACTCAGGGGTCACCAGAAGTCTGTCCAAAACTGCCACCCCAATATGCAACCCCCTCTTTCTTCAGAGTCCGAAATAGTTTGTGGGAGGAGGTTGGTCAGACAATGGAATAAAGACATCAAAAGGCAGAGACAGCCACCTACCCAAGATTAGTATTGATCAGTAGAGAAAAAACAGATTTCCTGGGGTCGGTGGTTATAAATAATGGCGATCCTGACTCTGCTGTGTGTTAAGCTGCAAACTCAGTCCCCATAAGTGAGTGTGCTCCCTCAGACAGACCCTTAATGTCTTCACAGAATTAATTTGCCACCTCATGCTTTGGCCAATTATTGTCCTGGGGGCCCTGCATGTGGACAGTGCTGAGATGGTCCTTCTCTGAAGACTGTGGCTACGAGGCTCAGAAGTGCCAGGAACAGGCCCCCAGAGCAGTCCTAGGGCTGTCCCCTGGTGGGTGCTCCTAATCATCCTGTCTCCTCTTCTTCCCTGGCCCATGTGAGTACCCAGTTCCTAACCGATTCCAGGCATCAGTGCTGAGCCCTCTCAGATCTTTCCCTCATGGACTCCATCCCACTCTGATCTTGTTTCTTTTGGTTCATTGTTTTCCCCTTGTGTCCTTATCAATAACAAACATAACTACCATCAACTGGGCATTTACCCTGAGCCAGGTACCAAGGCTAAGCACTCCACACACAATGTCTTATTCATCTTTACAAATCTCTAAACCCATGTTGCTACTCCAGTGCTGCAGATGAGGAAGCTGAAGCTCAAGGTGATGAAGTAATTTGCCCAACGTCCCCCAGCTGTTAGAGGCTGCCCGTTGGACTCTAAAGTCTAGTATGGGCAGACTGGGCCACCTCGCCATTCTTTGGTCATGACAGCCCCCTGCCTCTGCAACTCCTCCTCCAGAGAGGGGCTCTGCTTCTTGAACTGGCCTCAGTACATGGTGGAAACCAGTAACATCTATAGAGAAAGAGAGTCACTTCATCGTGGACCCTGTTCTTGTCACCCTTGGTCGTCACCACCTGAACTCAATGTGAGCAGTCAGGATGCCTTTTGGAAATGAGGATGGCACCAGAAGGTGGAAATCCAAGACCCCACCACCCCACCAAAGAGCAAAGAGTCTCCACAGCCTCGGGGGTTTCCCCATTATAAGAGGAGTCCTGAGGGCAACTGTGTGTATGAAGAAGGAGGGAGATTCTTGGCAGGAATCTTGGAGGAAGAGGGAACAGGGAGAGGAAGGGGGAATCTCTGAGAAGCATGTGTTTTCTTTGCACTAACCAGACCCTAGGGTTTCAGGCTGCCAAAAAGGCTCAGAAGAAAACATTAGTTCAATACCACACATTTAATTACTCATGAAATGGAATGTCTTTTAAATGAAAAAGAATAACATTCCCAGAACTCCAATTGTGGGTTTTTGAAGTGGCAGGAAGGAGATAGAGGGCCCGCTCTGAACCTCTGATGGGGAAGGACACCACCGAGGGGGCAGGACCCCTGCCTTAGCTAGTGGTAGGAACGTCTGACTGCCATCACAGACCTGCCCTCTCCCTGTCTCCTGGCCCCACTGGCTGTGTCTTGCCCCATGGCTATGAGTGGCAAGGCAGGTGGAGTTCATCTCCCCTGTGATATTCCATGAGAGCATGACCAGGTGAGCATGTCCCCTGGCTAGCTACAGACCCTTTGTAATGATCTGCAGCCAACACAGCCAGTCCTCCACCTAGACAGCAGAGCACAGCATGGCTGAAATACTCAAATAACCGCTCTTGCAAAGCAATACCTGGATGACTTACAGACTAGGAAAAAAAGAAAATCTCCTGGGTTCATGTCAAGGACCTCCATAAGAAAAGACATTTTGAAAGCTGGAGAGCCAGCAGAAGAACTCTGCAGAATTCTTCTCAGAGGTCTGGAATTTAAAATTACTAACCCAATGGGGTAACAATGACACAGGAATGGATCAGGTTGAATGAACACCAACACCATTTGTTGCTGTTGCTGCCTTGGGGTGAGGCTGGCTCAGGATTGTTTATCCAAGAACCTCGATCTTTCTGCTGGCCAGCCCATGTCCCACCCCAACGTCTCCTCTCAGCTGATGGGGGCTTCCCTCCCACATACTTTTCAGAGTTTGGTGTCTTTGCAAAGAGACTCTGAAGGGTGCTGGCAGCTGCTCAAGTCACAAGGCCAGTGTCATGCGTTACTCGAGTTCATAGACTGGGCCTAGCACAGAGCCTAACACATAGTAGGTACTCACTAAATATTTGGTGAATAAATGAATACATTAAAACTCCTTCTGAAGGACTGCTAGAGACTTTAGCAGGGAGAACACTACAAAGAGGGAGGAAGAAGGGAAGCTGGGGGAGTAGTAAAAAAAGGAAAGATGAGTGAGAATGGGAAAGAATCCAAGAAATCCCAAAGAGCAGACTTATTTATGTTCTGGCTCCAAGTCAGACCCAAGGAACCAAAATTGTACTGAATCAGGAGAGTTGTGGGACCTGCATGCTAACCTTCAGTCTCTAGCTCCTCAGACTTCTAAACAAGGTGTCCCCACGGTGTGCATCTCATAGAGGTCAATGAACACTAGGTCCTATTGTAGGGCACGTGTGCACCCTCAGGCTAGAGGTAGGGGCCTAGGACACCAAGACACCATGTTCCCACCAAGATGAATAAATAAATAAGACACACTGCTGTTTCTGGCAGCAGTGAAGTGAGAGGATCAGCAGAGGACTGTCTGTTCTGGGGCAATTTCCAGCTCACGTTTCCCGACACACGAAGTTCAGAGTGAGGTTTATGTTAGATGCGTCCCTGCTCCAGGTGCTACCCCTGAGCTTGACCGCGGTGAGCTCAGATATAAACTGACTTCACAGGCTCCTGACATCAGCCTCCCTAAGCACACCACGCCTGCCCTCTCATACCCACCTCCTCTATCTCCACGTCTCCTTGGCCCTTCCCATGGCGAGAGGACCTCTCTGGCTCTCATTAAGCATTGACTGCTCGAGCCAAGAGTAAAGAGCAAAAAAACTCCCTAAGGAAAGCCATCTGGAATTGAGAAGTTAGGTGCTGAAAGATGAATCTCAGGCTCTGACTGAGAATCTGTCCCTCCAACAACTTGCCTGGCTCCCTGTTTACTTCCCCTCTTCTGTCCTGGATGTTTCCTTTTCAACTCGATGATGACAAACCTTCACTTAAAATGCCCATACAAGGGGCACATTTCTCCTCTCATCTCCCCAGAGTCCCTTCTCCTCCAGCAGCTGCCCAGGGAGGCTGCCTTGGCTTCTCATATCTGGCCTCTAACTCCATCCCCCAAGTCCTTCTGTGATGTTCTCACCAGCAAATACAGAGCATAATATGTTCAAGTTTGTTGCTTCCAGCTCTGGAGCTCTGGGCCAAGTCAGAGACTGCAGGGCACCCTGGAGCCATGAGATGCAGCTTCATGCAGAAAGTGCTGAGGTCAGAAGGCAGGAGCACCTGTGAGGACACCAGGGTGGACCTCAAAAGTGCAGACCAGAGAACCACAATCACTGTTCACGGGACATGCCATGGGCTTTGCCAGCTGCCAACTACCTTGGATCCAATAGAAAATGGAGCCTTTCTGGCAGGAGGAAAAGGGTGTTATGAGACCTGTATAGTCAGAGGCAGCAATATATCCAAATACACAACAGCAAATACAAAATGAAGAAGAAAACCAGAAGGGGCTCTTGTAAATAAACACCTGTGTTTGAGCAAGGGCAGTGAGGGAGAACAAGGCTTTGAAATGAGGCAGAACTGGGTATAAATTCATACTCAACCACACATCCTAGGCAATTTATTAAGCCACACATTTGGCAATTTACTAAACCGCTTTCAAGGCTTGAAGTTTGCATGAATGAAATTAAGAAAATATTCATGTCACTGAATGGCCATGAGAAGTCAATGGACTTCTGTGTGCACAGCAATGCAGCTGAAGCACGTTGGATGAATAAACGGCTGTAAAGGTTCGTGAAGGGACATGCCAATTCCTTCCTCCCACTGACCTCATCTCAGCCTTCAACGAGGCTTCCTGATAACTGAATCTCTCTGAGCCTCAATTTCCTCACTGTTAAAATTAAGGTAATAACAATAATTTTAAAAGTGTCTGCTGCGTGGAGTCGTGGTACCTTGAAATGAGATAAGAGATTAAGTGCTTAGAACAGTGTGTGGGTCACATAGTAGCTGCTCACCAGGCCTTAGCCTGCAGTGTCAATGCCTTCAGGGCAGTCTATAGTCTGATATTTGAGAACTCTGACAACCTGGCCCAATGCCCAGGCTTCTTCCACGCAAATTCCCTACATGATGGCATTAAGTAGGTCTCACAGATGGATAGGCCGGCCACTTCCCATCCTCTGAGTGATCACAGGAGATCCTGCCTGTGCATCCTCACCCACACCATCCCTGCATCTGGGGTGCCCTTCCCCAGAACTGGCTCTAATCCCATGTTCTCCATAAAATCTTTTCGTCATCTTCTGTCTTCTCAAACAGATCTTCTCTTTCTTCAGAACATCTATTCCTAATGCAAAAAGAGGTGTCCTGGGACTGCCTCTGCTTACTTTTCTGTACCCTACATAGGCTCAACCTGCCAGCAACTCAGAGAAAACAAGCCCCAAACATCCTTGTGGCCTGACTAGAGAGAGGGAATGGCATTAGCAAAGACCAGTATTTGCTTTTGATGTGATATAACTTGGTTATATTGAGGCATAGGATTCCAGTTCACTCAGGGCACAGGCCCAGCCCTTAGATATCCAACATTCACAGCTTCCAGAAAAAAAGTTTGCTGGACTGAAGAAGACTGTTCACTCTCATTGTTTTACCCAGCAATGAACTTAGTAATAGGGAAGATTTTAGTTTAGACCCAAAGAACCCTAGGGAAGTGGACAGGTCCCCTAGTAAGGCCATGGGATCCCCATCTTAGAGATCTTGGAGGCCTTTCTTTGGGAAGATTTAACTTTAGCCCAGCTTAAATCAAGAGTCAGGGCTCAGACACCAGAGAGAGGGTGATGCTGTGGTTCTGAAGGGAGGTGAAGGCAGGCACAGAGTCCACAGAAATTTACACGCTAATATCCCCCATTCCTTAACCCTAAAGGCCTTTCTTCAAGGAAGATTCATCATTCCTCTTCGTGCACTGCTCCAAATCAGGATGGAATTGCGGCCCCCTAGGATGTAGTATGCCCCCCTTGAAAGGGCTCTTGCCCTCCAGCAGGTGGGCGCCTCCCATCAGGAGGTTCTGGTCACCCAGAGTGCAGCTTCCTGCCTTCACACAGCTGTGCAGAGGGGTGCTGGTGATAAACCTCACCTCTAATCCCCATATCCTCTCCCTGCCCCAGAGCTGACAGCTCCCTCACTCTTCCCAGCCCTACTCCTATCCCGTTGCTTCCTTGCTAGCCGCCTCGGCACAGAGAGTTCTCTGCTGCTGTCTCGTGTCCTGTGTGCACTCCACTAGACCCAGCCAAGTCTCCTTTCACCTGACCTCCGTGTTTGCACACCCGTTCTATCACACTCTGTTGAAAGTCCCTGAAGCCCACCTCCACAGACTGCAGAGGCTGTCGGGGAGCCCAGGGAGTCCATGGCTGGGTCCCTTCCAAGGGAGATGTTTCCATTTCCAACTCCCACTCCCAGGGCCAAAGCTTCCTCCAGGCACTGCTGGCATCCCTGATCCCCTGCCACCCTCTCTAAGCCTCAGCTCTGGTCCTCACTCTCTTTAGCACTGCATAGGATGGGAAGAGGGTCAGAGGCCAGAGCCAGTCGGTCCCAGCCATGCCGGCCCTCGGCATGGGCAGCCTGAGCTCAGAGCAGCCAGCTGATTCGTTCCGCACGGCCTCTGTGATCCTGGATATTGCCTCCCCCGTCAAAGCCCACTTGCTCTGCCAGGTGTTTTCCCACCACATCCTCTGAGCTGACTTCCAAGAGCTCCCCCACACCAGATGTTAAACACACTGGTCGGTAGTTTTCTGGCCTGTCTCCTGAACTTCCCTCTACCCTACAATTCTACCAAAAAACAAAGAAAAAGTCAGAACTAGTGAAATTCTGAGTGCCCCCACCTAACCCCTGGTATCCCACCCCTGACTTGGCATCTCCAACCAGGTCTATTCAAGTTTATCAAATTCCAAGTTTGCTGCCTCTCACGCATCAGCAAACACTTACATGGATGGTGATTTGGACCAGAAGATAACTCTTTATCGTTTTCCTGGTGCCAACAGAAATAGAATCACACAAAGAAGTTTAGTCTTTGAATTACGTCAATATCATTTTTTCTTACCAGTTCTTTGGAAGATCCCAGAGATTGGGGATCAAGGGGCTCTTAAGACTAATGGTCGGTGGAAAATGGGCAGGGGGAGAAGTCTTCACTGAGCATCACTAAACCAGTGTTGCTGACAAATGTCCACTTGTTATTGGTAGAATTAGACACCGTTAGATGGCCCTAAAAACATCAAGGTGGAGCCTCTGAGGCATCAGCTTCAGGAATCCACACCAGACACACTCGGGAGCCCCAAGAGAAGCCATCCTTCCATACCCTGCACATGGACCCTGACTCTCCCTTCTCACTAGCCTGGGGACTTTTCCTGTCTCATCTTTCAGAAGAGATCATTGCTCGATGTGGTGACATCTACACACCCTCTGTGTACCATAGCTGCCTTCACCATAGCCCATTCCACTTTCTCTACTCTTTCCCTAAGAACAAGTTCTTCTTAACCCCCGGCCCACCTGCCCCTTCCCCATGTGGGGTATTGGCCTCTGTTGCTGCTCTTTACTGCATTCTGTAGCTGCTCTCCTGTCAGACCTTCTGTGTGTGTATGCTTTCTTTTTCTCTCAAATAGACCTTTATGTAGACTCCCCAGGCAGATGTGAATGGCTCCTTGAACCTCTGATGTGCAAGGTGCAGGGTGCAGACAGGGCCCACAGCCTGGGCTGCCATCCCTGTCCTGCAGGCTCTCCAAGAGGCCAGACCTTGAGCATAGCTCTCTTTGCACACATTGCCCCCACCCCACCCCTAGCCCTGCAAATTGCAACCCGGGTAACTATGAGAGACAGGACATTCCCCACACCAGCTCATTACCCTAATACACTGCCCCTTTCCCTCTGTATCTCCTCTCTGGGAACTTACCCATTCCCCCATATTCAGCATAAAAAGTACAGAAGCTGAATGATCAGGCAGATACAACCTCCTGCAAATGTGTCTTATGTCAATTACACATGGATGTCCTCCAGTATATCTCTTCCATATCTGTGAGATTTTGGATCAAACAGATGTGAATCTCCAGTTACTTCAGGTCATGACTTAGGCAAAATGATTTAGGAAATCCAAGTTATGAAATCAGGAAGGAATTAAATATTTGGATGGAAGAACAGTCGTAGGAAAAAAATGTTATCTGCAACCACTTGATAAATGTCTCCTTGTAATTCCACTTAATAAATGTCTCATTGAAGTGAAGAGGCCCTCCCCTACCCCAACCACCACCAAAAAAAAAAAAAATGTTTTTAGCTGACCAGGGCTTGGGAATTGGCATTTATTAGGTAGTGCCCAAGATTACTAACTTAACGTGTGAAAAGCCATGTCGTCTCTTTACCTGATGTGCTGTCTGCTCTGTTTTAGTTTAGCAGATGCTAGAAATAAACAGATTAATAAATAAAACCATCTATAAGTGCATTCGTAAGTTCCCTGACAGCCACAGTAATCTCAAGGGATCTGAATTTTTTATAAGGCCTTTCATTTCTCATGTGCAATTCTCTGGCCATAGATTTCCCGGGAGTGTGGTAGGGAGGAGTATGAACTGCAAGGTGGTGCTGCGGTTTTCTAGTTTTGTGTGGGTGGAAAGGACAGGGGCTGGAGAGGCCCTTCCTGTGCCATGGTGGGTAAAGGCCCCAGCATTGGCCTTAGACAAGCCCAGCTCTGCCACTAACTAGCTGTTTGACAATAGGTGTTATGGTCTGAATGTTGATATTCTACCCCCTCACCCCATCCCCAAACATGCACATGTTGGAACCTAATACCCAGTGTGATTGTATTAAGAGTCAGGGTCTTTGAAAGGTGATTAGGTCAGGAGAGCAGAGCCCTAATGAATAGCATTAGTGCCCTTTAATAAGGAGGCTTAAAGGAGCCTGCTTGCCCCTTCCACCACATGAGGACGCAGCAAGAAGGCACCATCTATGAAGCAAAGATCCCTCACCAGACACCAAATCTGCCTGCTACTTGATCTTGGACTTCCCAGCCTGCAGAACCGTGAGCAATAAAATTATGTCGTTTATGAATTACCTAGCCTGAGGTATTTTGTTATAGCAGCAGGAACAGACTGAAACACTGGGCATCTTGCTTAACCTCCTTTCTGAGTTGACATCTCATTTGGTAAGCGCAACTTACCTCAGATGTTTTAAGCAAATGAGATAATATTATTCTGTAAACCTCTTAGTGCAATGCCAGGCATCGAGTAAGTGCTAAGACTAAGATTCATTTTTCCTCTTACCCAAGACTACTCAGTTTGGGCTGCCTCACAAACTCACTCACCTTGATACCTGTGGACACAGAGACAAGCGTAGATTCAAAGTCCTCCCTCCTCTAAGAAAACACCTGGCCAGCTGAAGCAGTCATTTGTCTGTAGAAGCCTCTGTCCACCACTTTCAGCTGTAGAGGTCTCTAATTGCCCCAGGCAATAGGTGTTCAACTAGCCTTTGCTCAGCTTACAGAGGCTGTTTGTCATCTGCTGCATACTACAGAGGCTTAGGAGATCTGGGGACATGGCATGGCTCAAGAATGCTAGGGAGAAGCAGGTAACAGATGATAAACTCACAGCAGGTAAAAGTCACAAAGAATGACCTTGTCTGTGCCTTTTACATTGGCATTTGGAAACTTAGGAGTGGCTGGATGGTACTTTGGCAAGTGAGTGGCTGTATCTGGGTCCTAGCTAAGAAGGGCAGGGAGAGAGCTGGAAAATGTCCACCCACACGGGGCCCATAAGGAACCTCTGCCCCAAACCTGCTTGATGGGCACAGCCATTAGCACAGCCCAGTCCCCTGCATGTGGTACTGGACAGAAGAAAGGCCAGTTCAACAAAAATGATCCTTTTTGACAGCGATGAAAAGTAGGGTACCAACCTGGACTCTCCCACTTACTTGCTGAGGGACCACACGTTCGTTCAGTCTGTAATGTAGTCAACAAATAAGCATTAAAGTTATCACATCAGGCAGTGGGCTCAATGCTGGGGACACAATGGGGAAAAGAGACTCTTCTGGTCCTCCCAGAGTCCACTGGTCTAGAGTGGAGGACAGATGGGTCTCTGAGTCTCCAGGTAATTCCAATAAACTGTGACAAGCCCCACACTGGGGTAAGGAGAGGACCCCGGGGGGCACCCAAAAGGTGTCTTGAGGAGTCCGGGAAGACTGCACTGGGGAAAAACTGTTCTCCCTGAGCCTCAATTTCTCTGTGTATAAATGTGGGAATAGATGTAAAAATGACTTGCGCACAACAGTCAGATGGGAAGTGTTCTAGTTTTGTCCTCCTTCACCAAGAGCAATAAAACTACCAGAACAACATGCTGTAAGCTACTCCAGGTACTTATCAACCATGCCACTGTGTTTTTTAGTGGGGAAAGAGGCGGTCCTTTAGAGGAGAGCTGCCCAGGAAAGCCCCCTGGCTCTGCTCGCCACTCCTCAATTCTCCAAGCAGTGACTAGAAACTTCTGTAGCTGAGGCAGAGAGGTGTGTTTTATCACCTCCTATCCAACCTGCTTAGCTCTGGCCAGCTCCACTCAACACCACCTATGGAACCAGCTGCCTGGGATCAAATCCAGTTTACACCAATCATTTCACTCTGAGATCTGGGCAAAATTACTTCATTTCTATGGTCCTCAGTTTCCTTATCTTGAAAAAAGTGTAATAATACTAGTGCCTGCCTCACGGAATTGAGTACAAATGTATTGACATGTGTAAAGCACCAGAAAATCACCTCATAGGTGAGCATCAAGTCTCAGCCATCACCATCGTTGCTATTGCCTTCATATCACCATTAACAAGACGTCCATCGTTGTAATGAACATAATCTCACAGAGGGAGCATCTACCCTGGCAGCATCCTTCTTGTGGCAGGTTGTGTGGTACAGTGGATTGAATTACGTCCCCTGAAACTCACTGGAGCTTGAATTGTGTCCCCCAAGTTTGATGTATTAGAAACTTGGCCCCCACTGTGACTGTTAATAGAGTGGGAAATCCTGTTTTGTTAATTGAAAGGTGGAGCCTTGAAGAGGTGATTGGAACATGGTGTAGGACCACGCAGTAGTGAATGGATTAAAAATGGTGGTCAAGGGTGTGGTTGTGAGGGCTTTAAAAGAAGTGAGAGGAGAATCTGCCTCTCTCTCACCTCTCTCTCTTTGTGCCACCATTTCATAATGAGTCACTGTCCCCACTAAGACCCTCACCAGATGTGTTCCCTGGACTTTGGACTTCCTAGCCTCTGAAACTGTAAAACACAAATTTTGTTTTCTTTATAAAGCACCCAGTTCCATGTATTTTGTTATAAGTAAATGAAACAGACTGATACATGTGGAAGCATTAAGAGGCCGGGCTTAATTCAAACCCAGGCTCCACCACCACTGGCTGGGTTACCTCTTTGAGCCTCAATCTCCTCACCTGTAAAATGGACTAATAAGAGTTCCTATACCATAGTATTGTTGTAGGATTAAATGAGATACTACATAAAAAGCAGCTGGTACAGCACCTGGAACAAAGTGAGCTCTCTGTAAATTATAGTGGCTTTACTACCATTAGATTAACACAGAGCAACCAAAGGTTGTTTCCATCTAATCCAATTGTAGTCACTTCTGTCCTTTAAGGAGGGGTGACATACTTCATATAAGTGAGAAATGTCTTTTTACTGCTCCTTTTGCCTTTCAAGAGACTATAAAATAAGACAGAATCATGTTAAGTCTATACTATTCTTTGTGCTGCTGGAAGTTGGACCTGAAGTAGATGGTCCATGGTTTAGCAGAGCACATTAATTAGTCTGTGTAAATGTGCATGTAGGCTCAGTGATGAGTAAGGAAAGAACTAAATTGCTCTGGATGTTCAAGCGTGGTGATGGGATTTCCCTGGAGGGAGCTGAGTGAAGAGAATTCAGGAGACTTGGGTGAGAAAAATGAGGAGCCTGGCAGCTTCGGGGTGGCCTGTGGTGGGGTGGCTGAATGACTTTTAGGAACAGAAACATCTAAGACTGAGTATTTGGTCATTTGTGTTGCTGCAACATAAACATCCCACACGACATTAAAATTATAGCAAGGGCCACTCCACACACAGTCTCCGAATATGAGTGATGTTTTGAGGGTAAAACACTGCACAAAAGGCATGCTTCAAAAATTGGGATGAAGATTCAGCAGAGCAGTGGTACATCTAGGATGCTGAGATCGTCTGTATTGACCCATCTCAACAAAAGCAGGAACTCTGAAGGTTTCACGAGAAGGGGAAGACAACCTCAGCCTACCCACCCCTGTGCATTCTTAGAGAGATGGTGGAACGACTACATAGGTCAGAGCTCCAATCATTTCCTTACCTGTCATCTGGCTTGCAAAATCATCTTTATTGCTCAAACCCTGATTTGACATCTCTGCTTGGGCATTTAGTGGTCTTTCACATGTAATGCAGCCAGGAGAGAACACTTGCTTTGCAACCCCTGAACCTTCCCCAGGGCCCACTGATGTGGTAAGTGGCATTCCCACTCACTCAAAAGTGCAAGCCCCTAATCCAGGAGTTTTCCTTGTCGACTCCTTCCTAAAGTACACCCAATCCCATCAATAAACCCTGTCAACTCCTCTCCTAAACATTTCTCAAATCTGTCCACATCTGCAATAGATCCACTGCTCTGTCCTGCTGCCACCATCCCAGCGCAGGCCACAATGACCTCTCACCCAGTCAACAGTCCCCTGACTGAGCTTCTGTTCTCCTCCCGCCCCTCCCTCCTGTCCCTCATCTCCCACTCTGGAACATGGTCAGCCAACCAGGGTCAACTTCAAAATAATGTCCCTTCTCTACTTCGAATCTGGGTTTAGAACAAAAGCTAAACTCACTATATCATTGCTCAAGGGATCTGATCCTGCCTGGCCCTCCAATATCATCTCCAGCCCCTTCACCAGCCTCTCCCTTCTACCTACCACCTTCCTTGTCTTCTCAAACATTCCACACTCAGCACCACCTTAGGTCCCTGACAGCAGCTACTCCTGTCCCTGGACATTCGCCCTCCAGTCATTCAACCAAAAGGAATCACTTGTAACACAGGACACTGTCTGTTTTCACATATAGCACCACTGCCATTGGATAATCATCTTACTGACTTGTCTACCTGTTTGTTTATCATCTGGTCCCACGGTGGAATACCCACCCCACGAGTACTCAGCTCCATCAAGGTTGTACCCTAGCACCTCCACCACAACCTGGAGTGATGGTGCTTAACTCATATTCGTTGAACAGATGAGTCACTGCCTTTGTGGGTTTTATGATCATTACTCCACAGGCTCCCGTGATTCTCTGGAAATATCAAGTGAGGGCTGGAGATCCAGCACAAGCCAAGGTGGCCGCAGCTTCAGCAGATCTGAATTCTGAAACCAAAGCAGACCTGCTAGTTATTAAACCAGGGCAGTACCCAGCAGGTGAGCAATCTCAGCTCTGAGTTAATATCGAACTTAAGATCACAGTCATCTGAGCATAGATTATACCAGCAAATACATAAGTGCTAAAGTTATTGAAAATCAGAACCTTATGTTTTCCATCTCCCTTGGACATCCCACCTGCTCTTCAACCTGAGGCATTGCATTCCAGCTAGAGCTTGATCCCAGCATTCACTCATAAAAGCATTGACACCAATGGGCCAGTCCATCAATTGGCAAGTCCTCAAGTATGTTGCAATTAAGTGGGCTCCATGAACCTCTTCATGGTAATGGTTAGGAGGAAGCCAGGTGTGGAACCTCAGTCAGACTCTGGTACACATGGCAGGCATCCTTGGAGGGGGCCAGCGTATGCTGCCATGGCTACCAACTTGAATTCTCAGCAGGGTGCGAAATGGGGATGAAGGAGGGAAATGCCTGCTGCATTTCCCCAGTTTCATCCTACCTAAATATGTGAGGAGCAGACCCTAAATCTGGCTATGATGTCAGCAAAAATAAATGCAGAGTAGCTGAGTTCAGCCAAAACTCACAGTGGTGGAAATAGGTAATGTTCTGTCTCCTTTATGAGTGAATACTGGTTCACCAATATGTGGGTTCCCTTCCCAAACAAGACTGACCCAGCACCTCCTTCCAAGAGGACCAGAAGCAATATCCCCTCCGTAAACCATCACTCTCAGATGACTTTGTTCTCTACTCTGCCAAGGAAACAGGAAGAAGTTTCCTGAATTCCCTTTCTCTTCAGTTCTACTTACCTCATCATTATCTTTCCGTCTTGTCTTAGATGAATTAATAGTTCTTTTTTTCCAAGGTTAACCTTTTCACTTAAGCTTTTGTCTTCAGTTGTCCCATCTACTTTTGGGATGTTGACCCACCTAGTATTCACCTCTCTTCAATACCAGAAAGCCCTCTTTCCCACTGACTTCTCACCTATGGGATCATTTCCTCCATCCTAATGAAAGCATTCCCTTGACTCTACCTCCACTGGAAATTATTCCCTCGTCCCCCTTTATCACCAGTTCACTGATGGACAGTCCACATGCTCATGCCACCTGCCATTTGTCAGCTTCCCACTCATTTCTCAAGCCTTTACACTCACTTCTACCACTTCCCTCCACTGAGATATGTCACAAAGTCACGTAGATCTCCCAATGCCCAAACCCAATTGCTATTTCTTAGTCCTCATCCAACATGGGTGAATCTCAAGTCTTTCACAGTTTGGCCAAAGCTACCCTGATGTTTCCTGTCATTAGCTACCTTGCACATGACTGGGGGTACTCACTTATCTCAGCAGACATAGGTCTGACCAGGACTGTGAAATTCCAGGAAGCCCTGAATGTACAGGTACATATTACAATGTGGTGTATGACTTCATTGTGCACAACCATCTTCCTATGAAGCAGGGGCTGGGTTTGAATCCTCTTTGTAACTCTGATGCATAGCATGCACTTGGCATGAAGTTTAGATACTCCTGAAATCATTGGCTGCCATTAAAAGAAGAATGTGTACCACTGATGCATTAAAAAACCTCAGTTAGTTATATGGATGAACTTCCAGGGAATCTGGAGACACTCCTTCCTGGGAGATATTTAAAAGGAAAGGAGCATTTAATCAATGCCTTAGTTAATAATTTTTACAAAATGAATAACTACTGAGCACCCACTGCTCTGAGTACTGTAGCATTAGCAGATTTGCAGATTGGCATGCCAGCTGTAGCAGGAGCTGGGAAGGGAGAGGGCAAACTTAGGCAGGCAGGAAGCCAGCCAGGACTGAAGTGGCTGTGGTGATGGGACCAATTCCTCTGTGTGCACTTTGTCCCCTGAGAGCTCCTGCTTCCTGAGCTGGGCATGTCCTGCCAAGGGCATACCCAGCGGGCTAAGCAGTGAATGGACTCTGGTGTGTTAATGAGGGCACCAGGCTTCCATTTGGCCTGGCCTTGACCAGCAAATTCCTACTCCAATCCACCTATGACTGTTTTTTCTTTGCAACCCCATTACAAGAAGGGAGATGGGTTGGCTCCCAGAATTACTTCCCGTACTGTCTTTCCTTGATTTCCAGCTATCCTCATTTCTAGGAGGACACCAGAGAGCTTCATGTGGTGGGCCACACATGCCCGAGTGGGCTTCCAGACCTGGCATCCATTGTCCCTCTGTCAGCCTGGCAGATAGGAAGGGCCAGCACCCAGGGATCTTAGAATGCATATGGTACCTTGGCAGCCACCTCTAACAGATGACCAACAAACAGCTTGCTTGGACTGTAGGAAATGACACAAACCTAATTGCACTCATTGGTTTCAACTTCAATGCTCCTCCCAAACCCAGCTTTTTTCTCCCTTTCCTGTTGCCACCACATCTTGATCCTTAATATCAGCCTCTATGATTGTCTATGCCCACACATGTTTGGGCTCCTTCTGCATCATCTGCTCTGCTGCCCAGGGATCTGGCCTTCATGCAGGACCTTATCTCCAGCAAACAAGAGCCCAGGAACTCAGTGGAGGGGAGGGTACATTTCTCCTGCCTGGTCAGCTTCTATCCCATCCATGCCCACCTCTGGAAAGACACTAACAATCCTGTTAGCAAAAGAGGAGGAGGTGTGTTGGAACCACAACATGGGCTTTGCTGTCACCACTAAGAGCTGCTAGAGTGGAAACATGGCTATCACTTGGCCTCAAAAGCTACAGATTTAGATAATCTCATGATTGATCTCTCCACCCCTTCATCTTTCCTGTTGCCATTTCCTTGAATTCACTCCAGCTGGTTGACTTTCCTCCAGTTTGGGCACCCCCTGCCTGGAGCCCAGATCAATGGGTTGGCTGGAAATGCTTAGTTCTGAATTGTCTGTGGCCTTTTTACAGCCGGCTTCCATCTCTACTGCTATGCCCCCCCTAATGTGCTCTCAGGAGGCCACCTGCTTAAAGGCCAGGGCAGGACATCACGATGCGTGAGTACTACCTTCCAACCCTCACCTGACCTTGAGAAAGTCGCAGCATCATGCTTGGTTAACCATCTGTGTGACATAGGAGATTAGAAGCTTCACTCAGAATCCCATTAACATTTCTGAACTGTGCAGCTCAGAATCTCCAGCCCTAAAATGTGGGAATTCTCTGGCCAGAAGAGCCTTTGGGGGGAGCGACAGTATGTGAATGTAGGCAACACTTTGGAGCCACCTGAGAAAAGGTAATGACCTCTGCAGTCACCAGCTTTGCATCTTGGGATCTGAAGCAATCATATTTCAGGAGGAGATGGCTATCCCTAAGTCAGTTCTTGTTAAAAGATAGCTGTCCATGAGGAGAATCCAGTGGATGTCCTCTTGGGGAATCTCTAAACATCCAGAGATGACTGGAATGGGCCACAAGGCAGCAATGCAGTGACACATAGCACCCCTGGCAGGGGCTGACACTGAGCCCTCTCCCTTGTTCAACTTAGCTACCAAAATACCTAAATAACAGCACTGTTATTCATAGAATTGAAAAACACAACAATCCAAGTTACCAAACATAGAAGACTAATGAAATAAATGTGGTATATCTACACAAAGGCACATCATCCAGCAATTAAAGATCATGCCATGAACCTTAGTTTATTGAGGCTGTGGGGAACCTCATTCTCATATATTACTCTTGGGATACACATTGGTATAAAGCCATATGGGCTATGTATACAAAATAGATGTAACAAATAGCTTATGGGGGTTCTTTTGGCTATGTTAATATTATATTTAGATTAAACCATATTTATTTAGATTTGATATATTTAGGGTCAACCCATCGCAGTTATTCATAACAGCAAAATATTGGAAAGAAATTAAATAAATTTGAATACATCGAGGCAATGCAATAGTATGTATCTCTAAAAAAAAAAAGAATGAGGAGTTCTCTAGGAGCATCAAGAAACATGTAGGGCGGGGATATACCAAGTAGTGTATAATGGTACTCACATGTAGCTTTGTTTGTACAAAATGTTGGGAAGATAAGGACATATATTCATATTTGTTTATATGTAATTTGCTAAGTTATGATTTATAAAGACACACAATAATAGTGGTTGGTGATATGGTGATGGTGGGAGGAACCTGCCGATGAGGGACAGGTGTAAGAAGGAGAATGCTCATGTTTTAGATGTATAGATAGGTGGTTAGATCTATATCAATAATATTGAGACAAATAATAGTATATAAACCTTACTTTACATATATGTTTATTTTAAATATATCATTTTATATATAACATGTAAACTTTATTGCCTTTATATATATACTATATTTTACATATATAATATATATTTATTTTATGTATTATGATATAAATTTTATTGAAGCATTATTTACAAACTATAAAGTTCACCCATTTTAATATACATTTCAACAAATTTTAGTAAATCTATGGAATAGTGTAATCACAAGCATAATCTAGTTTTAGAACATTTTAATCATCCCCAATAAGATTCTCAGGTCCCTTTACAGTTAATCTTTGTTCCCAACCCCACCCTTAGGCAGCCACTAATCTAATTTCTGTCTGTATAAATTTGCCCATTCCTGACATTTCATATGAATGGCATCATACAAAATGGGACCTTTTGTGTCCGGCTTCTTTTACTTAGAATATTTTTTTGAGGTGCATTTATGTTGTAGCATGCATCAGTACTTCATTCCTTTTTACTGTTGAGTAGTATTCCATTATATGGATATACCACCTTTTGCATATAGATTCACCAGTTGGTAGACATCGGGGTGTTTCCACTTCCTGGCTATTACAAAAAAATGATGCAATGAACATTTGTGTACAAGTCTGTGTGTGTATGTGTGCATGTGCATGCGTGTGTGTGATGGGGGTTGAATCATGTGGTGAAAATATTACCTATACAAAAATTTTCAATATTGCAAAAGGTCAGTTAAATGACACATGCAAACAATCTTATAAAAAAGAAGTAGCAAAATAAAGTGTGTGTGCACATGCACATAGAATGATTTGATTCTGTTAAATAATTAAATAAGTACATAAAAAAAGATTAGAAAGCAGAAAGCTAAAATGTTAACAGTGTTGTCTCTGGGTGATGGGATGGTGGATAATTTATGTTTGTGTGCTGTTTTGTATTTCACCAAATTTTTTACTGTGAATATAAATTACTTTTGTAATCAGGAAAAAAGCACAATGTTATTAGAAGAAAAAAACATGCCTTCCTATTCAATTTCTCCAGGGTCTTTACCTCTCTGTTACAGAAAGATATCCTCACAATAGTCTACAAATGGGGGGAGAGGAGGGTGCAACCCCTCTCTCTCCTGTATGATGCTAGTCACAGCATCCAGAAAACTGCAGATCCCCGATAAATACCAATCAAATGTGGAGACTTCAAGATGGATCTCCATGGCAACCTGGCAAGGGCAGGACACTGTATGAGCATTGCCCCAGCATAGAGATGGCCTGGCAGGAAGAAAGTCTACCTCAGGCAGTCCAAGGTTGCAAATGGATCATAGTGCTTAGCTACATGCTAACGTGGTCAGGCATCCCAAGGCTCGAAGAGACTGACAGCTCTCTAATGGATGGAACATTTAAACTGTTAACCGATCATTTTGATTGTGAAATTCCCTGAGCTGCCATTTCTATTTATACATCTGCAAATAGATGCCATAATTCCATATTTTTAAGAACTCCATTTAAGAACTAGGTGTCCTTCCCCATAATTACTAACTTATCAGCACCAGGCCTATCCTTTACATTTGAAGAACCTGGGGCAAGGGAATAATTAGAAGCCCACATCTCACATGTCCAAAGATTTGGAAGTTATAAGTCAAGGAAACACACTGTTAAATAAGATATATCCTATCCTCCTACCTTGTTAAATATATCTTCAGAATGACTCGAAGGGCTGGGTGTGATTTTAGACATAGGCTCCTTGGAGTTGTAAGTTGGGACATGTGGTGCTAAAGATTTGGCCCCTAGCCTGTTCCCTTCTTTTCTGACCCCATATCCACCCCACAGTGAAAGAAACCTTGCATGTACACATGAGTTCACTAAGCCTCCAACTCCATCTTCCCTTAACCACCCCACCCTCACACTCCCATTGCCCCCAGAAAGTGGTATCTTGGCCAATTCTTGGGTTTAGCAATGCACACACCTACAGTGCAGCCTTCCCTTAAGAGAATGGACCAATGAAGAGGACTGTACATGTCCTGGAAGTGGGCTAAGAGTTGTTTTGGTAAATAATTCTACTTTAGGCAACTAAAACATTATCTAGAAGGGGCGGGGTGGGGTGCAGGCCCCAGGTGGTCACTTCCCATGGCCTTTGTACTCCTGGCAGCTGAAGGATGACCCTGTGGGGAGTTCCCTCTTGCCGAAGACTAGGAAATATTGACATATATACTTACTAGATTGCGGGTTTTCAACCTTGACACTGTTAACATTTTGGGCTAGATAATTCTTTTCTGAGGTGGACTGTCAGTAGCACCCACCCCCAGTTGTAACAACTAAAAATATCTCCACACATATCCCCTGGGGGACAAGATCACCCCCAGTTGAAAACCACTGCACTGGAGTATGAAGCTCTTGAAGGCCAGAATACAGCTGCTTCACTAAATAGCAGGGTGCACGGTGTAAAAGCAGATGCCCAAAATATGTTTGAAGGATAAATTAATGAACCATAATTAATAAACCTTAATCACTCATGATCTCAGAAGTGTTCTTGAAAGACCCTCTTCTCCTGGTAAAGATTGTGAAATCATCACACAGAAGAACAGTTCTCGCTCCCCAGAGTATCAGTGATGAACAATAAATAGGAGGAATGAACACTGTCACCCACTAAGACCTCAGGATCAGAAAGGTCCCTCTGCCAGGTGGTGCCAGGTGACACACAGTTAACCTAAGGAAGTTCTCTAAAGCATTAGGCATTTGATAGCCTCGTCTTCCTCTACCATAGCTGCGCAGGTTATGAGAATAAGAGAGTGCCAGGGCCTCTAAACTTAAATAGACACTCTTATGGGTCCTGGCTAGAGTACTGCTGAGTCTCACGTGTTCCTTAGACAAGTCCAAATGTGATGTACAATGAGGGCTAAGAGCACGTGATGGGATGCCTGACCAGCAAGGTGCTGAGTATAAATTCTCATTACCCCCATGCCATTCATTCTTCCTGCTCTTGCCAGAGGGATTTTGCAACCCCTGTCCATGCTGAGTTTCTTCAATCAGCCAATAAGCAAGCACATGTTCCTTCCCCAGACCAAGCAAACAGCCATCGCTCAGTCTTCTTTATAACAGATGAAGTCCTTCTTGTATATTTTGCACATTCCTCGCAACTGAGCATATGTAGTGGCATCTAGTTTGGTTTGTCAACATCCCTGGGGCAGTAGGTGATGTTCACATGAAGAAATGGGAATCTGATAGATTCCTATGCTTGGATTGAAGTGCATAACATGTAGATTCACTGTTGTCAAGGGGACCCAGATCTGATTTCAGAATCTGCTTGTGTCTCTGTTTTCACTAGAGCAACAGGTTTCAAAATGTGGTCCAGAGACCCCTGGTGGTCCCGAGACCCTTTCGGAAGATTCATGTGTCAAATGTATTTTCCTAGCAATAGTAAGAAGGTATATGCATTTTTACTCTTAACTCTTGAAGGTACTATGCATGGAGCTAGCCAATGGCTTCTGACATGTGATGACGTCATTGCTCTAACAGCTAAATGAAATGTGTGTGCATGCTTGCGTTTTTTAATTTTTCTCAATTTCAATTTCAAGTATAGCAAATATAGATGGATACAACCCACATAAATAAAAATTCTTTGCGGTGTCAGTAATTTTTAAGAGTAGGCAGGAGGCTGGCCAGTTAGCTCAGTTGGTTAGAATACAGTGTTATAACACTAAAGTCAAGGGTTCAGATCCCCATACCAGCCAGCTGCCCCCCCCAAAAAAAGAGCGTAAAGGGGTCCCAAGACCAAAAAGTTTGAGAACCACTGCCCTAAAACAATGATGCTAGTCAAATTTCTATCACAGAAAGCAGGGAGCGGAAGAAAAACACTTGGAAGACCTTTCTGTGAGGTACTAAATGTAAAAATAAGTACATTTTCAGAGTTTTCTAACAGGAGTGTCACTGTGACATTTTAACTGCAAAATGTTCTCTAGGTTCTTCAAGGTGAGAAAAAAAACAGGTCTAGGGGAAAAAAAGCAAAAGTACTGATATTTTCAATAAAAGCAATGCATCCTCAACACAATATTGCTTGTTTGGAGGTCTACCAATGATCTGATTTGCCCTTCGACTAGCCTGACCTCGCCACCCCTCAAACTGCCCAAATGTTGGTTCCATTTGTTTGTATCTCCAAGAGTGCCAAGGGCATGCAAAAACAATTAGAGGGAGAATGACCAAGAGCACATTTGTATCTCTTGTGGAGAGGGAAAAGAGAGCGTGTAAAGCTTGTAATTTTAATTTTAACTGCAATTTGGGGATTATCAGTGGCTTTCAATTACCCATGCTATAGAATCAGAATATAATCATCAACAAGAAGCATTTTTTTATTACATCTAAACATCACTGACCAAAACAGGCAGATGAAAAATGCTGTTCCCTCCAGCTTTACCACCAATCCTTTAATCATTTGTGATTTTCCCTTTTAAAAGTTCTTCACTTCTTTATTTTTCCTTATATAGATGCTATTTCTACTTCCCCCGCCCCTAACCAAGTACCAAAGTGTTTTGAACATATGGCATTCCTTGTATGCCCAGTATACCCAGAAGAGGCACATGAAATTGCCTCCATTTTTCAGATGGAACAATTGACAAATGAAATTCACCTTCCTAGATCCATATGGCCAATTGGTGTCCAGGCCAAAACCAAGACACTTCCCACACATACTGGACCAGGGGGCCCCTGAATCCATGCTTGAAGAGGCACAGGCTAGAAGCTGATGGGGGTGAAGGGGGTGGACAGAGATACTGAAGAACATGCTAAAGAAGACCCTTTACGGGAAAGAGATAACTCGTGCTTTTTGGAAGTCATTTCCAGAAATCGCCCTCCTCCCCAACCCACATATCAAAGGACATGAATTTTCTTAATTAAAATAATAGTAATGATAATAATAGATAGCTCAAAGAGAGGTCAATAGCATGTCACCAATACGATAAGTTTTACCAGTTCAAGGCTAGAGCAGTGAAATAATGGAACATAAACTGCCATCTTAACCTTGGTCACTTCTCTATACCCAGCTTCCATCTTCTATGCTATAAATAATTCAGTTTTCTTTTCTCTTAAATATCACAAAACCAAGTCGGAATCTTTATGTGAAGGATTCTGCTGTGTCCCTCTCTCCCTCCTCTTCTCCTCCCTAGCCAGCCCAGGAAACTCCCTGGAGAACGACCCCTCAAGCTTTACCATTTATTCTTTGACATTTCAGACTATTTGTTAGGCAGAGCTGCCTTCTGAGATCAAAGTCAGAAAATCTTGCCGAGAACTCCCACTTGTCCCTGTCCAACTGTGACAGAGAGGGTCTATTAACCCCCAAGCATCTGCTTGCTTACTTATCCAGAGAAATCCACCAACCCTCTCACCCAAAAGGGCAGCAATCCCTCTCACCCTTCCCACCTAATACACCAATACATTCAACAGAGAGAGACGAACCCAAGAACCAAAAGACATGCCCCTCTAGGAGACAATAGTAGGCATCTTGGGCATCTGTCCAGGTGGGGTCTTCTACACGAAGATCAGCAAGCTCTTTACCAGCTACTCAGAAACAAATAAGGAACAAGGAAAGGTAACTTACCCCAAGTCATTTTGCTAGTGGTAGTGCTGAGACTGGAATCCAGATCTTCATTTCTGTGTGCTACCACTAGATGATGTCACCTCCACCAGCCTGGGAGGGTAGCCAGGCTTAGTACTGAAGTCTCAAGCTCTTATGTGAAGTGACTTACCATTTTCTTCTGAGATATCGCAATTAAGGTTTCCTGCTCTTCACGAGAGTATCTACCCACCAGCACCCAGAATCTCTTCTGACTTCACAGATGACAGAAGTGAGGGACTGAGCCTAGAACTGGTGGAGGTGCTGCATGTGACTGTTCCTTGATATGAAAAGGTGGGTGGTTGAGGAACACATCCTGCTTGGTTCTTCTTTAAAAGCTTCTGATCATACCATAACCCAGTGTTACCTAAAGTGACTGTACTGAGTCTATTAATAGGTGTTAAGTGAAGAACACTCTGTGTTCAATGAGATTTGCAAAGTGGTAGAATAAAAAGGTTTATTTACAGCAGGACTTCTCAGAGACTTTCATATCCTAATGCAAATTATGAATCTATAAGAACTGTATATACCGTGCGATATTCTTCAGTTATTTGACGGTTCTTTAGCATCTCATGAGACTAAAGAGAAACATTGCTGTAGTCAATGAAAAGGGGAGCACATGATCCTCTCAACATCACTTATCTAATAACTGGAGTGAGAGAAACAGGTTTTTCTGCAAGTTAGGGATTTCAAATTAAGAGAGAACCATATCGTGGTAACTGAAGCTTTGCCCAGGAAACTGGTCAATTCATATCGGATAACTGTTGTTCAAGTGGTTGACGCAATAAAATTATTAAGATTGCCAAAGGCACCACCCTGAATATGCAAAATGGGATTATTCTGGTCTTCTTTAATGACCAGGTTGGACATTTGGTATGAGAGGTACCATGCAGCAACTGCCTGTTACAGTAGCAAGAAATACCAAATTGACAGCCATAAAGATTGAATGATTCTGTGAGTCATTTAAACATGGACTCAGAATTTAAATTCTCCCAGGAAGGACATTCTCAGAATATGTTCTATATTTGTGGTACCTCCCCTGCTACTCAATGACTGTGGGAAAGAGCAGACTCAAGGTCTCGCTGGCTGGCTTTATATCTGGCTCCCTCTGAAGTGAAAGGCCTAGGTGCAGAGCTGGGCCCTCTGATGGGATCCTGGCTGTGCCCTCTTGGCCAGGTGGAGTTTTCAGAGACTAACACTCATGATAAAAGTTGCTCTTAGTTTCTATGTCATGAGTTTTCTCTCAGAATTAACGGCAAGAGAATGCTGATACTTTGATCAATATATAATTCATAGGCAGGATTTAGTTAGCATCTAGCCTGTATTCTGGAACTTTCCTCCTCCCTAAGATTGTTTGCAGAAGGATTCTGAGAAAGTCACCTACATTGGTTGGCCCATGGGATACAGACTTTGGGGCTTGCCCCTGCCTTGACTTTGACAGCAGGAGGGCAGATCTTGGAGACTGCATGTCTGCTCAGTGCTGAGAAAGACTAGGAGAGAGCCTTTGTAGGTTCAGGGGTCTCTGGTGTCATAGAGGCTAAATCCTTTCAGCTTCAAACTCAAGGACATTCTATGTCACATGCTCCTGACACCCTCAAGTACCAGAGTGGGTGAGGTAAATATTTCCCTAGGCCTATGCATTTTTTAAGGACCGTTGTCACAGACTGTAGACAGATCACATCTCTCTAAAATGACATGTGGCCCCTCCCCACAGCCCCACACCCTCTCTTTCCCTGAGAAGTCCACTTGGGGTCAGGATTTCATGACTTTTGGCCAAAGGCTGTTGCAAGACTTGCGGAGGAAAGAACATCACCACATGATTTTAAACAGACTGAGCTAGTGTGAGTTCCAGAATAAGAAAGTAGGTGGCATTTCAGAACTCTGTAAAGGAGGTTCCACCAGGTGATATTTGACAGCTGTAAAGTCACTTTAACCTTTACTGGGGCTGAGTCCTTCTCACTGTGCAATGAATTCAGGGACGAAAGAGGAAAGAACGTGTCTTTTTAGGGGAAATAAGCCACTTGTTCCAATGAGGTCTCCAAAGGCAGGACCAGGTTTCATATTGCTGCTG
The DNA here is from genome assembly GCF_027409185.1 of Cynocephalus volans. Taxonomy (NCBI): domain Eukaryota; kingdom Metazoa; phylum Chordata; class Mammalia; order Dermoptera; family Cynocephalidae; genus Cynocephalus; species Cynocephalus volans. The sequence continues at coordinate 54,668,054 of NC_084462.1, forward strand.
TGGTAACAGCACAGGGGCAGCAGAAACTGAGGGGATGAGAGCTACAAAGACAAGCTGGTTGTCACTGTTAGCCACCAAAGCCTCCGGTGTTACTTACCAAAGTCAATCTTGGTGGTGCTTTCTGAGCTGACGTAGGGCTCTGTTTCTCAAACTCTGATGAAAGCACAAGTCAGGGACTGCAGCTCTGGAGTGCAAACCTTTGGGCAGCCTCGCTCCTTGCTCTTCAAACCCCTCCATAGCTGGCGGGGAGTTCTGACCACCCTTCCAAACTCTCAGACATTACTTGAAGTTGCTCTTAGACGGGGGGTGCAGGGAGAACTTCTCAGTGGTCTGGGCCCTCAGAAAAGCCAAGCTGCATCTTTCTTGTGTTATGCCACATGCCCCGATCTCCACCCTCAGCCAAATCAAAGTATGGTTCATCTGCATCAGAGAGACCTTGAGAGGTTCCTACTGGCAGAGGCTCATGGGAAAACACGGTGATCCTGAGAAGCCTGGACGTGCCTCTGGTACCACATGGGAAGCTCAGTTATCTCCTGTTTTATAGGCCTCAAGGTCCCTAGGACACCAGAGCCCTCATGTAAGATTTCTCTATAGCTCTGCCTGTTATCTAGGAACTTGTAATCCTGCCTTTCTCCTCTACCCAAAGAGTTCCACATTCCTTCCCAAACAGGACGCACACAGACATGGGCTGGAGGCCTTGGACACTGAATATGAGCCATCAGCATCCTTGATGTCCCACTAGGATCTGTGCTCCACAGAGACCCTCCTGCCTTTCTTGTTTCCCTCTTTTGAAACAGAGTATGACCCAATCAAAGGCTTAACCCCCATATTTTCCTCTTTCTCCCCAGTTCTCACTATCCCCCACCCAGGAGCACACAGAACATCTGAGCAGTACATTTGCATCCACCTGGAAGTCAAGTGCAGTGGGGAGGAAGATCTAGAGCTCTCAGTAACACACCAGATATCGTGTGATAGGAACAGAAAGTGTCCACGTGGAAAGGGACAAAAACACAGACAGGTCTCACTCTTTATCCCCCATGCAGAAATCTTCTCCCTGAGCAAGCAGAGCTTTAATCCTATGGGAAACTGTGGTCAGTCTATGGAAGTTTCACCCACCAAGTAGGAAGAGTTGGGACTAAAATTCCACCTACATGGACCTCAGAATACTGATGGAATTTCAGAACCACACAAAAAAGGAGACAAGAAACCTTATCTCTTGCCAGCACCTTTCCTTCAACTCACTTTTGGGTTCAAGTACAGTGGAGGAAGGAATCTTATTTAGCTCTGGAAATACACAGCCAGATTTAGGCTGAGGTTTTCTTGGGAGTAGGAAGGACAGGGGGTGGTCACACTAGGATTTCTAAAGGCAAAATACAGAACCAGAGCTATCCAAGGAAACTAGAGGTTGCAAGCGGATCCGCCCATATCAACCAGCATGAGAGCTGGGAGAGGGAGCTCCAGGCCCTTGCTGGACAGTCTAGATGCAAACCAGGCTCCCCATCCCTCCCCCACCTCCTGGCTGTCTCCTCATCCCCTCCATTGTCACACTAAGGGTCTTCCCTCACTCCTTCCCAGAGAAGTGTCCGAGCAGCCAGCATCACCTCACCATCCCTCATTTTGTGCTTGCTTTCAGAGTCATGCTGGTAGCAGTGTCTAGCTGAAGCACAAGAGTCAGCAAACCATGAAGGAACAAAGGCTCCAGCTCTTTGCCTAATCCATGTCTGGCTCGGTTCAGAAAACTGTACAACAATGGAGTCGTCCTGCATTGATCTGCCCGCTCCTGTGCTTTCTCTGTGCATCAAGCCCTCTCTTGCTGCCTTGCTATTGTATTATGACGTTTGATCCTTCTCAACCTCCGGCTTGACCTGCGGGAACTGGGCCAAGCCAGGAGAAGCATCACAGCGGGGTACTGGGCTGTGGTCACACTGGTGGCTGGGGAGGTGGAGGTGAGGATGCGGCTGCTGGAGCTTGGCTGCAGAAAGGAATTCCCACACCAGAGGGGAGAAGCAGGGAGACCACAGGCTGGCTTCTTGGCTTCCAAACAGAACCTGCTTAGCATCAGTTCTTTCCTCGGGTGAGGATCGCATGGCTGAGCTTCAACACACCGGGAGGTCTTTGAGGTGGGGTGAAGAAAGGTCAAACGGGGGCAGGTAGTCAGGCAAGGATCTTTCTTCCACTCCCTTCTTGTCTAGAGCTGCTCACACTTGCCCAGACCTGGACAGCTAAACCTAAGAATCAGGTTGGTCGCATCCAACAAATCCTCCCCATTATCAGAGATGCCCTTACTGTCTGTTTGGGAATCTCACAACTGCAAATCAGGCAATTAATCTTAGATCCAAGACCAACCACACTTTCCAGCATCCAGGATCACAGACGCTAGAAGAGTGAGGAAAGAACATTGAAGGTGTCTTTTCTAGAGAGTCTTAAAATCACCCTGTACAGGTGGTTCCAGAAGGAAGTCAGGAATAGAGCCTAGCCCTGAAGACCTCTGAAAGTCTTCTTTGTCTCAGGAGTGGTAGGTGGGGGACTATGATTGTGAAGCCCCCAGGCTGCAGCCTTCCAGAAGCAGAAGATAGGCTGCTTGATGGGATAGCAGAGTGGCCGGGAGCACACTGAGGTCAGGTGGGCCCTGTGTCAGTCCTGGTTCTGACAGTTTCAAGCCATGACAACCCAAGCTAGCTATTGAATCCTTCTGAGCCCCAGCTTCCTTGTGGGTAAAATGTGACTGGCTCTGCATAGGCGCTTCCAAAATGACATAATAATTATTGTTAATGTTCCACAGTGAGTTCATTCTTGGGAGCTTGGCAACCAGTTCCAGAATCTGGCCACATAATGCTAGTGAAAGACTCACAACCTCTCCAAAGCACATCCCTGGAAGGCACTATGACCGATTTCACCCTGTCCTGCAAGATCTTAAGGATGCGGTTGATCTTCTTACTCTCAAGCTTCAGAACCAGCACTTCAACCACGCCTCCAGAATGAAGATCCAGAGCACACCTGGCAAGCACATGGGCACACAGACTGTGTCAGCTGTGAGCCTCTGCAGCAAAACCCCATAGGACCAACATGTAAGCACAGGTCCAGGAAAGCCACTGCAAAATCCTGTCAGTGAGCTTCAAACCCAGAATGTTAGGGAGCTACAGGTATGACTGGCCCTGGGAGCCTCCATGAACTGAAGCTAGTCCAAGTGGCATCCTTTCTGGGCTGAGTTCAGCTCTCCAGGTCTGCCCTGAGCCAGCTCTAACTGCCTTTCAGGCTCAAACACTGGGGCCAATGCCACAGGATGTCAATACCTAGCAGGAAAACATGGAATGCGGAGGCCTAGAGACTGAACATCGTTCCTTTCTGTGCTTGCCTCTTACCCATCATGGTCTCTTCTGCCACTATTTCAGACCTTCTCTATGTTCTTCAGATCTTCTCACTCCAGCACAAAGCCTTGTCTTACACTTTATAGACAAAATAGAAGCCACCAGATAAGAACTCCCTCACTTTCTTGCCCCCAAACCTCTAAATGATCCTTCATCCTCCATCCTTTCCTCTTGCTTCCTGCTACTTCAGAAGAGCTCTACCCCCATGTGGCTAATGCTAACTCCTCCTCCTGAGCCTTGGATTCTTTTCCTTGTTGTTTTCTCAGGGGCTATTCCTATATACCCATTATCTTTTCTCCCATGCATTGACAGGCTCTTTTCATTGGAACAAAGCAAAGCTTAAATCTTTCCCCTACTAAAAGTGAAAGTACTGCCTTAAATCTGTTCATCCTCCCATGGTCCCAAGGATAGTCTCACCCCTTGGGGCCTCCCTATTCCCACCCTGACTCTTCAAAGCCATTCAGAACAGGAAAATGTGGAGCTGGGGCAACCCCTGACGCAGGCCACTCTACAGGACTGGAGCTTCCATTTGGGGTAGAGAGGACTCCAAACCAATTAGACTTAAATAAGAGATAAAGTAAGAGAGGGTAAGTAGAAAAGCACCAGCTTAGCTTGAACAGTAGACTTCCAATGTGAGCTCACCCACGTTACTTTACTTGTCTCATCTCTACTTTCCAGGTGACCAAGCTCCAGCAAGGCCTGCTGAGGCCCAGCGAGGTCCAAATCCACCCAGCAACCTCCCCCATCCCTCGTTCTCCACTTTTGCTCCATGTCTCCTGCATACAGAACCTCATACAGTGTCTCTTCCTTTTAAAAGGGAGAGATTGTAGGTTACAGAAGGCATTTCCACCCTTCTAGCTGTGTCAGGGCCCAGGTCCAAGGGCAGAGAGGCGTGCCAGCTCATCTAAGCATTTTACTCTCAGTAGGATCCTGGGACTCTTTTGCCTCCTCTTTCTGGCAGCCCACACAAGAATTTGCATAAAATTTATGCCCATCTGAGTGTGTATGTGATTGGGAGGGGGGGTTCTGAATGATCAGTATGTTGACCTGCAAGCCCAGAGCCCCATCTTTCTCTGGGCAAGGTCACATCTCCAAGATCCACAGGAAAGATACACAACCACTTCATCCTAGGGAGAATCCCACTGGCTTGCTGGTGCACCAAAGATAAAGGATCCCCTAATCCCACTCCCAGATCCCCTTACACATCAGCTCTGAAGAGATCTCTGTGAGCCTTGGCTGCCCAGACAATAGACTAGTCCCCCAGTCACCAAGGGAATGAGGGCCTTTGTGGTCCAAGTAGTGTCTGCAGGAGTCAGATTTGAATCTTGCTTCTGTCTCTCATGCTGTGTGACTCTGGGTGAACCATTCAACCTCTCTGAGCCTCTACTTCTTTCTCAATAAGATGAGGAAACACTTCACTGTATGAACCTGACCTATCTGGAGGTGTCTTAATGAAAACCACCAATGGAACAGATTGTAAACACCTTTGCAGATATAATTGAGCTAAGAAACTTCTTTAAAAGAGTAACAGTGAAACAGGACAAAAAAATGTAGGTAGCCTGGAATTTCTATATCTTTAATATTCTTTGCAAAATTTCCAAATAAGAGGTCTGATCCAGTCATTTCATTAGAAAATAAAGTGTTTATTAAGAAACTATACACTGAACACTCCTATAAGTCTCTGTGGAAACACAACGCCCCATTGTCATAGTACAAGGTGAGGAAAATGGCAGGATAAAAGATGCTGGGATGGATGGAGCCTGGGAGGCTGGAAATGAGGTAATGATTTACAATAATTAAAAACATCATCCTCAAGCTTACTCCTTAAAGCCACACTCGGGAGGAGGCCCTGGACCGAAAGGTCAGCAGGACACAGTGGGGAACAGCCTGACGTGGAACAATGGGGAGCAGGAGGAGGGAAGCTGGAAGGGGTGAGACAAACACACACCTTGAAGCCCTGGAGAGACCCTGAATCCCCAGGTGTTACTCTGGAAACTCAAGTGACTGGGAGGCCACCCCAGATACTGGGCAAGAACTTGGAAAGCTTAGTGTTTTTAAACCCCATGGAGGTATCTGCAGAATCAGGCTGGGAACCTGACATGAAGAACCACCATCTGAACGACACAGGAAGTAAAACCCTTACATGGGAATCTTAACTCCCAGGTAATTTCACCAAAAGCATGGACTCTAGTCTCTATTGCTGCACAACACCACACCAAAATGGACTGGGTCAAACAGCAGCCACTCTATCCCAAGGGCTCCTGGGAAGCTCCCTGTTCCACACTCTCTGCCATCAAGTGGGCAGCCAATGCCAGCTTCACATGCAGAAGACCCATGGGTTGGGGAGCTGGGCTGAGCCAGAGGTCCACTCAGCCAACGTGTCAGCAAATCTGGGAGAGCTTTAAACCCTACAACTGTGCCTTTCCTATAGAAGCAAGTGAAGGTCATCCCCTTCCCTCTCCCCAGTGGGTCAAGTTGAAAATGGGGGAAACAAACCCCCTCTTTGGGGAGGGTGGCTATGGAGTAAGGCATGAGTCAAAGCAAACGAAGTAAACAAATGTGTGGACCAGAGAACAGGAGGACACTTCCACTGGTGCCATGACAGGGGCTGGAGGCGGCCAATTTTTACTTCTCTTCCCCTTCGGTTCATCTTGACCTTGAAATGGTGATTCCATTGGGTTCCAAAAGTTCTCAGAGTCAAGAGTAAGTAGAAGTGGGGGAAGAGAGCCAATCCCGGGATCATGGACCAGCAGAAAGAGCCTTGTTCCCTGATTCCCTTGGTCCCTTGTGGTCCTAGTAGGATGGCCAATTCACAGGCAAGACCTCCTGCAGCCAAAGCTTGTTGGAACTTCAGATCTAGGGGCCAAAGAGTTTTCTAATATCGCACTCACTGTGAGCTGTTCCAGAGAGAAGCAGATGTAGGGGGGCAAGTGTGTCCAAAAAAGTAAAATTTTCTCCACCAAAAAAAAAAAAAAAAAAAAAAAGGAAAGTGATTGGTTTCCATTCTTCCCTCTGAGACCTAATCTGGTGCCAATACATGGGCCTGGGATCCCTTCCTCTTAGTACGCCGTCTCCACCTCTGCTTAGGTGCTCTCTGTGACTCTTTCCCACTGGAGGCTGCAGGGCGATGAGGTCACTAAGAGGACAGCACGGTATCCTAGGGAGAGCCAGGGTGACCCCACACTTCCAAGCAGAGAAAGTGAGGCTGGAGCATGGCTGGACTTCATCAGGCTTTCTCGTGGTAGCTGGGTTGTTTTTGTAAAGCAAGAGAATGACTAGTGTGTTTAAAAGATGGCTCCTGGTGCACAGGTTTCCAATTCTCTTTATTGGCTCTAAAGATGGTGGCAGGAGCTGCCTCGTAGGCTGGGGTTAAAAAAAAGGAGCACAGTGATGATTGGAGGGAAGGGGCAGCCCTGCCAGTGGTGAATGGGGAGCAACACCCGTCTTGGTCTTGTTAAAGGGTGCAGGGGCACCGGTGGCTCATGCAGTTTCTACTTAGCATCCCTGGATCCAAAAAGAACAAGGCCTAGAGCTTCCAACCTCTCAGAGGGCCCAGCCTACCAAGGTGACATCAAAACAAGGAGGCTTAAAAGGAGTTTTTAAAAGCCATGACGTCCTTTGCTGAAATAAACATTGACATCCTCAACATAGATGCCATGGTTAAGAGGCTTGGAATGTCCGGGAAGGCTTATTGGATTCAACATAATTTCTCTGAAACCTATAAAAAACAAAAAGAAAAAAAAAGAAAAAACAAAAACAGAAAAACAGAAAAAGCAAAATAAAGTAAAAACCAAAACCCCCAAAGAAGATCAAAACTAGGAGGGGAAACAGAGAGGGAGCTTGACGGGAAGAACTGGCGATAAGGATACAGATACATATTGGAAATAGCCAAATGAATTCTCAGCAAAAGGGAAGGATAGGAGGGGGGATTAACTTAAAACCAAGCATAGTCGGAGAAATTGGAAACACTCCATTTTGCTGCAGCCTCCACTGAACCGAGGAAGGGAAGTGAGCAGAACATTAGGGGGCCTGGCCTTGGATTATCATGAGGAGGCGGAGCAGCCTCGTCTAACTGGGTCTTGGTTTAAAACCATCTTTCTGGAAGGAGGAGACTCTGCTGATGAGCTTATGGGTAGGTGGGAGAAGGGGTGTGTACGCTAGGGTCACCAGAGGACTAAGGGATGGGAGGAGAAGGCTGTGCTTTCCCAGGACTTCCCTTCTTTAGAGATACCGGAGGGGCATTTCTAATTCTAGGAGCTAAAATTGCATAGACTACTTTTGAACACACTAGGAGGTGTGGGTGCTACGCTTCCAAGTCTACAAGCTCCTTCTCTGTTTTGCCTCATTTCACCAGGTCACGGGAAGCTTTAGGAAATGATGACCGATCGCTCATTCTTCCCACAATTCCAAGTCTTATTGCGGTGGAAATACCCTGGAGGAGTAACAGTGGCGGCCACTAGGCCAGGGCTGACTCAAGCCAGGAGGACTTCCAGGACAGCTCAGTGCCTTTCTGGACACATAATCATGGACTCAGAATGTCCAGATGTGGGTGTTCCTGATCGAATCTCCAGAAAGAAGTTGCTCAATCAACCCCAGACTGAAAGTGTATGTTTGTCCGTGTGTGTGTGTGTGTGTGTGTGTGTACATGTGAACAGAGCAAGCCTGTCTTTTCCTGGAAGCTATGTGCAGGCATGCAGAGGGCATAATGGGTGGCTGGATGTTGGGGATATGAGGGGCAGAGATTAAAACAGCATTTGATTGCATTGAGACTTTCTACTCCTCCTGCCCAGGACATTGTGGTCAAAATTGCTGAGTTATTTGGGGTGTTGGGATCCTCCCTCTGCAGGGGATGGGGTCAGATTTGTGTGGATAGAGGAAACCTTCCATGTCTATCACATCATGTTTAGAGGAAGGCTCAGTTTCAAGATGAGATATTTCTGAGACAATGCGCTCTTGGATCTGAGCAGGGGGGGAAGGAAGGCCATTGATCTGGGCAGACTGCTGAGAAGGTTGGTGACACCACTGTTTCTCTCCAGGGCACGGTTCCCTGTGGCTCACTCCCCTGGATGAGACTCCTGTAACCTAAGGGATTTCAGTACCAATCCCACACTGGGCACCTAGTCAGACCCCAGTCCTCTGCGACATGTGGAGGTCTGATGAATCTTAAGAGCTTAAGAATCAAAACTGGTAGGGGGAGGGGTCTTTACTGCATACAAAGATGTCAAAGGAAGTAACTCACCATGTGACCTTGGATAAGACACATCCCCACTCTGGACCTCAGGCTCCTCATATATATAGTGAGTTGATGGGACTAGATGATCTCTATTGTCCTTCAAGTTTAATATCCCATGATTGTCTAGGTTTGAAAAGACCCCTGGCAGAAGAGGCAGACATGGGGAATTAATGGTCAGTACTGAGCCCCAAGTGCAAAAACATGGGGAAGTGTTCTTCTTAAGTTCACAATGCCAGAAACAGAAATCCACGTCTTCCCAGCTCCTGTACCCACATTGCTTTACCTGTAGGGGAACTTCGTTTATTTTATGCTTAAAATCTAGATTCACTATTCTTTGAGTATCGCACAGTGACGTTATATAATAGGTACAAGTTGGAGACAGGGAAGAAAGATTTGCCATCACCCTCTGTCCAACCCTTTTCCTAACATGCTTGCTGCCCATTCCCCTTCTTGGGCCAGAACATCCCCAAATTGTGTGCCCGTCACTGCCATTCTGGTGCCATTCCGTGGCCTGGAAAGACGATTCTTGTGATTTGGGAGATGATCCTGCTGTACCTAAGATGCTCATTCATATCTCCCATAGAAGAAATTCAGCTTAGCTCCAAGAGGGGAGCAAGGTGACAAGGTGTGGGGGATGGATAATGAGGAGATGAGGGAGGGGGTTGGCTTCTTAGAAATCTTTCTTGCTTCTGTTAGAGCATAAACCGTTGGAACAACAAAAGCCGTTGGTTCACTGGAGACCTGAGGACTACAACCCCTATGAAAGAAATACCGTTATAGCTTCTGAGAGTGAAATCTTCTCTGGAGGCCATGCAGCATCCGTGAGCCCTGGAAGGCTCCATGTCGGATCCATTAAAGGCAGGAGCCAAGCCTGTCTAAGTCTCTGCCAAGGTCCCTGAAGCTGCCTTCATGAACATGAGCTTTTCCCATATGAGCTGGGATCTGAAGTTTGTTTTCTCTGGAACTCTTTCCCAGGTGGAACCTTTCCAAGTTTCTAAAAGCTGAAGCCTGATAGCATAGGAGGCACTGCTCCAAAGTTCTCCATTCCTCCCCCTCTTCCTCAGAACAACCCCAGAGCAGGAAGGGAAAGGCATTTACTGGGGAGAGGGCAGGGGAGACTAGGACCGCAGTGGACACTGGGAAAGTGGTACAGGGGTGGAGAGAAGGCAAAAGGGGGCAAATACACCTCCAAAGAAGGCTTTGCCCACCAGTGGCCCAGGGACCCCTCATGCCTAATCTTTTCCTCCATCTGTCAACAGCTTCCCCCAAAGCCATCCAGCACAAAGGCACTTGTAGGCCCTCTGTAATTCAGAACAGAGCCTGGTCTTCAGGGATTGTCTAAAGCATACGTTTCCTGAGAAGTGAGCCAGAGACTCTGGGATCATTTTGGGAAAGGGAGGGGAGTTGTAAAGGAAATGGTAAGGGGAGAAGGGGCACTGAGCACCCATAGGATTGGATGAGAGGTTTGGAGCCAATCCCACTGAGGCAAGAGCAGGTTAAATCTCCACAGCCAAGTTCTTCATATTCACTGTAGCAAGAAACTGCCAGTTCCCGTGGCTGTGCCATGCAAAAGGAGTCCTAGACTTCCAAACCTCTCTGTTTTTCTGACAGTGGTGAAGACCCTAATCATCTCTCCCTCCCTGGGGTTTTACCCCTGCACTCTGGCCTTGGCATTCTAGAGCTACCAGCTTTCCAGCAGATGCCAGTGAGAAGAATTTCCCTCCACTCTCTTCATCGGCCTTTGGATTCTCCTTCTGTCTCTGCTTCTTCCTTTTGTCACCTGACATGATAATTTTATTACCTAACTCCATATGGCTTAGGTCCTGTCCTCAATAAAAGGCCCAATGCCCCATGGAACTCTAGTGGATTATTTTCAAACATTCTCTTTTCAAATGTATTTGTTTGTCATCTTAAAGTTGCTACATCACAGTAACACTTAGTACTAACACAGCATTGGCTGTGAGAAAAGCACTTTATACTCCAGCATGAGCTGAAATGCACAGCAGTCCTGGTGCTGAGGTCATGGGTGGCTTACTAATAGGGACCAGAGGCACAGAGCAGTTCAGGTGGGGGGCACCCCACCCCACTTAGGGTACCATTCACGCCACAGCCTTCCCACTTTTCCCCAAGGGGTAAGATGAGGTGTCATGTTTGTGAACCATGCTGCAGGCAGGCATGGGATGAAGAAGGGAGCCTCAGACAATGCCCAGCTATAACAATCCTACCATCCCACGTTCCACTGACCACCCTGAAATCCAAAGATCTATATGTCAGTGACAGGGCTAGGCACTGCCGATGGTTAACTCATTCTCCCCCAACATCCTTAAAAGGTTGATAGTATTAACTCCATTTTACAAGTGGAAAAACTGAACCTCAATATTGAAAAACAGCCCCAAGTTCACTTTGCGGCAAAGTCCAAATTTGAATCCAGTTCTTCATAACTCCAAAGTCTTTGTAATTTACTACTTTGCAATATGGCTCCTACTTGTTGAAAATCAATATTGAGGAAGAGAAGGTAAAATGAGGGTCAAGGGAGTAGTGGTGAGGACATTCTCCAGGGGAAGCAGGAATATATGTCTGGCTCCTTCAGCAAGAACTGGACAGAGGGCGAGAGTTTTCTTTCCTCACTAACAATTTCCCCAGCTAGGGAGATAAGCAGCCCCACGCCCTGCCATTCATCTGCTCCAGCAGAGCCCCAGTCTAACTCTTTCCCAGGCTGCTTTATTTTCTGTACTCTCTAGTCTGTGGCACCTACCGTCCTCACAATAAGGCTTTGCAGGTAGTGGGACCTTCCAGGCAAGGAATCCCAAACTCTGTCTAGACATTGACTCTTTCATTTTAATGTTATTTCTGGGAGTTCAGCATAGGAAAGATAAAAACCCCATGAACAAGAGATAGTAATGAGTCTGGAGAGATGAGCAATTATTCAGAACATAGCCTCACCCACAGCAAGGGTGTGGAATATCTGAGAATACCCCTGGGTAGCCAAGCACGGTACCCAGAGAAACTCTCTCCCCAGCAGCCTCCCCAAGGCGACAGTGTGAACAAGCGTGTGCAGAAAACAGTACATTGTGGTGAAGAAAAACTCCCTCATAGACACATGCCTCTTGCTTCATTTTCTGCCTTTGTGGTGGCCCCTCCAAGGTCATGGGAGGGTGGTCACCAGGAAGTCCTAATGGTCCCCAGGATATGGTTATGATTGATTTGTTCTGTACCTTTCCCTCTGGGTGTGGCTATTGCTTTTCTGAATCTAAGTTCTTCTCCTGCTATCAGATTCAATCAAAGGCTGTTGGCACAGGCTTAGGTGGGTGAGCCCCAAATGCCTAGTCTTGCAGGCCACAAACTAGGTTGCTTGAAACTCTCAGATCTTTTCTTCTATCATCCTGGGCTTGCTAACGTAACCCACAGGCCATATGTGGCCCTAGGATGTGTCTTCTTTTATTTTTAGCACAATGGTATTTTTTAAAAATTTCTCTTTTTACTTAGTTGCCAACATTTAAAACTTGGGAGCTTTCACATTTAAAATATCCCCATTTCTAGCTTCCTTTGAAAATGCAAGAGTTCTGGAAATGCCAACACTTCCATGTAGTGATAACAGGCTAGAGCAGAGTGGTGGCCACTCAACTTAGATAAGGTGTACGTTCTCCAGCTGGCCACATTCCCCATCACTCCCTATTATCTTCCACCCCTTCACTTATTTACAATACCTGCATTGTAAACTGTAAATGGTTTGTCTTTGCATTTGAGTTTAAAACTTTACAATAAACAGCAGGTTCATTGTACTAGGTTATGGGCTGTGCATTAAAGACCATCTCAGCAAGCCTTGCTGACCTCCCCTATAATACCAAACTTATGCTCCCTCTGGTCATGGTTAACAGTTACAAAGAAGTGGCTGAAAGCCTGCAGCAGAGGAATAAACCTGTTTCAGAAAAGGAGAGCTAGTTCGACAACTGAACTGTATGGGTAAGGGAGGCATTGTGTTCAAAAATCAGGTTCCCAACAAGACAACATGCTGGGGACCAATAAGAATGCTGCTGCTGGGAGAGAAGGTGGCACTCAAATCATCAGCTGGCTGTGCCTTCTACATTGCCTGACGCATATAAGACATGTGACAGGAGGTCAGGGAATGACAACTAGCAGGACTTTTTAATATAGCTGTTATATTTCACAGGGTATGGTTTGATCCAAAGTATGAGTATTCCTATATCCCTATAATAACAAACATGTTACAAAGGGTTCTACAGGATATTGAAATGTACTTGGAACCAAAATGTCCCAGTTGAATACTTCGTGGTTAAGAGTGTTGAACTGAGACCACCATCTTCAGTATGGGGCACCTCTTCCTGTAAAGTCACCTCAATACTGCTGGGAAAATGAGTGATGAGATTGCTCTAGCTCACTTGCCAGCACTTGCCAAGTCTGGTTCCAGCTGTGTGCAGATGCTCAGAGGGAGGGGCTGAGGCTGGATGTACCCCAGATATGATTTAGCTCATGAAATCATGCCCACAGGAAGTCACAGTGGGAGGGCGTCCATGCCTGGGTGAGATAAAAGGCATTGAACACTGAGATGCTCAGACAAAAGCAAAAAAGGCTCATCCCTGAAGGAATCTTGAAGGCTCACAGCTCATCCCTGACGTGTATTTCAAGACTCTCACTCTAAAGGGGAGGATGCACGATGGGGCTCACCGGTGGTGTCACTAAAGCAGTACCAAGGATAAACTGATCTTGGCTTATAGGAGAGAAATGTGAGTCTCAGAGGAAGTGAAATCCTTTCCTCTCTATAACATGGGTGAAGTGAACTCTTAGAATCAAAATACTCCATAAGCCATGGAGTAATATTAGTAATATGGAAAAACCTCTATCATTTTCAAAATTCACTATATAAGGCACAATTTGTAATAGCGGAGCATCTTTTCCTCTTGCTTAATTGAGAGGAGAGAGAACCTCAGGTATTAATAATCCATTTTCATTCCTTTCCTTGCGCTTCAAACTGTCTTTATATTCAGGGTATTTTTTCCTGTCTTGATTCTTTTAACTCTTTTCAAATGCTTGAAATATCTGAAATATCAGAAAAGTGTAGAAAATATCAAAACTCCATGCCCATCACCTAGCATCAACAAATTATAATATTGTAACATCTTCTTTCCGATTTTTTGTAGAAATAATCCATAACAGCAATGGCTGGAACCCACGTGAGTCCATGCATAATCTTGTTTGTCCTCTTCCCCCTCACCAGAGGTAACCACTGCTCCAAAATAATTGATTATCATTTCTAGGCATCTTGTAATAATTTTGCTATGCTACATATGCATATATCAGTAAATAAATTATAGTATTGGTTTGCATAAGTTTAAACTTTAAAAAAGGGATGTTTTCTAGATTTATCCATATTGATGCATGTAGCTCTCATTCATTGATTTTAACTGATGGAGTTTATTGTGTGAATATACTACAAATTGTTTCCTGTTCTACCAACTGACTCTTTTTTCTATTTTTTTATTATTCCAAAAAGTTGTAATATGTACATTTGGGAGAGTTTCTCTACAGCAGCAGTTGGCAAATTTTTCCTATAAAGGGCAAGATTGAAAATATTTTAGGCTTTGCAGATCATATAGTCTCTGTTGCTACTACTAAATTCTGCCATTGTAGTCTGACAGCAGCCATAGACAACATGTAAACAAATGAGCATGTTCCAGTAAAACTTCATTTATAAAAACAGGCAGAGGCCAGATGTGGCCCGTGGCCCATGGGCTGCAGTTGGCAGACCTCTACTCCAGAGATTTGTTACTTGAAATGTGGGCACATGGATCACCCCACTGAATCACCATCTTCATTTTAACAAGCTCCTCAGGTGATTCCTATGCACAAAAATGTGCTTGAGAAGCACGTTTTTGGAGAAATCCCTATAATTTAGAATGTATAAATTCTTAACTTCCCTATTTTTGCTAAATGTCTCTCCAAAGTCATAATACCAACTCATATTTCTATTATCACTAAATGGATGAACTTCTTACCCTGTATTCCCATATCTGATATTATCAAATGTTTTTCCTCCCAAACCAATGTGTGGTAGATGTTATCTCCTTGTAGTTTTAAGATGCATTACTACTGAGGTTGCACATCATTTCAATTGGGCTTTCCTGTTCTGTGAACTGCCTATTCATACCCTTTCCTCATTTTGCAGATGTGTATATAGTTGTTGCTCTTTTCCTTTTTATTTGTGGGACTTAGTAATTTATTCTGTATGCAAGTTCTTTGTCAGATGCACGCTCTGGAATTCTGTTCTCTCCTTTGGTGGTCTGTCATTTAACTTTGTGTATGGTACATACATAGATTTACTTTTAAATTAATGTAGTCAAATGCATGAATCTTTCCCTTTATGTTATTTATGATCCGCATCTTAAGAAATATGTCCCTCATCAAAGTCAAATGATATTCTCTTTTCCTTTAAAAGTGCTGCATTTAATAAATTTCCCTTACAGAAGAATTCCAGATAATTTATTAGAGACTTCTCACTCAAGTAGGTAGAGCTTAATCCCGCCCCTCCAACTTGAGTGTGTGCTGTTATTGGCTTACTTCCAAAGTGTGTGGAAAGGGGGAAAATGTGACTTTGCAGGAGAAATGGAAGAAGAGAAAGCTGAAAACACTCTCTCAGGTGATAAGCACATGATATGATGAAAATGGCAGTTCACCTCTGTGGTCTTCTCACCAAGATCCCATGACCTTAACCGACAAGCCTACATTGACAGACATTCTGTGCAAAACTTAATCAGTGCTCCTCAAAACTGTCAAGGTACTCAAGGGCATGGAAAGTCTGGTAAGCTGTCACAGATCAGAGGAGGCTAAGGAGACATGATAACTAAATGTAATGTGGAATCCTGGATGGGATCCTGACGCAGAGAAAGGACATCTGCGGGGAAACTGGTGAGATCAGAATATATGGCTAGTTTCGTAAACAGTAATGAAGCAATGCTGGTTTCTTAGTAGTGAAAAATATGTCATGGTGGTAAAGGATGATTACAAGTGGGGAAACTGGGTGAGGGGTACGACAGAATTCTCTGTAGTATTGTTGCAACTTTTCTGTACATCTGATTATTTTAAAATAAAAAAGCTTATTTAAAACAAAAAGTTCTACTTTTAAATTTCACCCAGAATTTATAACTTATCCTGTAACTGGTATGAGGTAAAAATATCACTTTATTTTTCCTCATGTGGTTTTATTGAATAGTTTCTTCCTTTCACACTGATTTGCAATGACATGCACAAAACATACACATACCCCCACATCTATCTGTCTGTGTATCTATTTACAGATGTACTCATATATGTTTTCTGAGTGCTAAATATATATATATATATTATACCTTGGCCTATTTTTCTCCCGTCTTAGTTTCTGTAGTTTTAAAATAAGTCTTTTTGCCTACTCAGGCAAGTGTCTTCAACCCTTATCTTTTTTTAAAAAAAAATACCTCGACTATTCTTGGTCATTTATTCTACCGTATTAATTATAGAGTAAGCTTATCAAGCAAGAGCATTCAAAAACTCTGCTGGGATTTTTATTGGAATTGTATTCAATTTATAGATTTGGGAGCAGAATCAACATCTTTATTATATTGGAGCACATACCATCCATGGACAAGGTATGTGCTCCATTTACTCAGTCCTTCTTTTATATTATAATAATGTTTTATATTTTCCCATAAGATTTTGCATATCCTTAGTTAGATTTATACTTTTTTACTTCATATTTTTTGGTTTTATTTCATTTTCACTAGTGTATATGTGATTTTTCAATTAAATTTTCTAACGGTGGTTAGATAATACAGTGATTTTTGTTTGTTGATCTTGTGTTAGCAATTTTGCTGAACTTCCTAATTAGTTCTAATGGTTACTTCATAAATACCCTTTGATGCTCTATGTAGGGTGATTATATCCTTCACACTAAGAAGAGTCATCTCTGTCTTTCTAAGTCTTTTATTTATTTTCTTGTCTTACTGCATTGTCTAGGATTTCCAGAATATTGTTGAATAAAAGTCATGATAACACACATTCTTATCATTAGATTTTTTTTTTTCACATTTCCTAATTTTGGATTGTAATTCATTTTGATTTGGAGGGGTTTTTTTTTCTGGCTTTCTTTTCTTTTTTATTTTTCTTTTCCTGTTTGCTCACCCACATTGCCTAATTTGTTTTTGTTGTTGTTGTTGTTGTTGCTTCCATCTAGCCTCTTAGAACTTCTGTTCCAAATCAAGTTCTATAATGGGGTCCTGGAGCCCCCCCAAGTGTGTGACCTTAAAACCTTAAAACCGTTAAGTAAATTATTTAACCTCTCTGAGCCTCAATTTCTACTTCTGCAAAATAAGAATATCATTATCTGTCTCACAGGTGCTGTTGTGATTTCTAAAAATTTTAAAAAGTGCTCAGGTCAGCACCTACACATGGAACACATTAGATGATTAAGTGTCAGTTTGTGCTTCCTCACCGTCCACTCCCATGTTAGGGCCACTGTTTGGGGGCTTCTTAGCATGTTCCCCTTATTCCAGCCCTTAAGTTGACCCATCTGACATGTCACTGTCACATCATATCACTAAAACATCACATTCATCAATCCACCACCCTCCTCAGAAGCCACCAGTGACTTGACAGTGCCAGTGATGATGTCCAAACAGCTTAGGCTGCCATCCTGGCCTTGTCACCCCCTGTTTCCAGCCAACCATTCTGGCCTTATCATCCACCCTTTTGCTGTTCACACATTCTGCTTCAGATAAACTCCAAGCTGACCACAACTTACACTTTTCAGCTTCTGACCTCACTTCCGTGATATTACACTGTCTTTGGTGCTTATCTTCTAACTTATTTCTCTCATCTAATTCCCATTCAATCTTTCAATCATCACCACAAATCCCACTTTCTGTATAAGTCACTTGGCAGTTAATTGTAAATTTCTATGAGATATTTCTTTTCCTATTATCCAGAATTATTTTAAATACATATGCTACCATTAAGCTTTTTATATATTTACTTTTATTTCTTAGTAATATTACTAAAACAAACAAACAAACAAAAAACCCTAACAACCAATACCTATAAGAATTTACACTTGGGGCCAGCCCCGTGGCTCACTAGGGAGAGTACGGCGCTGGTAGCACTGAGGCCATGGGTTCGGATCCTATATAGGGATGGCCAGTGCGCTCACTGGCTGAGCGTGGTGCAGGAAATACCAAGCCAAGGGTTGCAATCCCCTTACTGGTGAAAAAAAAAAAAAAAGAATTTACACTTGCCCAGGCAACGAGCTAAGTGCTATGCATGGACTTCCTCATCGAACCTTCTCAGCATGCCTATGAGGTGAGCACCGTTATGGCCCCTAGTGTGTGGATGGGGAAACTAAGAGGCAGAGATGCTCACTAATGCATTTCAAATTGCCCTCTTAATAAGATGCAGAACTATGACTTGAATCCAGGCTTTCTCTTCCAGCTCCTGTGCACTTAACCCCTCTGTATATTGACACCCAGGTCAGGAAGCAAATCCAACAGCTTCAGCTTTCTCTATTCCCATGAGATAGACCAGGATTTTAGAAAGCAGATTTGGTTTTCAGACCCATGTGATCTGACTTGTGTTTGTGTGATCTGTGTGACAATACACTACATTACTTTGAGATTCTACTATAGCATCTTGGCATTTTCAAAGCATTCCTACTTCCAAAGGACTTTAAAAAACAATTGCGTTAGTCTCAAAATAGCTCTGTAAGGTAAGGAAAGAAAAAAATGGTTATATTAACATCAACACCTCCTACCTGACTTGATGATATGGCTCCCAGAGCCAAAATCTTCAAGTCCCAACTGCTACCTCAGAGTGCCTGACTTTTCTCAGGGTCATGGCCATATTGTTTGGGACAGGATGAGCAAAAGCCAAAGGCCAGAATCTAGCAGGAAATGTAATCAATAAAGTCCAAATCCCTGGGTGGCATTAATTTTAAACAGATTATCTTAGAGCAAGGTATGGCTAATAGGATCAGAGAGCTGGTGCATTCTAAATTTATAGCTCTAAAATCAAATAATATAAACCTATGAGTTGCTTTTCTGGCTCCAAATTCCCATGATTAGTGATGATAATGACGTTATTGAAGATGAAGATGAAAAGAGGACAGTAGAGAAGGGTCCCACCACACATTCGTATAGAGCAGTAGTTCTTAACCTTTTGCAGGGTCCTTTTTAATTTGATAAAAGCATACTTCTACACACATCATACGTAAAATATTCAGTTTGAGCACTGAAGGTGTCACCATCTTCCCCAAATACCCAGATAAAGAGCGGTAGATACATATTGCAGAGGTCACAAAGCATG
Organism: Cynocephalus volans; assembly: GCF_027409185.1. Lineage (NCBI taxonomy): Eukaryota > Metazoa > Chordata > Mammalia > Dermoptera > Cynocephalidae > Cynocephalus > Cynocephalus volans. The sequence goes on from NC_084462.1 coordinate 54,686,999, forward strand.
AGCTATTTTTTTTTTTTTTTTTTTTTGCAGTGACAGACAGCTGCTATACCCACAGCTCTGTCAGAGCCGGAAGAGAGAATTGCAAGATGAGTAAGAAACAATTACTGCCGAGAGGAGCTTAACATCCAGTGCCAAGAATGTGAGAGCTACACCTTTCTAAGCTTACCTCACAGTAATTCTGCAAACACCTGACTATTAACCTTCTGAGAGCCAAGTGGAAAAAAAAAAAGGCCAAAAGAAAGAATGGGAAGTTTCGGGAAGTCTGCAGTCAACTAGGGTCCTGAAACAAATAATCACAACATGGAATATAGGCTACTGAGTGTCAAGGGAGTTTAGTGTGGGAATGATCACATGATTACATGTGGGAGGTAAAGAGGAGGTGGGAAGATGGTCACCAGCAGAAAGGCATGGGGGGAGGGGCTTTCCAAATGGTGGAAGCAGCATCAACAAAGCATAGCAAATGGGGAATTGCTCTGGAGTGAACTGTGCCCCCCAAAAAACATAACCCCAGTACCTCAAAATGTGACCTTATTTGGAAACAGGGTCTTTGCAGATGATCAAATTAAGATGAGGTCATTAGGATGGGCCCTAATCCAGTACGACTGTGTCCCTATAAAAAGGGGAAATTTGGACACACAGATAAACACACACACTCACACAGAGAACACTAATGAAGGCAGAAATAGGGGCAATGCGTCTACAAGTCAAAGGATGTCTAAGATTGCCAGCAAACTACCAGAAGCTAGGGGAGAGGCCTGGCCTGGAACAGGTCTGTCCCCAGTGCCTTCAGAGGGAGCCTGGCCCTGCCAACACCTTATTCTTGGATTTCTGGCCTCCAGAACCGCAGGACAATAAATTTCTGTAGTTCTAAGCCATCTAATTTGTGGTACTTCGTTACAGCAACCCTAGCAAACTAAAACAGGTTTTTGGTGGTTTTGTTTCCCCCTGACAAGCAAAGCATATAATTTGGCTGGAACATAAAGCAGGAATGAAGTGAAGTTGGGAACCAGCTCAGAAGGAGATTAGGAACACAGTGCTGGGGGACTACTTGTGAGTAATCTCATAAAAATGGGACATCACCAGTCAAGGGACAGTGCTGGAGCTGTACTGTGGAGAGAATTTAGAAGCCAGGACTGGTGTGAATCAATGAATAGACAGATGAAGACTGACAGATGACAGATGGATAAATGAAGATAGATAGATGAGTGATAAATAGATACAGACATGGGCGGATACCTAGATAAGAGATTTAGATTAAATGATGTATCTTCAACTAATGACAATGTCCATTCTACTTATGTTAAAAATCAATGTTCAAATGCTGGATTGTGTTGCCCACGTTCAAAACACTGTTGCGTAGGTTTGGGAGAACAAACATACAATAAATTCACAGGAATTACACACCTGGGAAAGCTGAGTGGCCTGGGGAGCCCAGAAAGCACCTGCTCAGGCAGACCCTTAGCCTTCAGCCCTCACCCGCATCAAGGACCCCACAACCTAGGCTGGAAAAGCCAGAGTGTAACAGAAAGGGCCTCATATCATAAAAGCAGCACAGGAAGAGTGTTAGGGCATTCCCAGGAGTTAACTACAGGAGGAGATGCAGTCTCCTTGGAGGAGCTACCGTTGCCATGAGGCTTAAAGGAGAGATAAGATTTGCTTCTGAGAAGATGGGAAGGAAAGGCATTCCTGGCAGAAAGAACCATGTGAGTGAGGGTCATAGTGGGGAGCCACAAGGTACATCTGGGGAGTGCAAGGAGCCCTCGCTGATAAATGCAGACGATTTGCTTCGAGAAGATCATAGAGGAACTTCAGGAGTTTGGGCAATGGGTGTCTTGAAGGATTTGAAAGAGGAGATAAACTGAGAGCAGAGAAAAGTAAATGGAAGAAAAGAAGAAGGATCAGTGGTGGTGGCTAGACTATTTAGGGCAGGGGCCAGCGAGCCTTTTCTAGCAACAGCCAGACCATAAAAATTTTAGGCTTTCCAGGCCATATTGTCTGTGTTGCAACTCCTTCACTCTGGTTGCAGTGTGAAAGAAGCCACAGACAATATGTAATGTATGAGCACGGCTGTGTTCCGATAAACTTTATTGATGAACACTGAAATTTGAATTTCATAGACTTTTTACATATTACAAAAGATGATTCTTCTTTTGATAGTTTTCCAATCATTTAAAAAGTAAAAACCAGTCTTAGCTAGAGAGCTGTATGAAAACAGGTGGCGGGCTGAATGGGACCCACAGGCTGCAGTTTGTGGACCCCTGGGCTAAAGGGTAACTGTACCAGGCTGGACGAGTGGTAAATTAGGGCTGGGGCCACAGAAGGAGAGCCAAGAAGATGCAGAGGTAGAATTCATGCAAATCAGGAACTTGGCATCTGATTAAATGTAGGAGGTGGAAGAGGAGGTAGGGTCTGGAACATTGCAGGGTTCTCCAGGGATGATAGGACCATTAGCAACATTGAGGGGGGCAGAGGGAGGGGGCCAGAAAAGGAGCAGGTTAACATGCTCAGCACAAACCCTGGACAGCATGCCTGAAACACTTAAAGAAGTGTAGTGACACTTGGAGCACGAATTAGGAACCTTATGCCCTTGACTGATTTTTTCAGGCCCGAGGCAAGACACCTGCTATTGAATGACACTACTCAAGCCAGGCATGGCAGCACACAGAGTGACTCCCAGCTCTGAGAGTTGTAGTCTACACGGCTCAGAGTAAAGCACACTGTAGATTTGATAAGAGCACTGGAAGAAACAAGACTAATGTTAGGTCAATTTACCTTAGAAACTTTTTGTGTGTGTGGAAGAGTTCTTTGGGGATTTCCCTGTGTCAATTTTCCTCCTCAGAGCCCCTGCTGCTTTAGGAGGCTGGAGATATGACAAGTGGCAAGTCACTCAATGCCTTGGTGGCCCTGTTTCCTCTTCTATAAATGAGGATGAGAGTTTGTTTCTGGAGTGAGGAGCTAAAAGTAAGATATAATTGCTGCCATTAACATGGCAACATAATAAAGGGGAAGGAGGAAATTCTAAGTCTCTCTTCCAGCTCTGAGTAACACCTTCCTGAGGTCAGTCTTTCCACCTGTATAATGGGGATAATTATACTTCCCTTGGAAGCCAGCAGGGTTACAGATGTATGTTAAGTGCACAGTGTGATGCCTGCCCACAATCAACATGAACTACACTCTCATGCCAAACGTTACCCGTAGACATGTGCACCAACGCAACCACGCCTGCCCGAAGAAGAGAGACAAGCAGTGAAATGACAATGAGACATTTGCTTTGCACTCTCTGTTGTGAATCTCTCAATTCTAGAAACCCTTCAAATTCCCAGGCAACGATGGTGTGAATATAGCAGCATTCTTACCACCCTGTGTAGCTCTTCTCAGGTTTGTTAGACCACTAAATTGACGGCCCTGGAAGGTATCCACCTACACCTATACGCACAACAGACACATAGATATTTGAAGCGTGCATGATTTTTTTATATGAATGCTTTTTGGCAGATCATGTATTCTCATTACCAAAACCCTACCCCTTCCTATTGTCACAACAGACCATGTCACATATTATGTAGTTATCACTGGGGCTCCAAAGCGTTTGAATGTGTGAGCTAGTATCTAGTATCAGACTATGCAAATGATCATATTTGCACTCACTGTAAAGACCTTATTACTTCCCAAGTATCAAGTGTGATCAAGTCTTACCATGACTTTTGATGGATATGTGCTCTTGGATTCCTAGGGGAAAGATAGAAAATTGGGGTACCTTTCCTATATAAAAACCCGGGGTTGTGGTTTCTCCAGCGACGTGCTGTAGGTATTTAGATAAAACGTGTACCCCTTTTGGACACCTATAGAAACCCGAGAGTTCACTTCATCCAATGCAGTGTGTGCAAGAAGCAGTAGGATATGAACCATATGGTCAGTCAGATGCGCTGGCCCCGTGGGACAAGGCAGAGTCACCACCTCTCTAAGCTTCAGTTTTTCTATATTTAAATGAAGAAAACTTTTATACCCTCTCCCTCACAAAAACATTATGAGCTTTAAACAGGGAATGTAGGAGTCGTCTTTGAAAGTTATTGCAGGATTTCTGTCTCAGCACTATTGACATTTCGGACTGGATAATTCTTGGTTGTGAAGGGCTGTCTTGTGTGCCGTAGGATATTTACCAGTGTCCCTGGCTTCTATTCACTGGATGCCAGAAGCACCTCTACCAGATTGTGACAATCAAAAATGTCTCTAGTCATTGTCAAATGTCCCCTGGGAGTAGAATCACTTAGTTGAGAATCACTGCTACAGTGTGTTCTGTGACAGTAAGGGATTTTCACTGCAACGTGTATTTCAGGAACTGGGAGAATCAGAACTCTTTTTTTTTTTTTTTTTTTTTGTGACCGGTAAGGGGATCGCAACCCTTGGCTTGGTGTCGCCCGCACCGCGCTCAGCTAGTGAGCGCACCGGCCATCCCTATATGGGATCCGAACCCGCGGCGGGAGCGCCACTGCACTCCCAGCGCTGCACTCTCCCGAGTGAGCCACAGGGTCAGCCCAGAATCAGAACTCTTAATGCTAACTGGAGTTCTGTCTTCAACCATAACATATTCTGATGCTCCTCAAAGCCCTTGGACCATTAACAAGAGTTGAGAATGTCCTAGCTGCTTACTGCAGCTGTGAGCACCATGGCTGTGAGCAGTGTGGCCAAAGACACCCTAGCTGCATGTGCTGTGGGGCAGTGGCCACACCAGCTGCAGATGCCTTCACAGTGGCTTTGTATGCCATGGCTGCAGGAGCTGTGGAGACAAACAACCCACACTGGAGTCTTGGGAGTCAGTTTTTACAACTGTGTGAATTCATATTCTGATGCATTTTTTTAAATCCATGTAAACCCACTACCAATGATCCCTTATTATATCATATTAAGGAATTTAATTACCTTTAATCAGGGTCTTTCCTAGATGACCAGAAACAGTAACAAGAGAAACTTCAATAGCCATTATGCCTACCAAGAGCAATACAGATTCCATCACAGCAACTGCCTGCACTGCAATCATGCTAATTAAAGGCCCCCAGAAGAGTCAAGATAAAAATGTCAAATGAGATTTGTTCTGAACTCCAATGATTTACTGCCTCACATGATCAAGTTCCAATAACCCTGGGAAGAAAAGCCTAGCTGGGGAGGAGGGGGCACCACTGGTTACAAAAGCTGATCAGCAAGGCCCCAGGTGTGGTGTAATGCAAAGGGGGAAGGAAATTACACCCATACTCAGTGGTGGGCCCCCAAAGTCCTCCCATTTCCAGGCAGTGCTAGGGTCTTCCCAGGATATAACAGGGCTCCAGTGGGTGCTTCTCTCCTCTACCCCCACGTAACTACTTCATGAAGTGGGTTGGGTCGGAAGCCACTGACCTGCATCAGAGGATGTTTTAACGAACTCTCACGGGGGTGCACCCATCTATTGTTAGGATGCTGGTGGAGTATAAGTCTGTATCCCCATACTCTGCCCATTGTGACATGCCATGGGGGAAGCATCTGTGAGGTCACAACACCTGAAAAAGATATTCTTCCTCCAAACAGTGACCTGTAACCCATGATGCTTACCGCTGTGCCTTGGCCACAGGATGCCCAGAGCCATATCAGCAGGCTCTCTCTAGCAGTAGGTTATTAGTAGTCTAATCTCACCACTGATTTTAATTTATTTTCTTATGTGTATTCCCCTTATTTCCTGACATTGTCATCCCCTTCATTCATTTTGCTGCATTGCCTGTGTATATTTTTGCGAAGCACCTTGAGCACTTTTTGCAGTGAGATGGGACATCGATGGATAAATAACATGTAGATGTCTTTTCTTCCCCCATGTAAACCCCATTTTCCATGTGTTAAGTCATGTAGGTATTTCCCTGGGAGGGTTGTGGCAGGCCCCACCACACAGAGCTGCTGTGGATAGGGGCATGATGAGGAGCTGAGGACATTGCTGGATTGGGAGAGTTCATGTCCAAGACTACATCACAGAGACCTGGGATAGGCTCATGGAATTCTGAACTCAGATGAGGAAGATGACATTGGGGCAAACAATGGGAACTTACTGGAGAATACAAATAAATGACCCTTATCACAGAGAGAGAGACAGAGACAGAGATTTTTAAATTGCATTGTAATATGAGTCCATAAAGCTAGACACATTTTCACCATACTCTGTGAGACCCTGCCCCCAAATATTAATTTTATCAGCTCCTGGCCCACAGACTTGGGGATTCTGAGAGTACAGACCTCAGATTTCTTGGTGTAATGATGATGATATTCAAGTCATGTGGGAGGTATATAAGCTTTCTGTTGCTCCCAGTAGAGTAATCCAGGAGCTCTGAGTGGAAGGCATAGGATTCAGAGACCTATAAGAGCTAACAGTCAGTGGACACAGTGGATATGTACCACTATATTCATACTCACTGGTAAAAGTTGACATATGTTCACACCACTCAGTCAATAGCCACTGCCTTAAGTACCCAGACCCTCAATATGGTCAAGCTGGTCCCAGCCCCTCCTCTGAGAATTCCCACAATCCAACAGCAAGGGACTCACGCAAGGTCAGGTACAGGCATCTCTTCATTGGACAGTGTCCACACAGGGTTTTTTCTTTAAGAATTTTTTTTTTTTTGAGATATAGTTCACATATCATAAACTCCACTCTTTGAAACTGTACAACTCAGTGATTTTTAGTATATTCATAAAGTCATGAAACTATAAATTGCACTGTGGAATTATGTAACTGTGTAATTCCTAAATGTTTTCATTATTCTCCCCCATAGATATGCACAAAAATATAACATACCCATTAGCAGTCATTCTCCACCCTTTTCTCCCTTCAATCCCTGGTAATAACCACTAATCTACCTTTTGGCATTATGGCTTTGCCCATTCTGGACAAAATATATAAATGAAATCATTAAATGTATGGGGGTTTTTTGTTTTGTTTTGTTTTTTTGTTTTTTGCATCTGGCTTCTTTCACTTAGCATAATGTTTTCAAGGTTTATCCATATTGTAGCATGTATCAACACTTCAGTCCTCTTTATGGTTCAGTAATATCCCATTGTACTGATATAGCAGATTTTTAATTCACTTTTCAGCTAATGAACATTTGCATTGTTTCTACTTTTTTGCTATTATTGATAATACTACTATGAACAGAACATTCATGTACAAGTTTTTGCATGAACACATTTTCAATTCTCTTGAATATATACCTAGGAGCAGAATTTGGGGGTCATATGGTGACTAAGCTTAACTTTTTGAAGAAATGCCAAACTGTTTTCCAAAATGGCTGCACCATTTTACATTTCCACCAGCAATATTCAAAGATTGCAATTTCTTCACATCCTTACCAACGCTTGTTACTGTTCAACTTTTTTATTATAGCCATCCTAGTGGGTATGAAGTGATATCTAACTGTGGATTTGCATTTCCCTAGTGACTAATTAATTGTGCATGTTTTTATGTGCTTCTTGGCCATTTGTATATCTTCTTTGTAGAAATATCTATTCAAATCATTTACCCATTTTTCTATTGGGTTATTTGTCTTTTTATTGAGTTGTAAGTGTTCTTTATGTATTCTGGATACTGCTCCCTTATCAAACATATGATTTGCAAATATTCTCTCCCATTCTATGGTTTGCTTTTTCATCTTCTTGATGGTGTCTTTTGAAGCACAAAAGTTTTCCATTTTGATGAAGTCAAATGTACACATTTTTTCTTTTGTTGCTCATGTTTTTGCTGTCATATCTAAGAAACCATCACCTAATCCTATTCTACAAAGATTTGTACCTCAGTTTTCTTCTAATAGTTTTATAGTTTTAATTCTCATATCTAGGTCTTGGATCTATTTTTAGTTAATTTTTGTATATGGTGTGTGGTAGGGGGATCCAATTTTCTTCTTTTGCATGTGGATATCTAGTTGTCTCAGCACGATCTGTTGAAAGACTACTCTATCCCTACTCAATTGCCTTGGCAGCCTTGTTGAAAATCAATTGACCACAAATGTACACGTTTATTTTTAGACCCTCAATTCTATTCCATTGGTCTATATGTCTACCTTTATGGCAGTACTACATTGTCTCAATTGTAGCTTTGTAATAAGTTTTGAAATTGAAAAGTTAAGACCTCCCCCTTTGTTCTTCTTTTTCAAGATTGTTAGGCTATTATGAGGCCCTTGCATTTTCATACAAATTTTAGGGTCAGCATGTCAATTTCTGCAAAAAAAAAAAAAAACAAAGGCAGTCTGGATTTTGATAGAGACTGTATTAAATTGGTAAATCAATTTAGGGAGTTCTGTTATCTTAACAATATTAAGTCTTTCTATCCACATACATAATTATCCATTGTTGAATGAAAATAATATTTAACTAAAAATAAAGTTTAAAAAAGTATAAATATTTATGCATTGATATAGTAATGGCCCATGGGGGGTTGTGAATTGCTCACCATTGGCAGTATTCGCAGAGAAGGCTGATAAAAGATTTTGGCCAAGTGGAGTGTACAGGGATTTCCTCTCTGTGAAGAACAGTGTTCTTTTCCCAAGCAAAAATCTAGGAGTTGGGCTATTTTGAGTTTCCTCCACTCATCAAGCTATAAAGCATTCAGGCTCACACAGGAGAACTGCACCACCATAAAATCTCAAAGGACAGACATAAGTCCATTCAAGGATGGATAATAGAAGACCTTGTTCAAGACACTTCCACCAGCAACCTGATGCTACCCTCAAGGAAATAATAAATCTGTGATAGCGTTTATGTGCCCCAACCCTCATCCCTGATGACTGAAGTTACCAGAAATTACAAAGAGGATGGGGAGCCCTACCCCAATAAACATCCCATCTAACACCAAACTAGAAACTGCCATTCAGGGAATCATTAGGAACTCTGCTTTAATCCTTAGGATAGATTTTTGATCCTGGAATAGTAAAGCAAGACAATAAAAAAAAGTAGGTACCCAATTTCACCATTAGCCTCACCTTGAAATGAAAAGAAACAGTTTTTAGAAACTAAGACTCAACAGATAACCTGAGAAGCTATGTAAAAAACAGAATAACAACAAAGAAAAACCAACTTTCTAGAAGCCCAGGGAAAAACAAGATTCTTATGAATCGAAATATCCAGGCTCTTAAAAACTAGCAGAAAAAGAAAACAAGCATGGCTAACCAGGTGACTCTCGGCCTATCACAACAACTAGGATATATTATAAACAAAACAAAAAGCAAACTCCTGAGCCAGGAAAAGAGGTAGAAAGCCTGAGGAGCTTGGCGGGCAAGCTCAAATCAGACATTCAATGAGCCCCAAACACTCAAATGGTATTGTGCAAAACCCTCCAAGGCCAGAGAAAGAAGACTTCAGATCCATCAAAGACAGCATGCCAGTACAGCATCTTTGGTTCCACCCAGTAATCACAGAGCAAAGGTGTGCTTAGGGTGGAGAAGCGGGTGACTGAGATACAAATCATGAATTATTTGACTAGTTCTTTACTGAGGCAATCAGATACTATCCACTCACTGTCGTTTGAAGCAGACAGGTATGGAGCACACACAGAATGTTCTGGATCTAACTGACAACTTGATGGAGATAAACTGAGAGGTATAGAAGCAGCCACCTCTGGGTTTTGAAGCATTGCTATGGACTTGTAGACTTGTTGACCAAAATTTTACGGTGCCTTCAGGCAGAGCCAAGGCCCCAAAGTTAAAATGGATGCCACCGTGCTTCAGAGCTCCCTAGGGAAAAATCCTAACTGGTATGTTCTGAGGGCTTACTATATGCCAGGCACAGTTCTGAGCACCTACCAGGATTCATTTCCTTTAAACCTCATAATTTCCTTCAAACCTTATAATCTCTCCACTAAAATTAGGCCAGTATGGTACCTACTTAACTATGGCACAGAGAGTGGTTAAGTAACTTGTCCATTGCTACATGATTTACTAGGAGGCAGAGCTGAGATTTGAATCCAGGTGGGATGTGTCTAGTGGTCACACACCTAACACTGCATTACTCTGTTCCTCCAAGAAGCAAGAGGACTGTGAGACAAATTTTCAACCACAGAATCACTCACTGCTAAGCTAATATAACATATGGAAGAATAAACACTTTCTCTGTAAGGAAGAGTCAAACCTGATGAAAATCCTCAAGGGAGTAAATAGGCACAGGGGTGTGGAAAAGCAACTGCTATGATATATTTGGATTTTTTTTTTTCACTATGATTCCACCCAATGGCTATTTTTGAGATGGAAGTCTCCATGGTAATTGAGGAGATGTATCATCATGGATGGGAAAAACTGGTCAAAAAGTCCCTTGAAAATCCTTTCCCAATCAAGGGCAGAAGCTCTTGTTTCAGGGCCACATACCCATAAGAAAAGAGATAGGTCAGTGAGCATCCTTCCTTGCCCGTCTTTCTTGGGGGTACTGCTGTTTGCTGCGCTTCTGACTTGATTCTGGCTCTACCTTCTCTGTCTCGACTTTCAGCATCTGTGCCATCCTGCACCCAGTCTAAAGCTTTCTACTCCATCCATCACAAGCTCCTTCACTCTTCACCTGATCCCTCCATCCTCAGTGCCCCTCCTAGCATCCTTGATCTCCAAGAGAGACTGCACCAGAAGAACTCTGATTTTCAGATGATCCTAAGCTGTTGCAGATAATATAATACTAAAACAAAGGGCATAAAGTACAGGAAGATCTCAAGAGTCTTTTTGCATGTACTTTGGGCAACAAGAGGGTGGTGGCTGGGAAAACAGGCAGATAAACTCACAGATGGGCAAGAAAAGGGAATCACTTTTCATCAACAGAAAATCCAAACCATGCAGCCTGCATCCTAGAAAAGAGACTCAGGACAGATTGAAAAGTATTCCTTCAGGATAAATTTGAAGATTAGTCTTCAAATAAATATGGTAAATCCAAGGTTAACAGGTTCCTGTAGGAAGGACCTCTCATCCCTTAACATGCTGACGTGCACTGGGGCTTGCTAGGAGGCAGATATCATATACAGCACTTCTCAAACTTATCTACAGAGGAACCCTTTCTTCACGAGCTTCTCACAGGACCAGTGATCTTCAGAACACATGTAATTTGCAGCATCTGTAGCTCAAAATAGCCTCTGACTTCAAGGAAGAAAACAAAAATGTTCATTACCAAATCCAGCATGCACTACTACAGTGGGTGATTAAACAAGATTATTTCAGTCATCAAAAAACGATTTTTTCCATAACCTCTTATAATTATTCTAGGCTTTTCTCTCCTTCTCTCCCACCCCATCCATAAGAGTGTTACTTGGGAAAGGGATTTAAATTACATAGGGATGAAACCTCTGCAGCTATTAATATCTTACATGTCTCAGGTGTCTTTCCAGGCAAAGTGCTTTTCAGATTAGCAATCGGCGGCTTTTCTCCTGAAGCACCTGGTGCAATGCTATGCCCTACCAGGTGCCCGTGGAAAGAGGATTGATAGAGATCATCACACACAACCGCAGGTCACATGAAAAGGGATTGCTGGCAGCTGGTGGCAACCTTAGCAGAGAGGCAACTCTCACAGGCATACAGCACATGGGGTTTCAGGCAGAAATAAGGGATGAACTGAGAAGCCCTGCCCCACGAGATGACCTGATTCTGAGACTTGAAGGAGCGATGAGCATCTCCTTGATGTGAAAAATAGGCCAGTACATCCGTGGCTTTAACATTGAGATTTACAGGAAAACTTGCATGAGCACAGGCATATGCACACACGGAGAGAAACACGCAGAGTCACATTGCTGGGCTTTTGCACACACACACACAGATTCATATATGCACAGCCTGTGGGAAACAGTCTCCAAACCGTGGATTCCCACAGCACCACCTTAGATACACGAGTTACACCACAAGCAACTTTCACATTGCCTTCCTCATGCATGGAAGAGTAACTGAGGCCCATCTCAGGATGGTCTGCTCAGCTGAGACAGACAGGTGGAGCACTTGTACCCACGTGTGCCAACTGGTGTGTCACATGAGGAACAATGAAGGACCTGGGAAGGTTAACTATGAAAAAAAGAAGACCAAAGATGAGGAGAGACATGACCTCAGGCCTCCAAAATGGAACTAGCATGAGCCAAGGCCAGCCTTGTGCTAGGACGTGCTCTTGGTACAATGTACGGAATAGCCTGCATTATATTCATAACTCTCCAACATGGGCATTGCTGTGGATTGATTGAATTATGTCCCCCAAAGTCCATCTATTAGAAGCTTAATTCCCACTGTAACTGTTGAGGGTGGGAAATCCTATTATGGTAATTGAAAGGTGGAGCCTTGAAGAGATTAGATTGTAGGACCATGAAGTACTGAATGGATTAATAATTGTGGTCAGGGGCATTTCTGAGAGCTTTAAAAGAAGAGCACTTGAGAGGTAGTCTCTCTCTCTCTGCTCCACCATTTTCTGCCATGTGAGACATGTACATTGCTGTAAAGCCACCACCAAAGAAGACCCTCACCAGATATGTTCTCTGAGCTTTGGACTTCCCAGCCTCCAAAACAGTAAGCAATAAATTTCTTTTTCTTACAAATTACCCAATTCCATGTATTTTGTTATAAGCAACAGAAACAGGGCAATACAGGCATCGTATTGTTCTCATTTTACAGACAAGGAAGCAAGGCTAGAAAAGCTGAAGGGGCTAATCCAAAACATACAACAGGTAGTTGGCAAAGCGGAACTACAACCCAAGTCTGCCAGTGTCAAAGGCTGTGTCCTGCTCCCAGTGCAACATTTGCTGAGTGGCCCCAGGCAGAACAATTAGGACCCAGGAGTGGGCCCCCAAGAGGCTGATTCTTGGGCCAAGATAGGACAACCTTTATCTCTATTAGAACCACTTAAAAATGAGCTGGGCCATTCTGGTAAGAGCGAGCTTTCAGTCAATAGAAGAATAAACTGGAATTGGATGACCACCTACAAAGGATGTAAAGGAAATTCATGCACAGAAGGATCTCTGCATCTTCTCCAACCCTAAGATTTTCTAAGCTGGACTTATTGGAAAACAAGAGAAGGCTTGCATTTGGGAAACCTATTTTATCTCCTGCCTTCAGCCTGTTTCCAGATAAGTGAAGTTCTGCCATTAGAGATACACTCATTGAATCAATGCAAAGATTGGACAATCTGAAGACATACATCCTAATTCTTCCTATCTTCCACACACAAACCAGTTGTGCTTCCTGGGCAATCCATTTGATCTCTCTATGCCTCTGTGACTTCACCTGTAAAATGGGTGGATGAATAGGACACCTAAATTTCCTTCTGTCCTATGATGCTACTTTTCCAGGAGTCCTTTGTTAACAGGCAAATGTTTCTTTATGACTGCAGCTTCCCAAAATCATGGAAGGAGAGGATTTGCCAAGGAATTATCTACTAGGGTGACTGGGCCACATCTCTCTTGAAATACAGAAATCCAAGGGAACCAAAATATTTTCATATACAAGCAACCGGTTCCTGTTCAGAAGAAAAGTTTCCCCTGAAGGAAAGAAACCAAAATTAACTGGGGTCAGACTATTCAATGGAAGAAAAAGGGCAGAATCCTGAGGCTAACAAAGAGGAAATATACTTCCAGAACCCAAGAGAGGAAGAGAGGTGGTTCTGGGAGAAGTCCCACATGTGGGATGTTAGGAGGTAAATTTAAGCAAACAAGTAAAGTAGGGAACCTGGATCTAATTCTACCAATGCCACCACGCCACCCAGTCATTGGATCTCTTGGGGCAAGTATCTTAACCACTCAGGGCTTCAGTTTCCTCATATGTAAAGCAACAAGACTGGATGAAATCAGTAGTTACCAAGCTCGCTTTTACATCTGAACCCCGTGTGAAGCTGGCAGGCCCCACACTCAGACAACGTACCAGGATCTCTGGGGTGGGGTCTAGGAAGCAGTAGTTTCTGAAAGCTCCCAAATGATTCCAGTGCAGATGTTTAAGGACACATATTTTGTATCCATGGAATGAGGATCACATTAAGCACTTCACATTTTAAATTGTATGACTCCAGCAAGTAAGTCCGCTTCCTGTTCTCCGTCCCAGTCTTCCAGCACTCACGGTTTCTGGTGGCAGTGGCGTTACGATGAGGAGCGCCTGGGGCTCTACTCCTGGCAAGTCTTCATACTAAACAGAGGCCACAATCCCTTTGATTCATGCTCCATTATTCATAAAGTCATATCAATTACCGAAATATTATCTTAGCCACTACTTGGAAACAAAATAAATAGGATCCACCTCCAGAAGCATCACCTCCCCTCACTATCCCTTCTGGAAGATTCTCTTTCCATTAGCAGTAGCTCGGATGTCCCACTCGACACAGACCAGTCACACTCTTAAGCCCAGAGAAGAAACAAAATGAGACTAAAGGAGAGGGATGTCAACTCTCAGCTAAAGAAAGGAGACTCCTGGTTTTGTTTTCTGTCTGCCTCATGAGACCAGAGAGAAGAGGTCAGTTGAGCAGGAAGAGAGCTGTTGTCATTGTCCACATATTTTTGAGGCTTCTAGCTTAATAGGTCTGGGAAATACCTAGCCTCAATGGCAAAGACTTTAATTCTCCACTTGGTTAAAAATATAAGGATAATTTTGACAATGATGATGATGATGATGATAATGATGACATTAGCTAACATTTAATTTATGAAGCCATTATTATATAAGAGCAAACTGCACATATTTATTCATTATTCAAAAAGAGAGAGAGAGAGTCACAAACTAAAATGGCCACAAAAGCCAGGTGAGCCATGTAAATCCGGTGGAGGAGTCAGGTATAAGACAATAGGGAGTGAAGGGGACTCTGGCAAAAGGGAGAAAGCATGCTGTCTAAAGAGAGCTGCTGCCTCTAGGTTCCAGTTAATAACAGTTGCCAGAAACTGGAAAGGCAGAGTCTGTACATGAAGTTCCCCAAGTTTTACCTGTTAGCAACCAATTCAAAAAAGTAGTATGCTCTTCATAGGCCAAACACACCACTGAGGGCTGAACACGGCTTTGTGCTGCTGATTTGCAGCCTCTACCCACAGAAATGCTGCAAGATGCTCTTCTGCAGATGAGAAGTGACATGACTTACTTAAGGATTCACAGCTTGTAAGTGCTGGAGCTGGGGTTAGAATTCAAGTACGGATTTTTCCACTGGGACACATGACTCCCCACCAGTGTTATATGAGGCACCTTTGTTCCTACCCTCAGACCCTCCGGGATCTAGTCAAAAAAGAACACACCATAA
Organism: Cynocephalus volans; assembly: GCF_027409185.1. NCBI lineage: Eukaryota > Metazoa > Chordata > Mammalia > Dermoptera > Cynocephalidae > Cynocephalus > Cynocephalus volans. The sequence continues at coordinate 54,702,218 of NC_084462.1, forward strand.
AATTCTTTTCCTTCCAAACCATATTGTGGACTCCTTTGTCCTCACATTCACCAAACCTATCCAAGCCTAAATACATGATGTAGAAAGCAGAAGAAATCTTTTTTTCAAATGATCAGGCATGAAACTTGGCCCCAAATTTCCTTCAAATCAAGAAGGCAAAGGCTGTGCAACCAGCTTGTCATTTCGTCTGGTCTCTGGCTGCTTCCCCCCGAGCAGTCCCCTCTTGATCCTAGCAATCTGGGAATCACCCTCACCCCTCTGGTCCAGGCCTCCAGGTCCAAGCTCCTCACGAAATCTGGTGGCCCTGTCTCTGTTGACTCCTCCTGCCATGGACACCACACTTCTTTTGCAAGCTCTTCCCACCTGTGATGTCCTAGCTCTTTCCTACATCCCCTCTGTCTGGGTCCTGGCCCAGAATTCTGGTTTGGAACTTCCACTCTTCCCTGTGCTTTTTCATTCCATGTTGATTCATTCTCAAGGCTCATACCACCACCTCTGTGATGATTTAAGGTATGGATATCCTGGGGAAAAGATAAACGTTTATGTAAAATAAGTTGGTAGTTCTTTTTCTAAGCTTTCTAGTATTTTTCCTGAACAAAAAGAAAAGAATGAGAATAAAACTATATCTGTTTTTATAAATAGTAAATAATATGTTGAAGATATTTATATATTACTAACAGATTTTATTCCTAACAGTCACGTAATAAACCTATTGAATAAGGAAAATTCTATTTTTAAAAATACACATAATATTTTTGTCCACTTAAGGTCCAATAACAGAACTGACAAATGTAAGAGCAAAATGTATTTTTACCTCCAACCCTGCTGGAATTTACACACACACACACACACACACACTGACACTCACACAAAATAGCAAAGAATTGTTGCATAAGAAATAACCTGTGAAACAAGAGGTCTAACTGCACCATTCACAGACACATCTCAGTGTGTCTAAAGCACTCACCTGAGACCACACCATGGTTTAATAGCATTTTCCTCGGTCTGGCTTGCAGGTTTTCAATTCAGAGTTCTCACCATCACACAACACTGCTACCCTTACACTAACCATGAAGGGGAAAAAAGTTAATCTTTTTTGGAAAATGTTCTTTTTGTTCCTTTCTGATCCACAGCTTGTTGGGGGATATTCTATTCTCCAATATTAGCTTAATGTTTTGGAATGAACCAGTGGGACACAGAGGATGTTGTAACTGGCTCCTGCCCATGAGCCTTCCACTGCACTCATCCGGAACTACTGAGTCTCCCAGAGCACAGCTCCACACCGGTGCATTCGCTGTCCCCTCTGCCTGGTCTGCCTCTCGCCTCTTACTGCCTATAATTCCTACTCATTGGTAAGCACTCACCAACAAAAAGCCCAGTCATCAGCTTGCTTTAAAAAAATCAAAATGGAGAGGATTTGAGAAAGTTTAGCTGGGAACAAATTAGATTGTGATTCTACTCATAAGTCTATGAAAGATTTACAAAATATGCACATTTCCATATGGAGCACAAAGAGGTTAGATGTGTCTAAATTCAATACATTAAGGAGCATTTCCTGTATTTGTACATTTTCAGAATATTTGGAAATCCTAATCAAATTCTTACTAATCTGACATTTTCTGGCAGAATCACCTCCCTGACCTTGGCAATGAAGTGGAGTTTCGGCATTGGGTCATGGCTGGTGGTTAATTCCTAGGAGAAACCACAGCTAAAAATATACACACCCCAGCAGCATGCGTAGCAGCCAGTCACTGAACTACGTCAGCATAATGTGACACTGGCTTCTACAAGGGGACACACCTCCCACCACACATTACTCTGTGGAGGGGAAAGTGCAATTTATAAATGATGTCAAAACAAATCTACATGACCAGGGTGATCTAGTAGCACAGAAATGTTCTCACGACATTTGAAATTCTTTCTTAGTGTAACCAGGCAGACTGTGATCACAGCACTAATAGCTAGAAGTTAATAATTACATCCCAGATGGGAGAATCTGTTCTAAGCCCCCTGCATATGTTCCCTCCTTTACTACACAGAAAGACCTGATGAGGCAGGTCCTCCCATTAGTCCTGCACAGAGTCTTGAAGCAAGTTCAACCTGCAGAGCTCAACCTCTCCATGCCCTATGGCTTCAGGGAGCATGAAGGAGAAAGCATGCATTGTTCTTTGCATGATTCCACATCTGGCGCTCTGACCCCCATCCTGCCATTGTGACATCACCTACAAACCCACGAGCTCCTGGGTGGATCGAGATGTTCCAACGCAGCCATTATGCCAGGGCTGCTGAGAGGTGTCAATTTGGATGTAGGGGAAACACAGGAACACAGCCTAAAATGCAAACCTTTACACTTCCATCCTTACTATTCTCAAGTAACATGCAGTGCCAGCATCCTTGTCCCATTCCTGACCCCTACCCACACCCTGTTTACACCCGTTTCTCACTCTCACGGCACTCTGACCCAAGCTTTGGCAAAATTCCCTATTTGGAGGGGTCCAGAAACAGCATAGAAATCACAGGCAGGATGAGGATAAGGGGTAAGAACGAGGCTTAGGGTCTCTTGTTTATATTATTATCACCCCCCAAAAAGCATTTTTACATATTCATATCAAAACGATGACATCAGAATGACCCATTTGCTTATTTGTAATCCCAGCACCCAATATAGTACATAAAACTTAACAGATGCTCAATAAATATTTACCGAATAAATAAATTTAAAAAAAAAACATTATCAGTAATTGCACTGAAACACCCCTCAACTTCTTAAAATATTTTAGATCAGGGGGGAAAACCTCACCAAAATCTTATACAAGTGCTTCTCATACTTTGATGGGTATCAGAATCATCTAGAGGGCTTGTTAGAACAGATTATTGAGGCCTATGCCCAGGGTTTCTGATTCAGTGACTCCAAAGCGAATCCCCCAAATTTTGTTTCTAACAAGTTTCCAGGTGCTGCTGATGCTGCTGTTCTGGAGACCACACTTTGAGAACCATTTCCTTATAAGAATGATGGTCTTATGAAATTCCACTGTCAAAAGCTTGGAACTACACTGGTAAGATAGTTTAAAATTCCTAATACCATCTTCCCTTGGGTCAGAGTATAACCAGGTAATGGAGGTATAGAATGAAGACGTGGCGCGTTGCCTAGCACAGGGCTCTGCCCATATTGGGCCATCAGCCAGGGCTGATTGAATAATGCCTGAGGATAAGAAGCCATGTGCTTGGTGATGCCAGATCAACCAATTTTCCACAGAAACACTGAAATGGAAGAAGAGTCCCAGTGTGCTGTTTGTCAACTGTAAATCATGTGAAGTCATTTGGAAGTTGAAGAGTAGAAATGAATTCCCCTTGTGATCTGACTGCATTAAGTAACTCAAAAGCAGCATGGAAGTCAAATAGATGCCTCGCTGCAATTCTGCTTCCTTTGTAATGCCATTAGGAACTCAGACACTCTTCTAAAAGGATCTATCAAGCACAAAGGACATTTCAGATTACATGCAAGAATTTCTGTAGCAGCACCTGGCTTCAAGAAGCTGGAGGAAATATTAAGAAAATAACACTATCTCACCAGGAATCCAGGGGGACAGAGCGGCAGTGTCCCTTGAAAGTTCACTAAAATAACAAAGAGTCACTCCGAAGAGCAACAGTGATATTTGAGGTTCTTAACATTTGTAGAAGTGTTGGAACAAACTGTACTTGATAAGAATGTCTTCTGGATTCAACTGCAGAACTCCCTAAAGACACTAAAACCAATCTCTACAGCAATTACTACACCTGAGTCAGATGGTTCACTTCTGTCAGACATTCCTTATTAAATGGCCCAGACAAAATCAACTTCTTTGGGGGAAATAAAAACATTGCTTTTCCACTTACAGGTTCAGGAGAAGGGGGAAACATCGTGAGACAATAGCCTTCAGTCTCAATCCTGTTCCTTCCTCCAAATACTTATGTGGCTGAATGTCATTAAACTATGCTTCTGGCCCTCAAGTTCCTTATCTATAGAACAAAGAGATAAGTCTCAACGGATCTCTTAGAACTTTTTCAGATTAAAAAATGTCTATGTCATATAAGGAAGTTAAGTGAAAGAGAATTAAAGAGCAAGAAAGGAAAATACTTTGTCATCAGCCAAGTCCTATTGCTGGAATAATTTTGGGTCCAAGATCTGAAGGAAAAAAATATAAGCAACAATCATATTGCAATTGCAACCGACTGGTTATAAAACCAAGACCAGCCAGGACTTGATCTTGGGTTGCCACTTTTCAACATGGCAAAAATACAGACTCTCTTAGGTGCTTGAGGAATAAATGCTTCTCGGATCCTGCCTTGCTCCTTGAACATGGGAGCAGGTTCTTCACGGGAACATGGTCTCTGATTCCCCTTCTCACCAGCTCGGAGACTTTCATATATTTCTTTCAAAAGTAAAATGCATTGGTTTATCTATGTTTAGAAATATGCACAACAAATCAAGAAATAAATTCATATGTGGAAGGATAGAAATGCTAGTCTCAAAATCTAGGCAAACTTCCATTTTTATAAGCCTATGAAGACAATATAAATAAATCAGAGGGAGTGGAACCTGCTGGCAGCAATTGCTAAATCTCTCTCATTTTCTAAATAATGTTCCTTTTGCTGAAAGGTATATTCAGTGAGTGTTTCATCTCTCTCCTTTCTGGAACAGGGGTCTTTCTATGTCTGCTGGAAATTGTCCCTAAATTCAGAAAGAATAACCTGCTTGGTTCTGTCCTTTTTATTAGAATGTTGATGGCTTCTTTACTTCTCAAGTCACTACCTACTTCTGAGAAATTGATAATAGTAACAAATATGGTAAACAAAGATTTGAACTACATAAGTGCAAATTCTACAGATAAATTCATAACTATTGTCTCAATTAGCTATACTATTTAATACATCAACAGGACCTGCTCCCTCTGCTCCAAGCATTCTTCTCTAGTCACCCCTGACCTTCAACCCTACCCCTCTAAAGCCCTGCCCCCCCCCACTCCACCTATTGCTACGGTGGCCTGGAAGGTCATTCCTTTCCATCTCTGCACATCCAAATGCTCCACAGTTTTCTACCTAAAACACTCTCTCCTCTATGAAGACTTCACCCAAGCCTTTGCTCTCCTAATTTAAACAAGCCATTGCTTTCTAATCACCCCCGACCCTGTAGTTGCAGGGTCTCTGTGACATGTATAGCATTATGCTTGTATCACTGGGGAACTGTTCACTGGCCTGTCTCCCCAGCTGGAGTGTGGACTCCCTCATGTGGGGACAACTCCATTCTGTTCATCTCTCAGCCTCACTGCATTGACTCTGCAGCGCAGTCGTGGCTCCATAATTAGCTCTGTGCAAAAACAATCCTTTGTACTCATGTTTTTCCTGAACTGTGTTTACAGTGGCATTGACATTGTGATACATAACAAAGGAGTGCATCTTGATTGACTGATTGCCAGCTCTGTAAAAGCACCAATGTGAATACTGCCCTAGCCATGCACACATAGCCATTAAAAATAGCTGCATCATGAAACAAAGGTCTATGAAATGTCATTAAATGATAAATTCAGATTACAAAACCGTACGCAGGATATGATCTCATTTTTGTACAATATACACGTACATGCTGGCTATGCATGTCTGCGTGTGCTATTTGCTTGTGTGTCTATGCAAAGAAAAAAGACTGGAAGGCCATGTACCAAAATGTTCATGCATCCATCACAGGGGGTGGTGTTTAGGATAATTCTTATTTTTTTCTCTTTACTTTTCTGTATTTTCCCCAAAATATCTACAATGAGCATATATTACTTTGGAATCAAAAACAAATGTTAAGGTTTTGGTTTGTTTGTTTTCTTAAGAGGCACAGAGAAGCAAACCAGAGTTGGAAGTCATAAATCACCATCAACAATGAATGAACTACTGAACATGTAATTCCAGCAACACTTGGGAACCCAATGCCTGGTCAGGATATGTGGGGAGAAGCCAGAGACAATTTTGCTTAAGGACCAGGAATTTAATTTGCATCACAAACTCTTCCTAAGCAGCTCATCGCCCTTTGCTATGAACTTTCTCCTGGACCACAAGAGTTGCAGCTATTTGGGTCATTCTGCTGAGACCAAGTGGCAGGAGTGATCTGAACTCCGGTTTCAGAACTAGGCCAAGCTCCACGGCCAGCTCCTTCTCCAACTGGGCACAGCAGGGCAGGTCCCCTCCCAGGGGCCTCTCACTCAGTGACTCTCACCATTTACATTCCAACAATGTAAAATGACGGATACTTTTAATACAAGAGACTTGTCATTTATTTATTAGCTGGGGACAGGCTCTGCAGCCGGGAAGAATGCATTATAAATCAACTCCTTTCTCAGCCATTAAAAATTAATACAGTTCATAATGTAGAATGTCAGTAATTTCTTTATTAGAGCAGAGTGTAATTTTTTCCTTTTCTTCCAGGTTTTGTTTTCACTTCCTCCCTTCCTTGAGGACACTGTTCTTTCTAATGATTGGCTGGATATGAATTACCCCAGGGAAGGGGGATATAGCCTCTCAGACAGAGGTTAAAATGGGGAATAGAAGCTCTAAAAAATATATAAAAAGGCTCCTTACCAACTTCCCCTAGAAACACAGTTTTCACTGTGTCTTCTCATTTTGCCTCATGGAGTCTCACTTATGACATCCCTCATTTGTCTCTGATGCACCCTGCATCACAAATGAGAAGCATTTTAGGTCTCTGATAGACAGAGGGAAAGAAATATAAGGCAGGTAATTTTAGTTGTATTGGGAAGTCCCTGTATATTATCTGCTGAGGGTTTCTCTCTCACAGAGGGCCCTCATCAGTGTTTCTATTGTGTCCAAATTAACTTGGCATTTACCAAAAGAATCACAGGCACTAAAAGCCCAGCCCCAGACCAGGAGCTCTTCATACAGCTCCCCCTTTAGGCCTGGGATCCAAGGATGCCAATAGACAAGACAATGCAGGAATACAACAATAGGCTGATAAGCTAAGCCTCCATGAAGGCTTCCCTTGGGTTCCTCCCCTGAGAGGCAGCTCCAGGAAAACTGAAAGTGTGGAATTAGAAAGAGGGCAATGTCTGCCCTCCTTAACTTCAGCGCAAGTAAAAAGGAGACTCCAGAATTTATGACATCCCCATTCCAGCTTAGGAATATTGAGGGGTTTGCAATGGTTGGTTCAGCCACATTGACCTTGTCAAGACCTCTGCCAAGCGATGTGTACGAAGAAGGAGGGGGACCATTCCAAACCTGATCACCCCACCTGGCACACCATCTGGGGAGGTCTCTCTGAGATGAACGTCACTGACCAGGCATAGGCTCCCGGCATTGATGTCTTTGTCAAACCAGCCACGATTGAGTTAAAGCTCCTAAGTAACAAATCCCCACAAATCCCCAAGCACATATTTAAAATCTATTTCCAGAATTACACTGAGTATAATTCAACCAATCAATGAGCCATTAGGAGTTTAGCCCCAACACTTCTTCATTACCAGCGGCATAGGGCTGCCCGACTCAGCAGAATGCAATGCGAAGAGCTGCCGCACCACAGCAATCCTAGGTCTGGGGACAGATGCTAATACACGCCCGGTGAGAGGCTCGGCCGCAATGTGGGTGACAAATTAAGCTACACAGCCACTAGAGACAGGATAAAAGGAGAGTTGGCCAAGAAAGAGGCCAACTTGGCTCCAAGGACGTCTGTTCTTCTCCTTCCGAAGTAGCCCTTGCATCCCCTCCCATGCCCGTCCCTAGCTGGACCCGAGCCTCCCAGGCCTCTGAAGCTCTAGCTGCCTACATTGGAGCTACAGAGTGCTGGAAAGGAACTGCCTTCTGCTGCCTCGCTGGTGGGCACCATGGGTCACCCAAGCTAGCATGTGTCTGAAAGTCTCCAAGATCATCCTCAGTCTCCCAGAAGGTTGGGGTGCGGGTGAGGTCAGCTGACAGTGACCAGAGGCAGCCCAGGCCAGCAGAAGAGGTATGCTTGGCAACCCCTGAGTTAGAATCCTCGTGCTACCACCGACCAGGAAGCGACCTCAACCAAGTTCCTTCACTTCCCTGAGTCCCTAGAAAACTTCTACTCTGTAAAGTAGGGATCAACACTTATATTACAGGCTGATTTAATGTAGAGAGAAAGAGCGTATGAGAAGAAGGGAGAGTGGTGGGCTCTGTCATATCAGTTTTGTCATTTCCTAGCCGTGAGACTACAGCAAATACCTTGACCACCCACCATGCCTCAGTTTCTGGATCTACACAATGGGGAAAGCAATTGTACCTGCCTCATATGGCTTTTGTGAGGATTAACAATTTATTGATTTATTATATTCAAATTGTTTTCAGTGCCCAACACATAGTATACACTATGCAGTGCAAGATGTTATTATTATTTTAGTGTATTTCAAGTTCAGGGCCTGGCCCTTAGTATGTATTCAGTAAATGTTACATTTATTTCCCTCCTCTTCACTGCTCCTTTTCTGACCCCCTCTCAACCCACTCCCCGCTCCCACCTACTCTCCAGAAACTACATTCTCAAAGGATCACACAGCAGCTCCCACAAATTCACATAACTTGCTCAAGCAAGATAATCGGGTCCATCCAAAACCACGTGGAGAAATTTTCCTTTGCCCAGGCATACAAGCATAGCCTTGAAAATCAGCAGGACAGTTTCCCAGACCAGGACAGCAATGATGACAACCACAAATTACAGCTTGCTCTCCCTAAGAGTAGAGATACAAGGAATAAAATTTACATGGGATCAATGTTCTCATCTTCCTTCTACCATCTTCATCCCAAGAGGCCCCTGCTTACTCCTTCTAGGAGCAGGACAATAGTATTTGCAAGGCTGACAGACTGGGTGAGCACGTGTCTTACTCCTCAAGGAGATTTGGGGTCGCAGGCACTGTCACTTCTGACAGCTGTTTCTCCTTTCTTGCTAACAGAACCCTGATTCTTTGGAGGTCTTTACTCCCCTCCAAGTAGCCATATGCCTCAGGGGAAATGAGCTCCCTCCCTAGCCCTAAGGGAGAACTGTGAGGAGCTTAAAGTGCTTGTGGTAATTCTGTTCCTCTTATGAGTGATTGGTTTAGAAATATATAATATAATTCTGGTCAATGAGACAGGAGAGAAAGCCTGCTGGGGGCTTTGGGTTTTCTCAATTTCAATCAACTCACAAAAAGAGACAATCCTGAGTTGCCCCAGGTCCATGAGTTTGCTTGTGATGCCTGGAGCTGCTACAACCATGTTGTAACCATGAGGGAAGTCAGCCTGGTGGGAAAGCAAAACACTGAAAGGCAGAGGCAAGAGAATCCCAAAAAAGCAGAGCCAGAGTCTTAATGTGCTTCATCAGGAGCCTTTCCTACCTCTTTAACTGAGTTATGTGATGACCATTTTCCTTCCTGTTTAAGCCCAGTGGGTCAGGATCATCTAGTACTTTCAGCCCAAAGGATTTTAACTGATATAATCAGTGTCCAAAATGTAAGACGTGCACAAATATGAGCAAGACTCAGACACATGTACATTTGTGTCTGAAGACCGTGTGCATTAGTTTGCTGAGAAAGAACGAATTGGCTGTGTACCATGTATACGAGCAAGCAGAAGGGAAGTCACGTGAGCAGACAGGCATTGAAGCCCTGACTATGGCGGGTACCATACGGGCATACACATATGAGAACTCAACGTAACGCACATGAGCAGGTATACGGGGGAGCAGGGGAGCTTTGTTTCAACAAAATCACATTTGCTGGCAAAGCAGAAGGTAAAACAAAAAAATCGAAGAATCCCACCGTGAATCTCTCTGACATCTTCTAGTTGAGCTCAAAGCTTTCCAGTCTCATTAACCCAAAAGGAAATTGGCCTGAGCCCTCTGATCATCTACATTGATCATTTCCTGACAACCAACATATTACAGTCCCAACTCCTAACAGCATCTTTGTGGCTGTGGAGCTGGGTGATCAAATGCTATTTCTTAGAGTTGGGAGAAAGAAGTCACTGAAGGGGATTCTTATCATTTCAGAAGTAATTCCAAGCCTTGAAAACATATATTTTTTGGTACCATCAAGCTGGTTTCCCCCAACATATGTATATCAGAAATTGCAATGATAATTATAAAAATACTGTTGTCAAGGCAAGGATGATCATGTATATGCCACTCACGCAAGTTTACAGAGTATTTTCAAATTCTCATACCACTTCAACTAAAAAATACCAGCTAACGTGGTCACCGTTCCTTATCTTCAATTCAGAGAAGGCAGATGCCTTGCCCACAGTCATGCAGTGGCTGAGTTGGTGGGCTAGGACCAGGGTCTAGGACCACCCACACTCATGTCATTTTCTTTTCCAATGAAAAAGGATCTGATATAACCAAGAGTTTAGTTTACTCTCTTAGCTGCTAGACCCTGCCCTGGCCCACCCCACGCCAAGAGCATTATGCTCCCTTCTCGAAATAAAGAGGTGCTTCCACTTTCCCTACAATGGTTTGAAAACAGTAGCTTTGAGAAGGCAGCTTGCATCTTGGATTGTGCATTTCTCCTTAGGAGTAGCTCCTTAAGATTCCAATTCTGAGTGGCAAATCTGCTGGGAAACAAAGAATGCAGTGAAAATTTGGCCACAACCAGCATCTCCAGATCTGTGGGTTTAGGGAGTGTTAGAAGCACCTGCAAGAGCTTCTTGGAAGAGAACAACAGGCAAAGAGCCCTGATCCCTTTGAATGAAGGGCACTTACTGCTCTGCCAGAAATCCTGAAGAATGCCACCATCCCAACTCTGGGTATTCCTGTGGAATGCAACCACTTCATGTCCCTCCCAGAGGCTTGGGAAGAAATGTGACAGTGTCTGTGCCAAACAGATTGAGGACCATCTGGGCACCATCAGAGTGAGTTACCACATCTGTGAGGGAGGCAACAACAAAACCCTGAACCCCCAGCCCAGCCCAGAATGTGATCCACTGCACATCTGTGTCCACAGAGATGCTAACAGGTATTCTTCAAGGTAGGTTTAATGGCTCAGTGAATTTGGAAAATGCTGCAGACCCAAGGTCCAAGGTCCAAGGTCCTTCTTGAACAATCACAATGATCTTCAGCATTGGAGGCTCTCAGAATCCCACAGTAAGAAACTTATTTAATCCAGGTTTTCCCAAACTTGTTTGACCATCGAATTTTTTTTTAGAAATGCCTACTAGCATCCTTTAGACCACGATTTGGGAAATTTTTTGGAAGGACGGTTGGCCTCAGCTTCTTGGCTAAAGGGTGGGTACAGCTTTGTTTTCTAGTTATTGACAATCAAAAATATAGCACAAGGGGAATGTGACCTCTGGCCTCTTTGACATATCTCCCATCAAGAGTATGATTCATGTTCATCCTGGCACACAAAAATGAAAATGATGTTCATATTCTCCTAGAAAAGTGCTTCTGGAAGAGCATACTAATTGGGACCACCACTAACAACAGGAATCTCCTGCTGTCTTAAAGTTGCGGGGATCTTTTTCCCTCTTTCTGCTTTTTAACCTCTGCCCCTAATTCCCTATGGGAATTTCTGTCTCTTTGGAGACACAGGAACCTCCATCCTTCCTTCAATCTGTGTTCTGGCTCCTCTCTGTGAGAAGAGAGTGATTTATCTGATGGGTGAGATATCACATTTCTGTTCTGGGCAGGGTTCCTGAAGGAAATGGAGACTCTCCCTGTGAGTGTGGTCTTCCTGGGGGGCTCCTAAGCTCTCTGACTTGGAAAAGGTGAAGCAGACCGTGACCTTCCATGCAACTGGATGGACAATACCTGCTCAGCAGATCCAACATTTTTCTTTGCATCCCAAGTTCAAGACTTAGGAGAGGCATCAAGAAATTCCTTTTTACTTTAAGTCCATGCAACCTTCTTCAGCCCAGCAATAACGCCCATCTTTTGATTCCTATCTGCCCTCTGAGTGTATTTCTCAGCTGGTTCAGAATTATTACCCTTTAAACCCCAATATAGATTGGATGCCTGAATCTAGTTGAAGGAGAAAAAAGTAAACTTATCTTCAGGAAATCTTGAGCTAGAGAGGATCTCTGGAGAGGAGTTAGTCCTCCCACTCCTTGAAGATAAGACATGCTGGAAGACAAGTGGTCCTTCTGCTTCTGGGGCTCTGGGCAGGAAACAAAGGACCCACTCCATGTCTCACTCCCTTTTGGCTCTTGGGTGCGACTTCTTTTGGGCTCACATCCCACCAAGTAATGACATTACTTCAGGGTGGAGGGAGGGTCTGATTATTCTTCACCTCCTCTACCATGAAACACACGCTTAAACCCCAAGAACTTTTTTTTAGCCAATTACCAAGTATTTACAGTCAGCTTAATGATACCTAATTACTTAATTAGCATGACTGCATGCAGCTACTAACTTTGAGTATGTGATTATGGCAGTGAAGCAGAGTAGATGAGGTCACGATAATCAACAGGAAGGCTGGGAGATGAACTTGAGTCTGCCCCTTTGAACTAGTCGGTTACAGCTCCAAAGTGCATGCTCAGGAATGTCTCAGCTTTTCAGATGATTTAGGGGAAATGGCAGCATTTAATTTTTTGTTTCCTGGGATGGGTAAAAATGGTAAAGTTTCACACTTGGATTGTGCCAACATCTGGGGGACTCAGGAGTCACTGTCCAGCAGATGTTAATCTCTAGAGGCTGAGAGCCTTGGGACAAGCTCATAAGTATATTCGAGCTCAAGCTTGTGGGCCCAGGACTTGGCTCCCAAGACTTACTCCCTTGTCTCCCAAGATATCCCATCCTGGCATTATCCAGCTCTTCCTAGAAGGAAATAAAACTGGTAATATGTTCAGGGCAATCCTTCCCTCTCGAGACCTTGGGCTTACCAAACCTAGCATCATGGGATTCTTAGGAGTCTGCTACTTACTCTAATTGGATAGAAGAGAAATCAGAGGGAGACAATACTAATTTATGTTCATTTAATATGTTCTGTGAGTCACCACCTTGCAAGCAGGGCCTGCAGATACCCCAAAAGGCTAAAGCTATATGTCACTACTACCTTCACCAAGATTCAGCCTATGATTCCCCTAAGGGAAACTATCACATTCCAACCAGCAGAATAAAGGAGGGGACCCATCAGCATCCCTCACTGCCACATCAGTCCTATTTCTCTCATGTCACTCTAGCCAAGCCTGTCTCCTAATTCAACCTCAGGAAGCAAATGGCAGTCCCCAGTATGCCAGCCTCCCCTTCTCAGCTACACACCCCAAGGAGGAGCTCCCAGTCCACCCTGAAACCAGATCTTTTTTTTCCACCAGGCAAATCCACCCAGGACTTCTGCTGGAGAAAAACCTAGAAAGCCTTATTCTACAGTAGCAGCAGCTGCTGCTGTTGCCTCTGCCACTGGTTCCAGGAGGGACCCTGGCCTCCCAGACAAAGGAGCCCATTTTCCATATTTCATGTGCAAGTCCATTATGCTGAGCTAAGTGGCTGGGAATAAACACCCATCATTACCCTGAGCTAAGCGATGTTTGTTAGTATAGAAGGTGACAGAAATCTATATCATGCCGATGCACTATTAATACTGCATTACACACACAGGCTCGTTTCTCCCCACCACAGCTGGGAAACTGGCCTCAGCAGTTCCTCTTCCAGAAAAGGCAAGCTTCATGGCTAATTGGTGCAGAAGAGAAGGAGGAAACAAGCCACTCACTCACCCCTGATAAAGGACCACTGCTCTCAGCTAAAAAGACACACTCCACAGACCTAACAGCTCCAGCTTTGATTATCTGTGTGGATGTTCTTCCCTCGTGGACTGATGTGTTGGAGAGAAGTGTGAAGCAGTTGCCCTGGGGGAAGAGAGTGAGGCCAGGACCTCCAAAGGTTGCATGGCAGATAAAGAGGTTTGAGGAGGGGTGGGTTCTCCACTACATCCCCAGAGCCTTCTAGAGAGGGTCTGGCACTGAATAAGGACTCAATGGATGTTTGTTGATTGACTAAAAGAAGAGAGGAGAAAAGGAGGTTAGAGGGAACCAACAGACATGGTATTTTGACAATCTGATGAGAACGACAGGCTAAGAAGACCCCAGGACAGAGCTACCAGGGCAGCTGGGGAGGATGTGTGACAAATTTAGGGAAGGGGTAGGAAGGGGTGGCCAGCCAGGAGGGGTTGAAGGTCGAACACCTACAGTTCAAAGTGTGGAGACTCACATGGAAAAATGGGATCACCGTGGGAGCCCACTTGAAAGCGACACATGCGGAGAGAGAAAGCATTAGCATGACTTCAGGGAAAGCAGAAAGGAAAAGGATGCCTGAAAAGGTAAGGGCAAGTGGGGGCTCGAGATTGGCACCATGGAGAATCAGTCCAATGAGCTGGGTTTGACATGCTGTGAAGGCATGAGCACATGGCAACTGGCCTTTGACCAATGACAAGTTAGAAGTGAAGTATGCTCGCTATTATTCTATGAATATCCAATAAAAATTAACAACAGTTGCTGCTGGTACAGTATAGAGTAGAAGAGAGAAAGATTTATATGGTCATATATATATATATATATATATACACATATAACACACACTTCAGAAAGAGTATCAAGAAGGGGGCATGAACCTGCAAGTGCCAGGAGATCCTTGGGCAGGAGCTGACTGGTGGAAACCAGTCTAATATGAAAGGAGAAGAAGCTCTAGCCACTTTGGAAGACAGTCTGGCAATTTCTTACAAAGTTAGACATGTTCTTACCATACAATACAGCAATTGTGCGCCTAGGTATTTATGCAAATGAGTTAAAAACTTATGTCCACAGAAAAAGTTGCACATGAATGTTTATGCAGCTTTATTTGTAACTGCCAAAAATAGGAAGCAACCAAGCTGGCTATGGGTTGAGTTGTGTCGTCCTCAAAAAAAAAAAAAAAAAATGTTGACACCCTAACTCCCAGTGACTTAGGATGTCAACTTATTTGGAAATAGGGTCACTGCAGATGTAATTAGTTAAATCGAGATGAGGTCATACTGGAATAGGGTGAGCCACTAATCCAGGATGTCTGGAGTTCTCATAAGAAGACAGCCCTATGAAGACAGAGGATCGGAGTGATGTAGCTGCAAGGTAAGGAATGCCAAGGTTGCTGGCAACACCAACCAAAAGCTAAGAAGAGGCAAGGAAAGATTCCCGTACAGTTTTCAGAGGGAACATGACCCTGTCTACATCTTGATTTTAAAATTCTAGCCTCCGGGACTGTGAGACAATAAATTTCTGTTGTTTAAAGCCACCTAGCTTGTGATACTTTGTTACAGCATCCCTAGCAAATTAATACGATGTCCTGCAATAAGTGAATGGATAAAAAAGTGGTACATCCATACAATGGAGTATTACGCAGTGATAAAAAGAAATAAGCTATCAAGCCACAAAAAGACACGAGGAACCTTAAAAGCATATTGCTAAGTGAAAGAAGCCAATCAGAAAAGGCTACATACTGTCTGATTCCAACTACAGGACATGGAAAAGACAAAACTATAGAGACAGTAAAAAGATCAGTGGTTGCCAGGGGTTGGGGGTAGAGGGACAGTGGACAGGTGGACCACAGAGGATATTTAGGGCAGTGAAACTATTCTGTATGATACTGTGATGGTGGATGCATAACATTATGCTTTTGTCAAAACCCACAGAACTGCCCAACACAATGAGTGAACCCTACTGTAAACTATGATCTTTAGTTAATAATAATATATCAATACTGGCTCATGTTAATAATGTTAATAATGATAAGATGTTAATAATAGGAGAAACTATAATGGGAGGGGGAGGGAAAGGGAGCATATGGATACTTTCTGCTCAATTTTTCGCCAGGGCCAGGTACCTTATCTGAAGGCAACAATGGTCCCTTAGGGACTTGATTCGTTGGAGAATTCAGAAAGGAGTATAAGTGCCAACAGCCAGACCAAGGCTGACCCAGCCTCATGTTTGAGACCTTCAGCTAAGGGTGTCCTGGGAATCCCAACCTTGAAAAGCCTGTACTGAGACTGTCCTTATCCTGGGAATAGGAAGAAAAGTGAGCCTCCATAAAACAGCAAAACTGCCCTTATTCCTCCATAGGCTGCTTCCTTGATGACAAGGGGTGTAGATTAAAAGTTTGTTGATCACCGGAATTCTAGGCAATGTGATTTGACAGGGAAAGGATGGATGCAGTCTGGATTTAAATTTCAGGCTCTCTCTGAACAGCTGCATGATCTGAAACAAGTCACTGAAGCTCACTGAGCCTCAGTTTCTTTATCTATGAAATGGGGATAGCAGGCCCTCCCTCAGAGAGCTGGTTAAAGATTGCATAAAACAAAAAACATAAAATGCCAGCCCAGTACTTGTTTGAGAGAGAGGCTATTGATGCAGTTCAATGACTCTTCCCTCTTTCTGTGAATCTTAAGAAAGCCTGGTCCATGGAGTTATCTGATACCCATTAGTTAGCATCTTCTTTGACCTTAGTCCCATGTTATATTTTTTATAGAAAATAAAGGATTATGACACATATGAGGTACTTTGGGGAATAAATGCAGTCAGGTTTGGGAAACAGGACACACATATTTGGGAAGTGACAGGATGATTTAGGATATAGCTAAAAGTCATCCAAGGTTGGTGTACAGCACTGACTCTAAGTCATGGGTTAGAAGGAAGGAAGGAAAGGCCACGTTGAGATAGCACAGGCTAGGAAGGATTCACAAGAGGCTGGAAATGAGCCAGGCATAAAATGAATAGGATGTAGAAGGGAAGAAAAGGCTGTGGGGGCAGGGCAATGTGGGGAGGGGAGATGGGCATTTCAAGTGGGAATCATACTACAGTAGCAGTGGCAGATGTGGGACTTGTGATATGGAAAGAAGGAATAAAGGCCAGCGAGTCATCAGCAGAAAGATGAGAGTTGGGAGCGTGAGGCTCCATGAGTGAGTAGTCCCAAGGGAGCAGGGGCACCATCCTGCATCTTGGGGTTCAGCTGTGGTCAATGGAAGCCCCTGAGAGTAGAGGCCATGCAATTCTTGTTCCCCGTTGTTTCTAGAGTCTAAAAGAAGACCTGATACAAACCCTTAATCAGTATGTATTAAACAGACAAAAGGGAAAAAAATCAGCACAGCATTAAGAACATCAGAGGTTAACAAGGAAGAGAAACTCAAAGGAACATGGTCAAGTTTTGCAAAGAGATCAAGGGTAAAGAGTGAGGGGTTCCTGGGGAAATGGAAATGGCAATGGAGGTACAGGACAGGGAACGTGGTGAGTCAAAGGGGAGTCAGAGGAGAGGCAGGAAAGGGTGGACTGAGCAGCATGGGCAGACACCCCTGCTTGCAGGCCCACCAGGAGAGAGACTGGTGAGGCTGGGAAGGGCCGACTCTGGGAAGGTACAGACGCCCTGCCTGGGAACAAAGGAGATATGGGCCTCTAAGAACAGAGGAAGGAGGGAGGGAAGGAGGACCCAGGTTACCTTCCCGAGATGGCCTCTGCTTTCTCAACCATGAGAATGGGTTTGGAAAAGAGGGATGAACGGTGAACTGCAGGGCCTTAAAGAAAGCCAAGGAGCCTTCCACCTGGCCTATGGGAAAGACCCGAAGCAAGCATTCCAGTCCCAGCCCATGCACAACATCACTGCAGCCCAGAGCTGTCACCCAGGTGACAGAAGTAACCCAGGGCCCGATATTGCTACAAATACCTTTTCACTTCTTTCCAGTGACCTGTCGGACCAATATCTTGGTGTCTCATTGTGTCAGGCCTAGCCCAAAGTCTAGGACCCTCAGCTGTGTGGCAAGGACCGTTTCCATTTCCTGATGTTTTTTGAGAACAAGGGTGCTTTAAATTGACAATGAGAGGGGTCTTATAAGGCTTCAGATTCCATACACATTGCTAAGTAGGAGCATCTTTATACAGCTCTTTCAGTATCCCTGCAAAGGCTGAATAGATTCAGAATAAAGACAATGTCAAATGCAGAGTACTTGCTGGGAATGCAGGCGATGGGTGGAAGCATCTGATAAGGGATCGTACCAAGTGATCTCTAAATATCCTTGCGGCCTGACACGCTATGAAAAATGCTATGGACCAGATTGAAGGCAGATAGAAAGTGAGAAGCGAGGAGAAGACCAGCATCCTAATCATTCCGATCAGGAAGGTCCTACCATTATGATAAACACACAAGTAAAGAAAGAAAAGTGCTTTTGTGTTTAATCCATCCCTGCAAGGACTGGGAAATGATGCCTGAAGTCAAGCAGCACAATGATCCTGCCATTCCTGCCCACATCCCATGCTTTCACCTGGGATAAGGCAGGGAAGCAGATGGGGAGAGCCCCTGGGGTGATCCACAATATGAGCATTTTTCTTCTCTTAATTCCCCCACTTCTTGCCATACCCCCAAAGCAGTGTCCCCAGACTTGTCTGCAGCATCACAAATGCTCTCTCCTTATTTATGTGCTAAGGTGCATGTGGTCTTAATTATTTATGACAGTGTCTCATCACACACGGGGATGTGTCTTGGAGTCCATTCCCTTGACTGATGAAGCCTTGGTCATCAGAGACCTGCTGCCTTTTCAGCCGGTAAATCTTCACTGAGGACTGGCCTGGACACTCTCTTTCCCTGTGTGTGTGAGTCACTGACAGATTAGCAGAGGAAGGATTAGCCAAATCCGGTTATAACACTCCTGCACATAGTTTATCATGCCACCTATGTTTTCTGAAAACAATTAGGAGCCATTCGCTGCCTATTGACAGGACATAATGTACCACTTCCCTAAAAAAGATTCTTTCCCCACCATCAGAGGGTTTTGACAATCTGGAGTCATCTCATGATTTTTTCCTCTGATAAGAGACTGTTTGTTCCCCTATTCCTCCAATAAACCTGCTTCCCCTCCATCTTCACCGACTTCTATTTGCTTACACAGAAGTATGGTACTATCTAGATCCTCAGGCCTCTCTTAGTCACAAACCCAGAGAACTTGAGAAGGAAGGCTTTTCCTCCGTATGGTTTTGTTAGTTCAATAGCTCTTGGGCTGTGCTTTTATCTGACATCAAAGGACACTCACCAGGTCCCATAGTTCTTTCCATGGCTCCCAAGTTTCCACAGGGACACCTATTCTAATGGCCCAGAGGAAACTTGCCTCCCACATGCCAGATCTGCCCCATCTGACAACTGCACAGATAACCTGGTATCAGGAGCTTCAGCGAACACAGATAGGACCCTGAGACTGTACTCTGCACGAGCAGCCCAGAGCTGCCACTAAAAGAAATATAATTGATGCTCATTATTCATGGATTCTGTATTTGTAAATTCTCATGCTCTCCAAAATTTACTTGACACCAATATTTGAGGTGCTTTCACAGTCATTTGGGGACATATGCAGAGTGACAAAAAATTTGAGTCATCCTATGTACATATCAACAGCTGAGGATGAACAAGACAACACTCTGCCTTTTCTTTTTTTAATTAATTTATTTTTTAATTGACAAATAAAAATCATATATACGTGTGTGTATGTATATACATATATATAGATACATATCTCATTTCATATTGTTTTAAAATTCTTATTTCTGCTATCATTCTGTAAACAAGCACAAGTATTTTTGTGATCTATTCCAGATCACATTTTTCACATTTTTGTGCTTTTCATTGATGATTTTGCTGTTTAACATGGCCTGCAAGCATGGTTCTGAAGTGCTGTCTGAGTGCAGGACAGCTGTGTGCCTTACAGAGAAAACACCTGTGTTACATAAGCTTCATTCAGGCATGAGTTACAGTGCTGTTGGCCTTGAGCTCAGGGTCAGTGAATCAACAATCTGCATTACATAAAGCGTCTTTACACAAACACATACAACTAGGTTATGTATTGATTGCTCAATTGATAAAATGTTGTGGCCAGAGGCTTCCAGGTACCTAACCCTGTATTTCCCCTAGGAGCACTCGTTCACTATTCACTTATTCAGTGTTCACAGAGACTTTATAAAGCAAATAATGAGAATTGACTGTATATTCAACACAATGATGTCTAAGTCTGTTCAAATACCAATGGCACCCTAGAAAGTTCAGCATCAACCCTAGACCAAGTTCAGATCTGTGCTACCACCACAGAAGGGCCTTTCCTCCCAGCCACATCCAGGTCAGTCCAAGAATGAGCCTGATCTGAGACAAGAGCTATAGCCAGAGCAGAATTGTTCTTTGCACTGTTTCCCACAGTTTATCTGAAACACAGGTATCTTTCTTCCTTGCCCAGCCCTGGTCCAGAACCCAGGTATCCCTCCTCCAATACTGACAGGAAGTGTGTGGTAAACATGGAGACAGATTCTGGAGAACACCCTAGGTTGGAAGGCAAATGATGACCTTATGCTAACTCAAGCCTAGGCCTTCCCACTGTGGCAACCTTCTTGTTAGAAATCAGAGCCAGAGAAACAAAGCAAAGAGGGGTACCCGAATGCTCACTCCACTGTAAGATGAACCAGCAGGAGCAGCAAGAGTTGAGTGAGCTACAGAGAGTGTGGCCCAAGTACAGACAGCTCAGCCCAGGGAATGAGCAAGACCAGAACGCACCTCTCCCTGGGCCTGCCTGGCACCAGCTGAGAGATGAAGAGAGCCCACTGGCTCCCAGAACCTCGGTGTTCCCATCTGTGAGGTGAAGGCCTTAACCTAGCCAATCACTTCTGTCTCTTCCAGCTCTCAGGCAGTCATTGGTGTCCCCACTCTCCAGTGGCCTCTGCACTCTCTCCTGAAGCAGCGGATCATTTCTTGGGGGCAGGAGGAGTGGGAGGGACAGGGGTGTGCATTGGTGTGGCAGGGCCCAAACTGAACCTGGGGACAGAGCAAGAGGAACCCTGATGGATGAAGGGCCAAGCCACTGAGGCTGCAGGGTCTGAGAGGGGACCTAGAAGGACTCAGCAGAAACGCCAAGAGAAGTGAGAGATGAGGAGGAAACAGGAGCCCTGAGCCCTGTGGTCTGAGTGAGATGTCTATGGGGTGTGGGGGGTGGGGGGTGAGGTGAGGGTTCCTAGTGCTTGGGCTATGACCCAGTTCTCAGAAAGGGCACACTTCGGGGCACTGGAGGGCAGCTAGAGAGATGTTTCCATTCAAAGGTACTCACCGCCCTTCGTTCCCTTCCCCTCTCATGGAGGCCTGGGTGGAGGTCTGGTGACCTCAGAAACTGTTGTCTGGACAGAGTCAGGTTATGTTTCCTAACTACATAGGCCAGGTCTACAGAGACCAGCCTCGCCTGTGTCCCCAGCCTTACTGGGAGCACCTCTCTCTACCTAGGGTCCCGCTGAACCCAGGTGAAGAAAAGAGGGGACCAGATTCAGACCTGTAGCCCTCCCTCCCCTGGGGACTCTGCCCAATGTCATCTCCCTACCCAGGCTATTCTTCAAGTTTGGAGGCAAACAGGGAGGGTCTCTTAGAGGGTGGGAGATTGGCAGGTGTCAGGTCACCTCAGAAGGTTCCAGACCCCAGCTACATGGTCTGTCACCACATTACCCTTCCCTCCCCAGAAGGGACAGCATTCCATCCCAGTACTCACACGTGTCTGGCTTGTGGCAGTTGTGTCCCTGACGGAAGTACTGCGGGTTCTCAATGACCGGGATGCGGGTCATGCCGATGACCACTGTGTCGGGCCCAGCATCCAGCGACGAGGGCGTAGTGATGCCGTGGTTGATGTGGTGCAAGGGGCTGGCTGAGTCCTCCTCACCACTGATGACAGCCACAGGACCTGCACACACCATGAGAGACCCGGTGAAGTCACATCCAGCCAGCTCCCAGCCCTGCCCACAGACCCCTCACTGTCTTTCTCACCATATTTTCCATAGCAGCAAAGTCCATCAGAAGAGATTCCCCAAATGCTCTGAATTCTAAGTTCAGAGAATCACCCCTAAATTTTCTTTCTCAAGAATTACCCACCCCATCAAACCATGAAAATAGCCACAAAATAAAAGCAAATCAAAATAACCATGACATGAATTATTTTCATTTCCTCCCAAATCCAAATTAGTCCAAAATAATAATATCTTTAAATAAGTTTCTTTGCTTATGTAGCAACAATAGGATTTTGTTTTAATGACCTAGCAATAGTTTACACCCTGTCCCTCCTCCCTTCATGAGTTTTAACTGTGCCGATGCTCAGTTCCACCCCAGAGGCTCTGACTCAACTGTCTGGGCATCAGGATTGGAAAAGGTCCCCAGACACAGCCAGGATTGAGAGCCTCTGATTAGGGGCTTGGAGACCCAGAGCCTTTCCAGCGTGGTCATCAGTTTCCCAGAGGAGTATACACTCAGCCATCAACCCTCCCTTGTCCACAGGGAGATAAGCCCAGTGTGGGCCTCATCTAACCAGATCCAGGTTTCACAAGTGACAGTAATAAGATTGCATTGTGATTAGCCTACTGGCAGCTGGGCCAGCCGTCCCACACTTGAGAAACCCACATCGCCCCAAAGCCTTCAAAAAACATCATTTTCATCTTCACCAACCCTACATCCACCATTTTCTAACCCCAAAAAGAAACCCAGTAAATAAGGTTACTCAAAAGCACAGGCTGACAAAGATAATAAATGCTGCCGTCTTGGTAGAACAATGATTCTGTTGGGTGGTGTGACTCTCCCATACATACAAATAAAACTTCTGTAAAGTGAATTAGCTGTGACTGTGGCTTCATACAACTGGCATTTTAAATGGCTGCTTTACTAGACACACAGTCCCCAGACAAAGTGCCTGCTGTGATCTGGTTTTGCAGCTTGAATAATATTTCCACTGCAGAAATCCATTACATCTCACTGAAGTTTATGGAGAGAATATTTCCCCTCAAATAGCGAGGTGAGGCATCAATGAGGTGGAACTAAATGGAAGACTGGTAAACGCAAGCTGAGGACCCTGAATTCCACTCTGTCAGCACAGACAGGCTTATTCCAACCCATGACAAATGTCTGACCGTGTTGGAGACCGTGTGGAAAGGCAACAATGAGTGGTCGCCCAAATAACTGGCAATAATCATTGCCTTGCAGAAAGAAGCCAGTTCCAGAAAACACCTTGAAAACTCTTTGAAAAACTTCATAGTGACTTCCAGTTAAAAAGGGAAAACTAAACACTGGTCTTTAGCCTCTCTCCCTCCTCAAACACCACTGAAATATAAAGGAATTAAAGAAAATATCTGTGCACAAAGAGAAAGAGGAAAAGAGGAGACAAAAGGAAGTAACATATTGTGATGACAATGTGGAAGATGAAAAGTCAAAGGAGGAAGGTGACATCCAGAATGGAGGAAGGGATGACCAACAGGGCTAAAAGGGAATTGACAGGAAGTCAGTTCTGCTGGGGGCACGATAGCTAGGAAAGCTGGGGTGAGGCTCATGGCTGGGACAAGGTGCCCCGGCCATCCCCTCACTTCCATCCCACGAGATTCTAGTGGTGTTCCCAGAGAAACAGAACTCAGAAGGTTCAGCTGGGATGGAGCATGAAGCTAAGCTCCTTCTTCCTCTCCTGCAGCTTCAGAAATCAGGCACAACCCTGCCTACTCCCCGCCCCTGACTTTGCCTCACACCACCGCCCCGCAGGAGATTAGAGAATGCTTCCCTGGAGAAATTCTTGCCAAAATCCTACTTGATATTGACATTGTGGGATCTCCCAATGGAAAGTGAAGCTCACTCAGTGATCTCGATGCCATTGTGACTCCTGCCAGTTGATAAGCTCCACCCATGCTCATAGGGTTTAGTGCGTAATTCCTAAATATGAAGAAACACCCAGATCACCAGAGGTGCAAAGCTTCGTTATGAAATACGGCATGCAAGACAAGCAGACAATCGGGAACCTGCAGGATACAGAGTCACTGCAGGAAGCAGCAGACTTGAAAAAAAAAAATTACTGATATCCTCAGAGACATCAATGAATGAAGACATTGCATCTATAAAACCAGACAATACTTAAAACATAAAGAATTAGAGGGTAGGAAAGAGTCCTTGGGAATAATGATCATCAAGATTTAAAAATCAAAGAAGAAAAAGTCAGGGAAATCTTCCAGAAAATCAAACAAAAAGGAAAGAGGTTGTAAATAGGAAAGAAAAGAAAATTAGAGGCTTGATACAGAGATCCAACATCTGATTAAAAGAAATTCCAGAGAGAATAGAAAAGATGGAAGAGAAAACAAGAAATTTACAGAAATCTTCCCAAATTACCTACCCAGTTCTCAGAACAATCAACACACATGCAGGAGTGCTCACACATACACAGGGCAGAAAATTACAAAAGGCCAGAACGCAGGGGATAAAGAGAAGATGCTAAGAGCTTCCAGGAGGGAGGGATAGGTCACATTTACAAAGGAGCAGCAATCAGAAAGACAACGCAATGCTCCATAACAACACTACTGTTGTTACTGCACTAAGCCATTCCTTCAACATTTTGATGGACAACCTCTCAACTTGGAATTCCTCACCTTAAAAAAATACAGTCAAGCATCACTTAACAGATATGTTCTAAGAAATGTGTGGTTAGGTGATTTCATTGTTGTGCGAACCTCATAGAGTGTACTCACACAAACCTAGATGGTACAGCCTACTACACGCCTAGGCTATATGGTACAGCCATTATAATTTTTTTTTTTTCCAAAGGCAGATATTTTATTCAAATAATCTTACACAGCTCTGTGGGAAATACTATTTTCATTATGTTTGCAAACACGTTAGCATTCATTAAAATGTGCACTGCCGTCAAGAAAGATTCATGGCGAGCTTTTCCTGTATTTTTTTTTTTTAATTTTATTTTGTCGATATACATTGTGGCTGATTATAGCTCCCCATCACCAAAACCTCCCTCCCTCCTCCCTCCCCCCCAACAATGTCCTTTCTGTTTGCTTGTCGTATCAATCAACTTCAAGTAATTGTGGTTGTAATATCTTCTTCCCCCCCCCGGTTTTTTTTTTTTTTTTGTGTGTGTGTGTGTGTGTGTGTGTGTGTGTGTGTGTGTGTGTGTGTGTGTGTGAATTTATATATTAATTTTTAGCTCCCACCAATAAGTGAGAACATGTGGTATTTCTCTTTCTGTGCCTGACTTGTTTCACTTAATATAATTCTCTCAAGGTCCATCCATGTTGTTGCAAATGGCAGTATTTCATTCGTTTTTATAGCTGAGTAGTATTCCATTATGTAGATGTACCACATTTTCCGTATCCACTCATCTGATGATGGACATTTGGGCTGGTTCCAACTCTTGGCTATTGTAAAGAGTGCTGCAATGAACACTGGGGAACAGGTATACCTTCAACTTGATGATTTCCATTCCTCTGGGTATATTCCCAACAGTGGGATAGCTGGGTCGTATGGTAGATCTATCTGCAATTGTTTTAGGAACCTCCATACCATTTTCCGTAGAGGCTGCACCATTTTGCAGTCCCACCAACAATGTATGAGAGCTCCTTTTTCTCCGCAACCTCGCCAGCATTTATCGTTCAGGGTCTTTTGGATTTTAGCCATCCTAACTGGGGTTAGAGGGTATCTCAGTGTGGTTTGGATTTGCATTTCCCGGATGCTGAGTGATGTTGAGCATTTTTTCATATGTCTGTTGGCCATTTGGATATCTTCCTTAGAGAAATGCCTACTTAGCTCTTTTGCCCATTTTTTAATTGGGTTGCTTGTTTTCTTCTTGTACAGTTGTTTGAGTTCCTTATATATTCTGGATATTAATCCTTTGTCAGATGTATATTTTGCAAATATTTTCTCCCACTCTGTTGGTTGTCTTTTAACTCTGTTAATTGTTTCTTTTGCTGTGCAGAAGCTTTTTAGTTTGATATAATCCCATTTGTTTATTTTTCCTTTGGTTGCCCGTGCTTTTGGGGTCGTATTCATGAAGTCTGTGCCCAGTCCTATTTCCTGAAGTGTTTCTCCTATGTTTTCTTTAAGAAGTTTTATTGTTTCAGGGTGTATATTTAAATCCTTAATCCATTTTGAGTTGATTTTAGTATACAGTGAGAGGTATGAATCTAGTTTCATTCTCCTGCATATGGATATCCAGTTCTCCCAGCACCATTTGCTGAAGAGGCAGTCCCTTCCCCAGTGAATAGGCTTGGTGCCTTTGTCAAAGATCAGATGGCAGTAAGTGTGTGGGTTGATTTCTGGATTCTCTATTCTATTCCATTGATCAGTGTGTCTGTTTTTATGCCAGTACCATACTGTTTTGGTTATTATAGCTTTGTAGTATAGCTTAAAGTCAGGTAGTGTTATGCCTCCAGCTTTATTTTTTTTTGCTCAGCATTGCTTTGGGTATGTGTGGTCTTTTATTGCTCCATATAAATGTCTGGATACATTTTTCCATTTCTGAGAAAAATGTCTTTGGAATTTTGATGGGGATTAGATTGAATTTGTATATCACTTTGGGTAGTATGGACATTTTCACTATGTTGATTCTTCCAATCCAAGAGCATGGGATATCTTTCCATCTTCTTGTATCCTCTCTAATTTCTCTCAGCAGTGGTTTGTAGTTCTCATTATAGAGATTTTTCACCTCCTTCGTTAACTCAATTCCTAAGTATTTTATTTTTTTGGTGGCTATTGTAAATGGGCAGGCTTTCTTGATTTCTCGTTCTGCATGTTCACTATTGGAGAAAAGAAATGCTACTGATTTTTGTGTGTTGATTTTGTATCCTGCTACTGTGCTGAAATCATTTATCAATTCCAAGAGTATTTTTGTAGAGGTTTTAGGCTGTTTGATATATAGGATCATGTCATCTGCAAACAGGGACAGTTTGACTTCATCTTTTCCAATCTGGATGCCCTTTATTTCCTTCTCTTCTCTGATTGCTCTGGCTAGTACTTCCAACACTATGTTGAATAGGAGTGGTGAGAGTGGGCATCCTTGTCTAGTTCCTGTTCTTAAAGGAAAAGCTTTCAGCTTTTCCCCATTCAGGATGATATTGGCAGTGGGTTTGGCATATATGGCTTTAATTATGTTGAGATACTTTCCCTCTATACCTAACTTATAGAGGGTCTTTGTCATGAATGAGTGCTGAACTTTATCAAATGCTTTTTCAGCATCTATAGAGATGATCATATGGTTCTTGTGTTTGAGTTTATTAATATGGTGTATCACATTTATTGATTTGCGTATGTTGAACCAACCTTGCATCCCTGGGATGAATCCCACTTGATCGTGATGAATAATTTTACGTATGTGTTGCTGTATTCTGTTTGCTAGTATTTTAGTGAGGATTTTTGCATCTATATTCATCAAGGATATCGGCCTGTAGTTTTCTTTTTTGGTTATATCTTTACCTGGTTTTGGTATCAGGATGATGTTTGCTTCATAGAATGAGTTTGGGAGATTTGCATCCGTTTCAATCTTTTGGAATAGTTTGTAAAGAATCGGTGTCAATTCTTCTTTGAATGTTTGGTAAAATTCTGCTGTGAATCCATCTGGTCCTGGGCTTTTCTTTGTTGGGAGCCTTCTGATAACAGCTTCAATCTCCTTTATTGTTATTGGTCTGTTCAAATTTTCTACGTCTTGGGAGCTTGTGTGTGTCCAAAAATTTATCCATTTCCTCCAGATTTTCAAATTTGTTGGCGTATAGTTGTTTATAGTAGTCTCGAATGATTCCTTGTATTTCAGATGAATCAGTTGTAATATCGCCTTTTTCATTTCTAATTTTTGTTATTTGAGTCTTCTCTCTTCTTTTTTTTTTGTTAGCCATGCTAATGGTTTGTCAATTTTATTTATCTTCTCAAAAAACCAACTTTTTGATTCATTGATCTTTTGAATTGTTTTTTGGTTTTCAATTTCATTCAGTTCTGCTCTGATCTTAATGATTTCTTTCCATCTGCTAGCTTTAGGTTTGGATTGTTCTGGTTTTTCTAGTTCTTTAAAGTGAAGTGTTAGGTTGTTGACTTGCCATCTTTCCATTCTTCTGAAGTGAGCATTTAATGCAATAAATTTCCCCCTTAATACTGCTTTTGCAGTATCCCACAGGTTTTGGTATGATGTATCATTGTTTTCATTAGTTTCAATAAATTTTTTGATTTCCTGCTTGATTTCTTCTTGGACCCATATGTCATTAAGTAGAATGCTGTTTAATTTCCATGTGTTTGTATAGTTTCCAGAGTTTCGTTTGTTATTAATTTCTAGTTTAAATCCATTGTGGTCTGAGAAGATACATGGGATAATTCCAATTTTTTTGAATTTATTGAGACTTGATTTGTGACCTAATATGTGATCTATCCTGGAGAATGATCCATGTGCTGATGAGAAGAATGAATATTCTGAGGTTGTTGGATGGAATGTTCTGTAGATATCTGCCAATTCCATTTGGTCTAGAGTCTTGTTTAGATCTTGTGTTTCTCTACTGATTCTTTGCCTAGATGATCTGTCTAATATTGACAGTGGGGTGTTAAGGTCCCCTGCTATTATGGTATTAGTGTCTATTTCCTTCTTTAGGTCTAATAGAGTTTGTTTTATAAATCTGGCTGCTCCAACATTGGGTGCGTACATATTTATGATTGTTATGTCTTCTTGATGGATCAGTCCTTTTATCATTAAGTAGTGTCCCTCCTTGTCTCTTTTTATGGTTTTTAGTTTAAAGTCTATTTTGTCAGATATAAGAATAGCTACTCCAGCTCGTTTTTCTTTTCTGTTTGCATGGTAAATCTTTTTCCATCCTTTCACTCTTAGTCTGTGTGAATCTTTATGGGTGAGGTGGGTCTCTTGTAGGCAGCATATAGTTGGGTCCTCCTTTTTGATCCAGTCAGCCAGTCTGTGTCTTTTGATTGGGGAATTTAAGCCTTTTACATTAAGAGTTGTTATTGAAAGGTGTTGATTTATTCCTAGCATTTTATTGGTTGTTTGGTTGTCTTAGGTGTCTTTTGTTCCTTGCTTTCTGATTTACTGTTTGGTTTCTGTGTTTGTTGGTTCCTTAGTTTGTAGATAGCATTTTTGTTTGCTTGTTTTCTCTTCATCAATGCCATTTTTATTATACTAGTGGGTTTTGATTTTTCTTGGGTTTTTATGGTGGTGGTAGTTATTTTTCAGGAACCAAACCCAGTACTCCCTTGAGGATTTCTTGTAAGGGTGGTCGTGTGGTAGTGAACTCCCGCAGTTTTTGTTTGTCTGAGAAATATACTATTTGCCCTTCATTTCGGAAGGATAGCCTTGCAGGGTAGAGTATTCTTGGCTGCCAATCTTTGTCTTTTAGTATTTTGAATATATCATCCCATTCCTTTCTAGCTTTTAGGGTTTGTGATGAAAAGTCTGATGTTAGCCTGATTGGGGCTCACTTATATGTGATTTGATGCTTCTCTCTTGCAGCTTTTAAGATTCTCTCTTTGTCTCTGAGTTTTGCCAATTTGACTATAACATGTCTTGGAGAAGGCCTTTTTGGGTTGAATACGTTTGGAGATCGTTGAGCTTCCTGGATCTGAAGATCTGTGATTTTTCCTATACCTGGGAAGTTTTCTGCCACTATTTTGTTGAATATGTTTTCAATGCAATCTCCATTTTCCTCCCCTTCTGGAATACCCATGACTCGGATATTTGAGCGCTTAAGGTTGTCTGATATCTCTCTCAGATTTTCTTCAATGTCCTTGATTCTTTTTTCTTTCTTTTTGTCTGCTTGTGTTATTTCAAACAGCCCATCTTCAAGTTCAGAGGTTCTCTCTTCAACTTCAACAAGCCTGCTGGTTAAACTCTCCGTTGTGTTTTTTATTTCGCTGAATAACTTCTTCAGTTCAGCAAGTTCTGCTACATTTTTTTTCAGGACATTGATTTCCTTGTACATTTCCTCTTTCAGATCCTGTATACTTTTCCTCATTTCATCATGATGTCTAGCTGAGTTTTCTTGTATCTCATTCAGTTTCCTTAGAATTATCACTCGAAATTCCTTGTCAGTCATTTCAAGGGCTTCTTGTTCTATAGGATCTAGAGTTTGAGATTTATTAACTTTTGGTGGTGTACTTTCTTGATTTTTTGTATTTCTGGTATCTTTTTTCTGATGTTTATTCATTGTGGCAGGGGGTTTCACAGTCCACGGGTAAGAGACTAATGACTAACTAAGATGTTGCTATGGTTGCCAATTTCATATGGCTACCTCCGTGACTGCTCAGTTGGCCTCTAGTGCCTTGTGTGTATGGTTGCCTCGAGTCTTGGCCCTCTTCGGGGAGCCACCTTTCTGGTCAGCTTGGACTCTGCTGGGCTGGTGGATCATGTACCGCAGGGTGTGTGATCTCTGTTGAGCTTTCACTTCCTGTGCAGGACTTCTCCCTGTTCCGTGTGCTCTGGCCCAGGCTGTTGGATCGTGCAGTGGCGACCCCACAGGGTGTGTGGTTTCTGTCGAGTCTCCACCTCCCTGGCCGCACGTCTCCCCACTCTGTGCGCACTGTGCTGGGCTGGGACGTGTCTTCTGCAACCCTCGTCTATCAGCTGGGCCTTCAAGACCCTGCTCAGCACCGCCTCGCCCAGGAAGTCTACCAGGTTTCTGATAGGCACAGATGACCGGTTGCTCTGGGTGCCTTTGTAGCACTGTGTAGATCTTTCTCGGTACTTGTTCACCTTTGTATCCCACCGGCATGGACCGAATCTAGCGCCCACCTGCAGCCAGCTCTCCGGCAGGTTCAAGCGGACCTGGGAACTCTCCTACCACACTATTCCCAACCAGAAATTGGTTAGGCTTTTTTCCAAACTCCTGGCTGCAGAGATGGTATCTGCCTCCCAGTAACAGGAAGTTTACCGGGGGCTGGAGTCCAGGGTGTGGTGGAGTGACAGTCAGCCCCACCCGTACTTCCTTGCCCTCCCGACACTGGCCGGGGACGCCCCACTCCACCAGCCCCACCAGAGAACCGTGGAGGGAGTGGGAGGAGAGGACGGCCCGCAGGCCTCGGAAAGCCCCGCACCGGGGCAAGCAAGTGGGAAGGCTCAGTGAGGGGCCGAGCCGGGCGGAGCTGCCAGCACCTGGGAAAATGGAGGCAGCCCCAGGGTGGTGAGTGAACCAGTGATGCAGGCGGAAGCCGGGTGGGCATCAGCCCCCCGAGCAGGGCTGGGCCAAGGGTCACTCACAGGGCCGTTCCAGGTTGGGCGCTCACTCTCTGCCTCGGGTTTGTCACCTTCCCCGTTCTCGGCCGCTGCCGCCTTGGGCTGTTCAGTCAGTCCCGCGGCGCGGCTCAGGCGCTCCCAGGAATCTTCTTTAATGCCGGCCTGAAACCTCGAATCCTGAATAGGGCAGCTGGCCTCCTTCAGTGCGGCCCCGGCCTCTGGGATCCTGTCTGCATCCACAGCAGCCCTGGGACCGTGTTCCCTGTTTAGAGACTAGCTTTTGCAGCTAAGAAACAGTTCTTTTCCTGCTCCACACTTCAAAGCTGTTGCCTGTAAATGAGGCAGCCTCTCCTGCCGGGGGCAAAGTGGCAGTCAGCCCCCACGACCGGCCAGCAGCAGCAGTCCTCCCTTAAGAGATGGCGAGAGGAAGGTCCACAAGTTTCCTGGCTGCCTGAGGCCCAGCGGCCACCTTTTCCACCTCAGCTACTCCACGCCAACCGCCGCAGCCACTGCCATCTTCCAGCCATTATAATCTTATGGGACCACTATCATATATGTGGTCTGTCATTGATGCAAACATCCTTATGCAGCACTTGACTGTATATTATGATATTTGCAAATGTGAAAAAATTTAGCTCACTTGTCACCCTTGTTAGGAAGCATCAAGGGAAGGGCTTCAGCAAAACAAGGGGGCAAACAAGGAAAAGAGGAAGCAGAGGATCTAGTGTCATAGAGCCATAGCCTCAGGCCACAGGGCTGCAGGAAGGAGGCATCCAGGGGTGAAAAGATTAAGGAATACAATGGAAAGGCAGGACTCATACCCAAGCAGGTCTCACTCACTCCAAAACTCATAGCCTTAAATGCAACCATAGATCACTTGCTTTAGCAAAATTCTAGACCATGGATTGCAAGAAGACCAAAGAATAGACAGCAGAAATTATCCCCCTTTCCCATCCCTTTCCATTCTCAGCATTACAGGACATGGGTTGTTATGTAACATGCAGGAAGGACACAGAATGGAAAGAAGTTTGGAGAAGATATAATGTTGGGACTTAAACTTCTTTTGTGAAAGGCTGTTTCTTTGAATCTGCTCTCATAAAGTCCATGTACAGTGAGTGATCAACAAAATGTTCCAAGAGCCTGTGATTTTGAACAGTCTCCACTTTTCTCTGCATTATTCCAGGATTTGAAAGGCCCAGGGGAATAGCCACAGGGAGAAGGGTCCTGCTGTAGGCTCCCAAGCCATGGGAAGGAAAGGGGTGGCCCAGGAGGCCTTCATTGAGATAAAAGAGTAAATCCTGACATCAGAGCCCTGGGGAACCTTGATACTTAAAATGCAGGCCTGAAAGGGGAGCAAGAAGGAGAAGAAATGCCAGGAAAGTGGAAGAGAACTAGAAAAGAGCATCGTCTTAGAAGTCAAAGGAGAATTTCTAGAAGTTCAAGAGAATCATACACGGAGGACAAACAGGATGAAGAAAGAACATAGCCACTGCACTTGAAAATGAGTAGGTGACCTCAGTGGGAGCAGCTTCCATAGAACAGTGGAGGAAAAAGTTAAATCATAGTGAGTTGAGGAGTGAGTTGGAGAAATCACGATCGCTGTAATTATTTGGATTACTGAGTGCTTCCTATGTACTGGGCTCTGTAAATGTAGATTCCTTGATCTTACAATACCTCTGCGAGGCTAGTGCCGTTATTTTCTCCATTTTAGAGATAAAGACACTGAGGCAGAGAGCAGCAACCTGCCCATGGACACATGCCTAGCACACAGTAGGGATGCTCGAATTCAAGACTCACAATCTGGTCCCAGAACCTGTGCCAGAAACCAATAGCCAGCACCGCCTCTCTGAAAGTGCAGACCGTTGGGAAAGTATTTGTTCAAGGGGACATCTGATCAATTCTGGCACATTATGTCCCTCATGAGCAACGGCCTCCCATTGCCGGTCCCTAAGACCATTTTTAAATATGTTCCTCTTGACCCTTGAGAAAAGGGACAGGAGTGAGTCACCTCATTAGACTCACCCAGATAGATTAGAGATAATTCTTCATCTCCTCCTCTTCCCAGCGCTGGCGAAGTTCTCATTAAGCTACATCCACATCAGAAAAGAGAATTGCACCATCATATGGTTATCCAATCCCTGAGGCCCTGTTACTCACCTCTACTCCTCCATAAACTACATTCTTTAAAAGAAAAGCCAGTAAAGAGCATCACTTCAAAGGATGAAAAAGGAGCCCCTGCAGCCTGCCCCACCTGCTGTGTCTGAGCTCAGCAGTGCTCCTCAGTGGGGCTACGGCTGGCATCAGGGCAAAACAAGCCTTCCTTGGACAGACGTCTGAGTATCTAGCATCCCTGGACTTCAGCCTGAAAAGCCAGATTCAGGTTCATCAATCATAATGAATGGACCACTCTGTGGGATGTTGACAATGGGGGAGGTTGTGCACATGTGGGGACGGGGTACATGGGAACTCTCTGTCCCTTCCTCTCAATTTTGCTGGGAATCTAAGATGGCTTTAAAAATAAATTATACTAAAAAATTTTTTTAAAAACCAGTCTCCTCAGGCAACACACATGCACATTTCCAAATACCCGGTGAGGTGACGCAGCTGCCCCATGTTGAGAACCCCTGATAGAGAGTCAGTGTTTCACTCCAGGAACCAGCTTCCCTTTCCAGCTCTGGCCAGTTCTCATGACACTTGTCTCAGGGGAAAACTCATAGACCTGTGGCCCCTCTGGGGGAGGAAGCATTTCTTCTTACCTTAACAACTTCCGTAAAGCATTCTATTAAGATACCAAAGAAGGGACAAATAACGGGGGACAGATCTCAGCTGTCTGGGGAGCTCTCTTCTATTTTCTTGAAGACACGAGGTCTAAGGCAGGTCAGGAGAAGGAGTCAAGCTCGCTGTCTTTTGAGCCCTCAACACACACACACGCACGTGCACACACACACACACACACACACAGCCTAATACCTGTTAGCCTCTGTACTGTCACTAATCCATTCCTAATTACAGGATGACTTTGTTATGCAGCACTAATAAACAAAATGGAAAAGAAATCCTCATAGCCTTTCTGGTAAGTTCAAGCTTTTGTGAGAGGCCCTCAAAGGAATACGGGTCTACTCAGACCCACATTCTCTTGATTAAGGAATATTCAAGACATTATTCTCTTTCAAATTTGTTGCCTTTTTTTCTTCGGACTCAAGGTGGGTTTTAGTCTTCCAACCACGTGGTTGCAGAATTAGAAAAACCTGATGGCCCAACAGGTGTGTTGCGCATAGGACAGTCTAAACTGTCATTACAGAGTCTTTCTCCTCCCCTCCCTGTTCCTTCTATGAGGGAAAAATAAGGGTGCAGAGTCGGGAACAGTTTAGATGTTTATAAGTGGTTGATTCCAAGGTTCCCAAAGAAAGTAAAGGTCTCTGGCGACACTGGAGAGTGAGCTTCCCTGCAGAGTGCGCTCCCATCCAGGCAGGCTCAGCCCCGATCACAGGAGAGGGAGTGGGGCTGCAAGCCACTAGGAGGACCTGCAGGTACATGACTGGTGACTCCAGGGAAACTTTTTCTCAGGGCCCATAGTGCAAAAGGAAAAGGGGGAAAGTGTGGGTCACACAAAATGAAGGAGGCAGAAGCAGCAGCCTCTCAGGTAATACATTGACAGATCAATATGCACTCCCCTTTCGGATCAGGGGAAGGACTTCCTTGGAATCATTATCTCAACTGCCCTACCCTTGTCTTTGAAATCCCCTTCTGTTCCACCAATTCTCTGACTTACAGAGCATTGATAATTCTCAGAAATTTGTCTCCAAGAAAAATCTAGCCATTGGCCTAACACTATGGCATTTGCCCAGCCAATCTGTAGAAGTGATTCTTCAAATTCCAAAAGACTGAATCAGAGCCCCAAGGGTGCTGGGTTCCCTGTGGTTTACAACAAAAGAGAGAGAGGAGGGAAAATGAACTAACGTTTATTAAACACCTACTATATGCCAGATACATGTCTGGGCATTTTGTTCTCATCTCATTTCAAAAGCTATTGTCATTATCATTTGATCAACTAGAAAACTGATCCTCAAATAAGTTTAATTCATTTTCCAAAAATCACCTAGTCAGGAAGTGAAGGAACCTGTATTTGAAGCCATGTTTTTTTGTCTCCAAAGTTCTTCCTCTTGCCACCAAACCACCCATTTCCTCAATACTTGGCTGACACCAAGTATTTTTTACAAACAGATAGAGCTTGGTGTTAATCCATGAGCCTACATAAAGACGGTGAGACATCTGAAGCAATGCATCTAGAAATAGATTGCCAAATGGTTTCAAGGTTGGACCAACCTATATAAGATAACTGAGCGGGCCAGCCCAACATTTATAGCTAAATTGCAAAATCTTAGGGCCAGAATCCATCCATTTCTATACCCCTTCCGTTATCCTTGTACTTCCTTCCAAAGAGTGGTAGCAGCGTGACGTCACCTCCCAGTTCAGAAAGCTCTCTTAGGCACTGTGGTCATCGAGACTGCTGTTCTGCAGCGTGACGTCACCTCCCAGTTCAGAAAGCTCTCTTAGGCACTGTGGTCATCGAGACTGCTGTTCACCAGGTACTTCCAGGCACCAGTAAGACAGTGGTTTTCTGCACTTCCTAAAGTTGGGCAGTACCCCATCCCTTCCTTTGGAAGGAAAAGTGAGCAGAAGTGAGAAGACATCACTTCCACATGCAAGCTTTATAGTCCACTGTGTGATCTGTCACATTCCCTCTTTCCTGTGTTGGCATTTGTGAAACCCCAAGGCACAGCCCTAGTCCACCCCAGCTTCTGAGTGAGGCCAACAGAGAGCAGAGGGCCCCAGCCAACACCTGGCACACACATGGCAGAAGTGAGAAATACAGTTTTGTTGTTTTCAGCCACTGAGATCTATTACGTCTACACACCTAACAATGTTACTTTAACCTTTTCACCCCATACACTTTGTGTGCTTCACACCATCTTCAACAAATCTCTACAGAAGAGCCCCGTGCAAAAGATGGGCTACTGTCCTCAGTGATCTGACTCATCTTAAAGTGGTTTTGTCCCAAAGTTGAGTTCTAGTCTTCAGTTCCACGTACGGTCATACCCTGACCACCTAGATCTGATTTGGGAAGTAAAAGAAAACAAGCCCAGATGGGTCTCATGCCTTTTTAATGTGTCAGATGAAGCAAACAAGCCAACCTTTGGATTAAGAAAATGATTTTTTAAAAACCTCAACCATTTCCTACTGATAAAAATCAAACATTGACATGTCCCTGATGAGCAAGAGCTTCGCATCAACAAATCTGGGAGCAGAAACTCATAAAATGGAATAAGTGAAAGCACAACAAACACAATTAAAAATCCAGCCATGCTCAGAGAGGGATTCCATTTACTGTCTCATAAAAAGAGCCTGATCCTCAGAGGGAAACAAAAGAAAATCAATTTCTTAATTTTTATTGGCAGATGTGGGACAGAATCCAAGTGAACTTGGTCTGTGCCCAAGAGCAGACCTAGGGACAAGTCACTGCCTTCTGTTCCTGGACCGGCTCCTCCCCCTCTGCCTCCTGCAGCATCCAGACACTGCCCACAGTGATCTCTGGGGCACACAGGGTCCTGCAGACTGGCCAGCGAGGCATGCCCTCTGCACTTCTCTGCTCCTCTTCTGAATCATTTCCCAAAAGATAAGCTTGATTATTTGCCTCGAATTTCCTCCCAGCCCCTTACAAGAACCAAAGGTGGTGTTCATGTCTTGTAGCATTCACAGCTTGGACATATCTCTTGGTGATTGAAAACAATCCTGCTCCTCAACCAGCCTGAGGACACACGCTTCAGGAAAGGGAAGGCAGGAAGGGCATTCTGAATACTTGGCTTCCCGTACCTCACTTCACCATCACGACAACCCTGAGGGTAGATACTATTATCCCCAGTGATGGAGTTGAGGAAATTGAAGCTCCAGGTTTTCTATTTTGCCCAAGGTCACACAGATAATAAATGGTAGACAGACCCACGTCTGTCTGACTTCAAAGTCTGGGCTCATTTCACTGCACCATGCTGCCTATCTCTCCAGGACTGTTTTTCTGACAATGGGACAAGTGATAACAGGTCAGCCAAGGTCTCCTTCCCACTCCCAATTTCTACTCCCTTGAGATTTATTTGGAAGACAACTGACTTTGTTAAAGAGAGAAGTTCATGGCATTTCTGGAGAACTTTAGACCCACACTTGTAGCACCAGGTTGTGGCTTTCAAAGGCAACAGGAAGCTTATAGGCAAAAGAATGGCTGGCAACAAGGAGCCTGCAGATGCACAAACACGCAGCCTGGAGGGAAGCAAGTGTCATCAGCTTCTCCGAAGATTGTGCAGACAGCGTTTCAGAACATCCCAGGCATAAACAGGAAGCAAATAATTACCTTCCAATTGCATAAATATGATTGGAATACGAAATGCTGATGTTTTCTCGTCCAAAGCCTGATAAAGAGATCATAGCTCAAGTTTGGACATTTCTAAATTAAACTCTAACCACTGTGCATAGCTAGCTAATGTTACGCCAAGATAGAAGTATTTATTTTCCCTAAAGGTTTATCTGTAACTTTCCCTCCAACTTCTCGAGGACTTTTGGAGAGTGGAAGGAAACGTCATAGGAGATCATGCTGTATGAAGCACTGTGAAGTTTTTTCAAATTAAAGTGAGGCACAGTAAATTAGAAGAGATAGAGCCAACTGATGCTGAAGAGGAAAAAAACCGTTTTCAGGAGGAACTTGGGGCCTTAGGCACTGGCTGATTTGGGACTTCCCAACTAGGAAAGTCACCCATGGTTACATGGGTCCCACACATTGCAATAGTGTATCCAGGGCGTGTCTGGATGAAACTCTTTTCACAGTATTTCTAAGTACATGTGGTTAGATGCTATGGCATACTGCCACCCCCAGAAGACTCAGACTAATGGTCATATATACCCTAGCAATAAAACAATAATAATAGCTAGTGTCTGCTGGCACTATGACCACCTTGGGCACTTATTGGCACTGTCCTGGGCTGTGGGCACATATGATCTCATCCAGTGCTCAATGAGGTGAGTCCTGTCATTAGAGTCAGAGCAGTTAAGTAGTCTTCCCAAGGTCACACAGCTAGTAAGATATGGTAACATCATGATTTTAACTGGAGCTGTAGGACTCCAGAGAATATATTCTCAAGGTACATAATCATATGGCCTCAAATCAGAGAGGTCTAGAATCAAAACAATTCTGAACTGCAACACCCCTAAATCTAAGATATTAAAGTGAGGCCTGAATTTACAGTTGGAGAGAAACCATTAAAGTCCAGTGGCTTCTTTCAGGCCATTCTGGGATTGTAAATTCATTCCCAACCCCTAAGAATTCTGAGTGTTCATTCACACTCAGCTCACCATGGGCTTGACGCAAACCCCCATCACCTTATCCATGCAAAAACGTATTTTCCCCATTATTGGAAAATGTTCACTGGACAGTATAAGGCATCCTAGGAGCCTCAAATAGGGAAAAAAACAAGAGTTAAATACCATAGAGCATTTTAGAATGGAGAACCCCATGATTTGGTGCATTAAAACCCATAATCTAACAGCAGTAGAAACCCTATAGAAATCTATATGACACATTATTGTTCACAAGGCCTTTTCCTAACCACAGACTTACTCAATCACCACATCTTTATGAGATACTCAAGATAGGGGCTACCTTCCCCATTTCACAGATGAGAAAACAGAGGCTCAGTGTTGTTAAAGGGAATTACCACACAGTCAGGGGAAAGTCAGCTCTCTGACTTCCAATCTAGTGCTCTTTTGAGCTCATATCAAATGTCCTCTAGAAAAATAAAAGGTGGCCATGAATCTCAATTCCCCACCTGGGGAATAGTATCTGAAGCAGAATTCCTAGGAGCTGCGAGTTCTCTCTACCAAATGGGTCTTTGTGGAATTTGTTTGGAGTTTTCATGAGCTTGGTTGTGAATCCCTTTCCTAGGATCAGGAACTTAGGAGTGACGTATACTGTGGAGCCAACACACACGACAGGAGAACCTTAATAAACAGACAAAGGGAGAGTGTGCCTTGTAAGAGGTTGTGCAAGGTCAACATCTGCTCCATGAATGTCCAACAAAACTATCCCACAGAAAGCAGATTCATAGACTGTTACTGAAAGACGCAACAGGGTTGTCAACGCATGCTGGGGTTTCTCTGGAGTCTCCAGACTAGGAACTAGAGTTCTCTGTTGCTGCCCACAGAGTTCAACAGGCCCCATAGCCACGTCTGCTAAGGGTTGTGCATGCCCAACCCTGCACCTTCTCACTGCGGGCCCACAGGTCCTGCCCTTGCAGAGGTGATGGGCTACTGCAGGTGCTTCCTGGCCTCTCTGTGGCCTCTCCTCCTACTCACTGCACCAAGTGTTGGCACCTGCCTGTCTTGGCTGGTACATCTCCCGGGCCCAGCTGCCTATCAAGGCACAGTGTTGCCCCCACCCAAAACTGAATATCCAGGTCTCAAAGCCTACAATAGGAGCCCTACACCCTGTGTCCATGCCAAGGCTATTTCCATGTGAAAGCCACAGAGCAGTTCTATGAACTTTTACTTTTGTAAGTTATGCTGTTAGCTGGTATTATGATTTTCATCAGAAACATGCATCCTTAGAAAACTATAAGGAAATCACATCTACCTTTGAACCTGTCATTGTATTGTCCTGGGGTCGACACTGGCCCAACTCTGCTCACCCAAATTCAAGCTCCTCAGCTGGTCCTGAAAGTCTCCAGATCATAAATCCCTAAAGGGCAAGGACTCTATCCTGTACACCTCTGAATTTCTTGGCGTCCCTAGTAAAGTGCCTTTAAGAGAATAGGCGATTATTTCATTCGTTTTTATAGCTGAGTAGTATTCCATTGTGTAGATGTACCACATTTTCCGTATCCACTCATCTGATGATGGACATTTGGGCTGGTTCCAACTCTTGGCTATTGCAACAACATGGATGGACCTTGACAGAATTATATTAAGTGAAACAAGTCAGGCACAGAAAGAGAAATACCACATGTTCTCACTTATTGGTGAGAGCTAAAAATTAATATATAAATTCACACACACACACACAGAGAAAAAAAAAAAAAACCGGGGGGCGGAGGGAGAAGATATAACAACCACAATTACCTGAAGTTGATACGACAAGCAAACAGAAAGGACATTGTTGGGGGGGAGGGGGGAGGGAGGAGGGAGGGAGGTTTTGGTGATGGGGAGCAATAATCAGCCACAATGTATATCGACAAAATAAAATTTTTAAAAAATAAATAAATAAATAAAAATAAAATAAAATAAAGAGAATAGGCGATTAGAAAGTACACGTTGGGTGGGAGGGAGGAGAGGAAGGGAGGTTTCGGTAATGGGTCACAATAATCAATCACATTGTATATCAACAAAATAAAATTTTTTAAAAAATTTTTAAAAATTAAAAAAAAAAAAGAAAGTACACGTTTGTCCAAGTGCTATCTCAGATGTCTGTAAGCATTGCCTCTCCAAATGTATTCATTTCCTAGGGCTTCCCTAACAAAAGAGCAGAAACTGGGTGGCTGAAAACAACAGAAATTTATTCTCTGCAGTTCTAGAGGCTACGAGTCTGAAATCGAGGTGCCAGCAGGGCCATGGCCGCCAGACACTAGATAGAACCCTTTCTTGCCTCCTCCTAGCTCCTGTTGGTGGCCAGCAGTCTTTGGCCTTCCTTGACTTGTAGCTGCATCACTCTAATCCCTGCCAACCCATGGCCTTCTCCTCTCATCACATGGTGTTTTTCTCTGTGTACATGCCTGCTTCCATGTCTCTTCTTCTGTGCCAACAGTCAAATTAGGATAAGGGCCCACCCTACTCCAGAATTAGCACATCTTTATCTGAATTCCATCTGCGAACACTCTATTTCCAAATAAGGTTCACAAGGAAGGGTATGAGAGGTTAAGAGTTCAACTTTTTGAAGGACACAATTTAACATGCAATATCACGTCTCCCATCTGTCTAACTCTCAGTACCTAGGTCTGAGCTGCAGTGGCCAACATAGGGGATAAAATGGCACTAAAAGGATGGCTAGAAAGGTAGAAGAGCCTCAGGCTCTGGGTGAGCTGAAGATTCACTCTACAGGCATTTAGACTCCCAGAGACAACTTCCCAGGGGCTGTAGCAATGTGCCCACTCCAGAGCCCTCAAACATGATCTAACATGGTCTATGATTTGTGCCACACCTTCCAGATTGGCCCTTCCTGCCTATGTGCTTACCAAATACTGCCTCATGGGCTAGGCCCTGAACTAGGGACCAGGGAGGGGAAGGCAGAAGACACAGCCCCAGCCCTGAAGAGGCACCTTGTCTGTAGGCAGGATATATAACAAACCAACAGAGATGGCACATGGGATGAGGACCATGTGCCAGGTGTGCCCAGAGCAGCAAGGCAGCCTAGAGACACCCAGCCAGGGGAGGCAAGAGAGCAAGGCAGCCCAGAGAAGGAACTGCAGCCCAGTAAACACTCTAGGCTTGAGCTCCATCTGCCCACACCCTTCATCCCTGGAAAACTGTCCTTGCCCCACCCCAGAGCACTTGCCTTGCCTTCTGTCCCACAAATCCTATCTCTGCTTCTTTGGTGGCTGTCACTTCCAAGGCACCTTGAACCTTGGCCCCTGCCTCTTCTCCCCACACACCTAGACAGCAGTTGGGCAAGAACCTCAGCAGCCTTTATTAATCTCTTGGCTCACTTGTCCCTTTCACAGACATGCCGTAAAAATGATATAAGCATTTCATTTGAACAGCGCTGCAGTGGGAATGGCGAGGGGACAGAGGGTCGATTGATTTCCAGCATGAGAAGGTATAAATACAACACCAAAATCAATCAAGATAACACCGTATCAGCTCTGTGATCTCTTCCCTTGTATGGTGTGCTTTATATACTGTCATACCTGCTCCTGTTTACACACCTGCAACCCCCGTCCCCCTGCAGCAGCTCCACCAGCCAGGCCAACACCCAGAGCACCATGTTCTCTAAGAAGCCCCTTTTGTCACACAGTGCAGGCAATGATGTCGCATGCATGCCCACCACCAAACCCTCATAAATGTGATGGAAATCCCATGTATGTGCTCTCACGGATATGCTTCTGAGCAAGAATGTGTATGAACTTGCTGAACACACACCAGTTGGTTGTTCATCATACAGGTGTGTAAGGAGACTCACCAGTCTACATTTCTTTACAAGTCATCCCTTCCTCCATCTCACCAGACAAAATATTTCCATGGGTACTGTATATAATATACTTAAGAGTAATACACTCAAGGATAAGGAACACCCAAACCGAATACCCCAAAAAGGGGCGGTGAGGTGGATGGGTGGATGGGGGCAGGGGGAGATTCTATAGTCGTGACTTAGCCGTGGTACAAAGGAAAAAATCCAAAGATCTACCCATCTAATCTGAAAATGCATATTCTTCTTCACTTTTGTGACAACATCCAATCACTTTTGTGGTATTATTCTTATACTGACTTCCAGATCAGGCAGCATTATTAAATCTGCCAATTCATAAAAACCTCTCACATTCAGCAGGTGACCTCCTCATGAAAAGCCTGTTTCCTCATGTATTCATTAACCTAAAGAAGGTTCGTGTAAGGAATGAAACCCTGCCATAAAGGGAGTATCTCCTCATTCAGTTCAGATATGCCTGGTTCTATTAAGAGGAGGTGACTATAATCCTGATTTGCCCAAGACTGTCTTTGCTTATACCTGTTATTCCAGCATAATTATTAATAGTTCCCCTTTTAGGTTTGGATGGCAAATGATATAGTCAACCAAATAAAAAGTAACTTCGTCCTCCTGTATGTGGGAGGGGAGGGTGGAGAAAAGAGTCACGGGTAGAATCAAATGCTGTTTTGGACTCCAGACACTAGGGGGCAATATCACGAGTAAAGCGGTGAACCACTCCAGCCAGCATGCTTTCATCTTAATCTTCTAAACTCCCTTCAAAGCAGACTATGGTATGTCTCTTCAGAACATCCATACAGAACATCGTGCTTCTTGGGCAGTCAATAAATATCACGTGATGATGAGGATGCAGCCATTGATTTTCCAGTCCCTCTTCTCCCTCTGTTCCCATCTCCCTCCCCCTTTCTCAGAGTATAGGTCAATCAATCTCAGGCCATCTTGATCTGCTTGGAAAGCTTAACTGCCATGAAACTAAACCACTTGTCCTCTGGCTCCAATCTCTTAGAGAAATTAGTGCCAATGGAAGTGTCAGTATCAATTTCATAATGTTATTGGATGAAGGCAAGGTTGGGCCAAGTCCCATATTCCTGATGAGCTATCAGGGTGATGAGGATCATGGGTAAGGAGACGGACAGCTCGGACGGGAGAGGCAATGACTCAAGATCAATTAGACTGACAAGACTATCTTTAAGCCCCATCGCTTAATGCTGACACTGGTATGTTCCCCACAGAGACTTGGAATATGGAATGCAGGTTTTTCCTGGTGTCTCCAGGGGTAACTAGAGAGCCTGGAGGCTTGCAAAGCAGCTCTTGGCCCTACATTTCTCCCAAGAGGATCTGAACGAAGGGGTCTTACGAAACAGAAGGATCCTGCTCTCATGATGAGAAGACTAAATATCTGCCCGCCCCCCTTTTCCTTTTCCTTCTTTTTCCTGCCTTCTAAAGAAAATGTCAAGAGAAATTTGTAGGCTACGTATTTAAATTTGATTCCTTTGCAGAGTCGAGGAAAGGCTAGGGATTATGAAAATGGAAATCAAGATCTTGTAAAAGTCAAACCATCCTAGCAGAAAAGGAGATTTATCACAGAAGTCAAGAGCAACAGATGGCTGCCACACAGGTCCTGAGTTCTAATCCAAGTTCTTAGCCCAGCATGGCCATGACTACAGCTGTGTGCAATCAGGCACAGCAACTTTATCTCTTTGGGTCTTCAAATTCCTCATGTAAGGTCAACCTCTGCTACCCTGCAATACTGTGAGGAAATAAGATGCCAGCTGTGTCAAGAGAAAGAGAGGGATCAGAAGAGGACGTTTTTTAAGACCTGGAGAGATATGTAGAGATTGCTTTTCTTCTGTGAGTGATAGAAAATGCACAGAGGCAACCCCAGTGCATGGTGGGCTGACGAAAGAGAAAAGCAAGTCTTGTTTCCTGCTCAAATGTGCCGCTGCAAGCCGCGTGGAGGTGATGGAGGTAATGCTGAAACTACTTCTGTAATATGCCTAGTCTATTTTAAATCCCCTAGCTTAACAGTTTATTTCCTCTAGTTCTCATGAGGTTATGTTCCCAGGGCAGCAGGCATAATTTTGAGCATATGAGGTTACAGCTATTTAAGCAGGTTTGCTTTATTATTTTTTAATTGCCTAACAATATTGTTTGTTGGTGTTTTATTAAAAACCCCACAGTGTTTCGTAATGGAATTTACAGCGCATGCTATTTTAAAGTGTCTACTTCAGAATATGTGTGTGCACACGTGTGCACATTTATGGGGTTAGCTAACACCAATATTAATTAGTTGATCTTGACACTGACCTAAGCAAAACGATATACGGAAAAGATCAGTATGTAGGAAGCCTTAGCTGGATAATGTCAATCCTAGCCAAGAGGCTGTTGTCAATATTATCCGGAACCACTGACTTCCCAAACGCACTCATAACATTGGCCTAATATGCAAATTTGTGAATCAGGGGATTCTCCCAAGGTG
Organism: Cynocephalus volans; assembly: GCF_027409185.1. Taxonomy (NCBI): domain Eukaryota; kingdom Metazoa; phylum Chordata; class Mammalia; order Dermoptera; family Cynocephalidae; genus Cynocephalus; species Cynocephalus volans. The sequence continues at coordinate 54,746,871 of NC_084462.1, forward strand.
CTTTTAAATAGCAGGCCCTTTAAAGACACTGTAGTGCAGCTGAGGGTATTTTAAGGTTATTAACCAATTGAAAGAGAGGTTGAGGGCAGAGAAACTTGAAGTATTAGGAGTTCCTGCTAATCAAAATGGTTCAGAAGCAATGATTAAGCATCTCTGGAATTATCGGAGAAAGCTGGAGAAAGCATTAGACAGTAAACAAGTTCTGTGAGGCTGACACGTGGCATGTGCTCCTGGTGCTCATAGAAGCAAACCGATGTACTCCATGCTCAACAGCTTGAAAACATATCTCCTGGGAAGCCTTGAGTAGGTTATCAGTTATTTTCACATAATAGTATCTTTGTTGAAGGCAGGAGGCCTTCATTAAATCAACAATTTGTCCCCAGAATTAAAAATGCAGTTAGGCACTATTAATATAACAGGAGAACTTCCAAAGAAAAGTAAAGTGTCAATGTACTATCAGGGCCTTTGTTCATTGTCCTTCCTTCTTGTTGGCATGAATTCAAAAATGTGTGTGTCCCAGGTCATGTAGGGAAAATGGACTTTCACAGATGGAACGAACTTGTGGGTCCCCAACAAGATGCTTCTCAAATTGCAATCCTTAAGCTAGTAAGTGGCATTTATTTAAAAAATGGCTGACTTGTCAATTCCTTGAACTTGTTAAGATAAGTGAACAGATATGATGTTGATGGGAGGGGGGGGAGGAAGAACTGGTTAAGGGCCACAAAAATCAACTACATTGTATATTGATAAATTAAAATTAAAATTAAAATAATAAAAAATAATTTTAAAAAATGGTTGACTTCTAATGGGCTTAGGTATCATTCCCACCTTGGCCTGAGTTCACAGAGTTTAATGTGGAATGTTTTCCACTTCAGATATTAAACGTGTCTTTTCAAAGACTAGATAGGTAGATTATGTGATCAATAGATGCCACCTGTATGTGTAATTGTGTATGGATATAAGAAAGTAGTACACACACACACACACACACACACACACATAAATAAACTAAATTTTATTTATGGAAAATCCTCTATACTGCAGGCACTGGGCTATGCTTTCCTATATTTTCTCATTGAATAAAACTACTGTTTGATGAGTATGTACTATGGCCAAGAACTGCCCCAAACAATTCATAAATATTACCTCATTTAATTCTCATGACCTTGCAATGACCAGTTGCATTTTATAGACCAAAACAAGGAGGCTCAGAACTATTTGATTAACCTGCCTACAGCCTCTCAGCTAAGAAATGGTGAAACTGGAATTACAATCCAAGACTACCCACCCCCAGGTCTGAACTCATCTCATAATATACTGTCTACCACAAACTATGATTTGAAGAAAAGTTAAAAATCAATACAAAGAGAGAGCATATTTGATATTCTCCTTGGGTCTGTTGCAGAATTACCATCAAATTCATTGTCTAACTTTATTTGTGTCCTGATTCATAAATACATACAATCTAGGCTTGACACTCAAAGTCCATCATCATCCAATTATCTCACAGACCATATCCCATACTAATAATTCAGTCGAAATACTGTATTTGTTTGTTATTCCGCAAATACACGGTCTACATTTCCATCCCAGCCCAAGACATGTGCCCTGATGCCTACAGCCACCTGTCAAACCCTTCACTTCCCAGGACCAGCCCAATTCCCACCGCTCCCTCGAAGCATTTCTTGAGACTTCCTCTCCTTCTTCTATCTCCCCACCCCACACACCCATCTGTCACTTTCTTCTCTAAATTCTTGCAGCACTTTTGAAGACCAAGGTTTCCCCGTCATCTCTCTTATCACTTTCTATTGATTCTCATTTTCTGCAACCCAAGAATAAGGCTTAAAAGGAAAGGGACATGTTCTTACTCTATCTTTCTTATTCCTCATTACTAAGAAAAGGCAACAATGCTTTTCACAATAAGGAAAATGTCTCAGTGACGAACACATTTCAACTGTTCTGTTAACTACTACGATCTTGGTCAAGTCACTTAACCTCTCTAAGTATCCATTTCCTCAACTATTAATAGGGTCAATAATAGTAACTCCCTCATTAAGCTATTGTTAGTGTTAAATAAAATATTTATGTAAAGCACTTGGCATGTATAAGTGCTCATTAAATTTCACTAATGATAATTCTAATAAAGTAGAAACAAAATAGCAGTTAGCTAACTCAAGAATGTTGCTGTTGACACTTTTAACCCCCACTAATTAGTGATTTAAGTGACAGCTTCTCATTTTAATATGGCCACTAATGATGGCATTTGTATTTCCAAGAGTTTCCATTCCATGCTAAAGGATCAGAGTTGCCAACGCTTTCCACCTCTGATAAAAGAAAGAGGACTTAATGATGCAAAGAAGAAATGAACTTTGTTAGAGGTGGGAAAGAGAATCTTAACTGACAGATTGGCTAACTCTTCTTGCTTCCATGGACTTTAGCCCAATTCTTCACCTATCCAGGCATTTAGTAGGGATTCAAGAAATGTTAAAGGACAGCACCATTGACTATGCTGAATGGACACAATTCCTTAATTTTCATATACAAAGGAGAAATGCAGAATAAGTGATGTCATAAATATTTCCAGGTGATCATCTGAAATAGCTGCAAGAGCAGGACACAGCACTTGACATAGGGATTCCTCATCCCCATCATGTCCTTGAGACAGGCTGGGAGAGGCACTAGCACTGATACCATCTCTTAATCTCCCAATAACATGGTGAAAACAGGAAACTGTGGCTCAGAGAGGTGAGGTGACTTGCCCAAGCACACATGGGTAGAAAGAGGAAAGACCAGTTTGAACCCACGTCTGTAGGTATTAAAATCCAATTCTGTAGTCTCTGGGCAAGGTCTCTGTGCATGTAACCCTACCACTTTAAAGCCTGTTATCCTGATTTGAATATCACATATTGTGCATGGATATTGACATTCAATGTTGTACCCCACAGATATGTACAATCAACCATGTTCCAATAAAAAATTTTTTTAATTTTTTTTAAAAAGCCAGTGGGTGTCTTTCAAAGAGGCTTCCAGACTTCTGCTGTCAGATGTGTCAGGGCTGCCACATCCAAAAGCTGGGTCTCCCTGGCAGCCAAGCATTGTATGTTACTGTAAGGTTAAATGTAATTAGTGCTGATTGTAATCACTAGGAGTTAATAGATTTATTATAATAGTGAGCTAAAAATGGCTTATGCTAATAAATCAATGAGGATAAGATAGGAAAGTGAAAAATCTTTGGGTGACAGGGCTGGGGTCGGTGAGGAGAGGGACATATGTACAGAAATTTGCCAGCAGACATGGCAGGCCAAGGAGTCACAGCAACAGGAGTATTCACCCATCAAACAGGTTATCAGATTCCAGGTATTTTGGGAATAAGGAGATAAAAATTAAAAGAGACTTTGGGCCCAAGGGGTATCTATCAGCTAAGTATGGGAGTCTTATCAGCTGAGCAATTTAAATAAGTTGATTAACTTCTCTGAGCCTTGGTTTTCTTAAGTGTAAAACTGGGCTAATGAGCCTAACTCCTAAGATGTCCATTCACCAGATTCTACAAATGTTTAAGAGCCTACTAAGTGGCACACACTGTTCTAGGAACTGGGGATACAACAGGAACAAAACAAAGCCCCTGTATTGTGGAGTTAACATTCCCGGGGGAGGCAAAAGACTGGATAACTAAACAAAGAAATACATGTCAGGTAGTAATAACAGCCATAAAAGGAAATACAGCAGCATCAGGGGGACAGAGAGTGATGGGGGCTAATTTTACATAGGATGGTCATAAAGCTGATAGGAACTAATAGATTCACAGGGCCTGGCCCACAATCAGCACACAGGTGCTCCACTTACTAGACAAGGCAGGAGACTTCATACCTGCTAAATAGAAGTGTTGAACTTTGGGGAGCCTAAATGGGTTCCTGGGACTGACAACTGGATCATGTAAAGGGTACTTTTTAGGAACAGCCCTTGAAACCTGCAACCCAAGGTGCCTGCAATTCATCCTGAATTTGACAAGAGCAAGCTGACCATGGATCTGACCCCCAACATACAGTAAGGCCATACGTACATTGGTTAAGGGCTATGATGGGAGACTCTCCAAGTTCAAATCCAAGTTCTTTGTGACCTCAGCTGGGCAAGTTATTTGCCTTTTCTGTGCCTCAGTTTCCCCGTGTGAATAATGGGAAAAATAATACCACCTATCTGATAAAATTCTAAGATTGTTGTGGTATTTAAATAAATGTCTGTAAAATACTTAGCATTGTGCCTGATACACAGTAGGACTAAATAAATATTAGCTACTGATAGAGTTATTAAGTTTGTATATGTGTGTGATGCCTTATCAAGATTAAACACTATCAGTAATGAAACTGGTAGGAATTGGAATTTCATGTCCTTTGGCAATGTGCCCTGAGTTCTCTTCCTTGAGAGCAAGCTCTGCAAAAAGGCACTGATTGTTTAATTTGGCACTACAGGAAGTTGGTGGAAGGAAGATTTGCTCCCTTCTGTGCCCAGGTAGATGGAATGTGCCGTGCTGCAAGTAAGAGGGGTATTATAAGGCTGATAATTCAACATGCGGTAATATCACTGGCCCCGCCTCTATGACAAATGGCGCACTGAGCCCAATAGTATAAACTGAAGGCCCTTCTGGGCAAAAAGAAATGGGAATAATAAAACCTGCCTCATTTGTTTGTACTGCCAGTTAGGCAGCCAGTCAATCTGAAAAATATACTCAATGCCCATTGTGAGCAAAGCATTAAATAATAACATTAATAGCTACCATTCGTTGAGAACTTAATATAAGCTAGACATGGTGCTCTATATATCTACTGATCCAGCTCACAGACACTTCTAGGAATTCTGGTCTGAGTGTCCTCTGCTGTCACCCGCCCTTGTCCCAGCTGGAAGGGATTCCTCCTCCTCCCTTGGCATCGCAGTCCCATGCCCCAGCACAAATGCAGTCCACCTTGCCCTGCCACTGGTAATGGGATCTTAAGTGTCCTATTAAATGCAGGCTCCTCTAGAACAAGGACATGTTAGAGTCATGTTCATATCCTGCAAAATGAGCAATACATCAACAGGCATCCAATACAGTTAGAATGAATGAATGAATGGAAGCAGGAAAATAGCATGGCACCTCATGTTCAGTTCTAGAGTTTCTGCGAAATACTTGGTAGCTAGCATTATGGTAGCAGCCCAAGGGATCCAGATCAGAATACTCCTGGGGCTCAATTTTCATTGGGGTCAGTAGAATTTATATAACTGCTCTTAGTTTCTGAAATTATTGATAATAATAATAATAGCAGCAAACATTTAGCAAGTGCTTACTGCATTTCAGGCATTGTGCTCTTTGCATGTATCTTTTTTCCATTTCATTCTCCCAATTCTGTGAGGTAGGTACTATTAATATCACCATTTTGCAGATGAGGAAACTGAGGCTCAGAGAGATGTAGTCTTTTGCCCAGCATCAAGAAGGTAGAAATTAAGAAAGCTGGAATTTCAACCCCTATGTGTCTAACCTCAGAGCCCAAATACCTCTTCATACTTTACAAAGCCATGAGTTGGCAGAGGGCCAAGGGAGGTGTTTGTCTAGGGTTTGGTGCAGCCAATGAGCTTAAATTCTTGCTATAAATGCAAACCCCAAGCCCTGAAATAGAGCTCCAGGGCCTCGACATTCCGTAGAGGAACTCAAAGCTCTTCACCAACAATTCCTTTTCAGCCCTCCCCTCCTCTCTTTAGGAAAGAGATTAAAGGAGATCTGTGCCACTTAAAAAAATTAAAGCAGGAAGAATAGACAGATGGGGACACAAGGCATCTCAGTGACCACGTCCAGCCAATGCCACTGGTGAATCAGTAGCAGTTCTAGGAGAAAAAGCACTTTCCAATTTTTGGACTAGGCTCAAGATCAGATTATAATAATGCAATTTTATAAGAACAACCAAATAACATATTTCCTGGAAACAAGAAATATGTTTCAATGACCCTTGAAAACCTCATCATCATCATCAACATAATCATCATCATCACAGTATCTCCTTACATTTGCATAGCGTGTTATGATTCTAAGCACTTTCACGTTCACTGGTTCATTTGCTTCCTTCTCTCAGTTACCCTCTGACATAGATTACACAGGAAACATGCTGCGCTTCCAACCAGTGAGAAGACTAAGACCCAGTGAATTGCCTAAGTTCACTCAATCAACCAGCCAATATGAGAACCTGGGATTTCCAGCTTATCGGTCCAATCTAAGGTACCAGTCCACTCCAATTCCATGTTGCAAAATACCCAGGTTGAGGAGTGAGGCATTTAAACAGGCAGCCATAAGGTGTTTTAAATCCAAAATCAACACTGTCCCCTCCTAGCAGCTGAAACAGACTGAGAATTCAGGTTTCCTTGATAAGGAAAGGAGAATCAGATGGAAAGGAACTCGCATCTTATCTCTCCCATCGTCACTAAAATGAGCCAACCAAAGTGCAAGATATCTGTAATTGGCAAAGAAAAGTGCCCCAACAGCAGAATGGCACTGAATGTAGGTTAAGGCATGGCTTTTGGACAAACTGGAGAGAAAGCAGGCAGAGGAAGAAATGAAAAGGAGAGTGGCAAGCCCCTGGGTTCCACTGGCTACTGTTTCCTAGAGCTCTCAACTGAACAGATTAGTTAAGACAAGGTGGGCAAGACATTGTGAGCGCAGACCCTTTTCATATACATGTATTTTTAATGGGAAAGTTGATCATATGGTAGAAAGTTGAAGAAATATATATATAAAATGGAAACAGAGCAAAATTTATGTCTTTTTATAGCCAATGATTCATACAGAGTGATGGGTTTTAAATATTAATAATAAGTAAATTTTAGGGCATAAGGTTGGCGATGAAGGGATACGATAACATTTCTCTATTTTTTCTGTTCGTGGTCCAAATTTAGAAAATTAAATACAGTAAATATCCTACCTATAGTTAGCAATACTTATATAGTTTATTATCTGCCTCAGGGCCTTCATTCCATCTGGGAACAAATACACTGCTTCAGCTGACACTGAGAACATAATTTGGAGCTGGGAAGAAACTTGTTTCAAGAATGAAAATAATCTCACACTTATTTCACATATGACAAAGAGACTGTATCTTCACAGAAATGTGCTGCTCTCCCGTTCCCTCCTTCCACAAAACCTTCATATGTTTCCGCATGGCTCAAAGTCTCTGAATTAACAGAGTCTGTAGGAAAACTCTCCTGCTGCTCTCCTGGTATCTTCCCATAGTGGTGACTCACAGAGGGCAAAGAATGTTCTTTCTGGCTGGCTCAGCATAGTGACAATGTCCCTTCTGATAATCAGCCTCACTTGTGCCATGACCTCTTTCACGTGGTATCAGGGGCTGAAAGAAATGTGTCCTGACCAAAGTGATTTGGCCAATCCCAGAAGTTGGAGGAACAGGAAGCTCCTAGCCGCCTTCAAGGAAAGTGACCGCCCTTCTATGTTGCTGTCAATTATTTCAGCAGAGCATCTGGGAAGTAAGGCCAGTTCTCTCCCCCCACCCGCCACCCCCCAGCACTGTGCTCTGCCCCTGGGGACTGTGAGCACTGATACAACCCTGACTCTCATCTTCCAGCTGGCCAGGGCTGCGCCCATGCCCACTCATATAACAGCTTTTGAGCTACTCCCCAGCCCTCCCTCAAGCCCATGCAAAATTATTTGCAATATCTTTCCAGGGAAAGAGGATGGCTCTCTTCTATCTTCTTCTTCTGCCTTCCTCTTCTTCTGCCTCTGGTGACACGCTGGGGACAAGTCTGCTGCCAGCATGGAGCTGACATGCCGCTGACACAGTGAAACACTTGCAAAGGGCGAGGCAGGGACGGAGATGGATAGCGAGCAGATGCTCAGACCCCAGAAGCCACAGGGTGACGGAGCTCATCTCCCTGGGTGAGATCTCACAGGCTCTCCAAGCCCATCCCTCTGCCTGGCAGTGGAAGGCAAGAGCAGATGGCAGGAAGCACAGCCTGGGGGCTTGGACTTTGACAGGGTCAGGAGCCAGTTTGTATGAACTCGGGTTGCTTTGGTCAAAGGGAAAAGTGTCCTACATAGTAGGTGAGCACAAGGACTCTGACATCACATAGTTCTTGGGTTCAAATCCCAGTCTCTCCATTAACTAGCTGTGTAGCCTTGGGGAGGTTATCTAACTTCTGAATTTCTTCGCCTATCACATGGGAAGAATATGACAGCCAAACTCATGCATTTGATGTGAGGGTTAAATGAATTAATATGTGAAAAGCATTTGGTATTTATTAGGTTATTACCATCAGTGGGACTGAACATCATTCCTCCAAAGGTCAAAGGTTAGTGAAAGTCTTAAGTCAAACAGGGGAAGTTCTACCTTTGAGGCTCTCTTATTTCCAGAAAGACCCTTAGCATTGCCATTTTCCTACCTCTCTTCCCAAAATTCTGGCCCAAAGCAAACCTAGCTCATTACCCTCCACCACGCCCCCAGGGCCACTGCTGAGAACAGAACTCTCCAGCTAACCCAGCAGAAGGTCTCCTGCACATGCAGACGCAACCAACCGCAACCACTACAGCCTCCTCCCAACCCGACCAAAAACCACATGGCTGGAAGCCTGAAGTGGGCTCACATTCAGGAGAGCAACTCAAGAGCTGTGTGTCAGATTCCAGAAACCTCAGTGTCTCTGCACATGAAAAGGAGGAGGATGGCAAAGGGGGCGTCCAGTTGTCAGAGAAGCGTCCACCTTCATTCTCCTCTGAGCCAGCAGATAGAAATATGGAACTCTGGCTTCTTCCCAATGATTTAGACATTCGTCATGAGCAGCAAGCTAATTGCTAAGCTACAAGAGACACAGCAAGCTCACAGAAGGTGTGCAGCCCCTTTATTTCACGCATACACACACACACACAGCAGTCCATCTGAGGCCTTTTGGAGCTCTCCTGGAGAAGAGAAAACATTCCAGCAGCAGTAGCAGGGGGCAGGACAGGGGCCCGTGCCACTCCAAGAATTTGATGAGCACCCGATACCAACAGCATAAATAAGCCCTTTAATAAATTAGAGAGCTATTCATTTAAATGGATTCTGCCGTCCCTTTGGTGCCAGTTAATCTGTAATTCAGATAGATCAGGGATAGCTCTGCTGGGAGACAAGAGTCCAGAATATAGAACAATTTTGTCCCCTGAGCCGGGGATTTCACTTGGTAGGCAGCACACGCATCCTACATGTTCATTTTGCTGTTGCTCCTCTCTCTCTACCACCTACAAACCTCCAGATATAGGCACAAACCTGGTACAAAATGCACACCTCCCCAGACCCATGAAAACATTCTCCATGCAAGCCGCACACCTGCACCTGCCTCACCCACACTCCATTCTGTGCTTTACTTCTCTTTCCCTTTTTTATTTTTATTTTTTTTTACTTTTAAAATAATCTTCATTAAAAGAATTCCAAGGGTGTATATGAACTCCCTGGGGCAGCAACCCATGGCGCTTCAGCCAACACGGGCAAAAGAACATGTCAGCAGGTGCTTGCACCCATTTTCCAGAACACCTGTCATTTCTGCAGTGAGAACTGCCCCCACCCTGAACTATAGTGGGGGGGAGGTGGGACAGTAAGTGTTATTAGCTGAATTATGTCCCCACCCTCAAACACATAAGTTCTAACCCCCAGCACTTTAGCATGTGACTATATTTGGAGCCAGGACCTTTGAAGAAGTGATTAAGTTAAAATGAGGTCATTAGCATGGGCCCTAATCCAATATGACTGGTGTCTTTATAAGAAGAGGAAATTAGGGCACAGACACACACACAAAGGAAAAACCATATGAAGACGCAGGGAGAAGACAGCCATTTGCAAGCCAAAGAGAGAGGCCTTGGGAGAAACCAACCCTGCTGACACCTTGATCTCTGACTTCTAGCCTTCAGGACTGTGAGAAAATGAATTTCTGTTCTTTAACCACACAGTTTGTGGTACGTTGTCATGGCAGCCATAGCCAACTAATACACTCAGCCAGGAGGGAGTGTCATACAGCCACCACACAGGGGCTCAGTGCATATCAGTAAATGCTAGTCAACTTCTGCACAAGGACACTTCTATAGGACCCTCCTGGGCTTTGATGATGTGGTGTCCAAAGACCACAATGCATGTTTAAAAGGTCTGCTGACGAGACTGTACTATCAAATATTTCCAGCTGTTGCTGCTCCTGCTGCTGCTGCTGCTTCTACAACTACGACGACGTCTACGACGTATGTGAGCCCAACTCAGCATCACAGTGTGAGCATCCCCAGAGTGTCCAAAGACCACGGAGGAGTGATAATAATTACAGCAATAAAATGACTACCATATTTGAAACATTAAATGTACCAGGCCTGTGCTAAGCACTTGCAACCCATTATCCCACCAGATACTCCCAACAATCCTAACTACGTAATATGAGTACAACTATTATCCTTATTACAGAATTGAGGAAATAGAAGCCCAGAGAGATTTAAGAGAATTGTGTAAGAGACGTGACGAGCGGGGACACAAGTCCCTGACTTAATCACGACAGTAATTTAGGCTCTATTTGGTTGCACAAATGGTGACTGCGTTTGTTTTCTACTGCATGCCCCATGCTGGGAGATACTGGAAAATGTCTGGTCCTTACAGGCAGGTGCCTGCTTAGTCCCCTTCAGGTCAAGGGTGTGGCCAAATTCTCCCTTGAATGGCTGCTGCAGGCAAATCAGAAATGTCAGGTCTCTGGTGTGAGTTCCCAAGCAGAAAGCAGAGGACAAGAACTGACTTGAGTGTCAGAGACCGTGAGGCTAGTCCCAGGCCTGACTAGTTGGTGACCATAACTGCTCTCAGCCTCAGTTTCTTTGTTGGAAGAGTGGGGACAAGGACATCTTCCCTGGCCACCTCCCAGGGTTACTGTGAGGCCTGAATAAGATAATAAAAGGAGAATGAGCATATGCTGGGTCACTTAACAAATTCCCTTGGAGCACTTGCCAGGCACCAGGCACTGTTCTAGGCACAGGAACATAGCAATGAAGCCCAAGTCCCTGCCCTCCCTGAGCTTGCATTCCAGTAGGGGAGACTGATGATAAAGAGAAAAAAATAAATATATAACATATGTTAGGAACTGGTAAGGTCTATGGAGAAACACGAAGTAGGGTAAGGGGCTGGGAATGCTGGGGGATGGTGATTTGAGATCAGGCTGTCAGAGAAGCCTCCCTGAGGAGGTGACATCTGAGTAGAGGCCTGGCTGCAGCGAAGGAGGGAGCCCTGAGACCATCTGGGGGAAGCATGTTCTGCAGAGGGAACCACACACACATGCAAAGTCCCCAAGGAAACGGCATGCTTAGCATGGTTGAAGAACAGCTAGGGAGTTAGTGTGGCTGGTGGGAAGTGATCGGTAGGAAGAAAAGGGGAGGACAGGGTAGAGAGGCAGCCTCTAGCCAGACCATGCATGACCGTGGAGACTTTGGTAACCATGGAGACCATGGGGACCGTGGGGACCGTGGAGAAGAACATGCACTTTGAAGGACTTCACCAGGAGTTGAGTGCTAGGGAGAAGCCTAAGCCAACTGTCTTTGCACAGGATGGCTGGGGCCGCTGTGTGCAGAACCAACCATAGGTCAGGGGGAAGTGGAGATGGGGAGCCCCCAGCAATAGCGATTTTAACTGTACAAGAAAGAAAAGATGGAGGCATAACCCAAGCATAACAAGTAATTTTTGTTCAAGAATATTAACCTTTAGCCTTTGGTATCATCTTCAAACTTATGATGAAGATATTCCAAAATTGCAAAGTGGGTTATTTTTGCATCTTGGTATCAGACAAGGGCTTGCAATGCTTTACTTCTCTTTCCCTTTTTTATTTTTATTTTTTTTTTATTTTTAAAATAATCTTCATTAAGAGAATTTAAAAAAGAGATGTTTTTAATTCGTTCATCACTTCATTTCTTTCATGTACCTTTATTGATTTTTATGTTGAAATATTTCTTTTACTATTTCAAAAACAAACCCCCTTGATGAGCAGCTTTCCAACCTGGCATCAGGAAATAACTTGCTTGCCAAGAAAATGAGCTCTTTTTTCCCTTCTCACTAATAAAAAAATCAATAAGTTATTAGAGATGCCTTTAATAAAGATTAAATAAATTAATAAATTTAACTTTTACCTGACCGTGAAATTTGTACTTGCAATAGTAAAAGAGCTCAGTCAAGTTCAAATGCTTAATGATCAAATTCAGCTCCTGAAACGGAGCCCTGCCAAGGCCATACTTCCACCACCGAATGAACCATCGACTAGACCCCCAGTGGTCAAAGGGACACAGAATGCTGGTGCCTCCCTCCCCAAGGCATGGGGGGGCTCAGCCCGAGTCCACTGAGAGCACCTCAAACGCAGGCCCATACAGTTTAAAACAGGTTGGAAATACAGAGCAGCGGCAGCCACCCAAATCCAGGGTGGCTTGCCTGATTGCAGAGAATGGGCCCCCGGCTCTCACCTCCACAGGGCTAGGCTCACTAAGCCAGTCCTTCACACTTCCTGCTTCATCTGGTGCCTGGCAGGGTGGCAAACCCAGGCCAGAGCCACGTCAGGGAGGCTGGGCTAGTTCCAGGGCTTCAAGGCCCCCATCCTGGAACCTCTTACTTGGAGGGGGCGGCAAGGCAGGAGAGTTTACGGGTAAGGCTGCAGTGTGTGGGCACACTCAGAGCTGGGCTCGAGATGCAGCCTGCCCCGTCCTCTTCATGAGACCTCTGTTTCCTTTTTGAGACTCATGTCTCTTATCAGGCAAATAGGGGTGATAGCAATAGTATCTCCCATAGAGGTGTACTGGAAGGATGGAAGTGTTTGGCACAGCAAGTATTCTATAAATGATAATAGTTTCTGTCACTGACTAACAGTCACCTACCCCTTACCCATTTTTAGTAGGACATATGTCTTCCCAGCATGAAGACTACATTTCCCAGCTCCTTGCAGCGAGGTATGGCCATGTGACTCCCTTTTGGCCAGCGGGATATAAACAGAAGTGTTAGGTGATAACTTCTAAGAAGTCTCCTTAAAAAGGACAGACTATCTCTGCCCTTCCTCTTGCCCCTGAAATGCTGATGTGATGGCTGGAGCCTGAGCCACCAACTTAGCCCATGAAGCTACAGGGTAAAGATAAAGGAGCCCCAAGATAGAAGGACCCTGAGGATCACAAAACCAAACTAAAAACCTTGTGTTGCTTTATCTCTAAACTTGTTTTGCACAAAGTAGAAGTAAATGTCAGTGTTTTTTAAAGCCATTGTTACTTGGGGTCTGTCTGCTTCTGACAGCCAAACTAATCTGATCATTATTATCATTACTATCAGTGTTCTCATTATTATTCTTGTCAGTGAAGCAAAGAAACTCCTTTCCTTGGGCAATGGAGGGTCAGCTGGGTTTCTCTTGACCAGCCTCCTCTGTGCCAAAGGCCAAAGGTCCCCCATTCTCCTCCAATTCCAGAATCCCAGGCATTTAGACTTCTTGCTTTCTTGACATAAAGGTGTTTAGGGAACTAGGTACCTTCCCACGCCCTTCACATACACACTGTCGGTGCTTTTGCAGGGGCAGGGGAAGGAAGCCAAATTCCTTAGACTGGGGTACAATGCTGGGCTCCATCCCTTGGGCAAATTTCTGAATACAGCTCATCTATAAACCTGGAATATGACTACCTCATTTGTTTGATGTGAAGATTAATTCAAGTGAGGTGTTGGAAGAGTGCCTGGTACTCCATAGCAGGTGCACGTAGTAGGTGTGCCATACATGTTATGATGTTGGTGATGCTGATGACGACAAGAATGAGGATAAGGCCTGCCTGCCCAGCCTCATTTCTCGCTTCTCTGCCACCAAATCATGGACACACCATGGCTAGACAGAGCTATCAGTGGCTCTCTGAAATGTCCTGTTACCTCAAGTCCCTGTTTCTACAAATTTCCAATCTGTCTGGAAAGAGCTTCTCCATCTAATTGGTTCTATAAGTCTCTGAAGACTCAGCCCAGGTGACACTTCTTTCAGGAGGCCTTTTTGGACAATCTCCATCCCACACTAGGCATCTCCCTGCTGTGCACCCAGAGTCCTGGCAGGTAGCTGCCAGAGCTCTTAGCATGCTCACTGGCCCTCACTTCATGGCCTGCCTGTCTTCCCTGGAGACTGTAAGTTCCCTCGGGGCAATAAGCATGTCCTTCATATCTGTACCTAGGACTGAGCCATGGACCCGGCCCCTGGTGGGCCCTAATTAGCTGCATGCTTCTATTTTGTCCCATGTCTCCAAAGCCTGGCACGGCCTCCATCTCACATGAGGCAGTGCTCAGTGGATACATGCTGACTGGGCAGATGGATGAATGAATTGCTTCCTACAGCTTCTTTTCTATTGTGATGGAAGTCCAGATAACCTGGAGCCTGAAAGAGACAGATGAGCTAGGCAAAAAGAGGAAGAACCTCCTTTGGTCACGGTAATGGATTGAACAGGGTCCTCCACCCTGGGCCTCTGAATGTGACTTTATTTGGAAATAGAGTCTTTGTAGAAGTAATTAATATAAGGATGGGGATGAGGTCATCTTGGATTAGGTTGGGCCCTAAATCCGATGACGGACGTCCTTATAAGGTACAGAAAGGGACATGCAGAGACCCAAAGAAGAAGGTGCTGCAAAGACAGAGGCAGAGACTGGAGCGATGCAGCCATGAGCCAACGAGTGCCTGGAGCCAATAAAAGGTGACAGACACAGGAAGAATTCCCCTGAGAGCCTTTGGAGGTAGCATGGCCCTGCTGACACTTTATTTGGTCTTGTGTCCTCCAGAACTGTGAGAGGATAAATTCCCTTTGTTTTAAGTCACCCAGTCTACAGTCATTTGTTCTGCAGCCCCAAGAAACCAATACGCTCACCTAGAGATGGACCAACTGATTTTACAGACATCCATGAGACCACACCTTCCTTGTTCCAGCTCTAAACTTCACACCTACAGCCTCCCCATCCTCTGCTTTTGATTCTTTCCTTTTTTTTTTCCCAAATGCCAGGTAAGGTGCATGTACTGTCTTATTTAACATTCCCACAGCCTCATGAATAGGTTTTATTATTATCCCGTTTTACAGATGAGGATACTAAGTCTCAGGGAAGGGGAGCAATTTGCTCCATGATGCACAGGGGGGACTCCTGACCGGGTCCACCTGGCTTCCATGCTTGTAGCTACTATATTTTCACACCTCCCTGTTACCCTTCACTGCTGCAAGTCTCAATGTCCTGATGGAGACAGGCTGGACATGACAGAATCCAGGAGCTCCACAAAGAGCCTAAACTTAGTTCAAAATAAGTTTGGGGGAATTTCTGCTGCTGAGGCCCAAGTCCCATTCCTGATTCTGTGTAACTTCTTCACTTTGAGGCTCAATGCCCCCCTCGGCCCCACCCACACACAGTAGGCTAAATAAATGAACAGCACCACATAGTCTCCAGAGGGTTGAGAGTGCGGAATCATAGTGAGAATAATACTTTAGACTGACTGAGGGCTGCTTTAAGTGCACAGACCTCATCTCCAAAGCCTGACAGTCACAAGCGCACAACATGTGCTCGATAATGGGT
The DNA here is from genome assembly GCF_027409185.1 of Cynocephalus volans. Lineage (NCBI taxonomy): Eukaryota > Metazoa > Chordata > Mammalia > Dermoptera > Cynocephalidae > Cynocephalus > Cynocephalus volans. Next base: position 54,762,431 of record NC_084462.1, read on the forward strand.
TTTTGTGTTGATCAAAGATCTATAAAAACTACGTGACTAAACTACCCCAGCCATGGTTCAACAGTGTCCTGGAATTTTACAGGCACTGACTCAAGCGCCATGATCGCATTTCCTCTACCCATGATGGAGAGAAGTCACAGTTGATCACTCAGCTTCTCACTACTGATAAATAGCCAGCCTAGTACTAAAGCCTGGTTTTTCCATTTCTGGTCCTATCCTCTGACCACTGGATCACTGCCCTGCCCATCATTGTGACCATGCATCACCAGGGGGAAAAATCCTTGGTAATCATAGCTTCTGGCTCCTTAGGAGAAAACTTTCTTTTTAGTCCTGTTTACAGCTCATAGGACTTTAAGATTCAAGTCAAAGGTAAGCAAGGTGGAACCTTGGGGAGCCCATATGGTCCCTGTCACCGAATCAGGTGGTTTGAGGCTGTGACTGGTGACCAGATGGCTGCTTAGTGCTGCCCTTTCTCTGGGATACACTCCCTCCTGCCTGAAGGGGAGGGAGGGCTGTTCCAGACGGCCAGGACTGGGCAGATACCCCAGAATATTGCTGGAGCAGAACCTACAGATACCATCTGTAAGCCTGTCCCTTTGATTCTTATTCTCATGAATCCTCTGGGGACAAGTCCAGCTAGAGGCTTGATTAGCCAAATTCCAACTGGAAAAGTTCTCTTTGGAACTATTCCCCATCCTATTAATAGAAACCTCTGCTGTCTACACACGGGACAGGAATTTTAAGTCAACATACGATCTGGACCCTAAATTCTCTGCTGAACTCTCTAATAAGGTAGCTTTAGGACTTGTTGAATCTCTTCGGTGTTACCCCTTGCCTGATCATCTTCATGCCTCATGAAATCACATAATCATATTTCTCATCAAACAGAGGAAGAGAGACCCTGATTTAGAGAGGGGAGTTGACTTCGCCAGAATGGTCTGCTGTCAGGGCTAAGCCTTGAAAAGCATATCTGTGCCTTTTACAACATTTTAGATAACACTGTAGCAACTAAATCATGCATAGAAGGCAAAACTGATATAAAATCAACAACTACCTGGGTTTTTCCCTCCTGTGGATAGAGAATTGTAGCTTAGCTTTTTGGCATTAACTATTCTAATGTCAGTCTCCTTGCAGGTAAAGACCCTATGCTCCACAGCCTGCAACTCGCCCCAGAAACCCCCCAGAACAAGGCAAGATAGTCAGTGGGTATCCCAGACATGTATGGGAGAATGATGGGCAGCTGTCCTTCAAAGACAAGTTCCTCCTCAATGACAGTGGACATCTCCCTCTTTCATCTGGGAAAGGAGAGCAGGATATCAAGATGGGATCACTATTTGGGATAAAAGTCCATACCTAGTGATTGCACACTCCTTTCCTAATCAATCATTTCAAGAAACAATTGAAAGTACATAGAGTGATGGACATACACACAGCCCTGCCTTCCTGACTCACAGCCCCCACCTGCCCATTTTTCATGCCCTTAAATGGAAAATTCTATAGCCAGACAGCATAGTCGGGAACATTTGTCCATCAGAACTACAAAGTCCTCTCAGGAGTTTTTTGGAGGAGAGGGGAGGGACGGATGGAGACCAGGGAGGGGAGAAGAAGAACATGTGAGTGGCTGCCTGTTCCAAGTTCACCCCAGCTGGCCACAGCCCTCCCTGGGCAACTGTAAGTAGAGCCTTGGCCAATCCCATATCCTAGCACAATAGAACCACGATCATCAAAGACAGGGACAGTGCCATGCTGGGATGGGTTTTCCTCTCTGCAACCTCCCAATATATGCCCCCCACTCTTGTGCAGGCCACCTGCCTAATTGGTTCATCTACCAGGTGGGGGACATGGCACTGCTGGGCACTGCCCTCTGAATGCCTACAAGGACTGGAGCTCTGGACTTCCCTGGAAGTCCTCAGTTGTCTGAAAGGGACTGATCCTCACTCCCCTTTCCAGTGAGCCCATTTTCTCCCAGGCTCCACTCAGCCTTCCACATCCATATGTCAGCTTAAAACGCCCACCCCTGCCACATTCTCCTGGGTCTGCCATCGTCCTTCCCCCACCCCACTCCCATCCCCACTCAGACAGTCCTCAATTCATCCCACTCCTTGTGTCCAGTATGCCACGTGGCTTTTGGAAGTTTGCAGTCTGCCTATGTATTTCAGATGTTTGTTCCCTTGGACCAACTCCATTCATCATGCGGCACTGAAGGCTCCATCCCATTCAGCATGGCCCCTTGGAGTTGTAGAGACTCCCACACACAGTTTTCCTTTCGCCTCCTCCATATTATTCTACTGTCCGTGAAGTCTATATACTTAAGCATAGAGTCTCCTATTGAGCATATCTCCCTGCAATAATTATCTATGGTTTCCATATATTTATCTCTGGCATCTATTTAGATATAGTATGTATCATCCCTCCCGGATCTATTTTCATGTCTCTCTGTCTATAGTATTTATCTCTATTTTAACATGACTCCTTTTTTTTTTTTTTAACCCTCAAACTGGGACAGTTCCCAGGGGGATGAGTTTTGCCTACAGTTAAAAGCATGATGTGATTCTACATGTGTTCAGCAGCTAAATTTGTGGTGGGTCAGAGCAGCGGTGCTTATTCAGCAGAAAGGTGCACAGACATGGGAAAGCCACTAGGACATAGAGGATGGGGGAGAGGGCTGGAGGCTCTTTAGGGACCCTCCCCAGGTGAGTCCACTCATAAGAAGAAAGCTGAGAAAGAAGAGGGCACGGTTGGGAGAATCTGGAGGACATTCCGGGTTCAAATCCCAACTCTACCTCTTATTTAAGCTCTCAGTATCAGTTTTCTCTTCTATAAAATGAGAATCCTCTAACTCCTAGGTTGGGGTCAAGATTAAGTATGATATATGTAAAAAGTCCTTGACACAGAGCTTGATACAGCTTGATAAGTGCTCATTAATAAAACTATTGTGTTTATCATTATTGCTAGTATCCTCATAATGTTGTTAGACCTTATAAAGTAGTTTTTCAGAGTCGACATCTTATGGGTATAACTGTCTTAGGTTAGAGACATATCGATATGTATATTCTAGCTCAGGAATAGAGTGGATAACAGGCAAATGTTTAATGAATAATGACCTAGAATCTTTCTTTAAGTGATAGGAGAAAGGAAAGGGAGGATACAGAACAACACTGAGGTTCAGAAGAAGGAATATGCACGCAATAAGCAGCTTCAAGCCCAGCACAATATGCAAAGTATTTAACTAAGAGTTCAAAAGCTGAGCTATGGGACTTAAAAGGAATAGACAAGGCCTGGAACAGCTGCTGTGGGGTCAACAGGAGCTGAATCAAAGGCCTGCCAAAAAGCAGTGAGGGTCCTGCTGGAGTGAATGCCAGATCTGCAGAGGACCCACTTAGCATGGGTCCATGGCTGTCTTGCTTAGCAACTCAGGACTGGAAAAAAAAATCACATGATGGTGATCAGCAGGGTCAAAATAGGCAGAGCAAGAAGAGCAAGGTGGTGGGGGAGTCTGATGCTCTAGGGAGACACCACGGAATGGCTAACAATGGGGTTGGTCTGGGTGGGGAAGTAAATGGAGCCAAGAGGATCCAGGGGTCACAGTGGGTGGCAGGGAAGCAGATTGGAGGTCTAGGTAAGGTATAAAGAGAAGGTACAACAAGAGGAAGGAAGGGAGGTAGAAAAGTCTGGATCATAGAGAAATTTGAAGCCACAGGGCAAGCTAAAGAGTGGCCTTGCTGTTGCGTGGCTGTAATTGAGTGGAACTAAATGTCACTGGTGAAGAAGAGGTTGATGACCAGGGGACATGAGGAATGTCAAGGGCCATCAGCATTGCCTCAGATCTTGGAACAGCAGTGCTGCTCTCAAGTCCTACAGCAGATCATGAGATTTTAGAATAACCCTGCAGAAAGGTATCCATTCTAACAAAACTCTGGGCAAGTTCCACTTGCCTTCTCAATCCAAGATGGTGTCACAACGTAGGAAGGTGTCAGGAAGGAGGCTGTTTGAGCTCATGGTGAGCACCTGAAGACCTGTGATTAGTGCCCCAAGTCCTGGTGTTGCTATGATCTTTATGAATCACATCAACAAGTTTCCCCAGAGGGAAAAACACCAAAAGGTGCTAACGAAGACCCCAGCCCTAGGCAGAGAACCGAGGTGGCCCTCAATTGTCTGGCATTCCAATAACAATGCAGTGGTATTGAGGAGAAAGGTATGTGTGGGAGCCTGGGTGCAGGCCGAGATGCACCCCCACTTTCCAGGGTGAAGCATGCTCCTTGGAGAGGAGTGCCAGTGGAGAAGGATCAGTAACAAGAAGCAAGACCCTGCCACTCAGGATCCAGAGATGCCCAGACCCATGTTAACGGGGCTGGAGACAGATGGGGCCATGCTATGGAGGAAGTTGGCACAGAGCATGCAGGATTTTGCTTCCAAACCGCCAGGTGCCAGCTACAGCTTTCCATCTGCCTCTTCTCATCCTCTCCTTTAGTGTTTCACTGTTTACATGGTACACATCCAAACACATTTGCTGACCTCACAGAGGGAGGCTGGCTTGGTAAAAAGACCAGAGACCTCAGCACCCAAACCACTCAGAAATGCAAGGTGCCTCCTCCCTGGCACACACACACAGGGAGCCAGAATTCACAGGTCACTGTTTAGAGTCTAGAGAGATCTCAGAAAAATCCAGTATGCCATAGAAAAGGCCATATTCACTGCTGCAGAACATGTTGCAGCCTCAGCTGCCATCAGCCTGGCTTGTGGCTTTTTCCTCCTGCTCCCTTCATCCTTCCTCCCAACATTCTTTAGTGACGAAGGGCCACCAAGAGGAAAAATGAGACCCCATCAGTGAAGTCAACTGAAATCCAGCCCCTGTAGACAACCCTACTTCAAAAAAAAAAAAAAGTCAGAAGAAGTAAGAGGAGGAAAGGTTAGTACTAGAAGGAGATCTGGGAAGTCACAAATGCCCTGGGTCTAACAGCCTTGGGCAGCATCCTTAGAATTGCCTGTGTCAGGTCTGCTAAAGACAGCAAGAGTCCTCTTTCCCTTCTACTTCATGCTGTGATCACGCCCCACCTTGAGCCAGAAGGAGGTACCCAAGGAGAGAGGCACTGAGGTGGCTGTGGGCTCCCTGTCTGGTCATCAAGTCACATACAGGATTGTCACAGGTCCAGATGTGGTGAGAGGGGGCAAAGAAATATGGCAAGGGATGGAGAGACAGAACGTCAGCTTCATTCCCTTCAATTAGAGAAGGTCATATCCAGAGGACTCAAATTCAGAGGCCAAAATTCAGCCCTAATCCTTCCTTTCACAATTCTCTGCTCCTTCTGTCCTAACTCCCAGCCTCACGTACATTCCCCTCCTTCCTCTCCCTTATCACCTCTCCCCCCACTACTCCCCTAGCCCAGCGAAACCCAAGCCCACCCAGTCATCCACTCAATGTACACTTGAAGTCTGTGGTGCTGCCTGGGAGCAAGAGCTGGAGCCAGGGCCACAGCAAAAATGCCTCTTCTTGTCCTAAACTGGAAGTCGATGGATGATGCTCTTAGCAACCAGGGGACTAAGGACCACCTTTAGCCTGCACCCAAGAAGAAAAGCCATAACTAAAAGCTGAGGAGAGAGAAAAGGAAGGCAAGATGGAAAAGAGGAGGAGAAGAACAATTCCTAATCCTCTAGCAGAAAAACAGATAAATAAAGACTATTAGGGAATAAATAAAAGATATAGAAGGAGACTTCAGCCTGCGCCTGGCACGACTTTTTCTCTTGCTGCAGTAATGATCTGATTAAGGTTCAATCCTACCGCATTCTTCATGTCCTAACTCATCTTCCCTGAGTCTCAACTGCCTCCGGAAGATGAATGACAGTCACGCAGGAAGCAGCCCAGATTAAGTCCCGCGCCTGCTGAGCTGAGGATTGCACACGCCCCCACCCCCACCCCCGCACCTGAGCCTGGGGCCCAGCCATGTCCTAGCAATGCGGGTGAGGGGTGGGTGCTGCCTTCCTCCTGGATGATGTTGCAGGAAGCAGCCTGCCTGAGAAGCCTCTCTCCGCCTTACCTGCTTCCTGCCTGCTCACATGATGCTGTGAATCAAGGCACCACAGTGCCCACTGCAGAGAAGACTCCAACCTGTCCCTTCTGTTTGGGTGTCTCTTCCAGTGTGTCTGTCCAAGATGGCCAAGGCCAGAACATCAGAAAGGTTTAAAGACTGGTGCAAAACAATGCATTCAAGAGCCCCCCCCACCCTTATCTCTGAACATCTAGATCAGTGTTTTTGATACAGCTGAGATAAGGAAAAAGGAATAGATATTTATCATGCATCTACTACAGTTAGGCACCATGAACTGGCCAGCTGTGCTAAAGCACCAGGATTGTGCTAGAAGCAGGAATTAGGAGTTTAATTCTTACTTTGGTATTTGCTCTTCTACAAGGCCCCATACTTTTGAGCTTCTGCTCAGCTTTTGAGTTTTGCTTCTTATGCCTCAGCTCCTAACATTTCTCACCCTGGCAGAGGACCTGAGTCCATGAAGAATTCTGGAAAAGTTTCCTTGTTTCTCACAGACCCCGGGCAAAATCAACCATCCTTCTCACACTCCTCTTGGGGTCCCTCCAGAGTTCCAGGGGAAAGCAACCAAGATCAGCTCAGGTCAGCTCAGGGCTGGTTTTGGTTTTCTCGGGATCAATTACAGTGCAGGACACTGAAAGGCAGTTAGTAACTTATTAGGGGAGTTGGGGGGCCCATTCTCCCAAGTCTTGCATCAGGCTGAAGCTGCCCTTTTCTTTACTTTCTGAATTGGTTTTCATTTTCTTTCTTTCTTTCTTTCTTTCTTTCTTTTTTTTTTTTTCTTTCTAACTATTTTTAGTTACATTTAGGCCAAAAGCCATCCAAAAGCTCCAGGTCATCTAGAAATGAACACAGTTTTATTTTTACTGTAACACAATTAACTCACAATTTAATGAGACACAAAATTTGTTTGCGAAATTTGGGGAAGCAGTAGGAAGAGAGTGAAAGGAGGGTGGGCACTTGGAAGCTGAGAGATTTGGAAGTTTGGCCATGCGGGGAGAGGGTTGATAAGGACTGCCAGGATGGGGAGACAGGGAAGGGTGGTCAGCACTGGCTGGGGGAGAGCAGGAAGCCATAGATGGGAAAATCCAGAGCTATGCATGTTCTGTTTCCTGGAAGCCTCACTGCAGCCCAGTCGGGACAGCTCAGGTTTAGCAGCAAAAATCAAGCGTTTAATAAGCACCTACTATTAGTTTATTCAATCCTCACAACAACCTTAGGAGCCTTTATTTCCACTGAGGAAACTGAGGCTCGGAGAGTTTCACGTCAAAGAATGGTAAGATCGGCTTTGATCTCATGTCTGGCAGACCACAGAGACAGCACTGGTATAAAGACACCAGTGACCTTTACAGTGTGGTTCCCAGACCAACAGCAGTCTCACCTGGGAACTTGTTAAAAATGCAGATTCTCAGGCTCCATCCCCCCACACACACTGAATCAGAAACTCTGGGGATGGAACCCAGCAATCTGCATTTTAACCAGCCCTCCGTGTAATGCTGATGTGTACAGATCTTCAATGATACTCAGCTGACAGGCAAGCATGGCCTAAAACAGTGATTCCCAAAGTATGTCCCCAGATCAGCAGCATAGGTACCACCTGACACCATGTGAGAAATGCAAGTTCTTGGGCCTCACCCCAGACCTGCTGAATACGAAACTCAGAGGGTGAAGCCCAGTGATGGTGTCATAACAAGCCTTCCAGGTGATTTGGACGCATATCAACTTGGACAACCACTTTACATTCTGTTGCCTCTCCACCCAGGAGGGGAGGGCCGTGTAAACAAAGACGACACCCAGCGCTTTCCAGTGGGATGCTCACAGGCAGCCTTGGCTTGCCCACGTGCAAAACGACGGGGATGCTGTCACTAATTAACAAGCTCCAGGAACTAAATATTTCAATTTGTTGTCGATGCATAAAGAATGAGTGGAGAAGGTAAGAGAGAAAACCTGAAGATGCAAGACACAGGGGAGGGTCCAGAGTGCTGCAGTCCCCAGGAAGGCGCAGCATGAGGGCAAGAGGAAGGCATCCATGTGAGAAGATCTAGAAAAAAGCAGGAGCCCCCAGTGATTTGATGGGTTTTTTATGGTTGTTATTTATTACAAAAGCAACCTGGATTAATTAGCATAAAGGCATGTGGCCTTAGGTAAATTCACCAAATAGCAATCAATCTGCAGAAGAAATACATCAGAGCGAGGGGCATTGTCCTTGTGCCTGGTGGGTGTGAAGATGGTGCCAGCCTCAGATGAACACCAACTCTGTGCCATGCACCGTGAAGTGTGCTTTTCACACACCAGGGGGCATAGTTCTCACAATAGCTCCGCCTTCCCGTCGTGCGGAAGAGGAAGCAGAGGCTCAAGACTGAGTCCTTCACTCACTGTCATGCAGCTTGGGAGCAGAAACGTTGTCCACTCTTGCCTTGCTGCAGAAAGAGCCAATGACCTCTGGTCCAACTCTGACCATTAGGACACCCATAGGGAGGGAAGTGCTTGGTACTGGCCAATAAAGTAGCCACTCACCACGTGTGGTTACTGAGCCCTTGAAACATGTCTAGTGCTACCGAGAAGCTGGTTTTTTTAAAGTTTTATTTAATTTTATTTTTCATTTAGGAAGCCACACATGGCTAGTGGCCATTGCATTGGAGAGTACAGATTTAGACCACTGGTGAGTCCCCATCTCTAATTTCTGGCTGATGCTTGACCACTGGATAACTCAAGCTCTGAGAGAAGTGGGGAGAGAATTCTAGCCCAGGCCCTAGTCATGGGACAGACCGACAAACACCCTTTGGCCTGGGTCACCCCCACCCTGCATCCTCTTGCTGGTAAATGACGATGTTGATGGCCATACATGATCTGGTTGTCCTGTGGCTCTGCCAAAGAAAATATCTCCCTTTTGAGGGCATTCTACCATCAAACTAGAGAAAGTCTTATAGTGTTCCCTGCATTAGAGTTGGCACACTTAGTCAGAAAGCAACCCTGGTCCTTAAATAGTGGTATGGCCCTCAGGCAAGATACCAAGTTTTCAGAACTTCTGTTTTCCCATCTTTATTTTTTTTTTTTTTTTTTTAGTTTTTTAGTTTTTATTGTAGAAAATTTCAACCATGCCCCAAGGCATAGAAAATACCATAATAAACCCTCCTGTACTCATCACTTAACTTAAAATTATTAACATTCTCAATCTTTGAATATAATTTTTTTTTAATTTTATTTTGTCGATATACATTGTATCTGATTATTGCTCCCCATCACCAAAACCTCCCTCCCTTCTCCCTCTCCCCTCCCCCCCAACAATGTCCTTTCTGTTTGCTTGTCGTATCAACTTGGGGTAAAATAATTACCTTTGATGGATATTGGAATTAAATGAGCTGATTGATGTATGATATACACCTCCTACATCTCCTGACACCCTTTCCCCTCATCCCATATTCCACTACATGATTCCTCTCTTACATGGAAGCTTCCCACCTTTCAGGGGGTTGTTCTAACTATTCGCGGATTATAAGGCACCTCACATTTCTGCCTCAAACAGTTATCTCCCCAAACTCCTTCTAGAGTTGGTGTCTGGAATCCACAAGCAGACTGTATAGTCACCTGCAGCCAAATGTCCCCAGCAGCGTGCATTCCTCAGCTGCCGGATCAGCTGGGTCTCCCTCTGACGGGCTTGGCCATGCTGGCTCCTTCATGCTTGGCCTGAATTGAGGCCACCTGAGAGCCCTGACCACCACCTGAGAGATCGACAATGCTATTCCCATAACGTTGGCCTCTGTCCAGCCAAGTCCATAGCTAGGATGTCTAAAATCAAATTGATTCCACCTTCACCAGTATGATCGTCAATAGAAAGTTACTATTCAGTCAGTGGATGTTTTCATTACCCAAATGTCAAGCGCTGTCACCTTCCAGTAACAGGTCCTAACAGAAATTGTCCTGAAAGGAACCCCAGGAGAATCCTGAGCCCCACTCTGTTCCTAAAGAGAACCCCATCAGAGCCACTTTACACTAACCATTCCCATTCCCTTCTTATGAGTCCCCGAAGGAGAAAAGCCTCCCTCTCTTGAAAAGCATCCTGTGTACCCCAAAGTTCTCTCTACCCAGCTGGAACTTCTCCCGTGACAGTTATTTGCAATAAGAGTAGACACTGGTTGGCAAGCAATAAAGTAAGGGACAGCAAGCACCATGTTGGGTGGTGACATAAAAATCCCAACTCTGCTACTTGATGGCCATGTGCCTGTGGACAAATTATTCAGCTTCCTTGGGCCTCAGTTTCCTCACCTACAAAATAAAAACAGTCATACTTATTTCATATGAGATAATGTATGTGAAGCCTTTAGCTCAGAGCTTTCAATGTATGGAAAGCACAGTGTGTTGCTGGTGCTACTGCTGTGGTTATTAAGCATCACAGAGCACATAAAGTGGTATTTCCTCCATCGGGGCCTCTTCTGACTCCCCACCATGTCCTCCTTTATTTCTGTAATGCACCATGCAAGGCTTCTTCCATGCCCTTCATTCGTGGTTTCATTAATGTGAGCAATATTTACTGAAAGCCTAGCACACGCCAAAAACTGGCCTCAGACTGGGGATTCATGGAGGAGACGGATAGGGTCCTTATCCCCATGAAGCTCACAGGAAGGTGGCTGAATATTTATTAAATTAAGCATGCATACACCAACCAAAAAAAAGCATGTTAAATGGCGACAAATGCAACAGAGAGAGAAGGCAGAGTGCTGCAGAGAAATCATGGAGGGGACCTAACAGTCTAGTAAGTCAGGGAATCACAGGTTTTCAGAACTTTTGAGGATGAAATTGCATTTCTCCAAGTAGACTTTGAGTTCCTGGAGGGTAAGCTATGAACCAGTTCTCAAGATCCAACAGAGTTCCCAGCTAAGACTGACCCTTCCTAAAGGGTAGCTGAATCAATAGAGGAACGGACGGTTGGGTGGATAAAAACATCTTTGTTCTACCTTCAGGTACTAAACTTGCCCCTGGCTTCTGGCCCCTTACTACCCTACCTGCCTCCTTTCACTGGGGGTTTGCCTTCATTATCTCTGCTTCTTAGCATCCTCTTGGCCCCACCACAGCGTTATATTTCAAGTCATGAATTGCATGCCTTGAAAATGTCTCCTGAAGAAGAAATGTCCTTTCTTCTCAAAAACCCCTACATAGCCAACGTTTTCCACTCTGCCCTCCCAGCCCTGCCTCCCCAGCCCCAGAGTTGTCTCCACATCCTTCCAAAGGGAGGTTAAAGATGGAATGCCACATGCAAATCAAAACCTTGAGAAGCCTGACGCCTTGGAGAGGTAAGCACCTGCTCAGGGAAGGTGGTTTACACCTGAGTCATTTGTCTGGTTACATTAGGCCACAACGCTGCAGGCAGGGAATGACGACTTTATGTCTTCTAGCATGCTGAACACAGTAGGAGCACTCAACAAATCATAAATAAAAATGGGGATGAGGTGCCAATTGGGAATACTGAGTAAAACACTCTGTAAAAACTTCCTCCCGCACTCAGAGCTGCCATGAAGCTGGGACATGGCCCCCTTTCCAGGTTGTGCCTCGAGGCACCCTGGAACCAAAGCCCTTGCTGGACTATCACCCTAGGTCAAGGAAATTTACCTCATTGGTAAGAAGCAGGTGGGTCTCTTTCTCAGACACATAAACCTTAGAAACACTGGCACCCACAACCATACAGCACAGCTGACAGGGGACAGATCAGTGTGAGCTGCAAAGACAGAACCTTGCAGGAAATCTTGGATTGTGTCATAACAGGGACCCTCAGGCCTCCTGGGCTACAAGAATCCAACCAGTAGAATCCACTAGTTTGGCAGCAAGGAGAGCAGTCCCCCTGCCCAGGGGCCATACCTCTGAGAGCAGAGAAAAAACAGGTTCTGGCGTTGAATGGAAGCTTGTATCTGCAAGGTGTTTATGTCATGACCTTGAACAGGTGGGTCTATTAACAACTCTAAGCCTTAGCTTTATCCTCTTAGCATGGGGTTCAGGAACTGTGGTGAGAATTTATACTCTATTACAGGTTCTTGGGGTAAAATGATAGAATACAGACAAGTCCTTGCTCTCAGAAAGTTTTGTTCTAGTTAGAGAAGAAAAAACAAATATGTTATATTGCAGGCCCTAATAGGTGCTACAATGTCAAATAAGGCAAGGTCAGGAAAGGCCTTGCTCATCATGTGACCTCAGAACAGAGCCCTAACCAAAGCAGGGGGTAAACCATGAGGAGACCCAGGGAAGCAGCATTGCAAGCAGAGGGAGATCCAGGGACAGAGGTCCTAAGGGAAGATATTGTCAGTATGTCTTAGGAACAGCAAAAAGGCCAGTGTGGCCAAAGTGGACAAGTGAGGGGGAAGTGGCAGAGGTTTAAGTCAGAGTGTACAGGGCCTTTGGCTTTCTTCTGTGTGACATGGGCACTGTGGTGGGTTTGAAGGAGTGGAGAGAGACCTGCAGTGCATCCCAAAAAGACCCATCTGGCTATTGTGTAGGGATTAGAGTAAGGGGAGCATAGGTAGACATGGGGAGCCCCGCCAGGGGGATGGGGGAGCCCAGGTGAAGCAGGGAGACCATAACAATTTTGGAGCAAGAGGTGATGGTGGTGGGAACTGGGGCGAACTTTGTAGAGGTGCAGAGAAATGGTTAGACTCATGACATCATTGAAAGGTAAAACTAGGAGAATTAAGTAAGATTAGATGTGGAAGTGAGAAAGTCATCAAACATGCTCCAGGCCACCATTTAACAGTTCTTTGACAAGAGCCAGGCCAGCGCCTGGCACAAAGCAAGTCCTCATGTACTTTAGAGCCTGAATCCCTTCTCACCCCCACGTTTCAGCAGCCACAGGTGCTGAAAAAGAAGAGAGGTACCAGGATGCCTCCTGCTTCCAGAAGCTTAGGAGACAAACAGGTACAAACAGAACTTGGGAAAAATGGCAGCAGAGCCCACGTCACCAACAAAGCCTGTCTCCAGGGCACTGGTGGTCACGTGCTCTAAGAACTTTGTTTTTAATTACTGAAGTAACATGCATTTAGTGGACATACCACTTGAGCTCAAAATCCTACATATAAGAATTGGCAAAAATCGATGCAAAAATCTAAGTAAAAGCCATTCATCAGTGCAGTACCTATAATGAAAAATTGAAAATAATCTAAATTTCAAACAATTAAGTTTGCATTAAATCCCTAACTCAAAAATGGCAAAAGAAAAGCACAAAAAATAAAATTAAAGTCACCCATAATCTCCACACCGAGCGGTAATCATAATTAAATGGCTGGCACATATCTTTCCCACTTTTTCTCCTATGCACCCATGTGAATTTTTTGTTGCCGACATAAAATTGGGATCATATTGAATACACTGACTTACAATCTGACTTTTTCTATGTAACAAATATTGTAAATATTTTTCATGTCTTTAAATATTGCTCTGCAACATATTTTAATGGTTTCATGGTGTTTCATTACTTGAATGAACCGTGATTTATGTAACAGATTCCGTATTGTTGGGCATTTCAGTCATTTCCAATTTTCCATCATTACAAATAGCACTTTGATACAAAATCCTGTACATGAACATTTGTGAAATCTGATTATTTCCTTAAGGTAAAAGAAATGCCAAAACGTGGAATTGCGGAGTCAAAGAGAATATCTGTTTTTAAGGTTTTTGTAAAATACTGTCAAACAGCCCTCCAGAAAAGTTGCACCAATTTATTCCCTTATAGCAGGGGAACAAGAACCTCCATTTCTCCACATCTAAAACATCACGTATTATTATTTTTGCCAGTTTAATAGGGGAAAATGAAATCTTGTAACTGATTTAATTAGCGTTTCTTTGATCCCTACTTAAGCTGAACAAATTTCCATATGTTTATTAGCCATTTTACTTTTTTTTAATTCTGGGAATTGCTTGTTCCTGCCTTTTGTTTATCTTCTTCATGCTGATTTTTGAGAGCTTATTAAAGCTCAAAGGCAATTTACAAGGAAAAGTCACTCTAAAAGCCACCACGGGCCCAAGGACCAAACCTCACTTACGGAAAGTCCCGGTAGGTTTGGCTAAACCCCGTAATGACTTGGTTCTTCCAACCTTGGGGCCAAAGGACCCCAGATTGGTAAAAGGAGAAGCTGAGACCCAGAGCCAAAAAGGCAGAGGCCAGCTCCTGGCCTGGTTTTCATCAGAAGTGGACAGCAGTAGGTTGGGAAAGCAAGCATGGTTCTGGTGTCCTTAATGTGGCACCTGCATTGGCAAGGAAGGAAAGTGGGCACACAGGGATGCAGCTGGCAGTGCTAGTCTAAACAGTCATGTCCAAAAATAAGTGACTTATCTCTAGAGAATGAAAGTGTCAGTATGTGGCAGCTTGAGTCTCAGAGAGTCATCGTGTTTGTTTCCACTTGCCTTAGCACTAAACAAGAGGCTGGGATGAATTAGCTGCGGGTGGGGGGGGTCGGGTTCTGAGGCAGAGCTGTGCATAGTTCACTTCTAGCACTGATTGGCAAAGAGCAGCTGCTTGGGTTGGAAAGAAAACTTTTCCAAAAGATTGTTGAAATCTCCCTCCCACATGAGTGTGCCTGGCCTGGCTGAGGTTCAGGCTTCCACATATAGACTAGAAATGAGACAGAAAGCTCAGGGCCCGGATCCCATGACACCCAGGCTCAGAAGGGGACAGAAGGGTGGGATGGGGAGAGATGGGTAGGATGGGTGGGAGGTGTCCCTCACCTGCTGGACAACCAGGGAGCAGCCCAACACACCCCCCTGCTCCCACTGGGGTCTTGGAACTAGGCAAGCGGCTGCCACGCTTGGTCCAGACCACAGTCCTCAGTCCCAATGGCCAACTGGGCTTCCTAGCCAGAGCCCAGACACGCTAGCCCAGCAAGGCTAATTCCATGTCTTTGAGCAACTTTCCAACTGCCTGTGACATGTTCAGCCCTTTCTGGAAGCCTGGCAGCTAGTCGTGGACTCTCTGTCCTTTTGTGTGCTTCCAACATGCCAAGTCCCTCTGAGTTGATAAGGGTGCGGGGGATGAGGGCTGTGTGGGCAGTGGTCCCCGTCCCTCAGAGTCCCCAGCTTCCTCTTCATATCAAGGTGGTGTAGAAAGGGCTTGGTGGTCCCTCCATAGATGGTGGCAAGAAGTGCCTGAGGCAGGAGTGGCTCATACACCAACTTGTTCCTCTATATCGTAACCCCAGAGCCCCACTAAGCCCCCCGCCCACCGCCTCACTCTGCATTTTGCCTTTCTGATGAGCCCGAGGCCATTCAATCAGTACCCACCCAGATGCCCTCAGCTTCGCTGTGGCCCTCCCTGTCACCAAAGCCCTGCTTTATGGAAAAGACACTGCTTTTTCTTTCCAAGGTTGACTCTTGCCTGTGTGTTGCTCCACCTGGGCTCTGCCTTCTCCCTACATCAACAATCTCCAAGCTCAGACCCTCGACCACTGAGCTAAAGGGTCCGCCTGATCATGGCTTGCCCAGATGATGATTATCTACTTTTTAATGAGCTGAACACATACATACACACAATTAAGAGCATCAAGAGCACTGATCTCAAGTGCTCAAGAAATGTTCATATGCGTATAAATGTTTATATCTGTGTCATCACCACCCAGGTGAAAATACAGAACATTTTCTAGTGCCCCAAGAAAGCTTCCTCCCAATCATTATCAGACAGAACCACTACTTGGCATCTGTCGACACTGATTAGTTTTGCTACTGCTGCACTTCATACAGATGAAACCACGTCGCACATTCTCTTTTGTGTCTGCCTTCTTTCACTCAACTTAATGTCCGTGAGGCACCTACAAACTTTGCTGCTGGCACTAAGGACTAAAGAATTTAGTGCTTCCTGTTCTAGAACACTGCTGTGCTCTCAAACTGTGTTCCAAAGAGAGGAAGCAGGGGAGGAAGGGCTCTAATTGGGGGCGGGGAGTGTTTGCTCCTGACACGTCTGATAAAGCTCTTTCTCTGTTTTACACAGGGGCTTCCATTAAGATGTCTCTGGACCAAAGGTTCCTACAGCAAAACAACAACAGTTCTAGAAGCTCAGGGTCTCTCCAAATATACTGTTTCTCTGCTCCTTGGTCAAAAATTGAGAAGGAAGAATAAAAATTCAAAGGCCAACACATTCGGGGGATCTGGAAGATTGTAGGTGAGAAAAGATGATTCTGCCTCCAGTACCTTTATTCCTACTGTAAGACCAGAAGTCTTTTAGCTCCTGCCTTCTTCTGACAGCAAGTATGGTATCTAGGAGATCCAAAACAGAAGTCACCAACCCTCTGCCCTACCCCTGCATGGTCCTCCCTCTCCTGGCCACCAGGGGGTGGTGTTTCTAATAGACGTGTCTGAACAACAGTACATCTCTGTTGCCTGGAAAGATAAGACAGGACAGGCCAAGATGGGATGGTTCACAATCAAGAAGGAGTGGGTGGCAATATCCCACATATCAAGTGACTCACGTCAATTCTTCTCCCCCCACAGGTTCAAGGTCTTTGCAGGAATTGCACATTGGCCCATTCCCCTATTTGAAGGCACAGGGGAGCTGTGTGAGGAACAATTCAAT
Source organism: Cynocephalus volans (assembly GCF_027409185.1). Lineage (NCBI taxonomy): Eukaryota > Metazoa > Chordata > Mammalia > Dermoptera > Cynocephalidae > Cynocephalus > Cynocephalus volans. The sequence continues at coordinate 54,779,015 of NC_084462.1, forward strand.
TAACAGCAAAAAGACTCCAGGCTCAAGGAGGACAAAGAACAAACCTAAGGCTTGCAGTAACTTCCTTGGCTCGAAGCCCTATCACTGGGGGAGGAGGAAGTGGGTGAGGGGGTCGGCAAGGCTTCCTCAGCAACCCCACAGCCTCTGATCCTGCCCCGACCCTGACAGAGACAGACACACATTTCAACAAACACTCTTCCCCTAATTTTGAAGCCCCTGTGGATTGCAAGGGAAATTTAATCCATATGTCTCTGATTCATTTATACTTAACTCATCAACATGTTGTTTTGTAAGAGCTGTTTCGTGTCCAAGTGCCTTTTTTTTAGCTCTTAAAATCCCAGGTTTTTTCTTCGAAACAGGAAATCATCCTGTGCCAAGAGAAGAGGAACTTGAACCTTCCAAGGTTCAAACTGGGTTCAAAGTTCCTACTTCCCAAGAGACTTCAACCAACTAGAAAGGTGTCCCACTGCCCTCTCGCTCCCCTGCACCCCACTGAAAAACAGAGATCCTAAAAGCAGCTGATACCAGGAGAAGCCTAGAGATATTAGCAGGGTTGGGCTGTTTCAGGGTAAAACTGTTCTGTTCACAGCCAGGGCTGTGCTCCTCAGAGCCCACGGAGGTCTGCCGGCTGCAGGAGAGAGAGCAAGCAGGCCAGGAGTTTTGTTCTGCTTCATTAGAAGCAGTGTCTTTACTCAAAATATTGCTGCAAGCAGGTTCCTCTGGAGATGGCCCGGGGCCCCTGGTTTGAGCTCAATCGTGGGCTCAGGCAAGGTCTCTGGAGTGGAGTGAACTTTGAAGGTCCAAGCCAGATGGACAGAAGGATGGTCACTGCTCTAGCTCCCCCTCCTTCTTCCTTACCTCCCTCACCTTGTTGAGTCTCCTCTGCAGCTGCATACACACGAAGATGTCCCCCTGCTCTCTGGCCCAGCAGAACTGAAGGTTGTCAGGGGGACAGCAAATGAGTGGGTCCATTTCTTAAACCTCAGGAAAGACTTCACCTGCAAGCAGCCCTCCTACAGGTGCACAGCTGAGAAGGGTATGCTGGCGGCCACTGTTCACTCTGGTTGGCCTATGGACAGTCACAGCCTCCACTTGACAGGGGGAATATAACCAACAGCGTGTGCAAAACCAATACGGGTGTGCGCACAGTCTGCGCTCGCTGCCCAGTTGGAATAACCTATATCTCAGGGACTGACTGGACTGCTTCCCTAGAAAGCAAGGTGAGAGTTTACCAGGAATTCTTAGGCTAACCAGTTCACGGGGTCAAAAGGTAGAAAATATGATGGTCAGTGTCAAATAAAGCAGAAGCAATCTAGGTGCAGCAAAGAAGCCGTGGCTGAAAAAACCCCCATCCGCTTCTCTCCCTGCATAGAGAAACAGGCTTGAAAACAAACAGCACCCAGATAAGGGATGGGCTCTGAAGGCAAGAGCACCATCACCATCTCCAGGGAAGCCCATTACAGTGTGACAGATTGGATGACTGCTCAACAAATATTCACATCCACCACCCCCTCCATACCCCACTGACTCTGGGCTTGGCTGGGTGACTTGCTTTGGACAAAGAAACACAAGAGAGATGACAGTGAGAGTCCTAAGCCAAGGCTTTAAGAGACACAGCATGTTTCTGCTTATCCTCTTGTCCACCTGCCATCTACCACAAGAAGAGCAAGCTCTGCACCTTCAACTGGGACCCCAGAATGAAAACATGGTGCAGAACAGGGACAAACCTGCAACCTGGAGCAAATGCACCCAAGCCGAACTGGAATCAGCCAAACCCAGCCAACCCACAGGCCTGGGAGCAAGAAATAAAGGCTTATTGGAAGCATCTGAGTTGGGGCGGGGGGGTTGGTACGCAGCATCACGCAGCAGTAGCTGACTAAGATACATGGTTACAACCTCTAATAACCAGACTACAACAAAGCAGTTGAGTGAGCTCTGCCTTCCACCCAAGACCTGCCCTTCCTAGTCTTGTCCCATAAAACTGGTCTCTATGGCAGTAGAATCTCCTTGCTATGTTATTGTGAGTTTATTGCTTCATTCCACAAATATCTATTACATAAAAACTATGCTGCCCACTAGGAATACAGAGATTACGAGGACATGACTATGGCCTTATGGAGCTTGTAGGTTACGTGAGAGACAGAGAATAATAGTACAATGTGACATAGACAGTGACAATGACAACATAAACCTAGGGTATGGAGGCACTGCAGTCTGAGGCACAGAGTGGAGTGCAGGAGATGAAGGCTGACAGGGAAGGCTTCATGGACCGGACTGGTGTCTGATGCCTGAGTGCTAAAAGATCAGACTTCTGCCAACAAACCACCCTTTTCTAACCTGTGGAGCCATTGCCCAATTTCAACACTGCAGATACCTCACACGACTGCTTCTGTTATTTGTTCGTGTGTTCAGAAAACTTTTACTGAGCACCTACTATATGCCAGACCTGCACTGTCCAATTCAGTGGCCACTAACTGCATGTGACTATTGAGTACCTGAAAGGTGACTGGTCTAAGCTGAAATGTGCTGTGATTGAAAAACACACTGAATTTCAAAAAAACTTAGTATGGGCAAAAAAAGGATTTAAAATAACTCATTGATTTTTAAAATTGATAACATGTTGAAATGATAATATTTTTGATATATTGGGTTAAATAAAACACATAATTAGAATTAGTCTCATCTGTTTCTTTTTCTTTTTAATATGGCTACTAGAAAATTTAAAAGTGGCTTTCATTAAATTCCAATTAGACAGTGCTGTGCTAGACTGTAGGTCTAAATTTGGCCACACATTTGAATGCCCTGGGGATCTTTTAAAAATTCTAAAGCCCAGCCTGCACCCCAGATTAATAGAATCAGAATGGCTAGGGCGGGACCCACACGTCAGCACTGTGTGGAGCTCCCCAGCTGGCTCCAACACACAGACAAGTTCTGCAAGCATTGCACTACTAGGGGCAGGGGAAAGGCACAGTCCTTTTCCAGTCTAGCAAGGAGACAGATCTGGACAATGTTCGGTCACCCTAGAAGACTGTGATAAGCACAAACTGTGCTGTGCTAGGCCCCCAGGGGCAGATGCTGGCCTCTTGAACGTTGAGTGGGGTCTCCAGCAGCTCCAGCCTCATGTACTGGGTTCCAGGTGGAAGTAGAAAACACACTCATCTTCCCCTTGCCTGGGGCACTTGTGGGGCTGATTACCCCAGTCTCTCTCTTCACAGTGATCTGCGTGTGCTCTCCACCCCCTGTGGCCATCAGAAAGCAGTTTTTCCGCAGTCCAAGCCTAAGAGAACAAGAGCCAGGGCCTTCTTCCCAGCCCAGCCCTCCTGGCTCTGTGATTTGACATCAGTTACTTAATCTCTTCTGGAGCAGACCCAGCTCAAAATGGTTGCATCAACGTATTAGATCACAGAAAGATTTCTAGCAATGGGACACACACACACACACACACACACAGAGTTTAAAATCACTTTGCCCACACAGTTCATCTGAGTATTAACTGAGTGTGATGTGAAGATATATAACAATTAGCAGCACACAGCAAGTTCCCCAGAGGCAAAGTGGCCCCCAGGGAGTCATAAAAGGCATGTGTGTGGAAGTGGGAACCAGCTAGCAGAGTAAATCAGGATCACAGGCTGGAAAGGAAAGGTGGAGGGGCTCCGCAGGGGACCACTCAGCTGGGTCTTTTGCAAGTGGCTCTGGGGATGTCTGGAGGGTGTCCAGGGAGGGGATGCTGTCTCAGTCTCAACTTCCTTGCATTTTACCCCCACTGAGTCCCTCTTGCTGGAGGCACTGCCCCAGAAAATAAGCTTCCATTGTCACTTGGCCTGGTGAATTCTGGTGGCTATTGCCAGCAGGAACGCAGCCCATGTAAAAGGAGCCTAGGCGGTGCTGAGGCTTCCCTCCTGAGATCAATGGGAGGGGGCAAGGGAGAGCTGAAAGAAGCACCATCCATGGACCCACGGGAGCTCCCCAAAAAAGGACGCCCGCACCAGCACCGGAGCCCGGGGACGCTGGGCAGCTGTAGGAGACATTCAGCGTCGTGATTGTGGTGATAGTTTCATGAGGCACAAGGGTGGGGAGATCACACACACAACGTCAAAACCTCAAAGTGTATGTTAGATATGTCCACACGATTGGGAGTAAATCAAGCCTCAATAAAGCTGTTAAAAATATGTCAGTGACGAGCTCTGAGACCTTGGATAAGTCATGAAACTTTCTGGGCCTTGGTTTCCCCAATTGTAAAGTGGGTAAAAAAAAAGTGTCTACTTCAGGGGGTTGTTGTGGGGAAAGACAGCAAAACCCTGCCCAGTGGCTGGCTTGGCGACATCAGCTCCTGTGTTTACTATAGCAATAATAATAATTCTTATTAACTATTATTATTATTATTACTACAGTAATAATATGAGGCAATAACCTAAGAGACATGAGATGTTTCTGCTCATCCTCTTGTCCTGCTGCTGTCCTCCATGAGCAAAACATGCTCTTGTCCTAATCAGCCTGGGCCCCAGAATGAGAAACAGAAGCATGATAGTACCCGTAGTAATAACGTAATATTGATAGTAATGATGTAGTAATAGTAGTAGTAATAACACAAAGTGATAGTAACGTAATATATATAATGTTAGTGTATATAATTGTATACACACATCAGCATATATAATGTATAACCATAATGTTATATGGTACTAAAATAAAAGCAATATGGTAATAATAGCAATAACAATTATTACTGTTACAGCTAGGGTAGCATGAAAGCTGGCGGCCAGGTGCGTGCTATGAAATGAACCAGCAGCCTACAAGAGCTAGTGTTTATCATTCGAGAAACCAGTGAACGTGGTTCCCATCTTGGAAGGCCCTAGCGCAGGGATGGCTGAGAACGCGGGTATTACACAGGGCTCAATCTTGGCTTCACCATTTTATAGCTGTGTGACCCTGGGTAGGCTGCTTAACTTCTCTGACCTTCACTGTCCCCAAGTATAAAAAGAAGCTAAATATATTACTGCCTCTTAGGGGTTGCTCTGAGTGTCCGATGGGAAAATCCACATTCTGTGCTGAGTGTAGTTCCCAGAAAAAAGTTGATAAAAGAAAGCTGTTTAGTTTTATCTCCTCAGCTATCATCACCATCAAAGCCACCAAAGCCAAGGCCACTTGAGCCCTAGCTGTGGGCTGAGGGGTGATGGAGGGAAGATGGGTCTGCAAACCAACACGCCTGCATTCAGATCCCACCCTACCACTTCCTGGCTACACACCTGAGGCCAGTTACTCACCTGACCCGCTCTATTATCTATAAAATAATTTAATAACCAAGAGCCTTAAAAATGCATCTGATATAACCCAACCACTCCATTTCTAGAAATCTAGCCCAGGGAAATAATCAGAGATGTACATGGGGATTTATGTACGCCATCCATCGGCACATTTTTAAAATAGTGCATAAGTAGGAATAACGAAATGTCTAACACAGGAGAGTAACCATATTATGGTGCCCCCAGATGATGTAATACCGCTCAACCATTAAAAAGCATGTTGTCAAAGACTACTTAAAGACATAGGAAAATGTTCCTGATGTGTTCTTAAGAGGAAGAAGCCATTTACAAGACCAGTGGGTCACCATTAGCCTTAGGGCACCTTGGACGACTTTGATAAAGATGTTCCCCTCTGACAAATCTGAACACCACCTCCTGACACCTCCTCCAGCCTCAACTCCAGCCCTCGAGCAGGACCAACCTGCACTACTGTACCCAGCAGCCGTTCCTGTGGTTCCCACACAACAGCCAAGGTGGCCCCTTCTAAAACACAAGTTGTCCCACGTCCCTCCCCTGCTTTATATTCTGCACAGGCTCCCCACTCACTCAGAATGGCTGTGAGAGTCTTTACCATGGCCTGGAAGGCCCTTTGTGGCCTGGCTCTGCATAAGCTCACTGATTTCACCTTCTCCTATTCTTCCCCCTCCTCCCTGCTTTCCAGCCAGACTGTCTCCCTTGCTGGTCTTTGACGAGCCAGGCACAGTCCCACCTCAGGGCCTTTGCACTGGCACTCCCCCTGCTCTTTCCCAGAATTACATGACTCCCTACTTCACCTTCATCAGATTTACTCAAATAATGCCTTTTCAGTGAGGACTTCTTTCTACAGCCTTCCTCTCAGAAACTGCAGCTTCCCCCCAACACACTGTCCTCCTTCCCAATTCTATTTTTTTTTTTCTTTACTATTTATCGCCATCTGACATTTTATGTATTGTGTTTATTTGCTCGGTTGTCCATTTCTCCCTCTTCCAATGTGAGCTCCCTAAGGGCAGATTTTTTGTCTGTTTTGTTTACTGATATATCCGCCATGAGAAAAATAGTTCCCGGCACATAACAGGTGCTCAATAAATTTCTGTTGAATGAATGAAGTAGGCACAGTATAATTCAATGTGACTTTTATTTAAAGCAGTGCATGGGTCGAATTATCTCTGGGTGGTAGGAAAGTAGGCAATTGTTACTTGCTTCTTGTGCCTTTCTGAATTTGCTGAAACTTCTGTGCCATTGTGTACTACTTTGGTCTTCGAAACAAAAAGTGCCATGGGCTCTAGTTTTCAATGGGCATAACGAACCGACCTTATCATGTGGTGGCTCGTGAGTACTGACGAGGCCCCTTCCCACATCAGGCATGGCACCTGAGGGACCCCCCAGGCTTCACTCTTGATGTTTCCTCTTCCCCAGGTGTCTGTAGGATGCACTCCCTCTCTGCTCGGCTGGCCCTTATCCGTGAGGCTTTCCTATCCGGAGAGCTCCCCCTCTCCATCTTAGCACTCATCACTGCCTGATACCACACACATTCATTTATTTAGTTATCGTTTGTCTCTCCTGCTCCCTCCTCCCCAGAATGTAAGTTTCACGAGAGCAGGGACTGTTTTATTTACTTCTCAATCCTAACATGTCAGCGAGTACAGGCATACCCCAGAGATTGCAGGTTCAGTTTCAGACCACCACCATAAAGCAAGCCACACAAATTTTTTGGTTTCCCAGTGCATATAAAAGTTATGTTTACGGTAGTCTATTAAAATGTGCCATAGGATTATGTCTAAAAACATAATGCGCATACCTTAATTAAAAAAATACTTTATTGCTTAAAAATGCTAATGATCATCTGAGCCTTGAGAGAGTCGTAATCTTTTAGCTTCTAAAGGGTCTTGCCTTGATGGGGTTTTTTTTTTTCCATTTCTTTTTGTTTGTTTTTCTTCATTTTTATAGCAGTTTTAGTTTTACAGAGAAATTGAATACAAAGTACAGATCATTCCCATACCCTCTCCCCACCCACAGACACAGTTGCTCCTATCACTGACATGTTGCATTAGTGTGGTACATTTGTTACAATTATGAATCAATATTGATGCATTATTAACTTAATTTTACATTAGGGTTCCTGCTTTGTATTGCACAGTTCTATGAGTTTTTCCTAATGCATAATGTCATGTAATTATCATTACAAGTATCGTACACAATAGGTTTGCTGCCCTAAAAAATCCTCTGTGCTCCACCTATTCATCTCTCCCTTCCTCCCCCTGAAATCCTGGCAATCACTGACTTTTTTTTTTTTTTCATGACCTCAAACATTTATTGTTTCTTTGTCTTAGAAGCTGATGACTGCTGACTGATCGGGGTGGTGGTGGCTGAAGGCTGGGGTGGCTGTGGCAATGACTTAAATAAGACAACAGTGAAGTTTGCAGAACCAATAGACTATTCTTTTCATGAGACTTCTCTGTAGATGAGGAGATGCTGTTTAATAGCATTTTACTCACAGTAGAAATTCTTTCAAATTGGAGTCAATCCTCCCAAACCCTGCTGCTGCTTTATCAAACCTCATGAACCAACCCTGCTAGCTCCGAGCTTTTTTCCTGAAGCTTCCTCACCTCTCAGCCTTCATAGAATTGAATAGAGCTGGGGCCTTGCTCTGGATTAGGTTTAGGCTTAAGGGAATGTTGTGGCTGGTTTGATCTTCTCTCCAGACCACAAAAACTTTCCCCTTGTCAGCAATAAGGCTGTTTCTCTTCCTTATCATTGGTGTGTTCACTGGAGTAGCACTTTCAACTTTCTTCAAGGGCTTTGCATTTGCATCCACAACTTGGCTAACTGCTTGCACAAAAGGCCTAGCTTTTGGCCTCTATTGGCTTTCAACAGGTCTTCCTCACTGAGCTCAATCATTTCTACCTTTTGGTTTAAAGTGAGAGACCTGCGACTCTTCCTTTCACTTGAACACTTAGAGATCATTGTGAGATTATTACCAGTTTCAATATTTTGGGGTCTCGGGGAATAGAGAGACATGAGGACAGGGAGGGAGAGAGACAGGGGACTGGCCAGTCAGTGGTGCAGTCAGAACACACACAACATTTATCAGTTGAATTTGCCATCTTATATGGCAATATAATATGCCATCTTATATGAATTTGCCATCTTCATGGTGCCCCAAAACAATTATATTAGTAATATCCAAGATCACTAATCACAGATCACTATTACAGATACAATAGTAATGAAAAAGTTTGAAATATTGTGAGAGTTACTGAAATGTGACGCAGGACTCATGGTGAGCACACACTGTTGGGAAAATGGTGCCGACAGACCTGCTCCAGGCAGGGTTGCCACAAACCCTCAATTTGTAACAATGTAACATCTACAAAGCACAATAAAGTGAAGCACAATAAAACAATGTACAACTGTCTGTGGTGCCTAGTGGATGCCCATACATTTGGATGAAGAAAGAGAAGTGGGAAGGAAGGGAGAAAGGAAAGAAAAAGGAAGGAAGGAAGGAAGGAAGGAAGGAAGGAAGGAAGGAAGGAAGGAAGGAAGGAAGGAAGGAAGGAAGGAAGGAAGGCAGGCAAGTAGACTCTAAGTCACAAAGATAATCATTCCTCTATAAATATCTACATAAAGAAGGGGAGAGAGCGAGATCTCAGAATCTCTCTATGGGAAAAGCAGTTAATGCAAATCCAGCCACGGTCATTCTCCTCCGGAAATGACCATGACATCAGATATCTGTGCAGCTTCTCCTGGGTATGTGATGCCAAACAGATGAACAAGTTCACAACGCCACCCTGCTGGTAACTTCCAGGACATAGTTGTACATTTGTTTGCCTCCCTCAAGCATCCTCACCCCACAGTCCACTGCATCTTTCTGCCCGGTCACCTGACACTGGCTGCTCCTTCCTGAATCCTGCACCCAGGCAGCAAGCACCTGGCCTCTAGCCCTAAACACTGCAAAAAGGCACAGTTTCCAGGACAACGTGGGTGCAGTCCTCTGGCCTGCCCCTCTGGGAGCCTGGTGTACACTCAAGGCATCTGACCAAGATTCTCACCTTTAGAAAGATCAGCACCCATCTCAGGACATGTTCTCATTTCCAAATGTAGGTCCGATGCCTCCTCCATGATCCCTGTGACCCAGAGAAGAGCCAGGGCCTAGAGGAGTGGAGGGTCTGACCTCTCCCTGGACATTTGCCATGGCTGTGAAAGGAGTGTCATGCTAAATCAGGGACTGGGTTCACTCCCTGCAGCTTAACTTTCCTGATAGAAGGAAGCGTGGGGGTGGTCAGACCTCTCGTTAAATGGATGCCTCAAAAGGCACTTTGGAAAAACCAGTGTCCATGCTGAGCATTAGGGCACATCCATGGTGTCTTAAAGCTGGGGAAGGAATTAGCAGGAATGACAAATGCACATCCCCTCGAATGTCAACCCTGATCAGTTGGGAGTGGATAACTAAAGCATTGTGTTGAGATGTATTTTGTGCCTGAGTCCAAGCTTAATAATGCTGCGATCAATTAATGATGTCTGCCATGGGCACATAGGTGGGGAGATTACACACATTCGACCATATCTGTGAACTGGAGGGAAGAGGTAAGTGTTCCTTGGTCATGGCTCTCGAACTCTCTTTATCTCCATGACTCACCTGCCAGACAAGTGTCCCCAAGATGATGAGTGATTCCCAGTGTGCTAACTAAAACGCCACCCTTTTCTGTCCTACTCAAGAAAACATATCAGAATGTAGGTTAGTTAAAGCACCATGAATCTGCCCTAATTCATTAAAAGAAGTAAATCTTCTGCAAAAGTCAGCATTTGAATATTAACAAATGACTTGCATCCCATCTGACAGTGGATCATAGATCACAGCAAGGCAAACGGGAAGGCTTTCATGGCTCATGGCTCTGAGGCTCCATCCCGCCTTACATGGGTGTGGCAACACCAAAGCACAGCCTCCTGAGCAGCTCATTTCTATGTTTCCTGTAGCCTGGCCCCAGCCTCAAGCTCCTTCTCAACAAGCAGGCAACCTCCCCAAGCAATCAGAGCTGGCACAGCCAATGAAACATGTCACTAACTCTGCCCTGCAGTGTCTTCCTTTGAGGACTGAGCCAGGGCTCCGGTCACTATAGCCCCTTAACTAATATCACCATTAAAACTTCCACTGCATGGCCACAAAAGTGACCCTCTATCAAGCCAGCTTCCTTTGACCAACAACCCTGAACTATCCAAGCAACTGCTGTACCTTTGGCGAGTCTGGGCACATAAGTAGGACAAGAGTGTGGTTAAATCTCCAATAGGAAGAGGTTTGCTTTCCCACCCCTGGGGTCTACATGTAGCCAGGGTATTGACCCTCTCAAGGAAATGAGGCCACCAAGTGAGGTGGCCCACAGGTTTGCCTCAACAGTATGAAGGTGTGTTAGTTTCCTATGGCTGCCATAACAAATTACCACAAACTCGGTGGCTTAAAATAACTGAAATGAATTCTCTCACAGTTTGATGGCCAGAAGTCAGAAATCAGTATTGCTGGGCTGAAATCAAGGTGTCAGCAGGGCTGAACTCTCTCTGGAGGCTCTAGGGGAGAATCTGGTTTTTGCCTGTTCTGGCTTCTTTCTAGTGGCTGCTGGCATTCTTCGGCTTGTGGCTACATCACTCCAATCTTCAAAGCCAATACCTTCAAATCTCTCTCTGCCCCAGCCTCACATGACCTTCTCCTCTGTTCATGGTCAAATCACCCTCTGCCTCTCTCTTATAAGGATGCATGTGATTGCGTTTAGGAACCATTGGATAATCTGGGATAATCTTCCCATCTCAAGATCCTTAATTTAATCACATCTGCATGACCCTTTTCCTTACAAAACATTCCAAGGATTAGGACCTGATCGTTTTAGGTTTTTGGTTTTTGTGGGGTTTTTTTCAGGGGTTGGGGGCATTATTCTGCCTAGCACAGAAGGTAAAACCAAGTACTATTTTTACCTCAGTGTAAACATAAATGTTTTTCCTTGATAAGGAATCTCAAACACATGGAGAAATGTTCTTAGGCAAGAACCTCAATTTGGATCCTAAAGTCAAACATCTACTCTTTCCCTGGAAAAAGCTAATTCTGTCTTCAGGGAGTAGAGGGAAAAGGGAAAAAAGGAGGGAAGGATGGGAGGGTGTTCTCATATCACCACTGATTTCAACCACAGGAGGTTGATTCTTAGGGTGGCATGATTGGAGAGCAGGGAAGGAAAGGATCTGGAAGAGATGTGTACAGAAGGCCTGCCATATGCCAGGCAGCCTGCTAAGTGCTGTACTTAATAACTCCTCTTCTCACCCCTCTGGATGGCATCAGTTTCTCCACTTAACCAATGTGGAAACCCAGCTTCATGCAAAGGCAAGTGGCTTGCCCAGATCACACAACTCATCAATGGCGGTCAGGATTTCAACAGACAGACTCTGTCTGAATCTAAAAGACATGTTGTTTCCACTGCAGCACACCTGTCCCAGGTGATGCACCTGATTATGGTAATGGTGAATGCATGTTCTGATCCCTGAGCCAGCATTGTAACCACAATGGCATGTGCATAACCCACAGAGGGCACTCTGGACTAGAACACAGGGTACTCACTCCAGACTCAGTAAGGATCCCTTTAACAATCTCCGTGAGCCTACAAAGTTAATGTTATTAATAGCAGCCCTCTACTCATCTTGTGGAGGTAGCTATCATTTATTGAACATCTCCACAGCACATGGTGGTGTTTTCTTCCCTGGTCCTACAGGAAACCAAGGCTTGGGGAGTGCAAACAGCCTCACCAGGGTCACCCACATGGTGGAGCCAGGATTAGATGCAAATCCTCCCCAACTCCAAATCCCATGATACAAAGAGAGGATGCATTCTCCCTCCTCCTCAAGGACACTGTGTAGCTCCTTCAAAACTCTTCCAAAAAAGCCAGGGAAGGAGGCTTTTCTTGCTGCCACTTTAGAAAGAAAGTGGGTGGTGGAAGGGGTCTTGATAAAAAGAAGGAATCTGCCAGCAGCATCCCCAAAGCAGAGCCCTTGCAGCCTCTAGAGAGTTCTGAGAAGGAAGAATGAGATCATACCCATAAAACACTCTGCCTTCCTGGGAAGAAGGATAACGTGCAGATTGTGAGCCTGGGCCTTCCCAGGGCTGGGCCATGCACAGATTCACAAATGGGACTGGGGACCACCCAGTACCTACAGCGCTAGTTGATTGAGCAATGCCCCAGAGCCCTGCAGACATGAGCGCACCTCCCTAAATGCTTGATTTACTCCCAGGGAATCACTTAGACAGTGGGAAAAATATGTCTCAGTGTTTTCTATCATTGCAAATTACTATTATTGCTTAGATTAAGCCTATCTAAACCCATCAATTGGAATCAATCTGATTGGCCAAATGTCTATTACAGAATTATTAGTAGAAATGTAATGGCTGAATGAGGGTGGAAGTCTCACAGATCTTGTTCGACAAGCAATGGCTCCCCAGCACCCACTGCCTGGGAGTTGTGGCTATGTCTAAATCGATGGCACTCTGCACCGACTTTGGCAGCATCTGTGACCATGGGCCCAGACTTCTTTTAGCAACACTGACATTCAACCATTGCAGGAAGAAATAATGAAAGCATCTCATTCTCTAAGGGGTTGATTGTCTTCATATCAACAGTCACATTTCAAAACTTAATGATCCCCTCAGAATAAGCCATGGTTGGGAAGCCACATAAAGAAATAGCTGCTATTTAGAGGGAATGTCTCAGCAAAAGTGGTCTCACCCCACCCCCTTCTTACCAGGTGCTGCACCTGACTAAGTGATTTACAGGGATCAAAGGGCTGGGCTGAAGCTTTCTGCCTTTATGACTTGACCCCTCCTAGAGCCTCTGGAGTTGATCTTCTCTAGCTGTGAACTTTCCCCATTGGGCCTTTGCCTACCCAGTGTCAATGTCATCCTGTCACTTTTGGGAAATCTGCCAGGAGTCAGTAGGAAGAAAGCAGGGTTTGCACAATTCTCAGTCCCCTTTCAGGCCTGTTTGCAATCCTATCCAATTAATTGCAGATCAACATCAAATCTTAAATATAAACTTCAAAAAATATAATAAATTGAGTAGGGCAAGAAACCCAAATAAACGGGTGCTAAACCCTCCCTGGGTTTGGAAGGCGTGAGTAGTAAGTTTAGGTCTAAAGATTTAGCCCTTGTAGTTGCGGTGCCCTTGAGGACAAGGTTGAGGTAAAGGTGAAGTTTGGATACTCCATTTTCTCCAAATTCCACTCCAAGCCCAATTCCCCTTTCTTCCTTTTTTTTTTTTTTCTTTTTTTAGTTTTTAATTTGAAATGATATAGACCCACAAGAAGTTGCAAAAATAGTACAGAGAGTTCCCATGTACCCATCATCCAGTCCCCTTCAATGGTGACATCTTACAAAACCATAATGTGTTATCAAAACCAGGAAATTGATTGGCACAATCTTACTCAGATTTCACCATAAAGCCCAGTCTCCTTCTGCAGTGGTTATCTGTCCATTTTTAGCCACCCAGCATTCACTCCCTAATAGCAACTTGATTTCCCATCAGGAAATTATCTCTCCTCCATTGTGTGTTGTGTAAGTGGGAGGATAATTTAGGGTAGCAACCTTCTAAAAGGAAGCCAAAGTGACCTTGCTCCCAACTCCCTACCCTGGAACAAACAGAGGAACCATAGGGCATCTTAACCACGCTCTTCTACAACAAGATGTTAACTGTGCTGCCAGCTTACGTCATGGAACAAAAATCTTATTCTTGCTCACTCCCAAACCTGGCCCCTGGCACCCTTTTCTTCTGCCCTGTTACATTCTGAAAGCCCCCAACACCCCTCCATCAATTACCTTTTGCACAGTTAGCCAGAATCAGTTTTTGTTGCTTATATATGAGAACGCAGGCTTAATCACCCATGATTCCTATGGGCTGAGAATGACCCAGGCTGGGACCAGGCTCCATTCAAGAAGAACTCACTATAATCTGACATAACCCCAGAGGCAGAGGCTGCTGAGGCCCCATTGCACCTCCCTGATCCACCCGAGTTCACTCACAGTTACAACAGGCAGCTTCCAGCACCTGACCGGCCTGCCTGGAGAGCCTGTGTCTTTCTTCTTTGCCTGAGGGCCTTCTCCAGCACCACAGGAGTTTGCTCAGCCCCAAGCATATACACCCTGAAGAGTGGGGGCGTTAACACCATTGGGGACAACCCAAAACTAATTGGTGGAGGATGGGGGGTCAATAAATAGATGTCCCAGTCCCTCCGTCTTGAATGAGGAGCAATTTTCATGCAAATTCCAGCCAGTTTCTCAGATGGTACCCAGCAGGGTTAAGTCCAATTGCTCCCAGGAGTCATCTTCTCACTGTCACTTCCCCTCTTGGATTCCCCAACTTCCCTTCTCTTTCCCTCTTGCTCCCTTAGGCTTCCTGGAATCACCTCCCAATAAATGACCTGCACATCAAGTCCTTGTCTCAGAGTTGGCTTTCGAGGGAACCAAAACTAAGACAGAAAGATGGAAAAGAATTTAACAGCCTGCCTAAAAGAAAGAAGAGAGAGTTTGGTAGAGCTTTGGGCTCACTGGTTGACAGTGGTGCTGTCCAGTACAGTAGCCACCAAACATGTGCGGCGATTGAGCACCCACAACATGGCTAGTGCCACAGGCTGAAATGACAATGTTTTGAATATGTTGGGTTAAATAAAATACAGTGTTAAAATTAATTTTACCTGTTTCTTTTTACCTTTATTAACATGTCTACTAGAAAATTTAACATGCGTGGATCGAATATATTTCTATCAAACAGTGCTGGTCGAAGGAATGCATCAGATAACAGTTGGGATGTTATTGCTGCTCTCATTGATGCTGTTAACAGGATAAAACGAACGTACCAGAGGACTGTGAAGAGCACCACAATTATTTATATTCCTATCTGAGTAACTTCTAGGGTAACTGTAACTCACTTATGATTCTTGTTAACGTTGGGAGCAAATGGTCAAACTCCTCTGTAAAGGGTTTTAGCAACATGTTCATCCTCACCCTTAATACAGTAATTCTACCACCAACAATCTAAGCTATGGAATAATCCTAACTAAAAAAAAAAAAAAAAAGATATGTATGAAGATGGTTACCTTATTGCTATTTACAACATTGTTTATAATGTAAGTGACTAATAAAAGGGAAATGATTAAATTTTAAAAAGAAAGATTTACTTGGATTGAAACGCATGCAATCCTTAAAAAACGATGGGTGTAACAATTACATAATAATATGGAGACTATTTATGATATGTTATATGAAAGCAAAGACACAAAATTGCATCTACAGCATGATAAATATGTACAAAGGACTGGAAGGAAATGTGCCAAGATGTAAACAGTGATTATTTTTGGGTACTAGGACAAGGGTGATTTACTGTTTTTCTCTATTTCCCAAGTTAGCTTCATGGGCATTTGCTACTTTGATAACAGAGAACAAAGAAAATGACAATCTTCTTTACAATGTGAGCTGCTAAAAGCATGTACTTGTTTGCAGAGGATGTACCATCCTACAGCGTCCTTCCATTTTACCAAATTTATGTGATAAAAGCTATCTTCTCCTCTGACGAAAAGAAACGAAGGTAAATCTAGTTCAAGCCGCTTCTGAAACAATGAGGTCAACCAAAGAAGCACAGTTTATATGTGGCAAGTGGACTGTAAGCACGAAAGAGCAACTGGAGTTTATAAGGAGAAAATCACGCCCAGCCATGGAAGTGATGTCTTTTCCTGATTGACAAAAATGAGCCAGGGGCCAAGGAGACTGAAGGCAAGATGAGAGAGTGGGACTTGAGAGAAGCTACTGACATGGCATCTACCAAAATCTTCCCAGAAAAATTAATCCAAATTGGCTGGACTACACATGCTGTCAGCTCCCAACGTTAACAAGAATCATAAGCTTTATTTACAGGGGCTTATCTTTGAAGCTACTTGTGGAGCTTCGGCAAGCCTGGTGCAGGAGCCATTAAGGCTCTTGGATGAGGATCACAGAATCCTGGGTGGGATGGAAGTACTCACCAAGAGACAGTAAACAGCAGAACTCATGAGAAAATGCAGTTTCTTTTCCTAAGCAGATGGCCCCAGTTAGCAGGTAGGCAATGGCGGGGTTGGAGTAAGGCCTAGAGAACATGTTAACTTCTTTATTAACAATCTGGAAGAAGATGTAAACAGAACATTAATCCACAAGGAATAAATCCACAAGGGCTAGAAGACTGGAGGAATAACAGAAAAGAATGGGAAGGAGCAGAACCAGGAGGAATGGAGAGTGGGAGAGGTGGGGTGTGAAGTTGTCTCGGGCACAAAAATCTAAGGAGGTCCTAAAAACGCAGTAATCAAGAGAATTGCAATGTGATATTCTAAAAAGTCAAAATTAATGCAAAAAGAAAAAGAAACATTGATTTTTCAAAATCTTGATTACTGGGTTTTTGTGTGTGTGGCACCCCCCTTAAATTTTGTGCCCAAGTTGAACGCCTCACATACCTCGCCTTAATCCTGAACAACACTCAGAAAAAGGGAGGGGATGACAAAGGATAACAGCAAAGGCCACCTAGAGAGCACAGGGGTGACAGAACATTGTAGTGAGTGGTGCAAGCCCTGGCTATCCCAGGATTGGGGCTGCAGACCACCAGGTAAGCTGAGAGGCTCCAGGAGGTGACCAGTGGAAGCACACTGGGCAGCTTATTAGCCAAAAGATGGCAGCAAATTGGAAGGAATTCATAGAACCGGGGAAAGCAGTCAAAATGTGAAGCATGATTGATTCTGGAGGAGGAAGGAAAACATGGCCCAGATGAAAAGGAAAAAGACGACTTGCAGGGGAAACATGGAAGAGAGACGGTGCCTTGCCTGCAGCACCTCGTAAAACCTGACAAAGTCTCTAATCACAAGATGGACAAGGAAAAAAAGGATACGATGGTGTATATTAAATAGGAACATGAATTCAAAATTTGGATTTTTAATTTTCCTGGCTGAACTCGTCCCTT
The DNA here is from genome assembly GCF_027409185.1 of Cynocephalus volans. Lineage (NCBI taxonomy): Eukaryota > Metazoa > Chordata > Mammalia > Dermoptera > Cynocephalidae > Cynocephalus > Cynocephalus volans. Next base: position 54,796,296 of record NC_084462.1, read on the forward strand.
AGTTCCCAAGTATCCCTTGAAATTCTTAAGGATTCCTGAAACAAAGAGGGCAGAATTTAAGCCCATAAAAGTGCAAAATACCAGAGCAGAAGGAGCAGGACTTCAGGAGCCCAGAGGCCAGGTTCTAGCCTGGCTCTGCCCCGGGGCAACACTGTCCTCTGAGAAATCACTTGACCTCTCTAAGTCTCCAATTCTGCATCAGAAAGGGGTGAGGGAATACTTAAAACCACTTGTCTCTTACTCTATCACCATGTTGACCTAACAGTTATTAAGTGTTCATATGAACAGGAAATGAACATTGAAACCTGAAATGTGACCCTATGTTGGGGAGGCTCACACACTTGGTGACAACCCACAGCATGGAATCTAGTCCCACATACACCTTCTAAAAAGGCTTCAGGATGTGGGGAGGGGAGTATGGAGCAGCAAGGATGATTTGGAGTTTCCCTGGCCCTTTGAGAACTCTACAGCTGGGAGCTGACCCTGAGGCTCAAGGAGGTTAGGCACTACCATGGTTACTGTTATGCATCAACTGGGCTAGACCACAGTACCCTCTTACTTAATCAAACACTCATCCAGGTGTTGTCGTGAATTGGTGTGGATGACATCTACAATCAGTTGACTTAAAGAAGATTACCTCAATAATATGAATGGGTTTCATCCAATCAGTCAGAGACTTTAAAAGCAAAAACAGATTTTTTTGAGGGGGAGAAAAAAAAAGAGAGAGAGAGAAGAAGAAACTCTGCTTCAAGACTACAACATCAACTCCTGCCTGAGTTTCCAGTCTGCCAGCCTGTCCTACAGATTTCAAACTTGCCAGCCCACACTGTTGCATGAGCCAATTCCTTAAAATAAATCAGACACAAACACACACACACACACACACACACACACACACACACACGATAGATATATACATCCTAAGGGTGTGAGGTAGGCGGAGTAGAGGATAATTTTCCTGATTCAACAGAGTGGTCAGCTTCAGTACTGCCCATGGGGTTGAAGAGGCAGAAAGACCCTAAAGATTGATCAAAGACAGAACTTCTCTCCTTCTTTGCATCAAAATCCCATCTACCCATGCCAGTCTTCCACTCTCAATAAAACCTCTAGGAGAGGAATCATAGAAGACAGTGACTTTCAAAGGACACGAGTCTTCAGTAGCCAGGCCAGCAGTCTTCCCTTCAAGAAGGTGAGGGATACAGGCATAGCGAAGCCCCCCACAGCCTCCCTTTCCCCACAGAGCCCCCACCTTAACTACAGACAACAGGCTCCATCCCCTTTGAGAGCCAAAGTGTGCAAAGAGATTCTAGATACATCCTGTAGGCCCTAGCTGGAGCAATGCAGCCCAAACTCCATTCCACGGGATGCCAATAGATAATTCTATACTACAGACATTCTTGTGTGTGCTTGGCCACTGACTTAAGCTTGCTTTGCTACTGAATTTCCTCCTGAGTCTAGTTATCTTGTTATAATGGACCCCAGCTAGCCAGACATTTCCCAGCTAGCCAGACATCTGCAGGAACACATCTGCTCTGCCTTCAACAGCAGAGTTGATCCTGGGGCATAGAATACCACTTCGTAGAATGTGTAGCTACAAACAACACTAATTTAAGATTGCCAGTTTCAGTGTGGCAAGCTTTGATGAGACGTGTGAGGCATGTATCCACCTTTCACACTGAAAGATGGTGACTTTTTGATGAATGCAGATACGTCTAGAAGAATGTTGGATGAGATTCCTTCCAGCTCAGACATGGGGAGCTTATAATTTTAAAGTTATTTCTCAACCTCCTTTTGAAATCCATTCTACTGTTTCTAATGACGATGTGCATTTCCTGAGAACAATTTTTGTCTTCCCTATTGCAATCTGAAATCATGTCTTCATAATGTTTGGCCACTTGTTCCTTGCTGTGTGGGCTTCCCTAAGTCTTTCATGAGGTTGAAGATTACAGCTGCTGACTTCTCACTTTGTCATCAGCACAATGTTTTGACTTTCGGTGAGTTGCCTTTGACAGCCTCATGCTGGTACCACTTCCCAGTTATCAGCACTAAAGTTCAGTTGCTTCAAACCATGCTGGTGCGTGCACATGTGTGTGTGTGTGTCTGTGTGCGCGTGCATGCACATTTCCGGGCTGGCTGCCCTCTCCCAGTCCTTTCTGCAGCTTGAGCCTCAGCATTTCCATGTCGTCTCCTCTCTTCCCACTGCCAACTCTGTGTAGCTGAGCTCAAGAAAACTGCAAGAGCAGCAAGGAGAAGGCATTCCTAAACATGTCCCTGCCGTCAACAGGGAGATGGGAAGGAGACCATGGGGACAAGCCTTCCACCTGGAAGGACTAAGAGGTCAGAACAAAGGGGTTAATTTTCTCTCACCCATCCTTTTATGTTTAGAAGACAGAACACCCTTACTCTGCATCTGCAAGTTGGGCTGCTACCTAGCCTGATAGAACTCTGCTGGCTGTCACTCGACTTGGTGGCAAACCCTGAGATTCTCAAGTCCCAGCACTCTTGATGGATTGATGTCTCCATAGACATTAGCCAACAGAAGGTTGTGCAGGGACTCTGCTTACTAAGCCTTCATTCATCTTCCCAAATGACGAGGAAGGATCATCATAAATAATTCAAACTAAACTACACTTACAGGGAGAAGCACATTCCGGTGAGGCAGAGGACGTGATTGTTATCGCAGGTCCTCCCACCTGCTCTCAGCATCGCCGAGCCCAGGCACCTGCTGCAGCTCTCCTGCATGCTGGGGGCATTGGCCTGACTGTCCATGTTTACCACCTCAGAAATGTCCACCCAGAATGAAGGGAGCGTTGAAGGAAGGGCCACTGACCTAGCTACTGCTGCTGCCTTAGAGTCACAGAGGGTTAGGGCTGGAAGAAAGCTTTGTGGTGAGGTGGCCCAGCCAGCTGACTCATTTTAAGTCATGAGAATGAAAAACCAGAGAGAGCAGTAACTGGCCACGGTCACACAGCCTTTCAGCCCAGAGGCCGGAGAACTGTGCCGGCTTACTGCTGGTCTGGTAGTCTTCACATCAGTTCCTGACAAGCTCACTACTGCTTCTCTAGATCTGAACTTATGAGCAGTGCTATGCTTCACACAGACATGTATAAAAATAACTCCACAAAGTATTTAAGTGCATGAAAAGAAAGGTACCTCACAAGCACGCACACGCACACACGTACACACAACAGAAGTGTGGCCTTCCTCCCACCTATGAGATTTCTAAAAATATGCCCATGGTGACCACTTTCTGGGTGCGGTCCACGTGGGAGTTGCTGGGCTGAATGCTTCCCACACTCAGTCAAGTTAATCCTCTAAAACCCTATCGTGTAGCACTATGCACATTTACAGATGCGGACAACTGAGGTTGAGAGTTTAAGGGACCCACCCAGTCACAAAGAAAGTATCAAGTCTAGGACTCAAATTCCAGTCTTACCCCATAGTCACTGCTTTCCACTGCCTCCGTCTTACTCTACTAGCCTTTGTGGATGTGTATATATGTATATGTCTAAGGATTCTGCTGTCAAGATGACATGTTTTCACTTGGGTCTACCCCAGCTTCTCCAGTGGTTTCTGCTCCTGGAGGGGCTGAGTCCCTCAAGGTCTCTGAAATGCCCCACAGTGGGTGATCCATAATTGCTGACTGATGCGGTGGCGGCTCTCACTGCCAACAGGACAAGGTTAGCTCGGCTTCTGCCAAGTCTCTCATATCTGATGCTTCCTAAGCAAAGCCGGGCTGAAAACACGCACAGAGGGAGCTAAGCAGGGCCAAGCAGCTGAGAAGGCTCAGCCCGCGTCTTTCTTACACTTTCACGTTTTGTAAATGCACTTTGCCCCTTTGCCAGGTAGCCTCCGGGCAAACGGATTAAATTCTGAATTAACCAAACAAAACGGTATAATGTACAAGCAATGTGAAAGGAAGAAAGCAAGGAAAAGAGAAAAATGAGCTCTGCAGAGTAGGAAAAGCTAAAGACATGGGCCTATTGAATAAGATGTTAAAGGAATATTGTTAAATTTTAAAAGGTGAAAAAACTATATGGATTGCTCAAGACAGTTTTCATTTAAACATGTGTTAAATATGCATGTAATACACTTAGGTGCAGATCTATACTTACACAGGTATGTGTGTGCATACATACGCATTCACGTACATGCCTTCACATACATTATACTAACAAAGGGAATCAAGGCACTTGTCTTCCTGGTGCTATTACATGACTTGGATCCACAGTTTTAAGAGCTTCTGTTGGTCTGGAAGGACAGCAGAGGTAATGGCAGCCCCCCATCGCCTCCCCATGCACACCAGGACTGTCTCCAAGCTTCACAGGTTCCCTGGGGAAAGCCAAGCAGCGGCAACAACCAGCTCTGAGAGCCCTCCCTGGCCACCCTGGCCCAATCACGCTCCATTCTTGGTCTGCCGAGAGTAATCACAGAGACAGGAGCCCAAAGCCTATCCACTTGCAGGCAGACATGTCTACTTGGAAAGGATGGATAGAGCCCGCCTGTGTGCAAAATCCTCTGTAGGGAATGGTGAAATGAAAACAGTACAGTCTCAGGCCTGAAGTCACCAAATAGAACACAGTGTCATCACTAAGTCCCAGTTGGTAGTGGAGAGACCAGGCTGGACGTGCTCAGAATCTGGGGTCCCAGACACCAACAAGGTGGAGAGGGGCAAGCAAGTGGGGAACACCCCAACAGCAGACAAGCGGAGGACCCCAGGGCAGAGAGCAAGTGACATGGCAGAGATGCAGTGGTGAGCAAGCAGGGCAGACCAAGGGGCTAACCATGATGGTACCGGGAGATGCCTGACAGCAGCACATAGGCAGGGATCCCAGTTGCTGGACACACAGTGTCAGGTGGAGAGATTCCAGTCTGAAAGAAAGGGCATGACTCCAGATTCTGAAAGGCACTCTATTCTCTTAAAAACGCTGTGCTCATTAAGAGCAAAAAATGTGCCTTAGTCACATCAGCATCCCCCAGTGCCAGCCCTGTACCAGCACAGAGGCCTTCCACAGAACCTACAGAATGTCAGACACCCCCACATGCACTCCTGCCATTCAGAGGAGCCAAATCTGTGAGTCAGGAACTAAGAACCACCATCCCTGCCTGACGGGAGGTCACAGACTCCCCTGGCCTCCTGGACACACAGCAAAAAAGAAAGTCCACTGCCGTCGCCCTCAGCCTCTGGTCTCTCAGGATGCAGACCCGGGGGTCCTGAAAGGAATAGCCAATTTACGCAACAGATGCTCCTAAGAACCCCGACTTCCCATTAGCTCCATCATCCTCACCTCATGCTCCCTCTAATCCGCCCTCTCCAACTGATGGACTCACAGAATGTTACAACTAGAAGGGACCTTGGGTGCCATTTAACTCAGATCTCTCCAATTATAGTGGAAGAAAGTGAAGCTTACAAGGTATGCAAAGATAGAGTGTAGCCAGAGCTAGAACCCAGATTTCTACACCATTCCATGACACTTCCCAAAATAAAAATTGCAGGGGCCAGAAAATAGACTCGGGTCTCCATCACTGAATGCTACAGCCTTGCTAAGCCAGTGTGACTGGCAGACCAGTAGTATCGGCCTCACCTGAAAGCTTGTGAGAAATGCAGAATTTCAGGCCTTATCCTAGACCTATCGAGTTAGAACCTGCCTCTTAACAAGATCCCCTAGTGCTGTACATGCACAGTGAAGTCTGAAAAGCTCTGAACTAGAGAATTCTCCCCACAATTCACTTGTGCAGTCAGGCAAGAAAGAATCCCTCCCTCTCTGTGCCCACCCCACCCATCTCTTTTTCCCAACCCAATAGAGTGCCTGGAAATTGATGGCGATAAAAAAAAAAAAAACAATAACAATGTTCCCATCTCTACTCAGTGAATGCTTCTTCCCCCATCCGCAGGGAGCCTTTGCAAGGCACTTATATCTCTCCGTTAAGCAAACAGCACAGCCGCACATAGTAGAACAGGTGGCAGATTGCTGGCGAGGGCCCCAGTGAGCAGTGAGAAGGCTGGGTCATTAAATACTGCAAGTGGACAGGTGTGGCAACCAGCCCTCATGCAGAGGGCGGTGGAAATCGGGGGTACCGGTCTCCTCCCTGAAGGAGTATGATGGAGGAGGGGGAGAAGAGACCAAAACGAAAGGACAGAGTGAGCCAGCCCCACCTTTCCAACCTCGACTCCTGGCCCTTCGTCCTTAAACCAACATTAAGCAAGTGGCTGGCTCATCCTTCCTGAAGCTCATCTAAGAAACAGGGACACCAATTCTTGCATCACAAGTTCGTAGTGAAAATCAAATGAGAACATGTAGGAAAAGTGCCAAGCACAGTGCCAGAGACAGAGCAGGGGCCTGATAAAGGGAGCACCCCCTCCACATTTTCAGCCCTCCAGCCCTCCCATCTCGTCAAGTTCCAAGGGTTTGTGCTCTGTCAGGAAGAGGCAGGGGAGCCATGACAAAGGTTCATGGCCTTTGCTGCCCACTGAAATCACCTGGGCAACTTTAGGAATGACTGGTGCCTGGATCCTGCCCAGGGGGAGTAGCCCAGCCTTTGGAATTTTTAAAAGATCCCCAGGTGATTCTAACATAGGACCAAAGCTGTAAACCATACCATAAAGGGACCTATGGGTTACTGACAGCTTTTCTGAATGGAGCAAAAATCATAATTATTTCTCCACTTACCACATTAATTGAGTGATTACTAAATGGCCAGGAACTCAGCTGATTGCTTTATAAACACGATTTCACTTAATTCTCACAAAACCCTGTATGGCAAGGATTATCCCTGTCACTTTTCAGCTGAGGAAATGGAGTCCCAGAACAGTTACCAAGTCACCTTGAGTCCCACAACTCCTATGCAGCAGAACTGGGATTCGACCCCAAGCCTGTCTAGCTCTAAGCTCTAGTGAGCCCCAGTAGCATGACCAGGGAAGAAATCTTAGCAGTATGGCATGGAAAAAGAAACCATAGGATTGGTTGGATTCTGCACAAAGTGCTGGGTACATTAAGGGAGAAAAGGACGAGCTGCCATGGGGGTGGGAAAAGGGAGCCATGCATGGGAAGACCTGTTAGCTGCAGGAGAATATTCCTGACTCTGTTTTACAGGCAATCAAGAAGCACCAAAAGGAAATATCCCAGATCACATGTCCCATCACAGTAGAAACAAAACTGGGAGTGCTGGTGGTCGGGGGAGGAACTCCAGGTTTCAGCCTTTCAGGTGCAAAGCCCAAAGTCCCCAGAGAACACTTATGCACCCTGTGCCTTAGGCCAATTGCTGACATTGGTGTTGCTGTGGTGAACAAACCCTACAGTCAGTCTACTGGGGGAGGCAAGCACTGATCACACGCTCCCGTCAATAACTGCACAAGCACTAGTGAAGAAAGGTGCAGGCAGACACCTCCGTCTTAGGGAGCACACAGCCCTGGTAGCAGGAGTGGAAAGCCTGCAGCGCAGAGAGGCTGGGAACTCGGCAGGGCAGACCATCCTGGGCTGAGCTGCCGTTCAGGTGTGTTGGCTTTTTTTTCTTTCTTAAGAGCAGGTGAGAGCCTGGGGTGTCTGGAGCAGGGAGTAGGACACAACCCAATTTTTACTTCAAAGCAATGACTCTGGTACTATGACTGCAGACTACAGAACACATCCACACCAAGGCCAGGGCCAGAGGGATGTGAGAGGTCTGGCTAGAAAGCTGAGGTGGGAGCTTGGAGAGAATGGAGGGGTGGTGGTGTGCAAAAAGAGAGGGAGTGCTGCTTAGGTCACAGTGACAGAACTGGGGCTGTATAAGAGCCAGGAGGGGTTGAGGGGCAGGGACTGGCCAGGGGGAAGAAGGTGTCTAGCATGAGTCCTAAATCTAGCTGAGATAAAAATAGGATGAGAGGTCACCACTGGGCATGGTTTGGGGCACGTGGGCACATTCGGGCTGCTTCTTTACACCTGCCTCAGCTGCCTCTTTGAACCTGGGTCAAGCCCTCCCCAGGCAGGTGGTTAGAGTCACAGAAAAGGGGTTCCTGCCAGGATGTACTGTGTTGTTTCCAGGAGTACCACATACTTGGAGAAACAGGAAGACAGCAGAAAAGGATGGGGGCGTGGATTAGAGGGCCAGAAGCAGGGCCACAAAAGGCGCCACTGACCTGCAGTCAAGTGTCTGCCTGAGGCCGGATAAGCAGCTTATTAACTGATAGGAGGAAAGTACGCAGCTGTTAGCTTGGAGAGTTTGCCACTGGTTTGTGAGCAGGCAGGAGGCTCTCAGATGACAGAACAAAATGAAGAAAAATATGTCAAAGAGTTTTCTGCAGTCCCTGGAATGGGGACCCTCCAAGGCTCCCTGCAGCCCCGGGTCTCCTTATATCCTGCCTTTAAAATGCATGACAGTGGCTAAGACCATGCAGCTTTGGAGCCAGCCAGACCTAAAGAGCCTACCAGGGTTCTTTGAATCTCAGTTTTCTCATCTGTGAAAAACCAGATGATCATATCAACTTCAGAGGACTGCTGTGGGGATTCCTGATTGTTGTAATAATGGTAATAATTACATAATCCGCTACTATTTGACTGAGCAGTTACTGTGTTCTGGGAACTGGGTTCTAGGCTCTGGTTTCTGTTTTATGTCCATTATCTCAGTTAATCCAATAAGCAGCTCGAGCCTTCAAGATTTTATGTAATCAACCAACATCTCCAGTTAAACTAGGCATTCTATAAATGTTAGCCACTGATACTTTTATAAGAATAACCTCAGAGGGAGCCAACATCGCCCATACTGCTACCTGGCGATGCCGTCAAGCTGCACCACCAGCCTCAGAGGCTGGATCCAGCCGAGGGGATGTTGCCTTCTCCTCGAGTCAGGAGGAGGTAAGGCTCAGGCATGCTGGGGTGGGGAGAAGGGAGAAGGCAAGCGATGGTCCAGTCGGCAAAAGGCTGCCCTCTGCCTGTCACCCTGGTCCATCCCTGTCCACAGATAGGTGAGGTACCAGTCTTTCTCCACGGGCTCCAAGCAGGGTGAATGCTGAACAGCAGCCAGTCTGGGAACTTGTGTGGTCACTGGGCGAGGGCCACAAGAAACTCTCCTGTCAGCAGCCTGGACCTCAAGGCTCTTGGGCACAGTACTGGGAGACGCAGGACTCAGAGCAACAGGACTCAGACTGTCCAGCACAGTGGCTGGAGCTGTTTCTATGGCAACAGCGCTCCCCTGCTCTTCAAGAAAGTGAATTCAGCCATCTCAACCTAAGCACTGATCACAGCACCTGGCAGACTCCAAGCCACCCAGGACCCCACTCCGCTGAGGCACCAGGGAGATGCAGAGCAATCCGAGGATTTGTCCCACCACCAAGTGCATGGCCGTGGCTATTTGTCCTCAGCCTGAGGACCCAGAGAGACGTGTGAGCACTTTATGCCCTAGGAACAGATTCAGAAATCATTCTTTCCTGAAGGCCAGAGAGAAATAGGACTATAACATTATAATGTCTTCCCCAAGTCTGCATTCAGGCCAACCCACCATTACCAACCATGTAATCACTTCATCTCTTTAAATTGCCTTGTTGGTATAACAGAGCTAACAGCTACTGTGCAGGGTTGTTTTAACGTTTAAGTTGTGCCTGAAAAGGGCCAGGCATATAATAAGTACTCAATTAATGGTAGCTATTTATACTATAACCTGTTTCTTCAAATATAAGAAGCTCTTGGAAGGCTCCCCCACCTTTGATTAATTTTTTAAGTGTAACAGGTCGATCTACAGCTGAGGTCTGAAGCTATGGCCTGTAGGTCTAACCTAGCCCAACACCTGTTTTTGTAAATAAAGTTTTATTGGAACACAGTCAGGCCCATTCATTTACATGCTGCCTACAACTGTTTTCATGCTATAACAGCAGCACTGAGTGGTTGCAACAGAAACCACACGTCCAGCAAAGTCTAAAATATTTATCTTGCCCTTTATGAAAAAGTTTGCCAGGTCCTGATCTACACTAAAGTTTTTCAAACATTAATGAGTATCATAACCACCTTGGATGTTTTGTAAGAATATAAATTCCCAGGGCATACTATCAGAGTATTGGAGTCAGCCCCCACCACCAAAGACCCAAAAGCAGGTGGCCCAAAGACACATTACGAGGAACCCTGGTCTGTGCAGCCAGCAATCCTAAGTGACAGCAGAGCCACAATTTCCCCCATGATGGGGCAGACGGACCCTGGGTGGGAAGGAAGTCAGCTTCTGGATCCACTAAGGGAGTGCAGGCTGTCATCCCCAGGACCTTGGCTGTCCTCAAGGATGTCAGGTTAGCTTTGTTTTGTTTTTAAGGTTCAATTCAGAAAACTTGGAAGAAAAAGAAAAAAATCACAAAGCATAAAATAAAAAAGCAAAAGCATCTATAATCCCAACTCCCAAAGATAACTACTGTTTCCATTCTGACCTATAATTCTATAGTCCTAGTATTTTTCGTAGGTATATGTGTGAAAACATTTTCTCTTTATTTTACAACAACAAAAATGAGATTACAAAAATTGCTTGCAGTCTTTTCTCACTTGGAAGTATATTGTAAACATTTTCACATGTCAATAGATGTTCGAAATAACATTCTTGGTATGCAACAGTAAAAATGGGATGCAGCAGACCTCTATGAACTGATACGAAATAATCTCAGAGATAGATTGTTAGCAGAAATAATGTGGCACAGAACAATGTAAATACAAGCTTGCATTTGTGTAAAAGCGGCAGGGAAACATCCTTGTGTAAGCACTGACGATCTCTGGAAAGATACGGAAGAACCTTTAAGTAGTGATTATCCCAAAAGCAGGAAATTAGGGAGAGACTGAGACTTACTTTTTACCACATTATCTTTTTTACTATTAAGCTTTCTCGCCATTTGTATGTGAGTCCTTTCAGAAATATTAAAAATCTATTTTTAAAAATTGTCGGTTTTAAGGTCTGCCTTGTATTACATCACATGTATGGACCATAATGTAGTTAATTAGCCATTTATTGTTAGATATAACTTTTTAAGTAAGTCACAGTGGGGTAAACATCCATACACATAAATATGAATAGCTATCTCTGACTATTAGGTTAAACTCTCAGAAGTGGGGTAACTGGAACATGCACTTTCACGATTTTAGGCTTTTAATAAAAATTGTCAAGCCACCTTCCAGAAAGCCTGCCCCAGTCCACACACTTGCCAACAAGAAACGTGAGTGTCCGTGTTCCTACTCTCTCGGGTGGCCCCTAATCCCTAACAGTGCTTCTTTCAGAAGGCAGCAAGCTCCATGCACAGCCCAACAGGCAGGCTCTGCCCCCTGCAGAGCAAGCCCGGAGTGGGGGTGGTGCTGTTGGAGCCATTCCACACATGCTCAAGTCTTGCCTGCCCTTCCTAGAGGCCAGGCCAACAATGGGGTGCCCCTCCACACCCCCTCAACTCGTCCAAGGCCAAGCCACTGAACTCAACTTATTTGGAAAGATTCACTTTGAAAGGCAGTCCTGGAGCCCCCCGAGTGCCCTCCTTGGGGCTTCAAGTCAAGGCCTGCTGGCAGACAGACAGACGCTGGCATTCATCTTCCCCTGCCTGGGAACAGACTTGTATGGCTGTGCAGCGCAGAGGCTGCTCAGAACTCGAGATGACTGTCAGGTACAGAGGCTTAGCATTTCCAGGACTGGTAAAGAAACTGCTCCAGTCTTCGGCCAACTATGCAACTCCTATTCCACAGTAAATTGGAGGGCAGGGCAGGCTTCCAGTGTAAATACCAACTGCCAGAGCAGAAGGACTAGAAAGAATGGGATTCCAGACACCACCAAGGGCCATGTCTCTGAGGCCAGCAGGTAGCCTGGGCAGCCCACCAACTTAACCCATGGGTCTTCCTCCGCCTACTGACAGATCTGCTCTTATCCACGCTGGGGTCTGCCAGCCCAAGCCCTTCCAGTTCCTGATAGCCCCCACCATTTCCTTCAAAATCAGTTGTGGGAGGAAGAGCAAACAGGACATGGAATCTAGAAGAAGAGAGGAATTTAAGCCCCAACAGCATGAGGCACTTTGGGCTGGAAATGCCATCCACTGACTGCTGGCTTCTCTAGGGTTCTGCCCCCACCTCCCTTTAGTGGGAATGTCAGTGTTGATTGACCTTGCAGTTGTTACTAGGGTCAACTGAGGCAGCATGCCTTCTAGGTGTCCTTGTGTGAAAGGAGATGGCAGCTTGGTTTTGCACCAAGTAAGCCACAAACTGCTTTAGGAAAGAAGAGAGGCTTATTTACCCAAAGAAGGTAGAACTGAAATGCCTTAGAAGTAGTGGCCATATTTTACAATCTTACAGTCACAAAAACTCAGCCTTCAAGGCAGGTTCATTTTGCTAACGGTGCACAGAAAAACTACAAAAAGCAGAGAGGTGACCTAAGTCCCCAGGTCGCAGGCCTGAGGTCTTCCCCAGTGGCTTAGCCCCTTGTTACTCAAAGTGTGGTCCATGGAGCAGCATCCTCTGGAAGCTTGCAATAAATGCTGACTCTCAGCCCTTCCCCTGACCTGTTGAATCAAGATTTGCATTTTAACAAGATCACCAGAGTCCTCCAGGATTTATGTGCACATTAAAGTTTGAGAAGCACTGGCCATGTTATCATCCACCGTTTCTGTATAAGTACAGGATGGTGGTTCCTAAACCCTAGAGGATCGTGTGTCCCTAGGTACAGGATGGTGGTTCCTAAACCCTAGAGGATTGTGTGTCCCCCCACTCACCCCAGGTCTGACTGGGTGGGTGTGGGGTAAATCCCAGGCAACTGCATACTTAACAAGCTCCTACTGCGATGGGACCAGATGTTCTGCAGACTACATAAATGACCTAGGGAACCAGTGAAATATGGAGATACATCTGGATTTAGGCCATCAATCCTCAACCTTGGCTGCACATTGAAATCACCTTAGGAGTTGAAAAAGCAGGCTCTGCCTGATTTAATGGATCTGGGGTGTGGTCTGGGTTTTGGGATTTAGTAATTTCAACAGGTGTTTGGAATGTGCAGCTAATAATGAGAACTACTGATTTAGAATGAACTCATTTTAAAACCTGGTTTTGATACTTAACAGCTACATGACCTTGACTGAGTTAACCACTCTGAGCAGCTTTCTCATCTTTAAAATGGGGATAATGGCCACCTAGGAGGACTCAATATTTTAAGATATACCTGTATTAGACACCTGGTACACAGTAGATACTCAATAAATATTCCATACCTCCCATTCTGTTCCCCTACTATGATTAGAAGTGAAAAATCAACTTATATTCGTGTCTTTACCCAAAAGACCAGCTTGTCTCTAAAAAGGAAGCAGTGCAATATGATTCCTTCATCACCTTTCAGGAGAAGATAAAAGAACAGGACCTGAAACCATGCTGGATTTCGTATTCAGGGAGCAGAGCTGGTTTCACGGGCATGTGCCCTGGCTCCATGCTCAGAAGAGCCCCACCCTTGGGGTTTGAAGCTCTGCTGACATGTCTTGAAATTCTAATACTTTATGCACATTTTGCACTAGGCCCCACAAATTAAATAGCCAATCCTGTCAGGGAGGAAGCCACCTCTGGCTTGTGGCAGCAGAGTTAATACAAGAAAAATAAGTAAATAAAGAGGCAGACACAAGAGTAACTTGATTGATCCCTCTAAATGTACTGGGGTAGCCAGAAAGGGAGAAAGATTGTCATTAACCCTTCTGAGTACAAGAGCCAGGGACAGACCAATCTGAGGATCCTCTTGCTTTTCCCTGGAATCTCCAGGCCTGGAGCAGGTGCAGACACACCTGGTTGCTGGAACCACAGCTGGCTGAAGGATGCTATTCCTCCACCTGCAGCACACCCCTCCTTACCACCCCGCACAGCTCATCCCCCATGACAAGCATGCAGCACCACAGACAGCAGGATGAAAAGGAGCTGGGGCCAGGGATCTGCAGCAGTTGGCTTGGCGGTGGTTGGTTGTTTTCGGCGTGTGGTTTTCTCGTCTGGTCCAAAAAAAGTGTTTGCTAATGAACAGTTTTTTTGATCTCTCTGCTTTGCTGCCTGTGGTTTCGAGGGCTGCTCTTTGGACATCCTAAAGAGTCCTCTGCAGAGTTCACAGGAGAATGGGCTGTGTACGCATAGGACTTGGACACTGCAGCCACATGACAGCTTCTCATTAGCCAAAGCCCATGGTCACACCTGCTTGGGGCAAGCAAAAGCTCCCAAGACCCACAGGAGAAGATGCATAGAGAGAAAGAATGGGCCGTGAGAAAAAAGGAGGGTTCTGTCAGAGTAGTTTCTGCAACTTGACTTTGCAAAAGCAAAAACCATCTTAGGTGAAGAACAGTGTGAGAAAGTCAAGGCTGGCAGCCCCCTCTACGCTTGGTTTTCCATCCTGGTACAACAATACAGCAGGATGTCTGGATTAGTGAGGAACTGTGTCACCATTACTTTTGATGGATACCAAAATAACAAAGTTGGTGAAATCTTTAAGAGCAGAAATTAGTACGAATTTGTTTTTATTCCTAGGTTTAAAAATCCCATTTGCTAACTCATCTTCTGATATATTTTCCCTAGGTGTGAAATTACTGCAACAATCAACACTTTTGGGAAAGCCTGGTTACACCCACAGTAGGGCATAAGGCACATGACTGTCATCTGTCACATGGGTATCAGGGGACCAAAGGTTGAGAACTTCTAAATGGAGATATCAAAGGAATGTTAACCCTGTGGGAGTCAGTTGCCCCACAACATGGATTAGTAAGCACTGTGTTCCACTGCCAAAATTAAATGAATCAGAGAGGCAATCACTTTAGCTATAGAGCCAAGTATATTGGCCATCCTTGGCCCTGCTGAACAGGATACAGGGGCCTGCCAAGAGTAGCCAGCGAGTAGGTAGCCACAGAAGAAAAACTTTCCATATCAGACTGTAGTTCTAGGGATTTCCCTTCAAATAGGAGAGTCAGAGCTGGAGACAATTGGCTCCCTAGAGCCGCAAGAGCAAGGAATGAGGATGGGAGGAATGGAGCGGTCCAGGAGCACACCAGTAGTAGCCGTGGGGGGACTTCTATGATGATTCATTGCACACCTGCAAAGCCCCACAAAGGACAGGGCAGTAAATGCAGGCCACCAAAACACACATTGCCTTCCAGCCTTCTCAATGCTCTGGGGCGCCACCTTCTAGTACTCAGTCATCAAGCAGGAAGGGGCTTTTTGTCTCTAGTCAGAGCTTCTCAATGAAGTCTAAAGCAGAGAAAAGGAAGCAGGAGGCTCCTGTCTTCCATTGATTTATGTCTTGCCTGTGGATTTGCCACAAACTTAACCTATTTAATTTAGACTTGGATAAATGTTGAGTGTTTTGGTGGGGGGTGGGAGGATTGGAGAGTCTGTCCAAGCATTGGAAAAGAGGAAAAGGGTATGTGAACAGTTGTTAGAAGAATACAAGGACTTTAGGATAACGACACAGGAAATAAAGCCAGAAACCATCCTCAAAATTATGTTCAAAGAATCATCTTACACCAGGAGTCCCAAGCCAGGAATCCCAAGTGCAGGATCACTGCAGGGGCCAAAGGTATCTTCCTCCCTTGCACACCTCAATGCAGAGAAGGAAATAGAAAAAAGAAGTCAAGAAAGAAGAAAATAAACAAAAAGAAAGAACAGACATATTTCAGGGAGTCAGGAAACCCAATTTCTTTACTCAGTTTTATTTCTGCCTTGCACTGCTCTTGGCTTCTGGTCCCCTGTTAAATACAGGTTAAATAAGTATAGTTCACAGAGCAAAAGAAGTCGTCCTACTCAATGACACCAACAGTGCCCTCACTCAGGGTCCAGGCCCCTTTCAATAGGCTGAGACATCTTCTAGCCACACCCCATTCTCCTTGCACCCATCCCCCCGCTCTGCATTCATGGGTACAGACACACAGACACTATCCCGCTGGGAAAGACATACCAAGTGAGAGCATCAAACCTTAGAAATCCAAGATGCCTCCCACCCCTACCTCCATCTGCCTGGAAGAAACAATCCTCAGTCCAATCCTCCAAGTTTAGGAGAGAAGGCAGGAATGACTCCTTCCCAGGCCTAATCATTCCCTTAACCAAACAGTTAAACCAGAGGGATAACAAGACCATTCAACGCGGCAGCAGCCCCCGAGATCTTTTGGCAGGAGCCAGCCCCTCCAAATCAAGACTCTGGCGTGATTGTACAATCCACTCGGAGGACAGTTACCATCTGTTTATGGAAAAAATGTTAATAACCCCCAAGCATAATCAAATAGGCAACCACTTTACTTTAAGTACCTATTAACTAACGCTAATTTACAATGGAACAGGCCTGCCAGTGCTCATCCACAGGCCCATCAGAGGCACCAGCACGCATCCAACCATCAGGAGGAAAAGCCAGCGGCTGCTGATGAGGCACTTATGGCAACACCAGAAGCCCCAGCAGCCGTCCCTCATTCCCTTCCTTCCCAGACGTCCAGCTTCCGCTGTCCCACCACACAGTCTCCACCATGTCCGGAAAGAAATGAAAGAAATACTCTCAGCCTGGGAACAAAGGTGAGATTCCTCCATCAGCTCCTACATTTCCCCCAGGCTAGGTTGAGAAAAGTGTAAAGCCCCATTCAAGTGGGACAGCGTTCAAAGATAATTAGAAAAAGCATTGGAAGAACTGAACTGATTTATTCACAATCCACCTTCATTTCCCAGTCCTTCCCAGGCTCTCTGCACACACCAACTATGCAGGGAAGCGGGGCCAGGATGCTCCAGCAGCTGTGTGCTCTGGTATGTCAGTTCTCTGGGTCTCAGTTTCCTTATCTGTAGAATGGGGATATTAGCCCAATAAGCCTAAGGTCTGTTTCAGCTCTAAAAAACTCTTATTCTGTTTCCTCCCTGGGAGTAAGAGGAAGCCAAGAAGTATGAGGTTAATTCTCAGAGTATCTCTGATCTAGAAGCATTTAAAGATACAAGGTAGTCATGAGAAAAAGAGGCCAAGTAATGTGTACTCTTTACAGGCTGCAAAAGATCCACATGCTTGCTTCTTTCCCCATTCAGTAGTAATGATACGCACCTTATGTGAAAACTATAGGGCATATTTTATTACTGTTCAGGCATGCTAGCATCTTCTACCTGGTCTTGTTCTAACCACCACGTGAAATGAGGGTGGTGCATTGGGGTGTTCCAGGGCACTTGGATGGGGCAGCCAGGACAAGGTCATGTGTGATGCCAGGACAGGTGGGTGGGGCTGCAAGGTAGGGAGTTCTAGACCTAACTCAGCCTAATCAGACTACGAAACTGGCCTCAGTTTCTTCATCTGTAAATACGGACACTGTTAGGTCCCTGGAACTGAGAACCTGACTTTCAGAAAGCCCCCACCCTTCGGTTTTGTTTCTCTGTTTTGTTCCTCTAAGTTTCTATCTCCCTAAGTCTCTGTTTTCAGGAGCGGGCTGAGCAGGCCGTACCTAGAGTGTAACATTGTAACTGTTTCCCTCTGTTAGCCCAAGGTTTCTGTCTCCTGAAGTCTCTGTTCCCATGAGCAAGCTGTACCTGGAATGGAACATTGTGACAGTCTTCTTAGGCTAGGCCAGATGCCAATCTTAACCCTACGAAAGGGACACCTGACTGCCTCTCGGTGCTGACGCCATTTTTCAGCTCAACCCAGCAGGTCTGCTTGCCGCTTGCTAATAAAATCCTTTCTTCCTTTACCTGGCTAGCACCTCCTTCCTCAGCGACCTTACAGAGATACAAGAGGCTCCACTTAGGTCATTGTCATGGCCTTTTGATGCCTAATTTGAAAATATTTTGTGAGGATGGACTTGGCACAAATTCTGAACCATCTCACTTTCAGGCCCAGGATGCACTGGCACAATATAATTTTTTTTACATATTTCCCTGTTTCCAGTAAATAGCGCCTATCCTGAACCTAACAAGTACCCACCTCCCAATCATTCTGGCCACCCCATGATCTGGCAATCAAAGAGTTAAGGCCTGGCACAGTGGGGATCCTCAGGGGCCCTGCTCCAGCAGGAGGGCTGGCTGATTTGTCAGTGCCCAGGCCATATCAATTACTCTACGGATCACCCCTGCAACTCTCAGGCACTTGGCTTTATCAACAGCAAAAAGACACCCCCGTGATACACTCAGCTCCATTTTAAAACCTTTGTGATTCCAAGAGATGACCTCACATCCTAACGTGACCCCTCCCAAGCCAAAATTGTGATCAACAAGATGGCAGTTGATCGAGTCGGGCATAGAAAGAGAAAAACCACATGTTCTCACTTATTTGTGGGAGCTAAAAATAAATAAATAAATAAATAAATATACAAACAAACAAAGGGTTGGAGGGAGAAGATACAATAATCACAACAATTCCTTGAACTTGTTAAGACAAGTGAACACATATGATGTAATGGGAGGGGACGGGGGGGGAAGAGGAACGGGTAAAGGGACATGAAAACCAACTACAATATATACTTACAAGTTAGGATTAAAAAAAACATGGGAGGAAAATATTTTTTTTAAAAAAGATTGCAGTTGATAAAAGTAAAGAGGAATCTGAGACATCCATGGTTTCTGCTGTAAGTCATTCCTGCTCTAGTATGACAGACAGATGATGTGTGAGCAAAAAAAAAATGACAGTGCACTAGGGTGAGTGTGTGGTAAAGGCATTTGCACTTAATACTGTGTGGGACAAAAGAGGACATGGTTGAGTCTTGGGAGGGCAATCCTTCCTGGAAGGACAATAAAAGGAGCCTATAAAGGTTTATACATGAAGAAAAGAAGGGGGAATGGTACCCATGGACCCTGATCTCAATGCTCACAGCAACCCAATGAGAAGGTAGCAATATTCCCATTTTACAGTTGAAACAGAGGTTCCGAGAAGTTAAGTAACTTGCTGAAGGCAAAGAGCAATTAAGTGAAATCACAGATTCCCACGCAGATCTGAAAATTCAAAGTTGAGAATGGGGTGAATGGAAAGATACGGGGGTTCATAAGGCAGAGCTGGGGGACTTCTGGTACCCACATCATCATTCTTTTTCCTAGACTGGGATGCTTACTAGCAATAAAAGATCAAAGTTATGTGCAGTTTGAGGCATTTGCTTATTTATCCTTTAATGAGACCTAAATGCAATGCTTCCTGTGACTTAATAAAGATCAGAGAGATGCAGGCTTCCTTTAAACAAGATCAGTCGAGGATACACCATTTCATCTTGCCTCCAACTCTAACCTAACTTCTTCAGTTGCCTGACTTTAGAATAGGGGATATTTCACTCCCACCTACGAGGACGTGTTCTCCTGACCCAACCAGGCCAAGGAAGGCAGCTCAGCCTGGGAGAGGGGAGCAGGAGCCGGGAGAGGCTCTGAGGACAGCTGATGGGAGGCACCGCCCTGGGTGCCGCCTAATCCATCCGACATGGGGACACACTGTTCCAGAAAACGGATGGCAACTAATAGGAAAAACCTGCTCTCACAACACTGCCAAGCCTGTCGCAGAGTCTCAGCTGGTGGTGCACTTCCTCAGGAGAGGAAAGCAATAATAGCTCATTCTTCCCTTTGGTCAAGGCCCTAATGTTTTCTCAGGTGGAAGGAGGATGAGCTAGGAAGGTTCCTCTCATGGTTGGAAAATTTTGCACAAGCAGCAGTGCCAGGCCTCAAAGCCAGGAGCCCAAGGATTATCCAAAGATTGAAGGCTCTGAGCTCACTCAGTGGTCACCTCATCTCCTACACCTGTGAAGCCTTGTTTGGCACTCAGTGTGTGTTGGCAGAAAAAATATCCTCAGTCAAGGTGCCTGAGAGTGGTCTGATCTTATTTAAGTCATCCAACTTCTATCCCCTCTTTACAATTTGTCTGCACATGTATTTCTCTTGGTCAAAATATTTCACATAATTTCAAGAAAACCTGGCTTGCTTGCTGTGACTTGCTCAGGCTCATCATGCACTGAAGAGAGCCCAGAGGCAGAAGGCTCCTGGGAAACCTGGCAATCTGTCCTCATACTTTTTGCCCTTCTCTGCCTCTCTGGGTGTCCCTTCCTTTATATCAGTGTTCTAAACTTAATGGGAGTCCTAGAATCTTTTGAGAATATAGTAAAAGCTATGGACTAGTTCAATTTCATGTACAAACACGAAACCCCTCGCCATGTGCAAACACTCAAACATTTGCATACAAGTTCAGAGGATCACTGTCCCCGTGAATGTCATTCAAGTACCCTTCCCCAGTCCCTGAGCCCCAGGGTCAGGGCCCCCACCACAGGTGCCAGCTTATGTGTAGAAGCCATAGAAATCCATCTCTCTAGATCATTTTGTCTCACCAGAAAACAGCAGCCTAAATCTTGGCCCAGCAACTGATGGCTTATCAAGCCTTTCATCATCTCTCCCCTCCTCCCCCTCCCAACATCAGCCATCCATGGGAATCCCGGCTGGGAGTATTTCTTAAAATTCAAGTTTCAGTTTTGGAACTGGTACCCAGTAACCTTTGAGCCATTTGGTCACATCCGTCTCTGGGACCACGCAGGTGGATGCTAATTCACCATGTTAACCCCTTTCATGCCAGTCCCCTTACCCAAGCCCTGGCGGAGAGCCACATCCCACTCCCTCACCCCTGCCATAATGGCGTTAAGTGCTCTGTGTCATGGAAACTGGCCAGCAGATTTAGAAGTCATGTTGCTCTTGGCACCCATTCTGGGATTCTGTGTAGAGCTACGTGCTGAGATACCATTGCATGGGCAGTCTTACAATGCCAGAATCTACCACCCTACATCTAACTATGCTAAAACCAACACCACTCCAAAGAGGGATGTAGATAAGAGAAAAATCAAGTTAGTCAAACTGGGAGTCCCTTTACCTACAAAAAATAAAAAGAATCCTAAGTCCTTTTCATTTGCCCTCAAACTAACCTCCTTCCCAAATTATCCTCATTGCACAAGCCCATCCAAGCAATGTTTATCAGCAGTCAAAGCAAAACCATGTGGTGCACAGTCTGGTTCCCACGAATCCCAACATTGCCCTCAAGCCATAATTACCAAAAACAAGGGTGTGGACAGACGTCTCCACCAAGACCACTTACGCCCCATGACCTGAGGCCCTCTCAGAGGGCAAAGAGAGATGAAAACAGTATCTTTTGATCAAAAGTAGCCATGTTTCCCACCACAAAACCCTTGAGAATGAAAATCCCACCTTACCCTTCATTCCAAATTTGGACCGTCGACCATACTTGTTGATCATGATGAAGAGAACCACCAACAGGACACAGGCGAAAGCAGCAAGTCCAACTGCTATGGACACCTATTAGGAGCCAAAACCAGACAGTCAGAAACAGTCATGGAAACCCCAAGTGCCTTACAAGTAACATGTGTGCCCAGATGAGAACACCCCTACTGCAGTAGCAACTGCAACCTTCTCAGAACTTTGCTACTGAGTAAGGTCTTTAGAAGGAATAATCTATGAAAAGCTAAGAACATTAAAAAATATATAAATTACCCAATTTGATTAAAGAAAGTTCCATGATTTAAATGTTCTGAGCCCCCCTATATCCCCAGGGCCACCCTAAGAGATGCAAAAGCAAGCCCAGACAGGTTCTGCCTATTGCTGTTTTAATGAGTGAGCAAATTCTGCATCTTCACATTGAATTTCTTCATATAGTCTTCCTATCCACGAAGGTCAAAGAAATCTGGACTCTAAAAAGAATCCTTTCCTCTCCTCCCCAGAGAAATCTCGGCTCTGAGAGAGCAGAGGAGGGGTCTTGAAAAACCCACCCAAGAAGATGCCCTGAGCAACTTGGACTTTCATAGAAGGTTGTACAGTCAGCAGCCCTTGCGAATCAGGCCCTGCCCGGCTCCTAACAGACTGGGGATTTTCGAACTGTTCTCTTCCAAACTCTAGGGCTTACAGCAGATCCTCCAAGACTTCCTCAAACAATGAACTATTCCCATCAAACAGAAGGTTTAGACCGCCTGAAAGGAGGCTATTCGTCATTGCTTTTTCCCCCGCCATACGTACTGAGATTCCAAGTAAGATTGGAGATGCTAGAAACTCAAATGAAGACTGAAAACTACTGCACCAGTAAACACGCTCCTCCTCACCAAGAAGTGACTCACCCCAAAAGTGTCTTCCTCAGGTTTGTGGGTCACAGTGATAGGAGGTGTGGGGCTCACTTCATCGACTGAAAACCAAACACAAAGGGAGGAGGGCAGTTAGTTTACTGGCTGTGGGAGGCTCAGCCACAATCCTGCCCAACTCCAAGCCCCCTTGAGACTTCCTGTTGGAGAACATCCTCTGGAAGGCAAGCTGTTGCAGCCCGCCAACCCCCCGTCAAAGCTTTGCAGGGGCCCCCAGAGATCAGGTCCCCTGTCTGGCCACCCGGTTAGTGCTACAGCTCAAGAACAGGCTCCATAAGGACTAAAGGACCTTTGCTCCCATGCTCTGCCCCCACCCCAGAAAAAATAATGTAACCTGGGCAATGTGGGCCATGAGCTGTGGGGTGGAAAAGAGGAAAATGGTTTGGGATTCCGGCCAGGGTCTGGATTAGGCAAATTTTGCTGGCAATGGCAGCTGTTGCTGACATTCTGCTCTCTACTGAAGGCATTTCTTTTCCTTTCCCTGCTTCTCCCAAGCCCTTCTCTTTCCCCCTTTACTCCTTAGTAAGATCCTGTGGCCCCATAAACAATCCTCTAGCCATTCCTCCAATATTGATTTCAGAACACAATGGCAGTCTGAGTTAAAAAACAGAAGCAACTGACCAGGAAACACCACCTTTACCCAGCAAGGCTCAGGTGGGAAGCCAAGCATCAGCCTGTACTCCATCTAGAATCACCTTGGCAAGAAATGGCCCCAATTCAGAATTCCCTTAAGGGACATTCAGTGAGACTAAAAGTCCTCTAAGACCGAGGAAAACTAAAGGGATCACAGATGATATTTCTATCAGTGCAAAACAGCCGAGGTTATTCCTAGACAGGATTGGTCTCTCTCAGGCCAGACTCTGGGCAGAAATGACAGTGATTGCTGCAGTTATTCCCACCTGCCACGGGGAACAAGAGACAAAGGGGAAATTATAGGTTTCCTCCACAGCCCACAAGCACAACCCCAAATCCTTTTAGGATTGTCTAGCCCTATCCCCAAATCACTTACAAACTGAGCCTCAATAATTCCATGTGAGGACACAGGAGCCTATCAGGGGACCTTGTAAATCCCAGCTGTACCCGAGGTGGGTCCTGGCCAAATTCCCAGGCTCTTGAGGCAGGTGAAAACCCCTAGCAGGGTTACAGGCTCCATATTCTCTCTGCAAGAACTGAGATGATTAACAGAGTGTACTGGGGCACATGAAACTCCACATCCATCCTGACACAGCCCCTTTTCATCTGGGTTGGGAGATCCACAACAAGTTCAGACCTCGGAAAACTCCCTGAGGGAAACTGAGGCACAGAGTGATTATCCAAGAAGAGTGGGTTTGGGAATGCCCAAAGAGCATTTATGCCCTCCGATTCCTTTTCACAATTCACTCAGATGCCCTCAGATGCCATGACTCTGGGAAGGATGTGGAATAGGAAAGAGGGCTATTTGGATTCAATAGTTACCAAAAGTATCAGATAAATCCGTTTCAAAGCAAAAGGTAAAGCAGACTTACCTGAATCAAAGTTATCCGTGCTCTCTGCAAAAAAGGACAAAGAGATAATTAACAAATGTAATAAAAACCAGAACAAACACATCATATCCCCCTAACAGCTATGACCTGTCCCATTCACCATGATCCCTTGTTCCCACAGCAATTAACAAACTAAACTGTTTGGCACATCACCCTCCCCCCATGCTACACTACTGCATTAGAGGTGGTTGTCCAAATGGAAAAGGAATGAGACATAAAGCTTCTGGTTTCAAGGGAAGTAGCCCATCTGGGAACTAGAAATAAAACTGGTTTCATTATGAGATGGGGAGTTAAATCCAGACCCACTGACTCACTCACAGCCCTGGGTGCTGGGGATGGCTCCGCTGGGTGGGCTCCCCTGGACCTTTCTTGAAAATGCCAGTCATGATCTCAAGATGAAAATCCTCCAATTGATATGTGAAGTTGATTCTAGTAGGTCACTGAGAAGCTCTTAGAAATCCCTCCAGAATCTGCCCATCCCCCAGATAGAAATGTGTTATTTGATCTTTGGCCTCTAGAAATAGCTCATCTAATAATGAAAGCTAATCCTTATTGGACATTGATTATGAGCCTGGAGCAGTGCTAAATGCATTATGTAACATACCACTCAATGCCTATAACCATCCTAGGAGGTGGATAGCACTACCCCCATTTAACAATTAAGGAAACAGGTTTATACAGTTCAAGTAACTGATCAAACATCACTCATCTAAGAAGGGGTTAGAGTTGGATTCAAATCCAAGTCTGGGCTCTTAACCACTCTATCAGAGATGCTCAAACCTTAGCACACAACAGAATCATCCAGAAGGTGATCACTGTCATCCCCCAATAAAAGGAATGAGAATTCCTTGGGAAAATGGATGATTTCAGGGCTGGGGCAGGGAAGGTAAAAGATGTGCCTGTAAAAGCTCGTGAAACTAGAAAGTAAGAAAAGTGCTCAGGGGTCAATGGGAGCCTTGAGAGAGGACACAGGAGCCAACATAAAGGGGCTCCCAATGGCCAAATGTGGAATCATTTGAGCAACAAAATAATGACAGTCATGAATTGTTATGGATTGAATTGTGTTCCTGCAAAATCCATATGTTGAAGTTGTAACCCCCCGTAGCTCAGAATGTGACTGTAGTTGGAGATAGGGTCTTTAAAGTGGTATTTAAGTTAAAATGAGGTCATTAATGTGGGCCCTAGTGCAATATGACTGGTGTACTTATGAGAAGAGGAAACATGGACATAGACATGCACAAAGACCACATAAAGACACAGGGAGAAAAGGGTCATCTACAAGCCAAGGGGAGAGGTCTTTGGAGAAACCAGCCCTGCCAATGATACCATGATCTCTGATTTTCAGCCTCCAGAATTGTGAGAAAATGATTTTCTGTCGTTTAAGCCACGCACTCTGTAGTACTTTACTATGGCGGTCCTAGCAAATTAATAAAGAATTCTAAGCCACAAACAAAATAAATACCAAAGAGTCCATACTGATACAAATAAGTAATTGAATAAATAAGTGGGGGAGAAGAGAAAGCTCTTCCTCATGGTAGAATCCAATTAATAAGCACAGAAGGGATGATGCAGATAGAAACATCACCATTTGGCAAATGCTACGGTAAAAATTGTTTCAGGCAAGAATCAACAATGAATGTTAAAATGAGTGTGTGAAGGAATGAAACAAGCTATTTATGTAGTTTCAAAATATTATACTTATTGATTTCAATGTGGAAAATAGTCTCCTTGCAGTGGAGAAACCCGGGAGATACCACCTTGACCAAGTGATAAAGTTCACATCCCCATTGATAAAATATATGACATCAGGCACCCCCTGATATGATATATATAAATGGCAGGGCACCACTTCTGTGGGGTTCTTGCCAAAAACACACAACTGGAATTTAAGCATGAGAAAAAAAATCTGACAAATGCAAATTGAGGGACAGTCTACAAAATAACTAGTGAGTACTCTTTAAAAGAGCCAAGATTGTGAAAGACAAAGACTGAGGGACTGTCCTAGATTTAAGAAGACTAAAGTGACACAGCAACTCAGCGCAATGCATAATCTTAGATTGGGCCCCAGACAAGAAGAGGACAACAGTGGGACAACTGATAAAATACAAGTCAAGTTTGCATATTAGATAACAGTGTTGTACCCACATTAACATCCTGGTTTTGATCACTGGGTTGTGGTTAGGTAAGATGTTAACATCTGGAGAAGCTGGGTGAAGAGTAGAAGGAAGTTAGTTGTACTATTTTGTAACTTTTTTTCTTTTTTGGTAAACCCCAAACTATTTAAAAATGAAAAGTTAAAAATCTTCAAAAATTAATAAAAAACACAAATTACTAGTCCTCACCCCAGAGTTTTTGTTTCAGTAGGTCTGGGGTGGGTCTTGAGAAACCACATTTCTAACAAGTTTTCAGATGATTGTGATACTGTTGGTCCCTTTGGGAACCACTATACTATGCCACACCTCCTCCTGCCACAAGGCCACCAAGCCCTGAAAAGTAAGAACAATTCATTCATTCACTCATCATTCATTGTGGGTGTTCTACTCACCAGGCCCTCAGCTAAGCCCTCACAGTCATTATACTCACAGCTCTATTAAGATGAACCAGCAAACCCTCTTCTCTAACTACCTGCAGGGAGTATGATGCTTGCTCTGAAGGAGTCCTTCAGAGTAAGTCCTATTTACTGTAAAAGCACTGTTGTTTGGTTGCTTGTTTTTGGTCTTTTCCACGTAGTTGTGAGGCAGAGCAATAGAGCTCCAAATTCCTGAGCATGCCCTTCCTGCCACCATCCTCTTCCCAACTGCAGGTGGCCAAATTCCTGACTTGGGAGGAGCACAGAGGAGAGAGAGGGAGGCTACAACCTTGGCTTCAGAGCCTGCGAGAAGAGAGGAGCCAGATCAACTCACAGTTTACATTGATTTGCATATTTCTCATAAGGCTTCCATTTATTAGAGAATATTCTCACGTCAGCCAAATGTTTTGGCCGAGTCTGTGAACCCTGTAATCTCCCAATCAGCCTATGAATGTTTAACTCCTTTGCTGGAGCCTAGAAGTGTTTATACATCCAGGAAGCACATGAGCTTTGGAAGGAGATATCCTGGCTCCCCTCTAGCCTGTTGGGGGGAAGGAACTCAGAGATTCACACTGGAAGAAGATGATACCCAGGAATGGTCCAAACCTCTGACCCACACCAACAGCCTGGGGGAGGACTGGACCAGCATGCCAAGGCACCATCTGAATACACACCAGGGCTGTGCAATGAATGAAATTCACATATCTCCTATAGTCCCAGACCATAACTCCTTAAGAAAGTCCTTTAATGTGGATTAATCTTCTCTGCAACCTTTCAAGTAGAAGCAGGGAGTAACTTATGGCCTGAAGTTACAGAGCTGAGTGGGGATTTGAACCCTGACGATGTGGCTCATAGCCATTACGCTAGACTGCCTTAAGACTTTCTACTGGAACTTACTAGATCTACCAGAGAATGACTACTGGTTCTAGAATTCATCTCATCTCTGCATCCCAAGAATCCCAACCACAGTCAATAGCCATTAAGCCTTTTCTCTGCCCAGCACACTGCTAAGCACTTGTCATGCATTACTTCATTTAATCCTCGTGGCAACTGGGCAGGGAGTATTGGTATCATTCCCATTTCATACATGAAGAAACAGAGGCAAAGAGTGGTGACTGTCTTTCATGGAGGGCTGACCATGCACTATGCCCTCTTCTAGCAGCCCAGGCCACCTGTCTAGGAGGGCCATAGGTGGGATTTGCACCTTAGTCTGTCTGATTTCAGAGCCTTTGCTCTTGACCTTGATGCTTTGCTGCCTGGGAGCAAGAGAGAGACACATATGATAAATATGATGTCTCCACATCCTCGTGTCAAAAGAGAAGAGCAGGAAGCCACCGGCCAGCTTTGTATCCAGACCTCAGTCGGTGCAAGGCTTAGCTCAGTGAATAATGACATACCCCTGCCTGCTCCCCCAGATAATTTACTCTCCTGAACGTTTAGACATCTTGTCACTTGACATCTTTTTTTGGCCCATCTTTTCCTGTCACTACCTTTTCATCATCCACTGACTCCTTTAACACAAAGGCACATAAAACAAGCAAATCTTCGCACAGGGTGTAGATGGATCTGAGGGAATGACCCCTGGTGAGCTGCTTTCTCTTCGAGCTTATCCATGACTCTAGCCTCCCTCCCTCCTCTTGGGGCCAGATTCTAAACAAATGCCATGAAAAGAAGTATCAGAGTCACCTGGGGCTTGTTAAAACACAGTTGCTGGCTCCACCCCAGAGTTCCTGACCTGAGTGGGGCTTGAGAATCTTAGTTTTAACACATTCCCAGGCGATGCTGATGCTGCTGGTCCTGGGTGTACACCTTGAGTGTTGATAACTGACTGTGGTGATGAGGTATCCAGAGGCTACAAGAAGGGGCTGCCGCACCCTGGGGGGACACAGGAGGTGTTGGCACGGCTGGGAGGATGCACAGAACTGCTTCCTCCCGAGAGAAGGAAGGACAGAGGAAAAGCTGTGTCCGGCAAATCATCCCACTGCTCCGCGGCTCTTGGGACACCTCTGGGAGAAGCCCACTGTGGCTCACCCTCCTTCCTGAGCAATCTAGGGCTCCCTGCTCTCTCTGAGTCCCAGGAGTTCCCCTCTGCAAACTGAAGCATTGCCTCAGGGTGCTTCACTCCTCACTCATGGGGAGTGTACACTCTCCTCTTCAAAATCAGCAGGTGGCACAGGTGTGGCAAAGGGCCACACCAGCCCTTTCTGTCAGCAAGGCCTAGCTTGACTGTGTAGCCCATTCGAGAAAAGTGTCTCTGCTTTGCCACTAAAAGCCGCTGCTTCCGCAGAGCAGGCGCAGACCCTCCTACATGCCAAAGGAGATCCCAGGATGGCCCATGATGGCAAGTGCCCCGAGGCCTCTCACTAGGCACACTGGGGATGATGTTGGAAATGTCAGACCAGATGGGATTGCCAGGGCCTCAAACATCAGCATGTTCTGACCCTCTTCTGAGAGGTGGCTCCATCATCTTCCGAACCTCAATGGCAAGAATTTAGCTTCACATGCAGTCTCATTTCTCCAGTTTCAACCTCGGAGCCTCTAGTTCAGGTTCCCTTGAGCTTAGAAAAATAAGGCCTCCTGGAACTGCCACTCCCTAGTTATTTGTAGGCTGTGAAGTCACCTTCATACAGATGCTGCAGAGTGCTAGTTCCTATTGCCTCCCCCTTTGCACGTGTGTGCACGCATGCGTGTGTGTGTATGATATCAGTCTTTACACTTCCCTTTATCCCATTACAACCTCTGATTTCTGGGGATTGAAGGCCAAGAGATCACTCATCAGTTCCCAGCACAAATTACCCAGGTCAGCAAAGATACATGGCTCCGCAGATAGGAATTCATCAATTGAGGAACCCAGCCACCTTTTCTTCTCCAACTTCAGAAGGCATTTGAAATGTCCTAACCCAGAGAAAGATGGAATCACCTCCCCCAAATCCAATCAAACAAAGGTCTTCTGTTACTTCAGTTATTAGCCCTGGTCCACTTGACATTAGCACCATCACAGGCCAATGGCATCATGTATCCCCATTGGCTCACCACGGAAATAAAGAGGAACAGAGCCACAGACCTGGAGGCCAGATGTGCCTCCAGCCTTGCCAATGACCAGCAAGTAGAAAGAGCCTCAGGTCACTCACCTGTTAAATGTGGGGCTGAACTGGATAGACTCCGAAGTTGCTTGCAATGGAAAGTCATTGAAGCAGCATCACGTGCCAAACCCTGTCACGTGTGCTTTATATACCTTGTCTCATTTCAAAGGCACAAGATTCATTTCATAGATGAAGAAATAGAGGCTTAGAGTTTCTCAGTAAGTAAAGGGCTGAGTCAAGAGTCTCCATCATTATTGTCCCATTCTAAAGCCCCTGCTTTCTCTACTGTAATACAGTATGCCCTCATATGTGCAACTGTGTATTCTGAGAGGTCTGGGTTTTTGCTGTGATGATTATTAGAAAATGGAGACTTTGTCTTCATTTACCCAAAATGCCAATGGTGGCTGCACATATCCCAGTGTGTGTCTGCTTACCCGTGACAACCGTATGAATACTGATGCTGCTGCTTCTCTCGAGTTACACGCCCTGCCCCCCACACTCCCAGAAGGAATCTGCGCACCCCACAGCTGGCTGCTCTGCCCTCACCTGGAAAGGGCTCCTTGAGGAAGTGGCCGTTGATGGTCTGATTGGCAGTACCCAATGGGTTTTTGGCAATGAGGGTGTAGTTGCCGTTGTTGTAGTGGGTGGGCTTGTTGAAGAGCAGGCAGCCCTCGGAGATCTCGCCCTCCTGGTAGTATTCCACGTGGATGATCTTGGACTCCCGCAGTGGCTGCCCATTGTGCAGCCAGTGCAGTGTTGGCGGCGGGTTTCCACGTACCACAAACTCGATGCAGTGCTCCAGGCGCAGCTCTGGCTCCTCCAGGCTCACCACGCGTGGGGGGTCTGCGGGAGGAGAGGCCAGCTGAAGCCCAGATCAGAGTCTGCTGTGTCCTGTAGCAGCCTTCTAGCAACTGGCATGGGAATCCCAATTCTTCCCCACCCAGCTCTGAAAAGGCTGAGGAATGCAGAGGTCCCACCACCATCCCGACAGATGGAATATCTTCATCCAAGCTCTAGATCCACCTTAGCTGGAGGTTTCCCCCCTAGGACCTTTTAGGGGTTTAACAAAAGGCAGAATAGGCCAACTTAGGAGCACCCTGAAGACATAGTTGTGTTGGAGGCACACCCTCTTCTGAGGACAGGGATGCCCTTTCTGGGGTTACTATGCAAGGACTGACTTCTCAGCCCTGCCCTACACCAGTCTGTCTGCCCCTGTTGGCAGACTAAGCCCCCAGCTCAGCCCTGGCAACACCTCTGCCCCTCCCCAGCATCCTGAGCTGGTATCCCCTTGTGCACAGCCATCCTGCACAATGACACACACTTACAGTAGACGGTGAGGGCGACGCTGGCGTTGCTCATGCCCACCACGTTCTCTGCAATGCATGTTAGGGTGAAGCCATTGTCTTCACTCGTCACATTCACCAGCGTCAAGTTGATGGCATGTACATTCGTCCAGTTCAGATTTGTCTGAAAATCCCAATAAAAGACAACACTCGAACAGTTTCTACAAGGGTGGCTCCCCTACCTAACCCCAAACATGTTTAAGAATTAAAAAAAAAGCCAAGCAGAAGGTGAAGGAGGTCGTTCTAGTGAACCACTGACCAAAGCCAGGCTCCTCATGGTCAGGAGCTCAGGTAATCCTCATATTAACTCTATGAGGTGAATGGTAGTATTGTGCCCATTTTACAGATTAAGAAACTAAGGTACAGAGAAGTTGAGTAGCACATATAAGGTCAAAATGGCTAGAAAATATTGCAGCTGGATGGAACCCAAGTCTACATGTTACTACAAGACCACAAGTTTTCCCTCTTCTTTAAGATTAAAAAGTGATCACTCCCAGCCTTCCAATGGGGTCTGAACCAAGGATGCATACCTGGTGGGTGTTGATGGACTGCAGCCCAGTAACAATCCAGTCCACATCAGGCAAGGGTGACCCAGAGCCATTGCAAGTGATGACAGCGTTGTCACCCTCTCTTACAGTCAGGTTGACATGGCTCACACTGATCTCTGGAAGGTCTGAAAGTGGGGTGGGGGAGGACAGGGTGGGAAAAAAGGCAGGCACGCACTTACTACCCAGGGAAAGCTCTGTCCATGTGCAGACGGTGGTGCTTCTTGCCTTGCCCAGTAATGACTCTAACACCTGCTTGTGCTCTTGGAAGATGCCCAAGCCCCATATGCTTCACATCACCTCCCCAGCAGATGTCAGAACTCAGAACTGAAGCCCATGCAGTTGGACTGTCCTACACAGCAGGGTAGGGGTGGGGCAGCTGCTCAAGGAATGCATTTCTAGCTGTTAAGCTCAATGGCATCATTCCACTTTGGGCACTGCTTCTCAAAAAAGTGGTGAGTTTCAGGCTCTCATGGGAAGCTTGCTAGAAATTCAGATTTCCAGGACCCATCCTCAGACATTCCGATCTTGCAAGTCTGTGGGTGGACCCGGAGTCTGCTTTTCTGAAAGCACCTTTGATGCTTCTGAGAAAGGAAGTCCAGAGACCACACTCCGAGATACACCCCTTTGGGTTTGATTGACAGGAAACTCACAGAGAGAAGGGGAATCTGATCTGAGGAGAAGAGGTACATTTAACTCCTACTGCTTTCCTGAAGCCAATCTTCCCACAGCTGGCTCACAAAGGGACAGGAATGACCAAGGAGGGAAAAGGTGAGTTAGGTCTGTACCCAACTTCAGAGTTCAAGGCTGAAAAAGCAGTTGGAAAGGAAGGCCCTAGCATTCCAGGCTAATGTCCAGCACCATGTCTGGCATCTGAAGGATGCCTTGGTGGAGCCAGGTGAGGCCAGGACACGCACTCACCACACTGACTGATGTTCATGCGGAAGAGGGGGAGCTGGGAGCCGTCGCCGTTGATGCAATAGAGGTTCTGGCTATTCAGCCTGGCCTCCCCTTGCTCCTGCCACAGCTGCATCCAGCGGATGTCACAGCTGCAGTTGAAGAAGTTCTGCTCCAATCTCCTGTGGGCAAGGAGAGAGGGGAAGGGAACCCCTGAACCCAAGATGGCCCAGCTCCCTCCCAGGGCTGTGAGGCCAAAGGGGCCCCCACCTGCTCTTCAGGGATTAAGGAGAGAAAGAATTTAGCAAGGTCATAAAAGAAGAAAAAATATATATATAAGCCCATGAATTTACTTAGTTTTAAAGCCAATCAGCTTATTTTTTAAAAAAGAAAGAAATCCAGCCCACTTAACTCACCCAGCAAAGAAAACCTTTCAAATACGTCAGCTGGGATGCTCCTCTCCTCAAAACCTTCCAGTGACTTACCATCTCATTGAAAATCAAAGTCAAAGTCCCACATAATCTTCATCCCTTCCCTCACCTCTGACCTCATCTCCTACTCAGCGCCTACTCCTCCTCAGCCACACCCACCCTGCTGTCTGCAAGGTCACCCGCAGGACAGGCTCATTCCTGCCTCAACACCTTTGAGCTCACTGTCCCCTCTGCCTGCAGAGCTTACCCAACATATCTGCAAGACTAGCTACCTGACTTCTTTAAGGAATCATATAGCCTTCTCTGACCACCTTCTATAAAAAAAGCTACCACCCACCCCTGACCTAACACAGCCCAGTCCCTTGCCCGGCTATTTTCTTCTTTCTATTGTTTGTCACCACCTGAATCACTTTAAATATTTATTTTAGTGTGTGTGTTTGTTTTTCTGTCTCCCCAGATAAAAAATTTAGCTCCACTGAGGTCACAGACATTGCCTACTGTGTCACTGCTATATACCCAGTGCCTAAAACTGAGTTTGGCACATACATTCTTGTTGAATGAAAGGGGGGCGGGGAGAGAAAAAGAAAGAGAGAGAGAGAGAGAGAGTTTCTCTCCCTGGGGGAATAGGTAGGTGGTTAGCTATTTCCAGGACACACACAAAGCCCATCTTGGGACCAGCTTTATTCCTTCACAAATTCCACAAACCTAAATAAGCACCTGCTCCATATCTGGCTGTGGACTGAGTGCTGCTGATACAAAGATGAACAAGACAGCCCCTGTCCTCCAGGAGCTCCCAGCCTGGTAAAGAGTGTCTGATGGAAGAAGAGTCAAGTTCAACACCCTCCTTCTCCACTGATTTTCCTTGTGACTGGAAGCAAGTCTCCCCTTTTCATGGGGTTGTTAGGAGGACAATGACCGTCATCAATCAATGCAAAACGCTTAAAGTAAAGAGCACTCAATAAACCTGAATGCCTGGATCATTAGGGGAAACACAATTCCCTTTCTGGACTACTAAGGGGATAATCTGTTGGCATCCAGAGAAAGGGACACTTGGGTCACTGTACTAAGACCCAGGATATTTTTGACAACTGACAAATTCCAAAATAGTTAAGCCTGCATGAGAATTAATCAACTTCCAGGAAAAAAATGAGACTCCTAGGCAGGGAAATCAGTGTTTCCTAACCACTGGGACACCACAGGTAGAATGTGGCCAGTACCCCTAAGTCACATCATCCTCTTAGCCTTAAAGTACCCAGGACTTCTCTCTGCACATGGGACTCTTTCACAAAAAGTGAAGAGAAGGGAACTAACCTTTATTGAGCTTCTGCTTCTTACAATGACCCAAAGAGATAGCTGGTATTGTTCCCATACAGATGAGGGAGTCTCCTTGATGGCTGAAGGGGTTAAGTCACATGCTCAAGGTCCCTCAGCTGGTGTGTGACAGAGCAGAGTTTCAAACCCCAGTCTGTTGGACTCCAGAACCCATGCACTTTGCACCTCATCTGTCATGTGCAAGGCACTGCTGGGTGCAATGGGAGATGCCAAGAGCAGTAAGACAGCACTCCCGATGGCAGGAGCTCATGCAGACAGACTCGGGGAGCACTAAAGGAAGGTAACAAAGGCAGAGGGAACGCTGTAGACTGGGGTAAAGACAGGAAAGAAAGGTTTGGTCAGGGCAGAGAGTTTGTCAAGGAGCACTAGGAAATAAAGCTGGAAGGGCAAGGGGAAGCCAGATGGTGGAGGACTTTCACTGCCACAGCAGGAAGTTTGGAGCTCATCCAGGAGGCAGTGGGAAACCACTGAGGCCCTTAGAGCTGGAGATTGGTATGAACAAAGCAAGTCTGTAAGAAGAGCAGTCCAGCAACAGTGTACAAGATACACTGGAGGGAGGACTGCTAGAGATTGGGACACCAGTTTGGATGCCTTACAAACACAGGATCACCATTACAGTTGCATAGGTCATGCTCTTCTCAAAGGACCCAGCCAAAGGGATGAACAGGGGATGAAATCCAGTCTGCACATCCCTGGCCAGACCCAGTGCCCTGGCATGAAGCTACAGCCACCCAGAGGGCCATCTTTTCTAACTCATACATAGGTACCACCTAGGCTGCCAGGGTCTAGGTTAGTGTTCTCAAACTCTTGGTCTCAGAACTCCTTTTTCACTCTTCAAAAGTTCCTGAGAGCTCAAAGAGCTTTTATTTATGTGGGTTATATCTATCACTATTTACCATGTTAGAAATTGAAACTGAAAAAATATAAATACCAACATACATCAGCACAAATTCCATTAGTCATCAGGACAATGATATCACACGTCATGTGGCTTCTGGAAAACTCTACTGTCCACTCATGAGAGAATGAAAGTGAAAAAGACAAAGAATGTCTTAGTATTATTATCAAAATAGGTCACCTCATGGTCTCCCTGAAAGGGTCTTGGGGACCCCTAAGGGACTCTGGACCACCCACTTGAGAAATGTCGCCTAATTAATAAGGGCCTGCGGTGGAGTAGTAAAAATTGGGAGAGGGAAGAGAAAACCATGAAACCTCATAAAGGAAAACAAGGTAGTATCGATGTTCTGTTGGGGATAGAAGAAAAGGAAAGAGAAGAAGGACTCAGGAAGATGAGGTTTAAGCTCCAGGGGACAGGAAAGCAATGGTGGAGGGAACTGTGTTTGGCTGAAAGCAGAAGAGAACAATCAGTGGGAAGGAGAAGAGGAAACTATTAGGAATGGGGTGGGGGCAGGGTTGGGGTGGGGAGGAAGAGAGGAAGGTCCTGGAGGAGGAGAGGGAAGGACAAGGTCAGGAAGCCTTGGAGGTGTTTGCCTCGGGGCTACGGGGCTACGGCAGGATGCCTCATGGCTGAGAAATGAGACAGAGAAAAGAGAAAAGGTGGACAGGCGAACATGAGAGAGAAGTAAGAAGAATAATAGGATAATAATCTTTGCATGGTACTTGCCTTAATGCCAACACCATGCTAGATGCTTTCGGCACGACCTCATCTAACCCTCACACCAGGAGGAAACAGAGGGAAGGCGGGGCACTTCGAGGGCTTCCATAGGAAAGCAGAAAGTCAAATTAGCTGCCCAGTGCGTGTGGGCAACGGAGGCCCGACGAGGTGGAGTGGTCTGGATTCCCAGTGTGGGGGCTGCGAATGACACTGGCAGCCCTGCTGGAATGACACTGTTGATCCAGACACGTGGATATAAGCGACTGAACCAGGTCAGCATGGTTTTCTCAGCTGCTCGCTTGACAAGCTATGGTCATTCATTATTAAGTAGGTGTAAAAATACAAATTATCCACCTGGGTGGGAAAGACTAGACAAGTGAGGGGCTTGGCAAGCCACACAGCACTTGTGCAGTCCCGCCTCTGAGCCCTGTCCTGCTGCAGACCCCAACATCTTGGCAGCCCCCAAAGGCAGACAGTGCCAGTGTCCTGAGGCTGGCAGCAGAATTAGGTGAGACGTTTGGGAAGTGCTGAGGATGCTGCCAAGCACAGGCTCAGCAACAACATTTCTGGTTCCTTCTATTTTTTCCCTCCAGGAACAGGACCTGATCCAGCAGAAGGAATGTACCTTGAGACCTGGTCCTTTGCTGCAGTCCAGAGTCTCCTGGAAACTGCAAAACAACCTTGGGGTTTCCCCCCATCCCTCTGGACTTTCCTCCTAAAGAATAAGACACAAACACACAGCAGAAAGCATTTTGAGTCTTAAAATAGTGGCACCCTGGGTAGCCGTCTGAGCAAATCCACAATCGCCTTCATATCCTGACAAGAGAGGGTTCGAGCAGTAAAGTGGGAGAAACGTAAAAACTGGCAAGTTCTAGGTCTAAATGACGCTGTCCATTTTGTGTCCCTTCTCCCCTCAAAACAGGTCCCACACAGAGGAGCCTTCAGCCGGGCCTTTGGTGGGAACTTGAAGCACAGCTTTCCAGACTCCATCAATAATGCAGGCAGCCCTATGAATAACACAGCAGCAGCTGCTTCAGGGCAAAGCTTACCAACACCCAGCCCTTGCCCCAAGATGGCTCAGGGCCTAATTGCAGGGCCCTGGGGGCTTCCCACAGACTAGCTCAGCCCCACCCCGGCTGGGCACCCAGGCACTTTGCAGCACAGCCGAGGTCATGACTGGGTGTTTAGAAAACACTGATTCATCTTCAGTCATCACTCTGGGGGTTTTCTTCTCCCCTCCACAGCATTGGTGCTGCCAGTGGCAAACCTGGGGCCAGGCAGTGGCAAATGGGGAGGAGACCCAGGTCAGCAAGGGCAGCCCTGCTGTCACATGGCAAAGGATACCAAGAGGGACGAGTGATCAGCGCAGGCCTCTTGAGATAATAACAGTCAGATGGCAGGAAAAGTATGCAAACAAAAGGCCCCAGGTGCGTCACCTTGAGCAAATATAACGGGTTGAATTGTGTCCTCCAAAAGGACATGTCCGAGTCCTAACCGCAGGTACCTGTGAATGTGAACTTATTTGGAAATAGAGTCTTGGCAAATGTAATCAATTTAAGGATCAAGAAATGATAGCATCCTGGATTTCAGGTGGGCCCTAAATCCCATGACCAATGTCCTCATAAGAGAAGGGAGAGGAAGATGACAGACAGAGAGACAGGGAAGGCCATGTGAGACAGAGGCAGAGACTGCAGTGACATAGCCACAAGCCCAGGGACACCAGGAGCCACCAGAAGCTGGAAGGGAAGGCGGCCCTGCTGACACCCTGATTTCAGACTTCTGGCCTCCAGACAGTGAGGAAATAATTTTCTGATGTTTTCTGCCACCAAGTTTGTGGCAGTCTTTGAAGACAGCCTAGGAAACAAATGCAGCCAGCAACTTCCTCCTCCAAGTCTCTGTTTTAACATCTGTAAAATGGGAGTAACTGTGCTCAAACCTCCTTCTTCACAAAGGTATGATGAGACTTAGTAATACTAAATGTTGACAGGCTTTGTGAATTAAAAAGAGTTATAAAGAGGCCAGAAATTATTATTATATTAATACCATTATTAACATTATTGTTTAGTGATTTCTCTGAGAGCTTGCAAAGTGGTCACAGCCAAGACCGGAAAAAGGAAAGTGCTAGGATCAACCCAAACCCATCCCTGATCCCGAGTTAATATTTTACCAAGTCAATTAAATCTGCAAATTATACCAGACATAATTATCACCTTGCTTTAAGAAAATGAAATATTCCAATCTATTTTAATCATGTCTGCTCCACGAGTGCAGGGTATTAAGAGAAGCCTGTTCAAGATACATTAATGGCCCTTAGGGTATTTCTGAAGGGTTTCTGTGCTGTGGGTTCACATCCTCCAGTGCCTTTTGCCACTGTCATAGCCTCAGTTGTATCATGAGATTCAGAATCCAGGCTTCTTTTCTTCTTAATTCATTATTTGTGTCTAAAACAACCTCTCCGATTCTTGCTCGGATTTTTAGACAGACCGTTCCAGTCTTCTCCGTGAGGGAAAAACACCATCTTGCCATAACCAGAAACTTCTGAGAGCACTGTGCAATGCCAAGTCAAATTTCTTCAACCCTGTGCCATTGAGATAGCACTGGCTACTCCAAAGCACATCTTGCAAGATGCGTCCAGCTCGCTCCGTAAGAGGAGCACTGCCTGGACTCGGGGGTGACAGGGAGGACGCTGTGAGCCAGGTGCTCGGCCGGGACCAACCCTCTCATCCCACGAAAGTAAATGAGAGAAGGCAAAGGAAGGGTCTTGGCACGTGGCAAAGACTCTGAGACAGTAACTTGTTTGCTTTTTACCTGTAATTCTACCCAGAGGAGTCCCCATCTTAAGAGGGGCTTCTAGAAAGAGTCGTGGAGCGTGTAGGATCTGTTGCCAATGGTGATGACGCTAAAAATCAAAATACTAATTCCCAGATTTACCATTGACTAACCACATGAACTTGGACTAGTTGTTTAACATGGCCGAGCCTCAAATCCCTCATTTCTAAAACAGGTTGTAACGACACCTCCCTGTGGGATTGTTCTAACGATGAGACAGGACCTGGGACACATTAGGCGCTCAATACATGCATCTTCTTTCTCCTTCTTTACTACTGGAAAAGTAGAAGACACTCGGCCCTTCCAGTGGGGCGTCTCAACAGCATCAGTTCTAATCTCAAGGGTCCTCTAGTGGGGGTAGAGCTGGCTGGGGGTATGGCAGAGTTCCTCAGCAACAGAATGAAAAGCGCTAAGAACTTGTTGAATATCCTTGTTTGCCCCTCTGTTCCTGCAGAAGGTCACTCAGAGCCTCACACTTCTGGCTTGTGACTTTCCTGGCTGCCACAGCATGCCGAGCCCTCTCTGCTCCGGGGCCAAAATTCTTTCTTCTTGGAAATACCAGACCCATCCCCACCCCCCAGCCCAAAGGTTCCAACAGGCAGGCCCTGGCAGTCTAGGTGGCTCATGGCAGATGGCGCCATGTGGACTAATCAGGAAGTCAGACAAGAAAATACTACCCCCTCTTCCATTTGCCAGGAACTGGAAATGTTTGGATTTTAATCATAGCCACCGCTAAGAGCCAACACGCAGCCCCATCAGCCAAAAGATAAATTTTCCACTCTCAACATTCAATTCTTCCTCAAAAAATAGACCCCTACCAGGGCAAATGCTCCTTCGAAGGGGGTTTCTTTATTCTCCAATATAATTTTTTCTTATTTAACAATATGACAGAAATAAGATACTCCACGGACACGGTGGCACTCACATACTGACTCACACTGGAGGGAACGTCTTCATTTCTCCGTAAGTCACATCTACCTCGCTGGTGTATTGATCCCAGGCAAAGATGAATGCAGAATCCCATGATCCTCTGGGAGTAATCCAACATTTTTTTTAAATATATGTCCACCAAATAACTGTTTCTAAAAGTCCATGAGACAGGTCACCGGGGCAGCAGCACACCATTGATTTAGCATCCAGTGATTCTTTTAGAAAGAGCACTGAACGTTTTCTCAATAACTCAGCCAACAGCAGACCCCAGATGTCCCCTGGAGAGAAGCTATCCCCGGCCTCCCCCAGGTGGAGGGGACAACTGTTCCAGGAGAACTAAAAGCAAGACTTCCCAAGAAAGAGAGCCCTTAGGACTCCCAATCAATCCTAGGGTAACTTAAGAAAGAACCACAATCACGCACTTTTTGAAAATTATTGTAATAAATCCTTGCATTGGAAACAGATTGAAAAGGCTGGGAGATAACTGACTATAGCAGTCAAGGTTTTGAGTGCACACACTACCACTTATTTAATGGGTGACTTTAAACAAGATACGTAAGCTTGCTAAGCACCTCAGGGTCCTCGAATGTGAAGTGATAGTAATAATTCCTACCTTATAGAATTGTCATAAGGATTAAATTAAATAACATGCATAATTTAATAGATTGCTTGGCACAGTGTCTGGCACAGAGGAAGAGCTCAGAAATCAGTGTTATTAGTAAATAGCAGCAGTTATGCTAATTTATAGCTAAGGTCTTTTCCACCTGCAAACCTAGGAATGAATACAACACATCAAATGTAACGGTCTGACATTTAGATGTCTGTGACACAGTCTTTTTTCTCGGTGTTTTATAAACAAATAAGTACACGTTCACCTTTTCCTAGCTCAGGTAGTAGTTTTTATTGGTATACATCTGGATCACAGCTATATGTAACTAAAGAATTCTGATCACTTTGCCTTGGTGCCCACACCAGGCCAGTAGCCTGCTGGAAGGAGTACAATTCTAAGAAAGGAAAACAACCCATAGAAGTATTGCCCTAAATTCCCCAACACTTTTAAAGAGACAAACACTGTACTTCCTATCCCTGGAATGGCCTTTTCAAGCATCGTAGGGGCATTTAGAACCATAAGGATAAGAACAAGGGTGTCATGGGGTCATAGCCTGTTGGGATGCCAGATGTAAATATTCCCCTTCCTGACCAACTGGGTCTGAAAAGGTAAGGTGATGACTCCTCTGTGAACTCAGGTCTTGCCACATGGAGAGAGAACAAGTCAAAAGGCCAACAACATAGGCAGAGGTCCAAGGTCATTGCCTCCTGGTAAAGATAGTAAAGCAATCTACATTCAGTGAATTTGGATCCGAGTTACCAAGTAAATGGGAACACATGAGCAGTATCTCTGGGACCCTGAATCCCCAACTTCATCCATGCCTTAATTCCTTTTCAATTTATTCCTTGATTTATTCCCTCAAGATAATATGCCATCCTCCATGCACAGAGATGACCTCAATGACTCACACATCATCATGAGTTATTTTTTCCATCAGAGGTCATGAATTTTCATTTACCCAGCCAACATTTGTTTGTACAAAATGGCTGGCTGGAGTAGGGGTGCACTGATCAGCTTTGAAATACAGCAAGCTAAGCAGTCCACACGCAGGTTCGGTAAATACATGGCCACCCCACCTCCCCCAGTATGCCTATTCTTAAGCCAAATAGGCTGACAGAACATCATGAGTGGTAAAGAGGACATGCAATCAGAACTTGGAAGGCCTGGGTTCAAGTCCCATCTCCCCTAGTCCCTAGCAATGCAATTTTAGTTGAATCTCAAATGCCTTTCTAGGGTTCAGAATCCTTACTCATAAAATGCAAAGAATAATAATACATACCTATCATGACTCTTGTGATGATAAATCTAAGATCTTGTAAATGAAAGCATACCTGATAATCTATAGAGTTATGTATTATGAATGTTATTTATTATGAATTGATAACTACTCTTCATTATTATAAATATCAATACTATTATTCCTAATTACCTACAGATCACAAAACTAAGTCCTGATCAAAGATGAGATTCCTATCTTCTGAAATAGACTGTGTCCAGAAAGATCAAAAATCAAGCCCAGGGGTGGATAGCTCTCACTGAACATGGTACACTCTGCATCATCCAACCCAAGCAGCCCCTTCAGGTATGCACACCCAGCCTTCAGGTGGCTCCAGTGCTTGACACTTCTCCCCACCCAATCACTGCCACCACTTCACTACCTGGACAATCTTCTATCTGAACTTACAATTCCCGAAGACTGAGCGTCTGGAACAGCTGCCAGGAGAGTGTGGTGAGCCGGTTACTCGACAGGTTTCTGCAAGAAGGACAAATAAAGGGGAAATTAAAGGACAGATATGGCACTTATAATGCTCTTGGTATAAAGCATGGTCATTTCTCTGGAGCCTGGCTTTGTTTTTCTTCTTCTTTTAGCTTTTTCTTTCTTCTTTCTTTTTCTTTTCTTCTTCTAGCTATATTCGGCTAATGATACATCTGCTGATAGTTGAGGCCACAGATAGGTTTGGAGAAGATTTTGAGGCCTTGTAAAGGGCAAGATTTTACAAAACAAAATTCCCTTGGTCATTTTGTCATATCCTCTCCCTGCAATAAAAGTTCAGGGAGCCTTTTAGAAACCACCCTTTTCTAAGAGCATAGAGAGCTCTCAGGGTACACATGCCACCAAGCATCCTTCACATTCACACAGGTCAAAAAACTCTTCAGGTCACCTAGGATTCCTCCTAGCTGTTCCCTCCCCTGGCAAATATGCCATCAGTGATCAAGACATCAGCCTCTTCTTCACACATCTGTTCTCCTCTTAATGGCTATTTAATTGTTCTCATTAGGAAGTAAAGGGGAAAGCAGCAGCCATTAGTCTTCCGAATAAAAGAAGAAACACGCCCACGGTTATTACTTTGCCAGGCTCAACAAACAACTTTTGATGCAATAACAGCCCTTGAAGGCAGCAGTTAGACACTGCTAGAATCGAAGTGGCACCCCAGGAAAAACGTACTCATCTACTGATGAGAACGGACGGCGGAG
Source organism: Cynocephalus volans (assembly GCF_027409185.1). Classification (NCBI taxonomy): domain Eukaryota; kingdom Metazoa; phylum Chordata; class Mammalia; order Dermoptera; family Cynocephalidae; genus Cynocephalus; species Cynocephalus volans. The sequence continues at coordinate 54,838,520 of NC_084462.1, forward strand.
CCGATTCCATTTAGGTAAATAGCTATCCACACACACACGAGTGTGTGTGTATTTGTGTCTATTAAACATGTAGGTAATAAATACAAACACAGATTCTTGCTTATGCATACACACATATGCTTCCACATGCACCTATATTTAGATGACTTCTACAACAAATATTTATTGAGAGCCAAATATAGGCTACACTGAGGAATGAGGGGGTGGACCGTTGAGGGGGAAGATAAGATCCCTCTGGAACCTTATATTCAAGTTACAAATGAAGAGGCAGAAGAAAGAGTATAAACAAAGAGATGTAAGCAAGTGATGTGGGAAGGGGAGGGATCAGGGAAGTGCCTTCTGAGAGGAGAGGCTGAGTGCTGGGGGAGGGGTGTTGGGGGCAGTGGCAGCTGCCAGTGCAAAGGCCTAACAGGTGCCAGGTGCCAAGGAGGCCAGCCAGGAGGGAAGGAGGGGCAGTGCTTAGGCACAAGTGGGAAAGCGATTTGTCATGCCACACCCACCTTGAGGAGGAGTTGGAATCTTATTTTAAAGAGCAACGGAAAGGATAGATGGTTTTCAGTAAGGAAGTGACATAATCTAAAGACCATTTTTGAGAATAGGAGACTGGAAGCTGGAAGGCCACTTAGGAGGCTGCTACAGTTTCCAAGCAAGAGAAGGAGCAGAGGCGATTAAGGAGATGGATTCAAGGTAGGTGCTGGAGGTAGAGCCACCAGAACTTCCTATTGGATTGGATCTAGGAGAGTAGGGCAAGAAAATGGAGTGACCAGGTGAGTGGTGACGTCATCCGGTGAGATGAGGAGGCCTCCCAAAGTCACACGGAAGTGGTAGGGTCAAGATCCTTCCTCTTGAAACCATTAAGTTTGAGATACCTGTTAGATACCCAAGGAGAGAAATCGAACAGCCTGTTGGATGCCAGGCCTGAAGCTCATGGGAGAAGTTGAGGCTGGGTAAGAGAACTTAGTGAGAGAGTCTACCCAGTTCATAACAGGAGCAGGTATTCAAATACAAGAACAACCTTAGGGCTTCCCCTTCTTGTGTGATGTGGCCCTATCTTTGGTGAGTTGGCTTGGTGCTACCTTGGCCTGACCTGTCTGGGTCTCTGAGACAGCCCGTGACTATGTAGGGGAGGCAGCCCCACTCTGAGGGTACAGGGGGCTGGTGGAGATGGAAAGGCGGGTGTCTCCCAACTGTACTGTTCCACTAGGACTTTAGGACTCTAGGATACTCTCTAGGACAGCTTCCACGACCCCCCCGCACGCATCCACCTCCTCTCTGCAGGACTCAGAGTTCCAGTGTGACAGCACTTGCTCACTAGACACCTATAAATCTAAGTCATCCACAAACTCAGCTCCACAAAACCCCTAATGACTCTATGTCTTATTTTTACAAACTTCCGCCATCCCCCACTGATCAGAAGAGCTGCAGTGATGACCACTGAGGACACTAGCTGATGCAAAGCTCCCCGCAGTGGCCCATCTCCTGACTAGAAGGAGGAGCAGGGATCGGACATGCACAGCCCCAGAGTCGCTGACCCTACCCAGCTATTGGACCAGGAGCTCAGAACTCAGGGTCAAGGACAACATTATCCATTACCATTAGCCTTTATGGCGTGTTAATAAATCTGAGTGTTTGACTCATCTAGATAGAAATCTTTCGTTTTGCTCTGTATTTCCTGGTTTACTGTCTACGCACAGCAGTATCCATGGCAGCAAATGCTAGGCAAGTCTTAAACTTCCAAATTCACAGGGAATCCCCCCAGAGCTTTGGAAAGACTTCCAGCCATCACCTTTAGCTCCCCACCCCACTCCAGTGCTCCCTTGAACAAAACCCACAGTTCTGACTCTGAGCAGCAGCATCCTGTGGGGAGCCAGCAGCCGGAAACCCCAGGCTCACTGAGCCCTGGCCAACATGCCCCTGGTGAGATACAGAAGCAACTGGCTGGGACTAGCCAGCCAGGAGACAGGAGCAGACCAGGTGGGGGGGCAGCCTGGCCCATCTCCAAGGGAGCAGTCAGGGAGCCTGCCAGGAGTTCCAGGGAGCCCGAGGCAGAGAGCAGGCTGCCAGCAATGTCCTCTCACAAAGGTCATGCTTTGCTACATTAGGCAGAAATGTCAAGAGAAAATTGGATTCTGAAAGAAAGAAAATAACAAGCATTCTGGGCAAATAAGGAATAAGAAATAGCACTACCTCCTTATTACAACCTGGAGGAGGGATGGCGCCTGAAACACCTCCTAAGGGATGGCTGGACTCCTGCTCTCCCAGGGGGGTCACAGCTTCATCTCCTTCTCACCCCTCCCCCACCACCCACCAAGCTCCACCTGGAGGAGAAAGGACCCCTGGATTCCTCCAGTTCTGTGTTGAGATGGAGAGGAGCGGCCACTGCAACACTCGTGCACTCTGTCCACACACATACACACCCCCCAGTGCATTTTCTCAGAGATGGGAATGCTGTGCTACACTAGTCCAGGAAGGAGTGCAGTGTGCACAAACTGTGCGGCTGCACAGAGCGCCCTGCCAGAGACAGACATTCACACGAAAGTCAAGAAGTAAGGCACACATATACAAACACATCACAAAACAGGCAGAGTGCACCTCCGGGCAGCCTACCTACCCCGGGCAGCCTACCTACCCCGGGCATTTATAAACGGTCATAGTGCAGGGTAAAGGGAGAGACTGAGGCGGGTGGCTTCAATGGGATTTACCAGCCACTCAGAACTCACTGCCCCTGATTTTTCTCCTAGCTGGTATCACACCTTTAGTCACCTGTCATCAGTTATTGATGAGCTGGCTACCCTGCTCATCAAACAAGAGTTTAATTAAGAACCATCCTGTCTTTGAGTCCCACAGCAGCCTCCTCCGGTGCCTTCTCCCTAACAGATCTATTACCACCCCTGTCTGATTTCTGCTTGGGTCAATGGCCAGTTTCCAAGCCACTACTGAATTAATTTGGTGAGCCATATTTTTATGAGATGTTGCATCAAACACTTTCCCAAAATTAAGCTCTGTGACATTGCGCCTTGTATCTCTCATCTGAGACTCCCAAACAAAGCCATTAATTTTGTCTTGCACAAATGGCTCTCACAGCCCAGATTCTGGGGTCCAGAAGTAATAAACAATGATGATGTGACCACTGGGTGCTCTGGGAACAAGGTGGCAGACACACATGTGGCCAACTCTGGGTCCTGAGGAGTGATAGGGCTGAGATGGCACCTCCTGCATTAACTCCATTGTGAACAGCAATCCTTCCAGGTGACCTCCCCTCTGACTAATAATAACCTCAGCATTGGAAGCAGTCCCATGACCTTCCCAGTGGAAGCACCCAACTACAGCAGGAATGGAGCCCTTGATTGGGGAGGATGTCACCCTCTACCCTGGGAAATCTACTGCCCTACAATAGGGTCAGCAAGATGAACACTGTTGCCAAGAGAAACCAACCTGATGAAACCAACCAAAAGATTATTGAAAGAGAACAGAGAGCCAGGGGTATACTCCACTTGCATGCCAAAGATGAATACCACCATCACTGATTTTTCCTAGAGGATCAATTCTGCTGCTGGCGAAAGGTGCTTTTTTGAGCACGGTATGGGCTTGGTGCATCCAGCACAGCTAACCAGAAAACAGTGAAGGTCCAACCACTTCCAGGCCTGCAAGCTCCCGTGGCTATGGCTTGCTAGCTGCAGTCACCATGATGCAAATCTTACTTCTTTCATCAATGAAGGCAGCATTTTGAAAGGTACAATTCTCCCTTAAGATCCAGTGCCTTCTCAGCTATCTGTCTTCTTATTTTTCCCCATAAAAGAGATATCTCCTTAGTCTTTGTCTCAATTCATTTGGGCTGCTATAATAAAATACCATACACAAGGTGGCTTATAAACAACAGAAATGATCAGCATTGGTGGTATAGTGGTGAGCATAGCTGCCTTCCAACAGAAATGTATTTCTCACAGTTCTGGAGGCTGGGTACCGGCAGATTTGGTGTCTGGTAAGAATTGGCTTCCACATGGACACTGTCTTCTCACTCCAATCTTATGTGGTAGAAGGGCTAACTAGCTCTCTAGGGCCTCTTCCATAAGGACACTCATGAGGTCTCTACCCCATAACCTAATCACCTCCCAAAGGCCGTCACCTCCTCAGACTATTGCCTTGGAAATGAGGACTTCAACATATGAATTTGGGGGAGGGACATAAACCTTCAGCCCATAGCAATCTCCTCAGAGACAGCCAGTCCCTCCCCTGCCACACCATACCCGGATTCCTTTGAAATTGCTGAAAACTCTGGAAGAAAGGTTTAAAGAAGAGAATTTCCAGAGGCAGCACCAAGTCAATCCCACACAGAGCTTGCTGAAAAGAACAACCCACAGCAGCCCATTTGTGCCAGCCCACTGCCCACTTCTCCAAGAGCTAGGGAAGGTACACCTCATCAGTCTTGACCCTGAGACTTCCACACCCCTCGGCCGCACCCCAGAGATGGCTGCAGCCCACTGTGAGGAGCTGTTAAGCTAGCTGCTGTCAACCTCCTTAGGTTAACTCGGTAGGAAGAAAGGAGGCACCATGCAATCTTGTCACCAAGGCCTACTGCCAGCACAGAGGAGCACCCACAAGCCAACCTCTTAAAATCTAGTGCCTTTGACAAGGAAGCAGGTGCTGCCATCCAATGTTCCTCTTAAAGGCCAAGAAATATTTTTCTACATCATTGATACATTTGCTTTTCCCTCAATTAAATTGCTGTAAAAGGGGGTGGGGGTTAAAGCCATTTGAGCCATTTTTATTCAGCTAAATTACACTGGATGGCTCATTTAATGAACTTTAATGAAGCCAAAATGCTTTCTCTAATCAAATCTCAAGTGACGTGTCTGGTGTCTTGACCTTAGATCAGGAGACTGGAAGCAGCTTTCGCTAAAAGGCTGTGTGCTGGGCTACACCAGGGTTTCCCAGAGTGTGTTCCTGAGACTCTGAGGTCTGCAGTATGTTCATGGATATTACAAAGAGAAAAAACCACATTCCTTGAAAAATGTGCTGAACAAAATTAAACAGGCTTATGTACTGCAGAACTTCTCAGAGCCTTTGTTAAGAAAAGGATGCAGACTACTGACTTACTCATACTTACTGGACCACAAAAGCGTCTCCATGAAGCACCTAGGAAAATATCACCCGACTATAACATACTTAGAGACGTGATGGTCCAGACCAGGGTCAGCGCTCTAGCCTGCAGGCTAGCAGTCTGTTTTTGCAGTTTTACTGGAACATAGCCACGCCCACCTGTCCCCTTCATTCCCGTGTTCCCCATCTCATAGGAACAGTGTAAATGGTCTTTTCTAAGGATAGCTAGTGCCACCCACTCTAAAATCTTCTTTCCCTCCTCTTTTTCCCACTGTGTTTTTCCTGGGCCTTAATCACAGCCCACGTCTCAGACTGACAGCTTCAAATGTCAGCTGTGTGTGTGTTGGCCTCCCCCACCAGACTGCTTTTCTTGAAGGCAAAGGACCATTTCTTTCCAGTTTAGTACCCTTTATAGCACCTGGAACCTAGTAAGTGCTCAATAAATGTATAGTGAGTTCAGCTGAAGTCCCATAAAACTCGATTATCTGAAGGGCCCAAAAACTGACCTGAGTTTCTGAGAACACAAGAAGGAATGTTGGTTTCTGCTAAGCAATCCCAGTGCAAGAAAGAGGAGCTCTGCAGGACCACAGCAGAGATGAGGAGGCCAAGCACCAAAGACAACCCCACACCTGGCAGAGTGTGGCTTCTGTCCCCTCCCACCACCCTCCCTCATGCACCTGTCCTGGGACCCAGGGACCTCTTTGGGTCCATGTAAAGCTGACCCCTCCATTGCCATGAAGTCACACAGCCACTGGGCAGCCAAACCAGACTGTCCCAGAGGGTGCCATGAGGGTGAGGGCACCCCCCCTACAAACAACACTGCACATATTCAAATACCATGTGCACACAGATTTACACATACACTCATACATATACATACACTCACACTACACACCATACCATGACACACACACACACAGTCACACACTCATACACACACACTCACTCATCACCACCAGCTATGACAGTCTGGCTCCACAAGGAAGCAGACTGAGAACTCTTCTTAGAAGGTCTGAGGACTTCTGCCTCCTTGACTCATCCCTGCCTCTAAAACACATCCAGGTTCCTTCCCTTCAGGAGCCTGAAGGATAGCTGCTGGCCTGGCTGGGATGCCACTCCCCATTGCAGCCCTGAGTTCTGTGCTGCCTCAACCAGCAGGGCCTGTCCTGACCTCCAGCCTCCTGACCAGAACATGAATGGGTCAGCAGAGCAGGACAAGGAGCTGAGTCCACGAGCCAAGATCCCAGCACTGGCAACCCTGCACCCCATGACCTCGAGGCAGGAATGCTTGTGCCAGTGTCAGCACAAACCTCCATGTCTCAGGGCTGAGAGGCACACTCAGAACCTCACAGAACATCAAAGGGACAGTACAGACCACCAACAGGGGAGTATTGAGACTTATGAGACCCAGCCCAAAGACACAATATTTCTTTGTCACGGGGCAAGTTGGAGCTGGAGCCAGGACTCAGAGGTCTGGATTCTGATTATAGGGGAGGAAAATGAGGCTCCCAGAGGTTATTTCTGAAGTTAACCCAGCTAGATGGTAGTGGAAACTGGAAAATGCCCCAGGTCTCCTGATACCCAAACCCAGCAGCTGAGGGAGCATCCCCTCTTGGCCTATGTGGGCTGCAGGGGTGCCCTCTGATCCTATATGGGGCAGGAGGGGTAAGGCACAGGCTTCAGCATTACATAGGTCTGGGTGCCAGTACTTTCTCTGCTGCCACCAAGCCCTGTAATCTTGAAGAAGTTACTTAACCTCTCTGTACCTCAGTTTGTCCATCCATAAATCAGGGATAATAGCAGGGCATGTGCCTCTGGGTTGTGGTGAGGACTAAATGGAGCACGATAAATGGGGTACAGAAAGCAGGCGGCACAATGCCAGACCATTCATGCACACTCGATAACATGACATATCACTATTCCTGCATGTCCTCCCTCCCTTATCTGCTCATCTGTAGTCACCACCAAAGCCACAGCAGGCCCAGGCGCATTAAAACAAACACCAGAGGCCCAGGCAATGACCTCTGAATTAAAGCATCTTTTAATTCAGCAAAATCTCAGTTCACAAAATAATAAGGAAGCCCATTTTAATGAGACAACAGGTAGCACCTACTCCCCTGGGGATGTGCTGGTGTCATGCCCCTGCCTGCCTCAGCCCATCCCTCAGGTGCTCAGGCCCGAAGCCCCACAGTCCAGGAAGATGCAGCCTCACCCAGATGCCGCGGGGCACAGGTTTGGTCCGACATGGACCTGCATCAGGGTATTCAACAGAGCACAAGGCCGGCTTTGTTTCTTCACACTGTCTGCATCACACCAGACCTTGAGTGTTATTGAGACTATTCTGGGGGATTTTGCTCCTTGGGAGGTTCTTTTCAGACAAATTAACCAAAGGCTAATTGCCCTGAAGCACGTAAGCTGTCTCTGGAGCCCCTGGTGGGCGCTGCCTGGCAGACACTGGGCGTTCCCACCAGAGGCCCACCCACCTGGGTTGAGAAGCAGGCCAGCCTGGCGCTGGCAGGAAGCTAACTGCCCCAGAGAGTCCCCAGCACATGAGCAAAGACCTGCTGATGTGGCCAAGGCATGACACTCATTTGGTACTCAAGAACTGTTGGGACAAGAGAAAAATCAAAGACACAGAGAACTGTGGGAACCCCTGCAGTTACTGACTAAAAAGCAAAGCTGGGACTCTGGAGGGAGGTGGGAACCAGAGTACCCTGCAGGCCACGCCCCCAGCTGATGAGAGAACTGCCCAAGGAGGCTCTGTCTGGGCTGGTGCAGACCTAGTCCAGGGAGGTGGCGGAGCCACGCTACTCTTCAAGCTGGAAGAAGCATGCTGCTGTTAATTACCTGTTAGCTATGCTAAGCACCTGTCCCCTCTCTAAGATCTACTCTTCGGATTAAACGAAAATCTATGGCTCTCTTAAATATAAGAAAACTGAGCAGAACACTGCTTTGGGCCTTTTCATAAAGAAATCTGATTAAGCCAATGCTGCATCCAATCCTACCTTCAAGATGAGAGGCTGGAGTCAACACTGGCCGTGTGTGGGTTTGGGGAAAGCATATAGGGGAGAGGTTCTCCAGAGTGGTACCAAAATCACCTGGAGGCTCGTAAAAAGCAAATCTCCAGGCTCCATCCACCTCCCTGAGTTTCTGATTCAGTAGATCTGGAGGAGAATTTGCACTTCTAAGCAATTCCCGGGCTGATGGTGATGCTGGTACAGGAACCACTGTTTGAGAGCCACTAATCTAGTGAAATTTTGTTTTCCTGATGAGTTTACTTCGGCTCCAATCAAATCCCTCTGTCTTGAAGAGCTGGACAATCATACATACAAGAGAAAATGAAATGGCCACATGTCTGGATATAAAGAGATAACTCATCAGGAGCCCAGGAATTCCTGCACAGGCTCCTGGGATCAAATGCCATTATTAATAACTAGAAAGGGGACATAGCAATTCCCTTCTGAAACTTGGTGGAGGATCCCTATTGGGAGGGGCCACAAGGCAGTCTGGAGAAGGGCTGTCACAGCACTGGAAATGGACTAAAATGAGCAAGGTAGTACCCTGCTGCCCAAAGTGCCTCCTGGATTTGCAGGATGAGTGTGTTTGCTCCCCTGCCACATGTGCGCATGCACGTGCGTACACACACACACACACACACACACACACACGCACACGCACACGCACACGCACACACACACACACACATGAGAGCCATTTGCTCAGCAGGATTTCCTGGAGTTTAGGGCCTGGGGCGTACACACACACACACACACACATGCACACGCACACGCACACGCACACGCACACACACACACACACATGAGAGCCATTTGCTCAGCAGGATTTCCTGGAGTTTAGGGCCTGGGTTTACCACCTGGAGACTGTTTTAGGCAAACCCACGGGGGCTCCCTCTAGGAAAGAGGCCTTTTTGAACTCTGTGCCTGGTGAGCCCAGAGCATGAAGGTGGGCTAGAAGCCAGAGAAAGGGAGGGGGCAGTGAAGGAGGCCAGGCTGCCTTAGGGGAGATGGTCTGGAAAGAGAGTAGAGAAGGAGAGGGAGGGACATGAGACAAGAGGAAGAGTGTGACCAAGGCTGGAGCTGGGGAGCCTGGCGGTAGGAGGCCTGCCTCAGCCATTACCAAGAGGGTGCTGCTGGGCAGGGAGAGGCAGGGCCAGAGCCACACTCAGGAGGCATGATTCTCATGGCTGCCCAAGGAGGGTCCCCTTGAGGCCAGAGGATGAGCCAAGAAGCAGAAATCTTAGCTCAGTGCCTGAGGTATTGTCCTAGGAACTTGGAGCAGAGTCAGCAGCCAGAGGTGAAGGGTTAACTGAGGCCACTCTCTGGAGTGGCCAGGGCAGAACAGCGGTGGCTTTGCTGACAGCTCCCTGAGAGCTTCAGCTGCCTCTGAACCAGAGCAGCTCAGGCTCCTGCCCCTCCCCCTTCCCAGACCAAGTCCTGTAGATTTGAGGACCCATAGCTATACTCTGCCTCCCTTCCAGCAGAGCCTGAGAGGACTATGAACAACACTGGTGTTTGCAGCCTTCTCCTCCCCTACAGTTGGCCAAGAGACTCAGCCATGGTGATCATGTGAGGAACAAGGCAATGAATACAGTTTTAGGACTGAGTGGGCAAGTAACATAGCAGGGAACGTCCAACCGAACCATATGATGGAGAAGCTCATTAAGTCCTCAGCATAATACTTTGGTAGGCTATATCATGTCAGGCAGGCAGCAGTTTTCAAAGTGTGGTCTCAGCATCACTTGGGACTTATTAAAAAATGCACATTCTCAGGGCCTCACCCCAGACCTGCTGACTCAGAAACTCTGAGGGTGGGCCCAGCACGCTATGTTGTATTGAGTCCTCCATGTGAGAACCACCATGTAGGGATAAAGAGCGTGGACTTTAGAGCTAGACTCTCAGCTCTGACCCTCCTGCATTGTGGGACCTCCCCCCCACACCAAGAAAATTACCTAACCTCTCCAGGTCTCAGCTTCTTCATCCTGACCAAAGAAGTCATAATAGTATCAGCCTTATGGAGCAGCTCTAAAGATCCCGATGAATTAATACATGTTGAGTGCCCCACACAGTGCTTGGCACATAGCAGGTACTCAGTGCATGGCTGCTGTGGTCACAGGAACATTGGAGGTGGCAGTAGTAATAGTAACTAACATGCACAGTGACTACTCTGGGTGAGCTCTCTTTAAGGGTTGTGAATAGAAGAGCTCACTTCAACACTACAACAGCCCTATGAGAGATGTCCTACCATCATCATCATCATCACCATCACCATTACCATCACCATCACCACCATCATCACCACCATCACCATCATCATCACCATCACCACCATCATCATCACCATCACCACCATCGTATCATCACCACCATCATCACCATCACCACCATCATCATCACCATCACCATCACCACCATCATCATCACCATCACCACCATCGTATCATCACCACCATGACCATGACCATCACCATCACCATCACCACCATCATCATCACCATCACCACCATCATCATCATCACCACCATCACCACCATCACCATCACCACCATCATCATCGTCACCAGCATCACTACCATCATTATAATTATCTTCATCACCATCATCTTCATCATCACCATCACTACCACCACCATCACTATCATTATCACCATCATCATCATCATTACCACCACCACCACCACCATCATCATCATCATCATCATCATCTCTTCTTTACAAAGGGACATCATGGACTAAGAAGATTAGATAACTTGCCTTGGGTCCACAGCTGCTGCATGGGGGCACCAGGAACTGAACTCTAACAATCTGGCTGCAGTCTGTGTTCTTTACGCCCTACTAGCAGCAGCAGCAGGAGCTGTGTTACTAGGGTCCTTGTCTCCTGTGGTTCCACTGATGCTCACTGTCACCACCACTAGGACAAAAACTTACAGTTCTTAAGTAGAATTTGGAAACTCTTCCCCACCGCTAGGTCTGGAAGGACCTGAAGTCCTAGTCTCCCAAAGGAGAACCAAGTCAAATTTCCCACCGTGTCCCCCTTGGACTAATCTGGACCTTGTGTGATCACCATAAAGGGTGGAGATCCATCTGCTAGCACTGAGAGACCCACAGGGAAGGGCATGGTGAGTCAACCAGAGGTGGCTCACGTATTCCCTCTTTGGCTGCAGGCCAGACCCCAGGATAGGAGGGGTCTGGAAGGGTCATTACAGGATGACACACCAGGGTTGGAGCATCAAGTGTGAGCTGGAGACCCCAGCCTGAACAAACACACTGAACCTTTCATGAGTCTAGCAGAGGGTGGTCTTTTAGTGTGACTGCATCACATTGAGGGGCTGGACATATCCAGGAGGTAGGGAAGGATTCTTACCTTCAAGCATCATTCCCACTTCTGCTCTGCCCTCAAGCTGTTGACGAATTCCCTGTGCCTACATCAGCTTTTAGAGACAGTGAGCAAAACGGAAACACAGGAAAGAAAGACAGGGAAAGACAGAGCCCCGGCTTCATATCAAATGTTCATTCTCATAATGAACCAGCAGCACCTGGAACTAAGAATTCTAAATAACATCCTAACAACACAACCCAAGTCTCCTCTCCCAGACACTCTGAAGCACCAGCACCATAACAAACAAGGACAGAGGCTTCCAGGAGATTTCATCCTTGCTTAGCCACTTTCTAGCTATGTAATTCTTGCACAGCTCACTTCACCACACTGAGCCTCACTCTCTTCTCTCCTCTAAAATGACAGCAAAATCTCCAGAGCATTGGGTGGTGAGAATCCAATAAAACAATACATACAGATGTCCCCCACGGTGGCTGTCATATGGTAGGCACTCAATAGAAATGGACTAATATTACCAATAAGACACACGAAGAAGAAAGCCAACGAGATAACACTTCCAAAGCCAACTGTGAACAAAGAGGGGATCAGCCAGCAGAGGGTGAGGAGGAAGGGGCCACACTCAAGTCTCCAAATCCTTGGAAGAAAACAGGCACATGGAGGGAACCGTCACCACAGGAGGAACAAAACAAGAAAACTTGCACCAGACAACGCACTCGGCAGATGCTGCTAAAGGGTTTCCAATTAATTAACTGATTACATGACAGAACAGAAGGGGATTCGAAAGAGTGCTGTTGACCTTTAAGAATAATTAATATCATCAGGACAGCAAACTCATCCAAGGAGAATAATGAGGAACATTTTAATATTACATTCGAAAGCCCTGGATGGGGAGGCAGATGGGCCTTATCTGAGCAAAGCCCCAGCTTCCTAGTCCTTCTCCAGCTTCCTGTCTCTTTTTCTAGCAACCACCGCCTCCCATCCAGCCTCTCCCTCCTTCTCCTGAGACTTCTGGACCCCTGGACCTCTCACCTCTGCACATGAGCAGTTGCTGCCTTGGCCCAGCACTGTGGTAACACCATGTGCCCAGGCAACAATAGCAGCAAAAGGGCAAGAGGTACCCCACACCACCGAACGGGAGAGTGACCCTGAAAGCGGCATGCCAAGCCTCCATTCACAGTCCACTGGGGGAGCTGGGAGGCTCTCTCCTTACCTACCCTTTCTCCCTAGGTGCTAGTATCAGCACCTAGCAGCGACACCACCCCATGTCAGGTAGATGCCCCTCCTCCAGGCTCCCATCTCACACAATAATTCTTCCGTCATAGATTATATGATATATCTGACAGCAAGTAGTCCATGTGATCTGTGGGGTCAAGGGTCCATCTGTCTTAGTCACAATTCTATTCCCAGCATCCAGCAATGTGGTGTTTTTGAGTTGAGCTGGAATGAGCCCCCTGCCCTGGACAGCCTTCCGTGACATTCTGGGTCCTCCAAAAATGCCTGGCCAATTCTTAGTCATCTCTCATGACTCCCTGATCTATCCCTCCTCTGAGAAGTCCCCCTGACTGCCACCTCCAGACTGCTGGTTTCCCCACACACGTGCTCCCACAGCACTTTAACCATCCCTTTATTTTAGCATTTGTCACACTATCAAATAACTTATCCCTCAAAATCTAGCTTCCTATTATCCAGAGAGTATCCTAAGAGTAAAAATACAGCTTTTCTCTTTCCTTATCTGTATCCTTAATGCCTAGCAAAATATCTAGTACTTAGTAGGTGCTTACTAAATGTTCGTGGAATAAGCACAAGTATAAAGGGAAGTAATTTAGCTTAAAAGGAAGCAGAATCTTCATTCTTCTTTAGATAGCTCCAAGAAAGCAAGATTAATTCATTCAATTAAGTACTGATGACAAGTGACCACACATCCTGGTTTGCCCAACAAGTCCCAGTTCACATCTACTGTCCTGGAATCCCATCTGGTTAGTTTCCCACTCTCAAAAGTGTCCCGGTTTGGACAATATATTATATGATCACCCATTTATTGAATTCCACTATGTGACATACACTCTTCTATCTTACAGATGTTGATTTACAGAGTGAACAAAAGAGACAAGCAAATTCTCTAAATAAAATAAGTTGTAACATCAACCCACTTTCTCTGCTTTCTCTGTATGGAAAAGTAATCACTCACTCAGTCATTCAACACATACTAATTTGATACCTATTCCATGCTGGGAAATGCTAGGCACTGGGTACACGGGGGTTGGAGAGGCAGTGGGTGGGACAAGACACGTGTTTCCATGGAAATTTGTTCACTTACTATGTTTCCAGAAGAATCCAGGAAAGGGGTCTTGTCTGAAAAGGATTGCTTATGGCTCTGAATTTGAACTTTCCCCAACGTTTTGACCCCTTGCTGTCCCTGGTCCTGCAGCCAGACTGGTCATAACCCCCATATCCACCCATGTGTGCTGGCCCACAACAGGTGCCCTTGTCCTAGAATGCCTTGAGTTACTTCTGACCCTGAGAAAGGGCAGGTCAGAGGGCATTTGCAAGAAAGGCCAGCTGCAGATACAAGACACCCTGGGGAACAATCCTCAGAACCCTGGGACTTCAATGAGACCCAGCTCCACCCCTGATCTCACTCCTTATTCCCCAGGATCTCATCTGTCTTCTCCAAAACTCTCTCATCCCAGCTTATTCTCAAATGCTGCAGAGGTCAAGATCTGATAGCTGTCCTTACTTCCAAATCCTGTGTGACTTTGTATCCACTAAAATTCTCCCAATCATCACTCTCTCCTCCTTGGTTTCAGAAGCACTGGCCTCCTTTCTCACCTCCCTTGATTGCCTATGACAGCCGTGACCTCTCTTCTAAGCTGGAGCCATGGGAAGGGGCCTGCTGCCCTCTCCACCAACCCCCATCTCTGTCTCACTCTCAGTGTCAGCTGAAAACATCTCTTTTTTCTTTTTAATTACACTTCTCTGCTCTCTCTGTTATTGGCCTCATGACTCAGGGCTTTAATTTATTCACCAAACAATGTCATTACACCATTGTTTTCTGTAATTTATACCATGCACAGTCTTTTGGCCTCTGTTGCCCAATTCTGCAAAATGTTTGAGAAAAGCAGTGTTCATTCCTATTCCTCACGGTCTCCCTCCTACAGAGACCTGGCAGTGTCCACGTGGACTTACACAGGAAAGTGATAAGGTAAGAACTCTTATCTCATATTGAATATCTGGAACCTAGAGTCAACCCTATCCCACTTGATTCCATGTAGATAGTCAAGGAGCTGTTTCTCCACCTTCCTCCAGGTTGTCTGAGGACTGAATATAAACTGAGTTTGGGAGAACATTTGTCCATGGAGACAAGGCACTTTGAATTGGGACTTAGAGAAATGAGAGGAAGAAGAGAGTAAAAGAGCAAATAGGTGCATGGCCTGGCCAAAGGCTGGCAGTGCCAGCGTGGCCATCAACATCAGGATTTGTGAACTGTTTCTGCTACCTATAATTCTTTGCACAAAGCAAGTTTGCCCCTTGATTACGATCACCATTTAAAAAAAGCATGCAGATAAATTTCACTGAATGGTTTGATTTTCACAAGTCTTGCATTGAACACGATGCCAAACTCAACTAATTTTTTCTTATACCAGCACTACTATGGCTGACCACAACTTTAATTTAGAACCTTGAGCTTTGAACATAATTGCAAACAATTAATTAACTTGCTAATCATTTTCCCTGCTATGGTGACTTTTCCATAGTCATTAACAATAATCATGTGAGTAAATGAGAGAAAATTAGGATACAGAAATAATTTTCTGGGAAATCGAAATGATAGGTAACGTTTATTGAATGCTTGTTAGAAGCTAATCGCTATAGGCTTTAAACATATTAGTCAATTGGATCTTCCCAACAACATTTTATTATGATGATGATTTGTTTTCATTTGACGGAAAAAGAATTCATGGTTTACAGGTCATGAAGCTAGTTCAAGGTCACAAAGCTTCTAATGTTTAAGGTCTCAGTCCATTGTGTGTAATTACAAAATCCACACCCTTAACTTACCACTACAGTGTGCACGTGTGTGTGTGTGTGTGTGTGTTGTGTGTGTACACAGGCACATGTGCACAAGCCAGAAGTTATCTTGATCTCCCCTTGGGAACTTTGTGTTGTACCATGTAGATGAAAACCTTGCAAGAATGAAGAAGGCACATCATCATGAAGAACAGATCCACCAGCATCATAACCTGGCTAGCTCTGCTGTTTCTGCCACAGTTTGACCCACTCTGCCTATTCCTGTGAGAAAGCACATGACAAATCCACTTGCTCTGGGCCCCATTCAACAGAAACAGAATAGGCTTGACCCTGGGAGCTCTGCCCTGGGAGAAAGAGCCTCATTCCAGCTCAGTACCTTTTGAGATCCCATGGTCCTGGACAATTCCCCAATTCAGGGCAAACAGAGTCATAAATCACAATCCTCCTCCACTCTGGATTGGGCCCAGGGGAGCAGGGGTGGGAGCAGCACTCCCTCCTCTGCTTACATCTAGGTCTGGATCCCACCAGGCAGTATAGAAAACAGTTCAGGCCACCTGTCCACCACAAGTGCTCAGATCTTTGCACGTGCCATGGAGTGGTGCTTGCTTAAGGACACAGGCCAGGCTCCAGCAGCTGTGATGATGCTAGAGCAAAGAAAAGCGGGAGGCCAAGACCTGGGAGCCTCTCTGTGGGGAGCTGTTCACAGCTCCTTGTGCCCAGGAGGCAAGAAAGGGCTCCCTGGGCTCTGGCCATGGTGCTGAATCCCCAGAGAGGTGGGTCATGGAGGCTGAGATGGGTACGCAAAAATAGTGGTGGTGAGATACTAGTTTCCCTGCCAAGAAAAAAAAAATTTTCAATATTCTTTTGGGAACTTTAGGCTCCTGACCACCCTTAAAGAGGTGAACTGGCCTTTGCATCAGTTAGAATAGAAAGAACACGAGCTCTGGATCAAACATTAATGGATATTTGTCCATGTCTTTATTAGCTCTGTGACCTTGGGCAAGTTACATAACCTCTCTGAGCCCCAGAGTCATCGTTTATAAAACAGGAAGAACATCAGTTATTCGAACATGGTTATGGTTGTAAGAGCACCTAGCACAGAGCTCAGTAAAATAAATACTTCTTCTTTCTCTTTTTCCCTTTGGTTTGTTCCTTGCTTGCCTGTGAGTATGTGCACACACACACGATCCCTGAGTTTTCTCCTTCTTCCTGTGTAATACTGCAAATATTCCTTCAAGGATAAATTTAAGATCCATGCCTTTCCTGAGTCCTTCCCCAGAATCCCCAGAATAAAAGAATCTCTCTGCCTGGTACAGTCAGCACCAACCAGCAGATGTTAGCACATGCCATCACTGGCCTAAGAAAGTTAATATTATCTTCCCAACTGGACTGAACATTCCAACGCCACCTGGACCAAATCCTGCCTTACTACCTCCATTTCTTCCTCACCCCAAGTCAAAGTTCTGTCCACAGGGAGACATTTCTAAATCACCTGTTACCTGTAAGTAACACTCCCATCATTATATTATCCATACAATCACCTAATATAATTTTGCACTTTACAATCTTTTAATATTTTCAAACACTTTTGAGTTAGTTCCTGTCAATAACCCTACTACCATAACATCATCAGAAAAACCAGTGTGGCAATATAGTTCTCCATGTTACAGGAAACAAAACTAAAAGAAACAGCAAGGTGATAATTGACCCATGGTAAGTCTTGAAGAAGCATCAAGACTTTGAGGTCCATCAACCAAATGAGTCTCCTCCCAGGTGATGTCAGTGGCTTAGGAAACAGCCCAGTGAAGCAGAAAAGACACAAAACTGAGAGTCTGAGACCTGGGTCCCAGCTCATACTCCACTAGGTCTAGCTATGTGGCCTTGGGCAATTCATTTGCTCAGGTTCCTCACCAATAAAATACAGATGATAGTAATTGCTATTTCAACTTAATACTGCATATTAAATGAGATGGTACTTTTGAAATGTGGTTTATAAAGCACTATAGCCATGTTGGTTATGATAGCTCAGGGAATGGTCATTAGTCACAAAAGGAAACATGTCGGTGGGACCCTCAGAACAGCATACCACACAGTGTTACAGACTGCTCCAACTCTATGTCCCCCTGCAGAACCCAAAACAGACACACCCATTCACCGAGCAGGTGCTTAGGGAGACCTAATAGGTGCCCAGCATGTTCTACGCATATCAATGAAAGTGTGAATCCAGAATAACAGAAATAAGAAACTCCATGAAATTCTAGTACCAGGTATGATCTAGAGCTATAGAACAGGAAAGCCCTGATATTTGTAAGGAACTTGTTATGTGCTAGTACTTCAAATGCATTATCTCATCCAAGTCTCAAAACAAGCCAATGAGGGAGATGATTTTATCACGAGAGGAAAGAATCCGCTAAAGAACTTAGATGACTTGACCAAGGTCCCCCAGCTGGTCGGCAGTCAAGCTGGGAATAGGTGGGATGGAGCCCAGTTCTGATTGACTCCAATACTTGTGTCCTAAATCCAACAGTAAGCCTCTTCTTGGTAATTAACCAAAATAAAGGTGGATGTAGGACGAGAAAATCCTAGCACAGCCCCATGCCCATGAAATCACTTAACAAATGCCGTTGACGATCTTTGAAAAGTCCAACGTGGAATCTCCAGCCTGTCTAGTCACAGCCAGTAATGTTTTCCAGAGGTTGCTGAGGGCCAAGCAAAGGTCTGAACCAATGAGAGAGACAAAGAGCAGAGGAATAAAGACGAATGAGAGGAGAAGAGAAGAGAAGAAAGAGAAAGCTGCTGGGGATCAGGCCTGGGGAATGCAGTTATTAATATTCTAAATGGAGTTCTGACTGCTTAAGCTTTATTTAAGAACATGTCTGGCTATATAATTACAAGGGCTTAATTTGTTTTCTTTTCTGCACAATAAATAAGGAGCACACGGTAGCTCTTTGCAAACACCACCCTTCCTGGAATTGACAGAGGTTCCTAAGCTGCAGATGGAGAGCTGGCACATGAAGGGGTAGCCCCACTGCATCCTGGAGGGGGTAAACTACTCACCACCAAGGCATAGCTTGGCATCACCAGATGTAGGAAAGGACAACAGGACCAACGTACCCTTTAATTCTAGGAAGAAAACATTGGGGTGAGTGTGGACTGGGTGGATGGTGAGGTCATCCCCCTTGATTGTCCTGTGGAACAGGCAGTGCTGGGGGCACCTGGTTCTGAGAGGCACCAACATGGTATGGAATCAGGCTCAACAAGCAGCAGAGGAGGTTGTTCAGTCTCTGCTGTAGATGGATGCCCCCCCCCAACCTCATTGAAGCTTAAATCCCCACTGTAACTGTTGAGGAAATCCTATTATGGTAATTGCAAAGTGGGGCCTTGAAGAGGTGATTAGATTATAGGACCATGCCGTAGTGAATAGTGGCCATGGGTGTGATTCTGAGGGCTTTAAAAGAAGAGCACATGAATAGTCTCTCTCTGCTCCACCATGTGAGATCCCTGGGTCACTGTCGCCACCAAGACCCTCACCAGATGTGTTCCCTGGACTTTGGACTTCTCAGCCTCTGAAACTGTAAGTAATAAATTTCTTTTTCTTTATACATTACCCAGTTTCAAGTATTTTGTTATAAGCAGCAGAAAAGGATGAATACAGTTTCTAAAAGGCAGAACCCTCCTTTCTATTGCCCCATGGCTTTGGCCATCTCACTGGATGTCTTTAGGCTTTGGATCTATCCAATTGACCCCTTGGGCTGGAACCTGAAGGAGGAGTAGGCACTAACTAAAGTGAGCTGAGGGCTAAATGAGAATCTTCCAAGCTGAGGACATAGCACAAGCAAAGGCCCTGAGGGAGAGGGGCATGGCACATTGGGGGCATGAGGGCGGCACAGTGTGGCTGAAGCAGAGAGCCTCGAAGGAGGTGCAGGGGAGAAGTTGGGGTTCATCCTGAGGCTGGTCCCACCCAGGTCTCTGCATGGGCTGCATGCTCACCTGGTAGATTGAGGCAGAGAGTACAGTTCATATCCAAAGAGCAACAGAGGCACATTTAAGAGAATGAAATTAAGATGTTTAAACAATCTCCTTGCAGTTTGCACAGAAAACAAACATAGAATAGGGTTAAGAGTGGCTGCTCTAGGTAGACCCAATAGGATGCTCTAGCCCTTATGACACTTGTATGCAGGAAAGGCTGGGGCCCTTGGTGAGGAACCATCCTCTGGAAGGAGGTAGAGGCATCAGACACCTGCAGTGGCCAAAAATGAGGCACATAGAGAGGGGGCCGGCTCTTCTGCAGCCCTAAACCCCTCTTCTGCTCTAATATGCATGGCTCTGCTGCCTCAGCCAGAGGCATCACAGGTTACAGAACCAGCCTGGAAGACAGGGCACCCAGAAACAAAGATTCTAACCTTTTGTACTTTGGGGCCACAGGACAGAGTGGTGGGAGTCACGCTGTCAGCCTGACTCCAGGTTTAATGGGTCCCACAGGCCTGTGGTCCCACAAGCACACTGTAGTTTCTCTTCCCCTGCCAAGCCTCTGGACATACAGCATGGTTCCCTCTACCCAGAACAGTCCTCACCAGTAACCACCCCCTCAGGTTTCAGACTGTCTGTCATCCTCCAGGAAGCCTCCCCTGCTGTCATCCTCCCCTTCACCAAAGACGCATCACCTGCCTTTGCTAAATGCTCCTAGGGAGCCCCAAGTCCTTACTCCACTGTATAGTAACTGTCTCTGCACTTGGTCTCCCTCTCCCACCCCAAAACTATCCCACTGAAACCACAGACCTAGACTTAATTCACCTTGCACCCTAGCCTGGGGCAGAGAAGGAGTTCCTGGAGAGAATTAAAGCATTCATGGGAGTGGACTCTGTAGGACGCTAAAGAGCGAAATGCCACACTCAAGGGAGGAGGGATGCTTGTCTCGGAGGATGTGGTTGACCTCATCTGCATCAGCAACATTCTCTACAAAATTTTTGTAACCTAATCTTCAAACAGACAGAGTTGCATTTTCGGTCTCCACTTTCAGCCAAACCCAAGAGCATAAAGCATTTTGGTCAAGACTTTGCGGAGCCCATGCTTTGGTGAGATCCCTCGCCACACCCCACAGCAGCATCTGCTCTTGAGCACCCAGCTCCCGGAAGGTTGGCAAGGAGATTCGATGACCCGGTATTGTCCAAACCCGGAGAATCCATCACAGAACACAACATCCCCCTGAACATCCTGTCGGGGCTCAGGTTCCACGCTTGTCAAAGGCCTTTCCCAACATGATTCACTCAGTCCTCACAATAACCCTATGGGGGGAACTGCAAGCAACAGGATTGGACCCATTTTATAAATGAGAAGTGGGTATAGAGAGGAGGAGATCAACTATTTACTAAAGAGGAAAGGTCTGCAGCAATTCTACGTGCTTATAGCAGCACGCTGACCACTGCCAGTGTGTGAGAGTCAGCAGATGAATCAGACCACTGCATCTCCAGGGTTTGGGCTCTAAGTCCAGGTTCCCAACAGGCCCATTGCAGGGTGCCTGAATGTTCCTGGGCCCTCATCACTCCAGAAAGTCAAATGAACTGAGCTAAATTAAAATAAACTCCCCTAACCCCAAGCCCAGGTAACTTTGATTGTCTGTAAAGGACTCAGCTCAACATGACACAGGCAGCCCCTCCAAAAAGTCCACCCTGTCACAGAGAGAAACAGGTGGCCCTAAAGAGTGCCCTATCCCCCAGGCCCTCTAGAGAATTCCACCCCTCTGCTTATACAAACTGGCCCTCACCAGATGCAAGTAGGATAAGAGTTATCCTGGGCGGAGGCTTCAAAATCATGGAAAAAGCCAAAGGCTTAACCACATTAAAGAAATGCACATGTAAACTTTGAGAAGGAGAGATGACCAGAACCAAAGAGAAACATCTGTCCAAGAAAAGGAGTGAACTGAGGCTGAAGTGGGCAGCAATGGATGCGTAGGAGCAATCTGGCTCTTGTATCTCCCCACATGCCTGGCTCCAGGTCAGCACCACTCCTGCTGTCTCAGCTCCCTCTCTGAGGAAGACAATAATACATTGATAAAGCTCCCACCCTGATGATAACAACACACCAACACCTCCTATGAGCTGCCAAGGGTACACGTCCCTTGACACTTTCCTGGAAGACTTGCAGGGACTGCACAAGGCTCCAACCAGCTCCTTGCCCCTTGAGCTTCTGGCCTCCCCACGTACTGAGTCAGAATCCCAGAGAAGCCTCAAGTCCAGTGCTTGAAGCTTGGGCTTCCAAATGCTTTTAACAAGGACTGAACTTCTGAAATAGCTTCCAGGGTGCAGGACATACCATTTACTATGCACCTACGATGTGCAGCCATTGAGGTAAGTGCTCTATTTTACTCTTCTAATCCTCACAAAAAGCCCTGTGAGATGGAAATGATTTCCCAGTGTTCTAAGAAGGATACTGAGACCCAAGTCCTTGGCTAGGATTTGAAAGTGAAAGAGTTGGCAAAGTTATTAGGGTTCACAACCTAGTCTGTCCACTCCAAAGTGCACGGTGTTCTCACTCCTGCATCCACTCTCCCACTCATTCATTCATTCATTCATTTATTCATCATTGGTCATCCATTCTTCAAACACACACTTAACATTGAGGAAACCTTGTCTTTTCCCCCAAGGAGCTTGCACATTAGTGGGAGAGACAAACCTTTCCACAGCTGTATTTTGGGTCTGGCCTGGACTCCTCAGATGGGTTTCCAGGTGCACCTGGGGAGACCCCCATCTGCAGTTAGGGGTGAGATTGGCCAGGAGCAGTGCATGTCTTACCCCCCTCTGGAGACCTAATGCCCTTCAAACCCAGGACAATCACAATGGCCAGAATACCTAGAAGACCATCCAGAAAGGGCAGAGGCCTCTCAGGACCAAGGCCAACCACAAGAGACAAAGGGGTTAACCCAGGAATAAGAGAGACTTTCACAAATCCACCAAGAAAAAATAAAAGAGAGAGAGACACAAGACTGCTAGCCTGCTAAGGAATGAAGAACACAAATTAATGATGACTCCAAAATAGCCAAGAGACTAAACTCATTTTCTAAATCTGTCCTTAACAAGAAAAATGGAGAAAAGAGATGTGGACAAATGGGGAGTAATGAAGCCTTAGGGGAGGGGAAAAAAGAAAATAAAATCTATTGAGAATAATCAAGGCTGGAAAATGTGAGCACATTGTCTAATCCCCAAGGCTGGGAGACCCGCAGTCCAGAGGCCAGAGTGTTTACTCAGCTTTAGACAGATTTTAAAGGCAAGAGCTCACAAGGTTACAAGAAAACCCTTAAAGTTCAGCCCAGGGGATCCTAGAGCACTGATATACCTGTAATCAGAAAGAACACAGCCTCTAAGGTGAGTTTAGTGTTTTCTACTAAGAGGATTGAAAAATAAATATCACAGCATGCAGCAGCCCAGCAAGTGAGGCATATTATCTGGGTCACATTGGGACTGCCCTGGGTGGATCAGAATGTCCACAAAACAAATAAATGAAAAGAAATTATCAGGGAGGACATGAGTAATCCCAGGACCACAGGTAGTCTGGAGGACAGACTGAAGTAGACAAGGAAAAGGAACTTCTATGTAGGAAGCTTGCCACCTGCCTCACTAGGGAACAAGGAGCGATTCCTCTACAGCGCCCAGGAGAGGCAATCTCTCAAGAGACTACTGGTGTGAGTGGACTGAGAATTGACTTTCTCTGGAGGTAGTCAATAAATGAGTGGAGGCTAAGAAATTCCAGTTGAAAATCTGAGCATGGTGAATTCTGCGATACAAAACACATTTTGGGTTTAATAACAGCAAGAAGGATCCATTTAAAAGAGGACGATAAAGGCTCTGCTCAGTATCATCAGATGCCACAGGGGCTGGGGTATGAAATGCAGGGACCCAAGCACATCTACAGAAATAGCACGGTGTGACTGCACTAGGAAGTGTCAGATGTTGAAGTTGCATGCATAGGCACAAAATCTCAGGACGTCGGAGCAGAGCCTTAGAGTTCATCTAATCTGACCCACACCCCCCTCCTCTCCTTCCTCCCATCTTCTGATTTAGTAATGGGGTGTGCCACCTTTAGTCATGGTCCTGCCTGAGACTGGGGCCAAAGACAACCAGGGCCGGTGTACAGAAAGCAGCCCCATGCTCCCTGCAATGGGGGAGCTGGAAGTCTGCGGCTCCTGCATCAGCATATCGTAGCATGCTTTATCTCCTGCTGCTTGACCACCGGGCTCTGCCATCTATGCTGAACACCCACCCTGCATGAGTATCTGCTAATGGCCTTCCCGAATGCCAGCCAGTAGGCTAAGGGGCCTTGCCCACTCCCCTATACCCTGCTGGTAACCAGGCGCAAAGCAGGACTAGGTTTCAGGCACTCCCTTAGTGACCTCCTGTGGGCCTTTTTCCCAAATTCCTCACTCCCAGAAGTGCTGCTCTGAAGCTTATTGCCTTCTGCCGCTGTCCAGATGGCTTCCTGAAAACTGACAACAGCCCAGGTTGACCCAAGTTGGTCCCAGCCAACAGATGGTGGGGTGGAGTTATTAAGAGGACAGGCTCTGGAGCTACAGAGGCAGACCACCTGGGATTGGCTCCTGGCTTTGCCATTTAGTAGCTGTGTAACCTTAGGTAAGTCACTCAACCTCTCTGTGCTCCAAATTCTCCATCTGTAAAATGGGAGCAATAATCATGTCCACTTGCTCTCATGAGCATAGAATGACACATAGGGTGTGTACTAAGTGATTCATTGACGCTATGTCCTTGGAATTCATTGCACTGAAATGCCTGCCCCTCCAGAAAGGTGACGGAGGAGGGAGAATAAAGTGGGTAGGGCCAATACAAATTGACAGCGGCTTTCTTCTGGCCCTGTCCCTCAGTGGTCCCAGCTGTGTCTCAGCTCCAACCTTTCTTCCAGGAAGAATTTCGTGAAATGCTAGGAGGTGTCAAGACTGGACCACTTACAATACTGCCTCATTTTAGAGATGTGGAAACAGACTAAATGGGTTTAGCAGCTTATCCAAGGTCACAGCACAACACAGAGAAAGAGCCAAAGGGACGTGCAAGGCACAGTCCACCCAGCACTATCGTAGCCAAACAATATCTCTCAGGACTAACAGTACCCACAATCGTGTGGGCCCAAAGTCCAGCTTCTCCTCTCCTGACCACCACCCAGACACTCCCGTGCTTACAGTCCTGACTCAACCTCCCCCGATCATTAGATCTGTAAAAATCCTACTCCACTGACAAATAGCTCCACTTTCAGATCTTGTTCCCTTGGCAATTCTTTCAGAGTTTGCCTCATGGCCAGACTCGATGACCTGGAACCACGAACATGTGTCTAAACAGCTCCAAGAGGAAGTCCAAGGGGCAAACAGTCTCACACATCCCACAATAAGCAACAGCCACTGGGCCATGAGCAGGCTGTCCACAAACCCACACCCACCTCCGCCAAGCCCAGCTCCACTGTCGCCTCCTGCAGAAAGCCGCCCAGCCACTCTAGCCCATCTGTAATCAACAGCCCCGCTTACAGTCTTCCAGTGGCTCCTCCACTGCCACCCATTGGAAGACCCTGCTTGGAGAATGTCAGCTGTCTCTGCAGCGTGTCAAAGGTGTGAGCTACATCACAAGCAACCCACAACCACCAATAAAGAACCACTACTTGCTTACCATGTAATTCTCTAAACATTTAAACTAGAGGAGGCTCAAAGCTATCCCTGGCATAGTGTCCCTCTCGCCTGTGTTCTGAGACCCTTTCTTGCACAGGAGAGGATGGAGTTGGGTAACAGTTAAGGCACCAAGAGTTTCGTGCACTGCAGGTAGCTATCAACTCTATGCACTGGCTACAGCCACTGTCATTCTGTGTTAGATTTTTCTTTCCTTTTTTTCTAATCATTTTCATGAAAGAGTATTTCTCTCTCACACTACATGTCCACAGAAGGGCAGCTGTGGCTTTGCGTCCATCATCTTCCCAGCAAGACTCAGGCTAATGGAGCAGCCTCCATCTGGAACATTAGCATCTGCCACCCCAAGGCAGAGGAAAAAGAGACATGGTGGGCCCCACCTGGGCTCTGAAAACGTCTGCTAAGAAGGAACACAGGATGGGAACACCAAGATTAGATAGATAGATAGATAGATAGATAGATAGACAGACAGATGGACAGACAGATGGACAGACAAAGATAAAATTCACACATTTAAAGTGTGCAATTCAAAGGCTTTCAGTATATTCACAGAGTTGTGTAACTATCATCACAATCAATTTCAGAATATTTTTATCACCCCAAAGAGAAATCCCAATCCCATACTCAGTATATTCCTAGCTTAATCATAGTGGAGACTATAAATTACAAAGGCATTCTTTTATGTCCATGAGAATACGGCATAACATAAATGTCATATGTCACATCTGAAATAGAATTTTTTAAATGGCATAGGCCTGCTGGGTGTAAACCACACACCTCTCTCTGGTACATCCTCAGAAAGGGTTCTTAATGCAGAGTCCAAGGAAAGTCTGTAAAGCCCTGAAGATTTGTGAGAAGTGTGTGTGCGTGTGTGTGTGTGTGTGTTTGTAGGTATGAAGCTTTTTATGGGGAGAAAGACTACAGCTTTAATCACATTCTCAAGATATATTTTTTTAAAAATTAGGATCC
This sequence comes from Cynocephalus volans, assembly GCF_027409185.1. Lineage (NCBI taxonomy): Eukaryota > Metazoa > Chordata > Mammalia > Dermoptera > Cynocephalidae > Cynocephalus > Cynocephalus volans. The sequence continues at coordinate 54,864,648 of NC_084462.1, forward strand.
ATTGCCCCAGCTTTTTCAAGACCCCACATTCCCTAAATAGATGGTGAATTTTGAGGGCGGGAATCACATCTTGTACACTGATAAATTCTCTGCAGCAAGCAGCATTCTGGGGGTAAACACGGAAGACTCACAAACTTCTCTACATATTATTCAGCTGCATACAAAAAGATGACTGTCACACTGTCACCTCAAGAATATTAATAACATTACAGGCCAGACATTCTTCTCAATCTTCATATGCAGTAAGCCATTTAATCTTGCTAACGACCATTTTATCCACATTTTCCAAATGAAAAGATTAAGGCACAGATATGCATATAAGTAACTTGTCCAAGATATACAGATATATATGATAGAGCCAGAATTTAAACTCAGGCAATGTGGTTCAAGAGCACATACTCTTAACTATTCATCAAAACAACAAAATTAGTGATGAGGTTTATTTAGAGGCAGCAGCTCAAACACCAGGTTTAATGGAAGCTCTGAGCGGGCAGAACTATAGGAGAAAAAAGCTCTAAGAGATGGCCTGCCTTTTCTGCAAGTTTTTGCATCACATTTCAGCAGAGTGATACTGTAATATGATTCTGTATTATATGTATTTGTACATTCTTATACTATGGATGCTTTGCATATAATATCTGCCCTTATATACTTTCTTTTAAACAGGACTGTAATGGTTTCTGCCACACATCAAAGTCTGAGGAGCTATGACTAGATAGGACCCAAGGAAAGTAGACAGAATAATATGATGGAAAGAATGCCTCACTGAGAGTACCATGACCTGGGGGCTAGTCCTGGCCCAGCTCTTACCTGTAGGGATACTGGTCAGAATTCTTCTCCACCCAAGACATCCATCCATCCATCCTCTTAGATCTACCATACTAATCAGCAATCTCACTTCCGGGTATATACCCAAAGGAATGGAAATCATAATGCTAAAGGGATACCTGCACTCCCATGTTTATCACAGCTCTGTTCACAATAGCCAAGGTATGAAAGCAACCTAAATGTCCATCAATGGATGATTGGATAAGGAAAATGTGGTGTGTGTGTGTGTGTGTATATATATATATATATATATATATATATATATATATATATATATATATATATATACACACACCATGAAATACTACTCAGCCATAAAAAAGAGTGAAATTCTGTCATTTGCAGCAACATGGATGAGCCTGGAGAAAACTACGTTGAGTGAAATTAGCCAGGTACAGAGGGAAAAATACTGCATGTCCCCACTCATAAGTGGGAGCTAAGATAGAAATAAGGAAGGAAGGAAAGATCACAGTGGTGTGTTGGACTTGCAGAGGGAGAGAGCAGACCTAGGGTTGCAGGGCAGGGGGTGGAGAGGTGAGGGAGAGGAGTGTTGGGGAGAGGTTGGATGGGGGACATGGGAACAATTCCAGTTTGAGATGGGGGGCATGCTGATAGCATTGATTTGCTGACCACATCCTGAGCACAGGTGCTGATGGTCAGTTCTGTGCCTCATGAATATGTATATTCAAAAATAATAATAAAATAAATAATAAAATCAACATCTGCTATTCTAACATGGCTAGTTAGCTGTGTTCTTCAAATAAACAAATCAAAAGAAAAAAAGGACATCCATCCTCTCATCCATAGAGTGATCAAATCAGATTAGAGTCACACATACATTCAACAAACAGCCACCAATCACTTGGCCTGTGACTGTCATTGTTCTGAGTGCTAGGGACGTTTGTGTAAACAGCACAAAGTCCTGCTCCATAGGAGCTTACATTCTAGTGGGAGAAACAAAGTATAAACTTTTGAACAAATAACTGAATGAGATACTTTCAGATAGTCAATAAAGGCCGAGAAAAGATTACGCCACATAACGTGATAAAGAGTGGTAAGTTTCTAAGGAGAAGAAAAGCCACTAAGTTTAGGCAGGCAGAGAATGCCTTGTTAAGACAGTAACATTGGAGTGAATGATAAGAGCCCAGCCATGCAGAGATTTAGAGCAAGGTATTTATCCAGGTTAGATGAATCACAAGTACAAAAACTCCAAAGGGGTATGAGCTTGTTCAAGGAAGTGAAAGAAGGCTTGTAAGTCTGCAGCAGAGAGAGCAGGCAAAGAGTCTGAGAGAATCAGAGAGGGAGATGGAGACCATATCACTTGGAAGCCCGTGGCCATGGTAAAGGGTTTAGCTTTTAGTGTAAATAAAGCAAAAAGTCATTGGAGGGCTTTAAGCCTCAGAGTGGCACCATCAGATTTATGTATTTCAAATATCACTCTGGCAACTGTGTTAAGAAGAAAAGGCAGCAGACAAAAGTGGAGGCAAGAAAACCTAAGTTAGGAGGCCACTGCCACAGTGCCAGAAGAGAGGGGACGGTGGCTCAAGACAGTAGATACAGAGGGTGAGGAAAGCAGACAGGCACAGACTATTTCATGGACTGGATAAAATGAATGGCAGAAGGGTGGCAGAGGGCAGGAAGAGGGAAGAGAAGTGTAACAATGACTCCTAAGGTTTTGGCCCGAGCAATTTGCTGGATGGTACCACTTATAAGAGCAAGAAACATTGGAGGCAAACAGGTTTGGAGTGAGGAGATAGTATGAAATCAAGAAGCCCATTCTGGCCAAGTTAAGGTTGACACGTGACTTAGCTACCCAAGTAGGCAGTTCAATATAGGAATGTAAAGGGCAGGGATGGGGGCAGGGACAGGAATATAAATTTGGGAGTTTGGTTTGAAGGCCCCTTCCAGCTTTAACTATCTACGTTTGAGACCAATGAGCAGAGAGGAAGTCATTAATAACAGCAAAAAATATATTAAGTCTTTCATAATGCACTGCATTAAGCACTTGCTGAGCATTGTCTTATTTAAAGCTCAGAACAATCCTATGAAGCAGCAGCTCCCACATTCCCTTCAAAGCTCATGGAAGCTCAGTAGCTCACCAAAGGATGTGGAAGATCTAGGATTGGAACCCTCATCTTTCTGTCTCCAAAGCGCACGCTCCTCACCGTCGGCTACACAGTATTCAACAGCTAAGTCCTCCACACAGAACAGAGGAGGAAGGAGACTTGTGGAGAAGCCGTGAGGGGGACCCACGTGCCAGTTACGCGCTCCCTTTGGGACTAGGAGAAAAGTCTCAGTGCGGAAGTAAGGGGTAGGCAGAGAGACAAAAGATTACTGACACGATATCTACACATCATCTTGGAACCCAGAACTGGGGGTTATTCCAAGGGAAAAGAACGTTGAGTGATTTATAACACATAATAAATCAATCTCACCATGTTTTGTATGACCTATACAGCCAGTATCCCCAAAGTGTAGGAATACTGCTACTTCCTCTTTCCCTCTCCACCCAGCATTGCTGATTTTCTCTCCTTGACACATAACACAGTTGGCACAATCGTGCCCAATATTCCCCACCTCCCCACTCCACCCCAGGGGCTGGCTCTCCCAGCTGAAGATCGAGCACACGTTTGCTTACAACAGAGAGACACAGAACAATCTGGCATTCAGAGCTTTTTGGAAAAGAGCAAGAAACTGAACACAAGAGAGATCCCACCACAACCAACTGAGAGGGATTAAATAAATTATTTTGGCTTGCTGGAATCTTACATTAAATATTCTTGGAAATAAGTGGGCAATAGGCTAACACTAAGAAATCTTTCATAATAAAGACATTCAGGTTGTAAAATAACTGCTGTTACAGGATTTGACCTGAATAGAAAGGGAAACAAAACGGAGCTTTCTCAACTGAGCTCTTTTCAATCCCCAGGGGAAAATAGCAGCTCTGTAACATAACTTTAAAGATGTCCACCCCTCCCATAAGAAGTTCTCACTGTGAAAACCAGAGAGAAGAAACCCTCCTGGGATGTAGAAAAGCACACGGACTTCAGCGTCAAAGTGATTGGAGTCTAAATCCTGACTGTTCCACTAACTTACTACATGACCTTAGAAGAACTCAGATATGACTTCTGAGCCTCAGTGTTCTCATCTACCAAATGGGGGCACAGGAACCCTAACTTATAGTTACTGTAAGGAGTAAGTGAGCTCATATTTGCAAAAGGCACAGTCCTTGGCACATAGCAATTTCTCAATCAATGTTAGCCTTTCCCTCTTCTCTTCTGATGTCAGCCTTATTCGTGCAATTTTCTAAACATCTTAGTAATTTATTTGTAATTGCTTCTGTGAAAAAATTGCCCCTTCTGGCCAGAAGGTATAACGGAAAGATTCCTGGAAAGAGAATCAGCGGACTTAGGAGCAGTCCTACATCTGCTACTTGCAAGTCAGACCCTCTCGGGGCCCGTCTCCTGTGCTGTAAAGTAAGGCTGCCTACCACACCACTGCCCCAGAATGGTTACGAGAATTCAGTGAGATAATGTATGAGAAAGCACTTTGAAAACCATGACGTGCTCTAAGATGAAAGGGATTACTGTCATTCGAGTGCAGCTCATAGATAGGCATCTACGTGACTCTATCCATGGGGACCCCAGACCGTGGAGATCCAGTCTGTGTGTGAGCCACACCAGAGAAAACAAACCCCATAACGGGAGAGAGTAGCGAGCTGCAGAGCCGGGATTCACAGGACTTGGCGAACAGTCCAACTTCAGTAGTGCTGATGATGGATATGGTCTCAAATCAGATGGAAATAGAGAAAGCTGTAGGCTCATCAACTGCAATTGCTTAGGTCCTAGCTGAAACTAACAGCATCTATGGAAGGATCTACATATAGCCTATAGTAAGGGAAGTTAAGTGGAGAGAACAGAATTCATCGGGGTTTATTCATCTGGATTCAAGGAGGAAAGACACCAGAGAATATGAGTATCCCAGTCACTAGAGAGATGGACTCCACTGTAGGACAGAAATCCAGTTTTTCCAGAATAAAGAAGTGGTCAGAATAGCCATCAAGGTCATCTAATCCCTCCTCTTTGATTCTATTATCACCACCACCAATAACAACAATTACTATAATTATTTGCAGCTCTCATTTCTGAACTCTGACTATTTGCCGGGCACTGGGCTAATTGCTGTATGTGCCTCCTGTCATTTAATCTTTACCACATCCCATCCCTAGATAGACGCTATTATTATGCCCGCTCCATGGATCAGCAAATAGCTATCCTGATGACCAATTTGGGAAATCCTTATCCTTAAGGATCTTTAACCCAAAATGCTTAAGATCAGGAAAGGGATATAAGAATCACAAATATTCCAGTCTCTCAAAAAAGATTCCCCTTGGTGTATATTAATCAATATCTCATTTTTCAGATTCAACAAAAGGTAGAGAAAACTGAAGCAGTCAAGAGGAGATGGTCAGTCACTCATAAAGCTTGAAGCAGGGCCCAAGAGTCCTAATCTCCAGCTTCTTTGCAGCAGAAAACTTGGCCTTAGCATTGTTGGTCCATTTTCTGGCGCAGGGAACAATTGCACTGACTAGTGCGACAGTAGCTCAGCATGGGAGATGGTGGAACCAACCAAAACAACCTGAACAACCTGACATCAGTATACGGGCAATGATATCACTTCCTGCTTCTTGTTCTGTACAGAGGGGAGAAGAAAAGAGCTCTCATCATTGCCCTGAAAAAAAAAGAAAAAGCTGCCAAGCCAGGGCCTGGCAATTAGTGCTGGAGTAAGTGATCATCTTGTGATTGCTCAGCTGGGGCCTGAAGACTTGTAAATGTATTTAGAGGACAGAAATAGAAGATGTTGTGAGATAGCAGAGAAACCTGGCCCATTTGCCAGGAGAAAATGTCCCAAAGCTGCCGGGAAATTTACTCAATCAGGATTTTGGGGTGTGTCTTCATAAATAGGAAAAGTTAATAAATAAAACCCATGGATGAAGCCAGTGCACATGTCTTATCCTATTGTCTCCTTTCTCTATGACCCTCAGGATCCCCTGGAAGCCCCTCAGCACCTATCAGAGCCCCTCGACTCGGTGCTGACCTTGCACCACAATGAGCACCCCAGCTTGGCCCCAGTGTGCAGCCAGACCAAACTGGGAATGGACTGACAGTGATCCATGCTTCTTGGTGATCCCCCTATAGCCAACAGCAAGTACTCTGGCAAGAGCTGGACAACGTGTCCCAGAGAAGACAGGGCCCAAGGTCATGGGCAGGTTCACTGGTATCATCAGGCCCTACTCCAACCAGACCCCCCTGACTCCAAAGCCTTGGGAATCTTGCAAAGCCCCATCTTCCTCTATGGCTTCCACCACCCAGAAGACCCCAGATCATCCCAAAAGAGATGGTGGGTCACGGCCCTCATCCAGGTGTTTCAAAGGTAAGACAAAAACATGTTCTGGTACAATGCACTTCACCAACCCCCATAGCCCAAGAGGCACCCCTGCTCCCACTTCTGTGGCCTGTAGAAATGTGATGGGTCCCAAAGCCCTCTCGATCTCTCCGAGAGCTGCAGGGAACACAATGCCCTAGAAAGCTCTGGGGCATGAACACCCAGCCCCTTTTCTCAAAGGGGACAGAGCTTCTCCCACATTGACAGGTGCCCTCCCCAAGTATGACCCTCCACCACAAACTGGCACTCTGCATGCCATATTCTGCCCACAGACGGTTTCGTCTGGCCCACGCAGGCAAAGGTTTTGTTTTTTGTCACCAGCATATGAAACTTGAGTGGTTTCACATGGATCTCCAGCTTTTCTTGAAAAAACAAGTCTGGCAACACTGAGCCCCACCTCCACATGTCAGCAGTCAGCTGGAACTGCTGGTTGGCTGCACCTGTGGTGGGGACACATGGTCCCCAGCCTCTACTGTCCATATCTGGTCCACCGTGGGCATTTGGCTTTGTGACCCTTGTATGAGTTCCTATGAAAAGGGAGACTTCTCAGATGTCAGAGCTTCTTCCCTTGGGATAGTTTACAAAGAAATCCACATCCCCAATAAAATAAACACCTGGAACATCTGGTCCAAGGCCCTCCTCTGGTCCCAGCTATGCCTCCAGCTGCAAAGAACACACATCAGGATAGTCTCACCACAGAGGCTAGACTAGGGCAAGGGGGCAGCAGCTAAATTAGACAGTTGACAGGGAGGTCACAGTCCCCTGTAGCTAACACAGCAGGCCCTAAGCAAGGACCACAGAGCTGGCTGTTTCCAGAGGGAGGAAAGAAAGTTCGGCACAAAGCACAGGTGGCCATTACTGGTGAACAAATATTTATCGAACACTCACTATGTGCTTAGGAAAACACACAAGGTCCCGAGGGTAAGGCCAGGACCCCCCAAAGAGAAACAACTCCCCACCACAATTTTCTACGATTTCTTCCTTTCCCCCCGCCCCACCCTCCTCTTCCCGATGGCTTCCCTCAGATGCTCTGCCTCCTCCTAGGAGGTTTCTATCCAGACCACTGGGGCGCCCTTCCACTATCAATTACAAAGTGCCTCAGTCAGTAAAGCTTTCAACTGGCCAAAGGAAAGACTAGTCTGCACACTATTCCTCTATTTTCTCCCCAAATTCAATAGACCCCACCAGACCTGGTTCCTATAGAATCTCTGCCATTTAGGAACATGCCAGTGGATGTCTGGGATGGCCACTCTTCTGGAAGAAGAGTTGACCCAGACAAGTATGCCCCCGAGGGTGCAGCGGGTTGGCATTTCCCTGATCACTCACCCTAGGCTTCATGCCCACCTTCTCCCCAGGAAATGGCAGTCCTTTCACTGAATCCCAGGGTCCATCAGCCCAGAATAGGCTCGGAGAGGAAGCGTCAGGCTTTTGTGGGTCTACCCCTGCTAGGTCCAGCCAGAGCCAGCCCCTGAAGGTGCCATTCACCTGCCAAATATGGCAGGCAGGAGAGGGGAGTGATGCGGAGAGGGAGGCACAGACAGGAACCCCCACATAGCCATGTGACCTCCAGCATGGAGGTGCTAACGAAAGCTGTGTGACCTTATACAGGTGTCTCTACTTCTCTGAGCTCTTACCATTGAACCCAGAATCTATTTATATATAACATTTGGTCTGGTCTTGCTTTTCCCTCTTTGTCCAACCCCCAACCCCCAACACACACACACACACTCTCTCTCTCTCTCTCTCTCTCTCTCTCTCTCTCTCTCTCTCTCTCTCTCTCTCAGAACCTACAAATTGTCATAGAAGTGTAGTATTCACATTACATATGAGTGGAATTTCCTATCATGTACACTCCCATAAAATTGCAAATTTCATCATGAAACGTGAACAAAGTCTTGGGAGTCAGAAGACTTTCCCTCTAAGCCCTAGACTTTCCCTTCTCATAGGAACCTTAGATATCATCAAATCCAAAATCCTCATTTTACAAGGCAAAATCGGAGGCCCAAGAAAGTTAAGGGCACACAGTGGCACAGCCAGGTCTAGATCTCAGGCCTCTGGCTTCACTGCACAGGATTCTCTCCCTGTCATGTGCCCGCCAACCACCCTGCAGCCCAGCCCTACTCACATGTAACGCAAGTGGGGGTTCTTGGCAAAGGCTCTGGGCTGGATGTTCCGAAGTCCTGAGTTCTTGATGGTCCTGGGCAGAGAGGAAAAGAGGGTCAGCAGAGCTCAAAGGGCAGCAAAACGTCTGCTCTGGGCAGAGGCTGGCAGAGGTCAGGACAAGATGGGACCTGCAGACTCCCATGGGTCATCTGCATCTTTTCATCACCAGTTATCACAGAGTGGCCCCACTGGGGTGCTCGTGGGAAGCATCCGGGCTCACACCCCCCAAGAGGAGCTGGGCTAGTACAGGCAGCTGCTCTCTACCCACTCTGCCAAGTGAGTAAGAGCAGGGGCCAAGGCTGGTCCAGCAGCAACATGGCTGGACCCTCTTTGCACCTTCTCCCCATCCCCACCCCAGGTCCCAAAGCCACTAGCACTGAAGTCCAATGGAGGAGTCACTGGGAAAGCTGGTACTCTGCAGGGCTCATCAGTCAAGCATAAGGCTGAAGGAAGAGACTAGCCCTGCAGGCCTGGGTGCAAGGCCTGCCTTAAAACCCGAACCTCAGGAGGGACTTCCTGCAGCACCTCACCTCTCTGGGCCTGGGGGAAATGAGGGGAGTGAAGAGACAGCCTCTGACACCCCCTGAGTAGGTGATGCCAACTCCACTAAAAGAGGAGACTCAAGGGGTAAAGCGCAGATGGCAGCCTTGCCACACCTGTCACCTAGAATGTGAACAGGTGACACCCCACCCCTCCTACTGCAAGAGGCCCCTCCCGTGGCCTGGAGCACTCACAGCTTTTGGAGTCCGGTGTAGAGCTCCATGTCCACAGCGTTGAGCGTGTGCAGACTGCGCCAGTTCTCTATGTGTCTGCAGGGAGGAGGAGAGAGGCAAGGTCAGGTCAGCTGGGACAGTAGAACGGCGGTGCTGGCTTTACAGCCAGGGAGACCCAGGTTTGAATCCTGGATCAGTCAATGCGAGCCAGGCCTTCTGGCAAGTTACCAGATAACTCTGAGCCTCAGTTTCCTCCTCTGCATGGTGGCCTTCACACCAGTGGCCTGACAGGGTCATTATGAGCATTAAGTGGAATCATTGGTTCAACGTGCCTGGCCCACAGACACCATTTAATGTGTCCCCCTCAGCTCCAGAAAGACTCCACTCTCTAAAGACTTGAAACCAAATCTCCCTGCATGTCTTCCTGACTCAGTTTCCCTCTGTTGCCTTTCCTTCTTTTCCCTTTTTTAAGATGTCCTAAGAACACGCTCTTTTTTTTTCTTAGTTCCTGCCCATAAAGAACATACACATGACATGGTTTACAAAAAGGAGGAGGTGGCTTGCTAGCAGGCATGGTTTCTGGGTAGAGAAGCCATGGAGGACAAACACCTGCCTCAGGCGCTCACCAGGTCCAGACACTGACAGCCCCACTTGGGTGATCACAGCCCAGTCCATCCTGAACCTCAAGAAAATCAAAGGCTTGATTTGGCTGAGCTCACTCCAGAGAGGAGAGGGCCACCTAAGCACCGGCGAGGCACCATAATGCCACGAAAAGAATGTGAGACTGGAAGTCTCGCTTCATCCTGAGACCTAAGTAGCCAGTGGCCTTGAGTGGGTGCCTGAACCTCCTGGGTCTCTCATTTCCTCAATTGTAAAGAGAGAAGGCTGCATTAGATCAGCAGTTTTTCCCCTTTTCATCACGAAAATCTCCTTTTAGAACTTTCTCCCAAGGCATCTCATGTTTCAGGAGATTTCTGTCTAGCAAGCACACTACGTTTATCAAGTAATAATTAATTCATCTTCTTGTATTTATTAATCAAAGATATAAATCAGTGTTAACCAGAGCCTTTTATCAACAGACACAAACCAGTGCTAACTCACCCAGTGCATACATTTCAGCCCAAAGCAAAGAAATTCAACAGTTCTATTAGCAATTAAAAGGCTTGCCATGGGTATGGGTCTGATTTCTGTTAGTTCTTTTGATACTGACAAAATGCCAGGGACAAACATCCCTCATTACTGCTTTTGGGGTCCCCAGGTTGAGAACCATTAGGCTACGGATTACCAAGGCCCTTTCCAGCTCTAAAGCTGGTGAAAGATGACCACTCGTACACACCTGCTATCCCAGAGCACCAAAGGATCCCAGGAAAAGGTCTTCTACTGCCCGCGCCCACCCTCCCAGAGTTAGACAGACCTTCTGGTCAGTGCCCATGAGGTCTAAATACCATCTTAGTGAAGAGTGCAGAAAGGTGACAGCTCACCCTAGGACAGAGCTACCCAAGACACACTCTGGACAGAAAAGTGACAGCCACCTTCCCCAGACGTCTCCACTCCAGCCCCGCCACCCCCGTGGCTCGGCCATCTGCCGCCAAGTCGAGCCAGAGCCAGGAAGCGAGCAGGACGGTGGCTGCCAGGCCCTCTGGACACATTTCAGAGCCACACAGTGACAAGGTGTGCTGGGAGCCCATTTTGTACCACATTCTCTTGGAGGCCCTGCTGAGCAGCCAGAGACACTGGTATCTGCCTGGGACATGGACCAGGTGGCCAGGTTGGTACTGGGTCTCAATTCTAAGGTCTTCTCCATGGAAGCCTCAGAGCCCCAGGGTATCTTGCTTGGTCTGATCCCACCAGGGCAGGGACTGTGGCAACATTACAAATGAAAAAGAAGGTCAGAAGGAGAACTATCTATGCCACTGGGTCCCCCCAGTGTATTCCCTGGGCCATTGGTCCATAGAAATGACCAGGCAGATCACAGTGTTTGTACAGAGCACCATTCATTCATGGGAACCCAGCTTCCTACAAGAATCTGCTCTCAACAAGTGGCTATCAATCAAATTGTTTAAATAAATGAAATCATTTTTCTCAGCCCACATTAGAATTCCATAAATGTGTTCTTATGAAGGTTGAGGTGTCAATCATTATTGCATTCTTTTTTGCGGGGGGGGGGACCGGTTAGAGGATTGCAACCCTCAGCACAGTGTGGTCTGCACCACGCTCAGCCAGAGAGCGCACCGGCCATCCCTATATAGGATCCGAACCCGAGGCCTCGGCGCTACCAGCGCTGCACTCTCCCGAGTGAGCCATGGGGCTGGCCCTGTCAATCATTATTGCATTCTAAAACTTCACCCTCCTCAGCCCTCATATTCTTATGCCCACACAACACACTGACCCTTCCCCAACTTATGCACACACTGACCCATGGCAGGGAAATGAATGAATGAACTTGATGCAAAGTAAATAGAATAATGGCCCCCACTTCCTCTGATGGGTCTGAACTTTCCTAAATCAGGGAATAGCATTTTTTTTTTTTGACCGGGAAGGGGATTGCAACCCTCAGCACAGTGTGGTCTGCACCACACTCAGCCAGTGAGTGCACCAGACATCCCTACATAGGATCCGAACCTGCGACCTTGGCGCTACCAGCACCGCACTCTCCTAAAGTGAGCCACGGGGGCCGGCGCCGGGAATAGCATTTTGATAGCCACAGTTCAATGGTGTGGTTAGGAGTCAAGGCTCTAGAATAACGGTTGGCAAACTATAGCCTATGGACTAAATCCAGCGTGCTGCCTTCTTTTGTATGGCCCTAGAGGTAAGAACAGCTTTTACATTTTTAAAAAAATCAAAAGAAGAATCATATTTTGTGGCATGTGAAAACTACAAGAAATTCAAATTTCTGTGTTCATTCCCACTCATATACTATCTATGGCCACTTTCAAGCTACAATGACAGAGGTGAGTAGTTGCTGCAGGGACCAGATGACCCACGAAGCCTGCAATATTTACTGTCTGGCTCTTTACAAAGAAAGGCTGCTGACCCCCGTCCTAGAGCCCGGCTGCCAGGATGCACCTCCTGACCTCAGCACTCCCTCTATCCATGTGACCCTGTCCAGGTTACTTCTCCTGTTTATGCCTCAGTTTTCTCATCTGTCAAATGGAGATGATAAAAATACCTGCTTCGTGAGAATGATGTGTTGATTGAAAGCCTGTGCCATAAAGTCCTTATGGCAGTGCAGGGCACACATGAAGTCCTCAGGAAGAGCTAGCCATGATGATTATTTTTTCTCTATGCCTCCCAGAGACTGAGCAGTCTTCTCTCAGTTTCCAAGCTAAAAACGGCATCATGCTTTTGCTGGAAGTTGTCATTTCTCAGCAATCATTGATAAAAACCCCACATGGCAGAAAGGAAGGGGTAGAAAACCTGTCATTCATGACCTCCAGGAAAATGATTCAAGCAAAAATTTATAAACATGTTCAAGGAATGTGCGGACGACTGCGTCAGAGCAGTTTCCCAGGAGGAGCCGGATGGCGAAGGTGCAACCCTGACATTTGTGGATGACATCGACAGAGCACCTGCCAGGTTCTCCTGTGACTCACCACTTGGTAACTCTGCTGGCTGGTTTGTGCTATTAGGGAGGCCATGAGTTGAAGTGGAAAAGGCAGGCTCTAAAGGGTATAATAAATAATAGGATGAGATAGGAGAGCAGGTTTGGTTTGCTTTTTGTTAATGGTAAACAGTGGCTACCTCAACCTAGTATGATCACATGTGCCTCCTCCTCTTCTGTGCTTTTCTGGGTTGTCCAGATTGTTTTTATAAAGCATTTGTGTTGAAAAACAATCAATAACTTCACATTTTTAAAGGAAGCTCAGGTACCTGAACACTGCGACAGGCTGGACCAGCCCATCCCCGCCGAGGCATCTCACAAATCCGCCCCCGCTGCAGGGGAAAAGAACACAGTACAAGCGGGGAACACGGGTGCATGGTGAGGGCTGGTGACACCCACAGAGACCCGCAGCCCTGTGCTCAATCTGGCTGCTGTCCCTGCTGCCATCAGAAACAGGGAGGGAAGGGGGTTGGGGAGAGGCCAAAGAGGTGGCCCTCTAGGCTCCCACCCCTACTTTAAATAAATTACCTCCACTTTAGTCTCTTAATACAATGGTCCTCAAGCCGAGGTGATTTTGCCTCCCAGAGGACATCTGACTTTGTCTGGAGACAATTTTGGTTATGACAACCGGGGAAAAAGCATAGCACAGGGATACAGTGGGTAGAGGCCAAGGGCACTGCTAAACAACTGTAATGCACAGAACGGCTCCCCACAACAAAGAATTATCAGCCCCAAATGTCCATAATACCGAGATTGAGAAGCCTTGCTTTATCACAAAGCTTTTGCCTAAGATTGCTATAAAAGCAAGCATCCCATGGCTTAAAACAACATCAATTTTGAAAAATGACTGCTTTTCAGCAAACACTACGAGGCCTTGGGCCAAAACAAAAAAAGTCTGCCTCTAGGACACTGAGTCTGGGTCAGAGGAAAAAATGGACAGCCGTGGCCCCCAGGACCCTCTCAAGCCAAGGGCAGTACCTGAGAGGAAATTAAGGACTCTTTAGCCCACTGGACCATGGCCCAAGCCAGGCTACCCATTCCAGAAGCAGTATGGCCCCTTTTCACCAAGCTCTAAGCTAGAATCCACTGGCCAAGAGCCTCTTCCCTACACCAAAAGCTCCTCTCTTGGACTTCTCCACCCAGAGGGTCAGTTCAATGCCCTGTCCCCACCTTCTCACCACTGCCATCCATGACACCACAGGATCACTACTCCGCTCTGCCAAGAGCTAATGTGCACCGTTTTTCCAGAGAGAGGGGGAAGGGGAGCTAATAAATGACCATGTGGACCTCAGAGTCAGAGCCAGGATTAGGGCTGCAGCTCAAAAACCTCAGTGAGGTCAGAGTGGACCTCCATGATTAGAAACCATGATGCTGCCAGGCAGGCTCAGCAGCACAAAGTCAGAGGGTGGCTGTGCAGTCTCTTCAGCAGTATTAGAAAACTCAGAAATATACCACTTTCAGTGATTCACAACAGCAACACCAAATCCTGGAGACCTAGGGCAACAGAGAGATGTCTCATACCCATTTTTGTAATGAGACGTGGCATAAATTAAATATGAATCGGTACACCCATAAAGAATACAAAAATCCTTTGTGCTAGGATAAATTAGATTGCACTTTTGTACCGTAGCTTTCTCTCCCTCCTGTTTGGCTTGGGACGATATGGAAATGAATTGGCAATCTCCAAGCATCTAAAAATTAGATGGTACAGACTCTGTGGTCCACATTTTAATTAGAAACATCTCATGTGGATATGTTTAAGAGTTGTTTTTGCCTCCAATATTTAATGTTTAATATTTATACCTCCTCTACACAGAAAATTCTAGGACACTGAGATATCCACCGCTATCTAACCCCAGAGAGCTAAGGTGATAGATTGAGGAGCCAGCAAGAGAGACAAGGTGCCCTCCACCCGGCTGAACTTCCTGGCCACGTGGGCACTTGGCAAGACAGGAGCTTGGCTGATGGGACTTAGGAATATCCTCCCTTCCTTTAGACGTCACAGGCCCAGTATCATCTCACCGTTCAGACTTTTCCCTCTCCTCCCCTGCTGTCAGATTGCTGTTATTTTCACTGTTACTGTTCTTCGTAACCAAATTTTCCAGACAACTAAATTTAAATGCATTTTCAACTTCCTTGCTGGATGTTTCTCTTTTTCCCTTAAAATGCATTACACACCTCTTTGCCTTTTTCAGCAGAGCAGACAGAACATGATTTACATTTTTTTCTGATGACCCTACATTATCATGACCTACCTCACTAGTCTGCTGGGCTAGTTAGCACCCAGCGAAGCCCTCAGAGGATTTTGATGTATGCAGGACTTGTACCCCCACCCCAACAGGCCCTACCCTGATATGTTTTCTGATTCTCACAGCTAGTACATCCATTTTTAACAATTTTCTGGCTCTTTCTTTGATATCAGGCTGTGAGCCACCACCTCTTGAGCAGCTGTCCCCAGGACCCCTCCTCCCTTCCAACATGCTGTGACCAGTCTCTTCTGCAGCCCCTTGTAGCACAATGGTTAGGAGCTGGCACCTGGAGGTAGCACGAGGTCCAGCACTGGAAGCCGATTGTGAGGGTTGGAAGAGGCAGTGCCCAGTCCTCACTTCAGCCTGGACACACAGCACTAGTGCAGTAAATACTCATCTCTTTACTGTTATGGGAGCTGTGTATTAAGTAAGAATAAACAGAATCTGAATAAGATCTAAGGGGATATGAAAAAATTCATACACACACATGTACATGAGTGCACACATATGTAGATAGGTAGATATGTACCTTTGTTTTCTTACTATGTCCTTTCTGGATAATTGAGGTTACCAAATAAGTGAAGATTTCCTGGAGGTGCAATCATAATTCGCATTCACCTGGTGGTACCTACGTTACACCACTCACATTATGTGCAGTAGATCCACTCTTGCAGGTGCAACCTGGCAGGAGGCAGCTGAAACTAGTGTTTCCTTGACGTTATTTATAGGGTGATTTTTTTAATTTATTTTGTATTGGATATGAGAACCCCATTCCTCCAACACAGCACTCAAGAGCTTCAGAAAACAAGGTTGCACACAGGTGTCCCTTCCATCCAGACTGGCCCCAGTCAGACATGAGGTTCCCATCACCTTCTCACCTGCATCCTGCAGAGGGAGGTTCAAACTGCAGTACAGAGTTGGGTGCCTGCGGAAACTAGCCTGGAATTCCATGTCAATGTTGGAGCACACACATGCACGAGCGCATGTTCACACACACATGCACACACACACACAAACACACAAAATGTGCCATGCATTTGACTTCAAAGCTTGTAGGGCAATGAGGAAATTGATTTATTATCCAGGCCTATTATGTCTAGTGATCCAGACAGCAGCATTAGCTTTCAATTATCTGATATGTTTAGCATTATAAACAAACAGTCTGCAGCCACAGTTCCATGGTGGTCAGGCACCGAGGAGGCTGGGGAGGAGCTACATCAGATCACACCAGCCAAGTCACCTGGCTCTCACTCCTTTGACAGATGCTGGGTGGAGGGGTTGGGGGGAGGAGGTACTAGACGCCTGGAGAGACAGATCCAAGAGCCAGAGGGGCCGGGGGGCGGCTTGGCCTGGTGATCCCAGCATGCCAGCACATTAGCACACCAGCCTACAAGCAGCTGTGCACCAAGGATCACGGTGAACCAGCCCTGCATCTGGGACCCCCCTGGGACCGCAGAAAGGAACATTCAGATCATGTGGAGAACAGATGGGAGACGACAGTTTCTGTGCCGGCTTCCTGATCAACTCCAAAGCCTGTGCCAGGAATGAGGAACATTTGTGCATACACCTGTGTGCTTCAGGTGCTAAGTAAGATGCTGTATCTCCTAACAGCAGAAAAGATCAAGGGCACACCCTCTCTGCCAACCCACTGAGAAAAGGCCGACTCCCAGGAGCAATGTTTCACCAGGCAGTCCAGGCTGTTCTGCTTGAACCCCAAGCTAGGACCAGACTGCCCTACCCCTCCCCAGTCTATCTGCTTCTCTCCAATTTCACTGCTGCCCGCCTGGGCTGCTGCTGGATGGCAACCCCCTCTTGCCCACACATCAGCGCACCAGGTCACCATCACCTCTGACCTGGAGGACAGCCAGCACCTCCAACTGGCCTCCCTCCTTTCATTCTTCTTCAACAGTCTATATTGTTGCCATCACACTTTGCTATTACCGTGAAATCCAAACACCATGCCCACAAAGTCCTGCACGAGAGGGCCACCAGCCACCTCTATGGCCCCTTCTAACCCACTCCTCCTGTATGCTCCAGCCACACCAGCCTGCCTTCTGGTCCTCAAACATGCCAGGCTTAATCCTAACCAAAACTTCTACATGAAACACTCTTCCCTGGCTCCTTCCAATGCCTCGGGTCTCCACTTAAAATTCCCCTTCTCAGAGAAGCCTGCCCTGGCCCCCTGTGTTAGCAACCCTCCCTTTTCCCATCCAGTCATTCTCTGGAACAAGCCCCTGTTTATGTCCTTCACAGCCCTTAATAACCATCTGTAATTGTCTTATTTGATTATTTGATTACGTATTTTTGTCAGTGTCTCTACATTAGAGCAATGATGCATGAGAACAGATCGTTCGTTATCTGTCTTATTCACCACTTACTCACCCCCAGAATCTCAAACAGGGGCAGCTGCCCCACCTCACTGCCCGGGGATCCCCACACTCAGCACATGCACGGCCCTCACCCTGGCCCCCTGAGTAGTCCAGAGCCCTGGTCCAACCCCACAGGCATCCTGAACTTGATCTCTGAGGAGAGATGTGGCCCAGAGCACACCACTGAACATCCCGGTCATGGACAGGCATCCTGGAAAAATGACTACAGGGCCCAGCAACAGGGAGGTAATCCCAGAGGTCTTGAGAACCCCATATACACAGCTCTGTCCCAGGGCCAGTTCTCATTCTGATGCCTAGGATCAGTATCAGGAGTGGACAGGCAGGCAGGGCACCCTTGCACCAAACAAGGAGTAGACAGGAAAGCCCTTGGCACCTTGGCACATCTTTTCCATCTTTCCCTTCCCCACATGACTATGTCCTTCACCAGAGCATGAGTTTTCTAAGCGCAGTGGCCATGAGTCTGTGCTTCCAGTGCTGTGCAAATGCTCAGTGAAGTGGGAGTGAGTGGGTAAGTGAATGAATGAATGAATGAATGAATGAACCCCCACAAGGGCCAGTGATGGAACTTAAGGGCTTAGCTGTCTATCAGCTCCCCGTGTGGACCTTCCTTCTCCCTTGCCCTCAGTCCTTCTCACCATTTCAAGAATTCATTTATTTTTTTCCTCTTCTCTCCTGTATACCCCCACCCTCTCTCTACTAGATTTTTCCATCAGCATACAAATATGTTCTAGTAAAGCTCATCCAAAAAAAACCTCCTTGACTCCATATCCTCCTCTGGCTACCAACTCTTGTCTCTATTCCTCTTTATGGCAAACGTTTTCAAAACAACTGTCCACACTCACGGGGCCTACTTCCTCATCTCCCTCTGATTATTCATCCCAGTTTGTCTCCTGTCCCTACCACTCTATTGAAACTACACGTCAAGGTTGCCAGTGACTTCCACGTTGGCAAATCCAATAGACTTCTCTGTTGTCCAGTCACCCCATCTCTTGGCAGCATTTTACATAGTTAACCATTCTCTTCTTTGAAACATTTCTCTTCTCTCTGGCTTCCTTGACTACTCTCTCTCTCCTGGGTTTCTTTCTACTCTCTGGCTATTCCTTCCTAGTTTCCTTTGCTGATTGCATATTCTTTATCTGATCCCTAAGAGTTGGAGTCCACCAAGTCTTACTCTGGGGCCCTTCTTTTCACCTCCTCTTCCCTGGCTCAAGTGACATCACCCAGGTGCGTGGCCTTGAATACCATCTACGTACCGATAGCACCTTAGTGTGTATCTCTCACCAGACCTCTGCCCTGAATGAACTTTTTGAAACATAAATCTTGTCATGCCCCCACCACCACCAAAACAAACAACCAACCAAGAAAAACCTCTAACAGCTTCTGCTGCTCTTGCGCTTTGGATAAAATTCCACCACCACCGGCAAAGTCCTACATGATTCCTATGTGATGTGGCTCAAGCCACTCTCCCCTCAGCTCACACAAAGCTTCCTTTTATTCACATGGTTGCAGCCTCACTGGTCCACTTTCTGATCTACAAAACACCAGCCTCCTTCTCTCCTTGCAGGGCCTCTGCATTGGATTTTTCCTTCAGCCAAGATGCCACCATCAGGATTCCCCTAAAATGTCACCTCCTCAGAAGGGCCTTCCCTGACCAGACAAGCTACAACAATTCTCTATAACTTTTTCTAGACTTAGAGTTCCCAAATCAGGGGAGGGTTTTGCCACTAGAGGACAATTGGCAATGTATGGAGACATTTTTGATTGTCACTATTGGAGTGGTGCCACCAGCATCTAGTGGGTAAAGGCTAGGTATGTTACTAAATATCCTACAACGCACCAGAGAGACACACACACACCCCAACAAAGAATTATCTGATCCAAAATATCATCAGAACTGCCTAGGTTGAGAAATGCTGCTCTAGATATTTCCTTTATTTCACTTGTCAAAATATCTAATTATCTCACTTATGTGCTGCTTGGTTTGAATGTGTCCCCCACATTTCATGTGTTGGAAACTTAATTCCCAAATTCATATGTTGTTTGGAGGTTGGGCATTTGGGAGGCAGTTAGGATTAGAAAAGGTCATCAGGGTGGGGTCCCCATGATGGGACTCTTGGCCTTATAAGAAGAAAAAGGCAGATCTGAGCTGACATATACACTCAACCCCCTCCCCATGTGATGTCCTATTCCACCTCATGACTCTGCAGAGTCCCCACCAGCAAGAAGGCCCTCACCAGAAGCTATCACCATGCTCTTGGACTTCCCAGCCTCTAAAACCTTGAGTCTGACAAATTTCTTTCCTTTATAAATTACCCTGTCTCAGGTATGAACTACAACATGTATTTACTTGTTTAATTTTGTCTCTCTCCTAATAGAATGCAAGCCCCATGAGGGCAGGCAATCTATCTGTCTTGTTCACTATCATATCCACAACACTCAGCCCAGTTCCTAAGACACAGTAGAAAATTTCAATGAACAAATTAATAAATGACTTTCCCTCTTCAGAACCCCACAACCTTGCAGCAAGTCATGAAAAAGCTATGGTTACCAAGGTCTTGGTGAGGGCCAGCATTTTTTCCAACCATTTGAAAAGACTAACGTTTAAAGAAGCAAGCTGTGCCCATGAAGTTGGGGTCAGGGGGTTGGAGCTCTTGTGGGCCTTGGGAAAAATCTCCTGTCTACAGATGAGAATCAAACCATGTTGATTATAAAACCTACTAGACATCTTAGCTTTGAACCAGGAGAGAAAATGGAGGTCTTTGATCAAGAGTAGAAACAGCCCAAGACAGGGAGAGAGACATTGACTTTGACCCTTACTCCCAATATGCCTTGGAGGAGAATGTCTGAGCAAGAAGGAGATTGGTCCAGGCCAGAGCAGCTGGCTTGAAAGTAATCCAACACTGCGAGCTCTGTGCCTAAGATCAGCTGGCCCCAGGGGGCTCTGAGAGTGCTGCCCTTCGGGTGGCCAATTTCCTTAGGAAAATATGAAATGGCCAGGCAACCCTTTACTGAATTATAAAGCACTTATCACTTCTTTAATAACTACCCGCATGGAGGACTTAATTCACTCAATATGGAAGTTATAAAGGCGAATTGGTAAGTGAGCATTAAGCTCAAGTGCATTGCATAAAGACTTACGAGGGCAATATTTTCCTCTATTAAAAGGGTAGATTTTCTCACTGCAACTGTGCCTCACAGTTAATGCAGAAAAGTCGCTCCAAAGCTCGGGGCATTTTCATCGTTAGAGGGTAATTCCAGGTCACTGGGAGGAAAAGGAGTCCTTGACTTTGCAGGAATAATTATTCCGGAACCTGCGGGTGTCAGAGTGATTAGTCAAGGTAACCATCAGATGCTAGGTTCTCTCCTCAGTGCATGGCAAGCCAGCCTGTGACCAAGCCAGAGAGAAGAAAGAAGTCACAGGATGGAGGAGGAAGGGTGGGCTGCACCCGCAGCTGAAGAGGGACGTGGAACGGGGCTGCAGGAGGGAGGCAGGTCCTGAGGCCAGTTCCTTTAAAGACCTGAGCACTGGAAGAAACACCAACTTACATGTGGGACCTGAAAGGAATGAATTAACATTAGCCCTTGTAATCTGCAAGGAAACTAGCTCTGCAATCTCTGAAGGTTCCAGAGGTTTTCATTTAAGAGGCTGGAGAGATAGATGGTCTTCCTCATCCAAGTGATGAAAATGCAGGTTTCTCTCTTGTGAACTTTTCTCTCCCTTGCTTCAACATCGTGACCAGTTTCCCTTCCTCTGGCAATAAACCATCTGTTCTTTTCCCCATATCCTCACCCTCTTGGAAGGCATCTCTCTATTCACATGACTTCAATTAGTACCTAATTAGAGATTAATTCCAGCTCTACAGCTCTACCCTTGACGCCTGACCTCTTCCCTGTCCTGTAGATCTTGTTCTCACAGTATGCATTCCCCTTGACTCCTAAGAGCAAATAAGAACAGAACAGCTCCCTCTTACCTCCTAAACTCTCCCAAACGACCTCCACTGAGTCCCCCTGGCTTGAAACATCACAGCAAAGAGGTTGACTAGATTTCAACGTATGTATGATAGCAGTGGGTTGGCAAAAGATAACACAGACTGCTGTGTTTAGTCAGAGTCTGAGGTTGAGCAGGAAAAAGAGCTGTGATCAATTAGTGATGTCTGCCATGGGCACAGTTATGGAGGGACAGTGAAAGCAACCATCTATTAACTGTGCCTGTCGAAGACACTTTTGACATCTTCCACTCTCTTAGATTCATATCCTACCAATCCCTCCTTCCTGATATTTCTAGTAATTTCCCTTGTCTTTTATTTCCACAGCCCCTATCAGAGAGCCTCAAGCTCAGGACACAACAACCTCTTTGCAGGCCTTTCAGCTTCCAGTCTCTGTGCTCTATCCTGTTCTTGGCTCCACTCTCTCAAAGATGACATTGAACGTGTCCCTCGCAAGCTCAAGACCCCACGGGGGCTAACAAAAGCCTCTCACACCAAACCAAAACTTCTATTAGAAAGCCTTAACCCTGCAGGAAATCTGTAACTGAGGGTTAGGGGTCTATGAAGAGCCACAGAGCCTTTGAGGACAGAAGCAGCCTTTTCTCTCTGTTCTCTGTGACAATGCCTTGTACTGTTGAGATGCTTCCCCGAGGCTCAAATCCAGATGGAAGCTGAGAGGAAAGGGGACTGCTAATAGGACCTACACAGGTGCTGTTGTGATTCTCACTCCCCTTATTTCTGGGTTCCCTTTCTTCCTGTCATAGAAAGTGAAAAATCTAGCCTCTTAAGGGAGGTGTGCTCGCATCAACAGAGACGTCAGCCTGCCAAGCATCATCATGCCTCTTCTTCCCTGGACTTTTGGAAGCAGTTAGGTGTAATGGAAAAATAACGGGCTTTGGGGCCAGCACTGGGCTTGACTCTCCACCTGTCACTGACAAGCTGGGAAATCTCTATGGCCTCATTTTCCTCATCTATAAAATAGAGATAGTGATGCTGACCTCATGGAGGAGTCATAACCACAAACTAAAATAGTGTTTGTAAAAGACCTAGCACATTGCCTGAAATATGTTAGTGCTCAAAGAATGTTTATTTTCCCCTCCAAAAAGAAAAGCAGTCCCTGGATTGTGCAGGGATTGAGGTCAAGAACTGGGGCTACCATGGCAGGAAGAGTGACCCTGCTTGTAGCCACAATGGTGGAGGCTGTGACGTGCATGTAGACTGGGACCCACCCAAACACCCCCTCCCCCACCTCTACCCACTGCTTCCTCCTCCTCTTGTAACCCAGCCTGCACTATACAAGTCAGCCAAAAAAAACCACGTGCCACCCAGCACTGGCTCCTCTCCCTGACAGCTCCTGGGTACTCAGCGAATGTCTGTGGATCTGGACGTCTCCTTCTGGGGTTCCCATAAGCCACATCTTCCTCTCTCCACTAAGCTTGCATCCAACCATCACCACCCAGCTGCAGCCACTCAGCGATCCCAGCCTCACCCTCCAGTTACTGGGGAATTATTTCTGGGTGGCTGCTGATGTTTGTATATGATCCTGTCACCTGTGTATCTAGGCATTATTTGCCTGGCTTCCCTCATGATAGCATAAATCCCTTGACAACAAAGTCTACTGCATTTTATCCATTTTCTTTGCCCTCTTCTTGCCCTGAGTGCGGTTCTGTGCTCAGTGAGTGTTCAGACCTCGCAGGGATTCCCAGCAGCATCTCCTTGAAGCTGGGACCAGGTGGGCCCCATCCCACAGTAGAGAAGAGCTGTCTAAAGTCTGGGACAGGGCTGAGGTTCAAGGTCAAGGGTCAAAGAAGCACAAAATAGAGAGCCGAGGAGAGCTGACTGACACACGCTCCTCAGATCCTCACCCTTCAAAACTCAACTCAGATGTCACCATAACTGATAGCCTTCCTTGGCCCCCTCTTTCTTGGTCACAAACCCCTCTGCTGTGCTGTCCATCACAGACCCAGAGTTGATATTTGAAAAAGGTAACACCCAGTAGAGCACAAACTCAGAACAAAATGGACTCTGGCCAAAGCGCTGGGTCAGGGTCCCCAGGGCCTCCTCCTAGGCTAAGAATTGATCCTTAGTTCCTGCATTGGGGGATGGAATGTAGTGGGATGGGGGTGAGGAGGTACCAGGGGAGGAACCAGGTGGCTGAAGCATTGCATTTGTCACTAGGGGGGTTCAGGTGGCAGATACCCACTCCTGTGGAGGTAGTTCATTATTTTAATGACTTCACTTGTGTGTGCTGGCAAAGGGTAGCTCCACAGAGAGACCACACTTCTCACAGGACACTGCAATGTTGTCTAGTACTCTGACTTGCCCGTCTCCCTCACAAGACTTTGCAATCCTTGGGGCAGGGGCTAAGTCTTTTATTTCAGTGCCGAGGGGCGTGCCTGATTCTTAAAAAGCCCTCAACAAATGTGGCATGGTTGTGGCAGGAGCTCTCCTTCCCTGAGCTGTCAGCTTCACCCATGGGCAAGAGCATTTAATATCCTGAAAGAAATCATCCAAACCAGTGAAGGGAGGCCCGAGGCACCACTTGGGGAGCCCCATGGTGGGACAGGAGAGGCAAACACAACAAAGACACTGACCAGCACTCTGTTAGGGCCTGGTCAGCACACCGCTGGAGACTGACCCTGCACGTTAGGGGGAATAGAAAACTCAAGGTCAAGGTGGTGCCTCTGCCTCCACACCTGCGAAACTGTCTGGGGAAACCCAGCCTTTGGCCCCCACCCCTGCAGAGATTCGCCTCTGGAGACCAGTACCAATGGGATTCACTCACAATTCCACGGGGCTTGGTAATGTAGACCCCCACAGCTGGCTCCCGAGGTGGAGCTCAGCAGGCAGGTCAGCCTGGGCCTCCACTTTCAGGAGAGGAAGCAGTGACGGTGCCCAGTGAGTAATTGAAAGGAAAGACCCCCATGCTGGAGTGGGGAGTGAGAGCTACAACACACTGGGATTTTCAGGTCCCACCACAAGCAGCTCTCTTCGCACGCTATGCACGAGGAGGAGGAAGTGCAGAGCCCGCAGCTGTCTGACACAGGGTGACCGTGAACAAGCTGGCAGCATTACTGAGCCCTGCCTCTGAGCCTCTGGCCACTGAGCTCATCCATATGCAGCTGCTCTCACCATAAGGAAGGGCCTGAGAGGTGGAAGCCTCTCCTGAGTCCCCACCTGCCCGGCCCGTGTCAATCAGGGACATCTTCACTCAGTGAGCCCATCTGCTCCCAAGCCTGGGTCAGGCTTCTCTAACCAAGCCTAACCTCAGCCACAGGTGGAGCCTGGAACTCTGTTTCATTTGCACTTTCATGAAGCACCTACTATGTGCCAGCTGCCGTGGCCCGGAGAGATTTCTCCTCCTGCACCACCTATCCACAGCCCTCCTCCGTGCCCACCGTGAGTCCTCCATCGGTATGACGGGGTCTCTGCCCCAGGTCCTGAGTGCCACTCCAGTGAGATGCTGAGATGCTGAGATGCTGGGTCCTGCCAAATCCTAGTCACTCAGGTAGGGCCCTAACAATGCAGCTAGCATGCCATCTTTTCCTGGTGGATGACCAGGTCCTGCTCAGACTTTCTCATCACCAACTTGCTAATGGCTGATAGGCCAGTTTCAAACCATGTGGACCGCTGTCTGACCCTGCATGGAATCACAGCCTTATTAATTTTGGTTAACAATAGCATCACTGCCCAGATCTACCACAATAGACTCATGGTCAGCCAGACCAGCCCTGATCAGATTCAAGCCCCAATACCCCATCCCACCATGATTGTTGGAATGGAAATGCTGGCTATATTCTGGGGACCAGTCCAACAGCTGGTCAGTTTCCCTTAGACCTGAGCCCACCTGCCCCAAACTTGCTTCCTTTTCCTCACCAGAATGCCATTGGGAAGTCAGAGTGCCTAATAACTGCACCTATGGGTGTGAAGACGCCTACCACCCCTGGGTCCCATGGGCCCTGTCCCTGAGTTCTAAGGTGTGTGAGGGCATGGTGGGGCTCCTTAAGGCCCCCACCATGTGCAACTCAAGAATGCAAAGCCCAGGCCAGCACAGGACTTGCTTGTGAATTCCCTGAAGGTGAAAAACTGCACAGTAGTATTCAGATCAGGACCTCAGGGAAACTGTAGCACCAAACCCTCACTTCCCACACACCTCGTAGACACTACAGAAGTAAGAGGTCGAGGTGCAAAGGAGCCCTGAGGAAACACTCCCAATTCATGCCATCTGGACTCAAGGGTGGCTTTGGCCATCCCACCTAGGCAGAGATGGTGCCGAGTCTCTGCTGTTCCCTGTGCTTAAACCTGTGAGGTACTAACCCCTGTCTGGGGTGTCTTGAGTCCCAGCATTTCAGAACACAAGGACAGGACACCACCATGTTGGGCTTTTTCTTAATGGAAACTGCCTGTTTGCTAAAGAGGCATCATCTATTGAATCCACCAATAAGAGTTTTTTTTTTTTTCCCCATGCTCTTGGAATAAACGTTTGCATAGGCACGCCAAGTTCTTATTGATAGCACCTTTATAAAATAAATGTGAATGGTGCTCTAAATCACTCTCTTCTACTCCCTCCCTCTTTTCTTTGCAAAAGATAGCACACTTGCAAGTGGTCTGTATTCCTGAAAAGGGACTATACCAAGGCTTAAACTTATAAACCTATTTGCTTTCAAAGAGGGTCTGAGGTCCACCAATTAGCATTTCCAAACACCCCTTAATGGTTGTTCCCCAGCTGACTCAGCTGCCCAAACCTGCATGAGCCTCTCCTGGTCTCCATTCCTGGCTTCCAGGCCTTCTCCTAGTTAACCCCACCTGAGTGGAGAGACAGGAGGAACTTTTCTTCTCCCCGGCCTGCATCTCCACAGCCTTGCTCAGTTTCCCCCAACCTCACTTCTGTTTGACATCTCCCTCACTCTGTCAACTTTCTCTCCTGCCTTTCCCTTCAGTCCTTCCTCTCCGTGTTTGGGAGAAACAGCTCCCCTCCTGCAGTTCACATGTGAGGTCTGAAATCTGAGCTGGCAGTGACTGACAGAATGCCCCCTTCTCTAAAGTGGAAACCTCAAAGAACCCAGAGTAAGTCAGTGTTTCTGAAAGCCGATCCATGCTCAGCCATCTCCTCTGGACAGTTGTTTGGGGGTAGTTACAGGACTAAATGTGCCCTTTCGTCTAAGAAATTCATTCATGTTCATCTTTAAGGTGTAGCCAGCTGGGCCCCAGATCTGTCCCTGCCCCAGAATTCCTCTGGGGTCACCTCACATTCCCTGGTCCAGCCCACCTCCTCATGACCGCCTGTGCAGGTGTGGATGGTGCTTTTCCTGGAGAGGAGAGGTTTCCAAGGAGATCACCTATACCTGTGTCTCCAGGAGGCTGCACTTGGCCCATGAGTCTGGTTTTGGCACAAAGGTATGAGCCCAGAATTACAAGGCCCGAGACTACGTAGGTAAAGAAGAGGAGCTAGCACTGCCGAGTGCCTGAAAGATGAGCATGAAGTGGCTAGCAGGGAAATCTGACCAGGCAGGAGCTGGATGGGACACCACAAACCTTTCCAAGTAGACACTGCACGTGCCCCACTGAGGTCCCTCAGACCTTCCCACCTCATGATGTTAGCTGACCCCCATCTCTTTGCCTGAGAGCTTCTTCCTGACAGGCCCGGTGCCTGGAGCACTGAACACCCCCAGGAGCACCTCTCCTAGGGTAGGGGTGGACAAATATCCCAGATCCCTTGCCCACCACTCCCTCAGGGGACAACCTGAAGCCTTTGTCCTACACCACTTCCCAGAGTCTCCCCCAGGACTAAACTCCAGCTGTCCCGCTGTGGCTGCTAGCTCCGCACACCCCTCCTGGCTTCCTAGCTCAGTTCCTCACTCCTCCACTTAGGTTTCCTAGAACTACTTCCAAATAAACTACTTATCCTTGAATAGTTTTCTCAGGGTCTGCAGACTTTTGGGGTTCCCAAACTAAGACATGTTTTTGCCTACCAGGTTCTAGACACGGGGGCCCACGCACGCCTTTCCAGCTCTATCTCTACTGCCTGACTCAGACCACAATGATCCACTTAAAAGAAGGAAGAGTTACACTGTCTGGGCTCTCAGTGTGCCAGACTCTGCATCTACCCCATCATCTCATTTCAGTCCCCTAGACACCCTAATAAATAAATAGGTTTTATCATTCTTGTATATAAACGAAGGCACCAAGGCACCCAGAGGTTGAGCGACCATCTCAAACATCACACAGCTAAGAACTGTGAGCCCGGTCCCAGCTCTCCCTCTTCCACTGGACTCTGTAGCAGCTTCTCTTAGTCCATCGGGATTCTGTTGCCTTCCAGCAACTGGTCTCTCACCATTCCTTGCACCTTCCCTCCCTCTGGCACACCCTCTCCCCTAGTCTCTTCTTACTAAAAAAGAAAAATGCCTGGCCTGTTTCACAGAGTTCTTGAGATGGCCAAGCACATCACTAAGAAAAACCACAATAAACTATAACACATTACAGAAATGCAAGGAAGCCATATTTTGATTGTTTCTATTTATCCTTCAATCAACCCATTTCTAATGCTTCTCATGCAGCCAAGTCTTCCCTTGAAGGCTTTGGCTGAGCTGCTCTTTCAAGGCTTCTCATGCTCTGCTTCAGCGTCAGAGTTCTTTTTTTTTTATTTTATTTTTTTATTTTTTTGTCTTTTTCGTGACCGGCACTCAGCCAGTGAGTGCACCGGCCATTCCTATATAGGATCCGAACCCGCGGCAGGAGCGTCGCCACACTCCCAGCGCCGCACTCTCCCGAGTGCGCCACGGGCTCGGCCCAGTGTCAGAGTTCTTTGTGGGCATATCTTAACTCCCCTCTGGAAGACCCTTTTCTTTGCACCCTGCTTGCACCATAGGAGGTGCTAAAACTCCTTTCTGAATGAACTAATCAATTACACCAAAGTGTGATGATGGAACTGCACATGCCATGTACCGTCACTCCACACCTCCAAGCTGCTGGAGAAGAGAAGCAAGGCTGTGGTCTCTGGACAAATGTTCCCCGAGGGCTGCTGCCTGCTAGGTACAGTCTCCAGTACATTCATCAGGTGTGGCCTCTCAGCACGGCAGAACAACCTGAGTGCGGAGGCACAAGCCCTCCCCCACCGGACCAAACTCGACTGCCCTGCTGGCACTGCTTTGATGGGACATGAGGGTAAATGAGGGGGACAGGATGGAAGAGATTATGCATTTGGGAGATCCACTGTTAAAGTCTGAGCAATATTTCCCCTTACCCCTCTCTTCCCCAGCAGAGAAATAAGCATTCTCAAGAGCACTGTGAAATTCGAGGGAAAGAAGAAAACAATCCAGGCCAACACTTGACATTCATTAAAAGCGGTTTTCTCTCCTGCTGCTAGGCTTAGCATGCGGTTCTGCACATGGTGGAAAGACAACAGATCCTGATTCAGGTTCCAAGACACACTTCAGCTGGAGCCATGATGACTTAGTGTCCATGGGAGAAGTGGGGGGCAGGGCATGGGCCTCTCTGGCTCAAGGGGGCATGGGAAAAACAGCAAGATCAGATGTGTCCAGCACCCGACAGCTGATATGAGTCCTGGCTCTCAGATCCTCCCACCTTACCACCCTGGCTTTGGGGACTCTCCTATAAGCATCTGTCCAAACTCCCACGGGGGCTCTGAGAGCCCAGCACAGCAGTGATGCTCACGTGGAATCACACTTATGATCTGATCTGCTATAGATTTCTCCTTAGGAGGCTACCAAATTCTACAGACATGAGCTCTGGCATAGCCGTCCTAGGGATACAGGAAGCTGGCCAGCCAGAGCCTTCTGCTTCCTGAGCATGGGAAGGTGATTCAGCCACACACAGGCCTTCTGAATAATGGCTATTCTAAGCCCCTGAGCTGGTGACTGCAAGGACAGCCTGCTCACTCCAATTTGACCCCTACTGGTTCTCCAGGCCTTGAATAAATAAAATGGTGGGTCTGACTACAAGAGATGAATCCTGGATAGTTTGGGGATGGGAGGACACATAGACTGAACAGATGTCTCAAATAACCCTGGCCTGCTGTAGATGAACCTGTCCAAACCCTGGTGTGTCCAAACTTAGGTGTGTATTAGGGCATCCCATGAGGAGTCATCAAGAAGCTCCCTCATGCTCCCCCCTGCAGACCTGACAGTGCCTTGTGGATCCTGAAACGCCAGCCTCCAGAAACTTCCCACTGTGCTAGCATCCCAAAAGCATGAGGCAGGCAAGGCTGTTTGGTTTGGGTCAATGCCAACCCATTCCCTGGCAGTGGGATCTGCTGCAGTCCATCTGCCATGGCCACAGCATCCCGCAGCAAGCCTGCATCACTCCCAAGGAAACGGCAACGTCAGAAACGGGAGGCGTCCCTTCCAAACAGCCCATCTGCAAAGCTTCCCAAACACAGGTAGCCCATGTGCCCAGAAAGGCTCCCTTCTTTCAAAGACCACTCATCCCTACCTCTTCCCTCCCATACTCAGGGGACTCCATCATCTTGTCTGACTCTTGCCAGGTCTCATTCCCTTGGGAAGTCCCATTTTAGCTGGAGAAAGGAATATAAAATGATACCACTCTAAAGGGAAGCAAAGCAGAGTGGCCACAAGAAGAAACAAGATTCACAGTGAGCAAGCAATTTGACATTTGTGTAATTTCTACATAATTGTGTCTCAGACTGCAACTTGCATGCACATGACCTGGGCATCTTGTGAGAATGCAGATTCTGGTTCAGTAGGTCTGGGCAGGGGCTAGAGATTCTGAATTTCTAACAAGCTTCCAGGTAATGCTTAAGCTGTTGGTTCTTAGAATATATTTGAGTAGCAAGAGTCTGTCTACAAATGCCTGGCACAGAGTAGGCACTCACAAATATTTGCTGAGTTGACTTAAATGGTAGAAGGAGCTGGGTTTGATGGCAAGACTTATTAATAAGCAGCAAGGGATAAGTTGAGGCAGTCCATGGTTCCCAATGTGACTGTGTGTTAAAATCACCTAAGGAGACTTTCCCAATGCCTGGAGCTCACCCTCAGAGATTGTGATTTCATTGGTCTAGGGTAGAGCCTGGACATTTGAATTTTTTATAAGCTCCTCAGGTGATCCTATTGTTGCAGCCATGTTAGAAAACCACTGAGTTCAATGAAACAGTATCATTGCTTGCTATGTACCAGGCATTGTGCACTGGGTAAGGCACTGGACATAGAGATGAGTGAGAACAGGTTCTGCCCTCAATGAACCTGAAGACTAACAGAGGAAATAAGTCCATGAGTGACTATAATGGGAAAAGTACTACAGGCAGATTTCTGTAAACTTTTTTAGGAATACAGATAAAGGAACAACTGATTCAACCTGGAGGAAGTAGGAGAAAAAAAGACAGTGTCCAAGGAGTAGTAACATATTTGCCTAAAGGATGAGTAGAAGTTTTCTAGGCAGACAAGCGAAGCAGCTGTCCCAAACCTCTGGTCTTCCCCATCACTGGCCATAGGGAGATGATGTTTGACCAGGAGCTGGGGTCCTGAATTCCAGGCAGCTGCTCCTGCTGCCACAGGTTGATGAGGAAAGAGAATGCACAAAGAACGAAGTTAATCCAGTGCACGTTCTGTCACTAGCTACTGCTACTTGGAGGACCATGTGGGAGCGGCCAGGATACCGTATCAATCAGAGTCCAGTCAGGAAGGTAGAGGCCACACACTACACTTGACAGAGGAAATTTGGTGGGGAAACTGGTGATATGTTGGAGTTGCTGAAAAGCCAAACAGGGAACCACAAAGTAACCCAGAGATTAGCAACATCAGGAAGCCCACAGGCTGAAGGGATAAAAGGAGGTGACATTATGGAGGCCAGGGTCAGAGCAGTCCGGCAGGAACTGAAAACAGCAGGGATGGTGCTGCGGGAGCTGCAACTGCGGAGAGATACAGCCATTGCTAAAGATGCAAAGCTGTGACCCAGTGAGGCAGGGAGCCTGGCTTCTCCCTTCCTCCTGCTCCCCAGTCTCAACCAGTACCTCTCAGTGGCCAAACCCAGCCAGGAGCCAGTTGGCAAACTGGGAGGTGCAGTTTCCAAGGGTCATGAGCTAAAGGGCAGGGAATGGATCTGAGCTCTTACTGGTAAATCACAGATTCTGCAAAAGCAGGTTGAGCATGCCCCTCATCCCTTTCCCTGCACTTAAAACTCTGTGTTGGATTACAGCAAAGCTTCCCAACCGATATACTGCAGACACAGTCCACATGGGATGTGGGGAGGCCACCTCCAGTTGCAAATACCCTCTTCCATGTATCTCACTTGTGCTACACAAATATTATCAGTTTCTCTGTGTGCCATGACGTACAAAGGTTTGGGAAGCATTGTTCTAAGAAAAAGTTTAAAAAGAGGGATAAAGAAAGCCCACACCAAGGAAGAGATGTTTCGTCTCCAGGAACTGAGAGACTCTGTCAAGGTTAGGTGGCCCCAGACCGTTTGAACTGTGCCGGCCACGTGGGAGCACCAGGAGGAGGTGCTCCAGCATCAGCAAAGAGGAGGCTGATGCCAAAACAGAGATCCATGACCTAATCTGTCTTCATCAGGGAATCCTGAAGATGGGAGAGATTCTCAAAATGAAATCCAAAAACTCCCCAGCCTGCAGTTTTGAAAGAAAGAAAGGGATGCTACAGAATGTTCTGTGTCTCAAGCAGCTGCTCATCTGTAATTCCTAAATTCCTTTCCTGGCCTTGCACCATGATGGTTTAGAACTGAACAAACTGGCCAGAGGGGAAAGCTGGGATGCAGTGACAACACTACCGGGTGATCTTCTGAAAATGATGCTGCCAGATCTTCCCCAGGCCCAGGACGGAGCTAAGACCCAGAGCCACATGATCCTGGTTTTGTTTAGAAATTCCACTAAGTTCACCTCTATCAAACCTGTGGAGAAAGCTCAGGCCTGCCCTCACACATTTAATATCACCAAGTTCTTCTGATTTATTTATTGTAAATGGACCGTGAAAGCTCGTCCATAGCCAAAAAGTACAACCACTCTCGCACCTTTGACCAAAGAGCGGGTACCTGGGACAGCTGCCATCTCCAACGGAGGGAAGTGTCAGGAGAGACACATGGAGCCGTGCGTGAGGAGGGAGACAGCCCTCCCGCTACCCGGAGCAGTCAGATGTTCCATCCAGAGCACCGACACACCATTTATATACTCTATTCATTTTTTAAAAATATTTGAATGCAATGTTTTTTATTTTTTTAATTGAGGTAAACTTCACATACCATAAAATCAACCATTTTAACGTGTATAATTTAGTGGCATTTGTACATTCACAATGTCGTGCAAACACCAATTCTATCTTGCTCCAAAACATTGTCATCACCCCAAAAAGAAACCCCATACCCATTGGGCAGTCATTCCTCAGTCTTCCCACTCCCCAGTCCCTGGCAACTATGCATTTACCTATTCTGGACATTTCACGTAAACGGAATTACATAATATGCATGTGATATTTGTATCTAGCTTATTTCATTTAACATAACATTCTTGAGGTCCATCCATGTTGTAGCACATATCAGAATTTCACTCCTCTTTACGGCTGAATAATATTCCATTGTGGACATTATCCATTCATCAGCTGATGAACCTTTGGGCTGCTCCCACCTTTTGGCTATTTTAAATAGTGCTGCTACAAACATTCATGTTCATGTTTTTGTTTGAATACCCATTTTCAATTCTTTTGGGTATATACCCAGAAGTTCCATATATTTTTAAAGGATTTGAGGGAATATGTAATGAAGACATAACATAAAATAGCAAAATTGGGGATGTAAACCAAATATTAAAAGGGAATAAAGAAGTATATGTTAACAGGAGCCCAAGATTACTAATTCCTACAATGAGGCACTGGATTGGGCCATAGGTTTACTGGCAGCTAGGGTTAAAAAGAAAGAAACAAATCAAGTTACTCCAAGTCATTTGTAGAAAAAAACATTTTTTCCCTGACATTAAATCCAGAAAAGCATCTATAACATGGATCCTTATATAAAAGATCATGTGTGACATTGTGGAAAACGTGTTCTTTGTATTTCTGCAAGAGACAGAAATGTTCTTCAAATGAGTGGTTTTGTTTTTTTCTTTTTAATCAACTCTATATGGATCGTGAACACATTTAAACTGTAATTCAATAAAGTCAATTTTGTAGGATAAAGCTAAGAAAATACAGTCCAGATACCTTTCTTGCTAAATACCCAATTTAATATAAAAATCAAAGGTGAAGAATCCCAAAGAAATAACAGTTGAAACATCCATTAAAAGTCTCCAACAGTTCATTTCTTCAGCACTTATCTGAATTTTTCAGCACGTGCCTGTGGTGCAGACATTTTACACAGCTGGATTAGCTTAGCCATGAGACGTGCAAAAAGTAAAGCTGTCATTCAGTTGTGGAAGTTTAGAAGCCACCTTTATGCTGATGAACATCGTCCTCACCCAACCATGTTGTTGCTGGGACCCGCGCCTGGCCGCCCTCTGACCCTCCCTCTCGCAGCTCCTCCCACCTCCCCAACCTGGTACAAGCTTCATGGAAACTATTTTGGCTGCTGCATCTCTCTCTCTCTCTCTCTCTCTCTCTCTCTCACACACACACACACACACACACACACACACACCCCAGGCCCCCCACAGCCAGCACTATGTGCCGTGGGCTAAGGAAAAACTCACCAGACAAACCTCCAAATATTTCAGCTGAGAGCCATGTCTGAAGGGGAAATATTAGGGCCCCTGCACTGGGTGGGGCTCAACCCTGTCCTCACCCTATAATGAGTTAGAAGCCAATGACCAGAATGCTGGTCACTGAATTCTGGTCACTATACAGGTGCTCACGCTGAGGCACTGCAGGTCAGTGAGGTCCCCTGCCCTGGTTACCTGATGCCAACAGCCAACACCATGTAGTGCTGTTTGTCTGCAATTTAGTCTGTAGTAAAAATATGCTACTTTCTATGCCTGACAGAGACCAGCACAAATGTCTGTTTTCTTTTGTGGAAAAGGGAACACTGATTGACACCTACTACAGGTAACAGCAATCTTACTTCACAGCATCCTCACACAGTCCTCCAAAGATGGAGTCTTTGTTCCTGTTCTACACACAAAGAAACTGAGGCCTTTTAAGACTGAGTAACTTGCCCACAGCTGGTATGTCCATAGTCCTTCTTAGCCAGAGGAAGCTGTCTACTTTTAAAGGCATCTGGGTTTCCTTACCTTGAAATCTGAATATAATGAAAGGGGGCAAGGACAATTGAAGAGGAACGGCGGCAAGTTGGCTGCACATATCCACGTGAGAGTCTGCTCAAGTCTGTCCACAGCTCTTCTCTAGGAACAGTCAAGACTGCAGAGCCCAGACAGACAGACAAGGCAGCTCGGCACCACTGGGCTGAGAAGAGAGTTTTGTGGTTCCAGAGTGGATGCGCAGGTGAACTGCAAATAGTAAACGCAAACACACAGCGCCTACCTACCTTGTGCCAGGCACTGCTGCAAATGCTCTGTATTCACTAACTTACTGTAGCCCTCACACAATGCTGTGGGGTAAATACTACGACTGTTCACAGAGAGGAAACCAGAGGTAACTCACCCCAGGCCACACAGCTTACCCAGGAGTTGAGATGAGGCACTGTGGCTGGGCATCCATGCTCTTAGCCACCACATAGTCCCCTAGGCCTCCCACAGCAAGGCACCGCAAACTGGGTGGCAGACGACAACAGCAGTCTATTGTCTCAATTCCGGAGGGCAGAAGTCCAGAACCAAGGCGTTGGCAGGGCCTTGCTCTCTCCGAGGGCTCTAGGAGAGAAGCTTCCTTGCCTCTTCCGGCTTCCAGCGGTTGCCATCGGTCCCTACTTCTCCGTGGCTTGCAGCTGCATCGCTCCAGTCCCTGCTCCGTCTTCACAAGGCCCTCTTCCCTCTGTGTGTCCGTCTTATAAGGACACAGTCATTGGGCTTAGAACCCACCCTAATGCCATATAACCTCATCTTAACTAATCACATCTGCAGAGACACTACTTCCAAGTAGGCCACGTTCTGAGTTTCCAGTTGGACATAAACTTGGAGAGGATGCTATCTAACCCAGTACAGCCACTGTGCCATACGGCCACTTGAAGGGGAGGTAACCAGAACTAGGACCCCTTTGAGCCAGGAAAATGTAAAGCAGAAAGTGAAACCAGGGAGAAGCGGGAGAGGAAATACACCCCAAGTGAAGGGCTCCCTCTTTCCCGGGTGAGATGCAGCCTCCTCTGGCACGCCTTCCCTGAGGAGCCCAGCTTTATTTGGATTTGCCATCTTGTCCTCCTAACCGGCTGGCACAGGTGTGCCCCTCCACCAGCAGGTGAGCTTCTGAAGGGCGGGGCTCCCAGGCTTCGTCTTCATGCCCCGGCATGTGACAGGTGCTCGACAAAGGGGTAGGGAACACATGGCTTCTGGGCTTCCCCTTCTCCTCACTCCTGTGCCTGGATTCCTCCCACATGAGGAAACCAAGGCCCATGAGGACTGAGTAATTTGCTCCAAGGCCTGCAGCCGGTAGGTCCACAGCCCTTCCTAGACAGAGGACACTGTCTGCATTTTAAGGCATCTGAGTTCCCTCACCTCCTGTCCTGTGTGCCTGGCTACAGTAAGCACTGTGTGTTTGCTACCCAGCATTTAGGCTCAGGAATCAATTCTGAAATTTGGCGAGAGTAGTACGTTAGAAGGAAAACATCCCAGTATGTTCACAGCTTCCCTGACAAATCCAAGTTCAAACGAAGCATCACCTTTGGGGGTGGGAGGAGGAGAGCAGCTGGCTACCAGGGGTGGCCCAGAGCCACATGCCCGGCTCCAGGGCACACGCAGCCCCTGCAGCCTCACTCAGTTACTCACTGCGGGTGCATTCACCCCTGCACTCCCCACCCCTCACTCAGCACTCCCCAGCCCTCCACCGCTGGGAGAGAAACCAAGAGGCTCAATAGTCAGCTCTCATCAGAGTCAGGCTGATGCCCAGATGAAAGACAGAGACGGGAGAGGACCAAGGGCTTCTAGAATGAGAGATCAGGAAGTGTAGGATTTAATGCTAGCACTACAGATGCATGATCAATACAGGAGAAAATTGCAAGTTAAATGCAAGGTGGACCACCTCTGGTAAGAAACTTGCTGTCTCAGTTGCTGCAGAGGAAGGGAACTGGCTCTGAGCAAAGTGGAAGGAGGGTAACTTTTCACTATACCTTTTAACTATGGAGCCACATGAAGGGACATGTGCAAAGAATAAATAAAATTGAAAAATGTAAACATTTATGCAAAGATTTACAACTCACTGTGCTATTCTTTCCCTGGTCTCGGCTTCCCAGGTTCCCCCAAGAAGGGGCAGTGCTGAGATTTGAACCCAGGCAGCTTGACTTGGGAGTGTCCTCGCTCTTAACCCCTACTCAATGCTGTCTCATTATAAGTTATGAAAAACAATCCCCGCCCTCATTAGGTCTATATGAGACTTGAATAAGAAAACGTACATAAAGTACCTGATGGTGCCTGGCCCAAATTCAGTGCTTGGGATGTTTGTTTCCCCACCCAACAATTAATCCAGGATAAGATAAGGGGGCATGGGAGGTTGCCACATTGTAGCAGAGAGGGCAGGAGCTATTGATCCCTGATCCTAGAGAGACAAACTTCTGGAGCATCAAAAGGGCACCCTGTACCAAGTTTGGTTTGCATTAGGACTGCCTCCCAAAATCAAATGGCATATCTTGCCCCTGGGGCTCAAGATCCAACATCCTGGCCACACCAGGGCTGGGTATTAAAAACCACACAGCAGCTCCAGGCACTTCTCCCAGTTCAGAAAGAACTCACCCCAGCAGGTCTGGAGCCTAGGAAGGAAAGAAAACTTGTTGCAGAATGCAATGTGCCCCAACAGCCCTCCCCAGGGCCAACCGGCCCAGCCTAGCCAGGCCGAGGATGCAGCAAGGGAGACAGTTCTGCACGACACCATGCTGGCAGTGAGGCTACCCCTCCAGGCCAAGGGCACATGAGTATGGCCAGAGGAAGAGCTGTCTCCTTAATCCAAGCTCAGCAGCTGAAACTGCCTTTTGCCATCCATCCGTCTTCCCCTGCAACATGCCTCCATGAGGCACATCCCCTGTGGTGACTCAAGATGGTGATGGTCATTTGCTTGGAGAATTACTGTCACCCCTCTTAGGGGAGCCCGAGGTCATCTCAAATGCAGGTCCTCCTCCCCTTGCAAGAGCTTCAGAACCTATTATCTACCTCTCTCTCCAGGAACTTATCTTACCCCACCTTGCTGCAGGTAACTGTGGAATAGTCCAGCGCCCCCTTGTCTTATCTACAAATCTCTTCAGAATAAGAACTATATTTGGTCATGATTCCAAAGTACCAGGGGAATGAGGTGACCTTAGCAGTTTGAGGTTTGAGGTTAACAAGTTTTTAAAAAATGATTTTTATGGCCAATAAGCACATGAAGAGATGCTCAACATCACTAATCATTATGGAAATGCAAATCAAAACCACAGTGAGATACCACCTCACACCCATTAGGATGGCTACCACCAATAAACAGAAAATAACAAAAGTTGGTGAAGATGAGAGAAATTGGAGCCCTGGTGCACTGATGGTGGGAATGTGAAATGGTACAACCACTGCAGGAAACAGTATGGCAGTTCCTCAAAAAATTAAACATAGAATGACCATATGATCCAACAATTCCACTTTGGGGTATATGCCCAAAAGAATCAATGGCAGTGATTCAAACAGACATTTGTACACCCATGTTCATAGCAGCATTATTCACAATAACCAAACGGTTGAAACAACCCAAGTGTCCATCGGTGGATGAGTAGATAACAAAATGTGGTATATACATACAATGGAATATTATTCAGCCTTAAACAGGAAGGTAATTCTGACACTTGCTCAACAGAGATGAACATGAAGACATTATGCTAAGTGAAATAAGCCAGTCACTAAAAGACAAATACTGTATGACTTCACTTATATGAGGTACCTAGAGTAGTCAAACTGATAAAGA
The DNA here is from genome assembly GCF_027409185.1 of Cynocephalus volans. Classification (NCBI taxonomy): domain Eukaryota; kingdom Metazoa; phylum Chordata; class Mammalia; order Dermoptera; family Cynocephalidae; genus Cynocephalus; species Cynocephalus volans. The sequence continues at coordinate 54,903,020 of NC_084462.1, forward strand.
CAGAAAGTAGTCATTGCCAGGGGAAGAAAGGAATCAGGAATTGTTGTTTAACGGGTCTAGAGTTTCAGTTTTGCAAGATGAAAAGAGTTCTGGAGATTGGTTACACAACATCGTGAATATACTGAACTACACACTTAAAAGTGGTTAAGATGGTAAATGCTGTTGTTTTTTTACCACAGGCCCATGTGCCCATTCTCCAGGCCACCTCAGGGGGCCACCATCTCGGAAGAACACTTGTAGGACAGGAATCTCAGGTCTTTGTAGAAGCTGCCGGGAGCCCCAGAACATCCTGTTCCCCTAGCTGAGTGCAGTTGTGCTGCAAGGAACAATTTCTGATCTAGCCCAACTCACTACATGTCACCAGGTATGTCACATGACATGCCTATCTCTGTAGTGGGATCACCTGCCTTTAGTAAAAATGAGGCACTGTGTTGAGGCCTCTTATGGATGTTTCTATGTGGCATCCATAGAAAATGCCCCAAGAGGAAATAAACAGGCCTTCACTGCATGGCCATGGTCGCTGGTAAAGCAGACCTGGGCAAGGAAGCCAGACAGACCTGGATTTCAACCCTGCCTCTGCTACTTCTTAGCTTTGTGACCCTGAACAACTTACTGGATATTCCTGAGCTTGGATGTCCTCCTCTGTAAATGGGATAACACTCTCATCAACTAGAGCTGGTCTGAGAATTAGATAATGTTTTCCAAGAGCCTGCACATAGGAGGCACTCAGTACGTGGACGATGATGATGGTGGGTCTGAGTTAGAGCCACCATGCTGTCAGCAGGAGACCCACATGCAGCTCTCAGGCTTGCGGTCTGACTACAGGGCCTGGGGTCTCTGGGAGGGTTACCCCTAGGACAGGTGACTGCACTGTTTCTGCACCCTGTGCCATTTCCCCTGCTGCCCAAAAGCTGAGTGCCTGAGACTGCTCCCCTCGCAGGGGTTCTCATTCCACATTAACTCTGTAGGAGGGGGAGCTTTTGAATCCCCAGGACTCCACTGGCCTAAGAGTTCTTCATTCACATCCAAACTCACCTGATGGAAACCCAGCCAGCATGCCCATCACAGCCTTTCCCCCTCCCAGTGTCAATGACCATCAGTACCAAAGAAGGCATGAGATCACCCACCTGGTATCTCTGACAATGCAGCCTGGATGACAGATGCCATAGCAATGGCCCTAGCGACAATGACAGGAGACCACCTCTTGGCCACAGGCCAATATAAAGAATAACCAACCACATATGGAGGAAGGGATGCAGAGGGCGAGGGGCATGCCCACGTGTGCAGAATGGTATCTGCCTGGGCACCGAGGAAAGTCCATGAGCTGAGTCTGACTGCCATCTTCAACATAAAAGCAAACTAATCAATGGAAAAGGAAAGGAGAGCCTTGAAATCCCTTTGACCTGCAGCAAATTAAGTTTAATCCTCTCCAGCCAGCTGTGTGGCTGTTTGGGTGCAGCTGTGCTGTCTGTTCGGAAACTGACAGCCCCCTGATACCCAGAGGCAGGGGCTGAGAAGAGAAGGCCAGGCCAGCAGCTGGGATACTACAGCTCTGGTGGGATCCCAAAGCCCCTCGCCACTCAGGGCTGAGCCCTCAGGACAGAAGACTGGTGTCCTGGCTTCTCAGCCCATCAGCAATAGAACCACACAAAAGCCTGGAAGATAGAACCAGTCCTGATTCCCTCACAATGGGCCAAACTCTAGAAGAAATGTCACTCTCACTGGACAAAGTTGACTGAACACAGGCCTCCAACAGCCCAGCTGTGGGGGCATTTCCATTTCCCAAGCAGTACATTCCAGTGGAGAACTGAAGCTCCTGGAGTGGGTGACTTCTCCAGGCTTCCAGGGGTGATTAAAGTCAAAATTAGGACTAGAAGAATATTGATGGTAGTGCCTAACACCCACTGAGCTCTTCTGGGTGCGCCAAGCCCTGCACTGAGTACGTTACATCATCTCCATAGCCCTGTGAGGTGGGCAGCACCATCCCCACTGTGCACATGGTAAACCCAGGCCCAGGGGATGACCTGCCCAAGGCTGCACAGCTCTCACTGGGAAACTTTCATTCACCCCAGGAACGCTCTCACCGCTTCCTCTCCTGCTCCCACCAGCCCAGCCAAAAATGCAGCCCAAGAATGCACTGGCAGGAGAGAGGAGCTTCAAACGCCTGAAGAAAATCTCCAGGTAAATCAAACTACAAGTTAATAGGCTTGGGTTTAAAAGAAGATACAATCAGAAGACCAAAATATAGTTAGATAAAATAAAATTAAAAAAAGAAAAAACAGCAGCAGTAGGGATGACAATGACCACCGTGGCTTTTCGGAGCTAGGGGGATCCCTGTGGCAGGGGTCCCACTGGAGGCAAGAAGGAAGGAGACAGCTCACAAGAAAAACCACAAAAAATACCCTGGCATCTCCTACCCAGAAGGATGTCTGAGACCTTCCAAGCCAAAGACCACCAAGCCAGAGACCCATGCGTCAGCCCCTAGTGGTGCATACTGGAGAGGCAATGCCACGAGGGTTCAAAATCCAGGCTCTGCCACTTAGCAGCTGTGCGATCATGGGCAAGTCACTTAGCTTTCCTGGGCCTTGGATCTGAGAAATGGGAGAGCAAAGGCCCCGCAAGCACGTGAGTTGTTGAGGATGAAATGTGATCAGATATGAGAAGGGACCCAGAAGTCTCTTAAGAAAAGATGGCTAGAGGAAGGCCCCTCTCCAGGCAGTCACGGGAGCCCACACATCTTCTGGACCAGCCATTTCTTGCACATGGCCGCTCGCACCTGCAGCCAGCTTCTCCCCAGCTGAACAGGAACACGCCGAAGGCACCTCCCTCGAGCCAGAGGAGTGGCCAGCCGCCAGACTCTCCATTCCCACCCCACAGTCAAGCCCCTCTAAAAAGAACACATCCACAGGAAATTATGGCAGAAAGGAGTCAAGAGACCACCCCATCGAGGCATCTAAACCCTAAACGCATCTGGACCTTCAAGGGGTACTTGTAAAATGCTGGTTACTGGACCCAACCCCAGACTACAGGCTCAGACTCCCCAGGAATGGGGCTCACTCCTCTGCATTTTTAGCAAGCTCTCCTGGGGATTCTAAAACCTACATAGCCAGGGTGGGGAATCTAGTCCAACCCTTTCAGTCTACAAATGAAGAAAGTCTATTGCTGGTGGACTTCATGCTAATTAATTCCAATTACTCTTTCCCTGGTTATAAAGTAATACAAACTCACTCTGAAAAGTTTGGGAAAAAAATGAAAAGATATAAAGACAATTCAAGTCTCTAGCAATCAGTTCTCCTACAGACAACCACCCTCAGCACTGGAGGTATTTCTTCCAGTCGTCATTCTTGGCAGACGAGATATTGATGGATGAACAACTTGAATCCTAGCTATTCTTCACTTATTATTGCATGTTAAGTATTTTCTGATGTCATTACAAATTCATAAAGACAAGAACAATAAAGATTTAAAAAAAAAAAAAAAAGATTGTAAACAAGTTACCAAGGTAAATAGCTAATGAATGCCCAAGGGCAAGGCCAGGGTAACCTGATCCTGGTGCAGTGCTCACTTCTTCAAGGAGGAGTTCACAATCTCCTTAACACTCTCACATTAACAGGAAATCCAGGACAGGACGAAGAGCACTGAAGCCAGTGCCCCAGTGATGAGGGAGTGGGGAAGGCGGAGGGTCTTGTTCAGTCTCTCACAGGGGCCCGGCTAGATTACAGCAAACATAAACTAATGACACAGCTGTCAAGACCGATTAGGCTGCACAATAGAAAAATTACAGGGCTGTGTGGTCCCCACAATAGAAGATTAATTTATCAATACAGCTTACGTGGCACTGGAGAGATAACATCTAGAATAACAGTTTCTTGTACACCTTATATGCAGGTGGAATCCCTTGGCTACAGGGCCTGTCATGCCTCAAAGAATGAGCCAGAAAGCAAATTTTTGGCCTGTGCAGGGTGGGGGAGTAAAGAGGCGCTGTCTGCTAACCAACTGAACTCAAAGATCCTCTGTGACACGGGCATAGGTAGAGATCCTAGCACCCGACTGTAACACATACACAGACCTACACATTCCTCCAGTGCTTGCCTAGCACATAACCTGTGCTCAAACCTCACGAGCAATGCGGTAGGTACTATTATTATCCCCATTTTACAGATCAGGAAACTGAGACACAGAAAGGTGAAATGACTTGGCCAAAGTCCCACTGTTGGCAAGTAACAGTCCAAGAATTCAAACTCAGGTAGGCTCCACAGTTTATACTCTTAATCCTGAAACTGCCTTTCAATAACACAACAACAATAATTTTTTAAACACTCCCCTCATTATACACATGGCTTTCAGTTTACAGAGCACATTCCCAAACTGCTTCACATAGAACTCACAACAGTCCTGTGACTTCCATTCAATAGTTGGGAAAACCAAGGCACAAAGAGCTCAAAGATTCACCCAAGATGTTTAGGTTTTCCAGTCTTTAGGGTAAACTGTATAAAACTGCCATTATTGTAGACTAAAGTCAGCTGAATATTGGCACTTTGACATGTTGACTGTTTCCTGAAACTAACAATTGTAATCCATAAATAGAGCACACACTTCTAGAGTGTTGGGTGCCAGGCACTGTGCCAGGAAAGTGGAGTTCTCACAACCACCTTATGAGGCAAGTGCCACCAAGCAATGGGGTGAGGAGGGACGGCAGAAGGTGGTTGTGGAGAGGAGGGAGGAAAGGAGATGGAAGCTGGAAGAAGGGTAGGTGACAGCAGAGAGGGTGCTTGCTGCCCATATCCCTTGAGCTAGAGATGCAGGCTGGGGAGGGGGTTGGGGCTGGGCAGAAGGCAGATGTCAGCAGCTCCAGTTGGAACATCCCCAGCACATGGGCCCCAGGACAGACAGTGACCTTCCCCAGAAGCAGCCGAGTGGAACATCCTTGACCAGCTGGCCAGGGCAAAGCATCAAACCATGGCTGCCCGGGAGGACTCAGTGGCCTATGTCGCCAGGCGTGAGTGCTGGTCACAGCTGTGCCCCCTGCTGTCTCATTGCTCCCTTCCTCCCCAGAGCCCCTCTCCGTCCACATGCACAGAGGCAGAAGGAGTGGCTGGCAGGCGAAAGGCCCACCTGGGACGAGAAGGCAAAGGCCATGGGCAGCAAAAGTGGGCAGAGGGTGAGCTTCCCAGGGGCCAGACATGCACATCAGGGCCTGGTCATGCCCGGGTGCCCAGAGCAGGGCTGGCAGCCCCATGTAAGGAGGCAGCGGTGACGGTACGTGAGAACACATTCTGTGAAGTCAGCACCATCATTTCATCACTCCACGGTCTTGGACGAGGCACTCAACCTTTCTGGGACTCCGTTTGTTTCTTTATATGTAAAGTAGGCATCGTAATATTATCAACTTCCTCGGGCCCTGGGAGGATTCAGTGAGATATTGCACATTAAAAGCCCTCAGCACAAAATAAGTGCTGGATAACAGTCGTTCGTTATTGTTATTAACAGGGTGGGGGCAGAAGACTTAGAAAGGTAGTCCAGGGTGGAGACTGGGGACAAAAGCAGTGCCCAAAGGGACAGGGGACAACAAGACAAGGGAGTGGAACTGGGGACAATCTGGGAGCAGGCAGATGGCACTCACTCTGTCCATTTCTGGGAGTTGCAGCGTTAATAGGACACAGAGCTGACCTCCAGGCAGCACCCACATAATCAGAAGAGCCCCAACCTTGCCCTGAGGCTGGAGACTTCTGTGTTCTGAGCCCATGTGGTCTTAGATCTGGCTCTCAAACCTGCTGCAGACACTGTAAGACAGCAGCAGCCCTGGACCTCTCGTCCTAAGGATGGTACCGCACTGGAAGCTCCCTGTGTGAGCATAGTGCTGAGAAGAATGAGGCCCCAGGTTCACATCCGTATTCCCCCTGCAAGGTGAGAGGCCATCCTTAAGGACCAGAGCTCAGAACCTAGAACTGAAGGGAGAACCCAGGGCAAGCCAGAAAGTTGGCCTGCAGAGACTGAGGCCCGAACTGAACAGCAAGCGCTCACAGCTGGTGATCTTCAAGATGCTGCTTCCAGCACAGGACGAACAAGCCCAGCACAGGCAGACGAGCCTCACGCCATCTGTGTTTGCGGCTTGAAAAACTCTCTCCTCCACCTCCCAGTGGGAGGACTCAAGGCACGTTATCTACAAACCTCTGAGCCTCAGTTTCTTCATCTGTCCAAAGGAACTCATGACTGATAATTCCAACTTCAGATAAACGCTGTCATTATTCCCGAGGTCATCTCTATAAAGCCCATAGCAGGGCCTGAAACACATTAAGACATCAATAAACAGGAGCTATCATGACTGTCACCATTGTCCTCACTCTATTATTCAGCCTGTGATGCTTCTTCAACAGGAAGCCACTGCCCGGGCACCTACCAGGAGTGCCAGGACTCTAAGAAGGCAAGTCTGATAAGGCTTGGCCTGCGGCTGACCTTGAGGTGTCCCCGGCTCATTAGGGAGGCAGCTACATAAATTGTCCTGGCACCACGGAGGCGGGCAGGGTGGCAGGGGTGTGCGCAGGACCCCATTCTGGGAGCCCAGGGGGCAGCCAGCTCTGCGGGCGGGCAGAGAGTGAACCCTACCCCTGAGGGGCAGGGTGTTGCAAGTGCAGTGCTGCAGCCCTTTGTCTTGAAAAACTATTTTGATATTGTTTGCTTTTTTTTTCTACAATTATCTCCACTTTATTCTTCTTTAGTATTTAGTGAAGTTCTTTTATTTTAAATGCCAGCCAGTACCAACAGGATGCAGGAAAGACAGTATTTCTCAAAGGGCAGTGGATAGGGGCACAGCCCAGGCCAGAGAGTGATGCCAGGAACAATCAAAGAAAAAGGACCCAAGATGAAACTAAGGGGGATGTGGCAAGACACCCCAATGGGTCTCTCTATGCTTCCACCCATGGGGTGGCTTTCTAATGTGGATCAGGTCACTTTCTAATGTGTCTGAGTGAAACAAGCCATTTATGTACAAAAAAACAGCAAATACTGGGCTCAAGCAGGTGTGGGTTCTCTCTGGGCGAAGGAGACCAGGCCTGCACGCTCTGCCCCAGGCTGATCCTAAAGAGACTGCCAGTCAGAGAGCTGCAGAAGCCGCCACCCCCACCTTCTCTCAAGCAAGTCCCAAGAATGTTCTCATTTCTGAAGGAAGGCCCCCTGGATGCTGTTCAGAGGGGAGAAGTCCCCCAAAGCAAGCTGCAGATGAATGAGGTGCACAGATGAAGAGTCCAGGAACTGGGGGAAAGAGACGAGACAAGATGGGGCGTGGGAAGGCCTCTCTCCTGACATCTCTGCTTTAAGTCATGCACAGTTCCGATTCATAAAGCAGTATCACAATGATCAGGACCAGCCAGGCACAGACCACTTCCCCTCTTCCAACAGTGTTGATGTTTCCCACTCAAACCCACACACGCCAGATCCTAAGCCCCCTCCAGAAACTCAAGGAGCCTGGACAGGCCTGCGTGCAACACTCCACAGAAGGTAAGAGAAGGAGGGATGGGAGGGAACTAAAGGACAAAGCCAGAACGACAGGCACAGATGCCCTCCTGAGGGTCCAATTAGCTGCAGTCAGCGGTCACTCACTGCCCTAACAGGCACAGCCTGTAGCTACCTCTGGCTCTGAGCCCTTCAGACTCCCAGACCCCAGACAGATGGCCCTTCTAAAGGACCAATGCAATAAGCCAGGGGCAGTCTCAGGGAGCAGCCTGGAAGTCGAGAGAACATTGGACGTGGGGTCAAAGGCATGATGTGAGTCCTCACACTGTTGTGTGTACACTGTGTGATTCCAGGCAAGACCTCATCTCTGGGCCTCAGTTTCCTCAACTGTAGATTGAGGGAGGTGAACCAGACCATCTCTAAGTCCCCAGCTCTGAGACCGAGAGTCATAAGACCAAAGCAGCTGCTCCTGCTGGTTGTCCTCCTACACACCCCTACTATGGGCTTCTCTCCCACACCCTGGCGCTCCACCCCCTCTGCACATGGCCAGTGTTGCTCTCTGCCCCACAGTGGAGGCTGCTGGGGCACTCGGCACCCTAGAGGCTGCAGCCACCAGAGGATCTCTCAGGGTCAGTCCTGGGAAGTGCCAACTGGGTGAAGGGATGAGAAACAGGCCACCAGTGGTCCATGAGGCAGCACTAAGATGCCCAGGGGGCTGGGGATTGAGGTCCAGTAGGATGACCCATGCAGAGGCGGATCTCCATCCACCACATTCATTTACTGGAGAACTAGCTGGCTCCCACAGTTCCAGACACCAATTGTTCTAGGGGCCAGGGGAGTCCAGCCTCAGAAGTCCCTCCTCCCTGTTCTCATGCCTACCCTGTCCTGACTCACACAGCCAGAGGGAACACTGAGCCATCTCTGGGTGCTGGCACCTATGGCCGATGCCAGTCTCCACCAAACTTCCAACCCTGCCCTTGGACCATCAGCAGATGATCTTATGTCTTATTCCATTATTGATAAAATTAGCAACAATAATCATACCTAACTTGTAGAGAGCAGTGCTACAAAGGCCAAATGTTTTACAGGAATTATCTTACTTAATCCTCTCAATAACACAGTAACAGTATATATAACTCAATAATAGTACCACAAAAGCAGTACTATTATTACCCCATTTTACAGATGAGAAAACTGAGGCTGAGAGAGGGTATTTCCCTGAGAAGATCTAGGTCATCTAATTTAACTGTCTCATCCTCTTTCCACGTTACTAATGCATCTGAGTGCTCACCTTTTCCACATTTCCCCCTTTTGCAGAGATAGAGGTGCCTTTTATTTTATTCTGTCAAAATCCAGCATTAAGCAAGGCACTGCCATCTCAGAGCTGTACAACAGTGTCCCGGCCTTCCAGGAAATCACAGCTTCAGCTGGGGTCCCTCATTCTCTCTCTTCCAGCTCCTCCATGCCCCGATTCCTTCATGTCCAGTCTCTCTTGCTCCTTCAGGCTCTCCCCTCTGCTGGCTCCTTCCTTCTGCCCACAAACACATTCAAATCTCCCCATCCTTTTAAAAAGCTGCATTTTCTGCCAACTTGTCACTGGCCTACCCTTGGTGTTATGGGCTCAATCATCTCCCCCACCCCCCAAAAAATTCATGTATTAAGGTCCTAATTCCCAGTGTCTGCATTTGGAGATAGAGCCTTGAAAGAGGTAATTAAGATAAAATGAGGTCATTAGAGTGGGCCCTAATCCAATATGACTGATGTCCTTATAAGGGGAAATTTGAACACACATAAACAGTCGTGGCACATGGAGGGATGACCACGTGAAGAGGCAGTGAGAAGACGGCCGTCTGCAAGCCAAGCAGAGAAGCCTCAGCAGAAACCAACCCTACAGACACCTTGATCTTGGACTTCCAACCTCCAGAACTGTGAGAAATAAATTTCTGTTGCTTCCGCCACCCATTCTGTGGTCTTTTGTTATGACAGCCAGAGCAAACTAATATGTTTAATAAGCAAACCTCTCACTGGAAAAGTCCACTCACTGCTCCATCATGCTCCTTCAACCCTCCCTCCCTTCCTGGCCACTGAAACATGGACCACTTCCCTCATCCTGGAAGCTGCATGCCCTGGTGGCATCACCCTGGCATTCTTCTTGCTAGCCCTCTCCCTCTCTGGCCCCTTGTCCTCATTCCTGCCTCCAAATGGAGACAGCCGAGGTCCTCCCCTTGGCCCTGCTCCCTTCTCAATGTCCATTTATTCCCTTGGCTTCAGCCCTCACCTCCAGGCATGTAATTCACAAATATTCAGGTCTGGCTTTAATGTCCAAGGCCATCCCACAAATTCCAACTGCTGCCCAGACATCTGCTTCTGGATTTCCAAGCCAAACCCAAATCCAATGTGTGAAACCAGATTCATCTCTTTCCTTCCCAAATCCACTGCTGGCCTGATCGTCCTCTATCTCTGGGCATGTCACCGCTGTCTCGCAGACTCCCTGCTGGAAAGTCCCACACTCAGACTCCTCGCATGCCCCTCAGCCAGATCCTGCCACTCTGACCTCCATGCCATTTCTCTCTGCCACTCCTGCCTCCTGCTTCTGAGGTTCATCCCTCCATCTGGAAGTGATTCTGCATCGCCCAGTGCATCTCTTCACCCCAGGTGGCTGCTAGTTCCTATCCATGTCTGGCCACTCTCGGTCCAATCTTCCTGAATATGGGTCTCATCACATGAGCCCACTGCCCCAGTACTGCCCTACCACATGGAGAAACCGTCCACACCTGCACTCAGGCAATTGCTTCCCCTTCCCCTGTTGTCCAGTTGTGACCCACCACTCATGTCCTACCACAGCCTTCCTGATGCCCCCAGACAGAACCAGACCCTTCCCCAGGAAAACCCACAGCACACGATCAAGCTCCCCTCACTTCTTCCCTTGTCTTAGAGTAGTTTTGGGGGGCTATCACTGTCATCCTCAAAATTACTTCCACAAAGCCTCACACACGGTAAAACAGAGGAACTGGATGCCTGCATGATAACAAGCCCTCTAGATACGGCAGCACCCCCAGAAGCCCCTCACCTCACTGTAGAGATTAAAAGTCCCATGTTCCTCTGCCCAGCCTCCCTGGCATCTAGGGATGGCCAAGTTCAGACCCTGAGACACATGAAGAAGCCTGGGGGTGGGATGCTGCAGGGCACCTGTGGGGGGCTTCTTGCTTTCCTGGTGGGCTCACTCCTTGCCTCTCTCCCTTCCTGCCCACTTTCTACGAGAACATATCAGCTGCAGCCACCTTGCAACTGTGAGAAAGGCCAAGAGATCACAGAGATGCTGACCTTGACATAACTGAGCAGCTGGACCAACACCAGCTGATCTCCCATTGTCTAATTTTCATCAGAAAAGTAAACTCCTACATTTTTAAGCCACCAAAGTCAGTTTTCAGTTACTTGCAACCAAACATGAGCCTATCTGATTACATACATGATCACATTCAAATCTAACAATGCCCTTCAGGGTCAGGGTTATTTTTCACATGAAGAACTCAGTTCAAACAGGTTATGTGACTTACTCAACATCCCAGACCCTAAGAGTGAGAGAACCAGGTCAGAATCTGCCTGACTCTTAAACCCAGGCTCTTTTCTATCTGCTTCTCCACATTACATTCCAATATTTGTTGACTCAGTGAGCAAAAAGACTACCCACTTTACTAAATCCCCTTCTATATGACCCTTCAGAGATGTGGGGAAGGGCTAAATCCTCCTCAAGTTGGATGCTCTGATCACGCCCCATCCAAAAGAAGATACCCTGGTCAGTGGCTAACATAGTCTGTACCCAGAGCTGTTAAAAGGAACCCCAGAGAAGCTCTCCAGTGACTCATCCTCATTATATCTGGGTGCAACAAGCAATGCCCCTGGGGGCATCAGAGCCCTGAGGATCTGCCCTAGCCGCTGTCTGCACACGGGCAGGTGCAACCTCCCTCAGCCATTCACAGGTACTTGCTCACTCCTACCTCCCATCCACATGAAATAAAGCAATCAATGGTACAAATATTTTATCTAGTTCCCCACATGGTTATTTTATTCACGGTGAATGGATCAATGTAGCCCATGGAGCACAGAGAAGAATTTCTCATTGAACTGACATCGGGGACATTTGTTGAAGCTTAGAAAATCTAACCAAGTTATAATGCAGCTAATGGACAGAACTGAGTAGCGTGGTCCCACCTCCTCCAGGTGTAGGCTGCACAAGGAGTCCAGAGAGCCTGGGCTGCCATCCGTAACTCATAGGGGTGGCAGCACAGACTGCCCAAGCTCCCATCCACGGAGTGTGGCAAGCTGGATGGCCTCAGGCATGTGACCTAAGTTCTTATGGCCTCAGTTTCCTCATCTAAAAGGTGGGAAAAACAAATCCTACCTCATTCAGTTGTGATTAAATTAAATTGAAGATGAAAGCCACTCAGCACAGAGCCTGGCACACAGCACCCAATGTTGGGTGACACTGTTGTGACAGCTATCTTCATCATGGTCATCATCATCATCATCATATTATAAGTACTTCTTCAGCCAGGAGGAGGATAAGAGGATGCTTGGATTTTCCGGGATGGCTCAAGTTCATGAATGGACACCTGCTGTTTCCACAAGTATGCTCCCTCTCCAGAGCACAGGTTCTCATTTTGGATTCAGGGAACATGACCATGGAAGACTGACTATTGTGGAAAGGGCCCTATTAACCCCCAACAAGTAGACAAATCTTGGATAAGTCATTTGCCCTCTCTGTAAAATAAATCTGGCCAGCTTGCCTCAAAGAACAGTAAATAGTTCTTTTGAAAAGCCATTTGAGTGTAGATTAATAATTATCATTTTCCCCATTATTATTGGTAACCCTATAACAACCAATCTTCTGGCTGCTCTACCAGAATGCCAGCATCTCAACTTCTCCTATTACCTTGCAGCCTACCTGTTCTGGGAGAAGCTTAAAGGAAGAGGGAAGCATGATCCTGCCTGTAGAACTGGTGAGGAGACGGGTGGAAGGGAAAGGACACAGAAGACAAAAGGACCTTGTAAATACAGACAAACGTAAAAAGTTTTTGGAGCCAATTCAAAGCTCACAGAAGAGAAAGCCCATTTCCTAAAGAAATGCCAGTGGGCTGGACACCCTTCGAGAAAGCTGGCTGGTAGCCATGGAAGAATGAGCTCCCAGACCACAGCTAAGTCTTGCCCACCTTCTTTAACAAGCTATTCTTACTGGTTTCTCGTGTTGGGGAACTCAACTGAGAAGGGCCCCTGACCAGAGGCAAGACATCTTGCTCCAGATAATTTCTAACCAGCAGGGTAGTCATCTCTCACAAGCAACTTTGATTCAGTGCATCCCAAACAGAAGTCTCTGTCCTCTCCCCTAACCTATTCTCACTCAAGGCAGCACTGTATACTCCTTGCTCAAGTTCTGCAAATTTCAGTCCTCCATCTCTCACACTCAACACGTGTCATAAACGTTGCTTGAAATTTTTGAATAGTCTCTGAAATATTTTTCCTCTCTATTTTCCCGGCCTCCCACCCACATCATCCATCCCAGAGTTATGGCAACTGCTTCCTGCTTTCATTCTCTGCTCTCTGCTTCTCTTCTTCCTCAATCTAGGGTGCACTTTCAGATTATCCTTCTTAAAACACAAATTAAAAATACCTGCTCAGGTACATGACACACATACACACGTCCATGTTTGCACACACACAAATGATCTCATTTAATCTACACATCGAATGTATGCAAATTTAGCTCTATGCACCCAGAAAGAGTGAGAAGAGAAATAACTATTTTTTAAATGCTGGTGTTTCCACCCCCATTTCGCTCAATGAGAGCATCCATCAGAATCAGCATGAGAGAGGGGCTGGAAACCTGCATACCCCCAGTGGGTCTCGGCTACTATGTGCCTCTTGTGATGGACGCAGCTTGTGGTGCTGGTGGGAGGTTTGAGGAGTTTTTTGCCTTGTGCACAGAGTCCAGAATCAACCCTACTATAAGACTTAAAGGAAATCCATCAATGTATGGGATTTTTTTTCCTGATTGCTGGGACTATGAGTGATTTCCTTTTCTATTTTCTACTTTTTGTTATTTCAATTTTCCATTAGCAAACACACTTATAATATTTTTAAAGGCATTTGAACTTTCTTTCTTTAAGATTGTCCTCCTATACCTTCAAGGACTCCAATCACTAACCCAGTAAAGTACAGAGGCCTCAGCCCTGCATTCAAGGCCTTCCCCAAGGAGTCCCACAGCTCCCCTATCACCTCTCATGGCTCCTGCATTCTCCCTGCTCTCCAGACAAATGGGGACCTTGCATTTCCTCACCCTGGGCTCTTTTGCTCGGTGCTGCGCCTTCTGCCTGCGTCGTCTTCCCTTCACCTCCCTCCCCAGCCAGCTCCAACCTGTGCATCAAGGAACACCACTATCTCACCTCCTTCCTCAGAGTTTTCCTGAACACCACCCCACCCCGCTCCATCCCCTCCTGTGGCCACCTCACTTGTCACCTCTCTTTCTTTTGAAGAAGAGGTGCACTTTTCTTGCCTGCCCCTAAACTTACTGCACTCCTCTGCTGCAGCCTCTGCAACATCAGCTTCGCACACCACAGACGCTCCAACAGTGGAGGAATGAGGCAGGTTGAATTGAATTGAACCGAGTTGGACAGCCCTGGATTGAACTGGCTTGACTTGGCTTGATTCAATAATTATATTCCTTAAATCACTGTTTTGGTAAATTTGGCAAACTGAGCCTGCAGCACACAGGCTCTTGGCCTGTTTTTCTTGGCCATGTGCTCATTGATCATTCGGGCAATTGGCCCCCTAGTCACTTGGCTTGAAGAGAACTGGCTTCTGACAAGTTGATCCCTCTGTGAAGTGACTTCTGAGGAACTGATGTTCAGTTAACTAGCCCAGAGCAGACGGTGAGCGGCTGCGAGGACCACAGGAAACTCACCCCAAACCCTTCAGGAACACTTCAGAGACACTCACAACACCCTGCCCAGTGAGAGCTGGGAAAAGCCGGAGTCACTTACCCCTAAAGAGTTTTTGTGGAGCACCACCACCCCCCAAGCACCGTTGAAACTGTCAGCCCAGACTAGAGCTCCTGTCTTGAGGTCTCTCTCAGGTCTGCCCATGGGCTATGCCCACAGGCAGCAAGACCTGAGGGGGTGTCTGGCCACCCCCACCCCTGCCCTTCCCCCAGCCCAGAGCGAAAGTTTGACTAAAGCTCAGTGTCTTTGCTTTTATAAATCTCTGCCTTTTAATGATGGCTTCAAGGCCGAGAGGAAAAAGGACCATTAAACTCACTGAATAAGTTAATGGGGCAGAGCGAATCTATTTCAGAGCCACCCCAGGCTATTTTCCTCTGGAGCTAAAGCCTGAATAAGCAAAAAGAAAAAATTAAAACCGTAGAGCGCATTACCAATAAATAACCCCCCCAGTGTAATCTCCCAGCATTCAGGACTTCATTTGCAGAGATATTATAATGCAGATCACTTGTGGAACACCTCTGGTTTCACAGAGCTCTACCTGCAGTGGTGGCTGGAGGTCTGCTTATCTGTCCAGATCCTTCCCTCCCTGTGAAGGCAATGGAACAGGCAGCTACTGTCTCACCTGCAGGCTCTTTAGGCATCGCGGGGAAAAAGTGCACTTCACAAAAGTTAGCACACTAAAACCAAAGTTAGCAGCTTCATGAGAGGAAACCCCAAGACACTCCAATCCCCTTGCTATAGAGATTTCCCCCCAAGGACCTCCTAGTTGTCACTGGCCTTCTTAACTTGCTTCCTGATCCCACTGTCCTGAAACTTGACAATTCTCTCTTCTCTCTGCATAAACTGAATAGAGCATCTTAGTTTCTTTTGCCTGGACAGCTCCACCTCTTCTCCTCTTCCCCCTTCTCCTCCTCCTCTCCCCGCTCCTCCTCTTAACACCCCTCCCGCCTCCACGCAGCCTGCTCCTCCTTCCCTGACTTCATGCTCTCCTGTCCCACTTCCCTGCCACTTCCCTGTCTTGTCCAGAGAGAACCTACATTCCCAGTGTCCTCCCTAGAACAATGCCAGAAACATGACTCTTAGGGCCAGGAAAATACAAATAATTAAATATGTCAGAACTCCTGTTGGTAAATGTTGAGTCCCACTAGACACGCGTTGTTTACTCTTGAATATTTAAACATGTTAATTAAATCTCTGAATAAACAAATATATTTTAGCAAGTGGCATTCCCGAGCAGGAGTTTCTTTCTGCCACCACGCACCTCGCACCTCGGTGCCGTTCAGGGGGAGCCAGGCCTGCACTTGCTGACAAGGTGTTAACAGACGAGGTCCAGAATCTCTGCCCCATCTCAGGCCAGCTGGTCAGGCAGCCTGGACTTCCGGTCAAGATGTGATGGACATCACTCCAGTCCAAACATATCTGCCCCTCTCAGGACCCCAAGTTGTCCCTCAGCTCCCCTGACCTTCAAAAAGCCCTCATAGGGCCTAGGGCCTAAGCCATGCCCCCAACCCCACAACTGCAGCCAGCCCAGCAGTGACCACCGAGCCACCTCAGGAAGCACCCCGGGCTCTCCCTAGCTGGGACAGGATGGTGAGTGACGAGGGCTTTTGCCACACACCTCTGACATCTGCACCCAGCCCCTAATCTCCCCTGTGGGAACGAGGTGGGTGCCACAGGCTTCAATCCTGCCCCTCCTCCTTCCACCTTCTTCCATCCCATTTCCTTCCCCTTTCCCCTCTCCCCCTCCCTCCCAACCGCCCAGCTGTTCTACAACAACATCTTAGAATGTAAAAAATAATATTAATAAAATTACATTTTCTTTAAAAAAAAAAAAAAAGCCCCCATTGCCTACACATCCCAGCATGATCTCTCCTCATTCATTTACTCATTCACTCATTCATTCATTCATGTGACAGCCCAGCATTTATTTAGCCAGGCACCTGTTAAGCACTGTAAAGACAAAGATAAACAGGACCAAACCCCAGTCCTCACACAGCTCACAACTGTCCTTATGAGAAGCCTTGGGCCTTGCATGGTCTGCCCCCTCCCTACTTCTCCAGCCAGAATGAACTCCTTTAGCTCCTTAAAGGTTCTTTTGCTTCAGGGCTCTCTCCATGCTGTTCCTGCTGCTACTATAACCCTCCACCACACCTGCCCTCTCCATGTGGCTAAGGCCTGCTTGTTGTGGTGTCAGCTTAGTTGTCCCCTCCTCTGGGAACCTTCTCCATGTGCCCCAGCCTAGAATTACATACCCTCCCGTGGAGTCCCACATACCTTGTGCTTTCCAAACCCATCACTTCAGATGTAAGTCGAATCATCTCCTGTTTAAAAGGAAAAACCCTCCTTTGGGACTTTAAAACCTAAACAGCTTCCCACAGCCTGCAAGGCCCTGCTTGATCTAGCCCTAGTTGACCTCTCCACCCTCCCCCACCCCTTGCTCACTCCACTTGGTCCCCCACCCTACCACTGCCTCCTTTCCAGCCCCCAACACACTTCTAGCCCATTCCCACATCAGGCCCTATACCTGCTATGCCCCCAGCCTGGAAAGTTCTGCCTCCAGATCTTCACGAAGCTCTGACTCTCCCTCACTACCAGATCTGAGCTGGACTTCCACCTCCTTCTAGAGCCCTGCCCTACCCCAAAGCAGCCTCCACAGCCCATCACCACCCCCCAGCCCCCTCACTCCTCATAACACATCACTCAGTTTAGCTCCTTCGCAGGACCTACTCTGACATTATCGTAGTTACTTATCTCCTTACATATATACTGACAGTCTCTACTCACTGAATTGTAAGGTCCCAGGTCAGAAACTTTATCTGTCTTGTGTACCACCAACATAAAGAAATCACCAACATAAAGAAATCAGGCCTGATTGTGTGTCTGTCTACCTCCACCCCCAATAGGCTGCAGGTCCTGTGAGGCCAGCACCAGGCAGGCCTGGCTGACCACCGCACCCTCGGCTCAGCCTCAGACTGTGGGAGGAGGGAGTGATCACTCCCCAGACCCCACATCTGTGCATTCAGCAAGTGGGACTCCCAGCTAAATCATCTTTGGAGGAAGATGCAAGCCCTGGGGAGTTGCCTGGCATTCATCTGTCCATTGCACGTGCAGCTCAGCCTGGGTCCCTGGGAGAGGCAGCACAATCGGGACGAGCAGAGAACTCTAAGAAAACAACCCAGTCCCAGGCCAGAGAATACCTGCCCAGGGGCCCAGCCTCCCGAAGAGCCCTGAATGCCCGCCTGGGCCTGGCTTCCACAGTGTCAGAGAGAACAAGGTGCTCTGAGAGGACCAGGAATGTCCTTGGGCTGGGGACACCAGAAGGTGCCCCTGAGAAGTCAGTCACTTGCTTTTTCCATTGTGACGTGCTGCTTCCAAGAAGCAGCACGTCACAATGGAACACACACACACACACACACACACACACACACACACACACACACACACACACACACACACACCCGGGCTTTGATTCAGACAGGACCCTAGCTCTGCCACCTACCAGTTGGGTGACCTTGAGCAAGCAATGCCCTCTGCCCTTCAGTTTCTTCATCTGCAAGACAAAGATACAATAGGACCTGTTTCGATGAGTTACGTTAAATGTGTCTCTCCTAACCCAAATTAATCAAAAGCAGTCCTATTGTGTAAACCAGTACAACCACTTTGAAAAAAGGTCATGCAGTGTCTTGTAAAGTTAAACATAAATTTATCACGCATCCCAGAAATTCCACTCCTGGGGAATGACCCAAGAGAAATAAAAGCATATGTTCACAAAAAGGCTTGTACAAGAACGTTCATAGCAGATTTATCCATCAGAGTCCAAAACTGGAAACAGCCCACAGTTCCAAAAACAGAACAGAGAAACTCAGGTTACCCATACAATGTAATACTACTTAGCAATAAAAAAGAACCAAATACTGATATCTGCAACAACATGGATGAATCTCAAAAACATTTTTGCTAAATACATATTACATGATTCTATTTATATGAAGCCATAAAGCAGACAAAAGTAATCTATTGTTGAAAAAACTAAAACAGTGGCTACCTCTGGGGAGGGCGTGTGAGAGACTGCCTGGGAAGGGGCGTGGGGGAGTTTTCTGAGGGATGATGATGTTCTGAATCTTGATGGGCTTGGGTTCCACAGGTGTGTGCATTTGTCAAAACTCAGAGAATATACACTTAAGATGTATGCATTTCATTGAATATAAGTATCACCTCAAGAGAAAACAATGAAAATAAATATTGAACTCTAGTGTAATTATATACATGCAGTAGTATTTAGGGGGGTGTACAATTTCCTCTGAAAATGCATCAGAAATACAGGCTGGGTTAATGAGTGGGTAGAGGAAGGGACAGATGCATAGACTATGTAATAAAGCAAATAGAGCCAAATATTAATTGCACAATCCAGGTGATTCTTATATGGATACTCACTGCAAAACTTTCAACTTTTTGGTATGTTTGAAAATTGTCATAATAAAATGATGGGATCAGGGAATCCTATTTATTTACATGTCCCAAGGAAAACAATTCTATAGTCCTATTTTGTGGCCCATTCTTTCAGGAAGTTTTCCTTACTGCTAACCCAAATCCCCAGAGTCTTTAGTCCCCTCACATTGTCATTTGGGGGGGGGGAGGTGGGAGGATGCCTAATTTGGTGGCTGATGCAAGCAAGATGCTCACTGGTAGGCTGTTAAAATAACTGATTAATTAGTTAGCTAATTAATAAGAGAGAAAATACTGCACTTGATATATGAGCTGTTTTGCTTATTTACATCTATGATCTAAATGTAAGACAATGAGAGAAGTGTTCGTGGCTCTTCTCAGATTTTGCACCAGCCTGTGTCTGTCCTTCCCTTTATCCACATCTGTTTCTCCTACAAATGTGCACCCTGTTCTATAGCACTCCCTTGCTCACGGGGCCGACCGAGCAGGTACTTAGAGGCACTGGAAAAGGAGAAAAATTTGATTTTCATGAACTTCTACAGAATTCTGTACTCAGAAAATCTAAGGGAGACTCTTTTAATTTCAGCAGACATATATATTCTTTTTGCTTTATGATTATTATGGGCTAAATTGTGTCCCTCCCCCCAAAAAAAATTTATATGTTGAAGTCCTAACCCCCGGTATGTCAGAATATGATGGTATTTGGAGATAGGGGCTTTAAAGAGGTGATTAAGTTAAAATGAAATCATTAGGGTGGGTGCTAATCCAATATGACTGGTGTCCTTATAAGAAAAGGAGATTAGGACACAGACACATATAGAGGGAAGACCACGTGAGGACAGACTGAGAAGGTGGCTGTCTATAAGCCAAGGAGAGAGGCCTCAGAACTGGAAGAAACCAAATTTCTGTTGTTGAAGCCACCTGGTCTATGGAACTTTGTTATGGCAGCCCAAGCCAACAAATGCAATGATTTTAATACTGTTTTTATTTAAAACTCCAATCTGGTGGGTGTAATAATCTTTTTATTGCTTAGGACTTCTGAAGTTTTATTTTAATAGAGGAAAAAACAAAAAAAGATTGTGTACTGAATACTTTACCCATCACCTGGATTAATACATATTACCATTTTGTCATATCCTAAAATCTTTAAAAAAGAGAAGGAAAACCTTACAGAAAGAGCCCTATGCATAACCTCCTTTTCCTCTCCCTCTCTCGCTGGAGGCCAAGGCTTTGGTGAAATTGGTTTGTATCCAGTCCACGATTTTATCTTTTTACTATGTCTCTGTGTCTATAAACAATACATTACAGTGGTCGTTGTGATTTTTAACTTATGTAGTATACCATCCTATGACTTTTTTTTATCAGCATTATGTTTTCAAAATATAGCCATGTTACTACATACAAAACAAGGTTTTCATTGTAACTGCTATATAGAGTTTCATCATATCAATATGCCATGATTCATCTCTTGATTCAGATGTCTCCTGATTACATTTCAGCTTGTTTCCAATTGTTTTGCTCTTGCACACACTGCTGCAACACACGTGGGAATGTGGGCTCTGCAGTCAGCCTGGGTTTCAATCCGAACTGTCATTTACAGCTATGGCCTTAGATAAGCTCTTGCATCTTTTGGCCTCAATTTCTTCATCTGTAAAATGAGAGTTCTCCACTCATACGATTGGTGTGTAAATTAAATGAGATACTATATAAACTGCCAGGTCCAAAGAAAGTGCTCAGCAAACAGCAGCTGTCTGGAAAGATAGAACAATCTATAAACATGGGTCTGGGCAACAGAGAACATCGCAAAGTGCAACCTGAGTGACAGGTTGGGGCCAGGGTAGCTGAACAAAGGCCAGAAGTTTTCCAGGCAGGGGAAGCAACCTGACCACAAGACTAAGAGTGGGAAATTCTTGAGAATGATTCAGGAATAAGCAGTAGATCAGCTTGGCTGGGGCAGAGGATTCTCGCAGGCAGATAATGCGAAGCAAGACTCCAGAGAGATGTTGCAGCCTGAACAAGAAAGGCTCTGAATGCCCCAGAGGGAAGTCTGAACGTTATCTTGGGGGCAATTTGGACCCAACTAAGGTTCTTGAGCTGCAGTTACAGAATTACTTACCCTGCCTCCCAAATCATTTTTATAGTTCAACATGTTCAATATGACTCTGGAAAGACATTCTGTAAAACATAATTGTGTTCTGATCTCTCAACTACATATCAGACCACCTAGGTCACAGCACGTTCAGGTCAAGTCCAGCCGTGTGAGAAAGATGAGCCTGGCTGCCAAAATCAGGACGGAGCCAGGAAACATACTTGGGGTGCAGAGAGAAGAGGGGAGATGGAAATGGAGAGAGAATCTGGCCAGCGCCAGGGTGAGCCCTGTCAGAATGTGCTTGGGAGTGAGTGTTCTTTGCGAATAAGGGGATTCAAACTTTTTGCAGTCTGGGAATCTTTATCCATAAAAATTTTATGTAGGATATCACACAACCTTGATCTCACATAAACAGTCATTCTCAAAGTGTGGTCTGGGTCCTGCAGCATCTGCATCACCGGATGCAAATTCCCCGGCCTGACAGATGATCTTCACAATCCAAAACTGGGGTGCAGCCCAGCAGCCTGTGCTTGAACAAGCCCCCTTGGGAATGGGCACGCACACCAAAGTTTGAGAACCACTGAGGTCTGCTCTCCAGAAAACACACACACACAAGCATGCACACAGCAACAAAGGCCCCACACGTGTGTGTGCACAGCACAGAGCCTCCCCCCCACGGGACCTACCCCTGGAGAAATCCTTCTGCGGCCTTAGCGCTCGCCTACAACCACCACAATAGAAATGTTAGAAGTCAGAGCCGGGGGGGACCTCAAGGATCACTTAATCTAGCCCCCTGGCTTTAAATATAAGAAAACTGAGGCCTAGAGATGGATAGTGCCTTTCCCAGTCTCTCCTAGTGAGTGGACCAGGTAAATGACAGGACCAGGTGAATGACAGGACCAGAGAAGCCACTCCTTTTTGCCCTCACCTCAGCACATTCTGCAAGGATGTGGCCCAAAACACCTGTGCCCACAAAATTCAGAGATCCTGGACTCTGCTGGGTCCCGCGGGCCCCTTCTACTCCACCCTCCGTACTAATACCAAAGTCAAAAAACAGAATGGCATGGCGCTGTGGCCTTTTTGCCATGGGTGGAGGGCTAGGCCCAGGACTAAAGGCAAACGGGAGCTGGCAGGAGATGGGGGCCGTCTGTAACACGGGGATGCGAGCGTGCCTCTGGAGCCAGAGGTGCAGACTTCAAGCCTAAGCTCTGCCATTTACTAGCTGATGGCCTGGGGCAAGGTACTTAGCCGCTCTGTGCCTCAGTTTCTCCAACCATAAAATGAAATAATAATAGCACCTGTCTCCTTGGGTTGTGCTGAAGATCGAATGTGGTTAAAATGAAAGTGTCCCTGGAACAGCACTGGAGCACAGTCCTCACAGAGCATTCGTTCTCACTGTGATGAGTTCGAGTGGGTCTAAAGGATTCCTCCAACACGCTGTTCTGCTGAGGGCAAAGCCCAAAGCCCACAGAGGTACTCATAGCAGTGAGAATGACATGCCTCACATTCTGGGCAGAGGCACGTGCCCTGTCACCGCACTGGGAGGTCTGCTGTAGAGCTGGGAGATACTCTGGTGGAAGAAATGAGCCTATTCTGTTCTACAGGTCTTTACTGAGCACCTACTAGGTGCCAACCACTGGGGACAGAGCAGAATGAGCCACCATGCGTGCCTTCAGTAGCTCACAGCACAGAGAGGTAACGGAGATGGTAAGAGGCCTAGCACCATACACAGCACGTGGGCGACACTCCAAAGAGTCTTGGCTGGACTGAGACTCTAGCCAAGCCTCCCTCTTCTGTCCAGTGACCCTTCCTGGGCAGGTGAGGATGGACAGTAGAGGGCAACAGGGTGGAGCCCCAACACCAGAACACGCATGACCAGACTGCAGGCAACAGCGACCCTGGATTCATGATTAACAGGAGGAGGGCAGGTGGGTGGCATTCACCTGGGCAGGGGCAAAGCCTGTGGCCCAGAGCTGGGGGAGGGGCACAGGGAACAGTGACAGTCATTCCCATGGAGACAGGAGATGACCCTGGAAAGCAAATCCTAGACGAGGGCCAGGGAGGCGTAAGGTCACTCTTCCTGCCACTTCTGCTCCCCCAGGGCCCAGGTGCTGCTCTGGGCTGGACAGGAGGGAGGGCACGTTCTGGCCAGTCTCCCCAGGGGCAGGGGCAGAGGGCAGGCTAGTGGCCAGCTGGGCAGGGCATCAGCTGGGCACTGTGAGCAGGAAGCCGAGGCCCCACCCTTCAGAGCCATGTGGGGCCAAGCTCTTCATCCCACCCTGCACCTTGCCACACCCAGGCCTCCTCCCCCCAGCCCATGGGGGAGAAAGGCTGACACCTCCCCCAAGCACCCTCTGATGGAGTTTTCTCCAAGGATCTTGGACCTAGAGGATTGAAGGAAACTACCGCACACCCTCAAGCACACCTGGCCCACCTCCCATCTGTAGAAGCAGACCCCCATGAGCAGGGTCCAGGTGGCCAGAGAAAGGGACAAAGGGTTGCTGCTCAACCTTACACATCCTAGAACTGCAGGGACAAAGTAGACTGCAGCTATACTGCTCGCCACTGCTTTCCCAGCTCTCACAAAAGTGGCTGGCCCATCAGAGGCGCTCAGATAAACCCAAGTCTAATAAAAGGACCAATAGATAAATCAATGAAGAGGCACCTTGGGAGAGCACAGCTAGCCCACTCAGGAACACAATGATGCCTGGCTTTCTTCCCATGCCCCCCACCCACACTCACCCTCCCCCCAGGCTTCCTGGGTCACCTTCCAAATAAACCACTTGCCCCCAAATCTTTGTCTCACATGGGCAGAAAGTGATGGGAGAAGAAATGGAACTCGCCTCTCTGGCCTTCCAGGACGTTACTTCCCCTAAAACCCCCTGGAGCCTCAGTGAGCCACAGCAAGGCCAGCAAATCAACCCCACAGCCAAGGGACACAATCCGGGCAATTCACTCCACTGTCATCAACATCAAGTGGACTTGAGAGCAGCTAAATCTATAATTTTTAAATCTCCATGTAGGAAAATTATACACCCACCACCTTAGAGAAGTCACATTTCTGTATAAATACATTTTTCTTTAAACTTTACATTAGATCTATTTTCTAAAATTCTGCCCCTGCTTCTCTTGAGATAACCCTTTGAGCTATAGGTCATTTGTCTGATACCTGCCTCCCCCTATTCAACTCTAAATGCCAAGAGGGAAGTATCATGATCTCTCATTTTCTCAATGCTGTGTCCCAGAGCTCAGCAACATGCCAGGTACATGGCTGGTGCCATGTATAGGATGGAAGAGGGCAGACTCCCCTGCTCTCTGGGTCCTGCAGAAGAGAGAGCCAGGCTGGCCCTGCTAGCACATGTGCCCATCCGTCCCCAGCAGTCCAGGTGCTAGGATGGGACTTGGCAGGCAGCAAGGCAGGCGGCCAGACACCTGGGTGCCCCACAGCCTAGGTGCAGATGCAGCTCAGCACTCACAGTGGGCTGAGCACACCGCCAACACCAGGCCCCCATCAGCTGTCTGTTATGTGCCTGAAAGACAGGCCTTTGGAAAATGGAATATGGGGTCTCCCCTCCAACATATGCCCCAAGGACAGGAGCCAGAAGCCCCCATAGGACATACGGCCCTCCTGTGGAGGAGGGAAAGCTGCAGTCACAGGCCAGATGCCCTAAGAATCAGGAACTTCTTTCCAGCCCTCTCTTCGCTGCCAGGGGCTTCAAGGGGCCCCAGCTCCTTTCCCATTACTCACTCCTGAGTGCCTCAAAGCCAATGTTTCTGCCAAGAGAATAAAACGCCACCCCTCCTCCACGCCCCACCCCCTCCCCCTCTCTCATGTTATTTCCCACTTGGTGTCTTATCACCACATTTGTTAAAATGACTGCCACTTAAGAGGTGGCAGGGAGTCAGAAACACAATCTGGAGCAAAGCTGATATTAAATAACTTCCTGAGCCCGGCACATCTGCCAGAGCTCCCTCCTGGATCTCAGGTGGATAAATGAAGAGGCTACACAAGATAAGGAGCCAGAGACACCCCAATTCCAGCCGCAGAGCCACCCGGTCCACTGAGAGAACGCCCTTCCCTTCTCTAGGCTGGAGTTTCTTCACTGGTAAAGCCTAAAGCTTAGCAGTTATCATTCCCCCACTTTCTCACCTGATGGCCCCATATGCGCACCCACACACTGAGCAAAGGGTATTCAATGGTGTCTGACATGCAAATTCAAACTGTAAGTGCCTTTCTAGGCAACCAGCCTGACCCCCATATTTTCCAGATAAATACACTAAGGCTCGAATCTCTTTGCTGAAGCCAACCAGACAAATTATATTAAAGCATCTCAGAAAGAGTAATGCCCCAGGAAAACACCAGAAGGGGTCTGGTTTTAGACACCAGGTTTGGTCGACTACCATAAGTAAGTCAGTTGCGCACGTGTTCTCTCCAGTAGTGACCTCATGCTATGGGCCCAGGCAAGAAACATCTCCAACAGACTGCCCTCAGAGAATCACCACTAGCACCTAGCAACTGAAGTAGAGAAATTGTGTTGATGGATCTCTGAAGCTGATATCCCCTAACCCAGATTCAGTCCAATCTGGCCCCAACAATACCCAACAACTCCCCCAAAATCTTCAGCATCACTACCCTACAAGAGCCGAACACAGTTCCTGTTCTCAATTCCAGCCACTGGGTGTCACTGCTGCCTCCAATGAATTGGAACCATAGAGAGTTCCCTGGGGGGGGCGGGGGGGAGGTGGTAAAATGACCCCACCCGACCAACAGAATCCCATACAAATCTCCTGAGTTGTGGCCTAACTTCATCCTTCTTCCAGAAAGAGACAGATGGCCAGTCATTGAGCATCCTCCATGCTCCAGACACTTTCCACACATCATGTAATTTAATCCTCACAGCAACACCTCCCAATAACACCTTACTCTGCAGGTGAAGAAAATGAGATCCAGAGAAATTAAGTAACTTACTCATAGTTTTAAAAAACAAGCCAGGAGGAGGGCAAGGATGATTGGAACCCAAGTTTAACACCATAATCTTTTCACTACACAATTTAGCTTCCTTTGATATATCAGTCTCAGACCTGTGGGCTCTGGTTAAATCAAGTGGATTTTCCATGACCTCAAAGGTGCTGGCATCTGGGAAGAAATCAAGTGCAGCTGGGACGTTCACCAAAGGCACAAGCACAACAGGACTGGCTAAATAGCGCCTCCTTCCCCGCAGAAATCATGGTCTAGTGCCCTCTGGTGGCTTAACGTGGAACTGGGATGAATGTGCATCAGAGGCACTCAAGGGTGGATTGGAGGAGGGATCTTAATGCCCTATCCCATTAGATTCCTAAATTCTTTCTACCAGGGCTGGTCTTGAAGCCCCATCTGTGGCTGACAGGCTTATTCAATCATAATAGCCAAAAGGGAATCATCTAGTGAACGAGAAACTATGTAGCACAAGAACAGCAATAAAACAACATGGGACAACATCTGCAAAAGGCCAGGCGCTACCAAGTTAACCTGGATAGAGATTTCTGGCATCCAAACTTCTGGGGCTGGGGTTGGGGATGGCAGGCAGCAGAAAGGCTTTGCCTGGGCCACTCTGACACTTGGTATCCCACAGGAGTCTCTTACCAGTGGGGACTATAACAATCTCCCTGTCCTTGTGTAGACAGGTGCCTCAGCCACTTTCTCTCTTCCCAAATATACACCATCTTGGCCCTTCTGTTTCCTCCCTCATCTTTGTCCAGGTGCTAGTTCCCCTCATATAAGTTCCTCTGATCCCACTCTTCAAGAACTCAGAAATGTCACAGTCCATCACCTCTTACAGACGCCCATTATGCCACCTGCCATTTTGGCCTCTGTGTACCTATCATATGCCAGGTACTTACCGTCATCTCATTTAATCCTCACAACCACTCCATGATTGTGAATACAGTTAGACTGATTTCTCAGATGAGGAAACTGAGGCTCAGAGAAGTTAAGTAACTCGATCAAGCCCACGCAGGGGTAGAGCCAGAGTTTAAACTGAAAGTTGTCTAACCAAAAAAAGCCTTCTCTTCCCACCACACTGAGCTGCCTCTATGACAAAAGAACCACTGAAAAGCTTGGTGCACAGGCATTGCCCTAACTGAACATCCTAGACTCAAAATTTAATCTGTTAGGGTGTGTAAAATGAGCTAGAAGGAGGAGAGACAGGAAGCAGGAAGAAAAGATGAGGGCCATAAAAAGTATCCATGCTTCTTAGGATAAGATTCTAAGAAGAATGTGGTAATGGGAAGAGGGAGAAAATGAGAGAGAGAAGACCAGGATTGAGAGCTTTGCACGCATGTGGGCACATGGGCACACACGCGCACACGTGTTCTCGCTGAAACCTTACAATAACCCTGTATTATTTTTATCACCACCATTTTTCAGATAAGAAAACTGAGGATCAAAAAAGTTAAGTAGCCAGCCCAGGGTTGCAGCTGGTAAGAGGCAGAGTCACGATCTGCAGCTTCATTTAGTAGTTGCCATAAATAAATACGGTTATATATGCAAATGATCTCCAGCCCAGTAGAAGGGCCATAAATGTTAGCTTCATTCCTGTTCTTCAGCAGACCTGGCTCAAAACCCCATTGGAAATAAGGAGGTGGGGAAGACTGACCACACTGACAGGGCCCTCCCTGCAGCCCTGGGTCAGGCTGCCCTGGGCTGGCCATCAGAGCCCTGGCCCAAGTCAGCTCAGCACCCACCACGAAAGCAGAAGATCCGGTCTCTAAAGCTGATCACCTCATTAGCAGGACAAGGCTCATTCACGGACCAAGCATGGAGCAAGATAACACCCGCTCAAATACAAGACTGCCTGGAACAGACACAGAAGGGCCAACAGTACTTAGAGAAGGTAACAGTTAAAACCAGCCAGCCAGCCAGGCCCATGACCCTGGTTTGCAAGACACTTTCATTCTCATCACTGGATACAGTCATCTCTGAAAGCAGACACAGTGTCTACAGAGGTTAAGAGATGGCACCAAGCTTTCATCTCTGATAAATGTCAAGGCCTGGTATTTACTAAGCAGCTACCTGGTGTCCAGTAATTCCCAAGCTTGGGTTGGGGGGCAGGGAGAGGTGAGACAAGCCCCCATACTTGGGCCAGCATATCAAACAGCCTGAAAGAGCATCTGCATCTCACTTCTTCCATGTATAAGCCCACAGTGACTTTTCTATGTCCTTATCAAGCCTGTGATCTTCCTGGGCAAGAACTATGCCCCATTCATTCATCCCCAATACCCGCTGTCCAAATGTGCTGATCCTTCCCACTGCTGCTGAGATGAGGTGGGAAAGAGAGCACTCCAGGTAGACTTTCGTCCTTCCAGAGCATTCTCCCAGCCACCTCCTGGGAAGCCAGGAGCTCCTGAGCCAGAAATCCCAGGTCTGGGAGTCTCACATTGCTGGTCTGCAGAGATACAATGGAGGCAGGTTTGGCGGCTGAGAGAGGCCCCACCTGGGGCACAGCTGACCTCCCTGCTGGGCCCTGGCTAGGAAAGGCTATGGAAGCCAGGAAGTGGGCTTCCCACCAGGCTAGCGCCACATCCTCAGCTCCCGCCCTGCGAAGCCACCAACGAGGATGGTCTCGTGCGCCGCACTGCCCTCTGGTGGCCACCAAGAGTCTAGCCACAGCCGATCTTGGCAGGCAGAAAGCCCAAGGCCTTAAGGTTTGTTTACAGAACCCTCAGAGGTGATGTACACAGAATACAGAAGAGACGCACCTGACCCTGTGCAAATGCACCCCAGGTGCGCACACACAGCCCATTTAACAGGGCAGGTAGCTGGGATTAGGACTTCAAGTTTTAGACTGTTCCCTTCATTCTCTCCCTCTCTCTGAAGGAAGATAGGGCTCTTTTCTCTGTCTCTGTAAGAGCCTGAATCCCTCAGCCCCAGAGCAGACAGCAGCAGAAGGCAGCGGGAGTGGAGGAGACCCACACTAGCCAGGGAGGCAGGGCCTCTGGGGTCCAGTCTGCCTTCTGCCGGGAACTCACTGGGCGGTGAGGCCAAGTCAATGCACCTCTCTTGAGCCTCAAGTTCATTCTCTGTAAAACTGGGCTGGGTCCAGATTATTTCTGTGCCCCTTTCCAGATTTTATGATTTATGGTTCAAAGTCCTGATCTTCTTTCTAACTCAAAAATCTTCCCAGCTGTCTAGAAATAGAAATAACCAACATGGTACCCAATTGTTTCTAGAGCCTAACAAGTATGTCATCACATTGATCCGACAGTGACCAGTGACCTGTAACAGAGTCAGTCTGGAGAGTTAGATGACCCCAACTCCCAGAAATGGAAATTGAGGCCAGAGAGGTTCTATGATGTAACAAGCTCATACAGCAAAGAAACAGCAGAAGTGGACTGTGTACACAAATGTTCGCCCTGCAATTTTAACTGTTTTGCACGACCCTCCAGCTCTCCCCATGGGGACAGTTGTAGCCATCTCTCATGCTCATAGCTCGTCCCTATGGAAAGAAGGATGGAGCTTTCATGAGCAATGAAGGCAGAGAGATGGGGCGAGGGAAAGGGTTGGAGGAGTGAGGGCAGCCTACTTGCGGAGGGGCAAGAGGGTGAGCTTCAGGAAAGACGCTCTGAACAACAGCTTCCAACTCTAGCTGCCCAGCACTTCAGACTCCCCTCTTTTGCTCTGCATCCAGAGACAGCTCTTATACTCCAAAGATCTAGCTGGGAGAAGCCACTCAGCCCTCAGCTCCCCCATCCAAGCTCTCTCTGGCCACGAGTAATCAGGGGCCTGGTCCTGCTGACTGTGCCTCAGTCCAGACAGGAGCTGGCTGGGACCCAGCCGCCAGCTTCCTGAATCCCTACCAGCCTCAGCTGGCACCTGCTCTACTGTGAGGTTGACCTGACTTCAGTGGCCAGGACACCATGGGGTGATTCAGGAGGCCTAGGAAGAGGACTTGGCTGGGACACAGCCTCGAGGGAGGCTGTTTGTTGGGAACACATCCCCCACCACTAAAGGGGCCTGTCAGGACAGTTCGCCAGCACTGCTTGGCCATACTCATAACTGTCCTATTTGCCTTCTCTTCAACCCTAGCCAGGGCAGTTCTCACCCAGGGAACCGGAATGTGATAAAAGATTCTCCTAAACCTTCACATCAGTCCTTTTATTTTACTATTAATTTATCATAACAGTAATATATTCACATGTGTGTACTACGTATGTGTGTATGTGCATATATACATATATGCATATGTTAGTATGTATAAGTACAGCAAAAGAGTACAGGCAATATAGCTTAATATTTAACTGCCAGGCTGCTTCGTCACTTACTGGCTGCATGAAATTAAGCAAGTCAAGTTCTTTCTCTGGACTCAGTTTCCCCATCTATAAAATGAGGCTAATAGTATTACGTATCTTACACGGTTGGTGTGAGGCCACAATGAGGTATTTCCTTTAAAGTTCTTTGAACAGTATCAGGAACATAGTAAGTGTTCAATGAACACTAGCTACTGTTAGTTACCATGTACTCAGTAAATGCTAGCTGTTAGTAGTTATCATATATTGACAGCTTTCTCTTTGCCAGGCATGACACAGGACACTGAATTTCATCAGAGTGCTGCTACAAGGTAGCTATTATTATCCTTATCTATAAGATAAGGAAATCGAGGCCCAGAGGAGGGGAAGGGATTTGTCCAAAGCCAGAGAGAGGCCACACCTGAAGGAGCTGCTGGGAAAACCAGGCGTAGGAAGAAAGCAGCTGCCAGAGTCCCCTCTATGATTGATAACGGCTGTCTGGGGAAGGAATCCTGAATCTCCCACCACCCAGACCCCCAGGACACTTCTGATGGAAAGAGCCAGGCAGGGGGACAGGTGCAGAGAGGAGTTCAGGGAGAAAGGACAGGCTCCCAAGCCTGCTGAGCCTGATTCCCTAGTCCTGTATGAAAACAGAGCTGAGCAGAAGCCCTCATTGAGTTTATTTCTAATTGGCGTGGGCTGCAGGCTGCAAGGAGCCCTGGGGCTGCCAGCCTCCCAGAGTTGCTGCCTCTGGGGACCCTGAATTTGGAAACATTGCCCCAGAGGGAGACACAGTTGTGGGGGAGGCTCTGGCTTTGACAAAGTGCCCAGAACAGGAGTCAGGGCGGAGTAGAAGGTGGCACCAGCACCTGGGAGTGCTCCTGGGAAGAACAGTCTTCCAGCAGCCCATGGACCCCAGCTGTGGCCCTTCCCTCCCTGGGCCTTGGGACCCCATGTGTAACATGAGGGAGGAGATGACAGCCAAGTCCCTTCCAGCTCTGAATTCTAGTGATCCCTGCACTTAGGGGTAGCAGAAATTTGAGGATCTTCCTTGCGCTTGTTAGGGACTCCCGTGGGCACTGAGCTTTGGTTTGGGCTTCACTGAAATCCTTACTCTTTATGACCCAATTCATCAAAGAGGAGCTTCCATCACGCCCAGCCATAGGAGTTTTTGTTTCCAAAGTAGAGGCAAGCCAGGCTCAGGGAATGACAAATGAGTTGAGCTAATCACTCAGTTGGTCACCTACAGATCTGGGTGACCAAGTCCAGCCTCCAGCCAGGCCACTCTTGGACCAATTGCCAGGAACACTCAACACCTTCTGCAAGACCCTCAGGGAGGGATCATTCCCATAAAGATGCCCTTTGGAAGAAAAAGAACTTTCTGGGTGAAAATGCTCTGCACCTCCTTTCCCAACAAGCCATAGGATGTTCAGCTGAAGGGCCACAGCCTGAGAAAGAATGGAGCCAAGGGGAGCAGAGAGGCCACAGGAGGAGCTCAGAGGAGGAGCCTCCGGATCTCACCATTAGCAAGCCGCGGCGACTCAAGCCCCTGGGCTCCACTTTTGTTCTTTATTTTGTTAATCTGCAAAATGGAACCAATAATCCCTGTTTAGGTACGAGTAGCTATTGCAAAAATACACTCAACAACCATAAACTGGAAATCATGATACAAACGACTGATGGGGGTATTCATGGAGATAAAGAATTTCCTGCATGGGGACAGAAAGGTAGACTCCTGATCCGTACTTGGAGACCATCTTTTGAGAGCTGGATCAGCCCCTGAAAGGGGATTTGTGGGCTTCGGGAATCTTGATCAGGGGCTGAGATTCTCCTACCCAACCCACCCCCAGCGTGACCTCTCCTCACATCCCCCTGCCCATCCCCCGATCCATGACCTCTCTTTGGAACAGCACCAAGAGGGGCAGTCAGTGACTTCAGGATCACCTCTCCTGTCACCAGCCCATCTCCCTCTCATGTTCAAAGACTTCCAATCACAAGAACAGTGGGCACCAAGCTGTTTTGATTATGCATGATTTAGTGATAAAAATTTATCTTACAAACTCAATACTGATATTTATTACATTATATGCTTACATGTCTTCAATCCATACATCAAATACTAGATATTCCTTTTTCTAGGCAAAAATAATTTGAAATAGAAGTTCTAAAGTTTTCTTTTTCCACCCAGTGAAGGCCCCTGCTCTAGCAATGGGTTCAAAGCTTTGCAGAGAGACCTCTCCTCCTGGCCCTGGCCCTGAACGGGGAGCCACCAAGCTGGGTGTGCTGCCTCTGATGAGAGCTTCAAGGCCTGGCACATTCTTGTTAAGCGTGGCATTTGGTCTGGGCAGTTGATTCCAAATTGTGTCATGTGTCACTAATTGCATCAAATTCTGGGTGACTCGAGTTTTTCTAGAGATGCGAAGGAAGGGGAAAATGACCAGTGGCCCCTGGCCAATGAAGGAGCAGCCTATGCCCTCCTCCTGGTGGCATCACAAGGGTCATCACTATCCCCAAGGAGGTGCACTTAGAAGTGGCCAGGCTGAATCTCCTGGAGCATGTTCTTTGGGCCCTAGGATGGCATATGTCCGAGTTGGAAGAGACACTCTAATACATCTCACAGGAGGTTAGGGGCAGAGCCAGTGTAGGACTTGTGTCCCATCCTTTCCCTAATCCTACCCTGCCGCCAGTCAACTGGAGGCCCCAAGGGGAAGCTGGAGAAGGAGCCCATGATCCCTGTGCAAGCCTCTCAATGGAGTACTTAAGATGGGAACCCCAGGCTGCAGAGGAGATGCCACAATACTGCAAGAGCCATTCCAAGGAAGGGCTACAGGCCACCCACACCCTACCCAAGGGCCAGCTGAGGTGGGGCCCTGGTTCTTCCTAAAGTCAGACAGAAGAAACTGACCAGCAGAGACTGGCAGGGCAAGGATGGGAAGCATCCCAGTGGAGCCAGTGTCAGGCCCACCTCTTCTCACAGCAGCACACTCCACTTCAACCAGGCAGAGGGCAGTCAGAGCCTAGCAGGACCCTGACGAGCCTCCCAGGCTCCAGGCTCAGCCCTCCCAGGGCCAGCACACAAGCACTCTCAAAGCTATGGCCAGGCTGGGCTTGTTTTGCCCAAAGCTGTCATGTTCTCAGGGCCTATGGAGCCACAGAGCTGATGCCCTTGCCCAGGGTGTGGTGCAGAGCCTGGCCTGCTGGAGCTGAGGACTCTGGCTCCAGAGAGGGTCAGGAGCCCACTATAGCCTGGCCTCAGCATAAAATCCCAGGACCTTTGGAGTCCAGGCTCCCCAGCTTTCAACCTGGAAGTATCTCTTTCCTAAGGCTGTAACCACTGCCCCTTCCAAATCTCACCTCAAATGCCCGTAGCATCTCTGCCTACCTCTCTCAGGCCTAGCCTCAATCCTGGGGCTCCCAGAAACTTGCTGAGCCTCCCAAATGAGCCCCATGACACTTTGGGAGCCTGGCTCACACACTGCCGAGATCCCAGCTCTTACTGGGAATTGTCGAGGCTGGGTCTTCCCTTGATCCTTAGAAAGGCTGAGAATCAAGGAGCCAGTACAGCAGCCAAAGCCCGAAATGATCCTTCATCCAGCCAGGAGAAGGCCTTTGGGGAGGGCAAGAGAAATAGAGGGATCAAAGAGCTGCCAGATACCAGGGTGGTGCGGGATGAGGCACAGCTGGTGGCTCAGAGTCCCAGCCAAGAGCCCATGGTCTTTGTAACCCCAGGTAGCTGCCCCAAGAACACCTGGCCCAGCAATGCCATCCTGTCCCCCTTCATCTTCTAACAGTCACAGGAGGCACCACTGCAGCCCAGCCCCAGGCAGGCCAGGCCTAGAAAGGCAACCCAGACAGCCCACCATTCCGGCCACCAACCTCCTGCCTTTGTGACATCACAGCCTGGTTGGGTGTGGCCAGCACACACCCTTCTAGATGAGGTGATTGTGTATCAAGAGCTCCAATGGGAAAAGGATTGGCCTCCTGAACAGAAAGAGGCCAAAAGGGAGCGCCCTTTGGAACAGCTTGGCTCTGGGAGGGGCGGAGGTGAGACACACACCTCTGCCCTGATGGCAGCTGGTTTCCTCCTGATACTAATGGAGCCCCCAAATGGGGTGGCACCCCCATAGCCACCTGCAGCCCTCGGCCAGGTCCCAGCATGGGCATAAAGGAACCACTGAGAAGCAGAACCACAGAGAAACCTCTTGTCCCTCTGAAAACTCAGTTTACAGTCTGTTCAGCACCTGAGAAAGGGACCTCAGGGCATCACAGCTCAAGGAACAGGAGGGTGTCTCTGTGGTGGCCCCAGCCGCTCCTTCACACCCAGAGTCTGCCCAGGCTGCACCCCAAGGCATATACCAGTACCTAGAGCTTTGAGAGGCTGGGGGAATCCTTGACCCCATATCTCTGGGAACATCAGAAATCTGATGAACACCTCTCCACAAAGCACGGGCCCCAGCTGAAGCCCTCTTCCCAGGTCATGCGAAAGCAAGGCCCCTCACCTGTTGGGGACACCCCTCTCTGCCCTCAAGCCCATCCTTCCAGCCTGCTCTCCCCCAACCCTGCTGCCCCAAAGATGTGGGCCCAGGGCTTCCTGTTGGACACAGCAGAGTCCTAAGCCTGGCTCCCTGCAGGCGCTGTGTGCCTGGGGAAAGCTACTTCACTGCCCAAGCCTCCATTTCCTCAGGAGTAAGATGGGGACGGGGGCATCTACTTCCCAGGGTGAATGTGACTCCCTCCTCTCTCTCCGGGCTATCTGCCTCTGGAGTAGAAGGCTGGGCCCTTCCCGAGCTCAGCCAATACCAGCCACAGATATAACAGGGCACTGGGGAGAAGATGGGGCGAGGAAGGGGTCATCCAAACTGCGACCTCTAACCCTCCCCCACCTGCCCCTCGCACAGCTCCTGTGGGAATACAGTTCCCTTGCTCTTTGGTGATGGGGTGGAATTAGAGAAAGGAGTCCTGTGGCCTGCCACAGTCCAAGTCCTGAAGCACAAATGGGGACACACATGAGGGGCTCCCAATCCACTCTTGCTCAATATCCCCCAGACCCTCCTAAGACCCTCAAATGCCAAAGGGTGCAAAAGCCCACCCCAGTCCCTTCCCATCGCCGACCTTTCTAGCAACCTGGAAAGACCAACCCAACTCTTCACTCTCAAACTGCTTCCCTGAGCATCATTTTTAGAGGAGCGACACCTCTGTGTGGCTATAAAGAGCCTACGTGATTGTGGCTCTCTCCAGCTTCCTATGGATACACACATCCCTGGAGCAGAGAACAAGCTGGATGCAGCTCACCCGCTGCCAGAGACCCAGTTTGGGCACCTAGGGCACCTTCTCTCCAACCCTTGGCTCACCCAATCCCCTGGAAATCCCTAGGTTCGGCTCCTGAGCACCAAGACTGGCCACTGAGCTTCCCCCACTCCCCCCCACCCCGACACACACAGGCTGATAGTACACTTCCAAGTCTGAGTTTTCCTGACGATCTCACTCGGGACCCTCCTCCCTGCATCCTCGGGGATGCTGGAATGCTGTGGCCTGCAGAGAGAGACGGGCAGGAGGATTGGGTCAGTCCTGTTTCTCCTGCCCTCCTCCCCCTCCTCCTTGGCTGTTTGACTTGTCATCTCTGGCTGGGTTGAAGGTGGTAAAGGGGTGAACAGCAGAGCTGAGATGTGGGTCAAGCTTGTCTCACGGACCAGGAGTCAGGGACATCTCCTGGGCTGTGCATTTCCCTCAAATTGTCAGCTGCAAGAACGCAAGCAGAGTCTCCATTAGGCCAAGAGGGCTGGCCGGCTTTTGAGAGAGCAGGACCACAATTCCTGTCGGCTTTGCAGCCCCATCGCACTGGGCTGAAGCAAAGGGAGGGCTGGTGCTGGCAGAGCAGCACCAAACGCAGATTCGGCCCCTCTCGAGTGTGCCCAAAAGGCAAAGAGCCACCCAGATGCCTTCCTCGGAGCCTGGCCAGGACTTCTCTGCATCTCACCCATTCCTGGGGGTCGCCAAGGGATGGGAGTCTTGAGGGGAAATAGGTGAGAGCTATCCTCTTAACAACCCCAGTGCCATCCACACCCTTCTCCGGGGTGGCAGGATAGGAGGGGGGCCAACCGGCTGAGGTCACTGAAAGAAAAGAGGGGCAGGCTCCCTGACCCCGGAGTTCTTGCTTTCTCTCCTCCCACCCTTTGCTTCTGCCCCCATCCCCGCCAAAGAAAAAATAACAGGAAGAAAAGAGCAGGCCACCACAGGTCTCACTCAGACGGGGCAGAACCAAGCAAACGTCAGCCAGAGTTCGATTTTCCAAATAAACGGATCTACACGATCATACAAGAAACCCCCTTCCCCCAAACACAAGCCCTCCCCTCTCCCCTCACCATCCTGCCTCGGAATTATTCGGAGCAGTTAGCAAAGCCCAAACAGGGAAGGGATCTGTAGGCGCCCAGATGCAGATGAGGGTGGGAAAGGGGGGTATCTCGGAAATGCCCAAAATGGGGTTGGAGAGGGCGGCGAGAGGAAAAGGGAAGAGGTAGGCGTCCATGACGGCCAGGACACGTCCAAAGTCTCCCCACGAGCAGCCAGCTCCCAACTTGTTTACTTGTCAGCATGTTTTGCTGTTTCCAAAAGGAAATAGTTAAACAGCTCGGCTGGATCGCAAGCAGTCCTTATCTGTCACCTTCCCACCCGGCTAAGCGCGGCCGCGGCCGCCGCCGCTGTCCCTGTCGCCGCCTCTGCCAAAGAATCGAACCTAGTCTACTTTATTCCACTTGAGCGTGGCCAAACTGTTGCTATTTAGTGGGGGGCAAAGAACCCATTATGCACCCTTGAAACGAGCCAGCAGCGGGCGGGGGCGCGGGCGGGAGCCGGGCCCCGCGTGTCCTCCGCTGGCTACGGTCCTCTCCAGGGAGAGGCACACACACGCATCACCGGATCACGCCTTGCCAGGGCCGGAGTCACCTGGAATACGCAGCCCGAGAGCATCTCCCGAGCCAGAGCGAGCCTGACGCGCGCCTGGCGGGCGGCGGGCAGCGGCGAGCTGGGGCGGGCGCAGGGCCGGCTCCCGGGCCGAGGGCGGGCGAGAGGGAGACGCGGGCCGAGGGGGGAGGCGGGCTGGGGAGCGGCCGCCCGACTTACATGGAAGTGATATTCCTTGAGATGTCCGTGATGTTGATGCTGGCGTTCCCATTGCTGTTGCCTGAATCCTGTCCTTCCAGAAGGGGGAAGAGGTTCCCATCGTCCGGCCGCCGGCAATTGATCTCAGTCTTGCTGCAGACACAATTTGCAGGGCAGGCCAGCACGGAGCCCACATAGTCCAGCCAGACGCTTCCCAGCAAGAAAATCCGCCAGAAACTACACTTGGCTGGGCAAAGAGAGACATCCATCTCCGATCGCTGCTTCTAAAAAAGAGGAGGAGGAGAGGAGAGGGGGTGGGGTGGGGGGAGTGGGAGAGCAGGGGGGGAAGGAAACAAAGACGGCGAGGGAGGGGGAAGGGGGAGGGGGGGCCTCTGCCTTTGAAACGCCGAGCGATCAGATGCAAAATCCTTCAGCGTCTGAAACCATCGCGGCCGCCGCCGCCGCCGCCGCCGGGTGGGAGCCGCGGGGAGCGCCTAGTGGCGCGGTCTGCCGGGCATGGTGGCCGACTCGGCGCTCGTCGGCTCGCCGGGTCCGGGGGATCTGGAAGCAAGGACGCGCTCTCCGACTCCGGGACTTTGCAGGGTTGCAGAAGACGGTGGGAAGGCAAAAAAATAAATAAATAAATAAAAATTAAAAAATTAAAAAATAAAAAGCAAAAGGAAAAAATGGTGCTAAAGTCACCAAGTCCCACCTACTGGGCAGAATTAAAACGGACACACCTGCAAAACACACACACTCACACATACACACACCCGGAGCCCGGGAGAAGCAGGAGGAGGAAGATGCAGTCGGAGCTGCAGCAGCCGCCGCGAATGGCTCGCCGCGCGCCTGCAGAAATGTCCAAGTGCTCCGAGCCGCACGAAACGCACGGGTTATCGGAGCGTCTTCCTCGGCTCGCTCCCTCCCTCCTCAGCCCTCCTCCCTTCCCTTGTCGCGGCCTCCTCCCCTCGCCCCCCCCACCCCCCCGCCCGGGCTGGGAGCGGCAGGAGAGCGGAATCTCCCCCTCCCTCCCCTCTCCCCGCCCGTCCTCTCCCTCCGCCCTCCCCACCCACCCACCCACTCGCCGGCTCGCGGCGCTCGCCGGCACCGCCACCCGCAGCCTCGCGGCCGCCCGCCGCCCGCTCCACGCCTCGCGTCCCCGCGCCCGCTCGCCGCAGCCAAGGGGAAACCGAGACGGAAGGGAAAAAGTTGCAGTTGGGATTGCGAGGGTAGGGACTGGGGAGGCGGGAGTTGGCGAGCTGGCTGCGCGACACGGAAAGGCGCTCTCCTTTCCACTTTTTGGCCCTCGTGCTGCCCGGTTTTGCTGCAATCCGGACCGCGGGAGAAAGTAAATGAACGCGGCCGAGGCGATCGGGAGCGCTCCCGAGCCTGGGTGGGGGGCGCAGGCGCGCGGACGGCGACAGGGGGGTCGGGAGCGCACGGGAACCCCTGAGAGGCGCCCGAAGCCGGGGACTCGGGCCGCAGACGCGTGGTCCTCGGTCTGAATGACACTCATATCCGTCATCGAGAGTCCGGGGAGCCGGGCTCGGCTGGGAGGGGACTGCGGGGCATGGCACGCTTCGTGCCCCCGCGCCCACTGCGCCGTCTTGGGCAAGCAGGGAGCGGGGAAGGAAGGAACAGGCGCGGAAAGGGATGCGCTGGAGAGCCGAGGTGGCCCCGGGCGAGCCGCGAGTGCGAGAGAAACAGCCGAGAAATTGAGATGCAAGGGGCATTTTTTGGCAAGCGCCACGCCAGCACCGTCAGAGGCCGGCTTCTCGGGCTCAGCTCTCGGGTGCGCTGAGCTGGCTGCCGGGTGAGGGGGCGGGCGAGCTGCTTTCTCCGGATTCGGGGGCGCAGAACCTCCCTTCTTCCCTCCCACACAGGCACCCCTTCCTGGTAGGGGCGCTAAGCAGGTGCAGTCTTCGACGCGAGCTCAGATCCTGTCGGAGAGAGGAGGAAGGTCTCTCGGTTTTTTGCCTTGATAGGGATTTTTTTTTTTTTTTTTTTTTTAATAAAACGTAAAGATGCCAATTGTGAGCTGTTTGCTGAGAAAAGCCCAGCATTCGCTGTCGGAAAGGAGAAGAAAGGGTTAGGGGAGTCCGAGCAGGCAGACACACTACAGCATTCACACGCAGAAGAAAGCAGGGCTCTCCTCCCCGAGCTTGGATGAGGGCAGGCGAGGAAGCAAAATACATTGAATTCAACTGCATCCAATATCTGAAAGGATCCTCCCCCGCCCCCAGTGGATTCCGATGCAGGTCATGCAACTTGCAGGCAAGATGGGGGAAGGGGTGTGCGGGTGCCACCCGCCTGCCTCGGCACAACCACAGACAGGCCTGACGCCTTCGATGGCACTGTCTCTTGGACTAAACTTGGATGAATAAAAGAAAGAAAAGAACATGCCTATAAAAGGCAGTTTTCCCGACTTCCCGTCACATTCCGCCTTCCCTTGGCCTCAGTAAGACTTTTACCCCCTGTCGCCATTATGGCCTTGTCCCCAGACTGGCATTTTGCCCTCCCACCAGCAGGAGGGGACAGAGAGTGGAGACCTCATTAGACTCTGAAACCGGCTCCTATTGGCCCTAGGCCGATCCCTGGTGTCCTCAGTCCACTGGGAATCTCCCTGCCACTTCAAATGCCATTCGGGGATTGGCTTTAGAATATCTATTTGAGAGTCAGGGAAACTGAGGCATTTTCAAACACTCAAGCTTGGCTTCTCTTGGGAGGTGGCAGGTGGCAGCACAGAAACATGGAACCTCTCTGAGATCACTCCAGGGGAAGTTCCAGTGAGCAGAGAATGCCAAGTGGATTTAGCCCAGCACCAGTTCTCCAGCCTGAAACTGAAATAGTCGTGTCTAAAAGGTTCCCAGCCCATTTTTTCTTTTTTTTGAGAGAGAGAGAGAGAGATGATTTTTAACACTTCCAGCAGAGAAGGGGAGGCATCCATAAGTCAAAACAAATGAAAACTTTAAAAACCCCTTTGGAGGTGGTAAAAATGCAGACTTTGAAGCAAGGGGCCCTGATGGAACCAGAAGTCTTTCACCCAGACAGTAAAATGGGATTAAGATGGGATGGGATGTTTATGCTTGAGCTTGGGGCCTGAGTAGAAAGTGGCAGTGTAAAAGGAAGAAAGTCTTTTTAAAGCAGAGTGGGAAGAGCAGAGTCCAATTTCTGACCATAGGCAGATTACTTAAGCCTCCTGGTCCTCAGCTTTCACGTCTGTAAAATGACCAGCTTGGACCAGATCCTCTCTACCCCAAGTGTGGCCCTCCGACCAGCAGCATTCACATCGCCTGGAAGCTTGTTAGAAATGCAGCCTCTGAGGCCCGCTGCAGACTGCTAAACCAGAATATCCATTTTAACAAGCTC
Source organism: Cynocephalus volans (assembly GCF_027409185.1). Classification (NCBI taxonomy): domain Eukaryota; kingdom Metazoa; phylum Chordata; class Mammalia; order Dermoptera; family Cynocephalidae; genus Cynocephalus; species Cynocephalus volans. The sequence goes on from NC_084462.1 coordinate 54,943,733, forward strand.
CCCAGGTGATTCCTAAACATCTCACAGCTCCCAAAGTCCCTTCGAGCTTGAATATTCTCCAATTCTACTGGACCTGGGCTGAAGGGACTGTTGAGAAAGAAGAGGGATCAGGCTGTTGGTTCACAGAATATTTTTCAGTCAGGGTGAAATAAACCAGCACTTCAGATGCAAGGGCCTTGTTAAAAACAGACCTTTGAAGTTTCACTACAAGCACAAGAAGGTGGGAGAATGACCTGCTCACAGTGCCCGTGGAAATATACTCACGCTTCGCTAGTTCTTAATCTCTGAGGCAGAGATTTGGCTGAGGAAACAGGAGAAAGATTCCAGCGTAAACACCCTCCTCTCAGTCAATACGAGTCCAGAGCATTTGGGGTGTCTTATCTTCTTGGTAAGAATGTCCTGGTTGACAAGGAAGAATGCCTGTCATATCACCAGGCCCTAGAGAGATTATGACCCAGCTCAGCATCCTACCAATCAGGGGATAATTCTCCTACCACCACTTCATCCATCTACTTTGCTGCCAGCTGGAGTCTTAGAAATGAGGAAATTCACCAGTGTACCTCCTGCTTATCAATAAGAGGCAGGAATGGGCAAAGTTTTTTTGGACAGAAATAAAGCTTTAAAAACCCTTTGCAGCTGAGCAGACACCTTCTGGTACCAAGGGTCTGGAGAAATGAAAAAGTTCTCAAGATTTGTATATAGTCTCCCACCAGATAGGCCAGACAGGGGGCTGCTTTCCTGAGCACAGTGGTCCAACTTTGCTGACACCTAGAGAAATTAGACACATGTCACTTTCTTAAAGTGTGAGTACCTGAGATTTCTACTTGACCATTTGTTTATGAGGGATCCCAAGCAACCAAAGCTGCCTGCCACCTAAAAAAGGAGAAAGGGAGTGAAATCTCAGGAAGCGTAGAAACACAAGATGCTGAGCCGGGAATCACCACCTCCCAGTGCCTCCCCCCACTGCAGACCCTGGCCAGCCTGCTGGTCACTTGTCTGCCTTTCTGATCCAGCCACATCCCCTTTTCCAATAGACCCACACCCCTAAGCCGGTGGCCACGTTCCTGGGATGCAGGCCAGGCCCCACACATTATAGATTCACCAACCGTGCCCTACTCCTATGGTGTGTCAGCCTGAATCCAGCAGCAGTGCTGCACAACTTTCTAGTTGGAGCAGAAATAGGACCCATTGCCCTAAGTCTGAGCTGGGAAGGGAACTGTGGTGCTGGATGGTGGCTGGGTGGGAGGTGGAGGTAGTGGGGGACAGAGGGAGACAAAGAGAAACCTGGACCCTGAAGAACTTGCTGTCCCAAAGAGCTATCTGGAGCTGGCAGGCCTGGCTTGGGCTAGAGGAAGAAGCCTGTTTCCTGGGTGGCCTGTGCTCAAGATGCCTGGGAAGGACACCTGGTTGGAGGCCAATAATATTTAATGCTATACAGAAGGTGGGGGACCAAGCAGAGAATTTTGATCATACATGGAAGACGAAAGCCAACCCATAAAGAGGGGAGTGGAAAATCAAGCACCAAAGTGGTCCCAGAAAGCAGGAAAATCCAACCACAGGAGTCCCCAGTACAGGACCCTGACTAAAGTCTGACAAATACCTGCTAGGAGGCTGGAGCTAGCTGCAAGTGTTGGCGGGGTTGAGGGGACCCTTGCCTCTAGCTCCTATCAATTAAAGATTTTTTGACAGATTCCTAGATTCCCCTGTCCTGCTGTGGCAGGAGTGTATGGAGGAGGTTCGGGGTCCCCCCCAATGATGCTGCACTGTTACTGCACTTACCCTGAATGATAGATTCATAGAGTCTCTGGGCTGGAATGGACCCCGAGCTCATCCAACACAACCCCGTTTGATACAGTAAGTCCCTAAACAGCATCCCCAAGTGCCTAAACTGTCCCTGCTTGAACACCTTCAGTGGCAGGAAGCTCACTACCACCCAAGACCTCCCACTCTGTTCTTAAATGGCTTTAGTCCTTGGATAGCCTTCATTTTGAAATAGCAAACCCTGTCTCCCTTGGTACTAGTGAGAGTCTCTTTTCTAGGAACCAGCCAGGAGGCTGCCCACCTCTCATCTCCTCTCTGAGCAAAAAAACTGATGATGTTTTGCTCACAAGCATAGCTTTCTGATCCTTCAACGTTCCGGTCATTGGGGATGCATACAGGTTGGTCAATAGCCCGTTTAAAGTGTAGCTCCAAGTCACACAGATTTCAGGTGCTCTGGCCTTGGGGACCCAGGGAGTAGACAACTGTAATGGGACTAATGATGGTGTCATGTAACAGACCCACTGAGTTGAATTCATCACACACTAACTTCCCCGGGAAGGCACTTAAATCTCTGTGCCTCGGTTTTCCCTTCTGCAGAATAGGGTTGAACAGTATCTAATTCACAAGGTTGTCGTGAGATAACGTAGCACAGCTCTCTGAACAGTGCCTACAACTCAGTAAGCACCCTGTGTTAACTTCATTATGCCATGTTTGAGGTTCCCAAAGGGCTTTACTGCCCGCACCGAGAGGGCCCAGCAGCCCTTGTTCACTGACAGCCAAACACGCCGTCCCGCACACGTGCGGCGCAGCGCCCCCTGGCAAGTTCCTGCGTCCCGCTGCGGTGCTGTGGGGAGCAGCCGCCGCCCACCGACGCTCCCAGACACCGGCGTCGCCTACCGCCAGGGAGGGTCCAGCGAGTCCCGAGTGCCAGGTCTCTGAGGAAGAAGACGCAGGTTGCAGCTGGGGTGCGTCTACACTGAGAAGCGGTCCCTGGCGGATTCTTTCGCCCGCACGTTGCTACTTCTGGGAGGGGGCTGGCTTTGAGCTGGGAATTCAATGAGTCATGGTCCTCGGTCTGCGCGGGCAGAGACAAGTGAGGGGTTCCGGCGTGGCGCGTCCTGATGCCCCTCACCTCCCCGGCAGACGCCTGGAGCCCTTCTGCAGAGATCAAGGTCCAGTGCAAACAACGGGATTCCTGCCAGCAGGTGAGCGCGGCTGGCGGGCTGGAGGAGCCAGGGAAGAGGAGTCTTGCTCCATGGACCCACACCCCCAAGGAATGAAGGAGTCAGCAATCCGCTTCTGGGAAGCCAGAGGGGTGAGCAGCAGCCACAGGCAGCCAGAAGCTAGAACAGCACCACGGACACAGACTAGGCGGAATGGGGAGGCCAGGAGGATTGCACCCCTACCCGCTAGGGTGCACCCACCCTCCACCGTGGTCACAGTGCCCTCCCAGATGAGCTGCCCCACAACAACCTACAGCATGCCTCCCTTTGCAAAATACCCTGCCATCTACCTATTTACTGATCAGAGGGCAGTCAGGGGTCATCTCAGAGGGCAGCCAGCGATAATGGCCATCTGAGGGAACTGAGATTGACAAGGTGGGGCAGAGAAGTCTGGGCTCCTTCCTGATTTCCAAAGGAATGTTCCTCCTGTTATCAGGTTTTAAAACATTAAGTTCCCTGAGGACAAGGACCTTGCCAGTTTCATCCACTGATTTGCCAGCCCCTTAAACAGTACTGAGAATACAATAGGGGCTCCAGAGGTATCTGTTAAATGAGTGATACCCCCACACCCTCTGCTTAGCACACATGTAAGGAAGGGCTCAGTGTCCGTCTTCCTCTGGATTGCCGGCACCCAGAGGGCCAGGACCCGTTGGTGGTGTTCAGTACATTCTCCCCGGGGCCTACCTTGGTGCCAGCCCAAGAATGGACACCACACATTTTAGGAGGTGATCTAATGAATGCCTTTGCTGCCTGAAACCCCATGTGTATCCACAAGAGACATTTGGGATTTAACAGAAGTGAGGTGATTTGAGCTGACCACCTCCTCTGCACCCCAGAATTATACTTTGCTGTTACCTGACAGGGCAAGTATCAAGGGGCTTCCAGAAGCAGAAAGGTAAGTTGCTCCTGTTCTCAGCTCCATAGTCAGGAGAAGGCTGGGAACAGCAGCTTCCAGGGCAATGCCTGGCCACCTGGGCCCTTGCCAGGCTGTCCCTACTGAGCCAGGGGCAGAGCCCAGGCCCAACAGCCCTGTTACTGTGGCCTCTAACCTGTAGCAAGCCAAACCCTTCTTCTGGGCCAGACATACCCTTCATCCCTCCCCATCTAGCATCCTGTTCATCTCCTCCTAGCACCCCCACTACATCCTATTGTCCTCCTGAGCCATCCAGCCCCCTCCTGCTAGGCTCCCAGGCTCCTGCCTCTGCCTTCACCACCTCCCACTGCTGCCCTTCTCTCCACCTGCTCCTCACCAATGCAGCCTGTGTCACACCTTCCCCCTGCCCTGGCCCTGAGCCTCTGGCTCAAACTGTAGAAATTTAGCTTTCAGATATAGCTCTGTACTGATTTACTCATTTGACATCAAAAACATATTGGGTTTTGTCACCTTGGGCATTCTACTTTACTTCTTTGATCCTCCACGTTCCCCTCATGCACGTGGGAGATCAATGATCACAGGATCAAATAAAATAATATGTATATAAACACCTTGAGGTTAAACGCTGCACAAGTGACAGCCACAGGTCCCTGCTAACCAGGCAGCGCACACCAGCACTTTTGCAAACTCCATCAGCTTATCACCCCAACCCACCATGTTTATCAACCACCACACGATCTCAGAGTTGAGGAAAGCTGAGGCAACAGCTTCCATCCACACCACGCTATGATCTCTCTTTAGAAGGGCAGCCCCAGGCAAATCTGGTTCAAACCCTGCTCCAGCACCTACTAGCTGGTGACCTGGGCATATCATTTCACCTTGCTGAGTCTCATCCTCCTCACCTGAAGAGCAAGCTCTGGGATATTGCTCATGGATATCCCCTTTGCCGTGTAGTTTGGGGAATGTAGTAATAAAATGTGCAGAATGTACCTAGCCCAGGGTTTGACACATAGTAGTTCTCTCTTCCTTTCTTTTCTTTCCACTAGTCTTCCTTAGGGGGCCCACTCTTTACCAGATGGTTCAACCTCCATGGTAGAGTGTTCACAAACTCCACCCTCCCTGCTTGCTAGGAACCTTCCTGGCTTCTATTTCTTTAGATGGAACAGAACTCCAGCAGCTCAGAGGGCTGAAGAGGTGATGCCCAAAAGGCCTCAGGCTCAGAGAGGAAGAGACCAGGTACTTGACAACATACCTGGGACTCAAAGCAAGAAATCACCAAATCAGCTCCAATTCCTCTGGCGCTGATGAAGACTGAGGAACAACACACACACATTTAAGTAGGTATCAAGAACAAATGGAAAACTGAAAAAAAAAAAAAAAAGTCTTATTTGCTGAGACACCAGTGTGGGAATTTGGGGGAAGCACTGTGCTGGGGGAGGGGCATGGGAAGCCATGCCTGCCTTTGGAACTAAGAGACGGCTCCCTCCCACAGACTTTCTGCTGCGTCCTCCACCCCCTCCCCAGCCCACAGCACCAGATGCACTGCCTGGGAACCGAGGGAACAAAAAGCCCAGCCCAGGGAGTTCCAGGATGGGGGTGGGACAGAGAATGAAGGTGGCAGTGGGGGAAGGTGCAGACCAGCCCTGGTGAGCCCTGACTGGAGTCCAGGTCAGTCACCCAGAGCTATGGAGTGAATGTGCGATGTAGGGAGGGGGTCCAAGAGATCTGGCATAGAAACAGCCCTGGAAGGCACCATGGGTTCATCCAACTGGTGTAAGCAGATGACCCTCAAAAGTCTGAGACATTAGGTGTTCCCCTTGGATGCCCTCTTCCTGGTGTCAAGTTCTGGAACTACCCCGAGGACTCCAGGAAAGTAGAGCCCAGGAGCCCAGCCCTATAGATGGATGGCTGTGACATTTTCCCAGTGTACCCATGCCCTGTAACAGACACTTTTCTAGGGTTTCCCAGTGACCAGTTTGACAATCCCTTTGCCCAGCCCCACGCTGGAGAGAACAGCTAGGAGATGTCCACAGAGCGCTCATCTGAAGGATCTAACCTCTTTCCTGCAGAGTTCATGGTTGCCACAGGGCTCAGTGCCCCACTAGGTTTAAATGGAGTAGGGGCCATCCAGAGGCTGCACCCACATACTAGAAGGGAAGCTTCCCCTGGGCCACAGCAAGCCATCTCCTATGATCCTGGGGTTCCAGAGATGAAGATGGGCAGGATGATGGTGATGGTGACGATGATGATGATGGCAACTGCAACTGCAATGTATTGGCTGTTTTCTGAGTGTGACATTTTTCTATACTCTTTACATGAATGATTTCAGATGAGAAAACAGAGTCAGAGAGGCTTAACCACTTGCCCATGGTCACCCAGCTGGTTTGTGGCAGGAGCCGGTTTTCAACCCGGATCTTCCTAAACACTACAGGAACCATGAACCACTCCTTACATTAAACTGCCCCCTAGTGAAGCATCCAGGGAAGGGGAGGCTGCCACCTCTGCAGGGACTGGGGAGTCCTGCCCCTTGGCATCCCCACGCCCCTCTGCCAGGGATTTTTGGGTTGTAATAGGGAAGAGAAGGAGGGATAGAAGACCCTAGTTGTGATCACTGGACTGGGTCCAGGTTAGTGTAGGCTTCAGGGAGTAGTTAGTCTGCAACCTGCCTGTGGGCAGGTTCCACCGAACACCCAAATAACCCCTTCCCAAGAGGAGATCAGTGGACCAGCTTTCTCCCAGCAAAGGGTAAGGACTCTAGAGGTAGGTCCTTGGCACAGCAGCCACATTGAATGTCCTACCCAAGTATCTGTAATAAACAAATCAATAATTAAGAGAGGATGCACATTAGCCTTTGAACAGGCTCCAGAGAGAATTTATTTTTGATCTGACACGAGGTGAACAAGTATGTGCTCAAAGCCTGGGGGACATTGCAGGCAACGACAGAGAGATGGAGAATGGGGGGGTGGGCGGCAGTGTATTCACCACCTGTGGACCCCGGGGGCACATGCTGAGGGTGGCTGGAACCTCCAGCCTGTGGGGGGATCTGTAGGTGCCGGACAGTGCAGGTGAGCATGGGGGAGCCGGGTGATGGGTGGGTTTCACTCGTGGGTGGGGTGGGAGCATTCACAGTGGGCTGGCTGTGCCCATGTGGGTGCAGGCGGTGGAGGAAGGCAGGGGCCAGAGGGGTGCATGTGGGTGGCTGGGTGTGGTGAAGGCACCTTCCAGGGCTGGGGCAAGAGCTGCTTAATATAGGGTGTTGGGAGGAATCCTCATTCCCTCATGCCAGATTGAATGAGAAACCATGCTTTTATTCTATTAACTCTTTGATATGAAGATTACAGATAGAACATTCTAAATATGAATCCCACTTCCTGACTCCAACTTTTCTCTCCCCTCATTCCCTGCCTTCGTGAGCTGACCAAGGAAGCCAGTTCACTTCCCTCTCAACTTCTGAGTCCACTGGAAATTTCCAGTCTTGGGACTCTAGGAAGAAGAAAGAAGGTATTCAATCTTCCTATGAGGTCAGTTGACCACGATCCACCTTTCCCCACATATGTACTGAAAATAATAGCATTGATAACATTACAGATTTCATAATTATAAAATGATAATATTTGAAAAGACCTTAGAGATGAACCAGTCCCATGTTTCTCACACTTCCCATTAGAACCCACTAGGGCAGAGGAGAATGAACAGGTGGGGTGTGGTGGGTGGGAGAGGGGGAGGGGAAGTGGGGGCAGCCTGCAGCAGGCATGAAACTTCTTTAAAGCTTCACATTTTATTTTTATAATTTATTCCAGTGTTTCATTCTACTGCACAATACATCCATGTATGTGTTGGCATAAATTAAAGTTTTAAAATCTCTCCGTGGAGTAAAATGGGTGCTTTTGGAAGAGGCATGCCATGGTTATGATCCCTGTGCCTTTGTGACAAAACCTTCTGTGGAAACTTACCAATTTAAGAAGCACACATTTAGTCCAAACCCTCTCCTGTCCCTGCCATTTTATAGCTCTAAAAATTAGGCCCAAGATAGCTAAGTTATGTCCCCAAACCACACAGCTAGTTAGGACCAGAGCCAAAGGCTTCTACTCCAAGACATCCATTCTGCCCATTAAAAAAAAAATAATAAAGAAAGAAAGCAAGTAACAGAAGTAACAGATTCTGGCAAGAGCTCCCTCATATCCCAAATAGAGCTGGACCCTCCTGGACCACATACCTCTCTCTCAAATGAAAAGCTACCTTTTTAGCACAACAGCATTTTATGACAGATTTTTATGACACCATCTCTCTAAGCATCTTCAAGGAACACAAAATTCTCCAATACAACCTCACCCAGGCCTTACAACAATCCCCCAGCATTCAACAGAGTACAGCAATTTTTAGTGTTTATTGGATTCTGATTTATCGTGACTCTTTTCCAAAATGGATTTGCAGGTAAATACGATGACCTCTCCATTATACAGATGGGAGTCATGTGGGAACATGACTTTCTCAAGGTCACATGATAAATCTGGGTAGTGAAGTGGATGGGATCTCAGGCTTGTACTGTGCTGTTAAAGGAGGTCAGGATTTACCCACCTGGCCATATCAGCTTCCTCTCCGAGGCAACTACTTTCACTAACCAGCCTGAACCACGAGAGAGTGAGTCTGGGCTGACCTGGGCAGGGGCTGGCCTGGGCTGGGCTGGGGTGATGTGGGGTTGAGCTCCGAGTACCTCCTGCTGAGCTCAGGCACACAGGCTTGAAAAGCTTCTAAAAATACCGAGCATGTTTCTTGCAGGGGGGCTGATTTAGCTGACCTTTCCTAAGGATGGCCAATTTGCTGACTCGTGCTGGGGACCAGTAGGCAGAAAAGCTCCTGTTTCTCTCCAGCTGACTCTTGGGCTGAACTGAGGCAGGATGGGAATATCCCCTCAGTCCGAGCATCCCTCTCCTCAGACTGATCCAGTGAGAATGCAAAAGAAGCCTGGAGCATCCCAGAGTGTCTTCCCGCCGAGGGCCAGGCAAGAGATATTGAAAAGTCAGATTTGGTCTCTGGTTTTGAGGTGCTTGTGGTCTGCCAGCTCAGCTAAGGGGAACAGCAGACTATCACCTGTGACACTCAGCAAACCGCAGGAGCATGGGAGGGAGATGCTCATTTTAACTGGGGAGAGCCGAGAGGGCTATAGCTCTCATTATTCATTCATTTGTTTTCATTCATTCATTCATCTGTTTGCTGGGTGCCTGTTCTGTGTTTGTGAAATCCTGTTCCAGCTGCCTCGGGATTAAGGCCCTAGTAACCACGTCTGGTCCTATCTGGGTCTCACTTTGCTCTTCTGTAAAATGACTGAGTTTAAACTGGGGGATTTCAAAAATTCCTCCCAGCTGGGACACCCAGGTTAGGTAGGTCCTGGCTGCAGTCAGGGGCTCTCACGCCCACATCCTGAGCTTCTGTGTGGCCACTCGTAGCAGTCCCCACCTGTCTGACAACTCACAGTTTGTGACCCAGGGCTGATTTGGACCAGGAAGGGAAGAGACATGGAGGAGTCGTAATACATGTTGGCGTTTTCCCACACAGCTCTGCGGCCCCACTGGGGGCTGGGGTCGAGGGTGTCAGTGGGTCAGTGGGCCACTGATCCCCTCGACTCCAGCCCATCATCCTCCCTGGCTCTAGGGACCCAATCTTCCACAAACAGGCCTGGAGCCTGGCTATGGCAGGATGGCTGTCCACCTAAGGATGGAAATGGATGTTGACGACTCCTGATTTATGTCCTTGTTATCCTGTAAGGAAGACAGGGACAATTGAAGAGGACAGCAGCATCCTGGGAAGCCCAGCAAGGAGCCTCACATCACCTGGAACTGCCCACTGACTCCCCAGCCAAAGCTACCTGACTCCTCTAAAGGCCAGGAGACCTTCCCCATCCCCAGCCTTAGAGGGAAAGGGGAAAGTAGAGCACATCCTACATGCCCATCAGGGCCAGACATAGTTGACTCCTTCGCTTCTCCCCGGCCAGTGACATCTTGCTCATCGTCCATCACTTGCAGGTGAAGAACCAGCCACTTACAGAGGTTTAGTCATTTGCTCGAAGTTACCCAGGGGGGCGGCAAGGAGGAAACTTGGGTCTGTCTGACCTCAAAGCTCCACCCACTAAGCAGCCAGGGAGAAGTGGGATCTAGTGGAGGGATGGGAGGCGGGAGGAGGGTCTCTGCCATCAGGATAAGAGGAAGGTGCAAAGAGGGGTAAAGGGAAGAAGACAGAGGGGAGATGGGCAGAGGAGAAGTGAGGAGGAAGAAAGGCACCAGCAAGGCAGGTGTAGGAGGGCCCAAGAGGGCACGGGAGGCTCATCTACTCCAGGTGGAAGGGGCTAGGCTGAACTCTCTGCAAAGTGGCTCTGGAAAAATGGACTCTGTCTGGGACAGACGCAAGGACAGAACAGGCCAACTCCAGCCCTGGCCCCAGCCTCATGCTCGGCTGCTCCCAGCCTGGGAGTGGAGTGGAGCCAACAGCCAGAGCCTCCCTAGGGCTGGGCCAAGCCTCCCTCCTCCAGGCACAGAGAGAAAGGACAAGACTGCTCCAGTGTGGGGGAGGCTGGTCCAGCTCCTTGTTAAAGAATAAAAAGGAAAATACAGCAAGAGGTAGAAGTCACAGGGGGACTGACATTTTGTCAAAAGATGGCTGGGTTTCTAGCTCTCTCCTGCTTTAAAACCTTCCATGGATTCCCACTGCCTCCAGGGCTCCATTCCAAGCTCCATTGCCCAGCATCCAGCACTTTCCAGGATCCAGCCTTACCTTTCTTTCCAGGTTTCTCTGCCATCAGACTGCTCCAGTGCCTAGTGCCTGGGCTCCAGCCCATATCATGTCCCACCTTTCCCCACCCTTACCTATCTCTACGCTTTTGCTTCCCAGCCTCTACTTGTCAAAATCCTACCCAGCTTTCAAAGCCTAGACATCCCACCTCCATAAGAAGCCCCTCCCCCACAAATTCTCCTACCAACCTCTCTGCCTCCTGTACACTCAGAGGGCGCCAGCTCAGCACCTATTACAGCATCGGTTAGAGCATTAAGTGGCTCAGAGGTGGCCATGCATATTTCTGCCTCCCTTCCCAAACTCTAAGTTCCTTAAAGCCAGGACCATGGTATTTGCACAGCCTATAACCTAGCAGATGCTCCACCAATGTGTGTTTATCTGACATACATTCAATTAAACTAGAAAATTAAACCAGAAAATAATGTTTCCTATTCTTCACCCACCCTCACCCCCATCTCAGCAGAATCTTTCTTTGGCTCCCAGGGACAAAATTTGCAAACTGAGCAGTGTGGTCTTAGAGTTTCAAGTTAAAGGCAGGTGGGTCTGAGTCCCCTGTCCAACTGTGTGTGAAGTTTGCACTTCTACAGAAGGTCATTCTTTCAATGGGCTGTAACAGGCTGCAACAATGCAAGACCCCATCCATGATCATTGAGAAACTCACCTCACGTTCCTACAGGGCCTTTGGACAATTTGAAACGAAGTCAAAATGTCTGAGAACTGAACCAGTAACCACAACGATTTCCTTGCTCCAGGGAAAGTCATGTACTGAGCTCAGTGTCAACTTTGTCCATCCCGGAAGAATGGGGTGTTTGCAAGAACAAGACCCAGGCACCTAGAGGCTGCATAGGCACCAGTGTTCACAGGCGCCACAGGAAGTGAAGGCTGTTGTCCCCCTGTAAGCTCAGCCTGAGCACATAGCTCCTTCTCTTCCACCCAGCAGTGGACAGCCCAAGGCACCAGGCTCCCAATGTGGGATGAACAGAGGGGAAATGCCAGGTTAATTTCAAGATTCATTAGAAATTCCAGGGGGAAATGAAGGGTTGCTAAAAGAGAAAGGAAAGGGCCAACTGCTTCTTGGCTCCAGGGGGATTACAAACAGTGCTGAGATGAAGGGACAGAGTATCAGTCCTCAACGTCTGCCCCAAGCTGTCACTCAGCTAATCTTTGTCTTAGGGCTGGCTGCAAGACTGGCTACACAGAGGCAGCAGAAGAGAGAGATGGACCAGCTAAGGTAACCAACTTGTCCTGGTTTGCCTGGGACTTTCCAGGCTTTAGCATTTAAAGTCCTGCATCCCAGGACCCCTCTCCATCCAGGGCAAAGGGAAAAGGGGTGTCCCCATAATTCCAGCAAGCAGACATTGTTGAGCCAGGACACAACAGCCACCAGGTATAGGTGCTTCGTGCTGCAGTATGAGAGGTAAGCAGGTTGGTTCCTAGGGACGGCCCCTGTAGAGGATTCCTGCCACCACCCAGCAAGTCCCCAGCTGAGGCTCAGGGAAGTCATCTGACTTGCCCAAGATCACACAGCTAGGATTTGAACCCTGACTCCTTGCTGGAAAGGGGCAGGAGAGAAACAGCAGAAGCTTTTGTATCTGAGCTGTCCTGCCTCTAGGAGCCATGAGCACATCAGCTCTGCTACTAGCCCTTGTCCTCACCCACAAACCCAGGAGAACTCAGCTCAATTAGCAATCCTGGCTCAGCAAAGAGCTTGGGCGCAGCACCATGGGGCCATCAGGACAGGCAGAGCTGGAAGGCCACTGACCCTTCCAGCTGCTTGAAGTTATGGCTAAGTGGCCCCGAGGAAGCCCTGGGGTGCAGAGTGACAGAGAGAGACTAATTCTTGGTCTCTGAGGCCCAGAAGGAAACGTATGGGCTTCAAACTCACACCCCATCCTGGGCTTGCTAACATTCAGGGAACTCACCTTCTCCAGACATGTCATATCTGCTCAACGCGTCACCTCAACCCAAGCAGAATTGCTCATTCGCCATCTCATAAGCCCAGGCCTTGTTGTCTCCAGGATATGGACTCCGCATCCTTCAGTGACATCTCATGTCTCCTCATGAGTCTCCTCCTTGTCCCGCTTGCTCCTCTCAGTGTTTGTTTCAGTACATTGTGTCTTGTAAAAGACAGCCCTGGCTCTTCTTAGTTAGGAGATAGCAACAAAGATTGGAAAGAGACAGAGGGAGAAGGGACAGGGGTGAGGGTCTCAACATGAGCTGATATTGAACGAATCCCATTCAAAGTTTTCTAGAACCAAATGGAACACTCTGGGGTCAACCAGAGGAGACCAGAGCTCAGACCTTCTCTCTGAACACTCTCCTAATACAACTTTATTTATGTGGCACTCCCATACCATGGCTGACTTCTATCGATAAGAAGCACTGAAGCCTGCAATGCTGAAACCACACCTCCCCCATCCAGTCGGCTTTCTGGGCAGAACGTCACTTTTATCCCTGTTACGCAGTGCCTCGTTGATTCATCCTTCTGCTCTTGTCTGTCCAGGTCCTTGGGGATCCTGCACCTTACCTCCTCCTTCCCTGCTTCATGCTAGCTGCCTGATTGCCTACCTTGTCCAAGTCCTCAAAAAATCACATATCTGCAGAGTCTGAATCTTAGCCAGAGAAAAAGAGTTTTGTCTGAGGAACAAATGTCCACCCAGGTCATGTCAATGCTGGCTCACCTCCCTGTCTGGATAATGTCCTCCTCCCTCCACACACCGGCTGCGTATGCTGAGCCCACTAGCCCAGGCCCTGCCCAACAGAGCTCCTTTTCCATTTTCTCAGCCCCCAGATCCAACCATTTTCCCAAGCTCTGCATACCTGGGCAGCTAAGTTCAAAGTCCCAGAGCTCCAGGGCCCAGGCTGCATGTCATTCCCCATCTTTGTGGATATGGGGAGGTTTCTTGACTTGGAAAGACATACCTGGTGGGCATGCAACAAATGTTCATCAGATCAAGGAAAAGAAGCACATTCAATACGTCTGTGTGAAGCTCTGAGCTAGGTGTTGGCTTCAAGAGGTCTTCAAGGACCATCCTTCTCACTGGGCCTTTCCTAAAGCCCCCGCACAGAGGCACTGCCTGTGTTCTTAAAGATCTCAAGGGGAAAGGCAATGCACTCTCTATGCAGCCCATAGGAAATGCTGAGCTTGCCCATCCATTGACTCATTCACATCATCATCTGCTCATTTATTGAGTGTATTCTATGTGCCAGGCCCTGGTGGTCACTGAGGACACAGAGGTGATTATAAAATGACCTTCCAGAGCTGACAGTCTACTGAGGAGGAGAGCCATGGAAATAGTTCATTTCTGTCATGTGTATGTGCCTGCGGTGGGGTGAAGTAAAGCTTGTATCGAGTGCCCAGAGGAGGGAGCTCCCACCCTGGCTTGGAGTTGCTTGAGCAAAGTGGGAGGCAAATGACTGGAACTCAGTGTTCCCATCTCCTTGGGGAGGAAAAGGCAATGCAAGTTCTCTTTTCAACCCATTCCCAATTTCTAGAGGGGAGCCAGCCTTTAAGAGCCACGAGGCCTAATATGGGGGAAGGAATTGAGCTTTCCTAGCCCCTCGAGTGTCCTGAGTCAGCCCTCAAGCCCGTAGTGCCCTGCATCTCACCCACAGAGAGCTGCGCAGAGGCAGAGCCCTTTCCTGTAAGCGAGGGCTGCAACTGGCTCCTCCAAGGCCCCAGCTGGGCCTCGGCTGGCATCGAGCACCACCTACCGGCCACAGGGAGAAAAGCAGAGTCCAGGCTGCCACCTCTCCCCCTAGAGCACCTGAAGTCACTGCATTGGCCTAGCTGTCACACCCCTTCACACCCTGATCAGCCTCCTGGACCCCGTGTCTCCACCCTGGGGCAGAAGGCAAACTTCAAAGGTGACATGGACACTCTGAAAGAAACTAGAGGCCACAGAGCCAGCTTGAGCAGTCAGTCTCAGGGACAGAGTCTGTGCCAGGAGTATGAGGGAAATGAGAGAGAGAAGATGGAGCAGGGTGGATGCTGGGAAAGGGGGCAAAAAGGGAGAGCAGGCAAAGGGAGTGAGGGTTAGAGCCAGGCAGTGGAGACACGGAAGGTGCTGGAGGGTTATATGGAGTCTCCCTGGAGAGAGACTCAGGGTCCAAGGAAGGGGTCACATTTGGCCACTGCAGGCCAGGTGCTCAGGCTGCCCTCATTCTGGACGATGCCACTCCTTTGTACCCAGGTGCTCCTGGGCAGCTCCTCCAGCCCTTTGGCCTCAGTGAGGCTGCACTGGCCAGGGCTTCTCCTGGGATTGCTGCTGGAGTCAGGTAGCTCCCTTCCTGGTGCCCAGGCTGCTCTTAGGTGGGAGGTAGCCACGAAGACTGGAAAGAGATAAGGGGAGAAGGAACTGAGATTAGGGTTTCAACACGAGCTGATATTGAATGAATCCCAGCTAAAGTCCCCTATGGAAGGTTAAGTTGTTATGAGACATCCTTAGGGTCAAATCACCTGCTCAGGGCTTGCTGCTTAGAATGTAGCTCCCCAGACACTAGCAGAAGCAGACGCTCCATGCTCCTTCCTCTTCCAGGGGCTCCAAAGAGGGGTCCATGCCTGACCTGCTGCCTATGGTAGGGCATATGGAGCTTTGGGTAAAAGCTCAGTCTTTGGAATCAGACTAGCCTTTGATTTTTGGCAAGTCACTTCACTTCTCTGAGCCCTGGTTTCTCCTCTAAAAAAAATAGGAAAAACAATACCACTTTGTAGGACTGTTATAAAGAGTAAGCACACAAACCACTTAGCGTAGTACCTGGAAGATAAGCTCGACAAATATTGGCTAGGAAAACAAGACGAAACAAGGCCTTGGCCACTCCATCACCGACCGCCTCGCATCTGTGCACTAGGAATTCTGAGGCCTGGCTCAGCAGCCTCCCCCAGTCGGTTCCCAGCCTCCCCCATGGGCGAGGGAGGAAAGGCGGGGGCAGGGGCCTATTCTCACCCTGGGAAGATTGCTTTTGAGGTGGGTGATGACTGTGCACCTCACCCACTGGAGAAGATGCTCAGAGAGTGAACAGAAAAAGCCAGCACCCCTCTCAGCTGCATTCATTATTCAGAACTTCCCACTGCCTGATGCCTGCTATGGGGGTGTGTGAGAAGCACCAGCCAAGCCAGTTCTGTCTTCTCTGCTGAGGTGTGGACTGCAAACCCAAGGCAGAGACCCAGGGGTGGGTCGAGGCCATCTTCCAAAACCCTGGCCCTCTGCAGGTCCCGGTGATGGGAGCATCAGGCATCCAAAGGGGAGCTGGGGCTTCCCAAGGAGCTGGCTCTAGATTAGAGCTTCTCAAACTTCACTGGGCACAGGAACCACCTTCAGAGCTTGTTAAAATACAGTTTGCTGGGTTCCAACCCCGAGATCTGATCCCAGGAGTTCTGGGGTGAGACCCCAGATTCTGCATTTCTAACAAGCTCCCAGGTGCTACTGCTGCGAGGCTATGTAAGTTAAAGTCAATTACATTAAATTAAAAATAAAAATACAGTTGCTCAGCCACACTGACCATGTGGCAGGGACTCAGTAGCCACATGTGGCAAGTGGCTACCATATTGAACTATTCAGACAGAACATTTCCATCATCACGGAAAGTTCTGTCTAACAGTGCTGCTCTAGAATGATGGGCGTATCAAGGCAGATGAAGGCTAGGAGAAAACAGGAGTTTGTATCTAAATCCCTGGGGAGCACGAGGTTTTAAGGGAGCTTGAAGAACCCAAGGGTGGAAGGCAGGCCCCTTGAAGATTCTCCAGAAGGATCGGGGTGCGGCGTGAAATTCCAACAGCAGCCCCAGTCCTTGCCACCCCGCCCCATTGGCCATGTCAGAGAAATAGGAAGCATCACGGGAACACGGAGGAGGGGTATTTTTAAAAACCAACCTGGGGGAGTCAGTAGCATTGAGGCGTAAGTGGAATCTGAAGGGAGAATGAGTAGGGAACCAGACCTCCAGTATTTTTTGCTCAACTGTGATCCACCCGCCCACGTGCCTGCAAGCCTCTGTGTCACTCAGGACGTGAGCAAGTGGTAGGATTTGGTTGTGTGGGACAGGGGCAGCCATGAAGGACAGAGTCTGTGCCAGGGAGAGAGCCTGCAAAGTGTGCTGTCTGCTCTGAGGAGAAGCATGCATCAGAGTTCTGAACAGATGGCCCCACAAGAGGGGTTAAGGGAAGGGATCGCTGCGAGGAGTCTTGTCACTCGCATTTGAGCAGAGACCCAGGAGGAACAGACTTTTGGTGGGTCCGAAATAGCAAATGCCAGGGAGGAGCACAAGCCTCCTTCCCTGTCCCCACCCTCCTCCCGTTGCTTCACACGCTGCCTCCCCCTCCATGTTCTCTCCCGGGGACACGCAGGGGCTTCTGACAGCAACTTCCCAAGGGAGAGAGGGAAGCACCGGTGGGCTCTGCCATGTGTGTCTGTCACACAGAGAAAGGTCTCCATCCTGAACACAAAGGAATCTGTTTGGGTGCAGGAGGCTCCCCGCCTGCACCCCTCTATGCGCTCAGATGACTAGTGGCTCAGAGCACTCTTCCAAAGAGAAAGATCCTGACCTCAGGCCTCTGCTATCTCCCCTTGGCTTCCTTTCATATCCCTTTCATGTTCCTCTGTTAGGGGTCCTGCCAAGCAGACCACCCCCTGCCAGCCAGTCTGGGGTTCGGAGCTGCTTGGCCAGATGTACAAAGACCTGGAGCAAAACAGGACACTGGATCTCAGTCCCCTCAGCCACAGCTCAGCCCTCCCGTCCTGCTCCCTCTCCATTTCCACATGCTCCCTCCTACCCACCTTCTCTCCCGTTCTTTCTCCTCTCACATCCTTCCTTCTTCTTCCTCTTTCTCTGCTTTTCTTTCTTCTTCTCAGATCCCCTGGCCCCTAAGGAAACCAAGTCCATTCCCAAGTGCTAGGTCTAAACTGGGCATCACAAAGCCACCCCTCATGTGCCTCTCCCCACTTGGGTCCCAGCAATTCTCAGGCCCAGTCTCCCCTCTTGGCTCCCCTTTTGGACCCAGCTCAAGTACAGCCCTACCTGCCTTTCCCACTCACCCGTCTCCTTTCCTCTGTCAACCTAGCCTCTTCATCTTTAAGCCTCTTCTGACTCCTCCTTTCTGGCAACCCCTGCAACCAGAGTCAGTGACGCATTCTGCATTTTTCTTTTCAGTTACTCCAAGCCCATTATACATGACCCCAAGGTAGGAACCTGCACCCTGGTCTCACCAGCCTTTTCCCTGTCAAGAAATCATATCCTTCCCATTTATAAAGCTCACTTGTATGTCAGATAACTTTCTTAGTCTGTAAGGAAGGCAGACTTTATGATGCCTTAAAAATAAAACTTATATTTAGCGTATGCATGATTGCCAAAAGCAAAACCCACCAACTCAAATTTAATGCTTACAAGGAACTTTATCTGGCTGGACTTCCTTCTGGAATATAGGTTTTTAAAAAAAAATGTCACCATGGATGGGTGTTTCCAAATTTTCCTTTAAAGCTCTATTCCTTGTTGAAACACCTGGACCACAGTTTCACAACGTTGGCACAATTGACATTTTGGGCTGGGTAATTCTAATTCTCTGTTGTGGGCCTGTCCCATGCATTGCAGCATCCCTGGCCCCTACCCTCTAGATGCCAGTAGCAGCCTCCTTCCCAGCTGTGACAATGAAAAATGTCACCAGACATTGCCATATGTTCCCTGGGGGGTAAAATCACCCACTTTGAGAGTCACTCACTGACACAGTAAAGTTGTTTTCACACACAGGGAAGAGATTAGTGACTCTGGATGACCTTCTGAAGATCTGGGGGAAGAAATATGACCGTCTCTGACTCAGGTGGGGCCACCTCCCAGCCTGAAACCCAAGCCTTGGCCACTTGGCCTCAAGAACAGTGGCCATGTCTCATGTGCACCGAGCTGCACCAAGTTCGGTCACGGAGCTGTGGCGTGCATGTGGTGCAGTACGTACCCTACAGCATGTGATCTCGCTATGCCAAGGGAGTAAACTGAGACCTGGGGAGGCTGAATGGCTGATTTAACCCTCAATCCTACCTCCATGTTTGGGTGTCTGTCCCTTATCCCCTTGGTTACCTCTTTGTAGAGATGAATGAGTGCAGAGCAAGTACAAAGCTCATGCTATAAACTCCAAGCATGCAAGATATTTGCAGATGTGAGTTCTAAAACTCTACAGAATTTCCAGTCTTGAACCCCCTTCTTCTGGTTTGGCAGAAATGTAATCTTAGTCCTTCTGAGGCTTTTCTACCCCCCATAATCCCTAGGCTTAGGTAAGGGTCCTACAGCCTCAAGCTGTGCCCCATCAAGATATGATGAGGAATAGGTGTATAAGGGACACTGTCAGCCATCTGTCCACTCAGATTACTTCTGAAACATTCACTGTCACTCTCTGTATGGCCCATTCGGGTTTGATGGCCCAGTACTTCTGCGTAGTGCTTGAGATAAGGAACACTTTTTCAAGCTACCTATAGTCCCATATGGCATGCTGTATTTTCCAGAGAGGGCCACAATATCTTCCATCCCATATATTCTTCTTACAATAATTCTTTGAATCTCTTCCCATCGAGAGGTGGAGTCTTGTGCTGTGGCAGAATTAACACTATATGACTCCAAAGGGACATACAGCTCTGCTTGGTTCTCTTGGAATGCTTGTTCTTGGAACCCAAGCCACCATGCTGTAAGCAGCCACACAAAGAAGACACATGCAGGTGTTCCAGCTGACAGTCCCAACTGAAGTCCCAGCCAATGCCAGCAGTGACTACTAGGTATATGGGTGAACAATCCCGTGGATGACTGCAGCCCCTAGCTAGCCGGCAGGTCACCCCCGGCCTTTGACACTTAGCAGGCATTATGAAGCAAAGAAGCCATTCCTAATGTGCTCTTTCTGTATTCCTGGCCCACAGAGTCTGTGAGCATAATAAAATAATTGTTTTACAAAATTTGGAGTGGTTTGTTATGCATCCATCTAGGTGGAATATCCTGTCTGCCCAAATGCATCAACATGCAGACACACCTCTGTGGGGTCTCGCCTCCTCACTGGGGCACCGCCAGGGAACAGGGTGTGAGTCTACAGGGATCTGGAACTTGCACCTGTCTCTCCTGCTCTCTCTTGCTGGGGGGCCTCTTTCCAGTCCAGCGTGAGTAGTCTAGCTTCCCTTTTTGTTTCTCCATGGCAATGTATTTATACCCAAACATCTTTTCCCTTCCTTTCACCTCCTCCATAACTCAACCTAACTTTGCCTACTGGTTTAGGCTTTTGAAACACAAAAGCCTATCAACCGTGTAGGCTTTTCCCATCTCCCACCATCTCTCCTCCAGGGCAAGGAACACAGGGGTCAGGTGTCAGGTACCTACTTCAGTGGGAGAAGGTAAAGAGAAAAACACCCACTGGGAGGGGGGAAAAAGGATGTATAGATTGTGTTTGAAAGCTTTATTGAGATGTAATCCATATAGCACACAATTCACCCATTTAAAGTGTATAACTCAATGACTTTTAATATAATCACAGAGATTGTGCAACCATAACTACAGTCAATTTTGGAATATTTTCATCACCCCAAAAGGAAACTCCACATCCTTTACCCATCATCTCCCAGTCCCCCCATTTTCCACAGTGCCTGGCAACTGCTTTCTGTCTCTATAGATTTGCCTATTCTGGATATTTTATATAAATGAAATCATACAACATGTGGTCCTTTGTGACTGGCTTTTTTCCCTGAGCATAATGTTCAAGGCTTATCCATGTTGTAGCAGATGCACAGATTAATACCTCAAGGTGTCATCAAGCTGAAGACATCCTTTCAGCCTCTTCTACTTCCATTTCAAATTGTGAAGAATATGCTCTTTGCATGTAAAAGGGAGGTCCTGTTCTTCACCCACATGGTTATTCCACATCTGATCTTTGCAGTGGGATCAGCACCTGGACCCCAAATTTGGGGGCTACATGTCCAAAGTGAAATGATAATGGAATTCTCAACAGCCCCTCTCTCTGGTCCCTTTCCCTGTGTGATTAAGCTCCTAGTGCGTGTCTTAAATAAACTATTACTCCATTGACCATATGAGCTCCCATATGGACTTGCCCTACCCAGTTACCACGAGCTCAGACAGAAGGCAAGGAGCAGAAGGGAAGCCAGCAAGGCCCTTGCCTTGCCAAGGGTCTCCAAAACACAGGGCCTGAGGCAAGGGCTCCAGTTGTCAGGACTGCTGGCAGAAGGAGGGCTGTGAGCAGGCAGGGTTTAGGACCCGGAACCAAGCAAGGGCAGCAGTGGGGGCTGCCAGTGGAGGGTTTGTGGCTCGCCTAAGAAATGGATGAAGAATGGGCTAGAGAGGAGCATGACCATCAATGAACCACAAAGCCTTTTAGCATCCATTTGCGACTGCTGCTGAACAAACAACTGCAAACACACCGGTCGCTAACTGGGGCTTGGGTCTCCTGGGACAGCCTTGAACTCCAGCCCAGAGCCCCATCCCCAAACAAAGGAGAGAGGAGGTGCCCTCAGCATCCCCATCTTTGTCTCTGCAGCTAAATCCAAACCTGGAACATTGCAGCCCTCTATTTCTTCTCCATTCATGTTCTGGTCCTTGGCAAGGAGGAGACCCCAAAATCTTTAGCTCAGCAAGCAATGGTCCAGCTGGGACAGCTCTGAGATGAACAGAGATGAGTTGCTGGGCTCTGCTGTCTTAGTAACAGCTGTCCAGATATCAGCTTTCAGAATCAGGTCTTGCTTATCTAATCCATCCGTCCTTGTCAAGGAAGACATAGTTCCTCTGCATTAAGGATTATGCAACAGGTTCCATTCACCCAAAACAAAGGACAGGAGGTTTGGAGAGTCTATGATTTGGATAAGCAGGAGCAGGGCTGTCCCTCCAATGTCCCCCTTCCATCCCCCATTCATTCCATAGTGTGCCAGACCCAAAGGTCTGAACAGGTGGGCTTGGTTTGAGGGTCAAAAGTGGGGTTGAAGCAGCAAAGTCACATGGGTTTCCTAAAGGGGATGTGAATTCCCCAGGAGGAACAAAAGAAGAGGCCCATCCACCCACCCAGGGCCCCCTTTGATCCATGGAGCAGCCTAACCCTTCGGCACACCTTGCAGACACAGAGCAGAGCAGGGAGGAGGGGTGTCTATTTCCAGGTAGACAGGAAAGCCAGAGCACTGGGGGTCGCAGGTATAGGGCAGCTCCCCTTGGTCAGCTCGTTCTCTATTTTATCAACCGGAGGGAGCAGGAGGTTTTCCTAAAATGGAAACCTCCCAGTTATAGGCCAAGACATAGTAGATGTTCAATAAGATCTTGTTTACTCTGGATTTGTCAACTCTCTGGTACTTTAAGACCCACTGAAAAAAGAGGGCAAAAAGGACAAAAATGGAAGGTGTTGAAGAAAGGGCTTAACACAAAAGTCAATTGAGTCAGGCTGGGGGAGCACCCTCCCCCCAGTTGGGTCCCCATGCCATCGGAACTGCCAACATTGCTGCAAAGCTCTGGCCCTATCCCCCTCCCCCATCCTGCTGTCCTCCCCTGGTGGCGTCCGCCTGTTTATTTGCTGAGTTTAACAATGCGCTGTTTTATGAGTTCTGTCTTAGTTCTTGGTAAAGCACTTTAATCCACTTTAATGCCCCCACTCTGCTCCTCCCTGACAGCCTGGCGGTTACTCTAATGCATCCCTCTCACCTCAGGGTTACTAATGAGGTCAGAGGGAACGCAATATCCCAACTGAATAATTCACTAATCAGATGCTACAGACTCCAGTGGTAAAATTTATTTCTGACACCTAAACAGCAAATGGGTTTGTGGACACACACACTCCCTCTCTCTGCTCCAGAGCTATTTCTACTAAATGGAGGCTTGCTGTGTTTGCTTAACAAAAGGGCTCTGGTCTGGCCACAAACACATCTCCTCATCTGGGGCCTTGCACGTCTTCAGGGGAGTTGGGGGAGGGAGGTCGGCAACAGGGAGGAGGGCTGTTTGGATGGGGTCACAGCAGATCGGAGGTGTCTTCAGAGTCTCCTTTTCCTCTGTTGGCTGGCAGCAGGTGACCTCGTCCCTCACCCTCACCCCATCCTCCTGCCAGTGGACATGCCTCAGACTGAGCTGCACCATTAGGTGAGTCGCTGTAAGCAGCTCGGTTGCAGGCCACTTGCAAATGTGGAGACAGTTCCCCAGGACCATTCCCCAGGAAAATGCACACATTCATTATAATTTTGCACTCCATTTTCAAAGGTCCCCAGCTCTTCTAAAGGCTTTGCCTCAAGATAAGACACCTCTCTGCATCTGGCTTTGCCAGATTATCACCAGGTTCACTTCTATCCCAGGCTTCCATGTTCCCAGTTTCTGAAGTGGAGAGGAAGAGACAGGTGTTTCCACACTCTCCTCTGGGATTCTCTGCACCTCAAGCAGATCTTTATGTGTCAGCCCCTCCTGGAGAGACAGGACCCTTAGGTGGACAGCTGCCACAGAGGGAGGGATGGCCCCTCAGCCCCTCATGCCTCTCTCTCAGGGGCGGGAAGGTCACACATCCATCTTCAGATTCCATCCACAGTGTGCCATGTCTTCAGACAGAAGGGAAGTTGCAGGTTTGATCTGCACCCACAGTTTCCCCAAGAAACAGAGCAACCACCGCCGTCTGGAACATTCTAGGCTCCCTTGGGTCATGCCAGGTTTCTTTTTACCCCCTCCAAGTGACCAGTGCCCAGCACATGCACCCTGCTCAGCTTTGCCAGCCTTCCAGGGTCCAGCCACCAGCACACCAAGCAGAGGGCTCTATTAATATCATTTGAATTTAACTGCCTAAAAATAATAATATATGCACAGGTGTACAAGAGATATGAACCTAAATATCCTTCAAAAATACAACTGTAAACCAAAATTATCTTCAAACAGGCCGTACCAAGCAGCATTCTTTGTGATGAGATTCAAACAGGGACCTTCAGGTCTCCGCTCCCCTTCTCAGCTCCCACCCCAGGGCCTCAAGCTCTGGCCAAAGGGGTGGAGAAGGGGACTGACTTGACCAGGTGAGTACAGCTCGGCCATGAGCCTGTTGCCAGCCCTGGCCAGGGACAGAGCATTCAGGAAAAGGAGCTGGAGGAGCCTTAGATGTTTGAAATAGCCCTGAATGGACACGGCCCTCAGCCATGTGTTTTTATTAATCAGCTCCCATGGTCGCACATCCCCGCCTCTCCAGGCTGCATGGCAGGGAAGAGGTGCTGGAGATGGGCACAGCTCAGCAGCTAATGAAGGAAGGGGCCCTCTCTGCAGCAAGTGGGGGCAGGGGGACTGCATCAGTGTGGCTGGCAGCCTCAGGCAGCCTTAATTGCCTGTCCCCTAGCCCAGCCCCTCCCCAGAGTACGCTCTCTCTCTCTCTGCCTCTCTCTCTCTGCCTCTCTCTGCAAGAAGCTAAGGTCAGCTGAGTCATGTATGCCCTCCAGGTCATAGGTCTCCAGTCTGCTTTCTGTAAACAGACGCAAAGGTGGGGCCCCCCACCAGCCTGCCTGAGCTGCCCCGAGTGCCAACTGAAACAGCTCCCCCACTTGACCCTTGCTCTGAGGTGTGACCCCAGCTCTGCACTCTGATTCTAATTTAGGAACCTTCCTCCTCGCCTGCTGCTGGGAGCCTTGTGCCCGGCATATGGATCTCAGTCCTGCACTGTTGACTGCGGCAAATTAACCCTGTAGCTCCCGGTTCTGTGCCTAGCTATGCTGGCAGACCCTGTTCCAGCTCTGGCTCCCTGGTGCCAGCTCTGGGCAGTGTTCTTCATTACTGACTTTTCCAGAATCCATCTCTTCACCCTTTCTCCTCTTGGTGATCAGCCTGGAGTCTTGAAGCTTTTGTCTCCTTTGAATCCAGAAGGAGACTGTCCTTGATCTGATGTCCCAGGGTTCTGAGGCCCCTTCCCCCGCCTCTCCGAAAAGGGAAGAGAATTCACATTTTCTGAGTCACTTCCATGTGCCAGGCATTGTGCTAGGGACCTCAATCCTCAAGAAATATCATTGCCACTGTTTTACAGATGAGGAAAGTGAGGCTCTAATTGTCTCAGTAGGTCACCTGTACCCCATCCACTTTGCTACATTATTTAGCTCAGGAATAAAGATCAACTGAGTCCTGAGCGACTTGGGAGGCCAGAAGGACATTCTGGAGATGAGCAAGATGAGCCCTCACCTAGCACCTCCAGTGAAGCCCCCAGTAGGAAGGGAGAACCGTAGCTTAGGACCTTTAACCCCAGGGTGAAGCACTCACTCTAACGGGAAGTGTCTGCTACTCAGGATACTACAAGCTCAGGCTCTCAGGAGAGGCAGTGTGGGGCAGTGGACAGGGACATGCAGACTCTCCAGCACCTGGCCTGTCACTCACCAGCTGCACAGTCTTGGAGGGTCATTTCACCCTCTAACCCTTGGAATCTGCCTTATGGGAAGGACAGGACTAGATGACCCCTTATATCCCCCCTATCATTCTACACTGAGACACAGGTCCTTTATACAAGAAGGTGATGATGAACATGATCATGACCAAGATGCTGATGGTATTAACAATAATACGTCAAAAAAGCAGAATACTTACTGAGAGTTTGAAATGTGCATAGCATTGTGCTATGCATTTTACATGGATTATTTTATTTCACCCCCGTATCAACCCTGTGAGAACTAGTATTATTACCGTTTTACAGAGGAGATTCAGAGGTGTTCTATATCTTGCCCAAGACCACACAGATAAACATTGGTGGAGCCAGGAATCACATCCAGGCTTTCTGACTCCAGAAGCTGCAATCTCAGCCACTGTGAGAAGCTCTTGTCTACTGTGCTACATAAAACACTTCACCAGTCCCTGGCCAGGCTGTCTTGAGCCCCAGTGGCAGAGGCAGAGAGCATCGTTTTCCAAGGAGTAGTGGACTGGGAGTTAAAAAGCTGAGTTCCATACACATGGCTTTGACCAGCTCCATGGCTTAATTTTCATCTCTAAAATGGGACCAAAAAACTTAGCTTAAAAAAGCCTGCCTTAACCTAATGTAAGAGGGATGTTTAAAGAGAGGAAAATCAAAAGCAGTTTCCTATGGATAGATTGCCCATAAAAGCAAGGTTGGAATTTTGGGTTCCCTCACAATTCTAGATCCTGTCTCCCCCCACCTCACTGACTCAGTTTCTCTCTCCAGGTTGTACGACTGAGGAGACAAGCACAGGGGGATGTGCTCTCTTCTTCACTGACTCATTCATACATTCTTGTATTCGTCTTCACTCCACTCATTAATCCATTCATTCATAAGCTCTTCTCATCCTTGGAGGGGGTAAATACACTCAAGCATTCATCTACCCACCCATCCATCTACCCATTGACCTATTTACCTATCTAGTCATCCATCTACCCATTCACCCATTCATTATCCATTCACCAAATCACATACCTATCCATTCATCTATTCATTGACTCAGTCATAAATTTCATCCATACTTCCATCCATCTACTCACCTATACATCCATTCCCACATACCCATCCACCCATCCTCCACCTACTCATTCATCTATCTCTTCATCCACTCATCCATCTACCTACCCACCCACCCTTTTATTTGTCCATCCAATCATTTCTCCATTTACCCATTCATCTTTCTGTTCTTTCATGCATTCATCAAATCACACACCTATTCATTCATCTGTTTATTAATTTATTCATAAATTCCATTCATCTATTCTTCTATCCACCAATGTCCCTTTTTATGCAACTGCTCTCCCATCTACTTACATACAAATTTATATATCAACTCTCCCATCCATCCATCCACCAATCCACCTAACCTTCCATCCATTCTTTCATTCATTCCCCAACATGTTTTGACTACCCACCATATTCCAGGCCATATATTATGTGCTTAAGATAAAGAGGTGAATAAATCACAAATTCTGCCTCTGAAGAAGTCAAATCACAATGTATAAGACAGTGACACAAACACAGGCAATTGCAATAGGGTATGATAAGAAATGGCAGAGTGGGAAAGATGTGGGATCTAGAAGAAGGGCCTCTGTAGGAATCAAAGAAGGCTTCCTCCGGGAGCTGACATCTGGCCTGGGTTTCAACAGGTGATCCAGAGTTCACTAGGTGAACAGGTGAAGTCAGTGCTGAACAGAGGCAACTGCAGGTATAAAAGCACAAAGTCATGACAGAAAACAAAGCTCTAGAGCAGTGTCTCTCACCTGGGGGTGATTTGCCCTTCAGGAAACATTTGGCAATGTCTGGAGACATTTTTGGTTGTCACAACTTGGGGGTGCCACTGACATCCAGTGGGTAGAGGGCAGGGATGCTGCTAAACATCCTACAAAGCAGCCCCCACCCCAAAACAAAGAATTATTAAGCCCCAAATGTCAACAGCATCAAGGCTGAGAAACTGAGAAACCTGCTCTAGTAGGACAGCAGATAATTCAGGATGGTTGGAGTGAAGGAAAGAGGAAGCTGTGAGAGACAATCTCAGGGAAGTAGGCAGGAGCTAGATCAAAGACTGCAAACCACATTTACTGAATGCTTACTCGGTATTCATTTTTAGGTCAGACACTGGGGACCCATAGATAAGACAGGATACTGTCATGCTCTCCAAAGCTTTGCAGTCTCATTGGGAAAATGGCACATTTCCCCAAGGGGAGAGGAACCACCAGTAATTGAGTTCCCACCATGTGCCAGCCACTGTACCAGGATTTTTATATATATCATTTCATGGATTTCTTATGAGAATTCTATGAGGTGGTTTCCATTTTCCAGATGAGAAAGCTGAGGCCCAGAAAAGTTCTTTTTAAAATGTGCACTATGTCACACAGTGAGTAAGTGGTAATACACCAAAGTCCATACCGCCCCACCTGACAACTTGGGCAGACTAAGGGCAAATTAATGGTAGACACCTTGATGGACAAGGAGGTCCACAGAGACTTCATGAGGAAAGGCTAACCTGGCCTTGAATGAAGGAGAGAAATGAGATGTGTAGGAAGGACAGAGGAGGTGGGAGGGTAGAGTTGGTAAAGGCACAGGTGAGCAAGAATATGGCGGGTCCTGGAAACCCTAGTGGTCAGGGGATTGGAGGATGGAAGAGAAGGGTAAAGGGTCCTATTGGGAGCCCATGGCAGACCTGTGTGTGGGGCCCTGCAGGTCTAAGCAAGATGCTCATGGCCATGGGGCAGAAAGGAGGCCAAGGAACAGTCATTAGAAATAGTCCATCAGGAAAATTATGTTAAGTGAAATAAGCCAGGCACAGAGAGAGAAATACCACATTCTCACTCATATGCGGAAGTTAAAACAGTTGATCTCATAGAAGTAGAGAGTAGAATAGTGGTTACTACAGACTGATTGGGGAGAGGGGAATTGAGAGAGGGTGGTCAGTGGGTACAAAACAGTAGAGAGACAGGAAGGATGGGATGGAGATTCTGTGGCAATATAGGGAGCTACAGTTAACAACAAAGTACTGTGTACCAAGTTGTGCCAGTCAAGTTGATGTCGAATGTTCCTAACACAAAGAAGTGACAAATGTTTGAGGTAATGGAAGTACTAAGCACCCTGATATGATCGTTGCGCACAGTATGAATGTACCCAAATACCATATTGTACTCCATAAATACATACAATTATCACGGATAGATTAAGAAAAATAAATTAAAAAGAGAGAGAAATAGAGATTAGGATAGTGGCAACCGAGGAGGGAAAGAGCGAGGGGAGGGGAGACAGATACAAAGTTACAAAGTTATAGTTAAATAGGAAGAATGCCCTAGGGGGACAACAGCTAATAATATTGTATTGCATATTTCAAGATATCCAGAAAGGAGGATCTTGAATGTTGTAACCACAAAGAAATGATAAATGTTTAGGTGATAGATACGTTAACGATTCTGATTGGATCATTATACAATATATGCATGTATTGAAACAACAAACTGTACCCCATCACACGTACAATTTAAAAAATTCAAATTTAACATGAAAAAAAAATATTTCATCAGCAACCTCTGAGGAATGAAGAGAGAGGGGAGGAGTTGGGAGTCACGTTTTGAGCCTGAGTTTTACCTGAAATCTCTGTTCCTGGCCCTTCTGAGTCTGGGAACTGCCTCTCCCTGCCCCCATCAGTTTCTAGGGGAAAGGGGCAGCCCACCCAGATGCAGTAGAGAGCCTGCTACCGCAGCCGGCCCCGCCAGCCCTGAGGGACAGAGCAGCTGTCTTCTGGAGTGTCACCTTCACCTCTGTGAAGACAGCCGCGTCTCCTTCCTCAACTGCTCCTCACCCGCCACCCGCATCACGAGTGCGCACGTGTGCACACACACACCCACGCCCAATTTGAGGGTTTAATGGCCACTGCTCATCAGATGAGGGAGACAGTTTGCTGAAGAAAATGTTCGCCGCCCTACTGCTCTGAGCTGCATCAGGGTGAGAGGCTCAAAGAGAATCAATTTCATCCAAGAAATCTGAAGAGAGACAGGGAGGCGGGAGGGGCAGCTTCGGCAGTAGCCAGAGACAAGGCAAGGGAGCCATAGCCCAGGTCAGGGAAAACCTTTGCAAATTAAATTTCTGACCATGGTGGAGACAAGCCAGGGCAGCGGGAGAGGCCAGACCTTTGTGGAGGAGCCCAGTGCTCCTGGGGTCCGATAGCCACCCTCGGCCTTCCAGGGAGGCACCTCAAGTCCACCATTCCTCCTTCACCCCTGAGCATCTCAGCTCCCCTCCAGGTAGGAAGTCGGGGGGGAGGTTTAGAGACTCTGCTTCCAGAGTGAGGTCTTAGAAGGGAAGATAATCCAGGCAAGAAGAAAGCATGAGGCTAAAACAGGTGCGTTACCTTTTACCCATGGAGGCCCCAAAGGAGGAAGCAGCCCCAGGCCCTGGATCTCAAGGGAATCTTCGATAGCTAGCCTAAGGGTTCTCCTTCTCTCTGGATCTGACCAGCTCCTCCCTTCCACTCCTGGCTTGGAGAGCACCTGGGTGGGTCATGCTTGGCTGAGCAGCGAGGTCACGGTCAACGCTCTGCCCACAGAGGAGAAGTGAGGCCTAGGATGTGGGAAATGGGATGTGCATGCACCCAGTGTGGTCAGCAGCAGAGCAGGGGTCAACCTCTGCCCACTGCCCAGCCAGCCTTCTCTGACGCTGGGCTGATGGATGACACATCATCCTCTCTACCTGGCCTGGGTTTGAAGGACAAGACCGCAAAGGCTTGTGGGGAGAGGCCTGAGGACATGGGCTCAGGGCATCCCGGGCACCTCCAGTTAACAAAGCAAAGACTCATCCTGGAGTGAGGGGGCAAGACTGAGGACCCTACCCCACACCCAGTGCAAGGCCATGTCCAGACCAGCCTCTGGGGTGGGTATGCATCAGGGTCTCCAGCAGCAGCCCCAGCAATGGAAGCCCTTCCAAAAGCCATGGCATGCTGTGTGGTACCATCAGGGTGCCCCTCTCTCTTGCCTCAAGGATCTGCCACTCAGCCAAGGACTTCTATGTGATCATGTGCATTATGTCTACTAGATGTGTTTTGTGCAGTGCAGTAAAACACCTAGAACAGTGTCTGGCATGTACTGGGCGTGCAGCAAACATTCGCTGAGGGAATAAATGTTTATTTCATGTAATCCTCACAACAGCCCTAAAAGAAGACAGTCCTGTCATGGCAATTGCCGATGAAGAAGCTAAGGCTTATAGAAGCTGGGTAACCTACACCAGGTCGCCGAACCTGTGAGAGGTGGAGCCAGGACTTGAGGCCATGTGCATCACACTCCAGAGCTCGTGGCTGTCCTCCTCCCGACATGATGGCATCTTGCATTATAATCAAAGGAGCATCATCTTAACCTTGGGAGTGGTAACATGGTAAACAAGATAGCAGTGAAATCAAACAGAGTGAATTACCATGGCCAGAACCAGTCAAAAGAGGGAAACCCCTTGGGGAACTGGAGGAGGGGAGGAGGAATTGGGGGGAACTTCAAAGAGCCCCAAGGCTTTCTCTGTCCGGGGATGATAGGCACATGGTCCACCATGAAGAAAGGCCCTTCCCAGCAGCCATGCAAATGCCTTGTAAGGATGCAAGGATACAGGAGCCTTTAGGGCCAGGAATCTCCTTGCAACATGCCTTGGATCTGGCTGAGCACATGCCACCAGCATAGACACTGAGCCATCTTCGAATGATGGAATGATACCCTGTACCTTGATACTGACAAGGGGGGGATCACCCATGGGCATTCATGATCTGGGACCCCTGATCCTGTCCAACTCCTCCCCTGCCCAGATCCTCCACAGCAGATCTGCCATCACCATTCTGGGACAGCTGGAGAGTTTAGATGTCATTAGCAGGTTTTCTAGGGCTTGATGATCTTCTGTATTAGTCCGTTTCCATTGCTTTTAACAGGAATATCTGACACTGGGTAATTTGTAAAGGAACAATACGTATCGCTTACTGTTCAGAGGCTGGGAAGTCCAAAGTCCAGGGTATACTTATACCTCATCCCAAGGTGACCAAAGCAACTCAGGGTATCACATTAAGAGTATGGCAGAGCAGAGAGAGAGGTTTTCGTGCAATCTCCTCTTTAAAGCCAACAGAACCTGCCCATGACCACCATTGAACCATCAAATGAATTAATCCATTCACTATGTCATGGTCTTCACAATCTAATCACCTCTTCAAGGCCCCACCTTTCTACTACCACAGTAGGATTTCCCACTCTATTAACACTGTCACAGAGGGGGCTAAATTTCTAATACATGGAACTTTGGGGACACAATTTGTTTCGATGAGTTTGGGGGGACATTCAATCCACAGTACCCCCAGTGATTCTAGCTCATTTGGGTGGGACCTGGTGTTGCCACCCAGACCAGCACCCCTGAGGCCCAATCACCTATACCTGTGACATTCTCTCCCCTCACCCCTTCCAGCTCAGGCCCTCTGCACCCCCACAGAACATTCTCTTTTTTCTCAACAGGCTCATGCCAGCCCCTCCAACACTGGGCCCCAGGTGACACCCCTAACCCCTCCCCCAGACCAGAGCTGCTGAAACCAATGCAGAGAGGTCAGGCTGTCGTGGCCACAGGGAGATCATTATTTTAGAATGTGCCCACACCTCTGGGAAGTGTCAGGGCACAGAGCAGTGTGAAAATAACAAACCGAAACCACCCAACAACAAATGCCACACATTACAACAGGACCTGACAAATGAGGAAAAGAACTTGGAAAGGGGAAAAGAGTTGAAGTCTCTGAATCTTGGCAGGGTCAGAGGTGAGACTGAAGTCTCCAAAGGGTGAGTCCCCCAAACTGGGGCACCGTCACTGTGGTTCTTGACCCTCTTCCTTGTATCAGGTGACAATGGGCTAAAGCAAGATGTGGATCCAGAGGGCAGACAATGGAAGTCCTATCCAGAGGCAGGGTCAGTTCAGGCCACACTAAATGATCTGGAACAGGGTCATCACCAATCCCAGGGTAAGAAAGAGAGCAAGAGCCAAGGAAAAGAAGCCAAAAGGGCACAGACACCAGGGGAGACACTGAATCTGGTGAGTCAGGGCAGGAGAAAGGAGTGGACAGGAACTTACAGAGGTTCCTGAGTCCAGTGTAGCTCCTCATGCCCTCTCACGCACGCCACGACAGGCTTTGAAAGGTGTGCTCACATCACTGCCTGGCCAATCCCCACTGCCTGTTCTGGTAACAATGCCTGCTTCCCCTCTAGGACCAACTCCTCCCTTGCACTCAGCCCATTGTTGGGATGGTGCTGGCCCCACATCCTGGCTTCAGAGGTGGGCAAGTGTCCCAGGCATGACCAGAGTATTCCATCCCCCAGCCATGTCAACAGCTCATTGGTGGACTTGGAAGTAAATCCTGTTGAAAAAAAGAAACTTGGGACCGACTGCTAAGTGGAAGCATGATGTAAGCCTCTTGCTGCCAAGGGCCACCACGTGGAGAGGGCCTGCCAGAGACAGAGAGAATGGAAAAGAGGTTGTGGAGGGAGAGAGTGAGACAGAGAGAGCTAACGGTGACATTTGAGCCCCTGGAGCCAGCTGTGCCCAACATCTCAGTTACACCAGTCAGTGAGTTTTATTTGGGTTTAAACCACTTTGGGTTTAGTTTCCGGCTGCTTGCAATCAAAAGGGTCTTGATTCATCTGGATGCTCCAGGTCCACTAATGAGGCAAAAACAGGATGTCATCTCCGGCTGATGCTGACCAGGTTCCTTATTCAGGAAGCAGAGAAGACATCAGCCAGACAGAAGTTTTCCTAGATCATTGCCACAGGGCATCCTCTAGAAAGCCAGAGGGGCCAGCAGATGAGGCCATGAGGGAAGTATCGCTGCATCGTGATCTTGACTCCTTGTGGCCAGAGAGACACACTAGAGGGAAGCCATCCTCCACACCAAGGAGGAGGCACGAGGCTCACCTATGTCCCCTTCCAACAGCGGACTTCCATGAGAGTCTGGGCTCCAGCATCACATGGTGCCAGTGTCCTCTCCCCTTCAGTACGCTGGCCTAGAACACTCGGGTGGTAACACAAAATGCTGATCCCATCCCGCTTTGTGCAACTGTGACTTTTGTGCCTGGCTTATCACCCCACTAAGTTGTGATCTCTCTGTTGACTGTTTAATATAATAGGATTATGAGAAAGTTTTGTTTTGTTTTTTTAGAGAAAAGGATTCCACTGCTGATTTTCAAATTTAAGAACCAGGAGTCCAAAAGTCATGGTTAGGCCATGATTATCCTTGTCTAGGACAGGGGTTGATCTATGCATCTGTTTACTGGTATGTCTTGAAACTACAAATTGGGTTTCTTGACCTTGTGGCCCCATTATAGGCAACATATTCATTTTTTTAAGTTATGGTAAAATACACATAACATAAAATTTACCATTGCAAACATTTTTAAGCGTTCAGGTCAGTGGCATTAAATGCATTCACATTGTTGTACAACCATCACCACTATCCATGTGCAGAACTGTTTTTATCTCACAAAACTGAAACTCTGTACCTGATAAACAACAACTCTCCATCCCTTCCTACCTCCAGCCTCTGGCAACCACCATTCCACTTTCCATCGCTATGAATTTGGCTACTCTAGGTACCTGTTATGAGTGGAATCATAAGTATTTGTCCTTTTGTGCCTGGTTGATTTCACTTAGTGTACTGTCTTCAAGATTCATCTACACAGCCCAGCTTTTGAGACGTTTTGTGGGCAGACCTTCTAACTGTGGTGTTTCAGTTCTTTGCTGAGACAGCCAACTCATCTGCTTCATTTCACACCTGGGGAAGGTGAAGTTCAGAGGAGGGAGTTTGTGTTTTTAAGTATAGGCCTAGCACCCTATCAGCAGACTTGAAAAAATACTCCTGGAACTAAGCTACTCGTTCCTCATGCATCTGGTAAACCTCACTCGTGAACTACTTTTCTGACAAGCAACAAGGAACCAGGTGATAGCTTCACCCAGGAAAGAGAAAAACAAAATAGAGTAAGATGGTCCCAGAACCCAACGAATAATTTTGCTATCTATAGATTTGCTTTTCTTGCCTCACATATCCAAGCTACTTTGTAAGTTTGAAGTATGGTGGTTTAAGGAGAAGGTATCATCAGGTAAATTTGCAATGCCTTGCCTCAGGTTCAGAAAATAAACCTTACTTGAGTGAATTTATATGGCCTTAAAAAGAATTGAGCCTTCATTCCTGAGACTCCCACCAGGAGTGCCCATGGACACACTCACACATGAACTCCATCAAAGGGCACTGGATCCTGCTTCTGAAACTTCCCCAGATCGCCCATTCTGACCTGTTACTTGTTGCTCTATATTCCTGGGTTCTACATGAGTTATTACTGCAGCTTGGGTTTGACTTTTTGTCCCAGGCTCCCAGCACTTTGTAGATGCTTTTTGAGCCCTAATTCAGCATCTTAGACTTGCCCTCCAGCCTCAGGCATTGTTTCCATCCAGCTTTTGATCCTAGATGCCTCCAGTTCCAACCTTGAAAACAAGTGGGCCAGGGAGGGGAACAGACAGTATCACAGAGAGCACATTCTCCCACCGTGCCCAATCCCAGCCCGCTGGGGGACAAAAGGAAAACCTGGCACAAATGTCTGGACACAAATGGACCAAGAGTTCTCATTCCTTTCTACTGAAATCTCTTCCCTACCACAAGGCAAGTGAATCCCCACACCCTATCTCTTGTCCCTGCAGGAACACCCCTTGGCTTAGCCAGGAAATTAGGGCTCACTGACAGTGTACCTATACTTATCTATCAGGTAATAAACACAGTACCTGACATGCCCTTTTCACTTAGGTGAAGTCACACCTGAAAAATGGTAAATAGACAGAGATCTGGATAGACCCAGGTCCAAATGCTGATTTTTTTTTTTTTTTTTTTGTCTTTTTCGTGACCGGCACTCAGCCAGTGAGTGCACCGGCCATTCCTATGGAGGATTCGAACCCCGCGGCGGGAGCATCACTGCACTCCCAGCACCGCACTCTCCCAAGTGCACCATGGGCTCGGCCCCAAATGATGATTTTTAAAAACATTCTTCTATCTTAATTCCACTGCCATGAAATGAAGGTGAGATGTTCTATGTCAAAGGATTGAAGAATTAAGTGAAATAGTGGCTGTAAAAATGTTTGACACATTGCCTGACACAGTGGATTCTGAATGTCACTTTTCTTCTTTCTCTCCTCCTTTCCTCCCTCCCTCCCTCCTCTCTTCCTTCCTTTTTCCCTTTTCTCAAATAAGCAATAATTTATTGAGGAATTAGATTAGATGCCCTCAGCATTTTCCTTCCCACTTGCCTCACAACCACCCACCCCACCCCAAGGAGAGAGAGATCTGATTGGTCCAGGTGTGGGGCACTAATTGGGCCACATGCATTGGATCACTGTGTGTTTAAAGGTTGTGTGTCTCCATGCAGCTCTCTCTTTCTTCCAGTCTTAGCAGAGGACCCTCACGGGACCTGGCTGTCTCTCTCTCAATGCCTTCCTGTGCTCAGCTAGCCACAGGTAGTAAATATCTAAGATGTGCATTTGAGCTTTAAAGCATTCTTTACCAGCATCAGCCCACCTATTAATAAAAAGTGATTCTTTATTCATATTTGTTTCTGTACTCTCATTCAATATCTTGAAACTCTGCAAAGCATAGTTGTCAGGTCAAGGCATGAACATTTCTGGGTCTCTGGCAGATATATCATCAAACTTTAACCTCATGTGTGCCACCTACCACCAATGGGACAACTTCTGCCTTGACTGGCAGAGTTCCCTAGATGCTTGGAGGAATTTCTTCTACTTGACCTTTGCCCAAGCCCCAGCAGACCTGTCCACCTTCCTCAAACAACTTCCCCTGGCCAAGTCACCCCCATCTTCACCAGGGCTACCTCTGTTCGTTCTCTGCAATGAGGAACTGAGGGAGGTGTACAAGAGGCTAACACCCTCCCACAGAAGACAGCCAGCTTGCAACACACAATGCACAAGACAACCTTTCTCCTGGGAAAACTTGTTAGGAGAAAAAAGCACCTACCAGGATGAAAGGTTAAAAAAATAAATTAAATAAATAAAAAACACACTTGCGAAAGAGATGAGGGACCTCCACCCTCCAGCCCCAGAATGGCAGTCCAGTTCTCTCACCATCTGTTTTAGGTAGGTCAGATTTTGTGGCTAAAAAAATTGATGCTGTCCCTGTAAATATAGTTCATATTGCATTGCACATATTTATAAATATAAGTGCTGTAGCACCACCACATTGCCTGTGAAGAATGCAGGCAGGTTGTGATTAGAGGTGAGCCAGTTCCTGATTGTGGGTTAATTAGCTCTGCTGATAAACAGCCTGTAGTCTTACTTAAGAAAAATAACATAATTCATATAAGGTGGAACAATTATAATGCACGTGAAATAGATAGTTTTGCCTAATGAGCATTTGAAATGCTTTCTTTGTGAAAACACACACACACCCCACTCTTTTCTTTAAAAAAAGAAAGAAAGAAAGAAAGAAAGAAAGAAAGAAAGAAAGAAAGAAAGAAAGAAAGAAAGAAAGAAAGAAAGAAAGAAAGAAAGAAAGAAAGAAAGAAAGAAAGAAAGAAAGAAAGAAAACCCAACCCCACATTCCCCCTGACTGGATTGCACTAAGGAAGAACTTCAAAAGGGTTCAAGTGGTTTTCCAATCCAAAAGCTGATCTTCAGCTGCTGGCCATTGGCAACAGCAAGTCTTAACGAAATCAGCGTTGGATCCCAGTAGGAGTCTGGGGGCTGCAGGATGAAGAGCAATATGAGTTGTTAAGCAATAGGGCTCAGAAGAAATACCTTAATTAGCAGTGAGAGAAAAGCTTGGAATGGGCATCCCCAGGACTTAGTAAAGGTGCCAGTAGGGACAGAGCCAAGGAAAGAGAAACAGCAGTAGACCATAGGAGTGTGGGTGGTCCAAGGCGGCAGGATAGAAACAAGGCTCCAGATGCAGTGTCAGGGGACA
The DNA here is from genome assembly GCF_027409185.1 of Cynocephalus volans. Classification (NCBI taxonomy): domain Eukaryota; kingdom Metazoa; phylum Chordata; class Mammalia; order Dermoptera; family Cynocephalidae; genus Cynocephalus; species Cynocephalus volans. The sequence goes on from NC_084462.1 coordinate 54,980,758, forward strand.
TTTGGATTCCATGTCTGCATAAACCTCCCATCAACAAGGGTCTTAGAAACTTGGAGTTGGAGGGGACCTTAAAGCTTATCTGATTCTGAGATGGCAGATACCTGACATATGTTCAACCTTTCTCTCCTCTTGCAGCCCTTCGCAGACATGTCTAATTGGTGGTAGCATTCTTTCCTACTGGTCCCAGGCAACCATTATGAATTAATTGGAACTGGCAAACCTCTTTGCCATTCCTGATCTAATCTTGCCTCTTTGTTTCAAGGTAAGAAAAGAGAGATCCAAGATAAACTGATGTTGTTTTAAGTATTTTAAATGACCCTCACAAAGGTCTCCTGACTCTTTCTGCTACAAACCATGACCAGGAGATTTTCATATATCTGTAATTCTTGGTTTCATCAAGACTACCCTCAAATGAGTCATGATGATCCTTCCAGAATCCAGAATAATAAGCCACAGGAATTTAGGCAAAGAATGTAATGTCTCTTCCAAAAAAAAAAAAAAACCTTTGGGTGAAGGAAGATCCAAGAATAGAGAATGGAGGAAGAAGGATCAATGCAGCGACTGATAAGCTCTCTCCATGGGCACTGAGCCAGGTGAGATGGCGATGTCAACAAAGATGAACACTGCTCCGGTCTTCCCCTCAAGGTGTCTTAGTTGCTAGGGATGCCACAACAAAATTCCACAACTGGGTGGCTCAAACAACAGACATTTATTTTCTCACAGTTCTGAAGCCTGGAAGACCAAGATCAAGGTGTCAACAGGGTTGGTTTCCCCTAAGGCCTTGCTCATTGGCCTGCAGATGCCACCATCTCACTGTGTCCTCACACGGTCTTTCCTCTATGTGCGTACATCACTGGTATCTCTTCTTCTTATGAGGACACAAGTCATATGGGGTTAGGGCCCCACCCTTATGAGCTCACTGAACCTTAATTACCTCTCTAAAAGCCTGTCTCCAAATATAGCCACACTGGGAGTTAAGGCTTCAATATATGAATGGGGGAAATGGGGGGGCAGGGGGACACAATTCAGTCCACAACACAGGGTCATCAAATCACAGCCCTTAGAACTGGAGGGATCTCAGAGGGCACCAGCTTCCAACCCCTGCCTAGGGCGGGGGCTTCCTCTCCAGGACATGAGGGACATGAGGATGCTTTTCCAGCCCCTGTCTCAACAGCAACAGGAGCTCTACATTCACACAAACACAGGTGCATGAAGGAGGAGCTAGCAATGCTTCCAGGTGATGGTTCTCAACCCACTATTGTGATAGACAGAATAATGGAGGTGTGACTATGGAAGAGAGGCACAGAGAGATGCAACACTGCTGGCTTTGAAGGTGGAAGAAGGGGTCACAAGCCAAGGAACAAGGGCAGCCTCTAGAAGCTAGAAATGGCAACAGAACAATTCTCCCCTAAAACCTCTGGTCAGCAGTGCTGGCCTGCTGACACCTTGATTTCAGTCCATTAAGACCCGTGTCAGAATTCTAACCTGTAGAACTGTAAGATAACAAATTTATGTTGATTCAATCCACAAAGTTTGTGATCATCTGTTACAGCAGCCATTGGAAATTAATACAACCACCTAGAAACTGATGAAGTTCTCCCAAATACTGACAAAAGGGAAAAGAACAAAGGCCCCAGGAGGAAAGCTGGCAGAGGTATCAAAAAAGGAGACATATCTGGGCCCCTGCCACTTAGGAGAGTGGTCCCCTCTGCTCTCTGCATTTCATGCACATCTTCATTGTGCTGGGTGGGATAGATTCATGGCTCTAGCTCAGGGCTGGCACAGAGTAAAGGCTCCACACCATTCTTCTTGGCTTTGTGGAACCCATATGTACCTCCCTGTGGGGACTCTAGCCCTGTAGGACAATGTCGGCTGACTTGATTATCTCTACAACACCGTTGCCTCCTCCGGCCAGAGCTATCAGCTTTTCATAAGGATTACAAGACAAATTTTGGAGTCAAACCTGGGTTCTCAGTATCTATTTGAAAGTAAAAGTGACACAAAATCCCATTTTTCCCTATAGAAGTTAGCATCTACACAAGCCCCATTGCAAAACCCTTTCTTTCTGATGCAATGCTTTTCTTGGTGGCAGTTCAACACTTTGAATGGTGGCCTTCCCTGCAATGTCATTCATCTTCTCTCTGGACCTCTCTTTTCATCCCCCAGGCCCTTGGCAGATGTGTCAACAAGCCATAGAGATCTCGGCCCTGCTTTGGCAGGAGCCCTCGGGAGGGGAGAAAGCCAATGAGGGCAGGAGGGTAAGGGGCCCTTGGAAGCTGAAGGCGTGCTGTCCTGTCCTGGAGAGCCTGGCAGATGACAAGTGTAACCAGCTTTCCCTTCTCTTCCAGAGCCTTGAGCCCAGGGACATGTGCAAGGCACGTCTGGGCTTCGGTGTAAAAATAAACCCGGGGCTGTTAATCCCCAGCATATTAATGACAATTAATGGTTCGCTCAAATCCTCCCCAACTCTCCATGGGCATCTGTGACATGCTTTGGCCTGGACACCCCTCCCTACTCCCCCTGACTCCTGCAGGTTCCATCCATATGCTGAGCGGCTCTGGAATGCAGGTCTGGGAGGGAAATTTAATGGGAAGAGATGCCCGCTACAAATTGCCTGCCCGAGGGTAGACAGGCGGGCCAGCCCATCTGCCCTGGGCAGGGGCTTCCTTCCACCTGCTCTTCCAAGGACATGGGCAGCCAGTATCTCCTTACAAGACCCCTGGGGCTGGGAGCTGTGGCTAAGGAAACTGAGGCCTCAAACATGCTTCTGGAGGTCAGATTTTGGCATTTCAGTTTCTCCAGCCTCTCATCTCAGACCCTGCTGCTGACCAGCCTCCCTGCTCAGGGACTTGGGTCCTAAAGGTGAATGGCAGCTGCTCCCAGCCCCAGAAAGACCCCATCCTCCTTACCCTCTCTCTGGGCTGTTTCTCAGAGACAGTTAGTTCCCTTCGCATATCCCCTGATTGAAGGATGCAGTTGTCCTTATGGTGTGTATCTGATCATCTCGTCTTGTCCCCTGCACTGTAACGTGGGCAGGCAGAGACCACATCTGCCGTATTCCCCATTCAGTCCCAACTGCCTGGCATGGGGTGAGGTGTCACAGGTGCTGAACAAACATTGGATGTCTGCCAGGCCAACTGGCCCAGAATGAGGAGTTCTTGGCCCTACACTCCACACATGCCAAGCACCCTGCGAGTGTTAGCTCTTGTTCTTGCACATCGGCTGTCTCCTTCCATCCTCCCACCACCCTATGCCTTAGGTGCTATTATTACTCTCAGCATTTAAAGGAAGAAATGAAGTTCCTACAGCTGATATAACTTGCTCCAGGTCCTCTAGCTTATAGCTGCTAAATCCAAGGGTCAAACCCAGGTTGTATCTGCCCATTTCCATCACCATCACTCAGACAGAGGCATGTCCTAGCCTCACCAGGTCTCCACCCCCAGCTCCCAAGGTCATGGGCCCCAGGGGGACTAATTTGGCCTTCTCAGCTGTCCCAGGAACTGATCTTTTATTAAAGATCCCCATCTTACAGATGAGGAAACTGAGGCTTAGAAAAGCTAAGCAAATTTCTCAAAGAGCTGGAGTTCGAGTAAAACATTTGCGGATGGTGATGATTTGTACATTTCTGGTCAATACTGTAAGAAATGGGTACAGAAAACTGAAGAAGGCCTTGCAAACATTCAGGCAGTGTTTGTGGGAACTTGCCCTGAGGTCTGGGCTTATCACTGTGAGCTTATGAGCAGGGAGGGTGTTACTGAAACAGGAGGAAAATGGCGTGCTTTGCTGATCATCAGGCCAGGATTTCTCTGCAAATCTAGGGGTAGATGCCTGGGTGGCTCCAGTCCAGCCCCTGAGTTTGTAGCCCAGTCATGTGGGAGAAGAGGGGACCATGGGAGGCTCTGCCAGCTTCTCCCCGTGCATAATGAGCAGGAGGTAAACTTTGCTGAGATAACATGCTGCCTTTTCTTCCCAGTACCATTTGGGATTAAAACCACAATGAAAAAAAAAATTGAATCAAAAAGCCCTGAAAATCAAGTACCTTGAAGATTTTCCTATGCTTTGAAATCTCTCTAATTGGGCACTTATCTAGGGCGAGAATGAGATTCTTGTAGCCATTACAAAAACACACACAATGAGGAAATTGTTGCCTTCATAGTCCTATATGAAATGCCTGTTATTCTTTGCTGAAGCAGCCTTGGGTTTCCACACTGCAAGTCTTTGGTGGCAAAGGAAATCTTCCTCCCCAAGCCCCCAGCTGGCCTGGATAAAAAGAATCAGGTTACTGTCATAGATCCAAATTTAAGCACCAAATTCCCCCTTGAAAGGCACAGCCCCCTGCACAGGCAGGCCTGTAATGTAATGCAAAACACTCAGTTCTATAATGTTTACCTTCCATTTCAGGCATCAAGGCAGCCAGGAGGATTTAACCTGCTCACCACTGTGCTTTCGTGTGGCTTAGTGCTGCTGCTGCTACTACTGTGTTTCTACCCAGCCTCTCCATTCACCTGCCTTCTCATCTCCATGGCCTGGGTGTGCATCCCATAGGGACAAAGCTGAGAAGGACCTTTCATCCTTGCCCTTTCTTGATCCCCCAAGACACAGAATCATGGGACTTCCATCCCCGCTGCAGCCCCTCTCCCTCAGATGGAGTTTACTGTTTCGGAAGAAATCACCAGCATCCATCTCTTCACCTAAGGAAGCAACACATTCCTTGAGTATTTCTTATAGAAAATGATGTTGATGAGTGACAAGCCCCACTCTGTTGATCCTTCCAGACAACCAAGAGTCAGGCATGCCCAAACGCAGAGTGGACACATAGACACGGTTGCTGAGCTATTACACCAAACCCTGCATTAGGGTCTTTTGTGCCCAATCCTATTTCCCACTTCCCTCGTATGTGCGCGTGCACACACACACACACACACACACACACACAAATACACACACACACATGCACTCTGCCCTCCCAACTGCCTCTGCCAGAACACTAGTGCAGGCTGTCCATCCTCTCTCCAGATGATTGTAATAGCTTCTCATCATGTCTCACACCATTTGTCTCTCCCCCTGATCCAGCCCTGCACACTTTTCAGGGCTTGGTTATGCCAGTGCCTTGCTCAAAACCCCTCAGCCTTCCATTGCCCTCAGAATAAAGGTCAACCCTTTTGTCTAGCACTCAAAACCTTTCCCAAGCTGGCCCCAGCAAATTTTTCCAGCTATACCTTTCACTGCACCCACACACACCCTCTGGCCAACTGGTCTACTCCCATCCCCTGTGCACACACCCACACTTCTTCTCCCTAGTAGTTTGCTCATTCTACATCCTCTGCCTAGTTATCCTCCTCTCCATCTCTACCTGTCAAATCCACCTCGCCTTCAAAGCCCAGCTCAGGTGTCACCTCCTCCACAAAACTGCCCACACTTAGCATGGTACCTGGCAAAAGCAGGACATTTTCACATGGCCAAGTTGATGCAGTTTTTGCAAAGCAACTGATCTGGCTCGGCCATGTCAACATTTAAAATCCTTGAGTCCTACCTTATCCCAACTCCCCCCCATCCCTGATTCTGACCCTGGGGGTGCGAATTACTCATGGGCTGAGAGCTTGGAGATGGGTGAAGATGTCTGGCTTATACATTTCTTAGTTTAACAATAGCTGGGAGTATAATGGTTTGGTCTTTCAGTGCATCAAAATGTCTCACTGTTGAAATGGCTGCATCAAAATCTCTTGTTCTCTACCTGCCCCGTGGTAGGTCCTCCATATGTCTGTTGAATCAGTGATTGAATAAATGAATGAGTGACTCTCCCACAGTCTGTTGTAGCTTCTTCCCTCATGGGCTCACTCTGAGGTGACCAGCCTGACTCCCGCAACACCTCCCACCACGCCTGCACGTTACCAGGCACAATCACTCTCTCCTGTCAGATTTGTGATGGCAGAGACCCATGCCCCCTTCCCCCTGGCACACACCTGGACTTCATTCTGGGGAATACAGTGCAGCCATCCGACTTTGTTCTGATGTGGGAACCACAGAATGTGGGAGAAAGTGGAGAACTTCTGCCCTTCACCTCCAGGCCCAGCACATAAAACTTCTTGTTCAAGTTTCCTTTCTCTCTCCTTCCTCCTCTCCCTCCCCTTCTCCTCCCTTTCTCTCTCTCTCTCTCTCTCTCTCTCTCTCAGTGGATGACTGCAAATGAGAATGAGGCTTTAGACTGCACCGTTTAATATGGTAGCCACTAGCCACATATAGTTATTTACATTTAAATTACTTAAAATGAAAGAAATTAAACAGTCAGCTCTTCGGTTGCACTAACCACATTTCAAGTGCTTGATCACCACAGCGCAGGTGCAGAACGCATCCATCATGGCAGAAAGCTCTGCTGGACAGGGCTGCTCCGTGGAGCCCACGTTGACTGGAACTGGCCCTTGAATAGCGCTGTGGAGCAGTCATCTCCCCCTCCCCCACTGACCTTTATAAGGATGTAATATGAGTGAACAGGAAATGACCTGTGATTAGGTTGGACAGCTGAGATTTTAAGATTGTTTGTGACAGTGGTTGGTAAACCCTGACACCAGCCACTTGACAGCCACAGACACTAGACAGAGCACAGGGCTTCCCTGGTTCATCATGTGTGCCACCCTCTCTTGGCCCTGGGTGGGTAGTACAAGGGGTCAGGATTTCAGCCTCTCTCCTCTCCCTTCTTGAACCTTCCTCATTCCTGCATAGGTCTGCAGCTCTTTGCAACCTCCCCCAAACTCTGCATTTTCCAAACCCTTTTCTGCTTTTTGCCAAATCTATTTACTACTTATATTATCATTTACTTAGTATCTTTTCTTAGATGGGCTCCCCTTTTAATTTGAATAAAGACACTTCATGTAACTCCCTAAAAGGAATACTAGTATTACTTGCTGCATTGGTCAGTGTTCTCCAGAGAAACAAAACCAATAGGAGATAAAGATATAGACAGATATAGATAGACGATCTAGACATATAGAGAAATTTATTATAAGGAATTGGCTCACACGATTATGGAGGCTGACAAGTCCCAAGCTCTTCAGTCAGCAAGCTGAAGAGCCAGGAGAGTTGATAGTGGATCTCTAGTCCAAGTCCAAAGACTTGAGACCCAGAGGAACCAATGGTATAATTCCAGTCTGAAACCCTGCAAGTTTGAGATGCAGGAGTAGGAGCTGATTCTTCAGTCTGTGTGTGAAGGCAGGAAAAAAATGAGTGTCCCTACTCACGGCAGTCGGGCAGGAGGAAATCCCTCTTAGCCTCAGGAGGGTCGGCACTTTTGTTCTATTGAGGCTTTCGACTGATTGAACGAGGCCCACCTGCACTAGGGAGGGTAATCAGCTTTACTCATTCTGCAGAGTTAAATGTTAATCCATCCAGAAACACTCTCATAGACACACCCAGACCAATATGTGGCCAAATATCTAGGCACCCCATAGCCTGTCAAGTTGACACATAGAATTAACCATCACACTTACCACCGTGAAAACCTAACACCATATTGAGTTTAGCTAGAATCTGTAGCCTGTCTTAGGCTCTGGGCCTGAGGTCTGCTGTTTTTTCTCTATTTAACTGGGAGATAAGCAATTATCGGGGAGGTGTTAAAGGTGAACTCATATCATGCTGAAACTTTCATCTTAAAATAATCAGCAGAATTGTAAGAGAATCCAAAAGGGAACAGCCTTCCCACTGCATGATTCAGCTCTTCAATGCACCTCTCTGCACCACCTCAAGTTATCCCAAGTGTTCACTGGTGGGGTCCACACCCACTTGGCGGCGCTGTCCTAGGCTACAGACCTCTGAAGGCCAAGACCACCACTTCATGACCGTCATATCCCTCTTGGTGCCTCACACACAGGAGCCACTTAATAAATGGCAAATGAGTGAAGGCCTGGCCGGGAACATTCTCTGACCTAGTTGGCGGTTTCTGTCAGAAGCAGAACATCATGACAAAGGAAACAGAACTAGAATGTTAAACCACACTAAAGGTTCCATCCACCAAATATCTCCTGTGGCACTTTGGGGCAGGGCTACGTCTAAAGGAATTAAAACATTTGATAGCTCCAGGGCCAGATTAAGACATTCTGAGGCTCTAAACTATGTCCCACAACATCCAAAACACCAGAACATATTGTCACAGAAAGAACATTGAACGTTTATATCTAAACACAAATCAAAGCTGCGTATATACAAAAAACATACTGTATTAGAGAAAAGAAAGAGAGGGAGAGAGAAAGCGAAGAAGGAGGAGAGAAGGAAAAGGAGAAATGGAAAATGGGAGAAAGAAAAGATGAGAAGGAAAAGAAAAAAATGACCTGTCTGAAATCTGATCATGGCTCTCCCCTGTGTAAAATTCTTCAGTGATTTTTCCCTTCATCATAGGAACAAGTCCAAGCTCCTTTTTAGATACACAAAGCTTTGAATCGTTTATATTTAAATCTAGCCCCCAAGGCCACACAGTGTCTGCAGGTCCCCACAGGAAAAGCCAAGAAAAGCCATTCCCATGCACGCTCATGAACCACTCAGGGACATGTTCAGCCAACAGAGCCTTAATCTCACTTGGGACTCCCTGGGCTGGGAGAATTCTCAAAGGTAGATACAGGTCTCCAGGAGCTATTTTCAAAATTTGCTAAAAAAAACCTAATGGGTATCATATATTTTCCTGCAACAAAACCTACTAAATTACCTGTAGTTCTGTAGCGGGGTCCTGTGCTTACCTCTAATATTACATTTCATTTTCTTGCCTGCCTCCCCCAAAGGAATATGAGCTCCTTGCAATTAGAAACCATGTATTTGCCTGATTTCACACTTATTTGTTTTAATATCCTCAATGCCTGGCACATAATGAAAGATGCCTGATGAACAAGTGAGTGAATGAATGAATGAAACACACAAATGTGATACTATACTGTTTTAACTATGTACTTTGTTATATGTGTCTTTGATCAAAATGTGAAAGCAAATTCATTAGTAGTAAATGTGGATTATTTGGCAGGAAAAATCACTCAAAACAAGTGAAAAAATAATGAAAGGGTGCTAGGCAACAAAGAGGGTGGGAGCCTTAGACAAGGCACAGACAAATTTGATCCCCCATGCAAAGGCTAAGAAACTGAAGCTAGACCCAGCAGACACAGTCTGCTAAACCACCAGCTCCAAAGGCAGTGTTTCTCAAAGTGAAGTCTGGAGGCCACCAGCATAAGAATTGCTGGGAAATCTATTAAAATGTAAACTGCTAGGTTTTAACTGAGACCCAGAGAGTCTGAATATCTGAGACCAGGATCTGGAACTCTACATCTCTGAGAAGTTCTTTGGGCACTTCGAGTTTGAGACCTATTGCCCCAAGGGTTCCTAGGCAAGTCCTATTCCGGCCACCTGCCTCCTGGAGCTGGGGATGGGCTCAGAGCAGCTGTCTTGTCCCCACACCCCAGCTGTGAGCTCTCACCCCTCACCTGGGACCCATAAACATTGTGTTGGAGAGAAGATGTAGAGAGAATCAGGCATAAATCATGCTCCTCTGCCCCTGTTCCCACCCCTGCCTTCCCTTAAGGAAGGCCCTGACCCCAGGGACTGCTCACCGGGTATTTCAATAAACTCCAACTGGCCTTTTATCAGATGGTCCAGTCAATTAGAACTTCATCAGGAATCAATTTGTGAGGCCCAGCTGAGATGTAACTATAGATCAGAGCGATGGCAACTGATTATCCCACTAATGGAATATTCCATTGATTAATTGAGTATTTAAATCTTTCAGAGGGTGGCTGTGCTTTCTGCCATTGTCACTGCAGGAAAGGGTAGAACAGTGTCGCAGTCAAAGAGAAAGCTGATGGTTCTTTCTTCATTTAGCAGCCCTCAGCAAAATAACAGGCCTACCTCAGGTTCTCAGAAGGCAAGAACACTGCAAGGATGTCAGCACAAGGCAGAAACCAGCTGACTGAACCAATCAGGTGGAGATGGATTTAATTTCTCCATTTTCCTGTAAGGTTGTATGTCCAGTGCCTCAAATAAACACCATTACAAGTGCTTCTCATGTGTTAGAATCACCTAGAGGCTTAAAACACGGTTGATGGGCCCATCTCCCTGTCTGACCCAGCAGGTCTAGGGTGGGACCTGAGAATTTGCTTCCTAGCAGGCTCCGCAGTGAAGCTGGGGCCACACTTTGATAGTACTTCTCTACAATTGAGAAACATGCATTTCAGCAAGCAGGGGGACAGACATTATCTGATACCTACTTGGGTTGTGCTAGAGTCTGAAATTTTAAAATGCACTTTATCAATGCCAATGTAGTATTGACATCTGTAACATACACATACAAGCTGCATCCATACATTTCACTGGTCTAGGGTTCCATCCTGACTCCAGTTCTTCTTAGTTGTCTGACTCTGAATAACCCTTCGCTTCCCTAAACCTGGGTTTCCTTATCCTCAAGATGCTTATTCCTGCATCGTAGGTAGGCTTGTGGTGAGAATATACATAAAGCACTTAACGTGCTGCTTGGCACATAGTAAAAATGCAATAAACGGAAGCTATTACTATTATTACCCTGATACCCAATACCTAAAAAGGTCTCAGAAGTCAGGTTTCCTTTGGGGAAAAGAGTGATGTGATTGCTGTTTGCCGAGAAGCAGATGCGTCTGCTTAAGGGAAGAGCAGCGGGAAAGCCCCTGGCTCCCAACATCTTCGCTGTGCTGGGTCTTTCCCACAGTGTGACTGTGAAGTTTGCAGACTGCCAGGGACCAGAACCAAATTTCTTCAAGCAGGTGAGGAAAAAGGAAAGAGAAAAGGGAATTGGCATTCACCGAGGCTCTACAATATGCTATGCACTTTTTCGTAAATGATCTCATTTCATCTTTACTGAAACCCTGAAGGGTCAATATAATTATCCCCATTTTTCGGATTTGGAAACTGAGACCCAGAGAGGGAAAGAGATTATCTCCAGACAGTGAGCTAATGGGCTGGAATTGAAGCCCAGATTTGCTTAACTCTGAAGTCCATATACTTTCCACTATGTCACACCATGTGCCAGTTCTGGGTGTTGGTGCAGGTGTAGATGTAAATTTGTGGGTCTTAAGACACATGACTGGGTGGAGGTGTCTATATACATGCCACACAGGCAGATGTGGGCCATCTGTATTCAAAGCACACTGAAGTAAGTTATTCTAGTCACTCAGAATTCAATCTATCCCCCTGAGGACTTTTTTAACACCAGGGTCCACATTTTGGAGTCTGTTCTTTCCCTAAAAAATATAGTTGGCTTCATTTGTCCTTAAATTTTTATTTGAGTGACCTACAAGGCACAAAGAGTGACAGTGGTTCGTGAATTGTTTTAGCCTGTAAAACACTTCAACAGGGGGAAAAGATCCCACATGCCACCTATTGTGTAGCTCCTGAAAATGAAAATCATCACCAGAATTAATTGCGAAACTGGCTCTGCTTTTAATGAAATGCCAATGAGTGATATCTGATTTTCAAAAAATACCAGAGGTAAATTATTGATCTATGCCGCACCAAAGTGGACCCACCGTCATCTTAAAAATTTGCTCTAAAAAAGATGCAGTCATCAAAACCCAAGGCCTCTCATGTCTGTGTCTGAGAACCTCCATGTTCTGTTATCATCTTTCTCCCAATGACTTGAGCCCAAGTCTTGGAAGGTAATAAAAAGTTTGAGAGGTAAGATACTTGGATGAATCTCAGCCCCAAATTACATGAGCACACTTTCCCATATCTTTCTTTTAGCTGTTTTGGGGCACCCATGAAATGGATCAATGTATTATTTGGCATCATATAGGGTGCACTAAACTGGGTAACCAGTGTGTTGATTTTTTGTGTGTGTGTGTGACGGTGACGGGATCGCAACCCTTGGCGTGGTGTCGCCCGCACTGCACTCAGCCAGTGAGCGCACTGGCCATCCCCATACAGGATCTGAACCCGCGGCCTCGGCGCTCCCAGCGCCGCACCCTCCCGAGTGAGCCACAGGGTTGGCCCCAGTGTGTTGATTTTAAGCAGGCTCTTCCACTAACCAGTTAGTGGTCTTAGAAAATCATCTATCCCTATCTGGGCCTCAGCATCTTCAGTTCTAATGTCCTGTGACTACAAAAAAAAAACATTCTCCATTTGGCAGATGGGATTTTAAAAGTCCGGCCTTTGCAGTGAGAACACCTGTCCTAGACAAGGACATTTCCTCAAAGGGTAACTTGAGCCTGAGCAGAATAAGTATGGAATAGGCAACTTTTTCATAGCCAGGTGGAAGAAAGGCAGGGACAGCATAAAAAATTCAAAAACCAGAGATCAAAATTTAATCAATGGTGTCAGGCCCCCCCCCAGCTGAGCCTTTGCAGGCTTTCATCGTGTGCTGTGCAGGCTCTGAACCTGCCAACTGCAAGCTCATCCTGGCCAGTCCCTGAGCCAGGAAGAGCAGCCATACAGCTTGTTCAGAACTCCCCTCAACTCACTTGAGACAGGCTTTTAGAAGTGGCCTAGAATTTGAATACCATCTTCTAGGCAGGATGGAGTCAGCTTCCTCTGCCCAGCACACTGCAAGTGACCTTGTATCCTGGCGCCTGGTTCCTTAAGCCCCCTCTAGCTCTCATCAAGAATTGAGCTCTAGCCTGACCTTCTAGGCTATTTCCTACCAATCCCTGACTCACTATAAAAAAGTGGTAGAAAAACTTCAAGTACCACCCAGGACTCCATCCCACCACCACACAGTTCCACACATTTATGGTGGTGGACGGGTTATGATGCTCAGTGATGATGCCTTTGGCTGTATGTTACAGAACACCCAATAAAAATGAATCAAGAAGGGCACCAAAACTAACAAGAAGTTACAGAAGTGGGAAAGTTCAGGGTCTATCTATTGGCTCAACGATGTCATCAAGGAACCAGGCTCTTTCTTTCCTTCTACTCTACCATTATCATCAGTTACCTTAAAGGTGTCTCCCAATGATCCCAAAATGACTGCTGTGGCTTCAGGTATCACATCCTCACACAACCATGTTCATAATAAGGAAAAAGGACATTTTCTCTTCACATGTCTCACATGTCCCCATTGATGAAGTTTAGATCTCTTGTCCACACCCTGGATGCAAGTGAGCCTGAGAAAGTGAGTGTGTGACCTTTTTAACTCTTAAAGTAGAAGGCCAGCTCTAGCAACAAGGAAGGATCTAGGGAACGGAGAGATCTGTCAGGTAGACAACCAGCAGCGTCTGCCCCACCTGGTAACATGGGCACTTATCTGGCTAAAGTTGAGCTGAAAATGTCTTTTAGACATGTGAAATTGCCCCTTGATTGAGTCTGGAGTTCTAGAGTGGTATAAATATTACAGAGCAAGCTTTGATATGGGGCAGGAAAGGCCATTCCAGGCACAAAGCTTAACCATGAGGCAGGCAGGAATGGCCCACAGAGCAATGCCAATTGCAACTGGAGCTTGAGCAGCGGTGGATATCAGGGATGCCTTATTGCTCATCTACAAAGAACACGACGATGGTGTACTGAGAAGGTGCATGTCAGAGCTCATTGGTGAAGAGAGTGTAAGAAGAAGGGCTGATGCCTAGAACAATGAGAAGCCACTATGGAACCTGCGACACTGCCCTGGTCTCTGAGCTCTCCCTGCAGATCCTCACCCTCTAAGCCCCTGCTCCACACCCCAAGTCTGCCCTGACTCTTACCTCCTTTATATCAGGCAGAGAATGAAAAAGACTCTGAGTCCAATGGATCAAATCTCACGAATAGTCTCTGGTGAGAAAGAAGAAACACTTATTTTTTGCATCCCTCCTCCCTCGCTCAGCTCTTCTATTTAGATCCCATAAGGACATAAATCATGAGTAAGAGAGCCTTAGAGAACAGCAGAAGACATAAATGCAGATCACTGGGATGAAACTGAGGGTGTGGCCTCTCCAGTAGGAGTTGCCATCACAAGGTTCAGGTTGGCAAATAACCATTCCCTAACTCATATCAAGATCTGTAGAAGCCAAAAACAGAAGTTAAGGGCTCATCCAAGGAAAGCTAACTGGCCTCTTGGAGGAACTGCTGTGTGCCGTACATTAGGTGGGCGTTATATTAAATGCACTAGTGGTGTAACCAGTAAAAATGAACAAGCCCTAATACAGAGTCTAATGTGGACTACGTTCTTCATGGTTCTCCCCTGCAAATGAAGAAAAGAGCCCCCTGCTTTCTCCTAGAGAAAGTGGGAGTGGGTTTGGAAAAGTAGTGTGAGGCTCTGAGTGGTGAGATGGGGCTGAGGACAAGTGGTGTGGGGAGTGTGTGTGTGTGTGTGTGTGTGTGTGTGTGTGTGTGTGTGTGTGTGTGTGTGTTTTGTGGCTCAACAGAGCCAAGTACAGACACCTCGGAGCCATGCTTAGAGCTTCCACTGCTCCAAGTGCTGTCACCAGAATGCCATAGTTGGCCAAGGCAGCTGCAAAATCAACTGGGGTCTGAGCTGAAATGACAGCCCCTCTTGCACCCATCAAGCTTCACTCATTTCAGCCCCTCTGCCCCAGCAATCCATACTTCCAAGTGCTACCCTGGGGGTGAGCCCACCCTGGGTTTTCATAGCCACAGGCCACTATACAAGCTGTCAGCTACACTGGTTTAATGCATACTGTTCCTGTGGTCCTCTGACCTCCAAGCAGTAGGAATTGTCCCCACCATTCTACATAAGAGACATCAAGTAACCCTCCCAAGGCCACACAGCTAATAAGTGGCTGAACTTGGATTTAATATCTGATGTTTCTGACTTAAAACCCTTCCATGGGATGGGTGCCCCATTTTCCCTGCAATGGGAATGGAGGTTCTCAGGGCGCCTGAGGGTAATAAAAGACAGCTGCTTTGCCCACATATGTCTGGTACATTTTTATAGCATGAGAAGCTCTCTTCTCCCATAGCAACCACTTGGGGTTTTCAGCTGCTAACCCCATCCTCCAGGACAATAGCAGTCTGGGCTGGGCAGGACCACGTTCCCATACCCCACTCCAAACTCTTTGTGTTAATAAACTCTGGATCCTGTGTCTTTCTTCCCGGCTTCTCGTTTATTTTTCCAAAGAGCACAATAAGCACAATTGATTTTAAAATAAAAATCTCTGGCTTGTGCACAGGCATTATTCAGAAAGGTTAAAAATGATGAGGAGGCATTATTTCCCATTATCCTTATTTTGTAACCTTGCATTTGAAACACCACAAGACCAGGGTGGCCTCCCTTGATGGCGTCATGTGTGGGCAGCTGTTTCAGGTGGGCAATGCATATGGCAGTGCCTGGGTGTCCTTGGCGTGGGGCAAACCACAGAGGACAGAGGTTTGTATGTCTGCAGAGCTGGAAGAGGCCTTCAGCACTACAGGGTACAACTCCATCTTTTGCAAGCTGGGGGATGTGGGGGCAGTTCCATCCAGAGAGGGAAGAAAACCTCGGGAATTTATGAGTCAGTGTGAGTGGAAAGCTACATGGAAGCCTAGAAAAAATCAGTCAAAAAACAGAATTTAGCCTTCCCCTTGGGACAAAACAAATTTTTTCTGTATCTAACTCCCCACTGGGAATTAAGCTTCACTTTTCCTCTCTTTCTAGTGAATTAAGTGGTGGAAATACTTCCTGGGAGGACTTAGAAAGTCAGTGCTTGAAAGGTAAATGACCCTTCAGTCACTCAGTTACTAAAGGGATGTAGAGCGTCATAAGGCAGGAAGAAATCACCTTCGAGAGGATGGACCAAGGTGGACCTCTGTGTTTGGAGGGTCTGAAGAAAGTCTAAGGGAAGGAAAGGGAATGTGAATAGTTTCTAAACTCCAGAAGAAGCATATGCCTGAACCAACCCCACTCTCGTGCAGCTGTGCAGAAGGAAGGACATGTCTAGAGGGGCATCCTTAGTGTGGAGTATGAATGAGGGTGCATAGAGTAGCAAGGAGATGATACGCAGGGTTGGCAAGGAGGACACCAAATTATGATATGGACAGTTATTATCTTCCCAGCAGGACCTGTCACTCTCTGATCTGGGCTCCCCCCATACTGTTTATACCTATGATGTGCACATTGTAGTCTGCCTTGTATTAGTTCGAGTTGGTTTAGCACTGTCTTGTCTCTCCCTCTACAAGATGAGCTCCTTGAGATCAGGGTTCATATCTTACCAATGCTCAATGTCCTAGACTCTCAGCCATCTCCAGGGTTACCAGAGAGCAACTGTGGTTTACCCTGGAAATCGGGCAGTGGTCCTGATTGGCCCAGATTGGGACATTTAAGAAATTCAATAGATTTCTAGCAGGGAGGTTGGGATGATGCTAGGGAAGGTTAAATGATGGCCAGTGGGTCTCCCCAGGTAGCATATGCATCAGTGAATTCATCAGAGTCCAGGCCCTCAAACTGAAAAGCTAAGAAACAATATATTGACACACTAAGAGTCAATCTGTCATTTGGGGACAACTCACATCAACTGAATTCTTCAGATGGATATACAAACTGGACTCTAATTTATTAATTTGCATTGAAAAACAATGTGAACATAATGGTTATGGAGACTAGAGTGCCTCCATCTACCTGACCAAAGCAATCTCTCTTGGTTGAGATCCTTCCATCAGCAGTTAAACATACTCAAGCCTCTCTTGTCTAAAAAAAACCCAACAAACAATAATCTAACCCCCCAGCCTCACATCCAGTTTCTTCCCTATCCCTTTCTCTCCTCCTTTCAGAAACTAAGTTCTATAAAGAATTATTCACTGTCATTATCTCAGTTTCCTCATTTCCTACTCACTTCTCCATCCACTTCAATAAAGCTTCCATTCAGCAGTGACAAAAGATATTACCAATATGGCCTGGAAACCAATCAACCAACCACAGAGTTCTGCCAAGATCCTACACCCCCCGATGGCTGGGAGGTTGTCTTTTGTTATTGGACCATGGGGAGGTCCATGAGTGAGCCAGGGAAAAAGCCAACAGGTTGGGATGGTGCAGGATTATTCAGAGGCTAGGCATGGTAGCTATTTACCAACCCATACATAAATATTTCAGCATTTTAACACTTGCTTTGTTGTATCATTAGGTATGATGTGAATACCAGCCCTGCTCCATCCCTCCACATAATCCTTGCTAAAGGCACTGATGGCTTCTGTGTTGCTCAGTCTGGTAAGGATGTTTTTCAGTCCTCATGTTACCTGTTTTTTCAACTGCATCTGACTCTCTTGACCACTCTGTTCTTCTTACAACACTCCTTTTTCTTGTCTTCCCTGACCTCACAATTTCCTGAGCTTTTTCCTACAATCTCAGCAGCTCTTTTTCAGTCTCCTTTCTAGCACATCCCTTCTGCCTGGCTATTGAATTTTGTAATTCCTAAATTCTCAGTCTTAAGCCATCTCCTCTTTCAATGCTTTTCTTTCTCCTTTGACAACTGTACTTATGCCCATGACTTTAATTTCAATTTACTCACCAATTAAATCACATTTCATATCATCAGCCTAGAACTTTCCTCTGAGCATCACCTCTAACTACTTGAGTGTCTCAATAGTACTTCCGGTGAAAATACTTTAAAAATATATATCTGATACAAAACTTGTGTTCAGAATATATATTTTAAAATTCTCAAAATTTGATAATAAGAAAATAAACCCAATTTTAAAATGGTGAAAAGATGTTCAACATCATTAGTTATTAGGAAAATGCAAAATAAAATCATGATGAGATACCATTCCACACCTATTGAAATGGCTAAAATAAAAAATACTGACAACACCCAGTGTTGGAAAGGATGTGGAGCAACTGGAACTCTTATTCACTGCTGGTGGGAATGCAAAATGGCACAGCCACTTTGAAAAGCAGTCTGGCAGTTTCTCATAAAGTTAAACATATACTTACCATTTGACCCGGCAATCCCACTCTATTTGTTACAACCATTTATCCAAGAGATACAGAAACATACGTTTACACAAAAAGCTGCATGTGAATATTCATTGTGGCTTTATTCATAACTGCCAAATATTGGAAACAACTTGAATATCCTTCCACTGATGAATGAATAAACAAACTGTGATAAATCCTTACAATGGGTTAATATTTAGCAATAGAAAGGAACAAACTACTGATACATGAAACAACAAGGATGAATTTCAGATGCATTATGCTAAGTGAAAGAAACCTAACTCAAAAGGCTACATACTATATGATTCAATTTACATGACATTAGGAAAAGGCGAAACTATAGAACAGAAAATAGATCAGTTTGGCAAAGGGCCTTGGAAGGGAGCATGAGGAAACTTTTTAGAGTGATGGGAAACAGGATTTGCTACATAATTTGTAGGGCCCAGTGCAAAAACAAGGGGGAAGTGTGGGGTCTCTTGTTCAAAAATTATTATGAATTTCTAGATGGTAACAAGATAGCATTAAACCAAATGTGAGACCTGTCTAAGCATGGGGCCCTGTGCAACTACCCAGGTCACGCACACATGACCTGCCCTGGATGGAAATGTTCTAGATCTTGGTTGTGGTCATGGTTACATGGTACTACGCATTTGTCTAAACCCACAGAATCATACTCTAAAAAGGATGACTAGTACTATATGCAAATTAAGTTCTATAAACCTGACATAAAAAAACGAAGTCTTATTATGAGGAAACCTCAGTCTCATGTGGGTTGAAGTTCATCCTACAGAAGAACAGGCCTCTACTGTTCAAACTGCACATGAAAGCTGGAGAAATATTGAGAGAATGTTCCAGATTGAAGGAAAACAAAACGACATGGCAACCAAGTGTGTTCCTGGATGGGATCTTGAGCCAGAAAGGAAAAGGACCTTGTTGAGACAATTGGTGAAATCCGAATGGGGTTTGTGGTTCATTTCCTACTTGGGGGCTTGGATGGTGGTAAAGCCGCAGAGTGTCTTTGTTTGAGGGAGCATTTAAGGGTAATGGGACAGATGGGATTAAATGCTCACCACCAGGGAATCTCAGAAAAAGGGAAACAGGAGTTCTTTGTACAGTTCTTGCAGCTCTTCTTTAAGTTTGAAATTATTTCAAAATAAATTATTTTTTTAAGTACTTCAGGATTGACAAATCCAAATTCATGAACTCCCCCAAGCCCCCACCCCTAAATTTGGTCCCCTTCTGGTTTTCCTGTCTCAGCAAATGGCCCCACCTTTAGCTGGCTATGTGAGCCGGAAATCAGGGAGGCTCCCTGATGCTTACCTCTTCCTCCCCAGCCCCTGCTTACCTTCTAGCCCCACCTGGCCCCTCTCCACCTTAAGAGTCAAGCTTCACTTGTCCCATGACCTGTCATTTTGCCTGTCTCTTACTTACATTCATGTGTAATTTCATTCTCATTCATATCTGTCTTTTGTGGGGGCTTAACTCTCACCAGACAACTGAATTTTCCTTTATTAACAAATTCTGAAGCAAATATTAACAAATAATGCAGGGCAACTGTTCAGGCGGGGGCCTCCACTGGCCTCCGCCTTCTCATTCAACTCCGGGCTTGTTCTCACACCACAGGGGACTGATGTGCTCCCGCCTGTGGAGACCAAGTCTGCAAAGCCCAGCGCTGTCCACAGCCCCAGCACTCACCCCCAGGACACCACTTGGAAAAGGTGGGCCTGGGGCAGAGGCCTACACAGGCCCTGGAAGTAGGTTCAGGGTCAAGAAGAGAATGTGGGTTTCAGTAGTTGTGTTGCCCTTGGCTCTGGGGGATGGGAACAACAGAGAGGGCCACAGTGGGTCATGGGTTGGGACAAGAGCCTCGGGTGCCAGGTCTAATGGCAGTACTGCCGTATGCTACTACCACATACTGCGGTAGTTTACATGCTGATGTATTTATCTAGAGGGGAGCCCAAGGTCCATTACAGAAGGTGTGTAAGGCGCACGGTGCTGGAACATACATGCTAACTGACACTGAATGCCAAGGCTTGTCTGAATGTGTGATGAGATCTGCTACAGAGCATTTTTAAAGAAAGATATAAAAGAATTTTAAAATCATAAGGGCCTATTCCAATTCCCTTACTTTATTATTTTTTAAATTTTTATTAGCATATTCATTGTTACAAATCATACTTATTCTTTATGCCCCTTATCCAATCTCTCCCCTTCCCCGTCCCCCTCCCCCCTCTAATAACCATAGATTTGTTCTCTCCATCTGATAGATTAACTGTTCTTATGTTGGTTTGTTAACTAGATGATCTGTCCAGTGCTGAGACAGGTGTGATCAAGTCCTCCCCTATTATCGTACAGCAAATGCTGCTTTTATTACTCTGGAATGTGCTTTGTGGAGAGAGAAGACCTCTTTGGTGTTTTTTTTTTTTTTTTTTTTTTTGGTCTCTGCTGGTGCCTCTCTTTGTGTCAATGCAGTTGAGAGTCTGGCATGCCATCTGCGGTGGCTGTGACTACTGCTATAGAGACTAGCCACTTTTGTGGCAGCCATGGCAATTGAGGTGGCTCTGGAGCGCTACCTGCGTGAAAATGGTGTTTTCTGTGTGCTCTTTACCTGGTTGCAGCTGGGTTTGGCTCCCCCCAACCACCCTGCCAGCTCCATACCTCAGGCCCCTGGCGGGGTGGCAGCAGCTTGCTTAGTTGCGGCTGGGTTCGGCTTCCCCCAGCTCCATGCCTCAAGGCCCAGGCCAATTCCCCTATTTTAAAGAAAAGTAAACTGAGCCCCAGAAGGCCAAGTAACTCCCCAAAGTTGAGCATCTAAGTGACAACACCATGACTGGAATCTGACTCTAGGCCAAAGTGTTCCTCCTACACCCTTGATAGCTTCAAACACACTCACCCAGGTGATGGTGCCGTGCAGCAGGAGGCATCACTTAAACTGTGAGAGGACACACAGCCTGGGGGTCAGTGGCCCCAGTATAAACTCTGCCTCCACATTTTGAAAGAGGTGGTTGCTTGGGGTAAATTAAACCATCATGCTAAATTTGATTTTTTTACCTGTAAAGTAGTGTCATAGTTGGCCCAAATTCAGCTGGTTCAATTTTGGGGAGGATTAAAATTCCATGCAAAGTAGTTAGGACAGTGTCTGGCATATAGAGGAAAAGATCGATAAATGTGAGTCACTATTACTGCTTATGAACATGATATTAACCAAATAGTGCTGGTCTCCTCAGGCTTTTGGGAACGGAGGGTTAAGAGTGGATTGGGGCTGCCGGATCCATTCCTGGTATAGGAAGAGTACTGGAGGCTCTTGAATCTCAAGTACTGTGTTTATTATTTACTCCCAATGATCTTGCTGAGGCAATTAATTTAGATCAGCTCTGTCTTCTCTCTCATTAATATCTCTCCCTCCCCTTAATCAAGCACTCAGAACGGGTTCATCTATTTTACCGGTCTTTTCAAAGAACAAGCATTTGGTTTTATTTATCCTTTCTAATATACTTTGTTTTTTATTTTATTAATCACTGTTTTTATCTTTACTAATATTCTTTTTCCATTTTCTTTGGGTTTATTCGGTCATCACTATTCTCATTTCTTAAGATGACTACTTAACACCACCCTTTTTTGGCGGGGGAGGTCTTTCTTCATTAACAATGAAGGCATCTGAGCCTATAAATTTTCCTCTAAAAACAGCTTTCGCTGTGGCTTATAGATTTGGGGACTTAGACGCTATTTGAAAAAGATTTCTAGAAACAAGAAAATGTAAACTCAGGCCTTAAAAAGTGATCACAAATTCAAGATGTCCTTAAAGCTCTTCTTCCTCTCCCCTTGACCCACCTGCCAGTGGCCAGACCTGCGCCATCTCTGCTCAGATTTACTCACTGACCCCTACTGACCTCACTTCCCACTGCTTCTTCCCAAGGCAGCTCCTGTGCCCGTCCCAGTTCACAAATACAATCTCATTGCTGCTCTGCCTAAAACCTTTCGGCAGCTTTCACCTCTATGGGATGATGGTTGGCACAGCACATACCCTATGTTTAAACTCCTGCCCACCTCCAGCCTCAGCCCCCCTCATTCCCCCACTCCGAGCGCCCTGGTCCCTCCCACCCCAGCAGAACCAACACTGTGTGCCTCCCTGTGCTCATCCCCTGGCTGTGCAGGTGACTCTGTATGTGGTGCCCACCCAAGTGTCCCCTGCCAAGCCCTGCTCTGCAACCATCTCATCTAAACTTAGGAGCCTCTTGCTTCTAAAGCCTTCCCAGGCATTCTCCCTGCCCCCTGGCAAAGTGTCCCTCAGCCCTCACAGCCACCTGGACATCGCTGTTCCCTTTCCCTCACTGCATTGCATTACAGTAAGCTGTTTGCTAGTTTATCTGTTTATTACTTCATTGTAGGCCAAAGACAATGTCATCCTTAACCTTGGTCCCCAGCCCCTGTCTCAGATGCTGAATCTGAATTCAACCAAAGGGCATCTCTGAGCCTTTGGTCTTAGGGTTTTCCAGTTCGGGCTTTGGAAAGAAAACATGCACACGTGCCAAGAGCACATACAGATCCCTTCTTGACCTTGTGTGCTGCTGCCACAGCAGTGAAGGAAACAGCAGGTGACACCCTCAAACATCCTCAAATCACCAGGTTTTCAATGGAAGGCAGGGCAGATGAAATTGGTTAAGGGGTCTGGTCTTTACTGGGCACTTCGTATTTAGCAAGAACTTTTTATGGGGTACCTCACTGACTCCTGTTATTATTATTACTATTATTCCCATTTTCCATAAGAGAAAAACTGAGGCTTAGAGCAGCGCTTCTCAAACTCTAATGTGGGCACCAATCACCTGGGACTCTTGTTAAAATGCAAATTTTGACTCAGTCAGTTTGGGTTGGGCCTGATAGTCTGCATTTCTAAAGGGATCCCAGGGGACACGGTGCTCTAGTCCATGGACCTCCCTTCGAGTGGCAAGGACTTGAAAAGCTGGTTGGTGGCCGCCTCCCTCCTTGTCCCACAGCCTCTCAGGCAGCACTAACAGAAGTGTTTGTTCTATAATCCATGCTGTTCAATATGGTAGTCACATTCAGCTGGTGTAACTGAGGCACTGAATTTTTTATTTCATTTCAATTCACTTAAATTTAAATAGCCACATGGGCTAGTGGTGGCTACCATCTTGGGCAAGTGCAGCTCTAGACAAAGCTAAAGGGAGGAAGGGGTTACAGCAAAGAGTTCAGCGGCGAATTACCAGCCCCTTCCCCATAGAGGTCCAGAGACAGAAACAGCCAGACACTCAGTCCTGGGAGGGCTCAGCGTGGCTGGATTTCAGGCCAGGTGCAGGGGCCACCCCAAGCTTCCAGCTAGCAGCTGGGATGGGGTTGGAACTGAAGCTGCCCATCTGGACACTGAGAAGAGAAGTGTTTTACAGCATGTTGTACTTTCATGAAGCCACCTCACTCCCCCAAGTGGCACCTGGAGGAAAGGTGAGGGCTGAGGGAACAAAGACGCCGTGGAGGCTGAGGCCGGGGTCCAGACTGTCATGAACACTCACTATGTGCCAGGCCCTGCTGCAAGCACAGCACATATTCATTCATTTCAATCTCCACACCAACAGTTCTACTTTTTGTATAGACAAGGCACAGAAGGGTTAAGAAACTTGCCTGAGGTCACACAGCTTGTAAATGGCAGAGCTATGATCCAAATCCTGGAAGTCTGGCTCCAGAGCCTTCACTCTTGACTATCCTGTGAAACTGCCAAAGGGGTGGTCTGTCTGCCTGGGAAATGATTGCATTAAGGAATGTCTAGGAACTCTGGCATCCCAAAGTAGCCCCTTCATCAGGATTCCCAGGGCTCTTATTCCATTTGCTCCAGTGAGATGGCAGAGCCTGGTAGAGACTGGTTGCCAGGACTGAGGCTATCATCACATCATTAGAGTAAGAAGCCCAAGAGCCTGAGCCCGGGGAGCCTGAACAACCTGGGGAGCCTCGTCCTCTTCTCCTCCAACAGGCTGGCCCAGCCCTTGTTCTGTTACATACAAGTCCACTCCAGCCTCATCAGACAATCTCCAAGTTGCAAAGAGGATCCCAGAGGAGAGAGGCAGAGGGCCAGATAAGGTGGTTCCCATGGGGTAGAAGATTCCGTTTCATTCTAACAGGGCACCATAGGACACAAGTCAGAGAGAGGTTCCCTCACATGGCCTTTTTTGGAGCCCACCTCAAGAGTGCTCAGGCAGCTGCCGGCCCTTTAAATGGAGCCAGCTCCCACTGGGCACTCTTAAAGCTCACTTCATTCATGAATTAAGTCCCTGACATCCCATATCTGTATGATCAATATGTTTGTTTATTAGCAGCAGCTGCTGTGTTTTAGCGAAGGCGGTGGCCCCGGTGAGAGGGCTGCTCAGTAACCACAGAGCAGAGCCTAGGACAGGGAGAAGAACGAACTTCAGCTGGCAGATGGGAGCTGGGCTGGATAGAGTTTCATGGTAATGGTCCTTTAATTGAAATCACTGGTTCAGTAGGACTGTTCGGTAGGGAGCTGCGCTGATGGCTCCTGGCTGGGTCCCCCTTTTAGAAGTCCATTAACTGATGTGCTTCCAGCTGCTGACCTCAGAGAGCAACAGCAACTGTGGGGACAGCCACCCACCTCACCACAGCCACGGTGTGCTGTCCTGAGGGGAGTGGGCCTCAGGGTGGGCAACTTTTGAAATGTTAAGACCTGTCGACTTGACAGAAACCTGTTCCCAAACCCAAGCCCAGCCCCCTTGTCCCCACCCTGGGTTTGCTTCACCTCTATGACTCAGGAACCTCATTCCTAGGCTGCCTTGTGTTTTTTCAAGAGAGGAAAAGACTCATCATTTTCAGTTCTAGTATCTTCTCTGCGTCGATGATTCAGGGTCCTTGCCTCTCATCCATTGTGGTGCTGGAGGTCCAGGGAGCAATCCCAAAATCACTGCTTCATTCATTTATGCACGCATTTGGAAAATATTTAATGAGCAACTTCTGTATGCCAAGAACGGTGCTAGTTACAAAGACAAAAAAAAGTAGTCTTGCACAGGGAGGCTTAAAGTCTGTGGGGATAAAAGCATGCACACATGGACAATACAAGGAAATACTAGTTTTACTGGGAGTACGTGTGATGTACAGTGGTAGCACAGCAGGTGAGACGTGGAACACAGGGAGCTGGCACTGAATCTAAGGAAATCTGTCCTGAGCATCTACAGTAAATTTCCAAGGCCAAGGGGCTCTTCTGTTTCTTCCAGATCCCCCATTACAGTCTGGCAAGACTGGCAGGTCTCCTCTATACCCCATAACATGCACTGTGTACCATGGTCGACTATGCATTGGTTCTCAATTGGGGGTGACTTGCCTCCCAGAGACATTTGGTAATGTCTGGAGATATTTTTGGTTGTCACAACTGAGGGGGAGGGGGGCAGGTATCACTGGCATCTAGTGGGTAGAGGCCAGGGAGGCTGCTAAACATCCAGCAATGCACAGGACAGCCCCCACAACAAAGAACTATCTGGTTCAACATGTCAATATTGCCAAGGTTGAAAACCCGTGAGCTGTCATGATGTCTTCATATTTTATTCTGACTGAGATGCAAACACAACACCTTAACTTTTCCTGCCCTACTTCAGAACTTCCCTGCTTAATCCATCCATCACACCTAATTCCATCATGCAACCAACCCTTCCAGTGGCTAGTCCTGCTGCCTGTTCCACCATTTACATTGTCACCTTGGCCTTCGGGGTTTGATGTCAGGTACCATTTCCTATTCCCACTTCAACTCCCAAATCCTCTAGTCTTGGGGCTCCCCTCCTGAAAGGTATTCCAAATGGGCTCACCCCATCTCCACAAACACACACTCATTACCAATCCTGCCCTTGTTCTCTTGCCTCCACCCTATATTCAGCTTGAAGTGTGGACACACAGCTAAGACCACAAACCACTCCCCAACTCTCTTACCAGTATCCCGCCCTCCCATAGGTCTTGTTCTTCAGCACTACCACTCCCTGAGGCATGAACACAGGTGGCCCTGCTACACAGATAGAGGTCAGGTGAACAGGTGTCACCAACTTATAACCCTACATTTACCAGCATCTGGCTTAGGATATTGACTCAAGGATATGCCTGTACCAAAAGTTTTGAGTCACTTCCAATATCTATCTCATTAAGATGTCATGATATCAAAGATGCTGAGAGATCCCATCCTCCTGATTCTTTCTGTACAGAGCGCTCGGTTAGAGGATCCCAGTTTATCAAGAGTCTGCTTACTCTCCAATGGCCAACTTCTAGGAGGTCAGAGAGAATGTCAATTGTTGCCCTTGAACTTTCTAAACCAAAGATGACAAACAGCCATCTCCAATAAACCAAAGGATAGCTGCCTGAAGCAATGTCTTGGGAATGATTCTGGGGTAGTGGGGCACTGGGGAAGCAAGTAGTGAGGTCTTTAAGGAGAGAGTCTTTGGGGGTTCTCGATCATTTCCTCTCCATTCTTTGACATACTTCAGCTTTGATCCCATACCCTCATTGCCATTCCAACTAGGCAGCAGCCCCCGTCCCTCCTTTTATAAAAATTCTAAAACCTTAACTATTTGAAGCCAAGGTTCGTGAAGAAAGACAGTCAAGATTAATTAGCAATGTTTTCAAATACATAGAGGTGAGAGGAGTGAGGCCACTGTGCTAGATGTTTGCCATTCTCAGATCTAAATGAAAAATGAATTATCGTACATTCCTCATGCTATTTTATTAGTGGGACAATGACTACAGCTGACAATCAGTGTCTGGGCCTTCATGAGAGACCCAGATGAGTACTGAGATGGATTGCATCCTAAGCAAAGTTGACAGTGCATTCTTGCTGGCTTTCACCCGTGGACATGTGCACAAAATCTGTTTGGTGATATAAATACAAGGTAAAACTGTCTTCAGTCTACAGATTTCAATAACCCACTCATTGGAGAGGTGCCAAATCTGTGACTTTGTTTTCCTTATATACCTTAGAATACCCTGATAAGCAGGAATTTTGAAAGTCTCTGAGGACTGAATCAACCACTTAACCCATGTTTAACACACTCTTCAACACTTCTGCCAAGTTGCGCTAGCTTTTGTCTGAACAAATCCATGGAGGAGAACTCACGGC
The DNA here is from genome assembly GCF_027409185.1 of Cynocephalus volans. NCBI lineage: Eukaryota > Metazoa > Chordata > Mammalia > Dermoptera > Cynocephalidae > Cynocephalus > Cynocephalus volans. Next base: position 55,007,703 of record NC_084462.1, read on the forward strand.
CCTCTGCCCAGTGCAGCCCGTTCTGATGAGGCCTAGCCAGAAGCTCTGGCTGGTTAAACATCTCCCTTAAAAGGAACAAAATCGACACACTTGTACTTTCCCTGCCCCAGCCCCACTTTTCTCCTTGGAGGCCCCTCAGAATGTTTAATCCTCTTTCAGACATTCCTTCAGCCATCTCAAGATAGGGTACTATGAACTTGATTTGGCCCTGGGGTCAAATCTAGCCTTCTACCTGTTTTTGTAAACAAAGTTTTATTGAAACACAGCCACACCCATTTTCCTATACATGCTTTCACACAGCAGAGTTAACTAGTTGTTACAGCAACCATATGGCCTACAAAGCCTAGAATATTTACTATCTGACCCTATACAAAAAAATTGCCAGCCCCTGCTGTAGAACATAACTTCTTTGGCACTGCACTAAACAAACCAGCTCTTGCTAGTGATCACCATGGGGCATGATGTTGTGTCTTTCCACCTTCACTGTCCTGATAACTCTCCTCTTAACAGCTCTCATTAATTTATGTTTATTTTTTTTAAAAAAAAGAGTGGTCCCTGAACTGTGCTCCTGCAAGGGCTGGACAAGACTCACCTCCCTGCTTTTTCTTAACATCAAGCCCTTCTTTCTGCAGAGAAAGATTACATTCACTTGCTCTTGGTCAACAGTCACGACTGATTTACAAAGTGTTCCCTGTTGACAAAATCTCACCACCATTGCTAACAAACATTTACTAAGCACTTGCTATAAATTGAGCCAGTGATAAGTATTGTATACCATTGCTTTGATAGTTTCCATCTGACTATCCTATAAGGTAGATCCTATAGTTCTCCCCATTTTATAAGTAAAGAAATTGAGGTCTCAGGAAAGTTAGGTAAATGCCCAAGGTCATACAGTTCGCAAATGACAAGGGTAGATTTCAAATTCAGGTCCCACTAATTCCCAAACCCCTCTTATAGCAAAAGCTTTCCCTTTCACAGATGCTAGGACTCTGCGGTTACATTTGGTTGTGGTTCCCAGATAAGTAAACCTGGACTTGACAATTTAACTCACTCGCATTCATTCATTCAGTGATGGCTCATTGAGCAACTTCACGTGCCAGGCCGTGTTCTCAGTGCTCAGATAATGTCAGTGAGCAAAACAGATTAAAAAAAAAAAATCTCTGCCCTCATGAACTTTACTTTCTAGTGGAATGGGGGAGAGGAGGAGAGGCATAAATAAAATAAATAAGAAAAAAATCAAAGTACTATGAATAAAATAATAAAGAAGAGAAGGAATTGCTTGCTGGAGTGGGGCAGGGTTGCAAGTTTAAGTAGTTTAGTCAGAGTATCCTTGCCTGGAAGATAACTTGTAAGAGGTGAAGAATTGAACCACATGGGCACCTAGAGGAAGAGCCTTCCAACAGAGGAAGAGCAAGTGCAAAGGCCCTGAGGCAGGAGTGTGGCTGGCACAGTCAAGCTGCGGCAGGGAGACCAGTTGACTGGAGCAGGAGGAGCAAGAAGAGAATAGTAGGAGTGAGACAAGAGAGGTAACAAGGGCCAGACCCTACAGGGCTTGAGGCCCAGGTAAGGCCTTTGGGTTTCACCCTGTGTGAGAACGGAAGCCACTGGAGGGATCTGAGCGGAGAAGTAACATCACCTGACTTAGGCTTTCAATGGCTCCCTCTGGCTATGGGGTTTAGAATGGACTTTAAGGAACAAGAGCGGCAGCAGGCAGAGCAGTTAAGAAGCTACTGAAACACTACAGAGGAGAGAGCATGGTGACTCCAGCCCTGCTCCCAGCAGCACAGGTGAGGAGAACCCAGCTGCAGCCCGGATGTATTTCAAAGGTAGAGCCAAAAGGAATGCCTCATGGTTAAAGGATGTGGCACATGCGAGAAACGGTAGAGTCAAGGACACCATCAAGATTCCTGGCTTGAGCGACTGGAAGAAGGATGAAGCTGCCTCTGAGTGAGATGGGAGCAGACTGATGGAGCAGGTCTGGAGGGGATGGTCACAAGTTGTGCTTGGGCACGGGAAGCCTGAGATGCCTATTAGACACCCAAGGGGAGGTGCCAAGTGACCAGTCAGCTGTAAGACACCGAAAGCTCAAGGAGGGCTTTTTTGTTCATTCAGCCCTTCATTTATCCACAGCCGTTTGCTAAGTGCCTTCTTCAGCTCAGCAAGTTACAAAGGCATCAAAGTGTTTCTGGAGAAAACAATAAACTCATACTTGTATTCAGATCAATACGAAATGGCACGCCCTGCAATCTTGGACTATTAACAGCCGTCACTCCTCTGTCAGCAGCACCTGCAACCCTCCACACGCACACAAGTGCACACACTACAGAATGAGGAGTCTCTGTGGAGGAAGTTCTGGGAAAAGAGAAGGGAAAAGATGAGGCAGATGGACCCTGGATTGATGCAGAGAGAGCTCCCTCTTAGAGTTGGCTGCTCGGCCCTCCTGAGCCCACCCGTTGGTTCCTGTGGCTCCAAAAAATCCTCCTCCCCCCAAACACCTGCCTCACTGCTCACCCTGCAGGGCTGCCCTCTCTACCAGGAATGACACAGTGGCACCACTGCCCAAGGATGGTGTATGGTCTCATTCTAGGACTGCAACAAGGGGTGATCCCTATGGTCTTAGATGACACTTTTTTTCCCCCAGCTTAGTTATAGCTTCTCACAGAGAGGGCTCAGCTGGTACAGAAACCTGCACTCCAAACTTGCTGGCACAAAGGTTCTACCCAGACAGACCTGGGGAGACTTTTCCCTTGGACTTAGGCTGGGAGGAGACTTTTTAATTAGAATTTGTTATTAATGGGAAATGCTGCAAATTAAAACTAGGCCTCTTCTCTCTCCCTCCCGCCTTCCCCACTATATTTATCTCTGATCTCAATTAGAAAGTTCAGGGACTCACTGCTGAATAGAATGTGTGGAGATGAGAGCTTCTGGAAACACCAGGAGGAGGGGGAAGCTGTGGGAGGCGAAGGTGGGAGGCGGAGGCTGGGGAGGGGAGGGGTGGCTGTAGCACTGACAGGCTGAGAAGTGCTCAGAACACACCCTGGCCGGAGCTGCAAAATGTGCCCTGCAACTGCCCCAGGAAAGGCCTCCTCAGCTTTTCTGTCTCTAACACTGGTGACAAATGTCTCCCTCCTCTGAGAGGGAATAACTAGTCACCACACACGAATGAGACATCAGAGATGCCTACACTCTGAATGCAACTATATTCAGGGACAATTAGTGAAATCTTCAGTTTGGTCTGGTTTATAAATTTTCAAATGGAAACCAACCTTATTTTTCCTAATTGTAATGATAACGCATGCTTGTTATTTTTAAAACTCACATATTACAGAGAAGGTTAAAGTAAAAATCATCTGGAATCTCGAGAGATCTACACTGTTAATTGCCTGGGTGAACATCCTGCTTGCTATCCATCTCTGTCTTTCTCTTTCACAATTTTATATCTTTGGGATAATGCTATATATATCAAATGTCCTGAGGCATGCTTTTCCCTCAACAAAATATATTGTGAGATATCTTTCTATATCAATCAACATAAATCTATGTCATAATTTTTAATGGCTACATGGCATTCCATTATATGGGTGTATCATAATTTATTTAACCAGGCCCATCTTGGTGGTCATGCAGGTTGTTTCCAGGGTCCATTCTTACAAACAGCTGTGTCTTCCCATTAATAGAGCTGAGGTAGGACTGGTCCGCATCTCTACCTCCATCCATCTGCAATGGAGCCGTGGGATCTCCCGGGGTCCAACAGCTCCACCTATGGGCTGGAAGACCCCAGAGCAACAGTATTTTCTCAGCAACTGCTCTGTCTGCTCAGGAAACTAAGCGCAGGCCCTCCAACCCCTAACATTCTGTCTAGTGGCCTGGAGCTGTGGAGAGCTGCACAATCAGAGGATTTACAACAATGACCCTCCTCGTGGGTTAAACTTTTAGGGGGACCTTCAGATGGACAATAACCCAAGCTCAGCACACTCAATATGTCTCACCACTATTATCATCAAATCATGAGATGATATTTGGAAGCATGATCATGATAATCTAATTCCACCAAAAGACAGACAGAGCCTCAGAGCTGGTCATCCCAGGAGCAAATCCTGATGCCTCCCCATCCTAGCTGTAGGATAGGGGACGTGTGACTTGGCCTCTCTAGTCTCACTTCCCTCATTTGAAAATGGTAGTAATGATACCTGCCTTGCAGGTTTGTTTGAGAATTAGAAGTAATGTATTGAGATACTCAGCACATGGTAAGCGTAGTGGTAGCTTTAATAATTGCTATTATTAGCATTAATATAAAAATATTAACAACAGATTATTAAAAACAAATTTCTCTCCATCATGTCTCCTGCTGGTCATATAGGAAATATGTACAAGACGTGGGCCCTGACCTCAAGGCAGGCACAAATCTGTCTGTAGGCAACTCCCAAGAAGTAGATCCTTCGAGAGGCACAAGGTGTCTGTGGAAATGAGGGACGTCTTCCTGGAGGAGGTGACGCAGAGGATAGAATGAAAAAAAAGCATGCAGCACAATGAGGGAATTTAGGAATCAGGGTGGAAAGGGATCTAAAGGTCATGAGGTTCAACTGCCTGTTCCCACACTTAAATCTAAACCCACTCCACACAGGTCTGGTCTGTTTGCCTCACTGCAGGGATGAGTCACAACCACACTTGGAGGGGGCAGACTCCCCTTCTGCCAGCAGCTCAGAGTTAGAAATATCTCATGCTCAAAGTTGAGGAAGCGCTACGGCAGGCTTTCTGGGCTGTCAGGATGATTAAACACAGACCTCTGAGCGGAAGAGAGATTGTGGAGTTATGATACAGGGTAAGTGACTGTGCTCTTGGGTAGCTTTGGTTGACCTCCCCAGAGGGCAAGGACTGCTCCAGATAACCAGATGACCCCCTAGCTGTACCAGCACTGTGCCCCACATTTTATACACATGTTGTACGTGACCTGCATTTCCAGCCCAGGCTGAGGTCCAACTACTGCTTAGGACCTCAGAGCACACCAGGAGCTGGCATGGTGCTGAGGATACAGCAATGATGCAGGGAGAGGGGTCCTCTTCTCTCTGTCTCATGGCCATTGCCCCAATCCAGACTCTCATTACCTCTTCTACAGGCTAATATGACAAACTCTAACTGGCTCCAGCAGTCATCCCTTTTCCACTCCAAGCCTTTTCCACACCACTGCCAGATTTATCATCTACTGCAGCTACTCCCTAGCTCAAAAACCATTGGTAGCTCCCCACTGCCTGCACAATGAGATTCGAACTCATCAATCCATCATGCAAAACCCTCTATGATCTGAGCCCCAACTCTTCTCCTAGCTCTACCTCCTCTCTAGACATAGAGAAACATCCAGTGTCTCCCAATGCATGTCTCGTGCTATTCCACCTCCCTGTCTTTGCTCAAATAATGCCCTAGGTTAGTTTCTCTCCTCCAGATCACCACATGCACAAAGTCTACCATATTCAAAGTGACACCTTTGCTGGTCACCCATTCAGAAGTAACACCTCTCTTCTCTGGCTTTCATTTGTATCTTTTATATAAAAGTTAGCATTTTAAATCTTTATAATAATTTATGATTCTAGGATATGAACCTTGTAGACTCACCCTGGAAGACAGGGACATTGTCATTCACATTTGTCTGAGCACCGTAATAATGGCTACTAGTTGATAAATGTTTAGGACATACCTCTAGGTCTTAGGTCACTCTCTGTCACTCATCAACTTTGTGTCTTCACTAAGTTCCAATTGAAGTCCTCAGTTTGCTCTTCTGTAAAACGGGGCTAATAATACTTCCACAAGGTTATGTGTGCAACAAAAATCTAATGAACAGGATCCTGTACTTCATGTCAAATGTAATGATTAAAGGTAAAACCAACAGGGAAAACTGCAGGTAAGGTGTGTGGACTGGGACAGAAAGAACTGAAATGGGAATGCCTCTGCTCCCCCACTTGAAATCTGGCTGAAATGTGCTGCCTTCCCAAGGCAGCATCCTGGAAGGTGGGGTTGGGACAAGTGCAAGGCTAGAAGTTTCACTTCTGGAAGACCCCCATCCCCCTGCCCATCCCTCAGAAAGATGCAGGACCCTGCCTCACCCTTGGAAACCCAGCCCCACTGTCCTCCTTCCCGCCCTCTGCCCCCCTCCACCCCTACCCTTTCCCCTCCCTGTGGGTCCCCAGCCTCACTTGCCCCTGCTGGGGGGCTCAGGCTCCCCAGGCAGCTACACCAAGGTGCTTATGCTCCTGGCCAAGCAGTCCAGACCCTGAAATTACCCCTCCATCTGCTAATTGCTCACCACTATCTCTCCCTCTCTGTAGGAATATCATTGCCAGCAATTAGCACAAAGATCCTTTCCCACTCTAGTTAAGATCCCAGGCTACAGTTAAATGCTCCCAGATCCCATTTAAATGATTTCAAATGCAATTCATTCTGGCTCATTAAATAATTCCATGGACGGCTTTCTTTGCCTTTACCACCTTAGAAACCTCTTTTTAAAGAAAAGAAAAAAATGAACGAGGGTTAGCAGCAAGAAGAAGTGGTCTGGGAGAGCGAAGGAGGTTTTCTGTCCTGGCCTCTCCAGCTCCCTGTTTTGCATTTTACTCCCTCCCTCTGTCTCCCACCGGCCCCCTTCTGCTCTTTCCCTCCATCCTTTTCTCTCGGAAATGACTTCACCTGACAGCAATGGATTTAGAGCTTTTTTGCCAATTACTTATGCCCAGTGAGAAAATAGGTTTTTAATGGCTGTCCTTGTTCCGCCCAGCCTGGCTATCTCGCTGTGAAGTGAGCCCACAGCCCTAGCTCCCTGAGCAGCTGCTGCCCATTGCCCACCTGCCCAAGCTGGGGAGGACAGGGTAAGGACGGTGGCAGGGGCAGGAGAGGGACAGAGGCTCTGTTCTCAGGGGCAGCACCCTGACTCCAGAGAGTGTACCAGCCTGTGAGATCTGAATCCACTCATAGCCCAGTTCCACACATGCTCATTCATTCATTCTCCATTAATGACTAAGATTTACCAAGCCATTACTATGCGCCAGGCACCTGGTAAGCATTTTACATGTATTGATACACTAAATCCTTCAAACAACCTGGTAGGATAGATGCTATTATTGCTGAAATCATATCATTTATACAGAGAGGGAAATTAAGGCTCCAGGAAAGCTTAATACATCACCCAAAATCACACAGCTAGTAAATGCTCAAGTTGGGACATGAACCCAGGTACTATTGTTCCAGAACTTCCAGATATGCGTAACCACTGCCTGCTGCTTGATCATCTCCTACCCACACAGGACCCCACATACCTGGGGAGGCCTCGACAAGCCAAGGTCCCTGCCACACCACAACTCACATTCTACCTGGGGAGACAAATACTTCAACTGTTTTCCTTCAACACATCACATGGTCTGGGGAGAGCTGTGATCGAGGTTTGTGCAAAGTGCCATGGGAACCCAGGGGGCAGAGCCATCCATTCTGCCTGGGGATAGAATAAGCAGTCTGGGAAAGGCTACAAGAGGAGGCAGCTTGTCATCCAGGTTTTGAAGCCTCAGGAGTAAATCATCAAATAAAGAAGGGCAGGGAAGGGCATTCCTGGGAGAGGGAACAGCATGAACAAAGGCTTGGAGGCTTGAAAGCTCCTGGCGTGCTTGGATAGGGTCCTCCCAGGCAAGACACAAACCCTGAGTGTGGCAGGGGATTTGCTACATAAATATTGCTCTGTAACAGTGGTTTGTAAATGGGGGTGAATTTGCCTCCCAGCAGACTTTGGGCAATGTCTGCGGACATTTTTGGTTGCCAAAACTGGGTGGAAGGGGTGTTACTGGCATCTAGTGGGTAGAGGCCGAGGATGCTGCTAAACATCCTCAAATGTGCAGGAATCCCCCACAACAAGGAGTTAACCAGCCCCCAAATCTCAATAGAGCCGAAGTAGAGAAACACTGGTCCAGAGAGGTGATGGTGCCAAGGCATTCAGAGGAAAGCAAAATTAATTCTAATCAAAGGGTTCATAGAGAAGGGGCATTTGGGCAGCTCATCAAAATGGCTAGAGTGTGGACATGTGCAGATGGGGGAAAAGACATTCCTGGCAAAGGAGAGAACACGAGCAAGACCCAGCAGGTGGAGAGTGAGGGGTGTGTTAAGAACTGTCCAGTTGGCTGAGTTCGGGGTTCAGGAGGAGAGAGAGAGAAAAGGGCTGGAAACATAGTTTCAGGTTAGATCTGCATGGCCCTTAAAGCAATTTAAAATGATTCAGTAACGCAATAGGGAGCCACAGAGGGGCTTGGAGAATCAAGAGACAGCATCAGAGATGTGCTTTGATTAATCAAGCTTTAATTAATCAGGCAGTGTCAGATAGAGGCTGGAGGAGGGGAGACCAGTTAGGAGGCCTTTTCAATGTTCTTATCAGGAGTTTCAGCCAACCTGAGCTTGGGTCACAGCAGCCTCACTAAACTCACTAAATTGGGAGTTTACTCTGTGCCAAGCCCAGTGCTAAGCAGATAATGCAAGACTGAACCATGGCTGAACCTCATTGTACCCGACAGACAGCTTCCTGGGAGATACAAAAACCAAGCTCTTGTCAATTAATTTAAAATTTAAATAGGGCCGGCCCCATGGCTCACTCTGGAGATTGCGGTGCTGTGCTGAGGCTGCAGGTTCGGATCCTATATAGGGATGGCCAGTGCACTCACTGGCTGAGCGTGGTGCAGACCACACCATACCAAGGGTTGTGATCCCCTTACCTGTCAAAAAAAATTTAAATGTAATTTGATATCTTAATTTGTTAAAACAAGTATGCATTACTTTTGTAATTAAAAAATAAGAATTTTTTTAATGGAAACCAGGATTTATGCACAAAGATTTTAGTACAGTATTTTCTAGAATAACAATGTTTGTCATCAGTGGATCATCAACTACATGTCAGGCACACTGCACTGGGCACTTTACATGTAAACAAACAACTATTTTCTTTAGAAAGAATAAAAGGGAGAGTTTGCTTTTAAATGACTGGCATATAGTACGTATCCAATAAAATGTGTTGAATGACATCTAATTCATGTCAATTAGAATGAAAGGACACATTACTGAGACTGGACTCAGTTATAAGTAAGAAACACCAAATTCAAACTTGACTGCTGGATCTGCAGGGCTGGCCCCTAAAGTGAACAGACTTGGGCAACAGAGAGTGGGGTGGAAGCTGCTTCCGTCTTTCCTGCCCCAGATCAGGTCCTGCGCACTGGGGGAGCTGAGTCTATGGCAGAACAATGTCCAATAGAAAGTCAAGAAGAAGGACATTGAGATGGGACCCAGGAAAGGCAGGACAGTCAAAAGCTTTTGTGAAGCCACCAAAGCTTTATGAAATAAACATTTCAAAATTCAATGATTGCTCTGAAATAACCCCAAAATCTCAGCAGCATACAATAGCAAGCATGTCTTTATCACTCATGAGTTTGCAGGTCGGCTAGGGGTGGCTCTGCTCCACATGTCCCTCATCCACCTGGGACCCGTGAGCAGCCAGGCAGGTTTTTCTCAGGGAAATGACAGAAGTTCAAGAGGGCAAGACCAACTACCCAAGGCATTCCAAGCTTCTGCTTGTATCACATCTGCTAATATCCACCAGCCAAGGCAAGTCATATGGCTTAGTCAAAAGCCAAGGAGCAGGAAATGCATGTGCCCTCCTGTAGAAGGAGTCGCACAGGTGCACAGCGGAGGGCATGGATACCTGCAGGTAGAGGACTGGGGGCAGTAGTCAACCAAGCAGTCTGAGCCCAGCAAATGCTTGCAATTTCCTGTCATCATAAACCAAATGTGCTTAAACTGGGCCCTTTTGTAAACAGAGGGGCTCTTGTGAATGGATGAATGCTGTGACCCCTGAGATTCCACAAGGCGGTTGCGGAAGAGAAGTGGGATATAGAAAAGGAACATTGGGACACTCTCACCACTCCTATTCAACATAGTGTTGGAAGTACTAGCCAGAGCAATCAGAGAAGAGAAGGAAATAAAGGGCATCCAGATTGGAAAAGATGAAGTCAAACTGTCCCTGTTTGCAGATGACATGATCCTATATATCGAACAGCCTAAAGCCGCTACAAAAAAACTCTTGGAGGTGATAAATGCTTTCAGCACAGTAGCAGGATACAAAATCAACACACAAAAATCAGTAGCATTTCTTTTCTCCAATAGCGGACATGCAGAATGAGAAATCAAGAAAGCCTGCCCATTTACAATAGCCACCAAAAAATAAAATACTTAGGAATTGAGTTAACCAAGGAGGTGAAAAATCTCTATAATGAGAACTACAAACCACTGCTGAGAGAAATTAGAGAGGATACAACAAGATGGAAAGATATCCCATGCTCTTGGATTGGAAGAATCAACATAGTAAAAATGTCCATACTACCCAAAGTGATATACAAATTCAATGCAATCCCCATCAAAATTCCAAAGACATTTTTCTCAGAAATTGAAAGAACTATCCAGACATTTATATGGAATAATAAAAGACCACGCATAGCCAAAGCAATGCTGAGCAAAATAAATAAAGCTGGAAGCATAACACTACCTGACTTTAAGCTATACTACAAAGCTATAATAACCAAAACAGTATGGTACTGGCATAAAAACAGACACACTGATCAATGGGATAGAATAGAGAATCCAGAAATCAACCCACACACTTACTTCCATCTGATCTTTGACAAAGGCACCAAGCCTATTCACTGGGGAAGGGACTGCCTCTTCAGCAAATGGTGCTGGGATAACTGGATATCCATATGCAGGAGAATGAAACTAGACCCATACCTCTCACCATATACTAAAATCAACTCAAAATGGATTAAGGATTTAAATATACACCCTGAAACAATAAAACTTCTAAAAGAAAACATAGGAGAAACACTTCAGGAAATAGGACTGGACATAGACTTCATGAATACAACTCCAAAAGCACAGGCAACCAAAGGAAAAATAAACAAATGGGATTATATCAAACTAAAAAGCTTCTGCACAGCAAAAGAAACAATTAACAGAGTTAAAAGACAACCAACAGAGTGGGAGAAAATATTTGCAAAATATACATCTGACAAAGGATTAATATCCAGAATATATAAGGAACTCAAACAACTTTACAAGAAAAAAACAAGCAACCCAATCAAAAAATGGGCAAAAGAGCTAAGTAGGCATTTCTCTAAGGAAGATATACAAATGGCCAACAGACATATGAAAAAATGCTCAACATCACTCAGCATCCGGGAAATGCAAATCAAAACCACACTGAGATACCATCTCACCCTAGTTAGGATGGCTAAAATCCAAAAGAGTCTGAATGATAAATGCTGGCGAGGTTGCAGAGAAAAAGGAACTCTCATACATTGTTGGTGGGACTGCAAAATGGTGCAGCCTCTATGGAAAATGGTATGGAGGTTCCTCAAACAATTGCAGATAGATCTACCATATGACCCAGCTATCCCACTGCTTGGAATATACCCAGAGGAATGGAAATCATCAAGTCGAAGGTATACCTGTTCCCCAATGTTCATCGCAGCACTCTGTACAATAGCCAATAGTTGGAACCAGCCCAAATGTCCATAATCGGATGAGTGGATACGGAAAATGTGGTACATCTACACAATGGAATACTACTCAGCTATAAAAACGAATGAAATACTGCCATTTGCAACAACATGGATGGACCTCGAGAGAATTTTATTAAGTGAAACGAGTCAGGCACAGAAAGAGAAATACCACATGTTCTCACTTATTGGTGGGAGCTAAAAATTAATATATAAATTCACACACACACACACAAAGAAAAAAAACCAGGGGGGGAGAAGATATAACAACCACAATTACTTGAAGTTGATATGACAAGCAAACAGAGGGGACATTGGTGGGGGAAGGGGGGAGCGAGGAGGGAGGGAGGTTTTGGTGAGGGGCAACAATAATCAGCCACAATGTATACTGACAAAATAAAATTTAAAAAAGAAAAAATAAAAAAAAGAAAAGGAACATTGGCCTATAAGCTGGAAGCCTTGGGTCTTTTCAATTTCCCTGATGCCTCAATCTAACAGGTTCACCTTCATTTGACACTGACCTAACCCTAACCTTAATCTTAACCCTTTGACACTGTTGACTACCTTTTTCTTCCTGAAACCATTTTTCTTCTTTCCAGAACATCATTCTCTTACTGTTTTCATCCCACCTGCCCCCCAAGAAGTTCCCTCCTGGTTTCTTTTGAAGGTTTCTTGTTTGCCACCTGCCCCTGAAATACTGGTGTCCTCCGGGATTCTGCCTGTAGTGGATTGAATTATGTTCCCCCAAAACTCACTGAAGCTTGAGTTGTGCCCCTCAAGTTTTATGTATTAGGAACTTATCCCCCACTGTGACTGTAAAGGGGGTGAGAAATCCTATTATGGTAATTGTAAGGTGGGGCCTTGAAGAGATGATTGGGTTGTAGGACCATGTAGTGAATGAATTAAAAATGGTGGTCAGGGCATGGTTCTGAGGGCTTTAAAAGAAGAGGAGAGTCTGTCTTTCTCTCTCTCTCTCTCTCTCTCTCTGCTCTCTCTCTGCTTACACCATCTTGCAATGAGACCCCTGGGTCACTGTTGCCACCACCAGATGGACTTTGGACTCCCCAGCCTGAGAAACTGTAAGCAATAAATTTCGTTTTCCTTATAAATCACCCAGTTTCAGGTACTTTGTTATAAGCAACATAAATGGACTAATACACTGCCTTAGACTTCATTTTTCACTCTACACCATGATGACATTCAGGATGCCTATAAACTCCAAGAAAATGATTTAAACTGTTCAAACTTTTCTCTTTTTGTAGATTTCTGGATTGCAGGTCCTTGGGTTTCATAAGATCCATAAAAAAAGTTTGAGTGTCAGTAATTTACCAAGCACTGCTCTGCACTTTTCCTGGTTGATTCACATCTTCCTTCCAGCTTTGAGCATTACCTCTACCCTGATGGCTCCTAATCTTTATCTCCACGCAAACTTCTCTCTTCTCTCCACCCAAATACCCACTTAGTCCCAAAGTCACCTCAAAACAAATGCATGATGGAGCTCCAAGACAGAGTTCACGATCCCCTCTCTCCATGGATCCCCAGACTCGGTGATGTCATCATAACACTCCATTCCCCAAGCAGACTCCACAAACTCATGTCTGCTTTCTGTCTTGCTTCCCAATTGTTTCTTAAATCCATACCTTCTCTTCCATCCCTACTATCCTGCTTCACTGAGGGCCCCACCTTTTCTTATCTGAATACCATCCCAACTGGTTTCCATGGCTTCAGTCTCCCCACTCCATGCTCCCTCATTACATTCAGTGGTTTCTCCTAAAATTCAAGTAAGAGTATGTAAATCTCCTGTGTAAAATGCACTGAGTATCTTCCATTGCTTTCAGAATGAAGTAAAAAGTTCTTAGCAGGGCATACAAGCTAATCATGAGCTAGTCTCATCCTCCAAATCCAGCTCCATCTCCCCCAACAAGCACCATGGCCATTTGCAGTTCCCAAAGCATATTATGCTCTCTCTCAGCTCTGGGTCTTTCCATGAGCTGTTCCCTTTACCCCTTTCTCACACTTTCATTTTCCTGATGAACTTCTTTCTTCCTGAAAAATTGAGTTTCAATATTACCTCCTCCCAGAAGCATTCCTGAACCCCAGACCGGGTAGGTGCCCCTTCTCTGTGCTCTAATAGTACCAAGGTAGTGTCATAGCCTTCATTCGGCTGTACTGTTCACTGAATTATAAATATCACATGAACAGGAATAAAGTTTTTGCCTCCCAAAGGCCTTACAACATGATACAATAGCAGGCGCTCTACAAATGTTTGTTGAATGAATAAATAATTGAATAATGGACAAATAGATGAAATGGTTGTGTTTCTTACCTGTCTTGGGATATTGGGTAAATCTTGTAACTCTTATGTGTACCAGTTTTCCTCATCTGCAAAAAGGAAATAACAAGACTGTTAAATAATACTGAACAATGAATTCACACAACTGAAAATTCACACATTCACACCACTGAAAATTACATCATCAAAAAATGTTTATCGAAACTAATAAAATGGAAAGCACATGATGATGTTAAGATGAAGAAAGCAGGACAGAAAAATAATTTAGACAGTGTAATTACAACTATATAAAAAGGACAACCTCACACAAACCCACACGCAAAAGTCTGGAAAAACATGTACCAACACTGGTCTTTGGATAGCGTGACTGCGGGTGACTTCTTTATTTTCTATTCCTATATTTTCCACATTTTCTTTAGAAAATGTGCATTACTTTTATGATGAAAAAATTAAACTTTATTATCAGAAAAAAGGAAGAAAAGAGGTTTCTAAGAAAAGAACCTTGCGTCCTCCTCCACTTGGCAATGTGTTCAATGCCTCCCAACACTCTCAAGGAGGCAGATCATCCTGTCCCTCCCAGCTCTTCTTGCTCCTTTACAAAAGCAAGGCCACCCCACTCCACGCCTCCCACTGTGCTCACAGGCAGTGCTGGGCAGCCAGGAGCATGCCACGAGGATGCCCATGAACGTGAAGCCTAGTATGAACTCAGTCCCTGGCCCTGTGCTGAGAGGAGGAAATACAATGCAGGCTCAGTTCCTCCCTCTGGACCAGTAAGTTCATCACAGGGAGACACACATCTTTCCCGAACACTCGCCGTGTGAGAACACACTCCTGGAACCAGCTTTTTGGAACTGCCATTTTCAAAGTCTCAACCTCAGCCCTTGCATCCCAGGCCTCATTTAGAGTTGAAGAATTGCTGAATCAGAGATAGTGTTCTTTCAATCATCATATATTGTACTCAGATATTGATATTCAACTTTGTACCCCACAAATACATATAATCAATTACGTTTCATTTTTTTAAAAAAGAGAGATTGTTCTGACCCTCTCTGTGGGAGCAGAAAATGGTAAATATCTTTGTCACAGCATTTGGCAAGATGTCTTTGACCCTGATGTCCACTTCTAAGAATTTATTCAAGAATGTGGTGTGATGGTTAATTTCAAGCATCAATGTGACTGGGTTAAGGGAAGCCCGGGTAGTTGGTAAAACATTCTTTCTGAATGTGTCTGTGAGGGCGTTTCTGGAAGAAATTAGCATTTGAATCAGTACACTGAGTAAAGACCACCCTCACCAACATGGGCAGACATCATCCAATTTGTTGAGGGCCCCAATAGGACAAAAGATAGAGGAAGGGCGAATTCTCTCTGTCTTTGAGTTTGGAAATCCATCTTCTTCATTCCTTAGACATTGGAGCTCCTGGTCCTCAAGCATTTGGACTCCAGGACTTGCACCAAAAGCCCTTGCACCCCAACCCCCGCCCCAGTTATCAGGCCTTGGGACTCAGACTGAACTACATCACTGGCTTTCCTGGTTCTCCAGCAGGGAGATGGCATATTGTGGGACTTCTCAGCCTCCATAATCACATGAGCCAATTCCTATAATAAATCTCTTCTTATATATCTATATATATCCTACTAGTTTTGTTTCTTTTGGAGAACCCTGACTAATACATATGGCAAAAGATAAAACTCAAAGAATGTTTGTCAAACACTATTTATAAGATTTTTTAAATGGAAACAATGTAAATCCTAAAATAGAGATTTATTAAATAATTATTTTACTATTATTAAATAGGTTACCATGCAACCATTAAAATAACAAGGTCGGAGAATAGCTAATTACATGAAAAATGTTCATGGAACATTGTGAAGTTAAAAAGCAGATTACAAAACAGTCTATACATATGATCATTTTGCAGTATATGTAAACGTACATCTAAATGTATCTATAAGCATAGAAAAGAGGATGATAGGATAAACAGAAAACTGTTAGCAGTTATTTCTGAGTAGTAAAATCTCAAGTGACTTTTTTCTTTTTTGGCTCATTTCTATTTTTTACATATTTTGCAATTAGTTTGGATTGCTTTTGTAACAAGAAAAAATATATTTTCAGAGTTATATTTTTGACAATCTTCCAGTTCTCTTGAGCCATCTTGTTTTCTAAGTTTCATGGTATAGATTGGACATCCTCTCTTTAGTTGTAGTATGGTCCACCTTTTTAAGGTTTAAGGATTATGCCTGATTATGCCCAACCTTATCAACTCTAAGATAGCATAGGAGCTTCCCAAAGACTCCAGCTATTTCTACTTTACCATTCAATTTCTCCTTATCAGTGCAAGCATGAGAGTAGTAGCTCCATGTTTGCATCTTTCTCTCCCCCAACAGGACATAAACTTAACAGTAAGCAAGTCAAGAAAGTGTTAGACCCTCAGCTTCTAGTTGTACGAAACTTCTAGTTGGTTGGACTTCCTTACTGCAGACTGCCATAATTCTCGTGCAGGTTGTTTATTGCACAAGGACTCATCCAAGGGGGCAAGCAGAGGCCAAAATTCAGTCCTTGCCTACTTTCTAGGCCATATGCCCAGTGCAGGACTCTATCTTTCAAGGTGAAGGGTACTCTTTTAAAAATTTACAACAAGGTGACCATCTTCTTGCCAACACGGGCACCTGCAGGGCTGATTCTCCCCAGAAGGGATGTTTTTCTAATTTAGGGCTGATTCTCCCCAGAAGGGATGTTTTTCTAATTTTCACAAAAGCATATGGGCTATCAAGTATCCTTGTCACCATCACAATATGCATTAAGAAGCCAATGTCAATATCCTCCACTGGCCCAGGTAGCTTCCATGAAGATATCAGATCAATTCTTTTCTCCTATAATCTTCTATAATCCTATAATCTTCTTTTATAATCCACCTTGTTTCCACCCCAAATTCCTCTACCCTCTCCTGAAGCAACCAATAGCCTGCATGTCACCCCCATGGAGTGCCATACAGTTTAATGATTCTCAAATATGACTGCACATTAGAATAACCTGGGAAGATTCTGAAAGTCTAGATACTTCAGCCACACCTCAGCCCAATTAAATTAGAACCCCTGGGGCATGACTTGGCCAAAGTTGAGAAACACTGGCTTAATAGAAACAACTTGAAGTCTAAAAAAATAAATAAAATTAAAAGTCTGGGTTTAAGGCTGAGTTCCTCTGATCATTACCATATAATCTTGGACAAGTTACTTTACTTTTTTTCCAGCCCAGTTTTTCAAATGTGAAACAACCAGATCAATGTCAAAATTATTCTGCAAACTGTTAAACCCTATAAATGTTCTACCACTGATCTCAGAGTAAGAGAGAGAAAAAGGCATTGCCTTTGGGACCAAGAAGGATTGAGGGTAGATGGTGGGAGGGGAACAGGCACAAGGTGCTAGGAATTCAGCTCACAGACCATGAAACAGTGGTTGACAATTATAGAACCAGGTGTTCACTGAGGTTCTTCTCATTTCTAAAAATTGGCATTCTGTACATGTGTGCAAAGTTGGCAGGAAGATAAATCTCTATAACTCAACATGGTCAAAGGGGATTGTGAATTGCCAGATATGATGCCATTTATTTTTTCCAGATTCAGGTCATCAGGCTCAGAGAATTTGCTATTATTGCCGTTCCCTCCCCGCACTATATTGAGTCCTCACTTTGCATATACTAAGCAAAATCTTTTGGTTATTACCAGTCATGACTATCCACTTGGCTCCACTGAGAGGCAGCAAGAGAAGTAAAGTCAACTGTCCAGAGAATTAAAAACCCTTCAAGGACTTTTATCAAATCTCTTCTCTTTTCCCACTTTTTCAGCCCCTTCTGCAAAGACAAGCCATGCACCACTTTCCCCCACACTGAGCTGTCCTGTCAGGTGATCTGAAGCAGTGGAAGGAACAGTGGGTGATGCCCAAGATGACTTGAGGTCCAGACAAGAGCTCCACCACTTCCTAATTGCTTGAAGAAGCATACTCTTCCCAAGCTTCAATTTCCTCATTTGTAAAATGGGTATGATAATATCTGTTCTACTTTTCTCACAAGGTTTTGAGAGGATCAGTTGATACAGTGCAAGTGAAACCAATTAATAAACTCTATTATTGTAGCCTAAGTTTCCTGGTAGGTCTGTCCAGCCTACATCCTCCTGCCCTCAGAGTCTGTGCGTCACTGGGGTCAACTCCATCCCCCTGGCCATACACATTGGCCGAGGGATGGTCATATGACCCAAGATGTCCAATGAACCTTTTGCTGGTTCTATCGATAGAAAGAAGTCTTCTTTCTCCTCGAAGCCACCTGTCTCCACAGGGAAGAGGCATTTCAGAGAACGGAAGTGATACAGAGAAAAGGAGAATGAGAGATGTTTAAAGACAAATTTCTGATAATGTCATTTGAGCATCAATTCATTCATTCTTTCATTCAACAACAAGTTATTAAGTTCCTCTTATTTATATTCCACAACTATTTCCAGATTCTGGACATTTGGTGATGGACAAAAGAAAGCCCGTACCCTCATGGAGCTTGCAATGCAGTGGGCAGCCCAGGCAATAAAAAAATTAAAAATAAAAAAAATTTTTTTTAAAAACCACTAAATAGATTCCTAATATATCGCCAGGTAATGATAAGTTCTATGAAGAAAAATTAAATCAGGGTAAGGGGAGACTGAAGGGGAGGTGTTATTTAGGGGGAGTGGCTGGATCCAGCTCTCCTTCTGGACTTCCAAGCATCATGAGCCAATAATGCTTCATTGAATTGTGCTGCTATCAATTTCCACCAACGGGCCTGATGAATGCAGCTTTGCAAATGTAAGGATTGGTAATGATGCAATTATGTTTATAACAGCAGCACAAAAGCATCTTCAGAAGAAATTGGATCACACCCCTGGAAATCCATGTCTAAGATATTTATGCCAATGAAGCAACCCAAGGACAGGAAGTTATCGATAGATGTCCAAATATATTCTTCATGTAATTAAGCGCATACAAGGGTCATTCCTCTGGATTCATCTACCCTGTTGGTTCACTTGAAATCCAGAAATTCATCTTTTTTTAAAATGTGTTTAGAAAGTTGGAGACACTAAGCATCAAGTCAAACAAACCTTTCAGTTGGTCATCTGTGGCCACCTGGCTAGAGCAATATTGCCAGTACTAACACCCACCACTTATGTGGATTTGGGAGACACCCTAAAAGCATTAGGAATAATTAAAGTAAAGAGCATCCACAGCCAGTATCCACAGTCAGTTGACTTCCTGCAGTTCCTACAGGGTAAAGACTGATAGTTCCAAACCCTGACCTTGCTCAAGGTTACTAACAGCAAATCATCAAGGGTGAATGTGCAAATACCCAATCATACCATCATTCCTACAGAAGTTTTCTGAGTTTGGGTCCTTCAGTTTTAAATTCCTAACACTCAGGAAGTTTTCTAATTTCCACCCATCCCCATCCTCCTCTCCCTACACACACACTCTAGACCTGGTGTGGTGGCTAGTATTTAAGGTATGCCCCAACCATGGAGGTCTTCCCAGCTCAAACTCTCAAACGGACATTAAAATATCTTATATCATTTTTATGCATAAGATGCACACCAAATAAAGAATAATGTGAAACTGGAACTTCCATCATTGTCCTCCTGAGCTGCCACACCCACACTGTGCATAATATTCGTCTTACTCAGATTAAGGCATGCACAAGCCAAGATGAGCCTACTCAAGAAATAATACAAGTGCTTCAACTCTTCCTGCAGCTGCTGGAATTTCCTCATGTTTTTCTTCCCTAAACTGCAACAGTTGCTAAAACGCTGCATTACCTGCTGGGAAAAGTTGTTCAGTATCCCTGAATGAGACAGCATGAGGACCCTTTCCAGAATGTCAAGCAGGTGTTGTTTTCTGTCACTGTGCCGGTTTAAAGTGCTGCACATAAGGATTGAAATGTTCTTTGCCAAGGCAGAATTCTGTCAGGAGTGCTTTGGTCATGGTTTTGGTCCCTTTTTACCCCAGAATCTTGACCCAAAGAAACCTCTATGATCTACCAGACAAATATATATCTCGGCATTTCCCTAAGAATATTGGAACACTGGATGTTTCGTGAGGAAAGGGTTTTATGGGTAAGCAAATTTGAGAAACACTCGTTTAAAAAAAAATTTTAGGTGATAATACACATTAAGCAAAACATTTTAAATGATAATGCACATTGTAAATATATACCATAGCAAGGTATGACAAGGCTCCTGAATTTATTTTATCACAGATTTTTTTTTAGGTGAAAACTTATTAACACTTCACAGAGCACAGAGGACAAACCAAACTACAGCAATATTCAGTAGAATCTTTTTACCCCACAGGTTGGGGATTCAACACAAAGGAATAAATGAAAATGTTTAAATTCACACTATGGAAAGAGATTAAAAGAAATAATACTCTGCATTTATAAGTATAATTAAATCCAACAAACTACAGATTACAAATTTAAAAAAACAAACCTCTCTACTTATGAATTTCCAAGTTACAGACTTTTCATAGAAACAAACAAAGCAAAGCTACAAAACAAGATCACATCAACTCAGCCTCCCACCAACAGGTGGTGATGGTTGTAGTCCAAGATCCTTTCTGTCTGGGCCATAGAGTCCTTTGTTAGTAAGTGGCAATCTTGCTGGGGTTCTACTTAGTTTTGAGGTATTTTTCAAACATTATTAATCCTGCAGTGTCCAGTGACTTCAAAAACAGCAAAGGAGTGCAATCGTTATGGAATTGAAAGGAGAGATAATAAAAGATTAAAGTGCTGAGAAAAATAAAGACTTGTGCTGTGTGCTGTGATTCGTTCCAAGAGGAGACATGGCTCAGAAGGACAAAGTACTTAGCATGCAACCTCTGTGCATGCACTGTCCGTGATAATCAGCAAGAGAGGAGGGAAAAGGACAAACACAAATGCTAGAGCAGGGGGCTACACGATCAGCATCCACATGGGCTGCCCATCAGCCAGATATTAATTCAGGAGAGAGCCAGGACTTTGCTCAAGGACCTAATGGCAGAGTGCGGTGAAAGGGCTGCTGTTGAAATGTTCATTCACTTAGAGCTTATTATATTGGGTGCCTACCATGAGCCAAACATTGTGCTGGCTACTGGAAACACATCAATGACTAATACAGACATAGTCCCTTCCCTTGAGAAACTAACAATCTTTGGAGGGATGGAGGAACAGGCAATAAACAATTAGGAAGTGTAAATTCTGGTAAGTGCCATGAAACAAAGAAAACAGGGGCAGTGATAGAAGCAACAGAAGCTGAGGTGGTGGGTGGTGGTACAGAGATTCCAGGCCCTTCAAAGCCGCACAGCATCGAGTGGGGGGCATGGAGGGTGGCAAGTGCAGCTATCACGGCGGATGAGGCACTCCTTGTGAGGGGGGCTGCAGGCAGGAGGCAATTATTTGGCTCCTCGGATTTCCCAAGAACACTGAACTGATCTGCTTTGGAAAAAAGATGACCCGTAAAATATTTATCCACATGAAGAATCAGTGTCTACTGGTTTAAAAGTTTCAAAGAACTCACATTCAGATTAAGTGGAAATACTCCTTGGTCCCTCTGGACTCACAAATAGATTCACAATGAACATAACCTGTTCTTAAATAGAGGAATTTCTCTTCTACCCAGCAAGGTTCTGGTGTTATTTTTAATTTCTCATCGTTAAAGGACTGAAGAAATGTTTAACTGGATTTTGCTAAGAAAACTGTCTGTTCGGGCCTGGTCTGGAGTCTGCTGAGCCTCTGCTGTTCTTCCTACACTGATCTTGGCCCATGATGGACTACACTTCCTGTGTCACAACCTTCTTTTGCAGACAATACTGTCTTTATTTAATAGGTCAAAATTTAGCTCAGCATTTATCCATTATAATGCTGTGCTTACTAAGCATTAGATTTGGATATGAGTAACAGAAAAATCCAAAATTAACAATGGCTTAAAAAGGTAGAAATTTATTTCTTTCTCAAATAACAATTGAGAGATGGGTAGTCCAGGAAAAATATAGCAGCTCTGCTCCATAAAGTCTTCAAAAAACCTTGAGCTTTCTCTCTTGAAGCTCCACCAAACATGACCTCTGTTAATCATGAGCCAACATAGTTGCATGAGTGCCAGCCCTCAGATCTGCATGCACAAACAGCAGGAAAAGGAAGAGGAAGAAAATCCTTTCAAGGAACCTTCCTGGAAGCTGCACTCACCACTTCTACTTACATCCCCTTGGCCAGGACTAGCTGCAAGGGAGGTTAGAAGTTTATTCTCCATCAAAAATAGAAAGAAAGGCTGCCTCAGCCAACAAGCTCTACAAGTTATTCATTGCTAGTTTCATTCCCCAGTCTTCATGGCTCTGCTGAGCTGCTCTTCATCTGTATCCCTAACTCACTTCCTTTTAGAGTTCTTTCAACACCTGTTCCTTGAACACCTACTATGTGCCTGACACTACTTTAGGCACTGGGTATACGACAGAGAACAAGATAGTCAAGGTCCCTATCCTCATAGTTCTTCTAGTCTAGTGGTGGGGAGGGATGCAATGAACAAGCAAACAAATCAATAATACGATTTCAGATAGTGGGTAAGAGGAGAGAATGGGGGGGGGGACTATTCTAACAGGAGGTGACATATTATTATTGACTAATAACATTAGCTAATTCTTGTACAAACTTACCATAGAATCAGCATTATTCTAAGATTTACATGCGCCGGCTCATTTAATCCTCACAACAATCCATCCACTCGGGCACACAGAGCCTTTGCCTTGCTCAAGGGAGCACAGCTGGGATTTGAAGCCAGGCAGGCTGGCTCCTGAGTTTTTGCTGTTAATCCTTCAGGATTAGACCCCTGAAAGAATGAGTAGAAGTCAGCCATGTGAAGAACCTGGAAAAGAACATTCCAGAAAACAGAATAAGTAAGGTAAAGGTCTTGAGGCCAGACAAAGCCCGGATGTTTGAAGATCCACAGGAAGGCCAGCATGACTGGATTCAGGAGGTGGCGAGTGTGAGAAAGCCAAGCCAAGTTCTGCTGACATGAGACAGGGAGCCAGCCCAGGTAAAGGACTGCTAGAGAGTCACAGAAAGGAGCAGGACTGGTACCGCCCTCCTCCCCACCACTCTGCCTCTCTCAATGTGACACTGCCACAGAGGTGCTGAGCTACGCTCAGCCACAAAGCACCCAGCACCATCTGCTCTCCACTCCAGAGCCAGGTCGTCCTCAGAGAGGCGTTATGCCAATGTGCATGCGATAAAAGTTCCTGTTATCACTGCAGTCAGGAAGCATCACCATTTTTATTTTATAATCCTTCACCTTTACAGGATGGCTGATCACGAGGTGCTTTCAGGTTTCCTCGGAGAAAGAGCTCAGACCTCCAGTTTGTCCATGTATAGGCAGTGACATGTCAACCCGACCTCCTGATGTGAGAAGTGTCAAAGAATTTGGGGGTCACATTTTTAAAATGCTAAGAGAGAGATGATGGTGGCTACGAACAGAGGAATAGCAATGAAGACGGAGGGAGAAGACAGATCCAAGAGGCATTTAAGAGTCAAATCAAGAAATTGCTATTGACTTCTGTGCTGGAGAAAGGCGGTGATGCAAAAAAGTGAATTATGGATGACTCCTAGGTTTTTGGCCTGAGCACTTAGGTAGATTGTAGTGCCATTTTTGAGCCGGGAAAGCAATTACTCCAGAAGGTTTTATTTCATTCAAAATGGAAGGTTAAAAAAAAAAAAATGATGGTTCTGACCACCTAATACATGCAGACTCAGTGCTTGAAATGTATATTTTTTTCATTTAATCTTTAGAACAACCCTGTGAAGTAGGTATTTTTATGCTCATTTTTCAGATGTAGAAACCAAGGTCCCAGAGGAAAGCTGCTTGCCTAGGGTTACACAGCCAGTAAGTGGCAGAGCAGAATTCAGACCTCAAAGACTCTGCTCTTTCTACTCAACCACCCTGATTCCCAAGAGGTCACTGAAGCTCACAAAGGTTAAGCAACTTAGCCAAGATCATACAGGAAATGACAGAACTAAACTTTCAAATAGGTCTGGCCCTAAAGTCCCTGCTCTTTCCAGTACAAGTGGTGATGGATGGCAACAGAGCAGGTGCATCCCCAGGACCCCTGCAACTGGAGGAACACGGGCTCTCTGAGAGAGGGTGCCCAGCTTCCCACTCCCCTGATGCTCCCTGGATGTCCTATGCACATGCTGGTGCTCCGTGAATGATAGATGATTCTCAATCTTAAAAAAATAAAAGAAAAGAGAAGCCCTGCCATTAAGTAACTTGACCTAGACATTACTCCCTAAAAATTGTCCACAGATCATCCATCCACCCAGGGCATGATGTTGTAGATGCTCCTTGAAGACACAGAGCTGTGCGAGTGTTTGCCAAAGGGAACAGTGGTATCATTGACTTCTGAGATACAAGAGAGAAACAGTTTGTTTTGGTGAAATCCTGAATCTTTGATCATCCACGTCAAATGTCTTTGATGCTGGTGGCAATCTGTAATTGCTGGAAATTGACACTCAGGGAGAAAACAGGTTAAAGGGTCAGTGAGAACTGAAATGAAGGTTTTAGATATGAGCACAGGCACCTTTTTTCTCTAACCCTTTCCTACTCAGAAAATGGGGCTTGTTTATTGTCTCTCTCTTCTACTAGGAGTTACATTTCTTGAGATCTTGGACTTATCTGCCATGTATTTCCAATCACTTGGGGGTTTATTTAGACCCTTAAAATGAGTCAGAGTATAGCAGATCCTCAATAAGTACTTGTTGAGTAAATGAGTTAATAACCTAGTTATTAATTAAGTAACCATTGGTTAGATCTCAGGTGCCAAGTCAGTTGCAGACTTCCCATCCTAACTGCCCATCTTGTGGACAAGGGTCACCTCATCCCAAGAGCAGCAAAGGGCTTCCTCATGTCTGGTGTGCTGATTGCTGGGCACCCCTCCATCCCTGAGCCTCCATGTGGCTGGCGTCCCCTGTCCAGGGAGTGCCAGAGACACCAGGCAGCCAGGAGCAGCAGGGACACATCTCAGACCAGCCTGTCCCCCTCCTGCGTGCTACTGGCACCAGCCTCCCCACCTGGATAAATGACTGCCTGAGCCCACAGGGGGCTCAACGTAGAATATTTGATAACCTCAGACAGCCAAAAAGGCGAAGACAGAAAGCAAGGGAAGAGAGGGGGAGAAGGAGAAAAAGCAAGAGGCAATGGAAAATGGACATTAGTTTAAAAAGAAATGGGTTTCTGAAGAAGAGAGAAGGACGAAGTGAGAAATTCTTCCTTCTTACGATGGATTTTTTGCAAACCTATCAAACTCTTCTCCAGAAACTTGACTAAGTTTTAACCAAAATGTTCTCATGAACTTCAGGACAAAGAGACCTGGTTTGGATTCCCGATTCTGGCATTTGCCAGCACTGTGACCTCCACAACCCATTTCCTCCCCTTTAAAACAGGGAGACAACTAGCAGGGCAGCCATGAGAATTTGGTGAGAGGTTGGGATGATCACTGCCTAGTGCACCTGAGAGCCACTCAGAAAGGCATTTATTTCTTCCTCTCCTTGATCTCCCACTGCCTCTAGCCCCTTCCTTTGGTTGGACTTTGTTGCTGCAGATTTGTCTGTTTCCACCACTGCTCAAGAGCATCTGGCCTTGGATAGCAAGCTCAGGAAAGAAATCTACTTATGAAGGAGACCTGTGATAAATAAGTTATCACACCCCAAGCTAGCAGTCAGCCGAAGACGTTGCAGGGAAAATGTCTACCTTTAATGCTGCAGCTTACCCCCAGGGACTCGGGGTGAGATAAACCAGGGGGACAGCATGGGGATGGGGGGTTATGGGGTATAGGGAGGAACAGGAACATGTGCATCTTCAGAATACACAGCTGCAAAGGGAGGGAGAGGGTAGGAATCCCTGCATGTAGTATGTGCTCACGACAAGTGTAAGGTGGGAGGGGGAGGGTCAGGGAGAAGGAAGAAGAGGAGAGGAGGAAGAGGAAGAGTGCTGTGGTTTGAATGTGTGCCCCCAAAAGCAGGTGTTAGAAACTTAACCCCCAGCAACAGTCTTGGCAGGTGGAGCCTAATGGGGGTGTTTAGGTCCCCAGGGGCCAACCCCCATGAGTGGATCAATGCTGAATGTGAAAGGGCTTGAGGCTGCAGGTTGGATCTCTCTCTCTCTCTCTCCCTCTCTCGCCCTCTTACCTTCCTCCTTGGGGTGATGCAGCAAGAAGACCTTCGCCAGATGCCAGCACCTTGATATTGAATTTCCTTGCTTCCAAATAGATTTTTCTTTATAACCTTACCCAGTCTGTGGTATTTGTCTAAGGCAGAGAGGAAGAAGAACGAGGAGGAGGAGAAAGAGAAGAAAAAGGAGGAAAACGAGCGGGAGGAGAAAAGATGGTCCATACACATATACGCACGTGAGTGCAGGCTCCAAGGATGTGCTGGACAAGAATGTGGGGGCAGAGAGGTCACTATTCTAAGGCTCTTTGCCCTCTCTGTCCTTGGTCTCCTCATCTGTAAAGCAAGGGAATCAGAAAACATGGCTCTAACAGTTCCTTGTGCTCTGGGAGTCTACCACATAGAGACTCTTTCTGCCCAGGACTCCAAACCATGGTGCCACAGTGACCTAGGAAAGCTGAACAGGAGGGGAGGCCCAGGCTGCCCATGCACAGGCATAGGTTAACAGTGGGCATGACCAACCCACCACCAACAGCAGCAGATGGAGGCTGCCACAGACTCCTGGGCACTTACACACCTTGTGCCAAATCTCCCAACTCCTCAGTTGCTTATTCTGGGCCCTTTTCTTACTGAGAGGCCAAAGCATTCAAGGAACTTGACCTCAGGCCTTCTCCCATGCCTCAGAGATGGAAAAAGGCCAGGTTTATGGGGGACCTTAAATTAGACTCAGAGCAAAGCAAGGAAAAAACTCCAGCCTTCGAGTGTGAGCAGAATAATAAAGTTAATAATAAAGCCTCCAGTCATTTGTTGAGAGTATCGGAGAGAGGCTCTCATGTCATTCTCTCCACAGCATGATGAGGGAGGTGCTGTTATTATCCTCATCATGCAGATGTGGAAACTGAGGCTCAGGAGGTTAAAAAGCTCATCTGTGGTAATGATTCTGCAGATGAGAGAGCTGAGATCCCAGCCAGGCCTGGTCCTTGTAGCTGAAGGCCTCTGCCACCAGGTGATGCTAAAGGAGGGGTCCAAAGAAAACATGTCAAGCATGTATGTTTTGTGCAGCGACAGACACCAGGCACTTCCAGGTGTGCATGACAGACTGTGCCCTAGACCACAACCTCAGAGGGTTCTGGGAACTCTTTAGGAGTAATTTGGGGGTGGGGATGGTCAGAGTGTAAATGTCCCTAAAATTCTACAGATGGGAGCCGTACCAGTCAGGTTCTTTGGTACAGATGATAAAAGACCACTCCAGTTAGTAGATCTTATACAGGAAAGGAATGTATTAGAAGGAGATCAGAACTCTTGGGAACCATGGGGAACTTGGCAGAACTCAGCAGAAGCCTCCCCCAGGTTGACCCCAGAGGAAAAGGCTGATGGGGACTGGCTGATGGGCCTCTCATCACTCTGACACCAACACCCTACACAGAATATTACAAACTCCCCTCAGCTGTCTCTGCTGTAGTGGTTAGTCTCCCATGTTCTGTTTCTTTGCGCCACTCCTTCCACATTCAGAGGCCCAGAGAGCAGCCTCTGAGGAGCCCAGACTGGGGGGGATGGGGGGCAGAGAGAAAGTGTGTGTGTGTGTGTGTGTGCGCGCGCGCGCACACGCGCGCACACTCACATGTGACAGGGCAAGCCCCAGGAGAAGAAGGAGCTGGCACCCTTTGCCTCCCATGGTGGGAGGTGGACTCCTGCCTCTCAGTGAGATTCTCTCCGCGCATGGATCCTCCCCAGTAAAAAGCATGTCTGGGAGAGGGGAGCCAAACCAGAGAAGTGTTCACCTTGGAGTCGAGCCATCTGTTTGTCCCAGCTTGTGACAGCCAGAGCTCACCCACAAAATGCTTTCTCAGACAGTCACTTGTGAGAGGTAGACAGGAAAGATACTAGGATTTCTGACACTGGATAAGAAAACTGAGGTTCATGGAAATTAGGGAGCTTGTTCACAGTCTCCCAGGTAGCTGGTGCGGAGCAGAAACAAGGACCCACAGGTCCCAGCAGGCTGGCCTCTGTCCTGTCCTTCAGCAGGTGCTGACCCACCTGCCTATAACCGTGGGTTCCCCAGAACTCCCTGATGCCACTGCAGGGTGCCTCCAAGGGAACCTAGTGATTCACATCATCACCCAGCAGACAGCCAGACCAAAATGCAGCAAGAAGACCCGCTCTTCTGTCTCCTTCTTCCGACAAGCTCAGCCCCCTTCCCTAAGGCCCTCTTCTTCACCTCCCCCCCCCCATAAAATGCTAGGAAATGATAGACTTTAGGGAATGATAGACTGGGGTCAGAAAAGGGAAGTCACCTGCCACATGACTTCCTCAGCTTCCCCACTGATATATGTGGCTCGTGTCAGGATTCCGTGCCAGACCACCCAGACAGCAGATGTCCACTCCTCACTAGCTGGGTGACCTCGGCATGTCACTCAAGCCTCTGCCTCAGTAATGTCAAATGTGAAATGGTAAAACAGTTGTCTACCCACCTCACCGTGTTGTGGTGGGAAGGCGGTGAGATAAGGTGCCCCGCTGAGTGTGACTGTGATGTGTACGATCATCATCACAGCTGGCTCAGCGGACAAGCTTCACTTGGTTTACAAAGACAAACACCTTTGCTTTTTGTTTTATTCTCCATTCTGACCTCCTTTATCTGTCCATGATATATTGAGCAGAATACACATACACTCTCTGATTGTTTTCTGATATTAATGGGTCTTGTATGTAGTAAAAATCTGGAAGAATCTGATAAATCCTTCGGTCTCTTATTAGAGCTGAGGATCCTCCTTCCCTGTGCCGGAGACTGCACTGGGGAAGGAAGACATCGTGGGTTTCTCCATTCTCCTTGTCTCACCCTCTGCCCCATTCACTCACCTACTTCTAAATCGTCCAGGCATGGGACAGAGGGCTGGGGAGAGACGGAAGATAGGGGTCAGAAAAGCTCTCACCATCGGAAAGGGCACTGTTGGATAAGCCTTTGGTGCCATCTGTGGGGGTCTTGAGAGACCCTGCCCTTCCCCTTTGGGACCTCTCTCTGCAGGGTGTCCTTGTTCAGGGAAGTATCCTCAGGTGACTGCCTCACCTCTCCTTCCAGAGCCCACTTCCAGGGGCACAACCTCACAACTTCCTTTTGTTGGAAGAGTCATCTTGCATGGGACCCTTACCAAATGGCTCCATCCCACCGTTCTCTAAAGACACAGAAAAATTCAACTGGAATCTAGAAGGGAAGCCCCTCCCACCTCACCCTCTCTCTGGGTTCTGACCAGACAGACAGCTCCATTCAGTTCCAGCCTGTAGACACTTTTAGGCAAGCATTAGACCCAGCACCTATGCCCTGCAAACTCTGCAGGACACAAATCATGTTCTCTCAACAAAGCACTTTCATCTCACTCCATCCATATCCTGAAGTCCAGGGTTCCTTCCCTCAGCTGGAGGAGTGTGACAAGCACACCCTCCCCTCTCCTAATTAATACCCTGTTCCTTTAGTATCAGGCAGACTACATGAGAAGCCATTTTATTAACTCATCTTTATCTGGAGTCAGGGCTGGGTTCACAGTCACAAATGCTTAGGAAGAAAACAAGAAAACTGCAAGCTTCCCAGAGAAACGTGTCCTCACAATTGTTCTGCCACGTCATGTCCAGGAGCATCTCTCCAACCAGGACCCATGGATTGAGCTCGGCAGAGCTGGGGGAGGCAGACAGAGCTGGCCTCCTCCTCCCACCAGGGTATGCCCCCTTATCTAGAAGCAAAGGTAGTCCCTGGGCTCTGGGGACAGAGAGCTGGGGCTGGGGACTCGGTGAGCACAGAAGTCAGGGGCAAGATATGTGGGAAGCTCTGAGAGGCTTCATCTTCCCCCAGGGACTATGCACAAGGTCCCCACTGCTTTCTTCTGCAGAGCAAAGGAGAGAATGGGGAGTAAAATGGCAATTGGTGATGCTGATGGTGCTAATGACAATGATGATGGTCGTGATGATGGTGGTGATGATGGGGATGATGATGGTGGTGATGATGGTGGCAATGATGGTGGTGATGATGGTGGCAACGATGGTGGTGGTGATGGTGGCGATGATGGTGGCGATGATGGTGGTGATGATGGTGGTGATGGTGGTGGTGATGGGGATGATGATGGTGGCGATGAGGGTGGTGATGCTGGTGATGATGGGGATGATGATGATGGTGGTGATGGTGGCGATGATGGTGGCGATGACGGGGATGATGATGGTGGCGATGATGGTGGCGATGATGGTGGTGATGGGGATGATGATGGTGGCGATGAGGGTGGTGATGGTGGTGATGATGGGGATGATGATGATGGTGGTGATGGTGGCGATGATGGTGGCGATGATGGTGGCGATGATGGGGATGATGATGGTGGTGATGGTGGTGGTGATGGGGATGATGATGGTGGCGATGAGGGTGGTGATGGTGGTGATGATGGGGATGATGATGATGGTGGTGATGGTGGCGATGATGGTGGCGATGATGGTGGTGATAGTAACAATGATGATGGGGGCTGTGGATGGTGTTGGCGATATCAGCCACAATTTGCTATCCTCTTATTTTGAGGTGGCATGCACTGTCTCATTTAATCTTCACAACAACACTCTGAGGCGGTATGGCAGGCAGAATAATGGCCTCCAACGATACTCACCTCCTGACCTCCAGGACCTGTGAATATGTTACGTTCCATGACAAGAGGAAATTAAGGTTGCAGATAGAAGTAAGGTTGCTAATAGTAAAATTATCCTGGATTACCTGGGTGGGCCCAATGGAATCACAAGGGTCCTTTAAAAAGAAAGAGGGAGGAAGAAGGGTGCCAGAGTGATGCAGTGTGAGAAAACCAGACCAGCCGCTGCCGACTCTGAAGACAGATGGGGCCACGAGCCAGGAACAAGAGTAACTGGAAAAGGTAGGAAAATGGATTCTCCCCTGGAGGTTCCAGAATGGAACCCAGTCCTGTCAACACCTTGATTTTAGTCCAGTGAGACCTCTTTCAGACTTCTGACCTCCAGAACTGTAAGATAATAAATTCATGTTGTTTTAAGCCACTAAGATAGTGGTAATTTGTTGCAGCAGCAATAGGGTCCTACTTCTGGCAAAGACTTGGGACTTGGGTCCTACTTCTGGCAAAGAAAAGTAGGGAGGGAAGTAGAAGTGGCTGTCTTACACAACAGGAAAACTCAAAGGAATGCTAAAATAGAAGGAGATGATCCTAGAAAGTATCCAACATCAGCAGGACCAGCCTGGATGGAGAATTAAAGGGAAGAGCAAGGTTGGCAGTCTTGCAGGTGACAGACAGGTCAAGAAGGTGAGAAAGGGAAGGGAAATATTCCATCTTAAATGGTCTGTTTGCAGTTCTGTGAAGTTTCTCCCCTCAATGTGCCCTCAAATTACCAGGGGAAAAAAAATTATATTCACAACTACCTCATGTGAGCAGAATTTGGGAGGTTTGAAAGTGCAAAAATGTGGGTCTAGCAGAGCTTGTGTCCCTTATGTGGGTTGTAACCAAGGTGCTGATACAGGCACAGGGCACTAAACAGATGACAAGAATTATCACCTCTCCCCCCTCAATCAGAGCCATTGGTGACTAGGAAAGCCTTACAAAAATCAGGGTGGGGAGCTAGATTGGCCTCAGCCTTCCCCAAGGACAATGAGTTGGGATTTGAGTCAGCCTCACTTAGTCCTTATGACAGTGCATCTCAAACTTTCATGAACAATAAAATCACCTAGAATTCTTGTCAAAACACAGATTCAATTGGTAAAGAGCCACGAAAAATGAGTACATTGTGTAATGATAAATATGGAAAAATATAGGTTAAACACAGAGAGAGAGAGAGAGAGAAATTCCCGGGCCCCATTTCCTGAGAGTCTGATTGAGCAGGTCTGGGTAGAGCCCATGAATCTGCATTTGTGACAAATTCCCAGGGAATGCTGATGCTGCTGGACTGGGGATCACCCTGCGAATAACACTGCTTAGGACACAGGATGGCCCCAGCCC
Organism: Cynocephalus volans; assembly: GCF_027409185.1. NCBI lineage: Eukaryota > Metazoa > Chordata > Mammalia > Dermoptera > Cynocephalidae > Cynocephalus > Cynocephalus volans. The sequence goes on from NC_084462.1 coordinate 55,039,734, forward strand.
CTAACATTAATGTCAGGACCCTTCTTTCCTGCATCTCTCTTGCCAGGGAGCCCAAAGCCCATGCAGTGTGGAGGTTCATGTCATACCCAGACCTTCCAATCACCACTTACTGCACCATACCCAGGAAAGCAAGGAGGGCCCCGGGAGGTATGCTCATTGGTTCCTCCCCTCAGATCCTGCTGGGCTACCTCTTGGATGGATAAAATGAGAAGCCACCAGCACTTTCCCTGCCACTCGGCATCCTATTTTTCTATTTCTAACTTATCCATCCTCTTGACCTAAGCTGTGAGCTCCATGAGGGAAGGGTCTGGTACATATTAGGCGCTTAATAAATGCTTGGTAGGTGTGGGAGTGAGTGCATTACTTCCTCAAAGTCCTGAGTAGGGCACATATTCCCTTTGGATCAAGGTGGGCAGGAAGGTGGGAACTGCGGATAGAAGTAATAAGGTGGCCCCTGGTGTCAAGGATTCCCCCCTTAAGCCCCTGGGATGCCCCTGGTCTCCCAGTCTCCTACCCCCCTTAGTCAGAGCTTCCTGACTAAGGGGTCCCCTTTAATCAGGCTCTTCTGCCCAACTCTAAACCTAGAAACCTGCTTGTACTGGCAAAGGTGGTAGATGCCACCTCGTGGGAGAGCAAGAGGAGAAGCAAGGAGGAGCTCCAGCCACCCAAGGGCGGGAGGTGAAAGGAAAGAAATACCACCTCCCCAGGGCAACAGAGGCTGTCTTGGAGCAGATGCTGCAGAGTTTGTGAGGGAGGCTGCCCCCAGCCCTCCCCCAAGCCCTTCACCATTCTCTCATTCTGCCTGTCTCCCCCACTACCCGCCTCCTACTCAGAGCCAGTGACTAATTGCATCGCATTTCTCTTTGACTTGCGTCACCCAGCAGAGAGAGTGTGGTTGTTTTTACAGCTTATTCTTTCAGGGATTCTAAGTGACATTTTTAAAGTCCTCTTCCCCTGCCTTGGAGCGGCACACCCTCCTCTATTCTCCCCCTCCACCTCTCTTTCTCTCCCCCTCGCTCATTTCTCTCTTCCGGAGGCTGCAGGCACAAATACAAACAGGTCAGAAGGCAAGGGCAGGTCCCACAAACCAGCCGAGAAGATTTCCTGCTCCCTGGCCCTTGGGAGACCCCCGCAGTGGAGGACCCATCACGAAGTACCCCCACCCTGCAAGAGAGGGCCCACGCTGCACAGTGGCCTGAAAACCACACTGGGCAGCTGCTCTCCCTCCTTCCTTCTTTCCTCCCTCCCTTCCTCCCTCCTTCCTTTCCTTCCTTACTTCCTTCCATCTACATGTGAACATTCTCTGAGTACCTGTTAAGAGTCATCTCTGTATATACAGTAGCAAGTCTGCCCCCAAGGTGATGGGTGGAGGGGGAGGTCCATTGTTATCAGTGAGTGAACTGGCTATTATAATACAATGGGTACATTCTATACTCTGGAAGGCTATAAGAGCCATTACATTGCATAAGGTAGGCACCAAACCTAACCTGAAGGAGGAAAGATGATCAAAAGAGGCTGTTAGGAGGTGATGTTCCAAAATGAGGATGAGATGTTGTAGAAAAGGAGGCAAGGACTGAACAGAAATAAAGCCAAAAAAAAAAAAAAAAACCCATCATCGTGGTTTGAATGCAGTAGAACAAGTGTGGGAGTGGGACCTTGGACAGCTCATCGAGAGCCATTGGACAAATCACTACTGTCTATGAGCCTCAAGTTTCCTCCTCTGTAAAATGAGGAAGTAGACCCAGATCACCTCTAAAATCCCCTCTAGCTCTAAAACCCTTATAATCAGGATCTTCCATCAACAAACAAAGGCAAACATTGCCCTATGAAGGAGAGCTATAGAGTGCCTTATCTGTGAAATAGGGTAAGAATGTCACCTGTTGCACTGAATTATTAGGAGAATACGAGAGAGTGCATTTGCAAGTGTGTATTGAGCATGGAATGACTAAGTTCTGAGCTGCTGTTGCCAGGGGCGTGTCTCTTGGCCCACACAGAATGTTAAGGATGTAGGAATCTCTTTTTAGTTTGAATTTCAAGCAGGGACTCTTCCCATCAAAAGAAGGGCTAGAGGTGCTTAAATCCCTAAACTCCAGTGGTCAGAAAGCATGGGAGTACAGCCACGAACGAAACACTGCTGATCACAAAGTGCTTTTTCCATGCCAGAGAAGCCACCACCAGGGATAGGAGACTTTAGCATCACAGGACCCTCCCCAGATTACAAAGACTTCTCTCAAAACAAGAAGTGGGCATCTCAGCACAGAGCAGACCATAGGGGACAAGAACACAGAGAGGCACTTAGAACAAAATCCAAATGAGACCACAACCATCTCAAACCCACTAAACTAAGTGAGCAGAGCACAGAGACTGACAGACATCAGGACCACCCTTATCATGTCTGCTTGTGGCAGAATTGACACTAGTCACCTGTCACAAGAATAAGCCCTTCCCAAGAAAGACTTTAGACAATATCCAAAAGTCTCCAGCTGAAGAAGATCTCTTGTTACATGACAAACCTGGGCTAGTGGACTCTACAGTCCATTACAGTCACAATGCCAGTGCCAAGAGGGAGCAAAAACAGGCAACCCACTGGCTTCCAGAATACTGTCTGGGAGTTTGCTGCTGTTACAAAATATCTAGCATAGCATTTGGCACATGGTAGCTGCCCCCTCAAATGTTACTTGAACAACGTCTTATTTGTATCTATTACTGTTATTTGCAAAGTGATTTTTCATCCATTATCTCCTTTAATCTTTACAATAATCCCATGAGGAAGTTGATATAGAAATACTCACTGTGGTAGCCAGTAAGACTATTCACCAAATATTTCCAGTTCTCCCCCTTTCTGGGCACATGGTAAAATGCACCTCCCTGCATCCTTGGAGTTAGAGGTGGCCATGTGACCTGCTCTGACCAAGGAAATGTGACTGCAATGACACGTGCTACTTCCAAGTGGAAGCTGTAAGAGCCAGTGCACCTCTATGTGCCCCCACTCTCTGTCCCACTGCCACTTGTGGTAACTATTTTGTCAGTTTGAGTCCTAAAATGAAGACATCATGTAGCAGAGCCCTCAGAGGACCCAGAATGAACATGAAAGATGAATTAGAAATAAATCTTTGATGTTATAAGCAACTGAGATTTGGGGCGTTGTTTGTTACTGCAGGATAAGCCTATGCTGACTGTTACACCCATGTCACAAATAAGAAAACCAAGGCTGAGACAGGTTAAGTGAACTAACTTGCCTTAAAACACAGCAAGATACTCTGCCTCAGTTTCCCTACTAGTGGCAGAACAGAGATGATAGCTTGGGTCACCACCAGTCCTTTCTACTTTCCTAGTAAGGGAATGAGGAGGAGACAAGTACAGGTAAGCCAGAAGAACAAAGTGATGACTTTAGCAGGTCAAAAGTCCTGCCCACAAAGAATCTCATCCACCTTAGTCCCAGCCAGGCTGCAGGTGCATTAGAGAAGCCTCAGAGATCCAGGAATGCTGGGAATAATTGTCAACAGAGCTCAGTCATCATGACAAGAAGTGAATGGGGCCCTAGAGATAAAGCCATGTCCAGCATAGGCTGTTCCTCTAAGAAGAGGAGTAAATCCAGCTCCGTCAGACAGCGGTAAAAATAGCTCAGTCAATGTTCTTGGCTTAGACAGCTGGTCCAAGCCTTTTAATGGAGGACTTGGGTGTGCCACACAGGCAACCTCACCCCAGCCCAGGCCTGTGTGATGGCCTCCTGGGCAGCCCATCAGGCCTGTGTTCACTACACAGTGCTCTTCATAGGCGCCTCTGAGGTCACTCAGCCTTGTCCAGCAATTCCACATGCCAGGGCAGCAGGATGGGTATGGCCTCCTACCTCATGATATTCCGGATCCCCAGAAGGAGCTCAGGGATGTGCAGGACAAGAAGAGGCTACTGTAAATTGAGCATTTACCAGGTGCCACGCATTGCCCTGAACATTTTACATGCTTAAATAATTTATACTTCACAATCCCCTGCTGGACTAATGTTGTGTATCTTCATTTTGCAGATGAGGAAACTGAGGCACTAAAGATAAGCAAGTTAGCACAAATATTAAGTATTCACATAAACAATAATTCTTATTATTGTCAACATTATCATCATCATCACCATCACCACCATCACTTAGAAGATCCAGACTTCAGATCATTCCATAGTGTCTCCAAAACCCTTCTAGATATCAGCAAACTCTTAAGATCAAAGTTTCTTGAACTTTGATGCAAATCAGAATCACTTCAGAAGTTCTAAAAAAATGCAGATGCATGAGTTCTACCCCAGTTCAACTAAACAAAAATATACAGGTTTGGGCTTTGGCATTTTATCATGCTTTCCAGGTAATTCTCAGTTTGAGAACCACTGACCTAGATGGAAGAAAGTTTTAGAGTAACTCACCTACCCACTTACATCCTCAATATCTCACTGTCCCGTGCACTGGGAAGGAGTCTCCAAAGTCTGATTTCTCCTGCCTTAAATCCTGGAGAACTAATCTCTGACCACTGGGGACTAGCCCTCCCTATGATGATTGCTGGAGTAAAAAGCCTCTAAGGTGGCCTCCAACTTTGATCCCCATTTCCTGGTATTCACACCTGTGTTGTTTCCTCTCCTTGAAGTAGGCTGGGTTTACTGACTCGCTTCTAACAATATGACAGAAGTGATGGGCTGTCACTCCCTATATTGGGTTATAAAAGGACTGTGGCTTTCATCTCGGGCACCCTCTTTTGCTCTTGCACTTGCTCACTCTGATGGTGGCCAGCCTCCATAATGCAAGCTGCCTTATGGAGAGGCCTATGTGGCAAGAACTGATGTCTCTAGCCAACAGCCTGCAATGACCCAAGGGCTGCCAACAGCTACGTGAACAAACTTGAAAACAAATCCTCCCCCATCAAGACTTGGAGTGACTATAGCTTCAGCCAGCCTTGATTACAGCCTTGTGAGAGACCCTGAGCCAGCGTGCCTGGATTCCTTACCAACAGAAATTGCAAGATAGTAAATGTTTGTTGCTAGAGACACTAGATTTGGGGGATAATTTGTTAAGAAGCAACAGATAATACAATTACCCTCAGAGCTAGAGCATTTAGAGAATTGTGGTAGGCAGAATAATCTGCCCCACCCCGACATGATGCCCACATCCTGATCCCTGTAACATGTGAGTATGTTACTTTAATGGCAAAATGGACTTTGACGATGTAATTGTGTTAGGGATTTTGAGATGGGGAGATTTTCCTGGATTATCCTGGTAGACTCAATGTAATCACAAGGATCATTACCTGGGGAAGAAAGAGACAGAAGAACCCGAATCTGACATATGGTGTCATGAGAAAGATTAGACCAGCCATTGCTGGCTTTGTAGATGAAGGATGAGAACACGAGCCAAGGGATGCAGACACCCTCTAGAAGCTGTTCTCCTGTAGAGCCTCCAGAAGGAATGCAGGCTCTGATGAAGCCTTGATTTAAGCTCAGTGAGATCTATTTCAGACTTATGACCTCTGGAAATATAAGAAATTTGTTTTAAGCCACTAAGTCTGGGGCAATTTGTGACAACAGCAATAAGAAACTAACACAAGCGTAAACAGGACAACACTGGGAAGAGTTTTTCCTGCACAAATGTAGTAGTGTCGACAGCTCCATGGGAATCTAGGCTTTGGCAAGTAACGTTATTGAGATGAAGTACGAGGTCTATGAAAATAAGGATGAAGTCACTAATTTGCCCCCTTAGAAGAAACCAGTTGGAGTAGTTTGGTTTCTTAGCCCTAAAGCATTCAACCAACACCCATCACAAAAGCATGCCACTGACTAACCCCTTTGAAGAGTTATTAAGAGGGAGGAGATAAGGCAGGACAGATGAGATGCCTGTCCACTTGACAGACAAGTGGCTACGCCACTTGAGATGTCTGTAGCATCATCCCCAGGTATTAGTGAGGAAGACAGCTCCCCGCCAATTCTTATCTAGCCTTCCTACTAGAATCACACACTCTCATATCCTTCCTACCACTCAACTTCCAGAAGACAGAGGTTGTGCCAGGAATGATAGGGCAGCATCAGGGACCCCCTAGACCTCAAGGCTATGGATGGTCCCACAGCCATAGCTGACTTTTCTCTATTCCAACAAGTGATCCCCCCACCCCCAGCTCAGACCAACTAAGAGTCTACCTACTACATTTCTATTATACTAAGATTTCTCACTTCACATATCCAATCTAATTTTGTGCCTAGTCAATCAGTGCAGTAGAAACTGAGAAACTGAGACACAGAGGAGTTAACTGGTTGCAAAGCCAAGACTGGAATCCAGATTTCCTGATTCCAGCACTACATTCTTTCCACCAAACCTTTCCCCATTTCTAGCAAAAGAACTCAAATTAAAATCTAATCACAAGGGCTGGGAGATAGACCACTGAGTTCCCAGGCTGGCTCAGTCACAGAATTGTCACTTCCCTGTGCCTCAGTTTTCCCATCTCTGAAATGAAGATTAGTAGGGAAACATGCAACAGTTTGTGATAGTGTCAGGGAGCTGAGGAGGGATACCCAAAAAGTCAGTAGCCACCCTGACTCAGACTTCCAGACCCAAAGCTGGAGACAATGAGAAGAAAAAAAAAAATTCTCCAACTTTTTTCCCCCCCAACAAACTTTGAAAACTGAAATGTGGGTGTGAGCAGTACTTTAAATGTTTATAAAGTGACACGTGGATCACCTGTCAGAGAGCCAGGACCAGAATGCTGGTTTTAATTACACTGAATATTTCACTTTCTTATGCAGAGGCATAATCAATTATCTTATTTAAAGGCATTACGATAATGTGTGTGTAAAATGGAGCCATTCCCTGTATTGCATTAGATTCTGCTAATTATAGGAGAATGTTTGGAGCTAAAATGTCAGCTTGTCATCTGGATGGCTTGTAATTCAGGATTTGCATTCATAGACGGGAAGGGAACTGACAAAAATTGCCTTCAGCTTGAGCTCATCTGGCCTCTGCCTCACCAGCTCCAGCAGCAAGGAGAACACTGATCTCTGCCACAGTGGACTCTCCATCTTCTTCCCACCCCCAAAAGGGCAAGGCGTGGAGGAAGGGCTGCAGGAGCAGGGGCAGGATCAGAAGGCAGCAAACCACACCAGCTGCAAAAATGGAAATGCAAGATCCCTCTTGAAAACCTCCCACCCTCCTCTTTCATTTTCTTCCTAGTAACAGAGATTCCAAAAGTGGTTTTTAAAGAGATTAGGTTCCTAAGACTTACAGACTTGGCTTTCTTGACGATAACAATCAGATTTAATTCAATTCAAGAAATATTTCATGAGAACCTACAGTGTGCAGCGTGTGGGGATTCGGTGTAGAGGGCACTGATTAACAGTGTGTTTCTGGAGCCTGCATCAGCCTCTGCAACTTGCTAGATGCATGCACTGTGCACCAAGCTAACTCTCCATGTCTGTAACTCCTTGTCTGTAAAATGGGGACAGTATCATATGGATGAGGCAGAGGATGTCTGTGAAGTGCTTCGAAGGAGCCTGATGTCAACAAATCTTAACAGTCAACAAACTTTATCTGTCATTATGGCCATGACCACAACATAGGACAGTCCAGGAGGGGCAACAGGCCTTCAACAAGTGGGAGGGTGGGGGATCCAATGGTAGCCACACTAGTACCCCACTTTCGCACAGCCATTTGCTTTATAGCTGTTTCACCTCCTGTATGACACTTTATCCTTCCTAAACTCATATGATTACCCCCAACCCCAAAATAAAAAGGGCCTTTTAATGAGGTGAGCAAATTTTCCTTTTTCAAGGGGAAGCAAGGATAACAGCCCCTCTGGATAGAAGAGGGTTTATATGTAGTGTCTTCCCCCAGTTGAATTCTCCTCTCTCCAGCCCATCTGTCCAACTTACTCAGCCACCAGCATACTCAGCCCCAACCTACCCTGAGTATGGAGAACCAGAGCTGGAATATATCAGGAGCCCTCTCTCCAACAGAGGATGAAAACAGCCTGCACAAGCTGGCCAGCATCAGGGGACCAAGGTCAGCCGGGGCCAGGGTGAGCTGAGGCCAGGGTGTCCGTGGGAAAGCATTAGGATTCACCTCCCTCTCTGCCACCTGGGCACCATTCCCAGGCCCACTGAAGGTCAGCTGGCTAACTCCTGATCACCTAGTCCTTCTCCCTTCCTACCCCTGCCTGGGACCCGGGCCAGCTTCCTTGCATCTACTTGCACCTCAGAACTCCCTGAGCAAAGCTTTGAACTTTCACCTGACTGCCCAGTGCACCCAGAAGTCCTGCTCCCAGATCAGATTTCACATCTCAGGACACAGTAACTTGGACTGGGCCATTTTCCCTGGTTGGAGAGTCCAATTCCATGGTCTGGCCCACCTGGACATGCTCTGCTGCCCCCCAGAATTCCCAACATGGTCAGGCCAACTATGACCAACTCAAAACTAAGTACCAGCTTTCCCAAAAAGCCTATCAAGACCAGGTTACTTCACCCTGCTCTTCCCAGCTGCCACCACCATCTTTCTTCAACTGCTCTTAGATTTCCAGGGAGACATATAATGTTGGATCAGTCTTTGCAGCTCCCAAGGAGTGACCACACCCCCCCCCAACTCCCTGGACTTCACTCCTTTGTGAGGTCCTGATGTCTGAGAGCAGAACTATATCTGGGACATCCCTTTTCCTGGAAGTTAAGCTCTTAAATCTCCAGCTTTAAATCTTTATGTTTTGATTTATTTTTACAATTTTTTTCTCCTTTTAAAAATCTTGCATGCCAAAAAAAAAAAAAAAGGTATTGAATGCTCATTATAGAGAACTTTGAATGTACAAAAAAAACAAAACTAGAAATAGAAGGAAGGGGAAAAAACCACGTATTAATCCTCAGCCAGAAGGGCACTGAAGTTAGCATCTCCTTTTTGAGTTCTGCAGATGGGCTTTTGAACGTTAAATCAAATCATTGATGGAGACTGGAAATTAGCTGCAGCTCAGAGCACTGTGGAAGTGTAGAAGCCACCAATCTATGAGGCCTATCAGGTGGTCCACATTTCCTCCTCACACAAAAGATTTTCTGAAGGTCTAACCCCTACTAGCCTGAATTTTTATGAGGCTATGCAGGGATGGCTACCTGGACTGTTGCTCCACCTGTATTTCACTTTAGTACCTGGAGAAACCCATGATGCCCACAGCCCTGTGTCCCTCACCTCCAGGTGTCAATGACTCACTGCTCCGATGAACTACACATCTCCTGCTCCAGCCTGGCCTCTCTCCTGAGCTCAGACCTATACCTAACTGTGTCCTAGTGTCTCTTTCTCACGACCAAATGTTCAGAGCTGAACTCGCTCGTCTTTGCCCTAAAGACTCGCTCCTCATCCCCCATCCTTGGCTGCACTGTTCACTCCCTTACCCAAACTGGAACCTCCAAGTCCTCTCTGACTCATCCTTCTTACTCACACCAGTCATTCACCAAATGCCATTGTTTTGTCTCTGAAATGTCTTGCACATCACTCCACTCCACCACCTCTAAAGAGTCTCACATCTCCTTAATGTGGCACTCAAGGTCCTTCCTAAGTGAACTTGCCCTCCTTTCCCAGCCTCATTGACAGTATCTCTCCCTCCATGCAGATTTCCTATGTCCCAGGCAGTGTCCCGGGCACTTTTCAATGATACACCTGTCAAGGACAGGGGGCTCATTGCTGGTCCTGTGCTAGACCTGAGAATCCAAGGCTCAGAGAGGCTAAGCATTTCAGTTATGTATTAATAAGTAACAAAGCATCCTGTATTAGTCTGTTTCTGTTGTTTATAACAAAATACCTGGAATTGGGTACTTTACAAAGAAAATGAAATTTATTTCTTAAGGTTTGGAGGCTGGGAAGTCCAAAGTCCAGGAAACACACCTGGTGAGGGTCTTCTTTGGTGGTGGCTTTATAGCAATGCATGGCTCTCACATGGCAGAAAATGGTGGAGCAGAGAGAGGGACTCTCATGTGCTCTCTTTTAAAGTCCTGAGACCATATCCATGACCACCATTACTAATCCATTCACTAGGCATATTCCTCAGAATCTAATCACCTCTTCAAAGCTCCACCTTTCAATTACCATAATAGGATTTCCCCCACTCTTAACAGTTACAGTGGGGACCAAGCTACTAATACATAAAACTTGGGGTACACAGTCCATATCACACCCCAAAACTCAGTGCCTTGAAACAATGATGATTTTTTTAATTTCTCATAATCTGTGTGTTTATAATCTGGGTGGTTCTTCTGCAGGTCTTACCTGAGATCACTTATACAGCCACAGTCTTCTGACAGCTCAACTGGGGCTGGAAGGTCAAGAATGACCTCGTTCACACATCTGGTAATTGGTGCTGGCTATGAACAGGGGCACTTTGGTTCTTCTCCACATGGGTTCTCACCTTCCAGTAGGCTACACAGACTTCCTTCCATTGTGGTGTCAGTCAGGGCAACATTCTAAAAGAGTGAAAGCACAAGCTGCAAGTCTCTTAAGGCCTAAGCTCTAGAACTCACCTAATGACACTTCTGCCATATTCTGTTGGTCAAAGAAACCACAGGCCAGCCCAGTACCAAAGAGGTGGGGAAATGCACTCTGCCTCTCACTGGGAAGAGCAGCAACAGCCTGTTGCAAAAGGGTGAGGACACAGGGAGGCCTGATTCGTTGAAGGCCCTTATGATAATGAACTACCACACCAAGAAACCTGTCCAGAGTCATCCACTCAACTTGAAAATCCCAGGACATCAACCAGTCTTCTGACTCCAACATTCTCTCATGTCCACATTTGTTGCCCAATCTGCTTCTCACCAAAAGGATGCCAGCAGTGAATGGGTCACCACGAATAGTCACAGTGATGATACTGGCCACTTGAGTGGTACTGCCCTCAGTCCTGGATGGAAGTGGCTGTTGACTGGTCCAGCACTTTTCATCTGCCAGCAGCTCTGCTGTGACAGCAGCTGCCCATCCTACCTTCCCACTCACCGTGTCCAGCTTGGCTCCAGCAAGCAGCATAATGCAGGACTCAAGAACTCCCCCAGGTCCCCAGACTCCATTAAGAAGCTGATTAAAATTTGATGCTCCCATTTAACACCTATTAGCAGACACAGTGCCCTCCTGCTAGGAGAGAGAACTTGGAAGAGGGGACCTCCCCAGCTCCCAGCAGCACCCTGCATGCCAGGGTGGCAAGCATTAGCTGGAAAAAAGATAAAGAAGAGGTGGACGGGGTGGGGAGGGAAGGAGACATGGGGGTGCATGTCGCTTACAAAGACCAGCTCTTCCTGAGCCCCAAAGCATGACTGAGAGCTGGAGTCCTCAAGCACAAGTGTCCCACAGTAGATAGTGGAACCGGACCAGAGATGAGAAATTGGCAGCCAAGAACCTACAGCCCTAAGGAATCATGAAAGGCCACTATCCCTCACCCTGCCTTCCCACCAGGCAAATTCTAAATTGTCCAAGACCATGAGAAGGTATGTCATGGGAATGAATGTAATCAGGGTATAATGGCTCTATATTAAAAGAATCAGATCTCTGTTCCCAAGTTCAGCCTTGGGAGCTCCCCTTGGAAATCCTCGAGGGAAAGGGATCCGAGAGAAACTTTGGCAGCATTTTAGTTTTTCCTTCCTAAGAGGAATGACTTAGGGGCAGAGCATATTAAATTTGGGGTAGGAGAGAAGAGATCATCAGGCGAGTGCTGGCTGAGTGCTTACTATGTGCCAGTCCCCAGCATGAAGGAGGCTTACACAGAGCAGGAAACAATCTCAACCATCAAGGAGAGTGTAATTTTACCAAGGCCACAGGTGCACACACACCTGCAGTTAAGTAACAATACAGGTGTTATTAGAAGGAGCACAGAGCTGGGGTTCAGGTCCCAAGTTCATCACTTATCAGCTGTGTGAGAAGCTTTATAAAAAGCTAATTCAAATTGTATGCTCCCGGTTAATGCTTAGCAAACACAGTGCCTTCCTGCTAGGAGAGAGAACTCAAAAAGGTGACCTTGAAGGCGAGAGTTTGGCCATCAGGAGGAGCCTCACAAGTCACATTTGATCTTGAGCCTCAGAATTCTCATCTGTAAAATGGAGATGACGACACCCATGGAACAGGGTTGTTATGAAGACTGAGTGATAGAGTGCATACTGTTGTCAGCGGCTATTCCAAATCACAGCCTTTTGATTACTATGACAAGTGTCAGGAGATAAATCCACCCCCTCCAGGTAGTGGAGCTTCCTGGAGTCATGGAAATAACATGGAAATCAAGACATTTTAAGGTTTATCTGGTTAGCTTTATCCCCCATGAGGCCCCCTCCCTGAGACACAAAGCCCTTTTAGTCCCACCCCATAACCATGGGCCTCACCACCTCTCAAAATAGGTGCTTGCACAGCAGAGCCATGCTAGTCCTCAGGGGAGCAGGGTTGACCAGGGGTCCCCATGAGTCCTGGCCCGTGATTTGGACATTCCCCCAACACACTCCTCTCATGCTTCAGAGTCTTGTGGTAGTTGATAGCTCCACCATCTCTGGCTCCTCTGTCAGCCATTCCTCCATCCATCTTCTGCTTGGGGACTCAATGCCATTGGCTTCTCTTCAGAGCCCCTTTCCCCTTCTGCTTAGCACAAGTCCTTAGCCAGCCTTCAGTTCCAAGCTGCCATAGGGTACTACAGACTGCACCCCATCAGGGGGACAGGGAGGGATGTGTCAGTCAGTGAAGACCCAGAGCAAGGCGAGGCCCAGACATTCCTTGAGGAATGCATCTCCCTGGATTCACAGAGGGATGGGGGCTTCTCAGCAGAAAGGCCACTGTGCCTCGCTCGGGGCCAGGGCGGCACCGGGGTTCTGCTGGAGGTGGTTCAAAATGAACTTGAGAGAGGAGACTGGAACCCAGTGGTGGCTGGGCCTTCCCTGCCAGCTGGGGAGCCAGGATGTGCTCTGTGGACAGTGGCAACCACTGAAGGTGGGAGCCTTTGAGCTGCAGAGGGATGGAAAGGGGTTAACGGTTTGAGGAGGGTGCCCTGGCAGGGGTTGGGGAGGTGATTTTTCTGGGAGGATGGCTTTATGTGCAGGGTGACCGGAGCCACCCCCAGGCCCACTGTAGCATCCTCCTAACCAGGCAGGGCCCAGGCTTCAGAAAGGAAGAACATAAGAAAGGTAGCATCACTGGTCATGGAAGTCTCTCTCAGCCACGCCCTTGATTCCTTGCTCCAGAGTCAAATCCAGACTCCCAGCAGACCACCTGCTCACTCCTTCTGTCACCAGCTCCCTCCCACCACCCCCATCTGCTGTGCTCTCTTCTGTAGTGCTCGCCTCTGCAGCCTCCAGTGACCAAGTGCCATAAAAATGTTCTTTCAGGCCCCAAGCTCCCCATGTTCACAAACTGCCCCCAGCAAGGTGTCAGGTTGACAGAGATTGAAGTTTAGAGTGATTAACCCAAAATCAGAGCTCCTCTTTGTCACTTACCAGCTGTGCGGCCTGGAGCAAATTGCTCAACCTTTCTGAGTCTTGATTTTCTTATCTATAAAGTGAGAACCATAAACTCCCTTTGTAGGCAGTGGTGGGATTACATGAGATAATGTCTAAAAAGCTCTTCACCCAGTGCCTGAAGCACAGTGGTCTCTCAATAAGTGAGAAGTCCTCCCCACTCTGATTTTGATCCATCACTAGATACCCACTGGCCATCACAGTGAAGCCACATAACGGGCTGCCTGGTTCATAAATAACACACATTGGGAATCTGTGACCTTGGGGATGGCCTTCTCTCTTCTCTCCCCTGCTCTCTTCTTACTCCTGTCCCTGCTGCTACAGCCTCCATAGAGGCTCTCACATGCTGTCCTCCCCATCTGTCAAGACAACCCTTCCCTGGTCCCCATACTACGGTCAGGTGAGGCTTCCTAAAAAATCAGCAAACCACCACCAGAGCCCCCTGGCCTTCAGGATACACTCAACTCTTCTCGTGGTTTATAAGGGTTTCCCAATCCTCCCTAACCTCTCCAGTCTCACCCCCTCACTTCCACACTTTGCACCTATGATCTAGTCACTCCAGACTTCCCACCATCCCCCGGCTGCCCTCTTCCTGCCCGCTGCTTGAGTAACTGCAGTTCTCTCTGCTTAGAAGACCCTCTCCTTCCCTCTTCCAGTACTCGGTCCAGGTGAAACCTTCATATACTCAGAGACCCAGCCCAATGCTCTCTCCCCGGCAAAACCTTCCCTGGTACCCCTAGTTGATGCCATTGGCTTTTCCTCTATGCCAGGGAGGGGTCTGTGATCTACAGCCCACAGGCTAAATCTAGTCCACACCTGTTTTTTCACAGACCACAAGCTAAGAACGGTTTTGATATTTTTAAGTGTTTGAAAAAAATCAAGACTAGAACATCGTGATGTGAAAATTACATAAAATTCACGTTTCAATGAATACAGCCACTCACATTCCCTTAAGTATTGTCTAAGGCTGCTTTTGCTCTACAACAACAGAGTTGAGTAGTTGCGACAGAGACTACGTGACTCTGTTTCAAATAGTTCTTATACTAGGATCATCTGTCTTCTCTGTGGATGAGGAAGCTCAAGGACAAGTGTGTTCCACTCTGATCCTCAGGCCTGTTCCAGTCCCTGGCAATAGTAGACGCTCAATTAACCTTCTGTTCCCACTGGAAACACCTCTTCAATGGTTCCAGCTCCCACAGGCTTGCCCTGATGCCTGGGATCTGGTGACACCCTGCTCCTCTTTGTCCCTCCAGACCTGTTGGTGACAGGGTCTACTGGAGAAAATTCCTGAAGTGAAGAGAACCAACATTACTCTCCCTTCCCGAGACAGAAACTGCAGCCAAACAGAGCATGTTGACTTGCCATGCAGTTAGAAAGGGACAGAACACAGATTCAGATGCAGACCTTTGCTTGCAAACTTGATACCACCTGTTCATCTTGCCCAAACACAGCCAGCATGTGGAGGTACTGGGAGAGCCCCTGGGCTCTGGGGAGCTGGAGCTCCTTCAGTAGCAGAGTCCTGGGACCAGAAACAACTCCCTGGGAGTGTTTGTTGCCTGGGGTTTATAAGCAGCATTTGTCTAATAAAGTAATTCTTGAACATCTCACATCCCCTAATTACTTGTCACAATAATGTGAAGCACCTCCCCGCACACTTGTTTTTCCTGTCACTGGCGCAGTGCGGAGCTCCTGGGCCTGGAAGGCGGAGATAAATATAGTGGCTCATTTACTCACCAGTCAGGTTGCCTGAATGCACAGCAGTACACCCTGACACCTGCTGAGCCCATGCACATGTGCACAGTGACCACAGGAGTCACTGACACCTCCCAGACCAGCCCTGACTTGGAAAGGGACATGGACTTGTCCAACATGATGCTAACTGGCAGCAACGGGAAATATTCTTTGGTAATTACTGGGAGGTAGATTTAGGTGTAAGGTAAGGAGGAGCATCTAACGCTGAACGGTAAAGCATCTAATGCCCTATCGAGGGGATGTTTTCATAGGTGAGGACAAATTGGCTTCTGAGGTTCCCACAGGTTCCAGGTCTAGGACATTCTGTACCTCCAAATGTTCGAGCCATTTCCCCTCAGCCCTCAGGATCTCATACTGGAAGAACAGAAGAGCGGCTGGGACCAGGGATGTGTGAGAAAAGCAAAGTTCTTACACACACTTCTGCAGCTGTCCTCAGATTTAACACATGGCTTTCTTTAGGGTCCGATGCTGGCTTCTATCACCATCATTGCCTCTCAGGAGATTTAGTAGCAGAACTATGAGTGGTGGCATACGTGGTTTCAATTCTTTCCTTTCTAGGTCGCATTCCTGTTCCTCCCCAGCCACCCCTCCTATGTCTCTCATGACTCCCTAACTCCCAGCACCCCCCACTTAACCTTGTCCAGAGCCTTTATTTCCCCACATTATGGTCTGGAGACCCCTGATAAGTGCTCCGAAATAAGTGTGTGTTCTCTCTTTCCACATGGGTACAGGAACAGCTATTTCCAGATTTTCCAGAAAACAACCCCACCCCGGTATCCTCTAAATCAGCAGAGAACTACTTCCTCCAGGCAAATTCTCATATCTCTCATGGTCTTGCTCAGAGGGTCCCTCTTTCTTGCAGAGTTCCAGGTGGGTACAGAACTGAAATATCTGGTTGGGTGGTATTTGGCCAGCTCATCCCAGTATGGGGGTTCATTCCTGGGGTCCCAGGACTCACTTGCCCTCTGAAGTCATCCTGGGAGGCACGGGGGCCTGTGCGTGTTCACGGCACTGCCCTCAGAGCCCACTTGTCTTAAGGGCAATACAATGGCATTTGCTGGACATGAAGACTGATTGGAAAAAGCTTTGAACAAGCTGACTGTGCCACTTGGAGTGGACAGAGAGACCAGATCTCTGTAGATGTGTAGATGTCTACATCGGAGACTCCTTGACTTCCAACACCTCTGCTCAGCCACCTGATTCCACCTGAGGTTTCCCCAGCCAGTGGCTTTCCTTTCACTGGTTATTCCAGAAGACTGTTTTCCTTCTTGCCATTCCCCCCCCTTCCCTCCTACCCCCTGACCAAGCTAAAGTTTCCTACAGTGCCTTGGCAAACCTCCAATTCAAAGTAGAATAAGCCCAACACAGGTTGAAATTGCATCTCTACTGAGTGTTAGCTTTGTAACCTGGTACACACCAAACCTCTTTTAGGCTCAGTTTCTTCATCTGTAATATCAGGATTGTAACATATACCTCTAAGCGATGCTGTCATTTTTGCCTAGCTGTTCTCCCATCTTCTGCTGTCAACACCGTGATTTTCCTTTGAGGAACCCATGTCATTCCCACTCCTTGCCCATGTGGTTTATATAGAGCTGATGCCGCCATAGCCACAAGTGAGCAGATAGCATCAGGTTGACCAGTGAGAGTGCAGCAACTGTCTGGCCACAGTGATTGGTTCAGGAAAAGTCAGGTGACCTGGGCCAAGCCAATGACAGTTAGCCCTGAGATTTTGCTGAGCCTCCATTTTTCTGGGAATTGCTACAAAGGTAGAACCTAGGTCTAGAACTGCTGATGGCCATCTTTGCCACCACATGAGGCATGCATGTCTGAGAATAAAGCCAACACAGAAGAAAACAGAACTGAGAAATAGAGAAATTCCTTAGGACATTATTTAAGGACATGGATCTGGCCATGTCTGAAGTTTATCCTTGACCTTACCGAAGACATGAGCCAATAAATCTCCTCCTTAGTTTAAGCGAGTTTGAGTCGGCTTTCTTTCAGCAGCAACTAAAAGTTCTGACTAATACACTATCTCAGGGCTCTTGTCAGAATCAAATGAAACAGCACATACAATTACCTAGCAGACTGCTGGCAAATAATAGGAGTTCATTAAATATTAGTCACCTTCCCAATAAGAGGAAGCAGGGAAAAATGCCAGTGGACACAAGACTGAGAACACAAGAAAGATGTATAATCAACAGAGCAAGAGCCTGGAGGAGCCAAGAAAGGATGAGATCGAAGCAGGGGTGGAAGGCATGGCCTGAGCAGGGAAAGGGGCACTCCTTCCTTGGAGGCAGTGGAAAGAAGCCCTAAGAAATGAAGAGAGGGGAGGCGGGGAGGGATGTTGGGAGACTCACAGCAGGTAGCTTAGTCTCCTCCAGGTTGGAGTTGGGTCCTCTGGAGAGTGGGGCATAAGGGTGGCCTCAGAGGCTTGAGGACAGCAGAAAAGGGTTGGATCAGCAGCCATAGTTATTAACAGGAGAAAAATGGGGAGGCACAGGGCCTGCTGCCCACAGCTGCTGGGAATCTAATCCACACAGACGCGTGCCTTTTTTCCTGTAATGCTTCTTTGTCCCTAATTCTATCCACCTTTTGGGTCTTGAAAGACAGCACTGCATCTTGCTTCCCAGGAGACCAGTTTGGGGAACCAAGCCCAGGAACCCCTCACCCTCGAAACACACAGCCCTATTTGGGGAGAATTCCTGTTGAGTGCAGCCTCTCCCCTGTCCTATTTCTGCTACAGAAAGAGAAAGATTGTTTTTTCACTTAAGCACTGTCTATGCTTATGGGGCTCACTTTGCCTGCAGTAATCCCCCCAAATCCAGCACACCGAAGACCTACAGCTTCACTACCCCCAACCTGAGGTCACCCATGGTAATCCTACCCAGCACTCAAGGCCAGACTCAAGGCAAATTTTTCTCAATGCCCAGTTCAATTTCTCCTTCCTTCCTCTAAATCAGAGGTTGGCAAACTTTTTTGTAAAGGTCCACATAGTAAATATTTTAGGCTTTCTAAGCCATATGGTCTCTGTCGCAACTAACTACTCACCTCTGCAGTTGTGGAGCAAAATCAGCCATAGACAACCCATAAACCAATGAGCATGGCTGCATTCCAATAAAACTTTATTTACGGATACTGAAATTTGAATTCCATACAATTTTTATGTGTCTTGAAATATTATTATTCTTTTTAGTTTCCCCACCAACCATTTAAAAATGTGCAAATCATTCTTAGCTCCCAGGCTATGCAAAAACAGGAGGTGCAGCAGATTTGGCCCATGGGTCATATTGTGCCAGCCCCTGCTCTAAATAACTACAGCCGGGGCTGCCATTCATTAAGTGACCACTCCACAGGAGACCTTCTTCTTCTATTTCCTTATTTAATCACCACTCCAGCCTTATTAGGACAGCGGGGTTGTCCCCATTTTATAATTGAGAAAATTTGAGCTTCAGAGCACTTCTGTGACTCGCCTTAGAATACCCAGCCTGTTGGTGGGAAAGCTGGGGTCCCAGGTCTGTCTGCCCCTAGACTCTTCCTACTTCACCAAGCTCTTTCCAAGCCTCTCACACCTTTCCAATCCCTCCTTCCTGCACTGCATGCTACCGGTCTGATTTGTAGTTATTTGTCATCTTGACTTAATTCCCCGCCAGAGGTGTAAGCCCCTGGAGGGCAGGAATGTGTCCAGTGTGTCTCCCCACTTCCTGCCTAGCCCTGTGGCCAGCTCATCTTAGCTGCTCAACAATCCCACAGTGAGCCTGGTTTTCCTTTAAACTCAAGACCACAAGCCACAAAGGGCCCTCAGTGCTGCCCAGCAATGCTCACATGTTTTTCTAGAAATGTCTCTATCTTACTCTCTGATATATTGAACGCCTCCTCTTCTCTCCATATACTTACCCCACACCCTGCTCTCCAGTCCCCCTCACTCTCGGACCCTGACCTCACCTCATGCTTCCTTAGGAAAATAGAAGCCATGCTCAGAAGCTCCCATAACTGCCATCGCCCAGTCCACAAACATCCCTCCATCCCCACCCAGAGTCTCTTCCAGGAGGCCCTTCGGTATTCAACCCTGGCTTCCCTCCCTGCCTCTGCTTCTGACCCTCTCCCCACACTCACCCCCGCCCCAGCCTCACGAAGCCTCGTGCCATTCCTTGAGCAGAGGAAGCACGTTCCCCCAGGCCTGGCCCTTCCTTCCTGCCCCAGTCACTCCTCTCCTTCACTCCTGTTCTCTCCAGCCTCGGGCAAACTCTCTTCCTGGGCAGCCTTCCTGGGCCACCCTGTCTAAACCCATTCTGCTTTATCTCTCTATCCCCTAACTTTGCTTTCTTCTTTTCCTCCCAGGTCTCACTCCCTGACACAGCCCACAAGTGCTTCTTTCGTGTGCCCCCAACCAGAGCGTGAACCCTGTGAGGACGAGGACTTGGTCTGTTCTTCCCAGCAGCGGAGCCCCGTCATCTAGAAGGGGGCGCGGAGAGCTGGCGCTCAGTACATATGTTTGAATGTGCTAAGAAATCCCAGAATCCCAGGAAAACTTTGCCCAATTCTCTTTTCTTAAACTTTCTATCCCTAGAACTTCCTCTCCCTGTATCCCAAAGGCCTCCTTTCCTGGCACAGGGGCTGACAGGGATGGGAGACTCCCAGGGACCCTGCAGGAACACTGGTCCTCCCCCACCTCCTCCACCCCCTCCCCCTCCCCGCTGCCCTAGCCTCTATCTCCAGAGCCTGCTGGCGCCTGCTCTATTATTTCTGGGGACTTGTAAAGTTTCTTTAACTTAGGAAGCCCAGAATGGTGCTAGAAACCAGCGGTGCAATTATAAGGCTTTTAAACTGCCAGGGTGCTTTGTGTTCATTTCCCCCAGGGGCCCCTCAGAGGCCAGGATCGTGTTAGGCCAACGAGGGAGGAGGTGAGAGCGCCCATCTTTGTCACGGTGGAGCGGGTTTCTGGCTAATGCAGCAGCTGCCCACTAGGGGCCTGAAAGCAGGGACAGCCAGGAGGGCACTAGATCCCCTCTGGAAGGGGGCCAGGGTTCTGCACCCCCCAAGCTGGAACCTGGAATTAGCCAGAGCTGGAGGTCTCTGCCAGTCCAGGGACAGCTGGACACGGGGAGAGAGTCACAGACCTCAAAGTTAAGTCCACCTCCTTGGCAGAGGAGCCCTGCCTACCTCTCCAGCTGTACCTCCGGGGAGGCCACCTGGAGCCCTGGGCACATGTCCATCCATTAGGCAGCCTGTAATATTGCAAAGCTTGTTTTGGCTTGCATGTCTGTCTTCTTCCCTTCCAGCATGTAGCTCCTTGAGGTTCGTAGACTGTGACTTTTATGTCCCTGGAGTGGGTGCTTAGCCAATGTTTGCTGAATGAAGAAATAGCCCAGGAGAAACAGGTGGAATCTGCAATGCACAGGGTAGGAAAGGGATTTCCAACAAATCTACCTCACATATGGCCTGGTGTAGCTCACTTAGGCTGAGAGCTGCTCTGCAGCTCACCACAGTTTTCCAGGGAGGGTGGGAGGTGGTAAAGGACAGGGAATATGGCAAGGAGGGAGTGGGGCGCCCCTCCTGTCTCAAGCCCACCGGGCACATCCTGGTGTCAGAGTGTGTCACACACACAGTGTGTCAGAGCTAGAGGGCACTTTAGGGATCTTCTAGGCCAAACTCCTAAATCAAAACTGCAGGAAACAGATACCAAGAGCTCTGATGCACAGCCTGCTGGTGTCCTGGCAGGACTACTGAATGTGGAGCAAGAAGACCTCCCAAGCAGCATGACATTGTACCCCAATGTCACCCCCCAGGGTTGCTCCTTATCCTTCAAAGGAAGCAGGCCCTGGCTCCCCACAGCCAGCTGGACAGGCTCTGTAACCCTGCAGGGTCCATGCAGATTGGGTCTGGGTGTGCAGAACGTCCAGACAGCCTCTCCCAGGCCTGTCCATGCATCAGAAGCTAGAACTTCTGTGGTAGGCAAGTTTCTGGGTCTCATCCCTGACAGTTCTGACCCCAGAATCTGTATTTCTACAAGCCACTCAGGAGGTGCTAAGGCAGCCCCTTCCGACACTGAGTGGGAAGAGGGCTGTGGATTCACTCCTTATTGATAAATGATGAACAGCCTAGAAATGCAAGAGATGCAATGCTAAGAACGTGCCCTTCCTCAACCCCTTTCCTGGTGTCAGGCATGGATTGCACCCAGGTGTGAGGGAGCAGGGTCCCTCCTTAACCTCCCCCTGACTGGGAAGGCAAGGTCCTTGGGAAGGATGGAGCAGGAGCCCCTCTGAAGTGGCACCCTCTGGGGTGACTGAGTAGCCCAGCTTCCACCCTTGCCCCCACTGCAATTCGTGCCCCCCACACAATGAGGAGTGTCTAACCCAGTGCGAGGACTTGTGCTGGACAAGGGGGAGAGGAAAGAGGAAGCCCCTATCAGGCCTCTGTGAACTGGGTCTCAGTGAATACTCACAACCATCCCATGGGGCGGCTATTACCCCATTTCACAGATGAGAAAACTAAGGCCCAGAGAGGCACAGTGGCTCCCCAACACCATCAAGCTAGTAAGCAGCAATGCCCAGAGCCCATAGCTTCTGACCCAAGACTGGAATTCTCAGCTTCCCCCATGGCCTGAGGAGTGGTCACCATCCTAACAGCAGAGGATGGCTACAGTCCAAATGCTTCCCTCAAGAGAGACAGCCCTGTGGGCTGAGAGACAGCCATCAAGGAAGGTGGGCTGTGGGTCTTAATTCCACTGGAGCTCAGAAGGATAGCATGTAGTCTGCCCCACTCTGCCAAGCCCCCACCACCAGGTCGAGAGGAAGATTTTGCTGATGCAGTGCATCTCCACACATCCGGCCATGAACCGGGGGAACAGATGGTGCTCACAAACTTAAAGTGCTAGATGAAAGCCTGTTAATAAACCTCCTGGCAAGGCCCACCTCAGGCATCTCACGGGTGTGCCACTCATAAATCTCTGCCACGAGGTGCCCCAGCCTCTGCACTACAGCCTGCAGGGAAGGAAGGATCTAAGCAGCCTACAGAAGATGCCCGGAGAGGAGCCTGGGTGTGGGCTGAGCCCTCTGAGGGGCCTCAGAGCCTCTTTGTGCCTGAAGCACTTCACTCCAGACTCAGCAACAGCAGGAACTGTGTAGGATGCCTGGGCTGTTCTTCTTCCCCAGGGCACTCAGGTGTCCCACACCAGGGAAGCTTCACAGCTTGAGGAATATCCCTGGCCTAGAGCTCTGGAAGCTCAGGTAGGTGCCTGGCTGGTCTTACCACTTAGAATATGGACCAGGTGATGGCTAAGATCCTTCCAATTCCACTCTTCTAGGATGCCCACAAAAACCTAATTGTGAGACTCAGTTTCCCTTTTGGAAGGGTGAGGAATTAACATAGGAGGAATAACTGCCCAGATCCAGGCACACTCTACTTTAATGAAACTCTCAATAACCCAACAAGGTAAATTCTATTACGATCCCCATTTTGCAGAGGTGAAAACCAAGCATCACAAAATTGAATAACTTCCCCCACATAGCTCTTAAATGACAGATTTAACCATTCAAGTCCTTTTGGAAGATGGCAGAATGTAAGTAAATAAAAATAACATAGAAGTATGATTCAAACTCAGGCTAATGGGTCTGCAAGGCCCCTGTGCTATTTCATAACTTCTTCTTTTACAAAGGAGACATTTGACATTTCTGGTTGTCACAGCTGGGGAGGAAGGAGTGCTATACACATTTAGTGGACAGAGGCCCGCATGCTACTAAGCATCCTACAATACAAAGGACAGCCCCACAACAAAGAATTATCAGGCCCAAAATGTCAATAGGGCTGGGGTAGACAAAACTTTTAACCTAGAGCCACTAAAGACTGAGCACACTCGTGCTCTGGGCTCTCCGCTGTACTGCTCCTCAGGTGTAGGGCCAGAGAGCTCGGGTCAGCGATTTCCAAGGTGTCCTGAGGGACACTAGGTGTAGATGGCTGTTGTGGGGGATGTGGAATGAGATGGGGTGGAGTTCAAACAACTTTGGGAAACACCGAACTCCACAAAACCGAGACGTCTTTAGTTCAGGACTTCTCAATGTGTTTATTTGCGTGATAGTTTTAGATGTCAACTTCAAACACTAATGTAGGTGTTATCTTGAAGGTACTTTGAAGATGTGATTAAAATTCATAATCAGTTGACCTTATGTAAGGGAGATTATCCTAAATAATCTGAGTTGGTTTGATTCGATCAGACCAAAGTCCCGAAGAGTAGAGCCGAGGTTTCCCTGAAGAAGAAGCAATTCCACCCACAGACAGCACCTTCACCCCATGCCTGAGAGTTCCAGCCTGACCTTGGACTTGCCTAGCCAACCCCTACCATCATGCAGGCCAAATCCTTGCAATAAATCTCTTAATATATATCTCCTACTGGTTACAAATTGAATCATGATTTTCAAGAGTAGAATACATCTTTATGATAATTTTCAAACTGATTTGGCCAGTGGAGTCTTGAATTTGAGGAGCATCACATGGGATTTGTGTTCAGCAGATCCCTCTCTCTCTCTCTCTCTCTCTCTCTCTCTCTCTCTCTGGCAAATACTGATATAAGCAAACTGGGCAAGTCAATCACAAAGGGTCTTCGGCCCAGCTTCTGAGGCTGGTGTCAGGGCATGACCATGTGCTTCCTCAGTGGGCAGAGGGTCCTCACCACTACCATGTCATCTGCCAGTTAGAGTCTTGGCTGCTCACAAAACACGTCCTCCACATCAGTGCTGGGGTCAGGTCAGACTCACTGTGACAGAAAGACACCCTTTGGGCCCAGACCTTTGTTCTCGGTCAATGTCCTAGTCTGTAAGCCAGAGCTAGGAAGCCCCAGCCCTTTGGAGAGGGTGTAAAGACAAAATGAGATGGTTTATGCAAAGCGCCTGGCACCCAGTGGGTGTTCACCCTGTGCCAACGTCCTCTTCCCTCCTCCCCTCTGACGACAAGCTGTGCTAAAACAGGGCTCCCACTATATAAGGAATAAGCAATGTTTTAAAACCACTCAAAATGTGCAGCAGTTGCCAAAAGATGCTACGGAGCTCTCCTAGGCCCATGGCCCACCCTAAATTTAACAGGCCCATGTTTACAAACCCAAATCCCTGCATCTCCCAGGCTCCCACACATACCCCAGCTGTCCTTCCCAAGAACTCCCTTTGGATAGTCTCTGGTAGTATCACCACCAGCTGGTGCCTCTCAGAGTGTCCCTGACACTCGGCCCAGTTCCCAGGCAGCTACTTATGTGTGGGAGAGAGAGAGAACCAGGAGACCCTTCTGCCACCTGAAGACCACCAGGACCCCAAGCTAGAAGAGGGTTCAGGCTGGGGCTCCAAAACAAGACATGAGAGAAACTCTAGCAGCTAAGAGCAGGGGTGCCCAGCGTAAGCTGCTTCTCTCTGCAGGGCCGCGGCTTTCTCTGTCTCTATCCTTCACTCTTTCTCTGTATGCACTCGCGCTCACGCACACATACACAATCTCCCCTTCCTACAACTCAGCTAGCCTGAAACAATCCGATCGCACCGAACACAGCAAGGACCAGGAAGGAACACAAGCCCCATGGGTGGACAGAAAACAGGTTGTGGTTGATGCTCCAAAGCACATGCAGCTTGCACGTGGGGGAGAAGCACAGCCCTCACTCGGACCCTATTTACCTTTCCTTACAGCACTGGTTCTCCCACTTCAGGGACATCTGAATCACCAGGACAGCTTGTTAAATACAGATCGCTGGCCCCACTCCCTGAGTTTCTGATTCAGCAGGTCTGGGACAGGGCCCAAGAATGTGCATTTCTAACAAGTTCCCAGGTGAAGCTGATGCTGCTGGTGCAAGGCTGCACTTTAAGGATCGCAGCTTTACAGTGTGGATAAGACAAGTCAACTGACTTCCAAGAATACCCGATTGCAATGGAATCACTGAGTGTGTGTGTGTGTGTGTGTGTGTGTGTGCGTGCGCGCGCGCACACGTGTGTGGGTGTGTGTGTGTGTGTGCTGGGGGCGGGGCAGATGCGGATGGTGGTTGCGCCTGCCAAAGCCAGGCTTTCTGACAGCTGCAGGAAGTGACAGTTGACAACCCAAGAGCACAGAAAGAGAGAGCAAACTATAGAAAGCAGACATAAGAACTCAAAAAGCAAAGCAGTCTGAAACCATCTCAGTGGGATAAAATTATCATATAACCCTGAATAAATCCTGAGGAAGCACCCTCTCTAAGCATCGTATACTCATGACCTTCTCAGTGAAAACCCTGAAATATGAAGAAAGTGATATTTTCGTTGCTTAGGAGAGCAGGGAAACATAAAATTAATTTTCTAAAAATCGACATCTAATTTGTTGGCAATAAAGTCATTGGGGTGCTTAATGGATTATAAATTTGGTAATATGGAAAATTTTTCTCTGTGGACTAATTCACTAACTCAGTTACCTAGGGTGTTACTTCCTGTATACACCTGTGTGTGTGCACCTGTGTATGTGTGTACACCTGCACATAAGCATGACTACATATTTTGTATAAATGCATTCACTACCACTAGTTGCTAACTGCTACCCATTCTCAGGTCTCATCTTAAACAGCATTTCCTCCTTGACTATTCAGGCAAGGTTAGGTACCCATTGAAAGTTCCCTTAGATGCACTATGGCATCTTTAATTGTTCAAACTCTGTCTTCCTTGCCAGACTGTGAGGGACTAGGGTCATGACTGCCTTTTTTCCAGTGTTTCCATTCCCTACTAGAGTGGAACATAGTAGGTGCTCAGTAAATAGGTGCTGACTGTACGAATATCTATACACTTGCCACTTTTCCTCCATGCTTTCACCGCCCCTCCCCCCAACACACCACCTCCTTTACAAAGACAGAGAAAATGTAGGTCAAGGAGCACAAGCCCATGCCTTGAGGCAACCGCACATTCTGAAAGCTGGTGTAAACTGCGCTTATCCCTGCTAGCCAGGGAGCACAACAGTCCTCTGGAGAGAACACTCTCTCTCCCGGGTCCTGGTTTTAATCAGAATTGGTGTATTCTGGGTGAGGCAGGGACAAGAAGGGTGCGATCTCAATTAGATCACCCCTCTCCAAGTCTCCACCCCTTGCCTGTTTTAAATGAAGCCGGCTTCTATCCCTCTGCCCTCATGCTCCCACCAGTACACACCCCTCCTTATCCTCTCACTCCACAGTAACCACCCTGAGAAGGGCAGGGCTCAGCACACTCTGCCCAGAACACCAGCAGACAGAAAACGAAGCACAAAATGGACTGAAGAAGAGAAAAACATGCTTTCCAAAATTGATTCACTTGCCTGTAAATGAAGAGTATTAATGAGCATCAGCCTAAACTGATCATTAGCTGGAACTCCCCACGGGCTAGTGAGAGAAGGGGACACTGGCTCCCACCACACATAACTGATTGCATTAGCCCAACAGTATTCAAGGATGCTGGAAGATTCCCTACCACACTCCCCAGCCTGACAACACATCTTCCTCTCCCAGCTCCACTGCAGCCCATGAGAACACGGACCCATTCTTGAGAACTCTACAGAACTTCCTAAGCGGGTGAAGAACCCCACTAATACAGACACACAAGGGTGCACTGATTCAGTGGCTGCTGCAGCCCATAGAGATAGTTTTCCTCATTTCTCTTTTGGCCAGATTAAAATAGGCTATAATTCTCCCCAAAACTTCCATCCAGAAGTTTTTTTCAAGGGACAAAACAACTTTTTAAGGCAGTAGTGTTTCCTACTTATCACTAGTATCCCCAAGGCACGTTTCTCATGCATACTCCCTTTCCCTCATGTAAATTAGGGTACACTAGAGGATGCTGTGCTAACAAACTCCCTAAAATCCCATTGACTTTCAATGACAGGATTTTTTCCCAGTGTTACAGTCAGTTATGGCTCCGCTCCAAGAACCAGGCTGAAGGAGCAGCCTCTACTGGAGATTGCCAGTCATTATGGTGGAAGGAAGCAGCCAAAGCACATGCTGGCTTTTACAGCTACTTTACTTGCTAAAGCAAGTCACATGGCCATGTTTAGGTTCAAAAGGATAGGGATATACAATTCTTCCCTAGGGAAGAGAACTAAAGAGAAGGACACCAAATGTGAATGAACACAAGCTACCGTAACCCTGGACTTCCCAGGTTTTCATCATCCTTATAATAGATTTGCAAGTCATCAACACCACCATGCATCATCGTCTCTCACAGCACCATCATTTTCCATGACCACCACCACTTTCACCAAACTCATTGCAACTGCATCAACATCCTCAGCAACAACATGGTATCACTGTTACTGATACAGGAGGGGCTCAGTTTCCCTGGGCTCCAGTTTCAAGATATGCCTCTGGGTTTCCAGCCACTCCCGCAGGTTTCAGACCTCTCCTCTAAGCTCTCCTCTGGAGGAAAGCTACTGTTGCCAGTTAGACCTATTTTTAACACCAACAAGGGGAAAATGAGACAACAGGGGGCTGGTTTATGCAATCCAGTAGCTGGGCATGCTCAATAGAGAGCACAGAGCATTCTGGTGCATATAACTGGGAACCACCCCCTTAATGGAATATTCATTAGATAGAAAAACTATAAAAGCCCAATCCCAGCTGAATGCAGGGTTGTTGCTCACTTTTCTGGAAGAATTGTGCACTTTGCTGACTGAGGTACTTATACTTTACTTTGTATTGAACTTACTTTCAACAAGCAGCTGCTCATTCTGGAGCCAGCCTGCACTTTGTATTGAACTTTAAGAATGTTTTTCTTACTTTTGTGTTAGACTTGATGTCTGTATCAAACTTACTTTTCTGTTAAACTTGGTATGAGCCCTGCTCAGTCTCTGGAGCATGCCGCACTCTCTCTGTAGAACCTGAACTTCTTATCTATTTTATTAAACTTGTTCTCACTGTCTACTGTGATTTTGCCCTTGAGTTCTTTCCTGTGGTGGAGTCAAGAACCTGGTAAGAGGACGGGGTGGGTTGAGGCCGATTATCAGGTTCCCCCCCTGGACCTTTACCTCCAACATCATTACCACCTGTCTTAAGCCAGGTTCCTTGGAGAAGACAGCCTGCCTGGAAAAGAAGCTCGCCTGCTAACACTTTATTGGGCAGTGTAATACCAGGAAAAAGGAGACTGAGGCATGGAGAGAGAGTACAAATAGAGGGAATGTTCAACACATAGGCCATGTTTTATAACAAATGCAACTGGCTGCTCAGTCTTGCAGATCATCTTCAGATCTTCATAGTTCATCTGCTACATCTTTTAGTAGTTCACTTGTGGGGAAGCATGGAAAAGAATTAATCTGCTGATTCTTTCCTGGCCCACCCCGCACTGGTCAAAGTCAACTTCATAGAGCATTTACTCCATTGCTCTTCTGAGATGGGTAGGCTGGCCTCTCCAGGCAGCCTATAGAGAAGCCAGAACTTCTGGAGCTCCAGAGTACCAGCACAGCACTCAGTCTCCTCACTATGCTGCACTGCCTGCTAGGACCCTCCATCTGGAGGGATGCTGACAGCAGTGACAGCAATATGGCTTTACTGCTGTGGGAACAACAGTGTGAGCTCTTGATAAGGCTGCTTGACTGGAGAATAAGGCAAGTGCCCAAGGCCCAGGTAGGGGAAGATATAGCCATATGGACCTGGGTGGAACACAAACTGAGCCCGGTACAGTCCACCCCTAGAGTCTTTCACATCTATGCATACCCTTCTGTAATATATAGATCTCATATCAGAATAAGACACGTTCAATTCTTTCTCAAATTTTGGTCAATATTTGTTCCTTTTTTTTTTCCCTTGGGACTCTAATTACATATGTTCTAACCTTCTTAATATTCTTTTCAAAGGTTATTGATAGTCTTTGTCTTGTTCTCAATTTTTTTTCCATCTCTGTTTCTTTTCAGAATTCTATTGACCTGTCTTCGTGTTTGCTCACCCTCTTTTCTGTTCTGTCCAATTTGTTGTTAATCCCATCCAATAAAATTTTTATTTCGGATATTTTATTTTTTAGTGTTAGGATTTCCATTGACTCTGTTTTACAGTTTTCATATTTCTCCTGAAATTCTCCTCCTCCTCATTCATTATATCCATCTTTTCCTGTAGACTCTTTAACATATTCACCACAGTTATTGTAAAGTCCTTGTGTGCTAAAACTGACATCTGGACTGCCGTAGATTAGATGCCCTCAACCTCACTGAAGCTTAAATCCCCTCTGTAACTGTTGAGGGCAGGAAATCCTATTATGGTAATTAAAAGGTGGGACCTTAAAGAGGTGATTAGATCCTGAGAACTATGTCCAGTGACTGGATTAAAAATGTTGGACAGGGCCGACCCCATGGCTCACTCAGGAGAGTGCGGCACTGGGAGCACAGCAGCGCTCCCACCGCAGGTTCGGATCCTATATAGGGATGGCCAGTGCGCTCACTGGCTGAGTGCGGTCACAAAAAAGGACAAAACAAAAATGGTGGACAGGGGCAAGGTTCTTAGGGCTTTAAAAGGGGAGCATGAAGAGTCTGTTCCTCTCTCTGCTCCACCACTTTTCGCCATGTGAAACCCCCGGGTTGCTATCACCACCAACAAGAGCCTCACCAGATGTGTTCCCAGCACTGTAGATTTCCCAGCCTCCAAAACTATAATCAATAAATTTCATTTCCTTTATAAATCACCCAGTTCCAGGTATTTTGTTAAGCAACAGAAACAGACACAATACATGGACCATCTGTGGGTCTGTTTCTGTGGGTTGGTTTGCTCCTTGTCTATAGGTCCCATTTTCCTGTTTCTTCTCATGTCTAATAATTTTTTAATTATATCCTGGACACTCTGGATGATATATTGTAAAGACTTTGTAGAGATGCTGTTATCTTTTTTAGAGGAGTATTGATTTTTGTTCTAGCAAGCAGTTAAGTTATAGGCAGATAACCTTGCTCTTGTGGTGCCTTGATTTTAAGCTTTGTTGGGGTAGGTCTTTTCAGTTTTTCTCTTATTCTAAGGAGTAGTCCTTAGCCCTTATACATGGTTCTTACTCTTAGAGTTTGGCCCTTTCAGCATTTTAACAGATAGCTTTGTCAAGCCTCTTTAACTTGCCAGAATTTGGACTCTAAATTGTGTGTCCACAGCACTGGGGAGTTGCTGTAACATCTGCTTAGGAAGATCCTTAGAACTTCCTTCTGGGGTGCCTTGAAGTCTTGCCCCATGTCTTTACAGTTCAGGAGTCAGCTAAGGACTTGAGGGGAGACTGTGTACAGATTTGGGGGCTCCCTCTCACATGTCTCCCTCTTTTCCTAGATATTCACTCCCCTCAATTTTCAGCCATTCTGGTAGACTGAACTCCATCCTCTGAATCTTCAGTTCATTAGGAATTCTGCATTCTGATTGGCCTCTATTTACATATACTGACCAGACCAGGGAAAAGACAGATATATGTGGATCTCTCCCTACTGTGTTTCCCTTATTTCATGTGTTGTAGCCTCCAGTTTCTGTCTGCTTTTGTTCACTCTACTGTGCCTTCAAACAATTATTTTCAGTATTTTGCCAAGAATTTAAAATTATCAGTGGGAGATTTCATCTGCCATTGCTGAACCCAGAAGTCTCTTGAACTATTTTTATCATACAAATTGAGCCATATCCTACTCAGTTGCCTGTGTACCTCACCACTGAAATCCAGCTCTCCAGATTCTGTCAGTTGTCTGGTGAGTGTCCCAATATCTTTCCAGGTAAATCCACTTTGGTTTAAATCTTCCAGAGCAAGTTCTGTTGTTATAGGGCTGTGATTAATGCCTAGGGTTTATATTAACCTATATGTCGCTCAAATCTTGACTATATGAATAGCTTCAAAGACCTCTCTACAATCATTGGTCATCCATGGGTATACAGGAAACTATCACCCCAGGTTACTGCCACCTTCAATTTTTTCATTTTGTAATTAGCATCTTGGCTTGAAATATTTTAGTTTTAGAATGATCATATTTTCAAGTATGGCTAAGTGTATTCCTTCTTGATACTATGAAATCATTTTACCCCCTGGTTTGGTAACTGTTTCACTAGCCTCTTCACCCTGCACCCTTATTGGTCAGAATTCCTCTCCTTTGCATCAGTTCTGAGGGTCTATGACATCATCACCAAAACATCTGTTTTGCTCTCCGACCCATACACCCCATGCATACACACACACATGCCCACACACCGACACATACAACTTCTGTAGCCAGTGAAGGCAGAAGTTCCAAATTTTCACATCCTTTCCTCCTAGTAACAGGCAGAGAAGAATAACAGACACTTAGTAGAGGAGAAAAAGAGCTGTATATTTGGAGCATGGTATATGACACCAGAGGCAGAAGTCAGGAGAAACAGAACACTGTGAAAGTAGAGAAGTTGATGTGAAGAACTTCAAGGTGTCCTCATGAGCCCATTTGGTTGTGCATTGTCTGATCATTTCAGAATTCCAAACAAAGCGCTGCACTTGTTCATGAGTGTGTTAATGGTCCTTTAATTTACTCAGTGAAGACCAAATTCATAAAACATTTATGCTGTATTATGCAGGATTTCCTCTGTCTCTTTGAGGTGAATCTTCCTCTCCTGGGAGAAGCTAAGAATGGGAAAGGGCAAAGTTTCTTTAAAATTTGGTTCCTGGATCAGTCTTCCTGCTAAAGCCAAGAAAGAATGAAAAGAAGGAGAATGGGTTTTGGTAGTAGACAGACCCAAAGTTAAGTCTCCTCTAAGCTGCTTATTAGTTTCATGGCCTTGGGCAAGTCAACTGTGAATAATAATAGCTAATATATATGGAACATTAAGAGCTGTGCATTACTCAAACACTTTAAATGCTTTATTTCATTTAATCCTTATACCTACCTATTGAGGTAGGTAGTATTGTTATTCCTATTTCACAGAAGAGAAAACAGCACTGTAGCAACATGTTATCTGAGCTCTATTGTAACAGACAGCTTTTAGCCTACTTTTAGTCAAGGATCTGGTGTTCGATGCTTGGCTTCATGAATGCTGGGCATAAGGTGGAAGCAGCAAGAGGATTTCAGCTATACTCACTGTATGGCTGGACATGTCTTCTGGCTGTGTCAATTCTGGCTTTTGGCTTTCAAGCTTGGGTCCTAGAACTTCTAAAAATTCTGTAAACTTTTTAGTATACTGTATTCATTTTCTATTGCAGTGTAACACATTGTCACAAACTTAGTGGCAACGTTATCTTACACTTCCCATGGTTCAAGAGTCCAGCATATTCTAGCTAGTTCCTCTGCTCAGGGTCTCATTGAAATCAATGTGTCATCCAGCTGTGTCCTCCTCAGAAAACTGGATGAGGGGAAGACCTACTTCCAAGCTCCCTCGGGTTGTTGGTGGAATTAATTTCCTTGTGGCCATATGACTAAGTCCCTGTTTTCTTCACTGTCAGCCAGGGATTACTACCAGCTCCTAGAGACTACTTCTGAGTCCTTGCTGTGTGGCCTTCTCTACAGTATAGCAAGTTGCTCCTTCAAGAACTGCATAAGGGCATCTGCTATTTTTTCTTGTATCTTTTAGGGATACCCTCATTAGGTCAGACCCGCCTGGAATAATCTTACCTTTGATTAATCAAAGTCAACTGATCAGGGATCTTTATTACAGCAGCAAAATTCCTTTTGCCATAGAATGTAACATAATAACATGATGTCATATTCAAAGTATCTGCCCACATTCAAAGAGGGATTAGACAAGACATGTATACCAAAAGTAGAGAATCTTGGGAACCATCAAACAACTCTGCCTATTACATATACTATTTTAATTTTCTTTCTGCTTAAACTTGGCAAAATCGATTCTGTTGTATGCAGTTGAACCCTGAGCAAAATAGCAAACAATATAAGGAGCAATAAGAAGCATTTTCCTCTTTAAGGAAAGGAGACTACAAGACTTACAGGCTGTCTGACCTAGAGGGGTGAGAATCCAGTTATCAATAAGGTTTTGATATTGCTAGACTATTACACCAAGTGACAAAATTGTTTGTTAAATAGCACCTGTGTCTACCTGAAATGAAGAACATAAAATGAAGACTTTGATAGTCAGAGTGGCAGCTATGATAGAACGTTATCAGAGGCTTGAGTAATACAAGAATCGCGGAGTAGACTAGTGATTTATAACTGCACTGGTAAGCTTAGAAGATAAAAATGAAAGGCTGGGGTTTCAAGTTAAGTTTTCAGCTCAACGTGTGGTCAGAGAACCAAGGTGTTTCTATGACTACCCAGAAAGAATGAATCTCTAGCAGGTCTTACGTAACTAAAATCAGACTCAGAGTCTGGTGCTGTGGTTTGTTGAATTTTATGGGAGCTTGAACTCAAAGCCCTACCATGTCTTTTGAAAGGGTATTTGTTAGAATCAAGCAAGACCCCAAGAACTGGAATAGTGATATTTTGGAGGGTCCAGATGACTCTAAGTATCCTAATCCCCAAAATCCACTGAGCTTCCTCCTTCCCTGTATCATGAAGCTGGATCTACTTTGCTTGAAGACCCTGTAATGTCACCTGGGACAGTTACATTGTAAGGATTCTCCTTATGACCTATATCTATCATCTCATTGCCTCCAGACCTACAATAAGTGTAAATACAGTATTCTCCAGGAGACCAATTACAAAGTCACACTTGGCAGAAGATGGCCAATAAACTTAAAAAAAAAAAGCAGAACTTGCCATTTATACTGTCAGAAATATGGGGGAGGAATTCTGGTTTCCAGTACGATGGAGTAAGTATTCTTTATTTCCCAGTGAATATACATATAAAACCTAAACAAAATGCATGGAGCTATTTGAAGCGTCTAAAAAATAAATAGTAGAAGGTGGGAAATTAGATCAAAACCCAAAGAACCACTGAGCTGATGATGAGTGTTCTAATTTTCCTCTGACATCCCCTAGCCTGGACTCAAGAAAATCAGAAATCCATAGTGAGCACCAGGCATGAACAGAGAGAGCTCAAGGAGGAGCCCTCTAGTTCTGGCTCAAGGAGCAAGAAAGGGAACTCCTAACACTCAGAGAAATTGGAAAAATCCTCCATTTTTTTTCTTTCTATTTTTCCCCCTTCTAACCATTCTTTATGCTTCAACCCCCAGGTAATCTTATGAGGATAGGACAAGGAGTGACAGTAGGGATTCTTCAGATCCCTAAACTTTGAAAAAGAGAAAACTGCATCTCTAACTGGAGGAGCCATAGTCCCAAAAGAATTAGGCAAACCCATAGCTTTTTTTTTTTTTTTTTTTTTTTTTTTTGGTCTCTTTCTCCTTTCAACACTTGGCTACAGATGTAAACAAGCATAATTGTAGGAAGTGTAAGGCAAAATGAGGGTGTCTATGGCCCCAGTTTCCTGACTAAAGGACCAAAAGGAGGAGCACCAGAGACGTAGAAAGACCCAGAAATATCACAGAGAGGGGAGAGCACAGAAAAGCAATCCTATAAAATTGTTTATAAACTCGGTTCAAACCTGAGCTTCACATGTGTGGATCTCAACAGCATACCAAAGACTGAGAACTGAACTACAGAATAGAGCACTGTTCAGGTCCCAGACTGGCCACTGGGTGACACACAAGTGTGATAAAACCAAATAGCACTGCAAAGACTTCCAAAACCTAACTGTCATAGAAACTACAACCCATAGAAGACTGGTTGGGACTTGCAACCTGAACCCAACTGGGTCAATTGCCTGCTAAAACAGAAATATCAGCCTTCTCCATAACTTAAATAAGACTTGGAGTCTCCTAATGTAATATTTTAAATGTTCAGAGTACAATCCAAAATTACTCAGCATAAGAAGAACCAAAAACATCTCAACTCATATGGAAAAAGACAATGGCAGCTAACGCTGAAATGTCACTGATGTTGGAAATATCAAATACTTTAAAGCAGTTATTATAAAAATGCTTAAGAAGAACCAGCTAAAATAAAAAGATAGAAAACCTCATCCAAGAGATAAAATTTATTTTTAAGAAAACAGATAAAAGTTTTAGAAATGAAAAAACATAATTATACAAATTAAAATTCTTGAGAGGTTAAGTAAATTGCCAGTGTCACACAGTTGCTAAACCCCACTTAGTGTCTGAATCCAGACCTTTGCTCTACATTATGCCATCAAAAAAAAAAAAAAAAAAACTCATTGGATGGCTCAATAATGGAATTGAAAGCTATCAATTCTACCCAAATTGATCTATAATTTAATATAATTCCAATCAAAATCTTACTAAGATTTTTTATAGATATAGGCTGAAATTTATATGGAAGGCAAAAGAATTAGAATAGTCAAAACCATTTTATAAAAGAAGTATAAAGTTGTAGAAATCAGTCCCCAATTTGAAGACTTACCATAAATCTGCAGTAATCAAGACAGAGTAGTATCAATGAAGGGTTAGGCAATGGACTAGAACAGAGAGATTAGAAATCATCTAGGGACAACTGATTTTTGGTAAAGGTACAAAACAAATTCTTTCAGTTGAAAGAAAGTATCTCTTCCAACAAATTGTGTCAGAACAATTGTATATCCATGTGCAGAAAAAGCAAAATGAAAAAAATCAAAAAACCTAAAAACCCCAAATAGCTAAAGCAATCCTGAGCAAAAAGAACAAAGTTGGAGGCATTGCACTACCTGACTTCAAAATATACTACAGAGCTATAGTAACCAAAACAGCATGGTACTGGCATAAAAACAGACATATAAACCAATGGAATAGAGTAGAGAACCCAAAAATAAATGCATGCATTTACAGCAAACTGATTTTTGAGAAAGGTATCAAGAACATACATTGGGGACAGTCTCTTCAGTAAATGGTGCTGGGAAAACTGGATATCCATACTCAAAATAATGAAACTACTAATTCTCACTATATAGCAAAATCACCTCAAAATGGATTAGAGACTTAAATGTAAGACATGTAACTATGACACTGCTAGAAGAAAACATTGGGGAAATTCTATAGGACATTAGTCTGGGCAAAGATTTTTTGGGTAAGACCTCAGATGCACAGGAAACAAAAGCAAAAATAGACAAATGAGATTATTTCAAACTAAAAAACTTCTGCACAGCAAAGGAAATAGTGAACAGAGTGAAAAGACAACCTACAAAATGTAAGAAAATATTTGCACACTATCCATCCAGCATGGGATTAATAACCTCAATATATAAGGAACTCAAACAACTCACTAGCAAAAAAAAAAAAAATCCAATTTCAAACTAATCAGAGTATACCCACATTCCTAGGCAGGAGCTGAGGGCAGCATCTCCTGCCTGGAAGCAGGTAAGAACACACCAAAAACACCACTTCCACACAGGTGGCCATCACAGCCACCACCACAGATGTGGCTGCCAAAAAAGTGGCTCAATGCCACAGTAGTAGCCACAGCCACTGTGCAAATGGCCTGCCAGACACTCGACTGCATTGATACAAGGAGAATCGCCAGCAGAGACTGGAAAAAGAAGAGGATGTCTCCCTCCTCAAACTCTACTCCAGAGTAATAGAAGAAGCAGCTGCTTTGTCAGATGACCAGACATCAATGTAGAGATACCAGAAATACAAAAACCTGAGAAAATACAATACCACCAAAAGAATACAGTAATTCTCAAATACCACACCTTAGAGAGCAGGAAACCCTTGAAATGACTGAAAAGGAATTCCAAGCAACAATCTTAAGGAAACTTACTGAGATACAAGAAAACTCAGTTAGACAACATAATGGAACAAGAAAAAATTTCTGGATATGAAGGAGGAAATTTACCTCAAAAGAGAATATAGCAGAACTCAGGGAACTGAAAGATTCACTCAACAAAATAGAAAGCATAACCAAGAGCTTAAGCAGCAGGCTAGAATAAGCAGAAGAAAGAATTTCTAATCTTGAAGATAGTCTTTTCAAAATAATCCAGGCAGGAAAAAAAGGGAAAAGAATTTTTTTAAATGAAGCAAATCTAAGATAGCTGGCAGACAACCTTAAGCATACAAACATTCAAATAATGGGTGTTCCAGAAGGGAAGGAGAAAGGAAAAGGTATGGAAAACCTATTCAACAAAATAATAACAGAAAACTTCCCAGGTATAGGGATAGACACAGATCTTCAGATACGGGAGGCTCAAAGATCCCCAAACAGATTTAACCCCAAAATATCCTCTACAAGACACATTATAGTCAAACTAAGAAAGCTCTAAGACAAAGAAAGAATCTTAAAAGAAGCAGGAGAAAAGCATCAAGTCACCCATAAGGGAGCCCCTATCAGACTAACAGCAAACTTCTGAACAGAAACTCTACAGGCCAGAAGAAAATGGGATGATATATTCAAAATACTAAAAGAAAAAAAACTGCCAGTCAAGATCTCTATACCCAACAAGGCTGTCCTTCAGAAATAAGGGAGAAATTGTGTATTTTCCAGAGAAACAAAAAGTTTGGGAGTTCACCACCAGACAACCAGCCCTACAAGAAATCCTCAAGGAAGTTCTGCACCTGGAATCCAAAGAACGATGATCACTACCATGAATACACAAGATAGAACAAAACCCACTGGTAGAACAAAAAATGCAAATGAGAAAGAGAAAGAAACTAAATCTTACCACCACAAAAAAACCATAATGACAATATAGTAAAGTCCCTGCTTTATTTCTGATTTTAGCAATTTTGGTCTTTTATCTTTTTTCCTTGGTCAATCTAGATAAATTTTTGCAAATTTTGTTGATCTTTTTTTAAAAAAATTAAATAAAATAAAAGTGGGCAAATGATCTGAATAGACATTTCTCAAAAGAAGACATACAAATGGCCAATAGGTATATGAAAAGATGCTCAACATCACTAATCATTAGGGAAATGCAAACCAAAACCACAAGATAGTATTTTACTCAAATTAAAATGACTATTATCAGAAAGACAAAAAAAACAAACAATAAAAAACAGATGCTCTCAAGGATTCAGAGAAATGGAAAGGCTTGTACACTCTTGTTGAGAATGTAAACCAGTACAACCATTATAGAAAACAGTACGGAGTTTCTTCAAAAAAACTAAAAATAGCAATATCATATGATCCAGCAATCCCACTGCTAAAACAAAATAAATAATCTAAAAGAAAAAGAAATCAGTGTGTGGAAGAGATGTCTGCACTGCCATGTTTACTGTAGCACTATCCACAATAGCCAAGAGCAGAATCAACCTGTTTCCATCCACAGATGAATGAATAAAGAAAATGTGGTACATATACACAATGGAATATCATTCAGCCATAAAAATGGTATTCTGTCATTTGCAGTGATGTAGATGAACCTGGAGAACATTATGTTAAGCGAAATAAGCCAGGCACAGAAAGACAAATATCACATGTTCTCACTCACATGCAGCAGCTATAAGAGTGGTCTTGCAGAGGCTGAGAATAGAGTGGTGCTTACCAGAGGCTGGGAAGGGGAGTGGGGAGATGGAGAAAGGTTGGTTAATGGGTACAAAAATATAGTTAGATAGAAAGAACAAGTTCTAGTAATTGAAAGCACAGTGACAATAATTGATTGTATGAGCTAGAAGAGAAGAATTGGACTGTTCCCAACACGAGGAAATGAAAAATGTATGGGGTAATGGATATCCCAATTACCCTGGTGTGATCATTACACATTGTATGCGTGCATCAAATTATCACATGTACCCCATAAATATGTAAAATTATTATATATCAATAAGAAATATAAAAACTAAATAAATTAGAAATAAAAAATTTTTTAAAATAACAATACATGATTGTTTATAAAGGGATCTCTATTCAGAAACACCTAAACCTAGAAACAAGCAAAATGTCCTTCAAAGAGTGAATGGGTGAACAGATTGTGGTACATCCATACTGTAGTGGAGTTTTGGGGGGTTCCTGAAGTTTGAATTGTGTCCCCCAAGTTTTGTGCATCAGAAACTTGGCCACCACTGTGACTGTTAAGAGGGTGGGAAATCCTATTGTGGTAATTGAAAGGTGGAGCCTTGAAGAGGTGATTAGATTGCAGGACCATGCAGTAGTGAATGGATTAAAATGGTGGTCAGGGGTGTGGTTCTGAGGGCTTTAAAAGAAGAGGAGTCTGTGTCTCTCTCTCCTCTCTCTGCTCCACCATTTTACAATGTAATATCCTGAGTCATCATCGCCACCACCAAGACCCTCACTAGATGTGTTCCCTGGACTTTGGACTTCCCAGCCTCCAAAACTGTAAACAGTAAATTTTGTTTTCTTTATAAAATACCCAGTTCCATGTGTTTTGCTATAAGCAACAGAAATGGACTAATACACATACAATGAAATATTCAGAAATAAAAAGGAAAAGACTGTTGATACACACCAACAATGTGATGGATCTCAAACACATTATGCTGAGTTAAGCCATTCTCATAAGGCAACATACTGTATGATCCCATATATATGATATTTTCAAAAAGGCAAAACTATAGTGATGGAGTATATAGATCAACTGTTTCTGGGTGTTCGGAGTGGGGTAGGGGTGTAATTACGAGATAGTACAAGGGAGTTTTGAGGGGTGATGGAATTGTTCTATATCCTAATTACACAAATCTACATGTGTGTTAAAACTCAGAATTACATGCCCCCAAAAAGATCGATTTTACTGTATGTTACTTTAAAAATTAAAAGCATGTATATGTGAAACATGTAGGAATGGAATCTCATGGACCTGGAACAGGGGGAGAGGAAGATAGTTTTAGATTGGGTTGAATTTTCAATGTGTGAACACCTACTAGAGATTCTAGATTCAAAATATTGACTCGAGCAACTGGAAAGGGTTCTATTTATTTGGTTGGTTGATGAATTGGAAACTTGAGTCAACAGTAACCTATATGAAGTTGAAATGCCAGATAGAACTTGATGTGATATAAGGAAAGAATCCAAAAAGCAGTGGAGATAAGAATTTAAGAGCAGATTTATCATGTGTTTACAACCCCTACTGCAAAAATAACCCCCAAGAGAGTTCAAAAGACAATTTCTTCTTCATAGACTGAGACATACATGGATGACAGGAGCACCAGCATCTTTTAAAAATCACATTAGTAGCTACCTGCTATAGGTAGAGTATAAAAGTAGGAAATGCTGCCATTATAATGAGCTCCTTGATTTAAGTGACAATGCTGGAAACTCAGGATGACAAATGCCTAATAGATATACTCAACTATCAGAGAAAAGGCAGACATGGTTACCATAATAGGTAGCAGGGCCAGAGTAACACGCAGAATGATTTCACCTATAGAGATTTTGCTGATAACAAGGCCTCTGTGACCAAAATAAATGTGCTACCCCCTAAGGTTCTACTTGATGTGCGTGCCAAAAAAAAAAAAAAAAAACTAGGTTGGTAATCTGAAAATTGATTTAAGCCACCATTACAAAGACTCACTACCTTTTGCCCAATTCCCAGACATAAATCTGTTCAAAGAGCCAGAGATTTCTGATTGAAAAGGACACTGGGTACCCTTGAAAAAGAGTTATGTAACAACATCATGAGCCTGTACTATAAATCTTTCACCTGTTACCAGAGGACCATACAAATTTTTTTTTCAGGGTAATTGTACCCTGGTTAAAAAGAGAGAGAAAGAATACCTAGAACTTTGGGGGATTACTTTATCCTAACTCTGAGCTAACACTAATTCCTGGCAACATAGAATATCACTATGACCCACTGCTAAGGTGTAGGCTTGTGAAAGTAAGAGTTAAATGGAATTGACTGTGAGTCATGCCATGGTTATTTCACCAGTTCATGACTGTATAGTTAAAATAGGTAACACTCAGCCACAGTCAGAATTCCCACACTAGCACTATGACCCATTGGGTAAAAGCTACTTTTTAATAAGGGTCAAGTGAAGGTCCTTGGAACTCTGTTTTCTAACAAAATGGCAAAACATTCATTACTGCATTCCTGGTGTTATTGCAGGGACTTATGCTATTATCAAAGATTTGAAAGGTGGAAGTCCTTTGAGCTGCCATTGCAAAGACTCACGACCTTTCACCCAATTCTCAGACATAAATCAGTTCAAAGAGCCAGAGATTTCTAATTGAAAAGGTCCTGTACGACCTTGCAGAAGACCGATGAATCTTAATAATAGTAGATTATTGCAAGTTTAATGACTCAAATTGCAACTGCCATTCCAGATGTGTTACATTTATTGGTTAATAATTAAACATGGCCCCTAGCAAATGGTATTTGAGCCATTGATCTCAAATATGCGTTCAGAGAATTCCAGAAATCCTTTGCTTTCACCTGGAAGAGACAGCAATACATCTTCACCTTCACCTTCTTGTATCAGGGATACATCAACTTCAGACTCTGTGCAATATTTAGTCTTCAGGTACTCAATCATCACATCTTTCCGTAGAATATCACATGGGACCACTACATTAACGACATAATGCTGATAGCAGCTGGTGAGCAAGAAATACCAAGTCCCCTGCTTTGGAGAGACATGTGCTTTCCAGGTTATGTAAGATAAATTTCGTAAGAATTGAGGAGTGTGCCACTTCATGAACTTTCTGGGGTCCAAAGTTTGGGTATATCATTCCAAAATGAAAGACACATTGTCACACCTTGCTGAATAGTTCTCTTCAGATTCAGAGGCAACATAACACATTTGATTGTACTTCTATGCCATTTACCAAGTAACCCAAAAAGGCTGCCAGCTTTGCGTGTGAAACAGAGTGAGAGAAGGCTCTGTAGTAGGCTAGGGATGCAGTGAAAAGATCTGCCAGTAGGCCAATGTCTGGGGCTGATTGAGCAATGTAGAGCCTGTGGCCAGCCCCAGTATGAAAACTACAGTTAAGCCATTTGGAGCTTTGAAGCAAAGCCATGCCCATTCAGTGGGAAAATGCTCTCTTGAGAAGCAGGTCCTGGCATGTTGTTGGTCCTGGCAGAGAAAGAATATCCAGCCAGTGGTGGTCTTGCAATAGAGCTAGGCATCATGAACTGTAGAGTGTCAACCAGCATTAGAGTATTTCCAAAAGCACATCATGATCAGATGGGAGTGACTGATCCATATAATGGAACAGTCCATATAATGGATAGACTTAGTAGATCAATAGATACAAGTAGATTACATGGCTCATACTACCAGGGTTTCTCCTCCTTCCACATTTCCATCTCTTCTTCAACCTATGCCTATAGCCTTAGCTGGTCCATATGACCAGTTGACTAAAAAGGTGAAAACTAGAGCCTGATTTTAGATGGCTCTTCACAATATGCAGGCATCAGATGCGAATGAACTATAAACCCAGATAGAGGTAGTCCTATAGAACAGTGAAGAAATGTCTCAGTTGGCAGACTTTTAGGCTATATCTCATGCTACTTTGTTTGGAAAGGGAAATGCCCCAGGGTGTGGCTCTTCTAGAACTCATAGGCATTGGATAATGGTTTGATCAGACTTGGAGGTAACAAGATTAAAGGATTGGTGACAAGGAGTATTGGAGAGGAGGCAAGGATGAACCTCTCAGAAGGAACAGTGTGAGAATACTTTGTGGCTCCTACTGTGAAGGAAGCTCACGATATTAGGGTGGCTGTTCTGTGGATGGCAGCCTCTTCCTTCAGCCACTCCTGTGTTTGCTCAACAGGCTCATGAACAACGTGGCCATAGTGACAAAGATGGACTTTATGTGTGGCTCAACAAAGTGGACTTCCCCTGACTGGGATTCTGCCACTGCTAAGCACACAGCTTGCAAGTGGTAATGACCACCTGGGATCCCTGGACAAGACATATACTTCCGAGGAAACAGTCTTTGGGCAGATTCACTGCTTTGGAATCCTTCTCCACAGAGGGGACAGTAATTTGTTCTTACTGGAACAGACACTTATTCTAGACATGGATTGTCCTATGGGCTGAACTGTGTCTCCCCAAAATTTACATGTTGAAGCCCTTAACCCCAGTACCTCAGAACATGATTCTATTTGGAGACACAAATTAAAGAGGTGACTAAGTTAAAATGAGACCATTAGGGTAGGCCCTAATCTAATCTGACTGGTGTCCTTCTAAGAGGAAATTTGGACATTCAAAGAGACACCAGGGACACAAAAGCACAGAGAAAAGGCCACATGAGAACAGAGAAGGTGGCCACCTGAAAGTCAAGCAGAGAGGCCTCAGAAGAAACCAAATCTCCCAACATCTTATCTCAGACTTCCAGCCTTCAGAACTGTGGGAAAATAAATTTCCATTATGTAAGCCAACCAGTCTTCAGTATTTTGTTATGGCAGCCCTGGCAAACTCAGACATCTTCCTTACCCACCATATTTCTGAAAACCACATAATTCGTGGACTTACTGAATGCCTTATTCAAAACTTTGGCATCTCTCACAATACTGCTCTAACCAGG
Source organism: Cynocephalus volans (assembly GCF_027409185.1). Taxonomy (NCBI): domain Eukaryota; kingdom Metazoa; phylum Chordata; class Mammalia; order Dermoptera; family Cynocephalidae; genus Cynocephalus; species Cynocephalus volans. Next base: position 55,083,228 of record NC_084462.1, read on the forward strand.
GAATTTATGTAGAGCAAAAGAATTACAGTGATGGGCTGATGTGAATAACTTTCACCGGTCTTCCCTGTATTCCATCATCCAAAAGCAGCTGGCCGTACACAATGGAGGAACAGCCTACTGTAGTTATGGCATCAGTGCAGAGACAACACCTGGTGAGGATGAGGTGTTGACCTACCAAATGTTGCATAAGCTTTAAGTTAATGACCGCTATTTCACCCCAACAAACAAGAGGTAAAAATGGGAGTATCGCCTTTCATAATGACACCTAATGAAGCTCTTGCTAAATTTTTGCTTTCTGTGACTTTGAACTCTGCTGGTTTAAGGTCGTTGAACCAATGGGAGAGATACTTTTACCAGAGGACACAGGAACAGCTCCATTGAATTGTAACCTGAGACTTCCACCTAGACATTTGAGATTTATCATGCCCTGTTGGACAAAATCATTGATCCAGTTTATCAAAGTAGACTGCTATCACACATGTGGGCAGAAAGGACTATTTCTGTAAATGAAGAGAATCTCTGGGGCACCTCTAAAATTGCCATGTCCGGTGATAAAAGTTAATAGAAGGTAACTTTTAACCACATGTAGGCAGAGCCATTAAGTATTCAGATCTCCCAGAAGTAGAGTTCGAGTCACCCCACCAGATAAAGAATCATGGCCAGCTGGCTCACATGCTGAGGACAAAGGGAACATGAATGAGTAAAGAAAGCACATTGTGAAAACCACCTGCAATCTCAAGACCAGTTGCAGAAATAAGTTCTGTAGCACAGACATACACTAACCATAGTTTCTTCTTTGCTTGCTGTATCAGGTACATATTTGTTAATATCTAATAATTTTTTTCTTCCTTCTTGCTTTTCTCTACTATTCTATATAGCATGTGTGGGTGGTAGTTAACCTTACAATTTTGTCCACAGGAGACAGAATATCAACATGATATTATGACTGAACAAGAGAAGAAATAAATATGACAGTATCACCCAGAAAACCTGAACTTGGATCTGGATGCAGCAAATAATGAAACTTTGGCTCGTCCCTTTGATGGAGGGCATTTGCATCTGTACAAATGGGAGATGCATATACTCGTGTTAGGCAAGCACAGACTACTGTCACTATTATGGTTAGTAATATAAGTATCAAAATAGGGCATATACTGACATTAGGCAACAAAGGGGTGAATTGTGATGACACCTCTAACCTTTGAATACTTCCATACTATAAATCCTACCTTTCCAAGATAAAATCCAAAAACTACATTTTCCATCCTCTCTTTTAGGTAAGGTACAGACAAAAGAATAGCTTCTTTGGGGCAGATGCATGAGAGTGGGACTTAGAAAGAAGAAGGGAGAATAGTGAGGTAAATGGTGAGAATAGTGAGGTCAGACAGGTACGGGGTCTAAGGCGGTTTTGCAGGAGCTATCACATAAGATCTGGGGCAGTGGAAGTCCAAAGTGTGCTTTTGCAGGGCCTGAGCAGCAGGTCTCAGCACCTGCAGGATTTCCAGATGATAAAACAATATCATCATAATTTTACTGTGTCCATCTCCATTTCCAGACTTTGCTTTCCCCTGCATTGGATTCATTCTCAGATAAATGCTCTCCTTCGTGGTAGAAGCTGGAAGCTTCAAGTCCAGTGGGAAGGGAGTTTCTCTTTCCAATAATAATAATAAAATGTACCCAGATTGAACATCATTGACCCAATTTGGGTCACATGTCTATCACTGAATCAATTGCTATGACCAAGAGGATAGAATATGCCAGGCTGGGTAATATGCATACCCTGAACATGACAGCAGGATGAAGTCTGAAGGATAGATAAGTCCCATGTATTTCTTCCCATGTATTTCATTCCCCCAAACAAACTGGCCTTACAGAACAGAGGAGTGACCTGATGGATTTATGGCACCAGTGCAGAGATAACAGCTGGTGAGACTGAGATGTTACCCTACAAATGCAGCATACGCTTTAAGTTAGTGACCACTAACTTAAGGGGTAGTTCTCAAACCAAAATCAGGATGTTACCAAAGGAAAATTGAATGCATGCTGGTCAAGCAGAAACGACAGCTGCCCTCTACACAGGAAGTTCTGGTTCCTCCCTCGGGCTACAAATAGGGTGGTGACTAAGACGGTCTGCAGTTGAGCCCCTGACTCTTCTTGCCTTGAAATCCCAGCGGCACTTTCTATTTGCTAAACTAAAATTTAGAAGTCTGGGTTCCAATTCTGATGTCTGTGAACTTAAGAATCTTCCTTAACTTTTCTAGGCCTCTATCCCTTTCTTTGCCAAATGAAGAATTGTTAAACCCTGCCTTGTGAAGATTCAACAAGATAAAACTCATAAAACAGCTTTGAAATCTGTAAAGCACTCCGTAAATGTGATGGATCGTCTTTACTGCTCCAAGGAAACCAGGGATGACCTGAGCCTAGCTCATCCCACTGATTATGGTCAAATGATCCCATTGATGATGGGCAAACAAGGGGGAAATGGAGGCAGACGGACAACAATAAGACAAGTGGAGTTTATATTGGAACCAGTGTTACATGCCCTTCACCATACAGATGGGACCAATCCACCTGTTTCTAGGCTACTGATCAAAATTTTCTGAGCCTTTCCCCTTCTCTGGATAAGAATAAAAACAGCAGATGAGCTGTGACCAAAGGCATAAAATAAAGGAATGGAAATCATCATGTCAAAGACATACCTGCACCCCCATGTTTGTCGCAGCTCTGTTTATAATAGCCAGGAGTTGGAACCAACCTAAATGTCTATTGTCAGATGACTGGATAAGGAAAATGTGGTATATATACACAATGGAATACTACTCTGCCATAAATAGAATGAAATATCACTATTCACAGCAACATGGATGAACTTAGAGAAAGTCATGTTAAGTGAAATAAGCCAGGCACAGAAAGAGAAATACCGCATGTCCTCACTCAAAAGTGGGAGGTAAAAAATACACATGGAAATAAAAAAGAAAAAGACAACAGTCACAATAGCACATTGAACTTTCAAAAGGAGAACTGAGGTTACCAGAGATGGGAAAGGGAGAGGAGGAGGAAAGGGAGGATTTGGTAAAGGGCCACAAAAAACAATGACATTGTTTATTGTTGAATATTGTAATTATCCTGTTTTGAGCATCACATAGTGCACACAGGTATTGATATTAAACTCTGTACCGCACAGATATGTATAATCAACTATGTTACAGTAAAGTAAAAATTAAAAGTAAATAAATAAATAAATAAAATAAAAAACTGTAAATATGTTTGGCATAGAATTCCTCATTGAGAAAGTTTCTTCTAGGAAAGTATTTGGATAGGAAAGCAAAGATTCCCAAAGAAGGAAATTTATTGCAGCAATTATTGGGATAACAAAAGTTTGAAAGTAACTGCCCTACAATAAGATATTGATTGCATAATTGCACAAATTATGGTATTATCTCTACAGTGGCATACCAGGAGTAAAAATGAGTAAAATGATTATATACATATTATATAGAAAAATATCCAGGATATAATCAACGAAAAGAGAATGTGCAATGTGATCCTGTCTTTGTCAAACACTCAATCATGTAGATGTATTCATATGCATAGGGGAAGACTGAAAAGATAGATAATAGAGTTACATCATGCATGCATTTAACTCCTCTGACTTCAACTCTATGCACTCCACAAGGTGGGGGCAGGGGGAGGAAGAGACAGAAAAAGAAGGGAGAGAGAGAGAGAGAGAGAGAGAGAGAGAGAGAGAGAATAACTTAAATAGTGCAGGAGATCTGACCTAACACTCATAGAGCACATGGGGGAGATGAGGACATGAGGCTGCTGGAATTTCAGTCTCTCTCAGTTCCCATTTGCCTGCCAGAATGTGAGCATCCTACCAGGCTGGATATGATACTAATGTTTCAAGATGTGTATTTTTCATACAACCTGTCCCCTAAATGCAAGCCAACTACTTTTTCCAGGGCTCAACCAACAGAACAGTGATCTAGTCCAACCCCAGAGGAAAATGCTGGTTTTTGAACTGAGAGGGGGTCATGCCCTCTCCTAATGGGGTACATTCCAGGTGAATTATCCTGGGTAATTTTTCTCCTTATGAACTGACTTAGATCCTGACTCAGCCCTGCGGTTGATAAGGAGCTCCTGCCCAACAAAGTGTGTACAGCTGTGATCTCTGGGTGAAGCCATTTCTTTTTTCTTTATGACAATCTATATCTTCTAGTTTCCTAAAGTGAACATGTATGATGTCTTATAGTTTTAAAGGATAGTAAAGAGTCCCTGCTATAGTAGGTACTTGACTGAGTACCCTCCAGAAAGTTCCATTTGGGGATCACAGCTTTGCCTGCCCACAAGGGCTGCTTCCTTTCAGGCCTCTGCAGGGCCCACTGTCCTTGCACCATGGCTGACAAGGCTTCTCTCTTACTTTCTCTCAGCCCTTATCAACGAGGATCTCCGTGAGTGATAGCATTAGGCCAGGCTGGGTGGCACTGGGTGGCTGCAGGGCCCTGGGTGCCAGGCAGCTCGGGGCCATCTTAGCCCATCGCTCCCAGGCTCCATCAACTCTTGTTAGTTCTCATTACCAGCCTGAGCCCAGACAGGCTGCCTCCACACTCGGTCCTTGATTTTTCTATTTTGAGAGGGTTACTCAGGCCAAATCACCAAATCAAGTTATGCCCCTGACGTCTTAGATTTGCAGTGCTCTGACAGAACCCCCTTCCCCCACAGCCCACGCTCGGCCCGCACAAGCTAGGGGTGGTCCTACCCTGGTCCCCCAGCAGCATATAAACATGCTCTTTTACAGACACACACCCAAATGCTCACATACACACACACACACACCCCCACAGACCCACGAATGCACTCTTTCACCCATACTCCGAGGAATAAGCAATCTCAATCACTGCGACATGAACACCCACGCCCAGGGGTCCTCAGAGGTTGCAAGAGACCCAAGTCACTTCCAGTTTTGAGGTTTTCAGCATGTTCAAGAATGAGAAATTGTTGCAACTGAGTTCTGAGATTTGTAGCTGTTTTAAATGTTTACATTTAACAAATTACCATTGTATGTTTTAAATGCAATATAATTGTGTTATCCACAAAATAATTATAGGATTTATGAACTATTAATTCTTAGGGCACCGCAGGCAGCATGTCTCAGGAATGCGATGTGCACAGAGCTGGATGACGAATGTCTTTTCCTTGCCATCTTGTCAGCTTATCTCTCGGACTGCATGTGTGACCTCATTTGGGGATAATATCAAGAGCCACATCCAAAGCCCTCTGTGAGTGTGAAGCCCAGCCAAATGGCTCCTGTCAACCCTGAATACACAAACAGGCGAGGCCTGAGCCCACACACACTAACACCCGTGGTATCCACCCCACCTGTCCTGTGATTCACTGGTAACCTTGGTTCCCTCTTGACAGTCATGGGAAGGAACCCTCTGTACCATCTGATCCAGCCCCTCTCAGGACAGAGGCTTCTCCTGTAAAACTCTGGACAGTTGGCCACCCTGCCTCAGCTCGAGTCCTCTCAGATCCTTCCTGACACGGCAGCCTGGACCAGTTCCAGCGGGAAGGAAGGGGAAATCATCTATTCCAGACTTCCATGCACTGGCATACTCCTCCTCTTCCACAGAGCAGCCCTGGGACAGAAAATGAATTGTCACCACCTCGTTCAGCCCATTCTTCTCTGGGACAAAGGCTTCTGTTCTGTCCACCTGTGTCTGCAAAAGTATTGACTGTGCACACACACACACACACACACAATTACCTCCTCACACACATATACACTCACATGCTCATACCCATACACGTACACACACACTTTAAAAGTCTGTGGCCTCAGGGGAAGACCCTGACCTTTAGAAGCAAACAAACCACAATTTGAAGCCCTCTTCCATTTTTTATTAGTGGTTATTTGAAAAAGTCATTTGTCCTCTGTAAGTGTCAGTTTTCCCCTGTCTTTAAAGTGGATCCAAAAAGAAGTCTGCCTCATAAATCATTGGTTAGATCTACCTGAGATATTCATAAAAGCACCTAGCAAGATGCCCGGCACATAGTTTCTTTCCTATCTTCCTATGCTTTTGGGAATCCTTGGACTGCCCACAAGTTGGTCCACTCCCACCCAGGACGGCCAGGGCCATCAGCTCAAACACGCAAGCAGAAGATGTGGCTCGCATACCATGGATGGCTCCCAAGTGTCCTCGATCTGGCTGGATGTTAGAGAACACATCATCACCTTGCACGAAGTGGGGCCTGGATCCTGCTAACCTCGCCTGCCTTCCGTTTACCTACACTTCTTCTGCATGGCCTATTTTCATGTCACGCTGAAACCCCTGCAGCTCTCAGCCCCCTGGCGCCTTTGTAGGCTTCACTTTTGCTCTCTCTGATTGGAATGTCTTCCCTGTCATCCAGCAACTTCTCTCCCCACCACATCAGGGAAGGCTTCCTGGAGGAGGTAAGTCCAGGGCTCAGTCCAGAGGGATGAGCTGAATCACCATTCAGCTGCCTAACTACTCGTCATCTCTCTCCAAACTAGTGCACACGTCTTCTCCCCCAGAAAGCCTTCCCCGATCACCTCACCTCAAGCTAGCTGAGGCGCTGCACCAGTTAGCCAGTTAGGGCTCTTTTGTTTTGATTGCAATGAGTGCTTTTGGTTTAGAGTTGAGACATGTATCAGGAAACAGGTGGCACACTCAAGCTAAATGGTTGAGAAGAGTTTAACAAAGGGACTATTTGCAAAGGTATCAGCAGGGTTTGGGGAAACCAAGAAGATATAGTGCTGCACAGGGGACTAGGACCAGAGGGCAACTTTAACCACCTGTGGGACTAACTGAAACAATGTAGCTGTACAGAGAGGAAACCACAGGACTAGTTCTGATTAATGTCTTGTGTCAGAATACTATTAGAGTAATAATGTTTGTTTAATTAATACTTTAGTCGATGTTTTGTAACACGTTTATACACATTTCATATTTAAAGGGTATTAAGGTTTTAGTTTCACTGATTATATAGGAATGAATCTTAAAGACTTTTTTTAAGAAAACAGGATTAATGCTAGTATTTCAGTAACGCATGAAATATATATTCAGAGTACCCTCTTATCCAAGACCCCGTGTGGATGCCTGAAACCTCGGATAGTACCAAACCCTATATGTACTGTGTTTTTTCCTATACACACATACCTATGATAAAGTTTAATTTATAAACAGGCACAGTAAAAGAGTAACAATAACTAATAATAAAATAGAACAATTATAACAATATGCCAGCATCGCTACTCATGTGCTCTGGGGCCACCGTGAAGTAAAATAAGGGTCACTTGAACACAAGCCCTGAGATACTGTGACAGTCAATCTGGTAACCAAGATGGCTACTAAGTGACTAATGACCGGGGAGTGTCTCCAGCATGGATCTGCTGGACTAAGGGATGATTCACCTCACAGGTGGGACAGTGTGGGATGGCTCGAGATTTAATCACACTATGAGAACACAGTGCAATTTTAAACTTATGGATTGTTAATTTCTGGAATTTTCCATTAAATATTTTCCAATTGCGGTTGACCACAGGTAACTGAAACCATGGAAAGCAAAATTGCAGGTAAGGAGGAGCTACTGTATTATCATTTTGTTCCGATATTGAAAATTGGTACTCTTTTGGCTGTAAAGAAAGGGAAACCCAACCAAAATTGGCTTAACCAAAAAGGGAATTTGTTACCTCACATGTCTGAAAATTTCAAGGGCAGGCTAGCTTCAGACCCAGCTTGCTGCAAGGGCTTAAACAATGTCACCAGGACCTGGTGGCTCAGTCTTTTAGCCTGACTCGGTTCTCCTCTTGGGTTCTTCCTTCTCAGACAGGTCCTCCCCTCAGGGTGGCCAGGGACTGCAGCAGCTCTAGACCTCATACCCCCTCAACTTCCCCTCCAACAGGGAGCAGCCTCTTTCCCTGGAATCCACTGAAGTCCTGCTGCCTCCTGTTGGCTCTGGTGTTGTTGCATCCATTGCTAAAATAATCTCTTTGTCCTGGGTTGTGAGCCTCATCCACCCTTCGAGCTAGGGTGGCTTTCTCTGAAACATGAAGATTGAGGGTGTGAAAGGAGGTTCCCCCAAAGCACAAGAAAGTATGCCAAGGAGGAAGGACTGAGGCTAGGTGACAAGACAGCAGGTGCCCACCTCAGGTGTGCCCCTCTGTGCTCCCAGGGAATCTTGAGCTTTCCTCCTAGATGACTCCTTTTACGATTTAATAGTTGTTTTAATAACAACTTTTTTAGACAAAATTCCTGGAGGACAGGGACTATCATGTATTTCCAATCCCTAGGAAATGCCTGGCATTCCTTAATTGCTCCATAACCGTTTGTAGATTGAACATATGATTGGAAGTTCTACTTGAGGATGGCTTACCTGGGGACCCTCTATCCAACAGGCTGATGGGACAAACATTCTTAGCTGCCTTCTAGGTTCTGAATACAGACTTCAGGGTGCCTAGGAATTGCCTGGAGAGCTTTTTAAACCACAGATTTCCTGGCCCTACCCCCAAGGGATTTGATTGAAAAGACCTGAGGTAGGTCCTGAGATTTTGCACTTCTAGCAAGTTCTCAATAACTGCTGATGCTACTGGTCCTGGACCATACTTTGAGTAGCATTGCTCGAAAGAACCTACAAAGGATGCCCTGAGCATCAGGGAAGAGTATTGTGCTGGCCGAGAGTCATGCAACCCTTCGTGATAAAACAACTTTATTCAAAACGGTGCTCCAGTGACTGCTGTATTAACTGAGCATTTTCAAATGGCTTTGCTCGATGGGGCTCGTAATGGAAGGACTAGAATTTTCAGGACTATCTGGGAGAAGATTTATTCAATTACAGTTATTCAATTTTTAAAGGTATCTGTCCCTTCGTGAAGGCAAAGCCATGCCTTTCTAATTAAAAGCTAATTACTGGCTAATATACAGGTCTCACCGCATTCAGCACAATGAGGCAGAGGGAGAGGGAAAGTCTGGTGTTCATGCTGGAAATCTTGAGAGCAAAGAAAAGATGGGGACTTCTCCCCCTGTCTCTTGGAGGGCCTGCAGAATGAAGCTTATACGTCATGGCCATTTATTCAACCAGCATCTTAAGCATTATAAAACAGGGATTTACAAATACATATGTAATCTACGTCATCGCCTTCTAAAATGAATGTGAATGCCATCTTTTATGAATGCAACTTGCCTTTGTCATTACAGAAATTTTTATTTGATGTAACCAATAAACTTTGGTTTGATATAATTGAAAAAAATACAAATATATATGTAAACCTGACCATGTCACTCCCCTGCCTACAACCCTTTAAAGGCTTCAGGTTGCACAGAATAAAGTCAAAAATCTGTACCATGGCCCCTGAGTCCTAATCAAGCCCCGCCCCACCTCTCCAGCCTCATATCCTACCACTTGCTCCCTGACTTGAGGGCCAGCAGGCTTCTCTCTGACAGCTCCTCCAATGCACTAAGTCTGTTATGGATTAAATTGTGTCTCCCCCCACCCCAAAACAAAAAAAAAAATTTGCAGGTTGAAGCCCTGACCCCCAATGTGACAATATTTGAAGAAAGGATGTTTAGGAGGTCATTAAGGTTAAATGAGAGGCCCTAATCGAACAGGTCTGGTGTTCTTCTAAGAAGAGTTAGAGGTACCGGGGCACACATGCACATGCACATGCACACGTGAGGACACAGTGAGAAGGTGATTGTCTGCAAGTCAAGGAGAGAAGGAGACCTCACCGGAAAAGAACCCTGTTGGAAGTCTTAGACTTCCAGCCTCCAGAACCATGAGAAAAAAACCTTCTGTTGCTTCAGCCACGCAGTCTATGGTTCTTTGTTATGTCAGCCCTTGCAGTAGGACACGAAGTCCTTTCCTGCCTCAAAGCCTTCTAGTGTGCTGTTTCCTTCTCATGAAAGGCCCTGCCACCCTCCCACTCAGCCCGGTTGATTCCTGCTCATTCTTCAGACCTCAGCTGAAATGTCTGCTCCTTATATAGAGCTTCCCTGATCACCCCTCCCTCAGTCTGTTTTTCTTTAGAGAACCCATCAGCGAGACAGATTTCAGATTCCAGAAACATACCCAAATACAAGTGAAAAATAAAGCACATGATCAGCACAACATTTCACATCAGTAAAACAAAGGATGCAGGACTCAGTAAATGATGTTGAGATAAACTGGGCCTCTAGCTGGAAGAGAAAGTTTGATCACAACCTTTCAAATGTATAAAATAAAACCACAAAAGTACCAGAAGTTTCACATTCTTAGAGTGGAAAGAGCCCTTTTAAAAATATGATATAAACCCAGAAACTATGATAGGAAAAATTGGTTACACTAACTTTACAAATTAAAATTTTTCTTTATGAAAAAAAACAATGAACAGTCATAAGAAGAGTAGCAAACTGAGGAAAATATTTACAACATATATCACAGACAAAAGGCTAGTTTCCTTAATATATGAAGAGCTTCTACAAATCAATAAGATCAACAATCCAATAGGAAAATGTGGAGAATATAAAATAGTTAGTGGTAATTGAAATAAAATGGATTTTTAAACACACAAAAAGATTTGCAAATTAAAATGAGATACCATTTTTACCTATTATGTTGGCCAAGTTGACAAAGCTTAATAACAGATTGCTGGCAAGAGTGTGAAGAAACTGACACTATTACTCATATGCACTGTCAATGCACATGACCTTTATGGAAGCAACAAACCATAACGTTTCAAATGTGCAGAGTCTTTAATCCAGCAATTGCAATTCCAGCAAATTATTGTATGGATATGCTTGCACATGTGTGGAATGACATATGTATAAGAATTTTCACTGTGGCACCATTAAAAACTCAAGACGGGAAACAAACTAAATATCCTTCAATACCTGGCTGGTTAAATAAATTGTGATTCGACCCATACAATTGAATATTACACAACCTTCAAAATGAATGGGACATCTCTCGTGAACTGATGTGGAGCATTCTCTAAGATATATTGTTATGTGAAAAAGCAAGTTACTGAAGATGGTGTATACCATGCTAGAATGTGTTTAAAAATAAAAGAATATGCATGCATACACTTATATGTGCATCGATTAACTTTGGAAGGAAACACAAGGGACTGGTAACCAACCAAGGCTGCCTTCCAGGAAGGGAACTGGGAGGGTTTGGGGGGCAGGGGGAGGCTTCTTTTTCACTGCATAATCCTTTGTAACTTTTGAATTTCGTATGTACTATGTATCTAAATGAATTTTTGATTAAGAATAAATGAATTAAAAGCCATTTCACAGTGGGAAAAGAGCAAAAGGGAAAAAAGCAGAAACAAAATGTTGCCAGTGATTGTGAGGTGGTACCAGGAGTGCCTTTATTTTTTCTTTGTAGTTTTCTATATTTAACCCTATTGCTTTGATAGCATGTACTGATTTAAAATGGGGAAAAGAATTGTTTTCAAAAAGCATTGGCAGAGTCACTAATGAGCATCTTTCCTGTTGAGCTGCATGTGTTCCCAGCCGGATATGGCATGAAATCCCCCAGCCACATCTGTTAATCCTGAGCCATCCTTGTAAAGACCCTCCGAGCCTCTGCATGTGGCTTTGGGGAACCAAGTCATCCCAGCTGCTTCATTGGTCCCACTCCAAGCAGGCAGGGGGCGGGACTTATGCTTAAATGACAGCAAAATTCCAACTCCAGGAGGAGAAGAGGCACAGTCCCCACAAATTTGAAAGACCACAAAAAAACAGCTAACATTTGAACAGCGCTCTGGAGTTTGACAAAAGTGTCAGATGACATCTTATTTGATTCTCACAACTGCCCTGAAATGTAGCTCTGATGACTTTCCCCTTTTAAAAGCTGATGAAACTGATGTTCTGAGAGACAAAGTGACCTGTCCAAGCTCACATAGCTACATGTCCTAGCATCAGGAGTTCAATCCATGTCTTCCAACTCCAAATGTTAAGCTCTCTCCCCTTAATTAAGTTGCTGTGGTAGACACTAACTGAGCTCACTGCAACTGAGCTCCTCTTTTTCCTGGGCACACAGCTAGATCATATTTCCCCACCTTTCTTACAATTAAGTGTGGTCATTGAATTAATCATGTCCTTTAAGTCTGATGTTTTGACATCTAAGAACCTACTGACCCTGGCGAAACTGCCTCTCCCACGGTAAGCAGATTTCAACAGACAGTAAATGACTCTCCCAACAGCACACCTTTTACAGCAAACTAACCAACACCTGCTTTATCAGGCTCTGATACTGTGGGACACTGTCTCCCTGCCCTAATCACTCCTGGCCAGGCATCAATCAGGGGCCGTCCCTACACCCCAGAGCCCTCTAATGTTATTCAAACTAGCCAACCCTAAAGCCACTTACCCTGCCTCACCTAAGGCAACCACAACAGAGACTTGTCCGCAGTTCTCCCACCCCCAGGCCCCTCTGCACTCCGCCTCCTGACTGACCCAGGTGCTTCCCATGTGGTCCTGCATGACATGGTATTTCCCCTCCTTTTGGGAACTGTCAGTAACAAACTATCTTTTCAATGGCAGCCATCTCCTGATCTGTTGGCCTCACCAGATCTGAATAATAATAAAATAGTCATGAGGCTGAATTTCTAGCCAATGGAATGTGAGCAGAATAGAAAGATGCCATTCTAGGGCTGGCCCATGGGAGCCTCCCGTGCAGTGTGTGCTCTCTCGCTCTCTCTCTCTCTCTCACTCACTGGCTACTGGCTAGATGTAGAGTATTTTGCAGTCCTAGAGGATGGTGGAGCTATAAAATGGAAGGAGCCTGGCTGCTTGAATTACCACGTGGAAGGCTCCCTGTCAAACACCCATATCACACCCACATCTGAACAAAAAAATAAATTTCTGTCATGTTAAGACATTGCAATCTTGAGTTTCTCTGCTACAGCAGTTGGACTATTCTGACTAATTCAGTTGCCAAAACATGTCTTTGTTTACTTCCACCTCCTCATAGCCCTGCCCACCTCCCAGACTCCTGGTCCCCTTCTTCTCCATCCTCCCGCTCCCCTTCTTCTCCATCCTCCCAGGGCGTTGGGGCTCTATAGCTTCCCTCAGATTGCCTAAGGCCCCTGTAGTGGATTGAATTGAGGCTTGAATCATGTCCCCCAAGTTTTATGTAATAGAAAGTTGGCCCCCACTGTGACTGTTAAGAGGGTGCGGTAATTGAAAGGTGAAGCCTTGAAGAGATGATTGGATGGTAGGAACAGCCATAGTGAATAATTTAAAAGTGGTGGTCAGGGTCGTGGTTCTGAGGGCTTTAAAAGAAGAGAGAATAGAGTTGGTCTCTCTCTCTCTCTGCTTATACCATCTTACAATGTGAGACCTCTGGGTCACTGTCGCCACCACCAGATGGTCTTTGGACTTCCCAGCCTCAGAAACTGTAAGCAATAAATTTTCTTTTCTTTATAAATCACCCAGTTTCAAGTATTTTGTTATAAGCAACAGAAATATAGCCCCTTAGAAGAGCATCCTATTATATCAAGTATACCCTCCCCAAATTCGATCCCACATACGTCTCCTAAGCACCTACCATGTGCAGAGCACAGGACATGATGTGAGACAAAGGTCCCAGGCCTGTGGGAGGGCTGCGTACCAGCTACTGGAGGTCAGGAGCTAGGCTGGGCCCAGAGGACACAGGTGTGAATCTGCTACCTTGTGGCACATACTCTTCAACTGCCAGGCATGCAGGTTTCAATGTCAAGAGAAAAGGGGAAAGAGGAGAGAGGATAAGATTGCAATTAATTGAGACTCAAAGAATGAGGGCAAGACTGATTAGGGACCCCATGGGGGACAAGGGAACAAACTGAGAACCTCAAGTCAGAAAAAGAGGAGGCCTAGGTGCTCTAAAGGGTAGGTGAGAATACTGGAGACCAGCAAGATTCATGTTCCATGTGGTTTTAAAGAAGTCATTAAAGATATTTGCTTTCTGTTCCTGAAACTATGCCTCCATTATGGACAGCCCAGAAACATCTAGAGGCTCACCCCTCCCCAATGTCCCTTGTCAGGATAAGGCATTTGTGTCTACAGCTCTGTCCTGGGCCTCAGGCTCAGTGGACTGCCGAAATCTCCACCATGCTGGTGGCTCAGCCCTGGGTGACCCATGTGTGCATTTAGTAAACATGTAGGGCTCGCTGTGAGGAATCAGGGAGCAGCATGGGAGACACTGTCTTCATCAGTGATCACTTGGTTGCAAGGAACAGAATCCCCCTCCAACTAGCTCAACTAATAGAGGGTTTCATTAAAGGGCTACTGGGGAAACTCAGGGACATATTGAGCAGAAAGTGAAAGTAATTCTCACAGGAGATGGAAAGTCACTCCGGGCCTCTTTCTTCCTCTCTTCTCTATTTCTGAGTAGCACAATCATGTTTCCAGTTCTCCCTGCAGAATGGCTTCGTGCAGATACTGCGGTTCTAGTTCATCCACAACTCAGCTTTCTATGGGCTTCCCTGGGCCAGGCTAAGTCAGCTCTGCCTCCATAGGGTTTCCCAGCCCAGCTTCACAGCTCACCAACTCATCCTCTCAGAGGCTTAATTTCAAATTCCTGGGAGAATTGATTTGATCAAGAAACTGATCAGATTAGGCCATATATCCACTCCTGTTCTAATCAGAGCAGAACAGAGAGCTTCCCCGACCAGCGACTGCGAGCCCTAGCAGATGAATAAGCAGAGTGTGTAGGCAGAAATACAAACTCACCTCCATATCCAGTGCAGACTGACCCAGCTCGCTAAAAGCTCACAGTCTACTGGGAGAGCTTGTCTTCCAGTAAACTCTCCAACAGAGAAATGAAAGGGAAGTATCAGTCCTATTTTCCAGAGAGGAACAATGAGTCCAAAGGACAATGACTTACGGCAGGTCAGGAACTCAACCGGGTCTCTGTGGGAGCAATCTGCCCAACTTCATAGAGACCCAGCCTGTGTCTCTCATTGACTGGCCTGAGGTTTGCTCCACATCAGCAGAACGCCAAATTAGAGATGACTTTATGACTCAGACCAAACAACACTATCCCTGCCCCCTAGGAGCTTATATGCCAAGACAGACCACACTGATGTAAAAGCATCTGAGATATCACAATGTAAAAATACAGAATATAAACAAAACTAGTCACACAGTGGCAGAAGAAGCAGAGACCTAGTTGCCTATCCTGACCCTGAAACTAGATCATCAAGTGAAAGTTGGACAAGTCACCTCCTTTTTCTGCACCTAAATGACCTCCGTGGTCTACCCTTCCATAGGTGCAGAGACATCTTAGACAGGGTTAGTGGGTTGGTATGTAAAACGGAAGTGGTTCACACTTGTCCCAACCTAGACAGAAAAGATTCTCTGGATGAGGTCAGTTCCCAGAATTGGTTAAAAGAGGGAAGGAAGAGGACAGTGGGTCACAACTGGGAAGAGTTTTCAGGCCTGGTATCACCTAAGAGAAGGGGCTGGGTCACTGTCACAGGCTGAACAGCTGGTATTCAGTTGGAAGGTTTTGGTTCTGATGTTGCTCCATGATCTTCAGCAGGTGTGGATGTGTACATGGAGGAGCTGATGTAGTAGTGGGCAGCCATAACATGGAAAATTTGCTTTGTGTGGTCTTCTCTACAGGGTCTCCGAGAAGCCTATTGGAGGATTCTTCAGGACATCCTGGTGAGAGTTAGAAGCATTTCTGTTATAAGGCACAAAAAATCCACGCAAATTATCTTCAGTCAAATGATAATTCAGAGGTCAGGCTGGCTGCAGGCGTGTCTGGATACAAGTGCTCAAAAAGTATCACCAGAGCCTGGTTCTTTGTCTCTAAGGTCTACCTTCTCTGGATAGGATATACTCTCAGAAAGGCTCTCCAGACACAACCACAAAATGACTACTGCAGCTCCACTGCATACTTCCAGGTTCAAGTTCAACTAGAAAGAGTGAGTCTGCTTCCCCAGTACTCAAACAAACAAAAATCCCAAGATTGAATCTCACTGGCTCTGATCAGCCTGGCTTTAGTTACATGATAGTCACTGTGGGCAGAGGAATACAATGCACTTACTTTATAAGCTTGAGCCTTGTGTTCCAACCCTGGGAATGAGGTGGATCCTACTCAACCACACGGGCTGAGAGAGAGGGAGGGGTGGATCTCAGATGAAAATGGGTGGATGCTATTACCAGAGAAATGGGGAATAGAAGTTCAGAATGCAAATAACCCATGATCGCTACAGCAAGTTGTCCCAAACTGGAATACTGCTAAAAGTGCATTTCCATTGCAGATGTAAATGCACATGAAAAGACCTCCATCACAGCTCTGTGTTGATGTATCTTATCCTCTTATGGAGAGGTCATTCTTATTCATCATTCCACCCCACAAAGTGCCTAACACAGGTCCTGCCTGGTACACAGTAAGTGCTTAATACCTGCCCCTTGAATTGAATTGAAAATCTGCAGTGGAGCTAATCACAATTAACACTGTCTGCAGCACTTTGTATAATTTATCAAGCACTCTTGTATCCATTATCTAATTTCATCTTCCCAAAAACTCTGTAAGAAAAACATTATTAGCCTCATTTTATAAAATCTGAAAACTGAAGATCAGTGAAGCTAAGAAATTTGTCAGGTGGTAAGTGATTTGCCTGGCTTGTGTGTGTTGGAGCAGAGTCTCAAACCCAGGACTTCCCAACCTAAAGTATGGGTTCTTCCCTCTCCACTGTGCAGCCACCCAGTGGGGCAAGAAGAGGACATCAGTGCTGGGATTTGGGTCAGATAGAGTCAGTCACTATAAACTGTTTCCCAGCCAACAGAAGCTGCCTTCTTATAGATCTGGAGATAGTCCTGCTCCCATATCATGTGGCCTGGGGACACAGCTCTGGGAGCAGGAATAAATGCTGAGATGAGCACTGTTGTGCCAGGTAACCTGGATGATCCTCTACCAGAGTCCCCTTCCCCAGCACCCTTCAGACCTCTGGTGAGGCTGGGGCCAGCATGGAGCTGAGTTCTGAACCTCATTTACTGACATATAAAATCCAAAGGTTTGCTTCCCCAAGGTTCTTCTGAGCCTTCATTTTTCAAATAACGACTCTGGCCTCTGAAAAATATGCCTGTCCATTTGCTTACTGCCTTTAAAAGAATTGATATGTTTTGGAGCATTTGTTTATTTAATATTTCCAAATTAAATATAGAATTTTTACAGCATTGCTATTAAGTATGTGTCACCTATTTCGAACTGTATATAAAAATGTTTATAAGAACTGTGTGCATTTCCGAGTATTTATTTAATCTTCTAAATTAACCTTTGAATTTCTGCAAAGTGCCTTGTTAAGCATGTCACTTTTCTCTTAACACAGTGCATAAAAATATTCATGAGAATTACATTGTTTTTGAGCATTTAGCTACTTAATCAAAAATGTATATGTGTGTTTCATTTGAATAAAAACGAATGAAAAATACAATTTTATTAATAGCAGGTAAGGTCTGTTGGAATGAAGCGTGTTGCACTGGGTACAGCTCATTTCTCATCAGCCCCTGCCCCTGAAGCTGTTCTCTACCATTCGGGTCCTCTGACAGACATCCTGATCCAAGCCTCAGGCACTCTCTGGACTTGGAGAAAGGGCAGCCTTCAATGATGTCCAGGGTTTTGGGATTATATACTACATTTGACTTGGTATGTTGGACTTCTGGCTAATTAGTGTCCCCAAGTGCAGGTGTGCACACACACACACACACACACACACACACACACACACACACACACACCTGGCAACCACAGTTCTTTCTCTTCTCCCCACCAGGAGATCCCACCCCATTTGCACTCAAGGCAGGGCTTACTATGATGCAAGGACTTAAGTGATTGGAGCTCAATGTGAGCTCAATGTTCTCATCAAGCAGATTCTTAACATTTTTTCCCATCAGAACACTTGTGAAAGATGTGAAAAATACACATGGAATACTCCCTAAATAAAAGCAGATCTTAACAAAAACCTCAAATCATTTTTCAAGGAAAAAAGATGTTGCAGTAATTCACAGTTACCTCATCAATAATGGTGAATTATTTTAGGTTAGGAGCTACAAACTTTTGGCCCATGGACTTAAAGCAGCCTAGCCCACAGAAGCATTTCCTTTGATCTGCATAATATTTTTATTTTATTTTATTTGGCTACCTTGAAAATGGGATGATCTCACACTAATAGAACAATGATCTGGGCTTCCCATTAGGATGGACAAGGTCATGAAAGATAATCACTCCCACCATAACAATAAGAAAACATCATATAACTAAAAAATTGTATTTTGTAAACCCACCAAAGAGCTGGGGATACAGAGAAATCTAAATGAACTAAGTTCTAGAGACAGACAAGCTTTTCATGTGCGAATAGAGATCAGTGGCTCCTTTTATTCTCGGGGACATGGGCAGGCAGAGATACAAATCTGCAATTAAGGAGAACCAAAATTAACTTTTAGTGACCATAAAAGCTGGAATGACAAATCAGATTTTGACTGAGAACTCAAAGTAGAGATGACAAACACTGACCACCAATTCTCCCCCACAGGACTTCTACTCAGTATGCAGTAGCATGAAGACCTAGGCTGGAAAGCAGAGCAGAGATCTCCCACAGAATGAAAATCTGGAGGCAGAAGAGGAAATCAGAGAGAGAGAGAGAGAGAGAGAGAGATCTTACAATCATCTGATATTTAGATCCCTAGGGATAGTCCTGATCCCATCCTGAAGACATTTGAGACCAATGATTTCATTCATCATTGTTGAAAAAGAAGAAAAAAGGACCTCACTTTTCTGAGGGTAAATACAAAGATACTTCAAAAAGTTCATAGAAAAATAGAATTAAAAGATAGTACAGTGCTCACTTTGGCAGCACATATACTAAAATTAGAACGATACAGAGAAGATTAGCATGGTCCCTGCTCAAGGAGGACAGGCAGATTCGTGAAGTGTTCCATATTTTTTAAAAAGTGAAATACCACATGTCCTCACTCTTAACTGGGTGCTAGGAAGGAAGGAAGGAAGGAAGGAAGGAAGGAAGGAAGGAAGGAAGGAAGGAAGGAAGGAAGGAAGGAAGGAAGGAAGGAAGGAAGGAAGGAAGGAAGGAAGGAAGGAAGGAAGGAAGGAAGGAAGGAAGGAAGGAAGGGGAGAGAGAGAGAAAGAAAGAAGCCACAATAATGCACTGAACTTTCAGAAGGAGAACAGACCTAAGGATACTGGAGATGGGGGGAGGGAGGAAGTTTAGGGAATGATTTGTCAGGTAAGGAACATAAAGAATAATTATAATTTGTAATAATGAATATGCTAATAAAAAAAGAAATAGAAAAGATAGTACAAATCTTTCCATGAACTTTTTGGGTCACGCTTGTATTACCTACTTCAGTTTCTACTGTTCTTTTACACACAACATCTAGCTTGTGACACCAAAATCCAAAAAATGCAAAGAAAAATGACAATTATAATTAAGAGAAAAATAGTCAATAGAAGCAGACCTAAGATGACCCAGATAATGGCATTAACAGACAAGAACTTTGAAATGACAATTACAAATATTTTAAGAAATTAGTAAAAAGCATACATATAATAGGAAAAAAAGACAGACACTTTCATCAGAGAAGTAGAAACTCTAAAGAAGAATCAAATAGGAAATTTAGACCTGAAAATAATCAGTATCTAAAATGAAGACGTAACTTAATAATGGACTGAACAAAGCAGAAGAAAGGATCACTAAACTCAAAACCAGCTCAAAAAGTAAATTAGCAAAACTGAACCACAAAGATTAAAAAAAAAAAACGCATTAAAATATATATGTATAACATCAGAGTGCTAGGGGGAAAAATCAAACAGTGTAAAATAAATATAATTGGAGTCCAAGAAGAAGAAAAGTAGAATTGAGGCAAAAGAAGTACTTGAAGGGATAATGACCTAGAATTTTTACAATGTTATGAAACAGATCAACCCACAGATCCAAGAAGCTCAGTGAAACCCAAGTTGGATGAATAAAAGGAATACTACATCTAAGCACATTATAGCCAAACCACTGAAAACCAAAGATGATCAAAAATCTTAAAAGCAAGCAGAGAAAAAAGAGACATTAAATTTACAGGAATAACCTTAAGGTTTACAGGTTTATAGCAGTCTTTTCAACAGAAACAATGGAATTCAGAAAATAACAGAATGACATTGTTTAGATGTTGAAATAAAAAACTGTCACTCTATAGTTCAATATATGTGACAACATAACTCATACTTAAAAAAAAGAAGAAAATACTCATCACCAGTGGACTGCACTAAAAGAAAGACTAAAGGAAGTTCCTCAAGCTGAGAAATAGAAGGAGGCCCAGATCTTCAGGAAGGAATGAAGAACACAGGAAAAGGGTAAATATTTGCAAGTACATTTATTTATACATACTGAATATTTAAAGCAAAAAGTAATAATAACTTTGTAGTATGGGGCTAATATCAAGTAGATGTAAAACACATTAAAATAGCATAAATAGTGGGAGAAGAAGTGAACGGAATCACACTTTGTAAGATTTTTACATTGTTTGTTAAATAATATAATGCTAATTAATACTAATTATATGGTTTATTAAGGGAGAAAAGTTAGGGATTCATATTATAATTTCTAGAATAAGCATTTAAAATAATATTAAAAAGTATAATCTAACAACAAGTGAATAAAGTGGAATAATAACAAATGCTTGATTCATTCAAAAGAAGGCCTGAAATGAGAAATACATATATAAAAAAAGATGGGACAGATAGTAAGAGGGCAAACTTAACCCCAACCATACCCATAATCATACTAACTGTAAATACACCTGACACTCAAATTTTAAATAAGAGAGAGACTGTCTGTTTGGATAAAGAAACGAGCTCAAATTATGCTGTTTGCAAGAGACACACTTTAATTATAAGGATATGGTTTTAAAGTAAAAAGATGAAAAAAGACATACCATATAAACACTAATCAGGAGAAAGTTAGTGTGGCTGTCTTCATATTAGACAAATAGACTTCGAGACTAGGGATGTTACTAGAAATAAAGAGAACATGTTATAATAATAAAAGGGTCAATTCAGCAGGAAGACCTAAGAATCATAAATGCATATGAACCTAATAACAGAGCTTCAAAATACATGAAGCAAAAACTAACATCAGTAAGGGGAGAAATAAACAAATCCACAATCAAAGCTGAAGATTTTAACACTATCTCTCAGTAATGAGTAGTACAACTAATCAAAAAATCAAGAAGTATATAGAAAATTTGAACACTATCAACTACCTTGACCTAATTGATATTTAGGAAAAGACAATATTCTGGGCTGGCCCGTGGCTCACTTGGGAGAGTGTGGTGCTGACAACACCAAGACCACGGGTTCAGATCCCTATATAGGGATGGCCAGTTCGCTCACTTGTGAGAGCGTGGTGCTGACAACACCAAGTCAAGGGTTAAGATCCCCTTACCGGTCATCTTTTAAAAAAAAAGAAAGAAAGAAAAAGACAATATTCAACTACAGAATATAATTTTTGTTGAATTCATATAAAACAGTCACCAAAATAGTCCATACACTGGGACATAAAACAAGTCTTGATAAATCTCAAAGGACTAAGATCATACTAAGTATGTTCTCTGATCACAATGGATTTAAAGAGAAATCATTAACAAAATGAAACCTAAACAAAACATATAGATAATACACATATATAATACATATATAAAATACAAAATAATAATAACGATAATAAGTCACTCCAATTAAAAGGGAAAAAGGAAGCCAAGGAATTGGAAAGGAACTTTACAAAAAAAGATACCGAATGGCCAATAATATCATTATTTATCAGGGAAATGCAAATCAAAGCCACAGTGAGGTACCACTGTATATCCACTAGAATGGCCAAAAGTGCTGATGAGGAGCACAAGAGCTTTCATACATTGCTAATGAGAATGTAAATTGACATAACCTTTATGGAAAACTGTCAGTTTCTAATAAAGTCACATATACCTATCTTACGGCCCAGCAATACTTCTCATACATATGAGGCTACTTCAAAAAGTTTGTGGAAAAATAGAATTAAAAGATAATATGAATCTTTCCATGACCCTTCTAAAGTTCCCTTGCATTTATCCAAGAGAAATGAGCACAGTGTTCACAAAAAGACATATATGAAGGTTCACGGTAGCTTTAGTCACAACAGCCAAAAAGTGAAAACAGTCCAAATATTCCTCAACAAGAGCACAGGTAAACAAACTGTGGCATTTGGTACTACCCAGCTTTAAAAAGGAATGAACTACATGCATGGATGCAACATGGATAAATATCAAGAGTATTATACTGAACAAGAGAAGCTAGACACGAAAGTACACAGTCTGTAAGATTTTATTCATAGCAATTCCAAGATCAGGCAAAGATAATTTATGGCTATAAAAGTCAGTGGTTACCTTGAGGGATTGGGGGCAGGGGGAAGCTATTGACTAGAAAAGGGCACAGGAGAATTTTCTGGGTGGTGGAAATGTTCCATATCTTTATATGGATAGAGGTTACATATGTGAAATGTACACATAATTAAAAATTCATTAAAGTTTGTTGCATGCAAATTATGTCTCAAAAATAAAACTCCACATATATCTGGTTTCTTTTGCAAACATGAGAAAATCTGGCAACACAGGGCCAGTGTTCCCACATAAGCACAATTGGCTGGAGGAATTCACATGCCACTTTGCCACAGACCCCACCACTCTCTATTGCTCACCCCTAGCCCATCACACTCATTTTGGCTACCTGCCTGGCTCCATACTGCCCAGATCCAACCACTTCAGCACATGAGTCAGGCTGGGGGTCCTGAGGGAGGGAACCATGGCAGCCACCCGTCTAAACTGCCAGCCAGCAGACTAATCAGACTCTAGCTGTTTTTCTACCTATTATTTGGAAGTAGGTATATCATACTGAGCCAACAATTCAATGGGACAGGAAGCCTCAAAAGAGAGATCCTGAACTTCTGAATAATAAAGACCACTCAAGCAGTTAATTGAAGAAATGAAAGAAATGTGATGGTATATGCATTCCAAGCCAGGGAAGCAGGTCATACTGATTAAATTTTTTCATCATTTAAGCAAATCATGTGCAAACTCTATTTTAACAGAAGTAGACACTCCCTGTTGCCTCAGTTCAGCCTCCAGATATTGGACTCCACCTTTTTCCTATGGCCATGCTGGGGGACAATATGGGGAGGGGGTCTCACAAAGTAGCTGTCATGGTGGGCCAACAAGCCAAGGCCACTTAGCTTACCAACCTGGCATCTTTTGGGCTGCAGACCTGTGATATTCCAATAATTCATCTACTGGTCTGGCATAACCGTGACCAATCAGAGCTGATACTGGCCAAGTCACTGAAGTAGGGTCCTCATAACTCTTTTAGTTAACGGACGAGTGGGAGGTGTGGGAAGATCACTAAGGGAGGAGCCAGGGCTCATGGAATATTGAAAAGGCTCTTGAGGCAGTGGGTATTTACCAGCCAGCATGAGCACTTATAAGATTTATTAAGCAGTCTCATCATACCAGTGGTTACAGGGCCAGAGTTCAGCTGGAACCAGCTCACACCAGCTCTTGAGGGCCAATTGTCCGTACCCCTTCCCAATTCTGCATTTAGTGACACCAGAGTGGTGGCTCAAAATCAGCCATGGTGGGAGTATTTACACCATGGAAACTGACTAGTGCCTCTAAACAGCACACTACTTCCCTATCCCACCCCCCACCAATCACCCTACTTCCAAGAGCCTGTTTACCAGCAGTACTACAACCAACTACAACCCCACTCAAACTCAGGACAGTCTCTGGACTCAGGGACCCTGGTAGCAGGCAATCTTCTAAGAGCTTTAAGTATACACACTCATTTAATCCTCCCAGCAAACCCACAAGGTATGTCCTACTAGTATCCCCGTTTTACAGATGAAAAACTGAGGCACAGAAAGACTTGCCCAAGGTCACACAGCTACTATGCAGCAGAGCTGAGTTCAACCTTGGCAGGCTGGAGCCAGAATCCACATGCTCCACCCTTACATGACACTGCCTTTTTTCTCTTCTTCCCCCTTTGAAAGCTTCAGTGAGCTGTGGATTTTCTATCAGCCATGATTGCAGAGCCCAAATTACCAGCTGCAGAAAACCTGACTTCCTCGGAGGCAGGGAAGACTCGGGGCTTCAGAAATACTTTCTATTGCTCAGGCCACACTTCTTCAAGAGAATGGGAGATATGTACGTGTAATCTTGAGAAAAATTCCCCTCCCACCACCTCAGTCCCAGGAATGTGCCCAGTGATGCCTCCTAAAATGCAAGGTTAAGTTTTCATTACAAAAACAGGTGGACTGACTACATGCAGTATTATTGGTAATGAATGGTTTTCCACATCCCTGCTCTTGCTGCACCTGCCCTGCCGTGCCCTTCTCTCTCAGATACTGGGGATCCAAGCCCTCCTAGTCTTCCTGGTCCCTTGGGAAATGCGGGCCTGGCCCCAGGCATAACCAGCATGTCCAGCCCTGGCTCCAGCCCCTGAACAGGCCTCTGGGAGGCCCTGGCTAGCGACACCGAGACCAGATGGCCAGGGAGATTACTACAATTTGATTTCCACATAATCCACAAACTTGGATGAGCTAATTTTTCTACACATGCCTTATCTTGTAATCCCAGGGAAAGCTGTGCAAGGCAAAAGCCTGGTTCTGCCCTCTGCCACAGGCCCTGGTGTACTTGGGAAATCCCCTGCTCTACTGGCCAGGTTTATGAAAGCCAAGGAGCTCTGCCAGGGGCCGAGGAGACGCTCTCATCTGGGCAGTGCTGGCTCCTCAGGAGCCTGGTATTTGAAGGCAGGGTCCGGCCCCTAGGCTCCCAGAGGCTCCCAGCCTGCACCAGGGATCTTACACTGGGGCCAGACAGACCCCACGCGGTGTCTGGGCAAAAGCCCAAGCTGAGAGTCAGGACTCCTGGGGTCTCTCGCTTTGGCCACCACTCTGTCTGAGGTCTAAGACAAGTGGCTGTCCATCTCTGGGCCTCGTTACCCCCAAATGGAAAGAGAAAAAGTGAAAACAGGTCATTTAAAGAGCCTACCTTGCTTCACCCATTGCCGTGTGTGAACCCAACACCAGCACCACTGCCCTGTCACCTGTTAGGAACTTCTAGCCACACAGAATCTCCCAAGGCCCCCCTGAGGCAGGCACCCCACCCTATTGACTGTTTCCATCATCCAAGGGTGTCCTTCATGAGCCTGGCATCCTGGTTAATGAGGACGAGATTTAAGTCCCATCTCTGCCACCGACCAGGTGGGGAACGAGGGCCATGCACTAGGAATATTTAGACAACCCTGATTTCCTTGGGCATCTTGTGAGGATCACAAAAATTCAAGACACTGGAGAATCTAGCAGATCCATGCACTCAACGCAAAAATATCTTAAATTGAATCAAATACATGGGAAAATGCTTGGATGTCAGTGTTCTTACTTTATTTTTCTGGCTCTGTCTACCCTTTCAAATTTTACCTCTCCTGAATTCCCACACCCTTTTCATGATTCAACTTAATCCTATTAGCTCATTCTAATGTGTTAAAGACTTGGTGACTTCTGCCTCAAAATATAGCTGCATGTTTGCAATGTCCTTCAATGTCTTAATTCAATTTGTAGTAGGCAGACAGCCTCAGTGGCACTCCCATGACAGAAGGCTTTGGGAAAAGCAAACGTGGGCTTTCTGACCTGCAGCACAGCTTCTGGCCTATATGTCTGGGCTGTGCATACATTTGTGTGTGGCGCCTCCCTGTGGACAGTACATGTTCTGCCTGGGACCCACCCTAATCTCCAACACCCCATCAACCCACGGCAGCCCCACCAGGATTGTGAATCCCACTTTCTTATGTTGCCCACAGGAAGTCGAGGCCCACATGTGGAGTGTATAACTTGTTCAAGATCACACAGTTTCTTAGGCATTCTGCAAACAGGAATAAGTGGTTGGTAATAGTACTTCATAATTCTATAAGCAAGAATGCTAACGCAAAGAGCAGCTTGCCCAAGTCAGTTTCAGAGCTAGGAATTTCAATTTGGGGACCAGTGCTCTGATCATACGTGCACCTAAATCTTTAGGGAGAGAGACAGCCCCATTCTTACCTGTTTATCCCAGGCAGTGATAGTTCCCTCATTTCTGAAGCTATACCTGGCCTAGTGATGCTAAATCTGGTTACACATCATACCTTTGGAGGTTTACACAAGGGCCTGACTCAGCTAAGAGCTGTTCATTCTCCACTCTCCAATAGGCTCTGCCCAAGAAGACCAGGACCCTCACAAGGCTGGGATCTGTCACTGTTGTCATTTGTCATCCATCCGGAGAGGGCTGAAGATGTTCCTGAACTACCCAGTTCAGGGATTCAGAGACACAACAAGCTCCATTCCAGAAAAATCCTAGAACAATGTGTGTGTTGGTGGAGGGAGGGGCATGGGTCACTCTACTCACTCATTCAACAAATATCGAAAACTTTGTACCAAGGTTTGATACAACAAAGATCTGACTACATTCAGAGGACAGGCTGCAGGTCAGAGATGAGAATATGCTAAAGTATGGGTGTTGGCTGAGCAGCAGTCAGGGGCCAGTTAGGAAAAAGCCACTCATGCCAGCTAGTTCAGAAGAGGGAATTTAATACAGGGAACTAGTTACAAAGGTGTGGGAAAGCCAGAAATGAAAACAGGGCATGATGAGGCAATCCAGAGCTTATCAAGAGTAGAAGCCACTACCACCCCTAGGGCTGGAGGGACAGAGGAAGGAGGTGGTGCTCCAGGAGCCTCAACCATCCTGCAGGAACTTGAATCATGAAGAAGGCTGTGGGTGGGAGCTAGTGATACTGGCGGAGCAGGTCTGGGGAGGTCGCATGCTGGGCCTCGATCTCATCCTCTTACCAGGTTCTTGACTCTACCACAGGAAAGAATTTAAGAGCAGAGTCACAATAGAAAGCAAAAGCAAGTTTAATAGAGAGAGAAAGACACACACATCATAGGCAAAGACATTGCCTTCTAAGGGGGTGATTCCCAGTTATGCAACTGGTTATGTAACATAGCCTTGCACATGCTCTGTTGGTCTCTGGAGCATGCTCATTGGTCAAATTCCAACATACACATTAAAAACTACTTAAAATATACTCGGTTCTCTCTAGCACCTCCAGTGGAAGATCATTCAAGGATAAACTCCTTTCTACTGAACATGCTCAGCCACTGAAATTACATAATTCAGCCTCCCACAGTCTCAATCTCCCTGTGTTGATGCTGGAAATAGGTGCAACAAGCAACAGTAACTCAGGACTCAGAAGAGGGACTTGAGTCCTCCCAGAGACTTTTGAGACCAAGGGGAGTGGTGTGAAACCCGAACCCAGGGATACTGAGCACCTCCTATCTCGCTGGAACCACAGAGGACATGCTGGGAATGCCACCTAAGCAAAGAATGAGGAGAAATACTTAGCTTCTCCTCTCTTTGGTCTCTCACCAGTACCTCTTACTAGTCAAATCCAGCTGGAATCTAGTTGGCAAGAAAGCTTCAGAAATGTAATTTGCAGGGGCCATCACGCACAAACCCCTAACACAGAAACACACACACTCGTGTATTGTAAAGCACAGCAGGGGAGGCTGGGGAATGTATCTAAGAGCAACAGGCAAATGACCCAAACAGTGTGTGAGGTGAATATTCAAGTCTACGTGTGATGTGAATGCTCAAGAATGTACATGTGTATTATGATTTCAATGGTATGTGTGCAGAGTGTGCATGTGTGTGCTTTGGTGTGATTGTTCAAGGGTATGTTTGTATCAGATGGATCTCAAAAGTCTGTATCTGTGTGTGATAGAAACAAATACCCAAGGGTTTGTGTGTGTTATGAACATTCAAGGGTATATGTGTGTGATGAGAATATTTAAAGATCTTGGTGTGTATGCGTGTGTGCTATGAATCTTCAAGGAGGTGTATATGTGATGTGAATGTTCAAGACTGTGTCATGTGATACTCAAGAGTGAGAGTGTTTTGTTGGGTGGGGAAGAGATGGAGAGAGGGACTGTCTGTGAGAAATCGATGAGAAGAAGTGGGACGGGGGAACAGAAGTGTACAGAAATGTTCTTTATGTACACGGTAGAAAATGTGGCCATGTGTCTTCATTGGGGACAGATGCTATACTTTTCATGCTCACATATGCACATAAAACAGCTAAGAGGATGGTGTTCAGATTGTACACAAGGTATGACTGCAAGAAACATAAAATTTGCCTTAGCAAACATATTCTTCCCTCCAAATGAGTGTCACCTGCTTAAAAGTTAAATTCTTATTTTATCGATGCAGCCATGGCCCAGTGAAATTTTTGGACTTGCTTTCAGAGTCTATCGATGCACCAAGCAAAAAATCTACCATCATCACTCATAATCACATATTCTTATTGGCTGGAACTGGAATGACCCAGCTTAATCATTTAATCACTCCCATCACTGACTTAAGAACTTCTCCAAAACCCAAATCTCTTTCCTTTAAAAGGAAATGCAAATTTGTCACCTTTGAGGCCAAGCTTCCTTTGGGAGTATGGATTAAAACACAAGCCACATGGCTTGATAATTAGTTGTTGTAGATGGGAGTGTGCAGGGAGCTACAGAAACAACTAGGGACCAGAGGAATAGTATAGAGTCTATAGAATCACATCATATGCGCATTTGACTTTTACAAATTAAACTATTATACTGGGATTTTTTAAGGTGAGACATATAATAATACTGTAAACAGTGCAGACATTTCCAGCCACTATTCTCTTCCATGGTCCCCTGCTCTGGAGTGAGCCTGAGATGGGTGGGGTGACTGTCTCAGATCCTGAGTGTCTTTGTGTGAGCATCTCATGATGCTCAGCGTGATTCAGAATCTTCTTCATATTCTCCCAAATTGACCCAATTCAGGCCTTTCTGGGGGGGGAGACACACTTGCTGTATTAGTCCCTTTTCTGTCACTTAGAATACCTGAAACTGGATAATTTATAAATAAATAAAATGTACTTCTTACAGCTTTGGAGGCTGAGAAGTCCAAGGTCAAGGGGCACATCTGGTGAGGACCTTCTTGGTGGGGACTCTGTGCAGAGTCCTGAGACAGCACAGGGAATCTAAATAGCAACAGGGCAAGAACACATCTTAAGCTCCCTTGCTCTCCTTATAAAACCACCAGTGTCACACCTGTGATTACCCACTCATTCACTAACCCATTAATCCACTAATCCACGAATGGATTAATTCATTCATGAGGGCAGAACCCTCACGATCCAATCACTTCCCAAGGTCTCCACCTCTCAATAGTGCCACATTGGGGATCAATCCTTCCACATGAGAATTGGAAGAGACATTCAAGCCATGGCACTGGCAGTTAAGTGTCCCTCAGTGACAGATGCAGAAATCTTGGTATTTTATACACCATGATCCCTAAATACAAGCCAACTATCTAATCTTGTGCTCAACCAAACAAACCATGATTGATCCCTCATTGGAGGAAACACTGGCCACGTGGGATTCCCAGAGAGACCTGAAACCACCGTGACACCTTTCTAGGGGATATTTCCATGGTAACTTTGACAACACATGAGTTGTGATTCATGCACTGACTTTATAATCAAGCCCCCAGGTAAGATGTGACCCCACACAGGATATCATGGAACTCATTCTCGTGTCTTCAGACAAAACTACTCTTAAGCCATCTTAGACAGCTGAGAACCTAAAATACTCAAATCGTTCCCCTGTGCGCTGCCCTCCAGCCCCACAGAACTCCTTTCAGGCTCTGTGGGCTTCATGTACACACTTCCTACCCTTCCCCTTCCCCAGCTCCCTCCTTATTCTTCAGATCTCAGCTCACCCATTGCTGACTGGGAGGCCTTCCCTGTGCCCTTGATGGGGTTGGGTGCACCAAACACATTTCCCTTTGCTTGTTGATGGGCCTGTTTCCCGCCCCCACCCTCAACATGAAACCATCACGAGGACATCAGCCAGGAATATTTTGATTACCATTTTATTCCCAGTGCTTGGCAATAAAACAACCTCCTCCACAAATATTTGTTGAAGGGTAACTGGAATGTTTCAAGAATTCACTTTAATGTTTAATAACCCTAAATGCTAAGGAATTCTTCCCATGTGTAACTTCTCAAAATTCCTACTGCTTTATTTTTATGCTTACTTCCTCTAACTCAGATGGAGACGACTCATTGACATCCCTGTAGAAGTAATATACACACTTGAAGACCACAACACTTGTCATTCCCTTCTCCAAGTTCAATAACTTCAGTCCCTTCAGTTTCATTGTGCTCTACTCCAAGTTGTCTTCATGTTTTCACATATCACCCAAGTTCAGGTCTTTCCAGGGGTCCATGGGGCTGCAGTAGATTGTCCCTCTGTGACCAGCCCAGGAATTCTATGATACAAGGGTGAGCTCTTTTCTGGTTACTGCAGCACAAGGCACCAACAGCAGCAAAGTCTCTCGTGACACATCATACAAGGCAGCGTGGATAGTCCTGCATGGGAATCAGCATGAGAGACAGAAGTTTTGGAAAATGGTGGAGCTGCAGGTCAGCTTGAAGAACTATGACTCTCAAAAGGACAAACACTTCTTGTGCACTGTCAGGCTTAAGTCTACTCCCTGCCCCAAGCTCTCCATGTGTGTCCTGGGGGACCAGCAGCACTGTGACAAGGCCAAGGCTATAGGTATCCCCCACATGGACATCGAGACTCTGAAGAAACTCAGCAAGAATAAGAAGCTGGTCAAGAAGTTTGATGCATTTTTGGCCTCAGAGTCTCTGATCAAGCAGATCCCAAGAATCATGGGCCCAGGCTAAATAAGGCTGGCAAGTGCCCTTCCCTGCTGACACACAATGAAAACATGGTGGCCAAAGTCAATGAGGTGAAGTCCACAATCAACTCCCAGATGAAGAAGGTGCTATGTCTGACCATTGCCATGGGCTGTGTGAAGACAATAGATGATGAGCATGTGTACATCAACCTGGCTGTCAATTTCCTGATGTCATTGCTCAAAAAATAATTGGCAGAATGTCCAGGCTTTATACATCAAGAGCACCATGGGAAAGCCCCAGTTTGCCTGTATTAAGGGACATCCTAATAAATCCTAGTGCTATATATATATATATATATATATATATATATATATATATATATATATATATACACACACACACACAAAGGTAAGTGTCCAGGCAGCACGGGACAATGGGTGGCTTCAGAATCAGATAGCTCTGGGTTCAAATCCTGACTCCACCATGTATTATCTATGATATCTTCATGGAGTCTCTTCACCACCCCAAGCTTGTCTGATTATCTAAAAATGGCAAGAGGGAAAATTGCTGCACAGGGATGACATGAGAATTAAGTGAGGCCAATTATATGGACAGGTAGGCCTAGCATGAGGTTACATGACATGGTGCCAATACATGGGAATCCAGGTCCCCTTCCCCTCTCGAGGTCACAGCGTCTATCTGTGGCACTCCCTGGAGTTAATGCATGGAGGCAGAGGTGGCCACAAGTACCCCACATCTGTCCTGGTCGGTTACATGCCAGCCTCCAGACACCCCTAAACCACAGAGGCCATGGCACTGGGGATTCTGCTCAGCCTGAGGCAAGAAGCTTCTCCAAAGGTGGTGGCCTAAGGCCAGATGCAGTGAGGGTTTCCAGGGACAGCCTCTCTCCATCCAAAGTGGATGTCAAGCAAATTCTGCCACCTTGTGGTGCTCTAGCATATGATTCCACCCCACCAGTCACAAAGCCCCGCCTTGCCCCCTCCATCCCCATCTGGTTCTTAGTCTGGGGTTTCCTCTCTCCTCTTCTCATTCAGGTCTCCCTGATCTGGATGTGTCCTTCCAAATCCCCTGGTCCCAGGGTGTTCTCGACTTTGTCCAACAGCCCTGTCATCCCCAAAGGCCCCTAGTCTTGGGGGATCCTCATCTAACTGTATTAGGACAATTTTCCCCTAAATGGGCCAAAGGAGAAGCTGGGGGTCTCTCTCCTCCCACTTCAACCCCTTGTTCAACCGCTCAGAAGCTACTCAGGGCCTGGGTATCCAATATTTCAGCCATCAGTGGTGTGTCTGTACTGCCGAAGCCTCCGAATAAAACCTGTTGCTGACTTTTCTGGCCCACTTCTGTATGGCTTAGGGAAGGGTAGCTGGTGTGTGTATGGGGGGGGCGGGTAGCTGGTGTGGGGGGGGGTAGCTGGTGGGGGGTGGTAGCTGGTGTGTGTGTGTGTGTGTGTGTGTGTGTGTGTACACGCACGCGCCTATTCCTTGCCTGGCTGTTCCCACCCCTGACTCACAGGGACCTCCCAGTCCCAGCCCCTCAGCTGTAGCAGTGACTCAGCTGTTTGGACCTAGCCTTGAGCCTCATAGCAGCACCTATTCTGGACACCTCTCCTGGAAGAAGGGAGATGGGCAGTTTCCTCCCTCACTTCCTGTCTTCAGCACTGAAATTCCAAGGCGGGTGAAAGGTGACTAACAGTCTGAAGTGACTGGCCATAATTCAGGCTCAATAAGCTTCTAGGAAATAAAGCACAGAAGGGCAGGGGCCGAGGCTGCCCTGAGATTTCAGGCAAACAGGCTTTATCTTGCTGTGTGTGCTTGCAGCTTAGTGAGCTGTGAGCTCTTAATAATTGGGTTGCTGACCTTTCAGCTGTACTCCTTATTCCCCTGCTGGGCTAACAGAATGGGTCTGCAAGCCTATTCTGTTTTCAGTGCCCCATAATCCTGTGCCTAACAGTGGCTCTGGATTTCCCAGCCCAAGGTGGCACAGGGCTAACGTGCCCAACCAGCTGGACGTAGTTACCGGACTGACCTGCTATACACCCATTTTGAGATCAGCTGATGGAATCCATTAATGTCCAAATTACCCATGTCCCTTTCCAAATAGGTCAGAAATGCTTGGTTGCCACAATGTATTGCCTAGAAAAGGTGAGAATGGGAGTTGTAAATGCTAAAGTTGATACATTAGAATTTAGAAGCCTAAATATGTTGCAAGGAGGGAAACATGTACTGAATGTTTATAACAACCCATGCACAGTGCTAAGTACTTTCACGTAAATTATCACTTTACCTGAGTACTATTATCTTCATTTTACAGATGAGAAAGGTAAACTTAAGAAGGTTAAGAACTAGCTTTGTACGCAGGTATGAGTTCAAATTCTGACCCCACTACTTACAAGAGAGTAGTAACCATAAGCAAATTAACTGACTTGAGTCTATTTTCTATTCTGTAAAATAGGACCTGTCCTGCTGGTTTAAATCAAAACGTACATTGTAGGCAAGGCCCTCACACCATCCCTGGCACTCAGGAGTCACTGTTTTTAGTGACAGAAGTCCTAACTTAACTAAGATCATAAAATAAATTCAAACCCAAGTGCTCTGACTCCGAGTCCAGAGCTCACAGGGAAAGAAGCTGATTCACTTACATATTTTTGAAGTTCAGTTAGGTATAGGACCCAGACCAACAACTAATTATCTTGTAAAGTGCTGAGTGTAGAAGCATACAAGGTGCAGAAACGGCCCAGCAGAAGGTAATCTTTGAGAATAACTTACCAGGAAAAGGAGTTTCTAAGTGTGGCAGTATTTTCTTCATAGTGCTAGCAAAGGTGAACACCAGGAATAACTGAAAATCAATTGGGAAAGCAATGACCAAAGTGAGGGAGGGGGAAGGACTAAACCTAAACCTTTGGAGGATCCTTCTAGTGAGCTGGGTGGCCTGTTTTAAATGTTACACACATGCATGCTGTGGCCATTTCTCTTCTTAGATTGCACAAACACACCTCAAACCTCCTCCTCCCCACACCACTGCACACATTACTCTCTCCCATGCTGTTTGCTTTGAAGGTGCACATGCCCTAAAACACAGAGAATATTGCCTCTTATTTTGTTCCCTGACCATCTTCTCCCAAAAGATACTCTAAAAACAAATTTTTGGGTCATGTCTGACAGCCAGTGGAAAGTTTAAGCTTGGTATTCAGCAAATATAGTCGTTTCCACCATAAAGCTGAAAATCATGTATACTACAAAATCACATCCCAGAAACAACAGAAAAAGGAGTTGGGGCAAACTACTCAAGACATATGGAATTTTGTAGCCAGATCACTAAAAAAAAAACAGAATCAAGCCTAATGATGATGCTAATGCAGTTAAATCCCCACCAGCTTGTCCACCGGCCCCTGGCAGCCTTAAATCCTGGGCTCATGCTGCTTCCTGAGATGTAGGTCCTTTGAGACATAGATCCTAGCAGAGATAAGTTCCACCAAAATTAAAAATGTGATCTAGCTTCTCCCTTTCCAATCAGTTTCCCTCCCCCTCCCCAGATAGCTGAACATAGTAACAAGGCTAGGAGCAATTCCTGAAACTACAAAACCAGCCCCGACTTGCCATAAAGGAATGCACTTCTACAAAATTTTCAGGTTTTCTTAAGGTATTCAATCTTGTCCCCGATCACTTCAAAATATTAACATTCTGGGGGAAATCTCACTAGAAGTAACATAATTTGGAGTTCTCCTGACACCATTTCTCTGTTTACCAATTGGATATATGCTACTTTCCACTAAAGAGCTAATGTTGTAGCAAACAGACTGTCTTATGCATGGTTGTGAAAATAGTCACTTCACCCCAGTGATCCCTTTCCTTCTTGGTTAGAGGTGCCCAAAGCCCTAAGAATATGCAGCACAGTTCACGGACACAGAACTCACTCCAACACCCAGAAAGAGAAAGTGCATCCTGGTCCTATGGCTGTGCCCTGGCTCTACTCCAGATGTGCCACTACTGCTCATGATCAGCAAGCCTAAGCTTAGAAGACACCTCCCCTCAGTAATGAGGGAAAGAGAACACGTGTAGGAGGTAAAGGGCAAGGAGAGGTGCCTGATGGACGAGGTGTCTCAATTTTGACCACAGAAATCAATTTCCCTGACCCTGTGCAATAAGATGAGGCTACATCTGTCACAGAAATAGAAATCCCATTTCACAAGCTCACATCACACAGGCCAGGCTGTTTAACCCAGAATGCTGCCTGAGGAAACCAGGAAGAGTCCGATGGAACCCAGGACTGCAGCCTTCTGACTGAAACCACTATTCTGGGCAGAGAGAGGCAAGCCTGAGTTCCTCTCTTCCACTCATTCAGCAAATGTTTGAATGCCTTCTATGTGCCAGGCACTGGGGACCAGTGGTGACCTGAACAACACACTAAAGAGCCAAGAGCCCTAACTTAGCGTCAAGAGATCAGCATTCTCCTCTAGCATCAACAGTGACATGCAGTATGACTCGGAGCCATGTCACAACCTGGCCATGATATTTCCATTTGTAGGATGGAGATAAGCTGACCTTCCTTATTTCACATGACTGCTTTAAAACAGGTAAGACATGATAAAGTTATTTTTAAATTGAAACAAATACACAGACATACATACATGGAGGCGGACATTTGCTAGGCTAGATAAAAACACCTTCATATCAAGCGAAAAGGGAAGGAAAAACAAAACGGAAAACAGCTAAGAAATTATATAGAACTAGTTTTTTCTCATGGGCCTAGAAGCTTTCACAGAACTCAAGGCTTTTAGAAGCCTGATTCATTTCCTTCTGTTCTTTCTTCCTGGGCCCAATAATCCAGTTGACTCACTATAAAGTAAACCAATACTCAATTATCAGCTTTGGAAAAAATGGAAAGGCACCCTAAGAGATGGCTCTCTCTTCAACTGGGAGAAGCCAGTAGTCCTCAAAAGGCAAATCAGCTGAGATGAACACAATAAGAGACTCATTTATTTCTCAGAATTTAGTTTGCTGCTTGGTATTCCCTACAAATGAGGGTCATCCACACAAGGTCCTTGAGGTCCTAATCCCAGACTTGGATGAGCATTGTTCACACACAGTTCAGTCCATTAGATGTCCAAAAGAAATCTCCGAACCTGGGCCAGGTATTTTGGTTTCAAATAGTCACCCAGCTCCTCCTTACTGACCCATACATGATGGGCTTTCTTCCCGGCATGGGAAAAGTCTCCAGTGAGTAGTAGTGCTTTGAAGAAGAATACTTTGGCACCAAGGTTACTCTCTGTCCGCATTGCCTGGGGGAACTTGAACTTGTAGTGCCCACAGGGTGCATTTCCTAGGAACTTGGCTTCCATATTGTTTTCTGAGGGGGAAAAAAATCGGAATTAGAAGATTAGGATACACCCAACTGTTTACTCTGGCTCCCAAAATCAAAGGGGGTCTCTGCCAGAGCCACTCCAGCTCCAATGTAAAAGCAATCCCTAGGAGTGAAGACTAGGGCCATTCCTGAAAAGAGCCTCTTCCCCCTTTAAATCCAAATGCTTCCTGGCTCGTGAAATCCAGATTCTC
The DNA here is from genome assembly GCF_027409185.1 of Cynocephalus volans. NCBI lineage: Eukaryota > Metazoa > Chordata > Mammalia > Dermoptera > Cynocephalidae > Cynocephalus > Cynocephalus volans. The sequence continues at coordinate 55,119,590 of NC_084462.1, forward strand.
TGGGTTCATTCCCATGTGCCAAAAGAGTGCGTTTAGACTGAAGTCAGCAATGCAGTTATAATAACCTTATCTGGGGGTCAGAGCACCAGCATCCACATTGGCCCGCTCATCATGTGCTGATGAAGGACCAGCACATTTGGGATCTGTAAAGCAAGGTTCATCCACCTTTAAAAGATGTGTCACACAGGAAGCATAAAAAGGACTTGATTTGACTTCTACAGGAAGAAAAATGTTACAAAGTTAAAAGACAAACACAGATGGGCAGACAATACCTGCAATCTATAACTAAGGGTTAACAACCTCAACCCAGTATTTTGAAGGATAAGGAAATGATGGATTACTTACTAAATGGCATCTGAAGAACTGGCTAGTTAAGTGGGAAAAATAAATCTGGATCCCAAGCTCAGTCCTCACATCAAAATTGATCCCATATGGATCAAAGATTTAACAACAGAAATTTAAACTTTCATAAGAGATTTGTTCATTCTGGATGGTGGTTTCATGGGCATGCAATATTTTCTATTTTCTAAATTCTATATTTTTTAATTTTTCATTTAAAAAAGCACAAGAGTATTAGAAAAACTGTGGAATACTTTCTGTATCATTTTTGAGAGGGGAAGGCCTTTCCAAGCAAGGCATAAAATTCAAAAATCAAAAAAAGAAAAGACTTATACTTGTCTACATAAAAATTAAATCTTTCTCCAAGAAAAAACAAGGCATAATAAAAGTCGAAGACAAAATGACAAATTAGGAAAAATACTTTCAATGCATTCAACAAAGGAATAATATCTTAAGGCATTAGAAGCACTTAGAAATCAATAAGGATAAAACCAACAAATCAAAAGAAAAATGAACCGAACATATGAACAAGAAGTTCATATAAAAATAAGTATCAGTGACCTATAAGTACATTAAAAGGTACATGATCTTCTTAACAATTAAAGAAATACAAATTAAAACAACAATAACATATCATTACTGGTGAAGTTCAAAAACTTTGAGGTATATATTGTTTGTGAGAGAAAAGGGTAAAATGAGTACTTTCACACACATCATGGGGATATATGTTAGTATAACTGCTATTATTTGGGAAGAGGTATCAATTTTAATTGTACATACTCTTTCTTTGACCTAGCAACTCGACTTCTAGAACTTTACCCTCAAAGATACACCTATTTGCCCATGTGAGCAAAGATGAGTGTATAAGGACATAACAGCTTTACTTGTAAAAGCAACAGACTGGTTAACAGTCTACTACAGTTTGTACTATGAAATAGTATGCTGGCGTTAAAAAAGTTTAAGATAGGGTTTTTATATGCTGATCTGGAAAGAAGTTTAAAAGCTGCATATGAAAGAAAAAGGAAAGTACATCAGTGTACATGAAAAAGGAAGGTACATACACACACACACTGTTATGTATCCTATTATAAGGAAAAAAGAAATAAAATATTTATGTGCCTGCATATGCAAAGGAAATTTCTAAAAAGAATACACAAAAAAACTTAATGGAAGCTGCCTCTGAGAAAGAAAGAATTACTTCTTACAGTACATTTACTAGACACTTTGAAAATTTTTCATCATATACATGAATTGATTTTCTCATATTTAAAAAAACAACACTACTAGCATTAGATGAAGATTTTGGATACAGTGTGAGCTCACATACACTACAAAATGTTAGCAAAGGTTATCTGTGAGAGGTAGAATTATATTGGCATATTGCTTTATACTTTTCTAAATTTTCCAAACTCAGTTCAATAAATATTACTTTTCTATAATCTGGAAAAGATGAATTAAAAAATGTAATCAAATCAAAAAGGAAAAAAACAGCTCATTTTAAACATGAGTAAAGGATCCAAAAAGGCAGTTCACAAAAGAAGAAATACAAACCACCAACAAACATATGAAAAGATGGTCAGTACACCAGCAAACAGGAAAATGCCAATCCAAAAGAGATCATTTTCACTGACTGGACAGGTAAAAATTAAAAAGGGACCATTTCACTTGCTGGTGAGATTTGGACAGAGGCACTCCCACACACCGCGCCTAAAAACAATGGCTGTTATATACATCCTAAAGGACAACTGGACAGTACCTATCAAAATCTTAAGTGTATATACCTTTGACACATTAATCCCACCTCTAGAAATTCCATCTTGCAGAAATCCTGAAAGCGTGGGGCCAGTGGGGAGGAAAGGAGTGCACTTTCCCTTTTTCTTATTTGTACAGTCAGCCCTCCATATCCATGGGTTCCACATCTGTGGATTCAACCAACCGAAGATCAAAAATATTAGGAAAAAACAAATTGTGTCTGTACCAAACATGTACAGAATTTTTTGTCAATATTCCCTAAAGAATACAGCATAACAACTATTTACCTAGCACTTACACGTAATCTGGAGATGATTTAAAGTATACAGGAGGACGTGCAAAGGTTATATGGAAATACTATGCCATTTTACATCAAAGACCTGAGCACCCATGGATTTTGGTATCTGTGCGAGGTATCCCCACAGATACTGAGGGACAACTGCATGCTTTTACACTGCTTGAGCTTTTCCTTGCCATTTTAATTATTTTATATTTTTACCATTTTAATAAATTTGCGATAAATTGATATATTTGCAGTAAATCAATATATTTTGTTTTATATGCACCTATTAAATATAATATGTCTTTTATATATTTCCTTTTACATTCATGTATTACAATGGGAATGTTACAAAGAGGAAAGTGTAATGCTGAGGTGGAACCCCTTTCCACATAGCACACAGGAGCAGAAGCTGAGCAAGCACCAGTTAAGAATGTTTGACATGAGGGAGACTGAGCTCCTGAACACAATGATCCTGGCAAGAAACCCAGTTGCCAACTCCTATGTGATGGCTCAGGAGATTGAAAGAGCAGCAAAGCCCCCCACATATCCCATTCTGTCTTGATGCCTCTCCTGCAGGCCACACAAGCCCCTGTGGGAAAGGATCAAGGGAGCACACACTGGCTGCTGACGTTTTGTGAGCAGGTACTTGTGCTGATGGCAGTGCCAGAAAAGTAGCTGTGCACCTACTATGTGCCAGGTATTTTGCTGAGAGCTGAGATCATGGAGAGGAACAGATACTGTCCATATACTCAAAATTTTGGCTGGGGAGAGAAATGTGTTAATAAACAATTATAGTGCAGTGGCATAAGTTAAAGGGTGTATTCTCCACTAGAACATAAACTTCTACAGAGCAGGGTAGTGTCCTGTTCATCATTGTGACCCACTGCCCGTAAAGGGCCTGGCAAACGGTAGGCAAAGAGTAAATGTTTGTTGCATAAACTGAGTAAGGGCACACAGTGCTGGGGAACCTAGAGAGAGAAATAGCTCTCTCCCCCTGGAGGCTCAGGGAAGGTTCCACCACAGAAGGTATAATGTATGAACTGAGTCTTAAAACTGAGCAGTCAGGCCAGGGAGGAGTCAGGGACCAGTAAGCCCGGAGCAGAGAAGCACAAAAGACAACATTATTCAAGGAATGCAAAAGGTTTGCAAGGTTAGAACTTGGAATATACATTCATGAGCAGCAAGATGAAAGACCAATGAGATTGGGACCAGAGCAAAAAAGATTTGTAGGCCATGCTTGAGAGTTTAAATTTTTATAGGAAACCTTTTAAGAATTCTATGCAGAGAAGTGACAAGCGATTGTGTTTCAGAAAGCTCGTTTTGACAGCAATGAAGGGTGTGACACAAAAGCAAGGGGGAACTTATTTGGCATCTACTTCAATAGTCCAGTGTAGTGATTCTCAACCACTATAACCTTGCTCCCCAAGTAATATCTGGCACTGTCTAGAAATACGTTTGGTTGGCACACTCGTGCGAGGGGGAGAAGAGATGAGATAGTACTACTGGCATCTAGTCAGTAGAGGCCAGAGATGCTGCTAAACATCCTACAATGCACAGAACAGTCCCCCCACAAACAACTATCCAGCCCCAAACATCAACAGTGCCAAAGTTGAGGAACCCTGCTCTAGCAAGAAGTAAAGAGGGTCACAGCTAAAGCTGTGGGAATAAAGAGGGGACTATTTAGAACAAACCAGGTAGTACTCAAGGACTTAATGGATATCACAATGAGGTCAAGGATAACGCTGAGGTTTCCAGCTGAGTGAATGGATAAGCAGTGGTGCAGATAAGCACAGCTGTAAGGATAAGAGGAGAAAGGAGGCTTAGAAAATGGCAGAAACATTAATTTTGAAAGCACTAAATTTAAAAACCTCAGTAGGACAAAGAAAGAATCTCAGCTGGTCTAAGTAAAATCCTTACCTGGCTTTGTCTAGCTAAAATTTTTATAAAAATCATAGTTTCCATTAACGTTCCCACCCCCACCCTTAAATCCAGTCTCACAGTCAGCCTGTAAATCCTCTGGCTGAGTCTGAAGTGAATCTTAAGGAATTCAGAGAAAGGCAGAGAACTCACCTGAGAGTGTGGCCAGAGTTCGCTCAGCTGTTCCTCTGAGGGTCTCCCCAGGCTGCCACTCTGCCTGGGGCAGCATCCAAACATCCTGGTCTCCAAGCTTCTCTCTGACTAAAAGGATAAGGTTCTTGTCTAGCTTCCGGTGCAGAGAAGTTCGATCATTCTTTTTATCAGCTTCTACAAAAAAGAGGGGGTCAGAGGAAGCAAGAAGACTGTGATCTGCCAGAACCAAGGAGCTTTGAGTTACGCAGTCTTCCCTTAAGGTACAGCCACATCCTTGCCCTTAAAGAGTTTAAAACCAAATTACAACCCAGACTCTAATCTCTCTAAGACCTCTTCAGGGTACAGTCTCACAATCTTGAGGAAACTGAAAGATAAGAAGACAAAACTAACAGCTGAACTTTTTCTCTGAAAATCAAAACATATTTTGAGTGGGGAAAAAACAATGCCCGTACTAATTCAAACATGACTACTTCATTGGTTTTGACACTATTACTGATTTAATTAGCCCCCGCTTTCTCTATTCTTCAGTCTTCACCTGTAAAACAAGGATAATAGAACTCAATGCCCCGCTTTAAGAGGGATTTCAGATAAAACATAGGAACTAGTGAAAAAAGCCTTAATTTCTCTCATTCTCAGACCCAAAGTAGGAGTTAAACTTACATAACATTCACAAAGTTTAACTGAGAGAAAAAAGCCAATGCCCTTACCTCCCACTGAAAAATAAGAAAGGCCTTTTAAAAATCATATTAGGGTAGGTGTGAGGAATAGGGAAAATAATTTACTTTCCTCCCATCTGAAAGAAATTTTGTTATTTGAAATTTGCTACTTAAAACACAAAAGCAGGGTTAAGCAATTGTCCTTTATTTGGGAACCAGAATACCCATCTTTCCCTTCCTTCTTGATGGCTTAAAAAGACCACACCTGTTACGCGAGCTCCAGGTTTGAACTGTAAAAATGTCTGCTCCCACATATCTTCCAAATCTTGCACCAGCAATATATTCTGTTCATCTTCATCATAGAGGTCAGCTTTCTTTCTTGCCTGTCGCTGGGCTTCATCCAGAACATGAAGCTCATGGTCTGAATACAGGCTTTTCTCTCTCTCAATCTGACAAAGTTAAAAGGACAAAACAAACGAGAAGAATAAAACAGAGCTATAGTACACTTGATGGGCTTAGAAGTTTATCACCCAACATAACCAGACATACAATCAAAACACACAGAGGGAAAACAGAGACAAAGAAAAAAAGCCACCTACACTTTGAGCTCGAGTTACTTTTGCCAAAATGTTAGAATGTGAGTGTAGGTCAAGACTGCTACAAAGAGCAGAGGACTGGGACAGGCATTGCCTACCCACTTACCACACTCCAGTTGTGTCAGTCTTTGATCAGAATCTAACTTGCCAAGGACTTTCCTGCTTCAGGGACCTGGGACATGCTGTTCCTTCTTTCTAGAACGTTTTTCCCCCACATTCTTTCCCCTAGGAGATACCTACTTATCCTTCTGACCTCAATTTAAATATCATTTTCATGGAAAGACATTCCTTGAGACTTCCCATAAAATCAAAATTAGATGTCTCTGTTAAACACTCTTTTAGTTTTCTTGTGTTTTCCTTTACAACACTTATCAGAGTCTACAGTCATGTGATTATTTGGTTATTGACTGCCCCCTCAATCCACTATATTAAAGCTCTGAGAACCAGAGCTATGTTTGTCTTATTCAGTACTGCACCTCTACCACTTAACACACTGATGTGCTCAATGCACATCTGTAGGGTGAGTAATGAGTATTTGTTGAGTGAGTAAGTAAATGAGTAAATCGATTAAAAAGCAAAGCAGTTTATACCTCTCAGTAGCCCAAGCCAAAAACATCTCAGATTCTGGGGAAACATAACAGCCTTCAATCACTCTCTGTGGAGACCCACCCTTACAGACACTACACTCAGTTTTTGCCCATGTTTCCTCACTTACCCTTCACACAAAGCCCTGTGAGGTGAAAAAAAAAAAGGAAAGAAAGAAAGAAAAGGAAACAGAGAGAAAGCTTTATCACAGACATCTTACAGATGTGCCCACTGTCTCCTGTACTTCCTTCTTAACGACAGAGCATCACCAATACTAGCTTAGCATAAGGGCAGCCGTGTTAAAGCTTAATGCTGATGAAAGAACTCTACTTCAACAATCACTGCAGTCTGTGAGAGTAATAAAGCAAGGCCACAGATCAGTAACTTGCAAAACCAGCAGTCTCCTTTGAAGTTGCAGGTGTCCTGGGAAGGAGATAAAGTCAGAGCCAAGGAGTCTGACTCCAGTCTTCACAGGACTAAGCCCAAGGACGAAGACTAAGACATGATATGCACGTAGTCACAGACCCTCTCCCTGCTGTATTTTTCAACACACTTCTCCCTTTGTCTTTCTACTTTATATAAGCCCCCTGAAACCCTAAAGAGGAGAGACAGTTCTAGTCTGTCTCCTCAGACGTCTGATAATAAACTTCCTGTTTCGCACCAACATTTGGGACTAACGAGTCTTTTGTTTCCGAGCGGAGAGCAGCGTGACCCGGGAACCGGTAACATTAACACTCATCACATCTCCCCTCCAGCCTTAAGCTCCTCGTGACAGGGACTGATTATTGTACACCCTCGGATTCCTATTGTGTTGAATATACAAGGAGAGCATCTCCAGAGAGGTGCCTATGGTGACACAAAGACAACCAACGAAAAGAAACTACTTTTTGCTGAACGCCTACTCTGTACCAAACCAATTCGGTAAGGTACGTACCACTTTGCAGATTTGTATACTGAAGTTCAGAGGTTGAAATTACTTACTCAAGGGCACACAGACTAACTGGTACTGGAGTCGGGACTGAATCCAGGCCCACGTACTGCTATTGCTTCCTCAGCGTCACCCTGGAGCCCGCATCTCAGTCCTACCTGCTGAAGCAGAGCCGCCATCTCTTCCTGCAATGGGGTCAGGGTCTTGGAGACTAGCGGTGGCCGCTGCAGGCACAACGCGCCTAACAGGCGCCATGGGGACCCGCTGCTTGAGGGTGCGGCCGCAAGAGCCAGGCTGCGAGAACCTAGGTTGCCGGCCCACAGCCTCTCGAACCGCCGCCAACCCCCCGCCACCCCTAGCAGAGCACGCCTTCCATGCGCCGCCATCTTCCTACCATCCCACAATAAACCGCGGCTCCCCGCCGGGACCTCAGCCAATCCCATGTTCCCACAAGGCAGCGCGGGAGCGGCGGGGGAGGGGGGGACGAGCTGCGTCCCCGGAACTCTTAGAAGGAACCATTCCGATATGGATGCGTGAGCGGAGATCTCATGTTAAAAGGCGGATCCCAGGTGAACACGCAACGATAGTTTTTATAGAGCATGTAAATGGGAATAAGAGTATTTAGTGGATCTTAGGAAGAGCAATCAGATGACTTTCCCTTCTGTACCCTCCCCCACAGGTGCTCATGGTGCTGGTGCCGCTCCAGGTAGGGACGCCGCCGACGGGAGCAGACTGGGGTCAATTCAAGTCATGCAGGTTGTAAGAAACGCGGGATCTTGGCTCCTGCGGTCATGGGCTTGGCCCCGGATGACTGGGTAAGAATGATTGTCCTCTCGAGCCGACGGCCACCCCCGGGGCTGAGGGACTGCACTCCTGCCCGTGTCCCATGAGCCACCGGGTTCCAGTGACCTTTAGGCCATGGATGTCACCGAGCTTTTCTTCGCCACAGGGTTGTGGCCAGGGCGCCGGCCCAGACCATCCACACAGGCTCTCAGGAGCTGCAAGACGTGGCGGCCAAGCAGGAAGTTGAGGAGAAGGCGGCGGCTCCGAGCCACAGCAGCTTCAGGTGAGGGCCACTTAGGTCCAACGCTCGGGAGACCACAGCCCATGACTCTTGCCCGCCACCCTCCAGAGTCAAGAGAACCAGTGGATTCTCAACCCTGACACTTGCCATCTGGGGAAGGTTATGCACATAAATCTTCAAGCTTCGGCTCTCTCATCTGAAAACGGGGATAATGCGGAGAGGTTGTGGTGAGAATCTATTACAATGAACCCTGTTTAGTGAACATTTTTGAATGAATGAGTGAATGTGTATCGTAAACATCGTTTTTCCTTCCTCGGAGGTGGAGATCAAGTCAGGCTAACAATAATCCCTGCCTAATGGAACAGATTATCGTACACTTTTTAGAGTTAGTCCAAGGTCCAGGGTGGATTTTGTGCTCAGCCCTAGGAACTGGCATCTTGCTTCTCACCAGTGCCACGACTTCTATTTGCTAGCTGTGTACACATTCGCTTAATTTTATGTCCATTTAACAAACATTTACTGAGCATATACTACATGCCAGGCATCATGCTGGGTGCTAGGAATACAAATAGAGAAGATTATTCTTCTCCACAAGTAGTTCACGGTCTTCCAGAGAAGACAAACATGCACACATTTCCACCATAATCTGATCAATAGTATAATGGAGGCAAGAACTGGTTTAAGTATGAAAGAACAAGTGTCTCACTCCTGAGGAAATCAGGCAAGACTGTGGAGAAGATAATGTGGAGCTTAGAAGTGAGTTGAATGGGTGTTCAGCTAGACAAGATAAAAGGTCTCATTGTAAACAAAGGTAACATTCTGTGTAAAGGCAAGCAATGTGAAAGAACATGGTGTATTAAGCTGTGAGTGTGTGTGTGTACGACTGTGTGAAGGCAGATGAGGCCAGCAAGACAAGAAGGAATCAATTCTGAGGATCTTGTCTGTCACACTGGAGCTTTTTACCCTGTCCCCACTGTAGGCAGTGGTGAGCTGCCAAAAGGATCTAAACCAAAATTCTGTTGTAGTCATTCAACAATGCCAGGCACTGTTCAGAGTGTTGGGGACATATCCCTGACCAAACAGACAAAAAGCCCTACCCCCATAGAACTTAAATTCTAGTAGGTGGGAGATAGTAAATAGGAAAATAAAAAGTAGCAAACAATTGGTAGTATAACAGTTGTTGGGATGGGGGGTTCAGCAGTATGCACAGCCACATTCTGTAAGACTTCAGCTTTTACTATGAGTGAGATGGGAAGCTACTGGAGGGTTCTGAGTAGAGTTGACATGATCTGCTTACATTTTAAAGGGATTCTCTTTGTCTGCTCTGTTAATATTAAACCACAGGAGAACAATAATGGAATTTGGTAGAAGTCTTCTAAGCACTTAGAAGATTATTGAAATAATTCAGGCAAGAAATGACGGTGGCTTGGACCAGGGTGATGGCCATGGAGGTAATATAAATGGTCAGACTGATATATTTTGAAGGAAGAACCAATAGGATTTGTTAATATAAGGTTTGAGAAAAAAAGAAGTGTGAAGGAAGACTCCAAAATTTGAGACCTAAACAACAGGAAAGATGGAGTTGTCATTTATTAAGGTGGGGAATACTAACTCTGCCATGTATATAGGAGCTGGCAAAGGTTTGATGACAGAGATCTCTCTCAAGCCTTTCCTACATTACAGATTGGCTTCCACATGTGGGGAAAAAAAAAAAAAAGATGGGGAATACTGCAGCAGTTTGGATTATGGTACTTATGTTTGAGATGCTTAATGAACATCTAAGTGGAGACACAATGTAAACTATTAGAAATGAAGTTCAAGAACAGATCTGGGCTAGAGGTATACAATTGGAAGACAATATGATATAGATATATTTAAAACCATGAGAGGACAAGATCATCAACACAGTAAGTGTAGACGAAGAGAGGTGGTCCAAGGATTGAACCCTAGAGTAGTACTCCGACATTTAGAGATTTGGTAGATGAGGAAAAACCTGAAAAGGAGAAAAGGAACCTCCAGAGAGGTAGTAAGAAAGCCAGGAGAAATTTATTTTTTAATATGGTTCAAGGCGGGGAGATCAGCAGTGTCAAATGTTGCTGATATGACAGACCTATGACAGAATTGCTCATTAAATTTAACAATGTGGAGTTGATTGGTGACCTTGATTAGAGCATTTCTGGTGGAGTGGTAGGGACTAATGTCTGCTTGAAGTGGACTCAAGAAGAATAGAAGAAGACAGGAAGAAACAGTAAGTATAATCAGTTCATTAGGGAACTCTGCCATAAGAGGGAACAGAGAAATGGGCAATAGCTTAAGGAAGCTTTGGCTTAAGAGGTTTTTGGGGTTTGAGTTTTTTTTCAGGTTTGAGACATGACAGTATGTTTTGCTGATGGGAATGATGCAGTAGAGAGCAGAAAGAATGATGATACTGGAGTGGGAACATTGCTGGAGCAGTAGGGGTCAGCACACAAGTGGAGCATTGTAGCAGGAGAGACAGCAAATACTGGACGCAGATGTTTGATGGAGCTGGAAGAAATTCTGATTGCTTCTATTTCTCTGTGAAGGCCATCAGCTGGCAGTGGGCAAGCAGGAAATAGTTGGAGGTTTGAGGAGACAAAAGAAGGTATGAAAGAGCCCTCAGAAGAGTGGGAGGAGACTTGACCTGGGGTTGTGCTGTGTGATTGCCAGGCAGCACTGAGGGTCCACTTGATGCTGGAAGTCATTAAGGTAGAGCAGTGATCTCAACTGGGAGCGATTTTGCCCCCACGGGACTTTCAGCAATATCTGAAGACATCTGTGGTTGTCACAACTTAGACAGTATCTAAGGTGGAGGCCAGGGATACTGCTAAACACCCCCACAGATCACAGGACTGACAGTTCACAGCTCTCCACAACAAAGAACTGTCTTGCACAAAATGTCAATAGTGCTGAGGTTGAGAAACCATGATACAGAGAGGGACCAGTTATGCAGGTGCATGCACAGGCTCAGAGTGGCTGGAGAGATGGATTTAACCAGGGTTAGGGGATTGCCAGGAGAATACAATAAAGTAAGGAAGGCAGAGAATTGAGAGTGTATGCAAGCGAGTAATTACCACAATTGGCCATGGGATTTAGTCTAGGTGGGAGAGACGTGAAGACATGAGGAGTATGAGGGATAGTGGAAAGCTGGTAGGATCAGTGGATTGTAGGTCCTGTGGGTGAAGGGTTCCTTGAGTAAGGGCAGTAGAAGGAGTGAGGTGGTGGCCAGAGTGTGGTGTTTGAAACCAAGGTTTTGATGGGGTTGCAGGTATTGTTAATGACAAGGGCTAGGTATGACCGCAGTAGTAAGTGGCCAGGGTAGCAGAGGACACATGATCGCTGAAGGAAAGGAGGTGAAGAAACAGAAGCCAAGGGGTTGGAGGAATCTTACAGAAATCATCAACAATTGTGACAGGAGTAGCATTATGGGAAAGTGAGTCAGGAGCTATGGTTTTTGCATTTTTCTGCATTTATTTGCCTTTTAAAAATTTTCTCTCACAGCGATTAGAAAATGGGTTGTCTCTCTACATTTGTCTTTTGTGAAGATAGGCATAAAATGGCAGACCAGTGCCAGAAAGCTTTGTCTTTCTTTTTTCTGGTTTCCTTAGGGTGAACAACTTGTTGGGTTGTATATTAGACCTGGAAAGTTTAAAGGCCTGATTGTGTGTGTCTTCAATGGTCAAGCTCCAAATCCTTCCTAGTTCCAAACCTTGCTATATATAAAAGGCATTACTTGATTACATTCAAACTTTAGTAGACTTGTGTTTCTTGACTCCCCAAGTCAGTAACAGAAATTATCAATGGGGAAATGATCATCTTTTAAACGTTAACATCAGCTAAGAGACTCATCCACTTGCCATCTGGGCATGTAGGCTGATAAGCCAGCACCCTGCTGAGGTTCTAAATCATCTCTAAGATGAGGCTCACAGGAAAAAATACACTTGTAACCATTGAATACCACTGTGTTATTGTTTTGTTTGGTTTGGTTTTTAAAAATATCTCTAGGGAAGCAGGCAGGGCTGGGGGGAGAATGGTGCTCAGATAATATTGTGTTTTCCAAAATGAATCTATTGTATTTCATGTGGCTGTGGGGGGTAAGAACACAAATCTGATTTGGGTGTGTAGGCAGAGTGGAACAGCAGGTTTACTCCCCTCTCAAAAGCTGAATGACAATTGTGTGTGTTTGATTAACAACCACAATTATTTGAAGTTGATACGACAAGCAAACAGAAAGGACATTGTTGGGGGGGGGGAGAAGGGAGGGAGGTTTTGGTGATGGGGAGCAATAATCAGCTACAATGTATATCGACAAAATAAAATTTAAAAAAAATAATAATAATAATAATAAAATAAAAATTAAAAAATTTTTATAAATAAATAAATAAATAATTTTTTTAAAAAAAAGCACAGCTTGTTAGAGCCAAACCCGTGGCTCACTCCGGAGAGAGCGGCGCTGGGAGCGCCAAGGCCGCAGGTTCGGATCCTATATAGGGATGGCCGGGGCGCTCACTGGCTGAGCGCAGTGCGGACGACACCATGCCAATGGTTCCGATCCCCTTACCGGTCACAAAAAAAACAAAACAAAACAAAAAAACACCTTAAAAAGCACAGCTTGTTAGGCAGAGCTCTGAGCTGAGGCATATCTCCTAGGTCCAAGGCCTGTCTTCCCTGCTAACCCTCTTCTGTTGTCTTCCCTGCTAACCCTCTTCTGTTTGTACCTGATTTTCTCCATCTGAAAACGAAAAGTAGAGTAGTCTTTGCTCTCCATAGAGTCGGTTACCCCCAGTCAACCATGGTCCAAAAATAGGTGAATACAGTACAGTAAGATAGTTTGAGAGAGAGCATGCACATAAGTGTTATTACTATATATTGTTATAATTGCTTTATTTTATTATTGGTTATTAATCTCTTACTGTGCCTAATTTATGAATTAAACTTTATCATAGGTATGTATGTATAGGAAATAACATAGTATATATAGGGTTTGGTACTATCTGTGGTTTCAGGCATTCACTGGGAGTCTTGGAATGTATCCCCTGCAAAGAAGGGGGTCTACTGTACTTACTTAAAGGTAGCCAGAAAATGGATTGGACAAGACAGTGAAAGATCTTGGACTCGACACAACATGTTCTCAACCCTGAGAATCACATCTGATTCTCCTGGGGTATTTGAAAAATAGATTCTCGGACCCCATCCAGAAGTCTGAGGTGGAGCTTAAGCATCTGTATTCTTCATGGGTGATTCAGATGTTCAGCCCACATTGACAGCTACTGGTCTAGGGTAGGGGTTGGCAAACTACAGCCCATGGATCAAATCTGGCCAGTTACCTGGTTTTGTAAATAAAGTTTTATTAGAACACAGCGACACCTATTAATTTACTGCCATCTATGGCCGTTTTTGTGATACAGTGGCAGTTTAGTAGTTGTGATGGAAACCTTTTGGCCAGCGAAGTCTAAAATATTTATTATCTGGTCCTTTGCAGAAAAAGTTTGCTAATCTCTATTCTTAGGGGATACTGGATTTTTTTTTTATAGTATTGATACTATGAGTATTAAAACTATTTTGTCTCATTTTTTTATAAAGTAGAGTCAAGATATTGTCTGTGGTTGATGAAACAAGAAATAGAGGTTTGACTATATTTTTTTAATTGCAGAAAGAGTAGCCTATAGATGACTTGAAATAGTGATATGTTTATACTAGCAGGGACAAAGGAAGGTGAGGGCTATGAATTAAATTCTCTTTTCTCATAGCAGAAGGTCACTAGGTATGTCTAAAGTCAACAAGTAAAGAAATAGCCCCATAAACACAGTGTTACAGATATATGAAGGATTGGAAAGGATTGGTGGGGGCAGCTACCTCAGGAGCAGGATGGGGGCAGGAGGCTATGGTTTTTCCTTATGGGTTCATCTGTACTGTTTGATTTTTTTTAAAACCAGGTGTTGTATTTTTTTGATTTAAAAAAATTAAGACAATTTTAATAAAATATTTCTTCTAATTGCAGCATTTACCCTCCAGTACCAGGACAGGAGAGTCCTCTGAGGTGGGCAGGAAAGAAATTTGAGGAGATCCCAATCGCACACATTAAAGCATCCTACAACAAGTAAGCAGGAAGGGAAGTGCATGGGCGGGTGTGGTGTGGGATTCTTTCTCCTTCACAGGGAGGTCAGGGGTGGCCCTGGAGGCCCTTCTCTGAGTGAAGTCGGGGTGCCAAATGCTACATGATGATGCTGATATAGAGGTGCCCTGGGCTAACTCCTTCTTGTTTAGGGAAACCACCTTCAGTCTTTACAAGGTTTATTCAGGTATCATGAAAATGTGAAATTGGTTGGCATATTATATTCATAAGGTTGCTCTCCTTGGGGATAGTGTTTCCTGATTCTGCTCAAGAGTTGGAGAGAGTATGTTAGGGGCAGTTGGTCCTGCCATGAAGGTATTTAGTGTTGCTGAGTGCTGCAGCCTAGGGGATGATATATAAGAAGAGAGGTGATTTACAAATAGATGATTTATTAATAAACTAATCACACAGTGTAAACCTCCAAATAAGTGTTGTCCCTTAAAAGGACTCACCTTGGGCCACTGTCCACCGACCTCTACCTTGTAGGACCGAATGTGAATAATGAGTTTAAAGTGACAAGATTAGTGTTCTTGTGTGGTTTACAAATGGCTGCTGAGGGAGTTCGCAACCGTGTGTTGGCAACGGAAGCATTGCTTGCATTAGTGACAGCTTTGCAGGTTAGCCCCTGCTTGGAAATGGGATCAGTATTTGGTCACAGCCTGCCCATCAAGCAATTTAGAGAACAGTACAGTAGGCTCTTGTAGTCACAGACTACAATGTATGGCACAGATGAAATGCTATAGGATTTACTTCGGTATTTGTCTGACCCACTTCAAATGAGAGCAGCTGGATTTCTTTTTCTTCCCCCTCAGGCTAATAAGGACATAGGTTATCTTTCTGCATTTTTTTTTTTTTAAGAGTCTATGGCCTACTCTACATACCACTATTTAGGCTGTCTCAGGAATAAGCAATTATCTTATGCTTCTGTTCAGTGTAGAAAACCCAAAAAGCCCTTGTAGGGGAAATAGCAGACACATAGCCAGGCTGACAAGCAGATGGTCTGAGCCCAGAGCTGACTCCAGCAGGTCTGCCCATACATCAGCATCAGGCTGGCCAGTCAGCTCAGTTGGTTAGAGTGCCACCTTTATTACCAAGGTCAGGGGTTCAGATTCCCCATACCAGCCACCCACCAAAAAATGAAAATTTTTTTTTAATTTAAAATTTGTTTTTTAAAAAAAGTGCTGGCCAAGTAGCTCATTTGGTTAGACCAAAGTCAAGGGTTCAGATCCCTGTACCAGCCAGCTGCCAAAAAAAAAAAATATAACTGCACCTCCCCTGCCCTCTTCTGTGAGCTCTCAGAAAGCTCTCCAGACCAGAAAGTAGGGTGACAACCATGGGGAAATGGAGAGCACATCTGAGGATTTCATAAAGTCATTCTCTTTTTTTTTTTTTTTTTTTTGGCAGCTGATGGATACAGGGATCCAAACCCTTGACCTTGGTGTTAACAGCACCATACTCTAAGCAAGTGATCTAATGGGCCAGCCCTTGTAAAGTCATTCTTAATTGTAATTTAACTTGTTAAAGTGATAGATGATTAGAACAAAAGTTTCACTTACTTAAAAAATTTTTTTGATTATGGAATAGAATGTCATAAGCATCAAAATTATCCAGTATGGTAATATTGCTAACTTATTTTAGGTATGATAATGGTTTGTGGGTTTTGGGGTTTTTTTAAGTTCTTATCTTTTAGAAATGTATACTGAAATTTTCCAGGTGCAATGATAGGTGTGAGATTTGCTTCAAATTAACCTATTGGTGAGGGGAGTGGGAACAGGGTTTATAGATGAAAGTGAACTGAATATGGGTGGATAACTGTTGAAGCTGGGTGATGGGCCCATGGGAGTTCGTATACTATTCTGTTCACTTTTGTGTATGGTTTGAAACTTTCCCTAATGAAGTCTTTTTAAAAATTACCTGATGTGAAATGTCTAATTTCTTAGGAAAAAAGCCAGACAAGGACATCACATCTAATTGAAACCCTAGCTTACAGGGAAGACACTAGGAGGAAAATGTGCCACCCTTCTGGGTAATGCTTCACCAACCTCAGATTATGAAGCTCTCTTTAGATATGATTTGTCACTTTTCAGTTAGGTATAAGGGATCATTCTGACCTTGCCTGACACTTCCTGCAGGAGTTCAAAAAACATTCATCTGAAAAGCTCAGAGTAGAAGCAGCCGAATTTCTTTTTCTTTCTCACTTGGGCTTCTAAGGGCATAGGTTAGCTCTCTCCTATTTCCTAAACAATCCTTAAATCCTATATGCCTTCTCTACTTTTCCCAGCACACAGATCCAGGTAGTCTCTGCCACTAACCAGCCCCTCGCCCGCACTTCCTGTGGCACGGAGGGGTTTCGGAATGCCAGG
This sequence comes from Cynocephalus volans, assembly GCF_027409185.1. Taxonomy (NCBI): domain Eukaryota; kingdom Metazoa; phylum Chordata; class Mammalia; order Dermoptera; family Cynocephalidae; genus Cynocephalus; species Cynocephalus volans. Next base: position 55,136,319 of record NC_084462.1, read on the forward strand.
AAGGGCACAGGCATCGCAGCACAGACAGCAGCCATGGCTGCAGCAGCAGTAAGTGTGTGTTCTTTCTGGTTCCTTCTGTGGTGTGTTCCACTTTCTGCCTGACTGATCACTGTGCAGAGAATTCTCATTAAACCATTCAGGAGCACAGGGGTTTTTGCCAACCCTTGTTAGATGTTCTGACATTGGAGGTGGTTTGAAGAGGTCTGTGTGAAAAAGCTTCTCTTTTTTCTTTCTCTCACCTTCATTAGAGGTGAAGCAGTTGTTCTTTCATTCTAGGAGAATTCTTTTTTTCTTTTTTTTACATTTCTAAATTTTTTCTCATTGGTGACTGGCCAGTATGGGGATCTGAACCCTTGACCTTGGTGTTATAACACCACACTCTAACCAACTGAGCTAACCAGCCAGCCCCATTCTAAGAGAATTCTAGGAGGTAAGAGCTAGGGTACTGAAGGCTTAAGAACCAAACCCCCCTCAATTTAAAAACCAGTGGGGTGGGGTGGGGATGTGATAGTAGTCTATTTGGAAAGGTGATGGTATGGTGAGGACCTTCATACAATAGTAGTTCTAGTGTGAACTGTTGCATACCTTTCTAGAAGAAAATTGGCAGTGTGTTGCGTTGCTATTCGTGCATTTATTGAACATCTACAAGGGGTCTTCAAAAAGTTCACAGAGAGATTCCTATTATCTTTTAATTATATTTTTCCATGAACTTTCTAAAGTGCCGTTGCACTATATGCCGGACAATTTACATTCATTATCTTGAATATTCAAATGACCCTCAACATTACCCATGTTTTCAAGAGCCAGCTGAGATTCGGAGCATGTGACTTGCTCAGAGCCCTGCAGCCAGTTCACTTCTCTGATCTAAACCCAAATGGGTTTGGAACCAAAGCCTCTACACTTTCTGCTGCAGCACAGGCCTTACAAATGTTCACACTCTGCTGAACCAGAAATGTTTTCTGAAGGAAAACCTTGACCTTCAAACAAAGCTCAATGCCCCAAAATATTGATTGCTATATATTAATGATCATCAAAAATTAAAATGCTGTAAGTACCCAACAATGGACAGATTATATGTAATTACAATAAATATGACAGTGTTAACAGTGGCTTCTGCATGGTGGGTTATGAGTGATTTCTGTGTATTTTTCAGTTTCTATAATGAACTGCCTTTATAATCAAGAAAGAAAAATTTAACTCTAAGGAGTTTAAATGATAACACTTAAGTGGGTATTTAGGCAAAAGCCGTGAAGTCCAGGGTGGCATTTCATGGTCTGAAATTCTGCATTTACTCACCTGAGAAAAATCTGAGTGATATTTAGAAATCTCCATTAGGGGGCGGTGCTGTCCTAGGCTGAAGGGATCACAGTAGACTTTAATTCTGTGCCTTGAGTTCTGTGATCTCTGCTGGCCTCTGTCCTCCACTGCGGCCATCTGTCTTTTGCTCCCTCCGCTGTCTTCTGCCTCCCTTTTTACTCTCTGTGTGTGCCATTTCCCTGGAACTTGCAGCCCTCTTGCTCCCAGCATTAGTAGCAAGAGATGTGGATGCAGTAGTTCTCTGGGGCACTGACCACCTGCTGCTTCTCTTCAGAAAGCTACAGGGAAGGGCGTGACCCACGTCAGAGTCGTGGTGAAAGGTCTGGGGCCAGGGCGCTTGGTAAGTGACTGTGATTCTCCCTAATGTGTGTGCTTTCTTTAGTTAGTGAGAGAAATTGAGGCTTGAGAGATGAGTGGGGAGAGAATGGAAAAGCACCCTTTAGTGGATTTCCATGATGCCTGAAGTTTCTTTCTGTTGTTCCTATAATCTACTAAGCCGCTCAAAGCGAGCCTAGATCACTTAGGTTAATTCATGAGACACTTACTGAGTGCCTCCTGTGTGCCAGGCCCTGAGAATGGGAAGGCGGTCCCTGGGGGACCATCATGAACGGCTGGCTCCTCAGCACAGCCTGGTGAGCACAATGGTAAAGCATGAGCCCAGGCTGCTGGGAGCCCATGGGGGGTGCCCAGCACAGCAGGGATGGTCTTTCCTGATGATCATTAGCAGAGATGATCTTTAGCTTCCTCTAAGAGGTGACATCTCTCTGACTTTGCAAGAATAATGAGGTATTAGTTGGGGAGAGGGGAGAGGACACATTCCAGGCGGAAGAAACTGCTTAAGTAAAGCTGTAGAAGTATGACACTTAAGGTGTGCCAAGATCTGCAAGGAGTCTTTGTTCTCAGATTGTAAAGCACAAGGTGGACCGTGTTGAGAACTTGGTTAAGGGGTTTGGGTGGAGAACTTTGCTAGAGCGGGATAGGATTGGCACTGTACGTATAAGACTCAGTGAGCCTCCCTGCTGTCCTCCCTTCCCCACCCTACCCCATCCTGTCCCTCTCTGAGCCCTATCTGGAGATGCTGGGTTATTGTTTCTGGAACCATGCCATTCTACTGTTCCTTCTTCTTCCAGTCTGCCATCAATGGACTGACCATGGGGGGCCTGGAAGTGATCTCAATCACAGACAACACACCCATTCCACACAACGGCTGCCGCCCCAGGAAAGCTCGGAGGCTGTGATGAAAAGGAAGCATGCACTTGAACCTGACCTCAAGTCTTACCTCCGGTTGGACCTTGTAGGAAGCTCACTGTCAGAGCCATCTCCAGAAGAGGGCTGGTTGGAGACCTTTTAGGCTATAAGGGAAAGCTCTGCCTCCTTACACAGTGGCCTTTGCTTGCACCTCTGACTGGAGACAAGTGTGCCTCACAAGTCAGACTGTGTCTCTTATATGAGAGAGAGCTACAGGGGCAGCTGTGGTCACAGAGCCAACCTCTGTTCTGAGAAGATAAAGATTATCTGTACTATCTGTAGTAATTATGAGTTTTTTGATTCCAGAGTTGCAAACCATAATCCCCACTTCCTCTGCAAAAGAGATTGTAGATTGAGGTGAGACCCTAGATCGAAGGATTAAAATGTAAATGTGAGCTGCTGTTTGCCAGACACCTTCTTCTTTGGTTTCAGACATTTCTTTTGTAGCCTGTTAACCAAGGTACTAGAGCTCATCATAGCAACTTCTCTTATTATTGATTTGTAATTTGGCTCCCTATTGAAAGCTTTTTGCCACCTACCTCTGGATTCTGATAGAAGATTTCACCATCAGTGGGGATGTTTGAAGTTAACTTTAGCGTGTGGAAGGATTGTCTGCAGTTTGGATATTCTACAAGTGGACAATTAGGTTCCCCACACTAAAGTGGCAGTCATCTTTCACACGCTCCATGGGCTTCAGCAGTCCCAGCACCCAAGACGGAGTGGCCCTAAATGTAGGAATTGTATAAAACTGAGCCTTCTCTAGAAAATAGGGTGGATGGTCAGATGGGCTCGAATAGAGCCCAAATCAGGAAGTGCAGAAAAGTGAGTTGGGGCAGAACCCGGATAGTGCTGACAGGTGGGTGCACCTCAGGACCCCCCAGGCAGGACTGACTGCTCCCGCCCTTGGTCACTTGCTGGCATCCTCCCCATCGGCCAAACCCAACAGGAAGCAAGAAGGCAGGGGAGCCCAGTGGTGTGGTCCTTGGGGGCTCAGCCTCCACAGCCCGCAGAATGAATCTGGAGGGGCACACTGAGAGTAGCAGGTGCAGGTGGTTTGTGATTCCTAAAACTGAAACCCTCCTTTGTGCACTAGTTTTAGAAAGTGTTATTTTACTCACAAGAGGGCTTTGAAAAAGAAGACCTTGCCCAGGAGAGCCTACGAGCACAGACAGGACCCTAAGGACCCTAGAGGATCAATGGCCTTGGGCCCAGAAATGGATGCCTAGCACAACCCCTGGAAGCCAGTTGGGGGTTGGCTGCCTTTTTCAAAGTACTGGCAAATGTATGCTCCTTTACTGCTATGTGCTCTTGGTGCATGCTGTTGTTTCCAGTCTCTGAGCAGCCACTGAAACTTATGCTTTCTTAAACTTTTATGTCTTGTTTGTCTTGGCCTCTCAAAGACTGACCCTTCCCCACTCCCTTGGGGAGACTAAGGCTCCTTCACCAAAGGCTGACAAATTAAGGCAGTTGTTGTTAACCTGAAATGCATCCCCTGCTGCTGCAAGCCCTTCTCAGAAGCAGCAGGCGTCTCTGTCCTGAGAAATGAGGTGGAATGTGTGCTTGCACTTCTCCCGGCAGGCAAGAGGCAGGGCCTCACATTTGGGCCCTGAGTGTTTGAATAAGCAGGTGCTGGCATCAGCTTGTGTGAGATGCTTCCTTGTTTCCTGGCAGTAGGGCCTCAGATTATTTCTATGGGTGCATCTGCAGTTTTGCTTCTAAAGCTGATGGCATGGGACAGGCTGCATAAGGGAAGAAACCTATCTTCTCCTGTGCAAGCAAAAAGACAAATGCAATTTCTTTCCTTTCACATAGATGTGATTTTTTTCACTTCTTCAGCCAAGGTCATCATCTGACACCAAGATATACGATCACTGCCAAAATAAGCCTGTTTAACACCAGAGTCCCTGGATGGTAGCAGAATATCACTTGGCACTATAGGAGAAACTATTTCCCACTTGCATCTGCCTGCAACCTGGCTCTGACCTGACCATTTAAAGAAGAATGCATATATACCTTCCCCTTGGGCTCCTTTATTCTTTTTCTCTATTCATTTTTTCCTATTCTGGAAAGGCACATTGCTTTTTAAATCTAGGTACTATCAACCCAAAGAGGTGGAATGGTCACTACCAAAGCAGAAGTTGTTTGTTCAACCAAATTGAACTAACACAGGTTAGTCCATAAACAGGGCAGCTGGGCACTGGTAGGGAGAGAGATCTGGCGCTGTCACTACTCTCCTAGAGCTCACAGGCTAAAGAGGCCAGACAGTATGTGGCTGAGTTAGAATGAAGTTGCATAAAAGAGGCATAAATATTGGTGTTCAAGTGAAAGAGTGACCTTCTCAGTTTAAGAGATGGAAGAGATCACCAGGTTACTGGTTATGGTTTGGTTGGCATGTTCAGACTGCATAGAGAGATAAATGGAGGTAAAAGCTCACCAAAGGTTTGGGGGGGAAAGCAGGAGGTCAGAAAACATGCAGTCACCCCAGGGATAAAGAGCAGGGTAAACATGTGGAGGAGGAAGGCAGGTGGGTGTGTAGAAGGCTGTGGTCCAAAAGGAATGTGAGAGATTCTAGAGACAGCTCATTTAGAGGATCTAGGTGTCTAAAATAGAGTTGAAATAAAAGTCAGTGAGGTTTAAGTCGAGTAATTACAAGATGTGGACAAAGAAAGTTATCTTGATGTCAAAGCCCCAAAGAGGATGTCAGGGTAGGGGATGATGAAGTCTGTGAGATTCAAAGTGGAGTGGCCCAGAGTGTAGAGGGAACACAGGAGGAGGGGAGTGGTAGATAAACATGAATTTCAAAGTGAAGGACTGTTGAGTGGAGGTGCAACAGCCTTGTCCCGAGAGGCAGCTGAGGAGTTGGGGGTACACAGATGCCTATCCCAGGCCCTCAGGCAGAGGCAGGTGTGCAGCATTAGGTGAGGAAAGGGAAGGGGTGTTGGGGGGAAGGATGGTATGAGAGGCTGTCTCTCTTCAGTAGAATAAAGGTCTGAGAACCATGGAGGGAATGGCAAGGTCATCAGCGACATGGAGGAGGATGCAGCTGGGTCCGGCCAGGGGCACTGTGCAGTGACTGGATGGAGATGCCAGGAGAGTGGAAACACAAGCTGTTCAGCCAGGATCCGGACTGGAATCTGTGTCTAATATCCAATATCTACTCTGCTTCTAACCTTTTATAAAGGAAGAAATACGAAAGGTCAAAAAAGATGAAAAGATGTCCAATCTTACCAGTAATCAGGGAAATGGAAATTAAAATGTGTTACCATCATTCTGCAAATGTAGAGATGTGAAGCAGAGCCACGGCAGGGATGAGGTTGCCCAGGAAAGTACAGAGTGAGAGAAAGAAGACAACCAAGTCTGTAAATGCTGCCACAAGGAGACACTGCAAAGGAGGCAGGTATGGAATGATTAGAGACAGGAGCAGGTAGCTTCTCAAAAGCCAAAGGGGTCAGCAATTCAAGAAGGAAGGGACTGTCAAAATGTAGAACGCTGCCCAGAGGTCAGGTAGGAGCTGTGCAAGATGGGGACTGGAAGTGACCGTTGGGTGGCAATGTGGAGGTCATGGTTCACCAGAGGGAGAGAGGGTCAGAGACAGTGGAGATGAGAAAGTAGAGATTTGAGCCAATGGTGCTGAACTTTCTGGTAAAGGCTATCTTGTGGTGACAGAGAATATGTGAAGGGATCAGCACACTCCCATGCAACGCAGTGGGCCATGAGTCGGTGTGTGGAGGAGCAAAGAGGCTCAGGGCTGGAGAGAAGCAGATCTTAGCAAGGTAGGGAGAGTCCAGGCCTCTGCCGGACACAGCAGTGTGGAACCCCAGGGACAGGCATGCCCATTGTGTGTTAGGAATGACAGTGTCTGCTGTGAGCATCGTGGGCACCAATAACTAACACAGAATGTCCTTGGAATCAGTACACAGGGAACGTTTTTTGTTCTTTGCAACATTCCATGCAATCATTCTGAAACAAAAGAGCTCACGTGTGCGTTCGCGCTCTCTCTCTCTCTCTCTCTTTCTCTCTCTCTCTCTCTCTCTCTCTCTTTTTCTCTGCTCTCCTTGGGAGAATGTAAATAGCTAGAGTCTCTTCAGAGGGAAATTTGGCAATAGCTGTCAACACTAACATGCACAGACTTTTGGCTTCATAATTCTGGGAATGTGTATCATATAAAGAGAGCAGCACTGTCCACCAGAACTCCCTACACAAGGGAAACGTTCTCTGTCCGCACCACTAGTGTGTGTGGTAGACACTAGTCCCACATAGCTCATGAATAGGGCTAGTGTGACCAAGGAACTGAATTTTAAATTTTATTTCATTTGAATTAATTTAAATTTAAGTAGCCATATGTGGCTTGTGGTTACTGTACTGCACGGCACAGCTATGGATATTCTTTCCCATGTGCACCACGCAGGCAAAGATCCACTGAGGCACTGTGAGTAATAATGGTAAATGATTGTAACTTAAGTGTCCATCAATAAGGGGCTAAAGAAATTATAGTACACTCATATAATGGAATGTTAGCCCTGAAACAAAGCAAGGTATACTGCTAAGTGAAAGATAAGGGGGTGGGGGACAGAACAACGTGCATGGTATAGCAGCTGATTTTTGTAGAAAATATGTGTGCGTGTATGTTTTGCACATGCATTGAATATCTGGAAAAACACACTTCGTACCCTGAAATGGTAACATGCTTATATTTAGCTCCAGGAAGAGAAACTGAGTGGAAGACTTAACTTTTTACCTTCTGCTTTAGAAGTGGGTGCCATGTTGTTACTTATTCAGATTAACTTACAAACTAATTAAAATAAAACTAGAAATAAGTAACTTTTTAAAAAATGTACAGAAGCTGCAGAGTCAGGCATTATGTAAATTACCTGCTGAAATGTGCACATATACATTTTGACACACACAGATCTTGTAAACCACGGAGCTCTGCCCCCATTGGTGGTCCAATATTTGGGGGAAAGACATCTGATTTGGCTCTGAAATTTGTTCTAGCAATTAATCTGGCTTCTTCCTTCTGCCCACGCAGTTCACATCAAATTGGGCACGTGCTTTCGAATTAGCATAACAAGTCTTGCCAGAAAAGTGTTGTTATTGCTTGGCTGGAAGTAGGAACATACAGAGCAGACCGCTTGCTCTGTTTCCATAGTGCCCTGTGGCAGCTTAACCACCTTAGATTTGCATAATCCCCTTGAACTGAAATGTCAACAGAGGGGCAGTGTGGTGTCACAGGGGACCCTGGCTGGAAGGACACCTGTTGTCTAGACCCGGCTTGAGCACAGACTCACTATGTAGGCTGTCAGCCACACTTCCCTCCCCCAGCAGACCTCAGTTTCCCCCACAGAACAATGAGGGGCTGAGCAGATGCAGCTCTAGCATCCCATGAGCCTACACTTCATTCATGGCTGCAACGAAAGCCTGGATCCCTTGGGGCCAGCCCCGTGGCTCACTTGGGAGGGTGCGGTGCTGGTAGCGCTGAGGCCGCAAGTTCGGATCCTATATAGGGATGGCCGGTGCGCTCACTGGCTGAGCGTGGTGCAGGCAGCACCAAGGCAAGGGTTGCGATCCCCTTACTGGTCAAAAAAAAATAAAAGCCTGGATCCCGATGCAGTAGATCACTGTAATGGGTTGAATTTTGTCCCCCAAGTTTTATGTATTGGAAACTTAGCCCCCACTGTGACTGTTAAGAGGGTGGGAAATCCTATCATGGTAATTGAAAGGTGGGGCCTTCAAGAGGTGATTGGATTGTAGGACTGTGCCATAGTGAATGGATTTAAAATGGTGGTCAGAGGCATGGTTCTGAGGGCTTTAAAAGAAGAGGAGAGTCTGTCTGCCTCTCTCTCTGCTCTCTCTGCTTCCGCCATCTTGCAATGTGAAACCCCTGGGTCACTGTTGCCACCACCAGATGGACTTTAGACTTCCCAGCCGCAGAAACTGTAAGCAATAAATGTTTTTCTTTATAAATCACCCAGTTTCAGGTATTCTGTTACAGCAACACAAAACAGACTAATATAATCACATAGGGGGAGAGCCTCAGGAGTGTGACAAAAGCCAGATTGGGTGCCCCTGGGCTCTAGGCCTGTGCTACCCCTGGTTGCCCATTCCTTCCAGCTGCTGAGGTGGGAAGTGCTTGGGCTTTGGAGTCACACAGACTTGGGTTTGAAGCCCAGCTCTGCTGTGTGACCTTGGGGAAATGACTACATCTCTCTGAACCTCAGCTACTCCCACCTCCTGTTAGGTGCTGTTAGAGGGATTTGCTAAGATAACTGTATCCTGCTTGCATATGGCTGGTGTCATCAAAGATGGCTCTGCCTCTCCCACCCTCCACTCCTCACAGTGCTGTCCTCGCAGGGCCTCCAGCTCCATTATGTGGAGTCCTGGCTGGGCAGATAATGATGACTGCAGATCCATGCCCATCTTGCTGCCACTGTTATTATTACTCTCAAATATGTTTTCTGTGATTTTTCTTTTTTTTTTTTTTTTTTTTTTGCAGATGCCCACTGTGGGGATCCAAACCCTTGACCTTGGTGTTACAAGGCTGTGCTCTAACCAACTGAGCCAACCGGCCAGCCCCTCCTGTGATTTTAATCAGAAAATGTTCTGTGGGAGCCAATCACCTATCTTCTCACTCCCTTAAATCCACTCAACTATAGGTTAAGCCAGATTATTAAAAATTTGCAGCCAAAAATGAAAAGAAATTGAAAAGCCAAATGATTTGAGAGTCTGTCCTTCAAGAATCTGTCTTCCCTCCCTCCTTCCTCGAACATCTAGCAATACTCGATTCAAGAAGCCTGAACCCTGGTAACTGCCCTGAGTAACCTAGATGAATTTAGAGAAGGTCTGTTGATTTACCACAGCATGCTACCGCAGGACAGGGCACCTGTGAATGCAAGCATATGACTGTGTGTGGGTGTGTGTGCACGTGTTATGTGAGCATGTATGTGTGCGTGTGTGTGTCATATGAGTGTGGGGACATGTGCATGTGTTATGTGAGCATGGGTGTGTGCATGTGCTATGTGAGCATGTGTGTGTGTGCATGTGCTATGTGAGCATGTATGTGTGCATGTGTTGTGTGAGTATGTGTGTGTGATGGTTATGGAGATGAGAAGAGGGACCAAGGAACACTTCCTAGAGGAGGTGACACCTGAGCTCAACATAAGAGTTGGGAGTAAACGTGGAAGAAGAGGGGCAGCAGGGGAGCTTCCAGCAGAGAGGATGGCATGAACAAAGGATAGTGCACAGACATGATGTGGTCTGTGCAGTAAACTGCAAACGCTTTAGAGCACAGTGTGAGGTGAGGAGGTGAGGCAGGCTGAATAAAGAACCCCAAAGACATCAGGTCCTAACCTGTAACCTATAAATGTTACTTCATATGGAAACAGGGTCTTTAAAGATGTGATTAAATTAAGGATTTTGAAATGAGGCGATTATCCTGGATTATCTGGCTAGGTCCTAAATGCAATCACATGTGTCCTTATAAAATGGAGGGTAGAGGAAGATTTGACTACACAGACATGTGGCCATGGAGGCAGAGATTGGAGAGACACAGCCACAAGCCAAGGACTGTCATAGCCACCAGAAGCTGATGGAGGCAAGAATGGATTCTTCCCTGCTGACACCTCAGTTTTGGCCCAGTGATGCTGACTTCAGACTTCTTTTTTTTTTATTTTTAAAAAAGATGACCAGTAAGGGGATCTCAACCCTTGGCTTGGTGTTGTCAGCACCACGCTCACCCAGTGAGCCAACCGGCCATCCCTATATAGGATCCGAACCCGTGGCTTTGGTGTTATCAGCACTGCACTCTCCCAAGTGAGCCATGGGCCAGCCCTGACTTCAGACTTCTGACTTCCCAAACTGTGAAAGAATAAATGTCTGCTGTTTTGAGGTACCCAGTGTCTCACAATTTGTTACAGCAGCCACGAATCCAATGCAGAGGGGAGGAGAGAATGCTGGAGATGTCAGTGAGGGTGGAGAGAAGTGGGTAGGCAAATATTTGGGAGACAAATGGACAAGGCTTGGGTGGATTGTAGGTGGGATTAGGAAGAGAGAGGGGCAGCCCACTATCTGGTGGTCTGGGAACATCAGAAGGCCCAAACCGCTGGGGCACCAGGAGGTCCCTCTGTGGCCTGTAGGCAGTAGGAGCCCTGGGAAGAGTTTAATAGGGTCATAGCATGGTCGGAGATGTGATTTAGAAAGACCACCTCCGCCCACAACCAGGCACACCACCAGCACCTCGGGGCCACCCAGGGTCCTAAGGTATCGATCTGGGAGCCTCCAGCAACTAGGTAAGGAGCATGCCAAAAACATCACCTCCATGTGGGTGGCCCATCACAGCCACCACAACAACCACAGCTGCCACGAAAGTGGCTAGATGTCAAAACTACCACGCAGATGGTCTGCCAGCCACTGGAGTGCATTAACACAAGGAGAGTCACCAGCAGAGACCAAAGAAAAGAAAAAGATGTCTCTCTCCACAAAGCCCATTCCAGACAGACAGAAGAAGCATCTACTCTATGATAATTTGGGGGGACTTGAACACAACTCTCAGCATTGGACAGATCATCTAGGCAACAAGTCAACAGAGTAACCATTAGTCTTTCAGAGGGAGAGAAAAAATCTAGGGTTATCAGAGGTGGGAGGGGGAAGGGAGAGGAAAATGGGGAGAGATTGGACAAGGGGCATAAAGAATAAGTACGATTTGTCACAATATATATGCAAGTAATATTGATTTGATTGACATATGTCAACATTGAACCCAAAAAATATGTATAATCAAGGGCTGGTCCATGGCTCTCACTTGGGAAAGTGTGGTGCTGATAACACCAAGGCCGCAGGTTCGGATCCCTATATAGGGATGCCGGTTAGCTCACTTGGGAGAGCGTGGTGCTGACAACACCAGGTCAAGGGTTAAGATCCCCTTACCAATCACCTTTTAAAAAAAAAAAATATGTATAATCAATTATGATTCAACAAAAATTTTTTTTAAAAATAGACCACTCTGGGGCACTGTAATGGAGGTATCCGAGGCAGAAAGCCTGGAGGTGGGAAGACACACAGGAGGCCACGGTGGAAATCCGGGTGACAGAAAGCAGTAGTAAGCAGGACCGCCAGGCAGGGCCGATTCCTGAGAGGTTTTGGAGGCAAAGGTGCCATTTCTGGGTGAAGAGGGGTGAGAAGCACTGAAGCTGCTGCAGGGAGTGCCTGACAGAGGAACTCGTGGCTCCTCCCAGACGCCCACCCGGGCTGGGGTGGTCCTGCCCTGCAAGTCAGCTCTCCCTTCCTGGGCCTGCGTGCTAGGCTCTCTGAAAGCAGCAGGTAAGCCTTGGCCCTGTCTCAAGGACCCCTCTCCAGCCCCTCTCAGTCTTGCCACTGAGCACAAAACTGCGTCCAGGAGAGGACAATCAGGGGATCCTGACAGCCGCGTCTCCAGGAGCAGGCAAAAGCACATTTTTTGTCTTGTTGGGATTGGGATAATTGGGGCATTAACGGAAATGCATTTCTCACCTATTTTCTGTCTGATTGAAAAGGACTTTGCAGTCATTTAGAGCCCTCACACCTCCTATAATCAGAGCTCACTTCACTCAGATCAAGGCAGAAAACTGGGTCACCACGTGGGCTCCAGAGCCTCCCAGGATGTGACAAGCAAAAGGTGTAGGCCTCGCCCCTCTTCCCTGCTACCTGAGACAGAACCAGCATGTGCGGATGGAGTCCTCTCCCTTGCCCAGCCCTGCGGTGAGTGCATGTTAGTAAACAGGCTGAACTGGCAGGACTAGTGGGATGCAACTTTATTTTTCTCCTATTACTGCCTCAGACCAACTACGCAACATCTCCCTTTCTAAACCCTTGCAGCACCATCTCAGGAAGATTCTGTGGCTTTCTGGTTATTTTAATTGTAAGAATAAGTCCCAGTTGATAGTTACAATTTTCTTTCAGGGATATAAAAGTCCAGTCAAATCTCTAGCAAAACTTCAGTCTCACAACCTGTCCAAAGCTTCTCCCCTTCCCCATCTGCTTCCGCTCCTCCATCTCCAGACTTTTCCAGGGCTGGGATGGCAGAAGATGGGACTGGGGGTAAGTGCAAAGGCTGTTTTGCTTACTAGGTGCTGTTTGTGGGGCTCTCTTGGCAAACACTGGCTGTCACAATTCTGGCACTGACGGGGTGGATCTTTCATGGGCCCTGTTGTGGGTTATTTGGAGACTCGTCAGTACGCACCCATCCACGCAGAGACATCTGCCCTGGGCTTTTCTGTCATGCTGCCCAGACCCCCTCAAGGAAGGGCCTGTTGCCCACCTGCTCAGAGCACTCTCAGCCCGAGACAGCCCCAGAGAGCTGCTGTGGCCCAGGTCACAGCCTTCCAATGGCATGTCCACCAACAGGGGGACAGCTCTGACAGGCACTGTCAGCCCCAGCTGAACCCCTAAGGGGGTTTAGGCTTCTGGGCCTGTACCACCCCTCACCTTCTCCCTCCTCCCAATCCTGCTGCCTCCCCTCCCGTAGGCATTGGTCCTAGGCCCCTCCCTAATCTTGAACACAGAACCTGCTCAGAGTCTGCTCCCTGGAGAACCCAACACGGCCTCTTCACCAGCAAGCATGGACACTCTGTCTCAGTTCCTGCCCCTGTGGCCCACCCCATCCAGCCTCCTACTGTGAGGACCCCTGAGCCCCACGAGGTGAGTGGAGTACCAGCAATGTTGACTGAAGCCCAGCTCCCTCCACAATGCCCCTGAGCCACAGGAACCACTATCCTTGCCCCACCTGACCACTGCCCCTCTTTCCTTGCCTGCCAGGGCAGGCTGCTCCGCCAGCCTCCACTCCAGGCTCTGTCAGGAAGCAGGCATCATTCTCTCTTCGTGTATGTGCCCCAGCCAGACTCTGTGAGATACCATTGGTGTTTTCCTCTCCAGAACTCTCTTGTCAAGCTCTGCTTTATAGGTGGCATGGACCACAGGTCTTCTGCAGCTCAGCAGCCTCAGACCAGACCATGAGACTCCATTCCTGGGGACCCACAAACTCCACAAGTAGTTCCCCCGCACTTGACTTGACATCAGGGAAAGGCAGTGCAGCTGCGTGTGACGTCTCACCAGCTGTGCTTGCACAGGGGTTGGAAGGAAGGAGAGAGGCAGTGGCCATCTCACCCCTTCTACCCAGTTTGGTTGGGGAGGTGTCAGCTTTTTTCCACAGCAGCTTTGCTGGTGTTAAGAGGTGGCTGTGGCAGTGGCCGTGGCAGCCTTCCCATCCTGGGTCAAGGGCAGGCAGTGGTCTGAAGGTCACCTACCCCCACAATCCCTCCCAAAGTCCTGCCTTCCTGATGGGGGCAAAGGCATCAGTAACCCAGAGTGTCTGCAGGGATGTTCTGGGCCCTTCCAAGGATGTTGTAAACAATTGATTTTCAGTAACAAAGCCTTCTCCACCTAAAATAGCCACAGTGGTTTCTGTTTCCTGCAACCATGAGCCTGCCTGACTGGCACAGCAGACCTTTTCAAATTTCTAATCTCTTACTTTGCTTGAATGGGCTGGCCACTGTTGGATTTGTTTTGCTGTCTTTTATTAATTATCAGCCCTACTCATCCTCGACTGTGTTAAAATGCAGGTTCTAATTCAGTGGGGCTGAGGGCCTGAGAGTCTGTATTTCTCACAAGCGCCAGGTCAGGCCTTTGCAGTAACCCTACCCCAGAACTGCTGAGCAGCACAGCTTTAGACTGCCACACCCAACCTCCAGGAACTCACGATGACCCGGCTCGTAACTGCACACAGGGCACATGGGCAGGGAGAACATGGGCTTCCTGCCTTCTCAGCTCCTTGTGACTAAAGGAGAAGTCCAGCTTTCCAGTCTTGGGCAGCAGCACCTCCTAGGTGGATTTGTAAGTCCTCAAAGGACCAGCACTTTAGGCTCACCAAAGAGCGTGGCAGTCATCCACAGGGGGTGGCAGGGAAGCGGGCAGTGACCACAGGGAAGGAAGGCTTCCTAGGGCACGGCTGCAGAGCTGGGCCTTTGTGATGGAGGCCATGGTGTGAATAGTGACGGGAAGACAGGGAAATGTACAGGGCTGTGCTCTGGAAACAGCTCTCCTGAGTGACCATGGGACAGGGTGGGACAGGGTGGGACAGAGTCGGGGCAGGGCTGGCTGGGAATGCTGAGGGGAAGGGCTGGGAAGCGGCTGTGAAGAGCCTGGGAAAGGAGTTTGGGGTGTGCTTCAGGATCTGAGCAGGGCCCTGATCAGAGACATGGCAACAGTTGCAGAACGGAGAGTGGAAGCAGTGAGGAAATGGAGGGAGTGACCTGAGGGACAGGGGCACAAAATAAAAGGGCTCTGAGTTCACACATCCTCTCACCAGCCTGAGCAGTAGGAGCCAGGGTACGTGGGCATTGTTAGCTATATTTTATAAACAGACCCATGCACTCATCTGGCTTTCATGTTTCTTCCGAAGTTAGAACACTAAATGGAACAACAGAAGAGAACATGCTGTCCATTTAGATTACACCATAAATTTATGCCTTTGCAGGGAAAATTGAAAATATCCAGCATGCCACTAAATAAATATGCGTTGAATATGTCAAATGAATGAGTGAATTTATAAAACTAGAGCAAGTTGCTGTGGGCAGGGGTCTTCCAAGGGTGTCCAGGGTTGCCCTGGTCATAGACCATGGGGGCTCAGGCAACCTGTTCCTTTGGGACCATCCCCTCTGCTCCCACACACCCAGCCCAGGTTCAACGAAGAGTTAACTGATCACTAGAAATCTATATATGTTTTTACTGAAATGCTGGTTAGACAGCTCAACCTAACTTGGCTAAAATAAAACTCCTGATTCTCATCCTATTCCAGAAAATCCTTTCCTACTCCTCATCCCACCTGAGGTACCTAATGGAACCATTTACCCAGTTCAGGCCAAACTGTGGAGTCATCCTTGATTCCTTTTTCTTACCCTGATGCTGATTCATCAGCAGCTCCATTTGGCCCCACCTCCAAAATATGTCCCAATCTGACCACTTCTCACCATTTCTACTGCTATCACCCCAGTCTTGCTTGGCATTTTGCCTTGGCCTCCTAACTGGCCTCCCTGTTTCCTACCACCCCTTCCCCCAAGCACAAGCCATTTTCCCCCCAACATCCAGAGTGATCTTTAAAACACAAGTCAGATCATGTCAATCGTTTATTAATTTCCTTGTTTATGTCAGTCTTATCTGCTAGACTGTGACTCAATGAAGGCAGGGACTTGTGCCTTTGCTATTCCCAGGGCCTGGGAAAGTGCTGATGTGGACAGGTGCTCAGTGAGCAGGTGTTGAGGCCTTGCCGAATAGGAGAGCCTAAGTGGGGATGAGGACCTCTCCTCTCACCATGGCACCTACCCAGGCTGCCCTGACCTGCCCCACAATGTAGAGGAGCAAATGCCCAGCTCTAGGTTCAACCATGCTCCAGAAAATGCCATGGGAACATTGAAGAACATTACAAAATGTGACTTTTAAGATGGTTTTCTAGAATGTCTCTAGAGAAACATTCCAAAACAAATGGAAAGACTCTGGATTACCAGCAAGAAAAATGACTAACATATGTGGGGGTGGATTCTAGCATGTTATCTAAAACTCAGAACATTAGCCAGTGACTGATTTGAAAGAACACCATAGCAATGTCTCCAAAATGTGACAAAAGAATTTAGAAATGAAAAGGAAAGTGATATATTTCTTTTTTAAAAAAATAGGTAATTAAGACACAGGCTTCCAGTCAAGATGGCAGAATAGACAGTCCCCAGTGTCACTCTCTCCTACAAATCAACCAATTTACAACTATTAAAAAGCAACAATAGCCCAGTGGGGGACCACTAGAGGAGGAGAGACCTATGGAGTGCATGAAAGCAGGAGAAGCCACGATGAGAGAAAGAAAGGATCGCTCCGACCATTTCGAATCCCAGCCGCTTCAAAGCTGGAGCTGATGAGCGCACAGAGCAAGACCTGGCAAAAGCCACAGCTGTGCCCTTCAGATGAAGTTGTTTGGAGGCAGCAGGGGAGAAGAAGGCCTTGGTGGCCCCCAGGCCAGCAAGACCACTAACAGGGTTCCTTTGGACCCACACAGGAGGGAGGAGCCACAACAAGTGAAAAAAGGAGCCACTCAGAGGCTGGTGAGTCATCACAAGGGACCAGTGCATGGCCCATCCCATGGGAAGTCTTTGGAGTGCAGGGGGTGGGGGAGACTGGCCCACCAGGGGAACACTGGGACACAGCAAGGACAGCTGATCTGCCCCCCAGTCAGCACAGGCCCACTCAGTGGAGACTGGTCAGGAATACAGAACTGCAGGGGGTGCAGTTTGCTGAAAAGACTCAGGCCTAGACCGGAGTTTCCACACAACCCAAGTGTACCTCACTTCACAAGACCTGGAAGTAATTACAAAGTCAACCATTAAAACATGAGCTGCACAAAAAGCCTTCCCCAGGGAATCAGCAGCAATGAAGCAATTTAGCTCAACAAAGCTCAAGTGCTGGTCCCCACAGGAAGTTCTCCCATTTTAGAAGTCAGCAAAGGACACCAAATTAGTTCCAGTGCAGAATATAAGTAGTGGGAACAGCAAATAATCCAACACAGAACTGAAAAAAAAAAAACCCAAAATACTCACAAATCAGAGACAAAGTTTGATATTAACCAGTAAAGGTCTCACTTCACCAAAGAACACCTATAACACCTAGAAGGACTGGAAGCTCCCTGGGTTCCCAAGCCAGGGAGCGGGGAGGGCCGAGGGCCTCAGCCACACACCCCTCTCATCCACAACCAGCCCAGCGAAAACCACCAAGCTGCCACTGGAAGTGCCTGGGGCTCCCAAGCTGGGGCAGTGGGGGGCTGATGGCCTCAGCCACACACCCCCAACATCCACAACCAGCCTGGTGATGACCACTGAGCTGCCACAGGAGGCACCCCAGACTCCTGAGCCAGGGCGGGGGGGGGGGGGGCCAAGGGCTTCAGCCACACACCCCGACATCTGCATCCAGCCCAGCAATGACTCAGCTGCCACTGGGAGCCCCTTGGTCTCCACTAACAGAATGAGGAGGAGGCCATGGGCCTTGATCACACTCCCCCTTGTTCCCCCTCTTCCCACCCTATTTCCCCTCCCCCTTCCCTTCTCCTTCTCTCCCTCCACTGCTCCACAACATCTTAGAAAGAGGCGTGGAGCCAGGGGAAGCTGAACCCAGCCACAACAAGATAAAGAGCACTCCAAAAACACCGTTTTCATGGGGGTAGCCCACCATAGCCACCTCAATTGCCATGGCTGCCACAAAAGTGGCTAGTCTCTATAGCAGCCATCACAGCCACTGTGCAGATGGCATGCCAGACTCTCAACTTCATTGGCACAAGAAGAGGCACCAGCGGAGACCAAAAAAAAAAAAAAGAGGTCTTCTCTCTCCACAAAGCACACTCCAGAGTAATAGTAGCAGCATCTGCTGTATGATAATAGGGGAGGACTTTATCACACCTCTCTCCGTACTGCACAGATCATGTAAGAAACAAACCAACATAGGAACAGTTAATCTATCAGACGGAGAGAACAAATCTATGGTTATTAGAGGGGGGAGGGAGGGGGGAGGGAGGGGGGAAAGGGGAGAGGGAAAGGGAAGAGGGAAGGGGAGAAATTGGATAAGGGGCATTAAGGATAAGTAAGATTTGTAACAATGAATATGCTAATAAAATTTTTTTAAAAAAGGTAATTAATAAATATTTATTGAATGAATCAACTGCTTATGTAATACAAAAAAGGACATATGCCCAAAATGTCATTCTGAGCTTTAAAGCATCAGGCAGACTGGAATGGTTCCAGAAGCAGTGTTCTGAAAAGGGGTCACTAAGGAGTCCTGGCATTCCATCCACCTCTGGCAAATTGCCCATATTTTTCCCCAGCCCCAAATTACTCAAATATTTACTTTATTGTCCTATTATTTTGAATGTATTTTTGAGATCTGCTTCAGATCATTTGTGAAATGAGGCAGGAAACACAGGACAGACAGGACAAATGAAATCAGCAGACCCAAATCAGGGGAGATTCAGAAAGCGTGCAAGGGGAATTGAGAAGAGGACAGGAGAGAGAGCGCTCACTCCAGTTACAGACTCTAGGCACACTGCACTAGTTTTACATCTTCCTTTCCAGAAGAGAGACTACAAGGAGGTTCTCTGATAATTTGGAAAAGCTTTTGCTTTCCCAGCTCTTCAGATTAAGAGACATTTGCTGGGTGACCAGCCTGACCATCAGGGATGGGACATTCCACGGCCTGAGTGATAATCTCTGTCACCTCCTGCTACCATGGGGACAGAGATTAGCAAGCACTAAGCAAGCAGGACTCAGAGTTGCTGAAGGGCCAGCCAGAAGGGCCACTGTGCATCTCTACCCAATGGTCATTGAGGTTGCTGGGTACACCTAATCCTGCTGTCACTATACACTCACCACAGGGGCACAGGGGCAGCACTCCCCTGCAAATAGCAGCTGCTCATCTGCCACCTGCCCTCCCTGGCCAGAGATGCACAGGTGTCTCTAAGACAGCCCTTATCCCTTGGAGCATCTCACCCCGTTCCCCTTTGTTGGGATCTATGGCTCAGATGGGGATATTCCATCTCTCTCACTCGGCTGGCCAGCTGCATGCAGTGTGAGCCCCAGATATGCCATCTGCCATCTCTGTCCCATGCGTTGCCCCAGCACCCCTCACCACATGTAGGACTAAGAAGGTGGCTGAGCTGCAGACTCTGAAGTCCAAGTTCGAATTCCAGCTCCAGTTCTGTGACCTTTGGCAAGGGACTTAGTCTCTCTGTGCATAAGTTTCTCATCAGAAGATGGAGACAGTAACAGTAGGCACTTCAGAGAGCTAAGCAGATTAATTAGTTAACACACAAAGAATTTAGCACAGTCTGGCTCAAGCGCCCAGGAAATCCCGCTGCTCTCAGCTCCCCTGCACTCCCTCTGGGGCTCATAGCCCCAAGCAGCAGCCACCCCCTCCTCTGCCTCAGTCAGGGCCATCAGCTCTGTCCGTTTACTCCCTGATAACGGAAGCCAAAGGAGCAGGCTTATAACCCTCTGCAGAAAGTGTCCTGAAACCTGTGAATGGACCTTAAGAATCTGGTGGAAAGACTAAAACGAAAGGACTGCACACTAATTTTGGCCCCGTCAGTGACTGCCCTGTTCCTGTTCTCTTTGTTAGTTTCCCACTCTATAAAATGTGAATGATCTTACCTAACTTCCATCACTTTAGCAGGAAAATTGCAATACATTTTTATGCTGTTTGCAGATGTGGACTCCTGTTCACATCAGCTTTGATAGTAAAATATTAGAGTCTGGGGGCTGCTGCCCTAGAATGGGAGCTCCCCCCATCACCCGCCTTGCAAGCTGGCTCTGGAAGTCAGGCATGGTTGGGCTAATGCACAGAACCTCAGCTGTGCTGCCCCTGGCAGGGAGGCTGATTTGTGCTCCCTGTTAGAACTCATGGTGTAGAATCCACAAACCCAGAAAGAAGTTTGAATGCTGAGGGAACCAAACAAATGACACTCAAGTGTCACTCAGTGGGTATGAAGAGTAGAACTGTGGGGTAAGCCCACTAAAGTCATTGTAAGGGTGAATGGAGGCCTTGAACGTGAAACTGTTCAGGGCCTCTGAATTAGGTGGCCTCTAACACCCTTCCAAGTTGTACCTCACTGTGAGGTTGCAGTGTAAGATTGCCTTCAGCTCTGTGATACTTGCAGCACCGAGTGGCCAGAGCCCAGCCTCTCCTTTGTATTTGGGGGGAGGGTGTGGAGAGGACACAGCCTTCCACAGCCTTCTTCTGCACTCCCACCCCCACACCAGACTTCCTGTGGTTCTGTGGCTCACACAATATAAAATACACACACCTAGAAGGTGTCTGCAGGCTAAGACAGGCCGGCCTTGCCTGCACAGTGGGGAAATCAAGAGGTGGTGACTTCCTATTTTCACTTCATCAATAAAAAGCAGCTGGAAGGGAAGCTAGAACCAAGGGTCGCCATCTCCTATGGTCTCTCTAGAATTGGAAAAAGTTAGTCATTTCTCGCCATGGGTGGAATGACTTGATCATGCAAGGTTAACCCTTCAAACACTCCCTTGCATCCACCCTGACTGAATGAGAGGCTGTGAGCTCTCTAGAGAGGGACTCCCTCACCTGGCGCTTGGTGAGTGCCTCTGACTATGTGAATAGGACACTGACTTCATGACAACCCAGACTAGACATGCAGACTCTTATTTCATCCTCAACACAACCCTCAAAAGACAGTAGTATTATGCCTGTTCACACATGAGTAAACAGAGGCTGAGAGACGCAGCACAATAGGGCCAGAGAGCTGAGACAGCATGGAGTCAGAATTCTAGAGACCAAACTCTTGGCCACTCACCAGCCTCCTTCTCTCAGGTTGAAGACTTCTGTCCCTCTGACCCCTCCCTCCCTGGCTCCTATCTCTCCTGCTACCTGCCCCATCTAGGCAGCTGGTCACCGAACCCCTCTGCCTCAAACTTGCGGGGGTCCTCGCCACTATCTAGCCTGGGCCTCCAGGCAGCAGAGCTATGAAGCAGCTCGGGCATCAGATCATACACAACTGGATTCTAATCCTGACTTTATAGCCACTGTGTGTGTTATTTAGGGCAAGTTAAGTCCCTAGGCCTCAATGTTCTCATCTGGAAACAGGAATATTATTACCTCCCTCACAGAACCATCATTTAGATTGGTGGAAATGTATGACATTCCCCTAGCTAGGACATGTAACAGTTCTCAGAAGCTTTGGAAGCAGACCATTCATGCTCAAATCATGACTCTTCCACTAAGTAACTGAGGATCAGTAGATGAGTGGTCCAGAAATGTCCCCTAATCTCCACTTACTCATCTTTAAAGCAACAACCCATGATAGTTTCTGCTCCACGGGGTTGTTGTGAGAATTTAAGAAGTTAGTAGATGTAAAGTGTAAACCCCATGCTTGGCACCTAGCAACTGCTCAATAAAATTAGCTATTGTTATTTTCTTTTCAAACAAAACCCTCCCAGGGCGATCTTGGCTGCTCTCATGCTGTCAGCAGCATGCTTTACCTCTGGCTCCTCACTCTTGCCCTCCAGTCTAGGGCTCTAGCTCCCCAGATTCCTTCCCTCGTCTCCTGTGGATGTCTTTCTAATGTCTCAAGTACCACCAGCCAGCCATGTCCAGCTCCTTCCCTTCCCAGTCGGCCTCTCCCTGCTCCCCAGTCCTAGTAGGGCACCACCTTCCCCCCTGGTCGGGCACCACCTTCCCCTTCTTGCCTAACCAATCCCTGACCCTGTCTTTCCCTTGTACCCCATGTACAACTGCTCATTCCTCTAAGTCACTCCCATCCACCCTACCCTCTCCATACGTCAGCCACTGCCAGCCCACCAGCACCTGTGACTAGCCCCTGCAGGGCATTAAGCCTGGTCAGGTGCAGAGGTGCCAAAGCCCTGGACTGGTCGGGCCACGTGTGATAATGCCCAGCACAGAGAGTGCCCTCTGAGGGGCAGCAACTGGAGCTAAGCCAAGCTCTCAGCCAGCGTGTCGTCCAACAACAGCTGTCACTGGTGAGTGCTGACTTGGAGCCAGCACTGTGCCAAGCCCCCACTGGCATTATAGAGTCTGGCTGCCAGTTCTAAGGAGCTAGTCAGGGTGGGAGAAGGCAGGAACAAAGTGGGCAAGGGAGGAGGTAAAAGCACAGGCTGGACACAGAAGGCAGGAGACCAACCCTGGAGCAGTTTCCACATCTCCAAAAGCAGCTCTGCTCCTCCTTTTACCAGTCCCACTGCCCGGGAGGTGGGAGAGAGGAGTTCAGGAGTCCTCTGTGCATAATTTCTTTCCTGCATTACTGCAATGGCCTCTTTTGGGGGCCTCCCTGCTTCCTGACTGCCCATCCAGCATCAAATCCATTCTGTAGCCAGCATGATCTGAAAAAACAAACCTGACAAATGGCACTGCAGTTTACATTCTTCAAGGATCCCCTAAGTGCAAACCTTCAGCAGGCCCAGAAGGCTCTTCACAGTCCGCTCCCCACTGCCTCCCTGGTCTTATTTGCTGGTCCCCAAGCATGCCAAACTCCTCATGACTCGGCACCTCACCATCTCTGGCTGGTACACGTTTCTCTTCCTTTGCCTCTTCCTCTGCCCTTCTGTCACTTCTGTCACCCTGCAGGATTTTCAGCTCAGGTGATATCTTTGCCAGAAGCCTTCCACAACCCCCTGGTCTGGGTCAGACGCCTGACCCAGGTCTCTGTGTTCCCCAGCCCCTGTGTATCCCTCTATCACCTGATCTCAGTGGATCCCCCAGCCCGTTTAGTTGTCTATCCCATCTGGTCCATAAACTCAGGGAATGCAAAGACCACACCTTATATTGGGCTGTTTAGCCAGTGACTAGCTCAAGGTCACATACTCGAATGAATGAGTAAATATGAGGTGACCCCTGAAGACGCAGCCAGGCTCACCACTGTGGCTATGGAAGGGGAGAGGGCTCACATACTCAGACAGGGCCCATGAGTGAGTGAGGCAGGGATTATGCAAGCTGGAGAGCACACATGCCCAGTCTGAAGGGGCCCCAATTGTCATGTGGGACTATGGTCCTCCCGACAGCAACATGAAAAGGCAGGATATTCTACAAAGCTTCAAAATTGCAAAAACACCATGTATGCCAAGCCTCCCATTTGCAACCTCTGCAGAAGCAGCACTTGGGATGGACAAGTCTTCAGACAGCCGTCTCTTATACCCTGTGACGAGTGGCAAATTCAGGCTCAGAGTGGTGGCTGCTGCTGACATCTGCCTCCTCACGCTCTCTTTCCAAGGCCCCTAGAAACCCAGAGCAGTTAGCAGGCCACTGGGATGAGGCATCCCTTGTTCCTCTTGTACAGAGTGGTGTGCTGCCAGGGCCTCCAACACCTGCACCCCGAATCCATGCTGAAAGGTAGGTTTTTCCAACTAGGGCGCAAAATCATTCTCTCTTCCCCAAAGTCTCACAGCTGCACTTTAGAATCCCAGCAGACTTTTCTAGGCCATGTTGCTCTGTCTGTATTACAGCTGGTGATATTCTGTCTGCTCTAATCATGAACTTGAAGACGAGGGGTAATGGAGCACCTGAACCACCATTAGGTAGTTCAAGGGTCAAGAGGTTTAGCACCATAGCTGGCAGGAATAACAAGTTCAGATCATTCACTTCCTCTGGAGAATTAGCCTCAGACCCAGGGACCCCCACCTTCCACCCCCACATCAGGCTGTGACAGCAGGTGGACGTGCCATCCCCCCCTTGCCTGGAGAGAAAGGGCCTTAAAGCAATCAGACATGAGTGTTGCATGTTGCTAGGGAGCAACCAGCAACAGCTGCCTAAGAAATAAGCCGTGTCCTTGGGAAAGCATGTTCCTGGCCACTAATTAAATGCTGCTGCAGCGTCTCTTCCTTCAGGGAGCTATAGAAATGTGCTGAATTAATGCAGGCAGGAGCAGCCAGGTTCATAAGTCTGCTGAGCCCCCTCCTGCCTCTGTGCAAAGGAAAGGCTCAGGGGGCAGGAGTGAAATTGCTAAGCCCCCAAAGACACTGGTAAAGAAAATCCTGGCCTCAGACTACTCTATTCAAGTAGCCCACAGAGTGTCTTCCTAATATCACCTCTTCCACTGCAGGTGAATTCATTGGTTAAATACTTTTTTAAAAATCTCATTAAATTCCACTTCTGGATATATATCAAAATAATTGAAAGCAGGATCTCCAAGAAATATTTGCATGCCTATATTCATAGCAGCACTATCACAATAGCCAAGAGGTGGAAGCA
Source organism: Cynocephalus volans (assembly GCF_027409185.1). Taxonomy (NCBI): domain Eukaryota; kingdom Metazoa; phylum Chordata; class Mammalia; order Dermoptera; family Cynocephalidae; genus Cynocephalus; species Cynocephalus volans. The sequence continues at coordinate 55,160,661 of NC_084462.1, forward strand.
ACCCCAGTGTCTACTGAGGTATTGATGTATAAACAAAATGTGATATATACATACATGGAATATTATTCAACCTTCAAAAGAAAGGAAATTCTGACACATGCTACAACATTGATAAACCCTGAAGACATTATGCTCAGTGAAATAAGCCAGTCACAAAAGGACAAGTACTGTAGGATTTCACTTATATGAGGTACCTAGAGTAGAAAAATTCATAGAGACAGAAAGCAGAATGGTGTTTGCCAGGGGTTGGAAGGAAGGGGAAGTGGGGAGTTGTTTAAGGGGTATAGAGTTTGATTTGCAAGATGAGAAAATTCTAGGGATCTGTTGTACAACGTGAATATGCTTAACACTACTGAACTGTATACTACACTTAGAAATAGATAAGATGGTACATTTTATGTATTTTTTACTACAACTAAAAAAATTTTTAAATCTATTAAAATGTTTTCAAGAAATACATGTTCACAGTAAAAAATACTACAAAGGAAAAAGGAATAAGCTAAAAAGAAAATGTCTACCTTCCCTCACCTCAGGGCCCAGTTTCCAGAGGTAACCATTATTAAAAGCCTTCCATATCCTTTCAAAAGTGTTCTGTGATTCTCATGTATGTATTTATAGAGTTTAGTTGTTTTTCTTCTTACAAAAACTAGCATCACACTAAATGCAGTTCTTCAATTAGTAGGTCTCAGAGAGCATTCCAAATCAATACGTACAGATCTGCCTTGTCATCTTTAACAGCTGTATCAGATCCCATTTTATGGACATTTCATAATTTATTTAGTCTGTCTTCTACTGATGTACATTTAATAATTTCCTTTTTCATAGTTAAAAGGTTGCAATGAACATGTTACCTTATTCACATATGCAAATGTTTTGTCTTGAGACATATTTAGAGATAGAATTTAACTGGGTTAAAAGTTATGTCCATTTATTAAGATATTGCTTTTTACCTTTCAAGAAATCTGAGTCAACTTACTCTCCCACCACAGTGGGTAAGAGAACCCTACATCCTTGAAAATACTGGGTCATCAAACATTTTGAACCTTTGCTAATCTAACGGGTGAAAAATAATTAGTATGAGCATTTTTCATATAGTTGTTGACCATGTGTATTTATTTTTTCTGTGAACACCCTGCTAATAATATTTTTTGCCCATTTTTTCTTTTGGATTATTCAGATTTTTATTATATGTTTATAAAATGTTTTATACTAAGTAAAGCAATCCTTTGATAAAGGTGTTAATATTTGTCATCTGACTGTTTTGATATTTTTTTGCCATGCATAAGTTTTCCTTTGTATGTATTCAATTTAATGTTGTTGTTTTTTTTCCTTTCTCAGAAGGGGCTTCCTCACTGCAAAATTATAAAGAGAATTCTAAGAGATAATGGTGCCTTGGCTACCATAGGTCCATTTTGAGTCCCTCATCTTTCTCTGACCTTAGCACTTGTTGCTTGCCCCATCCCTGAGTTCATGAGACTCATAGAATGTTCCCAAATCCTGCTTCAGCTTTTCCCATTCTGCCTTTTTAGGAAATTCAACATATTTCTAACACATTTCTCAACCTTCTAAAACTCATCCCCCCGTTTGGTAACCACAAAATCTCACATCCCTTCAAGATTTTGAGAGGGTGTGTCCCGTTTATGTCTTCTGCATAACCTCATCAAACAAGATTTTTTTTCAAACTCTCTGAAGTTTGTAATATGAGAACTTATGTTTCATTTTCTTAATAAAAATGATACTGAGTTGATTTTCAGAGGAAATCCTTCTCGAGATTCTAACATGCCCACTACATCAATTTTCTCCCTAATCTAACCTGAGTTGAGAATCATTTTTCAGATAAACTTTATTTTTAAAAAAAAATTTTTAACAAGTGACATTAAAAAAAAAAAAAAAAGATTGACTTTAATGGAAAACAATCCAAAGTCAATTTATTAAGGACACATCACATCCTTCCGTAAGGACAGACTTCAAACCTCATCCCCTAACAAACACTTTTAAACACTAGGGCTAAGAGACTGAGTTTTTAAATTACCTTCCATTTGCTTCTTTGTTCCTGTTCAGAACACCTCCAATTCCCCAACTTTTTCTTTCTTTTGGTAGGAATATAGGCCCCTCTCCATTCTTTCAACAATTAATCAAAACTAAGACATTCTCTTCTTCTAATCCTGAAAATTTCATTACTGACTCAGAAGAGAAACAGTAGTTGGAGACCAGATCTCTGGTCTCAGGAAGCAGAAAGGGCCCAGCCAGGAAGAGCTGCTCACAGCAGCATCGGGCCTGAGAACCCCACTTCTGCTCATTAGAGTTAATGTGTGCTACCACTAGGCAGCAATTTCAGGCAGCTCCCCTGGGGTGCTGTAAATGCTCCCTGGGGGAGACAGAACTTCAGCATCAAAGAGTTAATGAAACATTACATGGACAAGCAGTGGGCTCCCACAAAAAAGGCAGTCCAATACTCAGCTCTTTCTTGCTACATCCACACTCAAAGACTGGTTACCTGGTTTCTTTACTGACGGTGGACAGGTGAGCCAGAGAGAGGGCAAGTTGCCTCTTTCTTTCAAAGAGAGGAAAATAGGTATGCAGAGATACTAACAGTAGAAACTCAAATGTTAGGGTGATGATTTGCACATTCTTAATACTCCTAGTCCCTGACACTTAGTAGGCCCTCAATAAATGTTTAATACATGGATGAACAAATAAGCCAACTAACACACTAGTGTTAAGGAGAAAGAGAAAGCATGTGGTGTATACTATTAGTATTTAGTAAAAGATACCTTTGTCGGGTATCTCCCTACCGATACACAGGCACAAAAATATCAGAATTACCTATTAATGTTTTTGATAATCAGTAAAACACCAGTTTAGACCTAAATAAATTCAGGATTTAAATAAATTCTGACACAGGCTGGATTAAAGTTTACTTTCTATTAACTAACTTTGAGCAAATCATTTAATCTCTCTGAGGTCAGTTTCCTTACCTCTAAAATAGGGATAATACTGCACTTTTCAAATATGTCATATTGCAAAACACACCATTATTTATGTGTGTGTTAGTTATATACTGCTACACAACAAACTACTGCCCAAAACTCAACAGTTTAAGATATTTATTACCTCACATAATTTCTGAGAGTCAAGAGTCAAGTCAATAATTCCCGAGAGTGGCTGGGTGTTTCTGCCTCAGCATTTCTCATGAGGTTGCAGTCATCTATAGGCTTGACTGGGGCTGGAGGATCAGATTCTGAGATGTCTCACTCAATAGCCATAGATGGCTATTGGCAGGAAACCTCAAGTCCTCACCAAGTGGGTCTGTCTAGAAGGTTGCCTAAGTGTCCTCATGACATGGCAGCTGGTTTCCCCTAGAATGAGAGATTCAAGTGGGCTGGGGTAGATGCAGAAGCCTACCCTTGAAATGTCTTTTATAACTGAGCCTCGAAAGTGATACACCATCATTTTTGCTGTGTTTTATTGGTCACACAGCCCAATCCTGATACAATGTGGGAGGGGACTACATAGAACATGAACATAGGAGGCGGGATCATTGTGAGCCATCTTGGAGACTGGCTACCACATGTCACTACGAAAAATGAACCCAGACAATTAAACCATGACAATACTTTATCACTTGTAATTATCCTTTATAGTGTATTAACCACGACTTTTGTTTTCTTATGCTTTGCCATCTTAGGACCATGCTGACCCTGGAGAGACTGCACCTCCCAAGGTTTGCTAATTCCTAGAGATAGCAAACTGCTTGCCTAGGAACATGCCTTCCATATGCAAATCAACCAATCCAGAGCCCACACCTCCAACGACCTCCTTTATCAGGCTCTCACACTCTGCCCTAATGAGGTACCAGACAACTAGGGACAGCCCCTATACCCCAGAGCACGCCAAAATTATTCAAATTAGTCCATCCCAAACCTGCTTGCCCTGCCTCACCCATTCTTTCCTGCAAAAATCACAACAAAGGCTTTTTGCCCACGTTTCTGCCCCAGTCCCTCTGTCTCCTGACTGACCCAGGTGCTTCCCTGCATGGCCCTGCATGGCATGCTGTACCTCCTGTTTCTAGTGATCTGTGAGTATAACAAACTTCTTTCTTCATGACATTCATTTCCATGTCTGTGTGTCTTACCATACCTAAGACAAATCCCAGTACCCTTAAAACATACTTATTCAAAGAACACTTTAGGCCTTTTTCAGATTTCGAAGCAAGTTGAAGAACACCCAGTTTCACCAGCATTTCCCATTTGACTTAAACTCTAGTTTCATTTTTTCCTATGTTGAACACATATCCCTGGAAGTTAATCAGCTCCTGTTGAAAGCCAGCAGGAAGTTTCTGACAAATTGATTCACACCTTAATGATCAGTCCTGTGCATTGCACAAATTGGGTCACACTAGGCCTCTCATTGCATTAAAACTTCTTCCATTTATTCCAAGGGATGGGGAGGTTTCTCCTTCATTCAGTTGCCTTGTTTGGTGTTTGATGATAGGCAATCCTTTTGCATGAATCTCAGCATGCCAGTAAAACTTCATTTACTGATGGATATGTTTCTTTCTTCCAAACAGTACTTGCTACTTTGCAAAAAATATGGCCTTATGTTCATTCTTCCAATGGCAAATCTGTTCTTCACTAATACCAAAATTCACTGTTCTATTTCTGTTCCTTTATGAGTACAAAATAACTTTTCATTATAATACAAAAACATAGTATAATCTTTTTGAAGACACCTTAAAAAGCACTTAGATTGCACACATGTGGTACCAACAATGCAAATCACACACAAAAAAGGATGACAATGGGAAGAGCATGCCCAATTTGTACACACACAGGCTATGACAGCAGTAATGGTGGGGCCTGTCTAACACTCATAAGATGCCAATTTTAAGATATACTCTGATTTTGAAAAATGCATCTCAGAATTGATGAAATGCAGTAAATACTTTCTTATATAAGGTGCTTAGCATAGCTTCTGACCCATAGTAAGCTCTTAATAAATGTTAACAACCAACAACACAAAAATAACAAACCCTCAGCAAACAAAGCTCCCTTTAACCAATGTGTTTGGCTGCAAAGAGGGTTACAAATGTTCTGGTCTTCTACAACCCAGGTATGTTGAGGACTGAGGCTATGGCAGCAGAAAAGCACCACCTCAGATGGCACCTAAGATGCCACCGGTTTCCTATGGGTGAGCATGGAAAAGGGGCAAGCTTATGTCGCTTGGTCACCAGAGAATGAAGAGGTACTACTGGGAGCAATCTTTGTGACACCAAAGAGGCAGGAGAGCCACCCACACAGGCCCAGAGATCTAGAAAGAAGGAAGAAGGCAGCTAGCATTTGAGTACTTATTGTATTAAGAGCTTTAATGGTTATTTAGTGCTCACATCAACCTTGCAAATTATCCACATTGTACAGAGGAGAAACTGAGACTCAGTAAAGTTCATATTACCAAGCACAAGGTTACATACCTAGTAAGTGACAGAGCCAGGGTTTGCACCAGGCCTCACATGCTAACCTCAGCTGTTCACATAATTCTATCAGAGCACCATGGGTAAAGAATTTGAGTCTTATTATGTCTTTCTCTGCCTCCTACACTGGTAAACAAATATTGTTTGATGGAGAGACACTTCAGAATTTAAAAAAAAAAAAAAAAAACAGAGGGTTATAGCTGTAAAGGGTATATATTGAGCAGATTAATGTTATAAACAAAATTGCCCCCTGGAACATCAAAATCACTTAATATGCTCAATTGCTTTCAAAGCACGCGTTGCAGAGAACCATTATGCTGATTACCAATAATTATAATCTACTCATTAAGGAAAGTCACTAAGGGCTTCTACAGTGGAACACTTCATGGCTGAGTTTAAGTTACTCTGTGTACTTGAAAATAATGAAGCTATCATCCTTTTAAAAATTATTTAATTTAGGCTTTTCACTCATTTATACTGTGCATCTCTGCAAAGGCTCAGAATGAAAGTGGTTTTGCTGTATTTAAATAGAACATTTCTCTCAAAAGTCCAAGCAGCTTCCCACTGATCGCTGACATACCAGCTCCCTGCCAAGTAGGGATGAAAGGAGAAACATTCGAGGAAGAATTTAGATCTGAAAGACATATCCCTTGCTTTTCTTAAACATTTGTTTCCAAAGATTCTTGAGATTCATTAGACACTGTGCAGAGAAGACACTAGAACTTACTGAGAGCTGCCTTAAACACTTTAGGAACAAAACTAACACAAACCAACAAATAGGGATTGAGAACTTAACATGGGCCAAGTACTCAGTGGGCTGAGAGCTTTATCTCCCATTTTAGTTAATACTTTTAATTACAAGAAATACCCAGGCCAGCTCAGGTATGGCTGCAGGTAGGTATAGGAGAGCCAGGAAATCTTATAGAAATCCTAGCACAAGTGGGCCCTATGGAAACTGGACCTGAATCCCAGCCAGCAGGACTTTTACGAATCCATGGGGGACCTGTTTTTCTCTTTCAATCTATTAATTTGCTTTCAATTGCAAGAAACAAAAAAAACCCAATTCAAAGTATCTTAAACAAGGGCCAGCCTGTGGCTCACTCGGGAGAGTGTGGTGCTGATAACACCAAGGCCCCGGATTCGGATCCCATATAGGGATGGTCGGTTCGCTCACTGGCTGAGTGTGGTGCTGACAACACCAAGTCAAGGGTTAAGATCCCCTTATTGGTCATCTTTTTTAAAAAAAAAAAAAAAAACAAAGTATCTTAAACAATAAGAAAATGTACTGTCTTTTGGAACTGGAAATCCAGATGGAGGTGGGTCTCAGGGTTGTTTGCTCTAGTCAACCAGCCATGTCATCTACGAGTCAGGTTCTTTCTTCCTCCTCGTTCTGCCATCCACAAGGTCAGCATCATCTTAAGGCTGACTCTTTTTAAGTATGGTCACAGGGTGTTGGATGGTGAGAATGTGGGCTACATTATTCCTCATTGACATTCTCAAATGAGGAATTCCCCAGAAATCCTTACTTCATTGTATCATGGACCTGAGTTAAGACACATGACATTCCTAAACTAACCCCTTATGCTGACTGGTTTTGGCCTAGAAGTCTCTTCTAGCCATTAGCGAGGAGTATGGGACTGCCATGATTGGTTTAGACTGCTCAGGGCACATCCCTAGAGTCAAGTCAGATATATGAGGTGTGGGCAGAAGGGAAGGGGATGGAAAAAAGAGAAATTGAGAATAATTCCTAAGTTTTTGGCTCAAGTAAATGGGTAGATATTGAAGCCATATGTGAAATCTTGGAGAAAAAACAGGTTGCAGGTGGTGGTAGGAATCAGAGTGTTTCTTTGGACATGCTAGTTTTGAAATACCTATTAGATATACAAATGAAGATGTCATGTAAGTCATGGTCTATATGGATCTGGAGCTCAAGGAAGGAGTCAGGGCTAGAGATATAATTCTGAGAGTCATCAGCATACAGCTAGAATTTAAAACCAATGGAACGGATAAAATCAACTATAGGAAGACTCTATAGAGAAAAAGAGGTGATGATCCAAGACCGAGTGCTGGGGCATCCCAACATTTAAAGGGAGAGCAGAGGAGAAGCAGACAACAAAGGGGACCAAAAGCAACAATCAGTAAGACAGGAAGAAAACTAGAAACATGTACTGACCTAGAAACCAAGAGAACCAAAGGTTTCTTGAGATGGAGAAAAATCAGCTATGTCCAACATTAGGAGGCTGAGTAAGAGAGGGACAAGAGGTGACCACTTGTATTGGGAACATGAATTCACTGATGACCTAGACAGCTGCAGTTTCAGTGGAATGGTAGAGACAGAAACCTTTCTGGAGTAGTTTAAGGAAAAATGAAATGTATGGAAGGGAAAACACATAATTTAGGCAACTTTTTTGAGAAGATTTGCTGTGAAGGGTAGCAGAGAGATAAACAGTAACTAAACGGGAATAAGAGGTCAAAGCAGGATTTCATAAAGATGGAAGATTTTAGAGCATATTTGTATGTTAACAGGAATGACCTATCAAGAGAAAAATGATGCAGAAGAGAGAAAATAATTGTAGAAACAAAGACCAAGGTCTTTTGAGAAGTCAAAAGGAGACAGGATCCAGTAGACAGGTGGAGGGGTTGGCCTTTTAGAGAAGCAGGGATATTTCATTCACTGTAAAGGAGGCAGGGAATGAGTACAGACGCAAATCACATGGTTGACATGGTAAAGGAAAGTTAAGGGAACTCCCACCTGATTGTTTCTATTTCTGCCATGAAGCAGGTGGCTAAGTGACCAGCTGAGAAATAGGAGGAGGGGTTTTGAAGAGAGAAGTGAAGGTGTATTTCAGGGAGTGGGAGTAATCAGACAAGGAAAGTGTATAAGGATTGCTCAGCAAACAGTGTTGAGTGCCCATTTTAGGTTTGTGGTCATCAATTTAAGAACAGACATGGTTTTTCTTCAGCAATTTTCAGCTGTTCAGACAGACACGTAGAGAATTGATGTTTTTATTTTTCTAAATTAGCATTAAGGAAGCAGAGCAGCAAGGAAGTTAAGCGTAATTGCAAGGGAGTGATTATAGTGTTAGACCATGCAAGTCAGGCTAAATAAGGAAAGAAGAGAGGACATGAAGGGAGGTGACAGCTAGTGAAGACACTAGTGTCCCAGCAACAGTTAGCTGTCCCCCCAAATCCATTCTCCCTTCTTCTGAACATAAGAGTACCTGGCACATGGCTGCCAGGCACACTACGTTTCCCAGGCTCTTCTGTTTGTTATGTGTGGCCATATGGTTCGGACCTCTCCAATACACTGTGAATGCAAGTGACGTCTGCCCCTAAGGGACAGGGGCATTCCACAGGCAAAGCCTGCTCCATGCTCTTTCACCCTCTCCCCAGCTCAATCCAGGATGATGCCAGGGAACAGCAGAGAAGCAAGATGAAGACACTTGCATCCTGAATGTCTGTGTATGGCGAACCACTCCCTGACTTTGAACAACTGCCCTGTGCTGTGACCTGAAAGGGAGGAGGGGGGCGGGGGACAGAAAAAACAAAACTCTCTCTTGTTTGAGCCATCGCACTGTGGGGTCTTTTGGTTATGGCAGTTTAACCTTATCCTAGTTAATCCAGGCTGGGTCAGGGATTGGAGGCTCCATCCAGTAAGGTCTGAGATCCTCTGTAGTGGGGATAGAGAAGTGAGAAAGTACAAGGCTGCAAGGGAATGGTCTGTGTGGGGCGTACGAAATTGAGACTTCAGAGGTGAGCAGTTAGAGGTGATGAAAAGATCTAACATATGACAAAGGAAAGGTGTGACTAAGGTAGAGGGAAATACATATTAAGTCTCAGAAAGAAGAGAAGATAAGCCCATGATCACACAGCAAATGAAGGGAAGGGCTGGATTCACACTGAGGCCCGATGACTTCACACTCAGCACTCCTTCACTCTGCCAAGTCCTCAGGTACAATCAAGCAACCTAGTTCAGAGTAAAAGCTGCAGGAAAAGTGCTTCTACAAAGAAAGGTTAGTTCAGCTCCACAACACATGACAAAATTTCTCCTGGGGTAATGAGCAGTATGTTACAGAACAATTATTGTTAATACATGACTAGAATCACCAAGCTTTGGGACCCTATATTCCTCACGATCTAAAAAGTATTTCATCCCTCCAGAGGCTCACTGACATCACTGAAGCCTTCCCGTTCTCCTCTGGATGACCACCATTTACTCATCTGGCCTCTCTCCCTCTAGCCTCTATCCCTCCATGCCATCTTCCAGACTGTGAAAGTTACCTTTGTGAAATTCCTAGTATGCCATCCACTCCATAAAACCCTAGCAGCATGCATAAGACCTCTCCTCATGATATCCCCTCAACCTATCTGTTCAGTCACATCTCCCCTGCCTCCCCCGCCCCAGCCTATGCTGTAGTCATATCAGATCATCTGCCATTTTGGAACCTCCATGGCCCTTCTCAGGCTTCTGTGCCTTGGTACACGCTGTGCCTTTCATTGAAATGTCCTCTACCCTGGGTCACACAACACACTCCCATTTATCCAATTCCAGTGTTCCTTCCCCATATACTTTTCCTTTCCTGCCTCTCCATCTCCTTCCACTGTCCCCAGAGAAACACTATTAGAGGTTTTACCATGTTGTATTACAACTATCTCTTTGTCTATTACTTTCCTCATCTTGAGCATCTTGGCACTGTGTCTGACTCACAGTAGGTGCTCAAATCCTGTGCTGAATGCTGAATGGGAAAGAATTTAGCTGTTCAAAATTGAAAAGATGATGAAATCAGCTGAACTATTTTTGGTGAGTCTCAGCATCTCATATTACATTTCTTATGTTCCCAAAGGAAGTCAGTCTGGATGGTAGAGGGAACATAGGATCCAGCTGTTTGCACCCATGGCTCCTTTCACAGCCTGCTCTGGAACCTAACATTTCAAAGCTACCTCCGAAGACCAATGTTACTAAACAAGCTTACTGCATTAAGGGTGGTTATGTTATGCAGATGAAACATAAACAGTCTGACAAGCCCTCTGGAAGGAACTAGTTGAGAATGTGACAGAAGGATGCGGGCTAGGGCTGGCAGGTGTTTGCAGGATGGTTGTGACAGCTCGGCCATCCAGGAACAGCCAGTCTCATCTCTTTAGGGACACCTGAAGCTTGCCAGCTCCCACTACCCAAATGACAGTACGTGCTACACAGTGTTTGTTTCTGCTACAGCAAACGAGAGCTGCTCACTCTTCCACCTGCATGACACAGATGGTACAGACAGGAGCATGTTTCCACATGAGAATGTGCAATTACACCCAGTTCCTCCAGCTGCAACAATTACCAGGAGAAAACCCTAGGGAAGGAAATCATCCCGGCAGATTACTGCCTCCCATGCTTTGCACTCACCACTTAGTTCTCCCAGGAGCAGCTGCCGCATCCACGGCCTCTGGTCTCTGTCTCAGTCCTTCCTGGAACCCAAGTACTTGAAAAGCATTTGGTTCAATAGGAATATAAGGCAGTCATCAAACAAGATATATTTAAGTAAGAAAATATCAAGGCTTTATTTTTTTCTTCTTATAAAGATAGCCTTGCTTGTTGGCTAAGTGGAAAGGAAGTACATAGTTCTCAGGAGTAAATAAGATTAACCTGGTTTGGGCTGCATACCATAATGCCAAAGCAGTGACATAAAGGGGTAAGGGTGTAATGCTTTCATCTCCACAGCAATAAAATGCAAAGGAAAACAAAAATTAAGTGGACTTAATGCTGGGCATTTCCCACATGGAAAAGGCAAGAGGACTTTAAATCCGTCAGTCCTACAGTATTAGTACTGTATACAATAAACAATTCCATTAGGTTGAGCCACCCTTGCTCCTTTCTCTGGCTCTCTCCCTGGTGAGGTATATCAGCCTGGAACCAACAAAGCTGGTAGTCAGGAGCTTCTGCTTTAGAGTCCACTGAGAAAAGAAGGGGGCAAAGTCTTGGAAGACTGGATAATCTAGCTTTGGTGCGGCACCTACGTGCAGCAGTGTCGCATATGGAAGTTGACAACATACTCAGCATTAGTCCTCTGCACGGAAATAGCAAAAGGCTCAAAAGGGTGAAAGGTGAAGGCAACAAGGCGTCGTACTGTGTGGTTGATGGGGCGGCCCAGTAAGCCTGCCTGGATCTCAAACTTGAGCAGGCCAGAGTCCCGGGCATAGAACCTAAACAGAACAAGGAGAGAGAGAGAGGACAGTATTGATATTCACCAACAAACTGAAATCTAGATAGCAGGGGAATGTAGCAACTATATATTTTATCTTATTGGTGAAATCTGTTACATGAGACTCAGCTTGTCAGAACTTTAAAATCATCTTGGTCCAATCAGAACATTTTAGGGGCAGAGTGATTATGAATTCTACTATGCTGTCCTGAGTCATTGGTCATTTCTCTTTCTCAAGATGACCCTTAGTTAAAACCTCCCTGCTTCCAGAAGCCCCTGCCTCTGTCTAGCTCAGTGCCAGACTAACATGCAAGCCACAAATGGAAGCCACATGTATAATTTAAATTTTTCAGATAGCCACATTTTTTAAAAATTTTTTTAAAAAAATGGGCCAGCCTGTGGCTCACTTGGGAGAGTGTGGTGCTGATAATACCAAGGCCATGGGTTCGGATCCCTATATAGGGAAAAAAATAAATAAATTTTTTTTATAAAGTGAAATTAATTTTAATAATATATCTAATCCAATATATTCAAAATATTATCATTGCAACCTATAATCAATATAAAAAATATTAGTGAAATATTTCACATTTTTTTGTACTACAACTTTGAAATCTGGTGTGTACTTGACACTTGAGCACATCCCAACTTGTCAATTAGCCACATTTTAAGTGCTCAATAGTCACATGTGGTTAGTGGCTGCTATATAGCACAGTGTAGATCTAGGCCCATCTTTGAGTCCTTCATTTTTAAAAATAAATTCTTTTAAAAAGTTCTTCTTTTTCATACACAGAAACAAAATACTAAGTAGTTTTGAATTTTTCATCTTATACAATAGACTAAAGATGCTTCCATCCATCCCAGTACTTAAATATCTTTTCCCATATGCAAAATAAATGACCTCTGGTTTTGGGAACTAGAGATGATTAGCAGAGTGGGCGCTGAATCAGGAAGTTCTAGAAAATTAAGAGGCCTGAATTAAAGAACTCTATAATTGATAAGCCCTCTTGGAAAGCAAATATGTAAGCAGACATACAGATATTCACACCTTTGGACTCAATAATCCCGCTTCTAAGAATTTATATCCACAGAATTTAATTTAAATGAAGTAAATTGTGACATGAATAAAGAAGGCTACCACTCTAAAGAATCACAGAAAGAGAATAAAAGCTCAGTAATAAGAGAATGATTGAATAAATTATGGTACATCTACTTGATGGAATAATATGCCATTATTAGGGCTGTAATTGTGAGGACTGTGAAACAAGAGGGAAAATGTTTGTAAAATAAAAGCAGACTACAAAATATGATGCTTACCATGATTACAACTGTGTAAATGTAAACATGCATATTGACAAACACTAGATTGGAATATTTAATAAAGGTATTAGAGTAATGGCATTACCTCTTCAAATGCCTTTAATATCCTTACATTTTTCATTTTAAATTAAAAATATAAATAAGAATTATAAGAAAAAACTGCTTAAGTCAGGGACAATGGCATTTCCACATTTGTTTTAGGTTCATCTTTTCATATTAGAAAGGCAGGGAAGTCAGAAAGGAGAGAAACGTATCTCGTGCTACTTGACTGTATCAAATGAGGCCCATTATACGCTTTTATGTGTAAAAGGCACATTACCCTTACCCACATAGTCCCCAACACACAAAGCACTTGTAATTTAAACTGCATTGTACAAACTTCTAAATCTAACTACCAGTTTACAGAAAATGGGGGAATGAGAAATACAGTAAATACCACCACAGGGATGCAATGAGCAAAATCTAGAATGTGGGGAATGCCAAGGACCAACACCTGGCTTCTTCAACAATTTCACTGCAAGGAAAATAAAACAGGGAAGTAGAACCAATAGAATAAAAAAGACTGAAGGGAACAGTGACCAAATGCGATGCATGAACCTTATTTAGATCCTGATTCAAACTGTAAAAGAATATTTCCAAGACAATAAAGAAATGTGAAATTAGGTGGTATTAATAAATTTTCGTTAATTTTCCTAAGAAGAGATAATTGTATTGAGGTATTTTTTTGAAGTATTCATCTTTTAGAAATTCGTACTTCTTGGGTATAGTGGTAAAAATCAGCTTGTACCCCGTGAACATTCATAACCAATTTAAAAAAAAAGAAATTCATACTGCAATATTTATGGGTAAAATGCTAGGATAACTGGGATTTACTTCAAAATATCCCAGGGAGCAGTGGGGAGGGGAGGAAGAAGAGGTGGAAGAGGATATAGATGAAACAAGACTGGCCCATAGATGATAATTGTTGAGGTGGGTGATGAGTACATGGAGGTTCCTTATACTCTTCTACTTTTTGTATATTTAAAACTTTCCATGATAAAAAAATTTGTTTAATTGGTTTTTGGAACTTGACTGCAATTTCCCAAAAGAATTATTATAAATGGTTATTAATCGTACAGAATATGTTACACAGGCCCATTTATACGATGAAGCTGGATGATGAAAGATATCTACTATAAAGATCTAAAAAAGACCTCAGGGCTCTAGGAACACATTCTCTTTGAGGTAACCCCAGTAGTGACAGAGGTGCCAGTTCTTCTCCTTAATACCTATAACAGCACACAGAACAGCACAGGCTCCAGATGTGAAGAGACAGGTGGGTCTGTTAACTGAACTGTGAGGGAGGGATTGCTTGTAAGCGGTTAGAGTCAAGGTTCCAGCGATTACACAGTAGTCTACATTCCAAAATTCCTCCAAGTGAGGAAGCATGAGTTTCTCCTAAACCTGCCTATTTCCCAAATTGTCTCTGCTATCTTTTCGACTAGATAACATTGGGGATAAGAATAACTTGAGTTACATGTAATAATAAGCTCTCAACTATAAAAACCATTATGGAAAGGTATTAGATTATTAAATGGAAAAGTATGGTTTCCTTCCCTAGATAACTTTAAAAGGAGACAACACTTATCTGAATTCAATGTTCTGATGAGAAGCAAAGAGTAGGAGCAGTTAATTTATGAGACTATTATCTAAATGAAGCACTCACCACATTACAGAAACAGCCTGCCCTTTCAGTCCAACCCATTAGTTCAAGTGGAGACAGTCACAAATTAATAATGTGAAGAAGAAAGAAAATGAGAAGAGAAAGAGACAGCAGGACGTTTTCAACCCTTGAGTAGTTCGTAGCTGTAGCAGTGACACTGTACCTGATAGGATGGTCGCCACAAGTCTTGGGCCGCTCCATGACTGACACCCACTTGTCATCATAGCTGAAGAGAGACAAATCCAGGTAGGGGCTACCACTGTAAGACTGGGCACTGATGGGGAGCTGACCCAGCAGCCGGCGTACTGCTTCTGTGTGTCCTCCATACTTGGCATTTATAATAGTGTCTTTGAACCTAAAATAAAGCACCAGTGAGGAAGGCTTTGTTGGTGGGCACACAAAGCTCCCTTGGATTTTAAATAGATAAATGTACGTCTAAAAACAACTCATTCTGTAAATAAAAAGTAAACCCTAGATACTAAATGAAAACAGAACCTCTGTTGCACATCATAAGTCTGGTTAGCTACAAATACCCTTAAAAAGCAGAAAACAGAATTAGAAAGCGGGAACATTAAATTACTTTAGAAAAGTGAAACAAGACTCTACAAACAAGTTTAAAATGAATATAATTAGTCTATGACAACTATTTCTACTTTTTTGATAACAGCTCAACTAGGGGAAAAAAATCAGAACTTATTTGCCCCATATAATAGCCTTAGATTAAATTAGGAAGGAGTTACAAAGAGAATCCTGCACAAAAGCAGCCTCTCTCTAACTCTTCCTGGGATCAGTTATAAGCCAACATCTGCCAAACCTATTGACAAATTATTCATTCTTTGTTTAAATAAAGTTTGGGAAATAGCTACCTATACTCCTGCAGAAACACTGCTATCTAGAAAAATAGTAACACAGAGCCACATATCTGACTTATCTTTGAAAATAATAATAATGGAGCGATTATTTCTCATTTTTGTAATGAATACTAAATTTAATACTCTTTGACCAAGTATTTCCATTCTTCTGGAAATTTACACTAAGGAAGCACTCCTACATGCAGAAAAATCTCTGTGCACATTAAATACAGCATCGTTTATGACAATGAAAAACTAAAGGAAAAATTAAAACCCTAATGGTAATCTATTCAAAGGTTATAAAGGTTATATGGTAACAGGGAAAATGTATATCATAATGGTGAGTAAATGAAGTAGACTACAGTACTATCTATATAATAAGGTTAAAAACACAAAGAAAACAAAAACTTATGCCTAAAAGAAAAAGACTGGCAGAAATACATCAAAATGTTAATAGCTGTGTCTGTGTAATGACATTTTGGATTTTTTTTTTTTCGCTTTCCTATAGTTTCTTAGAAAAAACATCAATTGTCTATCAGTACGTACTTTTTAAAATTTCTATATCAAAGCATATCACATGGTTTGACAAGCAAGGGGAAATAAATAAAATTTTTTTTAATTTGGGGCAAAACTATGATATAACATCTCATCTCTGAAATTAATGGAATAAAAGCTTAAATGTTCCTAACTTTAATGAAACCAGAAAGATTGATTAGATGAAGCTGTGATTTTAGTATGTGTTCCCTCCAAAACGCATGACAAAATTTAATTGCCACTGATAACACCAAGATCAAGGGTTGAGATCCCCTAACCGGCCAGCTGCCGAAAAAAGAAATTTAATTGCCTTTGTAACAGTATTAAGAGGTAGGATGTTTAAGAGGTGATTAGGCCATGAAAGCTCCACCTGCATAGGTGGGATCAGTACCCTTACAAAAGGGCTAGTTAGGCCCCCTGTTGCCCTCCCTTGGTCTTTCTGCCTTCTGCCATGGGATGACCCAGCAAGAAAGCCCTCACCAGATGCTGGCACCCTGATATTGGACTTCCCAGCCTCCACAATTGTGAGCCAGTAAATTTCTGTTCATTATAAATTACCCTGTCTGTGGTATTCTGTTACAGCAGCACAAAATGGACAAAGACAGATGGGATTTGAGTTTTGCTTTCACTACTAACCTGTGGTGCTAGATGGACATGAACACTTTCACTTCCCCCAGAAGGAAGCCTAGCTATCAACACTGCTTTTCCATTACTCCTCTTGACAGTCATTTTCATAGCCTAAGTATGAATCATAAAATTAAACCTTGGGCCAAACAGAACTTATTTTTTCCCTTTCATTTGAGCTGGAATTGAAGATCCTGGGCTCCATTTTCAGCAAAGATCTAGTACAATCTCATAATGTACACCCTAACCCTGCCTAGCTCACTGGCTTCAAAAGGTAAAATAATGGGTGCTGGCTCACAGCTTTGTGATGCTCACAAACAAAGCATCTATGACAATCTACAGGTTGAAGCAGTTGCTCTTTCTCAGCAGCACCCACAACCTCAACTCTCCACGCTCCCCACTAACTAAAAGATGAAGTAGTCACTCTAATGTCTTCACCACTTAAGCTCCAGGCTCAATGTCATTCTGTCTAACTACACCTCTGTTCATTCTTGGTGATTTCAAAATTCTCAGAGATGATCCTTCTAACACCACGTGCTCCTAATTACTTGACCTCCTTTCTACCTCAGGCATTCATTCCCATGGTCACACCCTCAACCTCACCATTTCCAACGACTGCAACCCCTCTGCAATCTTCAAAAACCCTTCAACCCCCACGGGACCTACAGTCCACTGAATACACCAACTTTTTGCCATCCTACACCCTTATCACATCCTCCCTTCCTTCCTTAACCAGCTTACATTCCACAGTCAATCATTAAAATCACTCCACTGCACTCATTCTCAAAAACCCCGAACTCTCTTGCTTTGTGGTACTTGCTTGGAAAAACTACATACAACTCTAGTTAAACCCAACTCTACCTATTCTATGCCTCTATCCACTAAGTTTTCTCCATTGCTGGAGAAAAACATACACTAATGCTCACTTTAAACTTATGACCATGAACTTCACATGGGCCTTAATGTTGCAAGGCACTCGTGCTATATTTCCATAGTCCAGCCAGACTCCTATTCTCTTCCATGACTATTTCATCCCCCTCCTTCACGCTCACTCAGTTACTGGCGTTGCTTACTTTGTTACTGACAAAAAGAAGCAAGCAGAAGGGAACATTATAGCTCCCATCATATCTGTGTAACTGTACATGCTCCCATCTAAGGCCAATCCCTTCACTTGTGCACTAGATCCTATCCCCTCTCAATATTTAAGCAATTCTTCCCCCATTTCCTAAACCATCAGTTTCCCCCTTCGCTATAGGATCAGTCCCATCTGCATACAAACATGCCCTTTTTCCCTCCCATTTAAAAAACAACAAAAATAAAAACTTAACATCACTTAACCCTCCAGCTAATGCATCACTTTTCAACTCCCCTTTACAACAGAACTCCTCAAAACATTTTTTCATACTGTCCAACTTTTTTCCTCACATTCTTTCTTAAACCCATCCCAACCAGGCTTTCACCCTCATCTCTCTGAAACTACTCTTGTCAAGGTCACCAAGATCTCTATGTTGCTAACTCCAGTAGTTAATTATCAGTCCCCGTTGTACTTGATCTGCCAAGCGGTTCTGACACAGTAACACTCCTTCCTCTCTAAGAAATGACTAGACCCCTCCACTTACTTCTCATCTTCTCCCCAAACCTGCTCTACCCATAGGCTTCACCATCACAGTTTGGTGGCAACTCTCTCCAAGTCGATTAAGCCAAAAACATTAGAATTATTTTTGACTTTGCCTTTTCATAGCCCATATCCCATCCTCCACTGATCTATTGGACTTTACCTTCAAAATACATTGAGAATACAATTACTTACTAGCCCCAATGCTACAACCCTGATCCAAGCCAATGCTGTTAACCAGCAAATAATTACAGAGGACCTAGTATGTGCCAAGCACTCTTCCAGGTGCTTAGGATATATCAGTGAACAAAAAGAACTTAAATCCTGGCGGCAGGAAACAGAATGCAATCATTTTATTTACTAGATCATTGCAACAGTCTCATAACTGATGTCCCTGCTTCCACCCTACCCCCCTGCATTCTGAACATAGCAGCCAAAGTGACCGTGTTAAAACATAAGTGAGACTATGTCATTCCTCCACTCAAGCACTACACAACCTATCTCATCTACAGCTAAAGCCAGAGCTGTAGAATGCCCCTATGTATCTGGCCCCCCAGATCTAGTTTCTGACCCTATCTCCAACTACTCTGCCCTTGCTCACTCTAATCCGGCCACCCTGGTGTCCCTCAAATGCATCAGACCCACCTCAGGACTGTTAGATTTGCTATTCCCTTTGCCTGGTATATAGTTCTTCCTGATAACCACATGGCTCGCTCCCTGATCTCCTTCAAAAGATTTGTTCAAGTATCACCTTCTCAGTGAGTCTATGCTAACAACCCTACTAGAATCAAACTGACAATCTCTTCTTAATACACTTAAACCCACCAGATATTCTAACAATTTTATTTTTTCCTTGGATACACCCGTCTTAAAATCCTCCACCCTGCTGTTCCATCTGGTCTGACTGGTGGACTGTCATCCTGCAACTTCCCTTATCATCATTCTCAGAATTCTCTTTGCCTCTGTCCAGCATCAGACTCTCTATTTCCTGCATACCATTCTTTTGTGAATTATTGGGGAAGTACATCTTTCAAAGTCTTCCTTAGAAAAGATACACTGAAGGTAATTTTTTGAGACTTCACAGATCTAAAATGTCTTTGTTCAACCCTATTATTTGGATATAAAATTCTAGATTGTAAATCACCTTTTTCCTAGAATTCTCAGGGAATAATTTTAATGGCTTCAAGCTTTTAGTGTTATTACTGATGTCTGATGCCATTCTGAGGATTTATTTTTTTTACATGTGAAATGTATGTTCTTTCTGAAAGCTTTTACAATTTCTTCTTCATCTCCAATATTCCAAAATTTTGTAATGATATGCCTCAGTGTGGGTCCTTTTCATTGACAGTACCGGGTACTTGATGGATCCAGTGGTATGCTGGTAAAGGTTTAATTTTTCTCTTGGGGGAAAAAAGCCATGATTTGTAGTGCTTCTCAATTTCTGTGGTGTAAATCTTTCTGCTGTGACCAATTTCAATTTCACTGTGACATCACTGAACATGGAGTTGTCAAGTAATGAGCAGTAGCACAACATCATACACAAAGATTTTTACTTTATGGATAAAATATATACAAATAACCTCAAAAGCATAAATAATAGTAAAATAAATAGGAAATAGCAAAAATTCCTGCAAGTTTAACAATCAGCTCTCATGAACCAGTATGTGCCAGCTCCAGCACACCACTGGATGGTCCTGCCAATCTGCACCTTTATGTCCTTCAATATTGGAAAACTACCCTCATATTATTCCTTCCTCAATAGGGGAAACTCCATTTTCCCTATTGCTCCTTCTGGAATTATCCAGATACTGGATCTCTAATTCCTTTTTCTTTTTTTTTTTTAACTGTTTCTCTTCCATTTTCTTTCTCTTATCTTTTTTTGTGTGTGTGTGTGTGTGTGTGTGTGTGTGTGTGTGTGTGTGACCAGTAAGGGGATAGTAACCCTTGGCTTGGTGTCGCCTGTACCGTGCTCAGCCAGTGAGCGCACCAGCCATCCCCTATATAGGATCCAAACCCGCGGCCTCAGCACCCCCAGCGCCACTGCGCTCCCAGCACCGCACTCTCCCGAATGAGCCAGGGGGTCGGCCCTTTCTCTTATCTTTTTATTCTACTTTCTTGGAGAGTTCCTTAACCATAAATAAAAAATTTTTAATTTCCAAGAGCGTCTCATTGTTCCAGGAATGTTCCTGTTTTTATACCTTCATTTCACTGAATGTAATATTATTTCCTCATTCTATATTCCTTATTCTGTTTGTTTTCTTTTGGTCTCTATCTTTTAAGATACAGGCTTTCCTTAAATGACTCATGATCCTTGGTGTCCATTTTTTTCTTAAACATTTATTCTGACCCTTGAGGGACAAGTTTTCACTTATTTTTACCAAAGATTACTGGGAAAAGATTACTATAAAATTTAGCATTTGGAGCCATGTGGTCACACAAAATTTAGTTTCAATTTCTAAATATGAGAGTACTTCAAAAAATTATGGAAAAATAGAATTGAAAGATAATACAAATCTTTCCATGAACTTTTTGAAGCATCCTCATATGTGATATTTTCAATGCAGCAAAGTACGATACAGTGATATAATATAACAAAGTATATTATATTAAGATACCATTCAGTGGAGGAGATGGAATAGATACATGAATTTGAGGATAAGAAGAAACAGTGTAAAATTTCCAATATTATGGGAATAATTTGCTCTGTAATTTTTATATCAAATATTTGAATACCAAATTACTATGGCATTTAGATTCCTTTGGCTAAATTTAAAAGTTTTGTAATAATTTTATTTTTAAATGTTGATGTTTAATGTACACTGCAAATAGCATCCCTTACAACTACTTAAATTTAGTATTTATAGTAAAAAAAACTTAGAGACCAAATTAAAAATATGTGAGGATATCTACAGTATTTCAAAATTTGTTGGTGGTATGAAGCAACACTTTGAAGATTACTGAGCTGGAATGTACAACCTTTCTCTTCAACTTGTATTTTCTCTTCATGGGGCTTCCTGCAATTTTGCTTAATTCCAGATACATTCTGAAATATTTTCAGAAAACACAGTTTCCTCTAATTCCTGGATGACTTCACTCATTCAACAAATACCTAATGAGCTCCTCACAAGTGACATACACTAGCCAGGTGTTCTGCATATTGCAGTGAATATAACAGACAAAAATCCCTGCTTTCAAGTCACCTTCTTGTAACTTCTTTGAGTTTTGACCGTGTATGCCCACCTTTTGTTGTTTGTTAGTGATCTGCTTAATTTTAAAGTTAATTGTAAAAGGAAACAATCATTCCAAAATGAAAAAGCAAAATCTGACCCATGTTCTGCTTCCAAAAATCCTTCTGTACTGAATAGAGATGCTGATAAAGGTGATTTGTATAAACCAGAGAAAAAAGAAAAGGCAAATCAGTTGTCTGAAAATCGATACCCATCTACTTCCAATAGAGAACTGTCCTTTTATATAAATACAATGCCACTAAATTAAGATATCTGCTTTGCTCATTGTTCCCAGTGGCAGTAATGCTTATTCTGATTCATTCACTCACTATGATATGATCTGTCTTGAGACCTACAGCAAATATTTTCCATAACTGGCTAAGGTTAGGGGAACGATCTAGGTATGTGAAATCTGATGAGGCATTGTCTGACTAGAGTAGGATTTAGTTTGGGTTATTGGCCCAAAGGAACCATTCATTTCATAATAAGATAGTAAGATAGTTATTAGAAGCTCTGGTTCACAGAAGGACCTTGCTGACTGGTGGGTATCAATTTAGGGTAACCTAGGTGTTTCGTGAAAGAACTCCAACTCAACACCTAGAAGTCTCTTCTCTGGGTTGGTCAGTTTCCCTAGAGAAAAACCTCTAATCTACTGCCTGGGGAGTATAAGTCTGGATGCCATATCTGGGAAGGCGGACAGGAGTCTTTTCCCTTTGGTATGTCACCTTTCACTTAATTCTTCCTTTTAGCATAACATGTCTCATCCCTGTTCTCAGCTATATCTGATAAACCTGAGACCAGAGCCTGTGTGGTTCAATTTGTCCAGAGAATAAACTTCCTTCCAGCCTTTTGCAGAAGTGGAGAAGAAATAGTCATTTGGCTGTGTAGGCCTAAGGAAGGGATCGAGAGGGTCTGACTGCTCCTTTTAAGAACTTCACCAATCCTCATTTCAGTCTACCTCACAGGTACCTTCAGAGGTACCCTGGGCCTCCAACTTCCTGACCCTTTCCAGAGTTCTCTAGTGTAAGGAAGGCTTCTTTCCTGATGACTAAGCTCTGCAGCCTTAAGTTTTTGCTTTCTGAAGTATGTTAAGTCAGTTATCACTCATTCATTGGCTTTTCAGCTTCCAAAACTTTGTTGATATACTCTGTCTCCAACCATCTCCTCTCTATTCTCTTTGCAGCTCTATTTACAATAGCCAAGAGTTGGAACCAGCCCAAATGTCCATCATCTGATGACTGGATAAGGAAACTGTGGTATATCTACACAATGGAATACTACTCTGCTATTAAAAAAAAAAAATGAAATACTACCATTCGCAACAACATGGATGGACTTAGAGAAAATTATATTAAGCAAAACAAGTCAGGCACAGAAAGAGAATTACCACATGTTCTCACTTATTTGTGGGAGCTAAAAATAAATAAACACACAAACAAATCAAGGGTGTGGGAAGGAAGAAGACAGAATAACCACAAAAATTCCTTGAACTATTTAAGTCGAGTGAACAGATATGATGAGGGGGTGGAAAGGAATGGGTAAAAGGGCATGAAAATCAACTACAATGTACATTGAGAAGTAAAATTTTTTAAAAAATAAATAAGTTTCTATCTTATTCCTTTATTGTTATTTTAGTGGAGTTTAGGGATGGAGCAGAGATAAATACATGTGTTCAACACACCACGTTTAACCAAAAGTTCTAAAATGATTTCTTTAATCATTCAGTCAATAAATATTTAAGTGCTTGACAGTGCACCACTGAAGGTATAGGAATAAAGACACACAACTTTCTGCAACTCACATACAGTCTAGGAAGAATTATAGACAATGTACAAATAATTCCACAGGTGCTGAGAGAAAGGAGAAGTTCAGAATGACACAAGGGGTTACAACAGGCAGACCTAACCAAGGGCGGGTAGACCGAGAGAATGAGAGAAGGTTTCCTAGAGGAAATGGCTATTGGCCTAACACCAACAATTTTTCTAAAGAAAAATTAAGCCAGTTAAGCCCTGTGGAACAGCTTACCGGCGCTGGATCTGCCTTGCAAAATTGTTGCTAGATGCTGAGCAGGGAAACTGGACTTCACTGTGCAGGGTAGCATTACGAAACAAGTCACAGAAGTTCTCAAAAAGCTCCAAAAGCTCATCTGACGTATTCTCAAACACAGCAATCACTTCTGTTGTCACCATATTGTACACTACAAAGAAAGATGCCTGCAGAAGAAGAGGGACAGCTGAGTATAATGCCATGTCTAGGAAATTTATCACTTAGCTGAAAATTCAAGCCACTCATGTAAAACAAGTGAACTCCTCAGCTTTAACCACTTCAGAATGGCTGCAAGTGGTTTTGGGAAAGGAGGAGGCATCAGTGGGCTTTATCAACCAAGAGCCTCAATGTTGCCAGATTTCCCACTTTATCTGTCCTTCTAGAATTACCAAGTTGCCCAGCATATATGTATAAAAAGATTTTCAATCTTTCATTTCAAACTGTGCAAATTCAATATTTTTCCTTCCAAGTGTTTATTTCCTACTTGCTCCCCAACCTACCCCGAGATAAAAAAACACTTTTTTTAAATGCCAGATTTAATTTTCTTTCCTGCTGAGAAAGTGACTTGCAACCTGGGGCTGCCTGTTGGCAAATTATTTTCTCTTGTATGTGTACAGTTGAAAGTTCAATTTATGGGCATTTATTTTTC
Source organism: Cynocephalus volans (assembly GCF_027409185.1). Classification (NCBI taxonomy): domain Eukaryota; kingdom Metazoa; phylum Chordata; class Mammalia; order Dermoptera; family Cynocephalidae; genus Cynocephalus; species Cynocephalus volans. The sequence goes on from NC_084462.1 coordinate 55,184,887, forward strand.
CCTCTTGATATTTCTAACATGCAGAGAGATGCCTGAAGTACACTGTGTTCTAAAACTGCTCAGGCAAGTTGTTTCCAAGGAGGGTACTGCTGCTGGACAAATGAAAAATCAGAGAGGCATTTTCCATTTCTTTCTTCATAAGTGTTCTTTCAGCCAAAGGCATTTGTAAAACACATTTGAGGTTTGTAGCAATTAAGATCAGAGGGAGAACCTGAAAAGTATTCTCATGCTATAGGTGGCAGAGTTACTGCTTTTTCTGAATGGGCCCCGAGGTGATCAGCCCTCTTCCTTTAAACCTCCAGTGTTCTGCTCTGCCTAACAGGGAAGCTCTAGAAACCTCTAGTTCTTGTCACAGTGAACACAGCAGTGTGAGTTAATCTATGAGCTTCCAAAGGGACTCTAGAAGTTTTCAGAACACTAGGATTAGTATTTCACCTCCTATGATTGCGTTTAAATCTCCATTACCAATTTCTGGAACCATTTGGCCCACCTTTTTTACTCGTAATTAGTTGTTCCCAGAGCTTATGTTACATGGCTTTGGCGGTCACCTGGAAATTAAATTTGGCTGTAAATTCAAGAGGCTGGGTGTAACTTGAGAATAATACCCATAATATTACCAAGGCTTTTTGTCTGGATGCACTTTTGAGTCATTAATCTTATTGGAAGCTATCAAATTAAATTGGGGGAGGAGTGAGGAGGACATCCAGGGTAGGAAGACTGAGTTTAGAGTTACAAACTCTGTAAGCAAAGGATAGAGCCCTAGTAATATTTCTAGCTACAGTTAATTATAGCTACTAGGGAAAAAACCTTTCGCAAAGGAAAAAAGGATAATCTCAAATGCAGCAATCACAGATAACTTGTCCCCTCCAAAATAAAAAGGTAATTATAGCTCAAACCTAAATAAAAGACTGACTCGTGTCCTTTCTGGATAACACTTTGATCATATCAGGGCTTTACGAGGATCTCTCATAATTATGTGAATATAGAATTACACAAACATTTACTAGCCTTCCCTCCAGGACAGACTGGGAAATAAAGGTTAGGGGGGTTGAAAAGTCAAGGACTTCACCACCAATCTCCCATGATGCACAGATGAACACCCCTGATGGCTCAATAGGTGATTTCATCATTGATGGGGAAGAAAAAGAAACTAGAAAAATTATCTCTAACCATATTACTCCCCCTTTTTTAAGAATACACAGGCTATGATTCAAAAGAAACATGCTAGTAGATATTTTACCACAGGTGGCTGGTGAGGTCTTAAGAGACGATGCCCTTACAATTCCTCTTAATGATAGAATAAGCTGCAGGTCAGTAAGAGATACCAGACTCAACTGACTTCATGGTTTACTATTTTGCAGGCTGTTCTGAATTTCCAAACTAGTATCTAAGGAGACAATATGGAAACAGGAAAATGGGGAGTGTGGGCAAAGGTACAAAAAAAGTAGGTCTTTTACTTGGTCATGTCAAAGTAAAGAACTTCTCAAAGACAAATGCCCAAATTACCCTGAATTTCAGCAGGGCATTTCAACCCAAGAGTCTGAGCAGTTTTTGTGCTCTTTATACTGGCCTACTCCTTTTGAGAAATGTCTCTCCCACCACCAGCATCTTTCACCTAAAATGAAAAACCCTTAGGATCTGCAGTCCTGATGATTCTCCTAGTGGATCATTAATCTTGGCTTCCTTTTGACTTTTTCACTGCTTTACAACCTATGTTTCAGCACGTGGACAAGTTCAGGGTAAAATCACAAGACTTAACTCTGTCAAATGAACTCACCTATTAGTTACCTTAAAATTAGACTTTATGGAGAAGCAAATTACATTAATCATTTACACAGGAAAGTAAAGTTAGATTTTTAGAGGATTTTCTTTTTTGTGCGGTATGCTTGTTTTCATTGTCAAAACTAAAGCAGCCAGACCAATAAGCACAGTCTTACAAAATCAAGGCAGGATTATCCACAGGTAGTCCAAACCCTGACCTTGTAGCACTTGTGCTTCCATCTCAAGGGCACTAAAAATGCTCTGCAAAAGAATTAGGATAATAATCACAGATTTGACTACCTACATGTCAATGACTTGAGATTTAGCTTCCATTTGTCCAGATAAATACATAGGGACAAAGAAAAATTGAGTTGATTTTAAGTTTGAGGCCTAGGATAGCAAAAATTCAAGGCTACATAAAATGTGTGTTTCTGAGAGGTTGGCTATAGGCAAACAAAGAAACCTTCCCATTTCACCAAGGAGACTGGAAGGATAAAGGGCAGAAGAGTTCACCTCATACCTGTGATGGATCGGTGACCCGCAGTGTTACCACGTCCTCACTAGTGTACTTGATGAACAGATGATTTTCGTCCAGGAGCTGCATTTTCCACATGCGCAACTGCCGCAGTTGATCAAAATACTGGAAGAAGCGCCTCTTGGCCATTGCACTACCATCCTGTTCTGCCCGGCGCCACAAGTATACCAGCAACCGGTGTTTCAGGGAATTGATGAAAGGATCCCTAAAGGGATTGGCCATGCCTGTCTGACTGTCCCGCTGTACCTCAGGGAAAACAGCTGACACAGTGAGCAGGTCATCCTCATAGCAGAAGCGGCCAATGGTCCGCACATCAATAAAAGTGCCTTCAGGAGTCACCTGGAAGACATGGATGGTCTGCTGCTGTACTGACAAAATGGCCAGGATGTTTTTGTACAAGTACAGCCCTTGGTTGTGTGACAGGACCACTTTATCACACTTGAATGTACGTGTATCACATAAACGGCCAGTGTGAAGGTCAATGATGTGGAGGGAATAGTCCTCTAGAGGGGACCGTGGGTTGGGAGTCACTGATTCACTGTTCCGGTATACCTCATAAAAAGGAGGGTGAGGCTCATCTGGGAGGTATGCAGCTGAGCCGACAATGACACACCGGCAGTCATCAGTGAAGAGGCTACATTCCCTGTTCAGGTGCTCGCCGTTAGCCGCTACATTGGTAATGTGTAGCAGAACAAAAAAGCGTTCAAAGAGCCGGCCCCGGATGTTGACTGACCGCTGGTCATTGCCATTTGACAGGATCTCCCCCTCATATCCCTGCAGTAGGTCCTCTGCAGCCTGGCAGCCCTGATACTCATAGATTTCAAGAGATGTCTGGTCTGAAGAAAAAGCAATAAAGTAGCGTCCATCAGGTGAAAATTTACGCAAGAAACAAGGAGGCTTTTCAACATTGACAACTGTGAAGTTGGGGAAGACATTCTGGTGGAAAACTCGGACCTGGTGCCAGTGGGTACCTGCCTTGCCTGAACTGATCCGCCGGCGTTCCAAGCGGTGAATGACATTTTGGTTTTGGATTCTTCGAGGTTTGATGGTAGAAACATGATGATCCATTATCACATTTCTGCATGAAAAAGTAAAGTAGAAGTCAAGAAAATAAAACAAAGTTTACCAAAACATAAATATATACAAGTCAAGCAGATATCTCTTTTTACATTCTGAAACCAGGAGGAGCTCCTAAGATGATAGTGACTGGCATTTCTCCTTCCTAGATTATAGTCAGGAAGTGGTCCTGACATTTCTGATTCTAGAAACAGGTTTGAGGGAAGAACCTAGGAATACCTTCCAAGTATGCTCAGTTACTGGGAATGTTCAACAGAATACACCTACAACTGCATTAAATTTGAACAGTACAAGAATCACATTCAATGTGCAGTCATTCAAACAAAAAATATTTATTGGGCTGTTAAGATGTCCTTATGACTCAAAGCAATCTACAGATTCAGTGCAACTCCTATCAAAATCCCAATAACACTTTTTGCAAAATTAGAAAAATTCATCCTAAAATTCATATGGAATCTTGAGAGAACCCAATAGCCAAAACAAATTTGAAAAAGAACAAAGTTGGAGGACTCACACTTCCTGATTTCAAAACATATTACAAAGCCACTGTAAACAAAAAAGTTTGGTACTGGCATAAAGACAGATATACACCAATTGAATATAGTAGAGAGCCCAGAAATAAACCCTTGCATGCACGGTCAAATGATCTTTGACAAGGGTGCCAAGACCACTCAATAGGGAAAGAATGGTCTCTTCAACAAGTGCTCCTGGGAAAGCTGGATATCCACATGGAAAAAAATGAAAGAAAAAAAAATAGATCTTTATCTCACACTGTATAGAAAATTTAACTCATAATGTATTAAAGACCTGAATACAAGAACATGATATCGGACTTGGCAATGATTGCTTGGATAGAACAACAAAAGCATAGGCAACAAAAACAAGTAGGAATACAACAAACTTTAAAACTTCTGTACATCAAAGGACATTATCAACAGAGTTAAAAGACAACCTACAGAATGGGAGAAAATATTTGCAAATCATATATCTGATAAGGAGTTAATATCCAGAACTCCTACAACTCAACAACATAAAATCATAAAAAGCAATTTAAAAAGGGACAAAGTACTTGAATAGACATTTCTCCAAAGAAGATATACAAATGGCCAACAAGCATATGAAAAGATACTCAACATCACTAATCACCAAAGAAATGAAAATCCAAAAATCAAAACTACAGTTAGATATAATCTCTCACCCATTAGGATGACTTTATATATATAAATAAAAATAAATAAATAAATAAATAAAAACAAAATAACAAATATTGAGGATGTAGAGAATGTTGAGCCCTTGTGCACTGCTGGTGGGATTGCAAAACAGTGCACGTGCAATGGCAAACAGTATGGAGGTTCCTTCAGAAATTAAAAATAGAACTACCATATGATCCAGCAACTCCACTTCTGGGTATAAACCAAAAATAAATGAAAGCAGGATTGCAAAGAGATATTTGTACATACATTCATAGCAGTAGTTCACTCAAAGTAGCCAAGAGATGGAAGCAAACCAAATGTCCATTGACGGATGAATGGATAAAATCTGGTATATACATATATGAAATACTATTCAGCCTTAAAAAGGAAGGAAATTCTGACATATGTTACAACATGGATAAACCTTGAAGACCTTATATTAAGTCAAATGAGCCAATCACAAAAAAGACAAACACTATATTTAGATTCCACGATCTAAAGTAGTCAAATTTATAGAAATAGAAAGCAGAATGGCAGTTATCAGGGACTGGGGGAAGAAGAAAAGGAAAGCTGCTGTTTAATGGGTTAAACATTTTTGTTTGCAAGACAAAAAAAGTTCTGGAGATCGGTTTCACAATAATGTGAATACACTTAATACTACTGAACTCTATGCTTAAAAATGGTTAAAATAGTAAATTTTATGCTATTTTTTATCATAATAAAAATATTCTTAAAAATATTTATGGGGCATCTATTATACAACATATACATTAATGTTTCCAAATGTTTTATTCTACCTTGATTCAAATCAAAGTTAAGCCACAGGCGATAGAAGTCAATGGCATTCAATGGAAAACTAAGCTACAAAGTTGTTGCCAGGTAAGCAAGAGTAAGCAAACTCCACCTTCCCTCTCCCACTGAATGCAGCTATAAAACCTAAACAGAATGCATGGACAGGTATTTGAGGACAATAGTAGGCTAACCAGAAAGTACCACTGAACAGACAATGATGTTGCCACTATCTCTTCTGGTCCTCCTACTGTTTGCAGAGTAAGTGCCCGGCAGGGACAAGTAACTAAAGCACAAGCTTTTTCACTAGGGGATCCCCCAAGGATCCAAAAGGTACTGGTGAGATCACAGAGAGGGAAAAGCTCAGAAAAGTGATACCATGAGGTTGTTTATGAACTCCCAAGCTTGCCTCCAAGCTGCATACATGTGGATATGTTCCAGATCATCATACTAAAGGCTTTAAGAACCAAACTAACAAAGAAATCACCACCTAGGTCTCAGACTAGCCACTGAGTGTCATATACATGGGACAGATCCAAATAGCACTTGCAAAGACTTTGAAAACTGATCTGACGTTGGAACCGTACCCTATAGTAGAAAGATTGCAAATTGCACCTGAAGCTAATTAGGTAGATTGCCTACAAACACAGAAATAGCAACATTCCCTATAGGATTTAAACAAGACCAATAGTCCCTCAACATAATATTCAAAATGTCCAGGAAACAATCCAAAATTACTCAGCAAATGAAGTAGTAGGGAAAATCTCAACTGAGAAAACATAATCAACTGACACCAATGTTGAGATGCCACAGAAATTGGAATTCTCTGACAAAGATTTTAAAGTAGCTATTGGAATAAACTCCAATAAACAATCACACGCTTGAAATGAATGGAAAAACAGAAAGTCACAGCAAAGAAATAGAAGGTATTTTTGAGAGAACCAGATAGAAAGTTTATAGCTGAAAAGCAATAATCAGAATAAAAAACTCACTGGATGGACTCAAAAGCAGGAAAAAAAAGAGTCAACAGAGGACAGAGACAATCGCCTAGAAGACAGATCAGTGGAGATTATCCAATTTAAACAAAAGAGAAAAAAAAAAAGACTGAAAAAATTGAATAGAGACTCAGGGACCTAAGGAAAATAGCAAAAGGTCTAACACCCTTCTCATAAGAGTCCCAAAAGGAGAGAAGAAAGAGTTAATGCTAAAAAATTTTTTGAAAAGATAATGGCTGAAAATTTCCCAAATTTGGCTAAAAACACAAACCACAGTTTCAAGAAGTTCAGAGAACCCCAAATATGATAAACCCAAAGAAATCCATGCCCAGAAATATCACAGTCAAACTGGGAAAAACTGAAAGACAAAGTAAAAATCTTGAAGGCAACCAGATAAAAAACAATGCATTACCTATAATGGAACAATTCAAATGTCTGTGGATTTCTCATCAGAAACCATGGAGGCCAGAAACAAGTGGAACAAATATTTTTAAGTGATGAAAGAGCTGCCTCTGTTTTGTCATTCAAGTCTCAACTAAAACAGCAACTCTTCAGAAGTTTTCCTTGACCATCTCACCTATAGTGCCTTTTCCATCCACATGAATCTACCATTTCACCCTGTTTTATTTTCTTCATAGCCTTTATCACTTTCTGAAATTAGTTATCTGTTTACCTTCTTAGTATCTGTCCCCCATACTAGAAAGCAGAGACCTTGTGTAATTCCTTGCTGTATCTCCAGCACCTAGGACAGTGCCTAAGGACCAGTAAAACCTCATAAACATGTTAAATGAATGAATAGAGCAACATTTGTATTGGGCCTTGAAGGATAAAAAAATTCTGTAGGCAAAGTAAAAGAGAAACATTCCAGAAAAAGGGCAGCCTTAAAAACACACTTGAAAAGAGCATAGCATGGCACATTTGAGAAACAATAAATCCAAGTAGTTAGGCAAGGGAAGCACAGAGTGAGTGATAGAAGGCTTTAAAAGTAGAGTGGAGCCAGATTGGAAAGCAGGGGAGTGACTGGATCCAATCTGTATTTTAGAAATAAAAACATACACATAACGAGTTATTTATTTATATTCTGTCTCCTTCTAAAAGAGATGTCAAATGCCTTATATAAGTGTATAATATCTAGTCAAGTTAAAAATGTAATACCTCTATAACTAGCAAATCAAGTTTCTCAAACTGCTAGTCACAACTCATTGAGGCCTTGAAATCAATTTAATGGATATTCTTACATTTTAAAAAATGAAATACAATAAAATAGAAAATACCAAACTGTATCACATACAGTAAGGGTAAGCACTGTTTTGTACAACTTTTGTTCCAATTATATATGTGAATTATATGCACTGCGTAAGGATATAAAATGTATACTAATCTAACCTAGAGCAAGAGTCTGCAAACTACTGCCCTCAGGAAAAATCTAACCCCCCTCCCTGTTTTTGTAAATAAAATTTCTCTGGAACACAGCTATCCTCATCATTTACTTATAGGCTATGGCTGCTTTTACTTTACAAAGGCAGAGTTGAGTAGTTGAGACGAAGGACACACACCCCACGAGTCTAAAATATTTATTATCTGGCCCTTTACAGAAGTTAAGTACATCTCACTTTGCTGAATTAATTACTTCAGATATCACCTTAAGGGCCAGCCCATGGCTCACTTGGGAGAGTGTGGTGCTCCTAACACCAAGTCAAGGGTTTGGATCCCTATATAGGGACAGCCAGTTAGCTCACTTGGGAAAGCGTGGTGCTGACAACACCAAGTTAAGGGTTAAGATCCCCTTACCGGTCATCTTTTTATTTTAAAAAAACAAAACAAACAAAAAAAAACATCACTTCCTCAGGGAAGTCTTCTCAAAATCCTAATATATTAACCATACCCATCCTTCATTGTACTTACTACGCTTGCAACTTTGCCTTTGTATTTTATTTATGTCTACACTTTCACTATAGATGGTGAGTTCCCAAGGACCAATACACAGATACTATATATTCTCTAAGCTCATCACAGTGCTTGACACATGGTAAGCCTCCCTTCTTGAACACTGGACCCACCTCATGCCAAGTTCTGTGCTAACTCGGGCGTCCACAGGGGCTGTTCCCTCTGCCTGGGATGTATTTCCCCTGGCCCTTGCCATAACTTAAGTTGCAGCTTAAGTGTCACCTTCTTCAGGAAGTATTCCCTGATCACCTTATCTAAAACAGGACTCCCCATAATTTTTTGTCGTCTTCATAGGAATTGCCACAATTTGTATTTATACTTTTATTTGCGTGATTATGTGTTTAATGACTAACTCGCCCGCTAAACTTTGCTCCCCAGACAGGAGGTAACCACGTCTACTTTGGTGACCTCGGTATTTTCAGAGCCTAGCACTGGGGCTGGCACATGGTAGGCGTCTGGTACGGTACGGAACGAAAGAAGAAGGCCTGGGTGAATCGGGCCACTAACTCACTGCGTGGGACTAAGCAAGTCCTTTCCCCTTGATGGGTCTCAGTTTTCCCACGGGTAAGGTGCACATATCCCTCAATTCCTTGTGACGGCTTCCAGAACGAAAAGAGGATGCGAGGGGGCGGGCACACTTGCCCAAGGGGGCGCCCCCGGAAAGAAGAGCTCGGGGAGGGGCCTGAATGGGAAGAGAATTCCGAGGGAGGGCGGGGGCCTCGGCGTCATGCGGGGAGGAGCCTCTCGGGGAGGATCTGACGGGCTTGGAGCTGCGCCAAAAAGGAGAAGTCCTCACCTGTCGAATCCAGGTTCAAAGGGCTGGAGCGAGGGACGCCCCAGCCTGCTCCTTGCGCGCCTCCCTAGACCCCGCCCCCGCCATGCCCGGGACCCCGGCGCCCGCAGCTGCAGGCTCCCGCTTCCGCTACCCACCGGAAGGGAGACGCAGCAAAAAGGGAAGTAGTGGAGAGCGCGGCGCAGTCCAGCCGGCACTGAGTGATGGTTTAGCGCACCCTGGCGCCCGGAGGAGGGATCGATGCCATAGAGGCTTGGTGGCTGTGAAGGAAAAAGTAACCTGGCGCCCTAACCTGGGCAATTCCGTGCTCTCTCCCCTGCTTTAAAAGTCTCTACCCCTGCTGGGCCCATTGGAAAAAACATGAATAAGAATTAATTTTTCACCTCTTGGTTAGATGCGCCATTTCATCAGCTGAGAAACTATAGGCTGTCTGTTGTCTTCTCCTAGATGGTGAGCGTCTTGAGGACTGGGATTGTATTTATAGTCTCAGAACTCACTGTCCAATATAGTTTCTGGCACGTAGTGGGCATACAGTAAAAACTCGTTGCACTGAATTAATCCCATAATCTTTACTTGCCTTTCACTTACGTTATCTCATTTAATCTCTTACAAGCTGATTTCTCCCTCAAAGCCTTTGCTTTGTCCTCCTTCTGGACAGCCTACCCCCAAATTTTCCTGCAATAGCCTCCTTTGGATCATTCAGGTTTCAGATAAATGTTACCTCTTCAAAGGGCTTCCCTGACCGCTCTCACTCCACCCTCATCACGGTATTTCTTCATAGCACTCATCACTATGTGATCTTACCTGGATGATTGTGGGGGGGGGGTTGTTTGGGTTTGTTTCTTTGTTCTGTTTTCCTTCCCACCACTGGAGTGTAAGCTCTGTGAGAACAGGAGTTTGTCTTATTTTCTTTCTTTCTTTCTTTTTCTTTTTTTTTTTTCCTTTTCCTTTTTGTGACTGGTAAGGGGATCGCAACCCTTGGCTTGGTGTCCTCCGCACCGTGCTCAGCCAGTGAGCGCACCGGCCCCATCCTTATATAGGATCCAAACCTGAGGCGGGAGCTCCACTGCGCTCCCAGCGCCGCACTCTCCCGAGTGAGCCACAGGGTCGGCCCTATTTTCTATTCTATCTTTGAAATAAAGTGAGCCAAGAGTACCGTTCAAGCTTTATTAAAGGAAAGGAATCTGCCGGGCCATGCTCAAAGTGGCAGGAGCCCGGGGCTGCCCTGAAAATGGGGGACAGCACCAGGTGTGGGGGTGGTAGAGCTTATATACTGCCAAGGGCTGGCTGATACCATCAAGGAGAGTCATTATGCTAATGTGGATGGGGGTGGAGACCTGCGTTCTAGCAGAAGCAAAAGGGGTTTCTGTTTAAGTCAGGAGGCTTCTGTAAAGAGAAGGGGGGAGGGGCTTGGTGCTGGAGTGGAAGACGAGGCCTGCGGCTCTTTTGTGCTTATTGTGTGCACAATGGCACTGGTCACATCCAAAATCCATCAATGCTCACCTGGAACAGGGTTTGGCATCTTGTTGCTGCTCAATAAAGATTCGATGAATAAATTAATGGCTCTGTCCACAGGTTCACAGAAATGCTATGAGAAAGGAATGTTTATTGACTTTTAAGGAAGAGGAAACAGGCTCAACGGAGAAGTGACTTGGAGAAGTAGAGTGGCTAAGAGGAAAGAGCATGGGTTTCTGGCCCAGTCTTGACACTTAAAAGCTGAGTGTCCTCCGTTACTGGCTTCAGAGTCTCCATTTCCTCTTCTGGGAAATGAAGATCGTACCTGCTTTGTGAGGTTATTGAAAGAATTAGAGGTGTTATACTTAAAGTGCCTGGCACAGAATCTGGAATATGGTAGATGCTCAGTAAATTATTATCATTGTAATTACTCAACTACAACTCCCTTACCTACCAATGATAAAATCGAGACCCCAAGAGAGACATCATTTATGCAAGTTCACACAAGTACAAGGAGCAAGGCTGTGACTGTGACCCAGGATGTTCATCTCCCTTTTTCCAGGATTCTCTCCTCTAGGTTCAAATTCTTACTCAACCTTTTGGGTTTCTGCATGATTTTAGACAACTCACTCACCCTCTCCAAGTCTGTTTTCTCATATCTAAGGTTGCACAATGTTCTGACTTGGTTATTGGAGAGATCAGATAGGAGAATGTTGTATTTCAAAGGACACTTGCAAGAAAGTGAAAAGACAACCCACAGAATAGGAGAAAATATTTGCAAATTATGTCTGATAAGGGTCTAGTATCAAAAATATAAAGAACTCTTACAACTCAACAATAAAAAAAAACTGCAATTGAAAAATAGGCAGAAGATCAGAATAGACATTTCTCCAAAGGCATACAAATGACCAATAAACACATGAAAATATGCTCAACATCATTAATCATCAGGGAAATGCAAATCAAAACCACAGTAAGATACCACTTTACACTCAGTATTATGGTTATAACTTCTTAAAAAGGAAAATATCAAATATTGGTGAGAATGTGGAGAAGTTAGAATTCTCAGACATTGCTGGTGGGAATAGTTCAGTCACTGTGGAAGTTTGTCAGTTCCTCAAAAAGTTAAACATAGAGTTACCATTTGACCCAGAAATACCACTACATACATAACCAAGAGAAATGAAAACATGTCCACACAAAAACTTGTACACAAATTTTAACAACCCAAATGTCCATCAGTGGATGAATGTATAAACAGAAGGTGGTATATCCATACAGTGAAATATTATTCAGCCATAGAAAGGAATGAATTACCAACACGTGCTACAACATGCATGGACCTTGAAAACAATATGCTGAGTGAAAGAAGCCAGACACAAAAGGCCACATATGAGGGTACTTCAAAAAGTTCATGGAAAAATAGAATCAAAAAATAATATAAATCTTTCCATGAACTTGTTGATGTACCCTTGTGTATTAGGCCTTTTCTGTTGCTTACAACAGAATGCCTGAAACTGGGTACTTTATAAAGAAATGAAATTTATTTCTTACCATTTTAGAGGCTGGGGAGTCCACAGTCCAGGGGGTGTATCTGGTGAGGGTCTTCTTCTGGGAGGGAACTCTCTACAGGCTCCCTTGGCAACTAGGGTGTCACATGGTGAGACACGTGCTAAGCAAGAGAGCTGACCTTACTTGATCTCCTTTTAAAGCCATCAGAACCAGGTACATTGCTCCTTGAATGGATCAATCTCTTCACTAGGGCACAGTCCTCACAATCTAATCACCTCTTAAAGGCTCCACCTTCCAAATTCCATAATTGGATTTCCACCCTCTTAACACTGTTACCATGAGGGTCAAGCTTTGATGAGTTTTCAGGGGACATTCAATCCACAGCACCTTGTATGTTTGAAATTTTCTCTAATAATAAAAAAGGCTGAAATTCACCTCCAGCCTGCCTGGCAACCAAGAAGCATGTGTATCTCTTCACTGGTAAGCTTACTCTTGTGCTTGACCTACAAGAAGAGAGGGCAAGGGAAGGAATCTCCTCCCCTAGAATAAAGACTCACATTGCTCTGTGCCTGGCATGCCACTGCATGGAATATGGGGACTGTGCCTTTTCTTTTCTAATGACTTTTGGCTTGTAAGTTTTCCCCAAGAACCCATTCCTTCAAAAAAAAAAAAAAAAAGGCGGGGGGAGGGAAGTGCAGGAAGGTTTGAAGTGAGACTGATTCAGTTCAGCCTCCAATACTTCCTACCCACAAGTTACTTAACCCATCTGTACTTCAGTTTCTCCATGTGTAAGATAGGGATAATATGTCACAGGGTAAGTGGAGAACAAAGTTAATTATTGCACAAAAAGTTCTTAAATATCTGCCTGGCGCATATTAGCCCTCAAGAACTGTTAACACTTATGAATTTGGTTCTTACCGTGATAGACCACCTTGTATTGAAATCTTGTGGGTTTGTCTCATCAGTGAGGCTTGTAAGCACCTTGAGAATGAGGACTGTGTTTCAACCCCAATGCTCCCACCCGAGGCTGACTGTTCTAACTTCTCTGTGAATATCAGCTCCATCTCTGCATTCCTAGCTGCTTGTGTGGCATTGGCAAGTCATTTTTCTCTGACTGCTTTCCCATGTATGAAATGAGTATACTGAGGGATTAGGGTGTGGGGAAGCTGTTGTGTTTGTAAAATACCTAATTTTTATACAAATTTGTAAATTAAATAGATAAGCACATTTATGCACAATTTTGGATAACTTTTTTTCTTTATCAAAAGTGACCAAATTTTGTTTTGTTTTATTTTGGTTTTGGTGCTGGCCAATACAGGGATCCGAACCCTTGAGGATCCAAACTCTTGACCTTGGTGTTACCAACACTGAGCTCTAACCAACTGGCCCCAACTCTAACCAGCCAGCCCCATATACACAATTTTTAATTACACATGTTATACATGAACACATCACTCTTATAAAAGTGCAAATAGCATAGAAATTTAGTTAAAAGTGGAACTCCCCCTTCACATCCCCAATCCTACCCCTTCTACTATATTAATTGCATGTCTATCCTTCCAGGCCTTTCTACACATTATCATGACAAATGTATGATCATACAGAGATCTATAAATAGAATTTTGTTTCATTTTTTTCTTTAAGTACAAATGGATATTGACTTACCTATTGTTTTGCAACTTGCTTTTTTCATTTATCAATACATTTTGGAGATAGTTCTATGTCAGCACATAGAGATGTAACTCATGAACAGTATTCCACAGTATGGATGTCCCATAATTTAATCATACTCCTATTTATGGGTTTTCAGTTTTCTTCCGGTGTTTCACCTTTAAAAGCTGCCTCAATGGGGGCCAGCCCGTGGTTCACTTGGGAGAGTGTGGTGCTGATAACACCAAGGCCACGGGTTAAGATCCCCTTACCAGTCATCTTTAAAAAAAAAAAAAAAAAAGCTGCCCCAATGAATAATCTTTTATGTACAGCTTTGGGCACAAACATGAGACATACATGTAACAGTAAAATTACTAGGTCAAAGTTAGTAAAAAAGTTAGTTAAAAAGTTTTACTAGAAAATCCTAATTGCTTTAATAGAGAATGCTAATTACAAAAAGATCATACCAATTTGCACTCTCATTTTTCTATATCCTTGCCCACACTTTATATCATTAATCTTGCCTAGTTTTGCTGGGTGCATTAGCAAAAGATGATATTTTATTGTTTTAACTTGGATTTTCCTGATTACTAATGAGTTTGTTTTCTTCTCAGATGTTTATTGTCATTTACATTTCTGCTACGAATTGCCTTTGCAAATTCCTTGCCCATTTTTCTACTAGAAAATTTTTTCTAATTGATATATAGGAGCTATTCATACATGCTGAATATTGATCTTTTCTTAGGAACTTAAACATTTTTTTCCCATGTGAGGCTTGTCTTTAATTTTTTTTTTAAGGCTATGCACATTTTTGTTCAAATAACAAATACATAAACTGAATAACAAAATACTCTGTAGAAAGTAGGGCTTCAATTTTTCACAAAAACTGGAGATGAAAGACATAACAATTTACATTTTTGATTTTATGTCTACAATTATTTGAAATAGCTCCCTAAAGTCTTTTAAAAGAATGCAAATATCAAATTAATTTCAACAGAGGAAGATGAATAAACTTTTCGAAAGCAACTTAATTTTTAAGCATATCAGCAAGTCCACTTAATGAAAAAAAAATCAAGAACAGAAATTAAACATCTAAGTTTAACAAGATAAATTGTGTAAAAAATCAATAAAACAGAATATAAACACAAGGGCACTTCAAAAAGTTCATGGCAAAATAGAATTGAAAGATAATGGAAATCTTTCCATGACCTTTTTTGTTTTGTTTAAATTTTTTTCTTTTTTTAAAAAAAAAAAAGAACACTAAGATAATAGAAAATATGTTCTCTGACCACAAAAACAGAAGGAAATTTAGAAAACACACAAATGTGTGGAAATTAAATAACACTTTCCTAAATAATAATAATAGGTAAAAAGAAAAATCACAAGGAAATTAGAGAGCACTTTGAGATAAAGATAAAGCACAACATATCAAAATTTATAGGATGCAGGGCTCGTGCAGTGCTTAGAGGAAAATTTAAACTTGTAAACACCTATGTTAAAAATAAGAAAAATCTCGGGCCGAGCCCGTGGCACACTTGGTAGAGTGCTGCGCTGGGAGCGCAGCAACGCTCCCGCCGCGGGTTCGGATCCTATATAGGAATGACCGGTGCACTCACTGGCTGAGTGCCGGTCACGAAAAAAGAAAAAAGAAAAATCTCAAATCAGTAATGTAAACTTGTACCTTAAGAAAATAGAAAGAGAAGAGCAAACTATACCAAAATCAAATATAAATATAAAATAGCAAAGATTACAAGTGTCTTTAATTTTTGATTTTATTACTAGAAATGTCTTTAAAGTCTTCTTATCTCTCATTACTCTTCTTGATATTTGCCAGTTTAATGCAGGATCCAGCATGGAGAGCCCATTGCACTGTGCTTCTTGGAAAAATCTGCTAGTGGTAAAGGAGGTCCAAGGTCGTCTTCCTTCTCTGCCTTTTCAAGGAAGTGGATTTCATTTCATTCTTCCAGCAGTTATAGCCATCAGAGTATGATAGGGTTAAAAGGGCAACCAGAGGCAAGACCATGACTGCCTTGTGGGTTATTGCAAGGACTGCCTTGAGTACAGAGTGAAATAAGGAGCCATGGGAGAGCTTTGAGCAGAGGTGTAGCATAAGCAGACTTATGTTTTAGAAGGTTCACTCTGGCTGCCATAGGGAGAGGAGCTATTGAGAGACCAGGTGGGAAGCAAGGCAGGACAAGCCAGGAGGCTACTGCAATAGTCCAGGCAAGAGGTTTTGGTGGCCTGGATCAGGGTGATAGAGGTGGAGGTGGTGAGAAGTAGTCAGATTTGGGATATATATTGAAGATGAAGCTAACAGGACTTGTCAATGGATTGGACAGGCAGTATGAGAGAAAGGAAGGAGACAAGAATGTCCCAAGGTATTTGGCCTAAGTAATTATGGATGCTTTTGCTCAGAAAGTAATGGAATATTCAGGCTGGCCCGTGGCTCACTAGGTAGAGTGTGGTGCTCATAACACCAAGGCCACGGGTTCGGATCCTATATAGGGATGGCCAGTTGGCGCACTGGCTGAGCGTGGTGCTGAAACACCAAGCCAAGGGTTCAGATCCCCTTACCGGTCATCTTTTTTAAAAAAAAAAAAAAAAAAGAAAGTAATGGAATATTTAAGTTGGATTAAATTTGAAGTCAGCTTCACAAAGAAAGGGACCATTTCTGTTTTGCAACTACTGATCTCCAAGGCCAAACACAATGCCAGGCATATAGGCACTCAGCAAATATTTGTGGAATGCTGAATAATGATCTTCTGCACAAACAGGCAGTGCATCAGCAATGTAATCTTCAAGCACACCAGATGACACCCTTTATTTCTTCCACAGCTCTTCGGCCTCCCTCTCCCAGATTTTCCAAGTTCTAAATCCCTGCCACTCTCTTCCATTGCCCTCTCACCCTCGCTAAATCCTGACCTCCCTCCCACTCTGCTCCCACACTCCTGCCTTCTCCATCTCTCAGGAGCCTCCATGCAGGGTGACCCCGCAAGTGGGATGAGGGAGTGAATGGCAGGAGGGTCTAAGGGACTTGAGAGCATTCTCTCCACTCACTTCAGTCCTCCCATGGCTCATCTGCCAAGGCTTTTAGCAACTCTGTCCACTATGTGCCATTAGCTGTGAGGAGAGCATGGGAACAGTAGCAGGACAAGAGCCTCTTATTCTTTCTCCCTTTCTACAAGAGGCTGGCAGAGCTCTTCTCACCTCTCCCTTCAGTGGCAGACATTTCTTATCCTAAGTATTACACCACCACCACCACCAATCATCATCATCAATCCATTAATCAAAATAATTGTAATCACCATTTAGTGTAAATCACCATTCACTGTATGCCAGACTCTATGCCAACCATTTCACCTACATTATCTCATTTAATCCCATCAATAACCCTGTGAAGTAGCTGGTATTATCCCCATTTTACAGTTGAAGAAACTGAGGCTCATTTTCACTTGACCTTTTTTTGGATCCCACACTCTATCCTTGCTTTGCAAGACTTGCCTCTTTACACTGTCTTTTACTGCTGTTTACAGAAAATACTCTGTTTCTTGCTTTCAGTTCCTCCACCTTCAGAGTTCAACTCCAAATTCTTATGAAATGTTTGAAGATGAACCTTCCCTCCATGTTCTTGTCCAAATGCTTATTGCCCCAGGAATGGCTTTTCTTTATCTTTGGTGACCCTGCAGGCTTCAGTCTTTCTCAGACACTCTCTTCCCACTGCCTCTGGTGCCTGATAGTGCTTGGGCGAGAGGATGAATTTTGTTCTGCTTGGTTTGGGGAGAAAAGAATAACTTCTGGATTGGGGTCAAAAGAAACATGGCAGCAGCTGTTTGGGAATTTTACGCATTTCTTACCCCAATTCACACACACACATCAGCTTTTTGTTGGCTTGAAAATGTTCTGGAGTGCATTGCTCTTGCTCATAAGAAAGGCATGGGTTTCACTATCGAGCTGACTTGGGCAGCCCCTGGTGTGTCAAGGAGCATGGCAGGGCCAACATTTACTTCTGGCTGGCTCAGCCAAGCCCTGGGATCTGGCCCTGGGCTGCACCTGCCAGGGAACGACTGCCTTTTTCCAACTGGTCCCCCCAGAGCACTCAGCTTTTTGCAGTTCCATTCAGAGGGGGAGCAGTTTCCTAATTCACACAAAGGTGCCTTATGTTAGTGGCAACCATGGTTCAAGGCTCATTTTTGCCCCATGCTAGCAGTACAACTGTAGACAAGTGACTTCACCGGTAATTTTAGAACCATGACTCTGTGGCAGGCACACTGGGTGTGGCAGGACCAAGTTGAAGAAGGCATGATTTCTGCCTCAGAGAAGCCTGCTGTCTGGTTGGAAAGACATCCGCCAACAGCTGATTTTGATATTGATGTGGCCAGTTAGAGGTCTGCACAAGATGGGTGGATGGGCACTTAACCTGGCACTGTGAGAGCAGATGTTATAGAAGATGCTGAAGCAAAGGTGGGAACGTTGTTCCAGGCAGTAGGAGCTGCAATGGCAAAGGTACTGAGATACGAAACAGCACAGCGTCTACAGTTTGGCATCACTGAAGTGCAGAGGGTAAGGTGCACAGTGGCAGCAGAGAGG
Source organism: Cynocephalus volans (assembly GCF_027409185.1). Taxonomy (NCBI): domain Eukaryota; kingdom Metazoa; phylum Chordata; class Mammalia; order Dermoptera; family Cynocephalidae; genus Cynocephalus; species Cynocephalus volans. The sequence continues at coordinate 55,203,181 of NC_084462.1, forward strand.
GATAAAGGCTCTGAGGCTCCCTTTTCTCGTCTCTGTAACAGGGACAACAGTATTACCTCGAACAGTGCTCAACCCAATTGCATATTGAACCCATGATTGCTTCCATGACCAAGCAGTTCTGAAATTTCTTGAAGGCAAGTACAGTATCTTAAAATTATGTTTATGGCTATACCCTACCTGGGCACTGTGATGAGAATGGTCTGTGTTAAATAAGTAGTTTTAAATTGTCTAGTGCCCAGCACATATTATGGGCCTAATAAGTATTCGTGGAATGAATGAATGAGTTAAGCCAAACTTGAAGCCTGGTGCTCACCTCCATCTAGATCTGCCTGAGAGATAAGGTCGAAGGAAGGTCTTTGGAGAGGAATAAGAAGTAGGAAACACGCCAGCACCTTCTTTCCAGTGGGAATAACTGCTTCAACTGTAGTGCAGAGCTCTGTGCAGCATTTTCCTTCAACAGAGGTCCCAGGTGCCTCAGAGCCTCCACTCTTCACTCTCCTCTCTCCCAGGGGACAGGACAAGGGAAAGTGGCAGGGGTGTGAGTGGCCAGGGGTGGGGGTTTCGGCAGAGCTTAGGTCCCGGAAAACTATTGCTCATGTCACTTGCAGGGAGTGAAAGAAAAAGGCTGGGGCGCTGAGGAGACAAAGCCCAGGGAACAGAAAAAAATCTTAGCTGCAGGGAGAAGCACTCTTTTTCCCAATGAAGGCAATGAAATTAGAGGTAATTGGGAGACAGAGATTTGATAAAACCTAGGGGAGCTATCAGGTGAGGGGCCAGGGCTGGCTGGGAAATGGAACAGCTGTTCCTCCCCTCCAGCGCTGGTAATAGCCCCTCTGTTCTGAGGATTGAACAAACAGTCCTTCCAAGACCCACACCTGTGCTGCCCTGTAACGGGGGCAGCTGGGGCAGCTGGAGGAGTGGGCACAACGCATGAGCCTCCCCCAACCACCATACCACTCCTGGGGTCTGGGAGCCCAAGAACTGTAGAGCTTAGACCTGTTCTGAGGGCAGGAGGTAATGGAGGTGGCTATACTAGGACTGACCTCCTCTCCACCTGTAGCTCACAGGCCACCAGAGGTCCTGCAGGAGCCAGGGGCAATCTATGTCGGCAGGGACAGGGCACTGCCACCTTTCCTTTCCCCATCGCAACCTCCCTTCCCACCCACCCACTGAGGATACAGTGGAGAAGAACTCACACGATAAAACAGAGAGTGAAATGCAGAAAGCCATGGTTAGGAAGCACAGGGCCTTGTGGATGAGCACTGCAGGTGACAGCCAAGCCCAGGTGTTGTTAGTTTGGGAAAGTCTTCAAGAACAGGGATCTCTGACTAGGGCTGATGTGCGGCCATGGAGAGAGGCAACAGCGGAAGGAGACAGGAGGTGGGAAAGTACAAGGCAGGAGACACCTTCTAGAAACTGTATTGTACTTTGGGAGGCAGGTTTTGAAGGAGGTTCCTGAAGTGATAAAGAAGCAATGTGGAGGAAAGCATCATCACCCTGACCAGGAGTTACAATTCTTAGGGGAATGCAACCATCCACACCAAAATGTTCATTATAACCAAAATGCCCTACAGCACGGAGTAGCTAAGGAACTCCAACAGCCCTTCAAGGAACATTAAACAGCTGCCAAAGCCAATGATAATACAAATCAAGTCATAACATTTTATAAGTATTTATGAAATAAATGTGAAAGTGGGACCCAAAGTGTATATACACCAAGTCTAAAGTGTTTTCACAAAAACGTGGGAAGAACTAGGCCTGGAAGGAAATATTATAAAATGGTTGTTCTTCAATAAGGGATTATGGCTGATTTTTTTTGTTGTTCATGTTTTTTTCATGAATTATTTTTATGATTTACATTCTTCACATCACTTTCACAAACTAAAAATGTTATAGTTAGCATTGGCAACAACTTAACCATCTCCCAAGACGGAACTGGTTAAATAAATGAAGGTAGAATATCAAGCCATGTTTAAAAGGTATGAGTCTTTGTGTTGGTTGGAAAAAATATTCATGATATGTTAAGTAAGGAAAGCAGTATGTAGAGTGAGAGGGGGAAATGTACGTGCTCTTTCAGTTCAGGCTGCTATAACAAGATACCACAGGCTGGGCACTTAGACCATAGAAATTCATTCCTCACAATTCTGGAGTCTATGAAATCCAAGATCAAGGCACCAGCAGATTCAGTTCCTGGTGAGGGCCTGCTTCCTGGGTTATGTCCTCTCATAGCTGGGGAGGGGTGGGGGGAGACTTCTTTCATATCTCTTCTTATAAGGGCACTGTAGTGGATTGAATTATGTCCCACCAAAACTCCCTGAAGCTTGAATTGTGTTCCCCAAGTTTCATGTATTAGAAACTTAGCCTCCACTGTGACTGTTAAGAGGGTAGAAAATCCTATTATGGTAATTGAAAGGTGGAGCCTTGAAGAGGTGATTGGATTGTAGGACCATGCAGTAGTGAATGGATTAGAAATGGTGGTCAAGGGTATGGTTATGAGGGCTTTAAGAGAAGAGAAGAGTCTGTCTTTCTCTCTCTTCTGCTCCCACCATCTTGCAATATGAGGCCCCTGGGTCATTGTCACAACCACCAGATGGACTTTAGACTTCCCAGCCTTAGAAACTGTAAGCAATAAATGTCATTTTTCTTTATAAATCACCCAGTTTCGAGTATGTTGTTATAAGCAACATAAATGGACTAATACAGGCATTAACCCCATTATGAGGGTTCCACTCTCATGACCTAATCCCCTCCCCAAAGCTCCACCTCCTTTGGGAAGACACATTCAGCCCATAGTACATGTGATGAAAGCCAGCAAGTATATCCATTGGTCTGTTGACAGTGGTTATTACTGGGAGGAGTAAGAGAGAGAGATTCACTTTCTACTTTATACATGTCCCCACTTTTTAAAAATTTATAACGAGCATATTTTATTTTAATAATCAGTAAAATCAGTACAGATATTTAAACTTAAAATATTTAAAGTAAAACATGAATAATAGCAAAAAATGGTAGGTTTGGGAAAATGCTGAGTTTTCAAACTGCTTAGAATTCCCCTTCTCCCTCAGGACAATGCCATTCACGTCCAGAGCATCTCAGCAAGTATGAATTATTTTTCGTTCATCTATAACACAGCGACACTTTGTTCTGCTAAAGTCAATTCAGCTTAACAAGCTCTTAATGTGAGCATCTCCTATGCACGGGTCACCTGGCGAGGTACTGGAGGTGAGGGACGTGGGGAGGGACATAGGGAAAAACAGATAAGTCCTCATTTTCAGTTTGATTGGAGTCTAGGGTTGGGGGAGGGAGTTAGGTTAGAAAGAAAAATGTGGGAATCTTTTGGAGAGTCTTTACTACTGGGAGGTGGTCGGCAGAGAGTGAAGGGTGTGATAGGATTAGACTGGATCATCCCCAGGAGCAGTGGGAGGACAGGCAGGGAGGGTGGAGATAGGGAGATGAGTGAGCCCAGAGGCTGGGCCATGCTTCCAGGGTGGCAGGGCCCAGGCCTGGGAGGGACAGCAAGGAGTGTATCCAAGGAGCCCCTTCCTATTGACCGACAGGCTTCTCTTAAGGGTAGCAGGTAGGAAATAGGCTGATTCATCTGCCCAAAGCCTGAAAGAAGAATGTACTCTAGGGCAGTGGTCCCCAACTTTGGCTGCTTGATGGACTCACCTAGGGAGCTTTAAAATACAGAGTCCTGGGTCCCATCTCCAGATAAACTGATTTAGTTGATCTGAGGTGCGGCCAGGGCACTGGGATATTTAAGATACTTAAGAGCATTCAGAGGATTCTTGTGTGTTTGACAGCCACTACTCTGGAGCACCACCAAACACACCAGGAGTCCAGGGTTCTGTCCCCAGACAAGGTCTTCCACCTCTTCCTCGAATAGATGCCGAACAGCTGGTCACTCTCTTTATCAGACTCTGCATTTGGAGCTTTTCCGGGGAAGTGACAACAATGTCCTCTGCAGCATTGAGAGTATTCAGCTTATTGGAGCCCAGCATTACCCACTGCTTTCTGCCTTCTGATCCCTCTTCCTGTTTTCCTCATCATGATGGGTCAGCTTCCTCTGAATGTCACTGCCTTTACCATGGAAATTTGAGAGGGGCAGAAGGAAAGCACATGTGTTCAGGGTACCATCTTGAGCTGAAAGCTCCTTTCTGTCTTTTGCGGGAGCAGGGGTGCTGGGAAAGATCATTGCCTTGGGGACATCCAGACTTCCTAGTCCCCAATGGTTGAATACAGGAAAAGGACATCATTTTAGGTATATTCACAAGGAAGCTGGGTTCTGTCCCAAGATGACTGGGATGGGCATATGAAATAGAAAGTTGATATTTGTGATATGTAACCAATATCCATAGTAGCTGGATGTGAAGTTTGGCCACCCTTTTACAGGTGATGCCACCAAGAGTTACTCTCTTCTTCCCTCCACCCCATCAAGCATCTCTGAGGTGACAAAAACTAAAAGGCTAGAGGCCTGGGTCCTGCACAGTGGGAACACTCAGAGCATATGTGTCCAGGGATGCCAAGGCCATCATCATGACCACAGTAAGATCAGTCACCCTGCTACTCTGACAGTAATCTCTTCACATGGCCAGCCAGGGAGGGATTTACCATAGCCCATTCCCCTGCCAGTCTATAATTGGCAAACTTGGGACAGCCAAGGCCCATCCTTCTAGGGACCTTGCTAGCAGCCTTTGCCAGGAATCTGGTATGACAGGGACAGAGTGACAGTCAGCAGCAGAGAGCCACTGGATGGCACTCTGACCAACATGGGGCAAGTTGAAGAGACAGGAGGAGGGAAAGGAGGAGCGGGGACACCTTCCCCTGCCACCTTCACAAATCATTACCGGGGGCTGGGCCCCGCAGTGCATCTGATAAGGTTGTTAAGTCAGCAGAACACCTGCCTGGCCATCTGGCGCTTTCATCCTCCAGACAGGGCCACCCAGGCTTCCTTGCCCACCTCCTCAAAGGGCTGCAGGGGTCCCAGAACACCTGCTGGGGAGACTGAGATACCCTCTGCCCTCCCCTACCCCCCGCCAAACTCCAGGTGCTGCAGGGCAGCTTCTGGGTTCCCAGGTAGCACTTGAGAAATACTTCTTTGCTTTGTTAAGAGATGGCTCTCTAGCAGTGAAGCAGCAGGGGTGGGGGCCCTCTCCAAGGCTCCCAGTAATTTAAACATGGTTGATTCTGACCTCGCTGAGATAACAGAGCAACATAGTGGTGGGGCTGGAACAGGGAGAGTTTAAACAAGGCTTTCCTCTCTCCATATCAGACTGAATCAGAGCAGCAGGTCATTAATCATCTCAAATGCTGGGCTTCAGAATCTTATCTGCTGTACAATCACCTCATCTCCTCCTCTTCTGGGCTCTGGAAACCATAGCATTTGGAGAGAAAACACAATACCTATGTTAGCAAATCTTGTTAGACTCTATCTAGCAGCACATGACCCATTAATGTATATATTTAGCTGTTTCCGTAGAGTTCTGATTTGCGTTAAGAAAAACACAATCGGGGCTGCTGGAAATGTTCTGTGTCCTAGCCTGGATGATGGTTTTATAGGTGTATGGAACTGCAAAACATCATGGAGCTGTACACTGAAGTGCCCTTTATGCACGTGCTACAATCCCTCTATTTATAAACTTCTTTTTTTTTTTTTGAAGGCTGGCCAGTGTGGGGATCCAAACTTTTGACATTGTTACAAAGCTGTGCTCTAACCAGCTGAGCTAACTGGCCAGCCCTATTTATAAACTTAAAAGAAAAATAAATAAAAAAATCTACAAAGAAAAGAAGAAATTGACAGTTTAGTGCTGCTAAACTCTCAGGTGTAAAAACATTGCCCCATACCCATACCAGGCTGTGTGTTCCCAGCTCTAGCCTTAGTGGCTGGGTCCCTGGCTGCTCCGGGCAGGGGAACAGCAAAGTGGGAAAGAGGTGGAATTTGGAGGAGGGCACATCCGTATTTAAATCTTGACTCTTCCACTTCTTAACTCAGTCACTCTGGGCAAGCCATTTGGCATCTCTGTGCCTCAGTTTCCTCACCTGCAAAGTGGAGATAACGTTGCCTGCCTTACTCGTTGTTGTTATGATTAAAGACAATTAAATGGAAACACCTGGCCATCACATCCGCACACTAAGTGGCCTCACTCGTTACTATGTAATATCTGGTCCCTCAGAAGCCAGCTTCTCCCGCCTCACCTGTCCTTACCCTAGCTTCACACACACAGCATCTGAAATGAACTTCCACGTCACGTGGCACCCAGTTTTCCCCCTCCACCTCCGAGTCTCACCTGCTCCACAATTTCCTGGTTCCCATTCCAACTGCAGACATCCTGCTTCTATCCCCGGGCTGTCCCATGATCATATTGCCACCTGCTCCAGCAAGAGTAGGTCAGTCCTTGCTACCACCCACCCCTTGAGACCACTCTAACCCTCACTCTGTGGTTAGTGCCCCCAGCAGCAATCCTGGCCATGCCAGACATAGCCCCAATCCTACCTACGGGTTCTGGAGACATTGAACTAGGATTCCCATGGTGCATGAATAGGACATCAACAGCTACCCAACACATGCCAATGGAGACCAGAAGGCGGTAGTTCTTCAGGGCCCAGGGTATGGGTCAGTGCTATGGTCTGAATGTTTGTTTCCCCCCAGAATTCATAAGTTGAAACTTAAGCATCAATGTGATAGTATTTGGAAGTATGGGGATGGAGCTCTCATGAATGGGATTAGTACCCTTATAAAAGAGGCCTAAAAGAGAGAGCCCTTCTCTCTTCCACCTTGTGAGGTTAAAGAGAGAAGGAGGCTACCTATAAGGAAGCAATCCTAGAATCTGCTGGCACCTTGATCTTGGACTTCCCAGCTTCCAGAACTTTGAAAAATAAATTTTTATTGTTGATAAGCTACCTAGTTTTTGGCGTTTTGTTATAGCAGCTGGAACTGACACTGACTCAGATGGTGGGGCAGACCCAGTGCCCATACACTGAGCTACTGTGTCAGCTCAGGAAGGCAGACCTGTCCAAGGTGAGGTGTCTCGGAGCCTCTCCCTGCTGGATGGACACATCACAGGCATCCACCTCACCCGTGCACACCGCTCCCCAGCTTGTGTGCCTGTGCTGCAGTGAATTTCCTGCATCCCCAAGACAAACCCCTTTCTCTTGGAACCACTTCCATTTTCAAAACCACTCGCTCCTGATGAGCCCACATCTGCTTCCCTCTCACGCCAGCTAGACCAGTCTAATCCCTTCTCTGTGCTTTCACCCTCCAAATATTTGAAGAAAATTGTCATTCTCCCATCCTCAATAGGAGTCTTCTCCAGGTTTAAGATCCCCTATTCCTTCAACCATAGCTCAGACATGAACCTAAAAAGTCCCCCCTTGCTGTGCCTGGCCCTGTATTACATCACAGAAGCTGTAAGAGGTGAAATCATGATTTCGTCCGTGGGTGATTTGCAGACACAGACCCTCCAGAAATCATGGCCATTACCACACAGGCTCCAAGTGCCCATCCCAGGCCCTCCTCCATGCATTTTGCACCCTTTCCCCATTCTGCAGTACTCCCCTCCCCCACCCTTCCTCCCCAATGATTGATTCCTAGTTCACACTAATTAGGCCTTGCTTAGAATGGAACAGGAACAAGAGCTTTGCCATTTTCTTTAAGGAAACCATGCGAGAGGCCAACCTGCTGGTGGTTGCCAGGCAACCCTGATGATCCGACAGGAAAGACAAACTCGAGAGCAGGACAGGGCCAGAGAGCCTAGTTAGCAGCTATTGAAGATGATCTCTGCTCCACCAAGAGGTGTGAGAAAGTTCTGGCTGGAGTTGGCTCTAATTGCTCCAGCTGTCTTTTTAAATGGAGTGTGTTGGGGTGGGGGGGGGGCATTGCATACTCAAAGGGAGCTGGGGAAGAATGAAGTCATGTTAGTCTCTCAGTAAGAATAACAGAAATGGACACTGGGGCAGGATGATAACAGGGGAATACTGCATCTTATCTGCTTGCCTTTCACCTGCCTTCCTGCCTCCTCAAGTCTAGAGCTACGCAGGACTTGCCCGTTCCTCAGCCCAGAACAGGACAGAAGCAGAAGCAGTCTGTAGACAAAGTGCCTTCCCTCTTTTGAAAAATGTTAAGCCACAGAACAGGCATTAACATGAGGAGTCTTGGAAGGGTCTAGGGAGGAGACAGAGGTCTGTGTGTCTGCACTACCCAGGGACTGGACACTGTCCCCAGCAGTGCACCTAAGGTGATGGTGAGATTTCAGATAAGTCCGGGCAGCAGGGCTCCCAAACTCACCAAAGGGTTCCTTAACCCATGCATGACCCAGAGCCTGCCGACCAGAAGAAACCATGCAGCTGGTGCAGTACATAGCCCAGGGAGACCTGTGTGAGCTCAAGAGGCCCAGAAGGGGCAACCCTGTACCTTGGCACCTGAAACACCCCAGTACCTTTGCATGGGTGGGAGAGGAAAACAACAACTTATATTGCATTTCCTACACATTGAGGCAGAATGGGCACTCAGACCAGAATAGGTTTGATATAAAGCAACTAAAGCTTTTCAGGTGGACAATTTGGTAGTATCTGCCAGACTTTTAAATGTTACCCCCAATGGTTTTGCTTATGATAAGAAGTAACATTCATCACACTTTTACCCATGTGCCAGCAATGTTCTAAGAACTTCACTCCTTACACTCTTACCAGCAGCACATAAGAGTATCTCCTTCTCCCACACACTTGCCGTCACAGACTATTATCAATCTTTAAAAATTTTGCCCATCTGATTGTTGGGAAAATGGCGTTTCATCGTTTTAATGTATATGACACTGAGTAGTGATTTTACAGTTGTATTTCTGTATAGTTTGCATTTTAACAATGAGAATGAATTCTTGTATTAACTTGTATATAAAATTAAAGTAAATAAAAATCATGAATCCTTATGCACTAAAGAATATGGCTTTGAAATATGTAATGCAAAAATGAATATAAAAACAAAGTGAAATTAATAAATCCGCTCGGTAGATTCTTGCCATATCTGTCAGATAGCAATCAATCAAGTAGGCAAAAATAAGTAAAGATTTGATAATGTAATTAAATTTAATCATATATAAATACATATTGCATATGCATATATGTATATATACACATATATGTACATATATACATGCATATATGTGTATGTATGCACACACTTATATATAATATATATACACAAACACACACACATACATATTGCTATGGTTTGAATGTTTGTTTCACCTTAAAATTCGTATGTTGAAATCCTGAACCCCCAATGTGATGGTATTAGAAGGTGGGGCCTTTTGGGAGGTGATTAGTTCATAAGGGCAGAGTCCTCATTAATGGGATTAGTGTCCTTAAAAAAACGCCCTAGGGAGCTCCTTTACCCCTTCCACCATGTGAGGACACAACAAGAAAGCACCATTTATGAACCAGGAAAAGGGCCCTCACCAGACTTCAAATTTGTCAGCATCTTGATGTTGGACTTCTAGGCTCTAGAACTGTGAGAAATAAATTTCTGTTGTTCATAAGCTACCTAGTTTATGGTATTTTTTATAGAAGCCTGGACACACAAAAAAACATAAATCCAATAAAATCATGCACATACACACACAGTATACAGGGAAGAGTCTCAAAAAACTGATCCTGCCTTAGGCTACAAAGGGAAACTACACAAATTCTAAAAATCACAAATCATAAAGGGCTATAATCTTCAAACACAGTGAAATAATATTTAAGATTAATAATTTTAAAAGGATAACAAAAATACTATCTACTTAGAAAATAATTAAAATATTCTCCTAAATAACTCTTAGGTTAAGAGAAAAGAAAAAACAAATTACAGTTTATTTAGAATTGTAAAAATTGTTTACAATTTCATTTAGAAATGAGAGACAGCCAATTGGTTTGAAGATTTAAATGTAAACAAAAACTAGACAAATTATGGGTAATTAAAAAAATAATCCTGGCATAGGAGAGGACTTATTAAATATGACACAAACCTGAGAATCCCCAAACAATTAATACATTCAACCACCTAAGAATTTTTTTAAGTGTGGCAAAAACCACCATAGGTAAAGACAAATGATAAACTGGAAAAAAATATTTGCAACTTTATCACAGACAAAGGGCTAATTTCCTAATATACAAAGATCTCTTAAAACCAATAAAAATATAGACAGACAGCCCAAGAGAAACATGGCCAAAGGATATGACAGAGAGTTTACAGAAAAGAGAATTTAATAAATGGCTCTTAGGACATATGATATTCCATTGCACTCATAATAACATTGATTGTAAAATAAGACTCACTGAGATATCAAGTGAAAGAAAAGAACACATGGGATGATTATATTTAGATAAAGTTCAGAAACAGCTAAAACTAATTGAAAGTGGTAAAAGTTAGGATAGTGGTGATCATGGGGGATAGAACGTGGAGGGTTAAGGGGAAACTACACTGAGATATTCTTCATCTATTAGATTGACAAGGATCAAATCATTTGATGATGTATTACGTTAATAAGGGTGTGGGAAAAGGGTTTCTTTCATATATTGCTGATGAGATTACAAATTGATAGTCTCAATAGGAAGATGATCTATTAATATCTGTGGAAATTATGAATGCACATACCCTTTACCCAGCATTTCCACCTTCAGGAACATACCCTACAAATAATACGTGCACCTATATGAAAATATAACGTATTGCCACATCACTGAGAGAACAAAAGATTGAAAGCTCACTAAACATTCATCAGCAGGGTACTAACAGTCTTCATAATAAAATGCTTTGCCACCATGAGATCTAATGAGGAGACACTTTATGTACTAATATGGAGTGATCTCCAGGATGTACTTTAAGTAAAAATATAAATTAAGTTACACAACTGTATGTAAGGTATACCACTATTTGTGTAATAAATGGGGGAAGGATATAAATATAAATAGTGCTTTTAGATACACAAATATGCCTGGGGAGATATATACATAGGAAAGTGATAACATTTGTCACCTCCAGAGAGAGCAAGTGGTGTGAGGAACAGGAATAGGATGGAGATTTTTCTTGATACACATAGAAACAGGACTGGAAAGACACCATTTAACAGATATTACCTCTGGGCTGGAAGTGATACTAAGAGGCAAGAGTAAGAGGGAACTTTTAAGTTATACGCTGTAAACTTAATATGAGACTATATTCATGCATTACATGTGTAATTTAAAACATTGTTTAAGAAATGATGTGTCTTGGGGGCCGGCCCGTGGCTCACTCGGGAGAGTGCGGTGCTGATAACACCAAGGCCCCGGGTTCGGATCCCATATACGGATGGCCGGTTCGCTCACTGGCTGAGCGTGGTGCTGCCAACACCAAGTCAAGGGTTAAGATCCCCTTACCGGTCATCTTTAAAAAAAACAAAAGAAATGATGTGTCTGCAGTAATATTTGTGGCAGACAAGATAGCGGCTAAAATCTTGGGAACATAATAAGGGACTAAAGTTTGAGGAGAAGGAGGATATTAGCATCATCTCAGAGTATCTCTCAAGATATTTATCACTCACAAAGGTAAAATTAGGGCCGACCGCGTGGCTCACTCGGGAGAGTGCGACGCTCCCACCGAGGGTTCAGATCCTATATAGGAATGGCCTGTGCGTTCACTGGCTGAGTGCGGTGTGGGCGACACCAAGCCAAGGGTTGCAATCCCCTTACCGGTCACAAAAACAACAACAACAACAAAAAAAAAACAAAGGTAAAATTAACTTTACAGTGGAGAAACCTGACAGACACCAGTTTAATCAAGTGATCAAGGTTAGCATCACAGTAATCTAATCAATGAGAAACCACACAAACTCAAATCGAGAGACATTCTGCAAAAGAAAGGATGAATACTCTTCAAAAGTGTCAAGGTCATGAAAGACAAGGAAAGAATGAGGAAGTGCCACTGATCGGAGGAGACTAAAGAGATATGACAACCAAATGTAATGTGAGCTCCTGGAACAAAAAAAGTGGGGGATGGGAGGTGGATTAGAAGGAAATGGGTGAAAGTCAAATAAGGCCTATAGGTTCATTAATAGTATGCTAATTTTGCTTTACAGATGCCTATTTTCTGGCTTTGAAAATTGACCTGTGCTTATGTAAGTAGTTGACACTAGGGGAAGCTGAGATATACGTGAATTTTCTCTACTATTTTTGCAACTTTTCTGTAAGTCTAAAATTATTTTAAAATAATGTATTGGTCCGTTTTCTGTTGCTTATAACAGAATACCTGAAACTGGGAAATTTATAAAGAAATTAAATTTATTTCTTACAGTTTTAGAGGCTGGAAAGTCTACAGTCCATGAGGTGCATCTGGTGAGGGGCCTTCTTCTGGGTGGGAACTCTTTCCGGGGTCCCATGGCAATGCAATGTATCACATGGCAAGGATGGCAAGCACTCTCTCATGTGCTCCTTATAGAGCCACCCATGGGTCCACACCCATGATAACTCGTTGATTCATGAATGGATTAATCCATTCACAAGGGCACAGTCCTCACAACCCAAACACCTCTCGAAGGCCTCTCAAATATCATAATCGGATTTCTTACCCTCTTAATATTGTTACAGTGGAGATCAAGTTTCCAACACATGAACTTTTTGTGGGCACATCTGACCCATAGCAAGTAAAAAGCAAAAGAAATAAAGAAACAGAAACAGCAAGAAAGAATGAAGAAAGAGAGTCAACAGAAGGGAGGTGGGTGAAACATGAAAAAATCAAGAAAGGAAAATAGAAAAGCAAAATTTGACAATGCCTAAGGTACCTCTGTCTGGTAAGCAATGTCCTAATTCCAGGAAATGATTTAGCATCCTGGGAGTTTTATTCTATTGTAGAGATGGATGTTCAGTCTACTTAATGTTGATTACTTTATGGAAAGCTCCAGGTCTTATTCAAAACTTGCCAACCAACCACATGAACCCATGAGAAAATATGCTGAATTGGAAGATCTCTGTGCCCAGACTCCTTGGAAGGTATATTTCTCATAAATCCGTACATGTTTGTCAGCCTCTAGGCACTCAGTTATTGTCTGACCACATCTGAGGTCTGGTATGACCTGCTTGCTGTATGCTGATGAGTCGGGGTTCTGAACCTGCAATCACCAAGATGTGATTGTGATACTGGGGAAGGCTTTGGAGAGACCCAGCCCATTCATTTGGTATCCAACAATGTTTATCAGCACATGCTGTGTGCCAGGCACTGTTATGTGCTGGAAATACAACACTGAAAAAAACAGATAGAATCCCTGACTTCGGGCTGACTTCAGTCCACCTGGGGACACAGACACATGTTGAGGATAATCTCACAGTGCCATGGAAATATATGGCAGGAAGACCTAACTCAGACATGAGGTGAATGGATAAATAAACTGTGGTACATCCAGACAATGGAATATTATTTTGCACTGAATAATGAAGCTCTAAAAAATGTAAGCTACCAAGTAATAAAAAGACATGGAGGAAGCTTAAATGCATGTTACTAATAGATCTGCAACATAACTAGCACCACTTTAAACAAGCCCAAGTACAAAATGGCACCGTCCACCTCCTCCCCTCCCCTCCCCCCTTCCCTTTAGAGATGCCTCCTGACTTTCTGGCTTCTGCATCGATGGAGTTCTCCACCCAGTTACATCAACCTAATGGACCCTCCCCCCATACATTTCACACCCAAAAGCTAATACAAACTCTCGCAAACCCATTGTCGGGGCTGTCCACCATTTTCGGGGCAGCCATGGGCCCTGTGCCACTCCTAGCACAGCCCAGCAGATTTCTTCCTTTTGTTATGGCCAACGTGCGATGGGTAAAAGAAATTTTCCCACGAGAACCGGGTGATAGGAAAAGGAAAAGAGTTATTTCTGGCAGCCAGGGCTACGCGGGCCAATCGAAGTGCGCAGCCCCGAGTAGAAACCTCTCGAAACCTCTTGCAGCTTTTATTTTTAGCTAGGCGGGAATTTTTCATGCCTGACACAATCTAGCCAATGCAAGCAAGCCAGCGATACATAAGCTAATTTTGTGGTTAGCCCTGTAGCCCCTCCCCACCCTGGATTCCCCATAGGGACTTTCCAGGCTAAAATGGCAGAGCCACCTAAAATGGCGTTGGCCATGCTACTCTGTTTATTCCCCCATTTATTTTAGCAAGCGATTTGTACAGAAGCAGAATGCATATGTTAAGGTCAGTAGGGGTTGGGGCGTCCCTTAACACTTTAATAAAGCTTGAACGGTACCCGGCGTCTCGGCTCACTTCATTTCAGTTACTAAGTGAAAGAAGTGAATCTGAAAAGGCTACATACTGTATGATTCCAACTGTATGACATTCTGGAAAAAGCCAAACTATGGAGGCAGTAAAAAGATTAATGGTTGCCAGGGACTGAGGGGTGGGAGGGGAGGGATGAAGAGGCAGAGCACAGAGGATTTTTAGGGCAGTGAAACTAATCTGTATGATACCATGATGGTGGTACATGTCGTTATACATTTGCCCAGACCCATAGCATGTACAATACCAAGAGTGAACCCTAATGTATGTAAACTATGGACTTTGGGTGACAATGATGTGTCAATGTAGATTCATCAATATAACAAATGTACCACTCTGGGGTGGAATATTGATAGTGGGGGAGGCTGTACATGTGTGGGGGCAGGGAGTATATGGGAAACCTGTACTTTCTGCTCAAGTTTGCTGTGAACCTAAAACTGCTCTAAAAAAATAGTCTATTTAGTTATTTATTTATATTTATTTTTGGCAGCTGGCTGGTATGGGGATCTGAACCTATGACCTTAGCATTATCAGCACCACTCTCTCCCAAGTGAAAAGTCTATTTAAAAGGGGGGTTGGGGAAGATCTACTACTAATTCTGAATCATTGAATGCCGGCACTATCAGGATAGTCACAGCAGGAGTTTCCACTTCAACTTCTGAGAGATAATGTGTAATAAACAAAAAAAGGAGGCAAAGGGGTAGATCAAACTGTGTGTATCTGTGTGCATTTTTGACATAATTGCAAATCTCCAGTTCACCTCTGGGTCTCCTGCAGCCAAAACTCATGAAGGTGGCTGAGCCCCAGAGCCTGGAGCAACAAGACATTTTTTACAGAGAGGAAACGTTATTTTAGAATGAAATCCTAGCAAAGCCTGCCGGGGGCTATGGAATACAAACCCATAAAACCAGGGGTCCTTGGAGCACTTAACGAGATTTCCCCTGATGTTAGGAAGACAGTGATTTTATTGAGATTTCCCCAGGAAACAGGTTTCTCGCAATCAAGTTGAAAGGCTGAGATCATCTTAGTAATAATAGTGAGGGTCAGAAGCAGTCAGTCTTCCGCTCAAAGTGCTGCAATCCCTGTACGTATTAATTGACTCATCAATTACCTTCTCAAGGGTAGGAGGAGCTGAGCTGCTCAGAGGTGAGTATCACAGGTCTTCCTGTCCCAGGAATGTCAAGAACTCACCTTTATCCTCTCTCAAATGATTTGCCTTGGTGACAAACTAACTGATGACTTCTACAAGCCGCTTTTGGTTGCTGCCTCTGGCATTTTCCACTAAAGGGCTACTCTGATGGATAGTGTGGTAGACTGCCAAAAAAGTGATTTATGCTCACCGTTAAGCCCAGGACCTCCTCACCCCCCTCTCTAGGCAGGCAGCCTTTATCTGCACTGCTTAGAACACCCTGGGGAAACATGAAGGGAAATTGAGTACCTTCTCTTTATCTATAACTTAATTCAAAATTAGTGTAAGCTGTAGCTATAAATCTCGGTTTGAGCTCATTATGTTTTTGCCATTTCATTTTATATGATAACAATAGTATCACGCATGAAGCAGAATTTATAGTTTTCAAAGTGCTCTCTTATGTATGAGCGTATTTGATCCTCATCAAAACCCTATCAGTTAGAAAAAGAAGAGTCACTTCCTTTTTAAATAAAGAGAACATGTGAGACAGAGGTTAAAGGACTCCCCAAGATCAAACATCAGTTTCTACCATCACACAAAGCAAAGATTGTGTCTACCTTTAAAAATAAATTATGAAGTATTTCAAAGATATATAAAATACAGAAAATAAAAAGATAATCACATATCCACCTCCCAGCTTTAACTGTTTTTTTTTTTTAAAGATGACCGGTAAGGGGATCTTAACCCTTGACTTGGTGTTGTCAGCACCATGCTCACCCAGTGAGCGAACCGGCCATCCGTATATGGGATCCGAACCCGGGGCCTTGGTGTTATCAGCACCGCACTCTCCCGAGTGAGCCACGGGCCGGCCCCCCAGCTTTAACTGTTAACATATTTGCTTCAGATACTTTTTTTTTTTTTTAAAGATGACCAGTAAGGGGATCTTAACCCTTGACTTGGTGTTGTCAACACCACGCTCACCCATTGAGCTAACCGGCCACCCCTATATGGGATCCGAACCCGTGGCCTTGGTGTTATCAGCACCACACTCTCCTGAGTGAACCACGGGCTGGCCCCCTTCAGATGCTTTTTAACAAGAAATGATACAGATACTGTAGTTATTACCACCTCTTCACCTCCCTTCTCTGCTAAAGGTGGTTACTCTCCTGAAACTGATACATATCCTTCTCACCTTGTTATTAAACATGTACTACATCTGTATTTACCCATAACAATCTGTGTTAGTATTGTGTGTGCTTTACTTTTTATATTCACATTACAATGTGTGAATCTTTTTGTAACTAGTTTTTCTCACTGAACATGATATTTTCTAGATGTCTGAGTTGGTACGTGTACAGCTGCAAGTTCATTGCTCTATATATTTTTTTCGCTGAATGATGGTATTTTATTGCATAAATAGACCACAATTTATTTATCCATTTTCCTACCAATGGATATTTAAGCTGTTTCCATGTCTTATTAACAAGCAGTGCTGCAGTGAACTTTCTTCCTCATCGAGTATTATTTCTTGTGACCATGAAATGGACTATTATCCCTGGTGACCATGTCAAGAATTTCTTTAGGGTATGTACCTAGAAGGAGGGTTGCTGGGTCCCAATATTTAACTTGATTTTAACTTAGTGTATGTCTTTTGTCCCCACTAAAGTTTTTACGTTTAATGTCAATTAAATTTCTTTTTATTTGTGTTTTTTGTGTCTTGTTTAAGAAACCATTCACTGTCTTGAAGTCAAAAGATATTTTCCTATATACTTTCCTATTCTACAAGTTTTTCATATTTTGTCTTTAATCCTAAATATGTATTTATTTTTGGATATGGTTTGAGGTTAGAAACTAATTTTATTTTATTTTCCATTTAAATGTTTCAGTCACCAAACACCCGTAGACTAGTTTCGCACATATCTGTGGGTCTGTTTCTGGACACTCTATTCTATTCTGCTAGTCTATTTTAACATCTCTATGGCTATTCCACACAGTAGCAATTACTATAGCTTTGTAATATATCTTGATATTTGATAGGGAGTCCTTCCTCCTTACGTCTCATAATTCTCTTGGCTATTCGTGGCTCTTGATCTTCATATAAAGTTTAAAATCAACTTGTCAGGCTGGCTGTTTAGCTCACTGGGAGAGTGTGATGCTGATAACACCAAGGTCGAGGGTTCTAATCCCCTTACCGGCTAGCCACCAAAAAAACAAAAAATCAATTTGTCAAGTTCACACACAAAGATTCCCCTGGCTTTTTATTAGAATCACCATAAATTTATAAATTAACTTAGGAAAATTAACATCGTAATGTCATTACCATAGTTCGCAAATATGTGATGTCTCTTCATTTATTTAGGTCTTCTTTTATGGCTTCAATAAGATTTTAGAATCTCCTCAATTAGTAGCATATTATTATTAGATTTATTCCTAGGTACCAAGAGTTTTTCTTGTTATCATGAATAAATTCATTTATTAAATTACCCTTTTAATGAAGTGTTGCTCAAGAATGCTATTGATTTTTTTTAATTGAGAAATCATTCACATACTATAAAATTCACTCTTTTAAAGTATACAATTCAGTGGTTGTTAGTATATTCTCAAGTTTGGGCAACCATCACTATTATCTAATTCTAGCACATTTTCATCACCCCAAAAAGAAATCATGTGCCCCTGAGGACTCTCCATTTCTCCCTTCTCCTAATCCCTGGAAACCACTAACCTTTTCTCTGTCTCTATAGATTTACCTATTTTGGAAATCATTTTACACAAATGGAATCATACAAAATGTGGCCTTTTGCTTCTGGCTTCTTTCACTACGTATAATGTTTTCAAGGTTCTTCCATGCTGTAGTATGTGTCAGTACGTCTTCCTTTTTATGCTTCATTCTGTTTTATGGCTGGATAATATTCCATTAAATGGATAAACATTTGTTTATACATCTATCGGTTGATGGGCATTTCGGTTATCTCTACTTTGGGGCTGTTATGAATAATGCTGCTATGAACATTTGTGTTCAGGTTTTTGTGTAAACATATGTTTTCAATTATCTTGGGTATGTACGTAAGAGTGGAATGTTGGGTCATATGGTAATTCTAGAACTGTCAAACTGTTTTCCAAAGTGGCTGCACCATTTTACACTCCCAGCAGCAAATCTTTGCCCACACTTTTTGTTGTCCATTTTTAAAATCATAGCCATCCTAGTGGATTTGTCTCATTGTGAATTTGATTTGCATTTCCATAATGAATATTGATACTGAACGTCTTTTCCTATGCTTTTTAACCATTTGTATATCTGCTTTGAAGAACTGTATATTCAAACCCTTTGCCCATTTTTAAATTGGGTTATTTGTCTTTGTATTATTGAATCGTAAGTGTTCTTTTCTCTTTTCTTGGCAGCTGGCCAGTACAGGGATCTGAACCTATGACCTTGGTGTTATAAGGCTGCACTCTAACCAACTGAGCTAACTAACCAGCCCAAGTGTTCTTCATATATCCCAGATCATAAATCCTTATCAGATATATGATTTTCGAATATTTTCTCCCATTCTCTGGGTTGTCTTTTCTTTTTCTTGATAGTATCCTGGAGACACAAGGTTTTAATTTTGATTAAGTTCAATATTTTCTTTGTTTGTTTGTGCTTTAGGTGTCATGTTTAAGGAACCATTGCCTAACTCAAGTTTACAGATACTTATGCATATGTTTTCTTTTAAGAGTTCTGCAGTGTTACAGCTTAGATTTAGGTCTTTGATCCATTTTGAATAAATTTTTGTAAATGGTGTTAAGTACAAGTCCAACTTCATTCTTTTGTATATAGGTATTTAGTTGTTCCAGCACCATTTATTGAAGAGATTTTCTTTTTCCACTGAATTGCCTTGGCATCCTGTTGAAAATCAATTGACCAGGCCGGCCCGTGGCTCACTCGGGAGAGTGCGGTGCTGATAACACCAAGGCCACGGGTTCGGATCCTATATAGGGATGGCCAGTTTGCTCACTGGCTGAGCGTGGTGCTGACAACACCAAGCCAAGGGTTGAGATCCCCTTACTGGCCATCTTTAAAAAAAAAAAAAAAAAAAAAAAAAAAAAAAGAAAATCAATTGACCATAGATGTATGGGTTTATTTCTGGACTCTTCACTTATTTCATTGATTTATATGTTTATCTTTATGCCAGTACTGCACAGTCTTGATTACCATAGTTTTGTAACAAGTTTTGAAGTTACGAAGTGTAAGTCTTCCAACTTTGTTCTTTTTCAACAGTGTTTTGGCTATCTGGGGTCCCTTGCATTTCCATGTAAATTTAAGGATCAGTATGTCAATTTCTGCAAAAACAAAATGAAAGGAAGCTGGAATTTTGGTATTGTGTTAGGGTTTGGGATTGTGTCCAATCTGTAGATCAGTTTTGAAAGTATAAGCAACATTAAGCTTCCCAATACATGAACATGGAATATCTTTCCATTTATTAAGACCATTAATTTTTTTCAGCAATGTTTTGTAGTTTTCTATGTAAAAGTCTTGTACTTCTTTCATTAACTTTATTCCTAACTACTTTATTCTTTTTGATGCTATTACAAATGGAGTTGTTAATTTCACTTTCAGCTGGTTCATTGTTAGTATATAGAACTAGAACTGATCCCTGCACTGGCCAGCCACCTATGTATTCACACACACACGTGCGCGCGCGCACACACACACACACACACACACACGCATATGATTTAAGAACTATACTGGTTTTGTCTATTTTGTATATCCTGCAAAACTGCTGAATTTATTATCTCTAATAATTGTGTGTGTGTGTGTGTGTGTGTGTGTGTGTGTGTGTGTGTGTGTGTGTATTACTTAGTATTTTTCATATACAAGACCATGTCCTCTGCAAATAGAGAAGTTTTACTTCTTTCTTTCCAAACGTTTTATTTCTTTTCCTTGACTAGCAGTCCTGGATAGATCCTCCAGTACAATACTGAATAGAAGTGGTAAGAATGTGCATCCTTTTCGTGTTCCTGATCTAAGGGGGAAACTTTCAGTCTTTCACCATTAAGTATGATGTTTGTTGTAGGCTTCTGTAGATGCCTTTTATCAGGTTAAGGAAGTTACTTCCTATTTCTAGTTTATTGAGTGTTTTATCACAAAAAGGTGTTGAATTTTGTCAAAAGTTTTTCTTGTCTATTGAGTTGATTGGGTAGGTTTTGTCCATTAGTCTATTAATATGGTGTGTTTTATATTGATTGATTTCTAGATTTCTAACCAACCTTGCATTCCTGGGATAAATCCCTCTTTATTGTGATGTACAATACTTTAAATATTCATCTCTATATGGTTTTCTAGTATTTTGTTGAGGATTTTTTGCATGTATATTAATAAAGGCTATTGGTCTTTAGTTTTCTTCTCTTGAGATGTCTTTGTCTGGTTTTGAGATCAGGGTAACTGGACTCAGAGAATGATTTTGCCTTTTTTTTTTTTTTTTTTTGTCGTTTTTTCGTGACTGGCACTCAGCCAGTGAGTGCACCGGTCATTCCTATATAGGATCCGAACCCTCGGCGGGAGCGTCGCCGCACTCCCAGCGCAGCACTCTACCGAGTGCGCCACGGGCTCGGCCCTCAGAGAATGATTTTGTAAATGTTCCCGCCTCTCCTATTTTTGGAAGAGTTTGTGGAGGATTGGTGTTAAGTCTTCTCGAAACACTTGGTAGAATGCAGCCCTTGCTTTCCTTTGTAGAAAGTTTTTTGATTCAATCTCTTCATCTGTTATGTTCTGCTCAGATTTTTCATTTCTTCTTGAGTCAGTTTTAGTAATTTGCGCATTCCTAGGAATTTGCTAATTTTATCTAGTTTATCAATTTGTCAGCATATAATTGTTCATAGTACTCTCATAGTGTTGTTGTTGTTTTTATTTCTGTAAGGTTGGTCGTAATGTTCCCTCTTTCATTTTTTTTTTAAGGAATTGTCATTGTATTCCCAATAAGAGGTAAGCACCCCAGGAATTGTGCAAAAAGCAAAAGAACATCACAGACCCAAAACAAATAGAGAGTATTTCCAGGGTAATTAGGTGGATGACATAGACTTCAGGCCAAGTGAACTCAAAGCACTGAACAAATACAGTGCACCAAGGAAGGCTGTAAAGAAGTTCTAAGCATTTCTCTGCAAAACTGTGTCCATGAACTGAGCACCCTTTGTGAATTGGATCCCATTCTTGTCCACCTGTCTGTGCTGTCTGATATAAGCTGCCTCACAGGGACTTAGATAGGAGAGAAAAATCCTAGGAGTTTTGGAATTTGGGAAGACCAAAGTCCAGGGAACACATCTGGTGGAAGCCTTGTTGGTGGTGACAGTGACACAGGGGTCTCACATGGCAGAGCAGGGAGAGAGAGAGCTCACTTCTTATTTTAGTAATTTGAATCTTCTCTCCCTTTTTCTTAGTCAGTCTAGCTAGAAGATTGTTCATTTTTATGATCTTTTCAAATAACCAACTTTCAGTTTCATTGATTTTTCTCAATTGTGCTATTGATTTTTGAACACTGATATTACATCAAAAAATTTTATTAGTTCATACTGTTTTACACTTTCTAGTAGATGATACCATTATCTGAAATGAGGGCAATTGGGTATCTTCATGGTCCAATCCAGTACCATGTTGATTACAAGTAGTTACATTCCTGACTTCAAAGAGAATGCTTCTCATATTTCAATGTTAAATGTGGTGCTAGATGTGAATAAATGCCCCTTATCAAGGAGAGGCAGCATCCTTTCATTCCAGGTAGACAAAAATTTTATATTAAATCAATATTGAATATTATCAAATGCTTTCTAGATTTATTGAGTGCTCATTTTTTCCTTTTAATCTGTCGAAGTTGAATTAATTTACATGCATAGATTTCCACATGTTAAAAATTCTTACACAGAGGGCACGGCTACGGTTTTTGCCAGCTCTTGCTCCTTGTGCTCACCAGCGCAAGCCTTGAAATGGCTGGGGCTCAAAACTGTCTGAGTGGTCCCTTCTTTCTCTCATCACGGCTTCTCCCACCTTCATGAACTCCATAGGTCTCTTCTCCTCTTCCCCAGAGCTCTAGCAGCCCCAGCTTGGCAGTCTTTGCATTTTGATAGTTGTAAATTGGTTGATGGTGGGAGGGAGTGATGCTGGGGACCATGTATTCTGCCATCTTGATTCTCCACCATTGATGTATTTTTATTTTGTTTTTAATTATGGTGAAAATACACATAACAAAATTTACCATTTTAACCATTTCTAAGTGTGCAGTAAAGTGGCATTAAGTGCATTCGCATTGTTGTGCTACACCCACCACCCATCTCAGAGCTCCTCTCATCTTGCAAAACTGAAACTCTATACACAATAAACAATAACTCTCCATTGCCCCCTTCCCCTCACCCCAGTCCCAGGCAACCATTCTATTTTCTGTCCCTATGATTTTGATTACTTCAAGTACGTTATATGAGTGAAATCATATAGTATTTGTCTTTTTCGTGGCTAGCTTATTTCACTTAGCATAATGTCCTCAATGTCCATCCATATTGCAGCATGTGTCAGAATTCCCTTCCTTTTTAAGGACAAATAATATTCCATTGTACATATATACCACATTTTGTTTATCCATTTATCCATCGATAAACCCTTGAGTTGCCTCCATCATCTGGCTATTGTGAATAGTGCTGCTATGAACATAGGTGTACAAATATATACTCACCTCTTTTTTAACTTTTAAAAATCTCCTGAACATAAAACGTCCAGTTTTCCACACTTTTGGAGCAAATGATGAATTTTCCATTCTTTAAGATGATTATATTATCCGAGAAAAATCCTCTATCACTTTTAGAATTGCCCAGATTAGATGGGTCATCAAAAGTACCCTAGAAACCAAGAACCAAATATATTTATAATTCTCCATTACTGGATCTTAACTTCCCAGAGATAAGATAATCTAGATTCTGAAAGAAGTGCTTTTTGAACTGGTGTCATTATTGCCAATATTATGTTTTCTTTGTAAAGAACAGTCTTCTCTGATCTTCAGATATGATGACATCCACCAAGGGCTGAGTTAGCCCTTAAAATTAAATTTTAAAACTTTTTCGGTAATCTGGCAAAGGTTGAGAAATACTTGCTACTCACCTGGGATGAAAGATGAGAGATCCCCAGTTGCCTGGAATGCCCAGTGTGTGTGGGAAAAGGGTGCAACAATTGCATGCACTGCCTCATTCTCTGATTCCACAGCTGGGATGTGTGGTTGTTGGCATGGGACAAGAGCCTCCTCAGCCACTCACAGCCAACAAGTCTCTCAGCACCCATAACCCAATTTCCTCTCTAGAAAAGCTTCATTCTGAAATGTAAACCCATCCACAAACTCAGTAACACCTGCCAAATTCCTGACCCTCAGAATCTTCTGACATCTGGTCCAGGGTTTGTAAATTCCAAGGAATAAGTACATGAGGATTGAGAAAACTGGCAATGCCCAGGGTTATCTTTATTTGGCTAATGGTAATGGAATTAAGGTCAGTTGAGCTGCCAATCTGGCCTCCAGTTAAGTTCTAATCTGAAGAAGGATTGTTATCCATAATTAATCTGCCTCTTTCCTGTGAAGAGGAAGTGTCTGGAAGTCAAATTTTGGATGGATCTACCACTTATCAGTTGTGTGGCCTCTGGCAAGTTACTTAAACACGTTAAACAAAACTGAAGAAAATAAAATCTACTCTCACAGGGTTGTTGTGATAATTAAATGATGGAATGTTTGAGTGTTAATTTTTTTAGCAGTTGTGATAAAGTTAAGTGAAACATTGTATGTGAGAGCACTGAAAATGTGAAGTATTATTTAAAGTGTAAAAGAAATATTGTTATTTATTGGAGAGGAAGATGAGGCCGGCTTGGCTGATGATGTGTGTGAGTTGACAACCAAATGTCCCTCATCAGCTCTTTACTGATAAAGCCAAACCATCTCACAGTCACTGAATACCCCAGGCAAGATCTGAACCAACCTGCACAGTCTCCACACCTGTCCCAATTAGGCCCATCTGGAACAGTGCTAAATAAGTAATAGATGCCTAATAACTGCTATCTATTCCCATATTTGTATCATATTACATTTTAATTATACTACATAATCACATTTCAGAAAATTTGGAAAACATGATAAAAAGAAAAAATGTAAAAGCCACCTGTGGAAAAAAATAAAAAATAAAAGCCTCCTGTGATCTCTTTACTTCAGCAGAAACTTTATCACACTTAGATGTACCTCTGTTGCATTTTTTGTATATGCATGTTTTTGAAAGCCATTACTTAAATCATAACTGTAAAGGCAATTCTACATTCTGCTGATTTCCTTCCCTAACATTTATATCATTAGTATTTTACTTGCTTATGATTCAGCATAAACATAGATTTTGGAGTCAGTAGAACATTCCATTCAATAAATGATTGCCAATGCCCTATCATTGGGCAGCTATGTTGCTTCCATTTTTAAAAATATTAAGCAATGCTACAATGGACACCTTTATGTATCTAGCATTTCCTATATTTAAGATTATTTTGTTAGAATAGATACCCAGAAGAAGAAGAACTGGCCCAAAGGGTGTGAATACATTTATAACTCATTATATAACTTGCAAAATTGCTTTCCATCAAATTTAACTGGTTTACAAACTCCACAAGGTATGAGTGCCTATTTTATCACACTGTTCCCAGCACTGGGGTTTATATTTTTTTTAGTTTTTGTTTATTTGGTATGTGGAACATGTTGTACACTTTTGTATAATTTACATTTCATATAATTTACATTTTTATTTTAGATAAAGTAGAAAATTTTTCCAAATGATTGCATATCAGTTGTTTTTCGCCTTTGGTAAATTGTTTAACTCTTTTAACCATACAATAAATAATTTTGATGATTCATGTAAGGGAGACAATTGGGTCTCTCCAGCAAAAAGAACACTGGTGAATTGAACAGTTTGGGCTCCTCCTCTTCATCTATAACAAGGGCAGCTTCTAGAATAAAGTGAGACACACTATGAGAAATGCTTGGTGAAATGCCAAGGGCTTTGTAAAGATAATGAATAGAGCATTAATATTGCTACTCTCATTTTATCTATCGCCTAAAGATCTAAGACTCGCAAATGGAATTGTCCAAGAAAAATGTGCTGTGTTAAGGTACAAAAAAAAAAAATTGGAGGACTTTACATACTACCTAGAAACCTAACAGGTTCCCATCAAGAAATGGATGTGGAAACTTTCCCCTGCCCTAATTTTCCTGAGTAGGCTAAGAACAGTTCACATCTGGCAAGATCTGGAGTTGATCTAATTACAATATTACTTTTGCTTTTGATCAAAATTTCCAGACACTTGGATAGAAGAGCAAATACATATAAATAAAAGACTGTTTCTCTTAGGGGAATTCTACTGCTAAGGGAGAAAGATAATTTGCCTCCCTAATTGTCGCATATATTCAAAACGCATTTAATGACTGTCTCCGTAAGCGTGCCTGTGTGAGAGAGAACGCATGAGATGTAACCATATGTCTCTGTTGTTGATAGTATTTTTTATTTGTCATTGGTTGGTTGATTGTGTTCACAAGAATATTTTTTACAGCTGTATTTAAACTGCCAAACAGAAAATGTAAAACATTGTTATGTTTACATAACAAGGGGTGGATCTGGGAGTGATTAAATTTTTTTTTCTTTCTCTATTTTTCCATATATTTAGAAATGGAATATATTCTTTAAATTTTAAAATATAAACACTGTTCTATGAGTCCAAATATCTGGGTGATAAATGAACAATATGATTTTTAAAGTGTTTCCAAATACCTTCATATTTTAAAAGGGAAAATGGGGGAAGGACCGGCCCGTGGCTCACTCGGGAGAGTGTGGTGCTGATAACACCAAGGCCATGGGTTGGGATCCCTACATAGGGATGGCCAGTTTGCTCACTTCGGAGAGCGTGGTGCTGACAACACCAAGTCAGGGGTTAAGATCCCCTTACCGATCATCTTTAAAAAAAAAAAATGGGGGGGGACCAGCTTTATTAACAGGAAACATCCTGCTGCCTGTGTTGTTAGGATGTGGGCAGCACAGACATTGGTGTGTCAGTCCAGGGCTGGAGCTGCAGGACACCACACCAGCCAGTAGGGAACTGAGAATTGCAGCCTGAGTGAAGCTATTACCAGCTCCTGCTGAACAATGTGGGGGAACACAGGTGGCAGAAAACTCACCTGCTTACAGAGGGTCCCATAGGTCACATTAATGAAGTAAGCAGGGGAGGTGAGGACATATATACACTTATGTGTGTGTGTGTATATATATATATATATATATTTCATTGTCCTCTTTAACATAGAAAAAAAGGAAAAAGGATAAAGTTGATGATAAGTGGCCTTGGGGACACTGACAAAAAGGAGAGGAGGGTCTAGGTTGGCCTGGACACCAGCCCTTTCTACAATAGTCTGGGCTTCTCCCAGTGGCATGTTGCCCAAGAGACAGGAAACCCCCGATTTCTGTGTGAACTCTTCCAATCTTGTTGACAAGTATTTCAAAAATTTAGAATACCGTGGGAGCCCGTGAACAAAATGGGAACACTTGTGTCCCATTTTGTTCGCTGGCCACCACTTTGCAACCCCTAGATACTCACTAGATCGGTGGTGAGTCTGTTGTTTTCTCGCCGGGGTGGTTGTTTTCCGAAGCACCCAGGTAGGTTTGGAGCCTCAGTTTGCCGGTGTACGCAGGCGAGGATCCGTGCAGGTGGTTCTGTGTGGACGCTGCCTTGGGTGTGCTCGCTCGTCGGTGACGAGAAGGTAGGAAGGGTGAGCGTCGCATCCTTGCGCTCAAGGAGAACACGTCTCTGTGTGGTCAGGTGAACCGGGTCTGACCTGCCAAAGTGGGGCGGTGGGAGGGTAGAAAATATCCCTGTGGAAATGAAGGCTTTTGCGTGATCGCCTCCCTGGGATCAGGCAGCCTCTCTCCCGCTCTGACCAGCCCGGACAGAGGTACAAGGAGGAGGACGCAGAGGTGGATCCGGGACACGCTCTGGTGCCTCGTCGGGTGCGGGGAAGGCTGGATTCGGTACTAATGCCGGACCCTACCCCAGCGCAGAGCGGGATCCCGGCAAGAGAGAGAAGTAGGCTGTGGGCTGCTGGCCCGCGGACCCCCACCCCGAGCTGTTGCCATGGCCACGGGGGTGAAGCGCAGTGACCACCCCCCCTTTCTCCGCTCGACTTCAGAATGACGTCATGAACGTCCGTGGCCCTGACAGGACACCTGTGGGTTGGTCTCGGCTTTAAAGCAGCTCTTCTCCCCTGGCCCCCGCAGTCGTGGCGACCGTGTCTGCACCAGGAGGACCGTGCCCGGACTCTGAACCCGCCCCCCGCGCTGGCGGCTCGGCCACGGCTGCGGACAGGACAGAGGGCCCGAGAGAGGCAAGTACTCAAAGGGTGCTCCACAAAATCGCCTCCTCAACCCTCCTCCCCCTCCCCGCGCCCCTGCTGTGAAGCTTTTAGGGGAGAAGCGACGAGTCTGCGGCAGAGTGGTGACGGGGCTTTCTTCCAGAACGAAGTGGAGAGCAAGCGGTCTTCCTCCCTGGCCTTGGCGACCCATGCCAGGTAAAATCCCAGCCAAAGTCCCCTGTCCAGTCCCCTCCCCCAGGTCGAGTGGGGATTAGAGGAGCAGCCGACTGGAGGTAAGATTCGCTAGGCTGAGCCTGGGGCTACTCCAGAGGGCCGGGGGAGGGGGCAGCTGGGCTTGGGACCCCGAGGGTGCCATGCCCAGCACCAAATTGAAGAGGAGGGAGGGCGGCTCCGGAGCCCGGCAGCTGAGCGCTCCTGCGGGGTGCTCGGCCACCTCGAGCTGTAGGGGCGTCCAGTTCTTGCGCCCACCCGCAGAAGCCGCCGTAATCCGGCTCGGCGTTTGTCTCTCTGGGTCTGGCGTCCTCTCGGTGATAAGTGGCCCCACAGCCTCGGGAGATCGTGCTCTCGCCACTCAGCCGCCCCAAGCCCACCACCTCCGTCGTCTCCTGTGCGGCTCGCCCCTCAGACTCCGGATACAGCAGACCTGTTGCATACAGAAACTAGCAGCTGGGATGGCGTTCCAGGCCTCCTGTCCGTGCTTTGCCCTCCACAAACCTCTGCAAGATCTAAGTGCCAGGAGTCCCGGGACTCTGCCTGCAAACACCTGGAGAGCCCAGAGCCAAAGGAAAAAAATGTGGGAAGTGCCGGGAGGCAACTGGGTAATTATCCCAGGGCAAAGGGCTTTTCTTCCTACCCTCTGCGATGGCGGCAAATAATCCCGGGGAGGGGAATCGAGAGGCGCAGGTGATCGCGCCCCGGGGGAGCCCCGTCTGCCGAAAAAGTGCAGTTTGTGCAGATACGCCCTAGACTTGCCTTTGCACTGGCGGACCGAGCGCCTCCCTTTCGGGTCCCTACCTTGGGCTCAGAATCGGGCTGCTGAAGGTCCCTGGAACCCTTCCACTGCGAATACGAGCCTTCAGCTTCAGCACCAGAGGCTGGACAGCGCCCCGGCCCGAGAGTGCCCGCAGCCGGTGTCTGCGCGCGGCCTCCGAGCCCCAGACCCCACGCGCACGAGGCCAGGAGATGAGACGCGGCTGGCGGAGGAAGCGGGGACTCATCCTCCTCATATCTCCAGGGGCTTAGCTGTCGAATTCTAGGAGGGCAATCTATCTCCCCTTTGCTATGACCAGTGGAAAAACTTGGCACTAAATGCAAGCAGGGTGCCAGGAGAAGAGGCGCTCCTGCAAGCGCTGTGCACAGGGGCAAGCGGGACGCGGGATTTACTGGGAGTCCCAGGCACGGGTGTTCGGTAAAATATCGCCACGTCTAAGTCTTTGCGCGCTCTCTCTCCCTCCCTTCCTCTCTCGTCTTAATGGGAGTGAATAAAGGGGAAAGCGTGAGGTGGAGGGAGAAGATAATGAGGCCAAGGTAAGAAGCACGTCTTATCTGGGTCCCAGCATTTATGCGCGCAGATGAAATCGATCCAAAATGAACATTAAGGTACGCGTTCTTTTTAACCAAAGAAGCCCAAAGTGACCTTTGTATGAGGAGTAGAGATGATTGTTTTGCCAGGGAGGAAAAAAGCCGCGGAGGGGGAGACTCTCTCACAAAAGGGCTAACGGAGGTGGGGGAGGAGGGGAGCGGACAGGACCCAGGCACTAGCGTGGTTACCAGGCAACCAGCCGCAGACCCTGCCTCTTGTTACCCTGGTTACAGTGAGTAGAAAGGCTTTGGCCACTATCATCCGTGAGCACCTTGATTCTTTAAAATATTTCCTGGGGGTCCACTGCCTTCTCCGGGCTGGGTGGGAGTCACAACTGTCCCTGCATAATCCCCCCACCCCGGGGAAATCCTGGAAGGGGTATTTTTCCTTTTAAGTCAAGGCGCATGGCTAAGCAACTACCTTTTCACCACTGCAATCCTTCCCACCCCCACTTCAGAGAGGTAATCATATCTTACTCTGCCATTACTCTGGGATTTGTAATTTGTGCCGTTTTTGTTTTGTTTTGTTTTTCCATTTAGGCTTTAATACTGGAAGAGCTGATCTCCTCTCCCCACCCCCAACCCCTACCCCCACCCCCCACCCTTTTTTCCCCTTTAAATGAGAAAAATACATTTGATCTTTATGGATGAGCAGGGGCTAGATAGAAAAATCGTCCAAGGGTACCTACTGCAGAAAGAGGCCTTCTCCTTGGTTTGGCAGTCATTCCTCCGCCACGAAACACTCCTTCATGTAGGACGAGGCTGAATTTTGATCACTCTTGTTTCTCACCTTGCCCCACAAGCCACACAGAAAGCACAGGTAAGTAGAAACACGTCTCCCTTAGCAAATAGCCGCTAGCATCACCCACATTTGAATCTTCTAGATTCTCTTCTCTTTTCTCTCTCACCAGCATTGCCTCCATAATTAGCAGATGCAGCACTTAAAGCTTCTAATCCCCTTCTCTTTTCCATTTCCTTTGATTGACAAATATTGACTTTACTTTTCACTTGTCAGCCTCGCCTGCCTATGTTCATTTATAACGTCTGGGTGGGAAATTATTTTACCCATAATTTTCCAAAGACAGCTGTAACATTCTCAGAATGATTTAAGGGGAAATTTCTAGTAAATTACTAGAACAACCTGTGTTCTGTGCACTATTTTGTCTAGAATACTTCTCGTTAAGAGCCATGAACTATCTCTTTCCAAAAAAAGAAACTTTGCTTTCAACTGGGCTACCACTTAACACAGAAATGGAGAAAGCATTCATGTTTCAGGCAGTAACTACCCTTTACCTGCATTAGTGAACACACATATCTTTCCTTTTTTATTCTTCACCTTTTTCCTTCACCCATTGCTAATAGAAAAAATTTTTTAGTTATTATAATTTCAAAGTTTAAGGCCAAAAATACTCTCAGTGGACTGGCTAGATATAGTTTTGGGGGCATTTACATTAAAATGCTTTTCTCTCACATGTTACTGTAGAAACTTCCTTTTAGAGCAGACCAGACAGCCAGTCTGCTTTTTGTACATTTCTCAAAGAAGTGCTTTCCTTTACGACTTCTCTGGGGCAGCTATCATTGATCACATCAATAATGTCCCACAGCAACAGTAGTTTTTTGTTTGTTTGTTTGCTTTTTAAATTATTATTCCCTCTCTACTCATTTTATGAACAAAGGGTCTACTTTCCTTCCAAGAAAACTGAGATCTTATTGGCCAGAAAGGAAGAAGCATTCTCTCATTGGCTGGTGTGTATTGCCTTGTCAACCAATAAGAGGATGCCATTTATCCTTTTCTGACTAGCTGAGTGAGCAGAGTACACAGAACGATTGAATATGCCTTAGTTTCTTCGAGTAGCAAAGGACAGTAGTCAGAGTTCTGGGACCCAGGATCTGGGATTTACTTTGGTGAATCCAGATTGCATTGATTTCCAAGGATGATCTTTTTTACCTAGCTGTTTGTAGCTACTTGAACATGCCTGCATAGTATATTGTTCTACGGCTTTTTTTTTTTTTTTTTTTTTTTTTTTAAGGATATCTCTTTCCAAGTTAGTGCAGGTTAATGGTACCGGCACATGAAGGGTTCAGGGATTTTTGTTTTCCCCTAAAAGTACAGAATTGGCCCTCGTTGTTAGGAATTTGGTGAAAACTTTTTGGGATGAGGATGGAAAGCTAGAAGAGGGAAGAGATGTGTTACCTATAACAGAGATCTCAGCTTTTGGATTCAGTCTGCTCAGCTTCGGTGTCCCTTGGTAGTTTTATCTGCATGTTTTTCCACTTTGATTCTTTACAGCTGCCCATTTTGGCCTGAATTTTCAGTGACAAAGAGAAAAGCTGGATGGATGGAGAGGATAGCCCTGTACTTCAGTGTAAGAGCATACCCTGTCACCTCCTAAGAAGTCTGTGACAGGTAGGTGACAGTGATTGATTGCTAGAACTGGAGATTATCCCAGTCCTTTGTGGCATTAGAGTTGGGCAGGTCTGTTTTTTTCCTTCTCTTTGTACTAAATAGTCTTATTCGGCAACGCTGGCATTGGTCACCACTTCTCTAAAAGGTAGGGGAGTCAAAGTTTCCCCCCTTCCAGGACAGAAGCTCTCTGACAACCATCTGAGAGAAGACTTAACATGAGTACAGACACCACACACCCTCCCCACCCCTGCCCCACTTTTCTTGGTTCTTGGCTGGAGGGAATGCTGGAAGTGAACAGAAGCCAGATCATGGTGGTGTCCTCAAGGGCCACCTCCTCTATTAACCCTGTCTGTGCCAAAGTTCAGCAGGACCATGAGCCCCAGTGCTAGACTGTAAGCCCTTCTTAGAAGGCTTAGAAACTGTGTCTTGTACTCTTGATTTACTAGAGCTTTGTCATGCTTAAAGTAGGAGCTCAACACATGTTTGATCTAAATCCCACTGAATAGTATTAGGACAAGTCTCTTAGCTTCCTCTTTTTGAGATCAGTGGCTCTAGCCCTGGACTCTTTCCCACCTCTACCTCCCCCTCCAAATCAAAAGCTTCACATTCCCAGCCCTCTTCACAAAAGATAAATGAAGGCTCAGTTAATTGTCACCATGGTTACAAGGAGAGGCCGCACTGAGGATCCCTATCACCCATTGCCTTCATGAGGTAAATGAGAGGAGGGGTTTGGGAATCATTGTCATGGAGGAAACCATGGAAACAAGCGTTGCTAAGGAGGCAGCTCTAAATTCAGGAAAGAAACTAGAAGTGGGGAGTGGGAGTTGGTGGGCTCAAGTGCAGGTCACTTTTGCAAGGTCCATTTCTCTGATGCTATAGCAGCCTCTTATGCTACTTTCACCTTCCCCCAGTCCAGACTAAGCCCAGAGAGTTAAAGAATTTTAGAAAACTGGGGCCACCCACAGGCTCACGTCCATCTTCATTGGATCTGCAAGGAAAACACCAATGAAAATGGATTTATCCTGTTCACACCTTACACCCATACTCTATCTCTGAACCCTGCCTCTTTGCCAACCAGTTTTATATATTACTGGCCAGGCTGCGTGCTGGGCACTAGAACAGAATAATGAGCAAGAATCCATGCTCTCATGGTGAGCTTTTAGCAGGGCAGTGACTTGGCCGATGGCTTTAGAGCTAAGGTTTCTCATGTGGGCAGTCCTGCATAGTGGTGTCCAGAGAGCTGCCAAGATTCTTGCCAAACACTCTTTGTGATGCCTTTTAGCTTGTCTATTACCACCTGAAATTCATTTGCAAGCTCCCTGAGAAAAGCTGGTTTTTCCTTGGAATATCTAGGGTGCTAACCTCTTTTATTAACACCTTGTACCTTAGTTAGCCTTGTTATCTCATATTACACTCAGGTCTGTGTAACAATACACCGAGGATGACATAGTAGGCCCTCTCTACGGTGGCAAAGAGACACAAGGTTATTATTTTTTACTTTAAAAAAATTAAAACAACAAATGCCTCTCTATTCCTTAATAGATTAAATGGGTTGGGGTGGGGTGGGGGTGAGTCCTCAGCTCCCTGCAGTTTGGAGTTGCAAAGCCAGCACTCATTGGGGGTTGGGGGATGTGGACTGAAGAGGGTCTCAATAGCCTGGGGGGCAGGGGACACCTCTCCCTTGCATGCCCCACAAAAGAACTTCCTGGAGATTCCTCAGGCCCAGGGCAAGACTGTGCCCTGTCTCCGGCTGACAGCTGGGCCCCTGAGCTGGGTACTGCTAGTCCTCCCCACGCACCACCCTCCCCCACCCCCCCTGCCCCTAAGTTCCTTCATCTCCAGGCAAGCCCTTCCCCACTTTGGATGGAGAGAACAAACCGAAGGATGGAGGGTTGGGCTAAAGAGGAAGAGCTCGCAATTAAAAAGAACAAGAATTAAAAGCAGCACCAATAGGGAAGAGTAATTATCCTTCAGCTGCTGCAGAAATACAATTAGGGCCCTGCTCTCTGAGCCACCAGGATATTGTGGCTTTTGCTAATTAAGGAGCGGATGTGCCCTGCCAGTGCAATTAGAGGCTGGCCCAGGCAGCAGGGGGCTGCCTTTCCTCCACCAGTGCCTCACTAAAGGGGAAATTAACCCAGGGAGCCCAGCCTTGTGCCTGGGGGAGGGGGACGACCGGCCAGGATCCCACTTTCCCCCTGCCCACAACTGTTTCCCCTTTTCCTCTCCTTTCCCTTTTGCTTGCCCCGGTACCACCATCCCCTCTCCATTCTGAGCTGCAGCTCGGTGAGCACCAGGAGGATTGTCACCACAGGCCATGACTGGAGACGTGCAGGAGAGGTGTCACCACTACCTGGAGCTCTTACTTTTTTCCCTTCTCCATGATAGTACAGTGCTTTATGATTAATGAGGACCAGGTAGAGAACTGAGCCACCTGCCTGCTTCCCTTTAAAAATAAGATCCCCTATTATGTAGGGAAGTATGTTCATTATAGAAAATAGAACACTCCAGAAAAAAAGAAAATAATTTCTCCCCCATCCTGAGCAGAGAATGGAGAGTTCTGAGGTAGGGGAGGGGAGGTAAGAGGAGATTCACTTGGTTATTGATGAGGGGACACACGCTGGCCCTGCAGGAGCATCCAGCTGGCTGACCTGGTGGGGGCTGAGGCCGAGGTTACATGGTGGTCTCCAAACACCTTGCAGATCGTACCTGGATGTGGATGTCACCGGCTAGCCCCGTCTGGAAGACTAGTGATTTTGTTGTTGTCTCATGCTCTCAACAACAAGTCCCAGTCTGCCGCACGGTGCTGGCCACCACAGCGGGGCAGGGCTCGGGCCAGAGGGTCCCCCTCTCTGACTATCCTTCCATGTGTTCTTTCTGTGCCTTCTGTCTTTCCTAGAAAATACTTGAGGAAACCACCCTGAGCACCCCTCGGCAGTGCACCTCAGGCAGACTCTTCCAGAAACAAGGACAGACCATAGCGTGAGAGGGGAAGGGGGACAGAGTCTCTGGCCTCGGGAGCAGTGGGCCGCTTCCACACACTCACTAAAGGGTGGGGAGGGAGAATCCTCTTTAATTACTCATCCATTTACCCAACAACCATTTTGGGGTACCCACACTGGGAGGTACCATGTGACCCCACACCCAGGGGCTCCCAGGCCTGGCTCTCTCTGGCCTACGCGAGCCAGTGTGTGCAGGCACAAAGGGACATGTGCTCATGACCCAGGTGCCCAGCTGCTTGGTGCCATGGCAGCAAGGTAGAGGACACATCTGACCCTGGCTGGCCTGGAGCTTGTCTGGTATTTGCCCCAGGGCTGAGGGAGTGGAGTTGCGTGTATAGAATTTCCTGGCCCTAGAATCTGCCTCAGTGCTGCTGGGCCCAGAGATGTCACCAAGGGAAAAACTGGGGTAGGGAAGCTCAGTCCCCTGACTGCTTGGTGGCCACCCCCCACTGTGGCAGAAGTAGTGATCAGAAAGAACATTTCTCAGCCTTCCTTGATGCCTCTGCCTGGCAGGCACCTATCCTTAAGGTGGGCACCAAGTCCCAAAGATGAGACCCTCAGTGGAGGTAAATTTTTCAAGCAGCAAACTCAAATGCCTTCTCTATTCCTTCTCAAGTATCTCCCCACTCTCCTCCTCCATCTGTGCAACAGAGAACACCAAAGCACCTTACAAACTGAATTGGGTTGCAACCCCTTTAGGGAATGCTAAAAATGCAACTGGGGGCTGAGCTCACGTTGCCTCTACCACTTGCTAGCTGTGTGACCTTTAGCAAGGAACTTGACCTCTCTGAAGCAAGTCAGCACTTCACTTGTACCCAAAGGCCATTGCTGTCGCTCCCTCCCCTCCTCCTAACAGGCTTTCTTCTTCCCCAATTCCAGACTCTTCAATTTCTCTTTACTCTTAACCCTGCCTGAAGCCAGTGGGCAGCCAGTCCTATTAGAAATCTTATTCACACTTGAGGAGTCTGCAAATTGGTGTCACTCAGCAGGTGTCTGTCCTTCACAGGGGGAGGAGGGCCAGATGGACAGAGGAGTAGAGATAAAGAATAGGAGAGGAGGGGAGTCAAGTCTCTCAGGCAGCCCTTATATCCAGGGCTGGTGTGGGGATGGAAGGGGGGAGATCCTGCCTCAGTGAAACAAACATCTGGGTAGGGAAGTGGGGTGCCTTCCTAACTTGAGAGATGGATAAGAGAGTGCCTGTTGGTATGCAGTGGGGAGAGTCCTGGCTCTGAAGTCAAACACACCCCAGTGTCAATCCTGGCTTCACCACTTACTAACTGTGTGACTTTGAGTCAGCACTTAGCATCTCTGAGCCTCAGATTCCTCAACTGTGAAATGGAATTGACCACATCCACCTTGCTAGGTTGTTATAATGACACAAGAGAAGTGTCATAAAGGCATATGTAGACACTCAATATTGGTCTCTTTTGCTTCCTCTCTCATAGTTTTCATGGTTGTCCTCCTCATCAACCTTCAGCACCCACTGGTCTGCTACCCTGAAGGAAGCAGCATCTTTCTCTTAGTCTCCTCTATCATGTAGGAGTTTAGCCCATTTAAATGCTTATTCTGAGCTAACCAACAGTTAGCTCAGTTGGTTACAGCGTGGTGTTACAACACGAAGGTCAAGGGTTCAGGTCCCCAAATCCCTGTACAGGCCAGCCACAAAAAATAAAGAAATAAGTAAAATAAATTAAAAAATGTTTATCTTTCCCCTCTCCAGATCAGTATCTTATCCATTTCAGGGAATGCAATAGATATTGAAAGTATGAACATTGGCCAAGTCCTTCCCCATGCTGAAAATGTAGAAGTCGAGGCCAAGAGAGGTTGTGACTTAACCTCTGCCTCTCAGCAAGATAGACACTATTTCTTTTCTTTCTTTCTTTCTTTCTTTTTTAAGATGACCGGTAAGGGGATCTTAGCCCTTGGCTTGGTGTTGTCAGCACCACGCTCAGTCCGTGAGCGAACCGGCCATCCCTATAGGGATCCGAACCCATGGTCTTGGTGTTATCAGCAGCACCACACTCTCCCGAGTGAGGCAGCCCTTAGACACTATTTCTTAAGGTAGCTTTCTGGGGGTCTCAGAACACGAAAGTGTCAGTGACTCAAGGGTCAGGGCACCAGGATCCCCTCACTCTAACTGCATCAACCTAATCTATGAAGCTGTCTGGTTTCCAGTCGTCACATTTTAATTCCAAGAGCCCCTTCCCCGCCAACACCTGTTTCCCGGAAGAGCAGGGAGGCAGCGCCCTCTGCTGGACTCTCTAGATAACGCCATTTTAGCGGCCTTTCTGTCTCGGCGGCAACCTGCACCTAGGGAGCTTTAAAATTAATCTCCATGTTCAGGCCTGGCCCCAGACTAGTTAAATCAGAATCCTGGGGTGTGACTCAAACGTCAGTATTTTCTAAAACTCTGCATGTTCATTCAAGACCGAGGACCAATGATTTAAGGATTTTTATATGTGAAGAACTGTAGTCCAAAATGGAACAAGTAGTGATGGAGAGTAATATTTCCCTGGATCAAATCTCTCCAATCTTCTATTTATTTTTTTTTTAATTTATTTTTTTTAAAAGATGACCGGTAAGGGGATCTTAACCCTTGACATGGTGTTGTCAGCACCACGCTCAGAACCGGCCATCCCTATATGGGATCCGAACCCGGGGCCTTTGTGTTCTCAACACCACACTCTCCCGAGTGAGCCACGGGCCGGCCCTCAATCTTCTATTTAAAAAGTTACTGTGTGATGGGCTGGCCTGTGGCTCACTTGGAAGAGCGTGGTGCTGACAACACCAAGGGTTAAGATGCCCTTACCAGTCATCTTTTTAAAATAAAATAAAATAATAAAAATAAAAAGTTAGTGTGTGAGACCTAATCTGGTTGAAAGAATCCTGGAAATTCTCAGGAGTTGGGGGAAGTCATAAAGGTACCATAATTGTCAATGACAAGCTGTGTCCTGGTAGGTCCAAAGTCCAGCCACTGATGGATCAAGAGTGCTAACAGAGGGGGAAGCTGTTGAATAAAAAAAGTTATTTACATTTGGCACCCAGAGTTTTATAGAACTCATACTGTCTAACACAATGGATCTGAAACTTGAACATGCATCAGGATCAGCTATTAATGCTGTTAATCAGCTTGTTAAAATACTGTGTCTCGGGCCGGCCCGTGGCTCACTCGGGAGAGTGCGGTGCTGATAACACCAAGGCCCCGGGTTCGGATCCCATATACGGATGGCCGGTTCGCTCACTGGCTGGGTGTGGTGCTGACAACACCAAGTCAGGGGTTAAGATCCCCTTACCGGTCATCTTTAAAAAAAAAAAAAAAAAAAAAAAAAATACTGTGTCTCCCTTCCATGATTTTCTGATTTAGTAGGTCCAACAAATTCCCAGCTAATGCCTATGCTGCTGGTCTAGGACCACACTCAGAGGACCATTGCTCTAAATTGTGAGCAGATCAACACCCTGTTTCACGTCTGCACGTGGTCTAGCACCATGGGGATCCCCATAGCACCTCACATATCTTCAGAATGGGTGCGCATGGCAGGCAGAGTGGCACTTTGACTGTGGCATAATGATCTGTAAGTGCAAAAGAGTTCAAGACTTATGTCTCAAGTGCTTCCAGATTGAAAATGTGGAAGGGGAAAGAGTGGTGTCTATGGGGGCAGGGCTTGGATCAGGGGCTTTCCCTTATCAGGCCCAAAAGGGTTCTGTGATAGAGAAACCCTGGTCTGTATAGAAAGAGGAGATATTTTCAGTCCAAGAGTTGCAGGGTGAGCTCAGTGGTTTCCCTAAGGAAACAGGGTTGGGGTACTGCCATCCACAGTCAAGATGCCAGCATTCACCTTTATTGAATACCTAACCTCAGATTTTTTTGCTTGATAATGTATATATATTTTTTTAGTTGTGAGAGGGAGGAGTTGGAAGGAACAGCGTTATTCCATTCGAAGGAATGAGAAATCTGCAGTTGCATTTTGTATGTTGACCTTGTATACGATGAGCGTGACAAATTCAATTATTTATTCTGATAGTTTTACACATTGTTTTGGAGCTTGATAATATTTTTTCTTGTAAATCTAAGTAGTTACAAAGGATGTATTGCAAATATTGACATCTTTAAAAAACGTGTCATTAAATGAATGCAATGGAGTCTAAATAGCACAGCAATTTGATACCAACATTATTCATTTTAAAGTACATGAAAAAACTCTTCTTACTGAATGTTGAATTTCATCTAAGCCCTATGCTCCTAGAAAACAGCTACGGTTGGGCCGAGCCTGTGGTGCACTTGGTAGAGTGCTGCGCTGAGAGCGCGGCGACGCTCCCGCCGCGGGTTCGGATCCTATATAGGACTGACCGGTGCACTCGCCGGCTGAGTGCCGGTCACGAAAAAACGACAAAAAAAAAAAAAGAAAAAAAGAAAACAGCAACGGTTAAGAAACTCCCCGGCCCCTGTCAGCAATGGTTAATCCTCTGTGTTCTGGAAATGGCTTACTTCAAAGAAACACCTGTCCTGAGATAAAACTCCTGGATTCCCCACTAGGGAATTCCCCACTATGTTCTAGTTTTCGTTTTGTTTTTGGTGGCTGGCTGATAGAGGGATTGAACTCTGGACCTTGGTGTTATTAGCACCATGCTCCAAGCAACTGAGCTAACCAGCCAGCCCCAGGATTCCCCACTAAGACCTATGATAAGGCCAGACACAGACACCCCAAATTCCCATTCTTTGCATCACAAGTGATTGACTGAACTGTTTGGCCCACTGATCAACTATAACAAAATACTTGTTAACCAAACCTTGCTTAAGTGTTTGTCCTTCTCCAAGGTCCCCAAACTTTGGCCCACCCTTAGCCTGAGCCATCATCCAATCCCTCTTTAACAGCCCTCCTGAGAATAGGCTGGCCTGGGGTGAAATATTCTCTGATCTACTATCCCACCTTGTCACTCCTGTTCATCCTACTCCCAACACCTGTTCTTTCTAGCCTCGTTTACCCCACCCTATAAAAGAAAAATCTTATTTGCATAACGCTTGAAAGCTTGTAGATTTTATGGCCAGAATATTCTGTTTTGATAGTCTCACCCCCCAAACTCCCTAAAATAATCCTTTCAAATAAAATCTCTCTTTATCAACCTGGCTTTTTTTTTTATTTGACACTATACGCAACATTCTTTTTTTTCCTTGAATTAATATTCCCCCCCCCTTTTTTTTTTGATCACCTGACTCCTGGACCTTGATGTTATCAGCACCATGATCTAACCAACGTAGCTACCATTCAGCTTCTGCTACAGAGTTTTATCCAAGTATAATATATACTCATGCTTGGCAATATTTTATAGAGTACCCTA
The DNA here is from genome assembly GCF_027409185.1 of Cynocephalus volans. Taxonomy (NCBI): domain Eukaryota; kingdom Metazoa; phylum Chordata; class Mammalia; order Dermoptera; family Cynocephalidae; genus Cynocephalus; species Cynocephalus volans. The sequence continues at coordinate 55,243,316 of NC_084462.1, forward strand.
TCATACTTTTTATCACAAAATTATGCAGATAAGTTTGAATTAGTTAATCCTAATAAAATTTTCTATGACCATAGGCTCTAGATGTTGGGTTTTTTTGCTTCTGAATTGAGATATTGTTGTAGTTATTGTAAGAAAATATTCTAAGTGATTCATTTTCAGAAATAATTCAGGCCCAGCCCAAAAGTTGTCTGACCGGTCCAGCCCTTTCCTGGAGGGGGGGGGTCACTGAATAGATAAAGTTGTCCTTGAGGTGGTAATGAGTTAATAGCCCTTTATTGTTCTCTTCATTTCCTAATGTTTCTCCTTTCACAGGGTTTTGGGTGGGCCTTTTCGTGGGCTTGTCCTGAGCCCTCAGACAAAGAAATTTCTTACAAGGGGGTAATAAATCGGGGTAATCTTAGATGTCATCCGAGAAGACTGTGCATCCCGACCGATGAGGAGGCGGGGGCAGGGACTTGCACACTAGGGAATAAATTGCTTGCTACACCCCTTTCCCATGTGCCTACCCGTGAGACACTCAAAACTTGCAAGGTGGTAAGTAAAGTCTTGCTTCGCTGTAACTTGTGTCTCCGTGTCCATCGTTTGGCCTTGGATGGGTGAGGGTGCTTCTCACAATTAGTAGTACATGTGATCAGTATAAAGATACAGCATTTCAATAAGCTCAAGAGAATCTTTAAACATAAAAAGTTAATTTTCATTAGAAATGCCATTGAAAATATATCTTTTGTATTTTTTTCTTTTGAAAATATATCTTTTTTTTTTTTTTTTTTAAGATGACTGGTAAGGGGATCTTAACCCTTGACTTGGTGTTGTCAGCACCACACTCTCCCAAGTGAGTGAACCGGCCATCCCTATATAGGGACCCGAACCCATGGCCTTGGTGTTATCAGCACCACACTCTCCAAGTGAGCCACGGCTGGCGCTTGAAAATATGTCTTTTAAGGAGATAGATTGAGCCAGTTATTTTTCCATTAAGGTTGTGAATCTAGGGATGAATATTACTTTTTGTAAGAATGAAACAAAATGGGACTTTTGTTTTAATTTTTTGGATGTAAGCACTGATAAATTTTGTTCACATGAGCAGGAGTGAAGAAAGGTTTATTCTGGCAATGTCTCAGTTCTTTAAATTCCTAATAATTATCTACATTCGAAAAAATATATATTTTTTTTGTAAAAGATGACCGGTAAGGGGATCTTAACCCTTGACTTGATGTTGTCAGCACCACGCTCTCCCAAGTGAGCAAACCGGCCATCCCTATATAGGGACCCAAATCCATGGCCTTGGTGTTATCAGCACCACACTCTCCCAAGTGAGCCACCAGCCGGCCCTTGAAAAAATATTTTTAATGACCTATAAGCTGATGACATAATTAGATCCTCCTTGGATCTTAGTGAAAACAAAGAATGATAAACCACCTGACTTGTAGAAGCATTTCTTGCCCAGTCCTCAACAATAGCTCACCCATTATTTAGAGTTGCCCTGTTGTTTTTCCTCCCTGGTAACCTTTATTTCCCAGGGTAAGGCAGCAGAGCACATCTAGAATGGGTGTGCGTGTGACTTTCCTTTGTAAGGTAGGAGACAAAAGGTCATAAAAGGGAAGAGACAAATTGAACCCCAAAGACCCTAGGCACATTCTCGGGCCCAGTCCCCTGAGAGCTGAGGATCTGGATACCAACTTAAAACCCTCCTTGCTCCAGAGTTACCACACACAACGTCTCCACACCTGAAGACCACTACTCTACAACTCCTTCCCTTCTGCTCTCTCATCAGTGCTGCCTCCCAAGTAGCATTTGAATCTGTCTCAAGTTCTTTATTCTCCCCACCCCCATGATCACCACGATTTTCCTAATTTCCACTCCCTAACTCCGCTTCCTCCAGGCTTAATCCATTCCTCTCTGTTCTTCCTAATAAATCTGCAACATAACCAGCGCCACTTTAGACAAGCCCAAGTACAAAATGGCACTGCCCACCTCCACCTCTCCCCTCTTTCCTTTACGAGAAGCCTCCTGACTTAAACAGAAACCCCTTTTGCTTCTGCTAGAACGCAGGTCTCCACCCCATCCACATTAGCATAATGACCCTCCTTGATGGTATCAGCCAGCCCTTGGGGCACTATATAAGCTCTACCACCCCCACACCTGGTGCTGTCCACCATTTCAGGGCAGCCGTGGGCCCTGTGCCACTCTGAGCACAGCCCAGCAGATTTCTTTCTTTAATAAAGCTTGAGCGGTACCCGGCATCTTGGCTCACTTTCTTTCATTATGGTGCCGAAACCTGGGAAGGGTTTTGGCCAACATTGTGGACAATCCCCTCTCTCTGGGGGTGATTGGCCCTTGGCCACCCTTCCCGGACCTGCTGGAACTGGGTACACTTGAGACTCTCTCTCCTTTTGCCATTTCAGACCAACGTATCCAACACCGACCTCAATTCAGGGTGAGTCAGTGGGTCTGTCCTGCCTACTTCTACAGTTTCCCCCACTACTCTCTCTACGACTCAGGTCTCTATGAAAGCCCAGGCGCCTGGCCAAGGGAACTCTTCTCATGGCCCCCAGCTATTGAAGGACACTTCATTAGCTGTTTGGTGGCTTTTTTCTCCCAAAAAGAAGGTGGGCAACAGAGAGGATGTTCTTTGTTGGCACACTTCTCTCAGGACTGACTGCCCTTTCTCACCCTCTAAATGGGATCCTCATAACCTAAACCTCCACGCTCTATGCCCTTGGGGCTGTCTCCTGACCAATTTCTTGGCCTCCAGGGAGACATTGAACCTAAACATATGGCCTGTCCCATTTTCTACTGTACTCTGAGCTCTGCCTCTGGGCCATCTCCTGGCCAATTTCTCGGCCTCTGGAGAGACATTAAAACTCAAACGCCTCGTTACAATGGATCCCAGTGGCCACAAAATGGTACTCAATTTAGACACTCACCAATGCGGCAAAATCTGTAGAGATTCCTTGTTCAGGCCTTCTCCTATCTCTGAATGCATTCTTCTCTCTGTCAAAACTGTCCTGTGTCTCAAATTCTCCTAGCTCACGCTCGACCTCTTCTTCCAGACTCAGATCAATCTTCTGATCCATCAGCCCTCCACATTTCTCTCTCTTCCTCACACCTGGCCTCCAGATGCTCGTCCTCAGCTCAACCCCTCTCCTTCTCCCCCTTCCATCAGGTAACAACCCTGTCTCAGCTCCAGCTTTTTGTAACCCTTCCGTGAAGTGTCTGGGATGGAAGGAATTGTCTGATGCCATGTACAGGGAGCAGGTCTGGATGGCGGTTCGGGTACATGCTCAAAATAGGCGGCCTATGGGAGCCGTTGCTGTTCCTTGCATGGACCCAAATTGGAACTACCAGGCTGGCCATGGGGATCGAGATCTCCAGGAAAACATGATCACACACCCACTTCACGGCCTCCAAAAGGCTACTCACAAGTCAGTCAATTATGACAAGCTTAGAGAGATCATACAGAAATCCACTGAAAATCCCAGCAAGTTCTTAACCCACCTCTCTTAGGCTTTACATGAATACACATGTATAGATCCAAACTCCCTTGCAGGCATGACCCTCTTATACTCTCATTTCATTACCCAGTCAGCCCCTGATATTCAAAAAAACCATGAAAGAGATCAGGCCAAATACCAGCTCTTGGCTAATGCCATACGAGTCTCACATATTCCAAAGCTGGCTGCCTCAGGGAGCAAGCCACCCAGGAACTGTTTCAAATGCAGTCAACTGGGCCACTCAGCATGGGCCTGTCTTAACCTGTCTTCACTGCAAATGGCCAGGTCACTGGGGGATTGACTGTGCCACTTGCCAGAGAGGGAGAGGCCCAGTCCCCAACCTACAGGCTTTGGCTTCATGGCCATCTCTACTGGAGCTTCTCGGCTTTGCCCAGGAGGAGGACTGACGATGCCCAGGACCTGAGGCCCCCACAGAGATCACCACGTGTGAGCCCAGGGTAACTTGCCTCATAGCAGGTAAGCCAATCTCTTTTGTCATCAATACAGGGGACATTTACTCTACCCTTCCTAAATATGCAGGACCAACAACCCCTCCTCTGTCACAATAGTAGGGGTCATGGGATCAGAATACCACCCATGGATCACTCAAGCCCTTTCCTACACACTACAACACACCCAATTCACACACAAATTCTTAATAATGCCTCAATGCCCAGCCCCCTTACTGGGATGGGACATCCTTTCCAAATTCAAAGCTACTCTTACCCTAAAGACTTTAATTCCAGCTGCAACACTCCTGATACAGGCCACCCCAGACCTGGCCCCTGAGGCTTCTACCTTCCCCTCCCCCTTGGACAAGGTTAATCCCTAGTACTGGATGCTTCTCCCTCCATTGCTACACACCATTCCCCTATCCTTGTTAAGTTATGGAAACCCTCTTTGTTCCCTAAAGTCCCACAATAACCCATCACTAACAAACACCTAATAGGCTTAAAACCCGTCGTACACAAACTTCTTCTCATCTCTCATGGCTTACCCCTTCGCCTTCCAATATACCCATCTTTCTGGTTATAAAGCCTAACAGCTCATACCATTTAGTACAGGACTAATCCTGACATGCGCCATCCCCAACAACTTACTGGGAAAGTACTGCCTCAGGGGGTTCAGGATAGCCCCCACTTCTTCGGCCAGGCCTTAGCTCAAGACTTACGTGAACTTCCCCCCAACTTCTAGCACTTTAATACAATATGTGGATGACATCCTCCTTTGTTTCCCGTCCTATGAGGATTCACAGGCCCACACTGTTGCTCTCCTTAATTTTCTGGCCTCCAGGGGATATCAAGTGTTCCCCAGCAAGACCCAAACTTCTCCTTCAGTTCAAGAGTCTAATTTTTGAACTCCCTAGTCCTACCACAAAGGATGAAATTCTCTGTTTCCTGGGGCTTGCAGGATATCTCCATGTGTGGATTCGTAACTTTGGCGTGTTAGCAAAGTAACTTTATGGGGCAGCCAAAGGGGATCCTGCAATTCCTTTAGATCTCACAAAGCTCATTCGTTCTCCCTTCCAGTGATTAAAAGCCGCTCTCCTCGCAGCCCCAGCTCTATCCCTCCCAGCCCTGTCTCATCCTTTTATCCTATACGTCACCAAAACCCAAAGATTGGGAGTCAGGGTTTTGGGACAAAAGGCAGGAGATATTTTCTCCCTGGTTACTTATCTCTCTAAACAACTAGACACCACAGCTTGAGAGTGGGACCCTTTTTATGGGCCTTGGCAGCAGCAGCCACCCTTTTAACACAAGAAAGTTCTAAACTAACTTTTAAACAACAAATAGTCAAGACCTCAGCCATAAGGCCAAGTCAATTCTCTCCCTTTCCCGCCTACAACTGATTCACCTTACTTTCATTTAAAACTCCCAGTTCTCCTTTAAACCTTGCTCTCCCTTAAAATCCAGCCACTCTCATCCCAAAACACTCATGACACTTAGAACACAATTGCACGGAGGCTTTAGACCTCTTTCTCAATATTCCTTTCCACACATCTCCCTGCATCCCATTACATGGTTCATAGATGGGAGCACAACCTCCATTCCTGCCCCCTGGGTGGGTTATGCCATAGTAAATCTAACACAAGCTATTGAGGCTGCACAACTCCCAAAGGAGGTTGGGGTTATACACTGCAGAGGACACCAAACCTCCAATGACCCCATAGTCCAGGGAAACAAACTGGCAAATCTAACTGCAAAACGGGCTGCTCAGTCACCAGGCCCCCACTCTTCCCCTCCTGCTCAGTCCTTCTCATGGCCCCTACACCCTTATCCCAATAGACACTCCGAGAAATACAAACCTCCAACAGTTTGGGAACACAGAGAAAGGACAACTTGTATACTCTCTCCAGTTGCTATGTCCTCCCTACTACACAAGCTTAGCAAATCCTCTTAGATTTCCATAATTCAGTTCATATAGGCTATGAACTCCTACTATGCCTTCTTCAGCCCTTATATTACTCTCCCCACAAAAGGACACACTATCCTCTAACCTTAGTAGATACCTTTTCAGGTTGGTTTGAGGCTTTTCCCTGCCCTTCAGAGGATGCTACAGCAGTAACACATGCTCTCACCTCAGAAATCATCCCTCGTTTTAGCCTACCCACTAGTCACTCACTCACCTATGGGCTGCCCCCCGCAAGCCCACAGGCCCACAGGCCTCAGCCCCCTTGAACTTATGTATGGTAGGCCCTTCACTCTCACACCTCTCCCTTCCAGCTCATTGCCTTTAGGCCATTATCTCCCTACTCTTGCTCATTAGGGATCTTCTTTGGGAATAGGCCAACCTTCTAGTACCTCATCCTTTCCCTACCACCTCCTTAGACTTTAAACTGAACCCAGGACAGCAAGTGCATATTAAAACCCAAATCCCAAAGCCCCTCTCACCATGCTGGGAAGGGCCTTATACAGCACTTCTCGCCACCTCCAAGGCAGGAAAAGTACTCCTAAGAAAGGCCCCCTTGATATCACTTATCCTTGGTAAAACTAGCACCTGAGACTTTACCCAAAAATCTGTTAACACCAAGCCAGAGGGGTCTCTCTGCTCAACCCCCAACCCAACATCTCCTCACACTTCATCCATTTTAGGACCCACAAAACTGAAAATCTCCAGGACCTTTGTTCTTCCCCCAGTCCCGGAAGAAGGATGATCTTCCCCCAGCGATTATCCTCTCACTCTTGCAGGCCTGCTTCATGTCCCTCACACAAGAGCTACTATTATACTACCTATGCTAGTACTTGCTACAGGATTGGCAGCAGCTGCCCCAGAGCAGTGTAACATTATGGGAAGATTTCTCCTGGCACTTCTTTACCTCCTATTGGTAGGATGCTTCTTAGCAATTTCACTGTGGCAATGTCCCCTTTAAATTCTTTTGGCTCCCTAACCCTTCGCATCCTTCCCATGTTTTTCCTCCTATCTCAATGCTCCCCCTTACCTGGAACATGGAGTTTCCAGGTCTGCAGGGATGATGCAGTCCCCAGCGAATCAGACTGGTCCCTGAGTGACTCATCTGTCTCCCACTTTGCGAGAAACTTTTTTTGGTCACCCTCCTCCCTGTTGATGCAGCCCCTAACGTTTCCACAAACGTCTCTTCACTTTCCTCTAATCTCACTTCAGTGGGGACTGTCAGCGTCGTGCGGGGCCTGCCCACACTCTGCCTTACTAACACCAAACACTATCACTCACTTACCCCCTCCTCATCCATGCCCTAAAACTGGAATATATTTCCTTTGTAAAACTCCATTATCCTGTTGCCTGCCCCCCAACACGATTTCTTACATATTCTTTTAGGGATGGAGACGGGACTGGGACTAACTTCAGCCCCCCCTCTCAAGAAGTGCCCCCCCCTCCCGTAGGGCACTAATTGTACCCTTTTAATTGGAGCAGGGATCCTTCCTGCAACTGGGACTGGCATAGCAGGCCCTGCTACTGCCTCTCAGTTCTATCAAAAACTCTCAGAAGAACTAAGCATATACAGCATCTCCTCCCTCCAGTGACAGGTCACCTCACTTGCGACAGTCTACAGCTGCTTTACAGAACCATCAGGCCCTTTACTTCCTTACAGCCAAGAAGGAAGGCACCTGCCTCTTCTTGGGGAAGGAATGCTATTATTAAATAAATGAGTCGAGGGTGATCCAATACAACTTAAACCATTTCACTAAACCCTTGGATACCCTGGCTTATGCCCCTACTAGGACCCCTAACTGTGCTGGGACTCATCCTACTTTTTGGTCCCTGTCTCTTTTGGTGTTTCTCTAATTTCTTGCAGGAATGTATGCAGGCCTTCACCAACCAAAAGGTCACCAAATTGTCCCTGCGAGGAGGATATCAGCCCCTCAAAATCAGCGACCCTTCCCTGGAGGAATACAGCCTCCCCACACGAAACCACTACCCCACCACCTAAATCTTTTATTTTTTCCATGTCTTCGCCCATCTCCAGCAGGAAGTAGCTTCAGAAGAATGCGACCTCCACCCTTTTTCTCTTTTTCCTATACTTAAAAGGTGGTAATAATAGATCTGCAACATAACCAGCGCCCCTTTAGACAAGCCCAAGTACAAAATGGCGCCGCCCACCTCCTCCCCTCCCCTCCCCCTTTCCCTTTACGAGAGGCCTCCTGACTTAATCAGAAACCTCTTTTGCTTCTGCAAAGACGCAGTTCTCCACCCTGATCCACATTAGCATAATGACCCTCCTTGATGGTATCAGCCAGCCCTTGGTGCACTATGTAAGCTCTACCACCCCCACACCTGGTGCTGTCCACCATTTTCAGGGCAGCCATGGGCCCTGTGCCACTCTGAGCACAGCCCAGCAGATTTCTTTCTTTAATAAAGCTTGAACTGTACCCGGCATCTTGGCTCACTGTCTTTCACTTACCAAAATGCAAATCCCTTGGTGAACCATGTCTGGCTTAAACCTCTTCAACTCTCCAAAGCCTTCAGGGGTCTGCATTCTCAAATCTGTATCAGAAATAGCTCTTAGACTAACACATGTACCCCTGGCCTTCTGGGTACCTTGGCAATGCCACTCCTGCTTGCAAAATGGAAACTAAGAAGAGTCAGACTGCTTAGGTTAGGGTCTGTGTTTGTGTTACCGACAGGCCAGGCTCACCTTGCCCTCTCGCATTAAACACATGACCTGAAAGTCCAAAAGTTGATGCCAGGATTGGAATGTTTATTCAGATTACCTGTACTCAACTAAATGTCTAACCAAGCAAACAAACAAAGAGAAAAGAGGAGCAGTCGGGTCCAGTTTAGCCTAGTCCCAATGCGGGGGGGAGCAAACTATTCCATTAACAGTAATTGATAAAAGCGGTTCTCCCCACTGTTTTCAGCATAAAGAAGAAAAGCACCGACTAGATTTAAATCAGAAAAACAAAGCATAGCGGGGAGCCCTCCAGGGTGCACCTACATAGTAGTGGATACAATCCAACCAAACAGCAGAAGAGGGCTGAGAAAATCAGAGAAAGGTAAAGAGAATAAAGCATTGCCTTGTCAGAATTTAGGCCAGGGACTCCCAGGAGAGATCTACCAGCAGCAGAGACACGGGAGCAAAATAGTCCTAGTGGCCACTTGCCTCTTGCAGCTAGAGTCTTCTTTGGTGCCCAAAACTTTCCAATTTTTGCCAGTGATTAAATTAGGCTCTCGGATTCCAAAGTCATAGAAATGGACAATGTACCCAACACTAAAGCAAGCAACGCTTTATTAAAAGAGGACATAGACTTATGCATAAGGGGGGGTAGCAGCAGTAAAGCTAGCCCCCCGAGGGGAGCTGTTCAGAGTCTTTTATAGGGAAAGGAGTTAGGGGTACAGGCCAGCATCGCCAGAGATAGTCCATTCTGTTCTTCCTGGTTGCATCATGGGTGCATGCTCAGTAGGTCCAAAATGGCAGTGGTATTCATCATTGTCACCCCAGCAGGTTCACTGTAGCAGTCACCTTGATGCTTTGTGCACAGGTGGGAATTCCTAAAGGGGTCTTAAGGTTAATCTGTAACTTTTACAATTATAGTAAATAAGCCTTGGGGAGGTGTTTTGCAACTCAGTAAATATCTGTCTCCTCTCTTATCTCACTCTATTTTGTCAGGGCAGCCCATGGGGTAATCATTTGCCCTGGGGGTCTCATGACTGAGGAGTGGAAAAATAAAATTGTCCTCCGCAGGGAAAATGGAGTCAGTTTGGTTCACAGGCCTAGCCTTACTCTGTTTCATTTGGACCCTAGGTGTTTCTTCTTAATTTCTTTGTGTCGGTTTCCTTAACTGTAAAACATATCTGATAGTACATACCTCATAGGGTCCTTGTGCTTGTTAAATGCGTATATTGCCTGGTCCATCGTTAGTGGTCACACAATAAACGTGAACTGCATATTATTGTTCTTGTTATTATTCACATTGCACTGAATTGTCTGTTAACCTCGCTATCCTGCCAGACCATGAGCAACTCCAGGTCAGGGATTGTATATTATCTGCGTAATCCATGCAGAGCCCACAGTAGGAACTTAATATTTATAAGTAAAGTATTGCAAAAAAAAAAATAAATGAAAAAGTAGGGCCAAAGGCACAAATCTGACTTTAAAAAACTTTAAGTGCCCACCGTGTGTATTCCCCATGTATGTTTTAGTGAATACCTAGAATACCCGGGAGGCAGGGGCTAGTAGTAGGGACTACTGTTCCCATTCGGCAGTTCTGAAAGTACTCTGTAAGTCATTCGGCCTTTGGTGATTCGAAAGTTCATAGGAGCTTGCATCCCGACCCAGGGAGAGTGGTGGATTGGGGAACACAGATGGGAGCCCGGCGGAGACGCGAGGAAGCCATGCTCCCCTCCCCTCTCTTTAAAATTTCCCGCCAGTTGGCCGGCTTGGGGCACAAGACACGCCCTTTCAGGAGTCCCTCCCCTTCTGCTCTGGCACGCCCACCCACAGCGAGCGGACTCGGCCAATCAGAAGAGGCCTTAGGCGGACGCTGCGATCCAGCGAGCCAATAGGCGGTTAGCCGGAGCCGGGCTTGCCCGGGCATGTGGAGCTGCGGACTGTCTGGACGCCACGTGCAGGCCGGAAGAGACAAGCGTTGCTACAGGTGAGCTCGGGGCTCCTACTCCGGGGCGGCGGGGTCGGGCGGGCTGGCGCGGGGTGTCCCGGGCCGTGGGACGCCGCATGTTGTGTCCGCTCGGCCTGTGGGCGGGGAATGCCTGGACTCGGCCGACCGGACTCTTCGGGCAGGCAGGTGTGCAGGCCGGCACGGGGCGCCGCCTCTGTCCCTACCTTGCTCGGGGGTCTGGGGCCTGAGGGGGCGGCGCTGGGCGATGGGACTCGGCCGGCAGCCGCGGCCAGTAAGCGACCCACGCCCGAGTCCGTCCGGGTAAGGCCGGGCCACCCACGCGTCACGCCGCCGAGAGCGCCAGCGAGCGGGGCGGGCGCGGGGCTTTCTTCGGACTTTTTTTTTTTTTTTTTTTTTAATATCGTGAACGTTTGTAGCTCAGGGGACCTTATCCGAGCAGGTTTTCCCAAGTTTGGGCGATTATCATAATCATGGCTTTGGGGTTGGGGTCGCGCGCTCTTTTTTTTACAGCACAGCTTCTCAGGCTCCGTTCCCCCAAATGGCAGTTAAGACGGTGTGGGGGTGGGCCCGAAAATCGGCCTTTTAAACAAAAGTCTTGGTTCTGCTAATTAACTGCTTTTGGGAAGCCCTAACCTAATTCAAAGCCCTTCGTTTATGCTGAAGGAATAATTTGTTTGTTTTTTTTTTAAAGATGACCGGTAAGGGGATCTTAACCCTTGACTTGGTGTTGTCAGCACCACGCTCTCCCAAGTGAGCCACGGGCCGGCCCTTGAAGAAATAGACTTACCCCAGGTCATCTAGCTATTTAGTGTCAGGCACTTTGGGGGCCTTTGCTCCGTGGACGCAGCTACTTGGGCCCTTACCTGAGGCCAGGGACCCCAACCCGAAGCGCCAGGTCAGGCTGGAGAGAGAGATTCGTATTTATCCTTGCTGAAAGGGTTGTGCTATTTGAGCGAAACTTCTCCTCAGCTTCACTAAGCTCCACCTGGGGCCCCAAGGTGGAGGAGGTGTGCCCATGGTAATTGTTGATTCTGACATATCAGCAAGGTCAGGGTTTATGGAAACGGACTGCTTTTTTGTATCTCTTGAATCACGAGGCCTCAGAGAACCTAATTTCTGGCTTCTTTAAAACCTTGCCAGCAGTGTCAGGAAAGCCACTCACCCTAGTCCTGGCCTCAGCTCCTGACCTGCAAAGCCCTCAGCCCCTCTCAGAGAAAGGATAGGGGTAGAGGCTCCGCCTGGAGCTCGATCTCCAGGACAGGATTCCAGTGGAGCCTGCAGGGAGGGAGGATGGGGTGGCCTGACACACTCCTCACCCAGTCCGCTGCCTGTGTGTTCTCTCTACAGGGTGTTGCCCCGTTGGAAGACCATTTCCCAGGCTTCCCTTGCCTCCGCAGTCAGTTATTAGCAGGGTCAGCGATGGCCTTGTTCTCCCATTGCTGGGCTGAGGCAAACTGAGATTCTGAATTTGCCAGCTCTAAGATGTGACTTGTCAATATGAGGAAGTTGGTTACAGCCTTTCCTAAAGGGAAGGGGCATTGTGGGGAGGAGACAGCAAGCAGAGGATGGATGAGTCAGGACAGGTCACCCTGCCTCGCCCTTGCCTCATGCAAGCAGAGGGTGGATGAGTCAGGATAGGTTGCCCTGCCTCACCTTGGCCTCATGCAGACACTGGCATCACCAAACCTGACACTTCACCTGACCTTCCACCTCCCCCTTTCCTTAATCTCTGCTGCTACTGCTCGGATTCTTATCTTCTCCAGACCTCTTCCTATAAGGCAGTTGCAATACTTTCAGCCTCTCCCTAAAACCCTTTGGTGGTGGTTCCCCATTGGTCTCTGGATTAAGCCCAAACTTGTCCCCAACCTTCAGGAACAGCTCTCTTGCCATCTTTGCCCCACCTGTCTCTTCATCCACCCTGCCTCCTTGCCTTTCACTTGCTGCACCAGACTCCTTGCCCTCCCTCAATGATATGCTGTGCCTCCAGGGCTTTCTGCCTGCAACTTCTCTTTCTGAAAGCCCTTCGCTTCCTGACAGACCTTACTGAAACCCTTCAAAGTGTCCCCTTCACTTCCAGGCCCTCCCTAAGCCAGTGTTTCTGCCTGTTCCAGTACCTGTCTGGGCCAATTCAGGTGGCCTTCGCCTTAGTCCCATCAACCCCATCCTGAGCACACCCTTGTAATTTTCCAACTATCTGTCTTTCTCCCTAGCAAGCTAGGAGTTCCCTGAGAACACAGTCAATGCCATCTCTGTAGTCTCCATGGTCTGGCAAATAGCAGGCCCAGCTTCAGCTCTCTTCCCACACTTCTGTAGAGGACCCGCTTTGTGCCAGGTCTTAGGCTGGCTGTTGGAAAGGAACAGAGACAAACAAGCCTCTATCCCTGCCTTCAGAGAGCTCTGAGGTAGACTATCAGTAGCTATTGGCTTTGAAGAGTATGATAAATTTTTTAATGGTGCTATAAGAGCACAGAGAGGTGAATTTCTTTGCTCCTCAACTAGACTGTTAATGTCCTGGGTTGGGGCTACTGCGTGATATTTCAGCGACCTTCTTTGGTGCCTCTGGGGTTTCCTCACTCACTTGACCAGCAGAGACCAGTGTGGGGACATCAGCTTGGGGTAGGGTGTCTTGTGGAAGGGCCACCAGAGTGGGGAGCAGAAGATGAAGTGTAAGAAGGGAAAAGGAACAGCTTCGCCAGCCATGACTCTCTTTACACGTTACACACCAGCAACATCAGGCTGCCATGGGCCCCTCTTCCTCTACCCTGGGTTGCTCCTCTTTTGGGCCATCGCCCCTAACATGGCTGCTGATTCCTTTCCCTTCCACCTGGAGGGTTACCACTTGCATTCACACAGTCTGAACCTCTTGTAGGAAGCCTCCAGGGAGTCATCCTCCAGCCTGTTTTACATCCTAGCACCTCTAATCCAGCCCTTAACACACTTTCTGCTTCATTTCTGCCTCTGTGGCGAGACTAAACTTCCTGGAGTCCAGGATCCTTCTTTGTAACTGCCCAGCACCTGGCACAGTTGAGACCCCAGAAAGCCTCAGTGTGGCATTAGCCTGTGCAACCCAGTGGTATAAAGGGGTTGTTCCGGAAGGACGTCTGGATGACGGCAGAACAGTCTGAAAGGGTAGGAGGGATGTGAGTGGGAAGGGAATCCAGGGAAGGCCTGTGAGTTGGGAAAGGGCAGTGAGTCCAGGCGTAGGCAGCTCTAGCGTGGGAAGAGCTAGTTACCAGCTCTTTTTGCCCTCCTTGAGGGTAAGGGAGCAGGTAGTTATTGAGCCCCTACTGTATATAATATATGCAAATTTCACCATACATCATATTGGGACATTTTTTTCTTCACAAGGAAGGATGGTGGTGGGACCATTTCACATGCTAGGAAACTGAAGCTCAGCAGTTTAGGTAATAAAGAGCCAAGTGAAACCCTGCTCTGCAACTTCAAAGCTCTGGTTTTCTGGTCTTAAAAATGTACACCGACTGACTTGGCATAGTAAATGAGGTGAGGTTTTTCAAGCTAGAGGCTCGGGTATGGGAAGATGCTGGCTTTATTGCATGGACTTGCAAACTCACATGAGTATCAGACATTTCCTGTGAAAGCATCTCTTTTCATCCCAGCATTGAGTGATGAGAGCCTGAAGTTGGCTGGGGTGGGAGTGCAGCACAGAAATCTGCAAACACTACATATCAGGCTTTTAAATATTTGTAGATGCTGTTGTGATTCATGAACCAAAGTCATTTAAATAACTATTGTGGGTGCTGTAGATTGAATGTTCCTCTGAATTCATTAAGGCTTGGTCCCCACTGTGACAGTCTTAAGAGGGTGGGAAATCCTATTGTAGTTGAAAGGTAGGGCCTTGAAGAGGTGATTAGATTGTGAGGACCATGCCCTAGTAAATGGATTGATAAATTGCCGGTTTGTTGTCATGGTTGTGGTCCTGAGGCTTTCAAAGGAGTGGGGAGTTATCTCTCCACTCTACCGTTATCACCGTGTGGCACCCTGCATTGCTGTAGAGTCACCTCACCAGATGTGTTCCCTGGACGTTGGACTTCCCAGCCTCTGGAACTGTAAGGAATAAATATTGTTGCTCTACAAATCACCCAGATACAGGTATTTTGTTATAAGCAACAGAAACAGACTAATACAGTGGGCTTCCTGTGAATTTTTTTCTCCAGGTTCTGCTGAGGGGCTGTACCTTCACACTTTATAAATGGCATTTGTTTTAAAATGGGATTGTATGCATACGTTGTTTCTCTTACCTTTATTTTCCTCTAATCATACCTCTGAAAATCTTTGATGCTAACGGTATTGGAGGTTAGCTATGGCTTGAAGTTGAGAGGATGGACTCTGGCTGGGTTCATGTCATCCTTTGTCTTTTTCTTATTTGGCAAATTCTTTAACCTCTGTGCTTCACTTTCTCACCTGTAAAATGAGGATAAGAATGCTTTGTTCAGGTTGTTGGGGAGATTGAGTGATTCCATGTAGTACTTACAATGTTGATTTACACCTGGTATTTACGGTCCGAGAGAAGTTATTAGTAAACTAGGTCCCCAACTCCACCTGGGAGCCTTGAGCTCCAGAACAAGATTTTAATGGAGTCTGCAGGGAGGGAGGACGGGGTGGCCTGGCACGCTCCTCACCCTGTCCCCTGCCTGTGTGTTCTCTCTCCAGAGTGCTGCCCCATTGGAAGATCACTTCCCAGGCTTCCTTTGTCCCCAGCAGTGAGCTGACTGGGATGGTGCCCAGGGAAGCCCCTGAGTCCACCCAGTGCCTTTGCCCTTCCCTTACCAGCCTCAGTGCCAAGGATGTGCTTTGGAGAAGGCACAAGAGGAGGAGCCGACAGCACCAGCGATTCATGGCACAGAAGGCCTTGCTGCAGGAGCAGGGGCTGCTGAGCATGCCCCCAGAGCCAGGACCCCTCCAGCTGCCTATCCTGTCTGAGGCACCACCAGGCACTGCAGCTGCCAGCAGCAGGAGGCAGCGTCCAAGGGCTGAACCCAGCAGGGCCCCGTGCTGCAGAAGGCCCACCCCCAGGGAAGCATCAGGGCCCTTGCCCAGCAAGTGTGTGGCTATCGACTGTGAGATGGTAGGCACGGGACCCCGAGGGCGGGTCAGTGAGCTGGCCCGCTGCTCCGTGGTGAGTTACCACGGCGACGTCCTCTACGACAAGTACATCCGGCCTGAGATGCCCATCGTGGACTACCGCACTCGCTGGAGCGGCATCACTCAGCAGCACATGCTCAAAGCCATCCCCTTCCAGGTGGCCCAGAAAGAGGTGAAGGCAGGGTTGGGGGCTTGTTTGGGTCAGTGTGATGGACTGTGAAGAGCAGCCCCAGGTTTGAGTCACCACTTTACCGTTGGGGGGTGAGAAACTTGGGAAAGTCACTTAACTTGTCCAAATAGTAGGTTCCTTCTCTAGAATAGAGTAGAATAAATAAAAATCCTGATGCTACTTCCATATAAAGATATCTGGGGTGTGTTTTTGGAAAGGCTGTGCCAACTGTAAGGTGATAAACAACTTACATTTTAAATTTTGTTTTCTGTTATAAAAGTATCATGTTTGTAAGGCCTATGGTCCTGTCACCTGGTGTTAATGTTTTGGCATATTTCCTTATGTTAGTTTTTCAGTGCTTTGAAAAAAATTACCAGGAAATCCCAAATGTTGGGAAAATAAAACTTGACCACAGGAAACACCTAAAGCCTTATTAGCAATATATGGATCTGTCTCTAGATCCCTCCTGGGACATTCTGATCCTAGTAGGTTTCTAGCTTGAGGAGGACTATGACATGTGAATTCCTAAACATTATGCTAAGCAAACTTGCACCATAAAAGCCACAGAGCTTACAGGGAAATGGGGTTAGGGGTACAACACTCAAAAGATTTTGTCAGTGATACCCCCAAAATAAAAGGATAGGAACCTGATAAAAATGGAACACAGTTTTTCACATGTTAAATGGTTAAGGAATGCATAATACACCAATAAGTATGCCACTTTATCTTGAAAAAGACCTGAAGTTTGCAGGTGTCAGAAGGGTCGCAGCTTGAGTTATTGTGATGTGGTCAAAGAAAAATTATCTGAAACCCAACAGAAGGTGGTAACAACAGATGTCAGCAGGGGCAGCTCATCCCACAGGTAAACTAAGGTGCTGGTAGGCTTGAGGTGCGCACATATCGTGTATTCCCATTGGGCTCAGTGCGGCTGCGTGCAGATTTCTGCATTCACTTAGTGCTTCTCAGGGATGTAATCATATATAAGCAAAGAACTTCATATTATTCTCAAATTCTGTCCTACTGCATCAATTACATTGGAACAAATTTTCATTTTCAAAACAAGCATTATAACAGAACTACTTTTTAACGTTTCTGGGTTATTGGGATTTGGAAAGTTTGGGAAATACTGGTATACATCATCTTGTGTCCTCATCTTCATGTAACATGGCCTTAGCATTTCTTTGAAAAGATTTGGAGATTATTTATCAAACAGGCCGATCAGGAATAGAAGCAACAGGAAGGGAGGTCTGTGCTGAGCCCTCCAGCTCCTTGGTCCCTTTTGTTGACCTGGTTGGTGGTCCCAAGAGCAGGATCACTTTTTTGTCTGCCCAGACTCTCAGCCAGTGTGGTGTGTGCTTGGTCTCTTCCCACTTCATGGCTGATTGGGGGATGGGGGGTGGCATGTCCCTTCCATAAAGTCTTACTGTATCTTATCCATCTGCCGTGAAAGCTGGGGTTAGTGATAGCCATACATATGTTGCCAGCAGAGGTAGGCTGTGAGAGGCCAGCAGCTGGTGATAAAGGGAGCCCAAGCCCAGTCAACAGGGCGTGGAGGGGTGTTGCAGGCCCATGGCCTTGGACATGGCCTCCTTGGGATGTGAGGGAGGGCACCAGGCAGGGAGGAGAGGAGCACATTGTACAGGCAGCCAGAGCTGAGCAAGAGCACTTTTGGAGGGTGAGAAGGAGGAGTTGATTTGCAGAAGGACCAACGGTGGAATCCTGAAGATGCCGGCTGTGTCCCTTAGTAGTAATAAGAGCTGCTGCTACCAGTGCCAGGCACAGTTCTGTTGCCTCCACCCAACAGGTCTTTATTGATCACCTCCTGTGATCAATAAATAATAAATCAGTAAATGTGCTTTCATTGAAGCACCACTGATCAAGTCAAATATAGTCCCTACACTCATGGAGCTTACAGTGGGGGAGAGGGGTGGCACTTAGGAAATGTGGTAGCTCCCCTGAAGGAGAGAACAACGGGTCCTAACACAGGTGGAGCAGTCAATGGGAATGCTTCCTGAGGTGGTGGCATTGAATCTGAGACCTGCAGCATGACAAGCTGGGGAAGAGTTGGGTAGGGCGGGTGGGCAGGCAGTTTCCAGGCTGAGGGAAGAACCTGTGCCAGCAGCAAAGAGTTGCTTGTATCTGTTAACTACAAGACTTATTCATCCTCACAGCACCCCATGGAATGTTGGTAGCATTCCCTGTTTACAGGCACAGAGAACCTAAGTGTGCCTCAGGTTCTAGTCAGTGGAAGGGCTGGAGCCAGATTTGGGGCAGCTTGGTAAACTGGAGCTCACGGTCTCCCCACTTGGTGCTGCCTCACTCCAGAGGGATCCCTGCACCTATGGGTCATGGTCTCGGGATGTGTCTCCTGCAGGCCTGACACTGGGGCCTTCCTGACTCCTCTCTCCACCCACAGATCCTTAAGCTCCTGAAGGGTAAGGTGGTGGTGGGGCATGCACTGCACAATGACTTCCAGGCTCTCAAGTACGTCCATCCTCGGAGCCAGACCCGGGACACCACTTACGTTCCAAATCTCCTCAGCCAGCCCGGCTTCCACACCCGGGCCCGGGTCTCACTTAAGGATCTGGCCCTGCAGCTGCTGCACAAGAAGATCCAGGTGTGTGATGCATTAGCAGGGGAGGGTGCAGGACCACAGGCAGGGCTGTGGGCTATGGGCTGTGCCTCCAGCCTCCTTGTCATTCTTCCTCAGTCCAAGGACCTTGTGTAAAGCACGAGTCTCCCACTTGTACGGTAACCCCTGGGTGTTTCTCCACGATCCTTCTTCCCCGGTGTGTATTGTGATAGCCACATCCTTCCTGCCACATGCTCTTCCAGGTCTGTCCCTGCATCCTTGCAGGATGTTCTCCCATCTCCTCCAACAGGACACGGAGCTTTTGGTCCAGGGGAGCCTATAATTCTGGCTCCTACTGTGCTTCACATTCTTTGTTCATCTGACCTTAAACCCTTTGAAGCAGGTGATTTTTACCATGTCTTATATTTGAGGCCAACAAATTTAGAGAAGTTAGATGGCTTGTGGGTACAGCTGAGGTTCCAGCTCTTTCCTGTGCACCACCACTCTGGGGGTAATTGTTCTTGGCCTGGGAGGTGGGCCTTGCTTCCTGGGTGACAGACCTCTTTCACCAGGACTGCAGGTGTGATGTGTTGGCTTTTATCTGCAGGTGGGTCTGCATGGGCACTCATCAGTGGAAGATGCCACGACTGCCATGGAGCTGTACCGGCTGGTGCAGGTGCAGTGGGAACAGCAGGAGGCCAGCAGCCTCTGGACCTACCCTGAGGACAGAGAGCACGACAGTAGCACAGACATGGAGCAGTATATGGAGGACCAGTACTGGCCTGAGGACGTGCCCCAGGGCACCAGAAGAAGAACAGGGGAGCCACAGGATGGAAGGGAGTGAGGGAGGAGGCGCTTTTGGGCAGGCCTCCATGTGGGGTGAGTGGGAGGTGAGGCCAGGAGAGAGCGGGACAGGGCAGAGCAGGACACAGCCAGCCCCAGGGGCAGGAGTCGGGAATGTCTGGCCTCTTGAGGCCCCTGTCCACAGCACAGCCCTCTGTCTCCCCAGAGCTGTTATTGGTCCTTTCTCCTGACTCCTGTGGTTTTGCTAATGGCACTTTACAGACTCCATGGAAATAACAGGTGGACTATCTGGGGCCCAGCAGGAATAGGGAATGTGCCAACAGATATTCCCAGGCTGTCACTGGCCTTCCTTACCGCTAGATCTCCTGAGGTCACCATGCTGTGTTATATAAATGGGTTAATATCTCCCTCTGGGGGTGTTGGTGGGGACATTGATATCCAGGAGCTGCCTTAACTCAGTGACTTAGGATAAAGTTCTGTTCCTGTCTGCCACCTATGTCTTCCTCCAGAGTCATTTCCAGGTTCAGAATAAATATGCCTGGAAGTTGAATAGTGAAGTCCTCTAAAACTCATTTCTTCCTCATCTCTCTGACCTGGAACTCTGGCTACAGCCATTGTGGCCTGTCACCTGGACTTCCATGCAGAGCTGGCCCCTTCACCTGCTTGACCTGAGAGCTCTCCAGGTACAACTTGGGGAGGAGGGAAATCCAGATAAGTTTTGGATGAGAATTGGTATATTTATTTTGACACAAATCAGGGATTCCCCCTGCCCACCCAGCACTAAGCTCTCTTAAGCAAAAGCCTGAGAAAGGAGACAGTGGTTTAAATTCTCGGGCCCCTGTGCAGAAATGTGCCTGACCTTTATTTATTAAGAAAAGGGCCACCAGTCTCTAGGGGTGCAGAGTCTTCATGTCCAATGGGGCTGGGGCAGGGCATTGGCAGCTGTACAGTGTTCCTGAACCTCATCTGGTGCCCCCTCAGCTCATTGACAATCACTGTGGCTGTTGGGATTTCTCCTAATTTCTAAAAGTGTGCTCTTGTTTCTTGGGGGGCAATTTTGGGGTAGTTGGGTAACCATGAGCTCAGGTCACACAGACCTTTAAGCCCCATCTTTGCTCACCACTTAGCTTTGAGACCTTAGGCAAGTGAGTGATTTCACTCTTGAGCCTGTTTCCTCATCTGTAAAATGGGGATAGTGACATAGCCTACTTCGTCAGGTAATGAGAATTAAACGTTAAGTGCTTAGTGTAGGTTAAGTGCTTAGTGTAGTGTCTGACACTGAGCCGCGGCCAGTGGGAGCTGCTGTTTCCTCTTTAAGGACTGGTTTCAACCTCTTTAGCACTTTTTTTTGTGGCTGGCCAGTATGGGGATCCAAACCCTTGACCTTCGCGTTATCAGCACCACACTCTAACCTTAGCTAACCAGCCAGCCCTCAGCCTCTTTAGGATAACACCTGAACACTGAGCCCTCAGGTTGAGCAGCTGTGGCCCAAACAGAACTGTTCTTGCTTGGGCACAGGCCAGGGTGAGAACACAGCTTGGAGTTTCAGGGTTATCCATGTATCTTATCTCTCATCAGCATCCTGACACTGTGTGCAGGAGGTGATGACACAGCAAAACAGCACAGGAGTCAGGGAGGTAGGGACATCGCTGAAGCCACACTAACCTGCCCTTCAGCTGAGGCTCTGTTGGGTCACTGGCTTCCTCCCTGTCAGCACAGAGTAGGGAGCTGGCTGAGTCATATACCACTGCTGGCCTGGCTCCAAGACTTGTTCCAAATTCCTTAGAAGTCTAGCTGACGCCACACTCACAGCTGAGCGGTAGCTTTGATTCCTTGGTTTGTGGGTTGGAGGGAGATGGTTACAGCGGGAAAGTGTACTGCTTTACATCAGCTATGTTGTAAAATCGTTTGTTCTGTAATAAAACTCAGTTGGAAAAGTGGGTGAAGTGGCCCTTTCTCTGAATTCTCCAGCTAGGGCTGGAGGGTGGCTTGTTGGGATTGGGGAGGGTCAGGGCACCGAGCCTTGCTGGGTGCTTTGGCCTTTGAGGTGGGCAGCTTTCATGATGATGCATTGGATCTGCGGGGAAAGGTGGTGCACTGGGATATGGCAAGAAAATATTAGCGCTACAGAATGTATGTAATTTATTTTTTATTTTATGGTAGAGCACAAGTTTATTTAACTTGTTTCTCCCCTAAAGTTATGTACTTAAAATAATTTTTTTAATTGTGGTCAAATACACGGAACAAAATTTTACCACCTTAATCATTTTTAAGTGTACATTTCAGTAGTGTTAAGTATATTCACATTACTGTTGTACAACTGATCTCCAGAGTGTTTTCATCTTGCAAAACGGAAACGCTGTACCCATTAAACAACTCCCCATTCCCTTTTCCCTCAGCCCCTGGCAACCACCATTCTACTTTCTGTTTCTATGAATTTGACTAGATATCTCATATGTGGCGTCATACAGTATTTGTCTCTTTGTGACCGGCTTATTTCACTTAGCGTAACGTCCTCAAGGCTTATCTATGGTGTAATGTGTCAATCTTTTTCAGGCTGAATAATTGTATAGGCCCCTTTGTTTATCCATTCATCTGTCAGTAGACGACATTTGGGTTAATTCTCCCTCTTATTATAAATAATGCAGCTGAGAATATGGGTGTACAAATGTCTTTGAGATTCTGCTTTCAATTTATTTGGATATATACCCAGTAGAGGTATTGCTGGATCGTATGATAATTCTATGTTTAATTTTCTGAGGAACCACCATACTGTTTTCCAGTGTTTGTACTATTTTGCATTCCCACCAACAGTGTACAAGGGCGTCAGTTTCTCCACATCTTCACTGATACTTGTTATTTCCTGGTTTTTAATAGCCAGCCTAAAGAGTGTAAGGTGATATTGTGGTTTTGATTTACATTTCCCTAATGATTAGTGAAGATTAATATGTTTTATAATATATATTCCATTAGCACAGTTTTACATGTGCAATACTTTTAAAAGTTCATGGAAGAATAGAATTGAAAGATAATATAAATCTTACCATGAACTTAGTAACTACAAGAAATTGCTGATATTCAACTGTTTCATATGGTTAACCTGTGGTACATAATTCAGAAATCCACATACATATTTTAGGGTTATATGGCCAGCCAGGTTGGAGTCGGCTGAGCTGGAAGGGCAGATTGCCCATAGGGAGAGGTGCCTCTGACACACCATTGTGAGTCATCCACTCAGCATGTGCCCTGTGCTCAGTGTGGGGGATTCAGAGAGGACCACATGGCGGCAGCCTTCATACCTGCTGTGGTGATTACAGGTGGGCAACTGTGGCAGGATGCATGTCTTGTAAGGCTGGCTGACAAATTTCCTCTGAGTGACTCACTTTTCTGCTGTCACCTGATCCAAGAAGATTGTGGACTTGGCCTGTGGATGGGTGATGTCAGGTAAAGCTGGGAGCATCACTACTAGGAAACCCCCTGGTTGGGGTCAGGAGGTTCCTCCTTATGTGCTATTAGTCACTGGTGCCTGGTCCAACCTCAGAGCACACAGTACGTTTGAAAAAACATTCAGCCTGACCTAGGTTCTAGGAGCCCAGCAGTGAACTAAATAGCTGGCAGGGAGAACAGTAAATGAGCAAGGAAAATATACAGTATTTCAGATGATGCCAATTCCTGTAGAAAAAGGCCAGGAGACCAATAGGCAGTACATTTTTAAATACGTCAGGGAAGGTCTGGAGAGACCTGAGGGAGTCAGGGCAAACCAAGTAGATGACCTATGGGAAGAGGAGTCCAGACAGAAGGGACAACAAATGCCTAGGCCCTGAGACAGGAGCCTGCCCGGGATGTTTGAGGAACAAAAAGCCAGCGTGGGTGAGGGAGCAGTGGTAAAGGCACGGTTACCTTCATAGTTATGTTGCCTGTCTCTTCCACCTGAAGCAGAGGTCTGATCTTACTGGTCCCTCTAGCCATCAGGCCTAGCGCTTGGGGGATGCAGGAGTTAAGGACAACTGACATCTCAAGGAGCTGGACAGGATCTGCCAACGGTTTGGGAGAAGTAACCATGTGCGTAAACTTAGGCCCTGAGTGTGGGTTTAAACCGAAAAGGTCTTAAATCGGAGAGCGGTGCAATATGAGATTAGAAAGGCTGGTCGGACAGGTGAAAGAGGGTCTAGAAACTGCCTGGGAGTTGAGGTTTGATTTTTTTTTTTTTCTTTTTAACAACAGGAAATCACTAAGTTCTTGAGCAGAGAAGTGCCATGATAAACAGGAAACAGAACAAGAAATTAGATGTTGGGAAACTTAGCAGGGCATGAAGATGGAGGCAGGGAGACCTGGGAGCCGACTGCAGCAGCCACAGGCGAGCACTGGGGGAGGGTGTGCTGAGAAAAGGAGCGCAGGGAGGACTTGATGCAGATCGGAAGCTGGAAGCTAACTGGAGCAAGCGCAGGACTGTGGGGAAAAGAATTGGAGGGGCTGGATGTGTTCTGAGACCAGAGGAGGAGGGTGGAGGTGAGCGGCAGGGCCTGCAGCGAGGACCGAGGACATTGATGTCTGTGGGTCATTGCCGGGCACTTGGGGTGCTATGGGGATTGTAGAAACTAAACCTCTAATTGGATCTACATGGGGTTACTTTTTAAATGCACAGTCATATAAAGTAACAAGAATATTGCTCCATTTCCCCCTAAATTGGGGTAGCAAACTGTGTTAGTCCATTTCCGTTGTTTATAACAATACGTGGAACTGGGTAATGTGTAAGAAAATGACATTTATTGCTTACAGTTTCCAAGGCTGGAAAGTGCAAAAGTTCAGGGAACACATCTGGTGAGGGTCTTCTTTGATGGTGGCTTTACAGCAATGCAGGGGTCTCACATGGCAGAAAATTGCAGAGCAGACTCTCATGTACTCTCCTTTTAAGGCCCTCAGAACCACGCTCCTGGCCACCATTATTAATCCATTCACTACTGATGGTTCAGCAATCTAATCACTTCTTTAAGGCCC
The DNA here is from genome assembly GCF_027409185.1 of Cynocephalus volans. Taxonomy (NCBI): domain Eukaryota; kingdom Metazoa; phylum Chordata; class Mammalia; order Dermoptera; family Cynocephalidae; genus Cynocephalus; species Cynocephalus volans. The sequence continues at coordinate 55,267,508 of NC_084462.1, forward strand.
CACCTTTCAATTACTGTAATAGGATTTCCCACCCTCAACAGTTACAGTGGGGATTAAGTTTGGGGGGACATTCAGCCCAAGCACAAACCTTTACACATTTGAAAAGCAAGAAGTCCCCAGACAGTCTGAATTCAAGCGAAAGTTGCACATTCAGGATGGGAACCAAAAATACTCTTGTACCTCAAATGTGAACTGAATGAACAACAAACAGGAGCAGTACGCTATGGTTTAGATGTATTTCAGTGTTTGTTTTTGTTTTTGACATCAGTTGAAATCAGCATCCTGCTTGGTGAAAACACCCAGAACTGGGGAAGTTCCTTCCAAACCACAAATCTCTGACAATGGGGCCAATCAGATCCGACTGATCAGTGTTCATTCCATCTGGATCTGGGGCAGGAGGCAAGTATGGGGGGCTCTCAACTCATCACTGTTGAGTGATGGGTGTTTTCCTCATTCAAAGCTGATTCTATTTTTGCCCCAGTTGTAACTCATTCATTATTCAACAAATCCTGAGTGTTCCCTACATGTCAGGCACTATTCTAAGAGCTCAGAGTTCTAGCCTGTGAGTGCAGACCCTCGGAAGTCCAGTCGGGCTGGTGGGGGCTCCCTCAAGGGCTGCTTCTCCTTGTCCTCAAACAGTGTCCACCCAGCTGGAGGCAGAGCCCGCGGGGCACCCCTCACCAATGGAGGCCTGTAAATGCTCCCTTACTGCTTCCCTGCCTGCCCTCGGCTCCATCCCTACTTTCTGCCCATCCCAATTAGTAGCCTCAGTGTCCCAAGACCCAGCATCCCTTGCCCCCATAAAAGACCTCACAGAGTATCAGATGAGTAGTGGGTCCCAGAGGTTGTGGGACATTCCCTGCCTCCAATCCTGGGGATATTTATTCTCTGGGTGGAGGGTGAGAAAGGAAAGAAAGATGTTGCAATCCACTCCATCCATGCAGATGCGTCATCTGAGGAGGGGAGGGCAGGGGCAACGTAGGAACAGGGAGCCTGCCACTCTGTCAGCCCTGACTCAGGCTACAGAGCCCCTACCTGTCAGCAGCCAGGAAGTGGAGCAGCCCAGCCCACATGCCTGGCTTCCCGCCCCTGACTTTGCTTGATAACAAACCAGAAACTGAAACAGGGTCAGGATGCCTGGCTTGGGGTTAGAGATGAGTCACCGCTGAGAGCAGCTGCAGTGGCCGAGCAGTGGCAGCAGAGAGGCAGACCTGAGCTGAGGGGGGAGCGGCAGGCAGGTGAGAGTGGGAGACCAAGCCAGGGGACAGGGAGAGGGCCTCCCAGTCCCCAGGCTGCCGGCAGGACCAGCAGGCTCAGGGACCCACAGGCTGCAGAAGCCAGTGGGGGTGGGGGGGGTGCAGCTTCCCCTGCTGCCAGGTGGTGGTGGAGACAAAGGGCAGGGTGGGGGCTGCAGGCCGGCTGGGGGGTGGCCAAGGATGCTGGAGGTTCAGTTGACTTGTACGCGAGGCCCCCCACTGCCCCTCTCTCCAGCACATCTGAGAGTCCCCGAGGATCATGGCAGGCAGCCTGGAGGCGGTGGCCATGGACTGTGAGATGGTAGGGCTGGGACCCTTCCGGGTGAGTGGCCTGGCTCGTTGCAGCATCGTGAACTTCTCTGGCATCGTGCTCTATGACAAGTTCATCCGGCCCGAGGGGGAAATCACAGATTACAGGACCCCAGTCAGTGGGGTCACACGCCAGCACATGGAGACAGCCACACCATTTGCTGTGGCCAGGCTAGAGGTAAGTGAGGTGCCAGATGCCAGCCAGGCCAAGGGGGGATGGCAGACACCCCACCCCCCACTTCCCTGGCTCCTTCCCTGGGCTCAGGATCTGTGAGCTGTGACTCCACTGTGTAAGATTCCCTGTACTTCTGTGGGAAGAAACCTGTTGTTGGTATCTCCATCACATCCCTGAGAAAGTTTCCTGCCATCAGAGAACTGTAGACTCACAGCTGGGAGCTGCCTTTGGGGCATCTGGTCCAACTTGCTGGTCTTGTAGAAACTGAGTTCCACCTGAAGTCTCCCCATGCAGTGACTTGGGGTCTGCATTCCCAATCTTTCCTCTCCACCAGGCTGCCACTGGTAAGCCCTGCAGGGAAATGAGGAATGGGCCCTGGGCTGAGGCCCCCAGCAGGAGTCTCTGGCCCTCCCAGTTCTGGAGAATAGGCCAGAGCCTCCTGGGTAGAGGGCAGATGTCACTCCCAGACTAACGTTTTGGCCCTTTGTACACTGCTCAAACTTGAAGCTCAAGTTTATGGTCCCAAGATTTCCCACCCTCTTGCCCTTTAGCTTGTGATTTCCTCTCCAGGTCTAACTTTCAGTTTCTCTGAATTACTAAGCAGAAAGCAAAACTCACCCTAAAAGTGTCATCAGGGTTACTCACCACCAGGAAGGTTCAGAAGGGCATGAAAGAGCATCCATTTCTAGGCTGGTGGAGCGTGGCAAAGTCCGTGAAGAAATCGGGAAATTGAAGTTCTTTTTAACTGCACACACCCAGCGTGTGCCAGACTCCAGGCGCTGGAGATAAAACCATGACAATAGCTACTATTTACTGAGTACTCACCACACTCGGACGCTCCCATAAGCATGGCCATATGTGAGCTCATTCACTCCCCACGAACAGCCCTGCCAGGTGGGCTCTCAGGAGCTGTTAACTCAGAGTTAAGAGGGCCAGTTGGATCCTGGCTCTGTTGCTAACCAGCTGAGTTACCTTGGGCAAGTTACTCATCCTCTCTGTACCCAGTCTCCCCATCCGTAAAAGAAAATTACAACTTTGTAAGGTTGTTATGAGGATTGAGAGAGTGCCTATATAAATACTCAAAAATGTTAACTGTTATGATTGTTTACTTTATTATTCCCATGTTACAGGTGAGGAAACTGAGGCTCACCTGAACTAAGTGTGTTAGTTTGCTAGGGCTGCTGTAACAAAGCACTACAAATTGGGTGGTATAAACAACTGAAATTTATTGCCCCACAGTTCTGGAGGCCAGGAGTCTAAGATAAAGGTGTTGGCCGGGTTAGCTCCTTTTGAGGGCAGAGAGGGAGAATCTGTTCCATGTCTCCAAGCTTCTGGTGGCTGTTGGCAATCATTGACATTCCTTGGCTTATAGAAACATCACCCTGATCTCTGCCTTCATGTTCACATGGCATTGTCTCTCTGTGTGTGTGTCTCTGTCCAAGTTTCTTCTTTTTAAAAGGACACCAGTCTTGAGATTAGGAGTCCACCTTCTTCCAATATAACCTCATCCTAACTTAACTAATTACATCTGAAATGACCCTATTTCCAAATAAGTCACATTCTGAGGTCCTGGGGGTTAGGATTTCAACATGTGACTTTAGGAGAGTGGGGCACAATTCAATCCTGGTGTTATCAGCACCACACTAACCAACTGAGCTAACCAGACGGCCCTCTTTTTAGTTTTTGTGTGTGTGTGTGTGTGTGGTTGGCTGGTAATGGGATCCGAACCCTTGACCTTTTTTACCTTTTTAAATATGGCTATGAGGTGATTTAAAATTACATGTGTGGCTTACATATATGTAATTAAAAACATATATTTCTATTGGACAGCACTGTTCTAGAAGTATGAAGAGGATACTGGAGGAGCCCTGGGGAGGGCACAGTATATCAGGGTGGTACTGGAGAGACCCCTTGAGGCTAGTGGTATTTGAAAGGATTGGGGGAAATTCTGTGTAAGCAGTTAAGTGGGCCATAGGGAGCCACTGAAGATTCTTTTTTTAAAAAAAAAAAAATGGCTGGTAAGGAGATCTTAACCCTTGACCTGGTGTTGTCAGCACCACGCTCAGCCAGTGAGCTAACCAGCCATCCCTATATCGGATCCGAACCCGTGACCTTGGTGTTATCAGCACCACACTCTCCCAAGTGAGCCACGGGCCAGCCCCTAAGCCACTGAAGATTCTTGAGCAAGGGTATGGCAGGATAAAAACCAGTTTTAAGAAAACTAGAATGGGGCTACCATAGAGGAGAGAGATGAGAGTGAGAAAAGAGATGACAACAGGGAGAAGAATCAAAGGCCCTAGGGAGTAGTCAATAGGGCCTGAGTCATGTGTGGCAGACAGAGAATTAGAAAGAAGGAAATGTTAGGAAGGAGGAGACCAAAGGAGAGTCACCAAGAGGGGAAGGCAACATAGCAAAGAGGTGGGGATCTGTTCAGGTGCTGATGGGAGGCCCAGGGACACTGCAAGGAGCTCCCCACCGAGCAGACAGGTAGACAGTATGTCCCTATCCTTTCTTCTCATCCCCAGCCTCTCTCCCCACCTGAGTGACAGAAAGGGGTGGAAGAGCCCAGGGCAGGGAGAGGAGGCAGTAGAAAAATGCCTCTCACATTCCCTGGCCTGCACATCCAGATCTGGAAAACTGCAGTTCTCTGGATGTCCCTGAGCACTGGCCTGGGGGTCAGGACACCTCAGTCTTCATCCAGACTTGGTGCAGAAATGCTTTTGTGTCTCAGTAAGAGGTTATGCCAAGCCCAGGCCTTCAGATGGGTGACACAGAGCCCTGCTCAGACTGGAATGAGGCAGGGGTCTGAAAACCAGATAGGTCTTTGGAACCACATCTGAATTCCTGATCCATCGCTTACTGGTTTGTATGACCTTCAGCAAATTACTGAACCTTTCTGGGCCTCAGTTTCCTCATTAGTGAAAGGGAAGCAGTAATACCTCCTCCCTGGCCTCATGTAGGTTGGATGCGGTGACATGAGCTGAGAACCTAAGCATATTGCCTGGCCCATGCTGATCTTCACTAAATGTGACCATGGAGAGAGAAGGGGAGAAACCCAGAGTACACATCCCAGTCCCCTTTCCAACTTCCCTTGAGAATTGCGGTCTTAGATGCTGACCCCCCATTTCCTGCCTGCTGTGCCTAGTATGCTTGCTGCCAATCTCTCCTACCCTGCTGCCAGAGAAACATTCCCCAGCCCTGCTCAGATAACAGACACCCCCCTCATTCAAATACCTTCCAGAGCTCCCATTGCCTAGCAGTCATGGCTCTGCAAACTCGTCTACCTTTCCTGCCTTCTCTCATAGCTCAGCCATTGCCCACCCTGTTGTCCACCCAAACCCCTACTTTTCCCTGTTCCCTGTCCTTGTCTAGAGATGGTACCATTCTGGCAGCCCCAGGCCAGAGGAGTCCTTTCTGATGCCCTCCCCTAGTGATTTTAATTCAGTAGGTCTGGAATAGGGCCTAGCCCTCTGGATTTTTGGGTCAGACCCACTTGGGAAATACATGGAAATAGAGTGGAAACACAGAGGAAGAAGTGTGCAGGCAGAAAGCCACAACCAGGCCTGTCACTTCCCTGCTGTGTGACCTTGGTACCCCCTCTCCCTGTTGGTCAGAGGGTATAACATTCCCCACCTTGTAGGGGCTATATTTCCAATTCCAGAAATCTTCATTGAGTGCCATCATTGGCCTGGCAGAGCTCTCTGTCCCTAGGTTCTCAGTAGGTGATAAAAATAACAACTATAATAATAACAGGGTCAGGTGGATCCAGACACTGCATCTCACCTTTCAGCTTACTAGCTGTGTGCCTGGGCAAGACCCTTAACCTCTCTGATCCTCAACTCCCTTCTCTGTAAAACGGAACTAAGAATAATCTTGTCGAGGAGCCTCAGGGTGAGATAAGGAAAGTGCCTGGCACTGTGGAGATCAATAAATGCCCCTCCCCCCACTTAACTTCTTCCAGGAATTTGAGAGCTGCCACCCCCTGTGGCAAAGTCAGACACACACCTGTCTGGAGACACTGAGTCAGGGTAGGTCCCATAACCCTGAGGCCCAGCCTGCACGCACCTCCCCATCCCCTCCCTGGGCTCCAGCAGTTCCCTCTACTCCTGCCCTGCCCAGCCCTGTCTCAGAAAGTTGGTGGAGCCCTGGCTGCTAATGAGCCACTCAAGCTTCACCAGCACAGGCCCACACCTTACAAATGAGAAAACTGAGGCCCAGAGAGGGTCTTTGACATCCCTGAGGCCACACAGCAAGTGCCAGCAGTCTTTCCCTGACCAGTGCCCAGCATCTTTATCCTGAAGAGTTGTTGGTATTGCTCTGCTAAACAGATGTTCTCTTCTTTCCCTTCTTTTGCTTGTCTACCCCCTTATTTCATTTGTCTCATCATGAGTCCATGGTGCCTAATGTAGCCCCCTTCCTGTCCCCCCAGGGACTCTTGGGCTCGGGAAGTGATGAATTTTCCAGGAATCCACATCACAATGACTTGGCCCTCTTATATCTGGGACTGGCTGTGGCTGTCTCTGGTATGGTAGACAAGTTCCTTCAGGGCTTTGTGGGTCCTGGGCCTAAGCCAAGCTCCTAGACGGAGAAAACAGGCCACATTGTTGAGAAACATAAAGAATGTTAGCAAGAAAAGGCACATGACCCACAGCCGCCCCACGCAACCACAACCCCCCCCCACACACACACACACTGCATGCTGAGCCAGTGCTAGCACCGTTTCCTCCACACGGACAATTCCCCTTAAGCTGCTGCTCTGAGCTCATGTGTCCTGTTGTCATCTCTTAGTGTGACCCCCAAAACAGCAACACCACACCTGTTAGAGATGCAGAATCCTGAGCCCTGCCCCAGAGCGGCATTCCCCAGGTGACTGCTAAGCCCATTAGGTGTGGGAAGCGCTGGTGTATTTCTGGAATGGTGCTCCGTCGCCCTTCCAGTGTGCTCTCCCCAGTCCCCTAAGTTGAACACAGGCTGCTTCTGGAGAAGGCCTCCAACAAAATCGTGTGAATGGCAGAGCGGGCTGGTGAAATTGCCTGTTGACAGTGGATGGACAGACCCTGCTTCCTACACTGTGACCGTGGACAAGCCTCGGTTTCCTGTGGTCACCGAGGGAAAACATATTAGAGAGACCACAGGATATCTCAGGAAGCCACCAGCCATCTAGAAGGAAAAGCAGGACATGAGGAAGGTGTTGGCCATCCAGAAGGCTCTTTCCCGGGGCACAGACTAAGATCATGGGCTGCACACAGAGAGAGAGATAAAGGCTGTCAGAGAGCTGTCCAAAGCGGGCCTCAAATTATGAGCTGCTCCTCAGCCTGGGCTTGGTGCAGCTCACCCTGTTTATTATTAGGCCCCCTTCCCATTCTCTTTGACAGCAGCCAAGTGAAGAAAGCTGATAGCCTCTGTGGCTAGAGCACAGGAGGCTGTCTATGTGGGAGGGGACGCTGGGCTAGGGGCACTGTTGGGTCGCCCCCACAGCTCTGCCGCTGGGCTAGTGGAGGCCTGGAGCTGTCCTGCTTTTCCAGCTCAGCGTGGTGATCATGAGCAGGCACTGGAGCCAGACCACTGGCTTTGAAGCCTGGCTCTGCCATTAACTAGCTGTGTGACTGTCCCAGTTATCTAATAGTGCTTAGCAAATCACCCCAAAACATAGTGGTTAAACAATGTCAATATTTATTTAGCTCATGCAGCTGCAATCTGGGGAGGGCGTGGCAGGCAGGGACAGCTCTTCAGCTGAGGCGTCTTGAAGGCTGGGGCTGGAATCATCTAGAAGTTCGCTCCCCCACTGTCTGGTAGCTGGTGCTGGGCTTCCCCAGGCACATCTCTCTATCTCTGTGTGGCCTCTCCGTATGTTTTCTCGGCATGGTGGCTTGGGGGTGGGTGAACTTCTTACATGTCAGCTCAAGGCTCCCAGGATTCTAGCCCCAGAGAGAAATCAGAAGTCACAGAGGCCAGCCCATATGCAAGAGGAGAGGGATTAGATCCCATCTTTTTTGAGAGGAGCATCAGGGGATTTGCAAACTTTTTTTACAATCATCAGAGTAACCTTGGGCAAATCACTGCTCTGTGCTTTAGTTTTTTCATTTGTAAAATTTGGTTAAATACATCTTTCCTTTCTCACTGTATGAGTTTTCTATGACTGCTGTAACAAAGCCATCAACTTAGTGGTTTAAAGCAACACAAATTTAATATTTTACAGTTATGTAGTCAGAAGTCCAACATGGGTCTCACTGAGCCAAGGTCAAGGTGCCAGCTAGCCTGGATTCCTTCTGGAGGCTCTGGAGGAGAATCTATTCTCTTGCCCTTTCTGGATTCTAGAGGCCGCCTGAATACTTTGACTAATGACCCCTTCCTCCTCCAAAGACAGCCACAGCATGTCACGTTCTTCTCACATGGAATCACTCTGGCCTCCACACATGACTCTTGTGATTATGTTGGGTCCATCCAGATAATCCAGGAAATACCTCTACTTTAAAGTCATCTGATTAGCAATCTCAAGTCTACCTGCAACTTTATTCCCCTTTGCCATGTGACATATTCTCAGGTTCTGGGGATTAGGGTGTGGACATTTGGGAGGTCATTATTCTGCCTGCCACAATACGGTTGTTGAGAAAATTAATATAATATATATGATGTATTTTGATGCATACTTGGCCCTTGGCTATTACACATCTGAGCAGCTGAGGGAGTCTAAGGTCTTCAGCACAGGCCTAAACTGTTAAGTGTGAAGAGGGACCTAGTCCAGTTGCCTCTTTTCATAGATGATATGTTTGAAACCCAGAGAGGGATGATGATTTGCCCAAGGTCACACAGCAAGTCTAGGAGGGGCTGCCCCCTGCCATCCCTGTGACTGCACCAAGTTGCCCCAGACCTCCAGAGGACCCTAGGTGATTATGTGGGGTGTGTGTCTTCCTGGCCAGATCCTACAGCTCCTGAAAGGCAAGCTGGTGGTGGGTCATGCCCTGAAACACGACTTTGAGGCGCTGAAGGAGGACATGAGCGGCTATGCCATCTATGACACATCCACCGACCGGCTGCTGTGGCAGGAAGCCAACCTGGGCCACTGCAGGCGCGTCTCCCTGCGTGTGCTGAGCGAGCGCCTCCTCCACAGGCACATCCAGGTGAGGGCCTCCTCCTCCCCAGGCTGGGGCCCCTTGGGTGGCCCCAGGCCTCCAGGACTCTCTCAAAACCCCCAGAAGCTCCAGTGCAAATATTTGGTGCAAAGACTTTCTGGTCCTCTACTCTTGAGAAACTGTGTGCTTGTGAGAGAGGGAGCGTGTCTTTGTTTGGACTTCCTGAGACAAGGATCAGAGTGCAGAAGTTTGAGGGGTGACCCCAGGACACACGCTGGTATATGGAGGATGAGGGTAGGGAAGCAAAAGCATCCCCCAAAAGTTTGTTTTTGTTTGTTTAAACCAAGCCATTTACTCCATGGGAAATGAAGCTTAATCCCACTGCAGAACTCTGGGAATTGGTGTAAAGCACACCCCTCGGACACAGCCCACGGTAGGGTCCAGGGAGCTGGGTGGGGTGGTTACGTACCAGTTTCCACCAGGCATCAGTCGTTGCTGCTCCTGGGTGCTAGTTCCTCAGCTCTTTTGGCTGGTGGGCCAAGCAGGCACCTGCAAAGCCGGCAGGTAAGGGTGGATGTAGGAGGTGGGAGTTCACCCAGCTGGGAAGGGCAGAGGGAGGCCAGCTGGACACTAGGAGCTGGGACTGCAGACGGGGTCCTCCAGGCCAGCAGCTCCTTATTAAGCACCTGCTCCATGCCAGGCTGGGCGAGATGCTGGGACGCAGGTGAGCAAGACCTGTCCCTGTCCTTGGTAAACTCTTGATTGGTGAAAGGTGGCCCATAACCAGATCATCAGCGTGCATTATGGGGAGTGTGTGAGGGAGGAAGGGCAGTGCCCTGGGCGAGGGATGAAGGGTGGGGCTGGTGGCGCAGATGACTAGATCTGAATGAAGTTTCAAGAGTGAGTCTTAGTCAAGGAGGGCAGGAGGGGAGTACGTGGTGGGGGTCATGAGCCAAAGCTTGCAGTGTGGGGGACTGCTTGGCTGAGTGAGTGGGCTCGGAGCATGGAGCCCCTCCCCTTGCTGGTAGGAATTGTGTCCAAAGCAGGGAATGGGCCCAAGTCTGGGCCTCTCTGTTACCCCATGGCACAACAGACCAGTCTGGGCTTTTCTTGAAGCCCTTGTCACTCTGTGGCTTTCAGTCTGGGGCCTTGTTCTAGGGGCTTCAGCCTGAGCCATGGCCCCTCTCAGGCTCTGTCCCCTCTTCCCTGCTTGTTCTAGGGACTCAGCTCCCATCCTACCGCAGCAACTCCCACTGCATTGATGTCCCTAAAAACCAGCCCCCAAGCCCTCCTGCATTTGGATGGGATGATGATGATCACTGCAACCAGACAGACCCATAGGACACAAGGCAGTAATGTGGGGGATTGTCACAGTTGGGTAGAGAGAATAAAATGGCATTCTGTGGGCTCCCCACCCCAAACCACCAGCTTGATAGGCTGAGCACACAGGAAAGGGAAGGGCCTTCCTGTTCATCAAACTCCCTGGGGGTGCTGGGCACTTGCCATCGTCTCATTTCATCCTCGAAGGCAGATGTGATTGGGCCCATTTTACAGAAAAGGAAACAGAGGCCCAGGGAGGAAAAGTGGCTTGACCATGTTCACAGAGTTCATAGGCAGGGGAGCAGGAATTCAAACCTGGTTTGTCAGATTCCACATCTGGGGCTTTCCACCTCCCCACACTGGTGAGCAGAGAAGGATGCTCGTGCCATCTCCTGCTTCTGTCCTCAGCTTGCTTCTCCACAGAGTGGCAGAGTGTATAATCTCTCTGTGCCTTGGTTTCCTCATCTGTCAAGCAAGGGTGATATAAGGCACCGAGCACAGCAGCCGGGGCAGCACCACACTACCTGCTCGCTTATTAACAATACAGAGTAAAACTGACAACAAGAAAAAGCTTTTCAGAGCTTGACTGCCCCATCAGGAGTCCATAACATCTAGTCTGGAATGTCTGGAAAAGGAGCCTTTGTGAGGAAAAGAAGCCCTCTCTGGACAGAGGACACCAAGAAAATGCAGCCAGGCCTAAGCAGCCCTGCTGGGCCCCATGCTGGATCCCACCGGGATGTCATGACCTAGCAGGGAATGTGAAGGGAGGTGCAAGCTCACTGCAGTGAATTTGCCTGGCATGATGTGCTCTTTGGGATAGAAATCCCAGCTCCACAGTCTGTTTCACTATTGATGAAACGGGGAAACAATCATATCCAGCTCAGAGGGTTTAATGAGATAGCACTGAGCCTAGTGCTCAGCTCAGGAAGAGGTGGCAACTAAGTGTCCCTTCTCCCTTGAATGAACTGAGTGGCTTCCTCTGACTCTCCTGGGCACCTGCCCCCATAAAGTCTAGACCCCCCAGCACAGCATTCAAGGCCTTTGTGATGGGTCCCAGCCCCCCACCCCTCCAGCACCGTCTCTCCTATCCCCTTGGTGGAGCTCTTATTTTAGCTGCACACACCCTCCATGTTTCCCAAATGCTTGCCACAGGTGCTCTCCGCATACTAATGGCCTTTCCCATGTCCCTAGCTGGAGTCCCTCACTCCTTCCTTGGTATCCTGAGCTCCTTTTTGGAGCTGTTTCAGCTGCTCTGAGTGTCTGACAGCAAGTCTGCCACGATCTCCACCATTGTAAGTGCCCTGAGGAAACAGCCTGTTTCTCAGGATGCTAGATTTCGTGCCCAGGATTAGTGCCTCTGGCCCCGTGGGTGAATGTGAGGAAGCCAGGCCAGCTCTAGCCACCTGCTGTGTTTTCCAAGTTCAGGATGTCAGAGGCCTCAGGGAAACTCCTAACCACTGACCCACCTTGGGGCCCTGGAAATTGGAGTGTGAGCAGAAAAGGCCCGGTTCACTGGGTCTCTGGATTCAGCCTCACCCCGAGTCCCCACTCTGTACCTGTGTCTGCAGAACAGCCGGCATGGACACAGCTCGGTGGAAGACGCGAGGGCGGCGATGGAGCTCTACCGAATCTCCCAGCGACTTCGAGCCCGCTGAGGGCTGCCCCTTCTGGCTGTATGGGACGAAAGCTCAACCCAGTTCCTTCCTTAGGAACTAGAGGCTTTCATCTCTTCAAGACAACAACTCCCCTGCTTTTGGAAAATGCATTTTTAATAGTAAAATGGCTCAATATTTTCTCTACTTTTTTGTTGGTTCCTCTTCTTGTCTTTTTTTTCTCTCTGAGCCAGATTAGTGGTGGACAGGACACAGTTCACATGATGTTGACAGAGGGTGAAGACTTATGCCCGGGCGGGGGGGGGGGGATGTCAATTTCCTTAATGTCTTGAGTCCTGTGGGTCCAAGAAGAAGCTTTGGAATCTAAGTGGCTCGTGAATTAATAACCCCTCCTCTCGCCTCCCTTTTCCTGTCACCCAGAGGGGTAGCTTTATTTTCTGGGGTGGCACCCGGCTCAGAGGTTCATTAATCTCATCTTGAGGTTGGTGCCACAGCACTCATGAGCTTCAAAACAAAGGTACAGGAAGTGTGATGGGTGTCACCCCTGGTGACCTTGAGCTAGTCACCCCTCCTGTCTAAGTTCATTTTGTGCTGCTGTAACAGAATATCACACACTGGGTCATTTATAATGAGCAGAAATTTATTTCTCACAGTTCTGGAGGCTGGGAAGTCCAAGATCAAGGCATGAGAATCTGGTGAAGGCCTTCTTGCTGCATCACCCCATGGGGGAAGGCAAGGGTGGCAGGGAGAGGGGGATGCAGAGGAAGATAGATAGATGATGATGATAGATGATAGATAGATAGATAGATAGATAGATAGATAGATAGATAGATAGATAGATAGATAGATAGAGAGGCAAACACACCCATTTATAAGGAATGCACTCCTGAGATAGCATCATTAATCCATTCATGAGGGCAGTGCCTCCACGACCCAAACACCTCCCACTAGGTCCCACCTCTCAACACCTTCACACTAGGGATCAAGTTTCCAACATATGAACTTTGGGGGACACATTTAAACCATAACACCTCCTCTTATTTGTAAAACAAGGAAGCAAAGGTAGTGAACTTTGGAGTCAGAAAGAACTACATTGGAATCCTGGCTTTGTTAGCAAGTAGATCTGTGACCTAGGGCAAGTTACTCAAGCTATTTGTGTCTCAATTTCTCCATCTGTAAAACGGGGAATTATAACAACTTACAGCGTTCTTGTAAGTTGTTGTGCGCACAGCTCTTAACACCATGCCTGTCCTAGCTTAAGCACCCACCAAGTGTCAATAACTAATTCTTATTCCCTGAATCACCTGCAAATCTAGGGGACCCCAGGGAAAGCAGCTGCACTCTGTTCTGAGGGCCTGGCTCTCTGTGGGAGAAGGGTCTGGACCACAGCTGTTCTTGCTCATTAGAATCAACTGTGGAGTCCTTTTTTATCAGCACTTGGGTCCCACTTCAGACCCACTACACCAGAATCACTGGGGTGGGGCTCAGGCATCTGTTAGTTTTTTAACCTCCACAGGTGATTCTGCTCCCAGGACATCTCAGTTACCTGAGGCACTTTCTAAGCAATCCCAGTACCTGAGCTCAGTGTTCTTAGCTAGAGCAGGCATTGATATCACCTGGAGGATGCTGGGCCCATCCCCAGAGTTTCTAATTCAGCAAGTCTGGGGTGGAATGCAATAATATGCATTTCTAACAAGTTCCCCACTGATGCTGATGGTCCGGGGACTACGCTTTGAGGAGCACTGCCTAAGCATCAGGTGATTATAATGTGCAACCACAGTTGAGAGCCACTGGCCCACGTGCTGAGTGCCACCAGGTGGGCTTGGTCACTGGTCCAGCCTGTCCTTATGCTGTCTTCCTTGGCTGCCTGCTCATCACAGGAAGATCTGTAGCTCTGCAGGATGAGTCCTAAATAGTTCTACTGCACAGACGAGGGACTCAGATAAGGTTAAGGACCCAAGGGATTCCAGTCCAGACCTGCCTGACCCCAAACTCGAGTCCTCTTCCCTCAGACTTTTTACAATGGCAGTACCTCCCATCTGTGCCTCTGACCTCTGGGAATCTGGAGGGCTCCTTCCCACATCTGGGAGGGAGCAGCGTTTTCTCCTGCCCTGTCCCCCAGTGTCAGGGTCATGATCAGCTCTCTATCGCTTTTTGATTTTTTAGGAACCTTCAAAGCTGCTGGTTGTGTGGCCTTGTCTGGCTGTGACTGGCCACCAGGTGGTGCCCTCGGGCTGTCTGTGGGCCAGCTGCCTCGCAGGCAGAACCAGCCTGAGAAACACTTTGGGATGAGGTGTGAGGGGCAGTGTCTTCAAAAATGCCTAGCGGGCTGCTCAAGGGACCCTCTAGGCTATCGTCACTCAGCCACAGCAGCTGAGGCTCAGAGAGGGGCTGGGACAGTGATGCAGCCTGGACTAGGAGGTGACCCCAGGCTCTCCAACTCCCACTCCAAGGTCCTGTCCACGGCTTCAGACTTCCTTGAAAAGAGAGACAAACCAGGATTCCAAAAGGCAGAGCATTCCCAAAAGAAATCTCTAACCTGATTTCCTGCTTCAGGCTGTGATGCTTGGGTGCCCAAAGGAGAGAGAACCTGCACCTCCCCCACCTCCCAGGTGTCAGAGGGAAGGGTTAGGACCCCAGAGGGCGGCAGGTGCTTTTGGTCCTGGCCCAGTCACGCCTCACTCCCTGTGCAGCCAGTTTTTTGTTGAGTGAAAAACATAGACATTGAAGACTAGAATGAGCACAAGCTTTAGGGTCAGGCTAACCTGGGCTGAGGACCTGAAATGAATGACGTCAGGTGCCTGTCTCCCTTGCATGAGGCTCAGTGTCCCCATCCATCAGATGGGCTTTCCCACCGCAGGGCTGAGGAGAGGATTGAGATCTTGTACACAGGGTGCCGAGCAGCCCTGAAGGACTGAAAAACAGCATCTATCACTTCTGACCATAACAAAAATAAAGAGCAGCCTCTGGCCTTCCCCTCTAGAATCCTGGACTAGCTGGGCCTGCAAATGTCGGGTCCATTCTGATGAAGTTTTAGAGGATCAGGAAGGGAAAATGATGTTAATTGAGTGGCTGTTTTGTAGCTAGTTCTGTGCTCAATGTGTCATACTCATAATCTTATCCAGTCCTCCAGGAACCCTGGTTATTAATTTCCCATCTTACCAATAATGAAACCAAGCCCAGTTCCTAAGCCCAAGCTCTGTTATCTCCAGCAGACCCACTCATGGTGTCCTGGAGCGGCACCTCAGGAAGGAAACCAGGTAAATATGCAGGAGCCAGCTCTTACCTCGTGGCTAGGCTCATCCCGGGCAACTTCCACTTCAGCCTCCTCATGTGTGAAATTGGAATATTAGTCTCAACTCTTGGAGCTATCATGGAAACAAATGGGACCAGGGAAGTGAAACTACTTTGACATCTGTCCCACTCTGCATAGGCATCAGGTGGGATCTCATTCCCGCAGATGCCACTCTCTCCCAGTCCTGCCCTCAGTTCTGAAAAGTATGAGTCAGAGCCCACCCCAGGCACAAAGGGAGGAGGTGAAGCTGGGCTTCTTAGACCGCCTCGCCTTCCAGTCTCTTCTTCCCAAACCCTTTAGCTCCCCCAGGTTAGCTTCCTGCCTCCACCTCCCCTCATACCCGCTGCTGCATTCTTCCCTGGGCCCACCCTCCTGGACCAGGGGAGGAGAGCATCTCGCTTTGTCCCTTCTCTCTCAATTCACAGTGCCCTTGTGCTGGGAGCCCAATCCAGGCTCTAGACACCTGGGATGACTACCTCTGTCCCAGGGCAGTAGGGCACTGTCCATGACAGTCAGAACCAGTCTCAGGAGACCATGATAGATCCCGGCATTATGGCAGCAAGGAGGAGGGGCAGTGGTGTGGTTTCCAGCCCAGTGGGAACTCTTATCTGTAACTCGGACAGGGCCGGCAGCTCATCTGGTCTCACTGAGCCCACGGAAGAGTCTGTTGTCTTACAAGGTCCTGCCTCCTCCTGCTGTCCCAGGTGGACCTGCATGGTGGAGCCCTGGGGGCGCCTGCCCTGTTGGACTGGGCAGTTGCCGTCCAGCCCCAGCTGATGGTGGCCATGCAGAAATGCTGGCCAGTGGGCACATCTTCGGGGCTGTGTCTGGCCCACAGGCCACCAGTTTGAGACCTAATCTCCAGTCTGCCTCCCAGCCGATACCTGGCTCCTTTCAACTGGGGGCCATCCACCCTTGGCCTGGATGTGTCCAATGACAGAAAATTAACCATCTCAAAAGACTCCTCAGAGGGTTGGGCCCTTGACTTATGCACAGCAGGGTTATCCCCTAAAATACCCATCCATGATAAATCCAATCACACTTTGACCTGGTGACCTGTCACATCTTCAGATGGTTTCCACGTTCCCTTCCTCTACCCAGGGTCTTTGACTTTCCAGGTTCAATGTCATTAATGTTTTCCTCTTATGTGGAGCCCCTCCCCATTTCCCCTCTGCCCTACCACAGCTGACCCACCACCCACCCCAACACCCTGGTTCCCCTGTCCCCTCTCTTCCCACTTCCCCAAGCCCCACTCTCAGTGGATCCTTAACAAATGGGGAAAAGGTGAGAGGAGAACCAGGACCCAGCCAAGCCTAAGGA
This sequence comes from Cynocephalus volans, assembly GCF_027409185.1. Taxonomy (NCBI): domain Eukaryota; kingdom Metazoa; phylum Chordata; class Mammalia; order Dermoptera; family Cynocephalidae; genus Cynocephalus; species Cynocephalus volans. The sequence goes on from NC_084462.1 coordinate 55,283,869, forward strand.
AAGAGCAGCATCCTCCCTCCAGCCCAGGGCTGGTGGAAAGACCCAGAGGCACTGGCAGAATGAACTAAGGCACTGGGCACAGGAGTCACCCCCTGCCACCTAACCCTGAAGGCATCAAGGAGGATGTGAGGGATGGCTGGAAATGACTGTTTAAAAATGGCCCTGCCTGGTTGAACACACCTGAGTCACCTCTGAGTCAGACCCAGACTCCAGGGCCAAGGACAGAGGGGATTGGAAAGGCCACCCTGCCCCCTCGAACCCCTCCTCTGCCCGGCCCGGCCCAGCTGAGTGGAGAAAAGTGCTTCTATTCAGGGAAGAAATCCTTCCAGTGTGTCCTGAACTGCTGGATGTCTCAGACACAGCCCGGCCCCTGCTCCGCCACCACCTCCACCCCATCTTGTCTCCGAGGGTGTCGAGCCAGGCCAGTCCCGGTTCCAAGAGTGGTAACTAACGCTGCCCAGCTTCCTGCCCGGCGTGCTGTGGGCTGGGCCGGGCTCCGCAGCCAAGAGGCTTACTCACCGGTGGAACAATTTCTCCTCTATATGGAAAGAACATGTGCTTTTCCTGCCGGGGGATGAGAGGGTTTTGAGTAGCTTTGCCGAGATGTGGAGGAAAAGGCGAAAGCTGACCTGGCCCCAGCACCCTGACTTCCAGTGATGTGTGTTTTGTGGCAGAACACGGGTCCCTGGTTTTAGGACACTGAGCTAGTCCCCTCTCTCGGGGCTGGATGTCCTCGGCTCCTCATTCCCCTACAGTTAGGGCCAGACAGAGGGAAAGGGGATGGACTCAGCTCTGCCGGCCAGTCCCTGCTTGGCCTCCACGGTCCCCTGTGCTCTCCAGGGGGGATGGAGCCACTCTGCTTGACTGACCCCTACCCAAGACCCTCCATTCAGCAGAAGCACTCAGGCCAAGGAGGAGGCTGGTAGGGTCTGGCCCAGGGGCAGATTTAAAGTAAACGTTCTTCCTGTTTGAGCTAGCATCTTTCCTCCACCAGACATGAAAAGATGAATTCAGCGGTAAAGGCAGACACTCTTCTGAAATGAGGAAACCCCAGGAGCCTGGGCCATGGTGCAGCCAAGGGAAAGGGTGGGACCTGGCTGATACTTTCTGGCTGGGTGATCCTGAGCAGTACCCCCACCCCCTGCCCCCACCGAGTCTCTGGTTTCTGATTTGTAGATTGGGGTAATAATAACTGCCTCCTAGGGTTAGTGTGGGGATCAGAGACATGTGCTGGGCACAGACGGAATGCTCAGTAATAGGGAGCCATCAGGTTCTCTCTGGGTAGGAGGCTGGCTGCCGGAGTGGGGTGGGGGAAGCACCAGCCTGGAAACACTTGGTACAGACCACCTGTTTCTGGGTCCTCCAGAAGGGTGGCAGCTTTCATCCTAGCCCTGTCATACTTGCCCCTTAGGCTGTGATTGGAAGACACACTCGGACTCAGCAAATTCTTCATCCTGGTGTGTTGCGAGGGACCCAGCATTGAGAAAACAGTCACCTGTTGAGTTTGAAGTTCTCGTGGAAAACCTCTTGAACTTGGGGCTCCTCTTCTCTTTACCCTCAAGTCCAAGGGTTGGGTCATGAACCAAAAAGTATCTGGGTTTCTGGTTCAATTCCAACAATAAAAAACTGTTTGATCTTGGGCAGGCTGGTTCACTCCTCTGAGCCCCTCTCAGGCAAGCTGAGTCTCTGAGAGCCTCTCCAGTTTTGAGATCCCTCTAGGATGAGAGAATCAGTGCCCACCTCAGAGGGTGGTTATGGGATTAAATGGCTTAAGGTAGTGCCTGGCACATAGCAAGTGCTCAAAAGACAATAGCTATTTGTGTTATTAATATTGTACTCCACTCAATACACATTTATCCAGCATCTCTTGTGTGCCCTGGGCTGTCCTAGGCCCTGGGGCACAAGGATGAGGAAGAGCTGGCTGCTGCCCCCATGCTGCTCATAGTCCCCACCCCCACGCCCTGCCCCCCTGCCCAGCTGACCCCCTTCATGCTCAGAGCTGTAAGGGCGAGGCTTCTTGCTCTTCTCCTCTACGATCCTGGGAGAACCTTGAGGGCAGGAGCACTACATAGGCCATCTTGTTATTAGCTCGGGCCCCTGCGCTGCACCAGTGAGTGAAGGAAAAGAGATGGATGGAGTGATGGAGGGAAGGATGAAAGGAGGGATGAATTCATTCTTATCCACTATCAGGATAAGAGGTCATGTGTTTCATCTAAACATTCTTTTCTCCTTTAGCTTTTCCCCATCTAACAGAGTTATCTTCCTTCTCTGAGCATGTGTGTGCACACGTCAGCATAGTATAAGACACACATAATACACAGGCCAACATCTGCTGAGGGCTTACTATGCATCGGGCACAGTTCTAGGTGCCTTATATGTATTATCTCATACGTAGTAGGACTGTTATTTTATGAATGAGGAAGTTGAGGCACAGAGAGGTTAAGGAACTTGTCCAAAGTTACTCAGGGATTAAGTGGGAGATCCAGGACTTGAATTCATATTAAGGCAAAAGATGCTTGGGAATCACTCACCCATGCAGGGGAACTGACTAGTCAGGTCTCTTCTGCGTGGTGCTGGTAACACCAGGGCCACGGGTTTGGATCCCTATACCAGCCAAACATTAAAAAAAAAAAAAAAACCCACACGTAAAAAATATCTCTTCTCCTTCTATAGCAGCACAAGTCCTCATCCCTGGATGGAGATGAAAGTATCCCAGGCCAAAATAGGAGAGCTAGGGTCAGGACTCAGGGGTCCTGCTTTCAGCACCAAGCAATAGGAAATGGCATTTGACCAATATTTTTTGGCGTCTACTGTGTGCAAGGCATGCTGTAGCATCTCCAAGCTTAAAATGAATCAAAAGGAAATCCTGGATCCTACACCCTCTCCAGCTATCGTCCTGTCTCCCTGGCCCCTTTCTCCACCGTTTTAAGCATCTTAAACACTACCTACACCCACTCTCTCCATTTTCTCACCTTCATTCTCTGTAAACCCCAGCTCTGCCTTTTATACCCCCCCATGGAACCTCTTCTCACCAATCACCAGTGAGCTCTACATTGGCAAACTGAGGACACATTTAAGTTCTCATCTTACTGGATCTCTCAGTGTAATTCTACTGAGTTGAAAAAACCCTTCTTGAGAGCGATTTTCCTCTCTTTCTCCCTCTTCCTCCCTGTCCTCTGAGTTTTGCAGTTCCTTGGGACTTGGGCTTGGGCTGCCTCTTCTCTGGGCACCCTCCATCCAGTCAAATGGCTTTAAGATTCCATTCAGTCCACAAATATGTATGATACATCTGCTATGTGTGAGCTACTATTCTGTCAATTAGGCTCCTACAGTCCTCCACTCTACCAACTGAGCTGTCAAAGGAACTGCGAGCTACTATTCCAGGCATTGGGAAGAGAGCAGAGAACAAAACCTACAAAATTTTTGTCCTCGTAGAGCTTACGTTCTAGTACAGGAAGATAGATGATATGCACATAAATATATAATGTCCCGTCAGGCGACGGATGCTGTAAGAGTAAAGCAGGTAAAAAGAGAGGAGCATTATTGGAGTGTGGAGGGTGGACAAGGCTGCTGTTTTACCAAAAAGCTTTTTTTTTTTTTTTTTTTTTGTCCTTTTCGTGACCGGCACTCAGCCAGTGAGTGCATCGGCCAGTCCTATATAGGATCCGAACCCGTGGCGGGAGCATCGCAGCGCTCCCAGCGCCGCACTCTACCAAGTGAGCCACGGGCTCGGCAAGGCTGCTGTTTTAGATGACAGATGTGACGGGACATGTAGAAGCCACCTCCCATGTTCAGTTCATCTCCGAACCCCTCTGCCCACACGCACCCTGAGCTTTCCTCAGTCTTCCCCATTCCAGACAAAGGCGTCACCTTCCCTGGCACTCTTTGCAAAACACTTCTGAATCCACCTACTCTTCCCCATCTCCTGAGCCACCACCTCAGTCCAAATCCATCACGCTCTCATAACTGGACCCTGCCATAATCTTTTAACTTATTTCTCTACTTCCGTCCATGCCCATTTTTATCCACCCTCTACGGTGTAGCTAGACATGTTTTTTTTTTTTTTTGGTGGCTGGCCTGTGCAGAGATCCAAACCCTTGACTTTGCTGTTATAACACCACACTCTAACCAACTGAGCTAACCAGACAGCCCCCGATAACTCACTTTAAGTGACTTCCTTTACTTCTCTGTCTCACTACTCTACTCCCCTACTGGTGTTTCCTGGGACCACTTTTCAAATAAACCATTTCCACTCAGATCCTCGTCTCAAGGTCTGCTTTGGACCAAACAAAGACATCTTTGAAGGCTTCCCTTTTGCCATGTAGGATAAAATACAAATTCCAAACCTTGGTTTACAAGGCCCTGCAAACTCAGAGCCCTTTCTGCCTCTCTAGCTCCATTGCCTCCCTGTCTCCAGCCACTGAGAACTTCTCTCATCTCCTCTTTGTCAGTCCCAGCACCTTTGCAAATGTGGTTCTCACTGCTTGGAATGTTCTTCTCCCAACTCTTCACCTGCCTAGGTAATGCTTCAAGTTACTTGCTCAAAGAAGACTTCTCTGACCACAAGTTGTAATTACATGTTTATTTATTAGTGACAATAGGCCCCAAATGTGTTTTCTTTACCTCTTTATCCTTCAGCACTGAGAGCAATGCCTGGCTAGCGTCAGGCTAAGTAAATACGTGTCAAAGGAATGAAAAAATGAATTGAGCTGAGAGGGGACTTTCTCCTCCTTTTTCTCACAGCATGGGTGGATTACTGCTCACCTCCACAGTGTTTGAGGGCAGGAAAACAGAACAAGCCAGAGGGGATGTCAGAACTCTAGGAATTAGAAGTCCCAAAAAGACTAAGCAGATTGGAGGAAATATTTTTTAAAAATGATAACCAAGAATTTCCCAGAATATGAAAGAATGAGGGTTAATATGGAAAGAACTCACTGCATTCCTAAGTATGGAAGTAAGAATTCACACCTAGACACACTTCAGTGGAATCTTTAACACTTCAAATCAAAAATAAAGTTCTATAAGCTTCCAGAGACTAATAGATCACCTACGTGGAAATGAGTGAAATTGATGTCTAACTTCTCGACAGCAGCATTGAATGCAGGAAAATGGAATAACATTTTCAAAGAGTGGGAGGAAAAGAACTTTGAACCTACAATTCTATATTTAACTAAATTTTCATTTAAAATGCAAGGATAGTCACACTGGAAAACGGCAGTTTCTTTAAAAACTAAGTGTGTAACCACCATACAACCCAGCAACTGTACTCCTGGGCATGTGTCCCAGAGAAACGAAAACATGTTCACATGAAAACCTGCACATAAATGTTTATAGCAGCTTTCCTCATAATAGCCGAAACTGGAAAAAAACCAGATGTCTTTCAGGGGGCGAATGGTTAAACTGTGGTGTGTCTGTAACAGGTAATTCTACTCAGAACAAAAAGGAGCAAACTATTGATACGCTCAGCAACATGGATGAGTCTCCAGAGAAAAAAGTGAAAAATGTCAACAGGTATACTGTATGATTCCATTTATAAAAATTTCTTGAAATGACAAAATTATAAAAATGGAGAACTGTTTATTTCATAGTTGCCAGAGATTATGGCTGGGGAGAGAAGATTGTGCAGGAAGGCACAGAATTGAATAGTGAGACCTCTTATATCCGTACAACTTTCCTCACTGCTCCCAAGATATTTCCGTAAATCTCTTACCTCCTGGAATGAGACTAAAAGATTTTTTTTTTCTTTTTTTTTTGGCAGGTAGCCAGTACACAGATCCGAACACTTGACCTTGGTGTTATAACATGGTGTTCTAACCAGCTAAGATAACTGACCAGCCTCCGGACTAAAGGATTTCTCTCTGAAGAAACTGACCAAGCCAATGGCAAAGACCTATAGATATTGCCATCTGGGATGAACCAGCTGGATTTTCGCTCCATCCTGTAAGAACCCAAGTGCCCCAAGGGATCACACCCTGATCACATAAGCCCTTCTCGGCCGCACCCCATCATGGCGCTGGTTGCCCTTCTCTTCCGCATTCTCCTTCCCGCCGGCGCGAATCGCACGCCAATCAGCTCCCCCCCCAAGCCCCATGCGGTATGCTAAATAGGGATTGTATTTTAAACCAATCAGCTTTCCCTTAAAGCCCTATATATATGTGTGTGTGCTGCCTAATAAACGAGCTCTCTCCGGTGGATAGTCAACTGGTGTCGACTCGTCCTTTCACATCCCCCTACAGCAAGGCCCAGTCAACAAACCCTTCCCACACAAAGACATTTCTCCCAGTCAGGCTTTTAGTGCCTCACTCTTCAATATGAATAGTCAGCAAAGGATCCCCAGGCCTTTGAGGAAAATTTCTCCCTGGAAGTTATCCAAGCAAACAGAAGGTGAGAACCAAGAAAGAAAAGATACAACACAGGGAGGAAATTTTAATTCAAAAAAGAAAAGAAAAAAGCCACAGTAATTAAGATTCTCAGAAAACAAAGAGAAGATATTGCATCCAGAAGGTAAAGAGCACTACTTAAAAAGGAATACTTAAAGAGCACAATTATTCTTCACAATTAAAAATATGACAACATAAATTTTATATTCAATAAAAATATTAGAATGTGAAGTTGTGTAAATCTTCCAGAAAATAGACCTGAAAGTTAGAGATAGAAAATAGGACAGGACAGATAAGAAAATTAGAGGTTCCATCTAGGGATTGAATATCTAACTAATAGAAGTTCTAGAAGGAGAGGAGTGAAAACAGAGAGGGGAAAATTTTCTCGGAACTAAAGAATGTGAATCATCTAAGACAAAGAAAGGGCTCACTAGATGCTCAGCAAGCTGAGTAAAGGAAGACCCATGCCAAGGGACATTGCTGTGAAATGAAATCACTGGGGATACAGAGATGACCCTAGAAGCCTCCAGAGGCAAGTAAGAGGGCACACACCAAGGGCCAGGAATCAGAAAGGCATCAGACTTCTTAAGGCTAAAGGCTTGAAAACAATGATGATATGCCTCAAAATTCTGAGGGAAAATAATTTCCAACCTAAAACTCGATACCTAACCAAACTATAGATCAAATATGAAGACAGAATAAAGAAATTTTGACAAATCTACACTTTCAAATATTTATTTTCCACATCCCCTTTTAAAGAAGCTATTGAAGGATGTACTCCATCCAAATGGAAGAAGAAAACAAAAAAGAGGAACTCCGATATGAGAGAAAGACAAAGGATAGTCCCAGGAGGGTAGGGAAGGGACGTCTCCAAATGAAAGTTGTGCATGAAGCCCAGAGAGGAGCCAACCCAGAGTGCAGCAGGATTGCAAGGATATCTCTAAATACAAAAGGGAATCATATTAAAAGGAGAACTGTAGTTCCATTGGTGAGTTTGAGGTCAAGTAATAGTAGGCACATAGAAAAGAAAGTTTAAAAATATGAGAATTACTAATGTTAAGAAACAAAAACCAGACAAGAATAGCAGGTATATTGCCCTTTTATCAATATTTACATAGTAATATCAAGACTAATATTGAAAATTTATTTAAACCCTCTTTATTAGTCCATTTCTGTTGCTTATAACAAAATACCTGAACTGGGTGATTTATAAAGAAAATGAAATTTATTGCTTACAGTTTCAGAGGCTAGGAAGTCCAAAATCCAGGGAACACAACTGGTGAAGGCTTTCTTTGGTGGTGACTTCAATGATGGCAAGATATCACATTGCAAAACGGTGGAGCAGAGACAGCGAGAGTATCTCCTCCCTTTTTAAAGCCCTCAGAACCACGCCCCTGGCCACCATTATTAATCCACTCACTACAGCACGGTGCTATATTCTAATCACCTCTCAACGTCCCACCTTGCAATTACCATAATAGGATTTCCCACCCTCAACAGTTCCAGTGGGGATTTAAGCTTTAGTGAGGTGGTGGGGAGAGAGGGGCATCCAGTCTAGAGCACCCCCCAAATGGTGATAATACAACTATTTGGGAAGGATGGGGAGAGCATGTGTACATGCCTGGTAATTATCTTCATATTTCATAAGGAAGTCAGTAAGCAGTATTCCAAATAGAAAAGCAAAGAAATATCAATGTACACATGCTGTTTACAAATTATAGGTCACTCCCAGAACAGTTACATGAGTTGAAAATGCTTACCTTTGGGTAGCAGTTATTGGCGACAGGGAGGGTTTGGCCAGGGGGACCACTATTTTTTAATTAAAAGCCTAGTTATATTATCTAATTGAAGAAATCATTCCAGTATTATTTTCATTTTTTAAAAATTAAATAAAACACTTTGGGGGAGATAGGAGAATGGGACTGAGGAGCGGTACACAGGGGCTTCAACTGTATTAGTAATGTTTTATTTCTTAGGTGATAGGTACACAGGTGTTTGTTATATAAGGGTACTACAAAAAGTTCGTGGAAAAATAGAATTAAAATACAATTACAAATCTTTCCATGAATTTTTTAAGTACCCTCATATTACTTACATGCATCTCAAATATCTAAAATATAATTATTTTAAAAGAGCAACAGCAAAACAATGCTATTCAGAGAGAACATCCGAAGGTCCAGGGCCAGGGAGTATAGGAGATGAGACAGAGCCTGAATGCAGAAGTCAGCCTTGAGAAGAAGCAAGGACAGTTCTGACCAGATCAAGGGAAGAGGGCATTAAAAAAGTAGGGATACAGAGATATTTCAAATTATACTTGGGAGAAACGGGGAAATTACAAACTCTATTGCAGGAAATGGAGTTGGAGTACTAGTTTTCAGCTGAAGATAGGAAAATTATGGGAGTGTATTCATTTCCTAGGGCTGTTGTAGCAAATTACCATCACTTTGAGTACTTAAAACAAGAGAAATTTGTTCTCCCACAGTCCTGGAGGCCAGAAGTCTGAAATCAAGGTGTTGGCAGGGCCACACTCCCTCTGCAGGCTTTGGGGAGAATCCATTCCTTGCTTCCTCTAACTTCTGGTGGCTGCTGGCATTCCATGGTGTTCCTTGGCCTATGGGGGCATTGCTCCAGTTGATGCCTTCATTTTCATATGGCCCTCTCACTGTGTGTGGTGGTATATAGCTTCCTTCTGCCACTCCTTTACAAGGACACATGTAATGGTATTCAGACCCTCCCAGATAACCCAGGGTTATCTTCTCATTTCAAGATCTTTAACTTAGTAACATCTGCAAAGACCCTTTCCTTAATTAAGATAACATTCACCAATTCTAAATATTTGATATGGATATATTTTGGGAGACCATTTTTTCAGCCTACCACAGAGAGTGATTGGATGTAAGGAAAAAAGAGTTTTTGGACTATCACCCAGGGGAAATTCAGTAAGGAATTAACAAGAGAAGAAAAATGATTGCTGAATAACAATGAGATGGACCTGAATCAACCATCAAGAATTTTTTTATGGAATCTTTCAACAAAGCTGGTAGGCTGTTTTGTGGCAAATGTCTTCTTATTTTCTGTGATTCCCTTATTACCTCCATTAGCAAGAAAATTAAAACACTTTATTAGCAAATGTATAGATTTATGTGTGGCAGGGGAAAAAACATAGAGAAAGATACTTTGGACAAGCATAAATCAAGTAAAGCTTGTGTTGTGAATTGAAATTCGGACAAATAGATTTTGAGGTAGCAAATATTTTGGGGACAAAAAGACATAATATAAATTGATAAAAGGAAAATAGATAAAGAGGACATAACAGACATGAACATATATGCATCTAACAATACAGCCTTGGATTATATAAAGTGGGACAATCCAATAGAACTTTCTGCAGTAATAAAAATAAGAACTGCACTGTCCAATACAATAACCACTAAAACTTATGTCTATTGAGCACTTGAAATGTGGCTAGCGAAATGAAGGGATAAATTTTTAATTTTATTTAATTTTAATTAAGATCTAAATAGCCTCATGTGACTACTGGCTACTATATTAGACAATGCAGATAAAGCAACAACTGAAAAAATTATATGGAGAAATAAATAAAGCAACAGCAATACTTGGGGATAGTAATGTACCTCTTTCAGAACTGGATTGATGAAGCAAGACAGGAATATAATTCTGAGCTGGTAGTGGCAGATTTCTCCTTTATTGTCTTGTTTCTGTTTCCTATTATGACCAAAAACACAGTTTCCTATTATGATACTGTGTTATTTATACTGTTTGATAACAAATAGATATATTCCACTATTTGCCTAACTGATTTCATTCACTGTCATCATGATTCATGCTTTATCATGCATTAAGCATTAAAAAAAATATTTTCCCCCTTGGTACCCTGGGTCAATATTTGGATGTCCCATTGGATCGAAGTAAAAAAAAACAGTGGCCTGACTCCATCCCCAGCCCCACTGAGTGCGTGCTCATCAAAGAGGCGCCCAGCCAGAGAGGCCCAAGATCCTCGGAGACTACGTGCCCTGTGGTGCCAGCGTGCGACCCAGCAGGTAAGGCCTCTTTGCCACCACCTGACTCCGTCCCCAGCCCTGCTGAGTACACGCCAATCAGAGAGGCACCAAGATCTGTGCGGACCACGTGCCCTGTGCTGCCAGCTCTTGACCCAGAAGGTAGGCCTCACCACCGCCACCTAACTCCATCCCCAGCCCTGCCGAGTGCACGCTGATCAGAGACGTGCCCAGCCAGAGAGGCCCATGATCCTCAGAGACTACCCGCCCTGTGGTGCCAGCATGCAACCCAGCAGGTATGCCATGCCGCTACCGCCTGACTCCAGCCCCAGCCTGGCCGAGTGCATGCTGACCAGAGAGGCACCTCCCCTGAGAGGCCGAGATCTGAGGTGACCACGCACCCGAGGCACTAGTGGGCAACTGAGCAGACACTGAGGCAGCCATATGAAATTGGCAGCCCCAGCAGCATCCTAGCCAGACAATAGTGCCAAACCAGTGGACTGTGAAATCCCCTGCCACAATGACTAAATATCAAAGGAAAGATACCAGAAATATGAAAAATCAAGAAAGTACACCACGAGAGTAATAACTCTCAAGCTCTAGATTCTATATTAGAACAAGAAGCCCTTGAAACGTCTGACAAAGAATTTCGAGTAATAATTCTGAGGAAACTGAATGAGATACAAGAAAACTCAGCTAGACAACATGATGAAATGAAGAAAAGTATACAGGACCTGAAAGAGGAAATGTACAAGGAAATCAATGCCCTGAAAAAGAATGTAGCAGAGCTTGCCGAACTGAAGAATTCATTCAATGAAATAAAAAACACAGCAGAGAGTTTAACCCGCAGGCTTGCTTAAGTAGAAGAGAGAACTTCTGACCTTGAAGATGGGCTGTTTGAAATAACACAGGCAAACAAAATTAAAAAAAAAAAAAAAAAAAGAATTAAAGGCATTGAAGAAAATCTGAGAGAGATATCAGACAACCTTAAGCGCTCAAATATCTGAGTCATGGGTATTCCAGAAGGGGAGGAAAAAGGAGATTGCATTGAAAACATATTCAACAAAATAGTGGCAGAAAATTTCCCAGGTATAGGAAAAGACACAGATCTTCAGATTCAGGAAGCTCAAAGATCCCCAAACGTATTCAACCCAAAAAGGTCTTCTCCAAGTCAGGTTATAGTCAAATTGGCAAAACTCAAAGACAAAGAGAATCTTAAAAGCTGTAAGAGAGAAGTGTCAAATCACCTATAAGGGAGCCCCAACCAGGCTAACATCAGACTTTTCATCACAAACCCTAAAAGCCAGAAAGGAATGGGATGATATATTCAAAATACTAAAATACAGAGATTGCCAGCCAAGATTACTCTACCCTGCAAGGCTATCCTTCCAAAATGAAGGGCAAATAGTATATTTCTCAGACAAACAAAAACTGCAGGAGTTCACTACCACATGACCACCCTTACAGGAAATTCTCAAGGGAGTACTGGGTTTGGTACCTGAAAAATAACTACCACTGACATAAAAATTCAAGAAAAATCAAAACCCATTAGTAAAATAAACATGGCAACAATGAAGAGAAAGAAAAAGTTTATCTACAACCCAAGGAACCAACAAATACAGAAAACAAACAGTAAATCAGAAAGAAAGGAACAAAAAACACTTAAGACATCCAAACAAAAAACAATAAAATGCTAGGAGTAAATCAACACTTTTCAATAACAACTCTTAATGTAAAAAGTTTAAATTCCACAATCAAAAGACACAGACTGGCTGACTAGATTAAAAAGGAGGACCCAACTATATGCTGCCTTCAAGAGACCCAACTCACCCATAAAGACTCACATAGACTAAGAGTGAAAGGATGAGAAAAGATTTACCATGCAAACAGAAATGAAAAATGAGCTGGAGTAGCTATTCTTATATCTGATAAAATAGACTTCAAACTAAAAACCATATAAAGAGATAATGAGGGCCACTACATAATGATAAAAGGATTGATCCATCAAGAAGACATAACAATCATAACTATATATGCACCCAATGTCGGAGCAGCCAGATTTATAAAAAAAAAACTCTATCAGACCTAAAGAAGGAAATAGACACTAATACCATAATAGCAGGGGACCTGAGCACCCCACTGTCAATATTGGACAGATCACCTTGGCAAAGAATCAGCAGAGAAACACAAGACCTAAACAACATACTAGACCAATTGGACTTGGCAGATATCTACAGAACATTCCATCCAAAAACCTCAGAATATTCATTCTTCTCATCAGCACATATGGATCATTCTCCAGGATAGATCACATGTTAGGTCGCAAATCAAGTCTCCACAAATTCAAAAATATTGGAATTATCCCATATATTTTTTCAGAACACAATGGAATAAAGTTAGAAATCAATAACAAATGAAATTCTGGAGACTATACAAACACATGGAAATTAAACAGCATTCTACTTAATGACACATGGGTCCAAGAAGAAATCAAACAGGAAATCAAACATTTCTTGAAACTAATGAAAACAATGATACATCGTACCAAAACCTATGGGATACTGCAAAAGCAGTACTAAGGGGGAAATTTATTGCATTAAATGCTTACTTCAGAAGAATGGAAAGATGGCAAGTGAACAACCTAATACTTCACCTTAAAGAACTAGAAAAACAAGAACAATCCAAATCCAAAGTTAACAGACAGAAAGAAATCATTAAGATCAGAGCAGAACTTAATGAAATTGAAACCCAAAAAACAATACAAAAGATCAATGAATCAAAAAGTTGGTTTTTTTAAAAGATAAATAAAATTGACAAACCATTAGCATGGCTAACTAAAAAAAGAAGAGAGAAGACCGAAATAACAAAAATTAGAAATGAAAAAGGCAATATTACAACTGATACATCTGAAATACAAGGAATCATTCGAGACTACTATAAACGACTATATGCCAACAAATTTGAAAATCTGGAGGAAATGGATAAATTTCTGGACACACACAAGCTGCCAAAACTGAACCAAGAAGATGTAGAAAATCTGAACAGACCAATAACAATAAGAGATTGAAGCTGTTATCAGAAGGCTCCCAACAAAGAAAAGCCCAGAACCAGATGGATTCACAGCAGAATTTTACCAAACATTCAAAGAGGAATTGACACCAATTCTCTAAAAACTATTCCAAAAGACTGAAACAGGCAATTCTCCCAAACTCATTCTATGAAGCAAAAATCACCCTGATACCAAAACTAGGTAAAGATACAACTAAAAAAGAAACCTACAGGCCAATATCCTTGATGAATATAGATGCAAAAATCCTCAATAAAATAATAGCTAACAGAACATAGCAACACATATGCAAAATTATACACCATGATCAAGTGGGATTCATCCCAGGGATGCAAGGTTGGTTCAAATACACAAATCAATAAATGTGATACACTATATCAATAAAATCAAACACAAGGACCATATGATCATCTCTATAGATGCTGAAAAAGCATTTGATAAAATTCAACACTCATTCATGGTAAAGACTCTCTATAAGTTAGGTATAGATGGAAAGTATCTCAACATAATTAAAGCCATACATGATAAACCCACCACCAATATCATCTTGAATGGGGAAAAGCTGAAAGCTTTTCCTTTAAGAACAGGAACTAGACAAGAATGCCCACTCTCACCACTCCTATTCAACATAGTGTTGGAAGTACTAGTCAGAGCAATCAGAGAAGAGAAGGAAATAAAGGGCATCCAGATTGGAAAAGATGAAATCAAACTGTCTCTTTTTGCAGATGACATGATCCTATATATTGAACAGCCTAAAGCCTCTACAAAAAAAAACTCTTGGAGTTGGTAAATGATTTCAGCAAAGTAGCAGGATACAAGATCAACACACAAAAATCAGTAGCATTTCTATTCTGCAATAGTGAACATGCAGAAAGAGAAATCAAGAAAGCTTGCCCATTTACAATAGCCACCGAAAAAATAAAATAGTTAGGAATTGAGTTAACCAAGGAGGTGAAAAATCTCTATAATGAGAACTACAAGCCACTGCTGAGAGAAATTAAAGAGGACACAAGAAGTTGGAAAGATATCCCATGCTCTTGGATTGGAAGAATCAACATTGTGAAAATGTCCATACTACCCAAAGTGATATACAAATTCAATGCAATCCCCATCAAAATTCCAATGACATTTTTCTCAGAAATGGAAAAAACTATCCAGATGTTTATATGGAATAACAAAAGACCATGCATAGCCAAAGCAATGCTGAACAAAAAAAAAAATAAAGCTGGAGGCATAACACTACCAGACTTTAAGCTATACTACAAAGCTAAAATAACCAAAACAGCATGGTATTGGCATAAAAACAGACACACTGATCAATGGAATAGAATAGAGAATCCAGAAATCAACCCACACACCCACAGCCATCTGATCTTTCACAAAGGCACCAAGTCTACACACTGGGGAAGAGACTGTCTCTTCAGCAAATGGTGCTGGGATAACTGGATGTCAATATGCAGGAGAATGAAACTAGACCCATACCTCTCACCATATACCAAAGTCAACTCAAAAATCGATTAAAGAATTAAATATACACCCTGAAACAATAAAACTTCTTAAAGAAAACATAGGAGAAACACTTCAGGAAGTAGGACTGGGCACAGACTTCATGAATATGACCCCAAAAGCATGGGCAACCAAAGGAAAAATAAACAAATGGGATTATATCAAACTAAAAAGCCTCTGCACAGCAAAAGAAACAACAGAGCAAAAACACAACCAAAAGAGTTAGAGAAAATATTTGCAAAATATACATCTGACCGAGGATTAATTCCAGAATATACAAGGAACTGAAACAACTTTACAACAAAAAAAACAAGTAACCCAATTAGAAAATGGGCAAAAGAGCTAAATAGGCATTTTTCAAAGGAAGATATACGAATGGCCAACAGACACATGA
Organism: Cynocephalus volans; assembly: GCF_027409185.1. Lineage (NCBI taxonomy): Eukaryota > Metazoa > Chordata > Mammalia > Dermoptera > Cynocephalidae > Cynocephalus > Cynocephalus volans. The sequence continues at coordinate 55,299,235 of NC_084462.1, forward strand.
AAAAATGCTCAACATCTCTCAGCATTTGAGAAATGCAAATCAAAACCACACTGAGATACCATCTCACCCCAGTTAGGATGGCTAATATCCAAAAGACTGTGAATGATAAATGCTGGTGAGGAGGCGGAGAAAAAGGAACTCTCATACATTGTTGGTGGGACTGCAAAATGGTGCAACCTCTATGGAAAATGGTATGGAGGTTCCTCAAACAATTGCAGATAGATCTACCATATGACCCAGCTATCCCACTGCTGGGAATATACCCAGAGGAATGGAAATCATCAAGTCGAAGGTATACCTGTTCCCCAGTGTTCATTGCAGCACTAATTACAATAGCCAAGAGTTGGAACCAGCCCAAATGTCCATCATCAGATGAGTGGATACGGAACATGTGGTATATCTACACAATGGAATACCACTCTACTATAAAAAACGAATGAAATACTACCATTTGCAAAGACATGGATGGACCTAGAGAGAATTATATTAAGTGAAACGAGTCAGGCACAGAAAGAGAAATATCACATGTTCTCACTTATTAGTGGGAGCTAAAAATAAATAAATAAATACACACACAAAAAAAAAATGGGGGGGAAGAGGACATAAAAATTACAATTCCTTGAAGTTGACACAACAAGCAAACAGAAGAAAGGACGTTGTTGGGAGGGAGGGGGGAGAGGGAGGAGGGAGGGAGGTTTCGGTGATGGGCCACAATAATCATCCACTTTGTATATTGACGAAATAAAATAAAACTAAAAAAAACAAACAGTAAGTGCCACTCTGCAGATTCTTCATCTATGTTTCCATGAGCCTGGGCACCTTTCCAGCTACTGCCATATCTCTTTCCCCTCACAGCCAATCTTTGCCCCAGGAGAAGCCTATATTTACTGTCCTTTCTTTCCTTCTCTTTCTCCACTGCACTGGCTTCTGTCCTTGGGACTTCACTGATACAACTCTAACTACAGCTCTTAATGACCTTCCAATGGTCAAATTCAATGGTCACTTTCCAGTGCTTATCTTATGTAACTTTTTGGCAGCATCTAACATTGTTGCTCACATCCTCCTGGAACTCTCTTCTCTTTATTTGTTTGTTTATTTGTTTGTTTGTTTGTTTATGATGTGAGCCTTTCCTAATCCCCTTTAGCTCACTGTCCAGGATATCTCTAAATAAAAAAGGGAGTCATACCAGGAGAGCTGTATTTCTATTGGTTAGTTTGAGATGAATTGACAGTAGGCATGTAGAAAGCCAAGTAAAAAAATGAGGCAATTATTAAAGCCAAGAAACAATGTACAAGTATAATAGGTATTTTGCTCTTCTGTCAATATTTACATAATAATAACAATATAAATATTGAGTATTGATTCAACCCCTCAAAATGGTGGTAGAACTACTTTGAGAGAATGGGGAAGCATGTGTAGATGATTTCTACTTCCTTTGTAGATTCCTTTTCTGCCTGAACCTTAAATGTCAGTGTTTCCTCAGCACTTCCTTCTCAGTCATCCCTGCTTATTACCCTGCCTTGTCTTCTGGGAAATTTTACTTCAGTTCATACCTTCAATTACTCCTTTCCCTGGTGACTCACCAGCCTCTTTCTTAAACTCTAATTCTGTCCCACTGGACAGTCAATGGGAACTTCATACTCAATATGCCCCATAATTCTACCCAGCATCACTGTTCCCATTTTACCTTTCTCATGTATTTCTATCTTGGTTTCATGACTCCCTCATCCACCCAGTCACTCACTCCAGAAACCAGAGCTTTCTTTGGCTCTTCTTCTGTCTTTTACCTCCCACATCTAATTATTCTCCTAATCTTAAAGATTCCATTTTCCAAATATCTCCTGCATTTACCTCTACTTTCATCTTTCTTGCCTATCTCATGGTCTCCCTCATCATTGCTCGCCTGAACTATTTAAAGTTTCTTCCACTAGTCCCCTATCTACAGTCATGCCTCTCCTCACTTTATTTCATACTGTTTTCTTAATATTCAAAGGCTCGAGCTAGGCATCTAAAATTAACAATAATTTACTGCATGTTATCAAATGGCTAGAAGAGAGGAGATCAAATGTCCACATCACAAAGAAATGCTTAAGTTTTGCAGTGATGAATGTGCTAATTACCCTAATTTGATCATCACACACTGTATACATATCTTGAAATATAACTCTACTCCACAAATATGTATAATCAATACATTTTTTTTTAAAAAGTCAAAGGCTTGCCATTGCCCTGTTCAAAATACCTTTTGTGATAAAGTATGGTGCGTATTTATTGCACAGTATTAATTTCTCCTTCTTTTGGAAATAACACTTCAATATTTCTTTGAAATCCACTCCTTCCCTATAATGCAGACCTGATGGGATCATAAATTGAGAGCTACTGGCCTTCCCAAACTAGACCAATTGGTCTCTGTCTCCAAGGCCTTTGAATCTTGTGTGGATTGATTTAAGGATACAAAAATATTGCTCATCTATTTTGGCAGCGGCATTCCAACAAGCCAGCAGTTCTCCCTACCTGAGCAATGGGTGCTTTCCTAGCTCCCATTCTTTTCCTGCCCAATTCATGAGCCTTTTTTCAATTCTTTTAGTTATCAGGTATTCTTCAAATAAATACCTTTCCAGATGGAATTAGCCAAAATCTATTTCTGTTGCTTACAACTTGGAGGCTTGTTCCAAAATCCAAACCCATTAATAAGGTAAGCAAGGCCCCTCAGTAACTGGCCTCTGCCTTCTCCTCCAGTATCCTCTCTCGTCGTGGTCCCCCTGCACTATTCACTCCAGCCTCTAGAGTAACATGCCAGACCCCTAACTCGCCATGCCCAGAACATTCCTCTCTTCTCCTCCTCCACGTCTCAACTCGTGCCACTTCCTCTGTGAAGCCTCCCCTGCCACCTTGGGCAGTCCACCTTCCCTGGCCCTTGTACACCCCTCTATTGTGTTATGCTGAAACTGCCTCTTTACATGTCTAACACCCACAGCCTGGTACAGAGTAGGTTCTCAGTAAGTGCCACACTAAGCCTCAGTCTCCTCATCTAGAAAATGGAATGATAGCATCTACTTTTAAACGTCAAGGTTCTTGATTATAACCTATTGAGAACGCCTTTATCCTCTTAAGCAGAAAACAACTCTGCTAGAAGGGCACTGGGTAGCTTGGAGAGTTGTCTGTCAAGGAGGCTGGAGGAAACAGGCTCAAAATGTGTGCATGGCCATTGGTGGTGAACACTGGTTGGCACTGTGGACCCCAAGCAGAATGAATTCTGATCTGACCTTTTGTATCCATGTGTTACTTGCTCCTTAGGTATGTGTCCAAGCCCTTCTTGCTGGCAGGGGTGGAGTGGGAGAGGGGAGAGGCAGGCTAAACACTTACCTAGCCTTTTAAGCTTCTGTATTGATAGTGAGGCGCAGTCTCTCACCAAGACTCACACAATGGGAACGTTCTCAAATATGGGGGAAGGGGAGTTCAGGTGCTCAATAGTACCCCTCTATGACAACATATCTCACAAAGCGCCATTGACTTGTTAGGAGGATTTAATGAAGTAACATATGACCCAGTGGTTCAAGCATTTCACATAAAGGCAGAGGGATGGAATGTGTCTTCAGCAGGACGTTCAGCCTGGAACCTCAGGCTGCAAGCTCAGGTTATATTCATTCTCCGAACATTTATTAAGCTCCTGCCATGTGGAAGGCCTTCTTGGCACTGGGAATACATCAAGGAACAAAACACCCCTACACTGGTGGGTGTGTATTTTAGTGTTTATCTTTGGAGTTTCATGTTTTGCTTGAAAGTGAATGCAGATGTTTGCATTCTATTCCATAACGGGAACACTATAACATACCCATAACATGTCAGGGCCAGTTTCAATGCAAAAGTAATGGCTTCCTACTAAAGGGACAGAGACACAATGAGCTGGTGGCTGCCCTGCTCTATTTGCTTGAAGAGATGAAAACTGTGTGTTTATGTACCTATACTTGAGCAAGTTTTGGTTGACACCAAGAACAAAGCCTAAACTGAATTTGTGGGGGGAGAGAAGAGAAAGCCCATGGGAGGGTAGCAGACGGTGGGGGATAATGGAGGGACAAAGGCCCTGCCAGCCTCTGCCAGGGTTCAGGGACAGAACACTCTGGAAGGTCCTCCTTCTGCCTGAGGCACCAGAAGGAACCATACGCTCTTTCTTTTAAGGGGTTCCTGGAAAGGGTGGCCCCAGACTGGCAGTGAGCATGGTATTGGGGGCAGCGGTTCTGGGCTGGTGGGCCTCTGGCTCCTGGCCCAGCGTGGACTGGCCCACCGTGGTCGTTGGGCAGCCTGGGGGTGGGGGTGCGCTGCTGGCAGCCCTGGCCAGCTGGGAGCCGGAGGGGCAGCCAGCCACAGCCAGGACAGGGAGAGCAACCACCCTTGGCAGAGGTGCTGAGAGGTGGTGATGGCCCTAGGGTTTGCAAGACCAGATGTGGAATGGGAAGGAGGCCCAGAGGGATCCGCCTGCCTCATGACTGGTGGTTTGGGAGGCTTTTCTTGCCTAAGGAAACTCACTCTCCTTCCCAGGCATACGGCTGGAGGGCTTTATGAAAAACAGATGCTGTTTGGAGTCGGGGTGAGGGGCGGTCTGGCTCCCCACGCTGAGGGGATGGGGTTGAACTGATCCCCTCCCCACCCAACCGGTCAGAAGCAGACCCAGAAAAGACTAACTGGGGAGAGCCTTCGCCAGCCCAGGGTGGTTGCAGAAGAAGCCATAAGTCTACAGCTCACACGCTTTGTCAGCTAAAAAAGTGTCCACAAGGATTTGGGCTGAAGTGGGCAGTTGTTGATATAATCATAAGAGGTAACACATATAGTGCTCACTGCATGCAAGGCACTGCTCTAAATTCCTTAATTCCTCCCAACAGTCCTATGAATGATGTACCTATTGCCATTTTCACGGGTACAGAGAGGTTAAGTAACTTGCCCAAGATCACAAAGCTAGTAAGCAGAAGAGCTGGGATTTGAACCTGGGCAATTGGGTTCAGGATCTTAAACCCTGCCTAGCACTGACCTTGCAACTTATACCCCAGAGGGAGAGGATAGCCAATATTTTTTCAGCACCAACTATTACCCCTATTTTATTTCATCTCCAGGGATATTATTATTGTCATTCACATTTTACATGTGATGAAATTGAGGCTCAGAAGGTACAATCTGTAACTTGCTCAAGGTCACATAATTACCTTGTGGCAGAGTCTGGATTTGAATGCAAGTCTGTCTCACTGCAAAGCTTGGCACATAGTAATTCCTCAATAAAAACAGCCCCTTCCCTCTCCTATGTGTCCAGGACTGGGCTCATGTCTGTACCAGTCTGGCTGTAGTGCCCCACCCAGGGGTCTTGCAGCAGCTGCCCCTCATCTTAGCCAGACCACTTCCTGTTGGCAAGCCAGGCAGAAAAAGCCAGAGAGAGCATGAAGACCTTTAGACAGGGTCTGATTGGAGCGTCTGCCACCCTCTCCCCAGCCCACCCACTTCCCTGCAGGGACCTTCGGACAGGAGCCAGATGCACAGACAAGGGCCGCATGGATCAGCAGCTGGTGGCTGGCCCCCGAGGGCAGGCAGCCAGGTGCCTGCGGGCCGCAGGAGAGAAGGGCCCCTCTTCTCTCCACTCAAAGGTGGATTGAGGAAGGCTGGCTCCGTGATTTTTCCAAGAAGCCTGTCCGGAGCCAGAGAATGGGAACATCTGTGCCCTGGGCTCTGTCCTGGACACAGCTCAGGCCACAGTCTGGGGCTGGCGTCAGCCAGAGACAGCCCTATGTGGAGGAGGTTCTGTCCTGATGGCTAATGGGTGGGGCACTTGCAGCCAGCCAGCTGCTGAGCGGCAGCCACTGGCCTCCACCCCTGGGAGAGAGGGAGCCAAGCCAGGCAGGGGAGGAGCATAGGGCCTGAGGCTTGGGCACCAGGGGCCTTTTCCATCTGCTGTTTGTGCAGAGGGGCTCGGAGGCCCTGACGACCCAGCAGGCAGACTTGGAGACCGCAACTCCTCCTCTCCAGACCCCTGAACCCAACACCTCCCCGTTCCCCCTATGCATTGGTGACAGGCATTTGTGGGCCTTCCTTATGTCCTCCACCCGCCTGCTCTTCAAGACTGGGAGGGAATTTAGAGATCATATGGTCAATTAATTCTTCCCTGACCTTTTGTCGTTTGGCGTATTTTTTAAATTTAAATTTTATTTTTTTGAAAAGGTAATATATTTGCATGGTTCAAAAACCAAAGTGCTAAAAAAGATATAGATTGAGGAATCTCACTTCCATCTGTGGTTCCAACTGCTCTCCCCTTACCATCCCCCACACCACCTCATACCACTGGAAGGTACACATTAGCCCCCTGTGCATACTTCCAGGGTTTTTTTTTTAATGCAAATTGAGCATATGCAGATATATTTATTTTTATTTCTCTCCTTTTATTATACAAAATAGCATACTATACATTGTTCTGTATCTTGCTCTTTTTTATATATATCCTGGAGATATTTTCTTATCATTATTTTGAGAGCATCTTTTCTTTTTTTTAGCTATATAGTATTCCATTTTGTGGTTATACCATAGTTTGTTAACCAGTATCCTATCAATATTTTTTTTATATTCTATCAATATTTGTTTAAAATAAAGTCTTATGTGGGAGTTTGATTTATGCCAGGCTGTTTTTGTCAGAAAAGATATGGGTAAGGCCAATGCCCAACTTGCAATATTCACTATTCCTGCCAGGCCTTTGAAGAACTTCACAGGAACCCTAAAGCTCCATGAAATACAGCTTAAAAACCATGATTTTAGCCCCAGCTGCTCATTTTATAAATGGGAAACCAAGGCTGAGAACAAAGACAAGATTCATCAGAGATCACAAGGTTAGCCTGTTGCAGAACTGGAACTAGAAACTGGGTCTCTTGGGCTCTGCTCACCACATTAGCCACTTTTCATTCCCAGGGGTCCCAGACCAGAGTTCTAGGGCCACTTGACTACAGTCAGAGACAGATGTTACTGTGGACCCAGCCACAGACCCAGCTGTGACCCCAGCCAAGGACCCAGCCGTGGACAACTGTGGACCCAGCCATGGATCCCAGATCTGCCTCTCTCTCACTCTAGGCTTAAATTTCCTCTTCTACTGCTTGAAATCAGCTCCTGCACACTCCCAGCAGAAAGGGCTTTGAGTTCATTAAAGGAAAGATGAGCTAACCAATGACATTCTTCACAGAAATAGAAAAACAATCCTTAAATTCATATGAAATCACAAAAGACCCTAAATAGCCAAAACAATCCTGAACAAAAAGAACAAAGCTGGAGGCATCGCATTACCTGACTTCAAAATATACTTCAAAACTATAGCAACCTGGGCCGGCCCGTGGCTCACTCGGGAGAGTGTGGTGCTGAGAACACCAAGGCCCCGGGTTCGGATCCCATATACGGATGGCCGGTTCGCTCACTGGCTGAGCGTGGTGCTCACAACACCAAGTCAAGGGTTAAGATCCCCTTACCGGTCATCTTTAAAAAAAAAAAAAAAAAAACTATAGCAACCAAAACAGTATGGTACTGGCATAAAAACAGACACGTAGACCACAGCATAGGAAACCCAGAAACAAATCCATGAATTTACAGCCAACTGATTTTCAACAAAGACACCAAGAACATACATTGGGGAAAGGACAGTCTCTTCAATAACCAGTGCTGGGAAAACTGGCTATCCATATGCAGAAAGATAAAACTAGAACCCTATCTCTCACCATATACAAAACTCAACCCAAATTGGATTAAAGACTTAAATGTAAGACCCAAAATCATGAAACTACTAGAAGAAACATAGGGGAAACACTTCGGGACATTGACTTGGGCAAAGATTTTATGGCTAAGACCTCAAAAGTACAGACAACAAAAACAAAAATAGATGGGACTATGTTGAACTAAAAAGTTTCTGCACAGTAAAGGAAGCAATTAACAGAGTAAAGAGACAATCAGCAGAATGGGATAAAATATTTGCAAACTATTCATCTGACAAGGGATTAATATCCAGAATATACAAAGAACTCAAGTAACAGCAAAAACAAACAATTTGATTAAAAAATGGGTAAATGATCTGAATAGACATTTCTCAAAAGAAGATATATAAATAGCCAACAAGTATATGAAAAAATGCTCAATATCACTAATCATCGGGTAAAGGTAAATCAAAACCACAATGACATGTTATCTCACCCCAGTTAGAATAGCTATTATTAAAAAGACAAAAAATAACAAATGCTGGCGAGATGCAAAGAAAAGAGAACTCTTTCTTGTATGGTGTGGATGGGAAGGTAAATTATGTAAAACAGTATGCACATCCCTCAGAAAACTAAACATAGAGCTACCATAAGATCCAGCAATCCCACTACTGGATGTATATCCAAAGGAAAGAAAATTAGTATGTTGAAGAGATATCTGCACTCCTGTGTTTACTGCAGCAGTATTCACATAGCCGAGATATGGAATCAATGGAAGTGTTCATCAACAGACAAATGGATAAAGAAAATGTGGTATATACATACAATGGAATACTATTCAGCCATAAAAAAGAATGAAATTTTGTCATTAGTAGCAACACATATGAGCCTGGAGGACATTATGTTAAGTGAAACAAGCCAGCCACAGAAAGATAAATACCACATGTTCTCACTCATGTGGAAACTAAAAAAGTGGATCTCATAGAAGCAGAGAGTAGAACAGTGGTTACTAGAGGCTGGGGAGGGGAGGGAGGAAGATAGGAAGAGATTGGATACAAATTTACAGCTAGATAGGTGGAATAAGTTCTAGTGTTCTGTAGCACTGCAGGATAACTATAGTTAACAATTTATTGTATATTTTTAAATAGCTAGAAGAGAGGGTTTTGAATGTTCCCAACATAAAGAAACGATAAATATTTGAGGTGATAGATGAGCTAATGATCCTGATTTGATCATTGGGCATTATATATGTGTACTGAAATACAACTCTGTACCCCATAACTCTCTACAACTACTATGTGTAAATTAAATTTTTTTTAAAAAAGATGAGCAACCCAAGTAGGACAAGAGAATTGGGGCTGCTGAGCTGGACTCTTAGGAAGTGGGAAGGCAAGTACGTGTGGGAACAAGGTAGTCCGGGAGACCTTGACTTTGGAGGCACATGTAAGCAATCTGTGTTGTTGAAAAGAATCACTGGAGAGTTTGACAACTGGCAAGTGACTGAGGAAATGCATTTTAAGAAAGAGAAATATGTTTACCGCCAAGGAACTGTTGGGGCAAAGGGAGGATCTGCCTAATCAGGAAGGAATTAACCAATAAACAGGATCTCAGCAGGCCAAGAGGGAAATAAGCAGAGGGGGACGGAGGGGAGGGAGACCAATTTGCATCTAGAAGGATGAATCTCCAGACTGACACAGTCCAGGGACTTAGGGAAGGGGCAGGGATTGGAGGGAACCAGGGGTCTCTGGCACCACCCACTCCCATCTTGTAGTTGGGGAATTTGGCTCACCAGTGGTGAGGTGACCTTCTTGGGGTAATGGGGCAATTTTGCAGTAGGACTGGGGTGGATGTGGTATCATCCCAGCCCTGAGGATGCTGCTTCCACACTTGTCATAAGTAGGTGTGGCAGTAGATATACAGCCTGCCTGGGAGCCAGCAATCCTGGCTCTGTCCTTGACTCTACCACTCACAAGGTCACTCTGGACAAGCCATGTCACCTCCCTGGGGTCCAGCTGCCCCTTCTCTATGAGGGTTGGTCTGAGCAGGATTTCTAAACTTTCTTTTGAGTTCCAAGGTGATGGGGGACTGGACCTTGGCCTTGGTGTTGTGACGAATGATCCTGAATGCCCATCAGGCAGGGCAGGAAGGAGCAGCCACCCTCAAGAGCCACGCAGGCTTCGACAGTGAGCACTTCAGCGGCCAGCCCTGCTGAGCCCGTTCCTAGGCTTTCTTTCATTAAACCACCGAGGACGGTCTGAGGTGGAATTTCTCATCGTTCTGGGAAGCGAGGTCTCAGGGCTGCATTCGATTTGATTTTGAGAAATATAAGAACATGAGATGCCTTGCACTCAGACCTGTGGAATGAAACACATACTTGCTTTATAAGATTTACCTGCCACGGGACCACCTTCTGGGAACCCTCCCCAACTGCCCAACCTGCCCACTGCCAAGGCCCTGAGAGGAATACACACTTCAGCCAGCACGGGAATGAGAGGCGGCCATGCCGGCCCTTCCCCGCTCCTCTCCCGGAGGTGGGCTTGCCTGGCCCCTCTAGCCCTGGTGACAAAGGACACTGTGCTCCAAAGCTTTGTGACTGGGAACTAGAGAGGAAAATGCCTTCCTAGCCACCAGTTATCATAAAGGGCTCCTGGCCTCAGTGCACACACACACACACACACACACAACACATGTGCACACATGCCCATGCCCTCAAAGGGAGACATGGGGTGCTGGCAGGGCCCCTTCAGGAGCCCTGACACTGAGTGTTGGGCTTTCTGGGGGATTCTACCACTTGTTCCCCCAGGCTGGGCCATGCCCCTAGGCTCTAGCTGGGATGGAGGGACAGATGGGGAGGAGGGTGCACCAGGGGCTAGGGGCCTCGCTGAGATGGAGTGTGGGTGAGGATGGGTGTTTCCAGGCCCAATGCCAAACACCTGCTCAGCAGCTTCTGAGTTTTGGGCAAGTTTGGGGCAATCAGGAGCTGCTGATTTTGAATCAATGGCTCCAACAATTGGGTGATGGCACAGCCAAGCCAGAGTTCTTCTCCCCACCCATCACCCCTAGCCCTTTCATCAAACTTGCCTTATCTCACAGCTGGGTTTGGGTCTGGCCTCAAGGCTACGAACATTTTTGATCCCTTAATATTGTGCCATTATCTATGAGGACACAGTGTAAGATGGCTCGTATCTACAACTCCAAACCTCCGAGGCTCTGAAAACTGAAAACAAAAAAGTTTAACTCATTTGGCAACAAAATTTGTTCTAAATAGACATCGGGCAATTTACGGTTTTCATTTATTTCACTGAGCGTGATTGTTCAGCAGTGCAGCTGCAGAAATACTGAAGTGTTTGGTTGCACAGTGCTTTCAGAGCCCATAGGGGTATTAGATAATGTGCAGTATATGCACCATATTACCTGCCTGAAAGCTGGAAAATTCTGAATTCTGAAGCATATGTCACCCCAAGTGTTTCAATAAGGGGACTGTGGATTGTATTCCTGCTCCCATCCTACAGATGGGAAAACTAAGGCTTGGAGAACTTGTTTCTTCCCTGAGGTCACATGGCGAGGAAGTGATAATGCCAGATACAAATGCCACTGCTTTGGCTTTTATGCCCTTTTCTCTACAGCCCAGCCCTTCAGCAGGGCCTGTAGGTGGGAACCCCAGAACCAAAGCCAGGGGTGCTGGGGATACAGGCCATGGTTTGGCTATAGAGGCCCATGGTCTTCAGGCCAAGGCATCCTTCCACAGCAACCCAAAGAGACGTGTTCAGCTGCCCCATCATCTGTCCAGCCATCACCAGGAGGAGCTGCCATCTGAGGAAGCACAGCCTTGCCAAGGAGAATAGAAACCTAGGACACGGGGGCAGGTTCAAGGTGAACAGGGATATGCCGGGGAGTAAGAGCAACACAGTGGTGACAAGATGAGGTGTGAAGTATTAACTCTTTTGGATTTTCTCCCAATTTTGCCTTAACATAGGACCCTTCCCCATTTGAGAAGGAAGTCCCAGACCCAGCTTTACTCCAAGGTGGAGCTCCATGGAGGATCTACAGAATAAAATCAGGATAGCGTCTGGCTTGTAGTCTCAAAACTGTCCTCAGTACACATCTAGAAAGATCCAGGAGCAGTGCTACCTGGGTGAGGATTTTTCTGGCCAGGGAGACTGGTTAGTAGCTTCCAAGCTGGGGAGAAGAAGGGAGTTGGAAATGAACCTTCCACCGCATCCCAGGGGAGGGTGTGGGGCATGGAGGGGTGATAGCCCCCCTTTTAAGAGCGGGATCTGAAGAAGGACAACTGTAGCTGGACTCTGGGAGGTGACAGCCCTGAGAATGCACCCAGGACTGGGAAAGGAGTGGGCGTAGCAGAGTGGAGATGCTGGGTGGCGGGTGGCTTTCTGGGGTCTGAGAGGCCCTGAGGCCGCCCGACGGGCATCCTGTGATCCAGAAGGGACGCAGGAATGTAGCCAACCTTCCCATGTTATGGCGAGGGCCTGGAATGTAACCGAGAGAGGAAGAACCAGGAGCATAAAGGGGCTTAAAGAGTGGCAGAGGATGACACCATAGCAAGAGTGGCAGGGACCATTCCTGTGGAGCCCATGGAATTGCCCAGGTCACCTGCTCACAGAGGTCTACCAGCAAGGGGTGCAGCTATGCCTCACATGAGGGCCTCTCCCAGGGGTGTGGAGAGTAGGGGTGGACAAGAGCGCCTTGCCCAGCCCTCCTCCCTTCTTAGCCAGAGCTGCCCTGTATCAAAAGAGCTGGCTCAGAGGCTCCCGCAGGGCTGAGCCAGCTCCAGTCATTATGGGCTTTGTCACTTTTGCTAATAACAGCCCAAGGGCGAAGCTGTGGCTGCAAAGAGAAACACAGAGCAAGCCCCAAGGCCAGGGCCTCCCAAAGTTCCTTCAGCCCCATAGCCAGTGGAGCCCTTGAGCTGCCTGGCCTTCCACCAGGCACTGTCAGGGTGCGGGGTGAGAGACACTGGCCGTGAGGTAGGTTGGGGGGTGTCATGCTGTCTGTTTTCCCTGAGCTCACCCTGTGATTTCCAGCTAAAGCTAAAAGACAACTTCATATCCATTTAATGCCATAGAGGGAGGGCCTGGGGAAAGAGGGGCATGGGAATCCCAGCTGTGTGACCCTGGGCAGACATGTACCCTCCCTGGGCCTTAGTTTCCCCAATTGTAAAGCAGAAGGGCTGTCTGAGCTTCCCTAATAGTGTCTTTTCCTTTCTAATCAGTGAGCATATAAGTGATGCGTCTGTCAAAGAGCAACCCAGATTTGGCTGAGCCCTACCCACCCAGCAGCTATGCATGGTGACTTGTACACATGAGCCAGGACGATCATGGAGGGGTTGAAGAAAGGAGGGAAGAGGCGCAAGAAGGGCAGAGAGAGAGGAGGTGAGCTGGGACACTCAGCGCTACCAGGAGGCCACAGGGTGCAGAGGAAAGGCTTTCAGGGAAGGCAGCTCTGGATTTGATCCAGCTCCATCACTTAAGAGCTGCATGATTTTGGGAAAATTACTTAATAGAGCCTCGATTTCCCATCTGTGCAATGATCTTAATCCCACTTTGTGCCAAATAAATAAAAGCAGGCGAAGGACTTATCAGAAGACCAGGCACCCAGCACGCTCAATACATTTCAGCCCCCTGTCACCCCTCACTCACTACAGAGGGACTAGGAGGCCCTGGCCCCACTCTGGTCATGACCACCTGCTAGCTCAATACGCTTGAGGTCAGGATTTGCAAACAGGTGTGTGCTGGAGGTGCCCCCAGATGTGTTTGGTTTTCCTGCACAGTGTTTTCTGGAAGCAATGGTGTAGAATGGGTATTCTTTCCTCCTTGTTTGCTAGCTGCACCATGTTTTAATTTCACATAAAAATCTAGACTTCCAGCTTCTTTTGAAGCTTCAGGAGATCTGGTAACACTCAGCCTCTATTCCTTCGGGATGATGGGTGGCTGGAGCTGAGCAGCAGCAGTGCCCCTTTACTTTATACTGTTTTTATCCTTTGTCTTTGTTTAATTGTATATATTTTTCTTATCCACATAGACAATTGGACATAAAGCAGGAATATGATCATATCACATATGCTCTGTTTCTTCTCTTGCTCAGCTTTCCTCCCTACTCACTCACAGGAGCATCCACCCCCTCCTCCATTCAGGTAATATCCGTGTCATCAACCTAATACACAGCCTGCTCCAATCATGTTTAGACATACATGAACATACATGCACACATGTTTATAGAGGGTGTCTGCGGTTTTTGCTACTTTATAAATATGAGACTGTGTTATGCACACTTTTATGCATCTTGCTTTTCTGTGACCACATACAGATGCAGCTACTGTGGGCTGTAGACGCCTCTGATCTCCTTTACTTATTCACATTCCCTGCCTGGCTCCTGTGGGCTTTTGAACCAACTACCCCTTCTCTAGATCAGTGTTTTCCACTGTGTGTGTCTCAGACACTAGATGACCACAGGGCCCTGACAAGGGGTCTTGGATCCATGTGAACACCATGCTGGAGAGCAGGGCTTGGCAAACTGTTCTGCAAACTTTTAAAAAATATGATAAAGACTCTATTTTTCACATTTAAAAATTCATCTCGGTTTCCTAGGGATGCTGCAACAAATTACCACACACTTGGTGGCTTAGAACAGAAACGTATTCTCCCATAACTCTGGAGGCCAGAAGTCTGAAATCAAGCTGTCAACAGGGCCCTGCTCTCTCTGAGGGCCCTAGGGGACAGTCCTTCTTTGCCTCTTTTAGCTTCTGGTGACTCCTTGGCTTGTGGGTGCACAAGTCCAGTCTCTGCCTCCATCTTCCCGTGGTCTTTTCTTTGTCTCTATGTATCCAAATCTCTCTCTGTTGTCTCTTGGAAAGACACTAGCCATTGGATTTAGGGTGGGCCTACCCTAAATCCAGGAAGATTTTATCTCAAGATCCTTAATGAATTACATCTGCAAAGACCCTATTTCCAAATAAGGTCACATTCTAAGGTTCCCAGTAGACATGAATTTGGAGGGGACACGACTCAACCCAGTATGGTTCTCCTTCAAATCTTCCTGTCCTTTTTTCAGAGGACTCTAACGTCGTTAATCTTGGTAAGTATGTTTGTTTGCTGTTTCTTCTGGGTCGGTGTTCTGTTCATGCAGGTTCTTGTGGCCCTAGTCCTCTGATCTGCACTCACAGTGAGTTGTTGCTCATGTATTTTGACACTCTTTAAACTGTCAGCTCACGGTTACCAGGCCTCCTTTTTTCCATGAGAATTCCTTGCTGCCTGGGTTTTTGGAGCATCGTGCGGAACACATTTACATCTGCTCCTACTGGGGGACGCTCCAGGCCAATCACACGTTGGGCACTAATTTTGTTAATTTCTCAGGTTGAGGGCTGCTGGGCCTCAGAGGTCATGTACATTTCAGCTCAATCCCATGTGAAGAGCAAACCTGGGAATTTGATTTCTCCTGTGGAGACTTTTTTTTTAATCCAAAACTCATGTGGAGATGGATATGCAGCCTTGTCATTTCCTGTTGCCATTATGGGCATGATTTCACCTCATCTATCCTTGCTCTGAGACTATGGACCCACGCAGTCCTGGTTTTATGTAAGTGCCTTAGCTCCAACTGCTTACCTTACACTATCCCAAAGCCTCATTTCCTGACCTAAGTGGACATAAAGAGCAGCCTCCAGGATTCCATGCTCAATTCTCTCTTCTGCCCTCACCCCTCACCCCACCCTAGAAGCAGTAACATCAACTCTACCATAAGATCCTTGAGCAAATCATTTGATCCAAAACTTCCTCCCCCTCTTTTTTGCCTTGTTAACCCTAATTTTTCCTTTAAGACTTAACTCTAATATCACCTACTCCAGGAAGACTTCCCAGATTCCACCAGCTCCATCTTCTATTGCTCCCAGACACACTTCTGAGCTTTTACCCTGCTGTGAAGCAGCGTGATGTGGGCAGGATACCACAAGCTCCTTGATCTCTCCTGAGCATAACAAGCGAGGCAGGGGGTAAGGAGGTGTTGCAGGAGCAGCAGATGGGGCCCAGCTTGGAGGAGCCAGAAGGCCAGGGAAGAAGTCAGATTTTAGCTGCAAGTGACGATGCTTGACTAAAGTTTTCTAAGGAGGGTCATTCCACCAGATGTCCACTTTGGAACAGTTACGCTAGCTGCTGACTGGAAAATGGAACGGAGGCTAGCCAAGAAGCCGGGTGGCCAGTTTGGAGGCTTATTTCACAGTTCAGGTGTGTGATGATGGACCTTGAGCAAAGGAATTCAGGGATGGAGGATGGGGGCAGATTTATGAAATATTTAGGGAGCAAACGTTCAACAGGTTGTGATGATGTGTAGGGACCAAGAATGCACACATCCGAAGTTACCAAGAACAGCCATGGCCTCACCTCTCTCCCCTGCTCCCTTAAGCATCCTTAGACCCCCTCCCAGGTGCTCCTAGCACCCCCACCCACCTCTCCTACCCTCTGAGCACTGACACACTGAGTGCTTTGAGAGGGACATCTAAGAAAGGGGTAACAAGCCAATCTTCAGAGAGGCGGGCTTGGCTTCTGACTTTGTGGTCTCCTTCAGGAGCCCCCCCCAAAATAAGGTATTCATCCTTCTTCTACCTGTGCTTAGGTGCTTGGCTTGTGTGTTTCAAAATGGTTTGAATTTTTTCAAAAAATTAAAGTCCTCTGGCAGGCGAGCCAGTCCCAGTGAATGACCACTCAGTGAAAGGTGACAAGGGCCCCTTTCATAGGCGTCGGCTGCAGCAGGCTGCCCGGGCGGCTGGAAGGAGCTCTTCATGAATCAGCCTATGTTAGAAGGACAGTCACTCAAAGCCTTTCTCTGCCCCTGGGATCTGATTGAACAGTGACAGCAGCATTTATAATGATCCATGGCAGGGGAGTCTGTGTTTTCCTGGGTGATAAGACCACTACCGCCTCCCATGACTACTGATTTAAGTTGTTCATTCAACCAAAATAAATTGTGTCCATATAGTGCCAGGGACTGTTCTGGCCCCATACACCCAGCAGTGACTGCAGAGACTAGATGCCAAATGACAAACATCTTAACAAGTACTTTAAGAAGATAACTTTGAGGGGTGATAAGCACTCTTTAAAGAAAGCAAAACAGGGTCATGGGATGGAGAGTGATGGGCAGATGCTACTTTGGGGAGGTAGAGGTGACATTTCGGCTGAGAACTGAAGGGTGAGAGAGAGGTGGCCATATCCCATGCAGAGGGCACAACTCGTGCAAAGGCCTTGAGGTGGGAATAAGTTGGCTGTCAGAGATTGTGTGCAGGAGAGATGTGGGCTTTGAGGAGTTAAGCGTGTCCAAGCAAACAGTGAGACACGGCGGCTGCATGTCACAGGAAATGCATGAGCCAGTGTGTGTGGCCGTATGGCTCATCAGCAATAGTCACTCAGGACAGTGGAAGTGTGGAGGGGTAAAATCGTGGTGTGAACCAAGGGACAGGGCAAAATCGGGGTGTGAACCAAGGGAGGCTTTATTCATTCATATGCTGAACAGCCATTCACCAAGTGTGTCCCATGCTCCAGGCATCGGAGAGATGACAAGCAAAGCCAGTGCCTGCTGTTAGGGAGCACCTGGCTTACTGCGGAGACACTCTGTCTGAAGGACGTGAGAAGAGGAGGCCCACACATGAGAGCTTTCCAGAGGACTCTCCAGCAGAACAGAGTTTGGGTTTGTTTCTGCGCTACTCCAGAGAGCAGTGCCAATGGGCTTTGTGCCTCCCAGGAATTAAAGCTGCCTGAAAACAAGATGGGCCACCATGGGAGGTGAGGTTGGAGACATTCCAGCCAATACTGGTGACCATACATGGGGGATGTTGTGGACTGTTGGTTCCCAGAGGGAGTTCAATGAAATATGGTCCCTCAAGATGCTCCATAAAGAAAGAATTCCCTGATCATGTAAGTTTGGGATACTTATACGTCCTGCTGTATTCCCCTTGTGGTGATTTTATAATGCATGTTACCCTACTTAAGATCCTAGGGAGTCCTGCAATAAATAAACCTGTTTAACTTTAACCCAATGTTTCCCAAAAGCATTTGGCTATAGAACCCCTTTATACATAATGCCTATTAATATCCTATTAATTCTTGTTAATTAATAAGGGACTTGTTCGATGCAGAGCAGAGCTTCTCCAACTGTTTTTGTGGTGGACGGTCAGGGTTTTGGTTGGTTGGCTGTTTCCCATCTGTAGTAAACCTATACTTTCTTAAAATAAAACTGAATCACTAGCAAATAATACTTTGTATCATTTTCTAGCAATAGTGTAAGTCCTAACAATGATGTCCCATGTTCACCATCATGGTCTTCTTTGCCTTATATGACTCAAGTCATTTTGGGAACCTCATTGTATAGAAGGGAATTATTGAAATCTTTGGGGAAGGTGGATTGCTGTCGTACTTCCCAATATTTGGATTAAAACCCTTTCCAGAGAGTTGATTGTGGTCTGAAATGTGTAACCTGAGGAAATGAGGGTTCCTTCCTAAAGCAGGGACTGTTAGGGGATCACTTGCCACAATAAGCTGCAGAAGCAGGAGACAGAGAGAAGTGAGTGATGT
The DNA here is from genome assembly GCF_027409185.1 of Cynocephalus volans. Classification (NCBI taxonomy): domain Eukaryota; kingdom Metazoa; phylum Chordata; class Mammalia; order Dermoptera; family Cynocephalidae; genus Cynocephalus; species Cynocephalus volans. The sequence continues at coordinate 55,317,515 of NC_084462.1, forward strand.
CTCTGTCAGAGAGAGGGAGGCAGCGCGGTGAAGGACCCGGCAGGGACGGGCCGTCAGAGCCTTGCAGACCACATTAAACATGTGGGACCTAGTGGGAAGCCGTTGTTGTATTGTATTCAGGAAAGTAACAACCAATAACAGAAAGCCTCTGGGAGTTTCTCCCAGTACAGGAAGGTGGTAGATATCTAATCAGGGGTGTTCTGAAAAGTGAGAGAACCCTGAGCTCAAACACACTTCTTCTGTAACCAGGTTGTGTATCTGCTGTCAATAGGTACAACCCGAGAAACAAGAGTTACCCTCTTGAACTTCACAATGACTGTAAGGTAGAGGAGATGAGTGGTCATAATCTCTGTGTGAGTGCTCCATGGGAGATGTAGCCTCTGTGCGTGTACATGTGCATGTGTGTGTTTCTGTTCTAGCAACAGAGGAAGTTGCCTTGGCCACCCTTGGGAGAAATAGGTCACCTACAATGCAGTGTATAGAGGGATCATATAGGGTCCCCTGGAAACAACCATCCTTAGGAGAATGGCTCAAGAGCCCTACTGCCCTGGAAACACTTTGCATTTCACATCAGGAGTGAAAGGGCGCTGAGCCCTGGAGCGAGGGTCTCCAGGGGTGAGAAGGGGGAGTGATTCCTAAGTTTGTGGGGCAGCCCACCCAGAGAAGGGCCACTGGTAGGACCAAAAGAACTGGGATCTAGGGAGCTTTGGCTGAGGCTTAATGTGGGCAGTGGGATTGTCCTGCCTCAGAGGACCATGGTCCATGCAGCCAGCACCAGAGGGGAACTGCTGAGCTCTCTGGTGGTTCTTAATGCACTTTGACAGTTCCACAGGGACAGGAAAGTTGAATTTATTCCTCACACAGCACCTCTCACCTGCTCTTACTGAAAAGACTCCTTCCTAGGTGAGTCAGCCTGTTTTTCTACCTATCAGAACCCTTGGTTTTAGCTAGTGTTACCTGAGGTGGAGAAACAGCCCCAGCAGATGGGTAAGGATTTGTGGAGTTTCCTGCGGAATAAGGACCAGCACATAGGGAGGGTCCTCACCTCTTCGGCAACCCCGGTTGGCTTTGCACATTTGTTGTAGCAGTTTGAACAGAACAGGGAGGTGCCAAGTGCCAGCGAACAATGTGGCAGCTGCATTTATTAAGTACCCACTACTTGCTGGGCACTGTTCTAAGTACTTAGCATTCATTATCTTATTTAATCCTTACAACAACCCTGTGAGAGTGGGACTATATTATCCCCATTTTACAGATGAGGAAACAGAAGCCTAGAGAAGTTTAGTATCTTACCCAAGGTCACACAGCTGGTTAGTGAAGGAGTGGTCTTCAAACACAGGGACAGTGAAGCCAGAGAGAGGTGACCATCCCAACACCACTGGGTGCCCATCTAAGTGCCCCATCTAAGAAGGATGTTAACACACACATTTTCCAGAGAAGGTGGAGAGCCTAGGAATCTTCCAATATCCCTGAGGACACTCGAGAAATTGGAAAAGAAAATGTTCCAAGCAGGTGCGGATACAATCTGCAAATGTGTAAAGACAGAAAGTAAGTAAAAACAGTCTGTGTTTCTCAAATGTAACACTAGGGAGAGGTGATGGGAGTGCATCAGCTGTCTGTTGCTGGGTGACAAATTACTCCGACACTTAGGCTTAAATCAAGTGTTTATTATCTCACAGTTCCCAGGGAGCAGGATCAGGGTGCAGTTGAGCTGAGTGCCTCTACTTCCTGGCCTCTAAGGAGACTGCAATCAAGGTACTGGCTGGAGCTGCAGTCCTCGAAGGCTGTGGGGCTCCCAAGCTCACTCATGTGGCTGTCGCCCTAATGGGCTCTCCATAGGGCAGCTCACAACATGGCAGCTTGCTTCCAGAGAGTGAGCGAGGAAAAGAGAGAACAAAACAGAACTCAGGCTTTTGTAACCTCATCTCAGAAGTGACATCCCATCCATTTTGATGTATTCTATTTGTTAGAAGCAGTTGCTAGGTCCATCCATATTCAAGGTGATAGGGCTCCATGAGGGTGTGACTAGTAGATGGAGGCAGGGAGAACTTCCTTGAGCACAAGAGCTGTCCGGTAAGGAAAGCTCAGTGCCATGCAGAGTTTACAAATGTGGGCTCTGGGGTCAGACACACCCAGCGTCAAATCCCAACTGTGGGACTTGGGGCAGTACTTAACCTCTCTGAACCTCAGTCTCTTCATTTATAAAGTAGGATAGTAATGATCACACCTACCTCATAGGAAGGATCGTTGTGAAGATTAAATGACGACTTGCAAATGATTAACTTAGTATAGTGCCTGCCGCTAAACACAAGCTTAATAAATGTTAGTCATCGTCATTGTCATCATCATCATGCTGTTGTTATTTTATTGCAAGGGAACCATCTTTCCTGTTAGGTAGTAAGCTCCCTGTCTCTTTAGGTGCCTAAACTGAAAAGGTGTCCTACATTGAGTAAGAGTTGCAAGAAGCTACAAATGTCCTTAATATTTGGGGGCACTGTCATCTTGTATCAAATTTCACCAGGCTGAGCTAGTTGCTGGTTGCTTGTGGGATCCCTGAGTATTTACTCTGCCCAAACTGATTTTATGACCTCTGGCTAATGGGTCACAACCTGCAGTGTTTGGAGACACAGGCAGAGTCCTGCTCTCATCTTTTTTGGAGGGATTAGGTGACTTGCTCAAGAGCATGCAGCCACTTCACAGCAGAGCCAGGACCAGAACCTGGCCCGCAGAATCCAGCCCACTGCTTCTCTGACTTTTGCACCTCTGAGAGCCCTGGAAAAGACCCTTCCCCTCCCAGGAAGCTGGCACATGTCCTGGCACATGTAGGGAAGAGGTGCCTGAGCCAATCATGGCTAAAACAGCAATCACGACCCAGCCACACAGGAAGACAGTGCATACTCAAGCCCCCTGCAGATACATTGTGCAAGCAACCAGCATCCAGCTCAGCCCGGTGACATTTGAAGTGAGGTGAGAGTGCCGCCAAGTAATGACAGCTGTAACCTCTCCATATGCACTGGCAGCTGATTGGATAATAAGATAGGCCAGCCATTTGTGATAGAGAATTCACACCTCAGAGAAGACCCAGGGAAAGGCTCTACATCCCTGAAATGCTAGGGGCTTGTGAGTATTGCCATCTTCACCACCTGGCCTTATAGCCCAACGTTTTGCTCCTTTGCCTCACCATGGAGTGTCCCAGAATACTACGCACCCTTGGGATATCCCTTGCAGACATGGCAGAGTCAGCCTGGCCTCCGGGACAAAGCGTGGTATAAAGTACCCACGCCAGAACTATTACTCAAGCAAACCACCAATCTGAGGGCCAGAATAGCAGCAATTATTTAAGTATGCTTGAAAACCCTGAAATTTTCTTTCTCTTACTTAGTCTGCACTAATTTTTTCCTCCGGGCTCAAAATAGACTTGCAATCGTCAGCACAACCTCCCTCATTCCTCCCTCCCTTCCTCTAACACACACACGGAAAAGAAAAGTAAGTAGGCAGGGTCTTCCTGGGCTTACAGAGAGCTCATGGTCCCAGGGAATTTGAGCCCTTCCTCTGTGACACTGATTCCTTGCGGCAGAATTCAGTTTCCCTGTAAGAAGCGGCAGGTGGAGGAGCTAGTGTTGGTGCAGGGTGTTGGGGATGTGGCTAGAGAAAAGGCTCCTCTTCCAATGGCTCAAGCCCTTGGAAACGTTGCCCAGCAAATTTGGCTAGACAGACCTGTGCCCACAGTGGATCCAAACAGGCAGCGTCCCTGATCTCCACGGCCAGTAGGTGGCGCCCTTGCGTCTGTTACCCAACCTGGCGGAGAGACGCTCCCGTCTCTACCTGAGCTGCGCCACTGAGGTGCCTCTCGCGTAGTGACCCCTGATGACCGTAGCTGCCACCTAGAACCAGCTGCTCCGGAAGCAGCAGCCCCACTGCTCCCTCCAATGCCGACTAAGCTAGAGAGGGCTCTGCTGGCGACTGCCGTCATGTCCCGCGGCTTTTACCTGGGGGTCTGCAGTGACATCACGTCCTCCCCCGCGCTCACAGTCATCCTGCCCAGAGCACCAGAGCTAATTGAAACAAGACGTGGACTTTCATGTTAAACCAGCCTTCAGCTGAGAGGCGACGGCTGCTTCTGGAAAATGTTAACGCTTTCCTGTTGGACGCCAAGCCCGCTTGGAACTAAGCTTCAAACGAAACCTCATCTGTAAAATGAGGGGCTTGGACGATCCCTTAGAGCCATTCTGTCTCTGACAGTTTATGAAAAGAAAACCCGATAGAACCCAGGGTGGGGGAGCCGACGGCTACATTCTGGTTGGCAGTGACGTTGTCACACATAAAGTGGTTGTGAAGCACTTTTTATTTTAAGCCTTGCAGCTGATAGATTAGTTTCTATTTTATGGGCGTACTCTGCATAATTCCAAGAAAATCACTCCATCAGAGGCTCCACTGACATCATCAAACACCAGATAGGAGGCCCCAGAGTGTGAACCCCAGACTCAGTCCCTGCTGTTGGAAGACTTGGCCCCAGGTGGAAAGGAGGTTGCTAAGATTGGGGCCCTGGTTGCCATGGAGACCAAATTTCTCCTCTGTCCCCCCCCAGGAGGTTTGAGCTTCAGAGGGTTTCCCACCTCCCTGTTCCCAGATTTGAATTTAACAGGTCCAGTCTTGGATCAGGCAAATTCATGGTTCCTGAAGAGATCTTGGAGGCAGACGAAGCTCTATTTTCTAGACAGTCAGGCAAACTGAATTTTGGTGGGGGGTGGCCTTCACTGCCATGTACAATTTTGGCTTGAAGGTTTATTGTTTGTTTGTTAATTTCTTATAAAACTTCTCCATTTGGGTACAGTCTTCCTGAGACCTCCTAAGCTCTTTATTAGGAAAAATATATATATATCTTTTATGTTTTTGGTTTGGGTTTTGTTTTTTTTTAAAGACACGGGAGAGAGACTTATAGTCATTTCAGTTGGGAGGCCAAAACCACTGAATAGAGAAATGTGTTTAGAGGAGACCAGCCAGGAATTAGATGAACCGCAGTGGAGACCAGTGGACGGTTTCTAAATTGACAAAGCAAAGAACTTTCTCTTTATACCAGTGTGCTAAATTATTTTGGATTCTGGAATCTCTGTGCTGGAAGAGACCTGAGAAGTCCCCTAGTCCAACCACCCAGCCCATGCAATCCTCTTTCCTTCAGTCCTGGCAATGGTCATCTATTTTCTACCACACTGGGAAGTCAATTCCATGTTCTTATAAATCAGTTGAAAAAAATGTAAGTTCTTAGCCTGAGCTGAAATCGGCCTCCCTATAACTTACATCCACCAGTGGCAGGACTGTTCTCAGGAGGCACATGCAGGGAAAAAACCAAACTAGTCCAAGTTATCTGGGACAACACTCCTTATGACAACGCTTTAAGTATTCACAGGCTGCTATCGCATCTCCCTCTCTTCTGGTGAATACCATCCGTTCTTTTAAATACTCCTCATTTATGACATTCCAGACGCTTCACCATCTGGCCACTTGACCCTGGATACTTTCCAGATTGTCAGCTTCTCGTTTACACTGTGGCAGGCACCCAAACGTGATGCTTCCCAGTGCTGTGCTGATGGGTGGATGAATGTAAGGACAAGCCCGAACCTAAAGCTGCAAAGCCACATGCAGATGTCACAGCAGAAACTGGCCACAGGGACATATCCTGTCCTGTCATCGAGGATAATCTTCAAATAGCTGGCAAACACTGTGGCATGTTGTCTACCATGAGAACCACATGCTATGTATCCTTAAACATGTATCTAGGGAATCAGAGTATAATTGGAAATGATTTCTTTTTCATTTAAGGAATGCTTAGTATTAATCTCCTAAGATCCTATCACTGATCACAGAGGAAAGGCTGTGGAGATGTGACAATAAATGGCCCAGTCTGTACCCTCAGGAATATTAAATGGAATCATCTGCAAAAGCCTAGTCAGCCCAGGTGTGCTGATTCTAAGCAACTTTGAAGGAACTCTGCTCATGATCAGAAGAGCATAGTCATAGATGATTTGAAGTGAGAGGAAACTTTAGAGTAGCTTGGCTTCATATCGCTTGGTTTGTAGATGGGAACTGGGCTCCAGAATTTGTCACTCATCCACTTACCCATTCATCTAGCTATCCCCTCAACAAATGTATTCATTGAGCAGCTACTACATGCAAGGTAACATTTAGGGGGAGTCCACTGTGAACAGCAATACATGATAAGGAGTTATAAGTGCCTCACTGATGTATGGATGAAGAGCTCTGGTTGAGTGATCTGGCTAAGTAACCCACTTGGTTAGCTCTAGAGCCAGGACCAGAAACCAGATCTTCCATATAGCACAGGGCTCTTTCCAAGGCACCATGCTATCACTAGTAAATGACGATGGTACATGATAGAGCATACATTCTATTTCAGGGGACCCTGTCCTGATGGAATCCTTTTTAGACATTTCAGGCAATATGACTGTAGTTGGTGAATGTGCTGGATGTACAGAATCAATATTTCACCACTGAAAAGCACAATATGTAAGCTAGAGACAAAAAAACATTCCTGTTTGTCTTCAGGCACATAGACAATCCCTCCTTTTTTTTTTTTTTTTTAATTTCTCAATATACATTGTAGTTGATTTTTGTGTTCCTTTACCTGTTCCTCTTTCCCCCACCCCTCCCCCATCATATCTGTTCACTTGTCTTAACAAGTTCAAGGAATTGTTGTGATTGCTGTGCCTTTTCCCCCCACCTTTATTTGTTTGTATATTTATTTATTTATTTATTTATAGCTCCCACACATAAGTGAGAGCATGTGACATTTCTCTTTCTGTGCCCGACTTGTTTCACTTAGTATAATTTTCTCTAAGTCCATCCATGTTGTTGCAAATGGTAGTTAGACAATCCTTCCTTAATACCTTCAACCATGACTTCCCCTTGCCAACAGTCCACCAAAATTCTCCCCCAGGACTCACCAGAGGGAAATCCAATCTGCTTTCCCCAGCTTGCCTGCTCTGCAAGCTCCACACGACCTGCTATGATCAAATTCCCGAAGCCTCGCCCTCCCGTGGTCCTCAGGAGGCTGCACGCTTCTCTCCCCACTGGCCCCTCGCTGACAGTACTTCATCAGCTCCTTAACCATGAACCTCCCCAAGTTCCTGCCCTCATTCTTCTCCTCTCACTTTAATGTCTCTCCTTTGAGAACTGACCCATTCACGGAACTTTCACTATCATCTCTGTGTATGAAATTTCCACATCTACATTCCCCACCTTGACAAGGGTCCCTCTTCTGAGCTCCAGCTGCAAGCCAGATGTTTCTGCTTGGCTCCCCTTCCATTGCTTCAAACTCAACAGGTTTTAACCTAAGTCATCCTTCCCTGGCCCCCACTCTCCTCCATGCCGAACCTCCATCTCCTTCCCACAGCCCCAGCCTGCAGCTCTCCCTTCCAGACTCACTCAGTTCGTGTGAAAAAGTCATCAGAGATTCCTCTCTCAGATCAGCTTAATCTTATCTATGCATCCATCCTTCCATCCTTCCCAGAACATCTCAGCTCACTCTGGGATGAGTAGATCATGTTCCAGGGAAACCAGAGCTCTGTTCCCAAAGCCCAAGTAATGTCCCATCTCAGTGAAGGCCACTGGCATACGCATCTACCAGGGTTTAAGCCACACCCAGCCTGGGGTTCCGGGCCTCTCACAGACCACACTCCACCCCTCACCCCCCTTCCTTTCACCAGTGAGTACAAGATCATGACCAGGAGCAAGAGCTGGGCCATCCCGGCACACAGAAATGCCTCCCATCAGGGGCCTTGGAGGCCTTGTTGGAGAGCAAATGGTGTTCTTTCTCCTCCAGGAGGAGACCTCTGTTTTACAACAGACAGCTGGGAGCTCAGAGCTCCCCAGAGCCAAGCCCCTCCCCAACACATGCAGCCCTCTCCCAACTCCCTTCCTCCTTAGCTTGGCTCTACATTAGCCAAACACCTTCAACCTCCCCAGGAGCATGGATCTAAAAGCCACCTGCACCCCAGCATGACCAGGTGCCCATGTAAAAGTTTTTAGTTTGACCCCCGTTATGCCTGCACTCAAATTTCAGGACTCACAGAAAATCTGAACTGAGAGGGCCCTTGAAGGCCAACCAGTGCAGTCTCCCATTGTGCAGTTGGGAAAACCAAGGTTCAGTGACTTCCTGAGGTCTCTCAATTAGGCAGAGGCAGAGCTGGACCCAGAAGGCAGAGAGTGGCCGATGGGCAGGAGAGCAATTGTGAGCTACCCTCTCACTAAGATAAAGATATCGTGGCAGCTGGGGGCTCTGGGACTTCATAGCCCATCACACTTGGGGTCAGACAGGTTCTGCTAGTGGGACCAGGCAGACATTGTGAGCATAGAGTGGTAGAGAACTGAGGGGGATGGGGAGGGTGCTAGGAGGGGTGGGGCTGGTGGGTGGCAAGCCCAGGGAGAGGCAGGGAATAGCCCAGCAAGCACTTGAACTTCATGTTCCCTACCAGAGGCCTGAGCATCTGGGAAGCAGACAGTTTCAAGGAAGGACCCCCTTCCCAGCCTCGCTGCCCACTCCTGGGAATGCCTGGCCAGGATTCAGCCCCTCCCCCTGCCCACGGCTGCTGGGACGCAGCACCCTGCCTGCCTGCATCCACCCCTTATGCCCAGAAACGCTCAGGACACAGGCTCCTTGTGCCAAGGTCCCTCTGAGGCCCAGAAAATCCCAGAGTACTGAAAAGTAAAGAAATGTCAAAATGGGATTACAAAAATCAGGGAGTGTTTAAAACATTTTCTGTGAACAAATTAGCACTCTACACACAAACACACACACACATACTCACTCACACCAAACATAATGAAACATAATTGTGCTATTCACAAAATATCATAGGGATTATATAAACATTAATTCAGAGGCCCATAGGCAAGGTGGCCCAGCAACAAACATGAATTTAAAGTTGTCTGGTGAAGATCTCCGTCAGCTGATCTCTGTGGCTGGATGTGAAACCTCCCTCAAAGATAACAGCACAATTCTAAATGTGAGGCCCTCAGAGAAAATGAGGCTGGGACCAAATGGCTGTCCTGTGTCCCACACCACCCCATTGGTCATCTCTTCCTCTGAGGTGAGCAGCCCGAGGGACCCTATCTGAAGGCGCGTAGGGCCCTCAGGGAACACGTCTAAAATGGCTGCTCCCCCCCCCCCACACACACACCCCTGGCCCCAGGCGCTGCACCCCAGGGACAACGCAGGAGCCTGGGGCCGCCTGTGTCAGCAAGGCCCTGGCTGAAAGGGGCCTTTTCATATCATACCACCTGGGAGGGGGACGTAATCCCTCCCCAGCCACACACAGCCCTCTCAATCCAGGCGGCACAATGACTGTTCACACAGCTCAGGAAACAAAATAAATATATTCTCTCCCCAAAACCCCACAACGGGCCTTTTTCATGGCTGAGCATCAGGAGCAGGCTCCCCACCTCCATCAGGCCCAGGGGGTGCCTGTCCCTGCTGGTTTTGCTTGGCCATTCCTAGGACACAGGGTCCACCTGGCCCGGCCCAGCCCTGCCTGCCCACTTTCTGGTCATAGCCTGGTAAGGACAGTGGCCCTGTGGGTGGGTATTGGGCAGAGGCTGGGAGGGTCCTGGGAAAGGAAGAAGGCAAAAGACAGGAACATAATATTTATTAATTTCCTACTATGTGTCAGGCAGGCAAAGAGGCCCAGTAAGGATACCCCTTCTTGATGGATTAAAGCCATCTGCATGCAGATTAGACTCAGCAGGGTTGAAGATGGGAGGCACTTATTTAAGGTTAATCTTGAAACTCCAGGTCAACCATGCAAAGCTCTAGGCCAAATCTTATAGTTGGGGGAGCTCCCAGTATTCTCTGAGCCCTCTATCACCCCGACCCCAGATGGTCCCATTCCCCCGTGTCGTCCAGGAGGCTTGCTTTCAGGATGATATCAACCAGCTCTGAAAAGACTTATACTGTACTTTGCCCCACTCTCTTGTCACAGCCAAGCCAAATCATCTGTGGCTCTTACCAACATGCCCCGCCTTTGATGGTGCAGCTCCCTCTGCCCAGAACACCCTCTTCCTGTCTGCTCTCCTTTCTCTAATGTCATGGGGAGCAGTAATAATAAATAGATAACACTTAGTGAAGGCTTGCTCTGGGCCAAACACTTGTGTGAACTCAAGCATCATCTCCTACAGGAAGCCCTCCCTGACTTCACGCAACATTGTGACCACCAGTCCAAGTGTCTCTCTACCAGGCTGGATGCAGAAGGCCTAGAGAGAGCCTTGTCCCTGGTCTCTGAGTCCCTGGTGCCTTTCCCATGGATAGCCCCTAAGGGTTAGGTGAATATAGTCACCACTCTCCCCACAAAGTACAGTAATTTCTCTTGCACTGGTGCCTGTAGAGCACCTTGAACTAATACAAGCTTGCGCCTCAGAGTGTGGCTCTAGGAGTCAGCGTCTCAGCCATGAGGCCTGGGCAAGTCATTTCACCGTCTTATTTTGGTTCTTTGTTGTTGTTGGTTATTAATTTCAGGTACAGAAAGGTACTCATATCCTTTAGTTTAAAAAGGGCAAATTAGGGCCGAGCCCATGGCGCACTTGGTAGAGTGCTGCGCTGGCAGCGCGGCGACGCTCCCGCCGCGGGTTCGGATCCTATATAGGACTGACTGGTGCACTCACTGGCCGAGTGCCGGTCATGAAAAAACGACAAAAAAATAAAATAAAAAAAAATAAAATAAAAAATTCCTCCCTTTTAAAAAAAAATAATAAATAAAAAATAAAAAGGGCAAATTAGACCCTTTAGTTTAAGGTATGTTATCGCCATTAGTTAATGCAAAGCCCTCCTCTTATTTTGATTTTATGGCTTTACTTGACACACAATAAACTGCACATATTTAAAGTGTAAAATTTGATGAGTTTGGGTATAGGTATATGCATGAGAAACCATCACCATAATCAAGATAATGAACATATTCATCACCCCAAAAGTTTCCTCCTGTCCCCTGGTAGTCCCTCCCTCCCACCTCTCTCCTCTCCTTCTCTGGAGGCAACCACTCATCTGCTTTCTGTCTTTGTAGATTAACTTGCATTTTCTACATAAATGGAATGAAACGGTCTGGATTCATTCATTTAGCATAATTATTTTGAGAGACATCTATATTGTTGAGTGTATTGAAGATTTTTCCTTTCTATTGCTGAGTGCATTCTATTGTATGGTTATACCACAATTCATTCATCCATATACCCATCGAGGGACATTTGGGTTGTTTCCAGTTTTTGGCTATTATAACCAAAGCTGCTATGAACATCCGTATACAAATCTTGGTGTAGACATATACTTTCATTTCTGTTTTTAAGTAGAACAGCTGGGTTATATTTTATTTTACTTTATTTCTCCTTCATCCCCAACCTTTACTGTCATTCTGCTCACTCACCTCCCGCCCACTTATGCACCAACTTGGATGGGGAATGTATGCCTTCCAATATGTACGTATCCTCATACAATGCTCAGAGTTGTTGTGTGTGTGGGTGGGTAACTTACATACATGGTATTATGCTGTAAATTACTTCTGTTTCTTACCTGTTTCATGTGACTATAATTTTTTAGAGTCATCTATGCACATACTGCTATTAGAAGCTTGTTGCTTCTAACTGCTGCATAGCATACCATAGCATGTCCCCAACACATTTTACTTATCCCCTGTCCCCAATGAACACCAAGGTTGATTTCAACTCAGCACTCCTATAAATAACACCACAGTGAACATGTCATCAGACAAGTTCCCTTGCTGACCCGCACGAGCAGTGAGAGTTGGAACTCTGGGTTTCAAGGTGTGCACTGGCTTTATATCACTAGGGGCTGCTGGCACATGGCTATGCGCCATTTCCCACCTCTTACCTCCCACATCCCGGCCAATGCATGGTACCCCATGCTTTGCTAATCTGATAGGTGTAAAGTAGTGTCTTGTTTCAATGTATATTTGTCTAATTACTAATAAGATTGAGCATCTTTTCAAATATGTGTTAGCTACCAGGATTTATCTTTCTGTGAATTGCCAGTTTATGTCCTGTGCCCATTGAGCATCTGTATTTCCTATCGTTTCCCTGTTGATTGGCAGGAGCTCTTTGATTTGCTTTGTTTGAATTGAGATATAACCCACATTCAGTGCACGGATCTTCAGCATGGAGCTTGATTCACTTCTACACATGTACACACCTGGGTGACCACCACCCAGGTCAAGATTTAGAGCGTTCCAGCCTCCCCAAAAGCTCTTGTGTCCCTTCCAGTCAGTAACTAACCTCTCAAGCTAACCAGTACTCTGCCCTTTACCACCTTAGATCAGTTTCCTTGTTCTAAGTGTTCATACGTGGGTACTTCAAAAAGCTAAAGGAAAGATAACATTAAAAGATAATACAAACGCTTCCATGTACTTTTTGAAGCACCCTTGTGTATTAGTCCTTTTTTGTGCTGCTATAACAGAACACCTGAGACTGGGTAATTTTTAAAGAAAAGAGGTTTATTTGGCTCACAACTCTGGGACAGCAGTATCTGGCACGGGCGTTACTAGGCCTCATGGCCAGCTTAAGGCAATTGGGCTGGGCTGGAAGAAATGCTTCAGAAGCTTATGCTCTAACCGACCAGATGTTATCAGACCGCAAGGGCTGTGTCACCTTGTGTACCACTGATTTCGAAATTGCCCATTATTCTGCCAGAACCCTCCCTAAAAGTCTTATAAACCTCCTGCTTTCCTTGGTTCGGGGGAACCGATCTGGTTCAGTCTCCACATCAGTGGAATAAAGCTTTTGGCTGAAATAACACCTGGCTTGGGTCTCTCTCTCCCGTTTCTCCTCTAGCCGAACCTAACAAGCCTCAGGCTGCCTCTACTCATGGCAGGCAGCCTGCGGGTGCAGCAGATCACATGACAAGGGAGAGAGGGGGAATAGAGGGGGAAGGTGCCAGGGTCCTTGAAACAACCAGCTCTCCTGGAAACTAACAGAACAAGAGCTCAGCCTCCTCCCCCCAGGGAGGGCATTAATCCATTCATGAGTCATCCACCCCCATGACCTAAACAGCTCCCAATGCTGCCAAGTTGGGGACCAGATTTCAGTATGAGCTTTGAGGGGACAACATATCCAAACTCCATCATTCTGCTTCTGGTCCCCCAAAACTCATGTCCCTCTCACAAACAAAATACAATCATCCCATCCCAATTGTCCCAAAAGTCTTAGCTTGTTCCAGCACCAACTTAAAAGTTCAAAGTCCAAAGTCTCATCTGAGACCAAAGGCAAAACTCCTTCTAGCTGTGAACCTGAAAAATCAAAAACAAATTTATCTACTTCCAAGATACAGTCGTGGAACAGACATTGGGTGCACATTCTCATTCCAAAGGGGAGGAATAGGCCAGAAGAAAGGAGAAACAGGCTCCAAACAAGTCTGAAACCCAGGACAGACGTTAAATCTTAAAGCTCCAATATAATCTCCTTTGACTCCAAGTCCTCCATCCTGGGCACAGGCGGGAATTTGGGCCCCCAAAGTATCAGGCAGCCCCCACCCCCACGGCTCTGCCAGAAGCAGCCCACTGGGCTGCATTGGTGCCTGCAGCTTTTCCAGGCAGGCACTGCACATTGCCAATGGCCCTGTAGTTCTGGGGTCCAGGCAGCAGCCCTGCTTCCGTGGTTCTAGTAGGAATTGCCCTGGAGGGGGCTCTCTGTGGGGGCTCCCACCCCACATTTCTGCTCTGCATTGCTCTAGTAGATGACCTCTGCAGTGGCTCTGCCCCTGAGGCAGGTCTCTGCCTGGGGCTCCAGGCTTTTCCATAAGTCCTCTGAAATCTGGGTGGAGGCTACCATGCCTCTGGCTGCCTTCAGACTTAACACCACGTGGACACCACCAAGATTTCTGGCTTTTGCTCTCCAGGTCTGAGGCACAAACCACACTTGGGGCCACTTAAGGCAAGGCTGTTCCAGCAGCCTGGGAGTCTTCCAAAATGCCTTCAGGGCCTTTCTCTCATTGTCTTGGCTATCAGCTAGCACCTGGCTGCCTCATAGCCTCATTAATGTATTTAGCAACCAACCCCTCTGCTGCACCATTGGTTTTTCTCCTGAAAAGTCTCATTCTCTAACACATGGCCAGACTGAAAATTTTCCAAATCTTTACACTCTGCTTCCCTTTTAATTATAAATTCCGGCTTCTCTTCATGTCTTTGCTGCCATAACTGAGTGAAAGCTGTTACAAGTAGCCATGCAGCTGTCTGAATGCTTTGCTGTTTAGAAATTTCCTCTGCCAAATATTCTGATTCACAACCCTTAAGCCCTACCTTCCACAAAGTCCGAGGGCATGGACACAATGTAGCCAAGTTCCTTGCTATGGTGTAGCAAGGGTTATCTTTTGTCTAATTCCCGACCCATTCCTCATTTCTATCTGAGACCCTATCAGCGTGGCTTTTACTGTCTACATTCCCGTCAGCACTCTGGTCGCAACCATTTAACCAATCTCTAAGAAATTCAAAACTTTCCCTCATCTTTTTGTCTTCTTCTGAGTCCTCCAAATTCCTCCAGCCTTTGCCCATTACCCAGTGCTAAAGCTGCTTCTGCAATTTCAGGTATCTGTATTAGTATACTGCCCCACTCCCAGTACCAATTTTCTGTATTAGTCCATTTGTGTTGCTATAACAGAACAGCCCGAGGCTGGGTAATTTACAAAGAAAGGAGGTTTATTTGGCTGCAATTCTGGGACAGTGGCATCTGGTGCAGGCCTCAGGCTGCTTCTACTCATGGCGGAATAGCCCGTGCGCAGCCTCATGGGTACAAGCAGATCATATGGTGAGAGGAAGCAAGAGAGAGCAAGGGGATGTGCCATGGTCCTTTAGGCAACTGGCTCTTCAGAACTAACAGAGTGAGGACTCACTCTCTACCGGCACCAGCACCCCCCAGGGAAGGCATTAATGTTCTCATGAAGGATCTGCCCCCATGACCCAAACAGCTCTCAACACTGACAAGCTGGGGATCAGAGTTCAACATGAACTTTGGGGGGACAATATATCCAAACTCTATCACCTTGTATACATAGAACCATAAGGTATATTCTCTTTTGTATCTGGCTTCTCACATTTAAAATTATGTCTATGAGATTCATCTATGTTATTGCATTCTTTTCCATTGCTACATAGTGTTCCATTGCATGGTTAAACCAGAACTTACTTGCCATTATTGTTGGTGGTGGACATTTGGGTTGTTTCCAGTTTGTGGTCATTATAAAC
This sequence comes from Cynocephalus volans, assembly GCF_027409185.1. NCBI lineage: Eukaryota > Metazoa > Chordata > Mammalia > Dermoptera > Cynocephalidae > Cynocephalus > Cynocephalus volans. Next base: position 55,332,766 of record NC_084462.1, read on the forward strand.
ATCCTTGAACATATCTCTTGGAGAATATAAGTGCTCCTCAGTTCTGTTGAGTGCTGTGGGGGAGACTGCACAGAGGAATCCAAGACCAGCATCAGAGTGGCAGTTTTACAGCTCTTTACTTGGTGTTACAGCTCTTTGCTCAGTGTTACAGCGCCTTTTTGCTTGCAAGCTAGATCATCACCAGGGAGTGAAGATTCCTAGACCAGTGTCTCCCTGAACGAAGGAAAGAGGCAGTCTTATATAGCCAAAATTCCCACCCTAACTTCCCACCCAAGTTCCCATTTAGGTCCTCTTATGTAAATGAGGGATGCAGTCCTGCTAATCTGTATTGGCTGATTATGGGACACAGTCCATTGGTCAGCTCTGGAGCCTAATTTGCATCCAGACCATAGGGCAGTGTGAGACTGTTGTTGTCTCCTATTAGCACATGGATACAGGCAGGTGCAGGAAGTAGGCAAGCTAAGTTGCAGGAGCCAGAGTTTGCTATTAAGACAGTCAAGCATAAAACTTCTAAAATGGTTTCTCGAGCAGAAAAAAAGGAAAAGGTTTAACAATAGGAAAATGCTCAGGGTTCCCTGCAACATGAGATTGCTGCATCATGGGGATTTTGCACGTTTAGTTTTAATGGGAACTGCTGAACGTTTCCCTAAACTGTTTGTACCAATTTATACTCCTACTAGTGTATGAAAATTCCAGTTGCCCCTTGCCCTTGCCAACCCTTGACATTTTCAGTCTTTTTAATTGTAGCCATTCTGGTGGGTTTTGTAGATCTTTGTATATTCTAAGATATTCACCTCTTGTGGGTTTTATAGACTGTAAATGTAAATTTTGTCCATCTATTATTTTAGTCTACAGTGTATAGAGTTCATTTGCTCTTCCCTAAAATGGGGATACTACTACTTATCTTGTGGCTTTAGCATAAGAATTAGAAACAATGTGTTTCAAAGACTTGGCAAACAGTGGGTGCCCATTTCATGTTACTCTCTATCTTTGTCTCTACCACTGGAGTGGCTGCCCTTTCAAGGACAGGGACTGGGTCCTAATCTGGGTAGTCCCCAGGGCCCAGTCCAGGGCCAGCAAGGAGCAGTTTTTCAATAGTTTGTTGACTGACTAAATGACGGAGCTTCCCAGAGCCAGTCTCCAGTCTGCAATTTCAGGGAGCTCCAAGTGGAATAAGGGATGGTGGGAGTGGGGAGGGAAAAAGCATTTTTCCTGCAGGGAACCAACAGGTGTCCAGCGGGTGGAGGGAGTCCCTTCCTCCAGGCTTCGGGAGCTCCGGACCCAGCGAGCAGGGGCGGGAGGCTGAGGGGGTGGCCGCTTTTCCTCTTGAGCGTCGCGGAGCCGGCCCGCCGCCGTCCGCCCCTCTGCCCGTCCCTTTTTTCCAGCCTCTCTGCCCGGAGGACGAGGGGAAGGAAGAGGGCGCCGGCTCCGCCCGCCGCGGCCGCAGGGCTCCCGCGGGTCCTCATGCCCCGGGCGGGCGCTGCCGGGCCCGCGGAGCCGCCGCTGGCAGCCGGACGGAGGCGCCTCGCCACCTGGCTGCGGCGACGGGGAGGGCACCGCGCGACGGCCGTCCCCTCCCCACGCTGCCGCCCCCCCTCCCCCTCGGGCGGAGCGACTGGGCAGCCAGAGGGGCGCCTGCGGCGGTCGGTGGGCATCATCCCACCCCCCGGCAAACAGCCCTTCTAGCCAGAGGGTTCGCCGGTCCCGCACTGGACCCTTGCAGACTCGGGGACAATTAGAGCTTAGTCCAACCCCCTCCTTTTACCCACTAGCGCCTGAGGACCACAGAGGGGAAGCGATTGGTCCAAAAACACATGGTGAGTTAGTTAGTAAGTCAGCACTAAGCTCTCCCCACGAATCCAGTCCTCCCTTCCTCGGCCCTGTGTCCAATGCATACTTAGGTAACCCACTCAGTTATACCTCCAAGATCCCTCTCGACTTCGCATGCACCTCTCCCAGCTCTGAGTCCAGGACCCCCGTTCTATGTATCACCCAGAGGCCTGCAACATTCCCTCATGGGTCTCTTGCCTTCTCTGTTGTCCCCCTAACATCCCATTCTCCAGCCAGCAGCCAAAGCGATCTTTTAGAATTTTTAAAATCTGCTCACCACACTGCCCTGTTTAAAAGCCGCAGTAGCTTCTGGCACAGTGGGAATACACACTAAAGCCTCCCCTGGTGCAGGCCCGCCAGGATCTAGCCCTTGCTTCACTCCCCTCCACCCACTGATCTCAGCCCCCGGGCATCTTTCCCTCCAAATTGCCAAGTTCATTTCTACACCAGGGACTTTGCACTTGCCATTCCCTCTTCCCCAGGGGTCCTCAGTCAAGGGGTCCGTGGGTTGAGCTGGATTTCAATATAATTATTTTCCTATGTAACCCTATGTGTATTGTTTTGATGCATTTAAAAACATCGTTCTGGGAAGGGCTCCACAGGCTTCACATACTGCTGTGATTCCTGTGGCACAGAAGATTGTAGGAACTCCTAGACTCTTGCATGGCTGGCAGGGAGGCCTTCCCTGGCTATGTTAGCTCAGGCTGACCCCTCCTCATCCAGCCATGCCTAGCACAGTGCTTCTCAAAGTAAGGTTCCCTGGACCAGCAGCATCAGCATTTCCTTGAGATTTATTAGAAATTCAGATTCTCAGGCCCCACCTCAGACCTACCAAGTCAGAAACTCAGGGTGGAGCCCAGTACTCTTTCAACAAGCCCTTCAGGTGATTCTGATGTTGAATTCCCAAGTTGAAAACCTGTGGTCCAGCATATTATCCCTGTGGTATAATAGTTACCATCACCCAGCCAAGGAAAGTTGGAACTCAGGTGCCTGAAAAGAGGAAGGACAAGGAGGCAAGGTGGAAGGACAGCTGGCTAGTAATGAGGTGGCCTACATTACACATAAAGTCCACGGAGGGCCAGACTCTCTTAGGGAAGGGGCACAGTTTGGCTGCAGCCAGAGCAGGGCTTGAGGCTAGGACAACTTGGTCTTCTGGCTCTTGTTGGTTGGCCCAGGTCAGCATCGAGCTGGAGAGGAGAAGGTCCACGTTCCTGTGTTTCACATGTGGCAGGAAAGGAGTTTGCATTCCCCTGGGCACTCAGTCCTCTGCCCTGGTGTGAACATTAACCAGTGTCTCTGAGGTCTCATTTGGAACCAGCCACAGTCGCTCCTGACTCATACTAGCCCTGTCCCCTGGCCTCTGCCCCTTTGCCCACAGGAAGTTCTAGGGCAATCCCAGAGTCCTCCCATCCTGAGCTGTTTCCTGTGCATTCTCCAGACAGACCAGATGTTTTTGCAATCTGAGTCTTCAGACTGGAGAGCTAGCCTCTCGTCACCATTCCCAGGGAGCCACCTAATGCTGCCTGCAGACCGGCTAGGTGCAGCCTGCAGCCTCTGGCTTCAGAGGAGTGGTGAAAGGGGAACCATGGCCCTGTTCCTGTTAGCCACTGGTCTCTGGCCTCAGTGCAATTCCCAGACACTTAATTGACTTCCCCAATCTGATGATAGAGTATTGGGTATCAATAGACCACAGGCGATCTATTTTCATCCATGATTTCAGACGGGAGCAGAAGCCCAGGCTGCCACCACATTGCCGCCACGTCACCTCAGGGGATGAGCTCACCCCCGTCTGCTAGCACAGCAGCATTTGCTGTAGCCAGGCAGTCTGATTTAAGACCTCCCTGGCAAAGTTCTAGGGAGTGGGGATGTAAGCAATTACAGCAGTGTGCCTGAACCAGAGCCCGCCAGAGACCAGATTGGAGTCAGGAGACCTGGGATGTATCCTACCTCAGCCTCTTCCTAGCTGGGGAACACTGGGCAGATGACGTGAACAACCTATGCCTCAGTTTCCTTGCCTACCAAGAGGAAGTCGAAGTAGATGACGACACCGGCACTGGAATTCGACAGTAAGGCCTGAGTGCTTTTCTTGCCCCATCTTATTTTACAGCCTTGCTAACTTTTGTGTGCTGTTGTCAAAATAAGAATCACCAGCTTGATAACATTCAGGGCTCCTGGGTTTGGTTCCAGCTTCCCCACTGTTTGCTCTTTATGACCTTGGCCAACACACCTTAGCACAGGATCGAAGAAATTACCTCCAAAGTGCTTACAGCACTTCACAGGAATATGCCTACACTTTGGGTATGAAGTGATTGAGTGTAAGTTGAGGAGATGGAGATATGTTCCAGATGCTGGGGGAATGTCTTGTCATCCCAGTCCCCTGCCAGACCACTGCCCTAGGCCTTAGCACTCAGCACTGTCATGCTTGATCTCCATGCTGCTCCTGCCCCACCAGTCTGTGAGTTCAAGGGCAGGGAGGGGAGCCCATCGCCTCTGTGTCTCCAAGACCTACTGGGTGTTCAATGATCATTCATGGAACAAATGAATAAATAAGTGAATGAGTGGGTAGACAGATGAATGGACGGGTGGATGAATGAAAGAAAGAAGGAAACCCATGTGGGACATGTTTGCTTGATATCCAGTGTGTATGTGTGTGTCGTTGCTAGGTGGGAGAGAGCCCAGGGTTAGTCATAGCCAAATAGCAGGGGGCCTGATGGCTCTGCCTAGAAACCTCCCCCCTCAGTCACGGTCTGCAGACTCATGAACAAGGGGAAGCTTTCCTCCAAGTGAAAACCATAGAATTATGGAATGTTGGCTCCAACTGAAAACCACAGGTCACTTAATCCACACCCCTCCAATGGAGAAGCAAAGGCCCAGACAGGTTCTCTTGCTGCCTCCACACTGAGCTCATCATGGAAACTGTTGTTTTTCCATGAAAAAGGAGTCAGGGGGCAGGGGAGAAGGGGCACAGGGAGGAGTCGGTGTTAAGTAGACAAGTGTTAAGCACAGAGAAAGCCTGGGCCTTCCCAGGGGCCTGATTAGCCTAGGGCAGGGGGCTTACAGAGTGAACGGGGCTTGCCAGGCTCCAGGTGCCAGCTCGCCTGGGCTGGGCCATCAGGCATTATGCAACCAAGCCAGAGGCTCCAAGAAACACCTAAGCTGGCCTGCTATTTATCCTGGAACGTGGTTTCCAGCTATTTCCTATGGAGGGAGGTTTTTGCTGAGCACAGGGTTTTCTGTATTTTCCATCCATTTACTATTAAAAAAAAGCAGGAGACAAAAATTGAAAATCCTTCCCCAGTATTGCCAGGAATCTTCCAGTTTTGGAGAGGGAAGAATTTAAGCTCAGTCCTGTGGGTCCCTAGAGGCCTAGGGCTTATGAGGCAACAGGAGCTGATCTCAAGGTAAAATCTACTCCTAACACATGCAGCTCCCACAGGGCTGGGCACAGGAGGGGGTGCTGGGCCCTCGTGATGTAGCTGCCACATCAGCCTGCCTATGCTGCTCCAGGAGGAAAATGGCAAAAGGTTGGGGAGCCTAGCACAGAAGCATCAAGGGCTCCGGAGGACAAACCTCTATTTAGAAGGTCTAGGTCAGCTTGGGGAGGAGGGTGGGGGTTGATACAAGACCCTACTAAAATTTCATTTCCACCCAAAAATTCATCATTCAGATTTCCATCTCTGTCTTAATGCCACATCTCAGAAAACCCCCAAATAGGGAAAAAGGACAGATGTCTTGAGTGCATTCCTGCGGTGTGAGTACCCTGGGAAGCTGGAGAATCTCTGGGAGTTTGGAAGAGGTGGAGGATGGGCAGTACAGGCCAGATCCAGAGGAGGGCAAGCCTGATGGAGGGTCCCAAGAGAGCTGGGGGTGGGGGGACTGGTGCCTCAACCCCCACCCAGGGATGGGAGCAGGAATATATCCACACTCTGGGTCCAGAGTGAGCATAAATTGAGGTGGACAAACAGCTAGGTCACCTTCACATATGCCCCTCCCAAGTCCCATTCCCGTGCCCTCAGGTCCCCTCAGGGGCTCGGGTGTGAGGCGGTGTAGATGGCCTGATGGATCCAGAGTCAACTGCTTTGCATCAAGTTCTAGCACCCCTTGTGATTTGTGTGAAATTAGCAAGTTGCTAATTTCTCTGCCATTGTTACAACATCCGTGAAATGGAAATAACACCAGCACCTACATGCACAGAGAGATGTGAGGGTTGAGATAAAGCAGTAAAGTGCTTAACACAGCACCAGTCACATGTCCAGTGCTCAGTGAATGTTAGGAAACTACCCAATCATTCTGGGGTGGAATAAGGACAATCACAGTCCACCCGCATCTTGGGAGCATCTTCATCTGAAGGCAGTGTGTTGGGCACTGTAGTGGGGCTGAGGCAGGGCACTACAGGAATGGGTGAGAAAGGGCCCTACCCCAAGAGGTTCACAGTCCAGTGTGGTCCCATAGATGGAGACTGAGCTCAGTGGAGGGACAGCTGTGTTAAGGCAGACAGCTGTGTTAAGGCTGGCCCTATGGATCATTTCTTAAGAGAAGCACCATGAGGGCCGGCCTGTGGCTCACTCGGGAGAGTGTGGTGCTGATAACACCAAGGCCATGGGTTCGGATCCGGTATAGGGATGGCCAGTTAGCTCACTGGGTGAGCGTGGTGCTGACAACACCAAGTCAAGGGTTAAGATCCCCTTACCAGTCATCTTTTTTTTAAAAAAAGAGAAGCACCATGATTAAGACCATATGGAGTCATATCTAGGGTTGAGTCCTGGCCCACCACTCAACCAAGTGAGTGCATGAACAAATTATTTAATATCCTTAATACAACTCAACCCTATGAGCCCTCTGCCTCTTCCTCTAGCAATTCATTCTTTTATTCAGTATTTATTGAGTGCCTACTGTGTGCAGGCGCTGTGCTAGGTGCCTGGAACATATCAGTACAAGAAATAAGCTCCTCCTGTGCTTACATTCTTTGAGGGTAGGAGGAAGACAATAAAAGACAGACATAATCAAAAGTATAGAGCAAGTTAGAGAGTGACAAGTGCTATAGAAAAGAGAAAAAGTGGCAAAGGATAACGGGGCATGGAGCCAAGGTACAAGTTGCAGTATTAAATGTTTTTGCATATAAAACATCTGACATGATGGCTAAGAGCATGGACTGTGGAGCCATTGTGTTCAAATCCCAGCATGTACTAGCTGTGTTACTTTGGACAACTTACTTAACTTCTCTGTGCCTCAGTTTCCTCATCTGTAAAGTGGGGATAATAATAGTAACCATCTTATAGGGGATTATTATAGGAATTAAGTGAGTTAACACATGTAAAGTGCTGGCATGTGTTGAAAGCTATGTAAGTATTGAGCATAAGTAGTACCAAGTGTCACTGAATGTCAGCTCTTATAATAATCTATCCACATGCTCGGGCTCCCAGAATTCTAGGGCTCACATTATTTCTCTGGGCTGCTCAGGTGTGGGTGAGAGAAAGGAAGGCAAGGTTTCCCTAAGCCTCTTCAGCTCAGGAGCTTTCTGGAACCCCCTTCCTTGGCTTGGCAGTGCAGGGTGAGGGGAAGCCCACCAGTTCTGGATCAGGCTGACCACGACCTGAATCCTGTTTCCACCACTGACTAGCTGTGTGACCTCAGGTGAGTCACATGACCTCTGTAAGCCTCGATTCCTCATCTGCAAAGTGGGAATAATAATAATTGATGATCTGCCATGACCTGGGCACTGATCTTTGCAAGTATCATCTCATCTAATCCTAGCCACAACCCTATAAGTTAATTTTGTTATCCTCTTTTACTGGTCAGGAAGCTGAGGCACATACAGGTAAGAAGCCACCCTCTCCCCACCTGCTTCTATAGTGTCACCAGGATGGATGGATAACACATAGACATGCCACCTGCAGAGCCTGGCACCTGCCTTCAGCAGTTCCTTTCCTGCAAGTGGCTGGATGGGAGGGGGGTAATTTTTGCCCAGGAGTCACTCTGCTTCTGTTTGCTCTCTCAAAAGTCCTTTCCACACAGGCAGAGGAAGCAATAATTGTGGGCTTCAAGTTTGCAGGTGGCCCATATTCCACCTAGAATGCCCCCCCCCAAAAAAACAAAAACAACAACAAAAAAAGCTGGTCCCTTTGCTACTTGGTGACATCAAAACAATTAAATTTTAAACATTCGTATTTGGCCCATGCTCAGCCCTCTAAGAGGGACCTGGCTGAACCATGTTGTAGAGAGGAGAAAAAAAGACCTAATAGACTAGGTTGTTTGTTTTAATGAAAAGACTCAGAAAGACAAAAATGGCTTGGGGTGGGTGGGGGGAGGTTATTTTGGGTCAACAGGGAAGTGGAGTCATTCTTCAGAAAGATTCCCAGAGGGCCATGTGGACAATCAGAAATAAACGTACCTGTGCTCATTCCAGCATGTGGGTCTTTAAATAGAGTCCTGGGTGCCTGTCTGTAAATGTGGGACGAGGCGTCCCTTCTGCAGGCTGTTTATGGGGCTTCGTAGTTCCGGCCTTCAATGGGCTGCTTTGTTGTGTGTCTGCTTGCTCAATGCTCGTGCTCCTTCTGCAAACTCCCTACACAAACTCCAGGAGCAATGTCAGCCTGGGGGGAGGCTTGCGCAAGAGCATGTGCAGCCCAGGCTGTGGCACCAGGGACCCTCCAGGGATCCCCAACAAGGGGGAGCTAGTGACTGCCCTCCTGGGCCTCTGCTGAGGGATTCTAGAACAGGTCTGATGGGACCCAAGGATGAAGCCCGAGTCCCTTGGTTCCTCTCAGTCCCCTGCCACTGAGGGGCTCACCCTGCTCCTTGACTCCTAACTTTCCAGTGTTAGAAGACAGAGTCTTGGGGCCCACAGAAGGTCATGATGGGTCCTTCCCAGCCAGCCAGGAGGTGGACAAACGTCTACTTGTTCAGTCTTTTCTCCATCCATTCAGCCCCCACACTTCAAGCTCTCACTGTGTTAGACACCAGTCCTGCCACCGTAATCAAATGGCTGAATCTGTTGCACAAATGCTGTTCCTGGCCCTGGGCAAAGCACATTATTTCTTTAATCCTCACAACAACTCTGAGTGTTATTAGTCCCACTTTATGATCCCCATTATACAGATGAGAAAACTGAGACTCTGGGCCAATTTCCTGCACTTAGTCAAGAGCAGACTGGGACTCTAACCCAGGTGTGTTGAATTCCAAGGCTTAAGCTCCTTACCTCTAAGCTGTTCCACCTCAATGACACGTTAAACATCACCCCTGTCCTCAAGGAGCTCAGCCTGGTGGGAAAGATAAACAAGAAAACAGACCATTAAAGAAGAGCTACAGGAAATACTAGCTTAGGCAAGAAGGGGCATCTGGTCTAGTCCAAATAGAGCAAGTAGGTGATAAAAAACTTAGAAGAGATGATCTTTGAGCTCAGTTTTAAAAAAGAAAAAGTGAACGTTAGACGGAAGAGGCTGATCTGCTCCTCAGCTAGACTGAAAGCCTCTTCAGGGAGTGCGTGTGTGTGAGTCTGACTGTTGATATAGGGAACAACGAGTCATGCTTGACCCTGGACACTTGCTGGCCTTCAGTAGGTACTGGGGTCTTGCCACTGGCATCTTCACCTTGATCATTGTATTAGTCTGTTTCTGTTCCTTATAACAAAATACCTGGAACTGAGTCATTCATAAAGCGAACAAAATTGATTGCTTACAGTTTTGGAGGGTGGGAAGTCCAAAGTCCAGAGAACACATCTGGTGAGGGTCTTGGTGGTGATGACAGTGACCCAGCAGTCTCACATGGCAGAATGGTAGAGCAGAGAGAGAGAGAGACTCTTATGTGCTCACCTTTTAAAGTCCTCAGAACCACGCTCATGACCACTATTATTAATCCATTCACTAAGGATGGTCCTACAACCTGATCATCTTTTCAAGGCCCCATCTTTCAATTACCATAAACAAATTTCCCACCCTCAACAGTGACAGTGGGGATTAAGCTTCGATGACTTCAGAAGGCCATTCAATCCATTGCAATCATTTAATAGCCATACATATTTACCGAGAACTTATGCTAGTGATACCTTACATGTCATTACAGCCTTGAGGGTTTCATTTCAAAGCCTATTTGGTCCTCGCTGTTATGTGACCTAGACAAGGGTAAGCAGCAGCTTTTTAGTTTTTCAGATGGGGAAACTGAGGCTCTGTGAGATTAAGACACTTGCCACCGTGCATGTTACACAATTTCTAGGACTTAAAAGACTCTCAGGATAGGACAGGCCCCCTGAGAGGGTGTCTATCACAGCCACCCATGTAATTAGTGACTCCCCTCCCAAGTGGCTGCCACACCTTTTGTTTGAATGTGTTTAATGGCAGATAACTCATTATCTTCTAAAACGCATCATCTGTTTTTAGAGAGATTTCACAATTACTAACAAGTTCTCCCTTATTTTGAACCTAACTGTCTCCAGGTTCTGGGATCCATCATTCCAGTTCCCTCTCAGGGCCATATAGAGCATTATCATTCTCTTCCAGAAGCCAGTCCTCCAAATATTTGGAAAAGACACTTGGGGCTTGCCCAGAAGGCCTCGGGCATACAGTGAGATTGCCTGTGGAGGCTTCTGTCCCACTGCTCTGCCCCTCTGGGCCTGCCCTGTGTGTCTGTGCTGGCATTAGGCCAGCATGCACCTGGTTCTTGCACTCACTGGGAGTCAAAGTTTGCAGACCCCAGAGACTCTGCCTAGTGACCCAGCCCTACGGGCATTTGCCCAGCCATGCCCAAGGACTTGCTCCAGCCCCACGTGGTCCTCCCTCCTGTGCCAACATTGCTGCAGTGGGTTCTGCTCTGCTCTTCTCTCTCCCCGTGCTGGAGAGGAGTGAGACAGCAGTAAAATGCCCTGACTGTTCACACTGTGACTCGCGGCGGGCACTCTCTCCCAGGACGAGTGCCCCCCTGACTCAGCCGGGGCCCGCCCTGGGTAAACGTCCCGTGCTGGGAGACTGTGGCCTGTCCTTTCAGAGGGTACATTTCCATGAGGCCCAGGTCTGATTCCCAGAACAGCAGTAAAGGAAGGAACCACATATTCCCTCAGCCCCCCTTGGCGGGCCAGTGTTGACAGAGGGCAATGTGGCAGAAGAGTGAGTTAGGCAGGGGCCTGGATGGGGTGGGAGCGGGGCACAGAGCAGAAGGGCAGGGTCGCTTCAGTGGTCTTCAGCTGGGTCAAAGCCCGGTGTTGTCCACGCACCCTTCCCTGGCTGACCATGGCTGGTACTTGGGTTTTCAGCCTAAGCCTGTGTGTTCACTCATCCTCACTCCACCACCGAATAATGGCCTGTCCCCAGGAAAGTGTCCCCTACCTGGGCTCAGAAGGCAGCAGGTAAAGAGTACCCAGCCCTGGGCACTTTCTTTTCCCCTCCCTCCCCCTGCCCAGACTCTTGGTCAGACTGAGGCAGTGAAGGGAGGCCTCTGCATCTGTAATCTTCCAGCCCTCCTGTTCCCTTGGCTGGGTGTGTTTGTCTTGGCTGCCTTCACCTGAGCTTTTTTAACACAGATTTTCTTTCCTTTGCTTTCCCCCAGTGGCTGGCCTCAGTAGCACGGTACACAGAGCAAGGCTTGTTTGTGACAAGTCCTAGGACCCCGCACTATGGAGCAGCCCATCCGTCTCTGAGCCCTGGGATGCCAGTTTCCACTTGGCACCATAGAAAACAGCCTCAAACAGAGAGAGTCCAAGAGTCAGGGCCTGGGACCAGAGAGCCAGGATGGGGGACATGGGTACTAAACCACAAAGGGGCAGAAGAGATGGGCCAACTCGCAGCTGGCACACAGCATCCTGAACTGAGACTTGTTGGAGGAAAACAGGAACAGAATGGGGAAAGTCAGGTCCCAAAACCAGGTGAGGAGAAGGAGAAGGGGTCGCCCAGAAGTCTAGCAGGAGACCCTCTATCCGGAGGAGGGACCTGTGTCCGAGTCCCCATCTGCCCCTTACTATCCATCAGCTTTGGGCCCCTGAGCCCTGTTCCTAATCTGTAACATGAGGATGATAATAATATTTTACTTGCTTCAAGCTAAGAACTGGACTTCTTGAGGTACTTTCAAGTTTGAAAAATCTATGACTTAATAGTTTCTATCAAAACACCAATAAAAGGTTATTTGTGTGAAAACCTAACATTGACATGACAAGGTGTGCCTGGGGTGGAGGTGAGGAGAAGTTTTTTCCCTGGTGACTTTTAGATCCATGGTAAGGATTAATCCAGTTCTAAATTACAGCCAGTCTTCATGGTGGGGGAGGAGATATCTAAATGAGGAGTTTTTAAGGTTCCCCCTCCACTGCCGCAGGTAGGAACATAAGAGAGAGAGCAAATATTCCCCATGAGCCCCCAACCTTGCCCTGGCGCTCTGTCCTCTCCCTGCTCTGCTGAGGCACCCCTGCCCCTGACCTTGCCCATGGCCAGCTGGCCCATGAGCCACAACTGGTGCCCAGCACAGCTCTCCTCTTCTACAGGGGCAGTCTAGGGCACATGCTGGTGACCTGCACCTTCACGAGCACCCCTGCCTGAGGTTCAGGAAGCCTAGTGCAGGTGGAGAGGTCCTGTCCACTCTCTCCCACACCACAGAGGAAGGGGGCAGCTCCTCATTCTCAAGGCTCAGCTCCCCACTGCACCTTGGATGCTCACACTCCTGGTCACAGAACTTCCCTTCCAGGTGCCCTCGACCCTCTGCCCCACCTTGTGTCCCAGCTGGGTCACCTTTTCTCCTCTCCCCTTTGGTCTCTGTGGGGCTCAAGTCCTTCTCTGTGTGGGTCCCTGCTCTCTGCTGCAGCCACTGGCTGAAAGTCCTGACATCCTAGCCGTTGTCCTCACAGCCTTTCGGCTGCTGGCCCTGACTCCTCGCCATTTCCCGCCTGCCATCCTGCACCCTCATCATGCCCCCCTGCCCTGTCTTCTCTTGGTTGGCTCTAACAGGCGTCGTCTCTTCCACACCACTTACTTGATCTACAGTCAATTCTCGTTATTCATGGTAGTTATAAAGTCGCCTCAAACACTGAATTAGCAAATACAGATCCATTGCTCTTAGGAAAAATACAGGGGTGGTCTCCTGTGAGCCTCTGGTCACATTTTTCCTCAGCTGATCAATACATAACCTTGTTCTACATGTGTTTCTGTTTAAAGACAATTTATTTAATACATATTGTTGAATCATCAGCATTGAACTCATGGCCAACAGTGCTATAACTCATGCCTGAACAAAGCTTCTCTAACACATGTGTTTTCTCTGTAAGACACATCACAGCCGTCCTGCACTTAGGAATACTAGACGGCACTTCAGCTCTTCACCTGGGGGTCATTTAAACAGCAAAATCACCTACATAGAGCACAAAAATGCAACAAAACAGTGTGGCACTAAACAGAAAAGGACACTAGCTCATAGGACTGAAACAAGAGGCAGAGTGTCGCCCTGCTCAGCCTCAGTGGGAACATGTGCATTTGGCAATTCAAATTTTTCACAGCACTGCACATGTCCATGAACGACCGCAAAAGTGCCCCAAGTGTTGATTGGGGGATTACAAATCAATTTTAGCAATGAAGCAAATTTGCAAAAATGGAATCCATAACTAATGAGGATCGTCTGTATGTCTCTCCTTCTCTCCCTCTCTCTCTCCCTTCTTTCTTTTTCCTACCAAATCCTTCTGGATCCCCCACCCCCCAGCCCAAATCCCGCCTTCAGCCCATCTTGTCCTCAGGCATTTTCTCACTTGTTCACACAACAAACACTTATTGAGCAGAAAGTACTTATCAGGGACCATGCTAGGGGCTTTGGGGGCTCCAAAAAATGGATGGGACAGGGATCCTGTCCTCAGGTAGGTTATAGTCTACATCAGGGGTCAGCATACTTTTTCTGAAAAGGGAAAAATAGTAAATAATTCAGGCTTTGCAGGCTACATAGTCTCTGGCCCAACTACTTAACTCTGCTGTTGTAGCTCAAAAGCAGCCACAGACAATACATGACTGAGCTGCTGTACAACAGGTGGTGGGTGCACCGTGCCAGCCCCTGGTCTAGAAGAGTCTCCCATCTCCACTCCCTGAGCATCAGGCATTCTCACCTAGCTCCACTGGGAATCCTCCCCTGAAACTGCCTAGGACCCAAGGGCAGGGATAATGACCATCCTGTTCACCACTGTGTCAGTGTCTAGCACAGCAGGGACACAATAGGTTTGCTAGATGAACAGATGGCACACATGTCAGTGACCCATATTTATGATTGCCCGGGACCCAACTTTTGATCCTAACATACTTTTAAAATATAACAGGCCAACTCCATGGTTATATTTAAAAACAGACACTTCTGGGGCCATGTCTGGAAGCAGCCCCTAAATCACAGCTGCTTCTTCAGGAATGAGGTATCTGCTGTTCCCTCACCCTGACATTTTCCTCAGAGAAAGATCCAGAAGGGCATTGTGGGCACACAGTTGAGACAGTGTAAGGGGGCTCCTCCTCCTCCCTATTTCCTCCTCCTTATTCCTTCTAATTCCTCTCTTTTCTGTCCCTCATCTTCCCTTCCCCTCCCCAGGGAAAGTGGGGTAGCCAGGCGGCTGCTGAGGGTTGCCTCTAGGTTAGGGTTTCTGGGAGCAGAGTGACAAAGGCCTCTGATTTCTGGGTTGTCCAGCTGAGCCCTCCCTCCCCCACGGCAGATATCCTAATGGACACAATATCCCCCTTGCACTCAGCTGGAGACTGCCAAGGCTTACAGCTCCTGGTCTCAGCACAGCTGCAGGCAATTGGATTCAGACCCAGAGGAAGATGAAGAATCCTAACAAGGTCCCATCACCAACACAGAGCAATGACGCCCCAAGGAAGGAGACACTAGGCAGTGGGCCAAGTGAGTCAAGAAGAAAATAAGTTCCCAGCCCCCCTTAAGTCCGGCTGCACAGACCCACCTCTGGAGTTAAAGGCAGCCCCAATCTGCAACCCCTTGGCTCTGAACCCTGTGAGTGTATACGTGTGCACACATACACACATACCCACGTGGCCTCATGATCTGTAGGGCAGGAGAGGAATCTCACGTTGATTTGGGGTTTCTTCTCAATGTGGAACTTCCATCTGTAAAATCTCCACCCAATAGGGAAAGACTGAGAAAACCTGGGACTCCAGGGTTTGGGGGGGAACCATGGATTGGTGTGAAGATGAATCATCTTTTGCACTTGCTCATGAGTCTTCTACAGATCCATACAAAATGTAACTTGTTACCACCCTCAAGACTGAGTCTGACAGGAATTGGCCTGACACCATGCAGAGGGTAGAACCCCAAGAGGTTGGATAAGATGGAAGGCAAACCCAATGGAACCAACTCCGAGAGAGGGCCTTCCACATCTGTATTCTGGAGGCAGCTCCTGTAGGAATGCAGCTTTGGGGGTTAGAGCAGACAGGGAGGACCCAGGAGGATGCCGTGTGTAGCTTCAGACCATCCCAGAACAGAAGGCCAAGACCACTCAAAAACCTGTGAGCATTGAGATCTACAGCAACCAAGCGTTTAAGGAATGGAAGCACTAGAGGGGCCCAGAGTGGCAGGTGATGAAGACCCAGGCAGACCCAAGACAGGCAGATGTGGCTTTGAGACCTGGACCTCTCCAAACTCCAAACTCCTCATCTGTTCCATGAGCAACCTCTAGCCCCCGTCATAGGCTTGTTGGGAGGATTGATTAGACAAGGCTTAGCATAGCAGTTGGCATGTAGTAAGTCATAGTAAGTCTTCAAAACCTTAGCAGCCATGTGACAAAGATGATAATGATGACAGAATCCTTTTAGCTCTTGGAAATGAAGGTACATGTAAACTCAGACTTTCATTTTTGCAGTTCCCTTTCTTGTTAGTTCCAGTTGGTTCGTCTACAAACTGAGAAGGTTCAGCCAAATGAGTCCTAAGATTGCTCTTAGAACTAATTATGTAGGACTCTAGGAGGTGACACATTCTGGGACTCTATAGAAAGTAACTAATGCCCTGATGTGAAAAGGTCCAATTGCTTCAAGGTTACTCACAGCAGAAATGGGAATAACCCAGTTAAGATGTAAACTGGCAACAGTATTCTGGATTTTTTTTTTTTTTTTTTTTTTGGCAGCTGGCCAGTACAGGGATCTGAATCCTTGACCTGGGTGTTACAAGGTGGCACAACTGGCCAGCCCCAATTCTGGATTTTTTAACAGCCGCCTAACTGGTGCCCACCTCCTCTCTTGACCTTTACAGCCAATGTGCCTACATACGAACAGTGCCTTGCAAACCACCCTGCCCAGTCAGCATCCCCCTTCTCCACCCCCAGGTGGTGACCCACTATTCTGACTTTTCTCACCATACATTAGTTTTCCTCATGTAAATTGAACCAAACAGTATGTATTCTTTCATCTGTCTTCCTTTTCTCAACATGATGTTTTTGAGATTCATTCATATTGTTGTGCATATCAATAATTCATTCTTCTCATTGCTGAGTAGTATTCCATTGTATAAACATACAACAATTTGTCTATCCATTCATGCATATTAGAGTTCTTTTCAGTTTAGTGCTATTATTAGCAAAGCTGCTATGATTTACAACAAAGTCTCCATTGCTATTCAATGGGGGGGAAATTGTCTTGCAATAAATGGTACTGGAGCAACTGGATATCTATTTGGAAAAAAATTAACCCTTACTGCTAACTTATACTTGACACAAAAATTAATTCAAAGTGGATTACCGGCCTGAATTAGAAAGGTAAAACAATCACTCTTTCTACAAGACAACATAGGAGAATATCTTTATGACCTTGGGAAAAGCAAGAATTTCTTAAACAGGACACAAAAGGTATTAAGTATTAAAGAACAAAAAAAGAAATGGAACTTCGTTAAAGTCCTCCATTATAAGACATCATTAAGAAAATAAGTTGATAAGCCAACGACTGGGCAATGTTTGTAATACATGTATCTGACAAAGTAATCCTACTCAAAATATTTATTTTTAAAATTCCACAAGTCAATAAGAGAGAAATAACTCAACTTAAAAATAGCCAAAATATTTGAACATGAACTTAACATATCCAAATGGCTACCAAGCCTGTGAAATAATATCCAACCTTACTCCTTGCCAGGGACATGTAAATTGAAACCATATGAGACATTACTACATACCCTCCAGGAAGACTGAAATTAAAAAGACTGACAATACCAAGTGTTGGGGAGGATGTGGGGCAACTGGAACTCTCACCTGGTGGGAGAGTAAGTTGGTTCAGTTACTTTGGAAAGATGCTTGGTAGTATCAGCTAAAGGTAAACAGTACTCTATGACCCAGTAATTTCATCTCTTGGTAAACAACCAACAGAAAGTACAAATATTCACCAGAAAGACAAGCACTTTAATTGAAATAAAATAGAAATGTAAACTTCCAAGAAGACTTCAGCCATAAGGTTGAGAAAAAACAGAGCACTGGAAAGGACCACACAGAGGGATGCCTGCCTCAGTTCAGGCAGGAGACTGATAGAGCACAATAAAAGCCAGTGGTCCTTGGAAGGGTACTGCTTAGCTCATGAACCTGGAGGTGGAGGCAGGGGCTCCTGATCTGAGCTAGTGAAGTGAGCTGTGTCAAGCTATATTTGAGCATGACAGCAACAGCCCACTAATGTGCTCTGAAATGACCCCTTATGTGCATAAACAGAGGGTATGTGCCCTGTTGGGAAGAACAAGGGAAAGAAAGGGGCTTTGCCAGAGAAGCCAGGGAGAGTGAGGTCTTGGAGGGAAACTTCTCCCTTTTTTCAGTCCTGAGCACCCACTGTCCAGTGAGACTCTTGAACACTGTGGCTCCAGCTCACTGGCCCCAAACCACAGTGCACCTGGTTCTGCTTCCAGAGAGCTGGGCCCTCGGCTGCCCTGCAGCCCATCCATGCCACTCAGCACTTCTCCTCCCACAGACACTGCCAAGGAAGGACTGTGCCGGTGGGGATTCTGGACACCCCCAGACAGGGAGCACCATGTCCACCCACGCTAGTTGTGCATTATGCTGCCCAACATGACATCTTTTTTTAAAGCAGTAATGACCTCATCCAAACACAGAATGGAAAGGATATTTCACTAGGAGATAAACAAGCATGGCCAGGGCAGGACCTGTGGGCAGAACCCACAGAGGAAGGACACACACAGGCTCGGCCCTAAGCAGTGACCAGGTCTTACACAGGAGATACTTGGGTAAACCTCCCACCTCAACACACAATAACTTGATTAAACTCTACCTTCTGGTGATAGGGGAAGAACCAAAGAAATCTGTTATTTCAGTAAGAGGAACTATAGAAAATATTGTTAGGAAAAAAATATAAGTAAATAGGATTTGTTCCTGTTTTACAAGTAAACAGTCCACAGAAAGCCACAAGACTATTTAAAATTCAATACTGAAAGTCCAGGAAAGATGTGAGCTCTGAGTCCAAAGAAGCAGCTGCTAAAAAATGAACCTGTCTGGCTCAGCTGATGAAACTACAAGTCATCGTAGAAGAAAAGGTGTCTTTTCAAAATTGGGAATCAGGTCCAAGTAAGCACAGGAACCCAGAAGCCCCTGCAGAGAGGCAGCTGGTGCCCCCCAGCCCAGCCAGGGAGAAAAGCCTGACCCTGCTGTAAGCACCACTGGGCAGGGCCACCCCCAGTGCACCTGCACCACTGCCTGATCTGTTCAAGTCCCCTATGTTTTCCCTCTGTGTCCATTCTGAAATGAAGTTCCTCTCACAGACGCACTGAATTCTCTCATCCATATTTCTTTCTTCTACGGCCCTCTTGATAAAATTTATAGATCAAAAACACAACTCCAGAAACTTCTTATATGAGACATACCAATAATAAGAGCTATTCCAAGTCACTGATGAAGCCTGCCCATTGTGGAGGTCCCAGTGTCAGGGAGATGATGCAGCGTGATGGGGGAGCTTCAGCTGACAGTTCCAGTGGAGTAAGTTAATTGCTCTGATTGGAGGAGTACAGGGGGCTTTGGGAGGATCAGGGAAGGTTTCTAAGGGTCCAGTGCCTGAGTTGTGTCTTAAACCAGAAGAAGAAGAATGACATTCCAGGTGGAGGAAGCTCCATGTGCAAAGACAGAGAAATGTGAGAGCTTGGCCAATGGCAGGGGTGTGCAGCAGGGAGACAAGCAGTGAGAAAGAAGGTCAGAGCAGAAGGCAGGTGCCAGATCTTAAGGAGACTGTTATGTCATGCTCTTCTTTGAATTTTGTCCTGAAGGGCCATACATAGATATTGGGTAAACAACTGATGACGTGGTTTTCATGTTGTCATGACTCATCTCCTGTTCAGCAGTGATAAAGTCATTATTACTACACAAAGTGGGGTTCACAAAGGAGCAATTACACCCATCAGAGCATGGAGAGACTCACACTGAAAATAGATTTAAATGTTTGTATTATTCATTCTCAAGAGGTAAAGAAGAGAGAAAGTGCTTGGTGAGATGTCCTGAAGAATATGGAGAAGGTTCAGCACTTCAAACTGGTGCAAGCAGGGAGTATCCCCACGTAGTTTAGAAGAGGATAATTTGGGAGAAATAACGGAAGCAGTTCTTTACCCAGGAAGCTGCAAACATCTGCAATAAATCCACCCTAAAGATGCAAGGGAGGCAAACAAAAATAGGCTCAAGGAGGGTTTGATAATTTCAGCAGCAGGGGAGCCACAGTGATTATTAAGGGATGCTGGGATGTTTGGGATTCATGCCTAACCATGTGAGGTTGGAGTCTCATAGAGCAGCGTGCTTTCCCACCAAGCCTCGCAGACAGGGCAGACCAAAGATTGGCTGGACTAACCACTCATCTAACCCAGCTTGGCACTGCTCACGCTTCCTGCCTCACTAGCCTCAAGCCCGGGTGACCCGAGTTCTGATAATGATGGGGAAGCAGGACTGAGAGCAGGGAGCTGTCAGGCCAGTGGGCACACCCTATAGTACTGATCCTTGTCACGATCAAGAGGTGCCAACCACTTTGGCACCCAAGACAGGTTGTGAATGCCCTTCATCCATGAACTTTGAGCAATATCTGAGGTTACTTTCTTCATACAGGTCTTCTTATCTCATCTTTACATGGATGTCACTTTTTGTCAGGGGCCAGATATGAGGTTTCTATACTCAGTATCAGGGACAAGGACATGGAGACAGCTCAAAAAAATCTAATAATGTTGAGGAGGAGGAGGAGGCTAAGGATAGAGGACAAAGAAATGGCAATAGTCATATTGGTACGAGTAGTGGTGGTCACAATGGTGGAGTTGATAGCTGAGATTAAGCCAGGGAAGTAAACACGGCAAAGACAGATGTGGAGGTGATGCTGATGGATGTGCTGGCAGTGGATGAGGCACTGAACAAAATGGAGAAGTAGTGGTGGAGGTGACAAAGGAGTAAAGTCAGTGAGTTAAAATTGGAGGTGATGGAGATGGCAGTGGAGGAAGTAACAGCAGGGTCATGGAGCATCGGTGGTGGAGGTGACGGTGGCAGCAGGAGTGGCAGTAGTGGACCAGTGATGTCCAGTAGAGCTGACAGAGGAAATGGAACCAGTAAAGATAAAGCTGGAGAGGACGGTGATGATAGTGGTAGTGGTGGGAATGATCTAGAGCATGCCCTTCACAGTTTCTCCCCGGTGACCAGGGCCAGCTGCATGAGTGTGTGAGCTGTGCAAGGGCCCTGGGTGCTCAGAAGGACCCCATGCTGTGTTTGAGCTTCTGCTATCACTCTCCTTAAGTTCTTCATAATTTTATCTTTGAACCTGTGTTTTATAAATGACGTCTGATGGGGCGATGGCTCATGCACCCAAGCAGAGGATACACACACAACATGGGTGCCCACTGCCATTCCTTGCCACCCATCTGTGGGCGGCGTTCCTGATATTGCAGGAGCATGGAATTCCAGTGGACCCATGATGTGTGTTAGTCTACAACTAAGTGGGGCATTTTTGTTTAAACCAGATGCTTTCTGTTCAGACCAGAACTTGCTTCAAATGCAGAAGAAAGGCAATAGCATTCTAAAAGTCACAAACGACCAGGGAACCCTATCTTATCCTTTCCCACCCATCTTACTTCTCTGGAAGGTGAGTAATATGCTCTCCGTAACATGCTTCCCTGTTAACTCGCACTGAAAATGATGACATATAAGGAAGGAGAAAGATACAGCCACTTTTCCTTTCAGCAATTTCTTGTTTACAAGTACACGGAAGGCAGAGAGTGCAGATAGAATGTGTATCAAGAAGCAAAATAAAAACAGTTGTATTCATTTTGTTCAGTATTTCTACAGTTCTGGTAAGAATAAAATACATATGCATGTATGGATTGTGAAATACGAATTCTGTTATTTTGGTGATTCCACCTATGAGTTCAATGCTCTTATATTTGCATTTAAAAGTAGCATTGTACAGTATTAAGATGAAAAGTAAAATTTATGCTACTAACTTAAATTTTTAATTTCTCTTTAAAATGATGTTAAATAGCCATTTTTGTCTTTGGCTTTTGCTCTTTGTTTTCTCAATGTTCAAGAGCTCTTTATATGTTAACCTGTATATGTGATACAGATTGCAAATATTTCTTCCCAGCATGTCCTTTGTCTTTTGACTGTTTATGGTGTGTGCGGTGGCAGGGTTTATTCTTTGGTGAAGGAGGAAGGCAAGAAGTTAAAGCCACCAGTACTTCCTCAGCCGTGTCCTTAGGGTCTCAGGACACCTCTCTCCCTTCCCAGGCTAAGACAACAACCCTGGGTGATGTAAACGCCTGGGTGATGACCACCCACCTTCCACCTCCCCCAGCGCTCAGGGGATCCAGCAGCCCTCAAGAGAGGACAGGGGTCAGGTCCCTGGACAGGCTGGGTTTGTACAGAGACTGTGAAATTCCTCCTGAGCTTAGCAGGACGTGGCATTTGAGTCTGGGTGAGCAGAGCACTCCTGACCCCACCCGGCATAAGGCATGAGGGGGCCAGTCATGAGAGGGGAGGGGCAGGCCCCAGAGCCGGTCCTTCTGAGTAGGACCCTTGCTGACTCTTCCCAGGCTGAGGGAGAGAAAAACCCCAGAGATCCCAATTCTAGGACTGGGGGAAGTGAGAGCTCCCAGCTGCCTCAGTGAATTCTCTGTGTGTACAGAATATGAAAACTAATATTAGACCTGATGATAGTTAAGTGTTGATATATATTCACACTTGCAGAGTTCATAGCTTGTGGGGCAAAAATAATCAAATATCGGCAATTTCATATGGCTCTATCCAAAATGTACCCGGAATGTTCTAAGTGCTTTCTATGTATCCACTCAATTGATTCTCATACCAACTCTAGCAGGTAGATACTCAACTGAGGAAACTGAGGCTCAGAGAAGTAAGGTTCACCTTCAGCACCTGCCTCCTGTCTCTGAGTGATTTCTCCCAGAACAGAACTTGGTCACTGCCAGAAACTAACAAGTCAGGATATGAACACTTCTGAATAACTTCTTTAAGAAGAAAAAGGGAGAGTAACAGTCACTGAGTGGCTACTCTACTTAATGCTTTACATAAATTATCCTTCTTGTTCTTGTTATGAACTGAAGGTTTGTCCTGAAATTTATATGTCAAAATCCTAACCCTCAGTTTGATGGTGTTAGGAGCTGGGGCCTTTGGGAGGTGAGTAGGTTACAAGGGTGGAGCCCTCATGAATGGGATTAGTGCCCTTATAGGAGAGATGATTTCTCTTTCCTGGTTATGTGAGGACACAAAGAGAAGACCACCACCTGCAAACCAAGAAGAAAGCCCTCACCAGACACTGGATCTGCCAGCACCTTGATCTTGGACTTCCCAGCCTCCAGAACTGTGAAAAATAAATGTTTTTTGTTTAAGCCACCTATAGTATGGTGTTCTGTCACAGTAGCTTGAACTGATTAAAGAGTCCTCATAAAATCACTGCCAAATTGGTGTCAATAACTCCACTTCAGAGATGAAGACACAAATGCCCAGAGATTAGGCAACTTGCCCAAGGTCACATAGCGGCCGGATGTAAACCCAAGTCTGTCTGCCTCAAAATCTCATGTCCCTCCAGGATTCTCTAGGCTCCCCATCAGGAGCCAAGCACTCCATGCAGCGATGCTGCCATGACTCACAGACCCTCTCTAGGAAGTGTCTTCAGAACCAAGAAAACTAGTCTCAATAATAAGTGGTTCCGTTTGCCTTCTCCCCTTCTTCCTGAAAGCAGCACAGCGTGGCAGTTAAACAGATAGATTCAGGTGTCAGAAAACTGGGTTTAAATCCACTTCCCTTCTGTGCAATCTTGGACAAGTTACTTAAACTCTCAGTGCCTCAGTTTCCTCATATGTAAAATGTGAACAAGGGGACCCTATGTATCTCCCTTGAAGGGCTGTGATGATAAAGCAAGATAATTAATCCACCTAAATCCCGTAGCTCCATGCCTAGTACATGAGAGTGCTCAGTAAACACAGGCAATTGCTATTCTCTCCAGGAAAGCCCTTACTGATTCCCCATTCCCTCCATGTAGGGTTAGAGCCCCCTCCTTTCTGCTCCCCCAGCGTCCCTATCCCCAGGATGCCTGTCATGCACTTACCTCCTGGGCATTGTCATTGCGGGCCTGCCACATTATACCAGACATGAGCCACGCTCTTGCAGTCTTGAGGGCTGGGGTCATTCCCCCAGCAGGTGGGCCAGGGGTCTCTTGCAGGGAATCACTGCCTGCCCAGGCTGGCCGACCTACTGATCACCCATAGCAGACCATGAAAACTTTCAGGCTATTCTCATCCACAAGCAGCAAGAACAATGCCTGGCTCATAGCAGACAAAGAGTGAATTAACTCCAAATGACTATTAGCTATTTTTAATCTTAAAACACCAACCACCTTCACTGAAAAAATTCAAGATAGTTTGGAGCAGTGGTGGGGGGTGGTTCCTCAAATAGTGGCAGCCTCACTGAATCCGTGAGTATCCAGCCTCCCCAGGGAGCAAATTCATTTGCATGGATAAATTTTGATCTGTGGTTTTTCAAATCAGTGCTTCTTTGTGTCTCCCACAGTGCCATGCACACAGTAGGAGCTCAATAAATAGGTGTTTATTTATTAAACTATTCCAGAGCCCCTGAATTCACAAACAGAAACCAGAACCTAAGTCTCCTCCCTTGCAGGCCAGGCCTTGGTCCATCTGGGCAGACAGTTGACCATTCACAAGCCTGTCCTTCTGGGAATACTATCCTGGCTCCAAGCGGGGCTGCTGAAAGGGGCCGTTCTCTCATCTGAGCACAGCCTCAGACACTTCACAGTGTAGGTTTTTTTCTCAACTGCCTAACTTGACCTTCAGGTCTAACAGCAGTGGGCAGAGCCCAGGAGAGGTCTGCAACAAATGGCTTTCTACCAGCCCACAACCTACTCAGCTCTCTTGGACTTACAGCAACCTTGGAAAAGCCCAGAAGACAGTAACTTTTCCCTCCTTCCAGTCGGGTGGGGGACTAGTGTCCACAAGAAGTTGGGGGGCTCCCTCCTGCAGTCACAATATCTGGGCCTCACTCTTCCCCCTCTCTCCCTCCACCACAGCAAGAGCTAATGGACAGTTGATTATCTTAAATTGTAACAAAAGTAGTGACTGACCAGTGTGAGGATTCTGGGTAAGCACCGCACACCTTCCTCTTGGACCACGCCTCCATCTCTGCAGGCTAGGGTGCTTGGGAAGGGAAGGTCTGCTGGTCACTGACCCAGAACCTTGTGGTCCATTGAGTCAAGCAGGGGGTGGCTTGCAGAGAAAGTGGGGCACAATGAAGTGGGGTAGGACTGTACGGGGGTATGAGCCTGTGTTGGGGGAGGGGGAAGATCTAGCAGGAGAGACTGGGGTTTTCTGAGAGATACGGGCCAACTGGTCTCATCTTTTGCTTTTGATGCCTCATCTGAAAATTCTAGCATTTTCATAAAGTCATTCAATAGAGACCACACAGAACACAGCACCAGGATCCCACCAAAGGTCAAGTCAGGAACTATTCTGAGTATCAGTTTCCTCATCCGTAAAAGTGTAGGTCATAATACTTACTACCTTGTAGGGTTGAGATTGGGAAAGCTCAGGACCTAGCAGATAGTAAGTGCTGAGCAAGTATTGGCCGCCAGGATTATCGAGTACAAAGACAGAGAGGTGTATGCGCAGCAACAAGTTGTCCTATTTGGCTGTGAGATGGGACTGAAAAGATAGGTGGGAGGTCATGCTGTTGAGGGCTGTGGGAAGTTTATACTTAACTCAATCATCATGGGGAGCCACTGAAGGCTTGTGAGCGGGAGAGAAATATGAACAGAGCCAGTATCATGGAACAAGATGAGAATGAAGAGTTCACGGACAGAGGATTTCGCCTGTGGTCTTGTAACCTAAGCCCTTGTGTTCAGATCATCCCAGTCCCACGGACCCCCACCACTCCACCCCCACCCCAAGCCTACTCAGCAAACAGCATCAGCCTTGCTGTTCGTTAGGATCACAGCTTTCTTCTTTCCTGTCCTCTGGATGTGAACGTGAAATCTTGCTCGAATTTTTTGAGTAAAAATAACAGGACCCGACGAGAAATAGCAGGACTGCACTGATTTTCTAGCCAGGAGCTGGCTTGATTTAATGCTGGTCTAGTGTTTGTTAGTCCCTAGTTTTCACATGTTTCTTCTCACCTCCCTGGGATTTCAATTTTTTTTTTTTTTTTTTTTTTTCTCTGCATTGCTCTTTGCCAATCTCCAGTAAGGAGTTCCTTAGCAAATAACTACACAGGTCTGGCAGTCTGTTGGCATGATTAATCTGTAGGTAGGGAAAACTGAGGCCAGGGGGGAGCGATTTGCCACAGGCAATGTGACAGCTGTAAAGAGAATGGGGTTTGGAGTCGGGCCACAGCATCCATGAGGATAGAGACTGGATCTCCCTTGCCCTCTGATGGCTTCTCAGCAAGTAGAACAGTGCCTGGCACACAGCAGGCGCTCAATAAATGGATGCTAAGATGAGAAACGAGTGGAAGGATGGATTGCGCTGTCATCATAAGCATGCGAAAGTGTAGGGAGTACCAAGCAGTGTCAGGGGACCTCCAGCTCGGGAGTGCCCTGCTGCCATCTGCCCTGCTGTGGGAGATGGCACAGGACTCCTCATGGTGTAAGGTGGGGGAGGGGGCACAGGGGTAATGAGCAGATACTGGAGGGAGGGGCAAGTAGGCAGGGCTGCTGTGAGATCTAACATCCACCCTGACTAAAAGCCCTGGCAACTACAGCCTCTGTCTGAAAGTGAGTCTGACCAAGGCATGCCCGGGGTCAACCCAGACAGGGTACGGCGTCAACACAGCACAAGGGAAGGGCCAAGGCGCCCACGTCCACCTCTGCCCCACGCAGTACCCCGGCACCCCCACCCATGCCAACTGCAGGGGTGACCGTGACAAAGGCACTTTACTGCCTTCGTAGGTGGCAGATGCCCATGACCCACAGCCCCAGAAAACCACCGGCTAGGGGCCAAGCAATCAGGGCCTGGACCTGGTTTTCCATGCCTGAGCAGAGCCCCAGGCAGGGGCCCTGAGCCTTGGGCAGAGCGCGCCCCCTGCCCCCATGCAGGAGTCCGCGGCGGCGGGCAGCACGTCCCCTTGCCGGCGTGTTCAGGACACGGGGCTCCTCGCGCGGGCCAGACGGGACCCCGGGAGGTCTGGGCCCCGGGCACGCATCCGAGGCAGCCGAACAAGGGCGGGCTTTGTGCAGCGGGCGGCGGCAGGACGGCGAGGCCCCGCGCCCCTCCCGGCCCAGGTCCCAGCCCTGCCCGGCGGATTCCTGCGGCCGCTGCGTCTTGGCAGCGCGGCGGCGGCGGCGGCGGCCTCAGCCTCGACCCTCGCCCTCCCCCAGCTCCTTCTCTGGTAAAAAAGCCCGAGAGAGGACAGAAGCTCCCGAACCTCCGAGGGAAGCAAATCATCCGCCGAGTCAACAGATCGCCGCCAGCAGGCGCGAGGGCAAACACAGGGGCCACTTTACTGCTCTCCCCCACCCGAGCGCGGGGATGAGCCTCCAGGACGGGGCGGGGCTGGGGCGATGGGGAGGGGCCTCCAGTTCCCAAAGCCCAGCCTCCCCACGGCCCTCGGGAGACAGGGGCCTGAGCACGTGAGGCACGTGGGAGTCTGGCACTCTCTGAGCCGCCCTTGGTCCTGCTGCCCCAGGGAATCTGTGTGCTGAGCTCACCGCAGGGAAAAGCAGCTGGGAGCCTGAGGGAGATCTTCCAGGTTCTCATCTCGAGTTCCCCGTCCCAAGCTACACCCATCCAGTGCTCCCCAGGGTTCTGCCTGAAGTCGGACCCCGCGGGGGTCAGCGTGATCTTGGGAAGGGAGTTGTTGGAATGTTCTCTGGGCATTCTCACATTCTGCTGGAGAATGTCCACACAAAGGAGTGTGACCTTTCAGGAGGGCAACTTGGAAACACCCGGCAAGGTCTTTAAAACGGTTCTTCCTTCTGACCAGTCATTTCAAGGGATTTATCTAAGAAAGGAATTACAAAAGTGCACAAAGATGTTCACTGCAGCATCACTTATAATGAAGCACTTGAAAACAAATTCATTGCCAACTGTAGATTATGTATAGACATTATAAATAAAGGACATGGGAAAATAGTCATGATTAAGTGGGAAAAATGTAGGCTACAAAAGTGTATATTTTCAGTTTAAGAGTTCTGGTATATCCTGAGGAAGCTGGTATTCTGAGTAAGCAGAGGCTGAGAACTAAACTAAAGAGAAACCAGAATTTCCAAATATATACTTATACCTAATAACAAATGCCACAGGGTTTCTTTGATGATCAAGTGAAATAATATTAGCCAGCATTTACTAAGTGCTTATGATTTAGAGGGAAATTTTTAAAAACTAGATCAAGACAGTAGAAGGCAGAAAAAGGAATAAAAAATGCATAGGAAAAGCAAGATAAATAAAAAGCATACATAAGATGGTAAAAATAACTATATTAGTAATTATTACAAATGCTAAAAGTCTAAACTAGCATTTAAAAGAAAGTTGGCCAGACTTGGTTATAAAAATATGTACATAAGATGACTTTGGAAGAATAGGCTATGCAATGCAGGAAAAAAAAAAAAAGGAAAGAAAGATGCAGATTAAAACAAAATATTCTTCTTGCTTAGTAATTTGATGATATATTAAAAAAAACTTTAAAAGTACATAAAAGTGATAGAATTACAAGAAATGTATAAATGCAAAATCATAATGTGTGGTATTATAAAAGAAACAGTAAAAACATGAAAAAGAAAGGTTGAAAATTAAAAACTGAAAAAGATATACCTAGAAATCCTAAGAAAAAATAGCTGCAGTACTTATATGAAACTTGAAGATAAAAAGCATTACTGAGAATATCAAAAACTATGTGATTATATAAGGAGTAATTCACCAGGAAGCTATAAGAATTGTAAACCTGTAAGCATATAATAACTTTAGTACCCAAATTTATAAAACAAAAAGTAATAATGGAAGATTTTTATTACACCTCTTTCAGTAATTGATATATCAAGCAGACAAAAATTTAGTAAGGACATGGTATATTTGAATAATACAAATAAGGTTAATCTATGGACAAATATAGAACCGTGTATCTAGCAATTAGAGAAATACTTTGCAAAAACACATAAAACATTTGCAAAACTTTATTATTTACTAGGCACAAAGAAAATCATAATAAAAAACAGTATCGTATAAACTACGTATCTGAATGCAGGGCAATTAAGATAGAAATCAGAAACAAAAAGACATCTAAATATAATGCCATACCTTTTGGAAATTTTAAAAGAAACTTCTAGATAACATGAGTTAAAGAAAATATTAAAATTAAAAGTTGGAAAATATTTAAAACTGAATGGCAATGAAAATCTTATGCATCAAAACTTATGGGATGCCCTCCCCGTTCCCTTCCTTTCCTGCCACACTCAGTCCTAAGCCATTAGGTGACTAGAGCAAGGAAGTTGATAGGTGCCCACTCAGACGGGTGGCCTGGAACCAGTGTTGCAGCCTAAGAGAAGTGAGGAGCATGTCCATGCAGGAGGGCAGCTCAGCGTGGGGAGTCAGAGCCTGAGCCGGGTGAGTTGAGCATCTGCGCAAGGAAGCAGCCTGGTGTGGGGTGTAGAAGCCCAAACCTGGCTCTCATCATCCGTACCATATTGACTCATTTGATCCATCCCCTTTGTGAATGATCTCCCACCACTGCTGCTGCCTCTCCCCCGAAGAAGACAGACACCCTTCTTACCCCAGTTGGTCTCTGACACTCTGTGACATTTTTGTATTTTACTTGAAACCTTTCTATAAGTTGGCGATTATATAAAAGAATTCATTAAAGAACAAAACAAAACTTACAGGATGCAGTTAAAACAGTAAAGGAACACATAGTCTTAAATACTAAACATTAGAAAAGAAAACTTAAAATTAATTGACAAAGTACCCAAGATATTTGAGAAATAAAAACAGAGTAAACCTAAAGAAAGTAGAAGGAAAGAAATAATAAAGATAAGGGTTAGCAACGACATGAGGTCATTTAAATGCTTCTACACTTCTGGAGAGAGTGTAACTTGATACAACCAATTTGGAAAACAATTTTCCTCACCTAGTAAAATTTAAGATATGCACCTATGACCCAACCATTTCACCCTCAGAAACTTCTGCACATGCCCCAAGAGAGAGCAGAAGAATGCTCTTTGTAATATTGTTTGTAATAGCCAAAAAATGAAAACGAATGAAATGTACTTTGATAGAATGGGTAAATCATGATCTATTGTATAAAAGAATGCTGTGGGTCAGTAAAAATGAATGAACCACAGCTACACTCATTGCCACAAATGAATTCAAAATCGTAATGATGAGCAACAATAGTTAGTGACAGAAGAATTTATATAACCGAAAATATTCAAGAAAATATAGGATAAAGTATTTATATCCTTGGGGCTGGGAAGTATGTCTTTAAAAAGACAAAAAGAGACATGCAAACTATAATGTGAAAGACTGATTAAACTGACTATCAAAATTAAAATTTCAGGATAAGACTTGTAAATAAAAGAGAAAGACAGGTCACAGGCTGGGAGAAGATATTCACAATAGATTTAACTGACAATGTATGAGTCTCCAGAATTTACAAAAGAATTATTTAATATTAACAAAAAGACAAGCTTAATAGTGAAAAATGGGCAAAGGATATAAAGATGCAATTTACAGAACAGGAGGTGGGATAAGTAACCAACTTGAGAAGATGCTCTACCTTACTAGAGATGGGGGGAATGAAAATTAAAACCCCAGTGCTTATGCCTTAGCAACCCACCCCAGGTGTTCGACACCACGCTCAGGATCCTGCCACAGTCACCACTTATCCAGGGCACTTACCTAAAGACCACACCCCAACATTCGGCCTGACCTTTCTACTGTTCCTCTGGGGTGCCGGTGCTCACCTGTCTCTTGATTAATGGTGCCCTCTGTTAGAGCTGTTCGGGTTCCCAGGAGTTAGAACGCACAGTCACCTCTTCCCTAAGTCACATATACACTTCCAGGGTGGCTGGGCTCAGGCAGGTTCAAGTCGCAGCTAAATATTGTGATTAATGAGATGCTGGTCCCCTTCAACCCTCAGCCCTGTTGCTGAGTCAGTCTCCCTGTGGCTGTGTCCTTCTTTCCCCGTGGTGGATTCTCTTTCAGGTTCTCAAATATTCATTCCCTGTGCAATTAACTGTCTGTTGGCTTTCCCTACCCCATTCCTGTATGTCTGAACCCCCAAGTGAGGATGGAATTTTAGATTATTCCCAGGAGGCTGTCCAGCCCCCAGAAATATTAATGGATGCCAAACATAATTCATGGTTTTATTTTTTTCTAAGATAGGTAAAAATCGCTAATTTTTTTGTTAAGGTAGAAAGTGAAATCAAATAACTTTGGAATAACCGAGGTCTGATGACATCCCAGTCATACTGTCCTGCTGAGAGACCTATATGCTTTATCTTGGCCATGGTACACCTATAGCATGTCTGTCAAATTCCATTATGCTTCCAGTAAAAAAAAAGTCAGAGGTAAGAATGAAACCACTCAAGAAATACATGCTTCTTTTTCATCTGGCTGTAAACAAAGCCATGCCATGGGATTGGTGAGAGCTTCCATGTTGTAGGGACACAGAAGCCTGGTGTTTGTCCAACTCAAGCTCTCACCTATGGCAGAAATGCCCCCTGCCACTTCAAGACCTGGTGACAATAAATTCTGCTCAAAACCCTCCAGAAAAGGGGGAGGTAAAGTCTGACAATACTGAGCATGCGTATCCCCAGCACACATCGTGGGACACGGCCAACCACTACTCTCCATCAGTGTCTGCTGAGTGAGTAAGTAAACTTTTTTTTTAGTGAAATATTTATTAAAAGCTTCATTTGAATGTGGTCTTTGACCTATTCACTTTATTTTGTGACTTGGAGTGACAGTTCTATATTTTTACACAAAGATTACATTTAGAATCTAACCACCCTCAGAACATAGCTTTTTTGTGAATCTAAAAATTCTCAGGCTTGTTGTTTCAATGACTGGAAATGACATTTCTCTAAATGGTTTCTTTAAAAGCAGACATAAATCAACACCACTTACTGGCTACAAAAAATACTGATGCAACTAACGGATTAAAAGTTATTTGCAGATTGTAGCATGCTAAAATTATCCGTAAAATCCACTCATGTCACCAAATATGGGTTTCTCTATAGTACTGAAAAATAAAGTTATTTTTAAATTTAATGTAACCCAAATGCCAATGGTCCTCTTGTCCCTCCTCATTCTTTCCCCTTCTTTTCTGTCCTCTTTAGCAGTGGCTGAGAATAAAATTTCTTCATGTGGCTGCATTAATATTACATAAATTTTGGAAAATAAAAGAAAAAAGTTACTAAATGAACATAAGCATTTTTGTGGTGTGATTTCTTCCTTTTTTTTTTTTTTCTTCTTGTAATCGTTGCTCATTTGCAAATATATTTGTTTGTTACATGATTGGTTTGTTTGCATACATTTTTTTGTGCTCCATTCTTTATTTTGTAGCAAATGCTCCCCCTGCCCCCATCTCAGTGTCACGATGTACCTTCCCTCTTGTCTCTCTGTAGTCCCCTGGAGGGCAGGGATCATGCCTTTGCCTCTCTGTAACTCCCTGGAGGGGCATAGCAACTGGTGCTTTGCTGTGTGCTCTCAGTAATGCTCGCTGAAATTCTCCATTATCATCACTGAAATCACCAAAGAGCAAAGAACATTCCAAGCCTTCGGAATTATGATTTACCACGCTGCCAAAATATCATAACATTATTATAACAGAGATTCTGTTATCTTTCTCACTTGATAGATGAAAACAAATCAGATTCAGAAAGCTTAAATAACCTGCCCCAGGTCACACAGTTGACAAGTGGCCCAGCTAAAATTCACTCACAGCTCCACGGAATACAAATCCCAGACTCCTAACCAACTTGTATAACGAATGTCTTTGTGAATATAGAGACTTCTCTCTTGATTCGTGCCTGTATTCCAAATTTGGAGAGCCTCCATTGTTAGAAAAAAGCCCAATGTGCTTTTTGGTAGTGACTGGCTTTGAAGTCGGGGGGGAGGGGAGGGGGACGTGCACCCGGTCTTCTCTATTCCAGGCTGTTCACCACCACTTTTCTCAGACTCTCCTTTCAATCGCAAGATTTCTAGTCTTCCCACCATTATCAATCTCTTCGGGAAGCATTTTAATCTGAACATGTACTACATCAAGTATGGTACCAGCAGTTTGACAATTTGGCTCTTCGACTTTAGAATAAGATATTCCTCTTTTCTTAAGAGAAGACGGATTGTTCTTTGGCCATAGTAACAACAAAGCACCACAAAAGACTTAAAACCTTGCGGGCTCCATTGAATTCAGCTTCGCCCTGCAACACACGCTTCTGAGAGACAGCCAATCATGAATGGCACTCGATTCTGAAAGTCAGCCAATCAGAGATAGCTCCATGCTTCTACAGCCAATCAGCAACAGCTGCACGCTAGTAACCACACCTCCACAACTAAAGGTCAACCAATCCCTAAACATCCTCACTTCTGAAATTCTGTTAATACTTAACTCTGTAATTCCCCAAACCCTTTGCTTTGTTCAGAAAAACTGTCCCAAAAGAAAAAGAAAAAAAAAAAAAAAAAGGCTGTTCAAAGCACAATTTTCTCTTAATTTACAAATAATAAATTCTGCTTCTTGTTTCAGATTTTCAGCAGTGCCCTCTTCCTTTGACATACCTAACAATTCCATTTTCTGGGAGTTTATCCTAAGAATATAACCGGGAATATGTGCAAAGATTTAGCATTAGGGATGACTTTGTTTATAATGGAGAAGCAGCCTGTGTCCAGCAATAGGTAATTAGGTATAAATTTTGATACCTCCACCTAATGGAATAAATGCTAAATAGCCTTGAAAAATCACATTGTAGCAGATTATGTGAAAAAAGCAGATTATAATGCAGTATTTACAACATGATTCCAATTTTATAAAATATTTAAGCAATGTGTATAGAACAAAAGACTGGAAGGATATATATGAAGGCATTAATAGTTATTATGGGGTGTAATTCTATTAATAGAATTACAGACGATTTTACATTTTTTCAGTTTCAGCATTTCCCTGATTTTCTGCAATGAATACATATTACTTCTGTAATTTAAGAGAAAAGAGTGTTTGTTCTTAAAATGATATCCAGAACAGAGCACAATCCTCTAATTAGTGCAGAGAGTAGGACGGAGTACAGATAAATGCCTCCTTGATGATGCAGACACTGAATCTGATCATATATCATATGCAGCTGCGTGATGCTGCAGGCACATATTGAGTTCAAGGTTAATTACATCCATCTTGTCCTTTTCTCTTGCATATGCCTAGTCATGACCTCAAGTGCAACTTGTTAAAACTGAACCCACTTTCCTCTGGTTCCCCTTGTGCCCTGCCCACCCCCATCCCCCTACAAGCACACATATATGTGCACACACACACTCCTGTCACCAAAGCACTATTTCACTCTACAATCCTGAGTCCTCCCAGGCCTTCAGGCTCTTCTTTCCTTTGTATCCTATCCATCGCCAATCGCTCCAGGTATTCTTCCAGAATACCCTGTGCTTTCGCCCCTTCTGCCAATACTCTACCTCAATTTTTCCTACCTGGTAAAATGTCTCAGACTGTCAGCCTAAGAACCAAACTTAACCCACAAACCAGTTTTGCTTGGCTCACATACCATTGAATTATAGACCAACACTTACAAATTGAGAATCTTCACACAAAAAAATACAAATTTCTGGCTTTTCACCACACACACACAAAAAATGCTATGCTGAAGCTGAGAAGTGATTTCCCTCCCCTTTAGGCACAGCTGATCCTTCCAGTTTTCTATAGTCTCCACCACTCCCTACTGCACCAAGAGTTCCGAGACCATCTAATGTTGAGCTTACTCAGTTGTTTTTCTTGCACAGTCTCCATGGGCATTTGAGTATGTGACCCTGACCTAAATTCAGAGATTATTAGTTGTAAGCAGCCTTCAAAATCTTTTTAGAGTAGGAACATTTACATATATTTTAAAGTAATATTTTCTCATGCATGTGTTGGGTGCATGTGTTGTTGTTGTTTTGCAGAATCATTTGAAAGTAAACTGCAGACACTGTGTCACTTCGCCCTTGAGCACTGCAGGGCAGTCTCGTTTCCTACGAACTAGCACTTTATCCTGCATGACCACATTACCATATCACACCCAGGACATCAATATCAATAGAATAATATAGTCTAATGTACAGTCTATATTCAACCTTCGCCAGTTGTCCCAAACATGTCTAGATAGCTTTTTTTAAAAAATCAGCATCCAATCAAGAGCATGTATTGCATTTAGTTGTCATGTCTCTTTAGTCTCATTTAATCTAGAGCCATCCCAAGCCCTTTTATTAAAGAGGTCAGGCTCATTTTTGCCAAAAGGCCCACAATCTGGATGTCTGGTTGTTTCTTTATGATTATGTTTGGGTTAAACCTTTATGGCAAAAATACCACCTAGGCAATGTTGTGCTCTTTCCTTGTATCTACAAGAGGCCCATAATGTCTAATTGTTCCATTACTGGACATGATGTATTGGATCCCCTATATGGGTGCTTCTTGCCAGACCTCTCCATTGTAAAGGTACTTTTTACCCCCTGCAACTAGTAAATAAGCTGTATGGCAATACTTTGAGATGGTGTATCTTTCCCCACAACCTTTCACCCAAAGCATCTATTGATGATTCTTGCCTGAATCAATTATTGCAATGATGGTTGCAAAGTGGCTCATAACATATATTACATGAAAAAATTAGAGTACAAAACTACACACCACATGCTCTCAACCAGTGGTGTGCCAGCGCCGATTCTTACTAGCCCCCTAGAGCCAATTATTAAACCTTAAAGAATTTTGAAAGTCAGTTGTTAAACTACTGGTTGCTTGAATTCAGTTATTGTGGGAATATTTACAACACAGACAAGAGAAAACACTACAAACCAGGGATATTTTATTTAAGAGCTGGTTCACTGATACATCACTGATACATGTAAAATGCATATCCACACACATGCTTTAAAGACTCTAAGAGTATATACCAAAGTGATGATCTAAGTAAGATTATGAATAATTTTTCAACTTTGTCCTTTCCTATATTTCCCACGACTTCCGTAATGAGTGTGTGTCATTTTTATAATCAGAAGGGGGGAAAAAACTCTAAAGCTGTTTTGTTTGTCTTCTTTAAGGAATGTTCATCTCTGTACCCACAATGAGCTCCCAATTATAACCAGGCTTCACTCTCTCTTTAGTGACTTCTTAGAACCCAGAAGCTCAGGGGACCTCAAGGTTACCCCTGAGGACATGCTTGAACGTACTACCAAACTCTAATTTCACAACTCCAAACTCTGAACAGGCAATCAAAATACAATGCGGAGGTCAGTCTGATGGAGAGAGAGGTACAGGTTGCAGCTTGGGGGTCTCTCTGGGAGTGCCACAGCTGGCCCTGTGGGCCTAGGGATGAGAGCAAGGTGTTCTAAAGCAGCACGCAGATTTTTAGAAACAAAGAGCCAGGGCCCACTTCCAAAAAGAGTGATGGATTCTTCTGGATAGAATCCATCCCTCTCTTAGTGGTCTCCAGTTGAGAGACACTGAGACCTTGCAGGGTTGGACAGGAACATTCTGGAAAGTAGGGCTGTTGGACAGAGGCCCCAAGACGCCATCTGTGGTTACCACCATCAGTTGCTCTTCAGGTAGGGGCAGAAATTGTGGATATAGTCATCTGGATGTTCCAGATACATGTCAAAACCATCTGAGGGAGGGGTCCAGCTGTTCTGCTTCTTATTTAGGTCCATGTCAGCTCTGAGCACTTTGGATACATTATCCCATTCTGACCCTCACTGCACTGCACGTGGAAGTCAGCAGCTCAGTTACATTATGTATTTTCAGAAGGGAGATAATTTAATGCTTAGAGAAGTTAAGTGAGCTGTCTCAAGGTCATTGAGTTATGCTAAGCCTGGCCCTAGGCTCTGAGGGAGGAGGGAGGTCAGTGGACCTTAGGGTTTCTTCACATCCCATTTGTCAAGAGTAGGAAGCATGAAGGGACTCAGAGAAAAGGGTGTGGTGCTCTTAATCCTGCCCCGACTGGGCCAATTGTTGCACTAGGGCTGGGTCTGGAGCTCACAGACCCCTCAAACCCATTCACAGACTGGGTCACAAACCTTTCACACGCCAGGCTGGGTCACCAGACCCCTCACACGCAGGTCTGTGAGCCAGGTAACCAGCAAAATGTCCTTGGAGCCATAGGTTGGAAAGCATGGCCTTCACTAAAACTCTCTCTCTCTCTCTCAAGAACACAAGAATAGCAGCAAAACTAAAAGGACACATTGGCGCGCATGCGCACTAACTCCACACACACACACACACACACACACACACACACACACACACACACGCACACACACAATTTGCTTACAGTGGACATGCTGAACCACACCCAACAGGACGCAAGGCGAGGGCCCTGACCAAACTATTTTCCCAACACATGGCCTGCCTGAGGAGAGGACATGCCTTTGCTGGTCCTCCCTGGAGAACCAGGGTGGCTAAAGAAGTCAGAGCCATGACTGGGAAGAGGTCACCTGGTTCTAGAGCCAGCTCTGCTACCCACCAGTGTGATCCCAGGCAAGTCCTTCCCCCTTTTCCCATCAAGGTCTCAGATCCTTCAACACGAAGTGAGAGGGTGACCGCTAAGGTACAGTCAGGCTCTGGGATATTGATTTTTTGTGTTCGTCTTCATCTTCATTCTGTTTGGTATTCTGTGGCTTATGCTTTTGGATAGCAAATCAATTTGATTTCTTATTATAAATACTTCATCTTCCTTCATATAAACACTGGTGAATATGAAGTTATATGTCTCCAGGGGGACTTTATTTTCCATGCCAAACCACAGTGTTTATTACATGACCAAAAAAAAGTGGCAGCTTTCATCTCCTGATGACAGCAATTACAGATAAATGCAGAGTGCAGAGCAGGCACTAAACCAGACAGTATCAGGACATCGTCACAAACCTCAAGCAGGCTTTGAGTCATCTTCCTGAGTGGGTTTCCAAGGTTCTAACGAGCCCAGGGACCTGAATAACACCACATAGTAATAGTTAATGTTTACTGAGCACCTATTATGTGCCAGATGCTGTGCTCTATTTTGTCCATCATTTTCTTATTTAACCCCCATAACAACTCTATAAAGTTATTATTATTTCCACTTCACACATGAGGAAAATGAAGCACAGAAAGGGTAGGTAACTCGCACAAGGTCACACAGCAAATAAGTGGTGGAGCTGGGATGCAAACTCAAGCATTCTGCCTTCAGTCTGGTTTGTCATAACATGTGCTGGCATGATTTATAATAAATAAAATAAATTTTAAGCATCTACTATGGGATGAGCATATTGCCACTGTGCTAAGATAATGTTTTGAAATGCTAACTGTGGGGATTTTTTTCTTCTAATATTGTATTTCTCGGTATACCCCATGGTCCTTTCCCATTTCAGCAGACACAGCGTGTGTCATCTTTTGCTTCAAAAGAAGAATAATGAAACAGAAAGGTGGAGAAACATGAGTCTTGTCCTGGCTTCTGAGTTGAGGCCCTCGAGGTAATGGGAAGGATTTTAGCAAAGACAATGGGTTTGGGAGAATACACAGGCTAGGAGCAGCCTTGAGCCCAGGAACTAGATAAGAGGTCCATGGTTATGGGTGAGAGACCTGAAGAGTCAAGATGCTGGTGTGTCCTGGGGAAGCAGAGCCTGTTTTGGTCCCCACCCCGGTCAGGATAGAGGTGATGAAAAGGTTTATGAAATCAGAGAGCAGGGGGAGATGACAACAACCCCCAGCAGAAATGTCTGGGTGGGGTGTCCAGGAAGGCCAGCCTTAGCACCCTCAGGGAGTTCCCATGGCCTGGCAGAGCAGAGGCACCTGAATGTGCAAGCGTAGCCCTGAAGGACAAGGAGAGAGTATCCAACCTGAAGGGGCCTCTCATATGGGGACAAGAATGACATAGGAGTAACCCACAGCCCCCACCCCAAGCCCGTGGCACAACTCCAGGAGAAAAGGGGGAGGAGCCACGAGTTGACTGAGATTGTTTCATGCAGCAGAAATAAGTCATAAAAAGATAAAATTACTTTTTTTTTCCACACTGGATTTTTTGGACTAAAATTTATATTCATTATTTAAACAATAGGATTTTGAAAGCATGAAATATATGTCCTGTTTTAAAGGTACTCCCAGCCCAGGCAAGGGACAGCCCATACCACAGTGGGCAGAACTCAGGGGTGTGAGGTCACAAGGCCTGGCCTCAAGGCTGCCCCCTGCCCCCACCTACCAGCTGGGAGACTTTGCTCAGGTCTCGCTTCAGGGTCCTTCATGTGTGAAATGGGCACACAGCACTAACTCACTAGTTATAGGGTATATTAAACGAAAGGCATGTGGAGGAATTGTATAAAACCTTAGGATGCTATATAAATGAAATTTTTATTATTAATAATAATAATATTACCAAGACACATGAAACAATTAGAGAACTCAAGACAGGATATCATTTTGTGGTGCAGGAAAGACTAGAATACATCATCAAGTAGGAAGTGGGAATTTAAAATGCCTTCCCCACTTCCCTTTCAAATTATTGTGATGGTGCTCCAGTCTTCCCCTGTGTAGGAAAAGTTGTAATGTGTTTTTTAGGTCCTAACCATGCGGCCTGGACTCAGCACCCTTCGCAGCCTGGCCCTCACCTGCTCCCATGTGTTCTCCTCACACACCAGCGCCTCCCTGCCCGAGGAGCCCACTTGTGTATTTCCTCCGCAACCACACGCTTCCCTGCGTTCACCACCATCATGCATCCCCAGATCCCCAGGCCTCGCCTGGTGCCAGGCACAGAGAGGCTAAATCAAGCCACTTCCTGAGCTTAATGGGGCTGGTGCTTCAAGACCTACCCCCAACTCCCTTTCCTCCATGAGGCCTTTTCCAGTTCTCTCCTTTGTTCCACTGGAAGTAACTGTGGCCTCATTGGTGACCTCATCTGGGCCCTCGCCACCACAGTCTTTGTCACAGTTCTGTCTTGTGCCCCTTGCCAGGTGGCATCTTTGCAGGCAGACTCTGTGTTTGAGCCTGCCCCGCCCCTCACAAGGCATGGCATGGACATTCCCACCTAGAAGACAATCAACAAAGAAATGATGAAGGGACGAATGTGTAAAACACACACCTGTTTTTAAGCCATAAAGGTTAAGGACATGTTCATGGCAAGTGTTCCAACAGTGACAAAGGGATAAACATAGAAAGTAAAATTCCCAACTCCTCTCCCAGGCCCAAGAGGCAGCCACTGTTGTCATTTTCTTGTGTGTCTTTCCAGAAACATTCCTGTACTTGTATTTTCATGTAAACCCCTGGAACCCAATGAATAAAGACAGATAATGAGGACAATTGACATGGGGGGGTGGGGACTGCCCACCAGGGACCTGGATGGATTCTTAGGTGAGGGGTCAGGAAAAATGCTTTGGAAATCATGATACATACAGAGGCTTGGGACAGGCTGGAAGTTGATCAGTTGACCTGTGACAGCAGCCAGGAAAGGCCCCAAAGCAGAGAAACTTCTCCAAGAGAAGACTGTTCAAGAAGACTCGAAGAGCTCAGGGGTGTGAGATTAGGAGGAGAGTGAGATGGTGGGAAACGTGCCCCTCCTCAAAGGGTGGCCTCGAAGGAGGATCCCCAGAGAAGGGCTTCAAAGGGACACCAGTGTGGGCTTCGTGAATTCTCATGACCTCATTACTAAAGGCTTGTTTTGAATTCACTCTTGAAATGGAGAAGATGGCTGTATCATGAGGGGAATACCATGAGTGAATAGGGTGTCCTGCATGGGTGCATGGTGTAGGGGAGGGAGGCCATGCCAGGCCCCCACAGGGGGAGGGAGCAATGGAAGTTAGAAGGAAAACGGCCCGACAATGAAAACTCCAAGAGAAGGGGAAAAGACAAGTCAGATGGGGACCCCAAGATGGCACATGCAGGAACGAGGGTTAGACCACATCAGAGCAGCCTGAGAGTCGTGCAGCGTGGAAAAGGGGCGAGAACCACAGGAAGTTTTGGGGAGGTGCACAGGTCCTGTGGGCATCATGGGCCTGGGGAGGTGACTGTCGATTATTGCAGCTCTGAACCAAAATCAGAGTCCAAGTGCATGAGGAGCAGGCACAGGTCTAATGAGGGAAGCTCAGTGCAGAACTAGGGGTGTCACACAGTGGCCACCCTTCCAGCTAAGCCCCCACCTTCAGGCCCAGCCCAGCAGGAGCTTCTGCCCATGGTCCATGGCAATCAGGAGGCTCTAGCTCACTTCTCAGGCAGGGAACTCCCACACTGGTCAACCATGTCATTGATTCTGCTTCAACTTGGTGGCCCCAAAGTAGGGGCTGCCCTTCTGTCCTGCTCCTGCTACCAACACTGGCAGGACAGGGACCCGGGGTGCACTGCCTTTTTGAGAGCCCTGTGGGCCTGAGGTCTGGCACCTGTGCCAGCCTTGTAGTGGGCTGCCATCGAGCCTTCCTGATGTGCTGCCCACCTGGACCTCTGAGTGTTGCCTCTTCCAGTCCTCCCAGCACTGAGATGTCACCCACTTGCTGAGATACCACCTGCCACTCCATGCTGGCAAAACATACACACACATCCCATTGAACACTTTCACAGTCACTACACTGGCCAGAGCATGTGCCCCCTAACTGGGTGTCTCTTCCTCTTGGTGCCTGCCCCTCTTGGTCCCTACTAACTCGCTCATTTACTCATTCCACAAATATCTACTGAGTGCCAGCTGTGTGCCAGGCACTATGCTAGGTGTTGTGGACACAGATGAGAACAGAGCCCTGAGAGCTCCCCTCTCCCAGTTCCTCAGGCTCTCAGAGCTAAGTGTTGTGTCATGTTAGTAAAACCTCCCTCAGCAGGATTTCCTCCTCTCTCTACCATTTTATAATTTGATTAATAAATTTCTTCTTTGGGAATCATAATGTTCTAGTGGAAAGGGTGGAATTTCACATCAGAGAACTCTGTATTTGAATGCAGGCAGGCTCTAACACTTTGTGAGTGGAGTAATTACTCATCCTCTCTAGGACTCCATTTTCTTTTCCGCAAAATATAAAAAATGTACTTCACACAGTGCTATAGGCTGAATATTTGTGTCCTCCCAAAATTCATATGTTGAAATCCTAACCCCCAAGGTGACAATATTAGGAGGTAAGGCCTTTGGGAGGTGATTAGGTCATGAGGGCAGAGCCCTCATGATGGGATTAGTGTCCTTATAAAAGAGACACCAGAGAGATCTCTCTCCCTCTTTGCACCATGTAAGCACACAGCAAGATGGCTGTCTGTGAACCAGGCCTTCAGCAGACACGGCGTCTGCCAGCACCTTGATCTTGGACTTCCCAGCCTCCAGAACTGTGAGCAATAAATTTCTATTGTTTATATGCCACCTGGGCTATGGTACTCTGTTATGGAAGCTTGAGCCGACAAAGACACATGAGTTTTCTTTGTCTTTTCTGAGAATTAAATAAGATAACATATATAAATTTCTTGTTACAAAGTGGGACTTCAATAAATGCTATTTGCATTCTCTTTTTTCAAAAAAAAAAAAATCCCATTAGAGTGGATACTGTGAGTGCTCCCCCTGGTTCTGAGGGCCCATCCTCAGCTTCTAACAGCTTGCATCTGTGATCTTCAGAGGGCTATTTTGCACCACCAGAGCCATTCTCCCTCCACCACTCCACTGCTGCAAAGCAGGAAATGCCTGGGAGTTTATGATGGCCTCTATACACACACACACACACACACACACACGCACGCACGCACGCACGCACAGAGCCAGCACCTACTGACTAACTTCTGTAGGAGGAAAACTCTCAGATGTAGTTTACACTCCAGAGCCTCCCTCAGGATCAGGCTGAGGCTAGAACCTGCTGGAAACTGCATCCCCTACTTGACTTCCTCTCTTTCCCTGTTCTGCTCCACACCCCCTTACTAGTTTTTCATAGGAGAATCTTCTTAATAAATCATTTCCACACAAATCCTCATCTCATGCTCTGCTTCTGGAAAACCAGCCTAAGTCACTCAGGGGCATTTTATTCTAGTAATGGAGATAGACAATAAGCAAGAGAAAAAGTAAAATATGCGGTGTGTTAGTGTCGAATGCAAAAGAGAAAATAAGGCAGGGAAAGGCAGAATGCAGTATAGAGGGGAGCTGAATTTTAGAAAAAGTGACCTGAGTAGGTGGCATTTGAATGCAAACAGAGAGAGAGAGACAGAGACAGAGACAGAGAGACAGAGAGACAGAGACAGAGAGAGACAGACAGAGAGAGAGACAGGGAGGGAGGGAGGGGATGAGCAACATAGGCAGATCTCTGAGGGACAACACATGCAAAGCCCTGTGGCAGGAGCGTGCCTGGCATGTTCAAGGAATAACACAGAGGCCAGAGCAGCTGGAGTGGAGTAAGTAAGGGAGAGAGTGAAAGTTGCTGAGGTCAGAAGAGGAAGGTGGGGCCAGGTCATGTAAAATTTTGGACTTCACAGTAAAGAATCTGGCTTTTTTTCTGAGTGAAGTAGAGAGATGATTAAGGGTTTCACATAGAGAAGCATCATGATCTGACTTGGGCTTTAGTACTGGCTTCTGAGTTAAGACTAAAGAAAGACATAACAGAGGCAGAGTGGCCTGTTAGGAGGCTATTTCAGGGAGAGGTGATGGTGGGTGGACCATGGTGGTAACAATGGAAGTGGTAAGAAGTGACTAGATTCTGGATACATTTGAAGACAGAGCCAAAGTGATTTCCTGCTGTACTGAAGATGAAGCATGAAAGAAAGAGGTGTCAAGATGACTCCAAGATTTCATGCCTCAGATACCAGAAGGGTGGAGTTGCTACTAACTGAGATGGGGAAGATTCCAGAAAGAGCAGATTCAGGAGAGAGGGTCAGGAGCTATTCTTCAGACACAACATGTTGGAGATGCCAATTAGACACCCAAGTGGAGATGTCAAGTAGGCTGTGGGATATAGATGTCTGGAGGTGAGGAAAGGCCCCCATTCTGCCTGATCTCACCATCTCACCTGCAGAGCTCCTGGGCTGACCAGTGAAGAGAGGAAGTCTAGAAGGAAGTGAAACTCATGATGTCTGGGAGAGGTACATGGAAACCTTAGACCTGGGCCATTGGATGACTTGGCAAAGGGACTTTGGGGAGCTTGGATCTCTGATCCATGCTGCCTGAACAACAGGAAAGCCTGCCGAATCTCTCACAGAGCAGCAGAGCTGAGGTCTGCACCCCAACTGCTGAGTGGCATGGG
This sequence comes from Cynocephalus volans, assembly GCF_027409185.1. NCBI lineage: Eukaryota > Metazoa > Chordata > Mammalia > Dermoptera > Cynocephalidae > Cynocephalus > Cynocephalus volans. The sequence goes on from NC_084462.1 coordinate 55,376,389, forward strand.
GAAGGTGGCAGATGGAGATCCTGAACACTGGGCAAGATAGAGTGGGGAGGAGGCCAGGACCCAGGGAAGCCTTTGCTCTCCGCTTTCATTCTTCCTGACATCCTAGACTTTAAACCTCTTGGAAAAAACAATAGGGAAGACATTGTTGGCTTTTGCAGAGGGGAGTGATGTAGTCCAACATTTGTTTCAGGAAGTTGGCTTTGGGGATCAGATGACAACTCCACTGAAAAGACCAGAGACAGAAGAAAGGAAGAGCTGTTAGAAGAATATTGCAATGATACTGAAGACAGATGATGAGGCGTGGTAGCAGTGGGGATAAAAAGTATTGAATTGCTATAAGATAAATGAATAGGACAGAACCTGGAGACTCACCACATGATTGGGGACCAAGGATAAGGGAATTGGACCATGTTTGTGTTACTGGGTATAAGGAAGAGGGAAAGAAGGAGAAGGAACAAGTCTGGGAGAGAAGATAACTCACTCTGGATGAGTTGTGTTAGAGTGATAGCAGGATATCCAGCTGTGCCAGCCAGCTATTGCCACAGTAATGCTGTGTAACAAACCATGCCGAAACTCAGTGATTTAAAAAAATAGTCTTTTGTTCTCATTCACATGATTGTGGGTCAACCAGAGGTCAGTTAATCTAGGCTGAGCTGTTCCATGTGTCTCTTATCATCCTTAGATCAGTGGACTATCCAGGGTATGACCCTCTCATGGCTCTGAGGGCTAGCCCAAGCACGCAAGCACATTTCAAGCCTTGGCTTGTGTTACATCTGCTAACCTCCATTGGCCAAAGAAAGTTACATGGCTGAGCCCAAAGTTAAGAGGCAGGAGGAATAAATAATAGGATAAATAGTTGTCAAACAATAATTCAAGAGAGGGGTCCACAAACTGCAGTCTGTAGGCCAAATCCAGGTTGTCTCCTATGTTTGCAAATCAAGTTTCATTGGATCACAGTCATGTCCACTTGTTAATATTGCCCAATGGCTGCTTCCATGCTGCAGCAGCAGAGTTGAATAGTTGTGACAGACTTCGGGGCCTGTAAAGCTGAAAATGTTTACAGTCTGGTTCTTTACAGAAAAAAATTTGCTGACCCCGATCTGACTGACTGGCCAGTATGGTAGATTAGATCTTAATGGGGCTACTGAAAATATTTTATGTCACTCAGCCTACTTCCTAACTCTCTTCTGAGATTTTTATTATATCGCCAGCAAAGGAAATAGTGGGTCTGAACAGAAATGAAGGATGCTGTGCTTGGCATCTCTGGAGTCTGTTTTTGTTTCACAGGAAGCCCTGCTTCGACCAAGACCAGTACAGGTAATAAACTTATGAAGACACGTTTCTTATCAGCACCATCAAACACTACACAGAAATTTACATCTCACACATGGAATCAACAGCCTAGAATGACCATTGAATGCAGAGCTGCAGCTTACCTCTATCATCTGTGCCCAGATTTGAGGATGCAAAGTATATATTCTGCAGGAGACAGAACACCCTTGAGAGAATGGGCTATGACAAGAAGCACAGGACCAGCCAAAGCTCCCCCCACCCAACACAAGCCTGGGAGGACCGGGATGTCTCGGAACACAGCTATATTTGCAAACAGCTCTCACAAGCGGTCATGAGTTCAAGGTGGAAATTTACTCTGAGTGTTCAGTAACCACCACCACCCAGAAGCTGCTGCTGAATGCTGTGCTTGGACAGGCCAATCTGGCCCTTTGCTAAAAGAGTGCTGTGTCTATCAACAGATATTTATTGAGGACCTAGTAGTGGCCAAATACTGATCTAGGCACTAGGCATAAAGCAGTGGACAAAATGGACAAATATCCTTGCCCTTGAGGAGCTTACATTTTAGTGGGTGTAGGGGGAGAAGGAAGAGGGTTAACAAAATGAGCAAATAAAGTATGCAGCATGTCAGGAGCCACTAGTGCAGTGGAGAAAAAGAGAGGAAGGGAGAGGAAATGCCAGCGTGGGGAGTGTGTTGCTGTCTTACACGAAGTGGTCAGGAAAGGCCACACTGAGAAGGCAGCAGATGAGCAGGGACTTCTGGGGCATGCAGGAGTGAGGTATGTGTGTATCTGGTGGAAGGGTGATCCAGGAAGAGAAACAAGCAGGTGCAAAATTTTTCAGGTGGAAGCATGGTTCAGAAGAAATAGACTCATGTTCCCAGAATCTAGTCCCAGGCAGGCCTGCTCTTAAATCAGACTGAACACAAGAAGGGTTTTTTTGTTTTTGTTTTTTTAGTTTTTCTTTAGTGACTTGCCTTTATTTATTAATTGTATTTTTCCAAAGCATTCAATTTATTTTTAGAAACGGTAACCATATTTATTTTCTTATTCATATCTTCTTGTATCGTATAATATTTGTTTAAATCATTTCATTACAATAATAAGTATGACCAGCATAAATAAATTTGGGAAATGAACATAACTGATTCTTGGTCAACAACAAGAGAAACTCAACAGATGAGAGCAGAACAGCCCAGGCATACCAGAGAGAAGCTGAGAGCATATCAGAGTGCCGAGGGCCTCAGCAGTGTGTTTTACAGAGAGATGTTCTGTAAATGCAGCTGGTCAGTTAAACAGGAGGATTGAGATAGCTTCACCATAATGGACCCTGATAGCAGGCTGTCAGTTATGATCCTCAGATACCTGATGCTTCCCCTGGTTTTTCTTCCTCGCTATTACTGCACCTGGAGCTCTTTGGCTCATTTAGTGCACCAGTATGTTATAAATTTAATTAAAGCGTATCTGTGACATAACGGGTACGTTGTTTTGATGCTTCTAACTCTAGATGACACAAAAGCTTTAAGAATTGGTGACACAGTGACATTACAAGCTTCATTTCTCCCTTTTATATAATCCCAGTCCTCTAGCCTTTTTTCTTGGTCTTAATTTTCTGTCCTACATCATGCTTCCAAAGGCAAACTATGATTTAAGTTACAAATCTCAGGAACAAAGACAAGAAGTTGTTTTTAACGAGAGCAGCTCCAATCCTCAGACTGATCGATTATTCCCTTTCCTGGGCTGGCTGGCTATTCATGCAGGGGGCAGTGTCCTTCCTGGCCTGCCCCACCTCAATCCATGTCTGTCAAAGCCTTCCCTCTTGATGCCTGCCCTACAGAGGTTAGCGGTGGCAGCTGTTCTCTGGGGCTCCTGACTTTGGCCTTGAATTCACCCCAAGGTCATTGCCATGGACACACCAAAGCTTAGGCCCCATCCCAGGTGCCGGCGAGTATTCACAAAGGGGAGGATTCCAGTTCCTACAGCCACCTGGCTGCCCTGTCCCATGTACTCTCTGTTTAACACCAGCCTTCGTAGCCCCAGCCAAAGCAGCCAGTGTGACTTTGGAAGGGGCACTGGTTCTTTGGAGGCGAAGCTTGCCTCCCAGGCTCACCTTCAGCCTTCCTCACCTCATCCTCTTCCTCATCCTTCAGCATCCTTTTCTCATGCCACCCCTCAATGAAGCCTCCTCCTAGTTGAAGAAATTCCTCACACCTTTATACTGACATAGCACTTGCTCTCTCTCCTGAAAGCAGAAACCATAGCCTACCATATTCCAGTTGGTTGAGTTCATTTCTCCACTAAACTAAAGACTCCTTAAGGCAGGAATTGAACCTACCCTTGCCTCCCCACTGCGCCTGGAACAGGCTCTTGCACAGGGATGTAGGTCAATAAAGGCTTGTTAGATTGAGTTGAAGATGTTCCTGTTAGAGGCTGCTTAAGTACCTTCCTCCCAAGCCACAAGGCTTTGTTCATCAAGGCCCAGCACCCAACCTCTTCCCCCTGGGGTAGGGCTTGCAAGGCAGCCTGGGGTGCAGTGGCTCCACTTTCACTTGAGTGACCTACAAAAGACTTATGGCTCAGAGGCCCAGGGCACTGCAGGTCAGAGGGTGAGGCCACAGCTTTAAAAACGGAAAAGACTATAATAATAATAAGATTAAACATTCATGTTTTTTCTCAAAACACAAGACCTTGGCCATCTTTGACATTAAAGCTGATCTGAGCTCTTCTCTGGCAGTGATTGGGCTCAGCTCAGGAGAGAGAGCATGTTTTACAACTGTTTACAGAAAGAAAAAAAAGGGGGAGGAAGGGAAGCCCAAAGGAGCCAAAGAAAGATCTATTGTTGGGAAGCCAGATGGACTGAGGTGCTCAGCTGGGGGGAGGTCAGCATCTCTGGTCAGCTCTAGACCAGGCAGCAAGGTCACAGAGAGGAGCTTGCTCATCAGGTAAACAATATCAGGCATTTGCACTTTGATTTTTTTTTAATTCTCATTGATTATTTAAAAATTTCATTTATTTTATTTGTTCTTTAAATTAATAGATTTTATAATTTGGAGGGACAGTATTAGTGTCACAGAAAAATTAAGTGGAAAATATAGAGAGTTCCCACATACACCTCTCCCTGACCACAGTTTCTCCTACTGTTAAAATCGTCTATTAATATGTTACATTTGTTGAATTGATGAGCCAATACTGATTCATTATTTTTGTGTGTACTGAAATATTCATAATTGAAGAAAATTTCATAAATTGAAAGGAATAAATCGAGAAGATTTATAGAAAAAAGAACATCAATGAAAAGAAAATCACAAATAAGCTAATCCATTCTAAACTTTTGAGGTTAAATGGATAGACAGCAACCTGAAATTATTCACATACGTAAGATAAAAATTATGAAGTTTTAATTTAGTCTGGCATAAGGTTTTTCTTTTTTCCCCCCCCACAAATTGGAGGTGTGGTCTTTTATCAAGGTATAATTTATGGTAAATAAAATGCACAAATCTGAAGAGTATATAGTTGGATGAGTTGGCAATTGTATATGTTACATAACCAGCAGCCCAATCAAGAAAAGAACATTCATCACCCCTGAAAGTTTCCCCCTGTTCCTTTTCAGTCAGTCCAGCAATCCACCACCGCCAGCCCCAACAGTGACAGCCTGTATTATTTTTATTTTTATTTACCTTATTTTCCCTGTTCTGAAATTTCACATAAGTACAGTATGTACCCTTGTGTGTCTGACTTCTTTTGCTCAACGAAAGATGGTTTTTAAAACTCATCTACATTATTACATGAGTCAGAGTTCTTCCCTTTTTATTCCTCAGTAGTATTGCACTGTATGATTATACCAAAATTTGTTTATTCAGTCTCCTATTCACTGATATTTGATTGTTTCCAGTTTGAGGCTAACATAAATAAAGCTACTATGAACATTCATGTATAAATCTTTTTGTGGACATCCATTTTCATTTCCTTCGGGCAAGTACCTAAAGTTGAAATTGCTGAACAAGTAACTTTAAAAGAAACTGCCAAGCCATTTTCTATTGTGGATATATCAATTATATTCTCTTTATTCATGTATAAGGGTTCTGGTTTTTAACAAAATCACCAACTTGTAGTTTTGTCAGTCTTTTTAATTTTACCCATTCTGGCGGGAGTGAAACGGTATCCACCATCCTTATGACATTGGAGTATCCTGTGGTTGTCTGTGAACTTACTTTACTAATGAATTTTGTACTTTCGAATGTTTTCTTGCTGCTCCTTAATGTCATCTTCTTTCACATTAAAGAATTCCCTTTACCATTTCTTGTAAGGCAGGTCAAGTGTTGATGAATTCCCTTAGCTTTTGTTTGTCTGAGAAAGAGTTTCTTTCTCCTTCATAGTTAAAGGTTAGTTCTGCTGGATGGAGAATTCTTGACTGATGACCTTTTTCTTTCAGCACCCTGAATATATCATCCCACTCTCTCGTAGGGTTCCAACTGAGAAATCTGCTGAGAGACATATCTGGGCTCCATTGAATATTATGTGTTTCTTTTTTCTTGCTACTTTCAGTATTCTTTCTTTGTCTTTGGTTTTTGATAATTTGATTATGATGCGCTTTGGGACGTTCCTGCTTGGGTTGAATTTGATTGGTGACCTCTGAGCTTCCTGTACCTGGATGCTGTCATCTTTCTCCATACTTGGGAAATTTTCAGCTATTATGTCCTTGAATATGCTTTCTACATCTCTTCCTTTTTCCTCTCCTTCTGGTATGCCAATTACGTGAAGGTTATTTCACTTGAGGGAGTCACACATTTGCCATATTTCTGTTTCATTTTTTCTTATTCTTTTTGCTCTTCTGATTTGATAATTTTGTACGTTCTACCTTCACCTCACTAATTCTTCCCTCTGTTTGATTGTCTTCTGTTGGAACTTTCTATTGAGTTTTGCAGTTCAGATAATATATTCTTCAATTCTAGAATAAAAATGATGACGTCCACAATGAGGAGGATTATTATAGTTTTATTAGAGTGGTAACACATCCTGTGATGAGAATTCACATACTAGCAACCTGAGCTCTCTAAATATAGCCCAAATATAAGCTATACACAACACATGGATATTACTAAGGCTAAATACTAAAGCTCACATGGGTGTTCCTCAGACCTTTAATCTTAATTTACACAGGGAATGTGGCAGAAGCATGATAGCTGTTGACCAAAACTTAATTTCCTCTTCTTCCTGGGCACAGAGCTACTCTGCATTGTCAGATCACCTTCCAGTTATGACCATATGACTGCATTCGGGTGAAGTGACCACAGGCAGTCTTGCCCATGGAAAGCTCTTACAACATCCTTTACTACCTCTCTCCACATGGGTGGCTGGATATTGACACTTGGAGTGTCTACTACGTACTAGACCTTGTATATACAGTACAGTATTTTATTTATCCTCCCAACCAAACCTATGAATTAGCCATTAGTAGTTCCATTTCATGATGGGGAAACTGACACTGGAAAAATTCATTTCCTGAGATCCACAGCCAGTAAGTGGCAGAGTCAGAATCTGAACCTGAGTTATTGGCCTCAACACATCCTCCTGTAATCTTTGGTTGACTTTTAACTGTATGATAACAGTTCCATTTCTTTGACAGATTTAGAAAAATAAATCAAAAGACAGAAATTTTGGCATTTGAAGTCACAGACAACAAATCAGCTGTAAAAAGCTGAAATAAAATTTCATAAACCATAGAATCCTGGGGCCATTGGTGTGGGTGAACGTGCCTAATTAACTTTAGAGATGCTGACGTTATTTGTACATTATGACCCTAAAATATGGTCATTCATTTTTAACATAGCAGAAGTCTCCAAACATGGGTGGGACCCAGATCTCTCTTGATCTTTCAGTCCTAAGGGGCTCTCACCTGACACCTCATCTTCTCCCTCTGTAGATGTGGAGGGGCAGAGACCCCCTGTGGGAGGTGGATCCATGCTCAGGCAGCAGCTGAATGACCAGGGACTCAGCTGGCTCCATTCAGATTTGGTAAGTTGGATACACACATGATTTGTTAAGGTTCTTAAGCTGAGACAGTATTAACAGAATCTCATACATCACTAGGCACCTCCTCACTGTCAGGTCCTTTTTTTGTTGTTTAAAAATTACTTGTACATATTCAAGGGTACAGTGTGTTGTTGCCATACATGCATATACTGCATAATGATTCTCTTAGGGTAGACAGTACAGTTTTGTCCTCATTAGTCCACCACTACCCTTCCTCCCTAGACTCCCTCCCTGCCCAGCCTCTGGTAACCATTATTCTACTCTCTACTTCTGTGAGAACCACTTTTTTTTTTTAGATTCCACTGTGGGTAACATCATGTGGACATCAATTTTCATTTCCTTCAGGCAAGTACCTAAAGTTGAAATTGCTGAACAAGTAACTTTAAAAGAAACTGCCAAGACACTGCAGTATGTGTCTTCCTGTGCCTGTTAGGTCCCTTTCTGCTCATTCTGTTCCCTTTCCCTAGGCAAGGTGGTCCTGTCAACATCTTTCACTCACCATTTACAGGGTGCTCATGTGGTATATTAGTCCATTTCTGTTACATAAAACGAAATACTTGGAAATGGGTACTTTGTAAGAAAATGATATTGCTTACAGTTTCAGAGGCTGGGAAGTCCAAAATCCAGGGAGTATATCTGGTGAAGGCCTTGGTGGTGACTGTAAAGCAAGGGTCTCACATGGCAGAGTGGTGGAGCAGAGAGAGAGAGATTCTTATGTGCTCTCCTTTTAAAGCCCTCAGAACCACATCCATGACCGCCATTATTAATCCATTCACTACAGCCTGGTCCTACAATCTAATCATCTCTCAATCTCCACCTTTCAATTACCATAATAGGATTTCCCACCCTCAACAATTACAGAGGGGATAAAGCCTCAGTGACTTTGGGGACCATTCAGTCCACTGAACATGGTTATGTCTCTAGCCCAAGCTTCTTTTTTGAACTCCAACCCTCAAATCCAACTACCTCCTAGACAACTGTGTCTCAGAGGTAGCTGAACCAAATTCTTCCTCTTCTCATCCTGAACTGATCCTTCTCCAGGATTCCCTCTGACAGAAACGTAACCTCCCAGCTGTCCACATTCACCCTCACATCCATTCTCCGGCAACAGCCAGAGGGTCTTTTCAAAATGAAAATCGTCATCAAGTCCCATCTATCTCATTTCTAATGCCCTCCTTCTGGTTACTCATAGGATAAAATTCAAAAGCTTCCACAAGACCTACGAGACCTTGAATGGCCTACTCCAATAGCCTCAACTCACATGTCCTCACCGTGGTTCTCCACACCCCAACCACAGGCCGTGTTCCAGTGCCTCGAGTGTGTCTTGTCCCTTGACACCTCAGGTATTTCCACAGGGTGTTCCCACATCTGGAACATTCTCCTCCTCACCCACCCCCCTTCACCTGGTTGACCCTTATTCACCCTTCAACTCTAAGCTGACTTCTCTTCTGTAGGCCAGTATTCTCTCTTCACTAATTAACTGGCATAAATTATGCAGGTCACCACAGCCATGTCTAAGATGGTTGATTCAAGAAAAGAAAGTTCTATGGGAAAGAACACGGACTTAGAAGTGGGGAAAACTTCAAAAGAAATATGGGGCCGTATGAACCATTTTTACCCACAATACTTCTGACACCAAACATGTGAGTATTTCCTCACACCAACCAATTCTCCATCTCTCCAGACACCAACTGAGTGTCCTACAATTCAATTCAATTCTGACACTAACTACCCAAAGTTAGTGCAGACCCCCCAGGTTAAGGGCTCAGTCCCACAAGAATGCCCCCATTTCAGATGCCAATTGCAACTCCAGACCTCCTGTGCTCATACTTTTAAATGACTGGCTAAAAAGTCAGGGGCTTCCCACACCCCCCTCATTATGTTCCATAATTTGCTAGAATGACTCATAGAACTCAGAAAATCACCATACTTACTATTACCAGTTTATGATAAAGGATATTATTATAAAGGCTATAAATGAATAGCCAAATGGAGAGGTGCATAGGGAGAGGTTTGGAAGAGTCCTGAGCTTCTGTCCCTATGGAGCTGGGATGGACTGTACCACCCTCCTGGCTCACAAATGCATTTGCCAACCCAGAAGCTCTCTGAACCTTGTTGTTTGGGGGTTTTTATGTAGGTTTCATTGCATAGGCATGATTGATTAAACCACTCACCAATGGTGATTGAATTCAGTCTCCAGCCCCTCTCCCCTCCCCAGAGGGGAGGCCAGGGGTGGCAGGGCTGAAAGTTCCAATCTCCTAATTATGCCTGGACCTTTCCAAGCCCCCAACCCCTCAGCCAAAAGTAATCTCATTAGCATACCAAAGGTACTGTTAACACTAAGGGAATTACAAGGGTTTTAGGAGCTCTGTGCCAGGACCCAGGGACAGAGACCAAATGTGAATTTCTTAATACCACAGACGGTCACAGAAAAATGGTCTCCCCAAACCAAGCATGAGATGGACCTTCCAGTAGGAGTTGGTCAATCCTATCCTTCCCAAAGCTTCCCAGCCAAACCTCTCTTAAAAGGAAGAAATGAGCAGCCAACCCCAAAGGACTTTAGGATTGGGACAAGTAAATTGTGGGTCCTACTGGCCTGGGTGAAATCATACCTCCTGGTGGGCTTTCTATAGCCCGTGATTCTCCCTACAGGGCCATAGATGCTGCATGGCAGGGAGGAGCCAAGCACAGGGACCTGGAGGTAGGTATTTGGGCCAGAGTATGAGAGAGGGAGCAAGGGTCAGGACCCAGAGGATGGAGTCCTGGTGGAACTTCGGATTTGAAAAGGTCCTTAGAAGTCTTGGGAGCTTTAGCCCACCATTTCTCACAGTATGACAGATTGCATTTTCCAAAGACAATCTCTTCCATTTCACGGGCTCTTCCTGAAGTGTCTTTGACACTCCAAGCTAAGTCATAAAAGGCAATGTAGCTTCTACCTGGGTTTCCTGGAACACTCACCTTGGAACCCCAACCCACCATGTAAGAAGCGCTGAGCCTGAAGGCTCATGCAGAAGCTGTGTGTAGGTGTGCCAGCTCACAGCCTCGGCTGAAGTTGGGACCTCTGCCACTGCCTGGCACACGGATGAAGACGGCAGTCATTTCAGATGAGGCCCTGAACAGCCAGGAGTAGAGACAAGCCATCCTGCCGTGTCCTGCCTAAATCTCTGATCCACAGAATTCAGGAGCAGCATAAAATGGTTGTTTTATGCCAGTAAGCTTTGGGGTGGTTTATTATGCAGCAATAATAACTGGAACACACAAGATGTTAATAGACATCATGCAAAAAAGAGCGGTGGGGGAGTTCTGTAATTAAATGTTTTGGAAAGGGCTTGGTGACACAAACTCCAAGTAAAACAGGGTTTTATTTTACTACAGCACTTCTTGCAGCCTTTCATACACACTGTGCCCTGTGAATCTCCAAGACAGAGATAGGTATTTGTTGTTCTCTACACATTTTTTCATGGGCTATCGTTCTGCAAAAGCCTGATGGTCCAGGCGGCATCTCACAGAGAAGCCAGGTGAGGCCCAGAATTGTTTAGAGACCAACCCGCACACCCAGAATCGGGACTAGAAGTCTGGTTAGTGCCTCGCTTAGGGCTGCTCCCATGGGCCAGCTCAGGGTGGGCATGAGAATAGCACCGATCAAGTGGAAGAGTCCGGTGGCTCTTTCCTCCCACATGTCCTTTCCCGTTCCTTCAGCTTCTCCTGTGGCCCAGGCCTCTCACCCCTGCCTCCTCCTTGCCTGTTTTCCTTCTCCCTCACCTCTTCTTCCTGGGAGGACCTATGTCCTCCTCCACAGGCAGTTGGAGAGATGGGGGAGGGGAAAGGAAGGAGAGGCAGGAGTGGGTAGCAGCCCCCACCCCTTGCCACCTCCCCACTTTCCACCCTCAACACCACAGGCACATATCCCGCGTGCATGCGTGTGCACACACGCGCACACACACACGCGTGCGCACACACACACGCGCGCACACACACACATGCACGCACACACACGTGTGCACACGCGCGCACACACACGTGCACGCACACACGCGCGCGCACACACACAGGCACACACCCCGTCCACCGCCACAGCCAGCCACGGGCCCTCACAGCTGGGCCTGCCTCCGGGAGAGCTGCTTCTCCACCCTGAACACTGACTGTTGTCCTTCCATGGATCCGTCAGCTGCTCCTCCTCCTCCCAGCCCCGGCTGGAAGAGGAACACAGCCCTCCCTTGTCCCTCCTCTTGATATTTCCAGTAAAAGCACCTCGAACACAATCTCGCTGCCACAGCCCTAATTATGTGTGAAATCTTTTTTTTTTTTTTTTTTTTAGTTTGAAACCAAAGCAAACAAGCACACACAGAGAAGGCCATTCTCCTTGGCCCAGGAGGAGCGGGCCTCGCGGCCGTTGGGTTACCTCAGGCCTGCACAGAGACCCGGCTGTGTCTGCCCACCGCCTGCCACCCGCCGCCGCAGGCCGGGGGCCTCCAGGCCTGACCAGGGAAGCGGCCTCCCTCAGAGGAAAGAGTGGGCTTCGGCCTGTGCTGCACTTTCTGTGCAGGCTTCCAGGAGCCTCGCACAGGCCTGGTACACCGTGAGGCCACAGGAAAAGCCACTTTGAAAAAAGTGGGGTGCCTGAGCAGGGCAGGGAGCTTTCCCCAGAAGACAAAGAACTGTTTCCTGATCAAGTCAGTCATTTTTCACCTCTAGACTACTTTATTTTATCTTTATCATATTGTAGTATTGTATTGTATTGTATCGTATGGCATCATATTATAGTGGGGGGCCTCGGGTACCCCAGAGTAGGGAAGGAAGATTATACACATCATCGTTCACACACAGCCACTTTCTCTTGTTCTCATTTCTCCTCTTCTGCATCTTCATCCCCATTGCCTCTCCACTGACAATTGCATTCAAATGTGTTTAATAGGTGTTCTTCTACATCTGCATGCCTCGGAAAAGATACTGCTGTGGTGAGTATACATGACTTTAATTTATGCAAGTGGTATTGCTAGAGATTCACTCTATTTGTAACTTCAACTTTGGGCCCCATGTTTGGAAGATGTGTCCGTGTTGCTGTACAGCCCTTCTGTACAGGACCACTGTGTAACAGATCAGCACACCATCTCTACACTGATCCATTTGCCTGGTGATGGACACCCAGGTTGTCTTCAACATCGGGCTACCCCAGATATTGGGTTCATATGCCTAAGATTTGGATTGCTGACTTGTAAGATACATACTCACTCAGTTTCACTAAGTACTTCTGGATTAGTTTCCAGAATGACTATGGCTGATTTATACTTTCACCAACAGCGCATGAGGGTTCCTGTTACTTCACCATCTCACCAGCACTTGATGTTATCCAACTTCCTAATGATTGCCAATCTTTTGAGTATAAGGTGGTGCTGCTTTTTATTTAAATCATTTTTCATATAGGCATTGAGGTAAAGTATCTCTTCAAAAAGTTCTTAATCATTCAGGTTGCACCTCCTGTAAATCTCCCACTTATATTCTTTCTTTGCCATTTTTCTAAGTTTCACCTGACAAGACAGAAAAAAAAAAAAAAGAAAAGAAAAGAAAAAAATCCCTGCTGGAATTATGATGGGATATAGATTACAATGTTAGGTTATCCCATTTCAAGAATCATGGTCTACCACTATTAAATAGAAATATAATGAAAGTCATATATGTAATTTAAAAATTTTTAGTAGTTACATTTTTTAAAAATAAAAATAAAGAGGTGAAATTAATTTTAACAGTACATTTTATTTAACCCAATATATCCAAAATACTACCAACATGTGATCAGTATAAAAAACACTAATGAAATCTGTTACATTCTTTTCTCATACCATTTTTGAAGTCCTAAGTTTATTTTACACTTACACCACAATTCAATTCAAACTAGCCATACTTTAAGTGCTCAGTAGACACATATGGCTAGTCACTATGAATTGGATAACAAAGGTCAATGCCTTCATTTATTAACATATCCATGTAAGATATTAATTTTATTTTTAAAATTTTATTTAGAAACAACTCATGCATTTTTTAGTAAAATTTTTGTTACTATTGCAAATGTTATTTTATTTGCTGGTTGGTTTTTCCTAGTGTACAGATATGTTACTGTTTTTTTCAAGTTGAGCTTGAATCTGCTAAATTTGTTAAACTGTCTTATTATCTATAAATAACAGCAATTTTGTCTTTTCCCTAATTGATCTGCCTACTATTTATTTTTCTTATCTTATTGCTTTGACCACACTCCAAATGCTATGTTGGATACGAAGCATCCTTGTCTTATTCCTTATGTTAAAAGGAATGCCTCTAAAGTTTCTCTTTAAGTATGAGACTTTTGGTAGATACCCTTTGTCGAGGGAGTTCTCAGCTATTCCTAATTTTTAAGAACTTTGAAAGTCATAAATAGGTATGCACTTTATTAAAAACCACTTCCGTGTCTAGTGAATAGAACAGAATTTTCTCTTGTCTTTGGTGGGCTTCTTTCTTTTCCCTTAGCATTCACTCACCTCTTTCTGGTCTTTAGATCCCTTCAACAATGTCCCCACCCTGCCATATTGGTGTCACCTAGAATTGGTTCTTGATTGATATAAACAATTTTTCTTCCTTTATTTAAAATTTCTTTTTTAGAGCATGACAAATCTAAATTATTTCAAAGTTATTATTTCCCATGCCTCATTGTTTCCTCCTCTTGAGAAGTCTGATGTCAGTGTAATTTCTATACATAATCTGCTTATTCTTTCTGTAAACTCTCCAACTTTTCTCCTGTGTTTGGTGTTCTGAGATTTCTCTGTAATGCATCTAGCCTGAGTATTTGTTTTGAATCACTCTTCCCCATTTCGTACTCTATGAACTTTTAAAATCTGAGTTCTTTCCTCTTTTTTTAATCCTGTTTAAAAAAAAAGAGAGGATTTTCTCTTTTCCATATACTTTTTCTCTTTTCCATATACTTTTTTCTCTCTCTTGGAGCTCTTATTTAATAAGCTCTACTAAGTGCCAAGCACTTTTCCAGGTGATGGGGTTACAGCACCAAACAAAACAAAGCCTTCATGGAACTTGCCTATGGTTGGGGAGATAGGCAATAAACAAATAACTATATGAAATGGGCATAATCTATTTTTCCACAAACTTTTCAAAGTACCCTCATATAATATGTCAGATATAAAAATGCCATGGAGAAAAAGCAGGATAAAGGGGATAAGGAGTCCAAGCTGGGGCTCGATGTTGGTGAGAAGGTATCTCTGAGCAAAAGCCTGAAAGAGCTGAGAGAGAAAGCCATGCAGATGTCTAGGGAAGAGAATTGTAGACAGAAGGAAATGCAAGTGCAGAGTCCTTGAAACAAGAGCATGCTTGGCTTGCTTGAGGAACTGAAGACCAGGAAGATGAAATAAGTAAGGAAGGGAGAGGGTGCAGGGAGAGGTAGTTGGGAGCCAGGTCAGGTGGGTGCTTGTGGACATGGTAAGGACTTGGGCCTTTACCCTGACAGAGGGAAAGCCATCAAAAGGTTTTGAACAGAAGAGTGACACTACCTGGATTTCTTTTTAAAAGACTTGTCCTGGCTGCCTATGGATAATATAGGGAGCAAAGGGAACAGTAAAATTAGTTAGGAATATTGCAATAATCCAAGTGAGAAATGATGGTGACTTGGACTGGGTGGGGAGTGTGGAGGTAGTGGAGGGTGGTCAGATGCTGGATATATTTCAACAGCAGAGCTAATGGGATTTTCTAAGACATTGGATATGTGAAAAGAAGCCAGGAATCAAGAACAATTTAAGGTCATAAAGTGGCTGCAACAGTTGCAGGAATTACTTCCTGTCCCAACAATGTGCAATGGAAGAAGAGATTATCTCTTGTATTTCTCTTAAGTGCTAAGGACACCTTCCCAGAAACCACCCAGCAGAATTCTCCTGCTGTCTCATTGGCTAGAATTATGTGACATGACTATGCCTAAACCAATCATTGGCAAAGGGACTAACATGATCTTAGACTAGTGGTTCTCAAAGTATGATCCAGAGACCCCTTTTAGTAGGTTTGCGAGATCAAAACTATTTTCGTAATGATATCAAGACATCATTTGCCTTTTTCATGCTTATTCTGTCATGAATGGACAGTGGAGTTCTCCAGAGGCTACAAGATATGTGATGATGTCATTGCTGTGACAGCCGATGTATACTTGTGTGTTCCTGTTTTCTATAATTTTCTAAGGAAAATAAGCTTAGGGCATAAATATATGCATTTTCAGAGATTAACTCAGTTTGCTCTCAGTACTTCTACTGTGCTCTCATTAGCTAAAGTTATACTATATGCTATACATAAGTTATACTATATATATATATTATATACTATAATCTTGTTATAACCTCATTATGATCCAATAAATCATTATTTTGAAATCCCAAAGTTTTCCTTACACTTACGCAGAAATGCAAGAAGCACAATTTGTTGTCTTATTTTGAAATACTGTTTGTTAAATGTTCAAAAACTTTTCTGAATTTTTAAATTTTATCTACAGCTATTAATTTAGAATTCAATATTTTACTCTGAAATAAAATAAATTTTAAATAAATAAATTTTATTTATAATATAGATTTTATTATATTTGAGAATGCTTTAAAAAGGGTGCTTAGAACATTTGCTTTCTCAACCCACCACTGTACCACTTAAATCCAAAGATGCTGAAAAAAATGAAAGTGATAAGTCATGTATTTCACTGACTCGTGGGTAGGGGAGACATACTCCAAAGAAACTGGCAGAAAATATAAAGAAGAAGCAAAATTGTGATGAAAGCAATCTCCCCCTCAACTTGACAGATATTGATCATTTACCTTATTTTGTCCTATGCAAAGAACATTTCTGAAGAGCACCATGGTGCCCAGGGCCAGGCCTAGAGTGAGGGAAGTAAGGCAGGTAGCGTACAAAATTTAAGAGGACTTCACTCTCAGCTTTGCTCAAATGCATGGTCAGCAGAGTGAGTGTCTCCTTAAATCTTGTGCCCTAACCATTTTGCTTGCTGCAGCTTGGTTCCACCCCTGATGGGGTCGTTTAAGTTGGATTATCATTTTAAGACCAGAGTTTGAAGAAAAAGGAATTAAGGATTTTAAATAGATATGTTAGGAGCTCTTAGAATGCCAAAAGTAGTTTGCTACAGCTTTTCAAGCTAGAAATGAAAAAGTCTCAGAAACATCGTATGGAGTAAATAATCAAATTGTATTAAGTGAGAGACTAATAAAATATCATACAACTGACACTGCTGAATGCCTGCTGAAGCAAAACTCAGTAAAAGAAAGAATAGCATCTGCCACTTCCCAATGTTGAAGCAACTTGTCACATTAAAGATTTGGCTGCAAATGTGAAAACTGAGTTAATCTCTCATTGGCAGACTTGTACTTTTGCCTTACAAATGGACGAATGCACAGATGTAGCTGGATGGGCAGTTCTGCTTGTATTTGTTCTGTTAGCAACACTAACTAAACATCGAAGAAGATCTTTTATGTGAACGCCTAGGAACAAACACGCATGGTACTGTAATATGCAAAATGTTGAAGAACATCTTTGAATCTTACAATTTATCCTGGAACAACTATGTTGATATTTGTGCCGACAGTACAAAAGCAATGGTGGGTGAAATTGCTGAGGCCTTAGCACCAAGGCAGTGGCAGACTGTACTCATAGTCATCATATGCTTCACTGCCATGCTGTCATAGTGAGTAAACAAATAAGTAAAAATAAAAAGCCAGTTTCACTTGGGAATGTCCTTGATGACACAGTAAGAATTATTAATTTTATTAAATCTCAATACTTAAAAACATGCCTTTATTAAACACAACTTTTGAATGTTCTATGTGATGAAATGAAAAGCACATATAAAGAATAAAATCATAAAGTATATCTGCTGCATCAATGTACAATGGTTATCTAGAGAAAAGGTTCTTGTATAATTGTTTGAGTTGCCAACTAAACTAGCCAGTTTTTTCAGAGAACATTATTTTTACGTGAAAGAAAATTGACAAACTATAGTTATTTAAACGTGCACACTTGGCAGAAATTTTCTTGAAAATGAACAAAGTGAGGCTGTCATTTCAAGAAAAACAACTGACAGTATTTCTGACCAATAATAAAATTCAAGCTGCCAGATAAAAATTTGGATTTTGGAAAACTTGTGTCTGACTCCGTGAGCTTGGCAGCTTCCCAATATGGACTTTTGGTGGTGATATTTGGAAGATGTGCATGCTCAGTCAACCAATATTTTACAAATGATCATGATAGGTAGAAGATCCACCCAAAATGAGAGATATACTGTATTAGTCTGTTTCTATTGCTTGTAACAAAATACCTGAACTGGGTAATTCATAAGAAAACAATATGTAGTGCTTACAGTTTCAGAAGCTGGCACGTCCAAAGTCCAGTGCATACTTACGATGAGGGCCTCCTTTGGTGGTGATTTTAGTGACACATGGTGGAAAATGGCAGAGTAGAGAGAGCAATAGCTCTTCATGCCCTCTCCTTCGAAAGCCCTCAGAACCATGCCCACAACCACCATGAAACCATCAACTCAGTCACCTCTTCAAGGCCTCACCTTTCAATTACCATAAGAGGATTTTCCCACCTTCAACAGTCACAATGGGGATCAAGCCTCTAATACATAAAATTTGGGGGACACAATTCAATCCAATCATATACCAACAGATTTTAAGGTAGCAGGGCATAAAAAATGAATTGATCTCATTTCGGATATCCCATTGCAACTAACCTTTAAGAAACTACCTCTTGTTGAGTAATGGTGTAGTATCAAAGAAAAATATCCACAATTGTCTGAAAGGACTACTGAAAGGGCTATCCTCTCTTTTACAACTGGATATTCTCATGAAATATTTTTGTGTTAAAAAATATAGTAGTTTCTCATAAAAATATGTTATTTTTGTTAACATGTAATGGGTCTGAAGCTATTTTTAAATGAATTAATAAATATTCTTTTAATTCTTGGATTTAATTTCTGACAAGATAATTTCAATCAATATGACATATATGCAAAAACTCTTTGGAGGGTTCTCAATTTTTAAGAGTGTCCTGAGACCAAAAAATATGAGAACCACTAGCTTAAACCCAATCAAGAGTTATCCTCAGGGACCAGAGGTGGGTCCATTCTCTCCCGGAGCACATGGCTGCCTTGATGTGAAGGGCGCCTGAAAAATCTCCAGGTTCCCTGAAGAAGGACGAATGAATGTGGGTAGGTATCAAGCGTTCTGCTACAGTGGTTGCAGAGTAAATTCTGATCTGAACCAGAGACTCTGGGACAGCTCTAGCCACCAGCTGCTGTTTAAGCCCCATAGCTGCTGTGGCAAATGGTTAGAGTGAGGCACAGGGAACCTTTCTCCTGAAGAACAAAAAAGCTTTGTGAGGCATGCAGCATCTGCTCTGCAGGACTTCACGGCCGGCCTCTTCTGTGAATGAGCAACCCACTGGTTGTTGAGGCTCTTCTCTATGAAGTGCAACTATTTTGACACCCACCCAGTTTTTCACCATATTTGCCAAGTGAAAAGCCACAGCCAACAATTTAGTCCTCCTGCCTAAACATACAATCATATCACTTACCTATTTAAAACTCTGAAAAATTCCACATGTACAGAATAAAGCCCAGATTTTTGACATGCACGTAAAAGATTTCCACAGTGTAACCCCATTCTGTCTTTCCAGCCTTCCAGAATAAGTGTAACCTAGTGGTCAAGAGCATGCAGTCAGGGGCCAGGCTGTCTGGGTTCAAGACCCAGTTCTACCAACCACTTACCAGCTGAGTGAGCTGAGCAGAGGTAGGCTTCTGAACATGTAATAGCTGGTTCTCAGGGTGGGCTTGAAGCCCTAATTTGTAGCATTTGCCAAATTCCTGATATAAATACTTCCACTACGGCCAATTTCAAGCTATCAGTGTGACATCACCAAATTCAGAGCTGGGAAGAGAAACTCACAACTAGTTCTCAAGAACCAGTGTAGGCTGGCTCCAGCACCCCACTGGACCTGGGGCAAGTAGCCTGCTCACTGTGAGACAGCTTCCTCGACTGCAAAGTAGGGATAATGAACATCTAGCTACTACTCTGCTGTAAGGATCAAACTGTGTAGTGCCATGGTTCTCGAACTTCAGCATGCATCAGGAGCATCTGGAGGGCTTGTTAAAATACAGATTGTGGGGCCCCATGCCCAGAGTTTTTGGTTCAGTGAGTTTGGGTGGGGCTCAAGGATTTGCATTTCTAACAAGTTCCCAGGTGATGACATTTTGAGAACCACTAGTACAGTACCTATAAAAGGCTGGCCTCAGTGCCTAACACAGAAGTGCCCAAAACACGTTAGCTGTCATTTTCATGATGCGTCTGCACACACCCCATCCTGTGGTCATGCTGAGCCTCTTGCCGTTCCCTGAACCTTTACTGTACTTCCTCTCTCTACCTTTGTTTCTGCCTTCTCTCTACATCATCAACCCTCCTACTGAGACCTTAATTCAGCCTAACAATACCTCCTCACTAAAGAACCTCCTTGACTCTTCTAATCAGAATTGTTCCTAACCTGTCCTCTCTTAAATTTGCAGTCTCTCCTAAAGTTCTCATCAAAGTTTGCCTTATATTGGAATGATTGCCTCAATATCTGTCTGTTCCTGGTATACAGAATAATGTCATATCCATCTCTGTCACTCTAGGCCAGCACCTTATAAGTAGAAGGAGCTCTATCAGCAATTATTACTTTCAATCGTCTCCCTGTGACCAAGCCTTTTCCCAGCAAAGGAAGCTGCCCTGTCCAGGGATGTAAGAACCATCCTCATTTGCTTCAGGGTTGGACCAAAGGGGCTCACCAGGCACCCTCTGGAGCTAAATTAATAATACACATAGGAAACAAATAAAAATATTATTACAATGAGGGAAAATAAAAAGTCCTGCAAGAAAAGAAAATATATGATAGCATATTACATGGCTCAGCTAGGAAGCACATTTACACAGTCATAGCAATGATGGATACTGACTTATCCAAAAGTATGATTTAACTCTATCGGGAGGAGGAAGGGGACCCAAAATAAGCACATACTGGGAGACTTGGGGGAAAGAGAGCTAAATCTTTATCTCCAACACAGTAAGGAGTCAAGAGATAATGCCTAAAACTTAAAAACCAAGAAGTATCACTATGTGCATACTATCTGAGGACATGGAGATGAATTCCAAATGAGAAAAAAAAAAAAAGTTTAAGTGGTTGCCTCTGGAAGGCAAAAACTGAACAGGGTAGGGTATGATTTGGGAGAAAGCTTATAAAATAATTGACTCTAAGTTGCATTCACAGACACACACATACATATACCTGTGAAATAAACAAAACCTAAATGTTTTTAAAAGAAACAAGGAGAAACTCATTATGGAGCTATAGTAATCAAAACAGTATGGTGCTGGCATAAAGACAGACATATAGACCAATGGAATAGAATAGAGAACTGAAAAATAAACCTTCAAATATGCAGGAAAATGATTTTCAACACAAGTGCCAAGATCATTCAATGCGGAAAGCACAGTCTCCTCAACAAATGGTGTTGGGAAAACTGGATATCCACATGCAAAAGAATGAAGTTGGACCTTAGACCATATACAAAAATTAGCTAAAAATAAATCAAAGACCTAAAACCTATAAAACTCTTAGGAAAAAATAGGGGAAAACTCTCATGATACTGGATTTGCAAGGATTTCCTCGATGTGACCCCAAAAGTATTGGCAACAAAAGTAAAAATGGACAAATTAGACTACAACAGAATTTAAAACTGTGAATCAAAGGACACAATCAACAGAGTGAAAAGCAACCTATAAAATAGGAGAAATATTTGCAAATTATATATCTGATAAGGGGTTAATATCCAGAATATATAAAGAACTCCTACAACTCAACAATGACAACAAACAGGTAACAGAACTAAAAAATGGGCAAAGGACTTGAATGGACATTTCTCCAAAGAAAATATGCAAATGGCCAACAAGCATATGAAAAGATGCTCAACGTCACTAATAATTAAGGAAATGCAAACTAAAACTACAATAACATATCACCTCACACCCATTAGGATGAGTACCATTAAAAAAAGAGAGAGAGAAAACAAGTTTTCGCAAGGATGTAGAGAAAATGGAGCCCTTGTGAACTGTTGGTGGGAATGTAAAATGGTGCAGCTGTGGAAAACAGTATAAAAGTTACTCAAAAATATTAAAAATAGAATTACCATATAATCCAGCAATTCCACTTCTGGGTATACATTCAAAAGAACTGAAAGCAAAGAGATATTTGCACATCCATGTTCATAGCAGCGCTATTCACAAGAGCCAAGAGCTGGCAGCCACCCAAGTGTCCATCAATGAATGGATAAACAAAATGTGCTATATCCATACTATGGAATGTTATTCAGCTTTAAGAAGAAAGTCAGTTCTGACACACGGTACAACATGGATGAAACTGGAGGACATTGTGCTAAGTAAATAAGCCAGTCACAAAAAGACAAATACTGTATCATTCCACTTATATGCTGTACTTAGAGAAATCAAATTCAGAGACAAAACGTAGAATGGTGGTTGCCTGGGGCTGGGGGCTGTGGGGAATGGGGGAGTTACTGTTTAATGGGTACAGAGTTTGTTTTTGTGAGATGAAAAGTGCTGGAGGTTGGTTGTGCAACAATGTGAATGTGCTGAACACTCCTGAACTGCACACTCAGAAATGGTTAAGATGGACAATTTTACATTAGTGGTGTTTACCACAATTTTTTCAAAAAAGGACAAAGAGGCAGCTGGATATATATGCCTTGAGCTCAAAAATAAAAAAGACTGAGAAGAAATATGTGCAACATCTAGGACGTGGTAATTGTCAGGGCTCAGGATGTAAACAGCCTGCACGGAGAGAAAGACAGCTTGGGAGTGTCTCCATCTGACAGCTCGTGAGGAAAGACGCGTGTACAAGGAGACTGAGGAGGGGTGGACAGAGAGGTAGGAGGACCCGGGAGAGCGCCAGAGGATGGAGCATGTGAACAAGGAAGTGTCCATATGCCTCATGCCACGGAGAGCTCAATAGGGCATGCAACGAAGAGTGAAAGCCATCAGATTTAGTAACTTGGAAGCCACAGGACATCAGCCAGAGCTGTTTCAACAGAATGATGGAGATGAAAGCCGGGTTGAATCTACAAAAGAGAGAAGAGACAAGACCATCAGTGTCGGGTTCTGAGAACATGGAGCTGGGGAAGGCACGGGCACCCCAGGGGAGGTGGAGGCTTAGCCTCGAGGGGAGGACGGAGGCTCCACTGTGGGAGAGTGGAAGGGGAAGTGAGGACGCAGGTGGGTTTGGAAGCTGCAGAATTTTAATCTACAACTTCAAATTTCTCTGCAAATTGTGGGAGGAGTGCAGGAGTTTAAGGGGCTGGCAAAAGTGTTGTTGGGACGCTAGGCTGGGTAAGAGGAAAGGAGAGGACTAAAGGATGAGAAAAGGCAGAGATCCCAACAAGGGTGTAGATTGATGGGGTCCAAGGGTGGGCTGAAGGAGAGGAGGCTGTGATCGGAAAGCAGGATGCCTGAATTGGGGATTTGTGGGATGACAAGACTCGGAATGAGAAGCTCAAGGTGAGACTCAGGCCATGAGTAGGGGAGGTGGGCTCCAGAGAGGAGCCACCAGAAGAACCATCTCTCCTGAGTCACAGCCCAATGTGCCTCCCTACTCTGCAAGATGTCACCAACCCTGAGACATCATGACGGCGTGTTGATAACCAAACACACAGAGCCAAACAAATCTAATGCCCTCTGCACCCTGTTCCCCAGGCAGAGGGTATATATTTTGCACCCAAAGGTGATCCTAGAACTTGACCCTGGAAGAATATCAGTCAGGGCTGGAATACAAATTTGGAGAAAGCAGGGTGATGCCCCTATCATTTTAATCAGAAAAGAAGAGAGAGAGAGTGGCTTGTTTTGTCCGGGAAGGCAAATCTACTGAGTGGTTGCAAGCCCTCCCATTCTTCTCCATCTCATCTCACCAGCGTTGGTCTCTTTAGAGCAGCTGCTCTCAAACTCAGTAGCATAGGGGAATCACTGGGGAACCACAGCCTGGGTCCCACCTCCAGAGATTCTGGTTGAATTGGTCTGGGATACAGTCTGGGCATTGGGATCTCCGAAAGTTCTCCAGGTGATACTCGTGTGGAGCTAGAGCTGAGAATCACTGCTTCAGGCCAATATTGGAGCTGGAGCAGCTGCCTTCCCAGCATCCAGGCTAAGTGCACTTTCAAGGACAACAGCCACTCGCAGGGGTCTGTGGGCCAGTCTGGAGGAGAAACACAAACAGGTTCCCCTCTTCTTACAGAACTGCAAGGCCCTAGCCCAGGCCAGGAAGGAAACCATATAAAACTGAGCTTGGTTAACACCTCCTGGGCCTGGGTGCTTAGCTGGGTTTGCACATTTTGAGCAATCAGGCTGGACAACATTCCCAGAAGCATTGATCAGGTGGAGGAGGGCAGGGAAGAAAGGCCAAATGGCTTCAGGTGTGGTGTGAAATTGGGCATGAGTGACAGTCACACCTACTAGGAGAAGCAACCCAGACGGCAAACAAACAGGGCAGGTGGACTGAGACCAAGTTATGTGGACATCTCAGTGGTCACAGAATGTCAACAGAGCCAACAGAGCTGTCTTCTTTCTGTACCTCCAAATACAGAAACTTTCCACTAGGGACAGAACATCTGTAGACAGTGTGACGTGGCCATCCCAAGACAAAGCCAGAAAGCCCATGTTTGCAGGGACTTGACATGCAATCTTAACATCAAGAAGGAGCCTTATGCTCAGAGTCTAACCAGCATGGGAATATAGCCAGGCCTCGTGGGGACTTTTCTAAGACAAAGAGAGACCTCACCAGGTCCCCAAGCTGCAGCAGCCATGGTGACACCCAGGACCACAAGATTCACTCACTCTTCCCACAGAAGACTTCGCTGACCCCCATCTGCACCCCACACGTGGGGCTGCAATGTCTGTTTGCTTATCTGTCTGCCTCTACCAATCCCTGTTCACTGTGGCACCTATGAGCCCAGCAGAAGAGTGTCATGATGTAACTAATAAACACATAAATGAAGGGGACGTGTCCACTGTTCTTAAGCAAACAATCAACAGCTCTCAATCTGGGGAAGATTTTTTGTTGTTGTTGTTTTTTCAAACTACATAAGTCTGGTGGCTTACTCCAGACCTTTTAAATAAAGTTCTTGGGGACTGCAAAATGGTGCAGCCTCTATGGAAAATGGTATGGAGGTTCCTCAAACAATTGCAGATAGATCTACCATATGACCCAGCTATCCCACTGCTGGGAATATACCCAGAGGAATGGAAATCATCAAGTCGAAGGTATACCTGTTCCCCAATGTTCATTGCAGCACTCTTTACAATAGCCAAGAGTTGGAACCAGCCCAAATGTCCATCATCAGATGAGTGGATACGGAAAATGTGGTACATCTACACAATGGAATACTACTCAGCTATAAAAACGAATGAAATACTGCCATTTGCAACAACATGGATGGACCTTGAGAGAATTATATTAAGTGAAACGAGTCAGGCACAGAAAGAGAAATACCACATGTTCTCATTTATTGGTGGGAGCTAAAAATTAATATATAAATTCACACACACACACACAAAAAAAAAACGGGGCGGGGGGGAAGAAGATATAACAACCACAATTACTTGAAGTTGATACGACAAGCAAATAGAAAGGACATTGTTGGGGGGGGAGGGAGGAGAGGGAGGAGGGAGGGAGGTTTTGGTAAGGGGCAACAATAATCAACCACAATGTATATCGACAAAATAAAATTTAAAAAATAAAAATAAAAAATAAAATAAAATAAAAAGTCAAAATAAATAAATAAATAAAGTTCTTGGATGTGGGGGGCTCTGGCTGTGGGTAGTTATTATTCATATTCTTGATTAAGAAACATTGCCCTGCAACCAAAGGTTCTCATACTTTAACAGGCATAAGAATCACCAGAGGAGCTTGGTAAAAATGCAGATCTGGGCAATAAATTATTTGAAAAAAAAAATCTAAAAAGTAATACCATCCAACAGCATCAAAAAATATGATCCATCAACAGATGAGTGGATAAACAAAATGTGTTAAATACATACAATGGAATATTATTCAGCCTTAAAAAGGAAGGAAATTTAGACCCTACCTATTTCAAGACAAACTATAAAATATAAAAATACAATAATCAAGAGGTGCGGTGTTGGTATTATGATATACATTAATGGAACAGAAGAGAGAACCCAGAAATAGACCTATATGTTGATTTTCAACAAAGGTGCCAGTGCAATTCAGTCTTTTTAACAAAGAATGCTAGAAAATGGGGTATCTATAAAAAAAAAGAACTTACACCATACATACACACACAAAGTAAATCAAAATGAATTATAAATCTAAACATAAAAGTTAAAACCACAAAACTTCTCAAAGAAAACAGAAGAAAATCTTTGTGACCTTGACATCACACACACAAAAACTTTTTTTTGTGACTTTGATTTCTTAGGTAGGACCAAAATACCCCACTAACTATACCAGAAAAAAATGGAAAATATGGATTTATCAAAATTAAAGACTTCTGCTCTTTAAAATTCACTATTAAGAAAATAAAAAGGAAAGCCACAGACTGGGAGAAAATATTTGCAATACTTATATTCAACAAAGGATTCGTATCCAGAATACGTAAAGTATTATTAAAGGTAAGTAAAAAATAAATAAATAAACAACCCCCCCCCAAACACAGATTTGTGTTTAGATCTTTGTGTTTAAAATCTTTAGGCAAAGATTTTAATAGATATTGAAGATATACAAATGGCCAATAAGCACACCAAAAATGTTCAACATTACTAACTAGGAATACGCAGATTAAAGCCATAGTAAACTGCCTCTATACATTCATTTCAGAAACTAAAATTTAAAAGACTCACAAAATCCACTGTGGGTGAGAACGTGAAGTAACTGGAGCTCTCACACGTTGCTCATGGGAATGCAAAATGGTACAACCACTTTGGAAAGCTATTAGGTAGCTTCTTAATAAAATGAAAATATACTTATCATATAACCCAACAACTTCACTTCTAAATATTTACCCAAGAGAAATAAAAATATATGTACACACACACAAACTTGTTCATAAGAGTTTTATTCATAATAGCCTGAATCTGGACACAATTCAAATAGCCATGAGCAGGTGAAACGAATAAACTAATTGTGATATATCCCTTCAATGAAATACTACTCAGTAACAAAAAAGAAATAAATTATGGATGCAAACAATATGGAAGAATATTAAAATCTTTTCTTTTGCCAAGCAAAGAAATTAGACACAGAAAATACATATTGCATATATTAATTTCTTAGGGCTATTGTAACAAATTACCACAATCTTGTTGACATAGAACAATGGAAATTTATTCTCTCACCATTCTGGAGGCCAGAAGTCCAAAATCAAGGTGTCGGCAGGGCTGCACTCCCTCTGGAGGATCTGGGGGAGAATCCGTCCCTTGCCTCTTCTAGCTTCGGGCGGCTGTGGCATTCCTCGGCATTCCTTGGCTTGTGGCTGCATCACTCCAGTCTCCACCTCCATCTTTTTATTTTTATTAATATTTTTTTTTACATTCTATGATGCTGTTGCAGAGCAGTTGGGAGGGAGAGGGAGAGGGGAAAGAGGAAGGAAATGGGATGGAAGAAAGAGGAACGAGGAGGGGCAGGATTGAGGCCTGTGGCACCCCCCCCCCATTCCCACAGGGGAGACTGCGGGGCTTCCAGCAGTGGCTTGATCACTGCAGGGCTGGATGTAGATATCGGGGGGGGGGGTGGCAAAAGCCCTTGCCTCCCACTATCCCAGCTTGGGAATCCAGGGCCCTTCTTGCTGCGGCTCAGTGGTTGTCATTGGGCTGGTTGCTCATGTTGGGGAGGTGTGACCAAGGCCCTCGGCCCCCCACTGCCCTGGCTTGGGATAACCCAGAGCACTTCCTGTGGTGGCTCAGTGGTCGCCACTGGGCTGGCTGCTTGTGTTGGGGGGCATGACTGAGGCCCAAGGCCCCCCACCCTTGGGACTGGTTGTGGGTGTTGGGGGGCATGGCTGAGGCCCCCAGACCACCCCCTTTCTGGCTTGGTAGCCCAGGAGACTTCCAGTCTTTCTAGGTATTGTAGGTGTTCCTTGGTGAAATGAGACCTTTACTAGTTAATAACAAACTTTGTCTCTGGTTGTGGGTACTCTGTTTTTACTTTTATTTCTGTGTTGGATTATTTGCTGTTCACACCACTTAAACTCTGAACTGGAACTAATTTTTTGTCCTTTGCTTACTTCTAAAATGGGGGAACTTCCTGTGGGGACCAGTACTCGAGCTCTGTAGCTGAGCTAAATTGCTGCTTTGCTGCTGACTCCCTGGGGAAGGCTTTTTGTGCAGCTCAGGTTTTAATGGTTGACTTTATAGGTACTTCTGGGTCTAGTGAAATCCAGTGCACCTGGGTTGTGTAGAAACTCTAGTCTGGGCCTGAGTCTTTTCATCAAACTGCACCCTATGCAATTCCATATTCCTGACCAGTCTCTTCTGAGTGGTCCTACAATGATTGGGACACAGATCAGCTGTCCTTGCTGTGCCCCAGTGTTCCCCAAGTGTGCCCATCTCCCCCACTGCCCATGCTGCAAACAATTCCCATGGGATGGGCCATGCTCCAGTCCCTTGCAGTGACTCACTGTCCTCTGAGTGGCTCCTTTTTTTTTCAGTTGTTCTGGCTCCTCACTCCTAGGTGGGCCCACAGAAACCCTATTAGTGGTCTTGTTGGCCTGGGGGCCACCAAGGCTCTCTTCTACTTTGCTGCCTCCAAG
Organism: Cynocephalus volans; assembly: GCF_027409185.1. Taxonomy (NCBI): domain Eukaryota; kingdom Metazoa; phylum Chordata; class Mammalia; order Dermoptera; family Cynocephalidae; genus Cynocephalus; species Cynocephalus volans. Next base: position 55,404,592 of record NC_084462.1, read on the forward strand.
CAACTTCACCTGAAGGGGCACAGCTGTGGCTTTTGCTGGCTCCTGCTCCATGGGCTCAGCAGCTCTAGCCTGGAAGTGGCCAGGGCTCGAAATGGTTGGAGGAGTTTTTTCTTTCTCTCATCATGGCTTCTTCAGCCTTCGTGCACTCCATAGGTCTCTCTTCCTCTTTCCCTCAGCTCTAGTGGCTCCAGCTTGGATGTCATTGCTTTTCTATAGTTGTAAATTGGCTGATTTGTGGGAAAGAGTGATGCTGGGGACCGTCTATTTAGCCGTCTTGACTGGAAGTCCTCTCCACCTCCATCTTCACATCACCTTCTCGTGTGTGTGTGTGTGTGTGTGTGTGTGTGTGTGTGTGTGTGTGTGTGTGTGTGTGTGTGTGTGTGTGTGTGTGTGTGTGTGGTGTTGGCTCTCCCTCTACCTCTGTCTTATAAGGACACTTGTGATGGCATTTAGGACCAACACAGGTAATCCAGAATTATCTCCTCAACTCAAAATCCTTAACTTCATCACATCTGCAAAGACACTTTTTCCAAATAAGGTAGCATTTGCAGGTTCCAGGGATTAGGACATGATATCTTTGGGCCACCATTCAACCCACTCCATCACATGATTCCATTTACATGAACTTTGAGAAGAATAAAACTAATCCACAGTGACAAAAAGCAGTGGTTGCCTGGGGCCAAGGAGGGGGAGGTGACTGACTGCAGAGGGGCATAAGGAGAATTTCTGGTGGGAAGGAAATGCTCTATATCATGATTGTTGTGATGGTTACATGACTGTATACATTTATCAAAACTCATCAAACTGTACCCTTACAATGGGCACATTTTATTTTATGTAAACAGAGTTCACTTTAAAAGAAAGCAAAAATCTCACCCCACCACCACAAAGGCCCCTAGGGAGAGGCCCCAACACGGCACCCTCTGAGGGAACCCATCCAGGTGAGACCCAGCTCCTGAGAAGCCTACTCTACCACTGCAAAGGCCCCGAGGGGAGTGACAGGCAGCTGAGTATCAGCAACACTCCCTGCCACTGTTGCTGACACCAGGGCAGAACTAGTGGACCATGACAGCCTCCACCACAGCAACTGCTGCTATAAGGACAGCTTGCTGCCAAGACAGCAGCCACTGCTACCTCATGGGTTTCCTCGAGACCACTCATCGGCATAGACAGAAGGAGCGACACCAGCAGAACCCAGGGAAAGAGGAAAGAAACAAGGGAAAATACATTCAGAATCACCCATTCAAATCGAGGAGCACTAGTATAACCCAGTGTACCTAACAGTGTCAGGGTGAGCTAGTCACAGTGCCAACAGTCCAGCCCAAGAGCACTCACTATAACCTAAGAGTAACAAGACTCCAAGGCGCTATCCCCCAGAATTTCAGAGCTTACCCATCTCCTGACAATCCAATATAGTGTCACTATCCTTAGCAAAGAAAGAATAAGCATCCTAGGGAATAGGTCACAGAGGCACTCTCACGCAACTCCAACACCAAATTCGGCCAAAATGCCTTCACAGAGACTACACTATAGCATCTACCTGGATCTAATACTAAAACACCCCATTCAACCATCATTATAAAACACACCTGCAAGAGGAACTCTTTCTCTGCTAACCCCACTCCAGAGTAACTTCTCTTCCAGATGACTAAACACCAACAGAGAGATACTAGAAATATGAAAAAATAAGGAAATATGACACCACCAAATGAATGTAATAACTCTCAAGTACTAGATCCTGTAGAACAGGAAGTCCTTGAAATGACTGATAAGGAATTTCGAGCAACGATTCTAAGAAAACTAAATGAGATACAAGAAGACTCAGTTAGACCACACAAGGAAACGAGAAAAAGTATACAGGACCTGAAAGAGGAAATGTACAAAGAAATCAATGTCCTGAAAAAGAATGTAGCAGAGCTTGTGGAGCTGAAGTATCATTCAATGAAATAAAAAACACAACAGAGAGTTTAAACAGCAGGCTAGAACGAGCAAAAGAGAGAATTCCTGATCATGAAGATGGTCTGTTCAAAATAACACAAGTTGTGAAGGTTAATTCTCTATGTATGTTTTGGGGGGTGGGGGGGCAGTTGGCTTGTACAGGATTGAATCCTGGACCTTGGTGTTTATCAGCACCATGCTGTAACCAACTGAGCTAACCAGCCTGCCCATGAAGGTTAATTCTAGGTGTCAACTTGGTTAGATGAAGGAATACTGAGAAACCTAGTAAAGCTATTTTTTTAGGTGTGTCTGTGAGGGTGTTTCCAGCAGAGATTAGTACGACAGTCTGAGTGGCCTGGGTGGGAACCATCCAATCCACTGGGGGCCCGGAGAGAACAAAAGACAGAGGAAAGAGGTGAAGCTCTGTCGATCTGCTGAAACTGGGATACACTCTTCTCTCTTGTCCGTGGGCATCAGAGCTGGAGACTCTTCAGCTTTTGGGTCCCAGAACTTACACCAAGGACACCATCAGCTTCCCTGGTTTTGAGGCCTTTGGACATGGACTGAGCCAGGCTACCAGCATCCAGTTTATATACAGCCTATTGTAGGACTTTTCTTTATAGTCACATGAGCTAATTTCCCTAATAAATCCCTCTCATATAATTATAAAATATCCTATTGATTCTGTCTCTCTGGAGAACACTGACTAATACACAGGTGAACAAAAAAAGAAAAAGAAAAAGGATTTAAAAAATTGAAGAAAATCTAAGAGAGATAACAGACAACCTTAAGCACTCAGATATCCAAATCATGAGTACTCCAGAAGGGAAGAAAAAGGAAAAGACATTGAAAACATATTCAATGAAATAATAGCAGAAAACTTCCCAGGTATAGGGAGAGCTATAGATCTTCAGATTCAGGAGGCTCAAAGATCCCCAAACGTATTCAACCCCAAAAGGTCCTCTCTGAGACATGGTCATACCGGCACTTCCTCAGTTCCATTGACCAACTCCTGGACTCTCAGGGATGGACCCCAGGCCAAGGCCCCAGGGCCTCTCTAGACCAAAAATGAAGCAGACCCTGGTCCCAGCACAACTCCCTGGATTTGGTCCTTATTTGCATAAGGGAGACAGCTTGGACTTTCTCTGCCTTTATCCTCCCCATCTCTCAATAAACTGGTAAGCTTCTCCCCCACCCCTCCCTCTTTTGCTGAGTGAGTCAGGGCAGGCTTCCTAGAGCCAAGTACAAGCCATGACCTGAAAGCTGATCCTCACGTGCTCCAGGTATGCCTCCTGGCTTCTCTGCTGTCACTGCACAACATCCTCTCTTCTTTGCCTGTATCCAACCTCATGGACTGAGGAGAGTTCCCCACTGGCTAGCTGAGCAGAGCCTTCAAGGGGTTCCAAGATGGAAAGTATGCAGCCTACAGGGCTGCAATCAACTCCTGGTGATGCCTCCACCTTTTGGAGAGCTCAGTGGCCTCCAGCTCTGGTCCCAGGAGATAAGGAATAAAGCCTGAAGGAGGGATGGGGCCTTCCAAGGAGATAACAATCCTAGGGCTAAGAGGAGACCTGACCCTGGCAAGTTCCCTGAGCCCACCACCTTGTGTTGAAGACTTAGACCCAAAACATGTCTTGAGCAGGGCCTCCATATCTTGAAGGCCCTGAGGAGGAACAGCCACAGGAGCAGGCTGCCCTCCTCTCTTTCCAGAACAGTAGGCCTCATCCACGGGCAAACTGGGTACTTAATGGGACTCCACCAAATGCCCCAGACCCCCATTAGGGTGTGACAGGCTATTCTGGCAGCAGGGACCCAGTGATGGGCTCAGCCAGGCCCCCAGTGCACCATTATAACCCTCACCTACTCTGGGAAACATTTCAGACCCCCAAGAAATGGAGCCCAGTGACCGAAATAGCCAGGTGGAGCCCAAACCTTATTCCACCATTGGAAGAATGACTAGAAATAGTAATTGCGTCTGTTCACAACAACATTTCAGTCTTGCATCCCCCTGACACATGAAGGGATTGCACTGCCCCTCCTGCTGTAGTTGGATGGGGTCATATGACCAGCTCCAGACACTGATCTGTATCCTCTGTGCTGGAGCATTTAATTGCTGATGCACAACCCTCCAGAGCTCTCTTTCCCCGCTGCCAGGGCAACCAGCAATGTTCTAGATGGTGGCTGCTCTGCTCAGCCTGTCCTGGAGCGAGGATGATGCTGACCTGGCACAAAGCTCCCAGCCTCTCCTCAGTGGCCACGAGCATGGGCAAGAATGAAATCTTTGTTATTTCATCACTGAGATTTGGGGGCTGTTGTTACTGCACCCTATCCTGACTGAAACACGGGTCAAAGGCCAACCAGAGCTGTGCATGTTCAGTATCACCTGCTCACAGGGTCCGTACATCCTTGCTTCCCTATCATGCACTTCTAAGTTTGGGTCCAAGCCTCAGTCCTAACACAACAATAGAGAAAGGATGCCTCATATTCCTGCCCAGCTTGAAGACCCCGAGTGAATGATCTTCTCTGAGCTGAAGATGCCAGATCTTTGGGATTTAGTGGATTCTAGTAGAGGGTTAGGATGAGGGTTTGCCCACTACTGGCAAAGCCCAGGTTGTCAGCCACATACCAGGAATTGAGTTGTGACATGTGAACTGATGTCTGACATCAGACTCTCGAGCTCTAGCATTTCTTGCCTGGTTTGAATAAAGACAGACTAACTTCACTTCGTCCATAGTTTCTCTTTGGCCACAGAGAACTCCCACCTGTGGGTCCTGACCTGAAGTCTGCACTGGGACATCATCTTCAGCCTCTCATTTCAGTGAGTCCTAGTGTGTCTCCAGTTCTCCCATAAATTCTCTAATTTGCTGTTTCATGGGAGATGTAGCTTCCAGTCTGCTTCCTTTGTTCCCAAGCCTCAGGAGCTCAAGCCTCAGGCCACTGCCTTGCCTGTCAAGGCACCGCTTCTCCCATCATTGAACAGCTCCTAACCCCACCATCCCCAGAAAGGTATCCTGACTGATAAAGCCTGGCTAATTGTCATTGAGAGTTCTCATGAGTTCCCCATCTGTTCCCATTCCTGACCCTATGCCTTACTACACCTGTACTGCATCTTATAAAGACCGAATTTGACCCTTTCAATCAAGTGGGTAGGGAGCGGAAAGGGAATAAACAAATGTTATGAACCCCTGCAATGAGCTTGTTGCTTTCCTTCACTCATGCAGCATGGTGAGAGGTTAAAGGCACAGGCTCAGAACCAAACTGTCCAGTACTGAATCTCAGCTCTGCCACTCACTAGCTGTGTGATCTTGGGCAAGGTGCTTGACCTCTCTAGACCTCTGCTGCCTTTTTTTGTAAAACAGTCGTAATTTGTGAAGAGTATTAACAAGTCATCAGGTTGCTATGGCGACCGAATGAGTTACTAGACATAAAGTCTCAGAACAACACCGAGCACACATTGCTCAATGCATGTGAGTTATGATGATTCACTAGCAGAGCATCTAAATGTGCCAGACGCAGGGGTCCAAAGGAGAACACAGACCTATTCATTTATGCAACAAATATTTACCGAGGGACTGAGGGACTACATGTGTCTCACACTGTGACGGGCACTGGGGACACGTGTCCTTGCCCTCATGAAGCTCGCAATCTGGGGAGTAGAAAGGCAGACACCAAACAAGTAGTGGCAAATTGTGGTCTTAGGCTAGAAGGGAACGAGGTGCTGTAACAGAGGTTGATGGAGGCAGAGATGAGGTGGTCAGGAAAGGCCTCTCTGATGTTTAAAGTACAACATAAAGATGAGGGGTGCTATCACGTAAGGAGCAAGTGCAGGAAGAGGGAGGAGATGAGGTAAGGGGACAGGCAGGGCCAGGTCACTCAGGCCCTGTTGGCCATGGTGTCCTCAGTGCAACCCGAAGCAGAGAAGTCACAGGATCCCATCTTACATCTTTCAGTGGAATTTTTACTGAGGAGGAAACTGAGGCCCAAGGTCACATTGCTGGTAAATGGTGCAGCCAGGACTACAACAGTTCTCATCAGCCCTAGCTCAGCAAACTGGCCAGTTCACAGCCTCTCACTCATCCCATTCTGGACAGCAAGAACCAACTGCACAAGTAACATCTGGTGGCCTCCCAAAGACCTTCACCTGCTCGTGGGTCATGGTGCCTGTCTTGATATAAACTCACACCACACCCAGGATGCCACCATGTGCAATTGGGTGTCCAGCAAAGGTTTCACGCCAATGGCTTCTACAAACAAACAGTTCCCCTGCACTCCTTCCCCACCACTGTTCCCATCCCCCACCCCCACCAGAGCTGACACCCAAGCCAATAACCACAGGTAAACGTGTTTGTCCCTGGGACACGGAGTTAAACACACAACCACGGAGAAGTGTCATGAGTCCAGAATGGAAGGAGCCAACGTGCCAGGGATGACAAATCCCCTGAGAATTCAGTTCAAAGATCCCCCAGAGACAGCCCTCCCCAAAATAGGCAGAGAGGGTCAGAAACACCCATGCAAAGAGCTGACCCACAAAACTCTCACTGTGCCCAAGGCTTTCCCCACCTCAGCCCCTACTATTTTTATCAAGAGAGTGAGAGGGGGTTGCCAGGCAGGGCCATGCCACTGTTTATGTCTGAAATTTGAAAAGATGCACAGTGTACTTGGGAGAAGGCGTTGTAGTTAAAGGAATTTCGGAGGAGAATTTCAAACCCGGCAGGGTGAATAGGTGCCTTGTGTTCTGGCTTTTGAATCTGGAAAAGTCACATTTCCAACCAAGGCAGGCAGAGGGGCCAGGAATGGGGGGAAATGTACGCGTGTGAGATTTGGACAGCAAGTGAAATCCAGCTCACCTGGGCACCGGGGACAACTGATTTTCAGACTGGGGGTGCTCTGGGAGGAAGACCTTCTGCACCTCCACTGTAATTTCGATTTATTTACCTCCCAATTAATTCATAGACTTTTCTTGCTCTCTTAGCCTATCCTAATTAACCCCACTCAGTCCTAACCATTCTCCATTCTGTCTGTCATCTGTCTCCTCTTGATGAGTGAGTTTTGCTGAGTATTAATTTTCTCATATATGCATATTTGCTTGTTAAGGCTTTAAGTCACTCTAATTTGTGGATTTTCTGCTTCCTGATAACCCTTTGATAGCTGCACATCTACTATTTCTTTAACACACACACAACTGCTGCAGTGGGACTCATTGGTGCTATTCCTCCAATTGTGGAAAATAGGAGGCCAGAAAGGGCAACAATAAAGAGCCCACCAACCCACCCACCCCTGTCCCCAGCTGAATGAATTTCATCATGTCTCTCCCCTATCCTCCTTCATCCTTCAAAGGTTAAATTGGCTCTGACACAGATCTGTAGTTTCTGGCCCAGACTGCACATGGCCCTTATTACACCAACGATCCTCAGAAAGGCTGGGGTGACTTCTGGGGGACTGGACTTCTGACTTGATGTGGGATTGAAGATCCTGATCCCCAAGCTCATAACTTTATCTTATTTCCTTGGGCCTGGGGGCAAATGCCAAGAAGCTTTAGCCTCATTGATGGCTATAGCTGCAAAAATGCAGCAGTCTTAAAGTTCATTAGTCACAAAGTCCTAAGAGCCACAAGATACAGTTGTCATGCAATTAAACTCTAGCTCTATGTCTGATGAGAGTTCATTGCTTGACCCTCACCTATATTTCTTTTTCTCTAGAACCTCCTCATATGCATCATTTTTCCTTGGGTGTGTGAGCGTCTCCAGCATTCCCTCCCTATATGTCTGGTCTCTCTCAGTCTCTCTTCGCATCCTTATATTACTGTCCAACAGCCTCTCTCTCTCTCCTCCTCTTCTGCCTCTTCTACTTTCTCCCTGTATCACAGTATACAATTAAAATATATTTAAGCATTTGTTGAGTAGAATTTAATGCTCCCTGTTCTTATATTAGGCCAACCGATCATTTCCCTGAGCCCCAGACCCAATTTCTCTCTGCCCGTTGGCCACCTCCCCAGGACCTCCTTCCACCTCTGAAAACCCAACTTTTCTACAATAAAACTCGCTGTCTTTTCTCCCCAAGCCAGCCACCCTTCCTGACTTCCCTGTTGCTGTCATAGGGACTCTGTGTCTCCCAATTATTCAGGTTCAGAAGTTTGAGGCCATCCTCAATTCCTGTCTCTTCCTGTCCCTTCTCACTGCCATGGCCATAGCATTATCCCACCACCCGTAGATGCATCTTGCTTATCCTTCAATGTGTTGACACATACCATGTTTTAAATTTGATAATTAGTCATCATCTGATTTCACATAAAAATTTAGATATTTGGCTTCTCAAGGAAAATAACAATAATTACTACTGCTACTGCAACAACGTGATTAGCACCAATGAACCTGAGTTCCTGGATGGCAACATTCAGTTGGACCTGGGCAGTGGCTACCCCTTTGGACGGAGCATGCACTCAACAGTTTGCCTCCAGTTTGAATAAAAGAAGGCAGACACGAAGGAGTACACATGGGAAGATAACATTTAAATCAAGTTCAAAAGTAGACAAAACTGATCAGTCAGGTCAGAATAGTGACCACCCTGGGAGGCAGGTACTGACCAGAAGGGGAACAAGGGAATCTTTTAAGGAGCTAGAAATGTTGTACAACTTGACCTGGGTTGTGATTACAATGGTGTTTCTATATGTAAAAAGTTCATCGAGTTGTACACTTAAGATGCATTTTATGTATATTGTATATTAATAAAAGGAAGGAAGGAAGGGAGAAAAAAATGTTGGTACAGTGCCTAGCTTAGTACCCAGCACATAGCAGACATTCAATAAATGGTTGGTTGTTGTTGTTTTTTTTTTTAAATTTTAAGTATGAAGGCTCTGGAGCCAGGTGGCCTGGGTTAGAACCCTCATTCTACTATTTAGCAATTATGTGAACTTGGGCAGCTTACTAAACTTTCCTGTCCTCCATTTCTTCATCAGTGAGGTGGAGCTAATGAGAGCCCCTACTTCATAGGTCATTGTGAGGTTTAATAAAATCCTTAGCAGAGGGCCCAGCACGTAGTAAGTGCTCAATAAATGCTACCCTAAAAGGAAAAAAATCCTGACACACACTGCAACATGGATGAACCTTAAAGACATTATGCTAAATGAAATAAGCCAGTCGCAAAAAGACAAATACTGTACAATTCCACTTATCTGAGTTACCTAGAATAGTTAATTTTATAGAGACAGAAAGTGGAATGGTAGTTTCCAGGGGCAAGGGGAAGGCGTCAACGGGGAGTTGTTTAATAGACAGAGAGTTTTGGTTTGGGAAGATGAAAAAGTTCTGGAGATGGAGGGTGGTGATGGTTGCACAGCAATGTCAATGGACTTAATGGCACTGGTCTGTACACATAAAATGATTAAAATGATAAATTTTGTGTTATGTACATTTTACTACGATAAATAAATAAATGTCATGATAAGCAAGCTGTGCTAGCCCACGAAGGAACTGACATTCCATTTTTCTGAACTTGAGATTTTGAGGCTAGACAGAGTCCCCTCCAGCATTCTCATAATGCCTGTCCTTTTTAATGAGTATTTCAAGATTGGAATGCTAACAAGTAAAATCCTAAGAATAAAAGATAACCCAGTTAAATATGGCTTTTTTCCTTTATATGTCTTGCATTTTCTCCCCTTAAAAGAATACACACTAAAAAAACAAATGTGAGGTTACTTCAAAAAGTTCATGGAAAAGTGAATTAGAAGATATAGGAATCTTTCCATGAACTTTTTGAAGTATCCTCGTACAGCAATAGCAATCACTAAAATGTCAAGAAAACTATTTCCCGGCACTGTAATATCAAATGAGTGCCAAGTTGTGTGGGCAAAAGTCAGGCTCATGTCTTAGCAGATCATTTTTAAGCTAAGAAGTTGCTGCTTGTAGCACTTATGTTTCATTTCTAGCAAGTGTTTGTGGGATACCATTTCTGCTCGTTTTATGAGTGTGCATTCTGTATCTATATGATAGTGTATAAAAAGCTGGGACCAAAATTTTTCAGAACAATCCAATGTTTATCACTGAAAGAAAATTAAAAATGTCCAGCCTCGTGGGAAAAAGGCTGAGCAGTCAGTCCCAAAAAGACTCTGATAGGTGAAATAAACGACAGAACAGAGAAGAGCCAGCTCTGAGCTGGGGTGTGGAAGGCAGCTCCTTAGAGTTTGGGGTGGGGGAGAAAGAAGTTGAGCAGGCTTCCAGGAGCCTCTGGGCTGGAGCTGGCTGGGGAATCACACAATTCAGGCACTGCAAAGCCTAAATCCGACCTTTCCTCTTCCCCTAGACCTGCTTGGAAAATGTTGTTGAAAGTAATGATGATGAAGATATAAACCAACGCAGTAACACCCCCTCTAGCATCACTCACTGAGTACCCTCAATGATAAAAACCCTAGTGAGAAAGAAGTAAAATATACTTGTTATACTTTTTTATAAGTGACAGGGTTTTACTAAAAATAAGAATGTGCTACGAATTCAGAAAAAAAATTTTTTAACTGAAGCTTCAAGAAATGAGTTTCTTTAAACACGCCCTTCAATTTCTGTGTCTTAGGTGACACGGCACTTTTCTGTTACTGTACATCATCATTCCACACAGACCTGTGACAGCTTGTAAGTGTTTCATTAACGTACCCTGCGGTCTTTATTATTAGAACGTTTCCCTCTTAGTGTGTCACTGTACAGTGTTAAAGTAATAAAACAGCACTTTTCAAATGTTCCACTAGCTCTCAGTAGTCTCTACTCCCTGGCCTAGTTCTGCTATAAGAAGGCTTTTCTATGTCGTATTTCTATGGCTCTTTGCTTCCAAAAACAATCATAATGTTCTCAACGTATTATATATAGTATTTATCATTGCCACATCCTTGTGTGGTGGGTATTTTTAGCTTCTTTTACAAACCCAGAAAGCAGCACCCAGAAGAGAATGTACTTACTCAGGGGCACTTACGCAGGGGGGTGGGGGAAAAAAATTAACCATCCTTGCACCTTGAGCCAGACCGTTTGCTAGGTGCTGACATTCCATACCTTATATTAATTTTCACAATTCCAGAAGGTAGCTGCATTTTACAGATGTGAAAACAAAGATCCAGAAAGGTTAAGAAACTTGCCCAAGGTTCCCATGCCAGAACTGGAATTCACATTCAATGCCTGAACACAGGGAATCTCCTTCCTGGACTAACTGGAGGCTGTTCTGCAGATATTGGGACAGACTGCGTTGCTCCAGAGAGCAGAACTGGACCACTTGCTCATACAGGGGAAATGGATAAACGCTCCAGAGGAATTCTGCAAACACCTTCTATCAGGACTTAGGCAAGGCATCACGTCCCATGTAAGGGACAGAAACAAGTATTCCATGGTGATACAGTTAAATGGACTGGGAAACTGGCCATCCTCTAAGAGTCAGTTTAATAGCGTGCAGAAGAAAGTCTCCACGATGCCCCACAGAGATCCCCAGCCCTGGTATTCATACCCTTGTGTGTTCCCTCCCACACTAATTCAGGGCTGGCCCTGTGTATCCAGTAGATTACAGTGGAAGTGACAGTGGGAATTCCAAAGCCAGGACATGTCAGCATTGCAGCTTCCACTTGGCCTCTGTATCACTCACTGTGGTGGAAGCAGCTGCCATGTCATGAGAACACTCAAGCAGCTCCATTGGGAGGCCCATGTGGAGAAGAACCAAGGCCACAGGCCAACAGCCAGCACCAGCTTGCCAGTCATGTGAGGGAGCCACCTTATACACGGATCCTCAAGCCCAGTCAAGCCTTCAGCTGAATGCAGCTGCAGCTGACATCTTACTGTAACCTCATGAGAGAGTCCAAGCCAGAAATGCCTGGCCGAGCTTCTCCCAAATTCCTGACACACAAGAGATATTAAATGACTACTTTTGTTTTAAGCCACAAGTTTTGGGGTAATTTGTTACAGAGCCATAATAACTAGAATACGGAGCCCTGTCATCCTAGGAGGGCTGTCTCTACTCCCCTGCTCTAGAACTTGGCCTGAGGCTCGGTCCTGTGCGATACATTTACGAGCAACCCGATTGAAGACACAGAAGTGACACACTAGTTAGCTTTGTAAAAGGTCTGCTGCTGAGAGCAATAGCAAACACATAAAATGACAGAATCAGGATCCAAGATGATGTGGACTGCTGAGCTGAATTTATTAGAGCAACTTTAAATAGAGACAAAGATAACATCCCATGTTGCATTAGAAAAAACCCATTGTAAAGGACAAGCCAGGAGAGTAGTTGGGTCACAGCAGCACATGTGGGAAAAGGTCTAAGTTGGCAGCAGGCTCAGAATGAGTCATGATGAGGTTGTCAAAAAAGCACACAAATGTAGGCTGTATAACAGAAGCATGGGACTCAAACAAAGGAGGTGAGTTCTCCTCTGGGCTGAACACACCAACGGGGAGGACTGTGTTCAGTTTTGAATCACTCTTTACATGGGACACAGGCAGTCCAGATCTGAGTAAAGAAGATTGATAGAGGTGGGTAGAGGTCTGTTGAGGGAGACAGATAAGGAAGAATAGAAAGGATGCCTACTCCAAAAAGACAAGAAGAGGAGGGAGAGGACAACACAACCACTGACTTCAAATACGCAGAGATCTGTCATATGACAGGAGGTCCAGGGGACAGGGCCGGGGGTAGAAATGGGCCTGTCTTGTTCACTGCTGGATCCACAGTGTTGGGCATGAGAGGAAGCTTATACAAAAGCTGAGGGCTGCCTAAATACTAGAACCACGTGAAAATGAGACGTGGCCTCAGAAAAGAGTCAAACCCATGGGCGTTTCCAAGCAGAGTCTGATGCTCCACTTGGGAGGACAGTCGTGGAGAGGATGAACATACTATATGAAGAGTTGTCCTCAAAGTTCTCTAGGAGCCCTTCCCAGCTCTGAGACCCTTTTATCCTGTAATCTTGCAATTGAATGAGCAGAACGTGTTGAATGACATCAGCACAGTGCTTCTCAAACTTCAGCAGGCATAGAAAACACCTGGCAGATAGTGTTAAAATGCAGACTCTGAGTCAGCAGGTCTGGAGTGGGCCTGAGATTCTGCATTTCAAACGAGCTCCCAGCTGACACTGCTAGTCCGGAGACCACACTTTGAGCAGCAAGAGGTTAGAACTTACCAATAACAGCAGATTGGATCAGGCAGCCTGGAAAAGGCATTAGGCAGTGGTAAAGTATTCTAGCAGAGGAGGGATAACCAGCACCGGGAATACTACACAAGAAACAGGACTCCTGAGTTGGACAAGAGGGGCCTCTACATGTCACCGAGGGCTCTCTGACACTAATGTCCTTTGCTTCTCTGAATAGTTTTTAAAGTGCCCAAACACTTTATCATCATCACGAGTTTTCTGTATCCTTCAGGAGTAGGCAGTGTGGAGTCATTTTTTGACAACTTGCATTGAAATCCCATTCACTACCTTGGTGGCCTCTAAATCTCAATTTCTTAGTGTGAAAATGGTAATAATATTCATGAGGCTGTTGTACCAAGCAGCATCTGGCACATAATAGGTGCCCAGTATATGTTTCTTAGCTTCATTACAAAACTAGACGACCAGTAAACATCTGTTCCCTTCATTACAATGACTTACCTAATTAATTTTATCCTTGACGAATTGTCTTTCATCACATGTCCTAGAGTGTATGTCAGACATGACCCCATTTTACAGATGAGGGCAGTTTGGTCTCACCTAGAGCATCAAACAAATGCTGGCATGAGAATCCATGACCCTTCCTGTTAGAACTTTAGGGATTTTTTTCCAGAAGGGTCATTTCCCCTGGTGCAGGCATCAAAGCCAGTAACTAATAAGATTTCATCCCGTTCCTTTGTCTGACAGGGAAGACACTGTTTCCTCCAAGGGGCGTTGGCCACCAGCTGGTTGGAAGTGCCTTAAGTGTTCTGCAACTTAGAGACCTGACTCAGAGAAGCCAAAGACTCAGGTACAAAAAGCAGGAAGTAAAGAATTGCCATCCAATGGAACACCTTAGCCACAGCTCCTGGGGACCAGTGGGTGGAGTGGGCACCACTCCCCCTCCCTTCCCCCTCTCCCAGGGCCTCACTGCCATGGACAGGAGAGACGGGGGCTTGCAGAGAATGTGCTGGGCCAGGGCCAGTCCTGCCCCCATGCAGAGATGGTCAGTAAAATAACCACACAATTGCAGCATTGGAAAACCTGGGGAAACCGAGGCATTTCAGTTCCTTTTAATTGAGGAAAAGCTTGGTCTATTATCTCTGTAATGGCAGCCCACAAAGATCCCACTTCTTGCTCCTCTTCATTCAGTCCTTGCCCAGTGAAAGGGTCAGGAGGCTTCCACCATACTGAGACCACTGAATCTTAGTGAAGCACCACCAGCTTCCCCCATAAGGATCCTGAATGCCGCCAGCCAGCCACCAGTCTCCCGAAAGTGCTGCGGCTTAACCAGCGGCTTGTGCAGCAGAGAGAGCATGACCTTGGGTTTGAATTCAGACCCCACCTTAAATAGGTAACTCCACAACTTTCTGAGCCTCAGTTTTCACATCTTGGGGGTGGGGGGGGGAGTAGCAGGGAGTTGTAATATTTACCTTATTGGGCTCTTTGGAAAAATTAAATGAAATATTAATGTATGTTACACAACTGGCTCATAAAAGGTATTCAAAAGCTGGTAGTTCTTTTATTCTTTTTCCCGAAATAAAAGTATTAAAGAATGCTATAGAGGTACTGGAGCTGTAGAGGTACTGGAGAATTCCTGCTTCATGTGAGATGTCCTTGGTCTCTCCAGGATTTTGAAGACCTTTAGCTTTTTGCTCTGAGGCTCCCAGCTCCCGGCACACCTTCTCTTCTCTCCGCCTTCCCCTGCCATCCCGGCGTACCCCACCCCCCAAAACTTTCAGCCAGCTCCTCAGTGAGGGTCCTTCCATGGGGTGGCCAAGAGTAGCAGGCCTTGCCCTCTCCGATCGCATCTTGCCAGGCCTTAGCTGCAGACGCCGCCGGGCGCCCGGGAGCCAGGTGCACGGCGGCTGCGGAGCCCGGCCGCTCGGGGCTGTCCTGCGGGTGCAGCCCTCGGGGGCCTCTCCGACTGCGGAGCTGCCGGCCGCAATGCAGACGCGGGCTCTCCAGCCCTTCCCGCGTCGCCTTCCTCCCGCGAGCCCCGGAGCTGCCGGGTCCGAGCAGCAGCAGGGAGCGCTCCTCCCGCGCCCTGCGCGCCAGGCGGCTTCCCCAGCGGCGCGCCGGTCTGGAGCCAGGGTCCAGCGCGCTCCAGACGCCTCTGCCTTCCCCTCCCCCTGTCGGCAGCCCCTGGCTCCCCCGGGGGTGGGGTTTCCCTTTGCGCTCGCCCCCTCCCGCCCCCATCACTCGTGTGCCCTCCCCTCCCCCGCCCGCCCCTATGTATGTGTCACCGTGCGCTATGCCCGCCTGCCCGCCCGCCCACCCACCTACCTCCCCGCCGCTCCAGAGGGGACTCAGAGCGGAGGACGCGCGTGGCGCTGCTCAAGGTCTCTCTCTCTCTCCGCACCCTCGCCGGCCATCTGACTCGGGTGCCAGGGGGCTCCGGGCACCTTTCAGTGTCCCTTTCCTCGGCCAGCCCGGACTCCGCAACCTAGCCGCTGCCGCTGCGGCCACCGCCCAAGGGGACCTGCGGACAGGACGCCGGCAGGAGGAGGGGTGCGCAGCGCCCGCACAGAGCGTCTCCCCAGCTGCGCAGCGAGACCCGGGCCTCCCCGCCCCAGGAGCCCCCAGCTGCCCCGCCAGGTGTATGGGACTGAAGTTCTTGGAGAAGGCAGTCCAACTCTTCAAGGTAACTGTCTCCTTTCCTCCAGAGAGAGGCTCTCCCAGGGCGCGCGGCGAGCCAGGAGCGGGCTGAGGCTGCCCGCCTCTGTGCTAGGGGCTGCGCTGCCTCGGTCTTCCCCCTGGAGATGTGTGTGCTGGGGGCTCCGACATCCACCAGCTGCGTCCGTGGTGGAGTTGAGCAAACTTTCCAGCTGTTGCAGACTCCGAATGAATGGGGCGAAGGAACACGTGAGGAGGGGCTCTTGTCTCCTAGTCCCCGGGGATTAAGGAACAAGGGAGCTTTTACTCCAAATTCCCATGTGTTTTTAAGTTCTATCGACTGGGAGGACTCAAAGTTGACAGAGTAGCAGCTTTAGGGTCAAGGAAATGTGAGTTCAAATCCCCTCTGTTCTACTTTTGAGCTGGAGGAGCCTTGGCCTGAGCCTTGGCCTGCCCTCTGTGCAGCCAGGAGAAAGCAAGCCTCCTTGGCAGGATGGCTGGGGAATAAAAGGTGTGGACAGTATGTCAGGTAGGCAGCAGGTGCTGAGAGAACCCATCAGTCCCACTTACTTGGCCACTTGGCTTCCTCCAGGGGCCACAGGGCACTCAAAAAGGTGCTGGAAATCCGGGAGCAACTTGGCAGAACCTAGGACAGGGCTACTAAACTGCCAGCAAGGGAGACCAGAGCAGTGCTCTGAACATGCCCATGTCCTCCAAGAAGGGACATTTCTCAAGGAGGAAAGAGGAGGGGAGATGAGGACATATGACCACAGGCAATTTTTCGTTCTCTGGGTTCCTCTGCAAATGAAGCCAATGAGATGGAGCAGGAACTCTTTCCAAACCTGGAGTTGGGGCAGAGGCTGTCAATATGTCAACTGAACCCACATTCTAGGCCAGAGCAAGCTGTGGGGGTAGGAGCTTGTTTCCGGCTGGGAGACAGGATCGAACTCAAACTTTTCCATCACTATCCTCCTTGCAGTCGTGACCTGGGTTCTGATGGGATTCTGCTAGGGTTTCCCCATTAAGAGGCTTAGGTCCCTGCATTTGATTGATGCGTAAATTCCAGTTCTTGTGGGGGTGGCTGCCAAGAGGAGAAGGAGGAAGATACAAGGTTGAATGGAGTTAGAGCAGTGTTTCTGGTCCCGGGTGCCACAGTGGTGAATGTCTGGCAGTTTGGGGGAACTCTGGGCCTTGGAAACACAACCGAGTCATCCCATGATGAGGGCAATTGAACCCAGAAAGGAGCCCTGACTTTCTAAAGGTCACATTGTCACTTAGGGTCAGGGGCAGGCCTAAAGTCTAGGTTTTCTCAAGCCATAGTCAGTCCCTCATCTTGATTTAAGAGTCCGGAAGTCTGGGCTCTAATCCTTATCTCTCTCCCTTGCCTCCTGGGTTGCTTCAGACAAGGAGCAATCAGGCTGCTCGTGCGCCTTTGGGCAAGGCGGTTTAGGAAGCACTGAGAATTCAGACGTAGCAGTGTCGGCCTGTCAATCACTGAGCCCAGGGAGAGACTGCCTAGGAATGGAAGGGCAATGGGGAGAAAAGCCTCCAGGCTTGTTGGGGATGGGGGAGTTGCGTGGGGGGGAGGGGAGGATGGTTCTAACCAGAAAGAAAATTACAGAACAAAAGATCTCCCCAGTTTATAAAAGTTTTAGATAAAGCAATTAGCAGAAGGAAGAAACTATCTCTCAAAAAGATGGTGGAATTCCTCCGGTTACATCAAGGTGTGTTTAAGTTAGATATATTTATGTGCAGTTTCTAGCGCCACACCTGGTATATTCATTCATTCTCCGCTCCCTGCAGAGCCCTGGCCCATAGATGGGATTCCATAAACAGCAGCTGTGAGATGACCCAAGCAAAGGGCGTAGCACAGTGCCTGCCACTGGGCAAGCACTTCATAACTGTTTGATAAGATTACTATTACAATTATTAATTCTAATAGGAAGTAATTTTTCTTTTCCTGGAATTTTCAATGAAAAGCTTACTTAAATAGGGATTCTTTATTTAGTGTGTGAAAACCCTCCTCTTACCCAGGCACAAATCTTATCCAGCTGATCATGTCACACACACCCAATCCCAGGCAGCCACCACCCCTGCATGCCCACTCCCCAGGTGGAAGGGGAATCCAAGAGAGAGCACGTCTCCTGAGATGGTGGGGAAGAGCCATGAGGGTGGGCAGCCTGGCAAACAGGCAGACCCTGGTTCATATCCCAGCTCAGCCACTTACTGGCTACATGGCTTTGATGAAGTTCCTGGGCCTCCCCAAGTCTCAGTTTCCTCTTCTCTAAAAAGGGGAGAAGAACCTCCAGTAAGAGATTTTTGTGAGGACTGAAAAAGATAATGTGGGTACCTTGTCTGGTTCTCAGCAGGCACCACAAACCTTAATTCCTCTCCTCTACTGGTTCCTAGGCCCCCTTGAAGTCACAAACCATAAGTTCAGGATAGTATCGGTTTTAAATTCTGTCATGCACTGCTTAACCAAGGGGATATGTTCTGAGAAATGCATCGTTAGGCAATTTCGCTGTTGTGCAAACACCACGGAGTGTACTCACACAAACCTAGATGGTATAGCCTATGCTATATGGTATAGCCGTTACAGTCTTATGGGACCACTGTCGTATGTGCGGTCCGTTGTTGACCGAAATGTCATTAGGCAGCGCATGACTGTATTGTCTTAATAAGAGACTGTGTGTTCCAAATTTTGTTGTGGATTTTTTTTTAAATGATACTTTCCAGGACTGGGTCCCTCCCAAGGCCCTTCTTATTGGGCACTAGGAGGACCTCAGCTGATCCCAGGAAGCCCACAGGCCACTGCTTGGAATCTCACTTTCAGTCTATCTCTGCCTGCAAGAATATTTAGCACAGGATTTGTCCAACCACAGGTTGTGAAACAATTTAGTGGGGGTTTTAACGAAATAAAAAAGAATAGATCATCTCATAGTGCCTTTCATGTAGTAAGTATTGTTTCTGGAAACTTTTATTTCTGTTATATATCTTACAGCTCTCTATGAGGATGTGTGTTTATCACATATATGTATATAGACAAATATTTTTGATATTTGCAAATATATTTCTTACTGCAGGCTGTGGTCAAAAAAGTTTGAAAGACACTGGTCCCGACGATGTTTCTGTTTCTGATGGATTCCTGCCTCTTGGTTCCAGGTGGCAGGCACTGGGGCATCCTTGATGCCACTGTACCAACAGCTGGACTGGACCCTTAAGTGTCCAGGAGTGAAGGCAACTAGGGGTGCAAGCTGGGTATGGGGGTGAAAGGCAAGGTCAAAGAAGAGGACTCAGGGCCGACCCCGTGGCGCACTCGGGAGAGTGCGGCTCTGGGAGCGCAGCAGTGCTCCCGCCCCGGGTTCGGATCCTACATAAGGATGGCCGGTGTGCTCACTGGCTGAGTGCGGTGCGGCCGGTCACAAAAAGACAAAAAAAAAAAAAAAAAAGAAGAGGACTCAGAGTCAGAGAGGAAAGCAAGGTCTGCCTACAAGTGGAGCAGGGGAGGGGACAGGGCAAGTGGCTGTCCTGGGAAAGGAGTTCTGAGGGTGGGCACACATCTGGGAAACAGGAGCCTTCCTCTCCTGCTATCACCAGGGCTGGGCTTGTGGCCATAATCTGGGCCCTGGTGGGAGCTTCATTGCTGCCCTCCTTCCTTAAGGAGTTCCTGTTCACCAGGGCATCTCGCTTGGGGGTGGCTGGTCTCCTTCCCTCAGACCCAACAGGGCACTGACATCCCTGCCAGGGGGTCTGGACTCCTGGGCACAGTTGGAGATGGAGTCTGCAGAGGCGGGGCCAATGGGGGTGGGACAAGGGGAGGGCTGGAGAGGGGGAGCCAGAGTGCAGGCAAGAGGAGGACCAGAGAGGGGGAATTTGCAGAGAAAACGGTAAAACGGTTCCTTTTTTCAAAAGTTGAATCCAGGGCAAGAACGGAAACGGTAGAGTTTACTTTTAAAAACTCAGAGCCTCCTTGTAAGCAGCCGAGTGTGCATGTGTGTGTGTCTGTGTGTGTGTGCGCTCGCGCCCGCGCTGGGAGGGCCGGCCCTGTGGGCTGGCCTGGGTGTGCGAGAGGCGACTTCTCTCCCTCTCAATGGCCTTACAGTGTATCCTAAAGAAGCTTTTTGTTAAACTCATGAATAGGTGGATTTGGGGTGTGTGATGCTGGGCATCATGATTTGGATATTTGGTTACCTTTGAGGTTACATGTTTTTCCTTTTAAGATATACACCCAAAACAGGGGCCACCTCTCCTGTGTAGGGTCACTTTTTGTGGGGGAGGGGGGTTATCTGTCTCTATGTAATCGATTTGACTTGAGAGTTGAGGGGGAGAAACACAGGACTAAACAGGTCTGCAGTGCCTGGCCTGGGGGACAGCCCCTCCTCAGACCCCTGGTCTCTGGCCATCCCCAGTCCACAATGCCCAAGGCCTTCAGGGCCTATGATGACCCTCATTTAAAAGATCAAAAAGGGGATCCAGGCCCAGAGAGGGGGAGGACCTGCCCTCAGACCTCTCCAGAACAGGTTGGTGAGGATCCAGATCTTCAGGCCTTCATCCCAAAACATGCCATGTCCGTAGAGACCCTCATTCATTCATTCACTCATTCATTCATTCATTCATCATTCTTCCAGCTGTACTTGCTATGTGCCAGGCACTGTGCTAGGTGCCAAAAACATAGCAGTGAATAAATCAACTCATTCTTCTTGCCTTCTGCCCACTCACGGTCTAATGGAGAACATGGGCTGTAATGACTTGACCCTGACCTCTCATTTCTATAAAGCAGTGGTTCTCAACTGGTGGCTATTTTGCCCCTCCTCTGCCCCAAATTGGGAACATTTTGCTATGTGTGGAGACATTTTTTTGTTGTTACCATGGGAGAGGAGGATGCTTACATCTTACAATGTACAGGACACACACACAATAGAGGATTATCTAGCTGAAAATGTCAGTGGTGCCAAGATTAAGAAACGCTTCTCTAGACCTTCACTCAGTTATTGGGCCAGGCCACACCCAACTGCATATAACAGCAGGAAAACCAGGGATAGGAGGGCAAGAGGGAGGGCTTGGTAGGCAGAGAAGAGTAGATGACAAATGAAAAGAGGGAAAAAAAAGGGAGGGCCACAGAGGTAAAGTAGAAAGAACATGGGCTTCGGTGGTCCAGATTAAGGGTAAGATTCTGTCTGTGTGTCCTTGGGCAAGTCTGTTATCCTCAGTTTGTGCACCTGTGAAACGGACTTGTGGGACAGTTGTGAGAGTTCGATAAATGACAGCTGTTATTATCTTCGAGGCTTTTAAAGGTCCTGCTATGGAAAATTACAGCATCAGCAGGTGCAGACATGTGATCACGAAGCCAAAGAAGGTTGCTGTTTGGGCAGGGTTGCCATAGTAATGCCTTCTGCTTGGAGGGGGGCAGGGGACGGTGTCAGCACCCCACACATGCACACACAACTCCCAGAGAGAAGTGAGAAGGGGGGAAGGCTGTGCTCCAGGGAGAAGCCCGATGTGTGCTGTCCTCCAGTGTGTGCAGTGGGAGGAGCTCTGGACCTGGAGTCACATGAACTGGTTACTGGCTGTCTGTGTGGCCGAGGGGAAATTGCCTCACCTCTCTGAGCCTCAGGTTCCTTATTGTAAAATGAAGATACTAGGGCCTCACAGGTCAAGATCCAGTGAAAACTGTTATGAAGGTGTTTTGTGGGACTGCCTTGAAACCGATGCAAGGACCTTTCGTATCTAGTGTGCACTGTACCCAACCCAATGCCAGGCACACATGACAGACTAGCGGAATGAATGAATGAACCAGTGCACTACAAATTCCTTTCAGTTTTTGAGAAGGAGAGTACCAATAATACCAGATGGGCAATCCGCTTCGCCAGTCCTCCATCCCTTGCAAGTCGGAAGATGCAGGGACCTCTGGTTCCCAGTTAGTGCTGGATCAGGTTACAGCACCGGACAACAGCACCCTCTAGAGGGCACTGCAGATATAGCAATGGTGCTGTGACAGTCCCGAGGTGGGATCCCTACGGGGAGTGGGAGGTGGAGGGGTGGGAGGTCACCAGAGCTGAGGAAAGCTCAGTTACTAAAAAGAGGACCAAATCAGGACCAGGAACCCAGAGACATCTTGGTGCAGGCACGTCATTGAACATCTCCATTTTCCTATCTGTAAAATGGAGCTGAAGTCCCAATAAATTAAGGCCTAACTGAAAGCCACTAGCCAAAGGGGTGGATTTGGATAAATCATAAAATTTTTTCTGAGCCTCTACTTTATAGAGGCATAAAACATTAAAGAAAGGGATTCAGGGGTCACCATGCCACCTTCTTCATTATGCAGATGGGGAGACTGAGTCCCCGGGAGGGGAGGGCACTTGGGGAGGGGGAAGGGGGCATGGACTGCTCTTGGCAGAGCCACAGCTTCAACCTGGACATCTGAGCCTCTTCCCTTCACACCACACGTCAGATTTAAACCAGTAAAAGGAGTCACCAAAACACTGTCCCATCCAATCAGAACCCAACTGTGGACAGATTTGGTCCTTGTGCCGCCATCTGTCCCTCCATGTCTTCTCAGGTTCCAGGGCTACTTTTGGAAAGAAAACCCTTCATAAGAATAATGTCCAAAGCCAAGGGGTACCCACTCCCTCAGAGACCTGGCTTCCTTGTGCCGGCCACCACCTGAGTCATATGTAGGGGGATTTTTCCCAGCAAGGCCTGGGCCCTTGGCCTGACCTTCCCCCGACTCTGTTCCTCTCCCACCAGGTGCTCCCTTCCCTCCAACTCCTGCTTCACCCTGCATATCCAGATGGCGCAGGGGAACACCTGGATTGGATTTTAGGATGACTCAGGGATGTAATGGGTGTTTTTTAGCTTTACAAGACATTGGAAAGGGGGCTGGAGGCGATCATCGAAGGCAGCCTTTAGTCCCTAGAATTAGAAGCATCTGAGAAGCTTTTAAAAATGCAGGTGCCTGAGCCCTAAGGTGCCTCAAGCGATTCTGCTTCAGTGGGGTGAGGCAATGGGGGTGGGGAATCTGTGGTTTTCACAATGGCCCCAGGTGATTGATTCCAATGCAGTCTGGTTTGTGGCCCTCTGGTTTAAAGCCCAGACATTTCCTCCGGGTGTGTTTGGTCTAAGTCCTTCTCTCTAGCTCCACCTCTGGGGGTTGCTTGCCCTTCCTTCCCCACAGGCTTGCCCTCAGTTTGTCCTGTAGGGGAGTGAGAAGGTCAAGGCCTGCTTCCCCTGTCTCCTCTTTCCTGCCTGAGACAGGGGCCCTGCTTCCACCATAAAGCTGTTCTTGACTTTGGATTAAAGTACATTTGCCCCTAGAAGCAAGGCCTGGGCTCCCCAGGTGGGTCCCACAGAACACACCTTCCAAGGGCAGTGAAAGGCATTGCGTGTGGAAAGGGTCTCATCCCCCAGGGAAGTTCAGGGTTAAGCAAAATTAAATGGGTCCCTTCCCTGCAGGGCTTCTCAATATGCTGATGGACTTTGGAAATCTCCATCAAGTTTCTCAAATGGAACTTGACTAGGGAGCACATTTTTCCCATAGCAGATGGAGGGACTCAAGTCTATGGAGATGCTGATCTAGTCAGCCAGCCGGGCTGATTCTGTGGCAGGAATGAGGCGCTGCGCCAGGGCCCGAGGGGCAGCCCCAAGGAAGGGGGAGACCCCACCAGGTAGGGCTTCAAATCCTAAATTCCAAATGCAGCCATGGACCCAGCAAGCCCTCTTCACCCCCGGGCAGGCTGGCCAACCTCACCTTCTCACTTCACACCTACCACCTTCCCTTTAAAGGCTGGACATGCTCGATGCTCATTTTAGTTCCATTTTTCTCTGGATTTAAAAAAAAAATGGGGAGAGAGGTGGAACATTCAGTGCAGTTTACTGGGAAGGGGCCCCACCCCCTCGGCTGAGTCCTGCCCCTGGACATGTTCTCTGGCTTCCCCTTCCCCCATGCGTGAGCCGAGGAAGAACCTCATATGCTCCCTCCGCTTGTTAGGCAACTCCAGGGGTCCGGTCTCCTGGAAGTCTCTGAACTGCATCCCCCAGGGGTGAACAGTGGCCCCTGGAGCTGGGCAAAGAGGTGCCTTGTCTCGGTCCTTGTCTCTGTCCCCTGTCCTCACCACCTCACCCATGAGCATTACCCCCACCCCAGGCCCATGAGGCCCAGCCAGGGTGCTTCGCACTGAAGCATCCTTGTTCTGGGATTCCCACTTGCTTCCTAAACCCAACCCACGCTGGCTTCTGCTGTGACTTGTTTTGTTAATGTTTTAACAGAGATGTCCCCTGGCTTGGGGACACCTGATAGCTTAGATTGTCCTAATACCCTCTTCTGAGGCAGGGAGTGCTGAGTAGGGCTGGGTTGGGGTGGGAATGGCTTCCTTAGCCAAGGAAGGGCCTATCACTGGGTTAGAACCTCGGTCTCCTCGAGCCCCCTGGGCCCACCAAGGCCCTCCCATCCGCCCTCCTCTCTGGGAATTCCATCTGCCATCTAAGTGACTCAGGGGCTCCCAGGTTTACTCACAGTAGGGTCACAAGACTCTCGTATACACCAGATAAGGCTCTGGTAATGATCAGTGGCTGGAAAATGGTAACTAATCCTGCCCCTCCTTAGTCACTGCCAGCACTGTGTGGAATGGCTCCCCTTACCTGCAGGCACCTACTGAGCAGGATTACCTGCGTATCCCTCTCAGCCCTCTAGGGACTGCAGAGGCTCCTAGAAGACCTTGGAGTTGGCCCTGTCACTGAGAATCAAGCCCATTCCCTTTCCTTGGCCCATAGGCCCTCGAGAGGGCATCCCACTTCCCTCAGATCATCTCTTGCAATTCATTCTCCCTTCCCCCTCCTCCCTCCAGCCGCTGCCTCCTACATGCTTCCCACCTCGGGGTCTTTGCCCTCTCTGTCCCCCTGCCTGGATGCTCTTTCCACATGGCTTTGCATGGCTGGTTCATTCTGGTCTTCAGGTTCAAATGTCACCTCTTTTTCTTGCCCACTCAATTTAAAGAAGGCAAACACCCCACCCCACCTCTCACCCCTGGCCACCCTTTACTGCATTTTCTTTGTAGCTTATCACTATCTGGAGGTTTCTGGTTGGTTTCTTCACTGCTTGTCTGCCCCCTCCCAGCCTCACTAGGAAGAAAAGCTGCATGGGACAGGAGCCCTGTCTCACTTGATAACTCTGTGTGTCCAGCTTGGTCGGCTGTTTAGCTCACTTGGTAGAGCATGATGCTGTTAACACCAAGGGCAAAGGTCCAGATCCCCATACCAGTTAGCCACTGATTTTTAAAAAAAAAAAAAAAGAAAGAAATGCTTGGCACACAGTAGGTGCTCAGGAAAATTTTGTTGGCTGGACAAATTCAGCTCAGTGCTTTTCAAACCATGCTCCAGCAAGTTGGTGGGGGCAGAGCCAGTGATTTCGGGGGGTCCCTGTGTCAGATTCTATCAGAACAACTCCAGTTTTCTTTCTATTGAAAGCCTCCGATATATTGCACTTAGCTCTTGTCATAGACAAGAAAACTGGGACCCAGGAAAGAATATGTCCTCACCCTGGCCATGGCTCAGGGACCTTGCACAGTCAGAATGGTCAGCACCTGCCCCCAGTGGGAGGCACCAATGACTCAGCTGAGGAGAGGGGTGGCCACCTCCATGTGCCAACCCCTCATTTCTCCGGCCGCCCTTAGCTGTTCATGAGGACTCAAACTTCACGGGGGAGCAGCTGCTTTTAGGAATAAATCTATTCTTAGGGTCACCTTTGGGGCATCAGATTCTATCACTGGGCTACCCAACATGTGCCATGGGCATCCCATTTCCTTTGCATCTTTTGTGCTCAGGGTCCCAGCACCCTCTGTGATGTGGTTAGAAGCAGGTCAGTCTCTGGGGATAGGACAGAGAGTAAGGCACGGTTTTCCTGCCTCAAGCAGCTCAGAGACCTCATGGTTTTGTAGTCCTCAGTGGGCCACTCTTCTCAGCAATCGCTGTCCACACTGAGTGACATCTCACCTCCAATCTCATCTGCATTTGTCCTCTCAGGCTCCACCCCCGGGACCTTCCCTGAACCTCCAGCTCCATCTTGTCTTTCTTCAGTTGTGATGGAGACTCTAGCACGTTGTCTCCTACATTTTTATTCCCAGCTTTCTTCCTGATGACATCTAGCACTCAGCCTCACAAAAGACTCTATGAGACCATTGCCTTCTAGGAGTGGATCAGGTAGAGGGACTCCAAGTTCAATCTGGCCACTTCACCAGCAATGTGACCTTGACAGAGCTGATTAATCTCACTGTGCCTCAGTTTCCTTATCTGTGAATTGAGTATAATGATTCTCACCCCATAGGTTTGTTGGGCGGGTAAAATAAGGTAATGCAGCTAAAACACAATAGCTCACACAGATCAGATGCTCTCAAAGCAGTAGCTGGTGTTAATCATGAGTATTCCAGACCCAATCCCAGTATCTCAGAACCTAGCGTTGTGTTGGATGGTCATGTCTTAGCTATGGCTGCCTCCTCTTGCCCAAACTGAAGTTCTTCAGCTGCTTTCCTGCCCACTTATGCTCTTAGGATAGTCTCACCATCTTGGAGCAGAAAGGGACCTCAGGAATGTAACAGGAGCCACATGTTCTCTGCCACCTTGAAGATAGCTAGGGGACAGTGTAGATGAAGAAAGCCAGGTCTGGCTCCTGATAGGCCTGGTAACTGCAGCAGGCCCTGTTGTACCCAGGGTTCCCACACTGCATAACTCCAGGGGGTGCGATTCCATCATGGTCCATGTCAAGAGTGGTCCCTGGAGTTGTGCAGTGCACTGCCTTCACAACTTTACCTGTCAGCCCTGATTATACCCCACTCCTTCAACCATTCTTTTGAGACTGTGCTGTAGCTATCACACTACAAAGGATGGGTTGGCAAGAATTCCTCTTCAGGCATTCTAACTGCTAGCCAGCATGGCTGTGCTGTCGGGAGGCATGAGGGGAGCAAGGGGCTGGTGCAAGGTTGGGAGCTGCCCACTGATCTCCGCATCTGTCCTCTGTCCTCCTCTCCTAGAACTGGGGAGTGAGGAAGTCTAAATGTTCCAGAAGAAACTTGGATGGTTCTGAACAAATTAAGGCAGCTGAACAGACCCACTTCTGCCTCCACCTGAAACTTTGGTCTTTCTTGTCCTGTGTGGACCCCAGAAGAAAAAATGCACTGAGTCCAAACAGGACAGAAACCTCCAAGAAACTTTCCTTTCTGGGTTTTTCCTTAATCAAAGGCAGAATCCAGACCAGGATCTGGGATATGGTTCTCCCTTCTCCTGGTTCCATAGAAATAGGCCACATTGTGTATCAAGTGGGAATGGAAGGGAGGTAGAGAGGCTTGATGATAGCTGAGGGTCAGCAAGCCAAACCAAGAAAGTCACAAAGATTAGATTTGAAGTAGAAGGGCAGATGAGAAAGACCAAGAAAGATCCATCAAGAACAATCCCAAGACATGAAATGTTCTGTCTCCATTGAGAAAAGAAAGGTAAAAGGAGAAACCTAAATTGGACATAACTTTCTTTTTTATTTTTTGGTGACTGGCCAGTGCGGGGATCAGAACATGTGACTTCGAGGTTATAAGGCTGCACTCCAACCAGCTGAGCCAACTGGCTAGCCTCTAAATCAGACATAAGAAATAATTTTCCAGAGAAATCTAAGTAACCCTGAGATCGACTACCAAGTGAGATTGGGGAATCTCCTTTATTAAGAAGTTTTTAATTTGGAGTAGTATTATAATAAAAGTTACCCTTTGTCTTCATTTCCTAGGGCTGCCGTAACAAAGCATCACAAACTGGGTGGCTTAACACAGCAGGAATTTATTATCTCAGTTGTGGAGGCCAGAAGCCCAAAATCCAGGTGTCGGCAGGCCCTGCTCCCTCTGAAACCCGTAGGGAGAAACTTTCCTTCCTCTTCCCAGCTTCTGGGAGTGGCTGCTGTCAGTCTTTGGGTTCCTAACCTTGCAGCTGCATCACTCCAATCTCTGCCTCCATGTCACTTGGCAATCCCCCTGTGTGTCTGTGTCTTCACGTGACCCTCTTCTCCTCTGATAAGGACACCAGTCATATTGGATGAAGGGTCCGTCTTAACCTCGCCTTACCTCGATTACATCTGCAAAGACCCTATTTCCAAGTAAGGTCACATTCACAGGCCCTGGTTAGGGCTTCAACATATCTCTTTTTGGTGGGAGGGACACAATTCAACCCATAACACCCTTTGTTGACTTGCTACTATGTTTTAGACCTACTCTGTGCTACTGCTACTATGTGCTTCATTTGAGAGATTTCAAGGAAGTTCTATCAGGAGAGACAGGTTAAACAAATGAGGTACTCTCCTACCGGTCAGTGCTTTAATGCTAACCGGAGACTGGACGAGTTGAGTAGAAAGGATATCAACGCCCTTTTGGGGTCTGAGCTGAGCTCCCCGTGTGCACACACGTCACACTGAAGCAGCAGAAACTCTGTGAAGAAGATCTAGTCATCCCCGTTTTATAGAGGATGAAACTGAGGCACAGCTGGAACTTGAACTCATGACTGTCTGATTCCAAAGTTCATGGTTGCCTGGCTATTCCATGCACTGTGCATGCAGAGAAGGCGAATTTCTCAGTCTTGACTCTGACATCTAGCACAAGAAAAAGAAGCAAAAAGGCCTGTCGCCCACACTGGGGCCCATCGGTCAGGGTATGTGCGTAAAGCCCACCACACTCAAAAGCTTCACGTAGATTCCTCTGGCTCAGGGTCAGGGCCACCTTCAGGAGATAGAGGTCATGAGCTGGAAAGACCTTGGACCCAGAACCCAGAATCTGTTGAACACTGTGACAGAAGAAAATTCTGTTTCCTAAGAGATTCCTGAGAGTTTTGACACATAGAAACCTTGCTCCTTCCCCCTCCACCCCCAACTGGCTGCCGCCTTGGTCACTGGGGACTCCGTTGGCTTTGACACATGAACTCTAGTTTTCCTCAGGGCCAGCCATGGCTGGAGTTTATTTTATCCTGTGATTGTCTTAAATGTAGATTTTTTAAAAGGATATAAAGTTTCATTTTGTTTTTAGAAACATTTTTCCTTCAAAACATAGTAAAGGGTATAATAGAAAGTTTAGGAAATATAAACATTCAAGATGGAAAAAATAAAAATCTGTTATAAATTTACCACCAAAGATAACCGAAATTAAATTTCTATTTTTGGGGTCTTTTTTTCACGAATACGTATCCACAAAAGTGGAATGGAATCGTGTCCTAAATATTTTGTGACTTGCTTTTTGTGTTTAACAATATAACATGAACATGTTTCCAAGTTGGTAAGTAGATGTCCATATTTGAACATTCTATGTGCCAGGCTCTCTACTGGACAGAGTAGGGGATATCGAAAGAGAAATAAAAAGTTTTCCCTGCCCTCAAAGAGCCTACAGTCTAGGTGGGAGACATGTCTGCAGTGAAAACTACTCACAGTTTAATGCAGAGAGCCCTCATTCCACGCCCCAGTGCTGCTCCTGATAATGCAGCTCTGAGTGAATTTCTCCATCAAGGAAAATCAGCACAGCTGCTCCCACCAGGTTTAAATGGGTTGGAGGCTCAGCTACAGGGCAGTGGCAGATCTCTGAGAGAGAGAACATGTCAGTGAGAAATCCCACAGGTGCTCCTGATGGGTATGTGTCCCCAGGAAGCCAGAGAGGAGACACTCGATATGCTGCTCCCAGCGTTGGCCTCAGTTCCTCTCATGGCGTGAGCATCTTCAGGCGCCAGGCCTGTGCCTGCTGTTTGTTGACATGTATCTCTCGTAACAAGCCAATTCACTTATTTGCTGCTCAAATAAAGAGTTGGACCCACCAATGGAAGAAAGATGGTTGTGTTGGACTCATTGGAAGGTATTATAGGAGTCTCCAGTCTGGTGCCTTTCTAAGATTTTCAAGGGAAAGTTTGATCATACCTGGTTTCTGCCTCATGCAGGCCTTTAGAGCCCAACCCCATGAAGATACAGTTCGTCTGTGGAGCATGTGAAGGCATCCTAGGGTGCTGAAGGCAATGTGGTACCCGGGAGGACCCCATGTGAAGGCTTCCTTAGATGTATAAAGCACTCCGGAAAAAAAAAAATGGAACTTGTCCAGTTGGAATAGCACATAAAGATACCTAGACACCATGTTAGATAGGGCTATTGATTTCTCTCCTCAAAAGGAGAGAGAGTACAACAGTCTTCCTCATCGGTGGTTTTGCTTTCGCGGTTTCAGTTACCTGGTGTTCAAAAATGTTAAATGGAAAATTCCAGAGATAAACGTGAGTTTTAAATTGCTTGCCAGTCGGAGTACCGTCATGGAATCTCACACTGTCCCGCTCTGTCCTGCTCAGGATGTGAATCATCCCTTTGTCCAGAGTGTCCACATTGCCTATGCTCCTTTAGTCACTTGGTGGCCATCTCCGTGACCAGATCTACTGTCACGGAAATCTCAGTGATTGTGTTCAAGCCACCCATCTGACTTCATAATGGCCCCAAAGCACAGGAATAGCACAAGAGTAGCTGGCATATTGTTATAACTGTTCTATTTTATTATTAGTTATTGTTGTTAATCCTTACAGTGCCTAATTTATAAATTAAACTTTATCATAGGTTTGTGTGTATAGGAAAAAACATAGTATATCTGGGGTTTGGCACTATCCATGACTCCAGACATCCACTGGGGGTCTTGGAACACATCCCCCCTGGATAAGGGGGTCCACCGTAGTCAAATTCACAGAAACAAAAAGTAGAATGGTGTTTGCCAGGAACTGGGAGGAGGTAGGAAGGGGGGGGGTATTAATTGTTTCCAGTTTTGCAAGGTGAAGAGTTCTGGAGATGGAAGGTGGTGATGGTTGCACGACAACCTGAATAGTTACTGCCACCAAACTGAAGACTTGAAAATGGTTAAGATGGTCAATTTTATGTTGTGTGTATTTTACAACAACTTAGGTGGGGAAGAATCCATTTTTTAGAAATAAGGAAAGGTGACTTTCTTGTGAGGACAATGTCATTGAAGAAACGCTGACTGGGAGGGACTGGAAGCAGCAGGCAGCCTGCATCCCTAGAAGGCGCTTCTGTGCAGGAAGCCGCTCTGGCATCCCGTTGGGAGGCTGTGAGGCTCTGTAATCCTGACAGCATCACAGGGGACAGTCACACAGGCAGGAAAGGCTGGCAGAGAACTGGGAATGCCAGATACAGCTAGAGAGGGAAGAAACAGAGGGAGGACTGCAGCATCAGGACGATGTGCACAGCCCTTCACTGACTGGGGAGAAGTCAGGAGACAGAAGGGTCTGCAAGGAGCTCAGGGAGCAAGTCTCTGCCTCTTGCAGAGGCATTGGTAGCAGGCACTCCACAAATGCCTGTTAATTGAATTCATGATTTAAATAAAGCCGAGGCCACAGATGCTCAAAGGCCTTTGATGACTAGCCCAGACCTCCAAGGGTCACCAACTTCAGCACCCAACACCATTATTCCTGGCACTTACATGGGAAGCAGGGGACTGGTGAAGAGCACTGCTTTTGGAGTCAGACCAATCTGGGTTTGAATTCTGGCTGTACCATTCCCTGGCTGTGGGATTTGAGGTAAGTTATTTATCCCCTCTGGGTTCTGGAATTGGACTCGTAACAGTATGCCCCAACCAGAACTAACGTGGTCATTGAACGGGACGATGCATTTGTTCTGAGTGCTGCTGGGCACCGTGCCTGCATGGGAGCGAGTCTCAGTAAATGGCAATTTAAAGAGGAAGTGGTCATGAAAGGTGCTCATGGATGAGGGAAGACCCATGGGTAGACAAGACCCAGTGCACGGCCCTGGGGGCACAGTGTCCTTGCAGAGGTAGCAGAGCTACACGCAGCGTGTGCGCCTGCTGTGATCGACAAGGGTGAACTCAGTCTTCATGGGGCATCACGGGGGATTCAGGGAGAAGGGGCCAGCCAGCAGAGATAGCAGAGGCTGCAATTTCCTCCTGCCACCCACCACAGTCATTCCCTGAAATCCTGAGAGCTTCCCCATCACCTATAGAACAAAGCCAAAGTCTTTAGCCCAATCAGGCAGGCTCCTCAGAAGCTGGCCCCGCTTTGTTTCTGACTTTGTTTCTAACTTTATTTGATCATACACCACTTGGGCCTACTACTTTCTCCCTGCCTTTGTGTGTGCAGTCCCTCCCTCCTGGAGGGCCCTTTCCCTATCTCCACACATCTGTATTGCACCTGTCTGTCAAAGCTCAGCTGAAATGCCACCTCTTCTCCAAAGCTCTCCCAGATCTCCCAAGTCTGCATCCTCTCAACTCCTAGAGCACTCTCTCTGCCTCTCATTGAGAGGCTCTCCTTGTATGGTAGGTTTATTCACACACCTCATTCCCTGTCCCACACAGTGAGCCCCAGGGAGTAGGCTCGCAGCTGCTGGTCCATCTGTAGATCCCCCTCAGCACCTATGACAGAGTCTTCCACATGGGGGGTATTTGTCAGAGGAAAGGAGGGAGGGAGGAAAGCCAAGAAGTACTTGGGGCTTTTCTGGATGAAAGGCAATCACTCCTGCCATGTGAGGCCAGGAAGAATGCTCTGCCAAGAAGGAGAAGCAGTGTCACTGTGGGATGACCATGGCAGGAAGAGGCCTGGTCCACCCAACCGACACTGAACTGTCCCAGGCAGGACCTGCCAACCTGATGGAGTAGAGAAGATACCATTTTGGGAGGTCCCCAAGACCATCCTCGGTTCAGTAATTTGCTAGAAGGACTCACAGAACTCAGCAAAGCTGCAATACTTACAGTTATAGTTTATTGCAGTGAAAGAATTCCAATCAAAATCAGCAAAGGAAAGAGGCATATCAGGCAGAGTCTGGGAGAGACTGGGCATCAGCTTCCAGTTGTTCTCTCCCCCAAGGAGCTGTGGTGATAGCCTTACTTCTCCCAGCAACAGTGTATGCAAAATGCACAGAGTATTGCTAACCAGAAAAGCTCCCCGAGCCTTGGTGTCCAGGGTTTTTATTGGGGGCTGGTCATATAGACATGACTGGCCTTAGTCTCCAGCCCTTCCAGAGGCTAAGTTGACACTATGTGGCCCAAGGTTTCCATCATAAATTACACAGTTGCATAACCTATCTGGCATGGCCTAAGGCCCCCGGTAAACAAAGACACTCTTATCAGGCAGAACATTCCAAAGGCTTAGAGGTTACCTCCTGGGAGCTGGGGGCAAGGGCCAAACCCTTCTTTGGGCAAGATAATCCTTCACTGCACAGAAGGACTGCTCTGTAAATACCCTGAAATGATACACAAAATCCCATGAGTGTGGGGAACGTTTCCTGAGAACTGTGTCCATGGCTCCCAGTGGCTCTCACAGAAAAACAAGACCCAAAAGGAGATAAGCAGATGATCTCTATGAGGTCATTCCCAGCCCCTGAAGTTGGGGTGCAAATTAGGATCAAAAGAATGAGGTTTGACTCCAAATAACCCATCTCCTTTCTTACCCTTTACTGGATCCCAGGACTAAACTCCAAGAACCTGAGCCCCTACCTCAAAAGTTTAAGGAATTGGGCTGGTTGCCCCTTGTTTCCTTTTAGCCATGTCCCACGCACCCGGCCCTCTGGCCCAGTAATTCAGCTGTAACCCCACACACCTGATGGCCCTTTCTGGCAAGCAGGCATTTCAACCAGGACCCTTAGCTTCCAGAAACCTTTACTGAAGATCATTTTTGAAACCTGGGCTCAATTTTCACCCAAGGGAGCTACCGAGAAGTCACACGGGGCCTTCTAGCCCCTTCCCAGGGAGGAAGTCTCTCTATCCCGCCAGGTTGGCAGTCAGCACTGAGTAGAGGGAACTCAGCTCTTGGCCCAAGATCCTTGCCCCAGGAAAGGTGCTTGTGCCTGATGGAAAGTTTGGGCTGAAAGACACTCCTTTCCAAAATCCTGGGTCTGATATTTACACAAAGTCTGAAATTAATGCAGAGAAAACTTCCAAGTGTCCAGGCTAGAATGGAAGGCTGAGAACAGGAAGGGGTGTGTCCCAAGTACCAGGGTTTTTTCCACAGAGAGAGCAGGGCAAAGGTGGATGTCCCTGGGTGTGAATCAGAAGTCATTAGTTAACCCAGTCCTTCTTTATTTTAAACTGGTTTTCGTGGGAATTTGTAATTCAGAGTGGGGATGGATGGGAATAATGGAGAAAGGCTGATGGTGTTGAGCAGAATTTGTCCTTCGAGTGCCCATCCTTCTCCAGGCATATGCTTCAAGGCCACCCATGGCTGAAGCCACCCCATCCTCAGGAAGCCTCATCCATGGGCCTCACTCCCAACCCTTTGGAAGTGCAGCCTGCATTAGGCTGACAGCCTAGCTCTGAGTTCTGTTTTGTCCCTGGATGCTGTCTCTGGAGTCACCCACTACTTCCTGCTTGGTGGCCCCAGCCCCCTCCTGCCCCACTCCTGATCTTCTCTTAGCAGAGAAGATGTTTCCATGGGTCACATTTGTGCTCCAGGCTACCCCTGACAGCGCCACTCAGAGTTACCCTCTGTCCTGGGGTTACTAGTGCTCTCCAGAGCTGAGGAGGCAGGAATGCTTTGGGATCACATGACACTCAACAGTTATGGTCTTAAGATTAACTTTCCTTCCATTTCCAGACTTAATTCAGAAGGGACGACATTGCCTGTTCATCAAGAGCTGTTCATTCATTCATTCATTCAACAAATACCTGTTGAGCACCTACTCTGTGCCAAGCACGGATCTAGGCACTGGGAATATAGCAGTAAACAAAACAGACAGATGTCCCTGCTATCATGGAGTGTATACTGTAGTAGGGGAAACAGACGATAAACAAACAAACAGAAAAGGACAACAATTTCAAATAATGATAATGCTATAAATAAGCTATAATAGGGTAACATGATAGGGAGGGACAGGATGACGGGGAGAGAACAGGATGGTCAGGGAAGGGACATTTGGATGAAGCTAGAATGATGAAGTGGCCAGCTAGGGAAAGATCTGGAAGTGTGTACCAGGAAGAAGGAAGAGCAAGTACAAAAGCCTTAGGAAGAAACAAGTTTGTGCTCAAGGCACAGCTGCAATGTGGCTGGAGTCAAGGGTGTGGGGAGTAGAGGACATGGTCTGAGCAGTAGCAGGGGCAGAGCATGTGGGGCCTTGAAGGCCATGGAAAGGAGCTGGATTCCTCCAAGAACATCCATCTGCCATGGAGTACATAGGCCAAGCTCTCTTTTGCTTTAGCCATCCCAAGCAAGCTCAATTCATTCAGAATCCCGATGAGATAAAAGCTCCCTTCCTTCCAGCCCCTCCTGCCACCCCATCCAACAGGATCGGACTACCCAGGGGACACAGGGACTTCTCCTGGGTGATTTGAAAGGAACAAGAGGAAGTTCAGAGCAAGTTGCCACAGGGAGTCATCATTCCCTGCCTCTTTCCCTAACTGGAAATCAGCAATTTCTGGAGGAACCACCCATTGAAATTCTGGCCAGAGATACCAAGAAACTTGCCCATGTTCACGCAGATAGCACATTATAAGTCGAAGGCATGAATTTAGGTTGTGTTCCTAAGGTACTAACCTTCTATCATACTATGTTGTCTCCCAGAAAACTTGAGAAGAGGCCATCCAGGAAATCGCATAGAGCCTGGGTTCAAAGTGGACCCCAGAGAGAGGATGAAGAACAGTATATCTCTTGTCACAACAGAGCCAAGTTAAGGAGGTATTACTAGCAGGGGCACATATCAGTGGGTGAAAGGAAAAAAGGCAGAGAGGCCAGAGAGGGAAGAAAATGATGTCATCTTTTAAAATATTTTCCATGCTACATGTCCCAAACTGTAGCCTCTTCTTTCAGTTCCCCACTGAGCTCACATCCACCTCCACAGGCAGGCATGGCCTTTACCTAAAAGCTCACACAGGCCTTCAGCAAATCAAGGCCAGCTCTGTCTTTATTGTTGGACCAGCATCCTCCTGGCTGCTGGTCAGGGCAATGAGGTTGGCCACACTTTGGCACTTGTAGAAACAGCTCCTTCATCTGATTTCTGAAGCTGAAGTTTAGAAGAGGCTTCCTTCCTTTGGCTCCCCTCTCCCTGCCCCTCTGTGATCA
Organism: Cynocephalus volans; assembly: GCF_027409185.1. Taxonomy (NCBI): domain Eukaryota; kingdom Metazoa; phylum Chordata; class Mammalia; order Dermoptera; family Cynocephalidae; genus Cynocephalus; species Cynocephalus volans. The sequence continues at coordinate 55,440,332 of NC_084462.1, forward strand.
GCAGTGCAGGAAGCATCAGGACTTAGCCATCTCTTTCAGTTAGCTGATAGGAATCCAGATATTCTTGAACAAATGATATACATGCTTTTGCAGGTACTAAGACATGGCCCATTTAATCAGGAGTGGCTTGATTGGAGCTCTTTAAAAAAACCCACCCTGAAAGGCCCTGGAAGGGAGATAACAGGCCTGTCTTCAGCCCTGCCATACCACAGTGTGTTTTTGTAGTAGCCACCTGTTTTGGAACCCTCAGGCAATTTGCCTGAAGGACACTGGGAAAAAGCCACCTTGTTGGCTTTGGGATTGAGTCTTCCAGTAGACCTCTGGGAACAAGGGGAAATCCGGGACTCAGAGGCCCAGCAGGGCCCCTTCCTGTTGATGGAAGGTCCAAGAGTGGGTTAGGACTCCCACTTGGGAGCCCACCTCCTCCAGACTGGACCCTGCATTAATCATTGGCAAGATCCCCCCCAATCCTACCTATATTCCAGGCAATCTGTAGCCTTGAGCAGAGCTGGAATAGGTTTCCCTCTCTTATGAACTAATTAGGGATGTATTTTATCCTCTACCAACCGTCAAAACCCTCTGGATCTGAAATTCCATGAGAACATTCCCCGTCTCCCCTCTTGATTGAAATATGTTTGTTGACTGAATAATGGAATGAATGTGTAAAACTAGTGAATGGAGAGGGACAGGGATTGTTGAGGAAAACCATGGGATCTGTAGCCATAAGATCTGGACTCCAGACCAAACTCAGCCACTTACTATCTGTGCAACTTAGGACAAGTTATGCAACCTCTCTGAGCAGTTGTCTCACTACCTATAAATTGACTATAGCAATACCTATCTTTGCAAGGTTGTTTTAAGGATGAGAAATGGCATATGTACAGCCCAGGGCATAGTTCCTGCCAGAGAGCAGACCCTTCATAAAGATGATCCTTAGGTTGTTCATGAAACCACTGCATCTGTTGATTCTGGCTAGAAGATGCTCACTGTTGCCTGAAGGTGGAGAGGGGTTGGCTGCCCTCAGCAAACACAGAGAAACTCTGAGAATTCTACAATAAGCCTTCTATCACTGGCAACAGCAGTAGCAGCACTAGGCTCTTACTTTATAGTCCACAGTGTTATTTGAACCCACATCCTACACCCAGTCTTGGGGTGAATGCAGGGGTTCCCGTTGTTTGCCATCATTGCCGGCCAAATGACCATTCCCTTGGAGCATCATTTAAATTAGATATAAGTGTAAATTATGTGGGCGTAACTTCATATCAAGTTAGCACATGTGCAGAGGCACTGGGCTCGGTGCCCACAGTAGGTGCTCAGTGTATCCACATGGACTAAACGCAGTGGTGGGTATGCACAGCAGGTCTTCTCTCTCCTCAACCACAGAGGATCCCATCAGATGAGATTTGAGGAAGGAGCCAGCATTCATTGAGAACTGCACAGTCTCTCATTTAATTCCCATAGCAGTCTTATGCTAATGATAGATCGTATCCTATCAGCACTTGAGAGGTAAGGAAACTGAACCTCTGAGAGGGTGAATAATTTGGCCAATGTTATATGCTCACATGTAAATGTCAGAGCTGCAATTTAACATGATCTGTCTCCCTCCAAGCCATGCTCTTTCCTCTAAACAGTCCTGCCCGCCACCGGGCTGTTCCCACCCACCCACTCGCACACCCCTGTGAGTGGCTGCCCTAGTAGTCTAAGGCAACGGTGGGAAAGAAGGCACAAGCCAGGATGTGTTCATTAATAAATTGGTTGTAACAATGACAAAGGACATGGACAGAAAGGAGACAGTTTGAGGCATGGTACCTGCAGAGAGTTTCCAGGAGGTGGCATTGTGCTGGGTTGGATTAGGTCAGACGTAGGGCTGAGGCGAGGGTGTTCTGAAAGGACCAAACTGTGTGAGCAAAAGAAGGGAGGAGAAGGAGCAGGGCCAGACCTGAGCCTGGGGTTCAAAGGGGGCACTGCCAGGAGACAAGGCCAAGGCCGCGTCAGCAGAAGGTCTCAAGCAAAGTAACAAATGTGTCCAGCAGGTATGACACCCTCCAGCCTGCTGTGATTTCTCCATTTGTTATATTTTCTCCCCCAGTTCCACCACCTGAACCCTGCTCCTCCCCTCAGGGCCTCCCCTCACTTCTCACAGACATGGGCTCCACCCTCACAACCTCCCAGCTCCCCTCTCTGCACACCCTGCTCTCAGCTTCTTCTCCAGCACATCGAGGGCACAAGGGGCATCTTCCTGAGGGGGCTGAACCTTCCCAGAGAATGTGCTCAGCTGGCAAATGAAAACCTCATCCAGTCTTGGGGTGAATGCAGGGGTTCCCATTGTTTGCTAGCATTGCTGACCAAATGACCATTCCCCTGAAGGATCATTTAAATTAGATGTAGGTGTAAATTATGTGGGCGTAACTTCGTATCAAGTTAGTACAAGTTCTGCTCCTCAGTGTTGGAGCAGAACTAGGAGGAGACGAGCTGGTCCCTCACCACAAGGGAGGCTGTGAGGGGTGAGATGCGACTCATTCTGTCCCCAGAACAAAAGTGTCAGACTGTCTTCTGCACTGTGGGGAGTTGACATTTAGAATCTCAGAGAGCTCCAGGACCAATTCTCCCAAACTGCCCCCATTTCAGGAAAGACTGAGGCTTGGGGTCATTCAGCCAGTTTAGGCACAGTCAAGGTTAGGACCCAGAGCCCTTTCACTCATGTGTGCTCCCCTGGGTATGGGTTTGTCTCCACCCACTAGGCTACAAGCAACTCTGAGGAAGAACCTTCTTTCCCCTTCACTGGTCCCTTCTGTCTTAGCACAGAACTGCTCAAGGCCAATCCTAGACAAGCTGTGGCCTTGAAGGGCTCATGTGCAGCACTCCCCACCCTCTGCCAACAGCCTTTTTCACAAGACCCACTCAATTGCCCAGAAAGCAGGAAAACATTCATGGAATTTGATTTAAGATGCTTCAGTGATGAAAGAATAATAAATTTGGAATAAGGAAATCAAAGATATGGAAAAAGACACAGGGGTGGGAGTGGTAAGGAAAGGAGGGAGAGAAAGGAGAAAGAGGAAGAAACCTAAAAAGAGTATCAGCATCCACAAAAATTACTTTCACAGTTGTCTTGGGGGTGAAGCTTGCATTATGATTCCAATTTACAGATGGGAAAACTGGGTAAGTTGAGGCCTTCTATGAGTTCTCCAGTGAGTTAGGACAGAGCTAAGACTGGAATCAGCTTCCTGGCTCCCCCTTTTCACACCATCCCACCATGTCTGTTTAAAATATGTGGAAAATTGGCAACTGCAGTGGGATCACTCTGGCCAGGTGTGCCCTTGGTGTGGGATCCCTGGATCTTTCCCTATGCTGGGTTTGAAATCCCAGTCTCAAGTGCACATGCCACTGCTTTCACACACAGATATCAGGATGGATCTTGTCCACGATTAGCCTGCAAATAAGTGACATGCTGGAGGCCAGTGGCTGGGGGGAATGGGTGGCCCTTTCAAATCCCTCCTTCCAGACTTAAGTCAAGGACAAAGAACCACTTGGTCCCTGGCAAATCTCAGTAGTCCACCAGTCTACCAAATTCCAACATCCATTCGCTCATCCAACAAGGAGATGTCAAATACCATTTTGTTGTTGTTCCTGGCATGGTGTGAGTTAACACAGAGAAATTTTTTTCGTTTAAAGATTGATTTTCAACCTCAGGGAGGTCACAATCTGCATGGTGAGGGAAAGCTAGCACACATACAGCAACAGGAGGAAAACCCAGTGCTGTAGTGAGTGTAGAAGCAGTGATGGCCAAGGGAGCAGAAACAAGGGGCGGGGTCCGCAGAGGCTTTGGGAGCACACGGGAGCCTGCAGGGTCAGGGAAGGGAGGGTGCACATTCAGTATCAAGCCAACATTTGCTGAGTCCTCATTGATGTGGCGGGCGTGGGCTGGGCTGGGGAATATGACACAGAGATGAACATGGCCCAGCCCTGTCCTGGGGTTGGCAAACTGGCCTTGGTTTCAGGGACACTGAAGGACAGCACAGTGAGTAGAGAATGAGGCTTCATTCGATGGAAAAAGAGAAGTACCCGTTATCCTTCCCCAGCTGCTCTCTTTATTTACTGTTAATTACTTCCAGCAGTGTGCTGGCAAATCCACTCTCAAAAAGGAAGAAAGAAAAAAAAAGCTCTCACCTCATTTGTAGTGTTTGCTGATTCCCGTAGTGTAAATACTACCATCATGACCAATTTTAAGCTAGCAGGGTGACGGCACTGAACACGCAGTTGCAAAGACATGCTTAAAATTGGTTCTGGTGAGCTGGTGCTAATTGGCTGTAGCACAGCACTGGGTATCCTTGGAGCTCTGGGAAGAGAAGACCCTGAATGTTACTCCTCATGGCTGCACACAGACTGTGACCTTCCCAAAGTCACACGCCCCACTGAAGTGCTGTCATTAATCAATACAACCATGCACGTTGCAAGCAAGCAATGTATCTCTAGCTGGGATTTATTGAATGTGAAGGGGAAGTGGTCTACCTCATAGGGCTGTGTCCCCTGTAGGTGCTCGACAGATGTGAGCCTCCAGCCACACCCCTCTGCCCACCAAATCGTAGGGTTGAAGGAGATGACTTCCAAAATGTTCGGGACTCCATTTGTTCTTTCATTCATTCATGCAGCGGACACTTCCTAATTGCACTCCCTCTGTGCCAGGCACTGCGCCACCATGCCGAGCACGGGGAGACAGTGGGGAACAAGCAGATGCAGTCACTACCTCATGAAGCCCACTAACACCAGGAATTGTGAAGGCCAGGCCCCTTAGAACTGGGCTCTGGCTCGGCCTCCACCTCCAATCTACTGTGTGGCCTTGAGAAAATCACTGAACCTCCTTGGGCCTCAGTTTCTTCACCTGTAAAATGAAGGAGTGGAACTTGATGTTCACTGAGGTCTATCTCAGCTCTGGCCTTCTGTGGCTCCAGGGAGGAAAGGTCCGGAAGCCTCATGAGGAAGGATTGGTTGAGGGGATCAGGAATGCCATCATGGGAGGAAAGCAGGCAGGAAAGCAGACTGGATCCCTGAAGATCTGTCACGAGTCCCGTGAAAGAGGAGTGGACATGTTTTGTGTGGCCCCTGACAGTGGAACTCATAAGTGGAAATTACAAGAGGGTGGGCCGTTTCGAGTTCCTCGGAAGATCTTGAGCACAATTAGAGCTGCCCAGCAATGGAATGGGCCACCTTGGGAAGGACTGAGCACCTGCCATTCAATCAGAGGCTGAAGACCACCTCCCATGCCACATAGGATCCCTGGCAGGGAGGTCATGATTGTGAACCCTATAATCATCAGTTCTGAAGGAACAAAAGAAGTCATCTGGTCCACTGTGTTATGTGGAAAAGGATAATTGGATGCAAAAAGATTATAATGAGAAAAAACACAAGTACTTGCAGATGGCTAAGGAAAAAGACTAGAAGGAAAACTATGAAGACACTAATAATGATTGGATTAAGACTGAGGGTTATGGTGATCTTTTTTCTCCATTTCCCTATTTTCCAAATGTTTGGTAGTGTGGTGATGTTTTTGAAACAAAAGTAGTTTTATTCTTTATGGAAAGTCATCTAGTCATCCTGGGACAGGAAGCCTTCCTATAACCACTAAACTCTCTTCCAATCCCCAAATTCTGAGAGGCTCACTCAGGCCTGACAGCCAGGGAGGTGGGAGGAAAGTGGCTTTAATGGATGCCTGCTGAATGCCAGACCCTGTGCTGGATGCAGAGCCAAAGGCACAGTGCCCACCCTGGAGGAGGGAGGACTGACTGGCACACTATCTCACTCGGCCTTTGAAACAGCCGTGGGGTCCTGTATTATTAAGTGGTAGGTGGCCAGCCAGGACCAGGACCCAGGTCTCCACTGTATGTGGTGCAAGAAGAGAAATTCAAGGTGAGCAGGTGAGCTGCCCATTCAATCCCATAATCTGATGGAATCAAGGTCAAGGCCCTGGCCATGTAGACACCCATGGGATGGAGTCTAGCTGATAAGGAGGGTAAGGGTTTCCCTGTCCTCACTTATGGAATGCACATGTGCACATGCGCATACACACACACAGCCTCAGCTCAGGTCGAAAGCACTAGCATGCTTCCTCTTCCCCTGTCAAGTCTCCTAATAATTCTCTCCTGAGAAAGCCAATTCCTTGATGATCAACCCAACACACATGGATCTCACCAGCCTTCACCCAGCATCCACTGCCCACTCCCCAAGCTCCTCTTTCCACTTCATTTCAGGCTCCCCCTTTCCCTCTCCTCTACCTCACTCGCCAGCCTAATTTTCTTCCCATGGAGAAAGGCTCCCTGTTGAGAGGTCTGTGCAGGGACTTGGGCTGGCAGAGTCTGTCTCGTTGCATAAAAGACTCAGTGAGTCCCGGAGGCACTTGGAACCCAGACAGAATGGAATTTCTCCCTATTTTCTTTACAGCTGAGAAAACACACACAAACACAAGAGCATATTTACAGCAATATTTCTATCCCAAAGTTTGTCTTTAAAAAAAGAAATGAAACAGTTTCTCTGCCCACTCCACTCCTACCACCACTGCCCCCTTTTTATTCCTTCCCATTTCCCGGTTTAGGCCAGTGAGAAAAACAGAGTGGCTCAAGCCCCACTGAGAACCACCACATCCCTGGACAATGTCTGGCTTGTTCAGAGAGCAAGGAAGAAACAACTCCCCAAACCTGCACAGAACTTCCCAGCGAAGGGAGTTCTGAGGGAGCAACAGGCGGGCCTTGTGTCTGAACACAGAATCCCTGAGGCTCTGGGAAGAGAGGAGTCCACAAGTCTAGGCCCCTCCTCAGCATGGAGTGGACGCCTTACCCTCCTTCCCTGGGGGGGCTATTTCCCACCACGACGGTCCCACTGGGCTTGAGCAAGAGATCCACGACGAGCAGCCCCTCCCAGTGCCAGAGGTGCAGGCCCCCAGATCTTTTTCTTTTTTCTTTTTTTTTTAAAGATGACCGGTAAGGGGATCTTAACTCTTGACTTGGTGTTGTCAGCACCACGCTCTCCCAAGTGAGCCACGGGCTGGCCCTCCGAGATCTTTTTCAAAGGCGGCAAGGTGCCTCACACACTCATCTCTGTACCCTCAGAAGCATCTGCCCCAAGGTTTCTCAGGTGACTGATATATATGGCATGAGTGATGGATGGGTGGTAGACAGAGGCCACTCTCAAACAGACAGAGAAGGGCTGTGGCCCCCTCCCGCCCCTCCCCAAGTGTTCCTGGATGGGAAGACCAGTGCTCCCCACTGGACCCCTGGGGGGCTCCCCTTCCCAAATCCATCCAGCCCCAGCTGATGGTAACTGGGCCAAGAGTGACACCTGGGCCACCAGATTCAAATGGAGCCAAGGTCAGGAAGCCAGAGGTGCCCCCTTAGCTGAGCACTATCCCCAGCCTCTGAAACCTCCATTCTTTAGTTCCAGTTGCTCCATATGCTCCGAGGATTCCTCCCTCTGTGATGCAAACACTTCTTATACCAAAAGTAAACACTCACAGACTAGAGGGGAGGGCAGGGAAGGTGCCAAGGCAGCTCCATCCAACAGAACAACTCAGTGAGCATCCTCGGTGCAGGTCGCAGAGTGCGAGTCACAGAAACATCTGCAGCATGGCTCACACCCTCTAGGACTGCAGTGCTCCATCTCGGCTGCATATTAGAACCTTCTGGGGGGGGCTTTTAAAAACCCTGAGGTCCAGGCTGAAGACCAGGTGACTTCAGCGTGCAACCAAGCTTGAGAGCCACTGCTCTGGCTGATCTCTTGTAAATTCAGGTGGGTCTTCCTAGGGTCTACCTGTGCTGGCCAGAGTCAGGGTTCCATTTGTGCAGGGGATGCCCTTTACATTGTGGTCATCACAGATCTGTATACTTATCACGACAGTTTTCCAGCAGATGATATTAAGGAAGGCTTGTCTTTCTAATTCACATCAAGTTATTGTGCCAGCATGAGAGCTACAGGTATCCCAGGCTCTCACTTCTCTCCTAAATTATTAATCTGCTCATCTCACAGCTTCCTCAAGAGCTCTCTAGGTGGGCTTCCTTCCCCTGACTTAAACCAGGCCCCTGAATCTTGCCTGAAACCTTGGAGCAAGTCCATTCTAAAATACACAAGTCCCCTCGATTTGAAGTTGGTGGCAGGCCCAGATTTCACAAGGAAGGTTGGGGAGCTCGTCATTTTTCCGGTTCTGGAAGATTGTAATAGCCAGGATCCTCCAGAGAAACAGACAGATAGGACACATACACACACACAGGTACATACAGTCGTCCCTTGGCATCCGTGGGGAATTGATTCCAGGTCCCCCAGTGGATAACAAAATCTCCAGATGTTCAAGTCTCATATAAAATGGTGCAGAATTTGCATATAACCTCTGTACATCCTCCCATGTACTTTAAATCATCTCTGGATTACTTGTAATACCTAATACAATGTAAATGCAATGTAAACAGTTGTATATTGTATCGTTCAGGGAAAAAGGAAAGAAAAGTCTGTACATGTTCAGTATAGAAGCAATTTTTTTTCACGTATTTTTGATCAGTGGTTGGTTGAATCCGCAGATGCAGAATCCAGATACAAAAGGCCAACTCTGTGTGTGCGTGTGCGTGTGAGTGTGTGTGCGTGTGAGTGTGTGTGCGTGTGAGTGTGTGTGCGTGTGTGTGTGTGCGCGTGCGGGTGTGTGTGTGTGTGCGTGTGAGTGTGAGTGTGTGTGTGTGCGAGTGTGTGTGCATGTGTGCGTGCGGGTGTGTGTGTGTGTGTGTGTGTGTGACAGAGAGAGTAAAAGAGATTTATTATAAGGAATTGGTTCACACAATTATGGAGGCTGGCAAGTCCCAAGATCTGCATGGTGAATTGGTAAGCTGGAGATTCAGGAATGCTGAGAGTGAAGTTCTAGTCCAAGTCTGAAGGCTTGCAACCCAGGAGAGCCAATGGGGTAGTTTCAGTGCCAAAGCCAATAGCCTCAAGATCCAGGAACAGCTGATGTTTCTGTTCAAGTCTAAAGGGAGGGAAAAAACCAATGACCTAACTCGAAGACCATCAGGCAGGAAGAATTCTCTCTTACTCAGGGGAGAGTCAGTCTTTTGTTCTATTCAATCTTCCACATTACGGTGGGCAATCTTCTTTACTCAGTCTACCAATTCAAATGTTTATCTCATTCAGAAACACTCTCACAGACACACCTAGAACAATGTTTGACCAAATGTCTGGGCACCCCATGACCCAGTCAAGTTGACACACAAGATTAACCATCACAGGAATCATTGGGATGAGCCTTCACTAGCTGGAAGATGGGAGGTTAGGTTGATCCACCTAATGCCTGTAATTAAACTGAGAAAACTGTGAAGGTTTTGTGAGGAAAGGATTCTTGGGGAAAACATCTCACCAACCACATGCAGCCTCCATATCTGAATGTGATTACAGATTCCTGGGCTTGAAGCTTATCACCATGGCCAAATGTCACGTAACCTCATCATGCTTTAACCATCCCAATAATGCCTCTGCCTCTCCTCTTCCAGGTGAACTATGACCACTTTACTCTTGGTTTTTGTGACTCTGAGGGTCATCACTGCAACCATCTCAGTAGAAGTTTCAGGTAAGGACATTCCCATGCATATCTCGTTTATTCAGTAGGTGCTGGGTTCTGAGTGCTGGCTACTGAACCTAGTGCTGCTGGTCCCAGGAATATCACTTCTTCTTTTTAGCCTTTTCTTGCCCCTGCCCACTCCCTACTGATACAAGTGTAACCGCAGTGGGAAAGCACCCAAGAGCATGCACACACACATCCAGGAGCCTCTCTCAGAAAATAGTGCTCCTGGCTGCCCTCTAGCTTGGACAGCTGAGGGGGAGATCCTGGCAGGTGCCTTCCCTCCCAGGATACTTCCCTCTGTGGATCTCACCTAGAACTGCACACACTGAGCTCGGGGTAGGGGCAGGATATAGACAACCAAAAGAGAAAAATTTGCCAAGAGGGGATTGGCTAGAGCATCCAAGAAAAAAAACTGGCCTGAGAAACAGAGAGAAGCTCCTGTGAATCACATAGGTGTTTGCCCATCTTGACAAACCATCCTCGGGAAGCCCCCACCTATCAGGCTGGGTATATTTCTGATCATCAAGCCCTGAACCAAATGAACAAACCTTCCACTGACCCCAGGATGGGCTGCCCCAAAGTGGAACGTATCTCCCTCAGACGCAGAAAAGAGAGGCCCCAGCTTGGGGCCATGTTCTATAGAGGACCCCCTCGGGCCCCTCTCCCAGCCTCAACCCTCCCCAAAGGAGGGGACTATAGGGCCAATGGGACATGTCCACCCAGCTCTGCACTCCCCCTTTAGACACATTCTGGGTACCCAGGATGCCCACAATCCCCTGCCCAAGTGGGCCCAAGCCACCTTCGGGCCTGCATTGGGTCCATGACCCATGGTGTGAGCCACCCCTAGGCCCGAGGTGGGGGTTAAGGAGTGGCTGTTTGTATGTGGTGTGGACAGAGCGGGGATGTGAGGGCAGAGATCAACTCAGTGTGTACATGAGACCCCTCACAGTACAGAGTCAGGGGAGAAGATAAGGGGGCCCAGCTCCACCTCTTCCCACCCAGCCACTGCATCCCAATGCACACACAGCTCTAAGGAATGCAAGAATTCTACATTTGAATCTGACCTTTCAGTTCATTTTGAAAGGTTTCATTGTCAAATAGGAGGATAGAACATATTTTATTGAACAATCTGTTGACCTTATTTTAACTTTTGCACATGTAGACACATGGTCTATGGGCCTCCATTTGTACTGTTGCTCTGGGACCCACAAACACCTAGCCCCTGGCTATACCCTGGGGTGGTTTGCCCACACAGGCAAACCAGTTCACTAGGGTTGGGCGAGAGCTTTAAAACCTGCCACTCTGGGCACTGCAGTCACCTTCAGCTTTCCCCCAGAGCCACCAGTGCTAAAACCACACTGTGCCCAAGGGTGTGAGGGCTGAGCGTTCAGAGGGAGATGTTTGCGGAGGGGCTGGTGGGGACTGTCTAGGACATCAAAAGGTTAGGACTGGACTGTAACATTCCTGACTCCTCTTTCCTCGCCCTGTTATGTATCCACCACCCACAAATATCTGAAACATTTTTATTTCAGCCAGCAGGCTCTCCTGAAAGAAGGGTTCCATAAATTTATGACTCCCCATGAAAGGTGCTATTTTTTTGGAAAGCTGTTTCTTCCCATTCCAGACAGATCTTCTACTCCTAACAAGATTTGGTGAACATACCACATCTCCCTTACCAATACGTTCCATGATTTTCATGGAGTCTGGTCCTATCCCATTTCCTCACCACCCCCCATCCCCCAATCTGACTCTTTGCAGACTAAAACACCTGATCTTCTCAGATGCTTCTCCACCTAGGCCCCTGAATCCCAAATAGCAAAAGAGAGTGACTTTCCCCCTGCAAGGATGGGCAACAGCCCACAGGAGACCTCCCCAGATGGGAAACATTTTGAAGTTTTGTGTCTTAGCTTTAAAAGTTGTATAGATTTTATCTACCCCATAATAATTTTTGCTATCCCAAGGTCATTTTCCCAGAATCTTTGAGTCAAGCTGTCACTTTAAGATGGGTCCTATTTATCCTGTCGTTTGGCATTCCCTGAGGTACCCCAGTTTGAGAAACAGAGAGGCAGTCCTGATTCTGACGTTTCCCCTGCCCTCCTCTGGAACCCTTTTCTCACTCCACAGTTTCTGTTTTGAGGTGCAGAGGTGTCGTGAGGAACTCTGCTCTGGAAAGGGTGTGCAGGACTTCCTGGGAATTTCCATATGACACAGGAGCATCTCCCGTCATAGGCAGAAACACACAAGTTAGATTTTGGTCTCTCAGGAGAGTGCATTTCCAGGACTGGCGGGGAGGCTGGGTGGTCCTGTCTAAGCACTAACAAGTCTGTCTTTCACCCACACTTCTCTTTCACAGACCATGAGAACTCGCTGAGTGTGAGCATCCCCCAGCCGTCCCCACTGAGGGTCCTCCTGGGGACCTCCCTTACCATCCCCTGCTACTTCATCGACCCCATGCACCCTGTGACCACCGCCCCCTCCACCGCTCCCCTCACCCCGAGAATCAAGTGGAGCCGCATCTCCAAGGAGAAGGAGGTGGTACTGCTGGTGGCCACTGAAGGACGGGTGCGGGTCAACAGTGCCTACCAAGACAGGGTCTCGCTGCCCAACTACCCGGCCATCCCCAGCGACGCTACCTTGGAAGTCCAGAGCCTGCGCTCCAATGACTCTGGGATCTATCGCTGTGAGGTGATGCACGGCATTGAGGACAGCGAGGCCACCCTGGAGGTCGTGGTCAAAGGTGAGAGCCTCCTGCAGGGGAACTGCTTCAACCACAGAAAGAACCAGAATAGGGTCCTCACTGGTGTGGACCCAGGCGGGCTGGCTTTCAAACCCAGCTCCCCAACACACCTGTTCACACCTCATTCAAGTGGCTTAACATCAGGTGCTTCCTCTGTGACCTGGAGTTGGTGATAACTTTCTCTCTGGACTTTGGGGCTGATTAAATACTTCCTGGCCATGATCACAGGTGAATAACAGTTTGTGCTTCAAGACAATCCTGTGATTCAGTGGGCCTTGTGATCGTGCTCATTTTACAGACAGGCAGCTGAGGTTAAGTGACTTGCCTAATGTTACCCTGGAAATGAGTCAGAGCAGTCTCCTGACACTTCATCCAGGTGTCTTTTCTGTCTCCCTCTGCCACCTCCTCATTCTCGACTCCAGAAGCCAGAGAAAGGGCCGAGGTCTCCCTGGTCTTGTTTCTTTCTATGGCCCAAGAATAGTTAGGTCCTTGGTTGGCTTCAGAACTTTGGTCAGCACCATATTTTTCGCAGGGGGAGGTATAGTGAGAGGACTCTGACATGTACGTCTCCTAGATGTACCTTAAACAAGGCTCCCCCAGGTTGCCCCTGGGCTGAGGGTGCATGGGAGTCTCATTCCCAAAGCAATATAGGGTCCTGGAATAACCAAAAAAAATTATAAGGAGGCAGATTTTAGTTTAATTCAGAGAACTTTTTGATGATCAGAATAATATAACCATTCAAAAAGGAATGCCTTGTGAGGTAGTGAGTTCCCTGTTGCTGGGGGTGTTCCAGCAAAGTCAGCAGGACCCCATGCAAATGTGGAGAAGGATCCATGCATCAGCCTGGACCAGACTGTCCATGTGACTACCACCATAATTCTGTGAGGGCCTGAATAATCAGAGGCTGTGCTTCACCAGCTCTCCCGCCCACATGTGTCTTGCAGGTATCGTGTTCCATTACAGAGCCATCTCCACGCGCTACACCCTCGACTTTGACAGGGCGCAGCGGGCCTGCCTGCAGAACAGTGCCATCATTGCCACACCTGAGCAGCTGCAGGCTGCCTATGAGGACGGCTTCCACCAGTGCGATGCTGGCTGGCTGGCTGACCAGACTGTCAGGTAGCCCCCAGCCCACCAGCAGAGTGGGGCATCAGGACTGGGGGCCAGGGGTCAGAGGCCACAGTGGAATGGGGCGGGTGATGGGGTGGAACGTTGACCAGCACTGATCTGGCTCCAGCGTGACACCATGCCAGCCTAGGTTAGGGTCTGGGTCATGCCCTGGCCAACACGGGCACCCAATGACCCATCCCAAATCTTTGTTATTCTCTCTTGTAATGGAGTGGGTGGCTGCCAGCAACCTCGTCCTGCATGTCATATCCTTCCTACCCATTTTTCCCTTTGCCACAATTTTCTCACTCACTGCTATTGTTGTGGTTGTTGTTGTTAAGTTTGGTGTTTTCTGTATTTTTGTAAGCCATCTTACATCCTTTTTGTTTTAAATAAGGCAAGACATACACAAAGTAAGCTTCTTGGGTGCAGGGAGAGGTAGGTTGCACAGCAGTGCAGATGGAGCCCTGCCCTGCAGGGTTCTCCATGCCTTGTAAACGAGCCTGTGCAGGCAAGACACAGTTCATTCCAGGCACATCGTAGCTCTAACTGTAAAAGCCAGAACCACAAAGCCTCAGGGAGAAAACAGAGGAAAATATCTTGCAATCTTGGGGTAGGCAAAGAGAACTTAGGGCACAAAAACAACTAACCATTATAAATAAATAAATAAATAAATAAATAAAAAGATCAGACAGTCTAGCATAGTGCAAGAGCCCACACCTCGGCCTTAGACAAAGCTGACTCAAATCCCAGCTCTGGCACTTGGAAGTTGTGTGAGCTCGGACAAATTGTTTAATATCTCTGAGCCCCAGTTTCTTCAAGTGTAAAATAGTCATTACAGCACCTGTCTCACTGGGCTGATGCTACGGAGCTGGGGCCCACGGGCCAAATGCAACCCTCTCCTTGTTTCTACAAATGCAGTTTTATTGGAACACAACCATGCTCATTTGTTTGTAAATTGTCTATGGCTGCTTCGTGCCACAGTGGCAGCTGAGTGTCATCACAAAGACCTTATGGCCTGCAAAACCTAAAATATTTACTATCCATCCTTTCACAGAAAAAGTTTGCAGGCCCCTGATAGAGCACGTTTGGTACCAATAAATACCCAGTAAAGGGGCCACCTTTAATCATTAATAACTGAAAAGCAGACAGGAGGTCCACATATGCAGAGCAGACACAGTCAAATGCGATATGTCGCTTTTTCCTCCTGTAAGGACTCAGGCCATGGGCTTCCCTGTGTCCACTGAGAGTCACACCCCCACTTTGGATTCCTGGCAGGTACCCCATCCACACTCCCCGGGAAGGCTGCTATGGAGACAAGGACGAGTTTCCTGGTGTGAGAACCTATGGCATCCGAGACACCAATGAGACCTACGACGTGTACTGCTTCGCCGAGGAGATGGAGGGTGAGGCTCCCCTGCCTGCCAGGAGCAGCCCTGCTCACTTCCCAGAGCCCCCGTCTCATCCGCATCACCCCACCCAAACTCGGGATGGGAATAGCACAGGCTTGCTCTGGGCAGGGCGCTAGCTCAGGGCCTGACACCTGGATCCTCCTCTGCCATGAAGGGGTGGGGGCGGGACCTACAGGTCTGGTCCCCTCACCCTCCATTTTAGAGAAGGTCTCGATGGCCCCAAGTATCTGCTAACTGTCTGGCGTCACCACCAGGCCATGTGCATGTGTCACAGGAGTTCTCTCACCTAGGACTGCTCCTCCCACCCAGGACCAGGCTGCTCTGGCCAGCTCATCCCTATCCTTCAGGTCCCCTGCACCATCAAAGCCCAGTCCAGCCTTATCACTCTCACAAGGGACATCCAGTCCACTCCAAGGTGGGCCCATCAGCAACAAAGTTCCCACGAGAGCTGGCTGCCAGCCGCCCTGTCTCAGCTTCTCTGCTGCCTGCCCCAGCCCTATTCCAGGCCTTCCCAGTGGGCAAATCGGGGACAGCGGGAAGGAACCTGGTTTTTTCTGTTTTGTAAAGGGCACTCATTTTGGTCACAGAGTTACCCAAACATGTGGAGGACACCCCTTCCACAATCTGTACCCATCTACCCTTTGGACATTCCAGACTCTGCTACCTCTGGCAACTGCCCCCACCCACCACCCACGCTCCACTCCTCCAGCCCCCAGCTATGAGCCCAGCACTCACAGCGCCTCCGGGCTGGGAAAAGAGCTGATGAGCTGGCTCTCTCTGAGGCAGGAGCAGACCACAGCCCCCTCCTCGTTCTCGCCAGGGGCCAAGCCCACCTACTGGGTAACAGCAACTTGCACACCCACATTTGGCTAACCAAAGATGAATAGAACAGCCAGTCAGAGCTGCCACTGAGCAGGGGCAACCTGAATGATCCCCATGAGCAGATGCCCACCACCCCCACCCGTACCCCTGGCACAACCTTGTTCGGTTTTGGGAAATATATTTTTAAACTTCACAGGCCGCAAATGATGCCCTTACAGCCTTTTCAGGACCTAGAGACCCCAGTCTGGGAACCACTGCTCTAAAGGGTCAAAGTCTGATGCCTGCTTTTCCCATCAGAATCTGAATCTTTTTCAAGGATTTGCTTTGAGTGGGCAATGCTTAGCTCATAGGAAAGATCCCTTGTGGTGGGAAGTTACACAGCAAATGGTGGGGCAAAGATGCTTTTGAGCAGGAGGATGTCACCCTTGTTTTAGGAAATTGATGTCTTGCCCAAAAGCCCATGAAACTGTGGGAAAAGGGCTCTGGGAAGTTAGAGGCCAGACCGAGTTAGAGGACTCTCAAGACCTCAAGGAAAGGCATTGCTCTCTGGGGACATGGCAAGGGATATGGGAGAGAGACCCTCATGCTACCGGCTGTGTCCTTCACAGGTGAGGTCTTTTACGCGACGTCTCCAGAGAAGTTCACTTTCCAGGAAGCATCCAATGAATGCCGGCGGCTGGGTGCCCGGCTGGCCACCACCGGCCAGCTCTACCTGGCCTGGCAGGGCGGCATGGACATGTGCAGCGCGGGCTGGCTGGCCGACCGCAGCGTGCGCTATCCCATCTCCAAGGCCCGGCCCAACTGCGGGGGCAACATGCTGGGCGTGAGGACCGTCTACCTGCACGCCAACCAGACGGGCTACCCCGACCCCTCATCCCACTATGATGCCATCTGCTACACAGGTGGGGCTGCAACCAGAGGCTCAGGAAGGGGGTTCATGCCACAGAGGAAGAGAAGATCTTGGAAAGGGAGGGTTGGTTTTTGCCCCTTCAAGAGGCCACTGGGTACCTGAGCCTCATGTTTTTAGCATCCTCTCATTTTATTTTTTTTCCATTACATATGTCTATGGGGTACAGTTTGTTGTTTCAATACACGCCTATATTTTATAACGATCCCATCAGAATAGTTAGCATATCTATTACCTAAACATTTATCATTGCTTTGTGTTTATAACATTCAAGATCCTCTTTTCTGTCTATCTTGAAATATACAATACAGTATTATCAGCTGTTGTCACCGTAGGGTACCAAAACTTATTCTTCCTATCTAACTGTACCTTTGTAACTTTGTACCAGTCTACCAACTTTTCCCAGCCCCTCCTCCCCGCTATTTTCACAGATTCCTAGGAAGAGCAAAGGTGCAAATGCTAGAGGCTGCAGTGTATCCAGCCCTGTCTCATCCAATCAGCACAGAACGGGGTTAGAAGCATGAGCTTTAGAATCTGCTTTGTCGGGTCTGAATCGCAGCTCTGCCACTTACTACAGTGCAACCCTGGGAAAGTCAAGGCCTGAAGCCTCGCTTTCCTCATCTGTCTAATGGGGTGATGGTGGAATCATATGGAAGATGGCAGGAGCCTGACATGAGACCATGCTCCCACTGGAGGGCGCTGTAATCTGGCCTTTTAAACTGAATGAGCTTCAAAGGAGGGCCAAAGTGTAGAAAAGAGAAGGAGAAATTTGACAGGGACTTTATTTTGAAAAATTAGACTAAAGTTTTTTAAATAAGTTTTTATCTCATATTTAACACAATTTATTTTATGATTACAATTAAGTGCTAATTCCTGGAGGAAAAAACAATGAATAAGATGGATGAGGAGTTGTATAAATTTTACAATGGAATAGGTGATAAGACAATGACAGCTGATTTCATATTTCATTTCCACAGCAAAAAGGTTCATTTTGGCGGCCGGCCCCGTGGCTCACTCGGGAGAGTGTGGCGCTGGTAGCGCTGAGGCCGCGGGTTCGGATCCTATATAGGGATGGCCGGTGGGCTCACTGGCTGAGCGTGGTGCAGACCACACCATGCCGAGGGTTGCGATCCCCTTACCAGTCAAAAAAAGGGGGGGGGGGTTATTTTTGCAAAAATAATTAGGATCTCTCCCCATAACCTCTCTTAACCTTTTGATATTCTAACCCCTCTCTTAGGAGTAGTATCACCCTTATGTATTTTCTCTGAATTAACTGGCTTACTTCTGCCAGACCCTCATTTATCCATCACTGTGAGGCAGGCAGTTCTCCAACATCACCTTCATCAATTTCATGAGCTGCATCTTCTGCGAGACTTTACAGTTTCTCTTTATAACTGATTTACATCGTCCTGTTGGACAGTTACAATATAGACAGTCAGCAAGAGGCCTCTCAGGAGGTTGAGGTGGCACTGGTGACAAGCAGGATGGATGTCGGGAGAGAACTGATTTAATAAGCAGCATGCCAAGTGGTCAGTGTCCTGCATTCTTTTGCAAACGTGAAACTGTAGGGACTCCTATAGTGATTACTCAGATACCTGAGGACCCCTGCAGTGGGCCAGGCAGGGTGCCTTCCTGCCCCAGCAGAGAAGGAGGGGAGCCCACACTCACCTCCAGCTGCCCTTCCTCCCCCTCAAGCCAGTCCCAAGCTGAGTGGCTTAAGCTTGACTTTGTTCCCTGCCCCAGGTGAAGACTTTGTGGACATCCCAGAAAACTTCTTCGGGGTGGGTGGTGAGGAGGACATCACTGTGCAGACGGTGACCTGGCCTGACATGGAGCTGCCGCTGCCCCGCAACATCACTGAAGGTGAAGCCCGCGGCAGTGCGATCCTCACCGTGAAGCCCATCTTCAGCATCCCCGTCACTGTGCCTGAGCTCGAGGCGCCCTTCACATCAGCCCCTGACATAGGGGCCCCCGCCTCCCCTGAGGCTGAGAACAGGACTGGAGAGACCACCAGGCCCTGGAGCTTTCCCGAGGAATCCACACCTGGGCTGAGCTCTGCCACGGCCTTCACCAGCGAGGACCTGGTCGTGCAGGTGACCGCTGCCCCAGGTGCAGCCGAGGTCCCTGGGCAGCCACGCTTGCCAGGGGGTAAGTGCCTGCTCCTCAGGGGTATACGGCAGGGAGCAGATGGAAAGAACATCTCCTGGGGGTCAGAAGACCGTCCTGGTTGCACCTTCAACTTAACCTGGGACCTGTGACAAGCCTCTCCTCTCAGACTTTCCTGTCCTCATCTGTAAAACAAAGAGGATAGGCCCGACCAGTCATGTCCACACTCTTTTGCCACAAAGCATTTATTTCAAATGAAGTCATATGTGGAAACCAATGTATCTATCACACGGATCTAGGTGGGGTGAAGTTGAGAACTGGGGGTCCTCCTGCCCAGGGTCCCTCGTCGCCCCATCAGGCACCTCCACAAAATAGAACCACTTGAAAACCACTGCTCTAGAGGACCCCTGAGGCCTCTCACAGCTCTGGCCTTCCAGGACAAGGGTCAGCAAACCAAAGGGTCAGCCACCAGGCCAAATCCAGTTGTTCCTATATGGCCCATGAACTAAGAATGGTTTTTACATTCTTAAATAGTTGAAAGGAAAAAATTAACATTTTGTGACACATGAAAATTATATAAAATGCAAATTTCAGTGTCCACAAATAAAGTTTGATTGGAACAAAGCCATGCCCATTGATTAAAGTGTTGCCTGCAGCTAACTTAGGACAGTCATAGCAGGGCTCAGTAGTTGTAACAGAAACCACAGAGCCCACGGAGCCTAAAATATTTACTATCTGGCTCTTTCCGGAAGATGCTTCCAACCTCTGTTGTAGGATGATAGTGTTCCAGGTGCTTAATAAATGTCTGGAGGACCGGGATCCACACAGCACAGAGCTCAGCTGCTCCCCAAACTCAAGTCCATGAACAAGAATATCCTGGTGTGACCTCCACCAGGGTCACAGTGATGTCCCCACCCAGGGGAGGGGCAGACGGACTGCCATGCACCGTCGCACCCACGATGCCACCTAGTGGGATTTCAGCCAGAATTGCCCAGACAAATCCAATATGTCAGAAGGGAGGAGTTGGGCTCCCTCCGTGCCCGTGAAGCCTTGAGAACCAGGCACCGTGGGCACCAGCGTGGCAGTGCCCAGTTCACGCCCTAAGCCTGACCTCTCTGTCCTTCTCTCCCTCTCCTCTCCACCCAGGGGTCGTGTTCCACTATCGCCCAGGATCCACCCGCTACTCGCTGACCTTTGAGGAGGCGCAGCAGGCCTGCCTGAACACTGGGGCAGTCATGGCCTCGCCCGAGCAGCTCCAGGCCGCCTACGAAGCAGGCTACGAGCAGTGTGACGCCGGCTGGCTGCAAGACCAGACTGTCAGGTGAAGGACAAGCTGGGCCCCTCTCCAGTCCAAACCTGACCTTCGGAGTCAGGCTTAAGGAGCCACAGCCTGGCATGGCACCCAGCAGAGAGTGGGAACCCAAGACCATGTGGATTAATGAATGAATGAGTGACCCCACAGCTGCTTCCTTAATTTCTCCCCTAGAACTAAGACATATTCTGAAAGGAGGTGAAGGGCACCAGGTGATATTAAGTTCTTGGTCCTTTCCCCCCAAAAGACATACAAAGGGAGCCCCTGCTCCAGGGACTCCCTCCTCAAGTCTCGTAGTCCCCTCCCGCTTAACCCAGTCCCTTTCCATGCAGCGGGCTCTCTTCCAAAACCAGGCATCCCCCAGGGGTCACCAGACCCTTCCCCAGCTGCTCAGGGAACATGCTGCAGGAAGGGCTCCTTCCTGGTTTGAATCCCATCAGACAACTGGAGACACACCCTGCCCAAGTCCCCAGCTGGCCTCGCAGCCTCACCCTAGAGCCCTGCATTCCCCAACCTCCACAACAGGCTCTCATTCTCCCCTCCCATCCTCCTTTGCAGATACCCCATTGTGAGCCCACGGACCCCGTGTGTGGGTGACAAGGACAGCAGCCCGGGGGTCAGGACCTATGGCGTGCGCCCGTCATCAGAAACTTATGATGTCTACTGCTATGTGGATAAGCTGGAGGGTACAGGCCACATTCTCACATTTCGGGCCCTGATGGGCAGGGGGCTGACAGGGAGACACAAAGAGGAGGGGGATTACCACCCACCCACCCCTGCTTCCACCCAGCTTCCCAGGTGGGAAAAGATCCTGTTTATGGAAGAAGACCCACCCAGCCCTGCTCTCAGATCAAGCCCCTTCTCTCCCTTCTAGGCAGTTTGTGTGGTTTCTCCAGCATTGCAGGGGATCATTGTTTCCTTAAAAAAGGAGTTTATTATTAAATAAATATAATTTATTATAAATAAATGTAATAATAAATTTATTTATATTATAAATAAATGTAATATCCACCATCTACCTCTTGGAGAGTCCCAATGCCTATAACCAAATCAAAGGCTCTGAGAAGTCCTGCAGTAAAAAAACCTCTTGAATTCTCTTTAACTCGGCATTGCTTATTTATCACAGACCTTTATTCTGTTTTATTTCATTTCTTTTAAATTCAAAGAAAATTATCAAATTACTATTCCACTGAACACAATTTTAGAAATGCTGGTGTTCTGGAAAGATTTCAGCACTGTCATTGTTTCAGAACCCTGGGCAAGTCACCTTACCTTTCCAATCCTCCTTCTTCATCTATACAATGGGGCTAAGTTATATGCATATGAGAGTCCAGTACAAACCAGAGCAGTTGGTCCTCCTATTTCCCAGTGTCCCAGGAGATCTAAGGGGGAATGGTCAGGAAGGGTGGCCTGGGTTTTTAACCTGTGTGTGCCATGGTGGGTGTCTAACGCTGGTGGTAGGGTTGGGAGTGGCAGGAGCTCTGCCCCTGGATGACCAGAGGCTGCTCTGGCTGTGGGCGTGGAGGCTCACACCACCACTCACATCTGCCCCCAGGGGAGGTGTTCTTTGCCACACGCCTCGAGCAGTTCACCTTCCAGGAAGCAGTGGAGTTCTGTGAGTCCCACAACGCCACACTGGCCACCACTGGCCAGTTGTACGCCGCCTGGAGCCGTGGCCTGGACAAGTGCTATGCCGGCTGGCTGGCTGATGGCAGCCTCCGCTACCCCATCGTCACTCCACGGCCCGCCTGTGGTGGGGACAAGCCAGGAGTGAGAACCGTCTACCTCTATCCCAACCAGACAGGCCTCCCAGATCCACAGTCCCGGCACCACGCCTTCTGCTTCCGAGGTATGAGCCCTCGTCTCTTCTCTAGCACCCCCTTCTGCCGGCAGTGACCCCCCCCTGGGCTCACCCCTCCTGGCCCCTGGCCACTATCCCTATCTATCAGAGCAAGCAACAAAAAGCCAGTCCCTCTGGGGTAAGGGCAGCTCCAGAGGGAGCAAGATCTTAGGCTTTGACCCCAGGGCAAGGTCAGCCTTCTAAAGTTCCCCAGAGACAGGTAGAGAGAAGTAAAAACTTGGGCACTAAAATCAGGCAGACCTGAGTTTGAATTATGGCTCTACTACTTAATAGCTGTGTGACCCTGGGCAAGTGACTTAACCCCTCTGTTCCTCTGCTTCATCTACAAAATGGTGATATAATAGCTCCTACTTCAAAGAGAGTTGCCATGAGGACGTTAACTGGGAAAGCGCATATGAAGCACTTCCACTATATATACGAGGGAACTTCAGAAAGGTCGTGGAAAAACAGAATTGAAAGATAATATGAATTTTGCCATAAACTTTTTGAAGTACCCTGGTATATATATGTGTATATATACACACACATATATA
Source organism: Cynocephalus volans (assembly GCF_027409185.1). Classification (NCBI taxonomy): domain Eukaryota; kingdom Metazoa; phylum Chordata; class Mammalia; order Dermoptera; family Cynocephalidae; genus Cynocephalus; species Cynocephalus volans. The sequence continues at coordinate 55,462,715 of NC_084462.1, forward strand.
TACTGTTTTAAGTCGCACATCCATGTCAAATTATCTCCAGCTTGTATTTGTGATGAGTTTAATCAAATTATGCTATTCTTCACTAAGCACCAGTAATTCACGGTTTTAATCGACCCATGCCATGGCGACGCTACCATGACAACCATCACTACCAGTTAGACGCCTGTGAGTGATGTCATCACGCAATGCAGTGGGCTTGGTCAGGGCGTGGCCAAGGCGTGGCCAAGGCATTGCTGGGCTCTGATTGGATGACTTCTCAGAGTCTGTGGAGTGTCTGGGTGCACGGATCAGAATGTAAATTGTAGTTACAGGTTGTGGCATATTTTCCATATTATTGTCAAAACCGAATGCCTTTGCGACTTTACGTGACTCTATCATTATTTCCAAATAAAGTTATTGGCTTTCTTCCTGACTAAGCCCCCTGCTGGTTTCCCCCAAACGAGAGGGCTACTCTCAGTTGATGAATCCTGCCCTCGCCGCTGCAAATGCCAGGATGACTTTCATGGTATTTAAGTAACACACTCCTGTTTTTGGTCCTGACACACTTGGAGCATAATCTCTGTCCCCAAGATAGGCAGAATTGTACAGTAGTTGAAAGTATGGAGTATGGCACCAGATACTTGAATTCAAAAATAGATCTGCTACTTATAAGCCACTGACCCTGGGCAAGTCACATAGCCCCGTGCCTCAGTTTCTCCATCTATAAAATGGGATAACAGTACTTATCTCATAAGGCTGTTGTGAGATAAAATAATTTTATATACATAAAGCCTTTAGAGCAATGCCTGGCATGTTTGATAGATCCTGCAGGATAGATGTCCCAGACCACCAAGAACTAAACTGCCAATGATGTGTGCATACTGATATTGTATAGTTGACACAAATGGCTCTTATTAATTGAGAAGGCAAAGAGCCATCTTGCTGAACTGGGAGGTGGTTGGGTGTGGCCCAGTAAGGCTCTTGCACAGGCCTGGCCCACCTCAGAGTCCCCTAGCTCCTCTCAAGAAGGGCCAGCCTGGGATGGGTCACTGGGAAGGGAGGGACCCTCACCACCCACATCCCTTTTAGGTGTTTCAGCGGTGACCTCTCCAGGAGAAGAGGAGGGTGGCACACCCACAGCACCATCTGCTGTAGAGGACTGGATTACTACCCAAGTAGTGCCTGGTGTGGCTGCTGTCCCCTTGGGAGAGGAGACGACTGCAGTCCCAGACTTCACCATTGAACCAGAAAACCAGACAGAATGGGAGCAAGTCTACACCCCAGTGGGCACATCCCCACTGCCAGGTTGGTGTGGCTTGGGCTCTGGGGCACACCCCTGTCTGCCTATGGTGTGCCAGGGGGGTGGTTTCTTTCCCTGGGACCTGTGCTCTGTTTCTCCAGCCCTGACACTGGCTGGGTGTGCTGCTGTGGGCAACTTTGTCCACCTCAGCTGGCCTCTAGGACCTGCTTCGGAGTGACAAGGACAGCCTTGTTCATAAAACACTCACACACGTATTCACTATTTCCTTTCCTTTATGTCTCCTGCACACATACTACAAATGTCCAGCACCGTGCCGATCAAAGGGCCCTCAGCTATTCTGTCCTCCCACACTGACCACCCTACCCTAACCTTTGTTAACCTCTCATGTAGAAGGATCTTCAATAGAGGGGAAAGAACCAGGGAGGGAGTTATTGTTGGAAGTTTGCTGTGACCCGTCTCCTTGCCTTTCTCCTCCTTCTGTGTCCCTCTGCTAAGCCAGGCCTCCCTAGCCAAAACATACTGATAGGATGAAAGCAGCAGTCACCAAACCTTGTTGGAAAAAGTGTTTTGCTGCCACTAAGGTTTGGGAAGTGCTGGCTTACAGAAATTGACAGGTTTCCTCACTGCAGAACTTCTCAGAGCCTCGCACATGCTAATTTTCACAGTAAGTCTCCAAGAGGAGGTGATGTAGGCAGTGAACCTGACCACAGTCTTTTTGTTTTAATGGAGCGCTGTTAACATCCAGTGGCTCCCAGTCTGGGTAAGGCTGAATTAAAGCAATGTAGAGTAATGTGTGTGTTTAGTAGAGTCAGCTCCCATGGGGGGTATGTGCATCTGAAGAAAACAGTGTAACAGAGCTTCCCACTGATTCATCCAGCCATTTATTCCATGCATAGTTCCCGAGCACCAGTGCCAGGTGCTCCTCTGGGTGCCGGAAATACGAAGCCTGGCCTTCCTCCATGCCAGGTAGGAATGCTTCTGTACAGCAGGTGGGATTCCAGCCCAGAGAGCTCACCCAGCAGACACACCTTCACCAGGACAAGAAAAACTTAGTCCTCTTTGGTGTGAGGTTGTGACTTGACGCAGAACTCGGGCAACCAACGGAGGGGAGTTATCAATGGGAAAGTAGCTCCAACAGCCCCATAGAAATGTTTTCTAAACTTCAGTTCCTGACCACCTTGCTGATTTCAGCCATACGTGGAAACCTTTGTACTATTGTTTCTTTTTCTTTAAATTGATTTGCTTTAAAAAAATTTTTTTTAATTTATTTAAAAGGGAAATATTATATCCTGACTGTAAATGTTCACCCTGGTGTGTTTCTGAAAGCATAATTATCAAAATAAAAAGAAAGTCTTTCTGGGTGCCATCTAAAATCATCATGCATGCCACCATGGCTATACTTCACTCCCCCACTCCCACCCCCAAGATTCTCCTCTAAACAAGAGTGGACTGTGAACCCACTCAATGGACCCAGCACCCTCAGTGATAAAGGGCTTCATCTGAAAAATAAGCCCGAAAGTACAAGGGTACTTCAAAAAGTTCATGGAAAAATGGAATTAAAAGGTAAAAGAGATTTTTCCATGAATTTTTTGAAGTACCCTCATAGATGTAAGGTACAAAAGCCAGGTAGGTTGTTTTTTAAATGCCAAAGGAAACAAGACCGAAAGAAAAGAAAGTAACCATGATTATTTGAATGGTAGGGGGTTTTCTTTTTTACTATTTTTCGCATCCTCTGTAATAGAGCTCTCAGAATTGAAAGCATTAATGTATCTTTTACTAACAGCACCACCTGACCCTCCCTGCCTCAGAGGGATGGGTTGAGAGGGGCAGTTTTCACAGTCGAGCGGGCATCTGCATCACCAGGAGAACACAGCGTCCTGGGCCTGCCCAGAGCTTCTGAGTCAGTGGGCTGGGTGGGGTGTGGGAATGTGCTTCTTTATCAAGCTCCCAGGTGCTGCTGGTACTGCTGGTGCTGCTGGTGCTGCTGGTGCTGCTGGTCCAGGGACCACACTTTGAAAACTATGAATTTAGGTAAATGAGATAATAATGCACTTGAAGGGTAACCTTGGTTGCCTTTGGAGGTGGCCAAGCCCCCACATCCAGTGGGAGACTCTACCTAGAGTCTCACAAAGCACAACCTGTGTATCCTGTGGCCCTGAGGGGAGTGGGGGGAGCTTCCTGGTCCCCTTCCTTCCTGTCTCCTTCCATCCTTCCTTCCTTCCCAACACACTTACACAGTGCCCTGTTAGAAAACATCTGGACACAACTCTGAACTCTTGAGAGAAAAGTTTTGTTGTGGGAGAAACGGAGTTCGCTTTCTATGTATGAGTTCAAAATAGGACCAAGTTAGTAAATCCACACCTCATCTTTCTTCCTCCTTTCCTGCAGAGATCCCTCCTACCTGGCCTCCCACTGGCGCAGCAACAGAGGAAAGCACAGAAGGCCCTTCTACAGCTGAAGTTCCCTCTGCCTCGGAGGAGCCATTCCCCTCGGAGGGGCCGTACACACTTTCACCCCCAGTGCCCAGTGGGACTCAGCTACCAGGCTCTTGGGAGGCATCCGGGACCCCTGACATCAGTGGTGACTTCACAGGCAGTGGAGAAGCTTCAGGACACCCTGACTCCAGTTGGCAGCCCTCAGGGAGCAGTGCAAGTGGACTGCCATCTGAAGACCTGGAATCCAGTGGTCTCACCTCCACAGTGGGCTCAGGCCTGCCCATGGAAAGTGGATTGGCCTCTGGAGATGGAGATAGAATTGAGTGGTCCAGCACTCCTAAGGTTAGTGGGCTGCCTTCTGGAAGTGAGGGCCTGGAGGTCTCTGCTTCTGGAGTAGGGGATCTCAGTGGACTTCCTTCTGGAGAAGAAGTTCTAGAGACTTCTGCCTCTGGAGTAGGGGACCTCAGCAGGCTTCCTTCTGGAGAGGGTCTAGAGACCTCTGCCTCTGGAGTAGGAGAGCTCAGTGGAGTTCCTTCTGGAGAAGAAGTTCTAGAGACCTCTGCCTCTGGTGTAGGAGACCTCAGTGGACTTCTTTCTGGAGGGGAAGGTCTAGAGACCTCTGCCTCTGGAGTAGGCGACCTCAGTGGACTTCCTTCTGGAGGGGAAGTTCTAGAGACCTCTGCCTCTGGAGTAGGGGACCTCAGTGGAGTTCCTTCTGGAGAAGAAGTTCTAGAGACCTCTGCCTCTGGTGTAGGAGACCTCAGTGGAGTTCTTTCTGGAGGGGAAGGTCTAGAGACCTCTGCCTCTGGAGTAGGAGACCTCAGTGGACTTCCTTCTGGAGGGGAAGTTCTAGAGACCTCTGCCTCTGGTGTAGGGGACCTCAGTGGACTTCCTTCTGGAGGAGAAGTTCTAGAGACCTCTGCCTCTGGAGTAGGGGACCTCAGTGGACTTCCTTCTGGAGGGGAAGTTCTAGAGACCTCTGCCTCTGGAGTAGGAGACCTCAGTGGACTTCCTTCTGGAGGGGAAGTTCTAGAGACCTCTGCCTCTGGTGTAGGGGACCTCAGTGGACTTCCTTCTGGAGGAGAAGTTCTAGAGACCTCTGCCTCTGGAGTAGGGGACCTCAGTGGACTTCCTTCTGGAGGGGAAGTTCTAGAGACCTCTGCCTCTGGAGTAGGAGACCTCAGTGGACTTCCTTCTGGAGGGGAAGTTCTAGAGACCTCTGCCTCTGGAGTAGGAGACCTCAGTGGACTTCCTTCTGGAGAGGAAGTTCTAGAGACCTCTGCCTCTGGAGTAGGAGACCTCAGTGGACTTCCTTCTGGAGGGGAAGTTCTAGAGACCTCTGCCTCTGGAGTAGGAGACCTCAGTGGACTTCCTTCTGGAGGGGAAGTTCTAGAGACCTCTGCCTCTGGAGTAGGAGACCTCAGTGGACTTCCTTCTGGAGGAGAAGTTCTAGAGACCTCTGCCTCTGGAGTAGGAGACCTCAGTGGACTTCCTTCTGGAGGAGAAGTTCTAGAGACCTCTGCCTCTGGAGTAGGAGACCTCAGTGGACTTCCTTCTGGAGGAGAAGTTCTAGAGACCTCTGCCTCTGGTGTAGACCTCAGTGGACTTCCTTCTGGAGGAGTTCTAGAGACCTCTGCTTCTGGAGTACAGGACCTCAGTGGTCTTCCTTCTGGAAAGGAAGGTCTAGAGACCTCAGCTTCTGGAGTTGAGGATCTCAGTGGATTGCCTTCTGGAAAAGAAGACCTGGCGGGGTCTGCTTCTGGAACCTTGGATTTTGGCAGACTGCCTTCTGGAACTGTAGGAAGTGGGAAAGCTCCTGAAGCAAGTGGCCTTCCCTCTGGATTTAGTGGTGAGTATTCTGGGGTGGACCTTGGAAGCGGCCTGTTCTCTGGCCTGCCTGACTTTAGTGGACTTCCATCTGGTTTCCCGACTGTCTCTCTAGTGGATACCACATTGGTGGAAGTGGTCACAACTACCACTGCAAGTGAACTGGAAGGGAGGGGAACCATTGACATCAGTGGTGCAGGAGAAATATCTGGGCGGCCCTTCAGTGAGTTGGACATTAGTGGGGGAGCCAGTGGACTCCCTTCAGGAGCTGAACTCAGTGGGGAAACATCTGGACTCTTTGGTGTCAGTGGACAGCCATCAGGGTTTCTGGACATCAGTGGGGGAACATCTGGGATTTTGGAGGTCAGTGGGCAGCCATCAGGGTTTCCTGACATCAGTGGGGGAACATCTGGAATTTTTGAGGTTGGTGGGCAGCCATCAGGGTTTCCTGACACCAGTGGAGAAATATCTGGAGTGACTGAGCTTAGTGGACTGTCCTCTGGGCAACCAGATGTCAGTGGAGAAGCATCTGGAGTTCTTTATGGTGGTGGCCAACCATTTGGCATAACTGACCTGAGTGGAGAAACATCTGGGGTCCCTGATCTCAGTGGACAGCCATCAGGGTTGCCAGGGTTCAGTGGAACAACACCTGGAATCCCTGACCTGGTTTCTAGTGTTGTGAGTAGTGGTGAATCTTCTGGTATTACATTTGTGGACACCAGTTTGGTTGAAGTAACCCCTACTACATTTAAAGAAGAAGAAGGCTTAGGATCTGTGGAACTCAGTGGCTTCCCTTCCAGGGAAGCAGATCTGTCAGGCACATCTGGGATAGTGGATGTCAGTGGACAATCTTCTGGAACAATCGATTTCAGTGGGTTTACCTCCCAGGCTCCAGAATTCAGTGGCCTACCACATGAAGTAGCTGAGGTCAGTGGAGAAGCCTCTGGAGCTGAGACTGGGAGCAGCCTGCCCTCAGGAGCATATGATGGCAGTGGACTTCCATCTGGTTCCCCCACTGTCTCTCTTGTAGACAGAACTTTGGTGGAATCTGTAACCCAGGCTCCAACAGCTCAAGAAGCAGGAGAAGGACCTTCAGGCATTTTGGAACTCAGTGGTGCCCACTCTGGAGCACCAGACATGTCTGGAGACCATTCTGGATTTTTGGACCTAAGTGGGCTGCAGTCCGGGCTGTTAGAACCAAGTGGAGAGCCACCAAGTATTCCATATTTTAGTGGGGACTTTTCCAGCACCACCGATGAAAGCGGAGACTCCTCTGCAGCCACTGGCACCAGTGGGGAGGCCTCAGGGCTTCCAGAAGTTACTTTAATCACTTCTGAGTTCATAGAGGGTGTTACTGAACCTACTGTTTCCCAAGAACTTGGCCAAAGACCCCCTGTGACACACAAACCCCAGCTTTTTGAGTTCAGTGGAGAAGCCTCTGTGTCTGGGGACATTAGTGGAGCTACACCAACGATCTCCAGTTCTAGGATAGAAGAGTCATCAGTCCCAGAATCCAGCAGTGAGATACCTGCCTATCCTGAGGCTGAGGTGGGGGCATCTGCTACCCCCGAGGCTAGTGGAGAAGCTTCTGGCTCCCCCAATCTGAGTAAAACCACGTCTGCCTTCCATGAAGCTGATCTGGAGAGAGCCTCGGGCCTGGGGGTGAGTGGCAGCACTTCGACCTTTCAGGAAGGCCCCACGGAGGGGTCGGCTGCCCCGGAAGTGAGTGGAAAATCAACCACCACCTACAATGCAGGCACAGAGGCATCGGGCTTGCCTTTAGCCACTCCCATGGCTTCTGGGGACAGGACTGAAATCAGTGGAGACCTGTCTGGTCACACCTCAGGCCCGGATGTTGTCATCAGCACCAGTGTCCCAGAGTTCGAGTGGACCCAGCAGACCCAGCGCCCTGCAGAGGCGCAGCTAGAAATTGAGTCCTCAAGCCCTTTGTACTCAGGAGAAGAGACCCAAACAGCCAAAACAGCCACCTCCCCAACAGACACGTCCATCCCAACCTCTCCAGAAGGGACAGGTGAATCAGTGTCAACCATTGCAGGTATTGTTGATTTTTTTTTTTTTTTCTCTCTTTTGAATGTGCTCAGGTAGTTCAGACTGTAGTCAACTATAGCATAGTAGGAGACAGTGTAGCATTAAGGTTCCAATCACAGCTCCACCAGAGATTAGCTGTGCAGCCTCAGGCAAGATTCTTAACCTCTCTGAGCCTCATCTATAAAATGGGACTTGTACCAGGGAAGATTAAATAGAATATAAATGTAGATAAAGCAAGCGCCTAGCATCGTACTTTGCACACAGTGCACACTTATAAAGATTGTTATCGTTACAGTGGGGTTACATCACGTGAGCATTTACATGTGAATTAAACTATCTGTACTTGGCACAGGGAGGGACAAGAATGACTGCTGAGATAGTGCCAGAAATTGTTACACATCCTGCTCCGAGTGAGCATGTGACGAGAGAGTGAATCTGCTGGTGACATTTTGTGTCCAAATATCTCTTTTGTGAAGGGTTAAAACCTGCCCTGTGTTCCCACCCACATCCCAGCACAAAAGGATATCATAAATTGTCTCACCTGGATGTAATCCTAGCACCAAGCTCCAGGCACCAGTAGCAGAATTTTCTCAGATTTTTGCTTTGGGATTCCTGGTACTTCCCTTTGTGCTGAGAAAGTTTTCAAAATTTGAAAGACCTCCCAGATGCTGTGGACCAGGTGCCCAGGAGGGACAGAGTACCCAGAAACATGCTGACCCAAAGCCTCATGGACTGAGGGGACCTTGTGCCCTAACTGCAAATTCTCAGGGCTGTGCTGGCACCCAGATGGCTGTGTTCTTGATGCTCCACCTCTCCCCTGGGGGTTGCAGCCCCCGCCAGGTCCTGTGCTGAGGAGCCCTGTGGCGCTGGGACCTGCCAGGAGACGGAGGGACATGTCATATGCCTGTGCCCCCCTGGTCACACTGGCGAGCACTGCAACATAGGTAAGACCCTCAATCGACTGTGGGGGATGAGGGCAGGGGCACTAGATGGACTCCTTCATCCCAAGAAGGGACCCCAGGTGGGAGGAGGTGACCAAGGTCAACTGAGGCTTCTCAGACTGGGAAGGAGAGGTGCACAATGAACTGTTGTGGGTAGAAGCCACAGGATAAACATGGCTCATCTTTCTAGAGCATCTAGTCCAGATGATGGCTTAGGAGAAAAAAGTCAAGTTAAATAATTAAGCTTGTAAGTAGTTTTATGTCAAGCCAATGACTATTTTATGAGTAGAATGCAAAATGTGCTTGAATTTTGAAGATAAAACTTGAGACTTCAAAGAAAGCTTGGGGTGAGTAGCGGGGATAGCTGATCGCACCCCTCCGTCCCTAGGAGGGAATCTCTGAGGGAGCCGTCTTCCTTCATGCAGAGTGAACCCCACCAGGCACCCCCTGCAGTCTGGTGGGGTTTGAGTCCCTTCTTGCCTGAAGGAAACACCACAGACAGAGCTTGTCACCCCAGCATGGGGATTCAGGGGCACCCTTCCCCTGGGCACCCCCTGCTCTGGAGCATCTGTTTGTCCTTAGCCATGAGTCAAGCAGCTCGTGGGATGGGTGAGGAGCCTGGGGACCCTCTGATTGGAGGCGGCCCCCAAAACAAGATTAGAATCCACCTCTCATCCCGTGGACATGTGCAAAGCCTGTGGCCACGGTGCCATTTCATCTCTTCTACATCACCACCCTTGAAGGAGGAAATGCCTGGTTACCTCCAAGCTCATATTCTTGGGTTAACTGTCTCCACTGCCCCAATGCCCTCATCCCCAGCCTCTCTCCTAAGTCAGGAATCAGAGACCCAGGGTCTTTCATAAAAGGGCTTCATTCCTAGGACACATGCAAACATGGAAAAATGAATCTTGGGGAAAAAACTACTACCAGGTGAACCATGTCAGGCAACTGTCCTCCACAGCCTTACATCATTCCCAAAGAAAGATTCCGTGTTTGTATATATTAATGTATGAAAATTAACGCATCATTATGTACCATATACTCATATAATATAAATATACTGTACACTTAGCATTTACACAGTAAAATATATGTATAAACATATATATTTATATATTTATTTGATTTTATATATATATATATATATATATATATATATATATATATATATATATATATATATATATATATATATATATATATATATATTAAACAGGTTAGGGTAGATAACTGCTCACTCTTTCCCCCATTGGGGTCAGCCTCTGCCCACGTGTGGGGGCCAGAACCTGAGAACACTGTGGGCCTCCAAGGCCAGAGAGGGTGAATTATGCAAGGAAGGTCCTGGCCTTACTGCCAAGGGAGCAATTACCACAGGGCTGTAGTGACCCTAGGGACTATAGCTGTACCCCTGTTGGGTGACTCCATTCTTGGCAATTCCTTCCTAACCTGACTCTTGAAGCAAAAATGTGACACTGGTATCAGAAGTCACAGCAAGGCTGGTGTCCTCAGCATTCCTTAACTATTCTGTAAGGACAGCCTTTCTCTGATTATGTATATTTCCAAAGGACTTTCTTCCCCACAATTTCTTCAAGACAGCTCTGTGAGCAGCTTGGTAATTACCCCCACACGAAACTGGAACACAGAGAAGTTAAGTAATTTGCTTAACTGTCGAAACTGGAACACAGAGAAGTTAAGTAATTTGCTTAACTGTCGAGTGAGCTGAATCAAAGATTGAGGTTTGAATTCACTTAACATAATGGGCTAAACAAGAAACTCCCTCTTTAACATAATAACCAGCTGCTGGTCTCAAAGAACTGAAGCCAGCCTCCTGGGGAGCCAGACTGGAGAGTGGCTGTAGAATCTCAGTTGCTCTGATTCAGCACAGCCCAGCCCTCACTTTCCTCATTTATAAATAGGGGTCAATGTAAGTAGTTCTCAGCTTTGAAAAAGTATGATGCCTGGGACCGACCCCCATGGATCTGATTGAAATGGTTCTGTGGCCTTGGCATTACGGTTTTTTAACTGACTCCAATGTGCAGCCACACATTGGAGGGTTGAGAACCACTGCTGTAAGGATTAGGATCGTCTGTGTACATCTGGCCAGAAGATGCATTTAATAAAAATTGGTTCCCTCCCCCATCACTCACTCCACTGGTTAGGCAAAGCTTTAGCATCTCCAAAGAGCAAGTGAGGAGGATCAGCCCAGCACAAAACCTGGGGTCTCATTCCCCGTGACCTTATTTATCCCTGGGGTCCCAAGTCACTCCTGTTCAGTTTCACTCAAGGCTCACATGCTTGCAAAAGTGCATACGGCAGATGGTCCTCAGTCACCGTTTTCTTACCACCAGAACCAGGAAACACAAGTTGTTAAAAAGAGCATACATAGGCCATACATAGTATTATGCAGGATTATTCCCGGGCACTATTTGAATACTCAGGGAAGACTTCTTCCTCATAAAGGGGGTCAGAGACTGTATTTAGTTCTAAAAGAAAACTTATGAAAAATTACTTCACCTTATTTAGTTGGTATTCCATAAACAAGTTCTGATAAATTATTAATCAGTACTTTTGACTTCAAAATAAACATCTGTTGAATGAATACTTAGATTCTTTAGCAATTAAAAGCAGGACTAGTCTATTCTGATCCACTTAAAAAGCAATAGTGTATTCCCCACCTCCATTATTAATTCCCAGCACCCGTGGGAATTAATCCTAGCTCTGAAGTTTTACTCCTAGTGCTGCTTAGAATTACCTGGGGTGCTCTTAAGAGGCATCGTGCCTGGGTCCCACCCTGAGATATTCTGATTCAATTAGTTTGGAGAGGGACTCTGGCATTGGTATTTTTAAGCAATCTTTAAATTAAAAAAAGAAAAAGAAAAAATTTAACTACCCCAATGATTCTAACTTGCAGCCAAGGTTGAAAAATATTTGTTCTAACCAGATCTCACATCCAATTTCCAGTCATCACTGGTGCTATGTGAACTTCTCTTAACTTCTCACTTAGAAGGGTATAAACTTAAAACTTTATCAACCTCCTTTCTATTTTACTGCCATTTGTCACTTTCTAGGTTTGGAGCTTCTTGGGGGGGATGGGGATTGGTTGGTCTATAAGGGATCCAAACCCTTAACGTTGGTGTTATCAGCACCATGCTCTAACCAATTAAGCTAACCTGCCAACCCTAAGGGAGATGTTTGAATTTCAGAGAAACCTTTATCACTGGGAAAGAAATGCTTTCTTTCTTTTTTTTTTTTTTTAGAGATGCTTTCAAAGCAAGTGAAAATACAATGGGCCGGCCCATGGCTCACTTGGGAGAGTGGGGTGCTGATAACACCAAGGCCACAGGTTCGGATCCTATATAGGGATGGCCGGTTAGCTCACTAGCTGAGCGTGGTGCTTACACCAAGCCAAGGGTTAAGACCCCCTTACCGGTTGTCTTTGAAAAAAAAAAAAAAGTGAAAATATGAAAATACAAATTCCACCTTCTTGACTTAACAGAAACTTCATGGGAATTTAACAGGCAACTAACTAAATTTAAAAACCAGGATATTAAAGTTACATTCAAGATAAAAGACTTGAAATAGTATAAATAATGATAGCATACTTTTTAATGATGTTTATTTTAAAAGCAAATTGAAACTGACAAGTACACTCCTATAATCCTTCTCTCAATTCTCTAACAGACCCAACCCAGAAAGTCAGTGCATCTGCTCTGGTCTGTCCATCCTGATTGATCCCAGGTCTTTGCAGGGTGCACAGCATACAATGAATTAAGAAATTTTCTCTATACTTCTGGAGGGGATTTTCCCCCACCCTTGTCCGGTAAAGTTATGTTCAGAGTTCCGCATACAGCTGCACAGGTTGTGCACTAAACAACTTGAAGAGCGCCATTCATGTCACAGTCTTTATGAGTGGGAATACCTTTAGTTGAGTATCACTTGAGCAAAATCACCTGCAGTCACTCTTCATTCAACATTTTCTGTGAGCAAATAAACTCTTACTCACCTGGAGGTCCTGGGCTCTGACCCAGGCGAAAACCGGACAAGACTTATTCAAGGTGGAGACCTGAGGTCTCCAATTCAGACACCAAAGTGGTTATTTGTAAGTGACTCTACTCCCCTAGCCTTCACCAGGGTCTCTCAGTTACCTTCTCCCCTAAGTTAGAAATATTGCTGGAGGGCCTTGTTCAGGAACAAACCAACCCTTTTGGTTATAGTAGTGGGAAGAGGACCCTGAGAGTCCTGACATTCTCCAGAGTTCCTGCTCAATGACTACAGGAGAGCCCTTGGTGGCTGCAGCAGAAATGGTAATGAGGTGCTGAGAGTCCAAGACCCCAGTGTCTCTCTCCCTCCATGGGACAGAGGCCCAACTTCCAGTATCGTTTCCTGACTCCCTCCTCCATCTCTTCCCATCTGTCTGCCCCACTTTCCAGCCTGGGCAAGTCACTTCACTTGTTTCCTTACCTGTAAATGGCATAATGATGTCCATGCCACCAGGCTGTTGGGAGGATAATGTATGTGTGAGTCAGCATCTGGCTCAGAGAAGGTTCTTGATAGTTACTAGTACTCTCCCTTTCCTCTCTTCCTTCATGAAGCCACCACATTGCCCAAGGCCCTTCCCCCCTCCACCTGCTAACACCTTGTCTGGGACCCCCACTCTACGCTCACAGCAGAGCCTAGCCCGATGCCTCCCTTGGTTCCAGAAGCCAAGACATGTCCCAAGTGCCCTTCACAGAAAGAGGTGGGCAATGTGGGGCCAGAGTGGCTCTTCCAGCCAGAAGAAGAGGAAATGGGGTGCCACTGGCCTGAGTGGCTAATCAGAACACCCCACTACAGAAGATGCTGGCTCAGCCTCTGTAAACTGCCTCTTGTGGCATCCACAGGTTCTCAGATCTTCAGGATGTGGCTCTTCCTTTCCTCCTCACCTGTGAATCCTGGGCCTTGCAAAAAAAAAAAAAAAAACAGCCCAGGAACTGGTTCCTTCAGTCCATGCAGTCTTCTCAGGGAGTACCCTGGCCAAACACAGCAGGAAAGCAACACTGCCCTGGGCCCTCAGGCAGCCTGGGGGTTGAGGTGCAATAAGGCTCTGGGACAACAGGAAGCCCCCTGGCCTGAGCTCCCTCGGGGCCTCCCACCTTTCCCGCCCTCTCCCCCATGGGTTGGTCAGAGGCCCCAGGGTGGATATCTGGCTCCTCTCCCCAGAGGCCATTCCTGTCCCCTGCTCTGTACAACTGCTTTAGCGCCTACATTTGCTTAATTCCCCTTGCCCAGTGCTTCCCATCTCCCATAATGATGCTAATGGATAAAAGAGAACAAACAGTTGCTTTCCTGGAGCAGGAGAGCCATCCCAGCTTCCGCTCCGCCAACTGGCCTGGCCTATTGCTGCTACTGCTGCTGCTGGGAATCCTGGTGCATGCTGGGACTCCGAGTGCATGCCGGGATTTCAGTCGTTTCCGCCATGCATTTTGGTTTTGCTTGGAACAGTTCCAAACTTGGAACTGTTGGTTTCTAGTCCATGGTGTGCGTACCCTGACATGAAGTTAAGGACTTCGTGGGAAGAGAGAGATGCCCGAGAACTGGAGATTAGGAGCTTCATGGAATGAGATGTCTGAAATGGGATTTGGGGGCCACCATTACACTAACCCAGCTCTGGCCTAGAAGATGTTTACTGTGCTCTAGCATGAGAATCCAGAGGAAAGAGCTTTTGCCATTTTTTTAGAGGATTGAGTTTAAAGTCTGTTCTGCTCTTACGGGAGGCAAGAACTAAGTCCTGTAACATATTTAGGACTCTGAGGTCCTATTCCCCAAACAGGGCTTAGCTGCTCACGTGGAGACCATCTATAGACAGGTCATCAGATCCTCAAGGTTATATGAATACAGCTGCATCTTCAAACCACATATGGGGCCCCATAAGCCAGTGGAACCTACTCATTGCAGAATTGTATTAATCTCCTGGCAAGAGGAGCTTCATAATACCTTTTGTCATGTTCCCAGGAAGGAAACTCAGAAAAAAAACAGTAGGAGCCTTTGGAGTACAGATATGAAGAGAGCAGAAGAGATCCGCTAGGTCTTCTTACTTCTCAGAAAGATGCAGAAAGACCAGATTAGGAGATTCAGTTCTCACCTTGCCTACCTGACGAAAATTTGAAAGATTCTGGCTTCATTTTTACCTGATAATAAAGAATCGTATTTACTGAAAACAAAGATATCTACAACCCAAAAGTCTAACGAGTCTCATGCAAATATTCCATGCTGCCAATTTCTCATGGACCTATACTCTGCAGTCCACTTCTAGGTTGTTCATTCTAGTACTGCACGGCCTTGCCCTCTTTCCTTGGTTCATAACTACAGAGGAAGCCAGGAAAAGAAAGAACTCTAACCAAGCTTCAAGAACGTGACTTCCAGTATCTTCGTTCACCACCATGTTCTTAGCCGGTTCAGATCTCATGACTTCCTGAAATATTCATAAGAGAAGGTGTCTTGGAGGAACTACATGTTCACTCTCACAAAAGGCATTTGGTTGCAGAAGTACCAGATCTTTTCAGCCCACTGAGAAACCTGGCTCCAGTGCTCCAAGCTTGCCAATCAAGAATCACACACATCCAAGAAAAAACACTTGTCTGGATCTTTGGTTCAGCTCTCTAAGATGGCGGCAGCAGCAGCAGCAGCAATTCTTAGGAAAACCAGCCAGTCCCCTCCCAGGGCTCTGGAGAGCAGCAGGGCTGGCCACCCATAAGGAGGCCACAGTTCTTGCGAGGCTGGAGTTGACGGCAGGAGTCCTAATGGTGGCCCTTGGTTTCTTGCAGACATTGATGAGTGCCTCTCAAGCCCTTGTCTGAATGGAGCCACCTGCGTGGATGCCATCGACTCTTTCACATGCTTATGCCTTCCCAGCTACGGAGGGGACCTGTGTGAGATTGGTACGGCCGTCTTGGCTTCAGCTAATGTTACTAATTGCTGCACCCCCTCCTCCTCCCTCACCCTCCCCTCCTAACCACAGGCTCTAGGCCCTGGCTGGGGCCCCCAAGGTCGATCCAGACAGCCATTCCAGGGGCCACAACTGAGAAGTCTGCCCCTCTGATTCCTGCTCTTTCTCCTACTCTTTCCCTTGAACACCCTCCTGTGGGGCATCGGCTGATCTGACCTCAGGATGATGTGCAGGCCGGGCCAGCCTGCTCTTTGGAAGGTGGGGCTCTGGTTACCTCTAAAACACCTAATCTTTTCCGGGGCTTTCAAACCTGTTGATGCCACCACCGAGGTCAGTGCACACATCACACTGAGAGGGCGGACCTGATTCCGTGCATTTGTCTTGAAGGAAGCTACAGGGTGGGAGTAATTGGTTCTCACTCTGATGACAGCCACAGATCTTACCAGTGTGGTCATGAGCATGTGTCTGCCTGATGTATTATACATGGGACCTTTTGTGGCCCCTCTATGGCCCTGGGAGCCACCGTGCCATGCTGCTGAGCTGCCTACCTATTCTCCTGGGCAAGAGCTGTGGTTTGTCTGCCTGAGAGCTCCTGTGTCACCAGCATGCTCAAGTCATGCATGAGCAGGGAGTGCTGCATGTCACCTTCTCTTCATCACCACCGTGACAGCTGCCATGTCAATGCCATGCTAGACCGTGCTTTCTTCCTCCTTCCCTTGCGCAAGGCAAAGGCTGGCTAGAGAGAACAGTGTCCTGCTACAAGGGGCAGAGTCTGAGTTTCCTCTCTTGGGCCTTACCAACCCTTCCACTTGTGCACCTAGGCTGGGCTGCAAGCTCTGCCAAGGGAGCTATGTGCCAAGAACCCTCCCAGGGCCAGACTGAACCCCCAGCTCTCTTGCCTTTGGTGCCTCCTAGTCCCCCACCCCCACCCCCAGCCTCCTGACATCAGGGGCTTCCAGCTCAGAAAAGGAGAGATGGAACTTTTGGACGCTCATAGCAATGGCCCACACAGAAATGGAAGTGTGCAGGGGCTCAAAACCCTTTTCAATGAACTCTCAAGTTGGATACCCAGAAACTTCCTGAAAGCCGCTGAAACTCCTGGGATGTCTCCCTTTCGTCTTACACAGTGTGGGGAGGTGGTTTTGGATTGCACATTCCTTGGAGGCACTGCCAAGGTTACAGACTGGTAGCGGAACTTAAGGCTTCTGGAAGAAAAGGCCTGGATACCCCTCCTCCCCTGCAGCCTCCGATCCTCCATCCTCACCCCAAGCCTTCAAAGAATTGGTTCATGGGGTCTTGGCTGGGATGAGAGTGGAGAGCTGCAAGGATTTTCTCCCCAGGATACCAAAACATTTGCCACAGGGGAGAAGGGTGTGGAACAATCATGCAGACAACAGCTCTTGGGCTCCAGCCTGGGAAAGTGGACTCTGCTGGGACAGAGGCAGGGCCCTCCCTGGGCTCTGCGGCCTGATGGAGCAGAGAGATGGTGCTGGAGCCACTCAGCTGAGCCAGGGCCTGGGCGCCCAGCTAGGCAGAGTCACATCTCTTCTCCCCTCCCAATCCTGAGCACTCACCACCCCACAGGTGCCTTGTGCCTTGACCATGTCCCTGCTGCTGCTTCCAGCCTTCCTGGAATTCCATTTCTGTTTTCCAGAGCCTCCATCCTGCATGATCCCGCCCCCCTCCCAGAGCAGCTGCACCCTCCAGCTCTGCCTGCCCAGCTCAGCCCTCTGGCACTGAGGTGGCCCAGGAGCTGACCACACAAGCCAGCCCCGGGAAGACGTCTCTGTCCTCCTTATGGTGCTGAGCTCTCTCTGAGGCCTCTCTGCCTCTTTCCAGAAGTTTGCCTCACCTCTTGGGGAAGGCACTGGTAGCAGGGGAACCAGAGGCCTCTTCTTCAGCTCCCCTGGCTGTTCTGCCTCTTTCTTCTCAGGCTGCCGGCCTCCTCTCCCTTCACTCTCTATCATTCCCAACTGTCTCTCCTCCAGCCTTGCCAAGCATCCACCTTGGCAGCCTAAGACTCCTTCCCTCAGGTACTGGACCTTCCTCCCTGTGACAGCCAGACTATTGGTGGCACCCAATCAAAAAGGCTGCCATACAGCTGAGGAGTTCATGTCCCTCCACTCAGCCCCAGGGCTGAGAGGCCCAATGGGAGAAGGAAGAGAGGATCTGGAAATTCCCTCTCTCCAGTGCTGTGCTGGCAGTTTAACAACCAGTTCTTGCAGAGGAAGGGGAGCCCTGATTGGCAGCATCTGCCAATTCCTGAGGTGTAAGTACTCCCACCCACTAGGACCAATTTAAAGCTACCAACGTGATGTCACTGAAGGCAGCATTGGGAAGATACACACTACCTCTTTCGATCCTGAATGTCTCTATCCAGCATGTCTCTACCCTTTTTCCCCTAAGCTGCTCCAAGAGCTCCAAACGGCCTCTTCTCCAAAAAGGAGAGCCCATTACAAATTTAGGTTTGGGAGGGGAGAAGCTCCTCCCCTCTTCCCATCTGCCACCAAAATAAATAAATAAAAAGCCAGATGACCTGGGTCATAGACCCCCAGCTGGCTGTCTTGCTCCAAGAGGCAGACTCAGCATGCTCCACTACAGCCAGCTCTGATCAATAGCCTCAGAGCTCCACATTTGCTTTGAATGAAGCAGGCTTATTTCTGCTCCTTCAGTCCCAGCCAAGCCTCTTAGGAAGGAAGCTCCAGGTCCTGTCCAGCACTGCTGGTTCCTGCTGCCTCCAGACTTCCCCAGGGTTCTGCTCTCCCTGGAGCCCCACAGAGCCTCTGAACTATGTTTTGCCTTAATCTCAGAACCTCCCACCCTCCCACCTCTTTTCATCTGGCCTGCTGAACCCTGCCAGCCCTCCAGAGCAGGCCTCAACAGGAAGAAAGCTTAGGAGGGGGTGATGGGGCGGGGGGTGAAATTGGGGAAGGACAGGGCCTGTGGCATTTCCCAGAAGGTGGGAACATGCTCAGAGGCTCTGGGGACCAGGACTTCCTGGTTTCCAACCTGAACCCCTCTCCAGCTGGGCCTCTCCCTTCCCTTGAAGGTGCAACATTTAAGGTGGGGTGACTACAGGAATCCATGCCAGGAGACTGGCAGCAACCACCACCTCCAGTCTACCTGGGCCCCTCCCTAAAGCCCCTGACCTGTGTTGCAGACCAGGAGGTATGTGAAGAAGGCTGGACCAAGTTCCAGGGCCACTGCTACCGCCACTTCCCTGACCGAGAGACCTGGGTGGATGCTGAGGGCCGGTGTCGGGAGCAGCAGTCACACCTGAGCAGCATCGTCACCCCTGAGGAGCAAGAGTTTGTCAACAGTGAGTGCAGCGGGGCCTGAGAGGAGAGCGGCCATGCAGGCAAAGGGCCTCACATCATAATTCGACAGACGTGGGCCTAGTGAGGCTGCAGGGGTGGGGGAAGGAAGGAGGGAGGGATGGGTGTCCCCACAGCCTGAGTTCCTTAGAGCAGAAGACAGAGGTCTTTGCGCTGACAGTGCTGACTGCACCCAGGACAGCCCACTGCTCGGAGTCAGCCCCAGACTAACTCTGTGGCTGTCACCTGCCCATGTCTGTTTGGAGAGGTGGTCTGGAGTGCACCCCAAACAGGCACGTGCTGAGACCCTTGAAAAGACTTAGAAGCAGGTGGCATGCTCCGAGGAGCCCACCCACCTCCTCCCCCAAATCCCCTCTGCCTCTATGAGCTCAAGTTTCTGACACCCTGAGGGTTTCCAATGCCAGGCCCAACACCCACATCCTCTCTCCAGACAATGCTCAGGACTACCAGTGGATCGGTCTGAATGACAGAACCATCGAAGGGGACTTCCGCTGGTCAGATGGACACTCCTTGGTGAGTTCTGCTGGGGGCACCGGGCACACCTGGTGATGCAGAGAAGGGGGGAGATGAAGACCCTCAGGGATAGATGCATTCAAGCCACATGCAAGCCCTCACTGAGCAGGAGCCCTTGAGGGAAGGAGGTGTGTCTCACTTACCTCCACCTCTGGGGACCAGCCCAGGCTGCACTGGTGGAGGAATGCGGGCGTGAGGTGAGGGAGGAGCCAGGAAGGACAAGGAGGGATGACAGCAAACCACCAGGAGGGATATATGGATGCTTGAGAGGGGTCCCTTGCCCACAAAGGACTCGAGTCTACACAAGGAGACAGTCAGAAAGCAGCATAGATGCCAAGTGAACAGTATGGGGAGTCAATGCCGAGGGCCTCAGAGAAGGCCTCCTGGAAGAGACAACTGTGAGAGCAATTAAATTAGAGGAAAAGGGACTCTCCTGAGCAAGGCTAAGAGGGGAAGCCTGGGGGTACTTCCCTGGCCAGCAGAGTCCCAACCTGAGAGCCCTGTTCCTCTCCAAGCAAGGGGGAGTTTATGGTCAGCCTTGTCGGCCTTTGTGGAAAAGAGTGGAATCAGCTCATGAACAGGGGCTGTGGATCCTTGGGGTTTCTGAGCTTCTGCGAAGGACCAGAGTCAGGCTGTGTGACCAGTTCCCTGGAGAAGCCATGGGTTCCACAGTGCCTAGGACAACCCTGACCTGGCTCCCAGCAGCCTTTGCCACTGCCCGATGAGCCAGAAGTTAGGCTAAAAGAGAGAGGAGATGGGGGAGAGGCTGGAGGGAAAAGAAAGTGGGGTCAGGCCAAGCCGCGCTGCCCCTGCCCTCTCCTCCCTCACCCCTCGCCCACTCCCACCTGCAGCAATTTGAGAACTGGCGCCCCAACCAGCCTGACAACTTCTTTGCCACCGGAGAGGACTGTGTGGTGATGATCTGGCATGAGAAGGGCGAGTGGAATGATGTCCCCTGCAATTACCACCTGCCCTTCACGTGTAAAAAGGGCACAGGTAAGCAGGGGCCTGGGCGGCAGTCCAGAGCAGATGGGGTCAAGACTTTCAGCCCCAGTTGAGGTTCTTGCTGTAGGATCTGAGATGGGCCCCCTTGTCTCCCTGTGGCTGGTGTCTCCTCACCTGTCCAACAAGCAAATTGGAGCTGACCTGGGGGGCCTCTCTCAGCATGGGCATCCCAGAGCCAATGGCAAGGGTAGGCTCACTCCCAGGGACCATATGCAGACACTGGGAGAGCATGAAGGTCACAGGCTAGAGGACAAGATCCCCTACTCCACACATACACACAGTCCCTTGGATATCGGCAGCAGGAAGTCACCCACCATGGCAGCTGGGTTGGAAGCTTCTCTCTTTGGGGCTCCCAAGGCCATCACTTAAAGAGTCAGAGTTGTCAGGCCTTGATCCCTCAGCTTTAAGTCTTTGGACATCAAGGTGCTGGTAAGACATGTCCCACCTGTTCCTGCTCATAGTCCTGCATCCCCAGGCCCCCTTTGGGTCCCACTTTTCCCTGAACTGGATGTTTTCATAAAGAAGCCACAGACGGACTTCCTGGCCCTCTTTCCCTACCTTTCTCCCTCCCCACTGTCCTTTCTTCATCCCCTTAAGAATCCCCTTTGTATTCCCTTCCTGCTGCTCTAAATCACTGAGGAAGCCAGATGTTAGAACCAGCGGTCTCCAGGTTCTTAGCACTAAAAGAAAACACCTTTTGCTGGCAGTCAGGGCCCACAGTTGGGTGGCAGGGCTCTGGGCTGTCTCATTGCAGCCAGCATGGGTCATCACGGAAGACCCTTTGGCAGTTCTTTCTAAAGAGTGTCTTTCCCCTCAGTGGCCTGCGGAAACCCCCCCATAGTGGAGCATGCCAGGACCTTCGGGCAGAAGAAAGACCGATATGAGATCAATTCTCTGGTGCGGTATCAGTGCACCGAGGGCTTTGTCCAGCGCCACGTGCCCACCATCCGGTGCCAGCCCAGCGGGCACTGGGAGGAGCCTCGGATCACCTGCACAGACCGTGAGCATCATCCCTCCCACTCCTAGCTGGGCACAGGACCAGATTCTGCCAGCACAGCCTTCTCCCCGTTCCCGTGGCACAGTGGTGGCAGCTCACCCTCTCCCAGGGATCCTGCACCGTCTACAGGGTTGAGCAAGGGTCATGAGGTCAGAGGACTGCTCAGTCATAAATCACTGACCCCTGTCCCTAGAGAGCCAGGTACCTGCCCCAGGAGAGGGCTCACTTTTACTGAGAGGATTAAGGAGAAAACTGGTGGCCTGCTTTCCTTTCCAATGCCTGACTGAATCTCCTTAGCCCAAGGAGGTTCAAAGAAAAATCAAAATCCGGGAAGCATGTATAGCCTCGGGCTGACTTAAGGAGCCCACGGTTTCCACGGGGAGAGAGAGCAAGCTGGGCAGAGCCCAGGCTCAGCCTACTTTCTCACCACGATTTTTCCACCTCCCTTTCACCCCAGCCACCACCTACAAGCGCAGACTACAGAAGCGGAGCTCACGGCCCCCAAGGAGGAACCGCCCCAGCACGACCCACTGAGAGGAGCTTCCAGAACACACCCAGGATGCTGAGCCCAGGAGCCTGCAGGCTGACAGTGCGTCCCACCCAGATGGTGTCCTCTTCTTGTCGCTTTTGTCATATAAGGAATCCCATTAAAGAAGAAAAAAATAAATCCTACATTGTGTATGCACCCACCCACCCCCCCGGATCGCCAAAACTGCATCTAATTTGTCCCCCAAATGCCAAAGCAAAGCAAATTTATTGTAACCCGTGGACTGAGTTTAGAGACATTTCTTCAATCTCCCACCGTGCCTTTCCAGGGACCAGTGCAGGGACGGGGAGAAGGGGAGGGGTTAAGTTAAATAAATAAGATTATTTTTTGTTTCCTGACTTTATCCAAGAGCAGTGCAGTTGTTGGTTATTTCACCTCCAGGGAGAGCTAGGGAGGAGGGGGGAGGGGCCAGAAGGAGCTGGAAGAGGCAGAGGCCTGAGGGCATGAAGAACTTGGAACCAAACCGCAGCTGAATGTATTGGAGGAGGAGCCAGGAGGGCTGCACCATCTGTGTGGGGTAGTAGCCTTGGGGGAGAGGGGGCGGGTTGCAGCCCACGATGAGCGGGCAGGAGAGAGCCATCAAAGGGATCTTCCATCACTTGGGGGTCGGGTTTCCTCCAAGGGTCCCTCTTCCAGTGTCCTCTCACCCGGGTCTGCCGCCCTAGCAGGTGTCCCTCTTGGCAGGGCTGGGTGGGGGCACTTTCCTTCCCAGTGGGAGTGCCACCCCATCCTTCTCCCCCCACCCCCACCCCCACCCCCGGGACCGTGCAGGCACCAGGGTTCCGAGCACCTATTTATATTTTTGAAAACTAAAGTTTATGATAATTATAATAAAGACATTGGAAGAGATCTATTTCTTTTCTTTTCTTTTCCCTTTTTTTAATTCAAAGAGAAGGCAGCCATGATCGGGGTCTACTGAAGGAGCTCTTAGGAATGGTGGCAGTAGGGACACTTTTGATCAAATAACCCCAAATTGGTGTGACTCCTGTCTGTTCAGAGAGCCTGGGACAGTCACATCTGTTATGCTTTATTTTTACAAGGGTGCTGATATGTTTGATGGATTCTCTGCGTGTGTGTGTGAATGTGGAGTGTGCCTGGGTGTGGCTGTCACATGTGACATGTGTCAGTGGGTACAGTGTGTGCACTTGTGAGTGGGCATATTGTCAAAGAACAACTCAAGTGAGACATCTGGGCCCCTGGCATAGTTTGGTTCTTTGGTGTCCCATTGTTGGCTAACATGAGAGGGGGTGGTTGATAGACTGAACCCAAGAATGGGGCAAAACTCAGTCTTTATAAGAGCAAAGGAAAAAACAAACTGCGGACAGTCTGGGAAAAGGGAAATCTGCTCACACGTTTTGGGGGTAAACTGGCTAGGTTAGCCGGCTGCTAGCAAATAGGTAAGGGCATTCTGCCCTTAAATAGGCTGGAGGATATCAATGTAAACAATTTCAATTGTTTATGGATTCCCCGACAAATCTTGAGCGTTGAGCACGGGGGTGCATGCCAGACAGAGTCCTTCCACCAATGCCTCCTCCTCGGGTCACCTCCCTCATCAGAGTTGCTCAACGTGCCATGGAGTCCTTGTGAATGTGTCTGTGTTGGTTGGTACATGCCGGCATAAGTTTGTGCACGCTGTATCTCTTCAGGTGTGGACATGTGTATGGTTGACTGTTGGTGAACATACGCCCAGGTTACCTATAGCTCTGGAAAGAATGGGTGGGCCAAAGAAGAGAGCAGAGCACTGGTAACATACTAGGGGCTCAATAATTATGTAATGAATGGATTAATTAACTCACTAGTTGGTGGCACAACTGTCTATGTCAGTGGCTTTCAAATTTGAGCATGTATCAGAATCCCCTGGAGGGCTTGTGAGAACAGAGTGCTGGACCCACCCCCAGAGTCTCTGAAGGTCTTGGGTGGGCCCCACCCCCAGATCTTGGCAGGTCTGGGGTGGGGCCCAAGAATTTGCATTTGTAACAAGTTCCCAGAGATGCTGATGCTCCTGGCCACACTGTGAGAAGCACTTGGCAAGTGAAGAACTGGATGAATAACTAGTTGGTGAGTGGCAGGGGCATGCCTGTGCAGAGGCTACGGGTCTGGTTTCCTGAGGTGGGGGTGAAAGGGGGGGGGCACGGGACTAGGCACAGAGAAGGTTGGTCCCCAAGATCCCTGGCCTCCAAGACCCTCCAAGAGGGCCTCCTGTCCCTGGGAGGAAACTCCCACTCTTCCGCTGGGCCTCACATAGACCCCACGGGGGGCAAGGATGGAGGGGACATAGGCAGGGTATGTCATGGGACAGGTAGGGCCAGAACCAAGTCAGCCTAAGGGGGCAGCCCACGCAGTTCCCTGCCCACCCCAGTGAACTGACCCATCCACCTGCAAAGCCTGGAATAGGACTGCCCCCACCATGCCCACTGGGCCCTGAGACTGAATGACATGGAGACGGAGAACAAGACGCAGAGGAGGGCTAGGGAGGGAGGAAGGGGTCACAGCACCATTTATTGTCCAACCAAAGTACACACACCTGAGGGCTGCTCCCCAAATAGGGAAAAATGAAAACAAAACACAGACTCTTTGGAAGCAAAAGAGGGGGGAGAATTAGAAGGGGAATTTCTCCCTTTCCTTGGATCTCACCCAGAAGCCTAGTGACCCACTGCAGGCTCCAGCTCCTCAGTAGGGCTGATTTGGGCCAGCAGCTTCACAGAGCAGTAGGAGGGGGCAGGAGACTGCATGGCCCAAAGCCCAGCTCCACAGCCCCTGCCATGTCCTCTCCCTCCCCAGGCTGAGGCAGAGGGAGAGCTGCAGCCACTGCACCCCGACACCTTGTGCACCCTGGCAGAACATGCCCACTCTGGGCATCAGCCTCATCAGGGCAGGGAGACAGGCTGGATTCACTGACGCCAAGAGCCTTCAAAAAGCCCATGAACCCCACATGTCCCAGATGAGAGGACAGGAGGCTTCCTGGAAGGGGAGCCTTGGCTGTTCACCTGAGCAAAGAGAGGAGCTGGATTCTGTCAGATATACTAAAAATATTAAAAAAAAGACTTTTTTTAAAGCTAAGTTGAGAAGTATAAAAATAATACTGAAATTGCCCCAACTCACACGGGAAAATGAACCACTCAATAAATACACAGCCCGTGAGGGAACGGAGCAGGTACAGCGTTGGCCACCCCAGGTGCTAGCGTTGACGATAGCAGTAGACGCCATATGAGCGGCTTTGTGGGTCTGGGAAGCCGAAGCTTCGGACCCCAGGCTCCGGGGACCCACAGTTGGGACGGGGGTGAGCCACAGGGTAGCGGGCACTGCCATCTGCCAGCCAGCCAGCATTGCAGTGGTCCAGACCATGGAACTTCCAGGCAGCAAAGAGCTGGCCCACCTTGGCGATCTGGGTGCCGTCTTCCCGGCAGGCCTCCCTTGCCTCTGTCAGAGTCAGCTTCTCAGGGTGCTCCAGATAGTACACCTGCCCTGGGGGAAATGGGGTGTGAATGCTGGGCAGTCGAGGGGGCAGCGCAGAGGACAGCAGGGGCTACAGCAGTGCCAGACCCCAGCACCTGGAAACTGTCTAAGTCCAGGGCATCTGCAGTGGACACTTTGGGGGTGCACCTTCCCAGTCCTCACCCCCTAACAGCCCATCCCACCTGCCACAGGGCTGGGGTCCCTCAGTCATGTCTGTACTCCCCCACCACCCTTCCCAAATTGTACACTGGATGGGCACCCCACCAAGGCTGGACCAGTCAGGGTCTCTCACCTGCTCCATCATTTACTGAGCCCCTATTAAGTGCCAGGCACTTGGGATATGGCACTGAACCAATTTCTGTCTTTACTTCTTTATCCTCCCGTGAAATGAGCTGCTTTGTGAGGACAGACTGTGTTTTGTCTCTGATGTCTCAGAGTCAAGTCTAGGCCCCAGCACATAGTAGTCACTCAGCAATGTTAGATGAACGAATAAACCAATGATCTGTATGAAGTGGCAGTGGCAAAACACGGAAAACTCAGACGGACATTGTTTCAAGACCTGCTCGTGTAGGGCAGGCAGAGGAGACCAGAAGCTCCCCAGACGCTGCCCTCCCGCAGGCCCCATACAGCCACAAAACCCACAGGCCTGTGCTGGACCATGGCACTCACCCTTGAGGACAGCAGCGAAGCAGAACACATCATAGCGGTGCAGGCGGCGGTGGCGTGGACCATAACTGCGCACACCGGGCGCCAGGCCCAGGCCACCGCAGGGCTGCCGGGGCAGCGTGATGGGGTACTGCACCGAGGCATCCTGCAGCCAGCCTGCATTGCACCAGTCCAGGCCCTCCTCCCAGGCCCGGAAGAGCTGCTCGAAGGAGGCCACCACCGCGTCCTGCTCCTCGCAGGCCTGCTGGGCCTCATGGAAGTTGAGTTGGTAGCGGCCCTGGGGAGGCTGGTAAGGAAAAACCACACCTAGAGAGGGAGGAAATAAGAGCTTGGAGGGGTGGGCAGGGGCCCAGCTGGCTGGACGCCCCAGCCCTCCTCCACCTCTACTGGGACGTGCTCCCCCCAACACACACACATACACCGTCCTTCAGAAAAGCTCAGCAAACCTCTAATCTCTTGTCCACTGCCAAGTCCAAGCCAGAGCCCACCACCCCCTCCTATACCTATCCTGGCACACTACAGTACTCAGAAAACATTTATTAGCTTGTTAAGATAATTTATTAATCAGTCAACTAATGTCCCCAACCATGGGATGGGAATTAAGCCTAATTCACAGGGCTGTTGCAAGGACCTCCACGAGTACATGCTGCCATCTACAGGAGATGGGCACAGGCTTTGGGCTCTAGAGACTGGGTTTGGCGCCCAGCTCCCTCTCAATAGCTGAGATCTGGTAATACATGTTATTAATGTGGAAGCTTCTTAGGAGAATGCAGGACACTTTCCATGTGTGAAGGACGATATTCAAGGAAAGGAGAGGCCCTAGATGCTTTGGAAAGAGGGGTGGTAAAAGGCCGGTCAATAAAGGAGGCTGGAGGTCAGGGAGGTCATAAGATAGGGGGCCTTCCTCCTGGTGGCCAGGATCTGATGGGGACCACAGGCTTCCCTCAAAAGTTATTGTTCATGTTTGAATTTTACTATAATAAAAAGTTTCTGAAACATCCAAGATTCGGTTCCTACCAAGTCAGATGTAATTTTAAGCAGTAGGAGAGACCCTAGGGGTCTAGGAGGGGACCCCGTTTGGTTGGTGTTATTTCGAAGCAAGGCCCAAGCCCTTGGAATCTCCTCCCTGTGGCCAGGGACCTGAGAAAATCCTGAACCCCAAACCTCCAGTCTCACTAGGGCAGGAAGCCAGCCTCCTGGGCAAAGCCAGGTTGAGAGGGCACAGAAGCCCAGGGACCCTGACAATCAGCTTGCAACCTCCATCTGTGTTTGCAGGGGGATTGTTTTACACCTGACCCTACCCCAAATTCCCAGCCCTTAGAGCTCTGGGAACGGAATGAGGATTCCCTGTTTCTCTAGGCTGCCCCTGCAGCCCCCAGACACTTGACTCTTGCAGGCTCTCTCCCATCCCTCCTTCATGCCCAGCTTTGTGCATGAGGAATGTGGGCCCTCTGAGCCACCCTCTAAGCCACAGGGACTGGGGAGGAGGATACTGCAAGCAAAGACTGAGAGGACGCAACATTTATCCTCCTGGCCTCTGAGGGGGGTAAAGGAGGAACTGCTATCATTCCCTATTTTACACCTGAGAGGCCAAGAGCTCCAAGCCAGGATGGGGCACCTGTGTGCCACAGCTGGGACAGGCCAGGGACGAAGTCAGGTCCTCCACGCCTGAGTTGCCTCCTTAACAGGTGGGAGAGACATGAGGATACTCAGCCCCATCCTAGAGACAGAGAAAGTAAAAGAGATCCCAAACTGGAGCCCACACATAAGATCTGGCTTAAAGGGTCTGGCTGGTTTGAACAGCACTGGGTGGTTTTCTTTTAAATAGGAGATTTTTACATAAAGATCCAGAGATTTCACATAAAAAGATAAGCATCTCATCAAATCATAAAATCTGGCAGTGCTGGGTCTGCATTTTGGCGTGGCGTCATTGGCTGAGCCAGTGAGTGGAACAGAGCGACTCCCTTTGGACAGGATGAGGGCTCGGCGGTGTGCCCCAGTCCCCACCACTCCCTATCATCGCACACTGAGCCTGCCTCATTTGCGTTGCCTGCTAACCCTGCTCAAATCTCAGCTCTGTCTATGATTAGCTGCGGAACCAGCTCCCATTCCCTCTCTGAATGGGATGTGAGCGAGAAGGGGTAAAAGGTAGCAAATTCTGGAGGTTGACTGCCTGGGTTCAAACCCCAGCTCTGCCATTTATAAGCTGTGTGACTTTAGGTAAGTTACTTAACCTCTCTGTGCCTGAGTTTCCTCATCTGTAGTAAGAGTAGCTTCCTTGTGGGGTTGTATTGAGGATTAAATGTGTTTACCTGTCTAAAGTACAAAGGTCTGGATGCTTTCTCGGTCCCTCTCCCCTAGGCACTCAGGTTTCAGCATTACCCAGTCCCAGTTGGGGTCTCACCCCGAAGCTCCAGCTCCACCAGGCCACTCTCATCCTCCAGCCCATCAATGACCTCACAGCGGTAGCGCCCATAGTCCTCCAGCCGCAGGTCCCGAATTTCCAATGAGACTTCACCCTCCTTGTCTTGCCTCAGGTGCACCCGGCCTTGGTAGTCCCCAAAGGAGCGGTGCCTCAGCCCGATGGCCACCAGCACATCCTGCTCTGGGGCCCCGTTCTCCGACAGCTTCCACCATTTGATGCGCACGGGCCTTGGGGTGGAAAGAGCTGGCTCGTAGTGGTAGTGGCAGGGCAGGGTCACGCTGGCCCCTCGATGGGTGAACAGGGTCTCTTCGGGCATCTCTACCACCAGCTTCACTCCATTGAAGAGGCCTGGGGGGAGAGGTGGGGTGCAGGTGGGTAACTGCTGCAGCATATCTGTACCTCGGCAAGGGCCACCTTCCCCCCAACCTTACCCCAGCTCCTTCCAGGCTCAGGTGTTCTAGATGGCAACAATGATCACCATGCTCCACCCCTCCCTGTGTCCACATGCTTTGCAATGTCACTGCATTCCTCCTTCCATCAAGAGGCGACTTGTATTTCCTGCCCCCTTGAATCTGTGCTGGTCTTACCACCTACTTTGACCAATGGCCAAATTGAATGCTGTGGAATTGACAGTTCCCTTGTGCCTATTCTGAGCCTAGGTCCTAGGAGGCCTTGCTGCTTCCACTCTGTGTCTTTGGACCTTGCCAGCCACCATGAGCACAAGCCCAGGCTAACCCGCTGGAGGATGAGAGACCATGTGGAGCACAGACAACCCTCCCCAACTGAGGCCATGCTAGACCAACCAGTCCCCCACTGACCTGCCAACCAACTGCAGGTGCATCTGCATGACCCAACTGCAAGACCAGAAGAAACGGAGCCCACTCCAAAATGCTGATCCATGAAACCATGAGCTAAAATATGCTGTTATCTTAAGCCACTAAGTGTTGTGGTGGTCTGTTATGCATCAGAGTCTCCTTTCCTACCATACTGGTGACAGGAGACCACAACCTCAGCCTCCCCTTCACTCTCTGGTCCAACTGTCCACCATGACTTTTCCTGAACACCTAGCAAACCTGGTAAGCTAAGACCAGAACTTCTACAGGAGACTATTCTCGGGGTTACAAAATAAACGAAGAACCCAACATGCAACAAAAGAATCCAGTGTATGAGCTAATGCTGCCTCCTCTTTAGCTAACGCTGCCTCCTCTTTAACTTGGGACCCCCTATAGGGGCCTCACCATCTCATTCTCTTGGGTTTGGATTTCAAGACATGCTTGAGGTACACAAGGTGGGGGCAGGTGGTACACAGAGAGGTTCTCAGTAGAGTATGTCATGCTGAAAAAGAGCTATACCTAACATGCCAGATTCCCTAGTGCACAGATCTCAAAGAGGAGAGGCCCCCAAGCCCGCAGCATCAGCATCACCAGGAACTTGTTAAACATGCAAATTCTTGGGCCCCATTCTAGACCTACTGAATCAGAAACTCTGGGGCTGGGGCCCAGTGATAAGTGTTTTAACAGCCCTCCTCCAGGAGTCTCTGATGCCCACTCAAGTTGGAGAATCCCTGCTCTGGAGAGGCAGTAGATACAGAGGTTTGAGACCACAGCCCCAGAGTCAGGCAATCCAGGCTTAAATCTTGGCTCCATCTTTTCCCAGCTGTGTAATCTAGGGAAGCCAACCCTCAGTTTCCTCATCTATAGAATGGGCTAATAGTGGTGCCTACAGAGGGCTGAGGTGAGGCTCAAATCAGAAAAGGTAGGACACCCGGCACACAGAAAGTGTCCAATAGATACAAACCAGGACCTTCACTTAGTGGCAACTTCCTTTGTTTTCCCCAACTCTTGGAGACTTCAACTCGAATAAAATGAAAACATACATCCACATGACAAAATCATAGTATATCCACATGATGAAAAAATGCACAGCCATGTGACATAACCTGGTAGATGGATGTTCATTCATTGACTTAGAAAAAGATTTGTATTCTATGACGTGATAGGGGAGGTTACAAAACCACATGTATAGCATGAGTTAATTTTTGTTAAAGAAAATGTTTTTAATTATATGAGGGGGGTCTTCAAAAAGTTCATAGTAGGATTTGAATCGTCTTTCAATTCCATTTTCCACAAACTTTTTGAAGTACCCTCGTATACGAAACGCTGGAAGATACACCTAAAAAGTTAGCAGGGATTCTTCTGTGTGATATTATATATACGTTTTGGTTTTCCTCCAGTTCCTGCCTTGTTCTAACCTTCCCCCACCTTTCTGTCTTGGAGCTGGCCATAAAGAAATTCTCTGACCTTCATTAGTGGATTGTAGGTAATAAGACCCACGTTCGAGAAGGGCTTCCACCCATACACAGGAGGAAGGAATGCTGCACAGAGAGGCTGAGAAGAATCTGAACAGGCCTTGCTGGATTTCCCTACCCAGTCTGTTAGTGTCAGATCATACTCTTTTCATCCAATCACATTTCCACACAGTTGTCTGTGCTTAACTCATGACTGCCTAGTGAAGCTACCAGAAAAACCCAAAAGCACAGTGTTGGGGGAGGTTCTCAACAGCTGAACTCATCTGCATGCTGGGAGGGTGCGCACCCCAACTCCATGGGAACAGAGGCTCCTGCACTCAGGACCATCCCAGACCTGGCCCTGCGTATCTCTTCTTCTGGCTGTTTCTTCATATCCTTTAAAATATCCTTTGTAATAAACCAGTAAACTTGTTTCCCTAAGTTCTGTGAGCTGCTCTAGCAAACTAATCAAACCCCCGGTGGGGGTTGTTGGGAACCCTGATTTATGTCTGGTTGGTCAGAAGTTCCAGAGGCCTGGACTTGCAACTGGCATCTGAATTGGGGGTCAGTCTTGGGAATCTGATGCTGTCTCAAGTAGATAGTGTTGGAACTGAATTGGAGGACACCCAGCTGGTATCCGCTAGAGAACTGCTAGCTTGCTTATCCCACACATTTGGTCTCAGAGGTCAGAAATCAGTCTTCCGTGTTGATTGTTGCTGAGTAAGAATGTAGGAAAAAACACTTTGTGTTTTTTCTATATATTCAAACATTCTGGGTGGGGGGATTATATGTGATTTTGCTTGCATATATTCAAGGACAGAAGAGAATGAGAAAAACAAAGAGATGGTCTGGTAGAGTGGTGGAATTACGGGTAGGAAGTTTAAGTTTTAAAATTTCCTTGAATCTCATTAAAGTAGTGCTTATACAACAAAATAAATTCTGGAGGAAAAGGGTGGTAGGCTAAATAATGGCCTCCCAAAATATCCAGGTCCTAATTCCTGGAACCCGTGAATATTATCTTACATGGCAAAATGAACTTTGCGGATGTGATTAAATTAAGGATCTTGAGGTCGGAAGAGAGTATCCTGGCTTTTCCGGATAGGCCTTAACAGCAATCACAAGAATCTTTTTAGAGGGAGGGAGAGGGAGATTTGACTACAGGAGAGGAGATATCCATGTGACCATGGAGACAGAGACTGGGCTGACTCCACAAGCCAAGGAATGTTGGCTGCTGCCAGAAACTGGAAGAGGCAAGGTGAGCACAGATTCTTCTTTAGGGCCTCTGAGGGAGCAAAGTCCTTTCGACACTTGGATTTCTACCCCAAGAAACTGATTTGGGACTTCTGGTGTCCAGAACTATGACAGAATACATTTCTGTTGTTTTAAGCCATGAAGTTTGTGGTAATTTGTTACAACAGCCCTAGGAGACCAATAAAAAGGGGGAGATTTTCCCCATAGGCACAGTAATCTTCTCAAAGGGGAAAAGAAGTAAGGAAGAGACACCCAGCCCCACCACTGGGCTCATGTCTCATCTCCAGACCAGGCTGCAGGTGCTTCACGGCAATGGCTGGGTGTTATTGATCTTTTCATTCCTTCCAGAAAAATATCTCAGATTGTCTTCCTAATAACTGTGTGACCTGGGCAAGTGGCTCAACTCTCTGAGCCTCAGTTTCCTCATCTGTGAGATGGGGTCATAATAGTATCTACTTTCAGGGCTGCAAGGGCAACCCCCTCCCTGCACTGGATATTGGATGTGTTTCTTCTCACCCTGGCCTATGTCAGGGTTTTTGTTTAGAATACACGAGATAACGTATGTAAGGCCTCTAGAAGTGTGCCTTACCCATGTTAGGGGCACAATAACTGCTAACTAAAAAGTCCCCTGCCCAAGGCTACACAGCTAGTAAGAGGCAGAATTAAGATTCGAACTCAACCCATTTGACCCCAAACCCTCTTTCCACTGAGGAGACCAAGGAAGGTCACCTGTGAGCTGAATCTTGAAAAACTGGCAGAACTTTGGGGAAAGTATAAAAAGTGCAGTGCCGTCCCTAAATCAACCTGGCGCTGTGTGTAAGGGGCTAGCAAACACGGAGTACTAAACCATCTCCTCCTGTCATCTTAGAAGAGAGGCTTGTCTATCGCAAGGGCCCAGATGGGAAAGGGGCTGCCACGTCACCCCCTGTCCCCTTCCCAGCCTGGAACCTGCACATCACAGCAGGAGGTGGGGGGGTCTTGGTCAGCCAGCAGAGCAAAGAGCCAGGCCCAGGATGCCGCCCACCTTCCCCATGGCCGTTGCCCGGGTTCCTGCCGTTGGAGTAGTAGAAGCCGTTGTAGAAGGGCAGTCCAGAGACGCAGGGCAGGAGCAGCAGGCCCAGCAGCAGCAGGCCCATGGCGTCATGCACGGCTGCAGCGCCAGCGTGTCCTGGGCAAGGCTACAGCTCCAGGCAAACTGGGAAGAGGAGGAAAGCAGGCCGGTTAGATAGAGAAGCTGGCTGCGGGCTGGGACCCCTCTGCTCCAGCACCCACTCATCCACTCGCTCAGCAGTTTTTTACTGAACTGCTACATGCCAGGCACTGTCCTCAGAGTCAAGAAGACAGCAGTGACAAGCTAGATGAGGTTCCTGCTCTCCAGGGGCTATGCCCCGCAGGCAGGACGGGCCATAAGCAAACAAATCACAAGAAGGAATGAGCAGACAGCAAAAAGACCATGGAGAAAATGAAGCAGGACAATATGATGGTACCAACATTTTTCAAACTGCAGGTTTGAATTTGAAAGGTTGTGAGCAGCATTTTTTAATGAAACTGAATAGACTAGACTAGAAAATACTGGGGTACATTGCATGTCTGGTGAAGATGAGTCCTGCATCGCGAAACTTCTGTTTCAGTCCAGAAACGTCTGTGGGGGGTGAGGTAGGGGGTCGCAATGTGAAATTAATTTCTTACTCTGGGTCAAGGTCAAACAAATTTTTAAACACCATCCTAGAGCGCTTTTGAGGGCCTATTCCAGTTTGGGGGTATACTCAAAAAAAGTAGGCAGCTGGCCCATGGGCTGTAGTTTGTTGATTTGATTTTTAAAATATTGCATTAAAACATTGTCTTGATTATAGAGTTTTCTGGCAAACCTCTCCCTACCCTACACTTACATTTTGCTCCCAAGGCTGGTGCCTTGCTCTTCCCACCCTTGTCCCTGCTCATTGGCTACATACTGAGCACTCAGGCATCACAGTGCTGTGTGTCAGGAACAAAAATGGGGAGACAGAGAAGGAGCACTGAAACTAGACTGAAGACACAGGAGTCTGCCAGATGGAAAAGATAGACAGGTTTTCCCAGCAAAAGTTGCACAGGCCAATGAGATCACGTGGGGGCTGTGGGTGTGCAAGATGCTCTCTACTTGTCCTGCACACCTCCCAGGTCCACTGTCTGCCCTCTCTGCCATGCATTGATCCCTGTGGTCAATTCTTCTGGGCCCTAAGCCCTCTGGCTTCCAGCTGGGTTCAACCAAGGAGAGGCACTCACAGGAGATGGGCAAGAGGAAAGAAGTTGGGTATTTCTCACCGCTCCAGGGCCTCTGCCATCTGTCTGCTGTTGCTTATCTCTGCATCCCCCAAACTCTTTGTTTGATCCCTTTACCCTAATTTCTAGAAGTCATCCTTTCATTAATGTCTCTTTATTAGAACCACCTGGAGTGCATTCTGCCTCCTGCCAAGACCCTGACTGATATGAGGGAGGGGCAGGGAGAGGGGCACTGGGGCGAGTGTCTAGTTGCCTTTGGTGCCAGGAAGCCTGCTCTTTGTCCCAAAAGTCCTGGAGTGCCAATGATGGCTTTCAGCAGAGAAGCCACAGGATCAGACTCATATCTTAGAGACATCCCTCTGACAGCTGAGTGGAAGGTGAACCACAGGACAGCGTCCAGAGTAACAACAGGCATTTGCAAATATAATAGTGATTATCAAGCAGCAACATGGAAGAAAGCTTAGAGTGTAATTTAAAACAAGATGAAGCAGAACATATAATTGTCACTGTGCTGTGATTGCAAGTACGCAGTCTTACGAGTGCCTGTGTACACGAACCAGAAGCGGAGGAGAGAGAGACAGAGAGAGAAGAGAAGTACCGGCCTGCAAGGGTGATGGGACTCTGGAGGAAGCATTCATGTATCAAGAACAGTTAGGAGATCTTGCTAGAGAGGAGGGAATTAATGTGGAGGGAGTTGAGAGGCAGAATCCACTATTCTCTTAGACATCTTCCTAGAAATCGTGAGGCCCAGACTAGCTATCTGTGTTGTGTACTGCAGCTGGGACACTACCCACCCCCACCCCCAAAGGCTTCACCTCTTGTCCAAGAAAAATTCCCCTGCTGACACCCATAAAGCCTCTTAGTGACATGGAACTGGGCTGCCTAAGCACAATGGAGCAACCTGGTACAGAGTTTGGGAACTGGAAGATTTGGGTTCAAATCCCATCTCCACTGCTTATTACCTGTGTGATTCTGGGCAGGGTTCCTCAGTTGTGAAATGGAGATCATAAAACTCACCCTGACATGTTTCCCACCAATATGTTCTAGATTCCTCTTATAATGAGTATGTGCATAACCATTCAGCCCAAGGCTGTATTTCCAGCCTCCCTTGCGGCTAGGAGAGCCATGTGACACAGTTCTGACCAGTGGCAGTGAGCACAGATGCCATGTGCCACGTCCAGGAATCAGGAATGCCTTTTCCTCGCATTATTTCCTCCAACTTGCTGGCAACCATAGTAGCCACCTTAGACTCAGCGATGGAAACCACAGATTGAATGGCAGAGGTGCCCATAAACCCTGAACCTCCTCCACCTGCACTGTCCCATAAGAAAGAAACGAAGTCCTGTTGTATTTAAGCCACCACATTTTGAGTGTCTTAGTGAACACAGATTAGCTTCACTTGGCCTAACAAATACACTCACTTCATAGGGTTGCTCTGGTCAGCATAAAAATATTAAGATGATTTTAAAGAGCACTTCCTATCCCACCAAAACTCCTAGAAGAGGGATCTCTTAGTATCCCCATTTTACAGATGGGAAAACCAAAGCAGAGAAAGATTAAGTAACCTGCCCAAAGTCATCCAGCTAGAAGTGGCAGAGCTAGGATTTGAACCCACTCCAGCTCCAAAGCCTGGAACCACCATGCCAAATTCAGGGAGGTGACTGTATAGAGTGCATAGCCCAGTGCCTGGGAAAGAGCAAAACCTCCTCCTTTCCCTTCCTTGAGTGCCCACATTTGGAACCAGGAGGGAAGTGGAGTGAAGGCTGAGAGACTTGTCAATGCTGAGCTGGTTGTCCCAGGGTCCACCCCATCCCTGGGCAGCCAGCACCTCCTTGAGCAGAGGAACTTCCAGCCTCTGCCTGCAATGTTTCCAGCCTCTACAGCAGCTCATCTGGCACAAATGGCCCCCTGGAGAAAGGGCTTCCTGAGGATGAACAAATTCAGGCATTTCCGCCACAAAGTGGCATTTGTATTCCTGAAAAAAATGTGCATTTTTGCAAAATCATGTATTAAAAAATAACAAGGTTAACGGAAAAATAAAGTTACAGCCAACTACTCAAAACATATGCCAACAGAGCGCCAACAAAAACAAGAACAATCCTAATGAAAAACAACAGTACTGTTAACACTTCACTGACATTTGCACCCGATGCCTGTCTCTCAGCCCTTTGCAACCTTCCTCACTGGGGCAAGTGCTTTCTCCTTGAGATGTAGGTCCTTGGGGCATTTTATTCCAATAGAAACTGGCTTTACCAAGATTAAAAGTCTGACCCAATGGGAAGTCATCTTCAATCATTTTTTTTTTAATTTATGTATGTATGTATGTATATATGACCAGTAAGGGGATCTTAACCCTTGACTTGGTGTTGTCAGCACCACGCTCTCCCACGTGAGCCACAGGCTGGCCCCTTCAATCAATTTTTTTTAACACAGAGATATGTCTTTGAAATATCTTTATCTGATTCCTAGTTTTAGCAGAAAACTTTGTTAAGTTCTCGTAAGCAGCTAAACCAGCCAGGCAGGTATTCCTCCATCACCAAATCTATTGCCTCCTTGAGTTAGGATGGTGAGAGTTTGGATATTGGGAGTTTAGAGAATTCGGGCTGGAAGGGATGCTGCATTATCCAAATCAATTTAGTTCCTGCGTCTTGGACAGTGAACAGCAAAAGTCTAGATAATGAGGGACATCTGTATGTGTACTAAAGAAAGGCACTTTCTGAAGAACTGTCAGCATTTATCTTAAGGAATTCATACATCGCTAAGGCTTGCTCTTTAATCGTGAGAAATCTCCAGACATTCGCGTGCCGGGAAAAATGACTACTGAACCAATGCAATTCCCTGTTCTACTGACATAGCTCCCCCATCGTTCTTACCAATTATGGATGAGGTAAGCCACAGTTCAGAAACATGCACTGGGGGAGAGCAGACTTCTAGTGTCCTCCTGCATGCAGACTGAGGGAGAGCACCTTCTAGTGTCCTCCCATGAGCAGAGTGTGCGTCTCTGAAGTACCCCTTCCCAGCCTCAGACACCTGGACACACGCTCACAACCCACGCCTGGGCCCCACGCTTGCTCCCTGGGTTTTAAAGGGCTTCTACATCTACGTCTAGCAGCTCTCATGATCCTCTAAGAGCCCCCTCTCCCACCATGGTCAGCAATAATTTTATTCTCTCCATTTAATCCACAAGTGAACAGAGGCACAGAAACATGAAGCAACTATCCAAAGGTCACACAGCCAGGAGGCAGTAGAGGCAGGACTCTGTTGAACTGTTTTCAGCCAATCTCCATAACGATGTGTCCTGTTTACAGACTGCTTCCACTTGTCAACTCCCTCCCACAGACATGGTTGCTCAGGGGCCTCACAGTGTCAGAATTATTATCCTCACTCTGCTCTGCCATTTTGTGCCACGTGAAATCCCTTGGTCACTGTCACCACCACCAAGAACCTCACCAGATGTGTTTCCTGCACTGTGGACTTCCCAGCCTCTGCAACTTAAGCAATAAATTTTGTTTTCTTTATTTAAAAAAAAAAAATTATTACCCTTGTTGCACAGACAAGGAAACTGAGGTTTGGAAATGCTAGGATGCTTGCCTAAGGTTACCCAGGTAGAGAAGGAGCTAGGACTTGACCTCATTCATTCAATAAATATTGACCATGCATCTACTGTGTGCAGGCACGATGCCAGGCACCAGGGATACAAAACAGAAGGCCTCGTGGAGTTGACATTCTAGTGAGGGAGCCGGACAGTAAACACGATGCGTGATATATACGATATTAAGGTGGTGCACGTGACAGAGAAAGATGAAGCAGTGGATTGGGGTGTTCCTTTAGACAGGGTGGATCAGGAAGGCCCCCCTGAGAAGGGGGTGTATAATGGAGGCATGAGCCTTGAAAATCCTGGGAGAAGAGCATTCCAGAAAGAGGGAACAGCAAGTGCAAAGGCCTTTGGCAGGAATAGCTCGGAGACCAGTGAGGCTGGAGCCCAGGCAGCAAGAGGGAGGGTGGCAGGAAATGATGTCCAGGTGGTGGCCAGAGGCCCCACGATGTAGCACCTTGGATTTTATTCTAAGAAGGGAAGACACTGAAGATTTTTCAGCAGAGGAGTAACAGGAATATGATTTACATTCTAAAGAGATCAGTCTGAATGTCTTCTGACCTCCAATCAAATGCATATCCTCATCCTGGCTCCTCCTTTCCAAGCTAAAAAGAACCTGCATTCTCACCATCACTTCTGGCCTCTCTCCAGTCTGGGCACCCAACTTTATTTACTCTCTGGTTTATTAACACTCCCTCAAATGGAGGGGTGTGATCTGGTCGACACCTCTCTTTTTTGGATGCTAACCCAGCAGTAATGCAACCTTCCAATGGTGGGGGTGGCGAGGATGGAGGGGAAATGCCAAGAAAAATAAAAGAGATTATGAAGAAAAGCCCGGGCCTCTGCCCAAGAGCTACAAGCCAGGTGGAAGCCAGCCCTCCTTTTCCAGCCCTCTTTGAGAAGGAGCAGCACACACAGCCCGAGGTTTCGAGTTAGCCTCGCTGAGTTTGGATCCAAGTTCTGCTCCTGCTGGCTGGGTGACCCTAGGCAAGTCACATGACCCCTCTGAACAGAAGATTTCCTCTCTCCAGAGAAGACTAAAAGGGAAGTTCAGGGGCTGAGGACGGACAGCCCTGAATGCTAAAGCTAATGCACAGAGCAGGGTCCTGGGCGAGAGTCGGAGCAGCAACTGCCGCCTAGTTGCTGCCCTGCCAGGGCCTGTCCCTGACTGCTAACCACTCTGGGAGGGGTGGACAGCCTCTGCTCCCCTACCCCGGCTATCCCAGCCAGCAGCCCCTCAATACCACCAGAGGAGGTGCTGTCAGCTGGAAGGCCTAAGACGGAGTCCAGCCCAGCCACCTCAGCAGTAGGTGGATCCCCAAATCAGTGGGAGCCTTGCCTGGGCACCCAGACTCGGGCTCAATGTCAGAGCAGACACACCTGCATCCTGCTGAATGACTTTGGGCCAGTTACTCAACCTCTCTGTGCCTCCATTCCCTCATGTGTAAGAAAAGGATACTAACAGCGCCTCCTTAAAGGGCTGTGGTGAGGATTATATGATGAATTATATCCAGTCCCTGACACATAGCAAGTGCTCAACAGATAATAGCTAATATGTATTTGCTGAAGAACATAGTGGCATAGATTTCTGGCTCTAGAATCAGACCCGCCACTTGATTCAGTTCTGGCTCCACCCACTTACTAACTTTCTGTCACTGGGCAAGTCACTGAACCTCTCTGAACCTCAGTTTCTTCATCTGTAAAATGCGAGTCCCAGCAATACCAACCAGAAAACATTTTTGCGAAGATGAAGGGAGAGAATATCTGCAGAACACTTAGAATGCTGCCTGATAGGGGGCAAGCACTCAGAAAATATTAGCTATTATGACTATCGTTAGCAGATTACAAAGTGAAGTCTCACATTATCTCAGCGGATCTTCCTCCTTTCTCACTGCCTAGGAGAGAAAGCAACCGCCATTGCCTCCTCTTCACAGCTGGGGAAACTGAGCCACAGGCATGGAGATGAGTGAACTACCCAAGGCTTTGTCTTTGGTAAATAGCTCGAGCTTAGAGACATTCAGGTCTCCTGACGACCAACCCTTTGCTTTTCCCAGGTGCCACTTCCCTAAACCATCCACACCAGACTACAAGCTGAGCCCTGACTAGGAGGGTGGTGGCAGCCACCTCCCCACCATCAGATTCACAACCAGATTCACATCCTCAGCGGGCCACCCGTGAATTCAATCCCCAAGTGCCAGCAGAGGGCGGCATTGTCCTCCAAGTCTCTAGCAGCTGCGCTCCAGAGAGGAATTTGACATCAGTGCCCCCTGTTTAGACAAGGCTTTACCGGCGCCTTTGAAACCCGCCGCCCCCGGAAGGTGGAAGCCGGAGGTGTTTCCTACCAGCATTCCAGCCGCTGGCCCGTGCGGGGTTGCGGGAGAGGCGCCAGCGCCTCCCAGTCGCCGTCCTTTGCTGCAGAGAGCAGTCGCCGTCCTTTGCTTCCGAGGGTCAGCAGTGGACACCGCGGTCCACACTGGGTCACAGGCTGCCCGTGGCCACCCAGCAAGTTGGTGGCAGGGCTGGGTCCAAATACCGCGCGCTGGCCGCTCACGAGCCTAAATTCCCCCATGAACGACGCCATCTCCCACCTAGGGTTCCACCCCGCCCCTCCCTACCCCTTCGGATCTCTGTCCCTGGGGCAGGAACCCCAGTGAGCCAAGGTCTAGAACCGACGGGCATCCATTGCGTTTGCCCCGGGGCGGCCAGAGCGGGCTGACCGAAGCCGAACGGCCAAAGTCCGCCCGCCCGCCACCTCGCCGGTTGTCCCCAGCCCCTTCCAGGGTTCCCGCAGCCGCCGGAGCACGTGACAGATGCCCCGGGACAGAGCCCGGTGCGCAGCGCCCGGTGCCGGAGACGGCAGGACCAGGACAGGACGAGACGGGAAGAAGCCGAGCGGCCCCCTGCGGGAAGGAGGCTAGAACCGGGCGGTGGCCTCGAAGCCACGGGGTTTGCCCCTCGCGGCGCACACCAGCGTCCCGCGCGTCTGCCCGCGCCCCTGCGCTGCTTGCCGCCCGCCCCCCCCCCCCCATAGTGCCGGCTAATTCAGCGCAGCCGGGGCCCCCGAAGTGCCAGCTCACTCCTCTTGCCGCTTCCCCCACCTCACCCGGAGGAGTGAGGCCCCGCAGGAGACCCAAAGCGGGGAGGGAGGAACCCCAGGAGTTCGGCGATCCCCGACCCCTGAGCTAAGTACCGTCCCCCGCAGGCTCCTCGACAGCTCCAGCGCTTGGGGCCGTGAGCTGTAGCGATCGAGTCAGCAGCAATTTGGGAATCTTGAATGAGCTGGAAGGAAGCGGCTGCGAGCAAACCCCGCGCCCCCGCCGGGCCAGCCCCTTAAAGGCACACACGCCCCTTTCCCTCCCAAGGGCTGGGCAATCTGCAGAATCGGCTGGGGACCACTCGCAAACAGCTGCTTGCCGAGCTGTGAAAGGAGTGTCCAGGAGTTGAGGTTGTCACATCTTGGAGGAGGATATGAGTGGTGGGTAAAGAGGAGCATCTGTGGAGGGAGTCGCATTAGAAAGCCCTGGTTTACCAAAAACAGTGGGATGGAACAAAACCCCTCTCCAGCACACTGCAGGTGGGCTACGGCTGCCTGACCTTCATTCAGGAGAGGGAGAGGTGAGTGTTCCATTTTCTCCATGCCTTTCCTTCACCCCCACAGAATGCAAGGGGCTGACATCCTCCTGACCCTGAGTTTGGCCATCATGAAATCACCAGCCAGATTCTCAGCTCAGTGTCAGGCAGAGTAGATGCTCCCCCAGTAGGTGGGGCTTGCATGAGTGGCCCTGGGGAGAAGAGGGGTGAGGAGGCACAGGATGGGGTGCTCCCAACAGCCCACAGGGGCAATCGGGCTTCTGACTGATCCTCCAGCAGGAGTGGGGCCCTCTCTTATAAATCCTGCCATCTGTCAGCAAAGCCATCCAGGCAGCCACCTCTCAGGATGCCTCTGTTTGGACAGGGTGTTTTCTTTTCCGTCCAGACCAACAGGGGCCCTAGCCTGGATGGCCCCATTGTTTCCTCAACAGGAAAACCTAAGAAGGTCCTTTGGCCTTGGCTGGGAGAAGGGTCAGGGTGTCACAGAGGCCAGAGAGAGAGAGAGAGAAGAGTGCATGCACGCACACGCACGTCTTACACACAGCTGAGAGCAAATCAGAGCACAGAGAACTGCAGTGGACTAGAGGGTAAACTGCACCTAACATGAATGCCAGGCTTGATGGACAAAAGGGAACCGACGAAGGTTCCTCTACAGAGAAGAGACATGTCAGGCCACTGTGTGCAACATGGTGTGGGGTGGGGGTAATAAACAAGTCTCGAGTACCAGTTAGGAAACTCTTGCAAGCTTCACTGAGGATGCTGGCCAAAGCTTCTGAGGCCTCTGACAGGGCCAGGCTCTGCAGCGGTGTTTCTGTGCACTCCCTCCTCTAGTCCCCACAAGGCCACAGAGTCTGTCTTGTTTATTTCCATTTTGCAGATGAAGTGAGGAGCAGAGAGGTTAATTGCTCAAGGTCACTTGGAGTCAGGGTTTGAACCCAGGTTGTCTGACTTCAGGCTTTGCACTCCTAATCACTCTACCATGTCTAAACCGGAAACAGAAAGGAGCCGAGACTCGTTGGAGAGGCGGGGTCAACGGGTCCCTGTGCTGACAGCCACAGGTGTAAGGAGCAGGGTAGACAGAAGGGAGGGTCAGTTTTCTTACAATAGGGCAAGTTAATGTGCAAACCAGGGGTAGGGGTGGCCAGGAGGTGGAATCTTAACTCTGGCTGTCTGGTCCGTGGTCAGGAAGAAGAAAGGAAATTCGTGGAGGTGATGGTAAAAGCTGTGGAAGTGGAGGACACTGCCCAGGGACAGGAGCCAAGGAAGGAAGGGGTCAGGAGTGAGGGGACTCAAGTCCAGGGTCACAGGAGGGGGGATTTCAGACAGCTGTGGCCAACCCATCCAAGCCTACAAAGATGAGAGGAAAAAGGGACTGAGAGGTGGCTTAGGCAATTCCAAAGTCACCTCAGATCTCCTGGGCCAGGTGGGGGCCCTGTGACACCTGTCCACCAGTCCACACAGCCTGTTACCCAATGAGACTGGCCCACAAAAATACTCAATGTGGTGAAAAGGGTAGGTTAACAGATGGGAGTGAAGCTCTCAGTTTCTCCTTCTGCAAGGAGGACTCCTGGGTCCAGCAAGGCTCAAACTACAGTTAGTCACTGGGGAGGCAGAACCACTCCAGAGCAGAGATGCTGAGGAAAGAGGCCTCTCCCACCGTCTGCTAGTCCCCAGA
Source organism: Cynocephalus volans (assembly GCF_027409185.1). Classification (NCBI taxonomy): domain Eukaryota; kingdom Metazoa; phylum Chordata; class Mammalia; order Dermoptera; family Cynocephalidae; genus Cynocephalus; species Cynocephalus volans. Next base: position 55,505,734 of record NC_084462.1, read on the forward strand.
GGCCAGAACAGGGGCTGGGGGTAGAAAATGCTCCCAGGAAGGAGTCCTGAGGCCAGCAATCACCCAGAAAGACCTGACTCCAGACTCATCCACACAGCTCCACAACAGGATGGCTTGGAAACTGGAAGGAGTGGGCTGAGGGAGCCCCAGGGGTGGGGAGTCCCACACCGCCAGTTCATATGGAGACCACTGCCTGGGCCTTTTATTCTGTTCCTGACCAGCCAAGAAGTCTTGGCAACTGCAGCTCTCAGGAAGGAGCCACTTCCAGACTAGTTTCCCTGATGTGGTTCCAGCAAGCACACACCCTCCCTTCAGCAGCCACGTGGCCCAAGGGCTGCCCAGGCTGCCCAGAGGCACCTGGTGCATATCACAGCATGGCTCCCAAAGGTACGTCACCCTTTTCTCAGCTGGTCAGTTCTTCCTCTATCTGCCAGCCCCTCCTCAGATCACCAGTGGGGCCCGCACCACCCACACTGGCCACTTCTTGATGGCCCTGCTCAGGGGAGGGCAGAGAGGGTACCCAGGAGCTCTCCTCCCAGCCCTGCAGTGCACATGCCGGTGGTCCCCCAGGAACCACTGTGCTTGGGCAGGAGGCCTTGTGCCCACATGGCAGAGCCCTGGCCCCCTCCTACCACCCCACACTGCACCCCACCCCAGGGCCTCCCGTAGCTCTGAAAGCAGCCTGGGCTCACCGAGTTTCTAACAGTTTCTCCAGCCCACTGCTCCACTTACAGAGAAAATGGAAATTGCCGGAGGGGAGACCCAGCGGCCAAGGCCTGGCCTGTCTTCCTGGTGTGGGAGGGGCAAAGGCATTCATGGAGACTACCTTTGTGCCTGGCTCCCATGGGTCCCTCCCCAGGGCTGGATAGGTACAGACAGAGGTGGAGAACAGAGAAGAGTGAGGTCAGGTTGCGAGGACTTTGCGAGGACTTAGAAGTCCTGACCCCCTCCAGTGGGAACCCTCCACAGTAGTCTCCCTCCTCCTGCTATTAAGCTATTTGTAGTTAGGCAGGTAACACAGAACGCTGGGGGGCTCAGGGAAGATTGAGGGCAGGGTGGGGGCAGGGGAACCAGCATGGGTGAAATCCTATTTCCAATAGCAATGACAAACCACAGCAAGAGTTCCAGTGGAGAATATAAATATATTTAGGAAGCTGCCTGTGTGCTCTGGGATGCAGAGCCAGCACAGAGGAGCCCCCCACACCTACCCACCTCCTCCCCAACCTTGCTCCAATCTCTCTCCATAGACCCGACCCACCCCCTTCTGTCTTTCCAGGCTTCAGAACAAGGGTCAAGAGAAGTCTCCAGGGAGATAAGGGGGAAGTGTCTGGGGGGCAGCATTATGCTGCAGGGCTGACCGGCAGGAGGCTGTTATCTCCAGCCTGGCACCTCAGGCCCTGCCTCAGGGGACATGGAATGGGACATGGAATGTGGCGTGTGGAAGAGGAGCTGGGAAGACACAGAGGCCCTTCGGAGTCTGGAATCAGGGATCTGGAGACATGCAGGGAACCCACACCCCCTACTGCACCCTTCCCTGTCCATCCCAGACCTACTCACCTAAGCGACTGGGATGGCACGAAGGCTGGGTGCCAGGGACAGGTGGGAGGTGCAGAGAGCAGTGTCTGGGGTGCTTCCTCTGAAATCCCGCTGCCCCCTCCAGCCCCAGCCCCACCAGTCAGGAGGGAGGGCTAAGGAGACAGCAGCCCCACAGAAGGCAGGAGCACCAGGGGAAGGGCAGGTGTCTCCACGGCCTCAGCGGTCCTTCTGGCCACTTCGGCTGGGCCTACCACTAACAGCCCAGCAGTTCCAGGCGCAGGGTGATGCGGTTGTGCCAGGCAACAGGCAGGACACGCACAAAGCGTGCCAGGAAGGGTCTCTCAAACAAGTTCTTCTTGTGGGAGTTGTTGTCCGAGTTGCCAGGGAAGATCTACAGGCAGAGGAGGTGTCAGGAGGACCCCAGAACAAGCCCCCTCCCCTCAGAGCCCCAGGAGTGGCGAGAGGAGGGAAGCTGGACAGACACCCACCTTGCTGTCGATGGCCCCTTGTTCCTTATACTCGGTCCACTTCAGGCCATCGTCACTGTAGGCCACTTTGTAGGCTGCCACATACTGGATGTGGCCAAAGTCACGGGCACCCTGGGTCACAATGCCCGTCACCTGCTTCTGGGAGCCCAGGTCGACCTATGGGAGAAACCAACAGCATGTTGCAAGGACCATCTCCAGGAAGGTGGAAAGAGGCAGACGTGCTGGGGTGTGACTTTAGTTTGGGGAGAACTACTTTACTTGGCTGAGCCTCAGTTTCTTCATCTATAAAATGGGCACAAATAAAACCATCTACTTTGCCACAGACCATTAGGCACTTCACTGCAATAAAACACATATTTCAGCATCTGGAAACTGTTCAACTCTATGCCAGCCCTGCCTCAGACCTGCGTTAGAGTATGATGGGAACAGGGACAGGAGAGGCCAGAGCCTGTAGGGGCATGAACTGCTCTAGAGGCCCCCTGCAGGGCTTCCCACAGCCTTACATTGGCCCTGAAGGAGTCCAAAGGCAGGGTGCTCCTCATGGACCCCGACACCATAGCATGCTCCTTAGGCCCTACAGATAGACCTCCCACCCCCAGCCCCTGACAACCCTGGGAAACCTGCCAGCTGCCCCTGGACAGGCAGTCCCAAGATCCAGGTTGCAAACCCAAGTTAACTGCCACCAGCAGGTGAACCCCAGGCAAATCCTTGTCTCACCAGGACTCAGTTTCCTCATCTATAAAACAAGCTCTGTTTTTTCATGACTCTTTTGTGTTTCCCAGTTTCCATGAAATCCAAGGACTGTGCTATGGTGGGTTCTCAAACACTGAGTCAGAGAACACCCGCCCTGTGCTCAAGTGGGAGATGCCTGGGTCAGGTCTCCCTCCTCCATCCTACCCTGCTGTTCTGGGCTGAGCCTTGTCAACCCTGTGGCAGCCAGTGGCATAGTTCTACCCCTGTACGAACACAAATACACATACGCGCGCACACACACACACACCCTTTCTCCACCTGGGGGGCCTTGGTGGAAGCAGGATAAGGAGAAAGGTGGGGCATGTGGGAGGAAGAAAGAGAAAAGCCAGAGAAAAACAAAGCTTTTCAGAAACTCTCTTGGGGAGCAGAAGCCAGGTCAAAGATCTGGCAGCCTCACCCAATCTCAGCAGACCCCACCCTGCTCCCAGGAGGGGCCTGACCCACCTGCAGCCACTCAGAGGCACCGTTGCTCTGGGCAGTCCATGCATTGAACTTGCCCTGCTTGTCCAGCCGCCCGTAGAAAGGGTACCAGGCGAAGGCAGGTAGGCCCCAGGTCTTGAAGGTGCTGGAGGCCGTGATCTGCTTGTCAGGGATGGTGTCATCCTTCAGGCCCAAGGGTCGGGAGCATCCTGCCAGCAAGGGGGGCTGTCACCCAGATCTAGGATCCAGAGCTCCCAGGGGTGTAAGCACAAGGTGATGAAGGGGCAAGAACTCTGCAGATCCTGACCAGCCCCTTGGTCAACATCCCCTGGCATCCCCTTGGACGACAGAAAGAAGCTCCATCTGCCTTTCGGAGCCAACTGTCCACTCTGTCTCCGCCTGCCCACTCACTCCTCACCTCAGCCGGCTGGTCTCAGCTCCCACCCCGTCCCAACTTGCCCCTCACACATCACCCAAGACCTCCCACTCTCCATTCTTCTCCCTCTGCACTAGGGCAACCCCTACTCCACCACCTCCCACGCCCTTTCAAGGCCTGACTTGCGAGACACCTCCTCCAAGAAGCCTGCCCTGACCATCTCACTCCTCCTCTGGACTCCCTCCATCACTCCCACGGCACAGCTGCTATCCACACCACTGACTTCTGAGATTACTGCCAAGAACATTAATAACAACCACCTCATTTATTCCATGCTTACTTCAGTCATTTCATTTGCCACCAAAACAAACAAAAAACACGAATGAGATAGGTATTAGTAACCCACTGAACAGATGAGAAAACTGAGGCTGGGAGACATCCACAAACTCCTAACCACCACGCCATATTGTGACATCATCTCCACCATCCACGCACCCCAACTGGACCCATGAAGGCCTGACTGGTGGTGACCCAGGGATGAACACTCCTGCCCTCTAGCAACTAGAATTTAGAGAAGTCAGAGAACTCCTGGGGCTCAGGAACATTCTGCCTCCTCCTCCAGCAGCCTCGCCTCTACGAGAGGGCCTTCCACACACCCAATACATGTTTTTTGGGTGCTGTCACATAGGTCTGTGAGGGCTGGCCTGAGAAGCTGGCCTTTGTTTCACACGGGCCTGCCCCAAACACTCAGGAATGTGCTGGGCTGTTTCGGTTAGTAACTGCACCTGCACGACGCCAGAGCAGTTGGGGATGGGCTGGAGATACAACTCCAAAGAGAATGACGGGTGTGTCTCACGCCTTGCAGAATCCCCACTCCACAACTGTCGGTCCCTTTGGGGAACTGAGGGGAGGGGTAGTGGGTCTGGAATGCCATGCCTCCACCGGGGAGCAGGCTATATGACATGGTGCTTTACATCACTGTCCCTCAGATACTTGCTCCCTTGCCACTAACAGCATGTACCTCCCAAGTGTGTCAAGGATGCCTGCCAATCACGCCATCACCTCGTAATGGCAGTGCACCAGGTAACCACCACCCTCCTTCCACAAAGAGAGATACTGCGCTGGGAGCTAGCTCGTCCCTTGGCTCCAGAACACAGGAATCCTAAGACAGGCAAAGCCGGGGTAGCTTTGCAGAGGACACCAATTCTGCATCATTTGTTTGAGGAGGACCCATCACAGGTCATCTGCTTCTAGCAATTCACGCCACCCTCACTCTAGGTCTCGCCAGGAAGTCAGTCAGGTAGACTTGCAAGTAAAATGCAGTTCGGAGGGGCACCAGGGTAAGGACCAGGACTCTCAGCAACATCACTCTCCAAATGACCCTAGAAGTCCCTTCCCCTCTCTGGACCTCAGCCTCCCCATCTGTGAAATGAGGTACTGGAGTAGTACTTCTCACAGATTGCCTGGGGATGTTGTTAAAATAAATATTCTGTCAATACCCTCATTCTAGGGTAGGGTTATATGTCTGAATTTCTAGGAAGCTCCTAGGTGATGCTGATACTGCTGGTCAATGGAGCTCATCACCCGCCAAGCTTCCCCTCACTCTAGGTTCCAGCCTCACTAGCCTTCTCTCCCCATCAATATTACCCAGGGCCTTTGCACTTGCCAATTCCTCACCTGGAATGCTCTTTCCAAGTTCTTCCCGTGACTGACTCTCCATCATTCAAGCCTCCACTCAAAGGCCATTCCAACAGAACAGTCCCCATGCTGCCCCCTCCCCTCATCCCAAGTTACCCTCATCACATCACCCACTAGAGGCTATCTGACCTTTCCTTTATTTGCTCCTCGCCTTGAGTCTCCCTCCCTCACTAGAGTGCAAGTTCCATGAGGTCAAGGACCTCACCTGTATTGTTCCCTAGAGCCAGGTACTCAGGAGGAGCTTTATAAATACTTTAATAAATGTCTATTGAGTTAAATAATTAACCAGCTTACCAAGGATATTGTGCCTGCTTGCAAAAAGGAATCCTGGTATAGGGCATCAGTCCCCTTGTGGAACACCCAGACCTCAGCCCCACCCATACATGCTCATGGACCACGCTCGTATGCACACACACGTGCACACATGCACCAACACTCCCTCCAGTCGACTAGAATTCCTACAGGAAAAGGAGTTGGTCAAGACCTTGACGGAAGCAGATGAGGCAGCTTTACTTGGAAGGCAGCTGTGATAGGATCATGCAGGCAACTTTAATAGCCAAAGGCTTCAGGCTAAGACAGCGAGTAGCAGGGGACTCCAGGGAGAGGTGACACAGACCTGACTCAGTCCTTTACCAGTTGCCTAAATTTCCTTTTAACAGAGGCAAAGTCTTTTACTCCCCACTTAAACAACAGGGCTCAAAAGCCAGGGACCCTGGGAGAGGAAGCACATCGACTTAAGTTAATTCCTAAGAAAAGACTAAACCCAGCCAGGCACAGAACTCAGCTCTGAGTGATATAGGGTGGTATCTGAAATGGGGTAACAGGAAGAGGTGCCACAGAGGAGACAGGGGGGCGAAGGAGGGCAGGTCTTGGAGAAGACAAGAAAGGCCACCAGCCACCTCTCTGCTCCACAGCCCTGCCTAGTGAGGAGTTCCACCGGTAGCCAGCAGGTGGCACTGTGGCTGCGAAGAGAGGGAAATACCCAGACCTCAATAGAGATAGTTGGGCTGAGCTAGGCTGAGAAAAGAGGGGACAGGGAAGGCCACCTCCTAGCATTGGCCACAGCCCCCGGCACTCACCATTCACCTCACAGCCAAGGAGCTCGAAGCGGAGAGTGCAGCCCCGGTGGCAGACCACGGGAAACAGCCTCAGGTACTGCACCTCCAGAGGAGTGTTAAACAGGTTGATCTTCAGGCCGTTGTTGTCCACATTTCCCACAAACAGCTAGGAGGGTAGGGGCAAGGTTGGAGGAGTGGGTCAGTGTGGGCAGTCCCCCACCCTCCTGGCGTTGCTTCACCTTCCTCTTCAGGCCCGGAGGTGGAGGCAGGGGTGGGGTTGGGAGAATGGGGAATTAGCAGAGCCAGCAGGGGCTCAGACAGCAGCCCTTCCTTTGGCCACCCCACAGCCCTCAACACAGATTCTCTTCTCACACCTTCTTTGGTCATCACGGGGCTTTGGCATAAACCCACCTTTCACACGGGGCCACCTGTAACCTACGGGGTGCCTCTGTGCAAATTAGGAAAAAGCACTCCTTCCTCAGGACACTTTATTATGACAATTTTCTGACAGAAGTACACAAATAGTCAATGTCTATATCGTGAATGGTGTCCACTTAGGAATAACATCCTTAGGACCAGCCCGTGGCTCACTTGGGAGAGCGTGGTGTTGACAACACCAAGTCAAGGGTTAAGATCCCCTTACCGGTCATCCTTGAGTGGTGTATGACCTGCACAACTGTACATGGTAGCCCCGAAGGTTCACAGTGCAGCCCAGCTCCACCACCACCACCCTCAGTAGGTCACTGCACTATTGTGAGCCCCACTATTCTCAACTATAAAGTGAGACTATTATTTGTAACCACAGAACATGGGCACAATCTGGGTTTCCTAATCTCTGGAAACTAAGATGCACCTGAAGACTCACCTCATGGCCAATCACCCAGGGTACCCTCACCTCACCAGAGAATCTCAGTGCTAAATCCCTAGGGGATGCTGACCACAGCCTCTCTTAAGGGCCCCAACAAGCCCCACCTGGTCTCCAGACCCATCTGCATCCTGGATGAATTGGAAATTGCGTCCATTGAGGCTGTAGGCCACCTTGAAGCTCTTCAGGTACTCAGCACTACCCACGCGGCTGGCACCCTGTGTCACCACACCTGTCACCCGCATCTTCCGCAGCAGGTTCACCTGGACCCGGGCAGGGGAGATGGCATCCCCATCTTCCAGGTTCTTTCCCCCACAAGATCCAGGCCAATACACCCCCTTCACTGCCCCCACCAGCGGGGAAACAACCCAAGCAGAACAAGGGAGGGGCAGTTGAGCACATTTCTCAGGCTCTAGACCCAGTGCTCAAGGAAGCACAGGAGGAGGGGCAAGGCCCTCAGAGGCTTCATCCAGGGCAAACAGCACTTCCACAGTCTGGGGCCTGCCCCCCATCCTGCCCACCCACTCCAGGCCCACTAAGGCTGCCCTCCACTTACAGGTACTTCACCCGTGGGAACCTGCTACCTTGCTGCTGGACCCCCCACTATGAACCCTCCCCTGGCATCCCCCAAATGCACACACATTCATCTCACCTTCTGTCTTATCACCCCACCCTGGGGCCATCCCTTCTCCATACCTGGATCCAGGGATTCCTATCGTAGTTGCTGGCTGTCCAGGCGTTGACAATGCCTGTGAGGTGCAGGCGGGCCAGCTCCGGGCCCCAGCGCTGCAAACCCATGAAGCCGAAGTACACGGATGAGGCAGAGATCTGCGAGTTGCCAATGGCACCCCCCTCCATGCCCAGCGGCATGAGACAGCCTGAAGGGAGGGAGATGGCAGTCAGGTGGCCACCCCGGCAGGTTCCAGGGCCCCACTGGGACCCAGAGGACAAGAGAATAAGACAGAGTGACCTCTGCCGGGGACCCAGAGGACAAGAGAATAAGACAGAGTGACCTCTGCCGAGGACCCAGAGCGAACCTCAGAACCTCAGGCAGAGCAAAGACCACAAAGGGACAACGAGGGCCATGCCCAGGAGGAGGTAGTGAGGAAAGGTACAAGGTGGGTGTGCTGGGGCAGCTAGAGGCGGGGCAATCATGGAAGCAGGGACCCAGCGCTGCCAGCAGGGTCCAGGCCAGGCTGGCTCTCACGGGGCCGACATGACTAGCAGGTGGAGCCTCTCTCCAATCTGTGGTGGGTGGTCTCGTTCTTATAGGGCATTGGGCAGCAATTACTCTGGTGCAGGAGGAGGGCTGGTGGGAGACAATACTGGCATGACCTCCTTTTCCTCAGAGTCCCCACCCCAACAGGGAGGGGCCCCAGCTCAGCCCCTGGCTTCCCCAGGAGGGTGGCTTTGGGAAAAGGGGTGCCTTGGACAGCAGTGACCAGTACATCCACTACACACAAAGCAATAGGCAAATCTGCCTGGAGTTTTCTAGAATCCCTCTGGCAGGAGTTTTCTGGGTGGGGCATAAATACCATCCTGTTTTCCCTGGTACCTTTTGCACCTCTACCTGAAGGTCCTCACCCAGCCATCTGTGAACATGCCCCTAGCCAAAGCCCCACTGCCTTCCTCATTACCCGAGCATGTGGTACCAAGGAAAAAGGACAGCAACCAGGCCCACCCACGGGCCCAGCTCCCTCATCCCCCAGGGATCCCCACGGTGTGTGCTAGGCCTTCCAGCAGCCCAGCAGAGGACTCAGGGACAAACCTACCCTTCCCCCAACATCCCAAGCTCATGCTGAGCTCAGTGCTATCACACCCTCACAGGGACAGTAAGGCCCCCAAGACCAGAGCCTGCCGGTGGCTGAGCAGGGGCTGGACTCCAGGTCCATCTCCACAACTATCCTCACACCCCACCCCAGCATGTCCACCCTGAGGGACCCGAATGTGCATTCTCTGGGCCTGTAGGAACCCTGCTGGCTCAAGGAACATACCATATACCAAACAAGGAAGGGCTGCAAAAATCCCTCTGAAGCCTCCCCTGTCTGTGTGTTCACCCCCTGCCCCCTTCCCCAGGAGCTGCCCCTAGACTGAGAAGCTAGAAGGCAGCTAGGTGGGTCATTCCAGCTCGGGCACACCCACGTTTACCTCCACTCCCAGCACAGTAATTATCAGGCCCACCTGAACCCACCCAGGGTTCTGTCTGCCTTAGCAACCCCCCTTCCTGCCCCCCAGATACACATCCTTCCGATGCAGTTGTGTTTGGGAGGTGGGGTGCCTTGGATGGCAGTGACCAGTACATGCACTGCACACAAAGCAATAGGCAAGTCTGCCTGGAGTTTTCTAGAATCCCATGGCAGGAGTTTTCTGGGTGGGGTGTAAATACCATTCTGTTTTCAAACACATTTGGCCTCAGCCCAGGGCTCAAGGCATAGGCCCATGGTGCTGCCCTTCTCTGAGGGGAAGGGCATCCCGGGCATTCTACCTGCTCTCCCCGAGGTCCCCAGCCACCCTGCCTCCCAGGTCAGCCAACCTCAGAGCCTATCACCACATCTGCCTGAAGGAGGACAAGATGCTCACCTGCCCCTGCCCAAGATGCTCCATGACTGACAGGCTGGATTGCACAAACCTGGGAACCTCCCACCTAAATCCACCCATCCCTGGGCCTGAAGGAGACCCACCCAGTCCATTGCAAGCAAGGAAGAGTCCTGATGTGGTTGGGAGCACAGGGTGGGAGGGACTCCAGCTGGACCAGGAGGGAGGACAGCGTGGAGAGCTGCTGCTGGCAGTGTTGGCTGGGCACCCACCCAGGGCCATTCTGTGGCCAAATGAATAACCCAGCAGGGCAAGCAGGGTCAGCCCTCTGCACACACCGGGCCTCCGACCGCCCAACCGCGAGAGGATGGCCCAGCCTGCCCAGGCCTCTCCCTCTTCCCTGAGCTCTGTGATGAGGCCACAGGTCAAACTTGGGCCAGGAAATGTCAGACCCTGAGGCCAAGCCTGATTTACTGAGCTCCTGGGCCCCCCAAAATTAAGAATGTGTTTGTTTCCCCTCTTGGTTGAAAAATCCCAAGACTTAACCCTAATGTTGTGTGTCTGGTTCATGGTGACTCAGGAAACAACATTCCCATGACCTCTGGGGTGAACACAACCCCTCACTCCCCTGCAGTGACAGCAGGCCTGGCCTGCAGTTCCAGGAGAGAGGGGAAGGCAAAAAGAAGCCTGTAGAAGGACAACAGGACCCTTCTCCCCCCAATCCCCTCCCCCTATCTAAATGAGGTTCCGTCCATCCCCTGATCTCCCCAGAGGCAGCCTTTACACAGGGAGTAAGTAAGGCCCACACACATCCTGTGCCACCAGGGCTGTGGCTCAGGGCCTGCCCCCAGGAGCGGGCACCTCCAGATACTCACTGATCTCACAGTGGGTGCCCACATAGCCCGAAGGGCACTCGCAGACATATTGGGTGAAGACGTCCCCTCGGTGTTCATTGTCAATCATGTGGCATTCAGCATCATGGAAACAGGGGTTTGGGAAACAGGGACCTGGGGACAGGGAGGCAGGTAAGATGGGCAGGTGATCAAGAAGGAGCTGGGGATGGAGACAGAAAGCAGCAGATGGGCTTAGCCCAAAAGGACACTCCACTCAAACTCGGCACATCATCTCCTCCCTCTCCCCCTCCCCCAATCTGCTTGCTGGAGCCTGAGCCAGCCAGGAGCCAAGGAGGGTCATGGGGAGGTGAACCTGCCCAAGAAAGGAAAGCACCCAGCTTTCCAAGTGGCCTGGGAGTTTCCAGGGAAATGCTGGCTGACAGGAGGAGAGATGCTGGAGACCACTGCCCACTTTGGGAAGAGCTGGGAGCTGGGGATGTGGGGTGGTAGGCACAGCACAGGGCAGGTACCTTTCTCAGTTTCGTTGCAAATGAGGCCTGTGAAGCCTGTGGGGCAGAGGCAGTAGAAGGGCACAGTGTCCTGGCCCTCCAAGCAGGTTCCACCATTCAGGCACTGGCTGGAGTCACAGAAGTCACCTGCAACGGCAGCCCTGTCTCAGAAACAGCAAGCCGATAGTTCAGCAAACATCTGGGGGGCCAACTACCATGTCTGCGCTGGGCCTCTGAGACAGAGATCAGGTGCAGCCCAAGCCCCAAGAAGCGAATGGGAAAGAGGCCAGCAAATCAACAGACCCCTGCACAGGAGTCATTGAGGCATGGTTTCTGCCTGGGACAAGGAAGTTTAGCAGAGGAGCAGACATTTGAGCTAAATGTAAAAGACAGAGTGGGAGGGTGCCAGGCTGGGGAATGAGGAAAGGACATTCTAAAGAAAAGCAGAGGCACAGAGGGCATGGTATACTGGAGAACAGGAGGATGCGGCTGGAGGGTAGGTTGGGGCCAGACTGGGAGGGACCTTAAGAATGACAAGTTTAGAGTTTTCATCCTGCAGACCAGTGGCTTTTAACCTTCCTTCAGCCTCCCCACCATTGTCCACCAAGGAAAACAATAAACAGAGATTCTCAAGTGTGAGGTGGGACCAGGGAGGCCCAGTTCCAATTCCAGGCAGGAGAAGGTTGAAAAAGCCCACGTGAGGACATGCCGCTGCACGGGGCTCCTCCGAGGTGGGGAGGGTCTGGTGGCTACAGACAGATCCATCCCTCGGCTGCAAGGCGAAAATCCAATGCAAGGGGGAGGGGAGATCAAGACAACATGGTGAGAGAGGACATCAGGGCATGAGGAGGAAGGGTGATTTGAGACACTGGAGCAAGGGCTGAAGAGGTAGAAGGAAAGCTGTAGAGGCCACCAAGTCTTCTGGCTGGGGGCCTGGGGACACATGTACTATGAGCCGCCATGAAGGACATAGGAGGAGCAGGAGCAGGCAGGGGGTAAGACAGGCACTTGGGTTTGCAACCTCAAGGACTGTACAGAGGACAGCCAAGTGGCCCTCAAATCCTGTTCGCCTCCCCACACCCAGAAGGGAGCCCTTGAAGGCTGGGCTCCCACTCACTCTCTCAGAAGCCCACCTTACCCCAGCTGTCGTCAGTCCCTTGACTGGTGCCAACCAGTGAACTGCAGCCCACTGAGTCAGCCCAAGGAGAGTCCTCTAGCTGACTTAGTATCCCAGAAGGGCTGCCCCAGACCCCACACCTAAATTCGTCATTTGGGGTAAAACATGAGAAAAATTTTTTCCTCCCTGCAGAGTCAACATCCCAGGCTGGAGGGCCCTCCTGAAATCCCAAAGCCACAGAGAGCTCACCCGGTTCCAGGAAAGACAACACCATTAATGAGCGATCAGCCCTCAGAGCTCCACCTCAGCAGGGGCCTCAGGAGCTTAAGGCAGCTCCCAAAGAGCTATTAGTCACTGGCTTTAAATAGCAGGTTAATCCCCTCCTCTGACCCACCAGGCGCTGTCACAGAGCCTTGGGAATGACCAGAGTCCTGGGTTTCTGCCCCAACGTGGACTCCTCTTCCTCCACCTCCCAACTGCACCCTCCCTCTTTACTGCTCCAGGACAAAAAACAAAAACAAAAAAGGTCCAGTGGAAACAAGGGAAAATGAAAAATGTCACTTAACGGGGCCAGGCCTTAGACTGACAGGGACTGGGTCACTTGCATAAGGCAGACATGGTGTTCCTCCCTTCCAGAAAAAGCCAGATCACCCTCTACAAAACCACCTTGGGATTTTAGGGTCCTGCTCTTTGGGAGATTTCCCAAGGACATCTGGCCAGGGCTCAGGTTGTGGGGATGGAAAGGAGGAGTGGAAAGGGACTGTGGAGACCCAGCTAAATTTCAGGGTGGCTGGGGAAGGATAGGAGCTCCCAAGGGTGTGGGAGCTCGAAGCACTCTCAAGGCTTCAGCTCCAGCCCTGGGGGTCAGACCGGTCATAGAACGGCAGAGCCGGGGCCCAGCTGTGACCGCTCTTGCTTCAATCAATCCCATTTCTATTTAAAAAAAAAAAAAAAAAAATGATGGAGGGGCTGCCTAAGAGTCTCCCCGCCTTAGCCCCCAATGGGCACCCCTTGCCCAGCGGCCCCACGGTGAAGGGCACGGGGCATCCACGCCACCAGCCTGCAGGAGACCCACCTGTCTGCTGGAGGCCCTCTAGGCGGGGGAGGACCAGGAAAGATAACAGCAGCCGGCCAAGGCCGCGGGAGGAAGCCAGGAGGCAGCCCTCTTCCAAGTTCCTCCCCAGCCTCTGAGCCCCCTCCGGGGCCCCATCTAGAGCCCCCGCTCCATTCTACCGACTCCCTAGCCCCTCCCTTATCCGACCAGACGCCGACAAGTGGATGCGCAAAAATCCTATGAACTGTCCGGCCGGCCCGGCCTAGGAGGGGGGTGCCGGAGAAAAGTTGGCTGGAGAGGACTTCTCAGTGTAAGAGTCCCAGAATCTCCAGGTGGAAGGGGTTCCGGAGTCAGACTGCTCACGAGGAAAGAGAAGCCCGACACAGCGGATTCCTTTGTTAGGTGTAAGCCACATCCCTGGGGGCGGCAGGGCTGTCACCCAGTGTCCCGAGTCCCCGCCCAGCGTTCGAGCCTCTATAACTGCCCAAACGCCGGAGCGCGGAGACAGCAGGAGAGGCCAAGCGCATCCCCCTCTCCTGCCAGGGCGCAGCCGGAGAAGCCGCCCCTCCGCCCAGCGCCGGCGCTTTGCCCAAGTTTGTCAACAGCGGAGGTGGAGAGAGGGCGCCGCGACGAACTTCCGAGCCGCGCGGGGAGGAGGGGCGAGGGCGAGAGGGCGGCGCCCTCGACTCACCGGACACGGCGAAGAGGCCGGGGGCGCAGAGCAGCGCGCCGCACAGCGCGGCCAGCAGGCGGGGGCCCGGCATGCTGCGGGGACGCGGGCGCGGTTCGGGGCACGCTCGGCAGTCGAGACCCGCGGGATTCTCGCTCCTGCGGCTCTGGGACCAGAATAAATCAGCTGCTCAGCACCTCCCACCGGCCCATGTGCTCCGCCCAAGCCGGCCGGAGGCGGCCTCGGGGCGGGACTCCACGGCCTGGGAGGGAACGGGGTGGGAGGGGATGGAGGGGTCGGCGACACTCGCCTCCCGCCTTGGCCACACCCGCTTCCCTTGTCCGGCCAGCGGGTCCTAAGATGATTGCACAGCAAAGGGCTCAGGAAAAGTTAAAGAAAAAGAGAGTGATTTTAGACTTAATGAAAAGACGTAAACCTCATTCATAAAAAGAAAATGCAAATTAAGACTACAGGAGTACCGTGTTTCACTTATCAAATTGGCAAGTATCAAGTTAACAGAGTTAGTGGAAGCAGTTGGGGAACAGGCCCGAGCATGCATTGTTGGAGAGAGTATAAATTTCTCTGGAGGGCTATTTGGAAATACCCATCAAAACGACAAATGCTGACACCATAGGACCTAGCAACTCCACTTGCAGGCATTCATTCTACAGAAACTCACAAGTGCAAAATGACATATATCCAAAGATATCACAGCAGCATCATTTGAAATGGTAAAAGACTAAAAAAAGAACCAGCAAACTTTTTCTGTAAAGGGCCAGCTAGAAAATATTTCAGGATTTGTGGGCCATAGGTCTCTATGGGGACTTTTCACCTCTGCCCTTGTAACAGGAAAGCAGCCATAGAGGATAGCAAGGAAATGAACATGTAGTTACTAAGGGAAAGGAAACCAGGGTATGAAGGAGACTTGCTTGTCACAATTGACTCTCTTTTATCAAGTGCAAGTATCACCTGTTTACAAATAAATGACTTTTGTAATAGTGTTCCCATCAGACAAGCAAACAAACAAAAAAACGCCATTCATCTCCCCTACCAACTGTGTTAAGACTTAGGTTGGGACTAGAGTCCACACAGGAGGCCCTTCTTAAAACTGTCAAGAAGGCAGAAAACCACATATGATCAATTCAATTGTCACTGAAAAAAAAAACATTTAATAATATCTGATACCTTTTTATGATAAAACACTGAACAAACTAGGAGTAAGAGACTTGTATTGTTAAGATGACAATACTCCCCCAAATTGATGTACAGGTTCAATGCAATTCCTGTCGAAATTCCATTTGCCCTTTTGCAGAAATTGACAAGCTAATTCTAAAATTCATATGGAAATGCAAGAGACCCAGAATAGCCAAAACAATCTTGAAAAAGGGCAAAGTTGGACTTTTTGATTTCATAACTTACTACAAAGCTATAGCAATCAAGACTGGATGATACTGGCATAAAGAGAGTACATGTAAGATTAATGGAATAGAATTGAAAGTCCAGAAGTAAATTCATATGTCTATGGTGGATTAATTTTCAACAAGAGCACCAAGACAATTCAATGGGGGAAGAATAGTCTTTTCAGCAAGTGGTTGTGGAACAGCTAGATAGCTACATACAAAAGAATGAAGTTGGACTCCTACCTCACAGTTTACCGAAGAATTAAAGCAAAATGGATCAAACACCTAAATGTAAGAGCTAAAACCATAAAATTCATAGAAGAAAACAAGCATTAATCATCATGACCTTGGGTTAAGCAATGGTATCTTAGATATGACAACTAAAGTACAAGCAACCAACAGGAAAAATAGATAAATTGAACTTCATCAAAATTAAAAACTTTTATACTTCAAAGGACACTGTCAAAAAAGTGAAAAGACAACCAACAGAATGGGAGAAAATATTTGCAAATCAAATGTCTGATAAGGGTCTAATATCTAGAATATATAAAGAACTCATAACTCAGCAACAAAAAGACAACAAAATTTGAAAATGGGCAAAGGATTCCAATAGACATTCATCCAAATAAAATATACAAATTGCCGATAAGCACATGAAGAGATTTTCAACATCGTTAGTCATCAGGAAAATGGAAGTCAAAACCACATGTGATACCACTTCACACACCCACAAGAACAGCTATAATTAAAATGAAAAATGACAGGTGTTGGTGAAAATGTGGAGAAATTGGAACCCTCATTCATTACTGGTGGGAATGTAAAATGGTGCAGGCACTGTGGAAAACAGTTTGGCAGTTCCTCAAAAGATTAAGCTTTTATTTCTTTACCTTTTTTTTTTTTTTTTTGGTGGCTGGATGGTATGGGGATCCAAACCCTTGATTTTGTGTTATCAGCACCACGCTCTAACCAAGTAAGCTAACCAGCCATCCCTAAAAGAGTAAGCACAGAATTATCACATGACCCAACAATTCCACTCCTAGATCTATACCTACGAGAACTGAAAACATATGTTCGTACAAAATCTTATAACACCATTACTCATAGTAGCCATAAAGTGGAAACAACCCAATGTCCATCAACTGATGAATGAATAAACAAAGTTGCAAATCCATACAATGGAATATTATTCAGCCCCCCCCCCAAAAAAAAGAGTACTGATAATTGCTGCAACATGGATGAACCTCAAAAACATTATGCTAAGTGAAAAGAGCCAGACACAAAAGGTCACACATTGTATGATTCCATTTATATGAATTGTCCAAGGACTGGCTGGTGGCTCAGCTGGGAGAGCATGGTGTTGATAACACTAAGGTCAAGGGTTTGGATCCCTGTTACTGGCCAGCTGCAAAACAAAAGCAAACAAACAAAAAAACCAGAAAGAAATATATGAGTTGTCCAGAACAGGCAAATCTATACAGAGAAAAAGTAGATAAGTGGTTGCCAGGGACCAAGGTGAGGAGAAAATGAGGAGTCACTCACTACTCATGGGGTACAGGGTTTCTTTTTGGGGCAATGAGGATATTCTGAAATTAGACAGTGGTAATGGCTACACAACTTTGTGAATATACTAAAAATCACTGAACTGTACATTTTAAAAGGGTGACTTTTATGTTATGGAAATTATATTTCAATAAAAAAGAAATACG
The DNA here is from genome assembly GCF_027409185.1 of Cynocephalus volans. Lineage (NCBI taxonomy): Eukaryota > Metazoa > Chordata > Mammalia > Dermoptera > Cynocephalidae > Cynocephalus > Cynocephalus volans. The sequence goes on from NC_084462.1 coordinate 55,522,752, forward strand.
ACTCTTTAGAAATCCATCTCGGTGGCAGAAAGAGAAAACAGTGAGCATAATGCCACTTAACTCCTGTGGAACAGAAGTTTCTGGTCATCAGCTTTCTGCCACCCACCTAGCACAAGTGCACAATGATCCAGTTAAGACATGTTTAACCACTGAGTCATTCAACGAACACTTACTGAGTACCAACTGTGGTGAGCTCTGTGACTAGAAACTCTGGCTGCACATTAGCATCACTTGGGAAGATTTTAAAAAATACAGATGTCCAGGCCCCATCACAAAGCAGAATCCCTGGAGTGAAGCCTGGACATCAGTATTTTTTTAAAGCTCCCCAGATTAGGTTAATGTGCAACTAGTATGAGAACCACTGGCCACAGTCACTGAGGTCAAAGACAAAAGACCTATGCCTTGAGACCTAGAGCTGATGGGGTTTTAAGAAGGCAGGGAGGGAGAATGAAAAGGGAGGGGATTTTCTTATGTGATCTGACCCTTGTACAGCAAAGTGGGATGATATATCCTTTATCTCCTTGGCCTGAACACTTTTCTTACCCAGTACGAGAGCATCATAGCATTACCCGGTGTAGTGGATTGAATTATGTCCCCCAAACCTCCCTGAAGCTTGAATTTTGTCCTCCAAGTTGTATGTATTAGAACTTAGCCCCCACTGTGACTGCTAGGAAGATGGGAAATCCTATTATGGTAATTGAAAGATGGTGCCTTGAAGAGGCAATTGGATTGTAGGACCATGCAGTAGTGAATGGATTAAAAATGGTGGTCAGGGGTGTGGTTCTGACAGCTTTAAAAGAAGAGCGTGCCTTTTTCTCTCTCTGCTTCCACCATCTTGCAATGTGAGACCCCTGGGTCACTGTCACCACCACCAGATGGACTTTGGACTTACCAGCCTCAGAAACTGTAAGCAATAAGGGTCGTTTTTCTTTATAAATCACCCAGTTTCAGATATTCCGTTATAAGCAACATAAACAGACTAATACATGGTTTGGTTAAATTTTTATTTTTTGGCAGCTGGCTGATATGGGGATCAGAACCAGTGACCTTGGTATTATAAGGCTCTACTCTAACCAACTGAGCTAACTGCCATCCTGGTTAAGTTTTTTAACAGTCTCATACCATGATCATATTAAACAGGTAATCCATTAAAAACTTTCAGATTTTTGTTATATAAATGACATGGAAACCAGGTGTACCTACTAGAGGATTTAACACTGAGAAAATAAAGGTAACCTTGGGAAATTCAAAAACAGTCACTTTTTAAAAAAATAAATACATAAAATAAAAAATTTTTAAAAATTTTAAAAACAGTCACTTTTTCACTTCTGGAATGTTGGTGGTCAGGAGAAATGAAGGCCACAGTGGAAGTCATATACCAGATGCACAGATGGCACTGTGTTTGTTGTAGACTCTGTGGATGTCGAAAGAATGGGAGAAGCCAAATATGAACTTCATTAAATAACTAGGATATCAGAAAATCAAGGAGTTCCTGTACTTATAGTTGCTAACAAATAAGACCTCAAGAACTAATTTTGTCTCTCAGAGACTGAGAAATTGTTAGCAATGGGTGAACTGAGCTCATCAACTCATTGGCTTTTGCAGCCTTCCTGTGCAATCATAGGAAAGGGAATAAAGGAAGGACTTGAGAAACTACACTATATGATAAAGGAAGAACAACGTTGCGGCAACAGACAAAGAAAAACTGAATAGTGATACCTTTTATATCTGTGTGGAGTAGGGTTTCACTGGTCTAATTTTGACAAATGGAAGTGTCTACAGCCTGGTTTGCCTCTCTGCCCTTCTGGATGTTATTAAAGTTTTGTTTTGTTTAACAATCAGATGCCCAACTCTGTCACCTCCTGGAAGATGGGTAAACGCAGTGCTTCTTAAAGTGGTTTCTCTCCCCACTCCACAAATCTTTTGGTACTACTGTTTTGGGAACCAAGCAAGGATAGTAAATTAACCAAAAAACACTTGTGGAAATTTGACCTGCAGTTAGTGAAATAATACTTTGAAGACTGTCTGCCTAGTGTTTTGTGCTTATATCTTTTGGGGGGGAAGCTTTAACAAGGAAATTGCATACAAGGCTTTGTATGTTAAGATAAAATGCTAATGAATGGAAATGTTAAGATTGGTTAATATATATATATATATATATATATATACAGCTACATTGATCACATTGGTCCAACCAGTCCTTTTTTGATGTAAGGGACAAGGAGAAAGTGTTTGTTTTTTAAAATTTTGGTCAAATGATTTTTGACTTTCCTGGAACCAAATAATTTAATGCTCTATCTTAATTCCAGACAATGTTTAAATAAGTTGGTCTAATTTTAATAAAACTAAGGTATTTGCGGGGCTGGCCCGTGGCTCACTTGGGAGAGTGTGGTACTGATAACACCAAGGCCACAGGTTCGGATCCCTATATAGGGATGGCTGGTTAGCTCACTTGGGAGACTATGGTGCTGACAACACCAAGAAAAGGGTTAAGATCCCCTTACTGGTCATCTTTTTTTAAAAATTTTTTTTAATTTTAAAAAATAAGGTATTTGTGGCTTATTCAAGTGGATGGATTAGTTTTCCTGACAAAGCATGTTTTGGTATGTAGTATTTTTAGAAATAGCTATGGCATCTTTCTACACAGGTTATTAAAACAAATTTTGGGGGATTTAGGGCTATCATACAGATAGTTTGTTTGTCAGAAGCACTTTCACTTGAAGAACCTAAAATGATTTACTTGATTGTCTTACATAGTAAATAGGGCCCTGTAGATTAATCATAAACACATATGCTTGGACACATGTATGGATTTATGAAGATGATGCAAGTCTCTAAAATATTTCAATTTATAAGATTTTGTTCTATTAATATTTGCTGGCTGAAAATAGATGTGGGCTTTTCATATTTTTGTAGTGTTTTGGGAGGAGCAAAAGCTTTATAAACAACATTTGATGTGCTATGAAATGAAAATATAAAAGACATCCTCTATGTGTTCTGAGCTTTTTTTGTTTACAAACTAAGCAGTGTTATATGGGCTGTCCAGTCCTGATTATAGGAAGGAAAAGATGGTACAGTACTGCGGATAAGAATTACAGTTGTAGAAAATGAAGGGGAAAGTAGCAAAGCTGTTTTATGATAATTCACTAGTGCTGTTTACATTGGAATAAAAAAACTCTAAATTATAAGGAGGAAAGACATTCATCTAATTCTTATCTACAGGCAGAGACTTACTTCCAGTGATCATATAACAGCAAATCAGCATATTTTCTGTGTGTAAAGCCAACAGCTGATCGTTCTGAAAATCACCAAAAGAAATGCACTTTGCTAGCAGGGTTCATTTTTGTTTTGGTTTTTGTTTTTTGTGGGGTTTAGGGATTTGTTTGTTTGTTTTCACTGGTACAACTGAGTTTTTGGAAACTTGGTGGTTGTTACACACAAAATGAAATCACTTCCTGTGGAGATTTCCTATGCCAAATGAACCTGCGCTAGTGGTAATCACTTTGAATGTTTGTATTTATAGAAATGTGGATAATAACTACCAATAAACTACTCGAGGCACTGGGAGAACATTGTCTGACTTTGAATTTTAACGTATTTCCACTCTTGCTGAAGCTCTGTAAAAACACCTGACCAGCTGGGCTATTTGGTTCTGTATGTAGTTTGGATCTGCTCAGATGTGACAGAGCCACTGAAGGCTATTTTCTGGGAGGACCTTTTTCTTTACCCTTCACTGATACTGAAGTCATGTTATCTGCTCCATGATCATCACTAGATCCATGATGGGGTAACAAAACTTGCCAAAAAAAAAAAAAAAAAAAAAAGTGAATCAATTTAGATTTTCAGTCTGCCTAATTTTCTGTCTACTTGCTGTATAAAACAGCGCTGTCTTAACTCTCAAAAAAAGAAAAAAAAAAGGGAGCTGAGTCACAAAATGGCAAATACTGTATGATTCCATGATTTCACTTAAATGAGGTGTCTAAAGTAGTCAAATTCATAGAAATAGGAAGTAGAATGGTGGTTACCAGGAGGTGGGGGAAGGGATAAATGAGGAATTGTTTAATGAGTATCCAGTTTTAGTCATGCGAGATGAAAAAGTTCTAGAGATCTGTTTCACAACAATGAAAATATACTTAACACTTCTGAACTATATACTTAAAAATGGTTAAGATAGTAAATTTTATGATATGTGTTAACACAATAAAATATTAATTCCTTTTTTTTAAAAAAGATCACTGTAGGGGCTGGCCTGTGGCTCACTCGGGAGAGTGCGGTGCTGATAACACCAAGGCCACGGGTTCGGATCCCACATAGGGATGGCCGGTTTGCTCACTGGGTGAGCATGGTGCTGACTACACCAAGTCAAGGGTTAAGATCCCCCTACCGGTCATCTTTTAAAAAAAAAAAAAAAAAAAGATCACTGTATCGTTATTCCACCAGCATTCTTGGAGCCAAGCACCATTCCAGGCACTAAGGGAATAGCCATCCTCAGGGCTGATGAGGTCACTGTTCACATGGGTCTTCTAAATGTAAGAAAAGAAGATAATTTCAGGTTGTAGTAAATGCTGCAGAGACAATACAACAAGAAAACATGACACAATGAGAAGGAAAGGGAGACCAGTTTATAAGTAAGGTAGCTGGCAAAGCCCTCTTTGAAAAGGTGGCATTCAGGACTGGCCGGTTAGCTCACTTGGGAGAACATGGTGCTGATAACACCAAGCTCAGGGATTCGTATCCCTGTACTGGCCAGCCTCCCAAAATTTAAAATAATAATAATAATAACATTCATGCTGAGACCCTGAGTAATTAGAAGACAGCCTTGCAAGGATCTGAGGAAGCAAAGGCTCTAAGAAAGGAACAAAATAGAGAATCCAGAAATATACCACACACCAAATCAATTGATTTTTGATGTCTACATGCCAAAAACCACCCAGTTGTTCCAGTACTAACTGTTGAAAAGACTATCCTTTTTCCATTGTACTGCTATGGCACCATCATCACATCTACATGCCAAAAAAACAGGGCTGGCCAGTTAGCTCAGTTGGTTAGACTACAGCCTTGTAACACTAAGGTCAAGAGTTCAGATCCCCACACCAGCCAGCTACCAAAAAATAAAAAATAAAGAATACATGACAAAAAAACAAAAATGAATTTCACACCTTGAACAAAATTTAACTCAAAATGGATCATAGATCTAACTGTAAAATACAAAACTATAAATCTTCTAGAAAAAGACATAGAAGAAAATCTGCATGACCTTTGGTTTGCTAGTGGGTTTTTAGATACCAAAAGCAGTTCTCATGAAAGAAAAATTGATGAATTGGACTTCATCAAAAGTAACCTGTTTTCTCTGTGAAAGACAATTAAAAGGAATTAAAAGAGAAGTCACAGGTTGGGAGAAAATATTTGCAAATCTCCTATAAAGAACTTGTATCCAGGATAAAGAACTCTTCAAACTCAAAAATAAGAAAACACACACCCCAATTATTCAAATTGGCAAAAGATCTAAATGGATGGGAAATAAGTATATGAAGAGATGTTCAACCTAATTTTTCATTAAGGAGATGAAAATGTAAACAATGATTAAATATCACTGCATACCTACTGGAATAACTAAAATCCAAAAAACTTGACCATACCAAATGCTGGTAAAATGCTGAGCTACAGTTACTTTCATTCACTGTTCATGAGAATGCAAAATGGTATAGCCACTTTGGAAGACGGTTTGGCAGTTTCTTATAAAGTTAAACATAGACTTACCATACGATGCAGGAGCAGTTGTACTCCTAGGAATTCACCCAAATGAACTAAAACTTAACACAAAAACCTGTAAACAAATATTTATAGCATAGTTATCAAAAACTGGAAGCAACCAAGATATCCTTCAATAGGTGAACAAGGGCTGGCCGGATAGCTCGGTTGGTTAGAGTGTGGTGTTGCAACACTAAGGTCTCGGATTCAGATCCCTACTGGCCAGCTGCCAAAAGAAAAATAGGCAAATGGATAAGCAAACTGTGGTACAACCATATGATGGAATATATTCTGTGATAAAATGGACCAACCTATCAATTCATGCAACATGGATGACTTTTAAATGCATTTTGCCAAGTGAAAGAAGACAGACAATAAAGGCTACATGTTGTCTGACTTCATTCATATATCATTCTGGAAAAAGCAAAATTATAGGGACAAAAAACAGATCAGTGATTGCCAGAGGTTTAGGAAAGGGGGAGTGGTTGACCGCAAAGGGGAAGGATGGGGGAGTTTTTAGATGATGTAATTATTCCACATGAACTGGAATGGTAGGTACATAATACCATGCAACTGCAAAAACGCACAGAATTTTATAGCACAAAGAGTGACTTTAAGGTATTCAAGTTTTAAAATATCAACCAGGATGCTGGGAGACCCCAGACTGTGACAAAAGAATCTAGCTGTGTTGCAAATGTACGACATAACCTCAGTGATAGTAGCTGGAGAGAAAGGAATTGACCTAAGTTAACTTTGGAAAACAGTGTCTGGACTGGAAGCACAGGCCAAACACAAAAGGCACTATACATAATGACTGAACTTTACTCAGTAAAGTTGTTTCTCATGGAGATATGGGTCAACAATTCCGAAACTGCTGTGCACGTATACTGAGCTTTAACAAATAACTAAATGAAGGGTTGATGGTGGAAGCCAGCTTCTGACTGTTGGACTGGAAAGTTGTAGATAAGTAAGGGGGGAGCTGAAATAAACAAAGTAGTACTGAATTAGTCAGAGAGACATCAGTGTGAATTCATGTTCAACTTAATGTGGATACAGATAGTTAGATAGAGAAATGATTATAGATATGTGTGAATACACAGGTTAGAATACATACATATATTTCCTAGCTCTGTCTTCTGAGAGGGCCTAGACCCACAGTAGCAATGGAGTACACCAGTGCTCAGACCTTGGTCTCTAACACCATTTTCAAATAAAGGGAACCAGAACCTCTTGGAGAAATGGACGATTCTAAGATTAGGGCAGAGAGAAGATAAGATGAGCCCAGAGCATCTTATAGTACCAGAAATTAAGAAAGCAGTAAAAAAAACAAAAGGATAAGGGCATGTCAATGGGACACAAAAGCCAACCTGAAAGAGTTCCCAATTGCTCAAACTGGAAACACATAAGCAACAAAATAAATCACATAAAATTAGATTATAATTTAAAATGTCAAATAAATATCTAAGATTCCATACTAGTACAAATAATAATTGGATGAATAAATGAATGGGGGAGAAGAAACAAATCTTCCTTACAGAAAAATTGCAAATAATTTACACAGACATTCCTTCCCCCAGTAGGTGGAGTTTAATGCCCCTTCCCTCACCTCTTGCTTTGGGCATGGGCTGTGCTTGGTGACTGGCTTCCAAAGAGTAGAGTATGGGAAGGTGGGGGGAATATCTTTTTAGAGAAGAAACATTTCAGAAAAGGCAGCTATTCCCTTCCCCTTGTGATCAAGGTTAACAACGTCAGTGGTAAGTCATGTTGATATCATACACCCCAATATGACATAAGAAAGACACTTTACCTCTTTCTCCCCAAAATCCATAACCCCAGTCTAACCATCAGAAAAACATCAGACAAACCCAAAGAGGAAAATTCCACAAAACTCTAAACCAGTACTCCTCAAAACTGTCAAGGTCATGAAAAATAAGGCAAGTCTGGGAAATTGTCACAGGCCAGAGGAGCCTAAGGAGACATGATGACTAAATGTAACATGGTATCCTGGATGGGATCCTGGAACACAGGAAGGACATTTGTAGAAAAGCTAATGAAATCTGAATAAAATATGGAGGTTAGTTAATAATAATGTGCCAGCATTGATTTCTTAGTTGTGACAAATATTCCACAGTAATGTAAGATGTTAATAGTCATAATGGGAAAAACGGAATGGTGGGGGGTGGGAATATACAGGGAATCTCTGAACTATCTTTAAAAGTTTTCTATAAATATAAAACTATTCTTGGCGGGCCCATAGCTCACTTGGGAGAGTGTGGTGCTGACAACACCAAGTCAAGGGGTAAGATCCCCTTGCCGGTCATCTTTAAAAAAATAAATAAATAAAATATTCTAAAATTAAAATTTTTTTTTTTAAAGGCCTTGAAAAAGTCACAAGCCTGGCTGATTAACCAAGAGAAAGAAGACCAGCATAACTGAACTGACAAGAGCAGAGGGGAGTGGAACCCACAGAAGCCACAGAGTGGGACAGGGACTAGCCCTGACAGGGCCTTGTCAGCTGGAGTTTGAATTGTGGTTCTGCCGTATACCAACTGGGTGATCTTGGGCAAGTACTTGAACCTCTCTCTGAGCCTTAGTTTTCACAGCTGTAAAATGGGGTAATAATAATGCCTTCCTGGTGGTTTCCAGTTTGGGCCTGATATTGACAACCTTATACATGTCTTTTGGTGGACATATGCCTACCTCTCTGTTGGATATTTACCTCGGAACTGCTGAATCATAAGCCATGCACATGCTCAGCTGTAGTAGATACTGCCAAAGAGTGTTCCAAAGTCGTTGTACCCCTTCAGTAGATTATGTATTTATTTCTCTGCACACAGAATAAAATCTATACTCTTTGCCATTCACTCAGTATACAGAATGTTGAGCAAAAGAAACCAAACACAAAAGAGTACGTGTTCTGTGATTCATGTATACAAAGGTCAAAGGCAGGCAAGACTAATCAATGGCTTAGAAATCAGAATAGTGGTTAGCGTTGGCGGAGTCCTAGTGACTGACAGAGGCACAAGAGGGGCTCCTGCGGGTGGGTGGGTGACTGGAAATTTTCTGTTTCTTGATCCAGCCACATGGGTGTGTTCACTTTGTGAAATTCATCAAGCTGTACTCTTAAGATTTGTCAGAGTTTTGAATATATGTCACATTTTGCAAAGGTTTACATCAAAAAAAAAAAATCTGTTGAAGGACTTCAAGGAGAAGAGTGCCATTATTATTATTATTATTATTATTATTATTATTATTATTATTATTATTATTATTATTATTTTGGTAGCTGGCCTGTGTGGGGAACTGAACCCTTGACTTTGGGGTTATAAGACTATGTTCTAACAAACTGAGCTAACCAGCCATCCCCAAGTGCCATTATTTTTAAAAGATGATTCTGGCTGCTATGTGGACAATGGCTTCTAGGGAGATAGGAGAGAAGCCCTGAGACCAGTTAGGAGGCTAGTGTAAGGGTCCAGGGGAGAAACAATGGTTGCTTGGGCCCATGGAGATGGGAGCCAGGGCGGGGGGGGGCAGGCAGAATGAGCACAATTGAAAAAGATGAGCACCCTGTGAATTTTGGAAGTTTACCCAACAAGACTTGCTGGTGGGTAGGATGTGTGGGCTTGGGCAAGAAAGGAATTAAAGATGCCACCCAGGTTCTGGTCTGAGCAACTAAGTGGATGGTAGTGGCTTTATCAAAATACTGTAGTTTGGGGGTTTTTTGGCTTTTTTTGTTTTTGGCAGCTGACTGGTACAGGGATTGGAACCCTTGACCTTAGTGTTACAAGCTGGTGTTCTAACCAACTGAGCTAACTGGCCAGCCTGGCCTTATCAAAATAGATTGCCTGTTACCTATCCATCCCATCCATACCAGGGGAGCTCCACGTCTCCAGGACTGGGCACAGGGCCCAGCACAAAAGAAGCACCTCTAAAATATTTGTTGAATGAATGAAATGACTATCCCCTTGGGCAGAACCAGATCCAGGGTGCGGAGGTGGTAGGAGAGCAGACACACAGGATAAGGAAGTGCCCACCAATGAGCAGAGCTATGTATGCAACTTGGGGTGGGCAGCTGTTGTAGGGGGTGAGCTCCCTGTGACTGGAGGAATTTAAGCATAGGGCCTATGTCAGGAAGACAGTATGAGAGGGGCCATGAGGAGAGGTGACCTCTGAGGACTACACTGTCTCTAGGATGCTGTTTTAAGAGATTTGTCAATATTCTCCAGTCTGGCCTCTCCTCCTCCACTTTCCAGCCTTCTCAAATGCAGGCATCGCATGAGCTTGAGCAGCCAGCAGCCCCACACTCACACCCTCCAAATGCACACCCCCTTGCCCAAACCAGATGCTCTGGGCACACATCGTAATCTGTGAGCAAACATCCCAGCACAGGGACCAAACAACCCCCTTTTGTTTCCAATCGAGAGGCCAAGAGCCAGGGGCCAGGGCTGGGGAATAAATATGCCTTCAGTTTAAAAATGGAAAAGTGTTTTCTCACTAAAACCGAATGGGTTGGTTAAATTCTGAGCTTCCTTTATGTGATTTTCCATACTTTAGTTGGGGTTTCTGTTCACTACTATCCTCCACTGAGTTTCTGTGGCAACTCCCTCCAACCCAGACTAATCTCCCCCTCTCTGAACGCCTGCAGCCCTGACACTTGGAACCAGCCAATGGCCTCCTCTTCACTCTGTGGTGCGTTGGTGCGTATTCTCATCCAGTGTCTGCTCCTCTGAGACAGGCAGCTGGGTAATGTACAGAAGGATTTAGAGCCTGGGACCCAGATTCAAACTCCAACTTCACATCTTACATTCCTGACTACCTTTGCCAAGCTGCTAGTCAGGCATATTTATTTTATTGATTTTATTGATTTAAAGGTCATCTCTCCTCCTTCCCAGACACTGGTCAGTGGCATCCATTGGCCCAGGGCCGTTCTAGGAGCCTGAATCTGCTGTGGAAAAGGAACACAACCATGCCTTGAGTCACGTATTTGGTCTGCAGAGTAGGAAAGACATAGAAGAAATGCCTTAGATCTATTTTTACAAGGCTCTGCTCAAAGCTTTTCTAACTTGGCCAGCTGGACATCTGGACAACCCATCTCATGCCTGAGTCCAGAGTAAGGTCATTTCCAGAAGAACATCAAGTCCTTTCTTAAGTTCAAACCCAGGGAGGGAGGAGCAAGAGCCCCAGATTGGGCAGGGTTGAGGGGTAGGCAGTGAACCACAGGTCCAGGACGGTTTGTCACTGGCTCATCCCCACCCAACACCCAATCTCTCCAATTCTTCTCCCATTCTCCATCCCCCAGCTGGAAGGGCCTCTCTTTAAGGGTCTGAGAGCCTTTTCAGTGCAAAGATCTCTTATGTGTTTGGAAGCCGAGTGTCTTCTTCCTGCTGCTCCCTTTTTCAAGTCAGCAGCCCCAGGAGAATTTATCAACAGTTCATTTTCCCATTTTGTCCAGGAAAAAGTCATCCCTGTCAGTGATCTGAAAAGCAGGCTTAAAATTTCTGACTTCATGCTCCGAAACTACTGCTGTATAGCTTTGTCCTCAAAGCCTCTTAGAACTCAACTCTTGAGTCCCACCAGATGTCAGGAAGGCAGAGTTACCAGGTGAGTGAGTTGGTCAGCCCAGCCTCCACTAGCCACTTGAGCCCAGCGGGAGCCCAGCCTGGCTGGATGGGGCAACCTTATCACCAGAGGGGGAATTTGGACTTCATCTGCTGCCCAAATCCCTGTGCCACAGGCTTGGCCATCCAACAACAGATTCCCTACCTAATCCCTACTTTGTTCATTCATTCATTCATTCAAAAATATTTATTGAGTAACTGCCAAGCTGTGTGGTGTGGCAACTCACTTGGAACCCCAGAGTTTGTATAAAGATTATTTTAAGCTGAAGACATTTGAGATTCAACAGTTGCAGAAAGAAGCCTTCTCACAGTTTCCCCTATTCGACTGAAAGCAGAAACTTCTGACAAATGAGAACAGAAATAAATTCCCTCTTTGGTGGCAGTTCTGCTCCCAGAAAAGAAATCAAAAGTAAATCTACCATAAATCCTCTCTCTGGGGGAGTTTTGTGGCCCTGAAGAAGACACTCACACTGGTACAAACACTATCACAGACTTTCTTACCTCCCTTTTGATCTCCTAAAAACCCATTTGCCTTTCCTAAGGAAACCTATTGGTTCTTCCCATAGGAGCCTTTTTCTCCCCTCTCCCTTTCTTCTACTAAATTAAGTATATAAGCCCCAAATTCTAAACACCCCTTTAAGCCATTCATCACTGAGCACTACTGCATGTATGCATGTCGCAGGCAGGAATAAACTCTTACTTCTCTCTTGCTAATCTGTCTTTTGTCAGTTTAATTTGCAAGTTCCCAAGTACTAAACCTAAGAGGGTAGAGGAAAAGTTTTTTTTCTCCCTGACTGTGGTTTGTACTGAATCTTGCTTTTACTCTCCAGTACTCAACAGGGCCTGGAGCCACTAAGCCCCTCACCTAATACTGCCAACCTCTTGATCCTGTAGAGTAAAATATAACTTTAACATGTGCAATTTGCTTCTGTACTAATGCTTGCTAAAAATGAGAAAACATAACTAATGCCATTTCAAGTAAGGCAGCTTCTAAGGCGCCAAGCAGGCGGGTCCAGGCACACTAAATTCCAGGGAGGTAGGAAATACCACCCGGTTCCAGGGACCAGCTCCTTATCTAGAGGCCGCCTGGCCTGAAAGATAAACGGTTGGGAAATATACTGTCCCTTATCAGTGTGCCAGCCCGCTAAAGACCACCAATAAATCTAAGGTCATCTCAGATAACCCGTAAGCCATATACAACTCATCCTGTTACAAAAGTCTGTCTAAAAATTGTATAAAAAGTGCTTGTGTTAAGGGCTTGGGGTCGCTTTTTGTCTTGGAGACTGAGGGACCCCAGCATGCTGGAATAAACTCCTCTTGCTTGATTGCAACGGTCTCTGTCTCATGGTCTTTGTGAGGTGAGCCATCCCGACCTGTGGGATTTGTGCATGGTGCACAGGTCTTACAATCCTAAGACGTTAAATGCTTCTCACCAGATTTTGAGGCTGTCCCAGTTTCTAGCCTTGTTCCCCTCCTGTCCTCACTCTCCCACTGTATCCTAACCTTAGAAGAGGTACTGCCTAGGACATGACCCTTGAGCAAGAATCTACTTCTTCCCCAGCACATCCTCAGATCTAAATTGTCTTTCTGGAATAATCTAGAATCTAGATTAGAGCCTGGGGGGGTTCCTGCCACACAGTGCAGTGGTCTTTGACCAGGGGAGATTTGGTATACTGAGTCCAGACCCCTTCAAAGTCTCACAAGCAATGTGAATTACAGAAAAACCTCTTTATTTTTCCAGTAATCCAGTTTATACTTGCTGAATCAGATACCGCTGTATTTCCAAAGGGCAAACACTTATTCTCAGAGATACACCACCTAAGCCTCAAGGAAAAAAGGAAAATGTTCCTAAGGGTCCTGTAACTTGTGAGCTGCCTTTCTGATACTGAGCAAGTACTTCACACCAACCTGCCCCCAGCCCCTTGTGCCTCAGAAAGAAGAAAGGGTCCCAGGCGGAGCTCAGGCTCCTTAAAGGCTGCTCTCAGCTACAGACACAAAGAAGCAGCTGAAGCTTTGAAATTACCACTTGCAAAGGCACGATTGCATTCTTAGCCGAGGGTGGCCCCCCTCCACTGCCACTGTCTGGGGATGGGAAAGGGAGGGAATCTTTCTTCCGGGGATTTTTTTTTTTTCAGTTGAGGTGCCTCAGGCATCCAGGCAGTTGGGAATAAAGCTTCCAGGAAGGAGGTGATCCATACAGACAGATGTAAAAATCATTTGGCAGCCCAGGTGGTGAAAATGGGAGGCTCCCTTGGGGTCAGACATGGGGAGAAGACAGAACCTACATGTTTTCACCTCCCAGCTCTGTGAAAATGCCCTCCCTGATCCCTGCCCCAGCTCCTTCACATACTTCAAGAAGGGGCAGGAGGGAACCAAGAGGTTTTGAATGCCTACTGGTCATCAAGTTAACATTAGGACAGGAGGCAGCCATGGAGTGGTTTTTTTTGTTTGTTTTTTGGTTTTTTGGCAGCTGGCTGGCATGGAGATCTAAACCCTTGATCTTGGTGTCATCAGCACCACACTCTACCATCTTGGAGTTCTGAGTCCTGCAAACTGGGATTGAACCTGCCATTTTTGTAGGGGGTGGCCAGGACCAGCCACATAATGTGCTGGGCCCAGTGCAGAATGAAAATGCAAGGCCCCTTGTTCAGAAATTATTAAGAATTTCAAGACAACAGCAGAGTTAAACTAAATACGAGTCCTAAGCAAGGCATCCTGTGAGACTGCGTGGGTCTCATGCCCATGAAGCCAGCCATGGGGCAAGTTCCTTCCCTTTCCCTGACTCTCCTGTTTCTCAGAGGGTTGATGTAAAGGAAGTAGTTGTGACCTGCACAAGCCCAGGTACAAGGAGCTAAAATTTGTTTTATTCCCATCTCCTTTCTTGCTCAGACTGATAGTTCCTTGAGGGAAATGACAGTCTTTTACCACTTTGTGATCACAGTGCCTGGCATACAGTAGGTGCTCAATAAATGTTACAGAAGCATCACGTTCTCAGGCTCTTGCTGAACCTAGAACCACCCTCCCTTTCAAATAAGGTTGGTCTGCCAGCTGCCTCACTCACGTCCTAGTTCCTTGCTCAAGCCACGGGGTCCCCAACCCTCCCCTTACCCCAGGGATCAGACTGCTTGCTTCTCTAGTTTTCCTTCATAGATGTAATCTTAGACACATGTTTGACAGCTTCACCCCCTAGTTAATACTCAAGAAGGTATTGCAGATACTGATTCCTATCTGGAAAAACATCTTATTAGTTGATCATAAATTTCACAGTATGGTGGAAAATATTACTTTTCCCATAAGGCTGGCTTGGATAGAGACCCAGGCATACCTTTTTCTCTCTGGCATCCCTCCCTTTCCCCTTTTTGTCCTCTCTGCCCTCCTTGGAAGCTTGGCATCCCCCTGACTCCTGCATGTGTGGGTTTTCAATCGTTCTTGTTTCCATCCTAGAAGGGTGGGTGGGGATAGGGGCTCACAGTCTACAGCGGGGTCAGGTCTTTCAGATTCATCAAGGAGAAAATCAGCAGGCAGACAGATCTTTTCCATCACCTCTCCTAATTTGGCTTTCCTGCATTATCATACTAAAAAAACCTCTTTTATACAAGGAGGGGAGGGGAAGGAAAAAAAGTGGGGAGCCATACAGAAAATCAGATGTGCCTCTCTAATTACAAGCTACGGTTGACCCAGATTAGTTATCCGCACTTGCAAAATGGCCCTGGAAATTTACAGATGGTTCATTAAATCTTCCATCTTTATACTAAGCATTTAGTATCTGCCAGGCCTGGTGTTGAATGCCAAGGGGACATGAAGGTGACCAGGAGGAGCTTGAAGTCTCGTGGGGGAAGCAAGCACATCCAGGCCTAACAAGGCATAAGTGCCCAGTGACACATCCAAACAAAACCACAGTGGCACTCAGAGACAGGACAGACAGCTCGAATGACACACAGCACACATGAACCTCTTTCCATAATGCTTTTGGCTGCAGATCTAATTCCTTTCAGCTGCTGGGGATGTCAGCAGAACTCTGAAGACTCAAGACCAGAGAAAACCCCATTTCCTCCATGAAGTAGCACAGGGATGCCTACTGGCTGCCTGATCTCCCTGAAGGGCATGTGTGGGAGGGGGACTCCTGGAGAGTCTCCCCACATCCTCCCACTTCAGAGTTAGCACCTGGCATCCCAGCTCCTGAGTTCCTGGCTTCCCAGCACCTCCCAGAAAATTCCTGCTCAACCGCTATCCTGGACTTCCCCAGGAGAAGCCACAGCCCCCTTCTTGCCCACTCCAAATACCCTGACCATTTTCTTTGCTGCTGCTGCTATGGAAATCTCCTGCATGTGTCACCTCCACAAGGCAGCAACCAGCAGTGGCTTTGAATGGGCTCTGACTTGCCTTGTGCTTCTCAATTCTCCAGGTACAGGCCCTCTGTCTCCAACACTGAGTGCCCTCCCTTCCACCCCCAGAGACGGGCCTATTGGAGAAGATGCCCTAGGCCATGTCTCCTTAGTGCCAGGTTTGGGGCCCACTTTCCCAGGGCATGAGTGTGGACCCCAGCCAACGACACACCCTCTCCTCTCCCCACTCCAGCAGGCCCCTCCATCTCTGTGCTCTTCTGGCCTGCCCCTCTCTCTGATTCATCCACCTCCCTCTCATCACATCTACTTATCCTGCCCATTTCACAGTTGGGAGGATGAGACATGGAGACACCTCCCACTGGCTGTTTGGTAGGGACAGTGCTGCCAGATGTCATGCCTGGAAGCCCAGGTTCCAAGGGCAAAAAGAGTAGATCCTGCCTTGGGGCACCGGATCCCCTGCAGAGAAACCTCATCAGGGCAGTCAGCAGTGGGCAGCTCCCGGCCCCCGGCTCTCCCCTCCAGCCAGCTCTCCCTCCCTTGGCTTGGCTGGCCAGCCCGGATGTCCCCAGCCTCCCAGCAGACCTTTCAGACTTAGCTGTTTTTGAGAAGAGGAGAGCCTGGGGAGAGCAGGGGACAGGGAGGCCACCAGTGGGGCTCTTTGTAAGATGAAGTATAAATACACATTAGCTACCAGTGACACTTCCACATTGGCCCAGCCAGCCAACTCTCCCTGCCCCCGGCCCTCACGCCAATCCACACAAGGCTGGCTGGCATAGAGTGCCAGCACAGTGAGTCCCTTCCCAGCGCAGCAATTACTTGCAGGCCCAGGCACAGATGCCCATTCTCAGGGAGACCAGGTCCCAGGGCTTTGGCAGGGACCACCGCATCTGCCCATCTCCAGCAGGGCCATCAAAAGGAAGAGAGGCGTGGGAGCCGGGCCCTCAGAGGGGGCCCCCATGGGCCCCACCAGGCTGCCATCAGATCTTGGCAGAAAGAGAAAACCTTTTTGCTCTTAGAGAGGGTAAAGAGAAAGGCAGCTTGGCCAGGCAGGCCAGCTTCTGCCAGTCTTCAGGGGGCGGAGAACAAAACTCTTTTTTCTCCAGGGTCTTCGAACTCTCTGCCAGCCCGGGCCATTGGTTGGTTCTTTCCCAGCTCCCTTGGCACTGGGAGGTGTGGCTGCCAGAGCTGCTCAGGGCTCATTGAGGAGAAGCCCTGAATGGGCACATCCAGGAGGCCCAGGCCAGCTGATGTTCCCTCACAGAGGCTGAGCCTCCCCGCTTAGGCGAGTGGGGCACAGGCTTCACATTCAGAGACCTGCACTCACTGTCCAGGCTCCATATCCTTAGAACTGCGGGATCCTCTTGTTTAAAATAATGGGATGGGGTGTGTTGTTTTACAAAGGCAGGTGCAGAACACATGTATAGTGTAATACCGTTCACAGAGGCGGGGGGCACATAACACTTCTACACAATTGCTTGTGTGTGCATAAAGTGTCCCTGGAAGGATAAACAAAAAATGGACTGTGCCTTGGGTTGAATGTTCCCCCAAAACTTAATCCTCACTGTGACTATTAAGAGGGTGGGAAATCTTATTAAGGTAATTGCAAGATGGGGCCTTGAAGAGGTGGTTAGATTTTGAGGACCATGCCTAGTGAATGGATTAGAAATGGAGGCAATGGGCGTGGTTCTGAGGGCTTTGAAAGGAGAGTGCAGGAGGAGTTCTCTCTCTTTCTCTCTTTGCTCTGCCATTTCTGCCATGTGAGACCACTGTGTCTCTGTCACCACCACCAAGACCCTCACCAGATGTGTTCCCTGGACTTTGGACTTCCTAGCCTCCAAAACTGTAAGCAATAAATTCCATTTCCTTTATAAATTACCCAGTTCCAACTATTTTGTTATAAGCAACAGAAATGGACTAATACAAACTGGGTTGCCTCCAGGAAGGGAAATTAAGTGATGGAAAAACAAGAGAGGAAAGAAGACTTTTCAGAGCATACATTTTGGAGCTTTAAATTTTTGAATGTTTAAATTACTACATATTAGAAAATAGACTTGAATTTAAAAAAAAAACAAGGGTCACTGTGACTACCTCGCTGGGTTGCTGTGAGAATGAAGTGAGCTGACATAGATGAAATGCCAGCAGGTGTCCGCTGGAAGTGGTGTCAGAGCTCTTGGGGTTACAAGCAGGTGCAGGGCTCACTCGCGCTGCTGGACAAGGAAGGGTGCAGAATGGGCATGGTGGTTCCTGCCTTGCAGGTGGGATCCTGAGGTCCAGAAGGGACCAGCCCAAGGTCACACAGCTGCAAGTGATAGATGATAGATCTTGGACTAGAATTCTATTCCCAGAGTCTGGGAATGTTTGTAGAAACCAGAAAAACTATTAAGATTTTTGGAAGGGCTGGTTAGAGTACAGCGTTATGACAGCAAGGTCATGGGTTCAGATCACCATGCCAGCCCACCACCAAAAAAATAATAATAATAAGATTTTTGGAGACATGAGTGCCAAGTGAAAATCAGACCCTCTCAGGATAACATGACTTTCCAGGTCGCCTTCAGAAGAGCAAGGGGCCTTGCCCTGTCCTTGGCTGATCAGGGCAGGGACTTTGGGCTTCGGCCTGAGGCAGTGAGGCTGGATGTGAGAATCTAGCCTTCTGCCAGTGCAGGTCAACCCCAAGAGGCTCACCTACAGAGGGAACACAGGGTTCTGTCTGTGGTTTCTCCTTCACTAATACTGCATGCCCTTTCTGTGCTAGGTATTCAGCCAGGCCATGGGGACACCAAGAAGTCTAAGGCATTCTCAGAGCTTCTAGTTTAATCAGAAGATAGGTCAGGCACAGGAGAGGTTAAGAGCAGACTGGAATCTGCTCTTGAAGTTCTGGCTCTGCCACTCCCTGGCTATGTGACCTCAGGTTAGACACCTAACAGCCTGCAGCCTCACTCACTTGTGAAATGGATGGACGACCACCTTGCTTGTTTTGAGGATTAAATGAGCTAATTCCCCGAAGATATGTAAACAATTTATGAGAAGTGCCTGACCCATAGCTCTATGAGCTACCATTAACATGCAAGACAGAAGAGGGACAGAGGCATTTAAGAAAGACCAAAGGTTGAATGAGTCAACCCTGCACTATCAGAATCCCCAGAGGAAATGCTGGGTTAGTCCAGAAGGGACCTATGAGCAGGTTGAACTTGAACTGGGCCTGGAAGCAGAGAAAAAAGGACAAGGCCTTCCAAGGAGGAGGATCAGTGATGGCGAGATAGGAGGTGGGAATGAGTTCTGCACTTTTTGGGTCCTAGCTTAGAAGAGCAGAGGGTTTGGAGGGGACATGATGGGAGGTAAGACTCAGGTTGAATGCTGGAGGGGGCCTTGAGAGCCAGGCGATAGAGAGACATGAGAGGTTTTAGAGCAAACCAGTGTTAAAGCAAAGGTGCATCTGATGCTTTGGTAGGATGTGGGTTGGGAAGGACCAGAGAAGGAGGCTGGAGACCAGCTCGGAAAATAACCAGGTAATGAGAATGAGGTAGTGAGGCACCTTTGCTCACCAAGGTGAGGGTGACTTGAGAGGTTAGGCCATCAGAATGGTTCTCACTACCTTACTCTGTCCAATGTCTCCCCCACTCCTGCCCTAGCTCCAATGGCACGTTCCTCTCCAGAGCTCATAAGCACAGGTTCTGTCTTGATTCTCACCTGCTTGCTCAGCCTGAAGCAGCTGCTGGCTCAGGGCTGAGGAGCTCTGCCCTGGACTCCAGAGCATGAGGAGACAGTGGATCCAGCTGGGAGACTAAGGCAGCAAGCTCCATCTTCTGAGAATTAGCACCTAATTCTCCAGATTAGAGCACCATGGTCTGAAGCCAGGCTGTGTAGTCCTCCCCTGGCAGCATCCAGGAGTGGCCAGAGGCCACTAGAGTTCTGACTCTTGACTCATTGGTGTCAGTTTACCTCATTCCTCTGTGTCCAGATGCCAAGCCCAAGACTACCTCAAAGGACTCAAACTCAGACACAGGATGCTCCATTCTCATCCCTGGGGAAAAGCAGGACAGTGGGTCGAGGTGGCCTGACCCTGTGCCCACTGTCCTTACATTGACACCACTGCTCACAATGGTCAGACTCTGCTGCTCAGGCAGTCAGTAAAACTGCATACCATCTTTTCAAAGTAATATATGCTTATTACTAGAAATTGAGAAAATACAGAAGTATTTAGGAAAGAAAGAACCAATACTTTAATCCTCCAACTCAGAAAGAGCCATAGTCATCATTTTGCCATGTGTGTCCTTCCAACCTTTGCCATATGTATGCAGTTTTGACGAACTCATGCCACGCGTGATAGGTAGGCTTCTAAAATGGTCCTCATTGATCTCCAGCTCCTGGTACTCACACTTTTGTGTAATCCCCTTCCCTCAAGTGTGGGATGGGCCTAGTGACTTGCTTCTAACAAGTAGAATATAGCAAAAGTGATAGAATGTCAATGTCAAGATTAGGTCATAACAGACTTAATTCTATCTTGCTGGCATTCTCTCTCTCTGGCTCTGCTCACATGCTTACCCTGATACTGAGTGCCACCTGGTAACCCAGGGGAAGACTAATTCTAATGGCCTTGAGGAGATGAATCTGGGTAACGATCATGTGAGTGAGCTTGAAAGCAGATCCTGCCCCAGTCAAGTCTTCAGATGCGACCACAGCCTTGGGCAACACTTTGATTGTAGCTTCATGAGAAACTCTGAAGCAGTGGACCCAGGTAGGCTGTGTTCACTTTACTGACCCACACAAACTAAAAATGATAATTGTGTGTTGTTTTAATCTTACATTTTGGAATAATTTATTATGCAGCAATATGTAACTAATAAATCATGTATGTAATTTTGTGAACTATTTTTAAGGCCTAATATAATAACATAAGCACTCTCCTAAGTTACTATCACTCTCTGTACACATCATGTTGCCTTGTTGCCTAATGATTCATCCATGATTTGTTTAATTATTTTGTTATTGCTGAATTATTTTCCAGTTTCTACTGTGTGGTTAGCATTTTTACACATATGCATTGACTTTAAGATGATTTCTTCAAAGGCCCATGGCTCACTTGGGAGAGTGTGTTGCTGATAACAACACCAAGGCCACGGGTTCAGATCCCTATATAGGGATGGCTGGTTGGCTCACTTGGGAGAGCCTGGTGCTGACAACACCAAGTCAAGGGTTAAGATCCCCTTCCCGGTCATCTTTAAAAAAAAAAAAAAAAATGGTGATTTCTTCAGAGCAGGTTTTCATTAGAATTATGGGGTCAAAGAGTATGATCCAATTGGGTCAAAGAATATCATTATAGGTTATGATAAACTCACCACCCCATCTCTGTAGGGCACAGTTTATCCTCTTAAATCCTACTTCTGTAGACCAGATTACTTGGCAAAGCTTCCACAGAGGCAGGCTGAGAGCCAAGGATTTGGCTGAGGTTAGACATTGTGTTAGTCTGTTTTCTATTGCTCATAACAGAAAACCTGAAACTGGGCAATTTACAAAGAAATGAAAATTATTTCTTATAGTTTCAGAGGCTGTGAAGTCCACAGTCCAGGGGGTTGCCTTCGTCTTGTTGGTGACTCTCCACAGCAACGCAGGGTGTCACATAGTGAGAGAAATGGGCTGAGCAAGAGATCTAACCTCACTCACTCTCCTTTTAAAGCCATCAGAACCACACCCATTACTCCATAAATGGATCAATCCATTCATGAAGGCACAGTCCTCACAATCTGATCTCCTGTTAAAGGCCCCACCTTTCAAATACCATAATCAGATTTCCCACCCTCTAAGCACTGTTACAATGAAGGTCAAGCATCAGTGAGTTTGGGGGGGACCTTCAATCCACAGCATGCTGCCCCTGGCCCCCCAAAACTCATATCCTTTTCACATACAAATACATTCACTTTATCCCTATAGTCCCAAAGGCTTAACTTAACTTTAACTCAAAAGATCTAGTCTTATTTGTGAAATTAAAACAAGTTATCTACTTCCAAGATACAATGGTGAGACAAGCATAGGATACATATTCCTGTTCAAAAAGGGAGAAATAGGCCAAAAGAAAGAGGTAACAGGTCTTAACCAAGTCCAAAACCCAGCAGAGCAGGCATCAAATCTCAAAGCTAGAGAATAATCTCCCTTGACTCCAGGTCCAGCATCTTCTGCACACTCGTGTGAGCATTGGGCCTCCAAGTCCTTAGGCAGCCCCACTCCTACGGCTTTCCTGGGTTCAGCCCATGTTTCACTCCTCCCAGCATTCCATGCTGGTAGCTCTACAATTCCATGGTCTCAGAGGTGATCCCGTTCCCATGGCTCCACGAAGCATGGCCCTGGTAGGGTTTCCCTGCTACAATTCCAACCCCATATTTCTGCTCAGCAATGCTGTAATGAAGGTTGTCTGTGGTGACTCCACCCCTCTCTTCCTGGGCCCCCAGGCTTTTCCATACATCCTTTGAAATTGGGGTGGAGACTGCCATGTCACCACAGCTCTTGCATTCTGCAAGCCTGCAGATTCAACACCATGTGTACACTGTCAAGGCTCTGGCTTGTATCTTCCAAAGTAGCAGGTCCAGTAGCACCTGGGGCCAATTTAGCCATGACTGCAGCAGCCGGAGGAGCTGGGGTGTGGGGAGCAGCATCACCAGGTGGCCCTGGGCAGTTGGCTCATGGAAGGCTCCCGGAGCCTGTTTCCTGAAATCATTCTGTCTCCCTAGGCCTCTGGGCCTGTGATGTGAGCAAACACTTCAAAGATCTCTGAAATGCCTTCAGTCTTTCTCCCCATTCTCTTGATGATCCCCATCCTCTGTCCTGATTTCCTTAGCAAATAGTCACCAGTTATACCGTTGGTTTTCTCTACCAGACGCTCTTTTTAATTCTTTACATGGTCAAGCTGAGAGGTTTCCGATTTTTTATCCTCTGCTTCCCTTTTAAATATAAATTTCAGCTTTATGTAGTTCCTTTGCTGCCATAACTAAGTGTAGCCTGTTATAAGTAGCCATGCAGCTGCCGGAATACTTTGCTGCTTAGAAATTTCTTCCACTAGGGGCCAGCCTGTGGCTCACTCGGGAGAGTGTGGTGCTAATAACACCAAGGCCACGGGTTCGGATCCTATATAGGGATGGCTAGTTCGTTCACTGGCTGAGCGTGGTGCTCACAACACCAAGCCAAGGGTTGAGATCCCCTTACCAGTCATCTTTATGGAAAAAAAAAGAAAAGAAAAAAAGAAATTTCTTTCACTAAATACCCTGGCTCATCACTTTTAAGTTACACATTCCATAAAACCCTTGGGCATGAACAGAATGCAGCCAAGTTCTTTGCAATTCTATAACAAGGGTGACTTTTGCTCCAGTTTTCAATAAGCTTTTCTTCATTTCTGTCCAAGACCTCCTCAGAATGGCCTTATTCCTACCAGCATTCTGGTCACCTCCACTTAACCAATCTCTAAGAAGTTCCAAACTGTCCCTCGTCTTCTTATCTTCGAAGTCCTCACTAGAATCCAGGCTTTTTCTAGCCTGCTCCTCCAAATTCTTCCAGCCTCTGCCCATTACCCAGTTCCAAAGCTGCTTCCACATTTTCAGGTCTTCATTATAAACAACACCCAACTTCTTGATTCCAATTTTCTGTATTAGTCAGGGTTCTCCAGAAAGACAGAACCAATAGGATATGTATATAAATATATGAGGGGAATTACTAGGGGAATTGTCTCATGCAATTATGAAGGCTGAGGAGTCCTACAATAGTCTTATAAACTGGATGCTGGTAGCATGACTCAATCCAAGTCCAAAACCTCAGAACAAAGGAAGCTGATGGTGTGATTCTCGGTCCGAGTCCAAAGGCCTGAAAGCCAAGGGTGCCACTGGTATAAGTCCTCGAATCCAAAGGCTGAAGCGTCTGGAGTTTGGATGTCCACAGACAGGAGAGTAGACTGCATCCTAGCTCTAGTGGAAATAAAGCAAGATATGCACCGTTTCCTTCATTTTTCTTCCCTCGGGGCCCACAGTGGGTTGGATGGTGCCTGCCCATGTTGAGGGTGGGTCTTTCCCACCCAGTCCACTAAGGCTTACATGCTAATCTCTTCTGGAAACACCCTCATAGACACAACCCAAAATAATGCTTTAAGAGGTTTCTATGTATTCCTTAATTTAGTCAAGTTGACACTTAAAATTAACCATAATGGACATGAAAGTCTTAGAGGAACCATAAAGCAGAGGTTCAGGTTCAATTTTCCTTTCAAGAGCATTTGCTATTGAAGGAGGCTGAGGATGTACCTTCTAGGTTCTATTTACTATGAAGTCAAACTGGATGCCTCAGCAAACCATTTCTCCTCATTTTCTTTAAGATTCCCATCTACTAGCTGTGTGACCTTAGGCAAGTTACTTAACCTCTCTGTGCCTCAATGTCCTCATATACAAAAGTGGGGGATAAAAAATAATACTCACATCATAGGTTGTTGTGACAGGTAAGTGATTTAGAATATGTAAAGTACTTAGAAGGGTGTCTGGCACATAGTTAATGCTATCTATGTATACATTATTCTCATTCTCAGAGAAGGATAATGTGACCATGAAAAGTTGGACAGACCTGGCTTTAAGTTTCCTCACCACTGCTTATGAGCTGTGTGACCTTGGACAAATGACTTAGCCTCTCAGAAATTAATTTTCTGCATCAGCAAACCAGGCCATGAAGCTAATGAAGCTTCATCTTCTGGACCTCTTTCTCGCTAAGGCCTTGTACCTAATTTTGTATTTATAATTGCAATTTAATTTCTTAAAGAACCCACCCAATTTCATAAGCTTCATAAAAATCTGGATCCATCCCTAAGAAGGGGGATAAAATAATAGTACTTATCACACAGGGTAGCTATAACGATCAAACGAGATATTATATTTAATTACTTAAAATAGTGCCTGGCACCTAGAAAGTCCTGAATAGTATATACTAGCTACTGCTTTGGAATATTGAGAGTAGAACTTTTTTTCCTCCTTTTCTTTCTTTATATGTGTAACCACTTAGGAAACTCAATTTACAAATACCTCAATTTTGGAAAAGAGGATAAACCAGTGGATAAGAATTCTAGTTATAAAATGACTCACTGACCAGTGTTAGGGTTTTCACATTTTTCGTTGACATCTTAAAAGAAAAAAGCAGCGAACCATTCACTGAGCAAACATAGTGACTGAGACACCATAAATGCTTTGAAATCCTGAGAGGACAGTCCCTGCAGAGAACAGAGGAATAAATGCACCTTTGACATTCTGTGCTGCGTTGCAGAAGTGTTGGAGGCCAGAAGCGGCTTCTCACTCACTGGATTGCGTAGGGCTTCACCATCTTCCCATCCAGGCCTTGAGTCCTGAGCCCCACATTCCTCTAACTTCAGCTTCCCTCCAGCTAACCCAGGCCATTTTGAAATTTCTAGAATTTCAGCCTGGTCCTCCCCCAAGAACAAAGCCCACAACGCAAGTGAGCACAGCTGCAGGCAGCGTTTCCTGCCTTGGCCTCCTGGGGATGAGCTAGCCCTCGAGGAGTGTGAGGGCCCTGAATCCGATGGCCTCCAGGCACTGAGATAGGGGACAGGGCACACCAGGTCAGAATTTACACTCTGGCCCTGGGCAATGTAGGATGGACACCCCACTTCCCCTGAAGGCCCCTGAGGCTGTGGCCTCAGCCCCAGACCCCTACTACGACAGCTCCCAGGAGGACTTCTTGTAGCCAGATGTTCCCTCATACTGAGGGACGCAGTCCAAAGGTTTCCTGAAATTCTGAACCAATCCTCAGTTCCCCAGGGAGGGAGTGTCTAGTGTGAGTAAAAGCCTGAGCATTCACATCCTTTCGAAAGCTGCAGAGAGCCCAGAGCCATCCCTAGCCCCAGCGTAAGGCGCAGAGGTGCTGTGGCCCAACACGCTCTAGGCTGCAGCTCACGCCACCCAGGGAACAAAACATAGCTAATCCTTCCATAATAGGAGCTACTTCCCATGGAGCACTTACTTAGTAAGGCTCCTACACTAAGTGTTGTATTAGTTTCCTGTGGCTGCTACAACAATTTACCACAAACAGGGTGGATGAAAATGACAGAAATTTATTTTCTCACAGTTCTTGAAACAGAGTAAGGCTAGGCCTGTGAACCAAACTGATTCCATTTTCCCTGCAGAGGACACTTTGTTACTTTTCTACTCCTCAATCATGAGACCCACCCCCCCAAGTGATTACCCCATGGCCCCCCCTGATAAAATAGACTGAGATAAGAGAGGAAACAGATATTTAATGAGATGCAAAACCCCTCCCCAAGGCTTGTTTACCATAATTGTAAAAGTTATGTTACAGATGAACTTTAAGACCACTTTAGGAATTGCCACCTGTGCACAAAGTAATAGATCTGCAACATAACCAGCACCACGTTAGACCAGCCCAAGTTCAAAATAGCACCACCCTCCTCTTCCCCTCCTCTCCCCCCTTCTCTTTACAGAAGCCTCCTGACTTAAACAGAAACCCCTTTTGCTTCTGCAAGGACGCAGTTCTCCATCCCATCCACAGTTGCATAATGACCCTCCTTGATGGTATCAGCCAGCCCTTGGGGCACTATATAAGCTCTACCACCCCCAAACCTGGTGCTGTCCCCTTTTCAGGGCAACCCTGGGCCGCCTGCTACTTTGAGCACAGCCCAGTAGATTTTCTTCCCTTAATAAAGCTTGAATGGTACCCAGCATCTCGGCTCACTTTCTTTCACAAAGCTTCACGGGGACTGCTACAATGACTCTCCTGGGGTGACAATGAACACCTCCACCATCTTAGACCTACTAAGCATGCACTCATGACGCAACCAGGAAGGACAGAATGAACCATCTCCAGTGATGCTGGCCTGTACCCCTGACTACTTTCCCTATAAAAGACCCTGAACAGCTCCCCTCAGGGGGCTAGCTTTACTGTCACTACCCCCTTTATTCATAAGTCTATCTCCTCTTTTAATAAAACGTTACTTGCTTTACTGCTGGGTACTTTGTTCATTTCTATGACTGGAATCCAAGAGCCTAATTCGGTCACTCACTGGTGAAAATTGGAAAGCGCTGGGCACCAGAGAAGACTCTAGCTGCAAGGGGCAAGTGGCCACTGGAATTATTTTGCTCCCATGTCTCTGCTGCTGGTAAGTCTCTCCTGGAGTCCCCAGCCTAAATTCTGACAAGGCAAATGCTTTATTCTCTTTTACTCCCCATTTTCCCCCTTTTCTTCATCTTTAAAGTGACTGCCAGACAACTACAGCTTAAACTCCTCTCAACCTATGAGAAGCATGCTCCATCTGGCCAGCAGTGGCTTGCCCTGACTGGCAACTAGCAGAGGGGGAAGGCCAGTCCCGCGCCACGAAGCTCTTGCTTGAGCAGGTTCCCCTGAAGGGGGTACTCATGAGAGTGGTGGGATTCATTCCCATGCCACGCAGTGACTGGAAGTCCAGAAGCTACAAAAATTCTCTTGACCTTTCTCTGATTTTCTGAGCCCTCTTCTGCTGTTTGGGTAGATTATATCCACTACTACGTAGGTGCACCCTGCAGGGCTCCCAGCTATGCTTTGTTTCTGATTTTCCAAGCCCTCTCCTGCTGTTCTGTATAGGTGCACCCTGGAGGGCTCCTGGCTATGCTTTGTTTCTCTGATTTAAACCTCATCAGTACTTTTCTTCTTTGTGCAGACAACAGTGGGGAGAACTGCTATTATCAATTACTGTGGGACTAAGATAAACTGGACCCTACTGCTCCTCTTTTCTCTTTGTTTGTTTGCTTGGTTAGACATTTAGTTGAGTACTGATAATCTGAATAAACCTTGCAATCCTTGCACCAACTTTTGGACTTTCAAGTCATTTGTTTAATGCAAGAGGACAAGCCGAGCCTGGTCTGTTGGTAACCTTCTGGAAGCCAGAATCATTATGAATGGATAAATAGAATATGGTATTATCCATACAATGGAGTATTATTCAGCCATAAAAAGGAATAAAATACTACATGCTACAACATGAATGAACCTAAGAAACATTATGCTAAGTGGAAGAAGACCCCACGTTGCATGATTCCATTTATATGAAATGCCAGACTAGGCAAATCTGTAGAGACAGAAGATAGATTGGCGGTTGCCAGAGGCTAGGGGAGAGTGGGAGTGGGGCACGACTACTTAATAGGTAGGAAGGCGCCTGTTTGGAGAATGGAATGTTCTAGAACCAGATAGGGGTGATAGTTGCACAAACTTGTGAATGTACTAAATGCTACAGAGTTGTACACTTAAAAATGGTGAAATGATGAATTTATGTTATGCTTATTTTACCACAGTAAACAAACAAATAAACCAGAATCACAATTCCACTCCTCTCATTCAAGTGTGTAACTGGTAGCCACACTTTTCCAAGCCTGGATGTCAGCAGCCCACCTTGTTTGTGATTTTTTGTAAACATCCAAATGGGTCGTTTTTTTTTTTTCTGGTTCTTTTTTTTTTAAAGAAAGTTGTGGAACAAAGAAACAAGGTAGATGTCACTCATGGCAATACCCTGGGTGCTGCAAGCAGGCGGTAATGAGCAGGTGTGAGAGTGCGGAAATACAGCCAGCGGTGAGCGGCGGTAGGAGCAGCAGCTGACAGGAGGAGGACCCAGGAAGGGGGCGGCCAAGGCTCAGTCAGCCTGGAGGCTCAGGCGGTCCCTCCACCCAGCCAGGCCCAAGTGGAGGTGGGGCTCAGCCCAGGGGGTCAGGATCTCAAGGCCCCGAACGCCTGCCTGGATCTGCTTCTGTCCCTCTCTGACTCTGGCCCCCTCCTCCCTTTTCAGTCTCCCCTGGCTCAGGGCTCCCACATCCAGCCTCTTGTGTTGTTCTAATCTGGAACCCGCATGAAGAACTCACCCCTTGGGCAGGAGCATTTCACACCTGGCCTTGCCTGCCTCTCCTGTTTTTGTCCCCCTTCGAACAACACACCCCTGTGACCTCATTGTCTAGACCAAACAGATCCCCCAAAGTAGATTCCAATCCCTGGCAATGCTGGGTGACAGAGCGGAAAGGGTACCAACACCTTGGGCTTACAACGCGCCCTCCTTTGTGTGACCTTGATTGTGTGACCTTGATGAGTCACGTAAACTCTCCTCAGCACCATAAAATGGGGAGAGTGACATCCACACAGCCCACCTTTCTCGAGTGTTATGAAAACAAGTGAGTTGCTGGGTGGGAAAGCGTTTTGTAAATGGAAAGGTATGTATCATAATAAACTCGGGGAATTTCAAGTCCCAGCCTGACTTGGCACATTCCCCTCTGTCTTCTGCAATGACCTGGAAATGCTGTACTTACCTTATCCCAGATCTGTGTCTCCCAGGCTGCTGCTCACAGAGGTTTCCTCAGTGCCTGGTTGGACAGTGCCTGGGGCCACCTTACCGTGTCACTGATGGCCCTCTCTCTAAGATCCAGCCGCCTCCCCATTCCTGCTCTCCCGTCTTCCTGCTGTTACCCAACCCCAGGACAAGAGCCACCAGATGGCCGCTCTTTGATGGCACAAACCCAAGCAGGGCTGAGAGCATCTTCCTGGCAGGGCTGAGCAACCTCCCAGAGAGTGAGAGATTAGATTTTCCAATGGAAAGTCTCAGATTTCCCATCTCATAAAATGCTTCCAAGAAAATAAAAGGGGTTCCATGGTTGAAAAAGTCTGGGAAATTCTGTTGACCCAAGTTTAATCCCCACTCTCGGATCCCTTCCCCCACCCATCACATAAACATACAGTAACCTGCAACGTCGGGACAACACAGTGATTAAGGGCATTGCTTTTCTTTTGTATTTAAGGCAATCTTCAAATACACAGTATGATTAGTAAAATATTAATATTAGTAAAATATTAGTATTAATATTAGTGATTAAGGGCATCGGTTTTGTTTTGTTTTGTATTTAAGGCAATTTTCAAATACTCAGAATGAGTAGTAAAACCCTTTGGACCAATCATCCACCTTCAACAATTATCAAGATTTAAAAATATGGGAGAGGAGAAGTTTGGGAGTCAACTGATGTACCCATGTCCGAATTCCAGTCCCACCACTGATTAGTGCCAAGACCCTGGACAGGTTGTTTATTCTTTCTGAGCCTGTTCCTCATGCATTATGTGGGAATAATACCTCATACCTGAAGGGATTGTTCTGAGGAGTAAATGTAGCTCTAAGACCCTAGCCCAATGTCCCACCCGAGGTAAGTGCTCAATTAATAGTGAAGAGCATTGCTAAAAGCGAAGAGTGTGAGTTGCCTGGGTTCAAATCCCGGCTCTTGCTGCTTTCTAGCTGTGCGATCTGGGACAAGTTACTGGCCCTCTCTGTGCTCTGGTGTTTTCATAGTAGTACCTACCGCATAGGTGTTTTGTTAGGATTAAAAGAGTTAGTGTATTTAGAGCATTCAGAACAGTGCTTGACAGGTAGTTAGGGCTCAATAAAGATTGGCTTTATTGTTAACACAACCTGTTGAATTTTATTTAATTTGTCATTTCCTAAATTCCATTCACACCTATAGGCATCCTCCTTCAGAAGTGACATCTCAACATCTGAAGTGTAACTCAAACTGAGTTTACAGCAGTCAGTTTTGGAAATGCCTGGATTAAGGAAATAAAGTCTCAGGAATCCTACTTGTACCAGAAATGTCAGATCTGGGGCCGGCCCGTGGCTCACTCGGGAGAGTGTGGTGCTGGTAACACCAAGGCCCTGGGTTCGGATCCCATATAGGGATGGCCGGTTCGCTCACTGGCTGAGCGTGGTGCTGACAACATCAAGACAAGGGTTAAGATCCCCTTACCGGTCATCTTTTTAAAAAAAAAAAAACAAAGAAATGTCAGATCTGTGGGCCCAAGAGTTGTATCCTGATTTGCTCACTTGGTTTGTGGTCATAGATAGTTCACAGGACATCCAAAATGCTTTTAGGTTGAGTTGACTTAACCTTGAAAAGCTGGAGACACAAAGCAGGAGAGGCTTCAAGGTGCCCCTCCCCCACTACCTAGCAGAACCAAAGGAATCCCAAGTAGTGAAGACCTTTAAACTGCTGGACTTTTTCCGCCTGAGCCCTGTCACATGGAAACCCTGGAGTGGAATAGACGAGTTCAGGGTTCCATAGATGACTCCATTCCGTTACCCAGTACCCAGGATTCAGCAGAGCAGTTTTCCCAGGAGACCTTGAGCTGGTCACTTAACATGTCTGGGTTTACATTTTTTCTTACTGGCCAGTATAGGGATGGAACCCCAGACCTTGGTGTTATCAGCACCACGCTCTAACCAACTGAGCTAACTGGCCAGCTTTGAGTTTTCTTTTTTTGATGGGGTGCCACCAGATGATTTCCAGAGTCCCTTCCAAATCTTGACTTTAGTGATTATATAATTCTATTTTTGATCTGAAATTCTACTATTCTAACAATGTGATTCCTTTGCCAAAACAACAGGGGTAGAAGAGAGAACTCAGGGCCTGGCCTTCTGAAGAGCAGGCTCTCCTGCACATCTGCCCACACCTCCCCCTACGTCCAGATGTTTACAGCAGTCAGAAACCACAGCCCTTCCGCCTGTTTCAGACAGTGTGGCCAGTCATCCTATCTGACCCCTTGCTTTGTTTATTAGGGGAAAAGACACACACACACACACACACACACAAAAAACCCTACCACCAAGGTCCCAGACAGGCTGAACCCAAAACCTTAGGGAGGACAGTGATGTGGGAAAACAAAATATTTCAGCCCCAAAATATATTTCTTTGGCATATCTTAAAATGACTAATTCAGGAAGACTGGAAAAACAAGATTGGCTAGAAGGCTGTCTTTACATCTGTAAATGCAAACAGCCAAGCCCCCTACTTTAACTACTACCTGTTCTGAGGGCAGCTGTGAGATTACCTGAAGTATTTTCATCTGCATACAAGATGTCTCTACTTAACTTTAATGTCTGACTTCTTTCTTCAGTCTGCAATGACACCTTCCCCCAGAGCTTCCGACTTGGTCTCTCTCTGGCCATTGTTCTGGGGCCTGTACCTCTCCCCACCTAATCTCTTTCTCTCTTCCTAAATTCTCTCACAATCTCTCTCTCTCTCTCTCTCTCTCTCTCTCTCTCCCCTCCCCCCCAAACACTAGTATATAAGCTTTGTACCCCCTTTGGAAACTGGGACATTACTCTCTTATGATTCTCCTGTGCTTTACCCCTTCCCAGAATGTTAAATAATGAAATTTGTTATGCCTTTTCTTCATATTGATCTAAATTTGTCAGTGATTTTTATTAATGAACTTTCAGGGGTGAAGAAGTTTTCCTTTGGCCCCTACAGTGATCCGGCCACCTCTCCAGTATGTGCCAAGGGGAGTCCCAGTGCCCTGAGTAGGGTTTAGCCTTCTTCTGATCCTGGAAGGGGCACCATGAACTGGAAAAAGAGCCCTCAAGTGCTGAACTTTTCATCCCAGTACCTGGTTTTATTATTGTTCTCCCATGGACTCCATGGTGTAAAATAATATTCTTTACTGCCAGCTGCACTATGAAACAACACTGCTATAAAAGCCAGTTGTAACTTTGCAAAGAAAGCTTAAGAGGTGTGGTAGATTGTTTGATGGTCCTAATCACCCACTGCCCTCTTCCTGTAAGGGGATTGTTTATGCCCACCAGCCATGAGATTTGGGGTGCCTCCATGAGGAAAGAGAGTAACTTTACCAATCCATCATCAGGCTTGGCCATCTGATATATTTATTTGTTTTTTTGGTGGCTGGCCACTATGAGGATCCAAACCCTTGACTTTGGTGTTATAACACCACACTCTACCCAACTGAGCTAACTGGACAGCACTCCTGGCCATGTGATTTAGGCTGACCCATGACTTGTGGACCATAGCAGCTCTGAGCAGAAGCTTTAAGAGCCATTATGTGTTTCTTCCAGCTCTCTTATTCTTTCTCTTTGTCTTGGCAATACTGTTACTGGGCCAGGTTCTTGGGTCTCAAAGTCATAGAAATGAACAATGCACCCAGCAATAAAGCAAGGAACGCTTTATTTAAAGAGAAGAGAGTTTATGCATAAAGGAGACAATTATAGGAAAGTTGGCTCCCCAGGGGGGGCTGTTCAGGGTTCTTTATTAGGGCAAGGGGTGCAGGCCAGCATCATCATTCTGCATCTCTGGAGATGGTCCATTCTGGTTTCTTCCAAGCCACATTCCTGGTTGTGGCTTGGGTGCACACTCAGTTAGGGCTTTGGTTCTTGCACCTGCTCAGTAGGTCCAAGATGATAGTGTTGCTCACTACTGCCACCCCAGGAGGGTCACTGTAGCTGTCACCTTGAAGCTCTGTGTGCATGCAGGAGTTAGGCTACCTGGGGGGTATTTCTGGTTTTTATAAAGTTGCTTATCTTAGTTTGTGAAAATAGCTTAGCTGGGTAAGCCAGATTCTTTGAAAATAGAGGTGAGGGACTGAGTCAAGGGAACGAGTCCTGTCCCTATCCTGTCTGAATACCAAGTTCCAGGTAGGAGTTCCTCCTTCAACTTGGGTCCCAGAAGGAGAGGTGACATGGGGCAGAGCTGCAGGTGCCAACATACAACATGAGTGAGAAACAAGACTGATAGAATATGGATGTGTTGTCCTCCCCAAAACTCATGTGGAAATCTGATTCCCAATGTGGCAGTGCTTGGAGCTGTTTGAACCATGGGCGTGGATCCCTCATGAATGGATTAATGCTCTCCCTGGGGAGAGGGGCCTAAGTGAGTTCTTGCTCTATTAGTTCTGGTGAGAGTTGGTTGTTTAAAAGACCCTAGCATCTCCTCCCTCTTGTTTCCTCTTGACGTGTGATCTGCTTGTATCCACCTGCTGCCTGCCACTTTCCACCATGAGTAGAAGCAGCCTGAGGCCCGTGCCAGATGCAGCTGTCCTAGAATCATAAGCCAAATAAACCTCTGTCCTTTATAAATTACCCAGTCTCAGGTATTCTGTTATAGCAACACAAAAGGACTAAGACAAAGAACTAGGTATTATAAGCAACTGAGATTTGCGAGATGTCTGTTACTGCATTGTAGTGAAGGAAACCAGAGTATCTCACCCTAAAATATGCCTCTTTGACATAAGTATTTTTGAGCTGAAGTCACTTGAGAAGCAGCAGTTGCAGAAAGGGCTACGTGAACTGCCCTTTCTTACCTACAGCAAGCCACAGAAATTCCTATGAAAAAGCTGTCTTCCCTGTACTAACCGAGAAGATAACCCTGTCACAGTGACTGGGGATTGATGCTGACATGGATCTGTATAAATAAGCTTACTAAAATAACTCTCATCCTCCACTAGCCTTACATCCCTCCATATATCTCCTAGCAACTCCCATAGAATTTACCACCCCTAGGCCAGACCCCTTTTTCTTGTCATTTCTTCACAAAATGTATCATTCTTTGTCTTAAAAATATGAAAGATTTCTGCTTTGGCCATTTTTTCACATCTTCACTCTCTTGTAAGGGTACCCACGTACGTGTAGAAATTAATAAAACTTGTATGCTTTTCTTCTGTTAATCTGTCTTGTGTTAATTTGGTTCCTACTCTAGCCAAAGATCCCAATTAAGAACTAAGATTGTTACCAAAACCCCAAAGGTCTGTTTGCTCGCTGCTCAATAGCCAATAATTGAGAGACAAGTGTTGGTGTAAGAAAACGTAGCCTTTAGTCAGGAAGCCGGCAGCCTGGGGAAATGGTGGACCCATGTCTCAAAGACCATCTCCACTTTTCCCAGACTTGCCAAAGCGTTTTATAGGGACAGGTGGTAGGGGGCTGATTCATGGTGATGTAAGCAAGGACGCACAGGCATAATCATAAAATTGCAGATAAACATCAAAGAACTTCTCTGGTGGGATCTGATGCATGGTGACCATATTCCATGAAGTCAAGTCATGGATTCAGTTCTTGTTAATCTCAGAAGATCTAGTTAGTAAGCTAGTAAAGAAGGGCCACCTGGATTAATAATTTCTTCTATAATTATTTTGTGTACAGTGTGAGCAAAAGTCCTTATGTTCTAGCAATCGTGTGAATGAGAATCATCGTATTCTATTGTCCGGCCATAAGCTATGTGGTTTGGGTTACAGGAGCAAGAAAAAAACTTTTTAATTTAGAAGTTTAACAAAACAGAGTCACTTCCGTTCACCCTGTTACAAGATGGGTAGAGGTGATCTACAGCCTCCGCTACAGTAACCTAGTGGAAGCTGACTAATATGCCAGTGATACCCCAAGACAGTGTCATGACTTACCCATTTGCCCACCCTGCCGTATTTCTGTTAAAATGTGAACAGCAAAAATAATCTCTGAGTCCTCATTGCATCATTCCAACCCCCGGCTGGATACCACTGAGTGGGACCATCAGGACATATGTCTGAAACCAACGCTAACCCGCGTTCACATCAATAGCTGTTAGATCTCAGGAAACCGCTCAACTGTCATTCTAAATGGAGAGTCAGTGTGCGGGCACTGCCATTCTCCACCTCACGTGACTGCTGCCTCCAAACAGAAGCAACACAAAAGCCAGATCAAATTCAACCTCTGGCTTTTCTGTTTCCCACTTTACCTACTGTGATGGTTACTTTTACGTGTCAACTTGGCTGGGCTCCGGTACTTAATTAAACACTAATTTAGGCGTTGCTGTGAAGGCATTTTGTAGACGTGGTTAACATCTACAATCATCTGACTGTAAGGAAAGGCTATTACTTTCGATAATGTCTGTACGCCTCATCCAATCGGTCGGAAGGCCTTAAGACCAAAAGCTGAGGTTTCCTGGAAAAGAAGAAATTCTCACTCAAGACTATAGCACCAGCTCCAGCCTGAGTTTCCAGTCTGCTGACTTGTCCTGTACACTTGACTTGCTAGCCTGTTCCTTAAAATAAACCTCTCCAGGGGGGCCGGCCCGTGGCTCACTCGGGAGAGTGCGGTGCTGATAACACCAAGGCCCCGGGTTCGGATCCCATATAGGGATGGCCGGTTCGCTCACAGGCTGAGCGTGGTGCTGACAACACCAAGTCAAGGGTTAAGATCCCCTTACCGGTCATCTTTTAAAAAAATAAAAAATTAAAATAAAAATAAACCTCTCCAGAACCAATCCAGATTTTACTGTATTCCCACATCTAAACTGTCCTCACTATGTGTGGGCTCTCTGGGGCTGAGGCCCAGGTCTCAGCCTGTCCTAGTCACTGTGGGGGTGTGAGGGGAAACTCTGAGGACAAGGAAGGGCTGCCCCAGCTGTCGCTCGCAGGCCTTACCCGGAGGGAGCCGGGAACTCTGTCCCCTCTTCCTGGTCCTCCTCTCCCTCACCCCTTCCTTATACACCTCTCGTGCCTGTTGTCCTTTGCTGACTTCTCTTCCCCTTCAAGGCTACCCTTGAGTGAAATTTATCCTACCTTCATCAATATAAAAAGAAGTTTATTGATCAAAGACTTATTGGCAGCCTTTCCCCTTTCAGGAACTACCTATCCCATGAGTCTCTAACCTTTCTTCTTTCCTTTTCCCTCTCCCCTTCTCTTCCTTCCTTCCTCACTCCTTCCTCCCCAACTTTTCTCCTACTTCCACAAAAGTGAGGACAGTCAATATAGTGGGACAGAGAAAGGGACCACTCTGGGAGGTGATTGTCAAGAATAGTGGCAGGAACCAAGCCAGGCCCCATGGCATGGAAAGACAGGCACGGTGGGCAGAAGTAGGGGTCTGGTAGTGTGCGGGAGGCTGGCTGGGTAGCAAGGCCATTGACTGTCACGGGATATGGAGAGAGTTGGTGGAGGCGTGAGAAGAAAGCGATTTTGGTCTGAGTTGTTGAATTTAAGGCATCTGTGAAACACCCACATTAGCCGGCTGAGAAGGTAGAGGGAAGTTGGGGTCTGAGGCTCATGAGAGTTGTGGAGAAAGGCCCTGTGGTGTGGGCAGTTCTCAAAATACAGGAGAAAGGTAAAGCTGTAGGAGTGAATGTGGTCATCTGGAGAGGAAGTGGTGAGTAACAAGACGAGAAGTTCTGGCTGAATGCTGGGGATAGTGCAGCACGTAAAGGGCTAGCAGATAAAGAGCTGTCAAAATAAGGGACAGGCGGGGCAATCCATCTGGCAGTTCCAGAGAAAGGGAAGGAAGGAAAGAGAAAGAGCAGAGATGGTAAAACAATTATCTCCGGGTAGAAGGAATGGGGTTGGGGAGCATAAGGCTGAAGACTTTGATATCTCATGCTATTCCTTGTTATACTAAAGGAACTACTATTTATGGTGTTTGTAAATTATTTTTATAATGTAAATTAATAAATTTTATAAAGCTAAGTAAAAACTCATCTATGAAACAAGGAGGCATATTATATAAGAGAGAAAGAAAGAATGTGTGGAATCTAGCAACATATAAAAAGGATTATACACCATGACCAACTAGGATCTATCCCAAAGTTAATTTAATATTGAAAATCAATCAATTTAATACAACATATTAACAGAATAAAGGACAAAAACCACACAATCATCTCAATAGATGCAGAAAAAGCATCTGACAAATTCTTTCTTAAGAAATATACTCAACGTGTGAGAAGAGAAGAGAAGTTCCTCAGCCTGATAAAGGGCTTCTACAAAAATCTCACAGCTAACATCATATTTATTGGCAAAAGACTGAAGGCTTTTCCACTAAGATCAGGAATAAGACAAGAATGTCCAGTCTCACCACTTGCATTCAGCATTGTACTCGGGGTCCAGCCAGGGCAACTGGGTGAGAAAAATAAATAAAAGGCATCCAGGTTGAAAAAGAAGTAAAACTCTATTCACAGATGACATGATCTTGTATACAGAAATCCTAAGAAATCATACACATACACACGCACACACACACACAAACTATGCAAGTTGATAAAGAAGCTCAATAAAGTTGCATGACACAAGATCAACATTCAAAAAACCCTATGTTTTTATACACTAGAAATAAACAATCCAAAAATGAAATTAAGAAAATAATTCCATTTACAATAGCATCAGAAAATATAAAATTTAGAGCTGGCCAGTTAGCTCAGTTGGTTAGAATGCGGTGCTGGATACCGAGGTTCAGGGTTCCATCCCTGCACTTGTCAGTCACCAAAAAAAAAAAAAAAGAAGAAGAATAAGAAAGGATAAAATACTTAGGAATTAATTTAACAAAAGAAGTGCAAGACTTATGCACTACAAACTACAAATGTCATTGAAAGAAATTAGAGAAAATCTAAACAAACGTAAGGATATCACCTGCTAATGGATTGGAAGACTTCTGTTGTTAAGATGGCAATACTCCCCAAACTCATGTACGGGTTCAACGCAATCCTTGTCAAAATTCCAGTTCCTTGTTTTGCAGAAATTGACAAGCTGATCCTAAAATTCATACGGAAATGCAAGGGACCCAGAATAGCCAAAATAATCTTGAAAATAAGAACAAAGTTGGAGTATTAGGCTTTTCTGATTTTAAAAATCACTACAAAGCTACAGTAACCAAGACTATGTGGAAACAACCCAAATGTCCATCAACTGATGAACTAATAAACAAAGGACTACTGTATGTCCATACAATGGAATATCACTCAGCAATAAAAGGAATAAAGTACTAATACATGCTACAACATGGATGAGCCTTGAAAACATTACACTACGGTAAAGAAGCCAGTCACAAAATGCCACATACTGTATGATTCCGTTTATATGAAGTATCCAGAATAAGAAATTCAATAGAGACAGAAAGTAAATTAGGGCTTTCTAGGGGATGGGGGACAGGGGAATGGCAAGTGACTGCTCATGGGTATGTGGTGTCTTTTTGGAGTGATGAAAATGTTCTAGAATTAGATAATGGTGACTGTTGCACAGCCCTGTGAATATACTAAAAGCCACTAAATTGCACACTTTTTTTCTTTTTTTTTTTTTTTTTAAAAGATGACCGGTAAGGGGATCTTAACCCTTGACTTGGTGTTGTGAGCACCACGCTCAGCCAGTGAGCGAACCGGCCATCCGTATATGGGATCCGAACCCGGGGCCTTGGTGTTATCAACACCGCACTCTACCGGGTGAGCCACGGGCCGGCCCCTAAATTGCACACTTTAAAAGGGTAAATTTTAAGGTATGTGAAAAGGGAAGGAAGGAAGGGAAAGAGAAAGAAAGAAGAAAAGAAAGGAAGGAAGGAAAGGAGGGAGGGAGGGAAAAGGAAAGAAAAGGTAACACTTTGAAGGAGAAGGGAAAGAAATTAAGGAATTAACAAGGTCCTTTATTTTCTCAGTCATTGATAGTGGTCCTTATCTGTTTGTGCAGAGCATTTAATAAATGCTTCTTGACCCACTGAAGCTCAGGAGCTGCTCATTCAATAAGAAGGCAAAGCATTTTGCTGATTAAGAAGGGGAGTGGGTTGAGGATTTAAAAAGGGGGAAGTTTCCATTGACGCTTCAAAGCGAGGGGGAGCACCCTCAGTGTGTTAACCATCCAGGGCCATCGACTGTTACCCAAAAGGCTTTTTTAAGGGCTAGGAATCCTTTTCTTGGCTTCTGCACTCAGTCTCCGTGCCAGTGACAACATCAGGACAGCAGTGGAAAAAGACATGCTTCTAGTTCCTGGGTAAAATGTCTCCGTGGTCTTGATAAATAAGTTCTTTTGCCATTTTCCCAATAAGTGATTCATTCTCCTGGAGGCAACTCTGTGGGCACTTCCTGGACACCCACTCACCTGGAAAAGCTGACGGTGCTCCTGTACAAAAGGAGTGTTTGCTTCTGCTGCCTGCAGAGAAAACAAGTCCATTGTAGGTAGAAATGGTTGCCATCAGAAATACTGCATGATCTCATTTATACATGGAATACAGAAAAGTCAAACTCATGGAAGCATAGAGTAGAATGGTGTAGAGTAAAAGTAGAGAGTAGAAGGGTCTGGAGGTGTGGGGGTGGGAACTGGAGAGATGGTGGTCAAAGGACACAAAATTTCAGTAGACAGGAGGAATACATTCAAGAGATCTACTGTACAACATGGTGGCCATAACTAATAACAATGCACTGAATACTTGAAAATTGCTAAGAGAGTAGGTTTTAAGTGTTCTCACTACACATGAATGTGTGAGGTAATGTATGTGTTAAATTGCTTGATTCAGCCATTCCACGATGTATACATATTGCAAAATATCATGTTGCATACCATAAATACATACTTTTCTCAATTAAAATAATTTTTTTTTAAAAAAAGAAAGAAATGGCTTTCTCTCTCCTTCCGTACCCTTACCTAATCCCCTCACTGCCCAGGGGACCTGCCCTCAGTGTCTGAGTGACCTGGGAGGAACACAGATTTGTCTCAGAGGCTGGAAAACCCAGCCAGGACAGACGCCCCATTTGGAATTGTAAAGAAGCTGAGTCCTCTATGGACTGCCGAAGCCTAACCCCGGGCCTTTCCTGGAAATGAAAGCCATGAAATGCCCAAAGCACAAGACTGGGTGTGGCAGTTTTTGTTTCCATTCAATCACCATTGGCCACATGCTTTGGATTCTATCTGTAAAGGACGCCTCGACCTCTGGCCTTAGACACTTGGTGAGGAAAACGTGTGGCCTCAGCCCAACCTTGAGATTTCCCGCTTCGCAGCGCCCCCTGGTGGTTGACTGCGCGCCGGCTTTCTCGTCTCTCAGCCGCCTACGCGGTGACTGTCACCCTCAGTGGAGCACGGGAATCACCCCGGGAGCTGCCAACATTCTGAGGCCTGCGTCCACCCAAGAGATTCTGACTCAGTAGGTCTGAGTGCAACTGGGCGTCGGGACTGTTAAAACTCCCCAGGTGATCCCAATGCGCAGTCAAGGCTGGGAACCCCTGACCTACCTCTGTCCCTCTTCCTGGGTTTGATCGACATTTCTCATGTCAGAGCTCACCAGGACTGACTGCTTTCCAGAGGGAAGGACCCTTCTGAAAGACAAAACACTTCACTGATGGCCTCACATCTAACATATCCACCCCCTATTCCCAAAATATGCATGATAGTAAATGTGCTTTTAATATTCATTGCTTGAGAAAATGGTTTTGAAAAATTGCAGTTACATAAATAGATAAAGCATTTTATTTGTGTGATCCGCTGACAACGTCCTTGGTGTATGTATGTATGTGTATTGTGTGCCCATACACAACATACTTCCCTTAGGTCAGAGATCCGCTAGCCACTCCAGGGCACTCTGGCCCTCGTGTTAAAAACGGATGTGGCTTTAGCCACTTCAGTCAGTATTTAGGCTCTCACTGTCCAGCGCTCCATTCACTGGGAGAAGTCCAGAGCTGCTGCCCAGCTAGTTAGCCAGGACCATCTGAAATTCCTGGGGGGCAGGGAGCATGGGGGGGGTCACATGTACTCTCAACTTCCAGTCTACACTCTAGGACTCCTGGCAGAAGGATCTCCACTGCGTGTGACCTTGTCGTGTGTTTGATTCAGTCTCTCAATGGCACCAGCATTCACAACATGTTTAAGACTATTACAGTACATAAAGTTGAGGGCTTCTCTCATGATATGGTCATTACCACCATCAAAGTCTGCAGCATTTTTGAGTTCCTACTATGTGCAGAGCACCTTTCAGGAGCTTTTATTTATTGTTTATTTATTTACTTATTTTGGTGGCTGGCCAGTACGGTATCCGAACCCGTGACTTTGGCGATATAAGGCTGCGGTCTAACCAACTGAGCTAACCAGCCAGCCCCCGGGAGCTTTTAAACACTAGAAAACAGTGTCCTTGACCTCCAAAAAGGTAACAACCTATGGGAGAGGGGGTGATAACTTGAGTACATGTGAACAAATAAAATTCTGTTTAATTCCATCAAAACTGAGAACTCGTGTAAAGAGTTGTGTAACACATTTTAAGCATATCTTAAAAGAGCTTAGAATCTTGGGGACAAGGAATGAGACAGTATTAAAATGTAAGGGTCAATGATACAAAGCTTGGTAAGATAGTGCCTCTACTAATCAGGACTCATTCTGCTGCAGATGTCAGTCAGTCAGTTAAAACTCACTTAAACAAACACCACCACAAGGAATTTCTTGATTCATTGAACCAAAGGATAGAAAGGATAGGGATGAGGTGAGCTCCCGTCAGAGACAGCTGAATCCAGGACTGAAACACCAGGAGGAATTTCTCTCCCCATCCCCCTCATCTCCTCTCTCCCCACATCTCTGGGCTTCTCTCTCCTTATGATTTTTCTGCACAGCAGGAAATATGGCCCCAGGCGGTTCTGGACTCATACCCTTCCCCCTCCATCAACGAAGAAAAGAAATCTTCCCTTCTAATTCCATTTAAAAGAAGAAAAAAAGAAAAAAAACAGAAGATGACTTGAAGTGTCCACTCTTCTGGGCAGGGTGTGGTGGGGTACTTCTATTAGTTGGAGGGGGGGAAATTGTCCCCTGAAAGAAGGGGGATGGTGGTCTTAGCAGACAAAACAAGGTAAGCCAGTACCGGCCATATGAATGCTTTTCTGGAATGAGGGTCCACAGTTTGCAACCAATTGTCAAAGGGATTCCTACCCCAAAAACTTAGTTCTCAAAGGAATCTTGGCGACCAACCAGTTCAACTCCCCCATTTTACAGAAGAGAACACTGAGGTGCAGAAAGTTTAGGTGATTTGCCTAAGATGACACACTATGATGGCATTCCACTTTCAATTGGACGTGGGTTGGGGAAGGGGATACGTGAGAAGGAAGAGTCAAAACCTGGTCTGAAGTCTGGAGTCAAGGCAAACACTGGAAGAATAATAGAGCACCATAAGAAGCGAGACTTACCTAGAAAAAAAAAAAAAAAAAAAACCTTTCTAAAGTCAACAAGAGCTGCTTTGGTTAAATTCCAAGGCCCCACCAGTGTCTGTAATTTTGCAGGAATTTTGAAGAATGGGTGAGGCCCCACCTGACTGGAAATGGGCAAATGCTGTTCTGATTTTCTAAAAGAGGAACAAGCAGATTCCAAGAACTGTAAGCTGGTGAACTGGACAAGGCTCCAGTGTGGGCTTATTAAGGACAGATCTTGCCAGATGGGCATTGCTTCCATTTTGAGAAAGTTCTTAGCCTGGCATGTTACTCGGGGGAAGACTCCAGACTCCAAGCCTCCTGGCTTGTTAAATCTGAAAAGAACATTTAGGGATTAAAAAACCAGGCATGGCAAACTGATGGCCCCTGGTCAAATTCAACCCTATGACATTTTAAATAAATGAGGAAATTGCCAATCAAATCTGCCTTTCTGGCTTCATGATGCCACTGGCCTTCAGGCCTGCCCACCAATGGGTGTCACTGTCCTTAGTAGATGAAGTGCATAAGCACCCTCCAGTTC
Source organism: Cynocephalus volans (assembly GCF_027409185.1). Classification (NCBI taxonomy): domain Eukaryota; kingdom Metazoa; phylum Chordata; class Mammalia; order Dermoptera; family Cynocephalidae; genus Cynocephalus; species Cynocephalus volans. Next base: position 55,565,716 of record NC_084462.1, read on the forward strand.
GCCCCAGGCCCCAGCATTCCCTATTGCCTCTCCCCTGACCAACTTCATTCATTATTGTAATCTATCCAGCTCCAGCAGGCATTTGAGCGTGACCTTGATCCAACCCCCTCCTGTCCATTATTTTATAGAGACTCAAAGAAATGGGGTTGGAAGCACTTCTGATTCCTCCCAAGAGGCAATCTATCATGGGCTATAGGTCCTGTCTGCAAAGTCAACTCTGGAGAAACTGCAGAAGCAGAGAGAAGCTCGGATCTGAGGAACAAACATGAAAACTGGGAGAGGTCCCAGGAAGACCCAAAGCTGCTATGCACTAGTGCTTGTGTGGTGGTGGTCGGAGGGTGGGGAACAGGTGCCAGCCTGGGTCCAGCAGCCTGATCCATTAATTCAAGGCCTTCCCTTGCTCCTTCCCCACACTGATCAGGATCGTCATTGCTGCCCCACGGCCACTGCATGATAGAAGTCGAGAACAATAGCTCAGGGTTCAGGTGTTGCTGGGCTAATAGGGCACCCAGTAGCTCTGCTGGGATGAGAAGCTGGTGAACATGGGTGTGAGGTGACCAGCTGCCCTCAGACATGCGCTTCTACCCGTTTCTCTGTTCTCAGGGCTGCTGAGTCCCAAGGGAAAGCTTCCTCCTCACAGCACGGCTTTTTTCTAAGAATTCAAAAGTGAATCCCTGACCAGAGGCGCTGTTTGGTGGCCAAGTGGCAAACAGAGAGCGAGGGATGGAAATCAGTAGTGGTTGCATGGTGCCTGGGGCTCTACACCTGGCTTTATCCACACCACTCTCCTTAAGCTCACCAGGGGCAATACACAAGCACATGAATATCCCCAAGAGACAAAGCACTGGATACTTCCAAGGGAACATGGGCTCACAGGCCAAAATACCAGATACTGGAGGAGTACATATTCTCTGAAAAATAAAAACAGATTTGATTTCCTATTTCCTGTGATACCTTGGATCGAGATCTGAAGCAATCAAGATGATGTTTGTGATGACTCGTGGTCTTGATGATTTGCCTTTAACCTGTACTGAATTCTGGCTCCAGGTCCAAATTAGACAAGCACTTTATGTGCATAACCTGCTCCCCCAGATTTATGAGCTATATCTAGAAACTGGCAGTCCTGTAGAACAGAGTTCTTTTTTTGGCTGGCCAGTACGGGGATCTGAACCGATGCCATAGGTGTTATAAGGCTACTGCCTAGTTTCTCTGAGTTCATTTATACTTTTTCTTCATGTGGCATCAGGAAATATAAGTGCCCATGGGCATTCTCATTAAAAGTTCAATACACACAAACCAGTGTTTTTAAATCAGAGGTTATACCCCAGTGGCATGCACTGTTCACAGAAAGTTTTTAGTCACCTTAGCACAAAAAGAGATAGAGAATCATAATACTGCATCTGGGGAACTTCTCAAGGGCCAGTGGAAAAGAAAAACTCAACATCATCTCACGTGGAAAATTTGGGGTCCCCTGAAAAAGTGTCATTCAGATAGTTTGTCCCTTGTTGGACTAGAAATTTTTATACCTTGGTCTTAAGTGAAAAAATTGAACTATAAATGCTGGTGGTTAAGGCAACCTTACTAACCTTGGTATTCTGCCTACCTGAGGCTTGCACTACCTCTTAGAAGTTGGATTAATGCGTATGGATACTATCTTTTGCCTTTTTAATAATGTCTTTTTAAAATGAATTTGCTCTGCTCTACATACTTATGAACTCTTTGGATGGGAAAATAGGAGCTTCTCCAGACTTTTAAACTTGTAATAATGGCAATTTTTAAAAAGAAAAAGAAAAAGAAAAACACACACGCACAGAGAAAATGGAACAAAATATATTACGAATTTAAAATGAGAATCTTCAAAAACTTAAGGGAAGATATTAGTACCATTAGCAGATGGGGTGGTTTTAAAATATGTACCTAAATTCTTTAATAATCCTCTCTTCAAGGGATGATTAATTCCCCTCTCCTTGAATGTGGGCCGGACTTAGTGACTCACTGCTAATGAGTGGACAAGGGTGGAAGTGACGGTCATAAAAGGCTCCGTGGCTTCTTTCCTTGCTCTCACTCTCTTGGGTCACTGGTTCTGGGGAAAGCCAGCTGCTATGTCATGAGGCACTCAAGAAGCCCTACAGAGAGGCTCATGTGGTAAGGAACTGAGGCCTCCTGCCAACAGCCATGTGAGTGAGCAGCCTTGGAAACAGATCCTCCATCCCCATGCAAGCCTTCGGACAACAGCAGCCCTGGCTGGCATCTTAACTGCAACCTTTTGCAAGATTATGAGTCAGAGCCACCCAACCAAACCTTTCCCAAATTTCTGACCTATGGAAACTGTAGGATAACAAATGTGTATTGTTTTAAGGTGCTAAGTTTTACAATAATTTGTTATATTAATTAATGAATACATCAGGAATAAGAAGTCATAAGAAGAACCAAATAGAAATATTATGTACAGTTACGAGCCATACAACAATGTTTCGGTCAATGACAGATCATATGTACAACAATGGTCCCAAAAGATCATAATGGAACTGAAAAATTCCTATGGCCTAGTGATGTCTTAGCCATTATAACCATCACAATGTTGTAGTACACTTTTTAAAAATAAACTTAGCATAGCCTAAGTGTACAGTGTACAGTAATGTCCTAGGCCTTCATATTCACTCACCACTCACTCACTGACTCACCCAGAGCAACTTCCAGTCCTGCAAGCTCCATTCATGTTAAGTGCCCTATACAGATGTACAATTTTTTATCTTTTATACTGTATTTTTACTGTACCTTTTCTATGTTTTTTTTTTTTTTTTTTTAAAGATGACCGGTAAGGGGATCTCAACCCTTGGCTTGGTGTTGTCAGCACCATGCTCAGCCAGTGAGCAAACCAGCCATCCCTATATAGGATCCGAACCCGTGGCCTTGGTGTTATCAGCACCGCACTCTACCGAGTGAGCCACGGGCCGGCCTTGTACCTTTTCTATGTTTAGATATGTTTAGATACACCAATACTTAAACATTGTGTTACAATTTCCTGGTGTTCAGTACAGTAACATGCTGTACAGGTTATTACCCTAGGAGCAATAGACCGTACCAGGTCTAGGTATGCAGTAGGCTATCTCATTTAGGTTTGTTTAAGTACACTCTGATGTTTGCACTGTGACAGAATCATGTAATGATGTACTTCTCAGAACGTATCCCCATTATTAAGCAATGCATCACTATATTAAAAACAGAATAGTTAGGGGCCGGCCCGTGGCTCACTCGGTAGAGTGCGGTGCTGATAACACCAAGGCCCCGGGTTCGGATCCCATATACGGATGGCCGGTTCGCTCACTGGCTGAGCGTGGTGCTGACAACACCAAGTCAAGGGTTAAGATCCCCTTACCGGTCATCTTTTAAAAAAAAAAAAAAAAAAAAAAAAACAGAATAGTTAAAATAAAAATCAAAATAGATGGTATAAATAGCAGAAGAGATACAGATGAAGAATTATTAGTGAGCTGAGAAAAGTTAAAGAAAAAAATATATAAAATAAAAGCTAAGTGATATAGAGGATCCAAGAAGTGCTAACTTCCAGAAAAAATGGGAGCCTCATTTAGAGAAAAAGGCAAGAAAATGGAGGAAGTATTTAAAGATATAATAATAACACATCTCCCATAATTTAAAAAAATGAAGAAAAATTTCAGATTTAAAGGACCCATAAAATACAAGACAGATAAGAAAAAACAGATTTTTTTTTTTAATCACATCTAGATATAGTGAAATTTAAGAACAGCAAAGACACAGAGAAATTTCCAAAAGATTTTGGACAGAAAGAGCAGGTCAAGCCTATATCTCATTTAAATGTAGGGTTCTCCTCCAGTCAGACTGGTCTTGTTGAGGTTCTGCCAACAGGGTGGAGGCCAGCGGCAGAGGGCGCTCAGCCAGAGGAGACATGGCAGCCGGCAGGATGAGGTGATGGGGCAGCATGTCCCACACACTCCCCATGCAGCTGGTGGGCTCCGGCAGGCACTGGCTTGCACACCTCATGAGCAGGGGGATTGTCGCAATGTAAGAGCTGATGGAAGCTGCCCTTGTCAGGGAATTTCAGGAGACAGGAGCTGCAGCCAGGAGCAGAAGGGCCACGAGCCCACACCCACGGCCCCTCCACTGCCCGCATGCGTGGCTTTAGTCACGTCCCATCCCCTTCTATGGACTCCCCTCCCAGGTTAGCTCCAGGCCCTGGGGTCATATCATAGGCCCCGGTAGGAAGGAGGACACAGGAGAGAAGGGGAAAGTGCCTCACCTCTGCAGAAGTGAGATCAGGCCCCGCGCTTCCTTCAGTTTCTCCAGGTAGTCTCTACAAGCTGAAATCAGGAGACTGGGTTATGGTGAAGGGAGGGGCCTGGGGGTCTTACAGGAGGCTGAATGGAATGTCCCTTTAGGGCAGACCATGAGAGATTAGACCATGAAGCCCCAGCATCAGTGTCCAAGGCCAAGTGATCCTAGGCTGTGACAGAAAGGCTCTCAGATGGGCAGTGCTTTGTTGTTTACAAAGTGTTTCCATGTCCAGCACCCCATGGTCCTCACAACCACCCTCTGGGGAAAAAAGGGTGGGGTCATCCCAAAGAGGGAAGTTAAATAGCATGTTCACAGTCGGTCCTGGAGGTCCCAGCTCTAGAAACAGACAGTATCAGTCCACTACACCCCCGCCCCCACCCCCACTGGGCAGCACCCATCCCTGGCCTGCCTGGGCTTCATTCCCAGTGCAGAATCGGAGAAGTTCCCCAGGTTCTGATCTCTTTCCCAGGAGCTTCCCTCTCAGGCCTCTGCAATGACATCCTAGGAGACGCGGCCCTCCCTCGTAGCTCAGGGATGGGTGAGGTCAGGTGACCTCTGGGGCTCAGGCAGAAGGACAGAGCCTCACCTTGCACAGAATGACTCTTCCAGCCCCTGCTCCTCCTTCTCATCTCCATCTGATGCCGAAAGACAAGAGAGAATGAGGGGCTGGGTCCCAAGTTTCAGTCTCCTCCCCCTAGACAAACTGCAGACATGCAGCGTTCACAAACAACATGACTTTTCGTCACATTTAGCTGATGGAGCTCTGTGCTGTTTTCTTGACTATTACTCATTTTTTTAATTGGATAAAAAATATTTCCTGTTTTCCTTCTTTGAAAAATGCAAAGAGGGATTTTCCACATGAGATCCACCATGGATGTCCTCAGTTCCTCTGCTCTGGAAAACTACAGGCTAGACCTGCATCTGACCTGTCAGGTGGGATTCTCCCTCTGGAGACCAGAGTTACCTCCAGCCTCTGATGAGAGGATGTCAGGGGCTTGGCACAGCCCTCAGATGAGCCAGACACGGAAGCAAGACTTGGCCCGGGGTGTATGCTGTGAGAAGAGACTGATGAGCCAGTGCTCAGGGCCTGTCTCCCACAGAGATCTCAGCTCTCTCAGCAATTCTGTCCTCGGCTGCCAGGTCTCAGCTTTTGTTCTTGCCCTGGCCCCCCCAGCTCAGCCACACAGCTGGTCTGAGAGCTTTAGATAGAAATCCTAGTGCCTGCTCTCACCCCTGCCCTGCTCTGCCTGTCCCTAGAAGGATGACATTCTGTTCTTTCCTGAGATTTCTCATCTCAGGAGTCTCTCTAGTTGACTTGGAAAAGTGTTAATAATAAGAAAAGAGAGAATTATTGTCTGTTGGGTCTGGGCAGAGGGTGACTTACCTTCCTTGTGTTCCTGTTTTTCCTAGGAGGTGGTAAGGATGGATCATTCTGGAGGTAGGGGAGTAACGTAACGAGGAGCCCCACTCCACCCAGGAAGGCAAGGGTGATGTTCACCACCCAGGAAGTGGAGCTGGGACTCAGCTATGTGGCACTAACGCTATTCAGAGGGAAGAGATGATTCTCCAGCTTCTGAATCGCACTGCTGCCCTCAGGCAACTGAGCTCTGGGAGTTCCTTTTGGCACCAGTACTCACATAGACCCGCATCACTGAGCCATGGCTTCATCGCAAAGGGCTCCTGGGGGAGGGGGAGGGGCAGAAAGGAAGTGGCTGAACCACAGTTCCCCCACCACCACCCTCCTGAGCCTTCTAGATCCCTCCTTCCAACTCTACCTGCTCAACCTGTCACAGATAAGCCTTTGTCAATTTTCTATCCTTTTTCTCTCTGATCCAGATGTTACCTGGTTCTTTTTATCCCTTGGAGATCTTGCCACAAGCCCTTTAATTTTGTAACAGTACCAAGTTTCTGCCTGCATCTCGATGAGGCATCTTTACTAGCAAGTTCTTAGTGTGCTACTTTTCACCAGAACAGTCTGTGTACTCACCAACTCACCATTTCTGAAGATGCCATGCATTTCAAACCTGCTTTGATGTTTTGATCAAGTTTTCCTCCTGCATCTTCTCAACAGTTCTGCTACATCTTAGCCATGTGTCTTGGTTTATTCAGGCTACTATAACAAAATACCATAAATAGGGTCACTTATAAACAACAAAAATTTATTTCTCACAGTTCTGGAGGCCAATAAGTCCAAGATCAAAGCTCCAGCAGAGTTGGTGTCTAATGAGGTGGAGAAAGGTTTGGCCCCTCATGAACAGGTCTTTAAGGCCTTGTTTACTCTAAACTTTTTAAACTGCAATTCTCAAAATTTAACAGCCTTTGGGCCAGCCCGTGGCTCACTCGGGAGAGTGTAGTGCTGATAACACCAAGGCCACGGGTTTGGATCCCGTATACAGATGGCCAGTTAGCTCACTTGGAAGAGTGTGGTGCTGACAACACCAAGTCAAGGGTTAAGATCCCCTTACCGGACATCTTAAAAAAAAAAAAAAAAATTAACAGCCATAGAATGATATTTTATTACCACTGAGGAAAGACCTAAACCCTTGGTTTTATACCACCACTTGCCAACAGGACCACAATGGTTGGGGCCTGTTGAATTGTTAATATGGGGAAGAGGGTCTTCTGTTCTTTCCCCTACAGGCACCCTTTGGATACCAGCAAAGGCCATTCACCCATATCAAGGGCACCATGTGAGAACAAATCCAATTCCAGAGCTCCAAAATCATGTAACTATAAATTCCTACGGTCCAAAGGTAACATACCTGTTCATAATATATGGGCTTTTCCTTTTTTTCAGCTTTCCATAAGTAATAATATTTATTGGACCCATGTTTTGAATCTCCCCGTTTTTGATCTGCTCACTTGGGGTGATTCAGAGCCTCCTCTTTCATCTAATGATGCTGCTTACAGTGGAGTTCTGCTGGTCCATTACAAAATTGCAAAATAAATTGTAGTAAGAAGGGTCATCATAATGGATGGCACAAACATTTTCATAATTGGTATTTTCTATTGAGGAATTGCCTTTATATGTACTGACTAATTTTACTGCTAGCAACTTTTGCATTTCATTTCAACCACAATGGTATATGAATCATATCTTTACTACTTTTAGTCATATTATAGCTGTGAAGCATCAAATATTTATTCAAACTGCAGGAGTCGGTGGAAATTCTAAATAGGGAAACAACCATCCTAAACCCAATATTCCTGTTTGTTCTCACCCCTGGATTGCTATTGGAGATGGTCTGGACCTTAATTGGGTCTCTTGCCATTCAAATAATTTTACAGAAAATATATGGTAATCAGATTTTAGAAAATTGGGGTTCATGTGATTTATTGATACTGGATTATGATACACCATCAAGTCAGTTATGATTTGCACCTCTCGACCATATATATTTGCCATCTCTTCTCAGATACCTGTTATTTCAATCAATTTTACTTCCTGCTAATTATACTTGGTTTAATCTTAATATTTCTCATGTGTTTATACTAAAACAATGACCAGAGTCATGGCTGCTGGTTAATCTTACTCATAAATAGATGGGGAATTCTTTCCTCGAGCAAGTCGTTTCTGTTCTAGAGTGAGTTCACCCTAATAGATTCTTGGGCATTCTTATCGCCTTCATAACTGCTGCTACAGCTATAAATGCTGCAGCATCCACTGTTCTCATTCTATTCAAACAGCATAGACAATGAATGATTATTTTCAAAATGTAACTTCTGAGTTCCTATCTCAAACTAAAATTGACCAAGAAATCTTACAAAGATTAGATGCCTTAGAGGCAGCTACTCCTGGATTGGTGAACACCAACAGGCTCTTTGGACTCAAAGTCAGCTTAATTGTGATTCAGGATATCATTCCATGCGTGTAACTTCTATTCCTTTAATTCCTCCACTGCATGGAAGGATGTACAAAAATTATTACATGGAGCTTTTCATTCTGATTTACATCGAGATATTAAAAACTTAATAATTAAACTACAATAACAAATGACACAGCTCCAAGGAGAAGCTCAAAAGATTGCTATTAATCATTGAAATGATTTGGCCCATTGGCTGAATCTTACCCATTGGTTTTCCAGTTTAAACATAAGAATTTTGATTATTGCTGGAATTAGTGTCTTACGTGTCTTGTGTTTTTTTATAGTGATTAAACTGTTATGTTCCAATGGATTCATCAAGCTGACGTAATCCTGACTCTTCTTCATCTTGCCTCCACTGTTGACTCTGGCTCCTTGATTTCTTTTGATTTTTTTAATAATTAAAAGGGGGGAAATGTAGAAGGTTAGAAATCTTAATTCTCATTTGATTTTTAGAATAGGCTTTTTAGGTAATGTGTGTATGGGGTAAAAACCCTCGGTTAAGAGACAAAAGTCTACAGCCAGCAGGCAAATCCTATCTAATCAATTCTAATCACGTATATGTTGATTCTCAGTTGATTTTTAGATAGGGTTTTTAGGTAATGCATGCATGAGACAAAAGTCTCTGTCCAGGAGACAAAAAACCCACAGATAGTGGGGCAAAATCCCATCTAATCAATTTTAACCACTGTTTAGGGATGAGACTATGGACTTTGACTATTTAACATACTGATTTTTGTTAAAAGATATTGAAAAAATTGCAGTAGGGAAAAGTGTGAAAAAGTGTTTGCTAAGGGTAAGTTGTTTGTTGTTGAAACTTTAGAGACAATTATCATAAGAATGTAACTTTTGCTTAAATCATTTAGGGAGACATTATATTTTGAGTTAGATAATGATTGCAATCTGATCAATTTAGCTTTTCACAAATTGTACTTTGGAATGTCACCTTGTTAATTTAAATGATGTTACTAGTTTCTATTGCTTAAGCTATACTTAGCCATAGATAACTTCTGTCACATTGTCCATGTCTTTGTGTCCTTTTGGAACAATTGAATCAACTGATTTTTCTTGTGAAACTTCCTTGTCTTTACAATAAAAACAGAAGCTACCTTTGAATTGGGGCTGCACCCAGTTTTCTCCTTCTAACGGAGGAGTTGCTGAGGTGCAGTCCCTTCGGGCTTCTCACTGCATTCATGTTGCTTTGAGTAATCCTTTTTTTTTTTTTTTTTTTCCATCTCTGTTACACAGGGAGAAGGGTAACAGTGAGGGCCCACTTTCTGGTTCCTAGATGGCTAACTTTTCACTGTGTCCATTTGTTATGGAAAGGAGTTGCCAAGGAGACACAGTGACTGAGAGAGACAGAGATGTCAGATGATTTATTATGTCGGTAGACCCAGGTGGACTTGCATTCCAAATACCTGGGCACATAATGTAGAGAGAACTAGTCTTAAATACCTTTCTTGGGTAGGTAAGCAGCAAGCATTTCTATTGGCTCAGTCTGTATTCAGGCAGAGTTACCTAAATCGGGGGTCTTCAACAGGTGGTTAACTAGGTTACTGTGGTTATGCAGCACGGGTAGTTAAAATTGGGTAAAGAGGCTTTTGGGGTAAGGGTCTTCATTACAGCTGAGTGCAAGGGCAGGAAGTGTGGTCAACGAGCGAGACTGCTTCCATAAGGTCTTGAGTAGGGGTCTTCTTTAGAGAGCAACTTTGTCTCTCATCTACACAGGAAATCCCTGGCAGTCTGTGGCTTCTCGCTAACACAGGAAAGCTAAAACTGACAGGCTTGCGACCACAGAGCTACAGAGTACAGAAATGCATTCAGCTGTTTAACCCTTAACACAACTCTAGATAAAACTCACATACAGGCAAACATTAGCTGGAAAAAATAAGGATTAAAGGTTAAAGCAAGGGGAGGACAAGGAATTTAGCCATATCATTTTCATGGTGGAAGGGAAAACTAAGCTCCATCAGTCTTCTTTTGTAAAGGCTAAGCCCATCCAAAGGCCCCACCTCCTAACATCATCATCTTGGGTGTTAGGATTTCGACTTATGAATTTTGGGAGGGACACAACCATTCAGACCATAGCACCATTGTTCGAAGTCTAGTTCAGTAAAAACCTCATTTAATAGAATTTCAGAGAACCCTGCAAAGTAAATTTGCCCATGTGCATCATTTAATTGCCCCTTGTTACTCCTATTAAAGCACTTATTAGCATTTGCTTGGAAGCAGAAATGTCTATGGTTATGTGTGACCTTCTTCTTAGATGTCAAGTCTCTGAAGAGCAGGAACTATTCTGGATTTAGAAAAAACCTGTTCAGGTTCAAGCAACAAAGAGGTATCTTGAGATTCTGGGGACCTGGGCATACCTTTTCAAGGCAAGACCTAGGTAGGATTGGAGCTAGATGACTTGCCCAAGGTCATATGTCTAGTTTTTGGCAGAAGTAGCCCTAGTACACCGTCCCTTGATTCTTAGTCCTGTGTTCCTCACACCACATAGCTCAACACAACGTTAGCCTCATTGTCCTTTTATCATAAAGACAGTCTTCCAATAAACCAATAAGTAGATATAGGGCACTAAAACATGCCCAAAACTGAAACATGGGACTAAGGTCGGAGGAAAGGAAAAGTAAAAAGAACCATCAACTATTTATTAATATGCCACGAAATAAAAATGTTTGAGCTTCATTCTTACAATAAAGTACACTTTTGAAGAAAATATCATGCTATCTTTACTCATTTATAAACTACAAATGATATGGATTGTCATTTGTATAAACTACAAATGATATGGATTTGAAAACAATGGATTCATTTTAGTATCACAAATCTTTTCATCTTTTCCATGCTGTATTTTGCTTATGATTTGGTTACGAATTGTGCACCAATGTTCATGGAGGCCATTGTTGCACTTCTTGAAAGATTCCTGGCCTTGCCAGCAGCCACAAAACTGCTAACCAAGATCAAATAGAACAAAAGTTATTTACATAAAACTGAATGAACTAATAAAGAACTATGGGTTTTTACAGTTTCTTTATTTTGAAACATTGCTGGTTCTTCTAATGTTTTGTTTTCCAGATTAAAAAAAAAATTTTTTTTAAGCTATAACAACTTGGTAACGTACATGTTTAAGAGCAGAATCAAAACTTTTACTTTTCTCTCTCTACTTGATCCTTCCAGGATTTTGAAACTATTCGTGAGTATTCTTATTTTATGACAACATAGTTATTTGTATAAGTTCAATAAGAATCTGTTCATCTTGTAACAGGACAGAATTGGAAACACTGGTTATGTTATAAAAAATGTAACTCTAACCTGCACTATTGCCTATATAACTTTAGCCTGCATAAATTGTAACAGAAAAGTATGACTTTAACCCAACCTGCACAAATTATTCCTGTAAGCACTTACTAAAAACAGGGAAAACATATCTAAAGGTATTTTAAGTGAAGCAGCTTTTAAGAGGTCAGGCAGAAATCAAGGCAGAACCAGGCACACATTCCAGGAGACAGCCGGTCCCAAGGACTGAACCAGCTCCCCTTATCTTCTGGACACCTGGCTGGACCAGGGAAGATAAACATGTAACATCTTTTATCGGGGTGCTAGCGGTGCTAGCCTGTTGAGCCTAACCATAAATCTTAAAGCGCCACGGCTAATTAACAACTCAGCCTGTTATGAGAGTCTGTCTAAGAAAAACTGTATAAAAAGCCGTGGTATTGTAAGTTCGGGACCGCTTATGGAAAAAGCAACCCAGCATGCTGAAATAAACACACCTCTTGCTTAATTGCAGCGCTCTCTTATCTCGTGGTCTTGGTGAAGTAAGCCACTCTTGACGTGTGGGATTTGTGCATAGTGCACGGGTCTTACAGTTATTTCCCCTAGACTTTGATTGAAATGTCATATTTCCAGATATGACCAGACTTCTTTAAGGAATTGAGGTTGACCTTTTATGGAACCAGTAAAAAGCCCCCTGGAAAGACTGGCCTGATACCTTGTCCATATGATTACAGCATTCCTGGCCTTGTGGTAGGTAAAAAATGTAACTTTTTGTCAGGCCAGAACCTTGATATTTTGGGGACTTCCAGAAGAGAGGAATTCACCCAAGTCGTACGGGTAATCAGAGATGGAGTCAAATCCTTGGCTCCAAGCCAAGGCAAGGATTTGACTCCCTAAGAACAGAGAAGCTTTTAGAGGTCTAATCTGAGATTCCTTATAAAAGTCCACAGCAATGCCAATTTATTATTTATTTATTTATTTATTTATTTATTTTTTCTTTAAAAAGATGACCAGTGAGGGGATCTTAACCCTTGGCTTGGTGTTGTTAGCACCACGTTCTCTCAAGTGTGTGAACCAGCCATCCTTATATAGGGATCTGAACCCATAGCCTTGGGGTTATCAGCACCACACTCTCCCAAGTGAGCCACAGGCCAGCCCTAAAGCCAATTTAAAAAGAGCCTATATGATAAATCATTATACTTTCCACACTTTATGCAAATAATCTGGCCAGAAACCAAACTTATTTTGCAAATAAATTAGTCTTTCTGTATTAGTCCACTTTTTGTTGCTTATAACAAAATACACAGACCTGGGTAATTTATAAGAAAATAAAATTTATTGCTTAGAGTTTCTGAGACTGGATAGTCCAAAGTCCATCTGGTGGTGGCAACAGTGACCCAGGGGTCTCATATTGCAAGATGGTAGAAGCAGAGAGAGGAAAACAGACTCTTCTCTACTTTTAAAGCCCTCAGAACCACAACCTGACCAGAATTTTTAATCCATTCACTATTGCATGGTCCTACAATCCAATCACCTCTTCAAGGCTCCACCTCTTAACTACCGTATTAGGATTTCCCACCCTCTTAACACTCACAGTGGGGCTAAGTTTCTAATAAATAAAACTTGGGGACACAATTAAAGCTTCAGTGAGTTTGGGGGGACATAATTCAATCCACTACACTTGTCATAAATATCTTTGGTAAAAATGGGAAACTTGGGGAGAGAAAATTATGTTTCATAGAAAAACTATAGTGCACATGTTATTAGAGTTTAGCCTTGTCTTTTTAATCTGTTAGTAAAGTTTGTATCTTCCAGGCTACAATAGTTCCCTATCAAGATGATGATGTCAAGGGCCGGCCCATGGCTCACTTGGGAGAGTGTGATGCTGATAACACCAAGGCCACGGGTTAGGATCCCTACATAGGGATGGCCGGTTAGCTCACTTGGGAGAGCGTGGTGCTGACAACACCAAGTCAAGGGTTAAGATCCCCTTACCGGTCATCTTTTATTTTTTTTTTTTTTATTATTTTTTTTAAATGATGACTAGTAAGGGGATCTTAACCCTCGACTTGGTGTTATCAGCACCACACTCTCCCAAGTGAGCCATGGGACGGCCCCCCGGTCATCTTTTTAAAAAAAAAAAAAAAGATGATGGTGTCAGAAATATTCCAACCCATACCCTCATAAGAGGCCCCGGGTCCTTACAGGTCTTTAGTTTATTTTTTTAAGTTTTTAATTTTTTTATAAGATGACCAGTAAGGGGATCTTAACCCTTGACTTGGTGTTGTCAGCACCACACTCTCCCAAGTGAGCCACAGGCCAACCCCTTACAGGTCTCTAGAACAGTCAGTGAGAGATTGGTATGCCTCTGGAGTATAGGCAGTACCAACGTCCATGCACAGCAGGAAGTAGTTTCACAAGAATAAGACCTCCAGCCCCTTTTTCCTTAAAATTAAGGAGGATAAAATCTCTCAGCGGGGAATGAGACAGAGTAGGTACTGGACTCAGGCCCCTTATCTATTATATTAAACTTGTTCTCACTTTCTACTGTGACTCTGCCCTTGAATTCTTTCCTATGGCGGAGTCAAGAACCTGGTAAGAGGATGGGGTGGGTTGAGGCCGACTATCAGGTTCCCCAGACCCTACCTCTGACATCAATACCAAGCAAATATGAACAAAAAGAAACCTGGAATACCAACCTGAATCACTGACAAAATAGAACTTAAAACCAAAACATATTATAAGGGGCAAGAGGAACATTACATAGTGGCTTAAAGGAATATATATTTGCCTAACAATACCACCTAAATTTATAGAGCAATACTGACCAACAGGGGAAAAATAGATAAAACAACAATTGCAGTGAGGATTTGAATTCATCCTTCTCAAAAACTGCAGCAATTTGGGATCAAGCAGCAGCAACAACAATAGCAAAAAGGCAGAGCTCAAAGATCTAAAAAATAAAATCAGTAAGCTTGAATAATTAGATTATGTAGAATTCTACAACCCAAATCAGAGTATATACATTTTTTTAAGCACACGTGGAATATTCACAAAAAGTTTCCCATGTACCAGGCCATGAAGAAATCTTCTGTAAGTACCGAAGAATCATCATCACCCAGCCTATGTTATCTGACAAATAAAAATTATAAATCAATGACAAAATGATAACTAAAAATCCCATATGTCTGGAAACAAAATAGCATACTATTTTTAAATGCTTGTGTTAAGAAATTCATAAGGGAGGGCCAGCCCATGGCTCACTCGGGAGAGTGCGGTGCTGATAACACCAAGGCCACGGGTTCGGATCCTATATAGGGATGGCCGGTTGGCTCACTTGCTGAGCGTGGTGCTGACAACACCAAGCCAAGGGTTGAGATCCCCTTACGGTCATCTTTATAAAAAAAAAAAAAGAAAGAAATTCATAAGGGAAATTATATAATATTTAGAGCTGAATGACAATTAAAACATTATGTGTCAAACTCTGAGTGACATTACTAAAGCAGTACTTACAGAAGCAAATATATAGCTTTACTTATACTTACCAGGGAACAAGAAAGATTTAAAATAAATGGGTAGAGCCGAGCCCGTGGCACACTCAGGAGAGTGCGGAGC
Source organism: Cynocephalus volans (assembly GCF_027409185.1). Classification (NCBI taxonomy): domain Eukaryota; kingdom Metazoa; phylum Chordata; class Mammalia; order Dermoptera; family Cynocephalidae; genus Cynocephalus; species Cynocephalus volans. The sequence goes on from NC_084462.1 coordinate 55,580,781, forward strand.
TGGGAGCCCGGCGACGCTCCCGCCGCGGGTTCGGATCCTATGTGGGAATGGCCAGTGCACTCACAGGCTGAGTGCCGGTCATGAAAAAGACAAAATAAAATAAAATAAAATAAAATAAATGGGTAAACATTTAGCTCAAGAAGTTGGAGAGAGAGCAACAGAGCAGGCCTAAAGAAACAATGAGTGAACAAATTTTTAATGAAATAGAAAACAAAAAAAATAAAGTTAATAAAACCAAAAGTTTTTTCTTTGAAAATATGCATTAGTAAGGTAGACCTATGGTAGGACTAATCAAGATAGAAAGAGAAAAGATACAAATAAATAAATAAAACAGCTACTGACACCATAAATATCTAAAAAGTAATCACCACATATCAATGCAGAAAGGACAGAATATTCATTAAATTGCATTGGGAAACTGATTACCTATATGGAGAAATATAAAATTGCATTTCTCCCTATACTAAATACAAAGCTAGAAATTGAATGGATTTGATACCTAAATTTGAAATGAAAAGTAATGAAGCATCTAAGTGATAATAAAGGAGAATACAGGGATAAGGAAAAACTTGAACAAAACTTTGAAAGCATATCCGTAAGCCAAAAAATATGATAGATTTGATAATATAAAATTAAGGATTTGGGGGCTTGCTGGTTAGCTCAGTTGGTTAGAGCATGGTGCTGATAACATCAAGGTCCAAAATTCAATCCCTGTACTGACCAACTGCAATAAATAAATAAACTAATAAGATAGAATAAAATTCAGGATTTTGATTCATTGAGACATCATAAAGAAAGTCCACATACGTTTCACAGGCTGATAAAATATATATGCAATACCAAAGACCAAAAGATTATTTTCAAATATATATAAAATTGCTTCTAATGAGGCCAAAAACAAAAATCCTATAGGAAGTTGAAAGAAAAAAAGGTGAGCAAAAGTTGTAAATAGGTCATTCTCAGAAAGTAAAACCCAAAAGGCTGGCAAACATTTAAAGAGATGCTGAAACTTATCAGTAATTGAAGGAATACACATGAAAACAAAAATACAGGTCACTTGCATCCCCGTCAGGAGGGCAAACATTAGGAAGCTGGACGATGTCTAGGGTCGGCAGGGATATGAAGGGAGGAGGACCTTGATTCGCTGTGGGTAGGAGTGAAAACTGATGCAAGGGGACCAGTCTGGTACTACTTAGTTGAATAATATACAGAGTCCATAACCCAGCAATTCTGCTCCTAGGTAAATTTCCCAAAGAAATTATTTTGTAGTTCCATATGGATACATATAAAAGAGATGGTCAGAATAGCATCGTGATAGCAAAGAAAGGCAATCTGGGTGTCCATCACTAGGGGAGTAGCTAAGCAAAATGTGGTACACGAAGCAGTTAGAAGTAACAGATTAGATGCACATTTTGCAAAATGGATGGATATTCAAAATATCATGTTGAGTGGGGAAAAAAATAGAATAAGGCCTATAGCACAATAACATCCATGCAAATCAAAAGCACATGCCCATAAAACAACACTGCACATTTTGCAAGAACACATGTAAATAAAAGGATACACACCAAACATACAAGAATGGCTGTTTACAGAGAGGAAGAAGAGGCATTGAAGTGAGAAAGGGAAAGGAGGGCCGATCCCGTGGCGCACTCAGGAGAGTGTGGCGCTGGGAGCGCAGCAGTGCTCCCGCTGCAGGTTCGGATCCTATATAAGGATGGCCGGTGCGCTGAGCGCGGTGCGGCCGGTCACAAAAAGACAAAAAAAAAAAAAGAAAGGGAAAGGAAAGCAAATGCCATGGGCTCTTTTTTTTTAAAGATGACTGGTAAGGGGATCTTAACCCTTGACTTGGTGTTGTCAGCACCACGTTCTCCCAAGTGAGCCACGGGCCAGCCCCTGCCTTGGCCTCTCCTAAGTCTCACCCACAGGCTGTTCTCCTTCCTTCCCATGCTCATGGGCGGATCATACTTCTCTGCCCTCCTCCACCCTGTAGTTGGTCAAGGTCATGGAATTAGTTCTGTGTAAAGAGTCGTGGGTAAACGTCATGTGTGCCAGTTGTAGACCAACGCATTTTATTTGTGATGGGAACATTAATTAATGCTCTGGTCCACTGTCATAGATGATCATGAGGGCAAAAGTTGAGAAGCAGCTTCCATCAACCTGGATCCCTTAGTGAGTACAAGGAGCTAAACCCTCTTCCAGCATCTATCCTGCTAACCTGCACTGGGCAGGTATTTTCAGTGAGAAATAAATTTTTGTTTTAACTCTTGGAATTTGAGTGTGTTTGTTACTACAGCACAATTCCTGCCTGTTGTGTTTAATACAAGGACTAATTAATTAAATAAAACAAAAGAGGGGTCTTCAGGGACCAGTGATGTTGAGGAGTATGACTAATTCAAATTTGGGCACCTTAGCTGCCTTCTGCCCCACCTCAAATGAGATGAAGAAAACAAGGCAGTCACACAGCCTTCAGCGAGGACATGACAACAAATGTCAAAAGAATGAATTAGAATAAACACTGTGCTACCTAGATTTCAGCAAGGTTTTCACAAAGGTCCTTGTGCTGTTTCTGTGGGTGGGATGGAGACTTATAGGCTGAGGGGTATGGCGACTGGCTTTCTGGCTGATGGAAATCCATTATATCCTACAAGAGCTCATGGGTGGACCCGTGTCAGTGTTTGAAGCTTCTTGTTGCAAAGCTGGGTCCTCGGTCACTCCCTATCAATGTCACTTTTGTCGATGACTTAGATGAAGATACAGAAAACAGGCTGGGAGAGACAGCTAATGTCTGGAGGATAATGTCATGATTCAAAAGAATTTCTGCAGGCTAGCTAGTCAAATGGTATCAAAGTGTGGTCCTCAGACTAGCACAATCAGCATACCTGGGAACTTGTTAGAAATGCAAATTCTTAGGCCACCTACCTCAGACTTACCAAATCAGAAACTTCAGGGGTAGGGCCCCCAAAATTTGTGTTTTAGCAAATCCTCCAGGTGGCTCTAATGCACACTAGAGTTTGGAAAACAAAGTTTTAGACCAGTGAGCTGACACCAACAGCATCCTATTTAACAGGGGTAAATGTATTCCTTCCCCCTTACTCCACCCATCCCTCCACGCCCAAAATATAAAATAAAAAATAAAACTTTATAGACCAGGAATATAGTCGCTTACCAGCATTTGTGAAAAAGGCTTAGAAGTTTTAGAGATTTTTGTTTTCTTTTGTTTGTTTTTTACTATAACCTTGGAATGCACTATTGGTGTATCATGATGGAGCCATCCAAAATCAAACTCAATCTTAAGTTACATTAAAAACAGTGCTACTCTCACGGAGGTGACTCAGAGTTCTGGGCTTTGGGTCCTGGGATCACAAAGTAGAATTTTGTTAAGATTAGAGCCAAGACTATTAGTTAAAAAAAAAAATCATAGGACGTGTAATTCATTTGCAAAGCTCCAAACTCAAGTGATACAGATGAGTGTCCAATTAAATGTCTCCCTCCCATCCACTCCCCAGTCATCCAGTGCCTTTCCCTGAAGCAACCAATTTTGTTATGACATTTCATTGATTTTAAGATACACATTTTTCTTTTCACATTTTAACATCTCTGAAAGCAGGATGTGTTTTAAAGTGTCTATCAGACAGGTGGCTGTCATCACAGTGATGCCATTGCCTGTACATGTGCAAACTTGGTTATAGCTTTTGTGTTGTCATTGTAGTGCTCTTTTACCTGCCTGTAATCCTGCCAACTGGGCCAATTGCCATGCTAGAGCTGGGTCTGGAGCTCACAGACCCCTCAAGCCCTTTCACACACTGGGTCACAAACCCTTCACATGCCAGGCTGAGTCACCAGACCCCTCACACACAGGTCTATGAGCTAGGTAACCAGCCAAAAAGGTCCTTGGAAGCCATAGGTGGGGAGCATGGCCATGTGTGGCGGCTGCCCAAGGAAGCCAATGCCAGCCAAGCCACGGCACCATGCAGGCGCACTAACTCCACCCACCCACACACAATTTGCTTACAAAGAATGCTCCACACCACCCCCAACTGTACCTAAGGTGAGGGAGCCTGGTTAAATTATTCTATTCTCCCAACAGTCATCACTTCAAATGATGTATGTGTGTCGTTGATGCTATCACATGCTGAGTTTAATTGCTACTGAAAATGTCTTTAAAAATTTGTACTCTGATTCAATATTGAGATGAAAGCTCACTATGGATGCAGAAAGTCACAGAAACAACAGTGAGGTCTTATATCGATATTAGTGAGGCAAATATACATATTGTTGGAAAAATTACCTCAATTCCATACATTCTTGCAGAGCAACAATTAAGAGTTTTTCAGCACAGCGTTACTCTGGCTGTGTAGTGTGCCAGCCACATTACACACAGATCCCCTGGATCTGGATAAGATGCAGATTCTGATTCACTAAGTTTAGCATAGGACCAAGATTTTGTAGTTCTAACAAGCTCCTGGGAATATTGATGCTACTGGTCCATGCTTGATCCACTTTGAGGACCTAAGACTGGAAGATACCCAAAGTAGATGAACACACGTTACATGCTCAGACTCATGCAAGAGGCTTGCCTATATCATGCCAGACAATGCAACTTAAGGCTGGGGAAATTGCCAGATCTTGCAGAATAGATGTAAAAAATTTCTAAGCAGTGAATGGCTGCTGTGACCAATAGTGTTGGATAGTACTGTCATATGGCATCATGTCATATAATTAATTGGCAGGTCTTTTTTTTAATAGACTTTTTTAAAGAGCAGTTTTAGGTTCACAGCAAAATTGAGAAGTACAGAAAGTTCCCGCAAGCCCCCTGCCCCCACACAAGCACAGCCTTCCCCACTATCAACATCTTGCACCGGAGTGGTCCATTTGTCACAACTGATGAATCTACATTGACACATCATAATCACCCAAAGACCATTTCTTTTTAGCACTGAATAATATTCCATTGTCTGGATGTACCAGTTTATTTATCTATTCACCTACTGAAGGATATCTTGGTTGCTTCCAAGTTGTGGCAGTTATGAATAAAGCTGCTGTACATATCCATGTGCAGGTTTTTGTGTGGTCATAAGTTTTCAACTCCTTTGGGTAAATACCGAGGAGCATGACTGCTGAATCATATGGTAAGAGTATGTTCCGTTTTATAAAAAGTTGCCAAACTCTTCCAAAGTGGCTATACCATTTTTCATTCCCACCAGCAATGATTGAGAGTTTCTGTCGCTCCACATCTTCAGAACTATTTGGTGCTGTCAGGATTTAGGATTTAGGATTCTGTCCATTCTAACAAGTATATAGTGGTATCTCATTATTGACTTAATCTGAAGTTGTCTAATGATATATGATGGTGAGCAACTCTTCATATACTTACTTGCCATCTGTATATCTGCTTTGGTGAAGTGTCCAGGTCTTGTGACATTTTTTAATTAGGTTGTTAGTTTTCTTATTGTTGAGTTTTAAGAGTTCTTTGTATATTTTGGATAACAGTCCTTTATCAGATGTCTTTTGTCCCCATGGCCACTGGCAGCATAGTGCCAGTGTTCACCAGCAGATGTGCACTAAAAAATGTTTAAACAGGCTCCTGATATGATGTGTGTCATTGCCTTCAGGGAGGTTGCATTCCTTACACTCCATCTCACATGACATACTTGGGTTATTTGTCAAGTCACTGGACTGGTATAAAAGGTGTTTTTTTGATTTCAGAATGTCTTTTCATTTTTAGGGGTTTTGCGGGGGTGGGATTGCCTTCCTGCTATAAAAATGAAATTGTCAGTTCATTTCTGAAAAATAAATTGACCAATAAGTTCATTTTGTTCTGCGCTTCTACTTTACACAAAGCTTCATATTCAACCCAGCACCTTTCTAGTTCCACGTTCTTCTCTGCTATTAGTACTTGGAGTTGCTGCTGCTGGCTTCTCTCTGCTTTGCTATAGATCTGAGCAAGTTCCGAGCACTAATGACCTTCATCTCATTTTCTGCTGCTTTTGCAAGTTGGTCCACAAGCTCAGTTAAACTACCAACTATGTTCTGACACTGACCAATCTTGTCACAAAGTCCCTGCACTCTTCCCTGGACTCTAAAGCCTACTGGGTAATCTCAGGGTCCAACACCACAGCTTGCTGAGCTCAGCAAAGCTTAACTCTATTCGACCCGGGCCATGCTGTTTCTCTTCCAGCTTCCCCGGAGAAGAGCAGTTCTGTTCTGAAGGGGTGACAGCCAGGAAGAGGTGTGTCATATGAAACAATAAAGCAAGGCTGGTTGCATATTACGTGCCAACACTGCTGGATACTGGGGGCGCAAAGACGGGGGCTACACGGTGCCCACCCTGCGGGCAGCTTCTCCCTCAGCTCAGCAGCAGCCAGTGCCTTGCCCTCCGCCTCGGCCGCGCCACTGTCACGGGACCTCTCTCATGTTTGTTTTTAATGTCTATATCGTGGGACAAATTTTAACAGGATTTAAAAGGAGATGAAAATGTAAAGGGGATGTCTGCCCCCTGATGGGTGCACAGGGGAATTTCTCTGCATGTCAGGTATGGCTGCCTTTTTAATTTTTTTTTTTCACATTTATTGCATGCTTACTATGTGCAAGGCTCTGAAGAAAGAATTCCTGACCCTGTCAAACTCACAGTCTAATAGAAGAAACCCGAACACATAATATATTATGGTTTGGTATGTTCTCTACTAGAAGTTTAAGCCAAATGCTGCTAGGGCATAAATAAGGAGCAATGAGTCCTTCTCTGGGATGGGAGCCAGAGCAGAACTCGCAAGACTGTGCTGTTTGACTGGGGTCTTAAAACGCAAGGGTGCATGCCGAGCAGAGAAAGCAGGAAAAGGCATTACAAGCAAAGGCAGCAGTATGATCAAAATAACCCAAGCAGTTAAGTGACAACGGGTACGTCACAAGCTGAAAAAGGGGCGGGAGCACGGGTCATGGTTGCAATTTCAGTGTTTCTTTGAAATGATCATTTGATTCATAATGTCTACCCTCCAGGCTGTAAAAGCTATGAGGGCCAGGGCTGGGTCTGTGTTCAACCATGCTGTGTCCCCCTAGCATTGGGCATGTAACAACATTCAATAAGTATCTGTTGGGTGGATGGATAGATGGTTGGATACAATTTATCAACTAACAGATGTATGCCATTTTGGCAAATTTATCAGTGATGATTTTGGAGAAAGTTTTTCTCAATAAATATGAATATATTCTGCTTATGAATATATTCTTCATGGAACATAAGTTTGCTGAAAGCTAAGAGTCATAAGGTAGTTTAGGCTTCTTAATGAATATAGTCTTTTATTTATATTCATGAGGAGTATATTACTGAATATATTTATTAATATATTCATTAAAAAGTACATATTCATATTCATTGAAAACATTAAAGAAAAATATCTTTAGAATGGGCAAATCAGAATATTCAGTAAACTTGGCAAATTGGCTCTCGGTGACTTTTTCTGCTTCCAGAATCCACAGCTCTTTGAAGACTTTTGGAAGCAGAGGAATGCAGAGACAGGGCAATAGCTTGAGGGAGAAGCAGGGCTGAGAGGAGCGGTGTCTAGGTCGCTATGGCTTAAGTGAGTTTGTTGGCTGAAGGGAGGGATTTGATGAAGAGGGATCAAGGGCCAAGGTGAGAAAGAGGACACCTGAGCAAGCGAGGCTTCAGAGGAAGCTGGAGGGGAGGGCATCAGGAGCACAAAGGTGAACCTCAGGAACAAGTTCAGGTGGACTGCCACCTTCGTTGCTCCCAATTAGCCACAGTTCCTGGTATTCATTCCTGTGTGTAGTCCCCTCCCCCACTGACTCTCCGTTTGTCCAGGTGACAAGCTTTGGCCAACAGGGCATTAGCAAGAAAATGCCAGCCGAGGTTGAAAAGTGCCTACACTGGCCCTGTCCTCTTGAGATGCTTCCTCCTGGGATGCCCCCACTTGAACCCTGTGTTTGTGCTGCAGAAGTCCAACTTAGCCAGGTGGGCAGGTCATGAGGAGGAGGCCCCAGCTGACAGCCCCACTGGGCCCCCAGCCAACAACCAGTGTCAACTTCCAGCCACGTGAGTGCAGCATCCTGGAACTGCACCCTCCAGCCTCAGTGGAGCAGCCCAGCTGATGCCACGTGGAGCAGAGATGAGCTGTCCTGCCAAGCCCTGACCATGTTGCAGAATCATGAGCAATTGTGAGTTTTGTAGTTTTAAGCCACTAAGTTTTGGGGTCTTTGGCTCCCTAGAAGCCACACACAAGACCCTAGGGAAAAATAGCAGCAGAGTGCGTCTAGATAAGGGGGCTTAGTTAGATGGAATTTGCAGAGATTCTGGGCCTGGGGGTCATGGGGCAAGAATTATAGATGTTTCAGCAGTAACCATGTGGACATTTTGCACACAGCCTTAGATTCAAGGTTCGGAGCACAGCGATGGGGGTGGGAGGTAGAGAGCAGTAGGGAATGCATCTCCAAGAACTGAGGTTAAGCTGCTTGCAATTTAACATACTAATTGATTTATGAAAAGCAAAGTTAAACCTCACGTGCACCTGAGTCTGTGGACTGAGATTTCTACCCACGGCACGTGTTCTCACGTTGTGAGTCCTGGAGATCCCATCTATTCCCATTCTTATTGGAGCAAGGGAGTCAGCAAACTCACTAGGTCCCATCTGCTGGGATGGGAGATTGAGAGGAGAGGGCTGGCTTTCCCTCTGACACCAGCCAACTGTTCCCTACACTGCTAATCCTGCCACCTGCCTGGTTCCCTCTGCCCTAAGGAAAGCAATGGCAGTTTAAGCAACACCCTTGAGTCAGGGAGCTTGGGAGAGCAGGCAGGAGTGGCCAGAAGACAGAGAAAGGGGCTTCATGAAGATCGTCAAAGGAAAGGATTCAAAATCAATTTACTGTGCATCTACTATGTGCCAGGTCCTGGTCTAGGCACTGGGGGATAAGTAAAAAAGGTATGCAAGAAAGCACTGTTACAGAGCCTGGCATGTCGTAGGCACTTCATAAATGCTACGTACCTTATACTCTCCCTGGAAGGATAAATACAAAGATGGGGAAATACAGTTTCACCCTCAAGGATCTTAAGATTCTATAAGAGGAGACCTTCGTGCACAGCTCTATATAACCCAGGTAAAGCAAGGTAAGCACTGTACCTGGGTTTAAAGATCCACAGGGCTCAAGGGAGAAAGAGAGAGTATCTGCTGAGCCTTCATAGTAGAGATACCCTGTGAAGACTGAGTGTGTACATAGGGGAGGTGGGAGGTGAGGAGAAGGACATGTGGACAGGACTCACGGGAAGCTATCAGAAGACTGAGCTGTGAGAAAACATGCTGTGACAGCCACAAACCTCCCAAGTGAAAGTTCATGTGCAAATCAGTTGTCTGGAATTTGGAATGCATCTCCCCATGGGAACAGCACCATAAATGGAGGCTGGATTCTTAAGCCAGAGGACGGAAACAGATTTTTCCCACAATATTGTTCAACTACATTACTCCTGGTCATTTTCTAGTTCTGGGTTCAGAGAGACAGGATCCCTGTGGCATAACTCCTTCTTGTGGGGCTGGTCTTGCCATAGGGCAAGCAAGGTCTTTTTGTCTGGTGTGCAGTATGGCTTAGGAGGAGATCAAATTTGAGCAATCATAAGCCTGGTTTTAATTGTATTTAATAACAAAGCTATCAGCTGACCTACATTTATCATGACCTATTACAGTATTCAGTATGCAGGAGGTAGTAATGAAATCAATTCTCAATGACTATCTAATCAGCAGGCAGGCTAGTATGAAAATTTCATAGTGGCCAAAGCAGTACTGTCTGATATAAATGCCTCCTAATTCTTAATCCAACATAACTGGTGTCTTTATATAAGGAGGGAATTTGGATACAGAGATAGAAACACACACAAGGAAAAAGCCATGTGAAGATGAGGGCAGAGATCAGGATGATAGTTCTGTAAGCCAAGGTACTCCAAAGATTGCCAGTAAACCACCAAAAGGGGACAGACATAAAACTCAGAAGGAACCGATCCCGTGACGCCTTGATCTCAGACTTCTAACCTTCAGAACTGTAAAACAGTAAATTTCTATTGCTTAAGTCACCCAGTTTGTGGTACTTTGTTAGCAGCCCAGCTGACTCATACAGGCATCATACAAAGTAGTAGCAATAGATAACTGATAAACGACATAATCCCATCACCTTGGTTACTCCTGACTGGGCCAGGGATCTTTAGCAGAAGCAAAGGCAGTCACCTGCAGGCTGACCAGTGCCCCCTGACATCACCTGGTGTTAGAGCTTTATCTGATGGGTGCTTCCAATACTGGCACTCAATTGGATTATCTTTCGGAGTGTAAGACCCTCAGAGAGGGGGGACATAAATTACCAAGAGAAGCTGAAACCAAGAGATCCAGAGGAAGAAAACAATAAGCAGAAGCCCTGGAGGAACCATGCATGAGCAGATCCTTCAAGCAAAGAGGAGAGTGGAGATAGGCTTTGGCAGCACCAAGAGAGAAACAGAGACCCAAGGGTGAAGCAGACACCAAGGCAAAAAAAAAAAAAAAAAAAAAAAAGAGCCAAGACACACTTGTGATGGCGCCCCTTGGAGTAAGACTACTCCTGCTGCCCTTGAAGGGCGAGAAGATGCACACCGCACTGATCCTAGAGAGCTAGTGAGCCGCCAGAGCTATGTTATCCCAAATACGGTGCCAGCCTCCCGGATGCCTGGTGTTCTCACCTTCCCATGGATCCTTTAAATAACCTCACCCCTGCCAGGTGGGACACCTGAGCTGTTCTCTGCCCCCTGTAACCCATAAGAGCCTAACACATTACTACACAAGCAGTACATGATCCCTACAGAAAACTTAGAAGATACAAGAAAATTTAGAAAATACATATAGACACAGCCAAATAAGAAAATTAAAGTCACCTGTAACCCTATCACTAAGAAATAACCACTGTTAATGTCTGTTTATTCTTTCTCAAAGCTTCTTATTCTATGCATATATTTTGACAAAATAGGGCAATATTATATTAGGGTACTTCAAAAAGTTTGTGAAGTGGGGCCAGCCTGTGGCTCACTTGGGAGATTGTGGTGCTGGTAACACCAAGGCCATGGGTTCGGATCCCTACATAGGGATGGCCAGTTAGCTCACTTGGGAGAGCGTGGTGCTGACAACACCAAGTCAAGGGTAAAGATCCCCTTACTGGTCATCTTTTAAAAAGAAAAAAGTTTGGAGAAATAGAATTAAAAGATAGTATGATCTTTCCTTGAACTTTTGAAGTACCCTTGTATATGTTGTTTTATAACATGGCTTTTCTATTATTTTGAGAAATTTTTTTTATTTTTGGTTTTTGTTTTTTGGTGGCTGGCAGGGGCAGGGATCCGAACCTTTGACCCTGGTGCTGTAACACCATGTTCTAACCACCTGCGCTAACCGGTCAGCCCAAACATTTTTCTAAATCAGTAAAAAATTGTTACTATTTTTGGTGGATGTTCTATTATATGACACATGCTTAATCAGTCTCCTATTGCTGGAAATTTAGTTTGTATCCAGTGTTAAGGTGCCTATCCTTTGATCTAACCACCCTACTTTTAGGGATATATCCCACAGAAGTAAAGCACCAATTTCTAAGAATATATTTACAGAGATGTTTATTGCAATATTATTATTGGGAAGGCAAAAATCACTAGAAACAACCTGAATATCCACCAATAGGGGTGTGTTTGAATAATCCACGGCACATTTGTACTATAAAATTTTGGACTGCTATTAGGAGTGAGCTGGATCAATAATATCTGTAGAAATTATCGTGATATATTAAGTGAAAAACTAACCACATAATGTGATTTTTGCTTTTGATTAAAAATTTTGTAAATGGAGGTGGGGAGTCCCTCTGTGTATTTTTACAGATTTGTATCTATTTGTATTTCCATAGGGAAAAAAAAAATAGATAAAACACTCACAAACAATACTGTTTACCCCAGAAGATGGTGTTGGAGATATTTGACTAGTTACAATAAATATATATTGATTTTACAACTTGAATAATGTAGTTAACAAGAAAATATTTTAAGAAGTAACAGAAAAAAGAACACCATGCCCCAGTGCAGAATTTTGGCAGAAATTTAAATGCTTAATTCCGTCAGAGGTGCTTGCAGAAGGCAGAACAGTCCAATCAAAATAATCACATAGACCCAGCCATGCCCCTTATTACTGAGTGACCTTGAGCAAGTCATTAACCACTCTGGGCCTCTGTTTCCTTGTCTGTAAAATGGAGATGATAATAATCTCTACCTGTCAGGGCTGAAATGTGGACAATACCAGGAAATACAATAAGTAGGCATTCAAATTTTTTTACATCATTAATTAAATTTAATCTGTATGTGGTACAATTAAAAATAATATTAAGTGAAAGGGGAAAAATACCTATTTAACCCTCCCGGCAAGCATGCGAGTTCTGCTTGAGAGTCTGCCCCCGGGTTAGCTTTTCTAAGCGGCTTATAGCTAAATCTCTTCCTTCACCTGCAAGTTACTTTGGTGCTCGGTATGGGGGCGGCGTGGGGGGCGTTACACAGGGGCCACTGGGAAGTTGAGGGCTGGACTCCTCGGGAACTCCAAGGATTGCTTTTCGTCCTTATCAAACAGCTTAGAGTTCCTCGTGGCGCTTCTAGGCTGAAAAATGCTACTTTTGGTTACAAGATTAAAAAGTAGCTCCTCTAGCGTAGTTGTTGCCGCGGAATCACGGAGCCAGCCTGCCTGGTGCATAAGCTCCCGAGAGGCAGGTCCTCTTGGGGTCATGCCCTGATTCCTGCTGCTATTCCCACCCTGGCCTTAGGGTGGCGCTGCTCCCTCTTCAACGACGGCCATTTATCCCTGCCCCGCTGCTACGCAGTAAAACCGCGGCAACTTTCCAAATAGACTTGTAGAAGCTGAGGAATAGTCAGAGGGCGCCGTGAGTTAAAGTGCTAGTTTGCCTGGTTTAGCTTGTTCCCTGCAACTCATAGCCGTCTTCCCTAGTCCAGTGACTACAGGACTAGGACTCCCTAGATCCCCATCTCCAAATTTTAGGACCAATATTGTGGCAAAGCAATAAACTATTAAATGAAATATGTTCCATCCTTCTCCTTTGACACATATACCTTCATAATCACCCACAAAACCAGGATGAGATTTAGGATTTTCAGTCTCCTTGGAAATCCATGCCCCTGGCTCTCCACTCTGGCCCTTGGTCCATCCATCCCTTGCCACCGCCCCCCTGCCCCATCTTGTCAGATTGTGGGGAGCCTTATGTGTATGCTTGTGGATACTCCAGCTCATACATCCAAGCTTCATCCATACCTAAAAACAGCCACCCCTTGGCCACTCCTAGAACTTAGGGTGTGAACACTGGCAGTGAGGTCCTTCTTGGGCAGAGAGACTCAGAGCAGATGCCCCTGCAGGCTTTGGAAGAGGACTTGGTGCCATTTGGGCAGTAGTTCTGGGGTCCTGGTGCCTGGAGCCCAGCGTAGGGTGGGTGTACGGACTCCTTCCCCAGTGGGAAGGGATGTGGACTGAGAAGGTACAGAGCAGGGGCTTCTCTTGCTCTGGGCCCAGGGAATGGGGGCATGGAGAGATGACACCCCCTCCATCACTCAGGAGTGCCCCTAGACATCAGGATTGTGCGAGGCCAAGACCCCTCTTTGCTCCTCTTTTCTGCTGTGGTGCCAATTATTAGAAATGATAATAATTTCTAATAATTGGCACCAGGAAAGACCTTGCCCCCCGAGGCAAGACCCTAATAGCTGCCCCTGAAGCCTTTCTCTCTCAGCCCTCAACAATATCTCAATAAAAACAGCAGCCTAATGTTCCACAGAGGCCCCCAGTAATGAGCAGAGAAGGAGGAGCTGTCCTTTCAAGGGCACAGAGTGCCATTTCTCCTCAAGGGACAGATCACTCCGGCCTTAATGCAACCCTTCAGTCTCCAGCTGATGGGAAAGAAAGCTGGCTCCCAAAGCAGTCCCAGTGAGAGATAAGGGCTCTTTGCCTGAAATGAAAAATTCATGAAGACTAGGGATGGGTCACTCAGATAGCTGCCAAGTTGTTGTACTCTGGGGACATGGCAAGATGCTCGAAAAGCCAAATGGAAATTTTCTCTCCTCTCCAGCACCTCCCAGCGTGCCCCCTTCCATGTCTAGGGCTCTCTTCTCTGCTATACCTTGTCACACCTCTTCCATCTCCCCAGTGCCTATGTGCCAGGCCATTCAGGAAGAGGGGCACCTCTGCCCACCCAGACCAGCTACATGGCACCCACCCAGCATCCTCAACAAAATGTGCATTGTTGCTGGACAAGCTGGCACAGTCCTGACCACCTGCCAACCCAGACCTGGAGGAAACCCAAACTGGCTATTATTTGTCCCGGGAAGGACACCTATAGGTTACTTCCTGTTCCAATTCCCGACCCCCAAATCTGATCAAAATTCATGTGGTTGGTCAGACGGTCATAACTCACAGCTTGGGAAGGAGGCCCTGAATTTCTTCTCACCATGCTGGGTAGACAGTGGTTTCAATGGAATTAAAGGGAGAAGAAAAACCGCTCAAACCGTAAGAGCTGGAGAATTCAACTGTAACATAGGGATGGGCTTGAGAAGTATGACTGGCTAGCGGATGATATACAAAATGGCACAGTAGTCGCGGGTGCCATTCCAGAGTTGATGAGCTCCAGGGCAGTGGCCGATCTCCAGAAATTAGGTAGGAGGGCAAGCTGCCATCACAGAGGAATCTGCCACCATGGAAGCCCACCGGACTCCACTGTCAGTGGGAAGCTTGATTCTCCTCTTGCAGAGCTGCAGTTCCTTCTCCTTGCCACATGGTCCATGGCTAGAGGAAAACACTCCATTGTCCCCTGCACAGGCCAGCTGGAGCCGTCAAAGGAATAGAGTGTCCTCCATGAGCTTGGGGGCCTGCTCAGGCTCACAGTGTTATGGCTCTGGGTTCCCAGTTCTCTCAGGCATTTATGCAGCCTTTTCCTTCCAAGGAGGGACCTCGGTTCAGATAGCAGCATCTCATTAAAAAGCCTGTTCCTCTGTCTAATCCTGAAAACCATTCCAAGGACTTTTATTATTTTAACACCAACTCCGGAAAGGATTTGATCGCCTGTTTCCTCTGTATTAGAGCTCCACCATGAAGAGCACAAATATCAAAACCCTAAAGATGTATCTGCCCTCTGCCCCATGCCAACTTGAACAGGAGCCTCTCACACTACAACAGAAAGACAAAACTCAAGGCAGGTTCTCTATGGGCTACCCTGATATACGTGGAAGCCTAGCAGTCGAGACCTGAGCACCAAGTCCAAGTGTAATTTAATTGTTTCATCTTTTATGTATGGAAAGTCTTTGAAGTTTTTTCCTCCAGATTTAAAAAGTGATTTGTATTCACTTTGGAACACTTTGCTAGTACAAGTATAAAGACAAGGGGGGGTGGTATTCATAATCTCACTACCCAGAGGCAAATTATTAATATTTTGGCATATTTCTTTACTATTTTTATTCTATGTCTTTTAAAATTTCACTTGAAATCACACTGTATACACAACTTTGATCAAGAGTATTTTCCCATAGCATTAATAATCCTTCACAAACATATTAATGGCTGCCTAACTGTGCGTAATATGCATATTCCATAGTTTGCTTGATCAATGCTCTACTCTAGGACATCCATCCAGGTGGTTTCTGTTGCTTTGCCAGTTTACATTATTATGTGGTTAACATTTCTGCATAAATCCTTGTCCAACAGTTTAGAGTATTTCTTAGGATAGAGGCCTGGAAATGTAATGATAAGGTCAGACTTTCAAAGGGTATGAACCTTTTCAGGACTTTGACTCATATTGCCGAATGGCTTTTCTGGAAGGTTGTACACACCAGCAGTGCGTGAAAGTGCCATCTCTGCAAGACCTAGTTCTAAGCCCCACCAAGTCATGAGGCCAAAGCTACACCAGTTAGGAGTGACGCTTGCAGCGAGAGAGCAGGAGACCCTGCCTCAAGGAACTGGAACAGGCAGAGGTAGCAAGGTCTAAGCTCACAGAGACTACCAAAGCCTGAGGACATTTTTAAGACCTGAGTTCTGAAGGGTGCAGCACACAAATGAAAAGAGAGAAGCCTTTTGGACTCCGAGGCTGAAAGGAAAGATTGCTGGAGTCCTGCGGCCATGCTGAGGTCCAAGAAAAAGCTGTGTGGGGTGTGTGTGTGTGTGTGTGTGTAGAAAGGTGTTGTTCAATTGGGAATACAAAGGTTGTTTGGGCATGGGGCAGAGCGTGCAATAAGGGTGAGTCTGGAGGAAGTCGTGGAGTTGTTTATTTAAAAGACTTTTAGGAAGGGACTAGGGGTGGTGTTTCTAAGGCCAGCTAGAAGAGAACGGAGTAGTTTCAAATGTTCAACTGTAATGTGGGTCTGAGCATGTCAAAGAAGAGATGCTAAAGTCGGCCAGTCTCACCTTATTGATTTCTGGAGCCTATTGAATAAGCTACTTTTATTGGAGAGTAATCTCCTTTTAATTTTCTTTTATCTCGCTCATTTGACTATGTCAAGTTTCTTTAATCAGTCACAATTGCTGCTTCTTGATAGAACACAGAATTCCTTTCTTTTTACATGAGGTTTATTTTTTTCTGATTACACATACAAAATTTACTCCTAGCCCAAAACCCTAAAGTATAGAAAAGAATGAGGTATAGGAATAAAAATCATCTGTAACCTGACCACTAAAAGATAACCAGTGTTGATGTACTGATAAAAATCCTGCTAGGCTTTTTTCTATATATACACTTTCAATCTCTCTCCCTCTCTCCCTCTCTCCCCCCTCTCTCTCTGTCTCTCTGTCTCTCTCTCTCTGTCTCTCTCTGTCTCTGTCTCTGTCTCTCACACGCATACAGGTAATCATACTATACATATAGATTTTATTGTGGTAAAATGTACATAACATAAAATTGACCATTTCAACCATTTTTAAGGGTGAAGTTCTGTGGCATTAAGTACATTCACATTGTTGTGAACTATCACCACCCTGCATTTCCAGAACTTTTTTATCTTCCACAACTGAAACTCCATACCCATTAAACACTAACTCCATGATACCCACCAGCCCCTGGCATGTGCCATTCTACTTTTTGTCTATGAGTTTGACTACTCTAAGTACCTCATATGAGTAGGATCATATAGTATGTATCCTCTTGTGATTGGTTTATTTCACTGAGCATATGTCTTCAAAGTTCATCCTTGTGGTACCATGTATTAGAATGTCATTCCTTTTTTTTTTTTTTTTTTTTTTTTTTTGTCTTTTTCGTGACTGGCACTCAGCCAGTGGGGGCACTGGCCATTCCTATATAGGATCCGAACCCGCGGCGGGAGCGTTGCTGCGCTCCCAGCGCTGCACTCTCCCGAGTGCGCCACGGGCTCGGCCCCCTTTTTTTTTTTTTTAAAGATGACCAGTAAGGGGATCTTAACCCTTGACTTGGTGTTGTCAGCACCACGCTCTCCCAAGTGAGCCACAGGTTGGCCCAGAATGTTGTTCCTTTCTAAGGCTGAATAATATTCTACTGTGTGTACATACCACCTTTTGTTTCTCCATTCAACTGTTGATGGATACTTAGTACGAATAGTTTTTTAAGTTTCCTTTTTCACTTAATATGTTGTAGACATCCTTTATGTCAATAAAGAAAGATTATACTATTATTTTGAATGACTAGTATTTTGTTAAACAAATATTCTATTATAATTTATTTAACCAGATTGCTAATGAACACTTGCCTATTTGCAAATTTTTACTTAAACTTTTCAATAATGAATGGTATTTACAAATTTTTATTGAGAAACAATCATACATGAGAGGATATAATGTATACATAAAGTTTATAGGATAATATAAAATGAACACCTCTGCACACTGACTCCTTGCTGAAGAAATCCAACATCATCAGAATCTTAGAAACCCCTGGAGGCCCTGCCCCAGCTAATTGCCCTGTCATCCTTCCAAGGGGACCACTATCCTGAATTTTGTGTTAACCATTCTCATGCTTTTCTCTATGATTTTATCATATCATATGCATTTTCCTCCCAAAAAACTAGATCCGAAATGAGGCTGCAAGATAAAAGAGAGAACAAGGGTGCTGTGGGCACCTTGATTCCTGACCTTCCTTTCCAGATTCCATGTACCCAGTTTATTCCATCTGGGAGAGCCCTTTCTCCATCACTGCTATGATTTTCCACCTCCTTCAAGGAAATCCCCCTCTCTACAAGTTCAATATCACTTCAGAAAACCTCCCCCCTCCATTTCTACCTGCATCCAACCATTAGGGCAAACCCATCAGGAACAATAATTGTCTGCAGCACATTTTCCAGAATCTGAATAAGGGGTCTAGAATAACACCAGCTTGGCGGACTTCACCAGAATTATCCAGGGTAGGCTTTGGCATCTCCAGTCTCATCATTTTGGAGGCCCCTCCTTTAGGGTATGATACGACTCCTTCTTCCTCCTCAGGTCCTCTTGCTTCTTTACTAATGAGCTGTAGGTAACTCTTAGATAAAATAAATATACAGACACTCCCCGCCTCACAATAAACAATGATCCCAGGCACTATATTGTTTAAATGCATGTGAAGGAGGCATTTAATTAAATGCAACGTATCGAGTAAGATCTATCCCAAATGAATACAAGCTTTTTTGTGATTATACAGAGAAGTTTTAGCTCTCCCCTTTGCCTTACCCTCCTTCTATGTACACTATAGCTTTGATATCCTCAAGCATCTGATAACCCTTCCTTCCAGAAGCCCCTCATAACATAAAAATAGCTGCAGCCTTAAAGCCAGCATCCTGTTTGTTTCTGTCTGAATGCAGGATCCTGTGAAAAAGAAAAGCTTCTTTGGTAATTGCAGAGAATGGAGTCAGAGGCTAGCATACTAGTATTCACTACCATTTACTTAATGCTCACAGTGTTCGCAGCACTTTATATATATTCTTTGAAAAGTAAATTGTATAATTTTTTCCTATAAGAAAACAGGTTCAATAACGCATCCAAAGACACCAGCTAGTGAGTGATCAATTTAGAGTTTGGATCAGGTGTGTGCATTTCCGAAGCGTAGGTGTGTGACCAGCATGCTCTCTACCTTCTCTCTGGAGAGAGTTAAAGCTACACAACATTTGGAATTTTGTGTCCTAGGTTTTCAGTTTCCTGGGACTGCCATAACTAAGTAACACAAATCTGGTGGCTTAAAACAACAGAAATATATTTTCTCACAGTTCTAAAGAGTGGAAGTCCAAAAATCAAGGTTTTTGCAGGATTGGTTCCTTCCAAGGACTGTGAGGGAGAATCCCTTCCATGTCTCTCTGCTGGCTTCTGCGGTCACCGGCAATCCTTGGCTTTCCTTGGTTGTAGCTGCGTCACTCCGATCTCTGCCTCTGTTGTCACATGACCTTCTTAATCTGTGTCTCTGTATCCAAAGCTCCCTGTCCTTTCTCTGATAAAGACACCATTCTTTGGATTTAGGGTCCACCCTAACCCTGTATGACCTCATCTTAACTTGATTACATCTGCAAAGACCCTATTTCCAAATAAGGTCATATTCATAGATACCCAGAGGTTAAGACTTGAACATATCTTTTTGGGGATCACAATCCAATCCACTACCCTGGGTGTCCTTGTCACCAAGCCATTCAACTACCCTGTGTCTTTCCTGGCCATGCAGGAACACTGCTCCTGCTCACAGAAGAAAACAGGAGGTTCAGGAAAGCCAAAGCCACAGCAGGAGAGTTGGGTACAAACATGTGCTGAGCAAGATACCTTTTGGGTGAAAAGAACCCTGAGGTGGGAGGCCAAGAGAGCCGCGGGCGAGCAGCGAGGCTGAGCCCATACGTGGTGAAGCAGTTCCTTTCGGGGTCCACAGCTGAGCCCATGAACGCACGATGACACAGCCAAGCTGTGTTAGTCATCCCTCCTCCAGATGCTGTGCCCTTTGGAAAATGTGGTTGGATGCTTGTGAGGTCACCATGCTTAGGGAGTTTGGGCTCTGAATAAACAAAGAGCAAAGTCTTGAGATTCACAGTTCTTTCCACTCCAGATTCTGTCAAGTCAAGGAGGGAGGCTTGGATTGACTGTGGGGCCTCAGATGTTTTCCTTGAAACCTGGCTGAGGTTCCACAGCTTCCTATACCTATTTCTGTCCTAACTCCGCTTGAGAGTGAACTCTCTTCACTTGTCCATCTTCCTCCTCTGGGCTCCAAGGAGCCAAACCTTGAGGTAGGGACCGTGATGTATTGGACTCTACATTTATAGCTGGGTGCTTTGTAGGTGAATGGCAATTGTTGATGATAAATGAATTAGTTCTGTAATAAATGAATGAAGGAGTGCATGAAAGAAAGAGTTCAGTAGGACTCCCTGGACATGAATACTGAATAACCTTCTTTTTTCTTTATCGTAGAAGAGGTAGAATTTCTTTCTCAAAAATCACACTCCCAGATTTCATGGTCTTTTTCTGTTGTCTTCCCCTGCAGGACTTCTCCCCTCAGGTCCGTCTGTGGGGCATTCTGTGGGTAACGTATCATTTAATACGTACAAATTCATTTTTAAAGGGCCCAGGAGAGAGATTTTTATACACATGCACACACACAAACAGTTTCAGTTATCTATGCTGCATAACAAAAACTGCCACAAACCTTAGTGGCATAAAACGACAATTTTACTAGGCTTATAACTCTGTGGGTCAGAAAATCAGACAGGAACTAGCAGGGATGGCTAGTCTCTGCTCCTTAATGTCTGGGACCTCAGCTGGAAAGACTTGAAAGCTGAAGGTGACTCAACAGCTGGGGGCTGGAGCCATCTGCAGGTGTCTTTGCCCACATGTCTAGTGGTTCAGCTGGAACTTCAGCTGGGCTGTCAGCCCAAACATCTACCCGTGGTCTCTGCACGTGGTCTCTCCACATGGGCTAGTTTGGGTTTCCTCTAACTAGCTGGTAGCTGGGACCCAAGAGAAAATGTCCCAAGAAGGCAAAGTGCAAGTACATGTCATTTTTATAACCAAACCTCAGAAGTCACAGAGCATCACATAGCACTATCCCGTATTGATCAAGGCAGTCACACAGTTTGCACAGGTTCAAGGCATGAGGGAATGAGGACATTTCTAGAAGACCATGTGGACAGGAGATGTTGTATCTATCTTTGGAATATACAATCTGCCATGCATTTTCTTCCTTTTTTTAGAAAATGTATAATTCGCACACAAAACAGTGAATAAACATATGAATAGTTTAGAACTCTCCAATTGTACCTCCCTGCCCCTGAACCAAAGGTAAGCAATCTCCTGACTTTTATGTTATGCATATTCTTGCTTTCTTTGTAATTTTGCCACCCCAGGTTTGTTCCTGAATACTATATTTTTTAGCTTTGCCTCCTTGCAGAGTTTATAACAACGGAATCATACAGAGGTATTCTTTTGTGACCTTGTGTATTTATTCTTGTATCAGACAGGATAGGTTTAGTTATGCTGTGGTAACAAATATCACCAAAATCTCAGTGGCTTAAAACTATAAACAGTATTTTTCACTCATACTGTATGTATGTTGCAAATTGGCTGTAACTCTGCTCTGGGATCCTGACTGAAGGAGCAGCCCTTGTCCGGAGCATTGCTAGTCTCTGGGCAGAAGGAAAAGAGAAGATGGTGGGCCGTGTGTTTGCTCTTCAAACTCCTTCTCAGAAGTGACATGTGTCAGCTTTACCTGCATTCTATTGGCCAAAGCAAGCTATGTGGTTAACCCTAAGGTCAATGGGGTTGCAAATAATAATCCTCCTATAGATAGAAACCCCAGAGGGAATATTCCTAGAGGGCAACAAATATTTTGAATAATGTCACAAGCTATCTTAGTATTGCCTTTTGGTCACAATTATTTGCTTCCCTAATACAACCTATCTCTCAATATTCTCCCTTGGTCACAAATATTTGTTTCCCTCTTTTCTGCAAAATGAACTCACCCCTTCTCATAGGAGATGTAATGTTATGATTATATATATGTATAGGTTTTCACCCACTGTTCTTGGCTCAAGGCAGGGCACTAATCTTCCCCTAGCTTTCTGTCTTGGAGCTGGCCATAAAGAAATTCTCTGGTCTACTTTGTCTGATTGTAGGTGATAAGACTCCCATTTCAGGAGGGGTCCTGCCCCATATCTGGAAGGAAGGAATGCTGCACAGAGAGGCCAAGAAGAATTTGAACAAACAGGCCTTGCTGGGTTTCCCCATCCAGTCCATTGGTATTATATCCTACTTTTTTTGTCTAATAGCATTTATGTAATCAAGTCTCCATAAAAAGCCAAGAGTACAGGGTTCAGAGAGTTTCAGGAGAGCTGAACATGTGGGGGTTTCTGGAGGATGATGCAACCAGGGAGGGCATGGAAGCTCCACGCCCCTTCCCCCATACCTCGCCCTTTGCATCTCTTTCATTTTTCTGCTCACCTGTATTTTTTGTGATATCCTTTATAATAAACCAGTAAACATAAGTGTTCCCCTGAGTTCTGTAAGCCAGTCTAGCAAATTAATTGAACCCAAGGAGGGGGTTGTGGAAACCCCAAGTTGTAGCCAGTTGGTCAGAAGCACAGGTAAAACAACCTGGGGCTTGTGACTGGCACCTGAACTTGGAGTGGGAAGTCTTGGGGACTGAGCCTTCAACCTGTGGGATCTGATGCTATCTTCAGCTAGATAGTGTCAAAATTAAAGGGGAGGATACACAACTGGTGTCCACTACAAAATTTCTTTGTGTGTGGAGAAAAACTCCATATACATTTGGTTACAGAAGTTTTCTGTGTTGATTGCTGCTGAGTAAGAGTATAGGAAAAGCACTTTGGCTGGTTTTTTCCCTATATGTACTAAGGAGACAACCTAAATTTCCATCTGACTGTTGCATCATACTTGAAGTCCAGGATGCCATGATAGGATCCTACATCAGGTCTGTGGTTCCTACATGTGGTTCCTCTTGATCTGGAGATCTAGGACTAAAAAGAAGTTATGAGCCCTCCACACACTCAATGGACACAGGAAGAACAGGCATAGGGTAATTCCAAGAAACACTTCATTCAGAAAGGAAAGAATGGGAGACATGGTATCACTGGTTTATGGAAATCTTGAAATTCCAGTGGCCTGACATGACAAGGAGCCCCCTATCCTGGGGGTGGGGAATGTTTCTTGATTAGGTCTTAGTCCTGCTCCTGAGGGGAAGGAAATTACACAGGACATTCTCCTTCATGGTTCTTGGCTGTGCCATCTGAGAGAACCTACCTTTTCTATTTTCTCCCTAATGAGGGCATATGCCCTTCCAGGGGCTCTGAGTTTTTTCCACCTGCTTTCTGTGGTAGATTGTATTATTATTTAAAATATTCATTGCCCTTCTCCATGGGTCCCTCACTACTAGAGGATTATAAGTGATTACCTAACTGATGACAAACTCAGTCATATGACATTTTTGGCCAATAGAATGTGAGTGCAGGCTTCTGGTCAAGATAGTGGAGTAGACAGTCCCCACAAATCAACCAATTTGCAACTATTTTGGTTTTTTTTAAAAGATGACCGGTAAGGGGATCTTAACCCTTGACTTGGTGTTATCAGCACCACACTCTCCCAAGTGAGCCATGGGCCAGCCCTCCAATTTGCAACTATTAAAAACAGCAACAACAGGAGGCCCAAGAGCTGCACTGGAACAGGCAGGAGCTGTGCACCACTGGACCCCCAGCCCAGGCCAGTGCCTGCTGCCCAGAGAGGCCTGAGAGCCACCGGGCCCACATACCCCGAGTCAGCAATGCCCAAACAGGCAGAAGCCAAGGGACCCCCAGTCTAGGCCAGTGCCTACCACCCAGGGAGGCCTGAGAGCCACTGGGCCCACATGCCCTGAGTCAGCCACAACAGAAGAGTCAGGTGCCATGGGACTCCAGTCCAGGCCAGTGCCTACCCCCCAGGGAGGCCTGAGAGCCACTGGGCCCACATGCCCTGAGTCAGCCACACCAGAAGAGTCAGGTGCCATGGGACTCCAGTCCAGGCCAGTCCCTGCTACCCAGAGAGGCCTGAGAGCCACCAGGCCCACACACCCTGAATCAGCAATGCCAAAACAGGCAGAAGCCATGGGACCCCAGCCCGGGCTAGTTCCCACTGCCCAGAATTGGCAGTCCCTTCAGGATCCAGGCAAGACATCAGGGTGGAATGAGTGCACCATGATATCCCCTGCCACAATGACTAAACACCAAAGGAAAGATACCAGAAATATGAAAAATCAAGAAAGTACACCACCAACAAAGGAAAATAATAACTCCCAAGCTCTGATCCTGTAGAACAGGAAGTCCTTGAAATTGCTGACGAGGAATTTAGAGCAATAATTCTAAGGAAACTAAATGAGACACAAGAAAACTCAGTTAGACAACACAATGAAATGAGAAAAAATATACAGGATCTGAAAGGAAAAATGTACAAAGAAATCCATGCCCTGAAAAAGAATGTAGCAGAGTTTGTGGAGCTGAAGGATTCATTCAATGAAATAAAAAACACAACAGGGAGTCTAACCAGCAGGCTACAACAAACAGAAGAGAGAATTTCTGACCTTGAAGACAGGCTGTTTGAATTAACACAGGCAAACCAGAAAAAAGAAAAAAGAATTTTAAAAACTGAAGAAAATCTAAGAGAGATAATAGACAACCTTAAGCACTCAAATATCCGAATCACAGGTATTCCAGAAGGGGAGGAAAAAGGAAAAGGCATTGAAAATATATTCAATGAAAGAACAGCAGAAAACTTCCCAGGTATAGGGAGAGTCACAGATCTTCAGATTCAGGAGGCCCAAAGATCCCCAAACATATTTGATGGAGTTTGGATGTGTTGTCTCTTCCAAAACTCATGTGGAAATTTGATCTCCAATGTGGCAGTGTTGAAAACTGATTGAGTCATGGGGGCAGATCCCTCATGAATGGATTAATGCTCTCCCTGGGGGAGGGGGGATTAATGAGTGAGTTCTAACTCGATTAGTTACCATGTGAGCTCATTGCTTAAAAAGACCCTGGCACCTCCTCTCTCTCTCTTGCTTCCTCTCGCCATGTGATCTGCTTGTACCCACCAGCTGCCTGCCACTTTCTGCCATGAGTAGAAGCAGCCTGAGGCCTGTGCCAGATGCAGCTGTCCCAGACTCCTAAGCCAAATAAACCTCTGTTCTTTATAATTTACCCAGTCTCAGGTAATTCTATTATAGCAACACAAAATGGACTAAAACAATATTCAACCCAAAAAGTTCCTCACCAAGACATGTTATAGTCAGACTGGCAAAACTCAAAGACAAAGAGAGAATCTTAAAAGTTGCAAGAGAGAAGCGGCAAGTCACCTATAAGGGAGCCCCAATCAGACTAACATCAGACTTTTCATCACAAACCCTAAAACCCAGAAAAGAATGGCATGATATATTCAAAATACTAAAGGACAAAAATTTCCAGCCAAGAATACTTTACCCAACAAGGCTATCCTTCCAAAATGAAGGACAAATAGTATATTTCTCAGACAAACAAAAACTGTGGGAGTTCACTACCACACAACCAGCCTTACAAGAAATTCTCAAGGAAGTACTAGGTTTGATAGCTGAAAAACAACCATCACTGCCATGAACACTCAAGAAAGAAAAAAATCTACCAGTAAAACAAAAATGCTAACAATAAAGAGAAAAAATAGTTTATCTATCAGCCCAAGAGACCAACAAACACAGAAGACAAACAGAAAATCAGAAAGAAAGGAACAAAAGATACTTAAGACATCTAAACAAAAATCAATAAAATACTAGGAGTAAATCAATACCTTTCAACAATAACTCTAAATGTGAAGGGGTTAAATTCCCCACTCAAAAGACACAGACTGACTGACTAGATTAAAAAGATGGACCCAACAATATGCTGTCTTCAAGAGACTCACCTCACCTATAAAGACTCACACAGACCAAGAGTGAAAGGGTGGAAAAAGATAAACCATGCAAGTAGAAATGAAAAATGAGCTGGAGTAGCTATTCTTACATCAGATAAAATAGACTTTAAAGAAAAAACCATAAAAAGAGATAAAGAAGGCCACTATATAATGATAAAGGAATCTATCCATCAAGAAGAAATAACAATCATAAATATATATGCGCATCCAACTGTGGAGTATGCCAATATTTATAAAGCAAATGTATTTCATAGGGCTTATTTTCCAAAGTCCTGTAGTTTCAGGTTTAGCCTAACCTTTTGGAATTACATATAGAAATGTTAACCTTGCAAAAGACAGGAAACTTTTCTCAGGCTAAAGTCTCTGATGTAGATAAGGAATTGTGGCACAGCAAAGTTGCTGGCTCAAGGACAGATCTCCTTAGTTAACCTACCGATTGATATGTAAAATACTGGGGAAATTGCTGTAGGGAAAAGCAGTGTTTGCTAAGATCAAGCTTTTGTTTGTAGATTGACTTAACCTTTTGCAAATTGCATTATGGAATGTCACTTTGTTATCTCACTGATGTTACCAGCCTTTATTGTTAAACTATACTTAGACATAACCCTACCTATGTTCTCTTCCTGTAACTTCCTGGTCTGGAGAATAAATGCAGGAAGGGAACCCCAATTCATGGTTAATTTCCAAAGGAAGGAATGCCTCTCTCTTGAGAGTTCTGGGAAATTAACCCCTTCAGGGTCTTTCACTGCTCAGAAGAAATGGGCTTTGAGTAATCCTTTTTGCAGCTCCATCACCTAGGGGAGGAGAGGTGACAAATCTGTCTGAGACAAAGCAACACTCAACATTGGAGCAGCCAGATTTATAAAGCAAACAGTATTAGATCTAAAGAATGAGATAGACACTAACACCATAATAGCAGGGGACCTGAATACCCCACTCTCAACATTGGACAGATCATCTAGGCAAAAAATCAATAGAAAAACACAAGATCTAGACAACACTTTAGACCAATTGGACTTGGAAGATATCTACAGAACATTCCATCCAACAACCTCAGAATATTCATTCTTCTCATCAGCTCATGGAACATTCTCCAGGGTAGACAACATGTTAGTTCACAAAGCAAGTCTAAATGAATTCAAAAAAGTTGGAATTATTCCCTGTATTTTTTCAGATCACAATGGATTAAAATTAGAAATCAATAACAAATGAAACTCTGGAAACTATACAAACACATGGAAATTAAATGACATTCTACTTAATGACATATGGGTCCAAGAAGAAATTAAACAGGAAATCAAAAAATTTCTTGAAACTAATGAAAATAAGGACACATCATACCAAAACCTGTAGGATACTGCAAAAGCAGCACAAAGGGGGAAATTTATTGCATTAAATGCTTACTTCAGAAGAATGGAAAGATGGCAAATAAACAACCTAACACTTCACCCTAAAGAACTAGAAAAGCAACAACAATCCATACCCAAAGTGAGTAGATGGAAAGAAATAATTAAGGTCAGAACAAAACTAAATGATGACACCAATGTGAACCAGTGGGATGAAATATCAAGGTGTGGTCAGAATTCATAGACAAGATCGGATCCAATCAAGATGGTGGAATAGACAGTCCACAGCGTCACTCTCTCCCACAAATCAACCAAGTTTACAACTATAAAAATGTAACATCAGCCAAGCTGGGGCCACTGGAACTCAGGGGAAGAGGAGGAGAGACCTACGGAGTTCACGAAAGCAGGAGAAACTACTATGAGAGAAAGAAAAAGCTGCTCTGAGCATTTCGGGCCGCAGCTGCTTTAAGGCTTGATGGAGCAGGAGCTGGCAGAAGCCACAGCTGTGCCCTTCAGATGGGGTTACTTGGAGGCAGCAAGAGAGAAGAGGGCCTTGGCAGCCCCCAGGACAGTAAGACCACTAATAGGGTTCATGTGGACCCAAACAGGAGCAAGGAGCCAGAACAACTGAAAAAAGGGAGCCACTCAGAGGCCAGTGAGTCATCGCAAGGGACCAGTGCAGAGCCTGTCCCATGGGAAGTGTTTAGAGCATAAGCAGTGGGGGAGATAGGCCCACCTGGGGAACACTGGGACACAGCAAGGACAGCCAACCTGCCCCCCAATCAGCACAGGACCACTCAGAGGAGACTAGTAGGGAATGCAGAGTTGCATGGGGTGCAGTTTGATGAAAAAACTCAGGCCCAGATCAGAGATTCTACAGAACACAGATCCACTGGGTCTCTGGAGAGCCAGAAGTACTTATAAGGTCAACCATTAAACCCTGTACTGCACAAAAAGCCTTCCCTAGGGAAACAGTAGCAAAGTAGCAATTTAAACAACCACACAGCTCAAGTACTGGTTCCCACAGGAAGTTCCCTCGTGTTAGAAGCAAAGGACAAAAAAATTAGTTCTGGCCCAGGCACACCACCAGCACCTTGGAGCCTGCCTGGGAACTGGAGGCTTGGATCTGGGGACTGGACCCCACTCCCACTTCCAGGCAAACTGCACCAGTGCCTTGGGGCCAGCCTGGGGACCTGAAGCATGGAGAAGGGGACTGGAGCCCCCTCCCACAACCAGGCACACCATGCCAGCAGCTTGGGGCCTCCCCAGGAACCCAAGGCAAGGAGAAGGGGACCAGACCTCTCTCCCACAACCAAACACACTGAGCCAGCACCTCAGAGCTCACCCAGGGATCCGAGGTATGGAGTTGGGGACCAGACCACCCTCCCACAACCAGACACAACATGCCAGCACCTCGGAGCCCACCCAGTGACCTGGGGCATGGAGAAGGGGAATGGTCCTCTCTCCCACAACCAGGCACACCATGCCAGCACATTGGGGCCCACCCAGGGACCCAGGGTATGGAGTCAGGGACTGGACCTCTCTCCCACAACCAGGCACAACATGTCAGCAACTCAGAGCCCATCCAGGGACCCGGGGCAAGGAGAAGGGGAATGGTCCTCACTCCCACAACCAGGCCCACGACACCAGTACCTCAGGGCCCACCTGGGGACCCGAGGCATGGAGAAGGGGACTGGACCTCTCTCCCACAACCAGGCACACCATGCCAACATCTTGGGCCTCGCCCGGCCCACAGGCATGCAGAAGGGGACTGGACCCTCCTCCCACACCAGGCAAAAAATGCCAGCACCTCGGGGCCCACCTGGGTACCCGAGACATGGAGAAGGGGACCGGACCCTCCTCCCACAATCAGGCACACTGTGCCAGTACCTCAGGGCCTGCGCAAGGACCTGGGACATGGAGAAGGGGACTGGACCCCTCTCCCACAACTAGGCACACCAAGCCAGTGCTTTGGGGCCCACCCATGGTCCCAGGGCATGGAGAAGGGGACTGGACCACTCTCCCACAACCAGGCACACCACACCAGCACCTTGGGCCCCACTCAGGGACCCAAGGCATGGAGCCAGGAACCAGACCCTCCTCCCACAACAAGGCAAACCATGCCAGTACCTCAGGGCCCACCCAGGGACCCGAGGCAAGGAGAAGGGGACTGGACCTCTCTCCCACAACCAGGGACACCATGCCAGCACCTTGGGGCCCGCCCGGCCCAGAGGCATGCAGAAGGGGACTGGACCCTCCTCCCGCACCAGGCAAAAAACACCAGCACCTCAGAGCCCACCTGGGTACCTGAGGATGGAGAAGGGGACTGGACCCTCCTCCCACAACCAGGAACACTGCACCAGTATCTCGGGGCCTGCCCAGGGACCAGAAGGATGGAGAAAGGGACCAAAAACACCCCACAACCAGGCATACCACCAGTGCCAAGGAGCATGCCAAAAACAGCACCTCCACATGGGTGGCCCACCACAGCCACCACAATTATCATGGCTGCTGCAAAAGCGGCTAGATGCCACAGCCACCACGCAGATGGTCTGCCAACCACTGGAATGCATTCACACAAGAAGAGTCACCAGCAGAGACAAAAAAGAAGTGGATGTCTCTTTCCACAAAACCCATTTCAGAATGACAGAAGAAGCATCTGCTCTATGATAATATTGGGGGACCTGATCACATCTTTCAGCATTGGACAGATCATCTAGGCAACAAGTTAACAGAGTAACCATTATTCTTTCATAAGGAGAGAAGAAATCTCTGGCAATTAGAGGGGGAAGGGGGAGGGAATGGGGGAAGGGGAGAGGTTGGAAAAGGGGCATAAAGAATAATTACAATTTGTAACAATATATATGCTAGTAATATTGATTTAACCAACATATCTCAACGTTCAACCCCAAAAATATGTATAATCGATTTTGATTCAATAAATAAAATAAATTTTTAAAAAAGAACAGAACTAAATGAAATAGACACCTGAAAAATGTTATGAAAGATCAATGAAACAAAAAAGTTGGTTTTCTTAAAAGATAAATAAAATTGACAAACCTTTAGCAAGGCTAAGTAAGAAAAGTAGAGAGAAGACCCAAATAACAAAACTTGGAAATGAAAAAGGTGATATTACAACTGATACCTCAGAAATACAAGGAATCATTAGAGACTACTGTAAGCAACTATATGCGAACAAATTTGAAAATCTGGAGGAAATGGATAAATTTCTAGACATATGCAAACTACTAAAACTGAGCCAAGAAGATATAGAAAACCTGAACACACCAATAACAATAAAACAGATTGAAACTGTTATCAGAAGGCTCCCAACAAAGAAAAGCCCAGCACCAGACAGGTTCACTGCAGAGTTCTACCAAACCTTCAAAAAGGAACTGATACCAATTCTCTACAAACTATTCCAAAAGATTGAAACAGAGGCCATTCTCCCAAACTCATTCTATGAGGCACACTTCACACTGATACCAAAATCAAACAAAGTTACATCAAAAATAGAAAACTACAGGAAAATATCCTTGATGAAGATAGATGCAAAAATCCTCAATAAAATACTAGCTAGCAGAATACAGCAACACATACACAAAATTATACCCCATGATAGTGGGATTCTTCCCAGGGATGCAAAGTTGTTTCAACATATGCAAATCAATAAATGTGATACACCACATCAATAAAAGCAGACAAAAACCATATGATCATCTCTATAGATGCTGAAAAAGCATTTGACAAAATTCAACATTCATTAATGATAAAGACTCTCTACAAGTTAGGTATAGATGGAAAGTATCTCAACACAAATAAAGCCATATATGATAAGCCCACTGCCAATATCATCCTGAACAGAGAAAAGCTGAAAGGTTTTAAGCTCCCTTAAGAGCAGGAACTAGACAAGAATGCCCACTCTCACCACTCCTATTCAACATAGTGTTGGAAGTACTAGCCAGAACAATCAGAGGAGAGAAGGAAATAAAAGGCATCCAGATTGGAAAAGATGAAGTCAAACTGTCCCTCTTTGCAGATGATATGATACTATATATTGAACAGCCTAAAGTCACTACCAAAAAACTCTTAGAGTTGATAAATGATTTCAGCAAAGTTTCAGGATACACTGTCAACACACAAAAATCAGTAGCATTTCTATACTCCAACACTGAACATGCAGAAAAAGAAATCAAGAAAGCTAGCCCATTTACAATAGCCATCAAAAAAATAAAATACTTAGGAACAAAGTTAACCAAGGATGTGAAAAATCTCTGTGAAGAGAACTACAAACCACTGTTAAGAGTAATTAAAGAGGACACAAGAAAGATATCCCATGGTCTTGGATCAGAAGAATTAACATTGTGAAAATGTCCTTGTTACCCAAAGTGATCTACAGATTCAATGCAATCCCCATCAAAATTCCAATGACATCTTTCTCAGAAATGGAGAAAACGATCCAGACATTTATATGGAATAACAACAGATCATGAATAGCCAAAGCAATCCTGAGCAAAAAAATAAAGCTGGAGGCATAACACTATCTGACTTTAAACTATGTTACAAAGCTATAATAACTAAAACAGCATGGTACTGGCATAAAAACAGACACACAAATCAACGAAATAGAATAGAGAACCCAGAAATCAATCCATACACCTACAGCCATCTGATCTTTGATAAAGGCACCAAGTCTACACACTGGGGAAGAGACTGCCTCTTCAGCAAATGGTGCTGGGAAAACTGGATATTCATATGTAGGAGAATGAAACTAGACTTGTACCTCTCACTATATACCAAAATCAACTCAAAATGGATTAAAGGGTTAAATATACATCCTAAAACAATAAAACTCCTTAAAGAAAACATAGGGGAAACACTCCAGGATGTAGGAGTTGGTACAGACTTCATGAATATGACCCCAAAAGCACAGACAACTAAAGGAATAATAAACAAATGGGATTATATCAAACTAAAAAGCTTCTGCACAGCAAAAGAAACAATCAACAGAGTGAAAAGACAACCAACAGAGTGGGAGAAAATATTTGCAAAATATACATCTGACAAAGGATTAATATCAAGAATAAACAAGGAACTCAAACAACTTTACAACAAAAAAACAAATAACCCAATTAAAAAATGGGCAAAGGAGCTGAATAGGCGTTTCTCAAAGTAATATATATGAATGGCCAACAGACACATGAAAAAATGCTCAACATCACTCAGCATTAAGGAAATGCAAATCAAAACCACTTTGAGATACCATCTCACTCCAGTTAGGATGGCTAATACCCAAAAGACTGAGAGTGATAAATGCTGGTGAGGCTGCGGAAAAAAAGGAACTCTCATACACTGTTGGTGGTACTGCAAAATGCTGCAGCCTTTATGGAAAATGGTATGGAGTTTCCTCAAACAATTACAGATAGATCTACCATATGATCCAGCTATTCCACTGCTGGGAATACACCCAGGGGAATGGAAATCATCATACCAAAGGGGTACCTGTACTCCCTGAACATGATACAAGTACTCATGCTTATTGCAGCACTATTTACAATAGCCAAGAGTTGGAACCAGCCCAAATGTCCATGATCAGATGAGTGCAAAAGGAAACTATAGTGTATCTATGCAATGGAATTCTACTCTGCTATAAAAAAGAATGAAATACTACCATTTACAACAACATGGATGGACTTAGAGAAAATTATCTTAAGCCAAACAAGTCAGGCACAGAAAGAGAAATACCACACATTCTCACTTATTTGTGGGACCTAAAAATAAATAAATAAATAAATAAACACAAACAAATAAAGGGTAGGGGTAAGAAGACAAAACAATCACAATAATTCCTTGAACTTGTTAAGGCAAGTGAACAGATATGATGTAGTGGGGGAGGAGGAGAGAGAGGGAGGAGAGAAAGAGGAATGGGTCATGAAAATCAACTACAATGTATATTGAGAAGTTAAAATAAAAATAAATAAATAAATAAGAAAAAAAATAAAGAATGTGAGTGCAAGTGGTATGTGCCACTTCTGAGCAGGAGCTCTATGTAGGGTGACCAACCACCTTGGTTTGCCCAGGGCTACTCTGGTGTTAGTGCTGATGTCCCAGGAAACCCTCTGTCATGGGCAAACTGAGATAGTTGGTCACCCTAGCTTGAGGAGTCATTTTGTGTCCAACCACTTTCATTTTTTCCTTTTCCAGGAGACCAAAAGTGTCCTAGTTAGAAGCCTTCCCTGAGTCCTGGTCACAGAATGAAAAGGAGATGTAGCTGACCCCACAGACATGTAATGCAAATGTAGGGAAAATATAGGAAAATGGTCAGGGTCCCTAAGAGAGTGTTCAGAATCTTACTGAGCATTTGCTGTAAAAAATCCACGTTTGCACAGGTGTTCCTTGGTTACTATCTAATGTAATTGCATATGGGCACACAGGCTTCCTGGTTATGGACCTTAGTATGGATCTAAGACTAATGGCTCTGATACATGGCCCTTCTTGGGATGCTCCAGGAGGCCACTAGGGCTCCTAGCTCTGAGTAAAGCCTATTAATTTTTTACCCATGCCTGCCAGGATCTTTTCCTATTACCTAGCTCGTGGACCTGTGTGTGAAGGGCTTGTGACCCAGTTTGTACAATGGGCTTGAGGGGTCTGTGAGCCCTAGCCCTAGCTTGACAATTGGCATAGTCATGGCAGGATTCCAGGCAGGTAAAAGAGCCAGGCAAGTAGCATTTTGGGTAGGAGGCCAAGCAGGTAAAGAAGCAGAAAGCTCCTTGGGAGGGGGAGGAAATGCAGCTACCCTTGAGTATGTGGTGCTCAGTGGCCGCTTTCCTGTTGACCGGGGTCTGGCTGTTGCTTGCTGTACTGCAAACCAATATGGACCAGAAGCCCCATGAAGTGGCACAGTTTTAAGATTTACAAGAGAAAGCAGAGTCATTGGAAGTGTGGATACTCGTCCTGGAGGATGATGTGCAGTGATGGGTCAGCCCTGCTTCTCACACCAGGGAAGATGACGGACCCAGTGGTGACTTGGGGGAGATTGTGTGTCTCCAGGCACAACCTGTCATGCATCAGAAAATGAAGCATGAGCAGTCTGTGGGACCAGGCAGACAACCGGTGGGCAATCTATAGGTTACCCAATTCACTACCCATGTCCTGTATACCCAGGTTGAATTAGTTGACTTGGGGAGACAGTTCCAGCAGAAACAAGGAGAGCCCCTGGCTGCCTGGCTGCTCTGGTTATGGGACCTAGGGGTGGATTGCTGGATAGTGTGATATGCTCTGGTGAGGAGATGGAAAAGTTGGCCTCCATTACCATACACCCATCCCTGAGGCAGTGGCTACAGAATAGCTGCAGATATGCACAAGGGTCAGGTAATCACTTCGTAATGGACTGGGTGAATGCAGCTGCCCAGACTGTGTGGGTGAATGCTGAAGAACTGCCCAAAATTGTGAGTAAATGCAAACATATGCTAAGCTGGTTCAAATAATTCAGGAGCTGGGGATGCCACTGTCCATGTTTAATGTGAACACCCATGGCCCAGACTATGAATATTTTACAGACAGCATGAGAGACATAGTGCTGCAACATGCCCTGTCAACATCCTTTGGGTCACTGATGGCCATACAGGCCCCATATGCTGGTCATCCTACACGTGAAGTAATGTCCATGGTAGCCAGTCTGGGCGAAGTAGAGGAGAGGAGACAAGTGAAAGGGGTCCAAAAGGTGGCTAAGAACAAACCGGAAATGCTCAGGATTTTATCCCAAGGGGGCC
The DNA here is from genome assembly GCF_027409185.1 of Cynocephalus volans. NCBI lineage: Eukaryota > Metazoa > Chordata > Mammalia > Dermoptera > Cynocephalidae > Cynocephalus > Cynocephalus volans. The sequence goes on from NC_084462.1 coordinate 55,615,824, forward strand.
AAGCAAGACCAGCCATAAGTAGATGTGGCTTGACTTGCTTGCAGCAGGGGTTGATAGCAAGAAAATTGACTGGCAACCAAATGCAGTCCTGTTTGCCTTGTGACAACAATTATGCCCCGAACAGCATTTCACTAAATGTCCAAAAACAGGTGATGATGTATGCCCAGTGGATTTAAAGGATTTTTGGTTGCTCCTGTGGTGGTGGATGAACTGTTCCATTTCAATTAGGGAACAGGCCAAGGTGCTCATCTTTTGGGGGTGGGCGAGGATCAGAGGCCTCACATTGAACTGGCAATATATTGGTCAAGGACAAATGTGCAGCATGTATTGGTGTTGGTGGATACAGTTGCAGAATGTAGTCTGATATATGGCAATCCAAATAAGTTTCCAGGGCCCACAGTTCATGTAGATGGCTATGGAGGACAGACTATTGAAGTCACATTGCCACTGGGCATAGGACGATTGCCCCCTTATGTATATACCGTATATGTATCCCCAGTAGCTGAATACATCTTGGGTATGGATGTACTTTATGGTTTGCATCTGCAAACAACAGTTGGAGAGTTTCAGCTGCAAATATGGACAGTAAATCCTGTGTTATGGGGACATGGTAAACATGACTCACAGGTGTTACCCAAGCCAAGATGCGTAGTTAATTTGAAGCACTATCACCTACCAGGAGGACATGCAGAGGTAGGTGCCACTATATTGGAGTTAGAGAAAGTTGGCATTATGCGTCTGGCCCATAGCCCATTTAATATTCTGGTATGGCCAGTGATAAAACCTGATGATACCTGGAGAATGACTGTGGATCACTGAGAACTAAACAAAATAGTGCCTCCTTTGCATGCAGCTGTGCCTTTGGTTCATGACTTGATGGATCAGCTGATGACTCAGCTAGGAACTTATCATTATGTATTGGACCTTGCAAATGCTTTTTTCTCTATTCCAATCTCGGCTGATAGCCAAGATCAGTTTGCCTTCACCTGGGAAGGGAGGCAGTGGACCTTTCAAGTATTGCCCCAAGGTTATCTGCATAGCTCAACCATCTGTCATAGTTCAGTGTCTGGGGACCTAGCCACGTGGACAATAGCATGGTTATTACACGTGGACAATAGCCACGTGTAACCCAGCATGGTTACAATATTTCATTGTATTAATGACATGTTGCTAACCTCTGATTCTCTTGCAGATTTAACCAAGGCAGCTCCAACACTGCTAAGTCATTTGGAAGATGTAGGTGGGCCATGAGCACAGCCAAAGTGCAAGGACCTAGGCTGTCAGTCAAATTTCTGGGAGTGGTCTGGTCAGGTAAGATGAGAGTCATCCCAGAAGCTATTATAGACAAGATACAGGCATACCCTTGACCCACAACAGTAGCTCAGCTACAGACATATTTGGGACTTCTGGGGTATTGGAGAGCTTTTGTACCTCATATGGCCCAAATGGCATGCCTACTGTATGTATTAACAAAGAAAGAAGCCCCCTGGGATTGGAAGTAGAACAGGCTTACTGGACTACAAAAAGGGCAATACAGCAAGGGCAATACAGCTGAACAAGTGGCTGATCCCACTAAGCCTTTTGAATTAGTCATACATATAACCCAAGAGGGGTTAGGATGGGGTTTGTGGCAGAGACAAGACTGATGCGGAACACCTGTAGGATTCTAGTCTCAGCTCTGCAAGGGTGCTGAAGTGCATTATTCACTAATAGAAAAACAGTTAGCAGCTGTGCATTCTGCCTTGAAGCTATCACAGGAACTTCCAAAGTCCTAGTAAGAATGACATACCCATACTAGGTTGGCTACTCACGTGGGTAACCAACCCTAAAACGTGTGTAGCTCAGACTCCCACTCTATCTAAATAGGGAGCATGTATAGAACAAAGAAGCACTGTGTCAACAAGTCCTCTGTCCAAAGAGTTGCAAACTACGCTAGGCCCAGTAGAGGTTGTGGAGGAAACTTTGACCCAACCCTTACCCATGGAGGTGGAAGCTACACCTTTCCATGAGGGGCAGGGACCTATCACAGAGCAAGCTTGGTATACAGATGGCTCTAGCATGGGAACTTCAGCTTCATGGACAGCTGTTGCTGTCCAGCCCTTAACAGATACTATGTGGTATGAAAATGACACAGGGCAAAGCAATCAATGGGCTGAATTGAGAGCAGTATGGATGGTGATAAAAAATGAGCCTGGGCCATTTGTACTGACAGCTGGACTGTGTACAAAGGTTGAACCCTTTGGATCTCTACTTGGAAATATCAACAGTGGATGGTAGGCCACTGACTGCTGTGGGGACAAGCAATGTGGCAAGAGTTATGGGAATTGGAACATGAGAAAGAAGTAACTCTTTTCTATGTCACAGGACACTTCCCCTTAGTCAGTCCAGGCAATGATGAAGCTGATGCCTTGGCTAAGGTAAGATAGCTGGAGAGAGCCCCAGCTACTGATGTAGTCCAGTGGTTACATCAACAAATGCAGCATGCTGGCAGCAAAACCATGTGGATAGTGGCTCAAAGGTGGGCCTTGCCTATAAAATGGGAAGATGTAGTGAATGCCTGTCATGTTTGTCCAGTATATGCTCAAGAGAGTCCACACCCCTGGAGGGTGCCCCATATAGATAGGCAAATAGCTCGAGGAAGGGTGCCCCTGACTCCATGGCAAGTGGACTTTGTCAGACCACTGCCAAGGTCAGAGAATTCTAGATACATCTTCACCACTGTTGATACAGCTACTGGTCTCCTATTTGTATGGCCTTGTAAGGCCCCAGACCAGGTAAACACTGTGAAGGCATTGAATAGCCTTACGGACACATATGGCCAGCCTATAGTCTTAGAGAGTGATAATGGAACCCACTTTACTGGACATGAGGTTCAGAAGTGGGCTTCCCAGTCGTCTATTCATTGGAAGTTACATATGCCATATCATCCCCAGGCAGCAGGAATGATTGAACGATACAATGGTCTTTTTAAAAAGGGACTAAGGCTATCTACCCAACCCCCATCCCTGAAGGGGTGGACACGGCGGTTATGGCCAACAGTCAGGATTCTAAATGAGAGACCCTGCAAGGGCGGGCCCTCTCCAGTGGAAGCTCTGTTGCATGGGGCTGCAGCACCTATGGGTAGGCCTAATAGGGCCTTGGGGGAAAGGATTAAAAGAAGACTTGCAAGTTTCACCTTGGGTGATAAGTACGTGGCCTCACCAAGTAAAGGTAACTTGGCCTGCAACAAATAAGTGCTCTATTCCAAAGGGCACACTTGTATTATCATTATGGCCAACTATGAGTTCTGCTATACTGTTACATGTAGAACCTGCAGATCCAACAGTGTTAGCAGATAAAGTACAGTATCATAAACCAGGTAAGATACCTATTCCTGCAACCATCGTTTCTCAGGATGGCAAACTGGCATATACCTTACCAGAGGGGCGAGAACTCCCCCTATTGGTGCCAATAACCCTTCTGTCTTTCCACCCATAGCATTCTGGCTTCAGGCACCAGAGTCGACTGAGCACATACATGCGTTCGTGTGACCAATGTGTCAGCCTACTGAAAATGCACTGAATTTCCCATCAGTATGACTACAGGATTCCCATGGAAAATCACACCAATGATGACTACTGTAAAGCTAGGGCTTACAGACCCCTCTGGTCTGTTGCACAGATTGGATTACAAACCCTCCACATGCAGGTCTGTGAGCTAGGTAATAGAAAAAAAAAAAAGGTTCTGGGAGCCGTGGGAATAGAAAAATGAATGGGTTTTATTCAGATCTAGGAGCAACTATCCCAGTGGCTTCTCTGAGAGTTCTGAGAAGCACTGTGTAGCAGAGCTGTTAGTCTTTTATACTTAAGTCCACAACCCTGGACACCTGGGTGCCCATACACAGCTTACATTAAGTAGTAACAAGGAACACCTGAGGATATCTACAGCAAATGCTCGGCAAGATTCTGAACATCCAAGGGGCCCTGACATTTTCCTCTTTTTCCCCGACAACTACTAACCGAACATGTGTGGCTAGTAGTTGAAAGGACAGAACTACAGGGCAAGTCTTAAGGCGTATTGAACAGACAATAGGTTATATAAATGTAAGGGTCATTAATCCTAAGGGAACATTGCGGAAGATTCTGAACTTGTAGATTGTACAGCAAGGGACCCTGAAGGGGTGGATTGTTGCAAAAATCTGGAAAAATGGTCAGGGCCCCTCAGATGTTCAGAATCTTGCCGATCATCTAATGTAAATATTCATGTGCGCCCAGGTGTTCCTTGGTTATTGTCTAATGTAATTGCGCATGTGCACCAAGGTGTTTTGGGTTATGGACTTAAGTAAAAGGACTAATGGCTCTGATACAAGGTGCTTCTTGGGATGTTCCGAGTAGCCACTAGGGCAACTGCTCCTAGGTATAAATATAGCCTATTAATTTTTTACCCATGGCTCCCAGCACCTTTTCCTATTACCTAGCTCGTAGACCTGCTTATGGAGGGTTTGTGACACAGTCTGTAAATGGGCTCGAGGGGTCTGTGAGCCCTAGCCTTAGCTTTACACTTGGTTTTTGTTTTAAGTTATTTTGTTAATTCTGATTGTCAGCCAAGTTTTAAAGCTCCTGTCTAAGGCAGTTCTTGTCAAACCTTAATGCACACATGAAGTACCTTGAGATCTCACCAGACACAAATTCTGATTCAGCAATCAGGTGAGGCCTGAGGCTCTGCATTTCTAATATCATGTGGATGCTACAAATTTGTGGACACGCTGAGTGAATAGCAAGACTTCAAGGCAGTCGTTCTCAAACTTGAACCACCTGGGGGCTTGTTAAACAGGATTGCTGGGCTCCTCTCAGAGTTTCTGACTTCATAGGTGACACCTACTTTTTTTGTTAGAAAAGTTTCCAGGTATCTCTGATGCTGTTGTTTCAGAGATCATACTGTGAGAACCACAGTGTTAGAAGAGTATGGCTCTTGAATCAGCAGACCTGAGTTAAGTTTTATCCCAGCAAGTGGGCCACTCAAGACAAATTCCTTAGTTGGAACTCCACTCTGGCTGTATGTTAGAATCACCTGAAAAACTTAATCCAGATGCCAGTGTTCTTTCCCAGACCAAATTAAATCAAGAAAAGCTAGGAGTGAGCTCAGGTCCACTGTTTTAACAAGTTCCTCAGGTGATTCTAATGTGTAGCCAGGTGGAAAACCACTGAAACACTGAGCCAATCTCCGTATCTGAAAATGAAGACTGTCTGAGGATTAAGTGAAATAAAAATACAAAGGATCTGGCATGAGGCAGGCACTCACAGTGACTGCTATTACCACTCTACTTTCTGTCTTAGAGGAAGAGTTGTCCCCGGGCCTGTATGAAGCCCACTTGTCACCCACCTAACCCCCAAAGGAAAAAACCCTAACCTTCTTTGCCATTTTGCTTCTGGATTACTGCCTCCTTTCACCAGTGCCTTAAGTCTATTTCCCCCTGGCTCCCTCCCTATATCTCCTTCAAAATACTCTGAATTCCCCCATCACTTAATCTTGTTGCCATCCTGTTTCTTGCCTATTCTCACTGCTAGTATTACCCAAACAAGTGACCTACAACTGTGCCAATTCCTAGGTTCTCCTTAACCCCTAGGAGAAAAAGCCTTTTTCCACTGACCCCTGACCATAAACTTTATCACATAGACACTCCGAGGTTATCCAGGGTGATCGCATGACCAAACCCAAAGGCCTTTTCTCAATAATTATTCTTCTTCAATGCAATTAAACAAACATGTTTTAGTGTCTGCTATTACTGGGGTACAAAGATGAATGAGTCACCATCATTGACTTCAGGGAGTAGGGCTTGGGAGCAGCTATTACGTAAACAAGTCACTACTATTGGTGAGCTAGGTACTATGATGTGAAGTGTGAATTACTGGGTTCTTGCCCTCAGCACTCAGCCTTTGCACAGGGCTTTGCATGTAAATACCGTTTGACTGAGTAAGTGAATGAACTCCACAGGAAGATGAGGAAGGCTTTACAGATAAAGTGACCTTGTAGCACAATCGTGAAGGATGAGTAGGGTCTTCCAGATGGGGACGTGTGTGAGTGAATATTCCAGATGGGGTCAAAGGTATGGGAGCAAGAAACAGCATGGCACATTCCAGAAATGTTGACAATCTAACTGGCTGAGATGGAGGGTGGGAAGCCTGGAGAGGGAAGGTGAAAGGAGCTGGAGGTGCAAAAAGATGCTGAAGGACCTCCTGTGCCTCCAGTAAGAGTTTGAATGTTATATCATTTGGGCAATAGGAAGCTGTAGGGAAAGGAAAGGTGTTGGGAAAATATAGGAAAATAGTCAGGGTCCCTCAGATGTTCAGAATCTTGCCGAGCATTTGATGTAAATATGCACTTGTGCCCAGGTGTTCCTTGGTTATTGTCTAATGTAATTGTGCATGTGCACCCAGGTGTCCCGGTTTATGGACTTAAGTACAAAGGATAAGTAGCTCTGATCCACAGTGCCCCCCACCCCTGGGACGCCCCCAGGGGGCCCATGGGGAGGCCACTACTGCTGCTGGAGGCTGCTGCTGCCATTGCCCCTGGGATGCCCTGAAAGGCTGTTGCCACCATTGCCACCCCCACTGCAGTTGCTGTTGCTGTAAGCTGCTGAGGACTGAGCTCATGCTGTCTGTCAACAGCTCCCGGGATCTTTCCCAATTATCTAGCATGGACCTGCATGTGAGGGGTCTGGGGACCCAGTCTGTACAATGGGTTTGAAGGGTCTGAGCCCTAGCTCTGACAATATTAATGGAAACTTAGTATAACTAAAATAATGAAGCATTTTGGCTTTAGTTATGATTTGCCTTACTCAACAACTGGCAGAGTCATGTAGCTTTACAATTGGATGACGTTGGCAGGGTTCTGACATTAGCCCTAGCTTTAGAGAAGGTAAATGGTCAGGGTCCTTTGGATGTTTAGAATCTTGCTGAGTATTTGACGTAAATATGCACATGTGCCCCGGTGTTCCTTGGCTGTCTGACTCCAACACCTGGGTTATCGTACTTAAGTATAAAAAATGAGTGGTTCTGCTCCCCAGTGACCCCCGCCCTTGGGATGCTCCTGGGCGAGTCGCAGGGAGGCCACTACTGCTGCTAGAGGATGTTACTGCCAGGGCCCCTCGGATGCTCCAGGAGGCCACTGCTGCTGCTGTTGCTGGAGGCTGCGCCGTAAGCTGCTACTGAGGAAGCTGAGGACTGAGCTCACTTTGGAAAGAACCTGTCAACTCTGTCAACGGCTTCTAGGGTCTTTCCCAATTACCTAGCTCGTGACCTGAATGTGAGGGGTCTGGTGACTCAGCTGGCACATGAGAGGTCTGTGACCTAGTCTGTAAAATGGGTTTGAAGGGTCTGAGCCCTAGCCCAAAAAGCTATTCCTGGTTTTAACAAGGGACTCAGTTGATCAGAACTGCATTTTAGAAAGACAGCCCTGGTAGCAATTTAAGCACTAGGAGAGGATAAAACCACTTGGGAAGAGGGTGTTGGGGAGAAGAGCAGAGGGCTGAGGACATAGCACAGACGAGTCAGCCATAGGAAGAAGAGTCCATGGAGCAGACTGACAAGGGGATGCAGGGAAAACTGGGGTGCCTTGCAAGCAGGAGGGCCTGGCCACCAGAGTCCCAGGCTACCAAGAAGTTGAGTAAGGGGGGACTGAAAGCCAACTGCTGGATGTGGCAGTGAGTGGGGGTCATGGCAGAACCTTTGCAGTGGCACGATGGGGGCAGAGAAAAACTACAGCCATGAGCAGAGCGAGCCCATGGCCTCACCCTCGCCCTTGCGCCCCCTCCCTCGAGTCCTGTGACCCGTGTGCTTGCCTCTTCTCTTTCTCAAAAGAAACACAAACTTAAAAATATGAAGCCATGGGAAACAATTCCTTTGCCATCCCACTGAATGTTAGTTTTCTTCTTTTTTACAAAAATTTCTTAATAAAATGTTCAAACATATAGACAAGGAAAGAATATACGATAAAACCCAGTAGCCGTTATCCAGCCTCAACAGTGAGCAACCCATGGCCAATCTTGTTTCATACCTACACTCACACCCTCATTATTTTGAAGCAAATCCCAGACATCATATCATTTCATCCATAAATATGTCAGTATGTATCTCTGAAATATAAGGACTTCTTACAAAACATAATCATAATACAATTAATATACATAATATAATTAATAATTTATTATATGAAATGAATCCCTTAATATCAATCAAAATGCAGTGTTCAAGTTTTCCCATTGTTTGGGTTTTTTTGCACTTTTTTTATTGTAGTAAAATATAAGATTTGCCATTTTAACTGTTTTTAAACATACAATTCTGTAGAATTAATTACATTCACAATACTCTTTGTTTTAATAAGGATGCTAGTACAGACGCAAATCTCCCAAACTCATTCTATGAAGCAAACATCATCCTGATACCAAAACCAGGTAAAGATATAACCAAAAAAGAAAACTACAGGCTGATATCCTTGATGAATATAGATGCAAAATCCTCACTAAAATACTAGCAAACAGAATACAGCAACACATACGTAAAATTATTCAACATGATCAAGTGGGATTCATCCCAGGGATGCAAGGTTGGTTCAACATACACAAATCAATAAATGTGATACACCATATTAATAAAATCAAACACAAGGACCATATGATCATCTCTATAGATGCTGAAAAAGCATTTGATAAAGTTCAGCACTCATTCACGACAAAGACCCTCTATAAGTTAGGTATAGATGGAAAGTATCTCAACATAATTAAAGCCATATATGACAAACCCACTGCCAATATCATCCTGAATGGGGAAAAGCTGAAAGCTTTTCCTTTAAGAACAGGAACTAGACAAGGATGCCCACTCTCACCACTCCTATTCAACATAGTGTTGGAAGTATTAGCCAGAGCAATCAGAGAAGAGAAGGAAATAAAGGGCATCCAGATTGGAAAAGATGAAATCAAACTATCCCTGTTTGCAGATGACATGATCCTATATATCGAACAGCCTAAAACCTCTACAAAAAAACTGTTGGAATTGATAAATGATTTCAGCACAGTAGCAGGATACAAAATCAACACACAAAAATCAGTAGCATTTCTTTTCTCCAATAGTGAACATGCAGAAGGAGAAATCAAGAAAGCCTGCCCATTTACAATAGCCACCAAAAAAATAAAATACTTAGGAATTGAGTTAACCAAGGAGGTGAAAAATCTCTATAATGAGAACTACAAACCACTGCTGAGAGAAATTAGAGAGGATACAAGAAGATGGAAAGATATCCCATGCTCTTGGATTGGAAGAATCAACATAGTGAAAATGTCCATACTACCCAAAGTGATATACAAATTCAATGCAATCCCCATCAAAATTCCAAAGACATTTTTCTCAGAAATGGAAAAAACTATCCAGACATTTATATGGACTAATAAAAGACCACGCATAGCCAAAGCAATGCTGAGCAAAAATATATAGCTGGAGGCATAACACTACCTGACTTTAAGCTATACTACAAAGCTATAATAACCAAAACAATACAGTACTGGCATAAAAACAGACACACTGATCAATGGAATAGAATAGAGAATCCAGAAATCAACCCACACACTTACTGCCATCTGATCTTTGACAAAGGCACCAAGCCTATTCACTGGGGAAGGGACTGCCTCTTCAGCAAATGGTGCTGGGATAACTGGATATCCATATGCAGGAGAATGAAACTAGATCCATACCTCTCACCATATACTAAAATCAACTCAAAATGGATTAAGGATTTAAATATACACCCTGAAACAATAAAACTTCTTAAAGAAAACATAGGAGAAACACTTCAGGAAATAGGACTGGGCACAGACTTCATGAATACGACCCCAAAAGCACGGGCAACCAAAGGAAAAATAAACAAATGGGATTATATCAAACTAAAAAGCTTCTGCACAGCAAAAGAAACAATTAACAGAGTTAAAAGACAACCAACAGGGCCAAGCCCGTGGCGCACTCAGGAGAGTACGGCGCTGGGAGCGCAGCGACACTCCCGCCGCAGGTTCGGATCCTACATAGGAATGGCCAGTGCACTCACTGGCTGAGTGCCGGTCACGAAAAAGACAAAAAAAAAAAAAAAAAAAAAAAAGACAACCAACAGAGTGGGAGAAAATATTTGCAAAATATACATCTGACAAAGGATTAATATCCAGAATATATAAGGAACTCAAACAACTTTACAAGAAAAAAACAAGCAACCCAATCAAAAAATGGGCAAAAGAGTTAAGTAGGCATTTCTCTAAGGAAGATATACAAATGGCCAACAGACATATGAAAAAATGCTCAACATCACTCAGCATCCGGGAAATGCAAATCAAAACCCCACTGAGATACCATCTAACCCCAGTTAGGATGGCTAAAATCCAAAAGACTCTGAACGATAAATGCTGGTGAGGTTGCGGAGAAAAAGGAACTCTCATACATTGTTGGTGGGACTGCAAAATGGTGCAGCCTCTATGGAAAATGGTATGGAGGTTCCTCAAACAATTGCAGATAGATCTACCATACGACCCAGCTATCCCACTGTTGGGAATATACCCAGAGGAATGGAAATCATCAAGTCGAAGGTATACCTGTTCCCCAATGTTCATCGCAGCACTCTTTACAATAGCTAAGAGTTGGAACCAGCCCAAATGTCCATCATCAGATGAGTGGATACGGAAAATGTGGTACATCTACACAATGGAATACTACTCAGCTATAAAAACGAATGAAATACTGCCATTTGCAACAACATGGATGGACCTTGAGAGAATTATATTAAGTGAAACAAGTCAGGCACAGAAAGAGAAATACCACATGTTCTCACTTATTGGTGGGAGCTAAAAATTAATATATAATTCACACACACACACACACAAAAAAAAAAAACGGGGGGGGAGAAGATATAACAACCACAATTACTTGAAGTTGATACGACAAGCAAACAGAAAGGACATTGTTGGGGGGAAGGGGGGAGGGAGGAGGGAGGGAGGGTTTGGTGATGGGCAACAATAATCAGCCACAATGTATATCGACATAATAAAATAAATAAATAAATAAATAAAGGATGCTAGTATGATCCATACATTGCATTTGGTTTATCTGTCTCTTAAATTTCTTTTATATTTATAATTTTATAGGATCCCCTCCACATTTTCTTTATTGAAGAGGAGACAGGACACCTGCTATCTCGAGAGCTTAGTGGTTAAGAGGGTGGGGCCTCCAGTCAGATTGCCTCGTTCTACTTTGCTTCCTTGTGTTTCAGTAAACTTTTTATTGTAGAGTTACCTGTACACAGAAAAGCACATAAATTGTTAGGCAAGCAGCTTGATGATTTTCATAAATTAACACCCCTGTTTAACCACCACCCAGCTCAGCAACAGAACATTATCGGCACCCCAGAAATCCCCCTCAGGCACTCTCCCAGTCTCTCCCACTCCACAGAGGTCACCTGACTTCTTCATACCATAGATGCGTTTTGCCTTTTTCTGAACTTTTTATAAATAATATCATACATCATGCTTTCTATTGTGACTGGCTTCTTTTGCTCAACATCGTGTCCTTGTAGGGCTGATAGCCATGGTTTGTTCATTATCATATTCTACTGAACATGAATATACCACAATCTGTTTCTCCATTCTAGTGTTGACGAACATTTGGGCTGTTTATGATCTTAGGCTATTACAAATAATGCTACCGTGAACATTGTTGTACATGTGTTTCTTTGGGTACACACTTGGGACTAAGAGTTAGGCATGCTCATATTTGCCTGGTTATAATTTTGGCTTTACTTCATAACATGTGTGTGACCAGAACATTATTTTACCTCTCTGGCCTCAGTTTCTTGATCTATGAAATAAGGATAATAATACCCACCCTGTGGAGTTATTCTGAGGATTAAATATGAGAAAACATGTAAAGCTCTTAGAACAGTGCTTGGTTCTTAGTGAAGATTTGATAAATGTTAGCTATAATTATTCCTACCTTTCTCGTGGAAATTTCTCAATCTCCTTCACCGTTTTCGTCCTCCTGCCTCCTAAAAGTTCCATTCTCCCAAGTTCAAGGTAACCTGATCACTTTCTTCTGTGTCTCTGAAACTTATCTACTCCCATTGTTGGAGTGAGCGGGACTGAAGCCATGTTGGGAACTAAAACCACAAGGACCATAGGCAAACTTAAAAGGACACAGTTTTTTTTCTTGCCATGGATTTCTCTGAGTTATCTCTTTTCCCATGGTTATTTGGTATTTTGACCTTGGTTATGGAACAAGATGACATTATTTACATGAATGCAAAGTTGTTTTCCAGCAAGCCTGAAGCTGCAGACTTGCAGACCCTGGGAAACCAAGGAAGACATCAGTAAAGCCATGCTGATTCCACCTCTCCAACAGCCATGAGATAACAGCAAGGACGGGAGCAGAAACCAGATGGAGCCTTGGCGAGACTTTGCACCTGGCTCCTTGTATGAAGCCCTCGTTACTCACATCCCCCTCCCTCCCACTTTTCATTTCCCATGTTCCATTCCCTCAAACCCCTCTTTAAAAACCCCTCAGTAAATCTGAGTCTTTGAGATGGCTTTAATCTGGCCATTCTCCTTTAGGTTTACTGGAGAGATGGGTTAGCCCAACATCTCTCCTTAAGTGACCAGTATTCCTAAATAAAAGCTCACTTTTCCATTTTCACCAACATTTGACTTTTGAATGATTTGCTTTTGAAAGGGACCTGTGCCCTGTAAGACCATGACTCCCACTATCTTGTATGTGGATAACTCGTAAAAGTATGACTTCATATCCCCTTGTCTGCAAAACTCACCTCAGCCCTACTCACCCACCAATCCTGCCTTTCTAGTCCCATGTACTGTTTCCCCTTCCCCTTGAATATGTGTCTCCACAATCTCAACAGACGTAAATCAGACTTGCTTTTCTATTCCATACCACAAACACGTTGGCATCATCTCTGACCCTTGCCTCTCCCTTGCACCCTGTATTTAATCTGGCAAGGAAGTCCTACGCAATCTTTCCGTACTCCTGCCACTTTTTCTTTCTTTTCCTTTTTATTCCCACTGTCTGGTTCAGGCCTTTCTCACTCTACACCTAACCTAACACGATGGCTTGCTTTCTCTCCTCTTACTTCTAGTTTACCTTTGACACTGCCTCTAGACTAACTTGACTTAAAATACTGCATCATGATTGATAATCGTGATAGGGCATGTGACTTCCTGAATGGTGGTATAAGGAGCTCTGTGAACCCTCTCCCCCGTAAGACAGGCATAACTGGTAAAAATTACTTAAAAATCAAAACCACAACAATTTAAAGCCTCTGAGCATTGCCCTAAGGGCGTACAGCAAATTAATACTTTTATTCAGGAAAATCTACTAAATCTCAGTAAGAACACTGAATTAATGATATTTGAGCCACAAGCCACACTCTCTCCCTCCCTTTCCCAGCTCAACATGATGTAAGCTCCACTCCATGCAGGTGAACCTAAGAACACAGGCTACCTCTTCCCCCACTTTTCAGTTGAGGACTACTCTGTCCTGAGAGGGGCATTTCTCATCCCCTCCAGCTCCAAGTTGCAAAAGCTCTACTCCAGGCAAGATTGGCTGATAGGTCTGATGCTCATTTTCTACACCCAGCCCCCACTCATGTGGCAGAAGTTCTATCTCAGGCATGTCAGGCTGAGAATATTGGAGCTTTAATCCTCTTGGTTTCAGCTGGCTCCTAGGGCAGAGATCCCATGCCGGGAGAGGCAAGTCACAAAGACCAGAGATTACTGCCCTTGTTCAGTACCGTGCTCATGTTAAATAAAAATTATAGGAGGCCATTGTTCTGGACTAAGTTCCTGCACTTTGGCCCCAAAAGACCAGACTAAAAATCAAAATGGAGTCACCCCTGTTAAGTTCCATGTTGCTTAGGCTGTGGTCTGAGCTACTGAGAAGTCAAGAGAAAGATAGCCAATTTCCCTAATAGGCTAGTTTAAATCTTCAATACGTATGACAATGAAGTTCCTTCTGCTTTAATACTTAAACTAAAGAGATAGCTAGAAGTAACCTCAAGTTATTTTTCTATTATTCTGTCTTCCTGTCCCCACCTTACAAGGAAAGCAACTTTGAAATGACCAATCTGCTTTTTGTTCTTTGTTTCTGCTTTCTTTAGCCTTTTTCTGTCTATAAAACCAATGTCTCCTGCTTGGCTCATTGGAACACTCATTCTATTTTATGGAATGATGTGTTGTCCAATTCTAGAATCACAATAAAGCCAATTGAGATCTTCAACTAAATTTCTGGTAATTTTGTTCTTTGACATTACAAAACCACAGTAATCAAGGCAGTGTAATTCTGGCATAAGGATCAGCATATAGATCAATGGAATAGATTTGAGAGTCCAGAAAAAAGCCATAAATTTCAGGTCAATTGATTTTTGACAAGGATACTCTCCAATGGGTAAAAGGATAGTTTTCTCAACATTATTCTAATTCTCTCAGCCTGACATGCCTGAGATAGAACTCCGGCCATATGGTGGGGGCTGTGTATAGAAAGTGAGCATCAGACCTATCAGGTGCTAGGACGACTGGATATCGACATGCAAAACAATGAAGTGGGACAACTTCCTTATACCATACATAAGAATTAACTCAAATGGATCATGGACCTAAATATAAGAGCTTAAACTATAAAACTCTTAGAAGAAAATATAGGAGTAAATCTTCATGATCTTGGGTTAGGCAAAGACTTCTTAGGTATGACAATAAAATCATAAGCAAAAGTAAATAAACTGGACTTCATCAAAATCCAAAACTTTTGTGCTTCAAAGGAAGTCATCAAGAATATGAAAAGACAACTCGTGGAATGGGAGAAAATATTTGCAAATCATGTATCTGATAAGGTAGTTGTATCTAGAAAACTCTTATAACTTAATAGTGAAAAGGAATGAAGGAATAATACATGCTATAATGTGGATCAACCTTGAAAACATTATGTTATGTAGAAGAAGACTGTCACAAAGACACATGGTACATTATTGCATTTAAATAGCATGTCCAGAATAGGCAAATCTATAGAAACAGAAAGCAGATTAATGATTGTCTAGAGCTGGGGTGGAGATGGGGATATTTGGCAGAAATGGGAAGTAACTGCTAATGGAAAAGAGATTCATGAGTTTCTTTCTGGACTCTCAATTCTATTCCATTGATCTGTATGCCTATACTTATGCCAGTATTACACTATCTTGACTACTGCAGTTTTGTAGTAAGTTTTGAAATTGGGAAGTATGAATCCTCCAACTTTGTTCTTTTGTTTCAAGATTGGGCTATTCTGGGTTCTCTAAAGAATTTTTTTATTTCAGTTATCGTATTTTTTGACTCCAGAATTTCTATTGGTTCATATTATTGTGCACCCATTAACACCATTCATGTCCAGAACTTCTTCATCTTCCAAAACTGAAATTCTATACCCTTTAAACACTAACTTCCCATTATGCCTTCCCCCCAGCTCCTGGTAACCATTATTCTATTTTCTGTCTGCGCATTTGACTAGTCTAGGTACTTCGTGTAAGTGGAATCATGCAGTATTTGTCTTTTTCCGATAAGCTTATTTCACTGAGCATAATGTCTTCAAAGTTCGTCCATGTTGTACCATTTGTCAGAATTTCCTTCCTTTTTAAGGTTGAATAATATTCCATTGTATGTATATATAGCTTTTATTTATCCATTCATTCAGTAGACATTTGAGTTGTTTCCACCTTTGCTATTGTGAATAATGCTGCTATAAACATTGGTGTACAAATGTCTGAATCAAATTTAACTTTTTAAGTGCCATGACTGCATTGCAGAGGGTATAGGAGACGATTTTAGGGTAGAACATTTTAAAATGTAATAGTTATGAAGTGACTGACTTTAATGTAATTAGAATAACTATAATCAACACATCAAGCCTGCAGTATCACAGATACTATTATTTGTGTCCACAGAGTTTCTCAGCCTCAGCACTATTGACATTTGGGGCCAGATAATTCTTTGTTGTGAGGTAATTCTTCATTGTGATGATTCTTTGTTACCTGTGCACTGTAGGGTGGTTAGCAGCATCCCCAGCCTCTACCCACTACATGCCAGCAGCACCCCTCCAGCTGTGACAACCAAAAATATCTTCGGACATTGTCAAATGTCCCATTGGGGGTAAATTTGCCCCAGTTGAGAATCACTGATTTAGGAAGAGGCTGAAGAAGGTATTTAATTAAAAAATGAGTCAATTTAATGAAATTATTAAGCAGGAAGTACAGAGATAGGGTCAAAATTATGACGGTGATATGCAGGTGCCTGGAGTTTGGGAGGCATGCTTTGCACTGTGCTAGGACATCCAGTACTCAAGTGGCTGAGATGAAGCTGTTAACTAAGATGAAGGCATTAACTGGCCTCTAGCACCTGCCCATTCACCATTCCATCTTCTCTCCTACTGATTCTCCACTTGGACTCTGCTCTGGATAAACTATCTTGTGTTCTTTCACTTAAAGGCCTCTGTTCCTGTTGTCCTCACCACCTGGAATGCCACACCCCTCCCCGCCAACCAGTTCAGTCTCATGGACCTTCAAGGACGAGTTCAAATCTTCAAGAATCTGAATCAGAAGAAATTGCTCCCTCATCTGAATAATTATTTATGACATTCATGGCACTCTGTTGCTTACTGCCCAGTCCTTTATCGCTTCTATTACTTCCTCTTTGTCCTATATCTCCACCTATGCAGGGATGGAATTTTGCTTTATGGTTCTATCTCTCTAGTACTGTATGTCTTTTTTTTTTTTTTTTCCTTTTTCTTTTTTTTTGGAAGCTGACCAGTAAGGGGATCCAAACCCTTGACCTTGGTGTTATACCATCATGCTCTAACCAAATGAGCTAATGGGACAGCCCTAGTACTATATATGTCTGGCTCAGTAAAAATATTTACTGTCTTGTTAGTTAATTTAAATATATGATATGGCTGGCCAGTTAGCTCAGTTGGTTAGAGTGTGGTGTTATAACACCAAGGTCAAAGTTTCAGATCCTTGCACCGGTCCAGCCACCTATATATGTATATATGATAAAACAATATAGGGGTCTCTGGAAGGATATAAAGAGCTTTAAAATAGCTCAGTGACATGAAGTTATGTAGGAAAGGGTAGGTGATGCACTGACTTATTGTACAAATTTTATTGACTCCTTTGGAACTAATAGCATGAACAACTCAATTTTTATTGCTGTAATTAAGGGTGATGTCAAGAAGAATGCCTAGTGACTAAGAAGTCATCTTTAGCCAACCACCTGTGTGACAGTCTGTATCTGATTACAAGACTGGAACACCTTTCACCAGTGTGATATGTGTGTGTGGGTGTGTGTGTGCTTCATGAGCATTTTCAGTGCTGGGTCCAAAGAATGTAAGTATTACCATAAAATTTATCTTCAAAATTGGGGTCACATGACAGTCACCCCAAGGAAGGGCACTATTGAAATTTTGCCAGGACAATGGGCATGAACCAGGACTGTCCATCCCGTGATTTTATTATAGACAACTTCACATACAGGTTTAAGGAAGCAGCCCAAATTGCAGACAAGTTTATTTTTCATCATTGTTTTGACTGGCCAGCAGGAAGCTTTTTTCCAATAACAAATGAGCCGAATCCTTGAATTTCATCATAGTTTGTCCTATTGCATGCTAGGTAGGACTTAGAACTTCTAAACAAACTTCATCTCCATTATTAATAAGAAGCTCACCAGGAGGCCTGGGGCACAGGGCACTCTGAACCCACTGCCTAGACTGCACGCAGTCAACACTGTGTATGACAATAAAGTGACAATATTGGTTTCCTCAGAGTCTGTACCATGTCAGGCCTTCAGGGGAATTTCATGAACATCTAGGCTGCAGCTTTTAGTAGTATTCTCTCAAAATCATACTTTCTCAATTCCATCACAGTGATTATGTTGATGAGGTCTAGTCTCAAAAACCTTAGCTCAGTATTTGGAACCCTCTTTTGGTAAGGATATTCCAAAGGAAAAATTTCTCTCACCAGGTGGTAGATTTTGCTAGTAAAAAAAAAAAAAGTCGTGTGTGTGTTGGAGCAGGGTATATGAAGGAACTCCCTGTACTTTCCATTCAATTTTGTTGTAAACCTAAAACTGCTCTAAAAAATAAAGTCTGCCTATATTTTTAAAAATCCTGACTCCTGTGATCACTAAGAGACAGAACTTAGAAAATGAGTTAGCGTCTTAGAGGAAGGTTCTTAAATGGGCTCCTGTAATTACTATGGCAAACATTTATTAAGAGCTAGGTATGTGCCAGGCACTGTTTGATGCACTTTATGCCTATTAACTCATTTGCTACCAGAGGACCGCATGACAGAAGCACATTACTGTCATCTGCATTTTACAGCAGAAAGAAGGGCACAGAGAGGTGCTGTAGTTGCTCAAGGTCACAAGGCTAGGAAGGGCAGAACCAGGATTCAAGCCCCAGCAGCAGAGGTTCCAAAACCAGTTGCTCTCAACCTTCCCCCAGGATACGGAATCACAAAAATGACAAACTGAGGAAGTTGCTGATTCTACCCAAAGAGAATAAACAGAACACATTATCTGCTCTGACCACTGTTCCCTGCTGTCTCCCAGAGCACTTTAGACTTGCTCAGGTTAGGAAATCCTGCTGAGAGACCCAATTGAATCAGAGCTGGTTTTACTTTAATATATGAGGAAACTTCAAAGTGTTCACGGAAAGATTTGCATTATCTTTTAATTCTATTTCCTATGAATTTTTTGAAGCACCCTCATAAAGTCCTGGAGCTTTAGGTATCCCAGAAGGTGAGTGGGTGCACACCCTCTCCTTTGTTCTTTTTATAACAAGGCACTCTCTTGTTTTTGGAAATTGACTTTACAGCCACATCCCAACACCTGGTTTTCCCAGGCCAAGTCTTATCAAATCCTCAATCCTGAAAAGCTACTAAACTTGAAGGCAAAAATAAGTCCATTATGTCTCCTAAATGGCCTCCCACAGAAATGCTTTATAGAGTGAAATAATATGATTAAGCAGAATATGGCAAGAGCCAAAGCAGACAGGAAGAAACAGAAATCACAGACAAATCAGAAAACAGTTCTGTGTTCTGGAAAATGATGATGGATCATTCTTTAAGCCAGCCAAGATGCAAAGAGGATATACATGTCCTTTCACTCTTCCTCCTTTGCCAGGGCTCAGTCTACACTTCTTTTTGAGCCTCTTGACACCATTGTGTTTTGTTTTAGAATTCCTCAACTGGACAGACATCCTTTTCTGAAACTCTTGGCTGAACATATGTTCCTGAGATAGGAGAAAAAAATCCATTTGCACAATGGTGAGCCCATCTGCAATCTATTCCTAACAGCTGCTTTTTGTGGCTGTGAATCAAGCTGGAGAA
Organism: Cynocephalus volans; assembly: GCF_027409185.1. Lineage (NCBI taxonomy): Eukaryota > Metazoa > Chordata > Mammalia > Dermoptera > Cynocephalidae > Cynocephalus > Cynocephalus volans. Next base: position 55,635,243 of record NC_084462.1, read on the forward strand.
ATCATTCTGGATCTCAAGAGCCATTTCATGCTTTTCAGGGACTAACAGGACATCTCAGTCTTCCTTAGCAAACACAGGCAGGAGCAAACCTGTATTGGGCGCGACCTGGTTCCCTAGCATTCATGTGCCATGTGTATGGCCACCAAATACCTCTATTTAACGACAAGAACCAAAAAAACTGTGAAACAGAACCAAGTGTGGGGCTGGCCAGTTACATTAGCTCAGTTGGTTAGAGCACAGCCTTTTAACACCAAGGTCATGGGTTCAGATTTTCGTACCAGCCAGCTGCCAAAAACAAAAAAAGAACTCACCCCTCCTCTCCACCGCCACTGGCTAACTGGCGACAAATCTGTTTTTAAGTTATTAATTTTTAAATTTTTAATTGACAAATTAAAATTGTATATATTTATGGTGTACAACATGATGTTCTAATATATATATAATAGTGGAATAGTCAAATCAAGCTATTTAACATATGCATTACCTCACATACTTTTATCTGGCAAAAAATCTAAAGCTCCTTTCTGGAAGCCCAGCCTGTTTTAACACAAAGAGTCAGGATTATTGGGGTTCCTCACTAAAATCCTTTGCTACTGAAGCCTGGGTTTTTCTTTCCGAAGATGAAAGAGAATATGGAGGAATAAATAAATGCTGATATGAAACTTTTTTTTAGGTAACCTAATAACAAAATGAAAAATACAGAAACGGCAAAGGATCCTTTCTCCTCCTGTTACCGATAGGTCAGACTCGGCTTGCCCTCTCGCCTTAAACAAATGACCTGAAAGTCCAAAAGTTGATGCAAGGATTGGAAGGTTTATTCAGATTACCCGTACTCAACTAAATGTCTAACCAAGCAAACAAAGAGAAAAGGGGAGCAGTGGGGTCCAGTTTAGCCTAGTCCTAATCAGTGGGGCCAATCTATTCCATTAACAGTAATTGATAAAAGCAGTTCTCCCCACTGTTCTCAGCATAAAGAAGAAAAGTATCGACTAGATTTAAATCAGAAAAACAAAGCATAGCCAGGAGCCCTCCAGGGTGCACCTATACAGACGTGGATACAATCCAACCAAACAGAAGAGGGCTCAGAAAATCAGAGAAAAGTGAAGAGAATAAAGCATTGCTTTGTCAGAATTTAGGCCAGGGACTCCAGGAGAGATCTACCAGCAGCAGAGACATGGGAGCAAAATAGTCCCAGTGGCCATTTGTCTCTTGCAGCTAGAGTCCTCTCCGGTGCCCAAAGCTTTCCAATTTTTACCAGTGATTAAATTAGGTTCTTGGATTCCAAAGTCATAAAAATGGACAAAGTACCCAACACTAAAGCAAGCAACGCTTTATTAAGAGGAGATAGACTTATGCATAAGGGCTTTAGCAACAGTAAGGCTAGCCCCCTCCCCCCCCCCAGGGGAGCTGTTCAGGGTCTTTTATAGGGAAAGGAGTTAAGGGGTGGCAGGTCAGCATCACTGGAGGTGGTCCATTCTGTTCTTCTAGGTTGCGTCGTGGTCGCATGCCCAGTAGGCAGTGGTGTTCATCATTGTCACCCCAGGAGGGTCATTGATGCTTTGTGCACAGGTGGGAATTCCTAAAGGGGTTTTAAGGTTAATCTGTAACTTTTACAATTATAGTAAACAAGCCTTGGGGAGGGGTTTTGCAACTCAGTAAACTTCTGTTTCCTCTCTTATCTCAGTCTGTTTTGTCTGGGCAGCCCATGGGGTAATCATTTGCCCTGAGGGGTCTCATGACTGAGGAGTGGAAAGGTAACAAAAGTGTCCTCTGCAGGGAAAATGGAGTCAGTTTGGTTCACAGGCCTAGCCTTACTCTCTTTCACTCCTTCACTCTGATGTACTATGGGTGTGGGTTCTTTCAAAGGCAGACAAAAAGGGCCTGGGTCTAAATTCAGACCTGAAATCCTACTTCTGTCCATACTCTGGGATGTCCATATTCTGGGATGTCCACACCATGAGAATGGGGAATGGGCTTCAGGACTCTCTGATTGATACATTTCATGCAGTGATTTCTGGTTGAGCACTGATCAGCCTTCAAAGGATGTTGTTTGGCCACGCTCCATGAAACTTGAGCCAGCCCATTTTTCCTTGCCACAATCTCAAAAGACATCGGAAAACATTTAACATTGCTACAAATACCACTTCCCTTCTCTGCCTATCTTGCTCCCTCCATTTCATCCCCTGCTCCCTCTCTTCCAGTCCTTCTGTGCCTTGGTAGGTGACCCTGTCTGCCCTACAGTGGTTGCATTTCAAGTCACTCAAGTGTTCTATTCTTTGTAAAGCACACGCCACTGCAAAAGGCTCATAGAATTTTAGAACTGGGCCCAGTTCCATGAACGGATGGGGTGAGCGGGTGAAGAATCAGTCTTGACTGAATGCCTATTGAGTGCTAGGCACAGTTAGTGTTTACTAGAGTTATTTAATCTCTTCATCAACCACTATTGTTAGCCCCACTTGTTAAAGGAAGAAAACCCGGTGCATGCAGAAAGGTTAAGTGACTTGCCTAAGCCCACACAGCAAACACACGCTTCAATTTTAGGTCTGATTCCAAAGGCTACATTCTTTCAGTCTGCCTACAACTGGGTGGGAGTTGGGTAAGGGCTGAAAGGGCAGTGGGACAATCACTGAGGTCCATACTGCCCAGTACTTCCCTGTCCCCTTTTCCTACCTGGAAAGGGCCAGAGGCCGCTGCCTCCACATCCTTTCATCTCCTTCCGGCTCGGCTCAGTGACTTACTACCCTCTCTCCCAGGGCAAGACCCCAAATTTCATCCCCTGCGTCCGAGGTTACAGGCGAAGTCAGTTAGTCGGCCTGAACCCACCACAACCCCGCATCTGAGCTATCACGACCTCCCTCCTCCCAGCCCCCCAAACCAGCCTGCGGTCACAATTGCCCCTCTCTCTTCACCCCACCCCCATCAACGCCAAACACTACCCATCTTCAAGCCCTCCTCCCTTTTGCCCGCGCCCTCCGGGCTGGCCTTATCCAATACCGTCTTGGTCCACAGGCTAAAGATGTCAAAAGTAACCAATTGTTGAGGAACTCTCCGCTAAGGGTCCCGCCTCTATTTTGAGGAGCAGCTCTGCTGACCAATGGGTTGCCCCCGGGTGCAATGAGCCCTCGGGGAGAGTAGAGTAGCGGCTGGGTTGCCCAATGAACAGGCGGGTTCCCGTGGTTAGGGGCGAGGCAGAAGCGGTCGTCAGGGGCGTGGCGGCGGTTGCTTGGGCGGGGCCGGTAGCGGCGGGAGCTGCACTGGCCAGAGGTTCCGGCTGTATTTCCATGAGCGCCGCCGGCAGCCGCGGAGCTTCAGGAACCCGACTCGGGGCGAGCTGGGCCGCTGTAGGCAACCACGCACAGGTAAACCAGACTGAGAGAGTTCCGCAGAGCCGGGATCGCGCCCCCGATCCGTCGGGTCAAACCCCTGAACCCCGCGGTCCCCGGCGTGTCTTGGCCCATCGCGCCGCAGCCTGCGCGTCTCGTATCCTCGGGGATCCTCGGGGACCTGTCACCCGGCGCCGCGAGCGTCTTGAGGGCCGGCTCGCTTAGTGGCTGGGCAGCCCTGACCGTGGGGGGCCCTACGCCTTCCTGAAGGCCCTTTGTCTTCTTCTGCCCGAGAAACCGAGGTTGGGGATAACCCCGAGCGCGGCCTCTCTGGCTGCCATCCCCGCTTTGGTGCGCACTATTGGGGCCTCTGGGGTCTGGGGAGGGGTCTGCTTGTCCAGGCTTGGTGACGAAGGTCCAGGATCCGCACCTGGAAGGAGAGGGCCGAGGGGCCTGATTACTGCCCCGGATACCCGAGGGGCCTCTGCGTTTCGGGGTTCCACAGGCGCGCACCCAGGACTGACGGGTTAAAGTTCTTGAGAGGCAGCTTTTGACCCACTTAGAAGCACACTTAATGAGCTCGGCCCCGCACAGGGCACTGTTCTAGGCGCTTCGTGGGTTTTCGCCACAGTAAGAGCTGTCCAGCAGCGCAGGAGGATGCCTGCCAAACCAGGCAGCCAGCCCCTTCGACCTTGGAAGTGTCTAGGCAGAGGCCGGACGACAGCCACCTGTCAGGGATGCTGAGAAAGGACTCCCAAGGGAGGACTGCATGACCTATCTGTGAAGCCGTTCTCCACCCACAGATGCACTCTGGGCGACCTTTAATGCCTAGCTTGAGAAGGATACTTCTGGAGGTCCATTAGGTTGGAAGTGGTTGTTGAATTCACCCATAATGAATTTTGGGTTTTAACTCTCAAGAGTGGGTGTTAGCAAACAGAATGGATTATACCAAAAGACAGCTGTTTACTTAGCCACTATGAAACTCCTTAATTTGAACTATCATCGATTGCCTCTCTTCATCTTCCCAATTCCTCTATATTCATTGCTCCACCTCCAGTTTGTCAGCTTCACCTGCATTCCAGTAACCAAATCCAAAGGCAGGTTCCAAGAGCAGGCTCAGAAGAGGGAGCTGGAGACACTGCAGGTTTGGCAGAGTCAGAGTGATCTGCGCCCAAAGCTTTTCGAGGGCGGTTTCACTACACTCACATCAAGCAGAATCCGGAGAAGCCATCTATTTCCCCCTTTCACTACTTTCTGTCATTTGCCCGAATAGAGAGGACATAATAATCTTCTGAAGGTCAGAAGGCAGAGAATCTCAGCACAACTCGCTGCCTACTCTAGGATGAATTAACCTTTGAATAGCCAGTCAGAAGGCAGACCAGTCCACATACTGCTGATTGTCAGCATAGACTTGTGACATTTTAGAGTTGAAGACATCTTAGGTAGAGCTTATCTAATTCATTCTCCTCAATGCACAGGTGAGGCAGGTGAGGCAACTGAGGCCTGGGGCAGTCACAGGGCTGGCTGGTCATCACAGAACCATGAGTGAGGGTTGGTCCTAGATATAGCCAGTGCCTGACTTGTATTTCATTCCCGGCTCAGTTCTCTCACTCTTAGTGTTTAAGTTCTAAGGGAGCCCTGAGAAGTTAGGAGCAAAGATTTTGGTGCCCGAGTTCCTGGGTTTGAATACTAGCCCTGCCTCTTGCTAGCTGTATAACCTTGGGCAAGTTACTTAACCTCTCTGAGTTTCTGTTTCCTCATCTATGAAACAGGAATAATGATAATTAAAGTAAGAAGGCTGTTTTGAGGAGTGCAGGAGTTACTATACTATATCTGAATTATTTAGAACAATACTTGGGACATGATAACCACTATAGATTTGCTAAATATGATGTTCTCTTGCCTTTTAATACAGTTTTGCTTTCTCTTGCCTTTTAATACAGTTTGTCTTAATATCTACCACTCATTTTCTATCAGGAGCTAATTTTTCCCTTGTCCCCCCACCCCACCACCAATTTAACATATTCTAGATTTTATTTTAGCTCAGGTATCTGTGGAGAGTTCCAAGTCACACTGCATTTTATTTCTTATTTTTTTGTCTTTTATTGAATTAGGTAACTCAGTTTCTCTGTTAGTTCCCCCCTTGTAATTACACTTTTTAGATTCCAAATTTTTAAAAATTCTCTTTAAAAAGGGGGAGAGGGGAATTCCTCAAAGTAGTAAACAGAGTCCCTGATGATACCAATCTCCACTGTATCCTTCTAAATATGTATTCCCTCCTTACCAGTGGTCACTGTGATGCAGCTTGATTATAAAATGGATGAACATTTTTAGATTAAGATTTCATGAGCCACTGTATTAAGTGCTTTTCGGAAGTCCAGGGATCATGTGTCAAATGCATTTAAGCAAGTTACTTAGTCATTCGAGTAGGGGAGCACCAGCAGCACCTGCCTGGCCTGGCAGAAACAGAAGTGTGTGACTGATTCTTGCTGGTAATCTAGCTTGTTCATGGGTTTATCTGTGTTTTTCCTGTACATTTCCAGAGCTTGAAATAAACCAGACGGCAAGTGCGATGGAACGGCCTTTTTCCTTTCATTTTAGTCCAGGAAGTTCCCTTTCTTCCCTTTTTACTCTCACCTTCATTTCCTTTATCACCTTCACAGTTTTGGGTTTTTTTGTTTGTTTTTTGGCGGCTGGCTGGTATGGGGATCTGAACCCTTGACCTTGATGTTACCAACATAGCCCTCTAACCTGAGTAACTGGCCAGCCCCTATCTTCACAGTTTTAACAAATAGCCACTCTCAGGTTGCCAGCCAATTCCCTTTTAATGGAAAGATGCTTGTCACTTTTATTTTTTGGAGGATTCCAGTCACCTTTGGTTCTCCCCTCTCTGTTTTTATCTGTTTTCTAGATGGAGCCAAAGCTTATCGTTATTTATTGTTTGGTACCTTCTTCTGCCTTATTTTTCTTGAGAGTTGATTCTGAGCTTTGGTTTTTTGTTTAGGCTATTCTAGAGCTCAGCCATTTTAGAATAAAATAGTTTTTGTTGCTTTGCTTGTGTATGAAAATGGGCCCCTTTCTCTCTATCTTGCTCTCTTTTCTCATAACGTCCTGGTGGAGAGGTTTCATATTTGCTGTTATTCCTTGCTTCATTTACACCTTCTCCTGGTAATCTCTGGCAGGGTCCACATACACTATAGTGGCTCCCACTACCCTTGCCCAGAGCTCCTGCCCAGAGCACACAATTTCTTTGGTCCTGTAGAAGATGGGCAGAGTCTGTCTTACCCAAAATATGGCTCTTTAAAAAGCCCTGGCAGAGAGATACTTTCAATATAATGGAATTCCATGTGGCAGGATTTCTACCATGACCTACTGCTTACGATATTCCAATTTTTACTGCATTGTGAGTTTTGAATACTCCTTGACCAATTTAAGAGAGTAGATGGCCAGGGACACAAGGTGTTTTAAGCCTTCCTGTTTCATATTGGGCTAAGCTATCCCCAGGAACAGAGCACTGGAAGTTCAGGGTGCCTCTTCACATGGTCTGGCAGCTTTTCATGGTCCATCCTTTTTGTATGACTAAGTATGGCCAGAATATGCCTAAGGACATTTTTAGCCCCTATGCTGTTATTTCTAACTTGATAACCATATAGGTGCTGACATTATCTCCCTTAAGGATCATTTTCATTTCTGTAGATTTATTTTTGTTGTCTTGGTTCCAAGGCATCATGTTTTTTTGGATTAAACATTTTCTTTTTATAAAATGGCTGGTATAGACACATAATGAGCCCTACTGTTACCCATGAAGCTTGTGTGCTGGGCCCAGTTGGGTGAAGGGCTTGTTACACACGGACCCCTTCTCTGATCTTTTGCAGACAGGTAAAGAGCTTATTAGAGAACTGGAACATTGATACCCTTGGGTTTGCCTGGTTTCTGATTTCCTTTTGTTGTCTTTAAGTGGAGGTTCATTAAGTTCAACAAATCCGGCATCTGGTGTGTGCTGGGAACACAGTTGACCAGATTAGCAAGTATGTTTGGTGTGTTGCATAAAGACTATTTTGTTTTTAAATTGTTTTTATTTAAATTTTTTTAAATGTAATGTTTTTCATTCAAAGTTTGTTTTTTTAAAATTGGTAATACATTCACATGATGAAAGAAAATATTTGAAAGGCACAAAAGGTTAGATAGTAAGTAGTAAATATATCTTTATCCACCCCTAACCACCACTTCTTAGAGGCAACCAGTATTACTGATTTCTTCATCTTCTGGAAGTGCTCCATGAACCTCTAAAATATTTTATACATCTATAAACAAATTAGTTATGAATATTCTGTGCACCCTCTCCCCTTTTTTGCACAAACAGTAGTGCACTATATACATGCTGTTTGGAATCTTACTTTTTTTCACTTAATATTTCTTAGCAGTGTGAAAAGAGCTTCCACGCCATATTTTTATTTTTATTTTTATTTTTTTAAAAGATGACCGGTAAGGGGATCTTAACCTTTGACTTGGTGTTGTCAGCACCACGCTCACCCAGTGAGCTAACCGACCATCCCTATATGGGATCGGAGCCTATGGCCTTGGTGTTATCAGCACCGCACTCTCCCGAGTGAGCCACAGGCCAGCCCTCCACGCCATATTTTTATGAAGGCCATCTATTTTATTTTATTTTATGGTGACTGGCCAGTGTAGAGATCCGAACCCTTGACCTTGGTGTTGTAACACCAAGCTCTAACCAACTGAGCTAAACAGCCAGCCCTCATCTATTTTAGATAACTGTGCTCTGTTTCTAAGAATGCTAAGAACCAGTCTTATTTAGGCAGCAGTTACAGCATTTGGGGCTGTCTGGGGGCAAATATTTTCTTCTCCATGTCCTGCAGCTCTAAGCCTGAGAAGAGGCCGAGTGAAATGGAAGACTTCTCTAAAGGTCACCCCACTGGAGCATTGGAGAATGAGGAATGCATTAGATCTTGGGCCCTCCTTGCCCTCTGGGCAGAATGTGCTGGAATTGCTAGGGGAAGTTTGCTGTTTCTTGCTGGTCTCCAGAAAAGTTTCCTGGCCTCCCTAATACACATTAGATCTAATCAAATCTCTTGCATGGAAGCACCTGCTCTATTTGTCCTTGCCTTTCGGCCTCACAGGGGAGCCCTGCCTTTCATCACAGGACTTCCTGTTTAGGTAGCTTTATTTAGTGCCCCACCCCTTCTTTGCTCTCACCCCAGGAAAAACCAGCTCTCACACTTTCTTCTCTGTAAAGCATCTTTCCCAGGCCTATACATGATTTTTCTTGCTGTCCTTGGAAGTATTCCCCAAGACTTCCAAATCTCTCTTCCACTTCACAGGTCAGAACCTGACCTGGCCTCACTAACAAACAAAGGCTTTCACTGAAGCTGACTCTAACAGAATTTTCAGGGTTCTTCATATTTGAATTTTCTGTGTCTACCCTTATGTTTTAAAAAATCACACTGATTTAAGCATAGTCTTATAGTCTTCTGTGGCTCCCAGATCTTGCCTATTAGGATTTTTTCCTCTTTTATCTGAATGTGCCTTAATCTTTATCTTGCTTTTATTTACCTCTGAGTCTGATTTAGAGTCACCTTGAAATTGGATTGGATCTTCAAGATGTTAGTCAGCCAGTCTAATCTAGAGTCATTACTTTTTGCCCTTTGCTCATTGCTGGGCATCCACATTATTAATCAGTTGTATCACAGATACCATATTATATAATACAAGGAGAAGGGGGTGTTATTAGTTACACTTTTTCCAGTCTCTCTTGGATAAAAGAGATAGAAGCTTTGAAATTTTGCCCCCATTTGTGCTCAATTACTGTAGGGACTTAGTCATGTCCACGAGGGCAGTAAAAAACAAAAATCAGGAAGTCCAACAGGATTGCCAAATTTTAATTTTTTTAAATAAGGAAATACAGTAGTCCCGTCATCTCTCATCATTGCCATTTTATTTAAGAAGAGATACTTTAGCACCAAAAATGTTGTAAGGTCAGTATCTCAAAATAAAGAGCACCGTCTAAAGAGGATATATTTAACTTGATAAAAAGGTTGACTTAATGGCCATTGCATCACGGCGTTTGGGAGGGCCTAAAGTAGAGAATTCTGTTCAAGGAGTGGTTCCACCTTTTCAGTTTCCTTAAACAGTGCCAGCTACTCTCTTGCTGGGAAACCAGGCCATCCCTTGAATCCAACTAACCTAGCAGCAGCATCACTTGTGAGGTTTTGTGCCCAGTTTTTTTAGGTAGCACAGACTACACAGTGTTGACATGCAATTATAGCACTTTATAGGGGTATGAACTGTGGGGTCTGGATTTGTTCATGTCTGAAGTGCCATGTTGTATTCTTAAGGACTGAGGAGGGAGGAGGCTGAGGTGGGACCTCAGCAACTGGCCTGCATCAGCTAAGGCTATTTGGTGGTGTTTACCCATCGTTTGTTTAAAAGCATGTGCTTAAACTTACTAAGTTCATGATCTCAGGTGATGGCTCAGATTGTTTCTGAGATATAAATGTGACTTTTCATCCCAGTCTCCATGGCACTTGCAGCTCACCCCCTGCAGAATCATCATATTCACTCTGTTGGGAATTTCCCAGGCCAGAGCCACAGATATGTTAAGTTTCCTTGAGTTCTCATTAGATTAAGAACACTCGGACTTTTTGCTTTCACATTAATGATAATTGGAAATATTTGAAAAAAAAAAAAAAAAAAAGAAAGAAAGAAAATATTTGTAAAGCCTGTCCTGGAACATTGAGATGCCTCATTATAACATTAGGGTCCACCTACATGACCTCAGTGTCCCCCATTTGTGTGTGAATTTCTGATGTGTTGGAGCCAGGTAAACCCCACTATGGTGAAAAATACAGAGATGGGCTTAGTGCAGAAAAGGTATAGTAGCGTCAAGCAAAGCCAGATGATACCACAGAGCACTGTGCAAATGAAGGCTGCAGCAGTGATCCCATCTGAGAAAAGAGTGACGGTGGAGTTGTCATACTGCGCCAGGTGGTGTAGGCTCTCAGGACTTATAGGACCTGCCCAGGGGCAGGTGGGACCACACTGACATCATCAGCAGGCATTTCAGGTCTGAAAAATGGCATCAGTCTCATTACTTTAATGTAGTTCCTCTGAGTTTTACTGTGAGTATTTTATTTGTCTTTATTTGTAAATTTGTTTTGGTCTCCATAATTGTAAAAGTGCTAAAGGAAGTTTATGCTGAGTTTTATGTTTGTACATTTTAAGAAATAGCATAATAAATAATTGGGTAAAAGTAATTCAATTTAAATTTAAGAAGTGAATACAAAGTTCTTTAATCAGGGGGATCCAACAGAATTAGTTTTTCCCCTTAGAGGGGGCCATTTGGTACATGAGTTTGAAAGGCTCCAGTGCAGGACTCTAAGCTCTGTGAGGCAAACACAGGTTTCCAGTCATATTTGTGTCATGCATGGTCCCTGTTCATGTGCTGAACATGAACATTTTGTAAATATTAGTTGAGTTGAGGAATTAGTTGAGATCATTGGTTTTCTGTCTTAATGAGATCTTATTTTTGTACGTGTATCCAATGCTTATTGTCCACACTAATAAAAGGGAGCCCTCCAAAAGTAATTTCTTTGTTTTTGTTGTTGTTGTTTATTTTTGGAGTGAATAATAAAGTTTTCTTAGTGATATTTGCATGACCTAAACACTTGCTAGAATGTCAGTAGCTGGAAGTAGATCCCAAACGTCATACAATTGTATCTATAAATATTTCCGTGATCTCTCTTAAAGATAAGGACTCCTTTATTAAACATCTATTATTACACTTTAAGAAATTAAGAGTAATTCTTTTTCTTTTTCTTTTCTTTTCTTTTCTTTTTTTTTTTTTTGAATAAAAAGATGACTGGTAAGGGGAACTTAACCCTTGACTTGGTGTTGTCAGCACCACGCTCTCCCAAGTGAGCTAACCGGCCATCCCTAAATAGGGATTTGAACCCGTGGGCTTGGTGTTACCAGCACCACACTCTCCCAAGTGAGCCACGGGCCAGCCCTTCTTTCTTTTTTTTTTTTTTTGGTGGATGTCCAGTACGGAGATCTGAACCTTTGACTTTGGTGTTATAACACCATGCTCTAAGCAACTGAGCTAACCAGTCAGTAGAACAATTCCTTAATAACATGAAATATCTAGTCATGTTCAAATTTTCAATTGTTAAAAAAAAAAAAAAAAATTTCAATTGTTTAAAAATGTCATAAGTATTTTTCTTCTAAAATTTAATTTGTTTGAATCAGGATTCAAGTAAGGATCACATATTGTGATTGGTTGCTGTACCATTTATGTCTCTTTTAAACTATAGGTCCCCTTTTCTTTTTTTTCCCTGCAATTTGTTGGAGAAACTGGGTAATTTGTCCTGTAGAGATATTTATTTGTCTGTAGAGATATTTATTTACTTTTAAACAGTTGATACATTCACATGGTATAACATTTAAAAGGTACAACATGGTAAGGGGTGAAAAACCTTCCTCCCCAGAGGCAATGAATATTACTAGTATCTTATATATTTTTTCAGAGATATTTTATACATATCCCAGCAATCGTGTGAAGGCATCTCTATCCTTTTTCTTTCTTTTTAATACAACTGGTAAAATCCTGTGCATACTGTTCTGCTCCTTGCTTTATTCACTTAGCATGGAATGATGCTTTTTCATGGATTTCTACATGTAGTGTTTGGCAACCTGTTAACTTTTCTCACGTATCAAATGACATTACTGCTTCCTAAAAATTGAGGGAAAGACAATATTCCTAGGATTATGTGATTGCACTGGAGTCTCCAAGGCTGGGAAACATTTGTTTTTGTCATTTCTTCAGCAAGCATTTATCTAAGCCCTTTTTCTGCTGGATGCTGTACTAGAAAGGCCTCTGCCCTCATGATCTTCCCTGGGGCCTGGACACACTGTATCCCATCATCAGCTCGTGCTTGGCCCAGAGGAGGCTTTCCATGAGTGTTTGCTGAGTTTCTAGCCCCTCACAGCTCCCTGTGTGGCCTAAACTGTATTCACACTGTAGACAAGCTTCTCAGGTTCCAAATGCTATGGCTGCAGTTCCCTCCTCTATTCTGATCCTGTAAATAAAGTCCTCATTTATTCTTGTCAATGACACTGAAAAATATACCCTTCTAAATAGTGACATGATGGAAAATGGCAAGTAGATTATAGTCAAGGATATCTTTCACAATTTAGAAAGCACAGTGCCTTTGGTTCGGTCTATTATTAATATCACCCATCAGTCTATTTATTGACCCTACATAGAAAGCTGGATGTTGCACTGAAATTGCAAAAGAAATCTTGACTTTTCCACCAAAGGGCTTATAAGAGGAATGCAAATTTCTTCAAGTCTCTCTTTAGATGGAAAGAGGCCTTACAGAGCTTCTGTTGATGGGGCTAAAATGGTTGGGATTCATCTAGCCCTGCAAATGGTCCCTAAGATGGATGGGTGCCTTGCTTCTTTGAATTCTTAGAGCCTTCTGCAGGAACTGGCACGGGGAAGGTCTCTAGGCCTCAGTTTTCTTGCTTGCATTAATAATAACTCACATAGCTGTTGTGAGTACCAAATGAGGTAATATCTGAGGACGCACTGTAAACACTAAATTATGTATTTGGTCTCCACTGTCAACACAAATGCATTTTGTGACATGTTTGAGGAGTAAATGAGGTAATATATTAAAATTACAAACACTTGATAAACTGTAGAGCTACACAAATATGAAATTTTGTCATCATCTAGTTCTGTTCCTTCATTTAAAGACATGGTGATTTAAAGATAATGGTGTCAGCTAAAGAGCAATACTGGATCCCAGGATGAGAGTCTTTGATCTCTAACCTGTGGTTCACAGATTTAATATTTTCTCTGGGTGGCCAACAGAGAAGCTATTGGTCTGGAATGGGGGAAGGAATGTGTGTATGAGATCCAATGGTTACATGTAAAAGATGGTTAAATTGGGGTTGGTAGTGATTGTTCACAGACGAGTGGAAGACCAGACTAACGAGGCTTGAGGATCCAGACATTCGGCTCTGGATTGGAATCCTCTAGGCTTGGTGGATGAAGTGGGTCCCTCCTTTGCCTTCTCTGGTGAGCACACAGCTGCCAAGTTTACACTGTTTGCATTGTTAATTTTTATTGTAATAGCAGGATGCTCTGGTATAGGGTGCTTGACCTACAAGATCTCGTTTTTGCCTCACAATGCCTCTTCAGGGAAGGCCTTTTTAACCCCATTTAACAGATGAAAAAACTGAGGTGCCGAGAAGTTAAGAAATTTACCCAAAGTCACACAACTTGTAAGTAGTATAGCTGTGACTCAGGCAAAATCTGTCTGTCCCCAAAGCCTGTGAGAAGCCCTCAACCCCTGCATCAGAGGACACCCACAGAAAGCATCTCAAAGAAGCAGAAATCCTTGTAACACTAATTTTCCTATCTATTTCCACAAACTCGTTTTCAGAATACCACAGATATTTAAGGATTTTTCCATTTTCCTTAGGTGTTAAAAAGGAACCCTGTTTTATATTTCCACCAACCTCTTGATCTAGGTTAACCTAGGATTAATTGTATTTAAATGTATAGTTTCTGGACCAAATAAGCTCATGTCAGTTGGAAAATACCACAGACAATTTTACTGCATCGTGTGTTTTGGAGCAAGTAGCAGAAATCATGAGTCTTCTGGTGGTATTTCAGTATTTATCTAAATGCCAACAAGCAATGGGTGGATTTCCATCTACCCTCTCTTTGGGAGTCTTTCTTTCCTTCTGCTACCTAAAATAGTCTGTTTTCACTTTGAATTATATTTCTTTATTTGTGAGACAGTAGTTTCTGAAGTAGATTTATAACTCTTTGAGCCTAGTAAGATGTTTTTTAGTCAAACAGGGAAAAGAGTGAAAGAAATACGACATTGGACAGTAGCTCCTCCGAGTGACAAATAGCGGAAAACTTTAATCTTGGATAGATAATTATTTGCCTGAACTACTTCATGACATTCTTTAAAACATCCAAAAGCTGCTTGACAGCCCAGGTCACATTGAGCTTTCTCTTTTGTTGCAGTGTATGACAGTTATTCATGAAGAGCTATGTAATAATGCAATAATCTCCTGGTAAGAAAATTCTGTTCAAGGGGATCACGATGGTGACAGCTTAGGCTAATGCCTTTTCCACAGACTCAGTCAATCAGTAAATATTTATGGAGTGTCCATTATGTGCTCAACACCCTAAATTTAAATTCATGTAGAATTTAAACATGAGGATTGAATTAGAAGGGCATAGACCAGAATCCCCAGCAGAGATTAAAGAGATATGAATCATCACTTTTATGTAGAGATGAGATGAGCAAATTTTCTAGTTATGAAAGGGTACTTACAACATGTGAAGGTGGGAAATGGTATAGTTTTTAGGGCCTAGAGGGGAATGGGCCCCTGGGTGGAAAAATACAAACTCAGTTCAGTTTCTCCCACTATGCTCTTACAACATGCTTCTGACACCAAATGAGTGGGGATTTCTCCCCACCAGCAAACAAGAAATTCTGTAGCAGATACCACCTGGGGTATGCTCCAGTTCAATTCCAACACTATCTACCTGGAGATAGCACCAGATCCCACAGGTTAAGGACTCAGTCCCCAAGACTGCCCCTTCCGCCATATGCCATTTGCAAGTCCATGGTTGTTTTACTTGTGCTTCTAACTGACCATCTATAAATCGGGGTTCCCATGACACCCTCCTTGGGTTTGATTAGTTTGCTTGAGCAGCTTACAGAACTCAGGGAAATGTGTACTTAACGTTTACTGTTTTGTTATAAAGGATATTACAAAGGAGACAGATGAAGAGATGCATAGAGCAAGGTGTGGGGGAATGGGTGTAGAACTTCCATGCCCTCCCTGGATGCACCCTCCGGAAGCCTCCACGTGTTCAGCTATGCCGAGGCTCTCTGAACCCTGTGGTCTTGGGTTTTTATGGAAGCTTTATTACATAGGTATGATTCAAGCACGGACAACTGTGTAGAAATGTAATTGGACAAAAAGGGTATGATCCAACAATAACTGGGAAACCCAGCAAGGCCTGTCTGTTCAGATTCTTCTTGGTCTCTCTGTGCAGCACTCCTTCCTCCTGGGTATGGGCAGGACCCTTTCTGGAATGGGGGTCTTACCACATACAATTAGATAAGGTAGGTAAGAGGATTTCTTTATATCCAGCTCCAAGACAGAAAGGCAGGGGAGGGTTAGAGCCCTGCCTTGGGGAGCCAGGAACCATAGATGAAAACCAATATATATCACAATATCGCAGCCCCCAATGAAGATTACTGTAGAGTCCAGCAGGTTGTACAGAAGTAGCCAGATACCATGGAGGGCTTGCAGTGAATCTCAAATGGTGAATGACAGTGCTTGTCCAACACAGCCCTGGGTCAAGTAACATGAAGCCAAGTAAATGCTTCTCACACCCACAGCTTCCTATCAGTCACTCACATGCACAACACAGTGTGATAGCCCAATGCACATGGCCACAGCAGCATATGGGTGGGACCATCTTCCAAGCTGACACCGGGAGTTTCCCTTGTAAAGCTTCGCTCCGCAAGGACTCACCCTCTTTGCTCCCAAACCCGTCCCTCTTGTCCTGTGTGCCCAGCTCCTGACTGCCCAGTATTGTTGGGCCTTGGCTCAGCTGGGAGCCCAGCCTGATGTCTGCTCCCACTCCTCCTTCTCACTGTCTGTCTGTCTTCTCTCATGGTTCCCCAACTATGAGTCTGTTTCCTTCTTTCTGCCTCCGTTATTTGAATTCCTCTAGTATTTATAGTTGGTACTTCAGAGTTTAGTATTTTATTATATATGGATTTGCACTATTTTGTAATTCTTTTGTGAATGCCATGTATTATACTTCTTTTGTATCCTCCCACAGAGGTTAGAATGAAGCTGATGCCTTTGGTACCTGTGGGGAGTAAGGTAGAATGTCAGAAGGGTGGTGTACTTGCGAACATCCCCCCAGTGGTGCTGACACTTTTTCAGTGGGTTCTGTTCTCTTCATTTACAAACCACTGCCTTATCCATGAGGGTATTCCCAGCTTATGCAGGTAAATTAATTTCTGGTAAATGGGATCATTTTCCTTCCCAAGTATGGAGAAGCATTTCCCCTATTTCTGATGAAATTGTCTTCCTTGATGGCCGGTTCCTTGCCTTTCGGGCGGCAGCACATATGCGCATGTGCATTGGGAAAGCCCGGCAGAGGAAGTCTGAGCGAGAGCCACGCTCAGTTTCACGTGGGCACACCTGCTCTTTGGGGTGGGGTATTTTAGAGGTAAGCCGGAGGTGGACTTGGAACAAATTCCTGCCTGACACAAGCCAAGTCTGGACCAAAACCAAAGGAGGAAGGCTGTTGGCGGGGTAGGCGTGGCAGTTGGGACTTTAAAGAAGGCTGAGAAAACTTGCTTCCAGAGTGGGAGGGAGGAGGGAGTGAGGCCTGGAGCAACAGTGGGGTGTTTGTGTTGGACAAATGGGGAGATAGGAACATTTGAGAGTGTAACTTACTTCTGTCTCTTGACTTGGGAAAGCAATCTGTTTAGTTAAGACCCCAACATATATTAACCCAGAGGGCTTCCTTTTGAGTTTTTATTTTTCTAGATCATTCATTATCCTCAATGCAAAGATCTGATAAAGCCAAGCTCAGGATTGGCTCAGGACTGCCTCGGGACCAATTCCCATGTGCCTCGTGTGTTAAAATTTTCTTACGGTTGTTTTTAACTAACATTTTTCTAATCTTAAAATATTTAATAAGGCAGCTTTCCTTTAAAGAGCTCAAAGCATTTTACAAACCTTATCTCAAGTATATCTGTGGATATTTTATAAGTTATTTTTTTAGGCTTCATAATTCCATCAACTTCTTTCAGTAATCTGTAATGTAATGTAACCTTCCCTCTCTTGTTTTATAGAAGAAAAAGCAAACTTTCATGAAGTTAGATAATTCACCCAACATCACTTGGCAGAACCTGGACTCAAACCCAGGTCCTCCGATTCTAAAACCTGTGTTGTTCGGTTATACTTCTTGGGCTCTTAGTCTAAGCTTCAAAATCCCCAGAGAGAGCAAGTGACCCACCCAGAGCTGCACAGCACAGCATGCTGCAGGGGTGAGGGGGTATAGAATAACTCAAAATGCCATTGGAAATGAGTAGCATAGTGACACAAATGGAATCCCCTCCCTCCTCTGACATCCAGAATCCAGCAGCACCTCTGGGTCCTTGCACTTGGTTTGTGACCTGGAAGTCGGGGGTGAGGTTCTTTTTGCTCTCAGAACAAACGACTGATAGCAGAAGCTGGGGAGGGGCTCCCTAAGGCCCAATGTTGGGGCTGGGTTATTCAGCACCAATTGGGGGACTATACAAGAACACCCTTCATTTTCAACCCCAGGAACTGAGCGCAAATTAGTCTTCCATATTTATCCACGTTTCCCTGGTAGTGTTTGACTTGGTCACAATGGAATCCGTGTGACCTCCAAGCCTGCTGCTCTAAACTGGCAGGAGATCCTGTTTCTACTCACAGCGTCTGATGTATTTATAAAACAGAAATAAGTAAAGCATGCCTTAAAATGCCATGCACATTGTATACTCTTGCCCTCAGAACCTTCTCTGTCTTGGAAGGACAAGGAGCCCAGAGCTTTTCCTGCTGTCTGGCCCTGTGTTAAAGGCTCTGGTGTTAAAGGTGGAGCCCTGAAGGGAGCTATTGCTCCCACAGCTGGCAGAATTCATCAAAGAGCAACAGAGCTGGGAGAGGCAGGAGAGCAAGCAAACTCAGTCCTGCGCAGTGGGTGAGTGGACAGAGTAAGTCTCTTTCCTGGGGAGGAAAGGGCTTGGCCTGTTGGTCTGGTCTCCTCACAGATCTACTTCTTGGTTCCTGCCATGGTGAAATGCAAGACTGTTATAGTTATAAATGGGCTGCCCGTGTTAATGCTCTCATCGCAGGCCTGGAAGTGTGTGTATTAGCCAAGTGCTGTGCTCTCTTCTGACACTGGGGGCCTTGGGAAACCAGAATGCTCAGAACTCCCGGCTATTTTTATTTTCTCCTTAACTGAATGTAACTATACATTCCTTTTCTGTTGCAGCTCTGGTCGAACTTTCTCTTGGCCTGCCTTGGTGAGTTTCATGGGGTCAGTGGTTCTTCAGCCAAGGGCTGTGCCATATACTGGTTCTTGCCCTTCCACCCTCATCTCCACTTCCTCCTTTTGGAAGCTTGTTTGCAAACATATAAGAGTGAGCGGGATCTATACTGTTCCTAAGACATGCCCTGGAAGTTTCCTCTGTGCAATAAATCTGGAGATGCTTTTCTCTTCAGTTGTACCCTTCTCTTAAAAATTCCAGTTAAACTAAGCAATGAGTTTGTTGGGCTCTGGTAAACTGAGATTTTCCTTTTGATATTTCAGAATTTAATTACAATATAGGTTTGTAAAATACAATGTTTAGAACTATCAAATCTATTAAAATGCCTGTCCTCTTAGAAAATTCTAGAATTTACATAGAGAAAACACCTGGCTTACGATTATTTTTGTTTGCTCTCAGGTATGGATTGAATGGTTTCTCAGTGATAGAGAAAACAATTTTGCTAGTGATTTTCCTAAGTGCTTTACCCAACTTCTTTAGGAGGAAGTATTACTCTTTCGGCAGAGTTATTTGCTAATGGGAAAGGCCAGCTTGCCTTCAGTATTCAGTAGTGGCATGTAAAGTACTCAATTAAAGGTATGTGTTTAGCTGGAAACTCAATCTTAGGCTATCTTTAGTTTAGTGACTTTCTTTTGTGGAAGCCCATGGGTTAGTAGCCAATCCTGACATTTAAATGTGAGGATCATGTTTTCTTGCTTTGGGTGACTTTCCTCTTACTAGGAACTTGTAGTCCATTTTCTGAAATTTCAGTGTGTTGCGTGTGTGACCTTATGACTTTGTGGAAGAATGTGGTTAAATAAAACTGTTATCATGTGAGCCGATTTGCACAAAAAGGCAATTTTAAGGTCTTAATTTTGAACTCGACTGAGGGCAATGTTAGCATAAATGTATTTAACTGTCTGTCAGTCCCTCTGCTTCTCTTTTACTAACTTGTATGCGACTTTGGGTGATCCCTTCACCTTGTAGGACTTGACTTGTAAGAGATGTTGGCTCAGATCACTCAGGGGCTTTCTCCTTCCTTGTTGCTTCCAGGCTCCCTACCTCAAGCCACTCCCCAGGGCGCCCCCCTGGCTTGAGTTGCTGAAAGTAAGTATCTACGGACCCAGTGCTTAGTGTTCAAAAATAAATGTCTCTTGGCATTTCTTGGAAAACAGGGTTTGGCCCTGTTGTTGCCAGGGCCTTTATGTCATTTCAGGCTTGAGGTGCTGAGATCAGCCTCTTAGCTGATTGTGGTCTGAATTGATTGGGTAACAAGGACCCTTTCAAAAGGGTGTGGCAGAAGGTCTCTTCAGCCTGTAAAGGACAGGAGTGTGGACCTACTGAGTCATGAGAGGTAATTTGGGCATGTTCTGTCACAGTTCTGGAAGCTAGAAGTTAGAAATCAAGGTGTTGGCAAACTTGGTTCCTTCTTTGGGCTCTGAGGGAAAGTCTATTCCACTGGTGGTTGCTGGCAATCCTTTACATTCCTTGGCGTTCCTTGGCTATAGATACATCACTCCAGTCTCTGCTTCCATCCTCACATGGCCTTCTGTCCTGTGTGTCTGTGTCTCTGTGTCCAAATTTCCCTCTTCTTACAAGGACACCAGTCATGGGGTTAGGATCCACTCTAATCAATATGGCCCCATCTTAACTTGGTTACATCTGCAAAGACCCTATTTCCAAAGAAGGTCACGTTCACAGGTTCCAGGTGGACATGAATTTTGAGAGGACACTGTTCAACTCACTATACTAGACAATAGGTTTTATGTGTTTGAGATCTGTGCTTGGTTTGTTCTTTCTTTCTTTTTACTGTAAGTTTTGTATTGTCTGAATATTAATATTATAAGGCTGAAATCATCACTAGCTCATGCAGGTGGAATGAATATGACAGACTTATTGGCATAAATGACACAGCTGAAAATATATAACTATTTAATTTATTTGAAGAAAGAACAAAGGCCCAGAGGGTTGTTAGTTCTTATTTATTGTGTAATGGTCTATGAAGAAGGCTGGAAAACAGTGGCCGTTTTCTGTTACAAAGTACAGAGATAGCTTTTTCCTGTGCTCTTTAGCCAAGGACTGCAATTCTATCCCTAGAATCTCAGACATTTTGAGCCAAAAGACACCTTTGGTACCATCTACTTGTAATCTTGCCCTCTCATTTTACAGATGAGGTCTTTGGGCACAAGAGGCTAAGTGACCTGTTCAAGGTTACCAGCTAGGAAGGGGCAGAGAAGGCACCAGGACCCAGGTCTCAGAACTTGCTGGCTGGAGCTTTTCCCAGTGCGTGGCCTGTCTCTTGCTGCATCTGTGCCTCAATCTTAAAATACTGCTCTTAGCCATGGGACAGCAGTGAGAAGCGTGGGAGGAACAGCCCAGGCCTTCCCTACTGGTGGAAATACCCATCTAGCATGTCTCAGAGACCAAGGGCAATACCAAAAGTTCCTTTAATGACCAGATGTTGGGCGTTTGGCAGCATCTTGGGTTCTTTTGTTAATGTAGAGACTACAAATGGAATTCTATTATTTACAGCACCTAAATCCCACTCTTAAAATGGCGGGAGAGGTGCAGGGCTAGCCAGCTGAGGGAGGATTGATACCAGCACACAGGAAGCGCCGCCCATCGTGGAGATGGAGCAGGGGTTTGGGGTGGGGATCCACAAACCCGGCCCTCCTCTCTAGGCTGCCTGATGTTCATTTCACCTGGATTTAACCTGCCTAGAAAAGGGGGAGGGGCACACAAAATAGTACAATGACATGTGAGTTTGTTATGTCTGGAACAAGTTCAGAATATTAATATTTAGTGGCAGGCTGGACTTGGAAAGAAAGAACACCGTAAAATAAAATGCAGCAAAATAAGTTAAAATGAACATGGCAAGTTTCATTCTAAAATTGCCTGTTAATTCCTGGATCACTACTTATGTGTATGTGCACTATACACATACACACTCTCATTCTCACACATTTCTAAATCCTACACTTCATTCTCTGTGGTTCAGTTCTAGATCTAGTTGCTCCATGAGTCCTTTTCTGGTTAATTTATTCCTGGACTAATTATTCTTTTCTGAGTGTCTAAAGAATATGTAGTCTTAATATAAACTTCTTTTCTCCCCAGGTGAAATGAGAATTCTACTTCATTGTGGTCCTGCACACAGTGGGCACACAGTAGGTAGTCAGGTACATTAAGCCTGCTGAAATTCAAGGGAAGTAGCCCTAGGGACACGTAGAAGAACTGACCTGCTCCTCAGGATTTAGGGTTCGAGTCTTGGATCAAGGCTGCATGTTTGGACCACAATAATTATAAATCTCTCATAGGATTGCCTTCCCTGAATTTAACTGAATTTTAAAGCTGGCATTTTTTGAGGGTTGAGGAAATTAATTCTGTACTGCCTTTGCTATTTAAAAAAAAAAGTTGTAGGAGGACATTGTCTATCACATCATTCAAAGTCCCACTTTTTTTGGTAATTCTGTGCCACAAAAGCCTTGTTTCTACGGAGTATCTGTCACACTCCTGGATAGAAGAGCACAATATATGTTTATCTTTTTTTTCCTTTTTGGAGAATTATAGGTCTGACTGGGTTCTCCTTTTTCTTTTTTTTTGGACCGGTAAGGGGATCGCAACCCCCAGCACGGTGTTGTCTGCACCACGTTCAGCCAGTGAGTGCACCGGCCATCCCTATATAGAATCCGAACCTGGGGCCTCGGCACTACCAGCGCTGCACTCTCCCGAGTGAGCCACGGGGCTGGCTCTGGGTTCTCCTTTTTCCCCTGACGTTCAGAAAGCTCAGATACATTCTATGCTTAATCACACACATAATTGCTGTGTATGTTGACATATGTATGAGGGTACTTCAGAAAGTTCATGGAAAGATTTGTATTATCTTTTAATTCCATTTTTCTATGAACTTTTTGAAGTACTCTTGTATTTTCCTTGTTCAGGGTTTTAAAATTTCTTCTTAGATTTTGTTAGTTGCTATTTTAAAGCTTTTTTTTGAATTTTGGAAAACAGAAAAAAAGAGAGAAATTGCCACTACTCTTATAACCCAGATTTTAGCATCTGTGAAGATTTGGTTATATAGTATTTCCTTCTGTATCATTAGAAATTGCAGAGTAAAAGAGTCTGGAAATCACAGTGGTTTAAACTGTTTATTCTCTTGTAGAAGAAATCCTGAGGCAGGCCTTCTAGGTCTCATATGGTGGCTCCCTTATATTATAAAGGACTCAGACTACTTTCTACTCTGCTGTCCTCTTACTGGGGCTCCTAGAGTGACCTCAAGGTCACTTCATGGCCTTGTTGGAATTGCAGCCATATTGCCTGCATTCCAGGCATAAGGGAAAAGAGCAAAAGAAGGGTTAACTCCCTCCCTTTTAAGGAGCCTTCTCAGAAATTAGACCAACCCCTCTAGAATTGGCCAGAATTTAGTCACATGGACTGCTATGGTTTGGGTGTGGTTTGTCCTATCAAAACTCATGCTGAAATTTGATTCCCAATATAGCCATGTTGGAAGGTAAGGACAGTGGAAGATGTTTGGATCAAGGTGCACTACCCCCATGAATAGATTGATGCCTTCTTACAGAAGTGAGTGAGTTTTCACTCCATTGGGAATGGATTTGTTCCCAAGAGACTGGGTTGTGCCTCTTGGCATATGCCCTGCTCCCCTTCTACTTTCTGCCATGAGTTCTACCATGACTTAAAGCCGCATGAGGCCCTCACCAGATGCAGCCATCCAGTCTTGAACTTTCCAAACACCAGAATTGTGAGTGAGCCAAATAAACCTCTTTTCTTTATAAATTGCCCAGCCTCAGGCATTCTGTTATAGCAACACTAACCAGACTAAGACAGTCACATAGCTGCAAGAGAGCCTGGGGTATATAGTTTTTTTCAGCTAGGCACATTTCCCAGGTTTCTGTTACTAAGGATGAAAGAGAGACTTACTGTTGGAAAGCAATCAGCAGTCTATCACATTTCCAAATATTTCTGTATGCATACGAGGGTACTTCAAAAGTTTCGTGGAAAAATAGAATTAAAAAGTAATATGACCAAGGTCAAGGGTTCAGATCCCCATACTGGCCAGCCAACAATAAAAAAAAGTTAATATGAATCTTTCCATGAAGTTTTGAAGTAACCTCATATATATTCAGTAATGGTGTTTTGTTGAAGCCACCTGTAGTTTGTGGAGTAAGATATAAACAAACATCCATGTAAATATGAACAAATAAAAGATACTACATATTGTTATCTTATAGGCTTTGCCATTCTGCCTTTCCATAGTTTTTTTCTATGAATTTATCATTTATACATATACTGATAATATTTTTTTGAATATTCCATCAATATAGACTTATCCAGGGCTAGAAGGAAATTTAGTTTTCTTCAAGGGTTGCATTTTCAGATGACTACAAGGACCATTCAGGTACCATAGATAATTAAAGTGGGCCCAGTGTTGACATAATCGGGAGTGGTGGGAATTGTGGCAACCTGGAGAGAGCATGCCCTATCTGAAGGGGGCAGCCGCCACTCAGCTCCGTTCATTGTTGCCATGTGACAATGCTGGCTCCATGCTGCAAAATCTTCTGATTTCATTTTCAAGAGAAACCAGAAATCTAGATTTTTATCTGAAATCTCCTGGTGTTTTTAACTTGGCAACTAATACACTCAATTTTATAAAATGCTAGCCAAATGCAACACCAACCTGTGGGCTGCCAGTTTGGGATTTTCATTCTGGTGCATACCTTGTTTTTCATTTGGCACCGAGCCTGGTGAGATCAAATGTCTTGTGATGTGGCTGGAGACTTTGCTCTTCAGGCCCCATCTCAACAAAACCTGGTCCTCTGTGACTAGTTTGTCTCAGAATATGAAAAGATAATAAAAATTTGAAGTAGAGCAAGACTACTCTGAAGGTTGATTCTCTCCTTTAGCTGGCTTTCATTTTCTTCTTAAATCATTTTGGTGGAACAGAAAAAAATTGAGCTCAAGTCTCAGCTCTGCTATTTACAGCTGTGTGACTTAGGGCAAACTTCTGGTGTCTTGTTTGTGTTTCTGGAACCATCTATTGTCTTACTTGCTTGCTTCTTTTTCTCTGTTTTTCCTGCTTTTGAGTAGCACAGCATGGTGGTTAAGGGGAGGTTCTCTGGAGCCAGATATGAATCCTGGCTTTTCTACCTACCAGCTGTGTGATGAGCAGGTTACTAAAACTTTTTATGCCTCAGTTTTCTCATCTGTAAAATGGGGATAATGATAGCATCTACCTCATAGGCCGCTCTCCCACATTCTCTTTTTTGCTTCTTCTTCTGCTTGGGAAGCCACAGATCTTTTATTAGCAGGTTCTTACAGTGGGCTCAGTTCCGGTCTCTGTCTCACAGTGAGCACTTCTAGCTCCTGGTGCCCCTTGGCAGCCAGCCTGTGGCCCCCCGTCTGGACCTAGACCCAGCATGCAATGCAGCCAGTCCTCACTCATTGCTTTTGGCTCTGTTCTGTTTCTGGTACCTTGTTCTTGAGCCTATCTGTGCCCTTTTACTTTTCTCAGCTCATATTTTTTTTGGTCATTACTATATGTTTGGAAGGGAAGGAATGGGTCAACTGGCTGTGCTGTCTTGATCTAAAGCCTTGCTAAATTATTTCATTGGTCACACAGAGAGGACACCTATCCTATTAGGCGATTTTGAAGATCATGTTATAAGATAAGATGTAAAAGCAGTGTGAGTTGCTTTAGCCAGAATTATGAACGCAGCAGCTAACTTTTCCTGGAAACCAGTCCTGCTGGATTCACAAAGGCTTCCCCCACCAGGTTTGTTAAAACGGCCAAACATCCAAGAGTATGGCACACATGTTAATTAAAGAAATTGTCTTTTTCCCTAAAGACTTTAAATGCAGAGAAACTTAGACTGTGTTTATGTTTCAATTAAATTGCATCTTTCTCATTCTATAATACATCACCATCCAATCTTTTCAGCTTTTAGGTTAATTTGAATAAGACATCTGACCTGACCAGCCCAGCTGTTCAACTACTCAATGAAAATTAATATTCGCAGGGAGGAGTAAGTGACATAGGTATGTATTTCTAAGACTCATTGTTGCTTCTCCTCTTTGCCTCCTTTTATGTTAGTAAGTAGTAACTAGAAGCAGGAAGGGAAGGACTTGTTTATTTTGTTTTTTAATTCAGTAAGTCTTCTCTAGACCAACAAGGAAACTGGTAAAACCACCTCCTGCATGACGCTGTTCTTTTTCCCACAAAGGTGACGAGAAAGAACTTCTGTTTCGGTTCCATATTACCAGCATTTAGCCAGAAAAACTTTAGAATTTATGATGGATTTTGTTTCTAGCCCTCTACTTGCTAGACTTAAACATCTACATTCATAAGCTTCACCATCTTGGATATTTGCTTAGCATCGGTTTGACTAGTGTAGGTGGCAGGGCTCCAACAAGATGAGAGAGGAGGGTTGCAGGTTAAACCCAGAGTGCATCTTTTAGTGCAGTGCTGTGTACTTTTTTAGGCCACAGACCCCTTTGAAAATCTGATTAAAGGTATGAACGCTCTTTCCAGAAAACTGCACATATGCACAGACTTTCACATATGATTTTAGGGGGGTTCTTGGACCCTAGAGGACCCACAGACCCCAAGTTAAGAATCTTTGTTTTAGGGGTTTATAGATAGCCTACAGGTGCCATGACCCCAGGAGTGAGGTGACGTGTCCCCAGAAGTTAAGTTTCAAGAAAACTGCTTGTAAAAGTTCAAAGGTTGATGCAGCTGAGAGTATATTCCGAGGTCTAGCCTCAATCTGAAATTGTGTCATGTACGTTTTTAAAAATTATTTTCTTGCCCTGGTGGTGGAAGGCTGGTTAAGGAGCTGTGATCTTTGATTTCCTTTCCTCCCTGAATTGAGAACTCCTGCCAGAGATCATCTGTAGTGTATTTAGGTCCTATATTTGCCAAAGTCACCTTGATTTTAGAAAAGGGTTTCTGAGTGATCTCTGGACTTGCTGTAGGTATCAGCAGAGTTCAGTTAATTATACCCCAAACACATTTTTTGGACATTTTTTTGTCCTGCCTCCTCTGTCTCCATCATTGGCTACCAGAGTTCTCATGATGAGTGTTTTCAGCAGAGGCTACTTGAAACCATTCCAGGGAAGCTGTTGCCATAGCTACTTTGGCTATGTGAGTTACCATTTTCTCCTGTTTGTTAGCTTGTGGTTTCCCTGATTTTTAAGGTAACAGCTGATGTTATATTTTTTCTACTGAGCAGCAAGGAAAATACTGGATTTTTGCTGCTGTTACTTTTGTTGTTGATATTTGGTTTTATGTGTTTGGAGTGGAGGGTGTGTGTGTGTGTGTTTTATATATAAGGTAAAATTACCTGAAAAGATGAAATATTAGGAGAGTCAGATATGCATATACATTTCTTGTACTCCAATTATAAGTTTTGGTCTAGTGGTCAAATTTGGCCCACTTGTAGCCTAATTTGGGACTAATTGCTGTAGTCAGGTACCTTCCGCAGGAAAAAAAATTGGCCAAGCTCCATTTCACAGCCCAGGAGCTGGGACCTCTGTGACCTGGGCTGAGTGTGAACTGGACACCAGCACCAGCTGCCTTCATGAAGCAGATGGCCAAGTCAGACCAAGGTTGCTTTATCTCAGCCTGTTCTGAAAATAATGAGGTAGAGCCAGCAGGCAGTACAGCCACACCTTGTTGCACCAGCAATCGCATCCCACGTTTCTGTTCAAGGCTGTAAACATAGCACTTAACACACATCTGGTGCACCAGGTGCAAATTAAATCTACAGAGACATTTGAGGTGGCCTGTTAACAGAAATCAAAGTGCTACCCCCACTCCTGCTCCTGCCTCTCTAACTGGTCTTATTTTTTTACTCTCTAAAGGACACTATTCTCAGCATTTTCCAATTTGCTTATCCTGGAAGTTCTCATGAGATTAAAAAAAGAAAACAGCAGCCTACTCAGTTTATCAGTGCTCAGCACTGTGTGTTTGTGATTTGGGTGGTCGCCACTCTGTTGGTTGCTGCAAGGTACTGATAGTGTCTGCCTGGGTGGACCCCAAGAACATATCTGGATCATGGTGTGCCATCATGTCTCTTAGCACAACAGGCCTCTGTAGGGTGGTGGGCTCCACCCTCCTCGCTGTGTTTGCAAACCCAGACCTGTGCTTCTGCTCCCCAGATCAAGATGAACGCCATGCTGGAGACCCCCGAGCTCCCGGCCGTATTTGATGGGGTGAAGTTGGCTGCAGTGGCTGCCGTGCTGTACGTGATCGTCCGATGTTTGAACCTGAAGAGCCCCACAGCTTCACCTGACCTCTACTTCCAGGACTCGGCGCTTTCGCGCTTTCTGCTCAAGTCCTGTCCTCTTCTGACCAAAGAGTGAGTAGGCTTCATGCCCTCTTTATACCCACGCACTGATCTTTTTGGCTTTGTGTGATGTTCAGAGAAGAACTTCCTCACATCAGGTCCTTGAGGCATCGATGGCAAATGGAGTCACTGGTGTTCATAGTGATAGTCACAGTCTCGATAGTGGTCTGGTGTTTGAATCCTGGAGGGCAGGAGAGGGAATCAGATCTTTGTTGCCTGGAAACATCCCTTCCTCCAGTGTTGTGTCACCATCCATGGCAAGGGCTTTGCAGAAAACAGTAGTCATTTTTAGGTAGGTAGGGAAAACTTGGACAGTATTTTAGCCTTTTAGTAAATGCCCTATTGCCAGTTCTAGGGCAAAGAAACCAACTTACCCAAAATAGTTAATAAATAAAAAAGCAGAGACCTATTAGTTGGGTCCTCTCCATCTGCTTTATTGAAAAATATACTGAGCGTTTTCTAAGAATGCACTTAAGGAGAGTGCTTTCATTTCGAGTAAAGCTGGTTTCCCTGTAGAAGCCTAGATCAGTATTTTGGGGGCTTCAGGGGTGGGCACTGCTCCTGACAGAGGAAACTATAGTTGTAAAGTAAAGGGAATCTGCATTCCATTTCACACATACTGTTTTCAAGTGGCATGGTGTAAGATTTTTCCCTGTTGATGTCTTCTGATTAATCCTGTCTTCCTTTGGGGCCTGGGGTGAGTATCATATACGAAGCATTCCATGTTCTCCCGGTCAGGAGAATGAATTCTTCATTCCTTTCTTGCCATTGCTGCTTCACTCTCTGCCCCTTCAGGCTTACTCCATTCTGCCTGTTGTGTCTTATCAGACTGCAGCTGCCTGGAGAGCTGTCTTACTCAAACTGTGTCCACTTAGCACGTGACTAATGAAGTTTCTAATACTCAATAGAAGTAGAAACTTTTCCCTTCATCTTGACATCACCTCTCACCCCCTCACTTGAGAGTTGGTGGCACTGGATGATTGGTTATTTTCTAAGAGCGGACAGATGGGCAACAGAGGCATCTGAGATCATGGGTTCTTGCTTTGTTTAGTTTGGTTGTCTAGTTAATTTTCACATGCTGCTAGCCAAGAGCTACCTACCACATGAGCTTTGAGTGTTTGTGTGCAATTTTCTCATAGTTGTGACAGTGATGCCAGGACCGCAAGTCAAGAGAGATGTTGCCTAATAGTGGTGGAGCACCATGTACAACATAAATGTCATCATATTGAAATGAGAACTGCCCCTGCTGAGGGGACTTTACGTTACAGTAGGCTCCACGATCAGGCATTAGACCAGGGACGTGTGTTCTTATCTCGCAATCTGGGGTTAAAAATCCACTCTGTAAAAGGCGTGTGCAGTGTCATTATGTTTTGAAAATTGCCCAGCTTACTGGTATTTCAATGTTTCTTCAATACTTAATTTAGATAATTCACTAATTTGGACTGGTTAGTGACATTTTGCACCCACTTTCAGTTTGGGTGGGACTGCTAGATCAGTTCCTTGGTCATCTCATTTTTAGAGAACTTTTGAAAACCAGGGTATTTAGAATTGCAAGTTTATGTGTAGGTGAATACAAATTCCTACCCAGCATTGGTTCCTGAGTAATTAGAGGGAGGAAGCCTCAGAAATGCTGTCCAGGCTCCAGAAAAATACCATGGAAGGTTTGATTCCACACTAATTGTTCAAAGTGTTAAAAAAAAAGCTGAGTATGGCAGTTTTTACCTCTTTTTTCTTATTTTCCTTTTAAAAATAACTCAGGGACATTAAGCCTGATAGAGTTTGGATGTGTTGTTCCCCCAAAACTCATGTGGAAATCTGATTCCCAACGTGACAGTGTTGGAAGCTGTTTGAGTCATGGGGGCGGATCCCTCATGAATGGATTAATGCTCTCCCTAGGTGGGGGGATTAATGAGTGAGTTCTCGCTCGCTCTATTAGTTCCAGCAAGAGCTGGTTGTTTAAATGACCCTAGCACCTCCACATTCTCTCTCTCTCTTGCTTCCTTTCGCCATGTTATCTGCTTGTATCCACCGGCTGCCTGCCACTTTCCACCATGAGTAGAAGCAGCCTGAGGCCCATGCCAGTTGCAGTTGTCCCAGAATCATAAGCCAAATAAACCTCTGTTCTTTATAAATTACCCAGTCTCAGGTATTTCTGTTATAGCAACACAAAATCAGACTAATACAAAGCCCAACAGTTTCTCTTTGCTTTTTTCCTTCCCTGGCACACTTTATCGATGAGCCTAAGGTGCTTGACCTGGTGCCATATGACCTCTATTGAGATGACCCTCCCCCCACCCCTGTTATGGAAGTACATCCCTGTTGCCATCTCCTTGGTCCTTGTGACTGTGTATAGAAAGTTAGCATCAACCTGAGCCAGTGGCATCAGTGTGGAGCTCCTGGTCATTGGCCAACTGCCACACTCTCTCCTGGTGAAGCCTGAATTGGGAACAGGTACAGGTCAGCCTAGGTTAAAGTCAGAGCTGATGCTTGTTTAGGAATTAGTTTTGGATGGTTTAAAGGTGGGTGTGCAGGGACAAGTTCCCCAGAAACTATTTACTTCTAAGACCTGTCCCTTTGATTATAAGACCAGCCCTCTTAGAGCATGTTGGAACATTACTTAAGCAGCTAAATCCCAAACACCCAAGCAGACTTGAACGAGACAAAAGAATTCACTTTTTTTCTCTATCTTTTCTTTCTTTCTTTTTTTTTTTTTGCGACTGGCCAGTATGGCAATCCAAACCCGTGACCTTGGTGTTATAAAGCTGCACTGTAACCAGCTGAGCTGGTTAGCCCCTTTCCTCCATCTTTTAACTAATCTCTTATTTCTGATTTAGATTCTAATTTTAGGAATAACTATATCCTGTGTTCATGTAGCTCATCACCAGAACATTTTCATGTATCTCTTTTGTCCATGTTACTGCATTTGAAATTTGTTGAGTACCTCTCATAGACATTAAGCCATGTAATCCTCCTAATAACTTTGAGGTTGGATTCATTTTTCCTCTCATTTTAAGGATGAGGAAGCCGGGAGTAGCAGACAGGGAACCTGAACCCAAGTGTGTGTTTCCAGAATTGGTTCCCTTCTTATCCATGGGGAAGAGGACAGGGACTTTTCTTGGGGCACAGGTGAAAGAATTGAGGCAGAGGCCAGACCAAAATGAGCGTCATTAGCAGGACAGGCCCCTGAGTGGCCTTTGATTCCAACGTGCCCTCTTTCTATTTTGATCACTCTGTTGGATGCCACTCACTGTCCCTTGATGTTCTTTCTGTGTCGCATTTCTGTAACAGCCTCCCATTGTTATTTGAAACATGTCTGTTAGGGTAAAAAATTGCTTCCCCTGGGACTTTGAAGATTTTTTTCCAACAAGGAAGCTTGTCTGCAGCCTTCACATTTACAGCAAGCTGTTGATATTACTCAGTAACCCTGACTGTGAGCATTATTATGACTTATGTGTGGAATCAGAACATATCATATCTCTTGCTATTCTGGTATAGAAAAAAAAGCTGATGAAAGGTGAACACTGAAAGCATGTTATGAGCATAGGAATTTTTATCCCTCTTAGCTTTAAAGTCAGTTTCAAAATTTAAGATAATTTACCCAAAGATACATTATAAAGGAATCTTTTAATGTCTGGAGGAAAACTTTGCTTCGATGGGATAATACGTCTGTGGTTCACTTAGCAACAGATCAATATTTACCTAGTGATTCATTTTTTGTTCTCACAAAGTGTTTGCTTTTAGCGAAACAAGCAGACTAAAGCTCAGTTCAGAATTATGAGAAAATCTAGATGGCAATACAAATTGCCGTTTTTTTCTGAATAAAAAATTTAATGCATATTCATTTTAAAATAGAATATAAAGTAAAGCACACAAAAATTATCTATAATTCTCCTACTCAGAGATAATACATTGTTACAATTTTGATGACCGTCCCTGTGGTTTTTCCTTCTGTATATACTTGCCCGCCCCCACCCCACCCCCAAGTCAGGATGATGATGTATTTGTTTGGTAACCTGCTCTAACACTTGGTATGCCATGAACATTTATCCACACTGCTACATATCTTCTAACATTTTTCAGCAGCATCAGAATTCTGTCATTCATTCAAATTTCCTAATGGCTGTTGGCAGCAGGGGTGTAGAGAAAGAGATTGAAGTTTGGACTAGAATGCAAACCAAGGTCTTCTGCTCTAACCTAGCGACAGAACCCTGGACAAAGTGACAGCCCCACTGGTCCTTGGTTTCTTTCTATGTAAAATGAAACAAGTGTCTCTCCTGTGTTGCCCTTTAGCACTGACATCTTCTGATTTGG
Organism: Cynocephalus volans; assembly: GCF_027409185.1. Lineage (NCBI taxonomy): Eukaryota > Metazoa > Chordata > Mammalia > Dermoptera > Cynocephalidae > Cynocephalus > Cynocephalus volans. The sequence goes on from NC_084462.1 coordinate 55,667,370, forward strand.
TATCCTTGCTTTGTTAGCAAGCATCAGAGAAGGAAGGACCCAGGGAGAGGGGGCTCTGATTATAAGGCATCTGTCCTCTCCTAACTATTCCCATCCCCCATGCTCTAGGACAGGCTGGAACTGTCTCCCTTGGGCTTTTTTAAAAAGTAACTTTTATGAACTATCATTTACATACAGTAACAGGCACAGATCTTAAGTATACAACCCAGGACCTTTTGCATATGTATTCAGCTGTGTAACTACCACTCCTCTGGGCTTTTACAGGAGTGTCCCCGAGTCACATTCCTGCCTCTAACTCACCCATCTGTCATAATAGCACTTGAATTGGCTTCGTCAAGCAGGCCAGCACCTCCAGCACGCTACAGTGTGACCCCAACCTACCTGTCCAGCTTCATCACTCATGGCTTTTCCTCATTGCCCATGAAGTGCCTGCCCCCTGGGCTGTTGTCCTCCCCAACACACCCCAAGTCCTCTCCCTGCTCTCTCCAGCAAAATGCCTCTTCTCTTGTAAGAAAAACGTAAGTAGCATAGATTCTGAGAAACTTTCCCCAATTAGCCCCCACTCCACTTCACCCAGAATGAGCCCCTCTTCTATTTTCCTACCGTGTGTTTCCCCAGCATGTAGCTTCTGTGTCCATTTCGTGCATTCCTTCTTGTTTTGTGAGAATTTATGTCTATCTCTTTTCTCCTTCAATGGAGTACCTGTACCCCAAATCACCCAGGGAGACAGAACAGGACCCCTGGAGGTTCCAGTGCCATCCTGTATCTTGCTTTACAAGCATAGGTGAGAGATGTTCCCATTTTGGTCAATGCCATGTGTGCCACTGCACTGTCTCCAGTTTGTTCAGTGGTGCTCCAGGGAATCAGTGCACCTTTAGCCATGATAGAGCTTTGCTTATCTAGGAAGGATCTACTCTGTCTCTGGAGGAAGACAGGTTGTTCTTTTTGGTCTTAAATTAAGGCAGGGCAACCCCAGTTGTATGCATAATGGCAGATTGCAGCCTCCGCCCTTCCCTGTGGGCCTGGCTGAGGTTTCCACCACCAGGTCCAGGTTAGAAAGCAAAGACAGGCAGCAGGTAGCTGTCTCTGGAAGCTGCTATTAAAATTGATATTCTCCCCTGTGGGAAGCAGGCTTCTGCTTTTCTGCTCATTAGCAGGCTTGTCAGTGTGGGCCGTGGTGTAGCTAAAGATGAAGGCATTTAGGAGAAGCATGATGGAGTGCTTAGCTAATAAACAAGCCTAAAATCAGAGAGCTGGGTGTCTTCATTGGATGCAGGAGACATCTAGAAGCCCCTGCAGGGTCTGGAGAAGGGAAGCAGGATGATCAAAACCACAGCCACACATTTGTGGGTCCTTTCTTCCCCAGAGATAAAAAGGTAATAGCTTTCTTCTGCAACTGGCTGCCATCTATATTAACAGGAACTGAATGCTGTTGTTTTCCATGGGTTTGAGAGATACCTGAAACTTAAGGGTGAGGGTCACACCCATTCCAACACCAAGCCAAAAATAACGGTTGGCTCTCCTATAACACGGTGCCCTCTCTGAACATTTCCCCTTGGAAGCTGCTTCACATAGTTGAGAGAATGGCAGAAACCCGTGGCCTTCATGTAGATCATAATGGATTCATCTGTGGTTGTCCCCATTTCTCTTCTCACTCACATGAGTGTAAGTTCCAAACAAGAATCTTATTGAAATGTTGTTCTCATCATTATTTGGTCCCTATGTTTAGTTTCCTGCCAGCAGTCATTCATTAGTCTTGGTTAATGAACTTTTGAGGATCTGCTTTCTGAGGCTCTCTTTTTACAAAAAAAAAAAATGATGACCAGTAAGGGGATCTTAACCCTTGATTTGGTGTTGTCAGCACCACACTCTCCCAAGTGTGTCACAGGCTGGCCCTCTGAGGCTCACTTTTAAGATGGATTTTTAAAACATCATTTTAAAAAACTTTTTTACTGTGGAAATTTTCTAGGGGCACTTTTTTTTTTATCGGTTTCCTCACAGCTATGCTTTCTAATTATTTCCGATGAGGCAGAGCAAATCTGCTTTTGATTTTTCTCTCAAACAATACCAACTCCTGTCATACATATTCACTTCCTAACAGTTAGTATCCATTTTTGTATCATCTCCCCCAAATAAAAGCCTGTTTCTATGTACACAAATACTGTATTTTGGGGAGGTGGGGGGTGCAGCTGGCTGGTGCAGGGATCTGAACCCTTGACCTTGGTGTTATCAACACCACGCTCTAACCAACTGAGCTAACCGGCCAGCCCCAATACTGTATTTTTTATAGGTGTACAAGATATGCTATTTTTGTCCTAGTGTACCAAGGAAGTATTAAATAATTAGAAGTACCCTGCAGAAAAGCACTAATTCAGATCTCTCTGAAACATGGAATTCAGTATGTAAAATGGCCACACTCCTGCCATTTTCTTTTCCTGCCTCCTTTTTATAATTATTTGCAGTAGCAGTGCCAAAGCAGAGGCAGGAGTGAGGGGCTTTGACATGCACCATTGATGTTTTCTGTCTTAAGTAAAACTTTAGGCTTAAATAAAATTTAAAAATGTAGCTCCACTCACTCCCTTCCAGTCAGATTGCCACCCTTAGGCCCCTCCTGGTAAAAATGCTGGAGCCAGCACAGCTAATTTATAGTCATTTAAAGCTGAAAAGAATTTCATTATCTTGCGCTTAAATTCCTCTTAATTCCCTCTTGCTCACAGACATTCCAGATCAGCTTTAGATCCTTTCCCTCTTGGCTGAACACTAAAGCTTTGTCCTTCTCACATGATAAACTCCTAATTGCCAAGAGTCTTAATTCCATTGACCTGATTCTATCCGTTTTAAGAGCTGTGCAATACTTCCTTAGATGCTTGTGGTAAATTATTAATAGGTGATAAGTGGATTTCCAGTGCTCTGGTGTACTTACTATGTAGCCCCCAGCCCTTCAGAGCATATTTACCAGGAAACTTACTTTGCAAGAGAGTTCTTGAAAGAGGAAAGACTCAAAATCATCTTTATTGAGACTGACTATTTGAGGGCTAACCTCAATGAGATGACACTTTCAGGTGACTTTATCTTAAAATTGTTTGTGTTTCTGATGAAATTGCCCAAACTGAAACTGTCAAAGTGAGAAAGTTGAATTGCTGACCCTGGGACATGTCTTCTGTTACTAGGCTGACCAAACATCCTGATGTGCCCAGGTCTGACAAGTTTCCTGGGACATAGGACTTTCAATGTTAGTACTGGAAGGTCCCAGACAAACAGGAATAAGTTGGTTACCCTCTCTGTTATTCACAGTCTTCTGCCATCAGATGGTAAGGTTTTTATGAGTGGATGTGCACTTAGAGATGGGTGTTTAATTTGCCAGTGGCCATGTTTAATTTAGCTCTTGGATGTTGCCCACCTGCATTGTCTCTGCCCTAGCATGTTGCTTATTCAAGAGGCCAGCCATGCAAGGAAGGAAAGTGTCACCATCTTTGAGTCCTCTTGCATTGAGTCAAGATAACCAAGCTGAATCTGCTGCAAAATTCATTCCCTTTCTCTAACCTACATACAGATGGTAGGTATCTTCTTGTTAGAGACTTTGTGCCTTCTTGCAGGAATTGCTGAAGCCTGAAAGATCTAAAAGTTTCAGAATCCAAAATATTCAAGACTCCCTTTTTTTAGTTCAGATGGAAGAATGCTCATCTCTCATATGCCATGCACTCTTTAAAGCAATCAATTCCAGTTTCCAAAAATGTATGGCCCTCATACTGCCCTATTCATCATGCCTGAGTCTATTCCTTGGGGCTCTACTATGTCTTCAAAAAAGCGAAAGAAGGGCCGAGCCCCGTGGCACACTTGGTAGAGTGCTGCGCTGGGAGCGCAGCAACGCTCCCGCCGTGGGTTCGGATCCTATATAAGAACGACTGGTGCACTCACTGGCTGAGTGCCGGTCACGAAAAAATGACCAAAAAAAAAAAAAAAAAAAAAGCGAAAGAAGCATGTGTTACAATTGGTTCCATCACGTGGGGTCAAACCCAGCACATATGGGTGGGCAAGCGGGCCTTGGCTCCCCATGTGGGGTACCGTCGCTGAGTCACCCTCTGTTCCAGTCTTTCCCAGACTCTACCTTGGTCCACCAATCATCCTTAACTTTTAACTATGCTTAAACAACTTTACTTAAACCTAATTTACTTTACAAGATTTGCTTGAAATAAGACCCACTTTTATGCTTTTTCTTAGTATGTAGTTGACTGAAAATTGGTTCAATTTTCTTCACTATGATAGACAGTACATTTGTACTACAAAATAGTATATATTTCACTGGTAAAATATAATTAAAACTGTAAACTGACTTTGAAAGTATGTTTCAGAGGGTAACTAAGTATGATTTCTAGACTCTCAGTACCAGTGTTGTCAGCCAGTGTTGCAGAGAGTGAAGAGCTGACTGTAGTTTATACTTTTCTGCATCCGAAGCAGCAGTGAGTGAAGTGACTGACTTTGGAAGCCTGCTCCTCTTCCGCAGCATCAAGGATGCCTTCCATGCAAATGGCGTCTGTTAGGGCCTGGGCTTTAGGGTCAGAATCTATTAGACGGTTGAATATTTACTTAAGAAAAGCATTTTCCTGGGTGTGCAAGGAAATCTGCACCTCCACAAAATTCTGGGAAGCTGTTACTCATATGGAAAGCTGTAATCCTTAAAGAATTGATTTTATGCATGACCGGGTGAGATACCATTGCTGTTGCCACCCCAGTGACTGTTGCCAGACTGATAAGTGCCCTCTGCCAAGGACTGTGTACTCCTCAGAGCTACTCGTTTGTGCAAGGTAGCTGCCTAGCTTGTAGCATCACAGTAAGCCATGGACATGAGTCTGTCATTGTGGCAGCTTGTGACCCACTCTAAGTCCCTACCCAGTGTCAGTTTCTAATCATAGAGAGAGGGCTCTGGGTCAGTGTGGGCACATGACGGCAAGCCGGACAACTTAACCTCTGAGGTGGCCATTAAAAGAGTCTGTAATCTGAAACATGTGGGACACCTTGCCCAGAGATCAGTGGTTGATCTGGAACCATCTGTGGCTTCTCAAGAAGGGAGAGGTTCATGAGAAGCAGCAGGTTATGTATTTTTCTATCTTTACACTGAGTACTAATGCCACTGCCCCAACCAACCTGACTTTTCTGTGATATGTAAGACCAAATTCTCCTACTGGCAAGACCCTGAGCTGGTGCTTTCAGCCAGATTATAAAAGCTTGAGCAGTAATTCCTTATTAGTATGAAGTGAGGGACTCCATAATTTTTTTTTTATTTGAAGACTGCCAAGCTGTATTAGTCCATTTCTGTTGCTTATAACAAAATACACAGAGCTGGGTAATTTATAAGAAAATGAAATTTATTGCTTACAGTTTCTGAGGATGAGAAGTCCAAAGTCCAGGGAACACATCTGATAAGAGCCTTGGTGGTGGTGACAGTGCTGGGCAGAGTATCACATTGCAAAAATGGTGGAGCAGAGAGAGAGAGAGAGACTAACCTCCTCATTCACTCTCCTTTTGAAGCCCTACAGACCATGCCCCTGACCACCATTTTTAATCCATTCGCTACAGCATGGTCCTACAATCCAATCACCTCTTCAAGGTCCCACCTTCAATTACCGTAATAGGATTTCCCATCCTCTTAACAGTCACAGTGGGAGCCAAGTTTCTAATACATAAAACTTAGGAGACACAATTCAAGCTTCAGTGAGTTTGGGGGGGACATAATTCAATCCACTACACAAGCCATAACAGTATGGGCTTTTTCTTCCTTGCTGTTTGAATAAAGGAAGAGTCTTCTCAGTAAATAAATAAACATTTATTTTTCAAACAGTCAATTAATAATATTTAGTAACCTGCCCTTTCAGCCTGTACGCTGTCCATACACCACACTCCCTCCCTATCCTATATCCATACACAATACTTTTTCACACATGTCCACCTTCTCTATCCATCAAAATCCTCTCCATCTCTCAAGGCCTTCTCATTTTTTTTTTTTTTGTCTTTTTTCGGGACCGGTAAGGGGATCGCAACCCTTGTTGTGGTGTCGCCCGCACTGCGCTCAGTCAGTGAGTGCACCGGCCATCCCTATATAGGGTCCGAACCCGCGGGAGCGTTACTGCGCTCCCAGCGCTGCACTCTCCTGAGTGCGCCACGGGGCCGGCCCTCAAGGCCTTCTCAAATCCTAGCTCATCTAGCATCCTCTAACTTTTGCCCGTCTTCTGTCTCTTGGCTCTTACCTAATGACAAGGATGTAAACAACAACTTTCCGCATTGGGATCTCTCTTCACCCCCCAACTATATACTGAGAAGCATGAGGACAGATTGTCTTAAAGTTCCCTCTATTCCCTGTGGCTGCTGCTTTGTATAGTCAGTATACACTAAAGTTTGCAGATGATTTTGGTAGGAACATGTGATTAAGTGTCAGAATGAGTAATTCAGATAAGTGATAAAGAAGTTTAGAAAAGGAGGAAGACATTACCTTGGCAGCTTGGATGATGAGGTCTCACATGATCCTGAAAGATGAGTTGCCTTTGGATCGGTGGGACAGCATGAGAGAGGGCACAGAGGTTGGTGTGAGCATAGGGCACAGAAGTTGGTGTGAGCATGACATCGATCATTTAAGCAAGCGCTCCTGGCAGAAAACTGGCTTTGCTCTCCAGGCCAATGATTTTTACCCATCAACATTTCTTCTTTTGTCCTGTGGGTCATCCAACCAGCTACCAGGGTAAGAGGGTGATGGAGGCCTGACCACCACTGGCACGTTTCCTCATTGTCCTGCCTTGCCCTGACCCCACAGCCACTCCGCTCCTGTCCCCCAGTTTTGTGAATCTTAATTTAGCTGGACTTTGACCGTCTCTTTCGTAATTCCCAAAGATGATTGTGGTGCTGTTGGCATGGTGTTCGGACCTGCCACCTGTTCTGCACTTTGCTCACAATGTCATTTGATTTTGTTTGCTTATAAGCTTCAGTCCCCATCCCTGGTTTGTTCTCCACAATTGCTTTCTCGTCAGCTCCTCATCAGGTCCCTATTCCATGATCTGGTGTGAGGAGAGCTGATTACAGCAGAGAGCCCTGGGATCTCATGGGGAGGAAGAGGAGGTCACAAGGAATCTCAAATTCCCTCCTTTCTAGTAGGAGTTTGGACTTGATCCTGTGATCAGGAATAGTGGTAGGAAAAGGAAGGAGGGGACAAACTACAGAGGTCTTCTATGGTAGAGTCAGTGGTGCTGGTAGATAATGGAATGGCCTTGGGCATTGGAGGAAAGGGCCGAATCACAGATAATCACAGATAATATCAAGGTTACTGAGCAGCTGAGAAAATAGAGTCATTGACAGAAATAGAGAAGTGAAATGGGGAGCTGCTTTCTCAGGGAAAGTTGAATGTTGTTAGTTTGGGAAGAGGGGGCAGTGAGGCAGAGACACTGAGGACTAATGGCTGAGGCAGGCCACGGTTAGGGTGGGAGGAAGAGCCAGCAAAGAGCCAGAGATAGGAAGTAGGAAAGGCAGGAGAACCTGGAGCCTCAAGTGTCATGGCAGTCAGAGAAGGAAAGCATTGAAGAAGGTGTCAGAAACGACAAAAAGTCAGGATGAGGGATGACAAAAGGCCATCGACATTGGCCAAAAAGACTCAGAGATTTTTGAGACTGTTTTCAGAGTAAGGTAAGAAAAGTGTTTAGCTCATAGAAGTGAGTGAGAATAAAGGAAGGAGAAAAAATAGGAAACTGGAGAAGGCCAAATTGAAGGAAGATTTTCTTTCGAAGATCGAGAAGACAGGTGCAGAGGTGCCACTAGAGAGGGGGCGTTAGCCCAGGCTCTGCAGTGAGACCTGCCTGGGCACAGATGCCAGCCCTGTCCCCTACTGGCTGGGTAACTTCACCTTGTGGATGCTCTATTTCCTTATTTGTAAAATGGGGATAATAGTACTTATTTCATAGGTTCAGTATGATGATAAAAAGGGACAGTGTGTGAAGTGATTTATAGGATGTCTGGCACATATAAGAGTTCAGTAAGTGGGCCGAGCCTGTGGCGCACTAAGGAGAGTGCGGCGCTGGGAGCGCAGCGACGCTCCTGCCGCGGGTTCAGATCCTATATAGGACTGGCCAGTGCACTCACTGGCTGAGTGCCGGTCACGAAAAAGACAAAAAAAAAAAAAAAAAGAGTTCAGTAAGCACAGCTGCTATTATTATAGCTATATTAATTTTATACTAATGTTATTCACTAGATCACTTATACAAATAACCAAAGATGTAATGGACACAAAGGTCACACAAGTATATCTGAATGTCAGCAAGACCTCAGTGGACAAATGAGTAAAGTATTTGCCTAAGTAATTTCCACTAGAGGCAATACAAGTAATACACACTAAATAATGTTATGCCTTGGTAACAATGAAACTTTAAAAAATGAAATATGATTTTATACTCAGAGGAAAATCTGGCAGTATTATCAATTTGATATCATATTGGATACTGTATTAGTCAAGGTAGGCTAGTTTAAACTGTGGTAATTGATTACCCCTAAATCTCAGTGTCTTAAAACCAAAACATTTATTTCTCACTCGTGCTACATGTTGACTTCAGTAGGCAGGAGGGCTCAGCTGATTATACTCCCACTAGGGCCCCAGCTGATTGATGGAGGAGTCACCTGAACATGTGTTTTTATGGTCACCACTGAGGCAGGAGAAGGGGTGTGGCACTTCACACACTGGCTCTTAAAGACTACTACCCAGAAGTGGCAATTTGTCATTTTCCACGCATTTCATCGGTTAAAGCAAGGCTCATGGCCATGCCTAACTTCAGAGAAGGACACACTTACCTGTGTCCACAAGCAGGGAGAATAATGATGGCCACAGACACCAGACCCTGTCAGTTGAGCCTGTTCAAGTCTGTCCTGCAGTCTGCCTCTCCTCACCATCACCTCTGCCAAAGTTCAGGACATCATCAGCTTTCACTTGGACTAATGCAATAGTTTCACCTCCATTCTCTATCCCTACTAATTGATCTTCCAGGCCACCAAAGTATCTTTCTGAAGCACAAATCTGGTCATGTATGCCCCTGCTTTAAACTGCACAGCTCCTCATTGCTTGTAGGGCGAGGTCCAGTTTCAGCCCTTGCTCCTCTACCACATGCTTGTGTTCTGGGCACATCAGTTTAGTCCATATTTCCTATTCCCACATGTTGCCTCCTGCCTGCATCTTGCACTTGCCGAGCCTTCTACCTGGAATCCCCTCATACCTCTACACAGCCTCCTAATTTGCGAGAACACAGATATCCCCTCTTTGAGGAAGCCTTCCTCAATATTCATGGTTTCTCTTCTTGTTGTCTTATGCCATCTGGTGTTTCCATTATTGAATTTACATACATTTGCATTAAAATTATTTATTAATCTATATGCCTTGATAAATTGTGAAATAACTTACTATTAACAACAACATCAAAAATAACATAAATAGTCAGCCAAACTAAAACTAGCATGAGGGTAAAATAAAGATATTTTCAAATATGGAGAATTGGTCTCAAAAAAAAGTTTTTTTCAGTTCACTTTTTCTCAAGAAGTTAGTAGAAGACAGCCTCCAGCAAAAGAAAGAAGTAAACAAAGAAGAGCAGCTATGGGGTCCAGGACCTGGGAGAGAGGCAAAGGAGGTAGGATGGGGTGGGGGGGAACCTTCCAGATGGGAGCAGGCACAGGGGACTCCTCAGTGATCCAGGAAGGGGCAAAACTGTTGATTGTCTGATGTCCTTGACTGTTGAGAGACTCACAGTTCCTTCAGAGTTTGAAGATAAATAGGTGATTGGTACGTAGAACACTAAGCTAATGAGGAAATGATAAAAGTGATGACCTGAGCACCCTGGGCTCTCCAGAACCAGGGTGGTGGGGGGCCTCGGCCTTGGCCACGCCCCTCTACACCCACAACCAGCCCAGCAGCGACCTCCAAACCACTGCAGGAAGCACCCCAAGCTCTTCCAAGCCTGCACAGTAGGGGCCTCAGGCCTGTGCCACACCCCCCTGACACCCACAATCAGCCCAGTGATGACCACCAAGCCACAGCAAGAAGGGCCCCGGGTTCCCAAGCTGGGTGGTGTGGGGGTGAGGGCATTTGCCACACCCTCCTGACATCTGCACCCAGCCTGGCAATGACCAAGCCACCACTGGAAGCCCTCTGGTCACCCCTGTGGGAATTGCCACATGCCTCAATCCCACCCCTCCTCCTTCCTCTTTCTTCCATCCCATTTCCTTCCCCTTTCCCCTCTCCTCCTCCCTCCCAACCTCCCAACTGCTCTGCAACAACATCCTAGAATATAAAAAAAATTAATAAAATTATTTTCTTTAAAAAAAAAAAGTGATTACCTGAGGTAGAATAGAAAATTTTATTTAAATTTTACTTAAAAAGAATATGGCTTACTTGTGGCTAATATGTACATAATTATAATTTTTTTTTTGACCACTGGCTTGTATGGGAATCCAAACCCATGAACTTTGTGTTATAGGACTACACTCTAACCAACTGAGCTAACTGGCCAGCCCCCAATTATAATTTTTTAAATGCTGAAAACTAATTTAACCAAAAGTGTTGGAAAAAAATGGGGAAGGAGAAAACGTATATTTTAGGGGAAGTATAAGAGAGCCAGCACCTTCCAGAGTAGGAAGTTCAATAGGTGATATGGAAAACTGCACCTGAAGAGCTAACAGAATGAGTGTGGCAATTAGAAAGATGGAGGCAAGCGTGGGGTGGAAGGGACAGCTAAAAGAGTTGAGAATAGTTGTCTCTCAGGGATAAGAATTGGGAGTAGAGAAGGGTGAGGCATCTTGTTGGACGTTGTAAACTATGTACACGTAAGTTGAAAAAAATGAAAAAAAATTGAGAAAGGTAAAAACAAAATATGTAGAGATATTTTACCAGCATTGTTTATTGTGGTAAAAATTGGGAACAAAAGCATCTAACCACGAAGGCAGTAGCATCATATATAGTGCAGGGGAAAGAATGTGGGGCGTCAGGTCAGGCAGAAGCGGAGTTCAGATGCAGGGTCTGCTGCCCACTAGACCTCTGGCCACTGGGTTTCCTGGTCTGTAATGGGGATCCTAATACTAAGAGTTGCTGTGAGGGGTAAATTAAATTATGTAACATATCCATAGAAGGTGCTGGATAAATGTTTGCTCCCTTAACTGTAGCTAATAAACAGGATAGAATTTCATGCAGTCACCCAGAATTTATTATAATAATTATCTGTAAAAACAGGGAATAGCAGAAGCCAAAATTATCTATCTATCTATATCTAGGCACTGTTATGATAACTATGTAAATACTGTCTTCAAATAGATACAGATTAAAAGGAAACAAAAAAGAAAATAGTTTTGTAAGGGCTATGAGGATATGGATGATTTTTAAACTTTTGATTTCTTGTAGCTGTTTCAAATTGATATGAAATCAAGAGGACTCTGAATATACATTTCGTCCTGCATAGTTTTGAAAGTTGTATGTAGTTCATTCGTAATAATAAGAATAAGCAGTAACACCAGTCTCTGTCCTTTGCATTTGTCTTTTATATGTAAAGAGAGGTGGACTTTGCTTTAGCAGAACTTTCTAGAACATGCTTATCTGTATGGTTTTGCAGTGCTCTTTCACTGTGTGGACAAGAATGAAGGTCTGCTGCCTGAGCTGACTTTTCACAAAGATGAAGTTGTTGACTATTTGAGGAAATGTTTTCCTGTGTTCACATGCCACAGGAGAGGGCTGCCATTTGAATAAGGCTAACCACAGCCATCAACAGTGGCTTCTTTCAGCTTTTTGGAACTGTGTTACTCTTATTGAGAACTCCAGGTAGCTGCATCATTTCCTTCCTTTTGCATTTCTGCTCAAGCTCACTTTGCCCAAGAGGCAGTGACTGCATTTCCCAGTAGTTCTCTCATCAACCAGCAGAATCTTTGTACTCTCCATCAGTGCTGCCCCTGCTATCAGTAGGCTCTTATGTGTGCCCTTTCATCTTTTCTTCATGAAATATCACTTAGATTCTCCCATGTGAGTATAGGAAGAGCTTGCTCCATTTACATCTTGTCTGCTTAGTAGTTCATAAAGTGTATTTAACTGGTGGCCTAGATAGAGGTTTCATTTATTTGCAATCTTTTGCTTTCACAATGCTGCGACGAATAATTTTGTATTTTCATCATGATGCACACGTGTCAGTGTAGGATACACTCCTAGGAGTGGAATTGCTGGGTCAAAGAGGATTTGTGTGGAAAATTTTGTCAGCTGTTGCTCTCACGCCTATCCGCAGCGGCACTATATGAGAGCTCCTGCTTCCCCCAAACCTTGACAACCTAAGAGGTTCTTCTGCTCTTTGATATTTGCCAAGCTGGTGGGTTAAAAATATTTTCTCACTGTGGTTTTAACTTTCTTTCATGAAAGAAACTGTGCATATTTTTATATTTTAGAACTATTTTGATCTCCTTTTCTATTAACTGCCTGTTAGTAGCCTCTGACTTTTTCTGATGGTCATTGGCCTTTTTCCTAATCATTTGAGAGAGCTATTTATGTCCTAGAGAAATTATCCCTTTGTGATATGAATTGCAAATATTTGTTCTCAGTTTGTCATTTGTCTTTTGACTTTGCCCAGGGTGGTATTTGCCAGTGCAGAATTTTTTTAATGTTTGCATAGTCTAATTTTTCAATAGTTTTTTTGTGTGTGTGTGGCTTCTGGGATTTCCGTTTTCCTTAGAAAGGCCTGCTTCAGTGCAGGATTATAAAAAAAATTCTAAAATTTCTTCTAGCGTGTGTATGATTTCCTCTTCATTTTGAAATGTTGATCCTTCTGGAATTTATCCTGGTGTGAGGAGTTGCTCCAATGTAATTTTTTTTCTAGATGGCTACCCTTTGCCCAACACCATTTATTAAACATCTTTGCCCCATTTATTCACATGCCACCTTTTTCCCAACTAAGTTTCCTGGATGTTTTTAGGCATATTTTTAGTCTTTTCTGTTTTGTTGATGATCCTGAACATATACCTCTAGCAAACTGGAGTTTTGCGGACGATGCTTGTACCCTTCATTACTCTTATCTTTCTTTCATCATTTCCTTGGCTATTATAGCTGGTTTGTTTTTCCATAAGAGCTTTAGAATGCTTGTTAATTCCAAACATAAAAATCGTGTTATTATTTTTATTGCCTATCTGTTAAGTTTATAGGTAGTCTAGGGAGAATTGACGTGTTTGTGATGCTGAGTTTTCCAATGCAAGTTCATTTGTTCATGTCTCTGAGCCCTAAAAAGCATTAGAAACTTCTCTTCTTATCGCCTTTTCATGATTGTGAACTCCCTGGGAACAAGAATGGAGTCTGGTTTTGAGTGTGGCTTATTAGTAATGATCAATGTAATTACTGACAAATGAAGCATAATTTTTATTAAATATTTTAAGAACGCATCTTTTCTCTAATGTCATTCTTGCCATTTTGTAAGTTATTTTCTGCACATCAAAGAAAAGCAAGATGTAGTACCAAGTGCTGATGTTGAATGTTGACATTTTAATTCTTAGTCATCTCTTGATTAACATGTTCTTAAAGGGACATTCCATGTAATGAATCCAGGAGCTTCACATACAGATATTCCAGTTTTCCCTACTAGGAACAGTGGCAAATATGTGATTTTCCAGCTCTTATCTTCCTTCTCCCCAACCCCGGCACAGATTTTGAGGTGGCTTTGGGCTGGGATGTAGCCAAAAGGCAACACTGGGTTGGGCCAAGAGCAAACCCTTGGCATCTACCTGTGTGTCCCCCAGACAGGAGAGAGGTGATAGGGTTGGGGGACAGGGACAAAACAAAGGTGTTTTGTGTGGTGTGTATCCGCACGTGTCCTGTCTGGTCGGCGCAGGCAGTTTTTTCAAAACCATAATTTAGCAATAGGCAAGGCAAGGTGAGAGAGTGGTGTGCTTTGCAAAGTCTGGGCAGGCAGAGTGAGTTTGGGAGCTTTGCGCTTAGTGCCTTAGCAGCCCAGCTGGAGGAGCTGCGATACATTCTCTTACAGTTAGGTGACTAATCTTTGACTGGCTGTTTGCAGGATATTAGTTCTCAAATGGATGGCATTTGTCGGTGGAACCGTGGGGCCTCTTAATAACCTACAACCCCGCTTAAAGAATAGCATCAAAACCAGGTTGAGATATACATGAGAAGACTGGGCTTCAGTCTGCATGTGGAGGGGTGTGGCCAGCCCTAAATGCTGTTTGTGGAACAGGAAGATAATGGGATCAGAGACATTGAACATATGAATACAATTCTCAGGCTTTTTAACTGATTTTCTTTGAACTTAAAAAAAATCGAGTTTATTTTTCCTTAGATCAAAAAAGTGTGGTTTCTTTTTAAGTGGTTTCATTGTGCGCAATGGGCCTGTTCTCTTTAACATCCGTGTTTTATGGCTTGCACAATCTGCAGAAAGGGTCATAGATGTGCCAGCTCTGCCCACTGGCCTCCATCCTCTATTTAGAAACCAGTTCTAGGAACAGAAGATGATTTTTTGTTTGTTTCCTTAGGCCTCTTTTGGTCATTTCAGGCAGAAACAGAGCGGTCTCTATACTAGAATTTTCCGGTGCAGAATCCTGCAATTGAGGAATGGTGCATATAGCAACAACAGTGCAAATGTAACATGGGCAGATTTGAAGAAGGATTTGCGTCCACTGGGAGAGATGCTGTGTTCAAAGTGTATTTCTGATGAGCCTATGAATGGGTGTTTGGGAAGCCAAATATGCCACTGCTCTTTTGTCAAGATAAAAGGCCCAAGATACTTGTTCCCGAAACTAATGATGACATCCTTTCCCAGCCCAGCCTTGCCTCCCCAGCAGGACTGGTATGGTGTGCATGCAGGGTCTATTCCACATCTGGGCTTTCTGAAAAGAAGGTGCTTACTAAGGGCTGTGTCCTAGTGGAGAAACGTGAGGCCCAGTGGGGTGGGCTTATTAAAAATCTGCTGTTGATCTGCTGGCTTCCAGTCAGCCATGCTGAGTGCAGGGAGAAAGGCCAGAAGGAGAGCCAGAAGGGTCTGTGGTAGGAGCAGCAGGAATTCTGGGTTCCAGGCCTATGGAGGGGAGGCTCTGGAAGTTCAGGATCCAGGATAAATACCTACAAAGTGTTCCCCTGAACTCTAAAGCGTTCTGCTCCTCCCTGGCTTCCTTGCCTCCCCTGTGTGCACACACGTGCATGCACACATACATGTACACACGTGCGTGCACACAAACGCGCACACACGCACACATGTGCACCCATGTACGCGCACACATGTACACGTGCTTGTACACACACATGTGCTCATGCACATGTGTATGCACACACACACATGCCTGTGCACACATATGCGTGTACACACGCGCGCGCGCGCAGGCTTGGAGCTCGGTTTTCTGACTTGTGCAGCTGCTACAGAGCTCTGCTCCTGGTGTTTCCCCTACCATTGGTGCTTATCCTGATGAGTTTATTGTCACCCATTAAAGCAGGACAAAAATGCTTCCCCAAATCAGACACCCATGGCCTTTCCAGAAGCACCTCCATCCTCTCTCTCTCACTGTCATCATTCTCCTGGTTTTCATTATCTTTGAGGAGATATTCAATATGACTTTATTAACATTCTGTCCTCATCTTAGAAATAATCAAATGTGAATATTCAAATTAATTACCCTCCAGATGTGTCTCCTGCGAAAACAAAAAACTCCACTAACATTAAGAAGTTGGTAACAGTTGCAAAAAACATGTAAAACCAAAGACATGGTTTTTTGTTGAATGCATGTGAAGGACACCGTAGGGAAGTTCCAACAAATTCAATTATTGATTTGGAGGAACATGATTTAATAGAACATTTTGGCAATTGATCAGACAGGAAAAAGCAAGCACAAAGATGTGTACTTGTTATTTTAACTTCCAGTTGGGGGAGTTGATGAGTCTTGAGTGTCGCATAGTAAGAAAAGCTCTGGACTGAAATCAGAGACACGTCCTGTGATCCTGGCTTTGTGACCGCAGGCAAGTCGACACCTGTTTTTCTCGTCTTTAAAAATGGGGGTGCTACCATTGCTCAGAGTTGTGAAGATTAAATGAGAGACATGACTAGTCCAGCCCTGACACGGAGTGCTCAGAAACATCTGTACTCTCTGAGAGCACTCCCTGTCATGTACTGAATTAAACTGGTACTTCTTAGCCATATAATTATCTCCCCTTGATATCATCCTATCCTGCCTCTCTGACCTTGTGGCCCACTCCTCCTGTCTATGACAATAGCTGTCTGTGTATTCATCATGTGTCCCACCCCAGATTATGACCTCTATGGGGACAGGCACTGTAGCTTGCTCTAATCTCTGTGTGCCCTGCAGCACCCATTTTTGTTCAATTTGATTGAATCAATATGTAAGAGCCAGAAGAAAACATGGGTAGAGGCAGGCTCAATCCTGGTAACATTTTGGTTTGGTCCCAAGTGCTGGTAGCACACACTTTGAGTTAGGTATTCTTGGTCCACCTTGTCACTCCCAAAACAAGTCTTGGTCAGAGCAAGAGCACTTTTCTTCTCAGTGTACAAATATTTTTCCTGGGATGGAAATTTGCTTTCCTTTAGGGTTTGCTTTGAGCAGAGTAGAGGGCATGTTGAGATGGGCATCCTGTCTGGAAACTGAGGAAATGTCCTGAGCCCAAATCCCCTACCAGTCCCAATGCCTGACTTGAACCCTGCCCGGTGTCCTGGCATGCAGCCGGCAAAGCCCCGGCGAAGGACATCGTCAGCCACTTGAGTCAGCCACTTGAGGCCGTCAGGAAAGAACTGCAGCCACCGCCCAGCAGCTCTCTAATGACGAGAGAGCTTTTTTCCTGGGAGAGTTTCCCAACACAATGTAACTCTCTTGCTTTTTGCCTCAGTCGCCAAGTGTCCCTTTGGACTTGGGTTTTGCAGAAGGAGAGGGAAGGCTGAGGGGCAGAGTGTAAAATGACAGCCATGGTTGTGTTCAGCAGCCCATGTTAGGAACAAAGTCAGCTCTGTGGACTTGTGAAGCCTTCAGTCACATGTCGTGTTCACACATGCTTTTCCTCAAGCTGAACTAAAAGAGCTGTAGGGCTGACATTTTATAGTCACAAACCCTTGAGAGGATAGTCACCTATTTTACTGGATGACCTTTTAAATTCAGAAGAAGTTCCAAGAGAATTCAGGAGGCGGCTATGGATGCCTGACAGAACCCTGCAGGTAGAGGGCTCTGCTGGAGTTCCTTCTTCTACACAATGCCTTAGAATTTAGGCAGGGGGTAAATTAAAGATGAATTCCTTACTTCCTGTTTTTAACATGACAATATTCAGCAGGAAAAGGGGAGGGGGAGAGGGGATAGTGAGAGGTTGGTTAATGGACACGTAACAGCCAGATAGGAAAAATAAGTTCTATGGGTGTACAGTCGAGCTAGGCATCTATAATTAACAGTAATTTACTACATGTTATATCAGATGGCTAGAAGAGAGGAGATCGAATGTCCTCATCTCAAAGAAATGATTAAGTTTTGTAGTGGTTGAATATGCTAGTTACCCTGATTTGATCATCACACATTGTATACATGTATTGATATTCAGCTCTGTACCCCACAAATATAATCAATACGTTTCAGTCAAAAAACACACAATGTATAACTGTTACCTGATATGCTTTCTAGTATACAGTGGAGTTACATCATAAGCACATTTAACTTATGCAAATTCAACTCTATACATCAAGAAAGAGAAAGACGTTAGTAAATGTGCATATGTGCACATACACACACGTGCACGCACACACATGCACCCACACTACTTCATTCAAGCAGGCCCTTCTGCCAGCCTCTCCACTCAGAGGAGCACAAGCCCCCACTGCATGTTAGCTGGGAGCCTCCTGTCCCCTCTGGCAGCATTAGGGCCTCTGTGCCTCTCCTGCAAGAGGGAGCATCTTGCTGCAGCCTCGAATTTAAAGATGTGTTTCTGTGTTTCCCATTTTTTTGGTTTCACAACATGGCCCTAACCTCAAGCCACCATGATGCCCTAACCTCATGCCATATGTGCTTAGCTGCAGCCCAGCCCCGGAGATCTGCATGGGCTCCCCTTACAAATAGGCAGTGTGTGTCCCTTCCTAAGGGATGTTCAGGGCATAATTTGAATATAGTTGATTATTTCACCTTCTAACTTGAGAGCCTGGCTACAGGTGAGATGTGACCCCACCATAAAAACAGAATGACCCTGAGGGGGAGAGAGCAAAAGTTAAAATGGGAGAAGGCGGTTACTCCTGAATGTTTCACCTGTGCCCTGATTATTGTTGGCTTGTACTTGAAGAGGCCCCAGAACTTGGTCTGAGGGTTTGCCCTTTCCGTTCTGTATTGCTTCTGGCTTGGAAGCCCTCGTTCACCAGGTCTGTATCAGCAGTAATTACCAGGGCTCTCCATGTTGCTAGAAAGCACCTGACTGGAATTAGCCTTAAAAATGTCTAACATCAGAATATGTATATGCTAATTTGATATATTTTTAAAGCTAGAGGCTAGCTGTTGACACTTAAGATATGCTAAGCTCCATTTATGTTGGTTGTAGAAAACTAATATTTTTAAAGGATGACTAATGGAGTCGTAGGAGTCTCTATAATGGAATCATCAATTTGTCCTTATCCTGTCTATTGTATCATCCAAAAAGCACTGGACACAGTGGTCAAGGCCTCAGGGTCCTATGGTAAAATGGGGTTAAGAACATCTGCCCATTTCACAAAATTGTCATCAAAGGCAAGGGAGATCTTGTGCAAAAAGGACTGAAAAACTGTGAAGTGCCATAGATAAATTAAATGGCAGTTTTATTTGTCATGTTCTGTGTTCAAAGAAATAGGTAAATATATTCACAGTGATAGAGCCATGATTAATTAGTACCTCAAACATCCCTGACTTCCTTTGTTAAAGGGTTTGGCGGAACATCCTGAATGTGTCTTAAGTCACTAAGGGAGAGGCCCCAGATTTCACTCTGAGTGATGTCATTTCTTTACTATAGTAAGATTCCAGTGGTGATTGCCTTAGTATGTATCTCATTATTGTAGACAATTAGAGCATGGTAACTACTTCCTCCCATTTCTTTTCTCTCTGTGAAATCCTGAGCTTTAATTTTTTCTTGTTTTGGAGGAGAAGCAAGACTCCTCAGACCTCTATGGAGCTCATCAGCATGTGTCCTGCCCAGCCTGCCCCCTCCACAGTCCCTGAGTGGGCACTGCATTTGGGATCTTCTCCTCCACGCAGTTTCTTTTCAGCTCATGTCATCCTTTGTTGGCCCCAAGTCTCTTGTCTTGGGTTGGGCTGGGAAGGAGGAACATGCAGGTATGGAGTTGGATTCTAACCTCCTGTATTTCCATTGAGAAAAGGCCCAGGAGGGGTTGGGCCCAAGGCATTTTGAGTACAGATATTTTCATCAGAGTTATGTTAACATTAAAGAGTTTTTGTTAAGAAAATATTTTCCACTGAGCCAATTTGATTCCATAGTGAATTTTTTAATATAATACAGTAAAATTTTATCTTTATCCAGGGTTATTTTCCATTTAAATTTTACTAAAGATCTTG
Source organism: Cynocephalus volans (assembly GCF_027409185.1). Classification (NCBI taxonomy): domain Eukaryota; kingdom Metazoa; phylum Chordata; class Mammalia; order Dermoptera; family Cynocephalidae; genus Cynocephalus; species Cynocephalus volans. The sequence continues at coordinate 55,686,930 of NC_084462.1, forward strand.
GAGTCAATGTTCACTTTTTTGTTCATATCATATACTATGACCATAGCTTCTGCTCTATTAAGTTCTCTTGTGGCTGTTAGAGTCTTCTGTAATTTTTAGACAATACTAACCTATACCCCATTCAGTTCTAACTATTGCCAATTTTATTGTGAGTTGATTTTTTCTGCCAATAATAGCCATTTTGATATGAATAGGTAACTGATAGTATATATTTATCAACTAATTCATTTTTTAAAAATCATGATTAATATTAGAGATAGAAATGAAAATGGAGATAGAGTAGAAGGAAATGACCTAGACTCAAAATGGTAGGGATGCTCAACATCATTAGTCATAAAGGAAATACAAATCAGAACCACAAATCAGATGCCACTCCACATGCTCTAGGATGGCTACAGTAACTTTTTAAAATGGAAAATAACAAGTGTTGGTGAGAGCGTAGAGAAATTGGGACCCTTGTATGTTGCTGGTGGGAATATAAAATGGTGCAGCTGCTGTGGAGAACACTTTGGAGATTTCTCAAGAATATTAAATATAGAGTTACCATATGACTCAGAAATTCCACCGCTAGGTACATACCCCAAAGAATTGAAAACAGGTGTTCAAACAAAAGCTTGTACACAAATGTTCATAGCAGCACTATTCACAATAGCCAAAAGGCAGGAACCACGCAGTGTCTATAAACTGGTGAATAGACAAAAAAAATGTGGTATATCCATACAATGAAATTTTTTTCAGCCATAAACAGGAATGAATTACTGATAACATTACAGCATGGATGAACCTCAAAACATGCTAAGTGAAAAATCACAGGACAAAAGGTTACATATTGTATGATTCTGTTGATATGAAATAAACAGGATATGTCAATCCATAGAGACAGAAAGAAAGCAGATTGGTGGTTGCCAGGGGCTGGGGGTAGGGGAGAATGGGGGGGTGAACGGAGAGCATAATGCATACGAGGTTTCTGTTTGGACTGATGAAATGTTCTGGAACTAAGCAGAGATGATGGTTGCCCAATATTGCAAATGTACTAAATGCGACTGAATTGTATACTTTAAAGTGGTTAATTCCATGTTATGGGAATTGTACCTCAGAAAAGTGGTGGAGACAAAGTGATGGGTTCAAAATTTGCTACTTTACTCTAAGACCAATAAAGATCATTGACCAAGAGTCTTAAAAACTCTACTCTCCTAGATTTCTCCTTTAAAGAAAAACAACAACTCTTTCGTGTGGTCAGATTTGCTTTTAGAAAGAGGGGTACATGTGAAAAAACACTTAGACAAGTAGGTTGGCTCTTTCTCATCTCCATGTGTTATAGGTGAAGCAGATGCTTATGAGACAAGTGAATACATTTGAGAAGTATGTGAAATGCTGAGTTTTGGGACCAGTTGGGAACAGGGACAGAAAGAAAGGGGAGACTTTGGAAGAACTAGATGAGAACATGATGGTTTGACATGGGCTGTGGGTATCGGGGGCACTAAAGAAGCTTCTAACCAAAGACAAGTCCAGCCTGAACCCTTGTAGGGGGCATCTATCCTCTTCTGGCTGCCTGGTGTCCATTCTTCCTTTTTACAAGCATACAAATTTTCTCTGGGGAAAGTTCTCTCCCACAGCATTGCAGGTAATAAATCATGGTGCCCTGCCCACCCACTCTGAAATTGAAGCCATCCCTTCTTCTAGATGCCCCATTCTTGGGACACTGACTCTTGAGTGGGGTGGGGAGATGCTGCTGCTGACTTTGTAAAGGGAACATCCCTGGAGCAGCCCCCTGGTTTCTTTTCTGGATCCTACCCTCTTTTCAAGCTTGGTTGTCCAGCCTCGTGTCCATTTGGTAAGCACCGCAGCATCCCTCTACATATTCCCTTCTTTACCTAAGTTAGGGATGCTTTAATGAAAGCATCCTATCTGACAGAAACTCAAAATGACAAGGAGTAACTGCTGATGGGCATTTAGAAGGGACTTCTGGGACTTGTTGAGATATGGGGACTCAATTTCAGACAACATATCCTAGACATCTACCGTGTGCCATGTCCTTTGCTAATTTAGTAGAGAAGTATCAGAGAGAATCAAAGGGAACACAGCTAAGTCTGGGTTTAATAGCTATCTATAAAGTGGTTTGGGGCCGGCCCGTGGCTCACTCGGGAGAGTGCGGTGCTGATAACACCAAGGCCCCGGGTTCGGATCCCATATACGGATGGCCGGTTCGCTCACTGGCTGAGTGTGGTGCTAACAACACCAAGTCAAGGGTTAAGATCCCCTTACCGGTCATCTTTTAAAAAAAAAAAATAAAAAAAAAAAATAAATAAAGTGGTTTGATCTACGATTACGGAACCCAGGTACCATAAGGAAAAATTGGTCAGCCACTTATTTAGGGTAAAGATGAGCATTAGTCAACTTTATTTTTTCAACTCTCTTTTAAAGAAACCAGCAACCATTTGTCCTTGTTAACATAAGCTCCATCTGCCCAAAGGCAGTGGCAGGAGGGGGTTGGGGGGAGAAAGGTCCAGATTTTCCCTTGCAGTCTTTCTCTTTGGGCACTTTTGTTAGTAAAACCAGATGCTGATTATAAATAGGTTCAGAAGGTAAGGACAGGCTGGCCTCTATTATAATTTGTGTGACATAACTTGTTACTTAGTAACAAGCATTTATTAGTCACTGACCACAACACAACATTGGATAAAATACCATATGGATTAGTAAAGAAGTGGAAGACATTGTTCCTGCTTTCAGGGATTTAGGAGTAAAACATGCGTAGATGTTTCAACTCTTAAGAATAGCTTTTTAAAAACATAAAGCTCTCTTTCTTGCTCTCTCTTTGCTTCCACTATCTTGCGATGTGAGACTCTTTGGTTACTGTTGCCACCGCCAGATGGACTTTGGACTTCCCAGCCTCAGAAACTTTATTTTCCAGCCAGCCTGAACCTGCAGACTTACGCATGCTACCCAGACCCTGAGATCAGGACAGGAGCAGAAACCAGATGGAGTCTTGGCGAGACCTTGCAACTGAGATCTTGCATGAAGCCCTCATGGCTCACATGCCCTTCCCTCCTGCTTTTCATTTTCCCACATTCCATTCTCTCAGCCCCCTCTTTTAAAACCCCTCAGTAAACCTGAGTCCTTGGGTTGGCTTTAGCCTGTTCATTCTCCTTCAGGCTTACCAGAGAGATGGGTTAGCCTAACATCTCTCCTCAGGTCACCGGTATTCCTGAATAAAAGCTGACTTCCATTTTCACACAAAAAAAGTATAAAAATACATGTGAATTAGTGTAGTAAAACTGAGTATTCTGTAAAACATGAAGAAAGCTATAAAATTTTACTGTAGGACATAGTGGATATATACATCATGATTTTGGATGAGACAAGTCAATATTATAATCTTTATAATATTACCCCTAAGGTAATATTTATTTGGTGTGTTTCCAGTCAAAAATCCCAAAATTTTCATGGAACTGAACAAGCTAATTCTGTAATTCATCTGGAAAATAAAATACCAAAAATCTGCCAAATAAATTTTGAAAAAGAATAGTGTAGGTCACCTGCACTATCAACTCTTAAAATATCCCATAAAGCTGTATTAATTAAAACAGTGTCATATCAGCACATGAATAGAAAAATAGATCGATGAACTAAAATGGAAAATATAGAAACAAATCTAAATATTTGATTGGGAACTTGGTATATATTGAAGATGACAGTTGAAATCAGTAGGGAAAGGATGGACCATTTATTTGTCTAAGTAAAAATCAGCTAACCTGTTAGAAAAAAAATGAGTTAGATCTTTTCTTCATATCATTTACAAAAATAAGTGGATTTAAGGGTTGATGGAGTTTGGATGTGTTGTCCCCTCCAAAACTCATGTGGAAATTTGATCTCCTATGTGGCAGTGTTGGAAACTGATTGAGTCATGGGGGTGATCCCTCATGAATAGATTAATGCTCTCCCTGGGGGAGGGGGGGTAGTGAGTGAGTTCTTGCTCTATTAGTTCCCATGAGAGCTGATTGTTTAAAGGACCCTGGCACCCCCCCTCTCTCTCTTGCTTCCTGTTGCCATGTGATCTGCTTGTACCCGCCAGCTGCCTGCCCCTTTTCCGCCATAAGTAGGAGCAGCCTGAGGCCCATGTCAGATGCAGCTGTCCCAGAAACGTAAGCCAAATAAACCTTTTTTCTTTATAAATTACCCAGTGTCAGGTATTCTGTTATAGCAACACAAAAAGGACTAAAACAAGGGTAATACATTATTTAAATAAATTATCCTTTTAAATGTGTTATTAGAGTAAAAGAAGGAAATATTGGGGAATATATTTATGATTGAGTGTTAGAATAGCTCTTTTTAAACAAAATGCAAAACATAAAGGTTTTAATTTTTAAATGACCAAATTTAATCACAAAATATAAAAATTATGTAAGATAAAGTTAAAATATAAAATAGACAGGGAGAAAACATTTGCAACATTTAATAGATAATGGCTTAATGTAGAGGGAAATAAAAATAATATCTACAAATCAATAGGAAAAAAGATAAAAATCTAATAGAAAAATAGACGAAGTATATAAACAGGAAATTCACAGAACAGAAATACAAATAACTAGTAAACAAATGAATCAGGGAAATGAAAATTAAAACAAGAAACTTTTTAAAAACCATACATTGGATCAACCTTAAGAAACACATGTTGAAACGAGATACCCTTTTTTGCCCTATCAAAGTGGCCGAAATGTGAAAGATGGATAATGCCAGTTATTGAAGAGGGTGAGGCAAACAGGTACTTTTATGCATTATTGGTGGGAATGTAAATTGATCCATCTTTTTTGGAAGGCAATTTTGGCAGTATCAGTAAAATTTTAAACGTATGTGCTTCTCATTTCCATTTCATCCTCCAAGATTACCTCTTCTCGGCCTCTCATCACATTTCCATGTAGGTGAAAGCAACATCTGCCAGGTGTCTTAAAGGCCAGGCTCAAATCTGCACAGCAAGCCTTCCACCACATTCCATCAGCCTGAACAAATCACAAACCAGCCCAGATTCACAGGGAAGGAATCTAGCTCCTGATGGGAAGAATAGCTTGTGGGGATAGGAATAAATGGAGTTATTAACAGCTATATTTTCAGACATACTACAAGTAGAATAAAGCATATTTCTCCATGCAGCATCTCTTCAGTGTTATTATAAACTTCAAAATATTCTATTGTTTTAGTTCGTATTTCTTCCCTGAACTCAATGTGACTGGGCACCTATTCTGGTTTTTTTTTTTTTCCTTTTGGTCTGTGAATAAATAATGTAAACAAACAAAAACACACAGTGAAACCCCACCACAGTAAGTGCAATCCAAAAATTAAAATTTATAAACCTGGTGTTGCATTATTATGAAGTTAATTTAAAACAATGTTTTATCGGTAGATGGTATTGTCAAATTAAAGATTGTGAGACTTCCACTGTGTACAATTGAACTTACATTGAACTGAGAGTTGGTTTTTTTTTTTGCTTTTTTGGCGGCTGGCCACTGCGGGGATCGAACCTTAGATCTTAGAGTTATCAGTAACATGCTCTAACCAACTGAGCTAACTGGCCAGTCCTCACTGAACTGAGAGAGTCCCAAGTGATTCTGAGGCAGTTGCTTCATGATACACACATGCACAGACACCTCCCTTAGGAATTTTATCCCACCCTAGTCTGAGAATGGGGTTAGGTGGGTTAGAAAGAGTACGGTAGCCAATACCCACTCATACTATAGCCAAATCCATATGGTGTGCTTGAAAAGAATGTTTAAATTAATGAAACCATCTGGGTGCTAGGACAGGGCTGTGCACAGGGTGCTATGCCAGGGTGCACAGAGAAGGGGCAATACCCCCCGCAACCTGTTTGGAAATGAGTCCTGAAAGACAAGCAGTAGCTAGCCAGAAGAAAAACTGGGTGTGAAGGAGAGCATTCCAGCAGAGGAAAGAGCTTGAGCAAAGGCATCTCAGATAAGAATGATTCAGCACAAGGTATACCTATTCAGGGTGGAGTTGGGCCATTGGTTTAGGTTTATTGGGGATTAGTCAGAAAGATTAAGTGGGCACCAGGGTGTGGCCAGCCTCCCAAACCAAGCTGGGACCCGTGTAATGGTGGGCCATGGCCAGGTTTGTGTTGAGATTATCACTTCACTGGCAAGTGGACTATGGAGTAAGTGGGAGCAAGACTAGAGGCTAGGTCACTTAGGGACTGTTGCCAAGATTCAAAGGAGGTGACATGGTCTTGAACCAGGATCATGGCATCAGGATGTGTCATCATGTAGGAAATTTGTGAATAGCCTAAAGGAAATTTTATGTTCTTTTGTCATATTTTCTAAGATCAGAAGATAGGCATATGAAATCTACCCATTCTTCTGACATTTTTAACCTCACCAGATTTCTATTTTAAGTTTATATTATAAACAAAATTTTGTTCAAACTTTCCTCCAGAAGTGGTCAGGAGTTTAATTTCTTGGGTCACTCCTCTCCCTCTGTGCACAATTTATTTTCCAAGTTAATAGTACAAAAAGTCTCATAAACTCTATATCTAAATCTTGTATAGTATTCAGTTGTCCAATTGACATTGTTTTTATTAGCTGGCTTTTTGTTACTGTCATTATCCACTCAGCTCTTATGAAGGCCTTCGTGTGCTTTCCAAACACCATGGCTTCTACACTGATATTTGCACCTGTGGTGTTAGGCTGGCAAGTGGCTTCATGTCCGTCAGGTCTTCAAATACTTTCTTCTCCTCCCCACCCCCAAAGAGGAAGCTTGCCTGGAAACTGCCTTGCTTAAGGTGATAGCTTCACTTCCCTTAACTTTGTGTAGATTTAATTGATTACAAAAAAAAAAAAAAAATAGTAAATTGAAGAAGGGCTTCTGGGATCATCTGGTTCTGAGAGAAATGACAGACATAAAAGGGCAAATAGGTTAAAATCAACTACTAAGAAAACACTCACCACTGTGATATAATACAGAGATGATTGATGCTATTACCATTTTATATTATATGACTCTAGTTTACATAGGACACAAATCCTGCCCAGCCATTAAGTTTGGGCTAAAAGCCATGGAAGAGAAACCAATAGCAGTTTCAGTAATGGGATCATCCTGTACTATGATTGTGATCCATAATCATTTCTTAATTGTAACTTGAAGTACCTTCTTTTTTCGGTAATTAACTAGTTTGTGATTTTTGCATTTCCTACCAAGGTCCAGAGTCTCTCCATGCTTTCACAAAGCACTTGTTAGGGAGGCATCCTGCCTTGCTTAGGCTAACAAGCCTTTATCCTTCATTAAATCCACAAATATTTATACATTCCAGCACATTCCAGCATATAGTGGTACTCCCACCCCCCAAGGCACTTACAGGCTCTTAGAAGAGTTTGCTGCCCTTCCCAGTGTCACTGAAAGCAGGAGGTTTGGTTAATGGAGTAAGCACTGCAGCTGTGGCCTGCTAGTTAGAGCAAGGAAAGAAGTGAGCATTTAGTGAGTGTGGCCACTATTCTAACTTTTTTCTATGCATTAGCTCATTTGATAATGAGGCTAACCCTGTCAAGTTAGAATGTGTTCAAAGTGTATTTCTTGCTTTCTTTTTATTCTATATTATGGAAATAATCCATGTTGAATTAATTAACACCCTAAATTTGAAATCCTCTTGATATAAGCATGTCCTGGTAGATTTCTAAAGCTAACCTGATGCAGGATGTATTAATAAATGGGAAAAAAGGGTAAATCATGGCATGGATTGTAAGTTAATAAAAAAATCTCATGTTTGTGCTTAGTGTACAGAATTTTCTAGGAAAAAACTTAAATAGGTTGAAAGATTTTGGCTCAAAGGTTTTTCAGAGCATTGTTCAAGGAATGTGGAAAAAATTGACCTCTCTTCTCCTTTCTTAGATACATTCCACCGTTGATCTGGGGGAAAAGTGGACACATCCAGACAGCCTTGTATGGGAAGATGGGAAGGGTGAGGTCACCACACCCTTACGGGCACCGGAAGTTCATCACCATGTCTGATGGGGCCACTTCTACATTCGACCTCTTCGAGCCCTTGGCTGAGCACTGTGTTGGAGGTGAGCTGGTTTGGGTCATATGACTGGCCCATCACTCAGAAAAGGAACATTAGTCATGGGGAGCACAGTGTAAATGCTCGTGCCACCTACTTTGTCCCATTACATCTGGGGCCATTGGGAAGTCTTCTGGGATTCATCACCCAGAAGCAAACTGCAAGAATGAGGTCCAACAGGTGCTTGCCAGTCACCATGTAAAGCTCTTCAGGAAGCATTGTGGAAGACAATTTTTTAATGCCCTTGTGAAATACAGATGCTTGGTTTAAGGGGATGAGGGAGAGCTTGGAGCCCAGGTTCCCCAGGACTAGGCCTCTGGGTTGGTGACAGAAACAGAAGCTGGACTGTTCTACGTGCTTTAGGTCTTATCGTTGGCTCACTGGACCCTCACAACAACCCTGTGAAGTCAGTGCTTCATTATCCCCACTTTACTGGTGAGGAAACTGAAGCTTGGAGATGCCCTAGGGCTGGTTTTGTTGGTTGGATAACAGTAAAAAACGAAGGTTCTCAGATTCTCTTTGATTATCTTTCCCTGAACAAAAAGACATATTAAGTCGTATTTATCATGCAAGGGTCTGGAATACCTGTTTCTGACAAACAACTTCAGTTTCCACTGCTGCTGGAATTTGGCATTATCTGTCCAACTTACACATTAAACACATAAAATGCTTCATAATGAGGACTTTTAGGGTCGTGGAGTTAGATACCAGCATCCTTTTGAATGATGTTCCAATAAGAAAAAAACATGTATTTGGTGTTCTATAGTATTCAAAGGCACCTAGCTTTTTGTAGGAGCTCAGGAATTATTTATGGGTAAATTTCAGTAAATGTATTATATCTCTTAGTTATTTAAAGTAACTAGAACTGCCGAGTAGCTGGTGACAAAAGCTTAAGTTATGTTCCCTCTGCCTGGAATGCTCATCATCCGACCTTCACATGGCTGTCTCCTTCTTGTCATTCAGGTCTCAGTTCATATGTCACCTCTTCAGGGGGACTGTCCCTGACTAACTAGTGTTTCCTTCGCAGTAAATCCATCGCACCTTCCTGCTTTGCATGGTACCTGCCGCTCTCTACACTTATTTATATAGTTGTTTATTATCTATCTGCTAGAATGTAAAGATCCCCAGAGTCCAGAACAGTGGGCTCCCAATAAACAGTCATGGAAAGAATTAATAAATGAATGGGTTAGGAGTTCACACTGGTCTTTCGAATATTTCTCTCTCCACCATATCCAGTGAAATGTTTTCTTTCATTTTTAATGCTTTTACCTTTTTTACCATTAAAGCACAGAATTTAGTTTGACCAGTTTGCTCTTCCTAATTAGTACCAACATGAGATGTTGAAAAGGGCAAAACTTTGATCCTTTGTTGTATTTTTTTTCATGTCTTTCCATCACCTCTGTCCCCAGAAAGGACTGATGAAGGTGGTTCTGGAGAAGGCAGTATTTGTACCTGAGAAGCACTCCTAGAAAAGCATCCCTTTTTTTTCCCTTATATGATTTTTTTCTAAGTACAAAAAGAATGTCATTTTAGAAAATTTAGATAATACAGAAACAGTTGAAAAAGAAAATAAGAAAAAAATAAATAAAAATAAAAGAGAAATAAGAATCACCCATATCCTACCACTCAGCATTCCATTGTTGACATTTTATTCCATTTTCTTTCAGTTTTATGCATTTTTTCCAAAATTTGAATTATTATACATTATATTATAAATATTATATTATAATTTAGCATGTCATGAAAAATCTAAAAGTCCTTAAAAACATAACTTTAATGATTGCTTAATGTTCTGTGACGTGATCATATCATAATTCAACCATTCCTTTACTGTTAGACATTTAGCTTGTTTACAATTTTGTCGCTATAAATAATTCTATGATGAGAATTCTTAATCATAATATTTTAAGCAAGGTTTCAAGAATTGGAATTGCTAAGTCAAGGTTTATACAATTTTTAAGTATCTTTATGCATATAGCAAAATTGTTTACTAATTCACATTTCCATACTAGCATTAAGAATTTTTTAATTGTTTTTATCTTAATTTGAAGAGAAATTATGATCAGACTTAATAACCTGAACATTAGTTTTCTTTTAAAGAAAAATATGTATTTATATTTTCAAGTAGGTAATTCATGTTCATAATAGAAAATCCAAAAGGTACTAATGAGACACAGTGAAAGTTTAAGTCTTTCTCCCATCTCTACTCCTTGTCCAGACCCCTCCCCAGTGGTACCCACTATTAGGTTTCTTGTGTATGATCCAGAGTTAAAGGATGCATTTGGAAACATAAACATCTATTTTTCCTCCACACAAATGGCAGCACCTAGCTTTTTTTCACTTAATATGTATTGGAGAGCTTGCCATATCAGTGTATATGAACACGTCTCGTTATTTTTAAGGGCTAAGTAATATTCCATCACTTGGTTGTGCAATAATGTATTAAACCAGACCCCTATTTCTGGACATTTAAGTTGTGTTCAGTCTTTTGCCATTACAACTGCATATATATCATTTTGCATATGTATAAATACAAGGGTACCTCAAAAAGTTCATGGAAAAATAGAATTAAAAGATAATATAAATCTTTCCATGAACTTTTTGAAGAACCTTCATATATCTATAGAATAAATACCTGAAAGTAAAATTGCTGGGTCAAAGAGGTCTGTGCAAACATTACATTTTATTTTTCCATTCATTCGTTTGTTTATTCATATGGAATTTCATACAGAAATTAAGAGTAATGTTTAGGAACTTGTATAGCAATTTGACAGTAATTTTATATCTGTTGAATTTAATAATAAAAAAATTGAGGCTTATATTTTTTATTTCATTTTTCTAGTAATTACTTTTTATTGTATTTTTCAAAAGTGTCTATCCATGATGGACTGGGAATTTTAAAAACTGACCCTTCACCATAAATAGTTTGCAAAGCGCTAATATAAGTAGCTCTAGCTAGAAGGGAAAGATATTCTTTCCCAGAAAATTCAATGAAGAGATGTATGTTAAATTCCCTCCTCCTGTTTTCTAAGCCAGTGAAGTATAATTGTGTACATTCATTATGTCACATTTATTGGATACATCAGGATCTCTTTCTGCACCCTGTAGAGGACGTCACCATGGTCATCTGCCCCGGAATTGCCAATCACAGTGAGAAACAGTATATCCGCACCTTCGTTGACTACGCCCAGAAAAATGGTTATCGGTGCGCTGTGCTGAACCACCTGGGCGCCCTGCCCAACATTGAACTGACCTCGCCACGCATGTTCACCTATGGTAAGCCAGGGGCATGGCCAGTGGAGACCCCCTTTTTCTGTTCTCACTGCAAATATGCTGCTACTTCTGCTGCTGCCTTATTTTTTTAAGTTTAAAATTTATGCCCATCTGCAAGAGATGGTAGGGCACACAGTTATAATGGCAGCTGACTTGTCCTGGGCATTTATGACGCCATGCCTCACACCAGGCTTTGAGATGGGCACTGCAGCCACCCCATCTCACAGAGGCAGAAACTGATGCTCACTGGGGGAGGGCTGGCCCATGGATCCCTGGCTGGTAGGTGTCAGAGCAGGGAGGGTGCTCCGGGTGGCGGGGCTTATGCCCTTCACTTTTATACCATCCTGACGATCCTTCCTCAGGACTCCTGACTGGCAGGCAGGCACATGAGGAGGCATAAGAAGGTCAGTGGGCAGGGAATCTGGCACATTAGCAACTCACTGAATTTCAAGTTCCTTGAGGACAGGAACTGGATCTCATATTTAGACAAATGCTTCTTGACCTTAATTAAAATCCTGTGTTAGCTAAGACCCTAGCTTCTGGTCTGCTCATTCTTGATTCCTGTGTAGCTCTCCTTTCAGATTATATATGCACACATAAATAATAACCACATAAAATATGTGTCTGTATGTGTATAAATATTCAGGATGTTTATGACCAAATAAATTCTAATATGTTTTAATGGGAAACAACTGAAAATTATTATCTATAATCTCACCATAAATATAATTTTCTATTCTTTTCCTCCCATTCTCTCTTTATCTATGTGCACATAGTTTTTATTTAGTTGCAGTCATAGTGTGTATTATGTATGGTAATTTATTTAAATAACTTTATATTCACTAATATAAAGATGCATAGTCATTATATTTAATCTTTTTAAGAGCCACATTGTTATTATTACTCTGTTACAGTTTATTTAACACTCCTCTTTGTAGGGCATTTAGATTATTTAGAGTTTTTCAGCATTTTAAATAATGACACTATAAACACGTACGTAGAAATTTGTTTCTCTTTAATGACTTCTTTGGAGTAAATTTCCAGTAGAATTATGGAGTCAACAATTTTTATGCATATTTGTACATCTCGTCAGATTGTTCTCTTGCAAGGTCATTCCGGCTTATGCTGCCATTGGTAACATGTAAGCAGGAATGACCTTGTCTCCTGTAGGGCAGGTAAGGGAAGGTCACAGGTAGGGAAGCGTCAGCAGGTGTGCCTGCTTAGTGCCAAGCACAGTGCTGGGTACTCTGAGTCTGTTTCTGCCTCCATACACACTCTGTGTTACAGATAACACAGACCCATGGGGAATAGTGGGTATGTGGGAGACAGAATTGGATCCACAAGGCAGAAACAGGCAAAATCTAACACAAATGAAAACAGTGGGGACTAATTCTAAGGTCCTGTACTTAGATATAAAGATCCTTCTATACAAATAGGGGATGGGGAGGCATGGCTTGGCTGCAGGGCCCAGAGACTTGGGAGCACTGTCTAACAGCACAGTGTACCAACAAGAAGATGTGAAGTGCCGGTGAGGGCAGTCAGTGTGTGCCAAGTACAGTACTGATGTCTCATGGAGACATAATCCCTTTAATCTCTGTAGCAACCCAGGAGACAGTAGTAAAATTCTGATGGTAATACTGAGGCCCACTGGGGTTAAGTAATTCAGGCAAATGTATAGAGGCAGTAAGAAGAGGAGCTAAGAAAGGAGCCTGGATCTGGCTGTCCCAGCCTCCAGAATCATTTCAGAGCTAGTAGAATAGCTGGGTCTGTTTGGTCCAAGCCTCCCACCTGCCCCCAGAGTGCTGTGCTATGGGCTGCAGACAAAGAATAGCAGATTAAAAGGCATTACCATACAAACTCAGGGGAGTCCAGTAGTTGAAGGAGAACAGAGTAGGCTCAGTGTGGGATGTGCTTGCAGAAAGGAACCAGGTCAGGAGGCAGGCTGTGGATTAGATACCCCAGCCCTGCCAATGCCTGGCTCTGTGGCCTTGAGCAGTTTGCTTAACCTTAGTTCCACATTCTTCAACTGCAATAATGGGAGCTACAGTTAAATGTGGGTTGCTAAGGACTTGGCAGGCAGTTGATTAACATATAGTAAAGATTTATTAAATGTTTAGGTTTATTCTTATTCAAATACTTGAAGTTCCGTTAATGTGGGTGAGGGATTGGCCATGCTCTGTGTGACCCAGATCAATAAGAAGTCTTCTGCGGGGAAAGGGGGGGAACGATAATATCAATAAATAATTTCAGTACAGTGTGATGCATGCACTGATGGAGAGGGTCTGATTAGCGCGCTGCAGCAGCTCAGGGACACCAGTCGGATTGCGCAGGCAAGGAGTCGCATCACAGAAGGAAGGATTCTCCTAGGAAAGGCATTTGAGCAGGATCCTCAAAGGTGAGGATGAGTTGGAGCTCGTAACCTTTGGGGAGGACAGGCCAAGAAGAAAAGCAGCATGCACAGCTACCTTTAGGAGCACAGTGTATTTGGGCTGAAGAGAATCTGAGCATGAAAAAATCCGTAGAGATGAGGTGAGTCCATCTAAGGAGAGCTTCAGCCCCCAATTTTAAAAAGTAATGTAACAGTTTACTTTTATTTGTTGTTGTTGTTATATTTTGTTTCATCAGAATTTTAGATGTAAATTCCTACAGTTTGTTATATACTTAAGTAATTTTCCAGAAAGGCAAGTGACCTAGAAGATATGGGGTGATTTTTCTAGCCCTGTTATTCAGGTTTCTGTGTGTTAACATGTCTTTTCATTGTTGAGGTGCATCTTTTAAGCACTGGGAGATAAGGTCAAACAAGTGTGACCTTAAAACTGTCAAAAATCCAGAATTCAGACACTTTGTTGAAATCTAAAAACTTAAAACATCTTTGGTAGATTGGAAGAAGCTAGAGAGAGAAAGTGCTAGAGTTTCATTAGGTGCTATTGATGTAATTTAAGTTTAAAATGATGTGTTCTTTATAAATGTTTCCCTGGACTGGTGAATAAGGAGCAGTCGTTCAACAAAAGCAGCCTGGTACATTAGAGCAAAGCCCACATTTGTTACTTTTGATCAGTAAACTGAGGCAGCTCCTTAACATGCTAGAATTGAAAAACCTTCATTACAGTTAATCATGTATTAAATTCATCAGTGTATTACCTGTCTACATAAGGCTTTATATAGTTCAGTACAAATGTTTGTTGACGTTTGTTTCCACACTCAGTATTGTTGTTAATTTTTAATTATTGCTGCTTTGTGATATGGCCTAATATCTGATAGCTCTAACCCTGACTCATTGCTCCTTCCCGGTGCGCTTTTGTCTCCCTGCCTATTGATTTCTTTCAAGTGAACTTTAGAATTATTTTGTCAAGTTCTATGTTGAATTTCTGTATTGGTCAAGATGGACTAGATTATGCCATGGAAACAAACTCCCAAATCTCATTGATTAAAAATGAAGATCTATTTCTTCCTCACACTACATTCATCATGGCTTAGGTGGATGGTTCTGTGTCCCTGTCCTCACTCAAGGACACAGGTTGATGAAGCAGCCACCAGCTGCCGCATTACCAGACTCACAGAGTGTGGAAAGAGTGTGGCTCTTGAAGCTTCTGCCTGGAAATGATATAGGTCATTCCTGCTCACAATTTATTGGCCAAAGTGCACTACACAGCCACGCTTAACTTCAGTGGGATGGGGGACTACATCCTTCTTAGGGAGGGAAAGTAAATATTGGTGAACTGTAGCACAGCTCATCACATTTTTTAATAGGAATTTTAATCTGTAACTTCACTTGGAAAAGTTTACTTTTGTAGTATTTACTTTTATCATCCAGGAACATGGTATTTTCCTTCAAGTCTTCCCTTATTTCTCCCATGAAGAACTTCTAGTTCTGTTTGTGTAGGCCAGTAGTTATCAACATTAGGAATTTCCCCTGACAGCTTTTAAAAGATATCAATGCCAGGAGCCCAGGCAGAGTCTTAAGTACAGCCAAGGTTTGTCAGAGCCACAGATAACAGGTATTATCCCTTATGTCCTTTTTAGTTTTGTTTTTTATTTTTGTTTTTGTTTTGTTTGCTTTGGCAGCTGGCCTGTACAGGGATCTGAACCCTTGACCTTGATGTTATAACACCGCACTCCAGCCAACTGAGCTAACTGACCAGCCCCTTTTTAAAAGAACTTTTTATTATAGAAATTTTCAAAATATACAGAAGTAGAGAAAATAGTAGGACGAACCTAGAATAAACTCCAGTGTACTCAGTGCCCAACCTCAACAGTTATTCAACTCATGGCGGGTCTTGTTTTGTCTGTAAAGCACTCCTTTCTTGCATCCCTCTCAAAGTGATTTTGAAGTAAGTCCCTGACAGCCTGTCATTTCATTTGTGACTATTTCAGTGCATATTGCTAAGATATGTAGACTCTTTGTAAACTGTTCTAGTTTGTCAGGGTTGCCAAAACAAAATACCACAGTCTGGGTGACTTATCAGCAGAAATTTATTTTCTCACACAATCATGGATGCTAGAAGTCTGGAGATCAAGGTGTCGTCCTGTTTGGTTGCTTCTGAGACCTTGGCTTGTAGATGGCCACCTTCTTGCTGTATGTTCACAGTGTGGTCATCTCTCCATGGATTTGTGTCTGTGTCCTAATCTTTTTTTACAAGAACACCAGTCAGGGCTGGCTGGTTAGCTCAGTTGGTTAGAGCGTGGTGCTGATAACACCAAGGTCCAGGGTTCAAGCCCTCTAGCAGCCAGCTGCCAAAAAAAAAAAAAAAAAAAAACACCAGTCATTCTGAATTAGGGTTCACCCTAATAACCTCATTTTAACTTAATTACATCTTTAAAAGTCCTGTCTCCAAATACAGTCGCATTCTGAGGTACTGAAAGTTAGGACTTCAACATATGCAGTTTGGAGGCATACTGTTGAGCCCATATCATAAACATAAGCACAATAGTATCACCACAGCTAAAACACTTAACAGTATTTCTTAATAACAGTTCAATCTCCCAACTGTCTTTTTCTTTTTTTTTTTTTTTTCCTTTTTAATTATAGTTTGTTCAATTCAGGATCCAAATTATGTTCCTGTATTGCAATTGGCTTGTAGGTTCCTTATGCCTCTTTTAAATCTCCTTTCCTTCACTTTTAGGCCCCCAACCAAAATCACCCTCCCTGATGTGGATGATTGGGTGTGACATTCGGGGGGGGACCCTGGATCCCCAGAACATGCCATAGCCCACGAGTCAGGCTGCGTGGTCCCATCCAGAGCATATGTGAGCACTAGGTACTAGCCTTGGCAGTCACAAAGTTCCGGAGGGACTTGGGCCTGCTCATTTCAGATCTGCCCAAGTTCGGCTTGGAAGGCCCTTTTGTGGTCTTCACTTGGCTTCTTGTCATTCGGGTCTCAAACAAGATGTCACCTTCTCAGGGAGCCCTTCCTTGACTCCCCCCATGTAATATTGCTCCACCCCCACCCCAGTCATGTATCTAATGCACCTCTTTACGTTCTTCAAGGAACTTATGATTTGAAATTATGAATTTGCTTTTATACATTATTAAATTGTTTGTTTATATGTTTATTATCTGTCTCTCTATTGCAAAAATTCACTCCATGAGAGCAGGGGGCTTTTGTGCTTCCTGCTATAGCTCCCAGTGCCTAGAATCCTGCTTGGCACATAGAAAGTGCTCACTCCATAAAAAGTGCTCGCTCCATCAGTTTCCTGAATGCTGACAATGAGGACCAAAGTGATGGATGTGAAATGACAGTTCCTGGATGTAAGGTGATACTTTATAAATGAGCATGTCTCAAACAGGTGTGCTCTATATGTGAGTCTTCCCTTGTGCAAATCTCATCTCTCTTGAGTAGATGCCAGGCATCCAAGTCACTACCCTTTTAGCTTTTTGCAACTGTAATCTTGACCAGAAGAAAACTAAGGAGGGCATTAACATGAATCCAATACAGATGCTCCTTGGCTTATGATGGGGTTATGTCCCGATAAATCCATTGTAAGTTGGAAATATCAGAAGTTGAAAGTGCATTTAATACACCTAACCTACCAAACATCATAGCTTAGCCTAGCCTACCTTAAATGTGCTCAGAATGATTACATTAGCTTACAGTTGGACAAATCATCTAAAGTCTATTTTATAATAAAGTGTTGAATAGCTCATGTAATTTATTGAATAATTTACTGACAGTGAAAACCAGAATGCTGGTACGGGTACAGAGTCGAAAAATAGTCACACTGAATCATCATAAGTTTGGGACTGTCTATATTCTTCTTTTCCTATTATGCACCCATCACAGATCACTCTTGCTGAGAAAACTGTAAAAGATCTTTTCACATTTATCAAACTAATTCTGTTCCAAACAGCCTAAGCACTAATCCCTTGTTATTGGACATCTTTGCTGATGTGATTAGAACTTGTTGAAAACAGATCTCTCTTGCACAGACTTTCCCTAACTGGATAATTATGCATTCTTGTGACTTAGAATCCTTCGTGCTGCCTTTGAAAGATAAATTCATTAAGGAAAATCCTTCATGACAGCAGTTACCACTTATCTCACACTAATGAGTGCCAGACATGTGCTGAGTTTTACAAGTATTACTTCACTTGATCCTTACAGCCTCAGAGGTGGGTATTAATTAGTGTCTCCACTTTACAGGTTTAGGGAGGTTAAGTACCTTGCCTTGGGACATGTGACTAGTAAATGGCAGAACCAGCATTCAAACTGTGTGATTCTTAACCCCAACTCAATACCAGCTTGGTTGTAGTATTAATTTCCTATTTAGGATACTGTTCTTTAGAATATAGAGGAGCAGAGGGATATTTGAGCATTTAGAAAGATTTTTCCGGGGCCGGCCTGTGGCTCACTTGGGAGAGTGTGGTGCTGACAACACCAAGCCAAGGGTTAAGATCCCCTTACCGGTCATCTTTTAAAAAAAAAAAAAAAGATTTTTCCCCACTTTGGTGGTAATGGTCGTTACTGTTTTTATTGATAGCTATCACTTACATAGCATTTGTTGTGTGCCAGGCACTGTTCTGAGCACTTTAATGTGATATATTAAATCAGTCATCCCCCTTTTACAGATGAGGAAACTGAGGCCCAGCAAGGTTGAAAAACTTGCTCCAGATCGCAAAGCTGATGAGTGGGCGATCTAGGTTTCAAACCCAGGCAGTCTAGCAGTCTAGTCCTAGAGTCCATGCTACTTAACAACAGGCTATGTTGCCTTTCCATGTAAGAAACTGCATCCTGCTGATACTTCTAAGGAGTAAGGAAATAGTTCCTGGTCAGATATATTTTAGATTTAAGGCAAAAGAACATCCAAGAGCTTCTCAGAGCCACAGAAATGAGCCTGTTGGATTTGGTGTCTGATCTTTTGTTCATGCAGCAGTTTCTAGACATTCATGGGACCAACCTCTGCCATGAGAATATAGGCATGAGGGCCAAACCCTACATGAGTTTGAGTCCCTGTCTCTGGGAAGATCTGTCTGTGAGGAACAGCTCACCATGTAGTGGGGCAGGGGAGGGGTGTACAGTCACAGTCAAGTCTAAACTCATTGGCTGGGTGAGTCCAAAAAGAGTATATACCAATGGCAACCTTTTCAAGGACAGAGACCAGATCTTAGTTTCAATTTTTATATTATTTTTTGTTAATTTCTTGCATCTAGTATATCAGTTAGAAGGACATGATCAGTAAAGGCCTGCATAGGGAAAGAGCCTGTGCTTTAGAGTCCAATAGATGGGAGGTCTGAAAATCTACCTGAGAAATTTGAAAAAGGCTGTTGAAAAAATTGGCAGTAATGTAAAAGTGTGTTGCACAGAGTCCAGCAAATGCCAGTAAGTGATAATGATTATTGTCTTTATTAGTCCTTTAACTTTGAGTTTTCTGTGAGCCAACTTAGAGGAGAAAAGGCAAAAGTTTATGACCTTGCCTCTTGTATCAGTCCATTTTTGTGTTGTTATAACAGACTACTTGAGACTGTATAATTTATAAAGAAAAGAGGTTTATTTGACTCATGATTCTGGGACAGCAGCATCTGGCACAGGCCTCAGGATGCTTCTCCTCATGCCTGAAAGCAGCAGGCGCCTACCTCCTGGTAGGTGCAAGGAGGTCACATGGTGAGAGGAAGCAAGATAGAGAGGGAGGGAGTTGTCATGCTCCGCTCTTCCAGGAGCTAGTAGAGAGGGATCTCATTCACAACCTTCCCTAACCGCCCCCTGGGAGGGCATTAATCAATTCATGAAGGATCCACCCCCATGACCCAGATGCCTCCTAACACTGCCACGCTGGGGATCAGATTCAACATGAGTTTTGGCAAACAAACATATCCAAACTGTATCACTTCCACATCAGCTTCATACAGTTGACTTCATTTGAACTTTTGAACTTCTGCAAGGACCAGTTTGAGAAGCTATTCTTGCTGAGCATAAAAATTGTTCTTTTTTGAGCTTGGTCTGAGTTTACAGGGATGACTAGGCCCCAGTGGCTATTTTGAAGGATGCACTGCTTGCTTCTCAGCTGCACAGTCTTCAGTATTTGCCTCCTGGCCACATCTGGTTGGGTCACAACACCTCCATCTCAAAGCGACTGGCCTCTGTATTCAGAGACAGCTCTGAAAATCAGTACTGGCAAGCTGTTTTTATTGTAGTACATGTTCTGTATGCTATATTTTAACCTTCTAAAAATTATTTTTATTCTTTAAAGAAAGTTTCTCATCACTTACCTCAGTATAGTTCATAGTTTTTTAAACTAGAAAATATGAAATATTTCTCTTTTGATGAATTAAATTAAATGACATTAGCTAATCTGACCAGAAATAAAATGTGAACGTGTTAAGATGACTAATAGCACCTAAAAGGGTGAAATTTACCAAACTGTCTTTTAAATTTCTTATTGAAATAGGGTATTGCACTTATTGGGCAGGTACACAACTCTATCACATGGATGAGAACAATGAATAACACTTGGAAATGAAGGAAGATAGAGAAATCTTGAAGGTTTTTTTCTTTTTTTTAAGATGACCAGTAAGGGGATCTTAACCCTTGACTTGGTGTTGTCAGCGCCACACTCTCCCAAGTGAGCTAACTGGCCATCCCTGTATAGGGATCCAAACCCGCGGCCCTGGTGCCATCAGCACCACACTCTCCCAAGTAAGCCACAGGCCAGCCCTTGAAGATTTTTTTGAAGCGTGTTTATTATAAAGAGGCTAATATTTCATTGGAAAACTGCAGCAGTAGACTAGTTGGCTTATTCTCTATTGACTTAATTGATTTTCTAACACAGGCAATGTTTGAAATGTGAGTGTTTTTGTTATTGATGCTGTAGGGGATCAGTAAATTCAGGAAGCATTCTGCTCCTTCTGTCTGTCTTTGGCCAAGTGCCTTATTCCAACAGGCCAGTATTCATGTTCAGAGTGAAGTGGAGCTGGATCAAATCTACCAGCCAAGGGATGAACTGAAAACCAGGATTTTTTATCTTCTTGTTATTTTGGCCTCCATGTCATATCTTAATATTTTGAAGTTTTATTACCAGAAAGTTAAGAAGCATGTGACAAAGGGTCCTAGAGTTTGGTCTTGATTAGAAAAGAGAAAAAATTTAGGATTTTTTGTAAGTCTCTTTTATATCAGGTAAAAGGAATAAAAATAACCTAGCTTTGGCCGCCATAACGTGACTGAGTATCTTAGGATCATGAGCCTCCTATGAACTTAGCACCCATCTCCGACCAAAACTCCAAACTCTGGAGCATTTTGGCATTGAAAATGGTCTCAAAAGATTTAAATTGCTTTTTTCTGTGAGTTTAAATAATGAAGAAGTGAGCCCTCTACTTATTTCTAAACTCTTAACTTTCTGGCATTAGACATCAAGCTGAGAGGAAGTACCTGAAATCACAAAATTGTATTCTGTTGCTTGAAGGAGGAGCTCTTTAATGTCCAGCTGAGTTTAATACTGGAATTTTTTGTTTTTTAAAATATCTTTTGAAACCTCAGGGAAAGATCAGACTACTTTGCCATGCTTAGAAGGCAGCATTTCAGTCTTGGGAGGGAAGCCCTGTACCTGGGGTGATCACTTGATTTATCATCCCAACTGGGATGCTTTTGAGACTAAAAAGAGACCTTATTAATAACAGCATCAGAACAACAGACAAACTTCAGGGTTCTCTCAGACAAACTAGGATGTATGGTTATCCTACCTATAGCATGCTGTAGAGATTACCCACAGTCTAACACATCTCACCATAAGGAGTTGCAGACAGTGATTTATAAGGAACTTGTATTTTGTTTTTACCACTCAACCCATCTTATAATATTTGATTAGATCATGAACATAGATGTTTCTAGAAGCTTCTCATATCTACCCTTTTAATTGATACAGACTCAATTTTGGATTGTATTCATGATTCCAGGTTGACAACTATGAATTTTGTTGCCTCTGCATCAAACAGTCAAGACGTATAATGGCAGAAGGACACAATGGGAAGGGAGAAAGAAGAGATGGGGAAGAGAGAGAGAATGTGAAATGAGGATAGTGAATTTGCAGAAGCTCAAGCAACTTAGTAAAAACCCCAGCAAGATCGTCTGCTGGGAGTTGGGCCAGGAGCTTCAGGGAGTGTGATGGGGAGTCATATCCAGAGCAGAACTGTGGAGAAGCAGTGATAGGTTCTGTACTTTCCGGATGAGATCTGAATACTTAAACCTCAGCCAGAAGAGGGCAGTTTTAGGCATTCTATACCTAGGGAAACAAAGCTAAACACTTACTTGTGAAAATCTTTGTTTTAGAGATAAGGACAAAGCCAGTAAATGTGATGGGCAAAGAGGGGCTCTCACTTTACATCCACAGCTGTTCTCTTCCTGAGTGACTCAGCTTTGCAGTAGTTTCCTCTTGGCTTTAAGAAATGACTCACATACTTTTACTATGAGAGTGACAAGGGCTGCTAGATCCCCAACCACCCACGTGTCAGCAAGCCATGTTGTTAGCTTGACCATGTCTTTCTCTTTGATTAAACTTAGTGGAAAAGATATTCAAGTACTTCTGTCCGCTGCACAGTCACACTGGCCAGTATTGTGTGCTTTCATTCCACATGATTCAAACTTCCTTCTTATCCACCTAACATTTCTGTGACACGCCCACCATGTACCAGGCCCATGCCTGGCATGAAGGATATAGAGATGACTCAAAGTTTCCATCCACAAAGAACACCAAGTCTCTGAGTCCCTGTATTTAGTCTACTTAGTCATGTTAGCGTCATTTGGGGAAATGGCTTTTGAAGTAGTGGCTTTCAGACAACCCTTACCTTGTCTTTCTTTAGGGGTGGGAGCTTGAGGAAAAAGGCAAGGGGTCTTTCCTGTTCTCAGCAGGCTGCCTTTCCAAGATGGGCCTGTAGTACTCATCTCTCTAAGGCCAGGCTAGTGTCTCATATTTCATCTTGTCTTTAAAAAGCGGCAGCAAGATTATCTAAATCTTGTTACTGGTGCTAATCCTGTAAGGATTAAATACATAGAACCTCATTAAGATCCTCCTAGTATTAAAAAACAGATTACTGTAGCTCTCAGTAAAACAGGCCAGGGAGGCACTCCTAAGTCACTGGGGGTGTTTGGTAACTGACATCAGGTGGAGATCCCAGGAGAACTCAGTGCCTTCCAGAAGACTGATCATGGACCTGGGCAGACACTCCGTGTCTTTCTCCTTCCCTTGCAGGGAAGGGTGGCAGCTCTTCACAGAAGACTCAACAGCTTGTCCAGCATCAGGCCGGGCTGGTCTTTTATCCAGATCAGATGTGTTTGGATTTAATTAAATGGAGGCTCTCAAAGTGCCTACACAATTAGCCGTAATTGCTCCTTAGTAGTGTGGCAAATCCAAGTTTTGTAACTGCCCCAGTGACTTCTGAACATATGCTCCAGGTCTCAAATAATTAGTTTCAAGCCTGAGTAAAGATAAATGGGTCTAAAAAGAATCAGATGGGGAGAAAGTTAGACTTATAATAATTAAACAATAAATCCCTGCAGTGCTAAGGTAGATTTGTGATACAAGGCAAAGGGCTTGGGCTTTGGGGTTAGGCATGGGTCTGAAGTTCAGTGCTCCTGATTACTCACTATGTGAGGGGTGGGCAAGTCTTTTCATGTCATTAAATCTGGTTCCTCATCTGTGTTTAATTTCCTAGCAGACAGCCTGAAACATAGTGCATCTGTTCATCTGTCCATTCATTTAGGTAATCGTTATTAAGTGCCCACGAAACACCTGGCCTCACAGATACAATGGTGAACAAGACCAAGAATATCTTTGCTTTGCTGAGTTTATCATCTAATAGAGGCTCGTTCTATGTTAGAACAAAACATAAAGATATGAATAATTAGCCTAGGAATGACAAAATTAGGCAGAAACTCAAGGAAATGGTAGAGAAGTAAAGATTTTAGTAACAATTTAAAATAAGTCTCTCAGTACCGTTTCTTATGCAGGCAGATAATGTCACCAGCACAAACCACTGCGCCAGCGCAAGTGATATGTTCCATGTGTTTAGCATAGTTGAAACTGGACTAAGAGGATTTAGACATCTTTTTTCTTTGTTGTTTTTTGCAGGGGCAGGGGGAACAGGTGGCCAGTATGGGGTTGGTTTGTTTTTTTTTAATTCTATATTTTTTGTTATTTTTATAAACTGGCTAGATATTAATTGGAAAAGTAATGTATGCACATAGTAAAAACATTCAAACAGTGCAAAAGTCTATATAGTGAAACTGGGTTTTTCTCCCATCCAGACCCCTAGTCCTCCTCTCCAGAAAATCAATGTCTGTTACAGTTCTTCAGTGAATATTTGATCAGGTACATGCACACATATAATCCCTTTAAAACCTAAGTACACACATGAAGTGGTGCCATACCCTCTGCTCCATCCTTGTTGTTGTCCCTCAGTAAGATGGCAGGAGTCATTCCATGTCAGCCAACACTACATCATTCTTTTTCTCTGCAGTGTAGTGCTTCATTTAACTAGTCCTCTGCTGATGGAAATTTAGGTTGTTTCCAATCCTTTGCTGCTACAAACAGTGATGCAGTGAACATTTTGCACACACATCTTTGCATACATGTGCAAGTAAATCCACAGTATAAAGTCCCCAAAAGTGGAGTTGCTGGACCAAAGGTTTGTACTTTAAAAACATTAGTATGGGCCAACTCCGTGGCTCACTTGGGAGAGTGCGGCGCTGGGAGCGCCAAGGCCGCAGATTCAGATCCTATATAGGGATAGCCGGTGTGCTCACTGGCTGAGTGTGGTGCGGACGATACCAAGCCAAGGGTTCCGATCCCCTTCCCGGTCACATAAAAATAAATAAATAAATAAATAAAAATAAAAACATTAGTATGAGGGTACTTTAAAAGGTTAATGGAGAGGGCCTGCTCGTGGCTCACTTAGGAGAGTGTGGTACTGATAACACCAAGGCCACGGGTCTGGATCCCTATATAGTGATGGCCAGTTAGCTCACTTGGGAGAGCGTGGTGCTGACAACACCAAGTCAAGGGTTAAGATCCCCTTACCGGTCATCTTTAAAAAAAAAAAATAATAAAAATAAGTAAATAAATAAAAGGTTCATGGAGGCTGGCTGGTTGGCTCCGTTGGTTAGAGCATAGCCTTGTAATACCAAGGTCTAAGGGTTCAGATTCCCTTACTGGCCAGCCTCCTAGAAAAAAAATAATAATAAGATTCATGGAAAAAATAGAATTAAAAGATAATACAAATTTTCCCATGAACTTTTTGAAGACCGCTCACAGATGTTACCACATTGCCTTCCGAGGCCCATACCAGTGTGCATTTCCTCATCAGTGGACGGACAGCAGGCCTGTTGCCCACACCCTCCCCAGTCCTGGGTATTGGCAAACTCATGGATCTTGTCTAATACAGGCAGTGGAAAGTGATTACTAATTGTCATTTTAGTTTGCATTTATTTAACTATGAGTAACATGAAGCATCTTTTTGAATTGCCCTTTTAGAAGACAAATGAAACAAAAAATTAAGGATTTCATCCACCTTTTCTGTCAGCCACGACAGTGATTCTCAGAGTGTGGTCCCTGGACCAACAGCATCAGCATCACTTGAAAACTTGTTGGAAATGCAAATTATCAGCCCACCCATACCTGCTGAATGAGCAACTCTGCAGGTGGGGCTGGGCAAGCTCTTTTTTAACAAGCCCTCTGTTTAGGCCCCGCCCCTAGAGTTTCTAGTTCAGTAGGTTTGGGGTAGGGCCCAAGAAAATGCATTTTGAACAAGTTTTGAATGGGCTAGAGCATCATTCTTGCAGTGATATTTAACTTCCATGCAGCTTTTCCATTTACTCTTTATAAGAAAGATTACCAGAAAGCTATTGTATGTACTTAGGGATTTAAATTTTATTTTTGTTGGATGTTTGATAGATCTGGAGGAAGTGCCTGGTTGTACTGAAGTGGGGATTCACCCCCTGCAGAAACCTTGCCCTGAGGAATGTTTGTAAAGCTTCTACCAAGCTAAAAGCTCTGCTTCAGATGCGTCCAAAAGGCTGAGCAGCGCCCCCACCTGTGAAGGTTGCTTACTGCAGGCAGGAAGGAAGTCTGAAAAGGGTGGCTCAGAAACAGAAGAGAGGGTGCCTCACAAAATGGCTTCTCATGTTTCTCGTATAGTCTGAGCTGGAGAGATCCTTGTTCCTTTGAGCAGTGGCCCTCAGCCCTGGTCACACATTGGAATCACCTGAGGACCTTGTCAAAGAACACTCATGCCCAGGTCCCACTCCTAGACATTCCAATTTAATTAGTTTGGGGAGGGCCCAGACATTAGTGTTTGTTGTTAGTTTGCAAGATCTCCAGGTGATTCTAATGTACAGTCAAGTTGAAGAACACTGCTTTAGAGAAAAATTTAGAAATCTAGATTGGCCTTTTCAAGTGTTAAGGTACAAATTCATATCTAAATAATTTTTTAAATTGTGGTAAAATACACATAACATAAAGTTTCCCATCTTAACCATTTTTAAGTAGTGTACATTCACATTGTGTTGCGGCCAATATCCAGAACTCTTTTCATCTTGCGAAACAAAAACTATACCCATTAAACAACTCCCCACAGCCCCTGGCAACCTCCATTCCATTTTCTGTCTCTATGAATTTGACTATTTTCTAGGATCCTCATTTGTTTAGTGTGAGAGGGCAAACCAAGCCTGGCTGTCAGTAACATGTCGATCGATTTCTGGGTTCTCTATTCTGTTGCATTGGGTGTCTGTTTTTATTGCCAGTATCATGCTGTTTGTGTTACTTTGTAATATAGTTTGAGGTCAAGTAGTGTAATGCCTCCAGCTTTATTTTTTTTTTAATCTTTTTGTGACTGGTTTATTTCACTTAGCATGATGTCTTCAAGCTTCATCCATGTTGTAGCATGTGGCCATTAACCTCTACCTTTTATTAAAGCTGCTGAGACATAACATGGCTACAACAACTTCCCAAACACCAGCTGAGATCATCCCTCTTGAACAAACTAGGCTCAAACACCCTACCTTCTCCATTCAGAGGCCTCCTCTGTGTATTTCTGAATGGGTCTGCCTCCCTTGGCACCATGTTCCTACGTCACCAAGAGCATTTTACACTAATCCACAGAGCATGCTGGCTGTCCCTCAGGACTGAAGTTTGTCTTTCCTTCCTCCCCAGTGCTGACAAGAAGATCCTGTAAATAACATCAACTTGGTACTTTTCTTAACACCGTGAATCATTGTATACTAATTGTAAACAAAGAAGCTAATCTCAAAGGGTTTTGCTCTTGCTTTTATTTAATCTGTGTGAACATTTGTACTCATACACACCTGAATATCTTTCAATTTCCATGGAGCATATAGACAGGTTTCTCATGACCTACCTTGAAAGAAGCATTGTACACCTATTTGATAGATGGCACCAACACTCATGGGCTCTACTGTTATGTTGTTTTCTCTAATTCCAAGGGGCACCTGGAAACTTCTCTCCAGAAAACCAAAGAGTAGTATCTGTCTATCTATCTGACTCTCTCTTTCTCTCCACATACACACACACAAATATATACATACATATTTCTCTCTCTCTTTAGTATACTGGCACCCATTTAATAAACACTCAGCTCACATTTTCTCCAATATTTCTTGTACCTAAAATGATTGAGTGACCTTACTCTTTTGCCCGCAGGCTGCACGTGGGAATTTGGAGCCATGGTGAACTACATCAAGAAGACCTATCCCCTGACCCAGCTGGTCGTTGTAGGCTTCAGCCTGGGTGGTAACATCGTATGTAAATACTTGGGGGAGACTCAGGCAAACCAAGAGAAGGTCCTGTGCTGTGTCAGTGTGTGCCAGGGGTACAGTGCACTGAGGTAAGTCATCTGCACCCCACTTCTTCCTTCCATTGGGCCCTCCAGTCAGTACTCATTGTTGAGATGCCCCAGTGCACCAGACACCAAAGACCAGGGGGACACTTGGCAGACCAAGTGGAAGTTTCTGAATGTGGGACTCACCTTGTTTTGCTTCCACATCATACGCTCAGACCCCTTAAGCCTGGGATTTGCAGCTGCATTTTGGGATCAGATCTGTAATTGGATAAACCAAAGCCCCCCGATAGCTGCTGTTTCCCTAGGGAGTCTCTGTGAGGTGACTCAATCTGTTGATGCTTCAAGAGTTTTCCAGAACTATGAAAGAAAAGGGGGGACTGGAAACCCAGGGTCTGAGAGCTGGGCCTTGTGATCCCAGATTCCTCCTACCTGCAGGAGAGTTGAGTTTCAGATGGCATCTGGAAGAGATCTGTAGAAATCATTTAACCAGTGCCCTCACCTTCAAGTATTCATCTCTCATAGGCCTCCCAGACATCATCACAAAGGAGCTGACTTAGTGAATAAAGCTCTATCTCACCCCTTAGTCTCCTGCTAACAGACACCCTGCAGGATGAGCACATGGTCATGTGCTCTGACTCCCCCTCAAGAGAGTGCTGTCCCAGCTCTATCTCAAGTCACACACTAACTCACACACACATCTCTCCAGACTTTTCAAACACATTCATGTTTTTTCCTGCACTCACTCTCTTCATGATAATGTCTTTTGTATTACAAATAGGTATGACCAATTATTAAAGATCTCTTGAAGAAATCCAAAATCGCATAAGAAAGTAAAAAAAAAACTCCCCTGTCTAAAACGAAACAGCCCTTATAATTAATAAAAGAATCCTTCCTTTTTGCCTTACCTGTATCTCTCACCCTACAGTTTAAACCTATTTTGCTATTTTCTGATGGATAGAGGCTATCTATATTATTTCTAAAAATATATTTCTGGTATTTGAAGCCAGCACACCCAAGGGCAAATGTGGGCCCAGAATTCAGCCCCTTCCAATGAGGCTTAAAGCTAGACAAAAAGGAGGTTCTAAATGTACCCTAAAGAAGGCATGAAAAACAGCCTTTTCGGAGTTCTAGGGCCAAGCTCTCGGTTCCAGTTTTCCTCATCTGCAATATGGGGATGATGATAATAAAAAATAGTACCTACCTCAGTAATGCCATTGTGAGGGTCAAATGAGTTAATGTATTTGAAGTACTTAGAACAGTGCCTGGCACATAGAAAGTAAGTTAGAAACTGTTAATTGTTCTCATATCCTCATTATTAATCAACTTAAAATGAAGAAGGTGGGTTAGATCAGTGGATCCCAATAGACCAGTCCGGTGAACCAGCGACTGTCTCACTTCATTAAGAATCGTTTGGGAGAATCACGTTAGAAATAAATTCAGTTTCTTGGGCTCCACCCCTGGAGATTCTGATTCATGAAGTCTAAAGCATGGGACCCCAGGAATTTGCATTTTTGACACATTTCATAGGTGACTGCTGATGTTTAGCTGTCATTGGGTTCAATGACCTCAGTGGTCTCTCCAACCCTAGCATTCCAGGTCTCGGTTAGTCCCCTTGTCCTCCTGTTGGGAATCTTCCCCTTCACTACCCTGGACATTCTGAGGAGGTAGCTGAAAGGACATGTTCCTTTATCTTGCTTGAATAGAAATATTCATAGCCATATGTCACCAGAATTAACCAAAGTCCCATCCTGCCCAGTCACTGAGATAAGAAGTGAGCAAGGGCCTGCAGGAGCCAGGAGGCATAAGGCCCTTGCCTACTCTCACCTGACAACTGTTCCAATGTTTGGCAAGCCTTCTATCATCCGTAAAATTGGAATCAATAAATTCTCTTTCTTAACCAACTGCTGTGGACTTGCTTTGAACATTGACTCTGTGTTCAGAGAGTGCTGAATTTGATAAGTAGGAGGATGTAAGACAGTTTGTTTTTGGTTTTTTTCAACGAACAAAATCTTAAAAGAACAGCTTCATTTCATTTTGCTGCAGTAGCACCATCTGCTGTTGGCAAGGGCACATGATCAGCGCAGTTAGTGAACTAAGGTGTTCGAACTAAGGCAAAGAAGGTTCAAGAAGCTAGGAAACTAGAATCTGTGAGGTGCTATACATCTTGCAGACCTAGTCTACACAGCCCCTTCCTTGAGACCTCAAAGAGGTCTCACGTCATTACCTATTATCACATCAACCTCATGCAATAAGGAGAAAAAGCAGCCACTTTATTCTCTGGAACACAGAGAACTAATGTTGGGGCTAAGATGGTACAGTTCTACACACAGGAACTGGTGGCAGGTCAGAGAGACACCTGTGTGTGCTGGGGCTGCCTCGGGCTTAGGTCCCCTCAACGTTCCAACCAGATCTTCTGAATGAATGAAAGATAGTACCTTACTTTAAACCAGTATAACCTTTTTTTTCCTGCCAAGGCTTGAGGGTGATAAGCCTTCTCACTGGGATGATGCCAGCGTGCGTGCCTCCTATTACACCAAGGTGGAGCAGGGAGGGCTCGTCTGCCTCTGCAGGGGCCACACAGGAGTTCGTGTTTCTGGTAAATCCCTCCTAGTGGAGTCTAGAGAACCGCCTGCTCAGTGATCTCCTCCCTGTGGCTTCTCGTCCCGGTAGCTCGCCTCCTCTCTAGCCAGAGCCAACTGAAGGCTCAGAGAGAAGCCAGCCGCTTGCTAGTTAGCAAAGTCTAGCTGCTGCTAAACAAGCTCCTATTTTACCATGTGCTGAACCACTGAAGGAGGGGCACAAAAGCTCTGAAATTACATGGTTTCTGGCAAAATTTACCATGTTCCCTCCGCATAAACAGCTGCCAAATAGCCCTGGGAATCCATGTGGTCAAATTCAGTCTAACTCTCTGGTTTAATGAATAAATTGAAACTTTTATGAAGACACTTGATTATAGATTTATCCAGTGAATAGTGACCAGAAAGGAGTGTGAGAGGCAGAAATAGGGGGGGCCAGAAGATTACCTGCAGATTGATTAGTCGATTTGTTGAATCTTTCAGCTAGACATCTTCCTAGGTAATGGGGACACAGACCTGAACAAGGCAGGCAAATTCTCTGCCCTCATGGAGCTTACAGAGATAAGAAGGGAAGCTTTTTTGGTCTAGTTTCAGGTAAAGTCAATTATTTTTCCCAAGGAAGCCCTCAACTTGGCCAATAATAATACAATTAAAATGAAAGCGTTTTATTGCAGTTTGGGTGTAAAAGATAGTCTGTGTCTGAGGACCTTGCAGCATTTAATGACAATAGAATGATATTTACCAAGCCACAAACCAACTAATACATGTTACTAGTATATTACACTTTTGGCATATGAGTGCCAAGGTCAAATGGGGAGGTGAGTGGGGAGGGATTTTGGAAGGAGGTAAGGGTAGGGAGGATATTAGCACAGCCCAGGCCAGGGTCAGAGGCCCCTTACGGGACAAGGAAAGAATTTTCAGAGGAGCATTTCAGATCTCTCTAAATGCAATTGTGCTCCTGGCCCAGTGAGTGTGTTAGCATCACAAAGGCTTAGCCACCTTAATGTCCCAGGGTTTTATAGCAGGGCCTTCTTGCCACAGGGGAGGGCCAGGGGCCACTTTTCCTGCCAAATGGTATACATATTCTCTCTCTTACTTTGAATGGCCAAACTCCAGACTATGATGGAGCTTATGACAAGAGCAAGCATTAGCATTCATAAAGTTCCACTTTAAAGTCTGTGTTTATAGTTGAAGAGCTATAAAATAACTTTGAACAATCAGTAATTTTGGATGAGAGCCAAACAAACGGGTTTTTGTTTGCCCAAGACTCTGTGGGCAGAACTACATACAGCCTAGGAAACAGCATAGCTTTTCCACCACTGGGTTGTGAAGCTGACCACATGGTTTGCCCTTAGTGCCTTGGGGATTTTTATTTTTGTGTTGTTAATTTTTTTTTTTTTTTAATTAGAAAAATGAGGGGCTGTGTACATACCCTTTGACCCATTCCTGTAAAAGTACATCCTAAGGGAAAATATTCTAATAATGAAGAAAGGGCGTTGGTGGTTGGCCACCCCTACCCTAGACTGAGCTCCTTCTCCCTGCCCCCTATCCTGCCACCCCGATGAAACTAACACAGCCCAGCCAGGCTGGTATCAAAGACTCTTGGCCTGCTCCCTAGTGGGGTACAAACATTTTTTTCCTGCTCGCACTCTCAAGCTGAACTAGCTACAGGTGACAGACAACCTCAGCAGATTGGCTCTGCCCTGAAGTGCAACCAGCTGCCAGCTGAGAGCCTTCTGCCTGGGTTTCTTGGGTCTAGAGGCTCCACCATCCCTCCTCCCAGAGGCCATGCTGTTCATGGCAGGAGGCCTGTCCTGTGCCTGGCTGGCCTGCCTAGGGCTGTCCTCATGTCTCTCTGTTTCCCCTTCTCTCTGGAGGCTGGTTTGGTCCTGGTTATGCCCCCACTGCAGTATGGTTCTCTTGTAGCACCAAGTTAGAAATAATACATTTGCCTAACAGGGGGATAGTTAAGTAAATTATGATATACCAACTCAGTGGAAAACAAGGCAGCTTTTATTTTTAAAAATTAAGAAAAATGTATAACATGACAGAATGTGTATAAAAGTAGGGGGAAGGCAATGTGATTGGGGGGCAGGAATGGGGAGTTGTTATTTAATGGGTATAGAGTTTTAGTTCTGCAAGATGAAAATGTTCTGAAGGTCTGTTGCACAACAATGTAAATACTTGACACTACTGAACCACACACTTAAAAATGGTTCAGATGGTAAATTTTATGTTATGTGTTTTTACCACAGTTTTAAAAAAATATGGTTGTACCTGGGCAAAGCCTGGAAGGGAACACCCTCCTTCCCCAAGTAAAAATAGTTCTTACGTTGGTATGGTAGTATTCTGGGAAAATACTTAATGTACTTTAATTTTAAGGTTTCATTAGCATATTGCTTTCAAGGTATTTTTTAGTATCGTGTAAATCCACATCCCATAAATCCATCACCAATCTTAATTCATAGTGCCCTTGAATTAAGGGCACTTTTCTTGGACTATTAGGGTCATGCTTGCCCATCCCACTTTCTCTCTCTCTCATTCTCATCCTTCTTATTTTCTCAAAGACCACAGGAAAGCTGCTTGGCCATTCTCACAGTCTGTCAGTTCTCTGAGATATAATTTATTTGAACCAGGAGATCTGAATTAATTTGGCTGTTCGATGTATTCTTTCCCCAGTTCATTCTGACTTAAATTCCTTTTTTTTTTCCCCTGGACTATGAGTTGGAAATTGACTTTAATTCCTTTTAATCAATGTTTGGTCCACTCATTTTGCAAAATATGAGTTGGAAAGTTGAGCTTTCTCTGAGCAGTACCCCAGCAACATACACAGGTTGGCTCAGCTCTTCCTTGCCAAAGTAATTGCTCTGAACATAATTGTAAATACCTGTTTGTTTGGACCCTCTTTTAAGTGATTTCAAAATCCATTACTTTTCACATATTTTAACAGTTCAAAGAGAAATCCCTCACCAGCAAATGACTATTAAACCCATACAGGTAATATTTTATTATTATTTCATGTTACATTAATTAGAAATGAAGGCATTTGAAAAAAAACTTTACTTTGGTAATAGGTAGGTCGAAAGTGGATATGGTTCTTTAAAACTCCATACATATCTTTCTCAAATAAGACTCCCAGTGAAACCATAACTGATTTTTTAGGGTACTCTCCTCTTATTTGTGCTCTCAGTGACAGCATCACTTTTTGAGAGCTTTGCAGCTCTCAGAAGGCATCTTACCTTTTGGAGTCATCCTGGTTCTCTCTGAAGTATTCGAAACCTGCTTTCTACCAATAAGGGTTTACTCTGGATTATGCAAAGCCTTCCCCTCACTGGAATTATGACCTAGCTGTTTTCTCCTGGGGTTCTGCACTAATTTCCCATGTTCTCAGCCAGTTTCTCCTGATGGGCCAATATCTGGCTTGGCATGGGGAAGAGTTCCTGCCATCCCTTCTCTCTTCCAGAGAACATAGCTGTCTGGAGGCAAGTCCAGAACTTAGATGTTCTGCTGCTTAGACAAGTAAGGTACTCACGCAGTGTCTAGAGAGCTAAAGTCCCTTGGCTTTGGTGCCCATTTTGTGACTAGCATCTAAAATGTAAAACTCATTTTGTCCATCTGACCTAGCGGCTCTTACCCAAACATTCTCTGTATGTTTTTCCCCTTGGGATTTTGGACTCAACATGCATGTGTGTTTTGTTGCCATATAGCTCTCTTCTGCTTCTCTTCCTGAAAGTTGACCGTATTTTGAATAGCCACATGGTCTCCATCACAGAGATTCTTCGCATCCTGGTCTCATCTCATCAACTCTTATTGATACCTCTGAGATCTATATATTCTCCTTAATTAAGTTCTCCCTATGTGTGTTCTGCCCATTGGTGTATGGGTGTCTGAGGCTGTGATGTCATCTCTCCCTCCCCTTTGAAATTTCCCATTCACTCTCATGACTCACTGCTGTTCTCATCACCCTGTCATGTTTGAAGTCTGGCCACCATGGTACCCCGCGTTGTCACAGTTTCATCTGAGTGTTTTCTCACTACCACTACCACCACCACCACCACCACCACCACCATTCTCTGTAAACCTTCTTGACTGGGTCATCTAGTTTCTTTCTTTTTTCTTTTTTTAAAGGATGACCGGCAAGGGGATCTTAACCCTTGACTTAGTGTTGTCAGCACCACACTCTCCCAGGTGAGCTAACTGGCCATCCCTATATGGGGATCTGAACCCGTGGCCTTGGTGTTATCAGCAACACACTCTCCCAAGTGAGCCACAGGACGGCCCCTGGGTCATCTAGTTTCTAAGCAGACATTCTCCCCATCCTTCTGCAATGCATGTTCCATCTAGCTCACGAGCCTGCCCAGCCATCAGGCTTCTTTAGCCAAGGTCAGACTTCAGACCCATTCTTAACATCACTAGTTGGCCAGCTCTCCACTCACCACATCTTCCCTGTCTGCAGAATTCTAGCCACTATTAACAGAAGCGATGTAAACACCACCAAAATCCCCCAAGGTGGTCTCTGTCAAGCCTCTCATGGAACTGTCTTGATGTGTCAGCTATAGAAGCAATCTGAAGTCTGGCTTGAGGAAGTAACCGCTTGAGCTAAAGCCGACCCTATAGAAGCAATCTGAGTGTGGAAATGGATTCTCTAATTCAAGCCCACCAATTTAGCAGATGAGGAAACTGAGGCTTGGAGGGGTGAAGTGGTTTGTGCTATTTGGTGAAAAGACCCCAGTGGTGTCAGAACTATGGCCGTAGTTCAAGTTCCTGCTTGACCTCTTGCCAGCCAAGTGGCCTGGACATCTTCTTAGACCTTCATTCCATGGCCAGACCCAGGGCCCCAGGCTCATTTGCCACACTAGCCTGGTCCTGTCTCCCGCCTCCTCTCACTGCAAGAACTAGGCTGATAAATAGGAGGCATCAACAGGAGCCTCGTAAGTGAGGTTCTTGATGGGGCTGTGTACATAGAGGTTCCAGTTGACCCGCTTGGTCTCTTTACCATCCCTGAAGATGGTGCTGAGGCTCACAGTACTGCGGTCTAACTGTTAGAACTAACTTTGACTCTTTTCTGTACCTTCTGATCTTTAACTCTCCTCAGCAGGGCAAACAATATTAAGTAGCTCATAATCCAAAGTGATTTTCTACTTTCCTCCTCCTCCTTTATTATTTTGGAAAATTTTAGACACATACAAAATAAAAAGAATAGGATATTGAACCCCCAGTGTACCCATCACCAGCTTCAACAACACTTAACTTAGGGTTATTCTTGTTTCCTCTATACCCGCCCACTCTCTGCTCCCCTGTAAACTGGATCGTTTTATAGCAAACCCCAGATAGTGTATCTTTTCATCTGTAAATATTTCAGTAGTGTATTAGTCAGTTTTGTGTCTCTACAACAGAACGACCTGAGACTGGGTAATTTATAAAGAACAGAGGTTTATTTGGCTTACGATTCTGGAACAGCTGCATCTGGCACGGGCCTCAGGCTGCTTCTACTCATGGTGGAAAGTGGCAGGCAGCCAGTGGAGACAAGCAGATCACATGGTAAGAGGAAGCAAGAGAGAGAGAGAGGGGAGGTGCCAGGATCTTTTAAATAACAAGCTCTCCAGGAACTAATAGAGTGAGAACTCACTCACTACCCCAGGGAGAGCATTTATCCATTCATGAGGGATCAGCCCCCATGACTCAATCAGTTTCCAACACTGCCACATTGGGGATCAAATTTCCATATGAGTTCTGGGAGGACAAAACATCCAAACTCCATCAGCTAGGGAGCTCTAGACGACTTTAAGGACTTTTTCTTAAACATAATCAAAATGCTATTATTATCACACCAAAAAATTAACAATAATGCCCTAATATCATCACATTTCTAGTCGGTGTTCAGATTTCTTGATTGTGTCATAAAAGTTTTTTTAACAGGTAGCTTGTTTGAATCAGGATCTACATAATGTCCACATTTTGCATTTATTGATTTGTCTCTTAAGTTTCTTTTACTATTTTTTTTTGCAGCTGGCCAGTACAGGGATCTGAACCCTTGTCCTTGGTGTTACAGCACTGCACTTGTCTCTTAAGTTTCTTTTAGTCTGTAGGTTCCCCCTTCTTCTATTTCCTTTCAATTTGTTGGTGGTAGTGTTGAAGAAAGCAGGCCTTTATTTTTTTTAATATATGGGATGAATGTTTTCATGACACCTTGATCTTGATTTTGTTTTATTAAACCAATATAAGTTAAGTTTTAATTCCTTAATTAAATACCCAAAGGTGGTAAAACAAACAAAGAAAAAACCCAGCCCCTACATATACTGAGTGGTAACCAAAGACACTAGGGATCAGTGTTAGACAAAACAAAAACCGAGTGAGACACGGGTCCCAGCCCTAGTCCTCCTTGAGCCCTGGGCCCCAAAGAATCCCCAGAGACTTTCAGCAAGCTGGAACGTCTTTTTATATCTCAAGTTTACGGCCAACACCCTCCTCCCTTCCCTACCTCTGCAGTCTTTCTACCATGAAAGATCTACTAACAGCAAGTATGTCACTTTAGTTAGGAGGCCAACAAAGGGAGAAATGAATGAGGGCAAGAGAAAGCTGGGATTCTGAGACCATCGGCTCTCGGAAGGGGCAGCTTGGATCCAAGGTAAGAAGAGGAGAGGGAGCTGGCTGAGGCAGCAGGTGTGGTTCACTGATCAGATGCTTCCCTCCCCCAGCCACCAGGCACATCTTAGGACAGGACCACAGTCCGACCTTAGCTGGTGATCTTCCCATGCATTCTGTGTCTGCAATGTTTGGGGAGGCCCTGGAGCCTTTTGACCTTTGAAGGTGGTATTAGTATTCACTTCAAGCTTTGGCCCATGTTTTATGAGCATGTCACGGACCATTAAATCCAAAAACCATTGCACTCTTAACTCCCTTTTATGTTTTAACCATGATATTATGGGAAATGTTTGGTATTCCAAATTTGAAGTGTGGCAGCTTTGGGGAAATTACTTTTATAAACTCCCTGGATTTAAGAAAAAAAAAAAAAAAAAAAAAAAAACTGTGAACCACCCAGTCCCCTCTCTTGCCAACTGGAAGATGAAATCTGTGTATTCTATGTCGGCTTAGTGACACCAGATTAATTTGCAGGGTGGAACCAAGCCTGGAGACTCAGAAACCTGCAAAATGCAAGTTTCTCTTTAATTAATGTGGACTTGGTGGCAGGCTGTGTTTAGATTCACACCCAAGGAGGAGGGCGGGCTGAGCAGCTGTGCTGGGAATGAGGCTGCTAGTGTCTGCTCACCTGACATGTGGACATGGAGATCTGGCCGTGGAGGCGTGCGGACATGTGCTATCTCCTCCCTCTGCACAGGCTGGTGGCAGAACTTGGGCTCTGAAAAATGGGGACAATATTACCTGCCTGGTGCCACTGCTAGAGGGTCAGAGGATGATCCTTATGGCAGGTAGGCCTAGCAGTGCTGAGGCCTGGCCCTACAGGAAGGACTCTTCCAGATGCACCCCACCAGCTGTGCCTAGAAGGGGTCGGTGGCCTCTGTGCTTCTACTTCCATCTCCTTGCCCCTAAATCTTCTAGGGCTAATCAAAAGAAAGATTTACTTGGAGAAGATCAAATTTTATGATTTTCTTTTATCTCTCAAATGGCAACAAAAGTTTTTTTAGGTTTTTCCCCTCTACACCCACCTTTCCCTTACTTATTACTGTTATTAAGCCAGAAAAACTTGTCTGCAGGGTAGAAAGCTGAATAGAGAAAATGTTCAAATGACAACCGAAACACACTTTGGTACTGGCAGGTTCTGTGACTAAGAAAAGGCCAGGCTGCTGGAAGAGGGCGTCAGGAGTGCCACCAACAAAGCCCCTGGCCCTGGGGAGGTTCCTCACTAGGGTCACGTTCAGCAGCACTGTTGTGGTTTCTCTACGGATGTTTGAGCGCTCCCACCAAAGTCCCTGTTCCAACAGAAAGGCCACAGCCTGCCAGCGCCAATCACGCCCCTCCACACTGCATCCCTCTCACTCTTGCTGTGGTTCTTTCAGGGCCCAGGAAACCTTCATGCAGTGGGATCAGTGCCGGCGGTTCTACAACTTCCTCATGGCCGACAACATGAAGAAGATCATCCTCTCGCACAGGTCTGTCACAGCCACTCTCTCTCAGGAGACAGCCAGTTCCTTTCTGCACTCATTTTGGAGTCACTAAAAGCCAGAACTCCTGTTTCTCCAGGGGGGGAAAAAAAGGCAGGGGTGTTGCAGACCTTCTGCTGACTGTATTTGTGACTTGGTTAGAAACAAACCTGTCCCAAGCTACCAGTTTTAGCCCTTGTAATTCCCAGTAAATTCAAGGCAAGAAACCACTCCTACACCAAGACAAAGAACCTCCTTCTTCTTTCCCAAATTAGAGCAGTCCTGAGGTGGCTTGTCATTGTTGAGGTGACCTTCCTCCTTAGGATGCTTCTGTGCTTGGGCATCAGGGTTCACTCTTGGTGGGCCCTTATGGCTCCAACCAAGCAGCAGCGGGACAGGAAGCTCAAAGTGCAACATCGGACTGCGCTGTGCTAGGTCCGAGCCTCCGCGTGTTCACCACGCTCACTCACCTCCCTCCTGCATTTGGTGGCCTAACCCCTCGTGCTTAGAGTGGTGCCTGGTGTGCAGTAGCTTGATAAATATTAGCGGTGATTTTATTATAATTATTATCCCTATCATCTCTTCCTCCTCTCCCACCCCTCCTCTTCCCTCCAGTTGCACTGGGTGATTTAGATGCTCGTGCACCCCTGACCTCTCCCATATCACTTACTGCCCTTGCTGAGAATGTTCCTCCTATCGTCCCTGCTGGTCGGAACCAACCCATTTAAGTTCTGTCTCAGCTCTCCTGTCTCCATGAAGCCAACTCCTCATACCCCAAGTCACTTTTCTGTTGCTTGCTCTGTGTGAATCCTCTGTCTTTCCACTACTAGAAACCACTGGAAGGCTTGGGCATGTTTTGACTTTCCCCAGAGCCTATCACATAATGGACACTCAAAAAATACAACTTGTAGGGATTTGGGGCACCACCCTAGGAAAAGCAATCTGACTAAATGATCAGTTTTTCTTATTCTCTTTTTTTCAATGGTTAAAAGAAAACATGGTATTGCCCATCCCAGCCACATGCCCCAGATTGGACGTCCTGTGGGTGGGGTTCACCTGCCTGGGCAAGGCTGGGCTCACAGGCCCCTCAGGTTGCCAAGCTGCCAGGTACATCCTCAGGTCTTCATGTCAGGTGGGTGGAGAACAGAGGGAGACCTCTGTTCCCTGAGCCAGTTGAACAATCAACTATTTCCACTCAGCTCATGTTGTTCGAGCATTAACTATGTGCTGGGCACTGAGCTGGGTGTGGTTCAGCTAAGGTTTGTATGGGTCTGGGGGTTTGCTGAGGTTATAAAGCCAGAAGGGGTGAATCCAGGCCTCTGATACCAAATCCAAGTTCTCTGTCCTCCTTTGTACACTTCTGGAATAGCAAATCTAACTCCCCCAGGGAACATTTGTTTTGCTAAAGGGCCGGGTCTTGCTACTAATTAGTCTAGAAGTCTAATCATGTAATTCTGAACAAAGTGGGAGAGTTCTTTGAATGTGCTCTAAGTGTATTTACATTTTTGAAATTTACTAC
Source organism: Cynocephalus volans (assembly GCF_027409185.1). Taxonomy (NCBI): domain Eukaryota; kingdom Metazoa; phylum Chordata; class Mammalia; order Dermoptera; family Cynocephalidae; genus Cynocephalus; species Cynocephalus volans. The sequence goes on from NC_084462.1 coordinate 55,726,741, forward strand.
AGAAAGTCAAACACTTAGAAATTTTAGGAAACTTTAAATTTGTGAATCCTATCTAGTACTTAGGTAATCTTCCTAGTACTCTTCTGAGAAAAAATAAGTGCTAAAGAAATGTGTTCCTCTCCTGTTGGGTGAATGGATGGCAGAACACTGAGTTTCCGTAATGAATCTTTCCCACTGTGGGGCCAAACTGCAAAGCAAACTCGGTCTTCCTCCAGCTGCGTGACACAGAGCCCTTGCCAGGAGAGGAAGTCTAAATTGCACATTTTGACCCCTACCTTTATTGTCATCCTCTCAAGATGGATCTCCTTCTTAATAGAAGTGATTACTGAATATGTGTTAGCTTAATAGAAGTGATTACTGAATATGTGTTAGCTCCAAATGCAAAATGGGTTAACCATTGTCTTCCTTGTTAAGCGACACAAACAGCCATAAAGGGAAGGAGGTTGTGCCAGAGGGGGCAGTGTCACCACCCGTGTAAAGACAAGGCCCCATGGTGTGGCCCACTGCCCACCACTCACCGTAGGTCCCGTCCCGAGACCTCCTCCCCTGGGACGAAGATTTTGTAATATTCAGCTAAACTCAAACCCAATCTTTAGTTTGTGTAAGTGCCCCTGAAAAGGATGAAAAGTCTTGACATTCACCTTTCTGCAGTTATTCAAAAGTCAACAGTGCAAGTTCATCCTCTGGGACATTCTAGCTAATGGGATCTAGTTCTTTTTTTTTTTTTTTTTTTTTTTTTTTAATAAAGATGACCGGTAAGGGGATCTTAACCTTTGACTTGGTGTGGTCAGCACCACACTCTCCCAAGTGAGCTAACCGGCCATCCCTATATAGGGATCTGAACCCGTGGCCTTGGTGTTATCAGCACCACACTCTCCCAAGTGAGCCACGGGCCAAGTGAGCTAATGGGATCTAGTTCTAACTCACCATGCAGGCTTCGTCTCCCAGCACACCTCGGCCAGCTGGCAGGCTCCTGGTTGCTCATCCTCCACTTTTTATTCTTTGCTGACTATTGTGTCTCTTTCTAGGCAAGCTCTGTTTGGAGACCATGTGAAGAAGCCCCAGAGCCTGGACGACACAGACTTGAGCCGGCTCTACACAGCGACATCCCTGATGCAGATTGATGACAATGTGATGAGGTGTGTCCACATGGGCAGGGGAGGGACACTGTAGGGCAGGGTGCCAGGCGGGAGGCCACAGACCAGGTCTGTGCAGCACCAGTGCTTTGCTCTGCTTGCTTTAGTGTTAAGGGCGTTTGAATAAGTGTCTAGTGTCTAAAATCAGAAGGTTTCATAGAAAAAACAAAATTTCTAGTTTCTTTTAGAAAATAGGAAGTAGATCTGACGCCTCGTTCTGTATCCCTGCATAGTGTAGTTAGCTTGAACTGAAGAGCTGGGGTGTGCAGGCCCTGGTCATCTGCAGTCCTCATCCTACCTGTCCTGCCTCAACACTGGGGCAAGTATCAGGTGCCACATAAATCTGCATTTGCAGTGGAATAAAAGGAAATAGTTCTTGTACCCATCTATTTCTCTGTCAAAAGTAGAAAAACAAGAGATAGATCAAGCAGGCTGTGTGTGTCAAGCAAAAGGAACAGAGCTTCTTTCTTTGGGGGTGTGGAGACTCTCCTCTGAGTGTAAGATGCAAATCCCGCCCATTTCACTCACCTACTTTTTACCTGCCTGGCCCCTCAGACACCTGAGGCCGTGACCCTGACGGTGTCCTCTGTCCTGGTACCACTAGTTTCTGATTGAGGTTAGCCTTGGCAGCAAAAGGTAAAGTTGATCTCTGACCTCATCCTTCTCTTTTAGAATGTCATCCTTTTTAACAATCATTTGATACCTTTAGACGTGGTCTAAAGCAAGCGAGTATTCATCCAATAGACAGGCAGATATTGACCCGAGAGTATGGGATCTCTACTTCTTTAAGAGATTTTAGGAACCTTCTTACATCAAGTAACTTTGAATATGTCTGTTAACAGTTATTCAAAGGAAATGAAAAGAAGGAAATTGCTGGTATGTTCAGAAAATGACAATAAATCTTACCCACCCTCACTCAACATGGGGTGTGAGACTTTATTGTGGTGTCTAATGAGGGAAAAAATAAATCTAATTTAAAATTTCCATTCATCTTCTAAAAATTTTTAAGCCCAAAAAAGAATGTTCCTCACTTCCCTAAAGTTTTCTCTTTAATAGTGTTGGCTAATAGCAGTTTCATGATCATAACCAGTTTTGGCAGCCTCCTCTTAGATTCATCACCCATAATACTGGATGAATGAAACACTTTCCCTGTCCACTGATTTCACAAGGATGGTCTCTGTCTATGGCCTCCTCCCTATCAAGAAAGCCCTAATAGTCTAGCCTGAGCTTTTCTGGTCATTTCCAGGCAGAGATGTCTAAGGAGGCTTCAGGGGAAGTGGGATATCTTAAAGACCCCAGTCAGAGCAGAAAAGATCCACTGTTCGGAAACCAAAGGGCCTAATCTATGTCAGAAAGAAATGAGGTTTTCAGAGGTCCTCAGGCCTCCCAGTATCAGACTTCCAGGTTGAACCTCTTGGGGCACACAGCAGAGCGAAGCTGCAGGACTTTCATGCTGGAGCACTGAGGTTTTGTTAAATGTCAGTTTATCTCTGATTCTTCTCCATGGGTGGACAGAATTGGTAACAGTGAACCCCTGTTGCATTTCTATTATCCAATACATATTTCATTCCAATTCGTAGATGGTCCTGTTACTCTACCAGGATGAACTCTGTTGAAAAGAAATAATGCTTTTGAATTAATAAATGCCTTTGAATTTCAGTTTCTCTGTTTCATAGTGACATCTGGTTTTATACTACCTTGAAAGAGGTAATATCCTAAAATAATTACTGTAGATAACGATTACTTCAGAATAATTACTTTGGGCCAGTCACTGTGCTAGTAAGCACTTTAATGTCTTAAGTCCCACAGCAGCATTAAGGAAAGTCCTGTCTTTAAATCCATTAGTATTACATAGGAGAACTCAAGGCTCTGAAAAGTTGAAACATTTTGCCTAAGGTCACACAGCCAGTAAGTGGTGGGGCCAGCATTTGAACCCAGATGCCAGAGCCAGTGCTCTTAACCCCTAATTCTACTGCCTACGTATAGTCTACTAATATGAGGAGCAGTAATCAAATCAGCTCAGCATTTAGACTTAACTCTGCTGCCTGTGTATATTCTATCAATGCAGCAAGTTAATGTGGGGAGCTGGAGCAATAATCAACTGAGTGTTCTGATCCTATGACAAATGTTTTGTCCTTTTTCTTTCTTTCTTTCTTTCTTTCTTTCTTTCTTTCTTTTTGGGTGCATTTCAGGAAGTTTCATGGCTATAACTCCCTGAAGGAATATTACGAGGAAGAAAGCTGCATGAGGTACCTGCACAGGGTGAGTAGCCAGCACCAGCTCAGAATTAGCGTCACTCCATCCAGCCTTGCCCACAATACAACAGAAATCCTCCTAAATTTCCCTGGTGAAAGCTCAGCCACAATCTGGCTCAAACCACTCTAGTTTTTTACCTTGATTTAGTATTGAACCAAACTGTGTCCCTTTGTGACCTCCGTACTAAACATTAATCCCAGAGCTGCCCTTAAGACTGGTCTACTCCCATGTCTGTGTGAGAGACCTTGAAATTTCTCATTCACCCAATTTTTTCTTAGTCTTCCTTTGACAGTATAATCCCACCTGGATTCTGCCATGGTTCTTGATGGGGGATCCATCTAGATTTCTTTCCATCCTGGATTCTTTTTTGGCCATTACATATTTTATTAGCATAGTGCCTAGGACTGAACTCAAAATTTCTGCCATGATCTGGCAAGCACAGAGTAAAATAGATGTATTTCTTTATCAAAGTGATGAGATTTATCAAGTCTATTGATAAGGTAAACTGATTTGTATTAATGCAGTTTTTAGCAGCTACGATAAACTTCATGTGTATTAAGTTTGTGGCCAGCCAAAATCCCCATCTATTTTTTACCATCAAGCCAGTCCTTCCCATTCTATCTTTGCCCAATTGCTCTTTTTACCCAAACACAGGACCTTTTGTTTATCCCTATCAATGACTAGCTGTTGGTTTGGCCCAACATTCCCCTAGCCAAAGCAGAGAATTGTGAATTGCAGTTCTGCTATGTCATGTCAGCTATTCCTCCTAGTTTAGCATCATCACCCAGGCTTGTAAACCATTATAGAAATGTTGAGCTGTCTAAAGCCAACATCAGAGACCTCCAGGCTAACACAGCCATTCACTAACTTAGTGTGGCTGTTCAGTAATGTCTGAGTCCCCCCATCAGTACCATCTCTACTAAAATGAAAAAAGAGACTATTGGCTGTTTAGCTAAAGTGGATTTTGAATGCACACCTGCCAAGAGTTGCCCGATATCCACCAGCCTACTCCTGTTTCCAGCCTTCACATTCTTCAGAAAGTCTCTTTTGTCTGGCATGGAGAGCACTTCATTTTTCCTCCCCACAATGTAAACTGAATGAGTATGTACATAACTCTTTGTAAAGACATTTTTCTGAAAGGCACGGCTAATCTGAAACACGGTGTTTATCATCAGAGATAGTTTGCCACAGGGTTCAGATCCCCATACCAGCCAGTAGCCAAAAAAAAAGAAAGAAATATTTTGCTAGTGAGTGCCAGTGGATACTTCCCTCTCCCCATCAGAGCATATGGGTCACCTAGGACACCAGTAGCTTTGCTCCTGCACATGCCTGCTGCCAGGGCGGCAATCACAACAACAGTTGTAACTCATCCCACTGCTGGTCAACAGAAGGCATCATTAATACAGCTGTTCAGCAAGCTGAGCTATGACACTCTACTCTTTGCTTCAGGGATATGTCCGGTGGTGAATTTAGCCTTGGAATCAGTGGGATCTGAAAAAGGGAATTGTTATCTTAATTTTGCTTTATTTTCTTGTTGCAGATTTATGTGCCTCTCATGCTGGTTAATGCAGCTGATGACCCCTTGGTACATGAAAGTCTTCTAACCATTCCAAAGTCTCTTTCAGGTAAGGGTTTCTTTCGACTGCTCCCTCAACCACTCAGCAAAGTGTCACAGTAAATTCTGTCACCTTCACCATGCTGTCATCTTCTAGAGACCAGCCTTTTTTTTTTATTAAAGATGACCGGTAAGGGGATCTTAACCTTTGACTTGGTGTTGTCAGCACCACACTCTCCAAAGTGAGCTACCTGGCCATCCCTATATAGGGATCCAAACCCATGGCCTTGGTGTTATCAGCACCACACTCTCCCAAGTGAGCCACAGGCCAGCCCTGAGACCAGCCTTTTTGAGGAAGGACATCTCATAGCAGTGTTCTGATTCTGCCTATCCTGATAGCCCTGGGGCTCTAATGGGGCCGATGTAAATCCTTCTCATACTCCATCCTGGTGCAGGAGACATGACCATCATTTATATCCATACCAAGAGGGCTTTGAAAGAGTCACCTGGTATTCTGTGAAATTATTGAATTATCAGAGTTATGGTTCCATTAACTTTGAGAGTTTGACTTAAAGAGATATTTGACTTAAAATTGACCTGAAAAACAAAACAAAACAGTCAGTTTTGCTATCTCTTGTGACAGCCTCTCCATCTGCTTTGAAAATAAAAATATAAGCAACTGAAACGGCAGAGAACATTGCTTATGGGAATGTTATTGTGCTTGTGGCCATCACGGTCTCATTTCATGCTAAACAGGAGCTAGAGGAGAAATTAGAGAGACAGTAGTGGTAGGAAACACTGGGGAATTCTAAAGTTACTTTGCATTGTGATTTCAGATCCCTAGGACATAATTTCCCTCCCTCCATAGTCCTCTGTGATTACATTTCCTCTTGTAAACATTGTATTTAAACCAGAAGAATGAGGAACCTCTTGTTCTCCTAAGCTAGAAGAGTAAATAATATAACAGACAGAATCCACACCCTGCCAGAGCTCTGTTACATGGCTCAGGATGAAGGCTGAGTGTGTTGGCGGTATGTCATATGATAAAAGCTGTCTCCTGTCAACCCCTGTCCAGCCATAGGCTCACTGTGCAAAGGAGCTCACTCAGCCATGTCTGCAGCAGTCAGAGAAAGTGACTACACTCGCTTCCATCTGGACCTGTGAAGTCACATTCATAGTGCTAATGCTGTCACACAGCAATTTATCAAAGGGCGACTAAAAAGGAAGAATAAAGGGGGTCAGACAAGAAGAGAGCCCTGTAGAGCCAGCAAGGGGCCCCTGGAAGTTACTCCCCTGGGAAGACAGATGTTTCTTGTTGTACCTGGCTGTGCCTGGCTGCCCATTTTACACACACATCTTCAATAATGGCCTTTACTATCCCATGTGGGATTAACCTAAACATGGATTCAAGCATAAGGTTATTAATTCTCAGGATGGCTATTTAGCATGTGGCATTGAGAGCTTGGGCTTCTTTTAACACAACTCGTAGCTTGAAGTTAAGTCTTAGTCAATGAAAAATCATTGACTCCGTTGAATTCTCCTTGTTCTCTAGTAAATCATACTGTAAGTGCTATGAATCCCTGCTCAGAGCCTGAACCCCACTACTAGCATTGGCATCACTTGGGACCTTGTTAGAAATGGAGAATCTCAGCTCTTCTCTCAGCCTTATTAAATCAGAATCTGCATTTTAACAAGATATCCCAGATGATTCAGATGCCCAGTCAAAGTTGGAAAGCACAACAAAATCACCCGGGGGTCTTTAGCAATACCAATACCTCAGTTCCCCTTCCCTCACTCCTCCACCATCTCCTACCCCCAGAGATTCTGATTTAATTGGTCTGGGTGCAGCCTGGGCTTAGGGAGCTTTAAAAACCTCTAGGTGGTTCTACTATGCAGCCATGTTTGAGAACCACTTAGAATTCTAGAGATTTCTTAAGTTGATGCGCATTCCCCTCCAAAGTCAAGCTGCTGTATCCAAATCCGCTAGATCCTACTATCTTGCCTGCCCCACCAAAGGTCTGCCCCACGTTGGCGAACAAGGCAGAGTGAGGAGAGGCTGAGTTCCCACACAGGTGACTTTTCCATGTGGGGAAAGCCTAGGCCATCCCAGCCAGGTCACTTTTGCACCTCTTGTCCTGGAGCTCACTAGAGTACAGTAACTCAGCTGCCTTTTCCCTACAGAGAAACGGGAGAACGTCATGTTTGTGCTGCCTCTGCATGGGGGCCACCTCGGCTTCTTTGAGGGCTCTGTGCTGTTCCCTGAGCCCCTGACATGGATGGACAAGCTGGTGGTGGAGTACGCCAACGCCATTTGCCAGTGGGAACGTAACAAGTTGCAGTGCTCCGACACGGAGCAAGTGGAGGCTGACCCAGAGTGAGGCCTCCGGACTCAGGCACGCTCCAGTGGCCCTCCTCTGGAACCTCACCTGCTGTTTCAGGTCTCCCATTTCCCTTAGTGACCTGGATCTGACCTCACACCATCAGCGGAGGGCCACCCACCATGCACACCTGTTTCTAAGGAGGCGGCTATCCTTGGGAGCTCCAGGCTATTTTTGTGCTTAGTTATTGGTTTTCTCCATTGCATTGTTAGCCATGATGACAAGCGACAGGGTTCTCATCCTCCTGTCCAGTTTCAGTGTCTGGTTGCTTTTAAGCCAATTATATCTAGTTTCCCTATTAAAAGTGTATCTGAACAGCAGTTTTGCTTTGCCAATCAAAGGCTTTTCCCTGAGAACAGTGAAGGATGTATGTTACTTTGTGGTGGTTGTATGTGTCCTTATGTAGACACTGAAAAGAGCTCACCATTCTAGGACAATGCTGAAGTCACAACTCAGCTTGGGAGCCTGAGGACCTGGGCCTCCCAAGGCTGGAGTATGGACCTTTAAGTGGCAAGGGAAATTCCTTTGAGTCACAAGCCAAGTTTCTTCCTCACTATTTTCTAAGACAATTTCCCCACACTTTGCTGCTGCTGAGAGTTACGTGGGGCACTTGTTAAAAATTCAGCCTCTCAGGTCCCTCTGCTTAGAGAGGCTGACTCAGTGGGGCTGGGAAGGGGTCTGGGGATTTTGATTTTTGATAAGTGCCTCAGGTGATTCTCATCATCAGGCAAATCTGGGAAATACTGTCCTATGGCGCCTTTACATTAGAAACATCTTGGTAGCTCTTTTTAAAAAAATATCATAGTTGGAGGTGTCCCCTAATTCCCAGGGGCCTCCAAAGCAGCAAAGCCTGTCATGTAGCTGCCCTGTGTGATTGAATTGTGATGTCTCAGAAATGGCCCTAAGTAGAAGTGAGCATCTGGGCTGCACCCTGGCTCTGCTCCTCACTGGCTATATGACCCTGGAAAAGTCCCTTGGGACTCAGTCTGGGTAGATTGCCGAGATCACTACCAGTTCTAAAGTTCAATGACAAACTCAGTTTACTGAGGTTTGAGAAAACGTTCCCCCAGGGGAACCTGGGAGCTGTTGTCCCAGTCTAAGCTTGTAGATGTCATCATTTGCCTTTCTTTTCTTGTCCCTCATTTCACATAAAGAGGTTTTGGGGTCTTTTTTAATAAAGCACTCAATTGTAATTTTTATTTTTTTAACCCAGGTCTCTGTAACTCTGGCTTTTGATACCAAACAATTCAAAAGTTGGATCTGAGCTTGGAGAAAAATATTTCCAACCGAAGAGGTTATTTTGAAACCATATTTTTAATGTAATAGCCTATATTCTTGGTCCGTTGGATATATCTTTCCAAAGTGTGTCTTCTCAACTGAAAATGTCACTCTTGGTTTCAAGTACTCCTTTTCTCTAATCCTGTGGTACTTGAATATCTAAAAACCCTGCACTTTGAAAAATCAGCAGTTGCTATCTAGAACTAAACAGAACTATGAGTGAAATTGCCTAGATATTAAAAAAAATTTTTTTTCCCTGATTCATCTCCTGTGACTCCAGGACAGACTAAAATGTAAATAGTGGACCTGTTTGGGTGTATAAGGGATGGATGGAAACACTGATCACCTGAATGTCAGTCCTTATGGCCACAGGTGGATATAATTTGGGCATTGGTCTGAGTGACTGTGACAGTAGCATCTGTGACCTGAAGAAGCTGTTTTTTGACAATCACTAGATCATCCTAATAATATCAAAAACAGCCATTATTTCAAAAGATTGAATTTTCTGTGGTCTCAACTTAGCTTTGGTATAATTTCTCATGCTTATCAAATTCTATCATTGTGGCTTTTCCCCCAAGTTGTTATTTCTCTAATGCATTTTCTTTCATGTTCTTTTAGCACAGATTGGCACTGTTTTATCTACCCATCAATTTGGAAGCTAGTCCCTCTCCTCTGTTACTTTCCCTCCACTCAGCCATAGCTGTAATCTAGAAATAGTCATATTTCCTGCTACTACCTTCATTTCTCAAAACTTTTTGTGAAAATAGGTAAACCAAGCAATAACTTTATAGGATTGAATCACGATCCCAGGAAGTGAAAGGCTCCTTTCATTTGCATGAGGCCACAACTCTTGATCTCTTCTGACAAAGTAGTGGGCCAGGTACCATCCCCATTCAAAAAGAGAAGAGATAGTCCTGTTGTCACACAAATGGAGGGGGCAGTGCTTGCAGCGTTGTCTGCAGGGCGGTCCTGGTGACTCCCATGGAGGAGAGGCAGGGCTGAGGACATAGCCTTTATTGCCGCAGAACCGGAATTTACACCCCAAGACTGTGAGGGCCATGTCCCAGCTGAAATCTTTTTAGTGTGTGACTGAATGGCACTTACATTCCATTTTGGCTCACATGAAATCAACTGAAGCCCTTTGTTCAAGCTTTAGGCTCTCAGGCATGGAAATGAGAATGTGACTGTCTGTGGCTGGCTTACAGGAAAATTCTTGTTTGTCCCTGAATGAGAGCACAGAGGCATTGAATTTACAGAGATGCAAACTTGCCTAATAAATGAGGCAGTGGCATTTTATATGTAGGTCATCTTTTTTCCTTCCTCCAGGCTTCCTTGCTTTTCTTCCCAGTCATTCATTTCTGATGATAATGTGAATGCTCTTCTTGCTATTGAGGTCCTATTATTGGGGCTAAAAAAAGGCTGAATTTTTAAAGAGTGTTTGAATGTTATATTTTAAAATCAAATTAAGGTTATAAATTGCATAGATCCAGCCAATTCTGTTGCAGAAATAACTTGTTAAAACCAAGGGAGAAAAAGCACCCGCATTTCTCCTCTTGTCCTCCCTGCCTCCTACATAATTTGAAGACATTGATGATGAGTGCTCTCAGTCACATTAGGATTATCTGACTTAAAAAACGGTGTCAAGTCTCTTTAAAGCATTTATGTTAGAAGAGAGTTTAACAGCCTTGAAGAAAACTTATCTTTCCTGCTGTGAGTTTGCATCAATGATTTCAGAGCAGAATGAGGGTAGAAAATTGTTTGCTGTTACAATATTCTTTTAACCTCTCTGCAGTGTTTTACACTTACAGGGAACTATATGCCCTACCATAAAGATGAAAATATGCCTGAAAGAGGAGTGTTCCTTTATTGACATCGTGTTATTGAACCAGGGCCCGAGAGGCCTGGGTTCTTACCCTGTCTCTACTTCACATTGGACCATGGGCAAGGCACTTCACCTCCCTGAGTCTGTTTCCTCACCTTAGACCTCTCTAAGTCCACTTCATCTATCTATATATCGTTTGCCTGAACACTGCTGAACATTTGCCTGAACTTGGCTTCTGCAGCGCTTGCAGGTGGAAACAACTATGGCAAGGCTTAAGGCTCATTTAGAGGGGGCTTGGAGAGAGAGAGTTCTGTATTGAGCCTTTCCTGGTGATGACCCTTGGTATTGTCCAAAGCCCTGTGTTTTTGACTGGCTTCTCTTCAGAGTCTCCGTTGTTATCGCAGTATCCTTGCTGTTCTAAGGGTGGTCTTGTGACTGTGGCAGGTGCTGGCCATTGGAATGAGAATATCTTCATCCTTCAGTGTGACTAAGGCAGAGCATTAAGAATTCCCAGGGCAGAAATCCTTCCTGCTCAGGCTTTTATTCTAAAACTACAGTCTTCATTAAAGCTAAACTTTCTGGGTAGCTGAGCTTATATGCCTGGCATCTGAATGAGAGCTCTCTTTGTAACTGTGTGACTTGAGATCTCTTTTGCCAGCTCCAAGGAAACAATACATGCGTTCTTGTTTGTGTTTGCCAGGCAAGCAGATGTCTGAGATGTGAGAGGCTTTTCTTTTCCTGTGGCATTGATTCTGACTTAGAGCTAAAATAAAGATCACTGAAACATCACGTCAAGTTGAAGAAACCCACAGGTCTTTGTCCTTTAGGCAGGACAGGAGAGTTACTAAGAAGCATTTCACTGCAGCATTCTGTCACACTATCACCTAGAATTGTTTTCTTTGCCCAGAAAGCCTTAACTTGCCTCTAGAAAATCCCCTGGTATTACAACAATATTGTGGCATTATAATTTGAATTTTTCCACTGTGAAATTTTGAAGCAAAGTCACAGCAAAATTGGAGAATTTCCTTAAGTCGCCGGTAGACTCCTTGTCACTTTATCCGCCCCCAATCCCCAACAATATGAGAGATCCAGACTAGCCAAATGCCTCATCTCCAGCACCTTTCTTTCCTTCTTGGCATTACTGTGTTGTTCAAAGCTGCTTTGGATTACTTGGATGCTTCAAAAAGCCATGAAAAGTGGCCTGCTCGTGGCATTTAGAGGCCAGGTGATTGAGAGAAAGGTTTTCTTCCACCTCTGTTATTTAAGCAGAGGTAAGTGCCCCCCTCTTTATAAAGTAGGATTGCTTTTGCCAAATTGTATCTGAAGTTAAGGAAAGGGGAACCGGCCTCTGCAGGCAGAGAGAACTGGAATGCCATCCAAAGCAAAGGCTGCTTTTTCCTGCCTGTGTCGCTGCTGCTACTGCATCCAGATGCTGTAGCCCAGGCATCCTCTCATAGTGGTCCTAGGAAGCAGGCCACAGAATCCAATTTGCCAGCCCTTCTCAGACTCCAGAAAGTAGATAGCTGCTCATTTTGGAAGAGTCAGTCCCCCGTGTTCTCTGAACTGTTTTTCCCAGCATGTATGTAGGTAAAGCTTTCACGTATCTCTAATGAATAAGCCGAAGTTAATTTCTAACTGGTGGATTAAGTCTTAATATTCTGAGTTTCATGAAGTTCTCAGCTTTTAAACTAAACTCCTATCAATTAGTAATGAAATCTACAAAACCTACCTTCTTCTCATTTTGGTCCCCATTAGCCAAAAAAATGCACTATTGCCATAAGTTGGGGACCGTCCACTTATAGCACCTGCAGAAATACTCTTTGTCTCAATGGGCATTCTTCTTCCAGACCATCCACATTGAGCAGCCAAGAGTCACCTAGAATAATTGCCGACCCTCTTGGTTTCAGCACCAACCACTTCTCTCCCAGGCTCTTCATGTGGGTAGACAAAGTTCCTGGGTATAGAAGTTAGGTTTTGTTCAGGTTTCATTTTGGCCTCTTTAGTTTTCCTAAAGCACAAATCCATGTAGAACCCTGTCACCCCTCCACACCAGTTCCAGACGACCTGGGTCTCTCCCACTGCCTCAGGAAGACCTTCACTGTACCTGAGCTTTTGACTTCTGCCACTGCAGCTGCCTTAGTGATGCCAGGGGTGGGGGGAGGGGTGGGGAGGGTGGAGCCGATTTGCATCTCTCCGTTTCCTGGTTAGACTCATCAGCCACAAACTTATGTTGGCAGATCTGCTTCCAGATTGATTTTTGAGAACCATGACTTTCACATTCCTAATTCTGGTTTGTTTTGGTTTTGTTTGGTTTTCTGAATCTTAAAATGCTACCCTGAAAATACTGTATTTTTGAGTTTGTGTTCTGAAAGCCTCCATGCTGCTGGATCTTTGGGGGGAAATATAGGATCCTTCAGCACTGAGGTGTTTAAGATTTGCAACTAGCAATGCAATTTTTTCTAAATATGAGGATATTTACCTTTATCAAGAAGTTATACTAAACAATGGTGTCCTTGATCACTTTATGTTCTCATATTACTTTTGATTCTACTTTAATTCTGTATGGTGGTAAACAAAGATCATTACAAAAAAAAACTGTAATTTTGTTATCTTTGATTCAATGGAATTTCTTTACTTAAAAAATAAAGACTAAAAATGTGGTGTGGCTGTGTGTCCTTTGTACAGTGGGGTTTCCTGTTTAAAAAGATTCTTCCTGTGTCTTCACTGAAGCATAAGCTTAATGGAAATGTGTAAAGCACCAATTTACCACCACAGTTAATGTTAACCCAGCCTTGCAAACAAATACCAAAGACAGAACTAGCCAACAGGTGCCTTCACAAGCCCATCCTCTCCAGTCAAGAAAGCCAAGAACTGAAATAAGTGAGATATCAACATGTAAATCACTTTATAAAGTGAACCATGTAGACAGAATGCAAGGTGAGAGGTAATCAGGGCTCGCAATATGTGACTTGTGTGTTTTTCCAGTCATGTTCTTTGTTTTTTTCTAAAGATGACCAGTAAGGAGATCTTAACCCTTGACTTGGTGTTGTCAGCACCACGCTCTCCCAAGTGAGCTAACCGGTCATCCCTATATAGGGATCCGAACCTGTGGCCTTGGTGTTATCAACACCATACTCTCCCAAGTGAACCACTGGCTGGCCCTCAGTCATGTTCTTTGAAAAGACGTGGTGAACATTACCTAAATCAAGATCATATTGGGTTGGTTGGGTGGTGGTGGTGTTTTCTTCTCCTTTGCTTCTGTCTGAACCCAAGCTAAGGGCCTCCCGGGGCCAAGCACTGGCTCACCCAGGAGAGTGGTACCACTCCCAAGAGCCTTGTACTCAGAGCTCTCTTTGCTCATTGCTCATGCAAAACCTTTGACAAAGCTGGGCAGTTGGGGAGTGTTGGCTTTGAAGGGTATGCATTAACAAGACCTAAGAATGCCCAGTATCAAATTTCAAAATTCATCCCTCTCTGGCAAGCAAGCCACCTGCCCCCCCCACCCACCCCCACACACTTTCTGTCCCCTACAAAATGGCCAGACTATTTTGATCCAAGAAAATTAACTTGCAAAGAATACTCCCTGTGAAAAAAACTACACGGAAGAGAGTTCAGGTCCAGGGTGTTTGGTATGTCAGTGCCAGCAGCATGCCAGTGCGGTCATTTAGGACCACCAGCATACAGCTGCACCTCTCCTGAGGCCATCCCATAGCATCTGTGTTCAGTGGCACTTGCCTCATTTACTGCCCCGATAGCGCTAACATTTGTATTACACCTTTTTGTGAACAGGTTCCTCAGCTCCAGTCATGCAGGGAGTACTTTCCCACAGTGAGGACCAAACACCTAACTGGAGGGCCTTCCATATGACAGCTGCCCTTACTCAGTTCTCTATCGGGTGGCCTTAGAGGGAGGTGCATGAAGAAGCCAGCCGTATATCTGAGTGGCTGAAAGACATTACAGGCAGTCTGGCCTTGAACTGCTGAACTCTCCCCAAAGAGGATAAACCCCTCTCTCTTTGTGGCTATGTGCCACCCAGAAATTGGTTCATGCTATCTACCACATTTGAAATTACCCCAGCATCTCTACTGAAGACAGTTTGGTTTCCTCTTAAAGTTATTTCTTCATCTGATGATGGTTGGTGAAACTGACCTGGAATAATTGAAGCTCTCATTTCATTGTTCCTCTTCCCTTCACCTACCTGCACTTGCCCCACCCCCAGAAATAAATAAAACAAAGTCTGAAACAGAGCATAAGTAGTACAGAGCCAAAGGGATTTGGAGTCAGAGTTGTTGGGTTAGGGTCCCATCCTAGCCATTTTCTAGCTCTTTGACCCTAAGCAGGAATTAATCTCAGATTTATTTATTTATTTATTTATTTTGTATTTATGTTTTTGGTGGTTGGCAGGTACAGGGATACAAACCTTGGTGTTACTAGCACCATCCCCTCCAAAGGGAACTAACGGCCAGCCTTATTTTTATTATTTTTACCTGTAAGATGTGGAAATAATTATAATAAGAATGACTTCCTCAGGATATTAAGATGACCAAATAAATATTTTTCAAAGTGCTAATGTTATGTTGGGCAGTGGCTTTGGCTTTATTTGGTTCGCATTCATAAATACCTCCCAGGAAATGCAGAAACTAGAAGAAAAATGTCTGCATGGGGCAGTTCTATACAGAGGTGTCTAACTGATGGGCTCGTGTAGAAAGCAGAGATGGGTCTGAATATAGTTTCCAAAAACAGTCTTGGGCTTGGAAGTGCTGATAAGCCACATGTGTGCAACATCAAACCCTGATCCTAATCTTTTCCTTCATATGGTCACCTTGCAAAATCAAGGTGTACTCACCTACATGTGTCCTACTTGCTGCCAGGGCGACTTGCAGGCACAGCCTCAGGGAGGAACTTGTACTTATTCTGGGACATTTAGCCTGTCAGCTGCTGCTTTCCCACATGGGCTTTTGCAGCCCAGGTTGAAGGAGTCAGTCTTCTGAAGCCCTGCTTCTCTGTCCTCTGCTCAAGTGCAGTTTGTCTTTAAATCCTTAGATATTAATACCTGCCAGTGTAGGTTCCTCCATATCTTCACTTTCTCCATATGTCAACATATAAGGTTTAACTAGTGCATATTTGAGCCACCTGGGGAAGTTAGAAAGATCTTGATGCCCAGGCTATACCCCAGACCAAGTACATCAGAATCTGTCAGGTTGGGGCTCAGGCATCTAGTTTTAAAGCTCCCTGCAAGGATTCCAGGTTGCTCATTAATGTGCAATCCCCTGGAGGTCTTATTAAAAATGTAGGTCCTAATTCAGCATGTCTGAGGTGGGCCTAAGATTCTGCATTGCTAGCAAGCCCCAAATAGGGCAGCTGCTGCCCTCTCCTGGGTCCACATTTTGAATAGTGAGGCTCTAGGGGCCCTGCAAGCTTCTAGACCCAGCACTGCTGAGCTTTCTCAACACCAGAGCCATGCTTCCACAGGCAGTGGAATGGTCCAATTCTCCCCTTAGGTGACTCCACCTCATTTCCTAGCTGGCTTGAGTTGATACAAAGGCATACCTCTTCCAGGAAGCCTTTGCCAGGCAGCATTAGCCTCCTCCAGTTTCCCTTAGATAAATGCAAGGCTCTGAGCAGTGGCCAATCTTGTTCAGAGAGTCTCTAAAGCTGGTGGCCCATTTCCCTACTGAAATCTCCACCCACACCTTGATGAATTGCCTCCAATGAATCTCCAGATTCCTCCAGAATCTGCTGTCTCCATTTTCTGAAAATCCACATTAGGATGGCAGAAATGCCTCACTGCCACCTTCCAACTCTCTGTCCACATTACTTTTATGAGGCAGAATCCCTGCCTCACCCCAGATGGCTCCAGAAAGGAAGCTGTTATGGTTACCAAATGGTTGTTATAAAATTCATGCTTTGCTGTTCCCCTTTCCATAGCTGATGGCTTTCAAAAGGGCATTTTATTGTCTCTCTTCCTCTATCTCATTAATTCTAGGGCCAGGGTGGCAGGAGAGGGGTGTCACCACTTGTAGGAATCACACCTAGGCATCTGGGATTTTGTGAGGCTGAGCACATTGTTTTAACATTCATGGTCTTCAGACACATTCTCCCAAAGGCAGCACCACCTTCCCAAGCAATGCCTGGCCCAGCCCCAGCCCCCCCCAGTTCCTGCCCAGACTGTCCCTGGAGGGGCAGTGCCAGGACAAGGCCAGCAGGGGGCGGTGCAAGCCCACAGTCAGAGCCGGCTCACTGGGTCCCAACCCTATGCTTGCTTCTTCCTCAGAAAGCCACTGGGTTTTCTTATCAGACAGGGTCCCTGAGGCCCTAGCACTGCTGACTTTAGTGGGGACACCGGCAACCCATTTGGGCTGAGTAGGAGACTAATGCTGCCCAAGACCCTCCTGGTCAGCATCAGCCTGCAGCTGTCTCCACATCCTCATAGATTCAGAGCCGCCATAAATCAGAGGGTGAGGCTGGGCCATGTCCAGGAGGGCTCCTGGCAATAAGGGGCTGGGGAAAAGATGGGAGTCAACCGACAGGGATCAACCACTGTTTCCCTCAGATTTGGGATACAATTCTTAAAAATCAATTAGAAGTATATCTTGAAACATAAAAAATACTCATTCCTTAAGATTCTTGAATCAGCCTCATCCCACCCCCACTCTATCAACACCTCTGCTCAAGTCAGCAATGCCCTCCATCCTGGCAAATGCTAGTCTCCATTCTTATCGCTTGACCCCACAGCACTAGTGGACATAGTGGCCTATGCTCTCCTACTTGAAATACCCTCTTAGCTCCAGATGTTCCTAGGGGATACCTCAGGGTGCGAGAAGTAAAGCTGCTGAACCCTCTTCAACCAGAGCAGCTTCACTCTTTTTATGTTTACATCCCAAGGTTCCATGTAAGATTTGATTTGAAAAAGGGGAGCCTCAACTTTTAGAAAGTAGTGAATGGGCTGGATGGGTAGCTTAGTTGGTTAGAGTACAGCCTTGTAACACCAAGGTCAAGGGGTCAGTTTCCCACACCAACCAGCCTTCCCACACCAAAAAAAAAAAAAAAGTAGTTAAGAGAGGCTTGGGGGAAAATCTTCACTGGTCAGCCTCCCACCCTTCTACCCATAATAATCTGCTATGAATCCTCCTGCAACTCAGATGTCCAGTGTAAATATCATTTATGACTATGGATTGTTGACTGTGAATGTCATAAAGAAGGAAGTTGCCTGGGTAATGAGCATACACTGCAAACCCTAGGAATGAAAGAAAGGATGTAAGAAATAAATGCATATATATGCACATTCACATATACATGTACATAGCCTCACTGAAAACAAGAAAGAGAAGTCTCAGTGGATCAGAGAAATTCCCAGAAGTATAAAAGCCAATGGGATTGGGTTGAACCCACAGTCCAGGAAATAGTTGAAAGATTCTGCCCCAAAAGGTGGGTGCAGCACCAAGGGTGCTTCATACCCACAAGGAGGGGAGGTGACCCCACAGGCAAGAACTGACAAGTCTTGGGTTGATTCACTGGGCTACCTTGGTGGGAGCAACCAGGGCAGTCAATCCTCACCTACCACCACTAGCCAGACAACAGGAATGAGTGTCTGCTTCCAGGTGGGAAAGTAAATACAGCATCTTGGGAGAAGCCTCTGTCAGTGCCTGGGATGGGAGCCCTATGCCGAGAAGAATCCAGCACTTCCCCAAGAGGGGGCAGCATGCTCCACAAACAGAGTCTTCTAACAGGGATTCTCACCTACAAAAACGAGCACACACTCAAAAATCACCAAACACTTGAGGACCACCAAGTCCACAGAAGGAAAGCACTTGTATTTGTCAAACTACGCACATTTGGAAAGTGTAAATTCATCACTATAAAGTGCCTGAGACTGAAGACAAAGAAGAGCTTTAACTGTATAACTTGAGGACTGAGAGAGTGCACAGAGAAGATATCACCCGTAAAACTAAGTAAAACCATCCATCAAGGCAAGGGGTCTGGAGGAGAGAGCTTTTGGTGGAGAGACACCCCCCCCTCCACCCCCACAGATGATGGAGCAGGACATGGTTGCCACCCTGGAAAGAGGTCCAAGCTCCTGGCCATCACCACACACATCCAACTGCACCTGACCAAGGGGAGCAGCCCACCCCAAATGAAGCAGCTTCAAGGCTGCTCCCACCCTGGAATTCCATGTGGAAAACCCCCTGCGGAAAAACCCCTGCCTGCCCACATGCCACCAAGATTACTGCATTTGCCAAATCATTCAAATTTATATCCCCCTTCTTTTATCTTCTGTTTATTGTATTATGGGGGGAGGGGAGATTTTTAATCCAGCCTCTTTGCCTGTTTTCATAGACACTAAGCTCCAAACTCTATTACAAAGGAAATTATTGAGAAGCCTAATTAGAGTCTCTGAAATTCAACCTCACATGAAAGTCACTGTCCTAAAGCTTCAGAGGCAGTTGGGAATATAATTGCCCCCAATTCTTGTTGAAGGGAATTTCCCCGGCTTTATTGCCCCCCAACTTGAGAAGAGGGTGACGCCTGAGCTCACCCAAGTTTATGGAGGTTCAGGAGGACCACAGTCACCTCAGGCAGCCCTTTCCCCAGCCTTGAGTCCAGGACAGCTGAGGAGAGGCCCAGGGATGCTAACTACAGTTAGACGGCAGGAGATGTCTTCACAGGGCTGTGTTCTCAGCTTGGACCCGGGGGCCAAAGAGCTTCTCGGCAATGGCCTTGCCATCATACTCAGGCAGTGTGCCTCCAAAGTCAGAGGGCAGGATGTTCTCATCAATCTCCTGGTAGAAGTTAGAGAGGTCATCTCCGTGAACAAAGACCTGCAGGGAAGCAAGGGAGATATAGCTGAGCATGAGGTGCCCAGAGAATGAGAGATGAGGGAAGGAGACAGACAGGAGGACAAAGCCCCAGAGTGCATTCTTTGCCTGGTGATATACTTCTGTACAGTCCTCCATGTTGTGCTGTCAGTGGGATCCACTCAGTTCAGGACCAGGGTCCAGAGTTTCCCACCCCACTCCACTCTCACCTTTCTTGTCTCATGAACTCCTTCCTGATCCAACCCCACATTCACTCACTGACTCACTCAACACTTGCCCTGGGCAGGCCACACACTCACCCTCTGAAGCAGCTTGCTCTTCAGAAAGGGCTTGACCACATTGTAGGTCGTGGTGAAGTACCACGGCTGGTGGATGAAGTGGATGGCTTTGAATCGGGCTGGGAAAGAATCCTGCAGTGACAGAGAGAGACCCCCACCCCATTGTCCCAATGGCCTCAGAGGCTCCCACTCACTTCCCCACAGCCTTTCCCCATGGCATAAGGACAGATTTGTCCAGCATCATATGGTTGCCCTGGAGGAAAGCCCACTGAAGGTTCCATCCCCAGCCAGCAACTAGGGATCCCTGGCTTTACTGTGGCTCCAAACTGCAGGGAGGAAGTCCCAGAAGTCATACAGCCCAACCATCTCCCTGCAGATGCAAAAATTCCTGGAATTAGGTAAAGAAATGAAATGGTAGCCTTGCTTTATGTTCTGGTGACTGAGTTTTTTCAAACCCACTTGGCTGCTGAGAGGACTGAAAACTTTATAGACCACAGGGACACTCTTGTTATGCCTCATTGTCCTTCAGCCCCTCCCACAACCCCCACCTCTCCTTTCCAAGATCCCCACAGAGCAGATCTAAGGTAGCTCTAAGAAAGAATTCCTGATACATCAGTCTACATAGGAGTGAGTTGTCAGGGGGGTTGGTGACATCCCTTTTTCAGAGTAAACTTGCATTCAAAGAGAGGCAACATGATATATGTGGACAGAGAGCGTGGGGTTCCAGGTCTGATGATGTAGGTTCAAGTCTGGCCTCTGCCACTTTATTGCTGTGTGACTTTGAGACATCACCTAAATCTCTGAGCCTCAGGCTGGCCCGTGGCTCACTCGGGAGAGTGTGGTGCTGATAACACCAAGGCCCCGGGTTTGGATCCCATATACGGATGGCCGGTTCGCTCACTGGGTGAGCGTGGTGCTGACAACACCAAGTCAAGGGTTAAGATCCCCTTACCGGTCATCTTTTAAAAATAAATAAATAAATAAATAAATCTCTGAGCCTCAGTTTTCAAGTTTGTAAAGTGAAGTAGGGAAGCAGGGAGAGAATCCTTTTGAGGAGTCAATGAGATAATGAATGTAAATACTTGGCAAACTGTCCATCACCATGCAAGTGTTTGTGGTTGGAATTGTGGTTGTCACTGCACTTTATGGCACTAGGTGGTCAACTTCTCAGGTCCCTGCACCATGAAACTGGGAAACCAGGCCCAGCCTCTCAGCCTCCCCACCTGTGGGAGGTCCCTGTGGGACAGTGTTCTAAGGCCTCACCTGGAGCATGTCCACCATCTTCCTGAGATCTGATGGCCGGAGCCCAGCAGCCTGCTGCATAGTAAAGCCCTTGAAGTTCTCAATGATGCAGAAGCCGTTAATTTGCGTTTCGTCATTCTCCAGTAGCTTCTCCAGGATGAAGCAATATGCCTGCAAGATCTTGGGCACAGAGTGAACAGACTGGGAGATCCAACTCACAAAGATAATTAAGGCTCAAGGTCCTTAGAGGAGAGCTAACTGGTACATTCTCTACTGGAAGCAATTTGTCACAGGCTTTGATCTGGGACATTCCACCTCCGTGGATGTATTCCAAGAAAATAACCTTGAATATTGCATCCATGGTTAGATGCCAGAATGTTTATCCCAGTACTCTTATTTACTGGAAACACTAGAGACAACCTAAATGTCCAACAATAAGGGACTGATGAAATTATGGTACATTTATGCTAAGGAATACTCAGGAACAGTTAAAAATTATACAGAAGACTAATGATATAATGTTATATTAGGGTAGAGTATGATCCAATTTATATTTTAAAAAATGTGTGTGTATATAGAAAAAAATAGACTGGAAGTATGTTAATAGTAGAAATCTCTAGATAGTAGAATTGTGAATAATTTTAAATTTGTTTGTGATTTTTTTGTATTTTCTAAAATGAGTAGATATCACTTATGTAATAAAAAATATATATTTTTAAGTCTCTTATTCCTCTAAGATCAGGAACAAGATAAGGACATTTACTATCTCCACCACCATTTAACTGTATGTTGGAAGTATTGGCCAATGCAATCAAATTTTTTAAATAAATCAGGTACATAAGAAGAAAAGGAGAAGAAAAACTATCTCCTCTATGTACAGATAATGTGATTGTATACTTAGAAAACCTAAGAGAATCCATTATAAAACTAACATAAATTTTAAAAGAATTCAGCAAAATAGCAGGATATGAAATTAACATACAAAGACAACCATTATGTGTCAATTAAAAACAAAACGTAAAAAAATTGTGATCTTCACAATACAAACAGTAACCAATTAGAAGATATAATGGAAGAGAAAACCTCATCTATAGAAACAACAAATAAATACTTAAGATTAATCTAATAAGAAATGTGCACGACATTTGTGAGAGAAACTTCAGAACACTCCTGAAAACTCAAAAGTAAGCTTGAATAAGAGAGAAGACATCCCATTTTTGTGGCTAACACAACTGGCTCTCGATGTGGCATACATAAAGATGCCAATTCTCCCCAATTTGTTTTTTTTTTTTTTTTAAAGCTGACCAGTAAGGGGATCTTAACCCTTGACTTAGTGGTGTCAGCACCACACTCTCCCGAGTGAGCCACGGGCCGGCCCTCCCAATTTGTTATTTACTTTTAATATTATCCCAGTAAAAATACTCCTAATGTTTCTCTTGAAGCTAGACAAGTTGACTTTAAAGTTCATAGCGGAAAATAAACATGCAAGAACAGCTAGAAAAATCCCGAAAAAGTGGAGCCATAAGGACAGAACTAGCCCTAACAGATATTAAATATGCCATAAAATCTCAATAATTAAAACAGTGTAGTATTGGAGCACAAATAGACAAAAAGACTGGTGGAACAGAATAGAAAGTCCAGAAATAGACCAAGTACATATGAAATACAGAGTATGATAAAGACGGAATCTCAAATCACTGGGAAAAGATGGATTTTTTTAATAAATGGTTTTGGGACAACTAGATAGCATTTTCTAAAATGAGTTTGTACTATTGTTTTTAATTTTAAAATATTTTTAAGGCTTGGTGGCACATGCCAAAGTTCTCCCAAGACAAATCTTAATTCCCCCACTTGGGGCAGCCCTCTTAAGGGCTCAGACAAGAAAAATCACATACACATAAGGGCAAAGAACTTGGGTTGCTAAACAGGTTGGAATCTGTGCTTTCCAGAATCTCTTCCAGCCTACAGTCCACTAATCCCTGTTCTCTATGTTCTCTCAGCTTTCAGCATTTGGGAGGGCTTCCCCCAGTTCATGGGCCACATCTGTTACCTCCACTTGGCACTTGGTAGGGATTATTGGCTAGCAGGCCCCGCCTGCAAAGCTGCCGGGTTTTCCAGCTGCCCTGGCACATCCTAGGAATTCTCACCCTTCCTGGAGAGGGCTTGATGGCAGATGGCTACTTGCCTTTCCCCCTCCATAGACCTTCCCTCCTGCGGAGCCAGGAATGAGAATCCAGTAGAGGCCAGGGGGAGGAAACCCAGCCCATAGGCTGGGAGGGAGCCAGGTGAGCCCCCACTGACCTCGTCGAAGGTGATTTCCTGACTATGCCAGTTCTCAATGTTGAAGAGCATGACCACTCTGCCATACTTGTCCCGCGTAGAAAGGACACCAGGGTAGCCAGCCTCAATGGTGCAGCGGACAGCCTCCAGGGATAGGCTGTCGAAGAGCTCAGGGTACTGCAGCCGGAAATTCACATAGCCTAGAGGAGGGAGAACCGAGGAGCCCCCTGAGGAAGCCTGTCCATCTCTACCTCATCCCCCCTCCTGGGGTGGCACAAGGTGGGAGTGAGAGATCTGGGCTCCTGTCTGGCTCCTCCAGACACAGGTACTCAATCTATGTTAGCCCCATGTCTCCAAAAACTGGAATGATAATATTGGCCTATCTCATCAAATTGTTGTGGCAATCAAATGAGATTCAAGGTGTGAAGATCGCTGTAAACTGTGCAAACATGAGGTATAGTCCTAAATATGAGGACGATTATTTCTTATTATTTTCTTTCCCATGGGGACAAGGCATAGGTTTTTCAGCTGGGCACAGGGTTAGCTGAATAGGGGTGTGGGCAGGGCTGGGAAGAAGCCCCTGAGATAAAATCCAAACCCCAAGGAGGGCCAGCCTGTGGCTCACTTGGGAGAGTGTGGTACTGATAACACCAAGGCCAAGGGTTCGGATCCCTGTATAGGTATGGCCGGTTAGCTCACTTGGGAGAACGTGGTGCTGCCAAACCCCAAGCAGGACACAGAGGCCCTTTCTGATTCCAGCACCTCTATTACCCACAAACCCCATCCATACCCATCCTGAAGAGGTCCCTGCCTCTGTGGGGCAGTCTGCACAGCCAAACCTGAGCCCCAAGAGGAGGTGCTGGGGGAGCGTTTGCCAAGAGAATTCCATGCCAACGACCTCACTGCTCTAGAACACTCTGGGCACATCCCACCACCCAGACATTATCTTTGCTGTTCCCTCTGCACAATTGCTCTTCCCCCAGATATCTAATTTCCTTCAGGTTTTTCTTCAAAAGTTCCCTTTGCACTGGGGCCTTCCTGGCCACTTTACCTAAAACTTCAACCCCTCGGTTCTATATATCCACCTTCTTTATTTTTGTCCTTATCCCTTATCACTAACACTCTATATATTTTTATTTTATTCATCCTATTTATTATTTCCACCATTAGCATATAAGTTCCACAAGGGCAGGAGATTCTCGTCTGTTTTGGCCTAAAACAGTGGTTGGCACAGCATGGCACTGAATTAACATTTGGGGAAGGAAGACATAGAAGTAAAATCATTAGGCTGCAGAGGGCCTGCTCAGACACCCCTACCCTCCACCAGCACCAAAGACTTGATTTCTTTAGGAAACTTGTCTTCATCTAGCCAGCAGGGCTAGGGCCGTTCTGTCCCCATGGCTTATTCCCAGACTGGCACCATCTTCAATTCCACTGTACATGTGATTTAGGTAACTGCAGTGAGCAAGGTATGTACTTACCTCCCTGCCAAAGCCTGGGTTCTGATGATGGGGGGCGGAGGGACAGGACTCCTCCTCTCTTCATCCAAATTAGGTACCCCAGTTCTACTCACTGAGTCCCAAGACTGGGAGAGAGGTGAGAGGAGCCAGACCTCTAGGAATCTGGTCCTGACAAACTCATTCACTCACTGTCAGAGCTGAAAGGAACCTTGGAGGCTATTGAATTTACACACACGCCCATCTTACAGGTAAAGGTATGGAGGCTAAGAGAGAGTGACTTGTACACGCCACGGAAGGGGGTCTCACTCAGTTCTGCCTGGGTGAGGGCGAACACCATCCTCATGACCTCCTCTCGCCTTCCCAGGGCCGTCCCTCTGGTGGGAGCCTCACCTCTGAGCAGCTCGTAGGCTCGAGCTACGTTGAACTTGCGCGCGCGAATGAAGCGTAGGAAGAAGGAGCTGTCCCTTTCCCGCACCCTCTCAGCCACCGCCACGGCCAGCTCCTCCCCGGTTGCCGCCTGCACCTGCACCAGCTCCTGCAGCTCTCGAACCACCTCCTCCCGAGTCTCCTCCCTCTCATTCAGCTCGTCCTTGGCCTGGAACAGGGAGGGAACACAGACTTACAGGTAGGTGCGGGGAAGGAGCAGGACACGTGTGATGAGTCTCCTACCAGAGCCAGACCAGCTGAGGGAGCCCAGGCGGCTGCAGCTGGGGCCACCGCTCTTCTGCCCTGCATCTGCACTGCGGCACCTCAGATTGTGTTTGGAGAAAATTAGGTCAAACTGCTCATCCTGGGTTTGCTTGCAGGATATAGCCCACGATCTAGACGTTTCTAACAATAACTGCCTACATTTACTGAGTCCTTACTTAGCACCTTGCTAAGTCCTTTAAATGCATTGTTTTTTTCATTTTTGCCACAACCCGTCATGGCTGGTATTCTTATCCCCACCTCTCAGATGAACAGACTGAGGTTCATCCAGCCAAAGATATTCTTGCCCAACATCACCCTTGGGTGGGGATGCAGCTGAGACTCCTAATCAGGCTCCATTTTTAATCTCTTCACTTTGCTCCTTCCCAGGCTTGATTTGGGTCTTTTCAAAAACAAAGATCCCCAGCAGACGGTAGCTGCCTCCTGCCCCAGAGCCTCACATTCCTTCCCTTTGCTGGGCTAAGAGAACTCCTCAGTGTGCCTCAGGCAGCTCTCTCCCTGGACAGCATGAGGGGGGAAGGGAGAGGAGGGCAATCAAGTGTGGGGGAGCTAATAGCACCTTTCCCTTGAGGTGCCCAGGGAAGTGGAGATGGAAGCCAGGAGCCCAGGCTCAGCTCAGCCATTTCTCATCCTCCCCATCAGCCCTAAGGCAGCTCTGCCAACCTCCACAGAGTCGGGTCTCCCCTGAGCTAGTCCAACAACTGTCTTTCATAGGTACAAAAGGTAAGACACAGAGAGGGAAAGCAATTTGCTTGAGGTCACACAGCAAGATGGATGTAGGTCTGGTTCTAGAATTCAGGCCTCTTGCCTGTCCAGTAGGGGCAGCAGTTGGATCCTTGTTCCCCAGGGCCACTTCTAAACCAGTGCTTCTTATGTCTGAGTCTAGAATGATCCCTAGTTCAGGGGCTCCAGACTGTAGTTTTGGATTAGGCTGGCCTAGGTGTCTAGTCAGCCCATTTTCTGCCATAGCCCTCACCTCTAGGATGGCCCCTAGAGCAGGCCAGTCTACCAGGTCCAGGATGACCTGGAGAGCCAGTGCTGGACCCTTCTACAGGAGGGAGGATGCTGTCACATTCCCCCCAGGTTGCTTCCTTAGGCTGACCCTTCCCATACTCCCCGCCACCTCACCTTCTGCAAGGTGTGGCGGGGCAGCTGGTTGCAGGGGCCAAAGACAGGCCCATGGTCCTTGGTCGTGAGCTGCTCCAGTTGGGCACGGAGCTCATGTTCCTCTTCAGAGACCATGCGGAACGTGCCCATCTGGGCAGAGAGGAGTCAGAAAGAACAAGGAACAGCCCCCCTTCCCCAGCAGCCTGAGCAAGCCAGGCAAATGGGCCTGCTCAGACCCTAAACTAGTGCTTTTGCCTGAGCTTGTTGTTAGGTCTCCTCCCTTTGTGGGGGATCAGTGCCCACAGAGAGGTTGTAGGGGTGCATGTCCATAGTCCAGGGTAGATCAGACAATGGAGAAGCAGGGAGGGAGGCAGAGCAGGAGGGAGGAAAGGTGGATGAAGGAGAGCCCTGGAGAACAGGGGTACTCACCCCCTCCGACATACTGCCTCTGGAAGACACTGAGTCCTCAGAAAAAGAAGGGTCCTGTTTCCTCTATCCTGGCCTCTCCGGGCAGCCTCTTCTCTAGGAGAAGAAGTCAGCGCTGCAGTGGTATTAGAAAAACCATCCTGTTATTGTCTCAGAAGAGTGGATCTCAAACTTTCAAGTGCATCAGAATCACCTAGGGCATTTGTTAGAAATGCGGTTGCCTTGGCTCCATACCCTGCAGTTCTGACTTTGGAGGTCTGGGCTGGGGCCCAGGAAACTGCAATTTAAGGCACCCCAGGTGGCTCTGAAAGAGATGGCTCTTGGGCTACACTGGGAAACACTGCTTTGAGGAGGGGTACACACACAAATACCTCAAACCTCAGCTGTTAAGATAAGTGGCCCAGCCAGGAAAAAACTAGAGTCAGACTACATTCTCAGTTACATGATCACTGCAGGATAAAGCAATCCCTCCTCCCTTCTGTGGCCCTCCTTCCCCAGCCCAAGGGGTACCTTAGAAACTTCCCAGCCCTTTCCCCAGTACGTTCATTCTCAGGAGAGGTGATGACCAGTTACATAATCATAATATTGAGTATGTGTTTTGTGCTTTTTGATGCACTATGTATTTTCAAATCCATTATCTCAGAGCCAGGGATAGTATTATTGTTCCTGTTTTACATAGGAGGAAACAGGGCTGAGAGAATAAATGACTTTTCCAAGGTAACACAGCCAGAAATAGCCAGGGATCAAGACTCAAACCCAAGTTGTGACTTCCTGTCAGCACCAAGAGGCAGCCTGGTACAGCACAAAAGTTGAACCTGGGTTCAAATTCTGTCTCTTCCACTTGCAGGCTGTGTGATTTGACCTTTCTTGGTTGTCCCCTGTAAAATGGGATGGAAGGATTAAGAAATGTAATTAAATAATGTACACATAAGCAGTGCTTGGCCCCAGAACAAATCTCATCCATAGTCCACATGACAACCTGCTTACACAATGGGTATTTTTGAAGACAGCTCTTCTGTTTCCAGGTTTTCTCCCCTCACACCTAAATGTCCCCAGTGCCTTCAAGGACCCTTCCCCATCTTGCTCCTGCCTCTGATCATGTTCCATTGGTCAGTTTGGTCACCTAGTCACAGTTGGTAAGTGGCAGAGCTGAGACTTGAAGCTATGTCTGCCTTCCACCAAGTCTGTTTTGACAGCTATAGCCAACACATTTTCAGGAAAACTCTTTTAGGAGAGCTACTATCATAGAAACCTTGAAGGTCAGAGAGACCTGGGTTTGAATCAGGCTTTGCCATTTACCACCTGGGTGACTGTAGGCAAGTTATTTAACCATTTTGGTCCTCAGTTTTCTCACCCGCAAATTGAAGATATCAACAGTACCTATGAAAAAGAATTGTCATGAAGACCATACAATTTCTGTAATGTGCCTGGCACAGTGTCTTGCTCTAAAATATTGTTACCTTTCCCTTTCTTAGCATCATACTGATCATTATCTCAACATGCACAGATAGATTTGGAGAATCCCATGGAATATTTGAGGTCTTCCATCTTCTGCCCCTCCCACTCCACAGCCCCAACAAGGGCAGGGAAGTTCTGGGGGGCTGTAATCCACCCACAGGAAACAAAAGCCATCTCTCTGTGGGCATATAGACAGACAGACCAAAATGCTGTTGTGCTATCACTCGGGTTTTGCTGGAATGGGAACAGAGATGCTGACAGAATTGCCCTGAGAAGTTCAGAAAGAAGGGATAGTGGCTGGACACCCCCAGCCAGTTAAGCAGACTATCAGGACAAGATCCTAGATCTTAGAGAGTCAAAGTCTGCACAGCAACTCTTTTCTAAACATACCCAAGCTGTTAACTTTAATTTTTTTCAAATACTGATTTACAAGCTGCATACAATGAAAAAAATGCCTACCCCTCCCTCACACCATGTCAATGCTATGCCCTGCCATTTAGGGTTGCCAGATAAAATACAGAATGCCCAGTTAAGTGTGAATTTCATATGAATAACGAATACTTTTTAATATAGGTATGTCCCATGCAATACTTGGGACATATTTATACTTTAAAAAGTATTTGTTGTTTATGGGCTGGCCTGTGGCTCACTCGGGAGAGTGCGGTGCAGATAACACCAAGGTCATGGGTTCAGATCCCATATACGGATGGCCAGTTAGCTCACTGGGTGAGCATGGTGCTGATAACACCAAGTCAAGGGTTAAGATCCCCTTACCGGTCATCTTTAAAAAAAAAAAAAAAAAAGTATTTGTTGTTTATCTGAAATTCACATTTAACTGGGTGTCCTTATTTTTATTTGCTAAATTTGCCATCAGATTGGTCTGGCTCAGTCTGCAGAATGGCCAATTGGTTTCAGTTTTACAAGCAACCTGAGATATGGTCTCCCCAACCCCTGACTCCTCACTCCAGTCCCAGGCTCTCTGGCCCAGGCTGGCCCCAGGTACTGACTTACCTGACAGGTTGGCTGCTCCTCTTTGGGGCCACCAGGTACCTGAATTGTTTTGGAGCTCTGGAGGTTGCCTCCACTGGGGGCGTGGTCCAGTCAGCAGGTTGAGATTAGTGTGTCACAAGGAACTTCTCACTGCCCATAGTTTCCTGTTAAATCCTTAAACCCTAAATCAGGCTCACAGGAGGCCCAGAGGAGAGGCAATGGGAGAACAGGCGGGGGTTGGGGGGAGATGGGAGAGGTCAGGGCCTGGCTAGAGGCGCATGAAAGCCCTCCTTTGTGTGCTCCTTCTCCGGAGTTCTTGCTCAGCCATGTGGAAGCCAGCCGTGGGGCTGGGATTTGGGCCAGCCCCATTTCCCCTTCTCTGCCCTCTCTGCCCTCAAGATCCCAGGGGGATCTGAAAGAGCACCCCCCATGGTAAGACATGCAAAGGGGTGAAGGGAAATTGCAAACACAGTTACAGATGCAATGGCAACTCTAGTGAATCTAGGCCTGTTGCTCACCCTCTCCCTCAGTCAGCAGGGTTTGGTGTGATAATTCTCACTTCCACAGTGAGTGGGGCCAGTTGGGAAATGTAGCTGGTTAAGGCCAAGCAGGGAGAGGACTAGACAGGCTGACCTGCCTTCTAGGCAGTATGGTGTAGTAGTAGGGGTATGCTCTGGAACCAGACTGCCCATTTTTAAATCCTAGCTCAGGCACCTTCTAGCTGTGAGAAATCACTTCACCACTCAGTGACTCAGTTTCCTCCTCTGAGAAGCGGGGATAACTAGAGGACCAGGCTCATGGCTTTAGTGAGGATGAAATGACAGTAAAGTACTTAGCTCATGTGATCAGCTGCCTGACACTTAGCAAGTACTCTAAATGTTGGCAGTTACTGCAAATACAGACTCAATAGGCACCTGGGGTAGAGGGAACTCATATTATCCAACCCTCTTTACAGCAGGAAACTCCTCTGCAGCTCCTCAACAGGTGGCTTACCAGCCCCTGCTTCAATATTCCACTGGGGTGGGAAGGAGGTGATTCTTTTAGAATGTTCTCTGTCCAGGATTCCAAGGGCAGGGAGCTCCGTTTCCACTAAATGGACAGCTCTCCTTGTTTAAAAACTCATCCCTGGTCTGAGACCATGCAGCCTCTAATAATACCCACCCTTGGTCCTGGTTTTCCTCCTGGAGGTGCCCAGAACAGGATCAAGGTCTTATGCACAGGTCATTCTCCAGAATCCAGCCCCAAAAATGCTTTTTGATTCTCCCTAGACATACTTCTTGCTTTTCTACCCATTCCTATTTGGACAGGTTTGGGATCTCTTCACTCTCTGGTGTCCTCTCCAGACACCCTAGTGTCCCTGAGGGAAAGTGCCCCGAGACCAACACCTGCCCTCTCCTGCATCTCTGGACCCCTTCCTCTAGAGCAGACTGTGATGCCTTGTGCTTAGATCTTGGATTGCACCTGAGTCATATTGAACTCTTTGCATCCAACAGCCCCGTCCCTGGGCTCCTGCTCTGATTGCTGTCTGGCTCTAGGGCTGTTTCCATCTGAAGTCTCCTCTAGAGCTGGGAAATCCCTCATTTCTATCATTCTTCTCTCTACTGATGTAGTCCTGCACTGTCTTAGCCACATGTAGCTTCTTAGCACTTGAAATGGAGTAATGTAAACCAAGAACTGACTTTTAAATTTTAAAAATTTTTAATTAAATTTAAACTTAAAAACTGATTCTGGATTCAGTTTTTGGAAAACTTTTTTTTTTTTTTAAAGATGACCGGTAAGAGGATCTTAACCCTTGACTTGGTGTTGTCAGCACCATGCTCTCCCAAGTGAGCTAACTGGTCATCCCTATAAAGGGATCTGAACCCATGGCCTTGGTGTTATCAGCACCACACTCTCCCAAGTGAGCCACAGGCCGGCCCCAGTTTTTGGAAAACTTTTAAGTAGGTTTGGAACAACTTAAATGTGTGATTCTATTTTTTTTTCACCAACTGTAAATTTTGTGATGAAGTTTCTGATAAGAATTTACAGTCCAGAGTGAGGTGTGCTATAAATATAAAATACCTACTGGATTTTTGAAGACTTAGTACAAGGAAAAGAATGTAAAATATCTTATTAACCTTGCCTGACCTCTCACTTCCCACCAGCTTGGAAGACTGGTAGAGAAGCAGGTAGAGGACTGTCCTTGCCCACCATCCTCTTCCTCTTTGGGGCAAGGCAATGGGGCTGGGTTGTGGGGGCAAGCTGAGAGGGAGGGTCGCCTGTCCTGATTCTAGGCCTGGCCCTGCCTCCTACAAGCCATTGACCCTCTTAGGCCTTAGTTGTTTCACAAGTAAGAAGATGTCATGGGATGAACTGTGCCCTCCCTCCCATTCATATGTTGAAGTCCTAACCCCTAGTACCTCAGAATGTGACCGTATTTGGAGGCAGGGTCTTTAAACAGGTAATTAAGTCAAAATGAGGTCATTAAGGTGGGCCCTAGATCCAATATGGCTGCTCTCCTTATAAGAAGATGAAATCTGAACACAGACAGGTACAGAGGAAAGAACCACGTGAAGACAAGGGGAGGAGGAGATGGCCATCTGTGAGCCAAGGAGAGAGGCCTCAGAGAAAACCAACCCTGCCGACCCTTTGATCTCAGACTTCCAGCTTCCAGAACTGTAAGAAAATGAATTTTTGTTGTTTAAGCCCCCAATCTGTGGTACTTTGCCATGGCACCCCTGGCAAACTAATATGGATGAGATTGATGGTTTTCTCCCCAGGTACTTCATAGGGTGAGGTTTATGGGAGATGATGAGAATAAGAGCCCAGACTGCCCCATGGGAAGGAACAATAGAGGCCCTGGAAGAGGGTCCATCAATGTCAGGTGATGGACTCCATCACAAAGAATATTCCTATGCACCAACACTTTTGAATTAAAGGCATCACCTTGAGAGAAATGGGCTGCATAGAGCTTTTCAAGATACTGGCAGGCTACAAGGCCCTTTTGGGGAAGAAGAGGTTTCTGCATCATTATCTTCTGCTCACATTTTTTCTCCTGCCTTTATCCTGCCCTCCCCCCACCCCAAGAGTCACGTTCACATCCATCTCCTCTGGCCTGAACAGTAGTGCCACTGTGTAAGAGGAGACACTGCCCTCATTGGGCCAGACACCTGTTCTAGCCACAGTGGCAGATACCCCTGGGCTCCCCGGCCTGCCTCCCTCTACCTGCTGGCATTTGCTATGCTCCCATTCTGTACTGTGGCAGGTGCCTTCCCAGTGTTATCTCAACCAATCCTTCCAGATGTGGGAGAGAGTATAATCTCCTTTTTTCAGAAGAGGAAACTGAGAGTCAGAAAAGTAAGGGGACCTGCCCAAAGCCACACGGCTAGTTAGGAATGGAGTTGGGGTTATTCTAAAGCCTTCTCATCATTCAACACACAAGGCTGCCCCTCCTCAAGAAGCAAGATTGACACAGGTGTGACTGCCTAAGGACGTCACACCTGCCCCCTGGCTCCTGGGGAATGTGACATCACTGTACTTTCCCAGGGGACAGAAGTCTGGTCACTGCAATCCCTTCTTTAGCCAGTAATAATTCTTCCAGGTTAGGGAGGACCTTATGGAATCCCCAGGCCTCGACCGCTCTTTTGAGAAGTGGGAAAACCCAGGTCCAAGGACATTAATTAAAATCACACAGTGTCGGGCCGGCCCGTGGCTCACTCGGGAGAGTGCGGTGCTGATAACACCAAGGCTCCGGGTTCGGATCCCATATACGGATGGCCGGTTTGCTCACTGGCTGAGCGTGGTGCTGACAACACCAAGTCAAGGGTTAAGATCCCCTTACCGGTCATCTTTAAAAAAAAAAAAAAAAAAAAAAAATCACACAGTGGCACTCACTGGCTGAGTGCCGGTCACGAAAAAGACAAAAAAAAAAAAAAAAAAAGAATATACAGAATGGACAGAAATCGATGCATAGAAAATCACACAGTGGTAACAAGATCGAGTGCCAGACCAGAATGGAGTCTCTGACCCAGGCAGTCTCTGTACTCCGAAAAAGCTCCAATTCCTCCAGGAGACATGCTCATTCCACGAAGAGGGGTCTGCCCTGTGGCTGCGGAGAATGGGAAGTGCCGGAAAATAAAGCAAGGAGAAGTTGCATGATAAAATCTATCAGTTTGCTTGTTTAAAGAGGATTTTGGAATGAAGTCACTTTAACAGTCTGAGGAAAATCAAACTTGCAAACACACACAGGTAAAAAGAAAGTAAAAACAGATCAACAAAAGGGACCCATGGTTGATTAGAGGGATAGATAGATACGTGATAAAGCAAGGATAGTAAAATGTGGTGGAATCTAAGTAGTGGGTATTTGGGTATCTAATATAAAAATCTTCCAACTTTGTTTCCCATCATTCCCTGGGCAAAACATCTCCTTTCTCCTACTTCATCATTCTTCCCCTCCCTCTATTACCCTCCATTTCCCCACATTCTTTCAACCATCATTTATTGAGCAGTAACTATGTGTTAGGCACTGGGAATCCAGAGATAAATAAAATCCTCTCTGCCTTAAGCAGCTCACAGCTTAGAAGAGGAAAGACATACACAAAGTCATTATAAATAGGGCAAGTGATATGACAGGACAGAGGCTCCAAAATGAGCCAAAAAAATGTTCCATAAAAAGGAGGGTGTCCTTTGGTTAGTTAAGTTTGAGTAATGTTACAAACTGTATTTTCCTCTTGGAAATTACCAACGAATGTAAGCAACATAAAGGCTCTGAGAAGTCTTGCAGCAAAGAAATCTTTTCTTTTCTTTTTTTTTGACCAGTAAGGGGATCTTAACCCTTGACTTGGTGTTGTTAGCACCACACTCTCCCAAGTGAGCCACGGGTTGGCCCAGAAATCTTTTAAAAATAATTTTATGTTGGAGCACATAGGCTTGACAAAGAGCAGGGAGTGCACCAAGGGCAAAAGTCCTAAATGCACTTAATGCAGAACCTAAGTGCTGAAAACAGCATATAGTTTCTGCTAGATTAGATAAGAACATTAAGGTCATTTCTTATCCAGCTTCACTCCCTTTCCTTTGTTTCTTTTTTTTTTTTTTTTTTTTTTTTTTTTTTGTCGTTTTTTCGTGACCGGCACTCAGCCAGTGAGTGCACTGGTCAGTTCTATAGAGGATCCGAACCCGCGGCGGGAGCGCCGCCGCGCTCCCAGCGCAGCACTCTACCAAGTGCGCCACGGGCTCGGCCCTTTCCTTTGTTTCTTAAGATGTTTTCCAGAGAATGCCCCATAGCCAATTTCTTTTCATTCCTTTTTTTTTTTTGTCATTTTTTTCGTGACCAGCACTCAGCCAGTGAGTGCACCGGTCATTCCTATATAGGATCCGAACCCGCAGCGGGAGCGTCGCTGTGCTCCCAGCGCAGCACTCTACCGAGTGCGCCACGGGCTCGGCCCTCTTCTCATTCCTTTGATAAATGATTAAGATGTTTTTTCCCCTTGTATTTCTTTGTCTTTACAATCAAAGCTGAAGCAAATACCAACTCGGGGCTGAGCCTTGTTTCTCCCTTCTTGAGGGAGTTTTGTCAGTGCAGTCTCTTTGGGCTTCTCATTGATCTTAATATTTGGGCTCGGAGTAATCTTTGCATCTCCGTCACACAGCGAGAAGTGACAATTTTACCACAGCATTTCCCAAATTAATGAGACAGTGCAACTCTCAGAGAGGGGTAACTGATAGTGAGGTCCTCTCTGAGAAGATGGAAGAGGGTGGGATTCGGTGCACTAGCAGGGGGACCAGCCTCAGCCTGGAAGGTGGAACACCCTCCCACTGTGACAGGAGCTAGAGAAGAGAATTGATGGTGGGGAGTTAAAGCAAGTTCCCATCTGAGGACACCTATTTTTTTGTTTTGTTTTGTTTTTGGTCAAGTATAAATTGAAGTCATCTGCTGAGAGTAAAAGAGGAGATAGAAAAGTTTGAAATAGTCCTCATAAAGAAAGGAAGGATAAACTTACCGGGGAAAGTTGTCTGACAGTTTGAAAGTCCCCTTCAGATTGGCTACAGTGAGTTTTTAGGGACACCCACCTACACAGATATGTGACATCTCCAGCACAACCTAGCTTCCCAGGTATAGCTCCAGTGAGGGAATACAGCTAACTTCATTCAGGGTTAGGGTTAGCCACATCGATGGGATGGAAGGGAGGGCAGAAGGAAGCAAGTTGAGAATATTCGCAAAAATGTGGTTTAAGTATTAAACCTTGGAATTAAAGACGAGGAAGAGTTGGAGGCAGTGAAGATTAGGGAATAGGTAGGAGGGAGTAATTGAGCAAGCAAACTGGACAGATGAGAAGTTGATGTCTGGGGGCCCGCCCGTGGCTCATTCGGGAGAGTGTGGTGCTGATAATACCAAGGCCACGCGTTCAGATCCCATATAGGGATGACCGGTTAGCTCACTGGGTGAGCGTGGTGCTGACAACACCAAGTCAAGGGTTAAGATCCCCTTACCGGTCATCTTTAAAAAAAAAAAAAAAAAAAAAAAAGAAATTGATGTCTGAGTAGTGATTTGGGAGGTGGTTCAGGATGTAACCAGGAAAGTGGGTGGCTGAGGTGATATGGAGAAGGTGGTCACAGAGGTGGGGAGGGGAGCAACTGAGAGGCCCCATGTATGATGGGGATGACCTAGGATGACAGCTGAAGAGGGGCAAAGTGGAAGATGGTGAACAGGTATCCACCTCTCCTCAGAACAGGGCAGAGATGGCCCCCAAGACCTGGGTTGCTGATTATTTGCAGGCCAAAGCAGTCTACTAGATTCACAACTGGGTCAGTTTTGTTTTTGTGGGTTTTTTTTTTAACTTTAATTTTGACATAATTTCAGATTTACAGAAAAGTTGCAAGAATAGTACAAAGAATTCCCATATGCTCTTCACTTAGATGTTAACATTTTGCCACATTTGCTTTCTCTTTCTTTCTCAATATATACGTGTGTTATTTTTTTCTAAACCATTTTAGAGTAAGCTGCATTTAGAGTAAGTTGTTCCTAAATATTCCAGTATGGATTTCCTAAAAACAAGGACATTCTCTTTGCTATGGTCTAAATGTTTGTGTCCCTTTGCATTAGTTTGTTTTTGTTGCTTATAACAAAATATCTGATACTGGGTGATTTATAAAGAAAAAAGACATTTATTGCTTACAGTTTCCAAGGCTGGGGAGTCCAAAGCTCATTTGGTGGTGGTGACAGTGACCCCAGGGTCTCACATTGCAAGATGGTGCAAATAGAGAGCAGAGAAAGACAGACTCTCCTCTTTTTTTTAAAGCCCTCAGAACCACGCCCTTGACCACCATTTTTAATCCATTCACTACTGCACAGTCCTACAAAACTCTTTAAGGCTCCACCTTTCAATTACCGTAATAGGATTTCCCACACTCTTAAGTCACAGTGGGGGCTGTTTCTAATACATAAAACTTGGGGGACACAATTCAAGCTTCAGGGAGTTTTGGGGGGATATAATTCAATCCACTACACACCCCCTCCCCAAATTCATATGTTGAAATTCTAACCCCCAACTAGATGATATTAGGAGGTGGGGCCTTTGGGAAAGTGATTAATGGGTTTACTGTCCTTATAAAAGAGGCCTTGGAGAGCTCCCTTACCCTTTCCACTATGTGAGGACACAGCAAGAAGTCAGTATCTATGGGAAAGAGGCCTTTACCAGAGACTGAATCTAACAGTGCCTTGATCTTGAATTCCCAAACTCCAGAACTGTGAGAAAAAAATTTCTGTTGTTTAGAAGCCACCCAGTCTACTGTACTTTGTTATAGCAGCCTAAATGTACTAATACAGTCTTAATTAACAACAGCACAATTATCAGGAATTGAACATCGATACAATTGGATAATTTATAGACCTTAATCAAATATTGCCAGTTGTAAGGGGCCAGTTTTTAAGGATTACTTTCTCCTTTGCTTCTCCTTTCCTTTCTTGCTCCTCTTTTCTAGGTCTTTGAGAAATAAGAAACAGATTGGGGAAAGGGAGCTAACAGTAACACTTTTTGATCTTGTTGTTTTGAACTTTTTATTTTCAAATGACTGCAAATTCACAGGAAGCTTCAAAAGTAGCAGAACATTTTTAAGTCAAAATTTTGGTTTTGAATTTTAACATTTCATGGAGATAATTTAAAACCATATTTTTCTAAGGCTGTATTCATGATTTTGCATACATTTAACAAATATTTATGAAGCCCTACTTTGTGCTAGGTACTTTTCTAGACACTGGGGACGAAAGTAGTGAGCAGTTAAGCCTCTTCCTCAAGCCTTCCAAATTGAAATTTCTTCAGGGTGGAGTCAACTGGTTCTTCTTAACAATTCTGTGAGCTACCCAGGTAATATCATGTTTGTTTTACCATCTTCACTACTTTTAAGTATATAGTTCAATAGTGTTAAGTATATTCACACTGTTGTACAACAGATCTCCAGAACTTTTTCATCCTGAAAATTTAAACTCTGTATTCTTTAAATGATAACTCCCCATTTTCCCCTGCCCCCAGTCCCTGATAATCACCATTCTACTTTGTTTCTATGAATTTGACTACTTCATTTTTTTTTTTTTTTGGCAGCTGGCCAGTAAGGGGATTCAAACCCATGACTTTGGTGTTATAAGGTTGTGAATTTGACTGCTTTAGATATCTCATATAAGTGGAATCACATAGTATTTGTCTATTTGTGACTGGCTTATTTCACTTAGCATACTCTCGTCAAGGTTCATCCATGTTGTAGCATGTGTCAGAATGTCCTTCCTTTTAAAGGTCAATATTCTGTTATATGTATATACCACATATTTTTTCATTCATCCACTGATGGACATTTGGGTTGTTTTTCTACCTTTTGGCTATCGTGATAATGCTGCTATGAGCATGGATGGACAAATATCTCTTTGAGACCCTGCTTTCAATTCTTTTGGACATATACCCAGTAGTGGGATTGCTGGAAGGAACACTTTTAAGTGCTTCTAAATGCGACTCTTTATACATGTGATCTTGATTATTCTCTCAAGCAGTGCTGCCCTTAAATACAGGCAACTGGAGCTCTTAGGCTGGGTGGGTGCCTTATCGGCCCTGTTCTGTCCACACCTCTCCCAGTCCAAGGGACCTAAGGGATATGCCCACCAGAGCCCACGTGCCCTCCCTTAGACCATGCTCTAGGTACCTACTCAAACATCCCTAAATTTTCCTTCAGGGCCCATACAGGCCTCTTCTTAGGTCCACCCTCCCCAGGGTGGACCTGCTAGTGTGAATAGCCATAGGTCCAAAAGGTGGCCGAGGGTAGCCCCTCACACTGTAGGACACTGTCCAAAAGATGGCCGAGGGTCAGCTTTGTGGAGGAAGCATGGTGTGGATCTTCAGGATGGGTGTCCACATGTAGGTATACAAAGCCCCTCACACTGTAGGACTTATTGGGAATGGTAGGGGGCTTCTGTTTGTACTTTCACCTCTGGATTCCTGCAAATATTAGTAGCTATACTGTGTTAGATAAACATGTACTATTGAGAAGGTCTGAAGAACATTTAATCCCACTAATGTAAACTTGTTTTTAACTGGCTGTATATTCTAGAATCAGTGTATCAGTAGCTCCCCAGTGTATGGAGTCTAGTTGGTGAACCAGATAGATAAGATGTGCTGCTTAGTTAAGCAGCAGGGTGGAAAAACTGTTATTAATCTGAATTTTCTTTTGCATATGTTAATCCCATTAATGCTAATAGAAAATATAGATATATTCATGCAAGGGGAGAAAGACCCCTGAATTATCAGTGCCAGTTTGTAGACACTCACAAGGCAATTCAGAAGTGCATCTAGGGTGCACAATTGGAGGCTCAGAGAGGCGAATGAGCTTGCTTGAGCTACACAGATACACAGATTCATGGCTGAATGGCCCAGTTCCAGAAGCAGCCTGGAAGGGAGGTTTTGTGGGGAGATGAGGTAAATTGTTTCCTTGGCAAGGTAAAGAATTCCTCTCAGGAATCATCTTCCACCTCAGTTGCTGTGTTTTAGCCATATAGGACAGCTCAATATTGGCACAGAAATGTGGCGGAAGGAAAAAATGCTGGAAAAGGGTCATAAGCAAGAAGTCTAGACAGCTGAGAAACACCTTTGTCCTCCAGCAGCTCTGTTTCTTCTAAAACTGGCCAAGTAGGCCCATTCCACCCTCAAGGGCTGGGAGTCAAGTCAGGCTCCAGAGTGAATGTCCCCTAATCAGCATTTTTTCACTTGTGTCTGGCGAGGACAATTGTTGGAATCCTGCTGATGTACCCAATTGTATTGCTGGGGTTAGGGTCCACAGACCCTTCAAACCTGTTGTGCAGACTGGGTCACAGACCCCTCACACACAAGTCCACAAGCTAGGTAATTGGGAAAGATCCCGGGAGCTGTTGGCAAACCACATGAGTTCAGTCCTCAGCTTTCTCAGCAGCAGCAGCAGCTTACAGATCCAGCAGCAGCCACTGCAGCAGCTGTGGTGGCCTCTCAGAAGGTCCCAGGGGCCCTGGCAGCAACAGCCTACATCAGCAGTAGCAGTCTCCCCATCACCGCCACCCCCTGGGCATCTTGGGGGCAGGGGAGCCCTGTGGATCAGAGCCACTTGTCCTTTATAGTCAAGTCCGATAACTCAGGACACCTGGGTGTAAGTCAGACAACCCAGGAACACCTGGGTGCCCATGTGCGTCCACAGACAATACCCAAGGAACACCTGGGTGCACGTGCAGTCACGTGCATCCACAGACAATACCCAGGGAACACCTGGGTGCACGTGCAGTTACATATTTACATCAAATGTTCAGCAAGATTCGGAACATCTGAGGAAGCCCCGACCATCTTCCTATTTTTCCCTACAACTTGCCATCCCAAATCCAATTTTGAAGTCTTCATCATCAATCCCAAATTCCTTTTCCTGTGCTCCCTGTGTCAGTCAATCGCAGTATCAACCCACTCCAAGCCCCACCCCAGTCACTCAAGCCTGAATATTCCTCAACTCCTCCCACACCTCCCCGAATCTGGACATTTGAGACATTCCTAAATCTGTACCTCCTAATCTCTTTCACATGCAGTCCACTCCTTTCTGTCCCCACTACCACCGTTGGGGCCACCACCACCTAAGGGGTCCTGTCTTCAGTCCTCCCCACCTAGCTCATCCCTTTAAACAGTCTCTGTAGCACTCACCAGCCAGAGATATTCTTCAATGTGAATACAAGCATGTCCTTCTCTGTCAGCTGATTCCAATTGCCCCCAATATGAAAAGGACTTACAACCCCCTGCTTTCCCACTCCCACCCCAAGCACCTTCACCTTCCCAGCTGGCCAGGGGCTTGTTTGCTCGCTCGTTGCTCTCAGGCCCTTTGTACAAGCTGTTCCCTCAGACCTAAGACAGACTCTCTACCCATCCTTCCGTTGCTTTTTGCTCTACTGTCAGCTGTTCATTTAACAAGAATTTACTAAGCACTCACTGCTTTTTCCAGGTTATGCGCTAAACGCTAGGGTTATGCAAGGGGATTAAGAAAAAAAAAACAAAACTCTATCTCAAAGGGGCTTACATCTGAGGGGTTACTGTCCCCTGGCACAAGGTGGAGTATGAAGCCCGCCTCTGCCTTCCAGGCGCCGGCAGTGCAAAGACAGGCGGGCTTTCACTGGATTCGTCCGTCCGCTCCCGCACTGATTACTACCACAACAAGGCACACGGGATGCTTAACTGGCCCGGACACCTCGCAGGGCACGCTCCGGCCACACCACGCATGCCCACTCTGCAGTCCCGAACTCGAGTTCTGACGCGCCTCACCTCCTCCGACCGTGAGTGGGAACCCCGAGAACTCCGGACGGTTCCCCACATCCCCTCAGCCTTAATGGTACACCTGACCCGCGGGCACTCGGACGGCGGAAGTGAGCCGCCGGGGCGGGGCCTGTTGTTGCGGGAGACGGAAGTGCGTCGGCGTTCGGTTGAGCGGGCTGTTTGGAAGTTTGTGGCGGACTTGAGGCTGAGCTGACTGTGTAGAGAGGCTTCGCGAGTTGCCCAGGCGGTGTGACTGGGCCCCTCGGAGGGAGCGGGTCTGTGAGGGCTCCCGTTGCGGCGTGACATTACGGTAGTTTCTGTGGCTTGGGAGGTTGACTTGCCCCGCCGTCTGCCGCCGCGTGCCTTGGCTTTCGCATTTCCCTCCTCCCGGGGCGCGCCACACTCCGAGCCCCTCCTATCTTCTTCCCGCTTCGGTTAAGGTTCAGCTCCTGCTTCTGAGGAGTTTCTCTTACCTCCCTTTCTCGTTTGTAGCTCCGTCGCAGTCCCCAACACCAGCTGCCTCATTTTGTAGTTTCTTGCTTGTGTTCACGTCTTGCTCTGTGAAGACCACGGCGTTTCACGTTAGTGGGGCCTCACAGTCCTCAGGTCTTAAACTTTATATACCCGGCGCTCCCTGGGGCCGCTCCACGACGAATCCGCTGTGCTCAGAGGACTTCACCGCCATCCGCCTATTATTCACCTGTGGTTTGAAGACGATTTTAGCAAATGTACCTGCTGAGATAGATTGATGTAAGCATAGTTCCCTTCAAAACTTTCTGCTCCTTCTGATCGGACGCCGCTTTTGGTCGCTATGTCCTATTTGCATTCTCTCTGCCACTCAGCTCCTAACGGGGGCGTAGTATTTAAAAGCACGGGATCTTGGGGTCTGGAGTAGGACAGATTTGGGTTTCAGTTCTCTCTGTGCCACTTACTAGCCTTCTAACCTCGGGGAAATTTCTTAATCTTTGAATCCCAAAAGTTCTTCACCTAAAATGGTACTAATGACACCTACCTCATAGGGTTGTGAGGATCAAATTAATGAATGTAAAGTGCTGGGCCCAGAGTCTTACCCATTGTGGGGCTCAGTAATTCATTGGCTCAGCAAACATTTGTTATGTACCTAGTATGAGCTCAGTACTGTGCGAAGTGCTGGAGATGCAGTGATAAAACCGGACATGGTCCCTGCCCTAGTGGGAGACATAGTCATTAATTTGATAGTTACAAATGTAATATTAAAAGTTGATGAGAGGGCCGGCCCGTGGCTCACTCGGGAGAGTGCGGTGCTGATAACACCAAGGCCCCGGGTTCGGATCCCATATACGGATGGCCGGTTCGCTCACTGGCTGAGTGTGGTGCTGACAACACCAAGTCAAGGGTTAAGATCCCCTTACCGGTCATCTTTTAAAAAAAAAAAAAAAAAAAAAGTTGATGAGAGTACGTAAGAAAATTTACTGGTATCTTTAGAGGGTTTAATAGGAGAGTATTTAATCTAGACTGAGCTTCTGAGGAAGTGTGGATTGAGCTGAGATTTCAAGGATTAGTAGGAGTTAACAATAACATTGGGGGCAGGGGATGGAAGGAGGGGTATTTCAGTTCAAGACAGAAAATCATATTTAAGGGCCTGTAGCAGGAGGAACTTGGGGATTTGAAGGACTGAAAGCGATTCAGTGTGGCTGGAATAGAGTGTCGAATGGGAATTAGTCCTGTCAAACCCTGCAGGACTCTTTTATCCTGACTTCAGGATTTTGGACTGATATGAAGGCAGTGGAAAGCCATTGAAGAGTTTTAAGATGAGGATGGGTGGAGGAAGGATAAGACATAATCTGGTTTGTGTTTTGAAAACATCACTTTAGTTGTTAGGGACATGTTAGGAAACTATTGTAGTTGAGGCGAGAGATGATGGTGGCTTTGGAGAAATGTGGCAGTAGTGGTGATGGAGAGAAGTAGACAGATTGGAGAGATGTTTAGGAGTTAACACTGACAGGACGTGGTAGTACATGTGGAAGATGAAGGCGAGTTAGGAATGTTGCCCGGGTTTCTGATTTGAGCAGATGAGTGGATGATTTGTGGAGATGGGAAACAGGAGGAAGAAGAGGAGCAGGTTTTCTTTTCAACAAGCGTTCTGCATTTCCCTCTTCTATTTCCATAGCTACTTACTAAATTCTATCTGCCTAATGTGCCTCCATTTCATCCCTTCCTTTCCATTCCCCAGAGTCATCCCCTAGTACAAGCCACTATCACTACCACAATAATAGCCCCCAAGTGGTCTCCTAGCCTCTGCTCTTTCTCCTTACTCCTCCCCACTTTAATCTGCACAGCAATACCAAATTAGTTTCCCCAAACATTGTTTCAATCTTGTCAGATTCTCTTTTGCTCAAAATTTTTTGATGGTTCTCAATCATTTACAGAATAAGATCTAAATTTCTTAACCTTAAGATCTGTACAGTTTATTCCCAATCTATCTTTCTAGCCTTCCTACTTAATACTGTCCTGTTTAAACTCTCTACCTCAGCCAATCTACTCATTTTCTCCAAGTAAGTTTTTCAGTTCTTATATGAATGCTTTGTTCATGATACCCTCCTTCCCAATAAGGTATAATGTATACCATGTGGTTGTCTTGACCGTCTGAATTTAATCTCTAAGTTCCAGTTCAAGCTTTCCTTTACTGGGAAACCTTCACATTTGATCACACAATTATATCTTTAGCCTTGTCAACATCTTGTTTCTATACCATTTAATTGGCACTTAGCATTTACAGTGCTATTTACTCATTTATTTTTCAAATATTATTTTATTACATACTTATATATTCTTGTATATATATTTATAATGTATTATATACTTGATATACTTTTAAATGACAGCTTTGTTCTAGACAGTGTGCTGAGTAGATGATAAAAATGTGGGCAAAGATTATGAAACCACTTGATTAGAATACAGATTCCTAATAAGGAAATTCCCAAGATTATTTTTTTAGGATAGGGATCACCTACTTGTGCTAGTTAATAGTACTTAATCTGTTGAACACCCACTGTACATGTTGTCTATAATAGGTATAAAATATTCAGTTAACAGGTAAGGCAGGAAAAAAAAATCATGTTTGCTTACTTCTGGAAGTTTCATCCAGTTCTCATATTTTCCCCTTACAGTTCCCTGATATAAGCACAATGGAACAGAAAATTTTAACTCTAGCAGCAGAAAAAACAGCAGAC
Source organism: Cynocephalus volans (assembly GCF_027409185.1). NCBI lineage: Eukaryota > Metazoa > Chordata > Mammalia > Dermoptera > Cynocephalidae > Cynocephalus > Cynocephalus volans. The sequence goes on from NC_084462.1 coordinate 55,770,917, forward strand.
AAACTGCGGGAATTTCTTCAAACCCTGAAAGAAGATGATGTGAGTATTAGAAAGCATGTTCTGCTAAAAGCCAATGTCAAGCGTGATAACAAATTCAAAGGATATGTGAGAGAAAAATTTTTCTGCTACTTCATCCACTCCCCATTCTCCTTAGGAGACAAGGATTTATTTGATAATAGTTCATAGATGTAAAGAAATTGGGGGTGGTGATGAAAGAAATGGACAATTTCAGGGCATTTGTGACCAGATTTAAGCCTGAAATAGCCTAAGAATAGAATGCTTTTACAATTATATATATATATGTGTGTGTGTGTGTGTGTATGCAAATTAGTATACTTTTATGGTCCTAAGAATAATTCTGTATGAAGATAATATCCAGACTATAGTTATTGATGTGCAACATTAGTTTCGCTTATCAATGCTTCTTTATTTATAATTTTCCTTAAAATAAATTCATAAGGAGCAAAATATTTTGAAATGATTAGTAAAGGAGAAAACTAATGCCTGCATCTTTACTGTTAAGTGTATGATTATGAAATGGGACTGTAGTTGCCTTATATATTTGGGCTGTTTATTCTTCCTAATCTTCTTACTTACCTGATATACTGCTCCCTTTTCCATAATAAGTGATCTCAGCCTATCCACATCCCTGCCTGGAAAAGAATCTCTCTTCAGTATTAACCTTAAACATTAATATATGTATAAACAAGTTAAGAAATTAAGTATTATGTTTTTAAGGAACTTTTTATGTGCTAGTGCTGTAGTCATTGAAGCTAGGTGCCTCTTAGTCTCTGTTATCTGACGTACTAACTGGAAACTGATGTAGGAATGTTCTCTGATTTTTTTTTTAATTAGGATTGCCTCTGGAGCAATTTTTTGAGACAGCCCATTGCATGAGTTGCAGCTTGAATCATTCTATAGACAAGATTTGATTAAAACTAGCATTTAAGTTATTTATTCAGAATTTATGTTTTACTTGGTTCCAAAAGGAATTCAAGGAAGCTTTAACTTTATATGTACTATAAAATAAGCAAAAATAAGAACTAGAAAAAAATAGATGCTATGAATTACTTCACTTCTCTGATTCTTACTCATCACAAAAAGAATTCCTGTTTTGGTTTTTGTAAGGATGAAATGAGATAACATCTAATAGACACTCAATAAGCGTCTAATAGATACTGAATAAATGTTAGAAAAGTTCCACCAGCTCTTGGCTGGTCTTAAGTCCCTTCACCAACATGGTCGTGTCTGCTAAACACTTCTGTTTTGTCTACATTTCCCTTAAAATTTTTATACCTCAAATTGAACACAGGGCTCCAGATGTGTTCTATCATTAGGGGAGAGTGGTACTAATATTTCCCTCATTCTTCCATTAATGCAGAATCAACTTTTTGGCAGCAACATCATACTATTGTCTCATTGCTCTTGTAAGTTGTTTCTGTATACGTTGATATTAGGTTGAATTTCCTTCATCTCTGAAATCGCATAGTTAGTTTTTAGAACCCGTATTAAAAACTTTATCTGTTAACTATAATCTTTTCAGATTCAACTCATTTTATTCCATCAAGATCTTTTTGTATCCTGATTCTGTTGACCATTAATCACCTCTTTATCCTCTACAAATTTGTTAAGCATTTCAGCAATATATGCATTCAGTTCATTTAATAATCCCACAGAAGATGAACTCAGAGTAAAAAATTGTAAACCACATAAAAAAGTCCCATGACAATGGGCCGACCCCGTGGCGCACTCGGGAGAGTGTGGCGCTGGGAGCGTGCGACGCTCCTGCCGCGGGTTTGGATCCTATATGGGAATGGCCGGTGCACTCACTGGCTGAGTGCCCGTCACGAAAAAGACAAAAAAAAAATTAAAAAAAAAAAAAGTCCCATGACAAGAAAGACCCTCACAGATCTGGCAGTGGGAAAATTCACATTTAAGAGTTTAGAATAGAGCAATTTGAAAGGAACTTTAAATATTTAACAAATATTCAATACACTATGTAACACATTTAAAGATGTAAATGAAGAATACAATCCATAAAACAAGAAGGAATGGATTTGGAAAACAGCCAGAGAAAACTTATTGAAATGAAAACCTTAATAGATGGTTTAACAGTAGACTAAACATTGCTAAAGGAAAAATTAGTGAAGTGGAATACAAATCTGAGGATATTTAAATAAAGCACAGATTGTAAAGAGATGGGAAATATGAAGAATATGTAAAATATGTGGAGATTACTTTGATAAAAGAGAACATACTGTATCTTCTAAAATACAGAATGTTTATAAAAATTAAATCATATGTCATCTACTGGCATGCAGAGAAAGCATTGGTAGGTCCCATAAGGAAGAAATACTACAAACCATTCTGTGTGATCACAGTGAAATAAAACTGGAAATGAAAAATGAAACCACAAAAGACCCTTCTACCTAGAAATTAAAATAAACAGCTCTTGGGTAAAAAGCAATATAGAAACAGAAATCACAAGATTTCTGAGAAATAATGATAATGAAAACACTACCTATCAGAATCCATGGAATACTGTTAAATAACACCTATATCAATAAAAATGGAATAATAAAAATAAATAAATTTCCAACTCAGAAGCCTAGAAGAAGAGTAGCAAAGTAAACAACAACAAAAACACAAAGAAGAAACTACTAAACATAAAAGTGGCAATTAATAAAGTAGAGAACAGAAAAATAGTAGATCTAATTAATAAAATTCAGGTTTTTCAAAAAAAATAAAACAATGGAGTAAAGACATACACAAAATGAGAAATGACAAGGGGGAAATAATTATTACAGAGAAAACCTTAAAAAATACTGAGACTACTTTGTACATCTCTGTGCAAACAAATCTGAAAACCTAGAGGAGATAGGTAATTTCTTTTTTTTAATTTAATTTTATTCTGTCAATATACAATGTGGTTGATTATTGTGGCCCATTAACGAAACCTCCCTCCCTCCTCCCTCTCTCCCCTCCCTCCCAATAATCTCATATCTGTTTGCTTGTCTATCAACTTCAAGGAATTGTAATTGTTGTGTCTCCCCCCCCCCCGTTTATTTGTGTATTTATTTATTTATTTTTAGCTCCCACAAATAAGTGAGAACATGTGAGAGATAGGTAATTTCTTAGGCACATACTATTTAATAAAATCAACTCTATGATATAGAAAGCTGAACCAGACCAGTTTCCATAGAAGAAAATGTTATCAAGGAAGTACTTCATACAAAAAGGGTTACCAGGCCCAGATAGTTTCACAGGAGACTACTACCAAACTTTTAGAGATCAGATAGTCCCAGTGCTACACAAATTGTTTCAAAGAAATAATGAAGGGAAACTTCCAAATTCTTTGAATGAAGCAAATATAACATTGATATCCTAAACTTGATAAAGATGGCATAGAAGTTGGTTATAGCACAGTGTACCAAGGCCACCAAAAAAAAAAAAGCATAGAAAAAGGAAATAAAGGCTATATTTCTTAGATCAGAGAGAAAACCTTTAATAAAATTCAATACCCATTCCTAATAAAAATTTGAGAAAACAGGAATGCATGGCTATTTCTTTAACTTGATAAAATGAATTTACCTAAATCCCAGAGTCAGCATGTTAATGGGAAACCTAGAGGCATTTCCACTAAGGCCAGGAAAAAAGTGATGATGCCTACCAACTTCACTACTATTTAAGGTTATTCTGGTTCGTTTGCTAGCTGATGCAATTAGCCTAGAGATAACAGAGGCATAAGAAAGGAAAAAGAAGATATAAAACCATCTCTTTTTGCAGATGACATGGTAGTATACCTAGAACACCCTAGAGAATCTACAAACAAGAATTCATTGAGGTAGTAGAATATAAAATTAATATGCAAAAATCAATAGCATTTACACATACATAATAGCCAGTTAGAAGACAGACTGAATGAGAAAGGCCCATTTACAATAGCAACAAAAAAGATAAAATAGGAATAAACTTAAATGTCCAAAGCCCATATGAGGAAAACTATAAAATACCTCTAAGAGATGTAAAAGTGGACTACTGGAAAGATATCCCTTGTTCTTTTTTTTTTTCTTTAATCAATATACAATGTAGTTGATTTTGTGTCCCTTTACGATTCGATTCCTCTCTCCCTCCTCCCTCTCCCACCCATCAACATCATATCTGTTCACTTGTCTTAATGAGTTCAAGAAATTGTGATTGTTGTGTCATCTTCCCTGCCCACCCCGTTTGTTTGTGTATGTGTATTTATTTATTTATTTTTAGCTTCCACAAATAAGAACATGTGGTATTTCTCTTTCTATTCCTGACTTATTTCACTTAATATAATTTTTTCTGAGTCCATCCATGTTGCTGCGAATGTCCCTTGTTCTTAATTAAGGAGGCTCAATATCAAGATGTCAATTCTCTCTCAGTTAAATTATGAATTTAAGGCAATACTCATAAAAATTTCAGTGAGCTATTTTGTGAAACTAGATAAGCTGATTGTAAAATTTATACAGAAAAATAAACAGGAATAGTTAGGAAAACACTGAAAAGGAAGCGCTCTGAGGGCGGATTAACCCTACAGGATACTAAATACCACAAAAAACTCTAAGAGTGCAGTACTGGTCCATAAATAGATAAACAGATAATGGAGTAGAATAGAAAGTCTTAAAATTGACCCAACCAGGGCTGGCCCGTGGCTCACTCGGGAGAGTGCTGCGCTGGTAGCTCTGAGGCCGCCGGTTCAGATCCTCTATAGGGATGGCCGGTGTGCTCACTGGCTGAGCGTGGTGCAGACAACACCTTGCTGAGGGTTGCGATCCCCTTACCGGTCAAAAATAACCCCCCAAAAATTGACCCAACTACATGTAAAATCTAGTGTAAAAATGGTATTTCAAAACACTGGGGTAAAGATAGTCTTTGATAAATGGTGTTTGGACAACATTATAGGCATTTGGGAAAAATAGACAAAATTAGATCTATTCTTCATAATACTCAAGAGTAACCTCCAAATGAATGAGAAGTTTAAATCTAAAAACACAAATCTAGAAGTTGCTGTTTTCGCGCCTCTCGCATTGGCCCTTTAAGCTGCAGTGAGTGCTCCAGCATGAGGGTGCCCCTGTACCCCCATGTAGAAAGAACAAGGTCAGCCCCACAGGGACAGCAAGGGGGACTGGGGCTGGGATGCAGCTAGGGACACAGGACCTGAGGCGGAACCCATGGTGGTGTGGGGTGGCTCCAGTGTCTGCGGTCAGGAGGCGCCCCCGGAGGAGGCCATGTCTAGAGGGCTTTATATACTGCCGCATGGCCGACATAGACATAAAGCCAGTGGTGTCCAGCATGACTGGTGGATTTCTTTTTTTTTTTTGTCTTTTATCATGACCGGCACTCAGCCAGTGAGTGCACCAGCCATCCCTATATAGGATCCGAACCCGCGGCAGGAGCGTCGCCGCGCTCCCAGCGCCACACTCTCCCGAGTGCGCCACGGGCTCGGCCCTGGTGGATTTCTTGATGTAGCTGGAAGATCACACACCTATGATCCCAGATGTAATAACTGTCTAGTACCTGAACCATGCTGGCTTTGAGGCCTCAGACCCATGCGTAATTTGGCTCATCTTCCTAGCTGCCCAGAAATTCGACTCAGACATTGCCACCAATTCCCTACAGTACTGCAAAATGAAGGGCACAGCCTCTGGCAGCTCCCTGAGCAAGAGCAAGGACTACTAATACACTCTAACCATGGAGGACTTGACCCCTGCCCTCAGTCAGTATGGCATCAATGTGCAGAAGCCACACTACTTCACCTGAGCCACCCAACCTAAATGTACTTGTCTTTCCTGTCCCCTACCAGCCTGTTTTCTTAATAAACTTTATTGTGACAGAAAAAAATCTAAATATATATTAGAAGAAAACATGGGTAAATTCCTCCTTAACCTCAGTGCAGGGGAAGGATTTCTAACTATGACTCAAAGTCTAAATGCAATAAAAGAAAAGATGGATAAATTTATCTATCTATAAATTTAAAAGTTTGCATGGCTAAAAATACCATAGGCAGAGTCAAAAGACAAATGACAAACTGGGAGAAAATATTTGCAAAGTATCATAGATAAAGGGTTAATATCTCTAATTCATAAATAACTTTTAATAGTTGGGGAGAGGAGGGAGATCAAAAATCCTGTAGAAAAAAGGCAAAAACATGAAGAGAATAATCACAAAAAGATGTATAAAAACAGCCTTAAACCCAAGAGAATATACTCGACTTTACTCATAAAAGAAATGTAATGAAAGATACTATTTCTCTCTCACCAGATTAGAAGAATTGAACACTTGGTGAGGCTGTTGGGAAATAGGCACTCATACATTGCTGGCAGGAGTGCAAAATGGTATGACCATGGTTAGAATTTGGTAATATCTAACAAAACTGTATATGTATATATTTCCCCTCAACCTAGTCATTTGCTTCTAGGAATTTACCCTAAAAATATACCTCCAACAGTATAAAATTATGTGAGGCACAAGGTTATCTGTATCTATAAAGGAGAATCAGGAAGATCTCTGAACTGAGAGATAGTGATTTCCAGGAGATATTATTAAATGAAAAAGCAAAGGGCAACGTGTAGTATGCTACCTTTTATGTAAGAAAGAGGGAAATAAAGCATACATACATCTGGGTGTCATTACAAAAAGAAATTCAGGAAGAATAGTATAATATTACTGAAGGTGGGGATGGGGGAGAAAGAAGTAATCTTAAGTATTTGGTTATATACCCTCAGTCTTGGGTAGGGGGTGATGGGAAAAAATACAAACAAACCTTGAACTCTCTTTTAGTAGGATTGTTTATTGTAGTGGTGTGATTGAAGTAATTTTGAAACTATTTAATTATAGGTTGATGTATTACAGGGTTCAGCAAATGAGTAAATGTGTTGGTATGGAGAGTCAGGGTTCTTTCAGTGGTAAAAGGGACATGTAAATATGAATTGTAGGAAGGCAAGAAAGAGCCCTGTGGAGATAGATTAGAAATGGAGGTATTGTTGTGAACTTATGATTTCTCAAATATGTGTTTATATATGCATATCTATGCACATATATATTTGTATGTATGTATATATACATGCATATATTTCCTAGCTTTCTCTACTCTCTACTGAAAGAATGAAGAAGCAAAGATGCCATAGTAGCAACAAGCACACCCATCACCTAGATCTTTGGTCTTTAATAACCATTCCCCTCTCAAGGGGACCATGGTTCTTCAGATAAAAGACTAATATCATGGGTGGGCAGGGTGAATATGAAATGAACCTGGAAGAAAGTAAGGAAATGCTCAAAAAAAAAACCAATGGGCAAGTCACAACGATACAAGAGTTAGTGTGAAGGGGCTCCCATTGGCCAAATTTGCATCTATTTGAGCATCAGAATAATTAAGTTCAGTTATGAACCACTGAAAAATATAGAGATTTGTGAGTTTTATACTAGTAAAAAAGTTGGGGAGAAAGGATGTCTTTTGCTTATATTTTGAACTACTTTTAGACTTACAGGAAAGTTGCAAAAATAATACAGAGTTTTTATGTATCCCTCCCCCAGTGTTAACATCTTACATAACCATAGTAAAGTATGTTTATTTTCTTTTTTTGGACTGGTTGGTACAGGGATTGAACCCCGGACCTTGCTGTTACCAGCACCAACCCATAGTAAAATTTAAAGAACATTGGTATAGTACCGTTAACAAAACTAAACACCCTATTTGAACTCTTCTCAGTAGCTTTTCCACTAATGTCCTTTTTTATGTTTCAGGATCCTACTCAGCATCGTACATTGTACTGAGTCGTCATTTCCCCCTGATTTCCTACAATCTGCAGCAGTTTTGTCTTTCCTTGTCTCTTTTGATCTTGATAGCCCTGAAGAATATTGATCAGTTATTTTGCTGAATGTCTCTTAATTAGAGCCTGTTTAGTGTTGTCTCATGATTGGACTGAGGTCATATATATACCCAGCAGAAGGACCACAGAAATGGTGCCATGCCCTTCTCAGTGTATCATGCTACTGGGCTCAAGATGTCAGTATCATTCTTGGTGATATGGATGGTGTCTGCTGGGCTTTTCTATTATATAGGGGAAAAATTAGACTAGGAACAACATATTTGCATGGTCTTAAAGTGTCTCCCAACAAATTTCTTACTGGTTGCAAATGGGGGGTGGGTAGTAATTATGAAGTGGGGAAATTGGGCAACACCTTTGACTGAATGATCAAATTAATATCAACGGTGAGGGACAGATGGACATCATGTGCTTCCATATGTGATACTCTGAGAGGGACACAGTATCACCTGTGTTCTGGCTGAGAACACAACATGTTCAATCTAACCTAAAGAAACAACAGACAACACAAAATGAGGAATGTTCTATTTTTTAAAAAATCTAAACTTTATTTGGACTGCAGTTAACTTGGTAGTTCCAGTCTGCCAATTAAAGAAAAAAAGTTAAAGCCTTCTAAAATTACAAGGTTACTTAATATTACTTGGTCTACTTATAAGTTTTAAAATGCAATCAAAAGAATAACTGAATAAGGTCAAAAATGGAAGACTGAAGATTGTGTAAGTAGAAGGAGGAGGAAGGGGAGTAGAGGACAGAGGGAATAGAAGAAAACTAACATTTGTTGAGCACCTGTAGCATGTTAGGCCCTATGCAAGGTTCTCTACCCATTATCTCAGTCCTTTGAGTTAGGGAAATGGACACATGTAAAAGAGAATAAATAGCTTGCCTGAGGTTATATAGCTAGTAAATGGCATAGCCAGGATTCATACTTAGGTCTTCGGAGTCTGGGTCCAGCTTTTTTTTTTCCCCTCCTATGCCATACTGCCTTCTGTTGAAGTTAGAGTTTTTCAAGAAGAGTCAGACTTTCTCAGCTTTGACACTGTTTACATTTTGGACTGGATAATTATTTGTTGTGGTGGGCTGTTCTGTGTATTATGGGATGTTTAGTAGCATCCCTGGCCTCTAACCACTAGATTTCAGTAGCTGCCTTCCAGTTGTCTGGAAGACACCAGAAATGTTTTCGGATATTGTCCAATGTCTCCTAGGGGACAAAAATCACCCCTAGTTGAGAACCACTGCTCTAAGGGTTATATCAAGAGCTGAGTGAGTACTGTGTTCGAGAGTGCAGGCAAGAGCAGTCAGATACTTCCTTATTATATATTTAAGAAGGGAGAGATGGATTCCAGTTAGAAAAATCAGGCTCATGTAGTTGTGGAAGAGATTAAATTCATTGTTTTATTAGTATTGGCTTCTGTGACTCTTTTGTGTCTGTGTTATCCTCCCATGTTATTGACTTCACTTTCTCAGTTGACTTTGCTGACGGCTGCTTCTCTTTTTAATGACTAACTTTTGGTGTTTCTCTTCTCTTTACATTCTCTTCCTGGATAATCTTATCTATTTCCATTGAACTCTTTTCTCTGTGCTCGACTTTGACATATCTAGTGGTCTACTTGGCACCTCTACTTGAATATCTCAGAGTAGTGGTTCTGAGCCCCATGACCTGCTGAATCAGAAACTGTGGTTAGAGCCCAGCAATCAGTTTTAGCAAATCTTCAGGGTGATTTAGATGCTTGCTTAATCTCAGATTTTTACCATGCCAGTTGGATAGTGTCACCATCCACTGTCATTACTGAAGCCAGAAATTTAGGAGTCCTCCTTTTCCTTCATCTTTGCACCCACTTCATTTCAAAACTATGAGGAATTTCTATTCCTAGTTCTCAAATATATCTTAAATCTACTTCTCTTCTAGTTTCTTCACTTCATCTCCTATATTAGTGTGCTAGGGCTGCTGTTACGAAGTATCACAAACTGGGTGGCTTAAATAACTGCAGTTTATTTTTTAACAGTTCTGAAGACTAGAAGTCCAAGATCAAGGTGCTGGCAGGGTTGGTTTCTTCTAAGGGCTATATGAATCTGTTCTGTGCATCTCATCTAGCTTCTGGTGGTTTGCTGGCAAGTTTTGGTGTTCTTTGGCTTGTATCACCTTATCTCTGCCTTCATTTTCACATAGCATTCTCCTGTGGATTTTATCTGTTTCCAGATTTCCTCTTTTTATAATGGCATCAGTCATATTGGATTGTGGCTTACCCTAATGACCTCTGTTTAACTAATCACATCTGCAACAACCCAGTTTCCAAGTAAGGCCGCATTCTGAGGTACTGGGGCTTAGAGCTTCAACATATGAAATTTGGGAGTGAGGGGCCACATTGGGGGGTGGAGAACACAATTCAACCCATAACATCTCTCCCACTATCACTTTGGTCTACGCCACTATAATCTCTCACTTGAGAGCACAGTCTCCTTACAGGTATCCCTATTTCATTCTTAAAACCCCATTCTCTACACAAGGAACAAGAATGATTAAAAAAAAAACAAAAAAACACATCTGTCATATCATTCCCTTCCTTTCTCTTTAGTAACTTCTATTGCATTTAGACACAATCTAAACTTCTTACCATGGCCTGTAAGATTCTTCGTAATCTGGTCCTTGCCCATCTCTCCAAATTCTTCTGCTACTCTTTTCCTTACTACTTTTTGGCCATATTTGGTCTTTCCTTCAGGTCCTCAAACATTCCAAGTCCTTTGCTCCTTCAGGGCCTTTGTGCGTGATGATACCTCTATCTGGAATATCCTTCCCTCCCCCTTTTTGCCTAAGTAGCTCTTTCTTATCCTCCAAGGCTTTGCATAGATGTCACCTACCTCAGAGAGGCTTTCCCTGTTTACTCTAGCTGAAGTTGCCTCCCTTTGCTTAATTATTGTCTATCTCAACCTATTAATTTGTTTCCTTTACAAATTTTTTTTTCTGATTTTTTTTTTTTCTGTCACCCTTTCTCCTTTGGTTGTATTATAAACTCTGAATCAAATTACCATGTCCATCTTGTTGATCCCCCACTTTGTTTTTGGCAGCTGGCCAGAACAAGGGATCAAGCCCTGGACCTTGGTGTTATCAGCACCATGCTCTAACCAACTGAACTAACTGTCTAGCCTAAAGATTTTTTTTTCCACATCTTGTTCATCCTTGTATTGTGTGTAGGAAAAAGAACATGCTCAAAAAGTATTTGTTGAATGAATGTATGTTTCCAAAACATAGCACAATACCTAGGGCTGATTAAGTACTCAATAAGTGAATGTATGAATAGATTTTAGTGTTGACAGCCCAGCATCATATTAAGGTCTACCCTCCTCTAAATCTAAAACTTATGGTATTTGTGATACTTGGAGTCTCTGAGCCTGACAGAAGAGCACTTTTTCACATTGAGTGTTTACGTCATTGGGGTAGAGGAGCTGTTGCCAGAGACTTGTAGCTTTTTTATTCTTTGATTGCAGTTGACTGATCTCCTTCAGAAGCAAGCAGTGAAAGGAAAAGGAGCTGGAGCACTCCTGAGAGCCATCTTCAAAGGTAATAATAATAATTAATGTCACTTCTATCTTCCTGAGTTCATTGGTAGATTTGTTTACTTTTGGCACATATGGCTACTATTCTTACTGTTTAAAGCCCCACTGGCACACTTTCTGTGCTTTGGGAATTCTACAGAATCAATTGAATGAGGAGTCTCCCATCTAGGGGACTGAAATAATTTTACTGAAGGGAGTTAAAGTGGCAACCTGAGACTGTATTGCTGATTTTGGGGCCTGAAAAGGATGGACTTTTCATAAAGCGTGCTTTGGTTTATGAAAGAAAGTGAGCCGAGATGCCGGGTACCATTCAAGCTTTATTAAAGAAAGAAATCTGCCAGGCTGTACTCAAAATGAAGGACAGCCTGGGGCTGCCCTGAAAATGGTAGACAGCCCCAACAGTGGGTTTGTGAGAGTTTATATTAGTTTTTGGGCACGAAATGTATGGGGGGAGGGACCATTAGGTTGATGTAACTGGGTGGAGAACTGCTTCGATGCAGAAGCTGGAAAATTGTTTCTAAGTCAGGAGGCTTCTCTTAAAGGGAAGCGGGGAGGGGCTTCGTGCTGGAGTGGAAGACGAGGCCGGCTGCTGTTTCATGCTGGTGCTTATTGTGTGCACAATGGTACCGGCCACATCCCCAATCCATCATTCCTGCCTTTTAAGTATATGAAGAAGGGAAAAGGGACAAAGGTCTCATTCTTCTGAAGCTACTTCCTGCTGGAGATGGGCGAAGATATGAAAAAAATAAAAGATTTATGTTGGCGAGCAAAACAATTAGGTGGTGGGTACTGGTTTTGTGTGGGGAGGCTGTATTCTTTCGGGGAGGGGTCACTGATTCTGAGGGGCTGATATCCTCCTTGCAGGAACAATTTGGTGACCTTTTGGTTGGTGAAAGCCTGCATACATTCCTGCAAGAAATTAGAGAAACACCAAAAGAGAAAGGGACCAAAAAGTAGGATGAGTCCCAGCACAGTTAGGGGTCCTAGTAGGGGCATAAGCCAGGGTATCCAAGGGTTCAGTGAAATGGTTTAAGTTGTTTTGGATCACCCTGGACTCATTTACGTAATAAAAGCATTCCTTCCCCAAGAAGAGGCAGGTGCCTTCCTTGGCTATAAGGAAGTAAAGGGCCCTGGAGAGAGGAGATGCTATCTATGCTTAGTTCTTCTGAGAGTTTTTGATAGAATTGAGAGGCAGTAGCAGGGCCCGCTATGCCAGTTCCAGTTGCAGGGAGGATCTCTGCCCCAACTAAAAAGGTACAATTAGTGCCTTCTGGGAGCAGAGGCACTTCCTGAGAGGGGGGCCGAAGTTAGTCCCAGTCCTGTCTCCATCTCTCCATCTGTCTAGAGGGTGATGTCAGGGACGAGTTAAAAGAATATGTAAGAAATCGTGTTGGGGGGCAGGAAACAGGATAATGGAGTTTTACGAAGGAAATATTTTCCAGTTTTAGGGCATGGATGAGGAGGGGGTAAGTGAGTGGTAGCGTTTGGTGTTAGTAAGGCAGAGTGTGGGCAGGCCCCACACGACACTGACAGTCCCCACTGAGGTGAGATTAGAGGAAAGTGAAGAGATGTTTGTGGAAACATTGCAGGCTGCATCGACAGGGAGGGGTGACCACAAAAAGTTTCTCACAAAGTGGGAGACAGATGGAGTCACTCAGGGACCAGTCTGATTTGCTGAGGACTGCATCGTCCCTGCGGACCTGGAACCTCTATGTTCCAGGTAAGGGGGAGTATTGAGATAGGAGGAAAAACATGGGAAGGATGTGAAGCGTTAGGGAGCGAAAAGAATTTAAAGGTGACATTGCCACAGTGAAATTGCTAAGAAACATCCTACTGATAGGAGGTAAAGGAGTGCCAGGAGAAATCTTCCCATAATGTTACACTCTTTTGGGGCAGCTGCCAATCCTGTAGCAAGTACTTGAACAGGCAGTATAATAGTAGCTCTTGTGTGAGGGACATGAAGCAGTCCTGCAAGAGTGAGAGGATAATCGCTGGGGGAAGATCATCCTTCTTCTGGGATTGGGGGAAGAGCAAAGGTCCTGGAGATTTTCAGTTTTGTGGGTCTTAAAATGGATGAAGTGTGAGGAGAATGTCAGGTTGGAGGTTGAGCGGGGGGACCCCTCTGGCTTGGTGTTAACAGATTCTTTGGATAAAGTCTCAGGTGCTAGTTTTACCAAGGATAAGTGATACCAAGGGGGCCTTTCTTAGTACTTTTACTGCCGTGGGGGTGGTGAGAAGTGCTGTATAAGGCCCTTCCCAACATGGTGAGAGGGGCTTTGGAATTCAGGTTTTAATATACACTTGCTGTCCCGGGCTCAGTTTAAAGTCTGAGAGGGTGCTGGGGAAATGAAGAGGTAATAGAAAGTTGGTCTATTACCTAAGATCCCTAATGAGTGAAAGAGTAGGGAGATAACTGGCCTAAAGGCAATGAGCTGGAAGGGAGAGGTGTGAGAGTGAAGGGCCTACCATACATAAGTTCAAGGGGGCTGAGGCCTGTGGGCTTGCGGGGGCAGCCCATAGGTGAGTGAGTGACTAGTGGGGAGGCCAAAATGAGGGATGATTTCTGAGGTGAGAGCATGCGTTACTGCTGTAGCATCCTCTGAAGTGCAGGGAAAAACCGTAAACCAATCTGAAAAGGTATCTGCTAAGGTTAGAAGATAGCATGTTCTTTTGTGGGGAGAGTAATATAAGGGCTGAAGAAGGCGTAGTAGGAGTTCATAGCCTAATATGAACTGAGTTATGGAAATCTAAAAGGATTTGCTCAGTTTGTGTGGTAGGGAGGACATAGCAACCGGAGAGAGTATACCAGTTGTCCTTTCTCTGTACCCCACAACTGTTGGAGGTGTTGTATTTCTTGGGGTGTGTATTGGGGTAAAGGTGTAGGGGCCATGAGAAGGACCTGAGCAGGAGAGGAAGAGTGGGGGCCTGGTGATTGAGCAGCCTTTTTTGTGGTTAGATCTGCCAGTTTGTTTCCCTGGGCTATGGGGTCATTGGAGGTTTGGTGTCCTCTGCAGTGTATAACCCCAACCTCCTTTGGGAGTTGTGCAGCCTCAATAGCTTGTGTTAGATTTACTATGGCATAACCCACCCAGTGGAGGTTGCGCTCCCATCTATGAACCGCGTAATGGGATGTAGGGAGATGTGTGGAAAGGGATTGAGAAAGAGGTCTAAAGCCTCCATGCAATTGTGTTCTAAGGGTCATGAGTGTTTTGTTATGAGAGTGGCTGGATTTTAAGGGAGGGCAAGGTTTAAAGGAGAACTGAGAGTTTTCAATGAAAGTAAGGTGAATAAGTTGTAGACGGGAAAGGGAGAGAATTGACTTGGCCTAATGGCTGAGAAGGTCTTGAGACCTTCAGGGGCCCATTCTCGAGATGTGGTGTCTAGTTGTTTAGAGAGGTTTGTAACCGGGGAGAAAATATCTCCTGCCTTTTGTCCCAAAACATTGACTGCCAATCTTTGGGTTTTGGTGACGTATAGGATAAAAGGATGAGATAGGCTTGATAGAGATACAGCTGGGGCTGCGAGGAGAGCGGCTTTTAATCGCTGGAAGGGAGAATGAATGGGCTTTGTGGGATCTAAAGGAATTGCAGGATCCCCTTTGGCTGCCCCATAAAGTGGCTTTGCTAGCACACCAAAGTTAGGAATCCATAGGCAAAGATACCCTGCAAGCCCCAAGAAAGAAAGGATTTCACCCTTTGTGGTAGGAGTAGGGAGTTCAGAAATTAGACTCTTAAACTGAAGGAGAAGAAATTTGGGCCTTGCTGGGGACACTGGATATCCCCTGGAGGCCATGAACTCTTGGTATACTAATGTAAGTCTTCCATTCCATGAACATGTAATGTCTTTCCATTTATTTAGGTCCTCTTTAGTTTTGTTCAACAATATTTTATGGTTTTCAGAATACAAGTCTTGCACTTCTTAAATTTATTTCTAAGTATGTTATTCTTTTTGATACTGTTGTAAATGGGATTATCTTAATTCAGTCTTCTAATAGTTCATTGGTAGTGTGTAGAAATGCAATAGATTTTTGTATCTTGAACTCATATCCTGTAGCCTTTCCTGTTTATTAACTCTAATAATTTCTTTTTTGTGGATTCCTTAGGGTTTTCTGTATACAAGATGAGGTCATCTGTCAATAGAGACAGTTTTACTTCCTCCTTTTCAATCTGGATGTCTTTTGTTTATTTATTTTGCATAATTGCTCTGGTTGGAACATCCAATACAATGTAGAATAGAAGTGGCAAGAGTGGACATCTTTGTCTTGTTCCTGATCTTTAGGGAAAGCTTTCAGTCTTTCACCATGGAGTGCGATATTAGCTGTTTTTATCATAGGTGACTTTTATCAGGTTGAGGAATTTCTGTTGTACTCCTAGTTTGTTGAGTGTTTTTATCATGAAAGGATATTGGATTTTTCAAGTGCTTTTCTGCATCTACTGAGATTATCATGTGCTATTATCCTTTATTATTTATTTACCCTTTATTCTTTATTTATGTGGTATATTATGTTGATTTCCATACATTGAACCAATCCTGCTTGGTCATGGTTATATATAATCCTTTTTATATGTTGCTGGATTCAGGTTGCTAATGTTTTGTTGAGGATTTTTGCATCTATATTGACAAGGGATAGTTCTCTGTAGTTTTCTAATGTTTTTGTTTCGTTTTGGTATGGGGATAATACTGGTGTCAGGATAAGTTGGGAAGTATTCCCTTGTCTTCTGTTTTTGAGAAGTTTGTGAAGGATTGGTGTTAATTCTTCTTTAAACATTTGGTGAATTCACCAGTGAAGCCATCTCGTTCTGGGCTTTTCTTTGTGGAAAAAGGTTTGATTAACTCAATCTTTTTACTTGGTCTGTTGAGATTTTCTATTTCTTCTTCATTCAGTTTTGATAGTTTGTGTCTGTCTAGCAATTTGTCCATTTCATCTAGGTTATCTAATTTTTTGGTATAAAATTGTTCATCATATTCTTTTATAATCTTTTTTATTTCTGTAAGGTCAGTAGTAATGTCCCTCTTTCATCCCTGATTTTAGTAATTTGAATCTTCTCTCTTCTCTTCGTCAGTCTAGCTAAAGATTTTTCAATTTTGTTCATCTTCTCAAAGAACTAATTTGGTTTTCTTGTTTTTTCTGCATTGTTCTTCTTTTCTCTATTTTATTTAGGTCTGCTCTAACCATTATATATTCCTTTCACTAGCTTTGCGGGTTTTTTTTAAGTTTGTGAATTTCCCATATATTCTTCTGTTATTGCTTCCTAATTTCATTCAAACTGTGGTCGTAGACATTCATGGTATGATTACAGTTATTTTAAATTTATTGAGAATTGTTTTATGTCCTAATACGTGGTTTATCCTGGAAAATGTTCCATGTGCACTTGAGAATAATGTGTCTTCTGCTGCTGTTGAAGTGTTCTGTGATGTTTGTTAGATCTAGTGTGTTGTTCAAGTCTTTTTCCTTGTTGATCATCTTTTTTTTTTTTTAAAGATGACCGGTAAGGGGATCTTAACCCTTGACTTGGTATTGTCAGAACCATGCTCTCCAAGTGAGCTAACCGGCCATTCCTATATAGGGATCCAAACCTGTGGCCTTGGTGTTATCAGCACCACTCTCCAAAGTGAGCCACGGGCCAGCCCTTCCTTGTTGATCGAATTGTTCTATCAATTGTTAAAAGTGGGATATGGAAGTCTCCAGTGATTACTGTTGAATTTTCTACTTCTCCCTTCGGTTCTGTCAGTTTTTGCCTAGTGAATTTGTAGTTCTTTTGTTAGGTGCATATAGTTTACAATTATTATGTCTTGATGATGGGTTAACCCTTTTATCATTATAAAATGCCCTTCTGTCTCTCAGTAATAATTTTTGTCTTAAAGTTTGTTTTTTCTGATACTAATATAGCCACTCTAGCTCTCTTTGGTTATTGTTTACATGGTATATCTTTTTCCATTCTTTAATTTTTATCTATTTCTGTCTTTCAATCTACATTATTTCTCTGGTAGATAGCATATTGTTGGATTATTTGTTATCTATTCTGCCAATCTTTGTCTTTTGGGTTTTTTTTAAATTTTATTTTATTTTGTCAATATACAATGTGGTTGATTATTGTGGCTCATTACCGAAACCTCCCTCCCTCCCTTCTCCCTCTCCCCCATCTTTGTCTTTTGATTGAAGTATCTAATCCATTTACACTTACTGTAATTGCTGATAAGGTAGGATTTACATCTGTCATTTTGCTGTTTTCTTTATGTTTTATGTCTTTTTTGTTCCTCTTACTGCCTTCATTGTTAAGTAGATATTTTCTATTGTACCATTCTAATTGTACCATTTTAATTCCTTTGTTGTCTTTTTACTGTATTTTTTTAGTTGCTTTCTTAGTGGTTGCCTTGGGGTTTACAATTAACATCTTAATAACAACCTAGTTCACATGAATACCAACTTAATTTTAATAGTTTACAAAAACATTGCTTCTGCATAGCTTTATTCTCCCCCACCTGCCTTTGTGTTGTTGTTGTGCAAACATTACATCTTTATACATTTATGCCCATCAACACAGATTTATAATTATTGCTTTATGTAGGTGTCTTATAAATCAGATAGGAGAAAAAGGAATTATAAACAAAAAGTACATATATACTGCCCTTTATATTTTCCTATGTAGTTACCTTTACTGGTGTTCTTTATTTCTTCATATGGATTCAAGTTACTGACTAGTGTCCTTTCATTTCAGCCTGAACAACTCCCTTTAGCAAGAGGGCAGTTCTTCTAGCAGCAAATTATTTTTTTGTTTATCTGGGAATGTCTCAATTTTTCCTTCATTTTTGAAGGATAGTTTTTCTGGAAGAGTTTTGGAGTGCCTGCTAGAAAAAGCCTAGGTTGCTATGAACACATTTTTAAAAGTGATTCTGGTTAGGGCTTAGAAGAGAGGAGAGCTATAGAGAAAGGTTCTGTCTTAGAGAATACCTGAGCAATTATGAACAGAATGTTTGTAGAAATATGGATGGTAAAGGCCATTCTGATGAGATATCTGATGAAAATGAGGATCGTGTTATTGGACAATGGAGAAATAGGCTGTTCTTGTTATAAAGTGGCGAAGAACTGGCTGACTAGTATTTGTGTTCTAGTGTTTTGAGGAAGGTAGACCTTGGGAGCAATGAAATTGACTATTTGGCTGAGGAGATTTCTAAGCAAGTGTTGAAGTAATGGTTTGGTTCCTCTTGACTGCTTATAGTAAAATGCAAGAAGTAGAAATTATTCGAAGTTGGAATTGTTAAGCAAAAAGGAACCAGAGATTAAAGATTTAGAAGATTCTCAGCCTATCCATATTGCAAAAAATGAGTATGTTTGGAAGAGAACACTATATGGCCAAGAGACTTATTGATGAGGAGATTAGTATGGATGTGAGTCATGGACTTAACCATTTCAAGAAAAAAACAGGAATAGAAATGGGATTATATCCCATATTATATCAATGGGAACCACTGCTGGCTGGAACTTAAGGAAACAGAGAAAATGGGACAGAATGAAGGAAATTGTTTGGACATTTTAGACCCTACAGACTAAAGAACTGTTTGGCTGTGAAAACTGCTATGCAAAACAAGGGAGGAAGGACCCTGAAGGCAATTCAGAGATCATCAGGGGCTGCTACTGCTCCTCCCTCCACAAGCCTAGAGTTCATGTCCTGGGAGGCAGGGGTGCCTTTACTTAGATTTCAAAGGTCAGCACCATTGCCATGATGCAGGGTTGCCTGGCAGAGCCTTGGAGGCACAACCCCTGTTCCGACAGGAAACCACAGCATTGTCAGTGCCCCACCAACCTGTGGACATAATATTGTCACCCTGATGGGTCTAGAAGGCAGGACCACTTCCCCAATAGGCCTGGAGGTCAGAGTATGGAGCCAAAGAGGACTATTCTTAAGCTTTAAGATAGGCATTTTGCCTTGGTATGTTTTAGGCTCCTTTGGGACTCAAAACTTGGTCCCTATTTCTCTCTTTTGTAATGGAAATATCTATCTTATGCCTTTTCCACCATTTTATTTTGGAAGCACATACCCATAACTTGTTTGGTTCCACAGGTTCACAGCTGGAGGGAATTTTTGCCTCAGGATAAATTGTACAGTACTACCCCCTTATTCACTGAGTATACGTTCCAAGTCCGCTACTGGTTGCTTGAAATGGTGAATAGTACTGAACGCTATATATTATGGTTTTTTCCTATATATACATACTATAATAAAGTTTTAATTTTTAAATTAGACATAGTAAGAGTTAACAACAATAACTAATAATAAAATATAACAATTATTAACAATATACTGTAATAAAAGTTACATGAATGTGGTCTCTCTTAAAATGTCTTATGGTAGTATACTCACCCTTCTTACAATGTAGAAGGGATAAAGTGGGGTCATGCAAGATTTCATCATGATACTCAGAATGGCACACGATTAAAACTTATGAATTGTTTACTTCTGGAACTTTCCATTTAATATTTTTTGACTGGTTGAGTGTGGAAAGCAAAACTGCAGGTAAAGGGGGACTACTCTATCTTGAGTCTCACCTGTTAAATGGAGAAGTTTAAATTTTAACTGAGTTTATTTGAGCAGAGAAAACCAAAACAGAGCAAAGGAAAACAAAGAAAAGAAAACAAAAACAATTTGTGAATCAGGCAACACTCTGAACCTGCTCTGGTTCCAAACAATAACGTGACCTGACAGCATTTACAGGAAATGGAAGTGCCATACAGAGACAGCTTAATTGGTTACAATTCAATTGGTTAATTGGTTACAAAGCTTCCTGCAATTGGCCAGTTAGTTAACTAAGCTCAGCTACTATAGGTAAGCTCCATATTAGTTTGGTTTTTTAGGCTTAGTGCAAAAGCCTAGTCCAAATCAATAGCTTCTCACAAATTTTATTTAACACACCCATGGCTGATTTAGATGATATTTATATGAGACTTGACTTTAAACTTTAGAGTTGATGCTGAATGTGTTAAAACTTTTGGAGTTGTTGGAATGGAATGAATGTATTTTGTATGTGAGAAAGACATGCCTTTTGGGGGCCAGGGTCGGAGTGTTGGACTGAGTGTGTTTCCCCAATAGTCAAATGTTGAAATCCTAACCCTGATGCGATGATATTAGGTAGGGGGTTTTTGGGAGGCAGTTAAGACTTGAGAGTGAAGTCCTCATGAATGGGATTAGTGCCCTTATTAAAGAGACCCCATAGAGCTCTCTAGCCCTCTTTCCACCATGTGAGGATATTGTAAGGGAACAACATTCTGCAACCCTGAAGAGAGCCTTCACAAGAATCTGACCATGCTGGTACCCTGATCGCAAATGTGTAGCCTCCAGAACTGTGAAAAAAAATTTTCAGTTGTTAATAAGCCATCCAGTCTATGGTACGTTGTTATAGCAGCTCAAACAGACTAGGACCTGTGCCTTTGGTGTCATATACAATAAATCATTGCCATATCCAATATCATGAAGTTTTTTACATGTTTTCTTCTAAGAATTTTATAGTTTTAAGTCTCACATTTAGGTCTTTGATCCATTTTGAGTTGAGTTAATTTTTGTACATTGTGGTAGGTAAAGGTCCAACTTTATTCTTTTGCATGTGATCCAGATTTTCCAGCAGGATTTGGTGAAAAGACTGTCCTCTCCCCATTGAATGGGCAGGGGACCCTGTTGAAATAATTTGACCATACATAGAGGGTTTATTTCTGAGCTCCTTATTTTATTCCATTGGACTATATATGTCTGTCTTTATGTCAGTACCATACCATTTTGATTACTGTAGCTTTGTAGTAAATTTTGAAATCATAAAGTGAGTCCCACAACTTTGTCCTTTTTCAAGATTTTTTTGGCTGTTCAGGGTGCGTTGAGGTTTCATCTGAATTTTAGGTTGTATCTTTCTGTTTCTGCAAAAAATGTTGCAACTTAGATAGTGATTGCATTGATTCTGTAGGTTGCTTCCAATCTATGAACACAGATGTCTTTCCATATATTTATCTTCATTATTTTTTTTCAGCAATGTTTTGTAGTTTTCTTTGTACAAATCTTTCACCTCCTTGGTTAAGTTTCCAATTTGGCTTTTTTTGGTGCTGTTGTAAATGGAATTTTTTTTTTTTCTTTTTTCTTTTTTTTTTAAAGGGAATTTTATTTTATTTATTTATTTTGCCTTTTTTTTTTTTCGTGACCGGCACTCAGCCAGTGAGTGCACCAGCCATTTATATAGGATTCGAACCCGCGATGGGAGCATCGCTGGGCTCCCAGCGCCGTGCTCTCCTGAGTGTGCCACGGGCTCGGCCTGGAATTGTTTTCTTAATTTCCTTTTTTGAATTGTTAATTGTTAATGATTTTTGTGTGTTGATTTTGTATGCTGCTGCTATGCTGAATTAGTTTATTCAGTTCTAACATTTTTGGGGGGAATCTTTAGAATTTTGTACATATAGGATTGTGTCATTGGCAAACAGATACTTTTCCTTCTTTTCCAATTTAGATCTTTTATTTCTTTTTCTTTCCTACTTGGCTCTGGGTAGAACTTCCAATACTATGTTGAATAGAACTAGCAAAAACAGGCCTTTATTAGGCTGAAGTGGTATTAACGATTTGGACAGTTTGCTATGGTGTGTCTAGGTGTGTGGATCTCTTGGGTTTTTCCTACTTGGAGTTTAATGAGCATCTTGAATGCAGATATTAATGTTTTTGGTTAAAATTTGGAAGTTTTCAGCTGTTTATTCTTCAAATATTCTTTCTGCCCCCTTCTCTCTTTCCTCTCCTTCTGGGACCTCCGTTATGTCAATGTGGTATGCTTGATGGTGTCCCATGGATCTCTGAGGCATTATTTGTTTCCTTCATTCTTTTTTCTTTGTCCCTCAGTTGACCTCTCCTCAAGTTTTCTGATTCCTGCTTCTACCAGTCAAATCTGCTGTTGAGTCCCTCTAGTAAGGTTTTCTATTCAACTTTGGAATTTTCATTTGGTTCTGTTACATAATTTTTATCTCTTCATTGATATTCTCTATTTGGCGAGACATTGTTTTCATGTTTTCATTTAGATTTTTAGACATCATTTTCTTAAATTTTTGAACATATTTAAAATAGCTGTTTTTAAATCTTTGTCTTGTAAATCCAATGTTTTGGCTCTCTCAGGGACAATTTGTGTTGACTCCTTTATTTCCTGTGTGTTGACCATACAATTGTTTCTTTACATGTCTTATAATTTTTTGTTGAAAACTGGACATTTTAAATGCTATGTAGCAACTCTGGAAGTCAGATACCACCATTCACACCCAGATTTGTTGTGGCTGCTCTTTTGTTTTCTCCTTTTTGTATTCATAGTGGCTCTTCTGGACGAATTTTGTAAAATCTGTATCGTTTGTTGTGTGTTGCCATTGTTGTATGTGGCCACTGAAGTCTCTAATTAGTTAGCTTTGTGGTCAATTAATGATTGAACAGAGATTTCCTTAAATGCCCTTTGCTGAGGGGCCCTGTGTACATACTGGGGACACACCTTCAATGTTTAGACAGGCAGTTTATAACTCCTCATTAGCTTTCTTGTTTGTACCGAGCCTCCGGGTCAGCAAGAGATGAGACCTTTTCAGGTCTTTCCTGGCTGCACACAGCCCTCAGTATGTATGGCTTTCTAGATTCTCAGGAGTATGTTGGAACTTCTCAAAGCCCTCTTCGACATTCTTCAGGATTTCCTTTTAATTTGGGGTTGCTGAACTGTTATTGCTGCCTCAGTCAGTTACAGTATCAATTGGTTGCAACTGATTTAGACAAATTCCCCTGAGTAAAAGGCTGTTTGTACTAAAGATAAGTCTTACTAGTGAGAATTTCTAGTGAACAGCCAGACAGGTCAAATAATGACAGTTATCTGGGAATTGAGCTTTGGAGGCACTCCCACTGCATTCTTTCCCTTCCAGAGGCTACTAGGCTGTTGACTTTTACCATGCTTTAGGGCTGTTTCTCAAGACTACTGGGCTTGGGGGCTGGGTGATAGGATTAGAGCATGTTAAAATGCCACAAAGCTCACTGCTCTTACTGAGATTCAGCTGTTTTTCTTGAATAAACATTCCCTGTATTGTTGCAAGCCTTTGGTCAATTTCCAGAGTTTTGAACAAGTTGGTTTTGACTATTTTTGTCTGTATTATAGAATCTTATGGAGGAAAGGATTTTCCAGGGTCCTCTTACTCTGCCATTCCTGCTGACTTCACTTAGTGATGACATTTTGAAATGAAATATATTAAAGGCATTAAGTTTGGGTTACTGGATCCCCAAAAAGCTGTTAGATATATTAGATTTCTTCCTCCTGCTCTATGTAATTATTAAAATAAATTAATGAAATAGGTGGAAGAGGATATTTCAATGCCTTTAATTTGGCTAACATACTTAAGTACTTTTTCATATTCCCCGAATATTGCTATTCTGAACACCTTAGTAAATCAATAGTTTGGTAATTCTTTTTCTTTATTAAGCTATAAACCTGCTTTTTTTTTCTGTTTACCATTCAACCTTGTAAGACTTCTCTCTCTCTCTCTTTTTTTTTTCTTTCTTTCTTTCTTTCTGTACTGCCTGTTTAAAACAATAAGGTTCTCCCTGCTCTGAGGAAGCTGGAGCCCGTAGGAGATGTAGGATATACACTTCTTGTATCCAGTTGGTGGAATCAGGAGATCTGCAGAAAGAGGTAGCATCTGAGATCATAGGATTACTAATGCTGGAGGTAAGATGGGAAGACAAAAACTTTGTTTTGGGTTAGATTTTTGGGGGGTTGTCATTTGTTAAGGGAAGGAAAACTTAAGGGCTAAACCTAGCATAGTTCTTATTTATGAATAAGAGCTGTTAAAAAACAGAAAAGTGGATGAATGGGGCCATAAGTCACCTACATGTATACATTACATTTCTGGTACCATGGACATATATCTTTTTGAAGAGTCGGTATGTTTGAAAACATCAGAGAACTGATGGGAGGATTCTAACTAACCTTTGAGGTCCTTTATAAGGATGTACCAAAGCAGAATGATTCCATGAATCCCTTATAGTACCAGTTCTAGGCCTCAATATCAATTCAGTATTTTAGCAAAAAACTTCATTTCTTGGAAAGACATTAAACACTGGATTTCTGCTTAAGATTTTCTTTGTTCCATAAACTTTTAGGCTCATCATTTTCCAGGACAGTTATTGGTTGAATTAGCCAATGAGTTTGTTGGTGGTGTCAAAGAGGGCAGGCTTGTAAATGGAAAGTCTTTGGAGTTATTACCCATCATTCTCACTGCCTTGTCTACCAAAAAGGAAAATCTGGCTTATGAAAAAGGTAATTGTCTGATTTTATTGGCTTTTTTCTATTCACATAATTGAATTTATTTCTCAGTGTATTTTGCATTTCTAGGTGAACTGAGTGGGGAGGAGTGTAAGAAGCACTTGATTAACATCCTCTGTTCTGGCAGGTGAGTCTTTCTTATTAATGTCTAGAACTTTCTCAGGACTACGAGTGGCCAGAAAAAGAACTACCATTTATTTCAGGAATTTATATCTGATGTTTTTAGTTCATTTTTTTCTTTATAATATACCACTATAAAACCTTTTAGTCTGTGATGAAATTTGAGAAAGAGATGATTTGCTATATTCTCTGCTCTAAGACTACACATATACTTTCTATTTACTTGACTGTTCATCTTAACACAGCAATTTAGTCCTCTCAGCATTATTTGGAGTCCTGAGATCCTTAAGGCTGGGGTGTCACACTGCTGCTACATCTTTTCTATTTTTTTGATAGAGCAGAATATACAATTGATGTTTGTATTTTTTAACTGGTAATTTTATTTCTGGTTAATATTTCCTAAGGAAATATTCCAACATCCGAGAAAATTCTCATACATGAACATGTTCAACACAGAATTTTGTGACGAATGTAAGCATGCAATAATAGACATTTAAGTTGTGATATGTAATGTAAAGCTATGTAAGTTAAGGTAGAGCCACTCCATGAAATTTATACCTATTAAAAATGAAATATGTAAAAACATACACCAAAGATGAAGAATTCTTACTATATAGTCAGCAAAATAAGGAGACTACTAGGTTATATATTACTGTGATTACACTTGGGTATGTTAAGAAGAGCAAGAAGGGAATACACACAGGATTATCTAAAACAGAGATAACTTCTTTTATGGTTCCTTACAGAAGATCCCTTACGTAAATCCGTTCAGGCATGTATTAGCACGTGTGTATTTATCCATTTATCCATTTTTTTAAAATTACACAAAAGAGTTTATTCAATGTACATTGTAATATACCTTACATTTTTTTTTTTTTTAATTTTATTTTGTCGATATACAATGTGGTTGGTTATTGTGGCCCATTACCGAAAGCTCCCTCCCTCCTCCCTCTCCCCCCTCCCACCCAATAATGTCCTTTCTGTTTGATTGTCGTATCAACTTCAAGGAATTGTAGTTGTTATGTATCCACCCCCCCCCGGTTTTTGTGTGTGTGTGTGTGTGTGTGTGTGTGAATTTATTTATTTATTTTTATCTCCCACCAATAAGTGAGAACATGTGGTATTTCTGTTTCTGTGCCTGACTTGTTTCACTTAATATAATTCTCTCAAGGTCCATCCATGTTGTTGCAAATGGCAGTATTTCATTCGTTTTTATAGCTGAGTAGTATTCCATTGTGTAGATATACCACATTTTCCGTATCCACTCATCCGATGGTGGACATTTGGGCTGGTTCCAACTCTTGGCTATTGTAAAGAGTGCTGTGATGAATATTGGGGAACAGGTATACCTTCAACTTGATTTCCATTCCTCTGGGTATATTCCCAGCAGTGGGATAGCTGGGTCATATGGTAGATCTATCTGCAATTGTTTGAGGAACCTCCATACCATTATCCATAGATGTTGCACCATTTTGCAGTCCCACCAACAATGTATGAGAGTTCCTTTTTCTCTGCAACCTCGCCAGCATTTATCGTTCAGAGTCTTTTGGATTTTAGCCATCCTAACTGGGGTGAGGTGGTATCTCAGTGTAGTTTTGATTTGCATTTCCCGGATGCTGAGTGATGTTGAGCATTTTTTCATATGTCTGTTGGCCATTTGTATATCTTCCTTAGAGAAATGCCTACTTAGCTCTTTTGCCCATTTTTAATTGTGTTGCTTGTTTTCTTGTAAAGTTGTTTGAGTTCCTTGTATATTCTGGATATTAATCCTTTGTCAGATGTATATTTTGCAAATATTTTCTCCCACTCTGTTGGTTGTCTTTTAACTCTGTTAATTGTTTCTTTTGCTGTGCAGAAGCTCTTTAGTTTGATATAATCCCATTTGTTTATTTTTCCTTTGGTTGCCCGTGCTTTTGTGGTCGTATTCATGAAGTCTGTGCCCAGTCCTATTTCCTGAAGTGTTTCTCCTATGTTTTCTTTAAGAAGTTTTATTGTTGCAGGGTGTATATTTAATTCTTTAATCCATTTTGAGTTGACTTTAGTGTATGGTGAAAGGTATGGGTCTAGTTTCATTCTCCTGCATATTGATATCCAGTTCTCCAAGCACCATTTGCTAAAGAGGCAGTCTCTTCCCAGTGTGTAGACTTGGTGCCTTTGTCAAAGATCACATGGCTGTAGGTGTGTGGGTTGATTTCTGGATTCTCTATTCTATTCCATTGATCAGTGTGTCTGTTTTTATGCCAGTAACATACTGTTTTGGTTATTATAGCTTTGTAGTATAGTATAAAGTCAGGTAGTGTTATGCCTCCAGCTTTATTTTTTTTGCTCTGCGTTGCTTTGGCTATGCGTAGTCTTTTGTTATTCCATATAAATGTCTGGATAGTTCTTTCCATTTCTGAGAAAAATGTCATTGGAATTTTGATGGGGATTGCATTGAATTTGTAGATCACTTTGGGTAGTATGGACATTTTCACTATGTTGATTCTTCTAATCCAAGAGCATGGGATATCTTTCCAACTTCTTGTATCCTCTCTAATTTCTCTCAGCAGTGGTTTGTAGTTCTCATTATAGAGATTTTTCACATCCTTGGTTAACTCAATTCCTAAGTATTTTATTTTTTTGGTGGCTATTGTAAATGGGCATGCTTTCTTGATTTCTCATTCTGCATGTTCACTATTGGAGAATAGAAATGCTACTGATTTTTGTGTGTTGATTTTGTATCCTGCTACTGTGCTGAAATCACTTATCACCTCCAAGAGTTTTTTTGTAAAGGCTTTAGGCTGTTCGATATATAGGATCATGTCATCTGCAAACATGGACAGTTCGACTTCATCTTTTCCAATCTGGATGCCCTTTATTTCCTTCTCTTCTCTGATTGCTCTGGCTAGTACTTCCAACACTATGTTGAATAGGAGTGGTGAGAGTGGGCATCCTTGTCTAGTTCCTGTTCTTAAAGGAAAAGCTTTCAGCATTTTCCCATTCAGGATGATATTGGCAGTGGGTTTATCATATACGGCTTTAATTATGTTGAGATACTTTCCATCTATACCTAACTTATAGAGGGTCTTTGTCATGAATGAGTGTTGAATTTTATCAAATGCTTTTTCAGCATCTATAGAGATGATCATATGGTCCTTGTGTTTGATTTATTAATATGGTGTATCACATTTGTTGATTTGCATATGTTGAACCAACCTTGCATCCCTGGGATGAATCCCACTTGATCGTGGTGAATAATTTTACGTATGTGTTGCTGTATTCTGTTTGCTAGTATTTTTTTGAGGATTTTTGCATCTATATTCATCAAGGATATCGGCCTGTAGTTTTCTTTTTTGGTTATATCTTTACCTGGTTTTGGTATCAGGATGATGTTTGCTTCATGGAATGAGTTTGGGAGATTTGCGTCTGTTTCAGTCTTTTGGAATAGTTTGTAAAGATTCAGTGTCAATTCCTCTTTGAATGTTTGGTAAAATTCTGCTGTGAATCCATCTGGTCCTGGGCTTTTCTTTGTTGGGAGCCTTCTGATAACAGCTTCAATCTCCTTTATTGTTATTGGTCTGTTCAGATTTTCTACATCTTCATGGCTCAGTTTTGAGGTTCTGTGTGTCCAGAAGTTTATCCATTTCCTTCAGATTTTCAAATGTGTTGGTGTATAGTTGTTTATAGTAGTCTCGAATGATTCCTTGTATTTCAGCTGAATCAGTTGTTATATCACCTTTTTCATTTCTAATTTTTGTTATTTGAATCTTCTCTCTTCTATTTTTTGTTAGCCATGCTAATGGTTTGTCAATTTTATTTATCTTTCCAAAAACCAACTTTTTGATTCATTGATCTTTTGTATTGTTTTATGGGTTTCAATTTCGTTCAGTTCTGCTATGATCTTAATGATTTCTTTCCGTCTGCTAACTTTAGGTTTGGATTGTTCTTGTTTTTCTAGTTCTTTAAGGTGAAGTGTTAGGTTGTTCACTTGCCCTCTTTCCATTCTTCTGAGGTGAGCATTTAATGCAATAAATTTACCCCCTTAATACTGCTTTTGCAGTATCCCACAGGTTTTGGTATGATGTATCATTATTTTCATTAGTTTCAATAAATTTTTTGATTTCCTGCTTGATTTCTTCTTGGACCCATATGTCATTAAGTAGAATGCTGTTTAATTTCCATGTGTTTGTATAGGTTCCAGAATTTTGTTTGTTATTGATTTCTAATTTTAATCCATTGTGGTCTGAGAAAATACATGGGATAATTCCAATTTTTTTGAATTTGTTGAGACTTGATTTGTGACCTAATATGTGATCTATCCTGGAGAATGATCCATGTGCTGATGAGAAGAATGAATATTCTGAGGTTGTTGGATGGAATGTTCTGTAGTTATCTGCGAAGTCCAATTGGTCTAGAGTATTGTTTAGATCTTATGTTTCTCTGCTGATTCTTTGCCTAGATGATCTGTCCAATATTGACAGTGGGGTGTTCAGGTCCCCTGCTATTATGGTATTAGTGTCTATTTCCTTCTTTAGGTCTAATAGAGTTTGTTTTATAAATCTGGCTGCTCCAACATTGGGTGCGTACATATTTGTGATTGTTATGTATTCTTGATGAATCAGTCCTTTTATTATTACATAATGTCCCTCATTGTCTCTTTTTATGGTTTTTAGTTTAAAGTCTATTTTGTCAGATATAGGAATAGCTACTCCAGCTCGTTTTTCTTTTCTGTTTGCATGGTAAATCTTTTTCCGTCCTTTCACTCTTAGTCTATGTGAGTCTTTATGGGTGAGTTGGATCTCTTGAAGGCAGCATATAGTTGGGTCCTCCTTTTGATCCAGTCAGCCAGTCTGTGTCTTTTGATTGGGGAATTTAAACCTTTTACATTAAGAGTTGTTATTGAAAAGTGTTGATTTATTCCTAGCATTTTATTGATTATTGTTTGGTTGTCTTAGGTGTCTTTTGTTCCTTGCTTTCTGATTTACTGTTTGGTTTCTGTGCTTGTTGGTTCCTTAGGTTGTAGATAGCCTTTTTGTTTGTTCGTTTTGTCTTCGTGAATGCCATTTTTATTATACTAGTGGGTTTTGATTTTTCTTGGGTTTTTATGGCAGTGGTAGTTATTTTTCAGGAACCAAACCCTGTACTCCCCTGAGAATTTCTTGTAAGGGTGGTCGTGTGGTGGTGAACTCCCGCAGTTTTTGTTTGTCTGAGAAATATACTATTTGCCCTTCATTTCGGAAGGATAGCCTTGCAGGGTAGAGTATTCTTGGCTGACAATCTCTGTCTTGTAGTATTTTGAATATATCATCCCATTCCTTTCTGGCTTTTAGGGTTTGTGATGAAAAGTCTGATGTTAGCCTGATTGGGGCTCCCTTATAGGTGATTTGACGCTTCTCTCTTGCAGCTTTTAAGATTCTCTCTTTGTCTTTGAGTTTTGCCAATTTGACTATAACATGTCTTGGAGAAGACCTTTTTGTGTTGTACACGTTTGGAGATCGTTGAGCTTCCTGGATCTGAAGATCTGTGATTTTTCCTATACCTGGGAAGTTTTCTGCCACTATTTTGTTGAATGTTTTCAATGCAATCTCCTTTTTTCCTCCCCTTCTGGAATACCCATGACTTGGATATTTGAACATTTAAGGTTATCTGATATCTCTCTCAGATTTTCTTCAATGCCTTTGATTCTTTTTTCTTTTTCTTTTTGCCTGCTTGTGTTATTTCAAACAGCCCATCTTCAAGATCAGAGGTTCTCTCTTCAACTTCCGCAAGCTTGCTGGTTAAACTCTCCGTTGTGTTTTTTATTTCGCTGAATAACTTTGGCAAGTTGTGCTACATTTTTTTTCAGGGCATTGATTTCCTTGTACAGTTCCTCTTTCAGGTCCTGTATACTTTTCCTCGTTTCATCATGATGTCTAGCTGAGTTTTCTTGTATCTCATTCAGTTTCCTTAGAATTATCACTTGAAATTCCTTGTCAGTCATTTCAAGGGCTTCTTGTTCTGTAGGATCTAGAGCTTGAGAGTTATTATCCTTTGGTGGTATACTTTCTTGATTTTTTGTATTTCTGGTATCTTTGATGTTTGTTCATTATGGCAGGGGGTTTCACAGTCCACAGGTTTGACACTATTGACTGACTAAGATGTTGCTGTGGTGCCGATTTGGTATGACTACATCAGTGACTGCTCAGTTGGCCGCTAGTGCCTTGTGTGTGTGGTTGCCTCGGTTCTTAGGCTTCTCCGGGGAACCACCTCTCTGGTCAGCTTGGACTCTGCCAGGCTGCTGGATCACAGGGCGTTACCATAGGGTGTGTGGTCTCTCCTGAGCTTCCACCTCCTGTAATGGACTTCTCCCTGTTCCATGTGCTCTTTTCCGGGCTGCTGAGATGCGCCGAGGCACTGCAGAGCATGTGGTCTCTGCAGAGCTTCCCCTTCCCCTGCAGCATGTCTCCCTGCTCTGTGCGTGCTAGGCTGGGCTTGGGATGGAGCCGGGTGGCGCCGGTGAAGCCTACCTGCTGCTGGATCGCACGGGGGCGACCCCCCCACAGGGTGTGTGGACTCTATGGAGCTTCTAGCTCCCTTGCTGGACGTCTCTGTGCTCCATACGCATTGGGCTGGGCTGCTGGATCCCACAGCAGCAGTGTCGTCCCTGTGGAGTTCCTGCCTCCCCTGCCGGACGTCTCCCTGGTCTGTGCACGCTAGGCTGGGCTTCGGATGGAGCCGGGTGGTGGCGGTGAAGCCTACCTGCTGCTGGATCGCACGGTAGCGGCCCCCCCACAGGGTGTGTGGACTCTATGGAGCTTCTAGCTCCCTTTCTGGACGTCTCTGTGCTCCATATGCATTGGGCCGGGCTGCTGGATCCGGTGTCAGCAGTGTGGTCCTTGTGGAGTTCCCGCCTCCCCTGCCGGATGTCTCCCTGCTCCGAGCGCACTAGGCCAGGCTGAGAACGGAGCCTGGTGCCTGCGGTGAAGCCTACCTGCTGGATCACGCAGTGGCGGCCCCACAGGGTGTGTGGTTTCTGCGGAGCCTCCGCCTCCCCTGCTGGACATCTCCCCACTCTGTGCTCACTGGGCTGGGCTGGGAATGGAGCCAGGTGGTGGTGGTAAAGCCTATCTGCGGATCGTGCAACAGCGGCCCCGCAGGGCATGTGGTCTCCGCAGAGCTTCTGCCTCCCCCGCTGGATGTCTCCCCGTTCCATATGCACTTGATGTTATGTTTTTATAGTTTAAATTGATTGATTTGTGGGAGAGAGTGACGCTAGGGACCGTCTATTCTGCCATCTTGACCGGAAGTCTTCTACCTTACATTTTTATTTAAAACATCCATCCATGTCAGCTTGTACAACTCCTCATTATTATTTTTAATGGTTTCATAATATTCTGTTATTTAGCTAATTGCCAAGTGTTGGATTATTTGGTTTCCAATTTTTTGCTAATACAAAAAGTTTAAATGAGCATCTTTTTATATCTAGATGACCTTTTATAAGCATGTACTTGGGATATATTTCAAATAGTAAATTGGGTGGATCTGTGATATGTGCATTTTTAAAGTTGGTAAGTATAACCGACTTTTCATACACTCCCTAAAACAGTATGTGAAGAGTGTTGTTTCCCATAATCTCACCAGCATTGGGTATCATCAGACATTTTGTTTTTGTCAGTCTGATAGGTTGAAAACTGCTGTTTCATTGTTTTAAATGGTGTTTCTTTGATCTTATTTCCTAGCATTGCAAAATCAAACTTGAGATGGCCCTTTTTTCCTCTTTACTGTTTTTACAAAGTTATATGTAAATAAGTTAAAACAAAATAAACTTTTCATATTCTTTGTCATTTTCTTTAACCAGATGGGATCAGCAGTATGTGATCCAGCTTACCTCCATGTTCAAGTAAGCATCATCATTCCCTTTTCTCTTTATATCCTGCTTTGTGAACTTACCTGATAGAAATTGAAACATAGCAAGCTCAAACACCTTTCTCCCCTGAGTAAGAGTATTGGGACCTCTGTTTTCTGTTGCAGAATTCCCTCCCCATCCCCTTCTTGGCTTTAATTATTTGTTTAAAATATAATTTATGGTTTTTTCCCAAGATGATTTTGCTTAGGTAGGGTTATCAGTTCCCTTAAAAGTTCTTCATCAGAGAAAAATCAAAAGAGATAGTTATAATATTCTAATATCTCCTTTATTTCCTGCTCCCAAATTCTGTTTCTTAAGAATGTTTAACGGAATTTTCACCATTGTAAAGCCTTGAATTGAATTTTTGAAAACAAGGAAGTGAGACTGGCTAGAGTCTTTAGAATCTTTGATCCACAGGGATGTCCCTCTGACTGCAGAAGAGGTGGAATTTGTGGTGGAGAAAGTGTTGAGAATGCTCTCCAAGTTGAATCTTCAAGAAATACCACCTTTGGTCTATCAGCTTCTGGTTCTTTCCTCAAAGGTATAAAAAAACCTTTTTTCTTTTAAATTCTGGTGGTGTGACAGTTATGGCCATTCAGCTTATTTATCCTTTTGGTTTACATACTAGAACATAAGTACATTCATTTCATGTATGGTGACTTGGTGTCTAGTAAAAAGGTCATGCTCTTCAGCCAAGGAAAACATACATTGTCTCTTGTACTACCACATTTTCTTTGTGGTAGTAAAAGGAATAAAGATTTCAGAAAGGTAGACCAAGAGCCCCTGAAAGTCTGACACTAAGATGTATTTCAGGTTCTCTTTCAACATGAAAGTCTTCCAGAGATTCTTAGTGTGACTCTCGGTCATAGCTTGTTTATTTAAATCTATACTCGAGAATCCTTTAAACTGAAAATTATTTTAAATTTAACTTGGTTATCTTGATGTTTAGTTGGGAGACCTTACCTATTCTGTATTTTTTTCAGGGAAGCAGAAAGAGTGTTTTGGAAGGAATCATAGCCTTCTTCAATGAGCTAGATAAGCAGCACAATGAGGAACAGAGTGGAGATGAGTGAGTAATACAGTGTAGAAATAAAGACCATTTTTACAAGTTTATCTTCTCATTGTGTATTTTAGTTACATCATTGTTATTTTCTCTTTCACGCTCTACCTTTATCTTAGTACAAAATTTCCTTAATCCTCTCTTAGCTGCTTAATAATAAAGTTAAGAGAATAAAGCAGCCTCTTCAGCTCTTTTATTTGCAGCTTTCCATGAAAATAGTGATAATTGTCCTGTAAGTTGTAGGTTTAAAACTTATTAAGTGTTTACTCTTTGCCAGGAACTGTATGGTCTTGGGACTACAGTGATGAACCAGTCAGACAATGTTCCTGCTCTCTTGGAGCTTAAATTTTAGTGAGAAGAGAATAGAAAACAAATAAATAACAAGAAAAATATTAAAGTGGAAAGTACTATACAGATAATTCAAATTGATAGTGTGACAGTGACAGATAGCTACTGTAGATTGGGTCAGGGAAAACCTCTCTGAGACAGTTCTTTAACTGGAGACTGAATATTAAGAGCCACAATATGTAGATCAGAGAAAAGAACATTCTTGGGTAGGGGAATATTTAGTACAAAGCCAGGGCACAGTGTGGTGTGTTTGAGAAAGAGGACTTCTTTTTTAAGCAAACATTTGTAGGGTAGTGCTTATGCTGTGCCAGGTTCTGTTCTAAGCACTAAATCTTATAGCCCTGTTTCGCCTCTTTTTTATAGATGCACAAACCAGGACAAATTAAAGAATTTCCCAAGGCTCTACAGCCAGAAAGTGGTGTAGCTGAGATTTGACTCTAGGCAGTTTGGTTTCGGAGTTCATGCTGTTAATCCTAGAGCAGCCTACTGCTTCTAATCTACAATAATTCCTAGTTATTTGGTTTGAGCAATTGATTAGAAGTTGGTCTTGTATACTGAGTTAGGAAAAGTTGACAGAGAAGCAGGTTTTGGAGAAAATAATGACCTCAGTTTTGACCACATTAGCTTTGAGATGTGTATTAGCATCCCATAAGGAAGTGGTGAGCAGGTATTCTGGAATTGTAGAGAGGTATGAAATAGAGATATAGATTGGAAGGGACTTAAAGCCTTGGGACTGGTTGAGATTATCTGGTGATGAAGAGAAAGAAACCCAAGACTGAGCTCAGAGGCATTTCACCATTTTAAGGTCAAGCAGTGGGGGTGGATGGGTCAGCAAAAAAATTGAGAAGAGACCAGTGACAGTGCCCTGGAAGCTAAGAGAAGAAAGTGTTTCTAGAAAGAAGTGGTTAAGTGTGTCACATCTGCTGAGACATTCATTAAAATGGGACTTTATTGGTTTTGGCAACATGGAAGTCATTTATGACCTTTGCAACAACAGTCAAATGGCATTGGGGGGGTGGGTGTAGGGAGAGGACAGAAGCTTGATTGAATTGGATTGGACTGGGAGAATAATATGCAATATAGAAGTGAAAATAATGACTATAAACAGTTCTTTCAAGAAGTTTTGTTGTAAAAGGGAGCAGAGTGAGACAGTAGAATTTCTGCTTACCTCCTGACTCGAGTGATTGTGTGAGTTCAGCTTGAGTTGGTCTGCTTGTTCTTTGGAGCACCTGCACTTGTCTCTTACTTGAACGACAGCTGTACATTTCTACTGAATCTTTTAGGCTGTTGGATCTTGTTACCGTGCCATCAGGTGAACTTCGTCATGTGGAAGGCACCATTATTCTACACATTGTATTTGCCATCCAATTGGACTGTGAACTAGGCAGAGAACTCCTGAAACAGTTAAAGGTAACACCAAACTCTTAACATGATCCTGGGTCTCTATATGAAACAGGAGTGTTTAAATCTAAGCCTCTTTTGTGTCTATTAATATTGTTGAATGATTTGGGGTCTAGAGGATCTTTTTTTTTACTTTGTAAGTAGAAAATATGTGATGTCACCACACCCTTAAGCAAGCATTCCCTTTAGTGTTCTAATGCAAAAAACAAAAAACATGTTGAGGACTGTCCAGCAAGAAACTCAAAATCTAATAATCTTAGTTCTTAGTTCTATCAGTGTATGACCTTTAACCTTGGCCTCTGCATCCCAATTTATGAATTAGGATATTGCTTATTTCTAGAAGTATAATATCATGGAGTTTTGTGACACTAAGTCATTCATCATTAAATGTTTGTGAAGTAGTAAAATAAAAATCAGAAGTGTTTTTGAATTCTTTTTAAGAAAAATAGTATACAGATATATTTTTTCCTCCTACTTTTTATTTTGAATTTTTAAAAAATTTTATTTTATTTTTGTGGCTGGCCGGTATGGGAATCCAAACCCTCGATTTTGGTGTTATAACACCATCTTCTAAGCAGCTAAGCTAACCTGCCAGCCATTATTTTGAAAATTTTAACCCACAGAGAAGTTAAAACGTCATAGCACAATGAACATCCTTCACCTAGATTCACTAGTTATTAAAAACTTTGCCACATTTGCCTTATCTCACTTTCCTTTTCACATACACATTTTTTTTTTTCTGAACCATTTTTTCCCCTGAACCATTTAAAAGTAAGTCACAGAAACCATAACATTTTAATGCCTGAATACTTTCGGCATCTCCTAAGAATAAGGGCATATTACCACGATACCATCATCACACCTAGGAAAATTAACAATAATTTTATAATTTTATTTAATTTTTAGTTCCCATTCAGATTTTTCCAGTTGTCTCCAAAATGTCTTTTATAGCTGTTTTTTCTTCTACACCAGGATCTAGTGAGGCTTTATGCATTTCATTTGGTTATTATATTTCTCTAATATCTTTTGATTGATTTTGTTTGAAGCATATAGCTCAATTGTCTTTTGTAATGTCCCACATTGTTGGATTTATCTGATTGTTTCCTCATGATTAGATTCAACTTTGGTAAGAATACTTCATAAGTGATGTTGTGTACTTTCTCTTACAATGGTCAACAAACTTTATGTAAAGGGCCAGATACTAAATATTTTAGGCTTTGCAGGCCATGCAGTCTCTGTCACACTACTCAGCTCTACCATTATAAGAAGGCAGCCAAAGACAATACATAAACAAATGAGTGTGGCTGTGTTTCAAGAAAACTATTTATAGACACTGAAATGTGATTTTATTTAATTTCATGTGTCATGAAGTATTATTCTTCCTTTGATTTTTTTTCCCTTTACCTAGTTAAAACTAAAAATCAGTCTTTGCTCAGGGGTTGTACAAAACAAGGTGGTGGGCTCAATTTGACCAACAGGCTGTAATTTGCCTATGTATTTGTTCTATGTATTACATCAGGAGGCACATAATATCAGGCTGTCCTACTGGTGATGCTAAATCATTTTGTTTAAATAATGACCATCAGTTTTCCTCATCTGTAAAGACATGTATCCTTTTGTAATTAGAAAGTAATCTATAGGATCATAATCTGAGATTGTGTGAAAATCCTTTTCTCTAACAACCCTTCACATAATGCTTTTTGTTTTCCCGTCTATTGATGATTCTGGGCCTAAATTAGTAATTATACTGGGAGTTTGCGCAATGGTAGAATTAAGATTAGGACTCTTAATTGTGTCATTCCTTCTACATTATTAGCTGGCATTCTTCTGTAAAAATAGCCTCCCCTAACTATTTTTCTGAGTGTCATTATGTACCAATTAGCTTTTTAAAAATTTCAGTGCACTCATTATTCACTATTGTCATTATTTGTTTTGAGCTCAAAGTTACCCAAATTTGGCCAATTGGATCCTTTAAATTGACCTGAGTCAATTAGACTTTGAGCACTTTTGTAGCACAACATATGCATGGCTCACCTTGTACTTTCCTTACCCCATCCTGTTGCCAGCCATTTCTGCCAGCAGGCCTGAGTCCCTTTCGTAGGAAAGGATACTTAAAGATCATGACCTGACAGCTAGGTTTTAAAGCTCCTTTATTTTCTCTGTATCTGTTCACTCTTCTTTTTATTTAGGTTCATAATATATTAGTCTTTTCAAAGTACCAGCTCTGTACATGTTGATCCACTCTAGTGTTTTTTGGCTATTATGAATACTGTTAACATTCACATGCAAGTCTGTGTGGATGTATGTTTTATTTCTCTTGGGTAGACACTTAGGAGTGGAATTGCTGATTTGTGTGATAAATGTATGTTTAAATTTTTAAGTAGCTGACAAACTGTTTTCCAAAGTAGTTATATTGTGTTATTTCCCAACCATAACTATTATGAGGGTTCCTACTTCTCTACATCCTCGCCAACATTTGTTGTTGTTTGTCTTTTTTATTATACCCATTCTAATGAGGTTAATATGACTGAGGTTTTACTTTGCATTTCCTTAATGAATGATGATAATTGAGCATCTTTTCATATGCTCATTAGCTATTCTGATATCTTCTTTGGTGAAATGTCTATTCATATTGTTTGCCCATTTTATTATTGTGTTTATCTTCTTATTGTTGAGTTATAAGAATTCTTGGTATATTCTGGGTAAAAGTTCTTCATCCCAGTATATAATTAGCAAATACTTTTTCCCAGTCTGACTTGTCTTTTTATTTCCTTAGTGGTATCTTTTGAAGCACAAAAATTTTGAATTTTGATGTGGTCCAGTTTATCAATTTTTTCTTGTATAAATTATGCTTTAAGAAATCTTTGCCTGATCCAAGGTTTTGGAGATTTTCCATGTTTTTTCCTAAAAGTTTTATAATATTAGCTCTTATATTTAGGTTTGTGACCCATTGAAGGACCTGTATTTAAGTAGGCTATGTTACACTTTTAAGAAATAAGTAATGGACTCCTTTTTGGTTTATCTATTCTAGGCAAGACAGCAAGGAGATTCCAATAATAACTTATGTCCCTTCAGCATTGCTCTTCTTCTCTCTGTAACCAGAATACAAAGATTTGAAGAACAGGTATTTTTTTAATGACATTTGGTTCCTTCTGTAGTTGGTAAGAAAGCATACAAAAATCTGTATTTGTTATCCTTTCCTAAGCAATTCTATCCCCATACTGCCAGCAGCAAAGCTGCTGTAAGACATGTAGGCCACCACAGTCCTCGGGGGCTGCTGGAAGACTTCTTCAGGTACTTGGTTAATACTTCTGTTTTCTATTGTGTGGTAAGCCAGAAGGTGAGGTGGGAATAAGAGTGGAAACATTTCACACAGCTCAGCCCAGTGGTACGAATGGGAAGTTTAGCTGAATATTCATCAGCATTTTTATTACATTGTAGCTTTCTAAGAAATTGTCCCTGATCAAGTTGAAATTAATGAGACAGGTTAGTTGCAAGGATGAAAATATAAAATCCTTTACCCTTTTCTTATGTTTTCCAAGGTTGTGGGTAATATTTGTGTTGATTTTTGGCCCATTTTCTCACTTAAGGAAGGCCTGTCTTCAACTGTCTTAAATTCACACTGAAAGTTGTAATTTTTATATCATCTTCATCTAGTTAAAGAGTTGTCATGGGCCGGCCCGTGGCTCACTCGGGAGAGTGCGGTGCTGATAACACCAAGGCCCCGGGTTCGGATCCCATATAGGGATGGCCGGTTCGCTCACTGGCTGAGCGTGGTGCTGACAACACCAAGTCAAGGGTTAAGATCCCCTTACTGGTCATCTTTTAAAAAAAAAAAAAAAAAAGAGTGAGTGGCAGCTTGTAGGAACAGTTACAGGGTTAAAATTCGTAACGAGCTATAATTTTTGCTTCATTTTTCTATTTCTTTCATTATATTAGGTATTTGATCTTTTAAAGACTTCGGTTATAAAAAGCTTTAAGGACCGTCAGCTCCTCCAAGGCTCAAAATTTCTGCAGAATCTAATTCCTCATAGACCTTGTGTTTCAACCATGATCTTGGAAGTGGTAAAGAATAGGTGAGTTGGTGAACCATGTCACAAAAGGTTTATAAGGTACTTAGTGTTTAAAAATGCAGATTGGCACCATACTTATAGCCTATCAGAGAAAACTGATGACTGTAGCTGTTGACTTCACATATCAAGGTTTAATCTCTTAAAATTGGTCAAGCAAACTTTTTCCATTTGGAAAGATTGTTGAATCTCAGGGTTTAATTTCTTGGCCACCTTGATATCAAGATTACAAAACTGAAGTAAGTACCTTTGTTTTTTCCATGCTATTCCAACTATTTTTTAGCCTGAGTCTTTATTGGCTTTTGTTTTAAGTGAGTAAAAAACATTAAGAGTTTTATTTACTTTGACTGTTGAAGTTTGGGGCTGATTGTTGGAAGTGAATTATTGATTAGCAGTTTTAGATTAAAATTCTAATTTAAATGCTAAAATTAACTTAAACCACATGGAAAACACTAGTAACCATTCTGGTTTTTATTTTAATTTCAGGATATACATAAGCTGTTGTAACTAAGTTTACTTTGTCATGCTTTCTTTGTCTGTGGATTAAATATATTTTAAAGTTTTCTAATTTAAGCTGTAATTTAAGGTAGATGATCTCTTCCAGGTCTGGGAATTCTGATTTAGATTGAATTTATATGAACTTCGCACATAGGGCAAAGTTAAAACTAGAGCTCATTGTTTCTGAGTGTTTTACACATTAATAGGCTTTAAAGCTTCTTTATCTTCTCTGTATCTGGTTATCCTTCTTTTTTCTAAGGTTTATAGTTGTGTCTCAAGTATTCTTCCAATCCAGTCTCTCCAAATTGGGCTAAAGAAACAGGCACTAGCTAACCAGGAAATTCCTAGAAAGCTGCCCATCTTCTGGAAGTGTCAACCAGCCATAGGACCTGGAAGCATCTCCATCTGTAATTAGCCTGGAGTGGGTACTTGCCACCAGGTGGGACTAAACCTCAGTGGGGAGGAATTTGGGTAACGTTATTAGATCCTCTATCTGAAATTGCCCCAATTGAACAATATTTGATCAGGTGTAAAATTTGAAGTTCTTCATCATTTCTCCTTATCTTTTTCATGTAGAATTGCTGATGAAAAGTCTGATGATAATCTGATTCTTTGTATTATTGTACATAATCTGTTCTTTTCTTCATGGAAACTTTTAAGATTTTCTTATCTTCTGAAATTTTTTATTTTGTTTTAAATTTTATTTATATTTATTTTTGTGGGGTACAGTGTTCTCATATAGTACACAGTGATTCACTTAGGGTAAATAGCATAGTTTTGTGCCTGTTAGTCCACCACTTTGCCTTTCCACCCACTTCCCTCCCAGCCTCTGGTGACCATTATTCTACTCTACTTCTATGAGAACCGCTTTTTTTGTTGTTTTTTAAAATTCCACATGCGAGTGAGATCATACAATATTTGTCTTTCTGTGCCTTACTTAAAATGATGGTTTCCAGTTCCACCCATGTTGCTACAAATGATATTATTCCTTTTTATAGCTGAATAGCATTTCGTTGTATATATATACTGCAGTTTTTAATTCATTTGTTGATGGGCATTTAGGTTGGTACCGTCTCTTGGCTATTGTGAATAGTATTACAATG
Organism: Cynocephalus volans; assembly: GCF_027409185.1. Lineage (NCBI taxonomy): Eukaryota > Metazoa > Chordata > Mammalia > Dermoptera > Cynocephalidae > Cynocephalus > Cynocephalus volans. Next base: position 55,812,094 of record NC_084462.1, read on the forward strand.
AACATGGATGTGCAGGTGTCTTTTTAATATATTGATTTCATTTCCTGGATAGCTGCATCGCAAAGTAGATATATTTTCAGTTCTCTGAGGAAACTCCACACTGTTTTCCACAATGGACGTACTAATTTACATTACCAACAACAACGGAGGAGGGTTCCCTTCTCTCTGTATCCTCTCCAGAATTTATTTTCTGTCTTGTTGATAATAGTCATTCTAAGTGGGGTGAGGTGCTTGTCTCATTGTGGTTTTAATTTGCATCTCCCTGATGATTTGTAATGTTGAGCATTTTTTCATGTGCTTATTGGCCATTTGTGTGTCGTCTTTTGAGAAATGTCTGTTTAGCTCCTTTATCCATTTTTTAATTGGGTTATTTTGGGGGTTTTTTGCTTTTTAAATTCCTTCTGATATGTAGTTTGCAAACACTTTCTCCAGTTCTGTAGGATGTCTGTTCACTTTGTTGATAGTGTCTCTTGCTGTACAGAAGCTTTTTAGTTTGATGTAGTTACATTTGTGTATTTTTGCTTTAGTTGCCTGTAATTTTGTGGTCTCGTTCAAAAAAGTGCTGCCCACTCCCATTTTGCGTAGTGTTTGCCTTATGTTTTCTTCCAGTAGTTTCATGTTTTCAGGTCTTAAATCCATTTTGACTTGATTTTTGTGCAGGGTGAGAAATAAGGATCTTTCAATCTTCTGCACGTGGATATCCAGTTTTCCCAGCACCATTTATTGAAGAGGCTGTCCTTTCCACATTGTGTATTCTTAGCACCTTTGTCAAAAATCAATTGGCTATAGGTGCGTGGATTTGTTTCTAGGCTCTCAGTTCTGTTCCATTGGTTGTTTGTCTGCTTTTATGCCAGTACCATGCTGTTTTGAGGGCAGGAAGTGTGATGCTTCAAACTTTGTTCTATTTGTTCAAGATTGCTTTAGCCATATGGGGTCTTTTGTGGTTTCATGCAAATGTTAAGATCATTTTTTTCTATTTCTGTTAAGAATGTCATTGGTATTTTGATAGGGATTGTATTGAATGTGTAGATTGCTTTTTGTATATGGACATTTTGATGTTAATTCTTCCAACCCATGAACATGGGATATCTTTCCATTTATTTGTGTCTTCTTCAATTTCTTTTACCAATGTTTTATTGTTTTTCTTGTAGAGATCTTTCACCTCGGTTACATTTACTTCTAGGTATTTCATTTTTTTGGTAGCTAATATGAATGGGATTACTTTCTCGATTTCTTCTTTGGCTATTTCATTATTGACATAAGGGAAGGCTATTGATTTTTGTTGATGTTCTGAAATTTGAAATAGTTTATGTTTATATAAGTTCCTTTTTCATTCATCCTGCCTGGTACTTGGTGTGGACCCTTTCATTGTAATAATTCCTGTCTTTCCTAAGCTCTGTAATATTTTTCTTCTTTTATTTTCTTTGAGTAATTTCTCACTTTTTTCTCTCTGTTCTCTTCTGTTAGATAGACATTGGGATTTCTTCATCTATAGTATCTGTAGTAATTTTTCTTTCATGCTTGATATTTTTGTCTTTTTGTGCAAAGTTCTGCAAAAACTTTCTTCTCATTAATTTGTTCTTCATCTGTGTCCATTTTGCTCTTAGGTTCATCTGTTGAGTTTTTCATTTCAGCAATCATGTTTTTATTTCCAAAATTTTCAATTATTCTTTGTTTATAAGTGTTTTCAGTTTCATGCTATAATATACTCTCTTACCTCTCTAAGAATATTTATTAGACTTTTAAAATATCTTTCTGTTTGTTCTATTTACCTTTTCCCTCAGATATTAGTTCTCTTCATTGAGTTTGGTGTTTCTCTTTCAAGGTGGTATTTTTTCTTGTATTTGGTGATTGTTCGTTGTCTTATTATCATTCTTGATGTTTCCCATTAGTTTGTCTGAGAGTGCTGTGTCTGTTTAACACAATATATCTCTGTGATTTGGCAATAGTGGTGAGAAGTGCCAAGGATTAATCTTCTATGTGTGGGGCCTCCCTAAACCTCCAGCATATTGCCTTCTTCTCAAGAGTGCTGCTCTGCCTCTTAGTCCCAAGTTTCCATACTTACAGATCTCATCTAGGGACAGATCTCTTTGTAGTTTAGTTCTTGTTCATAAACCGGGGGTACAGCAGGGCCTTGGAGAAGAAAATAGAGAAGGATGCTATATACCAAACTGTTCATACTGTAGTATCCTAACCAGTCACCACACAAGTTGCCCTAGGGCTCCTTCCAACTGTCGGTATGTTGGCCCTTGGTATCAAACCTTTGGAACCACACCCCTATATTTTGCACTGTGTGATCTGTGATTTCCTCTTTCAGTCCTATCTTATATCCCTTTTACATTTTAAAGATTCTTCATAATTTTCTCGTCAATCAAAAACACCTCTTCTTATTTCTCCACATTTTGTAGGTTGCATACATACCATTTATATATATTATTAAATACAAGTGCTCCTCAGCTTAAGGTTACTTCCTAATAAACCCATCATAAGTTGAAAATATCGGTAAGTTGAAAATGCATTTAATACACCTAAACTTCCAATCATCATAGCTTAGCCTATTCTACCTTAAACATGCTCAGAAAATTTACATTAATCATCTAACACAAAGCCTATTTTATAATAAAAGTGTTGACTATCTCATGTAATTTATTGACTGTTATACAGAAAATGAAAAACAGAATGGTTGCATGAGTACTCGAATTATGGTTTCTACTGAATGCATATCTCTTTTGCACCATGGTAAATTTGAAAATCACAAGTTGAACCATTGTTAGTTGAGGACTGTTTATATATACCTACACACTGTTTATAATATAAATGTACCATCTATATATATTTTTATGTATACATATACATACACGTGTATATCTTTTTTGTCATTTGTAGATATTTGGGGTGGGAAAAATGGAGCGAATGCTTAGTTTATTATCTTGATCCTGGCTCTCCAGAGTGTGAATATTTTTAAATCTGTCAAAATGTTATGAGAATCTATTCACAACTATCTCCTTTATTCTTTAGTGCTACGTTATAGTTTGTTGCTGTTTAACAGGTAGGTATAATGATGTAAAGGTTATCATAGGCATATCATTTCCCTTGTAGTGGTATAAAACCAACAAGGATTCTACTGCTTTACAAAAGGTTTATTTGCAGTTTTGGCTCATGCTGTTGAATCCATATCATTCATCCATTCATGCTATAAATATTTACCGACTGCCTTCTGTATGCCAGTCTTGTGCTAGGTAACATGGGTAAAAATATGACTACATTATGACCTCTATCCTAGACAATCTTAGTCCAGGCAGGGAGGCAAATTTGTGTGTGTGTATATGTATGTTGTCAGTGTCATGGCAGGAATAGAAGCAGCAGCAATTAACTTCTGGTCATGAAATCTTAATGGGGGTCTCTAATGGTCATTATGTTGAAATATGTAGTTTCTTCTGTATATTTTTTAATATTCCCTAGTTTCTGGATTTTCCCAGTATTTTGTCAGTGGAGACCATGTGTCTACTGTTCCCATTATTGTATATCCAGAAATTCAAAATTCTGCTAGATAAGGATGTGAGAAAAAAAGAAAAAGTTCATATGCAGAGTGTGTTAGTTATCCAGTGTAAGTCTGGGAACTGAGTGACATGGCAGAGTATAAAGTATTGTACTAAATTTTTTTTTTTTTAACTTTTGTTTTCTTGCAGTGTTCATAGTTGGGATCATGCTATTCAGGGCCTGGTACAACTTGGTTTCATTTTAATGGATTCATATGGGCCAAGGAAGATTCTTGACCGAAAAACTATTGAAACCAATCCAGGTCTTTCTAGAATGCCAAACCAGCAGGCATGTAAGCTGGGAGCTAATATCCTGTTGGAAACTTTTAAGGTGAGACACTAGTTTGGCAACCATTTCCTAATTTTGTTTAAATAATATTATAAATTGGGTATGATATTTGCCTGGGAGTTTGGAGGACAAGGAGATTTGAGTTTATAGCAGTTTGACAGAGTATGTATGACAGAGATTGGGATGGTTTTGGAACATTACAGATCTAATTTGATAGAGCACTTACTTTCTCATTCTTTATGTAGGTTTTTCATTTATTCCACTTATTACTATTGTTTTTGACCGTTTCTTGGAAGTTTAAGTATAAGGTAGCTTTTCCGTAGTTTTCTCTTCTTCCTTAGCAGTAAATCATTTCTGGTTTTTGTTTTATTTTGTTTTAATGCTATAATACAAAAAATAATTTGTAACATCAAGCTTGAAGAATCAAGCTTATTGATTCAGTGTTTTTGAAGAATCTAAAATGGGAAATTTACATTTTTTACATAATTACCAAATTATGACTGTTATCTCAACTTAATTTCTGAAACAGCTTTCAAAGATTCATTCCTTTCAAATAAAAAAGCTAGATCATATTTGAGGCCAACAACTTTGCTTTGCTAGTGATTCCTCTAAAGTGTCTTCTTGACATTCAGTTATTTAATGTAGTTACATGCCAAAAGTGTCTGCTGAAAATGTGATTTGTAGGCTAATCTAAATGTAAACATAGTGTTCTGATCCAGAACTATGAAGTAAATGCCATAGAAGAGTCCTCAAGAGTTGAAAGTGTATTTGATGATATAAAGGACCCTTTTTAACAATAATATGGTGTAAAACATTCTTAGAATAAGTTTTTGTTTTTAAATTTATATTTTTCAAAACTTAGGTTCCATTTGATTTCACATAGTTGTTGACAAGGCATTTGTAGAGTATGTAAATTGCTACCAAGTCACTAACAGTTTGAAGTCTGAAAGAAGTTAGTCTGTACCTCAAAGTAATCAAGTTCAAGTAAGAATTTTTTTTTTTTTTTTTTTTTAAAGATGACCGGTAAGGGGATCTTAACCCTTGATTTGGTGTTGTCAGCACCACGCTCAGCCAGTGAGCGAACCGGCCATCCGTATATGGGATCCGAACCCGGGGCCTTGGTGTTATCAGCACCGCACTCTCCCGAGTGAGCCACGGGCCGGCCCTCAAGTAAGAATTTTAACTAAAATCCAAGTGAAAATTCAGAACAGGTCTTTTTTTTAGACAACTCCAATGCTTCTAGAAACTGAGAAGGTGTTAGTGAAGAATTTTTAGGTTTCTAGAAATTTTCATGGACTTTTACATTTTAATTTTTAGAATAAAAGTTATATGTACTGTCAGAAATATGGATGTTGGCATGTGGAATTATTCCTATTTAATGATAGACCTTACATGTAGCATTATTTTTATGTGACCTGTACTTTTAGGCTAATAAACATGGTATTTACTTTGCTAATGAATTATCTGAGCACAGAACAAGGGGAAAGTTGAATGATTCTGTCTTTCCAGATGATTCACGTTATATTCTTATTTGTCTGTGAAATAAACAGTTGAGTTTTACCCATGTCCAAACTGTTCTTTATCCGGTCTACCATACATTGATGCACTTATAAGCTGGCAATCATCCAGGAATATTTTATTGGTTCTGTTCTTTTTAGATCCATGAGATGATCAGACAAGAAATATTGGAGCAAGTCCTCAACAGGGTTGTTACCAGAGCATCCTCTCCTATCAGTCATTTCTTAGGTATTGAACTTCGAAAGGATGAATAAAATTCTTAGGAATATTTTCATTTAAATGTCATAATGGTTTGATCCTGGGAAAAAAAAAATTTAATGCGATATCTTTGATTATGATGCCAGTAAAACATGAATCCACTTATGTTGTCTGTGGTTATTAAGTAGCCAAAATTTGTCAGTAAGGAAGGGAGCATTTAAACTAATGAGTTAAACTTCCATTTTGCATCAACATTCTCTATCTCTCTTTTTAAATATTTCTCAAATGAGTGCTGTCCTTTTGCTGCCAGTTTACCTCCCAGTCTTTTAACCCCTGACATTCTAACTTCAGTGCTTTTCTCTTTGGTGACCTCTGAATTTGCTGTTTTTAATATATATCTCCTAATGTCTAAATCTGCTGGCCTTTTCTTAGTCATCAGTTTTCTTAATTTCTCTGTTTCCCCTGAAACTTTTTAGATAGGTTTTCTGATAACTGTAATCATTTGCTTCTTTTCTGCCTGTGACCAGTTTTTGTCATTCTCCTTTAGTGATTCCTTTTCTTTCTTCTGCCGTTAAATGTCAGTACAAAGTTCAGTACTTGATACTTCTTTCTACCTCTTTTCGTTTCTTTATAGCTTTATTGGGGTATAATTGAAGTACAATAATCTCCACATACTTAAAGTATAACAATTGGATGAATTTTGATATATGTATACCTGTGAAACCATCACCACAGTCAAGGTGAACTTGCTTATCACCCACAAATGGTTTGTAATGCCTCTTTGTAATCTGTTCCTCCATCCCTCTCTTCCTCCGCACCTCCCATCTTCATTCTGGTCTGCATTCTGTCACTATAAATTAAATGCTATATTTTTGAATTTTATGTAAATGGAATCATACAGTATGTACTCTTTTTTTGTCTGGCTTCTTTTACACAGCATCATTCTTTTGAGATTTATCCATGATTATTACATGTGTCAGTAGTTGGTTCCTTTTATTGCTACTAGTATTCCATGATACAGATATAACTACAACTTGTTTATCCATTCACCTGTGGATCGTTTTTAGGTTGTTTTCAATTTTTGACTATCACAGATAAAGCTAGTATGCACATTCATGTATAAGTTTTTGTGTAGACATGTGCTTTCATTTCTTTTGGGAAAACACCTAGTAGTGGAATGGCTACATCATATAGTAAATGTATGTTTAATAGTTTAGAGAACTGTTTTATTTTTCCTACCAGCAGTGTTTCCAGTTGCCACACATTATTACCAACACTTGGTATGGTCAGTTGTTTTAATTTTAGGCATTCTAATGAGTGTGTAGTAGTATCTGATTGTGGAATTGTCATAGTATCTAATTGTAGCTTTCTTTTGCATTTCCCTAATGCCTAATGATGTTGAATATTTTTTCATGTGCTTATCTGCCATCTGTATATCATCTGTGGTTAAATGTCTGTTCAAATCTTTTGCTCATTTAAAAAAATTGGTTTGCCTTTGTAGAGTTCTAAGTGTTCTTTATATAGTCTACATACAGGTGTCCTTTGTCAGATGTGTTTTGCAAATATTTTCACCCAGTGGTTTGACTCTAATTTTTGTAACAATGTCAATTGAAGAACAAACATTTTTAATATGATGAAGTCTGGTTATTAATTTCTTTTTATAGTTCCTGCTTTTTGTGTCATATATTAAAAAATCATTGCCAAACCCAAGGTCACTAATATTTTCTCCTGTGTTTTCTACTAGACGCTTTATAGTTTTAGCTCTTATACTTAGACCTATGATCCATTTTTGTTAAATTTTGTATATGGTATGAGGTAAAAAATTAGGGTTTTTTTTTTTTTCTTTTTGCATATGGCTATCCAGTTGTGTCAGTACAATTTGCTGAAAAAATTATTCTTTCTTCATTGAGTTACCATGGCATCTCTGTTGAAATCAACTAACCATGTATATGTGGGTCTATTTTAGGAATTTGTTCTCTTCCAGTGATCTATGTGTTTGTTATTGCCTTCATTACTGTAGCTTTTTAATAAGCCTTAAAATAAAATATTATTCTTTCGACTTTGTTCTTTTTCAAATTGTTTTGCTATTCTAGGTCTTTTGCATTTCCAAATAAATTTTAGAATCAGCATGTCAGTTTTTAAAAAAATAAAACTTGCTTTAGTTTTGATTTGGTCCCAGGAACATAGTATATTTCTTCATTTGTTTAGGTCTTTAATTTTTTTCAGCATGGTTTCGTAGTTTTCAGTGCATGGGCCTTGCATGTCTTTTGTCAGATTTATCTCTAAGTATTTGATATTTTATAATGCTGTTGTAAATGGTACTCTTAAAAATTTCAATTTGACTTTTTTTTTTTTTTTTTTTAAGATGACCGGTAAGGGGATCTTAACCCTTGACTTTGTGTTGTCAGCACCATACTCTCCCAAGTGAGCTAACTGGCTATCCCTATATAGGGATCTGAACCCATGGCCTTGGTGTTATCTGCAGCAAACTCTCCCAAGTGAGCCACGGGCCGGCCCTCAGTTTCTGATTGTTAATGGCTAGCAAGTAGATATACAATTTCTTTTTTAATACTTACCTTCTATCCTGCAATCTTGCTAAACTCACTTACTAGTTCTAGTAGCTTTTTTGTAATTCCTTAGTATTTTTATGTACAAATTGTGTCATCTGCGAATCAAGATGTTCCTGATATCAGTGATTTATGTCTTTTTTCTTTTTTTCTTTGTCAGCCTGGCTAGAGGCTTGTCAGTTTTAATAATCTTTCAAAGAATGAGCTTTTGGTTTGATTTTTCTCTATTTTTCTGTTTTCAATTTCATTGATTTCTGTTCTTTATTATATCTTTCCTTTTGCATGTTTTGGGCTTATTTTGCATTAAAAATGGTTGAAAAAATCAAAAGAATAATATTTCATGACACATGAAAAATTTAGATTTCAAAGTCCATAGAGTATTATTGGAACACAGCCATGCTTATTCGTTTATGTGTTATCTATCTTGCTTTCACTCTATACCAGCAGAGTTGAGTAGTTGTGACATAAACCATATGACTCATAAAGCCTAAAATATTTACTGTCTGGCCCTTTATAGAAAATGTTTGCCAACTTCTGGTCTATTTATTTACCTAGATATTTACCCTTTCTGTTCTTTTTTTCTTCCTGATATTCCAAGTCTCTGCTTGTGGGAAGGATTTTAAATTACAAATTCAGTTTCCTTAATAGGTATAGGGCTATTCAGGTTATCTATATCTTCAGAGTAAACTTTGGTAGTTTGTATCTTTCAAGGAATTTGATCATTATTTCAGTTATCAAATTTACTACTATAAAGTTGTTAAGAATATTCCTTTAATGTCTCTAGGATCTGTATTGATGCCCCCCTTTCTCATTCCTGATAGACATAATTTGTGCCTTTTCTCTTTTTCTTGATCAGTCTGGCAAGAAGTTTATGGATTTTATTGAAATTCTCAAAGAACCAGCTTTTGGTTTGAGTGAATTTCTCTATTGTTTTTCTATTTTCAGTTTCATTGATTTCAACTTTTTTTTTGTTTCCTTTCTCCTGCTTACCTTGAGTTTAATCTTGTCTTCCTTTGATTAGAAGCTTAGGTGATTAATTTGAGACCTTTCTTTTTTTCTAATACAAGCATTAAACTAAATTTCTCTCTAAACATTGCTTTAGCTATATCCCATAAATTTTTTTATTTTCATTCAGTTCCAAACACTTTTTCATTTCCTTTGTGAGTTGTTCTTAATCCCATTGATTATTTAGAAGTGTGGTGTTTAGTTTTTATGTATTTCAGGATTTTTCAGATATCTTTCTGTTAATGATTTGTAATTTGTGGTTAGATAACACACTTTGTATAAAGTGAATTCTCTTAGATCAAATTATTCAAGTCTTCTGTATCTTTACTGATCTTCTATTTGCATATTCTATTGATTATTAAGAGAGGAGTATTGAAATATCTGACTTTATAATTGTAGATTTGTCTGTTTCTTCAGTTCTATCCATTTTTGCTTCATGTATTTTAAAACCGTTATCAGGAGCATAAATGTTCAGGATTGTTATATCCTCTTGGCTACTTGATCTCTAAATCATTATGAATTGACCTTTTTTGTTCCTGGGAATATTTTTTGCCCTGAAGGCTACTTTGATATTACCTCTTCAGCTTTTGATTAGTATTAACATGGTATATACTTTTTCATCCTTTTAGTTTCAACTTCTTTATGTCTTTACAGTTAATGTGGATTTTTCATAGACAATGTATAGTTGTATCTTAGTTTTTTATCCAGTTTGACAATCTGCCTTTTATCTTTGAGCAGATCATCTACATTTAGTGAGATTATTACCTAGCTATTTGTTTCCTATTTTGTCCATCTGTTATTTGTTCACTTTTTTTTCTTCTGCATTCTTTGAGATTGAGTTTATTTTTAATGATTCCATTTTATCTTGCTTATATGATTAGTTGTAACTCTTGTTTTGTTTTGGGTCACTTTAGGGTTTATGATACACATCTTTAACTTACTAGTCTACCTTCAAGTAGTATGCCTCTTTACATAAAGTATAAGGACATTACGATTTCCATTTCTTACCCCCTATTACCGTGGCAGCTTTTGTGCTGTTTTCATACCTTTTACTTCTATATCTGTTATAAACCTCATAGTATATTGTTGTTACTTTTGCTTTTAACAGTCTTAATTATCTTTTAAGAAAATTTTAAAAATAAGAAAGACATCTTCTATTTTTACCCACATGTTTACCATTTCTGGTGCTTTTTAGTCCTTTGTGTAGATTCCGATTTCTGCCTAGTAACCATTTTCTTCCTGCCTGAGGGACGGCCTTTAACATTTCTTATGCTCCTCATCTGCTGTCAGAAAAAGTATTTTGCATTCGTTTTTTGAAAGTTATTTTTGCTGGCTATGTACAGAATTCTAGATTGACAACTTTGTTTTTTTTCTTTTAGTATTTTGAAGACCATGCTTTCTGTCTTTTGGTTTTCATTATTTCCAAGGAGAAGTCGGTTTATTCTTATCTTTGTTCCTCTCTATGTAATATGACTTTTTTTCTTTGGCTGCTTTAAAGATTTTTTTCTTTATCAGTAGTTTTAAGGGATTTAATTATGATATCTCTTGTAGTTTTTTCCATGTTTCTTGTTGTTGGGTTTGTCAAACTTCTTAGATTTTGTAGAAATTTTTATATCATCTACCTGCCAGCACATTATCACACGTGCATGTGCATGTGCGCACACACATATTTCTGGGGCTCCACTTACACATACATTAGGCCATTGTAAGTTGTCAGACAGCTAACAGGTTTTTTTTTTAGTCTTTTTCACTGTGTTTTTATTTTTGAGAGTTTGTATTGCTATATCTTCAAGTTCCCAAATTCTTTTCTTCTTCAGTGTCTAATCTGCTGCTGATCTCATCTAGTAAAATTTTAATGGCTAGGAGTTTGATTTATATCCTTGGTCATGCTTCTCTTACCTTCTTGAATATAAGAAGTATATTTATTTTAGTTCTTTTCATGTCCTTGACTACTAATTCTATCATTTGTGTCATTTCTGATCTGTTTTTATTGATTGATTTTCTCCTCATTGTGGGTCATATTTTCCTACTTCTTTGCATGCCTTGTAATTTTTGATTGGATGCCAGATTGTATGAATTTTACATTGTTTGCTAGATTTTTTCTCTTTCAAATTTTCTCAAGCTCTAATTTTTTTCAAAAAACATTTTATCCTTTGGTGATTATTTTTATATTGTACTAGGCAAGACCAGACAGCCTGTAATCTGAGGCTAATTTGGTTCCACTATTGAAGCAATACCTTTCTGAGTACTCAGCTTTGTATAATATGAGGTATCTCCACTTTGGCTCTTGTGAATGTGAACTATTTCCTGTCCTTTGTGACCCCTGAGAATGGATCTACCTGCTCTTTTTGTGATTCTTTCCTCTGCCTAATGTGGTTTTCTCACACACATACACAACCCAGTACTCAGCTGACACCCAAGAGGAGCTCCCTGCAGATCTTCAGGGCTCTCTTTCCATGCAGTTCTTTCCTTTTTACTACTCTGCCCTGTGAATTCTACCTGCCTCGGCTTTCCTGATTTCTAAACTCTGTTTCTTTAACTCAGGAAGACCACTGGACTCTGTGTGTGTTTCCCCTCCCAGTGCTACTGCCTGGAAATTTCTCTGTGTAGTTGTAATTTATTTCCCTTCTTTCAGGGACCGCTCTCCTGTACTGCTTGTTGTTTACTGTCTGAAAATTGTTGTTTCAAATAATTTGGCTTCTTTTTTACAGTTGTTTCAAGTGGAAGGGTAAATCTGGTTGCTGTTATTCCATCATAGTGGGAAGCAGAACTCTGTTCCTCTTTTTATATGTTCTCTTACTTGTAGATGTCATACCTATTTTCATGATTTCAGTTATTTTTGTGGGTGTGGCTCACAAATCTGTCAAGACTATCCTCTTTCCCAAGTTTAATACCTTCATTCCTGTTGGAGATATATATATAATATTTTTCCTTTTAATTTTCTCAAACACACCTAAGTTCTCTCATTCTTTCTCTCATACTGTTATTTTTTCATCCTTTTTATACCCTCCTCTCCCCATCTCCTTGCATCCATTGCCTAGTTCTTGTTCTTGTAACCTTGAATTTAGACTATTGCCACAGCTTCCTGACTGGTTTCCCAGCTTTCTCTTCTACCTGTAGCAATTCAACCTGCATATTGCCACTAGATTAGTATTCCTAAAATACTACTTTATCACTCCAAAATTATCAGTATGTTCTTTAATAAATTATCAGCTCTTCACAGTGTTAGAACAACAAGGCCAAGGGTTTGGATCCCCTTACTGGCCAGCTGCCAAAATAAATAAGTTTGTTATTTAAAAAAAAAAAAAAAAATTATCATGTCTTTATCTTGGTACTATAGCTCCTTGACAGTTTGATCCCATCCTACCTTTCTGACATTGATTTCAATTATTTACTTTTCCGAATCCTTTATCCCAACTCCACTGATTTCCCCACCATCCTCTGAATGTGTCTTACACTTACCTGTACTTCTACTCATACTTTCCCTTTACGTGTAGCAGGCCTTTCTGGTTCTATGTAGATTTAAATGTTACCCATCTTTTAGAACCTAGTTTAAGTTATTTCTCTTCATAGCTTTCCTAATGTACACAACTTCATAATGATCTCTTTTTCCTTTGAACTTCTGTTTAAACTCTCTCTTTACCATTTATTAGGCAGTAAACTATGTTGGAATTCTTAGATATTTGGTATTGCTCTGTTATTTACCTCTAATTATTTTGAAATATTTTTTTCTTCCAACTACATTATTAAAATTCTTGAAGAGAGATCATATTTTATGTTTTATATATTCCCGATAGGACCATATTATGCTTGCTCATAATAAAAATTCATAAATATTTATTGATTTTAGTTTGGAAATATGAAGATGTACCACTTGTCCAGACAGTGTAGTGGGTTTCTTCATTTCTTTTAGACAGTTTAGTTTTTGTAGTCTTGTACTATCACAGAGAAAAGGTAAAAGTATGCTGGTTACATTGACCAGAGAAAAAAGTTTATAGGATCTCTAGAAATTTCTATTGCCGTGTACTTGACTTACTTGAAAAAAGAAAAAATGACTTTTTAAAATTTCTTTCCCCACATTTATTTTCCTTTTATTTCAAATATCATTAGTTATTTGAGGCATCTGATTATAGATTATGTTTTTCAGATCTGCTTTCAAATATCATTATGTATGCACCCTTAGTTCTTCAGAGTTGTTCCTCTAAAGTCACAGAAACTTTTGACTATTTGTCATTCCTGCCCCTTCAGACTGTCCAAGGGCTACTTAAGGCAGTACAGGTAAGTCTTCTGACTCCTAAATAACTTACCAAAACTGGGGTTTAACTGTCTAATGGAAGTCTGATGCATTTTTAATAAGTACATATGTCTAAAAAATTCTATTCCCCTTGAGTCTGAAACTTAAAAAATTGTATTAAAAGGGCAAGAGCACTGATCTAGACTGTTTTCGAACTTTACCTCCTCTTCATAACACTATTCTCTCTCCTTTGACTCGTTTTCAAATTAGTGAAGTAACTGAAAGTCTCTCAGGAAATTATTCAGTACAATAGATTTATAAAGGCATTCACAACCAGTTTCAATTTAATGTTTCAAAGTATACTCATGTCCTTATTATTAAGTGTAATAAACATTGAAATATGTATATAAAACAGAACCAAAGTCACTTATATAAACCAAATGGTAAAAGTATTGAGTAGAAATGAGCTAAGGCTAATAAGCAAACTTGTTCTGTTTTTTATCCACTAATTCTTCTTCTTTCAGCCCCTTCTCAAAGTCAGCATGTCAATGAGAGACTCCTTGATACTTGTCCTTCGGAAAGCTATGTTTGCTAGGTATGTAATATCCTTTGAGATCATAGGAAGTGATGTTTTTTAATGTTAGGACTAAAAGTTATCCCTGCCATCTCTTAGTACCATCTGTTCACAGTGATCATGCTAATTCCTAACGCAACAGAGCACATTCATCAAATAAGGCATTGTGTTAAGTGTTTTATTTTTTTTTCATTCAGTCTTCAGGGCAACCCTATGAAGTGAGAATTATTACAATCCTCATTTTACATATAAAGAAACTTAGGCTTAAAGAAGACAAGTGACTTTCCATAGGTCAAACAGTAGTTGGTGGGAACTAGGATTCAAATTCAAGGTCAGATCTAACATCAGAGTTTATGATTTCAAGTACTCTGCTATACCATCCCTAGTATAACTTTCAGGATACAGTTCTAGTGCCATATACTCTGAAATTTGAGCTGGCAACAGTTCCGAAGGGAAAGCATCTTAATTAATAAGAATATACTTAAGAATCTCATTTTAGTGAACATTAGAATTGTGATGTGTAGTGGCTAGTAAACCAGATTAATTGTTGAGGGGCCCAATCTCTGTTTGGAGCTCAGAAAATGCCTCCTGACCTCGCTTCCTTTGTTTCTTAGTACATAAGCTAAGGATGATAATACCATCACCTAACAATTTTGTGAGACAGTAATATGTGGAGAGCATTTGGTACTTTGAGGATAGTATGCCTAATTAATATCACATTGGCTGTATTATAATACACTCATAAGTGTCTGTTCTAGAACTGACCATGTTTTTTACTCCTCACCCAAGGGTATGGCTGAAAGACCAAGATTGTTATATTGTGGCATCTGTAACATGAATTAGTGGTTCAGACTCAGAAGATGAGTGTGTCATTTTTCTGAATGGAGGGTTTACATGGCACCTAGTACTGTACCTCCTCTAAGAAGAAAGGGAGCACATGAAGGGAAGCACTCCTTCAGACACAACAAAAATCAGCAGTTTCCTTTGCTATTCAGTACTTACATTTGAGTTACATCATGCAGCTCAGCACTCTTATTCTCATTTCTCACATAATAGACTTTAGAGCAGGATAAAATACAGATAAGTATTTTTAATATTTGTAATACGCTTTACAAATAAGGTGAAATAGATAATAAAAAAATTTAGCTGAATTTCTGTACTGCTAATTGCTTTGAACACCTGGTGCCTTATTTTGAGTGTATAAATTCAGTTTGTTTTTCTCTACGCTTCATTGTTATACGTATTCCTTCTCTGTATGGAACTAACTGGATATTTCTCATCCAAAAGTGTATTCTTGTGAAATTAGTACTGATTGTTAACATCTCTGTCTATTCCTGAGCTAGCCAGCTTGATGCCCGAAAATCTGCAGTTGCTGGGTTTTTGCTGCTCCTGAAGAACTTTAAAGTTTTAGGCAGCCTATCATCCTCTCAGTGCAGTCAGTCTATTGGTGTCACTCAGGTAAGGATTGTTCACACTAACTTATAGTAGGTGCATTTACGCAAGTCGATGATATGCAAGCTGTTTTCTTTTATTCCTGTTATGGTTGTAAGAATGATCCTGAAACAGAGTCTCATGGTGGTGCTGGTGATGATGATGATAATGATGATGATATTGGCTAACACTTATTAATAGATGTTTTTCTCCATGCTAGACAGTGTTATCCAGTGTGGTTGTCATTAGACTCAATGTGACTATTGAAATGAACACTTGATTGAAACACACAGCTAGTTAAAACTCAATTTTTGACATGTAGAAAACTCAAAATTTGACATATAAAATTAACACTGGATTTTGATGATTTAGTGTGAAATAGAAGACCATAAAATATCTCAATAATGTTTTTATATTGATTACATGTTGAGATAATACTTTGGATACTGGCTTAAATATTAAAATTGACTTCACCTGTTTCTTTTTACCTTTTAAATGTGGCTACTAGAAAATTTAGAATTACATAGGTGACTTGCTTTTGTGTTTCATATGGTAATTCTATTGGACAGCACTGTGCTTAAGTGCTTTACATTCAATATCTATTTAATCTTCACAGTAATCCTCTGATGCTAGATAATATTATTGTCCCCATTTTTTAATAAAACACTTTACTTTGCATATACAAATTTATTAAACCTTGTAAACTGAGAAAATAATTTTTTGCAATAATTTGTTAATGTGGACTTTGGAACAATAAAATCGTCTTCATAATTTAAATATTTAAATAAACTCTAAAATTTATAAAAAGGAAATATTTATATAACAAGTTTGTTTGGAATCCTCATTTTATTGATCTAGTATAAATGTATAAAACTTTTGTTATGGTATAAATTAAATATTAGTAACACTGGGTATCATATGTGTATTATTCTCACCATTTCAGGATAAGGAAACTGAGGCTGAGATAGGTTAAATAACTTGCCCAAAGTCATATGACCAATAAAGGGTACAACTAAGATTTAACCTCAGACAGTATGAACTACCTCACTATGATGATTGGAGTAAAGATGAGGAATTCTTGATTTATATTTGCTGGTTTTATTATGTAAATCAAATAAGGGGTGTCAGTTCTTTGTCATGTCCACTTTAAACAAAAGTCTGTCTACTTCTAAACCTCTCTGGAATTTGTAGAAGTAAAGAACTAGATTCTTTTAGCTGTTGGTGACCTTTAAAGAAGTCTTAGGCCTTTTAAATAAAGTCATGTATATTATGATTATTGGATTCTAGTGGCATGCAATAATTAGTGTGCCCACCTAAGCAGCTGACATTGTCAAGGAACCCCTAAGGAATGGGGAAGAGTTAATTTTGTTAAAATACTTAAATTCTTTTTGCTTAACGTAGATTGTACTTGGACTCTGGACTTTCCATCCTAAATGCTATAGTGGACAGAGTGTGTTTATAAACATCTCTTTCTGTAATTTGTGATGTCTTATCTGTTAGCCTAGCTTTTTGTTTTGTTTTGTTGGTTTTTTAGAAAATATCAGATGCTGGAATGATTATAGTACAACAGTCATGAGAGGATATATTTGCCTATTGAAGTTGGATGTTTCTTTAATGTCTAGAAGTGGTTTTTAGGGTTTCCCTCCCTTCTTTCTTGAATAAAGAAACCATTTGGATTCTGTCCCAAAAAATAAAATAAAATAAAATACTTAAATTCTTCTGTCTAAAACCAGAATAAGAGTGACACTTATCACTGTATGGTAATGAGTATAGTGTCTGCTTCAGTCCTGGGTTTCAGTATATAGGGAAAGCTAAGTCTAGGTTTCTTTGACTAAGACTGTAGGCCTATGAAAATTACTTTGGTAGGTAAGATAGACACGAACTGGCCTCTCTTTCAGGTTCACGTGGATGTTCACAGCCGTTATAATTCTGTCGCCAATGAAACTTTTTGCCTTGAGATCATGGATAGTTTGAGGAGATGCTTAGGCCAGCAAGCTGATGTTCGACTCATGCTTTATGAAGTAAGTTGGAGTGGAAGGAATGTAGCAACACCAACAAATAGTCCTTTTGATTTTAATAATTTTTTTCCTGCTTATAAAAGAGCAGCAGATATGCTCTTATTTGATGCAGTTAGGACCAGTAGGTAATGATGATTAGTCAAGTCAAAAAGTTGCTTAAGGTGAGGAATATATATAATAGATGATACACCTTAAATGTTTTAGAATGTACTGTTAATTTGCCAGTCTTTTGATTTATTTTGGTTGTTCATTTTGTTTTGTTTTTTGAGTATGAGTTTCCCATTTGGGACTCCTTTCTCTCATGCAAACCATACATACCCTTAATTTATTGCCTATAATTTCAAAGTTTTGTTTAATGAAAGTGGCATGAAAACGCTGATACTTCGGGTACAGTTTTAGTGCAGAAACATTTTAGGTGGGTTCAGTTTTTTCCCTAACTTCTTAGAATTGTCTTACCCCTAATTCATCAGAAATTGGTTTTAGAGACTTAATTTTATTAAGTCTTTCCAAAACATTTGACTTAGTTTTTATAAAAACAACTTTTTTTTCTTTTCACTTGGTTTTCAACAGTTTACAGAATGTCTGATTAAATCACATAGTTATAATGACAGTATAGTTAGCAAAAAGAGAGAACAGATTATAACCACTGACCTGTGATTAGCATATAACTCAACTAGTGGGAATGGAAATGTGCAGTCATGGAGGATTCACTACTATTTTTAGCATTTAGTATGCCATATACTTCAGCATACATGTTTCATAGAAGGAATGGAGAGCATTAGATTAGCAAGTAGATTAAGTGGAATTCATTTCAGAGAGCAACTATTAAAATACCTTCATTTGATATCTTAAAATAAACATTTATTGAGCTATAATAGTTGCCAGGCACTGTATTTTTCAGGCTTACTATAGAAAATATGGAGAATACAAAAAAAAAGTTTTTTTAATATTATTGCCAATCTCACCAATAATATATACATATTTATAGAAAATTGGAATTATAAGATTTATATAGCTCTTATCTCTTAACATTATGTTGTAATCATTTTTCCATTTCATTAAATATTCTTTCACAACATTATTTTTAGTGCCAAATAAAGTGTTCTTTTTGGATATGTAATAATTGTCTCATTTTTGGAGCATCTCAGCTGTTTCTGGTTTTTCACTATAAGGGTTGTTGTACCCGAATGTTTGACCACATTGCTGGGTCAGAGATTATAACATTTAAAAGTCTCTTTGCACACCCTGGCAAGCACTGAATTTTTTTTTAATCATTAAAAAAACTTTACTCAACACCATTTTGTGATAAAATCTCTTAGAAACTCTCAGCAAACTAGGATTGGAAGGGAACTTCCTCAACCTAATAAAGGATGTCTATGAAACCTTCATCTAATATAAACAGTGAATAAATAAATGCTTTCCCCTATGATTAGGAACCAGGGTATTTGTTCTCAGTACATTTATTTGACATTGTAGTAGAGATCCTGTTCAGAGCAGTAAGGCAAAACAAAGAAATAAAGGCATGCATATTTAAAAGAAAGAAGTCAAGCTGTCTCGATTCTCATAGAATAAACAATACAAAGAATCTACAGAAAAGTGAGTTTAGTAAGGTTGTGGGATACAAGATCAATAACCATGCAAAAATCAAGTATAGTCCTATATGCTAGCAATGAACAATTAGAAATTGAAGTAAGATAATATTTAAAATTGATTAAAAATGAAATCCTTAAGGATAAATTTAACAAAATGTGTGCCAGAATAAAATTTTTAAAAAGAAAGCAAATTTAAAAAATGCAAGATATTGCAAGATATCTCAAAATATTGCTGAGAGAAATCAAAGAATAAAAAAGTGGAGAGATATGCCATGGTTCACAGATTAGAATGCTCAGTATAATTAATATTTTAAGTCTCAAATAGATTTATGGATTTAATGTAATCCCAACTGAAACCCAGAAGGCTTTTTTTTTTTTTAAGAAATTAAGAAGTTGGTTCTAAAATTTATATGGAATATAAAGGACTCAGAATAATAAAACAATTGAAAAAGTATAAGGTTCATCAGTGGAGTTTTGACAAAGATCCCAAAGTAATTCAATAAGGGAAAGGATGGTGTTTTCAACAAAAGGGGCTGGAACAATTGTTCATTATATTGGGGGTCCTCAAGATCACCTCCAGGTTTTAAAATTTCACTAGAAGAACTCAAAAAACTCAGCATATATTTGTTCTTACACCTAAGATTTATTACACTTCAAGGATACAATGCATAAACAGCAGAGGAAAGAGGTGCATATGATGAAGTCTGGAGGAAACCAGGCTCAAACTTCCAAGAGCCCTCTCCAAGTGGTATTGCATAGGATTCACTTAATTCCTCTAGCATATGAGTTGTGACAACATGTGCAAAGTGTTGTATACTAGGGAAGCTTATCAGAGGCACCCAACGTTTTTATTAGGGCTGGACCCATAGGCACCCTATGCTTAGCATGTACCAGAATTTCAAATTTCCAGGAGAAAAACAGATATTTTGTATAAACCACATTGTACAGTTTAGGCACAGTGAGCCACTCTTATTTAGGGAAAGCTTTGTGTTAGTGTAGGGAACTGTTTATCTGCCAAAAACAAAAGAAAAAAATCTCAAGCCTTATTTAGCTTCAAATTTTTTTGTTTGGCAGCTGGTCAGTACAGGGATCTGGACCCTTGACCTTGTTGTTACAACACCAAGGTCTAACCAGATAAGCTAACTGGCCAACCAGCCCCAGATTTTTTGAAAACATTAACTTGAAATGAGTCATAAACCTAAACCTAATTATTAGGATATTGTTACTTTATTCATCAAAGACTTTGTACATCATTGGTTTGTAAAAGCTTTTTTATCAACACACTTGAAATAATGTGAAAAATCTTTTAAGTATTGATATAAACACTTATTGTCATATTTATTGGAAGTGTATGCCAGATTTCCATTTGATTTTTTTTTATTAGTATGACCCTTTAAGATGTACAGAATTAATAATTTTGGTTATTAAATCTATTGATTTTTGTCCTTCTATCATTTTTATGTGTAGAGTCTGTATCCTTCCAGTGAATATTCACTAATATTTTCTTGTAGTTTTTTTATGCTTTTTTTTTTTTATGTTCGGCTATTTAATTCATTTGGAATTTGTTTTGATATTATATATAAGGAGCTAACTTTTTCTGCCAGATTAGTTGTTCAGACATTATTATCTCCTTTATTTGTACTGTCTATTTCCATTTGTATGCTATTCCTTTATTTTACTGTATATTTTTGTGCCAAAATGAAGTGTCTTTTTATTATCCTTATACATTTGTAAAATATTGTAATGCCTGTTAGGGCTAATCTTCCTTTGTTTCTTTTCTTTAAACAAATTTTTTTTATCAGTTCTCTCTTGCTTTTTCTCATAGATGGACTGTACAACCTCTTTTCTAGGTTTCAAAATGAAAGTTCTCTCGAGGATTTTTTTTTTTTGGCGGCTGGCCGGTACTGGGAATTGAACTGTGACCTTGGTGTTACAAGGCCACACTCTAACCAACTGAGCTAACCGACCAAACTCAGAAATTTTGGATTGGAAAAAATATCATGGTCATTCGTGTTAGGGTGTTTAGGGCCAGGAGGCACTTTGAAACTAAGTGTGAAAAATGTCAAAAGTGTGAAAAAGGGAAGGCTGCTAATATAGGACGAGAGAAAAGAATAGAGGCCTAGGACATCCCTGACTGTGAAGGGGCAGAGTACTCCAAAGTGAGAGTGGCCTGTTGCTTAAAAATTGTGAGGATTATGGTCAGATTGTTAATTCAGTTCTCAGTGATCAGAGATCTCTTTTTAGTTTAGGCAAGTAATCTAAACTTTCTGAATTATTTCTCCCTCTAACAAGTACAGTCTCCATCTTTATCAAAGCACTGAGAATAGGATAAAGAAAGGTAGTGTTATTTTAAAGTTATGATTGTCCAAATCACTAGTATCTCTTTTGAAGGAGCTTCTTTGTTCTCTATTTGATTCCTCTTAGGGGTTCTACGATGTTCTTCGAAGGAACTCTAAGCTGGCTAATTCAATCATGCAGATCCTTCTCTCACAGGTAAACAATATTTTTATGGATACAGGGGAAAGAGATAATGAGACACTGAGAGGGAATTGATGTTTTCCAGACCTTCTAAAATATAAAATAATTCCCAGTTAGTGCACTGGTACATTGTGAACATGCCTGGGGTATGTGGTATAGTTCTGGGTGGTTTTATTTCAGTCACCACTTACCTACCTGCCATATTGCCATCATCTAACAGTTACTTTTTGAGTTAACATTTTACATCCTAAGTCAAGAGGATATTTTGAAGAACCATTTTGTGCAAGGGCTATCAAGCAGCTGTATCTGTTATGTAATTTCTGGAAAAAAGGGATCTGCAGCAAATATAGCAAAATATTTACATCTGTTAAATCTGGGTAACAGATACATGGATATCTGTTAGGTTACTTTCTGTACATTTCAGTTTAAAAATATTTTTAAATTATGAAATATTTCAAAAGACTATCAAGATGAGAAGAATTCAGATGGAGAATATCTTGTGTAAATAAAAACTTTCACTCAACATTTATTCATTAAACATTGATTTAAATCTTTTTTGGTAACAGCTTTATTGAGATATAATTCTACATGCCATACAGTTTTTATTGTTCTCTATCAGAGCATTTCTCTAGATCCCTGGTCCATCATTTTGCTAGAAATGGAAACAAGAGTGTGCTCTCCGTCCCCCCCACCCCCAACCCGCCAAGCCATTGCTATGTGATAGTTCTGCTGAAGAAGCTCCATTTGAAATTAAGTTCTCAGATGTGTGGAAATTATTGGAAGGTCCTATACTATCCATCAAAGGCTTTTCATTGGGCATTGGGCCTGAGCCTATATAAAATTTGTATCCTTTTAGCTATATTGTGTCTTTCAAACTCTAATGATCAACCCATCTACATTAACCCATTTAACAAGACTTGAAAATTTTGTTTGCAGACAGAGCAGTGCTTCCTGATTCAGGTTAATATGCAGACAAATAAAATTCTATGTACTCCAAAAGTAAAAAGGAGAAAAATAGCTAGCTTTTTTTTTCAGCCCTATTATATGCCAATTAGTGTTTGAAGCACTTTACATCTATTGTCATGTTTAATCCTTATACAGCCTTATACATTTATATTAATAATATCTTCATTTTTCAGATGAGGAACCAAAGTATGGATACCTTTATCAAAATCAGTAATAAGTGGTAGTACTGGGATTTTGGACTCAGCCAATTTGACTATAGAACCTATATTCTCAACTACCAAGCTATATTGAAAATGTAGATTGCCTGTACAAGTCTAGGAATTGATGTGAGGAGTATGGTAGAAGTGAAATAGGAATGATGATCCTAATCAGTACAATTCTTAAAGCAAGGGCAAAGGATGTAGGCAAGCCAAAGCAATACAAATTTTGCTGCATTGTTCTTTGGACAGTTGGGAAACATGTCTTAGAAGGCATTTCATTAAAGGAGACATTAACTTGACTAGTTAGCTCATGAAGCTTTTCATGTTTTTATGATGTCTTTTTTTCCCTCACTATATACAGTTAAAACAGTTCTATGAGCCAAAACCTGATCTGCTACCTCCTCTGAAATTTGAAGCTTGTATTCTGACCCAAGGAGATCAGATCTGTCTACAAGAACCACTGGTGAGACTTTTATTCCTCCTATAACCATTATTTTTACTGTTATGGACAAGGTTGATCTTCAGAAGAGATATCTTTCTTTCTCTGTGAAACACTATTCCTGATTCTTCTAAGAATTTTTACTCTTAAATCTTCCCTGCTTACAATTTATGACCCATTATCACCTTGGATCTATTGGTAAGCTATCTGCGTGTTAGCACTTTATTAAATCAAGGCATCTACCACTTCTCCCAAGTAATATCTTATCTCCTGTTTATAAATCTTGAATTATATACAGTAAATAAATATACTTTAGAATGGGGGAAGGGATGTCACCTAGGAGCAGATGAACCCGGGGACCTGCTTTATTAGTCTGGAGGGAGTATATGATTTAGACTGAGTTAGAATTGGCACTCTGTTGAATCATCAGAGGAGCTAGGACAGGTTGATTTTCTATTGTTATCTAGCCTCAGAAAGGGAAGAGAACATAAAAGTTGAAACTTCCCACCCCACATGACTTAGAATTCATGGAAAGGGAAAGCGGGGAGTCTTTCATTTGCCATATCCTGCCTTCATTTGTGTGCCTTCTGTCCCATGAGATGTCCTCAACCTAGATCTAAGATGCTGTGTTAGTCTCCTCTTCAACATAAACCTCTATCTTTAGAATAGCGTCTGGGACTCAAAGGAACTAGAGAGGATTTAACATCATAACCTGGTTCAAGGGGTGTTTGTATCAGACCAGATAAAGCACATCTAATGTTGCATTCTGAGGCGTCTGCTACTTATAAGGCCAATTCCTTTGAGAAAGGTTTAGAGAACAGTGCCTTTGTTAGTTCAATTAATTTTTTTCAGTTTTGTTAATTCAGGGGACTTAATTTGTGATGCTAGTGAATAGTGTACTTTAGCCTTATAAATAAGAATTATTTGCTGATTATGAACACTCAAGAATAATTTACTTAATTACTTATTTTCTTCTACAGGATCATCTGTTGTGTTGTATTCAGCATTGTTTGGCCTGGTATAAGAGTAAAGTGATCTCCCTACAGCAGGGAGATGAGGAGGAAGAAGAGGGAT
The DNA here is from genome assembly GCF_027409185.1 of Cynocephalus volans. NCBI lineage: Eukaryota > Metazoa > Chordata > Mammalia > Dermoptera > Cynocephalidae > Cynocephalus > Cynocephalus volans. The sequence continues at coordinate 55,836,216 of NC_084462.1, forward strand.
TCTACCAAGACCTAGATGATATGTTGGAGTCTATTACTAATAGAATGATTAAGAGTGAGCTGGAAGACTTTGAACTGGTAATTGCCGAGTCTTCAGCTGTATTGAATAATGGGGTTTTTTAGTAGCTTCCTAATTTAGATCTTGTATCTTTTAGGATAAATCAACAGATTTTTCCCAGAGCACTGATATTGGCATCAAAAATAATATCTGTGCTTTTCTTGTGATGGGAGTTTGTGAGGTTCTAATAGAATACAATTTCTCGATAAGTAATTTCAGGTAAGGTATTGCTATGATTCCACTTGTAGTTTTTTTTTTTAAAAACTATCAATATGCTAGGCACTAAATAGACCACAGACTATGATTGTATCTCTTAAATGGACATCTAGCCTAAGACCAAACTATGTTCTTTCCACTGGAGAACAATGAAGCATATGCCAGTCAGGCCTGTGAATGTTGTCCCTCCAGAAAGTTTTTATTTATTCAAAGTACCCCAGATCCTGAACTCTAGAATTTCTTATTTTAATAGATAAATTTTGATTGGTAGTCTTATTAGACTTTTGTGCTCTTCATTGTTTGGTGTAAACAAGGGAGTGGAAAAAAAAAAAACCTAGATAGATTGATATGACCTGGGAGTGCTATGTTAATGAAGGTCCATTCATTTTTAATGTTTAAAGACGCATTGTGATTTCTTTATTACTGTATGTAAAAGTGAACCTTGATATACTGATATTTGTCCTTGATGGTCTCTTTTTCCTTTTATACAGTAAGAGTAAGTTTGAGGAGGTTCTGAGCTTATTTATGTGTTACAAGAAACTCTCTGACATCCTTAACGAAAAAGCTGGTAAAGGCAAAAATAAAATGGCCAACAAAACAAATGATAGTTTTTTGTCCATGAAATTTGTGTCTGATCTTCTCACTGCCCTTTTCAGGTAAGGTTCAATTAGAGTGCTTAAAGACAGCAGCTCATGCCAGTAAATCCAGACTTTGGGAAACATTATGGGGTAAAGAGGAAAAAATTATATGAAGGGGGAACCTATAGTTTAAAGAAACTTAAAAGATAGCTGACATAGCAACCAATGCAACAAGGAGAATTTGTTTGGATCCTGATGTAAACAAATCAATTGTAAGAAAGAGGGAGGGATAGAAAATTGGAGAAATTTAAACATGTTTAATGTGTGATTATATTAAGGAATTATTGATTTTTAAAATGTGAAAAAAATAAGAATAAGATATTATATACAAAAATAAACAAAAATAAATAAAAACAGAATTTAAGCCAAGTAGATGAGGGGAAAAAAAAAAGAAAGCAGCTCAGTGAAGATGGTAACACCTACTCAGGTTCACTTGTATACCTAGTTTGGATTCACAATTCTTAACGTATATACAGTAAAAAACTGGTTAGGCAATTTTAATTGTCTTGGAATGAAGGCCAGACAATCCTAGGTTGGCGCTTTAAAGAAGTACCTTGAATTATTAAAGGAAAAATCAGAAACAGTGGACCAGTGATTGAAAAGATAGGGATAAATTCCAACAGGGTGTTGTAAGTAGAATCTACCTTAAGTAACTTGAACACAATAACAGATAAAAAGGGAAGAAAAAAACTGAATTAAAAAAACAAAGGGACAACAATAATAAAAAAGCTAAAGAAAGACTAAGACTGACTTAAATTTTATCAAATTAAAGGATTTGGGGAGGGGGAGAAAATGAGATAACACTAAGAATGATGATTGTAAAAGGGCAGCTATGGCAGTGACTCTGGCATGGGCTGCCTAAAGAGTATGCCATTCAGAGCTTCTGGGATGCTGCTGTTCTGAACAGTCCCTAGAAAGCTTAATTTCAGATTCCAATAGCAATAGAGGACTCTCTTTTTTTCCTCTCTTTGCAGGGATAGTACCCAAAGCCATGAAGAGAGTCTGTCTGTTCTCAGGTCCAGCAATGAGTTTATGCGCTATGCAGTGAATGTAGCTGTGCAGAAAATGCAGCAGTTAAAGGAAACTGGGCATGTGAGTGGTCCTGACGGCCAAAACCCAGACAAAATCTTTCAGAACATCTGTGACATAACTCGGTAAGCTATGCCGGCCCTCAGAAACCTGTTCCACTTGCTGTGGAGTCTCCAGGAGAGGAAATTGGGGGTGGAGGAGGAAGGCAGTTTAAGATTGGGTATGCCTGAAGAGCAAAAGTGCAGTACTGATATTAGGTCTTTTTTCTAGTCCTGCTTTGATGTGGGTTGTTAATCATATATAAAATGTTATTCTGTTACCAGGAAGAGAGAGGAGTATTACATAATGATTAAATGATTCATCAAGTAGACATAACAATTCTAAATGTGTGTATACCTGGCAATAGTGTCAAAATAGTTGAAGCAAAAACCAATAGAAGGAAAAATAGATAAGCTCTTAATTATTAATCAATTCTGTCTCAGTAATAAACAGAACTAGTAGATAGAAAATTAGGAAGGATGTACAAGACCTGAACAACACTGTCCTCTAGCTTGACTTAATTGACATTTATAGAACACTCAACAACAGCTTCAAAATACAGTCTTTTCATGTGCACATGGTACATTCACCAAGGTGGATCATATTTTGGGCCATGAGACAAACTCAACAAATTTAAAAAATACAAATCAGTATTTTCTCTGACCACAACAGAATTAAACAAGAAGACAATTACATACACACAAAAAGAAAGAATAACTGATATCTGGGTAATTCTCATATACTGGAAATTATATGTACCTCTATAAATAACCCATAGTTAAAGAGAAAGTCATAAGGGAAATGAAACAATATTTTGAAGAAAACAGAATATACAAGCATATCAAAATGTATATGATCCAGCTGAAGCACTGTTTAGGTAGAAATTTATAGCAGGTGTTGATAAAAAAATCTCAAGCCTCTTGGTTAGAGCATGATGTTATTAACATCAAGGTTAAAGGGTCTGGATCCCCATACCAACCAGCCACCAAAAAAAAAAAATCTCGTCTCAAATATATGTTTTCACATTAAGAAAGCAGAAAAAGAACAAATTAAAATAAGTAAGCAGAAGGAAGGAAATAGTAAAGACAAATGCAGAATTATTGAAGATGAAAATAGGAAAACAGAGAAAATGAAAGAAAGCAAGTTATGTGAAAACATTAAATTTAATAAACCTTAGCCAGATTAAGTAGGAAAAGGTAGAAGACACAGATATAAATATCAGAAATGAGGAAGAGGGGACTCACTACTGACCCTACAGACATTAAAAAATCAATAATAGAACATTGATTTATGCCAATAAATTTAATAAGTAAAATGGACAAGTTTTTGACAGCTCATTCAAGTATAGGTAACCTAAGTAATCCTGTTTCTATAAAAGAAATTGAATTTGTGGTTCAGAATTTTCTCTCAGAACTCCAGACCTAGATCTCTTTCAGTGGTAAGTTCTACCAAACATTTAAGAAGTAATACCAATTCTTTGCAAACTCTTTCAGAAAATAGAAGAGAGAGAGCATGTTTTAGCCCATTTAATGAGGCCAGTATTACCACGATACCAGACCCAGACAAAGACATTAAAAGAAAACAGACCAATTTATCTCATGAATATATAGATACAAAAAATATTAGAAAATTCAGTCCAACTATTTATGAGAAAGATAATATATCAGATAGGTGGGATTTTTTTCAGGAATGCAACATTGGTTCAAGATTTGTAAGTCAACCAATGTGTAGTTCAAATATCCATAGACTAAAGGATAAAACCATATGATCATCTCAATAGATGAGAAAATCAGAATTCAACATTAATTCATGATAAAATATTTCAGCAAACCAGGAATAAAAGAGATCGTTCTCTATTTGATAAGGGGAGTCTACAAAAAACCTGCAGTTAACATCATACTTAATGATGAAAGATTGAGTATTTTCCTCTCTTTGCTGTCACCACTACTATTCTACATCATACTAGGGCTCCTAACCAGTGCAGCAAGGCAGGAAAAGAAACAAAATGCATCCAGATTTAGAAGGAAGAAATAACACTGTCTTTATTTGCAGACAGTGTAATTGTCTGTGTATGAAATTCCAAAGAATAAACAAAAGCTACTAGATCTATTAAGTAAGTTTAACAAGGTTTCAGGATATGAAGTCAGTATTAAAAAATTGTATTTTTATTTACATAGCAGTGAACAATTGGAAATTGAAATTCAAAAAACAGTACCATTTATAGTAGCACCACAAAACATGAACTGCTTAGTGATAAATACAACAAATGTGCAAGATTTGTATGATGAAAACTACAAAACATTAATGAGAAAAATCATAGAAGACCCAGGTAAATGGAAAGATATACAGGGTCCATGGATGGAAGAGTAAATATTATCAAGATGTGAATTCTCAAATTGATCTATAGATTTAACTCAATCAAAATCCCATCAGACTTTATCCTAAGAATTGACAAGATGATTCTAAAATTTATGGGGAAAAGTAATGGACCTAGAATAACTAAAACAAGTTTGAAATAAAAAAACAGAAAGGACTCACTGCCTGATTTTAGGTCTTTATACAGCTGCTATGTTTAAGACAGTGTGGTATTGGCAGAATCAGTGGAACAGAATAGATAGTTCAGAAGTAGACCCACACAAATACAAGGGTTCTTCAAAAGTTTGTGGAAAAATGGAATTAAAAGATAATATGAATCCTTCCACGAACTTTTTGAAGTATCCTCAATGGTCATTTGACTTTTGACAAATGTACCAAGGTAATTCAATGACTAAAGTCATGTCAACAAATAGTTTAAGAACAATTGAATGCCCACATACACACAAAAATGAGCCTTTATCCATTTCTCACACCATATTCAAAAATTAACTTAAAATGTATTAGAGACTTAAATATAAAACCAAAATTATAAAATTTCTAGAAGAAAACGTAAGAAATATCTTGTGACCCCATTTTAGGCAAAGATTTTATAGATATAACGCCAAAAGCACAGTCCATAAAATAAATTTTTTTTTAACTGCTCTCTGGAAAACACTGAAGTAAATGAAAAGATAAGCCACAGAATTTGGGGAAAATATGCAAAACACATGTCTGATGAATGATTGGTAAGCAGAGTATGTAAAGAACTATAATTTATTAATAAGAAAGCAACCAAATCTAAAAATGGGTAAAATATTTGGACACCACCAAAGCACACAAAAAGATAGTTAACATAATTAGTCACTAGGTAAATGCAGATTAAAACCGTAATGAGATGTCATCAAACACTTGCCTAAAATTGAAAAGACTGACCAGACCAAAATGTTGTCATGAATGTAATGTGGAAGAATTTGAACTCTTAGATAATATTGGTGGGAATGTAAAATGGTGCAACTACTTTGGAAAACAGTTTGACAGTTTCTTTAAAAGTTAAGTACACACCTGTACAATCTTCGCATGCCACTCTTATTTACTCAAAAGAAATGAAAGCAGCGTCCATATAAAGGCTTGTACAAAAATGTTCATAGCAGCTTTATTTGTAATATCAAAATCTGGAAACCACCTAAATGTTTATCAACAGATAGATGTATAAACTGGTGAATGGATGAACTACCTACATTCATACAATGGAATACTGCTCAGCAATAAAATGGTACAGTCTACTAATACAGGCAACAAGATAGGTGAATCTCAAAGCATATGCTAGGTTAATGAAGCCAGACTCAAAAGGCTACATATTGAATGATACCATTTTTATATGATATTTTATAAAAAGTAAAACCATAGGGACAGAAATCACATCATTAGTTGCTTAGAAATGGGAGAGAAGTGACTACCAAAGAGCACAAGGGAACTTTCGGGGTGATGGAAATATGAATTGTGGGGAAATTACACAATTGTGTAAGTTTTTAAAAATTAATAGAACTGTTTACCTACAGGGCATGAAGTTTTCTGTATATAATTTTACTTCAATTAACTTGTCACTTTCCCTCACTTCAGGGTCTTACTATGGAGGTACACTTCAATTCCTACTTCAGTGGAAGAGTCAGGAAAGAAAGAGAAAGGAAAAAGCATCTCACTGTTGTGCTTGGAGGGTTTGCAGAAGATATTCAGTGCCGTGCAACAGTTCTATCAGCCCAAGATTCAGCAGTTTCTCAGGGCTCTGGGTGGGTATTTCAATATGGATAAATTGACTTGATTTGGATTTCTCCTCTTTAACCAAACCCCTTGGTTCTATTTGTTAACCTACTAGAGGACACCTGAGAGCAGTCCTGATGTTGCTAAGGAGTGACATCTAGTGGATTGAGGATTGGCACTTAATGGATTACATTTAACCACAAATACTGACTGGATAGTGGAATATAGTGTTAAGAAATTGGAAAATTTTAGAAAAAACATTTAAATCTACCTCCACACTTTTTTGGCTTCCTAAAATTGTTAGCTATTAAAAGTTCAGAAAATATGAGTCCATATCAAAGAAGACAGAGTTCTTTTCCATTCCTAGATGTCACAGATAAGGAAGGAGAAGATGCAGACGTCAGTGTTACTCAAAGAGCAGCATTCCAGATTCGGCAGTTTCAGGTGAGAAGCCTTGGAAAGTTGCTGTAGAGGCCTGAGGGTCCTTGTAAAGGGACTGTGTTAGCAGGGGCAGTTGGTAAGACTTACCACTGGCAGACACTGGGTAAGTAGGACAAGAATTTTTTCTGGATCATCCAAGCAACAGGACATAGATGTTAGAATGGAAGATAATGCTTTTAAAAGGATCCTAGTGAGGATGTGTGTTTAGCCACACTAACCTGCAGAACTCATTGCCTCTAAGAATCACTGGGTTGACATAAAGAGACAGCCAGGAGCCCTTTAAGGCATGGAGTTCATGTTTTTGTTTTTGAGTCCGTGGTATAATTTGGCTTTGTCTTTAAGACTGCATAAAGAGGGAATAATAAAACTGTCCCGCGCTACCGTCTCGCCAGCAAGAACGACGCGGCACACAAAGGATCCTTCTGCAGATAAGCTTTAATGCCTCTTGAGAGGAAGAGCATAAGCTTGCTAAAAATGGAGACCCCGAGCGAGGGGAGCCGTGCCCCTTATATAGAGACAGTCCCTCGCCTAGGACGTGTTCCCATCTGATTGGCGGTCGTGCATCAGCCCAGATGACGCCACGGGAGAGGCAGAGACTAGAGGTGGGGAAATTCCCAGCACATGCGCTCTAGACTTATTTTTGCCGATTGTCAGTGTCGCCGGCGCCATCTTGTAATGGCGATTACGGTGTGACGTGGGCAGCTCCCCACATAAAACTTATTGTTTCTATCCAATAGTTGTCAAAATATCAGGATGTTCTATCACAGAGGATTTCTTTATTTAACAAATAACTTTAAAATTTCTACTATGTGCCAGGAATGGTTCTAGGTGCTAGGGATATAGCAGGGAATAAAAGAGACAAAAATTCCTATCCTCGTGGAGCTTGCATTGTAGTGGGGAGAGACTGACAAATAATAAAATTTGTAGTATTTCAGGTAACAGGAAAGTTGTATAGGAAATACTGGGTTTGGGCATGGTCTAAACCTGAGGTCAATGGATGGGCTCCAAGGAGCTGTGAACCACCAGAAATTGGGTGCCCAGTTCATTCCCAGTGATCATTTGGCATGGGGTTGGAGGACAAAGGATCCGTAGTTTTCAGGAGAATTCTCAAAGAGGCTTATGGTTGAAAACAGGAAACTGCTGTTCAGTCCAGGTTTATTTTCAGATATTATCCTCTTGGAATTTTGGTAGCTTCTAATTCTTTCTGTCCCAGTCTTTGGAATCTCTAACTAGATGTCTTTTCTCCCTGATAGGAACATATCTGCTAATGTTTCTGTGTATACTTTCCTTTCTCAGAGGTCCTTGTTGAATTTACTTAGCATCCAAGAGGACGATTTTAATAGCAAAGAAGCTCTCCTACTAGTAACTGTTCTCTCCAGCTTGTCCAAGCTACTGGAGCCCTCCTCTCCTCAGGTATAGTACTACTCATTCAATCCCATTTAGCATCCCTCAGAAGGCAAGCATTATTGCATTGTAAGACTTTATATCTAAATATCCTCTTGAAGTCTAGATTATTTTAAATAATACATTTAAATTACACCTGAGTTAATATAGACCTATAAGATGTATCCTTTTCTACATAGCATTTCTACCATAACATACTTACATGCAGCCATACAGGACAAGAACATAGTGCTTTTGTTTGTTTGCCAATGTCAAGGGTAAACTATAAACACTACAGAAAAAATCTTATGTTTATTTTTGGTGCCTTCAACCTTCTTAACCTGTGTTCTTTCCCACTATTGGTGTTTCACCTTCTTTTCTAAGAAAAAAGTATGTTAATTATGAAGAAGGTAGTTGACATTTAGCAGTTGGCTTTCTCAGCAAAGTTACCTGGCACTGAGTTTGGGAGGAATTTAACAAAATATGGTTAAGTCAGAAAGTATGACTACAGTCCCAAAGCAGAAATAACTCTGCAGAGATGTGTTTTATGTTTATAGTGTAGGTGTGCACACATATACGTAGAATTGTGCACCCACATGAGCATTCACACATATATAGAATAAGATAAAGGCCACATTTTATAGGTCTGTTCCATTCAGGAGTAATTTTCCTGTAGGATGATAAAGAGCATCCCTAGGAGACCAGGTCTGTATGCTCCTACCACATCTACTTCCTGATCTGTGAGGAAGACAACTTGAAGCCCTAGCGTATAAGGCTTCTTATGTGAGCCCATGCCTCAGGAAGAGCTAGTCTCTGGGAGACTGTAGTGTGGGAGTATTATTGTGTTTGACCATTGCAGAGCAGACCTGATTTCCAGTTGTCCTAGTTCCAGATCAGCCCAAAAAGTAACTTTTGCTGCTCACTTTATCCTAGCTCCAAACAACTCACCCCCACTTTACTTTCATCACTTCATTCTTTCATACTGCTACTTTTGCTGCAAAGAGGAAAGGACTGGGAAAGAAACAGAGACGGAGAACTGGGGTGGGGGGAAGTTTGGGGGAAAATTAATGGATTTAGAAAAGCTAACATATACAGGAAAATCTTTTAATGTACTTTTCACCACCTACCTCTTCTCCCTTAACTTCAGGTAGTCTCTCTAAAATTTTTTGTTTGTTTTGTTTTGTTTTTTGCAAGTCAAGTGAAGCAGTGGGAGTGGAAAAGGAACAAAGAAATCTGTAACTGGTTGTAAACACCACTGCACTTAGACCCACCTCTTTAAAATTTTTTTAATTAAAGTTTGAATGGGTCATAAAGTCTTATGATTTGAAAACCAGAAATTACCAAAAGATTTACAGGAAATGGTCTTCCTCTATCCATGTCCTCTATCTATTCAGTTCCTCCTCTCCCCAAATAAATAAACACCTTTAGTTTCTTGTGTATCCTGTAAGAGTTTCTTTATTCCTGTATAAGCAAATACAAACATACATTCTTATTCCTGACCCTACCCCTCTTCACACAAAACCTTGTCCTGCATCCTGCTTATTTCATTTAACACTGTATTCTGGAGATCTTTTAATATCAATTCATAGAGAGCTTTCAGTTAGCGTCTTTGGTTACCTTTTTCTTCCAACAGATCAAAATTAAATTCTTATTAGTCCTTTGCACTTAATTGTACTGCATTTCAGTGCCTTTGTAGCTGAAAGCCTGTTCCAAAGAACTACTGAAGAAGAAAGTTGAGTATGTGTCTGGTGATGCATATCCCTGCTATCCCAAGACTTAAGTCCCTTTCACCTATCTAAGAAAATTCTGGGTTTTTTTGTTTGTTTTGCCTCTTTTATTCCCTCCCCCAACCTCCTTTGGCCTCTGCCTCTTGTCTCCTAAAAGCTAATTCTGCTATCCTTATGGCCAGGATCTTCCTCTCCCACACCTTTGTTAGCCTAACATTTTTAAAGATGTCTTATGGAGAATGTGAGGGCTTGGGAAGAAAAAGAAGGAGCTTATAGCTCTAGACCACCATGGTAGGGACAGAGCAAGCTCAGGTGCAAGGACTCAGACCCAGCACAGGACCTTTGGCCTTTAATAAGGACACAGACATTGAGAATTAAATCATACACTGTATTAATCATTAATACTCATAATTTTGGACTTCTTTTTATGCCGTTCATAGTAGATTACCACTTTAGATCTAGGTCCATGTTTTGGCAAGTGATTTACTTAGATTTGGAAAGGTCTAGGACTCTTCTGTTCTGACAACACCTAGATCTATCTTTGGCATATTTCTTTAATATCTGAATGATCTCTTATTTAGTTCGTGCAGATGTTATCCTGGACATCTAAGATTTGCAAGGAAAACAGCCAGGGTAAGTTTCCTGCCATGTTTCCTAAAGGCTTTATATAACACCATCATCACCAAATAGCATTTAGAAAAGAAAAGGTATTCCTGTTATACATTCACCAGAGTGGCCAAAATGAAAAAGATACATAATACTTGTACCAAGTGTTGGACCTCTTATTCACTGCTGGTGGTCGTATAAATTGGTAAAAACCACTCCGGAAAATCATTTGACAGTATCTAACTACTAAAATTAAATAATACCTGTCACCCAGCCATTCCACTCCCAACAGAAATATGTAGAATTCTCATAGCAGGACTTTTTTTTTTTTTTTTGGTCTCGTTTTGTGACCGGCTGCACCGCCCTCAGCCAGGGAGCACACCGGCCATTATTATATAGGATCCGAACCCGCGGCGGGAGCGCTGCTGCACTCCCAGTGCCGCACTCTCCCCAGTGCGCCACGGGGTCGGCCCAGCAGGACTATTTTAATAGTTAAAAACAACCCTAAATGTTCATCAGCAATAGAATAAAGGAATTGTGATGTGTTCACACAGTGGAATACTATACAATGAGAATGAACAAACTATACCTGTACATGTCAACATGGATCTCACACATAATGTGGAACAAAAGAAGCGAGACACAAGAAAGAGTACTTACTGTGTGATTCCATTTAGATAAAGTTCAAAATCAGACAAAACGAATCTCATGTTAGAAGTCAGGGTAGCAGTTTCCTTGGTGGGGCGAGTTAGGCAGGAGGGGATTTCAAGGGTTCTGGTAATGTACTTCATCAGGATACTGGATACACAGTGATTTTGACTAATAATGGGAAGTATCTGCCTTCTTTGGGCACATGAGTAAAAGGGCTCCATCACGAGAGAACTGCTTAGTTGCAATATGTGCAGCACTGGGAATGCTGTGCCTGGGACGTGATGAGCAGCATATTATGGTTAGGTACACACCTGAAGGACATGACTGGGTAATAACTTAGCTTTTAATTTTCTTTTCTTCCTACTCCTAGAGGATGCTTCGTTTTGCAAGAGCTTGATGAACTTGCTCTTTAGCCTGCATGTTTTGTGTAAGAGTCCTGTCACTCTGCTGCGTGACTTGTCCCAGGATATCCATGGGCAGCTGGGAGACATAGACCAGGTACTATAGTGAGCCTTCAACACCCTTTGTGGAGATAGAGATCAAGGAAACAGCCTTATTTCCATTAGGTCTCACCTCTCTTTCCCTCTCCAGGATGTGGAGGTAGAGAAAACAAACCACTTTGCAATGGTGAATTTGAGAACAGCTGCCCCCACTGTCTGTGTAAGTGTTGATTCAAGCCATGGCAAATAGCCTTGTCATTCCTTCTGTACTATTCCACTTGAAGACTAAATTGTAGTGGCTTGTGTCCTCAAGCCTGTAACCTACCTGTAGGTGACCATGGTTATATGACCCCAGCTGCTGTGTGTAGTGAACCATGCCAGGCATTCTTTTCTTTCACAGTTACTTGTTCTGAGTCAGGCTGAGAAGGTGCTAGAAGAAGTAGACTGGCTGATCACCAAGCTTAAGGGACAAGTGAGCCAAGAAACGCTATTAGGTAAGAAAAGTTCAAGTGAGATTCCAGGAGTTGTGACAAGAAGACACTCAACCAAAATCCAAATTGGACTCCTGTATAAAAGTGGAGCCCCAGAGCTAAATTTCTTATTTGTTTGTTTTTGAACTACATTTCTGATGTGATGAAAGAAGTAGAAGTTAGTGTGGCTTATGACAGCATGATTATTGGTTTGCTGTTCATAATGAATACATATTTTCAACACAGACTTTGTAGTTAGTGGTATTTAGTTGACTTTTATTTTTTTTAAAAGATGACCGGTAAGGGGATCTTAACCCTTGACTTCGTGTTGTCAGCACCACGCTCTCTAAAGTGAGCTAACCAGCCGTCCCTATATGAGATCCGAACCCGTGGCCTTGGTGTTATCAGCACCACATTCTCCCAAGTGAGCCACGGGCCGGCCCCTTTAGTTGACTTTTAAATCTCCTTTACTCTTAACTGGAAAATAACACTGGTTTTGAATGTGCCAATTTTATTTCCCTTCAGAAGAGGCCTCTTCTCAGGCAACCCCACCAAATCATCCCGCTGAGAAAGCCATCATCATTCAACTGGGAACTCTGCTTACATTTTTCCACGAGCTGGTGCAGACAGCTCTGCCATCAGGCAGTTGTGTAGATACCTTGTTGAGGGACCTGTGCAAAATGTACACCATCCTTACAGCACTTGTCAGATATGTGAGTATCTGAGAGACAATCAGGTCTCCACTATTCTATCCTGGATAACCAGGGGAAGAGTCTGGGGCAGCAGCCCTCTGCTGAATGCCCCTGATTAGAGCTCTTGCCTATATCTTTGCAAGTCGTGGGTTCATTTTAGTTTGATCAGTAGGTGGCAGGCATCTCCACAGGCCAGGGGAAAACAGTTGATGACAGAATTCTAAATCTGCTTTTGGAGACCCTTATTTTCTTCGCATGTTAGTATGTGGCACCTGATTAAGATCAAATGCCTCTTACAAACGCCTCTGAAGGCTTAATCTAAACTATAACTACAAAATTAAAGTTGAATCCATGTTGCACAAAAAATTATACCATTTCTAACAAATCTGAGCACTAAAAAGATGTTTATTTCTTTTTTCATTCCTTTAACAAGTAGATGTTAAGTGCCGTACAGGTCAGGTATTAGGTAGGAAAGTTGACTATTTTTTTTAAATACAAGGCATACTGTCCTCTTATTGAGTTTAAGTTAATGTTTCTTAGTATATGTTATGAAACTCTTACCTTGCACTTGCAGTATTTTGGTCCTCAGTAGATTCAGAGGGTCATGGAAACTCAGTAGCTTAGTACTGATTCTAGCAATGATCCATATTAAATACTTTAGAAAGGCATAAACAACCCAAGAAAGATGTAGACCATCCCATGGTGTACCCAAACAGCAATGTGGCCATCTCTGAGCACATGCAGCCTTAGCTACATGATGTGGCTACTAAGCTGCTATAGTGGAAATACTGAGAGCTAGCCTCTTTTCTTTATAGGCATTTTTAAAAGGAAACACAGTAAAATCATTGGTTTTCTAGATGAGGAACTATCAGCCTACAGGATTTTAAAGTAATGAGCTGAGCAAGTCAGGAATAGAAACCCTTCACTGTCTGGGAAGCTTTGGAGCATTGGAGGAGGGGGAAAAGGAAGCCTTATGTCTTGGCTTCTCTATGAATTTTTCTTTTCTCTCTCCAGTCATAGTGATGAGTCACACTCCATAGGTTCTCTGCAAAATCTTTTGTTTTTAGTATCTCCAGGTGTGTCGGAGCGCCAGAGGAATTCCAAAAAATATGGAAAAGCTGGTGAGTTGAGAATGCCTTTCCTAGGAATGGTTGGAGCATTTTACTGCTACAGTTAAATTGGTTTCCTTCTCCTTTGCTGCAGGTGAAGCTGTCTGGTTCTCATCTGACCCCCCTGTGTTATTGTTTCATTTCTTATGTACAGGTAAGTGATTCAGAGGCAGTACCAAAATAGATGTTAAAGAAAGGACTTCATATGTTTCCAGGGGACTTCTTGGTCACCCAAGCTGAGTGTGTATAAAGTTTCTTCCCTACTTACCATAAGCCAGAGGTGCCCATCTGAGACCAAGCCAAGGCTTGGGGACTTTGTAACAAGGAAGTCTTTATTCATACAAAGAAAATCATTTTAATTTGGAGAAAGCAAGCATTTGATGTTGTGTTTGGAGCAGGGAAGAGCAAGCATGCTTGGGTCAATGACTTAGTTTACTTAGGAGTGATTGAAAGTCCATGCAATTAGGTATCCTTTCATAATGAGTAAAGTAGCAGCAAACATATGAAGAAGGGCTGAGATCATATGGCAAAGTAATGTGAGTGAGAGCAGCAGCACTTTCAGGGAGGTAAAGGGAATATGGGCTTTTTCTGTCATTTGTCCAAAACCCTTTTCTTCCTCTAAATTAATAAAGTAATGGGCTCTCTCAGGGATTGAAGAAATTTTAAGTGTCATCTGGTCCTAAATATCATCAGATTCTTACAGTCTCCCTTACTGTTTGCTTAAACCAGGGTTTTTTTAACCTTGCCACTGATATGTTGGGCTAGATAATGCTTTGTTGTGGGCTCTGTTCTGTGCATTTTAGGATGTTTAGCAGCATTCCTGGCCTCTACCTACCAGGTGCCAGTAGCAGTCTCCCCCCCCCCCCCCCCCGCCCACCAGTTGTGACAACCAAAAATATCTCCAGAAATTGTAAGAGTCCTTAAGGGACAAAATCTCTTCTGGTTGAGAACCACTGGCTTAAACAAATGAAGTGATGGGAGACTTACTGTCTACTAAGGCCAGTTAGTCACCCCAATAAGTATATCACAGGGCTGTTATGATCTCTGAAGAATCAAAGAGAAGGGGTCCACTAAGTGTCAATCTTGGCCAAGACTCCAGAACCAGTTATTAAAGCAATGAATTGTGACCACTTTGGTAGTGATGCTTTGTTTTTTGCCACTGCATCATTTACAGGTGCAACGTCCTGCTATCAGTAACTTCCCTCATTATGTGTATTAAGGGCACCTCCTGTTCTCCCCTTGAGAATCAGTGACCAAGTGGCCTGTCATCTGGGTTTAGCTGAAGGAGTTCTGTTGATATTTGAGGCTCTTTATCACCTTGCCTTTTTACCAGTTTTGTGATCTGGACCAGGAATTGATCTTCCATTTTCTGTTTCCAGCCAGCCAGTCTATAACTTACTTTCATCAAGCTATACTTCTGATCCTATCCTTTTATCTCATCCAAATGCTTGCAGGCATGCTTTCTCAAACCTCATGCTTATGAATTTTCATTTGGGTGCTTTTCTCTCAAATTTGTTGTCTATTTATAGGATATATCCCTCCATTCCTAAATCCAGGTTTGGAGTCCCCCCCATCTCCAAGTAAGTCTTAACGATGCCTATATGACCACATTTCACAAAGTATCCTGTACAGACTAAGACAGCTCTCAAAAAAAGCAGGGGGGGGGGATTCTGTGAGAAATATTAATATTCCTCATCTTAGAAATTCATGGTGTCCATTAGCATAATAAAGGTGCCGAGAGGTCTAACAGTATGTTCGTTAGTAGTTTCCAGATCTATTCAAGAACATCTGTATTTTTAATAACAAACATTACTATCTGGCAGAATAGCATTCCATAAAGTATAGCTTGGCAAACACTACTGTTAGACCATATTTACTACCCTTGTTATGATCCAAAGGTCACTTTATGTATTCATTTTATTAGAACAGCTAATGTTTAGGGAATCCTTACCTTGTGCCTGCTGTGGTAAGCTCTTTTTATGCATCACTTCATTCATCCTCACTACTTTTTGATCAGTAGTTACCCCAGATAAGAGATGAGAAAAGATTAGAGAGGTTAATTGAAATGCCCAAGAACAGACAGCTAGTAAGAGGCAGGCCTGAGACTTGAACCTAGTTAGATTCTGCAACAGGGGTCAGCAAACTTTTTCTGTAAAGGACCAAATAGTAAATGCTTTAGGCTTTGCAGGGCATATACTGTGTCACTCAGCACTGCTGTTGTAATATAAAAGCAGCCATAGAATATATACAAATAAATGAGCTTGGTTGTGTTCTAATGAAACTTTATTCTCAAAGAGACATTGGGCCATATTTACCCTGTGAGCTATAGTTTGCTAACCCCTGCTCTAGAACTACACCTGATATTTTTTGACATGTAAAATGGTGGAGATTTTGGGGTTTTTGTATTTCTGACCTCATTCTCAAGCATCTGAATGTGAATCACCAGGAACCTCCTAGACTGCTATTCTTTTTCCCAATTTATATAAAAATCAATTTCATTTATTCTCTGGGATTTTTCCCCTTTACTATCCATATTTGATTTAAAGACTTACTGACAAATCAGCTGATATGCAGGCAAACATTTTTCTGTCTTTGTGAGATATACTTAATGAGTGGCCCTGGGCAAGAGCCCATGGTTCTGTTAACTCTAGCCCTTACCTAGAAATGGGGGCTGCATTTGCTACATCTCTCAATGAGGTATTACTCTCTTATAGCCCCTTCTTTTTTGCTCTACCACCATAGATCTCAATGGGAAGAAAACAATTGCTCCAAAACCCTTAGGATCCTGCCTAGAATTGTACACCTTTTAAAAGATGCTCTTCTGGCTCTAATTTTCATCTTGTTTGAATCAGTAGGAATGGACAGTAGACAGGGTTGATTTAGGGATTTTCAATAGAGACCTGCCTTGGATACAACCTCTGGAAAGAAAGGGGGGAAAAATACAAAAAAAAAAAAAAAAAAGCCACCTCTGGAAAGATGGCTCATTTGGTCAGGTGAGGTCTATCTATGGCTGCTTTCCTTAATAGGGCTTCACCCTCCACCATCCTCTACCCTGCCTTCCACAGCCACAAATAGATTTCTTCATATCAGCCCCTCTGGAATCTCTACTATTCCTTATTTTCCAGAACATGGCATGTGGAACAAGCCTCCTGTCTCTTATGGTTCCAGTGGTATATCTTTGCATTTTCAGGTCTGTTTTTTCATTCTTTTACTTGTCCCTATGGAACATGGTATGTTCCTTTCCTAGAAGGTACAAAACTCCCTTTTAGGTAAAAGCTTCCTACGTTTTATGTATCTCACACTTGGGTGGTTTTTCTTCCTAGTATTTCCTGACTCAGGTCTTGACTCTCTTTAGTCTTATCCAAATCCTGTAGTTCTTCATTCTTTTTCTTTATTAGTCCTTTCTTTCTCTCCAAATAGAGAAGTGTTTCTATGACCCTTTAAACCCATCTTGAGCATGATGAACACAATGCACATAAGATACATCTGGTGGTTGCCTCTACGTGGACAACTGCAGACCCCTGGAACAGCATTCTCACCTTTATGCAACCCTTTTAGCCAGCTGCCCAAAATGCCTATTCCTGCTACCACCTTAACAGTCCCCATTTTAACCATCATTTTGTACCTCACCAGTCCCTTGGCTGGCCTAGTACAGTAACAATTAGTCCTGCCCTCAATTTCCATGTGCTGGCTCCAAGAGCAAGAGATTGTAAACCTCCCCCCCTCAAAAAAAGGAAAATAAAAAAAAAACATGTAAGGATTATAAAGCATCACAAAATTTTTCCCATCTTCCACTATTTTAAAATTAACCACTAGCCTGCTAGCTTTATAGGAAAATCTTCAGGAATAAGAAAATATGTTTTTATTTCTTTAGAATAAGAAGAGTAAGATCCTAAAGTATACAGGAGAGAAGAAAAAGGAGAAAACTGCTGCTGTTGCCACAACCATGGTAAGCTGATACTGATTAAAATATGGTTGCTGGTGAACCTTGAAAACATTAGTTAAGTGGAAGAAACCAGTCACAAAAAGACTATATGTTGTATGATCCCATTTATATGAAATGTCCAGAACAGGCAAATCTAAAAAGACAGAAAGTAGTGGTTACCTAGAGCTTGGGTGGGTTAGGGAAGTGGGGAAACTGGAGTGACAGCTAAAAATGATATGGGATTTCTTTTGTGGGTGATGAAAATGTTATAAAATTGATTGTGGTGATGGTTATAGAACCCTGTGAATGTACTAAGAAAAACCCACTGAACTGTATGTTGTGAGTGGGTGAACTGTATGTTATGTGAATTATATCAAAGTTGTTACCAAAATGTGTGTGTATATATGTGTATTTATTCATATATACACACACACATACATACATACATATATATGGTTGCTTTTCAAATCATGGATTTTATGATCAGATGGAACATCTTATTTTTCCTCTAAACATGTTTTATTTAGAAATCACAAGAAAATCTTGATCTGAAAATAAAAATAGTGAAACAGTAATAGTGAAATAGCTTAGGATACCTATTATAAGTTTTAGAAAAACTTGGTAAGTGCAAAATGTGCTCCCTAAAGGATCTGTAAAAGTTGATGAGGGTGCAGGAAAGTGGGTACACTGCAGGCAAAACCAAAAATTATTACAAGTTGAGTATCCCTTATGCAAAATGCTTGGGACTAAAAGTGTTTTGGATTTTGGGTTTTTTTTGGATTTGGGAACATTAATGAATATTTGACCAGTTGAACTTCCAAAATGGTCCAATGAACATTTCCTTTGAGCATCAGGTAAATGCTCAAAAAGTTTCAGTTTTTCACATTAGGAAATGTTCAACTTGTACAACCTCTCAAGGGGAAAATTTGGCAATAACTACTGAATTTTAGGAGATATGTACACTCAC
Organism: Cynocephalus volans; assembly: GCF_027409185.1. Taxonomy (NCBI): domain Eukaryota; kingdom Metazoa; phylum Chordata; class Mammalia; order Dermoptera; family Cynocephalidae; genus Cynocephalus; species Cynocephalus volans. Next base: position 55,854,719 of record NC_084462.1, read on the forward strand.
TCTGTACAATTCTACTTTAAGGATATAGAAATTTTAAAGGCCTGTGTACAAAATAGTCATAGCAACATTGTTTATGAAAGTGAAATATTAGAAACAACTAAGAGATCCATAAATAGAGGACTGGCCAAGTAGGTTATAGTACATTTATAGTGGAGAATATTGTGTAGACTTTTAAAAAAATACAAATCCAAACATTTAGCAATAGAATTATCTCCAAGATAATGTTTAAAAAGATGAGAACAACTAGGCCGGCCCGTGGCTCACTCGGTAGAGTGTGGTGCTGATAAAAAGATGAGAACAATGTTCTCATTTGTGGGTTTCAAAAATATATAAACGCAAATATGTACATAAGAAACATTTGGAAGGATCCACAAATTATAGTTCACATTGGGGAAATAGATATACTAGTATAATCCCAGCAGTGAAAACTCATGTGCAGACTAGAAAAAGGAAAGAGAGCTAGTGCCACAGTGGGCTCATTGTTTTAAGAATATTAAGTTAGAAAGGCAACTAAATTTCTGCAAATAGTCCTGCCCTCATCAGCCAGTCTCTAGATAACAACAAATACTTAGAAATTATAAGTGGAAAGAACCAGTACAATAATCTCTATTGACATTTGGGTCCTTTGAGATTGAAGTGCCAAAAATCTTAAGAGTACTACTATATATAAGTAAAATTGCATTTGATTGAGAGACAACCTAGTTTTCCCCCAAAGCTATGTGCAGTTGTGCTAGTGACAGCTTTAGAGGGAAAACTTCAAAACCATTGAACCTGAAATTCAAGTCACCTTATCTTCTTTGCCCTTAGGCCAAAGTCCTTCGGGAAACCAAGCCAATACCTAACCTCATTTTCGCCATTGAACAGTATGAAAAATTTCTCATCCACCTTTCTAAGAGGTCCAAGGTAAACATACTTTCTTATTTTTTACCATTTCCATTTACCCTGTTGAGGGGATCTAGCAAACTAATGCAGCATAACTACAGTCGGGGGAAAAATTGAACTACGATCCATCTCTGTTTCTTTGCTATTTCTGCTTCGATGGCCTGAATCCAAACATGTAGGAAACTGATTGAAAAACAGGTCAAGTGGGTGTGTGCTTACTTTAAGTAGGAACTAAAGGATTTGTCAGAGGTACACTAAAAATGGTTTAAGCTGTCCTAGTAGGACCTGTGAGTAGGAAAATGCTCCCATGCTTACAATTCTGTCACAGGTGAACTTGATGCAGCACATGAAGCTCAGCACCTCACGAGACTTTAAGATCAAAGGAAACATCCTGGACACGGTTCTTCGAGAGGATGGGGAGGATGAAAATGAAGAGGTTGGTGCCTGCTTCTTCCTGGAGCACATCAAGCCCCAACCACTCTTCTTAGCTGGTTGTTAGGATAGTAGCCTATCTGGGAGCAGCCACAGATTAGTGGAAGGGCAACAACCAACACACACAGAAAGGGCTGAAAGGTAGATGAAAGCTAAGGATTCTCAAGAGAAGGGTTGTAAACTTTGAACCATACAAAAATCCCATGCAGTTGCCCAGACTTGTATACATTTTTGGTAGACATTATTGGGAACAGGGTGGTGACAAAACAATGTCTTGCTATGGGTCCTCTTTCCCTATTATCTTTTGAACCATTGGACAGCAACCAGCTACAGCATTCTGACTCAAACCAGTTTACTTCCTCTTATTACCATGCCCTCATTCAAAGTAGGGCCACTCTGATTTGAGTAAGCCTTCCTTCAATTCATATCGGTTTTGTATCCTCTTTTCCCCTCTGGTTTGTTTCTCTGCCTTTATAGCTTTACCAGTTACAGAACCTCACCCACACCCTTCACATCTTTGAAGCAAAGCCCAATGTTTCCTTACCTCTAGCACCTAAAATTTTCATCATCTTAGGCTTGTCCAAGAAAGAAATAGCAAATCCTTTCAAAATTGGAATTTTATGTAAAACACCCTGGATTTCTGGCTTCTTAAAAATTTTAACCTGCATTCTTTAGATTATCACATTCCAGGCCCTAATGCACCTGCCCCAACTACTCCCTTTACCTACTTGGCATTTGAGTTTTGGAGGGTCATGTAGTATTTTGATGCCTGAGGCTTGTTCTCTGTCATCTTGTCCCATTAGTCTCCTCAGTGTAACTAAAGTCCTAAGAAAGGAGTTGGCATTGCCTTATTTTACTTTGGAGGCCTCCCCTTCTTCAACATAATTACCTCCCATGAGTGGGAAAGGGGGGAAAGCATGATTAACACAGGCTTTGACGAGAGATAAAGGGGTTTTTTTTGTTTGTTTTTTATTTTCACTGCCTCAGAGCAGTTTCATCACGTTAGAGCATTACTTCTCTCCCCTTCTAGGGCACTGCATCAGAGCACAAGGGACAAAACAAAGAACCAGCCAAGAAGAAAAGGAAAAAAGAAATGAAATGCCTGAGTTAATGTGAACTTTGGGGCTTCTGTTTCCTTTTTACCCAACAAGCAACAGTGCCCCTTGTCCTATAGCCCGCCTGCCCTGATGCTGGCTTGGTTCTGAACCCATTGAACTCAACTGCACCTTCAGTTAGAAGGAATCTTCTTAGCAGGTCCTGCTGCTGAGAAATGGGCCTTACACAAGCCCTTTTGCAAAAAGCACAGCTGAAAGCCTGAGTTTGGGAGCCTGCACCGCCCCAGTGAAGCTCCATGGGAGCAATACAGAGCCTCCAGGCAGAGCTATGGTCCAGGCTGGCTTCGTTTTTCCAAGGAGCCTTTGGTGAGTTCAATTATCTGGTAAATATCCAGCGCTTCACCTGAAAGATAGTGCAGATTGGTTAGGATGCTTTCAGGAATTGTAACTGAGAGCTCAGAAGTAAGAAAAGGAGTTTAGTGTTATGATCAAAAAAGGGTGGAAGGGTTGAGAATGATTGCCAGGAATGGTAATGTTACATGTTTGGAGGATCCATTCTCTTTTTGTATAAAATAAGTTTGTTTTAGATACGTTTTAAATAGAAAATAAGTTTTCTGATATACGTGTTCAGCATTTAAACACAGTTTCATTTTGGTTTTTTACCTAAGAATGCACTTTGACTTTATACAATAAATTCTCTTTAAACATTCCTGTTATGGTTGAAGCGGGACAGATATAAATGGAATAGTTGAAGCTCTGGAATCTTCTTTCATTTGCTATGAATACCTTTCTAGAAACAGCCATCCCTTTGTGATTCTCCCCCCTACCCACCCACCTTTTTTTGGTGGCTGCGTGGTTTAGGGATCCAAACCCTTGACCTTGGTGTTACTAACACCACACTCTAACCAACAGAGCCAACTGGCCAGTCCCTCTTTGTGATTTGAATGTCATGTTCACTTTGGACCTATGGCATGGGTCAGAGTGGATTTCTTCTTCATTGGGGTTTCAAGCTTCCTGTTGTCCAAGACCACTTTCTAGACCACCTCTCATCCTATGCCTAACAAGGAACAAATGTGTTGTGCTCACCCTGGGGAATCCCGTATCTCCTTTCCATCCCAGTTGGGTTGGAAGGGGTTTTACAATCCATGGTCACTTCCTTCCTGAGGCACTGGTCAATATCGACTGCACTGAAAAAGGCGACTGACTGGGGCAAGTCATTCAGACCCAGTTTGTAGGCAAACATGCACCTGAAAGAGACCCAATCTCTTTTCACAGTCATGCCCCTACAGTGAACACAGCCTTGTTACTTCTAGGAGAGATGACCACACTGTCACTTAGAACACAGCCTCCCCTGGACACCCCTCCCTACATCCCCATTCATTTAGCTAAGCCAAGGATGTCAAAGGGCTACTAGCACTGTCTTCCATCTAGCAGCTTAACACCTGCCACTAAGACACTAAAATGCAATTATAGACTCAACACACTTTTTTTCCAGTTTGGTACACTTTATTGATATTAAAGAAAAAAGACTTTCAATTATCAGACCAGAGTTTGAGGGACAAATGAGGACTTTGTTAGCTTTGTTAAACATAACCCCCATGAGATGATTCAAGAGGGCAATGGCAATGATGTTGAATATCATAAACACTCATTATTTCCCCATTAATCCAGAATAGGTCATTGTTCCCAAACTGGTTCTGAGTGGCAGATCAACATGGAACGGTAATATCATTTAATTCATCCCTATGAACTAAGAATTTTACAAGAAAATACAACTTGATATATAAAATATATATTTTTAAAATTTGAGTTTCCCTATTAACATTTTCTGTTAGCAGAATAACAAACTTTGGCACTTAAGAAAACATTTATGGGAAAAAGAAAAATATATGAATTTTCTTTCATTTGAAACAGAATTCAAAACAGAAAAGTGTATACCTAGGGGAGCACAATTTGGAACAACTCCCCTCGCCTCATGATTACCTCAGTCAGTGATCTAGTCTTGGTATATGACACTTCAAACCCAAGAAATCATTTTTAAAAGTTGAGGCCAATCTTTTTAGGACTTCCATAGGTTTTTTAAAATTAGAGATAAAAGCTGAAACATTCATTTCTGGGAAGATGAAAACTCAGCTGCTCAGCCTGGCCCAAGGGGATGTCACCCAAAGCCCCACACAGGAGCACATGGCCAGGCCAGTGAGGCCATGGGCCCCGCATACCTGGTCAGGAGATTGGTGATCTGCAGGGCCAGGGCAGCGCGGTAGCGGTCCTCTTCCCTTACCAGGTAGCGAACTTCATCGTGGATGCTGATGCAGAAGCGCCCATCGATGGCAAATTCCTCAAATAGCCACTTCATGGCCACAAGCATGAGGTGCAAGTAGTCCACAGCAGAGCTCTGTACCACCCAATTCACACGGCTAGTCATAAACTAGGGAGGGAAGGTGGGCACAGGTGAGGGGCTCTGCCAAACGCCAGTTAACTCTGGGGTAGGGGATGGTCCAGGAGCCCCAGGGAAACTCCACTCTAGCCCCATCTGCCCTGCCCTCCCTGTGCCTCCTCTCCCCATGCTCCAAAGGTAGCAAGATACCTCCCCCTGGACAGCTGAGGGCTCAAGGGCCCGACTGATGCGGCAGCCCAACACTGGGGTACATGGTGTGTCAGACGTGGCAATGCTCTCCAGCTTATTGAACATTTCTGACTCTGTGCCCCCCATCCACGCTCGTTCAGCAACCACCTCCCACTTCTTCCAGCGTGACCTAGGGGGCCAGGAAGAAAGAGGGAAGGCTTTGTCTTTCAGTATCTCCTAGCTAAGAAAACAAAGTATCCCAGCTCTTCCAGGGCCAGCCCGGATCCCTCCCTCCATCTTTAACACACAAAAGGTTCTCACTTCCTTGAAGCTTCTCTCTGGATCTTGCGCAGATCCTGCAGGGAAACCCAGCCATCCTCAGTCATGTCCACGGGGAGATCCAACTCCTTCACCAACCACTCCCCTTCATCCGACAGTCGATACCTGGGAGTAGTGTTACCACCATCATTCCCATGGGAGTGCCTTCTCTGTGCCACACCTGGCCTAGAAGTGTTCACATACCACCTCACTCAATTTCCAAAGCCACCCTGGAGTCATACCTGTCCCCTACAGGTTTTACTTCAGAGGAGGAAACAAAGACTAAGTGACTCGCTGGGGTCATGCAGCTAGGAAGAGTTCGAGCCCAGACAGGAACCAAAGCTTTTGTGGCCCCAAAGCTTGGGCTATACATACACAGCAGTCCAATAAGGGACAGACTCCAACACAAGAGCCATCACTGTTCTTACTGTCCTAATGCCTTAGACATTGAACTGCCCAATGACCTCAGGAGGCAACAAGAGCTATCACTCCAGATTTGGGGGCTGGGGGTGAGAAGAAGCTACTCTTTGAAGAGGAGAAAGGAGAACATATAGCCAAGCCTGGCCTACCCTTCTCAATTCCCACTGCCCAGACTCCCAGCTTCAGTCCAACCTGCAGACATCACCAGGTTTGTCCCCTAAAGGCTCCAGAACCACATCACTCGCCTGCTTAAAGGAGCTTCCCCACCATCTGGCTGCAGTCCGAACTCCTCTGTGACACCTTCGAAGGTTTCCACAGCTAAGGCCCATCCTCCTTTCATCACTGCCCTCTTGCAGTGGAGACCGACACACACTGACCATAGTGTGAGCCTCACCCAACCCCACCTCATCCAACTATGAGGCACGGCCCATCCACTCTCGATAATGCTCTACTCAACTCCCCTTTCCTGCATTTATTCAGTCATCACTACACTGTTTATCATTTAACTTTCAGTCTTTCAAGAGATGAGTTTCCATGGTGAGTCAGCTAATGAAATGTGGACACTGTATTATACCTAAGGAAATTATAAATATACCTCTCCTCCCTCACGCTTCAGGATCCTCCAAGGAACTTGCTAAGGCCTTGAGCACACAGTAGGTAGTACTATCAGGGAAACAAACTCGAGTTAGGCTAGAAAACTGGAAGCCTGGCAAGGCTTTCTCCTTTATGAAAATCTACACTCTACACTCTCCAGTTTCCTATAGTACTCTCTCGTTAAAACCTTAAACCTGTCCCCCTCCACTTGCTCTCATTCCCCGTAGGCATTTGCAACCTTTACAGTACTGCTTATGCTAACCAGAGCTGTTGACATGCTACCAGTTGGCATACCAAAAGTACAGCTTTACTCCTATGAGGGAAAATGGTTTAAGGCCAACTAAAGCATATATCACCACTGAAGGACAAACCATCCTGGAGCTAGATCACAGAGGTTTAGAGGGAGAGCGGCTAGGTAAGGGCTCAGGTAAAGGGCAAGAGACAGAAATGATGGGAAGCAGTAAAGGGCAGTAAAGCAGGCCTGAGATCCTGGGTGTAAACACGGATGGGAGAGGCACCCTCACCGGCGGAGGCCCTTGGTGATGGTGTACATCTGCTGGGCCTTCTCAGCTGCCTCCTGCCGTGTGAGCCGGTGGTTGAACTGCATTAGTAAGCGCTCAGCAAAGGGCTGCCCAGCCCCATAGATTCGTCCATAGTTGAAGACTTTGGCATGCTCACGGCTGATGCCCACTGTGGTGGCTGTCTTACTGTGCAGATCAGTGCCCCTGCTCTTCCTGCCCTGCAGTGTCATCCATCCAAAGGCTGTGCAGCCTGGAGGACAAGGCAGGAGTAAGAAAGGAAGCTCAGAAGCATTCTGCCAAGCCACCTGGGCCATGAGGGGTTGGGCTGACTCCACCCTCACCCCAGCCTCGGCTCTTGCTCACCATGCATGCCAGCAAAGCGGGCGTCTCCAAGCACAGCTGCAATCCACAGCTCCTGTGAGTCCACATCAGCACCCACAAGGACATAGCCGGGTGGGGCCTGTACCATGGCTTTCAACTCACTGCCTACTCGGTCAGGCTGCAGGAAGAGTGCACTTAGATACCCAAGTGAGATGCCTCCTACCCCATTCCTGGAGCCAGACTTAACTGAGAAAATACTAGGACCTTTTTTTGAGGGGATGCCTTTAGAGAATGCCAGATAGCACTACTCCAAACTCCACAGTTCCAGGGACAGCCACCTATCAGCAATGGGGACGACAGGTAAAGAATCCCTACTCTATACCTGGCCCTACGCCAGGCCCCTCACTTACCTGGCCTCATCTGAACTCCATGAGAGCTATATTATGCCTGTCATTGTCTGGCCAGGAGCAGGTGCACAGAATACATTTACTGCAGTGGACAATAGTCATGAAACCAGATTTGAACAGAGTCTTGCCTGACCCAGTTCTCAGGTTCCTTTTTATGCTCCTAGCTACATCTCTAAAGGCCCTCTAAAATTCCAGTTTCAAGAGAGCTAGGAGAAGAGAGTCCAGAGAAGAGGAGTCCAGAAGAGGAGAAGACACATACCCGGGCATTGCTGGCAGTGAGCCATGTGGGCTCCACAGCCCGACGGGTGATGGTGCCGGCAGTCACCACCTGGGGTAGGATGGCCCCATAGCGGCCTTCCTCATCATAGTTGGGGTGCCTGGATGGGAGAAGATGAGTCTCAGCAGCACTTTGCTTTAGCCCTAAGACCCACCCCACTCAGTTCTCCTATACCCACAACCACTTGGCAGGCCATTACCTGGTCACAGCACGGGGCAGAGCCGACCTGGGTAGCCATACCACCATCTGGGAGCTGTGGGACAGACAGGCTGAGGCTCGGCTCAACACAGCCACGGGGAACAGAATCTACCCTTATCCCACCATGGCCCTCACCTGCCCAGCTTTAGTGTTGCTGTGCTCCCTCACTGCCCTCTTCTTACTACCTTCACTCAGACCTGGGGTCCTACAATACACTAACCAGGGCCATATGCCACTGAGAATTGGCTAGGCCACCGAGGCAGCTTCTGCCCCTCTCCTGGGATATCCATGAAGTGCCCCTGCCACCACCGCCTCTTCCCACTCCCAGGGCAGACTTCCACAACCACTTGGAAGTGGCTTCAAGATGAATTCATTTGTCATTCCCAGACTACAGGACCCAGTTCCCAGCCCCCAACAGAGCTTACAGGCCACCAGTCCCCCATAGTTCTCTGCCACATCCCATGGGTCCAGGAGTTACACCAAGGAGTTCTGATAGAGCTGGGAGGAGCCATCGAGGTCCTACCGTACCACTCTTTTTACATAAACAGGGAAACTGAAGCTGGAGAGGCAAGAGACTTGCCCAAGTTCCATGGCACCAGCACCCTAAGAAGCCAGGCCTCTAGACCATAGCTAGGCTGTCTCTCTGGCAGCCCAGGCTGAAACAGGGACCCCTGCGTTGGAAGAGAAAAAGTCCCAGGGCTGCAGAAACCTAACCAGGGGTAGGAACAGGCCTGTTTCTGCTCTTTCATGGTGGCCCACCTGATACGTTTATGGGCATTTCTCCAGAAAGAAATCATTTTGTTGATTTCCAGGGCACGGGGTCCACTGGCACCTCCTGGGCCTGCCTGCAAGGTGCCGTCCTCCATCTTGGGCAGGAAGTCCTTGGCAAAGGGGCTGCCTACATTACAGCTGTTACCATCCTGGAGAGGGCAAAAGAAGCAGGGGCTGGAGACAAGAGGCAGACTCCTGGGTGGGGAACTGATGAGGGCACCTGGGCTCCTCCCAATATAGCCCAGAACCTCAAGCATTCAGTGAGGCAAAGCCCTGATTGCATGACATACACAAAGACACAAACCTGACTTCCCTCATAATGACAGCAATCAGTCAATAGAATCTATCATGTACCTGATGTGGCACCACTCAGCATGCCCCACATCATTTAATTCCACCACCATGCTCCTTGCCACCCAATTTTCAGAAGAAAAAAAAGCTCAGAGAAATGACGATATTTACCAAGAATCACACTCTGTCCCACTCCTACTGTCATTCCCACAAAAAGGTCACTTTCCTGGTGTGAGTCACTCTGGAGGCCTGCTGTGGGCCTTGAGCACAGTGAGGACACCACAGGACAGGCTGTGAACCAGGACACACACCTTGTGAGGCAGCTTGAAAAACCAGCAGCCAGGGATATCCACATCGTTGTAAGGTCCGTTGCCATGGTGATAGGTGGGCTGGCTGGCTTTGGGGTCACCAGCAGCATTCTGTGGAGGTCACACATCTACATCAGGCTCTGTTCTAGCACCAGCATTCAGCAAGGGCCATGGGGTAAAGAAGGTGGGAAAAGGGCCTGAAACTGAGCAGGTAAGCTGGGAAATGACAGGATGGCCACAAGGTGTCAGGTTTCCTCCTTGGCCTCCAACATGAATCTCCAACCCCCCCCCAGACCTAGGGAACTCTCTGGTGGGAAAGAGCTACATGGGCAAGATGAAGCCCCTGCTGCCCAGCACCCACCCACCCAGATAACCCCTGAGCAGGTGCCTTGCTCACCAGAGCTGCAACTTGCAAGTTCTCCATCTTGGCCTCGGCCTCCACTTCTAAGCAGCCTAATTCTTCCACCTGGATGGGCCCAGGGACCAAGGGAGTAAAGTAGGGGGCTGGGTGGGCCCAAATCTACCAACCCCTCGCTGCAGGGTACTCAGACAGCCCAGGACAGTCTGGGGTGAGCAACCAGTGCCAGACTCACCCAAAAGGATATCCCCTCCCTGGGAGGAGTAGAGACCCCCCTCCCCAGAGCTCAGGTTCAGGGCCTGCCCTCACCGTCTGCCACATGGCACTGCTGTCAGTGAGCAGGAACTCCTCAGCCAGGCCTGCCTCCTGGGACTCCAGCTGCTGCTTCCCCTGTTCGAGACAGTACTTCCTGTACAGGGACTCGATGGCTCTGGGCAGAGAACAGCAGCAGCAGCCTCTGATTACTGGATGCCCTCTCTGGGCCAGGCATCTCTCTGAGGCCTTCCACAATTTCTCTTTAGTCCTCAGAATCATTTCTGAGGCAGAAGTGAAAAGCACATTCCCTGGTTTTTGGACAGGGAGTGACAAACTGAAAATGACATAGCACACTGGTTGGCAGGCTGGGGCTCGAACCTGGTCTGACTCAAATCCAAGCTCCTTTTACACCATAGAGCTGCCACCTCCTTCAGAGAAGCTCTGGGAGCACAGTGTGGGAAGTCAGGACACAAGGCTCCACCCCAGGCTGGCTTCTGCCTGCTCGTCCAACCCTGGGCTCAAAGGAGCAAGGCTGATCTTAGTCCCTTTCATCTGAAAGCCCTCCAAGTGACTCAGGCTGCCCTGTACAGTCAAGACTCCAATTCTGGGCCAATTCAGGTGCTATGGATTCTCCCCAACACCTGTCAAAAGCTCAGGATTTGTGATCTCAAACAAGTCAACTGACTTCATAGAACTCCGTCAACTATAAAATAGAGATAACCATCCTATGTCATGGGGCTGCTTACTGAACAAACAAGGGAGGCACTGCAAAGGTTTAACACAGTGCCTGGCACATGATTAGCACTCAAATTATACTCAAAGAAAAAAGCTCATCTCCCCTGCCACTTCCAACAGTTCTCCCTCTATGTGCTCCTGTGAAGGCAGCTATGCTTCTGGGCCCAAGAGTAAGGCCTTAGTTCTCCAACTCTGATAGTCTCAACACCCCTACCAGGGCTCTGAGGCCCAGAGGGTATGAGTAGCCATGGAAAGAAGAACTAGAACCCAGGCTTTTGGACCAAGCTTTCCACTAGCCTGAGCTGACCTTAGTTTCTCCAGCAAGGGGAAGGGGTCCCTAGGCTCCAGCCCCTTCCTCCCCTGAGCCTGAGCCTTACCTGTAGGGGCAGGCCACCCCAGCCAACTCCACAGTGGTGCCTACTATCCCCTTAGCCAGGTTGTCACGCCGCCCAGGCACAAGGTAGCCCCAGCCATGACGCTCTGAGTAGTGGAGAGGGAAGCCATCCCAGGTCAGCGCCATGAGTTTAGGTGTGATCCGCATCTGTAGGCTGAGGAGACTGGGGCCTGGGGTCCATGCAGGGTCATCTAGCCGGGGGCAGAGCTTCCGGTACCACCTATGCCCCACCAGGAAGAGAGCAGTGTCACAATGGTGGGGAGAGAGGCAAAGTCTCTCCCCTATGATGTGCCCCACCCACCCTCCAAGGCCCCAGGGCTTTCTAGTGACCCCATCTTACTCTCACTGTCACCTCCTCTGGGATACTTTGACCAGGATCCTTAAGGAATCCCCTAGAATAATCCAAATTTCTCGAAAGGAAAGACCCTATGTCAGTCACATTGGACTAGTCAGAAGCTGGCAACCATAAGCATAACCCAGCCCAAGACTGGGCTCCATCCCCAAGCTCTACTTCATCCAGAGTAACTCTGGCCAGAAGAGGAAGCACATCTGCTCTCCTCACCCACCAGACCACCCCGCTGCTCTAGAGACACACCAAGTCTTTCTGAGCTGTCTCTCACAGGCTGCTCACCAGAGCTGAGACCAGGGTGAGGTTAGCAAGGCACCCAAGGCACTCACTCTCATGGTCACGCAAGTGCAAAGTTGGCACCTTTTCTCTCATCATCACTCTGGCTGCTCTTTCTCTCATCTCAGCCAGTCTATGAGGCTCAAATGAAGGGTCACCTCCTCAAAGAAGCCTTCCTGATTTCCCTAGGCAGAGTCAGAACTACCTAAACACTCCTCACTCTCTATCTCACCAGAGATATAAACACCAGCTGCACTGGCCAGTCTGCATGCCTGGCTCCTCCTAGGGAAAAGGAGCTACTGGAAAGGAGGAGCTGTGCTCCTATCCATACCCCTAGTGGCTGCTGTGGGCCAGCACACAGCAGGCGCTCAGTGCACTGTACTGAATGGGTGCAGCAAGCCAGTGGGTCACAGTAAACAATAAGAGTATGACTGGAAGACAGAGTGGATGAAAGGTAGCAGGTTAGTGCACATGTGCATGCTACCTCTATGCTGGAGCCCAGACGAGAGGTGTCCTGAGAATGGCACAGGAGCAGATTCTGGATATGTTAGGGGCGACAAGGCTCACCCAGGGTGTCCAGGAAGGTGCTGGGGCCGCTTGGGCAGAAGCTCTGTGGTCTCTTTCAGCTGCTGCAAGCAGGTACGGGCTATGACATCTCGTTGAAACTCCTCCTCCTCACTGGGGGGGCCAGGGTCTGTGCAGTGACAATCAGGACCATGAGAAGGGACTCTCAGAAAGACCTACCCCAGTCTGCTCATCTCCAGAAAGCTGGAACAACCTCTTCCAAGGGGCCCGTGGGTCCTAAGACCTTCCCAGGGACCACCCTGCCCCATCTTCCACCCATGCTCCCCACCTTCCTGATCCAAAGGATCCCCAGGGGCCCTAGCCCCATCAATGGGTAACGTGCTGGCTGCAGCTGGCTCCTTCTTCTTCACCTTCTTTGCCTTCTTCTGCTTAAACTCTTGCAGGTCCCACTCCAGGTCCCAGAGCCAAGGGTCTTCTTTATACCTGCAGAGCCAGTCCACAAGGGCAGGGCTAAGGCTGAGCTGAAAGCCAGGCCTCTCACCTGCCTGTCCCCTGCCTAGATCCTGCCAGCCCAAGATCTGGCTACCTCTCTCCTGAGAGCAGCTGGCAGGCATCGTTGGCCAGGTCCATCAGCGACTTCTTCATCTCCCATTGGAGTTCCTCATATGTGCTCTGTGCCTCCGCCAGGTAACGCTCCCAGTTCTGGTTGACAGGCAAGTAGGAGACACCCATCTCCAGCATGCCGGCAAGAGTCACTGGATGGGGACACCTTGGGGGCAAACACCAGGGGCTGCCATAATGTCCACAGGAGGCAAGGCTTTTGTCCAATCCCTGAGAAGTCTGGCAAGCCTCAACCCAATAACACACATGGCATATAGCTCTAGAGTCACACACACAGGGGTTTAAAACCCAGCTCTATTGCTACCTAGCTCTGGTTAAGTCACCTCACCTCTCTGAGCCTCAGTTCCTTCATCTATAAGATAGAAATAAAATCCTACCATCCCCAGGGGTAATGTGGGAATTATAGATCACCAAAGTGAAAATAGCTCCCACTTCCTGAGTAATGACTATGTGCCAGGCACTGTGTTAATAACACCATATGTACAAAAGATCACATATGAACCTCACAACTGGGATAGTAATGTATATCTATGTGTGTTTCACAGATGAGAACACTAAGGCTCAGAGAAACCAAGTAACTTGCCCAAAGTCAAATGAGTAGAATAAAATAGTCAAGATCTGAACTAGATCTGGCTGATGCTCGTGACTGACCACATCAAAAAACTGACTCACTAATAAACAGCAGGATCTACGTACAGAGAAGGTGCTAAATAAACTAGGACCATGCATGTGAAACACAAGCACAACCCCTTGGCCCTCCCCTCCAGGGCCTCTGTAGAAGCCTAGAGTCCTGGGCTGAGATGGACCCCACTGGACAGAGAGGGGCTCCATTCTTTGCCTAGAAAGGCTAAGGTCCCCAGCCTGAAAAAGAAACACCACCATCTGGTTACAGCAGGCCGGGTACTGGGAAACCCCAGACCCCCAGGGATTCCCCCTCACCTCTCCAAGAAGAGTGGTAGCTGCTGCTGAAAAACCTCATGGGTGGCCCGCACGTCCTGGGCACAGTACTGCATCAGGTCCTGGCATAAGGTGACAGGAAGGCGCTGGGAGGGCAGCCATCCCACTTCCACCGCCAGATCTCAGGGTTAGGCCTGGCAGCTGTACCTCCCCAAGTTCAGCTAGGGGTCTGCCACAGCCCATCTCCCTGGCGCCCCTCTCCAGCACCACACCTGGAAGTTCTCACGGATGTCCTTCATGCTGCCCTTGACGAACAGTTCTCGAGGCTCCTTCTCTAAGGGAGGCCCCCCCACATAGAGGCTGTGCACGTCTGCCAGATTGTTGACACTGCTGATGTCCAGCCAGTCCCAGGATGAGATCTGCGGGAACCACAGCAAGGGACACAGCAGATCAGCTTGGTGTTGGGCCAGACAGGTGGGCTGATGAAGGGGTCCCAAGCACCCTGCTCCTGCCCATCCGCAGTGTATTCTCACCACTGGGCCACTGGCTTTGCTCCGGGACTTCTGGCCTCGCTGTGTGGGGTGCTGGGCCTTGTGCTTGCCCTGCTTGGCTGCTATCCACAGACTGCGCTGGAAGCTGCTTAACCCTGAGATGGCCATGTGCATGCTCATGGTGTCTAGGAAGCGCATGCGGGAACCCTGAGAAGTGGGAAGGGGACCCATGGTAAGCTCTAAAATGCCACACAGCAATAAGGGCCATTATTACTCTGTGACAACTCAGGCCCTATTACCAGCAATGCCTTCCCTAGCCACTGGGATCAGGGCTCCTAGCCCACTCCATGCCAGAACCTGCAGTTGGCCCCAGGAACCTTACCTGGATCAGGTACTGATCCTTGATATAGGCTCGGTCAAAAGAAACGTTGTGTCCCACCACTAACTGCTCCTGCCAATCCCTCTGGGTGGGGCTGCTGGCACTGGTAGGGACATCCAGGGGAATGAGGTCAGCCGGCGATAGCTGGCTGGTCCAAGAGTAACGCTCTTCCACCAGCCGCCGGCTGCACCAGGAATACCTAAGGGAGGCGAGAGGCAGGCAGGTTCACCACGGAGGCATTAAACTTTTGCTCCAAAACACCCACTGCACACCTACCACCACATGCCAGGTCCTGTACTAGCAGCTGGGGACACAAGCAAGACCAAGGGGTGCTCCTAACCCTCATAGAGCTACAAGTTGAGGGGAGGAGTGTTGGAAGGGACGGGTTACAAAAGCTTCTTTACTTTAAAACTTCCACAGATAAAAATGGAGCAATGTGCTACAGTACTGGGTGCCACATGCAGGTGTTTTAGCCTGGACTATCAAAGTGTGTGTTAGGCCTAGTGTTCACTGAGTCTGTGTTTGGTTCTGAGGTGGTTTATGAACATTATCAAACCCTTGTGTCTATAAGCACAAAACAGCTAGTGTTCAAAGTGCTAGTAAAGGAAACAGACAATAATAATAGAACCCAAAGCGGAGATTTTTTTTTTTTAATTGAAAGTGGCAAAAAAACAAAAAGAGACAAATGCTGCATACATATACAGGATGAATCATCTGACAGCTGGAAAGATTCTGAAGGACAAAGAGAAAATCACACACCTTGTGGAAGCAACCACCTCAGTGAGAGCAGGGAAAGTGTCAGAATGAGAAAATATATGTACATGCGCTAGGGTGGGGGAGGGAGGGACAGAGGATGAGTGGTGCCTGTTGGGGGCCTGCCACTGATTCAGGAAAAGGCTTCAGTTTGTTCAAGATCCAAGAGAGTAAGTATAAGGGAATGGCTGCTGAGCACATGCCTGCTGCAAACCACAGACTGTTTCAAAGGGTCAAGGCCCACTCAGCATCAAAGTGAGTGAAGAGGCCATATGTATGGACAACACAGCTGCAAAGGAAGTCCCCACAACCTTCATGGAAGGGAGAGGGGTAATCTGCCTCAACAGTTTCAATAAACATAAAACTAGTTTCTTTGCGGGGGAGAGGTAGAAACAGCAAAAAAAGGTTCCTAGTTTTAAACCTGGCAAAATCTAACTCACACTCCAAATGGTGGGAATATGCCAAGGGTCTCAAACTGACACTTCCTCCCTTTTTTATTCAGTATGTCAAAGCTCTTAAAAACAACACAGAAGAGGCCAAAGAATGCCAAATATTTGAGGCTATGGTGCTGACAAAGATTTTACAACATAAAGAATACTGGTGTCAAGACCCAGGTCTGCAGCTGTGCATGAAGCCATCTTATTATAGATGGCTTAAACAAATTTATTTGTTATAAAAAAGAAAGCCAAAATGTAAACACCTCAGGTAAATTTAAGATGAGCTGGAACCCATGCCATTAATATTACAGTTTTCCTGTGAATCTTAGATAAATGCTCACAGTATGAGTGATGTCCCTCTAGCCTGATGACCAAAGCCCTTACCAACTAGCTTTTGGGAAGCTGCCCTGTGGGAGGCTCAGGGTTGGCCAAGCCTTCCCCCTCCCCCTGGAAATTGTAGGCTGTTCAGGTACCTAATGTTACACAGCCATGTGTGGCAAGGGCATGTCCAGGTTAAAAGTGGACTGCTTTTAAGGGCACCATCTGGCCCCTGCCTCTATCCACCACAGTCAGACTCCCAGGAGGAAGGTCCCAGCATGAGCCTACGCCTTAGCAATGACTTCTGCCATCAGGCAAACTAAGCAATGCCCCCAGTACCACTGGCAAGAATGGAATGAGAATGAGGGCAGAATGGGAAGCACAAGGAGGGAAAGGAAGATGAAGAGAAAAGAAAAGGGGACTTTAGGTAAATTGGACAAAAATGACTAACAGATCAAAAAACAAATCTTTCTTGTCACTGGTTTCCTAATTTTCTTTCAGCCACCAAAGCCTACTTTATCTTTTCAAATGATGGCTGGTATTCCCCTTTACTTTGACCATCAAGTTACATAATAAGTACTGTGATTCTTATCGTAACTAGAACTAAATCATTATGGAATCATCTACTTTTGCTCTTTTCAGCCATTAATGCCTACCTTATCTATTTAGCCATGTTTTCATCATTTTCAACTGCATATTTAACATTTCGCAGCTTTCTTTACAAAGATGTTGCTTCCAGTAGGAATAAAGAAACTGCCAACTTTTTGCTGGCCATGCCTGAAAGCATTAAGGTTGTAAATAGTATTTTAATCCTGGAATGAAGAATAAAAAAGGGGAGAAACAGTACTGCCATCATTGTTTGAAAAAGAAACTTGGGTAGCATTTAGAAAGTTATTTAAAAAGAAAAGAGAGTGACTGGATATACCCGTTTGAAACCAAAATGCCTGGTTGGGAGACTGGGGGAAGGGAGCAATGTTTCTCAGCTGGAGGTGTTCAACCGAATGCCACCTCCAGGAGATTTTTGGAAACACTGGGGGAAGGCGGAGATTTGGTTTGGGATTTATGCAACAGGCTGGGGATACTAAATGTCTTATACTGCCTGAGACAGTTCCACAAAAGGGAGAATTCTCCTGCCTGAAATAAGGAATAGTGTCCCCAAATAGAAACACCATTCCAATGTTTTTTCTGACTAACTTCTCATGAAGTTATTAATAAAGGCACCACATCATGGTGATCTCAAGTGGCCTCCCAGAAGGTCTCAAGCACAACACTCTACTGTGATTCTCTGCGTGGCCCTTATCACCACCTGACATTTGCTTGGGTGTTTGTTTAATTGCCTGTATTTTCCCACCAGAAAGTGAGCACCACGGAAGCAGGGGTCAAGCTTCTTTAGTTCACTACCACATCAGCAGTCCTTAGATAAGCATCCAGCATGTAGCAGGAGCCTAGTAAATGTTCACTGAACCAAACTAGTAAGCTGGGCCCCCATCCCTGGACCCTACTTACCAGGCCGAGGGGGATATGGCCACCGCCAATGTGGGGCAAGTTCCCTCTGCCAAGCAGACCTCCACGTCGAACACCAGGGCCCGCTCCTCGGGGATGGCCACGGGTACGGCCTCCCCCTCGGGGCCGTATCGGGTCCAGCCCTCCGCCCAGGCCCAGTTCGGGGGCTGCGGGGGCAGCTGGGCCTGCAATAGCGAGTTGGCCGCCTCTAGGTAGGGCAGGCTCTGCTTCTGGGCCAGGAGGCGGAAGTGCTGGTCCAGGTTGCCCCCGTAGAGGGGCGGCAGGCGCAGCTCCACGTCGGGCAAGGGCACGGCCGGCTGCCCCCACAGCCCGTGCTTCTGCAGGTGCTCGACGCTGCGGCGCACCGCGGCTTCGCCGGGCATCTCCCCTCCGTGCCCGAAGATTTGCTCGTGCAGCCCTCTCGAGAGCATCTGGATGTGCAATGGGTTGTGCCGCAGCTGCCCGCCTTCCGAGGATGGCACTTGCGGCTGCTGCGGCTGCTGCGGCCCGTCGCTGCAGACGGGGACGGAGACCGAGCTGGAGACCCAGCGCCCCGGAGCTGGGACCGGCCCTGGCCCGACGGTGGCGCCGGCCACTTTCTTCCAGAGCAGGCGGCTCATGGTTGGTGCAGGGAGCCCCCCGATGGGAGTCAGAACACCTGGCTTTGGGCTCCAGCTTGGCTGCTTTTACTGGCTGAAAAACGTGGAGAGAGACACGTCCTGTCTCTGTTTTCCTGTCAGTGAAATGGGTCCGACCATGCCTGCCTTCCACCCACAAATCCTAAAGGAGATAGATGATATAACGTGTTATTTATTATATATTATGTCTTGTATTAATAGCCATCATTCCTTGAGAATTTACTGCTTTCCAGGCACTGTGCCAGGCTCTTTAGGTACATTTTCTGGAAGCCTCAAACAACCTTGGGAAACATCAATATCCCTCCTGAGGGAACTGAGGTCCACGTAGGTTCATCAGTGAACTTGGGGAAGCTGAAGGCAGCGGTTAAGAGCGCAGCTTCTGGAGTAGGACGCCACGGGTTTGAGCCCCGGTTCTGGCTCTCACGAGCCGTGTGACCTTGGGCAAGTACCTTAGGACCCCATTTCCTAATGGGGTTACGGATTCTACCTGTCACACAGGACTGTCGTTTGGGTGACACAGGGCGCATATGCGGCGCGACTCTGCCCTCAGCAGGCCCTCGGCAAATGGTGGCTGCCATTATCACGACCACCGCGGTTCGAGAGCCTAGGCCGAGAGGTGCCAGCGCCCGGATTCGAACCCGCTCGGTGCGCCGCCGTCCCCCAGGGCCCCAACCCACTCCCGGACCGTGGCCCAGCGGGCCGAGGGCGCCCTGCAGGGGGCGTCGGCGGTCGCCCCCGCGCGCCCGGCCGCCCGCCTGCACCCGGCGGCGGCGCCGCGGTGCGCCCTGGGATGAGCCGCCGCCCTGCTCCGGGCCTTGCTCCCTGACTGGAGAGGGAGGGGCCGCGCTGCCGCTAGCGACCTGGCCTCCCCTCCGCCGAACCCGCCGGAAACCTCGGTCTGCCCGGTGATTCCCGGTCTGCGGTTCCCCCGACCCCAGGCCGACGACGCGGTGTCCCCCTCCGCGCGGCCTACGCAGCTTCGGGGTGGCGTATGGCCCCGACCCGACCAGTCAGCCCCGCTGGCAGCCGCAACTTCCCGTCTGCGCACCGCTTGGTCCCGCGGGTACCGAGAGGTAGGCGGGAGACTCCCAGCGCGACCAATAGGGGGGCCGCCAATGGACCGGTCCGCCCGCGGGGGGAGAAGGAGAACTTCCGGGAATCACGGTCCAGCCTCCCCCGCTCCAGAAGCGGGTGGGTTAGTCTCAGGCTAGCCTGTGGGCGGTAATAATACTCTTTAGGTTGCGCAGAATACTCCTGTCACCGGGCGGCCGCGTGGCCTAATGGATAAGGCGTCTGACTTCGGATCAGAAGATTGCAGGTTCGAGTCCTGCCGCGGTCGCGAAAGGAGGGCCTACAATTTTTAGCTTATTCCTTCTCAGGGACAGTGAGAACGTTGTGGCAGATCCCCGCCGCACAGTGAGACTTGGGAAAACCCGCATCTGCAGAGTGGCTCCCACACGCCACTCTCAGCACGACCCCATGAAACGCGCAGGGACACGGTTCTAAAATGTGCGGGGCCACGCGGGAGGGGAGGAAGGACCGAACCCCACGGAAATCCCGATTTGTAATTAATTGACACACAGCTAAGCGGCAGGAGCCTAAGTGGCAGGGGTTCCTAGCTGAAGCGAAGTCCCCTTCGCCAGCCCCGTGCTGCCTTTCCCCGTCTCAGGCGATTCGGATGGGTAGAAAGGCTAACTTGGTCAAACCCGAATCTGCAGACCCGTCGTAATCCCCCGCCCGCGGTGCACTCGGAGCGTGCCCCGCCCCCACACCCCCCGCCCCATTCTCCGCATCCATCTCCTGTTGCGCTCGGTGCTTCAACAGCTCTGCTCTCTGCACCCCGCAGTTGGTAAACTGTAAAGTGCCACGCAGAATAAGACCGACGTGAATAACCCGGGGATTGGGGTCTGGAAACCCAGTTGCCCAGATGCAGGAAGGGAGACTCAGAGACATTTGGGACCAACCCCAGGTCACGCGGTTGATTAGGGACAAAATTCAAGCCTCAGTGAAAGTTAGCCACCACCTTCTAGCCCGTGAATATACCAGGACACCGTGAACTGACTTGAGAAATTGACTTTGGCATTTTTCAGGAGTTGGATGCAGAAAAACACACTCCTCCCCCAGCCCCCTCCCCAGCTTGTCACCCGGAGCGGCAGATTCTCTCTGGCCCCTGACCAAGTAAGGCTACTTCAAGCCATTCTGCTGCCCTCCCCAAGACAGAGTGGCTGATACTGATTCCTGCTGACGGAGGTTGCCTGGAGGCATGGCCTTTTTGCCAAGCTACGCCTTGTTTCCAGTCCTTTCTGAGCCCAGTTCCTCCACTTTTCCTCCCTCCTTTTTTGAGAGCTTACCCACATCCTTCTAGAAAAGTCACTTCCTGCTTGTAATACCTGAGAAACCAGATACATTTTCCCACAATTCCCTGGACCTCTCCCCCAACATGAAAAGAGACAAAGTTCCTTAGCACCCCCTGTCCTAATCAAAACACTGTACTTTCTTTCAAAGCATGTATCACGATTGTAACTAAATGCTGACACACACACACTCCACTGTGGCAAATTCCCACAGGGACTGACCTCTTGTCTCATTCTGTGCTCTATTGCAGGGCTGGCTGCAGCTTGGTCATAACAACCAGCACATAATAGCTGCCAGGTCCTGTTCTAAGGGCTCACACATGTCAACTAAATCCTTACATTGACCCTGGGATAGAGGTACTGTTATTATATCCTTTTACTGATGAGGAAATTGAGGCACAAGGCAGTGAAGCAGCTTGCCTAAAGCCCTATATAGCTGGTAAGTGGTAAAGCGGGATTTGAACCCAGGGAGACCAGCTCTAGGGCAAGCATCTCAGTAACTGCTCTACACCCCAAATACTGCCTGCCTGTATTAACCCATTTCTGTTGCTTATAACAGAAATACCTGAAAATGGGTAATTTGTAAAGAAACAATATTTATTACTTACAGTTTTGAAGGCTGGGAAGTACAAAGTCCAGGTAACAAATCTGGTGAGGGCCTTGTTGGTGGGTGGTGACTCTTCACTGCACCACAGGGTGTCACATGGTGGATGGCTTGAGCAAGAGAGAGCTAAGCTTTTCAGTTGCTCTCCTTTTAAGGCTGTCAGAACCACGCCAATCACTCCATGAATGGATCAATCCATTCAGGAGGGCACAGTCCTCACAATCTAATCAGAACCCGTGTGCCTGACCACGAAGGCTGAGAAACCCTGCTCCACCATGTGTGCCAGGCTCCAGGTTGGTGCTGATGATGCAAGCTGGTGTGGGCCCTACATCACTGCTGTGACTGAGGGGCCCTCGGCCACAGCCTGCTTCTCCAAGGTCCTTCTTGTGCCCTTCCTAGTGACCATTTTCTCTCATGTTTGCCACACTCAGTTTCAGCAGTTTCTGCCACAGAAAGAAAATATCACTACTCTCCCTTTATTTATCAAGAGCTACCCACTTCCAGATGAAAGAGGTTGAACACCTTAGAGCACCATCTCATTTAATCCTCTCAGTAACCCCATGAGATAGGTACTATTGTTATTCATTTCCCACAGGAGCAAAGAAAGGCTCCAGTAGGAAGCATGAGGTTGACTCTCTCATCCAAAAGTGATACAGTGAGCCCTGGGCCTGGATTTGAACCCAAGCACTGTATGATTCCAAAGCCACCAGGCAATTCTCCAAGCCCATTACCGACCCCCCTCCCCCGGCAGGGAGAGAAGTTTGGGAAGACAGAAAGCCAACCCTGCTCATTGGTTTGCTATTGACCCACACAGGAATGGTTTGCACAAGATCCCAGCAGCACATTAATATCTGCCCCTGCAATAATTGTCAGAAAGCAACACGGCAATTTGTTAACATTTTTCTTGAGGCCTCCTCCTTTGTGCTTGACCAATGGGACCCCAAGGGAGTTGAGGAAGAGGACCCGGATGAGGCGATAGCAGGGGCCAGGGGTCTTTAAACCAAATATTATTTACTGTGCAGTTCATTAGTTTTCTCATCCGTAAAATGGGGCAGTAATAGCACCAACCTCACGGAACTGCTGCAAAGGTCAGATGAGTTCTACATGTAAAACACTGAGAACAGCACCTGGCGCACAGGAATTGCACAGAATATGTAAAGTGTTGTTATTCTTATGTGAGTGCCCCTGAAAAAGCTGTGCTGTGGCTGTGAGCACCACAAGGGCATTTGTCCCTGAAATAACCAGAGCTGCCCTACTGGGCTTCAAAAGGCAAAAGGCACCAATCTGTTTTGAGCTGTTTCTTGCAGGAACACATAGAAATGGAGGGTTCATTTGGGGCCAGCTCCTGCCACGCAGGGCCTCAGTATACCACATATGGGATAAAGTTGGCATGTGGCCTGGTGACGTGTGCGTGGGATTCAGGATGAGAGGCATAGACTGTTTTCAAAACATGCTTCATATTTTGGGGAGATAACTGGTTATATCAAACCTATACAGTTTAAGGACAGGTAAAAAGGGAATTGACAGAAATGAAAATAATTTTTTGGTGATTGGGAAGCTTCCTGGTGAGAAGAGACTGTGCCCTGTCCTTTTTATGTCCCTAGCATGGAACCTGGCACACAGAGGCAGACATTTGTCCTTGTCCCCACCACTAATTGTCACTCCTTGGCTCCTGACGAGGGCTGAGGAGCTAACTCAGCCCTTGGAGTTGGGGACAAGGTTTATTAACTGAGCTGAGCCAATCAGGACATTCCACAAAAAAAATTAACAATATTTCCTTCATATCATCAAAAATCCAGTCAATGTTGAAATTTCCAATGGTAAGAGCCTCTTTTTCGCTTTAGCTAATTTGGGTTAGCTTGATGGAAAGAGTTCTCATTGATTTAAATATTTGCTAAGCAAATGAATGAGCTTTTTTTTAAAAAAAAAGTCTTCAGCTAATTTCACTGAAGTAAATTTCACTGAGATGAGACTAGGCCGTATATAGGATTCTTTTGCAAAGTGCTTTGTAGCTTTCAGTTTACAAATCCTTATAATTTTACCTTAGCGCCACAACAATCTAGGATAGTGGAGGCATCTATGATACAGGGAAGTATTTTAAAAGGAAATGATGTATTTCTACCATAAATTGAAAACTTCTGTCACTTATAATACATACAATTTTAATATATACAGCTATATGTTATTATATCATTCAAAATTTATATACTGAAATATATAGCATACACTTAATATCTAATTTAATTTAACATGTAAAATTTTAAAAAAGAAGTACCAGTAAGAAATTCAACCAGTTTACAAAAATCCATACCTGAAAATACGTTTCTTCATCAGAAGAATGAAACTTTGTGAACAGTATGTAATAAGGAGACATTAAATTATTGTCTCTTAGTTTAAGATAAAGATGAGGTTCTGGGTCAATAATACAATTTAATTTTGAAAATTTTGGTGTTAGCCCCAAGAAAATCTGCATGTGTATGTCACCAGAAAAGGCAAAAAAAATTGAACTGCTGTCTCATATACTTTTGCATACTTACACATGCTTCACATACTAAGCAAATACTGATTTCTAGAAGTGACATTTCTACAAATAATTGGGGAAGAAAGTCCCCTTCAGAGGGGACACTCTAATACAGGGATCCATCCTGGGAGCTGTCATCAGGGCAGTGTGTTCTTCAGACAGAATGGCGGAACCTCAGTTCCTGAAGGATTGAAATGTCGACGGGCTCTGAGCCCTGGCCAGGTCCCTCTGGCATGTTTTGCCAACTGCAAAATTGTGCATTCCATGTCATGAGCTATTGGATCCCAGCCAGGCCCAGCCCGCCAAGCGTTGCCCTCTGTAGGATGAGCACAGCACCACCTGCTGCGGACAGCCTTGACCTCCAAGTGCCCAAGATGGTAAATTGGTTTCTTGCTATTTGTCACAGATTTTCAGCTCAAAACTTCAGCTGTGCTGAGTGTAATGGGGAGGACAAGAAATGTGTATTTCTCTCTTGCAGAGACATTTACTTTGAGGAGTATCTTGAGCTAAACTTTTTGGGGTCAAGAACTTTTGTGAAAATGGTCTTGCTCTCCTGTTAAAAGGGGACACACTGACCACTCTGTCCCATGAACAAAAAGTGTTTCAGTCATCCACGCAGCAGGGAAAATGAAAGCAAGACTCTCTGCAAGCAGGTTTTTATGTGAAGGGAACATCTCCCACGTCATATGTCTGGCAGCAAATGGCCATGTTGCATTTGCATTTAATTGTCAGGACTTAGAGAAGATTCTGTCTTTTGTCCTTCAGGAAAAATGACAAACATGTTTGGTCATTGTAAAGTGCCATTCAGTTTGGACTGGTCTGCAGGGAAGCAGCTCAAACTCCAACTGGCATCTGAGGGGGTCAGCGGCCATGGGGTCCTACCAGGAAGCTCATAGGGGCCCGTCACCCATGCAGTTCCCCCCCACCCAGGAAACCAGCCATGCTCCCCTGGCCACAGCTGGCTAGACCCAGGCAGATTCCTGAACCAGGGTAGCTGTGGGCCAGCCAGGCTGGAGGGAGACAAATGTCAATGAAGTGGAGCTAGGCCAACAGGAGTGATTCAAACTAGATGGTGACAAAGTGTCCCAATTACATCTTCTCTCAGGAAGCATAAGAGGGGACCAAGGACATTTTCATCTGAGACGACAAGATGCCCAGGGCCACCAGAGCTTGCTCTAGCACCACATGGTGATGACGCTGGCAGGCCATTCCAGCCTTGGAAGCTCAGGTGGTGCTTCCCACAATGCTCGGAGCACTGGAGTGATGAGAAGTCCGCAGTTCCAGGAACAGTCGTGACAGTGGCAGGGTGGTCACTTTACTAGGGAGCCAATTCTGTGGCATTCTGGAAGTCATTCTGGAGACTCTGCCAAAAGCCCACCCTCCAGCCCTTCCAAAGATTTGCAAGCACCTAATTTCCTGTAGTAAGTCTCTTGCTAATTAAAGTATCTGGAAAGGTCTCTGTTTCTTGCAGTTGAATGCCGACTGACTCCAGTGCCCTCCTGGGGCTCCCACTGTGCCTTGTGTTTGGATCACATGTACCGAGATTGTTTAATTTCCTCTCCCACCAAGTGTGAGCTCCCTGGGGGTAGGGGCTGTGTCTGGTGTCTGTTATATCCCCAGCACCTAGCACAAGGCCCACAAAAGGGAGAATGCCCAGTCAATATTTGTTGAATGAACAAATGAATCTCCCCAGTGAGAATAAATTTCTTTTTTACTTCCATATAAATTATATCACTCAAAGTTCAGAGTAGGATCTAGGAAACATTCTAATTATTTCAAGCAAACGGAGATGTAATGCAGGGCTTTACCTACATGAATAAAGATGGTTGGAAGGTCTGGAGGGGTGGTCATCAGAGGGTGACTTGCTTCAAAGTCACACCACCACAGCTATGATCAGGGTCCAAGTTCTGGAAGAAAGAAGGCCACCATTGCTACAGCTACCATTGTTGCTGCCACCACAACATGAGGCCTGTGACTAGAGAGTGACACATGGAGTTGGACTGACAAACAGTTTTGTCAGCCAGAGCTTGCTGGTCTGTGCCAAGGTCACATGAGTGTTCTTCATAGGCAGAATAGAAGTCACAACCCTAGCTGCAAGGACACCTGGAAAATATAGTTCTTCACCTTCTACCCTCTGTAACTCCTGGGGGAGCAGAGAAGAGGGTGGAAATGGAGACAAGTTGTAGTAGACAACATCTAGCAGGCATGGCTTGCATTGCACCTCTCCTATGACATGTGCCACCCTCTGCCCAGCCTAGGACCTGGGAGCGGGCATGCTGTCTCCCAGCATTGAGGGCAGGGCCATTTCTTCATCACCCTGGGTCCCCTTGTGCCCAGCACAGGGCCAATCAGAGAACAAGTGCTTCATCGATGTCTCCAGCCAAGTTGCTCGTGTTTTCTGTGGGTCCCAGGGATGAGGATTCAGGAGAGGAACTGCTTGGCTACCCTTAAAAACTGCCAGCAAACCACCCTGACCCTCCTCCCAGGAGTGGAGAGCCACAGGGAGGAGGAGCTGGATGCCAGCGCCTGGGACCTGAATCACCTCTGTTCAGAGACCAGCAACTCCTTGTAAAGCAGAGGACATGGGCTGGCAGGAGGGCAGGCCTGGACCAGGGGCACAGAGGAGGTCTGGGGACTCTGCTGAGGAGGCCTCGTGGCCTCAGGCAAAGCATGTGCCCAGTGCGCTGGGCCTGGGCCAGGCGTGTAACACCAGGAATCTGCAGGAATTGAAGACGGGGATCAGCCAACCCTCCACAGGTTTGCAGAGATAGTCAGTGGTTCCCAAATGCCACAAAGGCCACTGAAGTGTGGCCAGTGTCTGAGAGGCAGAGACTCAAAAACATACTGCCTGCCAAAGACTGTGCCTCCTCTCAAGGACTGTAAGCAAAGGTGGCTGCCCTGCCCCACGAACCCAGGGCTCCTCGCCCCGTAACTGTGGAGGACGGTGGAACATGGCTGTTTGGGCTCATCCTCATTCAGGGCATCCCGAGCAGGTCAATGTGTGTCTGTTCCCCCAGCGATGTGTACCTGGCAGAGTGCAGACTCTGATGACCCACAAAAGTTGTTCTAGCCTCATGCCAGTGCTGGGTTTCATGGGAGAGGCCACGGCCAGGCTGGAGCCTGCAAATCTGAACCTAAGTTCCACCAAGTGGGGCCAAGAGGGGAAGGCATTGTGGATGCTGTCAAGACACTTCCAGCCCAGGTCAAGAATGGCAGGGAGGGTCATCAATGCGTCCCCCAGGGCTCAGCTGGGGAAGGCAGCAGGGGAGAGGGGAGGCCGGGCCTACCAAGGGGCAGCGCCTCCTGGGCCAGGTGGGGACAGCACACTCTGGCTCTTGGCCTTCTCTTTGGCCTCAGCTCCTCCCTGAAACCCCTGAGGGGAGCTCCAAAGACTCCACCCCTTCCCAGAAATGGGGAAACTAACACCACTGATGCCTCCAGGTGGTGGGACAGGTAAGGGGGAGACTTTTCACTCAGATCCTGTTGTAGTTTTCCAGTTTCGAATTGTGGACTGTTACCTGTTCAAAAACAATACAAACACTTTTTTGAAAAGGAAAAAGAAAAAGGGAAAAGAACAGTCATTTTCCCTCTCCAGATACCCACTTCCACAGGTGACACACATTCAGGGAGGGTGGGGGTGCTCGAGTCACTCTCCTCCAGGGGCCACGTCTGGTTACTGCCCCCTTCCCAAAACACACACACTCCTGCCTCCTGCAGGGGGCCAGAAAGAGCTGCGGGCCCCACCTCGCCACAGGGACAGAGCTAAGGGTAGCGGGTATCCAAAAGGGGGCCATCAGAGTCTGCTGGGAATTTCTAAACCTGGTTAGAAGAGAGGGTTGGGTCTCAAAGCTGTGACATGGAGAACGCTGGTCTGCCCTGCAGGAAGGAGGGAGGAGAAGAGAAGACACGGAGGGCAGCAGGTTCCTGTTGTCCCTTCCTTTCTGCAGTTTAACTATATATGCCAATAAATTCACTTTTGCCAAAGTTGGCTTCAGTTAGGTTTCTGGAGCATGTAGCCAAAAGAATCCTAAGTGATTGGTCTTCCCCTCCGTAAAATAAGGGGCTAGATGGGCTGGTCTGGGGGGCTTGGTGGTCCTGGAATTTGTGGTACCAACACCCTTGCCCCCGTGCCCTGAGAAGAGCTGGGGACTGGCTTGGCTGTGGTTGTTCCAGCTCAGGCAGAGGGACCTCAATGCAGACCACCCCCTCAGTGTCAGGCAGACTGGCTCAGCCTTGGGACACTGCCTTCAGGGGGCTGAGCCAAATGAAGAAAAGGCATTTGGCCGCCTTCTCTGGCCCTCTCCTGCCGTTCCCTGACCTGCTGCCAGGCCAGCCAGCTGGGGGTGTGGGTGGGGTGGGCACGCAGCCAAAGGCTCTTCTGAGTAGGGAATCTGCACACGTCACCGCGGCAAAACCTCACAAGCTCCCCGCAAGGCCATTACTTTCCCTTCTAGAGATGAGGACACTGAGGCCCAGGGACATCCAGTATGATTTACCTGAGCTCACAGAGCTTGGACAGGTAGAATCAGGGTTCAAACTCATTTCTGTCAGAGCCCTCCTCCTCGCTGCAGGCTCTGCTGCTCTTTGGCGAGGCCCCTTTCTCCCTCTGGGGTCTCCCAGAGCCAGGAAGGGAAAAAAGCCTCTGCCCTTTCCCAGCAGCTTGGCCACCAGGGGCCCCAAGCTGCAGGCTCCACAGATGTTGTGTGATGCCTCAGGCTGAAAGGCTCAAGCCCGGGGTGGTAGGCCACACCCACCACTGTGTGGCCTCATGCAGGGGACCTCCGAGAACCTCCATTCTCTCATCTGTGAAATAGGGAGAAAATGCCTTCTTGGCTTTTCCCACAGTCAGGTGAGCCCTCAGGTAAGAAAGCCCGAGGACGCTGCTCAGCTCCTGGCCGTTGTCAGGCCTCTGTGAGCCTTTGGGAAGAGCTGTGCCTCCTCCAGCCCCGGCCATAGTCTGTGCCAAGGGCCAGTCCTGGGACCAGCCAGGTTATCTCTGGCTGGCACTTTATCTCTGCCTAAGGACCCAGAGCGGCAAATGGAGTTAACGGAGCAGGTGAAAGCTCAACAGTTCCCCCAACTCCCACCTTTTTTCAGTAACTAATATGTTTTGTCTGTTACCAAAAAACAAACAACCCTCCTGCTGTGGTTTGTACGTGTCCCCAAAAGTTCATGTGTTGGAAACTTGGTCTCCAAAGCAGCATTGTTGAGAGGTGGGACCTTTGGGAGGTGATTGGGTCATGAGAGCTCTGCCTTCAAGAATGGATTCATCCCTTTATGGATTATCTGATTAATGGATCAATGGGTTGTTGAGGGAGTGGGTTAGTTACCACAAGAATGGGGCTGTTATAAAATCCAGTTTGACCGTCTCCTCTGTGAGTCCCTCACCACGTGATGCCCTGTGCTGCGTCAGGACTCTGCAGAGTCCCCACCAGCAAGAAGGCCCTCACCAGATGCGGTGCCTCAACCTTGGACTTCCTGGCCTCCAGAACAGTAAGAAACAAATTTCTCTTCTTTATAAATTATCCAGTCTCAGGTATTCAGTTATAGCAACAGAAAACCAACTAAAATATCCCCCTAAAAAAACATTATCTGTAGAAATTCTAGAAAATACATTTAAATCAATATACAGTCAATGCTCACTATTCATGAATTCTGCATTAGTGAATTCACCTGCTCTCTTAAATTTATTTGTAAGCCCCAAATCAATACTTTCATGGTCATTTGAGGACAGGCACAGAGTGGTGAAAAATTTGTGTTGCCGAACGCTCATGTTCCCAGCTGACGTGGAACAAGGCAACTCTCTGCCTTCTGTTTCAGCTCTCCTACTATACACAAGTGTCCTTTTCGTGGTCCATTCTGGGCCACATTTTTCACATTTTTGTGGTTTGTTTTTTGGGTGATTTTGCTGTTTATAAGGGCCTCCGACTAGTGTGCCTAAGTGCAAGAAGGCTGTGACGTGCCTTATGGAGAAAATACGTGTGTTAGATAAGCTGTCGGCCGTGAGTTCAATGTTAATGAATCAACCATATGCATATATATTAAATAAGGATCATTAAACAGAGACCCACATAAAACAAGAGTATGTAGCTATGGATTAATTGATTGATGAAAATGTTGTGGCTAGAGGTTTGGAGGAACCCAACCTTATATTTCCTCTAGGAGCAATGGTTCAGTGTTTGGTAATTCAGTGTTGAAGATAACATCATAGGATGTAGCTACAGCAAATAATGAGAATCAACTGTTCACTGATCTGGAGGGACACCCATAATAATCAATTGAATGAGAGCTGCAGGTTGTAGAATACTGGGTATAGGATGACCTCATATTTGTAAAAAATAAATAAATATAGCAAAGGGAAAAAAGGGGCTTCCATATGTGTGTCTCTGTTTGTTAGAATGTGAGAAGGGAACAGAGAGATTCAACCTGGTTTCCTGGGTGAAGGAGTAGCAAGAGCAGGAGATGATCAGGTCTTTTCTTGATACACCTCTCTATTATTTGTTTTGTTATGAGAGGCATGTGCCAGTTCTGTAATTTTTGAAAGTTTCATACAATGACAGAAAAATCAGTAACTGCTGCACATCCCAGGCCTTTCTCCAGGAGGCCTTGCTCTGTGGATGCAGCTGGAAATCCTTTGGTGAGAGAGTCTTCACTCCCAGGCTCTGGCAGGTGGGCCACAGCCCTTACCCCCAGGTACTCTTCAGAGTCCCTGGGAATATCTCACGTGGGCTCAGGGACAAGTCACACAATTTGTTGACCTTCCAAGGCCTGTGTGAATGCCAGCAGGTCCCCAGAATGCACCATGACCACCTGGTTCTTCCAGTTGGAAGATGGAGGACAGTCATTCCCAAGGCCACAGGGAATTTTGAAGAGTAGACACAGTGAGTGGTTAAAAGCTGGGTGTGAATCCTGGCTCTAGCCCTTCTCAGCACTGTATGACCTTTGCAGAGTTACTCAGACTCTCTAGGCCTCAGTTTCTTCATCTATGAGATGAGGACACCAGTGGTACCTATGCATCAAAATCAATGTAGTCTGCTTGGCAGATGTCTGGCCCTTTCTAAGGACCCCACAAAGATCGGCAATTGTTGTTATTGTTATTACAGACTTTGTAAGCTTCCAGAAGGTCTCAGAGCTCACATGAAAATAGCCTTCTGGCTGCAAGCCCGATCAGTTTCCAAGCCCAGCCCAGACTGTTTGAATCCTACATAGAATCAAGCTGGCCCTCACCACCATCCTTCACCTCCTCCTACATTGATAAGCAGAAGAAGAGAATTCAAACTTTCCATGAGCCCATCACCCAGAGATCGTCACTGTTTAACATTTGCTAACATTTGCACTTGGTGAGGTTGCCGTATGTGTAATTCTCAGTATACACAGTGTACCCATGCACCTGTCTTTCCCACTTGCACTACAATGTCGTTATTTTTCTGTGGTAACACATAACCCTTTACAC
This sequence comes from Cynocephalus volans, assembly GCF_027409185.1. Lineage (NCBI taxonomy): Eukaryota > Metazoa > Chordata > Mammalia > Dermoptera > Cynocephalidae > Cynocephalus > Cynocephalus volans. The sequence continues at coordinate 55,885,941 of NC_084462.1, forward strand.
AATAATGTTTGTGACTGCCTGGACATTTAGGCTGTTTTCCATTTGTTTCTTGCTGCGCATAGCCTTCCTTGCCCCAGATGGTTTATGTGGATCTCTGTGCTCTAAGGTGATGACTAACCTCTCAGCAGGGCTGGCAGCCGCCTCTGTGGCACAGAAGGGTGGCATCACTGAGTTTCGATTTGGATGAGACAGAACACCCACAGATGCCACCTGCACAGGCTGCCGGGAACATGGCCCTGATTTACACCACAAAATCCTTCCAGATTTAAAACCATCCTGTCTCTAAAACAAAGAGGCTTTGGACAGATGGAAACTGACCTTTGGAGAGATGGGCCTTATGACCCCCTCTAGTTTGGAGTGAGATGATGCCCACTCCTGGCCCTGGCTGGCCTCACAGAAGGGACAGGACAGGAGAAATGCAACAGAACAGACCTTCCTGTGCTGGCCAGTTAGCGTAGTTGGTTAGAACACTGCTTTATAACACCAAGGTCACAGGTTCAGATCCCCAAACCAGCAAGTTGCCAGAAACAAACAAACAAAGAAGGATAGATCTTCCTTCCCCAACCAGGCAGCATCAGGGCCAGCATCAGCCTGGAGCAATCTGTGCTTTTAAGATAAATGTAGGACTTACTGGCTAAAAAGAACTGAAGGCAGATTCCTGAGTGTGTGTGAGGTAGGGACAGGAGTGTGTGTGAGTCAAGACATGACAGCAGGTTTTTCAGGGAGGAAGGGGCCAAAGCAGGCCCCCAGGGAGGATGATGGTGGAGACTGGAGGGTAAGGGAGTGAGAGAGTCCCCAGTGACCCAATGACCCAGTGATGCTGAGACCTGGGGGGCTGGACCAAACACTTGGGGAAATGGATAGAGACGGTCTTTGTGTTGAGATAATTCCTGTGCTCCCAAACCCACACTGTCCCTACAGGCTGGAAATGGGGGTGGGATGCTGCTCACCTCTATGGGATGAATTGTGTCCCCTCCCCTCCCTGTTCATATGTTGAAGTCCTAACCCCCAATACCCCAGAATGTGACTGTATTTGGAGACAGGGTCTTTAAAGAAGTAATCAAATTAAAATGAGGTCATAGGGTATACCATAATCCAATATGGCTGGTGTCCTCCTTAGGAGAAGAGGAGATCAGGACACAAATGTACAGAGTTTAGACCATGTGAGGACACAGGGAGAAGGCAGCCATCTACAAGCCAAGGAGAGAGGCCTCAGGAGAAACCTTGAGAACTGTGAGAAAATAAGCTTCTGTTGTTCAAGCCACCCAGTCTGTGGTACTTTGTTATGGCAGCCCAGGCCAACCACCTCTCCCAAGTGTGGAGTTATCAGCCGGGGAAGTAGTGGGCACGTTCACTGACCCACACACATTTACCAAGCACCTACCACGTGCCCAGAACGGCATGAGGCATGGGGGATACAACATGAATAGACTGATGTGATCCCTACAGGTATGTTCAGATCACCAAAACAGCAAAACAGTGCTTGACCATTAGTTTTCTCCCCCTTCTTTATGTGGGATACAGTTATGATTTTTGATATGCATTGACGTGGGCATAGAAGACTGTTGGAGTTTATGGGGAACCTAAAACCACCCATTGATCAGACAGCACTGCTGGGTGTCTGGGCCTCCTGCTTCTTTACTCCTGGCCCTCATTGAGCCTGTCCAGTGTTGTCCCCTGTGCATTTACCCTCTGCTGGGCACTCAGAGGTGGCAGCCAGGAGGTTCACTCAGACTTTGGGACAACCAGGTTTCTCAATTTTTTCTTTTATCATCTCTTAACAGACATAAATATCTCCTGCCTTCCCCATTCCATTGCACACAACATTGAGAATCAATATCTTCTTATAGGCCCCATCAGAAGGAAAGATTTTGTTTACCTTTACTTTCTACACTTGCATTGCATAAACAATGCAGGATTTCACTTTTCCAAAAGAGAAATTATATCCCAACATTGGAATTTTTAAAAAATGGCATTCCTTTACACATTAAGTTTCTGATATGCACCCCCTTCCCTTAATTCCTCTCCCTTTGCAGCATGCACCCCTGGGGGAAGGACCAGGACACATGTGACTGTCACTTCCCGAGATTTACTCAGTACCCAGCCTGCACAACTGTCCATGATGGCCCTGAACTAGCTGAACACGGTTGCTGTACAAGCTGTCAAAAGTGGACCTGTCACAGTGTCTCACCAAGATAGTCAGAGATATCTTCAGAGAGGGAGATGGTGCCTGCTAGCCTCCTTCTGAGGACAGAACAGGGACCTGAAAACTCCTTGTTTCAGGCTTGGGAGAGGTATTCAAGCCTTGGCTGGTATCCTGTGGCCTAAGCTGGGAGGGTGACTTTACTCACCAAATGGGATGGACAGGCAGCCAAGTCATAGGGGCTTGGCAGAGACAGAAAATCAAGATGTGAAAGCAAGGAAATGGAGACTAGCAACCAAAGGCTCTTGCTAGTGTAATCTTAGCTCCTCAGACCACACCAACGAGGAGAGTGGGGCCATGGCTAGGTAAAGCCAGTGGAAAAGATGTCTTGATCACTACACATGCAGGCATTATCCTCCATGCTTTCCAACAATATCCCATTTAATCCTTTCAGTAACACCATGGGGAGGGCACTACCACTAGCCCCATTTTATAGATATGAAACCCCAGGTATGAAAAAGTGTTCAGTTGCCAAAAGATCCCCAACAAATAAGCAGCAGGTGGAGATAAGAGTAGGGACTGTGAGAACTTTGGTTTTAGGCTCAGGGGCCCCAGCAGAGCTGTTGAGGAACTCCAGCCCCCCATCCTTGGCAGGTGATGGGGAGGTCAACATGCTTCTCCCTGGTAACATCAGGAAGGCTCTAGAGTTGGTCACTCTGGTCCATTCCCCATGGCTTCTGCTTGGCAGCTCAGTTGGGGTGGCAGGCCTGGCCTCAGTGGGCCTTGGATGGGTTCCTGTTGTTGACTGCATGTTCCTGGGGTGTTAGCTCCCATGCTCCCTCTACCCCAGGGCCTATATACCACCCTGGCTTGCCTACATCCTGTGGTGGGCCTTGCCATGCTGCTACCAACATAAAACCTGCCCTGGCTTAGGGTTGGCATTAGTCAGGGTTCTCCCAAGAAACAAAACCAATAGGGTGTGTATGTGTGTGTGTGTGGAGAGAGAGAGAGAAAGAGAGAGAGAGAGAGACAGAGAGAGGAAGGAGAGAGAGAGAAAGAGAGAGAGAGAGACAGAGAGAGGAAGGAGAGAGAGAGAGAAAGAAAGAGAGAGAGAGACAGAGAGAGGAAGGAGAGAGAGAGAGGAGGGAGAGTGAGAGATTTATATTAAGGAATTGGCTCACAAGACTGTAGGTGCTGGCAAGTCCAAAATCCACAGGGCAGGCTGGCAGACTGGAAATTCTGACAAGACTTGACTTTGCAGTCTTAAGTCCAAAAGTGGTCTGGAGAGAGAATTTTTCTCTTTTGAGGGATCTTAGTCTTTTCTCTCAAAGCCTTCACCTGAGTGGATGAAGCCCACCTAAATTATGGAGAATAATCTACTTTATCCAAACATCTGCTACTTTAAATGTTAATCGCATCTAAAAAAATACTTTCACAGCAACATCCAGACTGGTGTTTGACCAAACAGCTGGGCATCACAGCTTAGCCAAGTTGACACATAAAATTAACCAATACAGGGCAGTTCTGGCTTCTAGAAGGACCACATGCTGTTTTACCTGCTCTCTCATGGGCCACCCTTCAGATGCTGCAGAACATGGACAAGCATCCACTTGATCTCTTTCTGGGCTAGACGCCTTCCCCCAGGCTTTGTCTACTCACAAATGTGGGATACAGTTATGTCATCACACAGCCTGATGATCAAAGTCCTCACTGGCCTGGTCACTCTCAGTCAGTCAACGCCTCTTTTAAATTATAGTGCCTGTCTTTGATCAACTTCCCCCAAAGCAGACTCAGAGACAAGGATTTGCACCCTAATGACTTATTAAGGAAGTGCTTCCAGGAGGACAGGGAAGAGAGTAGGGAAAATGGGGCAGGGAAGAGGCAGGGCAGAAGCCAAGCAAAGATGGGGTTTCTGCAAAGCCTCAGCCTCAGCTTATCCCATCAAGGGCTCTGGAGTGTGAACTATACCTCAGAGTTTGTCCCCCGTTAAGAGAGCTGAGCTTTCGCACTCCTGAACAAGACATAATTGGCTACAGGCTGCTCGGGGGGTGGGGTCGGGGCATAAACTTGCAGGTGCTTCCAGCTCTCTGCTCACGCAAAGGAGGTTGAAGATGCTGGGGGATGAATGCACAGATACAGTAAGGGGGATGGGAGGGATGGGTGGAGACCAATCATGACCACTACAGCTCCCAACTCAAAGACAGTGCCCCAGTGCAGTCTGACCACACAGGTCTGGGAGACCATGAGGCTGTGGCTCCTTGAGGGCAGGAGCTGTTTCTTCACCACTGTCCTGGCATGAGCACCCAGCACATTGCCTGACCTGTGCTGTATATTCAAGAAATGTTTTGGAAATTAACAAAGGCAGAAACAAACATATCCATCTGGTATCTGTACAGGAAACAAACCATGTGTGTTTTAAGCAGAAAGGAATTTAATATAATTTAATATAGGGAATTCGGCAATTAAAAAACTGTTAGAAGAACTGGAGAAGCAGCTGTGGACTAGGCCTGAAGGAATGACTCCCAGAACACAGCAGAACTGGCTGGCGGGAGGAGCTACTACTTCTTTCACTATCTGGGAGGTAGGAAACTAAGATGCAGCCCATGGAATGATTGACGTCAAAACACACCACAGTGGTTGTGGTCCAGGAATCAGAAAGTCGCCAACACCAGCTAACTATGAAACTGCCTCTTGACACTCAGGAAGTGGAAGACTGCACACTGGAGCATCATGATGGAAAAGCCCCACACCTTCACTATATTTCTCAAAGGCAGCTGGAAGATAGTCCCTGCCTCACTTTCCCTTTGCAAATTGCTTCTAATCATTGCATCTAATTCATATCCAGAATACTAGCTTCAAGGGAGTCTGAGTGAAGTAGCTTTCCAGTTTGCACAGCACAGTTTGGCATTTTATTAACTTTGTTAGCACCCTTGTCACCAACTTGTTGGTTTGTGATAAACTTGGGGTCCACATGGAACCCCAGGTTTTTCTTCTCCAGAATTTGCCCCAGGGTACACTGTGTGGGGATGTTGTGTGGACAATGATTCAAAGTCTTTTGTTGCAGTCTCTGGGAAAGAGATGCCAGAATTTGCCACGGGAGTAATAAAAATAAGCAGAAACATACTGGGTATTTCCACAGCTTCTTATGTCTGGAAGGTGTGGCTTTTCAATACATCAAACATTGACCATGTCTTCTGTGTCAGGAGCTGGGAATATGGAAATGAATGAAACACAATTCCTTCCTCAATGAGCTCACAATCACATGCAGGGAACAGACCAGTTGAGAGAGGCTTACGACAGAGTCAGATAAGTGCTGGCTGGTTGGTTTTATGGACATTTGGATTATCTGAACTAGAAACAGGACAATTTAAAACTGTTATTAAGAGGCAGTGTAATACAGCAGTTAAGAATTTGGACTCTGGGTTCTCATCCTGGTTCAACCACTGATTAGCTGTGACTTAGGGCAAGTTACTGAACCTCTCTGGACCTGGCTTTTCCCATCTGTTGAATGATAGTAAGAGCGTCTACAGCATAAGGATGGCTGTGACCATTAATAATAAAGCGCTTAGACTAGTGTTTGGCACAACATACCCACTTAATAATCATGAACTGTTGTTAGCAAACTCTCACCTGGTAAACTAATCTGAAAAATGCAAATCCTAAAACATTGTAAGTGTTAATAAGCCCATCATTCTGAGCTGGCGCCAAGTGGATTGTAAGTTGTGTTTGTCACAATTGCCACACGGTGGCGCGCCTGCTACTGACTCAACAAAACATCGGAATTATGCCCGTTCTGAATAGTGCCAGGCCTTCAGGAGGCCGGCCTCTGTGAGACGTGCGACTTCCCCTCAGCATAGCCCAGGCGCTGCTAGGCAGGAAGGCACATCTCATGAAGAAGGAAGGCCGGGCTTGGCAGGAGGGGGATTGGGTCAGAGAGCTGGCAGTGACAGAGGACAGAATCCTATTCAAAGCAGGCCAGTATAAAGGGGCAAGACTCTCCTGCCAGGGAGGGGCAGAGGCTGTCTGAGAAAGTCTCAGGAACCCTCCCCTTCCCTCTCTCGGAGCCCCATGGCCTTCTCTCTGCCAGCCTCTCTGCCCATCTGCTCCATTCTCTCTGTTTCTTTGCTCCCTCATCATCTGGGCTGATCACAGCACCAACTCTCCAGGAGGCCATTGAGCTCCCCCTGCCCACTGTAGGCCTTCTCAGCCTGGGTCCCACTTCAGTGCTCAGGAGAGATCCTGGTAGACTCAGGCCAGGCTGGGGATTAGCTCCAGGGGGCCAGTGGCCATGCCAGATTCAATCAACAGGTTGCCAGGGGGAGAGGAGGGCACAGAAGATACAAACATGGCCACTTAGGCCCACCTAGTCTTTTAGCTGAAGGGGGAGGTCATAATGGGTATGTCTGGGTCAGAAGGTTTCACGGAGGAAGGACATTCACCCAGAATCTTAAAGATCTGAGAGAGAGAGAGAGAGAGAGAGAGAGAGAGAGAGAGAGAGAGTGAGAGAGAGAGAGAGAGAAGAGTATTCCAGGCAGATGAAAGATAGGTGCACACAAGGACAGGGAGAGGTACAAGTGCCTGGGCTTGGGGAAGTGGAAGATGCCTGGGACAATAGGAGTGCTGGATTCACAGAGAGGGCACAGGTCAGTTCACAGCAGAAGCTTATACGCTTCTGAGGGACTTCAGTCTTTCTCCTGGAGACAGTAGCGTCCTACTAAAGGACTTCAAGCAAGGAAGAGACATGATCAGATTGGCATTTTAGAAAGATCTCACCTCAGCAGTGTGGATGGCATATTGGAGAGGGATGAGTTCTGAGGTGGATCCCCAATTAGGAAACTTCTGAAATGTCCAGACGAGAGAGGAGAGATGGGGGTAGAGTGGCACGTGCCTGAGGCTGCTGAATCCTGGCTCCAGCAAATTCTAGCTGTGACCTTGAGCAAGTTGCTTACCCTTTCTGAGTTTTGTGCCTAGCAGTGCCTGGCAGCATACGGTAGGAGCTCAACACGTATTTGTTGAGTGAATGAATGTCAAGAACCCGTCAAGACGAATGGCCAGAGTGAAAACAGAACAACATGCCTGAGACCAAAGATGCTCCTGCCACTGGAGTGGTGAGCCTGGGAGAAACCTTAAGACCCTCCAAATCCCAGGTCTTGCCTGCACATCCCATCATTTACTGTTGCCCATCTCCCACCCACACCTGGAGTAAGAGATCTCCAGACCTAATAAGAAAGGGCTTGGATTTCTTCATTTTCTGAGGTCCTGCTGGTATGAGAGGGACCCTGGCTGAATGGAAAATCACTGAGAAGGGGAGGGTGAAGCTGGAAATGGACTGGCACCGCCATGGGGAAAGGGGGCACAAGAACCGGGCGCAGGGTCTGAGCCTGCCTCACCCACTTCAGTCTCCAGGGAGCCTTCCCTACGGAGGCCAGGACGGCAGAGACTTCACTCTTAGAAAGAGGAGGATGTGAGCCTGGAGGCCTGCTGCCTCACTCATCCCTCTCCTGGTGTCCCTACTACCGCAAGTGACCGGTGGAGGTTGCAAGGCAAAGAGGAACCAGGAGAGGAAATAGGTGCCCAGCTCTCGTTAGGCGATCACCTCCCTGTCCCCTCTATCCAGACCCCAAACCATCAGGCAGGCGCGGAGGCATTGCCTACCTGCGCGGGTCCTGGGTCTTTTCAGCCCTCCCCGGCGGCCGAAGCCTCGCGCACCTGCATCTCCCAGGAATGCCCGGCAGAGAGCGCTGCTGGACAGCGCCCAAAGGGGCGCTTCGGGCAGGGAGAGCTGCGAGGTCAGGACCGTCGACCGGAGGACCAGGGTAGGGTGGAGAGGGGAGAAGGAGTACGTGATTTGGAGCATGGCAGACCCGCGGGAGCTCCTATGTTCTGCAAGAGCCTTGGCGTAGTCCGGCCTAGTCGGGGGCGCGCGAGCTGCAGCCTTCGGTGCTTCGGGTCTGGGACCCAGTGAGATGCAGGACGAACGGGCGGCATTGTGCGAGCTCCGGCAGAGGCGCCAAGGGGCGCTAGTCTGGCCAAGTCAGTCACCCACCCAGGCCGCAGCCGGTTGCACAATCTCCGCATCCTGCTGTCTCGCGGTCCCGGCCTCGGGGAGCAGAGAAGGTGCGGCAGAGGCTACTCGTCCTCCCTCTCCCTCCAGCCCTCCCCGGCTTGCACGGAGCTGCGTCCACCATCCAGCGCTATTCCTCTGTGCCCTGCGCCCCCAATCCGCGTCCTTTCTCGGGCTCAGGGCCCCGCCCTGGTACGCCCGCCCTCCCGCCGCCTCCCCTGTTCGCCCTTGCAGTTCACTTTCGGAGAAGGGTTTGTCCGATCCTCGGACTGGACAAGGAGGGCCCGACCAGAGAGTCCTGAGTGACCTCTAGAAGTGCTGGGGCAGAGCGTCGATGTTCACCATGGACTCAATGACTCAATAATCCCAGAGCAGGAGGCACAGGCTCTTGGCGGGGTGAAGGGAACCTTGGGGCGCTGGAAAAGATATGCTAACAGCGGTCAGCCCTTTCCTGGGCACTCGCTCTGGGTGCGCTGCCCATTTGAACCTAGATGTTCTTTCGTGGGTTCAGCCCATCATTCAGTCTCTCCTAGGTCTTTCTATGGCACAGAGTGATCATTCACCTCCCTGCCGGGCTGGAGGGACACTCGCTGGGGCGCTCTGCAGGACACAGGGCCTGGGGCCCATTTCCCAGGCGCACACCACAGCGTTCCCCAGGGAACTCACACGCTCTCTGTCTTCCTGGGTCCTGAGGCAAGAGAGGATGAGGCAACGGGTGTGGACTGGGTCCCCCCATCCCCTACCCAGCCGTACCCTGGCACCCTGGGAGCCTGGAAGGCACGCCTAGAGGCAGAATACCTCTTGGCCCTTTCCCAGTGAGCTGGAGAAGGGTCGCCATGTTGGGGAGACCAGCCTTTGGGGGCGACACGGGTGCTCCTTAGGCTCAAGACCAAGCTGACACTTTCTGTTATGCTTTCCCCTGAAACTAGACTACCTCCTTTCACTTCCTCAACTCAGGATTGGCTTGAGGTAACTAGAAGCTGGGGAGGAGAGGAAAGGGAAATCCAGGCTGTAGGAGGGCAGCTGGAAAGCTGGAGAAGTCCAGAGGAGGTGTGCTGCTGACTGTTCTCCCCACCCCCATTCCTGAGGTCGGGGCTGCAGACCCCTCAAAAGCTACCCAGCAGGCCCAAGTGCCCAGCAACAAGCAAGGGGATTTGGGCAGGACCCTGATGAGAGCGTGCAGGCTGGGACAGAGTCCACAAGAATCATACTAGACTGCGCTGTACCCAGTCCCTCCAGACGGTGAGACTCAGATAACCTCTGCACGGACCTGCAGCGTCCGGTGACTCCATCGCGGCGTCCAAAAAAAAGGCAGCTGAGGGAGGGAGCAGAAGGGACGGGAGAGGGGCCGCCGGCGCCCGGGTGAGGCGGGAGCGTCAATGGGCCGCTGGGGCCAGAGCGGTGGCCTAATGGATTCAGGCCTGTGCTGCAGAGGCGCACCCGCCAGCCTGCCCGAGCTCTCAATAGCGGACAATGGAGTCCTGGGGTGACCTGAACAAAGAATTTGGAAGTAGTTAAACTGCAGAACACGTTCTGGGCCTGGGTGCCTCCTTTCAAAAGGAGTGCTGGGAGAAGAAAAGAAAGCACTGGGGGGTGAAGGGGGTGAGAAAATGCCCAGGGGAAAAGTTGGTAGGTCGCCCTAGTTGCCGCCAGCTACCAGACGCCAGGAATTCAATAGGAAATGGGGTGGGGGAGGGTGGCCCAAGTCTGCCAGACTGGAGGGAGGGACAAGAAAATTCTCTGGGAGATGGCTGGGGCCCTGCAGAAGCAGGGCAGAGCCTTTGCCCTACACAGGGACCACTCCTCTCCTACTCTAGGTCAAGCCCAGGAGCTGGTCTGACCAGGAAGGCCAGGAAAAGGAAGCTTCCCTTCAGCTTTGGAGGCTAGAAGAGGGACCCGTGGGTGGAGGAGGGAGGCAGTGTCTGGGTCATGCCTTGGTTCCTCACCAGAGATTCTAAAGCAGTTTCTCTGGGCCCCTGTGTGTAGCCTGCATCTCACTGGGTCTCTCCCAGTGGCTCCTCTAGCACAACTCTCAGGACAGGTCTCTCTCTGATCTCATTCTCAGAACTTGTTTTTGTTTTTCCTTCCTCATTCAGTTCAGAAAGTCTGGGTGTGCTCTCTCACACAAATCTCTCTCCCTCCCTCTGCCCACCCAACCCCATCCCCTCAGCAATCTAGATTCTTCTTTTTCTTCTTTTTTGGTGACTGGCCAGTAATGGGATGGAACCTTGACCTTGTTATTATCAGCAGGAGGCTCTAACCAAGTGAGCTAAGTGGCCATGTTAAGGTCAGTAGGGGTTGGGGCCAGCCCGTAGATTCTTCTAATAAGACTATTCTTTTTTTTTTTTTTTTTTTTAACTCAGGCCTCTAGGTGTAGAAATTAAGGCCAATTATTATTTTATCTCATATTTTTTCTGAACTTCCTAATCCACGATGAACACAGCCACAAAATGGAAAAAGAAGACATTTAGAAAAGCAATCAGTTATACTGGTATCAAACTTAGAAGGGGAGGAACAGGAAAGATTGTGGAGATCAAAAGAGTAAATAAAATAACAGAACAAATGTTTAGGAGAGAAGCCAGGAAGAAGAAAGGAGTGAGTGGGAGCGGCCAAGTCTTCTGGGAGGCGGTGCCTTTGGAATCCGAGAGAGCGCTCCCTGGCCAGTCGGCTCCCTCCTGTGGGAGGCGCTCGGTTTGCAAGGAGTTAACAGCGTTGCTCATGAACTTGGCCTGTCTGGCTGGCTCCTGATGTATGATGAGACCCGCTGACAAGTTCAACCGGACAGACCTCCCCTGCTGTGGGCGGTGGGAGAAACGCAAACAGGCGGAGGGGACCCGGGGCGAGCCACCGGGGCGCGTGGGGAAGATGGTGGTTTGGAGTGGCAGGCGCGCTGTTCTGCCTGTCCTCTCGGCTGTCGCCTCCCCTTGGCCGCTCGACCCCTCTCCTGGAGCTCTCCGATATCATTTCGGAGCACCAAAGTTTCCTGGAGCTCCGCGCTGTACATCCCAGAACCCCTCGCCCGCCCCTGCGGGCAACGCCGAGCGCAGTGGGGAGCTGGGCGTCTGGAGCCTGCCGGGTTCAGCATTTGGACAGCGGCTCTGGGCCGGTCGGTCCAGTGAGTTTGCAGGTGTACAGCCCGGATCAGGTCGGGGTAGGAGGATGGCTCTGGGTCTTGGAGAAGCAGGACCCAGCCTGGAGGGCATCCCCAGCTCCGAATGGAACACGTTTCCCCGAGCTCAAATGGGGACTCCTTCCGAGCTCAAATGGGGACTCTGGGACCGGTCAATCCAGCGTGGATACTCTCAGCCTAACCAACACTTGGGGGGTGCGGGGGAGATAACGCGCCCCCTTTCAGCCCAGAGCGTAGACGCCCCTCATTTCCTCAGTTCTTTATTCTTCCCAAAGCAGCCCGGATCCTTGAGCCTGGAGCTGCCAGCGAGGCTTCGGACACGCTGCTTGCCACCACCTCCTGGGTCGTTGGTGGCTCTGGTTTAGCCTGGCGGCGCGGGGAGCAGAGGAGGGAAGGAGGGCCAAATGGCGCCGCGACTCCTCACGAAAAGCTGGAGGCAAGCGGGGCGGGGGAGGAAGAGCAGGGGCGCAGGGCTGCGCGCCCCTCACAGCCTGCCTCCGCCCCCTTCATTCCGCACTGGTCGGGGTGAAGGGGGGCGGGGGGAGCCGCGCTGACGTCACTGCGGGCCGTGCCCGCCCGAGAAGGCGGCGCTGGGAGCGTTCAGAGCCCTGAGAAGCGGCGAGCTGCCAGGACCCCCAGCGCCACTGCTGCCGTGCCTGCCTCCCGCAGCTCTCGGCCATGCGCCCGCCTGGGCAGGGGCGCCTGGAGGGCGGCCGGAGCTGGGCCTGAGCCTCGGTATGCGCCTGATCAGGGCCAGCGGAGACGCTGTCCCCGCAACCGCCCCACCCACGCTGCTACCTCGCGGGGCCCCCGGCCCCCATCCCGTCCGTAAGTGCCACTGCCCACTGTGTCTCGGTGAGGCTGGGGAGCGGGGGCTAGGGCTCGAGGGCGGTGGCCTCGGCTAGGGCATACTCAGGGAGCTGGCTGAACTGGGAGAGGGGGTTGGGGCATCTCTATCCGGCCCTTTGGGCATCTCGCGCTTACCTCCGTCTCAGGGGCAGGATGAGGGGTCTGACTGCGGGTGGGAGATGGGGCTCACTCATCCCCGGCAAATCGTCAAGATCCTGGTCAAGGGTCTTGGGGCAAAGGGAAGAGCCCCAAAGATTAGGACATAGGGTGTGTAGAAAGGGGAAGAGTATGGGGTCAGATGGAAGTTGTGGGACTGCAGACAGGTTTAGCAGAAAAGAGGGAATGTTTCTGAAGTGAGGTTCCTGGGAGTTCCCGGACCGTCCCCTCCCTAGCCCCTGCCCTTGACTCCCCTCTTCCTTCTCATCCCCTCCCCCTCACACACAAAAATAACCTAGAAAGTGGCTTTCTAAAAAATATATTTTGAGAAAAATGCAACACACAGCACCCACTCTAGACAAGATTTATGACATGTTTTTCTCCTATAAAATGGGAAGTTGTTGGGAAACCTTTTGGCTCTGCTCCCCACTCTGTGCCCCAGAACAGGCCTTTTGGGTATGTCTGTGGGTGTCTCTGCAGCCTCCCCCAGCCTAGGCTCCATTGAGCTGGGAAGAATGAGAGTGGCGGTGGAGGCTGAGACTGTGGTGAGGGGTTTCTCTGAGAGAAAGCTGGCAGTGGAGGGGGGTGTCCAGACTGGCCCCAGCAGAGCAAAGAGGTAGCAGAAGCTGAGAGAGGCTCTGGGGTCAGATCACAGGAGCTGTGCATGAGTCCAGAAATACACACTTGGAGTCTTTGTGGCTGGGAAGAGACTGAGGTGCTGGGCTTGAAGGAGAGCACCTTTTCTGAGACTCCATATCCTGGACAAGGTGGTTTCTTAAGCCATGAAGAGGAAGGGGATGGAGTTTTAAGGTCTGGCTTTCAGTCAAGGGGTAGTGGCCAGAGGGCACTAAGATGGGTCTACCTCAGGAGGCTTCATTAGCAATAGGGGCTGCTGAAGACCCAAGGATGGGGGTGCTGCTTTGCCCAGGCCTTTCCGGGTGGGGTGTTTCCAGGTTCCTGCCCAGCACAGGCCTCCCTGGAGCCCACATCCTGGCTGCCTGCACTTCAGTTGCTAAGGAGAGAGAGGCTGGATGTAGGAGCCAGAGAGGGCACTACTGCTCAACTGGTCACATGTACAGGAGGGTGGGTGTGGAGGCCCTGGGGCCCTCCGGGTGTAGGAGCTGGGTCCATCTGAGCTATGTCTCTCAACTAGCAGCTCTTCCAGGCTCCAGAAAATAGGAAGATCAGCTTAATCAAAGACTGGGCCTGAAGAAGGAGTGAGGGAGGAAGGGGAAAGGACACCCTGGATTTTAGCCTATGTTGTGGTTGGAGGTACAGTCTCCTAATTAAGATCCAGGGGGACTGGGGGGAAAAAAAGCCAGGTGGCTGCATCTTCCTAGATGGAAGTTTGGGGAGCTCTGTCAGCCTCAGGCTCCCAGCCTCTGGTTCAGAGCAAGTCTGGATGCAGGATAAGGGCATGACTGCACAGGGTGGTTGGCTAGGGCCAAATTTTCTCTTTCCTTCTACCTAACCCTTTAACTCAACGTGTCCTGCAATGAAAGGCACACTCTTGTGGGTTGTCAGGTCACTTGCACTGAGTTGTGTGACTACTAATAGGAAACAGAAACTTGGGCCAAAGCCAGCTGGGAGTCCAAGCAGGAACTGCTGCCGATGGGTACAAGAGCACTTCTGTACATGTGTGCATGCACAGGCAAGGTACCAGCCACCTGCCTTAGCCCGTCTGCTAGATGGGTGTATGGGCCAAGCGTGGGAGAGGATGTTGTGCAGGTTTCCTGAGTCGAAGTGGTAGAGGGCACATGACTGCTGCAGGTGTGCCTGTACCCCGCCTCCCCCCACCATCGTGTTCAGGGCCGTGGGGAGGAAGGGGAGGTTTGGGGCAAGTGGAGTGGCTGAGACAGAGGCCTGGTGGGTGGCCCTCAGCACCATGGCCAGAGCCCAACCACCACCACTGGTGCTCTGGCCTGGGTGCCCAGTGGCCAGTCAGACCCAGCGCCTGCTCTCCCCAGACCTGAGGCACTGAGCTGAGGCTGTAGGCTAAGGCCAGGAGCTTGGCACGGGGAAAAGTGCGTGGAACCCAGATGCAGTCCAAAGTGCAGATGAGGGGGCAATTTGGTCCAAGGCTGGTTGGGTTCTCCCCACTTGGCTTGCCCAGGGCCTGCTGCTCTCCGCTGGCAATGCCTGGCCCACACAACGTGCCTCCTCCCAGCGTTGTCCTGGATGGCTTTCCAAGCCCTTGTTAAGCTGTATGTGGAGGCCAGCCACCGGTCCATGGAGACTGCAACTGCCTTGACCCACCAAAACAGTCTCCTCCCAGCAGCCTGTGGCCTCCAGACCATTTCTTACTGTGGTCTCCTTCCTGTGAGTGGGGCTATGATTCCCGGGTGCTGGAAGGTAGGGGGGGTTACTGATTCCCAGACAGATCCCACTCAAGCAGGGCATGGGAGCCTTTCTCTGGCCGGCCTCACCTGCTCCCCATCAAGGGACTCGGTTTCCCAAAGAGGCAGTAGACATGTGGCTCTGGTGACAGTGGCCTCCCGCATTTAAACTGAATCCAAATCGGGCTTTTAATTTTTTCTCCCAGAGCCCCCACCCCCCCAGGCTTGCAGGCTGGCGGGCCTCCTCCGGCGCACGCTGTTACCGTGAGTCTCGCGGAGGAGCCATTTTGTGCAGCATCCTGCTTAAATCACACTCCGAGGGGCTCCTTCTTTGCTCTCTCTTCACCTTCTCTCCCTCTCTTCCCTCTGTCTCTTTTTTGGCTCCTCCCCGCCTCCGCAACCCCACCCTTCCCACCCCAGGGTGCCCCAGAAGGACTAGGGCTCTGGAGGCCACCCACACACACATCAAGAAGGGGAGAGGGTGCAGATTCCTGGAGCTGCAAGAGGAGGGGAAGCGAGGGGCGCCTCTCAATTATGAAAATCATTTGGAATTAACTGTCTCAGGCCCAAATTCAGGAGGTTCCTTCCCAAGCCCTGTGGCCGGCCTCTCTCTGTTCCCCCACTGTTTCAGGTCTGTCTGGCCCTCGTTCGCCTTCTGGAAAAAGGGATGTGTCTGTGAAAGGGGATTTGGAGGGAGCTATGTAAATGCCAGGCCTGGCTGGTCACAACTTGGCTGGGATGGGAGGGGTATGCTGCCCACCTTGGATTTAGGGTCAGGATGAAAACAGAACAAACCTGAGACAAGCAGTGGGGAGAGGCACTTGACAAAATCCAGATGTGTCATTTTTAGAGGAGAATATGGAAGAAAGATAATTAAAAAATCATGAAATCCTTTCCAAACCACTCACTTTTGGTCTCTTCTTTCAAATCAATCCTGTAAGGGTTTGCCTGGCCCAGAGTGGCTCAGCGCCCCAGGCCCTGTTAAAATGAATCTGCATGGACTACCTCTGCCCAACACTACCGTGCTCCCAGCAGACAGTGGCAGTCTCTGGGATTCCTGTGTATTGACTGCTGGAATCTGGGAATCCACTCACCTATGCTGACGTGGAATCTCTCCTTAGCTTTGGACTTAAAATTTTTCTAGGGGAATCTGGTAGCAAAGACATTGCATTTTTCATATTTAATCCTTTGTTTCTCCGGAATGGCTGGCTGGCGGAGGTGAATCAGAGGGCCCAAGGCTGGAAGGTAGCCACAGAAGCAAGGAAGAAGGGTGCGATAGCTGGGGTGGGCAAGAGGTGGTACCCATAGGCTGCTCACATTTTGAAGGCTGCAATGGCCCTGCCAGCTCTGCTGCTGGGCTGAGTGGGTTGGAGAGGTGACTCTGGGGGATCCAAGGTGGCAGTCCCATTTCCCTGTTGCAGCCACTTGGAGTAGACCTGGTGCGTGCTCAGAGCCAGAGAAGAAGGGCAGAGAGAGGCAAGGCTTTGTGCTGTGCTTTCTTTTCTTGATGGAATATGAATTTAACTAGGAGTTGAGTTTGGGCGTAGGACTGTCAAGGCGCCGGCCACAATCGGTTGTACACTCTTAGCCACGCCTAGAACAGCGAAAGAAGAGGGACCAGAGGCCTGGTATTCAGGGCCAGGGCTGGCTGGAGTGTAGCATGGCTCGGGAAGCTCTGCGTGCCAAGTGCTATGAGTGGGACGCCGACCCCCACGCACCAGGACACTAAATCCCTCTCCCTCTCCCAAGTCTTCGCTACGTGGACTGGATCTACTGCAAGGTGCTGGGCATGGGGGAGAGGAAGAGAGAAGTTAAGGGTGAAATGGCTCCTGTTCTTGGTTCTCGGCCTTCGAAGTGTACACGTGGCCGCCCTGGTAAGACCTTCACCACGGCCCACCACGCGTGTCCTAAAACCACGTCACCGGTATAGACTTGGCTCCCTAATACTGATGGTCCGCAGTGGCTGCCAGGCTTCCTGGGTCTTGAGGGAAGGCCGAGGAGTTTGAGGGAAAGGCCGGACGGTGCACACCCAGGAGCGTAGCCCTGACGCTTCTGGGGGCAGAGGAGGAGCTCCCCTGCCCTCTGGGCGGGGAAGCCGTGAACGCCGAGGCCATTGTAAGGCTGGGTGGTGCGAAGCGCGGGAAGGGGGCTGGGATTTGAATGGGAGCCTGTGATTGGCCTGCCTCTGAACTGACGTCACTTCCCCGCGGGGCGATTAGCCTGCGAGAGGAGGGCTGGCGGTCCAGTGCGCTGGGGGCGGCCGGGGCGCCCGAGGCTGCCGAAGCGCACGGCGCGGGTGCCCTCAGTGCGCCCGGGGACGCCGTCCTAGCGGGCCGCTGGCGCCGGCGCCCGGACGCACGGAACGGGAGCCGGGGACGAATGCCTCGGGCGGGCGAGGGAGCAATGGAACTGGGCGGGGGTTGCCGGCCTCGGTCGTGGGAGTCAGTGTGTCAGTGTGTCTGTCCATCCCCTCTGGCTCTCGGCGTGCGCTCTGGGCTCTGGGAGCGGCGTGCGATCAGGCCCCAGCGCCCGGCCGGCAGCGGCACGTGGGGTTCACGGCGCGGCAGCGGCGGTGGCGAAGGGAGGCCCGTTTCTCTCTTTGGTTATCTAGCTGTATGAGTGCCACAGAGCCGTCATAAAGCTAGATAACCGAAAGTAGAAATGACTCTCACAACTTCTGCGTGCGAGCGCCCGCCCCGCCGGCCGCCCCGGGCCGCACGAGCCAGAGGAGCCCAGAGGAGCCCAGCGCCGGCCCAGCGGACTCCAGCCAGACGGAGCGGCCGCGCCCGGACCAGGTACCTGACCTCGGCTCTCTTTCCAGGGACACTTTTCGTACCCTGGAGGAACTTGCCCGATTTCCCCCTAGTCCTCCTCTTTCCTCGTCCCCTAGCTCCATCCCCCAGCGCCGGAGCAAGAACCCCAAGGTGGAGTGGACCGGGTGAAAGGGAGGAGGGTGGGGTTGCAGAGGGGTCGCTGGCGGGGAAGGCGCCAGCCTTCGCCTTCACCCCATAAATCAGGCTGGAACAATCTGCTCCCGGAGCTGCGGACGGGGATTTTGGGATGCAAATGCGATGAGGGAGAGACAGCGGCCGGTAGGGGGTGGGTTGGGAGAGTGAAGGGGTGGGCAAGGGACTGCCCTGCCGCTAACAATGCGGCCTTTATCGAATTATTCGACGAGTCAGCCCCTGAGCGCCATTAGCATACGGCTGGGGGGTTGCCGGAGCTTCGCCCCTCGGTGAGGTCAAGTTCTTGATAATTTGATCACTTTTCACGGGCTCTGGCAGCTGCCTTTGTGTGCAGTTGGGGGGGTCTGTGTGCAGCGTGAAGCGGAGCAGAACTGGCGGGGAGTGCGCTCAATGGCAAGGGGCCGGGGCGGGGGCCTCTGTCCCCGACGGGCCAGCCTTGCCCTGCATACAAACCAAGCACCGGCCCGGCCGGCGCGCGGGAGCGACCGAGCCCTGGCCCGCTACACCTCTAAGCTAGCCCTGGCTGGGCCGCTCCTGCCCGAGCCTCCCCAACTTCCCGGAGCGGTTAAGGTGCAGGCAGGCTCCCGGAGCTCCCCTCCTTTCCGCCCCAATAAGTCACACATAAGATGTATTACAATGTCTAGCAAATAAAAAAGCAATTGGGGGAAATCTGAATTCAGTTCCCATGGCAACTCAATGCAGCACACCCGGCGACTCAGTCTCCTGGCCCCCCTTAGCTGGGGTAGGGAGCGGGGCTTGTCTCTGCTGCTGCATGGGGATCCCGGCCCCACACAGCGCTAGGGTCCCTCCTGAGGTCCTTATCTTCCTTCAGGTCACTCTCCTCCCTGACACCTTGGCTTGTCCTGGAGCTCAGGACTCCTGCAGCTTGGGAAACTGCCTGGGCTCCCCAGATGAGTGGCAGTAGACCCAGCTGTGGACACTGCCGGGGTACAGGGAAGAAAGGACACAACATAGGTTCAGACTCCATGAATTTTTAGGTTTATGGGTGTGTCAGTGCTGTCAGACAGGCTGGAAGGGACTTGAACCACTACCCAGACCTGACCTATGCCGTAGTATCCCCCTTTAAATGGGAGGAAACAGATTTGGGGGCCTGAAGTGACTCCTCCAGGGTCACATAGCCCAGAAGTGCAGAGCTGGGCCCAGGTCACTTTACTTCCATCTTGGGGGCTGGCCAGTTAGCTCAGCTGGTTAGAACACAGCCTTGTAACACCAAGGCCGAATGTTTGGATCCCCATACCAACCAGCTGCCCCCCCCCCCAAAATACCCCAAAAACCACACACACAAACTTCCATCTTGGGCCACTTCATGCTCCAGATTTTTCCCTCAGTTTTCTATTAGGCCTGTCTTCTCCCAGTCTCTACCCAGAACCTACCCAGTCCCCATGTAATACTAGGCATCTTTTTCCATCTTCATCAAGTCGTTTTTGTCTTTGCTTAACAAAATTATTTTGAAAATAGGTTGTATGTGTAAAAGGTGAAAATTCAATCAGTGCAAAAGGTAAATCCGTTGGCTCTGGGGAGAACTGTGTGGCTGTTGTAGGTGGTGGAGCGAGACTTTTCACTATTACCTTTTGGATTTTGAACCACGGGAATGTGTTAGCAATTGACAATGAGATTAAAATGAAAACAAAACAAAGACCAGGCCGGTTGAAATCAGTCACCCTCCTACCTCAGTCCCCAATTCTCCTCAGAGATAATCACCAGGTAGAAGGTTTTCATGAATCCCTTTGTACCTCCTCCCCCATTTTGAAAGGCCAGTCTCCCTATTTTTCTGGCAAGAAGCTGGTGAAGGGTGACTAGTGCGTTTTGGGATCCATGAGGCCATGGGCGGCATCCCTTGGGCGTCCCTCCCTTCCCAGCGCACCTGGGAGCCTGTGTGTGGATGGTGACCTCATTTCAGAGCAAACCGGGGCAGCACTTTCCGCTCGCTCGCCCTGTGCTCCCACAGTCTGGGCTTCGATCTTCCGCTCCCACTACCCTCACTCCTTTGCTATTTTGCAAGAACTAGTCCTTCAGAAACCTGAGTGCCTTTGCAGCCTCAGCTGTGTCTACACAGTTCATATGAGTGTTATTTTTAAACAGCAGGGTCCCATACCGTCTGGGAAGGCCTGAAACCTGGGTTGGGGGTCCAATGGAGTAGGGAGTCTGCGCAGGGGAGAAGGCGGTGTTTTTCCGCTTTCTACGAAAATCTATTGATGCAAACCTCCCGCTTCAAGGAAAAGATCGTGGCGGCAGGGCTGCGGAGGGCGGTGAGCACCTGAATCCTCATCTCCCAGAGCCCACACCACACCCACCAGAAATGGCCCTGGGAGAGAGGCCAACGTGCCCTATTTCGGCCTCCGGGTATGGATGCCCTCCCCTAATAGAGTGGTGTTCAAATCCCTTTGGACACTTGAAGTCGAAGTCACAAATTCAAAATTGGTGCCTCACCCTATCAACCTTTTCTGACTTGCCTGGGTCTGGAGGAGCGGGATGGGCGTGCGGACTTCTCAACCCCTCCTCTCCTCCATTCCCATGCTCCACGGAGGCCTTCTCCAAGCCTCCTCTGGCCACTGCCTCCTCAAGTTTGGGCTTCACTTTTGCCTCCAGTTAGCACTACTCTCCATCCAGAAAGACTTCGGGGGTCCTGAGAAGGCAGCTGAAGCTGCATCTTGGAAGCCAGAATTGAGTGGGATCTCAGAAATGTTCCTCACTCAACCCCTCTCATTGTAAACCTAGAAATAGCCAGTTCAAAAGGCCCAGTGGTTCGCCAAAGGTCGCACAGCAGGCCACTGGCAGGGGAGGGATCAGGGCCGCCGTGGTGGTGGTGGAGGCACCAGAGGGCTTCCTTCTCCCTGGGCCCGAACTCCCAACCCCGAACGCTGTGGGACCAGATGGGCCTCCGCCCCGGCCAATGACAAGCTGGCTTCATTGGGAGCCACTGAAAAGGAGGCTGCGGCGCGGCCAGAGGCCCGATCTAGACTGTTCAGGGAGTTCTCGGCCGCCGTCCGACCTCCCGGGAAATGGGACCAGAGCGCGGAGGGAGCCAGGACAGGAGCCCTCCCAGGACCCAGCCGCGACGCTGAAAAGCATGAAGGGTCGGAATTAGACGCCCATTTAGCGAGCGTCACTAATCCGAAGTTCCAGCGCTAATTCCCTGATCCGGCCGCTCCCACACGCAGCGCCGGGATTAGAGGCGCGGCCGCCGCCCCGCCCTCACAGCCCGGAACGCGCCCGCCCCGCGCCCTCGGGGCTGCGGGCTCCGGCTAATCCGCCGCGCCGCGCTCGCCGCCCGACCGTGCCGCGGGGTGGGCCCGGCCGCCTGGGGCGTGCTGGCCCGTGAGCCGCCGGCTCGGGCGCCTGGTCCGGGACAGGCCGGGAGCGCTCGGCCGGGAGCCTTGGGGCTGCCCCGGAGGGGTTTGGGCGCCCTCCAGGTCCCAGGCGAGGTGGCGCGGTCCAGAAAGCCGCCAGGATCTCTCCAGCCCGGGTAGGCGCACCCACAGCCGCGGCCCTCTGAAGGCTGCGGCGCCATTTTAACAGCCTTCCTTTCCCCCTTGGCATCCCTCGCGCGCGCGTGTGTGGCGGGGTGTCTCTGTCCCCCATCCCGCCCTGACTTTAGCCCCCACCCCCCCGCCAGCCTGGATAGAGTGACCAATCAGCTCTGACCTAGGGTGGGATGCGCATCACCATGGCGACGGCCAGGGCGCCCTAACAGTGCTGCCCATCACAGAGGACGTCTTCACTCCGCCTGGACGGGTGTGAAGGAAGGTGGGGACAGGTGCGGGGGAGGAATTTAGAGGGAGGCTGTGGCACTTCGTCCCCAGTCCTGCCCCATTCTGCCTACTGTCACTTCAGGTGGGTCAGACGGGGGAGAGTGGATGGCGTGGGCAGGGCCCTGGTAGGGACCTAGACTAGTCCTGGCGCTGCTGTCTCATGAGTTTTCCCATCCCCCAGGACCAGCTCCCCTCTGTCTTTCTTATCGTAGTCCAAAGGTTCATCTTGGTCTATCTCTTATCCTCTTTTAACTCTCTCTTCTTAAGAGAGTGATGTTCAGGAGCCCCAGAGAGACTTCCCCCAAATTGCCTCTGCTGTTAAGTGCTGTCGTTTTGGGCAAGTCACTTTCTCCAAATCTTAGTTTTCTCATCCAGAAGATGGGCTGCTGTGCAGGCTCATCCATGGAAAGCATCAAGTGCACAGTAGTGCCCTATCAATGTTCGAGCTCCTTCTTCCTTAGTGGGGAGGACAAGACCTTTGGGGACAGGACTCAGAACCTAGGAATGTCCTTTCTGTCTAGGGCAGCCAAGTTTGGGTTTCTCACAGCTTCCTAGAGCCAGCTTTTTTATTTCTCCTCCAGACAGCTGGGGATCGGAGTGGAGGGGAGGGTTTCTAAAGACAGAGCCAGGATGGGGGCTGTGGCTGGAACAAAACCTTGGTCAGTAGCTCTGAGAATGGGCTGCTGCAGCTCCTATAGTGCTGGCTCCTTCCTTCCAGCCCGGTCCAGCTTAAGCACCACTTTAAGTGGTCCCGGCATTCACTGGCCAGCGCCTCACCGCAATTGAGCTGCAGGGGTTTGAAAAGAGGGCCAGGGCCTCAATGACAGGACCTTGGGCCAGGCTAATTGGTTTTGGTTCAAGGGGATACTGGATTTGTGAAAAGCTCCAAACCGCCTTTCCCACGCCAGAGCCAGGCCACGGCTTTAAGGAGAAGGGTTCAAGGAGCTTGGGGCCAGGCGAGCAAGCTGGGGGCCAGGCGAGCAACCTGGGAGCCAGGCACCTCCAGCTGATGACCCTGCTCTAATGGCCAAGACATCCCTCCGCTTGGAGGGTAGGGAGTTGTTGTGAGGCACTTCAGGGGCAACCTGCGTTTAGGGCAGGCAGATTCTGGAGACTTGGCTGGATATGTTATTAACCCTCTCACACATGCCAAGAAAGGGCCCCCCCTCCTCTTAGCCTTTGGTGCACCTTAGTTGTGGAGAGGCCCCATGTTTCCCCACTGGAATCATCCAGTAAAAGAAACCAGCAATGGCCACATGTAATAGTTCTCACTCAGGGAGCTGGACCAAAGCTGACTATTTAGACTCTGGAAGAATCCTGGACTCTATCTTGAGGCAGGTAGTTGCAATTGGCTCAAGATAACCCACTTCTGTCTCTTGAAGTGTCCTTAAGCCGCCCTGGGCATGGGTAGACAAAGGCAGAGATGAGAAACAGGAAGCCCTCTGTACTTTAATCTATTTTTTAAATAAAGGATCAAATATTTCTTTATGTTCTCAAAAGTCAAATATTGTGTTATGACTTAAATCTATCATTATCATAGATAATTTTAATGTAAATATTTTGGAACATGTATCTTGAGGTGTACTAGATATCTGTGTTTGGATGAAAGGGTCGCACATTCATATATATAGTATACCCATTCTGTGTGTGTGTGTGTGTGTGTGTGTGTGTGGTTTATATACCAAATCATACACTTATATTAACAATCAGTTATGTTAAAGATGGATGTCGGGGGTGGGGGGAAAGCCATAAAAAATCAGCCCCATTTAAAATGACCTTGCATTGACTGAGACCTGTGTTTCATGGTTCATTGTGTGTTGAAGGGAGCATTTCTGTGTAATCACCAGCGGAAGAACCCCCCTATCTTTTGATTATCTTCCAAATTTTTCACTGTGTTTGCCCACTTGAGGCATATGATAAATATGAGAAAGGTACTTTGAAGAGATATGAAACTCTACGTATCACATTTTCCTTTTTTATTTCAGTTTTTAATTGCCCAGAGCCTAATTTCTTTGGGCCTCTGCTGATTTGCACATTTAAGATTCATGTGTAAATATGCATGTGGCATGTGTGCATGCCTGGGCCTCCTTATCACAAAGTGTGCTCTTAGCGTTTAAATACACACCATCCACATCGACACATGATTATGGGCTTACATATTTGCCTCTTCTCCAGAATTGGGTTAATTTTCCCTTTGCTAATCTTCAAACCTATTAAGTTCCCCCCCTCCCTGCCCCCACACAAAATTGTAAACTCTACCATAGACCAGTGGTCTCACCCCACTTCTCCAGCACGCAGCTCTCTCCAGGCAGGGTGCTGGAGTGAACGTTCCTATTAGGCAGACTTCATTAATGTTACCAAATATACCCCGGCACATTTACTCGTCTACTATGAAGTATTATCATAAATAATTAAAATTAAACTGCACTTGTCAAAATAAATGAACAAAGTAGACTTAGTGATGTCTTTGCCTTGATTTGCTTGCTGCGGGTTTGCTTATTCACTAATTTGAAGAAAAGAAGAAATAGAGAGAGAGGAGGAAAGAAAGAACAGATCGCTACAGACTGCCGTGGGAAGGGCAAAGGAGATGTCAAAAGAAAGCAGAGAGAGAGAGAGAAGAAAACCCCTCAGTCATCTGCCCTTGGGTTTCCAGTCATTAGGGCACTCTGGGAGGCTGGAATGCAGCCTCTAACGTCAGCTCATAATGAATATTGAGGTGTGGATGTGGAAGGAGGGATTTCTTTGTTTACTGAGGAATGGCCATGGGAATAGGGAAGAGGACTGCCTTTGGGGATTAAGGAGTGGGCTTTGTTTTTATGAAGGGCCTTACTTCTTTTCTGAAGTTTTCTGCAGCTAATTGATTCAATTCAGACATTCCTCCTCCCCACCCGGCCAGCCAAGGCTGATGTGCACAGCCCCATTTCCCCATCTCCTCTGGTCTTTTTCTCCACTGTGACCCTTGAAAAGGGTGTGAACTTTCACATCAAGGAGATCACAGGCTATGGAGAAATCAGCCAGGGGCTGCGACCTTTGTATGTATACATATGTGATATACACACATACACACATACACACATATACACGTGCATATATATTACTAGAAGTGTAATTTACTTCTAGAGACAGTCCATAGGTATACAGTTCTATTTGTTCTGACAAATGCATTTACACCCATGTAACCAGCACCTGAGATAGACAACATTTCCCTCGCTCTAGAAACTTCTCTCCTGCTTCTTCTCAATCAAATCCCTGCCTGCCCCCCTTCTGATGTCCCTTACTATAGATCAGTTTTACCTATCTAGAGTTTCATATAAATGGAATGTATGCCGAGACTTTAAAAAAAAGAATTTATTTCAAGTCTGGAGGGAGCATTGTCCTCAGAGGCCTGGCTGAGCTTGTGTCTAGGAGCATTGAACTTGTGTTAAACACTCTCCTCTTGGATGGGCCCAGAAGTCAAACCTATAATTAGGTTGGGGGGGTGGGGGGGTAGGGAGTGGTTTGGGCTGATTTTCCTCCAGGAGAGCCCTGTTCTCACCCAAGTTCTGTTAATGAGCTGGGGACAGGTGAGCCTCACACATTCCAACTTTGCTGCCTTCAGCGGCATCCAGGAGCTAGTGGTGAGCTATTAATGGAAGGTGCCGGCTTTGTGCTAATTAGAACTTCCTTTCAGCTTCCATCTGTGCAGGCACTGGAGCCTCTCACTGGTCAGCCTCACCGTCCCTGCTCCATCAGATTGAAGTGTAGTTTTTTTCCCCCCCATGAATTAGGGGGTGCTGTGAGTGGAACTGCTGTCCTCTGTCTCTGGTCAAATCCCCAATCTGTGTGTTGCAGAGATGTACAGGATGGCATTTCTCTGGACTTCTCTCTCTTGTTGGGGTGGCGATAGACTCCAAGTTGGAAGGGGATTTGGGCACCATGGCCACCCTCCTGGGTAGTCTGGTTTTACATCATTGACCTGGTTTGGTTTTGTGAAAGACCTCTTTCCTCTGGCCTCTAGAGAATGTGGCTTCAGACCTTGTCCCCTCTATTATCCCCATTCCTGATGTGTCCCAAGTCTGATCGCACCCACCCCTTGTCAAACTATAGCTGCCATCTTTGCTGCTGTCTCAGGCAGACCGAGGGTGGGAGCTGTGGGCCCTCCTCTGAAAAAGCCTTTTTTTTTTTCATTTTGCTTTATATTTCTTTCACCTCAGGCCCAATGGACATAATTTTTTTAAATGGAAGTTGTCTGTTATAGAGGTTCCGTTGAAAAAGAAACATTAACGTCACATTAACGTCACTTAAAGAAAAAGTACCTCTCAGAACAGAGGTTGGGAGAGCTTAGGCTTCCTTGCTTGAATATCAGTTGGGATGAAATAATCCCTTGCAGGGAACTAGGGAGAGGGGCGTTTCCTTGCTATGCTCTTTTTAGCTCCTGAATACCCTCAGGTCTCCACTGGGGTTGTGTGTAAAAATATCAAGCCTTCCCTGCCAATGC
The DNA here is from genome assembly GCF_027409185.1 of Cynocephalus volans. Classification (NCBI taxonomy): domain Eukaryota; kingdom Metazoa; phylum Chordata; class Mammalia; order Dermoptera; family Cynocephalidae; genus Cynocephalus; species Cynocephalus volans. The sequence continues at coordinate 55,911,835 of NC_084462.1, forward strand.
ATCTCGTTCTCTCCTGCTTGAATTATCCTGATAATAATACAGGTAACCCACTTCTTTGACTATGTGGACTGGGATTTTTAAAAATCAGGAGTGGATTATTGGCCAGCATGAGGCTTTGCCAGGTTCCCTCAAGGTTCTAGACCTACGAGAAAGAGGTGGAAATGTCTCTGGGGTGACCAGAAGGGTGGCAGAAATTCCCCATCATGGAAAGAGCAGGAGGACTGGCTTGCCTCTTCTGCCTCTGGGGATGACAATTCCTGATTTGAGGCACTAAGGTGGAAGAGCCAGGAATATCCAGGACCAGGTTAATAAACTGGCAATCCAAATTCCAGAAAAGCAGCAGCTGGGGGAGGGATGCCCACGCCTGTGAAGCAGGGTTCTTTCACATGCTTTGGCCTTTACAACTCAGTGTATCCTTGACAAGTCATATTTACCTTTCTGGGTGCAATGGGGACAGTGGCACCCATGCCCCCAAGGGTCATGTGAAAGTTCAGTAAAAGACATAAAATTCCTGGCATACCGTAGCATACCAAGCAAATGTTATAGCTCTTTCTCCAGGCTGCGGCAGAAGGTGCACCTGAATGTCTGGATCTGAAGTTCAAAACTCCACCGGCTAGAAATAGAGTGAAAGCCCCAAAGTGTTACGGAAGGACCGACCCAATGGCTGCCTCCTTCCCCCAGCACGTGCCCTACCTGCCGGGAGACGAATCAGGACCCCCAAAAGCGACGAGGGTGGGGCGGGGAGTGCAGACAGGTGTAAAGTTCCCAGTTTGGCTGACTGCGGAGTGGGACATGTGTCTTTAGCGATTTGGAGAAAGTTGGATCTGGACTGACTTGCGTTGACGAGGCTTGAGGATCGGAGCTGGGAGACAAGGGGGCGCCGCCAGGAAGCCCCCGTTAGCTCCGCGTACGGGATTTCTAACAGTTGGCGCTTCCGGAAAATGGCCTGTGGTCCAGGCTCTGGCAGGTTGTGGGTCTCAGTACTCACGGGCGGCGCTGTTGGGGGAAGCCAGGGTTGTCCCTGCGGCGGTCACATGCAGGCTCGCCGCAATGCGCTAGATCCCAGGCGCGTCGAGGTGTCCCACCTCGCGGTTCATCTCCGGAGCTCCAACTTCGAGCAAACCGAGAGTGGCTCCGGCCGGCGGCCCCCAGCGGCCCCCATGCGGATGGCTGGAAGTGTGGCCAGCTGGCGAGTAAGGTGCTCTGGGCCGAGATGGAGCCCCGCACCCCCTTAGCTGGCACCCCACCGGTTTCTCTCCTGCATCCTGATGGGCGTGGTTGAGCGCGGAGAGCGCCCTGCAACCTCCCCAGGCTGAGGTCGTGACCTGGAGAACGCGTGTGCCCTCACCCCCAGGCCACCGCCACAGGACCTTGAAGGCACCTTCGAGTGGACAGGGTGTGCTTTTGGGCGGGCGTGGGGGGTGCCTGATGTCTTCGCTCTGTTTTATAGTTACTCCCCTGCAGGTGCCTCCCTCCTCGGACGGTTCCCGCCTGCGCTCGGCGACCTCTTCGCGGTCACGAACTCGCTGTCAGCACCAGCTAGTAGGAGGGCGCGCCAGAGGAGAGGTGAGTGGCCAGAACCAGGGTGTGGGAGGAGGAGCTGGTTGCCTGGACCCCCATTCTGCCCTGAGGTGTCTCAAAGAGCTGGCCTCGTCTTGGAAGGTTGGGAGACTCTAAGATCAGGTTGGTAGAGCGGCTGTGTTTTTACTTGGGTTAGCAGAAAGCTACCCCCTCCTCCCTAGGCCTGGATCCAATGTCACCTCCCACACCCAACGTGTGAAATAGCTTTAACAATACACCCGCTGGCTTGTTGCTCTTTGTGATACAATTCAGAAGAGCACGGCGTGTAGCAACAATGCGCGCAAAGTAAATGGGGGCTCTGATGGTTCTGGCCTCCGAGAGGCGGTTTCTTCGACACTCCCGGCTCTCCCCATCCGCGTTCCGCGGGAACCTGCGGCGGGCAGTCGCCAGAGCTTCATCGGGAATGGCGCGGCGGAATCCCGCCTGGCCAGGATCAGGATGGCCCCGCGACTCCACTCTCCGAGCTACGGAAAATGGAGTAACGGACGCAGACTCGAAAGCCGCCGCGTGGCGCGAGCTTAAGCAAAGAATCCTTTCTAAGCATTCACGCTCCGTCTACACCAGAGCACTGCCCGAGACTAAGGCCTTCGGAAGCAAAAGCGCCCGCAGCCCAATGCTGGAGTAGGGCCGGGGAGGCCGCCAGAGCGCGGGCGCGGGGTGCGCGCGCAAACGAGACGTCCAAGGCTAGCGAGGGAGCAGAGAAGGGCGCCGCAGGCCCGCGGCCAGGTCCCCGCGCCCAGCGCCGTGCCACGGGCGGGAGCGCTGCGGGCCCGGGAGGCCATTTTGAGAGAGCACGGAGCGGCGCAAGATGGCTGCGTGGGCACGAGGGAGGTCGTGGCGCCGCGGGGCCCACCGAGTCCCTCCTCGCGCTCGCCCCGCCGCGCGGCCCACGGAAGCGGAACGCGCGTCGAGCACGCCGGGCCTGGCGTTGTCTCTGCCGCCGCTCGCCCCGGGCAGACCCTCCAGGTGTAATCACCTCGAGAGCGAAAGGTCGCTGTCCTTCTTCCCACCTCCCTTCCGGACTCTCCGTCGCGGCCGTTGGGGAGAAAGAGGCGTCCGGCGCGAGCTGGCCTCACTGGGCCGCCCGCAGCGGACGGGGGCGGAGACGGCCTTCCCCGGGGCCCCAGCGGGTGCGGTCAGGCCTGAGGCGCGGGCCGCGCGGAACAATGGCGTTAGTTTGGAGTCTGGAACCGCGAGCACTTGGAGCGCTCTCATTATTTCCTTGGAATGTTAGGCGCGTGGCACGCCCGCTTTCTCTTGAAACCGCGAAGCGCAGTCCCGAGGTGGCGAGCGGGCCGAGGCCGCCCTCTCTGGGGCCGAGTGTGGGCCTGAGGGCAAGGATAGCCGCGGGCCAGGGAGCCGTCGGTGCTGTTGGGGCTGAGGTCGAGCCCGCGGGCTCCATTCACACCGTATGGGGCGGCCGTGGGTCAGATACGGAAGCAGCGAGCGGGACTGGTGCCGTGGGGCGGCATCTTTGAGCTCCTGGCCTCCGCTCTTGCTCTTCTGCCTCTTTGCCCCCAAACACCTACGTGAATAATTTAAGCGCCATCGCTGTGGTTCTAACTGACCCATTGGACCCACCACTGCCTTAAAGCAGGTCCCAGGCATGTGCATTTATGTACAGAGTGACCAAGAAACTTCAGTAATTCTAGCTTGTGTGTATCGAGTCCTGCTTTGTAACAGGTCTGGTACTAAGCGCTTCTCATGAATTCGCGCCTCACCTTGATAGGTAGGGTGATGATTCCCTATCTGTGATTTTTGCCATAGCTAGAATCTGGCAGAGCCAGGATTTGTAGTCAGGGCTGTCTGCCCCAAGGCCTGCGTTCCTAACCTCTGTCTCCGCACACGCATACATACACACAAACCCAGGATTCATCACCTCTGTGGTCTCCTCTTTCAAACAAGCACCAAGCCTTTCCTGAATCCAAACCCCCACACCCACACAGCCCTACCTCATATATGAGGGTCCTCCTGTCACCCTCCCCCCACAACCTCCTAGCCTAAAATAGATTTTATGATTGAATATATTGTGGTGGTTTTGAGTTTCCTGGCAGCCAAAACAAAACGTGATGTTTTATAACCTTGTTCAAGAAAGGAAGCTCCTTAGAATTTTAGCGAGGTGGATGTTTTTCTGGCAGAGGAAATTTAAAGCTTGGTTATTATGTAGGTCAACTGTTCATGTTACCAATGAGGAACCAGGCCCAGAGAGGTTAAGTAATTTTTCTCAATGTCATAAAGTTGACTAGCAGAGCAAAGACTGGGACCCAGAGGTCCTCACCATTAGCCCAATTTCCATCCTCTGATGACCAGGCTTTAGGGGGCTTCTCAACAGAGAAATAGTTTTGCTGTGGCCTAGTGACCTCTCCATCCCCCACTATAAATTCCTCAGAGCTGGATGTTGTCTTGTTCCTTTCTTTGCCCCGAGTTCCTACTGCTGGGCTGGGCTCATCATTGCGAGTATTTGTAAATATTTGATAAGTGAGTGAGCCTAAACCTCTGGTACTGAGGAGGTGGGGGTGTAGTGGAGCGGGAGGCTTGACTTCCGTTTTCTGGGGGGACTTTGTTTTTTGAATATTGGTTTCCTGAGCCCATGAATTTCCTAGAGCTCTCTCTTTTGGCAAATGTTGTGAACTGGGTAGTGTATTTCCCCTTGTGGCACTGGTCCTATTTCTTAACTACCCTGTTATGTTATTGGACCTCACAGGAGGATCTGTATTTAGTCTGTTTTTGCTGCTTATAACATGATGTGGAACTGGATAATTTTTAAAGAAAATGAAATTTATTGCTTACAGTTTCTGAGGCTGGTAAGTCCAAAGTCCATCTGGTGGTGGCGACAGTGACCCAGGGGTCTCACATTGCAAGATGGTGGAAGCAGAGAGAGCAAGAGAGAGAAAGAAAGACAGAATCTCCTCTTCTTTTAAAGCCCTCAGAACCATGCCCCTGACCATCATTTTTAATCCATTCACTACTGCATGGTCCTACAATCCAATTGCCTCTTCAAGGCTCCACCTTTCAATTACCATAATAAGATTTCCCACCCTCTTAATAGTCACAGTGAGGGTTAAGTTTCTAATAGATAAAACTTGGGGGACACCATTCAAGTTTCAGGGAGTTTTGGGGGGACATTCAGTCTACTACAGGGTCATTTGTCTCTTGGGAGACCATGTTGTCAGTAAGACCTACAAGACCCTTTGGGTGAACTAGGGAAGGTTTCCTTATTGCACTGGCATGGTTGCCATGATGCCTGGCAGACCCATTCTTTTGTCCTCTGTGGGTGGAGAGCCAGCCTTTCTGTACCTGTCCAGATTTGATTCCTTTGGCTTAACTACAAATCACAGAATGGTGTTCAAATTAGTAAATTTCCATGGCTCCCAAAAGGTAGCCTTTGAGCCCCTGGTATGATAACTGCAGGGTGATGAATAAATTTAGTGACCATAGCTGTCGCAGACCAGATTCTCTGGAAATCTGTACCAGAAAGGTGTCACCCCTGGGTACAGGGAAGAGTATACTTGGTATGGAGCCCCTATTGGCAGAAAGTCTCCAACAGATCCTAGCCAAATTCTGACTGTTATCTTTGGGCAGGGTCTACACGGCAAAGCAGGGTGGAGAACAGGGGCCAGTTTGCAGCTAAAGCCCCAGCTGTGGAAGAAAAACAGGGTTCAGCTCCCCAGATTAGTTACTGTCTACCGGGATTAAAGGCCCCAAATAATGGCTGGCTTCTCCCCTCCTCCGTGCGAAGGGAAGACATGTAAATACAGCCGCACGCCAGCTTAGGCAGTAGATGTGTATAAATCGAATTTAGCAAATCAGATCATGGTTTAAATGCACTATTTAAAGCAGTCCTGCAGTGAAGCCTTTTACAAAGGGAATAATCATTTTGTGATGCTAATCATCAGCCTCCAATTTATCTCCTTTGTAAGTTCAGATGTTGGTGCACTGGGTGTTCTGAAATTGGGGCGCTCTTGTGTAGGGCTCCAGTGATGGCTGTCTGCCTTCTTTTTCTGACCTCTCATTTTAAATGGGTGCATGTCCTGTTTCTCACTGGGGGCCTCAGGATGCTTGTCACTTAGCCTGATAGTTCTCATCCATCCCACTCATCTTTTTATAATCTGATAGAGCCCACCATTCAGCTGCTCCTGGCTCCTTTTCTAAGATTTTTGCCCTTCCTGGGGAGGGGGCAGGGGAAGATACAAACCCTGCTATTCTTGGGGTATTAGAACCAGCTCCCTTTCTGATCTTAACCTTTTGTTTCCCTGAGCTTCTGGTGCCGATCATAAAGACAATCTTAGAGTCAACTAGATGGCACATATCAGCCCCTGAATTTAGAAGGCGAATTAAATTCAGGCCCTCACTTGCTGAATAGGCAATGTCCAAAATATTCTTCCCATTCACAGCAAAATAACTGAGGCCTGGATGTTAAAGTGACTTTTCCCACAAGTTAAAATCGTGACTCAAAGAAGAACCTGTCTTCCAATTGCTATAAAAGTGTTTTATACTCTGAGCTGTAGTGCCTTTCTCTGCAGACAAAATATAATCAGAGACCATCTGGGTGGTAGAGAAAGAATGAAGGGAAGGAGATGGATCAGAGTGGAATAAAGGAAGTGGGCAGGAAGCTGGGGGGCTTCGAGGAGCCTGACCTTGCTTAGCTCACAAGCCCTGATATAGTGTCTTTGTCAATGCTGCCACTATTGACGCGTTCCTCGGTAATTATGACTGTGTGTTGGCATGGCGACTCGGAGTACGAAGACTAGAAGCACTGGGTAAATGCACGACTTGTTCTTGCCTTCTAAAGCAGACAGGAGCTTTTGTGGGTAGTTCCTCCAGGGAGGCGTGGTAGAAAATTCACCAGAGCCAGTGCTGGAACATGGGTAGTTCCACCCCATAGGAGCCAGGTGGCCCTGATCAGAGAGGGCACAAACAGAGGTCCTCAACAAGACTTGCATCCAATACAGGTTCTTCCAGAGGCTCCCTCCTGTTCCTTTCTGTTGGCCTTTGTCCTGAGCCTTGTAATGTCACGTATATAGGTTTATGTTACAGTCTCCCTGAATTTGACTTATCATAAAATTATGTATCTTATAGGCCATGACTTTGTATTTGGAGGCTGAAAGAAAAGGCTGGTGGGCCCAGCTGTAGGAATAGAGTTTGGGGCTCCCTTTTCTATCCTGTGCCTTTTCTATAGATATATTCTATAGAGAGCCATACTCTCAACTTAAAATGGGAGGAGGTTGCTGAAGTCCAAAGCTGCACTGTCTAGTATGATACCACTAGACACACAGACTGTTCATCTCATGAGATGTGGTCAGTGTAAAATGATAATATAGGGTTAAATACAAAATATTATTAAAATTACCTATTCTTACTTTTTAATGAACTTTCTAGAACATTTAAAATTATGCATGGAGTTCACGTCATATTTTCATTGGACAGCAAGAGCCACACTAGAGGATCAAGACCTCTTCTAGCCCTGATGCTCAGTAACTATTTCTGATTTCCCTTCAAGAGACCTTTGGCCACAGAGAGTCCTCTACATAGAGGGCCATGGGAAACCCAGGGTGGAGAGCCTCAGGCCTTAAGGGTCTTTTAGGAATGCCAAGTACATCCCTTTTAATGGGGATAACACTTCAGTCCATGGAGGCAGAAGTCGTGGCCTGAATCTGCAGGCAGCATTGTGATTTTTAGCATTTAGGGTGGGAGCAACAGAGCCAATGAATAACCCCAGAAGAGTCTTTGGGTGAAAGTTTAGCAGTGCCCCAGTAGAATCTGTATGGGCACAGCTGTAGATGACAGGAGGGTTGTCCCAGAGTGGGACCCCTCCCTACAAGCAGTGATTTCATAGTCTCCCAGATGTGCGGAAACCACAGGGCACGGGAAGGCAGCCGTGCATCTCAGGTTCATGCCAAACCCACTTTCAGCAAGATCATTTCCTTTGGCCTGAGGGCTCTTCATTGTCCCTCTCCTGGCTGCCCCTCCTCCCCTCGGCCTCTGCTGCTCTCTGTGAGCTGAACCTTCTGGGATGCGCCTTGGCTCAGAGCCAGCATCTTCTTGGAGAGGCCTCCTGCCCTGGCTCCCTGCCAAGCCTTGGGGCTTCGGAGAGATTTTTCTGGGGAGGTGCTGGGCTCATCCCACGGTCAGAGGGCAGAGGGGCCTCGGCCAGCCCACTCACCTCAGAGGAGCCCTGGATATGGGTCCAGTCCTGCCTCCAGCCCCGTTCCCCTCTCAGAAACTCCAGTTTCCTGTCCTGGAAACCCTAGACTGGGTTAAAGGGCCTTCCAGCTCTAGTAAGCCTTGAGTTTTTTAAAAGAAGGCTTCTCACATGAGCCTGGGAGGTGAGGACAGGGTGGCCAGGAAATCATAATGAGTCATGATGATGGTGACAGGAACCATTTACTGAGCACTTATGCTGTGCCAGGTTCTGTGCTAACACTTTGTGTACTGTATCTCCTTTGAGGCCTGTCTCTTGGGGCAGAAGAAAGAGTGGTAAATGTAATCTAGGATCTGCCCTTTTCTAAGCCAAATGCCATTTGGGTGATTGCATGGGGTATATTTTAAAAGCTACAGCCGTTGGGTAGGGGGGATTCTCAGTCCCCAGTGGGTCCTTGTCTCCCAAGGAATTGGCCTGGGCTTTGGGAAGCAGCATGAGTTCCTTTGGGTTGCAGGATGCCTTCTGCAGCATCTCCTGTTTTGGGCTGGCAAAACACCTGGAGAATCCAGATGGGAGGACTCCTCGCCGGGCCCATGGGAGCCTTGGCAAGGTGTTGGAGGGGTGAGAAGCATCCCACCCAGTCCTGACTTGTCTCCTAATTGTCAGTGTGATCCATAGCCTTGCTGTGCCTCAGTCTGTAAAATAAGGGGGTTGGCCCAAGTCTTCCAGCCTGCCCACAGTGCCAAGGCATTGTGGCTACTCTGGGAGGTTGGATCTTTGCTTTCTGCAATGTCATGTCCCCCTCAGGTAGCACCCACAGTCCTCTGAAGGAGGGAAGGGGGCACATATCCCCTGTCCTGTCTTGTCTCGTCCTTAAGCAGAGAATGTCAAGCCTCTCTCCTATCTGACTAGTTTGATCACACAGCCCCAGCTGTCTCCCTAAGTTGGAAGAGATGGTGAATGCCATCTCTGAGGGTGGCCTTTCTTGGTGAGTGCTGGGAAGAGGGGGGTAAAAAGAGGGAGGTGTCAAGTTTACAGTCACCCCTTCCCTTTGGGCCTGCAGCTTCCTTCACCCTGTTTCTAGTTCACTTTTCTCTCTTCTGTTGTTGGATTGCAGGCTCCAGGATCACTGCAGAGAGAGGCAGAGGCAGTTTGGTTTAGTGGACATTGGGGTGGGAGGGTCCATCTGACCTAGTTCAGAGTGCACAGGCACACAACTTCCCTTCTCTGTCTTAGCCAGTTTTCTCATCTGTGAAATTGTGAATAATAATACTTACCTTGTGGCATTCAAGAAATACCAGTTTGTGTCCCTCATCTCTCTGGTGTGTTGCACATCTGTCATGACTGAAGGCCATGAGTGAGCAAGAGACTGGGCTCAGCTGTCAGTAACTCTACAATAAGCCATGGCATTTGCAGACCATCCACAAGATCCATGGTGCAGGGAGAACCCCTGACCTGCTCCCCAACCTCTAGGAGCAGAGAAACTAGCTATATCCAGCCTAAGGAGGCACACATTCAAGGGGTAGATTCTTTGACTCAGGCCATGGGAGTTAAGAGGAATTCATTTGGGGTGGAGTCATTAGAGAAGGCTCACTACCCCCAAACACACCTAATAGGCTGTTGAGAGGGCAGGACAGGACATCCCTGCCAGGGGAAGAACTCCCTGACCAGAGGTTCAGAGATGGGGATAGAGGGGCAGGGAGGAGTCCTGCTGGACTGGGCCTGAGGTTTGGGTCCGGTCAGATGGTGAAGCTGAAAATGACAGGGGTGGGGAGCAGGCTAAGGGAACTGGCCTGGTCATTTTGTGCAAGATGCATGGGTGTGGGCAAGTGCCAGGCCCTGTGCTGCTCAGGCCAGCCCGAACTGAGCAGCCACACCTACCCTGTGCCCCTCACCTCTTACAGTACTTGGCCTGCACTTTAGCAGCTCCTGGGCTATGCCATGGAGCCATTTCCCAGTTTGCAAGGGAACTGTGAAGCTCAGGAATTGGAATTCTTCCCATGCCACACTGCATTTTTTCTACCACATTCATTTATTTATTCAATATTTTTTGACCACTCTTTACATGTCAGGCTCTGGGCAAGGCCTTGGAGATACAGAGAAGGAAACCACAGTCCCTGCCCCAGCACTTTTGCTTGTGTGATATGAAATTTTGTATAGCCATCCAGAACAGTAAGGCCAGGCTGAGGGGAGGGGGCTGCTGACAGTATCATCACTTTGTGGCTTCTTGGTTTCCCTGCCCCACTCCATGCCCCAAGAGGCTGGGAGAAGAGGGTAAGAGGCCATTTTATGCTTTGCCCATGGTGACCTTAAGCTATCATTTAGCCTCAGCTACACTTTAATTCTGTAGATTCCATTGGTTCTATACAGAACCGTGACATCTCAGTTTCCCTTTCTTCATTCAAAAAACAACTTTGATCTTAAGCATCAGAATAGTAGTAACCTCTTGAGATTTACGTGTGAGATTAGTAGGAAACATTTAAATGCAATCAAATAGTAAATTACATCTGGATGAACTCATGTACAGAAGATTTCTCCTCAGAAGAAATCAGATGTTATTTGGAGCAACAAGACTAGAGTTCTGCCCTGGTTCTACTTAGGCTGGATCCTGAGTGCAGTTCTTGGCAGGTGGGGCTGTGTATAAGTTAGCAATGGTGGGCACCCAGCTGCCTTCCCACATAGCCAGAGTTTTGAAGGGTCATCTGTGTAACCCGTGGGTTGGGGCTGAGCCCAGCAATTGAATTCACCAGCCCTAAATCCCAGACTGAAGGCTCTGTCGTTCTCTTACTTGCCTTCCAGGAGCAGGAAGGGCAAATAGGTTTCATTTTATTATTACTACTTTGGTGGCATTGTTACTGATGTTCATGTGTATGTGTTAGAAGGATAAAACTCTTAGAAATTACATAGCATTAGTCAAGGATGCAGGAGGGCTGTGCCACTTCTGGCTTCATGGAAGGTGGTTCCATGTCTTTGAATGGAGCCTCAGGTCCTTGGGCACTAGAAGACTCTCAGGAAGCATCCTCCAGTCAGCTTCCGTATGGGCTAGCTGGCTGCTGCTGGTGAGCAAGATGAGCACTCATGGAGTAGTCTTTCCTCCATGGACAGGTGAGAAGCAGGCAGTGAGATACAGAGCAGTGCTGACCCTACTACCTCCGCTAAGAAACCTCAGAGAGATTGGTGAGGGTGATTTTTCAGAAGGATGCAGTGTGCTCTGAGTTGTGCAACAGTGAGCAATGGGACGAATGAATGTCTAGATGCTGGCCTTCCCTACACTGGGCAGCCCAGGCTGCCTTCTGGCTTCCCTTGCTTGGATCTCCTGGAGGTGGAGATCCTGCATAAATAGCACATGCACAGACGTTGGCCTTGGATTTAAATATGGGAGCCAGTTGACAACACGTGCTTTTGTCACAAGGCTGCCTGAGAGATGCTTTTTCCAGGGCAGGGTGTGTGCACAGACTGCTGTGCTGGAGAAGCCCAGTGCACAGCTGTCCTGTTTCCCACTCTGTTCTCCCTCTCATGTTCCTTCTGTCCCTTCCAGGACACGCTACAGAGTCAGAAGACAGAGAAAAGAGAAGCAAGAGCCCCGAGGCCAAAAGTCCAAAGGCGGGTCCCAGTCCACTGGTCACAGGCCACGTGTGAGCATTTACAGTTCTTGCCAGCGGCTGCTCCACCCTCTCTGTGTGATGTATTTATGTGGCTGTAGATGGATTGTCCCAGGTAGAATCGGGTCTTGGATTACTATTATTTTTTTTTTCCTTTGGGAAGAAAATAACCCAGTTTGGAGAGGACATCAAAAAGGGAAAATACCCCCAGTTGTTCTTGGAAACACCTGCCTATTAAGTTGACCCATATGAAATTTCTTTTTGTTGATCAAAAACAGTCAGATATTAGTAATTTCATATGGCTCAACCTAAATACATTTCCATTTTCTGGGACAGTGGAGAGGGATCCCCAGAAACACATTTTAAAGAGTCTCTGAGATTTTAACCATTTGTGTTGCTCTTCATCCTGTGATATCCTTCTCAGAATTATTTTCACAGCAGGGAGAAATCACTCCAACCTGTGGATTATACTGCAAGGAAAAACTACCCCAGCAAGACTCCACTTTGCCCCAACCTCAAGACATTGTCTCAAAATCCAGGACAATTAAGATGACTTTTGAGCACCATTTCATTCATTATTTAAAAAAAAATAAATCTCCAAGCAGTTTAGCCAATCCTAAGGACTGAGACTAGTTCCAAACTTTTCTGTCTCGGGAGGCATTTGCTTCCATCTGGATGCCCCAAATGATATTTTACTTTACCTCCTGTGTAGCCGGCAGTGGTCCTGGGAGACAGAGTGGGGAGGAGGTTGTTCAGAGAGCTGGCTCACAGCCTCTCCATAACCTCTCAGCCACCCTGGTGCTGGGCGGCCAGCAGTGTGGGCTTTTGACTGAATGCAGTCGCCATCCTGCATTCATTACACCATTGTCAGTGTGCGTGTCTGGGGCTGCCTCTGGGTGTGTGTGTTTCTTTTTGTGTCTGCGTGTCAGTGTCAGGCTGTGTGTGTCTGTTTATGTCAGCCTGTCTAGGCGCACTCAGTGCAACAAGGAGCTGGGGAGGGGGGCGGGGAGTGTTGGTTAGAGTTGGTTAGAGGGAGGGCATTTCAAAGCCCCAGCTCTCCCCCTCAGGGACCTCAGGAGATTTACACACACACACACACACACACACACACACACACACACCACACACACGTATGTACTTATATATATAGGATTTTTTTCATGCTGCTCATTGTATAGGTCTACATGGGAGTGGCTAACCAGGTGTGTGAGCAGCCGCCAGGCCGGGTGAGCCCCATCTGCCATGAGCTCACAGACCAGCCTGGCCACCGTCCGTGGGGAGCCTGTCCCTTTGCAGCTCATCGTCTCCTCTCTAATTTATTAGCTGGGAAGGAAGAGAAAATGAAACGTTGCCTGAAGACAATGGCTGAGACAGCAGGTCCCATCCCACAGAGCCTCCAGCACCTCTCCCCACAGCCCTTCTCCTCTTCTGCAGTTGGAGTCTGCACGTTACACTGCTAAGCCTGAAGTAAGAAACAAAAAAATCTAAACCATCCTGTAAACAGTATGCCTGGCCTTGGACATGCAGAGGGAGCTATAGACTGTTGAAGGTGGGAGAGGGCAGCACGACGGTTTGAGCAGTTTGCATCTCTGGGCCAGTGGACACAAGGTCCTTAAGCTACTCTGGAGCCCCCCACCTCAGAGTCCCAGGACTTCTTCCCAGCTCTCAGCCAGGCAGGGGAGGGGGAAAGGACCAAAGGCAGCTGCAGGGGCTGTGTTAGTAAACACTTTCCTGGTTCCCATTTTCTTCACACCCCCCACTCTTCTTCACTCCCCGATGCCCTGTTACACACTCCCACCCCCCAGCATCCCCTTTTCTGTGGCCTGCACAATGAGCTTATTGTCCGGGGTGTGATTTGAATAAGGGATCGGCGGGCCTGTTCCCAGCATTGTCCAAGGGGCTGGGAAAAACCCCAGCACAGGCAGGAGGACCAGACCAGACAGAGACAGATGCCTAAATTAGCAACAGAGCTTTGTGCACGTCCCCTGGACAAGGGCTCGCCTTGTTTGCGTGGACTCGAGGGTGTGGAGCTGGCCGGCTGCTCGCATGTCTCCCCATGTTAATTAGTTTTGCATGCATGTCTGAGAAGGTGCCAGGGGAGATGTGTTTGCCTTTCTCCGGGAGGAAGCCCTGTTTGTGGCCGGCCGGTGGGCTGGGGTCTGTGGAGCTGAGTGAGGCTGGGCCTACCTGGGGAGCCAGGCTGTGAGCCTGGGTGGGGAATCTCAGGTCCCCCATCCTGTTGTTCTATCTCTGACCTTTGGGGAGCCTAGCTTTGCTCCCTGTGCCCCCTCCACATCTGAAAGTTGGTCAGCTCTGACTACAGGGAACTCACTGGCTTCCACCCAGACCAGGCCAGTGCCTGTCCATCTGGCAGTCTGTCTCTCACGACACAGGGCCCCTCGGGACCGGACAGCAGAAGCGGCCAGTCTGGGCTCTTCTCCGTTCCTGAGCCAGATGGCCAGTCTGCTTATCACATTACGGCCTCCCCTGGCCCCAGACCCCTGCCGCCCATAGTTGGGCCAGGATCTTGTTTGAGATATGATGGAAAAGCCCTCTTTAGGTCCTTGAAGAGGCCTGGCCCTGAAAGGAAAGGGGTCTGATAGACAGGACATGAGGCATGTCCTTGCCCCTGGTTTGCTGTGTGACCTCGGGCTGGCCAAGTCCTCTGCTCTGAATCTCAGCTTTCTCATTGGCAAGATGAGTGAATTGAACTTCAGGAATCTCTTGGTTCCCTTCTAGCTTAGGAAGTCCGTGATGGTGATAACGATCAATCCTGATCATTTCAAATCTGTGTTGATTTAGCTCTCTCTGATTTAACACAATGACAGGAATGGGACCAATGAATTCTGGCTGGGGATAAAGGGGGCTGTTGCAGGAAGGATTTCATGCCTGTTGATATGCAAGTGTGGGGCTGTGTTTTCAGAGCAGGAGGAGCAGAAGCAGGCAGAACCTGTCTTTTTAGGTCCTCACAGAAGCCTCCTCCCCAGCTTGAGCCCTTCTCCTCCCACCCTACCCTGCAGTGGTGAGAAGCAGGCCCTGGCCCAGCAGAAAGGAGTTTGGCAGGGGCGGCAAAGGAGAAGCTGGAGGGAGAGCAGCTGTTGGCCAGGGCCCTATGTCCTGGTCGCCCCCTGCAGGCCCTAGGGTGGGGGACAGGACTGAGAAGGGGCTGGATGCCTGTTGAGCTGGGCCTCCAGACAGCTTCCTGGGTAATGCCTTCAGAGTGTCCACCTCTCCACAGCCTCTCACAATAATCCTGGGAGGTGTTGGTTGCGGGGCAGGTTTAGAGGTCTCAGGATTTGGTGGCCAGGGTATCTGGCTTTCAAGCCCTTCCCTGGCCTTTCCCCTGCTCAGCCCCACTGGCCCTGCCTTCTCATTGCACACAGCTCTTGGGTTAAATGAAAGCCCAGGCCTGGGACTACTCACAGTCCAAAAGGTCCTGTGCCAGAACTTCCAGTTCCTTCCTGCTGGGTCTTTATCACAGATAAACTAAGTCCTTCACATTTTCTGCAGTCCTGGTAACCCTGTGCAGACAGAAGGGAATTTCATTTACTGTGTTTGTGTTTTAAATGAGTTGGGCTGCTTTTGGATCGGGAAATGCTGAGGTCTTAGGGAAAAGCTTTGAATGCCCCAGATTCTCTCTCTTGTCCCTTCTTTGCCAGCCTCCTCTCCTCTGGGGCTCCCTCCCACTCTCTCCAGAGGTATTGTCGGGTATACCTTGCTCTAGAGCTGGGGAGCTGGCCAGAGGGACCCTCAGGGAGCCTCTGGGATTAACCCCAGGTGGCCACACAGGGGAGGCCCTGGGCCTTCCCTCCAGCACCACCTTCCTCCCCTTATATCACTGCTTCAGTCTGCTTCCCAATGCGCTCGCTCCTTCCATCTTGGCTGCCTTTTCCCTTCTTTTCCTACCTCTTGCCCTATCTCCCTGGTTGCTCCTTACTCAAGCTTGGTATCTAGAGGTGAAGTCCAAAGCTCAATGAAGAAAAGAGTGTATGAGGGTAGAGGTTAGAGCTTCATGGCAGGATTGGAACGTGGTGAGAGAGGTGCCCACAGTAGGGGTGGGGGACAAGAGTCACGGCAGGCAAGGTCTTGGGACAGCGGCCCACTGCCTGCCGGGTCCCTCCCGACTCCTCCCTCCCAGGTTTTAGCTGCCTCAGCTGTAGCTCTGAGCTCCTTAATCTGGTGATCATTGTGGTGCTGGAGGGCTGGCTGGCAGAGGCTTTAGAAGGTGACAGGGGATCTTGGGAGTCGCACTCTGCTAACGGAGCATCACGTAAAGCCAGGGAATCACATTCCAAGCGCGGTTCCCCCTCCCAAGGCAGTGGCCCGGCTAGGCTGGGCTCAGCACGGTGGTGCCCAGTGGAGGGCTGGGGCACAGGCCCCGCACGCAGTCAGGCGTCACCTTGCTCTTTGTTCCTCAGGAGGAAAGTTCCCAAGATTAAGGCTTTCCAGCCTTTTTTGCATGGCTGTATTTTGTTTGGTAGCTACCCCCACCCTTACCCTAGCCCCCAAATCCTGTCTACCAATGCAGTTAGAAGGAGCCTTTGTAAGTTGCAGGTATTTATTCCCCTGGTCAGCCAGGAAAATGTTGCCAGGGTGGCTGGTCGGGGGTGAGGATTTATCCTACAGCTAAGCAAGTATGCTGGGTAGTATGCCTCCCTGCTTGGACTGAGCAGCCCTGAAAGAACCCAGAGAGTTAGGAAATTGAGGCAGGGATGCTGAACGCAAGCCCAAGTGGTTCTGAGGCATCTGGCCCAGCAGGATGGCGGCAGCCCAGGCCTGAGACCTTGGCTGTAGATGAGGGACAGAGGAGGAGATGCTGTGGGCAGAGGCCCTGCTTGGGGCTCTGCTTCTGCCATTACTGTGCAAGTGGACCCCTGAATTTTTCAGGGCCTCTGAACCCTCATCTGTAAAATGGGAATAATAATTGCTACTTATGCAGTTACTGTGAGGACTGTTAGGCACATGGGAAACACTAGATGGAGTCAATTTCCTTCTTCCTTTCCCTAGGTATGGGGCAGATATGAAGGCGTTGAACTTCTCAAGGTCATTTAAGATAGGTGTGATTTGGGGGGTGGGGACAGTGGTGATATTCAGAATATTTAAACACTAGTACAGCCCACACATTGACCAGTTAGATTGACAGCTGGCCCAAACCATCAGCCCAAGGAGGAGGGCAGAGCTGGACTCAGATAAGTTTATTTGTCTTTGTGTCTTTCTGCTTCATCATGTGTCTGTTCATCACCAAGCTCACAGATGTCCCTTAAGAGCAGTTCCTGACTAGGTCACAGGATGCAAGATCCTGGGATCTCCTTTGCATTCTGAGCAGGTCAGATCTGCCTGGCATGTGGCACCCTGCCTGGACTGGCAGAGGACCCAGCAGTGGAGGGCAGTGAGCTGAGGTCCTTTCCAGCTCCAGGCCCATGCTGGCTGCAAACCTGTCACTAGGCTCTGTGGGGACAAGCTTCTCTTAGGGGCCCTTGCCCTCCTCATGACCCCTGGAGCTGCCCCTCCTTCCTTCCTGTTCTTCTCAAAAGAATTGTGGGCCAGGATTAGGTGGCCTATCCATGCTCTGATCCACCTTCTCATGCCTCTATTTCTTCATCAGCCAGGGCAGGGCCATCAGCAAGTCCACAGTGTCTTGCTGTAGAGGATGGGAGTGTGGTGTTGGGGTGGTGGGGAGCCATCTTCTGACAATTGAGGAAAGCGTCAGGCCTCAAGGCAGCATCTGCCCCAGCCCCAGGCTTCCCACCTTTGGACACATGGTGCACTTCACCAATAGGCTTCTTTTACCTGGCCTTTCTCCTTGCCTTGTTAGGTAATCTCTGCCTTTGAGGTCCCAAGGTGGCCTGGTAAAGTCACAAGGGCAGAGGAAGACACAACCACACCTAGGGTTGCGGGAAGTGAGAGACTTGGATTCCAGCCCACCTTCCTACTGAGTAGTCTTGGGTAAACCACCTCCCTTCTGGACATGGAAAAGGGGCATTGGATAAGATAGTGTCTGAGGTCCCTTTCAGCCCCTACATTTTATAATCTGGAAGTTCTTCCTGCCTTTTCTACTCTGTTACCTGCACACAGCCCCGTGGCTCACAGGAAACCCAGCCAGCTTTGTTCCCTTTGAGCTGCCCAGGGATGCACCTTCACCCAGAGGCTGCAAGATAATAACCTAGCTCACTGTTGGAAAGTTACATAGAGCTCGGAAGTGATCTGCCCTGAAGCAAGACTTGGGTCAGAGAGCATGAGTCTTAGCTATGCATGCTCCCAGCCTCTGATCTGGATTCCTTCACCTTTTCTTCTAGTTCTATTTGCTCTGAACAATGTTTGACCTGGTGGCTCTGTTTGCTGAGGTGGCCCTTAGGGTGGGTTTGTAGTGTTCTTGGGACTTGCCTCTTTCCACCTCCCTGGGCCATCCCACCTCCTTTAGATTCAAAAGCTCCAAGACCTGAGAAGTAATCCATGGGGGAAATAACACTGCTTGGCGCCTGGCCCTTCTTTCCAGTACCCCCAGTCAGGTAGCTCTGCCACTGGTACAGCTGAGACAAGTGGGGCCATGGAGTCAGGTGTACATGGGCTCAGATTTTTGTATGACTGGTGTGATCTTGGGCCAGCCCCTTAACCTCTCAGAGACTCTGTTTCCTTATTTCTCGTTTTGTTTTGTTTTGGGTGGCTGGTCGGTGCAGGGATAGAACCCTTGACTTTGGTGTTATCAGCTCTAACCAACTGAGCTAATAAGCTAACCCTCCTTATTTCTAAAATGAGGGTAAGCACATCTTTCTCATAAAGTTGCAGTGAGGCACAGAAATAATACAGGTAAAGTACCTTGAAATGACACAGTTGTCCTCTCTTACCTCCTATCCCAGTTGGACCCAGCAGCTCCAAATGCCACAGACATAAACCCTTGACTTTCCTGACTCCTTGCCTTTGAGGTGCCTTCCTGGAGAGGTTCTGAGACAACCTTGGATGAGCTCCTCCCCCCAGCCCACCGCCCCTCCTTCCCCAGGGAGCAGAAATACCTAGTTTCAGCCCTAATAATACCTGAATGAGATTTATAGGACACCTTCCTCCCCAGAGTGCAAAGCTTCTCACATATTATTTCTCTTATCTCTAGACTGTCCTGTGAAGTGAAGTGTGATGGGACAGCCTCTTTTCAGCTGTTATGAAAATGGAGACAGAGGAATTGAGGCCCTTGCCAAGGTTACAGAATTGGAATACGGAGCCAAGCTGCCCCACGACATGTGAGATCATCAGAAAGAGGAAAAGCCAAGCAGGAAGAGAAGACAGTAGCCATTGTCCTGAGGCCAAAGCAGTAGGAGCCAGGATGGAGGACAAGGGCCCAGGCAATCCTACCCATCTCAGATTTGGCAGGGGACCTGGGGAAATGTGCCCCAACCCATCCCTTGGGATCCTTTGCCTTTGGCCTGTTAGCCTGGCATCTCCTCCTTCACCATTTCTGCCCTTGTCACAACTTTTCGGGCCTGTCCTGAGTCTGAGGTGCTGTGGAACACTCTGGGTAGGCCTCTGGTAAATGGAAGCTCTTCACCATCTGTATTTCCCCCAAAGGACCAAGGGCAGCATGCAGGGAAGTTGCCAGAGCAAGGGACTCCAGCCTTCTAGGAGTTAACGACTCTCTTCCCCAGCTGTCCTCCCCTTGGTGCTCTTCTTCCTCCCTCCTCCTGTCACAGCAGGCAGGGCCTGGACCCAGGAGCCATGCTGCTGTGCTGTTGCCAGGGGAGCTGGGAGGCAGATCTGAGCTATGCAGGGAAAAGGCCCAGCCTGTCAAAGTGTCTGAGATGAACCGTCGCCATCCCTGTGCAGCTGTGCTCAGACGTGTCTCTGCTCTTGTTCTGTGCCTGAGAATGGCGAAGCCCAGTGAGGTTCAAGGGCAAACTCTCTATTCATTAGTCAGGGGTTCTTGACATCTAATCTCTCCCAGGGATGGGTTCCCCTCCCCCCACAACTTCTCTCCCTCCTGTGACACATTCCTGGGTGCCTTTGGTGAGTACTGTATACCCTCTTCCTGCCCAACCCTCTCTCCAAAGGCCCCTGAATAAACTCCCCCCAAGGAGAGCAGGCAGGGCAGAGACAATGACTTCAGGAAATCATTCAGGCGGAACCCCATCCATGCTCCAATCCCAGCGCCCTAGTGGGCCCTGCTCCCTTTTGACTCAGGGCACCCTTGGGACACCAGCCTGCACTGGCCTGGACAGGAAGAAATTACTGGGCACTGTCCTAAGGACAACAGGCTAGTCCAATACCATTCTCATTGGGCTCTTTGGGTGCCTCTATGGCTTATATCACACTGGCTGGCTATTCTTGTGCTTTTCTGTACCATCATGTGTCTATTTTAAGACACTCTCAAACGCTGTTGGTTAGGGAGTGTAAACTGTACAATGTTTTCTGAAATGTGGCAATATCAAAATGTAAAAGGCACATATACTTGGTCGCAAATTGCACTACCCTGTGGATATATTTGTAAAAGTTCCTAAAGAAGTATGTATGAGATGTTCATTGGAGTATTTCTTGTTAAGAGTGTAAAGAAATGGAAGTTGTAGTCCATTCATACTGTGGAATACTATGCAGCAGTAAAAATCAATGTTGTGGATCTCTCTATGTGAGGTTGGTCAGTGTATATTATCGGGTGATAGAATAAATTGCAGAACAGGCAATAGAGTATGATCTTATTTGTGTATATTTAAAAGTTAGCCATAAGTATGCTTATATATGGGTAGTTTCTGGAAAGCTAACTCTGGGGCGTTGGGATGGAGGGATACATTCTTCTGTACCATTATCTTTCCATGCTCATGAAATACTTTGATGGAAAAATGTAATGAGGCTATTTAATATAATAAGCTTAACTTCTATCAACCAACTTGAGGGAGGAGGCTCAAGAGGACGATGGTGATGTTGCAGGAAAGAGCATCCCGGAATCACCGGTGGCCTCTGCCATTGTCTATTTTGGGGCTTAGGAATCACATATCATCATCATGGCTACTATTGTTAATCAAAAGCCTACTAAGTGCCAGGCTTAGTATCTCTGGGTCTTGCTTAGGTGGGTATCATTTCCCTTTCACAGATGCAGAAGAGAGGTCAATTGGTTTGCAAGAGCTCCTTGCAGGTGAGGGGCAGAGCCAGGAGCCTGGCCCGGGGCTGTTGTCTTCCAGGTAGATGTCACCCCTCCACCCTCATGGGCTGCTAGTTTGGGGAAGGGGCCTTTGGAGGCTCCAGAGTCACTACCCTTGGCCGGGAAGTGGGCCAAGGTGAGCGGGGAGGTGCCCCCATCCACCAGGGTCCAATAGAGGTGTAACTGTGCTGGGGGTGGGCCCAGATTGGCAAAGGTGGGAGAAGTGGACAGGGCTTTGAAAGGCCCTATTTGCATATGCAGCATGTGTCTGGAGAGAGACATCACTGCGTGGGGAATGCTGCCGAGGGCCAGCTGCCACTCCTGCTTCACCCCCAAAAGAGTAAGGGCCTGGAAAGAGTCTGAGAGACAACACGGGGGGTCTGGCAACACTTACCACAAGTCTGGGGTACAGCAGCCTGCAGAGCTCCTTTGGGCCCCTGATGGCCTGCAAAGGAGGGCTTGGGAAACTCAGGAAACTCGTGGAGATCGCTGGGGCCAGGGCAGGGCAGCAGCTACAGTCACCCCAAATCAGCTGTGGGGGAGAAAGAAACATTAAGGGCAAACGCAAGCAGAAGGCTGTCAGATGCCAGGTCAAGTGCAGTGACTCAATTTTATGGGCTGTGGGTACCAAAGTACACACATTTTACAGATAAGGATACTGAGGCCCAGAAAAGTTACAGGTCCAAAGTCACACAGTTAGTGCCAGAACCAAGATTCAAAACCAAATCTCTCTGACTCTAAAGTCTTTCTAACCCCAAACAGTTACTATTTGGCTTGGCCTCTTGAAGGAGGTCCCCAAAACTGCCACTCTTCATTGACAGCCCCCACATATAGAAACATTAGCCCTTCCCCTGAAAGGTAACCTCAAATAGTCCCTTGCCCTGGGTCCTCCCCCAATTCCACTTAGTGCCATCTATCTTCTGGGGCATCCTCAGCACTGGATTGGGCACCAGAGTGGGAGGAGGAGGATTATAGTCTTTGGTTAGTATTGCTGGTAAGTGCTGCAGCTGCCCAGTGTCCTGGCTGCTGGTCATATGCACTCCTGCAGACTTTGCTTCTTCCTTGGGTTCCTTGACCTGAAGGAGCCTGGCAGGCAGATGAGGATGCTTCCGGGCATGCCCCATGCTTCCCAGAGGGTGGCCTGATGGGGTGCTCTGGAAAGGCTGAGGCTGGAGAAGCAAAAATGGGAGAGCAGAGATGGCACCCAGGTAGCTTGAATTGCTGGGACTCTTCCAAGGCCAGTGGGCCCCTCTGGGTGGTCCTGAGGGAGGACTGGGGCAAGTTCTGAGAGAGATGCCTTCTTCTAGTCTGTGAACCCCCTGCCTTTCTTGCTCCAGCCCACAATGAATAAAGTTTCTTTATAAAGCCTTCCATGTCTCTGGTCAGTTCTTCTGGGGGGATATGAGTGAAGAAAGTAAGACTCAGGCACTAACAAAAACAACTCGTATTCTGAAGTGTGGCGAGGACCCTGGTATGGATAGGAAGGATGGAGCAAGAAAGCTCACAAGGCCTTGGAAAGTCTGTCTCCTTTACCTGGCTAGGGTCACTTGGTAAGAAGACAAAGGCTGTGGCCAGCCCAAGGCCTACCTTGCCTTCAGGGTGGTAATTGTAGATGCCCTGCCTTCAGGTGAGGCATCCTGGAGGTTCTGGATTGGGAGCCAGCCCCAAATTCCTCCAAAACCTCCATCAGTGTCTTATTTAATTCTTACCTTTTATAAACTAGGAAACAGATGCTCAGAGAGGCTAAGAAATATGCAAAGCCACACAGCTGGGAAGCAGTAGGGTTAGGCTCCAGGTCTCCATCTCTGACCAGAATGGGATGCAGGGGGTCATGAGTCTCCTGAAAGCCCTGACAAGTTTCCTCCTGTACGTGCAAAATCACAATCATGCTTTCATCACAGCATTCATTCTCACAAGGCCCTTGGACCCCCGACAATAATCCACACTTTCTGGTGCCATGCACTGTTCTAAGTGCTTGTTCAAGTCTTAAATCACGGTTTAATACCCAGACATCTGTGTGAATAACTGGGCACTATCTTTATTCCTACTTAACCAACGGAGAGAGTGAAGCTAAGTCCGCCATCCAAGGTAGCTAGTGTGTGGCTGGGTGGGTGTAGCTGGGATGCTGGCACAGGCAGGTCTGTCTGTCCAGATGCTGGGCACTTGCGCACACTGCCTCTCTAAAGGACTGGTACCCATCAGCCTGGCCCTGCCCCACGTCCCACGTCCCAGCCCGGACGGTGTTTGGCCACTGGCGGGACCCTAACCACTGATCCCCGGACAGCCCTGCCCATGGCGCCCAGCTCCGTCTCCCCTTCCCCCCGCGGGGCAGCAGGCTGGAGCCCCAGGGCACCGGGAGAAGCCAGGACCCCGAGCGGGAGGCAGAAGGCTGGGGGGCACACGGCACAAAGAGCTTTTTATTCAAATTTGTTTAGTTTCGAGAATTTGCATGAAAAATGTGTGAGAAAAGCCAGCTCCGGTGACCTCATCCGCACCTGCTATTAACGTTCAATTAGCGGCTGAATAGCGGCCCCCGACGCGACGTGCAGAGAATCTGGCCTGCCCAGCGCAGCTAAGGCGGCGGGCCTGGCCCGGGATTGGGTGGGAGTCGAGGGGAGGGGGCCTGGGGCACAGGGCCCCGGCCTTCTCCTCTGGACCGGAGACCCAGGACGTCGTCCTCACCCCGACTCTCCGAGGGGACGCAGAGTCCCCAGGACCCTCGAGCCCAAGGCAGTTTGGGGCGCGCTGGGGCCCTGGGGATGCCCGGCTCCCTCCGGGCGCAGAGGAGGGCAGGCTCGCACTCTCCCTGGGACGGACGGTGGACAGACGAGCCCTGACCCAGCTCAGACGGGCTTCCTCGCCACCTTCCGGACAAAGTGTCAAGTACAAGTTCAAGTTCAGGGCCAGGCCCGGGGGGCGCCGAGGCTTCCCCGGCCGCCTTTGTTCTCCGGGATAATCGCTCCCACGTCCCCTCCCGGGCGGGGCCCGGCAGATACCCCCGCCCCGCCCCACCGCGCCCCGCAGGAGCCGCCTCCTCCCGCCCTGTCGGCGCCTGTCCCCTGGTCCCGGCACCCCCGTTCGGGGCCACCGGAGGGTCTGTGGGCTCCGGGAGGGGGGAGGCGCGATCCGAGCCCGTGGGAGCCTCCCCAGCCCCGCAGTCCCAGCGGCAAACTGCGCTTGGTCGGACGGATGCCCGCGCTGAGGTAAGAGCCTTTGGCGGGGTTCGCCCGCACCCCCGTGCCCCGCCCCCCGCCCCTGCCTCGGCGACCCAGAGGAGCAGGGCGGAGGGCGCTGCGCTGCAAAGCGGCAGGGAGGCCGGGCCGCCCCGCGGGGCCTCCGGGGGCGCTCTGCCGCTCCAGGGCTCTGGGGGGTAACCGTGCCTATGGTGGGTGGTACAGAGGGCAAAGGCGCCTGTGAAGGCCCGGTGAGGTCCCCGGCCTCTCCCAAGGGCGTCTGGCTTACCCGCCTCTCGTCCGTTAGCCTCTTGGTGTCCACTTCTGTCTCTCGTTCTGGCTCTGGCGCTTCCTTGCCTCCTCTCAGATTTTGCCTAGAGCGGACCCCAGTTAGGATCTAACTCACCAGCGCCTGAGGCCCTTCCTGGAGAGCTGGAGGTGTGTGTGGGTGGCTCAGCTTTAGGGTAATCAGCTGTGCCCATTCCCCCCTCCCCATTTCCAGCACCCAAATTAGAGTCCTAGGCCAAATGGTGGTGGCTGAGGTGGGCTGTGACTTAGTGGCAGCACAGGGGCCATTCAAGTTCTCTCTCCTGTGTGAAGGACCTCTTGCTGTTCCTATGTGCCTGCTTCCTGGATTCTGTGTGGGGACAGATGTTCGCTTGTGCCTCACATAACCAGCACACTGCCAAGATGAATGGGCGCAGAAGGTTTCTTCTGAGTTGCCCATACTTTGTCCCCCATTCCTGCATTTCAGTCTCAGGTGCTTGCTTTGAGGTCGTTTATATATTTGTGCTTTACACACAGTTCTAACATCCATGATATTTGGTTTCTAAATTCACAGCAAGTAGCAAATTAAAAAGGGGGAGAAGGCCTTTCCTCTGCAGCTGTCCTGCTCCCCTTCCGAGTTCCTTCCCGTCTTCTCTGTGTAGTCCCTGGACCTCTCACTTGTGGGATTTTATTCATGCTGACATTCCTACCTACAAGAGCACGCTCCTCGTCTCCTCCCCTATCTCCAAGAGGCATGCCCAGATTTTCCCCACATTCTTTCTCTCCTGACACTTTCAGCAGAGGGTCAGCTGCACTGCCAAGTCCTTAGTAGACACACAATAAATGAAATAGTTTCTGGATAAATGAATAAAAATCAGATACACATAAATTTTAAAAGTATTGAGGATCGATTTTGTTTTGTTTTGAGTATTGACTTAAACATAAGACAACAGCTCCCAGGGGCTCCACCCCTCTGTGCCATCACATAGCAAGAACCAGCCTGAAAAGGTGGTTCCGTGTACTCTGTTAAAAAGCAAAGAGAAAAATTCTAAATTGCTTTAAAATTTTTTAAAAATAAGAAATGCAACCTCTGTATAGTTCTGCTCCGCCTCTGACTGGGTCCCCAGAGGTCCTGGAGGAGCTGAGGTTTCATAAACTATGTGAGACCTGGGACCCTCCTACAAGGCCTCAGTGGGACCACCAGGAAGTTTACGAAAAATGGAGGTTGTGACCTACCTAACTCATGTGTTTAGGCTTCCAATGATTCATCAATGACATGCTGATTCCAGAGGAGCCTGGGAAGATGTTTATATCCTTTTAAAAAGGGAAACTGAAATGTTTTTCTGCAAAATCATCTGCAAAGGCTGCTCTAGACTTTTCCTCTTTCTCATGGGAACTTCTGGCCTGAGCTCTACTTTGATTCTCTGTTGGTTGTGGTGACATCTTGGGTAAACCTCTAGTTTCTGGCCAAGGTTCTCCAACTCATGGATGGGTAAAATGAGGACATTTAAGGCAGCAACAATTTGCAAATGGTAGTATAAATACTACTCTGCAGTAGACCAAAAGAGTAATGATTTATTATTTACACATATTAATTCATTTAGTTCTCCCAACCAAAGGAGATGGGTCTTGTTATTTAGCCCCCTTTTATGCCTTTGGGGGGGGCTGGCTGGTATGGGGATCCAAACCCTCGACCTTGATGTTATAAGGCTGTGCTCTAACCAACAGAGCTAACTAGCCCACCCAGCCCCCTTTTATAGAAGAGGAAACTGAGGTGTGAAGGGGTTAAGTAACTCACATTCAGTCTCACCGCTAGAAAGAAGTCCATGTGGGCTTTGAACTTAGGCTGGTTTAGACTCAGTGTACTTGACTATACTACCAACATTCTAGCTTTGTCCCTCAGCTAGCTGAATGCCCCCCCATCACATTTCACATGGATTCCCTTGATTTCCTTATTACCCAGAGAGAGAAAGGAGTTAGGGGTGGGGGATGGAGAGCTCAGCCTTTGAAGTCTTGTGTTCAAACTCTGGCTCTCTACCTTACACACCATATGATTTTTGCCAAATCTCCATTTCCTCCTCTGTAGAATGGGCTTGCAAATCAATCTCATGGACTTGTTGCGAGGATGAAATAAGATGCTGTGTTTGGCCCAGTGCCTGAGCCATTGTAAATGTATCCATGAATGACAGCCATTATTATTAACAACAATCACCTTTAATGACAATGTTACTGTCACTTTGCATTTGCAAAAAGACAATGCCCCTCCCCCCACAGAAAAGGAGAAACTGACACCAATAGGTCTCCATGTGTTTTAACCAAGCAGCCAAGTGGGTGACAGGACTATGGAAAGACAGCAGCTCCATTCTATAGGCAGATATCTCAAATTCCCAGGGAGCTGCATGGATTCCCCAATGTCTTAAATACAGACCCTTGTCCCTCCTGGGCTCTAAGCATTTTGGGAGATGTGTGTGTGTGTGTAGGGGAGGGGGCATTGTTTGAAAGAAGGGCCCTGTGGATAATTGAAATAATTAGAAGCGGAGACAGAAGACTCTTAAGGAGAGAAATCCGATGCATTTTTTTTTCTTAGCCATAAACTCTGACCATCGCCTCTTGATGAGGAAAACAAATTAAGACTAGACCCCGCTACAGAAGCAGATCTGGTCAGTGAGAGGCTTCTGCCTCCTTCATTGAATTACTATTTATTTATTCAGTGCTTGTTCTACACCAGGCATTGTTTTAGGCACTGGGGACACAGCAGAGAACAAAACAGAAAAACCCCTGCCCTCAGGAAGCTGATGTTTGTGTGCGCACTCATGCACGTGTGTGTCAGGAGAGCAAAAATGTCAATAGTTCTGTGCTGTACAGACCTACCTGCCTCTGAGCAGTATCCCTCGTGGGTGGGAGGGGACAGCTGGGCCTCCTTCACTCTCTCACCCCTTAAAGCCAGTCATACAAGTTTTCACACAGTGGTCTCCACCTATGGGTATTATTAAGGAGAGAGAGAGAGAGAAACTGACTCGACTTCTTTTCATATCAGAAATTAAGTAACAGACTGAGGCAAAGAGATTCTTCAGGAAAGTACCCATCAGGCAGGCAATACACAGGTGTCCTGTCCTTCCCTACACCTGTACTGATGGGATGCTGGGACCTAGGGACAGCTGAAACTCCGCAGTGGTACAGGGACAGAAATGGTGACATTCTGAGGACTAGGAAGGGGTGAGGCTGTATTCCAGGGGTCTGGGCAAATCATGTTAACAGGTAACTGGTGCCAGGCATGCTTTTAAGTGTTTTACATGTATTAGCTCAGTTAATCTTCACCAGGGCCCTGTGAGATAGGTACCATTAACAATCTCTGTATTAGAGATGAGAAAATTGAGGCACAAAGAGACCAGTTAAGATGGCCCAGGACCACATAGCTAGTAAGTGGCAGATCTGGGTCAGATTTGAACCCAGGCAGCCTGGCTCCAGGGTCTGTGCACCTAATCCCACTATCAAACTGCTTATCTAGGGACCAGGTTTCAGAAAGAGGTGCACACTTACCTCGGGGTGAAATCCGTTCCCCAAGAGTCCTCAGAAGTCTGCAGCCATTTCCTTGTGGCCACCTCCCTCACACTTCTGGGAGCCTCCAGTTAGAGATGCTAGGAGCCTTCTTTTACACTCTTCCTGCCTGACAGATGAGGAAACTGAAGATGGGGAAGGACTCACCTGAAGTTGTTATGAAAGTGGATACCAGAACCATAGTCTGTTGGCAGAACTCACTCACTGCCAACCAGGGCTCCATGTCAAAGTTTGGGGAGAAGAGCTGATTCCCTACTGGAGATTCTTCAAGGGTCCGTCTGCCTCCACCTCCAGGCACCTTGACACCAGCAGAACAAAACACCTGCCTACTCTGCCAAGAAGTCCCAGGTGGTCTCTAAAAGCCTCAGTGGATTTGAGGCACCAAATTGCCCAATTAGAGAGCCTATGTGCCTTGTCTGCCCCTCAGAAAATTGACCCTGCCCTTCCAGATCCCTGCCCATAATCTGGTCATGCCCTTTGTGAGATATGGTTTCCTGCCAGCTTTTTGGAGCCTTTTCTCCATTTGAGAACCATTAATATCCCTGAGTCAGAGGCCATAGAAGTCATCTTTATTGCCCCCTCGCCATTTCTAGTATGTGCCTTGCACAGAAATGGGGAGTCAGTGACAGAAGCATTCAGAGGCATTCACCTCTGGGTGCCAAGCCAGGTCTCTATATTTGCCCATAAGTCCCCCTGAACAATGCCCCCATCCTCTTTGGAATTTTAGGGGGAGGCTGTCAAGGACCACCCTGGACTTGGAATCAGAATGCCAGGAATCCTGGCTTTGCCTCTCCATGCTGGGGGATCTTCAGGTAATGTCACACACTCTGAACTTTAGTTTCCTTCTGTTGAAGGAAGCTGACAGTGTCTGCCCGAGAGGCCAGGCAGGTGGGGGATTATAGGAGATGTTATGTGTGAATGTGCTCTACAAAGGGTGAGGTGGGTGGGAGATCATTTTTACCAGTCTCAGCACTGTAATTCCTGCCCATTTGGTCCTGGGTCAGAGAAATCTCAGTCCTTTCATCACAAACCCAGAGACAGAGGATGAGGGATCAGGGGAAAGGGATCAGTGGTGGGTTTCCTCCAAGCGCCCCCCCCAAAGGCTCCATCTTGAGGGCAGCCCCCAAGCCCCATGGAGGGGCTTTCTGCAGTGAGGAGGGAGCTGAGGTGGGTGACATCAGTCACTGGGTGGCCAAGAAGAGGATGCAGGTTAATGAGATGTTCCTGGCTTTTCCCACATGGAGATGGCTTCTGTCACCAACCAACTGAAATATAAGGCATTTGTGATACAATAGCTGGAGTTAACAAAAAACTTTTGGAGATTCCTGTCCCAACCCACTCCAAAACCTGATAAAATTCTTCATGGGTGAAAGAGTTCCACCCCTGGTGGGTCTGGGGTGGAAATTAGGGGCATTAGATCTGATCTACAGGGCCACTCTGGCTCAGGGCTCCTGCTTGGCTGGTCTCACGGCCTAGCTCACTAGACTGCCTAAGAGAGACCTGCAATCGATGGGGCTTCCCCAGGGTGACATGCACGAATCAGAAGCCGGGGATGCCCAAAATGCATTTGCTCAAATGACTTTCTTAGAAAAACAAAAAGACGAAACAAACCTGGGGGAGGGGGAGAGGGGGCCCGACGAGGAGTCGGGGGCCAAAGACTAAATCTGGGCATATCTGTTTCCCTAGGAATCTTATTCAATATATTTTTACGGATGGCCCTCCTCCAGATCACACCTACATCTTTTGGGTGTGCTTCAAAAGTCTTGTGCATGGAAAATCTGAAACCTGCTTTACGATGCGTCATCTTTAGTCTATCTCCCCGCCCCCACCGTTCCAATCTATCTTCCATTTCCTGCCCAAATTGGGAGCCCCCTGCCGGGGTCGGCAGCCATCTTGCGGCGGGGACACAGGAGGCCGCGCTCTGTCCGCCGCAGCGTGGTGACACGGCTCGTCCACTGCGCCCGGCCGTGTCAACTCCGCGCCTTTCCAGCGTAGGGACCTGCGCGGTCCGGGTCCGCGCCCCTCGAGTGCGCGGTGACATTTACCCAAGGCCGTCAACGGGGCTATTCGCTTGGCGTTGGCGACGCGGCAGCGCGCTGGAGCCCGCGGAGTCTCCGTCCTCCGTCGCTTGCCAGGCAGTCCCGTAAGACCCCAGTGTCTCTTAGGCGCAGAGGCAGGTAACCAGGGAGAACGTTTCACTCGCAAACCCTAGCTCGCGACCTGGCAGAAGACGCGAGGGGACCCTTGCTTCTCTTGTGATCCCTCTTAATTAATGGCAGCGGGTCGCGCATCTCGCCCCGGTCTCGCCTGGCAGGCGGCTGGCTGGTGGCGGCGCGGTCCGGGACACGGGCTCCGGTCTGGTCCCCACCCACCTCCCGCCGTGCCTCTCCTCTGAGTAACTACTTTCGGTTCGTGTTCACATCGGGATGTCGGATTTCCCAGGGAATCAGTATTATTATATCTGCATAATTTATTTCTAACCCCAGAGTTCCAAGAAAATTTATAATGAACGTTAACAACAATCTCGTGGTCAATCTGCATCGGGCGGGAGAGACGTCAGGTTCCTAGTGGTGGAAAATGTAAAAACTGCCTCGTGGTGGGCGACGTGAAGGCCCTGCCGCTTGTTTCCTATCATTCTGAAAAAAAAAATTTCTCCCCAAGGGGAATTCAACTTGTTTGAAATACAGATTTCTCCTCTCTGATTCTGTAGACTGGAGAGAAATTATCTTCATCTGTTTTTAGGAACGATTTTTTAAAAAGGAGGCAATCTGGGCAGGCCCAAGGAATCCGGCCAGGAGTGCGCAAAGCACCAGTGCCTCAGACCCCCGGACGTTACTACACAAAGCACCTGAGCTACCAGGGGTATGACAGACACAAGAGTGCCGGGGCGCAGAGGCTGGGGTCCCTTGGCCGCTCCACCTCGGGAAGTGCGGAGACCCCTGCGCTCTGTCTCTCAAGGCCCTGACGCTCTCTGCGCTCTATCCGCGCGCTCCGCGGCCAGACCGCAGCTCCTGAGCAAAAGCTGGGAGTTCTTAGGGATTCCGAAGACACTCTGAGGGAGATATCGCGTTTGTCCCACGACCTCGGCGCCGGGAAGCTGTAGAAAGAGACAGACCCCAATTTTCTCCCCTTGGAGTTGAAACAAAACCTGAAAGCCCGAGGTTGCCCGCACCGCCAGAGGTGGCGCCTCGGCGGCGGGGACAGCCAGAGCCGCGTGCCCGAGCTGTTCCCAGGCCTGGGTTCTGTTTCTTTCCTAGTTGTTGAGTTAGTTACTTAGCTGGTTAGCTAATAACCAGATTATAGGCACCATTTATGC
The DNA here is from genome assembly GCF_027409185.1 of Cynocephalus volans. Classification (NCBI taxonomy): domain Eukaryota; kingdom Metazoa; phylum Chordata; class Mammalia; order Dermoptera; family Cynocephalidae; genus Cynocephalus; species Cynocephalus volans. Next base: position 55,942,592 of record NC_084462.1, read on the forward strand.
AAACGTAGAGCCTGGTCTCACGCAGAGTCTCCGCGTCCGCCAGACTTGCCCGGCTGGGTTCCTAGCGGAGGGATGAAGGGAAAAACCTCTTAATTAGAGGGGAGGTTTTCCCGGGGCTCCCCTCGGTGAAGTGGCCTTAGTTTCGGATGAGGAACAAAGAGCTAAGGTGCTTGCGTGCCGCGCGCCCTCGGGGCCGGGCGCGGCCCGCATTCACACCCCCTCCCCCGTGCCGCTGCGCCCGAGGGCTTTGTGCGCTGGGGCCGCGCGCCGCGCTGCACCTGCCCCGCGCTGCACCTGCCCGGCTTTAAGTACCTTGGCTAGGCAGCGCGGGCGGCTGTTCTAATCGCCATCTCCAAAGTACCTGCTCATGAATAAACACCAGCCCTATTTAACAGGTACTTAGCGCTCATTGTGAAGGTGAAATTGGCTCTTTTCTGACAGTGTCTATCTTCAATCCATCTGCACAATCCTGGTTGCAGAATTTCCCCCACCCTTGACACACACACACACACACACACACACACACACACACACACACACACACACACTCGCAATGCAAGCCTCCTCCAGGCTAAGATAAACTCGCTTTTCTTCCGATAAGTGAGTAATTGAGCCGCCACAATAGGCGGAGAGGAGGAGGCCGCTGGGTCAATAGCCTGCTTCTCTCTCATTGACAGGAGAAGTCAGCGCGCGGAATGCAGGGCCTTCGGAAAGGCTTGCCCTGCGTTCCGGCCACAGGGGCCTGCGGACACACTCGCAGAAACGTGCGGGTACGCTGCCTCATGGGCACCGCCAAACATTGGGCAAAATATTGGAAATGGTGGCCCGAGGTGTCCGTGGTGCCTGTCCACCTTGGCTGGGTGGACCCCAGTTGCACCCTCGGCTCTCTGCTTTCTCCAGTTGGGCCCCACATCTGGATCTGGCTCATAAGTCTTGGGCATATGGGACGGAGGATGAAAGGATTCCAATAACTCCACTTGCAAACCCCTAGCCAGTACTAGGAAAAGTGCCTCTTTTGGGAAACCCGGCTGGGCCGAATAGCAGCTTGTGGCCGACGGAGCTAAGCTTTCCGAGTGCGCGGAGGGAGGGGGAAAGTGTGGCTTGCCCAGCCCCCACACCGCGGCGGCCCCACGGAGGATATAAAAGCAGGGTAAACAAGCATACATTTGGATAAATTTTGTAAAGTGTATCCCCACAAGGGCACGACAGTAGATTTATAAACGCGTTTGCGTCCTGGGGGCTCGCTTCCTTTCCACTCATAACATTCCTTCCATCGCATGTGCATTCTGAGCACACGGACGTGCGTTCCCAGGACCCTGTCTCCCTGGGTGGAATTTGCCTGGAAACAAATGATTTTCTGGACCTACTTACGGCCACAGGAAGCTCTGAAAATGAAAGTGTTTGCTAAGTGTGGAGATTTCTCCAAACGCTTAAAAATGGCTTTGTCTTCATTCGGCTTTCCCCATTCATTATGTGTTTTACAAATAGAAGCCCAGAGCCACTGCTGAAAGCCCGACTCTGCCACCCAGCCCTTGCGTGACCCATGGCGGTGGCCACGAGGGATTCAAGGATCCGGGATGTTTAGAAAGTCGCTGCATATCGGGGTTTTCTAGCGAGTTCCTTTTACACCGAACGCAGGCGGCCTCTGAAAATCCAGCTTCCAGACTCTTGCCAACGACTGGGTAGGACCCTTGGGGTCCCGCGGTCGTGCTCTCAGGTGTGCCCGGCTTAATTCGGGGAGATGGGCGGAGGGGACTGGGTTCTCCTAGCGAGGCGGCCGTGCGCGCCTGGTCTGAGCACGAGAACCGGAGACTGCTGTGGGACCGGCCGCAGGAACTCTGGGCTGAGCTTCTCTGCAGAAACGTGGGTGGCCCCAAGTCCCCAGCCCCTCCCAGCTTCCACCACCATACAGGTGCCAGGCCCACGGAGATGCTCCCCGAGCCCTGGCAGAGCCATCATACCCAAGAAAGCAAGCTTGGCCCCCCAAGAATTCGCCCTAAACACAGCAGCTCATCTTTGGAATATTCTAGAAAAAGAACAAGATCCCATTTCTCTTTATGATTTAAGAGAGGTAATTGATGGGGTAAACCATTGCATGAGGGCAGACGCGGGAATGGTGAAGGTGACTTCTGGAGACAGATTTTAAAGTAGGAACTGCTCGAAATTCCCGTGTCACCAGTCTTTCCGGCTACAAATAGGACCTCCGCGGCTCCTCTGTTGGGAAAACCCAGGCATATCTGCCTCGCGTCTAGTGGGCCGCCTCCAGCCCACGCGGGCTCGTTTTGTCACGGAAGGAGGGTGCCAGGTCGCCACCCTGGGGCGCAGCCAGGAGAGCATCCCACCAGCCCCTTCTCCGCCCACGCCACCTCCCCACCTCTGGGTCCTGGGGTTGACCGTCCCCACCTGAAGCTCTGTTTATTTTATTTGGAGAAAATTCTGGAACTAGAATTCATTGCTCTTGTGTGTTTGTGTTAAATGCCTTAATGCCGTGGGTGCGTGCACTTCCTCACGAATCTATGGATTTCAGGGCGGCTGGCTGCTGCGGCGAAGGGCTTGGGGGACGAGGAGGAGAGGGCGACTGGGCAGCTTCCCTGGGCACCAGGGCTGGCCACCAAGACGCGGCTGGAGTGTGGTGGCAGCATAAGGGCTTTAACCTGACCCCCTCTCCCCTCGGCGCCCCAATTTTCACTCTTCTTATCCCTGCCCTTCATTCATGTCTTTGCTGTCCCTTGCGGTCCCAACCCCCCGACCTCCCCCAAAGGCTAGGGGGAAGCAGATTCGAGTCCGGGCAGAGCACGACAGCTCCAGGGCCGGTTCCTCCACCCGCGTGGTGCAGCCAAAACACTGGGGGCCCGGTCGAGGCCCTTCCAGCTGGACTCAGGAGGCGCGGGAGGGAATGGACTGGCCCTTCCCATACAATGCAGCTGGTTTTCAAACAGCCCACTTTTCCCAAATCTCTTCTCTACAGCCCACCCTGGAGCTGGGAAGCCGGGAGAAGAAGGCTTGCAGGGTTTGGCCTAGATAAATTCCGAAAAGAGAGCTGGGCCGAGAGCCTAGCAGGTCCGGGACTGGGGAGGGGGCCGCGGGTCGGCGCAGGGCCAAGGATACAGCACTGAGAACGCCCAAGATCTGGGCTCTCCCATTTCACCTCCAGAGCAACTGTGGCACCTGGACATGTCCCTTTGCGCATGCCTTGGACCCCTGGGGGTTGGGGGGATGGGGAGATGGGAGGTGAGGGAGTGAGGAAGGGTGTGCCGTCCTCCTCCCATCTCGCCTACTGAAACCCCTTGGTTCATTGAAACAATCCGGCCTACACGACGTGCCTTCATCTTAAAGCCACTCGCCTTTGGTTCCCCCATGCCCCTGCTCTACCCCCATGATGCCCGGTTACCACTTAGCGCGTCTGGATGCCCAGGCCAGGAGGATCTCGGTTGTATCCCTTCCCCAATTGCAGCCCGGACTCGTGCCGCGACTGTCCGCAACCAGCGTAGCTTAGCCTTGGCGCCGCCCTCCAGGGAAGAGAGGCGGGGGTGGCCTCGGCTGACCCCGAGGGCCATCTTTTGGGAGCTCGCGGGTCCACGCCTTCTCTGCGTGCCCATTTTGGGGCTGCTCCCTGGCGCTCTTTGGCTGCCTGGGGTGTCCTTCACCTAGGTCAGTAAACGCTGAGGCTGACTGGCTCAGGTTCGCCAGCAGCTGATTGCCGACCCTGGGTGTGCCCGTCCTGGCCCCAGTGCCTCCATACACCCATGCCTGCTGGCTTTCTGCGGGGAGCTGGAGAAGGAGGGGTGTTCCTAGAGGCGGCGAGAGCAAAGGGCAGCTGGACCAGCACTGCAGTTCCACTCTTCCTCTGCCCAGTTTACTTTCGTGGTCTCTGTTCCAGTCTGGCTGCGGTTCCCTGGCTCCTCTCAGGGCTGAGCCAAGAATCAGGGGGAGTAGGTTTCACAGTGAGGACTCTCTCGGGGTGAGGTCGGAGGGTCACGTGCACTTATCTGGCCTCCTTTGGACGCTCCTATTCCAGATCTGCCGGCAGAGGGAGCCCAGGGCCCGAGAGGAGCGCGTTTGGGCGCCTCTCCTGGGTCCCTGGCGCCACACTGTGGGGCTCAGTGGTTCAGAGCAGCACCTAACACCCCCATGTTCCAAATGCAAAGGGTCGCACAGACAAAGCCACAGAAGCGCGCGGCTGAAGGTGGATGGGCGGGAGGGCGGCGCCACGTACAACAGGACCTGCGAGGATGTGGGCTACGGGGTTCCCCAGCGGACTCCCCAGTTTGTAACCACGTGAACACTAGAGGGAATCGTTGTTGTATTGCGGAGGTGTGTGCGCGCGCGTGTATACATCTAAGTGTGCAGAAGCAGGGGAGGGAAACTTGGCTCCTCCTAATTTCTGAGCTGGAAGGGGTTTTCTAGAATGGTTAGTCCAAGCAACCCCTTTAATAGCAGGAAACAGGCCCAGAGAGGGGAACGACTTATCCGAGGTCCTGCAGCAGTTAGACATAGGACTGGCTCAGGTAGCACTGGGAAAGGGCTGTCCCTTAGTTGTCTTCCGAGCCTCAGTTTCCTCCATTGTAAAACATTGAAATTGTACTAGATCTGTGGTTCTGGGGTCACATCTGAAGAGATATGTGCCTGTGTGTGTTGTGTCTGGGAGGGAGTGCATGGTCGCCTGAAAAGGAATCTGTCTCCATGCGTGGGAGCCTGTAAGGGCTGGTTGGGTACCTGTAGAAGTGGAGGAAGGGCTGTGTGTATTGCATATGAAGGGGTACATGTGGCTGCAAATTGTGTGATAATGTATTTGTGCATACAAAAGTATGTGTTTGTGAGAGTGTGTGTGTGAGGGGGTGTGTGTGAGGGGGTGTGTAGTGTGGGAGAGTAAAGGGATATTTGTGAATGCTGTGCATGCGTGGAAAGGGGTAATCATGAATAACTGCACCCTCAAAAGGGGTGCACATGTACACTGCCCTACCCACCCACTCACTCACCCACCTGCTACCCACCCACCAGAACCTCACTGCCTGCTTTCATTGCTCTTTTAGATGAGCCCTGGAGCCCATTCTCATTCCTGGGCCCCACAGAAAGAAGGAGTAAGGGGTAAGAGGGCTGAGGGGTGCAGGCTCCAGGGTGTGGCCCTGCCCCAGTGCCCAGCAGGCTCTAGGGACTGCAATTAGGCAAAGCTTCTCCTGGCTGCAGAGGGAGGGAGGAAGGATTACAGCAAATTCATTTCTATTTTCCAGCCCACTAAGCCTGCAGTGTGTCCCTGGTGTTAGCATGAGAATAGACCAGAGCTCTGTGAACCCCCCCTCACCCGACCTACTGACCCCTCTCCCCCACCCCACGTGAATAGCAGGACTCACAGCCTCCCCAACCTCTCCAACCAGTGCCTGCAAAGCCACAACTCCTAATCAGGGTAATTTAATATATTTTAAGCCCCCGGCGGCTTTATTTTCCCTCCTTTTCGAGTTTGTTTTAGGCATTCACAGCTCTCACCCCGTCATTAGATGGCCTTATTTGACGGATGGAAGGAGCTGCTATGAGACCACAGCCCTTTGTGTCCCCCACGTAAGCTGGGCTTCCCCGTAATTAGAATGGTATTCCCAGCCATTGAGGCCTTTCATGAGGCCGAACAAAAACTCCCCGAGATGAATATCCCCCAACTCTCAGCCCCCTGGCCGGGAAAGGGTCTGTGAGTTAAAGGGGCTCCTTGGGGAAGGCAGTCTGTGACAAGGACAGCTGAGGTCTTGCCAGGATAAGGAATTCAGAGGCCATAAGGAGTGGGCACCAGACAAAGGCTCTTTGAGGTTGCCGGTAAACATCAGTCACCTATACGTACTTCCCCATGTGCTCCACCAGCCTCAGGACCTGCCTGGGCTCGGCCTCTGTGGTCAGAGGACCTGCACATGTCCAGGGTACCAGGGGATACGGAACCAAGCTGGAGCGTGCATGTGAACCACAAATATACAGAGTCATCCAGACTCTGACTCAGATATGACTTTGCATCTAAACACACAAAAAAATACAATCACTCACATACAGGCTTGGGATTACATTGTAAAAACACATATATGCATACATGTACACATGCATGTGCAGCCACAAGATCACAATGTCACAAAACCAGGTTGGGAAATACTTGTAAACATATACACATGCCACATACCCTGTTACCTGGACATAAAACCAGACAGCAGTTTGTCTTTGTATCTGTGTACACACAGACACATGCACACAGGCCACTAAAACTGGCTTACTTGTGAATGCACACCCTCGTGCATACTAATATATGCGCATACACCCTCCGGGTCATCCAGACCCCAGTTCTGCAGTTACAGGGCATTCACCGGCTTGTGCACACTGTGGTAATGCCACCTCTCTCCCCCAGGATACAGCTTGCTTCTGGCCACATTCCCAGGTCTATGCTTAGCCTGTGTGCACATACAGAGATTGACACGCACACACATGCATGGAGGCATGCACATCCTCCGGCTCACACTACATGTGAAAACTCAGGAAAATACTATGGAACCAATATGCCATTATAGTGTTTCCACATTTCCAGGCCAGGTTGTCCCAGCCACACGTGACTGCACATGCAGGAGGGTTTCAAGGATAAGCCTCCATGCAGCTACACACTGTGCTGTAAATTCAGTCCCCAAGTGGGCTGGATTCTTCTCTGGGGATTGGGTGGGTCTCCCATGCCCTTTGAGAAGAGAAAATCTCCCCTTTCTAGATTTCCCCCTTGAACTGGGCTCCAAGGACAGAAGGCAGGTGTCTAGCTCTCTGGTACAATTGGTAGATTTTCCTAGGACTCAAGAAAGGCTCGAAGAGTGATACTAGGTCTAGGAGCCTGCAGAAGGAAGAAACCAACCTTCTAGGTGACATACAGGAGAAGCAGTCCCATGGAGAAGCAGTGAGTGCCCCATCTCTGGGAGGATCCACACAGGAGCTGGATGATCACCAGTCAGGGATGCCATGGGGAATGTGTTTATTCAGTTCAGCTTGTACTCCGTGTCAGACTCTGTGCTCAGGGCTTGGAGGACAATGGTGAGTGACATACAAGCCAGTCTTTATAGGAACTTAGAGTCTTAAGAGGGGAGACCAGAAGCACACAGTTAACATAGCCCTGCGGCAGGGCACGGGATGAGGTTGGGGCCAAATGGGAAGTGACATGATGGGCCTCTAGTTTCCACACTGGACTTAACATCGTGTGCCCAAGGCACAGTTGTGGCTCCTGGAAAGTAGCTGTGTTGGATAAATGATGGATTAACTGGTCTCTAAAGCCTCTCTTCACTCTAAGATTCTTGGACCCCTGGTCTGGGTCCATGGCTTCTTCACTGTGGCACCTTTCCCAGGGTGGATAGTCACTCCTTAACTCAGTCTGCACAGTGGACCTTTATCACATCACTTATGGCCCACATCAAAGCTGTGCCTAGGTCCATTTAAGGTCCTTGGAACAAAGGAGAGGCTCATAAAGAGTGCAATGAATCCTGGGGCCTGCCTGTGGCTCACTTGGTAGAGTGTGGTGCTGATAACACCAAGGCCATGGGTTCGGATCCCATATGGGGATGGCCGGTTGGCTCATTGGGTGAGCATGGTGCTTACAGCACCAAGTCAAAGGTTAAGATCCTCTTACCGGTCATCTTTAAAAAAAAAAAAAAAAAGAGTGCAATGAATCCACTTTGCAGGGGAGGGTCAAAGAGAGGTAGGTCAGGCTCCTTCGTGGCTCTTGGCTTCTTAGGAGTGAAGAACAGTCCAGTGAATCTTGTTAAGACTCATTCTCTTCTTTTCTAGAAAGAAATACAATTTTGAAGGTATGGTGTTGGGGCTTCAAACTGGTAGTAATTTGCATGCTTTTATTTTTTATTTTTTATTTTTTTTATTTTACCTTACCTCCCCTTCAAAATGTGTTGCTGCCATAAAAGAACACATACCCAGAAAATGGCCAGGTAAAGTACAGCATTTCTCTCTGGATAAGACATTCGTCTATTTCTTTATCTAGAAAAAAATTACCCAGGGTTAATTAGAGAACAAGGGATGCTTTGAACCCACTTCTGATGTCTTTGTTTCTTGTATTTGTTCGTTTTTGGTTTTGTTTTTACCACAGTGGTCCACGGTATAATGTAGTGGTGGGGGGATTGGGTTCTGGGGACATCCAGGTTCAAAGCCTATTACCAGCTTTGTGTGACCTTGAGCACGTCCCTTTTGGCCTGAGTGTCTTCAACTGTTAAGTGGCGATAATAACAGTACGACTCTGCTAGGGTTGCTGTGAGGGTTAAAAGAGCTAGTACACGTTTAAAAGCCCAACAATGCCTTGCATGCAGTAAGTGCTCAGTCAGTGTTAGCTGTGGTGATATTAGATCAGTAAATATTTGTTGTGCAAATGAGCGCATTTTTCATTTTGTTTGCATTCAGGATAAAGTTGCGGGAAAATAAGATCTTCCTGGCAGCCTCTGACGGATAACTTTGGCGGAAGGCATGGATGGGGTCTGGGTGGGCGGAGGGTCCCCTATAAATTTAAAAAACGAGCTTCCGGGGCTAGTGCGGGCTCCGGTAGTCACTGCGGGCGCCAGCAGGGGGAGCCCGAGTCGCCGCAGGGTGGCGGCTCCAAGTCAGCGAAGCGGGAGGGAATTACACCTGACCGAGCACCTACTGTGTGCAGTGCACCCGCTAAGCGCTGGGGGGCGCCGCAACGGTAGGATAGCGGGCAAGGTGGGGGTGCAGGTGGCGTAGTGAGGTGCCAACGCAGACTTGAAAGGCTGAATTACTGAGCGCAAGGACCTCTTCGTTGCAGCGGGGCCAGAGTTTGGGTCCTGGAGGGGCCTGAGCTGGGGAAGCGCGGAGCCCCGGGCGGTCCCTCGGTCGCGATCCGAGTTGGTGGTGACCTGTGTAGGAGGAGGGCCGCCGTGAGCTCTGCTTCTCCGCTGCGCCGAGCGCCCGGCTCGGAGCAGGCATCCAGTACTACTCATTTAATGAAGTAGAGCTGCCCCGCGGGGAGACTCGGGGCTGGAGGCGAGGTAGCAAGGGGCCCCGTTCACAGCAGTTTAGAGGTGAAAACCGTAACCCCTCCCGCCCTCCACCCCACCCTTCGCAGACCGGAAGAGGTAAAGCCCCGACCTTACCTTGGCACAGGGTTTGGGTGCGACGTGGGATCTGGCCTTGACCGTGAGTGACATTCCTCATTTGACCGTGAGTGCATTTCTGCAGCGCCAGGTTTTCTCGTCCACTACCCTTCTGTGGCGGGTCGGCAGCTGAGCGAAGAGCTAATTTGGGAGCCCTGGTATGTACATATGTATGTATGCATGCATCTGTGTGTGTATGTAATAGTTGTTTTCATAGATATTTTAAAATATCAGAACTCTTGACAGTCCATCATCGCGGCTAATTAAAAACCAGTCGCGTCTCTGCTTAAAAGATGCCAGAATCAGACAGATGTGAGGAGTAAACGTTCGGAGACAGTTTTCCCCTTGATCCAGAGCGGGCGGGTTCGCCCCTGAGAACAAGGACGCAGCTGAGCAGTGGGATCTGGAGAGGGGGGGACTGCCGGGGACGCGGCTCCCTGCGCCCCCGAGAGGTCCAAGGCACAGGGTCAGGGATAGCGACTCCAGCGCGTGTGCGGGCGGCTTCCCTTGGCCATGACCGTTTCCTGCCCCTGGCTTTTGGCCCCAGCAGTCTCGGGAGCCAGGTTCCTACCCTCCCAGACGCTCTGAGAGAAGTTGGGTTGGAGTCGCAGAGCTTCACATTTCCAGCTGTGTGAGCTTGGCCAGGTCATTTAACCTCTCTGAACCCTTTGGAGCCAAAATGCCAGCCCCTCAGAGGGGTTCCAGCTCTCTCGGGAAGTCTGTAAATCCCCCAGAGGCCGTCTGTCAGGATCAAAAGCTGGACGCTTTGCTGGATTTTTATCTCATTTAATCCTCACACTCATCTGAAGAGTCTCATTCTCCTCATTTTACAGATGGGGGGGCCGAGGTCTTGACGAATTGGAAGATGGACGTTCTTGTTCCTGGGGCAGGTGGCTGGAAGCTTCCTCCTGTTCCTCAGGCCCCCTTTAGGAGTTTCTTAAATGAGGGGCCGGCCTGTGGCTCACTCGGGAGAGTGTGGTGCTGATAACACCAAGTCAAGGGTTAAGATCCCCTTACCAGTCATCTTTTTTTTTTTTTTAAGAAGTTTTTTAAATGGAGTGCTCCCCCTCCACCCCGCCAAAGGAGAGGCACCTAAGGTAACTGGTTGAGGACTGAAGTTCCCTTTGCCTGGGATCTTTGTCTGAGGAATGGAAGTAGGACACTGGGCAGGGAAAGTCATCTCTTGGTCCTCACTTTTCCCATCTGTAAAATCAGTGTGAATATATTTGCCTAGTCCCTACCAGAGGTCTCAGGGGTCTAGAGGGACAGCAGAAAATGGGCTGGTTGGAGGAGAAGTCTCCTCAGGTATCCCCCTTCGAGGGATGGCACCATATTTTAATAACAGAGGGCCACTTATTGGGGGAGGGGTAGCTGTGATCAGAGGATTACTTTTGTTTTCAGTGAGTCCTGACAGCAGCCCCCTGGGAGGAACTACCTTTTCTCCATTTCATAGGTGAAGAAACAGAGGCTGGGAGCAGTGAAGTGACTTACCCATCGCCCAGTGAGTGAGGAAAAAGAGATGGAGCACAGGTGTGATTCGAGGACTGGCTTTGCCTTCACACCAAGAAACCTAGTCCCTGGAGCTCCCCCACTTCTGTGTCTGCCTCATTGTCCCTTGGGGTTGTTCTGAAGTTGGAGCCTGGCCCATTTCAGGGACATTTCTGGGACAAAGCAAGCCTAAGGACCAAGCCCCTGCCTAGTGCAGGAAGGCTCTCAGAGGATACTGGCTGACAGGGAAGGGAAAGAAGGGGGCACCAGGAGGCGACGTGTACCTTGGCAGTGGCGGAGAAAGCTAAGAATTGGTCGCTGAAGGGTTTAAGCACTGTAGGGCCGCCGCTTCTGATGCCAGTGTAGTTTCCCACTGTGGTTTTCAGGTATTCCTAAGGCCAGGGTCTGACTCTCTGCCCCCTTTTCCCTCTCACAGGGAAGCTGAGAGAAAGCTCCTCTTTGGGGATCTGAAACTCAGAGGTCATTTCTGAGCGAGAAATCCCGCAGCCTCTCCTGTCTTCCCTGACCCTGCTGACCTCACCTTCAGGAGCCTAAGTTGGACAGCGAGGCCCCGTCGGTCTGAGGATCCTAAATAGCGCCCCCTAACTCCAGGAAAAGTAATCCTGCCGAGCTCAGGATTTAAAAAAAAAAACATCGAACTAGTTCGAAGCGATCAAGGGACCAGATTTGGTTAGTCCCACCGCGCCTGGGAGGCCAGGAACAGAGCACGGGGCTCTCGCCACCCCATCTCAGAGAAACTGCAATCGGAGGGAGAAAATCTGCGCTGACTCTGGAATGACTCAGACTGTCCAACTTTCAGAGTTCTCCGGAGCTTTATCAGCAGAGACACCACGCACAGCGATGCAGGTGACCAGGGACTGCGCAGAAACTCCTGGAGTTAGATTGTGAAAAGCCCCTTCTTCCAACCTGCAGCAGACTTCATTTGTAATTCTCCAGAGTCAGGGAAATAAACTCCGGAGTCTGTGTCGGAAACTTTTCAGGGGCCTTGCTCTTGGGAAGCCCTTCCCATTGGTGTCCCCATAGTCCATAGGGGTCTGGCTCGTCAGCGCTCACAGCGGCCTTGCGAGGCGGCGCGGCAGCATTGTTATTGCCACTTTAGAGGGTAGCAAACGGAAGTTTTCAAAGGAAGGGTATTCGCCTATATCTAGTCCAGGGCTCCTTCCCGCAGCCGCCGGCTGAACCCCCAGGCTCGGCGGGGACTTGGTCTTGGTGCAGGGGGCGGACCCTCGCTCTGAGGCGGGACGGGAGCTGTTCGTCCCGTGGTGCTGAAACGTGGCCGCCTCCGCTGAGGTCACCGGCAGGAGGGCTCTTGTTCAGCCACGTCCCGGGTGGGCCTTCCCGCCTCTGAGGCAAGCTTCCCTTCTTGGAAGGGAAGTAGTCCAAGTCATCATTATCCCACCCCCAAACCTCAATAGCCGCTTAAATGGTCTGCTCACTTCCTGTCTTGCCCTCTCAAACCATTTTCCACTCAGCACCCAGAGTGGTCTTTTTAAGAGGGAAATCTGATCGTACTTAAAGTCCTCCAAATGACATAGTTTCCCATATAATTCAGAGTAAAACTTAAAGTTCTTGCCACTGCCAAGAGACCCCCTCACCCCCTCAATGACCTCGTCCCTGTCTACTTCACCCACTTTAATCAGGATCGCAGTGATGGGTGAGAGCTGGCTTATTTAGACAGAGCTGCTAAATTTTGCTGAGGGATTGGAGGTGGGGTGTGAGAGGAATGGTTGAGTCAAGGATGGCTGTGAGGGTTTTTGTCTGAGATCCTGGAAGGATGGAGTTTCTATTTCCTGAACTGGGGAAGGCCAAAAGAGCAGAGTTTTGGGGATGGAGATGTCAGGTTGGTTCTGGACATGTTAAGTTTGAGAGGTCTGTTAGATAGCCAAGGGTGAAGGTCTGGTAGACTACTGGATATATGAACATTCAGGGAAGAAGTCCTGGCTGGAGATATTAACTTGGGAGTTTCAGCTTGCAGGTCTTACTAAAAATTACTGGAGAGTAAATGTAGAAAGAAGAAAAATATTCCGGGGGATGAACACTGGAGTACTATGATTTTAGAAGAGGGAGATGAAGAGAATCAGTAAAGGACACTGGGAGGGAGGGTCTTTGAGCAGGAAGAGAACAAAAAAGTGGTGTCCTTAAGGCCAGGGGGAAAGTGTCATAAGAAGGAAGGAGAAATCAAAAGTGTCTAATATGCTGGCAGGTCAAGTAAGATGAGGACTGAGAGTTGACCCTTGGCTATGGCCTCACAGAGGTCTTTCTTGAGAAGTGGAGGTGGAGAGAGGGTGATTAGAGGGAGGACAAAGAGAGTGGGAGGAAATGGTAGCTGGTGTTATTTGACATGCCCAGGCAGGCTAAGGAACAGAAAAATGGGCTGGGAGCTGGTGGGAAGGTGAAAGAGAAGAAACCCCAGAGGTGATGAAGCACTGGGCTAAACATTTTCAGCAGGTAAGTGTCCCTCTGGGAGCACTGGGCTAAATATTTTAAGCAGATAAGTATCCCTCTACCCCCCACTCCCAGCAGACCAGGCCTTCACTCTTCCATGTACCTCAAAAGTCCAGTTTAGAACCTATCTGGGCCATGATAAGATGTTTGGGGTACATGGGTTTAAAGGTGTTTTCCTTTTCCTTTTCTTCTTCATTCCAGCTTAAGATTCTGGCTGGAGAGACCGTTTGACATTCACTCTTTTGGGATCAGAGCTTCATAGTCACTTGGCTTTGTAGGGAACAGGTGGGATCCACACTGGGTGCACCAGGGCACATGAGCTAGTCCAATGAGGGAGTCTGGATCAGAGAGGCCTAGAACTGTATACTCTTAGCAAAGTCATATGCCTGGGTGTAATGCCCTCCAGAGCCACATCTCTTGCCTGGCCTGCCCTTGGGAGCACACCAGACACACCTTTTCTCACCCTTCTTTTCAAGTTGGGAAAGATATAAAATCCCCAAACTCAGCCTGGCTCTGCTTGGCTGGTCCCTGGGTAGCAGGACCCTGGGCTCAGTGAAAGTGCCATGTTCCCCGAGAGCCTTTGGATAGCTGTAATTCCTGCACAGCCCTGAGAAGTAGAGGTGGCCTCTGTTGCTTTGCGCCTGCCTTTGAAACAACAGTCATGAGTTTACCTTCTAGTGGGGGTGCACAATGCCCCCAATCATGTGCATCAGGGGCAGAGACAAGGATGAACTTTATGCTTTTTGGTTCTGGGGACTGCATTAGGGAAGTGAGTCGAGGACAGGAGATGGATTTGTGTGGGTCCTCTTGGATGCTCCTTGTCCTTGGTGACCTGTCTGAGGCTGAGCTGCACCTCCTCTCAACATTGTGGGGGAACTGCAGGGCCAGGCCAGGTGTAACTCCAAGGCTCTCTGGGTGGGTGTGGTGGGGGGTGGGGGTATGGTGTCCTGGGACTGCCAAGGGAGCTCCAGCTGGTGAGAGACTGAGGCTTCTGAGCACTTTCTACCAGCTAGTCCAGCACCTGCATGAAGTGCATTTCCCAGCATGATACCCCCAGGACCACCCTCTCCCCATAAAACATTATATGTAGGCTACAGCCTGGCAACGGAAGTGTGGTACAAGCACCAGTGGGTGACCAGGAGTTCCTGCTCTGTCACTGCATGACCTTGGGCAAATTACTCCATTTCTGGGTCTCAGTTTCCTCATTTTTCCAATAGAGATGGAAGAACAAATTGGAATCCATGATCTTTTCCCATCTCAAAGGCTGAGGTGCAGCCCCAGTTTGCCTCCCGCTGGCACAGGTAAGGCCAGCACAACAACAGCTCAGGGCTTACTTTAGCTCTGGACAGCAGAATGCCTTCTTTCCCAGCCCAGGTCAGAATGATCACCCTTTCCTATCCATCCCGGCCACTCCTTCTTCTCTGTCCCTGGGAAGGCTCTACAGAGGAGGCAATGTTCTAACCAAATGGAGAAGAGAGCAGATGGCATGCCAAGCCTAGGCAACGGCACAGAGGCATGTCTGATTCAGAGTATGGTCAGAGGCCCAGTGTGACTGGAATGAAGAGTGAGTAGGACAGGAGTGGGGCCAGATCCTACAGGGTCTTAAAATCCATGCTCATAAATTTGGAGCTCATGCTGAAGTCAATGGGGAGCCATTGAAGGATTTAGACATTGTCAGAAGCTGCAGTTTAGAAATTTCATTCTGGAGTGGTATGGAGAAGGACTTAAAGGTTTGTGGCAAACCTTGCAGATTGCCTCCCTTTCCCCATGGCTGCCCAAAACGAAGACTGCATTTCCAACCTCTCTTGGAGCTAGGTGTGGACATGTGACTAAGTTCTGGCTAATTGAATGTAAGCAGAAATGTCTTGTGCACCTTCCAGGGAGTGTCCCTGGAGGCCAGAGAAGTGCCCATTAGCTTTTCTTGCTTCCTTCTGGCTGGAATGTGACTTGGTGACTGGCATCTGGACTCCTGATCTAGCCTGGTTAGGCTGATGTAAACATGTTCAGTGGGCAAGTCCAGGGCAAGACGGTGGCTACCGTCTTTGGTCCACAGCTGTAACCTCCACTCCAGTGTACTCTCCCACAGGTGCCCGAGCCATTTACATGCACTTTGTGAAAGTAATAACAGCTAATATTCCCTGAGCACTTACTATTGGAAGACACTGTGCTCAGGGCTTTGCATAGATGATCTCTTAACTTTCATGCCATCTTGCCTCTGAAACCACACCAGGGTGAAGATGACAGGAAGGTTCTGAACAGGCTCCTGCCCCCACCCCACCCTCAGCTTATTTTAATTATCCACCCTGTTCCAGAAGAGGAATCAGTCTCAGAGATGTAAACTATATGGCCCAAGGTTACACATCTGGAAAGTAGCAGACATGGGAAACAACTGTAGGTCATTATTGTGCTCAAAAGAATCGGGCGACCCAGTGAACTTCACCTCCAGCAGAGGGATTATGAAGATAACTCTGGACTGCCTGGATTTAAATCCCAGCACTGCCACTTACTAACTTATTCTCTCTGTGCCTCAGTTTCTTCATCTGAAAGAAATAGATGCTAATAGTACATCCCGATAGGATGACTGTGAGGATGAAGTGAGCTATTACATGTAAAGTACTTAGCATCACAGCTATTATTATTATTATTATTATTATTATTATTTCTATTATTATTTCCGTGGGCCTGAGCCCCTCCCCTGGCCATACCAGGGAGAACCAGCAGGTAGAGAGGAAAGTCAGGGCTGAGAATTTTCTGCCCTATCACCTGTACCAGAGGAGAGAGGACAGAGGACAGAGGAAGAGCCGCGTGACTGTCTGGGCTAGCAAATAATTTACTGGAGGAGCTCATTTGGTGACTCTGACTCCAAGTTAATTAAAGATGGCCCCTAGGGGTCATTGCCATGGTGACAATTAGGCCTGGAAGGAGCCTCATTAAGGTGCGGTTTTAACAAGGCCAGTCATTTTTAACATGAGAACTATGTGAAAGAGGTATTTTTCAGGGATTTTTCCCTTTCTCTCTTTACTGTATTTTGGATCCATTTCTAGAGAGTTCCTGTTGAAGAACAAGACAGGAGAATTCCTAGGTTTAGTCCTTCTGAAGAATCAACAAGGCAACAAGTTTCTTCTCCTGTCTCCAGCATCCAAAAGGAGGCCAGACTGGCAGAGGCTTGAGAGGGCAGGGAGGGGAGAGGCTTGAGCCAGAGCAGGAGGAGAAGAAGGGAGCTTGTTATTCAAAATGGAACTGGAGGCCTTTTCTGAAATTCAGAAATGTTGCTTCTGTTACCTAATTGCTCCCCAACCAGGGTAGGGGTGACAAGGGAAGGAGGTGTGGGTGGAAATGGAGGGTTGCAGGGGGTGGGGGGGTGAGCTTCAAGCCCAAACCTGTTTCTTCTGAGTTGAAGGGAGGAAGGAAGGAGGCTCAAGTCCTCTCCTAATTCAGAGCACTTTACAAAGTATTTTTCCTTTTTTCCGTAGTAATATATACTTAGTGAGAAAAATTAGACATTTCAGAAGAGCACAAAAAGAAAATATCCCCTGGAGAGCTACCCCCCAGACATGACTGTGAACATTTTCGGTGTGTTAAGAAGCTGAGCACAGGTGACAGGGGTTGGGTCGTGGGAAGGGGTAGGGGGACATATTCTTCTTTGTTTATACCCTTTTCTGCTTTTAAATTTTTATCAAGAGAATGTCAAATAAAACCAAGTTAAAATAGCCATAATGCAACACTTGTTTATATATCAAGATGCAGCATACATTTTTCTCCACAAAAGTAGGGGTCACATTGTACCTATGGTTTTCAAACCTGAATTTATCTCTTCGAGATAATAAGGCATCTCGAATGATTTTCCAGGATGTTGCATTTTCTTACTGACTTAAAAAAAAATAAAACACTATGAAATACTAAAACTGTCAAGGGGTAGATGGGAAAACTAAGTTTCTCACTTGGGGCTCCCAGTCCCCTGTTTCTCCACCACAGAAGCAACTGATAGTATCAATTTCTTTTGTATCTGTCCAGATATATTTTATGTGTGTACAAGCACACATGTTTTCCCATATATCTGTTTTGTGCAACGAAGTTAGCACACTATTTATCCTGTTCTGCATCTTGCTTTTTTAACCTCATAGCATATCTTGGAGTTGGTCCCATATCAGCATGTATAGAGCTGTCCTTTTTCTTAAAAACATGCAGGCTGCTGCAGCTGGGGGGTCTTTGGGTATGAATAAGAGGTGGTCCTGGCCCTCATGGGGTTTGCAGGGTATATATCCTTTCATATCCTTTTATATGCCCAGCATTCAGCACAGTGGTCAGCACATAGAAGCACGCAATGAATGTTTGTGGGTGAACAAATAGGTGGGGGCTAAGGGAAGGTAGTTGGAGAAGTGGGCAGGGGCCAGACCATGAATGGTTTTGACAGCCATGCTGAGGCTCTGGTCGGGAATGGGGTACCCTGACGGCCGTCACATGGGGGCCAGCACAAATCTGCTCCCATGGAAAGGTCCCTCTGGGAGCCCCGGTAGAGTCAGGGTAACCACATAGACTACACACCAGGTTTGGGAGACTGTAAAACTGTCCCCATATGCAGTATCCCTCCCTTCACTGACCCTCCTGGAAGAAAGATTATACACTCCAACGCTGGTGAATGCAGGCGTGGCCACGTGACTTGTTTTGGCCAATGAAATATGAGTGGAAGAGTTATGTGACATTTTTCAGTAGAAGCCTTAAGGGATAGTTAGTTTGGGATTTGCCATGCTGTATTTCTGTCCCCCTGGCAGCTGTGGAAGTATGGGTCTCCCTTCAGCCTGCATCCCTGAGTGACTGGTGAGCAGAGGCTCCTTGCCCCTTCAATGAGCATGAAAACACGAGTGAAAACTAAACATTGTTGCTTTAAATCACTGAGACTGGGGGGGTTGTCTGTCACTGTAGCATAACAGAGCCTATCTTGACTGATACCCAAGGGAACTGGACTGGATAACTCCTAAGTCCCTTCCAGATGTGTGTAATAAGCTGGACTCTGCCAGGCTGGCTTTTCTGTGGCTTGGGCCTGTGGGTCCATTCTTGGTTTACATCTAACCTCAATCTCTCATGGAGACCTAGACTTATAGCCTTTCTGCCAGACCCACTTTGAGCACCATGAATGTTCTTTTTTTTTTTTTTTTTTTTTTGGTGGCTGGCCGACATGGGGCACCATGATCATTTCTAAGAGGTGGAGAGAAACCAATGGCAGGAAGAAGTCTGCAGCTGCTGCTGTCCCGTCTGAGATCTGGCTTCTGGTGGCCTTTAAAGGGTCAAAAACATGAACAGCCATGTTGGCATCAACAGTAAGAGGAAGGCATATCCTTGCTCACCAGGATTCCCTCTTTCTGAAGGGGAAACTGAGGCTGTAGTGTTGTTTAACTCAAACCCTTCATGCCATTGCACCTAACGGTTGGTTGCCACTGCCTTCCCCATAGGGACACTTATCTTACAGCCCTAAAGATCCAGAGGCAGCATATCCTTGGATGTCCTAGCACCGGGGCTCAGTGAGGTCACCAAAGACCCAGGTCCTCCATCTCCATCTTCCATGTTGGTTTTATCCTCAGGAACATTCCCCTCATAATCAGGGCCATGTGGTTGCCTCCTTGTTCCTGTTAAAGAATAAAGATGGAAGAAAACATTCCTCCCAATCCATGGGCCCATGAGCATCACCAGGGGAGAACCATCTGCTGACTGACTGGCTGGAACTGGCCATTCTCAATCCCCTTGGACGCAGTGCCCCCTTTCCATAACAAATATTACTATTCTAACGAAATTTGTAGAAAATAGACCCACTTACATACATAATTGCAAAAGTATCAATATAATGCCCTAACTATAAAGGAAACGCAAAAGGAAGCATATAACAAAATAATGTGCATCTCAAGATATATGCTCAGGCATAAGTATGCTAGAAGACATAATGAAACAATCAGATGCTTTCGCCTGCATCTAAAATCTCCAAGAATGTGACGGCGATGGATACAGATGGGTACAGGTAGATGGTTTTGGTGACAGAAATGTTATTGCTACTGTGATGTGATTGTGTTGAAATGGTAACTCTTGACAAGATATTAAGCAGAACAAAGCATAAGCTTCCTCAGTGTACAGTGGTGGTTGTGCTGCTGTCTATATTCAATATACATTAAAGACTTGCAAAAAAACTTTCCATTAATATGTAAAGTGAGATTATATTCTAGGATCAGATTTTTCACCTACATTTCTGTCCAGTAGAATATTTGAAAGACATGTGGGATTCAGGCCAAAGTTTTGTTATGTGTGACTGTCAGGAATTCTAGCCCCCAGCCCTGCTACCCGATGTCTCCAGAGCCCCCATCATTATGACAAACAAAAATGCCCCACAAAAATGTAAATGCCCCAAGGGACATAGCTGCTCCTCTAGAAAGCCTCTGGACTTGTCCAATCAGGAACTCTTTGTTGGGACTGGGGTGGAGTGGCTGTCTGAACAAAATTGGGGTTCTGTTAGGAAGGACGAGGAGGGGGCAGAGGTAGAGAGGTTGCTAACAGAATCCACTCCAAGTCTCAATCTCAGCTTTTTCTCAAAGGGCTCATGGTTCAATTCTAAGGTCCCTTCCTGGGACTGTAAAGTCTTAGAAGATTCATAGAGGGACTCTCAGGAGAAAGTTTTTGTAGCTGTGTGTGTGTGTGTGTGTGTGTGTGTGTGTGTGTGTGTGTGTGTGTGTGTGTGTGTGTGTTGCATTGTGCTGGCTGGCATAGAAAATACACTCTCCAGCCAGAAAGAGGAGGCAGAGATGGGGGAGGCTGTTCCTGTGCCCACCAGGAAAGAACAAGCTTCCTCCTCCCAACTTCTCCCAGGACACTGACCCTCAGACCTGTCTAGCTCTTCCTGCCATACAAAACTCCTTTCCTGCTATTATCTCATTGGACCCTTGCCTCCTGAGAGGTTACTCATCTTTTTTAAAATTATTAATTTGTAGGAACTCTTTGTATATTATAGATATTTTATTTATGTTGCAGACATTTTCTCCCATCTGTCATTTCACTTAAGGTATTTTTTGCTTCGTGTAAATTTTTTATTTTTACATAATCAAGTCTGGAAAGCCATATTCCTTTGTGTATATCAGGACTGTGGGGCTGGGCAAGCTGGTGAAGGAGGCCTGCTGTGATGAGGGAACTGTGAGATGGGAAGGCCAGCTCCCAGGCCTGTGACACAAGTGATTCCTTGAGCCTTGGCAATTGTGCAGAGGCCTAGACCAAGACCTCCCCTTTACTCCACACCCAGGAGGCACAGCCATTTGCAGGGCCTGAGACTGGGAGTTTCTCCTGAATCCCATCAACAACCTTTCTAGAGCCATAAGTGGCTGACAGTGCCTGATTTCAGCCCTGGAAGTACAGAATGGAGGCAGGTCCTGGGGTCCCTATCGGACATCCCTGCCTGCAACATATCAAACTTATTAAAAGGCACTCACATTAAGTATAGTTTACTCTGCAAGTTATGTGGCAACTGCTGGCTGGCATGATTTCAATTCTGTAGACACCTAATTAAACATTTCTTCATTTGGATTTTGCAGTTTTCTTTTAAAAATCTGGAAGCCATAATTTTGGTTTTCATTCCCTTTGTATTTTTATAGCCCCAGAAAGGTTCATAAGCTGAGCCCTGTGCTTGTTATCACTGCTGAAGACCCCAACCTTGTGCTGACATCCCCCTCCTGGAGAAGGGGGCTCCCCACCTGGCCCAGGCCCCCTCCGTCTCTTGCCCAGGACCAGTGCCCCAGTTCTGAAGGTCTCCCAGCTGCCAGTCTCTGTCTCTCCAACTCATCCTATACAACACAGCCAAACCGACCTTAAATTTTTATTATAAAGACTTTACAATTTTTGATTTAATAATTTTTTAGTTTATTTTTCAGAAAGGTGATTCATTCACATGCCTCAACATTCAAAAGGAACAAAGTGCACACAGTGTAAGTTTTCCTCATCCCGGTGCCCAGCCACGACTTCCATCCCCTGAGGAAATTAATATCCCTCATTTTTTTGTATCTTCCAGACATATTCTGTGAATATTCACGAATGTATATACACATATTCTTTATTTTTGCGCCTCCCTTCATTTTTTTAAAACACAAATGATAGCAGACAGCGTACTCTCCTGTGCGCACCAGACCTTTGCGTGGCTCCCCGGTGCCCCGTGTGGGAAACCCAGCTCTTCAGTATGAGACTAAAGGCTCTCCGTGACCCAGCCCCCTTCTGACAGCCCCGCAGCGCGCTCGCTCACATCCAGGCAGTGCACACCTGCGCCTCCTCGTCAATCTCTCCTTCCAGGCTGTAGGTCACTCGTCTGGAGTGCCCAGGGCCAGGCACAGTGCCTGGCACCGAGAGGGCAGTCCGCGAACGTCGCCGAAGGGATTCGGAAGGGCCTGTGGGTCGGGATCCCTTTGCCACAGCGACACCTCGTGGTAGACCTCGGAAGTGCAGCAGGAAGGGACCTTGGGGCGAGGGGCGGGGAGTGGTGACAGAGGTGGTCCTCTTGTCTCCGGACATCCCCGGGGTCCGAGTTGGCGGCGCCCGTGTCTTCTCCTCCCTTCTGACCGTACACTGCAGAACCCATCTTGCCTGCCGGCGCCCAACACGGGCCTGGTGGTCGCTGCGGACACTCACCCACGCGTGACCAGAGGCTTTGGGCACTTGACAGTGTGTGTGTGCGCACGTGCGCGTGTTCCGCGGTGTACCTAGCGTATACCCTGAGCAGAATTTTAAAACTACCCTTATTCTGTTAGACAAAATTACAAGGCAGTAATAATCATGAAATGAATAACAATTACTGAATGGAAGGCAGCCAACATTTTCTCTTATTGAATTTTGTATATAGATTCATGCCATTTAAAAAATAAAATAAGAAATAATTATTATAGTGCAAAAAGGAAAAAAATGGGCAAATACTTTTAAATTGCATTTTTTAAAAAAAGGAGGGACATTACATTAGAATTAAAAAAGAATAGAAGACTAACAATTTGAAAAGAAGGAACTTCAATTTTCAACATATTGTTCAAATTCAGTAAAATATTTCCTGTATAATCTAAAAGTTGCAGTTTCCAAACAAAAGTGTTACAACCTCACAGGTCACTCTCTGATTCACTGTTTTAAATTTTAATCACAAGTAAAACCAACTCAAGTTCTGTTTCTACAATTTCACTGTCACTGAGCTACGGCCTGGAGACACAAACAACTATTACCTGCTGCATGCTTGTTTGTGTGTGTGTCTTTGTGTCTCCATGGATCTATGGTCACGGGGTGTGCTTGTTTCTACACATGTCTATGGTGCGTGCGGTAGGCACGTGGTGAAGGTCTCCATCCCAGCTCCCTCTGTCTGGCCTGGGGGTAAGTGGATGGAGCTGTCAGGGAGGAGTTTTGCTACCCCCAGTTTTCAGGCTCAGGGTTCTCCCAGAGCTAGTCTGATGGGGAGAGATCATCCTACAGCCTGGCTTTCCCAACAACCACACCAATGTGTCTCTGAAGCTGTCTTCCTAGTGACACCCAGTCCTTCTAAAAGTCCCAGCTAGCCCTGTACTTGCTCATCCACAGACCCCAAATTGAGCTGTTGGGAGTGGATAGCAAATAACCCCAGCAGTGTCCAAGGCCTCTTGAGTTCACCTTGGTCACGCCCTTATACAGGGGTAGGGGCATGAGTCCTTAGAGCAAACAGCTTGGGAGCCACATGGGATTCAAATCCTGATCTGAAGTCTGGAGACCCAGTCCCTGTCCCTCCCCATAGCCAATGAGCCTGGGCTTATCAGTCACCTCTCTGGGTCTCAATCTCACTACTTTCAAAGTAGGCACAGTAACTCCAGTTGGAATTGCTTCCTGCCTTCCTCCCTCCCTCCAAACACACCCCAGAGCAGTCTTCAATGCAAGCCCCTTTTCAAGGCCAACTGGATGAGCCTTGTGAAAGGTCTTCTGAATTCAGAGCCATTGATGAATAGGTGAGGGTGGGTGGGGACAGGGAAGCAGCCAGCCAAGCTGGCTGGGAATCTGGCAGTTTCAGAGTCTGGAGGGAGCAGGCCTGACTCTCCAAGGGGAAGGGAGACCCTTGGACACACTTCCCTTTCCATCTCCCAGATTCCCAAGCGGAGGTGGGGTGGGAGCAGCCAGGAAACCTCAGTTTCCTGAACAAATGTCAGCAGTTCTTGCTGCTGATGCTCTTTTGGGAGCCTTGGCTTTGGCCAGCAGGGAAGAAAGGCTCCTTCTCTCTGGGTGGGGGTAGACGCTGGCACAGGGCTGCCTGGGAAACAGAGTCCAGTGTTTGGCTCCAATGGGCATTCAGACGCTCAGGGCCTGGCAGGCTCTGCCAGCTGCCTGAAAAGGGGGCATTGTCCTGTCCTCACCTATGCCAATGGGGTCTTCTCTCCATGCCTTAGGGTGAGATTCCCATCTGACAATCCAGCTTGCTAAGGAAATGGGCCCTGTGGATGAAATCGGCCTTGTTTCTAAGCCTGCAGGAGCTGCGTACTGTTTGCAAACCAGGCCCCTGGGGGAGGGTGGAGGAGGGGAGCCCAGGTAGAGCCATCCTCACCAGAGGCCTGACGGCCTTTCTTAAGCCCACCCAGTTCCTGCTGCTGTCCTGGAAAGTAAGAAAGCAGCATTTTATCACCACTCTCCTCCACTGCCCCTGGCTGGGGCTCTTCTGGTACTTTCCAGGCCCCTGGCCAGAGGAGGGTGGTACTCCCATAAACCGAGAGTTCTCTTTAACTCTCAGCACAGCCACTCAGGCTGTGGGTGGCTGGGGCCCAGCTGGCCCCCTGTGGTGGGGCGGTGGGGGGTGTTGGGAGGATGCGTGGGTGGGCGGCCAGTGAGAGCTGGCTTCCCAGGGCCTCCCCGGGTGCTGAGCAGCGTGGCCACTTCCGAAGACCTCTTTGTTCGCCCCTTTATCCAGAAGAGAGGCGGCAATTGTGTAGGGTACAAAGCCCCCGCGGGCCTTGACTTCCCACCCTGTCTTTGGCCAGGCTGGGAGAGGGTTTCCCAGGCTCCCCGGACAGCAGCCTCCTGCCCCTCCCAGGCAGCCGGAAGCCCAGACCCTCTATTTCTGGGCCCAAGACCTATTCATCCAGCCCTCACCAGCTCCCCTGCCCCCCAGGGGGCTCGGTCATTCACACAGGCCACAGACTCCCTGTTCCCCCATTGCCCGACCCTGGACACACAGCAAGCAGTGTGCTCACGCTGGGGGTGGTAGGGAGACTCCAGGAAGGTGCTGTGCGTGCCATTCACCTGCTACAGTGTGTTTGGAGGGTTTGCTGAAATGCAGGCAGCCTGGGGGTGGCGGGCTGAGGGTGGGCCCCTGTAAAAAGCAGTTGAAAAGTGGGTAAGGCTGGGGAGTGAGCCAGAGGGCATGTCTGCAGGGTCCTTGAACCTGAGCATAGGGCAGCTGCCCTGTGCCAGAGGAGGCATGGAGCGAAGGAGAGAAGGAGGAGGAAGGAGATCTTTACCTCCTCCTCCCCGCCTCATGCCTTTGAGCACTGGAATGCTAAGCCCCAGGCCCAGCATTCCCAGTACTACACCTTCTTGTAGACAATGAAGGCTGAAAGAAGTCAATGACTTTCTCAAGGTCTCACAGCTCATAAGTGGAATTCAAGGTAGCAGGTCTTTGCCCCCTAAGCCTGTGCTCTGAACCACTCTTCAGGAAAGAGGGCAGGGTATGCCAATCAGAGGAGTGAACCATGTGGCCAAGGCTGCAGAGGCTGCTCTGGAGCTGGCTGCCTTGCCCCCTGTCTGCAACCACCTTTGCTCAGGGGGAAGGTCTGGTCTGTCCAGGAAAGGGCCAGAAAATCCCTTTGTCCTGGTTTGATCTCTTGCCTCTCTGCCCCCACTTACCTCCAAAGAGGGGTTGAGGGGGGTGCTTCTGGGCTCAGCTGTGTGCCCTGGGAGCACTCTTGGAGGAAATAATGGCTCATCTGTTGACCAGTGACCGTTCTTACCCAACCTGGTCTCCTCTGGATGGGGAGAAGAAGTGAGTCAAGCTCCTGGAATCCAGAAAGGTTTCCCCAGCCCCAGGGGCCAAGCTTGGGACATCAGCCTCTAGGGAGAGCCAACCCTGCCCCACCTCCAGCAAGCCAGGATGGTGTCCTGGGAGCGAATCTGTTTCTGGCCTCCTCTGTCGGGCTGGATCAGCACAACTGACTCTTCCTTCTCATTACTCCGCCTCTCCTCTCTCCTCCTTCCTTCTCCTCTACCTTTCCTTCTGTCCTTCCCTCCCACCCCTCTTTTCCTCAGCTTCCTCCTTTTCTCCTTCCTCTTTCTCTCCTTTTTCTTCCTCCTCCTCCCACTCCCAGCCCTCTCCAGGAGCCCAGGATTCGAAGCTCATATAAAGACTGCAGCGAGCACAGCCTCAACCTCATCAACCCAGTAGTGTCCACACACCACAAAGTTCACACCAG
This sequence comes from Cynocephalus volans, assembly GCF_027409185.1. Classification (NCBI taxonomy): domain Eukaryota; kingdom Metazoa; phylum Chordata; class Mammalia; order Dermoptera; family Cynocephalidae; genus Cynocephalus; species Cynocephalus volans. The sequence goes on from NC_084462.1 coordinate 55,968,078, forward strand.
AAGGAGGCCTTGGGCTTCCTCCACTCTAAGCCTCTCATTTTACAGGTGGGCCCAGAGAGGGCATGCAACTTGCCCAAGGTCACACAGCTCAGAGCACTAAAGTACTCTAGCCACTTGTCCATGGAACACACATAATCCTAGTTACCATTTATTGATTGAGCATCTATTTGGTATTAGGTTCTGTGCTAGGTACTTTATATCTAGTCCATGATATCAACCGTTTAGACTAGGTATCACTATTTCCTTTTATTTTGCGCTGAACTGAAACACAGAAAAGTCCAATGACTTGTCCAAGTTCACACAGTTGGGAAGTGGAAAAGCAGGGATTTAGTTCAATTTCAGCCATTCATGAGATCTTCTAGGATCACTTGCTCCAGCTCCCTTCTGCTCAGGACTTGTTGGTCACTGACTCCCCCAGAGGCTGCTTGAGGTCCCACAAGGGCCTCTGTGTCATGGCAGACTGTCCTCTGCCAGCCCAGACCTGTGGCCTCATCATACACCTTGCTCCTGCCTGAGATGATATTATCAGTTCAGCCGGGGAGCCTGTCCTGCAGCTCAAGCCCTGCAAACGAGGGCAGAGGAGAACACTGGGAGAATGGGGGAGGGGGTCTGGAGCATCTCCCCTTCCATCTGTTCACCCAACTAGGAGCTCTTCCTCTGAGATATCATGTGAATTCAGCATCGACAAAAGCCCAGGACAGAGGTGGGAGTGCAGCCACAGCTGTGGGCACAAGGTGGGGGAGGAGGCAGTCAGAGACATCCCAATCCTCGCTGCCCCTTGGAGCAGAAGGGGGCCTGTCAGATGTGGGAGGACAAGGGGCTACTCCCTGCTGGAGGAGGCACGAAGCTCGGGCCTCTTGCCAGCCCTATAGAGGGCATGGCACTGGCTGAACCAGGTTGGGGCAGAGCAGCAGGTCTGGGTTTCTGCTTGGTCCAGGAACCACGTTCTTGCTGTCTACATGGTGTTCCCTGCACTCGTGGGTTGTGGGTATCCAGGCAGCAGAAAGCCCCTGCTCCTGGCCAGTTGAGCACCCCAGACTAAATGTATGCAGACACCAGGGCGTGAGAGGAAGAAAGAATTTGGTCCATTTCACAGATGAAGATACTGAGACCCAGATTTGGGAAGGGATTTCTGCAAATTCACACAGCAGATCACAGGCAGTCAGGGCTCTTGTCTATCTGAAGAGAGGATTCAGGGAGGGTCACCAGGGTATCCCCCATGGTCCCATGCTGGATCACTATACCAAGAAGGCTTAGAGCCTGAAGGTCTGCTGTCAGGAAGCTGCGTGCATCTACTTCCCAGGACAGGGGCACAGTCCAGAGGGAATGCTCATGGGGGCTCTGCCTGCAGCAGCAGAGCCAGTCATGTGGCACCTCTATTTGAATTAGAAAAGACGACCCCTTCCCCCAACTCCTTATCTCTTTTTGCTGGTAGTGGCCACACCCAGATTTTCTGCACCTCTGCTAATCTGTCCCTTCTCCACGGCCCTCTCCACGCCCCTTTCTCCCCTGCTGACCCACCCCTCTCTGCACAGCTCCTCTTCCTTCTTTCTACCCTCCCATTCTCTGAGCTCAGCTGTGCCCATGTCCCCCACCAGCCCCTGAAGTTCAAGCTCCCCAGCAGGGCTCATGCAGGCCTCTTAGGAGCTGGCCTCTCTTGCTCTGCTTGTTCCATGCTCCAGCTGCACCAAGTGGCCCCTCTGCCTTGGGCAGATGTGCTTCAACCCCTGCTGTTCCTTCTGGCCAGAAAGTGGTCCCCTCTTCTTTGGCTGGACTCCTAATCATACAGCCTGTCTTAGAAGTCACTCCTTTTAGGTGGACTTTGAGGCCCCCATTGGCTGTGTTAGCTGCTCCTTTGCTGGGCTGCTCCTTGTATGGGCCTGGCCACACTGAACTCTGACATAATGTGGTTGTTTCTCTCCAGGGGACACAAGCCTTCTGATGAGAGGGAGGCTCTCTGTCTCTCTTTCAGCTGTGTTGCTATGTCTAGAACCAAAACAAAAATTGCCACCATTTAATGAGCGTAATGAGTGTTTCCTGTGAGCCTGATGCTGTGCAAAATGAGTTTCATACAATAAATAGCTCAGTAACTCTGCACAATGACCCTCTGGGTTCTATTATTAATAATTAATAAGTACTAATAATTAATAAGAAATGTCATTAGGCCCATTCCGCAGGTGGAAAAACTGAGTCCCAGAGAAGTCAGGCACTTTCCTGCTAAGGGGCGTGTGAGTCTTCTGTTCCATGCACTGCCTCTGGTGAAATGTGAGTTGAATGCACTGGTGAATAAACGCTGGGGTCTGCAGGGGTGAGCAGGGGGATGTGGGATGCTTCTCTCACCAGAGGGTGGCACCAGGTCCCTGATCCCCTCAGGGACTGTGTTCTAGCCCGAAGGGCTCCAGAATCTTCTGAAACTAGTGCTGGGTTCTAGCCTCAGCTTTGTCAAGTGTGAGAGCTTTGTCAACTCTGAATTCTTGGCCCACCTCTGCAAAATGGACTTTGCAACCCTGCCCTGGCTCCTGTTCATGCTGCTTTGAGAGGCTCAGACACAATCCTAGACGTGAATGTGCTTTGAAAATGGTAAAACTTCACATAAACCGAAAACAGTGTTTAGTATCAATAAAAACAGACCCAGATCTCTCTGGCTCCTGCCACCCCCCTTGTTCAGGGTCTGGAGCTCCCAGACTGCTGGGGACAAGGGGACCCAGGACTGGGGTGGGAGTGGGGAGTGGCAGGTAGGCTCCTGGGACCCCACCAGCTCTGAGCTGCCCCAGGCTCTGGACAGGCTGGTGGCTGGAGCTTGTCGGTCACTGTGCTGTGAGCTCACAGAGGAATGAGATGGCAGGTCACGGGGAGCTGGGAAGCCACCCACCTGAGGCAATGCGGCTGGGACTGCACAGACTCTGTCCATGGGCTGTGCCAGAAAGCAGAGGGGGAGAGGAAGAGGGAGGGAACTGCTGGGACAGTGAGGAGAGAGCCTGGGGCAAGCCCAATGAGTAGGCCTGGGGTCAGAGGCCCGGGGTGAGGTCTGGGGCTCCTGGATTCCAATCCTTGCCCTGAGGCATGCTGGGCAGAGGGAAGGGTGGAGCCAGGAGGGCAGAGCAAACCACAGCCTGGGCAGGGCACCCGTGGGCTGGGCCTCGAGGAAGAGTTGGGGCCAGAGCAGCTAGGTGACTATACGACTCATTTATTCAGCAAATCTTTACTGAGCCCCTACTATGATCTAGGCATTATGACATACAGCTCTGAACAAAACACAAAAATCCCTGTCCTCATGGAGCTGACATTCTGGTGGAGGAGACAGCCAATAAACAAGATAAGTAAGTATGTTGTGGAGACTGTTTGGCATGAAGGATAAGGCAGGAAGCTGACCAGGGCACTCTGGGGGCTGGTGTTTAAACAGGGAGTCAGGAAGGCCTCACGAAGAAGGGGATGCTGGAGCAAAGTTATGAAGCCAACCTGAAGCCAGTCCATCCATTCATCCTTTTTAATCAAGGAGAATGGGAGCTCCACAGGGGCAGGGATATTGGTTTTAGTCTCTGGTGTATCCTGGCACCTGAGTAGGTCCTGGCACCTAGTTCAATAAATACTTGTGGGATGACTAAAGATATGAATGAATGAATGAGCCAATGTGGGATGACTGAAGATATGAATGAATGAATGAGGACATTTTTGATGTCCACTTGTTGCCAGGGCCAGTGCTGGGGTTGTCAGGGTGAAGAAGATTCCAGCCCCCACCCTCCTGGGGCAGCACTCAGCAGCCAATGACCCTGCGGGGGGAGAAAAAAGGGGGGAGCCCAGGCCAGCTCCAGGGTTCGGGACAGCTGTCTGTGTACAGACAAGACTATGTCACCTTGCATGTGTCCCTGGACCTCACAGTGGTCCTGGGGTACACAGGAGAGGTAGAACAGACCGTGGGGGTGTCTGGGACCCTCTAATGTGTTTCTGGAACCAAGCTGCGGTGACCATGCAGGGAGGGGAGGTGGAAGTTCTGTGTCAGTAGGGGTGGTGATAGGGGGCTCTGGGTCCTGATTGCCTCCCACAGCCCCCAGGTGGTACCCTGGGCAGGCAGTGGATTGTGGCTGGGCTGTCTGAGAGTCACCTGCTCCCCTTCATGGCTGAGTCCTGATTCCCCCCCCCAAAGTCTTTGTGGGGGTGGTTTGGCAACTTGCCAGGGTATCCACCAGGGACATGTAGGACACTGGCTTCTAGGTCTGTGGGGCCCCTTACAGCAGTGCACCCTAGAACAGGGAGTATCAGGTCCTCATGGAAGATTACGACCTGCCTGTTTGAGGGGTTGTCATGAAGACTGTGGGGAAGGAAGGACCCGGCAACACCTTTGAAAGGCAGCTGAGGGGCACAGGTGGATTAAAATCCCATCCCTGAGCTGCGTGCCCTGTGAGGGCTGCGTCTGCCCTGCATCTGCCCCAAGGGGGCGCCCTTCCTCGTTTTCACAGAATGGCCACACAGGCCCTTAGGTGTGGGGCAGCCGGAAGCCCTGCAGCGTGCCCTGGGTTAGAGCACCTGCCTGGGTGTGGACATTGGGCAGTTCTCTGAGGCAGGCAGGACAGGGCAGGGCTGGCATCCCCAGCGACAGACAAGAAACCTGGGTGACCTGTGCGTGCACATGTGGCCAGTAGGCCCTGAGCTAAGCTCCTCTGTCTGCTGTGGTCTGACCGTCACCTGCAAGGTAGCACTGGGAGGACTTCCGGATGCCAAACTCTCCTCTCCACCCTCCAAGCCCAGCCTGCCCATCACCCCCTCTCTTGGAAAGAAGGAAACACATAATAAAGTTCCTGTTTCCATCACATTTGCCATTTCCTGGTCTAAGTAAAGAGTGTCAAGAGAGTGACAAGCTAAAAGCTGCTGATTACTGTGTCTTCAAGGCAATGACCAGTGAAAAGAGGCAACATCAGAAATAATATGGTCCAGCCTGTTTTGGGTGCCTAACCCTGCAATTAATCAGCATTGGGGGGTGGGGGGAAGTCTGTGCAGCTCCCGCCCCAGGAGGTGGGAAAACACAATTAAAGGGACAGACTCTCCCCTCCCCTTAGGAGGGTGGAGGGTGGGTCTGAGGATGGAGGAGATGGGGGCCAGGGTAGAACCACCAAAAAACCAGTTGGTTATTTTGAATTTAAATCCATGTTGGTCTGTGGCTGGGATCTCCCGTGGATTATCATTCAATCCAATTTAGCAGCCTGTACTCTGGGGGCCTAAATGTTAGAACAGATGATGCTGATGGAGAACCACCCCCACCCCGTCCCGCCACACACACACAGAGGCATTTAATCAGTCTAGCACGGGGGCTGTTTATAGAAATGATTTCATTTATTTTACTTCCAATATCAAGCAGGCTTGGAGGAGAATAAACCGTTCCTCAGGGTAGGCTGGTAAACTTCGCCGCTTGTTTTAAATATATGGTATCACAGGAATAAGGAAAGTTTGCAGCCTGGTTCCAGCTCACACTTTTTGTTTTTGACTCATCCGAATGATTACTTCTGACGGCACTTACAGCATCAGGTGCACTACGATCTGCACCGGGGTTTCTGTCATTCCTACAGCTGGTCCTGCACGGGCGAGCTCTTGTTGCTGGGGCTGTTTTCTGGGGTTCAGCGTGCTGCCAGCCAGGGCTCGGATAGAGGCACGGAGCAGGGATGGGCAGCAGTACCCTCCTCAGAGGCAAAGCGTGTCCAGGCCTCTCGGTGGCCAGGGTGGGGAGGTAGGGCCAGATCCCTCACCACGGCAGCCTCAGAGGCCACAGGGGCCTTGATCTTCTGATCTATTAGTCTCCTGAGGATCAGTAAATTAATCCACTAAAGAAGCTTGGTTGTTTTTATCTGACTCCCAACACCGTTGTCACCACCAGTCCCCTTTGTATACCTTACAGGCTGAGAGACCAAACAAGCTAAAACCCACAGAGGGGTCAGAGGAGAGGGCCTGGCAATTAACATCCTGAGCAGGGGAGTCAGGGGTCAGTGGATGTAGGGGATGGGCTGACCACCAGCTGCCACACCCAGGAGGAGGCCTCCAGGGGCACCCACAGGTGGGATTCCAGCTAGACCTGGAAAAGAGAGGGACTGAGAGGTCTAGCTCTTGCACACCTCCCCATGCCATCCCCAGGCCTCTGAGCAGTGTTTTCACATCCTCACACACTGTGCAGGGCCCATCCTACCCCTGGCCAGGCCTCTTCCAGGGGTGGGACACCCTGTCCCCGCCTTGTCTGAAGCAGCAGCTGATTCCCTCCCCTGCTGCCCTCCCCCCTCCACTCTACTTTTGGAGGAGAATAACCTGTGATAATTTTTTCTTCTTCTTTCTGGCAACTAATGGACTCCTTAAATAGCAAAAATTGCGGCCTGTAATTAAGATCTTGCTTTTTAAATGATTAATCATTGTAACCCCTTTGAGCAGCATCCTACTTTCCACTCTTCTCGCATTGAAATGCAGATCGTTGGCAAGGGAGGGAGGTGCTCCCAAGCCACTGAGGAGCAATTAAACCTCCCCAGCTGTCGCTCGCCGCCTCGTCTGCCTCCCTGGCCTGTCCAGACGCCTGGGAGAGCAAGCGCAGGGCCCCTGCTCTGCAGTGGCGCCAGACCCACCAGTGGCCAGGCTGGGGGCCACCGGGCTGGGCCGCCTCTAGGCCTGACCCTTGCCCTTACGTGGCAGCCCAGATCTGCCTCTTGGAAACTTCTAGGAAAGCAGATAAGCTCTGCGGAAGAACCTCCTATGTGCCCAGCACTTTAGTGGTAAGATCTCATTGAAGTTTCACAATAGCCACCTGAGAAATGTGAGGAGCCCCATTTTTACAAAGGAGCAAATGGAGGCACAACTCAGAAGTTAGTAAGTGGTCACACCAGGATTTCAAACAAGGTGAGCTAATCTAAAACCTGGGCTTGTTTTACTCTTTCACACGGTTGGCAGGAGGTCATGGGGACACCTCACAGAACCCACATGCACACGCAAAATTGTTCACCAGCTTGCAAAGTGCTCTCTGGGTTGATCTCTTTTAAGCCACCCTTACAAGCAAGTGACATCACTTATTAGCCCACAGAAGTGTTTTCCAAGCCTTCTCTCTTTGATCTATACAGGGAGTGACAATGTGATTTGGGGATGCAGGTTGTTAGAGCTAGAGGAGAACTTGGAAACCCTGAGTCTGCACCCCTCACTTTACTCAAGAGCACACTGGGGCCAGGGCTTAACGGACTTGGCCAAGATCACATGTGGCATTTCCAGTACTTAGCAGGGTGCCAGACTCATAGTTGGTGCTCATGAATCTGTTGAATGAGTAAACCTGAAAAGACATTACATCTTCCTTTAAGGCTCTGTGGTTGTATTTTCCAGAAATGATTTGTGTGTATGGGGGGGAGGTGGGGAGGGCTCCAGCCTTAGTAACTGTCCCAGAGGAAGAGGCAAGCGAGAAAGGGAAGACAGACTCCAGCATGGTCAGGGCTGTCATGTGTGGTTGTGCAGATCCCTGCACAGACATGCTGGGCTGGGAAGGCTGAGAGACCCTTGGGTTCCTGGCCAAGCCAAGATAAGTGTGTGGATTAGCATGGGGCTTGGGGCCAGGGCCAGGGGAACAGGAAAGCCATCACGCTGCAGAGGGGGATCCCCTCTCGATCCAAGATGGAGAGCTGATGCCAAAGAAAAGTCACGCTACGTGTAGATTCAAACAGTCAGTGACCACCCTTGTCAAGATCCTATCAGTGATAGACTGTGGGTGGGAGGTGGCACCTGTCCCATGGAGGACAATTTGGCAAGATATGGCAAAATTACAAATGTATCTAAGCTTTGGCCCAGCAAGCCTCCTTCTGGGCATTTATCCTACAGATACTCTCACTCTGTGAGAGCTGATGTATGTGGAAGGCTATTTGTTGCAGCAACATTTGTGAAAGCAAAAGGTTGGAACCAACCCAAATGAGTCTCCAGAGAAGCCGGGTTAATGTAGCACCATGTAGCTGAGTGAAAGAACAAGGAAGTTCTCTATGCTCTGATAGGGAAAGGTCCCAAAGATCCCCACTTTGTCATGAAGAAAGAAAAAAGTGCAAGTAGAGTGTAGTATGCCACCTTTTGTGTAAAAATAAGGGAAAAATAAGAATCATGTTTGCCAGTTTGCACAGGCTTGTTTATGTACAAAGAAGCTCTGGAAGAATACACAAAACTGATAGCAGTGATTATCTTAGGGGGAGCGGTGAGAACTGGGCGGATGGGAGACAAAGACATGAAGGAGACTTTTCACTGAAAAACTTTGAATTTTTGTACTATGTAGAAGTATTAGCTATTCAAAAATATTAATATGAATGATTTTACATGGCCTCATTGATCTAGTATGCGCTTACTCACAAGCTCATACAAATGTCTCCCCCCAGCAGATGGTCCTCATTCTCACAGGTGCACATACCTGAGTACACACTATCGTGGGAGGTGCACACCTTGAGATGGCACCACTCGTGGCCTGGCTGCATGAGTGTCCAGGGCTGAATGCTGTTCTCTTTCCTTCCTCAGTGACGTTCCAGTTTCCTCAGTCTCTTACTTAGCTGGTCTTGTGTTAGGACTCACCCAATAATCCAGGCATGGATGTGGGCCCCCCTCAGTCTTGCACCTTCGGGGTGGCAGTCAGGTTCAAGGTCTCTGCTCCAAACATACGTGTTTGTGACACACGCACAGGTATACCCACATGTGCACGCGCACACATGCTCGTGCATGACATGCACTTGCATGCATACAGGCACTCCCAGGCACACACATGCGCACAGGACTTGCCTGGGCCATCCCGTACATCAAGGATGCATCAGCCACAGTCAGGGGCAGGGGACTGGTGAGTGTGAGTGGGTACTCAGGAGAGGGAGCTGGAGGAAGGGAGGGAGCTGGGCCATTGCCTCACACAGACCTAGTCCAAGGCCAGCAATGAAGCTCCACATTCCCTGGGACCATGGGAAGTAGAGAGGGTGCAAGCGCAGGAGGCAGGCCACCCTGGATTGCAGCCCCAGCCCTGCCCTTATTCCCAGTGTGACAGGCACTGTTCCAGGAAATATCCTTAACATTGGCAGGTCTGGAAATTGAGGCATGGAGAAGTCAGCTGACTTGCCAAAGTCCCACAGTGGGTGAGTGGCAGAGCCAGGATTACACCCAGGTGGGCTGGCCCGAGGCTGCCTCCACGTCCAGTGGATGGTGGGGTTTCCTCTCAGCTTTCAGGGACCTTTTGAGGTGTTTGTGCATAAACACACTACACCTGGGTGCACAATCAGTGCTCAGGAAGCACAGGGTCTTTATTAGGACCATTTTCCCCCTCCCCCTGCTTTAACTCAGGGCACGACACATGGTGGCCAAAGAGTTGGTGGCCTGGTCCTGCTGGCATGAGGGTCCTCAGGAAATGCCTTTGCTGCCCAAGACCCCTGGGGATGAAGTCTCCTAGGGCAAGAGCACTTCAGGGGTCACCACTCTCTAGGAAGAGGAAGCCCAGCTCACTATGCCCTGTCCTGGGTCCTCACGCCCATAATGGCTATGTCACTTCCTCCCAAGTTGGCTCTGAGTGGCATGACTCCTTCTGTCACTCTGACAGTGTAAGACCAGGAGTCTGGCCCCCCTGGGCTGTCCTACTGTGTCAGGTAAGATTTTTCCTGGCTGCAAGCCGTCAATGGACAGTGCTTACAAATGCAGCTGAATTCATCTCACGAGAGGGTGGCAGTCCTGGGTTGGCCCTGTGGCTCAGTGATGTCAAGGACTGAGTTCAGCCTCTCTGGTAGCCCTGGGGCTTGAATCTCAGGCTGTGTTAAAGGCTGTACTCTCAACAATACATCATACTAGCCCAGGAAAAAGGATCAGTGAATCCTAATCCATTACAGCTAGTAGCTGTTGGGGGCACTAGACACTTTGCCACCAACAGAGGCCTGGGGAGGGAGCCTGGCTGATACGGGGGATTTGTGTGGCTCCCAGATTGCAAGTCTCCCCCCCTGCAAGGCCTGGCCTGGCCTAGAGGAGAGGGCAAGGGAGGCCAGTAGCTACTTTCTCCCCCACCCCGCATTCCAGGACACCTCCAGGGCCGCGCTGTGCGTTGGGCCAGGCCAGCCCAGCCTGTTCCCATCCTCTCTGGCGTGATGAATGCCGGGGCTGCTTACAGAGCCACAAATTAGGTTGCCAAAGACATCCCCAGGCCGGCCTGCCTGGAAACACCTCGTGAGCTGAAAGGAGGCGTGTCTGGGCTAGGCAGACAACTTTATTCAGCTGTAATTGACGTTTCACAGACGTCTGTAACTCCGTCTGGAAGGACACAAAGCGCCCCGTGCTTGGCCCAGGCAGCCTCTTCATGTTGCCCCCTTTCATCTGGCAGTCAAAAGTGTAGGAGCCGCCTGGGCCGTCCGGCCCAGTCCTGGAGCCAGGACAAAGGCGGTGCTGCACACAGAAGCCGCCTGGTGGGCTTTTACCTCCCGGAGTGCGTTAGGCTAATCCAGCGCCAGCTGGACCCCTCCTGCATATCGATGGGCCTGCAGGGACAGACACTGGGGACTGGTAGAGCTCTGGGTCACCCACAGAAGGGATGGCTCCAGGCATGGTGGGCTGAGCCTGTGGGTCCACCTGAACCCAGACTCAGTTGGCTTCAGTGGGAGGAAAGGAACTTGGAGCCCGGTAGGGGTTCTTAGCCTGGGATTCATGGCCCTCAGGGAAAGGGGCATGTAAACCTCTGAAATCATAGGAAAACTAGGTTCAGGTCCTTTTCTCTAGGAAGTTCATATCACCTGTCAGATACTGCTGGGCTCATCTAACCTCCCATTTTACAGATGGGAAAGCTGAGGCCCAGAGAGCAGAAATGTCTTGTTCAACGTCACACAAGTTGGTGGTAGCACTTGGGCCTCTACTCTCTGCTCAAAGAATTTCTCTGCTCTGCCAGAGGCCACACAGTTGTGGGCCCACAGAGGCCAGGCAGGTTACTATAAGAGGACTGCCAGGTTCAAGCAGAAGGAGCCAGACGGGCAGGGAAATGTGTCCTCCAGGGGCTTGGCTATGCAGCCACAGCCCAGTGTTTCCAGGTCCTCAAAGAAAACATAGACTTTTTTTAAATGTGAAATTTTGCAATTTTAAAATGCTGATTCACACTTTAAATCCACAGAGCAGGGGCACATACAGCCCGTGGACTGCTGAGTTTGCGACCTTTGCTTTCTGCTTCACAGAGATCCCCATTCTCTGTTTGCAGGCAAGGGAAGCTTAAATGCAGCCACTAGCCTGGATGCTCCCTCCACGCCCCCCAGCCCAGAACTCAGATGAGGACTGCAGTGGAGGGCTGGTGCCCAGAAACCCATACCAGCTGTCCTTGGTGCCCTGGAGCAGGTCTGCGGCCCTCTGACTGTGTGGCTTCTGCCTTTGGTTGTCAGTCCCAGCTGAGATGTCTCATCTCCAGTGACTGCAATGCCTCGCCTTTCCTGTGACCTGCTATTTTCCTGGCTGGAGGCAGAAGTGACAGGTTAATGGCAGTCTGTGCTGGTCCCCGCAGGGTGCCCTGACCTTCCCTCTGGGCTTGGCATGATCCCACAGTACCCTCCAGAGAGGACAAGAGCAAGGAGGAGACAAAGAGGGAGAGAGACAGCCACAGAGAGAGAACCAGGGCAAGGAGACAGAGGAGAGAGGGAAGGGAGGCACGGAGCAGAGAGGAGGAGAGGGAGAGGAGGCGAGAGGACACTCGGAGAGAGAGAAACAGAGTGGAGGATCCAAGAGAGAGAGCGGTGAGATGGGGGCTGGGGGAATCAGAGGAGAGAGATGGAGGGAGAAACACAGAGAGACAGAGATGAAGGCTGACATGGGTAGAAGGGAGGAGAGAAGGCGGGAGTGCACGGCCCAGGTGTGAGCGGCTGCGCCTTAGGCCCCTCCAGCCTCCCTTGCTTGCGGGGGTGGGGTGTGGGGTGTGGTGTCTCCGTGGTTCTCAAGCCCTGAGGAGTGAGACAACTGGCTCTTTGCTCTGAAACCCTAGCCCGCGCCCACCTGCATTTGAAGCTTCCCCTACACTGGTTCTGAAAAGCAGAAGAGGGGCTCTGGCTGGGATCTGGGAGGACTCTGCAGATGGGGCGCCTCCCATTAAAGGAGTTTAAATTTATTTGAGAACAAGTGACACAGTCTTTCAAGGTCTTAAAAAAGTGTTTTTAAAAATGCTACCAGCTTTTAAAATGATAAATGAAAAACATGTTTGCTATAACAGCACAGGAGGGGATTGAGTGAAAGGAAAAATTTTTCCTGCCCTGCGACCTCTCCAGGCACACTCTAGGGACAGGATTTAAAATGCTGGGGGTGCCCTTATCCTTCCCTTCCCTTGGTTGATGGGATTGGGGCTAATGGTTGGCATTCATGTCAGCTCTGCCTGCCTGACCCCCAGATGGCATCTCTCAGGGACATAAGAAGGGCCAGTCCTTAGTGAAGCAGCATTTCACAAGTAACCATGTGTATAAGTGCACGCGCGCACACACACACACACACACACACACACACACACACACACACAATCCATCTTCCAGGTGTGGCTCCTGGTGTGTCCCCAGTTTAGATGAGTGACCTTTCGTTGCAATCAGTGGTAACAGTCAACCAGGGAGGCTAGAACACATGTCGGGCACTGGTGTGCGGCTCATAACCGTGGCCTTCGGGACACTTCTCTTGCAGGTCTTGGTTCTCAGTGATTCAAGTGAGAGAATTTCAGGCACAAGAGAAACAGAAACAGAGCTTAACCAACAGGAGAGATGTTTGAGAGGAAACATGGACAGATGAGCCACACCCGTCCCTTTTTTCCTCAATGATCAATCCCTTCTCCTATTGAACATTTACAGTGGTGTTTACCTTGTATGCATTTAATTCATGTGCATGTAAGGATTCGCATTTAAAACGTTTTTAATTAAAACTGCTGTACAAATAAGCTGGCCGGTTAGCTTAGTTGGTTAGAGTGTTGTGCTGATAACACCAAGGTCCAGGATTTGATCCCTATATAGGCCACAAAAAAAAAAAAAAAAAAAAACACACACACACACACACACACATACAAATACAGTTGAATATATACTTTCACTTGTATCCTACATATTAGTACATCCATTACACATTTACAAATGCATATTACTGTTCAGAATTTTATCTACAAAACCATGTACACTGGCTTGCTGGCAATTTAAAGGCCCACCAGGGTAATTTTGACTACATTGGAGGTTCACTTGAGTACTGACTCTAACCTCCACAAAAGATAAGACTCCACTGTACCTACTACTCTATGCCAAGCACTTGGCCCTGGGAGAGACACATACAAATTGTGGATATTGTATCCTATCGGGGGCAGCCATATAAGCACCTGATGAGACCATACAGTGATGAATGTTATTTGGGAGGTTTGCCTGTGGTGAAATGGCATCTAGGAAGGCTTCGTGGAAGAGGGGACACTGGAGCAAATTCTCAAAAAGTAAATAGGAGTGGTTACAGGCAGTAACAGTTTCAGCCTTGCTCTTGATGTCTGGAGGACTGCCTGGGTTTGAATTCTGGCCCTGCCATACACTAGTTATATGTCCTTGGGCCAGCTACCTGACCACACTGGGACTAATGTCCTCAGGGGATGCTGTTAGACGCAGCCGTTCCTCTGTCATCCTTGCTGGCAGAGCCTGATTTTGTCCCTGGCTCAAGGAAGGGTAACCCAGCTCTAGCCCAAGCCCTAGCCTTGGGGGAGGGTTCTGGATGGTTTAAGTCACTCATAGAGGTCCCAGTCCCTGTGCGAGTGATTGGTTCAGGCATTGAAATGTGTTGCATCCTAACAAATTACCTCAAAACTTCAAACACCAACAATCATTTATTTTACTTAACACATCTCTAATTGGGGCAGGAATCAGCAGAGACAGCTTGTCTCTGTTCCATGTACCATCACCTAGGGCAGTTTGACTGGGACTCGAGGATCCATTTCTAAGAGGCCTCACTCAGAGGCAAGTTGGTGCTGGCTATGGGCTGGTCACTCAGACTAGGCCTAGTCCTCCTTGCTCGGACTTCCTCAGACCATGGTGGCTGGATTCCAAAAGTGAGTGTCCCAAGAGACAAGAGGTAGAAGCTATCAGTTTCTTAAGGTCTGGGCTTGGAAACTGGTACAGCGTCACTTTTGTCACAGTCTATTGATCAAGCACTCACCCAGCTCAGATTCAAGGGAGGACAAAGACCTCACCTCTCCAAGGGAAGAGTATTAAAGAATTTGGGGGCTATGTTTTCAAACTGCCGTAGCCAATGAAATAGGGAGAAGTCTCTTGGGGGAATTTCTAGGAAAGGTTTCTTTGCTCACAAAAAGAGATATAAGCTTAACTGAACCACAAGTGGGAGGCCAACATGAGAAATGAGAGGATCCCAAGAGCAAGATGATCACACACTTGACCTTTCGTGATCATGTTCCCAGTTTCATAAAATCCAGGGAAAGAAGACCATTATAATATCTCCTGCAATTGTTGTATTTGGGATCATAACAAAGTATGCCCAGCTTACAAATAATTATGTGACTTATACTTAAAATCCTGTAGGATTTCAATATTTGATGGGAAAACTTGATATTGTCAAGATGTCAATCCTTCCTGAATTAAAGTATATATTCCATGCAATACCACTGAGATTGGAATTTAGAAGCAGACTCTAAAGTTCATCTGCAAGAGTTGATTTGAAAAATTAAACAAGAAAATTTTGAGAGGAAAGAAATATTCTCACAGGATGTAAAAACACATAGAAAGGGACAGAGTGTGTAGCACAGGTGTTAATAACAAGAAATTGGAAGCAACTTGAATGTCCATCAACAGGGAATACGAAAATTAAGCAGTAGGTTTCAAACTTGAGCTTGCATCAGGATCACCTGGGGGCCTGTTAAAATGGATTGTCAGGCCCCATTCTCAGCATTTCTGATTCAGCAGGTTGGGGGAGGGGAGCTCAAGAATTTCTAAGTTCCCAGATGATGGTGATGCTGATGGTCCAGAGCACACTTTGAGAACCACTGAATTAGAGACTATCTCTACTGGAGAATACTCTGAAACTGATCAAAGAACAAGGTGTATGTGCTGCAAAATACAAAGCGTAACACCATTAAAAAAAAGACCTAAAACTAAAATGAAACCAACTTATGTATACACATAATTTTACCTAAAAAAAAAGTTTAAAGGGAAAATGAAACACGAGAGAAAGAGATGATTGCTCTTCTTTCCCTGGACATTGCTGTATCTGCATATGATTCCCAGATCAGCTGCCGTGGTCACCTTTGTATTCATCTGAGGTTGAAGCCAATAGCAAGAGGAGGTGGAGCCGTGAGACTAACAGGAAAGCAACACCTGCTGGAACCATGCCTAGAGCCTGGAATACTCCGGGTGTGAGTTAATAGTCCCCTATGATTTAAACCATTTTTGCTGGGGGGTTTCTATTACTTACAGACAAAAATGTCTAACTAATACAGTAATGATTATGCAGGGGTATTTGTAAAGATTGAATAAGAGCATATAAGTGAATGCTCTTTGGGGCAATTGACACATAGTAAGGCTTTCCATCCATCCATTTGCTGTACTTATTCTGGAAAAGCCTTCTGAGCTGGGCCATATGGGGAATATTGTGAGGAAACTGGTAGATTCCCTGACTTTCAGGAACTCAGAGCCTGCATGGGGAGCCATGAGAAGCAAAAACAGGCATGTAGTGGCTCGTGCAACTGAGAAATCTAGGGATGGGCTAGCCTGAGGTGTGGCAGTGTCCCCATTACTCAAATAATGTCAACCAGCCTCTTTTTCCATGTGCCTCAGGTCTCCTCTTTGTGAACCAGTTGTATTCATTCCCACTGTGGAGGGTTTCCTTCATGCAGTAGGAAGAGAAAATGAATTTTGCCAACCATAAGGCTCTCATCATACCATCGGAGCAAGCCTAGAGGAAAGAGGAGGCTCCTTTTTCCTTGCTTCTGTATACAAAATCCCAGGGAAGGAATCTGATTGGCCTAGCTTGTGTCATGTGCCCCTACGTGCACCGATCACTGTGATCAGAGGACTGGGATACAATGCTTGGCCAAATGTGTGGTGTGTGGGTGTTAATATATCATTTATGATAGATAGATAGATAGATAGATAGATAGATAGATAGATAGATAGATAATCTGCATAAAAATATTACCACAAACTCTGTAGCGTAAGACACACACATTTATTATCTCACAGTTTCTATGGGTCAAGAATCCTGGAATGGCTTAGCTGGGCCCTCTGCAAGCCTGTAGTCAAGGTGCAGGTCAGGACTGAGTCCCATCTGGAAGCTCGACTGGGGAAGGAACCACTTCCAAGCTCATAAACCTCTTGGCAGATTCAGTTCCTTGCACTCAGGACTGAGGTCTCACTTTCTTGCTGACTGTAAGTTGCTCTCAGTTCCTAGAAGCCACTCTCATTTGGCCCCAACATGACCACCTGCTTCATCAAAGCCAGTAAGGATGTCAGAGACTCATGTGAGGTAATCACATAATCAGGTACATAAAATCACATCCATATCAGCACCTTGGCTGTATTCTATTGGTTAGAAGCAAGTCATGGGTCCTGCCAAGAGAAGCAAAAAGAAGATGGGGTGATAGAAGAGCATAAATACCAGGAAGTGGGGGTCATGGGGGCCCCTTTAAGTTCTGTCCATCATATATATAAAATATGAAGATATATATATGTGCATACAAATGTATGTATTGAATAGTTTTATTACATATATATGTATATAATATATATAGTTATTCTACACAAATAGTACACATTCCACAGGACTAGTTAGCATCTATTGCCCAGATGCTATGTGCTTATTATCCCCTTTCATGCTCACTTATTCTGAGATAGAGGTTACTTTCATGTTTTACTGATGAGGAAACTGAGGCTTAAGGATATGAAGTGATCTGCCCAAGATTAAGCATGTAACTATTGGCAAAGATAGATTTAAACCTAAGTCTATCTGACTGTAATGCATCTACTCTTTTCCCTACATCAAGATGCTAATGAATAAACCGAGCATCACCTCTCAGATATGGTCTCGTGAAGCCAGCTGTCTCTGAGGCTAGACACAACTGCATCTCTTCCCTCACTTTGGAGCCCCTGTATCTGCCACTCTGGGCCCTCCCCCAATGACACTTGTCACTTGAGCCCAAGTAAACAACTATCAGTTTACATCTTTCCCCTACCCCATATTTTTCTCCTTTTCCTCCATATTTTCCCACATTTAAATGAGTGTCAGTTCTGCCCTTGCTGCCATCACATTGGATGGGGCTTTCCAGAACACAGAGTGAGCTTCCCCATCTTCCTGGCTTCTGCTTCCCAACGCTTAAGTCCCTAGAAGAACTGAGATTTGTGGGCAAAGACAGAATGTCTTGGATATACAAAGGAGGAAGGAAGGGATTCTCCTTTCTTCAACACTCTCGGAGTACAGAAAATTTCTCCCAGGCTTTGGAGAGAAGAAAGGGGGGACAGAGCCATTTGGCATTGTTTCTTGTACACCTGAATTTGTGGACTAAATTTATAAAGACTCACAACTCTAGGGTGTGTTTCCAACTCACAACCCCCTTCTCTGAACCCCTCCTGTCCCTCTCACCAGGGGTTGATATATTTGTCAGTATATCAGTTTGGTTGCTGCATCACAAAGACCCAAAGGAATAAGGCTTAAACAATTAAAAGTTTATTTCTCTTACATAAAAATCTGGGTAAATGGCCCACAATCCGGTGGTGCTGGAATGGTGGCCTCACAATTATCAGAGACCCAGACTCT
Source organism: Cynocephalus volans (assembly GCF_027409185.1). Taxonomy (NCBI): domain Eukaryota; kingdom Metazoa; phylum Chordata; class Mammalia; order Dermoptera; family Cynocephalidae; genus Cynocephalus; species Cynocephalus volans. Next base: position 55,985,817 of record NC_084462.1, read on the forward strand.
TTCTGTCTTGTTGCTCTGCAATTGCTAATGTTCATCTTCAATTTCACCTACACGTTAGCTGGTAGGGAGAAAAAAGGGGCTTCCTTCCTGGAGCCTGACTTAGAAGCTGTGCCCACCACTTCCACTTATTAGCCAGATTGTGGTCATGTGACCACAAGCTAGCTGCAAGGGACTCTCAGAAGTGTAGTTTTATAATGGGGGGAGGCCATGAGCCCACTCAAAATTCTACCATTGGTTAAGAAGGGTAGAACAGACATGGTGAGGCAATTAGCAGTCTCTGCTAGTTGGCCAGGGCAGCATGTTTTTCCTATGTGGTCTAGCCCTGAGACCTTAGCTCTGTATCTTTTTTTAGAAACCTTTGAGTGGGTTTCTGCTGCTTCTAGGCCTAAAAGCTTTGAATGTCATGGCTTTGCTTCTGTTGGCATTGCCAGGTAAGGGGTAAGGGGTGAACAGGCAAAAATCCATGCCCAAGTGTGTGACCAAGAGAGGCAAGGAGGCCTGCATAGGAGACCCCACCAGCTGTTCTGCCCCAAAGCAAGTTCCAAGGATGACAGCCTTGCCTACCCTTACCGCCTGTTGCCCTGATTAGCTGGGCTGTGTCCAGACCCCTCACTCTGTTTACCCCTCCCCCAACTCAAAAGCACGACTTTCTAACATTGTGTGGAGTGTAAGGTGGCAGGTTTTCTAGGTTGAAGAAAGGACTCTCTAGGCTGCATCTGGGACTTCTATTCTTCTAGCTCGTACCTGAATCAAGAAGAAATGCTGCCATGGGAAGTTCAAGTCCTGAAAGTCCTGACATTCAATATGTCCATTGCTTTCACTCACATGCCTGCCATCCATGCTCACAGCCTGCATGTTGGTCCTGGCAAAGCCTCATAAGTGTTCACTGCTAGTAACACTGCTGACTAACTTCTACCTCATTCTCTCAGTGTAGCCAAAGTTCATTCATGCATTTGATAGGGACTGATCAATTTCTGCAATGTGCCAGGCTTGGCCCTAGGCAGATGGGATCCCTGCCCTCATGGAACTTATGTCTACTGGGAGACTGGCAGTTAGCTGATCACACAAAGAAGTACACTATCACAGACTTAATAAATGCTGTGGAGAAAAAGTGCAGGGCACAATAAAGGCATGAGTAGGAATGAATGAAGTCAGCAGAATGGGGCAGGGTAAATAGAACACTTTATGCAAAGGACATAGCCTATGTCAGTGCCCTGAGGCAGAACTGTGTGGAAACTCTGAGGCTGGCAAATGAAGAACACTGTTCCCCAACGGCAAACAAAGAACACTGTTCCTGATCCCATCACCCCTGCTGCTTAAAACTTTCCTATGGCTTGTTCACACCAGCTTTAGTATAAGATCCCAGTTTGCCCTTGGGTAGGTCCCTGCCTTCCTCTCTTACCTCATCCCTCACTATTCCTGAGCTAGATCTCCTGTCCCCTCCCAGAGCCACCTCCAATCCTTTGCCAGGGTGAGTCCTGTTGGTCCTTCAGGACTCAGCTTAGACATCATGGCCTCTGAAAAGCTGGCTAGATATTCTCCTGTTTGTTCCTTCAAATCCATGGGCTCCCTGTAGATTTTACCAGGAGGGAGAGGAGTGAGGTCAGGGGCCTGCTATGCAGTTACCTGTGTGACCTCGGGCAAGTTACTCAACCTTTCTGTGCTTCAGTTTCTCATGAGGTAAAATGGGGATAATAACTGCACCCACCTCATAGGGTTGTTGTGAAGATTAAATGAATTAACACATGTAAAGTGCCTAGAACTGTGCCTGGCACATAGTAGGTGCTTTGTGTTTGTTATTAGTCTTTAGTCCCCTCCTGTCCTGACCAGTTACTATGTCATCTGTTTTAGTCTTGCATCCCCCAATGGAGCAGTGGAACTTTGTGATCAGAGTGCCTGGGCCTCCCTGCACCCCTGCCTTCCAGCATCTGGCCCACTGAAATCATATGGTGACTGCCTAATGAATTAGATTTGTTCTAAGAGGAAGGAATTTCTGGCCATCACCCCATAGAGTAATAAGCATGGACTCTGGCCTTTTCTCCCAGTCAGGGGTGAGGGGTGCTGAGCTGTGGCTGCAGACCCTCCGGGGGAGCTCTCTCCACGCCCCAACTTCCAATGCCACCCTGCACCCCCACCTCCTGCCAGCTCACAGCAGGGCAGATCCTAACAGCCCAGAATGGAATAGTGAAGAGGCACTAGAGGTGAGGGCGGGGTGGATGGCCCTGTGAGCACCTGTGGACAGGGGGTTCTTCATATTCAGAGAGATACTGACAAGCCCCAGGTGAGTCCAGTGGGGGAAGGGGTGGCCATGGTGCACAGGGCTCTCAAATCTGAGAAACAGAAGTGTTGCGGATGCCACACCTGGGCGAGACAGGAAGGGTCCTCACGTGCTGAAGGGGGACAAGGGCAGGAGAGGAGATCCTTTCTGGGTAGCCCAGAAAGCAGAGGATGCAGCTGGCGCAGGTTCTGTGTCTGGACTGATGACAACCATTGCTCCTAATGACCACTGTTCCTGAGCAATGCGTCCAGTGTTTGGCTCTTCTGTGTGGTCATGGCCCATGCTGAGAGTGACTGCAACGCACACCACAGTGTGTGCTAACATCCCGTGACTGTGCTGTCCCTGGATTATCTTAGTCCTCCATATCCTCCATGCCTGGTGCAGAACTGGGGGCACAGTCAGTTCCCACTCGCTGCTTGAAAGAAGAAATGAACCCACATGGTGGGGGCGGGGCAGAAGGGACAGAGGAATCAGATAGAGCTGGGTTCAAATCTCTGTTCCTCATCTACTAGCTGTGTGGCCTTGGTCTACTAGCTAAGTGGCCAAGTCACTTAACAACCCTGAGCCTCAGTAATCTTGTCTGTGGAATGGGTTAGCCAGTGCCTACCTCACTGGGTTGCCGTCAGGTTCACTGAGCTGCTGTATGCAAAGGGTAGCCTGCATAAAGGCTCAGTCAACTGGGAAGAATTTTCTCCCAACTCTCTGGACATTCCTGAGTCTGTTTGGTGTTACTCAACCCTTCGGGAGCCCATCTGTCTGGCACCTCCCAGGTCCCACATTACTCCCAAATTGCTCAAGCCTTGGCCTGTCCCACAAGAGACCAGACACGAGGAACAGAGGGCCACTCCTGAGGGACTGGAGGTCATCCCTTCTGTCCCGCCCTCTCTTTGAAGGTCTTTGCCTCTCTCCCTCATCCTTTATCTCAGCCAGTCCAAAAGGACATCCCAAAGCAAAACCCAAGCTGGAAGTTTCTGGAATTCACGGAACAAAAAGCCCCACTGGTGGGGGGAGGGCTCCTGAGGCCTATGCACCCCACACCCCCTGGGCCCGCCTGTTCTCTGGAGAAGGGTCCCAGTACCTCCTATTTTTCCAGGCAGGAGGCCTGCCGGTTCCCACATTATCACATGAATGGGTCACAAGCCCCCCATCCACTTGAGCAAACAATTTGGCTAGCAAATTGACATAATTATGAGAGACAGAGAGGGAAGAAAGATGCCCCCCATCCCCTGGGCCCCCCAGCCGGGAGCTCCCATCGAGTTCCTCCCGGGCTTTGTGGGCCGGGTGCTCAGACCTGATTAGAAACCTTGTGGCCTTTTCAAGAGCCCTAAGTGATTGGTCCGTTTAATCTGATTACAGTTTGCAGAGCCCCTCCAGCCGCCTCTGAAGGGCTGTTCTCAAGCACGCTGCTCAATCATGCACAAATACACACACACACACACACACACACACACACACACACACACACACACGCATGCACACACACACTTAGCACCCTCTTGGGCCTGCTGGGGGCAGCGCCCTGTCACTGTCCTCACCATACCTCACTCCCTCAGTCAGGGACCTCTGAGTCATCCCAGTTGCTGCCCTCAGGCCTCAGACACACACAGGGGCTGTCACTGCCCCTAACACACTGGGCTTTCTATCTTTCAGTGTCCCACACAGATATGACACCCAGGCCAGGGGTTTGTGTGTAACACACAGACCTGTGGGCACACCCTCTAGCCACCCGTGCCTCTTCAGGATGGCTGCCCGACCCCATCAAGGGCAGCTCTCTCTCCACAGAGGCCATATTCCTGGTGCTCCCAGCGGATTAGGCCCAACAGGCAGCCTGGACACAGCTCAGGCCCAGGCTGCTTGGCTCCCCCCGCCCCCCCACTTGGGAACTCAGCTCACAGGGTCTGCTATCGATGGCCTCAGCCTTCCACATCCAATTTGTAGCTCTTAATCCTTGGGCCGAGCCACAATGGCTCCTTTTCCCATGCTCGCTCCTGGCTCTCACAGGCCCCAGCCTGGCCTCCCCCCACCCACCCTGCCTGGGCCAAATGGATCCCTCTGGGGCAGAACTCAGGATGGGGGTGGGGTGGGAGGCAAAGCTGAGGCCAGGAAGAAGGGGACAGAAGGGACTCTGCTCTAATTAGCTAATCACCCTCATCCCAGGAGCCTAAAGTTGGTCACGGGGATAGAGAACATGTGTGGGGCCCTCCAGAGTGACCCCCGGCTTCCCGCACCCCCATCTTTGGGCACCGTGGAGGCCTTGGGAAGGGTATTCTCCACCTAGGAACCCCACCCTTTCCTCAGACCATCCCAAAGACCTTCATCCATGGACACCAGGCTGGCATCAGGAGCTAGAGAGCAGGGAACAAGGAGCCCAGTTCAAACATTGGATCAGAGTGGCCTGGGCTCAGTTCTCACCCTAGCACTACCTTTAATAACACCCTTGACTTTGGATGGGTAACTCATCCTCTCTGGGCCTCAGTTTCCCCAGCTATAAGATGGGAATGCCATGGCCTCTCTATCAGAGGTGCTGGGAGGTGAAATGAGGAGGGCGTGTAAGACCCTCAGCACAGTGCCCAGTGCAGCCAGTGCCCAGTGCGTGGCTGCTATGGACATTCATGAGCCAGGAACAAGAAGGGACTTGGAGTACAACCATCAAACACAGACTGGGGATGGCCTCTGGTTGTGCCCCGCACCCCTGGTGGAGAGCAACTCCAGGCTCTGCAGGGCTCCCTGAAGAGCTTTACAGTTGGATTTTCCAAGACAAGGCCCCGGTTGCCAACATTTCTAAGCCCTTAGGCCCGATCACATGACCCAGCGCTGGTTAGGGAAACAGAGGCCTCGACCCAGACCACTCCGGGTGAGGCTGGGCAGGGGCTCCCCGTGCAGCGTCCACCCTGCCTGGAGGTGGAAGCGCTGCCCGACCCCTGCCCTCCGTGCCCACCCTGCGCAGTCCCCAGAGCCCAGGCCATGTGATCCGGGGGCGGGGGGGTGGACCTCAGCCTGGAGCCCTCAAGCCAGGCCCTCGGTTGGGCCTGACAGTGTTCGCGGGACTGTCGCGAGGTCTGGGGAGTGTAGGCTTGGGTGGGGGGGACCGCCCCACCCTGCAGCCCTGCCCGGCCGCCAGGCCCCTCCCAGCCGTGCGCGTTCGTGCCGGGCGGGGCCGCGGCGCCGATCAGCTGGAATCAAAGCCGCCGCCGCCCTCCCCGCCACGCCGCCCCCTGCCGAGCCGCCGCGCACCTCCTCCTTTGTCACAATGTTTTTAAATCCGGTGAAGCAAACTGTCCAATTAGAGCCGGGGCCTCCGGCTTCCATCTTTGCCGACGTTTAATTAACATGCTCCTCTTGGCAGCTGCTGACAAGTTCCAGAAACAGGTTGTAAAGGGTTTTTGTCTTTACCCAGCATGGAAAATGAGGGGTGCTACATGGCGGGAACATGAATAGGTTGCATTTCAGCTCCCTCCTCTCCCCCCTGCTCTGGTAAGAGGAATGAAGCCGTGTGCGTGTGTGAGTGAGAGAGAGAGAGAGAGAGAGACAGAGAGAGAGAGAGAGACAGAGAGAGAGAGAGACAGAGAGAGAGAGACAGAGAGAGAGAGGCATTGCGAGGGGGGCGGGAGGGTGGAGTTGGAGGCAGGAGAGACGGTCCCTCACTCTCCCTTCACCCTTTTCCCAGGAGCCTTTGCTCCACAAAAGATCTGGCTTCTGCCTCTTATTCTCTTCTAGACATTCCAAATCTCACCATGTTGATTCCTGCCCATGGGTCTGTGCCCATGTAGTCCCTTTGCCATCCTTCTGGTAAACTCCTATTTAGCGTCCAGAACCCTGGTCAGGTGGCCCTGCTTTGGGAAGCCACCTAGGCACAGACTGCCTCTCCAGCCACAGCTGTCAGAGTTCAGGATGGACACTGTGTGTTAGGTCTGTCCCCCAGCTAGACTGTGAGTACCCCGAAGGCAAGAACTGTGCATTACTCTGCCCAGGGTGGTGGTGGGCCCAGGAGATGTAAACTCCGGAAACCTTCTCCCACTGTAGAGGGAAAGCAGGGCTGGCTTGGCAGAGAGGAAGGAGGGAAGGGCTGGGGGAGGAGATATGGGCCCAAAGGAACCCTCCCTGCTGCCCCACGCTGGGAGAGTGACCGGAGCAGGGCCAGCAGAGGGCACAGCAGGGCTGGCAGCTTTCTCAAGGGGTGAATTTCTGGAATAGTTGATGTGAAGTAAGGAGGGGCCTTGAGGAAAGACCCCAGCCCAGAGCTGAGTCCTGCAGGGTGGCCCAGGCTGCAGGCAGGTTCCAGAACCCTAAGTGCTTCCTCTTCAGCCTGGGACGGTTTTCCTTGCAGTGTGGGTGGCATCTTAGGAGAGGGTGAGGGTTGGAGCAGGAGGCCAGGTCTCTTGGATCATTTTCCTCCCTCAAACAGGCCCCACTGGAGCACACACACTCATTCTACAAAGAACATCAGGAATGTTTATTCACGGAGGCTGCCACCTACATGGCACAGAGAGGTCTGGTGGACCCAATGAGCATGGGAGGCACTAGCTGGGGGGCAGGCAGGGAGTGGAAGAGCCCAACAGGCAGTGGCTGGCAGCTGCGTTGTCTCCTGGGAGGGCTCAGGCCCACCCCCAGGCCCTAGCCCCACTCCAGGCCTGCTTTTCTCAGGATGTGGCCACCAAGATCCCAGGCAGGGACAGACCTTCTGCAGGCAGAATTTGGCTTGGACGCCCACTTTGTCTGCTGCTCCTCCTTGTCCATTCTCAGGCAGGCCCCCTGGGAGGAAGGGGCGGGAAGGGGTGGAGGCTTCCTGGGGCCAGGCCAGCAGGCTGGTGCCGCTCACTTGCTCTTGTGTCCCCCGCTAGGTCAGCGCCAGCTCCTTCCAGAGGCCTGCGACAGTCTGTGTAGCCTGCAAGGGGAGAGCCAAGAGCGGGTCATTGCCAAGTCCTGCTATAGCTTCTCAGCACCTTTTTCTTTTCCAGACAGGGTGGATATTAGAAGCAAAGGGTCACAGCCTTGCTCTTCTCTCTCCTAGAACCCCAGCATCCCCTCTTGCCACATCTCTCAGCCTCTTGCCCCAGATCCAGCTATTTCCAAGCTCTGGCCTCTAAGGAGGTGAAGTAACAATAATAAGAACGACAATGACCTGCAAAGACCTCAGTTCCTCCACTTGCCAGTTGTGTGGCCTTGAAGAGCCTCTCTGGGCCTTAATTTCCTCATCTATTAAAAAAAGGGAAGTAATTACACCTGCTTTGTAGAGATCTTGTGAGGGTGAGATGCCAAAGCCATGAGAAAGGGCTTGGTGCATTCTACTGAGGAGGCCAGGAAGTGTTTGTTGATGGAAAGAAGGGAAGAAGGGAGGAAGGGAGGGAAGATGGGTGAGTCTTTGAGCTGATCAACTGAATAGAGCCAGACCTGTCAGCTCCACTTTTATAGGTGAGGAAATTGAAGCTCAGTGTTTGGGGCGGAGGGATTCTGGAAGTCATATAGCCAGCAAGCACAGTCACACAGCCACCTGTGTCCCCAGGTCTCCTTCCATACATTCTTTCTAGTCCAGTGGTCCTTCCACACATTCAGAGCAGTGTGGCTCTGAGGGCCTCTCCTGCCACCTCAGAGCACCCACTCCACCTCAGGCAGGAGAGGCGGAAGCTCACATCCTCATTTCTTGATGTTTGCTTTTTGCCCCTTTGCTGGTGGCATCTGATTCTGAGAGCTGGGCCCTCACTGGGAGAACCTGCCCATCATCCCCCCACGGCCAAACCAAGCCCATGCCCACCTACTCCTCACCTGCCCTGGCAGCTTAAGGTGTCAAGGGTACCAAGTGGACCAAGGGTGCCAAGGGTATAGAGGGTGCTGAGGGCTTGAGGCTGGGGTCCTCAGGGATATAGACAGTGCTCTTCTCTTCAGGTACCTACAGAGAGAGGAGGCAACTCTGAAGGCCCTGTCCCAGGTGGGGCAGGGTGCCCCTGGTGGAACAAGAACAGCTTGGGCAAGCCATGAGCTGCAAATGCTGTGTGGCGAGTGCCACCTTGTGGTCACTGTGCAGCTAGCATGCCATGGAGAGTACAGCAGTTCTTCAGCACAGGTATCCTGTCCCTACCTCACATTAGGCACTGTCCCAGGTGCTGGTGCACAGCAAGAACAAGACAGCATTATTGTGCAAGGAGAGCAATGGCGAGGCATTCTGGTGAAATGCACAGTGACATAAGAGTTGTGAATGCACACAAGAAGCTTATAACCCAGCCTGTGGGGATTCCAGGTGGTTGTGCTGAGCCCACTTTTGAACGATGAGTAGGACTGCACCAGATGAGAGGCCGCTGCCAGATGAGAGGCAGCATGGCAAGTTCCCTGAACTGCACAGGCCCAAAAGTGGGGTAGGGGGAGGTGCAGGAGAGGCTGGAAGTGGATTGGGAGGTGGAGTGCAGGTGGGGCAGATCAGCAAGACTGCCTCATCTGTGGTCCTGGGGAATACCTACCTACCTGTCTCACCCCCATCCTCTGGGAAGCCACCTCACCTCCCAGGTACCACCCAGGGGCCTCAGGGACCTCCTGATGGTGTTCACTTCCATTGGCACAGAATTTTATTATTCTCAGCTGATTACTGCTGGAGGTATATAGCTGAGAGAAGGTGTGAACTTGGAATAAATTATAAAGATCAAAACAGAACCAAGACGGAACTTCTACATATGGGAACTGATAACATTTCCAATTTATTTCTCTAGCATTAAATCCACGTGGTTTCTAATTGTGGTGTCTAAAATAGTTGAAGTTCTGACTTTAAATATGGAATGAGAATAATTATGCTGTGAAAAAAAGAAAGTTTATGAAGAATGTTAGAACAATTCTTATTATAGGTAAAGAGATCAGGACACTAAATTGGGTGTTTAATATGATCTCAACTGTGTAAGAAAACTCTGTGTAGAGGAGGAAAAAAGACTGAAAGGAAATATACAAAAAAATATTAGCAGTGCTTGAATTAGGGTGATAGGATTTCTTTCTATTTTTCTCTATTTCCAGATTTTCTTTAATGAGCTCCTAACCATTTTTAAATTAAAAACAAATTTTAAAAAGTTAATTTGAGTGAAATTAGTTATGTACATAAAATTGGTTTATAGTGGACATTAGTTAAAATTACCCCCAAAACTTCTGGTATGTCGTAAAAATATAGAGCCAAATGAAAGACAAATGATGGGTGGTCCCTGGTCCTCACCCTTGTCATGAGAGGGCAGTGCAGGAAGCAAGAGCGGCCCTCTATCATCCTCCCTCATCCAGTACAGGCAAGCACCTCCAGTAACGATCCATGGAGAGGCCTCCCTGAAGTCACAGCAAGCCCAAATTGTGGCATGTTTTTAAAGAAACTGACACGGTCAGTATAAAAATACAACTTGAGAAACATTGCTCCAGATGCTGAAAGCTGTGGAATGTCGCAGAACTCAGCTTCTATAGCAAAATCACCTGGGAGCTCATTCTCTTGCAGAGTCGCGGGCCCTACTGAATTCATCTCTGGGCTGATGCCTGGGAAGCTGAACTTTTTACAAGGTCTCCAGGTGGTTCTTATGGAGACTGATGTAGAACACTGCACTGTGATTCTTAACCCAGGCTGGGTTAAAACCATCTAGGAAGCTTTTAAAAAATTTTAATGTCCAGGTCCTACAGCAGACCAATTAAATCCAAGTCTCTGTGGACTGAGCTGGGCTTTGGATGCTTTTAAAGCTCCCCAGGTGATTCCGATGTGTATGTAAAGACTGAAAACCACCGGTCTAATGCAGCGGTTCTCAAATGTGTTTTTCATCAAAATCACCTGGAGGACTTGTTAAAGCAGAGTGCTGGGCCCCACCCTCTGTGTTTCAGGTTCAGGAGGTCTGGGTGGGACTCAGAATTTGCATTTCTAAGTTCCCACGTAATGCTGATGCTGCTGGGGACCATACCTTAGGAACCACTGTTCTAGAATGAAGCTGACTGAGGCCCTTAGGGACACAAGAAAACTCCAGCTACAGCCCTGACCATATGTTGCTTCCGTGACTGCCCCCACCAGGTGTGTAGAAAGGAGGTATACACCACCCCCTCTAAATCCTGGGGTCCAGAGAGGGAAGAAGGGAACAGTCTTCATCCCCCCGGAGACATAACCTTCCAGACAAAGTAACAGAATGACAAGGCCCTGTCCCTTACTCCCAGCTTCTGGCTCCCCAGGCCCCATCCCAGATGATGTTAAGTGCAGGGGGGTGAAGGGGGGAAGGGGAGGGGATGCAGCTGCCCTCATGCAGGAGGACAGTTCCATAGAACTCACCTCCCAGTAGATTGAATCCTCAAAGCAGTTCTCATCAGAGGCTTGTCCCCAGATTGGTAATCTTAAAATGAACCCTAAAGAAAGTCAGAAGTCACAGAAGGTCAGAAAACACTTTTCTCTTAGCTTATCCCAGCCCCTTTCCTCAGCCAGAAAAATCCCTGCTGGGGTCCTTGGGCTGAGGCTCAGATCTCCTCAACCCCACAGCCAGAAGTGCAGAGATAAGGGACTCATGGGCACTCCAGGTTGACCTCTGGTACATGCTCTCGGGTCCCCCACCCAGGGAGCCCCACAGTGACCCCACTTCTCGGGCCCGGCCACTTTCACTCACCCACGATGATGCCGCCCACCAGGGCCATGCCCAGGCTCACAAGGAGGCCAAAAATCTGGAACTTGGCCTGCGTTCTTACAGACCAGTTCTCCTTGATACCTTGAAAGTCAAAGGAATGGACAAGCCTAGGGTGGAGACAAGGGGCAGGTCAGGGCCTCACAGAGAGCCAAGTAACCACTTGCTGACACCCCACAAACATGAGCGGGCACCAAGCTCACTAAACCCTGGGCCTCAGCCTTCCCATCTACAAAATGGGGGCACTGCACTTATCAGTTGGTCTTTAAGACTCTTGTGGAGGGACAGGGTGGGGAGAGAAGCCGATGAGACAATGGTCCAGAGTGGGGAAAGAAGGGGAGAAAGGCACCATCTTGGACCTGAGAGGAACAGCAGGAAGGAGGGATGGAGAAGGAAGAAGGCTCCACCTCCCCTGCTCCTCCATATTTACCCTTCCTGTCCATATACTTCAGGGCTGGCGGAGGCTGCTGTCACGGCACCCACAATGGCACCTATGATGCCGGGAATGCCGTGCAGGTTGTGGATGCCACAGGTGTCTTGGATCCGCAGGTGGGACTCCAGGAAAGGCTGCAGAGGGGAGGTGCTGCTTAGGCCGAGGGCTGCAGCAGGGGTGTGAGGAGGCCCTCAAATACACAGAGAGCCAGGATTCTCCAGCCCTCGGCCCCCTCCAGGACTGCACCCCCTCCTCCCACTGTCAGGAGCACAGGGACCCCAGCATTCTCCAGCCCCCAGCCTGTTGTCCAGGATGCTCACCGTCAGGTACACAAAACCCAGGGTGGAGATGATGCCACATATGAAGCCGACGATGAGGGAGCCGTAGGGCATGAGCATCATCTCAGCAGCGGTGCCCACGCCCACCCCTCCTGCGAGCGTGGCGTTCTGGATGTGCACCTGAGTGAGGCAGGCAGAGTGGGAGGAGCTCAGTCCCCTCCCTGGAGCAGCTCGCTTGCTGTGAGAGGGTGGCACTGGGGTCCTGGGAGCCAGGGGTGGCTCGAAGTCCACCTCAGCAAGCCAGAAACATGCAGGGGGCTCCGGCCTTGGGCCGGGCGTGGTATAGCCACCCCCCAGGTTCTTAGTACGTGTGCCACCCAGTCCACCCGGCAGGTCTGGGCATTTCCCATGTGCACAAGCCAGTGCACTGGTGCATATGCCAGTGAGCCCTGCCAGCACATCTGCACGTCCCTATCATGTGTGCCGTGTGCACCTGTGTGCCCAGACCCGAATGTCTGGATGTTCTCTACAGGCACATATGTCCACGCCAGGTGCCTGTAGGATGCTCTCTGAGTGCCAGCCTGAGCCAGGTCCTGTGCTGCTGGCTCTGGGGATTAGTTCATGCCATCTGCACAACCGGCCCATGACTGAGGACAGTTACCTTTTGATGAGGAAACTGACGTGCAGGGAGGTTAAATGATTTGTTGAGGACCACAGAGCTAGCAAGAGGCAGAAAGGGGTCTTGATCCAGGTCTGCGTGGAGTCCAGGCCTCTGTCATTGACCCTGTTCCATGTCCCTCCCTACATGAGCCCATGTCAGAGTGTCTGATTTTCCTCCCCCTGGTGCCTGAGTCCCCACCTCTGTGCATCTAGGGGCTCATGGCCACATCTCAGCACACATATGCCCATGTCCAGAGGCTTGTGTTGGGCTATGAGGGACAGAGTTAGTGTCTCTACTTTTCTTTTTATTGAAAAATCTGCCAACATCTGTAAGGTTGGCCCCCCGCCCTGACTAGTGACAGAAATAGCTGTCCTGATGGTGTGACATGAAGGACACTGTGCAACACACTACCCTCCAATACTTCCCCAGTGGAGTGGACAAAGCATTACAGGAATCATCCCTCTGAGCATGTGGGAGAGGGCAGGTGGGGCAGTTTAAGGAGCCTGAGGGCTGGTGTTTGGAGGATTGGAAGCCTGGCAGAGGGGAAGTGCCCCAGAAACCCTGTTGGGCAGGCTGACACTCAGCCCAGAATAGTGTCAGCACCCCCAGTGTAAGAAGGAGGAGGAAAAGGACCCAGTTCATCTAGAGCTGTTGACATAGTAGAACCTCCAAGAGTCTGGTTGTGGGCACGGCTAAACATCAGCTATGTGCTTGGGACACATCATTTTGCCCTGAGCCTCAGTTTCTTCATCTGCAAGATAGGTGCAATAATCCTGAAGCTGCCCACCTCACAGAGTTGTTGGCAAGGCACAGTGATCCGCACAGGCAGTGAGAGCCGCACCTCCCTCCAAAGCCCCCCAGTGCTTACCATGTCCAGCTTGCCCTTCTTGTTCAGGGCACTGGACATTGCCACCGCAGCGAGCACGCTGGCTGCCAAGGAGCAGTAGGTGTTGAGGGCAGCCCGGTGCTGAGAGTCCCCGTGGTAGGACACAGCTGAGTTGAAGCTGGGCCAGTACATCCACAGGAAGAGGGTGCCTGGGTCAGAGCAGACAGGACCAGTGGGCCCAGGAGAAAAGGCATTAGATGGGACCCAACAGAACTCAGGCAGAGATCCTGTCCCTTAGCTCCAGAGATGGCAAATGACCCCCCATACCCCAGCTGTTTCCCACCTCTACAGCCTTACTCATGCTGGGGGCTCTTCCTGGCAGGCCCTCTCTTCCTTACTCACCCACCTAACTCCCACTTAGCTTTCCGCTCCACTCCTGGAAGTCTACCTTGACCCCCACTACTGCTAAATTCTCCCCACCCCACTCCCCCACTGCTCCACGAGGGAGAATCTTTTCTCCACTGTAGGTAGATCATTGGTGTGGCATCGTGTCTCTTCCACCACACTGTGAGGAGCTCTTGGAGGGTGGGGCTGGGTTTTAAGAGACCAGAATTGTTGTGGTCAATATGTGTTCTCTGGAATGAATGGACACAGAAGTAGGAATGCAGATCTTGCCCTAGCCCAGGGATGGAGAGACCAGTTCCTGGTTACCATTGTGTCTGCTTGGGGCATTCTAGGTAAAACATAGGAAGAGTGATCTACTTCTTTCAGCCTCATGGGGAAGAGGGATAGACATCTGGGATTCTAGATCTGTCTACAGGCAAACTCCCTCTGTCCTTCCCTCAGAGAGAACTGGCAGCCACCCACCAGACCAATCAGGTGTGATCATGGCAGCCTTAAATAATCATGTTGGCCCTCACCCATCATAGGGACCCTCACCCATCATGGCCAACTTCACCCATCCTAGGGACCCTCACCCATCATGGTGGCCTGAGTCATCATGGCATCTCTCACCGATCATGGCAAAGAGGTCCGAGCTGTATGAAGAACTCTGTTTCTCCTTGCTTTGCTCTAGGTTGCGTCGGTAGAGGATTCGGGTCACTGTGAGCCCAAAGTAGGCGCCAAATGTGTGGATGGTCATGGAGCCCCCTGCATCCTTCACCTGGGGTGCAAGGGGCCATTCAGGCTCTGGCAACTTCTCTCCCTCCCTCCTCATAGCACTCTGCACCCCCCTGCACACAGACACATGCATGCACGCACGCACACACACAGAGGTCCAGCTGTCTCTGATTCTTCGGTTGCAGGATGGAGACTGGGGTCCCCAAAGACTAATCAACTGGGAAGGGGGAGAAGGTGGGCATCCCTGAACCTAGGCTGCAAGCCTGTCAGGAAATGCCAGGGCAGCCTCACCCAACATATGGGATCGTTCCCAGATGGGGAAACCTAGGCCTGGAGAGGGATTTGCTTAATCAAGCAGCTGGAAGAGGTGAGCAGAGGTAGAACCCAGGGTGGCCCCTATCTGGTTTGTCACCCACTGGCTTCTGTCTTAATTCCTGGGCACTCCCCCCTTCCCTCTGGGTCTCCACTGTCCACATTTCTTTTTACACAACTTCTCCTGGTCCAACACTATCCCACCCAGACTGCCATTACCCACCTCCCCCTGCATCCTGTCATGCTCCTTGCTCTCCAAAATCCCAGCCACCCTCCCACCACCCACCCATCCCTGCCCTCCCATCCCCTGTCCCCCAAAGTCAGAGCAGGCAGGGTTGGCCCCTTCCTCATCTGTCCCTTGCTGGGCCTCCTGTCCTACACCACTCTGCACCTCTCACTTGACTTCTTTAGTTCTCAAGTTCCTCATTTATAAGTGGGGGAGGTCATAGTGACTTAGCAGGGCTGCTGTCAGGATTAAAGTAGACATCTTGTGTAAGGCAAGGGCCTGGCATTCAACGGTGCTTGACTAATGTTAGATCCCGTTCCCCTCCCTCCACTCACCTCCCCTCTCTTCAGCCTCCTCTTTTTCCCCATTCAGAACCTCTCAGAGGAACAGAATCACAGATTCACTCCTTCTCTTTAGATTAGGACACCCATCCAGAGAGGTAAGTGTGTCATCCAAGGTCATAGTGCTAGTTGTAGACAGGGCTAGGTTTCTTGATGCCCAGCCTAGTGGGTGTCTCTACTAGCTGTGAGACCTTGGGTGGGCCCCTTAACCTCTCTGAGCCTCAGCTTTCTCATCTGTAAAATGGGGTATATAATTGTGCCTGTCTCAGAGATAAAGATCAAAAGAGTTTACCCAGGTAAAGCATGCAGAGCAAAGCTCAGCAAAGGCCAAATGCTTCCTACATATCAATGACAATTATTGTATTTAAACTTGTCTCAAAGAGAGGCTGAAGACTGTCATGCTTTAAAAGAATTTTTGTAGCAGATTGGGGAGGGTTTTTGAGGGTAAAAGGAGCTTTTGCTGCCTCTTAATTCACCCCAAGATAGTACCTTCTCAGCCTGTTTCAGACCTCCGTGATTGGCCCCACTGTCTACCCTTCAACTAGCCCAGCTTCTCTCTCTCTGGCATCTCCCACCCCAGTCAGTCTCCAAGGCCCACTTGCTCACCTCGTTTATATCTCTTGAATCATCCACTTTCTTCTCATTGCACTAACCCAGTCCCAGTCCCATTGTCTCTCACTGGGGTAACCCGGACAGCCTCTCAACTGGGCTCCCTGCCTCCTAACTGTTCTTGTCACCACAGCCGAAATGACATTTCCATTACATGTGTCTGACCGTGCCACTCCCCTGTTTACAAACCTCCATAGCTCCCGGCTACCCTCACGATACAGTTGAGACTCCCTAACCGTCTCCAGGAGTCTTGATGATCCGTGCTCCTCCTCTCTCCTGTTACCCCTCCAAACTCCCCTCTCAGCACAACCTACTTTCCAGCCAGCCTGAGCCACCGAGGACCCCTCGCTGTGGGTCTCCAGACCTTTGTACTCACTCACTGCTCCCTCTGCCCCAATGCCCTTGCTCACTCCTTTGCCTGGCCAGCTCCTAGTTGACTTCTAGCTTTGACTTCTCTTCCTCCAGGAAGTCTCTTGAGCTGCCAGGATGGTTGAAGCACCATCCTCTGGGCCACCCCACCCTTGAGCTGGCTCTTGATCACAGTGCACAAGTCACTGCCTGGTGACCTCCTGGTTCCCTCACTAGGCTATGAGCTTTTTGTGGTCTAAGTGCTGGTCCTGCCACTTTTGTACCGCAGAGCCTGGAGGGTTGCCTGACATGCAGGCAGACTCCAAAATTCATTTACTTGACAAATATCTGTTGAGCACCTATTAGGCACTGGGCTAGGTGTTGGGGATAGAGATGGCCCAGACAGATAAGGTTTCCTGCCCTTATCAGACAAGGATAAGTGCTCTGAAGAAAAAATAAAGCAAGGCAGCGTGAGAAACAGTGACTGGGAGGGGGTGAGGGGGACATTAACACTGGGTAGGGGGCAGGCAGGGTCTCCCTGAAGTGGTGGCATTGGTGCTGAGACCTCAGCAGTGAGAAACTCTCAGGTATGACCGTTCCAGGCAGAGGCAACAGCAAGTGAGATGGGGCCAAGCTTGGTGTGTCCAAGGGGCAGAGAGCAGGTTATGGCCAAAGTACAGAATGACAGGGAGAGAGGAGACAACACGCTTGGAGAGAAAGGTTGGAGCTAGAACATGTAGGGTCTTATAATAAGTATGGATTTTATTCTAAGTGAAATTAACAAAACAAAACAAAACAACAACAAAAAAACACTGATAGGTTTTAATCAGGGGAATGGTCTTATATGCATTATTAATAGACCACTCTGGCTGTTGGTGGAGATTGGCCTGAGGGGATGTGTGAGGCAAGGAGGAAGCCTGGGAGATGAATTAGGAGGAAGAGATATGGTGGCTTGGACTAGTCTGGTGGTTGGAAAAAATTACAAAATGAATGATTGAATTTATTTATTTATTTATTTATTTTTTTAAAAAGATGACCAGTAAAGGGACCTTAACCCTTGACTTGGTATTGTCAGCACCACGCTCTCCAAAGTGAGCTAACTGGCCATCCCTATATAGGGATCCGAACCTGTGGTCTTGGTGTTATCAGCACCACACTCTCCTAAGGGAGCCACGGGCCGGCCCTGAATGATTGAATTTATTAGGGTGGCCTAAACACGCCCCCACCCCCCGCAGGGGAGGGGTTCTGGGTAGAGTCCAAATGTAGAAGAAGAGAGGGCTAAGTAATGCTTGGGGTCCCTGAATGACACCCCCCACTACCACAACACACATACCCAAAAGCACCAATGAGGTTTCTGAGAAAGAGAGGTTGAAGGTGCCCCCATCTGAGCCATTGAATTGGCCAACCTCAGCGGGCAGCATTCTTGCCACAGTCCATATGAATGGCATCTCTGGGGTTATGCAGTGCACAACCTGTGCAGCTGTACATGGACATCTTGGCCACTCCCCTGGGATCCTTCCTTACAGATTTGCTCCCTCAATACACTGAGTCCTTTTCTTGGCAGAGCAATCTGGGAATGTGGTATGTGTGCAAGAATATGTGCAGGGACATCTCACTGCTTCTATCAAATGTGCTGGAAAGATAAAAGAGGGGAAAAACTAATATGTGATGAACCCCTGCTCTGCCTAGACACTGCGCTGGTATGCTAGGTGGATTATTGTACCCACCTGGAAGATGTCATTACTCCCACTTTAGAGATGAGGAAACGGGTTCAGGGTGTTAAGTAACTTGCCAAGCAGGCATGTCTCCCCAGCCCTCCCTTTCTCTATCCCCTTACTGTCCCCCCAAGTGTCCCCTCCACCCCCAACTCTATTCCAAGCCCTGCTCACCTCTAGCACGTTGAGGAGAATGTACTCATTCACTGAGAAGAGGGTCACTTGGAAGAGAGTCATGATGAGCAGCTGGAGAGGGCTGACTTTACCCAGAAGTGCCCCAAAGGCCACACAGACAGAGGCCACGCAGAAGTCAGCATTGATGAGGCTGGGGGAGACAAGCCAGGGGAGGGGCTGGGGCAAAAGCCAAAAGTGGCACTTCAAGCCCTAGGTTTGAATCTGAACTTTGGTCATCTATGGATTTGGGCTTGTATCCTTTCTGAGCTTCAGCTGCACCATCTGTGATAATAGGCACATTAAGGGCTACTCCAAGAATGAACAGAAGTCACACATGAGAAGAGCCCAGCACAGCAGGGGCACACACTAGATGCCACATCCTTCCTTTGCAGCCCCCATCTTAGGCCCCCACTCCTTGCAGACAGCTTGTGTTCAAGGCACCCAAGTGGTCTGGCTGCTGTTGTTGAACATGCACAATATTTTGGGCCCTGCCCTGCCTTCTATCTTTTACCTACCCTTCCAGAACCTCCTCTCACTGCCTCCTCTTCCAGGAAGTCTTCCCCAATTCCTCCAGTTAGATGTAGGCTATGTTTCCAGATCCTTATCTCTCAGTCTACATACACCTATCTAATGGCTGCCAGGGCCTTGCTTGCGTTTGAGCTATTGGGACCTTCCCTTCACCTTACCCATGACAGAGGATCTGTGTCCAGGGGAGAGAGAGGCCTTTCTTTGGGAAGTAGGGAGCTGGGGTGGACTGGGTACAAGGAGGAGGCAGAAAGGCCAACAGAGAGAATGGAGGCAGAGGGGCAGGCCCATAGGCCCTCCTCAAGTCTGGATGCTGAAAGCCCAGCCAGCCCAGTAGAGGGCTCATGAGGAGGTGGATGGCCAGGTGGCACCGTGTGGCTGAAGTAGACCCTGGTTCCATCCACACACACTTTGCCTGACAAGGATGTCCCCTGCCTTCTGGATTCCAAGGCAGGCCCTCACTGTGGCTTTTGGGGCTATGAGAGTTGTTAATGGGATGGTTGTAAGGATAAACGGGGCTACTTCCTCAAGACCGTCACGACTGGAGGAGGACCTCTCCTCATGCTCTGGTGTGTGTGTGAGAGAAAAAATCGGGGTGAGGAGTAAGAAGTGAGCTTATTGTAGGGCTAGTTTGTGGAGTGGGGGCGGAGTCCCTTCTGAGACAGAGGACATTCACTGGAATGTCTACTCCACTACTAGCGTTGTTGACAGCTGTGTCCCCAGGGCCTAGAGCAGGGCCGGGCAGAATGAATGATGGTAGTTACTAAGTGCTAGGCACTGGGATATCTGCTAAGTACTGCACATGCCCTCTCCTACAACACCTGAACCATACAGGAAAGGTACTATCATTAGGCACAGCACATAGATGGGAAACGGAGACTTAGAGGCCTTTATTTCCCCAGGTTCCCGGCCCGCCCCCGGAGCCCCCCCGCAGCCCCACCCCTGAGCCCCACCCCGGAGCCCCCCGGAGCCCCGCCCCCCGAAGCCCCGCCCTGGAGCCCCCCCTCCCCGCAGCCCCGCCCTGCGCTCACTTCTCGACGCCCAGGAGAATGTAGCCGTCTTCAAAGAAGTGGAACCATCCTTGCACGAGCAGCGCCCACTGGATGCCGAAGGCCGCCAGCAGGAAGTTGAAGCCCACGGCGCTGAAGCTGTAGCGCTGCAGGAAGGTCATGAGGAAGCCGAAGCCCACGAAGACCATCACGTGCACATCCTGGAAGCCTGCGGGAAGTGCAGCCGGAGGCTAGTGAGGGCCTGCCACAGCCCCGCCAAGTCCCGATTCCCCATCCCCGCATCCGAACCCCAGGGTTGGGTGCACTAACAAGTGGCTCCTCTGTTGGCACAATCGCCACTACCCCCACCTTGTCATGAGGGCCACTGGAGGCTGGGCTGGGGGACCCGAGGTGAGACCACTTAAACCACTGCTCTATCATGCCAAGAGATGCCTAAGTGCCCCCTCGGGAGATGACAGCTCCCTGGTTCCACTTCCTTCCCAGGTGGCTCTGCTGGCCCAGGGTGGGGGTGGGCAGCTGGGCATTTGAGTTTGAGGCCAGGCGGTGGGTTACACCCAGGGCCTCGGGTCTAGAGCCCAGACCTCCTGGGCCATGATGACTTGCCCTCTCCAACACAATCCTATTCCTCTGCTGTGGAGGATCCATGCACATCCAGCCAAGGAGGGTTTTGACAGGCCAAACACATCAGTCGCCCATAGCTGATCCCATCATCTGCACATCCCACTATCACCTCCAGCAAGTTCACTTCCCAGCATCACTGAGACTTGAATTCGGACCCCAGCTCCTCCATCTCCTGGGCAGATGACTGGGAAGGTTACTTAACATGCTTGGGGCTTGGTAAGCATCTTCTATGATTCTTACTCCATAGGTGTTGTGGGGATTAAATGCAGATGTGTATGTGAAGCATCTAGCGCAGTGTCTGCCCCATCATAGGTGATCAACATGGACAGGTGTCATTTCTTGTGACTCAGGCATGGCCTAACTCTTCTGCCAACTCACACAGTGGCCTTGGCGAGCCACTTTCCCTCCTAGAGCCTCAGTTTTCTCGACAATAGAACTCAATGATAAAAGGGATGTATTAAAATAATATTAACTCTCCTCCCAGTGCTACCATTGCTTGGTTCTAGACTCCAAGAAAATAACAGAAGGCAAAGAGCTTTGAGAAACAAAGAGAGTTACAGAAGTATAAGACACTGAAAGGAACTGATGTCATGGGACACAGGGGCTGGATCTATGGGCTCCCATGGGCCAAATCTGGGACAATTTGAGCATCAAAATAATTATGTGCTATAATGATTTAAAACCATTAAAAATTAGGAACTCATGAGTCCATGCTGGTAAAAGAAAGTAAATAAATAATGAGGTGGCAGGGAGGGCTTTACTGTTAAATGTGGAGAGAGTGCTGGAGCTTGAAAATCATCGTTTTCAAATTAAAGATTTGATCAGCGGATGCTAAATGCAGGGGGAAATTTTGATTAGGAGTAGGATTTGCATTGTCTTAAAGAGTCTCCCTATAGACTGCTTATTAGTTGAAAAGGAAAAGGAAAAAAAAAAATAATGGTAATTATACAGTGGAGAAATTGGGCAATATCTTGACTGGATGATCAAAATTAACGTGACCAGTGAGGGACAGATGGACACTGTGTGCATCCAGATGTGATACCCTGAAAAGGATCACCTAATATCACCTGTATGGTATTCTCACTGAGACTGCATAATGCAATCTAGTCATGAGAGAACAACAGACAAACATGGGTGAGGCTGTGTTCTTGAGAAATATCAATGTCATAAAAGACAAAGAAAAGGCCCTTGAAATATCCCAGATTAAAAGATATACCAACTAAATTCAATATTTAATTCTGGACTGGATTCTGTTTTTGGCAGGGCTGGAGAAGTGGAGGGAGTGCTATAAAGGTCATTATGGGATCAGTTGTGAAAATTAAATATAAACAGTAGATTAAGATACTGTATCAATGTAAATTTAGGGAGTTGATTATGGTGGTTGTGGAAGAGAATACCCCTGTTCTTAGGAAATATTCTGGGATATTTAAGAATAAAGGGCCATAATGAATATACCTGACCGTCAAATGGTTCAGACAAAAAATAGTGTGTGTGTGTGCGTGTGTGTGTGCCCATGCACCTATGTGGAGAGAGCCAGAGAACAAATAGCTGAGTTTGAGTTAAAGAGTATATAGCATTTTTTGTACTATTTATGTTTTAGCAACTTTTTTATAAGTTTGAAATTATTTCCAAATAAAAAGCTAAAAAACAAAAGGAACTTCAGGGCTCTGCCAGGCCTGGCCTGGCCCCATGCACCTGCCACCTCATTCCTCCCTCCCTCCTGTGCATGCTCCAGCTGCACTGGCCCTCCCTTTTGTTCCTCAGCCCCACTCCAGGGTCTTTGCCTGTGGCCTTCCCTCCACTTGGGACACTGTTCCTGTAGAATGTCCAACAAACTTCTCTTCCTACAGTTTCAGCAAAATGTCACCTCATCAGGGAGGCCTTCATGATCCCCCAGTTTAAAGTAGGTTCTCTCTCTCGTGCCACCCTCTTTTCTTTCATAGTTCTTATTACAATTTGAATTATATGTTTACTTGTTTGTCTAGCCCACTAGACTATAAAACTACAAGAAAGCAAGACCATGCCTATTTTGTTCATGGCGGTATTCCCAGTACCCATGCGAGTGCCAAGGTAGACTCTCAATGAATACCACGAATGAATGAATGATTGTTGTCTCAGCAGCACCCAGGTATGCCAGCTAAGCAGCAGTTAAGGAGCCCCAGGTGGGATTTCACAGTCAGGTGGGTCTGCAGCCCCTCTACAGTCCAACACCTCCTACCCACAGGGCTGACAGGGCCTGGTGTCCACTGCAGCCTGGCCAAGGTCAGCAGGAGCAATGCTTATGCTATAGCTGCCTTGGCCTTGCCTGTCCCTGTCTGCCCTGATTTGTCTCCTCTCCAGGCTTCCCTGAGAGCCAGGCCATGCTGCAGACCCCCCTGGAGAGCAGCTATCTGGAGGGGGCGTAGGGGGTCTGGCACTCTGAAGGGCAGGGGTACTAGTTGGGGGTACTAGTTGATACAGAAGAGCTGTGGGTCCACCTGTAAGGTGCTCTGAGCTTCTCTCTGAGTTTAGCTTCTGTGCCATTTACACAAACACACCCGGGCTCAGGTTCCTCAGTGTGTGCAGCTGATTTTATGTATTATCACGTTTCATGGTTTATCGCGTTTCCAACTGTTGTAGGAGAAATTGAGCTAATGTACGTGAAGCACCATAAATGGTATTTTGATTATTCTGGGAAGCACTAACGGGTGACAGACTGGAAGAGAGGTGCGAAAGAGAGGGAGGTGACAAATTCAGATTACAATTCCAGAAGCAGGGAGGGGAGCTGGCAGGATCACAGGGCTGTTGACAAGCACGGGGCAGTGGAAAGAGGTTGCTGGGTGGGAAGGAGGTGCTGCCTCAAGTCCTGGCCATGGTGAATTTGAGATGACCCCGGGGGTGGAAGGGTGGGCTGGCTAGCTTGGGAGAAATGGAGCTTGGCTGTGAGGGCTGCAGCTGGGGTCTGAGATTGGGCATGCCTATGAGCTGTGAGTGTGGAATGTGGGAACGAAGAAAGGAGAGACACAAGCTGAGACCTGGCCATGCCTTGAAGCTAGCAGACAAGACAGGGAAGGTGCTGGCAGGGAGGTGGGAGGAGCCCTTGGGGAATGACAGCATCACAGAGGGCGGGGACCTTTCGAGGAAAGGGGTGTCAGCTGCCTGGTGGCATAGGGGAGCCACACGGGCAGGGATGGAGCTAGAGAGGACTGAGGGAGTCATTGGGGCATGACGGGGAGGGGTGCTATTTGCAGTCTTGGAGGCTTTGGTCCCCCTGTGGCCCAAGAACAAGAGCAAGGAGCCCTCACCTTCCCAGTCCCTCCTTCCTGCCTGTCCTCCCTCTTGCCAGTCCCTGTCCTTCTCCCTGCTCCTTTGGGTCCCCTGCCTCTGTTTTTGATCCTCTGTGGGGCTGTCTCTTTTTTCCTCTCCCCTCCTGCAGGTACACAGACACCAGCTGCCCTCTCCTAGGGCACCTCCCCAATCTGTTCTCTTGCTACCATCCTCTTTATCTCCCAAACTGGTCCTAATTTAGCACTGAAACATATCAGCTGATTAATCTCTGTTTCATAGAGCTTGGTGCTACCTAAAAGGATTTTAAATTATTTATTTATTTATTTTAATTGACACATTGTAACTGAACATATTTATAGGATGCAATCTGATGTTCTGATACACGTATATGTTATATAATGATCGGATCAGGGTTGTTAGTGTATCCATCACTTCACGCATTTATCACTTCTTGGTGGCGAGAACATTCAAAAGCCTCTCCTCTATTATGTAATACAAAATGGAACTGTTATCCATAGTCACCCTGCTATGCAATAGAACTCAAATGATTTTAATAGTAATGATTTTAAGGTCCAAACCATATGACCTTCAGCAAAGGACATAACCTCTCTGATCCACAGTTTTATTATTGGTAAATTTGGGGAGGGTAACAGCTCAATGAAGTAACCCGATCAAACCCTCTTCAACAACTGCTCCATCATACTAGCTATTATTTCTCTTTTTCTCTTTCAAGACTGACCAACTGCTTTGCATTGGGTTGGCGACTTGCTGAGGGTCGAGCAAGTGGATGGCCCTTGGCCCTGCTCCCCAACCTAGGGTGACTCAAGCTGCCCTGCCCAGAACGGGCTTCCTCAGCCTGGAGATCCCTGATGGGGCGCGGCTGGCACACTGGCTTCCAGCCATGAGAGCTGCCATCAGGGGGCACCAGTACACAGCTGTTCTCATTCTTCCCTTCTGTCCTCCCAGCCCCCACCCCAGTTCTATCTCCTTCTTCTCTCCACAGATGAGTCCCCCTGAGAGGTGGGCTAAGTCTCTGCAATTGGAGGACAAAGTTTCCCATGCTGGTGGCCTCCGCACTGCCCTCCCCTCTGCTGCATCAACACAGAAAGAGTGGGGCCCTGCACGAGGCGGGGTACTGCTCTTTCCCATTTCCTAGGGGTCAGCCCCACCTAAACTGTTCTCTTCGGGACCTAAAGGCCAGTCCCCCAATTCCTCCCGAGACTCCATGCCCCAACTCTCCCACACCAACAGTGCAAAATCTCCTGGGGAGATGGTCAGGGGAAGTAATGCCGCAGGAGACTCTGGAAAGCAGGTGGGCTGTGGTGTGTGGGGTGAGGGGGCTTGGCTTCTCCCCTGCCAGTGCCACTGACAGGCTGAGAGTGTTGGGTTCCTCTCTAACCTCTGTTTCCTCCACCATAAAATGGAAATAATAAACGCCCTGTCGGACAGAGCAGGCAAAAAAGTACCATGTCATGAGGAGAGCACAAAGGAATTTAGATGCTGTAATAGTTCAAATCAGCATCCAGGGAGACTTTCCTCAGCCACGTCTCTAACACGATGCTGAGACTCTACTTAAACACCTTCATTGAGGAGCACTCACTCCCTTCTGAGGAAACTCGAAACTAGTACTTACTGTCCTCTCACTCCATGCCACGAGATAAGTGCCCTACCCATCCATCACCTGTCATCTTGAATCTTCTTAGAGATTCTGTACTTTAATATTTCCACCTTACAGATGTGCATACTGAGTGGTTAGGGAGTTAGTTAGCTCTTTCCATTTAGTGATGGCCCCAGATCTGTTTAGCTCCAAAGTCAACACCAGGTTACGCTGCCCTCTGCTTGTGGGTAAGCTTGTCCTTTAGCAAACAGAACTGAATATGGGATGCAGGTCCCCAGGAGTACAGGGCGAGCCTGGCTACTTTGGCCTCATGAAACAGTCCTTCAGGTGTTTGAAACCAGAGCATTCTCTGTCCTGGGTCATCTCTGTCCCACTCCTCCCTTGGTCTTCCCAGGAAGCTTCTGGAGCCAGGATGTGGTGGCTCCTCCTTGACAACCTCTCCCCAGCCACTGCCCTTGGCCACTTAGGCCTGGGAGCATCAGCCCATGAGGAAGCTTCATGTTCAGCAGCTGGCACCTGAACCACACCTGCTGAGAGTGTACAAGCCATGTAGGGCTCTGCCAGGGTAGGTTCCCAGTTGGCTCTGTGCCTGCTGCCTGCTGAGAGGCCCATGCCCAGGGAGCTATCCTTGGGCCCCCATGAACCCCAGCTGGAGCTGGACTCCTCTGGAAACTGGGGATGCCCAGCAGGCTCCACTAATCCCCTGGGTAGAAAGGAGGCCTGCACAGGTGCTGACAGCCTGAGGCCAAGAACCGGGAAGGTACCACAAGGACCTGCCCTCACTCCACACCCCTAGGGATTACCTAGCTGCCCAGGAACTAAGGTTTGGGGACCCACCTGGGCCAGGAAGCCTCATGCCCTCTAACTCCTAACCACAGCCACGGTGAGTGGGACAGGGGGAAAGGGGAAGGGGAGACAGAGGGAGAAGAGCAGCCAGGAGTGTAGGCTCAGGCCCCCACAACTGCTGCCCCAGAGCTAGCTGAGTGACTTTTGCAAGACACCCCCCCTTTTCTGGTCTTAGTTTCCTCATCATAAAATGGGGATCATAGCGGGGCCTCCTTCCTAGGGTGGTGGTGACGATTAGAGGACAGAAAGCATGTTTGGTTGGAGGGGCTGTCACTGCTTCCTGCCCTCACAGAGGGACCCTGAGGCCAAGCTTCTCTTCCTGAACTGGCCAAGAGCTCCCCAGCACTCACAGGGGAAATAAAGGCCCTCCTTGATGGCCGGGTTCTCTCTGCCCTTAGCAACCTTCTCCCACCCCTTTCACAAACCCTACTCTTGGGTCACACTGAGCCACTCACCCCATTTCCCAGCACCCCCTTTCAGTGGACCCCTTGCCTGCCTGCTCTGCTCACCATCCACTACTTTCCATGAAGCTGTCACAGATGTCTTCTGCCTGGAGCACTTGTCCCCACTGAAGCCTTGGTTGTCAGGGTGCACCTCTCTGTTCCCAGCAAGTCTGGGAGTCCTTTGGGGCCAGGACCCAGGATATTTATTCAATTTATTTTTCCAACGTGACCATAAGCCCTGGTTTTCTGAGACAGTTATATTTTATGCCTGGGCCCTGGTAAATTACTATTGGTATCCCTACCTTTACTCTCAAAAGTGTCTTCATTTGGATAAGCCTGGCCGGTTAGCTCAGTTGGTTAGAGCATGGTGTTATAACACCAAGCTCAAGGGTTCAGATCCCTACACCAGCCAGCCACCAAAAAAAAATTAGTCGGATGATAAATTATATGGTCACCTCAAGATAAGTGCTTGTCGGGTGGAGCCAGTGTGGAGGGAGGAGGATAGAAACTAGGGAGACTGAGGACTGCACTCCCCACTGGTGAGGTTCTGCAGCTCCTATTACAGGGTCTTGAGGCCTCCACTGCCCTAGGAATGCCTACATGAGGCCTCGCCCCTTATGCTTTCCTGGGGGGCTGGTTCTGTGGTCAAGGGGTAAGCAAGAGCCAGAGGGATGGAGTGGAACAGGAAAGCAGGGTCTGAAGCTTGCCCGACTCACTGATGCCTGGTCAGTCACCCACCAAGGAGAAGACAGGTAGACAATGTGAAGAGTGGATTTGGAGCCTAAATTCCAAGGCCAAAGCTGTGAAGATCTCTCTCTCTTAAAACATGACCCTAAGTGGAGCCCAGTAGAGGCGGTGGTCTCACCAGCACAGGGCATGCCCCTCTTCTGTCACCTCCCTCTTTCTTAGTTTCCTCATCTGTAAAATGTACCTATTATTAGTCCCATGACAGCCCTAACTTTTTGGCAGCCATGTCCTATGGCTGGCTTCCACTGGGCTTGCAGCCCCCACCCTTCAGTCTTTTTTAATGCAGTCTGCCATTCTGAGTAGGTGCAGTTGTTTACTTGGACCTGAGGGAAACACTATTTCTGAATGTAGGGAACCCCCTGTTGCTGAGAGTGTCCAAGCCATGGAGAGAACACCAGTTGACAGGTGGCTTTTGGAGATGAGCTTTAGGGTCCCTTCCAAAACTTAACAGTCCATGACTATGTGAGCACAAACAGTTAGAAGAATTGTCATTGGATGCTGGTAGATGGAGCAGAAAATCAGAAAGCACAAGGGCATGGAAGAGTCCTGGGCTGGGAGTCCAGAGGCTGGGCCACCCAGTGTGACCTTGGGCCAGTTCTTCCAGCTCCTGAGTCCTAGGGCATCTGCATTTAGTGCTTTTGTAGTGATTGCTCCATTGTGCAGTGAGGATTACATGCCCAGCAGTGTGCCGGAGCGTTAGGACTGTCTCCCACTAGCTGTACCCAACCCCTGCCAGGTAGGTCCTATTATCCCCATTTGATAGATGAGGACATTAAGGTTGAGCAAGGCTGACATTTGCCTAAGGTCACCCACCTGGTTAACGGCAGAGCCATGATAGAAAGGATATCTGTGATTCCAGGGCCACGCTCTTAAGCCCAGCACCACAGATAGCAGAAAACTCAGGGGTGCTGGGCCTCCCCATCCAAGCCGAAAGTGGGTGGGTGGGATGGTCTCCTGGCCCAACACTGGTCCCGCACACCTCTCCCCACAGCGGGGCTGGCAGGCCATCGAGCCATCCCTGTGGTCCTTGAGGTCAGGACCTACCCACTTACTTGGAGTGTACAGGTACAGTTGGGCAAAGGAGATGGTCGCCCACTGGTTTGTGGGACTTGGGTCTTTTGAGGACGCCAAGCAGGGCTCTCTGGTGGGGATGTTGGAGGCTTCTGATGGCTGGGGAGGGCAGCCAAATAAAAAAAACCCACCGGAGTGAGTTTTTCCTACTAGTTTTTCACAGGAAAAAGGACCGTTTCCGCAGCGTAATCGCAGAGGAGCGCCCTGTGGGGAGCCCGCATGGGGCCGGGGTGGCGTCCCCTCCTGGCCCGGAGCCGCCTCAGGTGGCCCTGCAGGACGGCGGCACTTACTAGGGTAGCGATAGTAGAACTCGTTCTCCAGGTCCGTGGTGATGTTTCTGCGCCGCTTCTCCTCCCACCAGTGCGCGTCGGCGTCGGGGCTGTAGCGCACGAAGAAGCCGAAGAGAATGACCAAGGCCACCTGCAGGAGCAGGCAGGCGAGCGGCAGCCGCCAGCGGAGGTTGGTGCTCCAGGCCATGCTGCAGCGGCATCTGGCCGGGCGGGCAGCGGGCGGGTCGGCCGCTCTGGGGCCGGCGAGGCTTATAAGGCCCGGGCAGGGGGCGGGGCGGCCACGTGGGCCGCGGAACAGCTGACCCGCTGCCGCCCGCGCGCGCGCCCAACCGACCGGCGAGGGCACCCAACCCGAGCCAAGGGCCTGGAAGCTCCTGGCCTTGGGCTGGGGGACAGCAGCGGGAGCAGGGGCTGAGAGGGCAGTGGGCAGGGATTACGGCGTCCCAACTTCTGTGGGTCCCGTTGGTTCCTTCCCTTTTGTTCCTGTGAACACAGAGAGAAAAAAGAGGATTATTAGCTTCCCACCGCGATCAGAATGAAGGAATTCCCAAACAGAAATCATCATCGTCGTTATCATCATCAGTCCTTTCTTTTTCTGATTATGAAATTCGTACAGGGTACACGAAAAACAAGGCAAGTCTGAGAAGTTCACAGACCTGAGAAGCCTGGGAAGAAGGGACAACACAATGCAATGTGGTACCCTGGACTCGACCCTGGAACAGAAAGAGGATATTAATGGGAAAACTGGTGAAATCCAAATAAAGTCTGAACTTTAGTTAAGAGTGATGCACCCGTGCTGGTTTCTTAGTTGGGACAAATGTACCATGTTATATAAGATGCAAACAGTAGTGTGAACTGGGTAAGGGGTATATGGGAATCCTCTATACCTTCTTTGCAACTTTTCTATAAATACTTTAAAAGTATTCCAGGGTAGAAAGAGTATTAAGAAAAAAACATGTATAAAAGGTTGTAAGAACAGTTTGAGTTTTTCACAAGTTCATTGATCCATGGTCAGGAATTATCTTTTGGTTAATATGTGTGATCTTGATGTGACTTGTAAGAACTGCCCTCCTGTCCTGTCTAACACAGACCTCCTCCAGAGTCCCCCAGCACCCCTGTGGGGCTGGAACCTAGGCCCCACTTGCAGGACTCCTTGCTGGATCCAGGGGGGTGGGACACAGGGTCCAGGAGAGAGACACTGACTGGGAAGCCTGGAGAGGCTTGGTGGGACAAACTGGAAGCCACAGCCAAGCATGGTCACTAAACAACTAGCACAAGAGGGTCATTTGGCCTTGACCTTCACAGAGGGCCTCCCTTTGGCAAGCTAAAGGTGCAAATAAGGGGATTCAGACTATTAAGGAGATAAAAAGTTGAAGGCAGACACTGTCAGATGGCTTTTTTCTTGGGTCACATTTCTGGGCCACTCAACCCATATAGGGCACCACAAATTAACATTCAAAAACAAATCCTGTCATTATC
Organism: Cynocephalus volans; assembly: GCF_027409185.1. Lineage (NCBI taxonomy): Eukaryota > Metazoa > Chordata > Mammalia > Dermoptera > Cynocephalidae > Cynocephalus > Cynocephalus volans. The sequence goes on from NC_084462.1 coordinate 56,015,660, forward strand.
TTGTGAATAGCAAGTACAGTTACACTGCATTAATTTTTTTTGGTTTGTTTTTGTCAAAAGCATTTATTTATTTAATATGTCAACATACCATAGTGTTTAACCCTTTATGGCATTTCTTCCCTTTTTTATTCCAGGAAGTAGCTAGGTCTCTCAACCTCAGTGAGCCCCTGCAGTCACCAACCAAGGAATGACCCTAAGAAGCCTTTTCCAGTATAGAAATCTTCTCTGAACTCCTTTCCATGTGTCATAGCCAACTGTCAAGGAGTCTCCACAGCCTACAGGCCTGGGTGGTCTGGTCTCTGTGGGGAGGTGGTGGGGAAGCCGAAGGAAAACCAGATATTTGAAGTCCCTGGTTTCACTTCCGCTTCTTAAGCAGCTGTGTGACGCTGGGTAAGTTGTTAACCTCCCTGAGCTTGTACTCTCTCATCTGTAAAATAGCAACAATAATGCCCTGTGGAGTCTCGGTGAGAATTCTAAGATATAACACAGTGAGGAGCCCCACAAGGTGTCTGGCATGTGGCATGTGCCCAGTAGGAGCCCCACAAGGTGTCTGGCATGTGGCATGTGCCCAGTACCTGTTCATTTCCCTCCAGTGGCTGGAGCAATAAAAGAGTACATGCCACTTGAGATTCTCCAGAGAAAGACGATATTAAGTTTGAGGAATCAAGGCAGGCACGCGTGGAATGGTGGAAAGATGGCTGGTCTAAGTCTGGGTTCTGTGTTTGCCTTTCCCTCTGGGTGTCCTTGGGCAAATTCTTAGCCTCTCTGGGCTTGAGGCCTCATGTGTAAAATGAGGGGTATGAATAAGTCATCTCCAAAGCCACTTCCAGCTGCAAGGTGCCCCCTGCCCAGGGGAGCCCGCCCCCCTGCAGCGCCCCCTCTGTTGCCTTTCCGCCACTCATGCGCAGTCTTCTCTCTGGCTGGACAAGCTGCATGGCATCACTTAACAGCTATCCCAGCCCCACCCAGGACATAAGTCACCAGGAGAGGCCCCACCCTTGACCTGCAGTGACTTCACCCTGTGTGGGGTTTGCAGGCGGCACTCTTCTGCTTCCCCGGCCTCTCCTTCCAGCATGCCCCCTTCCTCTTTTCCTCAGCCAGGATCCTCCCAGCCACGCTGCTGGTGGGACCTCTGTCTCATATGTGGGGTACTGCACCCTTAGACAGTGGGGCCATCACTTAATGCCCCCTACAGAGTATTTGAGAAGGAGGAGAGACCACAGAAAGCATGGCAATGGCAAACATTAGCTCTGGAGGCCCTATGGGCCCAGTTACTAAATGTCCAAGGTGAGGGATGGGATAGGGCAGAGGACTTGGGGATGAGGTGGGGGGGGGCACACACAGCCTTCTACAGTAAGCCATCCCCAAGTGGACCATAAGCTCCTTTAGTCAGGGGTGATGTCTTATTTATAAATAAGTCTCTCCCCTGCCCATAGCACAGTGCGGGATACAGAGCAGGCACTTGGGGAGAGTTTGGGAAGATGGAGGAAGGAATGAGTAATATTCTTTGAGCACCTGCTGTGTGCCAGGCACTGTTCTAAGTGCTGGAATATGGCAGTGAACAAAAGAGGCAGGAATCCCTGTCCTCGTGAAGCTGGCATTCTAGGGGGAGTGGGGGCGGTTGACAAACACAGTAGATAAGTGAAGCATGTGGGAGGGTGGGAAGTGCCATGGGGATAAAATGATATCGGGAGAGAGGGCCAGGAGTACAATGTCCACAGGGAGGCCAAGGATGGCCACGTTGAGGGATTGACAGAGGGAGGGAAGATAGATTCTTCTGCTGATGCTCCAGTCCCCGCTCACCCCAGGCTTGGAGGATGGTCCCCGCCCCACCCCACAGTATTTTGATGCTACTGCCCTTTTCTGAGTGCCCCAGGCAGCTGTCCGCTTTCCTGGCTGTCCTTGGTCTTAGTGGTGGGCCAAGCTCTCAGTTTCTCCCTCAAGTGACCAGCAATTTTATTTCTGGTGCCCTTGGGAGGAAAAATGGCCACCATTCCAGAAGCCCAGGGAAAAATATCCCTTCTCAGAACATTTTCTCTCTGGCTAATGTAAGGCCAGGCCAGCAGGCTGTCCACCTCAGGCAAAGCCCAGGCTCTCCGTAGAGTGCCTGTCCTCGGGGTGAACGTGGGCTGGATCCACAGTGCGGCTGGGTTGCAGGATGGTCAGAGGATAGGAGGACTCTCTCTCCTGGGTCCTTTATCCACTTTCTCCTATCCTTAATTTTCCATGTCATTCATCCATTCACTCTTTCTTCCTAGGCTTATCACACCCTGGCATCGTATTATGAGCTTATTAATCTGCCGGGTCTGTCTCCCAGTGCTAGAATGTCAGCACCCGAGGTCAAGGGCACCTAGAAGAGGCTAGCTCAAGATAGTTGTTCATTAATTATTTTTATGAATGAATGAACAGATGAATGACTGAATTCTTTCAATTTTTTCGGCTAACCAGAGCATGTACTGAGTACCCATTACATACACAGCTTGTTATCAGGCAAGTTTGCTATTCTGTACAAAGATGCTCCCCAGTTTGTACTGTAGAAGAGGTGGCACAAGTTTGCCCCAGTGGTTAAAGCAGAACAAACACTTTCCTATACAGTTGACAAGAGCTGGGTGGGCCCTGGGATAACTGGGGTGGGCTTCATGGAAAAGGTGAACTTTGATCTAGGATTTGCAGGGTGGGCAACAGGTAGACCTTTTTCCCTATGCTCTCTGGCTTTTCTTGTCTCATGCATCGCCTGTCACAGACTCCAGGCCCCTCCCCCACCCCATTCCTGCTAAGCCTACAGCCTAGAATTCTGGGCTTATCCTCTGAAACCAGGGTTCAAGAAACCTGCTGCTCTAGTCTTTCGGGCCAGACAAGGGTTTTCCCAGAGAAGCCATCCACTTCCTCCTAAAATGTGTATGCCTTGACGAAAGGGGATGACTGGTGGCTGGGGCAGGATGATTCTCTCCCCAGCCAGGGAGAGGCAGGGTGTGGCAGGCAGGAGGGGGTGTGGTCAGCAGGCTAAGGTGGTTCAGATTGTCTTTCATCAAGGTGGGGTCTCTCTGCTCAGGGCGTGGCTGTGTTGGGGGAGTGGTGCAGAGACTGTCACTGCTGTCACCCTTCTGTCTGCCCATCCTTTTGGCAGATGACTGTCAGCACCCTTGGCATCTTTGGCCTTGGTCCCACAGCAGCCTGAGATGTGGCAAGAGTACTAGGCCAGGAATCAGAAGTTCTTGGGCTGGTTCTAGTTCCACAAATTTTGTCATAACACACCACCATTATGGGCCTTATTTCCTTCATCTGCATATGGGTGTCTCCATGTCTACCCTGCTCAGCTCCCTGGTTTGCCGAGATGATCAAAGGAGATCATGCAGCATGGTGCTTAGCACCTTAACCCAGAGATTCAAAGGGGCCAGGGCTCAGTCCCAGGACTGCTGTTTCCTAGCCAAGTGACCTCAGGCAAGCTGTTTAACCTCTCTGGGCCTCCATTTCCCCATCCATACAATGAAGGTGACAGTAGTACCCAAGATGATCCTAATGCATGTGATGCTTTTAACACAGAGCCCGGTAGCAGGTACTCAATGAGGTGGTAACCCTTATTATTCACGACTGGAAATGAACAGGAAAGTCCTTTGTGAATTGAAAAGTGTCACAAATATAATTGGGGGTTGCTTCTATGATCCTGAATAATGGCATTCCTCTCTGGTGCTCTCTGAAAAGTCTACAAAGGCAGGGCCCAGGAGAGCAAGCCTCATGCCCTCCACAGAACCACAGGGCTGGGGTAGGGGTTAGGGGCCCTGGGAAGCAGCTCTGGCCCTGCCCCTATCACCTTCAGGCCCTCAAAGTCACAGAGAGTGCCACCTCTCACATTCACAGGGAAACCTCCAGTGTGGGTGGCCTGTGGAGTGAGGGTCTGAGAGGCTGTAAGCCTCTCTGAAAAACTCTCTCCTCCATGACAACCTGTGGGATCAAAAATAAGAACACCAACAGTGGGAAAGTGCTCCCTGATGAGCTGTTCCGAGGACGCAGCACCCCAACTGTGCTATTCCTGCCAAAAATGCATACACTGAATTTAATTATGCAGAAGCTGCAGACAAATCCATACTGAGGGACATTTTACAAAACAACTGGCCTGGATTCTTAAAAAAATGTAGGTGTCACGGATGACAAAAAAGGAAGGGGAACTGTTCTACATAAAGATTCACGACATACATAAAATGCTTTGATTGATCCTTGATTGGCTCCTGGCTTTAAAAAAAATAGCTATAAAAAATACTTTTGGGGGAGACTGGGAACATGGCGGCCGCAGCCTCTGCTACAGCTTCGGCCGCGAAGGTCAGCGCCGAGGGCAGCCGGCACCTGACGGTGTGACCGACCCGAGCCGACTTCTCTTGGATTTGGCTGCAGATTTATAGATCTTCTGCGCTGTGTACAGGCACAGTGTTGAAAATGTTCTAGCCCGCAGATCGGAGCTGGGTCCTGGAGAAGTTTGCAGAGGAGCCGCTGCCGCCGCCACCAGAGGAGCAGCCGTCTATTCTCTATCTCTGCGGCGAAAGTGCGGAGCTGCTCCGGCTCGACCCGTGGGGGAGCCCCCGGAGCCGCAGGATTTCTCTGTGACACTCATTTTGTGCCCTGAAACCAGAGCCTTCCCTTTGCTCAACACTACAGTGGAGGTCAAGATGGCGGAAGAGGAGAGCTGCCTGCCGCTTTTCCGCCACGAATAGAAGCAGCCTGAGGCCTGCGCCAGAAGCAGCTGTAGCAGAATCGGCACAAAGGAACGGCTTGGAAAGGGTGTCTTTACCCTGCCTAGAACCGGGAATCTTCCCCCTAGCCCGCGCGCACGACCCGCTGGTGCGCCAGCCGCAGCCGCAGCTGCAGACTGGAAAGTGGAGGCCTGAGCCGGCCTGTGTCAACCCGGGCCGGGCCGCAGCGGTGACAGCGGCTTCTGACCCCCCCCCCGCCCCCACCCGCCCTTCCCTGGAGCTGGAAGCGAATTAACCTGCAGCGGAGACAGGGAGACGTCCAGCGGGAGAGGCAGAAGCTCCACGGAGACCACACACCCTGCCGGCCGCCACTGCGTGATCCAACAGGTAGACTTCACTGCAGCCACCCAGCTTCATTCCCAGCCCAGCTCAGTGCACACAGAGCGGGGAGTCGTCTGGCAGGGGAGGCGGGAACTCCACAGGGTCCACGCTGCTGCCATGCAATCCAGCAGCAGGTAGGCTTCACTGCCAGCCCGGCTCCATCCCAAGCCCCGGCTAGTGCGCACAGAACAGAGAGACATCCTGCAGGGGAAGGGGAAGCTCTGCAGAGACCACACGCTCTGGGGTGCCTCGGCGCATCCCAGCAGCCCGGGGCCAGAGCGCAGGGAACAGGGAGTCACTGAGGTAGCCATACCAAATTGGCAACCACAGCAACATCTTAGTCAGTCAATAGTGTCAAACCTGTGGACTGTGAAACCCCCTGCCACAATGAATAAACATCAAAGAAAAGATACCAGAAATACCAAAAATCAAAAACGTACACCACCAAAAGATAATAAATCTCAAGCTCTAGATCCTATAGAACAAGAAGCCCTTGAAATGACTGACAAGGAATTTCGAGTGATAATTCTAAGGGAACTGAATGAGATACAAGAAAACTCAGCTAGACATCATGATGAAACGAGGAAAAGTATACAGGACCTGAAAGAGGAAATGTACAAGGAAATCAATGCCCTGAAAAAAAATGTAGCAGAACTTGCCAAACTGAAGAAGTTATTCAGTGAAATAAAAAACACAACGGAGAGTTTAACCAACAGGCTTCTGGAAGTTGAAGAGAGAACCTCTGAACTTGAAGATGGGCTGTTTGAAATAACACAAGCAGATAAAAAAAAAAAAAGAAAAAAGATTCAAAGGCACTGAAGAAAATCTGAGAGAGATATCAGACAACCTTAAGCGCTCAAATATCTGAGTCATGAGTATTCCAGAAGGGGAGGAAAAAGGTGATTGCATTGAAAACATATTCAACAAAATAGTGGCAGAAAACTTCCCAGGTATAGGAAAAATCACAGATCTTCAGATCCAGGAAGCTCAATGATCTCCAAACGTATTCAACCCAAAAAGGTCTTCTCCAAGACATGTTATAGTCAAATTGGCAAAACTCAAAGACAAAGAGAGAATCTTAAAAGCTGCAAGAGAGAAGCGTCAAATCACCTATAAGGGAGCCCCAATCAGGCTAACAGACTTTTCATCACAAACCCTAAAAGCCAGAAAGGAATGGGATGATATATTCAAAATACTAAAAGACACAGATTCTCAGCCAAGAATACTCTACCCTGCAAGGCTATCCTTCCGAAATGAAGGGCAAATAGTATATTTCTCAGATAAACAAAAACTGCGGGAGTTCACCACCACACGACCACCCTTACAAGAAATTCTCAAGGGAGTACTGGGTTTGGTTCCTGAAAAATAACTACCACTGCCATAAAAACCCAAGAAAAATCTAAACCCACTAGTATAATAAAAATGGCATTCATGAGGAGAAAACAAACAAACAAAAAGGCTATCTATAACCTACGGAACCAACAAACACAGAAAACAAACAGTAAATCAGAAAGCAAGGAACAAAAGACACCTAAGACAACCAAACAACAATCAACAAAATGCTAAGAATAAATCAACACTATTCAATAACAACTCTTAATGTAAAAGGCTTAAATTCCCCAATCAAAGGACACAGACTGGCTGACTGGATCAAAAAGGAGGACCCAACTATATGCTGCCTTCAAGAGACCCACCTCACCCATAAAGACTCACATAGACTAAGAGTGAAAGGATGGAAAAAGATTTACCATGTAAACAGAAAAGAAAAACGAGTTGGAGTAGGTATTCCTATATCTGACAAAGTAGACTTTAAACTAAAAACCATAAAAAGAGACAATGAGGGACAATACATAATGATAAAAGGACTGATCCATCAAGAAGACATAACAATCATAAATATGTATGCACCCAATGTTGGAGCAGCCAGATTTATAAAACAAACTCTATTAGACCTAAAGAAGGAAATAGACACTAATACCATAATAGCAGGGGACCTGAACACCCCACTGTCAATATTGGACAGATCATCTAGGCAAAGAATCAGCAGAGAAACACAAGATCTAAACAATACTCTTGACCAATTGGACTTGGCAGATATCTACAGAACATTCCACCCAACAACCTCAGAATATTCATTCTTCTCATCAGCACATGGATCATTCTCCAGGATAGAGCACATATTAGGTCACAAATCAAGTCTCGACAAATTTTAAAAAATTGGAATTATCCCATGTATTTTCTCAGACCATAATGGATTAAAACTAGAAATCAATAACAAACAAAATTCTGGAAACTATACAAACACATGGAAATTAAACAGCATTCTACTTAATGACTTATGGGTCCAAGAAGAAATCAAGCAGGAAATCAAAAAATTTATTGAAACTAATGAAAATAATGATACATCATACCAAAACCTGTGGGATACTGCAAAAGCAGTATTAAGGGGGAAATTTATTGCATTAAATGCTCACCACAGAAGAATGGAAAGATGGCAAGTGAACAACCTAACACTTCACCTTAAAGATCTAGAAAAACAAGAACAATCCAAACCTAAAGTTAGCAGACGGAAAGAAATCATTAAGATCAGAGCAGAACTGAATGAAATTGAAACCCAAAAAACAATACAAAAGATCAATGAATCAAAAAGTTGGTTTTTTGAAAAGATAAATAAAATTGACAAACCATTAGCATGGCTAACAAAAAAAGAAGAGAGAAGATTCAAATAACAAAAATTAGAAATGAAAAAGGCGATATTACAACTGATTCATCTGAAATACAAGGAATCATTCGAGACTACTATAAACAACTATACGCCAACAAGTTTGAAAATCTGGAGGAAATGGATAAATTTCTGGACACACACAAGCTCCCAAAATTGAGCCATGAAGATGTAGAAAATCTGAACAGACCAATAACAATAAAGGAGATTGAAGCTGTTATCAGAAAGCTCCCAACAAAGAAAAGCCCAGGACCAGATGGATTCACAGCAGAATTTTACCAAACATTCAAAGAGGAATTGACACCGATTCTTTACAAACTATTCCAAAAGATTGAAACAGACGCAAATCTCCCGAACTCTTTCTATGAAGCAAACATCATCCTGATACCAAAGCCAGGTAAAGATATAACCAAAAAAGAAAACTACAGGCAATATCCTTGATGAATATAGATGCAAAAATCCTCACTAAAATACTAGCAAATAGAATACAGCAACACATACGTAAAATTATTCACCACGATCAAGTGGGATTCATCCCAGGGATGCAAGGTTGGTTCAACATACACAAATCAATAAATGTGATACACCATATTAATAAACTCAAACACAAGGACCAAATGATCATCTCTATAGATGCTGAAAAAGCATTTGATAAAATTCAGCACTCATTCATGACAAAGACCCTCTATAACTTAGGTATAGAGGGAAAGTATCTCAACATAATTAAAGCCATATATGACAAACCCACTGCCAATATCATCCTGAATGGGTAAAAGCTGAAAGCTTTTCCTTTAAGAACAGGAACTAGACAAGGATGCCCACTCTCATCACTCCTATTCAACACAGTGTTGGAAGTACTAGCCAGAGCAATCAGAGAAGAGAAGGAAATAAAGGGCATCCAGATTGGAAAAGATGAAGTCAAGCTGTCCCTGTTTGCAGATGACATGATCCTATATATCGAACAGCCTAAAGCCTCTACAGAAAAACTCTTGGAGGTGATAAATGATTTCAGCACAGTAGCAGGATACAAAATCAACACACAAAAATCAGTAGCATTTCTTTTCTCCAATAGTGAACATGCAGAATGAGAAATCAAGAAAGCCTGCCCATTTACAATAGCCACCAAAAAAATAAAATACTTAGGAATTGAGTTAACGAAGGATGTGAAAAATCTCTACAATGAAAACTACAATCCACCGCTGAGAGAAATTAGAGAGGATACAAGAAGATGGAAAGATATCCCATGCTCTTGGATTGGAAGAATCAACATAGTGAAAATGTCCATACTACCCAAAGTGATATACAAATTTAATGCAATCCCCATCAAAATTCCACTGACATTTTTCTCAGAAATGGAAAGAACTATCCAGACATTTATATGGAATAACAAAAGATCATGCATAGCCAAAGCAACGCTGAGCAAAAAAAGTAAAGCTGGAGGCATAACACTACCCGACTTTAAACTATACTACAAAGCTATAATAACCAAAACAGTATGGTAGTGGCATAAAAACAGACACACTGATCAATGGAATAGAATAGAGAATCCAGAAATCAACCCACACACCTACAGCCATCTGATCTTTGACAAAGGCACCAAGCCTATACACTGGGGAAGAGACTGCCTCTTTAGCAAATGGTGCTGGGAGAACTGGATATCAATATGCAGGAGAATGAAACTAGACCCACACCTTTCACCATACACTAAAGTCAACTCAAAATGGATTAAAGAATTAAATATACACCCTGCAACAATAAAACTTCTTAAAGAAAACATAGGAGAAACACTTCAGGAAATAGGACTGGACACAGACTTCATGAATACGACCCCAAAAGCACGGGCAACTAAAGGAAAAATAAACAAATGGGATTATATCAAACTAAAGAGCTTCTGCAGAGCAAAAGAAACAATTAACAGAGTTAAAAGACAACCAACAGAGTGGGAGAAAATATTTGCAAAATATACATCCGACAAAGAATTAATATCCAGAATATACAAGGAACTCAAACAACTTTACAAGAAAAAAACGAGCAACCCAATTAAAAAATGGGCAAAAGAGCTAAGTAGGCATTTCTCTAAGGAAGATATACAAATGGCCAACAGACATATGAAAAAATGCTCAACATCACTCAGCATCCGGGAAATGCAAATCAAAACCACATTGAGATACCATCTAACCCCAATTAGGATGGCTAAAATCCAAAAGACTCTGAACGATAAATGCTGGTGAGGTTGCGGAGAAAAAGGAACTCTCATACATTGTTGGTGGGACTGCAAAATGGTGCAGCCTCTATGGAAAATGGTATGGAGGTTTCTCAAACAATTGCAGATAGATCTGCCATATGACCCAGCTATCCCACTGCTGGGAATATACCCAGAGGAATGGAAATCATCAAGTTGAAGGTATACCTGTTCCCCAATGTTCATCGCAGCACTCTTTACAATAGCCAAGAGTTGGAACCAGCCCAAATGTCCATCATCGGATGAGTGGATACGGAAAATGTGGTACATCTACACAATGGAATACTACTCAGCTATAAAAAAGAATGAAATACTGCCATTTGCAACAACATGGATGGACCTTGAGAGAATTATATTAAGTGAAACAAGTCAGGCACAGAAAGAGAAATACCACATATTCTCACTTATTGGTGGGAGCTAAAAATAAATAAATGAATTCACACACACACACACACACACACACACACAAAACCCGGGGGGGGGGCGGGGAAGAAGACATAACAACTACAATTCCTTGAAGTTGATATGACAAGCAAACAGAAAGGACTTTGAGGGACAGGGGAGAGGGAGGAGGGAGGGAGGTTTCGGGCCACAATAAACAACCACATTGTATATAGACAAAATAAAATTTAAAAAATAAATAAATAAGTAAATACTTTTGGAACCACCAGGGAAAATGAAATAAGAACAATACGTATGATAGTGGAGTTTACCAATGCAAAGCTTTTTGAGTGTCATTGTATTGTGGTTCTGTAGACTTCCTGTTCTTAGGAGATACTGGTTTAGAGATAAAATGTCGTGTGTCTCCAACTCGCCAATGGTTCTGAAAAAACTGTGTTTTTTACACAAAAACAGGTATACCAAGAGACATGAAGCAAAAGGGAATCCAGGTGAAGGGTATATGCATGTTCATTGTTCTGTTCTTGCAACTTGTCTGTGGGCTTGAACATCCGTAAACAAGTTGGGAGAAAAGCCTTTGTGGGCTGTCAGCTGGTGTCTCTCATATCTCCTAGGAAATATCTGCCTACCCAAGGCTGGGCTGAAGCCACAGAGTCAGGCCCAAGGGGAGTACTGCACACCCTCTGCCCAATTACTGTTCAAGGCCCACTGGGCTCTCTGTGTTATGTACAGTGCAGGGTACAGCACATCCCAGGGGCTCAGCACCCTCCCCCACTGTGGGAGGTACCGAGACATTGAGATGTGGCCGCTGCTCTTTCAGTGTGTGTAGTTCATGGGAGAGTCTTCACTCACTTCTTCATGCCACTGCAGAATATGTTGTGCATACAGTGGTCCAAAAACTCACAAATCTAGCTCAGGATCCCAGGGGAGGATGGAAGCAGCCTAAAGTCACACAGCTAGAGGGTGGCAGATCCGGAGTCATTCAAGAAAGTGAGGTGGAATCTACAATGCCTTTTATGATTCCACCTTTGAAGTCATTGGCTGACACTTGCTATAATCCATTGGTTGCACAGGCCAGCCCTGATTCAACATGAGAGGGCATGAATACCAACAAACCAGGATCCCTGGGGGGCATTTTGGATGCAGGCTGCCACAGAGGGGCTCTGTCTCATTTAGGCCTAAATGCTCAGCCATGGGCAGAGAGCCTGGTGCACAGGAAGGATTCTGGGAGCGTTTGCTGGATGAGCAGAGTAGAATAGGAGGGTGGGGCTTGTCTGTGTGGCTCTCTCCTGGGGAGCACCATGGCAGGGTGTGCTCACAAGGAAGAGAGGATGCGAGTTCTCTGGCCCACAGACTTGGTTGGCCCTCCTGCCTGGAATGTGGGTTGTGGGTGGATGAAGGAGTTAGGGGCACAAGCTGCCTTCTACCATAGAGAACACAGCAAAGGCCCTAAGCAGTATCTCAGCTTGCTCTGCCCCCAGTCCCAACAGCCAGTTAAAGACCAGAGGTGTGCCCCAGGGTGCCTCCAGTCACCTCCTGCCTGAGCTGAACTGATTTTGGCATGAGGGAAGACACCAAAACATGCCCCTATCACATGCAGGTGAAGCTGCATGCCTGGGATGAGTCGGAGGTTAAACGCACAAGGCGAGGGCAAAGATCAAATGGGCGCACTGTAGCACCTTTTTTTCCCCACCCCCTTTCCAGGAAGATAAGGTGGGTGGGGCATTGGAGCTGGAGAGCATCCAGGATGTGCTCAGAAGGTTTTGAGATGGGCCATCAGTGATGATAGAGTACAGGAAGGAAGTAAGTAGAGGCCTGTGTAGCCACACCAACCCCAAAGTCCTTCACATGCCCCAACCTTAGGGTCTCTCTGTCCCTCCTGGCTCTGGTGGGAGCTCTGCCAAGGCAGCTTTTCCAGATTCTGCTGCATGCTGGCAAGATCCACTGCCCCAGTCTGATGAAAGCCCCCTCCAACCTTACTCCAGCTCTTCCAAACCAACCTCCCTGATGGATGCCCCTTTCAGATGGCTTCCAGCAGCGACCTCTCCAATCCGTCTTTCTCTCTTCTTTTTTTTTATTGCCAAACAGCACAAGTTTATTTGTTCTTTTTTTTTTTTTTTTTTTGCAGCTGGCCTTGATCCAAACCCTTGACCTTGGTCTTATAACTGCACTCTAGCCAACTGAGCCAACTGGTTAGCCCCTGTTCTCCTTTCATGAAACTGTTTCGGTGGGTCTCACCCTTGCTCTAATCCTCTCTTCCTGGTCTCCAGCTCCCACGTCTAAGCTCTGGGTTGACTCATCCTGAAACTGACCTCTCCAAGGTCTATCTTCACGTGGGACACCTTTTAAAACAGTTACCAGGAAGAAGTTGGAGAGGGCTGTGGATTTATCCACAGAGACAATCCATGTTCCATATGAACTAATAATCTCTGAATGGGTCTTTAATCAGATTATGGTCCAAAAATGGCAAGTGTATCAGAGTGCCCAGGAGGGTCTGGTAGAGACAAGAGTAGTGAGAAAGATTTCCAAACACATTCCTGCTTAAAGTGGGCTCACACCTTTGCTTAAAGCAGCCCTAGGGGCTTAACAACAAAGGAAGGACAAATCTAATCACAGCTTTCTAGAAGATGAAGAGCTGTTCTCCCACAGAGCAAGGAGACTAGTTTTTCTTCATGCTTTAAAACCTTAGAGATAAAACAAAGTACACTGGATTAAATGTAGCAGGAAGGATCTGTACTCAGAATAAGGAAGAATTGCCAACCTGATGGTGAGAACTATCAAACCTGGAAATGACCTGGCAGGAGCATGAAGACATCCCCTGATTCAGCTGTATTTATGGGGCTAGCCCAGTCCTGCAGTTACGGCTGCTGTTGTAGTCAGACCAGACGGGTGGGGCTGCCAGGGAGGCAGTAGCACAAGATGGTCAGGGAGGCTACCAAGCCAAGGAGGGCTTCTGTGCAGGGCTGGTTGTGTGGAGCAGGGGTACTGGTTGGGAACCTGAAGCATCAGCTGACATGCCCATAAGTATGAGGCCCTTGTCCACCTTCTTTCCTGGCCTTTGCACCCTTCAGGATTCAGTGCAGGGATCCCCTCCTCCACTTAGGGCTCTGAGCACACAGTGTGAACTCTGGGACTCACCTGCTTCCCTCTCCAGAGCGCAGGTCCCTTAAGGGGGACTGTGGGTGATTCATCACTGTGTGCCTAGTGCCTGGCAGGTGCTTGGGAGATGTGGAGGGAATGAGGGAAGGAAAGGGGAAGAGAGGGACGGAAAGAGGAAGGGACGAGGGAGAGAAGAGGGGAAGAGAAAGGGAGGGAGGGAAGGAGAAAAGGAGGAGGAAAGGGAGAAGGGAGAGGGGAGAAGAGGGATGCAGAAGGGAGAGAGAGAAAGGAGTGAAGGAGTAGGGGAAAGGGAGGAAGGAAGCGAGGAGAAGGAAGAAGGAAGAGAGAAGGGATAGAGAAGGGATGGAGAAAGGAGGGAAAGAGCAAGGGAGGGGGAAGGAAGGGAGGGAGAAAAACTTCTGTGCCCAGAGGTTACACAGGTTCACCCCTGCTCAATGGACAGTGGCTTTATCAACGGCAACATTACCCCAGGCTCCCTGGCAGCTGGGACTCTGCACTGCTACACATTTTCCATCTCATGCAGGCCGGCTCAGGGAGAGGGGCCAGCCCAGGCTGGCCGTGCTGAGCACCAGGGCTTGGGATTGTGGGCGGTTGTAATGGGCACAGGCTGGCAAGGGAGGACAGACAGCTCTGGGGGTCAAGAGAGAGCTGGGCAACAGCTGGGTTTGTGAAAATCCATATTACATCTAGTTCTTGTTTGTTTCTATTTGACTCACATTATAATTCCAGAGCCGTGTTCTTACAGGGAAATGTATTGCACTTAATTTAATGGTTTTCACAAAATGACAATAGCTTTTTTGCTTTTCCCAATCATAAAGGAAGTTGGTATAACAAATACAAACAAAAGCGTACGAAAACGCCCTGAAAACCCAGAGATAGTTATTGTCAACATTTTGTTGCATATTGTTCTAGAATTTGTGTATATTTATATTTTATGTGTTTACATATTCGCGTGTTAATATTTTAAAATATGTAAAAGATTTTAAAAACAAACAAAAATGAAATCGCGTTATGCAGTGTTTTATAACCTGCTTTTCTTTCACTTGGTAATGCCTTATGAACACTCTTCCATGACAGTAAATAAAATCTCACATCATTGCAGTGGCTGCAAATATTTTACTTAATGAAGATACCATAATTTATTTTTATTTATTCGTGACCGGTAAGGGGATCGCAACCCTTGGCTTGGTGTCGTCCACACCGCACTCAGCCAGTGAGCGCACTGGCCATCCCTATATAGGATTGGAACCCGCGGCCTCGGCGCTCCCAGCACCGCTACGCTCCCAGCGCCGCACTCTCCCGAGTGAGCCACAGGGTCGGCCCTACCATAATTTATTTAACCTCTTTTGCCAGTTACGATTTCCCTCCCAATTTTTACCATTAAAAACAGCTTGTGGAAAAAGGTAAGCACTTCAACACCGTTAAATACAAAAACAAAAACAACTACAGTATAAAAGACAAATGATTTTCGAACCACAAGTTTTAGAAATAACTTCCTTGTAAATTATCAACTGTATCATTCATTAAGTCAAATATTGTGGTAAAAACAAAGACTTGGGCAATACCAGAGATTGAGATGATTGACAGTGAGAGTGGAAAGGAACGCTGAAGATTTTTTTCAAGAATAGACTTCTCCAAATAGAGTTGTTTAGAACAATCTGTTGCCTGTAATCATTACATCCACCAGTCTCTTTTCCTTACTGTGCCCTTTCAGGGTATGAGTGTTAGTCTGTCAGCAAACACTAGGGATCCCTCCCTGTTTCAGGCACGGAGCTAGGCTCTGAGCTGGCGCAGTGAACAAGACCCACCTATAACTTACCCTTCTGCCAGTTAGCCTTAGTGGAGAGGCAAAGGGGGTAATCACACCGTCAGTAAAGAGGGGCATCTGGGTCTCTACGAGCCAGCCTTCTCCCCTCCTTCTGTGGCCCTGAGCAGCAGCTGTGATTAAGGAGTTCATGGGCACTGACTCCCTGATGCCCTCTTTCTGGGAATGGAGGATTCTTTTAAACATCAGGATGCTGGAATCCCCTGCCTCCTCCTGGCCACTGCTGCATGATAACCTGCCCCTTCCTGTATTCTACTGCACAGGACAGTACATACCTGCCACCAGACCATTCAAGCATATGATGTTTTCACTACTGCTCTTTAGATCAGGCAAATTTCAGATGTGTTTTCATGAGACTAGAAGAGAGTTTAAGAGTCACCTTGCCCAAGTGACCAGTCCTACTAAAGCTTGAGTCTTCTCTTTGATCCCCATTCCATCCCTTCACCCCCCTGAGGACACATTAGGTGGCAAGAAGTACTTTATCTCTCAAGGCAGCCCCACTATCATTAAGCACTTCTGAGTATTTATTGGCCTAGTCAACTAAACGATGTGTACTGAATGCTTACTATGTGCTAAGAAATAAATCAGTGAATCAAATAGACAAAAAATTCTGCTCTTGTGAATCTTATCTTTTAATGGCATAGGGTAGGGAGGACAAATATTAAGTAAAACACATAAATTATAGAACACTAGAAAGTAACAAATGCCAAGAAAAAAGAAAAAGAAAAAAATGAAGTGGACTAAAAGGGACCAGGAATGGCAGGGACTGAGTTGCAATTTTAAATTATATTAAAACATTAATAAGTGTTATTAAGTGTTAGCTAATAAGTGAGCTTAGCAAGGCCACAGGATACAAGATACAAAAAATCAAATATATTTCTATATACTAGCAATAAACAATTGGAAGTTGGAAAAATTTTTCGAAAGCATTATTTGCAATAGTACCAGAAAACATGAAATACTTACGTTTAAATCTAACAAAATATGTGCAAGATCTGTATGCTGAAAACTACAAAACACTGATGAAGGAAATAAAAGAAAACCATAAAAAAGAATGAAGAGGTATCATATTCATGGATTGGAAGATTCAATATTTTTAAGATAAAAATTCTCCCCACATGGATCCAGATTCAATGCAATTCTAATGAAAATTTCTGCAAGATTTTTGGAGAACTTGACAAGCTGATTTTAATGGTTATATGGAAAGGCAATGGAACTAGAATAGTCAAAACAATTTCAAACAAGAACAAAATTGGAGAATTTACACTAATTTCATGACTTTCTCTAAAGCTACAATAATCGACACAGTTTGTTACTAGTAAGAAGATAATATAGGTCCATGGAACAAAATAGAATCCAGAAACAGACCTGCATATACAAGTGTATGATCAACTGAATTTGGACAAAACTGCTAAGGCATTTCAATGGAGAAAGGATAAACTTCTTAACAAATGGTATTAGAATAACTGGCTATCCATATGGAAAAAACAAAACAAAACAAACCTCAATCCTTATCTCACATTTACAACATTTAACTTAATTACAACATTTAACTCAAAATGGATCATTGACCTAAATGTAAAACCTAAAACTAAAAAACTTCTCAAAGAAAACAGGAGAAAATCTTTGTGCCCTTGGGTCAAGCAAAAATTCCTTAGACATAATGCCAAAAGCATGATCCATTAAAAATTTTTTGACACAGCCAGCCACCAAAAAAATATTTTTTTTGATAAATTGTACTTCATCAAAATCAAGAACTTCCGGTTTTTGAAAGACACTGCTAAGAGAATGAAAAGATAAATGACAGGCTGGAAGAAAATATTTGCAAGGCACACATCTGATGAGGGACTTGTATCTAGAATATAGAAAGAACTCTCAAAACTCAGTAATATTATTCCTCAAAAAATAAAAAATAGAATTGCCGTATGATCTAGCAGTCCCCCTTCTGGGCATATGCCCCAAAGAACTGAAAGCAGTAATTCAAACCGACATTTGTACACCCATGTTCATAGCAGCACTATTCACAATAGCCAAAAGGTGGAAGCAACCCAAGTGTCCATAGACAGATGAATGGATAAACAACATGTGGTATACAGTATATATAATGGAATATTATTCCAGCCCTAAAAAGGAAGGAATTTTTTTTTTTTTTAAAGATGACCAGTAAGGGGATCTTAACCCTAGGCTTGGTGTTGTCAGCACCACGCTCAGCCAGTGAGCTAACCGGCCATCCCTATATAGGATCCAAACCCGTGACCTTGGTGTTATCAGCATCACACTCTCCAAGTGAGCCAGAGGCCGGCCCAAAAGGGAGAAAATTTTGACTTATGATAAAACACGGATGAACCTTGAAGACATGACACTCAGTGAAATGACAGTCACAAAAGGACAAGTACTGTATGATTCCACTTACATGAGGTACATAGAGTAGTCAAATTCACAGAGACAGAAAGCAGAATGGTGGTTGCCAAGGACTGGGGGAGGGGGAAATGGTGAGTTACTGTTTGCTGTGTACAGAGTTTTGGTTTTGCAAGATGAAAAAGTTCTGGAAATAGATGGTGGGGATGGTCGCACAACAATATGAATGCTTCTTTTTTGGCGGCTGGCCAGTGTGGGGATCCGAACACTGGACCCTTGGTATTATCAACACCACACTCTAACCAAGCAAATGTATTTGATGCCACTGAGCTACACACTCAAAATGGTTAAAATGACAAATTTTATGTTATGTATATTTTACCACAATTAAAAAAATAAGTTAAAAGAGCTCAAAAGGAAAAAAATCCACAGGAGTATAAACAAGGCACTATTAAGATTAGTATCGGGAGTAGAAGTGAGGAATTAAGGGAAAAGAAGGTAATAAGGAACAGTGGGAGGAGGACTTTCACTGCATTCCTTTGAATAGTTTTACAATGAAGGTATTGCCTATCCAAAACATTAAAAATAAAATAAAAAACATTTTTTTCCATGCATTGAGCCAAAAATCTTCCCACAACAATGTGGAACAAGTCAAATTCTTTAATACTTTAAGACAATATTCTGCTGCCTCTGAGCTTCTTCTTCAGCTCTGTTCCTCTCTCTCTCTCTCACTGGGGTGTCTGAGTCTGTGGGCTCTCTGATGGACATTTGTGGTTTGGGTATATCCAGCATCTACCTTCCCCCCGAGCC
The DNA here is from genome assembly GCF_027409185.1 of Cynocephalus volans. Classification (NCBI taxonomy): domain Eukaryota; kingdom Metazoa; phylum Chordata; class Mammalia; order Dermoptera; family Cynocephalidae; genus Cynocephalus; species Cynocephalus volans. The sequence goes on from NC_084462.1 coordinate 56,034,202, forward strand.
CAAAGCACCCTACTTTTCCTTTGGAGAATCTCCCACTGTGTACAATCTCTGCAGGAGAAAGTCTCAACTTCCCATTTGGAAAGCAAGAGGTCCTGATGGCGCCTCCCTCTGTCTATGCTGGCCCACTCAGGAGGCAAGCATGTGACTCAACCAGTCAACTCACTCCTCCATGCATTGCTCTTTAGTGCGAGAAAGCTGGGTGCCTGGATTTTGTATTGATCTAGCAGTTGGTGGTCCAGATTATTTGACCAGACAGTCCTTATGTGTGCTCTTTTTTGTGAGGAGACCTGCTGCCCAGTCCTCCGAGCTCCTTTGTTCTGTCCCATTTTCCAGTCCTGGTCTTTCAGCCTCTATCAACTCTGTGAGCCTTAAACGCCTTCCAATAAGTTATCTTTGCTTAAGCTAACCAGAGCCAGTTTCTCTAATTTATAAACAAGAATCTTGATTGCTAAAAGCCCCAATTTACATTTGAATCTGGGAGATGTGACAAATTGTATTCCCCACGATAGCCTCTATAATTTCTCCCAACTCAAATGCTGGTCAACAATATAACCTTCCCATTCCTTCCAGGGAGAGATGAGGTCTATATCCCCTCCTCTTGAATGTGGGCAGGCTTCAACAATTCAAGTTTGGTAGAAGTGATGGTATGTGACTTCTGAAACTAGGTCATAAAAAGCCACGCAGCATTTGCCTGGTCCCCTTAAGATGCTTGCTCTGGGGGGAAGTCAGCCTCCATGTAAGAAGATATTCAACTACCCCAAGACTGTCATGCTGGAGAGGCACGTGTAGGCAGTCTGGCTGACAGTCCCAGATGGAACCCCCAGCCAACAGCTTGCATCAACTGCCAGCCATGTGAGTGGGTCATCTTGGACATCCAGCCCAGTAGAGCCTTCAGATGATGACATCCCCATCCAACACCTGACTATAACTACTTGAGAGACCCCCAGCAAGAGCTGCCGGGGTGAGCCTTCCCAAATTTCTGACTTATGAAATCATGAGGAAAAAAAAAATTGCTTTAAGCTGCTGAGTTTGGGGATCATTCATTATGCAGAAGTAGAAACTAGAAATTCTGGTTTGCTTGCTTTCTTATCTTGTCCCACAGAAAATTGTATATTCTCAGCAATCAGAAAGATAACAGGATAAAAGGAAAGGAAACCTACATTTTTTTGAGTCCTACCACAAGACAGATCCCTTTCATACACCATCTTGTGTAACCTTCACAATTCTATGAGTTGGTGACAATTATTCTCTCATCAAAATGAGGAAATCGGGGTTAAGGGGGGACAAGACTGCAGCTCGTATGTGTCAGACTGCAGAGCTGGTGCTCTTTTGGCTTAGAGCAAAGCACCCAAAAACAAGACTGAAGGAGCAAGAGTCAGGCAAGAAAGTTTAATTCAACAACACAGTGTTGCTAGGATAAAGATCTCCGGAGCTTTGTGATCATTTTAAAGGGATTAAAGTGCCCATATTGCTTCACCCCCACGCATTAGTCAAATACCAGGTGGAACATGTAGCCCGTGAGGTGGAACTGAGGCATGAGAGCTTTTATAGAACCTTCCAATTATAGAGTGTTACAGAGAGGAAACTTCTAGTACTTTGACACTTGCAAGTCACTGCCTTTAGTTCTCAAACAACATTGTGAAGACCCCAGAGCTGAGCCCTCCAGGTTATTAACTCTAAGACATATGAGGTATAGTAATTACCTGGGTGATTTCCTTTGATGAGCCAGGCACTTTACGTACATTATTCCTAATCCTGCAAGACTGACATTATTATCCCCTGTGACAGATGGAGAAACAGTTGCAGGTGATTAAGTTATTTGTCCCAAACATCACACAACAAGTGCAGGCTAAAGAAAGGTCTGTCTGGAGCAGAGTACAGGGTGGAGAAGGTGGGCAGGCAGGCAGCAGGTTCCTATTGGCACAGAGCCCTGAGGCAGAGACTCAGAGACACCAGCCCAGAGTTCCTGCGAGCTGTGGCAGTGGGGATGGGGTGGGATGGGGGACTAGTAGAATTTGGGGTCATGAAGAGGACATGGAATCAAAGATGCTAGAGAAGGTGCAATGTCCTCCTCAGCCTATGGATGGAGCAGAACCCCCAGGGACAACATGTCACATTCGTTAACTCCCCAGCTAGGAGAGGAGTTAATGTGAACCAACCCCTCAATTCAGACACGAGGGAACTGCAGCCAGAGGGGAAAAGGGTCATGCCCAAGGTCCCCCAGCTTGTCAGCAGCAAGGCAGGACAAGAGTTCCTATTCCTGAATCACAGGCCAGAGTCACCTTCCTGTGCTATGCGATTAAACTTGGGCTTTAACAAGGGTGACACTTTAAATTTATCATCTAAATCAGAAGAGAAGGGCCATTAATAATTACACCAGGACAGGTGTAAACAGGACTGCCCTGCGCAAACAGGACATACAGTCACCCTAGCATGACAGCTGAATGTCACCTACTTATCCACCACGAAAGCCTCTTTGTAGCCTTATAGCAGAAGGGACCTGAGAACTCATCATCTCCCTCCACACCAGGTGAGGGGCCAGAGGACCAAGCAGTCCTGAGGGTCTGGCTTTTTCTGGGGTCTTCAGGGTGCCCCAGAACTGGCTGCTCTGTAACTGACCTCTGTCCCCACCTGAGATGGTGTATGCACAAACAGATGCCACATTTGTGCTATCCCTACCTCTCAGAAGGCAAGTGCCTTGCCAAGCCCGGTGGACCCACTTCCAGGTGCTTTCCTCTGGGTGCTACCCACTGAACCAAAGCCATCCTCACTGAGGAGCAGTGCACATGGGGCCTTCTTGTGGGGCCGCCAGGCAGTCGGGGAAGGTCTCCTGGCCTGGTAGCCAGTTCCCAGCAGAAACTTCTAGGATATGAGAAGCATACCCAAGTGGCATGGGCTAGCTGTGCTCTTTCCTTCCCCCTCCCTCACACCTCTGCCCTTTCCAGCTTCTCAGACTTTACTGTGCACATGAATCCCCTGGGAATCTTGTTAATCTCACAGATGCTGATTTAGCAGGCCTGCGGTGGAGGTTGAGAGGCTGCATTTCTAACAAGTCCCAGGACCACCTGGAGTAGTGAGGTCATATATGCCCACCCTTCTAGACCCTTCCCTGCATTCTCATGGCAGCTCCTTCTTTAGATATCAGCAAATGGCCCCTCCTCAGAAAGGCCTTCCCTGACTACCATCTCAGTGAGGTCCCTCCTATTGCCCTCTCTCACAGAGTCCTGCTTGCTTCTTTCAGGGCAGTAATCATAACCTGTCATTGTTTTTCCATGTGTTTGTTACTAACTGTGGCAGATCATTACAGTATGTCTCTGCCTGATCATGCCTCTCCATAGCCACACTCTTGTGAAGCTTCTTTTCATAGGGACTCTGGGCCTGACCACATGACTTGGACCAATGGCACATTAGCAAGATGACAAAATCACAGGCTTGAAAAGCACATGTGCATTGGGCTTGCCCCCTCAGAACACTGCTGCCAAATGAAGAAGCCCGGGCTAGCCTGCTGGAGGCCCCTGGCCCAGCCAACAGCCAACACCAGCCACCAGACCCAGAAGTGAGGCCACCTCAGATCATCCAGCCCCAGTTGCCCCACAAGCTTACTGCAGTCATGTGAACAAGTCCAGAATCACCAAGCTGGGCCCATCCTAAATCGCTGACCCACACAATGGTGAGCACATAAAATGGTCATTGTTTTAAGTCACTGAGTTTTGGGGAAGTTTGTTCCACAGCAATAGATGACTGATACACTGGTTTAATGTCTCTGTTAGGACTGGGACCAGGTCTGTTTTGTATGGTTCTTTATATCCAGTGCTTTGAGTTCATGAATTAATCAACTAACCTGGATCTGCCTGACTCTAAATCTCATGCACTTCTGCTCCACCACCCACAAGTTGCTCATTCTGGGTCTAGTGGGGTCAGGGATAGGACATGTAACTTAGCCCAGGTCAACCAGTGCTTTCCAGTCCACGGTGATCAGTTGGAGGATGTGTGCGACCTAAAACAATCCAATCAGATTGAAATTTAGGATTTTCACTGAGAATTCTGGGGAAAACACCTTCTTTCCCCAGTCAATACAAAGGAGAAATACAGTTAGGGATAATTTTCAAAACCTGACTAATTAGAACAGGCCAGTGTTGGAAGCAAGGACTTAAAGGCCCCTGCTGTGCTGGGCATTAACTCTTTAGTTGCAATTGGGGGAGGTCCAGAGTGGCTGTGTGATACTTCGAGAGCTCAGGACAGTGGCTATTTACCAATGAGTACAGAGGTTTTCCAACATTATAAGTATTGGTATCAACATAGCAGAGTATAGTGCCATCAGCCCTGTGTGTAGTCCTGGGAGCTGTTGGGCTTGTCTGAGCATGGAGCCAACACCACAGATGTGGTCCTGGGAAATGTAGGGAAAACAACCAGACCCTGGCCAGAGCATGTAAGCCCTGGGTAAAGCCTTATCTGATGCTAAAACTACCACTGAGCTTTTTAGTCACATGAGCCCAGAAATGTCATTTTTGTTTTATCCAATGGGGTTAGAGTTTCTGTTGCTTGCAATGGTCAGGATCTAAACTGGTGGGCATCCTTTCTTCTGGGAATACAACTTCCCATGAAGGTCAACCAGATGATTCAGATACTCTAAAATTAACCCAAGTTTAAGCTAGACCAAGAGAATGATGAAAGAAATAATCAAAACGAAGCAGATTTTCCAAGAATCACCACCTTGGGATAAGTCTCACGAACTCAGTGTCATCTTGTTCTTAAGATAAACAATGTATGTGGTTAGAACTGCTGATTTATTGATTAATGTATAATCTGCTGACTGAATAAGCCACTTACTTATTGTTAAGAACAGCTGAAGCATTCTGCTTCACATTGCACGAAAATGCTTCTGGTTCCCATGTTGTAATCAGTAACCAGTGATTGTAGTTCTTGTATTCCATGAGAAAAGGACAACTATATTTGACTTTCCCCCTCCTTTTAAAACTCCCCTATAAAATGCCTTTGCTTGTAGAAGACTTCGGAGCACTTTCCAACTCTGTTGGTTTGTTTTCCAGGTTGATCCTCACATTTGGCTCCCAATAAACTTCCCTTAAAATCTTTTGCCTTAACAGCCTTAATTTAGGTTGACAGGAGGATGGAATCCCTAGGCTGACTCACACCACTCCCTGCAGAATCACTTTTACTCTATTGTGCTTTGCCAAATAAAATGCTTTACAATACTCATCTCTGAGTCTATTACAAGGATGTTGTTGAGGGTATGGCACCCCATTTAACAGAGTCTTTCAGCTGTGCCTCTAAGTAGTAGACTCATTTTCTACATGTCGACACCATGAACTATGTAACTGAGATAGGAGACACTCAGTTTCCCTCCGTTTGGGTTCAGGCCACTCCCCTAGGACTCAAGCCCCTCCTCTTGGCCGAGTTACTGCTGCCTGTTGCACCTATTTTCAGCACAAACATGGGGAGATTGAGACCACAGGAGGCTGACTTACATAATTTCAGTGGCCGAGCATGCTCAGTAGAACAGAGTTTATCTTTGAATGACCTTTTACTGATGGCACCAGAGAACACCAAATATATTTTAAGTAATTTTCAACGTATATGTTGGAATTTGACCAATAAGCATGCTCCAAAGAGACCAACAGAGCATGCGCAAGCCTAGATTACATAACCAGATACAAAACTGGGAACCACCACCTTAGTTAAATATTCATTCAATAGCATGAATATGTATAGAGTAGCCAGCTATAAAAGTTGAATCCAGGAAGAAGGCAGGGTAGGGCTGCTGCTCACTCTTGAGCCAGCCTGCACTTTGTCTGTGAAATATGTATTTCTTTCTCTTTGCATTAAACTTGTTTTTGCTTTCTACCCAACTCTGCTCTTGAATTCTTTCCTGTGGTGGAGTCAAGAACCTGGTAGAGGACGGGGTTGAGGTCTGGCATCCAACCTCCCCAGACCCTCTCCTACTGTAACATAACTAATTAGTTTTTCCTTCTAGTCTTGGCTGCCAAGAAACTTCTCACCAAATACGTACCCACTAGCAGCAGAAATGTAAAACTCCATGAGGTGCCTTTTTTTTTTTTTTAAAGATGACCGGTAAGGGGATCTTAACCCTTGACTTGGTGTTGTCAGCACCACGCTCTCCCAAGTGAGTGAACTGGCCATCCCTATATAGGATCTGAACCCGTGGCCTTGGTGTTATCAGCACCACACTCTCCCAAGTGAGCCACAGGCTGGCCCTCATGAGGTGCCTTTTTATAGTAGCCTCATTCTTGGTTTGATTTCATGTCCTTATCCTTGTTTTTCCCTATCACATACTTACTTTTGACTTTTATAATCTTGCTGCATTTTATGTATCCCTATATTGAAATAGGAGTTATAATCTTAAAAAATCACTTTGATTTAGCCTTGGTTGAAATGAAAAGACTATAGGGAGGAGTACTGTTATATCAATTACTGTGCATTTCAGTAAAGAAAAAGGAAGGGGGGGGTGAAAGAATATTTAAATTCAAAGGATTTCAAGAGCATAAGGAATCAAGACACCAGACAAGCAGGAGAAAGCTCTCATTTAAAGTTTAAGCCTAACTGTGCTGGCCAAAAGTCTTTGGCCTCCTCCTGCCCATATTGTTATCTTACTGCCATGGAAACTCCCAGCCAAGGCCCCCTGGAAGGCACAGACTCAGCCTGCTCACCAGTGCCTGAGGTGGAGTGAGGTGGGTCTGGATCCCGAGGGAGGGAGAAGGAACCATGGAAAGTTGCCTCTTTCTCTGTCACACTCTGGAGGACTCTTGGGAGGAGTTGGGAAGAGGGGTAGTGAATCCGGGAGAAGAGGAAATGAGACCTTCACCCACCTCTGGCTGACTGAGCCCAGTGACAGATGGAGGGCCCACCTGCATTTCTCTGCTCTCTGTAATACACTAATGTTAAATCATTTGGCAAGAGTGTATTTTTATATAACTAGTGCCTAACTTCTGTGTTCTGTTTGAGAGGTTTCTCAAACAGAACACAGAAGTTGTATTTAGGAATTGCAAAAAAAAAAAAGTTTAAGCCTATGTCTCACTTAAGCTCTTCCAAGAAGAAGCAAGAAGTCTCCTGAGCAAATTAATACAAAATATTATTCATCTAATATAGAAAATGTTTGTGGAAGGAACTAGAATTTGCTCACTTAGGTTACAAATGAACTACTGGTTCTTCTATCTGAAAAATTCAGACACCTGAGTGTAGTTTCTCTCTTTACTGGCTTTGCAAAAAAAAGGGGGTTGGGGGGCTCTGGTAGATTGAAACACAACATAGAGCTTGGTTCTTATATAATCTTAGATTCATTTAAGTCCTTTCTGAAACCAGACCTAATACAAATAAGTAAAAAAAAAACAAAAAATAAATAAGCATTATTCTATTTACATCAACACTGAGGGAAGTGGCTGGCCAGTAAAAACATGGAAAGGGAACCTGTAAAGTGCTGTTTATAGGGTGTAGGGAAAATATAGGAAAATGGTCGGGTCTCCCTCTGATGTTCAGAATCTTGCCGAGCATTTGATGTAAATAATAACTGTGCACGTGTGCCCAGGTGTTCCTTGGTTATTGTCTGATGTAATTGGGCATGTGCACCCAGGTGTTCTTTGGTTGTCTGACTCACATCCAGGTGTCCTGGGTTATCGACTTAAGTATAAAGGAGGAGTGGCTCTGATCCACAGTGCCCCCACCCTCAGGACGGCCATTGGGGAGGCTGCTACTGCTGTTGGAGGCTGTTGCTGCAAGATGTTGCTACCAGGGCTCCTGGGATCCTCTGGGAGGCGGCCACCACCACCGCTGCCGCCGCTGCCGCCGCCGCTGCTGAGGAAGCTGAGGACTGAGCTCGTGTGGTCTGCCAATGACTCCTGGGATCCTTCCCAATTACCTAGTTCGTGGACCTGAGTGTGAGGGGTCTGGTGACCCAGCCTGGCATGTGAGGGGTCTGTGACCCAGTGTATACAATGGGTTTAAAGGGTCTGTGGGACCTAGCTCTAACAATACAATTGACTATGTCAGCAGGAAGGAAAGTAAAGAAACGGGAAAGGAAAAGGGAGTTAGGGAGGAAGAGGTTAGAATGTTGTAGAATAGGGGCCGAGCCCATGGCGCACACGGGAGAGTGCGGTACTGGGAGCGCAGCGTCGCTCCCACCGCAGGTTCAGATCCTATATAGGAATGGCTGGTGCACTCACTGGCTGAGTACCGGTCACGAAAAAGACAAAAAAAAAAAAAAAAAAAATGTTGTAGAATAGGGAGAGAATGGGAACACTCTAGGTGGTAGTTACCAAAAGGTAAAGGTCTGTGGGAGATGACCTTCCGAGCACCACCATGTAGAGGTATGCCCTTGAAATACCATCTATTTCAAGGGCATATGAAATGCCTCTGTCTTCATGAGGGTCCCATTTGAAGCATCCCATGCCTTCTAAAAAAAATGACTTAAAAATACTCACTGTACAGCTCCCAAAGTCACTGTAATTCCCACTGTAACTGTTAAGGGTGGGAAATCCCATTATGATAATTCAAAGGTGGGGACCTCGGTAGGTGATTAGATTGTAAGGACCATGCCCTAGTTGATGGGCGTGGTTCTGAGGGCTTTAAAAGGAGAGCACGTGAGTCTCTCTGTTTCTGCCATCTTGCAATGTGATACCCTTTGTCCCTGAAGCCACCACCAAGGAAGGCCCTCCCCAGATGCATTCACTAAACTTTGGATTTCCCAGCCTCTGAAACTGTAAGCAATGAACTTCACTTTCTTATAAATAACTTAGTTGCAGGAATTTTTTAAGTAAGCAACAGAAATGGACTAATACAATCCTCCATCCTACCTGTGACTTAAGTTGGCTGAGCCTACATGCTCCCACTTTAAGGAGTCCTCCCTAGATGTCACATTCAAAGGAAACACTATTCTTACCTGGAATACCTTGTTTCTGTCTTGTTTATACATTTCCTGGGCTTGGAGTAGGGGCAACAAAAGAGAAATCGTATCAACTCACATTAGCCAAAACTCTCCTTATCCATTTCCACACCAAGAGACTGACCTTTCAGGGCAGCTGCAGCTCATTTGAATCTCATCCTCTATAAACGCAAAAGTGGTGGTTGTCAAAGCGTGGTCACCAGACCAGCAGCATCAGCATCACCTGGAAGCTTGTTAGAAATGGAAATTCTTAGGCCCAACATGTGCACATTCTAAAGCTCAGAACCTATGACTGTTACTTTTCATAGCAAAGGGAACTTTGCAGATGGGATTAAGTTAAGGATCTTGACAATAAGAGACTTGTGGATTATCTGGGTGGGCCTAATGTAATCACAAGGGTCTTTATAAATGAAAGAGGGAGGCAGGAGAGTCAGACAGGAGATGTGGGGATAGAACCACAAGTAGGAATGATGTGATTGTTGGCTTTGAAGATGCAGGAAGGCGGGATGAGCCAAGGAATGCAGGCAGGCAAGAGAAGATTCTCCTCTAGAGCCTCAGAAGGAACACAGCCCTGCCAATAACCTGATTTTTTAGCTCAGTGAGACTCATTTTGAACTTCACGCCTCCAGAACTATAATAGATTTATGTGGTTTAAACCACAAAGTTTGCGGTGATTTCTTTAAGTGCCCATAGGAAACTGATACAAACCCCGTCCAGTACCTACTGAGATGTGAACTCAGCAGGTGGGGCCCAGCACCTGTGCTCAACAAGCCCTCAGGGATTCAGAGGCAAGCTCAACTATGAGCACCACAGTTCTCAGGTGGTTCTTGACCTTCATTGTACATCAGCCTCATCTGGGGAGTTTCTGAAAAACACAAACACCCAGTTTTGTTCCCAGAAATTGATTCAATTGGTCAGGATTAGGGTTCAGGCATCCCATTTTCAAAAGCTCCATGTAGATGCTAGTCCACTGCCAAACTGAAAGCCTGGGGTTCCCTTCCGCCTTCCTGCCTCTGCCTCTTCTCTGCCCAAGATGTTGAGTCCATAGTGATCTTCTCTTTCCTTTATGGCTGAATAGTCAGTGGCGCTTCTTCCTCTGATGGCAGGAGATGGGTTTGGCAGTACTTCTAATTAAAGAAAAAATTACACATATATTATATGTAATATAATTTTTTTAAAAACCCAGAAATTTCTAATTAAGGAAAAAATTATATGTATATATACCTGTCACAAACCCTATACTCTGGTGCAGGGGACAGATTTAGACACGCATTCCGAGAACAGAAGGATTTTGGAAAGCCTTCTGGTTTCACCATGCCCTTTCCAGTTGGGAAAACTAAGACCCAGAAAGAGAAAGTGATTAGTCCAAGGTTATAGGAGTGAGGCACAGAGCCTGGGACAAAACACTGGTCTTTTGGTCAAAGCCCACTGTCCTTTCATCTCCCAGCTTCACTCTGGCTCTGTTCCTTGCTGTGGAAAGTGGAGGACTCCAGGCAAGGACCTGCCTCTTTAACCTACTCCCCTCATTTCCAAGTAAGACAGAAGGGGGACTGCAGTGAGCAAGCACATGAACCCTCTGGAGGTGACCTTGAGCTTGGGCACCAGTGGCAGGAGAGATCCCGATGGCCTAAGATAAGGTGAGATCTGCACCAGAAGAGAGGCAGCCAGCTGAGACTATCGCCTCTGGAGAGCAGCCAGCCAGGTTCCCACCTACCCTGGGCAGGAGGCGGGTGGAAATATGGAAGGGTGGTGGGAAGGAGAAGAGGAGTAGCCAGGCCTGGGGCAAGGACCTGCAAATAGCACCTCCGCACTGTAGGGGCCTTGGGCTAACAGAGGCAGGGAACCACGTGAGGTCAGGTCCTCTGGAGCCTGGTGCCCCCCTCACCCTCCTCTTACACCTTCAGGATCCCACCACCACCAAGGTCATGCAGCAGAAAGGGGGGAGGGGTCTGTGGGGAGCAAACTCAGCCTGGCTAACAAGTGGTAAGTTTGGGGAGGAACAAGTAGGGTGGAGTCTTTACAAGCACAGGCAGTGTGTGGAATCACACAGAATCTGCCACTTTCAACTGTGTGACCTGGAGCAAGTCACTGAGCCTTTCTGGTCCAGGGATAACGGGGTCCATCTGTGTGTGGCAAGGTGGCTGTTGGCCTTAGAGCATCCTTGGTAAAGGAAGCCTCTGCTGGACACCTGCAAAGTATAAAGAGATGCTAATAAGGCATATAAAGAGTAACCTGGGAGACTTCAAGGCCAGGACTGATGCACAGAAAGGCAGAGAGGGAAGCAGTGTGGGGAAGGGAAGGGCTCAGGTGAAAGAGAGAAGGGAAAGGGGTTTGTTGATCTGGAGTGTGTGCAAGCCAGACTCCCCAGTGTGTCAGTGGGTCCCACCCAGCTTTTTGGAGTTCCCTGGAGAAGGAAGAGATCTTAAGTGAGAATCTGGGAAAGGACTTCCCAGCACAAGAGAAGATACCACCTGTGGTGTAGGATGGATGACTGGGCCAATCCTCTGTCCTGGATTTGATTTGCAGCATTGTTAGCCCTGAGATTAGAAGCCAGGATCCACATATTGATCTAAAAGAAACTGAGGTGGAACATAGAAATCACAGGATCTATTGAGCCTATGACAGTTGCAGCCAGGAGATGCATAGGTAAAGTTGGCCTGAGAAATGCGCTCTGAAGAGGGCCAGCAGGGCTTAACATTTCATAATCATAAGAAGGGGGAAGGACCAAAGGGGAGAGAGAGGGACAGCCCCGCCTCACTACTTCATCAGGTTTTCTGTTGGTTGTGCATGATGTATAGATCCGGGACTGTTATCAGGTTACATCTTACATTCAGGGATCTAGGGTAAGGATTACAAAAAGCATTCTAGGTTATTTTTTGGCTTTCTGGTGCCATCCCTTCTGCTTCTAAGTAAAAATGGTCTTATGATAACATTTTCCAGGAGAAGTGGATATGATTGACTTATCCCAGATCTCCAAAGGCACTATAATTTAGCTGACCTGGTTAGAGCGGAGTTTTTCGGTTATCACAAGGAAGAAATCATCAAGCACCTGGGTCTGTTCATCCACTCCTGGGTGTGAATAGCAAGGTAAAGTTCTCCCACACAACTCTTGTAATCAGCCAGAAATGGGGCAAGAGGGCTAGTGGTGGGAGCTGAGGGCTAGGAGATGGGACCAAAGGCTGGACTCAGGAGCAGCCTCAGAACTGAGTAGGAAGACTACAGCCTTGGCTAACACCAGCTGTCTGGTAAGTTCAGTCCTGGGAGAGTTTGTCCAATTCATGGCACGTGAAGTCCCTGTAGTCAAAGGTCTGATGGCCAGTGGAGAGAGGAAATCAACACATAGTTATGAAAGAGTGTAAATACACTGATTACTTTAATGTACTGAAAAGCTATAGGACACATCGTTCTTAGTGGAGAAAATAGGAAACATCCCCTTTAAAATCCAAATGGGATCAAAAATGCCCACTATCAGGCCAAGCCCGTGGCGCACTCGGGAGAGTGCAGTCCTGGGAGTGCGGCGACGCTCCCGCCGCGGGTTCGGATCCTATATAGGAATGGCCAGTGCACTCACTGGGTGAGTGCCCGTCACGAAAAAGACAAAAAAAATGCCCACTATCACCCCTTCTATTTGGCATTGTTCCAGAGGTCAGAATCAGATCATAAGATAAGATAACAAAATTTAAGGAATGAGGACTGGAAAGAAGGAAACAAGGCTATTGTTGCAGATTATGTGCAGATTATCTTTGCATGGAAAACCAAAAGATCTACAAACAAGTAATTAGAAATAAAGAATTTAGCAAGACAGCTAACTGATCAATGACAAACAATCATTTTTATTTACATTGACTTCACGTTATCCATTATAATAACAATAATTGACCTTTATTAAGTTAACTTTTTCCAGGTGCCACGTGCTTTACATTTACTCAGTGTTAAAAGCTTTCCATGAGGGCCGGCCTGTAGCTCACTTCGAAGAGTGTGGTGCTATTAACAGCAAGGCCATGGGTTTGGATCCCTATGTAGGGATGGCTGGTTAGCTCACTTGGAAGAGCATGGTGCTGACAACATCATGTCAAGGGTTAAGATCCCCTTACCAGTCATCTAGGGAATTAAAAAAAAAGCTTTCTATGGATTAGCTTGTCCTTAGAACTACCTTTTGGGGTTAGTACTATCATCATCTCCATTTTGCAAATGAGAAAACCGAGGGTCAGAGAGATCAAGTGAACTTCTTACGGCCACGCAGCTGGTGTGTTGTGGAGGGGCTACCCTCTTAATCACTACACTATCCCACATACTCAAGTGTGCAGATCTCGGATGTCCAGGGTGGGACTTCAGTTCTCAGGCCCTTCTCCCATTCTCTGCACATCATCGAAGTTTCGAATATCACTGTGTAAGCAGAGAGAGAAGGATGGAAGGCCCAGTAAGAACTGAAATGGAATTTCCCTCTAGCATACTGGAGTCAGGCTTAACCTGATTAAAAGAAAATAAGGAAGTGTGATGTTTCCTGCACACCAAGACTGGAGCTGCAAAGTCCTGCATGCTGTACATCCTTTATCTTATTTAATTCTCAAAAGAACCATGTCTCCATTTTGCCAACAAAGAAAGTAAAGCTCCTAAACATATAGAGACTTGCTTAAAGTCACAGAGCTGGGAAGTGGCAGAGCTGGTGTTGGCTCCTAAGTTCACCCTCCTAACTTCACAACTGTCTAGACTTTTCCAGGGAGCTAGAGGGGAGATGAGAATGAGCCAGAAGAAAAGAGCAGGGAAGAAAGCATCAGGCACAAAGGCCCAGAGATGAAAGAGAAATGGTAGGTTCTGCCAACAGCTAGCAGTTCAGACAAGGTGGGAAAGAGGAGCTCTCTGAGGACAAGCCTTCCATAACCACCACTGGCCACTGACCCAACCCACCAGTCAGACCCCTTGGATAGCAGCACCAGCTGGGACCTTGCCCAGCTTTGCCCCTTTAGACAGTGCAATTGGATGGCGGGGCAGCTTTGTCTGGGGTCTGCTTTCAGGAGTCCCAATTCCTCAGGCTTTGACATTCTTCCCTTCCTCCATTCAAGCACTTCTCAGGGCTGAGCTGGGCCAAATGAAATCACAATGTTGTCCCTAGCTCCCTCCCCCATCCCCCCTGCCTACCCTGACTTATATCATAGCATTCCCAATATGCCTCATGGCCAAGTGGGGCTACTGATACCATTTACTTCAATGCTTTTCAAATTTCAACGTGCATTAAATTATCTGGGGATGGTATGAAGATGCAAATACTGATTTAGCAGGTATGGGATGGGGGTCTGTATTTCTACCACGATCTCAGGTGCTGCTGGTCCATGGACCATATTTTGAGTAGCATCATTTAGGCAATTGTTTGTTGAGCCCCTACAGTGTGCCAGGCATTGTGCTAGCTACTTCCTATGCATTTTCTAATTTAATAATTACAACCACCCTCTGAAATGAAATTTATCATTTTTACTTTTCAGTATAGGGAACTGAAAATATCAGAAAGATAAAATATTTTACAAGATTAGTAAGTGGCAGAGCTGGGCTTTGAACTTGGGTCTGTCTGACTCTAGAATTCATATTGTGCCTCCTGTTTGGAGGGCCTGCTATGGACTGAATTGCATCCCCCTAAATTCATAAGGGTGAAGCCCTGATCTGATAGGATTCATATCTTTATAATAGGAGATACCAAAGAGCTTTCTCTCTCTTTCCATCATGTGAGGACACAGCAAGAAGGCAGCCAGCTGCAAGCCAGGAAGACAGTCCTCAGCAGGAACCAAATTGGCTGACACCTTGATCTTGGACTTCTACCTCCAGAACTGTGAGAAATACATTTCCGTGGTTTAAGCCACCTAGTTCGTGGTATTTTATATGGCAGCCCAAGCAAACTAAGACAGGGGCCCAGCTGCTTACTGATCAGCCAAGGATGCTGATTAAATGAATGGCTCCCTCTTTGTGGAATTCTACTCTGCTCAAACTGAGCAGAACTGGAGGAGAGCCAAAATAATAATGATGATGATGATGATGATGATGATGACGACGACGATGATGACAACAACGACGACAACAATACACACCCAAGCCAAAGATACCCATACCTTCACAAAATGAAAGCACTGCAAAAAACAGGCTCAAAAACCATGGAGCTATCCAAAACCTTATACCCTGAATCCAAACATGTTTCGTGAGAAGACAGGAAATGGCACAACAATCAGCTGTTGTCCACTAATTTGCTGAATGTACAGATATGGTTGAGTCTGCATCTTTGTGGAGTGAACAGATATAATTAATAAACAAATCCCCAGCCCCGAAAGTTTAGCCAAACCCCCTGTAGCTGGGAATCGATGGAAAACATGAGCTTGAATGGTCCTCCTAATGAAAACACTAAATGCTGAAAAAAATATTAAACAAAATATCTTTTTAAATGCATCACTGAACTGACACAAAAGTGAGTAGTTGGCAGACCCCAGAACTGGGGGTTGAGGGGCCCCAAAGCTCGTAGAGTTTCTGCTGGACACTGGAGACCTTGAGCTTGCACATCAATGGCTTGCCCCGGGGGGAGGTCGGAAGATAATTCTTAGGGTCCAACCAGTGACGTAGAGAAAAAAAAGTATGCATATATGCACACAATTTTACTGATATAAAGGATGTGTAGCATACAATTTACAAGTAATAATAAAATATACAATATTCTTTATTGGAAATTCCATGTAGACAATTGATTTTCACAAGAATACTTTTGTTAATTTTTGCCAAACTCTCGTATCCATAGCCAGCCTGTGGTTACAATTCACCATAGTTCTGACATGAATGTGGTTGACACTTTTATGTCAAAGAGGAAGACAAAATGAAACAACAAAGACATATGTTTGAACTTCATTCATTAGTCAATAGAAATAACCTACTTCTTTGCTGAATCAGATAATAATTTTCAAATCCTAGAAGAATATTTCCTTGATTTTTTCTGTGCTATTTAGATACAACACAATGTTAAGTTTAATTGAATCACTAACATTTTCCATCACTTTTTCAAGTCTAGTTAATCAATAAAACAAGTCTTGATATGTAGCATTTGCTGATTTCTATGTTGTAAATACTCCCACATGCCTGATTTCAAGCTACCAACATGACCATGGAGTTGAAAAGAGATGCACAATAGTCATTATTTAGTATTTCCATCACTGTGTAGACAACTATAAAGAGAGACCAAGTAGATTTGAAAAAGAACCAAATCAATTTTTATACACAAAAAAATAGAAAATTCACTGAGTAGAAAATTCAGTGGATGACCATGAGGAAGCAGGCAAATCTAAAATGTGGGACATCCTATAAGATCACTCTCCTGATTTCATCAAAAAATTAATGTCAAAAAAAGACAGGCTGGGGAAAGAGGAGGGACAATCCTAGATTAAAAGATACTTGAGAGAAAGGAAACAAATGCAAGTCTAGCTATAAAAGGTATTTTCAGACAATTGGAGAAATTTGAATGGATGAGGTATTAGACAGAATTAAGTATTAACTTATTAGGTGTGATAATAATACTGAGTTATTTAGGAAAATGTCTTTTTAAAAAAGAGAAACATGTTAAAGTATTTAATAGTAAGGTATGATACTACTGCTTATTTTAAGATGATTCAGCAAAAATATATATAAATGAAACAAATATGGCAAAATGTTAAAATCCTTGAATTTAGGTCACAAGAATTTAGGTATTTATTATACAATCCTTTCCTATATATTATGTGTTTGAAATTCCCTGTAATTGAAAAAATTTTTTTCAACAGTGAATGGTTTAAATTAGGGGTTGACAAATTTTTTCTGCAAAGGGCCAGATAACAAATATTTTAGGCTTCATGGCTCATATCGGTCTCTGTCACATATTATTTAGTTTTCTTTACAATCCTTCAAAAATTTTTAAAAACATTGTTTGAGAACCATACAGAAATAGTCTATAGGCCAGATTTGGCCCACAAGCTATAATTTTCCAACCCCTCTTTCAAACAGAAGATTAGATATAGTTGCAAAGAGAATTAGTGAATTAAAAAATAGATCTGAAGAAAATACAAAGAATATAACCCAGAAAGATGAGATGGAAAATATTAAAAAGAAAATAAGAAACATTGAAGGATAGAGTGACAAGTCTCAAATATATAAAACCAGAGTTCCAAAAGGAAATAAATGAGGGAACAGGGAAGGGTAATTTTCAGAGATGATGGCTGAGAATTTTCTAGAACTGCTGAAAGACACTAATCCTCAGATCCAGGAAGCTCAATGAATACTAGGCAGAATAAAAAAAAAGAAATCCAAATCCAGGTACATCACAGCAAAACTGTAACACATGCTTAAATACACATACACACAAACAGAAAGAGAGAGAGAATCCAAAAAGTGGCCAGAGAGAAAACAGAGGTCACCTACAATGAAATAGCAATTCTAGTGATGGCTAATTTCTCAACAGCAACAACTGTGAAACCAGAAGAGGTTGGAATAACATCTTTGATGTTCTGGGAGAAAATAACTTTCAGCCAATAATTCTATACCCAGTGAAGCTATCTTTCAAGAAAAATGGTGAAATAAAATCATTTTTGTATAAACAAAAACAGAGTGTGCTACCAAAAAATTATCATTAAAGAAAATTTAAAGAACATACTCCAAGTATCCCAGATGGAAGAACCAAGATATAAAAAGAAATGGTTAGCAAAAATGTTGGCAAATATATGGATAAAACTAAGCATATATTTTCCGTATAAAAATTGTTAAATACTGTGCAATCTGTGTATGCGACATGAAAAACAGGATAAAATGCTGCATTAGAATACTGTATTATGAGGGCTGGCTGGTTATCTCAGTTGGTTAGAGCACTGTATTGAAACACCAAGGTCAAGGGTTCTGATCCCCATACCAACCAGCCAAAAAAAAAATACCATATAAGTTAGACTAGTATGATTGGAATTACAGAATTTTAAGGTTCTTATATTATTTGGGAGGAATGTATAGATATTGACTTTTGACTTTATGTGAGGTATGCATGTTAAAGGAAAAGCTAGGGATAGAAAGTAGAATGGTGGTTACCAGGGGTTGAAGAGGGGAGTTATTATTTAATGGGTACTGAGTTTCAGTTTGGGATGATGGAAAAGTTCTGGAGATAGTGGTGATGGTTACACAACAATGTGAGTGTACTTAACACTACTGAATTGTACACTTAAAAATGGTTAAAATGGTAAATTTTATGTTTTGTGTATTTTACTACAATACAAAAAAAGGAAAAGCTAGGGTAACCACTACAAGAACAGACATTAAGCATGTAAGCTCCAAACAAGTAGGAAGGTGGAGGAAATGGAATAAAGGTTTTTTTAAAAATCGAAAGAAAACAAGAAAGGAGGTAAAATTCAGAGGTAGGCACAATTAAACAGTGCATTGTTTAGGGGAGCATGTCAGTGGTTCAAATATAGAGAAAATCAATGGAACAGTTGACCCAGATTTCAAATACAGAGAAAACCAGAGAAGGGTTAACCTAGATTTCAGGAGAGTGGTGGGGATGGAGGCTTCTAGGTCACTGGTGACACATTATTTTTTAAAGCTGGGTGATAAGTATGCAAGTATTCAATCTATTATTTTCTTTAAAACTATTCAGTTTTTATATATTTTGTATGTATGAAATATTTTGTTTCTTTCTTTTGGCAGCTGACCAGTAATGGGGAACCGAACCCGAACCCTTGACCTTGCTGTTACAAGGCTGTGCTTTAACCAGCTGAGCTAACCAGCCAGCCTGTATGTATGAAATATTTTATAATTATACTCCCTCTTCTTTCTTAAGAAAGAAGTAAAGAAGATTTAAAAACGAGACTTTACAAAGGCTTAGGGATGAGCAATACTGGGCACCAGCTTTAGCACTGAGGTCTGCAACTAGAGAAGAACTTCAACCCAGCCTAGTTTGTTGTCCTTTTGCGTTTGGTTCTCCTTGGATGGGAATAGTGTCTTCTCTACTCTGTGACCCTCTAGTTCCTTATCCATGGTTTAGGTGGGGCTGTCAAAAGCCCCCCTCACTGGTTTGCTTTGTCTCACTCTCCCACTTTTACTTGTCTTACTTGACACCCAACAGGTGGCTAAATATTCTGTTCAAGGTTAGTGGTATCTGGTGAACTGTGTCTTCCCTCGGTCTTCAGAGGTTTCACAGTCTCCTCATGAGATTAGAAAAGAGTTACGCAACTTGGAGTCTCTCCACCATTTGTCCTGCCTTCATTACATCGAATGTAACTCTGGTGTGTGAATAATGGACGATAGGGGAGACATGTTACATCTAATAATCACTATGAACGTCCATTTAGTCTACGTAAGTGCTCTACATGCATAATCTCATTTAATCCTCACACAACTCCATGAGCTGAGTAGCATGAGGGGTCTTCAAAAAGTTACTGGAAAAATTTATATTACTTTTTAATTCCATTTTTCCACGAACTTTTTGAAAAACTCTTGTATTATCATTCCTAACTGACAGATAAAGAAACTGAGGCTAGGGGTTGGCTGGTCAGCTCAGTTGGTTAGAGCCTGGTGTTATAACACCAAGGTTGGATCCCCATACCACCCAGCCACCAAAAAAAATAAATGAATGAATGAAAGAAACAGGTTCAAAGAGGTTAAGTGAGGCTGCACACCTGATCAGAGGAGAGCCAGGAAACTTTACCAAGATGGCAGGTTCCTTTAGCTCCTGTGGGTGTTTGTCCAGGGAACTGAAGAGCCACACGGCCATTGCAAATGCTTGAGGATAGGGAGAAAAGACCAGGTGTTCACATATAGCCCACAGAAAGGTCTTCATCCTCCAGACCTTCTCAGAGTGAAAAGCCCACCCAGGAATTGGGGTACACTTTTACAAACTCGCTTTCCACTTTGCTTCCACCCTTGTGGGTAAATAGGCAATAAGGAGCATGGAAATGAAATGGTGTGACTTTGGGCAAGTTACTTAACCTCTCTGTACCTCATTTACATGGAGATAATGGTACTTACCTCATGGAATTATGATGAAAATGAAATGTTAAGATGTGTAGTTCTCAGAACAGTGCTTGGCACATAGTAAGCACGAGGTAAATGTTGGCTATTATTATTAGGTTATTTTTTGGCTGCAGTCCAAGTCACCCCAGTGACTCTTCCTGAGTTTCAGTAAGGCAGGTTGCTGGATTGTCTCCACATATACCTGGGGAGTTAAGTTCTGCATTCAAGTCTCAGAGGAAGGCAGGAAGGCGGGTAGACCCAGGTAGTTAAGAAGGAGGTCGGGCTGGGTGAGCTGAAAATGCAGTGGAGTCGGGGCAATAGAAGTCTTCTCCCTCCCGCTCACTGTGTGCTGTGAGTGTCCCCAGGCTGATGAATGGGACTCAGGAGGTGGGATGTGTTTCATCCCAATTGGTATCAGCAGAGTTGAGTCAGCAAGCACTGTTTAGATATGGCTACTATATATCATGTGGCTAACTGATTTGGATTACTCTGTGTACTCTTTCTTAACATCTGAATGTATGAGTGTGGTTTTCTTTTCTTTTTCTTCTCTTCCTCCCTCCCCCCATCCTCCCACCCCCACCCCCATATCCACTGTACTTGGTCTCTGAGAATCTCGGCATCAAAGGATAATGGAGTCCTGAGACCAGTGTGATATTATCCACTGAGCTCTGGGAGCATCCTGAAAGAAGTATTCATCACAGGAGATTCTTAAGTTTCAAAAGGACCCAAGGGAAAATCTGCTAGGCTGGCTTGGAAGAAGTTCAGCTCTCATTTGCTCAATCTGATTAGTGAGACTAACTTTTCCTTGCCAAGAAACATGAAATTAATTGCCAACCAAGACAATGCTCTTTTTGGAGACTTCACCCAGAGGGCAGTGGCTCCCTCGCTCAGCGCCTCCCTTACTGATGCCTCCATAGCACCCTGGGACTCCTAGCACATTTCAGTGAGGGCTGACTCTCAAAATGACTCTGGGGTTTGGAAAGGTAGAGAACGTGGGTTCCAGGCAATGTTATCTCCCTCACTCTGCACAGTAACAGGCCTAGAGAGTTTAAGTGACAAATCACTCAGAGTTCCTGGCTGCAAACAACAGAACCCACTGTGGTGGGTTTAAGCAGAAAAGGCTTGTAGGTGCCTCTCAAGGAATCTCTGTGAGGGAACAAGGCCAGGCTTGACAGCAGTGATGAGGCAGAGCTGCTGTGAGGAGATATCACTGCTGCCCCAACTGCACATGGGACAGGATTCCTCTTATGTGGCTGATGCTGGGCTCCAGATACTACCGCGCAACTCTGCCACTTGCCTCTGTAGGCTGGGCGCTTCTGCCACCACCTTATCAAAATGATGCTCACTTATCAAATCGTAGGCTCTGAGGTTGTATCTGACTGGTGGAGACCAGGTCACATGTCTATGTCCCAGCTGCAAAGGAAGCTGGGACAGTAAGTTTCTGGTTTCCGCTTCTGGGAGGCTCCATGGTGGAGGACAACTTAAAAGTAGAGGGTTTGTGGGAGCCATGAATAATGACAACCATTCACACATAATCACTGACCTAAAATCACTTGACTAAGACACACTCCATAGCCAACCACACTGCCCTGAGAAAGTTCACTGGGCATTGACCTACTACCTGGGACAGGACCCCCACTAACCCCCCAGTTTTCACTCTGTCCTAGGAGTCTATAGCACGAAGCAGGTCTCTTCTCCTCACCAGGGGCCTTCATTCTCTGTGTATCCCAGACACAATGGCTTAATTGTTGCTTTTATGTTTAATAAGGTCTTTTAAGGCAAACTCAAATGCCTTTAAGGGCCAAGCAGGTAAATTAGTGAGTGAGGTGGGCACAAACAAGGGCATGCTGGGGACCAGAGGGGACCTGAAGGAGCAGCCACTGCTCAGTGCCCACTGTTTCCCTTTGGAAACGTGGGCCCAGTGGCCAGGTACTCCAATTCTTCCAGAGAAGCCAGAAATCTGGACTTCTTTATAAAAATCTCCAGATTTTTAAATGTTTGAGCACATATTTTTTATCTTTTATTTTTTAACTTTTTACTATGAAAAACTTCAAAACATACAGAAAAATAGAGTGAATGGTATAATGCACATCCCTCATCCAAACACACTCATTACTCAGATTTAACCATTTTAACATTTTGCAATATTTGTTTCATCTATTTTTTTCTGCTGAAGTAGGTTAAAGTAACAAAATCAAAGAAGCTATTAAAATGTTTTTATCCTTGAATACTTCAGTAGGTGTTTCTTCAAAACATAGATATTTTCTTAAATAGCTATAATAACACTTAAGAAAATTAACAAGTTCCTCTATATTATGTAGTGTCTTATTGAGTTCTTACTCAAGTTTCTTTTAGGACTCCAAAAATGACTTTAGATGGTTCATTCAAATCAGAAGCCAATCGAGAATCAAGAATTGGATTTGGTTATTATTAAGTGTTGTTAAGATTTAAGAGTCTTTAATTTCGAGAGATCCCCACTGGTTTTGTTTTTTATTTGTTTATATTGATTTGAAGAACGTAGGCAGTGTCTTGTTGAATGTCCTATCTGTCTAGATATGTCTGATTGTTTCCTTACGGTGTTGCTTAACCTGTTCCTTTATCCCCTGCATTTTCTGCAAACTGGAAGTCAGATCTAAAGGCCTGATTAAATTCAGGTTAACAGTTTGGCAAGAATATATCCTGGGTGATGCTGATTGCACACCCATCACTTCAGAAGGCACAGGCTGCCGTCCTCCTAGTAGTGATGCTAAGATAGTGAACATGATTCCCTCCATTGTAACTTTATATATTCTTCCTTAGACCAGGCATTTCCTCCCAGACACCTTCTGTCTAATGGTTTTAGTATTAATTGACTCTCCTTGCCTAAATCAATTATTTCATTAGGGACTGCAATTATTTCATTACAGAGTGTTTTTCTAACGCTATAGTTTCTTCTGTATTTAGTAGCTGACATTCTGAGAGCTTTCCCTCATCAACTGGGGCTACTTGGTTATACTGAAACTGGGACTACTGGTTCCTACTGAAAGGTAGAAAAAATCCTTAATTCTTTGCTTTTAAGTACCAATGCTCAGAGTACAGAGTTGGTGTAATAGCTTTGTCCAATAACAAAGTGTTTTTCTTTCTCCTTTTTAAAGTATGATTATGGACTCATGGATTTTTACATATTCTGTGTTGTATAACCAATTGTAGCATTTATCCTTTGTTGATGCTCAAATTGTTCCAACTCTGGCCAAGTAGAAGCCCCTCAAGATGACTGTCATATTCTTTTGACATATCTCTACTGTCTTTGGTCAGTTTCCCCTTTTCAGGCACAAGCTGATGTCCCACATTCCCTTGGACTTTTCTTGTTCTAGACCTGGGACCAGCCATTTTTGCAAGAGCTCAGGTTCCTTTATCAAATATTTTAATGACACTGTAAGTCTTACTTGACTTATTTGACACTGTAAGCTTATTTGCTATGTTTCTTAGTTGGACACAACCCATAGCTTGTTGGTTTGTTACCTCTGCTTTTGAGTTCCTATAAATTTATGCTACAATATGACAGGCACCTGGGTGTCCTTGTGTTTTTAGTTGCTCTTATTTGTTGATCATTTGTTTTTAACCATAATAAATATCTGTGCAGGATCCTGCTGTCCACTAACTACTATGCTCACTATAGCTAATGAATGTCCTACTTTCCTACAGAGTTCTAGGAAACAATCCTCTAATAATATGTGTTTGCTTTGTCAGCCTTCAAACCTGGTCTCATTTCCTTAGGATTATGTTGCGTCCCTCTCCACCTTCCTAACCCACAGCATTTCAGAATAGTCAACTTCCTCAGGCCCCTACCCTGTGGATGGCAAGGAGCAGGGCCTTGGAAATTAGCATTCTCGTCCAGTGTTGTTCAATGTTGTACAGTTACATGGATAGCATTTTCAGGAAGACAGCCTAGTGTATTACTCAGGACTTCTTCACTCACAAGTGAAAGCAACACAAATAAAACTAGCTTAAACAAAAAAGGATATTTATGTATTCAAGTAACTGGGAAGACCAAGGGAGACATAGCTTTAGGCTAGCTAGATTCAGGGGCTTGGGCAAGGTCAGGGCTCTGAATTTATCTTCTGACTGTTTCCCTGAGTGTGTCGGCTTTACTGTCATCAAATTCTATCTACATGGCAGGGAAGATGGCTTCTGATAGCCTCAAGCCTTTATCCTTGCAGCTTCTAATCCAAAAGGAAGAGAAAGACCCTCTCTTACATAGAATCTTTATATTAAATCTCTGATTTACTCTTTCTGGATAAAATGCCCATCCCTGAACTGATCACTGTGGCCAGGGGAATAGAGTCCTTTGGCTAGCTCAAATCACATGTCCAACCCCATAAAGGAGAGGTATATTGTGATTGACAGCCCACAAGGACCACACAGAGTAGGGGAGATTTGGTTCCCTAAAGGAAAAGCAAAGAGCTGTTATCAGAAGAGGAAAAGAATACTGAGCAGGCGAGCACATGGGATGCCCACTAGGTTTAGCAAAAATGTCCACAAAGACTTTAAAGTAGTCCACCCCATCTGGAAGAACAATTTCACTTCTAAGAATTCATGCCACAGAGAGAAACAGAGACAGAGAGAATGAATCAATGGCAAGGGTAGGATTGACTCCGAGGATGTTTTAAATCACAGTACTGTTTATAATAGCAAAATATTTTCAGAACCTAAATGCCCACTGAGAGGATTCAACAACTTAGTGCACATTCATGTAACTGGGATGTTAAGCAGTTGGTGAAAATGATAACGTATATTTGTATTTCATGACAAGAAAAGACCTCCATGATATACTATTAAATGGAAAAGGCAGGTTACCAATCAGAATACATATTATAATTTAATTTTTAAAATTTGGTATGTACCTATCGGGAAATAAACATTGTCAGGAACCACATCACAGGCTTCATAGAGATGATCTTTGGGTGATTATTTCAATTTCTTTGACTTGCTTATCCATATTTTCTATGATAAGCAAGAATTACTTTTTAATAAGAAAAAAATGTTTTTTTAAGAAAATAAATCAGGATAAATACACAAGGACACTCAATGAATGGACATATAGGAAAGGAAAACGAGAACTGGGCTGACCCAGGACCACACCCATGAGGTCAGAGATGCTCAGGTGAGAGGACACAAGGCCCGTATGTACCTGTGGGGACAATGCACACCCACTCATCCACTCTGACTCTTGCAGCGTTCCGTCATCCTCAAATGGGACAAGTCTGTGCTGCAAGCCAGTGATGATGACCACACTTCTTCTCACCACTCACAGTCACCACATTGATCACAGGGCAGGGATGGCAGAATGAGCAGTCCAGGACACAATGGGTTGACCAGGGCCCCTGGCCCTTAGCTGAAAGAGCCAAATCGTCTTTGACTTTGACTTTGACCCTTTTCCCAGCCAGCCCTGTCCCTACTCCAACCCCTGCCAGTTCTGATGAGAGCAGCTCAGGCTGGTCCTGGGCGCCCTCAGGTTAACGAAGCAGCCATTCAACCTTGTAGTAAACACCAGTGGGCTGGGGGCAGAGTGGTGGCAGCAATTACCTAGGAGGTTCCCCTTGGCCTGAGGCTTTGATTCTTGGTTTCCAGGGCTGGCTCTATGGACCCCCACCCCAACTCTGTTCCCTCTACTTCCCAAGGGGCTGGGATAAAAGGCTTCCCCTTCCCACCCTCCACCAGTTCCAAACCAAAGTCAACCCCCGCACAGGTACCTGTTGGGGAAAGTGCTGGGGCTTTTGGGATTGGGTCACCTTCTGCTGCCTCCACTTGGGGAATGCTGGCAGATTTCTCCTCCAAAGGCTGTGCTTTGGGGATCCATGGCCTTTCCTTTTTCTTCTCATTCCACACAATTTTCCCTCCTCAATGGACACCAAAATACAATCCTTTCAGGTCACTCTTCTGTTCAAAGTCTCTGGCTCCCCAGCCTGCAAAGAATAAGAATAAAGTTCAGACTCCTTGGGCTTGGCTGTAACAGGTCCACAACACATCTCAGCATCACTTCCCACCCTTGTCACCCACTCAGTCCCCTACATGGATGCTGTAGCCCAATGCCACTTTCCATCTCCTTGCTTCTGTCCACGCTGTTCTTTCTGCTTGAAGCACCCTCCCCACGACACCACCTACAAAAATCCTACATCCTATTTTGCAAGGCTCTGCTCAAACCCCATGTAGTGGATTGAATTATGTCCCCCCAAAACTCCCTGAAGCTTGAATTGTGTCTCCCAAGTTTTATGTATTAGAAACTTTTATGTATTAGAAACTGTGGGGCCAGCCCATGGCTCACTTGGGAGAGCGTGGTGCTGACAACACCAAGTCAAGGGTTAAGATCCCCTTACTGGGGATCTTTTTTGGAAAAAAAAAAAAAAAAAAGAAAGAGGTGATTGGAATGTAGGACCATGCAGTAGTGAGTGGATTAAAACTGGTGGTCAAGGCATGGTTCTGAGGTCTTTAAAAGAAGAGAAGAATCTGTCTTTCTCTCTCTTTGCTCTCTCTTGCTTCCTCTCGCCATGTGATCTGCTTGTACCCGCCAGCTGCTTGCTGCTTTCCGCCATGAGCAGAAGCAGCCTGAGGCCTGCACCAGATGCAGCTGTCCCAGAATTGTGAACCAAATAAGCCTCTGTTCTTTATAAACTACCGGGTTTCAGGTATTCTGTTAGAGCAACACAAACAGGACTAATACACGCCCCCTGTCCTTAGGGCACCATGTTCCCCTTTTTGTCCCTTCATTAAAGCACCCACCCAGACTGCTCTGTATTATGATCAATTATCTCTGTGTCTGTTTAACCTGCTAGATGGTGAACCCCTAGAATCATGGTTCTCAACCAAAATATCTTTCCCACTAATGAGTTAGAGATAGTTTTAATGTGTGGCATGAGTAATTTGTTACACAAAGTTGACTTCAAAGTCACCATTTACTATTAAGTGACCTTAAACAAATGATTTGAACTCTCTGAGCCTCAGTTTCTCACCTATAAAATGTTGTGAAAATTAAGATAATATATATTAGCTAATATTTTCATATTATGGGGCCGGCCCGTGGCTCACTCGGTAGAGTGCGGTGCTGATAATATTTTCATATTATCATCATTGCCTTTTTAATCTTTAATTTTATTTTTTTGCAGAGGCAAAAAAAGAAAAGTTCATGTAAGGACTCATATTATCTTTTAATTCTATTTTTCCTTGAACTTTTTGAAGTACCCTCATATTCATATTTTTAAATATTGAAAACTTAAAATTTTATTTTTTAAAATAAATTAGAGCAGATCCAAAATAATCATGTTATTCTTACATCCTGTGTTGTGTTACAGATGGCTGCAAATTCTTACACACTCCTTTCATTAGGAAGTGGGGTGTATGTATCTTCCCCTTGAATCTTGTTACAATCTGTGCTGGCTTAATCAGTAGAATATGGCAGAAGTAACATGCAGCCAGTTTCTGGGCCCTAAAAACCAATAGATTCCATTTTCCCCCTTTTGGAATAGTCACACTTAGAACCCAGTCACCATGCTGGGAGGAAACCCAAACATTGTAGAGAGACCCACATGGAAAAGAACCAAGGCCCCAGAGCACAACCCCAACTGATCTCCTAACTGAAAGACTGTACCAACTTGCTGGATCCTTCAGCCCCAGTCAAGCTGATGCCATATGAAGCAGAGGCAAGCTGTCCTCACTGGGCCCCACCCAAATCGAAGATCTGTGAGTCAACCAAATACTTGGCTGTGGTTTAAGCTACTAAATGCTGGGGTGGTTTGTTGTGAAGTCATTAAATAGCTAGAACACATTTTGAAATATTTACTTTCTGAATCAAGAGAGAAAGATGGAATCCAGTTAGGCCACTGGGAATTACAGAGAACTCCCAGTCTAGATGATCCAGATATCAATTGGTGGTGATCAGGGGTCTTAATGGGGCAGTTATGAGTTACTAGAATGTGCAAATTTTTAAGGATATGTTATGTGTTGGGGAAAGGCATGCCCCTTCAGATGATATATCTAAAACTCTGGTGGAGGGTTTGGTTTGAAAAATTGTAAACAATATTATAGGACTCTGTCAGATGGTGTTTTCTGGGTCAGTCCTCACATTTGATTCCCAGTAAATTTTACAAAACTAAAAAAACAAAACAAAATTATAGTAAGTATAATTTTATACTTACAGTGGGGAACATGACTAATTGCCTATCCTTTTTTCTTACTTTAACAGAAGCCTGACTTTTTTTTAAGGTGACAATGTACCCAGCTAAAATACTTACCTTCCCAGATTCCCCTGCAGCTAGAGGTGGCCATGTGACATGGTTCTGCCATCTGAGGGCTAAGCAGAATTGTGCTAGAAATTTCTGGGACAGCTTTTGCTTTCCTAATGCAGGTGCTACCACTTTCTATTTCTTTCCTTCTGTGCTTTTCCTGTCTGGAGCACAGACATGAAGCTAGAGGTGAAGCACTCACTTTGTGACCACACGGCGAGTCAAGACAAATGCCAAGAACCCCAGGTGGAGAGACAGGAACCTGAGACATTCAGGACATCGTGGAAATGCTGCTCCCACCCTGGACTGCCTTCCTTCAACTTCCTTGCTATGTGGAAAAAATGAACTCCAATTTGGTAAAGCAAGTCGAAGTTTGGTTATGTGAAGTTTGGTGTTCTCATAAGCATATAGAAGGCCTAGGCAAGATTCTTGGCTGATGTCAGAGTGATCGCAAAGAGGCATGAAGGCTGGTTAGGTGGGTAAGGATCAGTGAAAAGAGACCAAGGTGAGGCCAGAGGCAGAGAAGGGCAGCCCTGAGGTTTTTACACCAGGTCCTGCTGCCAGGAGGTTTGGGTTTTGTACCTTGAGGAATTGATCTCTAAGCACCTCTTCTTTTTTTTTTAAGTATGATAATGTGAAATTGTTTATTGACATGTAAAATTACTCATAATATAATTTTAAATAAAAAAATCAAATTATTAAATGGCAGATATGCTATGATACCCAAACAACATGAATAGAAAGTGAGGGAGGAGTGGTTTCTCTAAGGAAAGTGAGAGTGCTGTTACCAAAGGAAAGGGGATGAATGTTGCTGCAAGACAGTAGTGTCCATTATGGCAACATTGACCAAGTCATTTAATGTCTTTCTGGGCCTTAGTTTGCTCAGCTGTTAAAAACAACAACCACAATCTACCTCATGAGATTCCTACAACGATTAAATGAGATAATGAATGCAATGCTCCTCAAATCTTTTTTTCTAAAGTACCTGTTACATGTTGAATTGTGTTCTATCACAAAAAGGTTGAAATTCTAGCCCCTAGACCTTGTTTGGAAATATGGTCTTTACAGACATAATCATGTTAAATGGAGGTCATTAGGGCAGGCCCTAGCCAATATGACAAGTGTCATTATTAAAAGGGGAAATTTGGGCACCAAGACAGACATGCACAGATGGACGATGATATGAAGAAACACTGAGAAAAGGGCCATGCAACTGGAGCAATGCATCTACAGACAAGGAATGCCAAGGATTGCTGGCAAACACCAGAAGCTAGAATAGGCAAGAAAGATTCTCTCCTAAAGCCATCAGAGGGAGCATGACCCTGCTGACATCTTCATTTCACACATGTGGCCTCCAGAACTGTGAGAGGTTACATTTCTGTTGTTTTAAGCCACTGGTTTTGGGCACTTCATTAAGGCAGATCTAGAAAACTAACTTAGTGCCCCTAGGAATAAGAGAGAGGAAGGAGAACTCTTGGGGGTCAAAGGGCACACCCCAAGCATCCACTAAGAACACAATCTTTCTTTGAAGTTCATTGTTTTAAATCCTTGCTGGATTCAGGAATGAGCCAAAAGAGTTAGTACAACAAGAGGCAGGCTCCAGCCACAGGGGTTTTCTATTGTCCCCTTTATTCTCTGCCTGAGACAATGCTCAAGACTATTCACATATTAACCACCCTGCTTTTGCAGCTTGTATTGTACAATAATGTTTTTCAAATGTCTGAATAGTCTAGATCCCCAGTTATTTAATCTTAGGGTGTGGACACAGAATTTTGTGTGTCCCCAATCCTAAGCCACTAAGTCAGGCACATTAAGGCAGCTGCTTCAAAAGGGAGAGGTGGCCTGACCTATTTTATTACTTCCCCCTGGACAGAAACCATGGGCCTTAGTGACATCCAAACAGTCAACCATAACTTGGTTACTTCTGTTAGACAAGTGCGGTCTACTATAGCCAAATTAAAACAGCAAACAAGCAGAATTTCTGGTCACAGAGAAAGAGAACAACAGATACATTAGGCACAATTTGTTAGCCTATTTGCTTCCCAAGAGAAAGGAAGGGGGAAAAAAAGTCAGTAATTGTAGGTAAGTGTTGGTGGGGAGGGGGTGCTTCAGGCCAATAAAGGAAATTTATTCAATGGTCTTCTAGGACACTCCTGTTCGATCACAAAAATTCACACCAATTTTACATGCTACTGCATCATATAGCTAAATGTCCTTTCTCAATTTTTTTAATGAAAAATTTCAAACATCATGATTTTTATAGTGCAAATTCCTATACCCATCACTCAGATTCTACTATTAATATTTTAATATGTTTGCTTTCTTCATATCTGTTCATCCCTCTAGCTATCCATCAATCCATTTTATTTTTTATGCATCTCACAGTCCACTGCAGACTTCAGCAGACTTCCCCCTGATTACTTCGGCATGCCTCTCATTAACTAGAGTTCAGTATTTGGTTAGTTTCTTGAAGTAAATCCATAAGCAATGAAATGCAGAATCTTAAGAGAAACCTTGCCAAGTTTTGACAAATGCATAAACCTGTGCAACCCCTATCAAGATACAGAACATAACCATCACCTCAGAAAGTTTCCTCATGCCCCTTCCTAGTCCCTGCCCCAACCTTCCAGACGAAGCTACTCTTCCACCATAGGTTAGCTTTGCCTGTTTTAGAGCTTTATATAAATTGAATCATACAGAATATACTCTTTTGTGTAAGATTTCTTTCATTCAACATAATGATTTTGAGTCACTTATGTTGTTGCATGTATCAGTAGTTCTTTTTCTATTTTGAGTAATATTCTATTGTATGACTATAACACTGTTACCCATTTCCCTGTTGATGGACATCTGAGCTATTTCGAATTTGGGTCTATTATGAATACAACTGCTATGAACATTCTGTGCAAGTCTTTTTGTGGACATATACTTTCATTTCTCTCAGGTCAATACCTAGAAGTAGAAGTGCTGGCTTATAGGACTGGTGTAGAATTACTTTTCTAAAAATTGGCAAACCTTTCCCAAAGTGGTTGTATCATTTTACACTCCCATTAACAATGTATGAGAGTTCTGGCTGCTCTTCATCCTCACTAGCCATTGATGTGGGTCAGTCGTTTAAATTTTAGACAATCTGGTGTGTATGTAGTAGTAGTAGTATCTTATTGTGGTTTTAATTTACATTGCCCTGATTTTTAATAATACTGAGATTCTCTCATATGTCTATTGTCCACTCATATATCATCTTTTGGGAAAATAATACATCTGTTCAAATATTTTGCCAATTTTTTTATTTGGGTTGTTTGTCTTTTATTATTGGGCTGTAGAAATTCTTTATATATGTGGATACCATTTCTTTTCAGATATATGTTTTGTAGATATTTTCTCCCAGTCTGTAGCTTGCTCATTTATTTTCTTAACAACGTCTTTGATTAGCAAAGGTTTTTAATATTGATAGTCTAATTTTTTATAAAGTCTAAATTTTTTCACTTATGGTAATTGTTTTCTGTATCCTGTCTAAGAAACATTTTCCTACTCTTGAGCCACAAAGATATTCTCCTGTTTTCTTCTAAAAGCTTTATTTTTTAATTTATCTTTATATCCAGTATCTGTCTTGAATTACACTGTATGAGGTAGGAGTCAAGGTTCATTTTTCCTACACGGATATCCATTATTTCCAGCCCCATTTATTGAAAAGATGAATTTTCTTTCCCTCTTGGATTGCTTTCGCACCACTGTCAAATATCAAATCACTATATAAGTTCGGGTCTAATTCTCAGCTCTCTGCTCTGTTCCTTTGGTCTATTTGCTGATCCTTATGATGGTGACACACTATTTCTATTACTGTTGTTTTATAATGTAGGAGCCAAGGAAAACTTCCTTCACCCCTGAAGGTTCATTAATAAAAATCACTGACAAATTTAATCAATATGAAGAAAAGTCATAACAAATTTTATTATTTAACATGCTAGGAGAAGGTAAAGCAAGGGGGAATCACAAAAGAGTAATGCCCAATTTTCCATTGGGGTACAGAGCTTATATACCCATCTCCATAGGGAAAGAGGACATGAGGGTATAGGAATAAATGTTTCTTAGGGGGATACAATGGGCTTGGAGAACATACAATGGCCTGGGAAAAAGTGTATTTTGCCCAAAGAGCAGACAATGACACATGAATGATTTTCTTTAAAATTCTGAATGAGACCAAAATAGAAGACAATGGTCTATGATAGAAGCTAGTCCAGCTGTGTTGACACACTCCAGTATTCCTTCCTGTGATATGAGTTAAGTTAATGAAAATTCAGGGAAAGGAACAGAGGTAATTGTCTTCTTTAGCAGGTCCAGACTTTAGGCAGATAAAGAAACAGCTTTATCTTGTGCTTTGGAGAGTGACAGAGGATTGAGAGATGGGGGTTGGGGGTAAGGTCACAGAGACGTTGACACTGCTTCTTTATTCCAGCATGTCAAAGCACCATATTTGGGGGGTAACAGCTTTCTGCACCCCAACAATAATAAGTCTTGAAGTCAGGTAATGTAAGTCCTCTAACTTCTTTTTCAAAATTGCTTTGGGGCAGAAGTCAGGAGCATGCCTGGGGTCCTAGGCAGGAGCTGTGTGTAGCCCCCACCACCTGGCAGAAGGAAGGGACACATTCAGGGTCCTAGGCAGGAGCTGTGGGCAGCACCCTCTGCCTGATAGAAGGCAGGAGCTTGCTGAAGAGACCACTTCTGTTCAGGTGATTTACCACAGCAACCATAAGAGCCACTGCTGCTGCAAGGAGGGCTTGCCACTATATTAGCAGCCACAGCCACTACGCAGGCAGCCCACTGCCCACACAACTGCATTGACACAAAGAGAGTCATCAGAGGAGACCAGAAAAAGGAGAAGTTTCTCTCCTCGAAGCCCACTCCAGAGTAATAGAAGAAACAAGTGCTCTACCAGATGACCAGACATCAACATGGAAATACTAGAAATATGAAAACCCAAGAAAATATGACACTGCCAAAGGAATACAGTAATTTTCAAGTATCAGACCCATACAGCAGGAAACCCTTGAGATAACTGAAAAGGAAGTCCAAGCAACAAACTTAATGAAACTCAAGAGATACAACAAGACTCAGACAACATAATGAAACAAACGAACAACAACAACAAAAAAACCCTGGGCTATGAAGGAGGAAATTTACAAATAGATTAATACCTTTAAAAAAGAATGTAGCAGAACTCATGGAACTGAAGGGTTCTTCAACAAAATAAAAAACACAACCAAGAACTTACGCAGCAGGCTAGAGAAAGCAGAAGAAATAATTTCTGATCTCAAAGGTAGTCTTCTCAAAATAACCCAGGCAGGAAAGAAAAAAAAAAAAAGAGGAAAAAAGAATTTTAAAAAATGAAGAAAATCTAAGAGAGCTAGCAGACAACCTTAAGTGCACAAACATTCGAATCATGGGTGTTCCAGAGGGGAAGAAAAAGGAAAAGGCATGGAAAACCTATTCAATTAAATAATAATGGAAAACTTCCCAGGTATAGGGAGAGACACAGTCCTTCAGATCTAGGAGGCTCAAAGATCCCCAAACAGATTCAACCCAAAAAGATCCTCTCTGTGACACATTATACTCAAACTGGCAAAGCTCAAAGACAAAGAAAGAATCCTAAAGGCTGCAAGACAAAAGCATCAAGTCACTTATAAGGCAGCCCCTATCAGACTTATCAATACAAACTCCATAGGCCAGAAGAAAATGGGATGATATATTCAAAATACTAAAAGAAAAAAAGTGCCAGCCAAGAACAATACCCAGCAAGGCTATACTTCAGAAATGAGGGAGATATTGTATTTTCCAACAAATAAAAACAGTGGGAGTTTCATCACCACACAACCAGCCCTGCAAGAAATCCCCAAGGGAGTCCCACATCTGGAATCTGAAAAACAATAATCACTACCACGAATACACAAGAAAGAGCAAAACCCACTGGTAAACAAAAATGCAAACAAGAAAGAGGAAGAAACTAAATCTTACCACCTCAAAAAAAAATAAACATCAAAGACAAATAATAAAAGGAGAAAAGAACAAAAGATATTTAAAACATCCAAACAAAAAATGATAAAAGGCCAGGAGTAAGACAACACATTTCAATAACAACTCTAAATGTAAATGGATTAAGCTCCCACTCAAAAAACACAGACTGACTGGATTAAAAAGCTAGACCCAACCATATACTGTCTTCAAGAGATTCACCTCACCTGTAAAGACACACACAGACTAATAGTGAAGGGATGGAAAAAGATATACCACATGAATGGAAACAAAAACCAAACAGGAGTAGCTATTCTTATAGGAGATAAAATAGACTTTAAACCAAAAACCATAAGAAAGACATAAAGAAGGCCACTGTATAATGATAAAGGGATCTACCCAGCAAGAAGACATAGCAACCATAAATATATATGCACCCAATACCAGAACCCCCAGATATATAAAGCAAATACTATTAGGCCTAAATACTAATACTTTTAGACCCCAATACAATAATAGCAGGGGACTTGAACACCCCTCTCTCAGTATTGGACAGATCATCTAGGCAACAAATCAATAGAGAAACACAGGATCTAAACTACGCTTTAGACCAATTGGACCTGGCAGATATCTACAGAACATTTCCTCCAACGACAACAAAATATACATTCTACTCATCAGAACATGGAACATTCTCCAGGATAGACCACATGTCAGGTCACAAATCAACAAATTTTTAAAAATTGAAATCATTTCAGGTATCTTTTCATACCACAACAGATTAAAACTAGAAATCAATAACAAGCAAAACTCTGGTAAATATACAAATATATAGAAATTAAACAACATGCTCCTGAAAACTTATGGGTCCAAGAAGAAATTAAATAGGAAATCAAAAAATTTCTTGGAACTTATGAAATTAAAGACACATCATACCAAAACTTGTGGGATACTGCAAAATAATTACTAAGAGGGAAGTTTATTGCAATAAACACTTACATCAAAAGAATAGAAATATTTCAAATAAACAACCTGATGCTACACCTCAAAGAATTAGAAAAATAAGAACAATCCAATCCCAAAATAGTAGATGGAAATAAATAACTAAGATCAGAGCAGAACTAAATGAATTAGAGACCCCAAAAATGATACAAAAGATCAATGAAACAAAAAGTTGTTTTTTTAAGAAGATAATCAAAATAGACAAGCCATTGACTAAGCTAACTAAAAAAAGAGAGACCCAAAATTACAAAAATCAGAAATGAAAAAGGAGACATTACAACCAATACCACAGAAATACAAAGAATCATTACAGACTATCGCCAACAACTATATTCCAACAAATTTGAAAACCTAGAG
The DNA here is from genome assembly GCF_027409185.1 of Cynocephalus volans. Taxonomy (NCBI): domain Eukaryota; kingdom Metazoa; phylum Chordata; class Mammalia; order Dermoptera; family Cynocephalidae; genus Cynocephalus; species Cynocephalus volans. The sequence continues at coordinate 56,069,731 of NC_084462.1, forward strand.
GAAATGTATAAATTTCTGGACACATACAAACTACCAACACCAAACCAAGGAGAAATAAAACACCTGAACAGACCAATAACAAGCAACAAGATTGAAGTAGTAATCAGCAGTCTTCCAACAAAGAAAAGCCTGGGAACAGATGGCTTTACTGCTGAATTCTACCAAACCTTTAAGGAGGAATTAATACCAATTCTCTTCAAACTATTCCAAATATTGAAACAGAGGCCATACTCCCAAACTCGTTCTATGAGGCCAGCACCACCCTGATACAACCAGACAAAGATACAACAAAAAAAGAAAACTACAGGCCAATATCTATGATGAACATAGATGCAAAAATCCTCAACAAAATATTAGCAATCAGAATACAGCAACATATCAAAAAAATTATACACCGTGATCAAGTGGGATTCGTCCCAGGGATGCCAGGAGGGTTCGATATATACGCAAGTCAATCAATGTGATACACTACATCAACAAAATCAAGAACAAAAAGCATATGATTATCTCAATAGATGCAGAAACAGCATTTGACAAAATTCAACATCACTTCATTATAAAGACTCTCAGCAAATTAAGTGTAGAAGGAAATTATCTCAACACAATAAAAGCCATATATAACAAACCCACCACCAATAAGAACAGGAACAAGACAAAGATGACCACTCTCACCACTCCTATTTAACATAGTATTAGAAGTACTAGCCAGAGCAATCAGGAAAGAGAAAGAAATAAAGGGCATCCAGATTGGAAAAGATGAAGTCAAACTGTCCCTGTTTGCAGATGACATGATCCTATATATAGAAAAATTTAAAGACTCTAACATAAAACTCTTAGAGCTGATAAACAATTTCAACAAAGCTGCAAAATATGAAACCAGCATGTAAAAATCAATAGCATATTTATACTCCAATAATGAACTAGAAGAAAAAGAAACCAAGAAAGCAAGCCCATTTACAATAGTCACCAAAAAAATAAAATACCTAGAAATCAATTTAACTGAGGAGGTGAAAGATCTCTACAATGAGAACTATAAATCACTGCAGAAAGAAATTAAAGAGGACACAAAAACATGGAAAGACATTCCATGCTCTTGGATTGGAAGAATTAACATTGTGAAAATGTCCATACTACCCAAAGCAATCTACCCAGCACAATCCCCATGAAAATACCAATGACATTCTTCACAGAAATAGAAAAACAATCCTAACATTCATTTGGAAGAACAAAAGATCCCAAATAGCCACAGCAGCCCTGAGAAAAAAAATAAAATAAAATAAAGCTGGAGGCATAACACTACCTGACTTCAAATTATACTACAAAGCTATAGTAACCAAAACAGCATAGTACTGGCATAAAAACAGACACTCAGACCAATGGAACAGAAGAGTTAACCCAGAAATCAACCCACATACTTACAGCCAACTGATATTTGACAAGAGCAACAGCAACATACATTGGGGAAAGGATGGCCTCGTTAATAAGTGGTGCTGGGAAAACTGAACATCCATATGTAGAAGAATCAAACTAGACCTGTACCTCTTGCCATATACCAAAATCAGCTAAAAATGGATTAAAGACTTATAAGTAAGATCCAAAACTATAAAACTACTAAAAGAAAACATAGGGGAAACACTTCAGGAAGTAGGACTGGGCAAAGACTTTATGAATAAGACCGCATCATATCAAACTAAAAAGCTTCTGTGCAGCAAAGAAACAGTTAACAGAGCAAAAAGACAACCTACAGAATGGAAGAAATAATTTACAAACTATGCGTCTGACAAGGGATTAATATTCACAATACACAAGAAACTCAAACAACTTCACAGTAAAAAAAACAAGTAATCTGATTTAAAAATGGGCAAAGCAGCTGAATAGGCATTTCTCAAAGAAAGATATACATATGGCCAACAGACACATGAAAAAAATGCTCAACATCACTAAGCATTGAGGAAATGCAAATCAAAACCACATTGAGATACCATCTCACATTGGTTAGACTGGCGATTGTCAAAAAGACAGAGAATAACAAATGCTGGTGACGATGCAGAGAAGAGAACCCTCCATCACTGTAAATTAGTACAGCTATTATGGAAAACAGTATTAAGGTTCCTCAAATAACTATAGATAGAACTGCCATACGATCCAGCAATCCCACTGCTGGGTATATACCCAAAGAAATGGAAAGCACCATGTTGAAGGGATACCTGCACTCCCATGTTTATCACAGTTCTATTTACAATAGCTAAGAGTTGGAACCAACCTAAATGGTCATTGACGGATGACTGGATAAGGCATATGTGGTATATATACACAATAGAATACTACTTTGCCATAAAAAGGAATGGAATTCTGCCATTCACAGCAACATGGATGAACTTAGAGAAAATTACATTAAGTGAAATAAGCAAGGTAAGGAAAGAGAAATACCACATATCCTCACTTGTGAGTGGGAGCTGGAAAAAAAAAAAGAAAGAAAGAAAGAAAAAGAAAGATACAACAATCACAATAATTCTTTGAACTTTCAAAAGAAGAGAATGAAACTGAGGCTACCAGAGGTGAGAAAGGTGGAGGGGGAGAGAGGTTAGGGAGAAACTGATAAAGGGCCACAAAAAATTTTTATATTGTGTAATGATTTAAAGAAAACAAAAGAAGATTGCTTTGGATATTCTAGGTCCTTTGAATTTACACTTACATTTTAAAACCAGCTTGTAAATTTCTACCAAAAAAAAGCCTGCTGGGATTATAATTGGAGTTGTGTTAAATATATACATCAATTTGAGGAGAATTAACATTGAGTCTTCCAATCTATGAACATGGTAGACCTCTCCATGTATTCAGATCTTTTAAAAATTTCCCTTAGAGGGCCATCTGGTTGGTTCAGTTGGTTAGAGCATAGCCCTATAACACCAAGGTCATGGGTTCAGGTGCCTGTACCAGCCAGCTGCAAAACAATTTTTTAAAAATAAAAATTTCCCTCAGGAGTGTTTTGCAGTTTTTAGTGTATAAATTTTACACATCTTTTGTTAAATTTATTCTTAAGTATTTTCTGGTTTCTGTTGTTATTGTTAATGAGATTAATTTTTAAATTTCTCTTTTCAATAATTTGCTGCTAAAAATATGGAATGCTTCACAAATTTGCATGCGATCCTTGTACAGGGACCAGGTTAATCTTCTGTATCATTCCAGTTTTAGTATCTGTGCTGCCAAAGTGACACTATACATGCTTTTAATAAAAACACAATATGACCCAGGCCTGTGAATTTTTACGTAAAGACACATTCCAGGCAGGTAAATCTCATCTCTCCTGGGGCTTCTTGTGCTCCTAGCATGGAGCTCTGCTTGGGACACTATGAGACCTCTCCCCAGAGAATATGCTCTCTATTGGGTCATTACCTGGCTCTCTCAGCCTGAAAACCTAAAACTCCACTGTAAACTCTACACACTCACACCAGCTGTGATGCTGTAAAATCGCAAAAATGCTTCCTGGGCCGGGGCCTGACTTATTGGCTTGGTCCTCACAGTCATCCCCAAATAGACTGGGGAGGAGAGACACAACCCCGTCTCCTGCACCTAGGGATGGCCAGAACGGGTAAGAGAAGCACATCTATCTGGCTCCTTTTTTTTATTTTTTTTTTGGCAGCTGGCCAGTATGGGGATCCAAACCCTTGACCTTCGTGTTACAATACCACACTCTAAACAACTGAACTAAATGGCCAGCCCTAACAGGCTCTTCAGAATCTATTTCTAACCCCATAAGCTGGTTGTTTTGAGCCTTGAGGAAGAGGTAAGACAATGTGTCCCCCAGAAGCGGGTCAGTCACAGCCTGCAGGTGCCCTTGGGGCATGTGGAAACCTCTCCAGCCTCAGATGAGACTAGCCTGACATGGTCTCCAAGCTAACCAGTTTCATCTTTTCTTTTTAATTGTAGTAAAATATACCTAACATAAATTTACCACTTTAACCATTTAAGTGAACAGTTCGGTGGCGTTAAGTCCATTCACACTGTTGTACAACCACCATCCATCTCCAGAACTCTTTCGTCATCCCATATCACAGTTTCATCTTATAAAATATTTTTCACCTGACCCTCTGCTTTTGAAGAATGAATTAAAAATGCATTCCCCAGCACTTTACCCTCAAACCATGTGGCAGCCTTGGGATTCCTGGTGTGATAGAAATCATTCCTCGTGGCTCCTGTTAGCTGGTCCAGGCCTCACTGGCTTTGCCCAGCTCTGGGTTGCAAAACCACAGTCTACACTTCTGAAGGAGGTGGCATGCATTCTCAGGGGTGGGGCCTCATCTGCAGCACCTGGTCCTCTGGACTAGCTCCAGCTCTCCCCTCTGCTCTGGCCAGGGATCCGTTAGGGAGGCTGCAAACTTGCCTACCCCCCAAACTGGGATCTCCATTCCTTCCCCCCGCAACCCAAGACCCCATTGCTTCCCTGAGCCTCTACATGCCCCTCCAAGTGTAGTGAGGGGAACACGAGCCCCTTCCTCAAAAGTGAGGCTATGCTCCATTGGGCAGAGCCAGAGGCTGGTGGTTATTAAAGAAGGAGTTTGATCTTCTGAGGAGTTTCGGCCCTGCCCTTTGGCCCCATGGCTCCCCCTCCACTTTAGCCTCATCTCCTGAAAAGCTCTTGTGAGGAGACGTGGCTGCCTCTCCCGGGCACCTTCCTTTTGTCCTTGGGCTCCCACATCAATGAATGGACCCAGTGTTCTGCACCATTTCCACAGGACCTGTTTCTGGGCTCTCTGCAGTCCTGATAAGGCAGGCCCGGGCCACGCCTCATTGCCTCCAGCCACAGCTTTGCTTCCCCAGCCAGACAAGGGAGGGCTGGTCCCACAGAGGTCAGGGATCATCCCAGCCCTTGCACATGGTCTGACCCAGGGAGTACTGCTGGGGTGGGAGTGAGGTAGGCCTTGAGGAAGAGAGTAGGGTCACAGGCCTCAGGCTAGCATGGGTCCAAGAGATAACAGGGCACCTCTCTGACCACTTCTACACCACACCCCACCCTCCACAGCATTTCTGAGCCACACACGGCCCTGCCCCCCCAATAAGTAGAGGGACTACTCAATCAGCTGTGTGATGCCCAGCAACTCGCTTCCCCTTTTTGACCTGTAAATATGGTGATTCAAAAAAATACATACCCAGAAGGGTTTTTGAAGGATTAAATATGAACGCTCCTAAGCATGATACCAGGCACTCAGATAGTGTGCAATAAACATGATTTTCCTTTATTCTCTATAACAGCGTTATGCACATTGCTCAGGCTAGGCAAGCTGGAGATTCTCAGAAAGAGCGGGAAAGCCACTGTTCTCTCTTCATGCGCAGAAATACTGCCACAAACAGATGGCTTCCTCCAGAGATCACCAAGTAACGGTGGAATACTAAAACCCTGGGCAGAATGGACACTTGGGCAAAGGCGGCTGTAGAGGAGAATCAATGTCCCCAGAAGACCTGCCCCTCACCCAGACCCACCAAGGACACATATTCTGTGTCACTGACAGTAATACGTCTCAGACCTGAGACCTCAAGACTCCTGGCCAACTGGAGCTGCAGTTATCTGGATTCTTCAGCTGCTTTTTCAAAGGAGGAGAAGGACGTTTTCATCATCATCACCCTCAAATAGAAACCAGAGTTTTAGAATGAGGGGAGAGTTCACTCACATGCCTGGTCTCCACCCCAGTCCAGTTCAGTTAAAATCTTCGGGGGTGGGGCCAGCTTTGGGTAGTTTTAAAAAGTCCCCAGGTGTTTCTAATGTGTAACTAGAGTTAAGAACTACTGGTCTAATCCAACCTCCTCATTGTAGGGATAAAAACACACAGGGGAGATAAAACAGCCGCAGAAATGTTAAAAAAAAAAAAAAAATTAAAGTGACAGTCAGGGTATAGCACAAAGCAGGTGCCCCAAAGATGGAAGCAATTGTTATTTCATTATTTCTATAATTGCTCCAGGCAGGGCCGGCTTCATGGACATGAAAGTTGTACAGTCACATAGACCCACATGCTTAGAAGGGCCCTGTGCTTGGTTTAATATTCTGATGCTGACATCTTGAAATTCTTAATTTTTTTTTCTTTTAAAGATGACTGGTAAGGGGATCCCAACCCTTGACTTGGTATTGCCAGCACATGCTCTCTGAATTGAGCCAACCAGCCATTCCTATATAGGGATCTGAACCCGTGGCCTTGGTGTTATCAGCACCATACTCTCCCAAGTGAGCCACGGGCCAGCCCCTGAAATTCTTTTTTTTTTTTTTTTTTTTTTTTTGTCTTTTTCGTGACCGGCACTCAGCCAGGGAGTGCACTGGCCATTCCTATATAGGATCCAAACCCACGGCGGGAGCGTCGCTGCGCTCCCAGTGCTGCACTCTCCCGAGTGCACCACAGGCTCGGCCCTGAAATTCTTAATTTTTAAACAAGGGGCCCTGCATCTTCACTTTGCACTGGGCCCTGCAAGTTAAGTAGCTGATCCTGGCCCCAGATCACACAACTCTCAAAGCAGAGTGGATTATTAGCCAGTTAAAGAAAGAGGGAACAGGGCCGGCCCCGTGGCTCACTCGGTAGAGTGCGGTGCTGATAACACCAAGGCCCCGGGTTCGGATCCCATATACGGATGGCCGGTTCGCTCACTGGCTGAGCGTGGTGCTGACAACACCAAGTCAAGGGTTAAGATCCCCTTACCGGTCATCTTTTAAAATAAAAAAAAAAAAAAAAAAAAAAAAAAAAAAAAAAAAAAAAAAAAAAAAGAAAGAGGGAACATACGCAGGGTTCAGAGGCTTGCTGGGTGTGTGAGGAGCAGCTTCCCCTGCCCATGTCCACTGGCCTGGCCCTGCGTTGCCCATTCTTCTGTCCATTCCATCAGGGGAGGAGGCTGTCCTTGCATTTCTAGGGGGAAGGAGTGTGGACTAGTGGAAAGAGACTAGCATCTAGAATCAATCAGCACTCTCTCTTACTAACTGGGAGAGGTCCTCTGAACCTCAGCTTCCTCAACTGTAAAAAAGAAGTAATATCTGCCTTGCAGAATTACTGTGAGGAGTGACCACCATTGTGACTGTCCCAATAGGTGTTGGAAACATGTGACTTCCCTTCCCTTTATCAGGGAGGGGGCAAGTACCCACCTCCAAAAGAATGGTTCCCAAGTGTTTCAGGCACAGCCTGCCACTTTCCCAAGCTCCTCTTTTCTCCTGGGAAGTCCCAACTGCAATAAGTCCCCAGGCTTCTACTTTTCTTACCCAAACTAACAGGACAAGCAATTCTGGATAAAGGTTTAATTCTGGAGTCAGGGACATAGGCTTGAGAGACCTTAGCGAAGGGTTGTTGCTGCTGCCCTCTGGTGGTAATTTATCATATCTGCATGAATTTCTAACTTCCTTCTGGGAAAGAAATGCTTTATAACATACAATTCAATTTGAAAAATAAATTATTGAGTACCTATTCTCCTAGGCACTAGGGATGCAAAGACAAATAAAACACAGTTCCTTCCCTCTAAGAACTCACTGAGGCAAACTCCTAAAGATATTACTTGAATATAACCCAATGTGATAGTTGTAATAAAAACAATGACTCCCAACTTCTGGTTCCAGACAAATTGGAGTACACACATTTATTCTTATTCCTCCCACTAGGTAAAGCTAAAAACCTCTTGATATTGTATATATAACAAACATAAGAAGACTCTGAAAGGTTGAGAGAAGAGACTGACTGGGGACCTTGGGTCTCAAGGAATGGCATGGTGGTAAGTCCACTGGGCTTTGTTTTTGCCTTATATATCCTGACTGGGTCCTGGAGAAGCTGAAACCTGCTACTCCAATGGACACAGCCAATTAAAGCCCCCCCAAAAGCCTATTCTCTAGTCAAGAAACCAGGAAAGGGGCAGCCTAGCAAAATAAAATTTTTAGACAAAAACTACTTTAGTCCAGCCAAACTCCACAAAGAAAAAGATGTCCCATCCCCATCAGCAAAAGCTTAGTGGGAGCCTAGACTTCCATCCTCACCTGGCTGTAATGAGGTGGCTCCTTCTCCTGTCAGTGTGGTGTCAGAGAAGGCTAAGTGGAGAGCTGGGACTTTATCTCCATCCAGTGGTTGGATGAGGCCCAACCCCTGCAATGTCCGTGGAGGCCACTTGGGGAGCCTGGGCTTCCACATCCATCAGAAGGTAACAATGCCCTCTCTTTCCCTGCTGGAGTAGTGGCAGAAAAAGCCTAGTGAAGAGCCAGGACTTTCACTACCACCAAGTGATAATGAGGCACCCACCTCCTCCCTGCCTAGGTGGTGTCAGAGAAGGCAAAAGGGGAAGCTGGGACTTTACCTCTCAGTGGTAAGAAAGCTCCCCCACCGTGGTGTTACTGGAGGCCAAATGTGGCCGACAAAAGTGGCACAATATTTTTAAACACTGAAAGAAAACAACTGTCAACCCTGAATTCTGTATCTGGTAAAAATATCCTTCAGGAATGAAAGAGAAATTAAAGTATTCTCAGGTTAAAAAAAAAAAAGAATTTGCTGCCAGCAGAACCTACCCTAAAAGAATGGATAAAGAAGTTTTTGAAGCAGAGAGGAAATGATAAAGGAAGGAATCTTGTAACATCAGAAAAAAAGAAAGAACAATGGAAAGATTAAAAATATGAGTAAATACAATAAACTTTCCTTCCCTTCTTGAGTTTTCTAAATTACATTTGATTGAGGTAAAAATTATAACACTGTCTACTGTGGTTACCAATGTTCATAAAGGAAATATTTAAGACAATTATTTTATAATTGAGGGAGGGTAAAGGGACTTGCTTTACTACTACACCTCACCAGTAGACTGTGGTAAGTTATATGTATATAATGTAATACTTAGAAAAAATACTTAAAATTTTATACAAAGAAATCCACTAAAAAACACAATTGATAAGTCAAAATGAAGTTTTAAAAAATGCTCAAGTAACCCAGAGGGAAGAAAAAAAGAAAAGAGAAAATCAAAAAATAAACAAACAAAAGCCAAAAATTAAAATGGCATACTTAAGCCTTCATAAATCAACAATTACATTAACTGTAAATAGTCTAAATACACCAAACAAAAGACAGAGATTGGCAGAACAGATTTTAAAAAGACACGACCCAATTATATGTTATTTACAAGAAAGCCACTTCAAATATAATGATTGTTTTCATTTGTTTCTGTTGCTTATAACAAAATACCTGAAACTGGGTGATTTATAAAGAAAACAAAATTTATTACTTACCGTTTCTGAGGCTGGGAAGTCCAAAGTCCAAGGAACACATCCGATGGTGGTGACAGTGACCCAGGGGTCTCACATTGCAAGGTGGTGGAAGCAGAGAGAGCAGAGAGAGGACAGACTCTCCTCTCCTTTTAGAGCTCTCAGAACCACGCCCCTGACCGCCATTTTAAATCCATTCACTAAGGCATGGTCCTGCAATCTAATCACATCTTCAAGGCTCCACCTTTCAATTACCATAATAGGATTTCCCACCCTCTTAAGGTTACAGTGGGGGCCAAGTTCCTAATACATAAAACTTGGGGGACACAATTCAAACTTCAGTGAGTTTTGGAGGGACATAATTCAACCCACTGCGAAGATATAGGTAAGCCAGCAGTAAAAAGATAAAAAAAAAGATGTACCATGCACACATTAATCAAAGAAAGCAGGAGTGGCATATTAATATCAGGTAAAGTACTTCAGAGCAAAGAAAATCACAGGTATAGAGAGGGATATTGCATAGTGATAAAAGGGTCAATCCACTAAGAAGACACAGCAATTCTAAATGTGTATGTGCCAAACAACAGAGCTACAATATGTATGAAGCAAAAACTGATAGAACTGAAAGGAGAAATAGACAAATCCACAATTATAGTTGGAAATTTCAACATCCCTCTCTCAATAATTGATATAACAACTTAAGGAAATTAAAATATAGAAGAACTCAAAAGCAACAGCAACCAACAGAATCCATTTGTAGTCAACATTTATAGAACACTCCACCCAACAATAGCAGAATACACATGCTTTTCAAATGCCAGTGGAACATATACCAAGATAGACCACATCCTGGGCCATAAAACAAGCCTCAATAAATTTAAAAGAACTGATATCATAGAGAATGTGTTCACTGAAAAGAAAAAAAAAAAGAGAGAGAAATTAAAAAAATAGAGAGGGGGGAAAAGAAAAAAGAGGGTGTTCACCAACCACAAAGGAATCAAAGTAGAAATCAATAACAGAAAGATAATGGAAAAATCTCCAAATTCTTGGAAAATAAACCATACATATACTTCTAAATAATCCATGAGTCAAAGAGGAAGTCTCAAGGGAAATTTAAAAATACATGTAACTGAATGAAAATAAAAATATAATGTGTGAAAATTTGTGGGACACAGCTAAAGCAGTGCTGAGAAGAAAAATTTATGGTACTAAATGTGTACATTATAAAAAAGGAAGTCTCAAATCAAAACCCTAAGCTCTCACTTCAAGAATCTAGAAAAAGAAGAATAAAACAAACCTAAGGCAAGCAGAATGAAGGAAATAATAATGACAAGAGGAGAAATCAATGAAATTGAAAACAGAAAAACAATAGCAAGTATCGATTAAAGAGATAGTTCTTCGAAAACATCAATAAAATTGACAAACCTCCAGCAAGACTGATAAAGAAAAAGAGAGAAAGGACAAAATTACCAATATCAAGAACAAAACAAAGGGTATCACTACAAATCCTGCAGACATCAAGAGGATAATAAGGGAACACTACAAACAACTCTACATACATAAATTTGACAATGTAGAAAAAATTTACCAATTCCGTGGAAGCACAACCCCAACCCATCCAATGCAAAGTAGATGATTTGAATAGCCCCATAATTATTTTTTAAATGAAATTTGTAACTGGTAAACTCCCAAAAAAGAAATATCCAAGCCCAGATGGTTTCAAAGGAGAATTCTACCAAACATTTAAAGAAGAATTAAGACCAATTCTTCACAATCTCTTCCAGAAAGTATAAGAGAAGGGAACACTTCATGACTCATTTTAAGAAGCCAGTGCTACCTGATACCAAAACCAGATAGACATAGTGTATATATATTTAAAATATAAAAAGTATATATAAGTATATATATGTGTGTATATATATATATATAAAAGAAAGCTACAGACCAATATACGTAATGAATATAGATGCAAAAATCTTTAACAAAACATAATCAAGTAGAATTCATCAATATATAAAGATAATTATATACTATGACCTAGTGGAATTTATTCCAGTTATGCAAGGCTGGTTCAATACTCAAAAATCAATCAATATAATCTACCATATAAACAAACAAAAATCTAATCAAAATGATCATATCAACAGATGCAGAAGAAACATTTGACAAAATTCAACAGCCATTCACAATTTTAAAAAAACTCTCAGTAAACTAGGAATGAAGAGGAACATCCTCAACCTGATAGAGAAAATCTATAAAAAACCTACAGCTAACATCATACTTAATGACGAAAGATTGCTTTTCCCCAAAGATTGAGAACAAGAAAATGACGTCTGCTTTCACTACTCTTATTTAGCATTATACAGAAGTTCTAGCCATACCAATAAGACTAGAAAAGGAAATAAAAAATATGCATATTGGAAAGGAAGAAGTAAAACTGCCCCTATTTGCAGATGACATGATGGTCTACTTAGAAAATCTCAAGGAATCCACAACAAAACAAAACAAAAACTCCTGGAACTAATATGTGAGTTTAGCAAGGTTATAGGATACAAGATTAACATGTAAAAATTGTATTTCTATATGCTAGCAATGAGCAGATGGAAACTGAAGTTAAAAATACAGTACCATATATATATTGCTCAAAAAAAGAGAAAGATTTTATTAATAAATCTAACAAAACACATACATTAATTGTAATGTTGAAAACTATAAAACACTGACCAAAACATCAAAGATCTAAATAAATAAGTTGACCTGCCATGTTCACATATTGGAAGAATTAACAGTAAAGGTGTCAATTCTTCCAAAATTGATCTATAGGGTTTAATGCAATTCCAGCAAGATTGTTTCAGATATAGGTAGGCTTATTCTAAAATTTGTATGGAAAGACAGGAAGTGAGATAGCTTAAACAATTTTGAACAACAACAAAAAAAGAATTAAGCGGGAGGAATTGATACCTGATTTTAAGATTTATTATATAGCTACAGTAATCAAGACTGTAGTATTGTCAGAGGGACAGACACATCTATAGATCAATAGACTAGAATTTTATTTATTTATTTATTTTTTAAAGATGACCAGTAAGGGGGTCTTAACCCTTGACTTGGTGTTGTTAGCACTACGCTCTCGCGTATGAGCTAATCGGCCATCCCTATATAGTGATCTGAACCCATGGCCTTGGTGTTATCAGCCCCACACTCTCCCAAGTGAGCCACAGGCTGGCCCTGATAGACTAGAATTTTAAAAATCCAGAAATAGACTATACAAATATGCTCAACTGATTTTTTCCATTTCACGGATTGTTTATGATGATAAAATATAAATAACGTAAAATTTACCATTTTAACTATTTTAATATGTGTAGTAAAATATACACAACATAAAATTGACCATTTTAACCATTTTTTAAGTGTACGGTTCAGTGGCATTAAGTACATTGTTGTGCAACCATCACCATCATCCATTTTCAGAACTTTTTTGACCTTCCCAAACTGAAACTCTGTTCCCATTAAACAATAACTCCCCCTTTGCCCCTCTCCCCAGCCCTGGCACCCACCATTCTTTCTATCTCTATGAGCAGAATCACACAGTATTTGTCTGTCTGGCTATTTCACTCAGCCGTAATGTCTTCAAAGACTGATTTTTGATAAAGGTACAAAAGCAGTTCAATGAAGGAAGAGGAATCTTTTCAATAAATGGTGGGGCCGAGCCCGTGGCGCGCTCGCGAGAGTGCGGTGTTGGGAGCGCAGCGAGAGTGCCGGTCACGAAAAAGACAAAAAAATAAATAAATAAATAAATGGTGCTGGACAATTTAGATACCTATACACACACACACAAAATAAACCTTCTATCATTAAAATCAAAAAGTTAAAATATAACCAAAACAGACAACCTACACTGATCTCACACAGTTAGAACAGAGACTGGATAAGTGCAATAAATGCTCTCATTTATGGAAGAAGAGGAGGGACTCTGCACTCACTGGGCTACTGCAATACCAAGATCCCGGCAGGAAGGTATTTTAAGTTGCCTTGAGCTGAGGGTACTTTTTCCCCCTGAAAATGTCCCTTAGGTCAGTTTCTGCTCCCTGGGTATAGCTGTCCAGAACAGATCCTTGGTTTTGTCTTATCTTGCCTGACTTCATTTGTAGGGCCATCAGAGGCTATGGCTTTCTTAGGGTCTTACTGTCTATTATGTTACCCTATATGAAACCTGGAGGTCCAAGGTCATTATTTTTACATGGAAAAAAATACTCTTTTTCTTAGTTCAAACTTTGTGGCTTTGTGGCTTTTCTGGTTCTAAAACCACTCATACATACACATACAGACCATTATTAAATCTATTCAGCTCCAAGTGAATTAAACCTGTCCTCAACCCATTCTGGCTATCTTTTCTTTCTCATCTTAATTAAAATATCTTGCGTTTATTAGTTGACTGTGGCAAAAGCACAGGACCCCCCACACCTCCTATTTTCTTTTTCTGAAGCAGTTTAGCCAACCAAAAACAATTTCCATACAATCATTGCCTTAAATCAAAGGTGTGAAAGCCATAACCCAGGTTAGGTTTTTGCTGTTTTTTAAATATGGTTTTTTGGTGGGGTTTTTTGTTGTCGTAGTTGTTGTTGTCGTTGTTTTGTTTTGTTGGTAGATAGTCCATGCTGTTAGACCGTTCTTAAATTTTTCTATTTAAAAAAAATTCAATGGGAATATTCAACAAGGTGCAGTAATTCTGCCTGAAGAACTCAAGAAGGGCAAGAGAGACTGTACAGCCAGGACCCTCAGCACAGCCCAACACCTTCAGCATGTTTCTCTGACCAGTACGCTTTCTACTATCTGTAACAGCTATCTCAAACCTTCTCCTTCCTCCAGCTCCCACTCCTCTATTTCATTCCTCTATCTCTCACCTCACTCAGCCTTGCCTCCCTCTTCAGAGAAGTTAAAACCATCAGATGGGAAACCCTCAAGTTCTGAGCACCCAACTCACAAACCCACCCTGTGCAGCTGCCAAATCCTCTCCTCTGTGCCTTCTCTTACCACAGAGAGAAGCTGCCTCTTCCGTTCAGACCAGCACTCAATCCCCTGTATTCAATCCTTCCTGCTTCAAATACCTAGAATGATTTCTGAGTCCTGACCTGAACTCAAGGCCCTTTATACCAAGCCTCCCAAGTCATCCTCATCATCTCGATCTTAACCTCTTACAGCCCTCTATATCCCCCAAGCTAACCCCGTCTCCCACCCTTCCTTGGACTCCCTACAGTGCCTTCTGGAATTTGCGGTGTACCCATAAACAAACTTCCCTATGTTCTCAGCCTCTACTCTGAGTATTCCCTTCACCTCCTTGCTCTATAGAAAACCCAGCTGCTCCCTGCAGACATCAGTTCCCCTGTAGCCTCCTCAAGTGAGGGTGGTTTTCCCTCTCATGCCCCTCATGCCACTTGGCCTAGAAGTGGGGGTAGCTGTCCTCAGTATCCCTTGTCCATAAGACCCCAACCTCTTTGAAACAATTTACATTAGACTGTACCCTGCCTCCTTGCCACAGTCCTCTGCACACCTCTTCCTCATTCAGTGAGTATTTTGGCCACTGGCTGACTGTCCACCACTGTTCTGTCATCATTCTCGGTAACTTCAGCATCTGTGTGAATAATCCACCCAACACCATACATCTCAGGCAATCATGTAGCCATGTGAGCTATTTCAGTGCAATGAGATTTAACTCAAAATCTCATTGAAGGTAGGGGTGCTTTCAGCAAAGAACTCTTGCTTTCCTCCTGGGGGATCTGCCATCTTCTTCCTACCTTGAATACTTGTGGGATGTATGTAGCTTCCCTGTGATTATGAGCATATGTAAAAGTCAGGTGTATGCAGTGATTATGAGCATGCATAAAAGGCAGGGGGACAGCACAGTTGTTGGCCCTGACATCACTGAACCAATGAACTCAAACCAGCAGCTTCTTACCTCCAATCTTCTTCTTATGTAAGGAAAAAATGTCCCTGTTTAAGCTACTGTGATCAAATTTTCTGACCTTGCAGCTGAAATAATTTCTCATACTTTCTAATCAGTACACCCTCTCCCTGGCACATATCTGCAAATCCCTCACTCTTCTCTTTCTCCTGTTGTTCTAGCCCAGCAACACTCAAATCCTGTGTGTCTAAGACTGCTAGTTATTCTCGAATATCCATTTTCCCTTTCTCTCTTTAATAATAGAACCCTAAAGTTGTCACAGAGTCCATGGTCCTCCAGAATAAAGGGTGGAACCCATACTCTCACCCACCCAAGGATCCAGCTACGGCACTGCTGCAGTCATCTCCCTCCCAACACTGTTTATCACCAGATTTTCACTTGCTTCTTGATCATTCCCAACCACATGCAAACATATTGCAATGTCTCCTCTCTTTTTTTTTTTTTTTTTTGTGACCGGTAAGGGGATCGTAACCCTTGGCTTGGTGTCGTCCACACCGTGCTCAGCCAGTGTACGCACCGGCCATCCCTATATAGGATCCGAACCTGTGGCCTCAGTGCTGTCAGTGCCGCACTCTCCCGAGTGAGCCACAGGGTCGGCCCTACAATGTCTCCTCTCTTAAACAAACAAAATACAACCTTTCCTAACTCCTCATCTCCCTGTCACTTCTCTGCTCTCCCTTATAAAAATTCTCCTTAAGAGAGTGGTCTGTAGTCATTGCCTTCCTCTCCTCACACCCTCTCTTCCAGTGCTCTAATCAATGGCCACCCCACCATTCCATCAAAGCTACTCTTGTCAAGGAATCAAGTGCCCTCCATCTTGCCCAACCCAACACTCAATTCTCAATCTTCATTTGTTTCACCTCACAGCAGCAAATGAGAGAGTTGATCACTCCCTTGTGCTCCTTCTTTGCTGCCTCCTTTTCGTTCCAGAGGATTTTGAACGTACGCAGAAGTAGACAGTATAAAACAAGGAGCTTCAACATATATCGACCCAGTCAAACCGCTGTAACCCATGTCCAAGTGTGTCTTGTCCATACCACATCTTCTCTTCCCTATTATTTGGAAGCAAGTCCTAGACATTGTTTCACTTTGTCAGTAAAATATTTCAGCATCTCTAAAAGATAATAACTTTTTAAAAAATCAGACATTCTTGAAACTCATTTTTCCCTGGATTTCCATTTACCAAATTCTCCTAATTTCCCCAACTTAATCCATTAGGGCTGCTATAACAACACACCCTAAGCTGGGTGGCTTATAAAAAAAAGAAATTTATTTTTCACAGCTCTGGAGGCTGGAAGTCCAAGATAAGGCACTGGCTGGTGTCTGGTGAGGGCCCACTTTCTGGTTTATAGAGCCTTCTGGCTGCATCCTCACACAGCAGAAGACGCAAACGAGCTCCCCTGGGCCTATTTTATAAGGACACTGATCCCATTCATGAGGGCTTCACCCTCATGACCTAATCACCTCCCTAAGGCCCCATCTCCTAATATCATCATACTGGTGATTAGGTTTCAGCATTATGAATTTAGAAGGGGACACAAACATTCAGACCACAGCATCCTCCAACCCAAGTGGCCACTTTGCTGGCACCTCCCCTTTCCACCCTCTCAAAGCTGAAACACCTTGGTAAGCTCATCCAGGTCCAGGGCTTTAAATGACAGCTAGGTAAAGATCATTTCTAAATTACCTCTCTGCCTCAAGTTCTCCCCAGAGCTCCAGATTCATATATCTAACTGCACACCTGACAGCTCCACTTAGAAGTACAATAGCTATCTCAAACCTAACACTGGTTAACTAGAGCCTTCAATATCCTCCCCATTGCCTCCTTACTGAGTCTATAGTGAGTCTACTCCACCCTTCACTCAACTGTCAGGCCCAACGCCTAGAAGTCATCATTTTACCCTGCAATCTCTCTGCAAGTTCTGACAGCTCCACATTCAAAATATATCCAGAATTCCGCTGTAGCTCACCATCTCCACCACTTGTGGCCTGGTCCAAAGTCATCATCATATGCAGTCTCATAGGCAGTCTAGACAAGTATTTTCCACATTTGTTTGATGTTTTTCCTTATGAATATACAACTATATTTAGTATAATTTGAAATATATATAAATAGAAGCCAAGCCTGTACCCCTCCCAAATATATATATATAAATTGGCAAATTATATGCAGGTACTTTTCTATTAATACTCATATAAATTATAAACATAAAACAAATTTGTAAGGGATAATGTAAAGAGGAAATAAGCAGTTTTTAAGATGTTTTGCTAATTATAATAGCTTCATACTACCATTTTAATGAACATCTCAAGACACAATATACACTTAGGGTAAGGTTTGTGATTAATGATAATGATAATAAAAATCCACATTTCAAATAGACTTTTTGTTATTTACAAATTTTATTTGGGCAACTTAGTGTAAGATTTGATCAAATTGTCTTTTTTTAATCTCAAAATGTGGTTGACAAAGATCTCCAACTAGGAAAAGGAAGAGCATCAGATCTACCATTGTCATGTGGTTTGCTTGTGATTGTGTTATTAATGTTAATTATTAATAATATGATTTCCAACATGTGGTTTCTTAGCAGGAATCTTGTAAAGCCACTTGTCCATTTTTTGAGAGTTATTTCAGTTAAAACCCAATCAAATAATTCTCAAATCCACTTAATCAGGTACAGGAAAAATGCAACATGTCCCCAAACACTGATATCCAATGAATGAACAGGCCATCAGATAAAAATAAGGGAAATAGATGATCTAATATTTTCCTCCTGCACCCAATGGATTGATTGTCTTGGACACTCCCTGCTGTGTTAGCTTCCTACTAACAGCCACTCAGATGGTCTGCAGACTCTCCTCAGGAGTTTCACTGTTTCCCCCATATGTTCAATTTTCCATTAGTAGCCAGAGAACTTGTCTCAAAACACAAATCATAGGGCCGAGCCCGTGGCGCACTCGGGAGAGTGCTGCGCTGGGAGCGCAGCGATGCTCACGCCGCGGGTTCAGATCCTATATGGGAATGGCCAGTGCACTCACTGGCTGAGTACCGGTCACGAAAAAGACACACAAAAAAAACCCCACAAATCATATCACATCCTTCCCTTCCTCAAAACCTTCCAATGGCTCCCTATCATTCTCAGTAAAATATCCAAACTGCCCTGGTGGCCCCCAGGGCCTCTCACTGTCCCTCTGCCTCTCTCGCCTTTTCTCCCACCCCACCTCCTGCTCACCACCACCCACCTTCCTCACATTCCTCAAATTCTCTATGTTCCTTTCTGTCTGGGTCTTTCAATGGTGCCCCAAACATTTTCCCTACCTGCTCTTCCCTGCCCTTACCACACCCCACCCCATCGTTAAACTACTACTTGAAATCTCAGTTTAGATGTCACTGCCTTAGACGGGTTAATCTTTACCCCAAAAAACTTAAACAAAAATCCTAAGCAGCTCACTCACTGTAATCTCTCATCATATGTTTCACTTTCCCCTCAAAATTCTTTCTGCATATCATATTACATTCATCTATATTATCATTTGTCTAATGTCTGGTCCCCTATTAGCCTGCAAATTCCAGGAGGGTAGGAATGTGCCTGGTATGTAGTAAGTATCATTGCACGAGTGAACGAATGACACAAGGATTAAAGGTGTTATGGGTTGAATTGTGTCCCCCCAAAAAGCTATGTTAAGTCCTATCTCCCCAATACCTATGAATGTGAACTTATTTGGAAATAGGGTCTTACAGAGGTAATAAGGGTCTTACAGAGGTAATAAGGGTCTTACAGAGGCCATTAGGTTATGTCCTAATCCAGTATGATTATGGATTCAATATGTCCTAATCCAAGGTGTTCTTATAAAAAGGGGAAATTTGGACACAGAAACAGACATGCACAGAGGGAAGGTGATGTGAAGAGACCCAGGAAGAACACCAAAGATTGCGAGCAGACACCAGAAGCTAGAAGAGGCAAAGGAGAATCCTCCCCTGGAGCCATCGGGGAAGAGAGAGAGCATGCCAACACCTTGATTTTGGACTTCTAGTCCTAGGAACTGTTGAGACAATAAATTTCTGGTTTGGATCCTTTGTTATGGCTAGCAGTCATAGAAAACTCATGCAAGAGGGAAAATGGTTGCACATGGGGCAGTAATTGTTGAGGACTTTGACCGGAGAAGCAGAGGGGTATAAGGGAAGTTATAGAGACCAAGTAGGAGCAGACTCAACAAGCAGAATTCAACCATGTGGAAGATTGGATCAGTCTCCCTAAACACAAATTCAGGTAACCAGCATTCATTCTTACTACCCTCTTCTTTCCATGTACCATATTTCATGGATCCTAGAGGCTCATTTTCACATCTCTGAAATTAACCCGAGTCTGTAGGCCAGTGAGAGGAAGTGGGGTATTATGTCAGCACATGTGTGTTGAAACTTGCAGAATGCGTGAGAGTGGTTTGAAAGTAAATGCCAGCGGCAGTAGTGGAGTACTCTTTTGAGAAGTGTTGCATCACCGACACTCCTGAGGGCGGAGAGGATCATATTGTATGAAAAAAGATGAATACTGATGAGTGAAGTGATTCAGCAAATTGGGATTCTGAATGTGAAGAAGCTTTAGGAATACTTTAACCAATTAATTTTGCTTATATTCTTTTTCATATGTGCAAGAGAAATGTTTTGTTCTTTAAAAAAAACAAAACAAAACTGTGTCTACATAAATCTAAAGGAGCTCTTCTAAATATAAACCAAAACATCTGAAGTGATCAGAAAATATTGCATTACTGTAATTGGCTGAACTTTTTTCTCTTCTACTGTTACATAAAATAATGGGTATCTTAGAATCTATATTGTCTTATAGTTGACAAACTAAAAAAATCCAGTTAAGTGTTTACCTTCTTTATGAAACCTCTGCAGAACACTGTGCCTAGTACATAGTGAGCACTCAAAAACTAGTTATTGCTATTATGATGATATCTCTAGTGGGGAGACTGGTGGGGCCAGTTTTCTAGTATTTAACTACACAGTTCAGTACTAATAGATCTGCAACATAACCAGCGCCACTTTAGACAAGCCCAAGTACAAAATGGCACTGCCCACCTCCTCCCCTCCCCCCTTCCCTTTACGAGAAGCCTCCTGACTTAAACAGAAACCCCTTTTGCTTCTGCAAGGACACAGTTCTCCACCCCGATCCACACTAGCATAATGACCCTCCTTCATGGTATCAGCCAGCCCTTGGCACACCACCCCCATGTAAGCTCTACCACCCCCACACCTGGTGCTGTCCCCCATTTTCAGGGCAGCCCCATGCTTCTGCCACTTTGAGCACAGCCCAGCAGATTTTCTTCCTTTAATAAAGCTTGAACAGTACCCAGCATCTTGGCTCACTTTCTTTCAAGTACCCTAGCCTTTTCTCTAAGAAAAAAAATGTTTTTTATTTTAATTTATCAATATACAATGTAGTTGATTTTCGTGTCACTTTACCAATTCCTTTTTTCTCCACTCCCTCTCCGTCCTCCCCACCATCAACATCATATCTGTTCACTTCTCTTAACAAGTTCAAGAAATTGTTGTGATTGTTGTGTCCTCTTTTTGTTACACCCCCCATTTATTTGTTTGTATATTTATTTATTTATTTTTATTAACTCCCACAAATAAGTGAGAGCATGTGGTATTTTCTCTTTCTGTCCCTTACTTTACTTAATACAATTTTCTCTAAGTCCATCCATGTTGCTGTGAATGGTAGTATTTCATTTTTTTTTTTATAGCAGAGCAGTATTCCATTGTGTAGATATACCACATTTTCTTTATCGACTCATCTGATGATGGGCATTTAGGCTGGTTCCAGAAAAAAAATTTTAAGAGGCATGTACATCTCCTTTTGATCATGATTTTGTATTTGGCTCAATTTTGGATCATTTTAATCAGCAGTGATTTGGAACATTTCCTCTTTTGTTTATTTCATGGTATATTAATGAGTGTTTAGCAAGTTGCTTTTTTGATTGTTAGAAATCATTTATAATAAGAATCATTTTACTTTTGTCACTGCAGGAAAGGGGCTTAGCTGCTAGGTTTTCACTTATTACTTAAACGGAAGTACATCAAGAAGTCGTTTTTCAACATAAACTTTGAATGTCTTTGGGCATAGTCCCACCTCACCTCCATTTCATATTTATTGCTAATGCCCACAGTGTCTCACTTCCTTTACCCACCTGGTGCCTAAAGGATTATCTATCCATGATAACATGCTTTTCTCACAATCTTTCCCTTCCCAGTCCAGTGCTTTGGCAGAGCATACATGGCCACCCTAACTCACTGTGATACTTTCCTTTTGGATGGTTTCTTCTTTTGCCAATACTAAACAGTCAGTTTAGTGTTGAATTACCTCTAAAGTATTCAGCATATTGTTGCTTTTTAATTCCCTTTACAATTAAATACCAGGGCTTATTATTCCTTAGCATCCATCCCTCACTGCCATGAACAGTAGAGATAGGCAATAACTTTTTATTAACAAGACAGTGTCCAAAAGGGTAGAAGGGAGGGAGGGAAAGGGAAACAAATAATATTTTAAAACATACAAACAAACAAACATCCTTTAAGGGAGATTGTTGATCTGGGGAGGGAGAGGTAACTGAGATTAGATCACCAGACTCCTGTCACTGTTTTATATAAAGACCTCATCAATCAACCTTTACTCTTGAAAGTGTTGAGTCACTCCTTAAGAAGCTGGTTTTTCATTCTAGGTTGCAAGCATTCTGCCTTGGATAGGGGCTGCTCTTTGGAATCTGAATTTGATTCCATTCCTGGTTCTGCTATATATGAAGTCATAGAGGAGATTAATTGCTCTGACCTTCAGCTTCCTCTATTTGTAAAAGAATGTGTTTAGTAATAACCCTTAAAAAAGTAAGGGAGCAAATTCCTGCCTCAGTGCCTTTGCACTCGCTGTTCCCTCTTCCTGGAACTCTTCCCCCAGAAGAGTTCCATCTCTCATCTTCAAATGTCTTTATTGAAATGTCACTTCAGTGAGACTTCCTTAACTATCTCATCTGAAACTTCATACCTTTACCTACTCCTTGTGCCTTTTCTCTGCTTAATTTTTCTCCACAGCTCTTATTACTATCTAACATATTATATCTTTTACTTATTTATTTTATCATTTGGCTCCCCCTACTAAAAGAGGGAGAGAGATTTTTTTGTCTATTTTGTTCTCTAATGACTATTTGTTGAATGAATAATAAACAACACAGTAGGTGTCAGAATTTCTAGCAAGTGCCTGAAAGATTAAGAATAACAAATGTTTGTTGCTTTTAAAATGACAGAGGGTGAATCAAGAAATGCTAATTTGTTTTGTTCATGGACAATTTACAAAGCATCAATGATGGTCTTTCCTGGAAACAATTGGCTTAGAGAATTTCAGGACTGAAAGGAATTTTTTTTTTTTTTGGAAAGCAAATTTAAAGGCCTGCCAGCACTTGCCAGAGAGAGTTTAAATCCTTCTCTGCTGTTACAACCAATAATAGGAAATGCTCCCACCTGGAGTCACAGCAAGAGGATTACTTTTAACTCATTAAGGATATTTCCCATGAATGCAAAAGAAATGAAGAATTCCAAAAATCTATAAAATTTACAAAAGTGTAAAAAAATTTTTCTAATCACCACCGAGAGACAATCATAGACAACTTTCAGTACACAGTACTATCTAAAGTTTAAAAATATACTTTTTAAATCTAACAGTACATTTAAAAACCCACTATTTTAAAAAGCTGCACGATGTCCCCCTTGGGGGTGTACTATACCTTATTTAACCATTCCCATTCAAACTGTTTCCAATTTTTCTCAAGTTAAATAAACTCTATGATCTACATACGTCTTTCATCTGGTTCTCCGATTATCTTCTTCAGATAAACTCCTTGAAGTCACGAAGGCAAAGACAGTGAACCTTTCATTTTTAGTAATTTTAAAACATTTACAGAAAATTAAAGCCTTCGCCATCGTATTCTACTTCCTAGAAAGTCTAGAATGGTTTCAAACTAGTTTTCAAACCAGTTCGACTGAAACCCTCCCAAATTCCCTTCCGACACTAAGTTTTCAAGGTCTTAGTTAAAAAAAAAAAAAAAAAATCCTTGCAGTCGCACTCACGCCTGCGCATAATCGCCCACACGCAGGCCTCCTTCCCAACGGGAAAACTTATTCACATGCTCCCGAAGCACCACCTCTTTAAATTTTAAAACGAAGCCTCGGGCCAATGAATGTTAAGTTTCTCCGGAACACAGAGCCCCGCCACAGTCTCTCCTTCCACCAATCAAGCTGAGGTTTTCTCCACCGCCCTTCCAATCAGAGTCAAAAATGGAGGTTACTCTCGTAACTTACGCAAGGAAAGCAACCAATAGGAGCTGACCTTGGGAACTAGCTCCGCCAATAGCAGCAGGTCTTGGAGAGCGCGGGAGCCTTTCTATCAGGGCCCCTAAGGGAAGAAGTGAATGGCGCTGGTTCTCTGAAGCAAAGGGTTTGAGGGGAAAGTGGTGTGGGCCCGGACCGGAGCCCCGGGGCTGCGGCGCTGCCGATATGGCCTGCTGTCACAAAGTAATGCTGCTGCTGGACACCTCGGGCGGCGCCTCTCG
The DNA here is from genome assembly GCF_027409185.1 of Cynocephalus volans. Taxonomy (NCBI): domain Eukaryota; kingdom Metazoa; phylum Chordata; class Mammalia; order Dermoptera; family Cynocephalidae; genus Cynocephalus; species Cynocephalus volans. The sequence continues at coordinate 56,093,502 of NC_084462.1, forward strand.
CCACAGCTCTGTCCGGCGGGCCGCCCTGCGCCTCCTCATCTACCTCAGTTGCCGATTCGGCCTGGCCAGGGTCCACTGGGCCTTCAAGTTCTTCGACTCGCAGGGGGCGCGGAGCCGGCCCTCCCGCGCGTCTGACTTCCGCGAGCTGGGGGCCCGCTCCTGGGAGGACTTTGAGGAGGAGCTGGAGGCCAGGCTCGCGGATCGCGCCCACGGCGCCCACCTGCCGGGCCCGACGCCCAGGGCCACCCACACGCACAGCGCCCTGATGGAGACGCTGCTAGATTACCAGTGGGACCGGCCCGAGATCACGTCGCCCACGAAGCCGATCCTACGGAGAAGCGGGAGGAGGCTGCTGGACGTAGAGAGCGAGGCCAAGGAGGCCGAGGCCGCCCTCGGGGGCCTCGTGAACGCCGTCTTCCTCCTGGCCCCCTGTCCGCATTCGCAGAGGGAGCTACTGCAGTTCGTGTCCGGGTGCGAGGCCCAGGCGCAGAGCCTGCCGCCTACCCCTAAGCAGGTGATGGAGAAGTTGTTGCCCAAGAGAATGCAGGAAGTCATGATCGCCCGAAAAATCACCTTGTACTGGGTGGATACCACCGAATGGTCTAAGGTAAGGTTATACTAGGTTATAGTAGTCTCGAATTTAGTGCACGGTGCTCTCCTTGCTAACTAGAACTTGACACCGTCTGCAGAGCAGCCAACAGACCCAGAATGACACTAACATGGCCGTGCGTCCTTTCAGGAGGAAAGTCCTGTGGTCAAAACAAATAGGGACAATTTTCACAGCAAAATGTGTGGCTCCTCTCTACCTACTGAGCGTTTAAGGTCCTTCACAGTTTGGTCCCTACCTACCTTCCCAGACTATTTTCCTGCACGCGACCTGTATTCTAGCGTGATAAAGCCTAGTCTAGCTAGTCAACAGGTCTTGACTGCTCGTTTTGTTTTATCTTGTGTTGTGTCTGCCTGGAACGCCAGGTCCCACTCTTCTAAGCCAATCTAGAAGAGTAAGTGCCATACACTGAATTTCTATACACTTTTTTGTGACACTTATTCTTTCCCCATTGTGTTCCAATTGTGGACATCTCTCACCTTCCATCTAACCTAAAAATACCTCAAAGGCAGACACCAGGTCTTAACACATCTTTGTATCCCCCACAGATGTGTATTGAACATTGTAGGTGTTGAGTAAACATTTGCTGACTGAATGAATGCATTCTTACAAAGTTAAAGTCTTAAATGGCTAATTTGGAATTTTGTTGAGGCAGTGAGGCCCCTGCTCCTGTTAAGTGCTATGATAAGTATATATTTTTACCTTCATCATTGTCCTCATGTCACTTCATTTAGTCAACAAATAATCATTAAGAAACCACTACATTGAATAGCTACACTGTTTTAGCTGCTGGGGATGTAGTGGCCGAAGTTTACCTTCTAGTGGTGAAGATTTATTAAACAGATAAGTTTAACAAATTAAAGACATCAGCAAGTAAGTGATAGGATTTCAAATTCTGCTCTGAAGAAAATAAAGCTGGGTGAGGGGATAGGGGTCAGGCAGGGGAGGTAGAGGTGGCTATTGTATATAAGAGGGTTAGTCAGAGGAGGGCTTTTTGAGCAGCGAATTGAATGGTGAAGGAGGAGAAAAGTGAAGGTTGGGAAAAAACATTCCAGACAAAGAGATGAGCAGGTAAGGATTATGAGCTGTAAATGAGCTTAGTTTGTTTCAGAAACAAAAAGACAAGGAGTGCTGAGACCTAATAGGCAAGGGGGAGAACTGTTTGAGAAAGTCAGGGAGTGGGAGATGCCAGCCAGTCTTTAGGGCCAAAGTCCTAAGTGTTGATTTTGTTCTAGTCAGTGGTAAGGCTTTGCAGGGTGATTTAACCAGGTGAAAGATGTGATTCCATTTACTGGAAATACATATCACTAAACCAGGAGTGGGTTAAGTTGCAAGACTACAGATGGAAAATGAGCAAGTACTTAAATAATAATACAGTGTTTGGGCTGGTCGGTTTGCTCAGTTGGTTAGAGTGCAGTGTTGTAACACCAAGGTCAAGGGTTTGGATCCCCATACTGGCCAGCTGCCAAAAAAATAAATAAACAGATAACAATATAGTGTTAAAATTTCCAACAGGTTTTCACATACAAAGCCCCCAAAAGGCATGGTAAATGCAAAGTAAGGCAGCAGTGGTTTGTCAAAGAAGAAAGGAAGGAACAAAAAATGTTTAAGGGAATGGTATACATTTCATGGGGTAAATGGAATCCTAGAAATTAAAGTTTGTGAAGGCAGCAAAATCAAGTGTTGGACACAGTACACAACACATACATGCTTGATTGGGGATCATTAATATCAAATCACATAAAAAAAAAAACTTTATTCCGGAATTGTATTATTTCAAATACTGGCTAGAAATAAGTCTTAGAAGATAGGGCTTGGAGATTCTTTTTCTCTTTCTCTCTCTCCTTTTTTTCTCTCCTTTTTTTTTTTTTGTAATACATTGAACCATTTGCTATTTCCATGTGCCTGGAAGGTAGGAGGGAGTGGTGAGAGAAATAGAAGATAATACAAGGGTACTTCAAAAAGTTCATGGAAAAATAGAATTAAAAGGTAATACAAATCTTTCCATGATCTTTTTTGAACTACCCTAATATGTTAGGAAAGGTAGTTTAGGGTTGGATGGCAAAGGGCTTTATGGTTATGCTAAAGAGTTACTTTATCTTGGAGAGAGTGAGAAGCCTTTGGAAGTTTTTAGAGAAGTAGCATGATCAGATAAATGATTGGGAAGAATACTAGAGCAACTTGGAGGAAAGGTTAGAGTCATGGCATATTTGCGGACTATAGAAAGAGTGTGGGCGAGAGATAATGAGGGCCTTAGTGTAGCAGTGAAGATGGGATGGAGAAGACCTGTTTGGTGCTGCACAGACCTGTGGGTGTGTGAGTCAGAGCAATGGTTACCATCTGAAGGGATGCTCCTGACTCACTGCCATGATACCTGGCCATTGTTGTCTTTCATAGTGTGGCACAGAATTATTTTTATTAGTGTATAATGGTTTTGTATTCCTTCTCCCTTGAAAATTCTATTCTCCTGAGTATGATTTATACCCAGTGATTTGCATCATTTCTGTTCATTGACAGAAAATATAAATGAAGTGCTATTTTCACGAAATAAATGATTTCTTGAGGTATGTTATGTAGTAATTATGTTCTTGGCTGTACAATAACTGGATGCTGGCCATTGTTTGTGTTTGGCTCAATAAATACGTTGATTGTGTAATTTGACCCTTTAATGTGGGTATCAACTTTACTTTCTCCTGATTTCCTTTAGCTTTATTTATGAATGCCTAATTTACAATAACCTGAGGCTCTTTGTTATTTTTATTTTAGTTGTGGGAATCCCCAGATCACCTTGGGTACTGGACAGTTTGTGAACTTCTCCACCACGGAGGAGGCACTGTCTTGCCATCTGAAACTTTCAGCCGGGATTTTACAAAAACTGGGGAAACACTGATCAAAGGTGAAAGGAACCTGTCAAGTGAACCTCACCTCTCTCTGTGGATTTCAACTCTGCCAACTGATGCCACTTTAAACCGTTTGCTCTATAATTCTCCTGAGTACGAAGCCTCATTTCCACGGATGGAAGGAACATTATTTCTCCCTGTTGAGGGTAAGCAAATAATATTTTGAGGGTTTTTAAAAAAATCTCAGTTACATTCATTTCTTCAAGGTGGTCCATGCTTTTAACTTCTTTAGCATTTCCCACAGCCTGGGCACTCAGTTAATGCTTGTAATTGAAAGAATTAAAAGGTGTCCAAGCAAAATCAGAGACACCACAGGAAAGGATTAAATTCTGGTACAGTACAACTGCCCACACATGTATAAAAAGAATAAGTGAATGATTTTAAAGAGTTTCCTATTCCCAAAGAATGGTAATTTTGTTCAGGTGCCCAAGCACGTGGGTGGTAAGATTTCTATTGCCTCATAGAAGAGATTGATAAATTGAAGACCATAGAGAAACAATGATTGACTGAGAGAAGAAATAAATTAGTTAATCTGCAGAAACCAAAAATGGTGCTTATTACCAAAAAGGAAAAGCCAGCATGTTGGAATCTTCATTTCACCACCTGAAATTTGCTTCACCATCTGATTCGTTATATGGTGAATCTCATTTCTGGATACATTATATATATTCATTCAGAAATAATACTGCATAGACATATATACATAAAACTATGTTGTACATTATGTGCAGTTTAAGGAATTTTCAATAGTAGTTTTATTTAAGCAATTTCATCATAACACAGTCTAAGTGATAATTATTGAGAAATTCTAACATCGGCCCTTGTAATTCCATTTGTATTCAGCTTTTCCTATAGAACCAAATGAACTTGCTGTGATAACTTGTTGGCAGTGGAATAAAGGCTGAAATGTGAACTAAGTAATAAAATCATCTTCAACTGGCAATCTGATTTTTTTTTTATTATTATTAAATATCTTTTTAGTAACTATTTCTTATATTAGGATTTTAATATTTTTTATTTCCAACAGGTGAAGAGACTCAAAAAACATGGACAATCACCCTAGAGCCTTTGGCCATGCATCAGAGACATTTTCAGAAACCAGTCAGAATTTTTCTAAAAGGTTTCGTGGCCCAGTGGTCTCTTCCGATGAGCAGCACATTGTGCACTGAAAGCTGGATGCTACAAAGTCTGGAGGAGAACATGACAACTCAAAGGCTGTTATTTCAGCATCTGGTAAGCAGGCTGACTGCTGAAGAGTTACATCTGGTAGGTATCTTCCACATACTAAGTGATGCTTATCTAATACTGGTAAAGTGAAATAAGTATGTTTATAAAATGCCAAGGATCACCCTATGTAATATAGTCTCAGTAAAACTGATGATGTTTTTGCAAATAATCTTGTCTACATTGTAGCAAAGAAACCATTTATAAATATGCAGGTACCCTGAATCCAGTTCATTTAAATTACATTCACATAGCAAAAAAGGCCAAAAGGAATGGTTGTATTAGGGTAGTGAAGTGATGGGTGATTTCTTATTTTTGTAATGTTCTGTTATGTATTTATTATTTTTATATAAGTATTTAAGAAAAACCTGTTACACTGTAAAATTAGGTGTAATAGTATTGTCCAATATAATTGGACCAGATACACAAATTTAGAAATGTCTTCTCAAAAGTCAAATATACATACCCAGATTTGATTTAAAGGTGGTAGTTATTTTTAAACTACCAGCAAATTCTTTACCCTTACTTTGTCTTTTGCCTTCATAATCTCTGGAGGTATCTATATTCTGGATCCTATTATGAAACATTCTAAAGAAAAACTGAGTAGTCACTGAACAAATGCTCTAGTTGTGTGCTCTGATGAAAAAAGCACTGGATTGGAGAATCAGGAGATCTGGATTAGGTCTCAGCTTTGCTGCCCACTGTATGTTCTGGAAAAATCCCTTAAGTGGTAGTATTACCTCATGGTTAAGTGTGTGGTTTTGAAATCAGACACACTTGGTATCTCCCCATACTAACAGGGTGATCTTAAATAGGTTACATCTTCCTCAGCCTCAATCTTTCCTCTATAAAATTGGGATGACAATCATTTTCACCTCAGAGTCGTTGTGAGGATTCAGTGAGCACACAGTAAGTGCTTAGTAAATATTCCTGTTAGGTTTTTATTTGTAAATTAAGGAATTAGGACTATATGATTAGTAAATTCTCTTCTATTTCTAATAACCATCAAGTCTATCTTTTCCACAGTTTTCACTTTATATTAATACTCGTATTGTAGTCTCACTTATCCGCAGTTTCACTTTTTCCGTGGTTTCATTTTTCTGCCGTTTCAGTTACCAACTTGCAATAGGAAAATAGGTGAGTGCAGCACAGTAAGATATTTTAAGAGAGAGGGTGCACATTCACATAACTTTTATTACAGTATATTGTTATAATTGTTCTACTTTATTATTAGTTATTGTTAATCTCTTACTGTGCCTAGTTTATAAATTAAGCTTTATCATAGGTATGCATGTACAGGAAAAAACATCATATATAGAGAGTTCAGTATTATCTACGGTTTCAGGCATCCACTGGGGTTCTTCCAGCTTACCTCTGAAGGATAAAGGGGGTGCTGCTGTAATCATTAGGAAAATTATTACTCTGTTTACTAAGCGACATTCTTCTTGAGGCATGTTGACAACAATATTCTCAACTAATTAGAACTTTTTATGTAGGTTGCCAGCGTGGATCCTGGTGAAGGCTGGCCTGCCACCACTGGAATTATTTCCCCGCTCTCTGCCAATGCTACGATTCTCACTATGTTCCGCACTGAGGAGGCTGAGTTTCAAAGACATATTCTCCAAACAGCTGTGGCTGAGGGCCCCCAGGATACAGCTTCCCTTTTCTCAGATGTTATGGATGGTGTATTGAATCAGATTCATAATTCACCTGAAGATCCTGCTACTGCTGGTAAGCTTCTGAACCAGTAACTAATGTAGTCTATGGTGGTTTGCAGTCTTTTCCAACATCAAAACTTTTTTTTCACCATGCACTTAGTAGAAGTCCAGTACATTATAAGACAGATAAAATCAGGCTACAGTACTTTAGGCCATTTAAATCATTATTTATAGAAATCCTGAAGCACTTCTGAGGAGGCTGAAGGCTCTGCAAAACCAGTTTGAAATCAAAGTCATAAGGTGAAATCTGGTTTTTAATATATTTAATAAAGACTGTAAAACTGTAGTGATTCTGTCAACCTTGCAATTCATTGCATTGTTACTAATATGATACAAACCTTTTTTATGCTAGGTAGAGTTAAATATAATCAACTTGATATTTCTTCCATTCATTCATTTATTCAACAGATATTGAGTGCCTGCTATATGTCAGACACTGTTCTAGGTACTGGGAATACATCAGAGAACAAAATAGGTAATGTTCTCTGTACTCCTGGAGCTTACCATCTAGTGAGGGGAGACAAAACAATAAACTAAATAAGCACATTATGTAATTTATTTGAAAGAGGCAAGTGTTATAGTTATAAAGCAGGAAAGGAATGAGAGAGTTACAATTTTAAACAGAGTGGTTAGGGAAGACTTTGTTGAAAAAATGACATTTGAGCACAAGCTTGAAGGAAGTGATGGGGGAAGTTGCTGGTAAAAGTAAGAGCAAGTGCCAGGCCTCAGAATGGCATTCGTCTGGTGTGTTGGAGGGACAGGAAGGAAGTCTGGCTGAGGTGGGAAGGAGCCAAGGGGAGAGTAGTTGGAGGTGAGGCCAGAGTGTCAGCAGAAGACCAAATTGTGTGGGGCTTTACAGGTCAGCGAAAAGACTTTGACTTTTACTGTGAGTGAGAGAGGAAGGCTTTGGGGGGTTTCTACACAATCTGACTTATTTTTCAATAGCATTACTCTGGCTGCTGTGTTGAGAATTTCCTATGGAGAGGTAAGGAGAGAAAACAGGGAGACTGGTCAGGAATATTGAGGTAAGAGATGGTGGTAACAATGCAGGTGGTTAGAAGTAGTTGGAGATTTTAGATGTATTTTGAAGGTAAAGCCAACAGGATTTGCTCTTGGATTGAATGCGTAATGTGAGCTATAGGGAAGTTGAAAATGACTCTAGAGATTCTGGACCTGAGCAACTAGTAGAAAGCAGTTGCCTTCTGAAATGGGAAAGGCTGTGGGAGAAGCAGAGGCCAGGGACAAGTGAGGACTGGGGGGTTTGTTTTGAACATGTTAAGTCTGAGTTGTCTACTAGACATCCAAATACGGCATTGAGTAGGCATCAGCTATGCTTGCCTGGAGTTTGGGAGATCTATCTGGACTGAAGATGAAGGGAGTTGTTGGTGATAGTTGAAGCCATGAGATGGGTTAAGATCACCAATGGGGGGTGGAGCGTAGTTGAAGAAAAGGGGACCAAGGAGAAAGAAACCAACAAAAGGAGACAAGAAAGGGGCAGTAGGTGAAGTAAGAGAAAACCCAGAGTGTGGGTGCCAGCCAATTAGCTCGGTTGGTTAGAGCATGGTGTTATAACACCAAGATCGAGAGTTCAGAGCCCCATACTGGCCAGCTGCCAAGAAAAAAAGAACAAAAGAAAGAAAACCCAGAGTGTGATGATGCCCTGGGAGCCAAGTGGAAAGAACTGCTTGACTGGGTTATTTGCTACTGAAAGGTGAGGAACATGAAGGCTGGCAGCTGGACATTTGACTAAGCAACGTGGAGGTTATTGGTGATCTTGATACCAGTTTTGGCAGAATTGTGAGGATGGGAACATGAGTGGAGGGAGTAGGTTCAGGAGAGAATGTGTGAGGAGGAAAACTTCATGTGCAGACAATTTTTTGGAATAGTTTTGATGTAAAAGAGGTTAGAGTAATAGGGATAGTGGCTAGAGAGAGAAGTAGGGTCAAGATTTCCATTTTTGATTTTTAGAAATAATACCGTGCTTGTGTGCTTATGTAGTAAGGCAAAAACTGATGCAGGGGTGGGGGAGAATTGTTGGTTAAACATCTTTGAAAAGGTGCAAGTGGAGAGGGGAACACCTGTGGTTCATATTTGACTTCTGGAGAGAAGACAAAGGTATGTGGGCTGGGAAGCTGGGAGGTGAGTGGATGTGGTGGGGAGTTTGTGGGGTTCTCTTCTGATTGCTTCAGTTATTTTAGTGAGCCAGGAAGCAGAGTCATCAGCTGAAAGTGAAGATTTAAGGGTGTGCTTGGAGGCTGAGGAAGGGGAGAAGGAGGAAGTGGCGAGAGGGAGGTTGAAGCTGGCAGGCAATGGAGCATGGCTGCCTAGACAGGCATGATGTAGTGAGATCCCTCGGCACGCTTGCTTGCCTTCAGCTACCATCATCTGTTGGGTACAGTTACAGAGTAGGCAGAGAGCTATTCAGGGTCAGAGTTTTGCCAAATGAGGACAGTGAAGCTAGAGAGGAGTAAGGGATTCAAAAGTATGAGCGGGAAGGGATTACAGTGATTGTCCATGCAGTTAGGGTTAGGAGGGAAATGAGGATAACAAGAACAGAGAAGAGGCAATCAGATCAATGGATTGTAGGAGTCTAAGGATTGTTGGAGCCAATGTACTAAATGGAGAGAGCTGGAAAATAGTCAGAGGTGGTCAAAGTGGGATGCTTGGAATTGCAATTATACAGGGCGTTGGTCTGGGGAGAGAGTGGCTAAGGTAAGGCAGAGGCGGGGGCAATGGGGGAGAGGAATTAAAGGAGCCGGGAGGCCAGAGCATTGGTGGGATCAGATATGTGTGTTGAAATCACCAAGAATTAAGCCTGCGTGGTATTGGAGAGAATGACAGTGAGTCAGGAGCTAGAAGTCTTCAAGGAATGAGGGAGAATGATCCAGGCTTGTTAGATGACTGCAACAAGGAAGAGTATAGTCTATTGATGTGAGAATCAAAGCCAGGTTTTTGTTATTGTTTTTAGCAGATAAAGGGAGATGGTCTGGAAGAGGTAAGGAGGACACCAGCCCACCTCAGGACCAAGTGGAAGAGGGGCATGGCAGGGAAACAGCCAACTCTTGAGAGCTCTGCAGGAGAGAGAGTGATAGAATTGAGGACATAAGAGTTTTGCTGAGAATGGCCAGTGAGTCCCAGAGGACAAAGTGGGAGGATTTTACTTGTGGAAAGGGCTGGGCTGTGGAGACAAAAGAGGGATGGGAAGGACAAAGGGGATCAGAGTGAGGGAGATAGGAGTGACCTGGGAGTCCAGGGCTTCATGTGACAGGCAAAAACAAGTGTAAAGGGTAGCAGAAGATTAATTCCTGGTGGTTTCAAGGCAGCTAGTGGTGCTGAACCCAAGTTTTGGGGACTAGGAAGGGTGGATGTTTGTCCTACCCGGACTCCTGCCGATGTGGGTACGGAGACGAGGGAGGAGCATCTTACTCTAAAGCCCTGCTAAGGAGGCCAGTGGAGGGTTGGTCTTATTCTAAGTATGGGGGCTCTGTTGTCCCCTGCTGGAGGAAATGTGGGGTAACTGAGTGTGAGCGGCTCTCTTTCCATGCAGGTGTGAGATTTGGAGGCCTAAGGAGGGTAACAGTGCTCCTGGCCTTTCTCCCCTAAACCAGTATACAGTGACTTGAGAAGAAACTATCATATTTATTCTCATAGACATTTGCTGCCCTTGTCTGAGTTTTTGGATGTGACATAGCAAATGCAATTACAAACATTTATGCTGTAACATGAAGCAAGGTTTCTTTTGTTTAAAAAAAAATTCTACAAAATCTTACACTAAAAATAATAGCTTTGAGAAAACTAGGGTTTGGGCAGAATTCTCAAAATCTTCGGTAGTAACAAACGTTAGTAGCAATCCTAATAAAAATTCTAGTTCAATTAAAAAGAGACATTAAACTTATAATAAGTAAACTCTGTAATAAATATCCTTAATCTTTTAAAAAGAAAGGTGAAAGGGCCGGCCCATGGCTCACTCAGGAGAGTATGGTACTGATAACACCAAGGCCATGGGTTCAGATTCCTATATAGGGATGGCCAGTTTGCTCACTGGCTGAGCGTGGTGCTGACAACACCCAGCCAAGGTTTAATATCCCCTTACCGGTCATCTTTTGGGGGGGAAAAAAAAAAAAGAAAGAAAAGAAAGGTGAAGATGGAATGATGGTTGAAGATGAAAGGAAGGGTTGAGGTTATGGTATTATGGAGACAAGGTGAATGACAAAGATGGGGAACTGCACAGTAAGTGCTGTCAAGTAAGAACATGCAGCCAAGCAGCCCAGGAGAAGAGTGAGTCAGAGGGCCTTAGCATACTTTACTGTGTTCCTCTGACTTGTGGTATTTAGTTGTGTTAGTGCACTTTGAATTCAGCTGCTCCTTCTTGGTGGTATAGAGTATTAGCACATTAGGAATAATCACATATCAACCAAAACAACGTAATATTTTGTATTGTGTTATTACTTACTTTCCAATTGTGTGTAGGTTATGTGTATCACAGAAAATTTGTATTGTAATAGAATAGACTGTAACTTAACTATTTATAATGTCTTGGAAGCAGGTCAGAAAACTCTCTTTTGGAATGTAGTAAAAGAAGAATTGGAGTACTTTTCTAGTACTCCATGCTCTAGCCTGGACCATAGTTTCTTTGAGTATAAATGAGCATGCTGATTTATTGTCCACTCATTCCACACTGTCTCCAGGTGAGGTCCTACTCATGCATCAGTGCCTAGCCCAAATTCATATTCTTCATGAGACTCTCCTTGTCCACCTAAACGGAGTTTGCACGTGCTACCATTTCTACACATCCCTATGACATCACAGGAGTAGATCTACCCTTCCTGTACTGGGAGCTCCTTTCAAAGTTGTCATTGTGTTTTATTCATCTCTGTACTCTTTCACTGAAATGGGGCCTAGAACTTGATAATCTCTATGCGTTTCAGTGCATTTTAAGTATTTGGGTTTTTTCTCCAAGACTTCCTGAATATGTAGCATTTCATTTGTCTGGGGCCTTAGATGGGCCTCTCAGAATTACTGAGTTTACTGAAGTTTCTGTTAGTGTTTTCCCACCGCCACCTCCATCAGGCCTATTCTAAGAGAAGCTGCCTTTACACTCCACAACACTGTGCCACATCTTACTATTTCAAATTTACCTACTTGATGCAGCAGAATTGTTACATTCTGCAATATTATGCTGCTTTTATATTACTGTATTCTTTATTCTGTACTAAAGCCACTTTTAAGGGATACATTTTTAAGAATAGAAAACATATTTTTGAAGCTATTTAGAGGAACATTTCAGAAATAAGATGAGGGGATTTGTTGCCAGTAATAAGAACAAAAGACTTCAGATTGTGTTTGCATGTTTTCAGTAGCATTTTTCATAACCAACATAGCCTGTAGGAGTTGGTGGTGCAGATGAATGAATGTTGTTCACAATGCCGCTTTATATGTCCTTTGGAGGGACACAGTCAGTTCAGGGGAGAGGCAGGTGCTTGCAATTCTCTGCTTTGGTTCTAACCTCTCCTGCCTCTCTTCCTTTGTTCCTATAGCTCCTCCTGTTCCAGAGTGGGCCCAGCAGGAGCTTGGCTGCACCATTCCCTGGAGTCCGGCTGTTATGGAGAAGTGGTTTCCTTTCTCTAACATCAGTGGTGCCAGTTCAAATTTGATGGAATCATTTTGGTAAAACTTTTTTTTATTTCTCTGGGTATTGATTACTAAAATCAAGTCTCAGTTATCTGCATGTGGGTTTTTTTAAAGAGACTACATTCTTTAAGTATAATCCAGTAACTAAAAACTAATTACAAAATTAAAACACACTCATACTTAGTATATATTGTGAGATTATGCTACTTAGATAATATGTTAACAGTACGTAAATATATATATATGCCAAAAATTCTAAAAATTACAAATTAAAGAAATTTTTCAAATTAAAAGTAAATAAAACACTCCTTTATATTATGGATGTCAGAAAATATTTGGAAATAAGTATCAATAAAAATAGAGAATTGCAAACCTCTATAATGTAGCTGAATTTATACTTAAAGGAATACTTATAGTCTTAAATGATTAAGAAAAAAATTTAAAAGAAAGGAAAAATGAAAAGCCAATTACTAAGAATCCAACACAAGAAATAAGCAAGAGAGTAACCCCCATCAAAAAGAAGGCAGGCAGAGCTCTCAAGATGGCGGCGGCTGCGGCGGCTGGCGCGGAGTAGCTGAGGTGGAAAAGGTGGCCACTGGGCCTCAGGCAGCCGGGAAACTTGTGGACCTTCCTCTGGCCATCTCTTAAGGGAGGACTGCTGCTGCTGGCCGGTCGTGGGGGCTCAACGCCACTTTGCCCCCGGCAGGAGAGGCTGCCTCATTTACAGGCAACAGCTTTGAAGTGTGGAGCAGGAAAAGAACTGATTCTTAGCTGCAAAAGTGAGTCTTGAAACAGGGAACACGGCGCCAGGGCTGCTGTGGATGCAGCCAGGATCCCAGAGGCTGGGGCCGCACTGAAGGCAGCCAGCTGCCCTATTCAGGATTCGAGGTTTCAGGCCGGCATTAAAGAAGATTCCTGGGAGCGCCCCAGCGGCGCCGCGACTGAACAGCCCGAGGCGGCAGCGCCGAGAACACGGAAGGCAACAAACCAGAGACAGAGCGAGCGCCCGACCTGGCACAGCACTGTGAGTGATCCCTGGCACAGCTCTGTTCGGGGGGTGGATGCCCACGCGGCTCCCGCCTGCACCACCAGGCCACTCACTGCCCCGGTGCTGCCTCCATTTTCCCAGGTGCGGGCAGCTCCGCCCTGCTCGGCCATCACTGAGCCCATTTGCTTGGCCTGGCGTGGGGCTTTCCGGACCCTGCGGGCCGGCCTCCTCTCCCACTCCCTCCGCGGCTCTCTGGCGGGGCTGGGGTGTGGGGCGTCCCGACCAGTGTTGGGAGGGCTAGGAAGTACGGGCAGGCCGACTGTCACTCCACCACACCCTGGACTCCGGCCCCGGTAAACTTCCTGTTACTGGGAGGCAGATACCATCTCTGCGAACACCAGTTTGGAAAAAAGCCTAACGAATTTCTGGTTGGGAATAGTGTGGTAGGAGAGTTCCCAGGTCCGCTTGAACCTGCCGGAGAGCAGGCTGCAGGCGGGCACTAGACTTGGTTTATACTGGGGGGATACAAAGGTGAACAAGACCCGAGAAAGATCTACACAGTGCTACAAAGGCACCCAGAGAGACTGGTCGTCTGTGCTTAGCAGAAACCTGGTAGACTTCCTGGGCGAGGCGGTGCTGAGCAGGGTCTTGAAGGCCCAGCTGATAGACGAGGGGTGCAGAAGACACACCCCAGCCCAGCACAGTGTGCACAGAGGGGGGAGACGTGCGGCCAGGGAGGCGGAGACTCGACAGAAACCACACACCCGGTGGGGTTGCCACTGCACGATCTAACGGCCTGGGCCAGAGCACACCGAACGGGGAGAAGTCCTGTACAGAAAGTGAAAGCTCAACAGAGAACACACACCCTGTGGTACGTGATCCACCAGCCCAGCAGAGTACAAGCTGACCAGAAAGGTGGATCCCCGGAGAAGCCCAAGACCCGAGGCAACCACACACACACAAGACACTAGAGGCCAACTGAGCAGTCACGGCGGGAGCCATACCAAATTGGCAACCACAGCAACATCCTAGTTAGTCATTAGTCTCAAACCGGTGGACTGTGAAACCCCCTGCCACAATGAATAAACACCAAAAAAAAGACACCAGAAATACAAAAAATCAAGAAAGTACACCACCAAAAGTTAATAAATCTCATACTCTAGATCCTATAGAACAAGAAGCCCTTGAAATAACTGACAAGGAATTTCGAGTGATAATTCTAAGGAAACTGAATGAGATACAAGAAAACTCAGCTAGACATCATGATGAAATGAGGAAAAGTATACAGGATCTGAAAGAGGAAATATACAAGGAAATCAATGTCCTGAAAAAAAATGTAGCAGAACTTGCTGAACTGAAGAAGTTATTCAGCGAAATAAAAAACACAACGGAGAGTTTAACCAGCAGGCTTGTCGAAGTTGAAGAGAGAACCTCTGAACTTGAAGATGGGCTGTTTGAAATAACACAAGCAGACGAAAAGAAAGAAAAAAGAATCAAGGACATGGAAGAAAATCTGAGAGAGATATCAGACAACCTCAAGCGCTCAAATATCCGAGTCATGGGTATTCCAGAAGGGGAGGAAAATGGAGATTCCATTGAAAACATATTCAACAAAATAGTGGCAGAAAACTTCCCAGGTATAGGAAAAATCACAGATCTTCAGATCCAGGAAGCTCAACGATCTCCAAACGTATTCAACCCAAAAAGGCCTTCTCCAAGACATGTCATAGTCAAATTGGCAAAACTCAGAGACAAAGAGAGAATCTTAAAAGCTGCAAGAGAGAAGCGTCAAATCACCTATAAGGGAGCCCCAATCAGGTTAACATCAGACTTTTCATCACAAACCCTAAAAGCTAGAAAGGAATGGGATGATATTTTCAAAATACTAAAAGACAAAGATTGCCAGCCAAGAATACTCTACCCTGCAAGGCTATCCTTCCGAAATGAGGGGCAAATAGTATATTTCTCAGACAAACAAAAACTGCGGGAGTTCACTACCACAAGACCACCCTTACAAGAAATCCTCAAGGGAGTACTGGGTTTGGTTCCTGAAAAATAACTACCACTGCCATAAAAACCTAAGAAAAATCTAAACCCGCTAGTACAATAAAAATGGCATTCATGAAGAGAAAACAAGCTAACAAAAACACTATCTACAACCTAAGGAACCAACAAACAAAGAAACCAAACAGTAAATCAGAAAGCAAGGAACAAAAGACACCTAAGACAACCAAACAACCAATAAAATGCTAGGAATAAATCAACACCTTTCAATAACAACTCTTAATGTTAAAGGCTTAAATTCCCCAATTAAAAGACACAGACTGGCTGACTGGATCAAAAAGCAGGACCCAACTATATGCTGCCTACAAGAGACCCACCTCACCCATAAAGATTCACACAGACTAAGAGTGAAAGGATGGAAAAAGATTTACCATGCAAACAAAAGAAAAACGAGCTGGAGTAGCTATTCTTATATCTGACAAAATAGACTTTAAACTAAAAACCATAAAAAGAGACAATGAGGGACACTACTTAATGATAAAAGGACTGATCCATCAAGAAGACATAACAATCATAAATATGTACGCACCCAATGTTGGAGCAGCCAGATTTATAAAACAAACTCTATTAGACCTAAAGAAGGAAATAGACACTAATACCATAATAGCAGGGGACCTGAACACTCCACTGTCAATATTAGACAGATCATCTAGGCAAAGAATCAGTAGAGAAACACAAGATCTAAACAAGACTCTAGACCAATTGGAATTGGCAGATATCTACAGAACATTCCACCCAACAACCTCAGAATATTCATTCTTCTCATCAGCACATGGATCATTCTCCAGGATAGATCACATATTAGGTCACAAATCAAGTCTCAATAAATTCAAAAAAATTGGAATTATCCCATGTATCTTCTCAGACCACAATGGATTAAAACTAGAAATTAATAACAAACGAAACTCTGGAAACTATACAAACACATGGAAATTAAACAGCATTCTACTTAATGACATATGGGTCCAAGAAGAAATCAAGCAGGAAATCAAAAAGTTTATTGAAACTAATGAAAACAATGATACATCATACCAAAACCTGTGGGATACTGCAAAAGCAGTATTGAGGGGAAAATTTATTGCATTAAATGCTCACTTCAGAAGAATGGAAAGATGGCAAGTGAACAACCTAACACTTCACCTTAAAGAACTAGAAAAACAAGAACAATCCAATCCTAAAGTTAGCAGACGGAAAGAAATCATTAAGATCAGAGCAGAACTGAATGAAATTGAAAACCAAAAAACAATTCAAAAGATCAACGAATCAAAAAGTTGGTTTTTTGAAAAGATAAATAAAATTGACAAACCATTAGCATGGCTAACAAAAAAAAGAAGAGAGAAGACTCAAATAACAAAAATTAGAAATGAAAAAGGCGATATTACAACTGATTCATCTGAAATACAAGGAATCATTCAAGACTACTATAATCAACTATACGCCAACAAATTTGAAAATCTGGAGGAAATGGATAAATTTCTGGACACACACAAGCTCCCAAAACTGAACCGTGAAGACGTAGAAAATTTGAACAGACCAATAACAATAAAGGAGATTGAAGCTGTTATCAGAAGGCTCCCAACAAAGAAAAGCCCAGGACCAGATGGATTCACAGCAGAATTTTACCAAACATTCAAAGAGGAATTGACACCGATTCTTTACAAACTATTCCAAAAGATTGAAACGGACGCAAATCTCCCAAACTCATTCTATGAAGCAAACATCATCCTGATACCAAAACCAGGTAAAGATATAACCAAAAAAGAAAACTACAGGCCGATATCCTTGATGAATATAGATGCAAAAATCCTCACTAAAATACTAGCAAACAGAATACAGCAACACATACGAAAAATTATTCATCACGATCAAGTGGGATTCATCCCAGGGATGCAAGGTTGGTTCAACATACGCAAATCAATAAATGTGATACACCATATTAATAAACTCAAACACAAGGACCATATGATCATCTCTATAGATGCTGAAAAAGCATTTGATAAAGTTCAGCACTCATTCATGACAAAGACCCTCTATAAGTTAGGTATAGAGGGAAAGTATCTCAACACAATTAAAGCCATATATGCCAAACCCACTGCCAATATCATCCTGAATGGGGAAAAGCTGAAAGCTTTTCCTTTAAGAACAGGCACTAGACAAGGATGCCCACTCTCACCACTCCTATTCAACATAGTGTTGGAAGTACTAGCCAGAGCAATCAGAGAAGAGAAGGAAATAAAGGGCATCCAGATTGGAAAAGATGAAGTCAAACTGTCCCTGTTTGCAGATGACATGATCCTATATATCGAACAGCCTAAAACCTCTACAAAAAAACTGTTGGAATTGATAAATGATTTCAGCACAGTCGCAGGATACAAAATCAACACACAAAAATCAGTAGCATTTCTTTTCTCCAATAGTGAACATGCAGAAGGAGAAATCAAGAAAGCCTGCCCATTTACAATAGCCACCAAAAAAATAAAATACTTAGGAATTGAGTTAACCAAGGAGGTGAAAAATCTCTATAATGAGAACTACAAACCACTGCTGAGAGAAATTAGAGAGGATACAAGAAGATGGAAAGATATTCCATGCTCTTGGATTGGAAGAATCAACATAGTGAAAATGTCCATACTACCCAAAGTGATATACAAATTCAATGCAATCCCCATCAAAATTCCAAAGACATTTTTCTCAGAAATGGAAAAAACTATTCAGACATTTATATGGAACAATAAAAGACCACGAATAGCCAAAGCAATGCTCAGCAAAAAAAATAAAGCTGGAGGCATAACACTACCTGACTTTAAGCTATACTACAAAGCTATAATAACCAAAACAGTATGGTACTGGCATAAAAACAGACACACTGACCAATGGAATAGAATAGAGAATCCAGAAATCAACCCACACACTTACTGCCACCTGATCTTTGACAAAGGCACCAAGCCTATTCACTGGGGAAGGGACTGCCTCTTCAGCAAGTGGTGCTGGGATAACTGGATATCCATATGCAGGAGAATGAAACTAGATCCATACCTCTCGCCATATACTAAAATCAACTCAAAATGGATTAAGGATTTAAATATACACCCTGAGACAATAAAACTTCTTAAAGAAAACATAGGAGAAACACTTCAGGAAATAGGACTGGGCACAGACTTCATGAATACGACCCCAAAAGCACGGGCAACCAAAGGAAAAATAAACAAATGGGATTATATCTTACTAAAAAGCTTCTGCACAGCAAAAGAAACAATTAAAAGAGTTAAAAGACAACCAACAGAGTGGGAGAAAATATTTGCAAAATATACATCTGACAAAGGATTAATATCCAGAATATATAAGGAACTCAAACAACTTTACAAGAAGAAAACAAGCAACCCAATTAAAAAATGGGCAAAAGAGCTAAGTAGGCATTTCTCTAAGGAAGATATACAAATGGCCAACAGACATATGAAAAAATGCTCAACATCACTCAGCATCCGGGAAATGCAAATCAAAACCACATTGAGATACCATCTAACCCCAGTTAGGATGGCTAAAATCCAAAAGACTATGAACGATAAATGCTGGCAAGGCTGCGGAGAAAAAGGAACTCTCATACATTGTTGGTGGGACTGCAAAATGGTGCAGCCTCTATGGAAAATGGTATGGAGGTTCCTTAAACAATTGCAAATAGATCTACCATACGACCCAGCCATCCCACTGCTGGGTATATACCCAGAAGAATGGAAATCATCAAGTCGAAGGTATACCTGTTCCCCAATGTTCATCGCAGCACTCTTTACAATAGCCAAGAGTTGGAACCAGCCCAAATGCCCATCATCAGATGAGTGGATACGGAAAATGTGGTACATCTACACAATGGAATACTACTCAGCTATAAAAACGAATGAAATACTGCCATTTGCAACAACATGGATGGACCTTGAGAGAATTATATTAAGTGAAACAAGTCAGGCACAGAAAGAGAAATACCACATGTTCTCACTTATTGGAGGGAGCTAAAAATTAATATATAAATTCACACACACGCATACACACACACACACACAAACCGGGGGGGGGGGAAGAAGATATAACAACCACAATTATTTGAAGTTGATACAACAAGCAAACAGAAAGGACATTGTTGGGGGGGAGGGGGGGAGGGAGAAGGGAGGGAGGTTTTGGTGATGGGGAGCAATAATCAGCTACAATGTATATCGACAAAATAAAATTTTTAAAAAAAGATTAAAAAAAATTTAAAAAAAAGAAGGCAGGCAATAATAAAGAACAGAAATGAATTAAAAGAAAACAAAGAAACAATAGCAATCAACAGAAACAAAAGATGGTTCTTTGAAAAACCAATAAAATAGTGTAATCTATAGCAAGATTGAGCAATTTAAAGAAAAACAACAGGACACAGATAAACAATAGTAGAAATGTAAAAGATGTAGTAGTAATTTAAACTATTATTAAGAGGTAAGGTTGAGGTTTATTTTTTTCATACAGCTATCCAGTTGTTCCAATGCTGTTTATTAAAAAATAGTCCTTTTTCTGTTGAATTACTGCAGCATCTTTGTCAAAAATCAATTGACCACCTTTGTAGATCCATTTCTAGACAAAATAGAATCCAGAAATCATGTTAATATAGCATTGTCTTAAATATGGTATTATACCAATACCATGTATTGTAGCTTTATAGTAAGTCTTTAAATCAGGTAGTATAAATACTCTCAACTTTGTTTTTGTTTTTTGTTTTTTTCAGAATTGCTTTCGCTATTGCAGATCCTTTGCATTCCATATAAATTTTAGAATCAGGTTGTCAGTTTCCACAAAAAAGCCTGCTGGAATTTTGACTGGGATTGTATTGAATCTTAGATAAATTTAGGAAGAACTGACATCTTAATGTTGAGTCTTTTGATTCGTGAACATTGTACATTTCTCCTTTTATTTGAGTCTTTCTTTAATTCCCCTCAAAGTATTTTTATGAGGTGTAAATATTGAAGTATTTGAAGATAGTTTGATTGTCTTCATAGAAAATCCAAAAGATTTTAAATGATTAAACTGATGAGAGAATTCAGTAGTGTTGCTGGATATAAAAATCACTGTATAAAGTAAATAGTATGCAAAAAGCCAACAATTAGAAATTGTAATTTACAGACAAAGGATATCATTTACTTATGTTAAATAATTATTAAGGTACCTAGGAATAAATGTAGCAAAAGAGGGATAAGAATAAAGGGCCAAGAACAAAAACAGTATAATTTCCACTATATCAAGATTTGCCATCAAGCTACACTGAATAAGGCAGTATGGTATTAGTGCAAGGATAGACCAGTAGAACAATGGAAGAGAATGGAGAGCCCAGAAAGTGACCCACACATGTATGGGTACTTGGCATATGACAAAGGTGGCATTATAAATCAGCAGGGAGAGAACAGACTATTCAACAAATGGTGATGTGACAATTGGCTATCCACAAGAAAAAAGATAAAAATTAGATTTCTACCTCACATCATACATAATAATAAATGTCTAATAGACTGAAAAGCCAAATGTGAAAAGCAAAACTTTAAAATTGTTAGAATTAAAAAAAAAAACAAAACCAGGAGAAAAAAAGTAAGGATGGATTTCTTAAATAAGACAAAAGTTCAAACCATAGAAGAAAAGATTGATAGATTTGACCTTAATGAGTTTTTAAATTTCTGTATGATTAAAGTAAAAAGACAAGTCATGGACTTGGGTGGCTGCAATACATATAAGCAACAAAGGATTAGCATTCAGATGTAAGAAAAACACAATAGATTTTATTTTATACCCATTAGATTATCAAAAATTAATAAATCTGATAATAGCACATAGGGAAATGTGTAAATGGTTACAAACATTTTAAAAAACAATTTGGGGGGCCAGCCCGTGGCTCACTCGGGAGAGTGGGGTGCTGATAACACCAAGGCCACGGGTTCGGATCCCATATACGGATGGCTGGTTAGCTCACTGGGTGAACATGGTGCT
This sequence comes from Cynocephalus volans, assembly GCF_027409185.1. Taxonomy (NCBI): domain Eukaryota; kingdom Metazoa; phylum Chordata; class Mammalia; order Dermoptera; family Cynocephalidae; genus Cynocephalus; species Cynocephalus volans. Next base: position 56,114,634 of record NC_084462.1, read on the forward strand.
GACAACATCAAGTCAAGGGTTAAGATCCCCTTACCAGTCATCTTTTTTAAAAAAAAATAAAAATAAAAAACAATTTGGAAATTCCTGATAAGCAGAAACTTTATATACTGTGATACTCAGCAATTCCATTTCTGGATATCTACACTAAAGAAATTCTTGCACAGACACAAGAAGAACTGTACTTGAATATTTATTGCCAGTCATTAATAGTGAAAAAGTAGAAAGAACCAACTGACCCTCAAAAGGGAAATGGGTAAATAAAATATAGTCATAGTATATTATTATAGGTTAGTAAATATGAATCAACAAGCTATTTATATGCACATGGAAAGATGAAAAATGTAAGTACAAACAAATTGTAAAAGGGTGCTATTGCATGATATCATTTATGTAAAATTTATAGCATATAATATAACAATTTATATTGGTTTTGTTTACATATATATGTCTCTATAAATAAGATACACAAAAATCTAGGAATACCTCTGGGAGGAAGGGTTGGAAAAAGATGGAGTGGGGTTTTTGCTGTGTCTATGATGCTTAATTTCTTTAAAAAAAGATCTGAAGCAGATATGGCAAACTATTAACAAGTATTTTAGTCTTGATGGGAGGTACATACTTGTCTATTTCATATTGCTTTCTATTTTCTATTTGAAAGGTTCATTTGTTTTTAAAAATTAACAACAAAAGAAAAAAAGGCAAACCCTCCCCACTGTTAAAGGAAACACCAGTGTACTTTTGGAGAATTAATCTGCTTCAGACCTGCTGCATGTATGAAGCTGATAGCACCAGCACATATTCTGACCTGTGATATTTGTTCAACTAATGTCACCATAACTTTCTCCCATGTTTTAATCAGATGATACCAGATAATGGAAGATACTGAAATACAAATAATACATTTTGAATGTTGTATTTTTTCATAATTTCTTTAATGACTGATATTCAGCTCTAGGTGGAAAAGCACTTAATAACTAATCATCCTCCCTGCCTCACTTCCTCCTCCTCTTATCAATCCCAAATAATAAGAATTATTCATAAATCATTGCAGTACTTAGTACACTGTATTACATCATCTTGTACTTTAATGTATGGAAACTGAGTAAACAATAACTATAGATGCCCAGAAGTGAAATAGTTGCCATAATTAGACATGTACACTTATTCATGAAGAATCCTGTTAATAAGTCAATATTGTATGTAATTAATGGTTTTGTGAACAAAGCAGCTTTGGCCCATAAGTTTTTTCAAATAAAAATGAGAAGAGGGACATTTTCCCTCCTGAGAAAATATATTTTTGAAGGCATCCTGTGGGAACATTTTAAGAAGATAATGGATTTTTTGCTATTGTTTTTATTTTAAAGCATTTTGGAAAATGAGAATTTTGGTTTTATATCAGATATCTTGATTTTACAGGTTACTACAGGCTGCCTCAGCTAATAAGGAAGAGTCTTCCAAAACTGAAAGTGAATTAACATGTTGTCTGTCCGAGCTCTACCAGAGAAAATCTCGTGAAGAATCTACTGTAACTAATCAAGAAGACAGCAAAAAGAAACGTAGGCACATAGAAAGGCTGTTTCTAAGGCAGTCTTCTTTGAGACTGTACGTTTTTAAAGACTGACATTCCCTGAAATAGGGTTGAAATGGTAACTAAACAAAGAAGGGCAAATTCTTATATTTCAGATTTGAAAATAATTACGTTAATCCAATAGTAATTTTAAAAATCACCCACAATCCTGTCTTCCTAATGAATAAAACCATCTTCATTTTTAGTTATTGAAGAAATTTAAATACAACTTTGTATTCAGATTATAAATATTTGTTCATCTGCTACCTTGCCTTTTTAGTTATTATTCCACCTTATTGCTTAACAAAATTTACAGAATTCTCGTGTTGTTGAACATTTAGCTTATTTTCAGTTTTTGTCATTTAGAACTAATACTACCATGTACATCATGCATAATTTGTTCTTTGTGTGACTTCCGTAGCAGAAGTTTCCAGGAACAAGATACTGTGTTAAAGAGTATGAAAACTGGCTCTTGATGCAAATTGCTAAGTTGTCTTTTAGAAAAGTTTCATCATAACCCTGTGGCCATGGTAACACCAAAATGAGTCTGTTATGGCATTTGCCTTATGGAAAAAAATCATATAATCACATTGAGATATTTAGTTCCTAATCTTCAGTTAATAGAAGGGCCCTCTTTCTGCCCTGTGTTGCAGGTAGAGAGATATCCAAGAACTACCTAATTCAGATCATTCTGCAAATATATACTTCATTTCAATATTCTTTCACAGTAATCTACATTAAAATAGTTCTTGATTCCACAGAAGTGAAAGTTAATTTACTTTTCTTTTCATGATGTCGTTTGGGTAGGAGGTGTCCCTCGTACTCCAGTGAGGCAGAAGATGAATACCATGTGCCGTTCCTTAAAGATGTTGAATGTTGCAAGGCTGAATGTAAAGGCTCAGAAGTTATATCCAGATGGCAGTCCGGAGGCAGCTGGGGAAAAAGGGTTCCAAAAGATAGCCAGTGGAAGAACAGCAGATAAATTAGAAGACAGAGGAAGAGCATTAAGAAGTTCTAAACCTAAAGGTACTCCTCCATTCTATAGCATTTTGATGTCTAAGTCTATGTGTACTCTTTTGTACACCTCATATTTTTGAATAAGTTTTAATCATATCAATTAACTTATTGAATATCTGCTACATTGCTACAGGCTCAAAAGTGTGTTATGGCAAATACAATAAATAATAGAAAAAGTCATATTCTTAGATTTATGATTTAGCTACAAAGATCAAACTAATGAGCTAATAAACTAGTATATATTAATATATATTGACATATATATGATGAACTAACAAAACTAATATATAAGAGAGCCAAGAGTCTAAAACAGAAAATATATGCCCATTTGGGAAGTAAAGACCAGACTAGAAGTTAAGGGCTGGAATAGGCTGTGCAGGCTTCTGAAGAGCTAGTGGGGCCCAGGTTAGACTTGCAAGAATGAGCAGAGTTTATAAGGCAGAAAGGCTTAGAAGAGCATTCCAGATGGAAGATTAGCATAAGCAAAGTCACAAAGAAGGAGGGACATTACTTGGCCATAGGACAGGTAGCTGAAGAGGTTTTACATTTGTGAATAGAGGGAGAGGAAAAAGGCTCATGAGTAATCTATGGCTAGATTATTGATGTCTTTCAAAGGTAGGCAGAAGAATTTAGTCCAGCAGGTTTTATTCTCCTGTTTGCTCTTTTTTCTTTTTTTAAAATAGATTGAATTACAGTGTGTTTCTTATTCTCAGAATGCATTCTTAACTCACATGGGTGGTGCCAGTCCTGTGAGGTGATTGTGACCATAGCTTATAAACTTTGGGCAATAATTGCATGATGTCCTTTGAGTTCTTTTGAAAATTCTGGGGTGAAAGTTTTCTGCTCCTTGCAAGATTTTTTTTCCTGTGGAATGCTGGACCCATAGATGACAATGAGTTTGAGTGAGACAGAACATTTTTAATGAACTAGTGAAGGTATATGAGAATATGGATGACACAGGCAAGGGAGAGCAAAAACATAACCAATGGTACTTATAACAGTGCAGTAGTAGCATAATTTCTGGACTAGGTTCTGTCCAGAAATAGACCAGCACAACAGTGGTAAAATGATTTTTGACAAAGATGGCCCAATAATTCAGTGGGGAAAAGGACAATATTTTCAACAAATGATGCTGGAACAGCAGAACATTTTTATGGAAAAAATGAAACTTGACCTTACCTCTTAGTAGTATTTTGAATTTTTGCTATATTTTTTCATTTCTAATATTGTTTATGCCTTTTCTGTCTCTTTTTTAATTGTTCAATATTGCTATAGATTATTTTACCTGGCTTTTCAAAGAACCATCTTTTGTTTCTGTTGATTGCTATTGTTTCTTTGTTTTCTGTTTAATTCATTTGTTTTATCCTTATTATTGCCTGCCTGCCTTTATTTTTTGGCTTGACTCTCTTCTGTTACTTCCTATATTGGACCCTTAGCTAGTAATTCATTGATTTTTAGTTTATCTTCTTTACAAAAATAATCATTTGTCTAGAAATATTCTTTTAAGTATAAATTCATTGATACTTAGTTTTAAATATTTTCTGACATCCATAATATAAGGGAGTGTTTTATTTTATAATTAGTTCTTCATATTTTTGACTGTGCTCAATGTGTCCTGTAAGGTATTGATTCTTTAATATTTGCTGAAACTTTGGCCAATATGTGGTTAAGTTTTGTTAATATTCCATGTGTATTTGAAAATTATGTGTATTCTCTAACTGTTGAGTACCTGGTTCTATATATGTTCATTATGTCAAATTTATGAATGTTCGAATATTCAACATTCTTAGTAATTTTTTCCTTCTGCTTCTTTTATCTATAACTGAAATGTTTGTATTAGTGTCCACCGTGTAGATTTGTCAAAATACCCTTGCAGTTCTGCCAATTTTTGCACCATATTTTTTCTTAATTTTCTTATTGTTTTGTTTAGATTTGGTTTTGGTTTTGGTTTTTTAAGGCTGGGTAGTATAGGGATTGAACCCTGGACCTTGGTGTTATCAGCACCATGCTCTAACCAACTGAGGTAACTGGCCAGCCCTTATTATTGTTTTTTAATTGACATGGGATAGTTGTACAAATTTATGGAGAACAGAGTTATATCAATATATATATATATGTACAATGTTTGCATCATATATTTTGAGGCATTCTTGTTAGATTCATACAAGTTTATATTGTCCTTGTGATTGTGTCTTTTGTCAATGAGTAATAATTCTTTTTATTTATTCCTAGTAACTTTATGCCTTAAAGCTTATTTTGTCTGGTGTTAATATAGCTACACCAGCTTTCTTTTGGTTAGTGTTTGCCTCTATCTTTTTTTTTTCTATTCCTTTATTTTCAATATTTCTCTGTTGTTATGTTTTGGGTATATCTTATGTAAACAGTGTAAATTTTTTTTAATCCAACCTGACAGTTTCTATCTTTTTATTTCATTTTATTTTATTTTTTATTAGCATATTCATTGTTACAAATCATACTTATTCTTTATGTCCTTTATCCAATCTCTCCCCTTCCCCCTAAGTTTCTATATTTTAACTAGCAGGTTTACTTGTAAAATAAATGTTTACAATTATTATAATTACTGATTAGATTGGGTTTATTTCTAATGTCTTGTTTTGTGCTATTTACCATGCTTTTTCTTTCTTTATTTTTTTTCTTTTCCAGTATTCTGTGGGATTACTCAAATTTCCTTTATTCCTATTTTTTCCTTCTGCTAGGTTTGGAGATTATATAGATTATTTCTTTTCCATTAGTGGTTACCCTTAATTTGTTTTAATAGATTTTGTTTTTCAGAGCAGTTTTAGGTTCACAGCAAAACTGAACATAAAGTACAAAGAGTTCTGATATACCCGCTGTCCCCCTCTCACACAACTTCCTCCATTATCAACATCCCACAACACAATGGTACATGAGGGTGCTTCAGAAAGTTTGTGGAAAAATAGAATTAAAATATAATATGAATCTTTCCATAAACTTTTTGAAGTACTCTCATATTTGTTACAATTGATGAACCTATGTTGACGTATCACTATTACCCATAGTCTGTGGTTTACATTAGGGTTTACTCTTTTACATTCTGTGGGTTTTAACAAATGTGTAAGGACATGTATCCACCATTGTAGTATCATACAGAGTATTTTCATTGCCTAAAAATAAAAAATTTTGTCTGTTCTCTTTCTATTCATCCCTCTCTCCCCACTAACCACTGGTAACCACTGATCTTTTTACTGTCTCCATAGTTTTGCCTTTTCTTCAATATCATAGTTGGAATCATGTAGTATGTAGCCTCTCCAAATTGGCTTCTTTCACTTTTTAATATGCATTTAAGATTCCCCCTGTCTTTTCACAGCTTGATAGCTCAATTCTTTTTAGCACTGAATAATATTCCATTGTCTGAATGTACCACAGTTTATTCAGTTATGGAAGGACATCTTGGTTGCTTCCAAGTTCTGACAATTATGAATAAAGCTCTATAAATATCCTTGTACAGGTTTTTGTGTGGACATGTTTTCAATTCATTTGGGTAAATACCAAGGAGCATGATTGCTGGATCACATGGTGAGAATATGTTTAATTTTGTAAGAAACTGCCAAACTCTTCCAAAGTGGCTATATACCATTTTACATTCCCACCAGCAATGAATGAGAGTTCCAGTTGCTCCACATCCTTTCCAGCATTTGCTGTGTCAGTGTTCTGGATTTTGGCCACTCTAATAGATCTGTAGTGGTATCTCCTTGCTTTAATTTGCAATTCCCTAATGACATATGATGCTGAACATATTTTCATATACTTATTTGCCATCTGTATATCTTCTTTGGTGAGGTGTCTGTTCAGGTCCTTTGCCTATTTTAAAATCAAGTTGTTTTCTTATTGCTGAGTTTTAACAGTTCCTTGTATACTCATATTTTGGGTAAAAGTCCTTTATCAGATATGTTTTTTGTAAATATGTTTTCCTAGTCTGTGGCTTGTGTTCTCATTCTCTTGATAGTGTGTTTGGCAGAGCAGAAGTTTTTAATTTTAATGAAGTTCAGCTTATCAATTATTTCTTTTATGGGTTGTGCCTTTTGTGTCATATCTAAAAAGTCATCCCCATGCCCAAGTTCATCTAGATTTTCTCCTATGTTATCTTCTAGCAGTTTTATAGTTTTGCTTTCTACATTTAGGTCTGTGATCCATTTTGAGTTAATTTTTGTGAAGGATGACAGGTCTATGTCTGGGTTCTTTTTTTGTTTTTGTTTTTGCATGTGGATGTCCAATTGTTCTAGCACCATTTGTTGAATATATATCTTTTATCTACTGTATTGCCTTACTCCTTTGTCAAAGATCAATTGACTATATTTATGTGGGTCTGTTTCTGCACCCTGTATTCTGTTCCGTTAATCTACTTGTCTATTCTTTTGCCAGTACCACATTTACTATAGCTTTATAGGAAGTTTTGAAGTCAGGTAGTGTCAGTCCTCCAACTTTGTTTATCTCCTTCAGTATTGAGTTAGCTATTCTGGGTCTTTTGCCTCTCCATGTAAACTTTAGAATCAGTTTGTCAATATTCACAAAATAACTTGTTGGGATTTTGATTGAGATTGCATTGAATCAATGGATAAATTGGGAAGAACTGACATCCTGACAATATTGAGTCTTCCCAAACAGGAACATGGAATATCTCTCCATTTATTTAGTTTTTTTTATTTCTCTCAGAGTTTTTAGTTTTCCTTATGTAAATCTTGTACATATTTTATTAGATTTAATACCTGAGTATTTCATTTTTAGGGGTGCTGATGTACACAGTAAAGTGTTTTTAATTTGAAATTCCACTTGTACATTGTGGGTGTATAAGAAAGTGATAGACTTTTATATATTAACTTTGTATCCTGCAACCTTGTTATAATTGTTTCTTAGTTCCAAGAGTTTTCTTGTTGATTCTTTCAGATTTTCTACATAGATAATTGTGTCATCTGTGAACAAAGACAGTTTTATTTCTTCCTACCCTTAAACTTTTAACATGTACACTTGATTTACAAAGCCTTAAAATTAATCACTTATCTCTGTATTTTCCCAGTCTCAGCACTATTGACATTTTGGACTAGAAAATCTTTGTTGTGGGGGCTGTCTTATGCACCACAAGATGTTTAACAGCATCCCTGGCCTCTACACACTAGATGTCAGTAGCCCCCAACCACTTGTGACAATCCAGACATGGGCGAACATCCCCTGGGAGGCAAAAATCTCTCCCAGTTGACAACCACTGGCTTAAATAATACAAGGACTTGAGCTGGATGTGATAATCAATTATACTTTTTTCCCCAGATTTTAAAACTGAGGAGGAGCTACTATCTTACATACATGAAAATTACCAAAAGACCGTGGCCACGGGAGAAGTCATGTATTCATGTGCCCGTAACATGATCTCAACCATTAAAGTGTTCCTAAAATCAAAAGGCACCAAGGAATTAGAAGTAAGAGAATCTGGATGTTGTTTGTCACAGATGTAGTGGTTGGTTGGTTGTTGGTGAATTTGGTTCATATGTCTTGGAAAATGTCTATTACGCCATAAATGATTCAAAAATGATAAGGTGAGTATAATTCCAGATCTTGGAAAGTTGGTGTGGTGAATTGGTAAAGCAAAAATCAAAGAAATGAAGTGAGTGAGGGTAATCACATGTACTTTTCTCCTAAGGAAAGCTCTTTCCTCATTTGAGCTGCATGTTAGCTACATGAATTAAGCTAATGGTTTTTAACCCTGGTTGCACTTTAGAATCACCTGGAACATTTTTTAAAAATGCCGATGCCTGACTCCCTCCAGACTAACTGAAAACAGATCTCTGGGGTCGGTACCTGGGTATCTGTACTTCTAAAAGCTCTGTAGGTGATGTTTATGCACTGGGAACATTGCAAACCACTGTTATAGACCATGTTATCATTGTTTTTCACGTTCAGTGGCAAAAGCTGGGCTCTTTCTCTAAAGCAAACAGGAGGAGTTATTTATAATACGTAAGCTTGTCAGTCACTACTTTGTGGAACCTTCCTTTTAAGGTAGTTCAAATCTATAGACTTGCTATATCCATGCCCTCTTGCTCTCAGATACTTTTTTGCCATGTAATAAAAGAAGAATATAAAGATATTCATTTCAGTATTTTTCATTCAAATAAGAGAAGAGGGAAATTTGTAAGGGAAGGTACTTCCCTTCTTAGGGCATTAATTAACTGAAAAAAATTAGAAAATGATAAGTAACTTTACTATTCTCCTATATAATAATTTTGTATTTTCAGATGAACTGCCTAAATCAAGTGAAAAATAACGTCTTAAAAACTAGCAAAAGTCTTCGACAGAATTTAGGGAAAAAACTGGATAAGGAAGACAAAGTCAGAGAGTAAGTAACTACCTTTTTTTGTTTGTTTACCGTTACTCCAAAACAAAGCTCTGAGATTTGCTTGTGTCGGTTTAAAGTAGATTGCCTATTGCTTGCAGATGCTTTTGTAGCTGATTTTTTATGATATTCTAATGTGTAGTTCAAGGTATCTATTTCTCTAATAACCATATCAGTGTTTAGAGAAAGTAGTGGCTCTTCTCCTTTGTGGTTATTATTTCTTATGTAAATAGTTCTATGCTTAAGGAAGGAGCTTTCAGTTAAGTGGCACTCAAAGTAGATATGACCAAGTATTTCTTTTCTCAAGGTGCCAGCTTCAGGTGTTTCTTCGTTTGGAGATGTGCCTGCAATGCCCTTCAATATATGAAAGTACAGATGATATGGAGCAAATAGTGGAGGAGGCAAGTCTATAGTTTAGTGCCATTGAGAATATGCTCTAGATGCTTTCAGACTCCCTGAAGAGGGCACATGGTAATTTTCTAACTCTCCTTCAGGTGACAGATTTTCTGCGCATGGTGTGTTTAACTGAGGACTCAGCATACCTAGCAAAGTTTCTGGAGGAAATTTTGAGATTGTAAGTTTGATGACTACTAAACTTTAAAATTATTTTGCAAGAACTACATATGTATTGTCTCAGAACTATGGAATTGTAAGAACTATTCCTTATGCTGGATGAGGGAGGGAATAGAGGGTGAGATGGCAATTCTCTGTTCTATATTAACCAATCTCTTCCACAGGTATATTGACTCTATCCCAAGGACACTTGGAAATCTTTACAACAGCCTAGGGTTTGTGATTCCTCAGAAGCTGGCTGGTGTCCTTCCTACAGATTTTTTCAGTGATGACTCCATGACACAAGAGAACAAATCACCACTTCTTTCTGCACCTCTTTTGGCAAGTGCTCACAGCTCAGTGCCAGGCAACACTGAGTCTGACCAACTGGAGGAGCTCCGTACCAGATCAGCCAAGAAGAGAAGGTAGGAAGAATAGAAGGGATTACTTGCACTGTTAGTTATAGTTCTGACAAAGGGCATGTTTAAATCATAGTTCAGTTGTCTTTGTCCATATACTTTACTGAATTAATAGTTATCTGTATCTTAGAAGCCAACTGTTGGAGTTCTTAACAAGCAGCATCTGAAACTCTCTACAGTATTTAGGGAACGTATAGTACTTATTTTGCAGTTCACAAAGCCCTTCCTTACTGTCCACATGGGGTCTCCAGGACCTAGGAGCCTTTTATGAAATAAGCTCAGGCTGAGCTTACTTTTTAAAATTTCCCTTGATGCTTTTCATTGTTAATAACTAGTTGAATTTATGGTGATTACTTTTGGAAATTCTGGGGTTGCCTTGTTTTGTTATAAATCCAGTCTAACCCCAAGATAACTGGCTTTTATTTAAATAATGTTTTATTTTAGACTCTAGTTCCATTTTAACTTAACTGCATGTAACCTCTACGTAATGTGTCTTGACCATTTCTGTTTTTAAAAGGAAAAATCCATTAATAAGACATAAAAGCTTTGTAGAGGGTTCGCAGAATCTTCGACAAATTGAAATTCCCAAAGTGTCCAAGAGAGCTACGAAAAATGTAAGTAATCTCCAGGAGACAAAAGACACAGTTGTATCTTTCTGCTTGAGTTGACACAATAAATAAGAATGAAAGGCAGTGTCTCCTCTTTTAGGAAATGAACATTGGAGGATACAGAAATAATATTAATTGTTTTTATGAATGTGTGTAAAGCTTTAATCCAAGAAATAAATAAATATAAATTTGTTAAGAGATTAACCATTTTACTCAAGTGTGATAGGGGTAATCTGAAGAAAAACAGAAGTAAATGTTAGGAATGAATAAATTAATTCAAAATCTTTAATGTAAATAAGAAAACTTATAAAATAGTAGCTAAAATAAGCAAAGAGGTCACTGAAAAGCAATGTACAATCTGGTTGTATTTCAGAAAGTTCAGGGGCTGGCCAGTTTAGTTGTTTACAGCACAGCCTTATAACACCAAGGTCACAGGTTCAGGTCCCTGTACCGGCCAGCCACCAAAAATAAAAAAAGAAAGTTCAGTAACAAGTTTAAAAAGAAAAAAGAAGACAATGACTGTCATGAAGCCAGGTAGTAATTGGTTTTCCTGTGGTGGTAGATATAAGGACTTAAAGTTTTTATTGGTTGTAAAAAAAGAAACATAGCTGTAATCTATTTACTAAGTGGTACTAAAGTCTTACTAAGGAAAAAGGGAAACTAAAAATGCAATGAAACTTTTGGACTGAATGAACTATCTGAGAAGAGTTAAAATTTCTTTTTCTTTTTCTTTTTTTTTTTTAAAAGATGACTGGTAAGGGGATCTTAACCCTTGACTTGGTGTTGTCAGCACCACGCTCACCCATTGAGCTAACTGGCCATCCCTATATGGGATCTGAACCCATGGCCTTGGTGTTATCAGCACCACACTCACCCAAGTGAGCCACGGGCTGGCCCAAGAGTTAAAATTTCTATGAGAACTAGCTTTAGAAGCATTAATCATTACAATAGTGGTTTGTTCTCTGTTTCTAGATATTTATAAGTGTCCTTTGGAATTGGATGTGAAATTTCTTTATTCACTTTCTTACTGTACCTTACCTGTGAATGAGACACAAATCTTATATATCTTGCAATCCTGATTGAAGAGTGCAAAATCCAAAAGTGGAGGGCCAAAAGTTGTCAGACCTCCTTTCTCACTGGACTTTATAATGATTTTCAGTCCTTTCTAGCACTCTTTTGAAACTTTTGTTTTAGGTTAGCCAGGACAGTTTATTTCTTTAAGACCAGATTTACTGAGATCAGGATTTGATTTTAGTTAATAAAGAATATTTTTTCATGTCAGAATTAGTATCATAGATAAGTGACAGTTCTTTAACAGTAAATCTTTATTTTCAAAAACAAAAGTGGCCCAGATTTACTCTGCATGCTGTAGTTTGCTGACCCCTGTATTAGGAAATCAGATGTATAGCATATTTTTATAATTGTAATTTAACTCTTTAAAAGAGTTATTACTAACCAATATAAATGACTAAGAATTATCATATTTCATGTCTTACCAACAATGTGTTGCTTATGTCATTGAGATCATTCATAACATCTCTGCCCATGTGTGATAGTTTATTCTTCAATTATTACAATGGCATAATTGAAAAAATACACAAAAAATATTTTTAAAAACTGTTCCCTTTTTTAGGTGCACCTGGGGTTTAGACTTGAATTTTCTACTATAATAGCAAGTAAACAGCAATTTGATACAGAAATGCTCCTAAGAGTATAGCCACCCTCTAATTAATAAATATGGCTTTTCCCTTATTTTTAGGTATAAAAGTTATACATGATCATTGTTAAAAAGTGAAATTATATAAAGTTAAAAGTTAAATTGTCCCTTCTCCATCCATTCTTTAGAAGTAATCACCAATGACAGTTTTTTGTATATATTCCCAGGCCCTTTTCTATATATACCAATAACAAACACTAAAGGTTTGTACATATCTGTTATATACACACATATACATAATCATTAGAAATTATTTAACCTACCATACTTATTATTCCTTTTTTTTTTAAACTTTTTCCCCATCACACATCTCTTTCTATGTTAGTATATATAGGTCTTCCTTCTATATCCATTTTTATAGGTTTTCCTTCCTTATTCTTTTAATGTCTGCATTGTATGGGTGTATAATTTATTTATTTGTTTCACTCTTTATGGGTATCTATGGTGTTTCTTATTTTGTATTATTACAATGGAGGTGAGTGTCTTTGGAACATATCTATTTTTGTGCATTTTATTGTTTCTGTTATGGATCTGTATAAGCGAAGTGCAAGGGTCAAAGAGTTCCATGTGGAATTTTTATTCTTTTAAATGAATGCCTATTTAAATTTTCTTATTAGATTTTCTCATCTTTCAGGAGAACTCTTGCCCTGCTCTTCAGCAGCCTCCACTCCCAGTGAAAGATACAGTGCAAGGTATACTTTATTTTCTGCGTTTACGCCAAATTTATTTTGATTGCATGTATTTAAGCAGCTGCATACAATTATAAATTATGGCTTTATATCATTGGTTAATAAAATATGTCCAAATACCATGCCCTAGGGAAATAAGATACTCACATGGTCTCAAAATACTGCATTTTACAAAATAACTGGCCTGAAATCTTTAAAAATGCCATTATTATGGAAGCCAAAAAAGAAAAGAGGCAGTGGAATTGTTTCAGATGGAAACAGTTTAAGCATGATAGCTAAATGCACTCCATGATCCTTGCTTACATCTTAAATTTAGTAAGAAAAAAAAACCTAGAAAGGATATTATTGAGACAAGTAGAGAAATTTGAAGAAGGATTGTATGCTAGATAATATTGAATCAATGTTAAAAATATTTCAAGTGTAATACTGGCATTGTGGTTATGTAGGAGAATGTTCTTATTCTTAGAAAGTACATGCTGATATATAGGGAAGTGAACAGCAGTGAGGCTCACATCTTACTCTCCAGTATTCAGAAGGAAAAATTGTACATATGTAGAGAGACAGATGGAGAAAGGAAATATTGACAGTTGGTGAATTTTAGTGATGGACATATGTTTATTTTATTCTTTGAAATTTTCTGTAGATATTAAACTTTTCGAAATGTTGGGAAAAATAGAAAATAACAAATCAGATTTGGCTTTCAGGTTATAAGTTATTTGCATAGATAGCCTAAGTCGGGTAACAGGTACTCTTATAATAGAGACAGAGAAACATTTTTTGAAACTTCAGTGTGTGTTATTGGTGTCCTTAACATTAATGTTTTTGTTATTGATGGTAAACACAAGGGCTGCTCCCAGTTTGTGGATCCTGGATTACGTGGTTTTTATTTAAATGACCTGCTCTTAGACGAATTCACCTTTGCTGAATTTTTGAGTCACCTCCACCAGACTAATTTGCTTAAGATTAAGGTGCCATCTTGCTAACTTTTTCAAGGATTTCTCGACTTTTCAGCTATTTTTCCTAACTTTGAGTCTAGATAGTCAGAACTCTCATGCTCTGGAATCAGGAAGAGAATTTAAAATTACCCAGCAGATTAGTAAAGTAGTCAAAAGAAGAAGAATGAAATCTGTGGAATTGAAAAGAACAGTTCTCTACAGGGCTGAGCTGAATATAAAGCAGAGAAAAAGGTTCAAAATGAGAAAAATAATCATTAACACTGGGATATATTAAAAAATCTAGGGCCGAGCCCATGGCGCACTAGGGAGAGTGCAGCGCTGGGAGCGCGGCGACACTCCCGCCGCGGGTTCGGATCCCATATAGGAATGGCCGGTGCGAGCGCCGGTCACGAAAAATACAAAAAAAAAAAAAAAAAAAAAAAAAAAATCTATGACCTATATTAGCCATTCTCTTACTAAGAATTATATCCATTTTACAATTAGTAAAGCTTCTAATTTAATAAGTGATGTGTTGGGCCTTCTTTGTTTTCCTGAAAAGTTGGATTTAAATTGGATTTCTAATGAAATACTGTAAACAACTGTATACCCACAAGTTAGATAACATAGATGAAATGGACAAATTCCTAGAAAGATAGAACTACTGAAAACAGACTGAAGAAGAAACAGAAAATCTGAATAGATTTATAACAAGTAAAAAGATTGAATTAGTTATCAAAAAACTACCTACAAAGAAATGCCCAGGACTAGACGCCTTCACAGCTGAATTCTACCTAACATTTAAAAAAGAATTAACACCCTACCATTTATTATGGTCACTTAATTTTTAACCAGAGTGCCAGAACAATTCAAAGAGGAATGAATAGTCTTTTAAACAAATGGTCTTGAAACAACTGGATATCCACATGCAAAAAAAGTGACATTGGACCCTTTGCCTTATGCAAAATAATAAATAATTTTTTTTTTAATTTGTAGGAGTAAACAGTTTTAATGCACCATGGGAGTATACTATTTAGGGAAATCTTATTAGTAAATGTGAATATAACAGTCAGTCTGTAGAACAGTTTCCTTAAGCAGCTTCTATATTTTGGATATCATTCTTTTCTCAGATATGGCGTTTATTGGTGATTATATTTGGCTTCTTTTTCTTTCTTTCTTTTTCTTTTTCTTTTTTTTTTTTTTTTGATGCTTTCAGAAGTGACCAAAGTTCGAAGAAATCTCTTCAACCAGAAAACATGTTCTCCTTCAAAGAGATCCCTAAAGCGAGGGTTGCCTAGAAGCCATTCTGTGTCAGCTGTGGAAGGTCTGGAGTATAAACATGACAACTTTAAGAAGACCAAAGGTACTACATTTTAGGGTAACCAAAAAAAGGGGTGTTCTTTTGTAAGGTTGGTAGTAACGTTCCTTTTTTCATTCCTGACTTAGTACTTTGAGTATTCTCTATTTTTTCTTAGTCACTCTAGATAAAGGTTTGTCAAGTTTGTTGATCTTTTCAAATAACTTACTTTTGGTTTCACTGATTCTTCTCTGTTGTTTTTCTAATCTCAACTTCATTTATTTCCTTCCCTCTACTTGCTCTGGGCTTAGTTTGCTCTTTTTCTAGTTTCTTAAGAAGTTTAGGTTATTGATTCGGTATCTTTCTTCTTCTTTTTCTTCTTTTTCTTTTTTATTGCTCTTTC
Source organism: Cynocephalus volans (assembly GCF_027409185.1). Lineage (NCBI taxonomy): Eukaryota > Metazoa > Chordata > Mammalia > Dermoptera > Cynocephalidae > Cynocephalus > Cynocephalus volans. The sequence continues at coordinate 56,130,199 of NC_084462.1, forward strand.
TTCTTTTTTAATATAGGCATTTACAGCTTCAAAGCACTGCTTTAGCTGTATCCTGTAAGTTTTAGTATGATGTATTTTCATTTTCATCATCTCAGAACATCTTCCGATTTTCCTTGTGATTTCTTCCTTGACCCATTGGTTATTTAGGAGCACATTAATTTCCATTTATTTGTGAGTTTCCCAAGTTCTCTTCTGTTATTGATTCTAGTTTCATTTCATTGAGGTTGGAAAACATACTTTGTATGATTTCAGTCTTTTAAAATTTATTGAGACTTATATTATAGCCTAACATTTGGTCTATCCTGAAGAATGTTCCATGTGTGCTAGAGAAGAATGTGTACTCTACTCTTGTCGAATGAAGTGTTGTTCTATAGATGTGTTAAGTCTAGTTGGTTTATGGTGTTGTTCAAGTCTTCTGTTTCCTTGTTGAGCTTTTGTTTAATTATCCATTATTGAAAAGTAGACTATTAAAGTCTTCAACTATTATTGTTGAATTATCTATTTTTCCCTTCAATTCTGTTTTTTGCTTCATATATTTTGTTACGTGTGTATATGTTTATAATTTTTATATCTTCCTGATGGCTTGAACTTTTTATCAATACATGATGTACTTTGTCTTTTGTAACCTTTTTTTGGCTTTATCTATTTTGTTTGACAATAATATAGCCACCCCAGTTCTTTTGCATAGAATATTTTTTGCTATCCTCTTCAACCTCTTTGTCTTTATATCTAAATGGAGTCTCTGGTAGACAGCATATAGTGTGATCATGTTTTTTAATCCATTCTGCCATTCTCTGCTTAATTGCAGTGTTATTTTCTTAGTGGTTACCTTGGAGATCACAATTAAGATCTTAAAACAACCTAGTTTGAATAAAACCAGTGTAGTTTCAAATAGTATACCAACACTCTACTACTATATATATATTTTTTTCTTTTTTTATTTAAATTTTTTTTCCATTGTACACGTTTATGGGGTACAGTTTCTTGTTTCAATATATACATATATTGTATAATGATCTAATCAGAACTGTTAGCATATCTATCACCTAAACATTTTTCATTTCTTTGTGGTTATAACATTCAAGATCCTCTTTTCATGCTATTTTGAAATATACAATACAGTTATCAGCTGTTGTCACCCTTGGGCACCAGAACTTATTCTTCCTATTTAACCATAACTTTGTAACTTTGTACCAGTCTACCAACCTTTCCCTGGCCCCTACTCCACTCCCTTTCCTTGCCTCTGCTAACCACTATTCTACTCTCTATTTCTCTTTTTTCCTCTTTATTTTTCTTAATTGACCCATGATAATCATATATATTTATGTAGTAAAATATGATGTTTGTGTACATTCATACTATGTGCAATGACCATATCAGGTTGCTTAGTATATCCATCACCTGAAACATTTGTTACTTCATTGTTTTAGGAACATTCAACATCATCTTGACTAGCTACTCAAAGATATACAATACTTTGTTGTTGACTGTAGTCTCCCTATATTACTATAGAACCCTAGATCTTCCTATCTCTCTAATATTTTGGATCCACTGATCACTATCTCCCCATCCCCTCATTCCCTTCCACCATCACCAGTCTCTAGTAACCACTATTCTACTCTCTACTTCTGTGAGATCAACTTTTTTAGCATCCACATATGAGTGAGAATGTGGTATTTTTCTATGCCTGGCTTATTTCACTTAACATTTTCTCCAAGTTCACCTATGTTGCTGCAAATGGCAGAATTTCATTCTTTTTTATGGCTGATTAGTATTCCATTGTGTATATATACCACATTTTCTTTATCTAATTATCCATTGAAGAACATTTAGGTTGGTTCCAACTCTTGCCTATTGTCAATAGAGCCATGATAAACATGGGAGTGCAAATGTCCCTTCAACTTGTTGATTTCCATTCCTTTGGATATATAACCAGTTTTGGGATTGCTGGATCATGTGGTTGTTCTACCTGTAGTTGTTAGAGAAACATCCATACTGTTTTCCATAGTGGCTGTACTAATTTACATTCCCACCAGCAATGTAAAAGAATTCCCCTTTGTCTGCATCCTCACCAGCATTTTGGTTTTTTCTGTCTTGATAATAGACATCCTAACTGGGGTGAGATGATACCTCATTGTGGTTTTGACTTGCATTACTCTGATAATTAGTGATGTTGAGCATTTTTTCAAATGGCCCATTGGCCATTTGTATGTCTTCTTTTGAAAAATGTCTATTCAGTTCCTTTGCCCATTTTTTAATCAGATTATTTGTTTTTTTACTATGAAATTGTTTGAATTCTTTGTATATTCTGGATATTAATCCCTTTTCAGATGCAAATAATAATTGCTTTATATATTTGAGTACTCCAGTGTTAGGTGCATATATATTTATAATTGTTATAACCACTTGCTATATTGGTCCCTTTATCATTATATAGTGCCCTTCTTTGTCTCTTAGTACAAAGATTTTTCTTGGACTGTTAGCAAGGCTGCTAGGCAGGCCTGCATCAAGGGGGTCCCTACCAGCCACTTACCAGTTGGTGGGCAGGGCCACTAGGGAGGCTTACAGTGAAAAGGCCTGTCCAGTAACTTCTCAACTGTTGGTAAGGCCAGTAGGGAGACCTGCAGTGAGGGAGCCTGTCCAGCTGCTTCTGGTACTGTTGGCAAGGCTGCTAGGTAAGACTGTTCAGGACGGAACTACCTGGCCCCTCTTCTCTGGGAGGGGTGGATGCACTTATTTCCAATAGTCCAAGGGCGCATTTGTTAGGGAGAGACCCATGAGCTGTTTTTCTGGCTTGGGGGCTCAGGTGCACACAATTCAGTCAGCTGGTGGGGCTGGGGAGGTAAGGGGAGGAATTGAGGGTGATCCACCTGAGGAGGATGTGCCTGTCTGATCTCTGGCCAGGGATGTGGGGGTGCATCAGTTCAGCAGGACTAGGGTTGGCTTCCCACACTGCAGAACTAGAGTCACAGCCCCTGTGAACCCAGGCTTCAAGCCACTAGGATCAGGGCATCGTAGCTTCTTGTGTGAGTACGCTGAAACTAGGGCATAGCCTTAAGACTGGGGAAACACAGTGGCTACTGACCCCAGGGCAGGGCATGCTCTGGTTTCAAGATGTCCTGCATCAGCTTGGGTCATGAGGGTGAGGGTGGGGAGTGCAACATTTGTATTGGTGTTCTAGAGCGATGCAGTGTGTGTCTTCTAGGCCGCTCCCCACACTTGGCTCTGGGCCTGTCCTGCCAAAGGATCTGCAGGCCTCTGGGGTGAGGGTGGGGGTTGGTGTGGTTTCTCTGCCTATCTTTTCACCACAAGGGAAAATTCTTCCTTCACTGATTGAAGAAGTGTAGCTGAGCCATTTGCTCCTCTCCTCTCTATGCCACCAACCTGGGCTTTCGTGCTCCATAAGGATTTCATCAGTCTCCTGCTTCACTCCTACACTCTCCCACAGATGCACCTGTCAATATTTAGTTTTTCTGTTAGTTGTTCTGGTCCTTCTCTCTGCTCCTATATATTTCTGTCCCTTCCCTTTTATACTGTTATTGTCATAGAATACACATTTACACATTGTGTCCCCATTAATGTAGATTTATAATTTTGTTTTATAGATTTGCCTTTTAAATCATATAGGAAAAAAAGAGGAGTTACAAACCAAAAATACCATAATACTGGCTTTTATATTTTCCTACATATTCACCTTTACCAGTGTTCTTTATTTCTTTTTATGATTTTGAGGTACTATCTAGTGTCCTTTCATTCTAGCCTGAGTATACTCTCTTAGCTTTTCTTATACGGCAGTTTTACCGGTAATGAACTCCCTCAGCTTTTGTTTATCTGGAAATGTCTTCATTTCTACTTTATTCATAAAGGATACAGAATTCTTGGATGACAGCCTTTTATCTTTCAGAACTTTAAATATGTAATCCACTGACTTCTGGCCTCCAAGGTTACTGATGAGAAATCAGCTATTAATCTTATTGAGCAGCTTTTCTATTGCTGTTTTCAGTTCTCTTTGTCTTCAGGTTTTAACTATTTGACTATAATGTGTCTCAGTGTGGATCTCTTTGAGTATATCCTGCTTGGAGTTCATTGAGATTCTTGGAGTAGTGATTCCAAATCAGGGCTTCTTTAAGGATGGTTTTTGTCATTCTTTTTTCCTCTGAATAATCCATACTTTCTTATTTTTTTGTATATTTTGTCATTTTTTTGTTAAGAACTAGATATTAGAGATATTATAATGTGGTAGCTGGAAATCAGATTCTCCCACTTCGCAGAGATTTCTAATCTTTGCTTATGGAGGGCTACAGCTGTTCATTTGTGTATTTTCCAAACTATTTTCATAAAATGTGTATTCTTTGTTGCATGTGGTCACTATGGTTCCTGTTATCTCTGTAATCAGCATGACAAAAGTTTCTTTAAATGTCTGGCTCCATAGAGGAAGGGGGAAAAAGGCGTTCCAGTCTCAGGACTTTGAATATGTCATCCACTGACTTCTGGCCTTCAAGGTTACTGATGAGAAATCAGCTATTAATCTTACTGAGCAGCTTTTCTATTGCTGTTTTCAATTCTCTTTGTCTTCAGGTTTTAACTATTTGACTATAATGTGTCTCAGTGTGGATCTTCTGATAGATAAATCTTCTGATGGATACTGTGGGGAAGGGGGAAATCCTGAGTGGACTGAAACCAAAGCATTGTCTGCACCAATCCCACAGATATTCACCAGACTGACCAAAGCATGCAACCACACATTTTTGGAGGAGAAGGTCCTCGCTATCTGCCCTAGCACCAGCCAGCTGCTCTTGGAATGTAGGCTGCCATCCCCCCTGCAGTGGGCTGAGGAAAAGGGAATAGTAGCTGGTTCATGCACATCATACCCTTACTATAAAGATCAGCAGCCTCTCCCTTTATCAAGCACTTTCCAGGTTGTTATAAGTGTCCCGTTAGGCTCCAGAATTCAAAAATGGTTGATTCTGATCCTTTTTTTCTAGTTTACTAGTTGTTTTGGTAGAGGGACTGGCCTCTAGAGCTTTCTTCTCACCATTTTGCATGACTTTACTCCCCCTGGGGATTACAATTAATATCTTAGGTTACAGAAACCTAGTTCAAATTCATACCAACTTAACTTTCAGTAGTTTAAAAAAACCTTGTTCCTATATAGTTCTATTTTCTATCCCTCCTTTGTGCTGTTATACAAATTGCATCTCAATACATTTTATGCCCATTAACACAGATTTATAATTATTGCTTTATCTTTTAAATCACAGGGGGGAAACAAGTTACAAACAAAAAATACTTTTGTACTATCTTTTCTATTTACTTATATAGTTACCTTTGCCAGTGCTCTTTAATTCTTCATGTAGATCCAAGTTACTCTAGTGCCCTTTCCTTTAGGCCTGAAGGGCTCCCTTTATTATTACTTGTAGGGTAGGTCTGCTAGTGACAAATCTGTTTTGTTTTGTTTTTCCTTAGATCTGGGAATGTGCTAATTTTTCCTTCATTTTTGAATGATAGTTTTGTTGGGTATTTGTTGGGTATAGAATTCTTGGTAGACTGCCTTTTTTCTCTCACACTTTGAATTCTGATGAGAAATCTGCTAATCTTATTGAGAATCCTGTGTACCTGGTGAATTGCTGCACTGGCTACTTTCAAGATTTTCTTTTTTCACTTTTGATAGTTTGATTATGATTTGTCTAAGTTTGGATCTCTTTGACTGTATCCTGTTTGGGTTTATTGAATTTCTTGGATATGTAATGTCTTTCATCAAATTGGAGGCATTTTTGGCCAACATTTCTTCAAATATTCTTTCTGCGCCTTTCTCTCTCTCTTTCCCTTCTGGGTATGTCATTATGCTTGATGGTGTCCCACAGGTGTCTGACACTGTGTTCATTTTTCTTAATTCTTCTTTCTTTCTGTTTCTCAGACTGGATAATCTCAATTAATCTATCTTCAAATTTGTTAATTCTTCTACCTTCTTGAATCTGTTGAGTCTTTCTAATGAATTTTTCATTTTGGTTATTCTACTTTTCAACTCTAGGATTTCTATTTGGTTCTTTTTCATTATTTCTGTCTGTTTATTGATATTCTCTATTTGGCAAGTCATTAGTCTCATACTTTTTTTTAGTACTTTAGATATGATTTTCTTTAGTTCTTTGAACACATTTAATATAGCAGATTTAAAGTCTGGGTCTAGTAAATACAATGTCTGAACGTCCTCAGGAACAGATTCTATTGACTGATTTTCTTTTTCCTGTGTATGGGCCATACTTTTTTGTTTCTTTGCATGTCTCATAATTTTGTTGACAACTAGACATTTTAAATAATATAATGAGGCTACTCTGACAATCAGACCCACCCACTCCCTCACCCCGCCAGGGTTTGTTCTTGTTGCTTTTGTTTGTTTAGTGACTTTCCTTAACTAATTCTTTAAAGTCTGTGTTCTTAGGGGCTGGCCCATGGCTCACTTGGGAGAGTGTAGTGCTGATAACACCAAGGCCACGGGTTTGTACCCCTATATAGGGATGGCCAGTTATCTCACTTGGGAGAGCGTGGTGCTGACAACACCAAGTCAAGGGTTAAGATCCCCTTGCCGGTCATCTTTTTAAAAATAAATAAATAAATAAAGTCTGTGTATTTTGTCATGCATGCCCACTGAAGCCTCTGCTCAGTTGTCTTAGTGGTCAGTTAATGACTAGACAGAGATTTCCTTAAATGCCTGAGACCAATAAGTTTCACAGCCTCTGCTGAGGGGACCCTGTATGCATGTTAGGTCATGCTTTCAACATTCAGCCAGGCAGTTTACAACTCCACTTCATTTTCTGCTTTCCCAGAGTCTCAAGGTTAGCCAGAGGTGACAGCTTAGGGTCTTCTCAGGTCTATTCTGACAAACACACAGTTCTACATAAGCGTATAGACTTTCCAGTGCCCAGGAATGTGTCAGAGGTATGCAAAGTTCCCTATGGACATCTCGTTCCCCAATTTTCCCTGTTAAACTTTTGGTCAGCTTGTTGTTAGCCCCAAATGCTATTACCACCTCAGGCAGCTGTGATGTTTAATAATTGCTGCTGATTGTTTTCAGTAAGTGTCCAGGGAAAAGGTGGTTTGCACTGGGTGAGTTCCGAGTCAGATCCAGTAGACACTAGCCTTGTGAGTAGGATCTGCCAAAGATAGGTCAAATGATGACAGTTATCTGGGAATGAGGCTTTGGAGGAGCTCCAACCCCATTCTGCCCCATCCAGAGGCTGCTAGGTTGGTTTTCAGTGTAATTGTGGACTATTGGTTTTCAAGGCTACCACAGGGCTGGGGAGAGGGGGTTGGGACTTGGGCAAGTTAAAGCTCCACATAGGTCACTGTATTTACTGAGATTCAGCTATTTTTCTTGAATAAATACTCCCTAGACTGTTGCAAACTTTAGTTAATCTCAAGTTCTGAAAAAGTTGACTTTTGACCATTTTTGCCAGTGTTCTCATTTCTTTTATGGAAGAGAGTTTTTCCAGAGGCCCTTACTCCACCATTCTTGCTGACATCACTCCTCTTTCTAGTCATTTTGAACTCACTTTAAACCAGTCCTCCCATGAGTAGCTTGGCTACCTACTCTACTGAAATTTTGTGCCTACTACATTTATTGTACTAATTAACGTTTGTATGGCATATTAGCATTTTTACATATTTAATCATAAATGTAAGAACCATTTTTTCAGGATTGCTTGTTAGGTAAATAATTCATAACATTTTACATTGGCTTGTGTCATTATTTAATCTCTAATCATGCTGATAAACTGTTCCATCGTGTTGAGTCGAAATGTGAACTGCTCCCTTTGCCTTGCCACTGCTTCTTCCTAGAGTTAAGTGAAATTTATAATTAAAGCTGTTTTTACATTTTAGTTCATCACAAACTGCTGACTAAGAATGTGTCCGAGACTCCAGTACATAAGCAAATCTCCAGAAGGCTGCTTCATAGACAAATCAAGGGCAGGTGAGTGACATCCTTGTCTAGGCTTCTTCATAAACCTGCACCACCTTCATAAATAATCTCATGGAGGGGCCAGCCTATGGCTCACTTGGGAGAGTGTGGTGCTGATAACACAAGGCCACGGGTTCGGATCCCTATATAGGGATGGCTGGTTGGCTCACTTGGGAGAGCGTGGTGCTGACAACACAAAGTCAAGGGTTAAGATCCCCTTACCAGTCATCTTTTAAGAAAAATAAAAATAAATAAATATATAAATAATCTCATGGGCCACTGAGATCTCGTTTGCTTTCTCTTGACCTGCATGACTTAAATCTTAACTGTGTTGCTTATAACCAAAGAGCATTTGTGGGAAAACTGTATAGAATGTACTCTTGTCCGGCCTCTTTCACCTGGCATGATTATTTTGAGATTTATCCATGTTGTTGCATGAATCAATAGTTTATCCCTTTTTATTTTTTTACATGATTTATTAGTGTATTCATTGTTACAAATCATACTTATTCTTTAATTTTCTCTAAGTTCATCTTTACATTATTTGTGTGCAGATTTTACATACCAGTGAAAGTTTATAGTATAAATTGCGAGAAGTAGAAATTGGTGGGTTAGAGGGCATATATTTTTTTAATTAGTTATTTTTATAATGTCCTCAACAAATTGTCAAATTAAGTTCTTAAACAGAAACTTGAATATTGCTTTGTGACAGTCAGTTTGATATTTAGGTATAATTTTAGTTTTTTGAAAAAACACTAATGGAATTTAAAATATTCATCTTTTTAAAATTAATCTGTTTTCTTTTTTCTTTATTGAAACATAGTTGATTGTACATATCTGTGGGGTACAAAGTTGAATATCAATACCTGTGTGCAATATGTGATGCTCAAATCAGGATAATTAGTATATTCAACATTATACAATGTAATCATTTTTTGTGGCCCTTTACCAATTCCTCCCTTACCCTTCCCCGCCTCACCCTTTCCCACCTGTGGTAACCTCAGTTCTGTTCTCTCCTTTTGAAAGTTCAGTGTATCATTGTGATTGTTGTATCTTTCTTTCCTTCTTTTTTTTTTTTAAATTTGGGGTTTTTTTAGCTCCCGTTTTGAGTGAGGACATGTGGTATTTCTCTGAGTTTATCCATGTTGCTGCAAATGGTAGGATTTCATTCTTTTTTTATAGCATAGTATTACAGTGTGTAAATAATACCACATTTTCCTTATCCAGTCATTCAACGATGGACATTTAGGTTGGTTCCAACTCTTGGCTACTGTAAACAGAGCTGTGATAAACATGGGAGTGCAGGTATCTCTTCGACAGGATGATTTCCATTCCTCTGGGTATATGCCCAGCAGTAGAATTGCTGTATTGTATGGCAGTTCTATCTGAAGTTGTTTGAGGAACCGCCATACCGTTTTCCATAACAGCTGCACCAATTTATAGTCCTAGCAACAGTGTCAGAGGGTTCCCCTTTCTCTGCATCCTCGCCAGCATTTGTTATTCTCTGTCTTTCTGATAATAGCCAGTCTAACTGGGGTGAGATGATATCTCAGTGTGGTTTTGATTTGCATTTCCCTGATGCTGAGTGATGTTGAGCATTTTGTCATGTGTAAATTAATTTTGATATTGTAAAACTACTTTCCGGGCTGGCCAGTTAGCTCACTTGGGAGACTGTGGTGCTGGTAACACCAAGGTCATGGGTTTGGATCCCCATACTGGCCAGCTGTCAAAACAAAACAAAACTGCTTTCCAAAAAAAAACATTCTAACCACCTCATTCTCAACAATAATCATGGATGAGAGTGCTTACCAGCACTGGTGTCATCAAACCCTGTGACCTGTGTTACCTGGTTAGATGAGAAGATGTCTCTTCAATGCATGGTAATTATGAGGGATATTGAATAATTCTTGTGCTTGTTTTCCAAGGTCCTCTGATCCTGGTCCTGATACTGACGTTGTTGAAGAGTCCCCTGAAAAAGGAGAAGATGGTGAGTATTACCTACTTTTTTTTTTTTTTGCTTTCTATCTAGCTTCATGAAAACTTTTCTTATACTTGTCTTGTAACTCAGCACATCCTGAGATATTTTACAGAAATTGTGATGACAGTGGGTCCACAATTTGTTTATATGTGAATGTTCTTTTACACAAATTTACTGGGATAATTTCTGGAGAAGAAATATTTTTATACAGTCGAATTGTAATTTAGGGTGAGGGCTTAAACTACTGTGTTATACAAAGTGCTGTGGCTTATTTTTAAAGTATACAAGAATTAACCTTTTTTTTAATGCTCAAGTTAGTAATGTTTTCTGTGGGAAAATCAGAAAGTATAGAGAAGTGAAAAGTTTAAAAATCACTTGGTAATCCTACAACTCAGAAATACTCTGTTCACATTTTACAGTATACTTTCACTGGTTATTTCTATTCAAATTTATGTAATATACACAAGATGTAACCTGCATTTTTTTTTTTGCAAAAGTCATACATACCTTTTTTTACCCTACATCATGCTTAACGGTGGCAGTTTCTGAGACTTACGAAGGTGACAGTCTACTGGATTAGTGTTTTTTAGATACTGTGTTGAGACCATGTATCAAACCCCTCCTAGCTTCTTAAGAGACAATTCAGAAGTCTCTTAAAGCCAGTAACTTGTTGAATTTCTATCTTGTATGTGGTATTACATACATTTCACCCATTTCCGATAACATGGAAAAATGTCAAGCTTGTAGTTCTCCCTGGTTACTGTGGTTCTGGTTTTGCAGAAATAAGTTTGAGACGAAGTCCTCGAATCAAGCAAATGTCATTTAGCAGGACAAATTCTGCTTCCTTCTATTCTGTGTCTCAGCCAAAGTCTCGAAGTGTGCAGAGAGTCCACTCATTCCAGCAAGACAAGTCAGGTAACATGCAGGCTGTCTGTCCTCACAAGTCTCTGCTGACTTGTTGAAGTATTTTGGGGAAAAGAAGCATGAAATTTGACATTTTATTTTTTGACATTGGAGAAGTAGAATAGGTATGTATACTGTGGGTTCAAGGTGATGACTTAGATGAACAATCCATGGCCTTTATAATCAGTCAGTCATCCCTTGGATCTTACAACTGGTTGTCCACACTATCATTATAGGTAGCTCACTTGTTCTAGGGGAAATTACCCATAATTTCCTCCGTAAAACCAGATCCTACAAATATCTCAAGTAGAAGGTGATATCTGTTTGTCTTTTTCTTCCTTCTTATACCCATGATTAGCCTGGATAGTCAATGTATTTTTATACTTATATGTACAAATTAAATTTTTCAGTTGCCTACATTTCCTAATATAGGAACTGGAGTTAATATGCAGTCTTCTTATTAAAATTCAGGAAGGCAACAATCATTGCAGTTGCTGATGTAATTAGGTGGGATTTTTCTCCCTAGTTGCTCTGAAAGATTATTGTTGTCTTTCTTGTACAGATTGGCTATTTTAACAGTATTGGAGGGCAAGTGTTGAGAAAGAATTAAATGTTGTTGCTGTTTTTGACTTGCAGACCAAAGAGAAAATTCTCCGGTCCAAAGTATTCAGTCTCCCAAGAGGCTTTTTTTCGGGGCAATGTCTGAGAAGATCAGCCCCTCAGAAAAGGATTCAGCCCGAATTAAAAGGCCTTCAAGAAACATATTGGGCTCTGAGATACCTACAGCTTACCAGGTATAAAATATCTCTAATGTTTAAAATAGTATAGTCTCAGGGAACACAGAGACATGGCAGAGGAACCCACAGAGATCATTAGGGAGGAGAAAGCCAGTGAGATCAATAGATAATAAAAGAAATTTGGGGTAGTTGGATTGAGCCACATGAATGATTACTGGGCATGTGGGAACTTAAAGCAGCAGGTTTGGCTGAGGCTATTGTTATAGGAAGGAGATAGAGATCTCACCTACTCTCTTGGCTTCATCTACCATTTATATCAGACACTCCATATATGTCTTTCTGAAATGTTTAACAAGTATTCATCTGTTTCCTTTTCATTGCCCACTCAATCCAGTCACCCATGTAGAAACCTGGGAGTCACCCTTGACTTTTCACTCTCCCAGGACAGAGCCAATTAACCAAGTCCTGCCCATTTTATTTACAAACTGTTTCTTGTACCCACACCCTCTTCTCCATCGCTGCTATTACTGCCCTAGTTCAGTTCTGCTTGGAACATTTCAGTAGCCATTTCCCTCTTAAATCCTTCCTCCACTCAGAGGTCAGTGATTTTTCTGAAATGTTCATCTGACTTTGTTTACAATGTTCACTCTGCCTAAAACTCTATAGACGCCCTGTCTGCCAAAACACAGTTTTCTAAGATTTCCTAAAGTGGAACCCTTGTGTTCAAAAGTAATAATTTTTGTTTGGAAACCCAGTAAATGCTTAGAGGTGGGTGGAGGACACGGAGCTCTGGGGAAGGGTTTGAAAACCACAGATCTGTACAACCAAGGTCAGTCTCCTCCCTCAGGCAGACGAAGTCCTTCATGGTCTGGGCCCTGATAGGCTGGCTGGCCTCAGCCCTCACCCCTTCCTGCATCATGCTCCACCTTCCCAGCAACATCAGGCTGCACACTGTCCTGCACACAGCTGCTGTTTCTCACTTCTGTCCCTTTGCTTATAGTGATTTCTCCCCCATTTCTCCAGCCTTTGCCTTCATGTGACGACACTCATTCTTGAAGACCTGACTCACTTTTCCTTCCTCTCCTCCCCGCAGCTGGGTTAGACAGCTCCCATAATTCCCCTTGCACATGGCCGTCATGGCGTTGGCCACACTGTTATCATCTCTTTATACACTGAGCATTGGTAACAAACGAGTCCCTGACCCTTGTGGGTCCAAGTGCTCGCCACTATAGGATCACCAGTCACACCCCCCAGACCAAACTTAAAGGAAAGGCTTGTTATTTCAGAAGACATCAAAGTCTTGTTATTTCGGAAAATGTCAGGAGACAGAGGGCAAAGTCCCATGTGCCTCCCCAATCGACTGAGGGGTTTATACAGGTAAATGTTTCGGAGAAAAGACGTCTTCAAGTGTAGTGGACAGCTGCTTCTTGCTTTGAGTGATGTAAATGTATTGGGATGTATCGGGTGAGACAGGATGTCTTTTCAATGCAATCTTAGTTAATCATTAAGGGCAAGCTATAAAGGGAAAGCAAAGTTAGTTCTATAGTGTATACGATTGTGGGGATTTCCTACATTTACAGCATGAAATGCCAACTAGATTGGGATTCCCTTGAGACAAGTAAGGCTGTAGAAAAGATAGATGTTTGACCTCCTTACCTGTTGGAGTATTTAACTATATTTTTTGCAAGGAGGAAGGGAAATTTTTAGTTTTTCTGAGATGTTATCTTTGTTGCTGTTGCCTTATGTATCTGTATATTCCATGCCCTCCTTCTCTCCCCCCCCACCCCCCCCACAGTGCCTGGCACATAGTAGGTGTTTCATGAATACATGTGGAATGAAGGTGAGCAGCAGATGAGGTGGCTGCTGGAGGCTACTTCAGGCAAAGGTCTAAAATAGCTGTCTCGTTTGAAGAAAGGAAAGAGACAGTGAGTAGTTGTGAGTGGTGGAAGGATACAGTTATGGTTTAGCAGTGGTATGCGAAGTATTGAAATTATTTGTTCTTAGGAGCATAAACTAAGATTGGATATAGTGCTTGATCCTAGAAAAAGTGGACAAGTAAAATCTGAGTCATGTGTTGGAGGGGGAACCAGGTCACTATTTGAAATTTCCAATTTCAGATCATTCCTTTGCCTGATTATGAATCTCCCATTTGCTTTTCTGTCATCTTAGAGATTACCAAAACACTCTTTAGAGAATATGGATTATAATATACAAGCACTGAAATCAGCATTTTTCTTTTCAGACTCCTGAGAAGAGCTACCAGAAATCTCCAAGCTTTTCTAAAACTACACCAAGAAGTTTCCCTCGTACACTGCAAACTCCATTGTACACTCCAGAAAGGCTGCAAAAATCCCCTGCAAAGCAGACCATTTTTAAGGAGTCCTTAAAAGGCTTCTCCTCGCATGTCTGTGATTCACCATCAGAATCAAAAGTCACTCCTCAAAAAGGATACTCCCTAGCAGGAGATGTCTCTCCTATTGAAAGGAAGATACCAAGAACTCCCAAAAGGCAAGGTGCTCAGCCACCTGGGTTTTTGCTGAATCGTACTTGGCTACATTCAGTGAATTCCAGTCCAGAAAGTCCCTCCTGTCCAGCAACTCCGTCAACTGCCCAGCCCAGGAGTGAGTGTCTGACTCCTGTCAGATACTCTCTCAGAACACCTCCAAGAGCAGCAGCCTTCACAGGCACACCTCAGAATCAAAAACACCAACAGCCCCGTGTCCCCAGAGCTTCTCAGGCAGAGGACCCAGCACAGAAACTAAAGGATAAAGTTGTCAAAACCACAAAGAATCCAAGTAGTACAACTATGATTTCTTCCCCACCTGTTTCTCCGAAGAAACTATTTACTTCTCCTTTATGTGATATTTCCAAAAAGAGTCCATTTAGGAAACCTTCGATAGAGTCCTCTCCCCCTGGAGAACTGGATTGGAAAGAGCCCCAGGTGTCATCCAGTGTAGCTGCATCTCTCTCTCATCCTGTTCCCTCAACTCCCCTGCAAATCACACAGATAGTTACATCTCATTCTGTCCTCCATGCACCCCCTTCTAAAATTGTGAAGTGGTGTATAAAGACCTCTAATCCTGGAAGAAGCTTCCTGGAGTGCTGGCCTGACAGCTGTGCTGCTCCTGCGGTTGGCACAGCTGACAGCCCGGCTGCCATCACAGACTCTAGAAAGGACCAGAAGGAAGTGGGCCTCTCTCCTCAATCTTCTCCTGAAAGACAGAGTTACCTGGGCACTGGTTTTGGGAGTGACTGGTATATATCCTCTTCTTTGTTTATTGCAAGTAACAAAGAGTATCTCACTCTCCTTGATGAAGCTGAGCACTGTGGCAGTGATAACTTGAAAAGTAATGTCTCACCAGTGGAGGAAGGTGAGGGGTTAAGGACAGGGACTGCTGATGAGAAGCCATCTCTGTCTAACCCTGGGATTTCTCCATCTCCTTCTTCCTCGCGGCCTGGCTCTCCTCTGATACCTTCCTACGACCTGCACTGTACTGCAGACAGAAGGCAGCACTGGGCTACAGCTCAACCAGACAGTTTGCACACTTCAGCCCAGCATCCGAAAGCCTCTGGCAGTCCACAGACCTATGAGATTGAGCTGGAGATGCAAGCTTCTGGCCTTCCCAAGCTTCGAATAAAAAAGATAGAACCCCAGCCCCTAAGAAAGGAAGAGAGCTCTATGGGAGAGGAGAGCTCCTTTCCTGGTCTCAGCATGCCCAGGAGCACAAGGTCCTCCAGCAAACCTGAACCCACCTACATGTCACCCCCCTGCCTCCGCCCCTCACACAGCACACCTGGCAAGAGCGGGGGGCAAACCTACATTTGCCAGTCCTGCACCCCCACCCGCTGCCCCTCTAGTACCCCTTCTCCGTTTCAAACAGATGTTGGGGTTCCTTGGACACCATCCCCCAAGTACAGTGGGAAGACAACTCCGGACACAATTAAAGACTGGCCCCGGAGGAAGAGGGCAGTGGACTGCAGCACTGGCACCTCTTCCGGGAGGGGTGAAGGCATTACAGACCTTCCTGGGGGCCTGTCACTGCTCGACACTGAGGGGAAGGAGCAAAGCCTTGACCTCAGCATCCACAAGACCACCATCTTGGGGGATATAGAGCTTGAGGGGGTGTGTCAGTTGCCAGACCAATCACCTCCCAGGGACAGTGTACCCAGGGCTGAGGAAGCCTTCTTTTGGGGACAGTTTGGGTCGGGTTCCAGAAAGAGACTCTTGTCTGCCAAAGAAGAAGCTGAGTATAGAGCCAAAAGAGTCTGTGACAACCTGAGAGAAGATGCAGAAGTTAGTAGGTATGAGGAGAGATCATCAAGTTCAAGTGTGTGCCAGCTCCCCTCCATGGGGGACGATGAGGTGTTTGTTTCTGGTAAGTTTTGGAAACCACTTGCCACGTGGTTTCCATGGGGCAGAGTGTTTGGGGAGGAGTCATTTGGAGTGGGGACAGCTGGGCTTCCTTGTTCGGGGTCCTGTGGGGCTGCACTTACCATGTGGGATCTCTCTAGGCTCCACCCCATCTCCTGGCTGTGCTGTGCGGAGTGCCCTCTCCACCAGTGGTCTGCAGGCTCTGACCCAGTCTCCACTGCTGTTCCAGGGGAAAACACCTCAGTGCAAAGACTCCAGAGGTAATTTGTTAAAGGTCTTGGAGACTTTTACCAGAATCAATCTCCTCTCCTGTGGGTGACTCTCTGGAGTTCACTCAGGGTTGCCAGGAAGAGAGATTTTGGAGGGGCCTTGGGGAAAGCTTAGTATATGGGATGGGTGATTTTGTGCCTACAGTGTCATGTGCCCTTCCCAGAGAAACTCCATATTAGAACTTCTGCATCCGAATAGAAACGCCCTCAAAATCCTGCTAAAATACTTTAGTTTTCTTGAAGATGATGACAGCAGTGGGCACATGCCAACATACTGCTCATTTGTAGCCTTCGAATCTGAACAGGAAAGTTTTTGAGCAGCATGAGGGATAGATAGCATGTTTAGAGCCAGCTATTTCCCCACAGTGGATTTATCCCCATGTTTTTCTGTGCGTTTGTTTTGATAAAGTACTGACTGTAGTAACCAGCCTTCAGACTGTAGGGTTCCCCTTCCTTGACCCCACCTGTAAAAGCACAGGATCTGGCCTGTTAACTGCATGGTTAGAAAAGTTTCCTTCTGCTGCTAGACTGAGGGGCGGAGTGCAGGTAGAGGCAGTGTTTCTATTCCCTCAAGACCATGATATAAATCATGCAAAATAGCATAGCCCCACATATCTGAGACCTAAAAAGGATGTACAATATATCAAACGGGATTCAAACCACAGGTACTTTGCATTTTTACAGTAGCTTCTTGCTGTCAGCTCAGTACATCAATGTTAAGGGCAGAGGGCTATGTAAAAAGTGTAGGTAACATTTCTGTAGGATGAGAACCTCCAGTCCATCTTCATGTGTAACTTTCTGCAGTTGAAGACCATCATTTCCTTCTGTTCAGTCCTCGGTTACTTCCTGCACGCTAAGTCTTACTCCTTTCTAGATGAGGATGTGGATGCGGATATGGATGCCTTTCCTTCCACTGCAGAAGAATCTCCTTTCAGCCGAGCATTCTCCAGGAGACGCCCCATCAGCAGAATTTACACACGGAAGAAGCTCATTAGCTAGTTAGGATGGAACCCGGTTGGAGGATTTGTAACTACAAACACTACTGAACTTGACCAGATCCAGTGCATTCCCTGACAGGGAGAGTCCTCTAAGAGTGGTTTTGTCTGGACGTGTTAGGAATTCCAGACTCATACCATGAAGGAATTCTAGCAGTGTGCCCAGAAACAGGAGAAACTGGGGCTTAATGGGACTGAGAAAGTTCAAAAGATGAACATGAAGTCAGCCTGGTTCCCATGGGCATAAAGAAATTGGGAACCTTGTCCCAAGCCTCTTTTACCTGGTCAGCTTTCAGATTTCCGCTAGAATGCCTTGTGGTTTTTTAATTCCCCTCATGGAATCTATCCACCCCCAGGCCCTATCCTTTGTTGGGCAGGCTGGGGAAGGTGACATGGATGGCAGTGTAGCTAGTGCTGTAACTCACGCAGCCTGGGAAACCAGACAAGGAATTGTTAACACTGGGATCCCATTCCAGCCCCACCCATTCATGACCTTGGTAAGTCAGAGGACTATTCTGTGCCTTACTTGTGAAAATGGAGAAAGGAGCCCTGCACAAGGTCCCTCTCACAGCTGTTGTAAGGCTGGGGCACTGCCACATGGGCAGTACTTTGTAGACTGAATCCTTGTACACAAAACTGAAGACCGCATCAGGCAGCAGAATAAATTTTTTGCATTCCCTATGTAACAATAAAATCATCTGACTAAGCCTTCAGTGCATTTCTGTTTAATGTTCCAGCCTGAGGTTACTGTGCGCACAGTCCAGTTCTAGTGGTTTCTGGAGCAACCCCATTTCAAGGTCTTCCCTGAGAATCAGGCAGTTCATGTCACAGTCCTTGCCTGTTCATAGAGAGATATCACCTGGCTTGTGGTTTCCACCTGCAGTGACCCATGGACCAGCTGGTCCCAGCTTACTGTTGGGACTTGGCCAGGGGCCTGGCTAACAGTAAGGGCTAATTCAGACTGTCTCCCAGGCTCCAAACAGGGATCCAGCCTGCTGGGTTCCCAAATCCGATTCCTCCTATCGTAAGTAAAACTAAATGAAAACTCCCATTTCTCCCTTCAGAGATTATTTTGTTTATTAGAAAATGGTTTTTAAAATTCTAAAAATGTGCTAAGTCTCCCAGTTCCCCTTATAAACATAACACCATTTAAACCACAACCCTCTTGCCACTGATCATTTTGTAACAAGCCTTGACTGAACCCCAGAACTATGGGAACATATAAGCATACCTCAAAAAGTTCACGGAAAGATTCATATTATCTATCTATTTTTGCACGAACTTTTTGAAGTACACTTGTAAACTTGTTTGAAACCAGAATTGTCCTGAAACTTAAGCAAGCCAGAAGGTGACAACCAGGTACTGCAGCTTAAAGGAAGTGAATGGTAGGAATTTACATATTTTTTAAAACAAGAGTCCAGTTCTTTTGGGCTGTGGCCAAAATTTGTTGATGCCAATTAGTGTAAAGAAGAGGACCTGGATTTAGGGTGTAAGGTCAGGACTATCCACAGAAGCAAAATGTAGACAACCGCACCTTTCAGCAGGATCAAACTCTCCCTCCAAGTCAGGGTCTGCCCCAAGGGCCTACAGGGGGTTTTTCCGGACATCAATCATCCCTGGGCTTGCTCTTCGTAGTTCCCGACGGGGCTTGGGCAAAGACCCAAAGGTCCAGGGCAGGCCCACCTCCCCCACAGGCAGCACCCGCCCCACCAGGGGCTCCGCTGCGTCCCGCTGCCTCAGCTCCTCAGGGGAGGCCTGCTCCTCGCCGCACAGGCTTGAGCGTTTCCACGTCAAGGGTAACGGAGCACGGACCAAGTCCCGTGTCTCCTCGCGGGCACGGGGGGCCCCCTCAGTGAGTGGGGGCTGCCAGAGAAGCTCAGACACTGGGTGGGGCTCATCTTCATCTCTAGAGACTTGTTTATTCTCCAGGCAGAGGCTCTTCTTCTCCCCACCTGTCACTGAGAAAGCATGTCCTTGTCAAACATGGAGATATCAGCACCTTCCTGAAGTACTAGCTTCCCGATGCCCCAGCCCAATAAGCAACCTGTAAAATGAGCCAATAAGAGATAAAGGTGGTTTCAAAGCCTTCCCCAAAACGAAGAAATAAGCCTGACTTCAGAGCAAGACAGGCCAAAGCCTGGGCCAGCCGATAAAAATTACCTTTGCTCTGGCCCACAGCATTCACACTGCTGAACTTCTGTTTTAGTTCCTGGTTTATCCACATGTGGCGGCCCAGTTCCTTCTCCAGAGCTTGGATCCGGGCCTCATACTGCCTCTTGCTGTCTGCCAACCCCTCGCCAAGGTGGTCTGGAGTAGAAAGGCAGAGGACATGGGTGAGGAGCTGTGGGCAGGGTGGGGTGGCTGGGGCCTGGGAGTGAGGGGGCAGGGCCATGCACCTCGGCTCTGCTGGAGGAGCAGCTGGATGTTCTGCTCATGCTCCTTCTGCTGCAGGGTCAGCTGGCGGTCCATCTCCAGGCGCTGCCGCTCCAGGGCCACCTCCAGCCAGTACACCAACCTCTGCTGCTCCTCCAGCTGCATCTCCAGCTCCGAGAAGGCAATCTGCTGCTGGTGCTGCTCCTCTCGGAGTGTCACCACCTGTCATGGGACCCAGCCAGGTTCAGTCTCGGCTCTGGCCCCCTTCACCCTGGTAGTCCTCAACCAGTGACAGCATGTGTTGGCCAACTTGTCACTGTGATGCCATGGCAGACACTACGAAGTCACCAGGGTCTTTCCTGCTGAGCCAAGACTTGGCCTGAGACACTTCTCCACAGTGTTCTAGGCAGTGATTTCCAAATGACCAGAGTTGGCTCTCAAGATGGCACTTTTGCCACCTCTGCCATAAACCCTCTCCTAACCACTGAGGCTCTGAACAGGGCCTCAAGCTGTGGAATTTCATCTAGGCCAGGATCTCTCACCATCAGCATGATAGACATTGTAGGACAGATAATTCTTGGTTGTAGGGGCCCGGCCTGTGCATTATAGGATGTTTATCAGCATGCCTGGCACTCACCCCCACCACTGACAACCAAAGATATCTCCAGACATGGCCAAATGTCCCCTGGGTGACAAAACCATCCCTTATTGAGAACCTCTGAGCTGGGCAAGGGCCACCCTGAAGTTGGCCAATCAGACTAGAAAAGAGGGTGAAGGAGATTGGGTCTTAGCACCACAAGTAAAACAAACTATACAGAGAAGAGCCAGACAGCCCTGGAGACTAGAGCTGGTCCTGATTCTGATTCTCCATCTGGGAGGAAACGGGGTATTCTCTGGAGCTGCCATGAGATCCCTCCCCCATGTGAGTTGCAGAAGGAGGCAGAGGTTCAAGGGCCAGTGACCCACCTTGTCAAAATACTTGCAGAGAAGGGCTCTGGTCTCTGAGGATGAGAGGTAGCTGAGCTTGGCCATGAGGTTCATCTCGCACTGGGACAGCAACGAGGCCGAGGCCCGCAGCACCCGCTGGCGGCACGTGATAGCCTCATTCTTGTACTCGATGGCGGCATCCAGAGCCTCGATGGCCTCATCCAACTGGAACAGCGTCCGCTCCTCCTGCAGGAACAGAGGCATCCGTGGTGGGCAAATACTGGGCTTCCTGCACCTCAGAACAAGTACTGGGCAGACACAACAGTCAACATTTAGCCACACCTGAACCTTAAGTGTCCTCTGTCCTGAGAGTGGAGTCAGCACATCAGGAGAGAAGTGCCCCCTGCTCCCTGTCACAGCCCCGGCCTGGGGTGAGTATGGGGCACTGCTAAGGGGCTGCTTGTTCAAGTGCACACCCTCTGCAGTTACCCACACTTGGGAAGCTGAGAACACCCTACAGTGAATGGAAGGTGTAGTTGGGGTTGCCACGGAGGCACCCCAGGGCCTGCTGGGGAGGTTCCTATTAGCAGGCCTTCTCTTTTCTTAGAGAAAGCAAACATGTGGGCCATGGGGAACATTAAACAGCTCCCAACACTCAGCCCCACATGCAAAGTTGAGATGTGTGAGCACATGGTCTAATGTAGCACAGGACACAGCAGGATCCAGGCCCCAGCCAGGAGGTAACTGAGAGGTCAGCAAGGCCCAGCCCTGTGTCCCAGACAAGGAGCTAAAGCAGAGGGCAGAAGGTCCAGGCCAGCCCTCACCAGCCCCCACTCCCACCTGGCAGGGCCTATCACACAGAGGGGCTTATGTCCATGCAGCAAGGCCAGCACCCACAGAGCAGAGGGACAGGCCAATGATGGGAATGGAGGGCTGAGGCAGAGAGGCTAAGCTGGGCGGATGCCTGCAGGCATACCTCGGGCGACAGCAGGCTGCCCTGCCTCAGCTTGCTGTCGATCTCCAGGCGCTGCTTCAGCAGCAAGTCCTTCTCCTGGCGCAGGCTGTCAATCTCCCCACGGATCTGCTGCTGGCTCTGGGCACTGCCCTGCCGCAGCTGCCCACTCTTCTCTGACAGCTCCTTCTCCAGGTGCTCCAGCCTGCTGGACACTCGCACGATGTCCTCGTTGAGGGCCTGCAGGTGGCACCGCCAGGGATTAGGGAAGGAACAGGCACCATCCTCACAGGGGTGGCAGAAACAGCCCAGCCTAGTCTCTGGATGCTGAGGATGACATGGGTCCTTCCCTGAGGAAACCTACAATCCAGATGTTCTCCTCAGGGTGACGCCTGACTCTTAATTCACAGAAGCCCAGGGAGTAGGGGCCAAAGGGACCAGAGGAGGAGCCCCCAAAGATGGCCCAGAGGAGGACACAGACAAACAGAGGGCAGAAGTCCTGGCAAGAAGGGAAGACCTGGCAAAGGCAGAGTGGGGATGGGGTAGGGTGGCCTGTCACTGAGATGACTGAACTGGAGAGTGATGGGAATTATGGGAAATTAGTGGCCCTTCTGGGAGCTGGATATGGGGGGAAATGAAAGATCTAACGGTCAAGGGAAGTTACAGGCCATCCAGCCTGAACCCTCCTGGACTTTGGAGTGCTCCGTGATGGCAGAAGCAGGGCGCCAGACCTCTGGGTCTGGAACCCTCTGGGAATCTAGCCCAAGCACCTGTACTAGAACAGGCTCTGCATTTGTGTTTGACATACCCCCTCTAATCCTCCTGGCAACATTATGACCCCATTTGACAGAAGGGGAAACTGGCTCAAAAGCTGACCTTCCTAGTTGAGAGAGTAATGATGCCAGGTGGGGCCAGGTGTGTCTTCCCAGGTGTGCCTGCATCCAAAGCAAGTGAAGTCTCTTTCTATTTGGGCAGACCACCCTCCTACACCTGCTCTTCCTTGTTCTGCCTGCACAGGCCCCAAACAGGTGGTTAATGAGGTGAAATGAATTGTGGGATGGATACTTGGAGAGATTCTTCTGCCCTCACATCAGTACCTGTGTCATACACATCCTAAAGCTCTAGAGTTCTTGAGGATCTATAGGATACAGCCCTGTAGGACAGAGCTGCACCTGTCTAGAACTTACCTGGCAGAGACATCATCTAGAAGAACGTCACCTATCTAGACCTCACTTGGCAGGGACATTAACTAGAAAAACCTAACCTGTCTAGACCTCACTTGGTGGGGACATCACCTGCTAAGACTTCACCTGGCAGGAACTCACCTGGCAGGGTTATCACTTGGAGGGACCTAACCTAGCTAGACCTCACCATTGCAGGACCTTGCCTGGCAGGGACATCACCTGTTAGGACCTCACCTGGCAGGGCCTCACCTGGCTGGACCTCAGGCGCTTGCTCTCCAGCCCTGTCTTCTCCTGCATCAGGGCCTCCTTCTTGGCCAGGATGGCCTCCCGCTTGTGGAGCTCCTCCCCCAGCTCCTCCAGTGCCCGGCGCTGCTGCAGGACCTTCTCCATCTCCTGATCCAGCCACTTCTTCTGCTCCTCAATCTTCTGAGGGAAAGTGGGTAGGTGGGGAGGGAACTCAGTTCCCACCTCTGGCTGTGGGACCGCCACCCAAGTTCCAACAGGGAGAATGGTATTCCCACCAGCCGACCTCCAGGGGACCCTGGCAACCAGCCAGGGCTGCCCTGCCAGGCTGCAGAAGCTTTCGGACACGCAGGCTCAGCCCACCCCCACCTGCTGCTGCTCCAAGCTGACCACAGAGCCATTGCTACCGCTGCGCCTCTTCCTCTGGAACGCTGCGATCTCTTCTGTCTTGATCTTCAGGATCTTCTGCTGCTGCTCATGCTTCAGCTCCAGCTCCTGGGACAGAAACTCAGTGGACAGGGACATTTACAATGCCAGCATCTCCCCAGAACCTGCTAGTGATCCCCAACGCCCACAGAAAGGTCTTCCCACTGCCCAGTCAACCCTGCAAAGCATCCCCCAGCCTCTCTGGGGACCAGAAAACAGATGCAAACACGTGTCTGGTCCCTGCAAGATACAAGTCACCTTATATTTGCCATCTCACTGAAGTCTCATGCTAGCCTTGAGTTTCCTATAACGCTCATTTTCAGATGAAAAAACCAACTCAGAGAGCCTGCATGACCTGCTTTATAAGGTCATGTGGCTGTGAGTGGTGGGACCAGGACAGACCCACCCTGGGCTCGCCTGGCTGAGCCCCGGGCTCAGGGTGCCCCCTCCAGCCCTGAGCCTGACCTTGACGCGGTGCTGCCGCTTGTTCATCTCCATCTCCAGGCGCCGCTTCTGCTCTGTCTCCTCGCGAAGCCGCCGCTGCAGCTGCCCCTGCTGCTGCCGCATAAGCTGCACATTCCTCTCAAGTTCCTGCAGCCGCTTCTCACTCTGGGCTGACAGTGACGCCAGCCGCTCTGTCACCTGCTTCTTCTCCTTCAGCACCTGTGACCCACAGTCTCCACTAGGCCATGCACAGGGGCTACTGCGAGTCTGGTATAGTGCCTGGCACTCAACAAGGACAGATGAGTGGATAGAGGGACAGATAGAAAGGGAAAAAGGTGGGTGGATGATAGACTAATAATAACAACAAAACACTAATAATGGTAGCTATTATGACATGTACTTGGCACTACATTAAGTGCTCTGTGTGTATTAAATGATCCTAACAAGCCTATGAAAAAGTATGATTATTATTATCCCTAGTTCATAGATTAGGAAACTGAGGCACAGAGAAGTTAAGGAACTTGACCAAGGACACACAGCTAGTAAGTGGTAGAGCTGGGATTCAAACCCAAACAGTCAGGTATCAGAGCCTGTGCTCTCAACCACTCCACTGTACTGTGTCTTAGACACCTGAACTGAGAAAAAAAGGAATAAACGATGGATGGACAGCTGCAAAGACGGATGGATGGAAGGGTGGTGGACACATGAAGAGGTGGGTAGTATAACATAAAGGTAAAAAATAGGATGAACAGTGTTATGGACAGAATTGTGTCCCGTGCCCCTCAAATTCCTACGTGGAAGTCCTAACCCCCAGTACCTCAGAATATGACTGTATTTGGAGATACGGCTTAAAGAGGTAATTCAGATTAAATGAGGTCATAAGGGTGAGGTCCTTATCCAATAGAACTAGTGTCCTTATAAGAGAAGGAAGAGACACCAGGGATGTGCGCACAGAGGAAACACCACATGAAGACACAGCGAGAAGGTGGACACCTGCAATTCAAGTAGAGAGGCCTCAGAGGTAGCCAGACCTGCTGACACCTTGATCGTGGACTTCCAGCCTCCAGAACTGTGAGAAACTAAGCTTCTGTTGCTTAAGCCACCCAGTCTGCAGTACTTGGCATGGCAGCCCTAGCAAACTAACACAGACAGATAATGCATGAATTGATAAACAGGAATGGAATGGTGGATGGATACATGGATAAGCAGACAGTTGATCAATCAACAGATAAAAAGGCTAAGCAGATGGGTGGGTTAGGTGGACACAGACAAGAGGATGGGCTGGGGGGGAGGCAAATGCACAGCTGGAAGGGTGGACTGGGATGGACCTAGGGAGGGAGGGCTGCATGCTGAAGGGTAGATTTTCTTTAGATGCCCACTCTTCACCCTCTCATAGGCCTCCTAGATGGTCTTCAGGCAGGACCCACCTCCCTGCCTCTGCTGTGTTTAAAAGTGAGCCAACTCCCAGCTTCTAAACAACACCAGCCTCACCTTGGGAGGCCAGGTAGGAGTTAGTGCCACCAGCCATGGGGTGGGGCACGAGGGCCTGAGCATGCACAGGTTCTACAGTGGGTTTCAGCCCCAGAACCCATGTGTCCTGGTCCCAGGAACCCCAGCCTGAGAGGCCACAGCTGTCCCCACCCTCCACCCCGAGGCCCAGGTACTGACCTGCACCCGGCTCTGGGCCACAGCGACCCTCTTGCGGAACTCCTGCAGCCGGGACCGCTCGCCGGCATCCTGGGGCTCCTTGCCCTCAAGCTCCCGCAGCTGCCTCTGGCCTTCGCTCAGCTCCGCCCGCACATGCTCCGCCTCCTGCTCCAGATCTCGGATGCGCTGGCTGTGCTGGCGGTTCAGGGCCTGGGCCGCCTTCCCTGAGAGAAAGCGAGGGCACGTCAGCACAAACTCCCCTCTCCTCTCCCCCAAGAGAGCCACCTGTGCACCACTCTGGGAGGTTTCCCAGCTCTTGGACGCCTGCCTGGGTTTCACCAAGCCTTTGTACCACTAGTACCGTTATTTATTTAATATTTTGCTTCAAATCAACTTGCTTTTAAAATGAGCCTCATCCATAGCAATGACCCAAAGAAATGACAAGTTAATTAGTTTTTATTTTTATCTCACACATGCTAAAATAAATATATAACTTGAACCTGCATAGAATTAAGCCTCTAGAACTAACTTCTGCACTCGCAGGAAATATGGAGGACACCACAAGGAAAAGAATAGACACACCCAAAGCATGTGGAGTTTGGAACATTCTACAGGATGACTGCAGAGCGAGAGACGAGAGACTTCAGAGGAGACCTAACAAGCAAATATACTGTGTGTTGAACAAGTCTAGAACCTGTTTCCAGCAAACCAGCTGTAAAGAGACACTGTTGAATCATCTAAGGAATGTGCTTACGCTCTGGCACTGAGAGGGCATTAGTTTTGTTAGATGCACTAATGGTACTACAGTTAGGTAAATAATGTCCATACTTTAAGAGACATACTGGAAGGTGTGGGGATGAAAGGACATAATGTCTGGGATTTGCTTCAAAATTGTGCAGCAAAGAAAAAAGGGAGAGATGAAACAAATGTGGGAAAATCTTGGTAACTGCTAAGTCTATTTATTTTTTTGGCAGCTGGCCAGTATGGGGATCCAAACCTTTGACCTTTGTGGTAACTGCTAAGTCTAAATGGTGGGTACAAATATGAGGACTCCTTATACTGGCCTCTCTTCTTATACGTCTGTCTGAAAATTTCCACAATAAATTTCATAATAATTAAATTCATAATTATTAAAATAAAAAGGCTCAATTGTTCACCACCTAAAATCGTCCCCTGCCACTTTACTCATATCGCCCGTAGTAGACATAGCACAATTTGGGGACATTCAGTCCTCGGTCACACCCACTGTGCGCTCTCCGGGGCCGAGAGTGTCTGTGCCCAGCACCATGCCTAAAATACAGCAGGCACCTGATAAATAAGAAGTAGTACTGCGTACTGAGAGTTATTCTAAGCACTTTACCTGAATTAACTCATTTCACCCTCACAACAATCTTATGAAGTAGGTACAATTATTATCCCTATTTTAAAGATGTAAAAACTATAGCATAGAGGGGTTATGCTACTTGCTCAAGGTCACACAGCTAGAAGAAGCTGAGCTGGGTATCCAGCCTAGGCCATCTGGCCCTGCTCCTAACCACCACACTGCTCAACTCTCTCTAAAACAGTGCAGGAGAAGTAACAGATGAGAAGCCACCCTCAGGTGGGAGGCCCACCCCCTCACCTGTGCGGACCAGCTCGCCAATAAGCTCCTCCTTCATGCGGATGTTAATGGCCAGCTCCCGGATCTTCTGCTGGGCCTGGGCAAGCCGCCACTCAGAGGCCATGGCAGCAGGGGCCTGGCGGATCTGAGGTGAGGACTTGCTCCCACCAACCACTGTAACAGGCAGGCTGTCAAGGCCACTGCCCCAATGGACGGTGGGGGAGGCAGAGGAGTGGAGGGGGCATGCCCTGGGCAGGGGCTGCAGGGGATGGTGTGTGGACTGTCCCAGGGTGGCTGGCCCAGGACCATGGAGGGAAGAAGGGGAGGGAGACCTCTCTGCACTCCACCCAGCTTACCTCTGGGCACTGGGATGGCTGCATCCATCTCTTCAAGGCGAAGCTCTGGGCCCTTCCTATCCAGTGGACTCCCTGGGCGGGCCCCTGCCCTCTGGCTCCAGTTGCCGATCCCATTTCTGGAGGGCAGAAGCAGGTGTCTGTACCCCTCGCCAGGCCCTGCCCCAGTCCAGCCACCTCCCAAACCTGGAGGGAGTAACAGAAGCCACTGAGTCTTCCATTCCCCAGGGCCAGTATAACCCCAGGCAGAATTCAGAGGCCAGGGGCAGAGCTTAGGAGGTATAGGGCAGCTGGGGACACTGAGGGCTGCCTTGGAGGCTGACAACCAGGAAGCCTGGACTCACTCTGTGTCACATCCACCCCAACGTGACCTCTTGGTTCAGAGCCCACAGTCCTATCCAGCCCTCCCCCAAAGGCCAGCCAGGAAGATGAAGTTGAGGGCACTCTGAGAGCTGAGAAGCCTCTCCATTGCTGTCGGAGGAGGAGACCATGAGATCCTGAACGTGTCCAGCCCCAGGCCCTCAGCCAATCCTTGTAAGGATGGGCAGCAGGTCCCACTCACCTGCGCAGGTGCAAGGTCCTCCTGGGCACCTCCTCCTCCTCCTCTTCCTCCTCTGATGCAGCTGAAGATCCACTTCCCAGCCTGTCCGCCTCGGCTAGCAACTCAGCTCCAGCCTCCCTGCCATTTGTCACCTGGTAGGGGAGTGTCAGGGTCTTCTCCAAGGCATCCTCCATGAGCCATTTCCCACCAAGTCTTTGTTCTCGCGGTGTGCCTGCCTTCCTCACGTCTCTGCCTTCTCAAGCCCTGCCTTGCCTTCAAGATCTAGCTTAGGTGACACCTCTGGGAAGTCTTTTTAATGTCAAGCTGGAGCAAGAGCTTCCTCCTTTCCCTCCCCCCACTCCAGCTTTCATGGCACCTGGTACTCCTCAGGTGACAATGTGCCCTCCCTGTCTTGTATACAGTTCATCTGCAACCAAGTCCTATCTCGCCAGAGTGGTGGGTGCTCAAGAGACTTCTGCCCCACGTAAGTCCTCTCGGCCTTTAGAGCTGAGATGACCCAGAGCTTTCAGGCAGAGCAGGAGTAGTCTTTGTCCAAAAGGCAAGTGGCAGAACTAGAAGCAGGGAACCAAGGCTCAGAGAGACAGATTAGAGCTCATGGAAAACTGAACTTGCAAAGAATGTCATCTGAAGGCAGTGGGGTAGCCTCAGAGATGATGTGCTCTCCGTCCCAGGAGGTGTGAAAGCTTCTCATCTGATGCCAGAAGCCAGAACCTCTTCTGTAACCTCCTCACTCCAAACAATCTCCAGCTACTCCAGGAATGCCCAGTGGTACTGGACCTTTCTGAGAAGCCCCACAGAAAGAATCACCCAAATCTTGGCCCTTAATCTAGGGCATCTCATATCTCACACATGGTCCCATGAAAGCATGGGTGAGGGACATATGCCCCAGCACTGCTCTTCCCCTGCCCCAAGCATGACTAGGGCCTCACCTGGTCTGACAAGGCCCAGCAAACACCCAGCCTCACTCCCTCTCACCTCTCCCCACTGCTCAGGGCCAACTTCATTTCCAAGGAGGCAGGCAGGGGGCACCATGCCCAGCACGTGGGTATGGGCACCTCCCAGGGGGGCTGTGTGAGGCCGAGGTACCGAGCAGCCAGGGGCCCCCCAGCCAGGCCGCACCAGCTCTAGACGCAGACGCAGCTCCACCATCTCCTCCTGCTGCTCACGCAGCCGGTCACTCTGCAAGACATGGTCCAGGTGCTGACAGAGGTGCGAGTGCCAGGGGCAGGTATCCTCACCGACAGGCAGAAGTGCAAGACACTGAACAGGTCTCAGGCCACCCCATCACCTCTGGGCTAAAACTGAGGTGTCTCAAAAACCCCTGACCCCTGACCATATATTTTCCCCCACCCCGCCCAACTTTTGCACTAGTTCAGACTCCACCTCCAACTACTGCCACCAGAGGGCACCAGGCGCAGTGCTGAACTGGCTTCGCCACGCTCCAAGGTCCCATCCGGCTGCCCCTCCAGTCCCATCCCAACTGCCACCATCCAGTAAAGCTGCTGCCTGGTGGTCCCACACACACCCCCACACACACTGTTCTGTTGCTCACCTCCACGCTTTTGCTCATGTTGTGCACTCCCTCTCTCTACACCTCTCCTCCTCCGCCAGTACCTCACCCTCCTTGCCTCCCTCATCCTGGAAAACAGCTCAGACTTCCCCTCATCCGGGAAGCCTTCCCTGAACCGGAAGGAGTCGGCTCCACCTGCAGTTTGTACTGCTCCATGGCGTCCTCCAGCGCAGCCAGAAAGTCTCGGTTCTCCTCCTCCAGCCGCGCCACCTGACTCTGCAGGGTCAGCAGCTGCTGCGCCCCCTCATCTTCCTACGAGGCAGGGAGAGAGGCTCCAGGAGTGGGAACTGGCAGGGAGCTGGAATGCCCGGCTCTTTCGCTGCCCTGCCACCGGCGGGCCTAGCCCTGCTGCCCACTGTTCCAAGCTCTGCCTACAAGGGGGAACTCCAGACCCCCGGGTGGGGAGGGCACTCCCAACCCCGCCTGGCCTGGGGTCTCCTCTGCAAGCCATTTGGGCCATCTCTCGTAATTATTAATCACATTTTTATTAATAATCATAGCACCACTATTATTAGGAGCAACTTAGCCCTCACCAGCACGCAAGGCACTTGTTATACCTTCAGCCCTTGCAACATCCCCCGGAGGTAAGTACTGAGTTTACAGATGGAGACCCTGAGGCTCGGTGCAGGTAAGGAAAGTGACTGCGGCCCTCAGAAGGAACTCTGAATCTCCAATGCGCTCTGCTAATGGACAGGAGGCAGGGGCCCCGCTGGCTGTGAAGACCGTCTTCCTTCCCCCATCCCCTCTGCATCACTCCCCCCAGGGCACCTTCCGCCCGCCGGGCCCCTGCGCCGCGTGGTCCTCGGCGGAGGCGCTCTCGATGCCGCTGTCGGGCCCGGAGGCGGAGCTCAGGGCGCTGCGTTCGCTCTCGACCGCGCACAGCCACTCGCGCACCTTGCGGACGGCGGCGCCGGGCAGCCCGGGCTCGGCCTGCAGCTCGCGCAGGAGGCTGTAGGCGGCGTCGGTGCGGGCCCGGTAGCGCGCGCACTCGGCGCCCAGGCGGGCGGCGGCGGCAGCCGAGGACGCGGCGGGGCCCGGGGCGCGCCGGCCGCGGTGGATGATGCGCGTCTCGGAGCGGTGCCGCGGCGGCCCCCGCGCGCCGGCCGTCGTCTCCTCGGGGGCCCGCTCGGCCTCGGGCCTCCAGTTGACCGTGGCGCGGTTGCAGATGTTCTGGGCGCGGCTGGCGTAGTTAAGGGTGTTGAGGGTTTCATCGAAGTCAGCGGAGGAGGGGCTGACGCAGGCGATCATCACGGTCTTGGCGTTCCCGCCCAGCGAATCTTTGAGGATCCTGAGGGCGGGAGGGCGAGGCGCGTCAGGAACCCAACGCGCCAGGACCAGGGCCGGCGGGCCTGACCCCGGAATGGCTCCTCCTCTGGCTTCCTGTGGCCGGCGCGCTCCAGAAGTCAGAAGTGTTCCCACCCCCTATTCGCGGGCCCAACACTCCCCTCGACCCCAGGCCGGACAGAAGCCCGGGGTGGCTCACCGGGTGATCTTGGAGTCGCGGTAGGGGATGTGGCTGCCTCGGCGCTGGGGGTCCCCCAGGGCGCTGATGACGTTGCCCAGCGCCAGGAGGCTGCTGTTGATCTGGATGCTCTCCTTGAGCCGCTCGCCTGTGCTGCCAGTCTTGAGCACCCTCTCTGAGCCCGCCAGGTCCACGAAGTGGAACTTGGAGACAAGCAGCTGGCCCAGGGAGGGTCGCGGCAGGCGGCTGGGGGCACGCCCCCGCTGCTCCAGGGTCACGGTGAAGACCGTGTGCGAGCGGCTGGAGAGGCGGTTGAGATGCGTGGCGCCCGTGTGCCGCGCCGCGTTGCCCATCTCCAGGAGGCTCAGCACCTCGTCCAGGCCCTCCACGTCCACCTCCTTGACCCCACACAGCACTGCAGGCACAGAAGGCTGTGAGCCCCAAGGCAGGTGCAGCCCGGACTGGCCAGCCGGGAGGGCAGGCAGAGCAGGACTAGCGCTCCACCTGCTCTTCTTGACCCAGGCCTCTCCCCCTGTGCCCAAGGAGTTCTGCCCAACCTGGTTTGGGCTTCCCCCCATGCCCACCTCAATGCCTCTCACTCTGTGTATATACTGGACTTGGTGGAGGCAGAGGAAGCTTAAGCAAAACCTCCAGGGCTTGGATTTTCCATGACGAGGAGCCCCTCCCAGACAGGTAAGCCACCCTCACAGAAGAGGTGAAGCCTGCACGAGCCAGGCCCCACTCAGTCAGTAAAGGACCTCAGAGTTCCTCACCAACATTCCCACGATCATCTTCCCGAAGCTGGATGTCACGGCTGGCGGTGCCCACCTCCAGCAGGTCTCGGAACTCCTCCTTGTACACTTCCAGGTAGGATACGTGCACCAGACAGTCAAGTAGGTCGTTCTCATCGATAAGCTTGAAGGCCTCGGCCATGGCCCTCGGGATGATGCCTTGCTCATCCTCATGGAGGGAGGCTGGGGAGACACCACAGGTCCTTTTGCCACCATGCCTTCAGCTGGACATGCCTGAGGCCCCTAAGCCTCTGCCAACAGCTGGAGGATGGGGCTTTAGGATGGAGAAGGCAGCTGTGGAGGCCAGGTTGGGATGGGCAGCCTCAGCCAGGCCATGCTCCTGGGTGGTCAGGCAGCATTAAAGAATTTAAGAGTTGGAAGTAACCTCTCTTGTTCAATCAACCCCTTTCATGATGTAAGGATCCCCTTCACTGTATCCCTAACAGATTATCAGATACCCTTGGCTTGATTAGTCCTTAGGACAGGAAGTTCATTACCATAGTCCATGCTCAGTTACCTGAAGGGCCTCCTAAATTTATGCCGAATAAGTAATAAGCATGTCCATCCTAACATCGAATAGGAGACCTGGTTAAACAAACTATACTCACAAAGGAATGCCAGGCAGCCATTAAAATATTACAATGAAGAATATTCAGTGATACAGAGAAATGTTTATTTATGATCTATTGTTAAGAAAATAAAACAAGATATAAAAGAATGGGTATAATATACCATTTTTTTTAAGTATAAATTTTCACAGAGAAAGAGTGCTAACAGGGTGAATGATTTCTGAAAAACAGGTAAGTTTTATTTTCATGTGTTTTTCTGTATTTCCCTAATTTTCTACAGCAAACAAGTATGCATTTGTAACTGCTATGGTCTGAATGTTTAGGTCCCTCCAAAATTCATATGTTGAAATTGTCCCCTCCAATGTGCTGGTATTAGGAAGTGGGGGTCTTTGGGAGGTGATTAGGTCATGGGGGTGGAGCCTTCATGAATGGGATTAGTGCCCTTATAAAAGAGGCCTGAAAGAAGAGTCCTTGTCCCTTCCACCACATGAGGTTAGAGAGAACAGGAGGCTATCTATGAGGAAGCAACCCTAGAATCTGCCTGCACCTTGATTTTGGACTTCCCAGCATCCAGAATTTTGAGGAATAAATTTATGTGGTTTATAAGCCACCCAGTCTATGGTATTCTGGTAGACTAAGACAGTAACCTAAGAGAAAGCAGTTCATGTTACCTCATGCATTTTGGCCCAAAGCATCTTTCTCAAAACTCTGCCCCAGAGTCTCACCATACCAGCCTGCAACCCTGCTAAGCAGCAGCCAAAGCCACATCTCCTCCAGGACAGTGACCATACCCAACTGCTCTGACTAGAACACAGATTCCTGGACCCTCGGTAGCCATCCTGGCAACCTCTAGAGACACACCAACTTCCAGTGCTCTTCCTCCCCTGAGGTTCCCAGAACCAGGCAGTGTGGCCCCACCTCTGTTGAGTTGAGAAGGTCACATCTTCAAGGACCCTTCCTTCCTGCCCTGCCCAGCCCACTGACATTGCTAGTCCAATCCTGGGCTGCAGATCTCTCTGTCTAGGAAATCTGCTGTCCTCCCTCAGAATCCCCATCTTCAACAGGGAACGGCAGGCAGCAAGAGGGCAGGGACAGAAATTCAGGAATACACTGAGGTCCTTAGAGGGGGCACAGGGCAACGAGCAGCATCACTCACCTACACTGGCCTCCCCCATGGTGTATGTCTTCCCGGAGCCCGTCTGACCGTAGGCAAAGACGGTGGCATTGAAGCCCTCAAAGAAAGCCTCGAGGAGGGGCTGCACGCAGGCCTGGTACACAGCCTCCTGCCCGGTGTCTTCGGCCAATACAACATGGAAGCCAAAGTGACGGTTGTGGCCCAGAGTGACACAGCCCTGCCCTGGCTCCACTTGCAGGCAGCTCTGATGCCCATGCAGCAGCTCCTTGGGCAGCAGTGGACGGACTCTCAGGGCCACCCTCACTGGGGCCTCCTCAGCACCTGGCAGCCTCTGGGCCTCCAGCCCCATGTTGAAAGAGGGCTGCTCCGGGCCCTGAAGAGAGAGGGAGAAGACTTTGCCATCAGCACCTGTTCTCCAGGTTCAAGGCTCATCCTGCAGGTGGCCTGGAGCCAGAGTCTGCAGCCCCTGACCGTGGAAGGATGGAGGGGAGGGTGGTCAAAGTTCAGAATATCCTCCACGCACAACCTGTGCCCAAATGCTGCAAGGGCCATGATATACACAGTCCTACACAGTAACGTTCCATGGCTCCCACCACTAGCAAAATAAAGCCCTGACTCTTCCATTTGATACTAGGGGCTTCTGTGTTCCAGCTGCACCCTTCCCCTGCGACTCCATCTGGAAGAATACACACACACACATGCACGCATGCACACACACACACACACACACAGCATCACACACGGGGGAACTCCTTACCTAACATCCTCTGGGTTTTCCATAGTCTCTGTCTTTGACACACCCCCACCACCCCCTGCCACGACCTTCTTCAAAAAAGTCAACAGATCCTTCAAGACCCAGCTCCCACCACAAATCCTCACAATCCCATTTTCTAAATCTTTTTTAAGTCCACCTGCTGCTCCCTATCCTATTGCTAAAAACCTGGTCCTGGCCACTGACATCTTGCCACGATGATTTTTACCAGCCTTCCCTCGGGTCTCAACCTCCCTGTCCCCTCCCACGCGGCAGCCAGGGGCATCTTTCAAAAACGCAAGTACAATCATGTCTCTCCCTGCTTAAACCCTCCCCTAAAAGAGTCTCCCCACTGCCCGTGGGATTCAAAATCTTAGGGGGAAAAAAAAGCCTTAAAACAGGTCCTGCCCACCTCGACTACTCACTTGTGCCCTCTCTCTCAGCGTTACCAAAGCCTCCCCATCCCTCGCGGCGTAGGCTGGACCCACCTTTTTCAGGGAGCCAGGAAAGCTCCTCTGCTCTGTGTCCCCACCACGACACACACACAACCACCGTGCTGCCTCTTTGTCCCCTTCGAGCACAAGCGCCCAGCACAAGGTCCGACGCTGCCCAATCGTGATGAATAATCTTTATCTAAGGAACGTTCCCCATCCTCCCTTCTCTTATCGTATTCCTCACCTTCCCCCGCGCGCCCACAGCACTTTATTATTTACTGTTTAACCTCTCTCAACCCACGTAGTAACCATTCATTCAATCATTCAGTCCTTGTTGGGTGCCCGGCTGTGACACACAGCGGTAACTCTGTCTCAATATTGCGGGGGCCTTGGCGCACCCCCTCCCCCAGGAGCTTCCCGAGTCTTGTGTGGTCCCGGCCTCCGCGCGCCCCTGCTCGCTGCACAAAGCTCCGTGCCCCGAAGGCGCCCTGACAACTCCACAGGCACGATTCGGCGCCCGGGGTCGGGGATCCAAGGCCGGAGGCGGCGGGCACGTGACAGGAGCTCCCGGAAAGTTTGAAGAAGTGATTACAAATAAGCACCCAACTCTCGATGCCGGGGCGCTCGCTCTTCCTGGCCAGGCCCGAGATGCCGGCCTCAGTCCCCAGATTTAGGGAAGGGGACGGGGGTACCGGCCGGTACAAGGAAGGTCCTCCAGGAGGCTGGGGAGCAAGGATGGGAAGGCTGCTCATGCCGGGTCAGGACTCGCCCGGCGGGCCGGCGCCCACCACCACGGGCCCAGGCCTGCGCAGGAGGGAGCGAGCGCCTCCCTGCACCCAGCCCGCCCTCCCCGCCCCCCCCGCTCCCCGGCCCGCACCCACCTGCTTGGGGGCGAGTGCAGACCCGGGCCCCGCAGTCAGGATCCGAGCCCCAGCGCGGCGCGTTCCGATGCCGTCACCGGGACCCCCGCCCCCCAAAACATCCCTCCCCTCACCCGCAACTCCGCCCGCCCCGGCGCTCGGGGGCGGAGGCGCTGGCCGGGCGGCGCCGCCGAGTCGGCCGCAGACAGGGCGGGGCGGGGACGCGGGCGGCGAGAAAGGGGCGGGGGCTGAATCTGAGGGCCGGGGCCTGGGGAAGGTGCAAGTGTGCGCGTGGTGGCATCTCCGTATTTTCTAGAAGTCTTCAAACTGGACACCAGACAGTCCTGTCCTGAGTTCAGAGTCCCTTCTTCACCCATCTGTGTCCACTTCCAGTCCCAAGCCACCCCCATTGCAAAAAAAAAAAAAATAGAAAAAAAGCCTCTCCACATTTAAAAAACACTTTCTCAGTTCTAAGACTCTCGTTTGCTCACATTTTAGCATTTCTGAAATTGAGTTGCATCTAACAGTCATTGTCAAGGGAAACTGGCATCAGGAGAAGCAGGAGAGGTGATATGGGGGTGTCCGCATGTATCCTTGAGGAGAAGGTGTCCTCACCTCTGAGACCTCTGATGAACTGTCTGCTTTGGGAGCACCATGCGTGGTTGATTTCAATTAAAATATGGAAACACGTTTGTCACTCAAAATGTCAATAGAAAAACTGAACTCTAACATAGTAGAAAAAGTTAATTTATCTAGTGTTACGTTCGGGGAGATGGAGAAAAGGGAGAGAGAGACCCGAGCCAGGTGCTATTTCAGCCAAGAGGCTTTATTCCACCAACGTGGAGGGGAGACTGAGTCAGATCAGTTCCCCAGAACAGAGGAAAGCAGGAGATTTATAAGCCTTTGAGGGTTCTGTCGGAGTAACGGGCTATTCCGAAATCAGTGGTATGCGAGGTGACACCGCCCTTGTGGTCCGCTAACATCTGGTCAGTTAGGGCACGGTCTTCTAATTAGTGTCGCCCCTATTTCAGTACAAAGCGTTCCAGCCGAAGCCAGCTAACGAGGCCCACAAGACGTCCCTTTGATGACAACGGTGATGTTTACCCCTTCCCAGGAGAGGAATTTCTTTCTTTTCTTTCTTTTTTTTTTTTTTTTTTTGTCTTTTTCGTGACCGGCACTCAGCCAGTGAGTGAGTGCACCAGCCATTCCTATATAGGATCCGAACCCGCGGTGGGAGCGTCGCTACGCTCCCAGCGCTGCACTCTCACGAGTGCGCCACGGGCTCGCGATGCCCCCTTCCTGGAGCAGAAAAGGGAAAGGGGAGGAGGAGAAGGGCGGAAAGTTGCCTGACCTGGCTGTGCTGATGTTAAACTAGCCATGAGGCCTAATATCTAGAAGATTAACTGTCATAGGTAGTATAATTAAAGCCTGTGGAAACTGCCAGATCTCTTCAGACAGATCTGCATTAGGAAACTCCCAGCCTGAAGGAACAGAAACCACACGTTGAAGTGGCTTGAACAATAAGGCCATTTGTTGTCTCAGCTCACAATGAGACCCAGAGGGAGGGCTCCAGGCCAGGTTGCGTCAGTGGCAACATTACCCAGGACCTGGCTTTTACGTCTCTGCTCTCTGCCATCGCCTTCAGATACCAGACATCAGAGGAAGAGAGCGCTGTGTCGGGGGCGTGCTTTTGGGTCAAGGCATCTTTCCCAAGGAACCCGACTGCTTTACCTCCCGTCTCACGTACCATGTGGCTTAGACCTGTCCATCCTGAACTCATCACTGTCAAGGGGGAGGAATTACTGTCATGGGCTAGCAAGATCCATGTGAGACGACATGGATATTGGGAAGTCATCCACAACCTCCTCAACCATGTCCTAGAATTTTCAAGTAGGAGAGGATGGCCAATTGATCCGTGTATCACGAAAGGCCATCATTCAGGTACCAAACATCTATCTATCAGAAGCTGCCAGAAGCTGTGACACATCCTACAATATGTAATTCAATTAAGGAGAAACTACAAATTCAAGCAATGCGAAAGCCATGTTCTCTGATGTGCTGCAGAATTAGGGTGTTGGTCCCAAATATTCTTTTTTTTTTTTTTTTTTTTTTTTTTGGTGGCTGGCTGTTATGGGGATCCAAATCCGTGATGTTGATATTATAAGGCTGCATTCTAACCAGATGAGCTAACCAGCCAGCTGTGGTCCCAAATATTCTAAATCACCTGGGGTCCTGAGCAGGAATGGCACAAAGCAGCCTGCCACCATGATGACTAAAGAGATTCACTTAAATTCTCAATGTGAAGAAGCCGGAAACTAAACTTGGATCTTCATGTGTAAATGTAATAAAAGATGATAATGATTGATTGAATGTCATATTTGTGTAGGAGGTACAATAATTATAAGTATAGTTATTAAGTTGCAGAGAAAATAAAATTAAAACTTTTATGTTTCAATACAATTCTTAAAGAATTTTGTTATGTTAGAATTCATTGGAAATAATGTGAATTCATGACTTCAGAGACAAGCACCTTTTTTCTGTGTCTTACTAGTAGTTGTGCAATGTTTTTCTGTCTATCACGAATACCCACGTGGAACAATCTGGAATGAATACCCCAGTGCCCAAATTTTGGTCTTTATCATTATTCCTCATTTAAAGTGATTTCCATGTATTAGGTCAAGAACTGGAATAACTTTTTTTGTGGTCAGAAAATTCAAATGCTTTTAAAATGTCTGTTGTAAGCCTGAAAGGACAAAGGCCCCAACTTAAAGGGATTCCTACCAGCCAACAGGTGACAATTTGAGCATCAAAGAGCAAAGATTAATTATAGTTAGTTGAAACGAATTGAGTCTGTAGGAATTCCTCTTGTGGAATTTGACTAGCTGATTTTATTACTTATATGGAAAAGCAAATCACCAAAAGTTGCAAAGACATTCTTACAGAGGGTATTATGGGTGGACTTGCCCAAACAGATATGAAAATATATTTGAAACTATTGTAATTCAGACAATGTGTTAATGCCAAAATAATTGACAAATAGAACACATGTTTGGAAACGAGATCTATGACAGAGCTGATAGTGCAGATCAGTGGAGGAAAACCAAACTATTCAATACATCAGGCAGAACCTGGTTCCTTGGCTCCAACTAGATGCAGGAAAACAAACATCATATAGGCATCAGAGATCAATAGGTCAGAAGCTTCCAGCTGATTTCCAAGAGGGCTCTTAAAATTCCTGCTATATATAATTCAATTAGGGAGAAACCAAAAATTCAAGCAATTAGGAAATATATAGGACAATCAGTTATCCATGTGAAGGAAAAAAATTGGGTCCCTACTTAAACCATATGTAAAAATTAATTACATGTAAAAATCAAAACTAT
This sequence comes from Cynocephalus volans, assembly GCF_027409185.1. NCBI lineage: Eukaryota > Metazoa > Chordata > Mammalia > Dermoptera > Cynocephalidae > Cynocephalus > Cynocephalus volans. Next base: position 56,169,076 of record NC_084462.1, read on the forward strand.
GAAAGCATTAGAAGAAAATCATCATGGGGAATTTCATCAGAGGAAGGTCATCATGATTTCATGGTAGGAAAGAGTCTTTAAAACATAACTCAAAATTGCAAGCCACACAGGGAAAAAATGGTAATTTTGACTAAATAAAGAACTTTTGTTCATCAAAGGAATGAACAAAGAAACCATAAAGAGAATGAAAAAACAAGCTGCAAGCTGATGAAGATATTTGTGACACATGTAGCTGATATAGGATTTGTATCCAGAAAATACAAAGAACGCTTAAAAATCAGTGAGAAAAAGAAAAACTTACTTACCAATAAATAGAAAGATGCTTAGAAGTTTTGACAGACATTTTTCAGAAGGGGAAGAACAAATATTCAATAAACATAATAAACAATGTTCAATATCATTGCTAATCAGAGAATTAAATCCATAATGAGATTTCATTTCATTCTCATCAGATTTACAAAAATGATAAAAGTAGGCAGTATCAAGTGCTGGTGAGGCAGTTGTGTAAGAGGACTCATATGCTTCTAGTGAGAATGTAAATCAGCACAACTACTTTGGAGGACAATTGTCAGTGTCTAGTTAATGATGCACATACCTTATCATTCAGGAATCCCACTCTTAGTCATATTCCATAAGAAACTCTTATCAATAATATTCATTGCCACAAAGTATGTAATAGTAAAAATATGAAACAGCCCAAATGTCTATTGACAGGACAGTGATGTGGCAGAGATTACAAATTGCCCCCATCCCTGGGATTTGCTTGCCCTCCTTTTAGGACTCCTGATTTTTAACTGGATGCTTAGCCTCTCCAAATGAAAACTATATTTCCCAACCTCCTTTTCAGCTAGGTGTGGCCATGTGACCAAGTTCTGCCTAACAGGTTTTAAGCAGAGGTGGTGTGTTTAGTTTCTGGTAGTAGGCATGCAATTCTCCTTCCCCCTTGTTCTTTTCTGTGGTTGGAACATGGAATTGATGGCTGGGGCAGGAGCAGCCATATTGGCTCATGAGGTGACTTTAGGAAAGGAAATCACTCACAGCAGGACAATAAGATGAAAGGAGCTTCAATCTCTATCACTGTGGACTGCTTTCCCACTCTGGACCATTCATCTCTGGGCTTTTTTACATGAGAAGGAAATAAACTTCTATCATGTTTAAACCACTGTGCACTAGTTTGTATTATTGTTCAGCATATATTTGCTCCTTTCCCCTTCCCACTGTGGAAGAAGTCTACTTCTCTGCCCTATTGATGTGGACTTGGCCATATAACTTGCTTTGGCCAATGGATTGTGAGTAGATGTGATACAACCAGAGGACTTGTGGTGAAACTTAATTTTCATGCTCTAGTGATTTGTAGTGAGAAGAGCATGCCCCCAATAGCTACTGACTCCTCACCCTGAAGCCCAGAAAGAGCACCCCTGGAGCAGAACTGAACCCATGCAGCCTGGAAGCCAGTTTCAGCTGATCCACAGGCTGAAGCAGAGCCACTGAGAATGCCATAGCGATGAACAGAACCACAGTCCACTTGCTGACCCACAAGCATAAGAATAATTGCATGTTGTTGCAAGCCACTGAGTTTTAGGATAATTTGTTATGCAGCAGGATCATGGCAAAAGCTGACTAATATACATTGTTATTGGGGGCTTTCTGTCTTTCAAAACATAATCAATTCTAATACAAATGTCTAAATAAATTACGGCATACTTATATATATTTATTAAATATAAAAATATACCTTTATAATAAAAAGTCTAGTGAAAATGAATGAATCTCAGAAATGTAATTTTGAGTGAAAAAAAGCAGGACTCAGAATAATGCATATAATTCCACTTAAAGTCTAAAGCATGCAAAAGTAAATAATCTTGTATTGGAGTATACACATAGAAAGTAAATCTATAAAGAAGAGCAAGGGAATGGTAAACACAAACTTCGGGATTGTGGTTGGTGGTGCAGAGGGAATGTGGATGTCAGACAAGATGTTTAAAGGTACTGCTCATGTTCTGTCTGTTACATTGAGTGGTGAGTGGAAGAAGGGTCCAACAGCATGTCCTAAATGGAGAGCTGACTGCACAAGCTCTGTCCCCTCTCTGTATACAGGAACCTCTGGTTGATCCCACTAATCATAATGAGATACTAACTAGGTATGCAGACGTTTCCATTGACTCAGGGTTTATAGAAATGTTTAGAAGAATTTGACTTTTTAGTTTGTAATCAACATTTAAATATTTGAAATAATTTGATTTATGCATTTTTATAAGTTTTGATTAAGTATAAATTATTTAAATGCTTAGGAAATTATACATAAGACAATGAGCATCAAAGCACAAGCTGTAGTGGTCTCTCTCTATGCACAGAGTCTCTTGAACATTAAGATCCTAGACAATTATGGGGAGAGAAAAAGTGGTAAATAATTGCCCAGATAAATGTGTGATATTGTCTTTAATGGTTCTTTTTTTCACCTCCAAAAGCTGCAATTGAGTTGCAGATGCATTTTGTAAGCTGGGATAGAAGGCATAGGGTATTTCTCTGGAGAGGGATGTTGGGCATTCCAGTGTGAAGTAGAGGGCTTCCCTAGATCCTGAACTACCAAGGATACTGAGTGTGGATGTGCCTTCACATCCAGTTGACCAAGAAGGTTTGCCAAAGTGATGCCTCAGAACAGAGAAAAGTCCCCCATCAAACCTAGAGCCAAGGAAGCAAATTTCTGCCATGTAGAGGAACTACTTTGCCCTTGTTTCTGGCCAAAATGAATACAAAAATGTGTACTGAGGCTCAGGCTCAGAGCACCTTGTTACCTAAGAGATTCTTAATCATAAAAAGAGACTTAAAACTTACACTATTTGTTTCCCGGGCTGTCCTATTCCATATACTGGCCAAGAGGTCCAGAGCTGGGTGAAAGGTCCGGGCCTAGCAAGCAGGCATGTTGACTGCTGCAGCCCTGTCCAGGCCCAGCTCTCAAGGATTGCTGAGAGAGCAGTTTCTCTGCCTACTAGAGCATGGCCTAGCAGGAGGAGACACAGGACTATGGAGGAGTGGATAGCTAGGAGTGTGGTTTCTGAAGCCCCAGGAAGAAAGCAGCACAGGTGGGTGAGGCCCAGAACAGGCAGTTGTTTCTCTCTGCACATCCAGGCCTGAGGTCACTTCTCCAACAGCTGTCCACGGGAGCCCTGCTAGGACTTGGCTGGGCTCTGTCCCCTCAGCCCTGTCTTATCAACTTCTAATGGCCCCTCTTGCCAGATCCACACACCCTCTCACCCCCAGGTAACTGCTGGGTGTGGTATGCATTGCAGGGGGTGGGGGGCAGACACAGCTAGCTCAGGGTCCTGGTCATGTCTACTGTGTATGTCTGCCAGCCACTCTCCTGTCCCAATTCGTGGCATCCTCAGACTCCAAAATCATGGATCAAGACTCATTACACCAAAGGGCTGCCAGGGCTCCAGAGTCACTTTCAGGGAGCTGGGCTCTCGGATGTGCAACAGAGTGGGGGCCAAGAAGGTGCTCATGGGTCTGAAGGGGACCGATAGGGGACGGGTGTATATACGGATGTCTAGAAGGACTGACAGAAGTGTCATAATTATCTGTGCACATTTTTGTGGCTGCAGATGAAAATAATAGAAAAACAGGTTTGGTATGAAGGCTACTTAGCATTACCTATCAATATTTAAAATGTAATACTCTTTCACCCAACATGTCATGGTTACAAACTACAAACTTATTAGATATATCCACAAATGTACACAAGACATTTTTGATAAGGACATTTATTACAGCACTGTTTGCAGTAGCAAAAAAATTGGAAACAACCTAAAAGTCCATCATTAGGGAACTAGTTAAATCAAATATGGCACATCCATATTATGAAGTACTCACTCTGTGGCCATTAAAAAGAGCAAGCAGGATTTATGATGCTGACACAAAAAGATCTCTAAGATGTATTTTAAAGTGTAAATAGCAGGTGAATATAGCATCCCACAGCTTGTGTTAAGTGAAGGTGGGGAGTATATGCATGTTACAGACTCAAACATGCATAGTCTGTAACCAGAAGAATACACAAGAGAATTTTGGAAATAGTCAAATGTCATTTGCACCATGTTTTGTTTTTTTGTTTTTTTTTTTATTGAATCAAAAATGATTATACATATTTTGGGGGTTCAACATTGAGATATGTTGATCAAATCAATATTACTAGCATATATATTGTTACAAATTGTAATTATTCTTTATGCCCCTTGTCCAATCTCCACCATGGTTGTTTTTATGAAGAAGAGCCAGGGAACTCAGGGAGAAAGACCCACATTCTTTTGCAATGTTTGAAGCTTTAAATTATATGTATGCATCTCTTAAATTTACCAAATTAACATTTCCAAAAATAGGGATTGGAATAAACTGCGCTATAGAGTCTATGTACGTGATCTATATATAGAGTATAGACTATATCAGGTGAAAGGTCACCATTGTCCTGCCCTAGCATATGGGGGTGCCAGCATTCAAAAGAGTGACTATATAGGTGGAAGGTGGAAACTACACAAATGGAAATGTGGCTGTGAGCAAGAAGGTGGCACTGTAGAGGACAGGCCGGGGACTCGGCCTGTGCAGGGTAGGGGCTGCTCAGAAAGCGACACTAATAATCTAAATAAACACACAAGAGCTTTTGCACCTGATTATTGTTGCCGTCATAGTAGTCTGCTGAGAGCCTCGATAATCAAAGTAGTCTGTTGAGAGCCTGCTCTGAGCTCAGTGCTAAAAATGTGTCAAGAACACCATCACGGGGTGGAGACACGTTACTCATTGGTGACAAATTTTTGTCCACAGAGGATGGATCTGAATTTTGGGAATAGCCGAATGTCATTTGGGCACAAGTTTGGTTAAAGAAGTGAGAGATCAAGTGAGGCAATAATTCCTTTAGTAAAAAACAAGCCATAGAATCAGAGCAGGCTCTGACGGCTAAGACCTAAAAGGATGCTGAAAAAGTGACGAGTGCCTTCAGCACGGTCGGGGTCCCCGGGGGTGGGGCTATTTTGAAGAAGTCATCGCTCACGTGGGAAGTGTGGCTCTGCTTGCTGGTGAGAGAAAACGGCCCCGGCCGGGGGGCTCAGCTCTTCTTGCGCAGCTGGCTGTACTGCGCGCGGCCCAGGATGGGCTCCATGACGCTGGGCCGGAAGAAGCTGTCGCTGACCCTGCGCGTCGGCTTCTCGCGGGGCATGGCCGGGAAGGCCGGGCGCGGCGCGGCGGGCGTCTCGCCCTTGTCCTCCAGGCCGGCGGGCGCGCCGGGGCCCCGCACGCTGCGCAGGCTGCCGCGGTGCTGCGCTGGGCGTGGCGCGGACTCCGGGCCGGCAGGCGGCGCCCCCGACCCCCTGCGCTCCGCCTCCCGGCGCTCAGCCTCTGCCGGCGGGTTGTCGATGTCCCGGAATTCACTCTCGGGCTCCATCAGCGACAGCCTGGGGAGCTGAGGGCCCGGCAACAGCGTTAGGGCCCCGGCTTGTCCCTCGTCCCTGAGCCTCCGACCCACTGCCCCTTCCGTGGCCCTCGCCTTCATTCCCGCAGGAACGGCTGTCGGGAGGGCGCAGGCTGGGGTGTAGGACAGCAGGATGCGGGCGCCTCGTAGACCCTGAGGTCCTGCCCACTCTGAGCGTCTCCACGGCCCAGACCCCTCAAGCAAGGCAAGCCGGTAACTCCCAAAGTTTCGGGACCCCTTGGGCGGCCCTCAGGGGGGCACTCAATGGGAAGTCAGTGGTTTTCCTAACCTTCCTCATGCCAGAGCTGTAGGCTGAGTGCAGCCCACACATTGACCTGGCGATGGTCAAGGTACCCCTGCCTAGGCTTGGTTTGGGCCCAAGGTGAACTCTGGCTGCCAAGACCCCTGGCATGCCTCTTGATGGGAGTGAGTGACTGAGTAATCCACCCCCTTGCTAGTTCTAAGGAAGCCTCTGCCCTGACCAGCCCTCTTTGGGCCTGCACAACCTATAACTTGCTCTGGGAAGGGGCCCCGCGGCTCCCAGAGGGATGGCGTTGGTATCTCTTGGGCTTTTCCTGTTGGTGATAGTTGGGATGGGGCTAACTGCTGTTCCCTGGAACTCATGACCCACCGCTTAGAGTGCCCTGGGAGCCTCCCTCCATCAGGCAGCAGTATGCAAAACTGCCAAGTCCTACAGCTGGGAGCTGAGAGGGGAGGGCTGAGCCACTGGGGATCCGCAGTCTGATGGAGGGAGACTCCCCCACCAGCAGGTGGGAAGGGGGCAGGTGGTGGAGAGACCTCAGGCCAGGGCCATGGGCCTCTATATTCTTGGGGTTGGGAGAGAGGCCCCAGTATGTCAAAGTGTTCTGGGGCACTGAGGATTGGAGGAGGGTCTTCAGGGAGCTGGGGAAAAGAAGTGGGGCTGCAGCCCCTTCAGTCAAATTTACTTTATCTGTCCTGTCCAGGCCCCCTTGGGAAAGGGAGGGTTAGCCTGGAATTGGGACTCACCGGCACGTACTGCACCACTGTGTCCACCACATTGTCAGTAACGCCCTTCAGGGCATCCGATATGGACATGGCTCTTCCCTTGGTCGAGGAGACAGCTCGGACTGGCATGAGGTGCAGCATCCTCCCTGCTGTACTCAGCACAGTTGTAGGTGCCCATGTCATGAACAAGACGGTGCTCTGGAGGGCCTTCTGCAGGGTGTGTGCCACACTGCCCAGGAGGCCTTGTGGGCCTGGTAGGGCTGCCACCTGGGGGCCATAGCAGGGTCAGCACCCCATGCTCCTTCCCCTCCTCACCAGCCCCAGAACTCCAGGGAGAAGCATGTAGACACCAAATTGAAGAAACTTTGGGTATGGCTCTGCCACGAGCTGTGTGGCCTTGGGCAGGTCACTTCCCCTCTCTGAACCTCAGTTTCTTCATCTGCAAAATGGGGCCATAACCTCTGCCCTGCCTATTTTATGGGGTATAGTGAAGATCAGCTGATAGAGTGACATGGAAGTCCTTTGTTATCTGGGTATTTGAGGGTGGGGGCAGGAATGCTGCACCCATCGTTGGGTCTGGGGGCAGAGATTCTTATGTCACTTTGTGCCTCTGCTTCTCACCCCCTCCTCAAGGCTCCCACTCTCTCCCTCACCTCACTGAACTTGTTTTCCTTGGTCTCCAATTCTTCCTCCTCCTCCGTCTCCTCTTCTTCTGTGTCCGTCTGGTCATCATGGTTCTCCTGGGTAGCAGCGAAACTGTGCAGCCAGGGCACCTGCACCTTGCCCAACCGCTGGGACACCACCTGTACGGCCACTGATGTGCCCCACTGGGCCAGACTGCTCTGAGGGAGGGATGGCAGCAGACCACTGGCTTCACAGCCCCTGCTGAAGGCCAGGGGGCCCCAGCAAACAAAGCCCTTTGCTCCCAGGGTCAGGGGCCAGGGTGGTGAACAGGGTCTGGGACCAGCAGACTTTTCTTAAAACTTTTTTTTTTTTTTAATTTTATTTTGTCGATATACATTGTGGTTGATTATTGTTGCCCCTATTTTCTTAAAACTTTTTATTGAGGATAACTTATGAATTTTACAAGTACACACCTGTGTAACTACTGCCAATAAGATATAGACCATTTTCAACACCCTGTGCCACCACCCAGTCCACACTGCCCTGAGAGTGACCACAATTCTGGCCTCTATCACCATGCATTCATTAGCTCTCACCCCTCTTACAGCCTCTTATCCTTAGATCTAAAGTACCAGCCCAGTTTGGAAGAGAGATTGTTTCCAGCACAGGAGGGGGTGTCAGGTCAGGGCTGGAAGGGAACAGGAGGCTCACAGGGCTCCCGGTCAGTCAGCGGTCAGGGCAGACACTCACCAGGGGTGCCACACCTGGGATCCACATGGCCAAGGCATGGCCCTCCTTCAGCGCCCAGGTTGTGGTCTGCATGGTTTGTCGAGAGAGGGTGTTGGCCAGGGCCCTAACTCTGCTCCCAAGGGTTGGCTTGCCCTTGGGAGGCTTCTGGGCCTGATGGCGTCCAGGAACAGGTGCTGGACAGGGATTTGGGGGAAAAGAAGGGAAAACAGATCAGAGAGGGGCAGAAGAAATCCGGGTGGTGTCTAGGGCTAGAAAACAGTCATCCTAGTTGCACCACAAACTCACTGGTGATTTACACAATGCACTTTCCCTCTTTACAGGGGGGGAAATTACTATGGATCCATCTGAAAATAGCGCTGCACTTTTCGTATTCCAGAGCAGTGGCTGGATGAGCACTTCCTGCCTCCTGCTGATTCCCAGGCAGCGTGAGTGGCCAACTCACTCCCCAGGGTGGGTCAGCCAGTCTCCATAATGGCAGGTACCTGACTCATCCCTGGCTGGAGGGAGGAGGAGCTCTACCACCTTCTCAATGCTGCCCAACGCCAAATCAGCCCCTCCAGAGGCCAGTCGGCCAGCTCGGGTGTTGGCGGCATATTCCACGGTGTCTTTGGCCACACCCCAGGCAAGCTCACAGCCAGCCAGAGCAGTCCCCAGGACCTTGTCTGAAGTGCTTGCGATGGGCACGCTGATACTGTTTCTGGCACTGCGGAGGCGAGTGGAGATGGTGTCCTTCAGCTCAGAGGCGATCTGGGGGAAGTTTGGGAGGGGGGACAGGCACGTGGGTCTCACAGGCCTTACAAGGGCTGCCCTCTCAGGGTCTCAGACCCTGAGCCCAGCTCCCAGGAAGGCCTCATTTAAAGGCCCAGGAGACTGGTACCAATACTGGGGCACCTGGATTAAGCTGGGCTTTAAAGGCAGCGACAGTATGTGAAGAACCCTGTACCAACCACATAGATCTCCTGGCTTCCTCATACCCCATCACTGCCTGTGAAGATCCTACCTGTCCTGCAAGGATGGCCCCAAAGGCCTCCTCCTTGGTGTACCTGTCCTGATACTCTCATGCACCAAGGCATCTCTTCTTCCAAATTCCTGCACTGTTTCCTCTGTTTCTTCCTCAGATGCTGGCCACACTTCGATCTGCATTTATATTGATTTATAGAATCGTTGATCTTCCTACAAGCTCTGCATTGAAATAGTTTGCCTTTCTCTTCATTAGCCTGAGAGCTCCTTTGTGACAAAGACATTGCCCTTTATCTGGAAAATGGGGAGTGAAGACACAGGCCTCAGAGCCAAACTGACCTACTCTCATGTGGTCTCCATCTAAAGCTGTGTGGCTAGGGGGAAGCCACTAGTTTTGTTGACTGTACAATGCGGGTAACAACCCCTATGCCAGGGGGCTTGTGAGAGAATAAATGAGAGGACTCTATAAAGCACATGTCATGGCCCCTAGCATAGGGTAGGGCTCAGTAAATGTCTGTGCAATGGGTAGATGGTTGTCAGTGAGATGGATGAGGTCAGAGACTGAAGCTTGTTCCCCAAAAGCACTTAACATGGACCCTTACCACAGCAACTACCCAATAAATATGTAGCCAGGTGAAGTGACTTATTCAGTCTCATGGTCCATAAAGGATTGAATTTTGAGGACATGTGACTGCAATCCTGGGATCCCAATGACTGTGACCCATGATCTTAGGCAACTGTAGTCACCAAGTAGTCTAGGACAGGCCCATGAAGCCCCAGCTCCCAGGACAGGGTATCAGGAGGCCATGGGACTCACCCTGAGCTCCTGTTTGAGTTTGCCTCTGGACTAGTGCCTGCTGGTCCCAGAAACCACACCTCCATGAGGCTCCACAGGGAGAGGAAGAGCCCAGTGTGAGGCCTTAGGGGCAGGCAGCCTCCACCAGCCTTGGAGGGCACTTGCCACAGAAACAGAGACTCACAGTCATAGCAGCAACTCCTGTCCTCTCTGGCTGAGAGGTGGAGACAACAGAATATGGGGGAGCATTAGAGAAGAGGGCAGGGCTCACCTTTTCAGGAGGGTACTGGAGGGCTGGGATCTTTTCCTCTAGGTGGTCCAGGCCTCGGCAGGCCAGCTCATTGGCAGCTGTGACTGGAAGGGAAGGCCACATTGTGGTGAACCCTGCCCCCAGTGTGAGAACTTAGCAGTGGCCTCTGTGCCAAGGAAGGTGCCTCGGGGCCCTCAAATCCCCAGCCCTGTTGCCTCACAAGCATCTTTGAACCTGAGGCCCCTCACCACCTTTAGCCCCAATCGGCTGCAACTCCTGGAGACCAGGGCCATTTCTTCCATCTGTGCAGGAACTCTGGAGTCAGTCAAACCTGCACTCAAAGCCCAGCTCCCATATCTGCATAGTATGTGGCTTCGGGTAAGTCACACCTGTCTGAGCCTCAGCTTTCTTGTCTGTAAGATGTAGATTAATGGTGCCTACTTTGCAGGGTCGTGAGCAGGAAGTGGTGGAAACTATGTGAATCATCAACAAATACTGTTCTCTCCCTTGCCCTCCCTCTCCACCAGCGGGGGGCTCTGGGTGAGCATGAGGAAGGAGAACAGAGAGGTGTGAGTGGCAGGTGGGTAGCAGCATGGCCTTGGGGTTGGGACCGGGCCTGGGCCTGCTTAGTTCTAGAGGTGACCAACTCCCAGCCACAGCCAGTGCAGGCCCCGGACTGTCCATGGCCCTTGCTTTTAACCACTAGGTGCTGAGATGGTAAACAGTATGAAGAAGTCAGAGGGGAGAAAAAGGAATTGCCCCCAGAGAGCGGGCGAACACCAGAGAATGCCAATGCTTGAAGGGGATACTGCCCAGGGGCTGCTGAGCACATCAGCTCTGCAGTCGTGATCATGGCAGTTACAGTGTTAGTGGAGGTTTATAGGGAATCTTTTACATATTCTTTCCCCAGATATCTTTTTCTTCACAAAGTTCTTGAGCGGCAGAGTCCAGCTGACTTGGCTGTCTTCTGATTGGGCAGAATGAGACCCGGGGAAATCATTTAAGGAACTTGCAGGAAGGGAGGCTAGCCCAGCACCCGAGTCTTCTTTACATCTGTCCTGTTTGCTGTGTGGAATCCTCAGATACCCTCAATTCTGTAATTAGGACAGTGGAATGAGCTAGATTTCTCAGCACTGCTGGGATTTTCCTCAGCTCTGTGAAGAGACCATATTTTCTGATGGGGCAAAGCTATTTGAATAGTACCCATCAGGCGAGGTGGGCATGGCAGTTGTCTTCCACCTCTAGGGCCCTGGCTGGTAGCTCTCTGCTGCCCCCTCCTGTCACCAGCCAGTACCATCAGCTGCGGATGGGCCCAGAGGGCTTTCCCTCTCCCTCCATGCCCTCCAGCCCTGCCAGGCCAGCCCTAGTGCCCACTACCTCTGCCTTTGTGCCAGACTCTGCTAGTTCTTGATGCTGCTGCTGCTGCTGGATTTAGAGAAAGAGTGGCTTCTGGTTTGCCACGGGGTCCACTCTCACCACCGCCCACATAGCTCTGTCCATCCCTCCCCGCTGCAAGTTTTTTGGCCCATTATTGTTATCCTAGAAAAATGTCAGCTGAGCTACGGATGGGGCATCTATAGATGAAAAGAGATCTGTATCTATATCTGTATTTGTACTTTATAGATGACAAGATCATGTAATGGGATGTAGGCAGCTAGTTAGGCAATCAGGCAGACAGGCAAGCAAGTTATCAGACGATCAGACAGACTGGCAGGTGGACACAAAGACTGGCAGGTGGACAGTGAGCATCAGTGAACAGGCAGGCAGCCACTAAGTGCTGCAAGGACTCACACTGGGTGGACAGCCTGCGGACCACTGGCTCCATGCTCCAGGCAGCCAAGCTGCTGGCACTCTGCACGCCCTTCTCATAGGCATTGCACACAGAGGCCACCAGCGGGTGGGCTTCCTTGGTGCTGGTGTAGGTCTTTTGGAAGCACTCACAGGTACCACTCACCACCGGCAGCTGTAGGACCCGTTGTAGCACATTCTCCTGTTCCTGGCATGGAGGGAATGCATTCAAGTTATTCCACTTCCCTCTCCTGCCTCCTGGGAAGGCAGCCCCAGGGTCGTGGATCCCAATGGCGAGGCTAGCCTGAGTCCAAGTGACCTGGGAGGAACCAAGGCCAAAGAGGTCTCCAGGTGCTCTGGTCATGGGACTCTGGGGGAGCCCCCAGGGAAAACAAGAGCCATCCTGCCATGTTGCCACAATCCAGGCTCTGAGGAGCAGCTGAGGCAATCTCTCCATTCTCCAGGGGCCAAGCCAGATCCCAGCCCCCCATTCCAGCCTTCCCCACTCAAGCTTACTAATAGAGAGCAACTATTAACATACCTGTCAAGAGTTTTAGTCCACCTTCAATTGGTGGTGCCATCTAAACATTTTCCTGGTCTTTCTGAGGTACTGCCTCCTGCCTGTGTATGCTGGTCCCACTACCTAGAATGTTCACCTTCCCTCCCATCTCCCTTTCTGCCTGATGGAATGCAATTCCCTCAAGACTTGGCTTGACTTCTGTGAAGCTTCCTGACTCTCCTTCCTCACATCAGAAGCCGCTGCTACCTGTCCTGGGCTGTCTCTACGTTCATTATGTGCGTATTTGTCTCTTTCTCTTGTTGACTGTCATCTCTGTTTCCCCAGTGCCTAGCCTGAAGTGTGCCCCAGTAATGCTAGTTGAATAAATGAATCACAGTCAGGGCAGCACCTAGCACAATGTGTAAGTGTAGATCTGCCCAACTACACACAATCACGGAATCTTAGGCTTCCAGGGACTCTGCAGCTAGAATCCTTTCCAGACTATGGCAGACTCCGGTATTTGGATGTCTCCTTGGATGGGAGCTCTCCCTCTCACAGAGTGGCCTGTGCCCCTTTTTGGGCAGCTTTGCTGAACTGAAATCTGCCTCCACCCACTGTCCCACCTCTGCCCTCTGGAACAACACTAAGAGAATCTATTTCATAACTCATGGGTTGGCCCTTCACGTATTTAAAGTCAAATGTCTCCCTTTAGAGATCCAAGCTAAATAGTTCCAGTTCCTAACTTAGTTTACAAATGACTTACACCAGGGTCTGGTGACCCTTCCTCTGGACATGCTACAATTTGGCATTGTCTTTTTCAAAAATATAGCACTCAAACTTGAAGACAATGCTTCAGGTGTGGTCTGAGCATGCAGGGTGTAGTGGAACCATCATTTCTCATTATTGGGGTGCTGTGCTTTATTAACAAACTTAACTTTGGCAGCAGTCACATAATTAAACTTTAGGTCACCTAGTGAAAAAACACTGGTCTTTAAGTAAAATAACGGAGTCTAGTCATGCAGAGGGAAACAACATTTACTAGGTATCACTATGTTCCAGGCACTGGTCTGGGTGCCTTGGTGACATGACCTCAACTAAGGTCTAATAACAACCCTCTGAGGTCAGCATTATCACCACCACTTTGCCAATGAGAAGACTGAGATTGAGAGACTTAAAGTGATTTACCCAAGATACACAGCTAGTAAGTAGCAGAGCCAGGACTCCAACTCAGGTCTGAAATGGCATATCTGGGATTTGCTTCAAAATAAAATAAGGCAGGGGAATTGACAAGGGTGAGGATGAAGCAGGATTGGCCACAGATTCATGATTGTTGGGGCTAATAAAGGATACACAGGGCTTTAATATAGTCTTCTGTCTATCCTTATTAATGTTAAGAATTCTCCACAGGGCCAGCCTATGGCTCACTCAGGAGAGTGTGGTGCTGATAACACCAAGGCCACGGGTTCGGATCCCATATAGGGATGGCCGGTTAGCTCACTTGGGAGAGCGTGGTGCTGACAACACCAGGTCAAGGGTTAAGATCCCCTTACCGGTCATCTTAAAAAAAAAAAAAGAAAAGAATTCTCCACATAAAAAGGAAAAAGAAGAAACTCTCCAGGTCTGATTCAGATACTTGAACTCTCTTTGTGGCTTTGAATATGACATAGTGGCATGGTTCTACTCTGGAGGAAAGGACCCAGCCTGTTCAGTTTGTAGGAGGCTGAGTTAGAAGACCTATCCAGGAGACCCACAGATACACTAGACAGAGCAGCCACAATATTTTATTTTAGCTTTTCATCCCCTGAAGGACAGAGCCTTCAGGGTTTGTTTTAGACAAAGCCAAAGATGAAAAGAAATCCTGGCAGGAAGTAAACCACCATCTGTTAGGATGGCTTTACTATGCACTTGACCATTTTATGCCACTCTGCGTTCTATGATTCAATACAAAACTTAGGCACGGCAATTCTTAGTACAAAGGTTAGTTAAAGCCTAACTTGGGACAAGATGGGTATTGTACAGGTTCATAATTTTTACATTTCATTAACTATCTGAACTGTGCCCAAATCAGAGAGGCCTTGCCAGGAGTCATCAAGCACACCTGAAAGCATCAAAATCGCTCCGAGTCACAGTGAAAACCAGGTCAGAGATACAACTCTGGACAAACTGAACATCCAACCCACTCCCACACACAGCAGCACAGGCTGTACACCCTAGAACTTCAGGAGGTGCTATTTACTGTATGAATGACACTGGAGTTGCAGAATGCAGTGGCTCTGCACTGAATAGACATGCAGCTGAGTGGTGGACTGAGCATGGGCTTCTGCTTCAGGGTTTAGAACATAGTAGTGTCCTTCCTCTCCATTCTCCCCTACCCGCCAGCCAGTATTTTGGTTCTTTTTCTCCAAGGTGCTTAGTTTTTAATAGGCATCTTCCCAGCCCCCAGATCCTCCAACAGCCTCCTGTAAAGGTAGTGAAGGCAAGAATAACTAAGACATGGTGGTCAATGAATTAGTATTATAATTTAGACATATCTTGCTCTAAGTCCCCTGAGTCCTCGCCCACTCCTCCCTGCTCCTTCCTCCTCCCTCAGTTGTCCATGCCCTGTCTCTTATGAGCCCAAGTTACTTACAGGGAAGTCTCCATCCAGCAAGGTTGGGCTCTTGTTGACTGCCATCCTAGCTCTTCAAGCTGTAAAGCAGAGAGTCCCAGGTTCATCAGAAGCCCCCAGGCTTGAGATCCCCACAGGGTCAGTTCCTTATCTCTCATGACCACCAACTGGACCCAGGCTGTCTGGGAGCCTAATTACCCTGAGCAGAAGGTATTAGGTTAGAGGGTGAATGTCACACATAAGAGGGTACTTCTTAGAGTCCCACAGCAATGAGTTTCTTCACTACCTACACAAGATTGATGTTTCTTATAAAGTTTCAGAGTAAAAAATAAAAAAATGCAGGTAACCAGAGAGATAAAAGGTTTTAGATGAAGTCTTAGGGCTCTTAAATGAGGGTCCAAAAGAGACTAAAAGAACAAGTTCCAGGTTTAGATTTTGTTTGTTTGTTTTGTTTTGTTTAATGAAAAAGATCTGGGTAATCCTCTATTTCTAAACAAGCATATCTACTAGTCTTTCCCTCTATGCACAGCCAGGTGAGAAACGAGTCACTCTGAAAACCAGATATTTCACCTGCATTCTGGAAAATATAGTGGCTCCAGAATAGCTACTCTATATTCCTGGTCATTCACCTTCAATCTCTCCCTCAGTGGTTTCCCTGCAGGTCTCTTCATCCCCAGTAAAATCCCCAAGAGGCTCTTACCCTCAACTTCTCCCCTTCAATGCTCATAAACAAGCCAGGTAAGGTGGATACCCCGGACTTCCAAATTCACTCCAGCTGACCACTGCCTCAGTCTCACAGAGTCCAGGCTGCAGAGCGTCTCCTCAGGCAGAAATAATTCTAGTCACTCCAGGGAGTCTTGGGCAATGCTACTAACGCCTCCCAGCTAGAGAAGACAGGAAGAGAAAGCTGGGTCATCCAGTTGCCATGGTTATCTGACCCAGGGTTCCTTGGGCATATTCTAACTTCTGTGAGGACATTAAGCCAATGAAGAGGTAGATCACAGAGCTGAAGGAGATCCAGGCTCAAATGACTTATTATTCCAGAACCATGAAGCATCAGTTCTGTAACATTTCTGGCCTTCAATTAACAAAAAACTACTTTGCAGAGAGAAGCTATTGGGATGTGTCATGAAACTCGTAAGCTCTAAAGTTCTATATAATTCTGTAATCTTTGGCTCCTTTTCCACAGAGGGTTCTGTGAAACAGTTTTCAACCCACTTCTTCCATCCTTTTTTTTTTTTTAAAAAGATGACCGGTAAGGGGATCTTAACCCTTGACTTGGTGTTGTCAGCACCACACTCTCCCAAGTGAGCTAACCGGCCATCCCTATATGGGATCCGAACCCGTGGCCTTGGTGTTATCAGCACCACACTGGCCCTTCCATCCTTTCTTATTTACAAGCAAAGGTGACTGTTCAACAGTAAGAGTTAAACCCACCCGGGACAGAGCTCACTTGAATATACTAGTCTTTGATTATGGAGATAAACTGCTCTCGATGAAGAGACAGAGCTGCAGGTTGAGTCCTTGACAATCTAGTCTTGGAGGGAGTATTTCAACTTCTGAAAATTCCTAGAGTTCAAGAAAATTTATCGAACTTTACCTGGCCCAAGATGCCATCAGAATGAACAGTGGGAGAGCCAACTGGATTTTATTCTCCTAAGACTCGAGAAGTGACAGTGTTCACCAAGGTTTTTTTCTCTTGTTGTATTTTTTAATTTTGTGGGTTTTTTTCTATTTTTTATTATATTTTTTATTTTTTTACTTTATGACCAAGATTTTATTAATAGTCAATAGCACCCAGACAACCAAGAACTATCACCTCTCATCCCTTGCTTAGCAAGGACTCAAGAACAAGCCCAAGTTCTAGTTGTTGGCTTCAAAGATGATGGAGTGTGGTCTAAGCCATAGTTTTCGCATTGTCTAAGAAGCGCCTCCTTAAAATGGAAAATAGGAAAACAAAACTTATTTTCCCTGTCACTGGTAGAACTAATGTATTGTTGGCTCTCTGCTAAGTTGTGTGCTGTGAGCAACAGGAGAAAGAGGCAGGTGGGGAGAAACAGTACTTTTACTATATCCTTGGTAATAAATTCTGTATCTATGATAAAGGAGGGAATGAGAAGTCAGGAAAGGGAGGAGAGGGTCAAGCAGGGAGCCTCCAAAAGGAGTAATAAACATGTGATACATTTAATACTTATTGATCCCATCTGGCCTTTTAAAATATAAGACAGTGACGGAGAGAAAGGGAAGTATCTAAAGAAGTAGTCTCTGCCCTCACTTCAAAGTTCAGGACAAATTATCTGTGAGGCAGTGTCTGGACAGCAACCTGGGCCAAAGGGCAGTTTTCAGCCTTTGGAGTGGCGGCTTTGGGCCAGAGGGAGTATAGGGCTCTGTGCCTGAGAGCTCTACTGACAAAGCTGGTCCTTTGGCCGCTTCAGCTGGGAGTCCAGAATGTGGGTGAGAGGTGAGAAGTGGTGAAAGGGCCTAAGAGAGTCCTGAGGGAAGAGGGAAGAGTCAGTTTTCCAGCAGCAGCTTGCAGGGCATAGAGTTACTTGTATTCTTTCCTTCCCCATCCCCACCTGCTCCCCCCACACTCTACCACCTCATGAGAGCAGGGACCTTGGTCATCTTGTTCACAAGTGGATCCCCAAAACTAAGCATGACGATCAAACATTCGTTGTTAAATAAATAAATTCTCAGGCTACAGTGTTCAGTTGTGAACGTGCTGGCCTGTACCTCTATTAGGAACTTTGGTTTTCAGAATCTTTCATGGATGTGGAGCCTCTGGGGTAGGGAGGGTTAGTTAGAAAAGAGAAACATGCACAGGGAGGCGGTACCAGGGCACCATTAAGGTTTACACAATTTCTAGAAGAGGTGGCATTTCCCAATCTTCCCACCACCCACCCTAACTTGCAGAGGATGAAAGTACCAAGATGGATAGGACCATAACGCATTGCCACAAATTCAAGACAAACTTCTTCAGGCAGAGGTCAGACAACTAGTGACAGGACTACTGGAGAGTACTCTCCAGGGTAGCAGTCTAGATGAGATCAACTTAGAGTTCCCTCTCAACGCAGAGGTTCTACTTTTACATTTTTCCTCACTATCTCCCTCAGCCTGTATCTTCCAGCCCAGAGCTCACTCCACCTACTGTGTAGACTCTGATTAAGGATTATCTGCTGGATTCTCCATTCCCAGAACACATTCACAGATACATGAGTCAATTTTGTCTAGAAATTTATTGGATATAATTAATCTATTACAGTACAGGATCTGGACAAGGTAAAAAGTTATATAAACTTTCATTTATTTGTATTTGGTGGCTGTCCCGTACAGGGATCCAAACCCTTGACCTTGGTGTTATAACACCATGCTCTAACTAACTGAGCTAACCCGCCAGCCCTAAACTTTTTATTTACCCTGATCTAGCAGCTTTCATTTCTCTTGAAATTCCCGAAATGTTCTTTCTCAGATCCCATATCTTGATTGGTCTCTTTAGAAACAGAGCACCAACGACCTGAGTCTACTTGTTAAGAATCTGAATTACATTTATGTGAAATTTAATTTATTCAATGCATATTTCTTTTCTCATTTCCATTAGATAAATGACATGACTTTACTGGTAGAACTGATACTAGCCTCCTACCTGCTGGCATCCTATTTCTCCATTTCACTCCCTCACACTGAGAAATCTCGCATGACACCCAAGATGGGAAGCAGCACAAGCAAATGTCATTGACTCAATATGCCAGTGTTCTCTCCACTAGCTCCTTACTGCTCTTTCCCACCTCCCCCAACCACGCTACCAATAAGAAGTCTAATTTTTCATAGAAAATTGTGACCCTCCTACATTCACAGAATATTTATGAATATTTCTTAACTGTATAAATTTAGATGAAAATTAATGTAGAATTGTCCAAACTGTTATAAGGCTTTATGTAAGACAATCTAGCTAAGTCTAGATAGTTTTAATTTTTGTAGAATATAAACCACTGACCAATGAAAGTTCCAAAATTTGGAAGGGTAAGAGGCAAAAGGCACAGGATTCTGGAGAGTCTCACACTTCTACTCAGTCATGAAGGCAGTGAAATATCATGGAAAGAACACTGGATTGGGAATCAGAGGAATAAGGTTCTGGCCTCAGTTGCTTTTCTTTTATTCAGCATCACTTTCCTTATCTGTCGTCACAGGCTACAGACAGGCATCCATGTGACTCTGCAACCTATTTTTACCTCAAGTCCCTTCTGTCTGCTTCTAATTTTCACTTTCTCACTGCACTACCTACAGATGTCTCCCTGTAGAAACAGTTTATACCACAAAGGAGCCTGATGCTTTTCTGATTTTACTTTGGAGCAGAGCAAGGCCATGGAGTGCAGGGATGGTAGGGCTAACAAGTTCAGAGGCTACCAGCCCAGCTCCCCTCCATCCTGATACTGACATCTATTGGGGGTGGGGGTGGGGGAGTGACTGCCAGAGAAAAAAGGGGCCTCTACCAGATCTGAGAGTGCCATGCATCAGACCTACTGAAGTCATCCAAACCAATCATCCATACAACCCAAAGCTTACTGTACATTAGTGTTCACTTATTAGTTGGATTGGTCTTTTCCAATTTTTTTCCTTTCAATTTTTATTCACTTAGCTCCTACTATGTACATAAGAGATGCTCGATAATTGTTAAATGAAGAGAAAATATTCAGAAATTCAGAAGTCACCCCAGCACTCTAAAAACATACATAAATCTTCATGCTCCCTGCTTCTCCATTCTTGGCCCCACCTCTGCTCACATCACAGGTCCCTAAATGTTCATGTGAACAAGAACTCAAGTACAGTATGACATGGCCTGTGACTAATACAAATGTCCACTCCACTAAGAGGCCATCTTTTAAAGCAAGTACTAGTCCTCAGCCTAAAAACACCCTAGCGGATCTTCAGCTTCATCTGAGGATATACCACAGTGATGATGCCTGCTATAGAAGACAAAAGACCTCCAAGTCCAATGACGCCAGGATTGGACTTATAGATCCCCAGCTGGTCCAAAGGGTTCAGGATATCACAGAAGTTCTTCACTGTGTCCAGGAGCAAGGGAGGATGCTGCTTCAGAGATTGGAATAAGAGAAGGAGAAAGGACTGGAGCCATTCTGTTTCCTCATCAGCCACACTGTGCCCAAGAGGATCCTGGGATTTCTCCCTCTTTGCCCTGTCATGTGCAATCCGTTCCATCTGCAGGGAGATTTCATACAGATCCCTGACGAGGTTCAGCAGGAGAGAATAGTAGTAGTGGCGGGCAGCCCACATTTGCCATTTCTCTTTGTTGATGCCAGAGGTGAGGCCTACACTCCTCACCCAGAGGATGGTGTCGCAGATGAAATAAATCACACGGTTCAGGTTGGCTAATGTTAGGCATAAGCGGGGTACCGGGTCAGTGGCATGAATGCTCTGCTCAGTCGCCTGTACAGCATGTACCACATTGCCTAGTCTGAACCCTGCAAGAAGAACCCACAATAGTTAACAGTTATTTATTAGTAAGAAATGGGAAGCCAGAATCCCCACATCAGGGTGAGGAGCTGGCACTGGTTTTTTATAATTGAGTCACTTGAGGCTCAGCCTCTACTCAGCAAAGGATTTCACAGTATGTTAAGGACACCTAAAATGATTCTGGAAGGCACAAAAGACAGTGACTCTTTAAATCTATCTCCTCCATTCCGGTGACCATCTTAACACTGACTGACAGCATACTCCAGGCAAGGTCAACCAAGAGTGTGGATATTACATTTGAATGTAATTTGAGTATTACCAGCTACACTTCTTTAGAAGGAAGGTACTATGATAACATGAACTCCAGATACAACATTCTCTTGGAGAGTCTGATGCCTTACATTTTATATACTTTCCAGGCAAAAGATTGCCTTTTAAAAAAACACCAGTATCATTCTGCCATTTCTGTGGTCCAAACTCCCTTTGGCTACCTACTGTCAAGAAAACAAAATAGAGATGGTAGGATTTAGTGGATAGAACAATTAATAATATTGTTGTGTGTGGCTCCTAGTTGAATGAAATCAATTTTCTTATGTGAGCATGTAATTCAATTAATCAGGGATGCATCAAATAACAAGTATTTACTGAGCACCTACTAAGAATGGGTTATAGTCCTAAATATTTTGGAGGATGCAAAAGAAATACTTTTCCTTAAAGGACTATACCTTAAACCCAGTAAGTGTTCAGAAGCTATTCTCAGAAAGCTTATAATCTCAGAAAATGTTTGTTATTATTTCATCTAGAATAACACAAAACAGTATATGTAATGATTGTTCCAGTAAGTGAATTCTGAGTTTTAGTTCTGACTCTTGCACTAACTGTCTGAATGACCTTAGATAAGCCTCTCCTGGACTTCAGAGACTAGTGACTCTAAAGGACTTTTGAGCTCCAACATTCTAAAGAATCTAAAAATCTAATCTCTAATCTTGGCCTTGAAAGCCATCCAGAAAAGCTCACCCCACCCTTGCCATCCCTCTGCTTGACAACTTAATTCTTCTCTCTGTCAAACTAGTCTCCTAGTTTGACATCGATCCTCCCATACAATGGTTTTTTCATAACAGTTCTGAGCCTTTACTGGAGGAGACCGCCCTTCAAGAATACTCTCCTTCCTTCTCTCTAGTCACACCTCAAATTCCACCTCCTCCGAAATACTTTCTTGTCCTCTACCTCACCCAACATATTTGGCACTGAATGTTGTATTATTATTTACAGCACTTGATCTTATTTGTCCCATAAGACTCAGAATTGTATCTGTATGAAGCAGGTATTCAAAAAAACTGATCACTACGTGATGCTCTATATTCTATTCTAACACCTCTGCTAACCTACTGTAACAACAGCTGGTTCTCATCAAAGAACGAGGAGTCAGGCATGCAATTGCTATGAGAAGTATGGGACTTCCCAGTATGATTTATTATTAAAGTGAATTAAATGAATACAAAACACTGACTTCACTTTTTGCCTTTAACATGAAATCATCCCACAAATGGTCTAAGAAAATGTATCCATCCACCTCCTCTAGCAAATCCTCAAGAGAAGAAGGGAATAAAGTAGGTGGTCCAGGATATAGCTATTCTGTTCTTCCATAGAACAAAAGGGCTTGTAGGAACCAGAAGCTCATGTCTGAGTTTGACAAAACATTTTGAGTTTCTAAGAACTAAAGGTGAACTAATACACTGTATGTCCCATTGGTTATGATTAAGCACAAAGATATGGTGTAGCACCAAATGTGAACATAGAAAGGTGTTTGTGAATGGTCTGCAGCAACACATTCAACCTTTTGGGCCTGTTGTTCCAAGAGGACAGCCTTACTGGTTGATTTCATCAATAAACTTGATTGACTAGAAATTAATGTCCTAGAAAGTATTTCGTGAATTAGTGCTTGAGGCTGAGGGTTCTAAACCAGGAGCCACTGTCCCTCAAGAGACAGGGTACTTACATTTACGACCAGTGCTCACACTGGACTCCAGTTTCTTGAGCTTCATTACCACCTTCTCTTTGCCAGCTTTAGGCTCTAACAAATATCTAAGCAACATGCATGTGTATTGAGTGGCTCTGAAATGGAAAAAAAATGAGAATGATTTACAACCCAAATAAAAGTTTATTCATGAAATAAAGAAAAGAGAAACGATATGTACTAAAGGCAAACTCATGTAGTAGCTGTTAAAAGGGCAAAATTCTGCAACAGTTATCCCACAGGAAGGCCAAAGGGTAAAAGGAGTGATGAAATGCAACACAAAGGTAATGAAAGAGAATTATACAATAACACAGTGAACAGCCCCCCAAAAGGCCTTTGCTGGCACAGAGAAATGGCTATAGTCAAAGTAGGAAACTGCACAAAAATCTCCCTCATGTTAAGTCAGCAAAGATCCATACTCTTGATCTTCTCCAATGTAAAATGATTTTCAAATTTCTAAAATAAACTTTTCTACCATGTTTTTAACCTACTACTTATGTGACAGGACACAAACCAAATCAGAAGCAAATGAAAAGTCAACAGTTTGAACACTGTTTAATTATTTATAAAGGACAAAATACAAACCAGTACACAAATTAGTATAGATACATTTTCATATTTTTCTTTTAAAATGAATTAGTATTTTACATATAATACAGGCAGAATCCTATTTAAAAATAGCATATATTCAATAAGGTGATTATTGTCATGCCAACAAATAACAATGACTTACTGATAAAATATAATACGTGAGAAATTTTAAACCACAAAGTCAAACATCCAAATGCATTTGGCAGGCTATTTAATAAAGTGCCTGGTTCCTACTGTCCTGTAACTGTATTTGAATCCCTTTAAACTATTATTATTTTAAATATTGTTATATATTATATAATATATACTATAAATCATATTCATTATTATTTATTATGCTATTATATTATTCTCAATAAAAATGTGGCACATTTTCCAAAATGGTGAACTTGTTCATGGGAATGAAGTAAAAAGAGAAAACAGGAATCATAAACAATCTCTCTTTTTTTTAGTATGCTTTCTAGCTAGAGGGCTCAAGCTGGGCATGTTAATGAATCTCCCTTTCTCAAATCTAGTCTAATAATAGGAGTCAGGCTGGCAGGTTAACTCAGTTGGTTAGAACCTGGTGTTGATAACATCGAGGTCCAGGGTTTGATCCCTGTACTGGCTAGCAGCCAAAAAGAAAAAAAAAAAAAAAAAAGGAATCCGTCCAAAAACAGACATTATTTTATAAATGCCAGTTTGGTCATAGAGGTTATATACAGATCAAGGAGGTGGGGAAATGAATGCGAGAGATCTCAGATCTTGCTGAATAAGTATGTCCTAAATGATTATTATTATTTTATTAAACAACCTCTTTGATAAACCCTGCAGAGTACATTTTGGGTATGCTAGAATTATAGGTTTCTATTTTAATAAAGTTTGTATACAATGCAACCATTTTGACAATCTATCAGATAATTAGAAAGTCAGTATGGCTTAGTAGCTGTGTGGATTTGAATTTCTCAGCTCTGCCACTTAGTACCTATTAACCTTCTTCTGCTACAGTTTACCCTCTGTGAAATGGGGTGTAATGAGGGTTAAATAAGTTAATAGCCGCAAAACACTGAGAACAATACCTGGCATAAAATAACGAGGCTTCCCAAAGTCTCATTATTGGGACTATTCTTATTGGTCTGTTTGTATGAGCACGTGTGCACCCAGAAGAGAAGGAAAAGCTGTTAAATAAAACTGCAACTATTCTTCTATTATTAAGCAAGAATCAACCAAATCGCCAAAAGAAACATCACGAACTAGTACTGTATTTTTTTTTTTTTAATTTTATAAAAAGATGACCGGTAAGGGGATCTTAACCCTTAACTTGGTGTTGTCAGCACCATGCTCACCCAGTGAGCTAACCGGCCATCCCTATATGGGACCTGAACCCGTGGCCTTGGTGTTATCAGCACCGCACTCTCCCGAGTGAGCCAAGGGCCGGACTAGTACTGTATTAGTATTAAAGCCACAATCTCTCTTTGATGTTTTCAGTAGCACAGCATGTACCTTAGAGGTGCAGTTCGTTCTGAGACTCTTCCCCCTGTATTCTGCAGTACAGTTTACACAACTATTTCACATGCGGCATCTCAATGAGATAGATCGGGCAATGATGGTAGACACAGAAGATAGGTAAAACTTCTGTCTCTCCATAAGTATTTCAAGCGGTATCTGAAGTCACCACCAAGTGGTTTGATTCC
Organism: Cynocephalus volans; assembly: GCF_027409185.1. Lineage (NCBI taxonomy): Eukaryota > Metazoa > Chordata > Mammalia > Dermoptera > Cynocephalidae > Cynocephalus > Cynocephalus volans. The sequence continues at coordinate 56,193,546 of NC_084462.1, forward strand.
CTAGGCACAAATACCACCCCAAAGTTTCTCTTAGAAGAAATTCGTGGGAAGAATGTTGAGTGGAGTGAACCCAGTCTTCCTCTGCCCGAAGAGCAAAGTTAGGAGAGACGGAGGATTCGTGACCAGTGTTACGAAGTCAGTGGCTGCGGCGCCAGACACGGGGACTTTCTCACACGTCACTCGGGACGGGACTTTCCCACACTAAATTCAGCCCAGCCCCGTTGAATTTAGTGTGGGGAGGGGCTCGAGTCCCAACCTCCCTCCGTAGGAGCCGGCGGCGTCCTTCCTGCTTCGATCCACTGGGCTATTACCTCCTCCTTCTCCGGGTGCTGGAGAAGAGGGACTCGAGTACGGGGGCGGTGCGATAAACGGGTGGAGGTCGCGGGCATCCGACTCACCTGAAGAGTCGGTCCCGGCCCTGGGTCTGGTTGGTGAAGCGGGTGAAGGCGTCCATGGCGCCCGGCCCAAGGCCACGTGTGACACCGTTCTCTCTGTGTCGCCGGTGGGTCTCCGGGGAGGGTCGGTATCAGAGCACAGGCCAGGCCGCTCGGACTAGGGCTCTCCCGCCCCCGTGGGGGCGGGCACGCCTCGTAAAGAGAGACTTCGAGGGCTTCCGGTCGGAACCGGAAGTGGTGGTTACTAAGGCGACGCCAAGCCGGCCAGGTGAGCGAAACTTGGGCTCCTACCCTTGGGGGCCGCGGTCCCTCTGGTGTCTTGGGACTCCCCTTTACCTGTAGAACCTTCTAGTGGAGGCTCTGAGGGGGCCCGTCTCCCCAGCCTCAGGCGCTCCCGGGACGCCTCGTGCCTGCACTTTGCTCCCGGGTACTCGGGTCCCAGGTGGAATCCTGAATAGTCTCTCCAGCCTGAGAGCTCCCCCGAACCTTTGCTTGCAGACGGTGTGGTCTAATAATTTTCCAGCGCCATGCCTCTGTTTCCCTTGAGCTACACCAGATCCAGGTCTGGTGAAGGAAATGGTTAGAGCAGAGATAAGCCAGTTCATGCTTGAGAGTCGGGTAAAGTGAGAGAATTCTCTATTAGGATTATTGAACACTGAAAGAAGATTGTTACCTGAGGAAATCCTAAAAGTTCGACACGAACAAAGTGGAGACAAAAGTAGATTACAGTTAAATTGCACCACTGAACATTCGTTCTGTGGGCCTGGAAGACATGGATCCCACCCACTCCATAGCAGTAATTTTATCAAATGTACCCCCTATAACCATAAAGTAAGGTCACCTATTTTTGTAATCTTTATTCTCTTGTTCAGGTCTGCCCCTAACATTTGCAGGCCTGAGGTAAGAGTACAAATGGATACCTATGTACTGTATGTTTAAATATTTAAAAGTTATAAATCAAGTAACATTGTTAAACAAGACATGTTATGTACTCCAACATTGCAAATATACCTTCATCATGATCTAGAAGTCCAAGTTCACTTTCAGAATTCTTTTGGTAGTGTGGAGAGAGCTGACTCTGAGTCTTTTCCCAGTTCCCCTTCTCTTCTGGTTTCTAGCTCCCAACTATGTTGCTGAGAGGGGCCTTGCATACTATGTGAATACTCTAACCACATCCAAGTTTTGCCCATACCCCTGGAAACAGCCATGCCTCGGCTACCTTTCAGGTTTAGGGGTGCTCACATTAGCAGCTGAGTCTGCCCTCAGGAGAAAACTGGGAAAGGCTCATGCAGGCCCTAGTGTCATTTGGACAGTACATTCCAGTGGTATAAGTACCCTGAACATGAAAAGGGAAACTAGGCTCTGGGTGAGTAATCCCCACGGATTATTCATTCTTTGCAGAGGAAAGTGCTTGTAAAAGAGCCAGAGTGTTATCTAAGTGCATGGTCCAGGGCAGGGCAATACTGCAAGCAATAAGAATTTGAATACTTGCCACACATTAACCACTGTGCTAAGCTCTAGGCCCAAGGTAATAGGTTAATAAGGGACATAGTAAATTGATAAGTACAAAACAGTGATATGTTAGGTGCTAGAGATGAACACAGGGTGCTTCTAGACACAGATTTATATAATCTGCTTTTTATACCTATAATTCTGCCTTTTCCACAATATTATATAAACTGAACCATTTGGTATGTAGCTTTTTCTGATTTATTTTACTTAGCATAATGCATTTAAGTTTCATCCATGTTGTGCATATCAGTAGTTTGTAATTTTTTATTGCTGAGAAGTATTCTATAACGTAGATGTATCATAGTTTATTATCTGTGCACCCACTAAGGGACATTCATGTTGTCTCTAGTTTGGGGCAATTATAAGTAAAGCTGCTATAAATATTTAAGTACAGATTTTCATACAGAACATAAGTTTTTTATTATTTTTCTTGTGTAGATATTTGGGAATGTGATTGCTGTATCATATGGTATGCTTAACTTTGTAAGAAACTGCCAAACTTTTCCAAAGTGTCTGTACTATTTTGTATTCCCATTGACAATGTGTAAGAGTTTATCTCTTTACCTATTGACAAACATTTGGGTTGTTACCACCTTGGGTCTCCTACAAATAAAGCTGTAATGATTGTTCATTTATAAGTGTTTATATGGAAATGTGTTTATAGATTTTATCAAATTTTTAAAAATTTTTGTTCATTATTTCTACAAATTTGTTTCTGTCTCCTTCCTCCTTTGGAGATGTCAATCATACATATATCAAGCCACTTCAAATTATCCCATGCCCCACACTCAATTTTTAAAAAATTTTTCTTTCTTTGTTTCATTTTGTTTCAATTACTGTGTCTTCAAGTTCACTAATCTTTTCTTCTGCTGATCTAATTTGTTTTGATCTGAAATTTTGTTGTTAATCTAATCTGGTATATTTTTTATTCAGACATTATAGTGTTCATCTCTAAAAGTTTAATTTGGAGGGCTGGCCCATGGCTCACTTGGGAGAGTGTGGTACTGATAACACCAGGGCCAAGGGTTCGGATCCCTATATAGAAATGGCCAGTTCGCTCACTTGGGAGAGCGTGGTGCTGATAACACCAAGTCAAGGGTTAAGATCCCCTTACCAGTCATCTTTATAAAAAAATAAAATAAAATAAATAAATAATAAAAGTTTAATTTGGGTCTTTTTTATATCTTCCATGTCTCTACTTGGTTTTTAAACATGTGGAAAAAGTTTTAACTGCTTTGTCTGTTAATCAATTCTGAGCCAGCTTCAATGGACTGATTTTTCTATTTATTATGGCTTATATTTTCTTGACTCTTTGCTTGCATGCCAGCTAATTTTCTTCTTTCTTTCTTTCTTTCTTTTTTTTTTTTTTTTTTCAGCTGGCTGGTATGGGGATCCAAACCCTTTGTTATCAACACCACATTCTAACCAACTAAGCTTACCAGCTGGCAAATTGGTAATTTTTTTTCTTTCCTTTTGGCAGCTGGCCAGTATGAGGATCTGAACCCTTGACCCTTGTGTTATGAGCACTACACTCTACTGAGTGAGCTAACTGGCTAGCACCCCAGCTAATTCGTTTAATTGGATCCCAGACATTGTGAATCTTACTTCATTGGATGCTGGATATTTTGGTATTCCTATAAATATTCTTGAGCTTTGTTGTAGGGTGTAGTTAAGTTACTTAGAAACAGTTTCAACACCTACTATCTAAGATTTGATGGGTGATACCAGAGCAGTGTTTATTCTAGGGCTAATTTTTCCCACTGCTGAGGCAAAATTCTTCCAAGCACTCTACCCAATGGCCATGAATTATGAGGTTTTTCAGTCTGGCTGGTGGAAACAGGCATTATTCCTGACCCAGTGTGAGCTCAGGTTACTGTTTCCATGAATTATGTCAGGTGGTTCTTTCTTCAGTGTCAGCTGTTTTCCTCACAGTCATGCACTGGAAACGTTACAAATGTACTCCAGTAGGTGAGAAAAGATGGTGGGATGGCAGTAGGGCCTTTATAAGATCTGTATGTGCCGTAGGCACTCTTACAGTACAAGACCCTACTTCACTTCATAGTGAGCATCTTAAAATGTATCCCTTGTTCCACATTAAATGCATTTTTTTCAGTGTAACATTTAAAAGCCTTTTTATTATTTGCACAATTTTAAGTTTTCCGAAGTACAGATTACCTCTTCTCTTCGTGTAGACATGAACTTTATATACACACACACAGTGGAGCTGAAAAATTGTAAATATTTTTGTCAATATTTATTTTGATATTGTGGGGGTTTTTTTTAGTCAATCAATTTTTTTTATTTCTATAGGCTCTTGAAAAATCTCATAGGCCCTGAGCACTGCCTGCAGAACTCCTGTGTGGCAGCAATGGGAAAGGAGAGGAGGGAACAAATCAGACAGCAAGCATTGGGAGTGCTTGAACTGTATCTTATTGGGGGTGGGGAAAAAGGGAAGAGAGTCATGGCTCACTGCCCAGCTGGCTTAAACACAGCCATTTGTAGAGTTAGATAACTAGGAAAAGGCTTAAGTTGTAGGAGAGAGGATGAACTCCATTCGGAACAGAAAGATAGCTACTTTCCTACCAGTAGATGAAGGCAACAAGGATGTCAAATTTCTCTCCTTCCATCATAGCATACATTACCTTGATTTGGCCCGGAAGAATCTTCTGATATCTTTACTAATATGAAGAGCTTATCCTAGGAATGTGGTAACAATCCAGTGATAAATAAGGAAAGTGCCAGTGTCTGGAATAAACAGTCGTATAGACCATTGTGCTAGAGAAGGATGGTGTGCTGTCTTCTTGTTGCTTCCCTTTTTTCTCAAAGTTCCTTTGCTTGCTTCCCTTATCAGCTTTTCAGAGTTTCGTAGAAGTTCCCAGTGCCACCTTCTGTGATATCATCCGCCAGAGGAGGTCAGATGCAGAAGATGAACCTGCCCACTCTTACTCGAAAGGGACCACTGGAGGTGCCGTCTCCAACAGAGAAGGATTGGCCTGATGACAATGAAGAGGATTATGTCCTCAAGGATCCAGATCAGGAGCTGGATTCCCTGCCTCAGCCTTATCGAATGATCAACAAGCTGGTGAACCTTCTGTTTGACAGGTCATGGGAAGTTATTGAAGAGAGGAACGCATTGAGGGAAGCTAAGAGCACCTGGATCCAGCCTACCATCTACCATCCACTTGCAGAAATCCAGGTATGGAGCAGGTAGCTAGCTGACCAGGAGTCCTACTTCTCAGCTGAGTGTTAATAAGTGATCCAGGGAAGGAATTCCTACCAGGAACTTTAATTCAATAAGACAGGTACCTTTTTGAGAGATTATAGGCATGCTGATATTGATTAAAATGGATATAGTAATTGCCCAGGGAAATGGGGTGTTCTGGTTAGTTGAAGATTATACAGAAGACCTTTTATATTCAGCTGTTATTAATTCCTTAGTATTAATCCACTCTCTTGCTTGATGGTTGAGGATCTGCCAGTGCCTCAGCTATCGTTCTTCCTACAGTGCTCTAGATGAATAAAGTACAGGACCATGCTTAGTGTTGTAAATGTGCGTTTATTTTCAACTTCTTTGTTTTCTTTGGCCTTTCCCCCCTAAAAGTGGAATGCTATGAATTTCTTGATGCTTGGGCAAGAGTTTTAGATGAGCACTATGTTTGGTGATAATATATCTAAGAGCTCTCAACCCTCTTTGAAAATCTAGCTCACATTACTTGAAGATGGTGACAGCTAAAAATAGTTCCTTTTTTCTTTGTTTTTGTATTTCCAGTTCAACAAAATGCCAAACTGTATGGCTGTTTCCCAAGACTATGTGTTTATCGGAGGAGCCAAAGGATTCTCAATTTATAATCTATACAACGCTAAACGAATATATGTTTGGGAGAAACTTAAGGTTGATGTCACTTCCATCTGGGCCACAGATTTGGGGAATGAAATACTTATCGCTCCTGTGGATGAAATGGGTATTTGTTCTTCATCTTCCTTTTTAGCCTCATTTACCTGTAGACTGTTGTTCAATTTAATCTCCTTTCCAGGTATGCGTGGGGCCGGGCATTCTATTCTCCTTGATCATGTAATGATAACTAATACCTACAGAACAAATGTGGAGTATCAAGCACTAGTCTAACATTTTGCATATTTTAGCCCATTTAATCCTCACAACAGCCATAGGAGGGAAGTACAATTTATTATACCTCTTCAGAAGAAGCAACTGAGGGGGCCGGCCTGTGGCTCACTCGGGAGAGTGCGGTGCTGAGAACACCAAGGCCATGGATTCGGATCCCATGTAGGGATGGCTGGTTGGCTAACTGGGTGAGCATGGTGCTGACAACACCAAGTCAAGGGTTAAGATCCCCTTATCGGTCATCTTTTATAAAAAAAAAAAAAGCAACTGAGACATGGAGGTTAAATAACTTACTTAAGGTAACATGAAAAGTAAGTGGCACAGACAGGCTTCAAACCACGCAGTATGGCCCCAGAGTCCACACCCTTCCAGCATTCAGCAGTCCTGCTGCTCATATAAACCAAAGCTTGCTTTTTTCCTTTAGCCTGAGGATGAACCAGGCCTTCATGAAGAGTATGGTATAGAAAACTGTAGATAATGTCTCAGACAGGTGAGCTGGTTTGCCCTTGGTTTCCTAAAAGCTGGGCTTCCCTCTAGCCTGTCTTTATGTTTGGGTGACCTGACTGCTGCCCCTGGATATGGGGAACTTCCCTGCTTTGTTGGGGATGAGAAGGCAAGTGTCAGTCAAAAAGTCAGGGAGGTGTCTGTGTGATATTGGGGCAAGCAGAGCAGAAAGTACCTGCTCACCTTGAGATCATCTATGAAAGCACACATCTCTCTAAACAGCAGGCTCTGCTCAACCAGCACAGGCACACTGAAGAACTTCCTGCAGGAGAGCGACCTGACCGGACTGGCATTTTAGGAAGAGCATCCTAGCAGGAGCCTGTAAAAGTCAAAATGAGAGGTAGAGAGACCAGGGAGGACTATCGTATTCATTGAGGAGAGAAATTATGAAGGACTGAAGAAAGTCAGAGGCTGTTAAAATAAAAACTGTACTATGGTTATGTAAGGTGTTAAAATTGGGGAAGTGAGATAAGAAATATATGGGAACTCTGTATTATTTTTGCAACTTTTCTATAAGTCTAAAATTAGTTCAAAATACAAAGCTTAAAAAATGAAAAAAAATATATAATGGAAAAACTTAGTGGGCGATGGAATATGTGTGTGAGTTGGGGGAGTGGGGAGGTGTGCTGGGGGCAGTGAAGAAAAATGACTCCGTTCTGCCTCAGGTAACTGAGTGGATGATGATGTCATTCCTTGATAACAATTATAGGAGATTAAGGTCTGTAAATTGAAGAATTCCATTTGAACGTGCACAGACTTGAGGGACCTGGAGGATATCTGTGTAGGAATGTTGATACTCAGAAGGAGTTTGTTCTAAAGATAGGATTGTATTTATCATACTGCATTCTACTGGTTGGTTTCGTGTGTCAGTGTGATGAATTTGAAGGCAGACTGCCTTGGTGTCCTTAGCACATTCATAAGTATGGAGCAGATACCCCATGAATCTTTGTTGTGTTGAGTTAGACTTTCACCCACAGTGGGCCAGATGCCTTTATAAGGTCTATATTATGGAGTAGAGGCAGGTTTTGAGTATCTTGAAGGCACCTAAACAAAGAGTTAAGAAGTCATGGGGGGTGAGAATCATATATATATATTTTTTTTTAATAGCTTTTATTTTATTTATTTATTTATTTTTATTTGTCTTTTTCGTGACCGGCACTCAGCCAGTGAGTGCACCGGCCATTCCTATATAGGATCCGAACCCGCGGCGGGAGCGTGCCGCGCTCCCAGCGCTGCACTGTCTCGAGTGCGCCACCGGCTCAGCCCTGTGAGAATCATATATTGGAGCCCTTAGATTAAATGGGAATTAGGATGACAGAATTATTTATTGATTCGACAAAATTAACTGCATGAGGAGCTTGTCGAGGTTGAGAGGGGAGGCACATGGAAGGGTGAGATATGATCCTTTCTCTAAAAGAATCTACGAACTTGCAAGGGTTCACAGGGAACAGTTAGATAACAGTATGAAGCAGTGAGGGACGATGTGCAGACACAGGTGGACAGGAGTCAAGGAGTGGATTGGCGTGGCTGCCATGCTTACAGGAGACTCCTAGGAGATGCCAGCAGGGCCAGGGCAGGACACAGGAGGGAGAACTACTTGAACGTTTCAAGTGAGGGGTGGAGTGAGGCAGGGAGAGCAGCATAGGCAGCGGAGAGGCCAGGGAGGAGGCATCAGAGTGCGTAAGTTTATGATGATAATTTCAGAAAATCAAATGTAAAACTCCAGTTCTTTGGCTCACTTGTCTGTTTACATTCTCACTTATTTTTCTGTTTCAGGTATCATTAGACTATTCTATTTTTATAAGGATGGTCTTTTCCTAGTCAAAGCCATCAATGAAGTGGTGAGTGCCTGTTCTTTCTATAACTGGACTAAAAGCTGTAGCAAATTAAATCACTTTTAATATAGGCATCTTAGATTAGAAAGAAATAGAGACCTCCCTGGGCAGATAGCCTCCTCCAAAATATCCAATTAAAAGATTTCCCAGCCATCAGGAAGTACATGTTGAATGCCTTGAATTTATTTACCCTGTTGTCCAGGCAAGAAAATTATTAAGGAACTTCAGTGCAGATTTTTCTCTTGAGCATCAGACCAACATATCTAAGTACTTAAATTTCCCTAAATTTTCCAGGCTGTTTCACATTCTTGTTCCCTTGCCCATGCTGTTTCCTCTGGAATGCTCTCCTTGTCTCCCTACATGCAATGTGTGTCTGTTCAATTTCTCCCATTCTTCAAGCCCAGCTCAAATATCTCTTTTTCTAAAATACATACTCTCATATACTGTAAAGGAGCTGAACTCTCCTTCCTTTGTGCCACTACCAGATAGAACATAATTTCTATCTCAGTGTTTTCTATACCCTCTTTACTTGTTTATATGACTGCTTCTTCTGGATGCAAGCCCCCTGAGGGCAGGGGACCTCTCTTACTCATCTTTGTATCCCTTATTCCTAACACATTGCCTGGCATACTGTAGGTTCTCAGAAAGTGTTTTTTGAATCAGTGAATCCCCAAAAGAGAGGGTATTGCTCAGAGTAGATTTTTAATTGCAGTTTGTCTTGTAAAAAATACTTTTGATGGGCACCAAGGCAATTCAGTGGGAAAAAGAAATTATTTCCAGTAAATGATGCAGGGACACTGGATAAAAAGATGGGAGGAAAAAAATGAACCTCAACCTTATTTTGCACTGTATATAAAAATTAACTTGAGATAGGTTATATATCTAAATATAAAGGCTAAAACCATTATTCTTCTTGGAAAAAAACACAGGAAAATATTTTTGCAGCCTTGGGGCAGGCAAAGATTTCTTAGGACATGAAAAGCATTAGCCATAAGAGAAAATATTGATATTGGATATTAATATCAAAATTAAAAATTAATTCCTCATATACAAAAATTCACTCAAAATGGATCATATACCTATATGTAAAAACTAAAGCTATAAAACTTCTAAAAGAAAACAGGAGAAAGTTTTTGTGACCTTGGGTTAGGCAAAGATTTTTTTATCTACAATACCAAAAGCCCTATCCATAAAAGAAAAGATTGATAAACTGGACTTCATCAAAATTAAAAACTTCTGCTCTACAAAATACACTGTTAAAAGAATAAAGACAGGAATGAAATGACTGGGAGAACTCATTGCCAATCCCATATCTGATAAAAGATTTGTATCCAGAATATACAAAGAACTCTCAAAACTCAAAAATAAGGAAACACACAACCTAATTTTTAAATGGGCAAAGGATTTGAAAATACAGTTTGCTGAAGGAAGGCAAATAAGATGCCCAACATCATTGGTCGTTAGAGAAATGCAATTTAAAATCACAATGAGATATCATTATACATGCATTAGAATGCCTCAAATTAAAAACGCTGACCATGTCAAGTGTGGGCAAAGATATGGAACAATTGGAATTCTCATGCACTGCTGGTGGTAAAATATAATGGTGCAACCACTTTGGCAGTTTCTTAAAACGTTAATCATACAGTTACCATACGATCCAGACATTCCACTCCTAAGTATTTACCCAGGAACAATGAAAGCATATGTCCATAGAAAGATTTGTACATGAATGTTCATAGCTTCGTTTGTAATAGCCCCAAACCAAAACCACCTACATGGCAAATTGTGGTATATCCTTACAATAGAATGTACTACTCATCAGTAAAAACGAATGAATTACTAATTCATGTAACATGAATAATCATGCTGAAAGAAAGAGGTCAAACAAGAAGACTACATACTGTATGATTCCGTTTATATAAAGTTCTAGAAAATGCAAATTAATTGTGACAGAAAGTAATGTGGGGCAACACAAAGGGACATGAGGAAGCATTTGGGGAATGGATATGTTCACTGTCTTGATTGTGGTGATGGTTTCAAGGGGTACGTGTAAGTCAAAACTTACCAAATTGTACACTTTAAACATGCAGTTTATTATATGTCATTACACATTTAGTAAAGCTATTGAAAATGTAAAAACATCTGTTCATCAAAAGATGCTATTAGGGTTCAGTAGAAAGTGGGAGCAGAGATCAGATCCCTGATAGCCCCCCCACCACCTGGCTTAGGGACCAGCACACCCCAGGAGGAGCCGCAGCTGTAGCAGCCAGCCTCAGTCACCATCACCACGACCCTGAGCAAGGAGGCTTAGACTTGGCAGCCGCCCGCCCTCGGCACTGCCCACACCTGCGCCAGGGCGGCGGTGCCCATACATCAGCGGCACCTGCTGGCGGGGACAGATGGTCATGGCAACGAAGGTTTAGGGAACAGATAAGTGGTTCCGTGTAAGGAACTGATATGGCTCCATCAACAGGAAGGACACCAAGGAGATGTATTTGCACTGCAGACAACCATAGAAAAATAACCCCAAGAAGTGTCTTTGCAGTGTGAGAGATGGAAGAACGGTGGAGTTTGATGTTGAAAAGGGTGCGGAGGCAGCAAATCTTACAGGCCCTCGTGACGTTCCAGAGCAGAGCAGTAGATATGCAGCAGACCGGAGCCGTTACGAACGCTGTCCAGGTCGTAGGGCCAGTCCCCACGTCCTTACCGGCAGAATGATCAGAATAGTGAGAGCGGAAAGGACCGAGGATCGGAGAATGCTCCTCAAGGCCAGGCTCCACAGCGCTCACCCTGGCGCGGGCCACGCGCCCAGATCACTACGTGCGGGGACCCTGAGGGCGCCCACACTATTCCGACCCTCCTGTGCGGGAGGGAAAAGCGATGGAGGGGCTGATAACCAGGGCGCAAGGACACAATATGTATCGGGGTTCTGACACCACGATTCCTACGGGGCCTTCCTCGCCAAAGACAGCCGAGGGAAGTCAGCAATGAAGAGAAGAAGCAAAATCAAGGAAATAAGACCTGAGATCAGCCACCGGAACTTCAGTTTCAGACACACAAAACCCTACATCACAACGTGGCAAAGAGACAAAAGCAATGGACGCTCAGGAGGCTGAGCAGGGCGGGCAGAGTATGCGCAGGCGCACCCTCCCTCCGGTCGTCTGGTTTAGTCCAACAAGGAGAAATGAAGACGAAACTCCAGCAATGAGAAATGAACAAGAGGCTGGAGCTAAGACCTTAAGTGCTTGGTTTTTGCCCGTTGACCAGATAACCAGAACTATCTGCATCATCCATGCAGCATCTGATTTTTATTTTTATTTGGTAATGACGTGTTTTGCAAAATGTATGGTTTTTCTCAATACATCTTAAAGATTTTTAAATTGTTTCATATCTAGTCAAGTTGAGATTTTTAAGATTTTTTTTTCAGTACATGGTAAACATTTAATTTGCTAAGAGAATGACTAGGTGAACAAGATAGTTAGAACACTTATACGAGTATAGTCTTTTTTCCCCCAACATTTTATTATAAAAAATTTCAAACCTATGAAAAAGTTGAAAGAATTGTATGGTATTAACTTACATAATTATCACTGGGACTTTATATAAGAACCTCATTATAGGGCTGGCTGGTTAGCTCACTTGGGAGAGCTTTGTGTTGGTAACACCAAAGTCAAGTTTCAGATCCTCCTATGGGCCAGCCACCAATAAAAACAAAAACAAAAAAACCACATCATTTTAATTTGTAATAAAGCATTACAATTAAATTTTTTTTCACAAAAAAATCAAACTGCAATAAAGGTCTTAAATAATAATAATAAAGATAATATTAAGAAAATGAAAAACAAACCACAGACAGACTGGGAGAAAATATCTGCAATACATATAACCTTTCAAGTATTTATATCCATAATGTACAAAGAACTCCAAATCAATAATAAAAATACAACCCAGTGAAAAATAGACAAAAGACTTGAACTGACATTCTACAGAAGAAAACATATGAATAATTACTCAGCCAGTGAGTGCACTGGCCAGTCCTGTATAGGATCCGAACCAGGAGCGGGAGCGCCGCTGCGCTCCCAGCGCCTCACTCTCCCGAGTGCGCCACGGGCTGGGCCCATGAATGATTAATTTTTAAAAAGTACTTAATATCAGGCCGACCCCGTGGCTCACTCGGGAGAGTGCGGCCCTGGGAGCGCTGAGGCCGCGGGTTCAGATCCTATTCAGGGATAGCCAGTGGGCTCACTGGCTGAGCACGGTGTGGAGGACACCAAGCCAAGGGTTGCGATCCCCTTACCGGTCACACACACACACACACACACACACACACACACACACACAAAAGTACTTAATATCATTAGTTAACAGAAATGCAAATTAAAATCACAATGAGGTACCACTAAACACCTATTATAATGCTTAAAATTAATAAAACTGATCATACCAAATACTGGTAAGGATGTAGAGTAATAAGAATTTTCATACACTGCTAGTGGGTGTGTAAAAATAGTTGAACCACTTTGAAAAACATTTGGTTAGCTCCTTATAAAGTGAAACTTATGATCCATCAATCCCATTCCTAGGTAATTACCCAAGAGAAATAAAAACATCTGTCAACCAAAAGATTTGTACATGATGTTTATAGCAGCTTTATTCATAATAACCAAAAACTGGACACAGTTGGAGAACCAATAAAAATTTGTGGCATAGTAATTCAATAGAACACTATTTTGTAATAAAACATAATGAACTACTGATGATCACAACACAATGAAAGAAACTCAAAAACATCTAGTTCAGTGAAAGAAGTCAGACACAAAAGAGTACATTCTCTATGATCCCAGTTATTTGAAATTCAAGGACAGGCTAAACTAGTGACGGAGATAAGAACATTGGTTGCATATAGAGGTGTAATTGACTGAAATGGGCATGAGCAAACAAACTCTCTGGAGTGAGGTAATGTCCTATATCTTGACTGGGTGTTAGTAAGTCTGTACATCTGTCAAAATTCATCAAGTTATATATTTAATATATCTGTGCCTTTAACTGTATTTAATTCTATCTTTAAAAAAAAAAACTGTCTTAGGCCGGCCCGTGGCTCACTGGGGAGAGTGCGGTGCTGATAACACCAAGGCCACGGGTTCGGATCCTATATAGGGATGGCCGGTTTGCTCACTGGCTGAGCGTGGTGCTGACAACACCAAGCCAAGGGTTGAGATCCCCTTACCGGTCATCTTTTTAAAAAATAAATAAATAAATAAAAATAAAAATAAAAAAAACTATCTTAAAAAAATATATAGGGAGTACTGCTCAATTCATTTTATGAGACCAGCATAACTGTGATTATACAGACTTGACAGGGACATTACAAAAAAAGTGCTGTTGGTGGATTAAAACACACTAAAAATGTTTAAAACCTATGAATTCATTATGATATATATTTTGTAACATTTGGAAGTTGCCAGGGTACAAACTCATTATTCTGAAAACTAGTAAGAGAAAGAATCACACATTTATTCTGACTCTCCCATATGGGCTGTATTTCATGGTAACCAAATAGTTGATCATGGAAAGATCTTCTTTATAGAAGAATTCTAACAAATGCAGAAGGAATGCTGGAATTGAGCTATTTTAATTTTGTAGCTATTTTACAGAGTGATGGTCTAGGCAGTGATCACCAATAGCTGATGGAGAAGTTTATAATTGATGAATCAGGAAGGCAACACCAGTTCTCAATTATCAACCTTAACATTACTGAAAGAGGGACCACCATATCTCCTTATATGATGCAGTAGGAAGGACACAGCACAACTGTGGAGTATTCTTGCCAAAACAACTGAACCTAAATCTAATCAAACCTCTATATCTGGTTATCAGTTTAAAGGAAATACAAGACCCAGGGAACCATGGGGATGCAATCAGTCCAACTCAGAATGTAAAAAATTCTGTAGGACAAATGATCTAGTTTCTCAACAAATAAACAGCAAACAGAAAAACAAATGGGTGAGCCATTATAAATTAAAACAGACTTAAGAGATACGTTAACTATCATATATGGACTTCATGTGGATCCTGATTTGAACGATTGTGAAAAGATAAACAGACTTAAGAGATACGTTAACTATCATATATGGACTTCATGTGGATCCTGATTTGAACGATTGTGAAAAGATATTTATGATACAATTAAAGAAATTTTAAAAAACAGACTGGATATTAGATGATATCTAGGAATTATTGTTAATCTTTTAGGCTTAATTAAGTAATAATATTAATTTAATGAACTTGGTAATAAAACAAGATCTGTCCATATATTGATAATTGTTGAAGTTAAGTAATGGATAATGGGGGTTTGTTATGCTATTTACTACCTTTCTGTATGTTTGAAAATTTGCACAAGAAGTTGATATTTAAATATATAAATAAAAACATTTTTAAAAATTTTAGGCTGGTTCTCATTTAATAAACCTGGGGTCTTACCAGCCTAACTAGTTTACTCACTTTATTTTGCTAGTAGACTTCAAGCTCCTTAATGGTATAGAATAATCATACACATTGAGCCTCTCTCACCTTGCCTAGAGTTTGAGCAGGTTTCATACTGTGGTTACATTCAGTCTCTACTATAGATCGAGACTTTCGTCCAGCAACCACCAGAGTTTTCAGTGTTATGCAGAACTTGTTTCAATCCAGTTGAATAACTGAGTGGCCATATAGGCGTTAGGGTTTGCAAACCTGACCAGGAGATTCCCAGTATGCCACTAGTCACCAGGAATATTTAAGAAACCAGAAAATAAGTCCAAAAACCTCTAGACGGAAAAGCGAGGTACACTTTTTGACACACTATCTTGTCCAATTCCAGTACAAAAATGGGAAGTACAAGGGTATTTCAAAAAGTTTATGGAAAAATAGAATTAAAAGATAAATAAGAATCTTTCCATGAACTTTCTGAAGCACCCTTGTATGAAGCAATTTGAGGCATCTTCTTACCGGTCAGACGCTTTAAAAGGATCTCTGTTCTGGGTGTGAACCACAGAAGGCCTTGAAATACAATCTTCTCCGTCACCAGGCTGAGCATATTCTATCAGCATCTTTTTTCTTTTCAGGATGATACCAGCAAGCAAACCACCTGTATAAAGATGGAGATCTCTCAAGGAGGGGACTTTGCAGCCTTCCTTCTACAAGGCAAGATTAACCAAAGGCTGTTAAGGTTGAGATCTGCAGTCTCTTACAGATGATTGCCTTTTCCCCCAAACCTTTTATTTAGAAATAACCTTAGATTTACAGAAGAATTGCAAAGATAGTACAGAGAGTTGCCCTTTGCCCTTCAACTGGCTTCCCTAATACCAACATTTAACACGACCGTTTTCTCATGTACGCTTGTCAAAACTAACAAAATAACATTGATACAATACTATTAACTAACTACTAACTATAGATTCTTTTTCAGATTTCAGGTTTTTCCCTAATCTAATGTTTTTGCTCCAAGGTTTAATCCAGGATACTGTATTGCATTTAGTCATTATGCCTTCTAAGTTTACTTCTATTTGTGAATGTTTCTTGGTCTTATGTTTCATGGCCTTGACACTTTGGAAGAATACCAGTCAGATGTTTTAAATGTCCATCAATTTCAGTTTGTCTGATATTTTTCACATGATTCAACTGGGGTTAAGGATTTGGGGGAGGGTACCACATCGGGGAAGTGTTCTTTCCGTTGTATCATATTAGGGAGTATGTGATGGCAGCATGACTCGCTACTGCTGATGTTAACCTCAATCATGTAAAGTGCCATCTGCCAGGTTTCTCCACTGTACAGTTACTGTTTTTCCCTTTTCATACTCTGTAAGGAGCAAGTCACTAAGTACAGACCACACTGAAGGGGAGATGACTTAGGCACCACCTCTTAGAAGTAGGAGAATCAAAGAATTTTTGGACATATGTTAAAACCACCATGGTAATTAATAAACATTTTGGGGGAAATACTTGGAGATGATGCAAATATCCTGTTTGTCCTTAAAGATTCAGCCACCAATCTTAGCAGTCATCATTGGATCTTGCCTGCTGCAATCATTACTGTGGTAACAACATATTTCATTCAAATATTTGTATCTTGATTTTTAACTTCTAAGTATTTAGACATATGGTATATGGGCTTCTATGAAGGGACTTCAAAAAGTTCATGGAAAATAGATTTAAAAGGTAAAAATATAAAATATAAACTTTATTTGTCAACATAAGCTCCATCAAGTTCAAGACACTTTTGTAAGGAATGATACCAGCCATTTAGTCCATCCCTAAAGAACTGAGGGTCCTGGGAATTTAACCATGTTCATGCAGTCTTTTTTACATTATTAACTGACGAAAAATGGGTGCCCTTTAAAGATTTTTTAAGATTAGGAAACAAAAAGAAATCAGAAGGAGCCAAATCAGGACTGTAAGGTGGATGCCTAATGATTTCCCATTGAAACTCTCACAAAATTGCCCTTGTTTGATGAGAGGAATGAGCAAGAGGATTACCATGGTGGAAAAGGACTCTCTGGGGCCGGCCCGTGGCTCACTTGGGAGAGTGTGGTGCTGATAACACCAAGGCCATGGGTTCGGATCCTATATAGGGATGGCTGGTTAGCTCACCGGGTGAGTGTGGTGCTGACAACACCAAGTCAAGGGTTAAGATCCCCTTACCAGTTATCTTTAAAAAAAAAGAAAGAAAGAAAGAAAGAAAGAAAAAAAACTTCTCTGGTGAAGTTTTCCCGGGCATTTTTCTGTTACAGCTGTTGCTAGCTTTCTTGAAACACTCTCATAATTAGCAAATGTTATCATTCTTTGGCCCTCCAGAAGGTCAACAAGCAAAATGCATTGAGCATCCCCCCAAAATTTGCCATGACCTTTGCTCTTGACCAGTCCACTTTTGCTTTGACTGGACCACTCTCACCTTTATGGTAGTCATTGCTTTGACTGTGTTTTGCCTTCAGGATCATAATGGTAAAGCCACATTTCCTCTCTTACTACAGTTCTTCAAAGAAATGCTTCAGGATCTTGATCCCACTTGTTTAAAATTCCTTTGAAAGCTCTGCTCTTATCTGCACCTGATCTGGTACAACAGTCCTAGTACCCATTGAGCAGAACGTTTGCTCAATTGTAATTTTTCAGTTAGAATTATGTAAACCGAACCAATTGAGATGTCTATGGCATTGGCTATTATTTCTGCTGTTAATTGTTAGTCCTGTTCAATTAGGGCACAAACAAGATTAATTTTTCCACATAAATTTATGTGAATGGTTGGCCACTGCAGGCTTCATCTTCAACATTGTTTCATCCCTTCTTAAAACTATTTATCCATTTGAGAACTGCTGATTCTTTGGCATTGTCCCCATAAAATTTTTCTAAAATATCAGTGATTTTACCATTCTTCCATCCAAGCTTCACCATAAATTTGACATTTGTCCTTGCTTCAATTTTAGCAGAATTCATGTTGCTCTGATAGGGGCTCTTGTCAAACTGATGTCTTATCCTTCTTAGTTCCTCAAACTAGATCCTGTTCAGACATGTTATAACAAGTTAGTACAAGTTTACTTTTGTTTTTATTTATTTATTTATTTATTTATTTATGGCCACAAAACAAGTCTTAACACATTTAAAAAGACTAAGATCATAGAAATATGTTCTCTGACCAAAATAGCAGAAGGAAATTTAGAAAATTCATAAATGTGTGGAAAGTAAACAACACTACCCCAAATAAATGATGGGTAAGAAGAAAAATCACAGGGAAATTAGAGAGTACTTTAAGATAAAAATCATAGCACAACACATCAAAATGTATAGGATGCAGGACTCATCACTGCTTAGAGGAAAATTTACACTTGTAAACACCTATAGTAACAATAAGAAAAATCTCAAATCAGTACTGTAAACTTCTACCTTAAGAAAATAGAAAAACAAGAGCAAACTAAACCAAAAGCAAATATAGGTAGGAATAACAAAGATTACAACAGAAATATATGAAATAGGGAATTAAAAAACAATAAAGAAAATCAACGAAACCAAAAGTTGTCTTTTTAAAAAGATCAACAAAATTTGCAAACCTTTATCTAGACTGATCAAGAAAAAAGAGAGAAGGCAGAAATTACTAAAATCAGAAATAAATCTAGGGGCATGGTAGAGCAGTTGCTTCTTCTGTTACACTGGAGTGGGCTTTGAGGAGAGAGACGTCCTCTTCTTTTTCTGGTCTCCACTGGTGACTTCCCTTGTGTCACTGCAGTCGAGTGTCTGGCAGTCTGCCTACATGGCTGCTGTGCTACTGCTGTGGTGTCAAGCTGATTTTGCAGCAGCCATGGCTATGGCGGTGGCTGTGGTGGGCTACCCACACAGAAATAGTGTTTTCTACGTGTTTCTTGCCTGCTTCCAAGTGGGCGATGCTGCCCTGGGCTCCTGCCTAAGACCCCTGGCATGCTATGTTTCTTGCTTACTATCGAGCGGAAGGGGCTGCCCTCAACTCCTGCCTAGGTCCGCAGGCATGATCTCTGAGTTTATTTTTGGTGCTAAAAAATGTTGAAATTCATGCATAGTTTTTTCAAAATGCACATTTTCCATGAACTTTTTGAAGACCCCTCATATTTATATTCTTGCCCAAGGCCCCTCAAATGTTAGATGCTTGAGGAAAATATATATTTTATAATGCTTTATGTGTCAAAGGAAACTTTTGTACCATCTGTATTAGTTTCCTAAGGCTGCCATAACAAAGTAGTACAAACTGGGTAGCTTAAAACTATGGACTTTTATTCTCTTACAGTCCTGGAAGCCAGAAGTCTGAAACTGAGGTGTCCAGATAATTACTTTTTTAAGGAAACATTTAGCCAGGATCCCATTGCATCGGACAGCAACCTTTCTCAGGTTGGCAGGTATTCAGTACAGAAGTTGAGCATGTTTCTATGACAAGGTAAAGCCCCAGAACCACCCTATAGGTTACCATCTCCTCAAATATTGGTCAGAAGAATTCTTTTAAGGCATCTTTCCAAATTCTAACCCTTCCTTAGCCACACTCCTCTCAGTTACTGATCCTATACATGCCAGCTTCCTCCCCAGACAGGTATAACTGCAAGGCAAAATGTCAGTAGAATTTACCATTTGCAACATGGAAAACATGGAGAATAGGAAAAGCAGTTTGGTTAAAAACTGTTCTATCAGTGCTGTGACTGTGAGAAGCCTCTATTTCCCTTAAATGGCAGTGGCCGGAGGGGATAACTTTCCATGGGAGAGTTATTTGGAGAGTGAGGACTTGCTATAACTTGCTAGAACTACATCTTCTTCAAAGTTTCTGTTCTGTGGGTGCCTGCTGCAGAGGTGGCTGGTCTGTGTGCCAGAGGTTCTGAGAAGACATGTCATTTCTCAGGGGAAACTTGTTGCCTGCTTGTAGTTGCTCAATGGTTCTTTGGTTTCCCAATGCAGGAGCTGGAGAAGTTTGGCTGGATGTGTATAAATTGCCCAAGGAGTCTTGGCTCAAGGAAGTGGAGCACGCCCAACTCACTTTAAATGCAAAGAAAAGAGTCAGACCGCTGCAACTGGTAAGAAACATTTCTGTTTTCAACCAATATGTTTCTCTCTACCCTTGATCCACATTTAACCAAAATCCGCCTTGGAATTCCAAGATGGATGAGGCTTCTGGAGGCTGTAAGAGAGGACAACAGGAACACTGGCACATGTCTCCCAAATCAATTTGCTTTGATTAAAATAAGATGTTAAAAAGCAAGGGTGTCTTCAGTAGTGGGAATTTCAGTACCACTCTGGTCTGGGAGTTGCCTCTCCACCAAGATCACTCCCAGGCATTTCTCTGGAAGGAGGGTGTTTTTCTGTTTCTTTGCTTGTTTGCCCTGGCGGGTGTGGGGATCCAAACCCTTGACCTTGGTCTTATTACACTATGCTCTAACCAACTGAGGTAACTGGCCAGTCCCTAGCAAGAGGGTCTTTTGTCCTGACTCATGCCTCAAAGGTAATTTTTTTCCCTCCTGGGCTGAAATAATCCTTTTCTTGCCCTGAATTTACTAAATTTCCCATGTTATGATATAAAGGCATTGTCACAATATACAAGAATAGTATATTTTTCACAGTATTCCTAGAAAGTAGAAACTCTGCCATTTCAGATTAATTATATATGATGCCTGGGCCTTGTCCAGTGTCTTTAAGACACAGTTCTTCAGTAAATATTAAGACTTAATTTGCTTATTTATACAATGCATGCTTATTATTTTTGTTAACCACCAACAACTAATATTAATTAAGCACCCCTTTAAAACATATTGTATTAGGCACTAAAGAATTAGTGAAAGTATTAATATAGGAGACTAGGTTTGAGACTCACAACTTCACTGCTGAGCTCATTCAGTGGCTTTGAATAAATGCCTTTCTCCCCAGTGAATGTCTTCATAGTGTGTTACACTTCTTTTTCTTGTGTAACAGAGAGAAAAAAAGAATTATGCGATTACCCAAGCACTATGTATGCAGTGAGGCCCGGAGGGACTGCACTTCAGTAATTTCCCCATTAGCAGGAGAAAACTGAATGTGTCAGTCCATTTAAAAGTTAGCCTCTCCCTTTTACTGTAAAGACAAGGAAGTTTCACAAGAAAATTCAATTGATTGAATCATTACAAAGAACACAAGGACTAGTAGCAACAGTGAAATAACAAAGTGACATTCCACAATGCAGTTTGCAAAAGGTTAAGGCGATCCACCAACAAAAGCTTGTTCTTAGCAACAACTGTCTTTTCCTACAGCAGTTTCTTCAGTATGTTTACATAACAATCAAGTAACTTTAGGTTAACCTGCTCCAAGAGCTTCTGTCCTTGAGCCAACAATTTTGCTATGTTACAAGTCTTTATCTACAGCAGAGACTTTAGCCTGGGGAAAGTTTCCTGTCTTTTGCAAGCTTAACATTTCTATACGTAATTTTAAAAGTTAGGTTATACCTGAACTACAGGGCTTTGGAAGCTAGGCCCTGTGAAATACATTTGCTTTATAAATGTTAGTATACTCCACAATAGTGGAGTGTAATCCTGTGTGCCTAGGAGAGTTACCAGCCCAGAGATCTTCCTCCTCTAAACTCTTACAGAATTTATTTTCTGTACCTCTTTTTTGACACTTCTCACCTACCTTTGTTTTTATCCTATTATGCGTGAAAATCGTTCTGTTGTAACTAGATGATAAATTTCCAGATTGTTAAGACCGTATCTTCTCCTTTTTATCAGCCAATCTCATAGTGTCATACTCAGTAACCGGCGCACACACATATTTTTGGCGGCTGGCGAGTCACAGATATGTTTTTGATGGACTAATTTATTATCCAAATAGAAGCACATTGTATCGGGTGTGGTTCATCACCATAATTCACTTGTTTTTTTATACACTGAGACACAACCAACTATTGCCAGTTAGAGTGGTAATTCTTTACTATAAATTATATTTAGAGTTACTTAAATATAATCATCAACGTCATGGATACATTGTGCCAATGAGAAATAGTTGCTTCTGGGCACTTGCGCTTGTGCTTCCGCCCGGCCGAGCCTGGCGCATGCGCCGTAGCGAGGCGGGTCCCGCCGGGGCCTGGCGGCGCCGGTGGCTGGGCCGCCCCTGCTCTCGCCTTAGCTGCTCCTCATCCAGGGCGGCCCAGTGCTGCGTGGGCTCCCGTGGGCCACCCTGGCCAACTGACCCGGATTGTCGACGCTGTTGCCGGAAAAGACGAAAAAGGCAGGTCCCAGAATATCTGATCAGTCTTAGTGGTTGGAACAGAAGCGAGGATAGATGGGCAGCCGAAGATCATGTGCTTCCTCATACCGATGAAAATCTTAGATTACAGCGTAAATGGGCAAGAACAGCCGTAGCTCGTCTGAGAAGCGCAGGAAGAAAGAAGAGAGGCTGCAGATTGCCTGGTGTTGACTCTGTCTTTAGAAACCTCCCTGTTGAAGAAAATGATGAAAACTCTAGTTACGCTAATGACAGTAGTGAAAAAAAGAATGAAAAACTAAGTGGAGAAAGTGATATGGAAGAAAAGACTGAAGCAAAAGAAGAACCGGAGCAAAAAAACCACAGGAAGCAATACATATTGGTGCACGCCAATGTGAAGGTGCATCATGTCCCAGCAGAAAGAAGGCTGACGTTTGTAAGGAGATGGTGGATCGATTAAGGATAACCTTTGATTACACTCTCCCGTTGGTTCTGCTCTATCCATATGAACAAGCTCAGCATAAAAAGGAGCCGGGGGAGCTCTTTCCCAGCCCACCTTTGTTGAATCATCCACGCAGCAGTCCACAGAGTCAGCCGACCACGGGTGAGCTGGCCACCCCCGAAAGGCACAAAGCCGAGCCGGAAGCGCTGCAGTCTCTGAGGAGATCCCCACGCCACACTGCCAGCTGTGACAGGCTGTCCGAGAGCAGCGCCTCGCCTCTCAGCCCAAGCGCCTGCAGCAGGACATGTGCGCCGGCATGCCCAAGCTGTTCCTGCACCCGGAAAAGACACCTGTGCACAGCAGATCATCTTCACCTGTTCCTCTGCCTCCTAGCAAGGAAGGGAGTGCTGAGTTTGCTGGCTTTGAAGGGAGAAGAACTAATGAAATAAACGAGGTCCTCTGCTGGAAGCTTGTGCCGACAATTACCCACCCAGGAGACCAGCCTCCTCCACCCTCTTACATCTGTGGGGCACAACACTTGCTGCGATTGTTTGTAAAACTTCCAGAACTCCTTTTCTGAGAAAAATGTGAAGGCTTTACTGAATCACTTTGATCTCTTTCTGAGGTTTTTAGCAGAATACCATGATGACTTTTTCCCAGAGTCAGCTTATGTCTCTCTCCCCGAGGCTCATTACAGCACCAAGAACCCCAGGGCAATTTGTGAAAGTTTTGGTTGTTCTGTAAGAACAGCTGCACTGTTTAGCTTTGCGCTCTGGGTTTCAGGTGAAGAACTGAGGAGATGGTAGAACTGCTTTACGCAGAGCGCAAATGCAACCCCCACCTTGGGGGGCTCTGGCAGAGGAGGGCCCTGTTACTTGACTTGCCTACATACTGTAGTCAATTCTGTTAAGAGTTACTTCCTGGGTACCTGAAAATGCTCTGACATGACACTTGCCACTGCACAGGCCATCTGTGATGGCAGAGAAAGGGCATCTGTGTTCACAGTGAAACGTTCACAAACGTGCACATAGGTCAGGCTGTTCCCATAGACAATGCAGTTAGTTGTTGGTGAGAATCACATTGCTTAGTTATTTGTCAGCATTAAACAAAATTGTTTTGTAAAATGTTTTCATTCCTGTGATGAGCCTGAGCAACTCTGTCCAACAAATTTTAGTTTGTATTTGGGAACCGCAAAATAGTCTGAAAGTATATTGGAAGGAATTGATATTGATGGCAAAAGAAAATTTGCAGCTATACATTTGCTTGTCAGGGTTTCCTCTCTGTGAAAAGTTATTTTTAGGGCCGTCCCATTGCTCACTTGGGAGAGAGTGGTGTGATAACACCAAGGCCACGGGTTCAGATCCCTAGATAGGGATGGCCAGTTAGCTCACTTGGGAGAGTGTGGTGCTGACGACACCAAGTCAAGAATTAAGATCCCCTTACCAGTCATCTTTAAAAAAAAAAAAAAAAGTTATTTTTGGTGATCTAAATAAAGCATTGTCTGCCTTATTTGAGATTTTACAGCTATACTTTGTTGTGTAATGTTATGGTTCCCTTTCTACAAAACATTATTTTTGGTGATCTAAATAAAGTGTTGCCTGTCTTGTTTGAAAGGAAAAAAGAAAAAAGTATTCACTTCAACTTAGAGTTCTATTTCTTGTTTCTCCAAATATGATTGAAGATCCTGGAAAAAGGGATCATGTGTTAAAATTCTGCAAGCCAGAGGACCATACAGGTATTGGTCCTCCATGTCACTTTTTACAAGAGTAATTGGGGGTAAGAAAGAACATCTCAGAAAATTGAAGGGGGAAAGGGGACCATTCATCAAACCTATTGGGAATTAATTTTCTCCTTTTTCTCCTCAGACTCAGAGCACTCTTGATTCCATTACTTCAGATAATTTAGAAATGGTAAGAAACTTGTAAAAAGATCTCCAGAGAGACTTAAGTTGCATTTTTGAGATTTTTATTTTTACTTGAAATTTCTTTTTTTATTTTAATTTATCAATGTACAATGTAGTTGACTGTCGTGTCCCTTTACCAATTCCTCCTTTTCCCCCCCTCCATCTCCCCCCTCCCCCATCAACATCACGTCTGTTCACCTGTCTTAACAAGTTCAAGGTATTCTGGTGGTTGAGTCTTCTTCCCCCCTCTCCTGTTTATCTGTTTGTATATTTATTTATTTATTTATTTTAGCTCCCACAAATAAGTGAGAACATGCAGTATTTCTCTTCTGTGCCTGGCTTATTTCACTTAATATGATTTTCTCTAAGTCCATCCAAGTTGCTGCAAATGATAGTATTTCATTTTTTTTTATAGGAGAGTAGTATTCCATTGTGTAGATGTACCACATTTTCCGTATCCACTCATCTGATGATGGGCATTTAGGCTGGTTCCAACTCTTGGCTATTGCAAATTGTGCTGCAATAAACATGGTATACAGGTATCCCTTCGATATGAGGATTTCCATTCCTCTGGGTATATATCCAGCAGTGGAATAGCTGGGTCATATGGTAGATCTATCTGTAATTGTTTGAAGAGGATCGTATAAATCTTTCACCTTTTACTTGAAATGTCTTTTATATATCAAATATATTAGTAAAATGTTTCACCAGGGCACTCTTCAGATCCTCTGAGACTTAATCTTGTGCCTCATATCCATTGAAGATGGCCTCCTAGTATTGAGGATAATTGACCCAAGTCATTTGTCCAGAGGTGGGTTTACCTGAAGCTAAGGGAGCTTAAATTTCAGAGCCCCTTCCAAGGCCCTGTGAGGGGACCTAGCAATGTGTTCACATGATCATATATTTTTGTAAAATTGGCAAAAGTAACATTTTAACCACAATCCTGTAAGACCCCTGTCTCTTTTTACTCCCCTGTGTTTTCTTCTAATACTTTCATAGTTTTGTTTTTGACATTTTATTCTTTAATTCATACGGGAGTTACTTGTGTGAATAGAGCAAGGAAGGGATAAACTTTTATATACATTTTTTCAAATAGCCAATTGCCACACCAATATTTTTGAGTAACCCATCCTTTCCCACTTGTTTTGAAATGTCACCTTTATCATTCCTATAGATACTTCTATACTCTCTGTCCTGTTCCATTAAAACATTTGTCTGTGCCTACACCAAGACCTTACAAACTTTGGAGCGAAACTGCCAGGGTTCTAATCTTGTCTATACCAGGTAGCTGGGTGACTTTATTGTATTTTGTGTACTGTTTCCTATACTTTGATGTTTTTCTACCTTTGGGGAGAGCTCATCAATATGTCTCCAAACTCTTACTAAGTTTTTCATTTTTGCTTTCATATTTTAATTTATAAGAGCCTGTTTTTGTTCTCTGATTGTTCCTCTCCCATTTATTTATTTATTTGTTTGTTTGTTTGTTTTGTGTACTATTTTCATTTCACAAATGCACTATGACTTTCTGAAGACATTTATGATAATTTTTGATGTTTTTTCCTCCATGTGTGGTCTCTGTTTCCCACATGTTGCTTTTTGATTCCTGTGTATTCATTTTGGTCCCTTTCAGATGAGATGCCTTCCCTGTTCTCTACTCATATCTGAGAGTGGCATCAAGAAATGACAGGAAGCTCTGTGGGCATGGATGGTGTTTGTTGGCAGTAGTTGTAATATAGGGTACCCTAACTAGGCTGTTTTATTGGGAAACACTCCCATCAGTGGCCTGGAGTATTTTCCCTTTGGCTGATCAGTCTTCCCAAACATGGCTCTTCTAATCTCTTGCCTGAATCATAGAGCCACATGGGAAAGATGGCTTGGGAGTAAGGGATGATCTCAGCATTCAACATGTAAACTTTAACTTTATTCACTATGTGGAGTTAGGGAGGAAATCTAAGAGTTTAGATTCTTAGGCTTTACAAAGATACTTTCAACCAGTCCTCCTGCTGCCAACCCCACTGGCATTTCAACTTCCAGAGATGCCTGGAGCTGCTATTTTCTTGAGTCTTAAGGGGTTTGTGGTATAAATAAGGTGGCTAGTAGGCTTTCCCCCCTACTGGTTAGGATCTAACTTTCTTGGGTCTGCTAAATCATTCAGCCATCTGCTTTCCAGCTTTAAGATGTTGTTACTTTTGTCTCTTATTCTTTTGATCCTTATGAATTTATACGACTTTTTAAAAAAACCTTTACTGTCATTTTAATGGGGTCTCAGGAGGGAAAGGAGTTAAAGGCATGTGTTCCTTCTCCCAGCTATATTTTCCAACTAATTACTGCTGGTCCATGGCTATTATCAGTGTTCATCAGGTCCAGCAAAGAAATTGGAAGGGCATCAAGTTTCAGAAAATTGGCAGGAAACAAGATAGGGTAGGCAGTGAAAATGCTGTAGCCAGGACACCACAACCAGTACTGCTGAACATTACCACCCTCACGAGACAGCCCCCCAAACTGATGCTAGACTTCTCATGATGAGTGTGCCATTGGGCTCTGGCCATGTTTGCCTTCACTGTAAATAATTTATCTACTCTTTCTTAATTTCTGTGTCACTCCCTAAAGATTCAAAGTTATGGGCAGGAGTATACAACTGATTAAGTCTAGGTCATGTGCCAATACGTACCTCCAAGGGACAAGAAGAAGTATCTGGCCCCTTCAGTTCCTTAAAAGGAGACAGATTGTTCAAGGCTCACATAATAGGGCAATCTCCTCTTTTCTAAAATAGAAAAGGTGTTTAGGACTGGGTAGCCAAAACGATGACAAATTTTCACTATACTGGTGCATAAGAAAGTTATTGATTTTTGTATATTGATCTTGTATCTGCCCCCCAGGACCAAGATTAGGGTGAAGTAAGTGAGGCACAGAGAGTGCAAAATTTAAAAAGACACTCTCAGGGTCATGCAAGTGCAGGGTGGCACCTAAGAATGAGTGCCTCCTTAAATTTTGCACCCCCAACCTTGGTACCTCATTTTCTTTATGCTAGTCCTGGTACTGTTGGCCTCTACTAAACTTTGTTAGTTCTAATGTTTGCCAGATGACACTCTTGGATTTTCTAGATAAATAATAATAACTGTAAATACAACTTTTTCCCTTTCAAGTATTTATGCCTCCTATTTATTGTTCTTGCCTTTTTATATTTTCTAGAATTGCTAGTAAAATGTTGAATAATAGTGGTGGTAATGGGATATCCATGACCTGTTCGTGACAATGAGAATGCTTCAAATGTTTTACACACTAAGCTTACACACATGAAGCTTACACACTAAGTTTTTGGTAAATATTCTTTATCATATTAAGTATGTGTCCCTCTAGTCTTGGCTTACTAAGAGGTTTGTTTTCTTTTGTTTTGTTTTGTTTTGTTTAAATTGGGAATGGATATTGACTTTTATCAAATACTTTTCCCTCACCTTTTTTTAAAAAATAAATTTTATTGTATATATTTAAGGTATACAACATGATGTTATGAAATACATATAGATAGTAAAAAAGTTACTATAGTGAAGCAAATGAACATATCCATCATCTCATATAGTTCCTTTTTTTTTGCTTTTGTGGCAAGAGCAGCTAAAATCTACTCATTTAGCATGAATCCTACGTGCAGTACAATTTTATTACTTAGAGTCCTCATGTTGTACATTAGACTTGTTCATCCTATATATCTGCTTTGTATCCTCTGACCTGCTTCTCCTCATTTCCCCCCATAGCCCCCGCTGCCCCTGGTAACCACTACTTTGTTCTCTATCTCTGTATATTTGATTTTTTTAAAAAAGATTCTACATATGAGTGAGATCATGCAATATTTTTCTTCCTGTGTTTTGTTTATTTCTCTTAGCATAGTGTCTTCCAGGCTCATTTATGTTGTGGCAAATGGTAAGGTCTCATTCTTTTTAGAGATGAGTAATATTTCCATTGCATATATGTACAGTGGTCCTTATCCATTCGTCCATTCGGACACTTAGGATCTTTCTGTGTCTTGGCTATTGTGAATAATGCTGCAGTGAACATGGGTATGCAGATATGTTACAAAGTGGTGATTTCATTTTGTTTGGGTATATGCCTAGAAAAGGGATTGCTAGGTCATATGTCAGTTCTATTTTTAATTTCTTTAGAAACCTCCATATTATTTTCCATAAGGGCTGTACCATCCCTCATCTTTTGAGATGAGTTTTTCTCATTTAATCTTCTAATGAAGTGGTTACATTATTAGTTTTTCTCATGTTGAAACATTCTTCCTTTCATTCTTGGGTAACCCATACTTGGTCATAATTCATTTAATTACACTATCAGTTTGCTTTCATAACATTAAAATCTTAAATAAAATATTAGAAAAGCAACTGAAAGTTCTCTGTTCGTTGATAGTTCTGTGCTCATAGATAGTTTCAAGTTCAAACATACAATTGACTTATAGTCTGTGTGTGTGTGTCTGTGTGTGTGTCTGTGTGTGTGTGTGTCTGTGTGTGTGTGTGTCTCTGTGTGTGTGTGTCTCTGTGTGTGTGTGTCTCTGTGTGTGTGCCTGTCTGTGTGTGTGTGTGTCTGTCTGTGTGTATGTGTGGTTTTCTGGTCAGCTTTCAGTATCAGTGTGTGCTAGCCTTGTAAGGTAAGTTGGATATCTTTACTTTTTTCCACCTAGGTCTGCATAAGTCCTGAGATCTTACTTAGCAGTAAAAATTTTTTGTATGTTTTCAATTTCTTCTATGGTTATTAGTCTATCATTTTTTAAACATTTGAGCCAATTACAATCATAATTCATTTAATTTAGACATTATAATTTATTAGGATGTATGTGTGTAAATATGTTTCTCCTATAATATAAAATTTTATAAACTCCTCTATCTCTTGTTATTACTCTTCCTTATTCCTAATGTTATTTATTTGTGCCTTTTTACTTTTTAAATACACTCTTCACAGATCTAACTTGCTGATTTCGGTGTGCTCATAATTTGTTAAGAAATTTTGCATCTCTCTTATGAGAGATATTTATAGTTTTGTTTGCTTGTGACATCTTTCATTGTGTTATCAGGGTAATGTTGTTCTTATGTAATAAGCTGGGGAGTGTTCTGCCTCTTCTATTTTCTGGAAGAGTTTGTACAGAACTGACATTATGTCTTCCTAAAATGTTTGATAGTGTTTATTCACAAAGCCACCTTGTCCTGGAATTTTCTTTATGGAACTACAAATTCAATTTCTTTTTTTTTTTTTTTTTTTTTTTTTGTAATAATTACTACTCACAATTTTATTTTTTTATTTTTTTATTTTATTATTATTATTTTTTTAATTTCAACTGTTTCTTTTTTTGGCTCCTTTTTTTTTTTTAATTTATTTATTTTATTTTTTAATTTTATTTTGTCGATATACATTGTGGCTGATTATTGCTCCCCATCACCAAAACCTCCCTCCCTTCTCCCTCCCCCCATCCCCCCCAACAATGTCCTTTCTGTTTGCTTGTCATATCAACTTCAAATAATTGTGGTTGTTATATCTTCTTCCCCCCCACCCCGGTTTGTGTGCGTGTGTGTGTGTGTGTGTGTCTGTGTGTGTGTGTGTGTGTGTGTGTGTGAATTTATATATTAATTTTTAGCTCCCACCAATAAGTGAGAACATGTGGTATTTCTCTTTCTGTGCCTGACTTGTTTCACTTAATATAATTCTCTCAAGGTCCATCCATGTTGTTGCAAATGGCAGTATTTCATTCGTTTTTATAGCTGAGTAGTATTCCATTGTGTAGATGTACCACATTTTCCGTATCCACTCATCCGATGATGGGCATTTGGGCTGGTTCCAACTCTTGGCTATTGTAAAGAGGGCTGCGATGAACATTGGGAAACAGGTATACCTTCGACTTGATGATTTCCATTCTTCTGGGTATATTCCCAATAGTGGGATAGCTGGGTCGTATGGTAGATCTATCTGCAATTGTTTGAGGAACCTCCATACCATTTTCCATAGAGGCTGCACCATTTTGCAGTCCCACCAACAATGTATGAGAGTTCCTTTTTCTCCGCAGCCTCGCCAGCATTTATCGTTCATAGTCTTTTGGATTTTAGCCATCCTAACTGGGGTTAGATGGTATCTCAATGTGGTTTTGATTTGCATTTCCCGGATGCTGAGTGATGTTGAGCATTTTTTCATATGTCTGTTGGCCATTTGTATATCTTCCTTAGAGAAATGCCTACTTAGCTCTTTTGCCCATTTTTTAATTGGGTTGCTTGTTTTCTTCTTGTACAGTTGTTTGAGTTCCTTATATATTCTGGATATTAATCCTTTGTCAGATGTATATTTAGCAAATATTTTCTCCCACTCTGTTGGTTGTCTTTTAACTCTGTTAATTGTTTCTTTTGCTGTGCAGAAGCTTTTTAGTTTGATATAATCCCATTTGTTTATTTTTCCTTTGGTTGCCCGTGCTTTTGGGGTCGTACTCATGAAGTCTGTGCCCAGTCCTATTTCCTGCAGTGTTTCTCCTATGTTTTCTTTAAGAAGTTTTATTGTTTCAGGGTGTATATTTAAATCCTTAATCCATTTTGAGTTGATTTTAGTATACGGCGAGAGGTATGGATCAAGTTTCATTCTCCTGCATATGGATATCCAGTTGTCCCAGCACCATTTGCTGAAGAGGCAGTCCCTTCGCCACTGAATAGGCTTGATGCCTTTGTCAAAGATCAGCTGACAGTAAGTGTGTGGGTTGATTTCTGGATTCTCTATTCTATTCCATTGGTCAGTGTGTCTGTTTTTATGCCAGTACCATACTGTTTTGGTTATTATAGCTTTGTAGTATAGCTTAAAGTCAGGTAGTGTTATGCCTCCAGCTTTATTTTTTTTGCTCAGCATTGCTTTGGCTATGCGTGGTCTTTTATTGTTCCATATAAATGTCTGGATAGTTTTTTCCATTTCTGAGAAAAATGTCTTTGGGATTTTGATGGGGATTGCATTGAATTTGTATATCACTTTGGGTAGTATGGACATTTTCACTATGTTGATTCTTCCAATCCAAGAGCATGGGATATCTTTCCATCTTCTTGTATCCTCTCTAATTTCTCTCAGCAGTGGTTTGTAGTTCTCATTATAGAGATTTTTCACCTCCTTGGTTAACTCAATTCCTAAGTATTTTATTTTTTTGGTGGCTATTGTAAATGGGCAGGCTTTCTTGATTTCTCTTTCTGCATGTTCACTATTGGAGAAAAGAAATGCTACTGATTTTTGAGTGTTGATTTTGTATCCTGCTACTGTGCTGAAATCATTTATCAATTCTAGCAGTTTTTTTGTAGAGGTTTTAGGCTGTTCGATATATAGGATCATGTCATCTGCAAACAGGGACAGTTTGACTTCATCTTTTCCAATCTGGATGCCCTTTATTTCCTTCTCTTCTCTGATTGCTCTGGCTAGTACTTCCAACGCTATGTTGAATAGGAGTGGTGAGAGTGGGCATCCTTGTCTAGTTCCTGTTCTTAAAGGAAAAGCTTTCAGCTTTTCCCCATTCAGGATGATATTGGCTGTGGGTTTGGCATATATGGCTTTAATTATGTTGAGATACTTTCCCTCTATACCTAACTTATAGAGGGTCTTTGTCATGAATGAGTGCTGAACTTTATCAAATGCTTTTTCAGCATCTATAGAGATGATCATATGGTCCTTGTGTTTGAGTTTATTAATATGGTGTATCACATTTATTGATTTGCGTATGTTGAACCAACCTTGCATCCCTGGGATGAATCCCACTTGATCGTGATGAATAATTTTTCGTATGTGTTGCTGTATTCTGTTTGCTAGTAATTTAGTGAGGATTTTTGCATCTATATTCATCAGGGATATTGGCCTGTAGTTTTCTTTTTTGGTTATATCTTTACCTGGTTTTGGTATCAGGATGATGTTTGCTTCATAGAATGAGTTTGGGAGTTTTGCGTCCGTTTCAATCTTTTGGAATAGTTTGTAAAGAATCGGTGTCAATTCCTCTTTGAATGTTTGGTAAAATTCTGCTGTGAATCCATCTGGTCAAATTCAATTTCTTTAATAGATAAAGGGCTATTCAGGTTATCTATTTCTTCTTAAGTAAGCTTTCGTATTTTGTGTCTTTCAAGGAATTTGTCCATTTTCTCTAAGTTGTCAAATTTATTGGCTTAAAGTGGTTCATAACATTCCCTTATTATCCTTTTATTATCTTTAAAATGTGTTCTGATGCCATTGCTCTCATTTCTGATATTGGTAATTTGTATCTTCTCTCCTTTTTAATCAGCTTGGTTAGATGTTTCTGAATTGTTTTAATCTTTTCAAAGAACAAGTGTCTTAGTCCGTTTTCTGTTGCTTATAACAGTACATGAAGCTGGGTAATTTATAAAGAAACAAAATTTATTTCTTACAGTTCTGGAGCCCAAGGTTGAGGGGCTGAATCTGGTGAGGGCCTTCTTGCTGGTGGGGTCTCTATGCAGAGTCCTGAGGTGGTGCAGGGTATCACATGGTGAGGAAGCTGAGAATGCTAGCAAAGGTCTCTCTGCCTCTGCTTATAAAGCCACCAGCCCCACTCCCATGATTACCTATTAATCCACTAATCCATGAATGGATAAATCTATTCATGAGAACAGATTAAAGGCCCCACCTCTCAACGCTTCCACATTGAGGATTAAGTTTCAACGTGAGTTTTGCAGAGGACAGAAATTCAAACCATAGCAACACGCTTTTGTTTTCATATATTTTTCTCTCTTTTTTGTTTTCTATCTCACGGATTTCCAGTTTGGTTTTTATTATTTCCTTTGTTCTGTTTACTTTGGGTTTAGTTTTTTACTTGTCTTCTAGTTTCTTAAAGTAGAAGCTCAGATCATTGATTTGAGATCTCTCTTCTTTCCTAATATAGATAGTGCTGTAAACTTATGTTTAAGTACTGCTTTAGCTACATCCTTAACATTTTGATATGTTTTCATTTTTATTCAATTCAAACTACTTCCTAGTATGCTTTTTTATTTCTTCTTTGGCCAATAGATTGTTTAGAAGCATGTTGTTTAGTGTCCAAATATTGGAGATATTACAGATTATCTCTCCTTGACTGGTATCTAATTTAATTCTATTTTGATCTGAAAACATACTTTATATAATTTGAATCTTTTTAAATTTATTGAGATTTATTTTATGCCCAGAATATGGTTTATCTTTGTAAATGGTCTATGTGCACTTGAAAAGAATGTGTATTCTGCTATTATTAGTCAAGTTATTCAAGTCTTTTATATCCTATATTTTTACTGATTTTCTGTCTTTCTTATTCTACCAATTATTGAAAAAGGTATCTCTAAGATTTAGATTTATTTATTCCTTTTTTCATTTCTGTGAGTTTTTGATCCAAGTATTTTGAAGCCCTGTTGTTCAATGCATAATAATTTGGAATGTCATGTCTTCTGCTGAATTGACCATTTTATTATTATTCACTGACTTCTTTTTTTTAATTGCTGCTGGCTGGTATAGTGATTTGAACCCTTGACCTTGGTGTTGTCACTAACTAGCCAGCCCTATTCACTGAGCTTTTGGTCCCTAGAAATATTCTTTGTTCTGAAATCTTTTTTTCTTTTTTTGTTCTGAAATCTTCTATATCAGATATTAATGTAGCCACACCAGCTTTCTTCTGACTAGTTTTAGTAAGATTTATCTGTTTCTGTACTTTTACTTGTAACATATTTGTGATTAAAATAAGTTTCTTTTTGGCAATGTATAATTGGATTTTGTCTTTTTATACAATCTGACAATCTCTGCCTTTTATTTATTTATTTATTTATTTATTTTTAATTTTTTTAAAGATGACTGGTAAGGGGATCTTAACCCTTGACTTGGTGTTGTCAGCACCATGCTCACCCAGTGAGCTAACCGGCCATCCCTATATGGGATCCGAACCCATGGCCTTGGTGTTATCAACACCACTCTCTCGCAAGTGAGCCACGGGCTGGCCTGTTCTCTGCCTTTTAACTGGGGTGTTTAGCTGAGCCCGTGGCGCACTGGGGAGAGTGCTGCGCTGGGAGCGTGGCGATGCTCCCCCTGCGGGTTCGGATCCTATATAGGAACGGCCAGTGCACTCACTGGCTGAGTGCCGGTCACGAAAAAGATAACTGGGGTGTTTAGACCATATACATTTACTTTTTTTTTTTTTTTTTAAAGATGACCAGTAAGGGGATCTCAACCCTTGACTTGATGCTGTCAGCACCACACTCTCCCAAGTGAGCCAACCGGCCATCCCTATATGGGATCCGAACCCGTGGCCTTGGTGTTATCAGCACTTTACTCTCCCAAGTGAGCCACAGGCCGGCCTGTTCTCTGCCTTTTAACTGGGGTGTTTAGACCATATACATTTACTGAGACTATTGATATGTTTGAGTTTAAATCTACCAGCTTGCTATTTACTTTCTATTTGTCCCATTTGTTTTTCTTCCTTTTCCCTCTTTTACTGCCTTCTTTTAGGATGAGTGTTTTTAATGATTTCATTTTATCTCCTTTTTTGGCTTATTTCCATTGCCTTTTCTTTATTTTAGGAAAACATTTGTTTTAAAGGAGACATTAAGTTGAGTCTTCCAGTTCATATAATGAAGATCAAACCACCTAAACCTGTTACAGGTAAGTATGATTCAACTAATACTCTCTGTATTAGTCCATTTTGTGTTGCTTATAACAAAATACACAGAACTCAGTAATTATAAAGAAAAACAAAATTTATTGCTTACAGTTTCTGAGGCTGGGGAGCCCAAAGTCCATCTGGTGGTGGTGACAGTGACCCAGGGATCTCACATTGCAAATAGTGGGAGCAGAGAGAGCAGAGAGAGAAAGACAGACTCCCCTCTTTGTTTAAAGCCCTCAGAACCATGCCCCTGACCACCATTTTTAGTCCATTCATTACTGCACAGTCCTATAATCCAATCACCTCTTCAAGGCCCCACCTTACAATTACCCTAATAGGATTTCCCACCCTCTTAACAGTCACAGTAGGGGCTAAGTTTCTAATACATAAACTTGGGGGACACAATTCAAGCTTCATTGAGTTTTGGGGGGACATAATTCAATCCACTACACTCTTTTTCCTTTTGTCATTGATTTCTTCATTTTTTTCCTTCTTTACTTTTCTCCACATTTCTCATCTTTTCTATTTATCAGAAGCAATATCTAAATTACAAGGATAGTTCTGAAGAGGAAATTTTAAAAAACTCATTAGCTCTGGGACCTAAAAGCTAAAAAATGTAAATGTTATAAGGATACATTTAACATAATTGGGAGGTCAGGAAAGAGGGACATCTTTTCCAATTGCTAGGTGGAGTTCATTTATTCCTACATTCCTGTGTTAATCTATTTGATTGCTAGTTGGAGTTCGTTTATTCCTACATTACTCTGCTAATTCATTCATCAGTATTTGCTGAATGCCCATAATGCACCAAGCACAAAGATGACTAAGACATGTCTTCTGTACTCTAAAAGCTGATGGTCTACCAAAAGGGAGTGGGAGGAAACCACCCTATGGTAATAAGTGGCAATGTGATAAGTACAGCAAGGGGAACATCTAAGACCATGAAAACATAGAGGAAGGAGTGGCTGGCTCTGCCAAGGGAGTAGACAAAAGCCTTGTCTTCAGAGGAAGGGACATTTGGGCAAGGTTTTGAAGAATAAGTGGAAATTGGTCAAGAGGAACAGAGGGGATAGGCATTGTAGGCAGAGAATAGAGTATATCCTCTCAGCACTCACACATGATCTCAAAGATGTATCTACAAGAATGATCACCATAGCATTATTCACAAAGGCAAAACATTGGTTAGATAAAATCTGATACACTTACACAGAGCAATACTTTGCAACCACTAAAAATCAAAGAGGGAAATATAAAAGGCTAAGAATAGTCAGCTCACTCTTGGAAAAGAGCATGGTGATAGAACTTGCTCTATCAAGATTTGTTAAAAAGCTACAGTAATTAAGATAAAAAATAGATGAATGAGTAACAGAAATATAAATTAAATACAGATATATAGAAATCGTAAATAGAAAATAGGTGAAAGGGCTGGCCCCGTGGCTCACTCGGGAGAGTGCAGCACTGGTAGCACTGAGGCCGCGGGTTCGGATCCTATATAGGGATGGCCGGTGCGCTCACTGGCTGAGCGTGGTGCAGATCACACTGTGCCAGAGGTTGCGATCCCCTTACTGGTCAAAAAGAAAAAAAAAATAAAATAAAATTGGATTCTTTTTAAAAAAGAAAATAGGTGAAAAATAGGTGAATAAAACAGGATAGGGAGGCCAGAATAGACCCAGGCATAAATGGACACTTGATGCATGACAGAAGTGGCATGATAGAGCAGTGGAGAATGAATGGTCATTTCAATGAGAAGTGCTGGTTGTCCATAAGGAGACAAAAATAAAACTTGACCCCTGCCTCATACCATATGCAAAACTAAATTTCAGATGAACTGTAGAAGTAAATATGAAAATGCAAAATAATAAAGCTTTTAGAAAATGATATAAACAGGGCTAGCTGGTTAGCTCAGTTGGTTAGAGCGTGGTGTTATAACACCACAGTCAAGAGTTTGGATCCCTGTACTGTCCAGAAAAAAGAAAGAAAGAAAGAAAAGAATATAAACAATATCTTTGTAACTCTGGGTAGGGAAAGACTTTAAATAAGACAAAAAAGGGCTGGCCCATGGCTCACTCAGGAGAGTGCGGTGCTGATAACACCAAGGCCACGGGTTTGGATCCCATATAGGGATGGCCGGTTGGCTCACTGGGAGAGCGTGGTGCTGATAACACCAAGTCAAGGGTTAAGATCACCTTACCGGTCATCTTTATTTATTTATTTATTTATTTTTAAATTTTTTTAAAAAATTTTATTTTGTCGATATACATTGTGGCTGATTATTGCTCCCCATCACCAAAACCTCCCTCCCTTCTCCCTCCCCCCCTCCCCCCCAACAATGTCCTTTCTGTTTGCTTGTCGTATCAACTTCAAATAATTGTGGTTGTTATATCTTCTTCCCCCCCCCGGTTTGTGTGTGTGTGTGTGTGTGTGTGTGTGTGTGTGTGTGTGTGAATTTATATATTAATTTTTAGCTCCCACCAATAAGTGAGAACATGTGGTATTTCTCTTTCTGTGCCTGACTTGTTTCACTTAATATAATTCTCTCAAGGTCCATCCATGTTGTTGCAAATGGCAGTATTTCATTCGTTTTTATAGCTGAGTAGTATTCCATTGTGTAGATGTACCACATTTTCCGTATCCACTCATCTGATGATGGGCATTTGGGCTGGTTCCAACTCTTGGCTATTGTAAAGAGTGCTGCGATAAACATTGGGAAACAGATATACCTTCGACTTGATGATTTCCATTCCTCTGGGTATATTCCCAACAGTGGGATAGCTGGGTCGTATGGTAGATCTATCTGCAATTGTTTGAGGAACCTCCATACCATTTTCCATAGAGGCTGCACCATTTTGCAGTCCCACCAACAATGTATGAGAGTTCCTTTTTCTCCGCAGCCTCGCCAGCATTTATCGTTCACAGTCTTTTGGAT
Source organism: Cynocephalus volans (assembly GCF_027409185.1). Classification (NCBI taxonomy): domain Eukaryota; kingdom Metazoa; phylum Chordata; class Mammalia; order Dermoptera; family Cynocephalidae; genus Cynocephalus; species Cynocephalus volans. The sequence goes on from NC_084462.1 coordinate 56,231,529, forward strand.
TTTAGCCATCCTAACTGGAGTTAGATGGTATCTCAATGTAGTTTTGATTTGCATTTCCCAGATGCTGAGTGATGTTGAGCATTTTTTCATATGTCTGTTGGCCATTTGGATATCTTCCTTAGAGAAATGCCTATTTAGCTCTTTTGCCCATTTTTTAATTGGGTTGCTTGTTTTCTTCTTGTACAGTTGTTTGAGTTCCTTATATATTCTGGATATTAATCCTTTGTCAGATATATATTTTGCAAATATTTTCTCCCACTCTGTTGGTTGTCTTTTAACTCTTTTAATTGTTTCTTTTGCTGTGCAAAAGCTTTTTAGTTTGATATAATCCCATTTGTTTATTTTTCCTTTGGTTGCCCGTGCTTTTGGGGTCGTATTCATGAAGTCTGTGCCCAGTCCTATTTCCTGAAGTGTTTCTCCTATGTTTTCTTTAAGAAGTTTTATTGTTTCAGGGTGTATATTTAAATCCTTAATCCATTTTGAGTTGATTTTAGTATACGGTGAGAGGTATGGATCTAGTTTCATTCTCCTGCATATGGATATCCAGTTATCCCAGCACCATTTGCTGAATAGGCAGTCCCTTCACCAGTGAATAGGCTTGGTGCCTTTGTCAAAGATCAGCTGACAGTAAGTGTGTGGGTTGATTTCTGGATTCTCTATTCTATTCCATTGGTCAGTGTGTCTGTTTTTATGCCAGTACCATACTGTTTTGGTTATTATAGCTTTGTAGTATAGCTTAAAGTCAGGTAGTGTTATGCCTCCAGCTTTATTTTTTTTGCTCAGCATTGCTTTGGCTATGCGTGGTCTTTTATTGTTCCATATAAATGTCTGGATAGTTTTTTCCATTTCTGAGAAAAATGTCTTTGGAATTTTGATGGGGATTGCATTGAATTTGTATATCACTTTGGGTAGTATGGACATTTTCACTATGTTGATTCTTCCAATCCAAGAGCATGGGATATCTTTCCATCTTCTTGTATCCTCTCTAATTTCTCTCAGCAGTGGTTTGTAGTTCTCATTATAGAGATTTTTCACCTCCTTGGTTAACTCAATTCCTAAGTATTTTATTTTTTTGGTGGCTATTGTAAATGGGCAGGCTTTCTTGATTTCTCCTTCTGCATGTTCACTATTGGAGAAAAGAAATGCTACTGATTTTTGTGTGTTGATTTTGTATCCTGCGACTGTGCTGAAATCATTTATCAATTCCAACAGTTTTTTTGTAGAGGTTTTAGGCTGTTCGATATATAGGATCATGTCATCTGCAAACAGGGACAGTTTGACTTCATCTTTTCCAATCTGGATGCCCTTTATTTCCTTCTCTTCTCTGATTGCTCTGGCTAGTACTTCCAACACTATGTTGAATAGGAGTGGTGAGAGTGGGCATCCTTGTCTAGTGCCTGTTCTTAAAGGAAAAGCTTTCAGCTTTTCCCCATTCAGGATGATATTGGCAGTGGGTTTGGCATATATGGCTTTAATTATGTTGAGATACTTTCCCTCTATACCTAACTTATAGAGGGTCTTTGTCATGAATGAGTGCTGAACTTTATCAAATGCTTTTTCAGCATCTATAGAGATGATCATATGGTCCTTGTGTTTGAGTTTATTAATATGGTGTATCACATTTATTGATTTGCGTATGTTGAACCAACCTTGCATCCCTGGGATGAATCCCACTTGATCGTGATGAATAATTTTTCGTATGTGTTGCTGTATTCTGTTTGCTAGTATTTTAGTGAGGATTTTTGCATCTATATTCATCAAGGATATCGGCCTGTAGTTTTCTTTTTTGGTTATATCTTTACCTGGTTTTGGTATCAGGATGATGTTTGCTTCATAGAATGAGTTTGGGAGATTTGCGTCCGTTTCAATCTTTTGGAATAGTTTGTAAAGAATTGGTGTCAATTCCTCTTTGAATGTTTGGTAAAATTCTGCTGTGAATCCATCTGGTCCTGGGCTTTTCTTTGTTGGGAGCCTTCTGATAACAGCTTCAATCTCCTTTATTGTTATTGGTCTGTTCAAATTTTCTACGTCTTCACGGTTCAGTTTTGGGAGCTTGTGTGTGTCCAGAAATTTATCCATTTCCTCCAGATTTTCAAATTTGTTGGCGTATAGTTGTTTATAGTAGTCTCGAATGATTCCTTGTATTTCAGATGAATCAGTTGTAATATCGCCTTTTTCATTTCTAATTTTGGTTATTTGAGTCTTCTCTCTTCTTTTTTTTGTTAGCCATGCTAATGGTTTGTCAATTTTATTTATCTTTTCAAAAAACCAACTTTTTGATTCATTGATCTTTTGAATTGTTTTTTGGTTTTCAATTTCATTCAGTTCTGCTCTGATCTTAATGATTTCTTTCCGTCTGCTAACTTTAGGTTTGGATTGTTCTTGTTTTTCTAGTTCTTTAAGGTGAAGTGTTAGGTTGTTCACTTGCCATCTTTCTATTCTTCTGAAGTGAGCGTTTAATGCAATAAATTTTCCCCTCAATACTGCTTTTGCAGTATCCCACAGGTTTTGGTATGATGTATCATTGTTTTCATTAGTTTCAATAAATTTTTTGATTTCCTGCTTGATTTCTTCTTGGACCCATATGTCATTAAGTAGAATGCTGTTTAATTTCCAAGTGTTTGTATAGTTTCCAGAGTTTCGTTTGTTATTAATTTCTAGTTTTAATCCATTGTGGTCTGAGAAGATACATGGGATAATTCCAATTTTTTTGAATTTATTGAGACTTGATTTGTGACCTAATATGTGATCTATCCTGGAGAATGATCCATGTGCTGATGAGAAGAATGAATATTCTGAGGTTGTTGGGTGGAATGTTCTGTAGATATCTGCCAATTCCAATTGGTCTAGAGTCTTGTTTAGATCTTGTGTTTCTCTACTGATTCTTTGCCTGGATGATCTGTCTAATATTGACAGTGGGGTGTTCAGGTCCCCTGCTATTATGGTATTAGTGTCTATTTCCTTCTTTAGGTCTAATAGCATTTGTTTTATAAATCTGGCTGCTCCAACATTGGGTGCATACATATTTATGATTGTTATGTCTTCTTGATGGATCAGTCCTTTTATCATTAAATAGTGTCCCTCATTGTCTCTTTTTATGGTTTTTAGTTTAAAGTCTATTTTGTCAGATATAAGAATAGCTACTCCAGCTCGTTTTTCTTTTCTGTTTGCATGGTAAATCTTTTTCCATCCTTTCACTCTTAGTCTGTGTGAATCTTTATGGGTGAGGTGGGTCTCTTGTAGGCAGCATATAGTTGGGTCCTGCTTTTTGATCCAGTCAGCCAGTCTGTGTCTTTTAATTGGGGAATTTAAGCCTTTTACATTAAGAGTTGTTATTGAAAGGTGTTGATTTATTCCTAGCATTTTATTGGTTGTTTGGTTGTCTTAGGTGTCTTTTGTTCCTTGCTTTCTGATTTACTGTTTGTTTTCTGTGTTTGTTGGTTCCTTAGGTTGTAGATAGTGTTTTTGTTTGCTTGTTTTCTCTTCATGAATGCCATTTTTATTATAGTAGCGGGTTTAGATTTTTCTTGGCTTTTTATGGCAGTGGTAGTTATTTTCCAGGACCCAAACCCAGTACTCCCTTGAGGATTTCTTCTAAGGGTGGTCGTGTGGTAGTGAACTCCCGCAGTTTTTGTTTGTCTGAGAAATATACTATTTGCACCTCATTTCGGAAGGATAGCCTTGCAGGGTAGAGTATTCTTGGCTGGCAATCTTTGTCTTTTAGTATTTTGAAAATATCATCCCATTCCTTTCTAGCTTTTAGGGTTTGTGATGAAAAGTCTGATGTTAGCCTGATTGGGGCTCCCTTATAGGTGATTTGACGCTTCTCTCTTGCAGCTTTTAAGATTCTCTCTTTGTCTCTGAGTTTTGCCAATTTGACTATGACATGTCTTGGAGAAGGTCTTTTTGGGTTGAATACATTTGGAGATCGTTGAGCTTCCTGGATCTGAAGATCTGTGATTTTTCCTATACCTGGGAAGTTTTCTGCCACTATTTTGTTGAATATGTTTTCAATGGAATCTCCATTTTCCTCCCCTTCTGGAATACCCATGACTCGGATATTTGATCGCTTATGGTTGTCTGATATCTTTCTCAGATTTTCTTCAATGTCCTTGATTCTTTTTTCTTTCTTTTTGTCTGCTTGTGTTATTTCAAACAGCCCATCTTCAAGTTCAGAGGTTCTCTCTTCAACTTCGACAAGCCTGCTGGTTAAACTCTCCGTTGTGTTTTTTATTTCGTTGAATAACTTCTTCAGTTCAGCAAGTTCTGCTACATTTTTTTTTCAGGACATTGATTTCCTTGTACATTTCCTCTTTCAGATCCTGTATACTTTTCCTCATTTCATCATGATGTCTAGCTGAGTTTTCTTGTATCTCATTCAGTTTCCTTAGAATTATCACTCGAAATTCCTTATCAGTTATTTCAAGGGCTTCTTGTTCTATAGGATCTAGAGTTTGAGATTTATTAACTTTTGGTGGTGTACTTTCTTGATTTTTTGTATTTCTGGTATCTTTTTTTTGGTGTTTATTCATTGTGGCAGGGGGTTTCACAGTCCACCGGTTTGAGACTAATGACTAACTAGGATGTTGCTGTGGTTGCCAATTTCGTATGGCTCCCTCCATGACTGCTCAGTTGGACTCTAGTGCCTTGTGTGTGTGGTTGCCTCGGGTCTTGGGCTTCTCCGGGGAGCCACCTTTCTGGTCAGCTTGGACTCTGCTGGGCTGGTGGATCACGTACCGCAGGGTGTGTGATCTCTGTTGAGCTTTCACTTCCTGTGCAGGACTTCTCCCTGTTCCGTGTGCTCTGGCCCAGGCTGTTAGATCGTGCAGTGGCGACCCCACAGGGTGTGTGGTTTCTGTCAAGTCTCCGCCTCCCTGGCCGCACGTCTCCCCACTCTGTGCGCACTGTGCTGGGCTGGGGCGTGTCTTCTGCACCCCTCGTCTATCAGCTGGGCCTTCAAGACCCTGCTCGGCACCGCCTCGCCGAGGAAGTCTACCAGGTTTCTGCTAGGCACAGACGACCGGTCTCTCTGGGTGCCTTTGTAGCACTATGTAGATCTTTCTCGGGTCTTGTTCACCTTTGTATCCCCCCAGTATAAACCGAGTCTAGCGCCCTCCTGCAGCCTGGTCTCCGGCAGGTTCAAGCGGACCTGGGAACTCTCCTACCACACTATTCCCAACCAGAAATTCGTTAGGCTTTTTTCCAAACTGGTGGCCGCAGAGATGGTATCTGCCTCCCAGTAACAGGGAGTTTACCTGGGGCCGGAGTCCAGGGTGTAGTGGAGTGACAGTCGGCCCGCCCGTACTTCCTTGTCCTCCCGACACTGGCCGGGGACGCCCCCCGCCACCAGCCCCGCCAGAGAACCGCGAAGGGAGTGGGAGTGGAGGCCGGTGTGCAGGCTCCGGAAAGCCCCGCGCAGGCCAAGCAAGTGGGAGGGCTCAGTGATGGCCGAGCAGGGCGGAGCTGCCCGCACCTGGGAAAATGGAGGCAGCACCGGGACGGTGAGTGGCCTGGTGGTGCAGGCGGGAGCCCGGTGGGCATCCACCCCCCGAACAGAGCTGTGCCAGGGATCACTCACAGTGCTGTGCCAGGTCGGGCGCTCGCTCTGTCTCTGGTTTGCGGCCTTTCCCAGTTCTCGGCTGCTGCCGCCTCGGGCTGTTCAGTCGCGGCGCGACTCGGGCGCTCCCAGGAATCTTCTTTAATGCCGGCCTGAAACCTCGAATCCTGAATAGGGCAGCTGGCTGCCTTCAGCGCGGCCCCGGCCTCCGGGATCCTGTCTGCATCCACAGCAGCCCTGGCGCGGTGTTCCCTGTTTCGAGACTCGCTTTTGCAGCTAAGAAACAGTTCTTTTCCTGCTCCACACTTCAAAGCTGTTGCCTGTAAATAAGGCAGCCTTTCCTGCCGGGGGTAAAGTGGCGGTCACCCCCCACAACCGGCCAGCAGCAGCAGTCCTCCCTTAAGAGATGGCGAGAGGAAGGTCCACAAGTTTCCCGACTGCCTGAGGCCCAGTGGCCACCTTTTCCACCTCAGCTACTCCGCGCCAGCTGCCGCAGCCGCCGCCATCTTCCTTCCCCGAAAACCTACCGGTCATCTTTAAAAAAATAAAAATAAAAATAAAAATAAATAAATAAATAAATAAATAAGACCAAAAAAAAGTATTTAACAATATTCCCAAGTGTAACATATGAAAAAGAAAACAAAAAAGTACTTACAATATAAGAAAAATTTGATGTAGCTACATTAAAATTAAGAACTTCTAAATATTCAAAGACATCATTAAGACCATGAAAGAGCAAGCCACATAGTGGGAGAAGATACTTGCAAAACACAAAAAACTTACTAATGGTCTGTATTGAGAATATATTAAAAATTCCTGCAGTCCTAGCCAGAGAGTAATTGGGCAAGAGAAAGAAATAAAGGGCATCTAAATTGGAAAGGAGGAAGTCAAATTGTCCCTGTTTGCAGATGACATGATCTTATACACAGAAAAACTTAAGAGCTCCACCCAAAACCTGTTAGAACTGATAAATGAATTCAGTACAGTTGCGGGGTACAAAATCAACATACAAAAGTAAGTAGCATTTCTATACAGCAATAACAAGCTAGCTGAAAAAGAAATTAAGGAAGCAATCTCATTTACAATAGCCACAAAATAAATACATACATAAAATACCTAGGAATAAATTTAACCAAGGAGGTGAAAGATCTCTACAAGGAAAATATTAAACAGTGATGAGAGAAATTGAAGAGGACACAAAGAAATGGAAACACATCCTGTGTTCATAGATTGGAAGAATTAATATTGTGAAAATAACCATACAGCCAAAAGCAATCTATACATTCAATGGAATCCCTATCAAAATACTAATGACACTTTTCACAGAAATAGAAAAAAAAATCCTAAAATTCATATGGCACCACAAGAGACCCTGAATAGCCAAAGCAATTTTGAGCAAAAGGAACAAAGCTGGAGGCATCATGCTACCTGAATTCAAAATATACTGCAAAGCTATATTAATCAAAACAGCTTGGTACTGTCATAAAAACAGACACATGACCAATGGAATAGAATAGAGAACCCAGAAATAAGACCATGTGTTTACAGCCAACTGATTTTCAACAAAGGTGCCAAGAATATTCATTGAGGAAAGGACAGTCTCTTCAGTAAATGGTGCTGGGAAAACCAGATATCCATATGCAGAAGAATGAAACTAGACCTCCATCTCTTACCATATACAAAGACCATTTCAAAATGGATTAAAGACTTAATGTAGAACCCCGAACTATGAAATTATTAGAAGAAAACATAGGGGAAATGCTTCAGGACATTATTCAGGGCAAAGAATTTATGGGGAAAGACCTCAAAAACACAGGAAAAAATAAACAAAATGACAGCAAAAATGGAAAAATGGGATTGCATCAAGCTTAAAAACTTCTGCACAGCAAAGGAGACAATTAACAGAGTGAAGAAACAACCTGAAGAATGAGAAAAAATACTTGAAAACTATTCATCCAACAAGGGTTTAATATCCAATTTGCAGAAGGAACTCAAACAATTTAGGAGAAAAAACAAACAAAACCCCGAAAATGGACAATCTAACCAAAAAATGGGCAAGTGAGTTGAATAGACATTTCTCAAAAGAAGATTTGAAAATGGTCGATAGGTATATGGGAAAATGTTCAACATCACTAATAATCAGGGAAATGTAAATCAAAACCATAATGGTGGGCTGGCCAGTTAGCTCAGTTGGTTAGAGCACTGTGTTAGAACACCAAGCTCAAGGGTTCTGATCTCCACCTGCCAGCCACAGAAAAAAAGCCCCGCCCCCACTGACACACACAATGAGATATCATCTCACTCCAGTTAGAATGGCTATTACCAAAAAGAAAGAAAATAACAAATGCTGGTGAGGATGCAGAGAAAAGGGGAACTCTTTTATGCTGTTGGTGGGCATGTAAATTAGTACAGCCATTATGGAAAACATGGAGGTTCCTCAAAAAGCTAAAAATAGAACTTCCATGTAATTCAGCACTCCCACTACTGGGTATAGATCCAAAGGAAAGGAAATCAGTATATCAAAGAGATATTTGCACTCCCATGTTTATTCCAACACTATTCACAATAGTCAAGATATGGCCATCAGCAGATGAATGGATAAAATGTGGTATATATACACAAGGTAATACTATTCAGCCATAAAAAGGAATGAAATTCTGTCATCCCTAGCAACATGGATGAGCTCAGAGGACATTATAAGTAAAATAAGCCGGGCACAGAAAGAGAAACACCTGACATATGCGGTAGCTAAGAAAGTTGATAACACAGAAGTAGAGTACAATAGTGGTTACCGGAGGCTGGGAAGGGGTATGGGGAAGGGGATAGCGAGAGATTGATTAATGGATACAAAATGACAGATAAATAGGAGGAATAGGATCTAGTGTTCTATAGCGCTGTGGGGTGACTATAATTAACAGCAACTTATTGTATACTTTCAATTAGCTGGAAGAGAGGATTTTGAATGTTTACAACACTAAGAAATGATAAATTTTTGAGGTGATGGATATGTAGATTAACCTGCTTTCATCATTACACATTGTAATATTGAAATATCACATAGTGCCCCATAAATATGTACAATTATTATGTGTCAATTAAAAAATTTTTTTTAATTCTAAAATTATCAAGGAAAAGAGATAATTCAGTTCAAAACAAGCAAGAGTATTGTACAAGCCATTTGCAAAAGAGATTATTCAAATGGCCAATAAACTTATGAAAAGATGCCCAACATCATTAGTCACCAGGGAAATGCAAATTAAAACCACAGTGAGATACCACTACACACTCACTAGGGTAGCTATAATTGGAAAAGACTGACCATACTAAGTGTTGGTGAGGATGTGGAACAATCAGAACTCCCAGACATTGCGTTTAGCAATGATAATTGGTACAACCACTTTGGAAAACAGTTTGGTATTATCTAGTAAAGTTGAATATAATTTCTATCCTGTGACCCAGCACTTACACTGCTAGCTAGGGAGATCAACCATACCAGTTTGCCTGACTGAGGGACAGGGGTTTCCTGGGATGTTGAGATTTTCGGTGCTAAACTAGGAAACTCCTGAGCAAACCAGTTTAAGTTGGTCACCCTACTTCTAGGTATATACCCATAGATTTGCAAGCAAATGTGTACCAGAAGACATATACAAGAATGGTAACGGTGACATGATTTTTGATAGCTGTAAACATGATACAGCCAAATGTCCATCAACAGTAGAACAGATCGGGCCGGCCCGTGGCTCACTCGGGAGAGTGCAGTGCTGATAACACCAAGGCCCCGGGTTCGGATCCCATATACGGATGGCCGGTTCGCTCACTGGCTGAGCATGGTGCTGACAACACCAAGTCAAGGGTTAAGATCCCCTTACCGGTCATCTTTAAAAAAAAAAAAAAAAAAACAGTAGAACAGATACATGGTACTATATTCATTCAATGGAATACCATACAACAGTGAAAATGAACAAACTACAGCTACACACAACAAAATAGATAAATCTCACAAACAATATTGAGCAAAAGAGGGCAGACATAGAATTAATACTGTATGAGTTCCCTTATGTACAGTTCAAAGTCAGGCAAAACGAAACTACAGTGTTGAGGATGCATGTTTAGATGGTAAAATTATAAAATGTGCAATAAAGTGGCTACCATGATAGTGAGGAGAGTGGTCACCATTCTTCCCAGGGGTTGTGATTGGAACGGGGTTCTTGGGAAACTTCTAGGGAGCTAGTGATGTTGTATTTCTTGATCTGAGTAGATAATATAAGATGCTTGCTTTGTAATAACTTATTAAGATATATATTTTTATGCCCCTTTCTGAACATGTGTTACATTTCACAATAAGAAAAAGGTTTAATAAATAAAAATAAGCAACAAACAATGAGGAGGATCTATAGTACTAATACGATCTCCAAGATATTTTAAGAGAAAATGCAAGGGATATAGTATGTAACAGCAGTTCTCAAACTTTAGCTGCATCAGACTCACTTGGAGGACTCATTAAAACGCAGATTGCTGGACTCCACCACATAGTTTCTGTTCTAATAGGGCTGGGGTGGGGCCTGAGAATGTGCATTTCTTTCTTTTTTTTTTTTTTGCTGCTGGCCAGTAAAGGGATCTGAACCCTGGACTTTGATGCTATCAGCACCATGCTCTAACCAAGTGAACTAACAGCCAGCCCCAGAATGTGCATTTCTGACAAGTTCCCAGGTGACTCTACACTGCTGATCTGGCACCACCCTTCGAGAACTACTATGTATAATATGGTACCATTTGTTTATAGACAAGGAGTGTCTCCTTCAAGAAAGTTACACGAGAAACTGGCAATTGTTGTCCTGGGGAAGTGCCCTGGGGCACTGTGGGAACCCCTGGCACCTTCCTGCCCCCAGGCAACTTCCAAAGAGAACAGAATTCTGAAACTCAGGGTGTGAACAGAAAAGAAATCACCCAGTTTTACTGTAGATTTAGGAACAGATGAAAAAGAAGGAAATTAATTGGGAAGGAGAATAATTAAAAAAATGGCAGAGAAAGGAAAACTTTTGAAGGGAGGTAACTGGGTAAATGTCAGCATAGGAAGGGACTACGACTTGATTAGGTGGGTCTTCAGCGGCAGCTGCAGAGTGATGGTCACTGGCAAGTTTGGGGCCTTACTTAACTGGGGAGACAGTGACAGAGATCTGAGGTGTCTAGTGGCATCATGAATGTTTCTCTGGCCTCCTTTGCAGAAATTCTGTAACCGGAAGAAGAGGGAATGCTGTTGTGATGGAGATGTAGGAGGGAGAGCAGGGGTCTCTGCCTGGGTTCTGTGAATGGGTGGGGCAAGGGAAAGGCCAGGAGAAAACTGAACACCAGGGCTCACAGACCAATTTTAGATTGAGGATGGGTTTCTGAGGATGAGGAATTCTGCAGGAGAGTGGGAAACATGGAAGATGGAGAGGGAAATCAGGCCAGGGGAGGTCAGATGGTTTAACAAATTCTGGAATATTTTCAACCTAGGTACCACATTTAAAAGCCCCCTGGAAGTCTTTGCAAAGATAGAGGACTGCTACGGGCTAGGCTCTGGGCAGAATCACTTCATCAAGGACAGTCAGTGGGAGCAGCAAGCAGAGATCTTTAACGCTTCCTACAAGAAGTACCTGGATGGGGCATGGGAGGAGGAGCCACTCAGGTGAGCCGGGAGGAGGCCCAGCCAGAGCCCCCTGCTCCTCAGAGAGCCAGGGGGCCCCTAGATCTTCCACTGTCTTGGAACATGCAGGAATCAACCCAGGGACCTGAATTAATCTGAAGTCTAAAAGCTCTTGCTGGTTTGGGGGAACTTTCAAAGAATTTCAGCAGATCTTTTGAAACGTTGTGTGGATATTGTTTAAATACAGTTAGAACAAAGGCTGCTAACATAGATTTAAAAGAAGGAATAGATATCTGTGGAGATGAAAAATAGAATTTATTTTACAGTTTCGTGTATGACATCCCTTTAAAACATTTTTTGGGGGGCCGGCCCGTGGCTCACTCGGGAGAGTGTAGTGCTGATAACACCAAGGCCAAGGGTTAAGATCCCCTTACCGGTCATCTTTTAAAAAAAAAAAAAAAAAAAAAAAAAACCCTTTTTTTTGGCTGATTATCTAAAAAACACAGAAGATCCTAAAGATGAGTAAAAGTCACCACTCTTAATATTTTTCTCCATTTCCTTCCTGGCTTTTTCTAAATGTAATGTAGAATAGGTGTATAGGTATTATAATACATTACTCTCTGATCTCAGTCAGCAGTTAGGCCTCAGTAACTCCATGTGTGATTGTAAAAACTGAGCCCAAGTTCTTGCAGTATCTGTAGTGGAGCTGGTTTTAGGAACTAGCTCTCCTCACAAGTACTGTGGATCTCAGGAATGTTCTTGTTTTCACTGGGAAGTAAGACCTCTCATCTTGCTGTCAAGTGGAACTTGAATATCCTCACTTCAGGACACAAAGTCCTAAGGCTAAGCCCTAACAACAACTACCTGTTACTGAACTGGATCCGTAACAAGATTCCATGGTGTACTGGAGCAGCTGCTACTGCCTAACCTAGCGAGATGTTTAGGGATTTTTGCAAGCCAGTTGTTAAACTGCTGCTAATTGTCATTGCGGGAGTATTTACCCCAGGGAAACCTGCAAACCCTACCAATGAGAGTCTTTTTCTAAGACTCTGTTGATCAACACACTACTGGTTGTCTTGTCCCAGAAAAAGAGAGCATTTATGCAGATCACCCAACTCCGCTCTGTAAGGGATCTTCCCCAGGACAGAGGTGGTTCTCCAAAAGGGAGCCCTCTCTGGAGGAGCTCTGTCTTGCACCATACTAGCCTAGGAGTGACTCTGTGGCTCCACCTGTCCTGCCCCCACCAAGTCCAAGGTTTGCATGTCCCATCAGGACCAGAACCTAGAATGTGATTTGCCTCGTGGCCCTGTACCCCCAGGAAGGTCCATCTTAACTACCCTTTTCTGGTCTTAGTGCCAAGACTCTGCCAGGGAAGTGGATTGAATCATGTCCCGCCAAAACTCCCTGAAGCTTGAATTGTGTCCCCCAAGTTTTATGTATCAGAAACTTAGCCCCCACTGTGACTGTTAAGATGGTGGGAAATCCTACTATGGTAATTGTAAGGTGAGGCTTTGAAGAGGTGATTGGATTGTAGGACCATGCAATAGTGAGTGGATTAAAAATGGTGGCCAGGGGTGTGGTTCTGAGGGCTTTAAAAAAAAGAGGAGAGTCTGTCTTGCTTTCCTTCTGCTCTCTCTGCTTCCATTATCTTGCAATGTGAGACCCCTGGGTCACTGTCACCACCACCAGATGGACTTTGGACTTCCCAGCCTCAGAAACTATAAGCAATAAATGTCATTTTTCTTTATAATTCACCCAGTCTCAGGTATTCTTTTATAGCAACACAAAACAGACTAAAACAGCCAGCATCTCTCCTTACCAAGGAGTCTGCATGACTGACTGGTGTCTGTTTCTTTCCCAGTATGGCCACGTTCCATTTCCTCCTTAATAGCTGCATATTCGCAATGCCACCAGAAGTCAAGAGCCCCTCAGGTAAACAAACATGAAGTGGATGGTTGTCCTGGGCAAGGGTCCACCTTGGGGAAGTCCTTCAGCAAGCCCTCCTAGAAACGTTCCTCACAGCAAACCTTGCATTGGGGAGGGAATGAAGTTGGAAATGAGGTTGCCAGCTGTAGCTTAGCAGTTTCTGTTGGGATCCATGGCCCAGGAGCCCAGATTCCCTGATAATGAAGGCTGGCATTGTCTCCAGGGGGTGCCTGCCACCGAGGAGAGTGTGAACACACATCTGCCAGGCTGCTTCTGAATATGAAGTTATGTCATAGAAAATTTTATTTAGAACACTGACAGCCAAGTGGACATGAGTTTTCTAGAAGATGTGAATGCAGTTGAAGGGAAGTTGTAATCACGCACCCTGGCCAGGAAGGCAAGTGGGCCCTAAGAACAGCCCTCTTCAGGAAGCTCACCCTCTGTCAGGCACTGACAATTAGAGCAAACAACTCCAGACTTCAAACAGGCGTCCGCTTCAGAAAACACCTTCTGCACAAACTGAAGGCAACCCAGACCTCTTACGCAATGCCCCTTTTCTCTGTTCTTTCCTAGGAGTAGCCTGTGTCCTTGGCATACACTGGACCAGAAGTCACAATTTCTTCCTGTATTCACTGAACCGAACTCTGAAGGATAAAATTGGTACTTTACTGCTAAGAAGGGAATTGCCTAAGCTCAGGGCTCTCAGAACATGTCCTTCTCTAGCTTAGCTGAGAGCATGTGACTGACACATCAGTGTCACTTTAGGGGACCAGCATTAGCAGGAAAAATAGGGGCTTGGTGGCTGTGGCGTGACCCCAAGAGTCTGTTCCTGAACCGTTGTGTTTCTTAAAGACAACAGGTCAATAGGGACAAAGCCTAGTTAAGTCTACAGGGCTCCTTAAGCAGGTAAGGAGAGAGAGAGGGCTTGGCATCAGAAGGCCAGTGATAGTCCCAGCCCAGCTGTCTGCAAACTATGGTCTCAGACCAGTCACTGCACACCCCAACACCTGTTTTCTCATCTAAAACATAGAGCTAACTAATTACACCATCGCTACCTACTGCATGCATTTGTTGTGAGGAGCAAAATCCAGAAAGTTTCTGTAGTGAAAGCTCTTTGAAATTAAAAGGCACTAGGGAAATTTAGGTGGTTGTTATTGTTTTATACTTTCATGGAGGCAGTTACATGAGCAAGTTCACTTTGTGATAATTCCTTGAGCTATACACTTATGTTATACTTTAGTGTTGTACTTCAAAAGTAACATTAAAAATTTCACAAAGGAGGAATTTCTTTCCTTCCACCTCTAGGCCAGGCAGCCTGGCTTCTAATCTCCACTTCTGTACTAACTGGCTGTGTGGCCTTGGGCAAATCACTTTTCTGCCTCAGTCTCCTCACCTATAAAATGGGAGTACTTCATAGGACTGCTTCATAGAACCCTTGTGAGAATTAAGTGAAATGATACATGTAAAGTGCCTAACACAGTATCTAGCACCTAGGAAGTACTCATTAAATGTTAGCTGTAGAATAGTAATAATGTGACTTACTACTGTATCATCCCAAGGAAGGAGAATAGCACTGCATAGAGAAGAGAGAAATGGTGAGTCCAGACAAGTGCTCCTGGTGCCCATGCCCCAGACGGGCAGACTAGTCTGGGTCTCAGATTGTCCAAGTGGAGGTGACGGGCAGGTGCAAGGTCTGGGGGGAGCCTGGTGAGTGGTGTCCTCTACCCTAGACCCCGAGGGTGTGTGGCCCTGTGCTGCACCCATTGCAGCCTCTCGGCTCAGCTGCTCCTCTTCCTACCTGGTGCTGGCCTGCGAGGATGGTGTGCTCACGCTGTGGGACCTGGCCAAAGGTGAGCCGTCCCTGCCTCTCTACCTAGTCCCTGGGTGGGTCTCTGGGCAATGAGATTCTGGGAGCTCTGGAATTCCTGCAGGCTCTAGGCCTTCTGTTACCTCTGTGTTCTTACAGTCACTTTGGGGAGCTGGTCCTGCTTTCCCCTCATTCATTCATTTAACAAACATTTATTGAACATGATATGTGCTCATGCTTCCCATTGCTCATGTATTTACTGAGTGCTTGCTCTGTGCCAGGCACTGTACTAAGTCCTGGGAGTATGACTGTTGCCTTCATTATTACCCTCCAGTGAAGAAGGGTCTTCCAGCACAGTACAGGAGATCATGGTGGCCTCAGCTCTCCTCTTCCCAGCCCCCAAGCTCTCAGAAAAAGCAAATCTTCTTTCCTGCTATTCCACCTCCACCCCGGTCAGCAGGAACTCTATTGATATTGCAGCTAAGAGAACTACAAAGTGGTCAAAATAGACTAACAGCTATTCTGATGGGTGGCACTTTGGTGGGATCCCAGGGTCCTGGGTCAAGTTTTGCATGTGCAGAAATCAATGGTATATTATTTACCCCAAATTGATCAGCCTCTAGGAGAGCGTCTCCATCTAACCAAACTTTTTTTTTTTTTTGACTGGTAAGGGGATTGCAAACCTCGGCACGGTGTGATCTGCACCATGCTCAGCCAGTGAGCTCACCGGCCATCCCTATATGGGATCTGAACCCACGGCCTTGGCACTACCAGCACCGCACTCTCCCGAGTGAGCCACGGGGCCGGCCCCTAACCAAACTTTTATTTATTTATTTATTTATTATATATTTTTTTAAAGATGACCAGTAAGGGGATCTCAACCCTTGGCTTGGTGTTGTCAACACCACGCTCAGCCAGTGAGCAAACCAGCCATCCCTATATAGGGATCCGAACCCGTGGCCTTGGTGTTATCAGCACTGCACTCTCCCGAGTGAGCCACGGGCCGACCCTCCTAACCAAACTTTTAAAAAAGCAGTTAATGAATCAGTGAGTTGCCATTTTACAATTGGAGATGTGTTTCCCTAGAAAACGGAGGTGGTCCACCTTCCCTGGGCAGCCTTCCTAGCCCGTGAAGAGAACAAGAGATAGTGCCCATTTGTTGGGGAGCTCATGATCAGACAGGGGAGCTGACTGTTCTCAGTGAAGTGCCTTCCTCACATGGGTTGTCTCCATCTGAAAAATTCAGTGGTATTTCAAATAAGAGGACATTCTCCCCACATAGTGCTCAGATAAACATTGCTAAAAGCCCCCCTGAATTTTATTTATTGTACCAACAGCATTATTATAGCAGTGAAAAATATTTCAAGGGAAGAAGAATGATCATGATTTTACAAGCCCTTGACCAAAAGCTTGTTTTCATTTTTCTGGATATTGATAAATTCTTGTTGTTTGGCTACACACACACACACACCCCTCCTTTTCTGAAACCACTCCACTCTGTCCATACACCTTAGCATCCCAAGGTCAGCTGTGTTTCAGTCCCTGGCTGGGTGTATCTTCCTTCCATCCCAGAGCTGAGTCTGCCCTCCTCCGTGGGTCTGGTTGTCCCCTCCCCAGCTCCTCTCCATACGTAGAAGGGGGGTTCTTCTCTCCCACTGGGCACTGGGTTTACTGACTTTACTCTCAGAGGGCACTAGTTGCTTGATTTTGCCCCCACACCCAACAAGTCTCTTACAAATTTGCTGTCCACAGACCCTGTGCCCATGGCTGCCTCCCCCACCTGTTCTGACCTGCTTGTGTGATTACTTTCTCCAGGATTCCCTCTTGGGGTTGTTGCTCTTCCTGAGGGATGTTTCTGCCAAAGCATTCACTTCCTAAAATTCTTCGTGGTCCACAAAGGACAGAACATGTATCCTGAGGGTCCAGTGATATCCCAAATGAAATGTGTGGTGCTGTGCACAGATGCTTCCCTCCATCTGGTGACAGCCAACAGGACCCAAGGACCCACCATCAGTGTGCTTGTTGAGAGGTCGGTGGAATGAGGGCAGGATGGGGTAAACAATCTACCAGACAGATGACACTATTGAGTCATAAAATCTGACAGCCTCTCTGACCAGAGTCCACTCTTCCGGGGAGCTTCTCATGAGCATCAATATCATATATATGACACATTTTTCTAAAAAAATTGTATGAGGGCACAAATGACACCTTTCATATCCCACGTGACAAAGAAGAGGCTCATTTCTGCCCAAATAAACTTTCATCAGTTTCCCCAAGGATCTTTCTCTCTCTCTTTCTAAAAATCTTTAAAATGTTTATGCATGCAAATGAATCTCTACTGCGTGTGTGTTATAAAGAATGAGATCAACTCCCCTGTACCCACTGGAAAGAGATCATCTCAGGTTCCGTTAAGGCTCCCTGTGTGCCTCTCCCTGATCACATCCTCCCCAAAGGTAGCTAACTAACCACCGCAAAACTTAGTGACTTAAGAAAACAGTCATTGTCGGGCCGAGCCCGTGGCGCACTTGGTAGAGTGCTGCGCTGGGAGCGCGGCAACGCTCCCGCCGCGGGTTCGGATCCTATATAGGACTGACCGGTGCACTCACTGGCTGAGTGCCGGTCACGAAAAAACGACAAAAAAAAAAAAAAAAAAAGAAAACAGTCATTGTCTAGCCCCTGATTCTGCAGGTCAGCAATTTGGGCTGGACTCAGTTGGTCAGTTCTTCTGCTGGTCTCGCCCAGGCTCTCACATGTGCCTGCAGGCAGCTGGCAGCTCCACTAGGGGTGGAGGTCTAAGACGGCCTCCCTCACACACCTGACAGTTGGCAGGCTGTTGGCCAGGGCACCTGGGTTCTCCTCGTGGCCTCTCCTGCAGGCTAGCTCAGGCTTCTTTGTATGGCAGTCTAAAGGTTCCCAGCAGCTTTTTGAGTCTCTGCTTATGTTACATTTGCTAATGTCCTATTGGACAAAGCACATCCCGTGGCCATATCCACATTCAAGCTGGAAAAATAGACTCTACCTTTTCATGAGGGTCGCTGCCAAATAGTATGGCCAATTGTTTTTCATTAAGAATCAACCACATATATATGACTATCTCTAAACAGTACATTGTTTAGCTGTACAATTTTAGGGGACTTATAAATGGAACCATATTCTATGTATTCTCCAACTGTTTTTTGTTTGTTTGTTTTGGCAGCTGGCCAGTAAGGGGACCTGAACCCTTGACCTCAGTGTTACCAGCAACCAGCTCTAACCAAATGAGCTAACTGGCTGGCCCTACACCTGGTTTTTCAATGCTATTTATTCTGTAACTTGCATTGCAACATTGTTCACGAGAATTTACATGTCAATGCATGTAGCTCCATTTTTTAAAATTTTCATTGCTATATTGTATTCCATTGTATAATATACCACAATTACTTAAGCATCCTACTACTAATAGATATTTAGATTGCTCCTAATTTTTTGCTACTATGAACATCTCACATATCTCCTGGTGCTTATATACATGAGTTTCCCCAGATTTATGCCTAGGAGATGACAGCAAAACTTTAAAACTCTTGAAGTAGAAGAATGTCTGTGTCTTGTGTCCTATAGACCCGTAAAGCACCTGGATGAAGCCATCTGTGCAGTGGCCCCAGTCTCAGCCTTACCTGGCATGGTAAGTTCCCTAGGCTGCTCACTCCTCTTCTGTAAATGTGTTCATCTTTCTTCCAAAAAGTTTTTGTTGAATGCCTACTGTGTGCTAGGCACTGGACTAGCCTTTGGGAATACAGATATAAAAGAGAAAGTCCCTACTTTCTGGAGCTCACAGTTCATTCGGGTAGACAGACAAGTCACCAAGCACCGGCCCTAAAACATGAGAAAGACTGAGGTATGATTTTGCGATGGATGCAAGAAAGAGAGAGAGGGATCACCTGACTCAGCCTGCCCAGGTTGGCGGCAGGGGAGGAGACTGTGCTTTCTGGAGGAGGTGACATCTGCGCTGAGCCAGGGGAGTTGAGAAGGCAGCACCATGGAGGCAAGAGAGCACTGTGTGTCCTGACAGTGCAGGAAGTTCAAGTAGCTGCAGCATCAGATTGCTGTGGGGTGTACAGAGGAAGGAAGCTGGGTTGGGGGACAGAGGGGCTGGACCACTGAGGCCCTGTATGCCGGGCAGAAGGGTACAGACATGCCCTTGTATGGGATGGGGCTTGAAGCATGCAGAAGCTGAAGCAGGGGAGCAGAATAGTCAGAGAAGGGCTGGAATGTGGAGAAATGTTAGGAGATGGACTCCACCGTCTGGGCTGCCTACGGCTGTAGCCAAAGGAGAGGGAGGTGTAGCGGCTGATCCTGACTTGTAGTGCCAACTTCCTAATCCCTACAGGGCCCGCTGATGGAAATTCAGGCCTGGAGAGAAAGTCTGTGGTTCCTGGTCTGTCCCTGCAGAGCATGAGGGGCTTAAGAATCACCAGAGGAGGCTTGAGAGAGCCCAGGACTAAAAATGTAGATTCCGTGCTCACCAGCCAAAAAAATATAGATTCCGTGCTCTAACTCAGTTACGGTTAGTGAGTGGTGGTTGAAGCCATGGGTACCAGCAGGTTCCCCTCATCAAAGAGAGTAGGCAAGTAAAGAAGAGGTTCCCTGCGGGTATGACCATCACTTACAGAACAAGGGAAATGAGCTCACTAAGTGACTGGGGGGGGACCCTGAGGAAAATCGGGAGGGCAGTTCTGATGCTCAGGGAGCAGACAGTGAGGAAGGCAAGAGTTCAATGTCCCTGGCTGCAGAGAAACCAGGCGCCTGTGGAGGCAATTGCAGGCACGAGTATAACGTGTTCACTACAAAGAGGAAAGAGCCCTGGCAGGAGAGAGGCCCCATCTCAGCTCACAGGCCAGGAGGGGCTGTTAGATGGAGCAGGACCCCTGAGGAGGTGGGAAGGAAGGGCATCAGGAGCACAGGTGAGGAACTGAATCTGGGCCACAAGAGGGTGAACTCTTCAGTGGAGATGCTAGAACTAGAAAGAGAAACCAGGGCAAAGGTGGAAAGAACATCCCTGGGTCAGACAGCACGTGAAGGAGGGCCAGCCTGTTGAGGATAGCCCCAAAGGACCTAGCACATGCATGTCTGCAGTTCCCCTAATGGCCCTGGGGATCCAGAGGCTGGCTGCCCAAAAGCCAGAGAAAGCCTCTCTGTATCCCTATTCTATTTCTAGCTGCTTCTCTTACTCCTTACTGGGGTGACCTCTGCACTGTACCTTCCTGTGAGGGACAGAGTCCACTGCAAGTCCCCACTCACCGTCTCTTTGCTTCCCAGGTACTGATTTTCTCCAGCAACGGCTCTGTGTGCCTCATGGATGTGGCCAAGGCTGAAATCATCTGTGCCTTCGCTCCCCCCAGATCCTACCATCTGGTGGTTCCCTGGAAGCCAGTGTTTGTCGTGTCTTTACACCATCCATGCTTCTTTCTCCAAGGTACGGAAGAGGACCCTGAGGGCTGCTGCCCAGACCGATGGCCTACTGACCATTTCCCTGACTTTCTCAGTTTTCTCACAAAGCATAAGGTGATCCCACCAATCTTGTCCCTACTCTGTGTCCCCCTCCACCATAGGCCAAAGGATACTGCAGCTTAGTCCTTAAGAGTATTTTGATAAAATGCTGGCAAGGTCTTCCCTCTAGGGTCCTGCTTCTCCAGACCAAGTGAGCCCCTCACAGCTCAGTCCAGATGACCCTGCCAGCTAATAAGCAGAGAGCAGCTTATACCACCTACCCACGTGGCCCACAGAGCCCATCAAGAAGCAGTCATTATACAGAACATGTTCTTGTTTCATCACAGGAGATCATCCAGGTGAAATTAAATCCACTGGCGATGACGGGGACATCCAATATTCTGTTTTCTATTTTAATTTTGAGGCCTACCCACTCCTGCAAAATATCTTTAAAAATTGCACCATTCCTCAAAAGGACTTGACAGATACCACAGCCTTCCCCCAGGCATTGCCACTGGAGAAAAGATGTGCACATTTACTTGAGAAGAGGTAAAGACTTTTGTGACTATATACCCTCGCCACATCTGGGTTGTCTCTGGGTTGAGGGATAGTAGAGTTTGTTTTATGGTCAGATTCTTTCAGCATAGAAATTCTACCCTAGTGAAGGGTTCCACCACAGTATATCACATGAGCCACACTCCGATTCACGTTCACTTTGGTAGAAAAGGAGTAAATAATTAATTTAGGCTGCTAGAAAAGAAGGTCTTCCAGGTGGTATTTTCTTCCTATCAAGACCATTTTTCTTTTTACTTTCTCAATTCCTTTTTTTAAGCATGTTTGTATTATTAGACACAATCATTAAGGCAGGGGTTGGCAAAAAAATGGCCTGTGGGCCACATCTGGCCCACTGCCTGGTTTTGTATATAAACTTTTATTCAAATACAGCCATGCCCATTTGTTTATGTATCATCTATGGCTGCTTGTGTGCTACAATGGCAGAGTCGCAACAGAGACCACATGGCCTGTAAAGTCTAAATTATTTAGTCTTTATCCCTTTATAGAAAATGTATGCCAACCCCTGATCTAGGACCTCTTTTCTTTATCCATCATCTAGATAAATGGTCACATGTGAATTTCTCCTCTTCCCCTTCATTTTTCCACGCTCCCCAATCCTCTGACCCTTTGCTTGCTTTCCTTTCTGCTATAAAAGCATAGTGAACTGTACTCAGTCCACTCTGGAAAAAACAGGCATCTCTTCTAATCTGTCTTAGAACAGATTTCTGGAATTTACAAATCCTTGTTGATTCCCACTGTGATCTGACCACACATTTTGGGTAGAATGGAATCATCAGTGGAGCCCTGGATCCTCGTCCCAGGCCTGCCACTCCGGAGCTGGGGGACTTTGGCAGGATCTTTCCCTTCCGTAGCCTTGACATCCTTATGTGACATGACCTCTGAAATTCTGTGATCTCTCCAGTAACCATAACATCTCACAAGAATTTCCACCTTCTCTATCTAGCCTCTTTCCTCGGGGAGGAATGAAGTAGAATGGTTAAAGTATGCAGGTTTGGAGCCAAACAGACCTGGGTTTGAATTCTGACTCTACCACTTACTGCCTGTGAGCCCTTGGGTGTGAGTTACTTAACCTCTCAGAACCTCAGTTTCCTCATTCATTCAAAAAAATATGTATTGAGTACATACGATGTGCCAGGCTGTGTTCTGGACATTTTAATAATGCTTCATTTTTAGGGTCTGTAGGTATTAAGTGAGATAGTACGGGTAAAGTGCCCGGTACCGGGTGGTTGCTCAGTAAACGTTAAGTGTGATAATG
Source organism: Cynocephalus volans (assembly GCF_027409185.1). NCBI lineage: Eukaryota > Metazoa > Chordata > Mammalia > Dermoptera > Cynocephalidae > Cynocephalus > Cynocephalus volans. Next base: position 56,253,742 of record NC_084462.1, read on the forward strand.
ATGATGTGTCCTTCGCTGTTTATCCAAGTTCGTGCCTGGGAAAATTCTAAACATCACCACTAGGTGGCACCAAGCTCCTCTGTGATCTCATGACTGCATTTACCTGCAGCATTTATGTCCTTCCTGTGCTGCCGTGGGTCGCTTGGGTGGCTCTCAGTATCTCATGGAGGGAAGCATGTCCATTCATCAGGAGAGGAATATGTTCTCGTGAGTCTTGGGGGAGAGGGACAATGAAGAAAGGAACAATTGACATTGTCCCTAATTAAAGACTTACCGAGAATGCTCAGCTATTCCTCACATGAAGGTTTCTTATTCTGACCCCTGATGACTTGCTCTCAGGAGACACAGCTGAAGAATTTAGGGGGATGTGTCATGATGTCTATGACTTACTTTCAAGTGGAAATATTTATGGAGAGAGACAGAGAGAAATAGAGGGAGATAAAACCTTAACACGTGGTGAATGAATCTAAGTGAATGTTCATTGTACTACTTGCAACTTTTCTATAGGTTTGAAATTTTTCAAAATGAAAAGATGGGGAGGGGTTATAAGATACTATTTGCAGTATAACCCTGATTTTGAGTAAAAGAGGAAGAGAGAAGATTGGAAATATGTACACCAATAGTAACTGGTTATATTTGGGTTATGAAGAATGTGTGGCTTTTTTCTTTGTGTTTTCCCTATTTTCAACTTTTCTACAAATTAATATGTATTATTTTTGCAAATAGATTAAAAATGATGGTGAAAAGATAAGTCAGGAGCATGAGGTTAGGTCCTGGCTGTAATGAGCAATTTTCCTGGGGAGGGATCAGATCCTGGAGCTTTCTGGTACTCTCTTTTGAGGCTCAGGAACTCTTTGTTTAATGAGGTGGCTTCCATTTCTGTCGATTCTTGTCTAACCTTCCTTTTACAGGCCTAGGTTTAAAGTGGTAAACCTTCCCACCTTACCTAAAGTCCAACAGGTTGCTCACGAGCAGGAATGGACCAAGGGCCAGCAGCTCCAGCTCTGGGCAGCTCACCTCCCACCTGGCTACAGACAGACATTTCTCCCCTTCAACCAAGGTGACCTAATCCTCAGACACCTGCTGAACCCTACTTAGCCCATGAAAGTTGCTCCAAGTTAAGAACTATTACCATAACAGAGTAATTTCCCATTGTAAAAAAGTATATTCATTATTTCTGATATATTATAGATACACTTATAGAAATCATGAAAATACAAAAAAGAAAATTTAGATAATTCACAATCCCACCACCAAAAATCACCAACACCACCAGTAATATGTTAGTGCATTTCCTTCCAGGTTTTTCTCCTTGGCATTTTCACTAATTTCAGATCATATTTCTTTCTTTCTTTCTTTTTTTATTTTTAATTTATAAATAGATTCTTATACAAAGAAGAAACACATAGCAGAGCACACAAATTACCAGTCAGGTGGATCCTAGCCCCTCTTCCGTGCACCGAGAAAACAGAACAGAGAACAGGAATGATATTCCATCTTGTTCTTAACTGTTTCCACCTATGCAGTTTTTCAAGTAGAGTTTCTATTCCTTTGCTGATGTTTTTGTTTTTTTCCAAAATGGGGATCAGGCTTTTCAGTATAGCTTTTACTTTGTTTGCAACTTCATGGTTAGAAAGATTAATGGCACGTCGATTCACACAAGCCCAGGACTTCAGGTCCTTTTACCAACATGCTCTATAAGTGTTTTTGCAAAAACCCTTCTCTTCCATTTTCTTTCATCTTTTTATCTTGCTGTATTAACCACTTGAGAACTAGATTTCCGCACAATGTTCTGCAACATGAAGCTCTCTGTCCTTGCCCCCAGGGTATAGTTCTGCTGCTGCCAAGCTGGCGATGGCACTCATGGCAGGCCAAATGTTTCCAGTGGCAGATCCCAGGATGCAGGACACCAACACACGCAGACTTATCCAGCACCACTTCTCAGGCATGTTTTCGCAGGTAGCTTAACAAAGCTGGAGAAATGGATTCTAAGAGCTCATGTTGGCGGATCTCTGTATCTTTCTCACTGTGTGCGTTTCCATCTCTTTTCTGCAGAACTTCAATGATTTCTTGTACCGTATGTGCAGGATCTCCGGGGCTTAGTAAATACAACAGGACCTTTGTTCCATATCTGTCATTTACTATGTTAGGCAAAGAACTGATAATTTCTGATATGATTATCTGCTGCACAAGCTTAGTATCATCAATACAATCAAATGTTGCCAGCAAAACCAAATGGGACTACTGGCCACCTTTTCAACATAAGTCTTCATTGTTTTCACAATCACTTTTCTATCCTTGGGCGTGCCGTGTCACAGGCAGTGCATGGCCACTCTGGCGCCATCGTGTGTGTGCCGAGTTTACCGCTGCTTCACGGATGGCTTCAGTCAATTCTGATCTGAGTTTGGGGGGTAAGTAAAAAAGCCCAAGAATACTTTTTCTACCAGTGAGTGTTGAATCACAGCTTCCTTTCGGGCCATTGGAGTTAGAATCTGTTTCATTTCATCCACGATAAGCTCCAGTTTTTCTGACTGTACCTCTAACACTTTGTCCAAGTTGGGTGTTCTGCTGACTTGTAAAGCTGAAGTGTGTTCCCATAGAGCTCCTCTGTCAGCATGTTCGTCTGTTCCAAAATGGCTTTGCCATTGTGCGCGTGCTCCACGGTGACTTTGCCATTGTACACAAGCCACAGCATCTTCCTCACGTGGCCTTTAAAAGTTCTGATTATCTCTGCAATCTGTGGTTTACTTTCGTATATGAGAAATTTCTTAACAATATTTCTGGAATGTTTGGCTTTACTTAATTCAACCAGATCATCTCTCAATTCTTCAAAAGCCTGTGTCCTCCGTTCCTCATCACCATACTGAACGTAGCACCGGATCACCGGAGCTGAATCATGTGCGAATGTGATTGTTCTACTTTTCTCTTGAATCGGCTTCTGCAAGTCACTTACCAACTTTATTCTTTTTTCTTTGTCACAGTCTTTTCTTCTTAAAATCTCCCAAATCTGCTTTGCCCGAACAACGATGGCGTGGTTGGTTTTATCACTGCATTGTCTGCCCTGCTTCAGTTCTTTCTGCTTCTGTTTGAAGTCATCCCATTTGGGTTTCTTAGCTGCTCATTCATCACGTTTACTGTCCAGCTGGAATTTTCTCTTCTTGTTGAATTTATTTGCCTGCTAGAATTTGTTCTTCGGGGCTCTGCCCCCTTGTTGCTCGATCTTAAATTACTCCACACCCTTCTTCTCAGATTTTACGGCACTTTTCTCAAAGTTCTTAGAAGTGATTTTAGGTCCATCTTTCTTAACAACTTTTCTTGGGAATGTCTTTGAAGAACCAGAATCACTGTTTTTATGAAATCTTTTTCTCTTGTGATGCCTTTGTACTTTTTCCTTTCCTTTCCTTTTTTTTTTTTAAAGATGACTGGTAAGGGGATCTTAACCCTTGGCTTGGTGTTGTCAGCACCACGCTCTCCCAGTGAGCAAACCGGTCATCCCTATATGGGATCCGAACCCGGGGCCTTGGTGTTATCAGCACCGCATTCTCCCAAGTGAGCCACAGGCCGGCCTTTTTTTCCTGTAATTTTTATTTTCCCTTTGACTTCCATCATAGCAATTCTACACGTGGGCCTGAGTGAGATCATATTTCATGTTCACTTTTGTATGTGGCTTTATGTCACTCCAGAGCATAATTTAATGACTTTTAATTATGAGAAAAACATCTTCATAAATATGTTTATCATGCCATGTGATATTCCATGGGAAGGATGTTTATGATTTATGTCCCTCCCCAATGGTTGGGCCTGCTCAAATAAGGAGACCATCCTTTCTGCCCTGACCTCCCTCAGTGTCTGGAGCACCAGAGGCCATCCTGGTCCCCAACAGACAATGGGAGGGACTCTTCCACCTCTCCCTTCCCAACTGTTTCTCTCCCTGTCCACACGCCTTAGTTACTAAGTCCCAGCTGCAGCTCCTCCCTGGGAAGGCCCCACAGGGTGGGGTGCAGAGGACTGCCTCCCAAGGAACCTTCTGCAGGGAAGGAGGCTGGAGTCAGCAGGGCTGACCACTGGGGCCTTGGGGGCCAGGGAAGGGCTTAAGGCTGACTGAGCATTGAGAGCTCTGGGGAGCAGGAAAGCTAAGAGGAGTGCTCCCTAGGTCTGAAGAAGGAGCTGGGAGGGGACGCAGTGTGTGGTTGGAGGCAGGCCGCCGCTCCTGGTTACCTTAGGGATCAGACTCAAAGGAACATTTACTTGGACCTGATCATAGTATTTGAAGCATATGCCTTATGGCAACCCATTTTCTGGGTTGGGTCCCAGAGAAAAATTGGGATACAGTATGACTTAAAGAGGGCTTTTCCTGTTCTCCTTGCTTTGAAGTCTGATGTCTGGGGCTTTCCCAAAGAGTACCCTCCAACATTTTATTATGAAAATTTTCAAATATGCAGCAGCTTTGAAAAAAATGTTCAGGGAACACCTAAATACCTACAACCTAGATTCTGTCATTAACATTTGAATATCCTTGTTTTATCACACATATCCATACATTTCCCAAAGATTTTAGTTCCCAGCTTTTTTTTTCTTTCTGTTTATTTCCCATGCCTAAAATAGTTTCCATTGGCCCTAAAACTAGGTTAAACTTTAAGGCAGTGGGTTCACGTGGCAATAGATTCAAAGTTTCAAATTTGCAATAGTCTGTCCAAATTGTTTTTACAAAACCGCACTGGGTCTCTAGTAAACAGCCAGTGTGAAACGGAGCCTGCCTTTAGGGCTTTGAAAGGAGGCCAGTTAGCACCAAATGTCCCACCCCCGCCCCGGGGGCCTGGCTTCTGCTGCCCTCTGACCCAGGCCCCAGGGGCACCATTTCCATCTGCCTCCACTCCCTGCCTGCTTTAGTGTCCAACATCTCTGGCTGGGTCAAACTTTTGATCACAAGACAGAATTCTCAGAACACCAGGGAACAGAGAAAAGCAAAGAGTCTCTCACATATTCCCTGTGGAATACAAGGCCAAGCAAGACCCACCCAGCTTTCTGTCAGAAGGTGGCCTTCTGGAATGGCCCAGCAGTCCTAGATCCCTTGGCAAGGGGGCGGGAAAGCCCTGTGTGGACGCCAGGTGACATTTTCCTCAAGGTTGGAGGAGGAGGGGGAAGAATGATATTCTGACCCCCTTTATTGCCATCCCTGGGGCCTATCTTAACTTTCCTTTGCCTTTCTTGAGAAACAAAGGGATGAATCTTTCCCAAAATTATTTATAGATTCATAAACCCTAAATGTGCAAACAATCAGTTTGTTTGAAACCAAAGGCTTTGTACAGGATCTTGCAGATATTCCATCTTCTCTCCCACTTTGAGGATGGGCAGCCTGTCTTTCTGGAATATACACACACACACACCTTGTCAGTATCTTGCTTCAAAACAATAGAAAGTGGTCCCAGTGTGTTAGGCCATCAGGGGAAGGAAAAGCCTTTGTTTGCTGATGGTATAGAGAGTGTCTCAGGCTCCCTAGAGGGCTTTATCCAGGCGGTTCTGTAAAAGCCCCTTGCCAGTCAGTGGCCAGCCTCAGGTGAAGCAGGCGTCTTCCCACTCCTTCCTCACTTCTGACACCGTGGAAGGAAATCACACTGCAGATGCAGCTGGTGCCATGCAGGGGCCCCACCCAGCTTCCATGGGCTCCCTCTACACATTGCCATCCTGCCACCCTGGCTCTCAGTGGGTAGCCTCGCCTCCTGCTTCCCAGAGAACTCCCGTCCCTTGGCTACCTGAGTCACCCCCACCCCACACCCCATCTGCCTCCTGACTCAGAGAAAGAGGTGCCCTGCTCATGCCTGAGGCTAAAACCTGTCCTGAATTTGGTGTCCCCAAGACACCAAGACCTTACTTCCTCCATCATCTTCTCTTCCACTTGGTTGGCAACCTCCTCCCCTCAGCAGGCTTGTCTAATGGGATAATGTCACCATGTTCTCATGTGAGCAAAAGAGGAAAGCAAGCACCTTCCCACCTCTACAGCTAGTGCCCCAGCCGGCTCCAGGAAATGCAGTCCACATGCCACCCCTATGTCCTCTCCTCCCATGTGCTGCTTGCCCCTCTGCTGACTCTCTCTGGGTCACTCCATCCCCACCTTTCTGACCCGACATCCTTACACAGCCACTTTGGTGAGTTTCCCCTAATATTTCTGTAGGGCAGATTCTTGGAGGTGGACTTTCAGGGTTGTGGGCTAGGCATATCTGACCAGTGACGGTTTTACTGCCAACCTCCTGTCACTCTGTGTGAGCATGCCATGTCCTCACCCCTGCCCACACTGGCTGCAAAAGTAGGAAAAAATATCGATAGCTCAGAATTATTTTAATTTGAAAATTAAGGAGGTTGAGCATCTTTTTGTTAGGCATATTGTAAATTTCTGTCTCTTCTGTGCCTGCCCTGGGGATGTACTCATTTTCTTTCCATTTTAAGAGTTCTTTGTCATTATATTGCAAATAATTTTTCCTGGTTTGTTTTTGGGTTGAAGTGATTTTGTTTGCTTCTTAGGACAAACAGATGTTTTCAGTGTCACATAGCTGGAACTTCAGTCTTCTCCCTTAGGCTTTGCTGGGGGGTGGTTGGGAAGAGCCTCAAAATCTGGGTGCAAGCTCTGGAATCCAGCTGCAGTAGGGCGTCCTGACTCTGGCTCCCTCTAGCTGTGTGACTGGGGTAAACCTTGGTGACCTTTGAAAAATGGGTGAGAGTTGTGTGTCTTCACAGGACATTGCCAGGCGCACTCAGTAAAGTTTAGTCATTGTTTATTACCAGATCTATGGAGAAAGCCCTTCTACATGACAACATTGTATTTTAGAAATCACCCATGTTCTCTTTGAGCACATTAATGGTTTTATCTTTGGTCTTCCTTTTATTTTTTTTTTAAAAATATGACCGGTAAGGGGATCTTAACCCTTGACTTGGTGTTGTCAGCACCACGCTCACCTGGTGAGTGAACCGGCCATCCCTATAAAGGATCTGAACCCACAGCCTTGGTGTTATCAACACCACACTCTCCCGAGTGAGCCATGGGCCAGCCCCGAGTCTTCCTTTTAAAACTTGTTCTAGTTCTGTCTATTTGGCTGCCTCCCACATGGTCACTCACTGATACCACGTGGTTCTGATTCAAGCCAGCAATTTTCTTCCACTTATTTATCAGCAGCAGCATTCGCGTTATTAAGATTAACCTTTATGCAGCACTCACTATGTGCCTGGTACTATGCTAAGTGCTTTGCAGATGAAATTTTATTTATTATTATTTTCATTATCATTATCTCCACAGCACAGTGAAAAAGCTGAGGCTTACAGAGGTCAAATTGCCCATCCAGGGTCACCAGCTTGTAACAGAACAAGGGGGGTTTGAACACAGTTTGGGCGCAAAGCCTGAGCTTCTAGCCTACACACACTGCTCTGCCTCTCACCCGCCCACCCCTCCCACACACGGGCAAAGATGCCCACGTACCAAGACATCCATTGCAGGCCTGATTGCCCTAGCAAGAGACTGGAAACCCTACGTGTCATCCATCAATAGAGGAAGAGAATGAGGCAGGTCTTTGAGTGCTTCCCAGAGTGATTTCTAGGACAGATATGAAGTGAAAAAGGCAGCGTGCAAAACTGTGTTGCACTTTCATTTACATTTTAGAAAAACATTGTATGCATGTGTATATAAAAATTGTAAAGGATATATACAAGAAGCTGTTAATTACAGTTGCTTTGGGAACAGTAAATAAGGATCTGAGGTAAGAGGGAGATTTACTTTTAATTGTATACCCATTTGTGTTCTTTGATTTTTTTAAAAAAGAAGCAATGTATAGATTACTTTCTGAAGTTAAATTTTTTTTTATCTCCACATAGATGTTCCACATGCAGAGCCTCAAAACAAATCCAAAGCTACAATCATTGTCTTTCTCCCCAAAAGTGTTCCTCTTCTTGTCTTCTATAAGCATTTTAACGTCATCCCATTCACTCAGGCTCCTGAGGCTGTAACCTGGGTGGCAACCTGCACCCCCTTTCCCATGACAACCCTACCGACTCTCCAGAACTAAGGCCCACCAGCCTCTTCCACCCTGCCAGAGTGCACATCTGTGCATGCACAATGAACCCTGGGCTTCTCTGATTGTTCTGTAGTGCACGTGCATTTAGGGGTTTTTTTTCTTCTTTTATATTTGGCGGCTGGCCCATACAGGAATCAAACTCTGGACCTTGACCTTGGTGTTATCCACATCAAGCTCTAACCAGCTGAGCCAACCAGCCAGCCCTGAGATTTGTTTTAAATTCTTATTTTTCAAAAAGACCCAACTCAAATGTTTTCATTTAAGTGGAATCATATAGTATCTATCCTTTTGAGACTGGCTTATTTCATTCAGCATAATGTCCTCAAGATTCATCCATGTTGTAGCATGTGTCAGAATTCCCTTCATTTTTTAAGGCTGAGTAATGTTCCACTGGATGTACACACCACATTTTGCTTGCGAGCAGACTTTTACTTCCTCAATTCACTGTCCCGCCTATCAGTGCGCATCTCCTGGTTTAGAAGGCTAGACCTGTCATTCCTTAAGTACAGGCTTCCGAGTACTTGCTGTGCACTGGGCTGAGTCCTGAGGACACTGGGTGAAGCAGGCATGTCATCTTCTAGAGTTTCTCTTATTAGCACAGAGTAGTCAAGGTGTGCCCTGGGGGCCTGGGAGCTGGGGAGGCTGCTCTCACTTCCCATTGTGTAACCCTCAGCTTTCAGAAGCTCGAGAAGAGCCAGGTGAAAGAGCAGGAACACTGGACTCGGCTTCGGAGGTACTCCTTGCTGCTCCAAAGAGAGAGCTTCAAGAAGTGACGCCGCCACCCCGCTGGGGCTCTCAGGAAAGGTTTCAGCCACTAGGCAGCTGCTTTCCAGGATGCCCTGAGATGAAGAGACACCACAGCTCTAGGGGCCTGGACTTGCAGTCTGGGACCTCTGCAGAGCCAGCAAAGGGAAAGGTACTATTTGGGGGACCTTCAACTACTAAGCCTCTTGTCAGTGCCCTCAGGTGGGCAGAAGTGTCACTCAAATAAACAGTGATATTGTTTCCAGACTCCAGAGTTGCTGTGGTGTGTAACCCATCATTCCAACCCAGCCCAGATCCCCGCTGGGACTGCCTAATGCTTCCAACCCGAGTCCCAGCCTGGTGAGGACCGCTCACCTCCTAGGCCCAAGACAGCCACTTTCCCCAAATGAGCAAGACGCCCACCCCGCTGGCCACTGTGAGGCCCCCTATTCTCTGCACCCACTTCTTCCTCCCTGTACTGGCTCATAACTTTTATAGAATCATTTTGAAGAGTTGAGGCTGAGCGGTGGAATGACAGCCTGAGGCCACACAGGTAGGGGAGGCAGGGCCAGGGAGGCAGGTGACGGGCAGGAGCTGGGCCCGCTGGCCCACGAATTCGAGGGGCATTGGGGTTTATGGGGGCCCGGTAGAGGCCAGACAGGGGCCTTGCTCTTTAGAAACTGTCCCTCCTACAAGGTCAAGGGTTTAGATCCCCTTACTGGTCCACTGCAAAAATTTTTAAAAATTTCCCTGTACCAGCCAGCCCTAATTAATTAATTAATTTTAAAAAGAAAAAAGAAAGAAAGAAATAGAAATCGTCCCTCCCAGAACTGGATGGAGTCCCCCAGCTCAAGGGCTATGTCTGCCTCTCTGAGGACACTGTGTGGTTTCTTTGAGAACTGCAGGTGGTTAATGTATCCCCGCCTTCCTGATGATGATAAGCTGCCCTGGAAGGTTGACTGCACACAGGGTATGTGACAGCTGCTTCTTCTGTGCCCCCGTCCACCTGCTCCCCTGGGTCACACACCACGGTCCTCGTTGGCACAAAACCTTCCTTATGGTGCTGATACTGACTGGCTGAATGTTGCCTGGATGAAGGATCCGCTCCTGAGACTGTCTGCCTCTCTCCCCTCCTACCATGGGAATGGAAACAAAAGCAAAAGTAGCTCTTTTCAATCATTTTCCTCTGCACAGCAGCACTGCGGCAGCTCTCTTTTGAGACAAGGGAGGAGAATTTAGGAAGGTGGGCCTTACACCCCACCTGAAGATGATGGGGAACCAACATTTCACATTTAAGCCTTAAGTAACCTCATGAAACATAGATATCATTATGAGCCCCATTTTACAGAGAGAGAAATTGAGACTCAAGTTGCACAGTTTGATGGATTTTTTTTTCAGCAATAAGTGTCAGAAACCCAACTCAGATTTGTTGGCTCCAATAACTTAGACGTCCAAGAGTAATGCCTTTAGTGTAGCTGGATCTAGGTGTTGAAATAGCATCAGGGATTTCCCTCCATTTCTCAGTTCTGGTTCTTCCTTCAGGTAGGCCCTGTGCTTGGGCAACTGCCACTCTCCATATGAATGTCCCTTTCTCAATGGTTCCGACAAAGTCTTGAGCCGCTCCTCACTGGCCTGAATGCATTCACATTCCTGAGCCACTCAGTGTGATGACGGTGCAGGCCTGTGGTGGTGCCTATCCCTGGAGGGACTGGCAAGGGGGACAGCTGTCTGAGGAAAGGAAAATGACAAGGCTGTGAGGCAGGAAGGCGGGAGGGATGCTGAGCAGATGCAGACAGCAGAGGTGCCCTGTCCAGGCAGAGCTAGGATGGGGATCCCAGCTCACCCTCTTCAGTCATATGCTGCCAACCCCAGGCCACCTCCCCATTTCCTATGTGCATGGGGAGAGTGAGGGGGAAGAGGGCAGCTGTGGCATTCACAAGGAGCCTTATATAAGGAGGAACGAGGGCCTGGCAAAGTCAGCACTAGGCTGGGGATCCCCAACTGGGAGGCTGGGCTTCCAGGGCTCAAGCCACCCTCAGGCTGGTGCACCACCAGGCTGAAGAGGCCATGCCAATGGTCCCAAAGAGGTCTTTCCCCGCCAGGTGCTTGAGCCCCTTGAAACATCGAGAAACTTATGTCTTCTCAGGGCAGTGCTGGGACTAGGGTGAGGCAAACGAGTGCCCAGGTGCAAAATATCAGGAGGCACTGACTCAGGGCTGTACAAATGCAGATCAGCACTTGAGTACAGTGGCCTCTAGCCTGGCCCTGGGACAAGCAGGGGCTTTGCGGCTGGACCAGGCTAGCTTCCCTCCCCAGCCCTGAGCTGCCCCAGTTCTCCAGGTGGCAGCATTTCAGAATCCTGGGGCATCCATGTGCCCCTCAGATGGACGTGTTTATTAGCAACACGTGGCCAGAGGACACGGTCCCAGGGCAGCTGAATCTGAGCTTGCCTCCCCTCCACGTGTCCCCAGCAGCACTGCTCTAGCGACAGTCTGCCATCTGCCCATAGGACAACTGTTGACCACCACTGCTCTTCCTCTACCCTTGCATTCAGATTGTGACCTTGGCATGTCCTTGAATAAATTGCTTGAATATACAACAATCGAGTTAGCTACACTTCCTCAAAAGGCTGGCCCATCAGCCTCAGCATTTACACGCACAGCTGACTCAGTGTGGAGCAGCACGTGTCGTCAGCAAGCAGAAGCAGGTTCCCTGCTGCAATGGCACTGGTGGCCAGTGTGCATTAAGAACTTTATTTTACCCGCCCCACCACACACACACACACACACACACACACACACACACACACACACACACACACACACACACACACACACACACACACACACACACACACACACACACACACACACACACACACACACACACGAACACACGCACGCACAAACACGCACTTGCCTGCCAGTGCTTTTCCAAAGACTGCATTTGTCAATCACCCACCCACAGCTGTCCCCCACCCCAACAGCCACATAGTAGCTTTGTGAAAAATTCCTTGACCTGTGTGTGCTTCAGTTTCCTGATCTGTGTAATAGGTATGAGCACACGCTTACCCACCTCCCCAGTGGCTCTGGGGCTGAAACGAGTTGAAATTAGATGGCAAAGTCTGAGCCTAATCTACAAGTCAGAGCATGAAAGCAGCCGTGTGGGAAAGGAAGACAGCAGGTGGCCATCGGTGACCAGAGGCCAGGCTGGCCCCGATCAGGCGACCCTGTGCTGACGCATTCTCACTGCCACCTCCATGCCACACAGGCCTGGGCCCCCTGCCGGGGCCCCAGGTAGGTGAGGCACTACCAGTGCCCTCTGTTCCTGAGACAAGCTGGTGTTGCGCTGCAGCGACGGTGGTGCGCCCAGTGTTAAGCACACGGGCTCGGAGTCATCCCTGGGTCTGCAGCCCAACACTGCTGCTCAACAGCTGGGTGGGAAAGTTAGTTAGCCTCCTCCTTACCTAACTTTCCCCTCCTTAAAATGGCCCGTAAGTGGGGTCACCTCATAGGTTGGCTGAGAAATGGGGTGAGAGAGGCTTCCCTACCGCCTGGCAGGGGGTGCGCCCTACCTGGACACTGGTTACTGTCATGGTCACTGTGAATGTGCACACAGGGTTTTCTCTGGTGTGGGATGGGGCTGAGCCAGGAATGGGGGGATGGAGGGGCTGGAGCGGTAGGAAGAGACCCCTTTCCATCTCCAATCCTACATCTTGGCGGCTATTAGCAGGGATGTGTTAATGAAAATTCACACCCAGGTGCTAATAAACAGTGGGCCCCTCCTGGGCTCAGAGCTGGAGGAGAGGCCCTCCGCAGGGAAGGGGGATGGCCAATGAGCCCCACTTATCTATGAAAAGACTTGCTAATAACTTTAATTCCCCATCCTAAAACGCAGAGCCTTTGCCATGCAAATAGATTTTCTAAGCTTGGTAGGCTCCAGAAGACTTCCCGCTCTACCCCAGTTAAGGTCCTGGGAGGGGAGTGAGAGATGGGGCGGAGGTGCAGGAAAGCGGGGTGACCAGCAGAGGTGTGAGGTCCCACATCCCTGAAGGCCTCGGCTTTTGGACTCCACTCTCTGCAGCCAGGGTGTGCCCCGCTCAGGCCTGGACCCCTGAACTGCAGAGCAGGGACCCTACGCCCCTCTGCATTACTGCCCCTCCTGGCCTGGGCTAGAGAACTGGACATGATCTCTGAGGAGGTTTAAAAACAAACACATCAACATCAACAGCTGAATGCATAAACAAACCGTGGCGCAGCTGCACAATGAGTATAACTGGGCAATAAAAAGGACAGAAGCTGGTATACACGATACAGCATGGATGAACCTTAAAAACATTGTGTTCAGTGAAAGCCAGACACAAAAGGCCACACATCATATGATTTCATTTATATGAAGCTTCCAGAATAGCAAACCTGTAGAGACAGAAAGTAGATGAGTCGTTGCCAGGAGCTGGGGGTGTGGGGTATAATGCAGGGTGATGCCAATGGGCACAGGGCTTCTTTTGGGGGTGATACAAATCTTCTAAAATTAGTGGCAATGGTTGCACAACTTTATGAATATACTAAAACCACTGAACTGTACACCGTAAAGGGGAATTTTAGGGTGTGTGAATTATATCTTAGTAAAGCTCCTATAAAAAACATTAAGTCCTCTATTTCGGACACTTGAGAGGAAGGAGGATAGAATCGGGAATCCAAAGAGGCTGAGGGACCCTTGGCAGAGAAGCTACATCCCATTGCCCTTCCCACCCTGCCCAAAACTGATCCCAAATCCCCTGGCCTCTGAGGCCAGGCTCTTTTTGGGCTCAAGGCTCCCCTCTCCCCACACAGTGCTTCCCCAGTCCGAACCCAACCAGTGCAGACAGGAGCGCGTTGCAGGCCAGCTGTGTGGATTCGGATGCAACCCAATGGTTCTCTTATCCCACCCCAGCTAGGCCTCCAGGACGTCATGTTACACTAACTTGGGACTGCTCCACCAATGTCATTTATGTCTCTAAGGCACATGGGAGAGAAACCAGAAAGAAGGGAAATGGGAAAATCCCAGGGTCAGGGCCAGGGGAATAAGGCCTCAGGACACGATGAAATGACCCCTTGGAACTGGTGTCCCTCAGGCCCTAGAATGAATGGAGCTGGCAAAATCCTACCAGGGCTGAGAATTCCAACTCTATCTGAACTTGAGTGCTGATCCTTATTCTTCTGTAAAATGGTTATTTGGGTACAACATATGTAAAGTACCTGATGCACAATAAGTACTCAATAATGAAGTTGTATTTTCTACACAGATACTTTTGCTTATATCCAGTTCCCCACCAGGTTCAAAGAAAAGACAGACTCTTGCTGCCACTTTCTCATATGATGCCCTCCCTGACCCCTTCCGGGCTGACCTATCTGGAAAAGGAGATGCTGAGCCAGGGCTGGGGGCAAGGTGGAAGGGGGTCTGGGCCCGTGAATTTGGGGGCCGAAGACTGCAAGAACCCTTCCCAACTCTCTCCTATGTTCTTCTTCGGAAGGGAGGGGAGAGAGCTTTGTGTCCATGCAGAGGAAGAAGAAATTGCCAACTGACACCAGCACAAACAGTTTATTCACAAATAAATAAATATACACTAGATAGAGCCCCCTGCCTGTTTCAAACTGTCTACACTATGCGTCCCTTCATCGAGGGAGAGGTTAGGGAGGGCCGGCCTGGCGGGGGACAGGCTCTCACCCCGAGGAATGCCCATGCCAGTATCGCCAGTGCCCTCTTCCAGGAATGGGGGGTCTGGAGAGGGACCGTTCTGAAGGTGCTGTGGTCAAAAGTCCTCGGTGCTCGCAGACAAGGCGCCAGTTGTCTGTCGTCACTTGGGCTCCTCAGGCCGGCGGCCACTCCAGGGGCGAGAGGGGCATCCATGTCTCCAGCAGGGCCAGCACGTCGCCGGGAAATTGCTGCAGGGAGAGAAGGAACCCCGTGGCCGCCAAATGAGAGTGTCCGCGCTCACAGGCTCCACCCTCAGTGGGCTTCTGCCGAGGAAAAGCGCCTTGCTCCCTGCGTGGCCTCTCCCCCCTCCCGCTGCTTGGGCGCCCTGGGCACGCTATGTTGCTCCGCAGAGCGAGCAGGCGAGGCCAGGCTGCCGACGGGGGAGCGGCAGGCTGTCTGGTCCCCGCAGCAGGGCTGTGCGCCTGGGGCGCCCACAGGAAGGGGCGCCACACCCGCCGCCGCCGGACGCGAGTTCTGCGCGGGAAAGGAGATACTGACCGGGGACGAGGGGCTCGGCTCCACGAACTGGCCTTCCGGGCACACCGCCTGGGCGTAGAGCACCGACTGGTCGCGCTTCTCGGGAGCAGACCCCCACGACGCCCCGGCGCGGGCAGCAGAGCCCAGCCCCGGGCCGCGCGCCTGCATCTGCGCCTGCGCGGGGCCGCCGTCGGGGCAAAGAGGGCAGCCCTGAAGGGATGCCGCGTCGCTGTGCCGCTGGCGCCGGCGCTGCAGGCTCTCCTCGCTGAGGCCCAGCACGGCCGACAGGTGGCCGATGTAGCGGATGGCCAGGCGCAGCGTCTCGATCTTGGTCAGGCTCTGGCCGGCGGGCGCCACGGACGGCGGCAGAAAGCGGCGCAGCTCGTGCAGCGCGCGGGCGAGCGTGCGCATGCGCAGCTTCTCGCGCTCGCTGGCGCTCTGCCGCTGCCCGCTGCCCAGGCGGCTGCTGCGGGCGCTGCGCCTCCCCGCGGTAGGGGCGCGGGGGTCCGGGTGGGCGCAGGGCCGCGCGGGGCTCGGCACAGGGCTGCAGGCCGGGGCGCTGCCCCACGAGTCCGGGGATGAGGCAGGAGAGCAGCTGCAGTCCCTGTTGGAGGGCGGCAGCGGCCGAGCTGGGCCCCATTCCGCGGACAGGATCCAGGACTCGGAGAGCGGCGGGCACGGGGGCTGGGCCATGGCAGCGGCGGTGCGTCTGGTGGCCGGCGGCCTGCGTCCGCTTTATCCCTAGGCCAAGGTGTGAAGTGGCCCCTTCCAGGCTGCATCAGCACATCAAAGCCGGCTCGGGGCCTGGAGGGGGCGGGGCCTGACCCTTTGAACCAACGGGGGGCGAAGGTGCCGGCCCCTTGACTGCCCCAGGTTCACCCCACCTGGGCGGACCCTCGCTTGGGCGCCCGACCCAGCTACTCCGGCCTTCTACCTGTGCCCGGTGGCCCACGGTGCCCGGGGCATTGGGCCAGCCATGCAGGTTAAAAGAAGCAGGGTCAGAGAACTGGAAGTCCAGTTCTTGGGGGTCGGCCCACCTTCACCTGTTGAGGACCTTGCACAAACTCTTAATTTTCTTACACCTTAGTTTCCAATTTGTGTAATGGAAGCCTGGGGCATGCAACAGACTGGACTGTGGAATAGGGTAGGGACCAGGAGTGGGGCCCTGATTCCCTCTAGAGGTTGGGAGAACAGTAATCTGTTCCTCCTCTGAGACCCTGAGAAGGGTCCTGGGTAGGCCCTTCCCTGATGGTGCTTGGGGAAGAGGGGACACTATGAGGAAGCTATCCCAGGCAAATCCAAGCTGGCAGAATCTGGTCAGGTTGCTGGACCATCTAAGCAGAAGGGGTGAGCCTGCTGCCTGACACCTCTCCCAGGGACACCCCTAGCTTGGCAGGACCAGGGGCTTGGCTTGTTGCCACAGCTGCCACCACTGGCCTCACGGATATTCTGCCACTTTTGGGCAGATATAACAGGTTTTGCCAATGAAATGTGAGTGGAAATGATGCAGAAAAAGTATTTAACACAATTCAACACCCCTTCATGATAAAAATTCTCAGCAAACTAGTAATAGAGAGAAACTTCCTCAACCTGATAAAAGGTGTCTACAAAGACCTTACAGGTAGCATCATACTACCTGTAATACCACACCTATTCAGTATGGAACTGGACGGAGGTCTATGTTGTGCAATAATGAAAGGGAAATAAAACACATACAGATTGGAAAGGAAGAAATAAAACTCTCTATTTATGTACAACATGATTGTCCACATAGAAAATCTCAAAGAATCTACACTGCCTGCCTGGCCCCTACCTTGTACCGTTATCATAATAGGCACTTCATGCATGGGTATCTACTCTCCAGCTAGACTGTGAAGTACCTGTGTCTGGCATCATGTCTTTCCCTGTTTCTTGAAGAGGAATATTATCTAGGGTCTCTTTCAGTGCTAGGGGGTTGATATTTTACATCCTCTATGGCTTCCAGCCCTTTGAGACTGATGGATTAGCTGGTTTGTTGCAATGAAGGCCAGTGCCCTGGTACCTTTTCCCTGGGCATGTCTGTCCACCACCACCATCCCCGCCCTCCCTACTCTTTTATCTGCTGCTGCCCTTGGCCTCCTCTAACACTTTCTATAACCCCTTCTCTGCAGTCCCAGAACGCCTGTGTCCACAGTCACATCCAGGAGAAGCAGTGCCACCCCTGGGGTGGGGAGAGAGGAGGAGCCCATTCCCTATGGACATGCCTTATGAATCCTCGACTCCAAGGAGAGCCTGGCCCAGGAGGCCCCTCCTCAGCCTGCAGTTGTCAGCAGGGCCCACCCCTTCTGGACTGTGGATACCTTCCTGGGGTTCCAGATCCAAGCTAAGAACATGGCATGTGAGCACAGTGATTTTGAGTCTTCAATGCCACCAGGCCTAGAGGAACAAGTGATTAGGAACTGGTAGAGTGTGTTGTGCTTTGGGGTAGGAGGGGGTATAGAGAAAGGCAGACAGGCAGGAGGGTTGGATCTTGGAAGGCTCTGGGTATCCTCCTGTCCAGGGACTGCCAAACTTCTGAATGTCAAAAAATCCTCCAATTCTCACATGACTGTGATTTCATTTTGTAGCTAATAATTGAGAAAACTCAGGGTGACCAAAAACTCTTGTTTTACTGTCTTATCTTCATTTATTTGAAAATATATGCATGTAGTTAAAAAGTCAAAAAGGCCACCAAGTACAGAGTATAACAAATCTCTTTACTATCCTGCCTCTGAGGCTTCCAACTGCCTGCTCCAGAGGAAACCACCAATACTGGCTTCTTGACAACAAAGCTTTGAAATAAATTTGTATCTTACTAAGGACAGAATCCACTAGACATATTTGGACAAGAGGCCGTGTGAATGAGAGGCACAGTTTTTTTGGTTTTTTTTTTTTTTGTCTTTTTCGTGACCGGCACTCAGCCAGTGAGTGCACCGGCCATTCCTATAAAGGATCCGAACCCGCGGCGGGAGCGTCGCCGCGCTCCCAGCGCCGCACTCTCCCGAGTGCGCCACGGGCTCGGCCCAAGAGGCACAGTTTTTATGTTGAAAACACAGCCCCTAAAAATTCTCAGATCTGAAACCTAACAGTTAACATTAATTGAGCATGTGGGAAAAGGAGATTTGGAGCAGAAGAGGGACATCATAGGTGGTATATGATAGGAGGATCTCCAGTGTCAGGGCTAAAGGGGACTTAAAAAGACACAGGGGCAAGTGTGGAGGCAAAGAACCGACAAAGATGGCATGAGAAAGGTGGGGTAGTGGGGTAGAAGTGGGGCAGATGGGAGGGTTCTACCCCCAACTCCATCCCTGGGGTCTTCAGCCCTCAAGGCTGACAAACTGGAGGTGACACGGTGAGTCCCTCCCTCTCCTGTCACCCCTGGGGTCTCTGGGAAATGCCCTCAGTGGCCCAGTTGGTGCAAGGGCTATGGTCAGTGGGCCTGATGGAGCCAAGCACCCCCAACCTCGAGCCTGGGCCCTGCCCCCTCCCATCAACCAGCCTCCCTCTTCCCGCTTCCCCATGCCTGTCTTTTCCCTTTGATCTTCTTATCGCGGCCAGCCTCTCTGGTGGGTTCATTTGGGAGCTGCTTGAATTAATGAGTTCTCCGGGCAGCAGGGCCCACATGCCCTCCCGCTGGGGTAAGGCCTTCACACTTCTGAGTCCTGTGTTTTGACAAGTGCCGGAGCCACTGGCTCCTGCTCCCCTGGCCCGAGCCTACCCTCGCCTGCCAACGTGTAAGGCTGGGAAATGAGGCCATGGGGCAGCCCCACCAAAGCAGAGGTGAGAGTTCAAGCCTTGGCTGGGGTGGGGGCAGGCAGGACAAGGGGGCACCTTCTTAGGTTCAGGCCCAGGCCTCAGCCTTCCTGGTAGGCCCAGCTGGCTTCCTTGGGCCCAGCCTGGCCCTCACTTCCCCGCCAGCCCCTCTGACAGAGGAGTGCTAATCAGAGGTGCTATGTAAATACTCCCCTTGCAGCCCCTAATCCCAGACCCCGCTGGAGCCAGAGGCCCCAGGAGAAGGAAGCAGCTCTTCTCCTACCGCCAGCCTGCTCAGCATCAGCAGGCGCATCTCCTGGGAAGCTCCTAATTTGGGTGTCCCCTGAAGCCAGGGACCTTCCCGCCACACCTCTGCACCAGCCAGTGAGGCAAGCCCTTTCAGGGGAGGGGTGATTATTCATGAGGCCTCCACCTTTAGACAGCCTCGGACACCCCTCTGGATCTGGCCACTGTGGGTTAGAGTCCTTGTCTTGCCACGTCCTACCTGTGCCACTTGGGCAGCTCACTCTCCATCTCTGGCCCCGGCTGCTGCTTCTGTCCCATGGGGCGAGTAACACCTTCTGTGCCAAGGCTGTGAGGACTGAACTGCACAGAATGTGTGTGTACACTAGTGTCCCTCAAGGCCTGGCACTGTGCTGCAGCTTGGCTGGGTCACTGCTCACACTCACAACACACTGTGACGTGGGTGTCATTGCCCCACTTTGTGGATGAGGAAACAGAGAGGCACAGAGAGGTTGTCCCATGTCGCACAGCTAGTAGGGGCACAGCTGGGGTCCATTTGGCTCTGTCGGGGGCCGAAGCCTGTGTTCTGCCCTCCCCACATCTCCCCTGTCTCCTTTGGAAGATGTGGGTGGCTCCTTCCATCCTGGAGGGATGTCCTGAGAGTGAAGGGCCCTGGGAACCTTTAAGCCCCTTTAAGCCCTGCTATGTATCAGAGAGACCTGTGGAGATGGGAAAAGAACAGTCTTCCAATGCCCTATGGTGAACACCACCCACAATCCAGAGAGTGGAAAAGGCACTGGGGAGTACCCAGCCGCCCACCGTGGATCCTAAGCCCCCCTGGCTCCTGATAGATGAGGATGGGGGCTGCACTTGGTCTGAAGCCCAGAGTAGTCAGAGCCCAGCGAAGGCTCCAGCTTCCCCCCAGCCCCCGCCTGTGCCTCCTTCCCCATCAGCCTCCCCACCAAGGGTTCTTAGGCTCTCAAGAGAGCCCCTTCAAGGAAGATCACCCCCTCTCCTCACACCTTCAGCTCTCGGAGCCACAGAGCTGGCAAGCCATATGGAATAGATTATTCTGGACCCATGATAATCTGATTATCTTGGCCATGGATCAGCTGGATGCTCAGCCAGTGGAAGTCACAGCAGCAGAGGGGTGATGAGGAGGGAGGGGGTGGGAAGAAAGGAGAGAGATTTGGCAGATTCCCAGGAAGACTCAAGAGGAAGTGCCAGAATCTCCGTGGGTCTGGGAGCCCGACTGCTAATGCAGGGCAAGCAGATAGCACCTCTCTCCTGAGGTGTCACATTTATGCTCCTTCGCTTCACCAGCGGAAGAGGGGGTTGGTCTGAGCCTTAGAGTGAAAGGTGGGGAAACTGAGGCATGAAGGAATGAATGTGAGGAAACTTGTCACACAGTGCCTCAGTTTCTCTAACTGTAAAATTGAGTAGGGACTCTGCCTGCGTTGGTGGGAAGGTCCTGTCTCAGGCCAGAGGGTTGACCCCTGGCTTTATGGGGTCCTCGCATTCCCACCCACAGTCAGCAGAGGGCACTGATCAACCACCTGGGATGTTTGGATCCACACAGGGCAGACCTTCCTCCAACCATTCCGGAGAGGACTTTTTTCTGGACCTAGGAACAGAATCTAGGCTTGGCCCTCACTTGGGGTGGGGGGTGAGGTTTGCTGGGAACTGCGCAGATGTGTCAGGAATGCTGAGGCTGCCTTAAGAAGTTAGTCAATCCTGGTTCAGTGTTGATGTGATGGGCTGTGTGACCCCCGACAGGCTACTTGTCCTCTCTAGACCACAGTTTGCTCCTCTGTCCACCAGGAAAAACATGCCATCTATGAGCAAAGCAGCAGAGCAAGGCAGGAGCCCAGATGGATGAGAAGGGAGACAGGTTCAGGAGGACAAGGGCCAAGCAGGGCTCAACACACACACCCCTGGGTGCAGCTAAGGAAGAAAAAGTTCAGGCCATGAGCCGACTGAAACTCCAGGCAGTGGATGCCCTGGGCTCCACGCCCTTGCCAAACTCGGCTGAAGATTTGTAGGCCCAGCTCGGCTGCCATCTTGGGGCATGTCCAGCCTGCTCAGCTCTTTCTCCCCCTTCCACACCAGCCCCTCCAGAAAAGCAGGGGATGGAGCTCTATCTGGGCAGGAGGTACAGGCCCAGGCACTCTCTATCCCTGGCCATTCCCTCAGTGACTGCTCACAACAGCAGTGCCAGGAGATTGGGCAGACCCAGCAGGAGGAGGCCACCAGCCTGGGACCCCACACCAAGTCACTGCGGTGTTTCAGGCCCTCAGCCAGCTCTAGGTCCTCCTTCTCAAGGGCAGGGGACTAGCCCAGAGGTACCTGACTTTAGCCCAGTAAAAAGCAGAGAGGGGGCTCTAGGACTGAGCTGAAAGGCCTGGGCAGTACTTAGGGGAGTGAGGAGCCAGTGGGCAGGGGGTTCTTTGTCAGAGGCTGGGAAGAGGGTGTCCCTGGAAAGGCTGGAGAAAATCTTGGGGAAGGGGGATGGAAATCAAATTGACCAGATGATAAGTAAAAAGGTAGTCATAGGTGATCAGTACTGACCATGTGCCAAAAACTGAGGATATGATGAACTCAATCCTTGGCTCCGGAGGCCACTCACCAAGAGAAATCCAAGATCCAGCCCTGAGCCAAAGAAGTTTTCTTCATCCTTGGAGATTATGCCCCACCCCAGGCCCTGGGAGTGCACAGGATGGCCAGATGCCTGGCTGCAGCAACCCAGGCATGCAGGCATGTGCTGCCGGCTGCCGTTAACCGGGTTGGCCTCAACAACCCTCCTCCGGGGCTCCTCAGAGCTGGCCTGAGGCTTCACAACAGCCTCAGCATGCCCTTTGCCCAGCAGTTCCCCTGATGGAATTTATCCTGATTAGAAAAAATTAAAGTTTAGACATACTGCTGAGTGACAAATCCAAGCTGCAGAAAAATCTATTCGGTATAAAGCCACTGATATAAGCAAAAACAAAACAAAAATCTGAAAAACAACCCCGAAAGTTATCAAATGATACCATGTATTTTGTAAAGGTCTACTGTATATATGTGTATACATCTATAGACAAAGGTCTCAGGGTGCTCACAAATATATAACACACCAGCACTTATTTGGTGTGTGAGTGGGGGCAGGTCTGGGTTCTGGAGGGTGGTCAAGAGAGACTTTCTTATCTGTATCTTTAAACTTTTCACAAGGAGATTGCATTCATGTGATACAAGTGTAATTTTTAAAAATAATGTTAAGGGCCAGCCTGTGGCTCACTCGGGAGAGTGCGGTGCTGATAACACCAAGGCCATGGGTTCGGATCCCATATAGGGATGGCCAGTTTGCTCACTGGGTGAGCATGGTGCTGACAACACCAAGTCAAGGGTTAAGATCCCCTTACCGGTCATCTTCTTTTAAAAATAAAAATAAAAATAATTTTAAAAATATAGGTACAAGGACGTACCTATGTGGAAAACTTTAAGGAATCTCCGTGTGCACAGTTTGCTAGCTAAACTGTTGCCACCACACCATGGAGTACTAGACATACCTTAAAAATCTCATTGGGAGGGCCAGCCCGTGGCTCGCTTGGGAGAGTGTGGTGCTGATAACACCAAGGCCACGGGTTCAGATCCCTATATAGGGATGGCCGGTTAGCTCACTTGGGAGAACGTGGTGCTGACAATACCAAGTCAAAGGTTGAGATCCCCTTATGGTCATCTTTAAAAAAAAAAAAAAAAAACTCATTGCGGAAATAAGGCTACTGATATGGAACATGTTCTTAACACATCAGCGAGAAAAGGTGGTCACAAAACAACACAATCTCTTTATACCCAAAGGAATTGAAAGCAGGGACTCAAACAGATATGTGTATGCCGAAGCTCACATCAGTACTATTTACAATGGCCAAAAGGTGGAAATCCAAATGTCCATTGATGGATGAATGGATAAACAAAATGTGGTATATCCATACAATGATTATTCAGCCACAAAAAGGAATGAAGAACTGATACGTGCTACAATGTTGATGAACCTCAAAAACATTAGGCTAAGTGAAATAAGCCAGATGCCAAAGGACAAATACTGTATGATCCCACTCATATGAGGTACCTAGAATGGGCAAATTCATAGAGAAAGGAAGCAGATTAGAGATTATCAAGGGATGGGGAAGGGGTAATGGGGCATTTTTGCTTAACAGGTGCAGAGTTTCTATTTTTTTTTTTTTTTTTTTTGGTGGCTGGCCAGCACGGGGATCCAAACCCTTGACCTTGGTGTTTCTATCTGAAGTAATGAAAAAGTTTTGGAAATGGAAGTGGTTATAGTTGCACAACATTATGCATGTAATTAATGCCACTGAATTGCATGCTTAAAAATGATAATGATAGGGCCAGCCCGTGGCTCACTTGGGAGAGTGCGGTGCTGATAACACCAAGGCCATGGGTTCAGATCCCTATATAGGGATGGCCAGTTAGCTCACTTGGGAGAATGTGGTGCTGACACCACCAAGTCAAGTGTTAAGATCCCCTTGCTGGTCATCTTTAAAAAAAAAAAATGATAATGATGACAAATTTTACGTTATATATATTTTACAATTTGGAAAAAATTAAAAATGTAATATCTAAAAAGACTTGAATTGTACACTTTACAATTGTACATTGTATGGTATGTGAATTCAATAAAGCTTTAAAAAAAAAAAAAACATATATACCAGAAACTTCAGAAAATGGAAAAACAACAGCAACAAAAATGACACACTCTCAATGCCTCCATCTCCATGTTCATGTGTTGGTAGAGATGCCAAGAAAAGGCCAGGACACAGTGATGTGGTCCACAGTGCTTCTCTCTGGGTGGATGGAACCAGGAGCATTTCAAATTCCCTTCTTTTTGCATGTCTATATTTTCTCACTTTTCTGTAATGAACATGCATTGCTTTAGTAATTTTTTTTTAAAAAGGAAAGAAAGAAAAGGGAGGGAGGGAGGGAGGGAAAGAGGAAGAAAACACCTGCAGACCCCTTCTCCAGTTTGTTCGCCCTCCAGCAGGTGGGCTCCCCTGTAGCTTTTGAAGATGAGACTGGGGAGGCTGGGTCTTCCACCCGAGGCCATGGGCACCCCTCGTTCTCCTCTTTGTCCTTCCGAAGGGCTGCAGGGCTTCAGAAGGTCACTCCTCTCTAGCAGGGCAGGCAGGCAGGACTTGGGGAGCCCTAGGTGCCAAACACGTGGTGCTCCATCTAATCCTCACAGCAGAGACTCCATTTCATAGATGGGGAGACTGAGGCTCAAATGGGCCCTAGGCCTGAGCTGCTTCCACTGGGCCCGGCTGCCCAGGGAGCTGGACAGGCAGCCCCAGGGCCCCAGGGCCTCCTTGGCTCAGCCTTCTTGTTGGAGGAGGAGCAGAGGGTTGCCCTCCACGCCCCAGCTTGCTGGGAAGTTCCCAGGATACCTGTGGCCCCAGCCCCCTTGCTTCCCTGGCTGACAGTGGCCACATCCTTCCCCCACATTCTCTCCGCTGGCTCCAGCTAGCCCTTGCCCTGATGTAAGCACAGTCTCCTGATCGGTTTCCTGCGTCCAGTTCTTCGCCTTCCAACCCCTCTCCTTCCTCAACATTTCTGTCGATGTCATTGCCTCCCTAAGTGTCCAAACCCCCACCCCGCCCCCACCTGCTATCCACACCAGCTCCCACATCTCCCTGCTGCATCCTGGGGCTCCAGCCCCCTTGGCTTTGCCCAACTAGCCCTGAGCTGTCGCATTTCACACTTGGCCTCACACCTTTCCCTCTGCCAGGACTGCCCAACACCTGCAATTGGAGAAAACCCACAATTTCAGGCCCCTCCCTTCCCCCTAGGTCCCACCCTGATCACCCAGCAGAAAGCACCCCTCTGTCTCCCATGGGAGCCCAGCACACCAGGTCACCACCAGACCCAGAGCCAGTTTGGCAGTCTCTCCTCCTCCCACTCAAGCCTCCTGGGAGCCTCAGCTCCAGCCTGGGTGCTGCTACCCAATGGTGAAGTTCACAGCCCTTGCCTCAAAGCCAAACACCGGTGGGTTGGAACCCTGTCTGTGGAACCTTCAGCAAGTGATGTGACCTCTCTGGGCCCAGTTTCCTCATCTGAGCAAGGAGAGAACACCAGGCTGTAAGTTTGAGCAATGAACAGGAACACGTGGGCATAGCACTCAGCACTGCTCTGTGGAGAGGTGCTCAGGAGACAGGCCAGTCTGACGCAGTCAGGGTGAGCCCCAGTTCAGTGGCTGCTCTGTGACCTTGCCCAGATGGCTGTCAGTCTCTGGGCTTTCCAGTGACACTGATGGCACTCTGCCTGCCAGGGCCCTGTCATCAGACTTCCCTGGCTGTGCCCAGTATCACACACCAGCCCCTGGGGCCAAGGGAGGCTAACTTGGGGCTCCTGAAGTGAGGAGTCTGGAACCCTCCCCAAGTCCTTCCATCCCCAGCCTAGGGACCTAGGCCCTGCTTTTGCTCTGGCCCTCCCGTGGCTGGGACCTGCAGCTCCCCACCCCCTCCCCAGAAGTACTTTCTGGGGCTTCTGAGGGGGCCTGCTGCCAGGCTGTTTTGGAGGCCCCTGCACACCCTCGTTCCCAAGTCAACACCTTCTGCCCTGAGGGAGATGGCCTTTGTGTCAACAGGCAGCCAGGAGGTGTGAAGGCAGCCACAGTGGCAAGGGGAGGCTGGGCTGGCCCTCTCTGCTCTACTGGTAATGAGAATACCACACGGCCCCTGTAGCCCCCGCCTTCCCCCTTCCCTCCCATATTCCCACAGTCTGACACCCCAGCGCCTGTAAGGAACCCAAGGGGAAGGAAGGGCAAGGAGACCTGTGGGTCAGAGACCAGGCCTTAACCTGGCCCCTGGTCCTTGGACCTGCTCCCAGGCCCTGCACTGCCTGCCCAGGGAGAAAGAGGAGGTGGAGAACTCCTGGGAGCAGGGCTGTGGGCAGCCAGGTGCCTGTTGGTGTCGGAGGTGAGCAAAGTGCGAGGCCTGTGCTAAGCCACCAGTGGCAGGCTGGATCAGGGACACTGCCCTTCTGCACCTCCTGGCAGGGCCAGAGCTGAATGAGCACACTGGGGGGGCCAACCTGGGGCCTCTGCCCTCCCCACCTGACCGGTGGTTTCAGGCAAAGGCCTGTGAAGTCAACAAGGGGTGGTGGGATGGAGGCCCCATCCCTTCACCTGTCTAATAGGAATACTGACATGGGCACTGCCTGCCTCACAGTACCAAGCTGACCCATGCCACACAGGAGAGCCCAGCCAAAGGTGACAGTGACCTTGGGGTAAAAGCGGGCCCAGCTGAGCCACAGAGATTCAGGCACAGAGGAGAGCAGGCTGAGCAGGGCAGGAGCCTGAAGCACCCAGGAGGCCTCACTGCGCTCCCCCAACCCAGACTGTCCTCAAGTTCCCTGGGGCTCCCTTACCCCAGGACTACTTACAGTCCTGAGGTGGCAGCCCCTGTCCTCTCCCTGATTCTTGGCCTCAGCTCTGAAAGTACACCAGCAGTCACCAGGTCCAACTCCCTTGTTTTATGGAGCTGGGCAGAGGCCACAACAAATGTCCACTGCAGCTCCTGCATGTGCCTAATGTGTACTCACATGGCCTCTTCTCAGTCACCACCAGGAATAGGCCACTTCCTCAGAAGACAGCCCCTCTGATCTCAGAAAGTTCTTCAGACTCTCCCTGGAGTGCTCCCCTAGGTTTGGGCCTCTGGAGATAACTATCACATCCCGAAGTCCTTCAGCTATTTCTCTGGTGACCTGGCTTCAGGCCTCCTCACCAACCTCCCTCCCTTAAGCTGTCCCGTCCCTCATAAACTGAGTGGCCCCAGGTTTCACCACTTACTCTAGGTATGGCCCACCCTGCCTGCGGAATAAGGAGCCATCACTGACTTGGTTGAAAACTACTTGCTTCTTTTTTTTTTTTTTTTTTTTTGACCAGTGAGGGGATCGTGCGCACCGGCCATCCCTATATAGGATCCGAACCCGTGGCCTTGGTGCTATCAGCACCGCACTCTCCCGAGTGAGCCACAAGGCCGGCATAAAACTACTTGCTTCTTGAAAATTCAAATGCAGTCTGGGATCACATTTGCTTTTCATGCTCTTGACACCTGGAAGGCAATGACCACCATGCCCTTCCCACATGTGCTGTTAACAGGATACCTCCTGACCCTGAACTTGGAGGAAGGGTACATATGGCTCCGTTGATTCCACCTTATTACATCTGATGGGTTGTTCCAGCCTGTTTCTTTAGATCCTGGCTGTTACCCAATTCACTTCCTGGGTTTGAGTCTTACCCCAAATTAGATCTGTTCATATCTTCATTCAAAATCATAATGCTGCCCATGATAAGGCAGGAATAGAGCCCATGGCACATCACTAGAGACCTTCCTTCAGTGAAGATCCATCCACTCATCTGTGGGAACATGAAATCTGTTATGAATTCACATAAGTGAACTGTCATCCACCTTGCAGGACCCCAATGGCAGACAAAAAAACCCTAGGAACTTCCTTATTATATGGACAGAAATTGTATTCCGTTGCTCATAGTATACTCAAAATGACAGTGACTTAAACAGGATGGTGATTTATTTTCTCTAATGTTAAAGAAATACAGGGGTGGACAGTCCAGAGCCAGTATGTCACTTCCATGCTATTATCAATACCTCAAGCTTCTTTCTGTTCTACCATCCTTAGTGTGTGATTTCTGTCCTTGAGATTGCCACAGGGTCACATTATGGTTGCTGAAGCTCCAGCCATCACATATGTTTTCTAGGTAGGAAGAAAATATAAAGGGGTAGAGCCACAGGAGTATACCTCTCAGCTTTAAAAAGCTGTTCCTAAAGCCCCAACCAATGACTTCTAACATTTCATTGGCCATTCTATCTGCAAGACAGGCTGGGAAATGCAGTTTTGTAAATTTCATTTCATCATTGCCACCTACAACAATACAGAGTCCTGTTATTAGAGAAGAAAGGCATATAGATGCTGTAACAGCTGCTGTGTGGTCAACTAGCAGTGTCTGCCACACTCGTGAAATACATTCCCCTGACCATATTTCCCTGATCTAGCCACCACCTCCTTCTATCACAGGAGGAGGTGAACCTCATGTTAACTAGCACGCTGAGGCCCAGAATTTAATCACTTACCCAACAGCACACAGCCACAGTCCCTCCTTTTAACAGGCAAGTCAAATGAGAGGGAGAGATGTGGAGAAGGGCCTATAGGGCGGGACCTGGACCTAGTTTGTTTGCCCAGCACCTGGTGCAGGTTCCAGCACAGAGTAAACACTTTCCTCTACAACCACCCAAAGGAGGAATGCTTGAGAGTCTCAAGGCTGTAGGCAAGCTGGACAGGCACCAGCACCATGACCCAGCCTACCAGAAGCTGGTTCTGAGTCTCTATTTCTAGTGTTGCCTGGGCTGGTTGGCTCCAGTGCCAGCTCCAGACACCTGAGTTATCTAACTGCCTCTGTGCTGCAGCTCTAGTGACACTTGCCACAGGACAGAAGTTAGAGTGCCCTGCTGAAGATGACCTCCAAGCTGGGTCCACAGAGAAAAAAGGGTGGAGACAGAGATAGGGCGGGATGCCCGAGGCTGGGTGCTGGAACGAGTTCCAGAGAAGGAAGGACTCACTCTCCTTCTTCCAGGGCCAAGGCTGAAGACAGCAGCCCCCTTAGTCACAATCCAAGCTATTCCTTTACCCACATCATCCTGCTGCCCAAACTTGCTATAAGCATAATGTCTGCTCTGTGCTAAGTAATATGGCATGCATTATCTTATTTTACCCCAACAATTACCCTGGAGATCAGAATCCCCACTTTATAGATGAGAAAACTGAGGTTGAATAAGTTGCCCAAGTTCTCACAGCTGGTAAGGTGGAGCTGGGACTTGAAACTAGGCCTGTCTGACTGCGAGCCTGGCTTCCTAACCACTAAATAGCATTGCCACAATCCCTCCCCAATGGGGCGATCCACTGTGGTTTCCCTCCTGGTGATTGAGGTTGGCAGACAGTGTGCTCCTGTGCTTCCAGAGCCTGGCTGAGGGGTCTGACGAAGAGCCAAGGGCCACAGCAAACCAGGCTCAGGTTCTCACCTTGCAGTGCCTATACTCTGACATCCCATAGTCAGCCTAGGGCCTGGGATCTGGGGTTAGCCCAAACCAAGGTCGAAGGGTGGAAGGAGGCCAGGCTATCCCAGAGCGGAGATGATAATATGTACCATGTGCAGGGCTCTGTCCAATTATTCATCAAATCCCTTCACAGGCAATGCCGCTAGGCTGGCTCTGTAGGTGGGGAGGGAGGGAGGTATAATTCTGGATATTTGAAAACTTCCTGTAGATCACAAGGCCATTCCACTGCTGGATAGCTAGCTGTTTGTACACAAGGCAGCGCTGTTTGGCAAAAACTAAAAACATACTAAAGGTGCATCAGTGAGGGACTGACTAGGGTATGTGCATGCTGTGGAATATTATACAGCAGTTAAAAGGCATGAGTCAGAAACATCAATTAGAAACAACACATTAACCTGAAATTTCAGAATCCAGATCAAGACATATCTATGGAATCCGATGAATTTTGTTTGCAACTGTCAAGGACACGTATGTAAGTTCCTTGATAAACAGTATGTATTGGATGAACAGATGACGTATTTACACTACATTTGCCATTATTTCAACCTAAAAAGACTAGGATTTAATGTTTTGCCAGTCCTCACTTATTTACCTTAGGAAACAGTATTTTTTTTAACCTTGGTTTAAACCCTTCTAAGTCATGAAATGTTGCATAATTGCTTCTTTTCAAAGAAAGCCTATTTGAAATCAGTTCCATTTTCTTTTTATGTTATGAACAAACTAAAATTTTCTCTTTATTTAGAGCAGCTGGAATAAACAACAACAGTTGCCTTGATCGATGTTATTCAGTGTCAATTATCACTTCATCATAATGTCAGAATGGTAACTTGGGCATATTTTCTCCAACATATTTTAAAATAAGTTCTGAGAAGAAAGTAATATATTTTCATTATTGAAGGTTTATACCTCCTGCCAGTTTACCCTTTTTTCCAAGTTAAAATTATTTAAATGGATGGACATTTAAATCAATTATGACCAATTATGGTTTTGTTTTGTATATACAAGGGTACTTCAAAAAGTCTGTGTAGAAATGGAATTAAAAGATAATATAGCCGGCCAGTTAGCTCAGTTGGTTACAGAGTGGTGCTGATAACACCAAAGTCCAGGGTTTGATCTCTGTTCCAGCCAGTCGCCAAAAACAAACAAAAGATAATACTAATCCTTCTATGAACTTTTTGAAGTACCCTTGTACAATAATCCATAGTTAAAAACCTGTATCCACAAACAGTAAAAATTTCATCCATCATTAAAAAAAAAGTTAGCTAAACACGTCCCGATATGGAAGACTCTAAGACATGCTGTTAAACCAAAAAAAAAGCAAGTTACATGTTGATGCGTACAACATACGATGTGCATAATGTAATCTCATGAGTACTATATGCCTTCTAAGGATACACACATTTATGTAAATGCACACAACCTAACAACAGCTGTTATCTTTGAGGAGGGTGGGGGTCCGTTAAAGGGACTAGGCTTTATCTGTAATGTTTCCATTTCTCTCAGTAAAATGTATTGATTACATAATTTGTGTAATTAAAAGTTATTTTTTAAAAACAGCCACAAAAAAATTACAAGGCCATTTATTACTTCAGACTATTGTGAGTTTATCTATTCTTTCTTTCTTTTCTTTTCTTTTTTTTTTTGGCGCTGGCCAGTACAGAAATCCGAAGGGCTAATCTATTCTTGAACACCCCTGTCATGTTGACCGTTAGCTACTGATTACTGACTTTTAAAATTATGTCACCCTTCTGCTTACAAGTCTCTACGGCTCCCAATGCCTTGGGAATAAAACCCAACTCCTTAGCCTGTTCCCAGCCAGGGAGAGCTCTGGCCCTCCACACAGCCACCCTAGCACTCTGCACCTGGAGCACCATGAGAGGTCCCACTGCCAGGCTGCTGCTTCTGCAGTTCCCATCCAGAATGCTCTCCATGTGCCTCCCTCCCTACTCACATCCTACTTGTGGTTCAAGGCCTGCTGTGACCTCCCCACCTCTATAGCCAGAACCCTTTTGTCCCTGGCCTTCATTTGGTTTTTAGCATCGGGGCTCAGCCCTTTCCCTGGAGATCACACAGAATATTGATACCCCCTTTAAACTGTAACCCTCAAACAGTCCTGTGAGTAGATACTATCATCATTATTCCTTTTTTATTGAGAAGCTCAAGCTCAGACAGGTTAAAGGCCCTGCCCAAGGCCACACAGCTTAGTTAGTGGTAGAGCTACTAGTTATATGATGACCTGTTCACTTGTCTTTCCTACAAGACTGAGATCTCATGAGAGTAGAGACCATGACTAACCAGCTCATTCACCCTGGTGTGCCTGGCATTTACCAGTTGCTAAATAAATAAGAATTAAATGAATAATGCCCACAAGTATTCTGAAATGTAAGTACCTTCTATATAAAATGAAAGCAGCAAACATTCAGCCCACTTCTGAGGCCCATTCTAAGTGCTTTACCGGCATTGTTCCACTTAGTACCAGCAACCTTCCTAGGTGGTAGGTTATTGTATTTGTATTGGGACTAGGAAGAAACCTGAGGCTCAGAAGAGTTAAGTGACTTGCCCAAGGTCAAACAAATAATAAACAGGCCGGCCTGAAGCCCATCTTCGTCCATTTCCATGACTCACTGTACACCGTCCCTCTTCACCAGACTGCTCTGTTCCACTTTTCAGGGGTAGAAACAGCCCTGAGATGACTTTCTCAGTGTCACTAAGCAAGTCAGCAAGTGTGGGTTTTGGAAGACCCCAGAAGGGTCCAGCTGTAAACCCTACCCCATTCCCGTCACTGCAGACAGGTCCCTCGGGACTCGTCTTGCTTGGCACCTTATCCAACATACCAGTAGACACTGCGTGATAGTTATGGGGCATAGTCCCCCGGAGGCTGGTGATGAGAGAGGCAGCCTCTCCTCACGGGTTCATGAGGCACTTGAGGGACAGCCTGGGCGCCCAAAGACCATGGCACTACTCGCCGTTGTGGGGCTCCTAGGCACTCACCCGGCGCATTGGACGGGGCGCGGGCGTGGGTGGGAGGGAGCACGGTGAGAAGCTTAGCAGCTCCATCCAGATGCGAATTGTCCCTCCCACACTTCCCGGGCTGCAGGGGCCTCCATTAGAACCCCCAAGGAGTCAGAATCCACACCTCCGCAAATGGACCCGCTTTCCCAGGGCCCCCCTGCCCAGACCTTCCCTGGGCTCTGTGGGTTTTGACACCTCTCTGTAACCTGGCAGGGGGCCACCTCGCACCTTTGGTCCAGATAAAAGCTCAGGCCTGGAGGTGGCTGGCCCAGCCTCACAGAGTCCACAGCCCGGCCATGGCCCAGTCGCCACCTCCACAGAGCCTCCTTGGCCACGATCACTGGATCTTCTCCCAGAGTTGGGGCTGGGCCTGCCACTCGGACTCCACGTCGCCGGCCTCCTCCTCAGATTCGTCGGGTTCGTGCCCCTTAGATGGCGCCCGCGGCCCCTCGCAGCCCGTTCCCCCGGCCCGCAGCGACAGGGCCGCAGAGGCCGCCCCAACGGCGCCCCGACGTGCGCGGAGCGGGCCAGAGGGCGGGCAGCGGCAGAGCGCCAGCGAGCGCGAGAAGCTGCGCATGCGCACGCTCGCCCGCGCGCTGCACGAGCTGCGCCGCTTTCTGCCGCCGTCCGTGGCGCCCGCCGGCCAGAGCCTGACCAAGATCGAGACGCTGCGCCTGGCCATCCGCTACATCGGCCACCTGTCGGCCGTGCTGGGCCTCAGCGAGGAGAGCCTGCAGCGCCGGCGCCGGCGGCACAGCGACGCGGCATCCCTCCAGGGATGCCTGCTCTGCCCCGACGGCGGCCCCGCGCAGATGCAGGCGCACGCGCAAGTGCTGGCGCGCTGCCCGGGGCTTGGCTCTGCTGCCGGCGCCGGCGCCGGGGCGTCGTGGGGGTCCCCGCCCAACTGCCCCGGAACCCGACCCGCACCTGAGCGCCTAGGGAGCAGGATCCCCGACACGGATCCCTGGGTGACACCGTCTTACTGCACCAATATACAGTCGCCCCCGCATCCATCCCAGGAAAGAGACCCTGACGCGTCTGTCTCGACGCTAGCCCAAGCCTATCCTGGGACGCAGGCATCCCCAGAGCCCGGGAACCCGGCAGTGCCCTGGACGCTGCCTCCTGCGATCCCAGAGCTGGCTGCAGTGTACCAGGTATGCCCTGGGGCCCTCGCCGCTTCTCTAGATGTGGTCCCCAGGCTTCTGGTGGAAATGGAGTGGGTGGGTAGTCTCTAGTCTGCAGAGAATCTCATACTCTTCAGATCCTGGGTTATCTAATGAAGGGGAGGATGGAAGGAACCCTAACCTCCTTGGCGGAAGAGGTAGGGCCCTGGGAAGTTAAGGCCACCATCGCAGTCTTTACCACTTCCACCCAGCAGTCTTCACAGCCGTGGAGAAAAAGGGGTAACTCTCGGACTTAGGGTGGCCAGGGTGGAACGTGCGGGTAGGGGAGTGGGGAGGGGGCACAGTCGGGAAATTCTAAGTACTCCATTAAGGGTTCGGTGGGGGTAGGGATGCCCAGGGGTAAGGGCAGCACTTCCTTAGTAGGTGGGCTTGGAGCAGGTGGCTTTCATGTTTTCTTTGAGCTTCATTCGTTCATGAGGCCCATGAATGAATGACTCCTGATACCTAGAAGATCGTGTTAATAATAAGCAGAACTTATTGAACATTTACCATTTGCCCAACACCAGTCTTGACACTTTACATGTATTAATTCATTCAGCCCTCCCAACAACCCTGTGAAGTAGGTATTATTATAATCCCATGTTACAGTTGAGAAAACTAAGACAAAAAGAGGTTACCTGTTTGGTTCCCCATATGGTCCAACTGCCAAAACCAAACTAAAGCAAAAAACAATAAAAGAGTTACCTGAGTTCTCATAGCTAGTGAGTAGCGAGGCTGGGATTTGAAATTTGCAGTGTGGCTGCAGAGCCAGTGCACTTAACCACTTTGTCTCACTGCCTCTATGGCACCAGGGCTGTCCAAATGCTGTCAGCCACACCTTGGGGAGCGTCCAGGTTCCAGATCTCTGGGCAGTGGCCAACTCACAAATTGCTCTTGTCTTTCTTGCAGGGTATCTCTGTGTCTCCGCAATCCTGTCTGTCACTGGGAACCCCACCCCTCCTGCCCCACTCATCATGCCACAAATTCCAGCCTCAGACCCAGTGGGGATGCTGGAGTCACAGTGCAGAGGTGCTCCCCAGCTCAGAGGACCAGGGACCGGGCCCTGCCTTCCAGCGTACTGAAACAAGCCCTCCCCAGAGCTCAGGCCTGCAGCTCAGTGGCTGCCCTGAACTTTGGCATGAAGATTTAGAGGGAGCCCACCTGGGCATCTTCTACTAATGGCCTTGTCAGCTTCCTTTTCAGCCAGGAATCAGACCTGTAGCGTGGGTGCTCTCCTCATTTGCTATTTGTGGTTTTCAAGCTTTCCTTTAGCCAAGGTTCCCTTTTTCCAAGTGACATCTTTCATGGAAGCAGTGTTTAAAACAGATAGTAGGTATCGTCCCTGGCTGGAGTGGGGGCTGGGGCAGTACCCTCCACTGCTAGGCACCCCCCAGAATGCCCTGTGCTCTGCAAAGTACAGTCTGAGCTGCTTTAAGAAGGGGGCTGCATGACCAAAGGAGGCACAGCTGGGACCGCTAGGGGAGTGGGGACAGGAGGCCCCATGCTCTGCTTCGTAGTGACAGTTGGCCAGAAGCCTATATATGTAGTTTTTTTCTGCTTCTTAAAAAAATAATACCCACAACAAAAATTTGATCTCATGTGTTTTTCTTCTATCAACCTGGGTTTTTCTTTTCTCTGGAAAATGAAAAATGTTTTCATTCTGTGGGGAACAAGTCAGGTGCTCCTCCCCTCCCTGAATCCAGGCCTGCCAAGGTTAGGATGGGCCCTCACTTGCCAGTTTGACAATATTTATTGCTCCTGGGCTCCAGGGCCAGGGGTTCCACCTGGCCTGTCTTGCAAGGTGGCACCAGTGGACTGAAGCTTAGGCCTGCTCACCTGCCTCAGACACATCACCATGTCCTTTTGCATTCTCTGGTGCTTTCCTGATGACCAGTGGGGGTCATGCAGCTATGGACAAACAGACAAGGCCCCAAACTGGGGAGGCCAGAGGCCCAGAGACCTGTGATTTAGGGCTCTTTCACAGTTATATGAAAATTTTCTCAAAGGATGCTGTGCGTGGCTCCTTATGTGCTAGGCCCAGTGTATTAGTTTGCTAGGGCAGCCACAGCAAAATACCACAGATAGGGTGGCTTAAACAGCAAATTTATTTTCTCACAGTTCTGGGGGCTAGAAGTCCAAGATCAGGGTGTTGGCAGGTTTGGTTTCTTTTGAAGCCTCTGTCCTTGGCTTGCAGATGGCTGCCCTCTCATTGTGTCCCCACATGGTCACCCATCTGTGTTGTTTGTGTCCTGATCTCTTCTTAAAAGGACACCAGTCATATTGGATTAGGACCCACCCTGTGGACTACATTTAACCTTAATTACCTCTTTCAAAAATCTATCTCCAGGGCTGGCAGGTTAGCTCAGTTAGTTAGACTGCAGTGTTATAACACTAAGGTCAAGGGTTCAGATCTCTGTTCTGGCCAGCCACCAAAAGAAAAAAAAAAAAGATCCATCTCCAAATACAGTCACATTCTGAGATACTGGAGATTAAGGTTTAAATTTTATGGGAACACAATTCAGCCCATTATACCTGATGTTAGGTGCCAGAGAGAAAATATTCCCCAAGTAATGAAATGAATTATGGGGAAACATGCTGGCTGGTTAGCTCAGCTGGTTAGTGTGTTGCTGATAAAACCAATGTCTGAGGTTCAATCCCTGTACTGGCCAGGAAAAAAAAAACAAAACTACAAACAACAACAACAAAACAGGAATTATAGTAAAGCAAATGATCAGAGTCCAGTTCCTAAATGCAAGAATAGGGGGTTGTACAAATTGCTTTGGGACCACAGAGGACGTGACAGCCTGGTGAGAGGTGGGGTTGACAGTATCAGGAGTTACCTGATCCATTAGTCCTGATCTTGGGGAAAGGACACTATGATCCATTCACAAAGGCTGACGTGGGCTTGGGAGCCAGCAGCGGTGGTGACTTCCTTCTGTATCTGCTGACTTGGGGAGGGGGCAGTTGCCACAGAGGTGACCTTGGAGCTGGGTGTTGAAAGATGTGCAGGAGTTTTCCAAGAGGAGTAAGGGAAGAGCGACACAGGCAGAAGAAACAGCATGAGCTAAGTTGAAACAGAAGCCGCTAGAGTCTAGAGTTGATGGGGAAAGTGACGAATCAAGTAGGAAAAGGAGCTTGGAAGCAAGACTGTGAGGAGCCTGCGTGGTGGTGGCATGAGGTATTCCGCCTCTGTCTTGGGGTAATGGGAGGCTTTGACAGTTGGGAAGGGGGTGGGCTGGTGAGAGCTGCACTTGGTCCCTTCGGCTGTATCATAGAAACAGAGCCAGGTGGGAGGCTGCTGTGACAGTCCAGGCTGGAAGAAAGGGAGGGAGGCAGCCCAGAGCACAAGCTGCCTGCTTTCCCGGGCCTGAGCTGTTGGGCACGAGTGAGGCCTCCCACCTGACCCTGAAAGGCAGCCCACTGCTGCCGATGTGCCCTATGACATCAGACAAGTCACTCCCTCTCTGAGCCTCAGTTTCCCCATCTCTTAAAGAAGGAACTGGCTAGGGGATCACTGAGGTGCCCTCTTCCTCTAACCTTCTAGAAGTGGTCTGGTTCCTACCCTACTGTCCCTTGGAGCTCTAAGAATGGGAAAACCCACGCAAGTTTACAGGGGAGGCACAAAGATAGGCCCACTGACCCGGATGCACATTCCACTGGGTTCTTACTCACTGTGTAACTGTGGGCAAGTTTTGAAACCTCCCTGAGCCTCAGATTCCTCAACTGTGAAACGGAGACAATAATAGACCCTACCTCTCAGGTTCTTATATTTGGCACATAGTAAGTGCTCGATAAAATGAGTAACTGAGTAGTCACATTACACAAGAGATGACTTAGTCCAGAGGTTCCCAGACCTGGCTGCATGTTGAGCCTTCTGGTTCCAGGGGCCCACTCTGAGAGCATGATTCAGTGAATTGGGTTCCTGGGTTCAAGACCCAGGTAGGCTCCCAGGCTTTAACAAGATCTTCCCCAAGGGATTCTGAGGCCCAGCCAGTTTGGGGAGCAATGGGTATTCTGCACCCCTCATTTTACAGCTGAGGAAACTGAGGCCCAGGGAGGGGAGCAACTTCCCCTAGCCCTCCAGCTAGGTATGGGTATGGACATCAGGCCCCTGACTCCTAGTCCAGTGCTCTCTCCTTCCCAAGAAGACTCGAGGTCTTGGCTCCACAGTCTCATGACATCTGCACCAAAGGCAGAACTAAGCAACTGCCTTGTCTCCTTTCTTTGGCTCCCATCATCTGGGGTTAGTCCTTGTAGGAGCACAGGGAGGTCCTTCTCCAGCTATGAGGCCCTGCAAGGGCTTGAGTGGAGTCTAAGACAGGAATGGCCTTCACCAGCAGCAGCTGGAGATCAGCATCCTCTGGAATTTGGCAGCCTTGTTTCTCAGCTCCCCTCATGTTTCTCTAAGGCGTGCAAAGGCAGAGGTGAGAGGCCCTCTCACCCCAGTGGAGGACCCATGCCTGGCCCCATGTGTCCCAGCTGAGTTGCCTTGGACACATCCTAGATGCTGCTGGAGTGAAGGTAACTGGGCCCAGGCAGCCTCAGGCTTATCGCCCCACACTCCCAACCCCCCGACCCTGCCACTGCCCTCACCCTAGAGAGAAGGCTCAGCCCTGCCTCACTGAGCAGCAGCCCCTAGCTGCTTCTTGTCTGTCTGTCCACCCCTCCATGGCTCCATTCCAGGCATGCTGCTCTGGGCTGCTCTCTGCTAAGTGCCTGGCAGGAGAGGGAGAGGAGCCCTGCTTGGGATGACTGGCCTACCCACACCTTCTTCTTGGGGACCCCAGTCACCATCTGTAAGAGACTGGACACACATTGAGTACCTCACCCAGGCCTTTTAATGGCCCTGCAACGTAGAGGACATGCCGGTTTTACATCTGGGCAACTGAGGCTGGGAGACATGACATGCTAGGCCCAGGCCCAGGGCTATGTTGAAAGGTTGTCTCAGATAGCCCAATCCCTCAGCCTCCAGAGGCCAGGTCTGAGGAGCCCCCTGGGCTGCTTCTTGCTGATCCCCAGCACCTTCTATTCCTGCTGGTCTTGAATACTAAGGGGCCAACCCACTGGCAGATGGAGTTGGGCAGGGAGTCAGCAGCCTGAATTCTAGTTGGTTTCCACTCTTTGACCTTGATCAAGTTTCTGCAGGCAGGTCTCTGACTCTGGTTATCCTCACTGCATCCCAAGGGAATGGTTCCCTCCAGGCATGCATAGCCTTATGAATGTCAGCATTGTAAACTGTCAGGCGACACAAGCGTGTAAGTGTGGATTTCACAGACCCTGCCCTAGCTCTAAAGGGAGGATGAGTTTCCACTCATGTGCAGGCATTGGTGCCAGACAGCCAGGTTTCAGTTCTAGCTCTACCGAGTTTTGACTTAACCTCCCTGTGCCTCAGTTTCCTTATCTGTAAAACTGAGATAAAGACAGTCTTTATCTCACGGAACTGTGGAGGAGTAAATAAGATAATGTGCCAGGCACAGAGGATAGAATCCCAGCCCATTCTTCTCCTTGGCAGGTCAGATTCCCCCTCAATGTCTGGTGGGCCAGGAGCCCACCAGGGACCCAAGATTGTGGTGCCAGCCCCTCCCCTAGCTGGTCCCCAGAAGGTCAAGTGCCAGCCAAGGCAGCTGGGTACTGGCGACAGGAAGGGCTGGACATAGGGGCTGGGGGGCAGTTAATCTGGGACTGCCCAGGGAGCTTCCTGGTTGGTGGAGAGACAGTGTCCCTTCACCCAGGCTGGCCTCCGCCCCTTGGCCCGCCCTACGCTTTGATGTGCGGATGGTGTTGGGGCAGGGGAGCCTCCCCGCCTCCCCAGACCCAGGTCTGCCTGCTTCTCACAAGGGGGAAGTGGCTAGTGGGGCCATGAGCCAGGAGACAGGGCTGAGGATGGTAATAATACTTAGCGCTCCTTATGTGTCAGGCCATGAGCTAAATACGTGACTCTCCTTCAATCCACACAGCAACCCAACAGGGACTGCTACTGCCCTCGTTGTGCAGATGAGGAAATGGAGGCTCAGGGGTTCAGGTCACTTGCCCAAGAAACGGTGGCTGATCTGCGATCTGAAACCAGACCTGCTGGACTCTAGGATTCCAGACGAGGAGCTCGCCGTGGGTACCAGGTAGAGGTTCCCTGCAGCTGTCTGTTACCTCCTTTCCCTCCCACCAGCCTTGATGTTCAGCTGGGTCTTGTGGGCTGGGGTGAGCTTCCTACAACCGACTCCCTTTGCCAAGAAATGCCCACCAGGGCCAATGTGTGTCATGGAGCCGTGTGGGTCCCAGGCCTTCTCCTCAGAATTGGCCCTGAGCACCAGCTGCTCCAAGGGATCTGGAAGGCACAGCCACCATTTTTTGAGCCTACTAAAGCTGACTGCACCCAGTGGCTCACCTGCCTCCTCAGCCTTGCCCCTCCCCGTGTGCTACTCCAGAAAACAACCACTTTACAAATTGATGTCCCACCCACCCACTCACCCCAGAGTCTGGAGAGGTGTGGGACGTGCCCTTGGCCAGTGAGCAGTGGCACCAGGCCTGGGACCCAGGCTTTACTGCCTTCACTCCATTGACCCTTCCCCCCCACTGTTGCAGTTGTCCCAGGTGTTCCCGTGGTATAAGAAGAGGGGCCCAGCCAGCACCATACTCCCTTGCCTCATGTCAAGGTGGGCATTTTCTAGAAAAGCACTCCCTCCCTTCTGCCAGGACCTGCTCTATGCCTAGCACCGTGGCAGCCCGGCTCTAACCACCTACCATGGGAGCACTGTGTTCCTAGTTGCCCTCTTTCCACCTCCCAGGAGTTCCCCGGCACCCAGCGTCTCCAGCCTGCCACAATGATTGGGATGAAATGAACCCTGCTGGCAGACACCAGCTGCACAGGTGCAGAGCACCTGCAGGAAGGGCCAGCAGGCTGGGCACCTCTCCTCTCGGGGTCCCAGACCCCACAGTGCTTCCAGGAACCCCAGCTTTCCTCCACCCCAGCCTCCCCAGTGGTTGTGCTGACCCACTGCTTTAGTTTAGTAATGAGTCTCAAAGCTCATCTAGAAATCCTTTATTTACATTTTCTCTTAGAAAAAAAATATATAGATCTGATGCCCTGTGATTCCTTGGGTTTGGGGGCTTTATGGAAAGGTGACAGAGGGTGCAGGTTGCCCCCCCAAGGCCATCCACTGTACATCGAGGGCTTCTGCTCATCTGGCTCTGGAGCTGGCTTCCCTGAGATCAGCCCCAGGGCCTTTGGCGACAGATGCCGTGCCAGGCCTGGGGCAGGGTTGGCAGGGGCTGGGAGATACTGGGACAGCCTGGCTATCAGAAACTAGACTGGCCCCCAGGCAGAGAGAGGTTGGGCCGGAGACTTTGTCCTTTAGGGGAGGACGCTGGTGTCTCAGGGTCCAGGAATGGAGGCTGTGCCTCTGGCCTCTGGTACAGACATGCATGGGCATCTCGCATGGAGCCAGGTGACTTCAATGACCAGGGACTATTGGCTGTTTTCTGTGAACCACCTCAGCACTGACTCCTTGTTCTCCTTTACCCACTTGATGTTGGCTTTCGTCTTCTCCAGGGCTTGCTCCAGAGCCCGGGTGCCTGAGCCAAAGCCTGTTTCCATGTTGTTCTCCTTGAACTGCTCCAGCTGCCAGGACAACAAAGATTCTCAGCCACAGGCTGGGTCTCTGACACTGCCTTGAGGAGAAGGTCTCCCCTGAGGAGAAGTCCTCTGGCATTCCACTCCCACGTTAGGACCACACCCTTTTCCCTGGATAGGGAGGGCCAGTCCTTCACCTGTCACTGGACGAAGTCTTATCTAGGCAGAGATTGCAAAACAACAGCCCCAGGCAAAATCTGGCCCCGGAAGGTATCTGAACTTCATTGTGTAATATTTCCTTGAGTCAACCCTCAGTCTTTAATTGGATTATAATCTCAATCCAATCAAAAGGGGACAAAAGACGGGAACAAATTCAACATATACCACATGGAAGCAACCAGCCAAATCCAAAATGTGGAAATTTCTAAATGATTTAGTTGCTTCAATGGCTTAAAAAAAAAAAAATTGTTACAGATTAAAAGACATATTAGTACTGGAGGTTCTAGCCAGGACAATTAGGCGAGGACGTAAAATAAAAGGCATACAGAAAGGAGGAAGTAAAACTATCTCTATTTGTA
Source organism: Cynocephalus volans (assembly GCF_027409185.1). Lineage (NCBI taxonomy): Eukaryota > Metazoa > Chordata > Mammalia > Dermoptera > Cynocephalidae > Cynocephalus > Cynocephalus volans. The sequence goes on from NC_084462.1 coordinate 56,295,214, forward strand.
GACGACATGATTCTGTATACATAAAATCTTAAGGAATTCGTGAAAACAGAGCTATTGATTTCAGCAAGGTTGCAGGTACAAGAACAATATATAAAATCAATTGTATTCCTATATACTAGCAATGAAAAACCTGAAAATGAAATTAAGAAAAGAATTCTATTTACAATAGCAACAAAAAAAATAAAACACTTGGGAGTAAGTTTGACAAAAGAAATGCAAGGCTGGTATGCTGAAAACTACAAAACATTGTTGAAGGAAATTAAAGAATGCCTAAATAAAAGGAAAAAGACCCAAATAAATATGTATTCATGGACTGGAAGATTTAACCTTAACAAGATGGCAACAGTCCCCAATTCAATGCGATCCCTATGAAAATTCCAACTGCTTTTTTTGCAAATAATTGACAAGCTGATCATAAAATTCATAAGTAAATGCAAGGGACCGAGTATAGCCAAAACAATTTTGAAAAAGAACAAATTTGGAGGGCTCACTTCCCTATTTCAAAACTCACTACAAAGCTATAGCAGTCAAGACACTATGGTACTGGCATAAGGGTAGGAACAGATATATCAATGAAATAGAATTGAGAGTCCAGAAATAAACCCTTACATTTATAGTCAATTGATCTTCAGCAAGGTTGGCAAGACCATTCAATGGGGAAGAATAGTCTTTTCAACAAATGGTGCTGGGACAACTGGATATCCACACACAAAAGAATAAGACCCTTACCTCACACCATACACAAAAATTAAGTCAAAATGGATCAAATTCCTACATGTAAGAGTGAAAACAATAAAATTCTTAGGAAAAAAAACATAGGTATAAAACCTCATGACCTTGGATTAGGGAATGATTTCTTAGATACGACATCTAAGGCACAAATCAAAGAAAAAAATAGAAGTATATCAAAAGATATTATCAAGAGAGTGAAAGGACAATCCACAGAATAGTAGAAAATAATTGCAAATCATGTATCTGATATGAGTCTAGTATTCAGAATATGTAAAGAACTCTTAGAACTTAACAATAAAAAGACAAATAACTCAGTTCAAAGATGGGCAGAGGGTTTGAATAGACATTTCTCCAAAGATACACAAATGGCGAATAAACACATGAAAAGATGATCAATATCATGTCATTAGTCATTAGGGAAATACAACCCCAAACCATCATGATACCACTTCCTACCCTACCCACTAGGTTAACTATACTAAAAATAAAAAAATTTTTAAAGAAAGGAAAATAACAAATGCTGACCAAGACATAGAAAAATTGGAGCCCTCATACATTGCTGGTGGGAATGTACAACAGTCCGATTGCTTTTGAAAACATGTAGGCAGTTTTGCAAAAAGTTAAATATAGAGTAACCAAATGACCCAAAAATTCCACTCATAGGTGTATACCCAAAAGAAACGAAAATATATGTGATGGAGTTTTGATGTGTTTCCCCGCCAAAACTCATGTGGAAATCTGATCCCCAATGTGGCAGTGCTGGAAGCTGTTTGAGTCATGGGGATGGATCCCTCATGAATGGATTAATGCTCTCCCTAGGTGGGGGGAGTAATGAGTGAGTTTTCGCTCTATTAGTTCCTACGAGAGCTGGAACACTCTCTCTCTCTCTCTCTCTCTCTCTCTTCTCTTGCTCCCTCTCGCCATGTGATCTGCTTGTACCCACCAGCTGCCTGCCACTTTCCACCATGAGTAAAGCAGCCTGAGGCCCATGTCAGATGCAGTTGTCCCAGAATCATAAGCCAAATAAACCTCGGGGGGCCAGCCCGTGGCTCACTCAGGAGAGTGTGGTACTGATAACACCAAGGCCACAGGTTCGGATCCCATATAAGGATGGCCGGTTAGCTCACTTGGGAGAGTGTGGTGCTGACAACATCAAGTCAAGGGTTAAGATCTCCTTACCGGTCATCTTTTATTTATTTATTTATTTTTTTTATTTAATTTATTTTTTTTTTTTTTAAAAGATGACCGGTAAGGGGATCTTAACCCTTGACTTGGTGTTGTCAGCACCACACTCAGCCAGTGAGCGAACCGGCCATCCGTATATGGGATCCGAACCCGGGGCCTTGGTGTTATCAGCACCGCACTCTCCCGAGTGAGCCACAGGCCGGCCCACCGGTCATCTTTTAAAAAAAAAACAAAAAAACAAATAAACCTCTGTTCTTTATAAATTACCCAGTCTCGGGTATTTCTGTTGTAGGAACACATAATGGACTAATACAATATGTTTGCACAAAAAATTGTGAAGAAGCGAGATGCAAAAGGCCATTTTATGAAATGTTCAGAATATAGAGGTTTTCAGGGCTGAGGGAATGGGGTAGGTAACTGCTAATGGGTACAGGATTTCTTTTTGGGGTAACGAAAATATTCTAGAATTACACAGAGGTGATAGTTGTACAACCTTGTAAATATCCTAAAAATTACTTAAAATGGTGAGTTTTATGGTACATGAATTGTATTTCAATTTTAAAAAGATAAATTAACCTAATGCAATGAGTGGGCTTTGTCTGGCTTCTGATTCAAACATAAATATCAATTGCAAAAAGACTTTTAAAAAACAACTTGAGGGGGCTGGCCCCGTGGCTCACTGGGGAGAGTGTGGTGCTGATAACACCAAGGCCATGGGTTCGGATCCTATATAGGGATGGCCGGTGCGCTCACCGGCTGAGCGTGGTGCAGACAGCACCAAGGCAAGGGTTGCGATCCCCTTACCAGTCAGGAAAAACAAACAAACAAACAAAAAAAAAAAAACACAACTTGAGGGCCGGCCTGTGGCTCACTCGGGAGAGTGCGGTGCTGATAACACCAAGGCCACGGGTTCAGATCCTATATAGAGATGACCGGTTCATTCACTGGCTGAGCATGGTGCTGACAACACCAAGGCAAGGGTTAAGATCCCCTTACCGGTCATCTTTCAAAAATAAATAAATAAATAAATAATAAAAAACAACTTGAATATGGCTTTGGGTATAAGATGATAGTATATACAGGTGAAATTATATAATGTCAGTGATTTTCCTTAAAATTGTACACTCTAAAAATAGTATTGGCAAGATGTTAATAATTGTTGAACCTGGAATTGATGATATTTACCACGTCTTCCTGCTCAGCATCTTCTGGGAATGAGGAAGGCCTGGTGACATACAGCCTGCACTCCCTCGTAACCACATCCAGTGGGAGCTGAATGGCGGCTGCCCCTTTGGACTGGGAAGGGACAAGACAGAGTCCAGGGCTGGGGGATGGCCTCTTACCTGCTGTAGCTCATACTCAGTGGAGAATCGTTGGGTCACTCTCTGGATGAGGCTGGAGAAGGAGAACGAGCCACCGCCATAACTGCAGGGCAGAGAGAGAGACGTGAGGGTGGCCAGGAGCTCATGCTCACAGAGTTCTCACAGCTGCTCTGTGCGGGAGGCCTGATCACAGATGAGATGAAATGACACACCCAGGGAGGCACCACTAGCACATGGAGACTGGGGACTTGAGCCCAGGTCTGACTGCAGAGTCCCTTACTCCTCTCTTTCCAGAGAATACTCCCACCAGCCACATTGTCCTTCCAGATAGGAAAACAGATGGCCCGTACCCCAGCTTGTCTTTCCTTTCCTGCCCCCAACCCAAGACCCCGTGCTTACTTCATTTTTGACCACTCCTATGCAGTGTCCCTCCACTCTGTGGTGTCCCATGCACACAGACCGCTCCCAGGGCCCCCCAGCTGTGGCATTCGCTGCCTTGACACCTTTCCACAGACTCACTCCTCAAAGAGCTTCTTCCAGTTGCTCTGGACAAAGTCCCAGACCAGAGATTGTCCGATGACATTGTCGGCGATACTGTTGATGGTAGAGGTGGCGTCCTGTTTCCGGATGAGGTCGGAGTTCAGGGTGTAGCTCAGGTACCTGTGAGGGTGGGACATGGGTTAGTGACCACGTCCATGAGCTGCAGTCAGGTGACTCAGAAGAGAACCCAGGACCACAAAGGATCCCACATCCCCACACACATCACATCTTCCTGCATCCTCTCAACATTCCCTTGGCATGTTGAGGATCAAGGGATCCCTTGTCCTACCTCCCTCTGTAGATGCAAAACTGAGTCACCTAAGCAGGGTCACAGGGTCATTAGTTCTGCCAGGTGTCATGCCTGACATGGAAATATTTGACAATGAATAAACGAAGGAAGGAGTACTGGAGTCCCGATCCCAGCAGGGGACCACTCCAGTCTTTGATGCTGAGGGTAGCTCATCTTTATTGGGTGGCATATTAGGCACACAGCAGGAGCTAGGAGCTCTCATCCAAGGGCTTGAAGGGATGCCCAGCTGGACATTCAGGAGGACTCAGGCCCAGGTACACCAGAGCCCTCAACAGAGAGGGAAACGAATTGTCAGGTAAAGGCTAAGAGGCCAGATCAGGTAAAAACACAGGACGTAGACCAGATTTGGGTTAGAATCTTTTTTGTGTGTGTATGGTTTCATTTATTTATTTATTTGTTTATTTTATGGATGGCCACTTTGGGTATCTGAGCCTGTGACCTTGAGGTTATAGGGCTGCCCTCTAACCAACTGAGCTAGCCGGCCAGCCCCCTGGGTTCGAATCTTGACTTATTAAAGCTTCTGGTCTTTGGGCAAGTTGTTCTGCTTCTCTGAGCCTCAGTGTCTTTATCTATAAAATGGGGAGAACATTGCCCCTGCTGTGTAGGTTTGTGAGGATCACATGAGTATGCGGACCTGGCTGGTTCTCCCCCACATCAGGACTTACCCAGCCCCCGCGCCCTGGTCCTCACCTGTTCAGGATCCACACCTCCCTGCTACAGGCCAGGGCTACTCGGAGTTTGTCAGCCTCATTCACCAGTGTGGCTTTTTGGAACTGGTCCCAGGCAAAGTCCCACTCTTCCTCACCGCCCAGGGAGATGGCGTTGCAGTAGACAGTGGACCGCAAGTTGGGGTGGATTCTGGCGTGGCATGGGGTGGGGGCATCAGGCATGGGAGAGCAGAGCAGGGAGGGTGGGACAAGGTCTGTTGAGGACAGGGCAATGGGCTCCCAGATTCAGCTTAGGAGACAGATGAAGATTGATGGAGGAGGCACAGGTGAGATACTCACGGGTTATCATCAGGGTTTGCCATCCACTGCTTGAAAAGTTCAGAGACCATTGTCTCACACTCGTGAAGCCCATTGGAGCAGGCGGTGCTGATGGCATTAACTTCGTTGTACCTGCCCCAGGGGTGACACGCAATTAGCACACCTGGCCCAGACTTCAGCCAAGATTCCGTCCCCAATACACAATTCTGGGCTGGGGCCCTGTCTAAGGCTCAGTGGGCCTCTGAGGCTCCCCCTATTTGCTTTGTGCCTTGGGCCTGAGCTTCCTTGGTCCCCAAGGCAGCCCGGGGACACAGTGAGGCTGGCAAAGGCTCCAGCCCCAGCTTTAACACCTGGAAGCTGTATGACTTCAAGCCAGTGAGGTGACCTCAGATTGTCAGTTTGGACCTTTGTGTAAAGGAGACAGATGGGCACACAGGTCAGGCCGAGCCTCAGGGCAGAGGCACCCTGCTCCTGGGTGGAGTCTCTCCCTGCCTGGTGGTCCCAGCCCAGCCAGGCATTGAGTGCTCCAGAGGAGAATATTGCCAGAGTGTTGCCCTTGACTCCCCAAGCCACCCATGACATCCAGACCCATGAGAGGTCACACTCACTGGTCCATCAGGGTTTCTGGGCGGAGGCCCCAGTCCTCGGTGAGATTTTTAAAGTAATTGTAGAGGGGTGTGACCTGCTTCTTCAAGTAATTCTGGGGAAAAGAAAACATGAATAGCTTCAAAGATTTACACCTGACCTGCATGGAGCCCCACAGACCCCCTGATGGGGGAGGGGGAACAGGCACAAGCAAAGAGGTCAGAGGTCAGGGCCTCGCCTAAGGCCAGACAGTACTCAAAAGTTTTGGATGACTGAGCTGAGGTTCCTTCTCCTAAAGCCTTAGTCAGTCCTAACACTCTTTGTCTAAGTGTTGTCATTTCTTAAAATAAAGTGTTGAGTTTTCCCCTCATGACCATAAGTATTTCATGCTCATTGTGGGGTATTTAGAAAACACGAAAAAGCAGATGCAGGGGGAAAAAAAGTCCAGGAGCTTACCAAAACTACGATTTCCAAATTGGGAAGTTTACTCCTTTTATCTATACTGTTTTCTTTTCTACTTAGCATGTCTACAATTCTGTACACTGCTCTTTTTACCTAATGTTGTAACTTAAGCCCCGCCCTACAGTATTAAAATCCTTTGCAGACTCTAGTTCAGCATCTGTGCCAACTTGAATCCACATCCAAATGTAAAAAGGATAAAGCCCCAAGAACAAAGAGAATAGGAGAGGCAACAGTGACACCACCTGCACAGTTCAGGCAGCTGGGAAGGGCAGAGAGGGAGATGTACCGAGCTTGGCAGAGTGGGAGAATTTGCAACTGAGCATTTGCAGAAGGGAAGACAGAGCAAGGGGACTTGCTGTGACAAGACTCAGAATTAAAGGATCAGGTCTGCAGGGGACAGGGTTGAGGCAGTATCTGCAAGCAAGGAGTTAGAGTCAAAGTCTGTAGAAGAAGCAATTAAACCCCCAAGTCCCCACTTCCTTCCTAGTAGCAGGCAACACTGCTCCCTCTCCCATGGGAGAGACTGAACCAGAGGAGTTCAGAAAGTGGGGTCACCAGACACAGTGGGAGGGTTGCTGGATTGCAAAAACAGTCAGAGGTGAAAGTTTCCATACTGAATGGTGGACTCCAGTTCCCTTCCCCACTTTATCCCAGAAAGTGAGCACTGCATGAGACAAAGGTTCATTCTCTGAAGAAACTGAATGGTTTTGAGAGATCACATTCACAGATACTAATTTTTGAGGGTCCCCAATGAAGAGTTACTTGGCCAGCCAGCCACCCCAAAATGAGACAGCCCCCCGCAAGACAAGAAACTCCACCTCCCCACAGAGCTTTCGATCACTTTTTGTTGTTCGTATTCAAATCCAAAAGGGCAGCTCAGCCTCCAACTTGAAACCAAAACAAACAGAAAACTCAGGGAAACAAGTCAACGGAAGTAAAAGAAAACTTCATAAAAGCCTCTATAAATACCCTCCAAGAGTAAAGAGAAGATATTGCATAGGATGCTAGAACTAGAAAGAGCACTTGGAAATTTTAACATGTGATAGAATTTCACCTGGGTAGGTTCAACTCCTGGTGTGGGAACCAAAAATAAACAAATAAATTAAAATATGACAGAAGAAATAAAAACAATCCCTAGGCGAGGTAGCATGCAAAGCTGAGGGAACCTCCCAGAGACCAGAACAAAAAAGTGAACAAACAAGCTGGAAAGGAGAAGAGAGAAGAAAACCAGAGGACCAAGGCAAGAGAAATAAGCCAGATTAACGGAAGTTCCAGAAAGAGATAACTGGAAGAAAAGGAGGGAAAGAAAGTTTAAAGAAGCAGTGCAAAAATGTTTTAATCCTAGGGTTGGCTGGTGAACTCAGTTGTTTAGAGCACAGCCTCATAACACCAAGGTCACGGATTCAAGTCCTGTACAGGCCAGCTACCAAAAACAAACAAGTTTTTAAAAAATGTTCTACTATTAAAGGATACGAAAATCCATATTGAAAAAGGTGGGATGAGAAAAAGATCCAAACCAAGGCCCACTGGGATTGAGAGATGAGCCCAAAAGCTTCCAGAAGGGGGAAAAACCGATCACATTCAAAGAACTAGAAATAAGAAAGGCTCTGGGCTTCTCAACAGCAACACAAGAAGCCTGATGTCCATGGAACAAGATCTTAAACATTCAGAGGAATAATTTCCAACCTAGAAACTTCTAAACACAGCTGAACTCTCAATCCAGAGTAAGAGTAGAATAAAGACATTTCAGACAATCTACCTCAGAAAATCCCCCTCTCACGAACCCTTTCTCAAAAACTCCTGGAAGATGTGCTCCCCAATGAGAGAGAAAAATCGAGAAAGAATCCATGGGATTTGAGAAACCAGATGCAGCACAAGAGATGGAGGGCCTCCCAGGCTGGGAACTATATAAGGTTCCAGAAGGGAGCAGGCAGAGAGACAGAGGACTCCAGGAGGGATGCCACCAGGAAAAAATAAAACTGATGTATATTACCTGATATAGTCTGTACAAAAAAGAAAACATAAACATAGTACTCTACTTGGCTCAGCAGAGAATAATATTTAAAATAATCACAATAAATAATGCTCAATACTAGTTTGAGCAAGTACTGTGATTTAACTACATTAGGAAGATGGGGTTGAGGGGAATCTGGGGAAGGTAGGTGAGAGGGTTAAAACTTCATTTACCAAAATACCTCATTTACCATAATAGGATGCTAATACATAACTTGAATGTTTTTAATAAAAAATTGTCTCTTCAAGTATGATCTAATGGCTACATAATATTCTATCAAAGTTTAGCTTAACCAATCCCCAAATGTTACAGATATAAATGTTTTTGTTTTATTTGTTTGTTTGTTGTTGTCTGACTTTTAAAAACAATGCTGCAGTGGACACCCTACAGATGTAGCTTCATCCAAAACAAGCTTGAGCTTCCTTTTGATCTCCCATGTGGGAGCCTCGGCCTCCATGCTCAGCATTAAAATGTGGCAAAGCCTGTTAATACCAGCATCTCCCTCACAGACCAGGAGGGCTGGCTGGGCAGCAAGGGGCCTGCTCATCTTACAGAAGAGTTAACTGGGACTGGGAGGGGGTTGCCCAAGGCCACACAGCTGGTAAAAGACAGGTCTTCTGCTCCCAGCACAGAGGCTTTTTCTGTGCCATCTGAAAGCATTAATTTCTGGTATTTCAAGTCAGCAAGCTCTGCTAGAGGTCTCAGAGTCCTTTTTCTGCCCTACTCAACCTCCTCACTTTCTCAGTACCTGCTCCCTTCACCTCAAAATCCCGCTTACCCTCTCACCCCTTGGCCAAGCCTGCTCTCAGGAAAGACCTTGACCAGGCAATGCTCCTATTCACTTCTGCTGGTGCAGTTTCAGGCACTGCAGCAAACTGGTTCTTAAACCCCACCATGCAACTCTGTACCTTCATGGGGCCGTAGACCTCAGAGCGGTCGAACATGAGCTCGAAGTAGCTCAGGCTGCTCAGGGCGGCCTGCCAGGGCATGTATTCCGTCTCTTGGATCAAGAAGAGGGTGTTGTTCAGCGCCAGAGTGACAGGGACCTTTTGAGCACTGGGGACAAATAGAGGGGTCCAAATAAACACCTCTACCCACCCAGCCACACCCTGGGACCCCCAGCCCAAGCCCTCAAGGATGCTCCTCAACCCTGGGGCCTTGTCCCTTCCTGGAGCCTGAGGTCTCAGGGCCCCAACTGAGCCAGCTCAAGCATTCGCCACAGGGAAAGGAGCAACACGGATGCTGGGTGGGGCTACAAACAAGGCCAGCCCTCACCCATTGCCAGTGACATCCCCTTGCTTATCCCCATTTTACAGATGAAGAAACTGAGGCGCAGAGAAGTGAACTGACTTGCCCAAGGCCGCACAGCTTATAAGAGACAGAGCTGAGATTCGAAAGGACAGAAAGCCTGTGCTCTTAACTCTGCCTGCCTCTTCTGACTTGCTGGGCCCTTCTAGGTCTTCCTCCCTTCTCCTCCTCAGGCTGCCTGTGCACACTTGATCTACAAATGTCCATTTCTGTGGGTGACATGTTAAAGAGCCGTGAACACAGTAGGTGCTCAATGAGTATTGGGGTTATCCATGCTACATCCTTCTGTCCTGTCCATCCCAGACGTTTTTTAGCACCTAGCATTTTAGCTGGGTACACAGTCAGCCCTCAGGAAAACGTGGTGCTGGGGAGTAGAGCGTGGCTTTGGAGTGGGACAGGACTGCAGCTGAGCCAGAAAGGGGGCATTCACCTGGCCAGGTTGAAGGCATCGTAGATAACCTGTGCCCGATTGATGACAGGGATGACCTAGAAGGGAAATACAGCATGTGGCCTTGGGCTGGCAGTAAGGGCAGGCCTTGCAGTCTGGTGCCCTGTCCTGGGGCAGGGGACAGGGCAGGGGTGACAGACACCCACCAACGGGTCAGTCTGCAGCTGAGTCTGAATCTTCCTCCAGTTGTCTTCATCGTAGTTCACGTGGTAATAGCCCGTCACATTGAGGTTCAGCAGGACCCACTCATTGGCTTCTGTTCTGAACAGCAAGTCCTGGGCTGTGGGGAGGGACCAGAGCTGGGTGAGGGGCTGATCAGCTTCAGTGAGGAGCTGTCCCTGCAGGCAGGCATCAGCTCACCCTCAGCTTCTGGGCAATGTCAAGAGGAGGACAGAAGAGGAAGGACTGGGCTGCCGGGTGACCTTACAGACCACGTGCCACTGCTGAACCTCAGGGCTTGCCCTGCCTCGGCAGGTTCTGTGTGGCTGGGTCACTGACAGCGGCCTTGACATCTCCATGAGCACAGCCCGGCCACTCACACTCAACAACGTGGATGCTCCATCACACCCCAGTCAGCCACAAGGGAACCCCAGGCAACTCCTCCCTCTCCCTCCTCCTCAGCCCCCCAATGCTGCTGTCTCTTCTTTGGGGCTTAGCGCCCCCTCCTCTCTGCTCTCCCCTTCTCCTCTCACCCCTTCCATACTTTCTTCCAGCAGCCAGAGGGATCCTTTCACACCCACAGGTCAGACTCAATCACTTGCCCACTTCCCATTGTCCCAGCCATTGTGTCCTGCAGTCTGCAGGGCCCTCGAGGACCAGCACACTTTGTCCTAGCCACACTCAGCCCCACACTCTCTCCTACCTCTATGCCTTGGCACTCGCTATTCCTTCTGCCTGGAATAATTTTCTCTGCCGCATTAGCCTGGCTAACTCCTACTCTTCCTTTAAAATTCAGCTCACCTCCTCCAGGTAGCCTTCCCTGACCTCTCCATGTAATCTCCCTTATTCCTGGCTCCCTGCCCCCATTCCCCCATGCCCCCAAGCCCTGGTAGCCCTGGTCATATGCTCTGTAACAGCACTCAGCACAGCGCTCGAAAACTTCTGCTTGTCTTTCTTCCCTTCACCTGCAGCCTTGGCCAAGGCAGAGGACCACTTGCCTTGACCTTTGTTTCCTCAGTGCCTGGTGAGTAGGGCTGCTCATACCATGTGCCGGGCACTGTTTTAAACATTTGATATGGATTCTCTCCTTAAATCCTCACACAACGCAATGGAGTAAATATTGTTCTTAGTCCCATTTTATAGATGAGGAAATAGAGACCAGAGAAGGATGGTAAATTGCCCAGGGTCACACAGCTGGGCAGCAGCAGAGTGGCAATTAGAACCAAAGGAGTCATCTACATTTGTTGAATGAAATAATGAAAGAAACCCTCACTGAGGCCCGCTACCACCCCCAGAACATGGGCCAGGAGCTAGGAAGATGGGACGGGGGCTGCCGCCCACTAGGGCAGGGCTGGATTACTTTTCTCAACACCCTCCAGCCAGTAGTCCTTCTGCTGTATGCCATTTCTGATAGACGAGATGTGCACAATCCACAGGTAGCTGCAACAAGAGACCCACAGGCCAGGTGGTGAGGCGTGGCAGCTCTTGTCCATCGCCCACGAAGAGCAGCCCTGCCCAAGCTCCCGGTTTCTGCCAAACTCTGGCACCAAGCATCCCAGTCTCCTGACCCTAGAGGGAGAACTTCTCTACAGCCATCAGGGCTGGGGCCACAGTAGGCCAGGTCCTACTATGGTCAGGGGGCCCCACTGCAATGGACCTTCACTCCACCCACCCTGACCCATGCCTATCACCCCATCTGCTCACTTGAACTCTGAAGGACGGGTAACATTGGCATCGGGGTCAAGGAGGAAGTGCTCCTGGGAGATGTCCCCCGTTGCAGTATTTATGGTGATGACTGGGAAGCCCATCTGCAAGATCCAGCGGTCCATGATGTTTTGCACAGTGTCGGGGAGCTGGACCTCCGTCTGACTCTCCACAGCCTGTGGACAGAGCAAGAGAGTGTGGCCATCAGTGGACCATGACCTTCCCATCCCCACTCATCCAAGGCAGCCCCTGTGGGAGGCATGGGGTCCCAGGCCAGCTCTGTTTCTCCTTGGCTGCTCAGTGCTGGGTGAGCCAGAGAACTGCCCAGTCTCTGGTTCATTCCACATCACTTAAGCAAATCTGTGTGGCCCCCACCTGTGGCCCACCCCGAGGAGCGTGCGCTGGGGAGGGGTGCCTAGGATGCCCATGCTTCCTCCTAAACAATATTGGGAGGATAGGAAGGAAGAGGAGACAGAGATGAGGAAAAACCAGAGTCCAGGTGTCAGGGACAGGGGTGAGGAACAGGGCCACGTGGGGAAGGGGATGCATGAAAGAAATGCACCCAAACGGGGGTCTGGGGGACGAGCCTAGGGGCAGTATTATTGTCTTCTTGGGTCTTTTTTCATCTTTTCCCATGCATGCGCACTGCTTTTGTAGTCACAAGAAAAAACCGACAACATCTATTAATAACTGCAAAAACACCTAAGAACAGGGCAGAAGAGGGCAGAAGAGCATGCCAAAGGGTAGCAGCTGAGAGGGGAGGAAGCTGTGGGTGGGGGCTCAGGGAGACAGCGGGCTGGAGGGGGGGGCTGGAGGGGGCCTCAGCCTTGGCAGGGAGGAAGGAGGGGAAAATGCATGCAGGGCCGGGGCCCAGGCAATGACTGTGCCATCTGTCAGTAGAGGGGTGGGGAGGGAGCGTGATCAGATTTACGCTGGGTTGGAGACTGGCCAGGAGGAAGTGAAGGGCTGAAGGAGGGTGTGTGGACTCTAACCCCAGGAGAGGCAGGGTGGAGAGTGGTGGCCTCTGGGGAAGGCAGGAGGGTGCGGGGCAGTCAGAGGGTTTGCCTCACAAACAGGGACTGGTGGGGGTCTGAGTGGAGAGGAACTGGAGGCAGGCAGGGGTGGAGGGTCAGAGTTTGTGCCAAGGGTGGTGGTGTGTGCAAAGATGTGCCAGGACGAGCCAGTGGGGCACAGGGCAGCCAGGAGTGCTGAGTAGATTCAGTGACAGGCTCCAAAGTTCCAGGTGGGGGAGGGTTCGGGCCTGGGAACCCTAGGACTCGTTTCCTCGCCACTGAGATGAAGGGACTCTGCAGCTCCCATCATGGCGCTCGCTACAGCGGGAAGTAGGCTGCCAGCCAGGGGTCGGGACCCACTGTCAAGGAGCCATCGCAGCCTCCACTTTACAAATGAGCACGTAAGGCTCCAAACGGCCCACGTGGGCTGGTGAGCAGTGGAGCAGGACACGTTTTCTTACACGCGTGCTGCCCTAGGGACTTCCAGCCTCTCAGGACCCCGACAGAACAGCTTCCCCAGGGCTGGCTGGTACCCACCTCCTGTAGGTGCTCCCACAGGTCCAGGTAGACAGTGTTCTGGTAGGCAAAGGTGTGGAGGTAGGACTGTGGAAAGACAGGCCACGGTGAGGGTGGAGCTGGTGCCCCCAGGCTCTGCCTGTGTGGCAAGGGGCAGGGGCTGAAGGAACCCATCCCCCTGGCTGGCTGATGGGCAGCGCACTCACCGCCAGGCCCTTCTTGAACAGGTTCTCAGTCAGGAAGCTGGAGAGCATCCTGAGGACCGAGGCACCCTGGGGGTAGGGGCAAGAGGGGGCTCAGAAGGCTGCAATGAGCAACCAGGACCCTGTGCCCCCAGCTGGCGGGACAGGTACTCCTGGAGCCCCAGCCCCGGCTGCAGTGAGGCCCCTCCAGGCTCAGGCCCCATCTCCCTCCCTGGCCCCATCGCTGTCTCAGGACCAACACGGAGGCCAGGGCAGCACCTTGCTGTAGGTGATGGAGTCAAACAGCTCACTGATCTCGGCTGGCGTGTTGATCTCCTCGGCAGGGGTGGACAGGGGGTGGGAGGAGGCCAGAGCGTCCATAGCCATCACGCTGTACACGTCATTCAGCACAATGAGGTCTTTCTGCAAATCCCCAGCGGCCATTAGGAGATTGGCCCAGAAGGGGGGGACCCAAGTCTTCCTCCACTCCCCACCCAAGACCCCAGAGCAGCTGGCTCACCAGATTCCAGGTGGGCTCTGCATAGTCAGCACCCAGGTACTCCACATAGGAGGCGAAGCCCTCATTCAGCCACAGGTCGTTCCACCAGTCCACAGTCACCAGGTTCCCAAACCACTGCAAGGGGAAGGGGGTCAGCCTGGCAAGCCACGATGGGCTTCTGGTCTTAACAGTACTCCAAACCACCCTTCACTGAGCGCTGGCCACCTGCCATGCATGGGCTGGGGATTTTACCAACATCACCATGACTCCTCCCTGCCGTGCTGCCAGGGGGCACCCTCCTCCTTTCTTAGTGGCAGAGACAGGACTTGTGCTAGTCCTTCCCAGAGCACCCTATTTCTTTCTCTGCACTCTCCATGATGGGAGGATGGCTACCTGGTGGGCCAGCTCGTGAGCAACCACAGTGACCACCCGCTCCTTGTTGCCAATGGAGGAGGAGTTTGGGTCATATAGCAGGGCGTTCTCCCGGTAGGTCACCAGCCCCCAGTTCTCCATGGCACCGGCATTGAAGTCAGGCAGCCCGATCTGGTCTGGGGAGGAGAGGCTGTTGGCAGGGTGGCTTCTGGTGAGGAGCCCCATCTGCTGCCTCCCACTTCAAAGCCCCTCACTCACCAGATTTTTCGAGTGGGTAGGGTGTGTCATAATGGTCGGCAAAGAAGTTTAGGATGGGGCCTGTGATGTTCAGGGCGTACTCACCGTGGCCCTCTGCAATTGCATTGGGCCGAGCCCAGATCCGGATCTGCAAAGTGGGTGGAAGTATGTCAGGGGCCCCTCTTGGCTCCTGCAGGTGGGCTGAGTCCCAGGGCCCAGTGGGCTGGGGGACCAACTAGGTTAAACCAAGAGGACTGGTCATCAGAGGAGAGGGCTAGGGGGCTCTGAGGGTCTATGAGTTCTAGGAAGGGTCTTTGGGGAAGAACAGTAGTCATAGCCACCATGTGTCTGGCACCCACGGGTCAGGAGCTCCCTTCTTGGGGAGGAACCGTTCTTCCTATTTTTCAGGTGCAGAGACTGAGAATCAGAGAACTTAAGACACTTGTCTGAGATCATTCAGAGCTGGGATTCGAACATTGTCCTAACCATTCAGAAGCTGGTACAGGGAATATCCCCCAAGAGGGGATAACAGGAATATCCCCCAAGCCAGGGCCAGTCCGGGTGAAGGACAAATGGGCCCAGCCTCATACCATGACACCATTGGGTGCCTGCGACTCTATATGATCAAACTCGCTGACGATGTAGGCCAGCAGGTATGTGGACATCTTGGGCGTGGTGTGGAACTCGGTGATGTTCCAGTCGGGATCTTCTGCAAGCGGGGTGCTGGGACCTGGGCACGGAGCATACAAGCGTTTGGGATGCACCCTCTCTCCTGTCCTGCACCCAAGCCCCAGGGGGCCTGTTGCCCAAAGACAGACCCACTCACCTTTAGGAAGCATGTTGGACAGAACTGTGAGGTCCTTGGGGTGGATGATTGTGATGTTAAACTCAGCCTTCATGGCCGGCTCATCAAAGCATGGGAAAGATTTCCGGGCGTCTGCAGCCTGCATCTGTGTCGTGGCCAACACCCTGCCCAAACCAGATGTTAGAGGGGCATGCAGGGGAAGGGGTACACAGAAGGCTGTGCCAGCCTAACCCCTGCCCTGCCGCCTCCCCCAGGCTGTCTCAGGACCCCTGACAGGCTAGCTGAGACAGGAGATCAGGGCTCCTTCTGGACTCGAAATTCAAAAGTCCTGGCAGGTTCCACCCCTGTATTAGTTGGGGGGCCCTTAGGCAAAATTCTCTCCTCTGAGTTTCAGTCTGCCTGTCTGTCCAAGAGACACCTTGGTCCCTCCCTGGTGTGGAGTAGGGATGTGCTCCCAGTTTTTTGTGTTGGTAGCTGCTGGGCCAGCAGCTGTCGATGAAGCCATGGGAGAGCTGAGGGCTCCAGAAGGGTCAAAGGCCATGAACCCACACATTTACATGGACCCCAGGCTCCAGCTCTGCCTCAGATTACGATGTGCCCCCACCGGGCAGACCCGGCCAGAGCTCACTTTTTTTTTTTTTTAAAGATGACGGGTAAGGGGATCTTAACCCTTGACTTGGTGTTGTCAGCACCACACTCAACCAGTGAGCTAACCGGCCATCCCTATATGGGATCTGAACCCGTGGCCTTGGTGTTATCAGCACTGCACTCCCCCGAGTGAGCCACGGGCCGGCCCAGAACTCACTTTTTGACGCCGTCCTCTGTGTACTCGCTTCGGTAGAAGCCCGCCAGGTCGTCGGCCAGCTCGCCCTCAAACTCGCTGTCCATCTCATACTGGCTGTTCTCCACCAGGGAGCCCCTGAGGTGCACCACCAGGTACTCGGTGGTCTCTACCAGCTCGGTCCTGTCGATGTCAGGTGGCTGGGAGCCCCCCACACCTCGTAGAACCACCCTGTGCTCCTGCTGGATGGTGTAGTTGAGGCTTTTGCTGTGGATGATGATGACGTCAGTGGCCTCCTTGCAGGTGAACCGGACCGTGCTTGTGCCCTTGAAGATGTACAGGCCATTGTCATTGGGGGTGAGGTAGGGCCTCAGCGTCACCTGGTAGGAGTCGGGAATCAGCGTCTTGGGTAGGCGGTACTGGTTCCAAGGTTTGCTTTGGTCCAAAGTGGTGGCCGTGGTGGTGGTGGGGTTGGTGGGGGCCACTGCGGCACTCTCACTCTTGGCATTCCTGTTCTTCTCCTGGGAGTACACTGTGGAAAGTGCGATGATGGTGCACACAGCTGCCACACCCAGGAAGATGCACAGGATGCCCAAGGACTTAGAAATGTAGAAGCCCTTGGCCATGGTGAGAGTGGGAAGGAAGCTCAGGGTGGCTCAGGCAGGGTACAGGACGGTGCAGCCTCAGGCCAGCCTTATATCCCTGAGGGGAGGAGCCCCACCGCAGGCAGACTGGGCAAAAATTAACCAGAGCTCAGACAGGCGAAGGTCACTGGACTGGTTGGGGGCCCTCTCTGCCTGGGGCTCCAGAGACGAGATCCAGGACTGGTGTGTGGAGCAGCTCAAGGGTGCCTGCTGGGAGCAAACAGTGTCCAGTTACAGGCTGCAGGTGGCCTGGGTGCCCGGCCAAGGCTGAAGGGAAGCTGCAGGCTGCAGGCCCCACAGACAGAGGGAGTAGCCAGGTGGCATTGAGCTGCCTGTGAGCTAAGATGGTGGGAGCAGCAGAACTGAGGTTAGAGTCAGGGAAGGACTTCTCAGGAGCAGGAGGGTGGAATACACAGAGAAGAGCGGGGGCAGCCCCCAGCTCTGCCAGGTTGGTGCTGGGTCACCTTTCTGTGTGGACCCCTGGAAGGATGCCAGGGGCGCCTCAGTGACAAGGTCCGGCCTCCTCGCATTCTTCTAGAGCGGGAGTACCCTGCTCCCCTCCCTTGCCCTTCTTGCCAAATACTTTTTTCTCAGTTATCTGCTCAGTGAAGAAGTGAAATGAGTTGTTTTGATTTTTTTTTAAGGTAAGGAGGCTGGTGAAGCTTACCCTCTTCCCAGCTGTGACCTTGAGCAGGTAACTGCCTTTGTCAACCTCTTTCTTCCTAAATAAGCACAGTATTTACCTCTCAGGTTTGTCAAACAGATTTAATGAGAAAACAGATTAAATACCACATAGTATAAGCAGAACCTAAAAATCATCCCCTTCTTTCTTACCCAGAGCTCAACCATTGCCTCTTTTTTTTTTTTTTTTTTAAAGATGACCGGTAAGGGGATCTTAACCCTTGACTTGGTGTTGTCAGCACCACGCTCACCCAGTGAGCCAACCAGCCATCCCTATATGGGATCCGAACCCACGGCCTTGGTGTTATCAGCACCGCACTCTCCCGAGTGAGCCACAGGCCGGCCCCATTGCCTCTTTTCTATCTTTGGTAGTAAGTGAAGGTGCTACTTATCGTACTCAAAATATGTTCTTACAAGACAATGATGCTCATTTCCACCCTTCCCCTCCACAGCCCAGTTTCTCAGACCCTCACCCCCACATCCCATTCACTGCTCCCCATCTCACCACATACTTGGACAAAGCCACTCTCGTTGTTTATGTGGGCACAAATGCACCCTCAAGACTCCCTGCTTCCACTCAGGCCCCCTCAAAGCTGTTTGCCACACAAATTGGATCATTTTACACCACTGCTTAAAACCTCCCTTCTGCTTCTAGAATCAAAACAAAACCTAAAGAGACCCACAAGCCCAGGAGCAACCAGCCTGCCCATCTCCCAGGCTGATCCCTACCACGCTCCTCTGTTGCAGTGGTCTAGCCACTCTGGCCCTCATCCAGGCCCTCTACCACAGGGCCTTTGCACATGCTGTTCCCTCTGCCTGGATCATCTTCTCTTCCCTCTTGCCCTGGTTAATTTCTATTCATCCTTCTAGTCTTCTTCAGAGAAGGTGTCCCGATCTCCCTGACCAGGTTAAGCCCCTATTAGCTCCATTAGAACCACAAATCTCTTCTTCAAAGCCCTATAACTTAGCGCAGTTTTCCATACGATCAGTGTGGTAACAATTCGAGTCCTAGACTTCAGGCCCTGTGAGGGCAGTGCCCTGGCTACTTCTGCTCACCAGCACTTGGCATAGTACCTGGCATGTAGAAGGTGCTCAGTACATATCTGCTGCGTGGATGTACACATGCACGAATGGCTGACTGAATGAATGAGTCAGCCCACGAGAAACTCCTTACTGAAGTCTACCTAGCTTCCATGTCCACCCCATCCCTGTCCCACACCTGCCCCAGGAGAATGGTCCACCCCCTTCTCTGAGCCCTCCTCCAACCATGGCAGACAGGTAGGACTCTTGTTAGCCCAAGCATCTCACATGCCTGTCTGCTCCCTCAGTTTGTCTGCTCCTTGCAGGTCACATTCATCTGCCACCCCCTGCCACCCCTGAGCAGGCATGAATTCATCTGCCACCCCCTGCCACCCCTGAGCAGGCATGAAGGTTTATTTAATAAGTGTATGCATGAATTGAATGAACAGAGATTAATTCATTCAGGTATAAGTGCAAAAGTGAATGACTACCACCTCTGGTCTGGCTGTGGAGGCCAGGGTCTGAGCCCAGGGTCTTTGGACGAATCCTGGGTACACACTTTTCAGATTGAGGGTGCTCTGAGCCTTCAGCATTCCCCACCCCTCCTGCCCCCAGAGACCAAGCTCCAGGCCTTGTGGGCTTCCCACTGCAGTGACTAGCAGCCACCCCGTCAGGCCTGGGCTTGTGGCCAAGGGGCACTAGTGGGAAGCCAAGCATCTGGGGGAGGGCTCCAGCTTGAGCATGGTGACAGAGGAAATAGTGGGTCCCCAGGGTGATGTAGCATGTGCTCCTTGTCTCTCTCCATCAGGCTAGAACTTGCCAATGGAGGCCATCTTCACCATCGTAGGCTAGCACTAGGGGCTGTGCATCCCCCTGAACTGCATTTCACTATGTCCCTAATTGGGCCTGCAGCTCCCTCCCACCTTTGCAGCAGAAAGACCCACAAGTCCGCTTGGCCTAATCCCTTCTCCAAACAAAGAAAGAGGCCCTGCCTGTCCCACCGTGTTCTCTTCCTGTTTTCTTTGGACACAAACCATGGGTCCAGCTGGCTGGAATCTTTACTATTCTGGAAAGGGCCACTGGTCTTCTGAATTGGCGCAGCAGGCAGCCCAAAGCTGGCCCTATAATGAGAGGTCCCTGCTCTGGGCACCACACCAGCCCAGGCTGGGGGTGCAGAGATGCACATGCTCTGCAGCTCCCACCTTCGGGAATAAGGAAAAGGGCCCCCTCCTCCAGCTCCCTGCCACGGGTTCAGGCCTGGCCACCTCCACTCTTCATCGGACAGTGATGGCCATGCTACCTTCCCCTGTCACCCAAGCCCACCAACACACCTCAGCAGAGGGATCTTCATAAGAGTGTGGGTGCAACTCTCCCACTCAAACCTGGTCCTTGGCTCCTCACTGCCTGCAGAAAGAAACCTCAACTCTGGCTTGGGCCTCAAGACCTTCTGTGAACTTGACCCTCTGGCCTTTCCTCTCTCCATGGCCCACTGTGGCTCTAGTTGCCAGCATTTCCCCAAATCCTCTGGGCTTTTCTATACCTCTATGCCTTTGCTCATCCATTTCCCACTGCCAGGAATACCTTTCCTCTCCCACCTGTCAGACTCCTACTCATCCTTCAAAACCCAGCTCAAACGTCAGTGCCATGTCATGCGTGGCAGCCCCTCTCCCCTCTGTGTTTCCTCATCCGGTTCACACCTCTATCACAGAATTTGTGGAAAGGCCATCCATGTATTCAAAAGCCTGCCACTAGACCCAAGCACCTTTAGGGATGGCTGTGGCTTTGTACGCCCCTCTATGCTTAGCACAGCGTGGGAGCCCAGTGAATGTTGGCTAAGTGAATGATAATGTCCACAATCCTTGCCATGACCTACAGGTCTGGCATGATCCAGCCTCTGGTCTCATCTCCAGCCCTCTCCCCCACCACCCTCTGTGCTCCACCCCAGTGGCCTCTTTTGGTTCCTCAAGCCCACCCTGCTTTTCCCTCCTTCGACTTTTGTATTAGTCCGTTTCTGTTACTTATAAGAAAATACACGGAACTGGGTAATTTATAAGAAAATGAAATTTATTGCTTACAGTTGTGGAGGGTAGGAAGCCCAAAGTCCAGGGAACACTTACGGTGAGGGTCTTGGTGGTGACGACAGTGACCCAGCAGTCTCACATTGTAAGATGGCAGAAGCAAAGAGACTAACCACCTCGTTCACTCTTCTTTTATAGCTCTCCAAACCACACCCCTGACCACCATTTTTAATCCATTCATGACAGAGAGGCCCTACAACCTAATCACCTCTTCAAGGCTTCACCTTTCAATTGCCACAATAGGATTTCCCACCCTCAACAGTTACAGCTGGGATTTAAGCTTCAATGAAGTTGCGGGGGAGTGGGGGTGGGGGTGGCATCCAGTCGACAGCAGCCTTCCCCCCCAGCTCCCATGAGTTGGGCCCTTTGGCCTAGAGAGCTTTCTGCCTTTTCCTCAACTACTGCCCACTTGTTCCAGAGGCTCACTTCAGTGGTGCTGCCCCGGGACAGCCCTCCCAATGCCCCCATGGCGGTAGCACCACGTGCATGTCTCCTCCGCACCAGGCACAGCACCTGCACACAGCAGGCGGGCAGCACATGCACATGCATCCATACGAAATGAGGGACAGCAGTTAAAGATGGAACTCAGCGGAATTCAGACCCGCGATCCTCCATGTAGCATACTCCTTCCTGGGCTCCTAGACTGTGCACGCAAACCACCTTTGTGCTCCTCTTGTACATTATTTAGGTCATATTTTTCTTTAAGTACATTCACTTTTTTTTTTTTTTTTTTTTAAAAAGATGACCGGTAAGGGGATCTTAACCCTTGACTTGGTGTTGTGAGCACCACGCTCAGCCAGTGAGCGAACCGGC
The DNA here is from genome assembly GCF_027409185.1 of Cynocephalus volans. NCBI lineage: Eukaryota > Metazoa > Chordata > Mammalia > Dermoptera > Cynocephalidae > Cynocephalus > Cynocephalus volans. The sequence goes on from NC_084462.1 coordinate 56,316,610, forward strand.
CATCCGTATATGGGATCCGAACCCGGGGCCTTGGTGTTATCAGCACCGCACTCTCCCGAGTAAGCCACGGGCCGGCCCATAAGTACATTCACTTTTTTACTTAGTCTCCTTCTGAGTATTAATGAACATGAAATCATGGTTGGATGTTTTGTTGTATTTTTTCTGATACACATTTTAATTTATGATTATTGACTTAGAAACTGTTCATCTAGGTAGCCCCTAATCCACTTTGGGAACCACTGCTCCGTCCTGTATGATTTTGGGAGTGTCATCCCCTGCCGGCTTGTCTTTGGAATAGGCTCTTTCTGCAGGTGAGCAAAATGCATTCATTCCTTTTGCTGTTAATCTCTTGATGGGGTAGAAGCTCAGACCCCAGCACATCTCAACCAAAGCAGCCTTTCTATGGTTTATATATTTCTATGGGTTTTGAAACAAAAGTTCTAAACTTACATACACACACACATTAAAGTTGACAAGGATTGTGCTAGGACACATTTAAGGTATGGCCACATATGTAGAGAAGGTAACAACTGAATGGCAAAAGGAAGCTTTGTCTCAGAATGAAAACATCAGGAGCCTAGAAGGGTCTGTAGCTGGCCAGGGGAGCCGAGGACCAGCAGTCAGGTAAACTGCTATGTGATCCAGGCTCCATCCCAGACCACCGGATCCTTGGTAGGTCCCTGCCCATCCTCACTCAGTGTCCCCACCTGTGACCTGTGGAGCTGGGCAGGCTGGGAGCTAAGGATCAACCTGAAGCCCATCTGAAGGAGCAGTGAGTGAGGGGTGAGAAACAAGATGGGGCCCCAGCACAGGGCACACTCCAGCCCCCCTCAGGCCCCTGGCCTTCTCCCAGGCTGCTGGGCCTCAGCTCACAGCTGCATCAGGCTGGGCCTGGGCCAGTCCCCAGGGTGCTTCCTCTGGGTGCCCTGGACATTGTCCACCCTGTGAGAAACTGAGGCCCCTATGGGAAGTCGGCTCCCACCAGTCTTTCCAGCCCAATGCAGGGCACTCAGAAGGAAAGAGCAGAGGGACCCTCGTGGGGTGTGCGGAAGTACACCAGCCATGGAGTGGGCTGTGCTGGGCTGCAGATCCTGCTTGGCAATTCCCATCTGTGAAACTAAGCATCAACTATGTGCCCCACCAGGATAATCACCCCCATTTGGCAGACAAGAAAATCGAGGCACAGAGAGGTTAAGTGATTTGCCCAGAGTCACACAGCTAGGTAGTGGCAGGTTCTATAGACTTAACTACACATACCTCCTAAAAACGTCCTCCCATAGAGCCCCTACATCTTCTACTGTTAAAGACCACAGGAGGAGACACACACCCTTTTAGCCAGACCAGGACCAGGAGCTGGAGGCAGCACTGGCCTGTGGAGAACCTTGACCCTGCCTCCAAAGGTGTGACTGGGGCCACTGTAAAGCCTCTGGCGATAGGCACCCAGCGTTGGGCCCTGGTGGGGGGTGGGTGGCTGCCAGCCAATGCGAATGAGGGCACCTAGGGGCCTCAGCATGAGCAGCTAGCACACTGTCCATACCATCCCTCTGGGACTCTCGAGAAGCCCCCAGCATGGGGTCCCAGATCTTCTACCAGAATCACAAACCCAGGAACTGGGCCCAATTCCAATACCTGAGCCCCTTTCCACTTGGGGACCCCCATCTATCTCCTCAGAATGCCTAGCAATACAATTCTTGAAGCAAAGGGGCTAGGATTTGGCTTAAGGTTTGACTCCCCAGAAGGCTCTGGGGGAAGCACAGGGCAGGAGGTTGGGCTGTCTCAAACAGTGGAGGCTGTTTCCCTATCTGTGAAATGGGAGCAGCTCTCTGGACAGCCTCCTTGCACTCGGAGTCTGGCTGTAGACTGTATGGTTCCATAAGGAGGTGGGCTAGAGTGCATGAGGCACGGCCCAGGACGCCAGCCCCCTGGGAGAGAGGGGGTCAGTGCCCTCCCCTCCCCAGCTCCCTGCACCCAGTGGGGGCCGCCAGACTTCCTACAGAAAGGAGGCCCATGCCCCTTCCTCTTGGCCACTCCCACCGCACGTGTCTGCCTCTCCTCAAAACAGATGATTTGAGGGGCATCTGGTCCAAGCCTCCCCTTTCACAGGTGAATTAACTGAGGCCCAGGGCATTTTGAGACTCAGGGACTAAGCCACAGTCAGACCTTAGGTCTGACTGAGACCAAGGCTCTGATCACCCAAACACATGGCCTCGGGTGTGGTCCTGGGGCTGGGGTGTCGGGAAGAGAGGGATTCCAAGTCACAAAATCCCAGGGCTCAGCCCACCTGGGCTCTCCCAGCCTGTTGCACTGCTGGTGGGTTTGGAGGTGTCCGAGGTAAGGACCCCATTGGTCGCATCTGGGGGACCTCTCCGCAGAGCAAGAGCGGGCTGCAATGAGAACCTTGATCTGTCTCGGCCGCCGCTCAGAAAGCTCCGTAACCCCTAAACCTCGGTTCCCGCGTCTGGGAAACCTGCTTCTTGACGGGGTTGTTGGAGGATCCCCGGATACCACGATCGTAAAACGGGCGTTTAAAACCGAGTTCTCTTCCCTCTTCACCGAGGGCTGGGGTGGAGGGCTTCCGACGGAAGCAAAATGTCCAACGTGGGAGAAGGGGCCTCGGACCCCACCTTTGACCACTGGACCCCTCCTCTTCTGGGAGGAGGCCCCAAAGTCTGGCCGGGATTTCCTCTCATCTTTGCCCGCACCCCACCCCCTAGGGGACGGAGCTCCCGGTTGCAGCGCCTTTCGTCCCCACACCTCCTGCCCCTCTCTCCAGGCTCCGGCTGCCCCCTCCTCAACCTGCAAGACACCTCCCCAAGTGGGAGGCCCTCCGGCCCGCTGAGAGGACCGCTGGGGCCAGAAGAATTCCTCGTTCTCCCTGGCCCTCAGTTTACCCATCTGAGAAGGGGGGCGTCGGCAGCAGATGTCTGGCCCTCTGCACACGCAGTGCATCAAGGTCCCTTGCTCCCTCGGGCCACCGCCCACCCTACTGCCGCGCAGCCCCCAGCCGAACCCCGCAGCCCCTGTCCCACCGCGCTCCACTTGCCTGGGGCCTCCAGGCGCGCCACCCCTGCGGGCTCCCAGCCTCCTGCCCAGGCACCGAGCGCGGGACGACGTGCGGGCGGCCACCGTCACTGCCCCACCAGGACTGGACTCCTCCTTTCCCGTCTTTTCAAAAGGAAGTAACCTGACCCGACCACTACTCCTCCCGGATTAACCCTGAGCACGCCGTCCGCCCGCAGCTCCGCCCGGACTCCTCCCTGGCCCGCCCGCCCGCCGGCCCGCGTGCTCCCCGGAGTCCCCCCGGGGCTGGGGGTGGGGAGGCCGCTCCTCCGACGGCCTGTCCCGTACGCAGGGCTTGGGATCATTCTAGGGTTCCTAGTCTCCTTCTCCCTCTGCTCCCCCGCGACGGGGTCCCCCTGTCGCCGCAGCCCCTGGACCCCGCCCCTCCACATCTGGACAGCATCTGTCACTGGGGGAGGGGCACAGAGCCTCGCCCTTCGCGTCCCGCGGAGAGCCTCGCTCATCCAGAAAAAGAAACCGCGCATCCCCTAGAGACGGGTGCTTCAGATAAGTGAATTTCTCACCAGGGCGTAATTTAACTTTCTTGATGACTGGGGCTCCTCGCTAGGAGACAAGGGACAGCAGGACGAAGCAGAAAAGGACCGGAGTGCGAAGTATGCGCCTCTCTCTTGCTTCTGCTTCCAGAGGCTGTGCGGCCATGGGCAGAGCACTTCCCCTCTCTGGGCATCTTTTTATTGGGCAGTACCAGACGGTATTTGTATTAGTTTCCTATGGCTGCTGTAACAAATTAACAGAAACTTAAAACAACACAAATTTATTATCTCACAGTTCTGTAAATCAGAAGTCCAAAATGGGTCTCACTGGACTGAAAATGTTTTTGGTGGGATGCATTCCTCCTGGAGACTCCAAAGGAGCTCCATTTGTTTGCCTTTTCTAGCTTCTAGAGGCTGCCCACATTCTTTGGCTCGTGGCCCCTCTCCATCTTCAAAGCCAGCAGTAGCCTGTCCAGTTTCTCTCACATTTCTCACTCTGACACTGACTATTCTGCCTCTTGCTTCTACTGTTAAGCACCCTTGTGATTACATTTGGTCTACCCAGATAATCTAGGATAATCTCCCTATTTTAATTCAACTGATTAGCAATTTTAATTCCATCTGCCACTTTAATTCCCCTTTGCCACATAGCATGGCATAGTCACCAATTCCGGGCATTACGACCAGGGCATCTTTGGGGAGAGGGGCATTGTTCTGCCTATCACAATATTCAAGATGACTTCCAGAATCTCAGCTTTATTTTATTTTTATTTTTTTTTAAATGATCGGTAAGGGGATCTTAACCCTTGACTTGGTGTTGTCAGCACCATGCTCCCGAGTGAACCAGGAGCCAGACCCAGAATCTCAGCTTTAGAAGCAAATTTAGGGATCACCCAATTTAATCAGCTCTTCCTTGTCCATTACCGGAGTCTGTGGGACAGTTGAGCCCTGCACTGCATGGTCCAGATTGCTGGCTTTTTCACTGACTGTGTTTTCGTATTATACCTGCACTTGCTCTTCCTGTGGAAACTGCATGGTGGGCCAGTGTGCCTTGCCTTTAAGTCACGGCCTTGCTTCCCATTTCTAATTTGCTTCTGTGATCTTAAAAACCAGGTCAGAAATTTTTCGGAATATAGAATAGTGTATAAAGTAAGACTAAGGAGGCTCTGAGTGAGACCTGAGGCTATTTTGGGATTTCCCTCTCTCCCTTTAATCTCATGTCTGCCTGACCACCTCCTCCATCAAACCTGGCATAATCTCCTCTGTCTGACAAGCCAAGGAAAGGTTAAATCAGGCCAGGAGAGAATCTTCTACCCTGGGTCTCTACCTCTACTACTTCAGGCTCTGAGGGGATTTTGAGAGAAGTAAACTTTCTGCTATGGCAGAAGTGTAATCCAACTTTCTGGAGGGCAATTTGGAGATAGGAATGAAGGTCACTTTCAGAAATGTAGCCTAAGGAAATAGAAGTTTATGTACAAGGCTTTTCAATGCAGCATTATTTATAATATCAGAAAATCAGAAATATCCTAAGTGTTCAGCAATAGGGGATTGGTTAAATAAATTATAGTTCTTCCATATCATGAAGATATTTAATACCACCATTAAAAATAAATCATGTTTTATAACTACCCAGTGAAACCATGGGAGAATTAAAAAAACCAAAAACCTCAAGAATAGGGAAGGCCTTTCTAAGTATTACCTGAAGCCTCAAATGAAAAAATTCATAAATTTGACTTCTTTTTTTTTTTTTTTTTTTTTTTTTTTTCTTTGTCCTTTTCGTGACCCGCACTCAGCCAGTGAGTGCACCGGCCAGTCCTATATAGGATCCGAACCCGCGGCGGGAGCATCGCAGCGCTCCCAGCGCTGCACTCTACCAAGTGCGCCACGGGCTCGGCCCAAATTTGACTTCTTAAAAAAGTTAAAATTTCTGCATTGCAAAAACCACCACAAGCAAAGTCAAAAGAAAAATTCTAAGGTGGAGGGGTGGGGAACTACAGCTCAAAACGTAGCCAAAGGGCTGATTTCTCTAATATATAAAGAGTTTCCACGAATCATTTAAAAATGAACCAACAATGACTCAAATTGGGGGGAGAATGGGCAAAAGATGTGAAGAAACAGTTAATGGAAAAAAAATTCAAATGGTCCCATAAAACATGTGAAAAATTACTCAGTAACTCTCTTAATAAGATCAATGATTAGGGCTGGCTGGTTAGCTCAGGTGGTTAGAGTGCAGCCTTATAACACCACCGTCACAGGCTGGGATACCAGATCCCGGTAGGAGCCAGCCACAAAAAATAAAAAATAAAAATAAATCAAGGAAAATTACAACTACAAAGATACTATTTTTCACTTATCAGATCAGCAAAGATTAAAAAATGTTTGGTAACCCTGTTTGCAAGGGTGGGAGGAAAACAGGCACCCTCCTGCACTGCAAGTTGGTGTATAAACTGATAACCTCGGTAGAGGAAATTTCACAATATTTGTCAAACATATAAACATATCCCCTTTGACTCAGCACTTCTACTTTTAGAAATTTATCCTACAGAGAAACTCACATGTAAATAAAATGATGAATATATAGGGCTTTTCACTGCAACATTGTAGCTGGAGATAACCTAAAAGTCCACCAGTAGAGATACATGAACTATTATTGTATGCCTATGCAACAAAACATGTGTACCTTTAAAAAAGAACTGAGATGGGGCCGGCCTGTGGCTCACTCGGGAGAGTGCGGTGCTGATAACACCAAGGCCATGGGTTCGGATCCTACAATCACAGTAAATTTCAATATGTAAAATAAAAAGTTTATGAAAAAAAATAGAACTGAGATGCTCTTTATGGAACAAGCTCTAAGATGTGTTGTTCAGTAAGAAAAGCTGGAGGCAGAACAGTGTTCAAGGAGTTTACCAATTGTATATATATTTTTTTAATAAAAGATGACCAGTAAGGGGATCTTAACCCTTGACTTGGTGTTATCAGCACCACACTCTCCCAAGTGAGCCACGGGCCGGACCCTACCAATTGTATTTTAAAAGGGAAAAAGCACATAGGCACATAATTTGCTTTCATATAGGCATGTAATGACTCTAAAGAAACTGATAATGCAAGGCTGGTCTGAAGGCAGTGAGTGACCTCAACTGATTGTTCACAGTTAGTTACAGATCAAACTTCTTGTTCTACTCTTTCCCCTTTTCACTATCGCACTTCACTAGTCTTAAAAAAAATAAAAAGAGAAAGAAAAGAAACTGATAACATGAGTTGTGCTTTTTCAAAATATCCTTTTGTTCTTTTGAATGTTGAATCTTGTGACTATTCTCATAAAAAATAAATAAAATTAAAAATCAAAATAAATAAAAAGACCAAAAGATTAACAGATTCTATAATAGATGAGTAAAAATTTAAACGATTGTATTTATGGATTTGATGTCTGGGATTTGCTTTGACATAATCTAATGGGATAGAGAAGTCAGGGCTGCTCAATATAGCATGATTTAAAATAAGGAAAAGTCAGAAACAACCTGATGTGTACTAATGGGGGAGTGGTTAGATAAATTATGGTCCTCCATATGAAAAAATACTAAGCCACCATTTAAAAAATAATAAATCATGTTTTAGAAATACCAGGAGAATATTTTGTTTTGTTAATAATCCTGGAGTGGGAAGGCCTTTTTTTAAGTGTTATACAAAACCCAGAAGCCACAAAAGGAAAGACTGATAAATTTGACGACATAAAAGTAAAAATCTCTATATTGCAAATATCACCGGAAGGAATTTCAGAAAAGAATACTTCATGCTGGAGGAAAAATTAGCAATGTGTTGACAATTGCTGAAGCTTAGAGATGGGTATATTGGGGGTTCATTGCACTGTTCTTATTACATTTGAGTGTGATTTCTTATTTCCATAAAAAAGGGGAAAAAATTAAATATATATAAACTTCTGTATGGCAAGAGACAAATATTACCGGACAATAATATTTGCAACACATATAAGCAACAAAAGATTAATATCAATAATGTTCAAAAAGGTCCTAAAAGGTGTTTACAAAAAAAAAAATTGAAAACTGGGCAAAAGATTAGATTCAAAAATTCACATAAGAGGAAGTAAAAAAAGTCAACTGACACATGAAAAGATGTTCAACCTTAGTCTTTTACAGGAAACAATTTCAAAACAATGATGTATCCGTTTTTGCCTATGATACTGGCAAAGGTTTAGATCAAGTGATAACATCTAGAGTTGGCCTGGGTGTGGGGAACTGGCATTTTTTCATACAGTCCTAGGGACTTGGGAATTGTTCTGTTTGAGAAAGTAAAATGGCAAGACCTATCAAAACTTTAAATACATATACCCTTTGACTTAGTGGTTTGGGGAATTTGTCCTAATCCCAGAGGGGAATGAAACCAGTGCTTAAAGATGCATGTAGTAGAAGATTTATTGCAGCATTCCTTGTTACAGAAGAAAAAAAAAAAAGCCAAAGTATCCACAGAGCACCATTTAAACAAGTGTTTGCAGGTCCACAGAAAACATCATACAGCAGTTAAAGAGAATGAGCTGATTCTGTAGGTATCAACTTGGAATGGTGTCCATAATATATTTTTAAGTTAAAAAATCAAGTTCCAGTCTGGCCAGTTAGCTCAGTTGGTTAGAGCATGGTGTTACAACACCAAGGTCAAGCGTTTGGATCCCCATACCTGCCAGCCACCAGAAAGAAAAAAAAAGCAATTTCCAGAGTAATACGTTACGTATTGCTCTATCTTCCTAAGAACTGTCTCTAGGTGCATTATACTCTTGTATTGTTATGAGTGCTGGGATCGAATGGAAACAAACCTGCCAAATTATTAAACCACTTGGCTTCAGTGAGGTCCACTTGGCTTCAGTGAGGTCAACTTGGTGCAGGGGATGGGCTGGGGGAAGGAGGGAGGGGAGAAACTATCAAATTTTTCCTTATATACCTGTGTATTCTTTGAATTGTTAGAACAAACATGCTAATTTTGTTGCAACCACCTACCACCAAAACCATTAAAATACTACTCAAGACAGTTAAGGAGACAAAGAAGTGTTGGGGAAAGGAGAGATGAGTAGGAGCCAGGCTGGGCAGAGCCTTGAGAAGGGGATGCCAGATGTCAGGGTGTGCAGGGACCAGCTGTGGGAGGCTCTCCCCAAAGTCCCCTCCTCCAGGCTGGAATCCCTTGGTGGTGACCCAGGCCATTGTTTCCAAGCCTTCCTCTCCCCTTGAGTTCAGAAATACAGTCAGGTGTCTCATAAGGATGTTTTGGCCAACGACAGACTACATATATGACAATGGTTCCATGAGATTGTAATGGAGGGGCTGGCTGGTTAGTTCAGTTGGTTAGAGCATGATGTTGTAACACCAAGGTCAAGGGTTCGGATCCCTGTGCTGGCCAGCTGCCAGAAAAAAAAAAAAAGAGAGAGAGATTATAATGGAGCCGAATAATTCCTGTCGCCTAGTGACTTTAGCTGTTGTAATGTTGTAGTGCAACACGTCACTCATGTGTTTGTGGTGATGCTGGTGTAAGCAAACCTACTGTAAAAACATTGAGGAGGAGCCTAGCTTTACCCACAGGTGACCCTCTCAAAGGTAGCTCAGATGTTTAAGATAGAAAGCCAAGCATGTGACACTTTAGGTCTGACTCCAGTGATTCCCACCCATCCCCATAGCAAAATAATAGTTACACTTACCTCACACTCACTGAGAGCTTGCTGAGTGCCAGGCACAGTCCCTACCTGTAACTTAATTTTCATAACTTTGTGGGGATATTATTATAATTCCCATTTAACAGATGAGAAAAGTGAGGCACAGAGAGATTTAGAAATATAATTAGAGGGTCCGTGCGACTAGAGTCCAGCGTAGAGAGATAATAGGAAAATTCATTGCTGCTCCCTTTCATAATGCACTTTCCCAATGATGATGAAATTGCCTAATACACATTTCTAGGAATGTATTCTCATCGTTAAGCAGCACAGGACTGCAGTGTGGTAGGAGCAAGACAGGGGTCTTGACCTCCAGAGCCTCCCAACCTTGGGGACCTTGAGCATTCAGCCTCTTGCACCTCACTGTCCCTGTCCTACCTACACACTCATCCCTCTCCCAGGGGAGCAGTGTGTCCATGTGCTAGAATGCACACATACCTCATGCAGGTGATTCAACTCTGAGGCCAGCTCTGCCCTGTCCAGGACAGGGAAGACAATGAAGAAGCAAAGGATTAATTGAAGCTGATTGGTGGTGGTGGTGTGGTTATTCCTTCACTCTTTTGGTTGGTCCGTCAATCAATCGGTATTTAAGAAGCATGTGTGCTCTGCTCTGTGGATGCAGGTGGCATCTGTCCTCAGGGAACTCCGGGTCTACCTGGGCAACCACAGCAGTAATCATGAACTCCACAGGCACAGGGGCCCTGTCTGTACTACTTTGCACTGTCTGCCAGTGCCCGGCACAGGACTTGACACACACCTGGTGAATGAATGAACTGAGTTCCACACAATCTTCATGACAGCCCAGGGCATGGGGGAGCTATTTGGGCTGAGTCTTGAGGAATGAGTTGAATTAGGCTGATGGACAGGTGGAGGAAGGGTGTCCCAAGCAGAGGCAGCAGCCCATGGAAAGGCAGGGGTCAGGGGTGTGGTGGGGGTGAAGCAGGGGTGGTTGGGACCAGATATTGGAGTCTTGAATGCTGTGCTGGGGAGTTTAGGCTCTATCCCTGGGGGATGCTGGATCCCTGATGAATTTTGAGAAAAGGACCCTGATAGAGTCGGATTTTCTTCTTAGAGAGAACCCCTGGAGACGATTTTTTTTTTTTTTTTTTTAAAAAGATGACCGGTAAGGGGATCTCAACCCTTGGCTTGGTGTTGTCAGCACCACGCTCAGCCAGTGAGCAAACCGGCCATCCTTATATAGGATCCGAACCCGTGGCCTTGGTGTTATCAGCACTGCACTCTACCGAGTGAGCCACGGGCCGGCCTCCTGGAGACGATTTGAAGATGAGCTTGGATGGGAGCCAGATAGGGGACAAGAAGAGCAGCTGGGAGGGGCAGGGGCTCTCCAGAGGGGAAGGAACTGTGCAGTGGGGCAGAGGCAGAGGGGCTTCAGGAGAGGGCAGTCCGGAGTATTTAGGAGGCAGATTTCAGAGGTGTGGTGACCAGGAACAGGGGCGTGGGAGTGCAGGGCTGGGAGGGAGCAAGGGGGAGAAGGGCACTGGAGCCGCTGCTGGGGCCGGGGTGGGCAGTAACAGTCAGCGCTTCCTAGAGCTGAGATTTTTTTTTTTTTTTTAGTTACTCATTGCTCTTGTTTTCAAGAACTCAGTTTGGGTTTTATTATAATATTGATTAAAAACACATTTTTTTTTTTTTCTAAAGGAGGACAAAGAGCAGCTTTTAGAACAAACTTTCTTGGAGAAACAGGAAGTGGGAAAAAGCCTTTTGCTGTCCGGGAAGGGACAGAACAGACCAGAGTCCAGAAGGAGGGACAGAGGTTCCTGAGGTGGGGACAAGCCTGGCAGGGTGGGAAGGCAGAGCTGAGCCCATACCCTTCGGTGGGCTCCCTTCCTAGTGTCCCCCAGCACCCCCACCCATGTGCTGACCACGTGGGTGCTGCTATATCTGTGTGGCTCCCCTGGAGCAGCCGCGGGCGAGGCCAGCCCTGCAGGGTGCTCAGTGGGAGGCAGCTTCGCAGTCAGACAGATGCACCCTCCTATCAGGGTCTGACACTTACTAGCTGGGCAACTGGCCTTATCCCTGGTTACTTATCCCTGAACCTTCAACTTCCTCCTGTGTAAAATGTGGACAACCCCTTACCGAGCTGTTGTAAGAATTAAATGAGAAAATCACGTACAGCAGCATTTAGCAACATCCGGCCCATGAGAAGCGCTCAGTCATGGCACCTCTGTGGATGCCATCTCAGTGAAGCGTCTGTCTGTCTCCCATCAGCTCGGTGTGGCTCCTACCTCCAAGGCGACCCCTCTAGGGAGGAGATAGGCAGGGGCTCCAGCTCAGGTCAGGGTCAATCAATGCATCATCGCAGTGTCCCTGGAGTGACCTCCCAGGACTGAGGCATTGGTTCTAGAGGGAAGGCTCACAAGACCCTCACAGGAGGACTGTTGCTTAACAGTGACCTCCACATTTGACTGGAGTGGCCATGTGGGGAAGCATCTGTGACGGGTGTTTCTCTTTGCCTCACACCTCCCACACAATGAGGCCCAATTACAGGCTCAGAAGGAGCGGGCCTGGAGATCATCCATCCAACAGAAGACCAAGCCCAAAGAGATGAAGTGACTTGCCTGAGGACACCGGGTAGGGCCAGATGCTGACCCCACAAGCACAGTAATGACACCAATAGCCAAAAGTGGCCGCACCACATGCTGGGCACAAGCCCTGCTCCACCTGAAGATTTCAGTCCCTCCTGGCCCCGCTGCAGGTCCGGGCCTGCGCAACCCCCAGCCAGTGAGGTGGGAGTCACACTCGCACCGGCCAGCCGCATGTGCCTTGCTGCTTCTGTGGCCACATGGCCTTCTCTGCTTATCTCTTATGAGGACACTTTTCATTGGATTTAGGGCTCACCCCGATAATCCAAGACAGCTTCATCATCAGATGTTTTAACTCAATTATGTCAACAACGCTTTTTCCAAATAAAATTAGGATTAGGAAGTGGACATGTCTTTTTGGGGGGCTGCCATTCAACCCACTACACCCAGCAGGGCCCTGGGGCCTCCACAGCCCCCTCAGCGCCTTGCAGACATACCCTGCCCCTCACCCCACACCACGGCCTGCCCTGCCTCCAGCAGAGACAAAATCACAAGGTGTTTTAGTCCGTTTTGTGTTGCTATAACAGAAATAACTGAGACTGGGTAATTTATAAGGAAAAGAGGTTTATTTGGCTTATGATTCTGGGACAGCTGCATCTGGCACAGGCCTCAGGCTGCTTCTACTCATGGAGGAAAGTGGCAGGCAGCCAGTGGGTACAAGCAGATCACATGGCAGGAGGAAGCAAGAGAGAGGAAGCAAGAGAGAGAGAGAGAGAGGAGGTGCCAGGGTCTTTTTAAGCAATGAGCTCTAGCGGGAACTAATAGAGCAAGAACTCACTCGTTACTCCCCCCTCCCCCAGGGAGAGCATTTACCCATTCATGAGGGATCCGCCCCCATGACTCAATCAGTTTCCAACACTGCCACGCTGGAGATCAAATTTCCACATGAGTTTTGGAGGGGACAACACATACAAACTCCATCACAAGGCCTTCCCACCTGCCCTTGGGACATCCTCCTGGTTCCTGGGAGACCTGCTCCAACCTGTCTCCCCTCCAGGCGCTTCCTCCTCTTCCTCAGGCAGCCCGAGACCTTTCCCAGAATACCCTTCTTTGAAACCCCAGACACTGGATAGTGGCCTCTCCACTCCCACCCTCCCTGGCCCAGCTCCCCTGGGGCCTCATTTGCTGACCTCTCCTGGGGCGTGTGCCCCTGCTGACCACTCCACTAATTCTCTCCCATCTTGGCTGCCATGACCCCCATCGTCCACGCTCACCTCCGTCTCTGTGCTAGGAACCTCAGAGCACCCCTTCCAATCTTGCCTGGGCTGGGGTCCCCTCTCCTCCTGTCATGGGTGTCCCCTCCTCCCAGGGATTCACCAGCTCCCTGGACACCACTCCCATCTCCATCCATGGCCTGGGACATCCTGCCCAGCCCCAACCATAGAACCAGCTCCTGGAAGACATCTGAACTGGGTGTGCTGGGGGCCCTGCAAGTCCATGTCCACACCGACCTGGACATCCTGCCCCTAAACCTGCTCCCATCAGTCCTCAGCCTTGGCCAATGGCACCACCACCCGCCAAGCTCTTCCCTTCCTGGCCCCCACCCAGTCAGCCCCCATTCTGTTCAATTCTGTACCTGCCCATGCCCTGAGCCCTTCCTTAGGGGAGGCCTTGGCAGCCCTTCACTGGCCATGCCAGTTTCCTTAGTGGTCCCCTGGCCATCACCACAGACTTTGCCCCATTGCTAACTGGATTGGCCTGTTAGAGATGTCATTGTGTCCCTCTGCCCTCTCCCCGCAATTGTTTAAAATCTTTCAGGACTCTACTACTGCCAAGGTCAAACTCCATGCAGTGCATTCTGCTGTCTCATCTCTGGCTGTCACTGCATCTGTCTTTCTCAGGATCTGGAGCGATCCTCCTTGCCTCTCTCCCCTGAGCGGGGGACTGGTGGGCAGGAACCACCATATCATGTCTAGTCCCTCTCTGGGGCAGGAACTGAGCCCAGCATATGGCGGCTGCCAGTAAAGAGGCACTGAGGACAGGGCTGGTGTGGAGTTTGCCTCACGCTGAGAGTTCTCTCAGGCTACACATTCCTGGAATTTCTCCTCTTCAGAGCCCTCAGGAGGCTATTGGGCTCCACCCACCCAGCTTGGCCTGTATTGCCCCAGGGCCCCTGGAGAGTGGGCCCCAGGCTGTTTGAGCAAGAGGCCCACCCACCCTTGGCCTAAGTCTTGGGGACCCCCCACCCCTTCACACTCAGATCTGCACAAAACGTGGCCCCTAGAACTGGAGAAGCAGGACTACAGGCCTAGTGGTCATTGAAGCCCACTCCAGGCTTCTGAGGAGTCTGAGGTCTGTGCCTGACTGAAGGTTTCAGGGAAGTTAGGTCAAAAGTCCAACACTGGTATCTTCAGGGTATGTACGTGGACAGCAGCAGTTAAAGGTCAGGCTTTATATCCAGGCTATGACACTTAGCTGAGTGACCCTGGGCAAGTAACTTCTCTGTGCCTCAGTTTCCTCATCTGTGGTTAATAACAGCACTTGGCCTCGCAGAGTTGTGGTGAGGAGTAAGTGAATACACAGCTTGTCAGGCAGTAGGGCTCTCGTGTGCGCCAGCATTTCGTCGTGATTATTGCAGGTGGCCCTGCGCCTCACGGCCTCTAGTCCTCTTGCCCCTCCCATCAGCTCTAGACCTGAGCCTCCTGCCCTGTGAGGGGGGGACAAGGACCCTAAGGCTCAGTGATGTGATGGGGTGGGCGGGAGGGGTTTGCCCTGACTTTAGTGTTTGCCAGTTTCCATGGTGTAAATGCTCATCCACCCTGTCCGACTTCAAGCTACCACAAAAGGCGGAGTTGGAAAGAGACTCCCAGTAACAAACCCTCCTGTAGTGTCTCCGCTGCACAGATGCAGTCGTGTCGATAACTCAAGCTCATAACATAATTGTCAACTGTGCTAAAAAAACTGGGAAGCAATGACTTTTGAATATTACTTGTCTTTTTAAAAAGTATACTTTAACTGTGAACGTACATAATTTAATTTTTAAAAACGGTTATGTTTAACAACTGACTTGTGAAATTACTGAAATGTTAGCAGTCGGCTCTCCCAAGCAGGTACAAGGTGGGCCCAGCGCCCCCTGTGCCATGCCGACTCTCTTCTAGGAGACGAGGGGCTGCCCTGGCATCTCTGTGGGGCCCGGCATCTGCCCACATTCTCTTCACCCCTGAGTGACTCTTTGGGAACAACAGGTTTAAACAGGGGCTGTCTCTGGGTTTCCAAACATAGCCCACATTCATTCCTGGGGACCCTTACACCCGGACCCGAACCTGCCCTGAAAATTCCTTTCAAGGTTTTGGATTCAGGAACTTCTGGCTCAAATCCTGGATCCACCCTTCAATAGCTGTGTGACCATCAGCAAGTAATTTAATCCCAAAGAGCATCATTTGCCTCATCAGTAAAATAGGGATAAGAACTCTATTCTAATAGAGTTTGTGGGTTTTTAATTTTTAAATTTTTTATTTTTTTGGCAACTGGCTGGCTGGTATAGGGATCTAAACCCATAACCTTGGTGATTTTTTTTTTTTTTTAAATCCAGCTTTATCAAGGTGTACTTGACATGCAATAATTAATTTAATTTATTAAATAAGATATTTAATAAATATTTAAAGTCTACAAGTTCTGGGCCGAGCCCGTGGCGCACTCGGAGAGTGCAGCGCTGGGAGTGCAGCGACACTCCCGCCGCGGGTTCGGATCCTATATAGGACTGGCCGGTTCACTCACTGGCTGAGTGCCGGTCACGAAAAAGACAAAAAAAAAAAAAAGTCTACAAGTTCTGACATGTATGCATTCATAAAGCCATCTCTCCAACTAAGAGAAGTAACATATTGGTCACCTTAAAAGTTTCCTTTTGTCCCTTTGTCATCCCTCCCTCCCTCCCCCCCCCCTCTTCCCCACTCCACCCCCAGGCAGCCACTGATCTGCCTTCTATCATCACAGAGTAGTTTGCGTCTTCTAGAATTTTACATAAATGGAATCACAGTGTGTACTCTTTTTTGTCTGGCCGCTTCCCCTCGTGGAGTGATTTTAGGAGTAACTGAGTTAATCCATGTAAAGTTCCCAGCACAGTGCCTGGTGCAGAGTGAGCACTCCACAGCCCTGAGCTGCTGCATTAGTCAACTGAGGCTAAGTTGTGCCACTGTGACAACTCTCGGTGGCTTACAATGCGGTTTATTTCTTGCTCACACTACAGGTCTGTCTTGGGTTGGCTGCAGCTCTGTGCCAAGTCCTGTCCACTCCAAGACCCAGGTTGAAGGAGCAGTCCTTATTTGGGACACTGCCTGTCTCCTGGCAGGGATAAAAGTGAAGACTGCAGCATCATACTATGACTCCTAAGGTTTCTTCTTGGAAATGGCACACCTCATTTATGCTCACATGTCACTGCACGTGTCACTGAACACAGCAAGTCATGTGGCCGAGCCTGATGTCAAAGTGTGTGTGTGCCACGCTCCCCCAGAGAGGGCGAGAACAATTTGGACAGTAATAACATCTACCATAGCAGCTTTCACTATCAACACTGTTGTTATTATTCACCCCTTCTAAGATTTGGAGATCATGCCAGGGTTTCTCACTCACGATCCCAGCCTGCTGTCCCCATGGGCCGCACTCTGCCATTGGTGAATGGGGCAGTTAATTGTTTTGGAAACTTAGGGACTAGCTAAGCCCACCAGGCCCCAAATCTCTGCCATCCTTGGCCATGGCCCACTCTGTGCACCCACTCCCTGACACCCCTCCCTTCATCTTCCTTCCATGCCCCCACACTCTCCTAATCTGAGCCTCTGTTCTGAATGTGCTGCCAAAACTGCGCAGCCTCCCCTTAAGCCAGGCGTTCTTTGTAGCCGTGGCTTCCTCGAGTCCTACCCGACCTTCCCTTCCTCAGCCTCACCCGCCGCAGGCTTTCCCTCAACTGCGCTGCCTGCTGCGTCTCAGTCTCTTCCTACTCTGCTCCCCAAGACTAAGTTACACCACCCCCCATCCCACAGTGCCTGACTGAGAACCGGGCCCTATGACCCACATGGCCACCAAAGCCTGGCTCTCCCTTCCACCCACCTCCTTCAAGGTTCAAATAAATGAAGTCATAGTCTCCATTCTTGTGTGCCAGGCTTCTTATGCCTGATGTTGTTGGTTGGATTTATCCAAATCATAGTTCGTTCTTTCTCATGCTGTGTAGTATTTCATTGTATTTATTTATTTATGCATCCCATTGTTGGTGGCCATTTTGGTAGTTTCCAGGTTTTGGTGACTATGAATAATGCTCGTAATATTCGTCCATGTCTTTTGGTGGACATTTGCACTCATTTGGCATCCTTGAGTCACAGGGCAAGCGTATGTTAACCCCAGTGGGTTCCACCAATTTCCCAGGTTTCCCACCAGCTGTGTGTGAGTTTGGGATTAACCATTTTTTTTTATTTTAAATTTTATTTTATTTATTTATTTATTTATTTTTTTGTCTTTTTCGTGACCGGCACTCAGCCAGTGAGTGCACCAGCCATTCCTATATAGGATCCGAGCCCGCGGCGGGAGCGTCGCCACGCTCCCAGCGCCGCACTCTCCCGAGTGCGCCAAGGGCTCAGCCCTTAAATTTTATTTTAACATTTACTTGTACATTAGCTCGTAATGCGACATCCATCTGCATGCAACGTCAAGGACAGCTGTACCCTGTCTCTCTCTTCCTGGGTGAGCTCCCCACTGTGATCCTCGGTCCAGCCTCTCTCTACTTCTTGGACAGAAGGCTCTGCCCATGACCTTAACTTCACCAGTCAGAGGCGCCTGCTAGAAGTTTGTCTCATCAGGGAAAGCCAGCAGTGTCCATGGCCTTGGCATCCAGTGGTGGCAGTGCCAGCAGCATGTTCCAGCGGATTTCCCACCTGTGGCCTGGCTAGCTTGGGTCTAGGTTCTCCACCTTCACTTTGAGTCTATGAGATCTTCCTCATAACCATTTAGTAAATGCCATTTTGGGGCTGGTTCTGCTGTTTGCAAAGAAGAATGCTGACTGATGCAAGGAAAGCACAGAGAGGTTAGGTATGTTATCCAAGGTCACACAGCTGGAAGTGGTGGGGCCAAGGTTCAAACCAAGTTCGTGTCTTATTCAAGGTCTAAAAAACTATTCTTTTTGCTTGTTTTGGGTGGGTTTTTTTTTTTTTTTGGTGGCTGGCCAGTACAGGAATCCAAACCCGTGACCTTGGTGTTATAGGCTGTGCTCATATACTATTCCTAACTAGAAGTAGGCAGCTAAATGACTTCCTCAGGGTCACACAGAGGATTAAGAAGCCAGGCTCCATGACTCCCACCCCTCAGTGCCTCCTGCCCTCAAAGCTGAGTGCGGAGCTTCATAAATGTCGAGAGAGAAACAGAAGGAGTTGCATTCATTCATTTGTTCATTGAACAGTCATTTATTTATTTGTAGCTTAATTTGGGTCAGGCTCTGTGGTAGGGACCAGCAACACATCAGCAAAGAAAATAGTGAAAAAGACACAGCCGACATTATATATACTATCATGTCAGGTGACAAGTGCTACAGATAAAGTGGGGTATGGGACAGGGGGAAATGGGGGGGGCTGGCCAGATTGGGAAGTCCTCTGAAGGTGTCACTAGAGTCGAGACCCAAATGAAGTGAGGAGGGAGGAAAACCTGGAGACAGAGGTGGAGGGGACAGCAAGAGCTTTAAAGGCCCAGTGGTGGGAATGGACCTGGCATGTTCAAGGAACTGCATGAAGGCCAGTGTGGCTAGAGGGGGGAGCGAGGCAGAGGGTGGTACAAGATGAGGACAGAGGCAGGAGGCCAGCCACACAGGGCCTTGTATTTGTTCTGAGGCTGGTGGGAAGCTTTTGTAAAGCTTTAAACACTGCGGGGGAGTGAGGTGGGCTGATTAATGCATTAGAAGTTTCACTCCAGCTGCTGAGTGATGAAATGGGCCTTAAGAAGGCAAAGGGGGAGGCAGAGAGAGAGTTAAGGGGCTATGTTGTTGTTCAGGCAGGTGGAGGAACATGGTAATGAGATGTGGGCTCCAGGACGGCTGATTGTCAAACAGGATCTGGGGCTGGTGGGCAGCCAGTTCCCAGGGAGAGGACTTAGGCTTGGGGCTACACAGGATGAGAAGATAGGGACTGGGGACGTGGCACAGAGTAAATAGCCCACCCCTGTTGAGGACCCATGGAGGCCAGGGGAGGTGTGTGACCTGAAGAAAGGGCCTGGCCTGGAGCCTGTGGCCTCTCTGGGGCTAGGGGAGCCCAGAGCAGCTCAGTAGGGCTCGGCTGGTCTGGGAGTGGGGTGATCTGACGAGAAAGCGTTGTAATCCCGAGCTCTGCAGCTCAGGAAGGGGCCTGACAGGCAGGGCCCACTTCAGGCTGCCAAGCTGTGCCAGGCTCAGGCTGTGATGCCAGATAAAATTACTGTAACTCTTGCCTGTTTGGCATAGAATTTGGACCCAGGGATTTCCTTCCAATCCTGTAGTATCATCACATACTTTAAACAGCTGCTAGGTGGGTTGGCAGTTCCTAGGACCAACGCAGAGCCCAACAGGTGAAGCGAGAGGAAGATAGAGGCTGGGAAACTCAGGAGGGGCATCTCTGCTGAATATGTCCCCAAAGAGCTTAGTCCAGCACCTGAGTGGGAGCTTCCTTCCCATGGATTGACTGGTGCTGGGGGGGGGCAGGTCCAGCCACAACTCCCAGCCACATGAAGGAAGTTCTGGAAAAGCTAGCTTAGCAGTTGGCAGTTCGAATCCTGGCTTGCCTCAGTGAGAAAAATACTTTCCTAGCAAGAAAGGATTACTTCCTAGACCTTTGGCCTGCAGCTACTCCATGGCCTGCAACCAGCTGGGGAGACATTCAGAGGGTTGGAAAGGGGTCAAGGAAGTGCCAAGTTCCCCTGAGCCAAAGGCTGGAGAAAACCTTCACTCCCAGGCTGCCCAGGGCAAAAGTGGTGATCTTTAGCAGCAGGAAGTGCCCTGGACTGTGGCTCCTCCTTAGCTCCCAGTTTTGCAGCCAGCCTGTGAGGGTCTAGAGAGATGGGGTGTGAGAAGGCATCTGTCCCTCCAACCACAGCGCCCCAGTGGGAGGAGGCATGTGGACTCACCAAGCCACACATGCAACCAACGGGCCTTGTCTCTGTCTTGCCCAGATAAGCAAAGGACTGGATCACAGTAGCCCCCAGATGTGGCAGCCTGCTGGGCTCTGCCCATTCCCTCAGGAGAGGCAGGGGTCCTGGCAGCAGAGTCAACATGTACCACTAGTAAACTCCATCCCAAAATCTGGTACCTCCACCCTGATTGGCCAGTGCCTGAGCCATGCTAGTTAGTAAATATTTTGAATATCAACTCAGTCTGGGGGACCAGTGGACTTATCTTTGAAAACTGTACCTGGAACTCTTTCAAACCATTTTAGCTGTACCTTTGGCAAAGGATTTCCATTCTCAGCAATGCAGAGGACAACCTCCAGCTTGCCCCTCTTGAAGTTGTGTCCCAGTGTAGAGAGCACTAACATTAGTAAAGCAAATGTATTTCACAGGGCCCAGCTCCAAAGCCCTGTAGTTTCAGGTTTAGCCTAACTTTTAAAAATGACACATAGACATGTTAAGCTTGTAAAAGACAGGAAAATTTCCCCAGGCTAAAGTCTCTGTTGTAGATAAAGAATTATAACAGCAAAATTGCTGGCTCAAAGGGTAGATGTCCTTGGTACAAGTTAACCTACTGATTGATATGTTAAGAAAGTTGCTTGATTGCTATGTAAATATGCTAAGGAAATTGCTGTAGAGAAAGAAAGTGTTTGCTAAGAACAAGCTTTTGTTGCTGGACCACCTTAACTTTTTACTAATTGCATTATGAATGTCACTTTGTTATTTCGCTGATGTTACCAGCTTCTACTGTTAAACTATACTTAACCATAACTCCACCTATGTTCCTTTTCTGTAACTTTCTGGCCTGGAGAATAAATACTGAGAAAGAACCCCAGTTCAGTGTTAATTTGCCAAGGAGAAATGCCTCTCTCTTGAGGGTTCCTGGAAATTAACCCCTTCAGGGCTTCTCACTGCTCAGAAGAAATGGGCTTTGAGTAATCCTTTCTGCACCTCCGTCACCCAGGGGGAAAGAGGTGACAGCCCAGTCTACAGAAGGAGGGTGGGGTGGGGTATCCCTATTCTCAAGTGTTCCCAGGAAGTCAGGCTGATATCAGAGCTGAACAAAAATGGAACACTTGCTCTTGGGAAGGCCCAAAGATCCATTTCTCATGGGGAAGTATGAAGTCCATGTAAGAACCCAAATGCCTCAAGGGATCACACTGAGGAATGTAAGAACCCAAATGCCCCAAGGGATCACACCCTGATCACATAAGCCCTTCTCAGCCACACCCCATCATGGCGCTGGTTGCCCTCTAAGTAGGGATTGTATTTTAAGCCAATCAGCCTTCCCTAGAAGCCCTATATATATGTGTGTGTGCCACCTAATAAACGGGCTCTCTCCGGTGGATCGTCAACTGGTGTCGACTCATCCTTTCATTTGGTGCTGAAACCCGGGATGGAGCTTCTCTCGAGCGGCAACACTTTTCGGATCGCAGCGGCAACATCTTCCAAGTCGCCCCTCAGGGCTCCCTCGAGCTGTAACACTTTTCAAATCGCAGTGGCAGCACTTTCCAAGTCGCCCCTCAGGAACCCCGTCCCGCCAGGACCGGCCTCCCTTCCACCGCTCACCATTGACGGTCCACCCTCGTCCATTCTTTTCAGTGCTGGCTCCTTCCACTCACCACCGGCTCATCATTAGGTAAGCCCCCTTTCCTAAAGGGCACCAGCACTTTTTCAGGCTACCACAGGGAGACCCCACCCCACCACGGTCCTCACGACCACCATAAATTCCCAAACTATAACAGGTTCCAAAGCCCCGGTAAACTTTTACTTTCATTTTTGGAGGTTAAAAGCCCCATTCTGTTCTCTCCTTCACCCTCCTGTCTACCACTCTCTTCTCTCCACTTCCCGGGTCCGGGACCCGACCAGAAAATCCTGGCGCTAGGTTCCTCCAGGCACCGGGCTTTTGCCCTAGAGAAGTGAAGGTCTGAGTGACGACCCACACCTCCCTTCTCTCCTCCTGGTTCATACCTGAACCTGCCGGGACTGACGTGACCTACTGGGGACGCCCTCTAGGATCCCGCCTTTCCCAACCGGCCGAAGGATCTGTCCTATCACTAAATCTCTGTCCGATTTCTGTCTAAATTCCCATTAAGAGACCAGAATGGGCGCTTCCTCCTCCTCCCTAGGGGACTCTCCACTTCAATGACCTCACCAACCTTTATATTGAGCCCAAACTCCTCACCAAATTCTGTACACAAGATTGGCCTTATTATCCTTTAGATAATCAAAACACATGGCCCCCTGAGGGCACACTAGATCCTAACATTCTACGAGACCTCTTTAACTACTGCCAGCGCCTAAAAAATGGAAGGAGATCCCCTACATTGAGGCTTTTCGCCTCTTGGCTGGGAACCCCGCCCTCTGCTCCTCCTGTGCTCCCTCTCGAGTCCTTCCACCTTCGACCCTGCTGATGAACCCCCACCCTACCGACCTCCTCCTCCCCCAGTGCCTCCGGCGTCCACGTCACCTTCTGCACCTCCTGTGCCATCCACTCCCCCGTCTTTACCCTCACCTACTACTGACCCACTAAGCCCCCCTTTCACCCGTTCCCGAGGACCTCCCCCTGCCCCTTTAACAATCGCCCCACTACATGAGGTAGCTGGGGCTGAAGGAGTAGTTAGGGTCCATGTTCCCTTTTCCCTAGCTGACCTTACAGAATTAGAAAAAAGACTAGGCTCTTTCTCTACCGACCCTACCACCTACATTAAAGAATTCCAATGGATCCTGCAGGCCTACAGCCTCACAAATCATGACATCTTCATGCTCCTGTATGAAAGAGCATGAAGATGTCCTCTGCTGTAGCCAATACCCTCCTCCCCAAGGAACACCGCAGGGTCTGGGATACAGCCCAAACCCATGCCACTGACACCCATTGTACCAATCCGAATCACCCACCAGGCCCCCAAGCAGTCCCAGAACAGGAACCTAATTGGGATTATAACACAGCCCAGGGAATCCAGGCGCGAGACCGTTTTGCCTCTTGCTTAATAATTGGCCTCAAAAAATCAGCTCGCAAGGTCGTCAATTTCCAAAAAATTCAAGAAATTGTCCAAAAAAAGGAGGAAACTCCCTCCGAGTTCCTCAATAGATTAACTCAGGCCTTTCAACAATACACTAACGGGCCGGCCCGTGGCTCACTCGGTAGAGTGCGGTGCTGATAACACCAAGGCCACGGGTTCGGATCCTATATAGGGATGGCCGGTTTGCTCACTGGCTGAGCGTGGTGCTGACAACACCAAGCCAAGGGTTGAGATCCCCTTACTGGTCATCTTTTAAAAAAACAATACACTAACTTAGATCCCAACTCAGAAGACGGCCGGCATGTCCTCATGACCTATTTCCTGGCCCAATCCTACCCCGACATTAAAACTAAACTTAAAAAATTAGAGCAGGGTCCTGCAACCCCTCAGACCGAAATCCTGTCAGTGGCCTTCAAGGTTTTTCATAATCGGGAGGAGGAAAAAGAACGTCGAAAACAAAAGGCTGACCACGCCAACTTCCAGATGTTGGCCCGGCTTATCAAACCCCCTGGGCGCCCTCCCACAGCCTCCACCTCTAAGCCTCCACCTGCAGCCTGCTTTAAATGTGGAAAGGAAGGGCATTGGGCAAAGGCTTGCCCCACCCCCAGGCCACACACCACTCCTTGTCCAAAATGCAAAAAGAAGGGACATTGGGGATCTGATTGCCCCCTTGCCTGAAGGGGTGAGGGACCAACTGCCCCACAGTCCCCCGAACCGTGGACACCACCTATGGTGGGCTTCGCTGAGGAGGACTGAAGGAGCCTTGGGCCCTTCCTGACCATCTCTATAACAAAGCAAGAGCCCAGGGTATCCATGGTTGTGGACAGCCACCCAATATCTTTCCTCCTGGACACTGGAGCCACCTTTTCGGTCTTAAGGGAATATAAAGGCCCCACCACCTCCAGCAGCTCTCCTATAGTCGGGGTAGGAGGTAAACAAATCTTTCCCCAAAAAACCCCTCTTTTAACCTGCTGCCTTCAAGGCACTCAATCTGTTTTCTCCCATTCCTTTCTAGTCATGCCACAATGCCCCGTCCCCTTGTTGGGTCGGGACATTCTATCACAGCTTCAAGTCTCCATTACTTTGCCCCTGTCCTCTTCCTCTTCCCCCGTTTCCTTCCTCCTAGCGCTAGTTCAAGCCCAAGATCCTACTAATTCCACCCCTCTAAAGAAGTCCTTACCCATCCTAACGCACCCTGTTAACCCTCCAGTTTGGGACACTGCCAGCCCCGCTCTGGCCCAGTGTTCCCCTGTACACATAAAACTAAAAGACCCCTCCAAATATATTTGTCAGGCTCAGTATCCATTAACCACAACAGCCCTCCTCGGGTTAAGCCCCATCATTCAGGACCTATTAAAAAAGGGGTATCTCCGTCCCACTCGCTCCCCTTTCAATACTCCCATACTTGCTGTAAAAAAACCTAATGGCGCCTTTCATCTCGTCCAAGATCTCCGCCTTGTTAACGCCGCTGTCATTCCCATTCACCCCCTTGTACCTATCAAAACAGTTGGACCCCACTGTACGAGGCTGGGTACCCTGTCTAAGAACCCTAGCAGCGGGGCAGTTACTGCATAAGGAGGCATCCAAATTATCATTTGGGGCACCTCTCACCATTCTCTCACCACATCACCTCAAAGACCTCCTTACCTATAAGGCTCTCCAATCCCTCCCACCTTCCAGAATCCTAACCCTCCTATCCTCGTTTCTGGAAAATCCTGCCCTATCCTTCAATACCTGCCCACCCCTAAACCCGGCTACTCTACTGCCTATACCAGATTCCCCCAACACGCCTTTGCACAGCTGCGTAGAAAGCCTTCAGAATTTCATACCTTACCGCTCTTCCATCACTGAGGGGCCCCTGTCTCACGCTGATCTCGCATGGTTCACGGATGGATCCTCATTCAAGGAAGGAAACACTCATTACGCAGGTTATGCCATAGTCTCCCTTAATTCGGTTATAGAGGCCCAACCTTTACCCAGGGGTACTACCAACCAGCAGGCTGAACTTATCGCTGCCACGCGAGCCTGCGTTCTAGCTGAAGCAAGAACTCTTAACTTATACACTGACTCCAAAAATGTCTTTCATATACTTCTCTCTCATGCCGCCATATGGAAAGAATGCGGTCTGCTTAACACCAAGGGTAACACAATCACCAACTCAGCTTTAATCTCCACATTAATTGAGGCATCCCATTTACCTTGTGAATTAGGAGTCATTCATTGCAGAGCCCACCAGAGGGACGATTCCCCAATCATTCGCGGGAATTGTAAGGCTGACCTCGCCGCACGCACTGCGGCAGTGCACCCACAGACACAAAACCAACTTCCCATTCTTCCATACGGCTCCCAAGGTTCACAGACACCCTCTCAGCCTCAACCGCCTAATGATGATAAGTCCTCTCTCTTTCGCTTGCTCCATGACCTGTTTCACTCTAGCCCCCAAGCTTTATCCCAGTTTTCACAAGCCTTCTTCTCAATCACCCCATCTGACAAAGCCCTCTTGCAAAAAATTTCCTCCTCCAAACCTGGGCCATACTCCTCCCACCAGGCCAAAGGTCTCACACCCGCGGCCGACTGGCAAGTATGGGTAGAGGCATTCCTAACATCCAGTATAAAGGCCTCCACCATAGCCCAGACTCTCCTTTCCCAAATCATCCCACGATTTGGGATGCCCACTTCCATTCAATCTGACAATGGACCTGAATTTACTGCCCAGATAATACAAAAACTCTCCCAGTCACTCTCTCTCCCCTGGCACTTACATTGCCCTTACCGACCTCAGGCATCCGGAAAAGTAGAGAGAACTAACAGAACCTTAAAGGACATACTAACTAAATTGTCTCTCACCGACTTAGCTTCCAGCCTACGAACCACATCCAGTTCTAACCCCTTTTCTTCTTTTATCTTAAACCCTATCCTAACTTGGATTTGGCCCATTTTGGGACCTCTAATCATTATCCTCATAACCTGCCTTTTCTTGCCCTGCATCATTAGGTTTCTTCAAACCCAAGTGGGAAAAATCTCTAATCAGGCCTTTAACCAGCTTTTGCTTAGAAACTACCAGCTTCTAGGTACCGATGAACCCCCCATCTCATCTCGTGAGCGCCTCAGCTGATGCTGAAGAGACACCACCTTACAGAGGAACCGCATTCCTACACGCCCTTGCCACCGACGCCTGGCTGCTCCCTCCAGTCTCCAACTACAAACAATGGAACCAGTGCATATTCGACTTGTGGCTTCAAGGAACGTTTATGGACTTTTCCCCTTTTGAAATTACTTGTTTCTTCACCCTCCTTTGGGGTTTCATAATGGGTATTTATGTACCTTCCTCCCTTTGCCCCCCCCTACAACGCCCCAGTTCAGCAGGAAGTAGCTCGATGACTTCAACGTCCCCTTTCCTAAAACAAGAAAAAGGGAGGAATGTAAGAACCCAAATGCCCCAAGGGATCACACCCTGATCACATCAGCCCTTCTTGGCCACACCCCATCATGGCGCTGGTTGCCCTCTAAGTAGGGATTGTATTTTAAGCCAATCAGCCTTCCCTAGAAGCCTTATATATATGTGTGTGTGCCGCCTAATAAACGGGCTCTCTCCGGTGGATGTCAACTGGTGTCGACTCTTCCTTTCAGTCCATACACGGCCCCCACTCTCACCCAGGCCTGCTCACCGTGGTCCTCACCAAACGCTGGCCTCTTTTCCACTGTTTGCTGGGATTGCCTGATGTCCCTCCTGGCTCCAGGGGAAAGGGGTTCTGGGCTCCTCTTCCCTTTGGTCCTACCAATACAGGTTTGCTCTTCTACACCTTCAAACCTTCCTCATCTTAAAAGCTTCACTCCCTGCAGACTCACGCCTCCCCTAGAGCTTTGTCTAGTGGTGCCTTTGGATATGGGCGTGGGAGCCCACTGATGGGCCTTCAGCAGCAACCATCTTTGAGGTCACCTTGGTTTCTACTGCCCTCGTTTCCCCTCCCCCTTCTGCCAGGACTTGGGCACAAGATACTGATGGCTCTCTCCTTCCCAGCACCACAAAACTTCTTACTCCATCTACTTCCTCAACTCCCACTCCTTCTGCAAAAGTCCCAATGGTGACAGCAGCCAGAGATTACTGAGCCCTTCGAGGTCTCCACCAGTTAACTTGGTTAATCCTCACAACAACCCCAGGAGGCAGAAATTATCATTACCCCACCCCCCTTATGGATGAGAAAACCGAATCTTCCAAAGGTTCTGATTGTACAATGCAGAACTGGACTGTGACCCACACTCTCACACAACCACCTTATGGTTTGGACCCTGCCCCACCCCTACACTACAGCCACCCCTTCAAAGTTCTCTGGCTTCGCTGGCTTACCTGGTGGGCTTGACTGGGGCAGCTGCAGGCCCAAAAGGTCACCTGTTCTTAGTGATCTTCCCCACTGAAAGTCCTCCCGGGACTTGAAGTCACTCCACTGTCTAGATGCTCCTTTTCTCTGCCAACAGGCTCAGTCCCCAACCCTCTCATCCCTTGGCCATGGCACTTGCCCCCCTGGGTCCCAACTACCATTTCTGGGATGGACACGCGTTTCCTTTCCTGTCTACTGTTATCCAACTGGCTGGCTGGAAATACTCTCAGGCAACTCCAACCTAACATGTCCACGGCCAAATTCTTGATCACTTCCTCTCCCAAACCACCTCCTCCCCTCTCGAGCACCATTCCCACCAGTAATGTGGGCTCTACCTCCCAACATCAGCTTTGCTTTTCTCCCTCATCCTTTGTAGGCCATCACCCACTCCTCCCCTCTTCCTGCCCTCAATGCTATTACCCTGGCTCTCCTTCCCAAAGTGCTGAGCACAAGGCCATGGAGAGCATAAGCATGAGACTGTAAAAACGAATTACCATTTGCCTCAACCATTCACTCATTCCAGTTATTTATTGAGCAGTATGGACCAGGCACTGTTCATAGCAGACGGGATACAGCATTAAACAGGAGAAACAAACCCCTGTCCTTGAGAGACTTACATCCTAGTAGGGGGAAACAATAACTTAAAAAACCAAACATACAGTGTGTCAGAGTGGCATGGAAAAAGGTAAGGCTGGGCAAGGATAGGTAGTGCTAAGGGGTGTGTGTGTGCTATTTATAGGGGTGATGGCCTCTCCTCCCTGAAGAGGATGGCTGAGGTCAACCACCAAGGTCAAATGGAACACACACTTTCAGGAAGATATACCCTCAGTTTTGGTAATAAAAATCCAATCCTTTAAACTGGAAACAACTTGTTGCACCAGAGTAGCAACTATATAAATGTACTTCCTTTTTTGAAAGGAAAAATTGAAATAGGAAAGAATTTTAAGTCTTTTGGAAAGGATTAATCATTTTCATGGAACTACTTCCCTAAAAGGGGCCTGTTTCTGTATCTGCCAGAACGCGAGGCTGTAGTACCTTCCAGTGCTCCCAAGAGGGTGAACAGTCTTAGCTCTGAGGACAGACATCCACCAACCTGAGCACCAACCATGTGCTGGTGTACGAGTGCTGATGGACACTAGGCTAACAATTAGCACACAGTGAGACATGCACCCTCTTGGTGGTGGGGAAGAATTGGGAGGTTGAAAATCAGGACATTTGCTAGAGCTGACAAATCTGTGTCTCTTTCATACTTCAGTGGCTCACCATCTTGACTGTTGCTAAAACTTGGACTAGGCCCTGCTCCTGATCTTTGTTTTCATGTCCAAATCACTGCTGTATCCTATTTGGAAAGCCATGGACGTAGGGCCACACTAAACCCCCCTACTAAGTATTGGTCCACAAGACAAGATTTAGCCAGCAACCTGGTTTTAGTCATGTTTCCCTGGTTTCTTTTCCAGTGAAGCTGGGGTCAGACAGGGCTGGCTTTCTGTGTCGCAGAAGTCTGAATAATGGGAATTTGAGAGGATTCAACATATCTTGACTTAATCCTCAATGTGAAAAGCACAGGGTCATGGTCAGGGCTAGAGGAAGAAGGGCTGTTCAGGGCATAACCCAGCAGGGCATGATATGGTCAGCTAGGATTGGGAAATAGGTACTGTCCTTTAAACATTCCATATATCACAAAGTCACTGACTCCAGTCTCCACAAATTCAGCTGCCAGTGAGACTCCCCATATCCCAACAATTGGAGCACTCTGTCAAAGATCCTCACAGAGACAACAGTAGGAAGCAGAGCCTCCTCTCTCTCTCAATCTTCAGAGCCTAGAACTAAGATTGGCCCACACCAGGCACACAGAAATTGCATAATGGAAGAACTTTAGATTTTAATTTGTGGCAGTGAGCACTGAAAACCCAGTATTCTATACAATCTCACAAAGTCCTCAGTATAAACCATGCAAGGCTCCTAAAATAAATTCAAACCTAGCCCCTATTTTCATAACTGACATCTCTCAGCAGCAACTCTGTACCCTTCTCCAAAAAAAAGGCCAATGAGGATTTCCTCTTTACCTACTAAAAATAAAAAGTTGTTTATGGCTTTGCTGATAATAGAAAAGAAAGCTAGCTGGATTTGCAAGCAACCTCGATTAGTTAATGAACATCTGTGGATTGACCAAAGGGATTGACAATCAAATAAAAATCCAGGCTGAGGCTGTATTCCGTGTTAAGAAGTGGTGTGTGGGATGTCGCCTGGATGCTAACTTTTGAATCTACAGGACCAGTCAATGTTTTGGGAGAACCATTGGTTTCTGGCAGGCAAAACTTTGGAAATCAAGACTGTCCCAGGAAATTTAGTACATGTGGCTGTTCTGCAGTAATTCATTAAACCACATAGCAAATGAAACCAAGAAAAACGACTTCCTTCTAGTTTTGTGACCCTCAACACAACACGTAACTCTGGGCTTCAGCTTCCTCATCAGTTTAATGGAGGAACGCAGAGGCCCCTTCAGCTCTTACAGTCTATGATGTGGTCACTGGCTACCCTAGAAAACTAAGTCTGTTTTTATCAGTTTGTGAGAAGTTATTCAATCTCTTTGAGACTCAGTCTCCTTTTCTATAAAAAAGATGAAAAAATTGGGAGAAGCCACCTTAAGCAATGAGGAATAAAAGGACTTTGGAGTCAAATGAGCAGATAGTCTAAAATCTCAGCCCTGTGTGACCTAAAAGCAAGTAAGTTACTTAATCTCTCTGAGTCTACTTTCTTCATCTGAAAAATGGGGATAAGAATGTCTGTTGTAAGGACTGTCAAAGGTCTTGCTCATGCCATCTTACTATAGGTTGCAAAATAAATATTGGTTTCCTTCCTTTATTCCCGTTTCACATTTGGCAAATGTGGAAAACAATGTAATGTGCTGAAATGTCTGCCAAAAAGAAAAAAAATATATCAAACCCTTCAAAAGAATATCAGGGATTTTGACATCAGATCTATTCATCAACATTTCCCTCTTCCAAGACAAGAGGGACCTTCTGATCAACACTGCCCATCTCCGAGGTTATCTAGAGGTCCTGAAAGAGTGAGAACAAGATGCTGCAGGGGACAATGGGCATGAAACACAGGAAGCACTGATCAACCCTGACACATGGTGCTGCTGGGCACTTCCAGACCTGCTCTGCACCAGTGTCAGCAGGCATGAGGAAACAGTCTGGGTCCCGGACCCCAGAGGTCCCTAGGCTGGGAAACTTTACCGTAAGGAAAGGTGTAGTCAACTCCCTCATCTCGAGGAAGCTCAACACTGGTACCTGAGAGCTGGCCTACAAGACAGTGGAGAAGCAAGAGGCTCTACTCCAAGCAGTTTTAGCTCTAAATTAACCACAGGAAGACAGACTCCTATCACATGTAAACATTTATGGGTCTCCAGAGCTCTAGGGGAATGTCATCTGAGGGACCAGGACATGCCTTCAAGCAGAGCTCAGGGAGAGGCAGGCCCCTTTCCCACTGGCAAGAAGATGCAGCACTGCCACCAGTCTCAGCTAGCACACTTCCCGTGTCCAGTCCCTGAATGGGTGCCCCAGCTCAGGCTCTCATGCTCCAGAAGCTGGTACAGGTGACAGTGGGTTTCTTATGGAGGTGACTCATCATTCATCATACAGCAACTGAACCTTCTGTTCCCATGAAGATAATGTATTTTAAACCTGGAGAGTCATAACTCTGGGATGTTCCACATGTTGTCATTGGACATAGGGCCTCTCCTCTGTAAGGAGAGACCTCCCCAGTGTGTGTGTGTGTTCTCCCTATCAGCATTCATGTGGTGGGCATGCATAAGGTTTGTGATTTGGATTATGTCCTGCACATGAACACGTGTGGGAAAAGAACGAGGACTATGCCACGGGGGAAACGTATTCTGCAGGAGGTGGTAACCAAAAAGCTCGGCTATGCAAAAGGATTCTAGGTATAATAACCCTAGTAGAGCTAGCAGGTGACTATGGTTCTCATGAAATCCCGTCCTTACTTGCCATTCACCACACCCCCAAACCAGAAGGGCCAAACCTTTTCTACCTACGGCGCCTTGCCAGCAAGTAAATGCTACAGGGCCTCAGATGCCTGTGGTACTAAGCATGAAGACTATAGTCAGAGAATATGCTCAGTCCTAGTGGTGGGGTTCTGGGAAGCAGGTGGGCCTCTCAATACAGTCCCCAACCCCTGGGAGAAGCCATGTGCATGAGGTAAAGGTGTGAGTGGCTTGGGCATGCCAAGTCCCCAGTGAAGAAGGCAGGGGGCCCTCACAGCTGCAGTAGCATGTGTATCAGAGGATGGCATGGCAGCACATGTGAGAACTGAGCACACTCGAGCAGTGTAAATATGAATCTCTTCCCCACTGCACGCCAAATGGCTTTCCCCAGACACAAAGGTCAGGATCCTGAGGCCTGACTCTTCGAAGGCTCAAAATGGTTCTGTTTCTGGACTTGCTTGGTTTTGCTTGTTTTAGATTCCAGTTCAAGCCCAATCCTCAACCCTCAGACAAACTGGGACAGGTTGGGGACTTTGATGTTGAGATCACCAATGTTGATGTTCCGAGGAATCTCAGGCAGATTGATGTTTTTCACTGCAGACACAGCCCGTGCAGGGGCTGCTGAAAGGCCACCCTGAGGAGAAATGAGAGGAGGATATGAGACAAATTCTTAGTATCATCTGCTTAATGCTTAAAACAAAAACAACAACAGGTGAAAGAAACCAAGAAAAATTCCAAACTGAGCACACACAGAGAAGTTTTAATTTTTCCTCCTTATTCCTCAAAGGTTGCTAACAAAACAATCTTTAGGTTGGATGAGATTTGGTATAGAGATCCAAAGCCTGTGCTCCTAGTAGACTACAAGCTCCTCAAAGGCAGAGTGTCTTATGCAGTTTTATGGCTCCAGCATCTAAAAGTGCCTGGTACATGGCAGGTGCTCAATAAATGTTTGTTGAAATTATCGGAGATGTTTTACCCAAGTCATAGTAAGTATCGGGGGCACATTTCTGATCACGAACAAAACAAAACAAAATCCCTTCAAGAGACTGAAGACTCTTACAGCCAACTGCAAAGTCATAGGGAAACTCTTAAAAGCAAAGAGAATGTCACAGCTCTACAGCAACTGCTTGCCAACTAATATTGTGAGATAAAAAACAGCTGGCTTTGGAAATGTCATGTGGCAACAAGCTGGGAGGCACTGATACTTAGGAGGTGGGGTGTACCACCAACACAGAAGGACTGGTAACAAAACACAGAGTGAAGACATCTACAGTAAACCCCCACCCTCCAAGCTTACTCCCAGTGAGGCGAGAAGGGGAGAAGTTGACAAAGATTCTCTCAAAATCATTTTTTCCCTACTGACTACTTTCAGGATGCTGACTCCAATTCCACCCTCACCCAGCAAGTCTCCAGTTCTTCTGGTGTCCAGACCCCTTGCCTCTGACTCACTTACTATTCCTGGAAGCATCCCAGCCTGCATTTCCAAAAGAACTATAGCTGCCACAAGAGCTGTGGTCTGGAAAAGCTTCTTCAGCAGGACTGCCAGTCCTCAGAGAAAGAATTCCTGGTTTCGCAAGATCAAGTTCCATTACACAATGCAAAGAAAATCTTTAAGACACTCAGACAATTAAAGAAGTAATTTGTTCTGCTATTTCTGCCACACGTGAAGGTGTATGCCTGTAACCTGTGCATCCTAGGAAGGCTGAGAAAGGGGATGGAGAGACCTCAGGAGGATAGGACAGAATTTACTGTTAGCATCTGTATCACGCCCAGCACCGTGTGGGGGTGGACTGGGGCATGTTATTTTCAAACCCAGCCTAAACTCTACTCTAGCTTTTTATAAGGCTAACTGGAAATAAGGAAATTGGCAACTCTGAGGTCTGAAAGATACCACAAGAAATGGCTGCGGGGGGTTAAGACTCATATGGCACACAAACTAGGAAATCACATTGGAATTGGGGAAGGAGATTATGGGTCCCTCCAAGGAAACCATGGCTATGAAAAGAGAAATTACAAACCACAAACGTGGGCCATAATCCCCTAAGCCAGAGATGTTTGCCGCCTTCTGCCATCTGGCCTTCCCATTCACAATTCTAGCCTGAGAGTCTGAGATTTTAAACCTCATTACCTATTTTTCAGAGCTGACCTTTAAATCAATCAGTTTGGATGGACTCAACAAAGAAAGAAGATGAGTACAAAACATTTCCTAAGGTTCCACAGCAACACAAACTAACACTAACTCATGTACATATTCCTCCTCTCTCTGCCCAGATCTTCTCCATCCAGCCAGGGCAAGAGCACAGCTATTTACTTACCTCGGATTTTTCCAGCCTGTTTTGAGCTTCTATCTGAGCCACAATTTCATTCATGTTTGTCTCCAGCACCATCCCACCCATTACCACCTCCTGGAGGATATAGTGCACCTAAAGGGGAAGCAAAAATAAGAAGGGTCAGAGCACTCTGAGATATTCGGATATAGCCCTTGAGGTTTCCTTTTGTTGTCAGACATAATACCAGGTCCTGATTCACAACTCAGACACCAAGCCCCTGGCACATCCACGTCTCCAGTGAGACCACACGGGGTCTCTTCCATGCCTCAGCATGTCACAACACAAATCTCTTCCATCAACAGTGGTAGAGGTGCCTGGCTACACTCAAGGCAGTGAGGTGGTGGCTGAGAGCACAGTTTTGAAGTCAGACAGATCTTGTTTATGTTCCAGCTCTGCTATTTGCTAGCTGGGTAACCTTGGGCAAATTATCCTTTTAGTGCTTCAGCTTCCTTCCAGGATTGCAGTGAAGGTTGGATGAGATAACATGTATAAAGCACCCAGCCTGGTTGGTGCCTGGCACATACTGGGTTCTAAATAAGTAATGATGGTTTTCATTACTAATATTATCATCATCAATACTAGCTGGCATTAAGTAGGTACAGCTATGACAGAACAATCCCTATCCAAGCAGCTGAAATGGAATGTCTCCCAGGCACCTTAAGATAGATCTTCCAGCCTGTGCTCCATTGGAGGGAAGTGATCAGAACAAAATATAATACATTCCTTTGTACACACCTTCATTTCATATTAGATAAAAAAGCGGGTTCAGCATAAATACTTTTCTAAGCATGAGGCTGACATTTGAGCTCAGTTTCGACTTAGCTAGTAGTTTTCAAAACAAAGCTGAATCCCAGTATACTCAACTGCTGTGACAGAACAAAGCTGACCCAACCAGTGTACTCCACAGTGGCAGGAAAGCTGCCATGGAAAGCCTTGATGGGTCAAGTCAGAAGTGCCCACTAGGGTCTATATGGGGTGGCGATTCGTATTTCAAATCTAACCATTTCAACATGGCATTCGAGGTGCTAAGTTGGGAAGACAGCAAGTATCACCTTGTATTATTAACTAAGAGCCAAATTATTGGAATAGTCCTGTAGGAGGAGGTCAAAGAAGGAAGAGAACAGTGGCTGGAGATACCAGTGAGCTTCACACAGACAGAGGGAGGACTGCAGTTGGGCTCTGACATCAGAGACGCAGAAAAAGAATTTCAGGCAGAAGACACTGGAGGAAGGCTAGTGTATGGACAGGTATGAGGAGCTCCTAGGCCTATCTGGGATGGCAGCTTTATGCAAGAGAGAGGCTAAAGATAAGGCTGAGAAGGTAGTTTAGGTTTTGAGCAGGGTATCTCAGCCTGGGTACTAGTGACATTTAGGCTGGATTCTCTGCTGTGGGGCTGTTCTGTGCACTGCCATGTTCAGCAGCATCCCTGGCTTCTACCCACAAGATGCCAGCAGCACCCTTCCAGCTGAGATGACCAAAAATGTCTCTTGACATTGTTAAATGTCTGCTGGGGGCAAAAATTACTCCAGTTGAGAAGCACTGGTCTAGAGTCTAGAGTCAAGTGCCAGTTTACTCTAGACAATAAAGAGTCCAGAAGAAAGATGCATCTGCTCTTCATGTCTGTACATTTGTTCATTTTTGATGCATAAAGTTCTTTGGCACATCAATTTTCCATATTTTGCGCACAGTAAGTAGAGGGAATGCACTAACAGATGAAACTAGGGATATTTCGTTTGATCTTGGGCAGGAAGTATAATGCAAAAGGTGTATTCCCTTACATGTGCCCACACTCAGCCTTATTATCCACTTTTCTATACCTACACACTCTCATGAGGTGCTCTTAAATTTTATACAATATGAATTACTCATTATCTATATGTAAATGGAAATTTAATGGTGAAAGTGTCATATTTAAATAATGTACAAAATGTTAAACAAAACTGGTTTTAAAGTTATTCTCTGGGGAACTCCACTGTTTACACTTCCCCTATCTACAAACAGGCCTTTTGAAATATTATATTGGTTCCTCAAAAAATTCAAAACAGAGTTACCATATGACCCAGCAATTCCACTTCAAGGCAACTACCCAAAAGAATTGAAAGCAGAGACTCGAAGAGATATTTGTACACCCATATTCATGGCAGCATTGTTTGCAATAGCCAAAAGGTGGAAGCAACCCAAGTGTCCATTGAAGGATGAACTGATAAACAACATGTGGTATATGTATACAATGGAATATTATTCAGCCTTAAAAAGAAAAGAAATTCTGACACATGCTACAACATGGATAAAACCTGGCAGCATTACACTAAGTGAAATCCAGGACGAATATTGTATAACTCCACTTATATGAGGTACCTAGGGTAGTCAAATTCATAGAAACAGAAAGTAGAATAGTGGTTGCCAGGGGCTGGGGGGAGACAGGAAATGATGAATTGTTGTTTAATGTGCACAGAGATTCAGTTTTGCAAGATGAAGAGGTCTGGAGATGGATGGTTGCACAACATGAATGCACTTAATGCCACAGTAAGAACTGTACACTTAAAAATAGAGAAGCTGGTAAATTTTATGTTATATATATCTTACTACAATTTTAAAAAAGAAAGAAAAAAAAATAGGCCTCTATACCAGTACTTCTAGTATTTACTTCTTTTGTTTAACCAACCCCTTCTTTACAGGTAGAAAGCAATAGTTGCTGAGTAACTACTATGTGCCAAGTACTTTGTGTAACCTATTCTAATTTTACAACATTTATCTGAGGGAGGTAATGTAATCTTCATATTATATATAAGAAAACGGGTACATTTTATATATGAACAGAAGTCAATAAAACAATCCTGATGTTATGTATATATATTAGTAGCAGAACTGAGCACTGAATATAGACTTGCCTGACTCCAGAGTTCATGTTCTATCCTTCACACCACACTTCCTCAGAATCCCAAACTCTGTCTTCCACTCTATTCATCCCTTACCCCTAGTCCATATGGTATCATTTTAGAACTCGCCTTTGGTGCGTCAGAGACCTTACATGAATTCTTCCATGCTTTATCTCCAAACTTAGAACAATGCCCAGTGCAGAGTAGGCATACTGAATTAATAAAAGTCTTTTCATATATCTGAGTAGCATATTCCTTATAATTTAGGGGCTCAGAAGATGATGACAGTGTGGTGGTGGAGGCTTTATGAAGAAGGTATAGTAGAACGTCTAATATATGATGTTGTAGGAACTAGTGGTTGGTTAATAGAAAAAGTCATTTAAGACTCTGATTTGAACATTGCATCATAAAGTCAGCATTTTGAAATGCTATCCAAAATGTGTTCCAAATGCAAAAAGGAGAAATAATTAAAAAATGCAAAACTCCATTTTTTTTTTTTTTTAAAAGATGACCGGTAAGGGGATCTCGACCCTTGGCTTGGTGTCGTCAGCACCACGCTCAGCCAGTGAGCTAACCGGCCATCCCTATATAGGATCCGAACCCGTGGCCTTGGTGTTATCAGCACCGCACTCTCCCGAGTGAGCCACAGGCCGGCCCTGCAAACTCCATTTTCAATAAAACTAAAAGATAACCAAAATTACAGACTCCAAAATAGGTGGAAAAGCTGTCAAAAACCAGGGATGTTAGGCAAGAACTCCTCTGTTTCACAGAAGAAAAAGAAGAAAGGATGTTACAGAGAGGACATGGGAGCTGAAGATCTCAGAAAATCCTGCAAAATTATACTTCCTGTAGGTTAAAGGACACACTCCCTGGTACCATTCCTTATTTTTGGAAGGCAATAACTTCCTTGTACTGAAGTTAGGGCTAAATGAGAAGCCACATAGACAAACTATAGCTGCCTCACAGAACTGGTCGCTGTGTCAGCCAAGAAGATGGCCTTTGCACTGTGGAAATACTTACAGATGTCTATCTCTATTATCTGGATAGAAATAAAGGATAAATGAACTTATCCAGAACCCTAAATCATGAGAACAATTGCAGCCAGCCTGGAACACACTCCTTGCACTTCCCCCAAACAAGCATCCTACAAATAGCTGTCCCTAAAAAACTCACCTATTTAAAGATGAGTATAAAAAAGGAATTTGCACAGGATCTATATAAAGATGTAAGAAGAAAAAATTAGGAAAGAAACAGGAAAACCAAAGGGTAGACTAAGACCACACGCTGGAAAAATGAATGCTGCCATGGAGCAAATAAAATTGTAATAAAATATTTTGCAAAATTAAAAAAAAGAAAACTTAATGAATGAAACGGTTGTCTCTATGAAGCAAGAGCTCAAAGCAGAAATGAAGGAACTTATGGCAGAGATAGGGATACAACAAGAAGAGAAGACATACACTTGCAGAGCGAAAAGAAGTGGAAAGAAAAAAAACTTTCACAGAAATGAAGGTGAAACTGGAAGGAACAAAAGGGAGAAACTGCTTAAAACGTAAAAAGAAACAAAAGGAGGGAAATGGAAAAAAGTAAATGAAACAAAAAAAGAGCTAAAAGGAAGAGAGAAAACAGTTATAGAAGACAGCAAAGGAGATGCAACATATTTATAAAAGAAAATTGTAACATGAATGGGAAAAACATGTAAAGATTTGTTCATAAAGATTACATAAAGAGGGGCTGGCCAGTTAGCTCAGTTGGTTAGAGCACAGCCTTATAACACCAAGGTCATGGTTCTGATCCCCACACCAACCAGCCATGAAAAAAAAAAAAAAAGATCATATAAAAATAGAATTCAAGATGTTTCTGAACTAAAAGAGGACTGGGATCTACATATCAAAACAGGGTGCACTATATCCCAGGGAAAATGGACCCCGAACACTTAGTGCCAAGATACACCTTTTATATACACCTGGATTTCCGCAACCAGGCAAAAAGACCAAATTACTTAAAAGAGGGAAAAAATCTGGAAAATTTCCACATTAAAATTCAATGCTAGCAGAAAAAGGAGCAATACCTACAAAATTCTCAAGGAGAGAAAGTATGGCTCCAGGGTTTTCTACCCAGTCAATTGTCAAGCAAGATTAATAGAATGGAGAATATTGCTCTCCTGAGTCCATCTTGAGGAATCTACCAAAGGAAACACTTGTGCCAACCAAGGGGTGACTGGAAAAACTATGGCAGAAAGACATGGTGAGCACCAAAGCTACTTAATGGTAGGATTAAAATGGGATTAGGGTGACAACAGAACATCTATGCTATATGCCTTGACAATGTAGAAAACTACAACTAGCAAAAATTAGCAAGAGAAAGGGGAAAAAAAGGAGGAAGGCAGAATAAGAATCCTGATTTCCTCACCTTCAATAACTGAGAGCCATGGACAGCATTCAAAACTGGCAACTCAAGTAATACAAAGATACAGTTATGACTTTTATTGTGACTTTCTCCCCCAATGTCCAAGCCTACCACACTATAAACCAACTTCTGATTTAGGCCAAGAAGATCTTTACTGCTGATTGCAATTCTATGCCATTATTGCATGAAACTCACCCAGAATGCATCATCTACAATTTCTAGGTTTCCTAAAGGAGAACTCAAGACTCCTATGAAGCAGTAAGCCCAGAATCCTTCTACGTTTTTTAGGATCCCTCCACCTCCAGCCTCTACAGTTATCTTACTCAAACCTAATTCAATTTCACTTCTTTTTTTAAGTAAATTATCCTTCCAAATCAGTTATAGTTTTCATAAAATGATTCTTTTTTCTCACTTCTGGTTTATCTCTATATTATTCAATTAAATTACATAATTACAATACCAGTATACTGCTATAAACAGATCTGAAAATATCACAACCGACCTTTGGTAAGTTTAATCACATCCACAGAAACCTCAACCTAGATCAACCTCTTCCCAGGTGTTTTGCATTGTAGGAACAAAGGCTCATTGTACCACAAACAACAGGGGCTCACATTTCTACTGCCCATTCATACTCTTACATCTTTCTTTTTTTTTTTTTTTCTTACTTACATCTTTCTTAAAGTAACTGTTACCACACAGAAGACAATAAAACATTCATCAAATATAGAAAAGCATGGTCACAGTGCTTGTGTTAGAATGTGAGGGTGCCAATATTGCAATGCCTCAGTTTTAAAAAAGAATTATTAATCACTGACAAGATATCTAGTCTACTATGTAAGAGTTGAATGCTGATAATTTTTTGTACCCCTTCTTGGCTTGGTTGATTTCATTAATTCCTAGGAAAGGCCTTCAGAGAATAAGTACAGAAGAGATTCCTGAGAGATGCGGTATGTATCATTTTCCTGTCTATGCTAGAGGGTGTGGAGGCTCTTAATGAGCCAAAGGGTACAAAGACACTGAGCGGACTCAGCAGTGATAGGTAAAGAGAAAATCACTTGAGAGTCATCTTGCCCCAGAGTCAGTCTCTAGTTCCTCTATTATCCTTTTAGAAAGAAATGAAAAGAGGAAGGCATAAAAATGCCTTCTAGAGACCCGTAACTTACGGCTTTTTCTCTTACCCCTACTTTCATTCCAAAGTCCAATGTTTTATGAGTGTTTTAAGACATACAAAAAACTATCCATCCCCATTCCCTGTGGCTTGACTTGCATCTTTTTTGCCTAAAAATGATCATATGGTGATTAGATTCAACAACTGTTGGTTGGATGTTTATGTTGGTATAACTACAATGAACAATATGGAGCACACCAAGAAGTACTACGCATACTTGGCTCCACTGAGAAGTTCACTTTCTAGCCAGGGAGACATTAAAACACCATTAAATCATTTCAATGGAAACCTTCAAAAGTGTATTACACACTCCTGTGACTTAGAATATTCTGAACATAATTTGGTTTTTGCCACTCATTGTTAATATCAACTAATGAACTGTATCATAATACTGAGATACCTTCAGGAACTCTCAGGCACACAGAGTTGTCTCGTCCTAAGCAGCTCTGCTAAAGTAAAGAAAACAGGCCAAGAAAGCAATCTGCTTTGTAAAGTTATGCTTTTCTCTTTCACCTGCTATTAGAGTCTCCTGCGCCACTTTTATGATCTTCTTTGGTCTTCAGACTAGACATTTCCACAGTTTTTTCCAGATGTCTTCTTGTCATGAAATTCCACCAGACTCAATTCCTAGCCCTTGATTTCTTTCCTTCTTGATTTTTTTCTTTCGTTCACATGATCGTACATTTTTTCAATTAGCAATGAAAGAATCTAGTGGAATCTCATCTAACATAAGGTATATATAAGTAGTAAAGTCACCAAGTAAGATGGAAACTATACATAGCCAAATCCCTTAAATCACCTATGTAGTACAACACAGCTAATTTTTTCTCCAGCAATAGAAGCGATTACTGTTGTGTTTTGTTTTGGTTTTTCTTTAGTTGAGTTCAAGATGAAGTGGCTGGCTTGTTTAGGGACCACACAGATTGAAAATTTGTTTTAAGCATTAGAATCACACTAAGCACCTTAAGATGCTTATGACAGGGACATGACAGGTAAAGAAGAGCAGATCTGAATCTTCCATCTCACACTCATTCCAGGCAGACACTAACTGAGTAGAATCGAGGGCAGAATCATCCTGTATTTAGACTTTTTTCTCAGGGGAACAAATGGATAGAGTTGAGTAAGTTAAATGTCTGTATGTGACCCCACTGTACCTACTGCACACAAGGAAATGTGTTAGGTTTAATGCATTCACTTATTTTCACCAAAAGAATATAATCTTTAATAATGTCTATTTTCAAATATGCTTAACGTCATAGGATGTTAAGAACTGCAAGGAGGAAATAAAGATAAGATAGTGGACCCTGTCCTCAAAGGGCTTAGAAATCAAGAGAGGAAGATAAAACATGTACAGAATTAACTATAATAAAAGGAAGACTGTGATAAGTATCGTGACGCAAGTACAAAATGCTATGTTAGTTCAGAGGAGGGAGGGCATTTAACTGGTAAATGGAGGAGAAGACATTCAGGGAAAGGGAATGGCAAATTACCTAGTAACTCATCAATTATTCTCCATGCTCTACTAATTCATCTTTTTTTAAATAAAAGGATCACTCACTCACTGGCTTCATGTTTTATGCTCTTTGAGTTGTGTGTATAGTTGACTGTAGCAAAGTATACTCACTGCATGTTATCACTTCCTGTTTTTAAAAACTAATTCCTATTATGAGTCAGGGTTCTCTGTGAAACAACTTTTTTTTAAATGTTAAAAATGTTCTAGCAGAACTTTTTCTTTCTAGTCTACTGTTTTTTTTGTTTTTTGTTTTTTTATTCCCATATAAAGATGACCGGTACGGGGATCTCAACCCTTGGCTTGGTGTTGTCAGCACCACGCTCAACCAGTGAGCCAACCGGCCATCCCAATATGGGATCCGAACCTGTGGCCTTGGTGTTATCAGCACCGCACTCTCCCGAGTGAGCCACGGGGCGGCCCAAGTCTACTGTTTTATCCTCCCTCATCTCCTACCTCTTTGCAGTACTGGTTCCAAATGCCAAGATCAGTACTGAGTACAGAAAACAATCCAGGCCTTGTGCTCTTGAATTTTATCTTCTCCCTGGTTGGTTATCTACTAACAAAACATGACCCAAATACATCTTTTTCCACATCTAGGATGCTAAAGCAGGAGGGAACTAAACAGGCAACATAGCAGTATAGAGACTACAGGCCTAGAATCAGCAAGTCCAGGATCTGAATTCTGGCTCTGCCACTTGCTAGCTGTGTGACCTCAGAGAAACTGGGCTTCCTATCTCTAAACCTCAGTTTCTTCACCTGTAAAATGAGAACCAGAACTCTTAGCTGCCAGGCCTATTCTAAGACTAAAAAAAGGATGATGCAGAAAATAAATGAGACACTGTATGTAAAGCATTTAGCTATTATGTGCCTGACAGTAAGTACTTTATGGATGTTAGTTAAATTGGTAGTTATAATCAAAGTCACCTTGTCCAATTTCCTTCCCATTGCTGGAATCTATTCTTTGGCTCTTTCACCTCAGTAAA
Source organism: Cynocephalus volans (assembly GCF_027409185.1). Taxonomy (NCBI): domain Eukaryota; kingdom Metazoa; phylum Chordata; class Mammalia; order Dermoptera; family Cynocephalidae; genus Cynocephalus; species Cynocephalus volans. The sequence continues at coordinate 56,359,276 of NC_084462.1, forward strand.
AAAAGCTCACACCGTTCCTGAGCTGCCCGGTCTACTGCTGAGCAGCAATAACTGTTGGAAAGTTCTTATGTGTATTGAGCCACAATATGCATCAAACCATTTCCATCCCCTGGCCCTACCTGTGTCCTCTGGAGCAACAAAGAACAAGTCCCTGCCTTCTACCCTGGGATTCAATAACTCTGCCTAATCTGGCCAAATGGCAGGCAGGCAGATACAAAGCACAATTTATTTGACCATCAAAAAAAATTCCAAATGCCATTCCTGGATCTACAAATCTGTTTCTAAGGAGATGATCTCCATTCCCAAAGTTCCTGTTCCTGTGGCCTGTTCCTTTCATTCCCACAGTTGCTGTTACTGTTCACGTGGCCATGGAGTGGCCTTGGGCCTCATTCCACCTGATCTCCTTTTACATGCTGGGTCACAAACTTACAAAGTTATAACATCCCTAAGGTCAAGTTACACAAATAGTTCAGTGTCACTGGAACAAAAAGTTCAAAGCAAGAAATGGCAAAAGTTGAGGCTAGAAAGGCAGGCTGGGAGAGCTCGTGGAGGTCTTTGTATATGAAGTTAAGAGGCTTCAGCATCCTCCTTTTGGCAGTGATCCCCAATATTTTTTCTACACTCACAAAAATTCACTTGCATAACACATTTCCCTCAATCACTCAGTGTCATTTAACATTCATACAGGTTTTGAGGAAGGTGGCAGAAGGGAAGAGTGAGGCATGTCCTCCTTAACTCTTTAAGAATCACTGCTGGGGTAGGAGAGAGAATCAAGATGGCAGAATAGATGGTCCCCAGTGTCATTTTCTCCCACAATCAACCAATTTACAACTATTAAAAAAGCAAAGACTGCCAAACTGGGGCCACTAGAGCTCAGAGGAAGAGGAGGAGAGACCTACAAAGTACATGAAGGAGGGAGAAGCCATGATGAGAAAAAGAAGGGTCAGCTCCAACAGTTTTGGGCCCCAACCATTTCAAGGCTGGCCCTGGTGAGCACACGGTGCAAGAGCTGGCAAAAACTGCAGCTATGCCCGTTGTGTGAAGCTACTTGGAGATTGCAGGAGAAAGGGGGGCCTTGGTGGTCCCCAGGCCAGCAAGCCCACTGACAGGGTTCCCATGGACCCACACAGGAGCGAGGGGCCACAGACAACGGGAAAAAGGAACTACCCAGAGGCCAGTGAGTCAACTCATGGGACCAGCGCACGGCCCACCCCATGGGAAATGTTTGGAGTGTAGGCAGCGGTGGAGACAGGCCCACTGGGGGAACACTGGGGCATAGCATGGACAGCTGAAATGCCCTCCTATCAGCACAGGCCCACTCAGTGGAGACTGGTCAAGAATACAGAACTGCAAGGGGTGTAGTTTGCTGAAAAGACTCAGACCCAGACCAGAGTTTCCACACAACCCAGGTGTATCGGACCTCACAAGACCTGGAAGTGCTTACAAGATCAACAATTAAACCCTGAGCTGCACAAAAAGCCTTCCCCAGAGAATGAGCAGCAAAACAGCAATTTAGCTCAACCACAGGGCTCAAGTGCTGGTTCCCACAGGAAGTTCCCCCATTTTAGAATTAAGTAAAAGACAACAAATTAGTTCCAGTGCAGAGTTTAAGTGGTGGGAATAGTGAATAATCTAACACAGAAATGAAAAAAAAAAAACACAAAAAAACACAGATCAGGCCACCACAGGGCCCCACCAGAGTCCTGAAGCATGGAGCCAGGAAAAGTAGAGCCCAGCTGCAACCAGGTAAAGATCATACCAAAAACACCATTTCCATGTGGGTAGCCAACCAGAGCCACCACAATTGTCACGGCTACCACAAAAAAGTCTTGTCGCTATAGCAGTAGTCACAACCACTGTGCAGATGACCCACCAGACACTTGATTGCATTGACATAAGGAGAGTCACCAGTGGAGACTAAAAAAAAAAAAAATGAAGAGGACCTTTCTCTCCACAAAGTATACTCCACAGTAATAGAAGAAGCATCTGCTAAACGATAATATGGGGGGACCTAAACACACCTCTCAGCACTGGACAGATCATCTAGGCCACAAATCAACAGAAAAACAGTTAATGTATCAGAAGGAAAGAACAAATTTATGGTTATTAGAGGGAGGAGGGGGAAGGAGAGAGATTAGATAAAGGACATAAAGAATTGGCATGATTTGTAATAATGAATATGCAAATATTTTTTTTAAAAGGAATCACTACTGGGGTATGAAGCCACTGAATCATTTAAACAAGGGAGTTAGACAGTCAAAAACATTTTTAAATATATCATTTGGCAGTGTGAAAAGGATGGATTTAAGGGGGTAATACTGGAGGCAGAGAGACTAGAAGGAAAAAAGTAAAAATAAAAACAAATTCACCATTTATTGAGCTAAGCAATTACTAACTCCAATCCTCAAAATAACTGTGAATGGCAGATATTACTGTATTTCATCAAATCCAAGACTTCATTGATTGTAAAACACACCATTATTTCACGTACCACAAAAAAGAAAAAATGTTGCAAATTAAACTATGACATACCACTGATTATAAGACACATCTTGATTTGAAATGTTAAAATCATAAATGTTACCAAAAAAGTGAGTCTAAGAATTAGTAAAATATGATATCATCCCTGTTTTACAACTGAAGAAAACTGAGGCACAAAGAGGTCTTCAGGAGGGTTGCCTAAGTCACACAGTTAGAATCTGGTAAAGCTGGAAGGCCACAAAGCCACTTCATGCTCCTGCTGAGTCCACCAGAGGGTATCTCCCAAGGGAGCAAAGGCAAAGTGAGTGAGTCACACCCTGAAACTAGCAAGTATGCACAGGGCAGTTTTTAGAAGCAGGCCTCTAGCTATGCTAATCAGATAGCATACCTGAAAAGTACTTTGAAAACAAAAAAAAATTAAAACACAGAATTAGGACACAAATCTATTATTTGTCAACCAGTTAACTATATCTGAATGCCTTGTACTGTTTGGATAACAAACAAGTATTAATCTACTGAAAACAACTAGGATTAAAAACATTAGAGTAGGAGCAAGAAGACAAATAGTTTAGAGAACTATAATACTGGAGTTCAGAGAAGGCTTTGTGAAAAGCAAAATTTGAGCTGGGTCTTAAAGTTTGGAAAGCTTGATGGGGGGTGTGAGAGCATTTCAGGGAGGAGAAGTGGCACAGGCAAAGGCAAAGAGGTGGGACTTGGCATGATATGTATGGAAGACAGAGGAAGACAACTCCGATGGGCCTGAGGGTTCAGAGGGCCCAGAATAGAGAGCCTGAGGGCCAAGAGGGTCCACATTCCAGAGATCTTTGGAAGCCAAAGGAAAGAATGCAAGTTGGAGGGAAGGTGGGAGAAATGTTTTCTGTAGAAGATTAGACTGTGTGAAGCAGGCTGGGAGAAAGACTGAAGACGGCTGCTGTAGTCACCTAGGGCTGATGTGTTAGCTGAAGTGTTAGGTGCCTGGACTCGGGGAATGGGAGGAAGAAATAAAAAAGAAAGAAAAGAAAAGGAAGAGGTGGACCTGAAGAAAATATTGAGAGAAAGAATGCCATCTGGTGACTGCCTGGAAGTGGAAGGTGAAGTAGGCAAGCATCCATAAGATTTCATGTCTTAAATGAAGATGGTATCACTGAGAACTAGGAAAGTAAAGAAGAGAAGAAGATGGGTAAAGGGCTGTCTTAGTCCACTTTGTGTTGCTATAACAGAATACCTGAGAATGGGTAATTTATAAAGAAAAGAGGTTTATTTAGCTCACTGTTCTGGAGGCTGGCAAGTCCAAGATCAGGCGGCTGCATCTGGTCAGCTTCTGGTGAGGCCTTTGTGCTGCATTATAACATTGTGGACAGGCAGACAGGGGAGTGAGAGCAAAACAAGACAACACGAGAGGCAGCCTCACTTCATAACAACTCACTCTTGCAGTAACTAATCCACTCCCACTTGAGATGGCATCAGCCCCTTCATGTAGGCAAGCCCTCATGACCCAAACACCTCTTAAAAGGTCCCACCAGCTTCAACACCATTACACTGGCAATAAATTGCAACATGAGTTTTGGCGGGGACAAACTACATTCAAACCTTAACAGGGGGCAAATGAGTAAAGGGGTAGGTAGGAAAGGAGGGGAAGCTGGGAGGAGACCGTGAGTGCTTTGGTATTTACTAAGTTAAGTGGTGGCAGATCATCTAGATGGAGAGGTGCTGCACACTCCTGGAAACACAAGCCTTTTAGCTTGGGTCAGAATGAGATGTAGATTTATGAGCCATCTGTATCAAAGTGGATGAGTGCTCAAAGGTGAATGCATACAGAGAAGAGCTAGCAGGGTGCCAGGGACAGAGCTGTGAGGAATGTGCCCATTTCCCCACTCACTCTGTAGGTAGGAAATGAGTGGCAGTATTAAAGCTCAAGGGGTTGGGCCCAGTTGGCAGGGAATCTTCCACTCCTTCCCTGAGACTTTTATAACCAATATTAAACATGATACCTATAGAATAGAGTAAATTCAGGTACATGGATTCTGAAAATCCCAAAGGATGCATTTATGTAGTGACTAGGCAAAACCCAGGAAATGCGCAGCTCCAGGCTATGACAGGATGATTTCCCTTCAGTGCTATCAGCCTTTGAGCCAGGGAAGGATGGACCTGGGCATCCCTTTGCCACGAGCTACTGGTACAGACCTGGCTGACTTCAGAAACAGGTTCAACAACTTGTTCTCTACAGAACGTGAACCTCAATTCTTGAAGTCATAAGCAGATAAGGTCATAAAGATTAAGCGATATCCAAGACATAAATGTAGTGTATTGTTTTCCCCAAGCATGTACATTCTTCTACTTTCAGACTCAAAAATGTATCCTAAGGCACACTCTGGGCCATTAACTTTGTTGTGCAAACACTCCCTTGGCCCTCCGGCACTTGTGCTCTAGGAGCTAATCACAATCCTAGGCCAGGTGAAGAGACAATTTGCAGACAATCTAACAATTTATCTAGCTTTAATCTCAGACTTTGCCTTAGAGCAGTAGAGAGGAATTTAACTGTTTACTGTGATAGGCAATAAAGTTTATATAGAGAGAAGACTGCCTATACTCTTCAGTGTATTGGGCCTAAAAGATCCAAGGTGATACACAGGCAATATGTGCACATGGTACAACTGTTCTTTTTTTTTTTTAAGTGACCAGTAAGGAGATCTTAACCCTTGGCTTGGTGTCAGCACCAGGCTCTCCCAAGTGAGCTAACTGGCCATCCCTACGTAGGGATCCAAACCTGTGGCCTTGGTGTTATCAGCACCACACTCTCCCAAGTGAGCCACGGGCCAGCCCCTACACATGGTACAACATTTTTGAAAAGTTAGTCCCCCCATGTCCCTAGTTCCCCTCCCCAGAGGCAATGAATCTTACCAGTTTCTTCTGTAACAATGACCTACAATGATCTATCCAACCTTCCTCCCCACCTCTACTCATCTATTCCTTCCTACCTTGCTCACTGCAATCCGGCCTACGACTTGCCTGCTGTCCCTCAAACATATCAAACATTCTCCTACCTCAAGGTCTTCGTACTTGCTGTTCCATCTGCCTGGAATATTCTTCTTCAGAGAGCCATATCTCTCTTCCTTCTCTTACTTCCTTCAGGTTTCTGCTCAAATGCCACCTTATCAGATGCCTTTCCTGACTACCCTATAGAAAGTATCAAGCCATACCTACCCAACATTTACCATGCTGTATCTTCTCCCCTGCACTTATCACTACCAAATATATATTTTATTTTGTCTCACCCTAGTAGATGTAAGATTCATGAAGACAGGAATGTTTTATTAACTGTGTCCTTAGCACCTAGAATAGTGGGTGAATGTACGAATTCAACCCAGGTGTGCTAACTATTGTGCTAAAAATTGGAAATACAGTGAATAAGACAATCTGATCCCTACCTTCACAATACTATCTGGCAAGGGAAACAAACAAACAAAACAATGAAATACTATGTGTAGGCACTGTTCTAGGCACGTTACACATATTTAATCCTCACGGCCACCATATAAGCTATGCGCTCTCACACATAAGTTCCTAAGGCACAAGTCATACAATTTGTAAGTGCAGAGCCAGGATTCAAGTCCAGTCATGCAGGCTCTAGGGTCTGTACTCTTATTAATGTAAATAGGCAGAAAACAAACCCTGTGTTAGACGCAATGGCAAAAGTAGTCAAGGGTGCTGGGGGAACAAGACAAATATACTTATTTTGGTCTATGGATGGGAGGGGAGTGCCAGGAAAGGCTTTTTGTGAACTAACTTCCTTGAAGGGTGAGTCAGAATTGTCAGTCTGGAGATGCAGGGGCTGGAGATTCTGTTTTGGACATACTAAGTTTGAAGAGCAATGAGTTCGAATGGCAATTGAGTAGTCACCAGCAGAAAGATAAATGAAGTCATGAGATTATGTGAGATTTCCTAAGAAGAGAGTGCCTAAAAGAAAAGAGAAGATGGACCATTTAAGAAGTAGGAAGTCCAAAAGGCCAGAAAGAATGGGGAAGTGTCAAAACTGCTTGGTGAATAGGGCACTGGAAAATGTCCACTGCATTCAGCAACACAGAGGATACTTCCAACTTATTGTACACGATCGGATCACTGTCTACTTCTTCTAACTTCACTTTGACTAATCCCATACACACACCCAGTACTTAAACGCTGTGATCTTAATCTAGGACAGTACTGTTCCCACCACAAAAGGCCTTTGGAAATGTATCAGGAAGGGGCCCTATTTTGTAGAAAGGGCCAGAGATATTAAATACTCTATCACCAATTTAATAAAAAATTGCACCGTCCAAAATGCCAACAGCACCTCCACTGGGAGACCCTTTGTCTAGCTGGAGTTTACACATAATTCCAAATCTCCTGTGGCCCTCATCCTTGACATTCACATATTCCTCCCCATTGGCAGCCATACTTTGAGCTTTTGTTCCTACTATTTTGTCTCCTAGAATTCTGGTTTTGGAAATAGAAACTGACAAATTATGTAAAATTTTACATATATATCTACCATAATATTCATGCTTTAAAATTCTTATCTTCTGTGGTTTAGTGGAAGAACATGGGTTTTAAAGGCTAAGGCACTTTAGCCTAAGCCTCAGCTTCCTCATCTGTTACACAGGAATACTACTGCCTATCTTATAAAAGATTACTAGGAGTAAAGTACCTAGCATGATGCCTGGCACTTGGCAGCTACCTTATCAACATTAATTTCCCTTCTTATGATTACCACTCCCTTGATTATTTTTCTACTCAGAAATTTATACAGCCCTCAATTGCTCTTCCCACTTGGCACTGATATTCTACCTTAAATTGCCAGTGTTTTTTCCCCAACTATCTGACTTACGGCAGGTCATATCTGTGGTGCTCAGCCAGCCTTGACTATGTTGTTACACACTCTACACAGCTCACGGGCAGAAAATGGGCCTCTGCACTCGGTCAAGAGGCTTCCTGACATACTCCCGTATCTAGAACCACAGACCCTCAGCCAAAAGCTGCAGACGGGCCACCATCTACCCTGCCTACTTTCATTTCAGGGTCTAGCCTCAGAAATAGCTATTTTTTTCAAAGTTTCATTCTTCTTTCTCTACTTCTGATCAAATATCATTAAATAAAAGAAATTGTGATTAGGTACAATATTATTCTGTAGAAGTAATTTACATGCACTTCAGTTTTATGAGAGGCAATATGCAGATATACTATGTATATTTGAGTAAAGCAGTGCTGCTTGTGATCACTTCTATACAAAGGAGTGCGATATGAGAGCTCTCTCATACAACATAACACCTACTGAAAAATTGCACTCAACTCACAGCACCTTTTCCAAAAATGTTGCTTACTCCAAGACCAAAGAATGTTTCCAGGTGGACTATGAGCTTCTTGAGAGTAGGGGATTTGTCTTTTATACCTTTGTATCTCCATATTTAGCACAATGTCCTTCTCAAAGTGAATGCTTAATAAATGTTTGTTGTTTGTCTGATAATCAGAGAAAAAAAGACAAACACACTCACAACAGACATCAGTACTCCACCAAAGTCAGAGAAACATAATAAGAACAGACTATTTTTCCAGAAAGCCTCTGTAAGGAGGAAGGCAATTAACTCCCAGATATGGAAGCAATTTACTCTGTTAGGGAATTTTAATTTCTTAAAAAGCCAACTTAAATTCATTTGAGAAGTATGTAAGATATAAATCCCAAATATTCTATCAGAGAAACTGAAAAAGTGCTACACAAGATTCAATGATGTTTCCTTCTTACAAGAGCATTCCTCTATTTTTCTAACTAAAATTTCTAGGTTCGCTCCTATAAAGTGATAGAAAATCAAATATCTGCTTTTACTCTAAGAAAATAAATGAAAAAACTGTGATAGTCATTAGTAATATTCAAAACTATTTCAGGTTCTCCTTCCTGGGTATACCTACTGGACTGCACTTCCCCAGCCCCTTGGGTGTGGGCATATGACTTATTTTAACCAATGAAATGTGAGTGTGATGAGATGTGTTACCTTAAGAGCCAACACACAAATGCCCAGGTAGAAGCACAGGTTAAGAAGGATTTCCAAGAAGAGACAATGAGGGACACTACGTAATGATAAAAGGACTGATCCATCAAGAAGACATAACAATCATAAATATATATGCACCCAATGTGGGAACAGCCAGATTTATAAAACAAACTCTATTAGACCTAAAGAAGGAAATAGACACTAATACCATAACAGCAGGGGACCTGAACACCCCACTGTCAATATTGGACAGATCATCTAGGCAAAGAATCAGCAGAGAAACACAAGATCTAAACAATACTCTAGACCAATTGGACTTGGTAGATATCTACAGAACATTCCATCCAACAACCTCAGAATATTCATTCTTCTCATCAGCACATGGATCATTCTCCAGGATAGATCACATATTAGGTCACAAATCAAGTCTCAACAAATCCAAAAAAATTGGAATTATCCCATGTATTTTCTCAGACCACAATGGATTAAAATTAGAAATCAATAACAAACGAAATTCTGGAAACTATACAAACACCTGGAAATTAAACAGCATTCTACTTAATGACATATGGGTCCAAGAAGAAATCAAGCAGGAAATCAAAAAATTTATTGAAACTAATGAAAATAATGATACATCATACCAAAACCTATGGGATACAGCAAAAGCAGTACTAAGGGGGAAATTTATTGCATTAAACGCTCACCTCAGAAGAATGGAAAGAGGGCAAGTGAACAACCTAACACTTCACCTTAAAGAACTAGAAAAACAGGAACAATCTAAACCTAAAGTTAGCAGACGGAAAGAAATCATTAAGATCAGAGCAGAGCTCAATGAAATTGAAACCCAAAAAACAACACAAAAGATCAATGAATCAAAAAGTTGGTTTTTTGAAAAGATAAATAAAACTGACAAACCATTAGCATGGCTAACAAAAAATAGAAGAGAGAAGATTCAAATAACAAAAATTAGAAATGAAAAAGGTGATATTACAACTGATTCATCTGAAATACAAGGAATCATTCCAGACTACTATAAACAACTATACGCCAACAAATTTGAAAATCTGGAGGAAATGGATAAATTTCTGGACACACACAAGCTCCCAAAACTGAGCCATGAAGACTTAGAAAATCTGAACAGACCAATAACAATAAAGGAGATTGAAGTTGTTATCAGAACGCTCCCAACAAAGAAAAGCCCAGGACCAGATGGATTCATAGCAGAATTTTACCAAACATTCAAAGAGGAATTGACACCGATTCTTTACAAATTATTCCAAAAGACTGAAACAGAAGCAAATCTCCCAAACTCATTCTACGAAGCAAACATCATCCTGATACCAAAACCAGGTAAAGATATAACCAAAAAAGAAAACTACAGGCCGATATCCTTGATGAATATAGATGCAAAAATCCTCACTAAAATACTAGCAAACAGAATACAGCAACACATACATAAAATTATTCACCACAATCAAGTGGGATTCATCCCAGGAATGCAAGCTTGGTTCAACATATGCAAATCAATAAATGTGATACACCATATTAATAAAGTCAAACACAAGGACCATATGATCATCTCTATAGATGCTGAAAAGCATTTGATAAAACTCAACATTCATTCATGACAAAGACCCTCTATAAGTTAGGTATAGAGGGAAAGTATCTCAACATAATTAAAGCCATATATGACAAACCCACTGCCAATATCATCCTGAATGGGGAAAAGCTGAAAGCTTTTCCTTTAAGAACAGGAACTAGACAAGGATGCCCACTCTCACCACTCCTATTCAACATAGTGTTGGAAGTACTAGCCAGAGCAATCAGAGAAGAGAAGGAAATAAAGGGCATCCAGATTGGAAAAGATGAAGTCAAGCTGTCCCTGTATGCAGATGACATGATCCTATATATCGAACAGCCTAAAGCCTCTACAAAAAAACTCTTGGAGTTGATAAATGATTTCAGCACAGTAGCAGGATACAAAATCAACACACAAAAATCAGTAGCATTTCTATTCTCCAATAGTGAACATGCAGAAAGGGAACTCAAGAAAGCTTGCCCATTTACAATAGCCACCAAAAAAATAAAATACTTAGGAATTGAGTTAACCAAGGATGTGAAAAATCTCTATAATGAGAACTACAAACCACTGCTGAGAGAAATTAGAGAGGATACAAGAGATGGAAAGATATCCCATGCTCTTGGATTGGAAGAATCAACATAGTGAAAATGTCCATACTACCCAAAGTGATCTACAAATTCAATGCAATCCCCATCAAAATTCCAATGACATTTTTCTCAGAAATGGAAAGAACTATCCAGACATTTATATGGAATAACAAAAGACCACACATAGCCAAAGCAATGCTGAGCAAAAAAAATAAAGCTGGAGGCATAACACTACCTGGCTTTAAACTATACTACAAAGCTATAATAACTAAAACAGTATGGTAATGGCATAAAAACAGACACACTGGGCCGAGCCTGTGGCGCACTTGGTAGAGTGCTGCGCTGGGAGCGCGGCAACGCTCCCGCTGCGGGTTCGGATCCTATATAAGAATGACTGGTGCACTCACTGGCTGAGTGCCGGTCACGAAAAAACGACCAAAAATAAATAAATAAATAAATAAATAAATAAAATGGGGATCCTATTTAAAAAAAAAAAAAAAAAAAAAAACAGACACACTGATCAATGGATTAGAATAGAGAATCCAGAAATCAACCCACACACCTACAGCCATCTGATCTTTGACAGAGGCACCAAGCCTATACACTGGGGAAGAAACTGCCTCTTTAGCAAATGGTGCTGGGAGAACTGTATATCAATATGCAGGAGAATGAAACTAGACCCATACCTTTCACCATACACTAAAGCCAACTAAAAATGGATTAAAGAATTAAATATACACCCTGAAACAATAAAACTTCTTAAAGAAAACATAGGAGAAACACTTCAGGAAGTAGAACTGGACACAGACTTCATGAATATGACCCCAAAAGCACAGGCAACCAAAGGAAAAATAAATAAATGGGATTATATCAAACTAAAGAGCTTCTGCACAGCAAAAGAAACAATTAACAGAGTTAAAAGACAACCAACAGAGTGGGAGAAAATATTTGCAAAATATACATCCGACAAAGGATTAATATCCAGAATATACAAGGAACTCCAACAACTTTACAAGAAAAAAACAAGCAACCCAATTAAAAAATGGGCAAAAGAGTTAAATAGGCATTTCTCTAAGGAAGATATACGAATGGCCAACAGATACATGAAAAAATGCTCAACATCACTCAGCATCCGGCAAATGCAAATCAAAACCACATTGAGATACCATCTAACCCCAGTGAGGATGGCTAAAATCCAAAATACTCTGAACGATAAATGCTGGTGAGGTTGCAGAGAAAAAGTAACTCTCATACATTGTTGCTGGGACTGCAAAACGGTGCAGCCTCTATGGAAAATGGTATGGAGGTTCCTCAAACAATTGCAGATAGATCTACCATATGACCCAGCTATCCCACTGCTGGGAATATATACCCAGAGGAATGGAAATCATCAAGTCGAAGGTATACCTGTTCCCCAATGTTCATCGCAGCACTCTTTACAATAGCCAAGAGTTGGAACCAGCCCAAATGTCCATCATCGGATGAGTGGATACGGAAAATGTGGTATATCTACACAATGGAATACCACTCAGCTATAAAAACGAATGAAATACTGCCATTTGCAACGACATGGATGGACCTAGAGAGAACTATATTAAGTGAAACAAGTCAGGCACAGAAAGAGAAATACCACATGTTCTCACTTATTGGTGGGAGCTAAAAATAAATAAATACACACACACACACACACAAAAAAAAAAACCGGGTTTGGGGGAGAAGAAGACAGAACAATTACAATTCCTTGAAGTTGACATGACAAGCATACAGAAAGGACATTGTTGGGTGGGAGGGGGGAGAGGGAGGAGGGAGGGAGGTTTCGGTAATGGGCCACAATAATCAACCACATTGTATATCAACAAAATAAAATTTTTAAAAAAAAAAACAAAAAAGAAGGATTTCCATCAGCCTGGACCCCCAAGTAACTACAGTGTGTACAGAAACCAACCACAATGGCCACATAGCGTGAGTAAGAAATAAACCTGTTATAAGCAATTGGGATTCTGCAGTAATGTATTACCTAGACTACCCTGATTGATACAAACATCAAGCCTGGCAAAGTGTTCTCAGCTAGAGATCAAGAAATTCTGCTGCTTATCTCAGAGGGGACCAATCCTCTTCTGCAACATAAGGAATAATAGTAAGAATGGTAGAATCGAATCTCAATTCCAGCTTTTTAGGGTGTCTACACATCAGCAACCAAAGTGATATACAATTTATTTTATCTGCAACACATCCAAGTAATACCGTTGGTAATAATCTTGACAAACACCAGGTTTTATTGAAAAGGCCAGATATCAAACAGATAGCTCTAAAGGTCAAATTTTGCTGTTTTGTGTACACTATTGTCCTACTGCCCTTAGCCAATAATAAAGAATGATTAAACAAACCAAGGAGGTTCTCTGTAATTTTAAGTAGCAGGTATCAATGAGATTGTGCAATGAGGCAGTGCAAAGTTCAAGTAAGGAAAGCGAGAGTGTGCACCGTAGCACATATTAACTGTAGTTTGGAGAAATCTTAGCTTTTCTTTTTCTTTATATAAACTATGGAGATACTAGAAATTTAAGAAATCATTATTGCTAGTCTCTGTCAGTTGTCCTGAGGGAATAAGATACTGACCTCTGAGAAACATTCTACAGCCAACAGTAAGATTTGAAAGTGTGGATAACAGATCGAAAGTACCTGGGTCCTTAAAGATATTATCAAACTATTGTCTCAACCACCCTTTGACTCTTCCCTATAGCTGGCCTTCATGTATATGAGATAATAAATGTCTTTATTGCTTAAGCAAAAAAAGAAAAGAAAAATCTGCCACTAATTCTTATCTATCAAGCATCAACAAAGAAGGGATGGGGATATGAATGGAACACAAGGCTAGTCTCAGTTCCCCTCTTCTTTCTTAGGCACATTTAGATAAGAGGTGGCCAAAGATGATCAGATATGCCAATTAGCACCTTTTACAACAACTAAAACTCAAACAGAATGTCTTATGCTTCTAGGCCAAAACAACTCCTCCTCCATCATCAAAAACACACAAAATACGTGTCCCTCATTCTTCCCTCCATTCCTGGAGATTAGCAATCAGGATATCTGCTTCCACATTACAAGGGTGTGGAGGGCATTAATGAGCTTTGTTATCATAAGCTCTGTTCCCAGAAGGGACATTTGACAACCATAATCTTTTATTACTGTTCATGACCCCTTTCATCTTAGTGCTCACCAGTTCAATTTTGAAGCCTCAGCATTTTCCCATTTTAGCAGCCTATATTCAGCAGAGATTTTAAATTCCATACTATGAAGGTTTTTTTTGGCTCAGACCCACCCAGAAACATATGTTCCAACTCTCCTGAGAGAGCCCATGCTAGGTTGAAATCTATAAAAAGGCTAGATAAATTCCCTTGACATAGCCACTGAATTGTGATTCTGATGACCAAATCTTGTAAGCCCAATTGAGTTCCAAACCTAGCTTGATGTTGAGACACTTGTAGATCAGAATATTAGGTCACCCACACATTGTTCTTTGAACAACATTCAATTCACTATTTTTAACACCAGCACCTTATTCCGTTGAGTTGTGTTTAGGGATTTCTGAAAGCAAAAGGAAACTAGTTGCCCCAGTCAAGATAAGCTCCAAATGGCAGTCTGGACAGTTGATGGCTACCACTGAGACTATGAAATTAGACCTTACACCAGCCTCCAACAGTTTAAATCATGAACAATCTTATGTGGCTAGAGTCCTGGGAACTCTTCAGTGACACTCACCTGAAGACTACTCAAGTCGATAAAAGGCACCACTAGATTCAGTGAGGGGTACAAGGGCAAACACAAAGATAAGGACAGTCTAATCAAGCAGGGAAAACATACAAACTTATATAAACTAAGGTCACAGGAGGACAGATATAGTACTGTACATGGTCTGAAGAGATCACAATAGGCTAGGTGATGAGGACGAGCTTTAGAGTGGTAGGATTTGAGCTAAGCTTTAGTGACATGCAGGATTCAGTATATGAAAAGATGTGAAAAGACAATTCAGGCAGAGTGCCGAGGCAGGAATTACAAAGTTAGAGTAGTCTACTCTGGCTAGAGCAGAAGATTATCTGGCAAGAAGTAATAGTAAGTAAAGCCAAGATAGGATGGGGACAAACGGTGGAGAGCCTTGAATGTCTGGCCGAGGGGTAAAAGCTAGTCCAAGAACTGCTTTAGGAAAGCTAATCTAATTCTAGTGTTCAGGATCAATAAAAAAAGAGAGAGTAAGGTTAGAAAACCTCACAGACATAAGTGAAATTAACAGACATGATTAAGACAATTCTTGACCCATAATCAAAACTAGGATTAAAAAACTATACATATATATATATATTTTTTTATGACATTATGAAATTTATGACATTATATATATTTATGACATATATATGACATTACTGGGACAATTGGGGAAATTTAAATATGAACTATATATTGGAAAACAGTATTTATTAATGTTAAATGTCCTGAATATGTTAATTATGTTGTGAATAATTAGAGAATTATAGACAACGTATTATATGAGAATGTTCTTTATCTTAGGAGATGCCTATTGAAGTAGGGATGAAATTTTATGATGCTTGCAACTACTCTCAAAATGGTACAGGGAAAAAACTACATAGAGAGATAAAAGCAAGTGTGCCAAATGTTAGTAATTGGTGAATCTAAGAACAAGATATAAGAAGGACTCTTCAAGAAGAAGCAACAGGTTTAGTGACTGACTGGATGTTGGGGGCAAGGAAGAAGGAAAGGTTTTGAGTGTATGTGACAGAAAATGGTGGTAGTACTGCTGGAAGAGGGAAGCTGCAGCTATAAAGGAGATAAAGGAGACAGATGCTGAAGTTGAGTCTAGATAAGAAGTGGCAAGAAAAAATTTAGATGCTAGAATGACATTAGGAAGAAATGTCTTCAGACAGTTGGAAATACAGGAATAGGATTCAGGCCGCACAGCAGAGCTAGAATTACCAATTTGGGAATTACCTACATAGATGATAGTTTAAGTATAAAAAATGGATGATATCCATGATAGAAATTTGAGAGGGAGAAGAGAAAGGTGAGAGATGACTGACAACATAACTCACTAGTAGAGAATGGGAAAAGAACAGAAGAAAACTCAGGAGGGTCCTATGTAACAGGAACAAAGGTGGAAAAGGATTAAGAGGGTGCTCCACCAAAGAGATGAATAGCATCAAATACTGCAGGAACATTAAAAAAGGTGATGACTGGGAAATGTCCACAGGGTTTAGAGATTAGGAAATCATCAGTAAGTTTTGGGTAGGCATGAAAACTAGGTAATAGGGCTCTAGAAAAGGAACAGATAAAGTAGAACTGAATGACAGTATAAATCACTCACTCATTCAAGAAGTTTACCTTGAATGAAACAATGCAAATGGAACTAAAGTTAGAGGGGACTGTAGAAGCATGGGAAGAGCTGTACTCTGTGAGAGACTGGGGTAATCTGGGGATTTGCAGATACAGAAAAACGAATAAATATACACACCTTGGAGATGGGTTGAAGAAGCGAGATTATGGTCCATGTTGGGGACAGACAGGAAGAGGACTTAGCTCTAGAAATAAAATAGAACAAACCTGCCTTTAAGACTTGAAGAAAAGGAGAGAGAAGAGGTAAAGAAGAGAGAAGTAGTGATAAAAAGAGAATACTAATAAAAACAATTTAGGAATCAGAAAAAGAAATTGCAAGATTAGAAATAACATGCCAGGGCAGCAGAAATTCAGTCACATCTGGTCTTTACATAGGCCTCCTTCTCCAGCCAAATGCTTAAGGTGACAGGGCAGCTATCCATGACTATCTAATGCAGATCTTAAAGGTCTAGGGACTGTTGGGAGCTTCTGACCTCAAGATGAGAGATTCTTTAATTAAGAAGGATGGAGTTCAAGGTGATATTCCTATTGTCTTATAACAGGTCTTTTGCCTACCTAAGTAAAAAGACCATTTTCTGAATTAGCAACTGCTCTATATGAGGGTGAAGATAAGCTTGAAATCCCACAGAAAGGAAGTCATCTGCTGGAAGACACCTTCAGACACTCTCTAAAGGTGAGTAGGGTGGGATTCTAACTCTTTGCATCATTGCTTTCAAAAACCCCCCGAGACACGGATAGTCGTTTCCTAATGCCATGTGAACAACTAAAAATAAACAATTTTAAAAACTGTGAAAAATTTGCAGCGGCAGTAAAATACTTTATGAAACTCATTCGAAGATAAGACACAACAGTGAGAAAGAGCCACATTTTTATGGTTTTTCATTTCCTTTTAAAAGCCATATCTAATAAAATAGTTGGAACTGAAATTACTTTACTGCTTTAGCAGGCATCCTCACAAATGTTTAAAAAGCAACACTCGGGGCCGGGCCGTGGCTCACTCGGGTGAGTGCGGTGCTGATAACACTAAGGCCACGGGTTCGGATCCCATATAGGGATGGCCGGTTAGCTCACTGGGTGAGCGTGGTGCTGACAACACCAAGTCAAGGGTTAAGATCCCCTTACCGGTCATCTTTTAAAAAAAAAAAAATAATAAATAAATAAATAAAAATAAAAAAATAAAAAGCAACACTTGAATGATGAGGGAAAAGATCATGATTACCCCAAGAGAAGGAGAAAAAGCTTTTGATAAATGTTAACATCCTTTCATGATTAGAAACCCTTAGCCACTAGGAAAAGAAGAAACCTCCTTAACCTGATAAAGAATATTTACAAAAAACGCTACAGCAAATACTTAACTTCAAGGTGACAGGATGAAAGCTCCTTTTGAATCCAGTAACAAAACCAGATGCCACTGTCCCTACTTCTATTTAACATGACATTGGAGGTCCTAGTCAACAGAGTAAGGTAAGAAGAAAACACAAAAGGTACAAATATTGAAAAGAAATGAGCAAAAACATCAACAGATAAAGCATCAGAATTAATAAGAGTTTAGCACAATCTCTGGTTTCAATATAAACACATAAAAATAAAGTGATTTCTATATGACAGCAATAAACAAAAAGAATATTTAAAATACCATACACAGAGAGTTCCAGTCAAGATGGCAGAATAGATGGTCCCCAGCATCACTCTCTCCCACAAATCAACCAATTTACAACTATAAAAATGTAACATCAGCCAAGCTGGGGGCCTCTGGAGCTCAGGGGAAGAGGAGGAGAGACCTGTAGAGTTCATGAAGGTGGGAGAAACCATAATGAGAGAAAGAAAAAACTGCTCTGAGCATTTCAGGCCACGGCTGCTTCAAGGCTCGAGCTGTTTTTTTTTTTTTTTTTTTTTGTCGTTTTTTTCGTGACCGGCACTCAGCCAGTGAGTGCACCGGTCAGTCCTATATAGGATCCGAACCCGCGGCGGGAGCGTCGCCGCGCTGCCAGCGCAGCACTCTACCAAGTGCGCCACGGGCTCGGCCCAAGGCTCGAGCTGTTAAGCGCATGAAGCAGGAGCTGGCAGAAGCCGCAGCTGTGCCCTTCAGATGGAGTTACTTGGAGGCAGCATGGGAGAACATGGCTTTGGTGGCCCCCAGGACAGCAAGAATACTAACAGGGTTCCTGTGGACCCACACAGGAGTGAGGAGCCAGAACAGCTGAAAAAGGGGAGCCATTCAGAGGCTGGTGAGTCATCACAAGGGACCGTGCAGGGCCCAACTCATGGGAAGTGTTTGGAGCACAGGTGGTGGGGGAGACAGGCCCACTGATAGAACACTGGGACACATCAGGGATAGCAGATCCACCCCCCAATCAGTGCAGGACCATTCAGAGGAAACTAGTCAGGAATGCAGAACTGCATGGGGTGCAGGTGGATGAAAAAACTCGGGCCCAGGGCGGGCCCGTGGCTCACTCGGGAGAGTGCGGTACCGATAACACCAAGGCCACGGGTTCGGATCCCATATAGGGATGGCCGGTTAGCTCACTGGGTGAGCATGGTGCTGACACCACCAAGTCAACGGTTAAGATCCCCTTACCGGTCATCTTTTAAAATAAAAAAAAACCAAAAAACTCAGGCCAAGATCAGAGTTTCAACACAACCCAGGTGCAGAGGGTCTCTAGAGAGCTGGAAGTACCTATAAGGTCAACCGTTAAACCCTGAGCTGCACAAAAAGTCTTCCCTAGGGAAACAGCAGCAAAGCAGCAACTTAGCTCAACCACACAGCTCAAGTACAGGTTCCCACAGGAAGTTCCCCCGTTCTAGAAGTAAGCAAAGGAGAAAAAATTAGTTCCAGCCCAGGCACACCACCAGTGCCTTGGGGCCTGCCAGGGGACATGAGGCATGGAGATGGGGAATGGACCCCTGCCCACAACCACTCACACCGCCAGAGCCTCAGGGCCTGCCTGGGAACACAAGGCTTGGAGCCAGGGACCGGACCCCTCTCCCATAAGCAGTCACACCACGCCAGCGCCTTGGTGCCCACCTGGGGACCCGAGGCATGGAGTGGGGAACCAGACACTCCCCACAACCAGGCATGCCATCAGAATAAAGGAGCATGCCAAAAACATCACCTCCATGTGGGTGGCCCACCACAGCCACCACAATAACCGTGGCTGCCACGAAAGCGGCTAGATATCACAACCACCACACAGATGGTCCGCCAGCCACTGAAGTGCATTGATACAAGGAGAGTCACCAGCAGAGATAAAGAAGAGGATGTCTCTCTTCACAGAGCCCATTTCAGAGTGACAGAAGAAGCATCTGCTCTATGATAATATTGGGGGATCTGATCACACCTTTCGGCATTGGACAGATCATCTGGGCAACAAGTCAACAGAGTAACCATTATTCTTTCAGAAGGAGAAAAGAAATCTAGGGTAACTTGGGGGGGGAGAGGGGGTTGGGGAGAGATTGGACAAGGGGCATAAAGAATAATTATGATTTGTAACAATATATATGTTAGTAATATTGATTTGATCAACATATCTCAATGTTGAACCCAAAAATATGTATATAAATAAATAATAAATAATAAAATAAAATAAAATACCATATACATTAAAAAGATATCTAAGGCAAAATTTAATATATGTAGAACCTCTATGGAAAAAAAATTATAAATGTTCATTGAGAAACCTCAAAGAAGATCTAAAGAATGGAGAAATACACCTTACTATGGATATAACTCAATATTGTAAAAAAATGTTCTACAGATTTGATGCAATTCTAATCAAAATCCTAACAGGTGTGTGTATGTAATTTATCAGCTGACTCTAAATTGTGTACTAAAATGGAAAGGACCAAAAACAGCCAAGCTATTCTTGAAAGGTAGCTATGTTCACCACTATACACCAATGCTAATCAGCCAAGCCATTCTTAAAGAAGAAAGTGGGTGGATTTTCTAACAGTTATAAAAATTTCTTTAAAAGCTATAATAATTAAGATAGTGTGGTCTGGGGATAAAAAACTAGAAAAATAGGACAGAGTATAGAAATAATCCATGCATATATGGATTTTTAACTTATGACAGAGGTGGCACTGAAGAGCAGCAGATGGGCAGAGAAATTCACCTTTGGCTTGGTCTTTTTAATAAATGGTGCTAGAAATCTTGAATATCTAGACTGGGAAAAAAAGACAAATTGGATCTTACCATATAATAAATATACTCCAGGTGAGTTTACAGACTTACAGCTTTCAGAGGATAATATAGAAGAATATCTTTATAACCTCAGGGAAGGAAAAGATTTCTTGAATAAGACATAAAAAGCTGTAACTATAAAGGAAAAGACTGATAAGTTTTTCCCAAATTAAAAATAAGAATTTCTGTTTATCAAAAGATAACATAAGGAGGGGCTGGCCAGTTAGCTTAGTTGTTAGAGCATGGTGCTGACAACACCAAGGTCCAGGGTTTGATCCCTGTACCAGCCAGCTGCCAAAAAAAGTAAAATAAAAAAAGATAACATAAGGAGAATGAAATTACAAGAATGGCAGAAGATATTTGCAACAAAGGATTTGTTCTGAAAATATATAAATTCTACAAATAAATTTTTAAAACACAGGCAGACTACCCTAATAATAGAAAAAGGAACAAAGGCCTTGCATAAAGTACTTCGCAAAAGAGTACCTCCTAATGGCCAATAAACATAAGAGATGCACATCTTCATAGTAATCAGAGAAATGCCAATTAGAATCACAATGAAATATCACTACATACCTACTAGACTGATAAAAATTTAGTTCCACATCAGTCAGGACAGGTGTGATTAAGCTGCAGTAACAACTTCAATATCTCAATGGCTTCAAGCAACGAAGGTCTATTTCTTTATTCTTTTTTTTTTTTTTTTTTTGCTGGCTGGCTAGTATGCAGATCTGGACCTGTGACCTTGGTGTTACAAGGCTGCGCTATAACCAACTGAGCTAACCAGGAAGCCCCTGAAAGTCTATTTCTTTCTCAGGCTACATACACATTCCCTGTGGGTCTACTTGAGGACCTTGCTCTATGTCATCTGCACTAGGGACCCAGGCTGAGGTAGGCTCTGTGTCCATGCTTCCCAACTGCCAAAGCAGAAAAAAAGATTTGTGCACTGGCTCTTAAAATTTCACCTAAAACTGACATATCACTTCCTACTCACATTTCATTGTCTAAATTCACACTACATTGGTTACAAGTCACACAGCTACACCTAACTCCAAGAGAGCATAAAAGTATAATTTTACAATGTGTTCTGAAAGGAGAAAAAACTGGAAATACTTAGATAACAGAAATGATCATCAACTTTTGGTAAGGATATGGAGCAATGAGATCACTCACCCCAGTGATGGGAGTATAAATTGATACAACCACTCTGGAAAAGCTTAGCATTTTCTAATGAAGTGGCAGATACTGTGAACTGCAGTGAGAATCTGCACCAGGTTCCAAGCCTCAGACTTGTTTTGGCAGTGCCATTGACTTGCTGGTGCCTTGTGCTTTCTCTTCTTCCTCCTAGAGGCCCCATCTATGACCCAGCAATTCCACTGTTAAGAGAAATAGATGTTCCAAGAGAAATGTACAAAAATGTACAATAGCATTTATTTTCAAGAATATTCATGGCAGCATGTATCATAACAGCCCCAAACTCAAAACAATCCCAATCCATTAATCATAGAATGGATAAATAAATTATGGTACATTCATATAATGAAATCCTATTCAGCAATGAAACTAAACAACCCAAGGCTACATGCAACAAAACAGATGATTCTTACAAACAATACAAGCAAAGAAGGTAGAACACAAAATAATACATGTTATGATTCTGAAAGTCACCTTGAAAGTATACTCTGGGTTGCCTAACGAAGATCTAGTTTGGACTGAGGAGGTTCCCCCTTCCTCAGATAAGAGGGACTGAACCCGAGCTCAACTTCCCACAGGACTTAACAACTGTCTCTTCTAGGTATATCATCCCACAGCCCCAAAGTTTTCAGGTATTGGGCAGTTGGTATTCCCAAACAACTTCTATAGACAGCTGGCACTCTAATACTGATTGCATGGTGTTCAAGCACATTGTGTCTCTTCTCTGGTAAGGCTACTCTCACAGTTGCCTGATAAAAAGAGAGAGCACTGGGGGAGAGCACTGGGAGCACTAGGGGGAGGGGGGAATTACCCCAGCAGAGACTGGCCCCAACACACCTCTCCATAAGG
Source organism: Cynocephalus volans (assembly GCF_027409185.1). NCBI lineage: Eukaryota > Metazoa > Chordata > Mammalia > Dermoptera > Cynocephalidae > Cynocephalus > Cynocephalus volans. The sequence continues at coordinate 56,381,578 of NC_084462.1, forward strand.
ACAATGGGAAGATGAAGGATCTGTGTGCCTTCTCTTCCCTTACTTGGAAAATTCTCCTTTTTCCCAGTCAAATCTATCCCTTAATTTATACTCTGTAATGTTGAGAAATTCATCTCTGGCCTGGTAAGCAATGTATGGCATCTGCAATGGAACTCACTTTGCACACCAGGTGGTAACCCCAAAGGTAATACTGACACTCCTCCATTCCCCCCATATCCTCAAGTCTCTTTAATATTAACCTTTTTTTCCCACTAGTACAGAAGAAAACTAGATTTGAACTATGGCATGCCCTGACAGAAATTACAAGATAGCAGCACCTTTAACAACTGACAAGCACAAAACAACTCTCTAAGTGCTTGCAAAGAGAGAGCACTAAGAGATCTCTGAAGTTTCCAAGAACATTTCATATGAAAGGGAGAGTAATCACCTCAAAAGCATCAGTATGCTTTGGAAGGCTTGTAGGGCTGCCAGGGAGTCCCAAGTCAAATATGTGAAGAAGAAACTAGGCTGGTGATTGAGCTAAAGAGCCAAGCCAGATGTTGAGAGAGAAAATGACTCCATTCCAACGTCCAAACTTAAGAATGCACTCACTGCATTAGCCCAGAAATTGGCATCTGCAAACCCTGAAAGAGTCAACTGAGACTGATCCTGCTAGAAAACTACAAGAAAGTCCTCCAGATGACAATGATAGAAACAATGGATCTAAACACCCCTACCTTGTCATAATGAAAACAGATTAATAAAAGATCATGGCTTAGCGATGAACAGTAGCTTCCTAAAAATCATATCTCCCTCCAAGAGCCATGGATTATAGTGACAACAATCAGTTGAAGATAAACCAGGACCAAGGAAATCTTAGCACCAGTCTGCAACAGTGAACAGCACTAGGCACAGTCTGTGCCCAGTTGGATAAAATAAATGTGTCAGTTTCTTTCCCCTTGCTGGCTATCTCCCATATTTAATTTGGCAAATGAGCACATAGACCATGTCACAGTTATGCTAGCAAAATAATGCGTACTTGGGACCATTTCAATTCTGCCTCTGATGTCTGCTTTCCTACAGAATATCACCTGATCTCCAATTACGTTATAGATGACTTAGTCACTATATTACTCTTCGGGAAAGAGAAATACTTTACTAGCTAAGTCAAAGCTCCTGTGTCATGATTATTCCAAAGTTTTACTGCCATTGGCCTATGCCTAGGAAACTCATTTTATAATCATAATAAAACTATTCATCTCACCTTTGGCTGGGCAGCCAGTTATTCTAGTGACACCACTACCCTATATGAAGAAGTTTGTCTGTGAACAAATGAATCATGATATAAGCCCAGAATAACTTGTGCATGTTAAAAATGTTAATAGATCTTAGCAAACAAACAAACAAAGACTACTACACTTAAATTATTAAATAAAAAGGTTCTAGACTATCTCAGGGCAAAAACACAAAAGAAAGAGCATGAAGGTATACAGATAACTAAAGATGCCCCAACCTCTTCATTTTCTAGTAACCTGCTTTGGGAGAAAATGTACCTTATCCATATGGAAGATCAAGTCCAATTCACACACATTTTCAAAACACTTATCCAGAGTCTCCACAAAAACCTAGGAAACAAGGAGAAATAAAGAACAGAAAAAGGAACATATTCACAGCTTCATAAATGTCACATTTGGAAGTAAAGAGGACAGTCATGATACTATTTACCTTATGATACATCTCAAAAACAAACAAAAAAAACCAAACAAAAAACCATGCCACTTTTTGTTTCCATCATCAGCTGATCACCCTACTTACTTATCCCAACTTAGAAGGGGTAATCTAGGACAGGAAAACCTTATTTTTAGTATAGCGACACAGCCAGGAGACATAGGTGGCTTTCTTTCTTCCTTTATAAGATGGTAATTTACATAAAATAACAAATTAAAATACCAACTACTCATAATACTACGTCCTATCCCCAAGCCTCAATGTATACATGTAAAAAAATTTTTCATTATTATAGTGTTAACAGTTTTGTCTTATTAACTTCAATTAACATTAACTTCAAAACACCTTTCCATGAATCAAAGTAATTTACACATTTACAATTTTAACTTTTGAATATAACAGAAAAGTGTACAAATGGTAAAGGTACAGCTCAATGAATTTTTAGAAGGAACATACTATGTAACTCCTATCCAGATATTTGTTCTTAACGTTCTTATTTCTCCTTCAGAGAATGACTTCATTTCAACAGTCTTGTTGTCAGCAGTGTTATCAGTTGTTTAGTGCTGCATGAAAATGATATCTTACTTGAGGCCTGTAAGTGACGTGGACAGGACACACCCTTCTGCTATGGTATGAGGTGGATGCACACAGGCACACTACCCTGTGGCAGCTGCTGGGGAGACCCACCAGCCATGAGGGACCAACACACATTATTGGGGTTGATCTTGCTCTGTCTCTTCTCTGCATAAGTAAAGCATTGTTCCATCTGGTGATTGACTATGTTCTGCTTTTCCTTGGTAACTCTGAAACCAAAATGCAATGGGCAGAAGTGTTTGGAGTCCTCCCCTGGAATTGGTAACTGGTACATAGTGCTCTGCTAGACACCACCTACATTAGAAAACTATTTGACATTAGGTATTAATACTCTATGGGCTTTTCAACTAGCGGGCATTCCTCTTCTTTACTGCTTTCAAAAAATTCATTGCTATTGTCCCTTTTCCTATTCTCTCTGTCCTTGTGTGTTTGTATATGTGGGTGTTTTTGAATTCACTTTCTATAATTTTAAAGAAAGAAAATGAATTTAGAAGTGTGGAAGTCTCCAATGGCATTTTTCTTCATGAAACTTGACAAAGTCTAAAGTTCTTACAAAAAGTAAACTGTGAAAGAGTAGAAAATTTGGAAAAACACTGATAATAAGGAATAACTTGTCTTACTAGATTCTAAAATTTGTTGTAAAGCTTTGGTAATTATAATAGTATAATATTAAGATAGGAATAAAAGTATAGATCAGTGAGACAGAATATAAATTACCAATGATGTAGTTAGTCTGTGGCAAAGCTTTGGGCTGGCTAGCACTGTTAAAAGCAGCACCACCCTAGTGGCCTGGACTCAGCTATGGCACCCATAACACATGTGAGGAGAGTCAGACCATATTTTGCAGTAGCATTGTGCCAAAGGGCTGTTTTCATTTAAAGAGGGTTAATAAAATTAAGACTGATTTTTCAGGATAGTGATACAATAAGATGGACTAGTCCTAGAAAAGACATCCCCAGATAGAGGTAAGAAAAAAGAGCAGTCAGGTGTACCTGTTTCTCCTGCAGCCTCAAAACATTATTATTCAAGATCATGATCAAGGTCAAGAGAAAGAAAACAAGAATCAGATAATGAAGGGAGAAAGCACAGGAGCTAGAGAAGAAGCAAAAGCATGCTAATGAGCAAAGAGACTGAACTGAAGATGTTGCAGACTCAGATAGGAAAATAATAAGCCTATCCAAAAATAATATCCTCTAAGAAACACAAGACTGAAGAACATAATGAAAAAGAACATCCTTCTGATAAAGGAAGACAGAGACTCAACTCATCTGAAAATGATAAGGACAAACACACAGAAAGTAAGTCATCAAGAAGCAGAAGTCGCTCAAGATACCAATCTCATGAAAGACATCATCAAATCAGAAACAGCAAGTGGAGGACTCAGTCCAGAAGCAGAAAGAGGAAGAATCATGATCTAGCAGCAGGAGAAGAAAACTGCATATCAGATCTTGCTCCAACTCAAGATCAGGAGATAGGCATAGAAATAGAAGCAGGAGTAATACAAAGAGTAGAAATTGAGATAGAAAGAAGAGCACTGAAAAACTAAGAAGATTTAGCAGAAGTTTAAGATGGATTTCTAGCCAACTCCCCTTGAAGGCAGAAACATAGCAATGGATGCACAAGAAGCTTTAGCTTGGAGTTTGGAAAGGGCAAACAAATTACAAGAGAAGCAAAAAAAAAAAAAAAAAAAGATATGGCTGAAGAATAAAAACAAGAAGAAATAGCAGCACTTCCTGGAGGTTGTGTTCTCAATTCTGCCACCCTGTTAGCATCAGGAATGTAAGTGACTCCTCAGGAATGGCAGCTCAAATGGCAGCCCTGCAAGCTACAGCTCTGGCAGAGATCGGAATAGCTGAACCTAGCTATTATAACACAGCAGCTGTAAACCCAATGAAATCTGATGAACAAGAGAAGAAAGGAAAATGCTTTCGCAAGAGAAGAAAGAGGAGGCAAATCCCTATCTGCTGAAATATGGAATAAATGGAAAACAAAAACCCAAAGTGTTATATATAGGAAATCAGTGTGTAATTAAAAGTGAAGATGAAGCTGAATTTAGCTCAGCTGATAAAGAAACAACAGGAAGAAGTGTTCAGAAATCTAGATGCTCAGTATGAAATGACATGATCACAATCCAAGGAGGAATGGGAGTAGACACACACACAAAGAGGAATGGGATTGGATTTCACATCTTCAATGTAAGGAATGGGTACAATCTGAAAAAGATCATACTTGCAAAGTATGAAACCTTATTAATAGATGACTTCTTCTGATGTCAGGTTCTTATCTTCCAGACAGCTAGTATTAGAGCTTGCATGGGTGTTGCACTGACTTTTTTTCTCACAATTATTTAAATTGTGATAAAATAGACATAACATAAAATTTACTATCTTAACAATTTTTAGGTGTACAGTTCAGTAGAATTCAATACATTCATAATGTACAACCATCACCACCATCCAAGTCTGTAACTCTTTTCATCTTGTAAAGCTGAAACTCTATGCCCATTTACACTGACTTTAATTTATTGAAAAATAAGATTTTTTTCATAAATATCAGATCAGTGATACAGGTGTTAGTGTTATAACCAGGTTAAACTCACTTCCATTAAACTTGATAAGACTACAGGACAATACTTTTCAGTTCATGAATTCTACTTTTCAAACATATAAAAGCTGCAGGTAAGATAAAATTTCAAATATAGATTTTTTTATGTCTATATTGTGTACTTCTGTACTTAAACTTGTACAGTTATTTTCATTTCTTGAAACATGAAAGAAATATTATGTAGATATTCTTTGGAAAATCTGGCCATTTGGTACATAATCCAGCACAAATAAGCTATGTGATGATAATAATTGTTTTCTCAAAAAAAAAAAAAAAATAATAATAATAATAATAGCAATACTGTTGGAGAAGATTTTTATGCCTTGGGAGCTATGAGGAAAATGATCAGCAGATTTGACTACATAAAATTAAAAGACCAATGAACCAGGAGAAGACACTTGCAATAAATATAACAAAAAAAAAGGATTAAGGGCTTCCAGTCAAGATGGGAGAATAGACAGTTCCCAGCGTCACTCTCTCACAAATTAACCAATTTACAACTATTAAAAAGCAATGACAGCCAAGTTGGGGCTGCTAGAGATCACGGGAATAGGAGGAGAGACCTACAGAGTGCATGGAGATGAGAGAAGCCACAATGACAGAAAGAAAGAACTGCTCCAACTGTTTGGAGCCCTGGCAGCTTCAAGGATGGAACTGGTGAGCACATGGAGCAGGAGCTGGCAAAGGCCACAGCTGTGCCCTTTGGATGAAGCTGCTTGGAGGAGAAGAGGGCCTTGGTGGCCCCCAGGCCAGCAAGACCACTAATAGGGTTCCCATGGACCCACATAGAAGCAAGGAGACACAACAATTGGAAAAAGGGAGCCACTCAGAGGCTGGTGAGTCATCACAAGGGACTGGTGCACAGCCCATCCCATGGGAAGTGTTTGGAACACAGGCGATAGGGAAGACAGGCCCACCTGGAGAACCCTGGGGCACAGCAAGAACAGCTGATATGTCCCCAAGCAGTACAGGACCACTCAGTGGAAACTGGTCAGGAATACAGAACTGCAGGGGGTGCAATTTGCTGCAAAGACTCAGGTCAGACTACACTACCAGGTGTACCAGATCTCATGAGACCTGGAAGTACCTATAAAGTCAACCATTAAAACCCGAGCTACACAAAAAGCCTTCCCCAGGAAATCAGTAGCAAAACAGCAATTTAGCTCAACCACAGAGTTCAAGTACTGGTCCCCACAGGAAGTTCCCCCATTTTAGAAGTAAGTAAAGGACAACAAATTAGTTCCAGTGCAGAGTTTAAGTGGTAGGAACAGCAAATAATCCAACACAGAACTGAAAGAAAAAACAAAATACCTACAGACCAGAAACAAAGTCTGATTATTAACTAGTAAAGGTCTCACATCACCAAAGAACACCTATAAAACCTAGAAGGACCAGAAGACCCCTGGGCTACCAAGCCAGGGAGCGGGGAGGGCTGGGGGCTTCAGCCATGCCCCCTGACTCCCGCACCCAGCCCAGCAATGACCACTGAGCTACTGCAGGAAGCACCCCGGGCTCTCAAGCCAGGGCAATGGGGGTCTGAGGGCCTCAGTCACAAACCCCCGACACCCGCAACCCGCCCGGCGATGACCACCAAGCCACTGCAAGAAACACCCCAGGCTCCCTGAGCTGAGGCAGTGGGGGGTGAGGGCTTCAGCCAATACATAATACCAGTGGCCACTAAACATAAAAAGATAAGCAACTTCGCTAGTATTCAGAGAAGCTCTGGAGAAAACAATGACTTTCCATTTTTTCATCCATCAGATTGGCAAATATTTAAAAACAATTCTTAATATTCAAAAGTTGGTGAGGTTATGGGGGAAAAAAACACATTCTTCTACTCTGTTAGTAGGAGTATCAAAGATAAAGTCTTTTTTTGGAGGCAATATCTATCAATTTAAAAAGCACACACCCTTATTAAAAGCATGGATTCTAATTTTAGGAATCTAATTTAGGTATTTGGAAATATGTAACCACAGCATTTGTCCACTTGTCTAACGGCTCATTTGTTTTGTTCATTTGTGAGTGTTGAGTTTTTTTTCTAACTTTATGGATAGTAATCTTTTTTGTTATATTTATTGCAAATGTTTTCTCCTAGTTCACTGGTCTTTTAACTTTATGTAGTTAAATCTGCAATCTTTTTCCTCATAGCTTTCAAAGTATAAAAATCTTCCTAAAATCCATCCTAAGGAAATTAACATATATGCATACAGATGTATGTGCAAGGATGTCATTACAGCATTATTTGCAATAGTAAGAAACTGGGGAAAACTTAGAAGCCCACAAGTAGGATATTGAATAAAATATGATGATATATCCATATTATGGAAAACCACACACCTTTAAAAAGAAAGTATGAATGTGAAAAAAGCTCCAAGACGTATTACTAAGTGATAAAAAAAGCAAGCTACAGAACTATATATATAGTATGATTACATTTTGTTTAAAAAATGCACATACACATGTCTGTGTATATACATGTATGTGCGTGTGCGTGTGCGTGTGTGTGTGTGTCTGCCTGCATTAAAAGACTTAAAAGTGGTTACCACTACAAAGGAGTGTAGTGTAGGAGACAGGTTATGAGACAGAGAGGGATGAATGCTGAGGGGGAGAACTTTTCCATCCTACTTAATAAATTCACAGTTTGAATTTTTTACATCTCAAGAATGTATTCATGCACTACTTGTATAATTTCAAAAACCTAAAACAAAACCAAAATAATATACTTGAAATTCCAAAAATAGGCTTAAATTTATATAGAAGTCTAAGTAAAGTAGGAGTAGCAAAACAATAGGATATTGAATAATTTACATCTATTATTGGAGAAAGTGAATAATGTGGATAAAAAGTAACTCAGTTCCGTGTCTAAGCATATATTGAAATAAATCTGATTTTTGTTAAAAAGCTTAAAATATCTATTTTTTAAAATTGCAAACAAATGGTTTAGAATTTTGTCCCAATTGTGACAGGAAGATAAACTTATGACTAGCAAAGCAGAAGAGCTATGTATAAAGTAGATAGTTTCAACTATACTGAAATGCAAATAGTGAATGTTATAAATTAACAAATTAAGATTTAAAAGGAAGGTTATATAATGGTGAAGAAATATTTGTGAAAATAATGATGAATAAAAGCTTACTATTCTAAAACTTCAGAATAACCATGAGTTATTAGGCCTTTTTTGAATAAAAACAATAAAAGTTTAATGTAAGATTTGAAAGAAAAAATGAATAAACAGACTTTTGGGACCTTTACAAATTATTCAAGAATGTGTATGGATAAAAAAATGGTTATAAATATCAGAGAATATACTGAAAAAGAACTGTACCCAAAGGGACTAACTGGTCTTACTAGATACGTGAGCCTATATTAAAACAATAAATAAACTAGGCCGGCCTGTGGTTCACTCGGTAGAGTGCGGTGCTGATAACACCAAGGCCACGGGTTCGGATACTACATAGGGATGGCCGGTTTGCTCACTGGCTGAGCGTGGTGCTGACAACACCAAGCCAAGGGTTGAGATCCCCTTACCGGTCATCTTTTAAAAAAAAATAAAAATAAAAATAAAACAATAATAAATAAAATAGTGTGAAACTAATGTAGAAAGAACGTAACTCAGTAGAACAAAATGAAGAGCAAAAACTAAATCCAACTATGTATTGAATGTTTATTCTGCCAATGTTTAGTGAGTGATTACTACATGCTAGGCACATACCATTCTACTCTGGGGATGCCACAGTCAACAAGTCATGTTCTCATCCAGCTTATATTCCAGTTGTGGGAAGAACAAGGAGGCAAATAAATATGATCTTTTCTATTGTCATAAGTTCTCTAAAGGAAGTAAACAGGATGTAACAGGGGTTTACTTCAGAGTGCCAGGAAAGCCTCTCTAAGGATTAACATTTGAGCTGACAGTTGATTAGAGCACAGCCTTATAACACCAAGGTCATGGGATCCCCTCACCAGCCAGCTGACAAAAAAACAAATAGAAAAAAACAAACATTTGAGCTGAGACATGAATGATGAAGTCAGTCATTCAAAGAGCTGAAGAGTGGAAAAACCTAGAAGAGAGTATTCCAGTGGACAGAACAAGTGGAAAAGCCCTGAGGCAAAAATGTAGCTGTGTTTGAAGAACAGCTAGAAGGCTGGAGTACAGTGAAGATGAGAGTGTAGGTCAGACTGAGACAGAAAGCAGCCAGATCATGTTGGGCCTTGTAGGCTATGATAGGGAATTTGGATTTCAGTCTAAACTTATTATACATTAAAGTTTCCTCAACAAGGGGAGGTAAAAATGTATTATTCACATTTAATATAATAGTTTAGAAAAAATTAGCTTGGAAAAAGTTAGTTTTAAAACAAACTCAAAATACACAGAATTACTTTTTAATTGATTACAAGGCAAACCATTATTTTATGTGCTAACGAAGAAAAAATGCTGTCAATTATAACTGTAAAAGGTCATCTATTGTAAAATACATCCTGGTTTTAGAGTTATTAAAGTGTAATAAAATGTGCATCTTGAAACGGATAAAATATTATAAACCAGGAACTAGGCTTCACTGGACAAGTGGTTCTATTATATTACAGAAGGCTGACATGGAAGAGAACATTGTATATCCACACGAAAAAAGTAGGCATGATTAATAAAAATTCAGCCATTTGCAAGGGACCTCTACTTCTGAAAAGAAATTTAAAATGACATATTCCAGTGTTGGAGCTAGGAGGAAACATAAACATATATGGTACTGGAGGCATTATAAATTAATATCATCTTTTGGAATATCTATCTAGCAATATGCATTATAATTAGAAATATTAATTCCCTTTGACCCAAGCATTGTTTTCAGCAGGATATGAACAGGCACAATAATCTGCACAAAGTGCATAAAGATTTACAGTAACTTTATTCATATTAATTTAAAAAAAAAAGAAAACAGGAACAATCAAAGTATCTAGTGTCTGTTCTCCCAGGTAGGTGCTCTGCTGCGTAGATCAGATGAGAACACTCATTTTACCTCCATTGAAATGTTCTGCTTTGACCTACTCTTGAAATATAGAAGTAGGTCACAGCAAGCTCAGAAGCAGAAAATGCAGATTCCATGTTCCTACTAGACAGCCAGAGTCCAACTGTGGTGAGCTCTAGGTTTCCAGGGACTCAGTCACATGCCCTTGCCCTCTGACCTCCCCAGAGGGGCTCTTGTAAACTCTCAGGGACACTGAAGCCAGACCATGACCCAGAAACTGTTCAGCATATCTTCTTTTGGGAGGCTTCGTCTAAAAGTGGCAAATTACCCTTTCCTTATACAGTTAAGTTTGTGCTTGTCACTCAGTTTTTCCACACCTGGCAAAAATATCATTTAGGGATATATATCACATAGTAAAGCTATAAAGCAAAGCAATGATCAACCCAGATGTTTCAGGAAGGACACAATGAGGGAGGGGGATGGAATTGAGGAGGGGCACTTAGGAGCTTCTAAGATACTAGTAATGTTCTGGGTAACGGATACATCAGTGCATGGGTGTTCATTTTAATGGCATTCTTTAAACTGTATAGGCATACTTTATGTATATTTTTTATATATACATTTCACAATAAAAATAATTTTAAAAAATGATAATCTTGCTAGGATCTGATTGGGTTGTTACTAACTAATACAGTAATCTAGAAGTACTGACATTTTAATGTTTTCTCAACAGGAAAAGAGCATTCTATTCATTTTGCTCTTTTTTCATGTTTTTAGCGGAATTTTAAGTCTTCTTCATATAGATCTTGCACACTTATTCATGCTTATCTTAAGGACCTTTTTGCTACTGTGAATGGGCCACACTTCATATTACATTTTCTAATTTATTATTGCTAAGGGAAAGCTACTAATTTGTATATGTTAAATTGTATCCGGCTACCTTACTGAACTCTATTATTAGTCCCAATTGTTCCCAGTTGATTTGGATTTTCTAGATAATCAATTAATCTATAACTTTTACATATTGTGAAGCCTAGTAAAGCCAATCCCCCATTACTACCCTTTCTCTCTCAAAATACTTTTGCATTTCTTGGCCACTCATTTTTCCTGATAAATTTTCCCTTTACTGAGTTCTATAAGATCTCTGGATGGAATTATACTTGGTTTCCCAATTGATGTATTGATTATAACCTTTGGGACTACTGTCATCTCTACTTGACTCTTCCCAACAATGGGAGAGCTTGCAGCTCCATTTGTTCCAAGTCTTCCTTTACATTTTTCCTTTAAGATTCTACAATTTTATTGGGATCAATGTCAAGTATTCCATACTAAGTTAATTTCCAAACACTATCTTTTATCACTACTGTAAATGAGATTTCATTAATCACGAATTTTCTAGCTGTTTTCACATAAATAGAAAATTCAATTTTGATGGATTTATCTCGTATTCTGCCATTTTGTTCTTATCATTTATTACTTACAATTATTTATTTTTTTAAAGATTTTCTAGGTACATAATCAGGCCATCTTACAGTGATAACTTCTCTCTCTCTTCCTCTACTATGTTACTTCATTTACTTTTTTTTTTTTATCATTTATTCCAAATATTTGTTAAAATTAGAGTAAGGAGTAAGAGATACCTTTGTTTTCGTGAACTCACTCTGGCTCTTGGTTTTAAAATTAAAATTGGTTGCTTCTAGGAAAGTAAACTAGGTGACTGGGGGAGGGGAGAAGTAGAATATTTTTCACTGTATACTCGTAGTGTGCTTTTTGAATTCTGAACTATATAAATGTAATTTCTTTAAAAAATACACAGTTTACACTAAATAAGTAAATGAGCACTTTTAATCAAATAAGAAGCATTTTTATCAGGAATATAATTTGGATCATCACTTCTCTCATCATCTACTGATGCAATCATATTAATCTTTTCTCACTGCTGTAACAGACTAAGAATTTTTCTTTGTTAAATTGATTTGCATTCTTGAGATAAATACTATTTAGGCACAATAAACAATTCGTCTAGTATGTAATACCCCTGATAGAGGAAGAATTTTAGAGCTAAAAAAGAATATCCAGTATCTTTGTAGATCAAAAAAAACCCAAATGCACAGAGGAGCCAAAAGACGAACAAAAACCCTTAAAACCAACAATAAATCTTAAATGATTTGTTTAAGGGCACACTGCCTATCAATGGGAGAGCTTAAAAAAAAAAAAGGCCATGTCTCATGACCCCCTGGTTCAACTGATCATTGGCTAAAAGTTTATTTAGTAAGTTTGCATCAATACTAATATGCAATATTTGAGTAACATTTTCTTTTTTAGAATAGGGTTTTTGGATGATAACCAATTAACTCCATAAAACACACTTAAATAGTATAATTTTTTGTTCTAAGTTTAAAAAATAATGTAATACAGAAGATTTATTGTACTTCAACATTTTTAAAAAAATTCTATTGTGAGCCCACTAGCAAGTCAGTTCTTTTTCCTTTTTCTTCTTTTTTTTAAAACATTTCTTACTTCATCCTAATATTATATTACTTAAGTGCCTTTGTGTTGATCTCATTTGGGCACTTATTTTTCGTACTCAGCTATTTCAGATATATTGGTAATATAACTATGTATATCATCCCCTAAAAATGACGTTTTCTATTTCTGACTTTTATCTTCTTTATATCAATTAGACAATTTACTGATTTTTATTGTCTTTTCAAAAATCAAATCTCTTAGTTCCTATTATTTTTACATTTTACTTATCTGATCTTCCCAAATCCAATGCACACTAAATATTTAATAAATGTCCACTAAATTATAAAGTTACATTTCTTTTTGTCTTGTTAATATAAATATCTAAAGTCCATTCCCACTAACTACATCCCAATGTTTAAAATGTATTATCACTACATTTAGTTTATTTTCAAAGACATTCTTATTATATGCACATTTCTACAGCCTGCTACAGTTTATAATGCTATAAAGTACATTGTTACATTTCAGTTCTACAACCTAATACCTCTATTTTCAGATGGTAAATTAATGACTTAAACTTAGGTTTTCTGATGCGAGATCTTGAGCTCTTTCTATTATGCCATGCTGACTCTCAATCCAATCTCACTCAGGTGTTTAGAAAGATTTTAAAAATTATCTTAGAGATAACTCTTTTTTTAGATGTTTTCATTATTCACATATTTATTTATACTTTTATGTATTATAAGTCAATATGATGTATGAGATTTTTAATAATCTTAAATAATTTTCCAAATGTAAATGATTATAAATACATAAAATAAAATTTTAAACTTGATATGTCAAGTAGAACACCACTTTTTTATAAAAGAGTCTGGTGTACTTGAAACAAAAATATGTACTCAAAATTTCCATTTATTTGTCCCTGGGTATATTAAATTTGGCTTCTTTATCTTAACAAAACATATATAGTTATAAGCATTTAAAGTTTATATTTTATAGCTAGAGAATTTTCTTTTCCATAATTGTTGTTAATTAGGTTTTCAATGTAAGCTTCTATTTGAGTGCTTTCTACCTATGGGGCTTATTTAAGACACTTAAAAGAAGCCCACCTAGAACCTCATATATAAAATGAAGAAACTGTACTAAATTAATGGTTCCCAAGCTAGGGTCCCTACACATTTCAGTTTTCGTGACAGTAATGAAAACAATCTGTAAGAAACTTCTAATTTTTAAAAAGCCTAACAAAAATCATGTTTACCTACACTAAGATTGTTTTGACTAAAGCATCAAGTTTCTTTGCTTTAGGCTAGAATTATAAGTGAAAATAAAAAGTATAAATTTTTAAAATGTCACTTTGTTTGATAGTTGGAAGAAAAAAATCAAAACGTGAAAACCAAGGATAGTGCAAGGTCTGGGTAGAAACCAGTAAATCCAAAAGCTCTGAGTCTTTGAGGGTTGCTCAAGAACTTTCCCAGAGCACCATCTGGTGGACATCTGGCAACTTTTACCAATGCCAATAAAGAGACTGACAAAATTATCTACAGGTTAGTTACTCAAAAATTCCATGCCAGGGCCAGCCCATGGCTCACTTAGGACAGTGTGGTGCTGATAACACCAAGGCCACAGGTTCGGATCCCTATATACGGATGGCCAGTGAGCTCACTTGGAGAGTGTGGTGCTGACAACACCAAGTCAAGGGTTAAGATCCCCTTACCGGTTCATCTTTAAAAAAAAAAAAAAAAAAAAAAAAAATTCCATGCCATCTCTCTAAAGTAGCTGCCATCATTAGCTGATACACATACCTGGATGAGGTCCAAGATCCCAAGTTCACTCTCTGATGAATCCACACAAAATACAAAGTAGAGGGTAGCATAGTGCCGATAAATCAGTTTGTAGTCAGAGCCTCCAATCAAACTGTGAAAGATGAGAAACATTTAAATACCTATGTCTTAATTAAACACATCAAAAAGAACCCCTGTGCTAAGGAATGAGAAAGGGCCCAATAGAAACGGGGAAACCAAATGCCTAGAAGCAGGCCATTTCTACCAGGTGAATGGCAACCAATTTGGTACAGGTATCTAAAGCCACTTTACCTCACCCTTTCTCCTGCCTATCCGCCCAGGAACCAAACATAAAGGAGCAATATCTGAAGCACAATAATTCAACTGCTTCCCGAAGAGAACTGGATCTCTCCCTGAGCAGATCATGCTAAGACCAGTTCAAGTTGCACTGGGTACCCACCTGACACTTGAGTACTGCCAGAAGAAACAATAATGATGAAGGCCACCCAAAAGGGAATATATGGGGAGAAAACTAAAGCTGACAGTTTACCTTCCACCCTCCAAGAAGTTACAGATGTTGTCATCCCGCTTGAGGACTAGATGGAAAGTCTCCCGAACAATCTGCTGTTGAATTTCTTCTGGCTATGGAACAAAAAAAATAAAGCAACTCAGTGGACAAGTCTGAAAAATTACCCCCCATCAATGGGAATGGACAGGGAGAAAAGTGCTTCCAACCTGGGAAAGAGCTGAACACTTAATACTAGTTTCCAGGAAAGATAAAAATGATAAGTAGAAAAAATAGAGTAAATGTATGGAAAAATGGACGAGTCTCTGCTATCTTGGTATATTAACCAAGATATCTATGTCACTATTACTGTCCTATAGGTAAGCTGATATTTAAACAAAAAAAGAATTGATAAACTCTCAAAGTCAAAGAATAATTACAAGGCCTGATCCTGAAATATTATGTCTTCCCCTGGAAAACATCTATGCCAAATAAATAACAAATCCCAACAGGTCTACCACTTTAAAAAGGTCAAGATATAATCATGTACATGTTTTAAAAAACTGAACTTGCCATCTTTTGCACTGGTAATAATTAGGTGCTACATATAAGATGCTGTGTTACTCACCAACAAGGTATTATTGAAAAAGTTCTCTTTACACATTAGAATCTGAACAATCACACAGCCACAAATAAAATTTCTTTTCTCACTTACTACACACATGAGAACGCTCAACTGTGACAGAATCACTTGATAACTCACATTAGATTTCTTATACATGAGTTTCATAATAAGTATGATAAAAAAGGATGATGGGAGGGAGAACCAGTCAGTCATTAAGGCAGAATGTAATTAAAAGCTCTAAACCAGCACTTTGCAGATCTTAATGTGCAGTGAGTCAGGCAGGAATTTTGGTAAAATGCAACTTTTAATAGGTCTGAGTTAAGTCCTGAGACTGCAGTTCTAACAAGTTCCCAAGTGATACCAATGCTGCTGGTCTGGGGATCACACCTTGAGCAGCAAAGCATAAGAAAACCCTCAGATTGGACTTGCCTAGAGTCAGAAAATAGATTCAAGTAATTTTAATCCCTTTCTTTCTACAGTACTGCATTTAGGTTTGAAATAGAGAGAGAGAAAAAAAAAAAACAGGGAAAATATCATTGTGGGGAAATTACTTTGACTCAGCTAAATGGATGAATGAAAACTTGCTAGTAACAGGTCACTATAAATTCGAGTAAATTGATCATTATTTTTCTGGTTTCCATTTAAAGAACACACAAAGCTCACAGATGCCAGAATGCTGTAAAGAATTAACTCTGTGTGCTGTATTCTGAAATACAAAACATGCTAAGCATCAGCACTTCTTTAAACTGACAAAAACATCTTTTGAACTAAAGCCTTTTATCTGACCCTAGGGGGAAGTGGTATGAAATGGTGAGTCTACCTAATTTCTAGTTAACCAAAAGATAAACTTATTTACATGCCTCTGGTATCTTAATAACCTTTACATCTTTTGGTTCTCTGCAGTTTACAAGGTACTCATAAGCTCATGAGGTTCTTATAAAAATCCTATGATCTCCAAAGATATACAAATGGTCAATAAGTACATGGAAAAAATGTTCAACATCATTAGTCATCATAGAAATAGAAATCAAAACCACAATGAGATACCACTAAAATGCCTTTAATAAAAAAAGACAGATAACCAAAGTTGGTGGGAATGTGGAGAAATTGGAATCCTTATACACCACTGATGGAAATGTAAAATGGTGCAGCCACCTGGAAAACAGTTTGGCAGTTCGTCAAAATGTTCACCATAGATTTACCATATGACCCAGCAATTCTACTCCTAGGTATACAACCAAGAGAAACGAAAACATACATCCACACAAAAACTTGCACATGAATATTCATAGCAGCATTATTCACTAGAGCTGAAAAGTAGAAACATCAACTTATGAGTGGACAATCAAAATATAGTATGTCCATACAATGGAATATTATTGGGCAATAAAAAGGAATGAAGAACTGATACATGCTACAACATAGGTGAATCTCGAAACCATTACACTAAGTGAAAGGTAACACAAAAGACCACATATTGTATAATTCCATTTATATGCAACGTCCAGAACAGGGAAACTCAGAGAGAAAGAAATCAGGTAATTGGTTACCTAGGGCTGGGTAGTTGAGGGAGAAATAGGGAGTGATTGCTAATGGGTAAAGGTTTCTTTTTGGGATGATGAAAATATTCTAAAACTGACTGTGGTGATGGATGTACAGCTCTATGAACACACTAAAATCCACTTAATTATGTTACTTAAATGGTATGTGACTTATATCTCCATAACCCTGTTAGAAAAAAATGGGGAGAAAATTCACACACACACAAACACAAATACAAATAGAATAGTTATACTGAATGCTCATGTTTTTTTTACCTCGATGTAATCTATTTAATAAAATGTAATCTAGCTTTAAAAACCCCATGAAAAGAGTAAAATTATTTTTTCATTTCTATTTGACAAGAGGAAATAAAAGTCTGAAAAAGGTTTATTAACTTGTCAATAGACACAAGGCTAGAAAAGGAAGACCTGAGACCTGAACGTAAGTTTTCTGACTCTTTCCCCTCTTCGATTTCACCAGTCCCCTCAGTTACGTAACATTCTGAAAGCTAGCCACGAAGAAATAAAATATTGGGGGGTAGGAGTCAAATAATGTTTTCGTGTTTTTCCGGAGAAACAGTTTTGGAAAATGCAAATTCACATGGTCATTTATTGAGCCCTCACGCGGCAGCATTTATAACTTCTCAACATTATTCCACTTTTAAACTTTCTTCAACGTTACAGTGAAGGGTATCTAGTCTCTGGGCAGTCCCAGCCAACACCGAAGCAAAATAATTCCAATAAAAAACTTTCCAGACCCACTGGTAAAACAAAAACTCTAAGAAGCTAGATGTTTCTTCCTCCTCGCGAAACTGCAGTCAACAACCAAAAAGATAAGAGAAAGTGACTTCAATCATTCAAGTTCTCGATGAGGTACACTCCCCCACCGTCGCTCATACCTGGTACCCTGAGACCCAAAGGAAACTGTCACAAAATGTCTCAGAAATGTTGGGATCCAGAAAGGGATCAGAGAGAGCGCGGAAAGGGGGCGTGGGACAGAAGGACTAACACCAGCCCTCGTTCAGGGAAAGAGGTTAAGTAGTGTGAGGGTCATGCACGGTTCACGAGCCCGAGGTCGTCAGCGAACTGCGCCCGCGAACCCGAGGGGTCGGGGGAGGGAAGAGGGCGCGGGTGTGGCGAAGCCGGGCCGCACTCACGAAACGCTGGTAGAAGCGGACCAGCCGCGGCTTCCCATGGTTGTTGAAAACCAGTATCGCCTGAATCATCTTAGCCTGCCACGCTTCTCTCCGAACAGGCAGTTCCCAGAAAGCATCTCCTTCCGCCACAGCACGGGCACTTCCGGTGGGTGCGCGGCTGAGAGCGGCACTCGGAAACTTGCCCCGGCGCCCAGGGGCCCGAGCACCAAAGGGTCCGGACTCTCTGATGACCTGGAGAGGGCGGCGGGATCGCCTGCGGAGGGCAGGTGCAGATACCAAAGAGCGTCGTCACCTCGGCCAGCGTCGGTTGCCAGTCAGCCTGGCCAGGACGCAAATCCGGAGCTGTGTCCCTCGCCCTGACCGACTGCTGGCCCCAGAATCCCGGGCCTGGCGCAAAGCCGAGCTTGTCGGAAAAGCAGGTCCAGAAGCAGAAACTCCCACCAGCAGCCACGCTGCCAAGTCAGAGGCAGCGGGGGCTGGTCTTTTTCTCACCGCTCGATGTTCGCACCCAAACACACAATCTTGCTTTCCCCTTAACGCTCGCAGAACGTTTCTTGGTGTGGAGACGCCAGTTTATTTAGCCATTCCTCGGTTAGGGAATATTTAGCTCATTTTTATTTTTCAGTATTACAGACAATGCTGCAGTGAATTATACAGATGTCTCCTCTTGCTGGTGGGCTGTTTCTCCATGATAGATGGTGGTGAATGGTGGAATTAAGGGACCTTTAATGCAATTCCATTTAAAAGTTACCGGCGATCCCAAATTGGTAACGTTCTTGTTTTTGTTTTTTCTTAATGACCTAGTGTGAGTAAGGTGGAGCACGTCCGTACCCTGCGGAGGGAGCTGTGGATGGAGCTGCAAATCTATCCAGAGGACTGTTTGCCAATAGTATTAAAAGCCTTTACATATGTACAGCCTCAGCGTTTCCAGCCCCAGAATTTGTAACAAAATGATTGTGATGTGTAAAAAGATTTAGCCTCAAAAAAGTACATCTCAGCAGTGCTATCACAGGGAAAAACGGGAAGCAATCTAATAATTCCAAAATGAGAAATTGGTGAAATGCATCGTTCTACATGCATATGAGAAATATTAAACAGCTATTAAAAAGCATGCTGTGAAAGACTCACAAGGAAATGTTCATGGCATAGCTGTTAAATGAAAAGATTACACAAAGTATGTACAGGGACAACCCTCTTTGAGCAAGATTGCAAGTAAATACACCAAAATATGAATTATAACTGTATCTGATGGAATGTCAGTGTCAGAGTGTTTGTTTAGCACAGGGCCCTGGAACATTACCCTAATTCAAATCCTGGCTCTGTCAACTGCTTGGTCACTTTAGGCGAGTTTCCTGATCTGTAGAACAAGCATAGTATCAGTTTCCTTAACTGTAAAACTGGAAAATGATTCTACTTACCCCAGACAGTTGCTAATAAACACTAAAGGATTTAATATTTGTAAGTGCTAGGAACACGGCATGGCACATAATTGAGTGAAATAAATCAAATCATTGCATAAGTGATTTTGAACATCTTTGGATGGTGGGATTATAGATTTTTTTTCCCAAATAAATTGGAAGAAATTTATTTTGTAGACAATTTTTTAATAAATAAAAATCCAAAGGCAATTGCACTGAAACTTGACAGAATGTTTCAAATGTTAAGAATATCAAGGAAAATTCTAAAACAGAATAATAAGGAGGAACTAGCACTACCAACCACTAAAGCCTACTATGATGGTTCAAAGTAATTATAGGAAGACTTATTGAAATATTAGATAATTTGGGCATAAAATAATTTTAATGTGATGTAGGAAACATCATAACACGACAGTGGAAAGGAACTCAGTACATACTGTTAGGATAACTGGTTAGCAATTTGAAAATAAGCAGTTAAGTATAAAACCAGATAATAACCAAAATGGAAAACAAAATTAAATATCTAATACCTGAAAAGAGAATACGTATTGGCTTAAAAGCAATAAAAACCATAAAAAGTCAACAGATATGTCTATATAAAGATTTTAATTTGCTTGTAAAAATAATTTTTTAAATGGAAAAACAGTTGTTAAAATATGGAAAATGGTTATATTTAAAATATAAATAATTCTGATAAAAAAAGATAAGACCCCCAATAGATAAATGGGCAAAGGAACTGAGTAACAAAAAAGGAAATACGTCTAGAAAGTGAAAAAAACCTTTAAGCTCACTTTTATAAAAGGGGGAAAAGGCAAATTAAAATATATTAAAGTATTATTTTCACCTTATCAAATATCACTTTATCAGCACCGCACTCTACCGAGTGAGCCACAGGCCGGCCCTCAAATATCACTTTAAAAAATGTTTTCATACCTAATTCTGGCAAGGGTAGGATGAAAATGGTTGTCTCCTACATTGCTGGTGAACTTATAGTGTAGAACGATCCTTTTGGGAAACAATTTGGCAATATAACAAGAACTTTACAAAAAATTCCTAGATTCCCAATAATCTGACTCCTGGGAATCTGTTCCTAAAGAAATAACTCAAAAATATAGTGTGGCAGGGGGAGAGTTGAGGGAATCATGATTTTCAACATTTTCTGAACATTTGCTTATACTCGCTAAATATTATCTAAATATTTGCTAAATATTATCTAAATAACGATCAACTTAAATATTCAAAAATTGGACCATGATAGAACTATCCAATGATAGTCAATCTTAAAAAAAGATGGTTATAAAGACTGAGTAGCAACATGGAAAGTGATTATGTAACATTAATTGAAAAAGTAATAGCAAATTTTATGTGTAGGCATAGTGTTACAATAACTATGTATATAAATGGGATGTTAAAAAACCAAAACACTAAAAATTATAAACATGACTAGTGAAATTATAGTTCTTTTTTTCCATTTAAATATGAGGGGTCTTCAAAAAATTCATGAAAAGATTCATATTATCTTTTAATTCCATTTTCCCATGAACCTTTTGAAATACCCTCCTATATGTTCCAAATGAGTTGCTATTTATGGAGATTAGTTTAATCCCTCAAAAATTTTTCACGTATGAATGGAAGCTCAGAGGATCTGCTTGGGTCAATCTGGGGATATAAAATAACCGTCCTTTTCCATCATTAGGCCCAGGGACAGGAACCAAGCTGGCCATTAGAGGAAATACAGAAATTCAGATGGACAGAGGAGGAAAAGGACCTCCCAGTAAGAGCCCCAGCAAAGCAATGGAGGTGGAGGGTGGCTTGCTCCAGGAATGGCGAGCCCCTCCACCAGACCAAGACAGCCTGTTTCCAAAACTATGTTTCTCAGAATAGCTATTTCATGAGACGCTCACATGAAAAACAGAAGAAAGTGTTCTATGGTCAAATAAATATGGGAAATATGTAATCATACCCTGTCTTGAAGAGTTACAATAAATATTAACATATTAAAAGCTCTGAGAAATCCTACAGGAAAGAAATGTTTGCGTTTATTTCATCTAAAGTTGCACCAACAAATTGGACCGTAGAAACACCACCACCACTTTTTTTTATTTCAACCTGGGGGAGATGCTTCAGGCTGCTCTGGAATACAGCCCAGAGCTCATAAAGATGAAGGGAGCAGAGAAAGGAGGGCTGTGACACTGTGATGAGCTCTGAGTTGTGTTAAAGAACTTGAACTTTTCATTTGGGGAGTAATGGACCCCAGTGTGGTTTCAGAAAGCTGCCCTTGGCAGCCACATGGGAGACCCTGGGGAACCCTGGAAGCAGGGTTTCAGCCCCTGCCTCATTTCTCTGACCTGCTCCTTCCTCAGCTCCCCACAGATGTATCTACCAAAGTTCCTACTCGTTGGCTAGGCCTGTCCTAATGCCTGAGCCAGTCCTGATCAGGGCAGGAGGTACAGCGAAATCAGGAGCTTTGGGCTTCATCATCTGCTGGGGAGTCTGTGACAGTTTTGCTATCATGGGGTGTTCTATCCAGGGTGCCAGGATGAGCCCTGTGTGCCCATGCAGCCTGAGCCATAGCAGCTTTCCAGTCTCTCCCTTCCTAGTCCAAGATAAGAGGATTTTGTCTCAGTTTCCCTGCCTGCTGAGCCTGGAACCCTGTCCTTATCCTCTATCCACTTGGTTTTTCCTTCCTCAGGGGTCTGGTTTCAGCTCCCTACACTCCATAGGCACAGGCGAGCAGGTCACCCAGAACCATAACACCACTGCTTACACAGCATGGCACCTCCATTCACCCAGAATCTGGGCACATTCTTGACCCCTTCCCTCTCCCAGGTCCTGTTGATTCTGCCTGCTGAATGCCCCTCAAACCACTATCTTCTTCCCATCTCCCCTGCCACTGCTGCAGACCAAACCACTCCAGCCTCTAATCCAGACAATTGCAACAATCTCCTAAATGAGCTCATTGCTTCCAGTTTCTTGGCAGTCAAGTGATCTTTGAAACATACAGATCAGATCTCATTACTCTCCATGGGATCACTAGCTCCAGCATATTATGGATAAAGTCTTCAAATTCTTAATGTGCCTGAAGATGCCATGCCCAGTCTCCAGCCTCATCTCAAACACGCCTCCTCCCCACCCATTCTCTGAGCTCCAGCCACAATGGCCTTTCCCTTTCTGAGGCCCCTCCAAGATCCCAAGCCCTTTTCGTTGCCTCAGAACTTCCCCCATTGACACATTGACACACCAGGCCTCCTTGTTTGGAATGGTGGTCTGCCCATATGAGTTTGCCATACCCTTGGCCATAGTGCTTTGGACAGCAGGATGCCCCCACTGGGTGCCTGTAACTCCAGTCAGTGACCACAGTTCCCCTCCTGCTCACCTCCCTTACCACCCCCATGGTTGAGGTCCCAACATGACCTGCTGCTGAGCCAGTCCCCTTCAGACACACGACACCAGTGAGGTGGCCACTACATCCTCTGGACCCTGTATCCAAGATCCTTCTGTAGGCCAAGACCCTTCTGTAGCAGGGGATAGTGGAAGGAGCATAAGCTTTGCCTTTGACAGTTCTGGTTTTGAATCCTGGTTCTACCACTTATTAGCTGCGTAACTCAGCAGGTTGCTTAACCTCTCTGAGCCCCTTTTCCTCCTTTATAACATGCAGATAGAGACACAATAGCGCAGTAGTTAAAAATGTGGGCTTTGAAATCTGACTGCGCGGATTTAAATTCCTCTCTCCTCTATATACTATCCGTGAAGCCTCTCATATGAGCTTCAGTCTCATATGGAAAACATAGGGATAATAACCATATGTACCTTCCATGTTGTGAAGATACAAGGGTACTTCAAAAAGTTCATGGAGAGATTCACATTATCTTTTAATTCTGTTTTTCCATGAACTTTTTGAAGTACCCTCATATTGCAAGTGCTTAGCACAAGTGCTAGCAGGAAGCAGTCAGTGGCTGTAATTACTACTATGGAAAGCATGTGGCACTGTGTTTGACACATTAGGGGGACTCAATAATTACTTCACCACTACTTCCTCTTTTCCCCAAGTGAAGCAGGATCGATATGCCACCAAGTCTTTAGGACATGAAGATTTCAACTCAGATCTCATCACAGGTCTACATGGGGGCACACTACCCAACACGGCGATGTTCATGACCCAAGAGAAACGGCTTCCTTCTTATAGGAATGTTGCTCAGCTGAAAGATCATTTACCCCTGACAAGAAACCAGTCAGTGTGGAGGAATTCTTTTCTGATGATTTACTCATTCATAAAAAGTTCTCAAGGTACAAAACAACAACGAAAAAGGTGTTTTCAATAATGTGGCCTGGCAGAGTGCGTCTGAGAGATGTGGAGCAGCCAGCCACACCTGTCAACACGGTTGGCCTCCCTGGGGTCAGCATCCACCAGGAAAGCAGCCAGGGAGGGTGGAAGACAGGAAACCCCCACACAGCACGGGGCCGGAGGAGGAATAAAGAACTGGCAACTGGGGAGGGGAGATACAGGGACCAAGGAGGCTTGAAGTAGGAGAGCAGAGGCTAAAAGTCAGTGTGCTGGGGAGGGTGGTGGGTGTGGGAGGAAAGCGGGAAACGGAACAGAGGAAGGAGCCCTGCTAACTTCTCCTCTGAGCCACTCTGCATTTAGACAATGGATAGTTCCCAATTCTGCACCAAGACCAAGTGCCCTGAGGGACTTGCCCACCACCTGTCTCTGGGACAAGAAACAGGCTGCCATCCAGGGCACAGGGTGTCATGAAAATGTCTAGGAGGACTAGATTTGCATCCAGGGAGTGGTCTCCATGAGCCACAGCATGGAGCCCTACCGCCACCGTTGTGGTCTTTGATCTGGTTTTAGCAGATCTTGTGCAAAGAGTATTCATAGCAGCTGTAGGGAAGAAGCAGGTAAGGCTTGGTGGACTGCTCTCTCCAGCTCCAGAGTGGAAGTCAGTGGAAGAAATTCCCAACTGTGCACGGAAGGTGCTGGCAGGCCTGGAGGCATCCTCATCCCTCTAACCTCAGTCATCCTGGAGAAATCCAAGGGGTAAAGAAAAGAGATGTGAATAGAGCACATTTCATATAAGTCTTCTTGGCTGGCCCATTAAACTCACTTGGTTAGAGCATGGTTCTGATAACATCAAGGTCCAGGGTTCGAACCCTGTACCAGCCAGCCGCCAGAAACAAACAAAAACAGAAAACATGAAAGTCTTCAACAAGTCATTGGACCAACAAGGCTTCAACCAGGTGGTACTGGTGGGCCCTCAGCCACCTGCCTGACCGCACCTCATCAGAGCTGGCCCTGGGAACTGGCCTGGCAGCTCCATCTGTTCAGTCCAAGACTCACATTATTAAGACAAAAGAGAATCCAGACATTCTATGCTACCTGTTCCTACCTTCTCTGGCAAAAGCCATCATCTTCATCACCTAGATAAATAGCCCATCTTTCTGTGACTTCTTTGCTTTAAATGTCTGATTTGGTGCCTTTTGACATCAGTGCAAATCCTCAGGTGAAATACACTTCAGAAATACAACTGTGAATAGGTTGAGGATCAACTTGGGGGCTCGACCTCAGCAAACGACCACTAGTAAGGACCAAGTCAGCCACTTTCCTGCCATCTTGGGCAGGGAGCCCAGACCAAAGGAGAAACACTCGATATAGAAACATTTTGAGACTTAATGACCACTTCTGGATCCCTCTGCACCCCTCCTTCCCATCACTTGTTTTTATAAATCTTTGGGCTTCATGTAGGTTAGCATAGTTTACACCCATCAACAGGTAAGGCCCCAGGTTGTCACCTTTCATACCTTGAGGGAATTTTCCTCATGCTAACATACTCTCAAGAATTCCACAGAATTCCACCAAAGCTGGGGGTAAGATTTATCCTGCAGTCTCCTCGTCCTACCCCCAACCACAACCAGTATGTACAACCACACCAAGGCTAGGTACACAGTTGTCCCCTTGACCTACCCACTCCTCATCAGCTGCCCCATCCCCCTGCTCTCGGAGCTCCACTGTGGCTCCCTCTGAAGATTTTTGGGCCATGATGTTGTCTGTCCAGGATGCCCCTGTCTTTCCATCACCAGCAAAATTACACTTGGTCACTGTTCCAGCCTCAAGTTTGGCTATTGAATCTGAAAGAAGAGAAGAAGTTGAATGTCCTCTCTCCCTGTGGCAGAAATATAGTGGAGGCTAAGCCCCTGCTGGTGGGGTCCCCAAGGCCTGGGTCAAGCCGTTTTTCTCTCCAGGTTTGGGGGGGTCATTGAAGCCCTGGGTGGTACTACCAAGGCACTAGACAGGAGAGGTCATCCATAGGAACTATGGGTTTGGGTGTCACCCTGGATCCAGGATGTTCAGTCTAATAGTCCCAGGACACTTGTCCAGGGTTTTAGGAATAAATCTCAAGGGGTTGGTCATGTCCCCACAGAGGCCAGAGTGGCCTGCTTCCATGAGCTCTTAGCAGGAGGGGTGGAAAGCCTCGAAAGGGAGGACAGGAGCCCCCGCAGGCCACACAGGAACACCGGGCCAGCATGAGGGCCACACTGCTCACCTAGGAAGGGGCCATCACCCCGAGTTTTCAGCCGTACACCAGTCCCCAGCTTGAGCTCCATTGCTTCCATTTCCGCCTCAGGCATCCAGAATGCCACCGTGTGCTTGGGGGTGAGGCTGTCTGTCAACGCCAACAGCTCTGGCTTATTCACTAGCCCCTTCAGCGCCTCGGGCGTGAGCGTGTCGCTGTCCCCCTTGGCTTCCAGCTCTGCAGGCACACAGTGCAGGAGGGTTATCACCCCATAACAACAAGCACTTATGGAGGGCCCTTTAGGAGCCAGGTGAGGGCTGAGTGTTTTACATGCCCACCATGCCCGTAGGGTAGGCCTCTCAGGACCCATTCTGCAAGTACTCATCAAGGAACCCCACAGCAGAGAAGTCATGGGCATGGGTTCCGGAGCCAGACTGCTGGGGCAAGTCTAGGCTCTCCTGTAACTTGGGCAAGTTACTTAACCTCTCTGTACCTGAAAAATAGGGTAAAATTGGACCTACCCAATATGACTGACATGAGGTGCAAATGAAATAAAGTATGTAAAGCACTTAGCACAATGCCTGGCACATAGTAAATCCTCAGTGACTGTGAATGTGTTTTTAGTATCCCCATTTTACAGATGGGAAAACCAAGGCTTAGTGAGGTTAAATAATTAGCTCAAGGACGCACAGCGGTGGAGGTGGCAGCCCCACTTCCCCACAATTCTGCCATCTTACTGAGACCCGAGTTATCAGGCAGGGTTCTCTCCAGGCCCTCAGGGTCTTCCTGGCTGGGGTGGGGTCTGCTGGAACCAGGAGCAAACTTTGGTAGTCCGCATACTCTCTCCTGGCCTGCTCATCCTGGCCCTGGCAGAGCTCATGGGCTCAGAGAGAAACCCAAGTCCTAAATCTGCAGAGGCCAGGAAGTTCCAGACTAAGAAGTGAGGCCCAGCCTCACAGGTTGGGGGTGCCGCAAGACCTCACGAAGGTGTGAGTGGCCACACCCCTGCATGGCAAACTGGAGCTTGTCCGACAGGCTGCCTTCTCCACACCAACCCCCAGGTGGCCGCACTCTGCTGGAGAACATCCCAGCCAACCCACAAACACCTGGCCACATTCCATTAGTGGTGGATAACCTCAAACAAGCTCTGTCAGGGACACCTTCTGGAATTCCCATGACACCTTGCTCACACAGAGGACTGCTCCATAACCTCAACCCTGTGCCCAGACCAGTGTTCCCCAGACAAACCATCTTACCTGCTTAGCAAGATAACAGAAATCATCAGGTGGGGCTCTCTCTCTTCCCTGACACCACCTACCTGTCAACTTACCTCTAACCACACAGAACCTCTCCTCCTTCCCTTCTGTCTCAAAGGATGAGATGTCCCTCCTCCTGCCTCAAGCCAGTTTCTCCATCTGGGCTCCAGACCCTCCTGGAGGGCCTGTCTCTCCCTCCCCACTCCCTGGTCTTCTTCAAAGCCTTCCTGCATTCTGCCTTTGACACCCACTACTCCAGATCCCCTCCCCCCACACCCCAAGTCACCAGTAAGCTCTTCTTCAGCACCCGGCCCCACTGCTAGTTCCTCACTCCTGTTCCCCTTGGCTTCACTGGGCTCCCCATCTCCCTCAGACCTCCAATGGTTCCTGCTCCTGCTCCTGCTGGGACTCCTTCCCCACCTACCTCTTATTATTGCTGTTGCCCAAGATAACCTCCTGGGCCCACTTCTTTTCTCCTCCTGGGTAGTAACTTCCTCTGTTTGCATGGCTTCAATACTCTCAATGGGCTGATTGTTTCCAAATGTGTGCTGCCAGCCCAGCCATCTCCCCACGTTCTAGAACTGTACCTCCAAGTCCCCAATGGAAATGCCACTGGCAACTCTAACTCAGTGTGTCCCAAACCAGAGTTCTTCTCCTCAAACCTCTCCTCTTGCACCTCCATTCCCCCAAGCCTGGAGCTCATGCCCAGCCCCAGGGGTCATTCCTGATTCCTTCCTCTTTCTCTGCCATCCAATCTAACACTGGGGCCGCCTCTTCTACCTTGGATTGGTCAAGTCTCTCCATCTCCACTGACTGGTCCTTAATCCTGGCCTCTTATCTCCATCCTAGGTTACCAGAACAGCCTCCCAACAGGCTTCCCTGGTCTCCAGTCTATTCACTTCCCCAAGGATTTTTAAAAACAAATCTAATCATATCACTCATCTATTTAAAGCCACTTGCTAAAGGCCTCCCCTGCATCTCGGTTAAAGTTCAGCTCCATCCCTGCCACTCACCCCACACAGTTTCTTGTCACCAGATCAGGAGCCCTGTAGTCCCCATGCCTTTGGCACACTGTCCCCTCTCTACAAAACACCCTTCCAAGCCCAGGCACCGGCTGATTCCGGCTTATCTTTCAGCATTCAGTACCCGTGCTCCCTCCTCAAGGGTGCCCCAACCATGGCTGTCTGGCCTCAGGGTCCCTCCCTGGGATCCAGCCATGGGCCTGTCATCTCTTCTTCCAGACTGAGAATTTCCCAAGTGCAGGGCCAAGTCTTGTTCGTCCCTGGACCCTCAGCATGTGGCACAGGCCCGGTACATGGTAGATGCTCACTAAATGTTCAGAGAATTAAATGAGCAACTGAAAGCATGAATGAATAAAATGAGATTCCCACTCAACCTCAAACTTCTCACACAGGGGCAGACAGCAAAGAGACCCTTCTACAGCCAAAATCAGGAAGAGGAACGAGGTCATGGAGGGCCTGCTGTGGTCTGAATATGTCCCCCCAAAATTCACATGTTGAAACTTAATCACCAATGTGATAGTATTAAGAAGTGGGGCCTTTAAGAGGGGATTAAGTCATAAGGGCTAATGGGATTAGTGCCCTTATATAAAAGGTTGAAGGGAGCTGCCTTGTGAGGACACAGCAAGAAGGCACCTCTTTGAAGAAAAGAGCAATCCCTCACCAGACTCTGAATCTGCCAGCACCTTGATCTTGGCCTCCTCAGTCTCTGGAACTGTGAGCAATAAATTTCTGTTATTTATAAATTAACCAGTCTAAGGTATTACATTACAGCAGCACAAACAAAGACAGGGCCCATGAACCAAGTGAGGATTTTGGCAGGCTGGGGGCCTGGCCTGGGCTCTGCACAAAGGCAGTAGAACCCAAAACCAAGTCTGTGAACAATTTGCCAGATGCAGGAAACAGCAGGGGTTGGTAAGGCCAGCATAGCCCCTGGGACTGGGGTGAAGCAACGGAGATCCTCTGAGCAAATGAGGGCAGGAAGGATTCCCATTGGGAGGCTCTCAGGCCACATGCCGCCTTCAAGGCAGACCATGCTGAGAAGACACTTTCTAGGGGACAAGAAGCGTGGGAAATAAAAGCAGGCCACACTGTAGAGGGCCCTGAGGAAGGAAGTCAGAGGATACCTACTGTAGGATGACATGAGGAAGCCCGTGTTCACTTTCCTGGTGGTGCTGAAGTTGGGCTCAACTTCATTTCCCTTGGGGTCGAATTTGCGGCAATGGATACGACTGGGTTGGATATACAGCACGTAGTAGCGTTCCTGGGGCCAGGCAGAGAGAGAGTGATAGGCTGCTTCACTGCCCCCCAACACACACACTCTGGGCTCTGGCTGCAGTCCTCGCCAACCTCACCCTCTACCCAGGAACCCCACCCCAGCTCTGAAAGATGTTCAAGCTGAGTAGATGCCCCCACTCAAATATCCATTCTCTCATGTGTTCACTAGAGCACCTGCCACACGTGATGAGCTGCGCTAGAAGTCCATGATGGGGCAAGCACAGGCCGAACCCCAAGGCTTCTGCATAGCCAGAGGCAGCAAGCATGCACAGAAAACTGTAAACCAAGCACTGAGGACCCTAAATCCCATAAAGCAGGAGTGGACGCTGCCAAGGTGCCATGGAAAAGGCACCAAAAGGGAGCCCCGAGTGAAGGCAGCCAATCTGCTCCTTCCATCAGATGTAGGACCTGGAGCAAATCACTCCTAGCCTTTTGAGCCTTTTGTTCCCCTGTCACACAGGGACAATGTGATGATGACTATTCTCAGGAATGCTATAAGGATTCAATGAGGTACTGGAGGAGCAAGCGTGGTACAAAGCACGAAGCGTGCTGTAAACGCTCTTCGCCAGCTATTCTGATAAAGCAGGCGACAATGGCTCCCAGGGATTGCAGAAGAGAAGACAACAGGAAGGCAAACCTGAAACTGTGGGAATAAAGGTGTAGGAAGAATA
Source organism: Cynocephalus volans (assembly GCF_027409185.1). Lineage (NCBI taxonomy): Eukaryota > Metazoa > Chordata > Mammalia > Dermoptera > Cynocephalidae > Cynocephalus > Cynocephalus volans. Next base: position 56,411,679 of record NC_084462.1, read on the forward strand.
TTAAAATCCTGAGACAGGTAGGATGGCCGGTTATATCAGTTGCTTAGAGCACGTGGTATTATAACATCAAGGTCAAGTGTTCAGATCCCCATATCTGCCAGCTGCCAAAAAAAAGCCTGGGACAGGTACATAAAATAAAAGCCAAGAGGCCCAGGAGCACATTTGATCAACTCGGGGCACATGGAGACCTTGTGGGAGCCCAGGCTGGAAAAGCAAGTGGGATCAATTTGGGACAGGCCTTAAATTGGTGTTTGGAGTTTGGATTTTACGTGGTAGATGAGAAGGAATCCGGAAAGGTTTCTGAATAACAGTGAGACCCTCAGAGATGTCTTTCCAGAAACAAGTTGGCAGCAGGCCACAGATGAGCTTTGAGGGCAGCCAGAAGGCACGGGGGTAAGTGCAAGGTTTTATCAGGACAGACTGGGGGCCCCTCTGAGGTGAGTGGACATGGAAACAGGAAAGGAAGGGAGGGAAGGGAAAGACCAGCCGAGGTAGGAGTCCAGCAGGACTGGCATTACTTACCTGCGGCGGGGAGGGCAGGAGGAGGAGATAGCAGGGGTTTGCAAGTGGGTGGCTGGGAAGAACACTGCACTACAACCAGGAATAAGGAACTCAGAGGAGGCAAGTTTGGAGAGCAGCTGGGAGAACACTCTGCCTGTCCGAGCACAACCAAGGCAGGCCAGCCTCCCATCAGCATGGGGATACTTCTCGGGGCTCAGGATTGCTGTACCCACCCGCTGACTTGAGTACTAAGGAGGGGAGGATGCAGCAAAGCATCTCTTGGCATGAAAATAGTGAGCTGGGGACTGAGGCTGTTCCCATGGGGTGTAGGCTCCATGTAGCACCAGGCCTCTGGCTACCCCCTCAAGAGGGCATTTTGATAAGTTCAGTTTCAGAGACCAAAGAGATAAGGCGGTCAGCACATCTAGGTGGGCCTATTTGAAAGGGGGGTGGAAATTCAACGCTAGTGCTCAAAAGAGACTCAGGCTAGTATAGGATGGTGAAGGCCAGGTGTGTCTGAGAACACCTGAGATGGGGTGGTAATAAAGAGCATGACCCCAGGAGGCTGGACACAGGAAATGAAGCCCCAGACAATGTCAGCAACATAGACTTCACATGCAGGCTACGTTGGGTTTAGGGCCTGGTCATCTCTCAGCTATGACTCAGGCTCTTCTGGCAAGAGCCCAGGCCCTCCCACCTGTGCTACCCAGCACAGCCCCAACTGTTCCCTTTCCACTCAGTGGTCCCATGTGGCTGCTCATCTCCCGGCCCACTTCCCACCTGGTCTGTGAGCCCATCAAGGAAGGAGCTGGATCCCGAGTCTGGGCACTGGCAGAGCCCAGCACAAGGAGATGCCTTGGTGGGTAAGGACTGTAAAGCCAGTACCCTCCCTGTGAGTACCACTGAGAAAGTATCATCACCTTCCTGCCATGGGCGTCCAGGATGCTGTGCCGAGACACATCGACCAGTTCTCCCTCCAGCAGGATGCCATTTCCCCTGCGGATGAGAGGGAAAGAAGGGATGGCTGGATCTGTCAGTCCTCAGGAAAGAGTCAGCACTTAGAGAGAAGGAAGTCCCACCCGTTCCTCCTATTCGCCTGGCCCTGAGCAGCTTCTCTGTGCTTCCCATGTCAGAACATCCATCCCTCCAATGGCCCCCAAGGCTGGGGCACTGCCCAGAGGGTGGGAGGAACCTTGTCAGGCTGCCCTAAGACCAAGCTATGACCCCCTTCTGCAGAGCCACTGGGAGTTACTGTAACTAGAGCCTACGTCTTCTTATCTACAAAATGGAGAGAAATATAGCCGCCATTATCTGTTCCTCGGATGATGATGTAAGATCATGTATGTGAAGGAGTTTTGTAAATTATTAAGTGTTTACTAAAAAATTTTACTTTTCTATTTAACCAAACAGGGTGGGGGATGTAAACTGCTATAAATTATCTTCTCCTTTCACCTGTTTCAAAACACTTTTATATTACTGTTCTCATTCATAACCATGTGGTCATCAACCCAAGGAAATGATTATTTGCCAGTTTAGAGGTAGAGAAACTGACACTCAGAAGTTTTGTGACTAACCCAAGATCACCGGGTCTGATCATGGAGGAACTGGACCCCCAGCTACCTGATTCAAGTTTTCATAAAAGCAGAACCTGGGGGCCTCCTTTATAGGAACTGCAGAAATGGGAGAGAGGTGGGGACAGCTGAAGATGACAGTGGAAGTGGCCTGCTGGGGCAGGGGGCAAAAACTTGACACCTCCCCCGACCTTACGAGCTTCTATCCACCCCCTCCCCCAAATTCTGTGTTTAAAAAAATTTAACTGACAAATGAAGATTGTATATATTCTAGGTATACAACGAGATGAGTTGATATACGTATATATTGCATAAGGATTATCATAATCAGGTTAACACATCCAACACCACCCAAGTGGTAAATTAGATCCCCAGGACTTGTTCTTCTTACAACTTAAAGTTTGTGCCCATTGACCATCTCCCCATTTCCCCCATCGCCACAGCCTTCATCCCTTGGCAAGCACCATTCTACTCTGTTTCTGAGTTTGATTTTTGCAGGTTCCACATATAAGTGAGATCATACAGTATTTGTCTCTCTGTGCCTGGCTTATTTCACTTCACAAAATTCTTTACTGTTTGCAATTGCAAATGGATGGTCTGTTCGTTCTCATAATCTTGTGACAGCAGGGCCTGATCCTCTGGATCTTCCACACCGGCCCCAGGCAGGCCCTGCCCTCGCCCAGCCCGATCAAGCCAACTCCCAGCCGCTGTTATGGCCACCGTCCTTCCTGGGGCAGGGCACAAGCCTGTGCAAAGGCCGGGAGGCACCACAGCCTGATGAGTGGGGTTTTTAGTCACCGGGGTGGGGTAGGAATAGAAGGTGGCGTGAACCGAGGCACGACCCTCAGAGAACCATTTGGGAGTCGGGATCTTCTCCCGGGGGTACGCCGGCAGACGGGGACTTTAAAGCAGATCTGTGTCTTAGGGGTGCGCGGCGGCCGGGGGCGCAGGGAGGAGCGGACTGGAGGCCGGAGAGTCGGCTTTGGCAACCCCGGTTTTGCTTCCCACCCGCGTCCCCCTTCCCCCGCGCCGCCCCAATCTTGCGGCTGGGTTCAGAGCTGGGGCGGGGGAGGCCGACCGAGGCCGGCGAGCCCAGGCCCGCTGGGGGCCGCGGCGGAGCCTACCCCTGGTGGGCGGCGGGGTCCCAGGACCCGGGCAGCCGCACGCTCTGCACCGCCTTGTTCCGGAGGGCGCTGTCGTGGTAGATACGGCTCATTATCCCGACCGCCCAGGGGCCCGCGAGGCCCGGCGCCTAGAGCCGGCGGGCGGGATGGGAGCCACCGCGCGGGGCAGCGCCTGACGGACGCGCCGACACCGGCAACTCTCAGCAGACAGATCCCGGAATGGCGCGGCCGGGCTCCAGGCGTTCCCGGGCGGGACTTAAAGGGGCCGAGCCTCATTCCTGCCCGCCGGACCGTGCGCGGCGCGGGGTGGGCTTCCGGGAGGATCCGCCGCTGGGGGCTCGGCGCGGGGGGCGGGGAGGGAGGGGGCTTGTTCTCTTCTCGCTCTCTCCCTGCTTCCTTGTTACTAGAGAGAGCGCCCTGCCCCAACACATGCACAAAGAGGAAACTGAGGCCCAGACATCCTAGAGGATCCGTCTTAGGATCAGCTCTGGAAGGAAAGGTTTCCAGAGAGCAGGAATGGAGAAGAGGAAACAGTCCTTAGGGATGTGGTCAGCACAGAAGCTGCCCGTTATGCCCCGCCTGCGGTCCCACAGTGGCTGAGGGAGGTGTCTCAGGGATCTGTGATGACAGACTCTGGGCTTAGATGACAGATCAACAACATACCAAAGTTTGAATCCCAGCTGTGTGAGCTTGGTGAGTTCCTCAGCCTCTCTGAGCCCTTTGTGCCCGGCAGTTGGATGCATTCCTGGAGGCCAGGTGTGCCCTTTGGGAGGACTTTCAAAAGGGAGGTGGCCAGGGAGTCCAGGTGACCCGGGAGTCCAGGATGAACTGTCAGTGTTGGAGAAAGCACCCTCCCCCATACACGCACATTATGATTTTGGTGGGTCCTAGGCACTTCCTCCATCAAAAAAATTTTTTTCTTATATTTTACCACTGGGTTGGAATAAAGATTAATACTTAATATTATATATCAAAACATTTTCTTCAGCCTAAAATTTTTCTTCTGATTTTAAAAGAAGTTAAAACATTTTCAAGGGCCGCTAAAAGTATTATGGGCCGTAGGCATTGTGCCTAATGGATTAGTCTACCCCATCCCCTATCTGGCCTACCTGGCTGCTCAGTACATGTCCTAGAAGGAAGGATATAGAAAAGCCCTACTGGGAAGCCCCTCTGGGCAGAACTGTCCTTTGGCTCTCTCCTCAAAACTCCCAGGCTGCTCACAGCCACCTGGCTGGCATGTCCCCCTTACTGTGGCTCCAAGTTTGCACTGCTCTCTATGGTAGCCACTAGCCATATATGGCTATTTATATTTAAATTTTAATTAATTAAACATAAATAACATTTAAAATTCAATTCTTCAGTCTCACCCATCACATTTAAAGTGCTCAATAGCCAAATGTACTTAATGGATACCATTTTGGATAGTGCAGACACAGAACATTTTCATCATTATAGAAAGTTCTATTGGACAGGGCTGCTCTAAATCTTCTCGTAGGAACAGTCATCTCCTGCCTGTTAGAATCTGCAACTTCACCCCATCAGCACAATCTGCAGAGCAGCCACCAGAAAGGCAGGGGAACCTAAAAGAACAAGAAAAAAGGTGTTGGGTTTTTTTAACGTTTTCACATTTATTTCCTAAAAAGCGTCAATCATCATGGGGGAGAAAACCAGAATTTTGTTGGACTTTCTTACACCTATTTTGCAGTTTATTAATGTCTCTATACTAAATTATAAACCACAAAGTACACCACAGAGACAGTTTCATCATCTTAGATTAACACCATTCAACATTTGAATCCAGCAACCAACTCCCCTTGCTCTGATTTCATCATTCTCAAACTTTCTTTTTAAATTTTGTTATTATTATTGTTGTTTTGTTTGTTTTGTCTTATTTTGTTTTGTTTCTTGATGGCTGGCCAGTACACGGATCAAATCCTGGACATTGGTGTTATCAGCTAAATTTGGGGGTTTAATTGTTAGTAGAGGCAGATTTATAGCTATAGAAGCTTAAGCTTTGGGCCCCTCAGTTCCATGGGCCTCTTTTAAGAATGGCATTAGAGGGACCTTGCAATGTGTTCACATGGGCATATGGTTTTCTAAGGTTTTCATAGGTAAGGCAATTTTGCTTCAGTCAGTTAAGACCACTATCTCTTTTTGCCCAGAATTCTCCTTTGCCTCATGTCAAGTGATGGTGGAGTGGGATATGGGTGCAGGGAAATTGGCATGGTATACATTTAGTTTGGGTTTAGTGGAATAGACTTACGTGTTCTAGTCTTTTCCACCAATAATTAAGTTACTGCCTGCCATCCCGGTGTAGGAATACCCTCCCACCCTCTGTGCTGACAACATGAAGGAGCAGGGCCAGAGTCACATCACAGTAGAAACGTGCCCTACAATGTCTGGTGCTGAGTTGTGGTAATGCAGAAAGAACAAGGTGTATCACATACAGAACCAGAAGTTGGTGTGTAGAGAATTCTTCCAGTCATCAGACAGGTAAAGTCATAAGTGCAGGATTTGGTGTTCAATAACCCTAGTCAAAACCAAAGTTCTCTCAGGAATCTTCTTGCTAAAACTGTGCATATAATTACAAATGCACCAAAATTTTTTCCTTTTCTTTTGATGGACACTGAGCAAAATAGAATTTATCAGGATTACTGCATAGGACACAAATGTGTAGCAGCAAAACATAAGGAGTGCATTAATGTGTGGAGTCATAGGTTTTATGCATGTGAATACATCTTAGCATATCTGACACATCTTGTCCTGGCAAAGTCTGGTGGTTCTAGAAGAAATAGCATGCCAAATTGCTATTGGGTTGAGATAGCCTGAAGAAAACACATACACACTACAGAGCAAAAGATACAAAACAAAGGAAGCACTCAAGAGAGAAAGCATAACATAAAATAAGATGCCGGAGTGAGGACCAAACCCATCCATCACACTACGTCAATAAATGCAAATAGAGTGAGCCTCCTTTGGAAAGAAAATCTATGATATGCCTTTGGATCAGACATCTCTTAATGCCACATCAGAGCCTAGTAAAAATACAAGAAGAAAACATTTTTTAAAAAAAGTTTAATAATCTCGGTATGGGATGGCTTTTCTTTAGAAAACTTAAAGTCTCAGCCGTAAAAGAAAACACTGACAAATTTGGCTCCATAAGTTTTAGAATTTCTGCACTGATACATCAATAAGGACAGGGAGCACTATTTTAGACTGATAAATGGCTTGTAGACATGTTAAAATATCTCAACCTCATTCCATTGTTTTCATTTGCATTTCTTGAATTATGAATGAGGTGGAGCATCTTTTAACATGTTCTATAAACCATTTATTTTTTCTATGAGAGCTGATCATTCCTTTCACCCATATCCCTCCTCTCACCTCCAGTTTGGTAAGGATCAAAACATAATAATAACTATTTGTCTAATAAATATTTGGCTACAGCATGGATAAACGTACACCTATGTACATTTCTGGGTAAAGTGTGTGTGTGAATTGGTGCAACTTTTTTGAAAGGACATTTGACAAGATCTGTTAAAATTACAAACACGCATGGCTTTTGACTCAGCAATTCTACTTCTAGGAGTAGAAATATTTGTGTGTGAAATGATGTATGTGAGCATTGCTTGAAATAGCAGAATACTAGAAATATCCTAAGTGTTCATCAATGGGGGACTGGCTAAATAAATTTTGAAATTTCAATTCAAGAAAATGATATGTAGCCTTAAAAAAAAGAATAAAACATATATATACAAAACATACACATATATATGTGTATGTGTTCATACGTATGTACAATACTGAACTGTTTCACTTGTTATTAAATGAAGACAGTATTGTTGAGTGAAAACAGTAAGTACAGTACAGTGTACCCAGCAGTCACTTAAATATTAATTGAGCACTTCCTCTCTGCCAGGAACTGTCCCAGGTGCTGGAGATATACAGGTGAATGAAACACTAGATCCAATCTGCCATGAAACTGACATCCGGTAGAGGAGAGAAGCAATGAGCAAATAAAACAACCCAGAAATGAGTGAATTACAGAGAGTGGTAGGTGCTCTGAAGGAAACTCTACAAAGGATGTTACAGATTGGGCTGTACCCAATGAACAGGTGGTCATGGAAGACTTCTCTAAGAGGTGTCATGTGAGTTGAGGCAGCAGGGTATGCAAGAACAGAGGTCCACAGGCAGGAATGAGCCTAGTGTTGAAGGGCATTGTGGTGTGGCCATCATGTTGGAGTGCAGTGACTGGTGGGGAGGGCAGTATGGATGCGGTCTGAGTGGTAGGCAAGGCTCAGAATTTGTATTTAATTCTAAAAACATGTTCTTGATGTATAAAACACAAGGGATATATTTGTGCATAAGTGCATTTCTTCTTGCATGTGTGCTTGTTTGTTACATATTATTTCTGGAAAGAGAAACAAGAAATTGATCATAGTGGCTGCCTCAAGGGGACTGGCCTCTGGGGTAGGAAGGAGACTTATGTTCATAGTGTAGTTTTTTATGCTATTTGATATTTTTACCATGTACATGAATTACTTTTTCAATTAAAAACTAGTCAATTTTTTAAAATGTGAAAACATCTTAATATTCAATCTCAGTTTTAATCAGAGAAATGCAAATTAAAACATCAGGGAAATAAGAGTTTTTAAAGGAAGGATTTAAAACTCATAAAGCTCATAGTTGATGAGGATGTGAGAAAATAGAGTCATGTATTGTTTGCATATTTTATTTGTTGGAATGAGCATTGGTAAACCCTTCCTGGGGACCATTTGACTGTTTTGGTATCAAAGGCCTTCACTTTTTTAGTATATCCTTGCCTCAACTGTTCCATGTTCATGAATTTCCCCAAAGGAAAGAATCAAGGACAGGTGCAAAGATTAAGTTACAAGAATATTCATCCCAACATAATAATAGAAAAACTATAGAAACAATTTAAATTCTAACAATAGTCATTCTTTAAAAATAACTACATATATTCATACAATAAAATTGTATGACTATACTTTAAATGCTGTTAGAGAATATTTAACGACATGCAAAATCGTTATCAATTTAACATTAGCTGAAAAACAAAGTCACTAAAAAGAAGTTTCCATATTCCAGCTGCAGCACATACACACACATATATGAAATCTGCAAAAATGTTAACAATAGTTAATAAATCATTGGTGATTTATAGTCTCTCTCTCTCTTTGTTTTTTTTAAGATGACTGGTAAGGGAATCTTAACCCTTGACTTGGTGTTGTCAGCACCACGCTCTCCCAAATGAGCTAACCAGCCATCCCTATATGGGGATCCGAACCCATGGCCTTGGTGTTATCAGCACCACACTCTCCCAAGTGAGCTACAGGCTGACCCTATAGTCTCTTTCTTTATAGTGCACTTTAAAAATGATTTTTACTTTTGGGACCTCAAGTGCATGTAATTACACAGATAGAAATTCTTGGTTAAGAGCACACTATCATTGTTTAGCCCATGCATGGTTGCTTTCATTTTATTTACTTTGATTTGGTTATGTATGCATTTGAGTATGTATTTATTCCTATAATGAACTCTCACGACTCCACCACCCAGCTAGAACATTGCTAATAAATATCCATGGCTCCTCACCTTTCCCATCCCCATTCTCCCCCAACTAAAAATAACCATAATCCTGAATTTTATGTTTATTATTCCCTTGCTTTTTAAAATTTTAATTTTTTTCAATTGTGATAAAATACACATAACAAAATTTATCATCCTATCCCCTGCACTTTTTCTTTCAGCTTGCCAATATGGGGATCTGAACCTTTGAACTTGATGTTATAATACTGCACTCTAACCAACTGAGCTAACCAGCCAGCCCATCCTACCCATTTTTAAGTGTACAGTTCAGTAACATTAAGTACATTCACAGTATTGTGCAACCATCATCACCCTCCATCCACAGAACTCTTTCATATCATAAAAGTGAAACTCTGTACTTACTAAACAATAACATCCCATCCCTCCCCTTCTCCCACCCCACCCTGGCAACCAACATTCTACTTTCTGTCTCTATGAGTTTGACTTCTCTAGGTACCTCATATAAGTGAAATCATACAGTATTTGTCCTTTTGTGACTGGCATATTTCATTTATTATAACGTCCTCAAAATTCATCCATATTGTAGCATGTGCTGGAATTTCCTTCCTTGTTAAGGCTGAATAATATTGCATTGTATGTATATACCACATTTTGTCTATCCATTCGTTCATCTATGGATATGTCGGTTGCTTCTACCTTTTGGCTATTGCAAATAATGCTGCCATGAACATGGATACACAAATATCTCTTCGAGTCCCTTCATTCAATTCTTTTTTTTTTTAATTTAATTTTATTTTTTATTTTATTTTTTAAATTTTATTTTGTCGATATACATTGTGGCTGATTATTGCTCCCCATCACCAAAATCTCCCTCCCTTCTCCCTCCCCCCTTCCCCCCCAACAATGTCCTTTCTGTTTGCTTGTCGTATCAACTTCAAGTAATTGTGGTTGTTATATCTTCTCCCCCCCCCCGGTTGTGTGTGTGTGTGTGTGAATTTATATATTAATTTTTAGCTCCCACCAATAAGTGAGAACATGTGGTATTTCTCTTTCTGTGCCTGACTTGTTTAACTTAATATAATTCTCTCGAGGTCCATCCATGTTGTTGCAAATGGCAGTATTTCATTCGTTTTTATAGCTGAGTAGTATTCCATTGTGTAGATGTACCACATTTTCCGTATCCACTCATCTGATGATGGACATTTGGGCTGGTTCCAACTCTTGGCTATTGTAAAGAGTGCTGCGATGAACATTGGGGAACAGGTATACCTTCGACTTGATGATTTCCATTCCTCTGGGTATATTCCCAGCAGTGGGATAGCTGGGTCATATGGTAGATCTATCTGCAATTGTTTGAGGAACCTCCATACCATTTTCCATAGAGGTCTGCACCATTTTGCAGTCCCACCAACAATGTATGAGAGTTCCTTTTTCTCCGCAACCTCGCCAGCATTTCCTGCATTCAATTCTTTTCAGTACAGATGCTTCTTTTTTTTTTCTTTATTTGTTATTTATTTATTTTCTTTGTTTTTAAAGGCTAGTCGGTACAGGGATTGAACTCTGGATCTTAGTGTTATCAGCTCCACACTCTAACCAACTGAGCTAACCGGACGGCCCAAGAGTAGAGGTGCTTCTTGACTTACAGTGGGGTTGCATCCTGATACACTCATCATAAATGGAATTATAAGTCAAAAATGAATTTAAATACACATAACCTACCAAACATCATAGCTTAGCCTAGACTACCTTAAACGTGCTCTGAACACTTACATTAGGTTAGAGTTGGGCAAAATTATCTAACACAAGGCCTATTTTATAAGAAAGTGTTGAATATCTCCTGCAATTTATTGAATATTGTACTGAAAGTGAGAAACAGAATGGGTGTATGGGTACTCAAGGTATGGTTTCTACTGAATGCATATCACTTTCTCACCATCGTAAGGTTGAAAATCACAAGTCAAACCGTCGTTAGTTGGGGACTGTCTGTATGTAACCAGAAATGGAATTGCTGGATCATGTGATAATTTTTTTTAAGTTTTTTGAGGAACCACCATACTGTTTTCTACAGCAGCTGCTCCATTTTACATTCCCACCAACAGTGCACAAAAGTTCCCATTTTTCCACATCCAAACAAGAAGACTGATATATATGTCTGATGGACTGGAGTTTCCCAAAGGAGGCAGCACAAACAGGAAAGAGAATGAAGCTCTGGAAGAAAATTGTCACATGTGAGGAAGAAGGCTGGCAGAGGGATGGAGCGGCAGGGCCAGAGGGGCCAGGACTTCAGGGCCCCCATCAGCCTGTGGCTGTTCACCATGGCCCAGCACAACACAAAGTGCTCGTGGGTAACTGCAAAACCTTTTTTGTACTGACGTGTTGATCTTTTCCTTATTAATCCATAACAGCTCCTCATAGTTCTCACCAATTTGTCGTTGTATTCAAAACTAAATACATCTCTGAGTGGCTGGCCCGTGGCTCACTCGGGAGAGTGTGGTGTAGTTAACACCAAGGCCATGGGTTTGGATCCCAATATAGGGATGGCTGGTTAGCTCACTTGGGAGAGTATGGTGCTGACAACACCAAGTCAAGGGTTAAGATCTTCCTTACTGGTCATCTTTTGAAAAAAAAAAAAACAAAAAACTAAATACATCTCTAAAATGTTATTTTAAATGCCATCTTTGTCATATCCTTAAAAAATAAATAGATACTCTACTTGCAAATATTCCTTGGCTTTTTGTTCTCATCAAGTAATCTCTCTGTGTGGTACCATACTGTTTTAATTTTTCTAGTTCTATGAGATATTCCAATAACCAATAGGTCAAGATCCCCTTTGTGACTCCAGTCTGTCAATTTGATCTTAAATTTTCCTTCTGACTTCTTTTTCTAGGTGTATCTATTCTGGACCAATTAGAGCCCCTGGAGTGACAATCTATCTTCAGGGCTTAGGATATAATGAGGCTGGGCATCCCAAGCAGGTCTCTCTCTGCCCAGCAGGAACCTCCATGGTAAGGCACAACCCGAATGACAGTAATTCACATTCAACCATTTGAAGCAAGGAATCCCTAAGGGTATTTCCATTTATTGCCAGACTCACTTTCCCCAGGATATGAGTATCCTCTTTCAATTGATCGTCCACTGCTGGTCACTTCAATGTGGTTGCTTTGTCCAGAGCACCTAAAATTTGTTTCTAGGAATGAATTAAACTTACTTTTTTTCTTAGACTAGAAGCCTCCACACTAGAAATAGGTCTGCCAAGGGATAGCTGTGGTTTCAAAGGTGCCTTAAGTGTTCTCATATACCAAGTTGTAAATGTTTTAATGCTGTAAGGGAAAAGTTTTAACAGAACAGAGGTAGGAAAGACCAGGGTGAGCAGTGTGATTTCTGTGTGAGTCGATTCACGGGCTCTGCCTGGCTGCCCTGTTCTAACCACTGGATACCATTCTGCCTGATCAGACAGACAGGCTGTCTGCTCGGAAATCTGGTCACATTTTGCTTGTATTTAAATTTTTATTTGTCTTATGTGCCCCACGGAGAAGTAAGTTATCTCTGAGGATTAGAATGCTAGAATCAGGGGTTTCTCCTGGAGTTGCCAGCACAGATGTCAATCTGAATGGAAAATTCCTCCTGATGTTTTCATAAGGAAATGGGTGGTGCCAAATGGTAACATTTGGGAACAATCTTGGAGAAATTCTACTGCTATATTTCTGCTTTGAAGGCTAAGAACACCTAGAGAGGTGGCCTGTCAACATTTCCTTGCAAATTGTCATACTGGGACTGGATATTGGGGAACAGGGAAAAGTGATCATTTCCCACACTCTGTTCCTCAGCCAAGTCATCCACATCCTGCTGTACTTGGGTTATGTTGATTTGGGAACAGCAAGGTCCTTCAGAAATCCATTTGTGACATTTGCTATATGAGATTTTGTTTTAAATTTTTAATATTTTTTTAGCTCTACATGCTTATTATAGAAAATTTAGAAAATATAAAGAAATATAAAGAATTAAAATCACCCATACTCCTCTATTCAAAGTAACTGTTGACATTTTGGTGAATTGCCTCCACACTATTTTTTATGTATAATTGAGATCTCCCATTCATTTCCTGACTTCAGCTTGCTGTATAATTAAACTATAATTTTAAATTAAAAATAAATTTATTTAAAAATTTATTTTATTTTTGTTTCATGTTATTTATTTGATCTTAAATTTATTTTCTAAATAAAATTTAAAATTTTTTAATGATTTTTTTTTTTTTTTTTTGGTGGCTGGCTGGTACAGTGATCCAAATCCTTGCCCTTGGTGTTATCAACACCACACTCTAACTAAGTGAGCTAACTAGCCAGCTCTTAAAATAAATTAAAATTTTTGTTTTAAAATTTAAACTTTTTAAATTTAAAAAATAAAATAAAACAATTTTAATAACTGCATAAAATTATATTTTATGCATGTGTAATAACTTGCTAACTCATATTACAATACATTTAAGTTGTTTCTAAGCTTTCATTTTTATAAATGCAGCAGGACTCAAAGTGCAATGCAACTATGTCTGAGATGTGAATAAAAATTGTAGCTCTTTTATTTTTTCTGGTCTTCCCAAGACCTATTCTCTGGCTGGTATGAGAAAAGGAAAAAAAATAGTTACCTTTCAAACTTAGTCCTATCTAATAATTCTTATTTATACACAAGGTTCAATTTCCCTAAGGAAAATAGTCGGTCTTCCGCTGCTGTCCAGGCTGATGTCTGGTAGGAGTGTGGCTCCGGTCTCTGAGAGTGGGTTTACTCAGACCCCTTCTGATTCCAGGCTGATCCCCTCCGGCAACTTCACCTTCCACTCCAGCTACATCAGAATCCCATCCACCAAATGGAGGCTCTACTGAGATTCAGGAAGACTGAAGCTCAGGGACTTCCTCCACCTGCCCAAACTGTGCTTTAATTTGATGTGACCATATCTCGGAGCATTATAGGGCTTTCTTTGAGGCTTTCCTTGTAGCTCCAAGCAGGAAGAGAGGCAAAGGCCCTTGTCGTGGTGTTCACTGAGTTCCTGACTTCCCTAACTCCAGTTGCATATCTGTCTGACTTGCTCTCCTCCCCCATGGCTTTCATCTTCCAACTTCCTTAGGTCCTGGAACAGGCAGGCTTCCACCTTGCTCTCTCACATATCCCTCCAGATAAGGCAGCAAGCCCAGTGGCCTGCCCTCTAAAGCTTATAGACTGAGTCCTCAGGGCTCGGTGGCTGCAGTGTTAAAGGGGAGAGGTTGTATGTGTGCCTGGGATAAGAACAAAAGAATTTACAACTTCTCTTAAAACAAACACCAATTTTGCAAGGCTTGCTGTATAATTCTATTTTGAATGTCAGAATATCAATTCCTTCTCTCTGCATTCTTTCTACAATTTTGCATTTCACTGAAACTAGTGCCATGAATAGTAAGATGCACTGTTATTTTAGGTACTCCAAAGAAAGAAAAACAAGCTGCCAATTAAATTATGAACAATGCTTTCTTATTTAGAAATGCTTTCTTTTTGGTTTATACTTATCAAAAAAGTTCTTTTTGGACTTATTTAAACATATGTTTTTAATCATATATCATATCTCGTGCATATGTAAAAAGGAAAATCTTAGTGAAATAAATTGGAAGATATTTCTAAAACATCTTTACAGAAAAGACTGATGTAGAGCTGATTCTACTGAATCCCTTTTCAACTCAGAGGTGGTAATGACCCTGTCTATTGCTGCCTGTGCATTGATACAGCGTTGCTGATCTGTTAACCCAATGCTCCACCACTGCCTCTGGGATTTTCTTCCAAGCTTTTGACACCCATTTTGCAAATTTTTATGTAGCATCTCCTGGCCTTTTTTTCTCCCTAATTATGTATTTAATGATGATATTATCATCATCATTACCAAGTGAGAGAAAAAAATGTATTTATAATATATATAACCCTTCCAGCACCAGGATTAGAAAAACTGGAAGCAACCTAGCCATCTCTGCCTGACTGAGGAATGAAGCATCACTGTGTCCCTTTTTCTGATGGGAAAACTGAGGTAGCTAACTGGCCACCAGAAGATGAATGTCCATGGCAGATGTACTTATTCCTAATTTGGCCTACTTGGTGGCTTTTTCAGAAAAGGAAATCATCTGTTAAAGTTGTCCCTGCACAGGGTAATGAGATGGGAGGTGAGACTGGGGGAGCCAGGATGGGTGACAGTCGGGGATGGTGATGGTGATGGTGGTGACGGTGATGGCAGTAATGGTGATGCTCAGCTGGCTCCTCTCCTATCTCCATCACTGCCCATCTCTCTGCCTCCGCAGTACCCGTGTGGCCTGCCTCCATGGGCCCAGTGGCCCAAGACAAAGGCTGTGCAGCTGCATGGTGCCAGCCACTTTTTTTTTTTAAATCTCATAGAAGATATTAATAGAAGATTTTTAGGCCAAGTTTCCATATGTGTAGATGACAACAATATCATATCATATCTGCTGCCTGGCCAACAGCTATGGTCAGCCAACATTGATTGGAGGACACATCCTAATTTTTTAAAAATGTAAGCCTTAGAAATGATGAATTCTAGTAAACCTTAATATTTCTCCTTTTTGCACCTCTTCTGCCTCTAGGCAGGTGGATGCTTCAAGCACACAGGGAGAAGGTCATGTACTTGGAAAGACTCTTTGATACTAAGATATTAATCCTATTACATAAATACTGCTGGAAAGAAAATCTTTGAATATAAAATTTTGACTAAAATTTTGCTATTTCTTTAGATAGAGTCCTAGAAGGCAGTTTAGATACTTAAAAATAATGCCGACTATTCTTTCCATGAATATAAATCATAGTTATTCGATCAGATGTGAAGTAAGAGTGCATGTGCGCACACACGCGTGCACACACACACACGTGCACACACACACACTCACACACACACACACACACACACACACACACACACACACACACTATGGTAGCACTGGAAAACAAGGAATGTTCTCAATAGACCAGAAATGATCAGGAACCCCTGAATGACAGCTAGACTGAAGGAGGAAACCACAGCATGAACCCCATTCAAGAGACAACTGCTCTAAAAGTCAGCAGCATCTTGGGGCTCTAGGCTCAGAGATGGTAGATATGGGAACAGAAGGAAGCTCTGGGGCATCTTGAAGGTGGTTAGTTAAGGCATCATAGTAGGAACAAAGGACTTACTCCCTGTTTTCTTCCCCTTCTTGTACCAAATAGGATAGCAGATGCATTTGCCCACAGTGAGGAGTAGTAGGTTTGGCACTTGAATTCAAAAAGTAGAGTGGTGTCCTGGAAGACCACCAACACTTAGGAGCAAGAAGGAGCTAAAAACATAAGCTACCAGTTCAATCCACTCAGCAGAGTTCCCATCCCTCGCCATAATAATTGGATTCAGGATGTAGCAAACAGTTATAATGTTCACACACTGGCCACATTAGTTAGGAATGCTTAACAAATAATAACAAATCTGACTAATGGCAGCTTTAAAAGACATTTAATTAAATCACATCACAAGATGTTTAGAGATATATGGCTTCAGGTTTGGTGCTTTTGACTCAATGAAGCTATCTAGAAAACAGATTTCCTCCCTTTCACTTCATCATCCTTCATATATAACTGCCTCACGGTCACATGATGGCTGCTGCACTCCAGATATCACATCATATCAAAGGAAAAAGGATGAGAAAGAGGCAGCATCATTGAATTTTTCCTAATGAAAGTGTCCCTTTTATAATAAAGTAAATGCTTTCCCAGAAATTCATGAGTAGGCTTCCACTTATATCTCATTGGCCAGAACTTGGTCACACACCAGCCCTAGGTGCAAGGAAGGCTGGAAAGAAAGGGATTGGAATTACAAGAATTGGCTTAGTACAATCATTATTTGTCACCTGAGCTGGCTGGGCACACGACAACCTGAACTCAAAAAGAGTTCTTTTAGGAAGCAAGAAGTGAGGAATAACCTATCTCTAGCCCATTGCCAGAGTCTTCTATAAAAGCTAACGGGAACATTCAAATACAAAGATAATCACACATCCAAAAGTCAAAAAATATTTGAGGAAAAACACCACCTTGAAAGAGAGATACCAAATTTAACAGAGGAAGCAACAAGACTTTAGATTAATTACATAAAATACCCTCAGATAGATAAAAGTAAAGTTTGCATTCAAAAATAATAATTAATTGGAGATTTTGGCTAATAGACAATCAGATGTTGAAAAAAAACCCCAAAACAAAAACTCAAAACAGAATGGACAGAATTAAAATACAAACCATTGAGATGAAAGATAAACCAACCAACAAAAAAAGGAAAAAATAAGATCTATCAAAAAGATGAAAGATGACGAGTATTTTGTCCACTGTTGGTGGAAATGTAAATTCGCATAGCCATTATGGAAAACAGTATAGAGATTCCTCAGGAAACTAAAAATAAAACTACCGCATGATTCAGCAATCCCACTACTGGGTGTATAACCAAAGAAATGAAATCAGTATGTTGAAGAGATGTCTGCACTCTCCTGTTCATTGCAACATTACTCACAATAGCCAAGACATGGAATCAACCTATGTGTCCATCAATGGATAAATGGGTAAAGGAAATATGGTATATATACACACAGTGGAATACTATTCAACCTTAAAAAAGAAGGAAATCCTGTCATTTGAAACAACATGGATGAACCTGGAGGACATTATGTTAAGTGAAATAAGCCGGGCACAGAAAGACAAATACTGCCTGATCTCACTTATGTGTGGACTCTAAAAAAGTCACACTTGTAGAAGCGGAGAGTACAATGGTGGTTAACAGAAGCTGGAGTGGTGCGGGGGCTGGGAAGATATTGGTCAAAGGATACAAAATTTCAGTTAGACGGGAGGCATAAGTTCAAGAGATCTATTGTACAACGCGGTGACTAAGGTTGATAACAATGTATTATATACTGGAAAATTGCTGAGAGTAGTTTTAAGTGTTCTCACATGAATAATAAGTATGTGAGGTAATGCATATGTTAATTAGCTATTCCACAATGAATATATATTTCAGAACACATGTACACATAAATATATACAATTTTTATTTGTCAATCAAAAACTAAAAGAGAAAAATAAACAAATGATCTACACTTGGAGACAGTGTGGTGACATTTCATAACACCAAAGATAAAAGAGAAAGCCTAAAGAGGGAAAACAGATCAACTAAAAAGGGACAAAAAATTAGATAGACATCAGCCTTTCTTTTGTCAACATTGGATATGAGAAGATAATAGCAAAGTTCTGAAGGGCAAAAACACTGAGTCTAGAATTCTATCCCTATCCATACTACCTGTGGGAGAACAAGGCAAGTCCATTTTCAACCTAAGAACCACATATGAACAAAGTATTAGAGGATGTACTTCAACAAGAAAAAACAGAAATCTGTGGCAGACAGACACTGAGGTGGCCCCCAGTGATCCCTGCTTCTTGGTGTTCACTCCCTTGTGTAGTCCCTTCCCCATGAGTGTGGATGGGACATTTGCCTTGATTCTAGCCAACAGAACACAGTAAAGGTTCTGACTTCCGTTTTGCTAGCAGATTCTCTCTTCGCTAGCTCAGAGGAAGCCAGCCAACATGTGAGCTGCTCTATGGAGAGGCCCACATGGCAAGGACTTGAGGGAGGCCTCCAGCCAACATCGAGCTAGGAACTGAGACCCTCAGTCCAACAGCCCAAAAGGAACTAAATTCTGGATCCTTCGCCAATCAGACCTTCAGATGAGATCCCAGTCCTTGACTGCAAGCCCATGAGAGACCCTGGAGCAGATAAGCCATGCCTGTATCCTGATGTACAGAAACTATGAAATAATATATGCTTTTTGTTTTAAATCACTAAATGTGGGGAGATGTTTTATGCAGCAAAAGATAATTATTACAAAATCCAAAGGGGAAGTGTGAGATATAAGATGGAGTGTTGGGCAAAGAAGCAGGAAAACTTTTTAATATGTCAAAGGTGTTAATTTAAAAAAAAAAAACCTCTTGAATAAGAATCTCTGATTATTCAACTTGGGAGGTGGGAAGAGAGGAAGGGATGAGGGAGGGAAGAAAAAGATTTCTTGCTTTATTTGAAGGTATGACATATATTCATATTAAAAAATAGAGATTTATATATAAATATAGTTTTAAATATTTATGTCAAAATTTCCAGGGTAGAGAACATCCTGGAAAAAAAAACCCAATTAAATTATAACAAAGTATTGTTTAAGAGCCTTATACCCACAAAGAAGTGGAGAGCAGTAGAGACGACAATAGCAAGACAATAGATTGACAAGTGGCAGATAATGCAGCAGACCCAAGAAATCTGAATCCTAGAGCAGAAGTTGGACATGGATATACTGCAAAGAAAGATACCACAGAAAAGAAACATTCATGGAATTAAAAAATGAGCTTTTGGAAATTAAAAACATTACAGTAAATTAAAGGTTGGAAACTTAAAGTGGAGGAAATCTCCCAGTAAATAGAGCAAAGAACACAGGTATTGATATTCAAGCTGTACCCCACAATTAATTATGTTTCAATTTAAAAAAAAAGAAAGAAAATAGAGCAGAGACAAAGAGATGGAAAATAGAAAAGAAAACAGAAAATAGAATCAATCCAGGAGCTTTCATTAGTCCAGAAAGAGGAAACAGAGAAAATAGAGAGGAAATTATTTACAAAACAATTTAATTTGATGAAACTTTTCAAAAATTTTACCATGATGCATGGTAAAAAAAAAACTATATATGGTAAAAAAAAAAACAACAAAAAAAAACTATATATGATTTAAAAAACTACATACTTTTACTTATTTATTATTATTATTTTTTAAGATGACCGGTAAGGGGGTCTTAACCCTTGACTTGGTGTTGTCAGCACCACGATCTCCCAAGTGAGCTAACCGGCCATCCCTATTGGGATCCGAACCCGTGGCCTTGGTGTTATCAGCACCACACTCTCCCAAGTGAGCCAGGGCCAGCCCTAAAACTACATACTTTTATATAGTTAAGAACACACTATCATTGTTTAACCCATGCATTATCACTTTCATTTTGTTTACTTTGATTTGCTCATGTGTGCATTTATGTTTTTTTTTTTTTTTTTTTTTTTTTTTTTTTTATGTAATGAACCTGTGAATCAACCACCCGTCTAGCCAATAACTATCTATGGAATCCTTGTTTTTCCCATTCCCCAGCCTCCCCCAACTAAAGGCAGGCACCATCCTGAATTTTGTGTTGATAACTTATTTGCTTTTTAAAAATAGTTTTACCACATATGCGGGAAATGTATTGTTTTCTTTTACTTCATTTAGAATCTTATAAAAAGGGTACCACTCTGTGTGGTCATCTGAGATGTGCTTTTTTCACTCATTATAATACTCATACTGTCCAGATTCATACCTGTTGTTGACTGGCTCTGTAGTTATTCATTTTCAGAGCTTTATAATATTCCACTGTGTGAACGTACTAAAATTATTCATTCCTACTCCTATCAGCTTGCAAGAACCTGGAAGGGGTGTGTGTGTGTGTGTGTGTGTGTGTGTGTGTGTGTGTGTGTGTGTGTGTGTGTGTGTGTGTGTGTGTGTGTACTGATAGTGATAGAGTTCAATCTTCATCCTCTATGGTGGTAAATCAACAGATGATGACTAAAACTGAAAAATCAAGAAGTAGCAATACATACATATTATTTAGAAATAAAGAAGTAAATATGAAAAAAATCAGCTAAAGGAATAAAAGTGGTTTCCTCTGAGGAGGAGGAAATGATGAGGGGGAGAAGGAGATTGCTGTTCCTCATAACAAAACTTATACAGTGATTTGACTCTTACACTAAGTGCATGTATAACATTGATAAAAGGTGAAAAAATTAAGGGTAACTACCAGAATAAGAGAAATAGGATATATAGCTTACAAACCCTTAGTGAGAAAAAAATGGAACGAAGAAAATGTGATCAGTTCAACAAACGATAGAGAAAGAAACAAGAAAAACAATTCTTAAAAGAAAATTCATTAAGAAAAAAAGTGTTTTCCTATTGCTGCTATCACTAATTACCACATACTTTGTGGCTTAAAGCAACACAAAAAATATCTTACAGTTCCAGAAGTTAAACATCCAAAATAGGTCTTGCTGGACTAACTCAAGGTGTGGGCAGGGCTGCATTCTTTTTGGAAACTGTAGGGGAGAATCCATTTTCTTGCCTTTTCCAGCTTCTAGAGGCTGCTCGTGTTCCTGGGCTTGTGTTGCCTTCCCTCTTCTTCTAAACCACTGTGATCGTCTTTCTCACACCATATCAGTCTGACATGACACTTCCACTGTCCTCTTCCGCATTTAAGGACCCTCATTGTTATACTGGCCCACCAGGATAATTCAGGGTGAGCTCCTTATTTTAAAGTCAGCTAGTTAGCAAACTTCATTTCATCTGCTTCCTTAATTCCCCTTTGGCATGTGAAATAACATATTCACAGGTTCTGGGGATTAGGGCGTGGACATCTTTGTGAGGACATTATTCTGCCTACCACAAAAAAGTATTGCTAATAGAAAACATAGTTAAACGGGAAAAATAGATAAAAATCCAGAAGAAAAAGAGAAAAAATTTCAGAGAAGGTAATAATTGAAAAAAATAATGGAGATAAATTAATCGGAATTAAGCTAAGATGAATGATTTCAGACTGAAATGGACAATGAAGGTCAAAGAAGAGAGATAAGGAAAGCCCACACCTACAGAAACAACAGTGAAATTTAAGAACATCAATGACAGAGAGACTTTTTAAAGTTTGTGAGAGAAAGAATAGATTGCATCAGAGGAACAAAAATCAGATTTACATCAATTCTTCAACACCAGTACTGGATGCAAAAAGACAATAATGGAGCCTTATTTTCAAACTACTGAAAGAAAAGAATTTAGAAACCTAAAATTTGACATGCAGCCAAACTTTTACTCAAGTATGAGGGCATGATAAAAAACATTATCAGACGTGCCAGGCCTGAGAAGGATCATCATAGAAAGATCTACACTGGAAATACTTTTAAATAAAGTATTTAAATATTAGGAGAGACAAATCCAGTAGGTGCTATAAGAGTTATAAGAGTTAAAACATGATAACACCAAGGTCAAGGTCAAGGGTTTGATCCCTGTACCCGCCAGCTGCAAAAAAAAAAGAGTTAAAAGTGATCAAACTTGAAGCCAGCCCGTGGCTCACTTGGGAGAGCATGGTGCTGACAACACCAAGTCAAGGGTTAAGATCCCCTTACTGGTCATCTTTTTTTTTTACCTTTTCACATGAAAAATGTTTTATTCATGGAATGACATACCTAACTCATGCTACTGTGCAATCTGGTTTTTTTTTTTCTTCTCAATATACATTGTAGTTGATTTTCATACCCTTTTACCTGTTCCTCTCAAATTTGTCTTAAAAAAATTAAGATGAAAGCAAAAGGCAAACATACTCATAATATTGATATGATGGGGCAATTGTCACCTTAAAGGGAAATACAGATATCAGTTTTTTAAAAAATAAGGAAAAATTAAAATAAGTTGGTAGGAACACTTCCAATTACATAAATAATTTTTAAAAAATTTTTTAAAAAGATGACTGGTAAGGGGATCTTAACCCTTGACTTGGTGTTGTCAGCACCACGCTCTCCCAAGTGAGTTAACCAGCCATCCCTATATAGGGATCCGAACCCGTGGCCTTGGTGTTGTCAGCACCGCACTCTCCCAAGTGAGCCACAGGCCGGCCCCTTAAATAATTTTTAAAGGTAAAAACTGCTCCTTTAAAAGATAATGAGATTCCTCCCTCTTTCCTCTTCCTCCCACCCAATCCCCCTCTCCTACTCCCCCAGCCAACTGGTCCTCAACAACATCTTAGAATGTAAAATAATAATAATAATAATAAACAAATTTTAATAAATAAATAAAAGATAATGAGGCAAATATTGGACTTTTAAAAATTCAGTTATATACTATTTATGTGAAACCTACCCAAACAGTAAGGACATACAAGTGTTGAAAGTAAAAGGATGAAAAAAGACATATTGGGCAAATATAAACTAAAAGAAAGATGGTGTAATCATATTAATATTAGATAAAATGATTTTTAGGAGAGGATCATTGTATTATGATAAATGACACAATTCTCCAAGAAGTTATAGCAATTTTAAACTTGTATGCACCTAATAAAGTACATTAAGCAAAAATTGATAAAAATGTAGGGATAAATTCTTAAGGTACCATCAAAGTGGAAGATTCCATTACAACTCTCTTAAATAGGTCAAGCAGAAAAAAAACTCAGCAAGGATATAGAATGTTTGAACAGCACAAATAGCAAGTTTTACCTAATAAATATAGAGAGAGTTCTGCATCCAACACTGAGAGAATACAATTTCTCTTTCCCATTTTTTCAATGCATGGGTATTATATAGGTCATAATCTCTGAGCAAAACATAGTTAAATTAAAAATTATTACAAAAAAATAATTTAAAAATCCCCACATGTTTGGAAACTTTAAAACATACTGCTAAATAACTCATGGATTAAAGAAGTCATCATGGACACATTGTTTTAATATGATTCTGTTCTATTTATCTTAAATTTCCATAATGACTAGTCTCTATTTCATTTGTTTCTGCTCTGATCTTTATTATTTCTTTCCTTCTGCTAACTTTGGGCTTAGTTTGTTCTTTCTTTTCTATTTCCTGGAGGCATAACATTAGTGTAACATAACATTAACATAACATAAATAAACATGACATTGTTTATTTGAGATCTTCTTTGATGTAGACATTTAGTGCTCTAAATGACAGAGATACTCCATCAAATCAGTGGGAAAGGAGCTGAAAAAATGACTATTTGTGTAGGAAAAGACAGGATCCCTACCTCACATCACATACAAAAATTAACTCCAGAAGAATTAAGACCTTAGGTGTCAAAACAAAACTGGAAAATTTTTTAGCAGGAAACTTAAAGAACTGTCCTTTAGAACATAGAATAAGGAAAGATTTCTGAATCAAGCTACAAAAAACATTGAAACAGATACAAAAAACCAACCTAACAAACAAAAAAACCCATTAACAATAAAATATAAGATTGACAATATAACTACATTAAAATTAAGAAAGTTCAAGGAAAACTTAAGGAAAGCAATTTAAAGGAAAATTTAAAGAAAGCAAATATACTGACAAAGAATTCAGCTCAAAAATGGATAAAGAAGGGCTGGCCTGTGGCTCACTTGGGAGAGCATGGTGCTGACAACACCAAGTCAAGGATTAAGATCCCCTTACCGGTCACCTTTAAAAAAAAAGAAAAGAATGAATAAAGAACTTTAAATAATTAATGTAAAAGGATAAACAGTCCAATTAAAAAATGGGCAAAAGACATGAATAAGCATTTTATAAAAAGGGAGCCACCTATATAAGTAAATATATAAAGAGTTATTCAAAATTATTAATGATTAGGTAAATGCAAATCAAGACCAAAAAGATATTATTTTACATAAATTTGATGGGCAAAAATTTAAAACGCTGACATAATCAAGCATTAGAGAGTATATGAATGCATAATATCTCTTAAACATCATTGGTGAGAATATAAATTGATGCAACCACTTTAGAAAACACACAATCTTTGCGGCCCAGCAAGTCTGCTCATATAAATACACACACACACACACACACACACACACACACACACACACACACACACGAGAAACTCTTGCACATGCATACCCAGAAATACATAAGAATGTTCATAGCAGCATTATTCAAAATATCAAAAACCTGAAAATAATCATGATGGGGCCTATAGACTGAAAAAAAAAATTAAAAGGGTTAAGTTTGAAAGAATTCCCCAGGTACTGAGAATTTTTCTGAAAAAAAAAAAAGTTATATCCTGAAGAAACTTCCAAAGACCAAGAAAAAAAGAAAAATTAGAAGTAAAATATAAGGGCCGGCCTGTGGCACACTCAGGAGAGTGTGGTGCTGATAACACCAAGGCCATGGGTTCGGATCCCTATATAGGGATGGCCAGTTAGCTCACTTGGGAGAGTGTGGTGCTGACAACACCAAGTCAAGGGTTAAGATCCCCTTACCGGTCATCTTTAAAAAAAAAAAAAAAGAAGAAGTAAAATATAAAGTGAAAAAGTACAGTCCAAAAGATTACATGCAGCATGTACCCTTTTTATAAAGTAGAACAAAAACATATACTTTTAAGGTATACATATAATTGCAGTAAAATTATATGAAGGAAATTATGAACACAGAATTCAGGACAATGCTTATCTAGGGAGAAATCTGAAAGAGAGATATAGAGGTGGGAAACATATAGCTAGATCTAAATTATTGTCATGATTCTTGCTTTTATTTTAGGTGATGGGTTAATGGATACTTACCATATTATTAAAGGTAACCAGGCCCTATTTGGAGAGTGTATTATGAATCAAAGATAAAAATTAATCCAAATACATATACTTGAGGTTCACTGGGAAAAATATAAGATGAATGAAATGAGTTCAAACAAAGTCTCAATCACAATAAATATGAATGAAATAAATTCACCTATTTAAAACAGAAACTGACATATTGGCTTAAAAAAATCCATTGACAAGAGATATAAAAGCTATACCAGGCAAATGGTAATAAAATAAACAAAATGAAGCAAGTTTAACTGCAGCCAATAATAGAATTTAAGTGAAAAAAAAGATTAAAGGATAAAAAGATATTTTACATCAATAAAAGGTACAATCAATATATAAACATGAAAAACTGAGAAATTTAATAATCAGTGCATAAAGCTGTCATCATAGTGGGAGACTCTTAGAAATTATCAGACCAAAATACAAAAAATAAGCATTTTATTAAAAGTTCTTCTCAAGTTCAAGGTAAATGTTTCCCCTGATATACCCGGAGTCCCTGAAAATGTCCCACTCTTGGGGCTTTTATATATTTTAATGATTCCCCACTGCCTGTGGCTAAAGGTTGCCCCTCAGCAACGCAGCCAGAGTCTTGCAGTGGTACATAAGCTGTTGAATTCAACACCTAAGAAAAAACTTTGCGTTGTTACAGTTGTAGGGGAAGGTGAAGCCTTTTCCCTTTACCCTCCTAGATCCTCCAGCTGGGGCCCTGCAAAGTAGACTGACAAAAGACAGATTAACAAGAGAAAAACAAATAGAAGTTTCTTAACTTATACAGAGCACATCATGCTGGAGAACCTCAGTGATGAGTAACTCAAAGGGGTGGTTAGAACTTGAGCTTATATGACATCTGAGCTAAGAACAATAAATTTGTAGAGAAGTGACAAGATAAAAGAAAAGGGTTTTAGGCTTCCAAGAGCAGCAAACTATGAGAAGGTAAATATATGGGGGAAAATAGGAGTTAAGTTATTCGTACAGGTCCATCTTGGCACCAACTTTCTCTCTTTTTCACTTCCCTGGGAGAAGGGATTTAGTCAGATAAGGGAAGCTCCATGAAGGTTTCTTTCTGCATCTGCTGATTCTCATTTGCCTCCAGCTCAAAGTAATCCTTATGCCAAAGTGTCATATTTTGATCCCTTATGCAGTGAAAGTGTTTTCTATTTGCATACAGCACTTCCTGCTCTATTGAAGCCCATTCTCTGACCCAAGGCCCCTGAGCACAAGGAAGTCTCCAATAAAAGTCACCCTTTATCCTCCCTTTTCCAGTACTTTTGAATAAGGCATGAAGCTTGTAGGCAGAGACACCGTAGTTTGGAAGTGAAGGAAAGGGCATCTCCACAGTGGGGGATTTATGCCCTTAGATCTACAGACATACCTGTTTTATTGCTCTTTGCTTTATCACACTTCACAGATACTGTGTTTTTTACAAATTGAAGGTTTGTGGCAACCCTGCCTGGAACAAGTCTACTAACACCATTTATCCAGCAGCATAAGCTCACACTTTGTCTCTGTATCACATTTTTGTAATTCTTGCAATACTTCAAACTTTCTCATTATTATTGTAGCTGTTATGGTGATCTGTGATCAGTGATCTTTGATGTTACTATTGGAATTGTTTGGGGGCACCATGAACCATGCCCATATAAGATGGCAAACTTAACAACTGTTGTGTGTGTTCTCACTGTGCCACTGACTGATCGTTCCCCCAATTCTCTCCTTCTCCTCGGGCCTCCCTATTCCCTGAGATACAGAAATATTGAAATTACCAGGCTGCCACCAGAAGTGCCCTGGGCTTCCAAGCCGGGGTGGCAGGGGGCTGAGGGCCTCAGTCACATCCCTCTGACATCCACATCCAGCCCAGTGATGACCACCAGGCCACCACTGGAAGTGCCCCGGGTCCCCAAGCTGGGGTGGTTGGGGGCCAACGGTCTCAGCCATGCCCCCCTATGTCTGCATCCAGCTCAGCAATGACCAGCTTACTACTGTTGGAAGTACCCTAGGTCCCCGAGCACAGCAACATCTTAGAATGTAAATAATAATAAGAAGAAATAAGTATATTTTTAAAATATTGATATTAGGCCAATCAATAACCCTACAATGGCCTCTAAGTGTTCAAGTGAAAGGAAGAGTCACACTCTCTCACATTAAATCAAAAGCTAGAAGTGATTCCCTCACTAAACTTAGTGAAGAAGCCATGTTAAAATCCAATATAAGCTGAAAACTAGGCCTCTTGCACCAGTTAGGCAAGTTGTGAATGCAAAGGAAAAGTTCCTGAAGGAAACTGAAAGTGCTACTCCAG
Source organism: Cynocephalus volans (assembly GCF_027409185.1). Lineage (NCBI taxonomy): Eukaryota > Metazoa > Chordata > Mammalia > Dermoptera > Cynocephalidae > Cynocephalus > Cynocephalus volans. The sequence goes on from NC_084462.1 coordinate 56,439,160, forward strand.
TGAGCACATAAATGATAAGAAAGTGAAACAGCCTAATTGCTGATATGAAGAAAGTTTTCGTGGTCTGGAGAGAAGATCAAACCAGCCACAATATTCCTTTAAGCCAAAGCCTAATCCAGAGTGAGGCTCTAGCTCTATTCAATTCTGTGAAGACTGAGAGAAGCAAAGAAGCTGCAGAAGCAAAGTGTGAAGCTCGCAGAGGTCAGTTCATGAGGTTGAAGGAAAGTGCAAGGTGAAGCAGCAGGTGCTAATGCAGAAGCTGCAGCAACTGATCCAGAAGACCTAGGTAAGATCACTGATGAAGGTGGCTACACTACACAATAGGTTTTCAATACAGATTAAAAAGCCTTATATTGGATGAAGATGCCATCTAGGATTTTCAGAGATAAAAAGGAGAAGTCAATGTCTGGCTTCAAAGCTTCAAAGGACAGGCTGATTCTCTTATCAGGGGCTAATGCAGCTGGTTACTTTAAATTGAAGCCAGTGCTTTACCGTTCTGAAAATCCTACGGCCCTGAGAAATTATGCTAAATCTACTCTGCTTACGCTCTATAAATGGAAAAACAAAGCCTGCATGACAGCACTTCTGTTTATAGCATGGTTTATTGAATATTTTAAGCCCACTTTTGAGACCTACTGCTCAGAAAAAAAAGATTCCTTTCAAATATGACTGCTCATTGGCAATGTACCTGGCTGCCCAAGAGCTCTGGTAGAGATGTACAAGCAGATTAATGTCATTTTCCTGCCTGCTAACACAACATCCATTCTGCGGCCCATGGATCAAAGAGTCATTTGGACTTTCAAGTCTTATTATTTAAGAAATACATTTCATAAAGCTATAGCTGCCATAGATTCTGATTCCTCTGGATCTAGACAAAGTAAATTAAAAACCTTCTAAAAAGGATTCACCATTCTAGATGCCATTAAGAACATTTATGATTTGTCGGAGGAAATAAACATATCAACATTAATAGGAGTTTAGAAGAAGTTGATTCCAACCCTCATGGATGACTTTGAGGGGTTCAAGATTTCAGTGGAGGAAGTAATTGCAGATGTGGTGTAAATAGCAAGAGAACTAGAATCACAAGTGGAGCCTGAGGATGTGACTGAATTGCTGCAATCTCATGATAAAATTTGAACAGATGAGAGTTGCTTCTTAGGCATGAGCAAAGAAAGTGGTTTCTTGAGGTGGAATATACTCCTGGGGAAGATGCTGTGAACACCGTTGAAATGACAACAAAGCATTTGTAATACTACATACACTTCATTGATAAAGCAGCATCAGGGTTTGAGAGGACTGACTCCAATTTTGAAAGAAGTTCTACTGTGGGTAAAATGCTATCAAACAGCATCACATGCTACAGAGAAACCTTTCATAAAAGGAAGAGTCAATTGATCCAGCAAACTTCATTGTTGTCTTATTTTAAGAAATTGCCACAGCCACCCAAACCTTAGCAGCCACCACCACACTGATCAGTCAGCAGCCATCCACTTAAGGTCAAGACCTTCCACCAGTTCAAAGATTATGATTCACTGAAGGCTCAGGTAGTCATTAGCATTTTTTACTAATAAAGTGTTTTTAATTAGGGAATGTACGTTTTTAGACATAATGCTCTTGCATACTGAATAGTCTACCGTGTAATGTAAACATAACTTTTATATGCACTGGGAAACCAAAAAATTCCCATGACTTGCTTTATTGCAATATTTGCTTTATTGTGGTGGTCTGGAATTAGACCTGCAATATCTCCAAGGTACTCCTGTATAACCTGAAGGGTGAATGCCAGCTGCGAGGAAGAACTTAGTCAGGAGAACTCTCAATCCGATATAAATGAGGATTTGAATAGCACAATAAGATTGAGCTAAATCTAACTTTTTGTTCATTCAGTAAGTATTCACCGAGCATTTACTATATGACATACACTGTTCCATATGTTGAGGATACAGCAGTGAAAAAAAGCAACCATGGTACTGGAAGTTCTAGTTAATTCAATAAAACAAGAATTTTTAAAACTATAAATATTAGAAAGGAAGAGATACAGCCGTCATCATTTGCATCACTCCAAGAGAAACAACTTTAAAACTCTGTAATAAGTAAAATTAGCAATGTGGCTAGGCTAGATACAGGATCATATACTAAAAAAATGAATAGTGTTCTCTATACCACCAGCAACCACTGATAAAATGTACTAAAAAGAAAAAAAAAAAAAAAGAAAGTACCAGAACTAATAGCATGAGTTTGGCAATGTCACTGGATACAAGATCAAGATAGAAAAATTACTCCTAATTGGAAATAACAAACTAGAAAATAGAATAAACATCTTATATCCAGCAATATCAAACATATAGAACAGCCTTCCTTTCCAAAAAAATTCAGTGCTAAAGCTTGGATGGGCAGAGCTAGGTGGACATGGAGGGGCTGGTTGGCTTGGAGAGTCAGAGTCTGAGTGAGGTGAGAAGTGTCTCCACTGGGGGGCAGGGCAGGGATCAAAGCACAAGCAGGGTGAGGAGGGGGTCCCCACCAAGGGGCAGCCTGGTGTGGGGCAGCGGAGTCTGAACAGGGTCAGAGGACTGCCCCACGGAGGTACCACCCGGCATGAGGTGAGGGGCAAGAAGGGTTTTACATGGGGGTGGTCACCCTTCGTGGGGATACAGAGCCCAACAAGGGTGAGGAGACATATGGATGGGGAGGGGGTGGCAGCAAGAATAGAAGATTGGTTCCACACAGGCCATTAATCAAATCATCTAGTATATCAAAGACAATAGGAGTCAAGTTTCTCACTGTCAGAGAGAGGAGTTACAAATGTGGAAATGGGAAAAGCTACCATGTACATTATGGAGTTGGATTGAAATTGAAGGTGTCATGTGAACTCATGGTTTTCCATATAGACACAAATAGAAATACTCATATAGATATAAATATGTGTACAGGTACACACTTAGATTCCCTAGCTTTGTCCACACTGAGAGAGCCTGGGAGATGCAACACTCCCAAAGCTATGTACGCACATAGTGTCCAGACAGGCAGGGCAGGCAAAGAACAGCTATCAGAAAGCTGTAGGCTGAACAATTCCCACAGCTCCCACAGAGCTCAGAGATGACTGAGTCCTCGGTAACCTGAGTGGAGGGATCTCATTGAACAGCCAGGGCATTATTTGAAAAGTCACTGAAAAACACACATTACCAAAACTGGACTAAGAAGAAATAGGCAATCTGAATATCCCTGTATTTATTAAAGAAATTGAATTTGTAATTTAAAAACAAAAAACAGAACCTTCACACATACACACACACACACACGCAGGCACACACACACACACATAGACACTATTCTTTGAGGGAAATGTATAGATGTGCAAATATTTGTATTAGAAAAGGAGATATTTCTAAAATCATCTTCCACCTTAAGTAATTAAAAAAGAAGAGCAAATTAAACTCAAACTAGGTGGGGGAAGGAAACAAGATAAGAGAGGAGTTCAATAAAATAGGAAACAGACAAGCATTAGAGAAAAGTCAATGAATCCAAAAGCTGGTTCTCTGAAAAGATCAATAAAATTGATAAACCCCTAGGTACACTGATCAGGAAAAAAGAAAGGAAGATGCAAATTGCCAGTACATGTTGATTTAAGTTTGTTCTACTCTTATGTTAAACTACTCGCATAATTCTAGATTTTAAATCTGCAAAACAAGCTATATTCAGAGAAATATAGTTTCTATCCCATCCCTTCCATTCTGTCTCCTTCCTCTCCTGTAGGCAATCATTTTATTACTTATTTGTGGTTTGTCCTTTCATTTTTAGCATTAAAAAATACATGTATAGTAATATTTTGGCAGTGTTGTTTTAAGAAATGTTGTATCTCTCTGATGAGGTTCTCATGGGGTGGTTTAAGATTCTTGTGAATATAGTCATATTCAAATACAGTAAGTCTATCCAAACAAAAACCTTTCAGTGTGTTCAAAAACTCATGCAAGAGTGTGCTCAATGAATATGGTTATATTCAATAAATATCTGCAGAGAATACAGATATTTTAAAGGGTTTACCCTAACTCTGCAGAAAGAGAGTTCCATCTTCTTGTTGACTGTGAGTGACAAAGCATCTGGCAATCTAAATTAGCTCTCTGTGCAAAATTTGTCCAGTTTATCTTTCAAAATCCTATTCTGTATTCCAAAGGTCCTGCTGATGCAGATTCCCTTCATAATTTGGACAGCAAAGTTTGTGGCCCTGATACCATCAAAAGACAAGTGCATCCTGAGTGGGGGGGTGAAATTTTTCAAAAGTTTTTGTCGATGGTGTCTAATTTTGTTCCCCTTTCACTTTTATAAAGTGATGAGCCTTAACTAAATATCTTGATTAGAATTATATTTACTTGTTTGTTTTATCCTGACACAAAATATAACATTAGCACTGATACTATAACTATGAATTTTCATTATGAGTTCATAATGAAATTTAATAGTACAGCCATTCTCAGTAGCCACATGGTGAATATCTCTACCTGGCTCATTTTCAGTTTGAAGGTGATAGCGTTCTGATAATGAGATAGGAAGTGCTCAGTTTCCCTGGGTTCAGGTTCAGGACACACCTCTGGGTTTCAAGTCACTCCCCAAGGTCTCAAGCCCCTCCCCTAGGCCTTCCCCTAGAGGAGAGTTACTGTCGCCTGTTGGACCTATTTTTGGCACCAAAACAGGGCGACTGAGACCACAAGGGGCAGACTTACACAAATCCAGTAGCTGAGCAAGCTCGGTGAAAGGAATTTATACAGGCTTACGTGACCCCAGTGACCAAGCATGCACAGTAGAAGGGAGTTTATCCTTTGAATGACCTTCCACTGAAGCCGCCAAAGAGCACAGAATATCCTTGAATATGTGCTTCACTGTGATGGAATTGGACCAGTCGACATGCCCTAAAAGGAGGCCAACTGACCATGTGCAAGGCTATGTTACATAACAGGGAACCGCTCCCTTAATTGAATATTCATTAGACAACATGAATATGTATCAGATAGTAAAACTATAAAGGCCGAATCCCATGGGCCACCCCGTGGCTCACTTGGGAGAGTGCGGCACTGGTAGCGCCAAAGCCTTGGGTTCGGATCCTATATAGGGACGGCCGGTGAGCTCACTGGCTGAGTGTAGTGCAGGCCACACCATGCCAACGGTTGCAATCCCCTTACCGGTAAGAAAAAAAAAAAAAAAAAGGCTGAATCCCAGCAGAAGGCAGGGTTGTTTCTCTTTCCTGGGGCCAACCCATGTGTTGTCAGCTGAGGTGTGTATGCTTTACTTTTAGGTTAAGTTTACTTTTAGCAAGAGGCTGCTCACTCTCTTGAGCCAGCCTGCACTCTGTTAAACTTTTAAGGGTGTATTTCTTACTTTTGTTTTAAGCTTGAAGTGGGTCCTGCTCAGTCTCTGGAGCTAGACCAGACTTTCTCTTTGAAGTCTGTATCTCTTATTTATTACATTAAATCTTTTCTTACTTTCTATCATGACTGCTCTTGAATTCTTTCCTGTGGCAGAGTGGAGAACCTGGTAAAAGGATGGGATGGGTTGAGACCAGCTATCAGGGCTCCCAGACCCAATCCTTCGACATCAATAACTTATAATTTATAATTGGCGGGTGGAGGATTTTGGCCACTAGTCCTTACTTGGTAAACACATTTACTTGCTTTCCTTTATGAGACTGGTAGAAAACATGGGCTATTCTGTATAAGAGTCATGGACAAGAATTTGGATCACCTTTCTCTGCTTCAATGCTGGATGCAGGTGCAAAGTTCATACCTAAGAATTCTTGTTAGACAATCTCCATTTATCTTTTACAGTAAACATTATATTTATCTCCTGCTCCACTTTCTGAACTATCAGGGTTGTTTGTTTGGTTTTTGTTCGTTTTTAGTACTAATCCACATACTGTGTGTGTGTACAATCATACATGTATAACATGGGATATTACACTTTGTAAATGAATGTGGTTTATGACAAATTGAAAAATGAATAGTTCAGGAAATTGGAAAAGATAAATGTAAAGTAAGTTTATTCTCTCTATTACATAAAACACTCTCAGATATATATGAATATACATATGTATGAGAGTGAGATTGTTATATCAAACCATATTAAATTGATACCTTATTTAGAGCTTAAATTCTTTTAGAGAAAGAATCAGTGTATTTTACAATCAAACAAATATACAGAGTTAGAGTTCATGAAGGGATTTTGCTGTGGCCATGAATTCTTTTTCCTTTTCTTTTGGGCTCAAATATCTTGGAACTGATTTACAGTGTATAGGTCTAGGTAATTTTCATTGTTAGCATCATGTAACACAATACTGGTTATTTTAAAAAGAAACGGAATCTTAATATTCCCTTAGGGACACATAAGGGAGAATACCTATCTGTAGATAGAGTTTTATATGAGTAATAGAGATTGGAAGATAGAGAAATACACACTTTTGAGGTCTAGACAAAATTCCATTTTTGCTTTTTAGGTTGTGTAGCTAGATACAGGTTCGTTTTTTTTTTTTTAAGTTTAATGTATAAATTTAATCGATCTATGAAATTTTTATCTTTTATCACAGACAATATTCTGATGAATGTGATTATTCACAAGTCTTTGCATAAATAGAGGTATTTTTAAATTCAGTGTTGTTTTATCCAAAATCTCCAAGCATATAATATGTTAATATTAGTCAATAATAGAGAAAAGTTACACTTTTAAAATCTTACCTAGAAAGTTTAGGTACAAAATTTCTATATCGATAAATTTTTATGTAAATTTACAGCACTATTTGAGTTTTACAGGGACCTATGTATTAAAAGCACAATGAATTACAACACAATTTTTAAAATTTTTATTTTAATATTTACTTGTATATATTTGTGAGGTACAGTGTGTTGCTTCAATACATGCATATACTGCACAATGATTCACTTAGGGTAGCGTAGTTTTGTCCCTGTTTGTCCACCACCCCTCCCCTCCCGGTCTCTGGAAACCATTAATCTACTCTCTACTTCTATGAGAACCATTTTTCTATTTATTTAGATTCCACATATGAGTGAGATCATGCAGTATTTGTCTTTCTGTGCCTGACTTCATTTAACATGATGGTTTTCAGTTCAATCCATATTGCTGCAAATGACAGGATATCATTTCTCTTTACAGCTGAATAGTATTCCACTACGTATATATACCACAGCTTTTTATTTAATCCATTCATCCATTGATGGGCATGCAGGTTGATTCCATCTTATGGCTATTGCAAGTAATGTTGCGATGGGAGTTAAGGTGTCTTTTTGATGTATTGATTTCATTTCCTTTGGGTATATACCCAGTAGTGGGATAGCTGGGTCACAAGGCAGATCTATTTTTAGTTCTCTGAGGAACCTCCATACTGTTTTCCACAATGGGTGTACCAATTTACATTCCCACCAACAACGTAGGAAGGTTCCCTTTTCACCGCATCCTCCTCCAGCATTTTTTATTTTCTGTCTTGTTGATAATAGCCATTCTAACTGGGGTGAGATGATATCTCATTGTGGTTTTAATTTGCATTTCCCTGATGAATAGTGATGTAGAGCATTTTTTCATGTGCTTGTTTTCCATTTGTATGTGTCTTCTTCTGAGAAATCTCTGTGATTTCTCAAAAGGCCCTTTGCCCTGGTGTGTGTGTGTGTAGTGTGTGTATGTGTGGCTAGCCGGCATGGGGAGCTGAACCCTTGACCTTGGTGTTACAAGGTAGTGCTTAACTACCTGAGCTGACCAGCCAGCCTTCTTTGCCCATTTTTTAATTGGGTTATTTGGTTTTTTGTTGTTTAATTGTTTGAGTTCCTTATAGATTCTGGATATTAGCCTCTTGTCTGATGTGTAGCTTATAAACACTTTCTCCCATTCTGTAGATTGTCTCTTCACTTTGTTGATAATGCCCCTTGCTATCCAGAAGCTTTTGAGTTTGATGTAGTCCCATTTGTGTATTTTTGCTTTAGTTGCCTGTGCCTTTGTAGTCTTGCTCAAAAAAGTGCTGCTCACTCCCATTTCCTGTAGCGTTTCCCCTATGTTTTCTCCTAATAGTTTCATAGTTTCAGGTCTTAAATTTAGGCCTTTAACCCACTTTGAGTTGATATTGTGTATGGTGAGAGATAGGGGTCTAGTCTCAATCTTCTGCATGTGGATAGCCAGTATTCCCAGCACCATTTGTTAAAGAGGCTGTCCTTTCCCCACTGTATATTCTTGGCACTTTTATCAAATATCAGTTGGCTGTAAGTTTATGGGTTTATTTCTGGTTCTCTATTCTGTTACATTAGTCTATTTGTCTATTTTTATGCTGATATCCTGCAGTTTTGGTTACAATAGCTTTATAGTATATTTTGAAGTCAGGAACTGTGATGCCTCCAACTTTGTTCTTTTTGTTCAAGATTGCTTTAGGGCCGGCCCGTGGCTCACTCGGGAGAGTGCGGTGCTGATAACACCAAGGCCCCAGGTTCGGATCCCATATATGGATGGCCGGTTCGCTCACTGGCTGAGTGTGGTGCTAACAACACCAAGTCAAGGGTTAAGATCCCCTTACCAGTCATCTTTTAAAAAAAAAAAAAAAAAGATTGCTTTAGCTATACAGGGTCTTTTGTGGTTCCATACAAATTTTATGATTTCTTTTTTTTCTATTTCTGTGAAGAATGTGATTGGTATTTTGATAGAGATTGCACTGAATGTGTAGATTGCTTTGGGCAATATAGACATTTTGATAATGTTAATTCTTCTAACCCATGAACATGGGGTATCTTTCCATTTATTTGTGCCCTCTTCAGCTTTTTTCACCAATGTTTTATAGTTTTCATTGTAGAGGTTTTTGACCTCCTCGGTTAAATTTACTCCTGGGTATTTTATTTATTTATTTATTTATTTATTTATTTATTGTAGCTATCATGAATGGGGATCACATTCTTGATTTCTTCTTTGGCTATTTCTTTATTGGCATATAGGAAGGCTAATGATTTTTGTGTGTTGATTTGTATCCCGCCATTATACTGAATTCATTCATTAATTCTAGTAATTTTTTAATGGAGTCTTCAGGGCTTTTTATGTATAGGCTCATATCATCTGCTGATAGGAATAGTTTGACTTCCTCATTTCCTATTTGGATGCTCTTTATTGCTTTCTTTTGCCTTTCTGTGCTGGCTAGAACTTCCATTACTGTGTTGAATAAGAGTGGGGAAAGCGGGCATCTTTGTCTTGTTCAAGATCTTAGAGGAAAAGCCTCCAATTTTTGTCCATTCAGTATGATGTTAGCTGTGGGTTTGTCACATATGGCTTTTATTGTGTTTGAGGTACATTCCTTATATAACTACTTTGACTGTTTTTATCATGAAGCAGTGTTGGATTTTATCAAATGGTTTCCTGCGTCTATTGAAATGATAGTATTTTTTTTTCCTTCATTCTGTTGATGCGATTCATCCCATTTATTGATTTGCATGTTGAACCATCTTTGCATCCCTGGGATGAATCCCACTTGATCATGGTGAATGTGGTGGATTGAATGATGTCCCTCCAAAACTCCCTGAAGCTTGAATTATCTCCCAAGCTTTATGTATTAGAAACTTAGCCCCAACTGTTAAGAGGGTGGGAAATCCTATTATGGTAATTGAAAGGTAGAGCCTTAAACAGGCAATTAGATTGTAAAACCGTGCTGTAGTGAATAGATTAAAATTGGTGGTCAGAAGCGTGGTTCTGAGGGCTTTAAAAGAAGAGGAGATTCTGTCTTTCTCTCTCTCTTTGCTCTCTCTGGATCCACCATCTTGCAATGTGAGACCTTGCAAGATGGTGGAACAGTGAACCTCTGGTTCACTGTTGCCACCACCAGATGGACTTTGGACTTCCCAGCCTCAGAAAGTGTAAGCAATAAATTTTGTTTTTCTTTATAAATCACCCAGTCTCAGGCATTTTGTTATAAGCAACAAAAACTGACTAATACAATGAATGATCTTTTTAATGTGTTATTGGATTCTGTTTGCTAATATTTTGTTGAGGATCTTTGCACCTGTGCTCGTTTAGGGATTTTTTTTTTTTTTTTTTTTTTCTGGTTTTGGTATGAGGTTAATATTGGCCTCATAGAATTTTGGAAGAATTTGAGAAGAATTAGTTCTTTAAATGTTTGGAAGAATTTGTCAGTAAAGCCATCTGGTCCTGGGGTTTTCTTTGTTGGGAGACTTTTTATTACTGCTTTAATTTCATTACTCATTATCAGTCTGTTTAGGTTTTCTAATTCTTCATGATTCAACCGTGGTAAGTTGTATGTGTCCAGTAATTATCCATTTCTTCTAGGTTTTCCAGTTTGTTCACATATAGTTGTTCATAGTAGTCTCTTATGATCCTTTGTATTTCTGTGGTATCAGTTGTAATGTCCTCTTTTTCATTTCTGATTTTATTTGAGTCTTTACTCTTTATCTTCATTAGTCTAGCTAAAGGTTTATCAATTTTGTTTACCTTTTTGAAAAACCAACTTTTTTTCCATCGATCTTCTATATTTTTTTAAAATCTGTAAATCATTTATTTCTGCTCTGATCTTTTTTATTTCTGTCCTACTGATTTGGGGTTTGGTTTGCTCTTGTTTCACTAATTCCTTGAGGTGTCATGTTAGGTTGTTTATTTGAAGTCTTTCTTCTTTTTTGATGTAGGCATTTATTGCTATAAACTTCCCTCTTAGAACTGCTTTTGCTGTATCCCATAGGTTCTGGTATGTTGTGTCTTCATTTTCATTTGTCTCCAGGAATTTTTAAATTTCCTGTCTGATTTCTTCTTTGGCCCATTTGTTGTTTAGGAGCATGTTATTTAATTTCTGTGTACTTGCATGGTTTACAGTGTCCCTTTTGTTGTTGATTTCTAGTTATATTCCATTGTGGTCAAATGAGGTAGCTGATACGATTTCAATATTTTTAAATTTGTTGAGACTTGGTTTTTTATCTAACATATGGCCTATTCTAGAGAGTGTTCCTTGTGCTGCTAAGAAGAATGTGTATTCTGCAGCTGTTGGATGAGATGTTCTTTATATGTACGTTAGGTCCAAACTGCCTGGAGTAGAGATTAATTCTGATTCCTGATTAATTTTCTGTCTGGATGATCTGTCCTTTGCTGAAAGTGGGGTATTAAAGTCCCTAACTATTATTGTGTTGGAGCCTATTTCTCCTGTTATGTCTAATAGTAAATTGTTTTATATAAGTGGGTGCTCCAGAGTTGGGTGCATATATATTTAGAATTGTTATATACTCCTGTTGAATTTATCCCTTTATTATTATATAATGACCTTCCTTATCTTTTTTAAACATTTTCTTTGGCTTTACGTCTATTTTATCTAATATAAGTATAGATACTTTTGCTCTTTTTTGGTTTCCGTCTGCATGAATCTTTTTCCATCCCTTCACTTTTAGACAGTGTGTACCTTTACAGGTGAAGTAAATTTCTTGTAGACAGCACATTGTTGATTCTTGTTTTATAATCCATTGAGCCACTCTGTGTCTTTTAATTGGGGCATTTAATCTATTTATATTTAGAGTTATTATTGATATATAGGGACTTGTTACTGCTATTTTGTTACATTTTTCTGGTTGGTTTGTTGATCCTTTTCTCCAACCTTACTGTCTTCCTTTGTGATTAAGTGGTTTTCTCTAGCAGTGTGTTTTGATTTCTCACTATTTATTGTTAGTATGTCTCTTATAAGTTTTTATGTTATGGTTACCATGAGGCTTACAAAAAAATGTTATAACAGATTATTTTAGACTAATGACAACCTAACTTTGATATCTAAGAAAAAAGAAAAAAACAAAACCAACACTACACTTTGGCATCATTCTCCCCAACTTTTTGAGATTTTGTTGTTTCAAGTTACGTCTTTTAATATTGCCTATCTCTTACATGGTTGTTGTATGTTACTGTCTTGTTAGGTTTGTCCTTTAGTCTTCATACTAAGGATGTAAGCCGTGGATGTCACCACCTTTATGACACCGGAGTATTCTGTGGTCGTCTGTGAACTTACTTTACTAATGAGTTATGTACCTTCAAATGTTTTCTTGCTGCTCCTTAGTGTCATCTTCTTTCAGATTGAAGAGCTCCCTTTAGCATTTCTTGTAAGGCAGGTCTAGTGTTGATGAATTCCCTTAGTTTTCGTTTGTCTGGGACTTTTTTTCTCCTTCATATTTGAAGGTTAATTTTGCTGGATACAGAATTTTGGGCAGACATTCTTTTTCCTTGAGCACTCTGAATATATCATCCCACTCTCTTCTGGTCTGTAGGATTTCTACTGAGAAATCCGCTCAGAGACATATTGGGGCTCCATTGAATGTTAGGTGTTCCTTTTCTCTTGCCGCTTTTGGTATTCTCTCTTTGTCTTTGGTTTCTGATCATTTGATTATGATGTGTCTTGGGGTGTTCCTCCTTGGATTAAATTTGATTGGCAACCTCTGAGCTTCCTGTACCTGGATGCTGTCATCTTTGTCCATAGTTGGGAAATTTTCAGCCATTATTTTCTTGAATATACTTTCTACATCTCTTTTTTTTTTCCCCTCCTTTGGGTGTGCCAATTATATGAAGGTTATTTTGCTTGAGGGAGTCCCATATTTACTGTATTTCTGTTTCATTTTTTCTTATCGCTCCTCTGATTTGATAATTTAATATGTTCTGTACTCGAGCTCACTGATTCTGTCCTATGATTAAGTCTGCTGTTGGAACTTTCTACTGAGTTTTTTCAGTTCAGATAATATATTCTTTATTTCTAGAATTTGTTTGGTTTTTTAAAAATTGATTTAGTTTCTTTGTCAAGTTTCTCATTCTGCTCCTGGATTGTTTTCCAAATATCATTTCATTTTCTATCTGTATTTTCTTGTGACTCCCTGAACATCCTTAAGAGGGTTATTCTGAATTCTCCATCAGACATTTCATAACTATGCTGTTCTCTAGGTCCATTACTCATGCTTTATTTGTTTCCTTTGATGGTGTCATATTTCTCTGTTCTTTCTCTACCTTTCTGTCTTTACATTGATGTCTGGGCATTTGAGGAGATTGCTACCTCTCCTAACTTTTATAGGTGTTCTTTGGTGGTGTTAGATCTTTACTGGTAAATATCAGAGCTTCAGAGGCTGGCCAGTTAGCTCAGTTGGTTAGAGCACGATGCTGATAACACCAAGGTCAAGGGTTTGGATCCCTGTACAGGCCAGCCACAGGAAAAAAAAAAAAAGTCAAAGCTTTGTCTCTGGTCTGTGGGACTTTTTGGTTTTTTGTGTTTTGTTTGTTTGATTGTTTGTTTCAAGTTTCATGTTGGATTAGCAACTCCCATCACCACTTAAACTCTGCACTGGAACTAATTCATTGCTGTTTGGTTAATTCCAAAATTGGTGGAACTTCCTGTGGGGACCAATACTTGAGCTCTGTGGTTGAGCTAAATCGCTGCTTTTCTGCTGATTCTCTGGGGAAGGCTTTATGTGTGGATTGGATTTTAATTGTTGGCCTTTTAATCACTTCCAGGTCTTGTGAGGTCAGGTATTATGTGGAAATTCTGGCTCAGGACTGAGTCTTTACAGCAAACTGCACCCCCTGCAGTTCTGTCACCCTCACCAGTCTCCACTGAGTGGGCCTGTGCTGATGGCGGGCAGATCAGCTGTGCATGCTGTGCCCCAATGTTCTCCTGGAGAGCCAGTCTCCCACAACACACCAAACACTTTCCATGGGACAGGTCATGCATGGGCCCCTTGCAATGACTCACCAGCTTCTGGATGGTTCCTTTCTTAGGTCGGCAGAGGCCTCTCACCCCTGTGTGGTTCCACGGGAACCCTGTCAGTGGTCTCACTGGCCTGGGGGCTGGTATGGTATGCTCTGAGTTCCTCTTCTCCCCTGCAGACTCCCAGCAACCTCACTGAGCAAAGGGCTCTGCTGCAGCTTTTGCTGGTTCCTGCTCCCGGTGCTGCAGCTTCTTTCTGCCCCTCACCAGAGGAGGCCTGAAGCAGCCGGGGGCGTGAAAAGATCAGAGCAGTTTCTTATTCTCACCACAGCTTCTCCTGCCTTCAGGGGCTCCACAGGTCTCACCTCTTCCCCAAAGATCTAGCAGTCACAGGTTGGCAGTCTTTGCTTTTTTTTTTTTTTTTTTTTTTGGCGGTTGGCTGGTACAGTGATCCCAACCCTCAACCTTGACCTTGGTGTTATAACACTGCACTCTAACCAGCTGAGTGCCCTTTTGCTTTTTAATAGTTGTAAAATTGGTTGGTTGTGGGGGAGAGTGATGTTGGAAACCATCTATTATGCCATTTTGTTGACATCACTACAACACAATTTTTATTTCATTTAAAAATGTTTTAAAGTCAGGTAGTGTTATGCCTCCAGCTTTATTTTTTTGCTCAGCATTGCTTTGGCTATGCGTGGTCTTTTATTATTCCATATAAATGTCTGGATAGTTCTTTCCATTTCTGAGAAAAATGTCATTGGAATTTTGATGGGGATTGCATTGAATTTGTATATCACTTTGGGTAGTATGGACTTTTCAATATGTTGATTCTTCCAATCCAAGAGCATAGGATATCTTTCCATCTTCTTGTATCCTCTCTAATTTCTCTCAGCAGTGGTTTGTAGTTCTCATTATAGAGATTTTTCACATCCTTGGTTAACTCAATTCCTAAGTATTTTATTTTTTTGGTGGCTATTGTAAATGAGCAGGCTTTCTTGATTTCTCTTTCTGCATGTTCACTATTGGAGAAAAGAAATGCTACTGATTTTTGTGTGTTGATTTTGTATCCTGCTACTGTGCTGAAATCATTTATCACCTCCAAGAGTTTTTTTGTAGAGGCTTTAGGCTGTTCGATATATAGGATTGTGTCATCTGAAAACATGGACAGTTTGACTTCTTCTTTTCCAATCTGGATGCCCTTTATTTCCTTCTCTTCTCTGATTGCTCTGGCTAGTACTTCCAACACTATGTTGAATAGGAGTGGTGAGAGTGGTCATCCTTGTCTAGTTCCTGTTCTTAAAGGAAAAGCTTTCAGCTTTTCCCCATTCAGGATGATATTGGCAGTGGGTTTATCATATATGGCTTTAATTATGTTGAGATACTTTCCCTCTATACCTAACTTATAGAGGGTCTTTGTCATGAATGAGTGCTGAACTTTATCAAATGCTTTTTCAGCATCTATAGAGAGGATAATATGGTCCTTATGTTTGACTTTATTAATATGGTGTATCACATTTATTGATTTGCATATGTTGAACCAACCTTGCATCCCTGGGATGAATCCCACTTGATCGTGGTGAATAATTTTACGTATGTGTTGCTGTATTCTGCTTGCTAGTATTTTAGTGAGGATTTTTGCATCTATATTCATCAAGGATATCGGCCTGTAGTTTTCTTTTTTGGTTATATCTTTACCTGGTTTTGGTATCAGGATGATGTTTCTTTCATAGAATAAGTTTGGGAGATTTGTGTCTGTTTCCATCTTTTGGAATAGTTTGTAAAGAATCGGTGTCAATTCCTCTTTGAATGTTTGGTAACATTCTGCTGTGAATCCATCTGGTCCACTACCTGACTTTAAACTATACTACAAAGCTATAATAACCAAAACAGTATGGTACTGGCATAAAAACAGACACATTGATCAAGAATAGAATAGAGAATCCAGAAATCAACCCACACACTTACTGCCATCTGATCTTTGATAAAGGCTTATTCACTGGGGAAGGGACTGCCTCTTCAGCAAATGGTGCTGGGATAACTGGATATCCATATGCAGAAGAATGAAACTAGACCCATACCTCTCACCATATACTAAAATCAATTCAAAATGGATTAAGGATTTAAATATACACCCTGAAACAATAAAACTTCTTAAAGAAAACATAGGAGAAACACTTCAGGAAATAGGACTGGACACAGACTTCATGAATACAACCCCGAAAGCGCAGGCAACCAAAGGAAAAATAAACAAATGGGATTATATCAAACTCAAAAGCTTCTGCACAGCAAAAGAAACAATTAACAGAGTTAAAAGACAACCAACAGAGTGGGAGAAAATATTTGCAAAATATACATCTGACAAAGGATTAATATCCAGAATATACTAGGAACTCAAACAACTTTACAAGAAAAAACAAGCAACCCAATTAAAAAATGGGCAAAAGAGCTAAGTAGGCATTTCTCTAAGGAAGATATACAAATGGCCAACAGACATGAAAAAAATGCTCAACATCACTCAGCATCCGGCAAATGCAAATCAAAACTGCACTGAGATACCATCTCATCCCAGTTAGGATGGCTAAAATCCAAAAGACTCTGAACGATAAATGCTGGCGAGGTTGCGGAGAAAAAGGAACTTTCATACATTGTTGGTGGGACTGCAAAATGGTGCAACCTCTATGGAAAATGGTATGGAGGTTCCTCAAACAATTGCAGATAGATCTACCATATGACCCAGCTATCCCACTGCTGGGAATATACCCAGAGGAATGGAAATCATCAAGTTGAAGGTATACCTGTTCCCCAATGTTCATCGCAGCACTCTTTACAATAGCCAAGAGTTGGAACCAGCCCAAATGTCCATCATCGGATGAGTGGATACAGAAAATGTGGTATATCTACACAATGGAATACTAGTCTGCTATAAAAACGAATGAAATACTGCCATTTGCAACAACATGGATGGACCTTGAGAGAATTATATTAAGTGAAACGAGTCAGGCACAAAAAGAGAAATACCGCATGTTCTCACTTATTGGTGGGAGCTAAAAATAAATAAATACACACTCACACACACACAAAAAAAAAAAACGGGGGGGGGGAAGAAGATATAACAACTACAATTCCTTGAAGTTGATACAACAAGAAAACAGAAAGGACATTGTTGTGAGGGAGGGAGGAGAGAGAGGAGGGAGGGAGGTATCGGTAATGGTCCACAATAATCAACCACATTGTATATCGACAAAATAAAATTTAAAAAAATAAATAAATAAAAATGTTTTAAACACAACTTATTTAAGTCCATATTTATTTATAATGACCTCTTTTTAAATTGTGGTAAAAACTACATTACAAGCTGCATTAGATTTATCCTCTTAACCATTTCTAAGTGTACAGTTCAGTAAAGTATATTTGCATTGTCATGCAATAGATCTCTAGGATGTTTCATCTTGCAAAACTGAAACTGTATACCATTTAACACTAATAAAATGATCTCACTTTAAAAGAATTAACATTCACAGTCCCCCCCAAAAGTCTGAATGTATCAATGAATATTCTTCTTTAATTGCAATTGGCAGTATTAAGCAAATTCCCAAAGAATTGCTAAATTTTCCCATTTTATTACACAATATATTTTATTCCCAAATTTGAAATAATGTATCTTTTAGAAAAATAACTCGTATACAATACTGTTTTTCCTGAAAGGAGAAAGAGAAGTGTCAGTCCCTCTTTCCTTGGTTCAGAAACCATGATTTCTTAGACCATCATTAAAGGGACCCATTCCCCCACTTTTCTTTTTCTTCCAAAACTGTAGCTGTAGAGGAATTGTGCATGTTACTATATTTTTCCCAATTTTTTTACTGTAGTAAAATACACATATATAATTTACTATCTTTACTTTTTTTTTTTTTTTAAAGATAACTGGTAAAGGGATCTTAACTCTTGACTTGGTGTTGTCAGCACCACGCTCACCCAGTGAGCTAATCGGCCATCCCTATATAGGGATCTGAACCCGTGGCGTTGGTGTTATCAACACTACACTCTCCCAAGTGAGCCACAGGCCAGCCCCAATCTTAATCATTTTTAAGTGTACGGTTCAATGGTATTAAATACCTTCACATTGGGGCCGGCCCGTGGCTCACTCGGGTGAGTGCGGTGCTGATAACACCAAGGCCCTGGGTTCGGATCCCATATACGGATGGCCGGTTAGCTCGCTGGCTGAGCGTGGTGCTGACAACACCAAGTCAAGGGTTAAGATCCCCTTACCGGTCATCTTTAAAAAAAAAAAAAAAAAAAAAAAAAACCTTCACATTGTTGTGCAACCATCACTACCGTCCATCTCCATAACTCGTTTCATCTTGCAAAACTGAAACTCTATACCCATTATATGAAACATCTATAACCCTAACTTCTCATTCGCTCATCCTCCCAGCCCCGGGCTACCACCGTTCTACTTTCTGTCTCTATGAACTTGACTAATTTAGATACCTTGTATATGTGGTCATAGAGAATTTGTCTTTTTGTGTCTGGCTTATTTCACTTAGCATAATGTCCTAAAGGTTCGTCCACATTGTAGCATGTGTCAGAATTTCCTTTCTTTTTAAGGCTGAGTAAATACCCTGTTGTATTTATTTGCCACATTTTACTTCTCCATTCATTTGATGATGGACACTTGGGTTACTTCCAAGTTTTAGTTATTAAACGCTGCTATGAACATGGGTGTACAAATATCTCTTCAAGACCCTTCTTTCAATTCTTTTGGGTATATACCCAGAAGTGGAATTGCTGGATCATATGGTAATTCTATTTCTAATTTTTTAAGGAACCACTATACTGTTTTCCACAGTGACTGTATCATTTTACATTCCCACCAACAGTATACAAGATTTTCAATTTCTCCACCTCCTGGCTAGCACTTGCTAGTTTCTGAGCTTTTTATTGTAGCCATCCTAATCGTATGAGATGGTATCTCATTGTACTTTTGATTTGCATTTCCCTAATGATTAGTGATGTTCGGCATCTTTTCATGTGCTTATTGGCCATTTATATATCTTCTGTGGAGAAACATGTTGCTGTATTTTTATCCTAGCATCTTATTATCTCTTATTATTTTTCAAAATGGTCTCAGTTCTTAGCAGCATAGAAGTTAATTTTTTTCATGTTTTGAATTTTTCATCTTTTATTACAGTAATCCAATTAAGTAGCTCTTTTTGAAGGCAAATAGTACTAAAAAGCTTATAATAGAGAACAGCAGTCCCCTGTCTCTCCACTTCCATCCTACCAGTCTTACTGCTGAACTGCACCTATTTTTAACTTCTTTCATTTTTCTGCCTGGTATTTCCTCCGTTTCTAATAGTACACATAAACAACGATTTCTTGATTTTTCCATTTCAGGCATTATCATCTGACTTCTCACTACAGAAGACTGGGATTAGCTGTCATGCACACACACAAACCCCACGCACCTGCCCCCACCATCACCACGTGCAAACACCCTTCCCTCCTCTTCTCTCCCTACCCACCACTGAGCCAATATAGTTAGGTAACAATTTTTGGTTAAATTCTTATTAAATGCTTACATTATTGTGACTGAATAAGCATTCATAGTTGATTCAGGTAGTGTTCTATAATTTCATTTCCTTTCTGGAAATAACTTTTTGTTTTTCTGGAATTAATAGTTCCTTTATTTTTTAAATTTGCTTGGTTTTCTATATACCTATCACTAAGGCATACCCAAATTCTCTCCCAGAATTCCAAAACTCCTCTCAATACTATCAAACATGTCAGGTAATATATTCAAAAAAATGTTAATACTTTGGCAACAGCCATTCTGGAGCCCATTATCATTCAATCATTTCGACTGCTTTACTGAGTGTCTCCTATGTGACAAGACTGTTTTAGTTGCTGGACTAAGTAGCATGGAACAGAATAGGCAAACAGTTTTTACTGAGCTTCCATTCAAGTGAGGAAAGGGGAAGACAGAAAACAAGCGCATCAACAAGTGTTATGTTAGGAGGTGACATATATGTTAGGGTGTTTGGTCATGAATTAAAAGTGAGACAATTTAGCATAAACATGAATTTTCAGCTGCTTGTTCATGTGCAGTTACAGAGTTAGTGGAAAGCTGGAGTTAACCTGGGTTGGAGTTTAACCTGGCGAGCTGAGGGTGCAGGGGAGCAGTTATAATGAATGATGTGACAGTGGAAGCGAAACTGTGCAAGAGCATAGTTAGGTAAGAAGGGGCCGGAGAAGGAAAGGTGGATGGACACTGAGAAAGTGGCCATCAATGGACTGGAGGGTCCTTCACGTTGAGGCATTGATGGAGTGTAAATAGTGAGCTGAAATTATGGAACGAGGTGACCAGAGAGTGCTTAAGAATAGAGCTTTTTAAGGCAAAAGATGACAAGGGCAGGATAAAATCGCAGAGAAAAATGTCTAAAGCCCAAGTGGAGGAAGGAATCACTGGAAGTGAGGAAGACAAAGAACCAAGAGGCCAGCATGTTGCATGTTTTATCTACGTGGGTGGTGAAATTACCAAGAACTAGCACATGAGAAGTGATGGAAAAAGAGAGATGAAGCACCAGGCACTGAAACTTTTAATGAATAAGCACAAGTGACTCTGAGGATGGTAGATGATGATAACAAGGAGGAGCCATGAGTAGTTTGTGCATTGGGTGTGGGGGGAGTGGAAGGAACTGTGTCTGGAGGCAGCAAAGAGGAGCAGGGTGTCCTCCAGGCCGTCAGATCAGAGGCGTGGGTGGGGCTGTGGGCAGGGACGTGCCTTGCACTGGGGTGCCCAGAGAGAGAGATCGAGCCCACGTGCCTGTGCCACCCTTGTGTCTGGGGGTCTGTTCCCCAGAGGAGATGCCTTCTCTAATTTACCCCAAGGTGCTCTAGAGTCTAGTCAGTAGCCCTGGGTTCAAGGGGTGACAGAAAAGGCAGTGAGCACTTGAGAGAACTGCCACCGGAGCAGCATTCCCAGGGACAGCCAGGATTCTTGTAGAGCGAGAAGGTGAACGTGAAGAGATCATTCAGAGAAAGGGTTGATGATGCAGGGGAGTCTGCTGATGAGAGACCTTGTGTTCCAGAAAGCACGCTGGCAAACTCAGGAGTAAAAGCTATCAGAAGAAAATGTAGAAGTTTAGCATTATAACCTCGGGGCAGACAGGATCTCTTAAACAAGATTTTCTAAAATGCATAAGAGCTAATATATATATATTATAATATATATATAAGAATATATATATATATATATATATATATCAATGGATTTGACATTTAAAGACTTTGGTTCAATAGAGAGTCCCACAGACAAGGTGAGCAGATAGTCACAGTCTGGGAGAAATTAGTGCAAAGCTGAAAAGAATCATAGCTAGAACATTCAAGAACTCCTGCAAATCAGCAAGAAAAAGACAGGAAGACCCACTTTTTTTTTTTTTTTTTTTTTTTTTTAAAGATAACTGGTAAGGGGATCTTAACCCTTGACTTGGTGTCGTCAGCACTGCCCTCTCCCAAGTGAGCCACAGGCCGGCCGGAAGGAAGACCCACTTTTAAATGGGCAAAGGATTTCATAGATAACTCACTGAAGGGGAAACACACCGGCTGGTATGAAGGGATGTTTGATCTCACTAATAATGAGGAAAATGCAAATTAAAACAACTGGTACCACTTTACTAAAATCAGGAAGTCAGATGTTATCAAGCTCTGGCAAATGTGGGGGAGTAGAGGAGGAAGGAGCCCTCAGGCCCTGCTGGTGTCCTTTAAGTGGTGCAGCTGTCTGGTAAGCAGTCTCTGTCAGTAATTGATGAAATTAATAAAGTACAGAATACCAATCCCTCTCTTGAGGATACACCCTCTCTCCCCATCTCCCAAAAAACTGTCTTGTAAGGTTCAGAACGTTTACATCCACCATGTGTGTCACAACAAGGAGCTGGAAGCCAGCTAAATTCGTCACCAGTGGAATGAATGAGTAAAATGTGAAGTATATATTCAAAGGAATGTTATGCGCACTCAGGAAAAACCACCCACATTTCATGAATCAACATGGTGAGATCTCAGAAACTTACAAGTTGAGTGAAAAAAAGTAAAAAACAAGAATGTGATTTATATTACAATTCCAATTATGTAAATTTAAATACAATACCAATTATTTAAAGTATGGACCAAAAATAGAACATCATATATTTTCAAGAATTGACTTAAAAATAATTATAGATGGTAGATTGAAAGCATATATATTAAGTATACTGGAGTGATACCTAGAAAGACAGAGGACTAGAAGAATAAATATATTAAATAAATTAAAGTAAAAGAAACTTTGCACAGACCAACTGAGGAGAAAGATCTCAATTTCGTGCACCTAAAATAAAACAAACAAAACAAGCAGAATGAGGGTGTCCAGCATATGCTGATACTATTCCAGCCAGCTATTACTGCATAACAAACTACTCGAAAACTTAATGGCTTAAAAAAACCCCAACTCTTTTATTGTCATTTCACCACTTTGTGGGTCAGGAATTTGAGCAAGGCTGATTCTTCTGCTTCCACATGACACTGACAAGGGTCACTGGGTGGTATTCAGCTGGCAGCCGGGTTGGACTGGAAGGTCTAAGAGGGCTTCTATCTCATGCCTACAGCCTTAAGGAGAACAGCTAAAAGACTGGGCTCAGATTGACCTTTCTCCCCCTAATGTAGTCTCAGGGCCCCTCCACATAATCTTCCCAGCAGGGTAGCCAGATTTCTCATATGGCAGTTCTGGGCTCCCAGAGAGTGTTTTAAGAGCAAAACCGAAACTGCAAGACTTCTTCTGAACTAACCTTGGAAGTCCTACAATTTCGCTGTTGCCACAATCTATTGGTTACAAGTAAGTCATAGTCACAGCTCAGACTTACAGGGAGAGGAATATAAAACGGCAGGAATAACAGGAGACATGCTTCATTGAGGGGATCATGTCCTTCAGGCTCTTGGCATGAGAATGAAGCCATCTTAGGCAGCTTCAAAGAAGAAATAGAAAATCCAGATAGTCTTATGACTAATGTAGGAATTGAATCTTATGTTAAATACCACCAAATATTTATGAAAGAAATCATTCCAATATTACACAAACTCTTCCAGAGAATAGAAAAAGAAAGAATATTTTTATAGCTCATTTTATGAGGTCTTTATAGACTTAACACCAAGAGGAATTACCTGAAAGAAAAATTACAGGTAAATCTCTCTCATGACTGTAGATGCAAAATTCTAAATAAAATCTAAAATAAAATATTATTGGATCTAATTAGCAATATGCAAAAAGGATAATATATCCCCAATTTCAGAAATACAATGTTGATTTAATATTTGAAAATCAATCAGTATAACTCACATTAACAGAATAAAGGAGAAAATTATATGATTATCTCAATAGATAAAGAAAAAGCATTTGATAAAATTCAACAGATTCATGATTTAAAACTCTTAGCAAACTAGGAATATAAGGTAATTTCTTTAATTGGATAAAGCTCTGGCAACTTTTAAGTAGTAAAATATTGAAAGCTCTCTTCCTGAGACCAGGAAAAATCGACTATGATTACCACTCCTATTCAGTTTGTACCAGTGGTCCAACCAAAGAAATAAAGCAAGAAAAAGAAAGTTATAAGAATTGGGAAAAAATAATAAAATTGTCATTATTCACAGACAAAATGAGTATGTAGAAAATCCAGGAAAAGCTACTGATAAAGTTTTAGAAATAACAAGTAAGTTTAGCAATTTTACTGGATATAAGGTCAAAATGCAAAATCAATTATGCTTTCTGTACTAGTAGCAAAGAATTACAAAACGTCAGTTCTCCCCAAATTGATCTAAAGGTTCAATGTGATGCCAGTCAAACTCTTGACAAGATTTTTTTTTTTTTTTTTTTACAAAATGTGACAAACTGATCCTAAATTTTATATGGAAAATGTCAAAGTACAATGTATAGTCAAGGCAAACATGAAGAAAAACAAAGTTGGAGCAATAATCCCAGGTATCAAGACTTATGATAGAGCTATAGTAACAAGACAGGTGGTATTGACACTAGAAATAAAAAACAGGCTAATGTAACAGAATAAGAAATCCAGGCTTCCAGTCAAGATGGTGGAATAGACAGTCCCCAGCAACACTCTCTCCCACATATCAACCAATTTACAACTATAAAAAAGCAACAACAGCCAAGCTGGGGCCACTAGAGCTCAGGGGAAGAAAGGAGAGACCTACAGAGTGCATGAAGGTGGGAGAAGCCACAATGACAGAAAGAAAAACCCACTCTGATCATTTTGTGCCATGGCTGCTTTAAGGATGGAGTTGCTGAGCACATGGAGCAAGAGCTGGCAAAAGATGCAGTCGTGCCCTTTGGATGAAGTTGCTTGGAGGCAGCAGGGGAGGAGAAGGCCTTGGTGACCTCCAGACCAGCAAGACCACTAATAGGGTTCCCATGGACCCACATAGGAGCAAGGAGGCACAACAACTGAAAAAAAGGAGCCACTCAGAGGCCGGTGAGTTATCACGAGGGACTGGTGCACAGCCCATCCCATGGGAAGTGTTTGCAGCATGGGCAGTGGGGGGATGGGCCCACCAAAAGAACACTGGGGCACAGCAAGGTCAACTGACTGGCACCCCAATCAGCAAAGGACCACTCAGAGGAGACTGGTCAGGAATATAGAATTGCATGGGGTGTAGGTTGATGAAAAGACTCAGGCCCAGATCAGAGTTTCTACACAATCCAGGTGCACTGGGTCTCTGGAGAGCTAGAAGTACCTATAAAGTCAACCATTAAAACCTGAGCTGCACAAAAAACTTTCCCTAGGGAGTCAGCAGCAAAGCAGCAATTTAGCTAAACCACATAGCTCAAGTACTGGTCCCCACAGGAAGATCCCCCATTTTAGAAGTAAGCAAAGGACAAAAAATTAGTTCTAGCCTGCCTGAGGTCCTGAGGCATGCAGCAGGGGACTGGACCCCCCCCCCCCACAACCAGGCACACCACCAGCACCTTGGGGCCCACCCGGGGACCTGAGGCATGAAGCCTGGGACCAGAACCCCTCCCACAACCAAGCACACCACCAGCACCAAGGAGCATGCCAAAAACATCACCTCCATGTGGGTGGCCCCACCACAGCCACCACAATAACCACAGCTGCAACAAAAGCAGCTAGATGCCACAGCCACCACACAGATGGCCTGCCAGCCACTGGAGTACATTCACACAAGGAGAGTAACCAGAGACCAAAGAAAAGAAGAGGATGTCTCTCTCCACAAAGCCCATTCCAGAGTGACAGAAGATGCATCTGCTCTACGTAATACTGGGGGACCTGAACACACCTCTCAGCATTGGGCAGATCATCTAGGCAACAAATCAACAAAGTAACCATTACTCTTTCAGAAGGAGAGAAATCTAGGGTTATCAGTGGTGGGGGGTGGTGATGGGGAGAGATTGGACAAGGGGCATAAAGAATAAGTACAATTTGTAACAAAATATATGCTAGTAACATTGACTTGATCAACATATGTCAACATTGAACCTCTAAAATATGTATAATCAAATATGATTCAATTAAAAAAAAAAGAAATCCAGAAATAGACAAATAAATATATGATGAATATGACACTGCAGATCAGTGGGGAAAATATGGTCTTCTCAATAAAAGGCACTGAACAAATTAGATACCTAAGTGGAAAATAAAAGAAAACTTGACTCCTACCTCATAAAATACATACAAATTATTTCAAATGGATTATAGATCTAAATGTGGAAGGCAAGGCAAAAAAGCTTTTAGCCAGCAGTTAATTGAGCACTAGAAAAGTGGCTTGTCTGATTTCAGATGTACTCTATAAGTAAAATACACACAATATTTCAAAGACTTAATAACAAAAATATAAAATATCTCAATAATTTTATATTGATTATACATTGAAATAATATGTTTTATAATTGGGTTAAATAAACTATATTATTCTAATTTCACTTGTTTCTGTTTTTCAAAATGTGACTACTAGAAAATTTCAAATTACGTACATGACTTGCATTTGTGGCTCACATTAAATTTCTATTATTCGACAATTATGTACTAGAAGATAACCTAGGAAAACATATTTATAACCTCAGGATAAGTAAAGATTTCTTAGAGGACACAAAAAGCACTAACTATAAATGAAGCAATTAGTAAGATGGGCTTCATGAATATGAAGTTTATCAAAAGATGCCATTAAGAGATTGAGAAGCATCAAAACTAAAAACTTTCGTGCTTTTAAGGACACCATCAGGAAAGAGAAAAGACAGCCCACATAATGGGAGAAAATTTTTGCCAATTTGCAAATCTGATAAGGGCTAGTATCCAGAATACATGAGTATGAAGAATTCTTACAATTCAACAATAGAAAGACAAATAATTCAATATAAAAATGGGCAAAGGATCTGAATAGGCATTTATCCAAACAAGCTATACAAATGTCCAATAAGCTCTTAAAAAGAAGCTCAACATCGCTAGCCATCAGGGAAATGCAAATCAAAACCACAATGAGATACCACTTCACACCACTAGGGTGACTATCATCAGAAAGACGGATAATAAAAAGTGTTGGTGAGAATCTGTGGGCATTGGAACCCTCATACACTGCTGCTGGGAATGTAAAATGGTGCAGCCACTTTGGAAAAGTCTGGCAATTCCTCAAAAGCTTAAACATAGTGTTACCATATGGCCCAGAAATTCTCCTCCTGTATATATACTCAAGAGAAATGAAAACATATATCCACACAAAAACTTGTACAGGAATTGGGGGTTTTTTTGTTTGTTTGTTTTGGTTTGGTTTGGTTTGGTTTGGTTGATGGCCAGTCTGGGGATCAGAACACTTGACCTTGGTGCTACCAGTACCATGCTCTACCTAAGTAAGCCAACTGGCCAGCCCTGCATAGGAATGTTTACTGCAGCATTATTCACAGGAGCCCAAAAGTAGAACAACCCAAATGTCCATCGGTTGATGAATGAACAAATAAAATATGGTGTATCCAGGCAATGGAATATTACTTGGTAATAAAAATAAATGAATATACTGATTCATGCTACAACATGGATGAACCTTGAAAACCTGCTGAGTGAAAGAAGCCAGACAAAAGAGAACCACATGTTGTATGATTCCATGTATATGAAATGTCAAGAATAAGCAAATCTGAGGGCTGGCCCGTGGCTCACTTGGGAGAGTGTGGTGCTGACACCACCAAGTCAAGGGTTAAGATCCCCTTACCAGTCATCTTTAAAAAAAAAAAAAAGAATAAACAAATCTGTAGAGATACAAAGTAAATTAGTGATTGCCTTGGACTGGGGGTAATGAGTGGATTGGGAGGTAACAGCTAAGGGGTGCAAGGCTTCTTTTTGGGGTGATGAAAATGTTCTAAAATTGATCATGGTAATGGTTGCTGCTGTGGTTTGAATGTCCCCTCCAAATTTCATTTTGAAACTTAGTCCTCATTTTAACAGTATTAAGAGGGTGGGAAATCTGTCTGTGGCATACAGGTCGGGGCCTTTAAGAAGTCACTGGATTATGAGAGCTATGTCCTCATGAATAGATTAATCCATTGATGGATTAAATGGGTTGTCATAGGAGTAGACTGGTGGCTTCTTCCTTTTTTATTTTTTTTTGGTGGCTGGCTGATGAGGATCCGAACCCGCGACATTGGTGTTATAAGGCCGTGCTCTAACAAAGTGGGCTAACCAGCAGCCTGTGGCTTTTATACGACGAGGAAGGCAGCATGTTAGCCCACTCTTGCCCTCTCCCATGTAGTGCCCTGCATTGCCTCCGGACTGTGCAGACAGTCCTGAAGAAGGCCCTCACCAGATATGCCTCCTCAACCTTGGCCTTCCCAGCCTTCAAAACTGTAAGAAATAAATTTCTTTTCTTTATAAATTACCCAATTTCAGGTATTCTGTTAAAAGCAACAGAAAACTGAGCAAGACAGTAGCATAAACGTGAACATACTAAAAGCCATTGGACTGTACACTCTAAATGGGTGAGTTGTATGGCATCTGAATTATAGCTTAATAAAGCTGTTTTTTTTAAAAAAAAAGTATGAAGACAAAACATAGAGTAGGAGAAGGTATCTGCAATACCTGTAATTGACATAGAACTCATATTCAGAAAACATAAGGAACTTCAGAAGTCAATAAAAGATAAATAAAGAGGACCCACTAGAAAAAAACACAAAAGATTTGAACGAGTACTTCATAAAAGAGAATATCTAAATGGTCATTAAGGGCCGGCCCGTGGCTCACTCGGGAGAGTGCGGTGCTAATAACACCAAGGCCCCGGGTTCGGATCCCATATACGGATGGCCGGTTAGCTCACTGGGTGAGCGTGGTGCTGACCACACCAAGTCAAGGGTTAAGATCCCCTTACCGGTCATCTTTAAAAAAAAATAATAATAAAGAAAGAAAGAAAGAAAGAAATGGTCATTAAGCATATGAAAAGCACTCACCTTCGATAGTCGTGATGGAAATGTGTACTAAAACCACAACGAAATATCACTACATTATCCATCAGAATGGCTAAAGTAAAATATTATTGGTAATATCAAGAATTAACAAGGTCATGAAGCAACTGGAATTGTTATATTCAGCTGGCGGGAGGGTCCAATCATTTTGGAAAACAGTTTTGGTATCCGTGAAAGCTGACCACATGCAAACCCCAGCTCTTCCACTCCCAGGTACACAACCAGTAGAAATATGTATACATGCACACCGAAGGCTATCTACAGGAAAATTTCTAGCAGCACTATTCCTAAAAGTTCAAAACTGGAAACAATTCAAATGTTTATAGAAAATAGAATTTATAAATAAATTGTGTGTAGTCCCATAGCAGAATACAATACAATCATAAAAATGAATGAACTACTGCTACTCACAATAACATGGAGGACTGCCATAAATATAATGTTGAGTGAAAGAAGCCAGTCACAGAAGAATTTATAAATTGTATAATTCCATTTATAGAATGTTAAAAAATTACGGGGCCAGCCTGTGGCTCACTCGGGAGAGTGTGGTGCTGATAACACCAAGGCCACAGGTCCGGATCCCTTTATATGGATGGCCGGTTAGCTCACTGCATGAGCGTGGTGCTGACAACACCAGGCCAAGGGTTAAGATCCCCTTACCGGTCATCTAAAAAAAAAAAAAAAAAAAAAAAAAAATTAGGCATGACTAAACTAAATCATTTAGGGATAAAAGCTTAGATGGTAAAATCCTTAAAGAAAAGCAAGGAAGTTATCTCTGCGGGGAGGAAGCGGTGATTAACAGAGCTCACAAGATGGGCATAGGGTGCTGACAGTGCTGCACTTTCTGACTTGAATCATGGCTACGTGGTGTTTACTTTGTGATAAATCACTGAGCTGAAGGTGTTTATTTTGTGTACTTTTCTGCATGCGTGTTGTATTTTACAATTACAAAGTTTTAAAAAGAAAACTATTTACTGGCAGGAAAATATACTCCTGAAGTATCACAAAGTGAAAAAAAGTTTACAAAACTGTTTAGATGGCACGGTCTTAATTGTACTTTATGAGTATATATTAACACATGTTTATATAAAGGAATGATCTGGAGTGATATATACACCAAGGTAAAATGGTAGTTATCCCTGGGTGCAATCACTAGTGTCTTTTGTTTGTTTTTTGTGTCTGTGTATTTTCTGATCTTTCTGTAATAAGCCTTTATTGCTTTTCTAATAAGACATAAAGTCATTTTGTAGTATTGACCAGGGAATAAGCCAACAGATCGATAGAACAGAATAGAAAACTAAGAAAGAGATTCAATAGATAAAAGAATTTGATATGTGATAAAGGTAGGATTTCGAATCAATGGGGGAAAGATGGGTTGTTCAATACATTCCGTTGGCTCAACTGCTAACAGTTTGGAGATAAAGTCGAGCTCTACCTCATACCAGATGCTGAACAAACCCCTACATTATTTTAAAGCAAACAAAAAACTCGTAGCTTTTATGTTTTTAAAGTAAAAACATGAAAGTTTTAGAAGAAAATGCAAGCAAATAGTTCCAAAAATCTTGGAGTGGAAAAGGCCTTTCTAAGCCCAGTAACAAAGCTGGCAAGCACAAGGAAAAGGCTGGCAGATATGATAATATAAAAATGTAAAGATATTTACATGCAACAAGTTTACAATAATAACTGCTATAAAATACTCAGGAATAAATTTAACAGGAACTGTAGAATGCCTATATGATGAAAAATATATATATATATACTGGAAGACATAAAAGACCTGGAAAAATGGAGGGATTGGTAGAGGGTAGTGGGATTTGCTCGCTGCAACTTTGCTTATATTTAAAAAATAAAATTAAAAAAACAAAAAAGAAAGAGAGAAAGAGAACCTAAATGTTCATGGGTAGATTAATCCTTCTGAGTTAAAAAAAGGTTTAAAAGAATGCATTAGCTGTGTATATACTTCCACCTGCAGGGAGGGCCTCTCTGCCCCTTCCTCTCGCACCCAGTTTATGAGTACAAAAAAAAAAATATTTGAAGAGAATGAAATAAAACAGCAACCGTGGTTATCCCCAGAGGAGAGCTTAATGGCATATTTTAATTTTCTTCTTTACCCTTTCCAAACATTTAGCAATTATAATGCATTATACTTTTCTAGCCAGAAAAATATGACTTTTTTTTAAATTAAAGGGAAATATAACAATAAAAGCATAATTAAAGAGAAGAAGTAAAAGGAAAGCAGAAAGCTTAATAGGTTTGGAAGGATACATGCAAAAATGAAACGATTTAGAAATGAAAAACAATTGGGAACAGTTCAAATTAGAGCGACAATATATGCTATAATGATATAAAAGAACAATTTAAGATATTAAAAAGTCAATATCCAGAAAAATTTAAAAGAAACCACTAAAAAGCAGACAGTGGTGAGTCCTTACCCAGGTCTTGCAGGTGGGAGACTGAAGCTGAGATCCAGGAGCACCCAGGAGCACCCTTGCAAGGGCAGGGCTCTTCATGGAGCTCCCCAAGGGGGAGACCACAGGCCCTATGGCAACTCTGTGGCCACCCAGCAGCCAAGGCTTCACCTTCTGGGTTCCTCCATCTCATTTCAGAGTCACAGGGGCATTTGTCTAACCCTCCTAGGCCTGCAAATTCCCTGAGGGCCTGTGCTGGGCTGCCACATGCTTAAGTCCCTGCTACATCCATACCTTCCCTGTTGCCTGCCTCTGGACGATCCTGAGGCCTTCCAGGCTCCACACCTGAGCATTCTCACATCAGGCCTGCAGTCCAGGCTACTGGACAAGCTGGGTAAGTCACCTCACCAGTCAGAGCCTCAGCTCGCACCCCACTTTAGGGAGATATCGTTGCACAGATCAGTCAGATGATGTTGGCAAAGAGCCCAGCACACAGTAGGGCAGTTAACAAATGTCTAGGGAGGAAGTGACTGCAGTGGCATCCCATTCCACAGGTTGTAGCACAGAAATTCAGAATTCCAGCTGGCCCAGGCTCCACATGGCCACCGCTCTGCCCTCCCACGACAGACCCCTCATAGCAGCAGCTTCCCTTGGCCAGCAGAACAAAGAAGCCCAAGCTGCCCCATGCTAACCCCAGGCTAGACAGGAAGTCTTGTGCAGGAGAGAATGGAGTTCTGTGGGCACAAAGTGCACCCGAAGACCAGCAGTGAATCCTCAGCAGGTCCCCTCCCCACCCAGACCCCAGATCCCAGACTGCGGTCCCGCAGCCTGAACAGTATCCCGTAAGCCTCTGTACAGCCCAGAGCCTTCAGCTGGCTCCACTGGGACCCTGAGCTGCCCACGATGGACGTATTTGTGGTTATCAGTTAATATTAGGGTGATGCTCCTCCCTAAATTACAAAAAAGCCCTTAAACACATAGCAGTGTTCAGCCCAGGACTGGCGATGCTGGTGAGATCAATGGAATTTGTCTGGGAATGAGAGGAGTGTTTCTCAAACTGTAGAGTGCCCACGATTGTGGGGGACCTTGTGAAAATTCAGACTGTGATTCTGTAGTTCTGGGTGGGGCCCAAGATTCGCATTTCTGACAAGCTCCCAGTTGCTGCTGCTGCTTCCAGGAATCACACTATGAGTGGCAGGCTGGTAGACAGTGTCCTCATGTCCATGAAATCATTAGACTGGAAGCAGCTCCAGAGACCATGTTTTCCTGCTTCCCACTGAGGACAGTAATTCTTCTTGTAGCATTTCTGATGGCAGGACAGTGCCTGGCATGTACCAGGTGCTAAATAGATGTTAGTTGGCCTGAAATACAATTATTTCCGGGAAGAGGAAGCTCTTCTGGTGGAGGCAGCTCTCTCATGGTTAGAAAGCGCCTTCTGTTGAGCCAGCACAGGCTCCCTGAAACTGCCACCCACTGGCTTTGGCATCCCTGTGCGGCTTCACCCATCAGGCACTATGGCACTGTGCCAAGGCCTAGCAAAATGTTTGCAACCTAAAGCACAAACAACAAGAAAACAAAAAGATTGACTCCAAAAAATAAAAATAGACAATCACAATTAATAAATGTCTAACTGTCTGCAAAATGTAACATGTGTCAAAGAGGCAAAGGCAATGGGACTCTTACCTAGTTAGATATAAATTGTATTTAGTTGTGAATACAGGTGCATTTTAGTACACTTCATGAGACCCAGGGTGGTACCTCCAAAAGCAAGTGTGTATCTGGCCCTCAAAGATCTTGAATGGCCCTTACCATCTTCATCAAACTCTCTTTCCACATTTGAAGTCAGCAGTGTGGTCCCCCCCAATGAAATCACTACCTCATAAGAGATATCTGCGCTCCCATGTTCATTGCAGCATTGTTCACAATAGCCAAGATCTGGAAGAAACTTAAATGTCTGTCAAAGGATGAATGGATAAAGAAAATGTGATACATGTATATACACAATGGAATATTATTGAGCCTTAAAAAAGGAGATCCCACCATTTTGCCACAACATGGATGGACCTGAAGGACATTATGCTATGTGAAATAAGCCAGACACAAAAATAAAAATATTTCATGATCTCACTGATATGTGGAATATTAAAAAAGAGAGAGAGAGAGAGTGCTCAAATACGCAGAGAATAAAACAGTGTTTACCATGGGTAGGGGGAAGATGAAAGGAAATGGGAGACTTAGGTCAAAGGATACAAAATAGCATATATGTAGAATGAACAAGTTTAGAGATATAATATACAACATGAAAACTAAAATTAATAAAATTGTATCATATTAGGAATTTTAGTTCAGAAGTAGACTTTAGCTGCCCTTGTTACACAAAAAAGTAACTATGTGAGATGAAAATATGTTAATCTGCTCCACTATTGTAACCATTTCACTATCTACATGTATCCTATAACATCATGTTGTAAACCTCAAATATATGAAACAAAAGTTATTTAAAAAATAAAAAAGAAATGAAAGAAGAGACATTACAGCAAATTTTACAAAAATATAAAGAATTATAAGAGAATACTATGAACAAACGTATGCCAACAAATTGGATAACCTAGAAGAAATGAATTGAACACCTAGAAACACACAAACTACCAAGACTGGATCATGAAGAAACAGAAAATATGAATAGACCAATAAGTAGTAAGAAGAGTAAATCAGTAACCAAAAACCTCCCAACAAAGAAAAGTCCAGGAGAAGATGGCTTCAATGGAGAATTCTACTAAACATTTAAAGAAGAATTAACACCAATCCTCCTCCAACTCTTCCAAAAAGTTTAAGAGGAGAGAGCACTCATGAACTCATTTTATGAGGCCAGCATTACCCTAGTAACAAAACCAGACAAAGACACTATAAGAAAACCACAAACCAATATCCTGATGAATACTGCTGGAAATATTCTCAACAAAATTTGCAAGCTGAATTCAACAGCACACTAAAAGATTATACATCATAACCAAACAGGATTTATTCCTGGAATGCAAGGATGGTTCAACATACAAACATCAATCAGTGTAATGCACCACATTAACAGCATGAAGGACAAAAGCACATAAAAACCTCAATTGATGCAGGAAAAGCATTTGACAAAAATCAATACTCTTTCATAATAGAAACACTAAATAAACAGGGACTATAAGTTACCTCAACAGAATCCAGGTCATGCAAGAAAAGCCTATAGATAACATCATACTCCATTTGTGTAAAACTGAAAGCTTATCTTCTAAGATCAGGAACAAGACAAGGATGCCCATTCTCACCACTTCTATTCATCATAGTAATGGAAGTCCTAACTAGAGCAATTAGGGGGAAAAAAAGAGAAAGAAAGAAAAGGCATCCAGATTGGAAAGGAAGAAGTAAAATTTCTGTGTTCACAGATGACATGATCTTCTATGCAGAAAGCCCTAAATATTCCACACAAAGTGCTGGCAGGTTAGTTCAGTTGGTTAGAGTGTGGTGTTATAACAGCAAGGTCAAGGGTTCAGATCTCCATACTGGCCAGCTGCCAAAAAAAAAAAAGATTCTATGCACAAAAAACCTTAAGAACTAGTAAACCAATTCAGCAAACTTGCAAGATATAAAATCAACACATGAAAATCACTTGTGTTTTGGGGCCAGCCCGTGGCTCACTCGGGAGAGTGTGGTGCTGATAACACCAAGGCCATGGGTTCAGATCCCACATAGGGACAGCCGGTTAGCTCACTGGGTGAGCGTGGTGCTGACAACACCAAGTCAAGGGTTAAGATCCCCTTACCGGTCATCTTTAAAAAAAAAAAAATCACTTGTGTTTCTATGCACTAACAGAGAATAATCCAAAAAGGAAGTTAAAAAAAAAATTCCACTTATTATAGCATCAAAAAGAGTAAAATACATCAAACCCTTGAACAACCGAGGTTAGAACTGAGCATTTTATTCAATAAATATATTGGGGCCGAGCCCGTGGCGCACTTGGTAGAGTGCTGCGCTGGGAGCGCGGCAACGCTCCCGCCGCGGGTTCGGATCCTATATAGGACTGACCAGTGCACTCACTGGCTGAGTGCCGGTCACGGAAAAACGACAAAAAAAAAAATAATAAATAAATAAATAAATAAATAAATAAATATATTGGAAAAATTTTGGTTAGGTATATCATGCATTCATACCTAACCAAACAGTTAAGTAGCATACCTAAAAGTAAGCTATTAGTAAAGTAGTTAAGGCTCCATCCCCCCACCCCCACTCCCACCACTGCTCTCCACAGGGCTCAGGGAACACAAGCAGCATGACCACAATCTGGGAGAAAAGTTTTAGCAAATTTTCAACTGCTTGGGGGTTGGCTCCCCAAAACCCTGCATGTTCAAGGGTCAACTGTACTTAGGAAAATAACTAAGGAGATGAAAGACTGAAAACTATGTAGTTTTCATGTACACTGAAAACTATAAAACATTGCTAAAGGAAATTAAAGATGACCTAAAGAAATGGAAAGACATCCTGTGTTCATGTACCTAATATTGTCAAGAAGTCAATACTACCCAAAGTGACCTACATATTCAATGCAATCCCTATCAAAATTCCAGTGGCATTTTTTGCAGAAAAAAATCTATCCTAAAATTCACGTGGAATATCAAGGGACCCCAAATAGCCAAAGTGAACTTGAAAAAGAAGAACAAAGTTGGAGGTCTCACACTGCCTGATTTCAAAACTTACTACAAAGATACAGTAATCAAAACAGTGTGGTACTGGCAGAAAGACAGACATAGGCCAATGAAATAGAATAGAGACATCAGAAATAAACCCTTCCACACATGGTCAAATGATCTTCAACAAGGGTGCCAAGACCACTCAAAGAGGAAAGGACAATGTCTTTGAAAATGGTGAGAGGAAAACTGGATATCCACACACCATATACAAAAATTGATTCAAAATGGATTAAAGACATAAATGTAAGACCACAAACTACAAAACTCTCAGAAGAAAATAAGGGGAAAGCTTCATGACGTTGGATTTGACAATGTATTCTTGGATATGACACCAACAGCACAGGCAGCAAAAGCAAAAATAGAAAAATGGGACTACATCAAACTTAAAAATGTGTATGCATCAAAGGACACAGTCAACAGCCCCAAAAGGCAACCTTTTGGGAGAAAATACAGTATTTGCAAATGATATATTTAATAAGGAGTTAACATCCAGAATACATAAAGAACTCCTACATCTCAACAACAACAGAAATAATCCAGTTAAAAAATGGGCAAAGGGCCACAGGAAGCACCCCCCTGACATCTGCAAACAGCCCAGCCATGACCACCAAGCCACCGCAGGAAGGACCCCAGGCTCCTGAGCTGGGCAGTGGGACACTGATGGCCTCAGCTACACACCCCCAACATCTGCAACCAGCCCAGAGACAACCACCAAGCCACTGCTGGGAAGACCTGGTCTCCCCTGCTGGAATGAGGGGGTGCCACAGGCCTCAACCAAGCCCCCCCTCCCTCCTACTCCTCCCATCCTATTTCCTTCTCCATTCCCCTTTCTCCCTCCCCTGCAACTGCTTTGCAACAACGTCTTAGAATGTAAAATAATAATAATAATAATGATAATATAAGTAAATAAAAATTTATTTAAATGGGCAAAGGACCTGAATAGACGTTTTTCCAAAGATGATATAAAAATGGCCAATAAGCACATGAAAAGATGCTCAGCATTACTAATCATTAGAGAAATGTGAATCAAAATCACAGTGAGATATTACCTCACACCCATTAAAATGGCTTCTACAAAAAAAAAAAACCCCAGAAAATAACAAATACTGCCAAGGATGTAGAGAAATTGGAACCCTTGTGCACTGTTGATGAGATTGTAAAATGGTGCAACTGCTATGGAAAACAGTATAAAGGTTCCTCAAAAAATTAAACATAGCACTACCATGTGATACAGCAATCCCACTTCTGGGTAAATACCCAAAAGAATTGAAAGCAGGAACTTGAGTAGATATTTGCACAGTCATGTTTATAGCAACATTATTCACAATAGCCAAGAGGTGGAAGCAACACAAATGCCCGCTGACGGATGAATGGAATAACAACGTGTGATACAGTTGTCCCCCCTCATCCACGATCTCACTTTGCACAGTTTTGGTTACCCGTGGTCAACCAAGTTTCAAAAATGTTAAGATATTTTGAGAGAGAGAGACTGCATTCACATAACTTTTGTTATAATATATTATTATAATTGTTCTCTTTTATTATTAGTTGTTGTTAATCTCTTACTGTGCCTAATTTATAAATTAAACTTTATTATAGTTATGTGTGTATAGGAAAAACCATGGAGTATATAGGGTTCAGTACTATTCACAGTTTCAGACATCCGCTGGAGGCCTTAGAACATATCCCTCCGTGGACAAGGGAGGGACTAGTGTGTAGTATACACACAATGAAATTATTCAGGCATGTGAAAAAATGTTCGATATTGCTAATAATCAGGGAAATGCAAATTAAAATCACAATGAGATATCTTCTCACTCCAGTTAGAATGGCTATTATCAAAAAGACAGAAAATAACAAACGCTGGCGAGGATGCAGAGAAAAGGGAACTCTCGTACACTGTTGGTGGGGATGTATATTAAAAAAGCCATTACGGGCCGGCCCGTGGCTCACTCGGTAGAGTGCGGTGCTGATAGCGCCAAGGCCCCGGGTTCGGGTCCCATATACGGATGGCCGGTTCGCTCACTGGCTGAGCGTGGTGCTCACAACACCAAGTCAAGGGTTAAGATCCCCTTACCGGTCATCTTTTAAAAAAAAAAAAAAAAAAAAAAAAAAAAACGCCATTACGGAAAACAATATGGAGGTTCCTCAAAAAACTAAAAATAGTACTACCTTATGACCCAGCAATCTCATTACTGGGTATATACCCAAAGGAAATGAAATCAATACATCAAAGAGACACCTGCACTCCCATGTTTACTGCAGCACTATTCACAACAGCCACGAGATGGAATCAACCTAAATGCCCATCAACAAATGAATGGATAAAAAATCTGTGGTAGATATACACGATGGAATACTATTCGCCTATATAAAAAAGAATGAAATCCTGTCATTGGCAGCAATATGGATAGAACTGGAGATATCTATGCATAGAACTGGAGGCCATCACGTTAAGTGAAGTAATCCAAGCACAGAAAGACAAATACTGCATGATGTCACTCATCTATGGAATAAAAAAAATACAACGTGGTAGAAATAAATTAAAAAATAAACAAATTTTTTAAAGTGTGGTTCTTATAGAAGTAGAGAGTAGAATAATGGTTACCAGAGGCTGGAAGGAGAAGTGGGAGGGGAAGAGGTGGATTAATGGGTACAAAGTTAGGGATAGACAGGAAGAACAATTTCTTCTTTTCTAGGCTAACTAGAGCTAATAATATTATATTGTATATTTCTAAATAGCTAGAAAAGAGGATCTTGACCATAATCACCACAATGGAAAGATAAATGTTAATGTTTAGGTGATAGATATTCTATCTACCCAAGTGAATCATTGTACAATATGTGCATGTATTGAAACAACACACTATAATGTGTTTAATTAAAAGTAAATTAAAGGGCCGGCCTGTGGCTCACTCGGGAGAGTGCGGTGCTGATAACACCAAGGCCACGGGTTCGGATCCCATATAGGGATGGCCGGTTAGCTCACTGGCTGAGTGTGGTGCTGACAACACCAAGTCAAGGGTTAAGATCCCCTTACCGGTCATCTTTAAAAAAAATAAAAATAAATAAAAAATAAAAATAAAAGTAAATTAAAATTAAAAAAGAAGGAAATTCTGTCAGTTGTGACAACATGGATGAACCTTGAGAACACTATGCTAAGTGAGATAAACCGTCACAAAAAGACAAATACTGTAGGAGTCCACTTATATGAGGTACATAGAGTGGTCAAATTCATAGAGACAGAAAGTGGGATGGTGGTTGCCAGGGGTTCGGGGATGGGAGGAGAAATGGGAGTTACTGTGTAATAGATAAGAGTTTCTAATTTGCAAGATAAGCTTCTGGAGATTGGTTGCACAAAAATGTCAATATACATAACATTACTGAACTGTACACTTAAAAATGGTAAAATGGTAAATTTTATGTTATGTGCTTTGTAACGTACACAAAAACATACAAATAAATAAATAAGAAAGAAGAAGGAAAGAAATCCAAAACCTTCTCAGGTGATTCTGAAGTGCCCTAGTTAGGAAACTACCGGCCCAAGTGATTCTGGATGGCTTCCAGGAGGAAGAGTAGCTCTGAGCTGGGCTGTAAAGGGCAGAAACGTTTTGGTTAGGGGAGGAGAAGGGAGAAGTCACAAAGGAAGGAATTAGTTCAGCAGCGGTGGCAGCAGCATCGCAGGCATTTGTTATAAGTGCCTATTATGTGCCAGGCATGTGGTTTACATGTGTTCTCTCAACACAACAGCAACTCTATGAGGTGGGCACTACTAGTGCCGTTTTACATGAGAGAATGAGCAGCCAGAGAGGGGACCAGTCTGCCTGAAACAAACTGTATGCAGAGATGAGGCAGACTGGAACAGAGGGGGCAAATCCTCAAAGGACTTGACACCATGCAGAAACATCCACACAATGCCATGGACGTGGGGAGTCAAGATGGGTTCTTGAACAGATGCATGATGTGATTTGAGAGGTGTTTTCAGTGGGTGAATCTGGAGCAGTGTGTGGGAAATTCCTGGCTGAACCAGTGTGCCCTGCACCAAGGTGGAAGCCAAATCAGTACAAATTGGGTTACAAAGAGATGTGCAAGTTGGGGATCAAATGAAATCAGCTCCTAAAGCAGGTGCCTCACTCTTCATCTCCCCCACCCCTAGCACTCCCAGGCCTCTCCTCTGAACTCACACTCTGACTCACACTCTGGGGCAGCAGGTCTCCTGGTACCTGCCCTGCTCTGGCTGAGCAAGTCCAGATCAGGCAGGGCTGTGTTTCCCTGCAATTTGGTGGCTGGCACTATGGGTCTTGGTTGGTGTGGGGGCACCTCCAGTCCCTGTGAGTGCCCTCTGCTGGAAGCTCCTGGCCTGGCATGTGTCTGCAGGCTCTGGGCTCTGGGCACTGGGCCCAGCTGGCTTTCATTTTTTATTAGAATGATGCGGTGTTGTTCCAATCCTCGGTGATATTAATTACATCCTGTTGTGTAACAACCTACACTTTCATAGAGGACCATGATCACTGTCCCAAAGGCTTCTGGCCGCTGAGATGCCCCCCAAAAATTGAGTCCTCAAGGATTCGGGAATCCCTCCTCCTTCCGAGGCTCTGCATGAGCCTTCAGCCCCGCAGCTCACCCCTCAGGAAGGCCAAGCAGGCAGAACCCAAGAGCTCCCGGTGGACCATGCTGAAGGCTGCTTCTTAAGAATGAAGAATTCTAGAAATTAGATCTCGACACTGGAAACAGATGGCCATGACAGGGCAGTTGATTCCTGTTCCAATAAAAAAAAGGTAGCAACGTCTACTGTTACAGGATTGTGCAAAGAAGGGCCTCAGCCTCATACCAGGAGCACCATAATGGATTCATGCATTGAGCTGTGGGGTTTTCAAACTTCTTTTAGCAGCAAATCTCTGGAACCCTGCCCACTGGGTCTTCGTGGCACTGAGGCAGCTCTGCCAAGCCCAGGATTTCTGGGGCCACAGCTACAAGCCTTGGCCAATGTCCCTCCCAACCATGAAGAGTCCATACACTGCCATTCTAGGCCAATTAAATATTTTTAAATGAAGTGAGATAGTACATGTGAAAATCAGACATTCCCTTGGTGGGTCAAATGTTCACTTCTGAATTGACCCAGGCTGGATTCAGGGATTCCTGAGTTTCTTACTTGTTTCTCCTCTTTTGGTAATGAAATAAAACTCAAGGAGACCAAAAACCCACCAGAAACCATGCTCTAAGTGCTTTAAACGCATTTCTCTTTTAGTCTTCACAATAACACTCCAGGAATAAAGGGAGGCTGGAGCGTTCATAAGTGACCTGCCCAAGGCCTCCCACTAGAGGCCTGGATTCAGGTCCAGGTCTGTCTGACACCCAAGTTGGCTAGCCTGCCTGCCTTACCACCACCCCAGCTCTGCCCCATTTATCAGCCCCACCCCAACTACCTCCTCGGTTAGGGAACCCAGCCCACAGCCAATTCTGTGTTGCTGATCTCCCCACCCTGTCCCCACCCTATCCATCCTCCAGGGCATGAAACAGATACAGAACAAGTATGCTGAAATGTTTAATGTACATTGAAAAATGGCAGAGGGCCAGCCTGTGGATCACTAGGGAAAGTGTGGTGCTGATAACACCAAGTCAAGGTTAAGATCCTCTGACCAGTCATCAAAAAAAAAAAAAGAAAAAGAAAAAAGAAAAATGGCAGGATACAAACCATAGAATATTAAGGCCATCTGGGGTCATAAGAGGAGTCTAGACAGTTACCACATTCCACATTTCATTTAATCCTCACGTCCATCCTGCGAAAGAGACAGTGTTAATAGCTCCATTTTACAAATAAGATAGGATGCTCAGAAAAGCTGTGACCAGCCCAAGGTCACACAGGTAAAGAAAGTGCCTCAGCCAGAACTAAAGAGACAGGAGCTCTGGGTGGCTCAGAGGTACTGGCTGGAACCCAGCTCTTCTGACACCAGCGCCAGTGCTCTGCCTTCGTATCCCACAGCTCCCAGAGAGTGGCAGACAGCCTGGGCATAAAGATCTCAAGACAACATCACTCCACATTGCTCTTCCCCCATAGCACATGCTGTTTTCTCGCTATTCTTCCTCTTTTTTTCTTCCTCTTCCTCTTCTCTCACCATAAATTACATCCCTTGTCTAAGAAATACAT
This sequence comes from Cynocephalus volans, assembly GCF_027409185.1. Classification (NCBI taxonomy): domain Eukaryota; kingdom Metazoa; phylum Chordata; class Mammalia; order Dermoptera; family Cynocephalidae; genus Cynocephalus; species Cynocephalus volans. The sequence continues at coordinate 56,480,639 of NC_084462.1, forward strand.
TAACTATGCTTAAATGAAAATAATAGCAGCCTCATTCCCATGCTCATCCAATATGGACTGTCACTTGCATAGCCAGCCCATGGACACACCCGAGGCGTACCCATCACTTACTGAGCTTCCAGCAATGTACCAAGCAGGTGCATGCACTAGTTCTTTGCTTCCTCGCCCCAAGTCACTGAGGTAGGCTTCCATTTGCCCATTTTACCGATGAGATGATAAAGGCTCAGAAGTTCATCCATGGCTTGTTCAAGTCACACAGCTCAAAAGTAACAGAGTCAGACTTGACCTAAAGCTAAAGCCCACATTCTTCACCCCGTGGTTCCTATTGAGGGGCAGCCAAATCATAGCTAGCTTTTGCCCTCTCTGTTTTAGAACACTTCCAGTTACCAAGACACTTTATCATGCTTATAAATGAGGCCAGGTTTGGAGATATCTACTACTAATAATAGCAATTATTATTATTACTATTATTATTTTTGCCACATAGAGTGATTACTCCAGGCATTGTGCTTTACTCCAATATGTTATTCAGTCCCCACAAGTGCTCTGTGAGGGGATACTGCTATTCCCATTTTACAGATGAAATAACTGAGGCTTATAACTTGCCACCTGCACAGCTTATGAGTGGTGAGATGAGGATTTGGAACTAGATCTGGCTGACGCCTGATACCTCGCCTTTAACCACTTCTCTCCCCACCTTGCCTGCCAGGTGTACTGTTCTTTTATACATGACATGAATTCTCTCTGCCTCTGGAGATGGGCCAGGAGAGGCACATCTGGTCAGTCTCGCCATCAGGAGACTCAGAATGCCCTGAATTCCCTGTCACTTTGGTTCTGCCTTAGGCTGGCTGCCTTTCCCTGCAGGAGAACTGCTCTGGTTTTCAGGACAGAAGCCAGATAACAGCTAGAGTGTCTGCTGGAACACTGAGAACATATGTGACTTGCCTATTTGGAGGTACAGAGGGAACCGGAGCTCAAACTGTTTAAAAACTGTTCCTTTTCTTTCAGAGAGATGTGTGTGCAGTGCTCATTCTCCAAAGGGGAGGAGAAGAACAGGGCGTCAGATCAGCAGCAGGGTATCCATGAGTCAGCCATGGGACTCACTAATGCAGAAGTAGATGGATGTTAGATAGAGAGATGGAGAACCAGTGAGAGCTCTTTTGGTTTGCAAGCAACAGAAAACCCAACCCAAACCAGTTAAAGCAAAAAGTGGATTTGTTGGCTTATTGAGCAGAAAAGCCCAAGGGTAGGTCAATCTTCACCTGCACCTTGATCAGGGAGTCAAGCCCCAGCTTCTCAGCTCTGTTCTCCTCCATGTTGGCTCACTTTCTGGTTATGGAAAAATGGTGCCATAGCTCCAAACCTTATACCTCTCAGGAAAGGGAAAAGGGAAGTCCAGTAAGTCAAACAATGAATTGAGTCTCCCTGGTTCTAGCTGGCCTGACTCGGCTCAAAACTGACACAGGAAAATGTGATGCCTTGATCAGCTGAACCTGGGCACTTGCCACCCTTGTGGGTGGGTCAACACCACCCAACTGCATAGACTTAGAGTGAGGGATGGGTAGTGCCCACAAACCAATATTGGGATGCATTGTAAGAAGCAGGATGAGTGGATGTTGGATGTGAAAGAAAGGGGAAAAAAGGAGGAAGGAAGGAAGACAGTCAAAAAGCCCACTTGGGATAAACAAATTCACATACAGATACAAAATTACATGGTTACACAGAGATATGCCGAATAACTTATACACAGGTTATGCTCCAAAAGTTCATTTGTAGATGAGTTTAGAACCCAGGGCACATTTTCACCCATGCGGGAAGAGGAGAGTGTGTATTAGTCCATTTATGTTGCTTATTACAAAATACCTGCAACTGGGTGATTTATAAAGAAAACAAAATTTATTGCTTACAGTTTCTGAAGCTGGAGAGTCCAAAGTCCATCTGGTGGTGGTGACAGTGACCCAGGGGTCTCACATTACAAGATGGTGGAAGCAGAGAGAGCAGAGAGAGAAAACAGACTCTCCTTTTCTTTTAAAGCCCTCAGAACCACGCCCTGACCACCATTTTTAATCCATTCACTACTGCATGGTCCTACAATTTAATCACCTCTTCAAGACTCCACCTTTCAATTACCATAATAGGATTTCCCACCCTCTTAACATTCACAGTGGGGACCAAGTTTCTAATACATAAAACTTGGGGGACACAATTAAGCTTCAGTGAGTTTGCGGGGGACATAATTCAATCCGCTACTGAGGGAGAATTTTTTTTTTTTGCAGCTGGCTGGTAAGTGTATCCAAACCCTTGACCTCAGTGTTACAACATCGTGCTCTGAGGGGGAATTTTTAATTGCAAAGTTCCCAGGTTAGGCTAAAACTTTTTAATTTAATCCGTAATACAGTAGAAATGCTCGATATTTGCAATGAAAAACAGGAAGCAAAACTTGCAACCATGGATGATGAATAGGAGACATGTTGGATTGAAACCTTGTCTTTATTTGGTATGAGTGCTGATGCTAAACAAAAAGCAGGTTCAATTAATGAGAATGAGCTGCAGATAAAGACTCCAGTGGGGATTTGAAGGGGGCTTCTGAGTATTTCCAAGGGCTCAGCAGGTTGACGGCAGTACTCTCTGTCATGCTTAGTTTTCCTTCATGTGTTATGGTTTTCCTTTTTCTTGATATAGGAGTATCCAGGAGAAGACTCCTCTTATATCTTCTTTTTACAGGTATACAAAGAAGACGTGAGTCTTTGCAACCCCACCATGATTACGGCCATTTTTGACTCACAAATGGATTCCAAGGAGGAAGAGGAGAGCAGGAGGTTGTCCCACAGCACCTGGGCAAGAGGTGGCAAAAGGAGGGGCAGGAGAGGGGCTGAGATCAAGGAGACTGGCATAAACTGAATGTGAGGGCTGGGTCAGCCGAGGAATGACCTGTGCCTGCTGGAGGGAGTGGACGAGAGAGCTCCCCTGCCTTATTTATCACTGCCATGAGGTGCATTCAAACCTGTGTTTCTCCAACACTCATCATTTCCTCTCTCAGACCATCTAGAAGTATGGGGACAGCAACCAAGCTATGCCTAGGCTGAGCACCCTACCCCTCAATGCCCAGCCCCGTTGACCAGTGAGGACAATTCTCAGACATACACATGTGCGGCTTCCACTCCCCTGAAGCAAGCAGACTGTGCATCTGCCTCCCTCTCCTTTCCCTGTACTTCTCCCCCACTACCCCCACCCAGGATGGGGCCACACCATTTCTTTGCCTAAGACACAAATCTGGTCCCATCACTTTGCACCTCCTCAAAACCCTCCAGAGTTGCCCAGTGCCTGCAGCAGCATTTTTCCAAGTATATTCCTTAGAACCCTTATTCTTGGGCCGGCCCGTGGCTCACTCGGGAGAGTGCGGTGCTGATAACACCAAGGCCCCGGGTTCAGATCCCATATACAGATGGCCGGTTCGTTCACTGGGTGAGCGTGGTGCTGACCACACCAAGTCAAGGGTTAAGATCCCCTTACCGGTCATCTTTTAAAAAAAAAAAAAAAAAAGAACCCTTATTCTTTGGTCAAATAAGCTTAAGAAATCCTCTAGACCATACCTATTCTTGGACAATCCCTATACAAAATGACAAATTAAGGGCTCCTCCAATAAGCGTTGCAGTAAAGGACCTGTTTCACATTTTAACTCCATCAGTTCCTAACCTTATTTGACATAGAAGCTCTTTTTATGCATTGTCATTTAACAAGCACACTTTGGGAATCACTGACCTACAGGATAAAATCCAGATATCGTAATATGACAACCAAGACCCTTCATTCTGGCCACAACCCACCTTTCCAGCCTCACCACCCTTGACAGGTGCCCCCTGGCTCCCATCATACTGACCACACACAAATGCTCTGCACTTTCATTTCTCTGTATTTTTGTTTATGTTATTCCTCCTTGCTTCCCTTTTCCAGCGAGCGTAACCGCCTTTCCCAGGAGCTCCGCTAAGATAATCATTTTATTTTATTTTACTTTTTTGGCAGCTGGCTGTATTTTATTAATTTTAATGACCATCATTTATTGAGCACTTTTTCTGTGCCAGGCACTCTCCATTCAGCTTTCTCCACTTAGGTCCCCAAACCTTGGAGCTTGAGTAGGACACCAACAATGAACCCATTGCTTACTACATTTTGGTACCTCCCTTCTGCCTGGCCCCTACAGTTCCTTGCACCAATAAGCCCCCTTTCCTCATGTGGTAACCCCAGACCTCTTCTTCCTGGCTTGGGTCTCCAATTAAATATCCCCTTACCAGCTCCTTCATCATTAGAAAACAATTTTGCTATTCCTGTTTGACAAGATGATTGAAACCCCCTGGATTGTTCATTCATTCACTGTACAATTTTTTTTTCTTTCTCTCTCTTTTTTTTTTTTTTGTGACTGGCCGGTATGGGTATCCAAACCATTGCACAAATATTGATTGAGCATTAGGACTCAGAGGTTTTAAAGAAGACATGGTCCCTACCTTCTGGGAGCCACAGGCCAGAGGAAGAGGGGCTTCACAGGGGAAGTACAGTGTTATAAACAATTAAATAGTTACAGGTACACAACATGCTGCCAAGAAGTAGGGGGGGCTATGATAGCAGCTGTAGTGGATTGAATTATGTCCCCCCAAACTCACTGAAGCTTGAATTGTGTCCCCCAAGTTTTATGTATTAGAAACTTAACCCCCACTGTGACTGTTAAGAGGGTGGAAATCCTATTATGGTAATTGAAAGGTGGAGCCTTGAAGAGGTGATTGGATTGTAGGACAGTGCAGTAGTGAATGGATTAAAAATGGTGGTCAGGGGAGTGGTTCTGAGGGCTTTAAAAGAAGAGAGAGAGGAGAGTCTGTTTTTCTCTCTCTCTTTGCTCTCTCTCCTTCCACCATCTTGTAATGTGAGACCCCTAGGTCACTGTCACCACCACCAGATGGACTTTGGACTTCCCAGCCTCAGAAACTGTAAGCAATAAATTTCATTTTTTTTATAAATCACCCAGTTCTGTGTATTTGTTATAAGCAACACAAAATGGACTAATACAGGGCTTACCAAGGATTTAACCAGGTTGGGTGTTCAGAGGCAGCTTTCTGGAGAAGGCAAAGGCCCACAGGAGATGAGACAGCTTTGTGAAAGATAGAGGTGAGAAGACTGGGGTGCATTTAGGAGCTGCAAGGTTGGTGTGCTGTGAGCAAGCAGGCAAGAGTGGCTTCGGAAGAGGCTGGTGAATAGTAGGCAGGGCCCCAGGAGTCTCCTTGAAGACTCAGCTCAGTGACTGGAGTCAACAGTCTTGAGTGTGGATCTTGATTGGGCCATTTACCTGCTGTGGGGTCTGGGCAAGTTGCTTAACCTCTCTCTGTTACTATTTCCCCAACTGTGAAATGGGGTATCCTCTCCAAATCCTAGCTAATTTTTAAAAATTTCTGGTGGCTGGCCGGTATGAGATCTGAACGCTTGACCTTGTTGTTGTCAATACCACACTCTACCAACTGAGCTAACCAGCTAGCCCCAAATCCTAGCTAACTTTAATAAACACTTATTACATGCCAGATATTTTCCTAAGCACTTTACATGCTATAAGTAAGAGAATCTTCACAATAATCTTATAAGATAAAGTATTATTCCCACTTAGCAGATGATGAAACTTAGTCACTAAACTAACTTGTTGAAAGTGATCCCACAAGCTGAAAGTGACAGTGTCTACCTAATAGGATTGTGAGGTTGACTGATATAAAGCAGGTAAAGTGCCTGGCACATAATAGTTTCTCAATGACTTTTGCTATTTCTATTTTTTATTTTAAGGGCAATGGGAAGCCATTCAAAGGCTTTAAGCTAGTAAGAGGTTATTTTAAGAAGAATGGGTCTGAGGGGTCCAGAGTAGACACAGAAAGAGGGATTAGAATACTATGACAGGGCAGGAGATTATGGTGGCTGGACCAGGCCTGGGAGAGGAGAGGGTGAGGAATACCCAGGATACAGCTCCATTGACAAGCCTGGGCATTAATGGGCATGGGGGTGGAGGAGAGGCAATCCAGGTTTCTGGTTGGCCCTGCAATGGACAGTGGTGCCACTGACTGGAGCCCAGGGGTGGGCAGGCATGACGTAAAGACCAGAGGGGATGAAGAGCTCTGTTTTGTACACAAGTTGTGTAAGAAGAACATGCAGGTGGAGTTGGCCATCAGCTGAGACACACACACGGGTTCAACTCCTATGAGCTGTTTCACACTGACAAGAGGTCAGATCACTGGAGAACAATGACACCAGCTACCATTTGCTAGCAAGCCCTGCCCTGTGTCTGACCCATGCTGCATGCTCAGCTCTCCCACTGAAGCCTGCCCATATCCCTTGGAGAGGAGCACCATTCTTGTCCTTAATTTAGAAAAGTGAAAACTGAGTTCAGAGGGGTTCAATTACTTTTCCGGTATCAAGTAGGTAGAGCTGGGATTTAAACCCAGGTTGTCTGAAACCAGGAACTGAGAACTGAGCCATCTGCAGCCTGTGCAGGCCCTGTGTAAACAAACACAGGGGATCTAGAGAGCAGAAGAGAAGGTTTCTACTAAAAGCCCTGTAAAATCCCTTTGTCTTCATCAGCCCTGCCCCCTTCTTCCCATCATTTCCCAGGGGCTCAAGGAAGCTCTAAAATCAACATTTCTGGGCCGGCCCGTGGCTCACTCGGGAGAGTGTGGTGCTGATAACACCAAGGCTGCGGGTTCGGATCCCATATAGGGATGGCCGGTTGGCTCACTGGGTGAGCGTGGTACTGACAACACCAAGTCAAGGGTTAAGATCCCCTTACCGGTCATCTTTTTAAAAAAAAAAAATAATAAAATAAAATAAAATAATCAAATCAACATTTCCCCTGTGCTACCATGCACCGTCCCAGAGAAGGGACACCTGTACGCAGGCACTAGACAAAACACCCCCATTTTGTCTGCAGGCCAGGTCACCCCACCAGGAAGGGCAAGGACCCCCAGTAGGGGCAGGACAGGACCACCGACGCTGACCCTGGTAGGAGGGGATGGGGAGCCAGCACTGGCAAAATCTCCACTTAGGAGGATTTGGGTGGGGGCCCCTTCTGCCACTCTCCCCCTCCCCTCCTTCTGCTGAGGGTTCCCCCAAGTTGCTCATTTCCCAAGATTGGGCCCAGAGGGAAGTTGGGAGGAAGGAAGAAAGCAAAGCCATGGCAGCTTTTCCTGACCCTCGTGTTAGCTTTCACTTCGGATTCATTCAAATGACCGTGAATGCGAACATTTTCTTGTAGTTTTGTTTTCTGGAATTTTATCTTGAGTAATCTGACACGTGGTATCTTTTGACCACTTATCTACTGGGATTTTACAGTTAAAAAAATCATTTGTAAGAGCTTTCACATAATTAAAAAAAATAGCTTTGGGAATATTTAAGGCAGTCTGCCTTTTTGTTTTTGTTATCGCTTTTTCTTTTAAAATTATACAAGTGATAATATGAATAGTTTCTTCTGTAAAAAGTAAAAATTCATACACTTCTATGAAAGCAAATCCCTCTTTACTCACCCTTTTATCCATTCCACTCCCCTCTCTCAAATGCTATTGATTTGTGTATATCCTGCCCAACCTCTTTCTAGGCTTTTACCATATAATGTATTTACACAAAATATATACTTTTGTGTACATTGGCTGAGTGTGGTGCTAATAACACCAAGTCAAGGGTTAAGATCCCCTTGCCAGTCATCTTAATAAACAAACAAACAAACAAACAAACAAATAAATAAATAAATTTTATTTCTAGTTCGTTTCTTTTTGGGTTTTTGGGTAGCTGGCTGGTGCAGGGATTGAACCCTGGACTTTGGTGTTATCAGCACCATGTGAATTCTAAATCTTTTGGTAAATGTTTGGAAAAAATCACATCTGAATTTGTACTAAGTCCATAAATTAATTTGATTTTTTCATCTTTACATTATTTAGCCTTTGCAACAGGCACAGGGACATAGGCTAGGTCTCTCCATATTCAAGTCTTCTCTGATATCCCTTAGAAAAAAAATTGTAGCTTTCTTCGTATGGAAAATGCTATATTCTGTGTTGATAACACCAAGATCCAGGGTTCAATCCCCTGTTACCAGCCAGGCACAAAAAAGAAAGAGAGAGAGAGAGAGAGAGAGAGAAATATATATATTATATTTTGGATTAATTTAACCAAGATAGGGTTACCTGTGCCTCAAAACTTTAAAAGATGTCCCCCCTCCCCAGTAAAACCATGTTGTCTGAGAACTTTTGGGGGACAATGTTCTTAATAAGTTCCCTAAATTCCTCTTCTTCTATTCATTTAGTTATTAAACCCATAATTTTTTTTCAGCTGGCTGGTATTGAGATCTGAAAACTTGTAATTATTTTAAGTACCTGCTTATGTGCCAGGCCCAGTTTTGTGCAGTAGGGAATACAGCAGTGAGCAAAACAGCTTTTTTACAATTATCTCAAAATAAAACATTTAACTAAAAATAACACAAGTCAAGAGTTCGGATCCCCATACCGCCTGCTGCCAAAATAAATAAATAAATAAAATGAAATGAAATGAAATAACACAATAATCTCAGAATAAAAAGTTTAATTTATTTTTATTTTTATTTTTTTGGCAGCTGGCCAGTACAAGGATTGAACCCCGGATCTTGGTGTTATCAGCACCAGGTTCTAACCAACTGAGCTAACGGGCTGGCCCCTTTTTTATTTTATTTATTTATTTATTGATTGATTGATTGATTTTTGGCAAAATAAAAAGTTTAATTTAAAACAAAGTTCTCTCTTCTTGGGAGCCTCCTATTCCAGTGGTGCGAGAAGGAAAACTGATAAACACTGATGCACATGTCCTATCAGATGGTAAGAAGTGGTGGGGAGAAAAATAAACAGTAGGGATAGAAAGTGCTGCTTTAGCAAGCCGGTCAGGGAGGCCTCTCTGTCCAGGGTGCATTTGAGCAGAAACTGAAGGAGGTGGTTTAGATTTTTTACTTCCAATTCTGTCAAACACAGAAACTTCTCTATTATTTTTTCCAGAAAATTATCTATTTCATTGAAGTTTTCAAATTCGTCAGCAGTTTCACATAATATCCTTTTGTGTTTTTAACGCCTCCCTACTTCTCTTGTCCTATTTACCATTTCACCTTAAATTGTGATTGTTTCTGGTTTTGTTCTTCATTATGTTTGTGCATTGTATTATTTAGACCTTGTTTTTACAGAAAGAACCAGCTCAAGGACATATGTATTAATTCTACTGTTTTTCTATTTTTTAATTATTCTTTCTCTAATTTAATCTGACTTATTTTTTCCTATTTGTTCCTTCCTCATCTTTATTTAGGGTTTTGTCTTTTAACATTTCTTTATTACTTGGTGAATGATTATTTCATTTATTAAACATGTTCTGGGTTTAATAATAAAATTATTTTAAAGTCTACTGGTTAGTTCAGTTGGTTAGAGCATGGTTTTATAACACCAAGGTCAAGAGTTCAGATCCCTGTACCAGCCAGCCTCCAAAAAAGCAGAAAAAATTATTTTAAAATCTAAATACATTTTTTAATAAAGCTTTCCATGTATACCATCAGTTTTCAGAGGTGCAGTTCTTGTTTGTGTTATTTTCTAAATTAACGCTCTATTCTTAATTTTCTCCTTTATACAAAAGCTGTTTTGGAGAACATTGCATAGCTGATTTTTTTTTTATTATTATTATTGCATAGCTGATTTCTAACATTAATTTCTAGTTTTAGCATATTGTGAATAGGAAATTGGTCTACATGACATCTGTATTTTCAAATTTATTGGGATTTTCTTTGTGACAGGAAAGATAACCTACGTTTAAAATTATTTTGCAATGGGCCAGCCCGTGGCTCACTTGGGAGAGTGTGGTGCTGGCAACACCAAGGCCACGGGTTCAGATCCCTATATAGGGATGGCCGGTTAGCTCACTTGGGAGAGCGTGGTGCTGACAACACCAAGTCAAAGGTTAAGATCCCCTTACCAGTCATCTTTTTTAAAAAAATAAATAAATAAAATTATTTTGCAAATCCTGGAAAATCATCTGAGTAACTTAAGAGCCCAAGCCAACAGTCAGGATGTCTCAAGGAACTGGGGAAAAGAGCAAAATGTGAAGAGAAAGTCAGCTTCAAAGAGGAACTGATTTTGATGCCAAAGGGACAAAGAACTGGCTTTCTTTAGTACCTACTATAGGCCAGGCACTGTGCTAGAAACTTGCCACATATCATCTCATTCAGTGGTGAGACAGGATTTTCCAGAGCAGGAAACTGAAGCTCAAGGAGGTTACCCACTTTTCTTTCAAGACTCGTTTTATTTATTTATTTATTTATTTATTTATATATTTTTAAGACTCGTTATAAGTATCACCTCTTATAGAAAGGCTTCCCCCAGAGAAGAGCTGTGTGCCCCTCTTCTGCTCTTGAATACATCAGAGCTACTCTTACATCTGTTACCCTTGGTTGCCTGGGAGACCCTTGAGGGCCGCAGGCACATTGTGGGTACTCAATAAATGTTTGTTGATTGAATGAGGAATAAAGGCAAAGAAAAGGTACCAAAAAGAGAATTTAAGTCTGAAGATTCAAAATAACAGAGCCTCCACCCTGTGACATTCCTCTCCATCCCCTGCCAAAAAGATGATGCCTGGTGGTTTACTGGTAATACTGACATTAATAGCTCCTTCCATTTGCAGAGTGCGTTACTGCATTACCTCATTGGGTCTTCTCAACAAACATAGGTCACCCTAAGCCCATTTTATAGGCAGTGAAGCATTTAGAGACTAAGTCTGGCCAAGGTCACACAGCTGGCAAATCACCAGAGCCAAGAGCTCTTCAGACTCCAATAACTGCCACATTTGAACTTGGACCTGGGCTCCTCCTAACACCAGAGAAGACACACCACACATCCACACCTTGCTGTCTTAGTGAAGATTATAAATTCCCCTCCAGTCTTGCCCATCATCAAGGCTTCACGATAGTTTTCCTTTTTCAGGCTGTTTAATGAATGCGTTAAAGGAAATTCATGAGAGTGATCCCTGATGTTACATGCTCATTCATTCATCTATTCTTACGGACAATAAACATTTACTGAGCCTCCTTTATGAACACAGCACCAGGCACTGGCTGGTTCTGGACACTGAGACCCAGGTGCAGACTGGAGAGGACAACTTGGAGAGACCTTCGGGGTGGACTTGCCTGTAAATAAAGCCACAAAATGAGTGCTTCCAGGCCTCTCTCAGGGATCTGCCCAGCCCTGCCGCCTCCTCCCCCATTTTTCCATTCCCACCCTACACCCTACATTCTCCCTTCACAAAAAGCTCTATTCTGTTTTTGCACAATACACTTTCACAATAGATAGTCTATTCAACCCAGTGCCCAAATCATCAGCAACCAATACACTGGTTCCTCTTTCCTCCTAGGTCTTCAAACATTTCCAAGGAGGGGAGAAAGAATTGCATTCTGCAGCATAACTTCTGTTCTGCGTGGCTGTTTCTCCCACAGAAATGGAAGCTACTTGAAGGCCTGGCCTGCGTCTTTTCACCATTGACTGTAGAATGAATGAGAAACCTAGACCTTGTTTCTAAATACAGTCATTGTTTAAAAATAACAATCATTCTTATCACAAAAATAAAACAAAACAATAATGAGACACAAGGAAACTTTCGGAGGCAATGGACATGTTTATTACCTTGATTGTGGTGTTTGTAACATGAGTGGATACATATGTCCAAACTCACCAAATTGTATACATTAATTATGTAGTTTTTTGTATACCAATTATACCTTAATAAAGCTGTAGGAAAATAAAGAAATAAATACAGCTTGCTCAGAACAGAGAAAAAATATATAATCATTATAGAAATTTGGCAAGTACACTAAGAGATAAAGAAGAAAATAAAAATTACCTATAACTCCAACAAACAAAAGTAACTGTTTTTTTGGCAGCTGGCCAGTACAGGGATATGAACCCTTGACCTTGGTGTTACAAGGCCATGCTCTAATCAACTCAGCTAACTGGCCAGACTGAAATAACATTTTTTTTTTCTTTCTTTTTTTTTAAAGATGACTGGTAAGGGGATCTTAACCCTTGACTTGGTGTTGTCAGCACCACGCTCTCCCAAGTGAGCACACCGGCCATCCTATATAGGATCCAAACCCGTGGCCTTGGTGTTATCAGCACCGCATTCTCCCGAGTGAGCCACGGGCAAGCCCTACTTTTTTTTTTTTAAATAACTTTTTAACTTGTATTTCCTTCCAGATATTTTATATATTTTTTCTGGATAAATATTTATGTATACACAAAATTTTACAAAAGTATAATTCTGATGCATATACAATTTTGTATCATACTGAGCATATTACAAACACTTCCCAAGTCATTAAATATTCTTCAAAAACATGATTTGCAGGGCCAGCCTGTGGCTCACTTGGGAGAGCGTGGTGCTGACAACACCAAGTCAAGGGTTAAGATTCCCTTATTGGTCATCTTTTTTAGAAAAAAACAAAACATGATTTGTAATAGCTTATATAGTATTACATCAAACCTGCATGCCATAACTTCTTTAAACATTTCCTCATTGTTGGATATTTAGGTTATTTCCTTCCTGCCTGCCCGCTTGCCTTCCTTCCCTTCCCTTTCCTTATTTTTAATCTTTGCCAATATAACTAATACTTTGATAAACATTCTTAATACACATCTTTGTTCATGTTGCTGATTATTTCTTCTCTCAGACAGACCCCTAGAATTCAAGTTACTGAATCAAAGGGTAGAAACTTTTAAACTTCATTTGATCTATAATACCAAATTATTTTCCAGGCTTTCTACCAATTTGCTCTCCCATAGCAATAAGCATCATCGCTGTGGCTTTTACTTATTTATGTATTTTTAACTGTTTGGTGAAGCTGGCAGTTGCCTGCTTATGGTCAATGGCCCATGTTTCCTCTCGCATATTTTTATTCTTGCTTTTATGCAAATAAGACCAGTTAACTTACTGGTTCCTGGAAAAATAATTTGCGAATGTCAGATGTTCATTCCATCTATCCATGCAGACTTTTGCTTTCTTTCGGTTTTCTCCAAAACCCCTGACCATTCCTAAACCTTTACTATACTTCTGAGGATTTTGAATTGCTGCCCACCGCATCTTCTGTAGGACTCTGGTCATTAAGTTAGTTCTCAGTGACTGTACCAGTTCACAATTTCCACTGTCATTCCTGACAAGCCTGTCCTTTCAGGAGCCCTAGATCCACCTATGCTTTCTGCAGCACCCATCTAGTTAAACCCTGGGATCCTTTCATTGGCTGGATTCCAGTCAGGAGGGCTGATATTAAAAATTGAGTATTAGATATTGCCAAGCCACTAATATATTTGAAAATATTTGTTTGGTTCTGTCAGTGAAAGAAACATTTTAGTAATCACCTGCTAACCTCCCAGCAGAGTTTCTCTGGTGAGTATGTCAGTGGAAAGGCTGAAGAGCAGTGTTTCCCCCCTTCTCTCAGCTTACAAGATTCCTCAGATTTTCAGAGATGGTTACAACATTCTGGAAGGTCTGCATCCTCCCTCAGGGAAATTATGAGGATTAATAAACCTTATGATAACAAACTTACCTTCAAATTTCAGCTCTAGGAAGGCAACTGTGGGGTTTCTGAAATGCCCAGGGGAGGTCTCCATTTACTGCTTCTGTATCAAACCAGCTGATTTCTTTCTCTCTAGTGTGAATCTGGAGGATTCCTTCCTGAGTTTGGGCAAGTCAGGGGATTTGGCTAACTGGTGATGGCTGTGAGCTTAGGCCCTCCCTTGCTGGTATCTCCTAACATTCACACAGGCTTTGCAACTTACAAAATACAGTATGATGTATTACGTGGCATCTATTACCTGCATTCATTCCTCCCAACAACCCCAGGAGGTGAGCACTATTGAAGTTAAAAAGGTGCCAAAGAAGGAATTGGGTCACCTGCCTAGACAGGTCCTCACAGGGAGGCAATCTGTAAGAAAGGATAGTGGGGAGGAAGGTGGAGGGATGGCTCTAAAGAAAAGGGGAAAACAGAGATGCAGAAAGAGAACCAAACTAGAAACCCTGGCTGCAAATTCTGGCTCAGTTGCTCTACAGCTGTAACCTTGGGAAATTTTTAAGCTTTTCTGTGCCTTGGTCTCCTCATCTGTAGAATGATAATAACACCTACCTCATATGAAGTGCTAAGCCCAGCCTGGCACAAAGGTGGTTGTACAGGTATGTTTAACATAGCAGGTTCTTGAATGCAAAAAACTGCAAAATCCCACAAGTCCAACAATTTGTTTAAATGAATTAAAATACATGCATACCATGAAATAATATCATTCATTAAGAATGATAATGTGGATGTTTATAAATAGGAAAAGATAGTTGTGACACATTACTGCGTGAAAGTGGTTGCAATTCAGTAGGTATGGTATTAGACCATTTTTGTTAATTTTGTAAAAATAGCATTTTTATATAATCAGTCATTTGTTTAACAATTTTGGCTTTGTATAGGTTTTTTTTAGTATGTGCATTTAAATGTAGATATGGAGATATAAAATGTCCAAGGTTGATAACACCAAGGTCAAGGGTTCAGAACCCCATATTGGCCAGCTGCCAAAAAAAGTAAATAAATATATAATTAAATGTCCAAGGATATACACCAAAACATAATGTCTCTACATGGGATTCCTTTTCAGTTTTGCTCCGTTGATATTCAAATTATTTCACAATGAACTTGCGTTATAAGGAAATAATAGAGAAATGTAAAATGCTTACAGGATAGGAGTGAGAATGCTAGGGTCTGCCAGGATCCAGGGGATATTTTGCTGGTGCCAAGTTCATCTGCGGGTTACCTGGAGAACCAGGAACCCAAGCGGAGGAGTAAGAGGTTTTGAGAGATCTAATGCAGATTCTGGAAGAGTCAATAATCCCCTTCCCCCTTCTCCTCCAGTGTGAACTTCTGTGACTGCTTCTCTTCCCTGAGCAAACAGAGCCAGAAGCCTTCTCCTAGGGGCCTTCCTGGATCCCTATTTGTTCTTCAGGAAGGCTACAACTCCATCGATCAGGCCAGGCCTTTGTAATGACAGTCATCACGTTCTGGTCATGTTCCTGAAATGATACCCTCGCCATCTTGATCACATATGGGTGTTCTCCAATCCCAGCCACCCACTAGGACATGGGGCACCTTTGAAGGAAAGCTTCCTCCACAACTGGCTCATCGCATTTCTGGCGTGGTGAGTCACTCTGGTTTCAACCCAGAACATAATCTCATTTCCAGGTTCTAAGGGCATCTCTTTGTTACTCCCCGATTTATAGTAATAGTGAATATAAACTACCATGTATTGGTGCTTATGTATCAGACACCATGCTAGGCATGGGCTCCTTTAGGCCTCAGAACAACTCTGTGAAGCAGGTATTTTCAGCCCCATTTTATAGATGAGAAAACTTACACTTAGAGAGACCCTTAACACAAGACACTGTCTCTACAACTCACAGGTCTTTTTTTTTTTTTTTTTTTTGTCTTTTTCGTGACCGGCACTCAGCCAGTGAGTGCACCAGCCATTCCTATATAGGATCCGAACCCGCGGCGGGAGCGTCGCCGCGCTCCCAGCGCCGCACTCTCCCGAGTGCGCCACGGGCTCGGCCCTCCCACAGGTCTTCTTACCCCCATTTTATAACTGAGGAAACTGAGTCTTATTCACTGAGGCTGTTATTCACCCACACGAAGTTAGCAAATGGGAAAGGCAAAAATTTGAACATTCCTCTCCCACTGCCACTTGTACCCAACACCATCTTCACTCCCCACTCCCCATCCTCTCTGCTACAGCAAATACTTAAAAAAAATTTTTTTTTCTTTTTTTTGTAAATACTTAAACTCCTGACAGTTCCAGGAACCTATAAGAGTGTGCTCTCTTGCCCTGGGGCCTTTGGACAGGCTGTTCCCTCCCATGCATTTGGCTGGCACAGGCCTACTCATCTAGATGTAACCTCCTCCAGGAAGCCATCCTTGATATCCCTAGTCCAACCACCCTCTTAGGTACTTCCTTGATTCATTCTTGCATGGATCACATGGTACTGTGGCTGCCTGTTTTCTTTTCTTGCTCCTTCCCCTGCTAGTCTGCAAAGCCAAAGCAAGGACTGTGTCTTGCTATGTCAGCTACACATTTGCTGGTGCAAAGTAGGTACTCAGTAAATATTTGTTGAATGAATGCTTGACTATCAGAGCTGCGTTGTTCGGAGAATACAACTTGAGTGTACTAAGCAGGAGGTAATGACAGAAATGTGGCTTCCTGCACACTCTACTAAGAGGGTGTACTGGGTGAAGCCTCTGGGGTCATTGGGGACTCAGTAGCTAAGGTTAAAATCATGGTGTCCTTCCTGCTCAATCAAATTCTCGGGCTACTGTTTTCTCTCTTCCAGTCAGAAACAAATCATGTTCTGAGTGACTGGAGTCATTGCTCACAGCACCAGGAGCTGGCTTAGGGTGGGGCCAGGGGCAGTGGCCTTGGGGATCCAGTCTCTCAAGGCCCAGACCTCCCGGCTAGGGGGTGGGGGAAGAGTGGCAGGTCGTGTCCCCAGGAGGCTACAGTCACTGGGGGAGAGACAATGGGGCTCAGCATCTGCTCCGCGCTGGGAGAAGGGAACCTCCAGTGAAAAGCCAGGGAGAGCAGGGAAGTGTGGGAGGAATTGATGAGGAGAAGGGGTGGAGCCAAGGAGACGCAGCCGGGAGGAAGGAAGGGAAGGGGAAGGAAGAGAGGGAGGGGAGAGGATCCAGGCTTTCCTTCCTCTCGGTGACCGGGTCCCGAGCTGCAGCCTCCCCTCGCATTGTTTCGTGCGGAAACTCTCAGGGGCCCACCAAGACCTCACGTTTCTCCCATGGCTGCAACCCCAGTCCTAGGGCCAGGCATCCAGCAGGTGCTCAATACTTACTTGGGAAAATGAGAAATGTGACCAACTTTGCTCTGGGAACTTTTCCCCTGTCTTCTCCCCATTCCTCCGGAGAAGCTGAGGACAGAGCAGGTCTTGGGAGCATACCCAGGCGCCCTATGAATAATTGACCCTTCGTGGCGGCTCCGACCCGCCGCTCCGGACAGTCCCTGCGTCGGCGTCGGAATCGAGAAGCGGCTCAGAGTGGCGGGTGTTCTGGAGGTGGAGGCTGGTGTCCCGCCTGCCCCGAAGCTGTAGGAGGCAAGGCCGTGCCAAACCCTGCGACCCTGCAGGGAGCCGCAAGGGACCTGACCGCGGGGCGGGGAACGGCCACGCCTCGGCGCCCCCCAACAGTGCGCCCCGGGTCGAGGCCCAGGCCCTGGGTTTAGGGAGCCCACGGGGGGCCGATCCCAGCGGCTCCTCTGAGCCCCTTCCCCGCCCGGGCCCCGGCGCTGGCGGCCCGCGGCGCTCCCTCGAGTCTGGCCGTCCAGGGCTCTGCTAACAGCTGTTTAAAGACTCTTTTACTGTTCAGCGCTCTGCGGGGATGTTTGTTCCAAGCCATCTGCCTACTTTAAAAATACATAAGTAAAGAACACACCCAGCCTTCCACCTCTGGCTAGGGAGGAGGCGGACTCGGTGCCCGCCACCCGCACTACGGAAGGCACAGGGACCCCCACCCCCCACTGACTCTCCTTTCGGGAGGGCGCCCCAGGCTTCCCATGGGAAGGGGGGAGCGGGCCCCTTTGTGCCGGGCAGGGCCGGGCCCCCCATTTCCATTCGAGGTTCTGACGCTTCCCTCTCCTCCGCTTCAGTTAATCTTTGTTCCCCTTTTCTGCTGAGAGGAGTAAAAAAAAAAGAAAGAAAGAAAAGAAGGAAAAAAGGCGTGACTTGATTTTCAAACGAAACTCCCACAGCAAACAAAACCCTTTTAGAGAAATAAGAAAGGAGGAAGAAGGAAGAAAAGAGGGAAGGAGAAAAGAGAGAAAACCCTCCAGGCTTTCAATTCAAGTGGGAGAGTTAAGGCGAAAGAAAGAGAGAGAAAGGAAGAAAAATCCTCTCTGCGGTAGAAAGAGAAAAGAAAACTTGGGCTCACAAGAGGGGGGTGTTGGGGGGGTGGAAGGAAGTGAGAAAACAAAAGAGAGATAAAAGGGCTGCGTTTCTGTCTCTCTCTTCCTCCGCGAGCTGGGTTAGGAGGAGCTGTTTTGCATCCCTTCACGTCAGCCCTGCCTCATTCCCTTCTTCCAGGGAGGGAGAGAGCGCGAGCGAGAGAGCGAGAGAG
Organism: Cynocephalus volans; assembly: GCF_027409185.1. Classification (NCBI taxonomy): domain Eukaryota; kingdom Metazoa; phylum Chordata; class Mammalia; order Dermoptera; family Cynocephalidae; genus Cynocephalus; species Cynocephalus volans. Next base: position 56,498,847 of record NC_084462.1, read on the forward strand.
AGGAGGGGGGGTAGAGAGAGAGAGAGAGAGAGAAAGAGAGGAGCCGGAGGGAGGGCGGCAGGAGCAGGCGGCGGGCGCGCGTGGAGGCGGGCGGCGGGCGCGCAGCAGCAGCCCGGGCGGTGGGCAGCCAGGAGCCCCCGGCCCGGCCCGGCCCGCCGAGGGCCCCAGCGCAGGAGCCGCTCCCGGACCCAGGGTGAGTGTCCCGCGCGGCCCCCGGCCCCCGGCCCCGCAGCCCCGGGCGGCGCGCCGGCGGGGGAAGCGGGGGGCGCGGGGGTGGGTCGCTGCGGCCGCGGCCGACCCGCCCCCCGCCTCTCCCCGGGGACGGCGGCGCGCAGGCCCGCGGCGCGCTGCAAACATGTCGTCTTTTCCTTTCACTTCCACATTCCCTCATGCCGGAGAGCTGGAGGGAGAGAGGGAGAGCCGAGGAAAGAGAGAGAGAGAGAGATGGCGTCTGGGCGGGGGGGAGGGGGGAAGCGGAGAGGGGGAAGGGAAGGAGGGAGCGAGCGAAAGAGGGCGAGGGCGAGGAGAGCGCGCGAATGAGAGAGAGAGAGAGAGAGAGCGAGAGAGAGAGAGAGAGAGAGGAGCAAAAATGAAAGGGAAGCGCCGCGCCGGCGGCAGAGCGGGAGGCCCTGGCAGCGGCGGCGGCTCCCGGGCCGGCACGTGGGTGTCCCGGCGCTCGGTGCGCTCCCCCCGCACCCTGCCCGGGACTCAAAGTTTCACCCCCTCGCTGCCCCGCCCCTGCGGCTGCCCACAAACTTTATTCTCCGCGCGGGTGGGGTTGCTGCGCGTTCCCGCCGGCCGGGGGTGGGGGAGGGCTCAGCGCGCCGCTGGGGGTGTTGGGGGCGTCCCCGAGGGCGGCCAGCAGCCGCACGCGAGGCGCCGTGCGACCCCCACCGGGCCGGCGGCGGGGCGCCCCAGGGCGGGGACCTGTTGAAGGCACTCGCCGGCTGGAGGGGGGTTGACGGGTGGGGTCCCCACGGCGCGTCTTTTGCCTCCCATGGCTCACTCCTATCTCCTTGTCGCCCTCTCTCCGACTTCTCTCGGTCATTTTTCTAATTGGACAGAGTTGTGGGGCGTGATCGCTGGCGTCATATCGGGCCCCTAAGCTGCCAGGGAGACGCAGGGACTTGGGGACCGACGGGGCAGCCCCTCCTTCCCTGCCCCAAGCGCGCGGATCCCACAGATTCGGCCCTTCTGCTACCGCCCCCCTAACCGCGGACTTGCTAACTAGTGCGTATCGGGTTTTTTTCCAACTTCCCTTATGAGATGACTTTTATGGTCGCTGCAACTGCTTCCCTCCAGTCTGAGCTGTAGTTTGGGAAGATTTAAGAGGCCAGAGAGGTGCTTGTGTGGGTTTTAACTAACCCGAAACGGTCATTACTGTATCTGTAAGCTCAGCGAGATGGTTCGAGCAAGGGTAGTAGCCTGGGTGCCTTTTCACCGGGACACTGCGAGGTGCTCGTCCTTCCCCGTCTGAGCGGGGCCTGTTGGGAATTCAGTAGGAAACCACCCTTGTGGCCCACCCTTGAGCAGCGGGCCTAGTGCCTACCTGCGAAGGGCAGCCTGAGCGCCTTTATTCTTGTGTTAAATGGAAACCCCTCGCCGGTATCCGGTATCGACCTGGAGGGGACATAATCAGTCCCTATAGGCTGCTGGGAAATTCACAAAACTTCCCCACAGGTGTGCGGAGGAGGACTTTGCACTGTTGGGGGTCACCCAGCCAGGTCTGAAGCTGCCCTCTCACTACTGCCTTTGTACACATGTAAGTAAAAACGGTCAAAGTTCATTTCTGACAAGTAGAGGGCCGGGGGCCTGCATCCCTATTGCCTGCTCACTTTCAAAGAACCATTGGGGCCACCTGAGGGAGGGAAGAAAACCGTGCTTACCTGTCATTAGATATTAGAAAATGTATTCCTAATGGGTTTGCCATCAAAGCCAATGGACCTGTCTGGTTTTGATTTTTGAGACCTAGCACTGCCATCCATTTCTCATTTGTTTCTAGAGCCTTCCTGGTGGCTTTGTCAGCTGGCCCTCAGGCCACGTGCAACCCAGTGCCAAACACCTGCCAGTCCCAGAGCAGAACCTCTGATTGATCACCTGTAGCTCCAGCCACTTTGGTGCTCTAGTAACCTTCCAGAACTGGCTTTCCTGCATGAGGGCAGTAGGAGTAGAACTGCTTTCTTTTGGGTAGGAGTAGTTAGACATTTGGGTCACGTTTTCTCCCTCCAGCCTGGCCTGGTTGCCTGTTTCCTGGTGGAGGGAGCTACAGGGGGTTGAAGTGGGGACAGAGGCTCACTCCTAGAACATTTTGCTTATCTTCTCAGTGCTGATTCTTGGGTGAATCCTTATCCCACGGCGTGTGGCCAGCAGGCCATTTGTTCTGTACGGGGTGGGGGTGGGGTCATTTCCATACCAATCAGGCATTTCCTACCAGGGAGACTTCTTTTAGGCTCTCTATCTAAAGACAAGGAGACAGGCAAGGTCTGAAATGGTTTTTGAGTTGGAGGAAGGGAGACTAATGGGACCACCAGAGATTTTGCACTTCTATTTTAGGTTTGCCTTGTGGCCCAGAGATATTTCTAGCAGATTTGTGCTTGGAAAGAAGCACAACTTCCTTCTAGAAGGGAGTAAATAAATAAATAAATAAAAGGACGAGTCCAGTGCATCTTGGAGGAGACAGGAGAAGGCTCCCTGTACCCACTGATACTGATGCTAGATGCAGGCTCCTCATCTGGCTTGCTCACCCCTGCTCCCTCATGCCTAGCCAGGGACTGGCCCAGGGCAGGGACTCGTTTTGGTGAGTTAGGGAATCTGAGTCTGCTCTGTCTTGTGTTAATGATGGTTGATCCCATACCCTTGACTGCAAAGCTGGAAGAGGACCTTAGAGATTGTCTAAAAGAAACCAAGGCAGGAAGAAAGCTCCATGCCAGGATCACCCAGTAAGTGGCAGAGCCAGCACTCAAACCTGAGCTTTCAGTCTGTTTCCAGTGTTCTTTCCCCAAGGCCGCTGCCTCTACTACTGCTGGGGATGCTGAATCGAGCTCAGTTCAAAGAGCGTGGCCGTGAGAACATGAAACCATGGGCTCATGCTGCACACGAGACATGTAAACAAAGCACCTTACTTTTCAGGTGTGTTACACACACTGTTCTGGACGATTTGATGGGCCAGTGTAACTACTAGGAGGAACAGGGTGCTCCTGGCTGTTTCAACACTGACATCTTCAAAGTCTAGTGCTTCAGAGGGGCAGCAGTTTGGTCATCAGTATGTTCCCAAATCACGCCATTTTTGTTTTTTTTTTAAAGATGACTGGTAAGGGGATCTTAACCCTTGATTTGTTGTCAGCACCACGCTCTCCCAAGTGAGCTAACCGGCCATCCCTATATAGGGATCTGAACCCGTGGCCTTGGTGTTATCAGCACCACATTGTCCCAAGTGAGCCAGGGGCCAGCCCTAATCACACCATTTTTTGATCAGAAATTCTTTGTTCGTACTTTGTACTTGTGTGTGATGTATTTGGGATTGGTCAGGGGAGAAGAATGGGAATATAAGGAAGGGCCCGAGATCTAAACTGGTCTCCCTTCGTAGGTTAAATCTCCTAGTAGAATATCTACTTGTGAGGGTAGAAGTCTGCTTTGTTCATTGCTGAGCCCCTGTGCCTAGAACATCGTTGGTCTTCAATAGATGCTTGTTGAATGAATGTACTGGACATTAGGAAAAGGATTTCCCTCCCAGAAGGAAGCCATGAATGACACTTGGGCAGGGACAAGGAGGTGACTGATAGGAGCTGCAGAGTTGTGCTGTGAGTCATTGCTTCAAACAAGCTCCAGACAGGTAAGGCAGGAGGGGGCTGGGAAGAGTGAACCCCACATAAGGTGGAGCCACTGGGTGGAGACTTTTGCAAAACAATAGGTTTCAAATTGGACTCAGATGTGGGAAGAAGAGTAATAATAATCATGTATGCTGAACCAGGATTGTGTTAAGTGCTTTGTGTATATCATCTCCCTTAGTCCTTGCAGGTGCCAGCTACTGCTTTGTTATTCTCATTTGGCAGATTGGGAAGTGAGCACAGAGGGGTTAAGAAACTTGTCCAAGGGCACAGAGCTGGTATCTGAACCCAAGCAAACTGACTTCATGCTATGCCTCCCTAGAGTGATGATGCGGTCAGACATTTCTGCCTATACCAAGGAGCTGGGCGTCCAGAGTTTTGTCCTTCATTGAAAGGACTGACAGTAGAAAGACTAGAAAAGAAATTGCTGGTCTGCAGCAGAGTGAAGCTGGCCAGGGAGTGTGCCTTCTGCTTTCTTTGCCAGGGCCCTCACAGTGCCCAAAGATGGTTCACCCAGTGAGGACTATAAAGGCATGTTTATGTTCAGGGTCCTAACTATCCCCCAAGCAGGGTGGCTAGCACCAGATCAGGACTATTTTGCACTTGATAAAGATTTAGTAGACCTTTTTAATCGGACAAGTTGCATTTCAGTTTAAAGTTTAGTTGGCATATAATTGAAAGTGGTGGGAATTTTAAAGCTAAGAAATGTCACTGTTGGCCCTGAGGCCTCTAGAATGTGTTTCCCATGTGTGTAAACCTTACCTTCCTACTCCAGGATTCTGATCCAGCCTATCCCAGACCACAGCAACTACCTGCTTATTGGCAACCTATGATTTACTACACACTGTGCTGGTCCTGCCCTCCTGGAGCTTGCAGTTTCCCTGGTAGGCAGACTTTAAACTAATAATTACACAAATACTCTTTCATTACAGTTGTTATAAATGCTTCAAAGGAAAAAGTACAGAGGCATTAGAGCCAATAATCAGGGAGGGGGGATGAAGAGAGGCTTTCCTGAAGAAAGGGCATCTATTTTATTTATTTAATTTTTTTTGGCGGCTGGCCAGTATGGGGATCCAAACCTGTGACCTTGATGTTACCAGCACTGCGCTCTCCCAAGTGAGTTAACTGGCCAGCCCTTGAAGAAAGGGCATTTAAACAGCCACCTGAAGGGTAGGTGAAGAGGCTTTAACCAGAATGGTGTAGTCTATTAACCTTGATGTAAACCTTGCTACTCTGTATGTGGTCTGTGGACCAGCAGCATCATCATTACCTGGGAGCTTGTTAGAAATGCAGAATCTCAGGTCCCTCAGCAGACCTGCTGGATCTGCATTTTTTTTTGTGTGTGTCTTTTTCGTGACCGGCACTCAGCCAGTGAGTGCACCGGCCATTCCTATATAGGATCCGAACCTGCGGCGGGAGCATCACCGCGCTCCCAGCGCCACACTCTCCCGAGTGCGGGACGGGCTCGGCCCTGGATCTGCATTTTAATAAGATTCACATACATGATGATGTCTGGGAAGGGCTGATGGACTCAAAGTACTAAACTAGAAGGTTATTGGCTTTGCTGTGAACAAGTTGGGTGACTGAGTTGGGCAAGTCACCAGGGAATTAGGTAATCTCACAAATTCCTTCTGGCTTCTCTGAGCTTTGGCTTTTTCTGGTCTGGGCTGTCTCCCAGCTTGTTGAGGGTAAGGACCTGCATTGCCTTTGTGGGGGCCCAGCAGGCACTAGCCTATGCTCTGGTCTGACTTCAGGAAGCACTGAAGATGGGCTAGACCATCAGAGCTTTGGAGAAGGATTGTAATAATTTGCAAAAAGTGTTTGGAGCTTTGTTACATACAAAGAGATTGTCTTAAGGTGACTCTGAGAGGATTTGGCCCAAAGCAAAAGAAAAACTGGCAAGGGTCAAAAGAGCTTTGGGGAAGAAAGGTGTAACGTTTCTGCCAAAAGCGGAACCTAAAACGAGGGGAGAGAGGAACCTGCTGAACAGTTCCGTGCATGGAAACATAATATCTTAAGAATTGCCTCGGAGTTTCGTCCCTGAGATCCTCACATCACTGTAAAGAGGGCCAGCGGGCTGAAATCAGGGCTCCTTGACTCTTGCAGTGTGTGGATGGGCTTCAGGAGTCAGTGTACCTGAAACTGTGTAGAGAGTATGTGTGCCTGCTTTTCTGCGAGAAGGACCTACAGCTTTCGCCAGCCTCAAAGGGGCCTATGGCCCCAAGAACTAGAGTCAAAGTCTTTTTTTTTAATTAAAAAAAGATGACCGGTAAGGGGATCTTAACCCTTGACTTGGTTTTGTCAGCACCATGCTCTCCCAAGTGAGCTAACTGACCATCCCTATATAGGGATCCGAACCTGTGGCCTTGGTATTATCAGCACCACACTCTCCCGAGTGAGCCATGGGCCAGCCCTCAAACTCTTTCTTGACTAACCTCACCCAGCTTTTATTATACAGCACTTTCATTCTTTTTTTTTTTTTTTTTTTTTTTAAGATGACCGGTAAGGGGATCTTAACCCTTGACTTGGTGTTGTGAGCACCACGCTCAGCCAGTGAGCGAACCGGCCATCCGTATATGGGATCCGAACCCGGGGCCTTGGTGTTATCAGCACCGCACTCTACCGAGTGAGCCACGGGCCGGCCCTACAGCACTTTCATTCTAAGCACTTTACATATATTAGCTAATTCAGGTTGAATACCTTTCCCGAGGTCACACACCTAGTAAGTAAGCATAGTAAGAGCAGGCATCGGAACCCCTAGTAACGGCAAGTAGGACTAGGGGTGAGCTCTTTTTGGTAACATAGAGTTTGAGATTTCAGAGGCCTCCCCAGCACCCTCACTTTACAAGTATAATAGGTCATGTATAAAACAGAAAGGATTTTCCCAAGGAAGCATTGTTTGCAAAGACAAGAATTAGAAAACAGGCCGGTTAGCTCAGTTGGTTAGAGTGTGGTATTGATAATACCAAGGTCAAGGGTTCAGATCCCTGTACTGGCCAGTCACCAAAGAAGAAAACAAGACTGCTATAGCACTAAAGGCTAAACTAAAAATTCTAGAATCAGAAAGAAGGCACTTGAAGAACTGCAGTCTTAAACAAGGGGTGTGAGGTGGTAACAGGAAATTGGGGTAGATCCTGAAAGAGAGGGATTAAAGAATGTTAGAGCCAAAGCAGGGCCAAATGTATGTCGAATCAGCAGCTTCAAAAGGTAAAATAACTGGTTTTTATTACCTACTAATTAATATGTGTAGCCGACAGACCTTCCCCTCCCCCATCCCTTGTGTCTTAACCCAAGTACAGAAACCTTTTGTCTTCTCTTTTATTCATTTCTGTGTTACTTGAATTTTTATCCATATGTATTATCTTTATAATATTTGGCTGGCTGGTTGGCTCAGTTGATTAGAATGTGGTGCTGATAACAAGGCCTCTGTACCCGCCAGCCACCAAAAAATATATGTGTGTGTGTATTTGCAAATGGAGGAAAAGGACTATTAGAAGTGGATTGGCCTCGAATACTACTCAGCTATAAAAACGAATGAAATACTGCCATTTGCAACAACATGGATGGACCTTGAGAGAATTATATTAAGTGAAACGAGTCAGGCACAGAAAGAGAAATACCACATGTTCTCACTTATTGGTGGGAGCTAAAAATTAATATATAAATTCACACACACACACACACACACACAAAAAAAACCGGGGGGGGGGGGGAAGAAGATATAACAACCACAATTACTTGAAGTTGATACGACAAGCAAACAGAAAGGACATTGTTGGGGGGGAGGGAGGAGGGAGGGAGGTTTTGGTAAGGGGCAACAATAATCAACCACAATGTATATTGACAAAATAAAATTAAAAATAAAAAAAAAAGAAGTGGATTGGCCTCTAAGGGGTGTTTGATTCTGTCTTTTACAACTACTATTGTAAAGGAGTTTCTGATATTCAATATATATGCTCTATAGTGTGTGTATTTCTGGGAGCACAAGGGAACTGTTGGAAATGTGAGGATTTTCAGTGCAGTCAGAAGCTGAGAATAAGGGATCACATTGTGGCCCAACTATCTTCCCTTTCTCCCTTCCCTACCCCTAGTGTGTAATATATACAGAATCAAAATGAAGTTAGAATGATAATTACAGAAATCACGAATGTTTACCCTCCAGATTTGTTATTTATATACTTATTGTTTTTGTTTTGGCAGCTGGCCAGTACAGGGATCCAAACCCTTGGTGTCATAATTGAGCTAGCTGGCTAGCCTTACTCTCCGGTTTAAATGGGAAACTATAACTTTCTTTTTTTTTTTTTTTTTTTTTTTTTTGGTGGCTGGCCAGTACAGAGAAACTATAACTTTTGTGATGACTCTTGGTTATGTGTGGTTTGTCTTCTGCGTGGTGCCTGGATGCCATCCTGGACCCCATCCCATTCCCAGAGGAGCAGCAATAGAATGGGCTTCCAGATTGGAAGGCTGTCTGCATATGTTTAGTAAAACACAATAGCTAAACTCTAGTGTGTTGTTTTATGTGCCACATCAGAATGTCCTCGCAAGGACCACATCCAATCTGGCCCCTTGAGAAGCATCAGGTACCCTCTGGAGGCTGGTGGTGCTGGTTGGTTAATCCCATTCTGTGATGTCTGATCCTGGGTCCCCAGGCTCACAAGTTCCCACCTTCAAGGGCTCCATTCTCTAGCCGCAGATCACATGACCACTTGTGGACTTGCCATTACCCCGAAGCAGGTCACCTCTGAAATTCTGAACTCTTCCTGTCCTCCCACTGCACAGCCCTCCTTGAAGCAACTCTGTCCACCTCTCTTCCCCAAGCTGAGAAACCTGTGCCCAACCCCCTGGGCCACCCAGCATCAACCCCACTCCTTGTTCCTTTGTGTTCTGCCCCGGCTGCCTCCCTAGGACTGGGCACCCCACATCCTCTTATTCCCCAATTCCCCACCTACAGCTAGAGGCACACCTGTTTCCCCCTCCCCTTCTCTTCACACCAGGATTTTACAAAGAAAGTCCATCCTTTCTGTCGCCACTTCCTCTCTCCCCTTCTCCAACTCAACAGCATTTGAGAGTATTTCACCCCCAACTCCAACTAGCTCTCCCAGAGGTGTCTGGCCACCTTGTAATCACACCCAGTGGCCCATTTTATGACCTCTACTTACCTGGTTTCTCCATGACAATTAGTGTCTTGGACAGCCTTGCCCCCTTGGGTCTGGCTCATCCCTGTGGGTCCACCTCCTACCTCTTTGATCCTGCTTTTTCTGCCATTTCCTCCTCTTGCTATGTTCTGGTGTCCTGGCCACAGTTCTCTGCTACTTGCTTCCCTTCCATGTCTGTGGTTTCAGCCTGCAGGGTGAGAACTCTTGGCCTATATCTCTGTCCTTATATCTCCTGTAGACAGCCTGGAGCTGGATTTCCTTTCATTTTTAATCTAGTCTGATATCTATGCTGTTTAAATGGACAGTTCAAGCCATTTACATTTGTTGTGATTTGACATATATATGGATTTCTTTCTACCATCTTACTTTGTGCTTTCTGTTTCTTCTTTTTCTGATTTTTTGTTTATTCTTTCTTTAAAATGTATGGAAAGTTTTATTTTTCCTTCACTTTTTTTTTTCTCCACTTTTTTTTTTTTTTTTTTTTTCCTCTTTACAGCTTTGGAATTTATACACTCTATTTCTCTTCCTTTGATGCATGGAGACTACATAATGTTTAAAGTTAATTGGTTAATTTTAAAAGTTAATTAATTAAAGTTAATTTCTCAAGCAGTGCAAGGACCTTGGAATGCTTTATATAAAGTCACCGCTTTCCCTGCTCACATTCAGTTGTCATACAGTTGTTTAGCTGCATCCTGTTTCTCTCTAATCCCACAACTGGATGCTATTTTTAATGTTGTATATAGTTAATCTTTACTTTGATTTTCCATTTCGTTTACTTACATTTCTTCTTCTATCTCAGGCCTTCTTTCTGGCATCAGAACATCCTGTGATGGGGGCCGGCCCGTGGCTCACTCGGGTGAGTGCGGTGCTGATAACACCAAGGCCACGGGTTCGGATCCCATATAGGGATGGCCGGTTAGCTCACTGGGTGAGCATGGTGCTGACAACACCAAGTCAAGGGTTAAGATCCCCTTACCGGTCATCTTTTAAAAAAAAAAAAGAAAGAAAGAAAAAAGAACATCATGTGATGAAAATCTTTTAGTTGTAAACTTTCAGTTTCTGTTTGGCCGAAATTTTTTCATTTTTTTCATTTCTTCATTCTTATTTTTGAAAGATAGTTTTACTTGGTATAAAACATTAGCTTGACAGTTATTTTCTCTTAGTACTTACAGGCAGTGCTGCACTCTTTGGCTTTCATTGTTAATGTTTTGAAGCTGGTAGCTCAATTATTCTCTTAGGTAAATTCTTCTCTCGTTAGTGTATGTGTGTGTGTTTATGTTTTGTGCTTTGCAATTCACTATAATGCACTGAGGAGTAGATTTTATTTGGCTAAGGATTCACTGGGCTTCCTGAAACCAAGGTTTGGTAGCTTTCATCACTTCTAGAATATCTTCATCCATTATCTTTTTTAATACTGTTTTTCCAGTATTATCTCCTTTTGAAACTCCAATTAGAGTTTTAGATCTTATTTTATCCTTTGACTCTCTTAACTTCATTTTCATGTTCAATCTTTTTGTTATTTTAGGTGTTTTCAGCATAATTTCTTGTCTTCCAGTTTACTAATTCTCTCTTTAGTTACTTCTAATCTTCTCTTTAGACCTTCCCCTGAAGTATTTTTAGTATCAATATTAACTCACAGATTTAATATATTTGATGTGTTTTAATCCATTGCAATTATTATTTTTGATCCTCATCCGCTGAATCTTTAATATTTTATTATATTTTTTATTTCTGTGTTTCTAATTTATTCTTTTTCAAGTATCGGTCTTCAAAGAAAAATACTCTTACTCCTTACTTATGTTTTTAAACCCCCCCATTTTATTTTTTAAATCATACTAAATATATTTATTTTGTATTCTGTATGCAATAATTCCAGTAACTGAAGTATTTGCAGTTATAGTTCTGTCATTTGATGCTTCTGCTGATTCCCACTCATGGTGGCTTGTTTCCTTGGCTGTTTCGTGATTTTTTATGGTGAGCTTATGTTTGTTAGAATTCTATCTGTGAGAATTCTTTGAGGTATAGGATGATAGTACGTTCTTCCAGGGAGGATATGTTTCCTTCTGCTGGTTACCTAAAGGCTCTACAGATGGATCCATTTATTTCTAATCCTCAGCTTGTAGTTTTGGGAACCAGAGCCCAAACCCACAGGACAGCCTGCTAATGACCACGGATTTTCAGAGGAGCCTTTTTAAAAAAAAAAAAAAAACTCTACCCACAGCTAACACTGAGCCAGATTACTTCCTTCCTGACTGCGTACCACCAGACACCCTGTTTTGTTCTGTTGTTGCCTTATTTCCAAATGCCTTCTTTCAATTTTTGGTCAAAATCCTAATCATGTCAGGCCCAATTAAAAACTGGTATCTTCTGAGCCTTCCCCATACCATCCCTTACAGAATTACTGGTCTTTCCACATTCATAGGCTACTGTTGTCTTACCTGTTAGTCTGTGGGTATATGTGTTCAGACACCACACTGGACTTTGAGCTTTTTGAAAGCTCAGAGCTGTGTCATTTATTTCTGGAGTCCCAGTGCCTGGCTCACCATTGGGCAGAGCAGTTGTTTAATAGATATTTATTGATTGAACAGAATTTACGGCAAAATCAATGCTTCCCTTCTTCTTGAATAGTAATAAAAAAATATCACAAGCACTAACGTGCCTGTGATATTGGACTACTCCAGTTCACATCTTTGGATCCAGTGTCCTTAGCTATAAAATGAGAGGATGCTTTTGAGGTCCCCATGTGCTCTAACATACTGAGATGCAATGCAGCTTGTATGGCTGTCAGTCATGACACCATAGATCAACTCTTGGCTCACAAATGGAATGAAGGGATGGGAGGGCCATGAAGAGAAAGAGCATGGTTCTGAGGTAACTGGGCAATAGCCGGAAGAGAGGGAGAAGGGACTTCAAGGTAAGTTAGTATAAAACAAAGATGGCATTTTAAAATTTGTGACTTGAAACAATTAGATGGCTATCTGAAAAAAATGAACATATTATAACAAAATAAATTTCAGATGGAATAAAGATGATAAATATAAAAAGATGAATTTGGGAAAATACTTTTAAGTATGACTTAAAACTCAGAAGCCATAAAAGAAAAAAATTAATGTATTTGGCCCTACACAAGCAAAGAATTTCTACATGGTAAAATTGTCACAAAGTCAAAAGTTCTCAAAACTGGGAAAACATTTTTGCAATGTATATAATAGATAAAGCTCATTTCCTTAATATCTAAAGAGCTCCTATAAATCATTAAGGAAAAGACCACCAACCCAATTTTTATTTTTTATTTTTTTTTTAAAGATTACCGGTAAGAGTATCTTAACCCTTGACTTGGTGACTTGATGTTGTCAGCACCACGCTCTCCCAAGTGAGCTAACCATCCATTCCTATATAGGGATCCAAACCCATGGCCTTGGTGTTATCAGCACCACACTCTCCCAAGTGAGCCATGGGCCGGCCCTCACCAATCCAATTTTTAAAGTGAGCTGAGAACATGGACAGTTCACAGAAAAGGAAATACAAATGGTTCCTAACCATATGAGAAGTGTTCAGCCCACTAGCAATAAGAGAAACGCAAGTTAACTCTATTGTGGAGATGTGACAATGGGGAACAGATACTCTCATAATTGTTGATAGAAGTGTAAATTGATACAGCCTTTAATGAGAGAATTCTGACAGTATTTACTAAAATTAAAAGTACATAAGCAATTCCATTTCTAGGAATTTCTCTTACACGTATGTGCATACATGAAATAATGGCATTTTTCAAGATAGTTCATTGCTTTATTGTTTGTAAGAGCAAAAAAAAGGAAACAACCAAAATGTCCATCAATAGAGAACTGATGACCTTGGTGTTATAAGGCTGCACTCTAACCAACTAAGCTAATTGGCCAGCCCCTTCTTCCTTTTTTTTTTTTAAACCGATGCTCCTTGGTCAAGGACCAGTGGCCCTAAACCATGGCTATACGCTATGGCCTAGTCTCATCCCTCCCAAGGGAGTGAATGTAAACTTCCACTCCCCCCTCTCCAGCTGGCTTGTGCCTGGGGGGCAAAGCTCAGGTAGTAAGTGGTAAAGGCAAGCCCAGAACCCAGCCAGCCACATCAGACACAGTGAGCAGGATTGGGGATAGGCTCTGCAGTCCTATCTTTGAAGTTCCCAGCTTTTATCAGAATGCCTGAACCTTAGCGTTATTGCAAGGGAGCTTTCATTACTGTCTGTGAACTGGCCTCAGGTAGGTACCAGCTGGTGTCAGATGCCAAGGGAGCACTTCCTGGTGCTTTAAGCTGGTGTCTTCACTTTGTTTAGTGTTTTCAGGGCTAAAGGCACTTGGTACTTGGAAGATCCCGAGAGAAGAAATGTTTAAAATGTTTCTCTATCCAGAGGTGCAATTGGATGGCATAAAGGGAGGGAGAGGTGCGTTTTTAAAATTTGTCTCACAGGGCCGAGCCCGTGGCGCACTCGGGAGAGTGCAGCGCTGGGAGTGCGGCGACGCTCCCTCCGTTATGGGAATGGCCGGTGCACTCACTGGCTGAGTGCCAGTCACGAAAAAGACAAAAAAAAAAAAAAAAAAAATTTGTCTCACAGAAACACCTGAGCTGTTTTTCAAAGTAAAGTATTGACTGCTTCCCCTTTGCTAAAGAGAAATGCTGTATGGAGAACAAAGCTAAAGATGTTGGCCATATATAAAATGGGCTCTAATTTATAGGATACAGCTTCACCGGGCTAAGAATTTTATGTCTTTAAGAGATACAAAATCATCCTGCACCAGCTGTCCTCATGTGCGGTGTCGTATTTATTTTCTAAGTTGGAGTCATCATTTCTCAAGAAAGAGGCAGGGTCTCTTTGGGCTGAGCAGTACTCATGGGGTAGGAAGTTTTCAGGATGTTTGGGCCTGAGATGGCATTTCCAACACCCTGTTACTGTGCTGCTTGTCATCTTTACAAGAGATGCATCCTAATGATCTATCCTACCCACTTTTGTTTGTTTGATCAGTGAAGGTGGAAGTGTCTTGAATGTCACAGTGCTATCCCCATGTAAAGTTTGTGCCATCAGTACCCAGTTATTGCTGAATGCATGAATGGATAGGAGGCACCCAATAAATGTTTCCCAAATGGATGCATCTTGATATTTGAGATAGACTTTAAAGCTTTTGGCCTTTGATCATGAAGAGGACTGGAGACATTTAGACGTCTCCCCGATGCTCCTCAGGTTTTCTGATGCATGAATAATTAAGTGCATGTCCTGTGGAATGTTCCCTTCCCTGGGCTCCAGGGCATCTCTCTTAGCAAAGGGTGACTTCTATAAAGGGTACAGTCTAAGTACTCTTGCCTTTTCCCACCTGGGCCTCTCTGCTCGCTCGTCATCTCCCCATTCCAGCTAAGTTACTCAAAGGGCCCATACAGAAAAGTTTGGTCCTGAGTATTCATGGACATTTCTGGAGGATTTGGCTCCTGCTGGTGGCTCTCACCCTCTCTGTACTCACTGGGCCTTCTGGAGGATTCTAATTCCTCTTTCCTGGAAACTACCTCTTAGTCCTTGAAAATATTCTTAGTTGGTTTTAAGATGTCGCTGTCCAGTATTTTTTTTAATCCAGTTCAGATTTGAATGTCCAGGAAATGAACAATCTCTTGGATCTTGGATCTCTTCCTTTTGCTTTTTAGAAAATAGCTTTTATTGATTTTTTTTTTCCTTGTTACAAAGAGGTTTATGATTATTGCAGAAAAGGTAGGAAATATAAGGAAGCAAAAAGAAGAAAATAAAAACCACCTATAATTATTAATATTTTAGTATATTATATATACTTCTAACATATTTTTAATTTTAAAAGATGAGATCATATTATTTGATCTCATATATCTTGTTACTTTTTTCTTTTGTCTTTTTTTTTTTTAAAGATGACCGGTAAGGGGATGTTAACCCTTGACTTGTTGTTGTCAACACCACGCTCTCCCAAGTGAGCTAACCGGCCATCCCTATATGGGATCCGAACCTGTGGCTTTGGTGTTATCAGCACCACACTCTCCCGAGTGAGCCACGGGCCAGCCCCAAAGACACATTCTAAAAGCTCTTGATTTAGATGGTTAAATTGTCCTCCAGAAATGTCATATAGTATTTTGATTCCTTTTAGCTGAACGCTGTCTTATTCTTTTAAAACTTGATTGTAAGTTTCTAAGACGTCTCTTTCCAGATGTTTCAAACATGTTAGTTGAGAGTAAATGGCTGGGAAAAGCCTGAGACCCGGGGTACAGCTGACCTGTGAAAGAGAGTCTCCCATCCTTGCCCTTATATTTGCAATGGGAGCTCAGGGGCTGGGCTCCTCTGACCCTAGGCAGCTGGGCAGGCCTGTGGTTCCCTAGGGAAACCTTCTTGTGTGCCCATCCTTAGGATGCCTGAGACAGAGCTGGCTTTGAGGATTCCAAAGTCTGTCAGGGAACTTAGGCCAATCTTTCTTCCATGAGGATGCTCATAAAACAAACATCCTGCCCTAACACCAGAGACCACTGCCGGCGAATGCCAAGCCTGACCTTCCCTGGCTGGGTTGATGTTTGGAGGGGTGGTGAGGGGGGAGCTGAGGACTTCCTGCACAGGCCTTAGACTCTGGCCCAGGGGTCCAGCCCAGGGGAATGCCTCTACCCAGACTTTCTGCCCTTTGAAGGCTAATTCTTCCGTCATTGCCTTGTTGGGGAACAGGGGGAGGTTTGATGGAATTACTGAGGAAGTAACATTTGTGTAGGCTAAATTGGGCCTTCCTGTTCCTGCTCCTGACTGGCTCTTCTTCCTCTTCCACTCTCTTCCTCCTCCATAACAGCACTTTCTTTATGGTAGTTTGTGGGCCTCTGAGGACCTTCCCTTCTTCTTAGCTTCTTTCTTTCCTTTTTGTTCCTGCTGACACTAGCTGGTGCCCACCTTCAGGACTGGGCTCAGCCTTGCTCTCTCCTTCAGCCACTCTGCTTTGCTCCCCTCATCCCTCCCTCCTCCCATCCAGGTAGTGCTGTCCCAGCTGAGGCCCGGGCCCAGCCTGCCCTGCTTTCTCAGGCCTGCAAGCAAGGCCGCAGGGGCTCATGGAGGCCCGAGCTGCCTCCCCTGAGAGACACAGCATGCCAGCTGCTGCCCGTGTGGGTTACAAAACACAAAAGCCCGGCCCCTTGAGATGAGGGACGTTTCAGTTTATATGAACCTGATGACTTGTGTGCTGGAAATGAGAGGCGCAGGTTGGGAGAGGGAGGCTGGATGTTTCCCCTGGGGTAGGCTTTGTTTAAATTTTAATATGTTCTTCCTTTCTCTCAAAGCGCCAGCAACGGCTCCTGGATCCTTTGTCACTTTAGCACCATTATCTGTCTGGTGGATGCGATCTCTTATGTACTGGGTCCTCCCTCTCTTCCCTGAATGGCGTGTCCCCATCCTATACTCTTTACCCTCCCCCATCTGTGACACAGTGTTGAAGATCCCATTCTCCAACCTTACATTCAGATGAAACTTGTCACTTTGCTTCTTTACTTATTAAGGTTTTGGGAAAACAAGGGTCCACTTTTAATAGTGTTGGACCCACCAAGGGCACGAGCAGTAGGCAGCTTTGGTGTCCTGGGAAAGAGGGTGGGGTGTCCCACTCTTAATAGTGTGGGGAATGTTGGATTCAAGACTGAAGGACTTGGCTCTGGGTGGCTTGAGACAGAGCCAAATGTTTGCTCCAGTATGTGTTCTGACTTCTCACCTGGCACCTTCTCAGCCTTGGAGAGCGCTCTCATGTCCTTTGTACGATGGAAACTGCATTAAACGTGGAAACATTGAGCTGCTCTTTTCCCCAGAAGCAGAAACAGATCTAAAAGATCCCCACAGAAGTGGGCTTGGAGGCATGGGGAGGATCTCACCTTCAAGTCACTCTTTCAGAGGAGCCATGGCTTTCAGTCTTGGCTTGTCATCTTCTACTCTTGATGAACCACAGTCTCCCCGATCCTCGGTTTTATCATTATCACCTGTGGGCCGCAGGGCTGTGAAGTCAGCGGGGAGACCTGCACCATCCTGAATCCTGTTCTCTTAACAGTCTCCCTTTGTCACCTCTTTATTCCTTCATTCAGTCAGCAAACATTTACCAAGTACCTACCATGTGCCAAACTCTGATATAAAGGAGAATGACATGGTTTGTGTCCTCAGCGAGCCCCTAATCCAGAAGGGGTACTGGATATCGGATATATACACAAAAGCACAGGAAGTCAGGTCTTTGAATGTGCTGGTGGAGGGGGTGGGTGGGGAAGACTGCTTGGTGGAGGTGGTGTTTAGCTGAGTCTCAGCAGACAAGGGGAGCATGGGGGACTAAAACTTGCAAAGGCAGAACAGGACACATTGGAGAGGTCGTGTGGTGTGGGTGGGATGGTAGAAGGTGGAGCCGGAGGTATTATAGGTAGGTGCCAACTGAAAATGTGTCAGGAAGATTGTACTTCATCCAGTGGCCTAGGAGCCACCTCTTTCTAAGCAAAGAAACAATGTGATATAGATCACTCTGGCATGAACCAGAGACTTGGGAATGTATTGTTGGAGAAATCCCCTTGAAAATGTTTTTTGAGGTTTTTTTGGTGGCTGGCCAGTACCCAGTAAGGGGATGCAAACTCATGACCTTGGTGTTATGAGGCTGCACTTTAACCAACTGAGCTAACCAACCAGGCTTCCCTTGGAAGTGTTGCCCTGAGAATTGAGAAACCCCGGAGAGGAATAAGTTTGGCACTTTTGCTTGAATTCCTTCTCATTTCACCTAGGATTCCTGCTTTGCACCAGCTGTTCACAGATAATTTACAAAAGTATGTTTTCTATGCTTGATTGTGTTCCTTAAAACTCTCTGAGAAATGACCCCAAGTAAAATTTTTCCACTGGGGTGTGTTCTTAATACATGTTTATAGTTACTGAATCCATTTGAGAGTGTAGGAAGCTCTTCTGAGGAGCTGCACGAGTACATGACATCTTCAGGCTGGGTCCACCAAGTCCTGGCAAAGAGAGGAGGAGAAGAACCACTGTTTGTTGGGCCGGCCCGTGGCTCACTCGGGAGAGTACGGTGCTGATAACACCAAGGCCCCGGGTTCGGATCCCATATACGGATGGCCGGTTCGCTCACTGGCTGAGCGTGGTGCTGACAACACCAAGTTAAGGGTTAAGATCCCCTTACCGGTCATCTTGTAAAAAAAAAAAAAAAAAGAACCACTGTTTGTTGAGCCCCTGCCATAGGCCAGACAGTGGGCTAGATTCTTTTAATTCATTGACCCTGTGAGAAGTAGCAGTCCTATCCCCATTTTAGAGACAAGGAAACTGAGGCTAGTGAAGGTGGCCGCTTTCCCAAGGCCTTGCACCTACAAGGAACGGTAGTGGGATTTTAACTCAGATGTGACTGAGTCCAAAGCACACACTCCATTCATTGAGTCGCCCTACCACCCAACTCCTAGGACCACCTGAAAAGGAAAGCAGGATGTACAGAGGTGGGTCAATAGAGCTGCTGGAGAGCCTGGTGACTTCTAGATAAAAGTTAGACCTGAAACACTTGCTTGCTCCTATTCTCCCTCCACAGTTCTGCTGGCTGACACATTGGAAGCACCCCTTCTCTGGGGAACATTCTTCCAAAAAGTGATGGCTGCACGCCCTTGGCTTCATTCTGATTTGGGGGGTTCATCCCACTGTGTGCATGGAGCAGCATCAGGTTTGAACATAACCATTCTTGAAGGTCACTACCCAGAAACACCCAGGGCAGTACAGGGCTCTACCTAAACACAGGAAGCCATAGGATGGGAAGATGGGCAGGGGGTAAAGTTTATAGAGAAAAGATGTCTGGCTGTTTTCCCTGGCAGCATCATGCAGCCCTCTTGCATGCCTCTTACCTAAACCGTACCCAGACGGTAAGTGGTCCTGGTCACACACCAGCATCTCTGCCCGTCAGTACACTCCTCTGGCCCTTGCTGCATTTGGTTGGCCATCTTAATACATTCCCTGCAGAAAAGGACACCTCGGTCAGGATTCTCTTCCCCTGACTTTCTAGGAGTGCCTTCCTCCCTCTGACTCCAGTGGACCCAGGCTCCCCACCAGAGTGTACGGAGGCTCACTGGATGCCAGTTGAGATAGCTGATGGCCCACCTGTGTCCCCTTCCTCCCGGGCGCTCTTCTCTCCTTCCTCTCTACCGCTGTCTAGCACAGAGGATTCAGGTTAGTGAGGATGCAGAAAAATAGAGGGGAGAGCCCCCTATCTCCCATGAGAGAGAACTCCCGGTAATGGTAGTAAACGTGGGAGCGGGGAAGCCCAGGGAGCTAGTGGGATCCACCTCTCTCCCCTTAACGCTTCCTGCCACACACCCCTCCTTCTGTTTTCTCATCCCTGCTGCTTCTCCCTCTGTCCCTGTTTTCTGCTCAGAGTGGGCAGTCACACAGCAGGTTTCTAGATCTCCCTGGAGTTTTTGGCCACCTCCTGTCCAGAGCTGCTAGTATTGGGGTGGGTGGCAGGAACCAGTAGTACATCCAGGACGAACTTCAGCCACATTTTCCATTTCCAAGAGCTGGAACTGGGTGGGGGTTTGGCTAGAGTTCCCCTGAATTCAGCTGGTCCCTGACAGTTGACCCTGGGTTGAAAATGCAGTGGTTGGATTTCACTGTTTTTCATATACCTGCCTTTTACTTGTGAGAGAAAGGTCAGCCATCACAGTAATGGAGGAAACTCATTAGAGACTGGGGAATGTGGAGGGCAGAGGGTGGTCCTCCTGCACACCCTGGCAATGAATTTCCGCCTCTAGAGGGGACTTCCAGAGCCAGAGTGACTGTGGGTCCCTCACAGGGCCACCATCTTCAGGTGTCAGCACTCTTTGGGGTCCAAATCTGATTATTCCTCAAGTCCTTCTTGGTGACTTTCTTTACTCTCTGGCCAGGGGGAGCTTTGCTGAAATGCTGTTTCAATAGCAGAGCATTTCTGTTACCAAACCTTAGGCAAATAAGCATTTAAAGAAATCTTATTATTAAAGTATTCAAGCTTATGGTTATATAGAAAATTTGATGAATACAGAAAAGTGTGAAGAAACTAAAAATTGCTCATAATCTCACAAACTAGAAATTACCAACACCATTTGGTACTTTTGTGTGTTTCCTCAGTCTTTTTCAATGCATATATGCAAATATACTATATTTTAAACATGGTTACAAGCACATTGAACTTTATAGCCTTTTTTTCTTTTGACATAACATTATGGCAAGCAAAAACTTTTAAAAAGCACTTGGGCTTTGCAAGTGAGCATATGCTTTGCAAACATTCTGTCAGCTACCAGTAACCAACTGCAAGAACTCACATTCTACCCAAAACAGAAATTGTGCCAGTCAGGGAGTCCTTTGATCACCATGTAGTAAACCTAGCCAGATTATTGTAAATTTAAACAAACTAAAACTAAAACCCAACCATTTGAAAAAATGTAAAGCACTCTCCTAAATTGCTGTTGGGTCCAGGAAGAAATGAAGACTATAGTGACAAATATTTAGAAAGTGTTGAAAACCAGAATGCCACATAACCAAACCTGTGGGAGACAGCTGGCACTATTCTCATGGCCTTAAATAGTTTTATTATTAAGAAGGGAGAGAGGAGAATAAACCAAGCATTCAGCCTGAGATCTTAGGGAAAAAAGAATAGAAACAGCCCCTAAGGAAAACAGGAGGAAAAAAATTAGTAAAGATAAAGGCAGAAATAAATTAATTAGAAAACAGAAACAGTGAAATTAGCAGATATGTCCAAGAGCTGATTCTGTTTTTAAATAAACAGTAGACTAACCTCTGGAAAATCTGTTTGAGAAATAAAAGGGGGAAAAGAAAAAATGATAGGAATGAAAAAGGGGACATTGCAGTAGATACAGAGGAGACTTTAAAATAGAAAATATATGCACAACAATAGGCTTTAATTTGAAAATCTCAAGTAAATGCATGCTTTTCTGAAAAGGTATACGTTGCTAATTGAGAAAAAATTTGTGATCCTTATCA
The DNA here is from genome assembly GCF_027409185.1 of Cynocephalus volans. Classification (NCBI taxonomy): domain Eukaryota; kingdom Metazoa; phylum Chordata; class Mammalia; order Dermoptera; family Cynocephalidae; genus Cynocephalus; species Cynocephalus volans. Next base: position 56,519,822 of record NC_084462.1, read on the forward strand.
AAGCACTACCCCCTCTACCCAAAGACAACACTGGTCCCAAGTGTTTTTATTAGTTAATTATTCCATGGCTTACAAGAAGATGGAGAGCTCTCCAATGCATTCTACAAAGCAAAATAAGCCTGATATTAAATATGGCAAAGAGACCATATTAACAAATGAAAATGCTAGGTAGGAAATAAAATTCAATACTGTATTAAACTAGTCATCTACCATAACCCAGTGAGGCAAAGAGGGAAGAATAGTCAATATTAGGAAAGCTTAATATAGTAACTACATCATGCTAATGAGTTAAAGAAGTAAAACCGTGTTAATTCCAATATATGCAGGGGAAAATTGATTAAATCAAACAACCATTTCTACCTAATCAATACACCAAAAAAGGAACAGAAGGATGCATTCTTAGCTTGACTGAAAATATCTATTTCAAACCAATAGCCAATGTTATAAATAACCAATAAACACTAGAGGCATATCTGTTGAAACCAGTAACAAAATGAGGCCTACCAGCATTGTCACTACTTAACATTGCTTTTAGATTTTAGTCAACACAACAATACTGAAATAGTCAACACAACAATACTGAAATATAAATATTATAAAGAAGGAGTAAGAGTAAATAAAATTTAATCTATACCAAATTTTGAGCTAGAAGTTGATTTTCAATGTTTAGAACCAATAAATAGTCATCAAAAAATTCAACAGATTTGACTCTGAAAAAAATTGTAACTTCTATGTGCAGTCAATGAAACAATTGAAAGCCTGGGGAGAAAAGAAAAGATTTTATCATAAATAAGACACTTTGAGGGTTGGTATTTTAATTCTACCAAGATCCTATATAGATTGGTTTTTTAAAAATCAAGATTTAAACTTGAAGACAATGTAAACAGATAATATAATTAGCAAATAAATGTCTGACCCAAAGAAAATGCCTAATGGTAAACTTGATGAGGTCAGGGAGCAGGTCAGTTCACTGCCTGACAGATACTGTGTTGAATTAATATTTATTGACTATATTGAATTATTTGTTGAATAAAAAGATAAGTGTCATACAAGTTTTTAAAGTATGATACATTTTTTTTTAGCTTTTAAATTAGCAAAAGCTTCTTTCCAAGGTTTCATTATGAAAAAATTTCAAGTACTTAGAAAAAGTTGAAAGAATTTTATAGTAAATACCCATACACCTATGGCCTAGATATAACAGATGCTAACGTTTGCCGTATTTGCTTCATCTGTACGTGTATTTTTGTTCTGAATTGTTTTGAGGAAAGTTGCAGAAAACACATCACTTCTCTCCTGAATACTTCAACATGTGAATTCTGCATCACCTAGAATTTAGTAAATCTGTGCGGAGGGTATGGGAAGCTTTCACACCATGCTCCAAGGGTGTCTCTGCAGTTTGTCCCAGTCCTCAAGAAGGCATTTAGATGTCACAGTCATGGTCTTCTGATGCATAAGAGAAAAGAACATACACATTTATTGTATGTCAGGCCCCGTGCTGGGAGTTTTACTCCCAATGGTCCCCTGTTTGATACTCTCCACAACTCTGTGAAGGTGGTGTTATGCCCATTTCGGGGGAAATTAATGTTCAGAGAGATTAAATCACTTGCCCAAGTTCACAGTGTCATTATTCAGTGCAGGTGCTTCTGACACCACAGAGTTATGTGGCATTCGCCTCTTTATCTTCTGTGTGCATGAATGCATGAAGGTGACTCGTCGGTCAGTGTGGACAAATTGGAAGCAATCTGCACGTCCTCCAGTGTGAGAATGAGCAGGCAAATTGTGATCTGTGTGAATGTCTGTGACAATGAACATGGACGATTGATTATGAACATGCAACATGGAAAATTGCTTATGGCGTCCAGGTGAGGGAAAACAAGCAGGACACCATGAGCAAAACCATGTGAAAAACACATGCATGAAGAGGACCAGGAAGAAATACACAAGAAGTGATTGGGTTAGGATTTTTCTCTTCCGTCTTTTTCAAACTTTTTGTAATGAGTGGTTTTATTTTACAATAGAAAATTTTAATTTAAAAAAGTTTATTCCTATTTTACAGTTTTGTAAGCTCATAGTGGGGAAAAGCTATGCTCTATTACTGCTATTTTATTTCCCAGTGCCCACCCCCATAACTGGCATATTATGGACATAGTAAATATATGTGTTGGACAAGTGCCTACTGGGAAACTTCTCAGAGGGGTTTGGCCCAGGAACATGTTTGCAGAGGGTCTTGCCCTGCTGGTCTCCCAGAGATCAAGTACTGGCCAGGTATGTGTCATGGTGTCAGGTATTTGCAGGGTGGTAAGCTCCTGGTCCAACCAGAAAGGCCCCAGCAAGGTGCAGGGGCACCCAACATCACCAGAACAATTAGTACTAATACAAACAGTGGGAAATAAACAAATTCCAACCTAGACAAAAATGGATTTTATGTCATTCTCGGACTTTTCAAACTTCCTAGAGACCAGGCTAAGGCATTTACAGACGTTCCCTCATTTAATTTTCACAACAGCCATAAGAATTAGCAACTATTATCATCTCCATTTTAAAGATGTGGAAACTGAGGCACAGAGGAAAGAAGTATAGGTTCCAGGGCGAGCCTTGGTTTTGCCAAGAACTTGACTTTCAGCAAATCACAAGTCTTCTGGGCTTTAATTTCCTTATCTATAAAACAACAACTGGTGTTAGTTGAGTGCTTACTGTGTGCCAGTCCCGGGCCGCACACTAAACACATCCTCCTAGAGTGTGAACCAGTGGGGGGATGGGAGTACCAAGCAGGCCCAGCCAAGTGGGGAGTGTGAGGCACTTTCCCAATGTTACAATCACATACACCCAGCAGGACAGAGGGGTATTTCCACAAGCACAAAGTGGTGCAGAGAGGGTCATTTCAGATTTTTACAAATTGCTTGATGGGTTGTTTGGTAACAAATGGATACTGACAAAAGTGGAATGGCTTTTTCTTTTTTTAAATAAGTATTTGAGTCGGTGGCTTAGGCTCATCTCATGAGGTTGTGAGCCCGACAGTTGATAGTGATGGTTTTGTTCGTAAATCAGTATAGTGCCTAGTCATGGACCCTGGGGATTGCAGTGCACCTGAGGGGATCAAGGACGCAGCATTACCTGGGAGAAGTGCGGCATTTCTCACAGCACGCAGACCTGCTGAACGAGAATCTGCATTTTAGCAAGATCCCGAGGCATTTCAGAAGAGTTATCTCTCATTCATCCTGTCTCCTTTGAGGAAATTGGAAGACTAAACAGGTTTACTCACCTGAGGACACAGAAAGTTCTAGAGAACTAAAATTCTGGTCTCTCAATGCCACAGCTTTACACAGCACTTGTCCCAGTGGAATAAATCCATTGATTTTGTTTGGGCTTGTTTTGCTTTCCTAAGACTAAATCTTTTGAGCCACTGGGCATATCTCATCTCTCCTGGTTCTTATGAAGTGGGGCATCTTCAGTGGCCATGCCATTTCCTATTCCCTGTTGGGGAGCTTGTTAAAATGCAGTTGACTGGGCCCAGCCCAAGAGTCTGCATCTTAAAATACCCTCAGGTGGCTCCTAGGTGCTGGTGTTGTTATGGCCAACTTGGGCCAACCATGAACTGTGAAGTGGCCCCTGTCTTCTGACATTAAACCTGCAAATGCTTGGGCTAGTATAAAACTAAAGCTCATTTTCATCTGGAGGAACCCAGTGAAACTATGAACATGGTTAAGGATTGCAAATTTTATGCTGTCTACTGGCATTTGTGAATTTCTCATTGACAGAACATTCTCATCAAACCTTAGATCCAAGGAGCTCAGCAGGCCATGTGTAGTTGAATGTAAATTCCAAGAACTTAGAAAACTTAAATGCATTGTTTTCTGGGGTTTTTTGTTTGTTTTTTCTCAAGATGACGGGTAAGGGGATCTTAACCCTTGACTTGGTGATGTCAGCACCATGCTCTCCAAAGTGAGCTAACCAGCCATCCCTATATAGGGATAGCCTTGGTGTTATCAGCACCACACTCTCCCAAGAGAGCCACAGGCTGTCCCTCATTGTTTTCTGTTTTTAAGAGAGAGGAGAGGCAGACGAGATGACCTTGGAAAATTAAGCACACCCAAAAAAGTGACAATTAATAATGTGTGTTTGACCTGTCTCAGTACTGGATAGATCATCTAGGCAGCAAATCAACAGAGGAACAGTTAATCTATAAGAAGGAGAGAACAAATCTGTGGTTGTTAGAGGGGGTAGAAAGAGGAGGAGCGATTGGATAATGGGCATAAATAATAAGTATGATTTGTAATAAGGAATATGCTAATAATAATAAAAGAATGTGTGTTTGAAATATTAAGAAAAGGCAAAATCGAGGCTCTCTTACCTGTAACTAGAATTTTCATTTAAGAGGAAATATATAAGTCTGTGTTTAAAATTCTTTATAAAAGCTCTCATACATTCTTAGTCCAGTGCCACACCAAAGTATGGGTCATGGACGAGTGTTCTGCATAATGTTACCAAACCAAGAGGAGCTAAGTACAGAAATTGAGAATGATGTTTAGAAACTTTTATAGTTTTGCACTGCCATGATGACATGCAAGTGACCGAGTGGGCCAGTGTTGGCATCCCTGACCTCGTGTGGCCCGTCTCAGGACCAAGGGCTGCTTGTCGGTGTTTATGAGGGATTAAGATAAATGCAACTGAAGGCTGGTCAGTTAGCACAATGCCATAACACCAAGGTCAAGGGTTCAAATCCCCTCACCAGCCAGCTGCCAAAAAAAAGAAGAGATAAATGAAACTGATCTTTCACTGCAGAGAGTTTAAGTGCTGGAAGTGTTAAAATAGGTGGATATTTGCAGTGGGAGGTGTGCTTTTAAACCTAAGAAGTGGAAAGCGGGAGAAGAATTAAGGGAGAGGCAGAAGTCTTCTCACCCCTATCCTGCCCTCCAAATCCCAACAGGCCAGTTCATCCGAATGGGGTTGGCTCCCAGGCCAATTGACTACTCTGTGTTGAGCCCTTCCCCCTTGTCCCATAGACTCTGCTTGAACTCTGGTCAAAGAGCTTGGGGGAGAGATTCATTAATTCAAGGCTTAGGGAATTGGTTTAAGAAATGGGCTTCCTAGTCCTGCCAGGCCTGGTTCTGGAAACTTGGGCACTACCAGCTGTGTGACTTTGGTCTACTCATTTTACTTCTCTGTGCTTAGTTTAGAAAACAGGAGGGCTGGCCTGTTCACTCAGTTGGTTAGTGTTTGGTGTTATAACCAAGGTTAAGGGTTCAGATCTGTGTACCATCCAGCTATGAGGAAAAAAAAACGGGAATGACACTCACTCCTGGAGGGATTCTTGTGTGAGATATACATGTAAGAGGCTCTGCACACTGTCAGTGCTCAGGAAAGAGAGGATTCCTTGTGTTGCTTTGCCTAGTTATTTAAAGAAGTGGATTGTATTGTGGGTCCCCAGGAAGTTGCCAGCTGCCCTCCATTTCCAAATTCATGTGTGTGTGTCTGAGTGTCTGTGTCTGTGTGTTCTGTGCCCGTGGGCAGTGGCAGGGGTGTCAGGAAATAGCCATCAGTTTCCTGCTGATTAACTCAGTTCCTGGAGGGCCCTCCCTAGCAGCCAGAGAAGCCTGGCTGCTTGTCTGGACCTCCTCTCTTCCTCTCCAGCCTCTGCCTCACCAGCTTGCTCTCCTATCCCCTTCTAAGAGGCCCACCTGCCTCCACTACCCTAGGGCCCAGGACACCCTCACAGGCCTTCTGAGTCTGCATTGTTCTGGTCATGGGTGGGGCGCCTGGTTTCCAGCTGCTTCAGGTTTTGCCTGCAGGTGCATTTCCTTTGCACACCTGGCACCTGTGGGGGACTTAGGCCTCTTTCAAGTCACTCCCAGTTTGGGCCTAAGCGACTTGGATCATTTGAGTTGCAAGGCCTTGGAAACATTGCTGTTAGGGCTCTGTGTGCGCACAGAGAAGGACGCCTGATGACAGGGGCCCCAGGCTTTGCCTGCTGGTGGAAAGAGAGTCTGGAGGCCTTTGCCTTTGGTCTTCAGAAAGGAGGTTCTGACAGGGGGAAGAGGCCCATGCAGTACTGGGATTTTGAGGTCCCTCGCCTGCACCTTAGCCCTTGAGTGAAGGACCAGGCAGATAAGGGGAGCACTGCTGGGGCGAGGAGGGAACAGGCTGGGCGCAGGCCTGTGGCCGTGATGTTCAGCTGGATCTGCCTCGCCACTTCATGTGGAAACTTGGTGACCACATGGCGGCCCTGGTGAATGATTGTGGGGGTCGAGAAACGAGGTTGTGGTCTTGGTCTCAGACACCCCAATTCTCCGGTTATGAGCTGTGGCTTCCTGCCCTCGCTCAGTATTGGCCATGTGGCTCCTACAGAAGTGCCATCTCCACTCTGAACAGGTGAGCCACTGGCTCACGGATGTGGATGGGCTTGCACAGTGGCCCCTGCCACCTCTGCAGCCAGCCAATTGCGGAAGGTGGGTCTCCCAGGACGGGGTTAGTGCTAGCAGGCTCCTTTTCGGGCCTCAGCAGCACCCATACTTCTCGAGTGCAGGAACAGGGCCGGAACCATTTTGTGCCCACTGTCCAGCAGACCCTCAGGGCTTCTTGAGGGATCACACTTCCTAACATGCACACCGCTCCTCATTCATCTCATGAGTCAGGCCCAGCTCTTTAGCTGGGGCAGGAAGCCCTGTGCTTCCTGATACCTCATGGCTGAGTCAACAACACTGGGACATGTATTTGGATAGCAAACAGCGGCAGCAGCCAGAGCCAGCCCACCACCTTTCTGCTCCTGCCTTTCTAGCAAAGATGTCCCCTAGGAAGGTCAGCCAGGACCAGCAACATAATGTGCAGGGCCAGGTACAAAATGAAAACGCGGGCCCCGTGTTTGAAAATTAGTAAGAATTTCAGCACAGCCACAGCAGAGCATGAAACCAAGCACGGGCCCTTCTGAACGTGGGGCCCTGTTCAGTGGTACAGTTGCACGCCCGCAGCAGACCTGACCTCAACATTTCTCAGCCTTGTGGTGTTCTGGTGCTGCTGAGGGTGGCAAAATTTGGCTTCTCTTCGGTGGAAGAGAGACTTGACGTCCAAAGCGTCTGAGAGCTCTGAGACACCCTCTCCCCACCCTGTCCTACAGGCAGCTTTCTTAAGGGCTGGAGTGACTTCTACTTCGAAGCAAAAAGAACTTCAACTTCTTTTTTTTTTTTTTAAAGATGACGGGTAAGGGGATCTTAACCCTTAACTTGGTGTTGTCAGCACCACACTCACCCATTCAGCTAACTGGCCATCCCTATATGGGATCCGAACCCATGGCCTTGGTTCTATCAGCACCACACTCTCCCGAGTGAGCCATGGGCCAGCCCCTCCTTCTTGTTCTCTACTCTGTTTCCCACTTTCTTTGTAAGCTCAGAAAGCTCTGAGACCCTCCCTCCCTCCCATTCCAGTTCCTCCTTTCTTCCCCTCCACCCTTGCTGACCTCCCTCTCTGCCCCTCCCTCCACCTCTATTTCTCTCTTCCTCTTTCCACTGCTTTTATCTGGGGGAAAACCCTTCATGTGTTTGCTGTCTAACATTTCCCATTCATTCATTTGGTGCTGTTGGATTTTAATGTTCCTTTGAATGACACCAGGCAAGCACTCCTTGGGTTTCTGAAGTCTCTCTCTGAAGTGTCTTGAGCAAGTGTCTTCCCCTCCAAGGGAACTAGGGAAGTCCCTTCAGTGGCCTCTGGCTCTGTCCAGATGGTCTCTGCCCACTGGGAGCCTGGAATGAATTCTCATTGTTAGTATTTGTCACTCACCACCTCCCCACATTCAGCTGTCTGCCCTACTGGCTGCCATGGAAAGAAGGCCTGCTCCATTCTGCCTGCTGTGGTAACAGACCTGGTCATCATTTCCAAGGACAGCTGCTTCCATGCAGGCCTCTAGCTGGGGAGCAGGGGCGGGGTGTGTGATAGGGTAAGATAAGACCAGGACACTGTCCTGGCCTCCCCTCATCCTCTCCACACAGTAACCAGAAGAATCTTCAAAACATACGTGGGATCATGTTACTTTCTTGCCTAAAACCCTCCTCTGGCTTCCCAATGCCTGAGAATGGCCTCCAAACCCTCCGTGTGGCCTTCAGAGCACTGCTTGCCTCAGTGATCCCCATCTCTAGCCACTGTCCCAGGTTCCACATCAGGGAATTCTCCTGCCCTCCTGGAGAGGCAGCCTGGGTTTCTGAAGAGAAACTTGAGCCACACCTTGAAGAATACAAAAGGAGGTGGAGAGAAGGCAGGGGAATGTGGCAAGGAAGGATGGCTCAAGGGACAGGCTGCAGGTGGGAAGTCAGGGGCGATGGGGAGGAGGGGAAGTGGGGCTGGGTTAAAAGTTTGGTTCAGCCTGGAGGACCTGGCCCCTGGCCCCAGGAGGAGCCTCAACCCTGGTGCACGTTTGTTGGAGTCACTTGAAGGGCTTTTAGAAATTACAAAAGTCTCCTGCAGTAGCCCAGCCCAGGTGCTTGCATTTGTTCTCCCAGGGCCACAGGTGCCGGAATCCCCCATGAACGCTTAAGGAAGGTGGCAGGAGCTTCCTGTCTTGCCCAGTCAGTCCTGGGCCCCTGGGCAGAAGGAACTAGGGGAGCACTAAGCGGAGATGGGGCCCCTAGAGTCAGCTGGGAGGAACCTGGTTCAGATGGGGAAAATGAGGCCCAGTTACGAGTGAATACCACCGCTGGGTAGCAGAGCATGGGTTTTTAGCCTTCACCACCACCTGGGTAGGAAGAAATGAAGGCCAAACTGGAACATTACAGCTGAAATGATTGACTCATGATTCTGGCTGTTAGAGCCTCTTTGGCACTCATAAGCTCCATGATCTGGATCCTTTTCTCTGACCTTTGAGTTTGGGGTGGGAGGGTCTGTGCTTGAAGACAAGGGAGGCAGAGCTTCTGCCCTCAAAGAACTCAGGATTTCATGGTGATGATAGGCCCAAGCATGAGGAATTGAAGTATGGACCCAGTGCTTCCAGAGCTATAAGAAACAGGCTTGAGGGCCAGCCCGTGGCTCACTCGGGAGAGTGTGGTGCTGATAACACCAAGGCCAGGGGTTCAGATCCCTTTATAGGGATGGCCGGTTAGCTCACTGGGTGAGCATGGTGCTGACAACACCAAGTCAAGGGTTAAGATCCCCTTACCGGTCATCTTTAAAAAAAAAAAAAAAAAAAAACAGGCTTGAGGAAGTAGATGTGAATTCCTCCTGGGAGGACTTCATGGGGAAGCAAAGAAGCAAGTGAGGGTCTGGTGTCTCCCAGCCAGCGTGTCAAAGTGGACACTGGAGCTACAAAGCAGTGCCCAGGTGTTGATTTTGCCGCAGCCCTCAGGCAGCTGGGCTGAGAAGGTCTTGGGCAGCCGGTGCCCGCAGCTGCTTTACCCCAGTGTACAGTCCAAATAGTGTTTTCTGTGTGCGCCACGCAGACAGGGAGCACTGCTGTAGGCCCTCTCTTCATCACAAGGGCATTGCTTCCTGCATCGGGCAGCTTGGGTAATGAAAGGCTGGCCCCGCAGAGCAAAGAACACCTCACAACTCACCCCCACGGTTTGTTTCCTTGTTTTTATTTCGAAATTTTCAAACGCGATGGAAAAGTTAAGAACCTTCCTATAGATTGACCCATAGTTAACCATTTTGCCACTTTGCTTTCTCTTGTTCTCTTTCAAATGGTTTTGGAAGTGAGTTGTAGATGGTAAGATGCTTCCCCCCCAAAATACCTCAGCAGGTGTCTTTCAGGAGCAAGGACTTCCACCTATGCAACCACAATACCATCATCACACCTAAATAATTACCATTATTTTGGGGGCCAGTCCGTGGCTCACTTGGGAGAGTGTGGTGTTGATAACACCAAGGCCAGGGGTTCGGATCCCTATACAGGGATGGCCGGTTAGCTCAATTGGGAGAACATGGTGCTGACAACACCAAGTCAAGGGTTACGATCCCCTTACCAGTCATCTTTAAAAAAAAAAAAATACCATTATTCACTAATATCATCCAATATACAATTCCATTCAGATTTCCCCAGTTGTCTTCCAAAAAATGTTTTTATGGCTCTTTTCCTGATCCAAAAAGTTTCATGCATTATGTTTGGTTATGTTTCTTTAGCTTCTTTTAATCTAGAACAGTTCCCCTGCTCTGTGTGTGTGTGTGTGTGGTGTATGCACGCACGCACATGTGCACAGGATGTGTGTGACATTGACTTTGAAGAGTCGGAGCAGGCCCGCTGTCTTGTAGAATGGATTCTGGATCTGTATTATTGAATACATTCAAGTAAAGTTTGCATGGTTTCAAAACATGCCTATTAATTGCTTCATTGTGTCCAAGAAAGTCCTAAGGCAAAGGACTTTCAGTTGAGGGTATCTCCTTTGTTTTTTCTGTGTGAATCATGGGGTATCCTGTCCAGCCACCCAGAAAAAGAGGTGACTTTAGTAACATTACACTATATTTATAAAATATTTCAGCTGACCATAAAGATTATTTCACTTGATCCACAGCAAACCTGACCCAGTCGGGCAGGCATTCTCTTCATTTCATGGATGGGATTGTAAGAGGTTGTGCCCAGGTCCACAGTATTAGGCAGAAGTGTACCAGGGCCCAATCCTATGACCCATTCTTGCCCCAGGACCAGGTAAGTTCCAGGATGGTCTCATGACACCTCAGCGCTGGACCCAACACATGCTTCCCTGAGAGCGCTAGACAGAGAATATTCAACGTAATCTAATGCAGTCTAACCCATCTTGATGACTCTGAGTCATGGTTACAGAACTGAGGTATTGAGGTGCTGGAGCTGCTTGCCGCTTGCAGAATGGCCCCAAACTGCCTCTGGGTCATTTCCAGCCTGTGTCCTCACCTCTGTCACAGCCTCCAGCAGCAAGCGGCACCCCTTCCACCTCCTGCTCCTCCTCCTTATTTGCAGCTTGCATCTGCTGTGGTCTGGGAAGCCAGATAACCAAGTTTGTTAGCATTGAGCCCAAAGGCCTGAGCGAAGGGCTGTGTCCTATGAAGGGGAAAGTGCCTGGGACACCAAAGTCGCCTCTTTGAGACACCCACATCAGATTTAATTCTGGGCTGTTTGAGCTTTTTTGTATGCTTCGCAGTTCTCTACTCTTTTGGGGGAATTTGAGGTTGCCAGAGAGGAAAACTCTGGACGAGTAGGATGTTGCTGTTGTATGTTTCAAGTTTAAAACGCCTAGGAAAGACCATATGTACAGAAGTGGCTGGTGAGAAAAACAGCGTGTGTGTGTGTTTGTGTGTGTGTGTGTGTGTGTGTGTGTGTGTGTGTGTGTGTGTGTGTCGCACTTTGGGCACAGTGGCCATGATGCTAAGTGACAAGCTCAGTCTGGGGCTCGGTGAGGAGACCCAGACCTCAGGCCTGCACACTGTGACCACTGGCCTCCCGCACATGTGGATTGTATGCCTTTGCCCGAGAAGTTGGCTGTGTTAATGCCCACCCTGCAGTGTGCCTGGGGATATGACCCCCTACATGAGCACTCTAGGCAGCCACAGGGATCCCCCTGTTCCCTGGATCCCCTAGTCTTCCAGGGAGGCATCCCTAATGCTTGGATCTCGTTAAAGCCACATGTCAATATTCTGCAGCTTTTTTTCCCAAGGTGCTTTCCCTCCAATCTATTCTGCCTACATGTATTACCTAGGGCAGAAGCTCCCCGAATTGTTCTTTCTCAAAGAAGTTTCTATTCTCATAAGTTTATGAGCACGGCACCCCCTCTGTTTCTCAGCTCGATACTCCAAGGAGTTCTGAGTGATCCCAATTTGACTCAACAGTGACTCCTTTGTCAAGCCTGTTTGCTTGCTTTTAACTTTGCTTTTTATCAAAGTAATTCATATGCATCTTATAAAGCAGCAGGCCCTGCCCCACCTCACTTTACTTACTCCAGCCCCCAGACTGGTTAACTGTTTTCAATTCGTTTGTTTCCTCCTTTCTATTCACCTCCATATTTTGAAAGAATATGTGTCTCCTACTACTTCTTAATTTACCAATCTTGGACCTTATCTCTTGCCTCCATGTTCTTGTAGATGAGGATTTCTCTCCCCCCCACCTCTCTTACTACTATCATTACATCACAATTTTGGTTTAAGTCTACAGTATAAATATTATTCACTGCTGCACCCAGCACTGAACTATGATTACCTTAAAAAAAGAGTTAATTATTGTCTCTGTTCTCACCGGGTTACTTTTCTCTGTACCTATCTCTGTTTCCTCCCAATACACCAACAGATCAGGAAAACCTCTATCAGATGTTTCGTTTACCAGTTAATTGATCCATTCCAGTTTTTTTTCTAGACGCTGGGGTATCTCACCAGTGAAATTCTTTAAAGCTTTTTCAAAGCAAATGAAAATTTAGTTCCGTTTAATATATTAAAATAACTCCAGGGCCAGCCTGTGGCTAACTTGGGAGAGTGTGGTGCTAATAACACCAAGGCCACAGGTTCGGATCCCTTTATAGGGATGGCCAGTTAGTTCACATGGGAGAGCGTGGTGCTGACAACACCAAGTCAAGGGTTAAGATCCCCTTACTGGTCATCTTTATAAAAATAAAAAATAAAATAATAAAATAAAATAAAAACTCCATAATATCTCCTGTGAAAAAGCTTCCCTGACCCCCCCATCTCCCCAAAGCTGCCCCTCTTCTGGGCTCCACAGCCTCCTATTTTCATTCTAACACAGCCCTTACACACTAAATTATTATTGCCTGTTTTCTTGCCTGTTATTCTCACTACACCATAATTCCTTAAGGGCAGGGCTGGGTCTTGGTTTACTACTATCTCTTGCTAATAATACACAGGAGCTGGCAGGTGCATAGTAGGTGCTCAGTAATATTTGTCAGACTGTGCATTTGTTCAATTGAAATGTAAGAGTGATTACAGGCTGCTGGTGATTGGGTTAAATTTCTGCCCCTGTGCTCATTTGTGTTTTCCACGTGCCCCTTCTCTTGAGCTTCCTTGTTGGGTTGAAGGCCCTTCTGGGCCTGTTCCAACTTAACAGCCTTTCCTCAAGGAAGATAGTGAAGACAAGGTTTTTTTTTCCCCTGATCCATTGCGCCTCTCCCCGACACACACACACACACACACACACACACACACACAATCATGCATGCACAACAAAATCATGCATGCACATATGCATTTCAGGGCTCTGAATTGGCCCTCATCACTTTATAATCCCAGCCCACACCACTGAGCTCAGCACAGAGTGCTCAATAGATAAATAAGGTTGAGGCTCACTCACTCACTCAATCGATCAATCAATCAGTCTTCCTCCACCCAGCCTCTCTGCTCCCAGGCACTTCTCATTGTCTGGTGTTTGGATGATCAGAAGGAAAAAGAAGCCTCTGTGTAAAGGTGACCCCATTTCAGGTTCCGTCATGACTAACTGGGTGTTGAAAGACAGGAAAAGCGAGAGAAGGAAAGACAAAGGAAGGGGAACAGGGATGTTCACCTGTGATCTCAGAGGGACCTTTTGGGAGACTTTGGCCACTAGACCGAGGGCTGTGTATGGGCATTGGTGTCACCCTAGGACTTAGCCCCAGGCTTAGCACTGTCCAGTGCATAACTGGTGTCCAACTCTAGGAGGGAGGGAAGGACAAGTCCCAGTCCAGGCCCAGGGCACCTGTATTTCTTGCAGTCTTTGAGTCTTGGCTAACTCAGGAAAGTGCTGATCTGTGATGATCCATGATATGAGAACAAGCCTCAATGTCCACAGAGGCCCCTCCCTCATAAGGGACACTGACCCCACAGTTGGTGGCTGGTGAAAAGAATAACCCACTCTCTCACTTTCCTAGAATGAGGATCTGGCCTGAGCAGGCAGCTGGGCTTCCCTAGAGCAGTCCCTCCAGTGGATACCCTGTCCCAGGGCCAATTCGGAATATCATTCATTCAACACATTTACTAGGGATTGAGGAAGGAGAACGGGGCAGACACAGCCCAGGCCAGGTGAGCAGCTGCCTCACTCATACCCTCCTCTGTTGCCCCCCTACCTGCTTAGGTGCCCTTGGACTCTCACATAGAAGAGGAGACTGTGGCTCACCCACAGCTTCACAGCCTAGGGCTCTCTCGGCCTTTGCTCACCCAGGACCAAACAAGAGGAGGCCATAGCCAGGGCCGGGGCAGGGGGCGGCTGACCCTGAAATAAAGCTGATGGCCACCCGGCCTGTGGCACCCCCTGAGAGGGAGCACTTCTTGGGGGTGTAGTCAGTTTCAGGGGAAAGCTTTACAGCAGCTCTTTGATGTTTCTCCAGTGGAACCAAATTTATTTTTTGTACTTTTATGAATTAACTCGCAGTTCTCAGCCTCTCCTCCCCAGAAAGGAGAGAAGGAGAAAAGAAGAAAGGGATTGCATTGTTGCTGTGATTGGCACCTTCTGTGAATGAGGGGTCACTGCTTTGGGCTGCTCCTTTTCAAGCGCGCCTTTCTCCCCTGCACGCTGTATTCACACTGGAACATTCTTTCTTTCAAAGCTCTGTCCCTCCGTCCCCACCCTTTGTGTCTGTGCTTTCCTTCCCTTCACTTCTGCCTTTCATCCCACGCTCTCACCTCCTCCCTCGGGACTGCGCTCTCCCCGCTCTCTTTTTCCCCCTTTTCTTCTTCTATTCAGTTCCTTTTTTTTCTTTTTGCCTCTTTTTTTTTTTTGCTTTTTTCTTTTTCCTTTTGAATAGTGCTTCTGTTTTCAAGGGGAGGGACGAATAGAGAAGTCGGTTTATTTGAGGAAGGGAGAATGTGTTTTTTTCCTCCATTGCTCTAAATGTGTAGAAAAAACTCCCTGTACAGGATGCTGTTTCCCTGTAGCCTCCTGCTTTGAGAAGGAGGGGTGTCTCGAAAGGGTCTCCACCCGACAACAGGTAGATACAATCCCCCAAACCTCCCTGCTCCATGGGAGCCTGGTGCTGGCACACCTGGCTGAGAAGGGCTCTTTAGAGGCCCTGAGAACATCATGCAGGGGCTAAGCATGAGGAACAGGCTGGTTCACACCCACATGACCCTTGTCCAGCATGGCCCCCCATGCACTGGCATGTCCCCATCTGTGAGAGCTGTGAGCCCACTTGGTTGGCCCTAAAGTCCTGAAAAGAAGGCCCTTGTCTACCTGTGCAGACTGGACAGATGGCTAAGCTAGATAGCCCTCAGCAAATAAAGAGCCACTGCCTCTGGGTTAGCAGGCTGTGTTGACACATCCTTGGTGACAGAGACATAAATGTCCCATGCATTAGCTGGAGGGAGGGGGGCTTAAATGTCCCCTGGGAACTACAGAGAGCATTCACTTTGGTTTTCCTAAATTATCCAAACAGAACAGTTTGGTTCTTTCTCTGTAGGCCTCTTTATTTTTTTTAAACCTGTAGAAATGAACCTCCTCTGAGAGCTGACGTAAGCTTGTCAGTCAGGCACGTGCATGTGCTTGGTTAGCACATTGACTTGATCTGCTGAGCAGCGGCTCCCCTTGTGTGTGTGTGGTTCAAGGGACAGGACCACAGACAGGGCCACCACTTTGTACAACCCCAGAGGCCAAAACTTACTGTGGTCTGAGTGTACATGGTGGCCCTCACTACTCAAAGCATGTTTATACCAGTATAGGCTGCAGTTCAGACCCCTGTGCTGCATCACACCTCCCTACTTTTACAATCACTACTCCCTCCCCCAAAATGCTCTTCTCTTGTTAGTCTACCTGCTGAACTCCTACACGACCTGCAGAACCCTGCTCAGGCACCACCTCCCCTTTGGACTCCCGCACAGAGTTCATCAAACCTCCCCTTATGCATCTTCTGAAACTTTTATGTCATAGCTACCAACTCACTATGAGAATCATCCATTTCCTGTGGCTCCTTGAGGGCAGGGACTGTGTTGTCTTCATTTCTGAATTCCCACAAGAGTGGTGTGCCAGCCACCTGTGCCATGCAGAAAAGCATTGCCAAACCTCAGTCACTCAAAAGTGACCTGCAGAGTTTTGAGCCTGGGAAGCTAGAACAGCAGAAAGAAGGAAGCTGGGAGTGGTGGATGGTTTTGAGGATGTGAACGATTTGGAGTTGAGACGGTGAAGGTTGATAGAAAGTTTGGTTGCAGGCCTGGGATGGAGGGACAGCTCTAAGTGACATCAGCACAGAGTTGGGAGTAGAGGCCACAGGACATGGTTTTTCTCTGAGGGAGCCCATGCAGGATGAGAAGGCAGAGTTCAGGGCCTGAGCCCAGGGCCACTGAGATACAGGAAGCAAAGTGGTGGCAGAGGTAGAGGGTGGCCGGAGCATGGCCTGTGAGCCAAGGGAGGGCAGCAGGGCTGCTGCCTGGCCAGGAGGCCCGACTCCAGGCCTTTGTGATGGTCAAAGGGCTGTGACCTTCCAGAGGACAGTTTTGCTCCAGTGGAGGAGACAGATGACATAGAGCAGGGGTTGAGGAGGCTATGGAGGATGCGGGCCCTGACCCCTGCTCAGGGAATGGAGAGAAGACGAGAAATTGGGCATTGCCAGGGCTGCAGTGGGAAACCTGAGTGTGCATGAAGGCCTCAAACCAAGGCCTGAGAGGGAAGGGGTGTGGGTGGGGCAGGGTTAGCTGAGGCAAGTGGGAGGAAGCAGGCTTGGAGGAGAGAGGGGCTGGTATCTCCAGAAGCAGCCGGGTCTGCACACTCTGGGGAGACACAGGGATCTCTGCAGGAGGAAGCGGCCCTGGGGCAAGGGCTCTAGGCCAGGGTGTGTAAGCAGAAGCCATTAGGCCTGGAGGTTGGGCCGTCAGGTGCTTCCCAAGGCCAAGCCCCGTGTGTCCTTCCTCCTCCACACCCAGGGCAGTGCCTGGCCCACGGCAGGCGCTTATTAAATGTTTGTTGAGGTGTGAACTGACTCTTTCATTAGCACATGTAGAATGGATACACACAGTACACAGCAAAATGCTGTGTAAATTGTAAGCCTTGTACAGTGGGAGGGCCCATCCCTGCCCCTCAGGGCACAGGTCCTCCAAGGAAGGGGGCCATATCCTCCCCAAGGGAAGGGGGGGGCAGGTAGAGGAACAAGTCAGTGCCAGGAACGGGAGGTGGCAGGAGCAGGAAGGGGCTGTGACCAGGCAAAGGCCCAGGTGGAGGAAGAACATCAGGAGGATTCTGAAATGAGGGAGGTGGATCTGAACCCCCTGGGGGTGGGTTAGTCAGGAGATACATGTTGAGCACCTACTGTGTGCAAGTTGGGTGGGAGGCTGACTACCTGGGAGGAGGGCCTGGAGCTCAAAGACTTTGGGAAGAAGGCTGTGTCCTCTGTCTGGGTCTGGGTGGATAAAGGTAGCAGGGAGTGTGCTTATCTAAGGGCATTAGAGATTTGTGCTCCAGGGAAGGGATGGAGATGGCTGGGGGCAAGCAGCCACCCTGCTGCAGTGTGTCACTGAGTAGAGACCTGAGAATGGGCTGCAAGGCCAAGGGCCAGGTGGGGAGGGCCACCACTGCTCTTCCTGGCCCTACCTGCTTCCCCAGACAGCACTTACAAACCTGGAGCCTGCCAAGACGGGCCTGCCTGGCCATCAGGTTTTTCCAGTTTGGTCATGAACATCTCCTTACCCCGACTAAGGTACCCACCCAGAGGCTCCCTGGCCTGGGATGAAAGGAGAGCAGGGGGACGAGGGTCTGCATTTGTTAACAAGCTTTAGAAGCAGATGTGTTTCCTGGGCCCATTTGCCAGGTGGCGGAGGACCTAGTGGCCAAGTCTCCTTTAAGAGCTGGCATCAGGAGCCGCTGTGTGGCCCCAGGGAGTTACCAAGTGCTAATAATAGTAGCAAACACTTATAGGCATGCCAGGTTCTGCTGTCAGCACTTTACATATTTCAACTGGTAAGGCAGGTGCTCTTGGTCCTGCCTGCACTTCAGTAAGGAGAAATACACCCCGTTGGGAAGTAGCAGAGGGGATCAGAACCCCAGCCTTTAGAATGGAGTCTGGACTCTCAACCAGTGCTTCACAACCAGTTTTTTAAATTATTATTTCTAGGGCCGAGCCCGTGGTGCACTCGGGAGAGTGTGGTGCTGGGAGCGCAGCGACGCTCCCGCCGCGGGTTCGGATCCTATATAGGAATGGCTGGTGTACTCACTGGCTGAGTACCAGTCACGAAAAAGACAAAATAAATAAATAAATAAATAATTATTTCTAAGCCTCACAGACAGATACACCAGCCCCACTCGGATGTCACAGCATTGTCAAATTGTCATACAGATTCCTAAAGGCTACCCTCGTCTCTTTGGGAGAGGTCACCAAGGGCTCAAGGACCATGCGTTTTTTTTTTTTTTTTTTTTTGTCTTTTTCGTGACCGGCACTCAGCCAGTGAGTGCACTGGCCATTCCTATATAGGATCCGAACCCGAACCCGCCGTGGCGGGAGCATCACTGCGCTCCCAGCACCACACTCTCCCGAGTGCACCACGGGCTCGGCCCTCAAGGACCATGCTTTGAGCAGCAGTTCTCTAAAACTGTTCTTAACCTTTTTGTGCCTCAGTTTCCATATTTGTAAAACCAGGTGATGGTACCAGTGCCAACCACAGACTGTGCTCAGGATTAAATGAGAACCTGCTTAATGTTAGCCAGGCTGCCGCTGTCACTCAGGACTGCCAGCCAGTTCACTGACATCGGATGTGATGTGGGAGCGAGAGCACCACCCACACAGGTGCTGCCATGCCGGGGCTGGGACAGAACTTGGCAGGGAGGACCCAGTGCCGTCGTGCCTGGGGAGGGCTTTGTAAACTGTAGAGGGCTGTGCCTATGTGATTTGCATGGTGCCCCTGCCTACCCCTGATTATATCCTGTGTGGACGGCTGCATGTGTGTGATGTCTGCTGTGTACATTGAAATGTTTCCCCAGCTGTCCCTCCCCCAGGAGATGCATGGAGGCATTACGTGAATGAGCAAGGCATTCTTTATTCCTTTCCTGGCATGAATCCGTAGTCGAGTTGGGTGTGTGGGTGACTGCAAAATAAATGTTGATTACAGCACAGCTCTGGGAGGCAGCTGCTGCCAGGGGCTCTGCTGGATGGAGGCCCTGGGATGAATCATGCCGGCTGCTGGGAGGAAGGGGCGGGCCATGCTCAGGTCACACTTCCCTACCTGTCCTCGTACCTCAGCACCTTGTCTGCCCACTGCCCCTCTCTCCTCTGTACCTTCCCTTCTCCATCCAGTGCGTGCTGCCTGGGCAAGCTGGATCCGTTGGGGGAAGGGCCTTCCTGACCAGCTTCTCCCTTCTGTAGGCCTCCCTTCTACCCAGCCTTTGTATGATGAACACCACAGATCATTCTCATTTGGCTAATGGGCTCAGTCAAACCTAACAGCTCAAGGAAGTAGGAACCATTATCCCATTTCACAGATGAGGATACTGAGGCACAAACCAATGTGGGAGTACTAGGGCCAGGCTGCAGTCTGACTCTGCAGCCCAAGCGCTGAGTTGCCGTTACCTCCCAAAGTGCTGGTTTGTGTGGAAGAACATTCCTGATCCCTTAAGGGTTTTTTTTGTATTTTTAAAGCAAAGTTATTTTGTCCTTTTGTGGTACCCCACACATTTAGTGCTTATTTCCTGTCTGATATTTTGCACTACTGTTTCGTGGTTCTTAATCTTGGCTCTAACCAAATTGTGAGGTTCCTGAGAATGGGGATCTTTGTGACCCACCAGCACCCAGCCCCAGCTTGGCCTTCTGAGTGGATGATGATAGGATAAAATTAATAACAGTAGGTCCTATTAACTGAGTCCTTAGTGTGCACCAGCCTTGTTATCAAACACATGATTTCCTTTATCCCCTTTATCTTAAAAGCACAGACATTTAAGTCAGACCCAACCTCCACTTATTCTCTGGTATATCTGGTGACGTTGGGTGAGTAGCTTAATTCCTCTGTGCCTTAGTTTCCTCTTGGTTTTTTTTTGTTGTTGTTGTTTGGTTGGTTTTTGGCAGCTGGCCAGCATCAGGATCAGAACCCTTGACCTTGGTGTTATTAACAATACACTAATCAGTCAGCCTCTCTGTAGAACAGGTTGTATCCTTGGCTGCAAGGCCTGACCTAAAGGCTCAATATCCCCATTACAGACCAGGGAACTGAATTCCAGGGAGATTGAGGAACTTGCTCAAGGATGCACAGCTCCTAAGTGGCAGAGCTGGGGATGGAAGACAGGCCTGCTGGACTGAGAACCCTGCTCCTCTCCCTCTGTCACCCACAGAGTGAGGGGCTGTCCTTCCCGGTTTCCTCCCTGCCTCTCTTGCTTCCCATCTCTTCCTCCTTGGGCTCTGCTGCTGGGGTCCTTGGGATGCTGAGCCAGCTTTTTAGAGGAATAAGTGGAGCTGTCACATCATCGGCACCTCTGCCTGGAATTTAGGGACCACCAATACTACAGCCTCTCACCTGGCACAGCGACGTTTCTCACTACAACCAGATGCTGACACAGCCCGTGGGGCTTCTGAAGACCCAGGGCCCCTTTTTTCTTCTCCATATGACTTTCATCTCCCAGAGGACTTGATACCAGCCCATCTATTCTCTCTGTCACTTTGAGATGCTGGGGCCACAGCCATAATCGGCTTGCTTCATTTTCTGTGGTAAATCTCTGTTCCTGGACCTTTGTTTCTCCTATCATTTCTGATCACTCCAGATTAAACACAGCAATGTCAAAGCCAGGAGGAGTCAGGGCTGGGGGTTGATGTGACCTAACTCCTCTCAGAAAGCAGTGGAGTAAATGAGGAAGAACGTGATTATCATCGGCTCAACTCCTGCCTTTATCACTTGCTGGCTGTGTGACTTAGACAGATAAGAGGTTCTCCAAGGCTCAGTTTGCTCATCTGTAAAGTGAAAATAAAAATGCCCTTTTCCCTGGGACAGTCTGTATCATGTGCCTGGTCCATAACGTGAGCTCGGTGAATGCTGGCTGAAAAGAGATTGGAAAGAGCTGACAACCCTTAGTTCTGCCTGAAACCGCAGAGGCTCGAGACATGGGTAGGAGAGCCCATGAATGGGCGCTTCCTTTTCTTTGAGGCGATTTAGGAGCATGGGAAAGAGTGAATTTGGAAGAACTGATGAATCTCCCATCCCGTGTGGAGGGAGGGGAGCTGGGTACACTGAGCATCCCTGCGTGCCTGGACTGGGGCCAGCCCGTGTCTCCCACATGGGGGGGTCTGGAAGAGGCGGCATGGTGCAGCGCGTGCTTGGGGTTTCCCTGGACAGCAGGGAATTCCCGCCTCGGGCAGCCTTGTGGGGGATTTCTGGGCCTGGCTTACCCTTGCCATATGTCCTGCCTTTGCTCCAGCCTCAGGGGGGCCCCGCGTTCTCCACTAACATGACTTCAGGAAGCTGGCCAAGCTCTCTAGGGTGCGCCCCTATGAGTCCTCACCCCCTGGACACCTCCCGCCTGTGTGTTCTCTTCCTCCCTTCCATAGGTGAGGTCAATAGTGAACCTTCATGTGGCAGGCAGGGGGTCTATTCTGGGATTTGTCCACTTCCTCTGGCAACTGTGGGAAGTCCGATGTGTAGGGCTGATGGAACAGGGTTTCTTTTGGAGGCTGGTGGGTACGGGGACTCGAAACCTTGACCTTGGTGTTGTCAAAACTACACTCTTACCAACTGAGCTAACCAGCCAGCCCTGGAATGGGGTTTCTTTTTCTCTCCTTCCTTCCCTTCTTTCTTTTTTATTTTTAAGCAAGAGATAAATAAATGTTGCCCTAAGATGACAAGAGAACATTGAAGGAGATAAAAGGAGAGTAAAAGGGAGAGAGAGACCAGAGGCAGAAGACAGAGCAGGATTTGGACTATACAGCATGATGAGGGGAGAGATGAAAGAGGAAAGAAAGAGATGAGATGGGAACGCAGGAGCGAGTGGCAGAGTGGAGGATGGGGTTGCCATGGAAACGAAAGGAGGGGAGGAAAGGAGGGAGAGGAAGACGGGATGGAGAAGGCGGAGGGCGCAGTGCGGGAGGGGCCAGAGGTGAGGCTTGATGAGGAGGAAGGGAAGCCATGAGGGGCTCCCAGGTCTGAATCAGTCACCGGTATGGGGAAACTGAGGTTGGCCAGGGAGGAAGACAAGACCCAGAAAGCCCATCCCTGCCAAGAGCTGACGGGATGGAGAGAGCTGGGCCTTGGCCCTGGGCAGACCAGCTGGGCCTGCTCCACCCTGCCTGCAGGGGACTGCCTCAGTTTCCCCATCTGTAAAATGGAAATGGTACTCCCCACCCCAGAGGACTGCCCAGAGGTCTAGAAATATGTGCTTTTCACAGGGCCTGACAAAGTTCAAGCCCAATAAATGCCCTTGTTGTTCCTTCATTTGTGGTTCTTATCTTTGGCCCTTGAACTTGTGAGCCAGTTTTTATTTTTCCCTGTTTGGTGAAGCTGGTGATCTTTGGGTCCAGCATAGTGTACTTGTTTGGGAGACAGATGTGCTTTTTGCTTCTGGAATTGGAGGAAAGATGCAGAGCCTTCCAGAAATATGAGGCCTGCTGTCTCCCCCACCCCAGGAACAGGAACTGGTCCTGAAGCGCAGGGAACAGAAATCCAGACTTGGGGGTTTCCATCTGACTGCTTTCCAAAGCTGGGCCCAGCAAGGGCCTCTTTTTTTCTTTGCACTTGAGTATGGGTATTTTCAAAAGGGCAGTGATTGGTCTGGTGAGCAGACAAGGTCTCTGCCCTTGGAGAGTCTGGAATCTAGCTGCGATGCCAGATATTAAGCAAATAATTGCACAAATAGATAAATCACTAACAAATCACTAAAAGTTAAAATAAGGTCCAGGAAGGAAAAGTATTAAACTTGAAACTGCTTAGAACTTAGGGTCCCAGACATGATTGTGTGGGGAAGTCAGTGGCTTCCTGAGGAAGTGATGTCTGAGTTGAAAGCTGAAGGATGAGGAATGAGGAAGAGCATTCCAGGCACAGGGAACAGCATGTGAGAAGGCCGTGTGCAGGCAGGGTCTGTTAAAATGAACAAAGCCCATGTGGCTGGAGCATGAAGGGGGAGGGGACAAGCCACATGCTACGAAGTGGCCTTGTAGGCAGGGACCAACCAAGTTGCCTCGCAGGCAAGTTTGTAAGGTCCTTGGTGAGGTGTTTGGACTTCCTTGTAAGAGCCTCGGGAAGTGACTGGGATTTTGGGCAGGGGGGCATGTCATGACTGATTGGTAGCAGCAGAGCCTTGTTTTGGTTCTCTTTCCCTTACTGACTGTTTTGGCATTGGAGGGCAAAAAACAGCTACATGGCAGAACTCTTGAGAGCTCAAAATACTTCCTGCAGGTGGGTTGAGTGGTGGAAATCCCTTGCTCCCCACATCCTACCATGTCCACCCTCACAGCCCCCAGGCCATGGAAGGCAAACACCCTGGGCCAGGAGGGGGCACCATGTTTTACATGGATGGAAGAAAACACACTAGGAATCAGGAGCACCCAGGTTAGTCCCCGTTGTGAGGCAGGGGCCTTGGGGCCTTAGTTTATACATCTGTAAAATGACAACATTAAACAAGGAGGGCCCCCAAAGTTCTAGGCCTGCCAGTGAAGATTCCAAGACTAGCCTTGAAGGGTATACAGCCAAAGTGGCAGAGGCAAAAGGGTCTTCAGAGAGGCCACCATCTGTGTAGGAGAGTCAAGCATCCCTCCTTTGCAGCAAAGAAACTGATAGGGTCACTCAGTGGATGTATGAACTCTCAGGTAGGAGGGTCCAGGGCCCATGGCTTCTGGGAGCCTGCGGACTTCAGATCAGAGGCGGCACATCACTCCTGTACTTATCATCAAGGGGACCCTCTAGGTCTCATTCATTCATTCATCCTTGGTCCCTTGGTGACTGTCACTTCCTTCCCTTCCCCTTTTCCCCCACCCTGGTGTCTTTCTCTCAGGACACTCCCTTGTGGGCCTGCTCTGTTCCCCTGCAGTCACTATCCTCTAGGGGTGGACCATCTGCAAGGGGGAGATGACCCATAAACAGATACAGTTATGAGTCAACGTGATTGTATCCCTTAGGGTTGTCCAAAGAAATAGAACCAATGGGATTTATATGTACAGAGAGAGAGAGATTGATTTTAAGGAAGTGGCTCTCACAATTGTGGGGGCTAGCAAATCCAAAATCTGTAGGGCAGGCCGGCAGACTGGAAACTCAGGCAGGATTTGTATGTTCCGGACTTGAGCCAGAATTCCTTCTCTGGGAAACCTCTATTTTTGCTCTTAAGACCTTCAGCTGATTGGATGAGGCCCACCCACATTATGGAGGATTATCTGCTTAAAGTCAACTGATCGTAAATGTTAATCACATCTACAAAATACTTTTGTAGCAACATCTAGATTAGTGTTTGAGCATACAACAGGGCACCACAGCTTAGCCATGGTGACATAAATTAACCATCACAGTGATGTTCTCAGACTGGAGAAAAGGGCCCTGGTCCTGCCCCACAACACTTCCCAAGAGGCAGTGCCTGCATTAAATCCTGAAGGATGATCGGAAATTCGCCCAGTGTGAGGGAGGGGCAGTCCTGGCAGAGGAATCAGCCTGTGCAAAAGGCCCTGAGGTAGGAAACATCAGTGTGTGAGGTGCAGAGGGCAGCAGAGCCTGATTGGGAATAGTCTTGGGTAGCAAACGAAGACATGAGGACTTCATTACACAGGCCACAAGGCCGAGAGTGGGCTTCTGCACCAGAGACCTGCATTCTAGTCCTTGGCTTCACCACCATGTGTATGACCTTGGACCAGTCCCTTCCCCTCCCTGGGCCTCGCTTTCCTTATCTGTAAAAAGAAGGGCTGGACACAGTGAGCATCAGGCCCTTGTATGTTTTGTGGGTTGGGGTCCTGTGTCGGAGGACTCTTGAGCCAGGGCTCAGCGAATCTGTCCACAGAGAAAAGGGGAAGCTGAGGCAGAGAATCCAATAAGGAAGGACACACATTGTCCCCTCTGCCAGCCACCCCGACCTCCCCCACCCCCCCCAGCTGCTGAGTCCTGTGGGCTGGGCAGAAGTGAGACAGCAGCAAGGAGCCCGGGGTTTGCACAAGACTCCTGGCTTTCACTTCCTCTTCCTTTCTGGGGATGTGAGTTTACCTTTAAGTCTATTGTAAGGAGGACAACAGAGGAAACAAAGAGGGTGGTTTCATTATGAGGTGAAGTCCCATGAGTGTTTTTACAGCTGTGTAATGCCTGGCATTTCCGCCTCTCCTCCCCAGCCTGGCTACCTGTTCTGCCCCACTCTGGGTTCAGCCTCTCTAGCCCTGGGGCCTGGGTTCCCATGGCAAAGTGCAAAAGAGCCATCCCCTCTCCCCCAATAGTGCAGCTGGTGACAGGGGCCAGATCCCAGAGGGTTTGAATGCCAGACCAAGGAGTGAGACCCTCTCCCTCTTCTGTTGCTCTGATGGGCACTAAACTGCCCCCATCCCGCCCCACCCCAGTGCTGACCTGCCTTCCAAAGATCCTGGTGCTTTAGCTGTCAACTAAGCTCACTTGGGTCAGCTCCCAGAGGGTGAGAACTTTGTTTTGCTCCCTACTGAATCCCTGTGACCAAGAACATGCCTAGCACCTAAATCCATGTGGAGTCAGTGATTCATTTGCAGGACTGGAGATCACAGCCTCTGAGCAACCTGGTGATTCAAGGCCAAGATGGAGGCCAAGGGGCAACCGTAAGCCGTGGTTGCTGCTGAGGCTGTGTCAGAAAGCAAGGACCCACGAGGCCCTCAGGAAATAGTTGTCAAATTGAATTGACCACAGGTGCCTGATGACATCCCAAGCCGGGGCTGCCAGAAGCCCCAGAGAATTCTTGTCTTCACTTGGGTTTTGAGGCCTCCCAGGTGGTGGAAGTTAGTCAAAGAATATCCTGTCCCGCCAGCCCCAAGCCCGGTCAGGCCTTGGGTGACTTCCAACCTCACTCCGCCCCACCATCTGTGTCCCAGGGGATTCCGGCCACCCTGTTCTGCCTGACACTCCACTGTCCCCAGAGCAGGGATGTATATACGGTCTCCATGAGAGGAGCTGTTAGGACAGTGTGGGATGAGAGGAGGTGCTGTCACATGTTGGGGAGGGGACCCTGCATGACAGGCAGGGAGGCCAACACTTAACCCACCGTCGAGGTTCCCCATAGGCCCTTGTGTTCATTTTACAGATGAGGAAACCAAGACCCTGAGGGGTCAGGTGACTTGCCCAGGGTCACAGGGCACGTCATTCATTACAGCTCATATCAGTGTTTGCAGGAACCACAGTGTAATGGAGAAAGGGGCAAAACACTAGATGGAGTAACTCTGGGGAGCCTGGGTCTGGTCCCTGCTTTGGTGGGGAAGGTCTCCTGTGGAGCCTCAGAGGTTGAGAGGAGAAGGAAAGCCTCCCCAGGGACTCCCAGGAGGGGGTGATGCTGAGCCCTGGGAAATAGGGCATTCCTGGGCTCTGGTGTCACAGCAGGGCCCCCTGCCTCCTTCCCCTCTACTCCTTCCCCTTCCTCTCCCCTGCCTTTGTTTCTTGGCCTCCACAGCTTCCCTTTCTCTCTCCCTCCCCCTCACTCAGCCTCCTTCTCTGCCCCCATTCCCTTCCTATCTCTTCATTTCTCTCCCCCCACCCCATGGCCTCCCTTCCCCCTACTCCCTGCACAGCTACAATCAGGCAGCTTCTCTTTCTATCTCCCTGCCTTTAACATTTACTTTCTCCCGACCCTGGGGACCGTAGGGGCCCTGGTAGGAGGCTGAGCCACACCCCCACCAGTGGTCTCCTGTCATCTCACTAGCCGAGGCCATGGGAGAGCCCAGGGCAGTCTGAGCTTCCCTTTCTTTTGGACATTGTTGAGAGCTTTTGTTCTGAGTCCTCAGCACAAGTGATGGGGAGAGGCCTTGCCCTGAGGAGGGCAGTGTCACAAGGGGGCCACCAGGCAGATGACAAAGGGGCCTTGGGGTGGAGGCACAGCCTGGCGCATGGGTGGTGCATACCTGGTGGGCTGCCCTCTGGGTTGGGCAGCCCTGTGCCAGGGCCCAGAACCACAGGGTTGTAGCCTGTGAGAAGGCCCAGAGGGGGCGGGAGAAGTGAATCAAAAAGCTGG
Organism: Cynocephalus volans; assembly: GCF_027409185.1. Taxonomy (NCBI): domain Eukaryota; kingdom Metazoa; phylum Chordata; class Mammalia; order Dermoptera; family Cynocephalidae; genus Cynocephalus; species Cynocephalus volans. The sequence goes on from NC_084462.1 coordinate 56,546,787, forward strand.
CCCAGGAGGAGGAACTAGTGATGCCAGGGTCACAGAGTCCCCTGCTCCCCACTGCTCATCTCTGTATATGGTGGACAGATGGAACATACACGTGAAATGCAGTGAATTAGATTCCCTCTGTCTTCTTTCTCTCGGCCTCTGTCTCAACAGAGCCCCTTATACACACACACGCGCGCACACACACGCACACAGCCCCTTACACACACACACACACGCGGATGGGTGCCCCCGTAAACAGGATAGCATGGACCCAGGGCTCAGCCCAGCCCGTAAGTCCCAGTAAACGGGCACTTACAGGGTGCTGTGTTCTGCTCAGGCAATGTCCATCATCCAGTGTAAGAGCAAGCAGGGACCGAGTGCCAGGGGCTGTGGCTGGATGAAGACTTCCAGTAGAAGAAGAGACCTGAGGAGGGACCCTGCTGCCCTCGGGAAGGCCCCAGTTCCCCCAGCTGGCTGGGGCCCTGGCCAAGCCCGCCAGGGAGCAACCTGCAGCTTCATGGTATAGTCTGCCCAGGTCTTGCCTATGTGCCCCTGCTGGCCCCTGGTGACCCAGGGCAGTTTCTGAGAGCCGAGGAGGCCAGGCTCAGAGCCATGACGTGGCCTCCCAGGTTGCACAGCTGCAGGATCCACACAGGCCTGGCTGCAGACCCAGCTCTGCCCCGCATTCATGGGGCACTCTTGAGCATGTTACTTAGGCCCAGGTTTCCTGAGCCGTGAAATGCGGAGCACACTACCCTCCCATGGCGTTGTTTTTAGGATGAAATGGCTCACCTGGGATCTGTGAGTGCTTAGTAATGAGAAGCTGTAGCTCTTCTGCCCACATTTGTGGCTTGTCGTTGGCACCTCTCTGTGCCCCGCCCCCACCCGCACTTGGGCAGGTATTGGGACTGAGGAGGGAAAGAGCGAGAAGGGAACTAACGTTTACACTAACAGTCTCATCTCATGTCCTCACTAGCCCATGAGTCGGGAACCCTTTCCCCCTCTACAGAGATGAGGAAACTGAGGCTTAGGACACAGTGGGACTTGCCTGAGGTCACAGGGCTAGAAATGGCAGAGCTCAGATTTGAATTCAGAATCCAGTGCCAAGTCCCAAGCATATGCTTCAACATTGATGACCAGGTCCTCCTCTTCTCTGGTCCTACCTTGGGGGGGGAAGTCTAGAAAAATGCTGAGCACATTGTTTGCCCTAACCCCCTGCAGACACAAGGGCTGCTTCTGGGGGCTGCGTCAGAGACAGACTGCTGTGGCAGGAGGCAGCGATGAAAACTTGCTCAGCTTGCTCAGAAAACCCTGGAGTGGCTGTGGTGGGCACAGCAGGGCAGGGACCCTGCCTCATTCACTTGCGGTCTCCAAGCACAAGACCTGACCCATAGCAGAGACTTAGGAAATATTTATTGCACAAATGAATGAATGAGTTCCTGCCTAGTGGTTATCCTCAGTATCACCGAAGCTTTGCTGACTTTGGGGCCTGAGAATGGAAAAATCTCTCAGCTCTGTGGCTTTCTTCAGAAAAGGCTTCCTTTAGAGATCTGGGTAGACAGATAATGGAGACTGTCTGCATGTGGTTAGGGCTTTATAATTAATTAAGCCCCTTCACCTGCGTTATGGCCTCTGGGTGCTCACAACCCTTCCATGGACTGGTATTTCCATCCCCATTTTTTAGGGGGGGAGACTGAGGTGCAGATGTGCCTTTGAAGTGACTTTGCTTGTGTTGCAAGTGACTGAGCCAGGACTTGAGGTCCAGCTGCCTGACTCCTAGTTGAGAGCACTTTCAGCAGCTGGCCATGGGACAGAGGGGTGAAGGAATTCAGATTTAGCCCCTGCAGCCTGTTCCAGATGGACCCTGAAGTCCCCCCGTCAGAGGTTTCCTTCTATCTGATCCCTTGCATGAGAGCCCCACTCTAAGCTTAATAGTTTAATCTTTAGTGTTCATTTCAAAGAGGCTAAATTCCTGTCTGGGGTATTTTTAGGCCGCCTCAGGAAGGGGAAGCTCCACTGGCTGCTGGGGGAAGGGGGATACCAGGAGGATAGGCAGTTTCCTGAGGAAAGGCCACTACCAAGTGCCTGACCCTGGCCCTGGGAGGAAAGCAGGCAAGGCAGGCAGGAGTCACCCCAGTAATGCCATCTCCTGTCCTCTGATGGGCCAGGCACTGAGCCTGGGCAGGGGGTACAAACATGAGTGTCTGAGGCCCGGGAGAAGGCCACCACACAGCCAGGGGCACACTGCTTGGTGTGCCATAGTCCTGGGAAAGCTCGAGAGGTCACAGGGAGAGCTGGGAAGGCCCCAGGGACAGGTGGACCTTGAGGGATGTCTGGGAGAAGCAGGAGCACAGTGGGGATAGGGAAAGGGTGCCCCAGGTGGAAGAACCGTGTCTGCAAAGGGCAAGCTATGCTGTGTGCTTAGGAAGCGGGTGCGTACTGATGCGGCTGGGAGCCTCCTGGAAGGGAGGAAACCACTATGCCACGGTGTGCCCCTGGACAGGTGGCACGTTGGCATTGTTTAGAAGAACCTGTTAGATCAGAGACTATGAACATGACCTGAGGTGCCAGTTTCAGCATTCAATTCAGACAGTGGCCTCAAACACGTTAGCTGTCACAGAGCTCTTCTTTCAAATCAGATCTGATGTGGAACTCCAATGTATAAATCAGATAAAAGACATATTTTTATCAGTAGAAATTTAGATATTTAAATGTGTAACATTTAGCTAATAATCAAGAAAAACAATGACATGTTTTGATAGACACAGCCATTTAGCATCAGGGCTGATGAATGGTAGGTAGCCAGTGTCTGAGATCGGCCTCAGCACCTAATTTATTTTTATACATTGCCATGTTTTTGCCATATATGTGTACACATTGTATATAAAAATCCTCATAGAGCCAAGCCATTACAAATTGTGACCGCTGTTTAACACCTCACCATATAGTCTCAGGGTCTGTGCAAAATTAGTTACCTTGGCAGCAAAGCCAGTGGGGCTATGGAATGTGTTGGAATGTGGTACATACTACATTTTAGTAGGTAAATTTTATAAAGTTAGTTTTTAAAATAGTAGAATCTTTACTTTTTGCATTTTTGAATCAGATTTTTGAGGAATTCTTGAAGGACCATTTGAGAACCACTGAGGAAATCCAGCCTTCCTGTTTTACAGATGGGAAGACTGAGACCATCAAGGGGGAGGGCTTGCCCAGGGTCCTACAGAGAGATGGAGGAGATGGTTAGATACACAGAGGGTATCATTGCTCCCTGTAATTGCAAGCATGCCCTGTTCCCAAGGCAGGAGTAGAAAGACGACAGGGCCAGACACACCCAAAATTAGCCGAGCCTTGTTCATGCTGAATGTGTCTGTTGTCTGCTTATGCAGCACTGAGCCAGCAGTATTAACATTCCCTTTTCTGCCCACAGCAATGCCCTCCTAGCCAGCCACCGCGGGATGGAGGGCTTCATGGACTCAGGGACACAGACGGACGCCGTGGTAGTACTGTCCTTGGCTCAGGCCGCTGTGCTGGGCCTGGTCTCAGAAAATGAGCTCTTTGGAGCCACCATAAGCGCCGAGGCCTTCTACCCAGAGCTGGGGCCTGAGCTGTCTGGGGCAGCCGTGGGGGAGCCCGGACCACCAGGCCCTGATGTCTACCAGCTGGCCTGCAACGGGCGGGTCCTGGAGGAGCCAGCGGAAGAAGAGGTGCTAGAGGTAGAGGCAGCCTTTGAGAAGCACACCCGGCGGAAGACGCGGCCCCCCGTGCGGCTGGTGCCCAAGGTCAAGTTCGAGAAGGTGGAGGAAGAGGAAGAGCAGGAGGTCTACGAGGTTTCCGTGCCTGGTGACAACAAGGATGCAGGCCCAGCAGAGGCCCCCACCGAGGTGGCCAGTGGCGGCTGTGAGGCCCTGGTGCATAGCAGCGCTGTTAAGATGATCGACCTCAGCACCTTCAGCCGCAAGCCCCGGACACTCCGGCACCTGCCCCGAACCCCAAGGCCAGAGCTGGATGTTACCCCCTACGACCCTCACTTCGCAGACCCGGCCCAGGATGGCTTCCCTGAGCCCAGCATGGCGCTGCCTGGGCCAGAGGCCTTGCCCACGGAGTGTGGTTTTGAGCCGCCCCACCTGGCACCCCTGAGTGACCCCGAGGTCCCCACCATGGAGTCCCCAGAGCCTGTAAAGCCAGAACAGGGGTTCGTGTGGCAGGAGGCAAGCGAGTTCGAGGCTGATGCGGCAGGCTCGACCGTCGAGCGCCACAAGAAGGCCCAGCTGGATCGGCTGGACATCAACGTGCAGATCGATGACTCCTACCTGGTGGAGGCGGGTGACCGCCAGAAGCGCTGGCAGTGCCGCATGTGCGAGAAGTCCTACACATCCAAGTACAACCTGGTGACGCACATCCTGGGCCACAATGGCATCAAGCCGCACTCGTGCCCACACTGCAGCAAGCTCTTCAAGCAGCCCAGCCACCTGCAGACACACCTGCTCACACACCAGGGCACACGGCCCCACAAGTGCCAGGTGTGCCACAAGGCCTTCACACAGACCAGCCACCTCAAGCGCCACATGCTGCTGCACTCAGAGGTCAAGCCCTACAGCTGCCACTTCTGCGGCCGTGGCTTTGCCTACCCCAGTGAGCTCAAGGCCCACGAAGTGAAGCACGAGAGTGGCCGCTGCCACGTCTGCGTCGAATGCGGCCTGGACTTCTCTACCCTGACCCAGCTCAAGCGCCACCTGGCCTCCCACCAGGGCCCTACCCTCTACCAGTGCCTCGAGTGCAACAAGTCGTTCCACTACCGCAGCCAGTTGCAGAACCACATGCTCAAGCACCAGAACGTGCGGCCCTTCGTGTGCACTGAATGTGGCATGGAGTTCAGCCAGATCCACCACCTCAAGCAGCACTCGCTCACCCACAAGGTAAGGCTGCCTGTCACCGGCCTCCCACCCGCCACTTTTTCAAAGATCAAATGAGATCGTTTAGGTGATAACCAGATGAACAGATCTTATTTTTATAGTTACATATTTATTTTGATGAGTAGTAAAAAGAAATATAATCAAAATTCGTTTTCTGAACAGTAAAACCTTACTTATTCAAAAAATGTTTTGAATGAAATGCCTGCGGAACCCCTGCAGGATCCAAGGCACACAGTTTGAGAATCACTGAAGTAGCCTAACCTCCCTGTTTTCTACATGGCAGGACAAAGGCCAGAGAGAGGCTAGGATGCCACAGGAAGATGGACTCGGTGGTCAGAAGTACAGAGGGCATGCTTTGCTCCTTGTCTTTACAAAAGTATATCAAAACCTGTGACTTTAGATATATGCCAAATATATTTAATTTTTAAACGGGCAATAGATGTAAGGAAAAATATTTGTTATAGAAAAATACAAGTGGTTCTAGGCAAAGTGGTTTGTGAAGGTGGAAGATTGAGCAGCACTATTCTGATCGACATGACCCTAGACCCAGCCTTGACCCGTTCTCTCCTGCCCTCCTCTCCTGCCTTTCAGCCATCACCTCCTCCCATTGGCCCTCACATCCAGGCAGGTGGAATGAGGCCTCCAGTGTCCCACAGTCCCACTCTGGCACTTGACTACTCCATGGTTTCTCCCCAAATCCAACCAACTCAGTCCTTCGAAGCTAAATGTGCTTAGAGCTTCCTTCCTCTGTAATGGCAGCCTACTAGTCAGACTTGTAACCTCACCTCTCACAGTGGACACTACAGTGAATGGGGGAGCAACAACCTGCCAGGCCAAGAATTCAGCCTCTGGCTCTGGGAACTTTTTCTGCTAGAGTAGGGATGATATGCAGGTCTCATTGCTAAGCTCCTTTAGTTGCTTGGTGGTAATGTTAAGAAGGATTCTGAAGCTGAACCTGGGCTTGGCAGTAAAACTATGATTGATTGTTAATGTCTGCAACAGGTGAGAGTGGAGAGTGATAGTACGTGTGCTATAGATATATTTGCCATCTTTCTCCTCTACTAGGGGACTTAAAAATCCCCATAAGTCCACAAAGTATTTGAAGATAAATAATACTGTGAAGAAAGGCTGAAAGCAAAAAATGAAAGGCTAATAAAGTTGAACACATTCCATCAGCCTAAATTTGTACCATATGCATAGTGTACTTGTAAACTCCTGAATGGCAGGGCCCCCTGGTGGTCACACACATCTACTATGTGCCAAGAGGGCATACAACACGAGGCACAACAAAACCCCTGTCTGCTAAAAGAAACAGACACAGGAGACATTAAATTGTAATGTAAAACTTGTGCCAAACAAGCAGTTAGGCCAGCAGCTGTGACCACAGACATGTGTCTGTCCCATTGAGCTACTACTAAGTTACTCACTTAGCAAAGAGAGAACAGCTCCCAATTTTTATCCTAACTTTCCTGCACAGACAATAAATTGTGCACACAGCACCCTGTCCTGCTCAGGGAGTTACCTCCAGACCATAGGGGAAAAGCATGCTGACAGTCCAAAGCAGAGGGCTTTCCCCTGGAGTCTGTGTCTTCTGGGGCCGAGAGTTCCAACCTCCATCAACGATGAGGGTGACCTGTTGAGAATAAAAAGCCTGCCCCACTGAACCAGACTCCCCAGGGAGGGGCCGGAGAGGCTGGATGTTCGAGAAAAACTACAGGTGGATCTTCTCACCATGGAGGTTTGGAAAACACTCTCTCAAGGGGTCAGTGGATGGGCTCCCATGGCTTGACAACCTTTAAAATACCATGAAGAGCTCAGTATGTGTCATTTTTCCTGAGGTGTCCATAGCTTTAATCATATCCTCAAAGGGGTCTGTGAACCAAAAAGACTACCAAGAGACAGCACTGAGGAGAAAAACATAAGCACACGTCCTTCATCTGATGAAACAGTCCACAGCCACCAGGCAAGGGCCATGTCTTCTTGAGTGCAGACCCCTGGTGCCTACCCCAGTTCAGGCTTATAGTAGGTGCCTGGTCAATGGCTGCTGAATGAATGAGTGAACACACATGTGCCTCAGTGCACTGATACAGAGCTATATTGCACACCCGCCTGGTGGGCAGGAGATAGCAGGTGTGCAGATAGAACAGTAAAGTGCAGCCCATTTCTGCCTATTACTGGAAGGCTTCCTGGAGTAAGTGGCTCTGCCCCAACATTCTTACAGTAGTTTTATTTATTTATTTATTTATTTATTTTTTTTTTCTGGCTGGCTGATACGGGGATCCAAACCTTGACCTTGGTGTTATAACACCATGCTCTAACCAACTGAGTTAACCAGCCAGCCCTCTTCCAGTGGTTTTAAACAAGTGGTACCTGTTTGAATACCCCAGAAAGAGACATTTCCGAGAAGCCGTGCCTTAGTGATGCCTATGGCCCTGACACCTCCCCCCAACCAAGGGTCACTTCCAGAGGTTGTGTACACTGCGTAGCCCTGACCATCACCTCCACCCCCACAGGGTGTGAAGGAGTTCAAGTGTGAGGTGTGTGGCCGGGAGTTTACCCTGCAAGCAAACATGAAGCGGCACATGCTGATCCATACCAGCGTCCGGCCCTACCAGTGCCACATCTGCTTCAAGACCTTCGTGCAGAAGCAGACCCTCAAGACCCACATGATTGTACACTCGCCCGTGAAGCCATTCAAATGCAAGGTACCAGGCTGGCAGGAGCTGGGGCTGGAGCCAGGGCCTACCCAAGGGCAACCTGGAGTCAGCCTGCTGTAGCAACTGTGGCCCACCAAAAACGAGCCTGGTTGGTGCAGGCAAGGGGAGCCCTGGCTGGGTGAAACTCTGCCTGGGCTTTGGGGATTGGGGTGGGCAATTTCAGATCCTAGAAACTCCTGAAATTATGTTTCTTGAGAGCTGGGGATGGGAGTGAAGGTCATGGTGTGGCCACAGAGAAAGGGCCCAGGCCTGGTACCCACTGCAGCTAGAGATCCAAGCCCTGGGTTTCTGATAAATCCAGCTCAGGGAGAGTAGGGCAGACTCACAGGGACAGTGACCAGCAAGGGGTCACTTGTTTCTCTGCTTCTCAGATCACATAGAGAAAGGACAAGAGAGTGCTGCCCATAATGAATGGGATTCTGGCCCAGCCATGGAGGTGGGAGTGAGCTGGGGGTCCGGGAAGGACAGACTCCCCACAACCTAATGGCACCGGCTTGGTGTGTTCCAGGTGTGCGGGAAGTCCTTCAACCGCATGTACAACCTGCTGGGCCATATGCACCTGCACGCAGGCAGCAAGCCCTTCAAGTGCCCCTACTGCTCCAGCAAGTTTAACCTCAAGGGCAACCTGAGCCGGCACATGAAGGTCAAGCATGGCGTCATGGACATCGGCTTGGACAGCCAAGGTGGGTGGCCTGTGCGCAACGGACAGAGCAGGAACGATACCAACATGGCGCACTCAGGAGCCTCCTGTCCAGTTAGGGGAGTGGGGAGGCTGGCAAAGGCTGAGACCTCATTGGGGTGGGCTCAGGGCTGCAGAAGGGCGGACCCTGGAGGGCCATCATGGCGATGATGATGGGATATTTATGTCTTCAAAGGACTTAAATGAGCTCACATAAACAATAATAAAAATAATAACTAACATTTATTGAGTACTAACTGTGTGCCAGGACTTTATTAACTCAAGTGATCCTCGCAGTGAGGTTGGCCCTGTTACTATCCCCCATTTTACAGATGCAGAAACTGAAAGACAGAGAGGTTAGGTAACTCATGCAAGATCACAACACAAAGGTGATAGACACTATCTCATTTTGTAAGATAATATTTAAAGTAAGTGGATGAGAATGGAAGTAACAAAAAGGGTGAAATAGCAGCTGGAAAGATAAGGGAGAACCAGATAAAGTCACAATTCCAAGTACACCATGGGACATCCAATGGACATGCAGAGGGGAGCTCTGAGCTTCCCAGCAGCCAAGGCAAAGACTGTAACACAATCAGTCTCACTCTTCACAGTGCCTGCCAAAGAGAGTGTAACTTACAGGAGAAGGCCAGATGGTCCTACCATTAAGATCTGGGAGACATTTCCAGAGAGGATCCTACACCTCAGCAGTTTCAGAGGCTGTTATAAAACATCCCCAAGTGTTAGCAACAGCCTCTCCTTTCAGCACTGGTCAGTAGTAAAAGCACTCATGTTGGGCCAAAGCAGAGCTGTTAGTCTTACTGGCCTCATTGTGGGGAGGAGGTGCTTTAGAGATTCTATAGGAAGCAGGGAGCTGATGGCACTTCAGGAAGGTTCCTTGTACAGTTTGGTGCTATTTCTGATGCTCCTTCTGAGACAAACTAGCTGGGAACTGGCCTTGGCAGTCACCAGGTGAGTTGACTCACCATGTGGGATTATTCACTAGAAACCAGTCAGGTGTTGGAGGGTGGCTGCAATAACCCTGATGGGTTTTGGAGCAGCGGACCAGTGAATGGCCTGGGTTTTCTGGCAGAAGCAGGTGTCTCCGTTGTTTTTTGTTTTGTTTTTCAGTTTGTCTGTTAAGGTTGGTGCCAATAGGTGCAAATGAAACCTGTTGGCTGCATATAGATGCTCTCTATAGCCCCTTGCTACTCAAAATGTGGTACAAGGACCAACAATATCAGCATCACCTGGGATCCTGCTAGAAAGAGACTCAGTCCCACCAGACCTGCTGAGTCAGAATCTGCATTTCAAAAAGATCCCCTGTGATATGTTACATGGTAAAATTTGAGAAGCACTGAACTAGAGTAGAGCCTCCGAATCTCCTGGAGGGCTTGTTGAAATAAATTGCTGGGTCCCACCCCCAGAGTTTCTGATTCAGTAGGTCTGGGGTGGGGTCAGAGAATCTGCATTTCCAACAAGTTCCCAGGTCCTACCCAAGCTGCTGGTATGGGGACCTCACTTTGAGAACCTTTGATATAGACTCAAGACTGGTTCTCAAATTGGCTGCATGTTAGGAGTCACCTGAGGAAATTAAAAAATGCTGATGCCTGAGTCTGGACCTCAGAGATTCAAATGTAATTAATCTGGAATGTGGCCTGGGATCAGGATTTTTAAAAGCACTTTCAGTGATTCCATGTGCAGTAGAGTTTGAGAACTAATACTCTAGTGGACCTGCCATACAGCTAACCCACCAGGAGAAACCAGAGCAGACCTTGCCCTTTTAGAAATAACTGGAACCTTCAAAAGACTATCCATGCACACCTTGTTCCCAATGGTGGTTAAAGTACAAGCTCTTTCCATATGAGGTCAGTAACCAGGGATGCTTAGGTTTGCTTTCAGCCAGACTGTACCAGGTGACAGAGAATGAAGCAGTGATGGCACTGGAATGGCCAGGGGCTCCAGTCCACCCACCTCTCACATATAGCCTCATGGTCTGAGCAGCTCGGGCTTGATGCTTATGCAGGAGGAAGGCAGCAAACAGATGGCAGCTGGATGAAGCCACCGAGTAAACTACTGGGCTGTTTTGGGGGAGGTGGATCAATGTCCTTGTAAAAAAATGGTACAGACTACTCCCTGGGGCCAAGTGGACAGGACCAATAGTCTTCATAAACACAGTGGGACGGGACAGAGATCCAGAAGTGGACATTTTCCCAGGGTGCTTTATTTGGCTTGTTTTTATAATCAGCTGTATAACACGAGGGTGTGGCACTAAGCTTTAAGGAAGAAACAACCTAAGGTCTGTAAGATTTGGGACAGTTGGCCTTGTTTTTTACAAAGTCAGGAAGACTCACAGTGCATCAGGTGCTATGCGCACAAGTAACAGACACCCATTCAGACTGGCTTAAACCATAAGGAAATAGATTAAGAACTGACTTGAAATCTAGGCCATCTTCAGAGTTGACTGATTCAGCTCAACGATGACATCAGAGAGACAGGCTCCCCTGTCTGTCCACAGCCTCAGCTGTGATTTCCTCATGGTCACAAGATGTCTGCCAGGGGCCATCAGGGCAGTATGCTTGTGTCCTTGTTCACATCCAGTGGAAGACAGTCTGTTCCCCTTAGCTCTTTGAAACCAATGAGGATGTTCTAAGAACTTACTAGCAGGCCTTCCCTCTTCATTCATTGGCCACAATTGGGTCACATGCCTATCCCTGAACTACTCATTGACAAGGGTTGTGATCACACTTAGACCATTGGTTCTCAACAGGGGGTCAGTTTGTCCCCCAGGTGACACTTAGCCATGCCTGAAGACATTTTTGGTTGTCACAACTGGGGTGATTCTACCAGCATCTAGTGGGTAGAAGCCAGGGATGCTGCTACATCCTACAATGCACAGGACAGCCCCCACAACAAAAAATTATGGCCCAAAATGTTAATAGTGTCTGGGCCAGCCCATGGCTCACTTGGGAGAGTGCGGTGCTAATAACACCAAGGCCCCGGGTTCGGATCCCATATACGGATGGCCGGTTCGCTCACTGGGTGAGCGTGGTGCTGACAACACCAAGTCAAGGGTTAAGATCCCCTTACCGGTCATCTTTAAAAAAAAAAAAAAAAAAAAATGTTAATAGTGCCAAGGCTGAAAAACCCTGCCTTGGACTTCTGGGGTCTGTGTCCCCCCAAAACACACTGTATCTCTTCTGTGGACAGGGCAGAATGCACTTTGAGGGTCAGCCACAGTCCCTGCCAGCTGGCCTCCCAGGGCCCCCAGATCACATCCTACTCTGTGGAGTTATTCTATCTGGTTTTTGTTACAACAGTAAAAGCTTTGTAATAAGATTTCAGTTTGATAAAAATTAGAAGAGGCCTCTTAGAGTTCTTGCCTCACGTATCTTTGTTAACCTACCTTGGGTGTTTTTTTTGTCCTTGGAAAGCCAGGCCCAAGGATACCACTGGGTAAAACTGGTTTAAAGCACTAATGTTGGCAGGAGATCAGAGGAGAAACAGCTTCCTCCAGCAATTCAAGGCAAAGCAGCCGTGGTTCAAAACAACAGCACTTGCTGGGTGACCTCTGACAAGTTAATTAACCTCTCTGAACCTCAGGCTTTTGATCTTCTGAGTGGGGTTGCTGGGGGTATTGGATGGGATGAGGTATAGGAAGTGCCTGGCATGCAGTGGGTGCCAAATGAGCCGTGTTACAGACACGGTAGAGTGCAACAGGCTGTCACGTGGCTATGGAGCATGACCCAAAGGCTTCAAAGCCAGCCTGTGGGTCTCCGTGTGAGGGTGATCACTGTTAGCACCCACCCCCACATAAGTACAACTTTAGGGCTGAGGTCTGGTGACCCATGTGAGAAGCCACAGGAGCCTGAGGCATCCCAGGGAGGGAAGTCTGAGAGGCAGCTGGGAATGTCTAGAAGCAATGGTCAGGAAGTCCTTTCTTTAGAAAAGTCATCAGCTTCCCGCGGGAGGGCCCAGCTCCTCCCAGGAGGCAGCTGCCAGACCTAACTATGCCCCTCTCTTTGCAGACCCCATGATGGAGCTGACAGGCACTGACCCCTCTGAGCTTGACAGCCAGCAGGAGATGGAGGATTTCGAGGAGAATGCCTACACCTATGCTGGCGTGGATGGCAGCGCTGAGGCCAGCGTCCTCACTGAACAGGCCATGAAAGAGATGGCCTACTACAACGTGCTATAGCGCAAGCCCAGGCCAGGCCACCCCAGGTTGGGGCAGGAAGGGCGTGGGGCATGGGGAGACCCAGGTGCTGTGGCCTGCACCTCCTGCAGCTGAGAAACAAGCTACTGCCCCACTGTCCTGAGCCCTCCCTCCCCCCAAGTCGTTTGCACCACTAGGGACCTTTAGACCAAATGGAGACTGTACTCTGGCCTCTGCTGGGAGCCAGGCACAGGCCCGTGCATTCTGGCAAGGGAAAGATGACATGGGAGGCCCAGGTCTGGGTGGGCCTCCTCGGCCTGTTGCAGTCGGAGGGTGGGAGAAATGCTGATGGGACCATTTAGGGACAGGTCACAAGGGCACCAGCCCTCAGTGTCTCTCCAGGCCCAGCAGAGCTCTTCAGGGGTCCTGACACTGGAGGAAGAGATCACTTGAGCCATGCCCTGTTTTTCTTCTGGACCAACTCCTGCCTCTAGGGAATGTTTGAGCTCCCATGCTGGTCAGCACTGCCAACCATCACCCTGCCCAGGCCCAGAGTTCCCTTCCCCACCCTGTCAATGACAGCCAGGCAGGGCACTCTGCCTTCTACCTCCTGGTGCCCCCCCACTCCCACCCTGTGCTCCTCCAACCAGGCGTGCATGCGCCCTGGCCCTGGCCTACAGGAAAGCAGGAGAGCCCAGCCCCAGCCAGTCCCCTCCCTAACCACCTCCCAGAAGGCTACAGTCCTTTAGCCCTGCAGCCTTATTTGGAAGCGGGTGTCCCTAGGTGGATTTCAATAAATGTCATCCAGTTCTGTCCTGCAGCAGTGAGGGTGGGGGAGGCACCACACCAGGGTCCCCCACTGGGAACAAGGCCAGGACATGCCTTTCATCAGGCACACACTAACAAAGACCCTTGAGCCAGGGGCAGGGCAGGGTGAGAGTATCACTGAGGACCAAAAAGGGCTGTCCTTGGGGGAGGCCAAGGACCACCTGGGGGGGGACTAAGATCGTTTATTAACAAGTATCCATTTTGAGGATGAGGATAGCCAAGTGTCAGCAGGCTCCCAGGAAAGAATTTTTTTGAGCAAATGGGGGTATTTTGAAGGTAATTTATTATTATTTTTCCTTCCAACTCTGTGTAGTCTATTACCCTTTTCGATGGAGGTGCATTTTCTTTCCCATACATAAGCTTTCTTGTGTGTTGTGTGTGCTTCATGCCTCCCTAACCTACAGCAGCCTGGCCAGGCAGGACTCAGGCTCAGTGGGTACTCTTGCCCTGCCCGTAAGCCTCAGAGGGCTGGGGCAAAAGGCAGAAGAGGGCAGGGAGCTGGGCAGCCCTCCGCCCCCTGCCAGTGACTCGTTCTACACCATCCACGGTGGCCAGGGCTGCTGACTCTGCTCAGCCTACCGCTCACTCCCTTGCTCGCCCACTCTCCCCTCTGCCTCCACACAAACTCCTGCCTCTGGCACCGAAGACTACAGGCCCAGGGCAGTGGAATAGCACATTCAGGAACTCTAGGGCACCCGGACTCCCACCTACCCACCTCCTGGGGCCTCACTGGGGAGGAGCAGGCAGGGCCATCCCCAAAGACACAGGTGAGGCCACCAGCTTCAACCCAGAAACCAGGAAAGGCAAACAGCCAGGGTGTGGGGAACCAATTTAAAATGCAGCTACTCCCAGGGCTGTATCCTTAAATGAAGGACCAAGCCAGGCCTCAGGGTGACCGTGATCAGGACTGAGGGGTAGACAAGGTGGCCCAAGTGTGGCTCCCCAGACCCCAAGGGCCCCCGGCCTCCCAGGTGCCCACCATGATGACCCTCAGGTGGCAGTGACCCCGTCACTGTACAAGACATTTTCTCCTGCTGAGCAGAAGGCATTGTCCCCTGCAAACTACCTCTTCCCACAACGTCTTTCTCCCTGGTACCAAAAAGAACCCTGTACCTCCTCTTCCTCCTCTCTCCTGCCAGCGCAGTGGCCTTGGTCTGAGAAACCGAAGGGAGAAGCTCTGCCCCTGGGTGGGGGCTCTCCTTTCCTCCCCAAGCCCCGCCATCGGCACCGGCCCTCTGCGAGGTTCGATACTTGAACGCCCCCCTGCCCTGTGCCTTGGACCTGGGCAAAGCTAAGAGGAGGAAACAGCACAACTCACAGTTTGAGCTGGGGGGTGGTCTTGGCAAGGCTCCTGTCCTCACCCCTCCCAACCTTCTCAAAAGAGGCGTGCAGCCTCTGGGGTGACTCGGAAACTCCTGGACGAATTCCATTCTAACTTATTTTGACATGTATACAAACCAACTGTTTAGAGATTCCACTTGTGCAAAGCCCTACTGTGTTTTTATGTTCCTGTTTAAAAGAGAAGTTTACTTAGCAATAATTATAAATAAATGAATATTCTTTAGTGAGGCGACTGTGTGCTTCTTTCCACAGCTCTTGGGGACCTGGCCCTCACCCCTCCCCCAGAAGGAATTCCAGGCCCCAAACAGTGGGGCAGCACTCTCCAGGGGCTTGGTGGGGGTGAGACCATCCCCTACACTGGCACGGCCACCTGCAGGGCCAGGCACCTACAGTGAGCTGCTCCAAGCCCAAGAGACGGGAGTATGGGCCAAGGCCCCAGAATTCCCACCATTTGCAGAGAAAAGCCGCTTTCCCTCCCTCCCCACCCACATGGCCCCAGGAAAGAAGCCAGCTTCCCAATGCCAGACCAGCTTCAGAGGCTGCACTCTGGGCAGCTGCCAGTGCTTTGCTAATGACAGGCAAGAAGAGGCAGGAAGCTTGAGCTTCCTCCCAGGATCTGGGTCTGCCAGAGCCAGCACTCCAGATTTTCTTCCCACAGCCCTGGGAGTTTGAGGAAGAGGAAGGGGACCGTGGGGAGGGGGGGGGGATTCCATCTCAAAGCTACTGAAAAGTAGAATATGATTCCTGTGTAGGAGACAGTCCTTTAAATTGAATATAAATTGAAGTGAAAGTAGATTTAGAGCAATTTTAGAACCAAACTTCTCTAGCTTTACAAAAGCATAGTGAAAATGAACCCAAGTCTGGGAACCACTGGCCTAGACTACACAGGAACCCCCGTCCACACACACCCAGCTCCAGACAGCGTGGAGAGTACTACAAGGCAGGTGCTAGGTGGGACCTGCTTTTAGTACAGGGAAAAAGTCAAATAAAGAGGCCAGGATATGTTAGAAGGCTAAAACCAACAAAGAAAAGATAATCAGAATCTATCAGGAAGCGATACAATCCCAAAATGAAGAACCAGGTATAGGAACTGGATCAGTACAGGAAATCCCAGGGAACCCGCAGGCCTGTGTCCCCAGAGTCCCAGCAGCTCCTCAGGCTGCTCCTGTAGGATGTAGGAGGTTCACACAGCTGCCTGATCCCCTCTCCCCCATGGTGGCCCCTATGGCTAGCCAGAGGCCTGTTGTGGCTCCAGTTGCTCTAGTGGAACCTGCCAGCTCTATGAGGACCTCTGCCTCTGGCCCCAGCTGCCTCCTTCCCCTCAGGGACAAACACAGCAGACAGTTTTGTGAAGAGCTTTTTAGTAGCTAAATATGGCACCATGTGTTCCAAGGGCAATATAAATTACAGTATGCAGAACATACTGACTGGCTGAGGTAAGACACACTGTTCCTGCCCCACGTCACCATGAGGGGAACACACATATACTTTTAAAAACATCTCGCTTATAAAAAAAAGTCCCCTAGAAAGGCCTCCAGAGGGGGGCTGTGAGGCTCACCCTCCACTGCGTGTCGGGAGGACCTGCTGCCGCCGGTTCTGGCCCGTCCACAGCTGCTGGGGCGGCGCGTCTCTCCTACTGCTTGCCCAGCGCTCTGTCCAGGTTGCTCTTGATGGTGTCCAGGAAGTCCGTGGTGTTCAGGAAGTGCTCATTCAGCTTCACGCTGCCGAGAGAACACCATTCACACTGGCTGGCACGGCTCCAGGCCACACAAGGCCATCAGCCGGTCCCCCTTCCAGGGCACAGCCCGCGCTTGAGCATCGGAACAGCCTGCTCATGGCGCCCAGGCTACAGGCCGAAGGTTGCCCATAGCCAACTGCCAAAGAACCACAGCCAATGCAGCAAGAACCTGGTAGGCTCTGTCTTATCTTTTCCAGGTGACTAGACAAGAAGGAACTAGCTCTCCTAGGAGAAGCTGGGAGATGGGTGCAGGAGGGGATAGAAGCAGCTCTGAGCTGCCAATGTCAGGGTGGGGACCAACTCACTGGGCCTGGATAGAGAGTCTGGGGAGGCTTGGCCTAGCCATCCCTGAAGGTTGTAATCCTGCCCCAGGCCCCTGGCAGCTAAGCAGACTCATGACAGGGACTCTAAGAGTGGTCTCCTTCCTCACCCAGCCCCAAGGTGCCAAAAGGCCAGCCCTGCCCTCTACCCCAGCCACGCACTTGCTTAGGCCGTGGATGCAGCCCGCGAGGTCCTTGGTCATGGCTCCGCTCTCTACTGTCTCGACACACACCTTTTCCAGAGTCTGGGCAAACCTGTAGGGGAGGGGCAGAACGAGACCTCAGCTATTCAGGTCCAGGACCCAGAGCCCGCCCTGGGCCAGCTCAGAACTCTGCCTCTGCGCTCACCTGATGAGGTCCTGGTTCCCATCCAGCTTCCCCCGGTGCTCTAGGCCACGTGTCCAAGCAAAGATGCTGGCAATGGGGTTGGTACTAGTAGGCCGGCCCTGGGGCAGAGGTCACAGAGGGATCAAAAACCAAGCTGGCTAGAGAGGAGCCCTCCCAGATGCAGCTGCCCACCCCAGACTGATAGGACATGCTTGTCCTCCTAGCCCTTGGGGCAAGTGGGCCTTGGGTCCCTAGGCGTCCTGTGGCCACATGCCCCACACTTACCTTCTGATGCTCCCGATAGTGGCGGGTGACTGTCCCATGAGCAGCCTCAGCCTCAATGGTCTTCCCATCCGGACAGACAAGCACAGACGTCATCAGGCCGAGGGAGCCAAAGCCTGAGGGGCGGAAAGACTCTTCCCTCAGTGCTGGCGCCTCTGCTCAGACCACCCAGGGTGCAGCCCACCCTGTCCTCCTCACCTGCTGTCATAGCTGCCTCAACCTCCCCCAACTGTAACTGGGAGGACAGGGACTGGTTGTGGGGCTCGTCCACCCTTGTCATGGATCTCCAGGACCCAGCACAGGGCAAGGGGGCACTCAAGTGTGGCTATCATCAACCCATTAACGTACATCTGTGTCCCCACCTCCAGGTGCTCCAGAGTATAGGGCCCCCAGGGCCCAAGACCTCACCAAGTTCTGCAGCCTCCCAGAGGTGGCCCACCCAGCCTGGCCCATGACCAAGAGGCTCATTCGAGCAGAAAAAATAAAGCTGCTGCCAGCTATTCTGCAACAATCACTTTTTCTGCTGCTCATTTAGGCCACTTTCAAGCTTTGTGATTTATTTCCATATTTTCCCAAACCCAGATGTCAGCTCAAGTGACACTTTCTGTTGTCAAGGACTCTGAGGCTTCAAAAGCACGCCCATGGCACCAAAATAAGGATTGTGAAGCCCCAAGGAAGAAAAAGTGGGCAACTTTTATAGGAAAATAATTTGAGAATTTCTGCTGTGGGGAATCCCTCCTCCATTTTTACCTGGACCTTCCCACCCACCAGTTCCTTGTATAATTAATGTTAACTGTCATGCCTTTCTCTCATCTGCTATGGCTTTTCATCCCTGCATGCTAGATGGGAATTGTTCTGGCAAAAGTCTCACCACTGAACTTTTCAAGTAAAGCTAAGCGTGTGTATAAAGCAACAAGACCCTCCACCTTTGCACTGCAGCCTGTTGTGGGCTTCCCTTCTCTCCTCAGCAGGGGCTGTACTCAGCCCACCTCACACAACCTTGCATTTCTTTCCCACTATGCCTTGCGAGGTGCCTGCTCCCACCTGTCTAGCTCGTTCCCAACAACACTGGGCTCTTTCTTGCTGTTCTCTAGTGGCCTCATCCATGCTTTCTGCTGCAATCCATGTGTCTTCCAGGACACCCTAGGGCTTGGGGTTTGCCATCTTCCATGATATTCTCCTACATCTATTAGATTTACTGTGCAAAAAGCATTTCCTGTAATTTAAAGAACATTCCAGTCCTTCTTGATCCCATTTTCCTACTGGAGCCAGACAGTCACTTGGCTCTGGCACAGACAAGACCCTCAGGGCTGACAACCTAGCCCTTTAGGACCTGAATTCCTGTGCACTCCTTTCTCTATAAGGGCAACCTAGTAATACACCAGTCCAAACCTTGTTTGTGGTCGTCCCTCACTCAGATGCCAGGGAGCTTCTGCCCCCTGCTGTCCACAGGGGACCCTGCAATGAGTTCTGGAGCTTTACTAGGGGAAGTCTTCTACCAAAAGGGTCTGAAATCCCCCCAGCCAGAGAAGACCAACAATCCATCCCCACAGAGCAGGGTCCTCCCAGCATACCCTGGGCCAGGATGTCTGACTGCACATCTCCATCGTAGTTCTTGCAGGCCCACACAAAGCCTCCCGAAGACTTCAGGACCTGAGCCACCATGTCATCAATAAGCCGGTGCTCATACCAGATCTTATTCTTGTCGAAGTCAGTCTTATAGTGCCTGGGAGTAAAAGGGCCTGTTGTGGGGAGCGGGCAGGAGGCTGACAGGTTGGGGACCCCTCCCTGAGCCTCAGAACTGAGCCAAATGCACTGGGATGGCGACCTCCCCCAGTAGGATGGGGACAGCATCAGCGGGGAGAAAAGAAAGGCTGCAGAGTCCTTGGAAAGCAGCAAAGGAAGAGGCTGTTACTTGTCAAAGATCTCCTGGAAGATGTCCTTGAAACGCCCATCATAGGCTTTCAGAATGGTGTTCTTAGTGCTCATGTACAGCGGCCACTTCTTCTGGATGGCATACTGGAAGCAGCTGTGCGCAAAACCCGAGATAGACTGCAGGGGGAGAAAGAGAGGACCCTGGCATGGTCCCCCAGCCTGGGGACTGCCAGCTTTCCCCAGTTTCCCAGGGCAAGGCCCAGACCTCCAGGAACAGCATCCCCACCCTCCACACAACTACTTAACACAGGCCACCATGGAGTAAGCATCTATTATTTCTGCTGGCCCAGCGTCACCCTCCAACCTTCTGAGAGCAAGCAGCCCCCCAAATTTGCTTGGGAAAGCTACCTCCCCCTCCCCAATTCTCAAAGCATATGGCTGGGGAAGGCTAATTCCCCCAGACCACCCACCCACTGCTTGTGTTGACTGGTTTATCCAGCCAGAGCCCTTTCTCCCCAGACCACAGTGATTGGTTCAGAGATGGTCTGTGACCCGAGCCTAGCCCTTCTGCTAGAATATGGGCAAAGAGGCGCTCTTTTCTCATGGGTAGCTAAGCAGGCAGGGCATAGGTCTGTAGCTACCAGTGCCCACTTCTGCCTCTTCATGGCCTGAGAATGAGGCCAACACAGAAAAATAAAAAGAGCCAAGAGACAGAGACGAAGAGACAGACGGGGAAGCAGGGAGCCAGGCCTCACCTCATCCGTGTTGTACATGCCCATGCCCACACCGCCCATGGGGAAGTTGTACACCTCCCACTCCTTGGCACTGCTGCCGTCCTTCGGGGTGAAGACCATCTTAAACGTGCCAGCCCGGTCCACCACGAAATCTGTGGCCTTGTACTGCAGAGAAGAGAGGATGGCTCAAGCCAAAGGCTCCAGTTGGGGAGCCCAGGTCAAGGGACCCTGTCTCCCACCCCGGCCTACCTGGTCGCCATGGGCATGCCTGCCGATGGTGATGGGCTTGGTCCAGCCGGGGACGAGGCGTGGGATGTTTTTGCAGATAATGGGCTCCCGGAAGACAGTCCCCCCAAGGATGTTCCGGATGGTTCCGTTGGGACTTTTCCACATTTTCTTCAGCTTGAACTCTGTAAGGACAGAAAGAAGTGGACCTACTGCAGCACCTATCTTCCAACCAGAAAGTGAACCCTAAGCAACGACAGTTAGACAGGGGACCTAAAAATCATCCTGGGAGAGACAGTCAAGTCTAGAATGTAACTACGTGGGCTATGGAACCTGCCAATTCTAACTGTGAAGCTTATGCAAATGTCTTAATCTGAGCTGTAAAATGAACTTATTGATAAAATACCTAGTCTACTGGGTTGTTGTGAGGATCACATGAGCTCACGTGTGAAGGGCCTAGAACAGTGCCTGGGTATGGAAAGTGCTCTGTCCACCCTTACTGCTCCCATGTCATTCATGGAGTAGCTCATTCTGAGGGAAAGGCTCCTCTGACAAACCTGACAGCACGCTGCCTCACTCCAGATGCACTGGTTCTAGCCCTGATGCTCCCCAAGCTCCTAAGACTGGGACCCTCCACTTTCTTGTCCATAACGTGGGGATACAAAAATCCCTGGGACCAGGAGAAATGGAAGAAAACCAGTGAAGGACAGTAGGAGGCCTGGAGAGTTTGCAAATGTATCGTGAATGCTTCCTACTAGCTCTCTCATACCACAGGAAATGGGGAGAGAGAACTTGGAAAACTCCTAAATCATTCAAACCTGAAACCTTTATCCACACACTGCTGCCATTTTAGAGAACTCTTCAGAGCAGCCCATAGAACCAAGGACCAGCAGCCAGACCAGGCCTGGTGGCGGCATCTCTCAGAGATCTCTGCACGACCACCAGGCAAAGACAGTGACAGCAGGGCACTAGCAATGTTCCCCAGAGGCCTCTGAGACTCCAAAGGACATAGGCCTGACACACAGCACTTCTCTACAGAGTTTCCCTGTAAATCTTCCTGCAAGAGTCCAGGAGGACAGAGGGATGGGCTGCCCAAAGAAGCCATCATTACTGTGTCAGCTTCCTCCTCCTCATCCCTGTTACTGATAGCACTACCAGTGGTCAGAGCCACGCAGCAAAGCAGAAACACCACTGGCCTGGGAACTAGGAGACGTGGATTCTGGTCTCAGCTCTACTGCACCCTAACTGTGGAACCTGAGGCCAACCGCTTCCCCACACCTCCCTCAACCTCATCTACAGTGACCTCTAAGGCCCAACTGTCTACCAAGCACTCACAGGGAGACTGGGGTCACCTCTTAGTCCCCACCACTCCACCTTCAACCCCAAATGAAGTTGGCCTCAGGAAAGCCCCAGCTCCAGAGGCTCCAAACCTCCCAGTTCCAAGATGAGTGACAGGGCCAACCGCCCTTAATCCAATCCTGGAGAGGCTGGGGGGTCGAGCCCAGGACCCTTCCCAGCCCACCCACCTCCACGCCCTCACACCTTCCACACGGGCCTCATCAGGGGTGATGGTGGCACACTTGACAGCCACATTGTACTTCTGGGTGGCCAATGCAGAGTCGATAGTGACCTGGTCATTGGTCTGGTCACGATTTGGGAGCCCGAGGTCAAAATACTTCAGCTGGATGTCCACGTGGGGCAGGATGAGCTAGGGACAGAGGGCCAGAGCAAGGCATCAGCCCAGATAATGGTGACTCAGGGGCAAGACACCAAGGGGAAGGAGGACAAGTCTGTGGGCTGTGGCAGGGGACACCCAATCAGGGCAGTGGCAAGGGAAGGCCAGTAGAGGGGGCAAACAGAGGGCTGGGGTCAGCCATTCCTCAGTGGGCCCAGCCAGAGCTGATAGGGGGCTGGGGCTCCAAAGAAAGGCTGGCAGACCATGCAGCATCTGCCCCCAACCATGGCCCACCAATTCAGCCAAATCCCAGCCCCAGGTGCACCTAGATTTCTCTATACAATAGTTCCCCCTTTCCCCCAAGTTCTTTGAGACCATTACAATTGGAAATGGCAGTTCTCAACCTTTCTCCCATGGACATGCACACAATGTAGGGGACTTCACATGGTCAACATGCACTCCTGGGCATACCCAGACCATGGCAACTTTGGAGAACCCAAACAGTCACCCTGGGACCTGATGCATTGGTGGCTTGCCACAGCTGCAGCTGGGTCACTGCCCTGACTCCAGCCCTATCACCTTTCACTCCTTCTCAGAGAAGTGCAGCAGAGCATAGGGGATCGAGACGGAGATGATTCAGCATTAGCCTTGAAGCTGCTCAAATTTTGTAAAAGGTGCAGACTTTGCCACCAGCATGAGACACAGACTACTCAGGACAGGCCCCTGCCTGACATCACAAGAACCATTAGTAGTCCAGATATGAAGGAGGGGTGGACTGAAGGAGAGAAACAGGACTGCTGCTACCCATCCGGGTGACAGATGAATCCTGGGGACCTGCAAGCGAGCCCGGAAGACCTGTGAGACTGAACCGTGTGCCAACCACCTGGAGAGTTGCCCACTTTGGGGTGGGGGCACTACCTTCTCCTTGATGAACTGCCAGATAATGCGGGTCATCTCGTCACCGTCCATCTCCACCACTGGCTTTGCCACCTTGATCCTCTTGTCAGCATCTAGAATTGGGCACACACGGTGCATCATGCTGTAGGGGAGGTTGTTGGGAAGCCCCTCCTCTCCCGGCCAGACTCGCCCTTCACCAAGGAAGAAGCAGTAGACAGCCAGGGCTCCAGCTGCCCAGCGTCCAGTGCCCCTTCTGCAGAAGCAGCTCTCTGACTGCTTGGGGGACGTGGATTCCCCATTGAGTTAGCCAGGTAGGACTAGCTAGAAAGATGTCCAGCCCACCTCTGGTCAATGGGATGGGGGCCAGCCTGGCCAGTCTCACTCTCTCTCCCTGGAATTTGAAGACAGAGGAGACCAACATAGAGAATAACAGCCAGATGGGGCTGCTTTGTCCAGCATCAAATCAGGGAGAGGTTGTTCAGGGACTCCTCAGGGTGACCCTCTTGTACAAGGCTCAGTTCTTTACAGTTTCCCCTACAATTCTATGAGCTACCTTGTGTCCCTCCAATAAAATCCTCTCAAAGTTAGCCAGTCACTAACTTTGTCTGTTGCTTGCAACCTGAGAGCCCATGAATAACTTGAAGTGAGAAGAAAAATGGTAAAGATACATACTGAGTGCCTACTATATGCCTGACAGTGCACAAATTCTTTACATATGTGATTTCCATTTAATCCCCAAATCAATCCGGAAGGAGGTATCATGATCTCCATTTTCAGTGTGGGGAAACTGAGGCTCAGAGAGGTTACCAGCTTACTGCCCAAGGTGACAGAGCTTGAAAATAGCAGAGCCAGGAGGACCCAGACCTTATTCAGTGGGAAGGATGGGCTTATGGCACCTGCAAATGGAACTCAGAATCCTTGATCCAAGCTGGCTCAGGATGGCCAGTCCTGCCAGAGAAGCATCAAAGGACTCAAGAAGTGGTTGGTCAGGGGTCTGGAACAAGTGGAGGGGGAATCAGGAGCAGGGGAAGCTCTTCAAGGAAAGTCTGACTCGTAAGAAAAACCAATAGCCTGGGAAGTGAATTCCAAAGAAAACTCAAGGAAATGGCTTAATGAACTAGTGCAGGCTGCCCTGGATGAGGCTTTATTAAACCTCAGCCTTCAGCAGACTGGGTCGCCTAGTTGCCAGCATGTTGCTCTGCCCACAGCCTGGCAAGAAGCAGCAACTGCAGAGTAGGGCAACAAGATCTATATAAAACCTCAGTCACCACGAAATCTCACCCACTGCTGGAACCCAGCTAGGAATAGGACAGCTGAGAACTGTGCCCTTTTCCCAAAGGAGCACTCCTCAGCCTCACTTAGTGCCCATTTACTCTTATGTTACACGCAGTCCTTACAGATGTAGGGACGTGTCTTCCGATCTCACTATAGATTAGACACAGCAAAGCAGATGAAGGGAAGATGTCCACTTGAGTCGTAACAAGTAACAACTGCTGGGTTGACAGCAAGGAACAGAAGCCTAGGAAAGCAGGCCTAGAAACTAAAAAGGTACAGCCACCTAGGCACATTTAAAACAAAAGTGATCAAAGCCTATCAGATCTTAAACATATCATTGTCCTAAAACATGCACCAGTCACAACTCATGATGTCATCCCTGAACCACTTTTATTCTTTTTAAACGTTAACAGAATCTTAGAGGTTACTTAGGGAGAAAAAGGAGACCTAGGGAGTGGTTTTGTGTCAGAGACAAGATAAAACCTAGGTCCCAGGTTCAAGTGCAGCCTCTGGAAGTCCTTGTGGGCTAGATGCAGAGAAACAGAAAGCAAACAGACTTCAACGTTTCATTCTCTAGAGAAGGAAAGGTGGACCCTGCGGGCTCGACTGCCCTTCCCAAGATACCATGGAGATTTTCGACCCAACCTACAAAATTCCTTCACTTTCTCTGGTCTGAAGCTTGAGTGGAAAGGGCTTTAGGACCTGCAGAAAATCTGCTGAGCTGCTGCAGAGCTAGCTTAGTTTTTTAGGAGTATCTCCTATGAGTTCATTTGAGGATAGCCAATCAAATTTTTTTAAAAACTGAACCTATCATAATCAGGACCCCTAAGGAGAGACTCATTTGGAGGCCAATTCTAAAGGTTTCAGCCTCAGCCTGGTCTCCACTGTTTTGGGCTTCAGCCAGGCACAGCAGTCTGTAGGCTGTGGAAGCCACACCTCCTCCACAGGGGTGTTCAAGGTCAAGATCACAGCCCTGGTGTGCACACAGGTGTGGAATCCTCAGAGAACACAGGGCCTACTTACTTACTCCACACAGCCAGGTGCTAAGCTCCTCTTTCCACTGGGACACTGAAATGCCTAAACACAACAGGGCAGTAGGTGTGGAAGGGAGAACCTACAGGTAAGGTAAAGAGCCCGAGCAGTGCTTTTGCCACAGTCAGGAGTGCTGAGGCCTCTCTGAAAACAAATTTCCAGAGGAGCTGTGGACAGTGAGTGATGTGAGCCAAAGCCAGCAGACACTTGTTCCGTTTGGCCGAGGTAGTGTTTTTTTAAAATATTAATTGGAGACCAAGATTTAAAAATCAGGAGATTTCAACAATAAAACAAATAGCCTAATTAATAAATGGGCAAAAGACTTGAATAGACATTTCTCCAGAGATGATATATAAATGGCCAACAAACACATGAAAAGATGCTCAGCATCATCACATTAGGGAAATGCACATCAAAACCACAATGAGGTGCTGATAACACCAAGGTCCAGGGTTCGATCTTGGGGGCCAGCCAGCCATCACTCACTCCCATTAGGTTAACAACGATCAAAAACAAAAACAGAAAATAGCAAATGCTGGGAAGAATGTGGGGAAACTGGAACCCTTATGCACTGTTGGTGGGAATGTAAAATTCTGTGTGGCAAACAATATGTAGATTCCTAAAAAAAAAAAAAAATAGAATTACCATATGACCTAGCAATCCCACTAGAGCCAAGAGACTTGAAAGCAGGGACTCGAAGAGGTATTTATACACCCATGTTCATAGCAGCACTGTTCACAGTAGCCAAAAGGTGGAAGCAACCTGTGTCCTTCCATAGATGGATGGACAAACATAAGGTGCTATATACATACAATGGAATATTATAAAAGGAAGGAAATTCTGACACATGTTACCACATGGATGAACCTTGAGGAATTATGTTAAGTGAAATAGAACAAAGATTGTATGATTCTACTTACATGAGAAACCTAAAATAATCAAATTCATAGAAACAGAAAGTAGAATGGTGGCTCCCAGGGACTAGGGGGAGGGGAAATGCATGGGGAGCTAGTGTCGAATGGGTAGAGTTTCAGTTTTGCAAGATGAAAAAGTTCTGGAGATGGAGGGTGGTGATGGTCGCACACTGTGAATGGACTTACCACTACTGAACTGTACACTTACAAGTGGTTAAGGTAGTAAGTTTTATGTTGTATTTTACCAAAATAAAATAATAATAATAATAATTTAAATCGGTCAAAAAAAAAAAATCAGGAGATTCTAATACAAATCTAGACACGCAGCCTCTCTTGAAGAATGAGTTGCTCCCGCCACGTGAGCAGGCACTCACTCGGGGCGTGGATGAGCCAGGCAGCTTCTCCCTTCATTCCAGGCATGCCACGTGCCCTCCAGGGTGCCCCAGGGCATTGGAGTCTGAGACCCCTGCCTGTTGCTCAGCCTATATGGCAGAGATACCACCATCATCTGCCCCATCAAGGGAGACAAGTGGAGACAAGTGACCTGAAACACAAGGAGCAGCAGCTAGACCTCCCTGAAAAGCTCCAGAGTGACAGCCACCACGACTTCTCAGATGATGCATTGCACAAACACTGTCCTCTTGGCAAGAATGTAGAATGGAATTACACCAGTCACAAGAGGCCCATTAGGCTGGTTCTCCTCCCCCTGTTTGGGACTCCTAGCACCCAGCACTGAGTAAGGATTTCAAAACCTGTCCCTGGTTTCAAGATCTGCTTGCTGCTCCCAACTGGAGGATAGAGGTCCCTCCCCAGACACCGGCCCCAGGCCTCAAGCATAACCACTCTCACCACATTCCTACCCATGCTGCTCTCAGCAGACAGGCTGCTACGTCCCAATGAAGGATCAGACAGTGGGAGGAAGCCCCCAGATACCAGGGGCTCAGAAAGGTAGGGCAGCAATTCTGGAAGACTCTATATTTTCCTTGGTATCCTCCTTCACTCCTCCTTTGTCTCACACCCACAACCAAACATCAAAAAATCCTATTGGCTCTTCCTTCAAAATACATCCAAAATCCAACCACTTCTCGCCACCCCCAGCGCCACCATTCAGGACCAAGCCATCATGGCCCCCACTGCCAGACCTCATCTCCTGTCTCCCAGCACGATGCAAGCTGAGCCAGCTTTAGCACTGTCCGTTCTGCCCCTCCATAATGGCCTTGGCACCTGCAGGTCCCTGATACCGACAAGGCCTGCTTCCTCCCTCCTCAGCGCTTCACTCAGTGAGGTCTTTTCTGGATGTCCTGTCCAAACTGTCACGCACACACTTTCCTTGCTTATTTCTTCTGCTTAGCTCTTGCGACCACATACCACACTAGTCAACTTGTCTTGCTTACTGTCTGTCTTCTCCCACATTAGGATTTAAGCTCCGTAAGTGCAGGAATCTTTGCCAGTCTTAATTCCCAGCTCTATCCCCAGCACCTTGCACAGTATCTGGCACATAGCAACAGCACAATATTTGTTAAAGCCACAAATGAAGGTCAAGTTAAGGTCGACCTGGTCTGTGGTCACGGCTGCCCTGCCCTCACCTCCTGTTTCTATAAATGTGCTCCCTCCACCCTAATGGGACATTGCCACACACAGTCCAGTGAGTTCTCACCAGCAGATTGCACCAGATCTACACGAGTGGCCCCTCTGAGAGCCAACAGGCTCCCTGCCATGGAGAAGCTCACAACCCAAACTGAAAATTGCAATCTGCTGGCATTTTTAACATGGGTTTACAGAGTCTAAACCCTTTATAGGGAAGGCCACAGACTCTAGCTTCCAGTAATCAGAGATCAGTTTCCAGCACCTCATACCCTGAATGGAATCCTGAATGGAATCAGCCCAGGAAGCCTCAACCTCACACAGAAGATTTGGGGGCAGGCCCTTGGCTTTCCAGAAAGGTTTTTCCTCAATACCCACTAAGCCTAAACACAACCACACCAAAACAGGTCAGGGGGTGGGGAGACAGCTAGGGGTGGGGGCAGCTGGGTTGAAACAAGGCTCAGCAGAGAACAGATAAGAACTCTACTCGTGGGTCTGCAAAACCGAACAGTCATGAAATAATTTGCCCTGGAATTTAAGAGTGCAGGCAAGCCACCAAAATCTGAAAAGTTAAGGGGCAAAAGAAAATTAAGGAGTTTCTAGGTTAGGAGTAAAGGAAGGCGAGATAAGTAATTCTTCCACTGAGCAGTCCACAGAGCCTGCCTTCATGTCCCTAAGCTCAAACTTATCAGAATCACCACCAACAGTCGCTGGAGGCCTATGCAGTTGCAAAGTTAGAAAGGGACATACTGGAATTACCGGGCAGCCAAAAAATATTCCTTCTTCGTCATCACCAGGAATGCCAAGTATTCTGTCTCCAGCAGTGTTGCCAGGTAACAAGCTGGCAGAGGTCTCAACTGTATAGTCTCATGTCCAACTCAAACACCAAGCATTTTCCCCATTAATAACCAACCCACTTGGGGACTTCTGGAAAGACCTGCAACTGACTGCTTCAATTTGTGTGTATACAAATTCAGGCCCCAAAAGGGACTTGTTTTCTTGTTTGTGTGCTTTTCAGTTTTTTGTTTTGGTTCTTTTGTCATTATCAGTGCAGGAAAAAAGGGAGGATTGCAGGATGTGTCTAGCTTCTACTGTATTTTGCTGAAGGTGATGCCATATGGGAATCTATGGGGCCTAGGGCATTTGGAACCTTGAAGTTGCAGGGCTGACCCCTTGGAGGCAAATCCCAGAAGTACAAAAGCAGAAACGTCCCTTTCTCTTTGGCAGGAGAGGTGGGGCTGGGGCTCAAGCCCCCCCCCCATCCCAACTCTGGTCAGCTGCTCCCACACCTCAGTTAAAGATTAGTCACTCTGGTCAGGCCAGGTCAGTGGGCAGCCTCCTCCGCCGCCTGCCCCCCTTCCTCAGTCTCCTGGCTCATTCCAAGGGGCTCCTGGCCAGGTCAGGATAGGGGTTTCCATGGCAACAGGCATCAGACAGCGCCAAGGGACCTATATTGTTCCTCATCTTTTGTAACTGGCTTTAGGTAGCCAGGGTGAGGGGCAAGCCGATGTCCACATGCCAGTCAGGGTAGCTTGTGTTGGTAACGGAGGCTCAGGCTAAATCCTGCTTATTATGACCCGACTACTGTTTTCTCTTCTAAGCAGGGAGCTAGGGAGCTAAGGATACCCCAGAAGCTGTGGAAACGATTCGGGAAAGTGACCTTTTGCGCGGGCTGCCAGGTCTCCCCGGGTAACCCAGGCAGGGCCAACGAGCAGGGCATGGGCCAGCTGGCAAGAAAAGGCAGGTCACGCCAAGGAGACGCCCAGGATGGAGCCTCAAGTGCAGCGACGAAGACGGTGGGGTGCGGGGGGGGGGGGGAGGAGGCAAACAAAAAAGGAAAATTAAAAGGACGCTCCTCCAGCTGTCGCGTAAAAGGCTCCAAAAATAGCTGACGTAGGCCTGATAGCTAGGAGGAACTAGAGCGCGCCTGGCTGAAAGGAAGGGAAGTGGATGCCTCCCCCTCCCCGCCTTTGTCTGAGCAGGGGCCTTGCCGCGACCCTGCCTGTCGCTAGGGAGCGAGCGGGCTGCTCCAGCCCCCCTCGGTTGCTTGTCTCCCTGCAGGGGCGCAGGGTAGGCAGGACACCCCCAGAACCCCCTCCCGAAATACCTGGGGGCGCGAAGCAGCCCCGAGCCCCTGCCAGCTCAAGGCCGGCAATCGCCCGGGACACGAGTTGCCACTGTCCTTCAGATCCCCACCCCTGCGCCTGGAGAGGCCCGGAAACGCTCGGGCGGTGGAGCGCGAAGCCAGGCCGCCCCCCGGTCCTTTGTGTGCCCGACCCCGCAGTCCCCGTCCTGCGGGGGTCGCGGGTCGCGCTCCATGGCCCCTGCGAGGGAACTTGCCACGTCGCGGCGCCAGGCACGCGCCCTCCCGGACCCTCCCCGCGGCACTCACAGTGGCGCCGCGGCTGCTCTTGCGAGGTGGGGGTTGTCAGCGCCGCCGGCGCCCAGGCCGGCCCGGAGCCGGAGGCTCTGCAGAGCGAGCGTAGGACCCGCAAGTAGCCGGCCATCCCGAGCAGGCGCGCTAACGAGCGGGAAGGGCGAGATCCGAGCGCACGCCGCTACTCCGGCCGCCTGCCGCGGGCTCCCGCGGGGCCTGCCTAGCGCGGGCCGCCCGGGCACCACCGGGGCGGGGCTGCCAGGGCCCGCCGCCCATTGGGCCCAGCCGGGGAGGGGGCGGGGCCAAGGCCGGCCCGACCTCTCTCTGGGCCTTGCCAGAGCCGGGACCCAGCCGCAGCGCCCACCCCGGGCTTCCGTGCGCGCCGCTGCGAACCCAGCTCGGCGGGAGAGGTGAGAGCTCCGAGTCCCGCGAGTGGGGCTGGAGCTGGAAGATTAGACGAGCCACTTGGAAGGCTAAACCTCTACAGGATGCCCCGTTTAAACCAGGATGTCAGTTGCTGGCACTTTAACTTAAACCCAAAGACAAATCTGAGCCAACCCCTGAGTCCTTCGCGTTTGCCGGCTGAATCCAAGGCTCATCAACCAAGCGCGGATTCTGCGTTCTTGAGCAAAGACCACGGGCGCCTTGAGTCTCAGGTTCGCCGGAGTCGAGAGTTGAAATCCCTCTTCTGCTTCTCACTAGGTCAAGCTGCTAGTCCACGAAGCCTCTTAGTATAGCTGAAGTCTGTTTTCTCCTGTGCCAAATGGGAATCATAACAATAACAGGGCTGCCAAGAGACGTGGGTGAAATTATGTCTGTAAAAGGCATGGGATGCATCCTCTGCCCGACAGCCACTAGCGAGGTTTATCACATTCCAGATGTCTGGTCATGCAGCCGGGACGTGAAGAAGCTTAGCAGCTACCATCCTGGGTGGTCACATAGCCAGCTACCACTGCAAACAGTTCCATTTTTATGGAACTGTTTGCGTATAAAAGACAGTACTTATTGGTGCTGCCATAAACAACCAAAGTCTCTTTCTTCACCCATTTTCTTCAAATGAGACACCAGCTGAGGGTCGGGTTTTATTTCGAAAAATCTGACCTCCCCCGCCCTCCTGTCCGGGTCACACCAATTCACTCCAAATAGGGGCAACCTTTCTGTCCTGTGTTCCCAGCTCTCTCTTCCACTGCCTCATAGTCAACATTGCCAGGTGGAGCTGGGCCAGGAAGGCCACCTTGCATTGCTGACTCCAAAGCTTGCCTCACCCAGTCCGAGCCAGGCAGAGCTATTGCTTTGGCCCTGGGATCAACGGGAGGCTGCTTTTGGGCCCTCCAAATCTGAAGCCACAATGTCCCAGAATTACCTCTTATCCCTTTCACTCTGTTCCCAGTTCACTTGCTTAAAACACAGGTAGAAGGCTGGCCCGTGGCTCACGCGGTAGAGTGCGGTGCTGATAACACCAAGGCCACGGGTTCGGATCCTATATAGGGATGGCCGGTTTGCTCACTGGCTGAGCGTGGTGCTGACAACACCAAGCCAAGGGTTGAGATCCCCTTACCGGTCATCTTTTTTTAAAAAAAAAAAAAAAAAAAACACAGGTAGAGACCATGGAAGCTTTCATGCCAACCTGGTTTTATCAGGCATCTCAACCTCAGTATCCACACCTGTAAATTGGGAGAAAGGACCCTTGAGGATCCTTCTGGTACAAATAATCAGATTTGATTAGGTATATCAACTACACACAGCCACTTCAAAAATGGTGGGAAGGAAATTGCTGCCCACCCCCAAGGGCTCACCTGTTCCTCTAATGGACTGGGGTCTTAGGCCTGGTGAGAGGCAGTACTGCAGTCCACAGTGTGTTCCGGAGTCCGGCCTTTGCCTGCTAAGGGATCAGCGTGGAAACACTTGTGTCCTTTGCTAGCACAGCAGCAGCAGCTGGGAAAAATTGAGGCAAAGTCTTTTTAAAACTGCCTGGATCCCAGGCCTCCAACTCCATGCCAGCCCTCCTCATACAGTACCCATTTGGTGAGGCAACTGGTGTTAGCTCCTTTGGCTCAGAAAGGTTAGGACAATTGCTGGAAGTCACACAGCTGGGAATTAGCAGAACTTCAGTTCAAACCCACATACCTAAAGAGACATTATTCTCTTAAGAAGAAAGAAGAAGAGACCAGAGCCCCTATTTATTGTGCTTGTTTGGAATTTCTCGTGGTGCTAACTACTGGCCCTGAAAGATGTTGCAGAAAAAGATGATGTTTAAAGGAAAGGAGATTGGGCCGGCCTGTGGCTCACTCGGGAGAGTGCGGTGCTGATAACACCAAGGCCCCGGGTTCTGATCCCATATACGGATGGCCGGTTCGCTCACTTGCTGAGCGTGGTGCTGACAACACCAAGTCAAGGGTTAAGATCCCCTTACCGGTCATCTTTAAAAAAAATTTTAAAATAAATAAATAAATAAATAAATAATAAATAAATAAATAAAGGAAAGGAGATTAAGTCCTCCAGTTTGGGGTCAGTGGAACTGGAAGCTCCCACCCTTCCACATTTTTAATCAATCCCCGATTTATTTTTTGTTTATTTCATTTTGGCAGCTGGAGCCAGCCGCCAAAATGAAATGAACAAAAAACAAAATGAAACCCTGGAACTTGGTGTAATCAGGACCACGCTCTGACCAACTGAGCTAACCAGGCAGCCTGCACCCCCACCACCAAAGTCTAGGTCACATTCAAGTTCCATGTGCAGGCACAAAAATGCATATCATTCAGTTCCCCATACTTCTAGGAGCCAGACACACACATATGCAATCACCACAAACCCAGGGACAAGAGGAAAGTGTCCCAACAGGAGTGTAGAGACACATGAGGATCTGGAAAAGAGAAAATCACCTCTGATGGGGGTGACCCTGGAGAGCTTAGGGGAGGAGCATCCACCAAGCTGGCTCTTCTAGGATATCTAAGATTTTGGGAGGAGGCTGGATAGGCAGGCTGGGAAAGGGAGGGACTGGCATTTCATCCAGCTGACACTCCAGGGCATTAGTTTTGTGGTGTGTTTACAGGCAGGGAGTAACATCTGGCAACAGTGGTGAGGGGATGTTAGGAGGCAGGGGAGCAGGCCTGGGTAAGGCAGGACCCCCAAAAGGGGAGGACACCAGAAACAGTGTGGAGGAGAAGGAATCAGCAGGAATTACAGCTGGCTGGTCATGGGGCATGACAAGGAGAGGCATCAGAGTGACTCAGGCTTCCATGCCCAGGGCTGAAAGAATGGCAATGCCATTATTAGAAATTGGAAAATAGGAGGAGGAGAGGCTTGTGGGGAAAGTAGTGACAGCAGAGCTATTTATGGTCATCTCTAAACTGATTTCCCTGCCAGCAGTCTGTGCCCCTCCCCCACCCAATCTGCCCTACAGGCTGCTTCCCGCACGTCCTGCCTTCCCAAAGCACAGCCCTTAGCAGTTTACTCCACAGCTCAGATTCCCGCAGTAGCTTCCTGCTGCCTAATCCAACAAAATCTGGAGAGCTTGTAGCTATGGTCTTCACGTCCCTCACCACCCCTCTCTTCTCCTAGTTCCTCTCCCCAAGGACCCCAGAATTAGCCATTCCCCTAAATAGTCCCTGCCTCTGAGCCTTTGCACTGTCCCTTCCTTCCATCAAGTGGATTCTTTCCACTCCCCACAGCCAGATCTGATTCATACTTGGTGGCTGCCATGGACTGAATGTTTTTGTCCTCCAAAATTCACATGTTGAACCCCTAATCCCAGATGTGATGGTATTTGGAGGTGGGGTCTTAGGGAGGTAATTAGGTCATAAGGTGGAGTTCTCATGAATGGAATTAGTGCCCTTTTAAGAAGAAACATGAGGGCCAGCCTGTGGCTCACTTGGGAGAATGTGGTTCTGATAACACCAAGGCCATGGGTTCAGATCCCATATAGGGATGGCCAGTAGAAACATGAGAGAGGTGATCTCTCTCTGCCGTATGAGGTCACAACCAGGAAGAGGGCCCTCACCAGGAACCAAATCCACCAATGCCTTGATCTTGGACTTTTCAGACTCCAGCAGGGTGAGGAATAAATGTCTGTTGTTTAAAACACCAAACCTATGATATTTTTGTTATCACAGCCCGAACTGACTAAGACAGTGGCCACATCCAAGCCTTCCAGCTCAAACTTGCACTAGAGGTGGGGGTGGAGGGGTGACACAGAATTCATTTCCCTGAGTCATGTAAGGTTTCCAACCCCCAGTCTCCCCCCAATAAAAGAGCACAAAATTCTACTCTCATTTTAGCTTTGTGAAATGGACAATAAAGGGCTTCAGAAGCAAATTTGGAAGATACTGAAATACTATTTAGTTTCATGAAATCTTATGTTGCTTAAGTTAATCCTAAAAATTCTTAATAAAACTAGAGAGCCAGAGTCAGGGTAATGGGAAATGATTGAAAGCCATTAAAAGAAACCAGACACAACATTACTATGTTGGCAGCAGATTCCTGGAGCATTAAAGGTTTCTCCTAATTTTCAGAATTAATTTGTATTATTAAGGGTCTGTAAAGTAAACACTGGATATAGACTTATTTTCCCCCTCCTCAAGCATACCAGAGTTCCTCCTCCCCGCTCCGGGAAACTACCCTTGGCCAAAGTAGTTTACCCAAGGAAAGGCACGTCTCCTTTAAGACAAATGGAAGACGGTAGGAAGCAGGAGCCCTGAGTAAATGAATTAGCTTGTAAATGGAGTTAGAACAGTGGGGTTAACTACTCTGGTGCCAGGAGGGGTTAACTTATCTACTCAGCTCGATCTCCTGCAAGCTCTGAGTTGGGTGAGAATCTGCACATAAGCACATGAATGATTTACACCTCTCTTTTGAACTGTTCACTATGTAACTGTTGTACGTACCCTGTGCCGGCATGGATTTCTAGCTGACCGGCTGCCATCTATCTCCCATAAATCTAACAAACCGATGTCTCTACCTACTGCAATATTGGGTGAGTTTCTTTGGAATAGGTAAACACTAAGCGAGTGCCCTTTCAGATTTAGGGCTCCTGTAATACAGGGTCTCATTGCCTGGGCAAGTTAATTAACTTCTCAGAGCCTCAGTATTCTCATCTGCAGAATGGGAATAATCCTAGATCCTACTCCTAGGATAATTCTGAGGATTAAATAAATTCATGCAGATAAAATGCTTAGAACGATGGCTGGCACACGTTGATGAGGCCTGCTGCTGGTATTGTTAATATTACAGAGTCATTCACATCCACTTCACACCAGTTTACTGAGCCCCTGTGACATTCCAGGCTTGTCCCAAAGATGGGCAAGAGAGAACATTCCCTTCCTGAGAAGACTTCAGTACACTGGGATGTGGGGGAAATGGATGTGTAAATAGATCATTTTAAAATACAGTGAAAAAAATACAGAAAAAGAAAATAATAATAATAAAATACAGTGAAGCTGGCCGTTTAGCTCACTTGGTTAGAGCATGGTGCTGATAACACTAAGGTCAAGGGTTCCAATCCCCTTACTCGCCAGCTGCAAAAAAAAAAAAAAGATAAAATACAGTGGATGTGGCCGAAGGCAGTGTTGGTTAGTACAATGTCTTTGGAGGGCAATCCTGTAGCATCCTGTATTAGTCCTTTTCTGTTGCTTATAACAAAACACACGAAATTGGGTGATTTATAAGAAAAACAAAATTAATTGCTTACAGTTTCTGAGGCTGGGAAATCCAAAGCCCATCTGATGGTGGTGACAGTGACCCAGGGGTCTCACATTTCAAGATGGTGGAAACAGAGAGAGCAGAGAGAGAGCAACCTCCTCATTCACTCTCCTTTTAAAGCCCCCAGAACCACGCCCCTGACCACCCTTTTTAATCCATTCACTACTGCACGAATCACCTCTTCAAGACTCCACCTTTCAATTTCCATAATAGCATTCCCTATCCTCTTAACAGTCACAGTGGGGACCAGGTTTCTAATACATAAAACTTTAGGGACACAACTCAAGCTTCAGTGAGTTTGGGGGGACATTCAATCTACTACTCATCCATCCTATTATGAAATGAACATATCCTTGGATCCAGCAATTTCACTTTGAGGGAATGACACCATAGAAATACTCACCAAACTGTGCACAAACATACGTACAAGGTGTTCACTGCAGCATTGTTTGTAATAGGGAAAAATTAGGAGTGACCTAAATGTCTGTTGCCAGTTGTATTAAGAATGAGGTAGGTCTATATTTGTTGATATAGAAAGATGTTTTGTGATATATTAAGTGAAAGTAGAAATTTTCAGAGAAATATCCTGTTTTTTATATATGCACATACAAACACACATGCATATATATATCCCATTCCATATTCATATATACATACACATGCATACAGACATATAAATGAAAATTCGAAAGCATGTGAATGAAAGAGTGTATGGGGGAAGGTGGAATGATGAGAGACTCTCAATTCCTACTTTATACAGTTCTGTGGGATATGAATATACAACAAGCATCTATTACTTTTTTATCTAGAAAAAGAACAATCAAGTATATATTTTTTATTTTAAAAACAAACGGACGGGCCAGCCCATGGCTCACTCGGGAACGGGCCAGCCCATGGCTCACTCGGGAGAGTGTGGTGCTGATAACACCAAGGCCACGGGTTCGGGTCCCTATATAGGGATGGCCGGTTGCTCACTGGATGACTGTGGTGCTGACACCACCAAGCCAAGGGTTAAGATCCCCTTACCGGTCATCATAAAAAAACAATAAAATAAAAAATAAAAATAAATGGACACTAACTTAAGTGATATACAGAGTGCCCCGGCACAATTCACTCTGGCAGCTTCCTTTAAAGCTTTTTCTCTCCCATTTTTTCCATCCTTTGGGGCAGTGAAGAGTTAAAAGGACTCGGGAAGGAGAAGAAGAAGTGCAGTAAGGGAAAGATTGGTGAGGGGCCCTGTCACCAGTGGTTGTCACCCAAGAAACTTAAAACCTGGGCTGCAGCATCTGGAGGCCAGCCACACCCTACAGCTGTGCCTGCCGGCTGGAAGAAGCCACCTCTGTTGCTCCAGAAGAGGCTACAGGGCTATTCCTGGGGACACAGGAGGAGGAAAAACTAGAACCAAATGAAAAGTTAGGTGAAGATCAGGACAAGATGGTGCAACCTAGAACAATGGTTCTCAAAGCATGGTCCTCAGACCCTGGGGAAGGTGGGGTCCCAAGACCTTTGGTACCTGCGAGATCAAAACTATTTTCAAAATAATGCTGAGACATCACTTTCCTTTCACACTGTGTTAACATTTTATACACATGGTGCAAAAGCCACCATGGGGAAAGTGGTGCCTTAGCACAAATCATGACGGAAGCACCAAATTATACTAGCAGTGATTTTATTGCTCAACACCAGGCACTCCCAGTTTTGTTTTGTTTTGTTTTTGCTTTTTTTTTTTTTTTTGGCTTTCTTTCGTTTTGCTTTCTTTTGTTTTGTTTTTTAAAAAGCCTAGTTTATTAAAAATT
Organism: Cynocephalus volans; assembly: GCF_027409185.1. NCBI lineage: Eukaryota > Metazoa > Chordata > Mammalia > Dermoptera > Cynocephalidae > Cynocephalus > Cynocephalus volans. Next base: position 56,584,142 of record NC_084462.1, read on the forward strand.
TCTTTAATAAAGCAGTAATAATTAATAATTTTATTAAGTCTTGACTCTTGGGTATACAACTTTCTCATACTCTTTGTGAAAAGAATAGGAAGCTCTTGTGCTACAAACCAGAATAAGACGGTTGTCTCCTGGAAAAGCACTTAGGCTGATTGAGTTGTGAGCCAAAGTAGCTGCTTTCTCCATAGAACACCATTTTAAAAAGCAGTTGATAAACAAACATTCAAACTTTCAAGGGAAAACTGGAATTTTAGAAAACATTACCACACTGAGCTGAGAGCATCTCAATCCTTAAAGTTGCTTCTGATGAGATTAGTGGAAATACTACCAAATGTGATTTTTTTTTTTTTTTTAAGATGACTAGTAAGGGGATCTTAACCCTTGACTTGGTGTTGTCAGCACCACGCTCTCCCAAGTGAGCTAACCAGCCATCCCTATATAGGGATCCGAACCCGTGGCCCTAGTATTATCAGCACGACACTCTCCCAAGTGAGCCATAGGCCGGCCCCAAATGTGATTTTTTTGTACAGTATAATGAAGATCAACAATTTTTGGAAGATCTGCATGACTCAGTGATCCAGTGTTTTCCAAATGACTGGTACATAGGTAACAGGTCCATTCAAGAATGGATTTCTTTTTTGTTTTTGTTTTTGACAAGTTTGACATGTATTTGACATTTTTGACATGTATTTAAAGTACAATTTATAAAATGCTTAATCTGCCACTCAGGAGCCTGCAGTGCGGGGTGGGGTGGGGGTAAGCAGAGCCCACTACACCAGCAGAGCAAGATTGTAGGGGTGTGGCCCCTCCTCCCATGTCCTTCTCTTCAGACACCCAAGTGGCCCATGTGCACCCTGGGATCACACACCCAGAAAATAGGACCCCAGAGGTTTCTTGAGTCTCTGCTTACCAAGGAGGCTGGGTGCAGCCCTGCCGGCCCATCCCTGAGCAGAACACCCCCAGATATGGCAGAGCAGGGTATGGCTTGGCAGGGTGGAGCAGGGCAGGGCAGGTGGGCTCTGGAAGGGGCTGATGGTAGCAGATAGGGTGTTGCCCCCTGCCTGCATGTGGTGAGCACCCTGATTGAGTGGGCTGAGAAGGGTTAGTCACCAGGCCTGGACCCCCAACTCCTTTGATTATAGGCTAATGTCAGAATAGTAGCTCATGGGAAGCAATTGGCTGGAAGGTCTGAGGCCCGGCTCATGGGGTCAGGGAGGAGCAGGGGAAAGGAGTCAGTACCATGAAGGCAGATAAAGGAGCAGCAGCCTCAGGTTTCTGCTCCCACCCCACTAGGGTTTTCCAAGTCAAAGCCTGCAACTTACTTTTTTTTAAAAAAAAAAAAGAAGGAAAAAAAAGAAAGAAAGAAAGAAAAAAAAAAAAATCCACACAAAATCCAAACTGTCTTCCCATCTCCCATCCCTCCTTCCTGCAACAAAATAAGGTTTCCTGTTTTCTTTTCTTTCTCTTTTTAAAATTTTTCCTGCCACCTCTCCATCTGAGAAGTCAAGGGCAAGACTGCTGGTGGGGGTGACACACAGTGGGGAAGGCACACAGTGGGCAGAGCCCCATCTTTGGCTGGAGGGAGGTGGGAGCACCAGTCCCTGCCACATCTGCAACCCACGGACTCCCATCAGCCAACCTTCTTGCTGGCTCCCACTTGAGGGAGAGGGGCAAGAAAAGGTGGTCTTGATGGCTGAGCAATCAGCACTTCTGGCCTTCCCACCTGGACCATCTCTGCACCCTTTGTCAGAAAGGACAGCCTCACTTCGGGCCTGAAACTGCTATTACATGCAGGATGAACACTATACATTTAGAATGAGGACACTTGGTCAGGGCAGTGGAACTGAAAAAAGAACTATAAAGATAGCAGCCAACTTTCTTCCTTGCCCACTCCTGGAGGTAATCCCCCTCTTACTGACTGAAGCTCTGTGCCAGCTCCACTCACAGACAATTCCTGGCTCCACACAGTTACAAGGCTGTGCTATGGACCAGTTGCTGACTCAACTGGCAACTGGCCCTCCCTGCTAAGGGGAAGACGTAATGGGACATGGCTTGCTGGTCCTGGCCGACCATTCCCACAAGGCAAGGCTGAGAGCCAGGTGAACCAAAGGTGGAGTGAGCATGCAAAACCTAGATTGCCACCTTGACCTCAAAAAGCTGCCAGAATGGCAAAACCATACCAAACACTCCAAAACTTATCCACTGGTCGGGGGTGGGGAGGCCGTCTGGCTGGCTGAGGCATAAGGCACAGTGCAATGGAAGAGACCAGTAAGGCCAAGAGGAGCCAGGTTGTACACACACAGAGCTTCTGGGCAGCTGCCCTCTTAGCCTTCAGGAATGGATTTGAATGTAACACAGTATGAAAAGTTCATTGACATTGTTTCAGATTCTACATTGCAACAAACCATTAAGAAACTATCACTTGGGGCCGGCCCGTGGCTCACTCGGGAGAGTGTGGTGCTGATAACACCAAGGCTCCGGGTTCGGATCCCATATAGGGATGGCCGGTTAGCTCACTGGGTGAGCTTGGTGCTGACAACACCAAGTCAAGGGTTAAGATCCCCTTACTGGTCATCTTTAAAAAAAAAAAAAAAAAAAAGAAACTATCACTTGTACATTTTGCTATAGAGATATAATATCCTCTATATCTGAAAAAGCTACTAAAATACTCTTCCCTTTTCCTTTTCCAACTGTGTGAGGCCGGATTTTTTTCAGATGCTTCAACAAAAACAACATATAGCAAAAGACTGAATGTGGGAGCAGATATGAGAATCCAGCTACTTCCATTAAGTCAGGTACTAAAAAATTTGCAAAAACGCAAACAATGCAATTCTTCTTCTTCTTTTTTTTTTTTTTTGGAAAATGCAGTTATTTTTAAGTGAATAAATAAACATTTAAAAATTTTTTTCAGGGGCCGGCCCATGGCTCACTCGGTAGAGTGCGGTGCTGATAACAGCAAGGCCCCGGGTTTGGTTCCCATATACGGATGGCCGGTTCGCTCACTGGCTGAGTGTGGTGCTGACAACACCAAGTCAAGGGTTAAGATTCCCTTACCGGTCATCTTTTAAAAATAAATAAATAAATAAATAAATAAAAAATTTTTTCAGGTTCAACTTTCAACTCAGTAAATATGGTTTTATATAACTCATATATACAAAAACTCTGTGGGGTCCTCAATAACTTCTTTTTTTTTTTTTTTTCTTTTTCGTGACCGGCACTCAGCCAGTGAGTGTATCGGCCATTCCTATATAGGATCCGAACCCGCGGCCGCTGGGAGCGTCGCAGCGCTGCCAGCGCAGCACCCTCCCGAGTGCGCCACAGGCTCGGCCCCTCAATAACTTCTAAGAGTATAAAAAGATCCCGACATCAAAAAGTTTAAGAATGGGGCCGGCCCGTGGCTCACTCAGGAGAGTGCGGTGCTGATAACACCAAGGCCATGGGTTCAGATTCTATATAGGGATGGCCGGTTGCTTGCTTGGGAGAGCGTGGTGCTGACAACACCAAGTCAAGGGTTAAGATCCCCTTACCAGTCATCTTAAAAAAAAAAAAAAAAAAAAAAAAAAGTTTGGGGCCGGCCTGTGGCTCACTCAGGAGAGTGCGGTGCTGGTAACACCAAGGCCCCGGGTTCGGATCCCATGTAAGGATGGCTGGTTGGGTCATTGGGTGAGCGTGGTGCTGACAACAACAAGTCAAGGGTTAAGATCCCCTTACCGGTCATCTTTAAAAAAAAAAAAAAAAAAGTTTGAGAATCATTATCCTAGAGGAAAGCATTCACATTTCAACAAAAATAGGGGCCACATTATCGTACACAAGAAATTTAACACTTATACGATAGCACTGTATAATATATAGTCCATATTAAGTTTTCCCAAATTGCCCCAATAATTCTTCTAATTTGGGGGAGGATCCAGAATCTATCAAGGATCATATGTCTCATTAGCTTTTTCTTTTTTTTTAAGTTAGAAACAGAAAACTTTTATTTAAATAGTGTAGTCTTAATTTCTTTAATATAAAACTCCCCCCAAATCTGATAAAAACAAAATTTCATATAAACAAGATTTGTCAGATTTGAAAGTGAAAGTTAAAGCAATTTACAATTAATTTTAGCACTTTTGGGACATTTAAATAAACCTTGACACCCCACCTGATATTAGTGTCAGCTTTATAATACATTGGGGAAAACTTTGCTATTATACTTAATGGTACGGTTTCATTTATCAAGTGTTTTCCATTAATTCCAGCTTTCTTTAATTTAAAGCAGCACGCTGCTCTTTTGTGAGTGGGTGGGTCAGTGGTGTTTATAACATTGCTATTCTGGGAGAGTACAGGGCAGCTGTTTTGTAGAAAGTCCTAAAAGTTGGATTTATCTGATGGTTTCCTTCTCATTAGATTCGAGTTAAACATTTTACCAGGAATCCTACATAGATGATGCTGCATGGTTCCCACTGCACATCAGGAAGGAAATTTGTGTCCATTTGTGTCCTTCGTGTCCATTTGTCTTATTTTAGTTATGCCTAACTTGATCACTTAGTTAAAATGGTATAGAAACATATTTTAAAATTACAAACACATAACATTTGGGGACCCTCTTTTTGATAGTGATTTTATATTTTATTGCACTAGGTCTTGTTAAAGAGAAAATTATTCATGACACTTGCTAAAGATGGTAAGGCAGACTTTATTCAAGATGGGCCATGGTGATAGCGACCACTGCAATGGGATCTTGCAGTGGGGAGAGAGATTGGACTCAACTCCAACTCCAACAAGGACAAGTGGGAATTTATAACCAAGGAACAGGGTAGGGATCAGAGGTTGAAAAATTACTAAAAGGAGACATCAAAGATAAAGGGATATTAGCAATAGCACAGATAAAAAATAATTGAAAGAAAAAGGATAAAGGGATTTCTGGCTAAAATGACTTGATAGTATTATTGCTGAAGGCAGGCCAGGGTGTTAAGATTCAAAGGGTGGGGGATTTTCTTTAAACTGACTTGGCAGGGGCCGGCCCATGGCTCACTCGGGAGAGTGCGGTGCTGATAAACTGACTTGGCAGATATTTGCTCAAACTGGATTCTACAAAGACAGAGAGGGACTCAAGAGTCTGACTGAAGTTATGGTCATAGGAGAGAGTCTTTGTTAGTCTGTATGATATGTCTTCTTTGGCACTTATTTATTTACTTATTTTGATGCAAAGCTCTTATGATTTTATCTAATTAAATATAACATACAAAGCAAGAGAAATTAAACTGTCAAACTGCATAAATGGCCAATATTTGAAACCGGTCTCCTCCCACTACAGATCACAGATCCCAGTACTGCTGACAGGATCATGTGAGACCCCAGAGACTGCCCCGGCAAAGTCAAGAACACGGCCGAGTCACCCCAGAGATTCCGGTGTGTTCCGTGGAGTATGTGTCCCACAAGGAACATCCCTCCCCATGGCCAGGGTAGAGCAGGGGCACAGTTCCTCACCTGCCCTCCACATCACGAGCAGCACAACAGTGTTCACACCAGCACATCCAGGTCAGCATCACATTCCAAACTATGCAACAATCAGCTGATAAGGATTTATCTCCCAGTTAGGAATATTTGTGCCGCTTCCCTCTGAGGCCATGGCAGGCCCCACTTCCTAGCCCCTAAGGCCATCTGTCATTCTTCTTCCCCAGGTGAAGGTAGCCCTCTTTTGCCAATGGCTGTTCCAGCTGTTGTGGAAGGGCAGTGGCTGGCCCTTCCCAGTCTCTGGTGTCTCGGGGCAGCCAGAGCAATGCAGGCTACTTGGGCCTCACTCCCTCCGTTCTCCAGCCCTGGATGGAGGGGCTGCACTTGATCTTAGCCAAAAGGCCGAGAAGCGATGGATGGAGGGGCTGGAAACAAGGCAGCTTCCCCAGGGCCTGGGCTCCCACAGCAGCCAGGCTTTCCCCAGGCCCTCTGGGCCCACTGCTCCAGGTCTTGGTTGTGCTGAGATCCTGTTGTTGGTTTAGGGCTGTGACTTAGAGGCTGCATCCTTCTCCTCCGCCTCCCTTTTGGTCCAGGGTGAATAAGAGATCATGGTGAATCCCCTCATGAGCAAGGCTGTGTCCGCAGAGACCAGCTTAGCACTGTGTCCCGTCGAGGAGGTTCTAGAATGCTCAGTTTCCATCAATGCAGGTCCTGCTCCTGGGGTGCATCTTGGAGTCTCACCACCCCTACTTCATTGGGCTCCAGCAGCAGTTTCTAGCACTATCTGGGGGTCCTCAGGGCCCAGCCTGGAGTCATCTTTCAGAAGTAGATGGCCTTGAAGCAGCTCACTGTGGAGACAATCTGTAGGTCCAGTAACCAGGCCTCGGGCTTGGTGAGGTCTACAGCCCAACTGGTGCCCAGCTCCAACACTATGGGCTCCTCCCGTGGCAGGCCCACTTTCAGAAACCCCTGCCATAGAGGAGGGGAGCTTGGCCTGTGGGAGCAGGTAGGAAGGCCCCCAAATCACCAGGGAAGGCCCTGGATCCAGTAAACATCCCCGGAGACCAAGCCCAAGGGCACTGTGTCCTGAGACTCCAGCTCAGTGAGTACTAAATGGTGGTCCAGGTCCTCCTCTTCCAACTCTGCCAGGGCTGATGCCAGGGCCCCCAACTCAGAGCCCCCCAGCATAGGCTGCACTCGGCCCTGCCCCCAACTCAGCCCCATCCCTGGGGACCCCTCCTGGCCAGGCCCAGCCTCGATGTGCTCCATCAGCTCAGGATCCCAGTCTTCCTCTTCTCAGTTCTCTGACTCCAGCAAGTGTTTAAGATCTATAAAGGCAGCCTCGAAGCAGGTGAAGCAAATCCTAAGCTGATCTCCATGTTGAAGCTGACACATCCAGGAAGAACTGAGATAGGACATGCCCTCTCCCCTAAAATGCACACTGAGCCACACTGCCTGTCTCCTATCCGCATGGACAGCAAGAGTAGGACTTGCTGGGGGGTCTCACGTGGTCTGGCCCACAGGTCCTGAGAGCCAGTGAGATGCTGGGGGCTGGGAGGAGAAGGATAAGGAGCAGGAGGAGGAGGAGAAAGGTGTTTCTTATTTGGGAATCTGGGGCTGGGGTGGATGAACTGGGTCCCAGTTCACTGGGGACCTGCAGAGGTTGGGAAGCTTGAACTTCCAGAAATTTCTTCAGCATATGTACTTGCTCTAGTCGCTGGGGAGCCATCCTGTTGGCTCCATTCTTATGGGTGCCCCAGGGAAAAAGCTTCTTTGGCACTTAATGACTTTTCTTGGGTGGACCAATGTGTGTGGTCAAATTTGTAAATTGTTGAAAACAGAAAGTAAAGCATAGCTCCCACATTGTAACATGCAGAGTTCTGCACCCTCCCTTCAGATCATACTTGTCAATTGTGTTCTTCAAACCTGTGTTCTTATACATTTTTATAAGCTTCATCTGATTGTTTCTGAGAGAGGTGTTAAGATCTCCCAATGTGATTGTGGATGTGTTCATTTTTCTGTGAGTCCATCGTATTGTGCTTTATATATTTTAAAGTTGTGTTGTTAAGTGTTAGGTTCAAGCCAGTTATATTTTTCTACTTACTGAATTATTCCTTTTATCATTACATAATGATCCTCTTTATACCTAATATTGCTTCTTGGCTTGAGATTAATTTTGTGTCATACACCAGCTTTATTTTAGTTGATATTTGCCTGATATATCTTTTTCCATGCCGTTTCTTTCTTTTTGGCAGCTGGCCAGTAGGGGGATCAGAACCTGTGACCTTGGTGTTATAAGGCCGTGCTCTAACCATCTGAGCTCACCAGCCAGCCCCATGCCTTTTACTTTCATTTTTTCCTGTTACATGTTTTACATGTACCCACCTGTAGCTGGGTTTTGTTTTTGTAACATGCTTTGAAAGTCCCTGTTTTTTTTTTGTTTTTTTTTTAAAGATGACCGGTAAGGGGATCTTAACCCTTGACTTGGTGTTGTCAGCACCACACTCAGCCAGTGAGCGAACCGGCCATCCGTATATGGGAACCGAACCCGGGGCCTTGGTGTTATCAGCACCGCACTCTACCGAGTGAGCCACGGGCCGGCCCTAAAGTCCCTGTTTTTTAATAGACACATTTATTCACATTTATGGGGGTTACCGGACATTTTTTATATTTCTATCTTTTTTTAAAAAAAAAAAAAGATGACCGGTAAGGGGATCTTAACCCTTGACTTGGTGTTGTCAGCACCATGCTCACCCAAGCGAGCTAACCAGCCATCTCTATATAGGAATCCGAACCCGCAGCCTTGGTGTTATGAGCACCACACTCTCCCAAGAGTGGTGGGAGAGTGGCCGGCCCTTATTTCTATCATTTTATTTCTATCATTTTATTTTGCACTTTTTATTTGCCATGCTTTTCTTTTGCTTCAGTCAAAATTTCTTTTTTTAAAAAAAAAAAAGATGACCGGTAGGGAATCTTAACCCTTGATTTGGTGGTGTAGGCGCCACACTCTCCCAAGTGAGCCACGGGCCGGCCCTCAAGATTTCTTTATTCTCCCCCTCACCCCTTACTGATTTGAAAATTTATATGAGAGTACTTCAAAAAGTTCATGGAAAGATTCGCATTATCTTTTAATTATATTAAAAGATGATTTTTTAAAAAATTACCTTGTATGTTCTACTTCTACTTGTTTAGAAAGTAAATTCTTGGGATGGTAGGTTAGTTTGGTTGGTTAGAGAATGGTGCTGATAATGCTGAGGTCCTGGGTTCGATCCCTGTCCCAGCTAGCCTCTAAAAAGAAAAAAAGGGCCAGCCCGTGGCTCACTCGGGAGAGTATGGTGCTGATAACACCAAGGCCGCAAGTTCGGATCCTATATAGGGATGGCTGGTTAGCTCACTGGCTGAGCGTGGTGCTGACAACACCAAGCCAAGGGTTAAGATCCCCTTACCAGTCACCTTTAAAAAAAAAAAAATTAAATTCTTTACTTCACCAAACTTAAAACTCATCATTTTATTTATCCTTAAAAATGTGAGAAATTTATATGATTTCTTTTCAATTTCCTCCTCTCTTATCTTCCATGTTTTTATTCCATAGTATTTTAGTCCCACAGGGATTTCTGAGCTCCCTCATTTGTTTTGTTTTGGTTTGGTTTTCCAGATAGATTTATAAACATATTTGATAGTTTCTTTACTCAGCATTTTGTCTCAAATTCCACTCCTACCTCCTGAATTCAGTTTCCTAATAATTGAAGGGTGTCATTGAACAGGTCTTTAAACAAAAGCCTGTGAGTAATTAAGTTTCTCTGTCTCAAATTGTTTTATTTTACCCTCACTGCAATGGTCTCCATGGCCCCCCAAATTCATGTGTTGAAATTTAATCACCAATGTGATAGTATTAACCGGTTGCCTTTCTAAGAAAAGAGTTTAATAAAAAAAGAAAAGAAAGAAAGAAAGGTGGGTTTGCCCCCTTGCAACCTTCCCACCATGCAAGGACACAGTGTTCCTCCACTCCAAAGTTTGTAGCAACAAGGCACCATATTGGAAGAAGAGACTCGACCCTCACCAGACAGCAAACCTGCTGGTGGCTTGATCTTGGACTTCCCAACCTCCAGAACTGTGAGAAATAAATTCCTGTCGTTTATAAATTACCCACTATGTGGCATTTTGTTATAGCAGCACAGACAAAGACACTGTCTCTCTTTTTTTTCATTTTTTACTGAAGTGTAATATATACATACACCTATATGGAAAAGTACACAAATTATACAACTTATGAATGTTTACCCAACCACTACCCATATCAGGAAATGTAACTTTATCAGCACCCCAGAAACCCTCCTCAAGTGCCCTCTTAGGCACTATCTTTCCCAACTTTCTCAAAGGTAACTACTATCCTCACTGCTATTAAAAAACTGGTTTGCCTGTTTTTGTTTTCATACAAATGGAATCATACAGTATGTATTTTGTTGTGTCTTACTTTTTCCTCAGCATTACATGATGAAATTCATCCATGTTTTTGCATGTAGCTATAATTTATTTTCCCCCTAGTCACTAGACCACCAGGGAGCCATAATTTATTAATTCTGTTGCTATATAAAATTCTTTTTTTTTTTTTAAAGATGACCAGTAAGGGGATCTTAACCCTTGACTTGGTGTTGTCAGCACCATGCTCAGCCGGTGAGCCAACCAGCCATCCCTATATGGGATCCAAACCCATGGCCTTGGTGTTATCAGCACCACACTCTCCCAAGTGAGCCACAGGCCGGCCCTCTTGCTATATAAAATTCTATTTTACAAGCCTCCTACAATTTAATTCTACTATTTACATTAGATTACTGATGGACATTTGGGTTGTTTCTGGTTTTTGGCAATTACTAATGATGCTTCTATGAACATTCTTGCCCTTGTCTTCTGCTGCATATATGTATGAAATTCTGTTGGATAATATTTAGGAGTGAATCAGTGGGTCACAGAGTACATATAAAAGGGTTCAGCTTTAATAGACACTGCCAAACAATTTTCCAAAGTGACCGTCTCATTAATTTATATTCTACCAGCAACATATGAGAGTTTTAGTTTCTCTCTATCTTTGCTAACATTTGGCATTGTCATTCTCAATTTTAGTCATTCTGGTGGGAAGAGTGAACTCTAGTTGTGGTTTTAAATTGCATTTCCCTGGAGACTAATGAAATTGAACTCCTTTTCATATGCTTATTAGCCATTTGGATATACTCTTTTATGAAGTGCCTGTTTCATGTCTTTTGCCTATTTTTCATTAGCTTGTCTGCCTGTTTCTGAGTTTAATATGCATTCTGATATGAGTTCCCCTTTTGGATATATGGATTGCACATGTCTTCTCCCACTTGATGGCTTCCCTTTTCATTCTCTTAATATGTCTTTTGATGCACAAAAGCTTTTAATGTAGTCCATCTCATTGAACTTTAAAGATTATGATTTCTGCATCCTGTTCAATAAAGCTTTTCCTACCCCAAAATCATGAAGGTGTTCTTCTATAGTACCTTTTAGAAGTCTTATGCTTTTTTTTTTTTAAGATGACCAGTAAGGGGATCTTAACCCTTGACTTGGTGTTATCAGCACCACATTCTCCCAAGTGAACCACGGACTGGCCCCTGTCTTACGCTTTTTTAAAAAAACTCCTATATTATCTTTCTAAATTATAGAAGCTTTATGCTTTTTTTTAACCTTTCACAGTGACATCTATAGTTTACATGTAATTGATTTTTGATGCACCCTGATTTCAGATATGTTAAAACGTGAAAAACAATGTGTATCCAAGAATCAATTTTTTTTTTTTATTGTGGCTGGCCGGTTCAGGGATCTAAACCCATGATTTTAGTATTATAAAGATGAGCTCTGGGCCGAACCCGCCGCGGGTTCGGATCCTATATAGGAATGTGGTGCACTCACTGGCTGAGTGCCGGACACGAAAGAGACAAAAAAAAAAAAAAGATGAGCTCTAACCAACTGATTAACCGGCCAGGCTGGTGAAATACAATTATTTTTTAACCACCATTTTTTATTTAATACTTTATGGGCATTTTTCTCTGCAATTAAGTATTCTTCTTCTATAAGATTTTTTTAATCTTTATTTTTTTAGTTATAAATTAACAAATTATAGTTGTATATATTTATGATGTACAAAGTGATGTTACGATTTATGAATACAACGTGGAATAATTAAATCAAGCTAATTAACATATCTGTCATCTCTCGAGTACTTATCATTTCTTGTGTTAAGAACATTTGGAATTTATTCTCTTAGCGATTCTGAAATGTACCATACATTATTATTCATTATATTCACCATACTGTGCAATATATCTCAGTGAAAAAAAATATTCCTCCTGTCTAATTGAGGCTTGTGCCCTTTGGCCATCATCTCCCTACCCACCCCCCGCCATCATTTATTTATTTATTTATTTATTTATTTTATTTATTTATTTCAAATAAAGATGACCGGTAAGGGGCCCTATATGGGATCCGAACCCGGGGCCTTGGTGTTATCAGCACCGCACTCTCCCGAGTGAGCCACGGGCCGGCCCCATTTTTTTTTTAATAGCAGCCTAATCGTCCATCATATGCCTCTCCCTGGAGCAGGGTCTCAGGAATCAGATGAGCTGGTTAATATTCTGTCTTCGCCTCTTTCAAGCTGTGTAACTTTCTTCTTCTTTTTTTTTTCTTTAAAACATGACCAGTAAGGGGATCTTAACCCTTGACTTGGTGTTGTTAACCAGCCATCCCTACATAGGGATCCAAACCCACAGCCTTGGTTTTATCAGAACCACACTCTCCCAAGTGAGCCACAGGCGGGCCCCTAAGCTATGTGACTTTCGACAAGTAATTTAAAACTCTCGAGGCTTTAGCTTTCATGGGAGGTGGCCATGTCTCGTACTGAGTTGGCAATATAGTTGGATCTCAATTCCTAATTAATAATTGATCAATTTAGAAACACTATCAAATGAAACAGTGGATCTTTAACTCTAGAACGGTCTTATTTATTCATTAAAGTATCATAAAGATCTGGGATAGGCCACATTTTGTGAGTCCACAGTTTTATTGCATGTGACTAAGAACAATAAAACTATGTAAAACAATGCCCTGTGGTCATTGAAAGCTGAAGTCAGGGCTGGCTGCCTGAAGGAGTGGCAATTGAACCACTTAATCTCATTTCCTTATCAGATTATCAGATTACTTTTTATCAGTAGAGCTAGTGTTAAGAGAGGACTCCAACCTTGACCTAGCTGGTTGTCTTGGGAGAGAGCTACTTAACTCTTCCTTGGCTCACTTTATCATCTATAAAATGGGTGGAGCGAGTTCAGTACCAACTTCATGGTGATGCGCAGGTCAGATGAGTACTCAGCTGAAGGAGGACTCAACAGTGATTAGTGATCAGTAATGGTCACCATATTCTCACCTCTGGAGGGGTGTAGGACCACTGAGATTTGGTCATGTGAGGCAGCTCACTTGGATATTGGAGTAGGGAGACCCAAAAGGCTGGAGTGGGACTCAGGCCCTGTTTATCTGGGGCAGATAGAGAATATTGAAACTCGTGAGAAATCTTTAAAGACAAGGGGCCGGCCCATGGCTCACTCGGGAGAGTGCGGTGCTGATAACACCACGGCCACGGGTTCAGATCCTATATAGGGATGGCCGGTTAGCTCACTGACTGAGCGTGGTGCTGACAACACCAGGTCAAGGGTTAAGATCCCCTTACTGGTCATAAAAAAAAAAAAAAGAAAGAAATGTTTAAAGACAAATTTCTTTGAATCAGTTTGTCCAGGGAGGTCCTGCTGGTAAATGTTTAACAACCAGTTCCAGTTATGGAGTGGAGAAGGGGGTTGGGTGGGATGGAGTTGTGTGTGTGCATGCTGACTTGTAGTGTTTCCTGATTTTTATGGTGTAGATAAACACTTCCACCATGGCTGATTTCAAACTACCCACGACATCACTGAACAGAGTTGTAGTATATTTCCATTATATAGTATCTCCACCATATGGATACAAAAGACGTAAATATCCTCAAGCACATACATACTAGTAAAATAATTAGTACTAAAGTAATTAGGAAGTGATGGGTTTTTAATCTTTTCATATAATTTAATTATAAGTTTATATAACTTAATTTTTAATAATGGCTGTGTTTAACAGCTGGCTTGCAAAATTCCTGAAAATGTAGCAATTGACTTTCATGAGCCTGTACAAGCCGGCTCCAGCCACCACAGGTCCTCTTTTGGAACCTATAACCATGTACAAATGGCAGCCATGTTCAGGACCTGGCAACTGGACAAGGGCTAAGGGCAGGTTCAATGTACTTTTTTTTTTCCAGTGTACTTCTTAAGTACTGGTACTTGTTCCTCTAGTAATTGTATCCCCTCCCCAGGACACAGTCCAAAAGGTGACCTTTTCTTCCTTCCTGGCTCCAAGCTGTTTAACATTCTGATCTGCCAGCACTTCCCCCTACTGCAGGACAGACTTATCTCAGGAATGCCTGGGGCATGCACGCATGGCTTCGTGGCCAGCCACTTGCTGGCCAGCCGCTTGCTGAATCCACTCATCAGGTGCTCACAAGGTCATCCAGATGGCCAGAAGGAGAGTAGAATCCTTGGGAGGGGGCTGCCAGCTCCTCAGCCCCATGACATCTGCATTCTTGGATTAGGAATGCCCTTGGCAAATAGACCCCACCATTCCATTGCCCCCAGCTGTTTCAAAAACTGGACCCAAACTACCATTCTTGGCCAGCCCGTGGCTCACTCAGGTGAGTGTGGTGCTGATAATACCAAGGCCATGGGTTCAGATCCCTATATAGGGATGGCCGGTCAGCTCACTGGGTGAGTGTAGTGCTGACAACACCAAGTCAAGGGTTAAAATCCCCTTATCGGTCATCTTTTTAATTAAAAAAAAATTACCATTCATTAGTTTAATCTCACTTCTCTCCATTGCATTGCTTCTCCAGACAGTCATAATGTTGACAACTGCATGCACTGGGTGCTTGCTTTAGAATTATCCCACTTAATCCTCATACCAACCCTCTGAAGTAGGTCCTATTCTTATCCCAGTTCTGTGGATGAGAAATACAGGATTTAGGGTAGGGTACTAACTTGCTTCTATATGACTTATGGAGGGACCCCAAATTTAACCCAGGTCTGTCTGTGGAACCCAAGTGTTTTTTCAATATTTTTCTTCCTCTCTCAATGTCTTCCTTTGGATGGCATCATTAATTCATACACGATTATTTTGTGTTTTTGACATATTGCTTACTTCTATTTTTTTTTTTTTTAAAGATGACCGGTAAGGGGATCTTAACCCTTGACTTGGTGTTGTCAGCACCACGCTCACCCAGTGAGCTAACCGGCCATCCCTATATGGGATCCGAACCCGTGGCCTTGGTGTTATCAGCACCACACTCTCCCGAGTGAGCCACGGGCCAGCCCATATTTGCTTACTTCTAAATGTTCTCAGCATAAAGGCAGTAGTAGAAGCTATGGGTCTGATAAGATTGCTCAAGGACACAGTGTCCTATGAGGAGGGGTCATTGATGAGACTCTAGGGGCCACCTGCATCTAAGAGTCTTGAGGAAGAAGAGACCAAGAATGTGCAGTCCTAGAAAGGGGGAGATGTCCCGGGAGTGAGGCTTCCAGATGGCCCACAGCAGGGAAGCTAAAAGCAGACAAGTAAATAAAAGATGTCCTATGGAACTGGCAATCGAGAGGCCATCGGTGACCTTGGGAGGGGCCGTTTCCTCATTCCTTTACCAGATGGTGAGCAGGCTGGAGTGGGGAAGGCGGAGCCCAGTAGCGGTGGAGGAAAGGCTGGGAGGTAGCAAGGTGGGGACAGCCCATGTAGGCTTCTCTTCCAAGGAGAAGGAAGATGGGAGATGCTAAAGGGAAGGAGGGCTTTTGGGATTTGGGTTTGGTTTGGTTTTGTTTTTAAGCTGGAAATGTTCTTAGCAAATGTATATGCTGAAGAAAGGGAGCTGGCAGAAGTGAGTCTGAAGATGCCAGGAGAGGACAGTGATGACGAGAGGTAGCTGGGACCCTAGATGCCAAGGGATCTGAGCCCTGGACTGGAGAACACTCACCTCCTCTCCTGGGGAGGCAGGAGCTGTGATGGTTCCCGCCTGGTGGCCTCTATTTTCTCTGTAAGTAGGAGGCAGAGAGTGAGGGAGATGCAGAGTTGGGAGACTGAGAGTGGTGGAGGTGTGTGACAGCCTGGGCAAGCAGTAGAAGGGGTTGCCATGAGAAGCACCTGAAATGGGAAGTAATCCAGGTGCCAAGGGACAGTTCCCGTAGGTATCAGTGCCCAGTAGCCATCTGCATAGACTACGTAGATCAGTCATATCTGCAGCCCTTAAGCTTTTTTGTCACCTCCTTCCTTACTGCTTTTTTGGAGGGGCTCCCAGCCAGTGCCCTTGACCTTGGTGTTACAAGTCTATGCTGTAACCAACTGAGCTAACCAGCCAGCCCCTCTTACTGCTTTTGCCACCAGGGTATGACACTCTCCAGGTTCTTTTGTTTTTTTTTTTTTTTTTAAAAGATGACCGGTAAGGGGATCTTAACCCTTGACTTGGTGTTGTCAGCACCACACTCAGCCAATGAGCGAACCGGCCATCCGTATATGGGATCCGGGCCTTGGTGTTATCAGCACCGCACTCTCCCGAGTGAGCCACAGGCCGGCCCATGACACTCTCCAGGTTCTAAGGACAGCTCCCTGTGGCCCCCCATACGAACCCCATAAGGGTGTCTCTGGATTTCTTTCTTCCCTTAATTGTGAATGGTGCTTTATCACACTCACCTACCTAACATCATTTAACATGCACAGTAACCCATGTTCAGAATGAGGAAGTTAATTGTTTTGCCCAGAACAGAGCAGGACTGCCAGTTCCAGGTCAGTTATTTTTCAAGGTCTCCTGAGGCTTCCCCTTACTTGGTCAAACAGAAAATATATTCTTGGAATTGGCCTCCCTATACACAGCATAGATGGGGGAATTCATTGCAAACTTTGGCTATTTTCCTTAGAACCAGATTTGCCCCTTCAATAATTTAGACCTGATTTTCATTAGGAGGCAAATAGGTTTCCTCTCTGATCTATAGCTAGTGGTTGCACAGGAGCCCACCTGGAAAGAACTCTGTGATCAACTAGTCAGGTCTGCCAAGGGCAAGGCAGTGGGGGAGGCAATATCTGTGTGCTAAATATTTGCCCAGGCTGATATGTAACCGTATTAGGCTCTTGGGTCCCAAAGTCATAGAAATGAACAATGTACCCAGCAGTAATGTAAGCAACGCTTTATTAAAAGAAGAGATAGGCTTATGCATGGGGGGTGGGGGTAGATAAACGAAAGACAGTTCCCCGAGGGGAGCTGCTCAGTCCTTTATAGGGAAAGGGGTTAAGGGGTGCAGGACAGCGTCATCATTCTGCACCTCTGAAAGTGGTCCATTCTGTTCTGCCTCATTGTGTCATAGGCACATGCTCAGTTAGGGCTTTGGTGCTTGCACCTGATCAGTAGGTCCAAGACAGTGGAGGTGTTCATTTTCATCACCCCAGAAAGGTCATTGTAGCAGTCACCTTGAAGCTTTGTGCGCATGTGGAAACTCCTGAAGGGGTCTTAGGGTTAATCTGTAACTTATTTTTTTAATTACAGGAAACAAGCCTTGGGAGGGGTTTTGCAACTCTGTGAGTATCTGTTCCCCTCTTAGTTTATTTTATCAGGGTGGGCCATGGGGTAATCATGTGCCCTGGGGGGTCTCATGACTGAGGAGTGGAAAAGTAACAAAATGTCCTTTGCAGGGAAAATGGAGTCAGTTTGGTTCACAGGCCTAGCCCTATTCTGTCTCAGCAATAGATGGGGTAGGTGATAGACATAAGGATTAGCTTTGCAGATTGGAAAGGGAAGAGATTCTACAGAAGTCTTATTGATTTTTCAGTCTATGCTGAGTAGTTCAGAGTGGTGTGGCTCTGATTTAGAATGTTTATGGCTATTGGTGGAGTCCAGGCAGGGTGTATCCAGAAGAGAGAAGCATGAAGAGCAGCTCTTAGAGTGTAGATGCCCCATCCTCCCGAGTACAGGGCATGGTGAGCAGGGCAGTTACCTAGATTCTTGGGCAAGGCTGCCTCTTGGCACCCAGACCTGAAGAGATGGGGAGGCCAAAGGCCTGTCTAAATGGCCTGGCAGGAGAAATGCTGAGTTTGTCTTCCTACCAGAGGCAGTTACAGGATGTACCCAATGCAGCTTGGTCCTTTGCTCGAGGTAAAAATGGATTTAGAATCTGTGGGGCCATCCCTATATAGGGATCTGAACCCATGGCCGTGGCACCATCAGCACCACACTCTCCCAGGTGAGCCACGGGCCGGCCTTTCCACAAAGTTTTTGAAGTATACTATTAGTTCTGTTTCTCTGGAAAACCCTGATTAAATACAGACAGCCTCTAAAAAACAAAACAAAACCAAAACAGGGGCCAGCCCGGGGCTCACTTGGAAGAGTGTGGTGCTGATAACACCAAGGCCATGGGTTCGGATCCCTATATAGGGATGGCTGGTTAGTTCACTTGGTGTGGGGAGCTGCCCACGTTACACCGTAATCGCCATTACAAGATGGCGCCGGCCGACACTGACAATCGGCAAAAACAAGTCTAGAGCGCATGTGCTGGGAAATTCCCCGACCTCCAGTCTCTGCCTCTCCCGTGGCGTCATCTGGGCTGATGCACGACCGCCAGTCAGAGAGGGACACGTCCTAGGCGAGGGACAGTTTTCTATAAAAGGGAACGGGTTTCTGTACTTGGGGTCTCCGCCCCGATAAGCTTGTGCTCTGCCTCTCAAGACGCATTAAAGCTTTACTGCAGAAGGATCCTGTGTGTGCCGCGTCGTTCTTGCTGGCGAGACGGTTGCGCGGGACATCTGGTGCCGAAACCCGGGAAACTTGTGACATCGTCAGCACCTTCGGAGACCCCCTGGTGACAGGGAGGATTCAGAACTGCAGGAGGGTAAGTTCAGAGAGGTGTGTCTGTTCTTGGTCTGGGGTGAATTCGGTTAGATTACAAGGTTTTAGACTCATCCCTTGGTGTGGTCAGACTGACGTAGATACGCGGCTGCACCTGAGACCCGTGTGAGCCTCTCGTACATAAGGGAGCGGTGTGTCTCACAGCGCCTCCTAAAGCAGGGCGCATTATGGGTTCCACGCAGTCTATGGTTACCGCGTTAGAGGCTGTGCTGAGACAACGTGAGATCAAAGTAGGGGGCCGTGTACTCAAAAATTTTGTGAAAGAGGTAGATCGTGTAGCGCCATGGTATGCCTGTTCCGGCTCCTTAACCTTGAGTTCTTGGAACAAACTGGGCAAAGACCTTGACCGCAAGTACGCAGAGGGAGACCTACGTCAGGGCACCAAGACCATTTGGAAGTTCATTAAGAATTGTTTGGAGGATGAAGGCTGTAAACCGGTAGTGACAGAAGGACAAAATATATTAGAGGAAGTCCAAGACAGCATGTCAGAAACTGAACGGAGTGAGAGGATGGGTACCCGCAAAAGGAGAGACGTCTCCAAAAAGGTAAACGGCCCTCCCGGTAAGTCTGCTGACAAGGGAGTGAAAAAGAAAAAGGGCCCTCCCGGCAAGTCTGCTAACGAGGGAGAAAGTCAGCGCCCAAGTGATTTTCAGGAAAAAAGGGACAGCCTCTATCCCCTGAGGGAGCTGGGAGCCCTAAACTTAGGGGATTCGGGCTCTGATTCCCTCGGTCTTAGTGATGAGTCAGAACTAGAGGAAGAAGCGGCTAGATATGAGGAAGAGAGATATCACCCTGATGAATATTGGAGAAGTGACGCAGAAAGGTTAACGCGGGCGCCGCCTCCAGCGCCGCCTCCCTATGCGTCACGCTCATCCGCCTTCTCGCTGATCCCTGAAAGGGTGAGGAAAAGACTGACCATGACCTTTATTAAGGAGTTGGCAGATTCAGTTAGAAAGTATGGAGTCACGGCCAACTTCACCCTTACACAGCTTGACAGGCTGGCTATGACAGCACTGACGCCCGCAGACTGGCAAATGATTGCGAAGGCTGCCCTTACCAGTATGGGCCAATTTATAGAATGGAAGTCGCTTTGGTATGAGGCAGCCCAAACGCAGGCTAGAGCAAACGGTACGGCCCTAACACCTGAACAACAAGAATGGACTTTTGAGCTTTTGACAGGACAGGGTCGTTATGCGGCTAACCAATCTGCTTATCATTGGGGCGCATATGCTCAGATTTCTAACGCGGCTATTAGAGCCTGGAAGGCGCTCTCCAGGAAAGGAGGGGCCGATAGTCAGCTTACAAAGATTATTCAGGGACCCCAGGAACCTTTTTCGGATTTCGTGGCTAGAATGACAGAGGCTGCAGGACGGATCTTTGGCGATCCTGAACAAGCCGCGCCACTCATAGAACAGCTTGTCTTCGAGCAGGCCACCCAAGAGTGCCGCACAGCCATAGCACCTAGGAAAAGTAAGGGGTTACAAGATTGGCTCCGGATCTGCTGGGAGCTTGGAGGACCCCTTACCAATGCTGGGCTGGCGGCTGCTATCTTACAATCACAGAGACAGCTAAAGCCGAAACCAGACAAGAGAGCTTGTTTTAAGTGCGGCCGGGTGGGACATTTAAAAAAGGACTGCCGAACCCCAGATAGAGATGGAGCCTCCCTTTGCTCCCGCTGCAGCAAGGGATATCATAAAGCTAGTCAGTGTCGCTCCATCAGGGACATTAAGGGGCGGCTTCTTCCACCGCCAGAGGAACAACACAAAACAGATTCAAAAAACGTGAGGTCGGGCCCTCGTTCCCAGGGCCCTCAAAAGTATGGGAACAACAAAGTCCAGGGGGGAAAGAAAGAGGTCCTGTCGGAAGATACACAAGAGTGGACCTGCACGCCGCCTCCGACTTCCTATTGATGTCCCAGATGGGTATTCAACCGATCCCGGTGCGACCCATTGCTCCATTGTTGCCTGGTACAATGGGCCTCATTCTCGGTAGGGGGTCGATGTTCATGTCCCGAGGGGGTCTTCTCTGTAAGTCAGGGAGACAGAATTGCACAACTTCTTCTCCTCCCGGACGACACCACCCCCTGTGAGGCTAGAAAAAGGGAGATGGGCTCCTCCGGGCCAGACTCTGCATACCTAATTGTGTCCCTTAAAGAAAGGCCTAAATTGATGCTAAAAGTCAATGGAAAGATGTTTGAGGGCATAATGGACACAGGGGCTGATAAAAGTATTATATCTACTCACTGGTGGCCAAGGTCCTGGCCCACCATAGAGTCCTCACATACCTTACAAGGCCTTGGGTATCGATCTAGCCCGACGATCAGCTCTGCCGCCCTGTCCTGGGAGACATCAGAAGGGCAACAAGGATGGTTTACCCCATATGTCTTACCGCTCCCGGTCAATCTCTGGGGAAGAGACATCTTAGAAAACATGGGCCTAGTATTGTCTAATCTTTACTCCCCACAAGCCCAACAGATAATGCAAAACATGGGCTACAAGCAGGGAAGAGGCCTGGGACGTAGAGAGCAGGGTGGGGTGGAGCCCATTTCCCCTTTAGGCAACCCTGGCAGGCAGGGCCTGGGTTTTTCCTAGGGGCCGTTGAGGGTTCTATGCCCATACCTTGGCTTACAGAGGAGGCGGTATGGGTTCCTCAATGGCCTCTGTCCTCTGAAAAATTAGAAGCTGCCACTAGGCTGGTAAATGAACAATTACAGCTTGGTCATTTGGAGCCCTCTACTTCACCATGGAATACTCCTATTTTTGTAATTAAGAAAAAATCAGGAAAATGGAGACTTCTCCACGATTTAAGAGCCATTAATGCACAGATGCGTGTGTTTGGCTCCCTTCAACGGGGCCTACCCCTGCTCTCTGCCCTGCCTAAACAATGGAAAATAATAATTATAGATATCAAAGATTGTTTTTTCTCCATACCTTTGTGTCCCCAAGATAGACAGAGGTTTGCCTTTACTGTGCCAGCTGTTAATCATTCTGAGCCTGATAAGAGATTTCAATGGAAGGTCTTGCCTCAGGGCATGGCTAATAGCCCTACCATGTGTCAGTTATATGTCCAATTAGCCCTTGAACCTATTAGAAAACAATTTCCATCCTTGCTTTTGATCCATTATATGGATGACGTTTTAATGTGCCACAAACATCTAGAGACTCTACAGAGGGCATATCCAATTTTGCTCAAGACATTAGAGCAATGGGGACTTCACATTGCTACAGAAAAGGTCCAAGTTACTGGAATTGGCTTGTTTTTGGGATTGGTTATTCATCCTGATAAAATAGTCCCTCAAAAATTACAGATTCGTAGAGATCATTTACATACTTTAAATGATTTTCAAAAGTTATTGGGAGATATAAATTGGCTGAGACCATTTTTAAAAATCCCCTCTGCTGAGTTAAAACCTCTGTTTGACGTATTGGAAGGGGACTCTCATATCTCCTCCCCGAGAGTATTAACTCCTGCAGCAGATCAAGCCTTACAGGTGGTTGAAAGTGCCTTACAAAATGCTCAGTTACAGCGCATTGATGAAACAAAACCTTTTGATTTATGTGTTTTTAAAACTATGCACTTACCAACAGCTGTTTTATGGCAAAATGGGCCTTTATTATGGGTCCATCCCAATGCGTCTCCTGCTAAGATTATTGATTGGTATCCCGACGCAGTGGCTCGACTTGCACTCCGTGGGCTAAAAACAGCTATTATTCATTTTGGAAGAGAGCCCCAGATGTTGATAGTCCCTTATACAACTACTCAAGTTCAAACATTAGCTGCTACTTCAAATGAGTGGGCCGTGTTGGTCACCTCGTTTACAGGACAGATTGATAATCATTATCCAAAACATCCCATCCTTCAATTTGCCTTAAGCCAAGCCATTGTGTTCCCACACATAATATCTCAAAAACCACTTGCCAATGGGGTTGTGGTGTATACAGATGGGTCAAAAACTGGTGTAGGGGCCTATGTAACTAATAGTAAAATAGTCTCCAAACAATTTAATGAAACCTCACCCCAAGTTGTAGAATGTCTAGTGGTACTAGAAGTCCTCAGGGCCTTCCCGGGCCCGCTTAACATCGTGTCAGATTCCTCCTATGTGGTTAATGCCGTTAAAGTTCTTGAAGTAGCTGGAATTATTAAGCCTTCTAGCAAGCTTGCTCACATCTTCCGCCAGATTCAATCCACCCTTCTTAATAGAAGATTCCCTGTATATATAACACATATTAGAGCTCATTCGGGCCTTCCTGGTCCAATGTCTCGTGGGAACGACCTAGCAGATCAGGCTACAAGGGTCATGGCGGTTGTCCTTTCCCCTCAATTAGAGTTAGCAAAAGAATTTCATAATCAATTTCATGTGACAGCTGAAACCTTGCGCCGCCGATTTGCCTTAACGAGAAGAGAAGCTAGGGAGATAGTTACCCACTGCCAAAATTGTTGCCAGTTCCTGCCTGCTCCCTGTGTAGGGGTTAATCCACGAGGAATCCGACCACTACAGATCTGGCAAATGGATGTTACTCATGTCTCTTTTTTTGGAAGACTTCAGTACCTACATGTTTCTATTGATACATGTTCTGGCATCATGTTTGCCACACCCTTAAAAGGGGAAAAGGCCTCACATGTAATTCAACACTGCCTCGAGGCGTGGAGTTCTTGGGGTAAACCCAGGATCCTTAAGACAGATAATGGGCCAGCCTATACCTCTCAAAAGTTTCAACAGTTCTGTCGCCAGATGGATGTAACTCATTTGACTGGTCTCCCATATAATCCTCAAGGACAAGGTATTGTTGAGCGTGCACATCGCACTCTCAAGTCCTATTTTATCAAACAAAAAGGGGGAGTCGAGGAGGCTCTACCCTCAGTACCGAGAGTGGCCGTCTCCATGGCACTCTTCACCCTTAATTTTTTGAATCTTGATGCTCAAGGCCGTACTGTGGCTGAGCGTCATTGCTTAGAGTCAGATACACCAAAACAAATGGTCAAATGGAAGGATGTGTTAACAGGACAATGGAAAGGACCGGATCCTATTTTGATAAGATCCAGGGGAGCTGTTTGTGTTTTTCCACAGGAGGAAGATAACCCTTTCTGGGTCCCAGAGAGACTCACCAGGACAATTTTGGGATGGGCGCAAGATGACACACCCATCAAAATGGAGGACCCTCCTGACCCTGATGACACTGTGCCAGGTCGCATTTACAATGGGGGAGCAACGCTGGGGAATCCTGACAGTGTTCCCCCTGCCAATGCCACTCCACCATGATGCACAATTATTCCCTCGATTTTTCAGTACTAATAAGACTCTAGATCTACCTTACTTGCCTCTAGATGAGGAGGTAGCTGGTATCGGGAAGGATAGGAATATCACTCTTGAGGGTAGTCTTTGTTTCCTGCTGGTTTCCAATCGATCTTTATCAGAGCATCCTTGTATAAAATTGTATAATCAAACTGCCGCTTGGTTTGACCACCCAACAACTGGGCCGGGTCAATCCAATGCCACTTGGATATCTGGAGTTTGGCCCGCGTTTGAGCCCAAAGGGAATGGCACTATTCCTTCACAACCAAAATAGACCCCATTTTGCCGGGGGACCAGATTAGAAGGGGATACCCCACCCTGGACGGGCTGTCAGTCTAAAAAGACAGGGTGGGCAAAAAAAGACAGATTTACCTTTTCCCCTTATATGGGCACCCAGTTTAATGCGACCTTTTCAGGCCTCAATTGGACATATCAAAATCCTACGATGGCGGCCTATTCTAACCCATTTAATGTCTGGCTGCTATGTGGAGTAAATGGCAGCTGCACAGATCTGTCGCCGCTTGCTTTTCTTAGAGGAGGAGGCTGGGGGAATGCCACCTTTTCGTGGAATGTGTCTGCTCCTTTTGAGTCTTCGGTTTCTGTCTCAATGCCTGGAAAAAATACGTCTGTACCATCGACACCTGTCTGCCTTTACCCCCCTTTTGTGTTTATTTTAACTCAAAACTCAGTGCCAGACAATCAACTTACTTGCACAAATGTTTCCTGTTTTTATGCTCAATGTTGGGATGCTGCTAACTTTAGCTTGGCTGTGGTTGCTCGAATGCCTAGGTGGGTTCCCGTTCCTGTGGAAGCCCCTAATGCTATGTCCTTATTCAGGCAAAAGAGGGATTTTGGTATCACCGCAGCCATTGTTACCGCTGTCTCCTTGGCGGCAGCTGCAGCCACAGCTGCGGCTGTGTCTTTGGGCACCACGGTCCAGACTGCCTCCACATTGAATAATTTGTCTTCTTCTGTGGCCCAGGCCCTGAACACACAAACTGCAATAAATTCTCAGTTAAGGGGAGGATTGATGGTGGTCAATCAAAGGGTAGATTTAGTCCAAGAACAAATAGAGGTTCTATGGCAAATTGCACAACTGGGATGTCAATGGAAATATTCAGGATTATGTGTAACTAGCATCCAATATGAAAATTATACCAGGGCAGCAAACTTGTCTCATCGCTTGTCTGAGTATCTTTTAGGAAACTGGACAGGAGACTTTGACGGCCTGATGCGGGACCTGCGCTCTGCCATCGTGGCTGTGAATTCGACAAGAGTGGATGCCTCTTTTGCAGCTGGATTGTCCTCCTGGATCACAACTGCTATGTCACATTTCAAGGAATGGGTGGGGGTGGGATTGTTTGGGGCGGCCCTTTGCTGTGGACTAGTGTTCCTTCTGTGGCTGGTCTGTAGGCTGAAAGCCCAAACACAAAGAGACAAGGTGGTCGTTGCCCAAGCACTTGTGGCTCTGGAGCAAGGAGCCAATCCCGATATTTGGCTATCTATGCTCAAAGACTAGTCCCCCTTCTTTTCGGCTGGCCTCCCTGAAAACTGGTCAGTGGGGTTCGCCCTGGCTCGTGCTGGCCCACAACTCACAATTCAGAGTCCGTTCCAGTAGGTCCAGAGATGGGCAACTTCCCCCCGGACGTGTGCCGACCTAAGACATGGTGCCCGGTGGCGATAGGGTTAACCTTTGACGGGTAAGGTCACGGCCTGAGGTGGGTCGACCTAAGACAGGACTACTGGCTAGACATGTTGTGGCCAATGAGCTTGCTCCAGCCTCTTAATGTAATAAGAAAGGGGGAGATGTGGGGAGCTGCCCACGTTACACCGTAATCGCCATTACAAGATGGCGCCGGCCGACACTGACAATCGGCAAAAACAAGTCTAGAGCGCATGTGCTGGGAAATTCCCCGACCTCCAGTCTCTGCCTCTCCCGTGGCGTCATCTGGGCTGATGCACGACCACCAGTCAGAGAGGGACACGTCCTAGGCGAGGGACAGTTTTCTATAAAAGGGAACGGGTTTCTGTACTTGGGGTCTCCGCCCCGATAAGCTTGTGCTCTGCCTCTCAAGACGCATTAAAGCTTTACTGCAGAAGGATCCTGTGTGTGCCGCGTCGTTCTTGCTAGCGAGACGGTTGCGCGGGACAACTTGGGAGAGCATGGTGCTGACAACACCAAGTCAAGGGTTAAGATCCCCTTACCGGTCATCTTTAAAAAAAAAAAAAAAGGAAATAACAAGGGTTGGCAAGGATGTGAGAAAACTGGAACCCTAGTGCATTGCTGGTGGGAATGTAAAATGGTACAGCCACTGTGGAAACCAGTATAACAGTTCCTTGAAAAGTTAAAAATATCTTCTGACTTCTAAATATTTTCACAACCATTCAATTCACAGCATTTTTATTTTCTGTTTTAATTGATTCATGAGTTTCTTTGAAAAATAATTTTGTGTTCTTTTTTTTTTTTTTTTTTTTTTTTTTGTCTTTTTCGTGACCGGCACTCAGCCAGTGAGTGCACCAGCCATTCCTATATAGGATCCGAACCCACGGCGGGAGCGTTGCTGTGCTCCCAGCGCTGCACTCTCCCGAGTGTGCCACGGGCTCGGCCCTAATTTTGTGTTCTAATACCAAGGTCATGGGTTTGAATCCCCATACCAGCTAGCTGTAAAAAAAAAAAAAAAAAAAAAAAGAAAGAAAAGAAAAAGAATTTTGAAGTTTTCTACTATATGTCTGTGGAAGAATAATCTGTTTTGAGTTCATTCTAATCCGGTCAGAGAATATCATCTATATAGCAAAAACTTTGATATTTGGTGAAGGAAGCAATTATGTACCATTACTGCTGACATTTTTTTATATTTCAGAACTTTCATATGGAATAATTTCCCCATGTGGAATAAATGTCTGAGAATTTTCTTTAGTTAGGGTCGGTAGACTGTATAATACTTTAGTTTTTCTTTGTATAAAAATAATATTTTTATTTCTTTTTTTTTTTTTTTTTTAAAAGATGATTGGTAAGAGGATCTCAACCCTTGGCTTGGTGTTGTTAGCACCACGCTCACCCAGTGAGCTAACCGGCCATCCTTATATAGGATCCGAACCCGTGGCCTTGGTGTTATCAGCACCGCACTCTACCGAGTGAGCCACGGGCCGGCCCATAATATTTTTATTTCTGAAAGAAAGAAAGAAAATATCTTTATTTCATTTTCATTCTTAAAAAATGTTATCATTATATACAGAATGCTGGTAAACAGGCACTTTCACTTAATATACTGAAGGTATTTTCCCATGGTTACCTGGCTTTCAGTGTTGCTGATGAGAAGTCAGTTGTCAGGTAAAAGCCCTTTCTATGACATCTTCTTCTTTTTTTTTTTTTTTTTTGTGACTGGTAAGGGGATCGCAAACCTTGGCTTGGTGTCGTCCGCACCGCGCTCAGCCAGTGAGCGCACTGGCCATCCCTATATAGGATCTGAATCCACAGCCTCAGCGCTCCCAGCACTGCACTCTCCTGAGTGAGCCACGGGGTCGGCCCTATGACATCTTCTTTTACCCACTGGCTACTTATAAATCCTCTACCTTCGGTGCTCTACAGTTTTACTATGTTAATAATAGTTTGGGATTCTGATTTATTTAATTGTTCATTTATTCTGCTTGCAATTAGCTGGTCTTTCTAAATCTAAAAATGCTCCAACTGTTCTGGAGTATTTTCAGCCTTACCTCTTTTTTTTTTTTTTTTTTTTTTTTTTGTCGTTTTTTTCGTGACCGGCACTCAGCCAGTGAGTGCACCGGTCAGTCCTATATAGGATCCGAACCCGCGGCGGGAGCGTCGCCGCACTCCCAGCGCAGCACTCCACCAAGTGCGCCACGGGCTCGGCCCAGCCTTACCTCTTTAAAAAGTACTCTTACCTCTTTTATATTATCTTCTTCTTCTTTTTTTTTTTTTTTTTTTAAAAAGATGACCGGTAAGGGGATCTTAACCCTTGACTTGGTGTTGTCAACACCACGCTCACCCAGTGAGCTAACCGGCCATCCCTATATGGGATCCGAAGCAGTGGCCTTGGTGTTATCAGCACCACACTCTCCCGAGTGAGCCACAGGCCGGACCTATACTATCTTCTTCTAAGAAACTAATTAGGGCTGGCTGGTTAGTTCAGCTGGTTAGAACATGGTGCTGATAACACCAAGGTCAAGGGTTCAGATCCCCATACTGGCCAGCCACCAAAAAAAAGTAAAAGAAAGAAAAACTAATCAGACACCAAATAGATTTTGTAACATTTTCTTCATGTCACATAAACTTTCTTTTGTATTGAATATTATTCTTTCTCTCTAGATTGTATTCTAGATACTTTCCTTAAGTCTATTTTGTTAATTATATATAGCCCATGTTGTTTAATCATCAGTTTCTTTCTTTTCTTTTTTTTTTTTTTATAAAGATGACCAGTAAGGGGATCTTAACCCTTGGCTTGGTGTTGTCAGCACCACCCTCAGCCAGTGAGCCAACCGGCCATCCCTATATAGGATCCGAACCCGTGGCCTTGGTGTTAGCAGCACCACACTCTCCCGAGTGAGCCAAGGGCCGGCGCTTTTTTTTTTTTTTTTAAGATGACCGGTAAGGGGATCTTAAGCCTTGGCTTGGTGTTGTCAGCCCTGCACTCACCCAGTGAGCGAACCGGCCATCCCTATGTGGGATCCGAACGAACCCATGGCCTTGGTGTTATCAGCACCACACTCTCCCGAGTGAGCCACAGGCTGGCCCAATCATCAGTTTCTTAATTTTTTGAATTTTTGTTTTTCATTTCAAGAAGTTATTTTAGACCCCTTTTTTATAGTTTCTTCATTCTGGTTCATATTTTGAGCTTATCTTTTATTACCTCAAACATAATATATGTAGACATTTTGTCATCTGTGTTAGAAAGGTTCATCATTTACAACTTTGTGTACATATATACCTTGTATTCCATGTTTATTTGTATGATTTGGGCAGTTTTACTATGAGCCACCCATTTTTCCTGAACTTTATCTTTGAGAATATTTGTGGCCTGGTATAAAATTGAGAGGATTTGTGTTCACTTCTGCCAAAAGCCTGTGGGTTCTACCAATGTAACATCTAGAAAATTTTTTAATATAAATATATATATATATATATATTTAAAGTTTATTTTTTGGGCGGGGGGTGCTGGCTGGTACGGAAATTCAAAACTTTGACCTTGGTGTTTACAACCCCTCGCTCTAACAGACTGAGCTAATCGGCCAGCCCCTATAGTATATAATTTTAACGCTCTCTATATCTGTATGCTATCCCATTTTTCATTTCTGTTGTTTGAGTATTTTCTCTCTTTCTCATTAGTGTATTCCAAATGCTTTTTTTCTTATTTTTTTTTTTTTAAATTTTTCGTGACCGGCGCTCAGCCAGGGAGTGCACCGGTCATTCTTATATAGGATCCGAACCCGCGGCGGGAGCGTCGCCGCGCTGCTAGCGCAGCACGCTACCGAGTGCGCCACGGGCTCAGCCCCCAAATGCTTTTTTTCTATTTTACTTGCCTTGCAAAAATCACAAGCTGTGGCATTATTTTATTTAATACTCCTTTTCATATATTTTTAAAATTATTTTCCTATTCTCTTTATTATTCCCTTTTGCTTTGCTTTAGTTTATTTCTCAATATTTGTATAATTTAACAGTAATATTTGATAAATACATATATTTTCTTACTCATATTCTAATAAATATATTTACATATGCACATTTTTATTTGACTACCACTCTAAGAATAGCTCATATATTTTAATACATACACCATCTTTCATTTCTAAGTAGATTAAAATTTTAGCATTGATTTTATTTTAAATCAAGGAAGTTGCCACTATTGCTTTTACCTCTTAAAGGTATTTATAACAGTGTTAACTTCCTAAATGGATTTAAGATAATTTGTTATTTAGTCCATTAAATTTTGTAATTTTACTGTTATTGTCATTTTATTTTATTTGCATCAAATAATAACACTTACAAATTCTTTCTTAAAATTTATTAGTTAGGGCCGAGCCCGTGGCGCACTTGGTAGAGTGCTGCGCTGGCAGTGCGGTGACGCTCCCGCCGCGGGTTCGGATCCTATATAGGACTGACCAGTGCACTCACTGGCTGAGTGCCGGTCACGAAAAAACGACCAAAAAAAAAAAAAAAAAAAAAATTTATTAGTTATGGGCTGGCCTGTGGCTCACTCGGGAGAGTGTGGTGCTGATAACACCAAGGCCAAAGGTTCGGATTCCTATATAGGGATGGCCGGTTTGTTCACTGGGTGAGTGTGGTGCTGACAACACCAAGTCAAGGGTGAAAATCCCCTTACCGGTCATCTTAAAAAAAAAAAAAAAATTGTTAGTTACATGTGTATATATGTATATATATTTTATATGTGTGTGTGTAATCATTATATGCTTTGAGAAGGAACGGATTTTATCATTTTTGTCCATTATTAAATCTACAAACTCAAGGAAAATCTTGGTAGAGGATACATGCACAAACATTTGTTGAAAAAATGGTTGAAAAAATGAAAAAGGAATGCAATGCATATATGAGGTATTCCAGGTTTTTAAGTGTGACTTAGACATTTGGGTGAGATTTCATGGAGATAATATCCCAAAGGCATTTTATTTATATACTGTGATTTCTGTTCCATCTACCTTTTCCAAAATATCCTTTTCTTCTAGGGCCGGCCCGTGGCTCCCTTGAGAGAGTGCGGTGCTGATGGTGCCGAAGCCCCAGGTTCAGATTCCTATATAGGGATGGCCGGTTCGCTCACTGGGTGAACGTGGTGCTGACAACACCAAGTCAAGGGTTAAGATCCCCTTACCGGTCATCTTTAAAAAAAAAAAAAAAAAAAATCCTTTTTTTTCTGACAACGTTCTAAATGTTGAAGATTCTCTACTTAGATGAAGGCACTATCCTACAATTCTTTATTGAGTGTCCTGTATATGTATGGGACTTATTCCTACCATTCAAGTACAAGGGTAATCAAAAAAGTTCATGGAAAGATTTGTATTATCTCTGTTTTATTTTTCCAAGAACTTTTTGAAGTACTCACATATTCTTGTTATCACTCTGTATAGTGTCAACAAAGCTAGTTCCTCTCATTACATCTGCACAATTTAAAAATTCATGAAACAAATTTCACTACTAATATTCTAACCTGACATAACAAAATAGGCTATTTTCTGCTGCTTTTTATTTCTTATAGTGCTAAACTTGTACTTTTTGAAGTAGTGGTGATTAGTGAAGGTCTTGAATGTCCCTAAAAATAAATGTCTTTTCATCCCTATGCTACCAGTACATATTCATAAGAAATTGGGCTTGTGTATTTTATTGAGGTATTATTACTTTAATGAGGTTGTTCTTCCAAAGGGAAGTAAAATAAATATCTACAAAGCATATAGAGTTATTTATCATAACATCTGAGAAATTTCTGCTAACTTCGAAAATGGAATAACTATCTAGTCTCACACAATGTTAATATTCTACTATATTAGAGGCTCTTTGAGGTTAATATACCTCATTTCTGGTTCATAGATTCATGTAACTGGTTTTATTAAAATGCTTATGTCTCCTCTTTGAGCCTCTTTATGTCTCCTCTTCATACATAAGCTTTGAAATACAAATGGAGTGTGAAATTAAATAAATTGACTTCATTATTTTTTAAAAAATTAAAAATGGAATTACCACATGATCCAGAAATTCCACTTCTGGGTATATACCTGCTATGGTTTAAATGTTTTTCCCCTACCCAAATCATGTTAAAAGCTAATTGCTATTGTAATAGAATTAAGAGGTAAGATCTTTAAGAGGTATTAGGCCACAAGGGCTCTGCCTTCATGAATGGGTTAATGCCATTTTCGTGGACGTGGGTTCCTTATAAAAAAATGAGTTTGGCCTCTTTTGCGTCTCTCTTTCCCCTATTCTCCCCTTCTCTCCCCTTCTGTTTGCCCTTCTACCATGTTATGATGCAGCAAGAAGGCCCTCGCCAGAGGCCAGCACCTTGATCTTGAACTTCCCAGACTCCAGACTATGAAGAAATAAATTTTTGTTCTTTATACATACCCAGTCTCAGGTATTCTGTTATAGCGGCACAAAATGGATAAGACAATCCCCAGAAGAATTGAAAGCAGGTATTCAAAGACTATTTTATACCCATGTTCATAGCAGCGTTATTCACAATAGCCAAAAGGTAGAAACAATCCAAGTGTCCATCCACCAATGAATGGATAAACAAAATGTGGTATATACGAGGGTACTTCAAAAAATTCAGTGAAAGATTCATATTGTATTTTAATTCCATTTTTCCACTAACTTTTGTTTGTTTTTGCAGCTGGCCAGTGAGGGGATCCAAACCTTTGACTCACGGTGTTGTAAGATGGCACTCCAACCAACCGAGCTAAAGGGCCAGCACTTTTTTTTCAATTAGGCATTTCCTTTTATTTTATTTTATTTTATTTTAACTTATCAATATACAGTATAGTTGATTTTCATGTCCCTTTACCAATTACTCCTTCTCCCTGCTTCCTCTCCCTACTTAGGCATTTCTTTATTTTCCATAGAGCGACCACAATTACTCAATTTTTTTTTTTTTTTGGCAGCTGGCTGGTTCTGGGATCCAAACCCTTCACCTTGGTGTTATTGGCACCATGTTCTAACAGAGTGAGCTAACTGGCTAGCCCATTTCCATGAACTTTTTGAAATACCCTTACACATACAAAGAAAATATTATTCAGCCTTCTTTTTTTTTTTTTGTCTTTTTCGTGACCGGCACTCAGCCAGTGAGCGCACTGGCCATTCCTATATAGGATCCGAACCCGCAGTGGGAGCGTCGCTGCGCTCCCAGCACGGCACTCTCCCAAGTGCGCCACAGGCCTGGCCCTATTCAGCCTTCTAAAGGAAGAAAATTCAGATACGTGCTACAACATGGATGAACCTCGATGGTATCATGCTAAGTGAAGTAAACCAGTCAGAAAAAGACAAATACTACATGATTCCACTTGTCTGAGGTATCTAGAGTAGCCAAATTCATAGACACAAAAAGTAGAATGGTGGTTGCCAGCGACTGCGGGGAGCAGGGTGGATGGGGTGAGTTTAAGGGGCAGAGTTTCAGTTCGGGAAGAAAAAGAGTTTTGGAGATTGATGATGGTAATGGTTGCACAAAAAGGGGAACACAAATTTTATGTTATGTGTATTTTACCACAATTTTTTTAAAAAGTCCTTTGGTGTCCCTGCCACTGGGAATTTCTTACTGGACACATACCTCCCAGGCTCTGGTCCCTGCCATTTTGTTCTCCCCATTTCCCCCACATTATTTCTCGGACTTTCTCTCCTGTATCCTTCTCTCTGTTATGTGTCCCTCACCCCCAAGTTCCAGTAAATGTTCTGTGTAAAGCTCTTCAGTTCCTCACATGTTTAACCATCTCCCTTCAACCATGTCCTTGGCACCTCTTCTTCCTCTACCAAAGCGCTGATCAAGATATTTTCCTAAGAAAAACTGTTCTCACCCTGCTAAATGCATTGAAAACTTGCCATCTGGTGTGTGCATTGGTCTCCTGAGAAATTGATTAGTTCAGGTCCACAGATGAGACACAGATCTCTCTACCAGCTGCCAAGCTGAGGGGAGATCCAGGGCCCCAGGGGTGAATTTGTCAGTGTAAAGGCCACTTTGGGCAGCCTCTTGGCAGCCTGCCAGTAGCCCCTTCTGGCAACGTCCCATCTCTCTGAGAATCATAGATCAGGCGTCAGAAGTGCAGGCCCTAGGGAGAGAACTGATGGTAAGGAATGATCACCCAGCCTACATGGGGCAGAGTCAGCATGGAACGCAGAGGCACTCAGGGCCCAGAGGTAATGGAAGACCGGACATGCGGAAAGTCCCACCTGCCTGCAAATCCTGAGACTGGGGGATGGGGCACCCCTAGAGATGTCTTGGGAGTGGGGAAGATAAAAACAAAGACCAAGGGTTGTCACTGTTGGTGAATATGATAAGCTGGGAGGGGAAACAGACAGATCTCCAAAGCAGAGGCAAGAGAGGAGAAAGTGAGATATCTTCAGAACAGAAACTGCCACTTGATAGGCTCTTACCATGTGCCAGGCACCGCTCACTGATAGCAGCTAACAGTTACATCTACTTGCTACATGCCAGGCATTGTTCTAAGCAGCTGCTGTCCAATAAACACATAATGTAAGCCACATCTGTAATTTTAAATAGTTCAGCAGCTGCATTTAAAAAGGAAAAAACCCACAGGTGAAGTTAATTGTAATAATATATTCTATTTAACCCAATAAATGCAAAATATTATCTTTTCGGGCCGAGCCCGTGGCGCACTCGGTAGAGTGCTGCGCTGGGAGCGCGGCGACGCTCCCGCCGCGGGTTCGGATCCTATATAAGAATGACCGGTGCACTCACTGGCTGAGTGCCGGTCACAAAAAAACGACAAACAAAAAAAATAAATAAATAAATAAAATAAATAAATAAACTTAAAATATTATCTTTTCAACATGTAATCAATAGAATAAATTATTAGTGAGTTATTTCACATTCTTTTTTGGCATTAAGTCTTCAAAATCCAACATGAATTTATACTCACAGTACATCTCAGTTTGGACAAGCCACATTTCGAGTGCTCAGTAGGAACATGGGGCTAATGACTGCTATTGGCTGGGGCAGTCAAAAGACTTTAGATACATGATATATCTATATCTAATTTATGTTAATATTTAGATATATTCATTCAGTCCTCCCAACCATGTGATAACCAAAAAATCTGCCCTGACTAGGTCAGCTAAATTATACTGATAAGAGATCTGGTACAAGTCAGTAGTCACATCCACTTGTCCTGAAAAACATTTTCATAAGACCATTTTTACTTAGAAGCAGACTTAATGGCACCAGAAAGCCATAAAATAACCTGAAATGCTTCTTGAAACCCTTATGTAACCTAGTAACAATCCCAAATCTATATTTCTATCATGTTCAACCAGGCGGGACTGTCTTTCTCTCTCTCCTTTCACCCTTCCCCCTTCTTGTGATTGTAAAATGCTAAACTTTGCTGGCTTTCCTTTTTTTTTTTAAAGATGACCGGTAAGGAGATCTTAACCCTTGACTTGGTGTTATCAGCACCACACTCTCCCAAGTGAGCCACGGGCTGGCCCAGTGCTAGCCTTCTTCAGGACGTATTTCTTGGGGCAACCTGACCTATGAGTTTCCCTGGTTGCAGTCACCATATTGGCTCAATAAACCCTTGCTTTATGTATCTGGCCTCAGTTTCTCTTTAGGTCAACACATGCTTTTGTTAACATTCATTTTATAGATGGGAACATTGAAACACGAAGGGCTTAAGCACTTTGCCCAACATTACCCAGAAAGGAAATGGCTGAGCAGGGATCTGAACTACTGAGTTCAGCCACGTGTAGGTCCACAGACTGTTTCCTTAACCACCCTGCTATGCTGTCACTGTGGCAAACCTCATCCTCCTTAGGACTTAAAAAAAAAAAATGCTGCTTACTATTATGTCTGTTTTACAGAGGAGAAAATGACAATAAGAGACACTACAGGATCTTGCCCTTTGGCTGCCCCAGCTGGGATTTGAACATACGTGGGGTGAAAACTTGGGAGAAAGCAAAAGCATAATCTCATCTCTTCAGTGAGTGCCAGGGAGGGAGGCGCTGGGCATCGCCACCTAAATGCCACACTTAAGGAGAGAGACTTTGAAAAATTCAGAGAAAAAATAACCCCATGGCTTCAGACTGTAGGAGGGAAGAAGGTGTTTGCACCGTTTTCAACACCATTGTTGGGAAAACATAGAAAAATGGTCAGGGCCCCTCACATGTTTAGAAGCTTGCTGAGCATCTGATGTAAATGTGCACGTGTGCCCAGGTGTTCCTTGTTATCGTCTAATGTGATTGCGCATGTGCACCCAGGTATTTTGAGTTATGGACTTAAGTATAAAGGACTAACGACTCTGGTACACGGTGCCTTTCCAGACGCTGGGGGAAGCCACTAGGGCGGCTGCTTCTCAACAAAGCCTATTAATTTTTTACCCATGGCTCCCAGGACCTTTTCCTGTTACCTAGCTCATGGACCTGCGTGTGGAGGGTTTGTGACCGAGTCTGGACAATGGACTCGAGGGGTGATGGAGTTTGGATGTGTTGTCCTCTCCAAAACTCATGTGGAAATTTGATCTCCAGTGTGGCAGTGTTGGAAACTGATTGACTCATGGGGGCAGATCCCTCATGAATGGATTAATGCTCTCCCTGGGGGAGGGGGGATTAATGAGTGAGTTCTCACTCTATTAGTTCCCCGGAGAGCTCGTTGTTTAAAAAGACCATGGCACCTTCTCTCTCTCTCTTGCTTCCTCTCACCATGTGATCTGCTTGTACCCGCTGGCTCCCTGCCACTTTCTGCCATGAGTAGAAACAGCCTGAGGCCCATGCCAGATGTAGCTGTCCCAGAATTGTAAGCCAAATAAACCTCTTTTCCTTATAAATTACCCAGTCTCCGGTATTTCTGTTATAGCAACCCAAAATGGACTAAAACAAGGGGTCTGTGAGCCCTAGCCCTAGCTTTACAACCATCATTTTAGATCGCTGCCTAATAGTCTATCAAACAAGCACCATAATTTATTTAAGCAGTTTCCTATTTGGGGGCAATTTCTCACTAATGTGAATAGCCCTCCAATGAATTCTTATGAATTATTTTTTCCAATAATCCAATGTACAGGCAAGAAACTTTTATTCTCTCCACTACTTAATTGTATGGTGTTCAAAAAGTGTAGGAGTGAACCCAGCAAACTCCCCAAGCCTGCCTGGCATGTTGATACTGCACACAAGGGTCCCTGAACTTGGCCACTTAAAACCCTGGTGCTTACCTGTACATGCACACAATTTCATTTTCTTGTCATATTGGCCAGTATCATCTGCATTGAACATTTGGTTCTACTTCTCTTGCTGTTCTCTGATAAGCCTCAGCTCAAGGGGAAACATTCCTGGGGCCACAGGATCTGCTGGCTGCCTCCCCAGTTAGCACATTATGCAAAATGGATGTTTCTTCAGTGCCTCCACTCAGCCTCTGCTCTCAGGAAAGTTGTGTTTAGAGCCATGTGGAGCCTTAGCCCTCTTGCTTCATGGAAATGTTTGTGCAGAGCCTCCTGGCTTCCTCCCAGTTTCCGTCTGACCGCCCTTGTACCTTTCGGTCCATCTTATCTCTTGCTTGGTGGGCAGCTTTTGCACTTACAGGAACCTGGCTGAATCAGTTCCATAATTTGCTTTTTTATATTTTTAACGAATGGAGAGGTTTTATTTTATTTTATTTTATTTATTGAATCAAAATCAATTATACATATTTTTGGGGTTGAACATTGAGATTTGTTTTTTTTTTTTTTTTTTTTTTAAAGATGACCGGTAAGGGGATCTTAACCCTTGATTTGGTGTTGTCAGCACCACGCTCAGCCAGTGAGCGAACCGGCCATCCGTATATGGGATCCGAACCCGGGGCCTTGGTGTTATCAGCACCGCACTCTCCCGAGTGAGCCACGGGCCGGCCCTTGAGATTTGTTGATTAAACCAATATTACTAGCATATATATTCTTACAAATCATAATGGTTCTTTATGCCCCTTGTCCAACCTCTGCCCTTCCCCCATTCCCTGCCCCTCCCCCCTCTAATTGCCCTAGATTTCTTCTCTCCTTCTGAAAGAATAATGGTTACTCTGTTAACTTGTTGCCTAGATGATCTGTCCAATGCTGAGAGATGTGATCAGGTCCCCCAATATTACCATAGAGCAGATGCTTCTTCTGTCACTCTGAAATGGGTTTTGTGGAAAGAAACATCCTCTTCTTTTCTTTGTCTCTGCTGGTGACTCTTCTTGTGTGAATACACTCCAGTGGTTGGTGGACCATATGTGTGGTGGTTGTGGCGTCTAGCTGCTTTTGCAGCAGCCATAGTTATTGTGGTGGCTGTGGTGGGCCACCCACGTGGGGGTGCTGTTTTTGGCATGCTCCTTGGCACTGGTGGTATGCCTGGTTGTGGGGTGTGTTTGGTCCCCTTCTCCATGCCTCTGGTCCCTGGGCGGGCCCCAAGGCACTGGCGCAGTGTGTCTGGAGGGAGGAGGGTCCGGTCCCCTTCTGCATGCCTCTGGGCCGGGCGAGCCCCAAGGTGCTGTCATGGTGTCCCTGGTAGTGGGAGAGAGGTCCAGTCCCCCTCAAAAGGAGAGCTTTTAAATTAGGGTGCATGAATGTTGGAACAGGAAGGACACAAACCCCCTGAAATCGTATGCAAGATCTACGTGTGTGCATCTTTCTAGGGAGAGGTTCCTTATTTTCATTCCATTTCCAGAGGGGTCTGAAACTCACAGGAGGGTCAGAACAACACCTAGAATATATGTGGGCCTGAGAGGCCACCAAATTGAACGTTCCAGTGTCTGTTCTTTTGAAGACTCTTCTGGTCAAGATCTACCTGTCTCCTCCCTTTCTCTTCTCCCTCCCCACCAATATCAGATGCAGGCTCTCCATTCAGGACCGTTCCTCACCCAAGAGACCTGCTTTTAGGCTTTCTGAGCCTTAGTGTGTGCATGAGGGGCAGGTGGCAGCAGCTTGTGGTAGAGATGCCTCGCTCTCTGCTTGCCTGGGTCCCCTCTTTGCTCCCTGACGCACAGGGTGAGGTTCAAATTCTAGCCACACACACTCATAAAAGTTACAAATGACTTAATGAACCCCTATGTTTCTCATGATCACAAATCCTTCAGTGTGAAAAATGCCAAGAGCTTGTTGTATTGCTTGCAAGTCTCCCTCTTTTTTTAATTAGGTATTGAATGTCAGCTCGAGCTACTGTAACAAAGTACTATAGACTGGGTGGCTTCAACAACAGTAATCTGTTTTCTTACAGTTCTTGAGGCTGAAAGCTCGAGATCAAGGTGTCAGCGGCATTGATTCCTTCTGAGGCCTCTCTCCTCGGCTTGCAGGTGGCCGTCTCTTCCCTGTGTCCTCATATCTTCGTTCTTGCATGTCTGTGTCCTAATCTCCATTTTTTTTTTTTTTTGGTGGCTGGCGGTACTGGGAACAAAAGTCTTGACCTTGGTGTTATAAGGCTGTGGTCTAACCAGCTGAGCTAACCAGCCATCCCTAATTGCCATTTCTTATACGGACACCAGTCGTATTGGATTAGGGACCACCTCTTTAAAGACCTTGTCCCCAAATATAGTCACATTCTGAGAGACTGGAGGTTAGAACTTCAGCATATGAATTTTGAAGGACACAGTTCAGCCCATAACACATATGTTAGATTTTTGTGATTACAAAAGCAACATGTGTTCCCTGTAGAAAATTTGGAAACATCGGAAATGAAAATAGTAAGGTAAGAATCTCCGCAAACATCATTGTTTTTCTTGTGTGTATATATGTTTTTAAGTGTATAAAAGAAAAGAGAAAGTATACCCTCTATCCTCACTTCTACCCTCTCCTCTCCAAAGAACACCACTGTAAAAATTAGGTACCTTTTCTGAGCTTATAATATATCTTCCAGGAACATCCTTGTCCCTGCTCTGTCCATGCTGGTCCCCTGGATAACAGGCCCTTTGTGCTGGGGCTGCTGGTGGATTAAATCTTTGTGCACATTCACAGTGATTTTATTATGATGATGATTTTTTTTCTTGCAGCTGGCCAGTACGGGGATCCAAACCTGTTACCTTGGTGTTATAAGGCTATGCTCTAACCAACTAAGCTAACCGGCCAGCCTTCATGATTCTGTAAAATTGTTTCATTGAAAGGTATACAAAATGTTAATACTTAGAGCTAGATTTAAAAGGACATTTTAAAAAGAAGGCACATAGAGATACTACAGACCTGTTAGAATAACTTCCCTAAAGCACTGAAACATTAACTGTGCTTCAGTTTAGTTAATGGGGCAATAAGTTGTTTTTCCTTACTTCATCTTCCTTCTTAGCTAGATTTTCTATATTTTCTTTCATGAGCATATGTTCCTTTTTATAATGGGGAAAATAAACAACTGATAGAAAACTGCCAGGGAGGACAATTAAAAGGAAACTTTGGTTTCGATCGGAGCAAGAGGAAAGAAAGAGCAAGCCTGCTGCTAGGAGCTGAGTGGGAGATGCAGGCAGAGGCCAAACTAGAAGGTGGAACCCACTGGGCTGGGGTGGGGTGTGGGGCTCCGCCTTTAAGACTTGGGAATGAAGTGTGTGCCTGAGCATCGTCTGGGAGAAACTAGCTCTCCACTAGTCCAAGACAGGTTGAAGAGTTCGCAAATGAGCACTTGGCTACGTGAAATGTTTGGGTCCCTTGGCCTGGACTAATTCTATCCCAGGCTGCTAGGTAATGGGGTGCTGAGC
Source organism: Cynocephalus volans (assembly GCF_027409185.1). NCBI lineage: Eukaryota > Metazoa > Chordata > Mammalia > Dermoptera > Cynocephalidae > Cynocephalus > Cynocephalus volans. The sequence goes on from NC_084462.1 coordinate 56,624,244, forward strand.
CCCTGACAGCAGTCTTTGAAAAATGACAAGCTGGAAGACGATCTGGAAGGTTGGAGAGGGTTAAAAGGCCATTCCTGTTTCAGAAAGGGTAGAAAATGGAGACTTCAAACATTGAGCAAGATTAAGGGGGTAACTCAGAAACCCCTAAAGAAGCACATGATGACTTATGGGATCTGGAATGGGTTTGCACCTGCAGCCCCAGACCAATCTTGGCTCGTGATGTGAGTCACAGAGATCCTAGTTTCAGCAGGTCTCCTAATGGACTTCTCGTTATATTCTTTCAGCCAATATGCAGAAATATGGAGTAAATACTGGGACAATTAGTTCAGATGATAACAGATTGAATTATCACAGCCCCCAAATCAGTGGGTTGATGTCAAGGTCTATGTCGAAAGGCTCTGTCCTGTGCAACATTTTTAATCAACTTCTGAGGATTAGAGATACAGTGGAAAAGAAGAAAGATATACCCTTGCCCTCATGGAGTTTATAAACTAGTGTAATCTATTATTATGAGGGAAAGTTGTTTTTGTTTCGAGGAAATACAGTTGTTTCTTTTAGCGTGTTGAGAGAGAGATAACTAATGTAACTAACCATCAATTAATGGTTTAAATGACCTTGTTGCCTCACAGGTGGAACGTGTTGCAAACCTCTGCACACAGGTGGAACCCAGCAGTGCCCCGGGGCAGTGTGATGAGTGAACCAGTACATGCAGCTGAGGCACAGGTAGCTCCCCGCCAAGCCACTCACTACAGCAGACACCGCGGCTGCCACCCTTCACCTTTTCCTTTCTAAAGGTGCCATGGTTCCCCTCGGCTTCTGCCCCTCTTCCCTGCATCCATACGCCTTGGGGAAAGTTGACTCCCACACACCAGGAGTCACCCTGATTGGGCTAAGGGTAATCCTTTTCCCCTTGAGAGTGACTGGTTCAGGAAAGGACATGACACGATCTGACCATTATCTTTGAGAAGTCCAGGGAGGGGGGAACAGTTACTTCTGGAAAAAGTTTTCTCCCTCCTCAGAGAAAGCCACAGGCTATCAGTTAGAAATATGTTTATCATGGGCCGGCCTGTGGCTCACTCGGGAGAGTGTGGTGCTGATAACACCAAGGCCACGGGTTCGGATCCCACATAGGGATGGCCGGTTGCTCACTGGGTGAGCGTGGTGCTGACAACACCAAGTCAAGGGTTAAGATCCCCTTACCGGTCATCTTTTAAAAAAAAAAAAAAAAAAAGAGTAAAGATATTTAATATTCTCAATACAATAATCTGGAGGTAGGTAGATCCTGGCATTGGTTTGGTGGCTGAAATAATACTAGGATCAGCATCTCTGTGACTGTCACTCCAGCTATTCTCTCCAAATGATGACAGGAAGAAAGGGACTATGCCACCACACCTGTTGTGACACCTGTCCCTTTTCTAGGACAAAACACAAAAGCTTTCCCAGAAATCCCATAACACTCTTCCTCTTACATCTCAGTGGGCAGGACTGTGTCACATGGTCACTCCTAGCTGCAAGGCAGGCTGGGAAAGTGAGTTTTTAGCTCTTCTCTCTAAAAAAGGAAAGGGAGAAGGAAATGGGGAACTAGAACCAGGTTAGCTACAAACAGAAAGAGACACTCCTAAACTCTGGACATCTCAATGTCTGGAGCTGCTGCCACCACCTTAGTTCCAGCCTGAGCAGGAAGCAAGCACTGAAAAGGCTAGCACAGAGGGCTGGAAAGAACCTGCATCCAAGACCAACAACCCAAAGAGAAGGTGGGCAAAGCATGTGAAGACAAAATTCACATAGAAGGAAAACCAAGGAGCCCTTAAGCATATGGAAAAATGCTCAAAGCACTGTGATACAATTTTTTACCTATCAGATTGGTAAAAATCCAAATGTTTGACAACACGTTCTGTCGGAAAGGCTGTGAGGCAGCAGATGCTCGCATGCTTAAAGGGCAGATTGGCACAACTCCCCATGTAGGGAGAGAGCTGGGATCTTTGGGTCCTCATTGAGATGCCATACCTTGGCTCATGACCTGGAGCCCACCCTCCCAGAGACTTCCTATTAAATGACATGATAAATGTCCTTACTGATTAAGCCAGTTTGAGCAGGATTTCTAGAACTAAAAATATCCAAATGATGCCCTTGCCCAGGAGCCCAGGAGCAAAGTTGTTCTGTCCAGAAGCCAGATTACAGCATCTGAACAGGTCATCCAGTGGCTAGCCAAACCCAAACAGGTACAAGTCCAAAAGCTGAGATCATTGCTGACAGCAGAATCCCTCCCAGAGAATGGGCCACAAGCCATTTCAAAAGCAGTGGGTGGGCAGCTGCCCAGGGTCATATTCAATCCTTGTGGTCCTGGGAGGGAGCTGCATCCTGAGTGGTGAAAAGTCCTGGTAGAATCCAGATGTAGAGATGATTCTAAGGAGTTGGAACTTGGCGTGGTACCTGGGCTGCCTTGGGCATTCTTGACCTGATGTCTTCAGCTATTTGGTCCATCTGATTGTCTTTAGTTGAGTTTCTTATTCACTGTGCAACTTTCTAGTTCCTGAGTATTTCCAAATTGTGGGGCAATTGCATACCCGATTGTAAATGAATAAGTTGGCATTCTGTTTGTCTTTTGAAAAATTACTAATGAAGAATGGACAGGCCCAACGGCATCCCTTCATCCCCCGCATGCAACATTCCTTACTAATGATCTTCCCGACCTGAGAGAGATGTAATTAAAAACAGTTGGCTCCTGTCCTCAAGCTACATGGCTTCATGTACAGCATTTGTAATCTATCCCCTCTACACTGAACCTAGTGACTGGGACAAACTTCCAGGGCAGTCACAATCAGTGAGGACAGCTGCCACCTGCAGTTGGCTGCAGCTCTGTCTGTGTGTAGGGCCCACACTAGCCCCACCCAAGTGTTCTCTGCAGAGAATGAGCATAGCTGGCTTCTGAGGTTGGGAGCCCTCGTGGCTCTGGAGATCCAAAGGACCTGGTTTGCTGCCTTTGAATATGGAGGCAGGGGCAGGACGAGGGCATCAGCAGTAGAACCTCGCTGTGGCTGTGCTGGCCTGGTATACCCTGATGCCCTTAGGTGCAGCCCTAGGTCTGCTAGGGGCAGGAAGAGGTATACAAGCAGGCCAGGTAGACCTGGCAGGGGATTATATTTGACCATGTGTGGCAGATAAACAGTGGGAGCAAGAAGGTGGGGAGAAGTATGGAGTCCTTGCAAGGGGAGAACAGTGAGAGTAGGTGCCAGGTCAGATGTGGTGCTTTGGGGGGCATAATTGTTCTATCTCCAAAGATGCGTAGATGATGGCTTCCACTATGACATCAATCCAGCCCCCAGAGGGCCTCAGTCTGTGGGCCTGGCATTCTTCCAGACTCCTGTCCAACCATGTTTTTAGCAAGTGTCCTGCCATCAGTCTTACTCCCACTCTGACGACGGCTCTCAGCACATGTATGTTTAGTTTGTGCTCTGTGGTTGTTTCATAATTGTTTGCAGGTTGTGTCATATGTGTGTGTTGTGTCTAAGGTGGACAGAGGCCCTGAGATCAGGATCTGCCTTCTAGTGTTTTTGAATTGTCATCTCCTCCTCTTCCTCCTCCTCCACAATCACTGTACCACCAATAACAACTAGCACCGAATACAGGGCATTACCTAACATAGACAAAAATGCTTGTAAATGAGTTAACATCACAGACACTGGGAGGTTTGCCCCCATTGTAAACAAACACTATATAGGTGAAAAGCTGAGTTCTCAAAGCTGAGGAATGTGGAGAGAGGAGCTCTTTGCTTTTACAGTTCATTTAACAGATGAGACGTCTATTTACCCTGATAGGGTTGTTAGAATGACAAAAAAAAAAAAGCGGAAGGCACGTTCCATAACCTCATGGAACATATTTACCTGGGAAGACTCTTCAGAGAGCTGGCAAATAACTAAAATAACCACTCTCAGACAGCACATCCTCCTGACTTAGCAGATAAGTGCTAAGACAAATTCGAGTCAGAAAAATTTGCTTCGGCGTTGGAAAATCTAAAACAGCATTTTCCAAGTCTTCACTATGAGATTCCTTGAGATATCAATTTGTGTAATTTAAATGATTTATTTGTGTTCTTAGTTTTTCAGAAATGTATTTTCTAGGAAGGAAGGAAGGAAGGAAGGGAGGGAGGGAGGGAGGGAGGGAGGGAGGGAAAGAAAGAAAGAAAGAAAGAAAGAAAAAGTAAAAGTGCAAATTCTCGGTCTCTGGGAAGGCCAAGGTGTTGGGCGGCTCCCGGCCACGAGGGGGCGTGATCTCCTTAGTCCTGGACTGAGGAGCCAACCATGGCGAGTCCAGCCGTGCCCAGCCTCAGCCTAGCAGAGCTAGGAGGGACGTTTCTCTAGCCAAGGTGCAGGGGTTCCAGCAGATTCCAGACCTCTTCTCGTCTTCTAGACTCCAGACCTGTTTTCGTATTGGAGGAGTGTATTCCGGGGTGCGGAGGCCATGAGCGGTCAGTCTGGGGAGGAGGTCATGTTTAAATTACATGCTGGGCAGGAGTGCTGCGCTGGCAGCCTCGCCCAGGAGCCAGCGGGGCGGGTGGTGTCTGGGGCATGACCTCGGGTGGCTGTGGTGCTGTTTAGGGTGCTGGGCGGAGCTTGGCTGGCGGGTGAGAGAGTGTGGGCGTGGCAACCACAACAGAGATGGGGCCACGCGGGACCTGTGGGAGCCACTCTGCCCAGCTGGCCGCTCCTAGCCCTGCCAGAATTTGGACTGTGTAGTGTGGCCAAGGCAAAGTTCAGGCTTTTTAGCGAGGTCCTCTGCGGTCTGGCTTCAATCTCGCTTCCTCAGCATGACCTTCTCTACAAATAACTCTACTCCAGCCCGGCTGAATGACTTGCTCTTGCCCCAAATGACTTATACGTTATTTCATTCATTCATTCATTCACTTATTCAGACACACAGTAAAGACTTGTTGAGTGCCTAGTGTAGCTGGGTACTATGGAGATACAAGACATTGTACCTTCATGGACTCTGCAGTCTTAATGCCTCCATATCTTTATTCATTCCTTCCCCTTTGTGGAAAATTCTTCCTGTCCCTGACTGCCGGGCCAGCGTCTACCGTCCTTCAGTGACCTCCTCAAGCCTCACCAGCTCTAGGAAGTCTCTTCTGATTACTCCAAAGTAAGAAAAGGGACCTCGTCCTTCTTGTTCACTGTTCTATCCTGAGTGACTAATACCGTGCCTGGCACAAGCAGGAGTTCAATAAATATTTATTGACTAAACGAATGAGGTGATCTCGTCTGTCTCTGACTTCACAGCCTGGATTGCTCAAAACTTTCACTTGCCAAATCATCAAGTCCTGCACATGACATCTCTCCTACTGCACTGTTGGTTTATTACCACTACTCTACCAGGTGGTTGGGTTAGTCGGGGCTCTTGAGTTGCCAGGGACAGAAAAGAATTTATTGGCTCATTGAACCACACCATGGATTGGGCAGTAGGGACGACAGGGACCTGGGAGTATAATGTCAGGACACACTACCACTTGTACTGGCTTCGATGTTTTCATCCCTTGCTACCGCAAACAGGCTTTCTCTACCCAGAAAATGGTTGTTAGCCGGTCTGGATTCACATCCTTCCAGCTCAGCAATCTGAGAAAAATAGGATTTTTCCCTCCAGCTCCAAATTTAAAATTCAGGTTAAAGCTCTGGCAGGTCTGGCTTTTCTGGATCACACACCCTTCTCTTAAACCAATCACTGTGGCCAGAGTCAATGATGTAGGATGATTGGCAGCCCCTACCTGAATGGCAGAGTTGGACTAGATAGGAGCAGTTTTTTTTTTGTTGTTGTTGTTGTTGTTTTTTTAAAAGATGACCGGTAAGGGGATCTCAACCCTTGGCTTGGTGTTGTCAGCACCATGCTCAGCCAGTGAGCAAACCGGCCATCCCTATATAGGATCCGAACCCGTGGCCTTGGTGTTATCAGCACCGCACTCTACCAAGTGAGCCACGGGCCGGCCTAGATAGGAGCAGTTGATCCCCAAAAGGTGGATGAGAGAAGTGGACAGGGCCACTGGGAAGAGCTAGGGTCACCACACAGATGTATACGTGGTGCTTATGTTTTCATGTTTATGCCCTGTTGTCGAGGTTAGGGAACATTCATGCCCATAGTGCCTTTGCTGATAACAAGAACTTGATAAATGTTGGCTGAATTATTGGAAAAGCGTTTTTGTTTGTTTTATTTTTGTGACTAAAATTCCTGGTGGATGTTCCTTAGCCTTTACAGAAGCCTACAACCGTCCCTCTTGGCCTTTTGTCATTGCTATGAGTGGGTCATTTGTCTTGTCTTAGGGTGTGGAACTAGAGAGACTCCTGCTAGCCATGTTATGACTTGAGCTGTCGCTTCTGGTTTTCCTTCTGAGAAAATCTCCTAAGCCCAGCAGTGTGACTAATACCAGCTTTTTGTCTCAAATGGGGAATTGCTTTAAGACTGGTTTTTCTATTTGTGTTTCTTTGTTTATTTTTGTAGAAAGGAAAGAGGGCAATTTTGTAAAATGTCATCTTCCTTGGATGGTCTTAACAGTGTGGTCATTCCAAAAGAAGAGGCATTTCTGTCAGGAGAGCCTCAGGCTTTCAACAACTCTATTAGGAAATATATATATATATATATTTTTTTTTTTTTTATTTTTAAAAGATGACCGGTAAGGGGATCTTAACCCTTGACTTGGTGTTGTCAGCACCACGCTCAGCCAGTGAGCGAACAGGCCATCCGTATATGGGATCCGAACCCGGGGCCTTGGTGTTATCAGCACCGCACTCTCCCGAGTGAGCCACGGGCCGGCCCAGGAAATATTATTTTACCTTTTTACTTGAGGGAACTGAAGCTCAGTGGTGGTAACATGCCCAAGTAGCAAGACCATGTGTGGCTCGAGATCCATGCACCAGAGGCTTTGCTTATGTCAAATCATATAATCTGCACAGCTGTCTTGAGGACAGAATCACATGACAAGCTCGGTGAAATTTAAATGTCCTGCCTAAGGTCACAGAGGCAAGCAAGGCTGGGATTTGTTGATTCCAAAACCCACAGTATTTTCACTTCCCTATACTGTGTGGCCCTGGACAGGTCACTTTACCTTCGTGACTGCATTTCCTAATCTGTAAAATGGTGTTGGTTTTAGTAGTGCCTCATGGTTTTGTTGTGAGGGTTAAATAAAACGATACACCTGGCACAGAGCAAGAGCTCAATAAGTGGATGCTGTTGTTGTTATTGTTATTACTCTATCACGAGACCGCCCTCAGGGTCACGTGTTGGCCACTCCCTGTTGCAGGAGAAACAGATCCCGTGGGAGTCCCTTCCTGGCCCAGGTGCTCCTGAGGCCTGGCGCAGGTGCCTGGGAAAGTTTGCAACAGGAAGAAAGGGAACAAAGGCTCCAGGTGCTCCCTCGATGCTTTGTCTGGCAGGAGGCCAGTTTCCTGCTCGATCAGGTTGCTCTTGGCTGGCTGGGCTCATGGCGCTGATCCCTCCTCCCAGCCCCTGCCAGTTGAGGGCTGGGCCTGGCGACACAGGACAGGCCTAGCTGGGCAATGCATTCACTTCCTTTCTGGAGCCCAGTGCTGGGGTCTCACTGGCTGAAGCAGGAAGCCCCAAGGTGCTGGAAGGGACCTGTTTGGGTCCCTCCTTCCAGCTCTAATGGCCTCAGTGAACCCCCTCCTGGCTTCCCCTATGGGGGTTGCCTTGGGGATAGAGACCTCGGCTTGAATGTCAGCCCAAGAATGGAGAAGCAGTGTGACTTTAGGCAAGCTGGCTCTGTCTCTGTGGCTCAGTTTTCCTAGTATGAGGTTCAGGAGGTTGTGCTGTCTCAGATCAAGTCCTTTGAATTCTCTGGTGCCCCCAACATGGCCTGCAGTAGATGAAACTTCAAACCCAGCGGAGACTGGTATAACACAAACTAGATCATGTCTGCCTCTCCTTAAAACCTGCCACAAGCCCTGGCCCGCTCCCTGCCTGCCCTCTCCTGCTAGAGCTCCCAGCCACCAGCCTTCTTTATGTGTCTTGAACAGGAGTTTGTTCCTCCCGCCCTGGGGCTTTTGGACTTGCAGTCCCCTATCCTGGAACACTTTGTGCCCCAGGTCTTCCCATGGCTGTCCTTGTCACTCAGGCCTTGTTCTTAGCTGTCACCTCATTGGAGAAGCATTCTTCGGTCACCCTCTAAAGGTGACAACCCCGCCTTGTCTCTCTCTACCAACACCATCCTGCTTCATTTCACTCAGATCACAGCCCTCTCTGAAATGATCTTGGTTTTATTTGTCTCCCTTGTTATTGTCTGCCTCCCTCCACCAGAATCTAAGCTCCATGAGGACAGGGACCTCGTCTGTCTTTTCTTCCACTATCTCTCAGTGCCCGAAGCAATGCCTGGTACAGTAGGCACACAGGGACTCCCTGTAAGTCTCCCACCCGGTATGACCCACATTTGAACGGGGGTCTCAGTTGTGTGTTCCCACTATTTCTCTCTGTTCTGGAGCCGAGGACTGGAGCTGTGTTGAACTAGCTTTGCAGGTGTAAACCCTGTAGATTTCCAAACCACTTGCACGTGGGGGGTCTCATATGTGCCTCACAATAACTGTGAGACACGTAGGGCAGGATCATAAACCCCATTTTGTAGATGAAAAAACTACAGAGGTGCCCAGAGGCTTAAGGAACTTGCCTGCAGCTACGTGCCTCATTAGGTGCAAACTGGGAATAGAATCTGAGACTTAGGAAGCTCTTTCCAGGACCCCAAGCCAGACCTAGAAATGCCTTAAAAGAGAAAATCCACATATCTAACATATGTTTGCATTGTCTTTTTTCCCCCCCACCAATCCCCCAGGTCATGTTACAGACATATAGATATTTAGAATTACTGCATGAGGGGGTAGGACTCTGATCTCTGAGGTTCTTTCCTACTCTAATATTTTCTAGGCCTCTTGGATATATGTGTTACCTTTAAGTCTCATCCAGGGAAACTCTAAAATTCTTGCCCTCTTCCTGAGCTGAGAAATTCCCAGTTTCTTCCCTATTCTTCTGCCGTGGAATCACAGTAATGCCTCTATGTAGTACATAGTACCTAGTACTCTACAAAGCACGCAGTACTTCACATCCAGTTTCACAAATATTCAACTGCAGATGAGGTTCAGAGAGGTGAAGAGATTTGCCCACACAGGAAAATGGCAAAGGCGGGTGTAGAACTCAGCTGGTCTGATGCCAACCAGGGTGTTCTTCCCACCACGCTTAATCTGCCTGTGAATTTACTTCCAGCTGCATGGAAGACAGAGGGTTTTTTTTTTTTTTTTTTTTCATTTTTTCTCTTTTTTTTTGGCAGCTGGCCAAAAGTCTGGAAGGGTGTTCTCCAAAATGCCCATACTGGCATCTCTGAGGATAGTCTTGCGGGTGATTTTTCACTCTCTTCTTTATACTTTTTAATATTGCCTAAAATTTTATTTTACAGTGAGTAAGCATTTCCTTTATAATCAGAAAAAAAAGCTATTTTTATTTTGAAAAGGAATTGAACAAAGTCACTGAAAAGAAATAAAGGAATGGGAAGAGGTCCTGATACATGTGACTAATGTCAGTCAAATTGCTCTGGGATGTTCTGCAGGTGGAATCCGTGTCAGCCACTCATAGACCCTCTACTTGGAGGTCATTCAAAATATTAAGGTAATAAGAACTAAGTAGACAAAAGTAGACTAAGTAGAGGCAAAAAAATTATAATTCTCCTGGTACTCTCTTTAAACAATTCTCATCTTTCTTAAGATACTAATGTCCCGGGGCCGGCCCGTGGCTCATTCGGGAGAGTGCGGTGCTGATAAAACCAAGGCCATGGGTTCGGATCCCATATAGGGATGGCCGGGTAGCTCATTTGGGAGAGCGTGGTGCTGACAACACAAAGTCAAGGGTTAAGATCCCCTTACTGGTCACCTTTAAAAAAAAAAAAAAAGATACTAATGATTAATGTCACAGGCCCTTCCCAAAGATTGTGCAGTGGCTCTGGAAGAAAATCAAAAAGTGAAATGACTTGTTAATTGTCAGTGAGTCAGAACTCATTCAGAGCTCTGGAGTTTCCAGGCCATTAACTTATCTGCCTGAACCTATGAGTCAGGGTCAATCAGCCCAGGGTTGCGTGTGTACCTGCTTCCCTGCCTTGCTCTTCCAGCCCGACCCCCAACCTTCACGCATGCACATATGCAGGCACTTACAAGCCTCCTCATCCGTGTATCCTGGGAAGGATGCCGGCACGCTTGGCTTGTTCATCCATCCACAGGAGGTGTGCACAGCCCTCCTGAGTGCTAAGACTGGGCTGTGAACTGCCAAAGATGAGCCAAAAGAGAGAAAATAAAAACTAATACTTACTAGCTTCCCAGTCTCCCAAGCTGGGGTGGTGGGGGACTGAGGGCTTCAGCCACACCCCGTTGACATCTGCATCGAGCCCATCAATGACCAAGCCACTGCTGGAAGCCCCCTGGTCTCCCTCCCCTGCAGGAATGAGGCGGGTGCCATGGGTCTCAACCATGACCCCCCTTCCTCCTTCTCCCACCCTATTTCCTGTCCCCTTCCCCTCTCCCCCTCCCCCAACTGCTTCACAACACCTTAGAATGTAAAAAAAAAATAATAATATTAATAAATAAATAAACATAAAAAAATCAGTACTTCCTTTTCCATAATGTTGCAACAGTCTACCTTAGACCATGTGGGTTTTTTTGTTTTTTATTTTTTTAAAAGATGACCGGTAAGGTGATCTTAACCCTTGACTTGGTGTTGTCAGCACCATGCTCAACCAGTGAGCTAACCGGCCATCCCTATATCGGATCCAAACCCGGGGCCTTGGTGTTCTCAGCACCACACTCTCCCAAGTGAGCCACCGGCCGGCCCCTAGACCATGTGTTTTGTGAATGACCAGGAGAAACCTACATGTCTATCAACAGTGGTCCATAATAATACATTGTGATATATACAGAGATAGAATACAGTGCAGTCATTTAAGAACTGAAGTAGATCTATGTCAAGTGATATAGAAAATGGTCAGTTTTAAGAGTCAGATGGAAGTTGCAGAGCAGTTGTATGTTATTTTCCCATTTGTGTGAATGTCTATTATTACTCTTATTTCAAAAATTATAAAGGAATATTTTCTCATTATAAAAAGATGAAAAATACAGAAAGGTTAGCATAAGACATGAAACTCTGCCATCACTACTTGTATCAGTCAGGACAGGCTAGGTTATGCTGCAGTAACAAACATCTCTCAAAATCTCAGTGGCTTAAACAACAAAGATTTATTTTTTGTCCATGCTTTTTTCCTATCATGGCTTGCAGGGTCTCAGCTCTTTGTATTCAGCACCGTAGTCATTGTAGCACCACCATCAATGTGAGGCTTCGGGTTCACTGTCCTAGGGGAAGGAAGCGTGAGAACCAGCTCTGGCTCTTAAATGCCTCTCCTGGAAGGGACACTTGTCACTTGCCTTCACATTTCATTGGCCAAAGCAAGTCACAAGCCTACACCTAACTTCAAGTGAGTGTGACAGTATAAACCTCCCCAGGACTTAGAAAGAGAAGAAAGCTGGAAAGCCTTGGTAATATCTACTACCCCATCCCAAACCTCCGTCCTCCCTGGAAGGGAGTTAACAGGTTACTGCTGTATCCTTCCAGGCCTTTCTGTTCGCGTTGATATACATAGTAGTTTTACAATAATTTTTAAATATAATAAGATTTTGTAGTCAGACCTAGGGTTTGTGGGTGTGTGTGTGTTTTGTATGTGTGCGACTGGCCAGTACAGGGATTGAACCCTGGATCTTGGTGTAATCAGCACCATGCTCTAACCAACTGAGCTACCCAGCCAGCCCCAGACCTAGGTTTGAATTCCAAATAGGTTATTACCAGCTGTGTCCCCTTGGACAAGTTCCTTGATCTTTCCAAAACTCAGTTTTCTTATTGTACCTGTTTCCTGGGTGCATGGGGGGATTAAATATAAGGGTATAAATGAAGCCCTTAATATACAGCTACTAAGAAAAGTTGTACTAGAAATGTCAACTAGGAAATAAAGGGTGCTTGAGGATGATTGTTTGAGGGTTGGAGGTAAGGCATACAAAGAAATATGCAACCAAACAAATATGCCCTCTCCATCCATGTATCAGCATTTTCCAGGTCAATATCTGGACCGGTTTTTCTTGTATCCCATAGCCCCCGTTGTGATGTGGGATGGGAGAAAGGGACGTTGTAATGGCCAGGTCTTATCTAAATGGCATCTTAATGCCTGGTCAGATGGAGCGGTGGGTCAGTACAAAAGCAACTGCTCTGTGTCCACTAATCAGCTCCCATTCCACCCATCTGGGCCCTCCTGCTTCCCACCCTCTGTCTTCTCAAGGCTGAGTGTCCTGTAGAAGGTAAAGAAGGACCAGTCTTCATATAGAAATATGTTTTTAAGAAACAATTTTCACGACATTGCTAGAGGACAATCTGGTAGTATGTATCAGAAGCCTTTTCTTTTTTTTTTTCCCCAGAGAAACATTGTGTTTAATGGTAAAGCTAAGCACACTCCAGCACCAGGAATGGAGACAAAGCAGCAGGGATGGGTGGGTGACCCCCATGGAGCCTCACATGGTAAAGAAGATGAGGAAGGTGACTGTCCAACAAAAAAGCCCCATGGCCTCAGAAATGGCAAAGCCCAGAATGGCATAGGAGAAGGGCTGCTGCTTGAGAGACGGGCTCTGTCATAGCCAATGATCAAGCTGCCAAAGTCCATTCCAATGCTGGCCCACAAACCAGCCACACCGACTGTGGTGGCTCCAGCACCAATAAACTTGGCTGCTGTGTCAAGACCCGGTGACAACACTGGTCTGGAACTCTCATCTGGCCACCTGGAGTGGGGAGCTGCTGTAGGAAGACTGTTTAGATGAGTTCTCTGGCCTACTTAGGAAGGAGGCAGACACAGGCCTGATTAGACCCCTGGTACAGCAGCAGTTCCGAGCCAGAGAAATAAATAGTGCCCCAGTGGTCTGCATTTTTTTCAGTCTCCCAGCTTTAGCCCTGGGTCTCAGCACTCTGCACCCCCTGTATCAGAAGTCTTAAAAATATACAGACCCTTTGATCCAACAGTGCATGTAGAAGAATTTGTCCTCAGAAAATAATCAGAATGAATACACGTGAGTTTTTATTGCTCATAATAATGAAATACTGAAAACGACCTAAATATCTAGCTATAGGGAATTAAACAAACTATAGAGTGCTTTATGTAAGTATACGTAGACATGAAAGGATATAAATTGTCCATTGAAATGTTAAATAGAAACAAAAAGAGCAGTGTGTACGTAAAAGCATGTGTATCCTATGATTCACTGTTGAAAAAGCATATAAATATATACTTTGAAAACATGAAAGGATAAACACCAGAACATGAGCAGTTATTAACTCCAGGGGATAGGAATATAATTTTTCTTCGTGCTTATCTGAATTTTCCAATTTTTCTACAAAGAACGTGATTAATTAATAAAAGACAAAGATTGTTTAAATGTGTCTTCAGCCACTTCTTGTTTCTTATTTTCTAGCGATGCTAAATGTAATCTGCTCACAGAGGGGACTGTGCCCAGGGCTGAGTCAGAAAAACTTCGTTTGTGCTGTGTGTCACCTTGGGCACGCCACATGAGACAGCAGGTATTATTTGTATCCACTTTTTACAGGTAGACACAGATGCACAGAAAGGACTCACATCGTGCCCAATGTCCCACAGTTTATGGTGCCAGAGCTCGATTTTGAACCCAGATTTCCTGATTCTGGGTCCAGATTGTCTACACCACACCAGAGTTACCCTTCTCTGAACCTTGTCTCTAAAATTACAGGGTCAGAATACAGTCCCTTCCAGCTGAAAATATTCAGTGTCCACAGAAAGTTGCCTCCCTCCCCACCATCGTTCCTGTGCATCAGAACACCCAAACAATTGTTGTATGTGCCCGTTTGTCAGATGCCAGCCTTCCCCTGGCAGGCAGGACTGCAGGCTGGGGTTCAAAGAACTCTAGCCTGCCCACAGGCCATCAAGAGGGTGAGGGTGGGGGTGCTCTTCGGCCGGGCATCTGGCCAGGTGCCTGCAGAACCATACAAGAACTGCCCACGAGGGCTGGCTGCCTGCCGGGAACTCGTTGTCTTTCCATTTAAACAGACACAGGCTGTCTGTTGAGATTCTGGAAACATCTGACCTTTTGCCGAGCATCTCAAGAGTTGTCAGGGAGGGCCTGAGGGAGGTTCCTTGCTTTCTGTAAATGGTTTAACCCTTACCACAGGACCCTTAACAACAATAAAAAAAACAGTTTCCAAGGAACTAGAAAGATTTGTTTGGCCTGTTTTGTTAACTGGGGGCCTGAAAGAGACATCTAACCCAGGGACCTCCTGCGTAGTTTTCTCAGATCCTCTATCTCTGGGGCAGAAGATTGTGGGGGCGGGGAATGGGATGGAAGGGTCGGAGGGGGAAGAGGGGCTTAAAAGGAGGACAAAAGGGGGCAGCTCCACCTAAAGAGACTCTACTGGGGACGGGGGAGGAGGCACAGTGCTAGATGCTGGCTACATAATGGCCAGCAAATCCAGGTAGACATGTTCCATGCCCTCATGAAACACTCATTTTATGGGGGAGGAAACTGTGATAGAATAATCACAAGCACAAATATCAGATAACAGCGTTAAGTGTTATGAAGGTTGAGTTTAATTTAGGAAGGTCAGGAGATGCTCTTCTGAAGATCCCTTTGGGCAGAGATTTAAAGTTTTGCTGCTTAAAGATCCAGTGCAAACTCTGCATCATACTGAAGTTTGTTAAATTCAGAATTCAGACCTACATCTCTATTATAACAAGATCTCCTAGATCGGCATTCATACTAGGGTTTGAGAAGCAATGCAAAGGGTAGAACTGGGAGTTACTAGTCTGGGTGCACCTTGAAACTGGAGGAGAGCGTTCTAGTAAGAGCCCTGGGGTGGGAAGGAGCTTGGAGCAGAATGTCAAGGGATATTTGGGTGTGTATGCAATTTTTTTTTAGGTGGGACAGACTTGATCGTGTTTAAAAGCCTTTAGGAGAAAAACATTTAAGAGGGAGAGAATGGGAGATATGGTACAGTGGAGGGATAGACAGGAGGAAAGGCAGTTTTTGCTACAGGCTGGAATCACCTGCAAAACTTAAAGAAATACTGATGCCTGCCCGCCCCTCCCGCCCCCCCCCCCCCCCGAGAATCTGATTGAGATGATCTGCAGGCACAGCCAGCTCCCCCAAGAGATTCCAATGTGCAGCCAGCGTGGAGAACCACTACTTTGGTGGAAAGGAGGCTAGAAGGGGAAGAGTTATGGTTTGGAAGTGGACAGGGCTTATCAGGTGCCAAAGAGGGCCTTGTAGTTGGGTTGAGATCCAGAAAGGGCCTCAGATTTAGACTTTGTTTTCTTTTCTTTTCTTCTTTCTTTTCTCTTTTTGGCCACTGGCCAGGAAGGGGATCTAAACCTTTGACCTTGGTGTTATCAGCACCACACTCTCCCAAGTGAGCTAACCAGCCAGCCCAGATTTATCTACCCAGATTTATAATATCCAGACTCTGGATATTACTGTATTTGTACCTTACAGGCATTGTATTTGTGTGTGTTAGTGTCAAAAAGCACTGTGTCTAAACATTTAAAACAACTGCATTTTAGGGCCGGCCCATGGCTCACTTGGGAGAACGTGGTGCTGACACCACCAAGTCAAGGGTTAAGATCCCCTTACCAGTCATCTTTTAAAAATAAATAAATAAATAAAATAAACAATAAAACAACTGCATTTTTTGTAACCTCCTATCTATCCATCCATCCCTCCCAGGTCCACCAACCTTTTCATGAAAGTAGCCTGGTTCTCTCTCAACAAGGGAGACCCCCTCCTTTTTTTTTTTTTTTTTTTTTAAAGATGACCGGTAAGGGGATCTTAACCCTTGACTTGGTGTTGTCAGCACCACTCTCACCCAGTGAGCGAACCGGCCATCCGTATATGGGATCCGAACCCGGGGCCTTGGTGTCATTTGCACCGCACTCTCCCGAGTGAGCCACGGGCCCGGCCCCAGCCCGGGAGACCCCATCTTGATGGCTTCTGTTTTGCATGCGAATGAAGGGAAGGTATTGGAAACTTGGGGAGATGGGAGAAAGATTGAGGGAGTGGGTGTAGGGAGCAGTACACAGAGGTGACCAGAGAAGTGAAGATGATAACTGGGCAGTGTAGAGGGCCCATCTGAGGCTAGGGACCTGGATTTGCAGTGGAACCTTCACCCCGAGTGACTCTCTCCAGCCACTGCTGAGGAATAGGTCCAGAGAAGGTGGGTCACAGAGCTCATTCAGAGCTCTCATATAGTGAAATCAGCAGCAAGGGAGGTTAGGGAATCGAGGAACAAGGTTGTTGGAATGGTGACTCGAAGTTGGTAAGGAAGGAAAGGGGAAAGGGAAAGGCTGATGGGTGGGAGAAGGTAAAGTGGTCAGTGACCTGAAGGTGCTGCTGAGATCCAAAGAGGGCCAGAGGGAGGGTGTTAAACCAGAAAGCTGTACGGAAAAGAGATCAGGAGTAGAGAGAGGGATGCCTGAATTTGGGATCTTAGTGGTGGAGCTGTTACTGGTGATAAAATGGGAGTGGTGGTTGAAGTGGGATGGGGGAGGTCACTGGAAGTGTAAGAAACCAGAGTGGGACTTGTCTTCCACGTGGACACTTAAGTCACCCAAGACGATGATAGGAGCTTTAGATGGAGAGGAGGACTGGGAGCCGTGTGCCAAGTCTCTAGTGTCTACAGGGGAGTGGCTGGAGGTGGGTGGACAACCTCAGGGTTTTTACCAGCAGATGGAAGAGTGATGGTTTGGGAGGGGCAGGGATGTGATCATAAAATGTGTGGTTGGAGCTGCAGGTCCTGGGAGGCCAGGGGAAGGCAGAAGAGGGTGCGGATGGAGCAGAAGCAAGGAAGTATGGGGTGTTCTGGAGATGCCAGTGAGGTGGGGAAAAAAGTCAGCAGGGTGAAAGGTTTTTGGTACACAGCTGCAGCAGATAAGTGTGTTTCTTTCCCTGCCAGCAGCAATGGCTTCACCTCATTACCTGGGAACTTATTAGATATGCAAACTTGGGGGACCCACTTCAGACCTACCCAATCTATGGGTGGGGCCCAGCAATCTATTGCTTTAAGCAGCTTTCAGGGGATTCTGATACATACCTGAGTTTGAGAACTGCTGGAATATGGTATTGGGAAAAGTGGTTCACTTTACGGAGAAAGATAAAACTGAATCCTTCCTTACCTTATCATCATGTGGAAAAGTGGATTCCATATGGAATAAGACCTAACTGTGTTCAGAAAACTATGAAGTACTTTTTTAACAATATAATACATTTTATAATAGTGTAAAATATTGCATAATATCTTTGTGACCTCAGAATATGGATGAACTTCTTAAAATTTCAAAAGCACAAACCATAATTTTAAAAAATTTTCAATCAGTTTGATTCATCAGAATTAAAAATTTCTGCCCAAGGATGGATACATTGACAAAGCTGACAGAGAAATGACAAAATTGGGGGAATATATTTATGACATCTAAAGCCCACAAAAGAATAATATCTAGATTTACAATATATTAGAAACTTCTACAAATCAATAAGAAAAAAACAGGACTCAAATGCGGGAAAAGTGGACAATATAAATAGGTGATTTATAGAAGGGGAAATTTAGGGCCGAGCCCGTGGCGCACTCGGGAGAGTGCAGCGCTGGGAGCGCAGCGATGCTCCCGCCGCGGGTTCGGATCCTATATAAGAATGGCCGGTGCACTCACTGGCTGAGTGCCAGTCACGAAAAAGACAAAAAAAAAAAAAAAAAAAAAAAAAAGAAGGGGAAATTTAAAAGCTGATAAACATATCAGGAGAGACTCGCTGCTATAACACCAAGGTCAAGGATTTGGATCCCCATACCGGCCGGCCACCAAAACAAACACAAAAACAAAAAAATGAACATACGAGGAGATGTTAAGATGTATTAGACATCAGAAAAATGCAAATTAAAACAATGGATACCGGTTTTAGTCACAGTAGCCTCAAACTCCCCACACTGGAAACAACCCAAATATCCTTCAATAAGTGAAACAAACTGATATTTATACAGTGAACACTATTTAAAGATAAAAGGAATGATCCATTGATAATGATTCTCAAAAACATGCATGGTGAATGAAGCCAGATACAAAGGAGTACATATTGCAAGATTTCATTTCTATGAAGTTCTAGAACAGGCAGAACTAATTCATACAGTGATAGATATCAGATTAGTAGTTGTAAGGGGCAGAGAGGGCAGAATGATGGCAAAGGGCACAGGGAACTTTTTGGCGTGATGGAAATGTTTTATATCTTGATTAAGGTTGTGTTTACAGTAGTATACATTTGTCAAAATTTGTCAAAATGTGCATATGAAATGTGTTAATATTACTGTTTATAAATTATATAAAGTTGACTTAAAAAATTGTTATAACTTTATATCAGTTAGATTGAAAAAAATTAGTTGTATAATACCAGGAGTTGGCAGGGTGCTGGGATTCATGGCTGGTGGGTGTATGGACAGAGCAGCATGTGATCCAGCAATCCATCTCCTGCAAATAATCTCAAACATTCTCACCTGGGCCCCTAAGCTAGATATTCACTTCAGAGTTATTTAAGGGGGTGGGAAGTTGAAGGCAATTCGGGTGTCTGTTCCCGGAGGCATAGATGGATAAAATGTGTAGGATACACACTGTGGAGTACCCTCAGCAGCTAGAAGCCATCAATTAGATGAACCCAGAGAAGCATTCATGGGTCTGCAGAATAAAAACTAAGACAAAATGAAGCATATAACAAAATGCCATTTTTTTTTTTTTTTTTTTAAAGATGACCGGTAAGGGGATCTTAACCCTTGATTTGGTGTTGTCAGCACCACACTCAGCCAGTGAGCGAACCGGCCATCCATATATGGGATCCGAACCCGGGGCCTTGGTGTTATCAGCACCGCACTCTCCCGAGTGAGCCACGGGCCGGCCCAAACAAAATGCCATTTATGAAAATTAAAAATACAAAACAATCCAGTTAGAACATGTGCCAAAGACATGAACAGACATCATCAAAGAGGAGATATGGATGGCAAATAAGCACATGAAAAGATGTTCAACATCGTTGGCCATCAGGGAAATACAAAATAAAATCATGAGATATCACTATACACCTATTAGAATGGCTACAATAAAAAACAGTGATGACAGGAGATGCTGGCAAAGATGTGGAGAAAGTGGGTCCCTCACACATTCTTGGTGGAAATGTAAAGCCATGCTAGAAAATAGCATATTGATTTCTTATAAAACTAAACATGCACTTACCATAAAACCCAGCAATGGCATTCTTGGGGTATATATCCTGGAGAAAAGAAAACTCACATTCATATAAAAACCTGTACACAAATGTTCACAGCAGCTTCATTTACAATAGCCAAAAACTGGAATCAACCCAAATATCCATATATATGTATAAATATACACACACACACATACACACACACACATACATACATACATACATACAAGTGCATGTGAAAACAATGATAAGGTGTGTAGTCTATTTAACAGTATTGTACCAATATCAATTTCTTGTTTTTCCTATTTTACCACAATTATAGAAGGTGACCATTGGGGGAAGGTGGTGTAGAGTGCGGGGGACACTATGTACTATTTTTGCAACTTGCTGTGAATCTATAATTATTTCAAAAATAAGATTTTTTTTAAAATATGCATATACAATCCCACAATACACATTTTACAAAAACACATAAGAACAAAGGTGGTAGCCTATGGGAGGAGGGAGTGGGAGGAAGAATGAGGATAAGAGGAAATAAACAGCTACATTAATCAAGGGTCCCTGTGCAGATCAAACGATAATGTGCTGTGAGCTGAAAAGGTATTAACTCAGACCTCTCTGCACCTGAGGTCCCGAAGAGAGGAAGGGGAGGGGGCGGGGGGCAGAGGGGGGATCAATAACAGTAAAGATAGGCCCTTTGTCAATGATATTAAAGATTTTCCCCTTTATTCTGTAGAAGGCTGGAGGAATGTTGAAGGAAGAGGGGACAGAGGATGGAGGGGGAGGAGGCTGTGGGAGCCTTCTTCTCCTGAGGGCTCTGGGCTGATCTAGGGACCAAATGGGTCACAGTAGCTGAAACCTTCTGGAGCTCTGAGACCCCATGGAGGAGGCCTAGATTCCAGGTGCTTTTCTGAGCAGCTGATGCTCACAAGGTGTTCTGGGTACTGAGCACCTGGAAGTGCTGATTTTTAGCATAGCCTCCTGCACCCTGCCTCCAGTGGCTGGGTGACCTTAGGCAAGACCCCTAATTTAGCTGTGCCTTCGGAATCCCTTAGCAAGCAGTGTACGCCCACTTCCAGCACTGTTTAGAAGGCAGAGCTAACAAAACGATGGGAGGATTTTTAAAGCCACTTGCACAAGTATACTTACTACCTTAGTTATAAACAGTATGTTTTACTATTAATTGGATGACTTGTGGGGAGGAAGGAAAAACACAAGGGGCAAAAGGAGATAACTGAGGAAGTGTGGAAATGTGTATTGACCGGGATGCTTCTCTAACATTACTTAAGATAATGAACAATTAGAAATAATTTTCATGTTATAGAAAAATGTGGTATATTGCTGTGCTAGGGAAATGTTACAAAAGAGTATGTACCTAATAATCCTTTTTCTAAAAGACGTGAATGTGTAACCATGCATACATGAAAAGAGGAGGACATTCACCAAAATATTAACATCAGTAGACCTAAGATTTGTGCACTTTACTACATGTAAATTATATCTCAATTTTTAAAAAGTTTTAAAACATATTAACACTGGTGACCTCTGGGTAAGGTGACATTATAGGTTGTATTATTTTTCATTGTGTTTTTCTGTGTTTTCCAACTTTCCTGTAGTAAATATGTTTTAACTTTTGTAGATAGGCAACAAAATAACCTCCTTTTTCATTTTCTGGAGGTGCTATCTGGAGGAGTCCGGCAGCTCCGCCTAGACAGGCAGCAGGGCACACTGTGCGCTTAGGCCTAGCCTGGCCCCTTGTTCCTTCAGCCCCTCGACCAGCCAGCTCTGGCCAACTCTGCCACTTACACGCCCAGAACTGGTTGTTTTAGGAACCGCCCTGAAAGCTGCTGTTGCTTTCCTGGAAGTTAGGAGAACCAGGGCGCTGGGGCTGGAGAAGGACGGGCCAAGGTCACTTGATAAATGCAAGATATTAATAAACCTATCTCTTCCTTTCTCTTGGTTTATCTCCCAGTGCACCTGCCCAGTGCAGGTTAAGGGACGCAGTGAGCAGCGCTTACAGTGCGTGGAGACGTGGGTGGTTTTCGGAGGGTGGCTCTGAGCTCCTCTGGCTTACCTTCTGCTGTAAACAATGCTACCATAACTCAGAGTTGCCCATGTGCCAGGTGTGTGCCTCCGCCATTGCATTTCTCACCACAACCCTGGGAGGTCCCTACTGTTCTGATGCTCACTTTGTAGAGAAAGAACTCGAGGCTCAGAGAGGTTAAGGAACTCGGTCTAGGTAACACAGCCGGGTAGGCGGTAGAGGATCTAGGATTTCAACTCTGGCCAGCCCAGACTCCGGCTAGTGAGACCGCTCCCTGCGGCCCCGGTCCAGCGAGGCCGAGACTCCCAAGGTCAGGAAGGGCGCAGCCCCACGGACCCCGCGGCCTAGATCTGGGCCGCAGATCTATAGTGAGGGGGGTGGTTAGGCCCAGACGGGGGGCAGCATCGAGGCCAGAGTTGCCATAAACGCCCAGAGGCGGGTGGTAGCGGTGGGGGGACTGCGGGCAGCGGGGGCGCCCCGGAGGGCGCATCCGGACACTTCCCGTAAACACGGGCGGGGCGGGGCGGGGCGGGGCTTGGCCGCGGCCCAGCATTTCCGGGGACGCGCGCAGGACCCAGGGTAGACGTGGGACGCTGCGGATCCCCGGGGACGGCGTCGGGCCGGCCTGGCAGCGGGGACGAGCCTGTGGGCGCTGCTGGAGGAGGGGCCGTGCCGCAGGGCAGAGGTGGCCCCGCCGTGGGTGCGCAGGTCGTGACTCACTCCAGGTAGGCGCGGGGCTGGGCGGGGTGGGAGGAGCGGCCAGGGGGTGGCGGAGGAGGCCCAGGCCGCTGAGCAGCCGCCGCCGCCCCCACCCGCCCCTCCCGGCCGGCCCCTCTCCCGAGAGGGCGCCACCTGCACGCTCTGATGGGCACCGGCGCCTGCCACTGGGGGAAACTGTTGCCATGGCAGCGCAGGAGGCTGGGCCCACGTTCCCATGGCCACCGGGGGCCTCTGCACCGGATCCTTTTACCAGTGTCTCACAACACTCCTCCACCACTCCTTACTCCCAAACCAGGAATGCTGGCCCGGGAGGGAAGTCATTTGGAATTCAGATAAGGCCTGGACCCCTCCTCACAATGGTCGTGGGTATGACCTCTGAGTTAGGCCCCTTTTCATGGCTTCTTTCTTCTCTCTAAGCAACAAGGTGGATATAGGGGCTAGGAGGGGAAGGAAGTTGGGGTCCTGGGAATGAGGTTTCTATTGTGGTCTCTCCATAGCCGTTCTGATCTAACAGAAAGGCTGAGGAGCCCTGGGGCACCTAGAGAAGGTCGTTAAACCTTTGCTCACGTTTTCTCATCTGTAATGTGAGTATGCTATTTGAGTTAAGAATCACAGGATTCTTGCAAGGGTCAAGTGCCATAAGGACTTGGGAAGCATACAATGAAAAAAAAAGTATTTTTTCCATAGATGCTTTAGAACTAGAAGAGATTTAGAAGTCACCTTGCCCCACCCACTCATTTTCATAGGGGAAACTGGACCCAGAGAGATTAAATTACTTCCCAAGATGACACAGTGAGTGTGTTGGTGGGAAGGTCAGCATTTGAACTCAGTCTCCTAACTCCCAGGCAGTGGCTATTTCTTTTGGTGATTATTCTTTCTTTCTTTTTTTTTTTTTTTTTTTTTTGTCTTTTTCGTGACCGGCACTGTGCACCGGCCATTCCTATATAGGATCCGAACCCGCGGTGGGAGCGTCGCGGCGCTCCCAGCGCTGCACTCTCCGGAGTGCGCCACGGGCTCGGCCCTGGTGATTATTCTTTCTGAAGCTCAGGAAAATCTGGGATATGTCTCCTTGTACCGGGAGCTCAAGCTGCTGGTTACAGGTGATCTAAGGATGGGGACATTGGCACCAGGTGAATTAAAGATGGGGAATGGAGGTTCTTGCCTTGGGGAGAGCTGAGAGAGCCTGTCTCCCTCGTGCAAGGGTCTTGGCCTTGGGACTCTTGCTTTAATGTTGTATCTGATAGTATTGCCCAAAATAAATCCCCAGGAGCCAAGCATTAAGCCACTCTCCAAAATACCGTCGTCTCTTCTGAAGCCAACAAAGCTGCTGAGACTGGAGCTGTATAAGCAAGAAAACCCTTTGGCTGCCCTAAAGCAGGGAAGTGTGGTGCCTTTTCCTTTGAAACGGATAAGAGGAAAGTGAGAAAAAAGATCCAGGGAGGAACACTTGAATGAATCATTTGGAAATGATTTGAGATAGGCAGCTAGAGCAGAAAACTCATTTATTCATTTAGTCAACATTTACTGGGTAGCTGCTATTTCCAAGCTCTGCCCTGGGGCTGGAGATTAAAAACCTGCATTAGGCAGGCCTGGCCGCTGCACTCAGGGAGCTTGCAAAAGAGATGGGAAGAGAGAGATAGGATGTGTAAAGGAGTATTTCACTATAGCATAATGAGTGCCTTAATGGAAATCTGAGCAGAGTACAGAGGGAACCCAGAGGAGCAACTCCGGAAAGCAGTTGAAAACAGCAGGGTTCTACCTTGCGCAGCCTGGGGGCACTCCTGGAGTTCTGCCAGGTTGACCCTGGCCACTACCTTTGTTGGAGGCAAAGGAATGAGTGAGTGAAAGTGTCTAAAGAAATGTGGCTGAGGATGGTTATACTCCAGAAAGAAGAGTTTAAGGGATCCTGATAAAATCTAAGCTCTGTGAAGGCAGCAGCCATGTCAATTTCCTTCAACTTCCCCAATTCTTAGAAGACAGCACGTGCACAAGAAACATTGTTGAATGAATGAAGGAAGGGAGGGAAGGTGAGAGGGAGAGAAAGAATGAGGGAGGAGGAAGAAGAGGAAAGAGGGAGTGAGGGAAGGAAGGAAAAAGAAGGTGGGGGGGTTGAACATACGGAGAAGGGAGGGAGGGCAGGGAGGGGAAGGAAGGAAGGAAGGACAGCAGCTAAACGAATTACCAGAAGAGGAGGATGACTGTAACTTGAGACAAAACCTGCTTGAAATTCTGGCTATAGGTAGAGGGTCCATGTGGGTTCTGGACTCAGCAGATCTGGGTTCTGGTCCTACTCCTGACTTAGTACTTGTGTAACCTGAACAAGTGCCTGAACCTCTCTGTGCTCCAGTTTCTCATCTATGAAGTAGGGATATAATAACGTCTGTCTCACTCTGTTGTGAGAATTAAATAAATGGCTGAATGTAAAAACCTCAGCACAGTGCCTCACTTATAGTAAGTGCTCAATAAATATTAGCCATATAAATGTCAACTTTTGGGGCTGGCTGGATAGCTCAGTTGGTTAGAGTGCAGTGTTGTAACACCGCAGTCAGGGGTTCAGATCCCCATTCTGGCCAGACACCAAAAAAAAAAAAAAATAGTGTCAACTTTGATTTAGGTTGAAAGAGGTTTGCCATATATTTCATGTCAAGGGTATATATATATATAACTATTCCAAAGTGAGGTATAATTTCTTTTTACCTGATAAAAGCTAATTTTGAAAGTTCCTTGTGTCTGCAAGACTAATGCATTTTAAGTTTTCTCCACCTTTTTGGGGGCAGCTGGTAGCAAGGATCTTCTTGAAATCAGATTAAACCTCTGATTCCCTCTCTCCAGAAATGGTATATCATTCTTGGAGTTCACAGCTCCCTAAAGCCCACACTTGGGGTTAAGGGGCTCCTTCTCTGCTCCACTGCTCACAGGCTGTAGTGAAAGGACTAAGGCATTCATAGAACAGGCAGCTGGGAGGAGCAAGTTGCGTCCGCTCTCTTCCAAGGGGTTTGTGGAAACCACAAGGTGGGAGAACTGGAGATAAGCCATGTGGCTGGGTGGGTCAGACCCCTAGAGCCCTCTCCTCTGCTAGGGCCAAGTCACCCATTCAGAACCTTGTGAGCTCTGGAGCTCCTGGCAGGGTGTCCAACAGGTTTCTGTGACTGTTGTCTCTTGATGCCATTGCTTTCGGGTGGCAAGTGGGCACACCACCACAGGAGGTACATTCCTCTGAACCTCTACCCTGGCAAACCAGGGTGATAGTACAGTCTTTGTAGTCATACGAGCTCAATGGTGACCCACCTGTCCATCCCCACTGCCCTCATGGGCACACATGTCCCCACCCACTCTCTGGGCTCAGCATCAGGACCAAGAGCAAGGCTCTGTCTAGGAGCAAGAGTGGTAGCCACCAGCTGACTTGAGGCAAGTAGGAAACTCCAGGGTCAGAGAGCCCCTCCTACTTGGCAGGGAACAGGCTGAGCGGAGAGCCTTGGGTCTCTGGGAGGGAAGGCTGTTTCCCTGAGGTGGAGGGAGGGTCCTGGCCTGGGTCTTCTTTCCTTTCATAAGGCAATGGCCAGAGGTCTGAGGCTCTGGGTGGGAATTAAGGGGAAAGAACTCAATGGCAAATGGAGAAATAGATTCCTGACTGCTTGGCATCTTAGGAATTGGGTCTCATAAGCCAAACTGGAGGCTGAGACTCTCCCTCCTAGACCCTGACCCTTCTTGCTCCCCATCCTAACCTGGCCTAGAACACCTGCCTCCCACCTGTGAGTGGCTGCAGTGGTTTGAGAGCAGGAAAGAGAGTCGCTGAGTATCACTGTGCCCCTTCTGCGTGATGGGTGCCCCACATCAGCCAGGCCAGTTACTCAGGCTCCCTAGTCCCCTCCAGGCCTGAAGGCACAGGCAGACAGTGCCTCCTGAACTCATGATGGGGAGGGCAGGGGAGTGACAGTGGCAACTTCATGTCCTACCCTGTCAGGGCAGGGACAGGTTAAGCCCTGCTGGTTGCACCACAGCCCTGTAGGGCAGGGGGATCCCCTCCCAGGGTGTGGCCAGCTCAGGTCCTAACAGGCCCCAGTGGGGGTGGTGCTGGGTGGCGGACTCCTCGCCACAGCAGGCACACCTGGGGCTTAGACTGGGTGGGCCGGTTCCTTCTCCCTGTGAGAGTTGCAGCTTCAGCAGAAGGCAACAGTTCCAGCCTCAGCAGGAGGCAGCTGAACCTGCAGGGAGAGCCCAGAAGGGGGTCCTCAGGGATGGGCATAAGATGGGTAAAAGTTGTCGTGGCGTGGGGCAGCTTTCAGATAGGGGAGGGAAACTGATAATGTTAACAACATGGAGAGTTCGCTACATGCCTGTGTTGCCAATTGCTTTATATGTCCTAGCTCATCATTTCTCCTAACCACCCCATAACATGGTGTTAGTATTCCCACCTCAGATGAGGAAACTGACGTTCAGAGAGATTGTGTGGTTTCCTTAAGGTCCACAGAATCACAGATGGTGCCAAATTTTTCTGATATAAGACCCTGTGTGCTCACCCACTGGATTCTACCACCTACAAGAGCAAGAAACAAGGGACCAGTGGAAGAGAATATGGTTTGGGGAACAGAGATGAGGCCATTTATTTACATTTATTGCCAGATCCTAGTTAAAAGCTGCCCATGAAGTTTGAAGGCAGCATTAGTGCTGCCCCTGGGTGGATGCCCTCTGCTGCAGAGGGTACTGCCCCAAGGAAGCACCCAGCCCCCAGGACTTGGCAGCCATTGGCTGATTTAAAAGCACACGCAGGGTGTGCCAGCTCGTGTCGCTTCCTCATCAAACTGTACTGCTGCTGCAGCTGAGCTGCTGCCCAGCCTCTGGGGAGGAGATACCAGCAGCGTGCCCTGCCAGGGCAGTGTGGGGAGCTGCAGCTGCAGGTTGGATTAGAGGAGGGCTCCTGGCTACAAGGGGATGGTGGCAGGGGGCCAAGGCCTGCGGAGCTGGGCTGCAGCCAGTGCATGTCTGCAAGGCCTTGCTGGGCAGCCTGCCAGTCAGCACCCGGGAACATGGAGGAGGAGCTCAAGTGCTACCCCAGGAGAGGGTGGATGGGACCTTTGGGTTCAAGCTCCACTGGGCTTGGCAGGAGGCCCCTCCCCCATTGCCTGCAAACAAAGCAATGACTCCCAGAGTAGAATTGTGGGAGCTGGAAAGCCAGATTCCCCTGGGTGGGAATTAGAGTGGGCAAGCCTAGCTAGGGGCCACCTGCAGGGGCCATCCCTGCCCAAGGACATGGTCTGCCTGCATCTGGGCAGGGGCTGTACCTGTGGATGATCAATGAGTATTGATCGCTTGAGAGGCTGAAGGTGGCCTGGATGCTAGCACTTGCCCTGTGCCTGTGTTCCCTGCCTCTTCCCTTTGTGCTGAGCATGGTAGAGAGGTAGCAGGCTCGTGTTCATTTGCTTTATATTTTTAGCCATGCTTCTCTTTATTTTCTCTTTCTCTTGTAGCTTTTCTTATTTTCTCTTCTTTCTCTTTGCTTCTCCTATAGTTCCTCTCATTTTTTTATTCTTTCACTTGATCCTATAGGTGTGGTTTTTATCCCTTTTGGCCTCTTTTTCTTTTTTTCCATGATAACAGGTATAAGGTATAAATTTACATACAGTAAAACGCAGAGATCTTAAGATGTACAGCTCAATACATTTTGACATTTGTATACACTTGGAAAACCAACATCCAGATCAAGAAATAGAATATTCCCATCATCCCTAAAGATTCCTCGTCTGCCTGCAAGGCATGTGCCCACTAGCCTGACATCTCTTGCCACAGAGGAATTTTGTTTGGCCTCTTCATAATGTGTTCCTATGCATATTTTACCTCTCATTTTGGGGCTTGTGTCCTTCTTGTGTGTATATGTGTGGGTCAGGAGAGAGAGAGAACCTCAGAGAGAGCAGGGAGAAGGGGCAGAATGAGAGGAAGAGCAAGGGCGTGTGAGTGGATGGAGAAAGGGGGCCAGACTTGATGATGACTTCTTCTTGCTGGCAGGGGGTAAAGAGGAAACCTTGCTTTTCTTGTCTCTCTTCTTGTATTCCTTTTCCAAGCTGCCCCCTGAGCTCTTTATAAACACTGACATTCTGGCCCAGAAAGACATGCCTACATCCAATAGTGGCAGAGGGGAACAGGAGACAAATCATTGGCTGGGGAACCACACTTTTTTTTTTTTTGGTGGCTGGCTGGTATGAGGATCTGAATGGGGAACAACTCTTTAGCCCACAAAAAGTCAGCTCACATGAGATCTTTCTCTGTTGGTCATTGTTCTGTATTTTCCATTCTGGGGTGAACAAATTGGCATGCTAAATGAAGGCAGTTGAGTCCGCAAAGACGGGTGCCATGCTGGGGTCACGGATTGGAAGGCTCTTCTCCAGGCCAACACTTGGGACCCTCATTTTGTTAGCCCTGAGGGTTCCTCTTGGAGTGCCAAGCTACGCAGTGGGGGTTGGGAAGAGCTGTCACGCCTTCAAGGGACTTGCTGCCCAGTTGGCATAAGACATACTGGAAGCATTTGAGCACCGTGAGCAGGATATAATTATCCACCAAGCAAGGCTGCATCGGCTCCTGCCTCCTCTCCTATGGGATGAGCACAGCATCAGACAGTCCATGTGTTGCCAGCCTCACTGCTATTTAAGAGGCTACCTGATGCAGAGATTCAGGCACTCCACAAATTCTAGTTGAACATGTGGCCACACATTAGGTTCTGTTCTGCGGTAAGCAGAAGACAGAAAAAGGAAATTCTGTAGCTACTACTTTGATTTCAACAATATTTTTTGCAGTTTTTTCTATAATATTCTTATGGATTATATGGAGAAATGTGGGCTGAACACAACAACTAGTTACTCAACCTACAAAGGATATTGATCAGTTTTAACCCTGAGGGAGGTCTCTAGTGGCATGCCGGTGGGTTCTGATTTTGGCTCTATCTCACCCACTCTTTTGCCCCAAATGAAGAACTGAAAGATTGGTACAAAAACACCCATAACTCTTTACTTTATTTACCAATTGTTAAAATTTTGCCACAGTCACGTGTCTTTTTAGTCTCTTAACCTAAAATAGCCCCCCTGTCTTTTTTTGCCTTTCACCATATTGATTTTTTTTTTTTTTTTTTTTTTTTGGCAGCTGGCTGGCACAGGGATCCGAACCCATTACTTTGGTGTTATAAGGCTACACTCTAACCTACTGAGCTAACTGGCCAGCTCCAGATTGACTTTTTCGAAGAGTCCTGGCTAGTTGTCTTGTAGAATGTTCCTCATGCTAGAGGTGTCTGATTATGTCCTCATTGCTAAATCTGGGTTAAACACTTTAGGAAATGCTACAAGGATTGGTGATGTTGTGTACCTCTTATTCCATCATATAAGGAGGTAAATTATTTCAGCTAGTCCCATTGCTTATGATGCTACTTTTGACCACTTGGTTAAGAACGTGGTCACCAGATCTCTCCCTGAGAGGTACATTTTCCCTTTAGTAATTAGTAAGTCATTCATGGGACAGACTTTGAGACCTTGTTTTAATATATAGTTTTCTAACAATCTTCCATCCAGTGGTTTCACATCCATTGATGATCCTTGCTTGAATCTAGATTTTCTAATTTTATAATTTCTTCTACATTTATCAGCCAGCATTTTTCTGTAAAGAAGAGTGTCTTTTCCACCCCTTCTCTCTCTTTCTCTCTGAGTTTTGCTGTGGACTAATGGATTGTTTTTTGATTTGATGCATTAGAATCCATTACTTAATTATGCCTTTTGATGCTCAAATTGGTCATCAAATTGGTTCCTATGTCCTCTTGACATGACCCCATTAGTCTTTGATCACTTCTTTGCTTTGTGGCCAAACAAAATGTCCCAGGATTACCTTGTATTTTCCCTTTCATCCCCCCGGTGTGCATCAGTGAGGGGAGAGTGGTGGCAGTGGTGGTGGCGGCAGCAGCAGCAGTAGCAGTAGCAGTGGTGGTGAGGGATGACACAGGGCCTTGCAGACCGTTGTAAGAAAGGTCTTTGGCTTTTGATCTCAGTGAGACAAGGAACCACGGAAGGGTTCTGAGCAGAGGAGACCCATGTCCTGACTTTTCATTTTTGAAGACTGGCTGCTGTGTTGAGAATAGATTTTAGGGGAGCAAGAGAGGAAGCAGAGAGACCAGTTAGGAGGTCCTTGCAGTAACCAGGAGCAAGAGAGTGGTGCTTGGGACCCAGGGAGATGGTATGTGGTCAGATTATGGATTTGCTTGTGGATTGGATGTGAGGAGTAAGAGAAAAGAGAAGAGTTAAGGTTTTTAGCCTGAGCAGCCTAAGATGGAATTGCCATTAAATGAGATAGGGATGGCTGTAGATGGAGCACATTTTGGAGAAGAAGCGGGGAGAGATTGGGAACTTGGTTTGGGGTATGTTAGGTTTATGTCAGACAGACAAGTACAAAAGTTGAGACCATTTAGAGTTCAGGATAGAGGTGTGGGGTGCAGATAGAAACTTGGGCATCATTGGCTATCGATGGATTAATCCCATTAATAGAGGCAAAGCATCCAAGACCTGGGCAATGGTAGAACTACAGGAGCTTGGTACTGCCCACATCCCATATGGAATTCTGTGCTCAGTGCTAGAAGCCCCTGTAAAATGGGTGCTGCTATGTCCATAGAAGGGTGTCAGGGTGGTGGAGGTACAGAAATCCTGGAGTGTGAGGAAGCTGGGCTGCAAGAGAGGAAACCTGGGACCATGTGGGTGCTGTGCCCACCCTCTGACAGCCCCTGGGGGTGGAGCAAAAGGAGGTGGCTTTGAGGAGGCTGATTGCAGCGAATTCCTGGAGAAACAGTCTTCACTGCCATGGAAATGACTAGCAGACGACTGACTCTAACTACAGGAGGAATTGCATTTTACTGTAATCCTATGCACACGTAGGAAAAGTTGAAACAGGTTTTCCAAAGCTTACTTATCCTTTCTGAGATCATTGCACTTTGATATTTTTCTTCTTTTTTTAAAAATGCTGATGGGGATCTACTAAACTGATTTCAGGGCCGGCCCATGGCTGACTCGGGAGAGTGTGGTGCTGATAACACCAAGGCCATGGGTTCGGATTCTATATAGGGATGGCCGGTTGGCTCACTGGCTGAGCGTGGTGCTGACAACACCAAGCCAAGTGTTGAGATCCCCTTACCGGTCATCTTTAAAAAGATAATAATAAATAAATAAATAAATAAATTGATTTCAGAACCCACTAAAGGGTCCAGTCTGCAATTAGAATCCCCTGGTCTCGGGCCGACCCCCGTGGCGCACTCGGGAGAATGCAGCGCTGGGAGCGCAGCAGTGCTCCCGCCGCGGGTTCGGATCCTATATAAGCCGGTGCCCTCACTGGCTGAGCACGGTGCGGCCAGTCACAAAAAGACAAAAAAAATAAAAAATAAAAAAAAAGAATCCCCTGAGCTCCACCTGTGGAGATGTTGGGAGCCAGGAGTATTGGGGGCTGGGTGCCTCGGGGATTCCAGTCCAGCCTTAGGGCACAGTTTTCCTTGCCTGGCCACATGCGGTTGTGGAGGTCGCACCTGCTTGGCAGTACATTAAATCCTATTATCCCACTTAAGCTAATCTTGCCTTCATGAGGGCTTCGCGTGTTCGGCTCAGCGTGGGCAGAATTCTAAGCATGGACGACCCCGCAGGGTACTTAGACTAAGTGCTGAGCCTGTAGAGAACGCCCAGCCATGACCCGCGGTGGATTGACCTGTGGAGATATTAGACTCCAAGCAACCAGCCCCGCGTCAGCACTAGCCCGACAGAGTTCATTTGGTCAGATAAGTGTGTGCCAGGAGCAGGGGGGGAGGGGACACACAAAGGTAGGAGACCAAGCCCGACCTTCCCGAGGAGCATAGTGGAGGGAGGCACGCGTGTTCCCAAACCATCGCGCTACAGAGGGTCCAACAGGCGACGTAAGGGGCCTCGGCGGCGGTGGGAGGGCCTGAGAGGTGGGTGCGGGCAAGGGGGGCCTCTGCTTTTGTCCGCGTACCCGCGCTCCAGTGGCCTCGGCGGCTATTGATCCCCGGGCGTGGCCCTCTCCCGGCGTCCCGAGCTGGGTGCACCCAGCTGGCGCCCCTCGTGCTTCCAGCAGCCGGGAAGGGGGAAGGGGCGGGTCGGGCAAGGAGCGCAGCAGGGAGAGGCAGGACTAGCCGCCCGACTTCCTCCTCGGGCCACTCCCTCCGGCGCTGGAGGGCGAGCTGGGTCCAAGCCGAGGCGGTGGGACGCAGGCTGGGCGGGAGGACCGCGGTGCCGGGGCCGGAGGGCCTGCGTTCGCGGCAGCCCACGTGACCCCGTTGCCCACCCCTCAGGTCCGGAGGCGGAGGCCCGCGGAGCCACTCGGTGGGACCGGACTGTGGGGCGGGGCCGTCGTCCGCGAGTCAAGTTGAGCCACCTGAGCAGGAGCCGGAGGACGCCGTCGGCGCCGCTGTCCGAGTTGGGCGCTCCGCGATGGGTCGGGGTAGCCGGCCGGCCGGCCCGCTGGGCGCGCTGCCGCCCCGGTCGCCACTGTTGCTCCTGCTGGTGCTGCTGCTGCCGCCGCCCCCGGCACGGGCGCTCAGCCCCCGGATCAGCCTGCCGCTGGGTGAGTGCTGGAGCCACCCCGCGAGGGGCGAGCTGGGGAGGTGCCTCGTGCGGAGGTGGCCGTGACAAAGGAGGGAGAGGGGGCCTGTTGGAGGCGTGGGGTCCATTAGGACACCTATTTTCAAAGCGCTGCGGGGAGGGAGGGAGAGAGGAGGGGAGCTGTGGGGCCTCGGGCCCCTTTCTTGCGTTTTTTTCCGGGGGATCGAGGGGGTCTCTCGCTCAGTCCCCTTGGGAGGGTACACTTTCGGCGGTGGAGGGGGCCCTCTGTGCTGGCCACCCGCCGGTCCGCCTGCCCATCTGCTTGTCTTTGATGCTGACCAGAGCCGGCCGCGGTGCCGCCGCGGGGTGGAGGGGGGCCCGTGCTCGCAGTCCTTATAGGTTCTGGTATTGCCAGCAAGTCGAAGCAATGCCGCGAGCCGCTGGGGGGGCGGGCGCCGGATCCTCCCTCCCCGCACCCCCATCCCTGGCTGGCCGACGCAGCCCCCAGCCTCGACGTGGAGGGACCCTCAGACCCTGGAAGCGACCAGACCGGGATGCGGGCACCTCTGGGCGCCGACATTCCCAAGTCCTGGAAGCGACCCCTCCTTAGAGTGCCCTGGGAGTACCATCTTTGTTGGCCGGGTTCTTTTCTTGGTGCTCACATCTGCTTCTGTGGCCACCTTCCTTTTCAGCCCTCCTCTCTTTCCTCTCCTTATTCCCTTTCATTTGGTTGCTTCACCAACTTTGCCTGGGGCCCTCAGGCTTTGGAATCAGAGGGACCTGGATTCCAAGCCCATTTCTACTACTGGTCAAGTAAGTACCTTTTGTTCCCTGCACCCCAGTTTCCCAGTCTTCAAAATGGACACAGTCATAGGTACCTTGCAAGGCTATCTTAGGGATTTAATGAAACTATGTGTATTATTTGAGCATAAAATATGTGTCCAACAGATGTTGTTTTTCCAAGCCCTTTAACTTGCTGGTTGCCACATTGTATGAATTAGAATAAGGCCTGTATAAATTAGACTGAAACTGTACCAGACTTCCTTCTCTTTATAGCATCCCCATCCCAAAAGCATCCTATTTACAAAAGGAAAGAGTAGAATCAGCATTTAAATTAAGGCAGGGCCTTAGTAGCCAAGTAACTCTATCTGAACCTCTATCTGAAACATTGTAGATGGGCAGGATTCAAATCCTGCCTTAGCCACTTAATAGCCATGTGACCTTGAGCAAGCTATTTAACTTCTGGGCCTTGATTCCCTCATCTGTAAATAGAGATAATAATAGCACCTACCTCAAGATTGTGAGGATTATTAAATCAGTGCATGTTTGAAAAGTCCTTAGGACAGGGCTTGGTACAGAAACCACTCAATAAATGTTAGCTCTCATTCTTGTTATGCATTAAGCTCCAACTTCATTCCTGCACATCCAGCACAGAGCCAGGTGATTCTGCCTGGCATGGGGGCAGTGCTGGGCTGTTAGTTGGACTGCAGCCCCTTGGGTGTTCCAGCTTGTGAAGTGATGATGAACAGGTGTGTCTGGACCCAGGCCTTCTGCCTTGCTTTTTCTGTTAGGCCCTCTCAGCTTTGGGAGAAGGCAAGGTGAGATGGGAACAGATGCTCCGATGGGCTCCACTTACAGTCCTGGGAAAGCTGGGCTAGCTCACAGGGCCATGTCAATCGCAGTAGGTCTTGTATCCAGCTCTGGAACTGGATGGGGCCACTCCCAGGATGACTAGAATGCAGAATTGGGGAGCTTTGAGGGGGAATGAGAAGCTCTGCTTCCCAAGAGCAGCTAGAACATTTGGTTTTATTCCTTGCAGCTCCAGGACCTGGACAATTTTCACAAATTTGTGACCATTCGCAGGCCAGAGTACAGGCTTCTGTCATGCACCAGCCAGCAGCCCCAGCCCAATTCACTCAGGTTCATCTGTCAGGGCTGCCGCAGGTGGGCATGCATTTTTCACACTACACAGGTGCCAGCTGAGGGGTTAAGAGGGCCTGAAATGCAGTCCACTCTCTGTTCTCCAAGCTGGGAATCCTAAAGAAAAAGAACCCTTCTGCTGTGTTCTTGGGGCTGGGTCTGCCCAGAGGAGACCGTTTTTTCCAGTCCCACCAAAGCCCTAGAAGTAGTTTAGCAGTGCCTGGGTCACCTGAACTCATGTGCACATAGCCACTGTTGACCACGCTGCCACTACTCCCCCAAGTGCTCCCTTCTTGGGCTTCCTCCTGGTCCTTGACATCCGCCTCCTCACCCCCATCTACATGCAGGTCCTTGGGCTGGCTGGGAGTCCCAGAGGGGAATGCCTTGGTGACTGAACAGGCTCACCCTCTGCGCGTGGCCTGAGATGGTTTACTGCCTCATCCCTGGGGGCTTGTTAGATGTTCCTG
Organism: Cynocephalus volans; assembly: GCF_027409185.1. Taxonomy (NCBI): domain Eukaryota; kingdom Metazoa; phylum Chordata; class Mammalia; order Dermoptera; family Cynocephalidae; genus Cynocephalus; species Cynocephalus volans. Next base: position 56,659,285 of record NC_084462.1, read on the forward strand.
GCAGCCTGCCCATCCTGGGCAGGTCCATGGTGACTATAGGACGCTGGGTCCCTCCCTTAACTTGCCTCTTAGAGAGAGAGGCATGAAACTGGAGACCCCTTTCCTGCCATTCGCTCATCAAGCCCCTTTCCCACCAAAGAGCCCCAAGGACCTGGATGCGTAGGGTCAGTGGGGTATGTCCGTGGTTTAAAACAAAATCCTGGGGACTGGCTGGTTAGCTCAGTTGGTTAGAGTGCAGTGTTCATAACACCGAGGTCAAGGGTTTGGATTCCCAAACCAGCGTGCTACCCGCCCCCCCACCTCCAAAAAAAGAAAAATCCCTTGAAGTAATGTCCTGTTTAATTTGCATCTGGGGTTCTTCACGGAGCCCTCATTACTGTTGATAAGCTGCACATTCCTGGGACCCTCAGGATGGGGACCCCACAGTGGTCTCATCCAGTGGCCAGTAGGGGGAGGAGGACTGGGGGACAGTCACTGGCAGCTCCAAGATATCTGGAAGTCTCTGTGAAAGGAATGCTTCAAAGAAGTGTGTGGAATTTGGGTTCTTTTGCATTGGAAACTGCCCTGTGGCATTCCAGGATGAGGGTCTCAGTCAGGAGCAGGAGTGATGCTGAGTGGGGACAGTGGCCCTGGGTATGGGAGCTGTGGAGCCCAGTGCCTCCCAGCCTGGCCATGTGGGAAGAAACAAAACAAACCTGCTCCCATGGCTCACCACAGTCTTACTGGGTTCCCTTATTTGGTCAATTAAAGGGAGTTATTAATTTCCCCCTGCCCCAGAAGCGCCTGGCTGGAAAGCTCTGGACACAGTGTTTCTGAACCAGATTGTAAATAAATCTGTAGGCCTGCAAACTGCAGTCAACAAAACCCAATTGAGCCAAGAGAATGGGGCATTTGACACAAATCAGCTGCTTGTCCTCTGACCCCAGAGCAGGCTCCCAGGGTCAAGATTGCCCTGAGAAGCCCTGATGCTGGCCGCTTGTTTGAGTCTTCTCCCCACTGGTTTCTGGCCTCCCTCTGTGATGTGGCCTCAGTCCGACATGAGCCTTTCTTCAGTTCTGTCCTGTGGGCTGGCAGCTTTGTGGCTCTTCAGAGCTGAGCAGAAAGAGTTCTAACTGTGGATGCTAAGAGCCCAGCTTTGGAAACTAGCTTGCCACCCTAACTAAATGCACAATCTGGGGCAAGCTCCCAGCCTTCTGCAAGCCTGTTTTCACATTGGCAAGATAGGAATAATAGCAGGACCCATCTCAGGGTTCTGAGAGGATTACATGAAATAATGTATGTAAAGTGTTTGGCATGATGCCTGGCACGTGCTACATCCCCAGTAAAAGGTAGCTTCTGCTCTGCTAGAAGTTCCTTGCCGGCCTTGTTCGGGAAGGTTAGTTGCATCAGTTTGGGATATACTGCCTGAGCACTGGCTGTATGCTGGCCCTCTGCTAGGTGCCAGGCCAGGGCTGCCCCATGCACAGGGAATAGAGTAGTGCAGACCTGCCCTTCGCCTGCCCCCACGGAGAAGACAAAGCAAGCCCCCTGAGGGCTGATTGGAGGTCATTCCCAGTGGTGCTGCTTAATGTAAGCCGTTTTTCAAGGGCTCCTGGTTCAGCCCTTGGAAAATCGTCCTTTGCCCCAAGATCTTCCTCTGCTTGGGGCTGGACTGCACTCCTCCCTCCCTGTCCTTTGCTGATTCTCCTCTGCCCTCTGCATAACCTACATTTAGCTGATGTTGAAATGCCTGTGTGCCATCCCAGGAAAGCTGTAAGCTTACACAACTTTTGGGGCACATCTGAATATACCAGCCTGTGCATCCTCCAGGCAAGGGCAACAGAGGATGGCACAGGGCCTGAAGAAAAGGTTGGACTTGGGTCATATCATCAATCACTCCTTCCTTTACCCCTTCTTAGGGCCTATGCCCTCACCCCACCCCATGGATGCTCAGGCTGTCACAGGGCTCCAGAGGTCGCTGCTGTGGCCATCCCTGAGGGTCAGGAGGAAGAGGAGCAACAAAACCTGAGACTCCTGTGATCCAGGCCTGCCTGTCCTCCCTCACATTAGCTTTTTGGGGTGTCTGCTCCCCTGGACTGTGTTCTCCAGCTGCTTTTCCCCAGCTGGCCTTCCCTGTCCCTTCTCTTTGCATTCCGACCTCCCTGTCCTGGGAGTACTCCTGTGTCCAGGGTAGAGAATGGCTTACCCAGAGGTAGCCATCTTGGAATAGATACCTGAGGTCCCCTAAGGGCCCCACTCCATCTCTTGCCATTCCCCAGGCCAAAAGCTTTTCCTCTGCTCCTACCCCTGTGGGGTCTCCCTGGTCATTCCTTAGCCATCACTCTTATGTGACCATCTCTGCCACAGGGTAGGAACCAGCCCTTTACCCCTTAGGTGGCACAGCTGGTGTTCCAGCATTCAGTGCCCGGAAGGTAGAAGGTAAGGTAACAGGTATAGAGCTACTGTGGGTACCAGGCTTTTAGTTGTCTTATCTTACAGATAGGGTAGCTGAGGGTCACAGAGGTGAAGTGTTTTGCCCAAGTCATAGAGTTCTGCCTCCCCAGCCTGTGATCTGACCTGTTCTGTGTTCTGCACTCTTGGGTCCATCTGGAAGCCCATCCCATAGCCTAGCAGGCTTCAGAGGAGGGAGGGGTCTGCAGCAAGGAGATTTCAGTAGGGTGGTAGGTAGGAGACAGAAGCCCTTGTTTTACCATACTCCTAAAGAGGGGTCAAATTAACCAACTCGCTTCCTCTTTTTGGGGCTCTTCTTGCTTCTCCTCCAGGAGAGGTGCGAGAAGAAGAAGAGGGCAGAAAATGCCCATGGTGGAGCACCTACTATGTACTGGGCACTACTCTTGGATATGGAGGTGGATTGTTTTATCTCATACAGATGAGGAAACTGAAGCTCAGAGAAGCCAACTCATGTTTTCAGGTTCACACAGCTAGAAAGTTTGGGACCAAGGTTTGGGTCACAGATCTGACTCAGGAACCACATTCTTTTTATTAGAACAGCTGCCTCCTGCTTCACCTGTGAATTGTACAAAAGCAGCAGAATGACCCAGCTTAGCCCTTGAATAATTGATAGGTTATATATTTTCATCTGGTAAAGAAATCTGTTGAGGTTATTCCCTGGACAGAGCAAGGGATCCAGCGGAGGCCCCGGTGGCATGGCCATAGCAGACTTGCCAGGAATGTGGTGCACAGGAGCCTGGGAGCAAATGTCTCAGACAGAGATTTGCACAGTGGGGGGCAGTGGGCCAGGGCCAGCCTGGAGATGTATTTTGTTTGGTGTCCAAGTGTTTTAGAACATTTTTATTTTTATTTTATTTATTTATTTTTTTTTAAAGATGACCAGTAAGGGCCGGCCCGTGGCTCACTCGGGAGAGTGCGGTGCTGATAACACCAAGGCCACGGGTTTGGATCCCATATAGGGATGGCCAGTTGCTCACTGGGTGAGCGTGGTGCTGACAACACCAAGTCAAGGGTTAAGATCCCCTTACCGGTCATCTTTTAAAATAAATAAATAAATAAAAATAAAGATGACCAGTAAAGGGATCTTAACCCTTGACTTGGTGTTGTCAGCACCATGCTCACCCATTGAGTTAACCGGCCATCCCTATATGGGATCCAAACTCGTGGCCTTAGAGTTATCAGCACCGTACTCTCCCGAGTGAGCCACGGGCCAGCCCCTTTAGAACATTTTTAATTAGTCACTGATATTTAAAACTTAGGAAATTTTATGTAAAAATTCAGGTTTCCACTTTTCTGAATATCTGGCAAGGCTGGGCCTTATTCCACATAGCAGCAAGTATCTGGGACTAAGCAGCAGCCACTTCTTCAGAAGGGGCTCCTGCCTCCAGGTGGCTGAACCCTTCTTTCCGTGCAGGCGTGGGCTTCTGAGGTGGCTGGGGTCTGGGCATTTACCCAGGGAAAGCATGTTGACCATCTTGCATGTGCAGAAGGTCTAGAGCAAAGGTGGGGAGAAAGGAAGGCAATAGCAGGAGTGGGGGGACATGGTTAGGGCCACCCTGATTGTTGGTGACCCCTGATCTCCTGATCTGTGCAGAGCCAGCACTTCCACATACTATGTTTTTTTAGTCTTCCCAGCAGTGCTGCAAGGCCTCCCTCAGAGAGGGCAGGTGGCTTGCCCAGGGCTGTTCAGTGATAAGGTCAGGATTCACGCACAGGTCTTGTGACTCCCCAGTGCTCTTTCCACTCTCTGAGGCTTGTTTCCCGTCTCCCTGCAGCACTTTCAGATGTCACACTTCTATCTGTGAACCTGGTATTCAAAGACTGAGCATTCAGTGGTCTGGGGAAGGCAGAGTGGAGGCAGTGCTTCTCACACACACTCTTGTGAGCATGAAGCTTCAGGACCTCCATACTGCCCCCTTTGAATCTGGGGCCTCTTCATGGACCAGAGCACCCTGAATTGGGGGATTCTGTTATTCATTCTTTCAATCAACAAGTGTGTATGGAACAACTCCTTGGAACTCACCTGACCAGGTGATCCAAATATGGGAGTGTATTAGTCCGTTTTTGTTGCTTACAACAAAATACATGGAACTAGGTAATTTATAAAGAAAATGAAAGTTATTGCTTACATTTTCTGAGGCTAAGAAGTCCAAAGTCCATCTGGTGGTGGTGACAGTTACCCAGGGGTCTCACATTGCAAGATGGTGGAAGCAGAGAGAGACTCTCCTCTCTCTTTTTTCAAAGCCCTCAGAACCACACCCCTGACCACCATTTTTAATCAATTCACTTCTGCATGGTCCTACAATCCAGTCACTTCTTCAAGGCTCCCCCTTTAATTAACATAATAGGATTTCCCACCCTCTTAACAGTCACAGTGGGGGCTGTTCCTAATTTATAAAACTTGGGGAACACAACTCAAGCTTCAGGGAGTTTTGGGGGCACATAATTCAGTCCACAACAGGGAGATATGAATAAGGCATGGTCTTGATCCTCATGGCGCTCCCAGCTTGGTGGAAGAGACAGGGACAGAAAGCCCATCATCATCATCATCATCCTTGTCACCAGTGCACTGCGAGAGGCATGAAAAGAAAATGATGGACACACAGAGAAGGGCCCTTGCCCAGCTGGAGATTCAGGAAGTCCTCCTGGAGCAGGTAAAACCGATCTGAATCTTAGAGGATGAGTATGAGTTAGTTAAAAGGAAAGCCTTTCCAGGCAGAAGAGACTTGCCTGAGCAAAGACTACAAATGAGAAGTGGGCTCTGAGTTGTAGTTCTGTGTCACTCAGATGAAATGGGAGTGAGTGTGTGGTAAGGACTGGTGAGTTAGGAGCTTGGATAATGGGTCTCCATTGAAAGTTTTATATGGGACAGTGATGGTTCCCAGAGAGCCCTCTGGCTGCAGCACTACAGCTGGTCTTAAGGGACAGGCCCTTTGGGAGGCCACTGCAGTGGCTTGGGAGAGAGGGTGGTAGCCTGGCTGAGGACTCTGGTAGTGGGGATGGTGAGTGAAATGGATTTGTAAGATATTGAGGAGGGAAAATTGGCAGGATGTGATTATAGATTGGATGTCCATGGGAGAAGGAGGAGGAAAATATGGCACCCAGGAGAGTGGTGCCACACAGGGACACAAGATCCCAAGCCAAGGAGTGAGAGGGGAAGGTGGCAGTAGTAGGGGCTGTCCACAAAGGTCTCCTGCACAGTTGGGTCTGGTGTGTTGGAGGAAGAGCTACACTTGAATGAAGACACTTGGTCACTAGCATCTGCATCATTGAAGTGGGCATGAATGTGTGACCCAGGGGTTTGCACAGAATAAGAAGAGCAGGGCCAGGAGCAGATCCCAGAGAAGCAGACCGTTCGAGAGCCAAGCCCCGAGAGGCTGGATGGGGGTTAGTAGCAGACTCAAGCCAGGCTGCCCAGGTTCAAATCCCAATGCACCATTCTTCCTTCCTGGGTAACTCTCACCTGAAAAATGGAGATGATAGATCCTACCTCGCAGCAACCTTGAGAGGCTGATATGACTTATCCATTTAAAGGGCTTAGTAAGTGCTAAAGTAGCTCTTTGAGGGATGGAGGCCCAGAAGGAGTGTGAGGGAGACACGAGGTGGTCCTTGAGACTGTTGGCACATAGACACCTAGAAGACAGGGGCCTTCAACAAGGCGGCGTGGTCAGCATCTGGGATCACAGCCGTGAGGTGATCCCTGGGCCTTGTCAAGGAGTGAGTGAGAGGTGAGGAGTGGACATGGCACGGTGCGGCTCTGCTCTTCAGGAGTTTGTCTAAGTGGGGAAGGGAGGCGCAAAAAATTTGGGGTGAATATTGAAGGGAAAAACTGCCTTCCGAGAGGTAGAGTTGATGGCATAGGATTTGGTCTCTGAGGAGATTGGGGCAGGAAGTTGAGGTTGTTGATGTCTGGCCCCAATTTCCTCAGAAAAAGTGGGGATGTCTGTGAGGGGAGAAAGGGGATCCTAGGGCAAAGGCCTCAGGAGAGAGGGGTTGTTAGGGAACAGGCAGCCCCTGAGCAGAGGGACGAAGAGCTGCCTGTGGTCCAAGTGGGCCCCGTGGACTGGGCAGTGGACGTCAGGCTCCCCGGGTGATGGCCGCAGTGTGTGCAGCGTGGCGACACCAGCTAGGGCCGCCTGGGGATTCTGGCAGGAGCTCTTGGCCTGCTCGCTTGAGGCGTAGCAGCAGTCAGCTGAGCTTTCTGGGGTATGCCCACCCAAGGCACACAAATGCTTCCAGCCTGGGTTCCCTTGCCCTTCTTGGTTCTTTCTTGGTCACTTCAGTCCACGGGGAGGACTTTGGGCACACAGTACCCCCTCCTACCTAGAGTGACCCTTTTGTGGTTGGGTCTCTGCCCTGGCACTGGCCTGATGATGGTGGAGTTTGTCCCATTCCTCCACTCTCCTCCAGCCTGGGGCAAGGTGGCTGCCCTGACCCAGCACTGGGCGGCATGCAGGGAAGGAAGTGCATCCAGTTTGAGAGCTGTGCCCTAGTTTGCTGCTGACTGCTGTCCAGTCAGCGCTTCTGCTGTGGAGGTGGTGCTCCTGCGGTACAAGTGGGTCCAAGGTTCTGGTGACTTGGCATGACATCCCAGGGGAGGAAGTGCTCCAACAGAGCCTTTCAGGAGGCTGTCCAGGAACTTGTCCTGGCCCAGGCCCCTTTCTGGGGGCAGGAGGAGCAGCTGGCGGCCCTCTCCCCACTGAAGGCCCCTTCCCTGCTCCAGCTCCACAGGGAAGCTGGTGTTTTCTGGCCTAATCCTGCTGGGGCCTGTGGAGGGCATGATGTTAGGGCCAGGTCAGCGTCTATCTGCTCCGTGGAGAGAAAGGTGGGGTGGGGCTCTGAGTCACGGCACTGCCACAGCTCACTGGCTGGCCTCGGGTGGGGACTGCCCGGGGTGGGGATGGTGCTGAGCCCTATTCCTGTCTCACCCCAGAGAGCTCCAAGCTTCCGGCTGAGTCACAGAAGGGGAGAAACTCTAGATGGGGCTGGGGGCTGAGTTGTTCCCACATCACTTCCTGCCGAGAGCCCCACACCCTTGAGGTGGGGAGTGGCACCCTGCAGGTGGCTCTGACATGCCCAACCCAACATGCCCCCTCTGAGGAGGCTTTGTCCTGGGTCAGCCCCAGACCAGCCCCCATTCTGCCTTCTTGGAGGGTGGACTGCATAGTGGGGAGCACTGGCCCTGGAGAAGCTGCCAGCTTAGGCCTGCCCAGGGTAGATGGAGAGGTTTCATTCCGACTGGGAAAACCGGCCGCAGCTTCAAGCAGGCCCAGCTTTCTTGGTACTGGACTAACCCACTGGGTAGATGGATTTGGAGGATGTCTGAACAGCACAGGGGCCCAGGAGACTGGGCGAGACACTCTCTCTGGCACTGGAGCCACAACAGAGAACAACATAAAGCCTAAGATGGACCCTGAGGTGTACCAGCCCTCACAGGGAGCAAAATGCAGAGGCAAGCCCCTCCAAGTCACCTCTGCACAAAGGGCACCCAGGAGTGCACACACAAGCATGGACAAGCCCTGCGGGATGGTGCGCACAGACATATACACACACACACGGGCAAGCTCAGGCAGCGCCCCACACACACGTCTGTGCAGTCACTCTGTCGCTCTAGAGGTGACCCCAGGTACCTGGGCACTTGGGCAGGAACACCTCTCAGAATACCACTGAGCACAGACGAACTCACCTACACAGCGCATGCCTGTAGCACACACATCCTGGTTTCTAAGTTGATGCTCTCTGCTCTGGCCATATGACTCTCATGTGACCAGGTGTAGGCCTAGGTAGAATTGCCCAGGCTGAGCTCTTTAACCTCTCAGATGAGGGAGGCCTAGCTCACCCAAGCAGCCCTGCCCCTCTGGCAGCTCTCACTGGGCTGGATTTTCCTGCAGGGCTTTTGGATTTTGTTTTTGAGCCACTCATTGAGTGTTGATCCTGTGCCAGACACCATGCCAGCCCTGGGATAACGTGTGCAAAGTTGTTTTGGGTAAAGCTCTCAGTAAATGAGGGTTATTATGTATATTATTATTTATATACGTAATCTGTTTTCTTCTCATAACAACCCTATGAGGCAAAGTGCTGTTATTGTCCCCATTTTACAGATAAGGAAAGTGAGGCGTTAAGAGTTTAATTGGCTTGTCCTGGTGGCACACAGCTAGCTAAATGGCAGAGGCTCAATTTGAACCCAGGTCTCTGACTCCAGTCTGCACTTTTGACCTCTGTCTTGTTGATCCTGCCCATTGGGAAGCCAGCCCCACTTGAACCAGCCCTGGTGAGGTCCACAAGGGCAAAGAGGATCATGGGGCCGGGGCCATCAGCACACCAGGGCTTTGAGTCTGAGGCTTAGGGCAGAGGGATGAGGGCAAGGATGGAGGAGAGTCCCCAGAATGGGAATGCTTGGTATTAGGGGCCCTTCACCTGCTTTTCCAAGGCACATTCCACGTTCTGCCCCTTTGTCCTTTCATTTACTGTGCTCCCGATGGGGCTGGAGGAGATGTGGGGGGTTCTCAAGTAGCTGGCTCGTTTGGAGGCCTGGCTGGGCCAGGGACTGGCTGCTGCCCAGGCTTCCCCTCCAGTCTGGCTGTGCTGTGTCTGTGGGACCCTTGGCAGGTTTCCACGCCTCTACCAGGCCGAAGTGGAGTCGAGCTGCCACCTGGGACTTGGGCTTATCTCTGACTCTCGGCATTTCTGTAACTGGACAGATTCCAAGGGCGGCCTCCTGCCTAGACTTACGGGACCCACCCAGGTGGAAACGCCTCTCCTCTGAAGGCAGATAAGCATTAGCAAATGTGAGCCAGCCCTTGCCTTCAGAAAACTTTGTGGAGGGGTGCAAAAGATAAGGAGGGACCACAGTAGTTATCAGCCCTGGTTTCACTGACTCCTCATGAACCTCCAGTGAGTTTTTTTTACTTATTTTTCACTGTCCCCCTGAGATGTATGAGGAAGCTGCCGCTCAGTGAGATGATGTCTGCACTGCCCTATAGAAGGGCCCGCTTGATGCTTCTCAGAGTGTGGCCTTAGACCACCTACTCCAGAATTACCTGGGAGCTGGTAAAATTGCACATTCTCAGGCCCCATCCCAGACCAGCAGCAGCAGAATTTAGGGGGGCAGGCCCTGGGTCTGCAGTTTATATCTTCCAGGTGATTTTGCTGCATCCTACGCTTCGCAGACCATGGGCTCAGGAAGGAACCTTCCTAGGCCGGCCTTCTACCCCAGCTCCTTTTTTGCTGCGGGGCTCTGCATAAGTTGCTTAAACTCTCTGAGCTTTGATTTCCTCATTTGTAAACTAGAGATAACAACAGTACCTACCTCACAGGATTGTGGTGGAGATGCAGGGAATTAGCATCTGCAACATGGTTAGCACAGCACCTTCCCAGGGGGAGTGGACCTATAGTGGCCAAGGGGAAAGGGCTCCTTGGGGTGGTGGTTCTTACCAGGAGCAGAGCACAAGAAGGTCAGGCTGCTTGTTCATGGGACTCATCATTTGCACATAAAATGCAAGCAACGTGATTGGGCCCCAATGTGTTGGGGAAATTTCTGGTCTAGGAGCAGTGGGGGGTCAGTGCCGGGAACTTTCCTTGGGCCTCCCAATGCATAGAATACTGATGGGGAGTGGTAAGGGGTTGGGAATCTGAGGCAGAAGTCCAGTGGGGTTCTGGACTTTAACTAGTGTTAAAGGAGAGTCTCTTACTAGTTTAAAAAGGTCTCTGGACTACAGCTGTCCTATATGATTTCAATAGCAGAGTTTGGGCTCTGGGCCTTAAACAGGACTTTTCTCTGTGAATTCTCAGTGTAGTCCCACTTCTAACTCTGGTTCCAGCGTGTGACACGACTCCCAGCTGCAGAGCCACATATATTCACATAAACTCCTGCACTGGTCCCCTTGTGTCAGCACCTTCCCTCACCAGGAGACATTATGACTAGCAGCCTTGGGACCCCTGTCATCCCGCTGACTGGCAATATGCTATCCATCCCATATCTCAACAGGTGTGCTAGGAAGCCCCACCTGAGGGCTCACGTCAGCATTAGCTGCCAGGTAAAAAGCTGTGCTTCCCTGGAAAGACTGGTATGTGTTCCTCCTCTGGGACATTGAGGACAAAGTAACTTCGTGTCCTGTTTCTCTTAGGCCACTGAGAGGCTCAGCGCTGAATGTACAGCCCATCTCTGGTAGCTGTATGAGGACCCCATGACCTCCTATGTGAATCTGTCCTTCCTTTCTGGTTTAGATGTTTTCCTCAGATTTGTTTTTTTCTCTGCTCCTGATTTTAATGTTTATATTTCACTACTTTCTTTTCTTTGTATTCCTCACCCTTTTGGAACCAGGCTGGGGGTGTGTAAAAACACTCGATGCATAAATACCTACGAAGTCGTCTTCGTGACTGCTTTGCTGGCATGTTGCACTTGCCGCTTCCTCAGCTTCATGAGACTGTGTTTGTTTGTGTGTCATAAACCACTGATCAGCTGGGATCTGCCTGGGTCCATCAGGGTGGCTGCTTTTTTGCTTGTTTTTCTGTTCTCATCAGCTGCTTAGAATTTTAAAAATAATTTCTTGCCAAACCCATTTGTTACTCAAAGCATAAACAGTACCCTGGTGGATAGGTGGGTGAGTTTATTTCTTTTTTTCTTCTCTCTAATTTATATCTTCCACATTACACAAATATAACCTGCTTATTATAGAATCCAAAAATGATAAATGTGGAAAGGAAAGAAAAAATACCTATAATCCTATCAGGGATCCCACTTTTCTGCATTTTGTGATACATTCGTATGGATTTTTTTATTCCTGTGCTTATATTTTTCCACAAAAAAATAGAATCCGACCATATATACTATTTTATAACCTTCATTTTCACTTAGTGGTAGATAATTAGTATCTTTTACTTATTATGTATTCTGCAACAATGAAAGATATTTAAAATTTATATCAAGGATACATGCACATAATTTTTTTTTTTTTAAAGTGTAGAAGGGCTTATTGTAAAAAGCAAGAATTGTCTCAGTTTTCCTTGGCTCTAGGCCTGGTTAAAAGAGGCAACTTTTAATCATTTAGGGTTTTTTGTTCAACTGTGGTTTCCTCCATATCTCTAAGTGAAATGCTTATAGCACTATTTCTTGGCTTATCTGACTTCCTTACTTGCTGCTGAGAAAAATAAGGTTTTCCATCACTTACATCACCCTTCTCCACCTCCTCTCAACATATTTTGCCACTATATTTAAATTCCTTTCTATTGGTTACCTTTGCAATTTAAAATAATACACTTAAACCTCTCGATTTCTTTCTTTCTTTTTTTTTTTTTTTTAATGCACATTTTTATTTTTATTTATTTATTTATTTATTTGTCTTTTTTCGTGACCGGCACTCAGCCAGTGAGTGCACCGGCCATTCCCATATAGGATCCGAACCTGTGGCGGGAGCGTCACTGCGCTCCCAGCGCCGCACTCTCCCGAGTGCGCCACGGGCTCGGCCCCCTCTCGATTTCTTATTCCATTAGTCATTGACAGCATCTTGTGACCGTCTTCACTCTCAGGTCAAGATAATAGTCTCCATTCTTACTTAACAACCACCCTACCTCATCGTGGTATCTGTCTGTTGTATGTTCAAGTTTTGGAGGTCAAGGTTGGTAACATTCTCTTCTGTTTAATAACCGTCAGTCTTCCATGAGTGCAGGGGTGATGCTCAAAGGTGAGACCAGTGCCTAGCATTTGCATTACTCTGCCAGCGTAAATCATGGTCACTGCAGGGCTGAGGAATGGGCTGCACTTATATTTCCTTCTCTTTGGGTTTCATGGCACTCAAAGGAGAGTGTTAAATGTACGTTCCTTTCTTATATTCTGTTAATGTGCTCAAAAACTATCACTTTATATTTTAGTTTGCTTTATATTTTGACCATCCCTTTCTTATACAGCTTTGTTTGCTTGTTTTTCTGGAATTTCTAATATGACATCATTTTTACCAGCTGCATAGTAGTTAATTAAATGGAGTATCTTTTATTCTCACCTAGTACCCTATGGTTGGACTTACAGGTTTCCAATTTTTCATTAATGTGAATGGTGCTATAATTAAGGTTCTTTGCTCCTGAAAGAAGCATACATCTCTGTGCATTTGTTTCTTATATAATGTTTGAGAGTTCAAGAGTGCTGCTCCCCTTTAAGCCTGACCCCCTGCCCCCAGCCCCTTGCCACCCACTCCCTTGTTGAGCTATTTGTGATTAATGTGGCCTATTCTAGAGGTTTCTAGAGGTAAGAAGTTTCTCGTGGAAGGGATGGCCCCCAAGTAATGTCCATCTTCCTCTCCCCAGGCTCTGAAGAGCGGCCATTCCTCAGATTTGAAGCTGAAAATATCTCCAACTACACAGCCCTTCTGCTGAGCAGTGATGGCAAGACTCTGTATGTGGGTGCCCGAGAGGCCCTCTTTGCACTCAATACTAACCTCAGCTTCCTGCCAGGAGGGGAGTACCAGGAGGTGAGAGATGTTGCCCAGGGCTGGCTACACTGGGCAGAGGGTGGCAGAGGGAAGATGGACAGGAAGCTTGACCTTTTGGGTCTGAGGATGATGCAGACATGGAAGGAGGGAGGCTCAGCAAGTCCTCCATTCCCCTTACACATTCACCTTTCTCTTTGTCATTCCCCAGCTGCTGTGGAGTGCAGATGCAGAGAGGAAACAGCAGTGCAGCTTCAAGGGCAAGGACCCGCAGGTGAGCCAGTAGTGGAGGCAACCTGGGCTGAAGGAGTGATGGAGGGTGGTGGACCTGGGCCCAGGACAGAGGCAGGAGGTGGGCGCAGATATAGCCAGGCGTGGTAGAAGGGCATAGCCTTCTGTAATGGCCAGACCTGGGCTTGAATCCCAGCCCTGTACTTATTATCTCTATGACCTTGGACAAGTAGATTCATCTCTCTGAGCCTTAGTGTATGAACCTGTAAAGTGGGGATAATGATGCCAGTCTCACAGGGCTTACTGTGAGGATTCAATGAGCTAATAGGTATGAGGCACCTGGCACATAGTAAGTGCCAAATAAGTGTCAACTTCCAGCACATGCAGTCACTGGGTGGGGTGGGAGTTGTGGCCCTCCGCAGATGGGCCCTGATGTAGCAGGTCTGACTGATTCTGATTTGGTTTTGACCAAACCATTGGGTGAGGTCTAGTCCAACCTTGGGTTCTCCTGGAGGACTTCCCCACATTCCCAGAGGCCCCTGAGTACAGCAGGTGGTGGTTAAGACAAAGGCAAAAGAGCATAGGACTTGGGGTCAAGATACAAGTTCAAGTCCTGACTGCCCCTGACTCACCATCTCTTTATTCACCATTTATTAAGCACTTGCTCTGTGGTCATGTATTTTTAGGCACTGGAGATAAAATTGTGGAGGGAAAAAAAAAGGAAAAAGTCACTTAGTTTAAAAGGTAGTTAAGGGGCCGGCCCGTGGCTCACTCGGGAGAGTGTGGTGCTGATAACACCAAGGCCATGGGTTCGGATCCTGTATAGGGATGGTCAGTTCGCTCACTGGCTGAGCGTGGTGCTGACAACACCAAGTCAAGGGTTAAGATCCCCTTACCGGTCATCTTTTAAAAAAAAAAAAAAAGTAGTTAAGAAAAAAAAAGGTGGCCAGGTTACACTTCATAAAAAGTGACATTTGAGCCAAGATTAGGAGGTAAAGTAGTTGACCATGGGATACCTGGAGAAGGAACAGTACTTTGGATTTCACTCTGAGTAGGATATTTGGGAGCCAGTGGAGGGCTGAGCAGAGAAGTGACATGGTCTCACCTGTGTTTTAAAAGGGTCACTCCGACCACTGTGGTAGAATGTAGCCTCCAGGAAGTAGGAGAGAAGGAAGGAGACCAGTGAGGGGAAAGAGATAGTGGTGGCTCAGACTGGGGTGGTGTATTACTCCGTTTTTGTAGCTTATAGCAAAATACTTGGAACTGGGTAATTTAGAAGAAAACAAAATTTATTGCTTACAGTTTCTGAGGCTGGGAAGCCCAAAGTCCATCTGGTGGTGGTGACAGTGACTCAGGGGTCTCACATTGCAAGATGATGGGAGCAGAGAGAGAGAAAGACAGATCCCCCTCTTCTTTTAAAGCCCTCAGAATCACACCCCTGACCACCGTTTTTAATCCATTCACTATGGCACAGTTCTACAATCCAATCACTTCTTCAAGGCTCCACCTTTTGTCACTATAATAGGATTTCCCGCCCTCTTAACAGTCACCGTGGGGGCTAAGTTTTTAATATGTAAAACTTGGGGCACACAATTCAAGCTTCAGGGAGTTTGGGGGGAACATAACTGAATCCACTACATTCCACCCCTGGCCCCCCAAAACTCATGTCCCTTTCACACGCAAGTACATTAATTTCATCCCCAAAGTCTTAACTTGTTTCAACTCAGGAGTCCGAAGTTCAAAGTCCCATCTGTGAAATCAATACAAGTTATCTACCTCCAAGATACAATGGTGGGACAAACATAGGGTACATATTCCCATTCCAAAAGGGAGCGATAGGCCAAAAGAAAGGAGAAACAGGTCCCAGACAAATCCAAAATCCAGCAGGGCAGACATTAAATCTCAAAGCTGATGAATCTTGTAATTTGACTCCATGTTCAACGTCCTCTGCACGCTGGTGGAGGGGTTGGGTCCCCAAGTCCTTGGGCAGCTCTGCCTCTATGGCTTTCCTGGTCTCAGGTGATGCTTTAGCTCTCACAGGCTGGTGCTATACACAGGTAGTAGCTCCACAGGTCTGGGGTCTCCATGGTGGTTCTGCTCTCATGGCTCCACTAGACATGGCACTGATGGGGTTTCTCTGCTGCAACTCTGACTGCACGTTTCCACTCGGCGTTGCTCTAGCAAAGGTTGTCTGAGGTGACTCTGCCCCTGCAACAGATCTCTTCCTGGGCCCCCAGCCTTTTCCATACATCATCTGAAATTGGGGTGGAGGCTCCCAAGCCTCTACAGCTCTAGCATTCCACGAGCCTGCAGACCTAACACCACATGGATGCTGCCAAGGCCGCTAGCTAGTATTTTCCAAAGCTACACGTCCTGTCACACCTGGGGCCAATTTACCTACAGCTGGAGCAGCCAAAGCAGCTAGGGTGCTGGTGCTGGAAGCAGCTTCTCAAGGTGGCCCTGGGCAGCAAGCCCATGGAGGGTGCGTCAGGCCTGTTCCCCAGGACTATTTTGTCTCCCTAGGTCTTTGGGCCTGTAATGGAAAGGTTGGCTCCAGAGGCTTCTGCAGTGCCTTCAGAGACTTTTTCTCCTTCTCTTGATAATCCCTTTCCTTTGTACTAATCTTAGTACCATTGAATTTTTCTTCTGAAAATGCTCTCTGCTTCTCCACCACATGGTCAGGCTGTAAAATTTCCAAATCTTTACACTCTGCTTTCCTTTTAAATTCTGGCTTTATGTCATGCCTTTGCTGCCATAACTCAGCATAGGCTGTTACAAGTAGCCCTGCAGCTTCCTTAATGCTTTGCTGCTTAGAAATTTCTTCTGCTGAGTACTCTGGTACACAACTGCTAAGTTCCAACTTCCACAGTGTCCTAGGGCATGGACCAAATGCAGCCAAGTTCCTTGCTAGTTCACAGCAAGGGAGATATTTACCCCAGTTTCCGAAAAACTCCTTCTTATTTCTATCTGAGACCTCCTTAGAATGGTCTTTACAGTCCATATTTCTGTCAGCATTCTGCTCGCCACCATGTAACCAGTCTCTGAGACATTTCAAACTTTCCCTCGTCTTTTTGTTTTCTGAGTTCTCCAAACTCCTCCAACCTATGCCTAACACCCAGTTCCAAAGCTGCATCCACATTTTCAAGTACTTGTTATAAGCAACACTCCACTTCTGGTACCAATTTCCTGTATTACTCCATTTTTGTAGCTTATAACAAAATACTTGGAACTGGGTAATTTATAAGAAAACAAAATTTATTGCTTACAGTTTCTGAGGCTGGGAAGTCCAAAGTCCACCCAGTGGTGGTGACACTGACCCAGGGGTCTCACATTGTAAGATGATGGAAGCAGAGAGAAAGAGAGATAGACTCTCCTCTTCTTTTAAAGCCCTCAGAACCATGCCCCTGACCACTATTTTTAATCTTTTCACTACTGCATGGTCCTACAATCCAATCACCTCTTCAAGGCTCCACCTTTCGATTACCATAATAGGACTTCCCACCCTCTTAACAGTCACAGTGGGGACTAAGTTTCTAATACATAAATCTTGGGGCACACAATTCAAGCTTCAGGGAGTTTTGGGGGGGCATAATTAAATCTACTACAGATGGTATCAGTAAAGGGAGCAAGAAATGGTCGGATTCTGGATGGGCTGAAGATGGAGCCACCAGCATTTCCTGATAGAAAGCTGTGGGCTATGAGAAGCAAAAGGAGCCAAGGCTGCCCACAAGGTTTATGGCCTCAACAACTGAAAAGGTGGAGTTGCCACTAATGAGAGTGGAAGAATCTCAGGAGGAGCAAGTTTTTGGGGAATGGTCAGAAGCTCTGTTAGAGATGCATTAAACCCCTTGTGGAGGTAATACATGACTCTGAGGTTCAGGGTTCAGGACTGAGTGTTTCCTCCTGCTCTGGCTGTGGCTTTCTCACCAGATTGGTTGGGAGGGAACTCTGGTTTTCACTGAGTTTTAGAAGAGGACCCTCAGGGGCCAAGGCAGCCCATAAGGTGGGATTCTGTACCCTTAACCCCCTGACTGAAGGAAAGTTTGCCAGTCACAAAGCTAGCTGAGCCCCAAGGTGCCCTGTAGAGTGCACTCTGTGGTCACTGCCTGCTCTGCCCTAGGAAGCTCCTGGATTCTCATTTGTTCCCAGACTTGAGTGCTCCGCTCCCAGGCCTAGCCTTGAGTCTGGAGGGGAGGGCTTGGCGGTGCCCTCTGGTAGCATGCTTGTGCCCAGGCCTGACTTTCTCGCCTTCCTTCCCCTCAGCGCGACTGTCAGAACTACATCAAGATCCTCCTGCCACTCAACAGCAGCCACCTGTACACCTGCGGCACAGCCGCCTTCAGCCCTATGTGCACCTACATTGTAAGTGCCCCTCCTCTACCCTGGGGCTGGCCTGGGAACTGCCCCTCTTTCTCCCCAGGGAGCTGTTCTTTAGCACCAACCCCTGGTGAAGATCAGGGCCCAAGGGGAGACTTCTAGGTAGCAGTGGGCTCTGAGGTCTACCACCTTGGCACCCATCCCCACCCCGACAGCCGGGGTCTCCCTGCAGGGGGAAGGACAAGGCTGCATGCAATCACCCACACACAAAGACCCTGCCCTACCTTCGACTTGCCGCTCTCTTGTGCTTCCTCCCGCTTCTCTCCCTTGCTCTTGCTTGGTTCTCTCATCTCATCTTGGTTCTCTCTCTCATCTCTCTCATCTCATCTCCCCGTTTCGTTCCTACCCTGTGCACACCCTAGCAGAGGGTGGCATTTGAGGCCATGGATTGAAGCACCAGCTTTGGAGTTAGACATCCCTGGGCACCTTGAGGCTCAGCTAGTTTTGTGATTGGCAAACTTTCCTTTGGTCGGGGGCGGTGAAGGACACAGAATGAGTCCTGTTGCTGCCCCTTCCTGATCTACATAACTTTCTAAGCCTCATCTTCCATCTGCCAAAAAAGGACCAATGGTGCCTGCTGCATCAGATACTATGAGATGGTGTAGCTCTCTACCCTAGGTACAGGGGTGAGGACAGCCTGTCTGACACCTACCCCCTCCTGTCCCACGCACTGCACCTGCTTGCAGAGTTGCCTCCAAGCCCACGTCTCATTACCTGACATGCCCCTCAGTCTGCCTTTCTGCTCCTTGCAGAATGTGGAGAACTTCACTCTGGCACAAGATAAAGTGGGGAATGTCCTCCTGGAAGATGGCAAGGGCCGTTGTCCCTTTGACCCCAATTTCAAATCCACAGCCCTGGTGGTTGGTGAGTTTTGGGGGCAGGATGGGCACATCGAAGCTCCATGCAGGAGCAGCAGGTGCACAGGGCTGGCTCTGGGCAGGATGAGTCCCATGTCTGAGCTGGTGGGTCCATGCCATGCTGATGGCTAGGGGTGCAAAGTGACCATGGGTTGCCCTTGGATTTGGCTTTTCCAAGTCCTGCTTCCTTCTCTGCCCACTGTAGGCAAGATGGGTAGTGCTGGGGTCACTCTGGGACCTGAGTAGAGAGAAGGGGCCATTCTCATGGGAATGTTTTCTTGGCAGATGGTGAGCTCTACACTGGAACAGTCAGCAGTTTCCAGGGCAATGACCCGGCCATCTCCCGGAGCCAAAGCCTCCGCCCTACCAAGACTGAGAGCTCCCTCAACTGGCTACAAGGTGAAGTCCTCCTGCCACCCACCCAGTGGGCAATCATGGGTGTCTGTGTGAGGGGGCAGTCTCCCCCAGCAGGGCCTGTCTCCAGGGTTTCTGGGCTGACTCCGCACTCCCCACTGGACCCTACAGACCCAGCCTTTGTTGCCTCAGCCTATGTTCCGGAAAGCCTGGGCAGCTTGCAAGGTGACGATGACAAGATCTACTTTTTCTTCAGTGAGACTGGACAGGAGTTTGAGTTCTTTGAGAATACCATTGTGTCCCGCATTGCACGCATCTGCAAGGTGAGGGGGATGGGCTCTCAGTGTGACCACTCCCCAGACGCTGAAGGCTACGCTTTTCTCTTTCTCCTTTTACATTAAAATATCTCATATATTGTTTTTTTTCTTACTTAAGAATATTGGAAAATATTGAGAAGTATACACAAAAATCACAAGATAAAGAGGCAGTGTAGCATCATTCTTAAGAGCACAGACTTGGGAGGCAGACTGCTCAGGTTCAGAGCCTGCTCATCATGGGATCTAGGATCTGGGGCAAGTCCCTCATGCTCTTGGTTGAACAGTTTACTCGTCTGTTAAATGGGAACACCACCACCACTGACCTCAGAGACGTTACGTGGATTAATTAATCCATGTAAAGCTCTTAGCATTGTGGTAGGCAGTGACTCATTGTGAATTATTGCTGTTATAATCCCACCTCCCCACCACAAGAAGGGACTTCTGTTAACATTTTAGAATGTTCCTTGCTGATCTTTTTTTTGCGTATGTGTAACTATATGTGTATTTATATTATTAACTTATTTACAGATACGAGTTTTGCTGTATCCTTTGGCATCCTAGTTTGCTCAGCAGTAAATCATGGACACCTTTCCATATTTACGTAGGCTCCCATTCATCCTTGTTTCTTTGTAATCTGCAGTCAGAAAGGACTCTTGTGATGGCTCATGTACGCTGTCTCCAAGTTTTCTGGATTTTAGGTGGAACTCAGTCCTGACTTTCATTTGCCCTTCATTCCCAGTGTCTGTCTCAGCTACTGCTGGGGAGGGGACAGCGAGGAGATATCATGCCTCCACCCCATGGCCCCGGCTTGTGCCTAAGCCCAGCTTGTCCCTCATTCTTCCTCCAGGGTGATGAGGGTGGTGAACGGGTGCTGCAGCAGCGCTGGACGTCCTTTCTTAAGGCCCAGCTGCTGTGCTCCCGGCCCGACGACGGCTTCCCATTCAACGTGCTGCAGGACGTCTTCACGCTCAGCCCCAGCCCCCAGGACTGGCGCAACACGCTTTTCTACGGGGTCTTCACTTCCCAGTGGTAGGGCCCCAAGGACCTAGCTGGGGTTGGGAGGGTGAAGGGTGTCTGGGACTGAGCCCGGGAGCCTCCCTTTGGGCCCAGCTAGCCTCATCCTGAACCCCCAGGGCTCCTAGATTAATGCAGCTGATTCCCTTGCAGGCACAGGGGCACTACAGAGGGCTCTGCTGTCTGTGTCTTCACTATGAAAGATGTGCAGAAGGTCTTTGACGGCCTCTACAAGGAGGTGAACCGTGAGACACAGCAGTGGTACACTGTGACCCAGCTGGTGCCCACGCCTCGGCCTGGAGCGGTGGGTACTAGCTCCCTGAACCTAGAGTGGGTGCTGGGACCAAGGCTGCCTAGCCTCAGACAAATCACTTGGCTTCTCTGAATCTGTTTTCTCATCTTTAAATTGGGGACATAAGCCCAGGCCTTCTTGTCTTAGTGGGTTAGATGTGACTATGAATGTCAGAATGCCTTCAATCCTGTCTCAAGCCAGGCAGGTGTGCCCCCATCAGGCCGCTGACTGCACACTATAGTAATCGTCCCTTCGCTGAGTCCTACCCTGCCTTAGCTGTGAGCTCCTTATTTAATTACAAGTGACCAAATGACCAGGCCATAGGGAAATAGTCCTTTCTTCTTTTCTTCCAGTCTAACGGGCTCCCCCTAAAACCAACCTTGAGACAAAGATAGGAATGCCAATAGTTTATTTGGGAGGTGATCCCAGGAAGCAGTGTGGGGGAGTAGAAAGGTGAGAGGGAGGGAGGAGAGCCAGAACAGCGTGTGTCATTTGGCCTTTAGCACTGTGGGCAGCTGGAGCTCAGACCGCTGGGCCCCCTGAGCCGGTATGGAGTATGTCTCAGAATTGTCCCACTGGAGATATGTGGGTGGGAAAAAAATAAAATTGTCCCACCAGAGTAGTTGTCACCAACTCCTGTGCCTCATTGGTTGAGGGCCACTCCACCCTGGTGCAGAAAAACCCTCGAGCAGAGAGAATCAGGAGGCCCCAGGCAAGTGCGGGAATTAACTGCAGCCAGCTCTTGCCGTTGCACAAGACTCTGCTCATCCAGGGCTCCCTGAGTGCTGGTGAAGGGAGGCTGGAGGAGCAGGAAGTGTGTTCATGGCCCTTGAGGCCGTGTGTGCATGTGATGGTGAGGAGAGGGGTTCAGGGAGGAGGCACAGCAAAGAAACTCTGCATGCCCTTGGTTTCTCCACACCCTGGGCTTTGCACTTGGCCTTCAAACCGGCACATTGGCCCTCTGCAAAACTGCGAGAGATGAGCTGTGGCTCCCGAGGTGGGGCCAATACGGCTGTGTTCCCTGGGGAGGCAGGGCCCCATCCTGCCTGCACCCTCCAGTGTTGCAGCCTGACGCTGCTGCCTTCTCCTTCAGTGCATCACCAACAGTGCCCGGGAAAGGAAGATCAACTCGTCCCTGCAGCTCCCAGACCGAGTGCTGAACTTCCTCAAGGACCACTTCCTGATGGATGGGCAGGTCCGCAGCCACCTGCTGCTGCTTCAGCCCCAGGCCCGCTACCAGCGTGTGGCTGTACACCACGTCCCTGGCCTTCACCATACCTACGATGTCCTCTTCCTGGGCACAGGTGAGAGCCTGCAGCATGGCAGGCTTGGGGGAGAGGGTATGGCTGGTGGTCATGGGCGGTGCGCTCCCTGCAGGGCCTGAGTCCTGTCTATGCTCCAGGTGATGGCCGGCTACACAAGGCGGTGGACGTAGGCTCCAGGGTGCACATCATCGAGGAGCTCCAGATCTTCTCACCAGAACAGCCTGTGCAAAATCTGCTTCTGGACACCCACAGGGTAAGCAGGCAAAGGAGGAGTCTGGGCATTGTGTGCTTGGGGGGGTGCCCCTCCAGTATCACTAAGCAGCCCCCACCCAGCTTGTCTTCCCTAGCCCCAGCAAGATGGAAAGATACGGGATCCAGGTTCATGGCACAGGCTCTCAGAAAGTGGGGATGCCAGGAACATGATGGAAGCCCCTTGGGGTGGTCTGGTGGGCATGTGAGCCAGGTGTGGCATGGGTGATGGCCCTCGTTACCATGCCCTCTCTCATCCGCCATGTCTGGCTGTGCAGGGGCTGCTGTATGCTGCCTCATACTCGGGTGTAGTCCAGGTGCCTGTGGCCAACTGCAGCCTGTACCACAGCTGTGGGGACTGTCTCCTTGCCCGGGACCCCTACTGTGCATGGAGTGGCTCCAGCTGCCAGCATATCAGCCTCTACCAGCCTGAGCTGGCCTCCAGGTGAGAGCGCCCAAAGGCCCCCTTCCCCCTCATCCATCCCTGCGCACTGGGCCTCAGAACACCTTGCCTAGGCCCTCTACAGGATCACTAAATGGCCTCATTCACCTCCATTGTCTCAACATAATTATTAGTTAGCTTTCTTGCTTACTCTGAAAAATGTTGTAGTTCTGACAGTAAGTTTATATGTTTGTCTTTCCTACCTATCTGTAAAGCAGGGACATAATTTGATAAAGTATGAAATGTCACAGCTATGAAAAGCCTTGCAGGAGAATGTGGATTGGCTTGTGAATGTGTTTTAGTAATAATAAGGGCTACAAACGGTCCTTTAACAAACCCATTAAAAATTGGTTTCAGAATAAGCTATTTGGATTGTAAAATGTTCATTTAGAAAATAGGGATGAGCATGAACAAAATAAAAACTACCCCTCCCCTTACTGGCCAACTGCCAGCAAACAAACAACCTAAGCCTAATCCCACCACCTAGAGAGAATCACAGTGAGATTTTGATATATTACCCTCTCAGATTTTTCTACATGTGTAAATTAAACGAAAATCCATGTATTCTAAAAAATGAGATCTGTCCCATTTGTAGTGTTCTTGCTTCATATGTGGATGGACATAACTGATGTCAGTTTTGTATTTCAAACAACCAAGCATGAGCATATATACATATACCTGGAGGACACACTAGAAATGTTAACTGTCATGATCGCTGGATGGTAGATGATATGTAATTTTTGCAGTGTTTTTATCCTTTGTGCTTGCTTGAGTTTTCCATTTTCTGAGTGCATCAGTAATTACTTCTTCATTATTTTTTATTAAATAAATGAATGCATGTGCATTTCTAAAAAAGAGATATATACATACTTACAGATCCAGCTGTTCTTCCAGACTTTTTCTGAGGGTACATACTGCTTTTCTAATTAAGGGAAATAGTATAGTAATTTTCATTTGAAATAATGCTGATTCAAAGCCTGTGGGGGTGGGGAATCAGCTCAGGGCAGTCTGTCATTTGGGCCTGGCGGTCTCTGAGTGCTAGATCCCTTACCCAGGCTGAGTCTGTATTGAGCCGTGAGGGAACATGGGCTCACAGGGCTTCCTGGCCTATCCTAGACTTTTCTCTGTTCCCCAGGCCATGGATCCAGGACATCGAGGGAGCCAATACCAAGGATCTCTGCAACACTTCCTGGGACAGGCCCCAGTCTATTGTACCAACAGGTAAGGTGCCCCCTCAAAGGGTGGAGGAGAGAAGTGGGGGCCAAGTCTGCTTGGAAGGCTTCTTAGGCGTGTAAATGCCTTTTCTCACATGCACATCCCTCCAGCCCTGCATGCAGGGCCCCAGAAAGTGAGACTCAGACAGTCCTAGGAGTCCCAGTTGCCCGTCAGGGCCCCAAGAGCGCAGCCCCCCACACCCCATGCCTCTTTTGCCCGCAGGCGAGAAGCCATGTGAGCAAGTCCAGTTCCAGCCCAACACAGTGAACACCTTGGCCTGCCCTCTCCTCTCCAACCTGGCGACCCGGCTCTGGCTGCACAACGGGTCCCCTGTCAATGCCTCGGCCTCCTGCCGTGTGTTGCCCACTGGAGACCTACTGCTGGTGGGCAGCCAGCAGGGGCTGGGGGTGTTCCAGTGCTGGTCGCTAGAGGAGGGCTTCCAGCAGCTGGTGGCCAGCTACTGCCCAGAGGTGATGGACGACAGGGCGGCGGACCGAACAAACGGGGTCGGCAGCATGCCTGTCATCACGTCAGGTGTGAGTGCGCCAGCTGGTGCCAAAGCCAGCTGGGGTGTGGACAAGTCCTACTGGAACGAGTTCCTGGTGATGTGCATCCTCTTTGTGCTCGCTGTGGTGCTTCTGGTTTTATTCTTCCTCTACCGGCACCGGGACGGCATGAAAGTCTTCCTGAAGCAGGGAGAGTGTGCTAGTGTGCACCCCAAGACCCGCCCTGTGGTGCTGCCGCCTGAGATCCGGCCGCTGAATGGTGTAGGCCCTCCTACCTCCCCACTCGACCACCGAGGCTACCAGACGCTGTCAGATAGCTCTCCCAAGCCCCGGGTCTTCACCGAGTCAGAGAAGAGGCCACTTAGCATCCAAGACAGCTTTGTGGAGGTGTCCCCAGTGTGTCCCCGGCCGCGGGTCCGCCTGGGCTCTGAGATTCGTGACTCTGTGGTATGAGAGCTGACTACTAGAGGAGGCCACCCTGGCTTCAGGAGCCATGAATGCTCAGAGGGGGTGGCTACACCTCCACTTCTCCTGGAACACAGCCCCGGTGCCTAGCCCTCAGGAGCTTTGGGGCCAGCTGGCCTACTGCTCTTCAGCCAAGTAGTGAGGCCCCACAAACCAGACAGCCATGGCCCTGAAGGTCCTGCCTGAAGACGGGGCCTGCCCAGTGGGCAGAACAATGCTCCTGATGTAAACTGAGCCCTTTGTTTAAGAAACAATAGAAAATGTGAAACCAGACAGAGAGGGAGAGAGACAACACGCAATGGCACGCACGTGGCCACTCCAGTTCACAGCCTCCTGGCCCCCGGGGGTGTTGGAGACTCATCCAAAATGGTTGTTTGAGGGCCGACGCCATGGCGCACTCGGGAGAGTGCGGCGCTGGGAGCGCAGCAGTGCTCCCGCCACGGGTTCGGATCCTATATAAGGATGGCTGGTGTGCTCACTGGCTGAGCGCGGTGTGGCCGGTCACGAAAAAGACAAAAAAAAAAAAAAAAAAAAATGGTTGAGACAGAGTTGGAAATCCTTCACCAACTGGCCTCTTCCACCTTCTGCCTTACCCTACTGCCACAAGCTGCCCTTTCTCACTGCAGAACCAGGGGCCAGCTTGGGCTCCGCAGGTGCTGCCTTGCCAGCCAGCCAGCCAAGGATCTAGTTGTTGCCGCCATCATCCTACAACCTCAGGGACCAGAGGGCCAGGCTGGCACTCCAGTCCCCACCTGGCCCTGAGCTCAGACCCAACTCCTGGACCTTTCCAGCCTGTATCAGGCTGTGGCCACATGAGAGGACGGCGTGAGCCCAGAAGAGTTAATGACAATATACACCTTTCCCTTGGAATACAAGGAAGAGACTGATACCTGCCTTCCTCCATTCCATCCTGAAAAAACCTGAGTGTCCCCTTCTACCACATCCACCCTAGCCCCATATTCGAACACAGACACAGGAAACAAACTGTACCCTGTCTTCTTCCCAGTCCCCAATTCACCCGTCACACCTTGCCTGTCTCTACTTTAAGGGATAGTGACAATGTCTCCAGCACAGGGGCCCTGAATTTATATGGGTTTTATATTTTTTTTAATAAGATGCACTTTAATTTTTTTAAAAATAAAATCTGAACAGTTATTGTTTAATCATGGCCCTTCCTCTTAAAGGGCTGCTGCTTTTTCAGGTTGGTCTCGTTCTGAGTTCTGGGGGAGTTCTGAGCCTCCTCTTCACAGGGACCAGTGAGCCAGTCAGCCTACCCTGGCTGACGACATCTCACAGTGGAGCGTGGCTCTTAGGTGGGGAGTTTAACCCACTGATGGGCAGGGGCGAGGGATTCATTTGGTTTACCTCAGCCACTTTACTCTGCATCCCTGGTTCAGTTCAGCAGAGGTGGGGACACAGGGGACAGGGCCTTTTTTTTCCTTAACTATTTAAAAATTTCTCAAATGATTACACAGTAAAATTGACTTTTTTTCTTTTGGTGTATGGTTCTTTGCGTTTTAACGTGTAGAAATTCATGTAACCAGCACCACAATCAGGATATGGGAGTGTTCCATCCCTCACACACTGACCCGGGGGTGGGCGGCGTGGGCGTGTGGTTTGACTTCCCACTGGCCCCTTCTTTAGATGGTGCTTATTCCTAGCATGACTGAAGGCTCCTAGAAGTTCAATCCTTCCTCATACCAGTGTTTCTAGTGTTACAAACAAACAAAACTTCTAAATGTTTATTAATGATTAGTAGAAACACAAACAGCGATGACAATGGCGGTGAGAAGGGAAGAGGCCCTGACAAGGAGGGCGCTCCCCTCCCCTACCTGGGGCCAGACTGCACAGTGCCAGCTCCAGGCTGGGCCAGCCTGGCTGGCCCAGGCAACACAGGCTTAACCTTGGCCACAGCTCAGTAGTGGAAAAGTTCTTGGACAGGGTGCTGGGACACATGCTGTGGCGCTGTCACAGGACAATCTTAAAGGAGCTGAACGAGAAAAGAAGGGGTTGGATTTTCTGTTGGAAGAGGAGGGTAGAGACTAAGCCCAAACTAACCCACCTCTCCCCAAAGACCCTTCCTTGGAATGGGCTGTGTCCCATGTATGTCACACCCTTCTGGAAGAAGAGTTACCTGAGACAATCAGGAAGCGAGGGGCTTTCTCTCACCCCAGCACCACCTCCAGAATAAAGTCCCAGACCCAGATGAAGCAGATGGGGACTTGTAGGTACCCAGAATGCAGGGGGACCACTGTCATACCTGGCAAAGTCCGGTGAACGGGAGATGACGTGCTGGAATTCAGAGAGATTGATCGTCCCATCCCTATCAATGTCGGACTCTTCCAGGATCTGGAAAAGGGAGAGCTTCAGGCCAGAGCCCCAGCCCTTCCCTCCTGCTCCCAGGCCCAGCTGGCAAGCTAGGCCCAAGCCTGCCAGCTGCTCACATTGTCAATGAGCTGCTTCATTTCTGCAGCACTGAGCCGGGTGTCCTCGCCCTCTCCTGTGAGGCAGTTCACGAGCCGGCTCAGGTCTTCTCTGTTCAAAGTTCCATCATCATCAAAGTCTAGAAAGCAGACACAGGAAGCCGAAATGGGCATGGTCAGGAAGAGCTCCAAGGTTTCACAATGGCCCCCATTCCCTAAGCAGTGCTGCCACAAAGCCCATGGGGAAAGGGGTGGTGTTCCACTAGGCTCCTCCTGGTCCTTACCGAAGATGCGGAAGGCATAGTGGGACTTGATGTCTGGGGTTGCTGTGTCACTAAACACACTGAGGAGGTCCAGGAAGTCCTCGAAGCTCAGGCTGTCTCTGGTTGGAGATGTAGAGAAGACCCTGCAGATTCGCTCCTTGAAGGGGTTTGTCTAGGCAGGACAGTCTTCTGTGAATGCCACAGGACACAGCCTGGGGCCACACTTATCAAACCCTACCAGAAACTTGAGGGACCAGGTTACAGAAACAGCACCATGGAGCTCAGGCTTATGGGGGAGAACAACCAGTGCCTTGGGCCAGCATGGAAGACCTTGAGGTCACAGGAAGGCAAACTGACCCAGCTTGGGAAGGGCCAGGGGTGGCTTCCTGGGAGTCAGTGTTTCACCCAAAGGCCAATCATATACAACATAAGTGCGAGCAGAGTGGGAAGAGGAAGGCATTCTATGCAAAGGGAGGAAGATGGGCTGGCTATTTTAAAACACAAACATTTAACTGAACAACTATCGTATTACAGACATTGGGCTGGGCCCTTTGCATAGAAGTTTTCACAGCAGCCCTATGGAGTGGCAATCAGCGTTTGAAATAGGATTTCTCAAACTTTAATAAAGTAACTCAACTACTCTTTTTTTTTTTTTTTTTAAAGATGACTGGTAAGGGGATCTTAAACCCTTGACTTGGTGTTGTCAGCACCACGCTCTCCCAAGTGAGCTAACCAGCCATCCCTATATAGGGATCCGAACCCGTGGCCTTGGTGTTATCAGCACCACATTCTCCCAAGTGAGCCACGGGCTGGCCCTTCGACTACTCTTAAAGGACAAAACTTCTTTGAAATTCCCAAGAATATGCCCTAGTATCCCAATTTGAAAAGTACCATTCTAGATAATTCTACTGGGTGATTTTGGTAAAGACTTTGCCCCCAGGAAATCAGGACTAAGCAGAGAAAAGACCAGAATGGAGACCGATGACCCCATGATCTCAAAGCAAGTGGCAAGAAGAGTTAGGGAGTCTAGCAGAGGGAGTCGGTGTGGAGGGGGTGGAGGGCTTGCACCTTGAGCTCTGGAAGGCTGAGGATCTGCTCGAAGGACACTTGTGCCTGCAGTGATTCCTCCATGCTCCGATGCTCCTGGGGAAGCAGCTCACAAAACCGCCTGTGCGCTCTGGCAGAGAGAGGGGAACTTGCTGACACTCTCAAGCAATCAGTCTCTCTATGTGTATTACACCTCCACTCCTTATAAACCAGGTGAGGAGCTAAGTCACATACATTGAACTTCCGAGTCATCAGACAACAGTAAGTCAAAGGGAGACATATCACAAGAAAGAGTACAGTGGGAGTCCATTCTTGCAATGGGTATTTACTGAGGGCCTACTGTGTGCCAGGCACTGTACGGGGCACTCATTCTAGAGATCCCCAAGGGATGGAGAAGTTGGGGAAGAAGCCAGAAATTGGCTCTGAAGAACCGGGAGATAAGAGCAAAATCAAAACCTCACTCTCACTTTCACTCCAGGATCTGCTCCTCAAAGCCTCCCTCTTTTTATCAGCTATCTGGAACTATCCTCCTCCTCAGCCTCCACCTCCTTCCCACAGGAATTATCTTTGCCAAGGGAAGCCCAGGAATCTCCTCCCTCAAGTGTCCTGGCCGCATAAAGCTGGCACACAGCTAGGAAACAGGGTTCCAGCCCAAATTCAAATCCATTTACTCGGAGTGTGGTCTCTGAACCTGTTTCATTGTCCTGTACCTCCCTCCTGAAGATTAAATTAGGTAATGTAGGCAACTCAGCACAGTTCCTGGCACATGGAGAGTGCTTTGATAAGCGTTAATGGTTACTGTGCAGGTAAAGTTGGGAGGAGCCAGGCTTCCCAAGGCTTTTCTTCTTTTGCCAGTAGGCAGAGTCGGCCTAGTGCCACAGCAGCCCCTGCTGGACTGGGGCAGGAAGTTCGGTAGTGCAGAAGCCAGCGAAGGGCAGGGTCAAAGAGCGCCCAACTTTTCCTGGAATCTGCGAGGTGGCTCTGCGGTGTGAAGTTGGGGCCCCGGACGCGGGCGGGGAGTATGTGCCGGGAGGAGGGCGCGGCCCGGGGTTTGGACTCCTGGCCTCTAGTTCCAGCTCCGCTGCTGACCTCAGGCAAACCCCTGCCCCTCCCACCGGGAGGGCCTCAGTTTGCCCATCAGTAAGATAGTGTCCCCCCCACCCCTCAAGTTGTCTCTAGAGGATTCCGAGGTCGAAGATAAGGTTCGAAGAAGCACTCACAGGAGGATCTCCTGCTTGGTCAGGAACGTCAAATCCTGGAAGGTAAAGCCAGAGACCGGGTTAGCGGGGCGCCCTGAGGCCGCCGCCTCCGCCCGCTCCGGGAACCCGTTCCCGCGCGCAGGCCCGCACGCGAGCTCCCCGGGGACTGGCGACCCGCGCACCTGGTACTCGGCTAGCAGCTCCTTAGACAAGCGACTGCCCGAGCTCCCCATCGCCGCGCCGCGCGCACAGCTCTACCAACTCGCCTCGGGACGCCGGCAACTTTCTCACTTCCGCCTTCGGACCGCGTCACCGCCCCGTCCCCGGCAACCGCTCCTGGGGCCAAAGCTCCTGGGCCCGCCCCCTCCTTAAAGCGCCCAGGCGCTCCCAGCCGGGTTTAGCCAGCCAGCTTCCCGCTCCGGGCTGTCCCAGGCGAGCTGGGGGCGGGGCCCGGGGCGGGGCCCAGGCCTCACGGCCCCGCCTCCGGAGTGGGCAGGGCGGGTCACGCCGTGCGTGTGCGTGCAGGCTGCGCAAGCGTCGAGGAGGTCGCGACCTCCCTATGGTCCTGGTAGCTGTTGCGGAGGAAGTCGCGCGGTGTATCCGCCTCATCTGCAGCAGATGGTGGCGGCGGTGGCGGCAGCCCTAGGTGGGGTCCGGTAAGGGGCATGCATCTAGGAAATCCATCGAGCCGGGATATTCGGGAAACCTCGAGGCTCGCTGAGTGGCCGGAGGTAGTCGGCTTCCCATCTGCCCAGAGAGGGCTTTTCCGGATGTTATCATCATCGGGCACCGCACGTGTTGCAGCCCCCATGGCACCTCTTCCAGAAGTAACCGTAACCTTGTTACATGTTGATGCTGTTTACTGAGGATGTCAAGCACTGTTCATAGTTGTCTTCGATTCTTGCAACAGCCCGGCAAGGTAGGTTCCCAATTTACAAACGTGGAAATACATACGTCCAGAGGGTTTCAGTGACTTGTCCAGGCTCGGGCATTTAGAAAGTTGGTCTGGTCCAAGGCTCTTTTCAAGGCTCCGACTGCTGTTTTCATCATTCCAGCTTACATGCTCTCCTGTGACCCCACCCCACCCCACCCGCAGACTGTGTACTCTGTGCTGTAGGGACCAAGGCTTTTTCCTCTTTCAACCCCTAGGATAATGCTTTGCACAGTAAATATTTATCTCTCAGTAAATATTTATCCTGTGCACACGTGAATAAATGAACCTATATTACTCCACAAGGTGAGGAAGGAAAGGGAGATGGGATTAGTTCTTGATCCTTCCCATTCATTCTACTTGCTGACCTTTGTAAAGTCTAAACCTGAGCCTGTCAGTCTCAGTTTAAAATCACTAAATGGTTAAAAATCCAAATCCTGGCCCTCTATAACCACATTTCCTTCTCTCTCTCTGCCCTTTCCTGTTGGTTCTCTGTGTTTCAGCCACTATGGACTCTCAGTTTCTCTTCTGTATTATCCATAAGAAAGCTTTTCCTGACTCCCTAGACTAGATTAGGAATCCACACGCGAAGAGTACCCAGTGCTTCTCCTTGACAGCTTGTATCTTGTTTACAATTTATGTTTCTTGAGTGACGATTGGGTTTATGTCTGTTTCTCCAGTAGCCTGCAAGCCCTATGAGGAGCTGTGGAGGACCATGATCCCTAGAACCTGATAAGTGATTGTTGTTCAGTACATGCTTGCTTAGTGTAGTTTTCCCAGCACTCGATAATAAGATGATCATCTGAGAGTGACTCTAAATGACTCACTACATCATGGGCTGGCCCATGGCTCACTTGGGAGAGTGTGGTGCTGATAACACCAGGGCCATGGGTTTGAATCCCTATATAGGGATGGCCGATTGCTCGCTTGGGAGAGCATGGTGCTGACAACACCAAGTCAAGGGTTAAGATCCCCTTACCGGTCATCTTTTAAAAAAATAAAAATAAAAATAAATAAATAAATGACTCACTACATCAACCTGTGAGTCCCACTGTTGTAGAAATATTCCACTCCATGAAGCGGAGGCTGCAGAGCTATGGGAATACCAAAGCCAATCAAAGTGCCTGGGGTGTAGACCTGTGCCAACCTAATCATTATTCTCTTGATAGTAGGCTCTTTCTTGTCCAGGAAAGAGTTGGCCTTCTGTTAGTAGAAGGGTAGGCAAAGAGCAAGAAGCTATTACTATATCTCCTGTATTAGACCGAGGAGAGGGAGCGCTGGCCAGCCAAGGCTAATACCTGGGCTGCATGGTAATCAGAATCTCTTCATGGTGAAGATATGGGTTTCAGCTTTGTGCCGTGGTGACCAGCTGTGACCTCGATCTCCAGCCACCTCACATGGCTCTGAACCCTTCTTCACTAACAACCTTCCGATTATCATTTTACTTCCTGGTAGATTTTGTACAGAGGAGAGTCTATAGTGACCAGCCAACAAGAACATTTTGTGACATTTGGCATATTGCTCCTTGTAAATTATTAAATAGGTATTGTGAATTGTCTGGCAATCCTTGGTGAATCTGGTCAACATATTGTCCTTCCTGCACCTGATCAATTCTTGATACAGTGATAAAACTGAGTACTAACATACTTTTAAAAATAGTGTCCAGTGCTGCTTGTGAAATTATTTTGTTTCTTGGTTAGATTTTTCAGAGGTTTGTTTATTGATCAGGTGTTTTTGTCAAAGTACCAGCTCTTGGTTTTGTGAGTTAATTCCAGTTTTTTCATGTTTTCCAAGACATTTTTTTCCTGATTGTAATATTATTTCTTTCTTCCTGTTTTCCTTGGGACATTAGATAGGATGGCCACACGGGTTTCTCTAAGGCAATGACATATTGTAACATTATGATATTTACATATTGTTTTTGTCCACATTCCTGGCTCATGCTAGTCTGACCTTCTCCTGTCCTCCTTTCACCTGCTCCTTTTTCTGGGAAATCTCTGACAGGAAATTCTCTGACCTACCTTAGCTGATTGTAGGTCATAAGACCCTCATTTCAGGAGGAGCCCTGCCAAGCCCTGGAGGAAGCCTGAGAGGAACGAATGCTGCACAGAGAGGTCAAGACGAACCTGAACAAACAGGCGTCATTATCCTTATGTCATTCATGCTTACATAATGAAGCTTCCATAAAAGCCCAAGAGCACAAGGTTCGAGGAGCTTCTGGATAGCTGGACATATGGAGGTTCCTGGAGGGTGGTGCACCCAGGGAGGGCATGGAAGCTCAGCGCCCCTTCTTCTCTACCACACTCTATGCATCCTTCATCTGTATCCTTTGTAATATCCTTTTTAACATACAGGTAAATGTAAGTACATGTTTCCCCGAGTTCTGTGAGCTGCTCCAGCAAACTAATGGGGTGGGGGTGTGGGGACTTCAGTTTCTAGCTGGTTGGTCAGAAGTTCCAGAGGCCTGGACTTTCAACTGGCTTCTGAAGTGGGAGGCATTCTTGGGGACTGAGTCCTCTCACTGTGGGATCTGAGCTATCTCCAGGCAGATAGTGTCGGAATTGAATTAGAGGACACCCTGTTGGTGTCTGTTGAAGGACTGCTGGCTGGCTAGCCAGTGGGGAGAAATCCCCACACATTTGGTCACAGAAGTCGGTCATCTTTGTTGATGATTGTGCTGAGAGCAGAGGAAAGACAGTGTGTGTTTTTCCCACTCTCACTCAGTTTTCTGTTTTTCCCCGCTTACATACCTTTACACATAGGAACTGAGACATGAAGGAGTCAGTCTTGTGAAGGAAATCTGGGAGAAGGATATTTTAGGACAAAAGAACAGAAGGCACCAAGGCCCTGAGCAGGAACAAGCTTAGTAAGAGTGTAGAGTGGGCAAGGGGGAAAGATGTATGAGATGAGGCAAAAGAGGGAGGCCCAGCTAAGCCCTCAGAGGCCAGAGGCCACAGTATGGAAATGGACTTTATTCTGGGGGTTCAAGGTCACATACCTGGTGAAAGGTAGAGCTAGAATTTAAACAACTTGTTGCCTTCCAAAGCCTAATCTCTTTCCATTCTTTCGAGATGATGATACCACCTCGAAGGCTTGTGAGGTTCACTGAGTGGATGTGGAAAGTACACTACCATGGCACAAGATAGATATGCAGCCAGTGTTCCTTCCTCTTGGTTTTCCTATAAAGGTTCCTATCTTGTCTCCTAAGTGTCCGATCCTGTTACGTGGTCACTATTGATTTGTCACTATAAAGTGTTCTTCTTTATTCTTAAGTAAAAGGAACTTAAAATTTACTATTAATATGACAATACCCACTTTCTGTTGATTCTGTTGATTGATATGTCTTTATTCATATTTTTAGCCATTTGGTGTCATCTTGGTCCTGAGTTCTTGGTCCTAGTCCCTGCCTTTAAATGTTATTGTTGACTTCCAAATTTGTATCTAGCCCAGACCTTACCCTTGACCTCCAGGCTTGACTGTCCGGCTGCCTACATCACTTCTCTTCTTGGAAGCCCTGGCTGCTTCTCAAACCTAATAATCAAAATTGAACTCTTGCTTTCCCCTCCTTCAGTCAGCCTCTTCCCACTTCACCTCCCAGCTTCTCCATCTCTGTAAATGCCACCTCAATCTACCTTGTTCCTGAAGCCATGTCATTCCCAGTGCTTCTCTTTCCCTTCGTCCCCATAGCCAACATGTCAGCAGGCCCTATAGGCTTGGTCTTCAAAACGCGACCTAAATCCCCAGCTCCTCTCTGTGTCTATTGCCATCCCTGCCACCCAGTCACCCTCATCTCTCACATGGCCCACCAGAATGGCCACCTAAATGATCTCTCTGTTTCCCCTTTGTTCCCCACAACCCATTTCCACACAGCAGTTAGAAAAATGTTTATGAAATATCAGACTATTTTTCTGCTTAGGGCCTGTGACCATAATGCATAAGGCAACTCTCTAGCCTCATCCCAGACCCTCTGACCGTCGTCTGCCATGCTCCAGGAGCACTGGCCTCCATTCTGCTCATTGAACAGACATAGCACTCAGTGCTTCAGACTTGCAGTTTCCACTACCAAGAACACACTTTCCTCAGCTCCTCATTACTGGCTTTTTCTCATCCTTCTTAGCTCAGCTGTCATCTCAGAGAGTCCTGCCTTGCCTTCTTATTGAAATAGGACATCTTAGTGACCCTCTGTTGTATCACTTGTTTGTTTCCCACAAAGTGCTATCACCATGGGTAGTTACCATGTTTATTCTTGCTTATTGTGTGACTCCACCACAAGAACATAAATTCCATAAGGATAGGGACCTTGTTTGCCTTTTTTTGCCACTATGTCCTCATTCCCTCATACTCAGTAGTTACTTCATGGATACTTGGGTTTTGTGGCTCAGTTGAACTTGGAGCAAGATGTACAGAAGAAGTGCCCCCAGAACATCAGGAGTGGGCATGAGTTGGGCATTGAGCATGAATGAATGATTTCTCACTGGAAGGTTTGGCCCTGGGCAGATATGCACACACTGGGCCATCCTCACCCAAAAGGTTCTATGTGTGGCCATTTGGAATTACCACAGAACAGTGGAAAAGCTGTTCCCACAAAAGAAATGGTCATCTTTGAAACCCTGGGCACTTTCCTACACTGGAACACTGGTACAGTTTTCTGGAGGGCAGTTTGACAAAATGTGTATCAAAAACCTGAGCCATGGACATACTCTGACCCAGTGGTCTCCTGGGATTTTATTTTAAAGGAAAATAAAAACCTTTACAAAAATGAATGAACAGGTGTTCATTGCAACATTGTATATAATAGGATGAAACTATTTACAGCCTTATAGCATCAAGGTCAAGAGTTGGGATTCACATAGTAGCCAGCCAACAAAAACTAAAAGAAGCTTACAACCTATATGTACACAGTTGAAGATGTTTTGTTTAAAAAAAAGGTCTATCTATATATAATCATGAGGCTAAGTGTAAATTGTGATTTTTCCCTGGGCATTGGAACAAGGGTTGTATTTTATCTTTATTTTTTTCTCCATTAAAACAGTTTACTCAGGGCCAGCCCGTGGCTCACTTGAGAGAGAGTGTGGTGCTGACAACACCAAGTCAAGGGTTAAGATTCCCATACTGGTCATTTTTTAAAAAAATAAATAAGTAAATAAATTTAAAAAATAAAAAAAGTTTACACAATCAATATACATAACTTTTACAAAGAAAAGATAGTCAATATGTGTTTTTAATTCAGCAGAAACATAAGCTCAATTGCATGTGATAAAATTCTGTTTCCTAAATATTTTGCCAAAGGCATATATTGCTTTTCTAATCAGAAGAAAAAGTAAAAACTATTTGAAAATAAAAATCTCTGGAAGTGGGTTGCTATCATTGTGCTTTTCATCTCTTAGGATCGTTTCAGGTCAGTTTCATGGCTATTCCACCTGATTCCAATGAAACTTCCTATTTGCTACCTCCAAACAACGAGGACTGGGAAGGGCAAGGCATTCCTGACTTTGTCTATGGGCAGAAGGAACTTGTGACCAAAGGGATTCAGTGGCCAAGAAATGAGCGTGGCCTCCTGGACGCCCTGCCACTGTCTCGCTTCGACTCTGCGCTCTGCT
This sequence comes from Cynocephalus volans, assembly GCF_027409185.1. NCBI lineage: Eukaryota > Metazoa > Chordata > Mammalia > Dermoptera > Cynocephalidae > Cynocephalus > Cynocephalus volans. Next base: position 56,695,204 of record NC_084462.1, read on the forward strand.
CTGCCTGGGCTCAGCGGATGGAGCTGGGGCTGTTTCGCTACCGCCTGCGAGAGCTGCAGACCCAAACCCTCCCTGGTGCTGTGGGTTTTGTGGCTCAACTAAATGTGGAGCGTGGTATGCAGAGGAGGTGCCCCCAGAATATCAAGAGCGTGAGGCAGGCATTTGACCCTGAACAGTTTAACTTCAACAAGATCCGGCAGGCAGAAATCCTCTTCCGTTTGCTCCGGGAGCCTGATCTCCCCAGTGCTCTCCAGCAAGAGGACATCTTCGTGGTGATCAATGTCAGCCCCCTGGAGTGGGGCCACGTGCTGCTGGTGCCGGAGCCTGCCCGTGGGCTTCCCCAGCGCCTGCTGCCAGGGGTGCTGCGGGCTGGGATTGAGGCTGTGCTGCTGAGTTTACACCCGGGCTTCCGTGTCGGCTTCAACAGCCTGGGTGGATTGGCCTCAGTGAACCACCTCCACCTGCATGGCTATTACCTGGCCCACAGACTGCCTGTGGAGGGGGCGCCAAGTGAGCCCCTGGATCCTGGGGGCCATTTGCATCTGCTCCAGGCTCTCCCTGCTCCTGGCTTCCTCTTTTACACTAGTGGGCCAGGCCCTGAATTGGAAGCCTTGATAAGCAGGGTGTGTTGGGCCACTGACTATCTGACTGACCATGATATTGCACATAATTTGTTTGTGACCCGGGGAGCTCCACCTGGAAAGACATCACTTTCCTCAGCCCTCACAGGGGTCCGAGTAATTCTGTGGGCCCGGAAGTCCTGCTTTGGGATAAAGGAAGGTGATGCTTTCAATGTTGCTCTCTGCGAGCTGGCCGGGCACCTCCCTGTCAAAACATCCCAGGGCTTCAGCAGCCTGACAGAGGTGGCTGCTGTGACCCTCATTCAGGATTCTCTGCTGCCCCCAGCTCAGGCAGAAGAGGTACAGGCAGCACTGGTGGCCCTGATGTCCCAGGAAGAGCAGTAATTTTTCCGGAGGTATTTCTTTTCTAGCTGATCTGAGTTGCTTTCCAGAGCGCTGTTCATCGTGGTCACTTGGGCATTTATTTTCATGACTGCCTTCTCACCCATCTCAGTCTAAGAGGAGGGATGAAGAAAGAACTGATAAATGGTCTCTTTAAAGGGGAGAAACCTCAGAATAAACCTAATGAATGAGCTCTCATGGATGTCTTTGCTTCTTCTCACCTTTCTCCTTGGATAAGCCCCAGGGATGTCAAACCTATTGTTAAAAAGGGAGTGTGTGCGAGAGTTACACACTCCTAACTGTATATGGACTTTTCTCTTCCTTTGATATAGTGTTAACCAAGTGATTGTTCATGCACCCCAGCATCGAGCTGCCACTTCCTCTGTTCTTACCTCCATCCTTATTCTCCTTTTGCCTACCACTGATTTTTATTTCTTCTTCCCTCCCTCACATTTGGCCCTGCTCTATCCAGATGCCCTACTTCTTCACCTCCCTGGCCACCTTGAATTTTCCTCCAGCCCCCATCACTGAGTGTTCTTCACATTCATCATCTCATGTGAAAAGAAGGTGTTCTCACAATTTTACAGGTGCGGGTAACAAATGAAACATGGAGGCCGACAGATTTAGTAATTTGTCCAAAGTCTGATAGCTGGCGTCGGGACTGGGGCACAGGCACATCTGGAAGCTGAGCTGGGGCAATGTATACTTGTGACTGCCTCTCCAGTCAGCGGCTCCCATGACTGGCAGTGCTATCCTTAACAGTTCACGGCCCCTGAGCCTCAGCCAGCCCTCCCAGGTTCTTTCCCAGGCACTTCACAAGCTCCTCATGATGTAGGCTTCTCATAAAGTCCAGAGCTAAGTTCTTACTTCACCTGCATCTGAGTCAATCTGAGAAATTTTTTTTTTTTTATCTCATCACTTTGTCCTGCCTTGTTATTCTGGCGATTTCCATTGGTTCCAGAAAACCAGTCAATAGGTGCTATTGTAAGAGAGTACTTGGGTGTAAAAATCCCATTTTCCTTTGTGCTCCCGTGATTGTTGTACAGCAGAAGTAAAAGAGGTCCTGGGTCTGGCTTTCACAGAGAAGATCATTGCCAGCACACCTGCCCTGGACATCCTGAGGAAACAAGAGCCCTGGCTTACCGGGTAGGGAACAAGGGGACTCATAGAGGTGGGTGCCAGCTTCTGGCTGAGAGGGCTCTCCCAGCAGGGGTTTTGGCTCCTCTGTCTCCCAGTGTGTGAGCCTGGACCTGGGCGCTGGCTTAGTCCTTCCCATAGTTGGCTCCTTATGCCCAGGCCTGTACAAAGCTTTAATATACAGTTTTAGTCAGAGGTTTCATATCGCAGAAGATGTTACAAAGTCTTATTGGGATAAAGCAGAATATGCACCCATAGCCCATTTTAAAAGAAAAATAGCTTAACATTCTCTCAGAAGTTTTTGGCCACCCTCATGTTTTTGGCAAATTGCTGTAATTTTAGCTTAGTGCCTCTTTCTGCAAGCTTTTGCATATCCAAGCTTCAGTAACACTTTATTTTGCTTGCTTGCTCTCTGAAGGGAGTGCAGATGACCATTAAAGCAAAGTGGATTTTGTGTCCATGGTGATGAGCCAAATATGAGTATTTTCCCAATGTCTCCCTAAGACTGATTTTCATAGGAAAGCCTTTCCAGGCCCAAATAAGTTTTTCCATGAAAATGGGGGGAAAAAATTAAATGGGTTTTCTTCATGATGCTACTTCTCAGCCTTTTATATGCTTTGTGAATCTTTAAGAAGGGGATTTGGACTGAAACTTTCAGTATGGAACACATATGGGATCTCTCAGAACCCTGGGCCCTGAGCATTGTAGGAAGTACTGATCCAGCCCAAGGCCTCTCCATCTCTTTGCTTCCTCATATGCTTCCTCATACAGGGCCTCATATGCTAAGGGGGTTTGGACTAGACCTAATGGGAAACTTTGAAGTTTGCTGAGTAACAGATTTGCATTTTAGGAAGAATACTTGAGGTGGGGAGAATGGACAGAGTGAAGAATAGAATCAGGGAATCCAATTAAGACTTTGCTGAATGGTAGGTAGCGATTCAGGCAAGACATGATGATGGTTCAGGCCCTGGAACAGTCCCTGGAACACTAAATGTCAGAATGAGAAATATGAGTGTCCCGGAAACCAAGGGATTCCAGAGCATTTCATATGAAAGTATTATATGCTGAACAAAGATCAAGAAGTATGTGAATTAGAAAATGTCCATGTTTTGGGGCTGGCCGGTGGCTCACTCGGGAGAGTGTGGTGCTGATAACACCAAGGCCACGGGTTCGGATCCTGTGTAGGGATGGCCGGTTCGCTCACTGGCTGAGCATGGTGCTGACAACATCCAGTCAAGGGTTAAGATCCCCTTACCGGTCATCTTTAAAAAAATAAAAAAGAAAATGTCCATGTCTTTAAAGGAAGGAGAATTTTAAAGTGTTCTCTGAATTTACCTATACAGGATAATCTTGGGATGACAAGTGGGCTGAGTTTGGTTGGGGTGATAAGCAGAAATCAGACAAAGTGGGTGCATGTCAGGAAGAGGAGGCGACAGTGAAGGAGCACTGTGGTAAGGCGGTTTTGTTATTCCTAAATTAATGGAGCTCTCAGCTCACCGAGGTGAAAGCCTTGGAAGGTATGTGTCCTAATAACGCCTGTCCCTCTCGAGTAAAGAAACTGCTCACAGCATGGTCACTGAAAATCTGAAGAAAGGCAAGCAGCTATTTGTCCTGAACACATGCTTGGCCAAATTCCGGGCTTGACCCGCGGGTTCATGGAAGGATGGAAGGGTGGTGCGAACTGGCGTGAAAGCGGGAGGACTACATGTCCCATGATGCACCGGAGGAATCCGGCCTCGAGGACCGCGGGCTCTGCGGAGCTCCCCACGCCGGCCCAGAAGGCAAACGTTGTCGGCCCCGCCCAAGATGGCCTCAGCCGGCCCCCAGATGGGTGTGGTTCCCGGGAAGGCCCCGCCCCCAGAACGCTTCTCGGATGGGGGCCGCCGTCGTGTCCATGGCAACGGCGGCGGCGGCGGCTGGCTTGCTAAAGGGGGCGCCGCCGCCGCCGGGAGCTTGGAGCTAGGAGTAAACCGCGGCGGGGAGCGGGCTCCCTCTCGCGATCGGCGGGGACAGCCAGTCCTGTGGAAAGAGGACGCGGTCCCGGACGCCCAGCAGCGCCCAGGAAGAGCAGGAACGGGGTGAAGGGCGGACATGAGCGACCGACCAGCCGAGTCCAAACTCAGGCCGCTAGGGGCGGACCCAGCAGCCTCATAGCTCTCCTCGGAACCTCGGGTGGGCAGTGTCCCCCGTGGGCTGTCCCTCCGCCGTCAGAGTCCGAAGGGGTCTTAGCCATCCGGTGCCTGGCCCCAGTGTGTACACACGGGGAAACTGAGTACTGGGACAGGGAAGGGCCGGACTAGGGGACATTTGATCTTCAGCTGTTTTTAAAGCGAAGGTCCCCGCAGCGCTCCTAGCCAGCCCCCTTCCCATTCAGGAAGAAAAAAGCTGTGGTCATGGCCCCTGCCAGCTCTGTAACAACTCCTGCATGCATCCCAGTGTGTTGTACAATCCAATGTGATCCTGGATGATATGAGCTTGTCGTCAGGGAATCCACATTTCACCAGCATCCCACGCCCCCACTACCTACTTGGAAACATCCCATTCTGCAGTGGGATTGTTCTGTTCTGAAGGGGTAGCAGCATTCCCTTGTAACACCATGAAAGTCCTTTGGGTGGATTCTTGCAGGCCTTCCGGGGCCTGGAGGGAGGTCTGATATATCTTTAATTCCAGCCTCCCTACCCTCAGAATCTAAGAGATGGAGCTGAATACTTGTAAGACCAGTGAATCAGAGGAAGACTATGTTGAGGAAGAGGAATCTGAGGAGTGTGTTAAAGAGGAAGTTACCATCCCTTCTAACCATTCTCAGCAGACACTCTCTAAGGCTGCCTACAAGGCATTTGAGAATGGAGTTCCATTATCCATTGTAGCCAAGAAAACTCCAAAGAAAATCATAGCCCCAACTGACACAGCTGACTTAGAAGTTGGGAGGAGAAAGAGAAGGCGGAAACGCAGGTAACTATTTCCTGGACCCCCTCACCAGCCCGGCTTCAGTGGCTACCCCCTGGCCTCCCTTTAGTATTTGGGGGGCTGGGATCTAAGGTCTTCCCTTTATCCTGAAAAAGAAGAGAGGAAATGCTGGAACATCATTAACCTTTTGTCACAACAAAAACAAAATTTACAGCCTTTTGGGCTGGCTCAGTTTCAAATTTCATCATCTTTGTATCATCCTAGTCTTTCCTTTAAGTGGCTTCTAGAGAAAATGAATTGTGAATGTGTTGGGTGACTCTTCATCTGGGTGCATGGCAGCCCATGGTCTGTCCTTCCCTCCTACTGTGCCTGATTTCTGCTATTCCTCCATTCCAGACCCCTGGCCATCAACCTGACCAACTGCAAGTATGAAAGTGGTAAGCACGTGGCTCGTCACTTACACAGTTGTGCACAAGGGGGCACCTACAGCTGTTGCTGTTACTCTGGGGATGCTTCTCCTTCCAGGCTCCCTGACCCTGCATCTTTTTAGTCTGGCCTATAACCTAACTGAGCTTCCTGGGTGTTCCCTGGCTCAGCTACTGGCAGCTGAGACATCGCTGTTTCAGTTAGTCTCAGTGGTAGGGAGGGTATCTCCACAGTTAGCTAACAAGGAAAAAAATGGTGAAGAGTCCACCATTACCCTCCCCTTCCCAGATTTTACCAGAGAAGAGACAAGGTTAAAACAGTTTTTTCAAGGAAGTTATGAAGGGGCTTCAGCAATTTTTTAAAAAAATCATCAGCTGGGTCAGCCATCTCCTTCTCCCTCTCTTATCCCCACTGGCATCTATGCAGGGGGTCACCCAGAGTTTGAGGTGCCAGTGTGACCCCTAGCTAGGGTCAGCTGTGCCAGCCAGAAACAATTCTGATTGAGAAATAGGACTAACAGGAGCAGAGAGCCAAGCTGTAGTTTTCTCTGCCACATATTTGGAAAGTCCCTGATAGCCTCATGAACTTGGGATTGCCACATGGTAACTAAACTGCAGAGCTGAGAAAAGAACTACCCTCTTCAACCCACTCTTTGATCAGGTCTGTTCCTTAACGGACCCGGCTACAGTTCCAGGACTTGTTGCTGGTGCCCAGGCTGGTACCATGGACCTGTCTTTGCAGTGCGTCGGGCAGCCCAAATGTGTGGCCTGAAGGAGGTGGGGGAGGATGAAGAGTGGACTGTGTACTGGACGGACTGCTCTGTCTCACTGGAACGAGTCATGGACATGAAGAGGTTCCAGGTAGTAATGTCCTGGCCTAAGATCATAAAGGGGCTGAGGCCCCAGAGTGATTACTCCCATCCCCTTGCCCAGGCACCCAAGGCTGCCACTCTTTGTTGCTATACCCCTGTGCAGACAGGAAAGGCCATACCTAGCGTCTTCTGCTCCAAAGGAAATATTCTCCTTTTGGGTCTCTAGAGTCCCATTAACTGAAGGAAATGTCTGGTGGGTACATCCTATCTCATTATTTGCTCTTTGCCTGGTGGTATGTGTGTCTAGCTGGCCCCATCCACGGCAGGTGAACCCATTTTAGGCAGAAGACTGTGGGGCAGATGCAGAGCTAACAACAAGACCAATTGAATGATCCAGGCTTCTAAGCAGCTTAGCTTAGTGTCACAAATCCATTAAGAGACAGTGTGAGGTCCCGCCTTGCAGGAAGAAAGAAAGAAAAGGTGGACCAGGGTCCATAAGAAGAACGTAACTGCTTCATGGTATTTTTATTATCTGCTCATTGGGTCTTTGTAGTAATTAGCAATAAAGTAATTAAAAGGGATATGTAGGCTGATTTGGGGGAGAAGCCAGGAAGGAGTTGAGGAGACTATAACCTACAACTAGTCTTGAGAGAGGAGCCCAAAAGAGAAAGTTAGTTCTAGAAGTGCTCGAGAAGCTTCAAAGAAGGGGCAGGCATGCAGGAAGCAGCTGTAAGGTGAGGATAACAATAATTAGTAGCATTTATTGAGGGTTTACTACACATCAGGCACTGTGTGAAGTGCTTTACATTGTTAACCTCATTAAATCCTCAAAAACAGCTCTGAATGGCAGATGCCTTTGTTGAGAAGGGGACACTGAGGCTCAGAAATACTAAGTTCACACAACTAGTGATTGGGAAAGCCAGTGAGAGAGTACCCAGCCTTCACACGATGCGATGCTGCCTCCTGCACTGCAGGGCACAGTAGCTGGGGTCCAGCAGGAACCACGACAATGTCATACCCTCACTTGGGGCCCTGGCAGTGCATTCCCTGGGGGCTGGTTCTTAGTTTCCTTTTCTCTTTTGGGTCTTTTGGGTAATGTTTTCTTATTATTTGCTTTGTGCTGTCATGCATCAATTGTTCTTATAGGACTAGTCCTGGTGGTCTAAAGGATCTTTGAATGTGGCTAGAAGTCCTGGCTAGCATCCTCCCCTTCTCAGTGTCCCTCATTTCCTGACCTTGGTGTAGATGTGTGTTGGGTAGGGGCCACGGAGGGGCTTCTCACCTGCCTTAGGGAATCTTCCTATTTTCACCCTTGGGGTGCTAGGTATAGTGCTTACTTCCACTGTGACTTCTTCCTTAGCCTTCCCAATCCTCCTCCTCTGCTTCCTGGGATGCACTTATAGGAGGAGGGTGAGGGGCTGCAGTATAACCACCTGGCTGTGTTTCAGAAAATCAACCACTTTCCTGGCATGACAGAAATCTGCCGCAAAGATCTGCTGGCTCGGAACCTCAACCGCATGCAGAAACTCTATCCTACCGAGTACAACATCTTCCCCCGCACCTGGTGCCTCCCCACAGAGTGAGTGATCCAGGCTCCCCATGCTGAGACACTGGGAGGAGGAAAGGGGTCCCCCTCTGGATTCCCTCCAGACTTTGGTCTTGTGACCTAGGAAAGCCTCAGAGGGATCGAAGTGAAATGAGAAAGTTTCATCTGGTCAAAGAAAAGTGGGTCTGAGACTGAGTGCTCCAAGAAGAGCATGGACTAGAGAGGAGGAAGAGCTCCACAGGGCCCTGGGACAGCCATGATGCACAGAAACCTTCTGATGAGCCCCTCTCTGTACACAGCTATGGGGACTTCCAGTCCTATGGTCGGCAGCGGAAAACCCGCACTTATATCTGTAAGCCAGACAGTGGCTGTCAGGGACGTGGCATCTTCATAACCCGCAATCCCCGGGAGATCAAGCCAGGAGAGCATATGATCTGCCAGCAATATATCTCCAAGGTGAAGGAAGCCTCAGGACCACCAGGCCCCTCTCCCAAAGCCAGGGAAGAAGCTGGTTTTAGCCTCCTACCCTATCTGCTACCCCCGTTACCTTGGAGGCATTGTGGGGCCATGGTTCAGAACCAGCCTGCCCGGGTTTGAATCTCAGCTTTTCTACTTCCTAGACCTGTGACCTTGGGCAAGTTTCTTAACCTTCCTGTGCCTCCATTTCCTCATTTTAACTGAGAATAATAATAGTAACTACTTTATATGGTTATTGTGAAAATGAAATGAGTTGTTATGTATTTGAAGCACTTACAACCGTATGTGGCACATAGTAAGCACTTCACAAGTGTTATTATTATTCCCTCATGGGTTTGCACACTCTCAGCCCTTCCTTATTGATGGCTTCAAGTTTGACATGCGAATCTACGTCCTGATCACATCCTGTGACCCTCTTCGGATCTTCATGTATGGGGAGGGCCTGGCTCGCTTTGCCACCATGCCCTACGTGGAGCCCAGCCATAGCAACCTGGTAAGGGGGCAGGGCAGCACCCTCTTCTCTTCCTCTACCATGAGTGCTGAGGTTGTACAGAGAAACCAGGTAGAGAGGTTTGTCATCGTCAGCAAGAACAAGGAGTGAAGCCAGTGAGAGTCGCAGCACCTGGCTGTGAGGAGAGCATTTGGTGGGTGGTGACTGAGAAGAGGTCTTCACCTGAGGAGCCCAGCACACCCTTTTCCCCAGGATCTTACAGAAGGACATTCCTCTAGTGAAGAGGGACAGGAGACAAGCAATCCTGGGGAGGGTGGGCAATGAAAAGGCAGAGAAGGGCTGGAGAGGAGGGCTGCATGGAAATAGTGTGAGACCACAGGAACACTGTCTTCACAGGATAATGTCTGTATGCACCTGACCAACTATGCTATCAACAAACACAATGAGAATTTTGTCCGGGATGATGCCGTGGGTAGTAAGAGGTACTCCCCACTCTGGGTCCTTCAGCTTCCTTCTGCCCCTTAGCCCCAAAGTCTCAATAACCCATGAAACCAAGCCGGCTCTTGAGGGGCTAATTGCCCAGGAAAAGTCAGCCTTTAGAGACCCTTGTCTTGTGCCTGAGCTCTAAGTGCAGTCCCAAACCTCACCCTGATAACTAATCCCTGCTCCAAGCTGCCAGCAGCCCTTTAAAGCACAAGGACCCAGGCACAGAATTAGGGTTAGTGTTAGGGAGTTTCCTGCCTGTGGCCAAGTCCCACTGGCACAGGAATTGATCTTCCTCTGAGCACTGGGCCTCACAGGAAGCTGTCGACACTCAACACCTGGCTGCGAGAGCACAACTATGACCCCCAGGAGCTGTGGGGGGACATCGAGGACATCATCATCAAAACTATCATCTCAGCCCATTCTGTTCTTCGCCACAACTACCGAACCTGTTTTCCCCAATATCTGAGTGGAGGTACATGTGCCTGTTTTGAGATCCTTGGTTTTGACATCTTGCTGGACCACAAGCTGAAACCCTGGCTGCTGGAGGTGAGGATTATCTCCTGGGCTTTGCAAAACCAAGGTTCAGAGGCTTCCTTGAACAGGACACATGGGATAGTATATTTAGATGGTGGAGCAGAGAATAGGGGATGTGGAAACTGTGGGATGAGTGGGAACCAGCAGAAGGCATAAGATTCCTACCCTTTTGACCTGCTGAGTCAACTCTTGGTGGTTTCTGGCCCCTAACATAGGGATCCAGGTTTGGGATCCCTAGTGTTCCTAATGTAAGCCTTGCCTTTAAGGACACTATCGCTATAGAATCAGGCTGTCTGTTTTGCCTCAGTAGCCTGTGAACTGGAGGAATCTCTACAGTAAGTCCTATGGCTGTGGAAGCCAGAGCATCTAGTCTCCTTGGCTGAGGCCATGGGAGGGGGATGTCTCCCCTAAGCCCTCTGGTTAGGCCTGCAAGAGATCACCACCTCCTCAGGTGGTTTAAGAAGAGGGTGGATAATGACTCCCCCTGGCAGGTAAACCATTCTCCAAGCTTCACAACGGACTCACACCTCGATCGAGAGGTGAAAGATGCACTTCTCTGTGATGCCATGACCCTCGTCAACCTCCAGGGCTGTGACAAAAGGAAGGTGTTGGAGGAGGACAAGCGGCGAGTCAAACAGCGGCTTTTCCAATGCCACCAACAGCCACGAGAAGCCAGGTGCACCATGTATCTGACACATGTTTAGTTGTGTAACTTGTCTTCTTTGTAGTTACTTTCCTGAGAGTAAAAGTCCTCTACAAGGAGAAGGCAGCCTAGGGCTGATTAGCTATTAAAAACTACTTTTTTCTTAGATAACACATCACATATCAGAGATAATATGTTCAAAATTCCAAAGATATAGCGAACAGTCTTTCTCCTACCCTTCTCCTCCAACTACCCATTTTTCCTTCTGGGAGACAGTATCTTTTTGTTTTTTGTTTTGCAGCTGGCCAGTATAGGGACCAAACCGTGGACCATGACGTTATCAACACCATGCTCTAACCAACTGAGCTAGCTGGCCAGCCCCCCAATCAATGTTTTTTAGTATCATGTGTATACTTTCACAAGCATGTAATGCACATATACGCATTGTATTTATTCAAAATGTTTCTCTCCAGGGCCAGCCCGTGGCTCACTCGGGAGAGTGTGGTGCTGATAACACCAAGGCCGTGGGTCTACTCAGACAGTGGCATAAATTTCACTAACTCTGCACCTGCTCAGCAATGTATTTTCAAGTTATTTTCATATTAGCACATAAGGAGCTTTATGTGGTTTGACTAGCTGGTTTGTTTTTTAACAAAGCTCCTCTACAAACCAGTTCCTATGAAACTTTGCAATAATGAAATACAGAAAACAGTTTAGTCATTCAATAATAGGGAATTGTTTAGATCAGTGTTGGTCACCCATTGTTGCTTGTATTGTAAAATGGGCTACAAACATGGTAATTGGTTACTGACACTAAAATTATAATTTGTTAATGATATATAAAGCTGTATTTGAGTAGATTTAAGGTTATTCCTATAGTAACTTTACTCTTCTCCACATGCATTCCAATATGCATGGACAGTGTGTATTCAATTCCCCATCATAGCCTTAGACTAATACATAGGAAGCACTCAAATGTTTGTATGATGACTGGGGAAGTGTAACTGCAAATACTCTGGGTATTCCCATGAGAATGGACTGTGTACCTGTGTGTTATGAATCATGTCTTTCAGTGGGGAAAAATGGTTAAAAACTACTGGACTAAATAAAAGTACAATCATACACTAGAATACTAGGCAGCAAGTTAAAAATATTGTTATATGATCCCACTTTCAAAGAAAGAAAGAAAGAAACAGCTAGTGAGTGGCAAAACCAGGATTCAAAGTTAGGCAGTCCAGGGCTGGCTGGTTAGCTCAGTTGGTTCAAATATAGCTTTATAACACCATGGTCATGGGTTCAGATCCCTGTATCAAATGCCAGCTGCTAAAAAAAAACCCCAAAATACTCAGGAGGTCCTGCCCTAGAGTCCATGCTCATAACCAATATGCTAATTGCATAGTAAGATTTTAGGCAGTTTTAATCCTCTTTTTGCTCTTTTTTCTGTAATGAACATGTATTACTCTTAAAATGAGAAACCTAAAAGACTGTAATAACTTGGAGTGCTAGCTTACAAGTGGAGCCCCCAGCACTTAAGACAAAAATCAGATTTCTGTAAGTAAAGCCTATCTTTATGGCTACACACATATGGGACTGGCCAAAGATGGGCTTGGCAGCTTTCCCAACAGGGAGACCTAGAAGCCAGGAGGAGGTTCTCAAAGCCTTAGCCAGTGTTCCTTTTCCTCCTAAACATTCTCACAGCCCTCCTGTGACTCACCCTGAGCTTGGTTTCCACAGGCGAGAACAAATTGAGTCATCCCATGCAGCAATGCTGGACCAGGAACGATATGAGGATTCCCACCTGGGGGGATACCGGAGGATATACCCTGGGTCTGACACAGAGAAGTATGCACCCTTCTTCAAGCACAATGGCTCCCTTTTCCAGGAGACAGCTGCTTCCAAGGCCAGAGAGGAGTGTGCCAGGTACTTTGCCACTTGTCTTCTGTAGCTTGAGTAGGGGAGATCCTGAAGCTAAATTGCTCCCCAGCTGGAGAGGAAGTGAGACACTTAAGGAAAGAGGAATGGGGCTATAAATTCTATTACACTTTTTTTTTTAAAAAAAATAAAAGATGACCGGTAAGGGGATCTTAACCCTTGACTTGGTGTTGTCGGCACCTGAGCTAACCGGCCATCCCTATATAGGATCCGAACCCGTGGCCTTGGTGTTATCAGTACCACACTCTCCCGAGTGAGCCACTGGCCGGCCCCAAATTCTATTCCACTTTTAATAACCCTTTCCGTTTAGTAGGTTTTCCATCTTCCCCCTTATTCCTCTCTCATCAGTTCCAAGAACACTGCATAATTTCCTCCTCCCCATTTTCCCTCACCCCATTCTGTCCAAAACAATTTCTCCAGTGTCTGAAGCTGCTGTGTCTTCTCAGGCAGCAGCTGGAAGAGATCCGCCTAAAGCAGGAACAGCAGGAGACCTCAGGCACTAAGAGGCGAAAGGAAAACAAGGACCGGAACCAGGGTGAATCAGCTGGGGAGAAGAGCCGATTCAGGGCACATCTCCGGAGCCTTTCCACCCACTTGGCTTACAGGAATCGGAACAGGGAGAAAGAGGTGTCGGGATTTGTGGCGCTTATCCTTCTGTGGGAAAATTGGTTGGGACTACTAGAGAAGGGAATCTCCCCTTGAACAACAGAGAGATGAGTTCCTAATTAATAAGTTGAATCTGACCATTTGGAACACGAGGTGAGAGAATGGACAGCAAAGGGAACCTTACACAAGGATTGGGGAAAGGATGGATGTAGAGTAGGCAGGAGCCCTGCAGCCATCCTTGCAGATGGTTTGGGACTCATCCTTGGAGATCCTGCATTCATCTCTTGTGTACCTTGTAGCCACTGCCAGTATACCTGGACACCATGCAGCCTCAAGAAATTGTGGAAGAGGAAGAGCTAGAGCGGATGAAGGCCCTGCTACAAAGGGAGAATCTCATCCGAAGCCTGGGTATTGTAGAGCAGCTCACCCACATGCTGCACCCCAGCCACCGGGGCCAGAAAAAACTTCATGAGTGTCGGGTGAGGGTCCCTATGAGGCCTCCCACAGAACAAGGGAACAAGGGCTGTGGTACCAGCACATGGTGGTGGTCATACCAAAGGAGGCTTATGTGATGGTATCTGTCAGTGGAGCCTGGGAAAGCAGAGTATGCTGGGCCTTGGGAGAGGGTCTGTTGGTTCCTTTTGCATCTGTTCCCAAGCTCCCTTGTTTTAGGCAATGACATCCAGCAAAGTGAAACTCCCACCCTTCTCACTTTCAAGAGACTAGCTCTCTATATCCTTGTGTCACAGTAAACCAAAATTCATGACTGACAAATAGCAAGGCCACCACCATCATTGGCTTCTGTGTAATTTTCTCCCTAGCACTGTGAGTGCCCTGGCTCTAATGGGAGATAAGTAAACTGTCTTGGGCCAAGAAAACAACTGCTGCATTCACTATTCCCTGGGCTCATAGCAAACCTGTTGGGTCCTCTTTTTTGTTGAACCCCAAAGGAATAACTAGTTAAATAGTAGCTATGGCCTAGAAGAGATTTTTCCAGTTACCTATTTCTTCCAACACTCCACCCAGCCTCACAAGAAATGTGGTAAGGGGCTGCTCTTCTCCTCTAGCCTAGATTTCACCAGGACGGGCTGGGCAGTCAAGAACTGCAGTCTATGAGTCTGGTCCCATTGGTGTTCCTGAGAGGGGCTGCCACAGAACAGGGCCCTCCTCATTTTCTGCATCCAGTTCGGCCCCATGAATTGATCCCCAGGATCTTAGGGCCACTGTCAAGCATGAATGTCGCAAATCCACATCATTCCCAGTGCCATCTGCAGCCCAAGAACTTCAATCGGATAGGAGACCCAGCAGCCATCGGCCCCTGTTCATTGTTAATGAAGAAATCTGGGAGGCGCTATTTTTCCAGTGCCAGAGTCAGGCTCCCTACCCGTAAGTATACAAAACTAGCTTTGGTCACTTTGACCTATGTAAATTCCCACTAGCAAATATTACAGCTGGATGCTCCCAAAATATAATATGGCACTTCTGGCAGTGTGGGAATGGGGGAGGTAGTGGACCCATTTATTTACTTCCTTCTATGTACTAGACCCTGGTGATAGAAATGTTAGATATACAGTCCCAGCAGTCAACGAAGGTAACAGGGAAATGCACAAGTAAACACACTAATCACAATACAGTGTGGTAATGACGCTAGAGGGAAACATGGGATGCTATTCCTCTGTGTTGGTAATTGGGCCACAGTTGGTAAAGAGGTGAGCAAATATCTTCTGTGAGTAAAAACTCGGGGGATCCATGTTTCCACTGCAGAAGGCCAAGCCAGCAGAAGGCTAGAAGCCATAAACCGAGCCCTGGCAGGATCAGTGCCACCCACTTTAACCCCAAAGCAGGACTATCTTCTGCAACCAGAAAGAGTAGCAAATGACTCATGGACCGAATGCATCTTGCCCTCCATGGTAAACTCTGAACACAGAGCAGCCAAGGCCCGTGATCTCACCATCTGCCGTGCCTCTGCACCCGTGCTGCAGCCTTCCAGTGCACTCTTCAACATCAGCCAGCACAGGTAAAAGCAGGAGGGAAGCCCAGCCCTGTCTCTCCTGGAAAACCCCCTCAGGTTTCCAAAGGGGTAAAAAGCCTTTAATCTTTGCTAAATTTAAGACTGCCACCACGTTCCGGTTTGAAAAGCCCTGGCCAGGAACCCTGCTTGCATAAGGCAAAACACAAAGACGCCAGGAATTCCTCAGCACCTTAAGATTATCTTGGGATCGGTAAAGACTACAATATGAAGATAAGCCAAGGCCGGCCATGTACTCATCTCCGCTTGTCAAGCCTTAGCCTGGGTTTATCGTTAGTTGGTGGGTCTGAACCCTGGGTACGGCCCGGGGCTGGAGTCACCCCGGCGACAAGGAGTCCCTTTCCCAGTGGAGCCAGGTGCCTAAGGCACGGGGCTGTCGCCGTCAAGAAGACCGCAGAGGGTGGCGGTGACAGGCAGGCCTGGGCCGCCTGTGGGGAGGAAGGGCGGCTCTTGGCAATGAATCCATCTTTTTATTAAAGTTTATGCCGTTTTCCAGGCGCGTCCTGTATCTCATTTCGGCCCCCGCGTTTCAGGGAAGCCCTTTCCACACTCAGGCTGGAAGGGTGAGACACGAAGCAGTTCAAGCGCAAATCTCCCCGTCTGCCCCTTGAAGCCGGAAGACTCGCGATCAAGCCCGCCTCCGGCCGGCCCCCCACTTCCGGGCCCGGGCCCCGCTTCCGGTGCTACCGCGTCGCGGGCTGCTGAGGGCTTGTTTGCGTCGACATGGCGGTTACCCTGAGCTTCTTTCTGGGCGGGCGCGTCCGCGCTGCCGTCACTCGCTGTGGGTTCGCGACCCGGGGGGTGGCGGGCCCGGGCCCTGTCGGCCGCGAGCCGGACCCCGATTCCGACTGGGAGCCGGAGGAGCGGGAGCTGCAGGAAGTGGAGAGGTACCGGCTCCTTCCCGGGCCCTCAGCCTGAAGCAGGGCCTCGTGCCCGGGCGTTCCAGGCCGCGCCCCTCAGCGCCGGGCGTCCTGCCGCTGCATCCGCGGCGGCCCTTGTTTCCTACCCGTTGTCAGGGGCGCAGGGGTAGGTGTTCAGCTCCCTCGGGACCAAAGTCCCTTCACTAGAGACGTATTTCATCACCCGTTTAGAGAGTTCGGCACGCTTACGGGCAGTTATTGTTCTAGGTGTTAGATTTCTGGGGTGGTGTACAGAGCAGCCCTGAGCTGGCAGACATGGCCCGGTTGCCCTTGCGAACAAAGAGGGCTAGGCGCTCCTTGATTTAGCCTGAGGCTCTCCAGACACCCATCTTGCTTCTACGCAAGGCTTCTGCCATTGGTTCTCTCTCCCAGCATCCTGAAACGACAGAAAAGAGCGATCCAATTCCAGAAAATTCGGAGACAAATGGAGGCGCCAGGTGCCCCGCCCAGGACCCTGACGTGGGAAGCCATGGAGCAGATCCGGTAAGACTCAAGAGTACCTTGCTTGCGTTTGCTGTGGTGAGAAGCGAGGGATACTGGAAAAGTAGAGTGATATAGCGAATGTGCATGAACCCGACAACTAGATTTAATAGTTTATAACCTCATGACACAATTGGTTCGTTTTTTTTTGTTGTTGGTTTTTTTTTGTCGTTTTTTCGTGACCGGCACTCAGCCAGTGAGTGCACCGGTCAGTCCTATATAGGATCCGAACCCGCTCCCAGCGCAGCACTCTACCAAGTGCGCCACGGGCTCGGCCCAATTGGTTCGTTTTTAATTTTTTTTTTTTTCCTTGACCGGTAAGGGAATCGCAACCCTCGGCACGGTGTGGTCCGCACCACGCGCAGCCAGTGAGCGCACGGGACATCCCTATATAGGGTCCGAACCCGCGGCCTCGGCTCTGTAGCGCCGCACTCTCCCGAGTGAGCCACGGGCCCGGCCCTAATTTTTTTTCTTTTCTTCTTTTGCCGCTGGCCGGTAAGGGGTTCCGAACCCGTGACCTTGGTGTTACAAGACTCTGCTCTAACCACCTGAGCTAGATGGTCAGCGTCGTACTTACTGAAATTTTTGAATAGTCAATTGTAGATATCACAGCATTGAACCTAGATAATGACCACCTCAAACTAAGGTCAGGGGATGGGGCTTCCACGGTTATGTTCATTTTTCTGAAGAGAGGATCTATAGCATAGAAAATCTTTAAATCTTAAGTTTTTTGTTTTGGAAAGGTAATATATTACATACAGTTTAAAATCATAACACTATAACGTGGTATACACGTTGAGAATTACTTGTCCCACCCACTCTTCTATGGAAATTACTATTATTATTATTATTATTATTTTTTTTTTTTTTAAAGATGACCAGTAAGGGGATCTTAACCCTTGACTTGGTGCTGTCAGCTCCACGCTCTCCCAAGTGAGCCACGGGCCGGCCCTGGATATTATTTTTAATAGTTTTTGTGTCTTTTTCCAGGTTTTCTAATGCAAATACAAACAAATATTGATATAGATTTTTATTTTCAACTCCTGAATCACAAATTGTAGCATACTATAAATACCGTTCTATACTTTTCTTTTCACTTCAGAAGAGAGAGCTACTCAGTTTTTTTTATACCTATATAGTAAACTAGTTTATTTTACCCATTTTACCCATCTTTTATGATGGGCACTTAAGTTGTTTCCATTGTTTTGCTCACAAATAGTGCTCCACTGAATAACTTTGTATACACGTCATTCCACATATCTGCAAGGAGTACCTGTTACGTACATTTCCAGAAGTAGGGTTGCTGGGTCAAAAGAAATTTATTTATTTATTTATTTATTTATTTGTCTTTTTCGTGACCGGCACTCAGCCAGTGAGTGCACCGGCCATTCCTATATAGGATTGGAACCCGCGGCGGGAGCGTCACTGCGCTCCCAGTGCCGCACTCTCCCGAGTGCGCCACGGGGTCGACCCAAAAGAAATTTATTTGCATTAGGAAATTTTTTCTGTGCATTTTGATAAATATTACTAAGTAGCTCTGTATAGGTTATGTACCATTTTCCACATCCATCAGTATGACTCTGGAATTGAGACTTAAAATAAAGGGGATTCTGTAGAGTTGCTCAAGATTTTTGGAGCCTGTAGCATTTCTCTCCAGGGTCCACAGTCAGCTCTCTCTTGCCTTAAACAACAGCTTTTTTAAACCTTCCAGCTTTCTATCGTTTCCTCTTTTGTGGTCAGTAAAGAGTACTTCAAAGAAAAAACAGGCCATTAAGCAAGAACCCTTTTAGCTTCCTGGTCTTCCTCTTTTATCTTCTATTTCCAAACTTACACTCTATTCACATCTCAGGGAAGATAGTAGCCTTTCACTTGTTTAGGACCAATCTTCTGTGTGCTTTAGGTCATACCCCTACCTACTTACTCAAGGACCTCCGACTGTCAACTTAAAACCCTCCCTCATCCTTTTGTTCCTTGTTTGATGTTTGTTTGTTTGTTTTTCCACCTCTGTAATAAAACAGCTTTCCTTAAATTCATTAGTGACTTCCTCAGTGCTAGGTTCAACTGACACTGTAGTCTTTAGCCTCCTGAACATCTCTGCAGCATTCGACCTTGTAAACTGCTTTCTTGAAATTCTCTTCTCCCTTGACTCCAAGGGTACTTACTGTTCCCTTCTGATTTTCCTTCTGTTTCTAGGACTGCTTTTCTCAGTCTCTTTCCTGGGCTCTTCTTCTACCTCCTGTATCTTAAATATTTCTGTGTTTTAGAATTGTGTCCTCAGGGCTGAGCCCGTGGCGCACTCGGTAGCGTGCTGCGCTAGCAGCGCTCCCGCCGCGGGTTCGGATCCTATATAGGAATGACCGGTGCACTCCCTGGCTGAGCGCCGGTCACGGGAAAAAAAAAAAAAAAAAAAAAGAATTGTGTCCTCAGTCATTTTAGGTAATTCTGCATATTTGCTTGCCTAATGCTAGCCACTCACATGACTTAAGTCACCCCTACTATTGGCTTACAGCTTTCAAATCTATCATCTCCAGTCCATATTTTTCTTCTGAACTCTAGAGCCATATATTCATCTGTGCACTAGAACATCTGTTTTGCGTCCTTTTTTTTCCCCCCTGGTGGATGGATGGCTGGTAAGGGCATCTGAACCCTTGACCTTGGTATTATAACACTACCCTTTAACCAGCTGAGCTAACCAGCCAGCCCCTAGACATCTCTGTTTTGGATATCACACAGTTCCTCAAACTCAACATGTACAAAATAGAATTCATCATTGTTCTCTGACAACTTAATTCTGTTCCCATTTTCCCTATAACCTACCAATCACCCAAGCTAAAATCCTGAATCTTGGTCTTAATACTTCCTCCCCCAATATTTAGTCCCTTACAAGTTCTACCATTGGACCTTCCTAAAATATTTCTAAGCTTTCTTCCCTCCTCTGCTGTCATCGTCTCAGTTCAGACTGCCTGGATTACTGTAACAACTTTTTGTACAGTCTTTGTGCCTACACTTTTGCCACTGAAAAGCTACCATTAGGTTGAGCTTCAAAATTAAATTTTACCTGTGGCATTCCACTGCTTAAAATCCTTCCTTGTCTTGCTGTTGTCTTAGGATAAACTCCAGACTTCTAAGCATGACATGATCTTGTTCTTGCCCGCTTGTCAGTTGAGCTATATCCAACAAAGGTGGTTTATGAAATACATGCTGCTTACTCTACCATCAATACCTTTGATCTCTCCATCTCTCCTCCCCTCTGCCAGCTTATTACGCCTTTTCATCCTTTCAGACCAGCTATAGCTTGGACTTCTTGAAGCATTTGCTGGGCCAGGGTGTAAGTATTGTGATTGCCTGTCCCTGGGTCTCCTTCCTGGGTGCTGCCAGGGCATCTTCTGCTGTAACATTTACCATAGTGTCATTGTATGGTAATATACATGTCTCCACCACCACAATATGCTCTTTGAAGGAAAGATCAGTCCTCTTGCATCCCCATTATCTAACATGGGTATTAGATGGCAGTAGGAAGAGTTCAGCTCATGTGAAATGAAGTGCGCTGACCGAGAGTTATTACTGTTGGCACACAGGAATGAAGCACAGCCATTTAGCTGGCACAAGATATAGTGTCTATATTTGCAGTTTTCTAAACCTCTTTCTTTTCACTTATCATTAGTGTTATAAGTTAGGTATTTTGATAGAGACTTCTTCACAACTTCATAACCTGCTTCTTTTTCCCCTAGGTATTTACATAAGGAATTCCCAGAGTCCTGGTCAGTTCCCAAGTTGGCTGAAGGCTTTGATGTCAGCACCGATGTGATTCGAAGAGTTTTAAAAAGCAAGTTTGTACCCACATTGGAGCAGAAACTGAAGCAGGATCAAAAAGTCCTTAAGAAAGCTGGGCTTGCCCACTCGCTCCGGCACCTCCAGGGCTCTGGAGATACCTTTAAGCTGCTCTCTGCAGGCCACTCTGTATCTGGCTCTTTGCTGATGCCAGGGGATGAAGCCTCATCCAAAGGCCAGAGTCACAGCACAGCTTTGAAAGTGATAAAGTCGAACACTCACAATACAAATACAACAAGGAGACAGAAGGGAAGGAATAAAGGAGTCAAAGGCCTGGAGAAGGAGAGTTCTGTGCCTGTTGCTGCAGCCCTACGTCATCAAAGAGAGGTGACCAAGTACCCCACCAGTGATTGTGAGGGCACCAGAAGAACTGACAGTGATGGATTGCCAAGTGAGAAAAAGCTGGAAGAGTTGAAGTTAGAGGAGCCAGGTGACCAGAACTTCAGCAGCAAAGTAGTACAGAGGGGGCGGGAGTTCTTTGACAGCAATGGGAACTTTCTGTACAGAATTTGAGCCAGGCCTGGCTATAGGGAAGCCATGTGAAACAGCTGAGCAAGTATATTTGGAGCTGCCTGGGTTTCTGCATGTGGATTAGCCACCTTGGAGTAGGAGGAAGTGATGATCCTGGATAGTGGGAGGAAAGAGCTGCTTGCATAGATCCAAACTTCCTGGAGTACTGCTCCCAATCTGACCCCTGTAGATCTTCAGTACTCACTGTTCTTGTTTATGCTCACTGTGTTGAAAACCAGCCTGTCTTGTTTGTGTTGTTAGGAGTTTCTGTGATACTTGCAATATATGTTTGGAAGGAAAAGAAAAGTTTGCCTTCTGACCCCTTCTCTTCTTGGTCAATGAACACTAACAGTTCTGGAACTGCTTAGTCAATTGGTTGTTTTCTTATGTGCAAAATAAAGTGAAATGTAGCAGTCTGTGTTGCTTGGTGCTTTCTGGGGTAGGAGGGTTGTTTACCTTTGAAACTTGGAGAGAGAGAAGGGAAAAGGCAGAAGGGGAAGGATTCCTTGTCATTAAACATTGGGAGGTAACAGCAAAGTCAAGGTTCAGATTCCTGTACTGGCCAGATGGAACCAGAGGAATCCCCGACAAAGTGCTCTGTGCAGAGCACCTTGCTCAGTGAGGGGTTTTGACAACCAAAAACTGGATGTCTTTCTCTTAGTTGCTAGGGATTTGAAAGATATTGGGGAGTGGGAATTTGGCAGAAAATTTAAAGGCAAAGGATTTAGGGGCCTCCAGATAATCTCCAGCCACATTCTAAAGCTTGAATTCTATCTAATTGTACAGTTTATGCCAGATTTTTTTTTTTTTTTTTTTTTTAAAGATGACCGGTAGGGGCCGGCCTGTGGCTCACTCGGGAGAGTGTGGTGCTGATAACACCAAGGCCACGGGTTCGGATCCCATATAGGGATGGCCGGTTAGCTCACTGGGTGAGCGTGGTGCTGACAACACCAAGTCAAGGGTTAAGAGCCCTTTACCGGTCATCTTTTAAAAAATAAAAATAAAAAAATAATAATAATAAAGATGGCCTGGCTTATAAAACTCCAGGAATATGGTGCTGGCTGACATAATTTTTGTTAATTTACTGATTCTTTTAGAAATGATTATAACCAGAATCTCTGGTTATAAATAGAGATATGCAAGCAACAGGAATCCAATGACAATTTTCAGCCATGTCTCAATTGTCATTAATAGCAATTACAATAGTATTGATTACCGTCAACTTGAGCATTCTTTTTTTTTTTTTTTTTTTTAAAGATGACCGGTAGGGCCAGCCCCGTGGCTCACTCGGGAGAGTGCGGTGCTGGTAGCGCCAAGGCCGTGGGTTCGGATCCTGTATGGGGACGGCCAGTGCACTCACTGGCTGAGCGTGGTCCAGACGACACCAAGCCAAAGGTTGTGATCCCCTTGCTGGTCAAAAAAAAAAAAAGATGACCAATAAGGGGATCTTAACCCTTGGCTTGGTGTTGTCCGCACCACGCTCAACCAGTGAGTTAACCGGCCATCCCTATATAGGATCCGAACCCGTGGCCTTGGTGTTATCAGCACCGCACTCTCCCCAGTGAGCCACGGGTTGGCCCCTACCTGAGCATTTTTTCGTCAGTATAATCAACAAAGCCCATCACATGCCAATCAAAGTTCTAGAATCCAGATACTGGTAATAAGCAGTGGGCAGATATTGCCCTTGCTTTCACTGCCATGTAGTTTATAGTAAAAGCTGGTGACAAAATCAACTTTTTTTCCATCCTGGCAAATGCCAGTCTGCAGCCTTTTCCATTCCTGTAGTAGTCCTATCTAAGGCTTTTGCACTTATTTGTTCTTCCCCCTAGATTTCACGTGTCTGTCTCCCTATCATTCAGGTCTCAAATCAGACGTCACTTCCTTAGGCTTTCCCTAATCACCCCATCTAAAGCAGTTCCCTTCATGTTCTCACTATCACCACACACTTCAATGTTTTTCATTGTCTGAAATTACTACTGTATTGTTTGTCATCCATCTTACCCCTTTTAGGATGTAGACACCATGAGGTTAGGAGACCTACCTGTTCATTACTGTAGTCTCAGATCCTAATATGATAGATCTCAGTACTAGTTGAGTGAATGAAGAAATGGTTGTGAAACCTCATACTAGTCAGCCAGTCCATGATGGTAGAAAGCCCTGCCTTTTACCTTCGCCAGCCTACCCATCCAGACCTCAGTCAAGGCACATAAGTATCCTCCAGGCCGACCTGTTTCTGCTCTGTCCTGTCAATGTGTTGCAGATCCTAACCCACTGGCACTTCAGTTGTTGCAGGAAACTGCCCCTGAGCCCAGGCTGGGAGGCTGGAATGTGGGATGGGGGACTCATCCAGCTGGGGTCATAGGACTCCATAGGTCCCTGTTCCTAGGCAGTTGTGTTTCATGATGAAGAACATCAACACTGCACTGGTGAGATGGAACTGCACTTTAGAGCACAGGTGCAGTGTCTGGTAGAAGAGGCAACAGATGACAAGGTGTTGCCCAAGCTGGAGAGAGAATGGCTGCAAGTGGTATGGGCAACTCAAAGCAGCCTTGGGGCCAAGCTCAAGAGGCTGGCAAAGTGTACAACAGAAGGGACTTAGGTCCCTGCATCCTGGAAGGTATATGCTTCACTCATCTGATTTAAGAGGTAGGGAGAGTGAAATCTACCATCTCAGGGTAGCATTCACCTCTCAGTGTAGCCGAGATTTGATCTAACTAAGGGGGAAGGAGTTAGGGGGATATAGGCTCAGCATAAGATACTGGATGAGTTCTTGAAGTCCAGGGTTTTTTGGGGGGTTTTTTGTTTTTAAAAATGACGGTAAGGGGATCTTAACCTTCGACTTGGTCGTGTCAGCACCATGCTCTCCCAAGTGAGCGAAAGCGAACTGGCCATCCCTATATAAGGATCTGAACCCATGGCCTTGGTGTTATCAGCACCACACTCTCCAAGTGAACCGTGGGTCAGCCCTGTTTTTTGTTTTTTGCTTAACTTTGTGTTCTAGAACTTTTCAAACAGAAAGGTAGAGACAATATTATAATGCATCGAACCCCTGTGTACCCATCATCCAGCTTTTTTTTTTTTTTTTTAAGATGACCGGTAAGGGGATCTTAACCCTTGACTTGGTGTTGTCAGCACCACGCTCAACCAGTGAGCGAACCTGCCATCCGTATATGGGATCCGAACCCGGGGCCTTGGTGTTATCAGCACCGCACTCTCCCGAGTGAGCCACGGGCCGGCCCCCCCATCATCCAGCTTTAACAATGAACAAATGACCAACCTTTTTTCATGTATTACCCATGTACTTGCCCCACATCTCCCCCTACATTATCTTAAAGCAAATCCGATATCACATTATTTCATCTGTAAGTACTTCAGTATGTATCTCAAAGAGATAAGGACTCCTTTTTAAGGTAGATATACAAGTCACTATTATACTTAATAAGTTTTAGTAATTCCTTTTTTTTTTTTGTCGTTTTTTCGTGACCGGCACTCAGCCAGTGAGTGCACCGGTCAGTCCTATATAGGATCCGAACCCGCGGCGGGAGCGTCGCCGCGCTCCCAGCGCAGCACTCTACCAAGTGCGCCACGGGCTCGGCCCGTTTTAGTAATTCCTTAATATCAGCTAACATCCTTATAGTGGTCTCTGATTGTTTCTTTTCTTTTCTTTTTTTTTTTTTTTTTTGCAGCTGGCCAGTACAGGGATCTGACGCTCTAAACAACTGAGCTAACCGGCCAGCCCTGATTGTTTCTTAAATGACTTTTACAGTTAATTTCTTTGAATTATTACTAAAACAAGGTCCACACATTTCAACATTACATTTTGTTGATATGTCCCTTAAGTCTCTTATTCTAAACCGGTTTCCTCTCTTACATTTTTCCTATTGCCATTTATTTTTTGAAGAAGACAGGTCATTTGTCCCATATTTCCCACATTTTGGATATGGTTGATTTCATCCCTATAATGTGTTAACATCCTACTAATGTTCCTGCTAATCTCTATATATACTATAAACTGGTAGTTAGATTTTTAGCCTTGATTAGTTTCCATTTTTGGCAATGGGTGATGCCCTATATATCTCCTATGCATCTCTCCAGGAAAGCATATGATGTTATGATTGATAAGAGAGTTCAGGTATTGCCAGCCTGTTCCATCCATTATATCTCCATGAGCTTTTTTTTTTTAAAGATGACCGGTGAGGGGATCATAACCCTTGACTTGGTGTCAGCACCACGCTCTCCCAAGTGAGCCACAGGCCGGCCCTCCATAAGCTTTTTTTTAAAAAAAAAAAAAAAAAAAAACAAGGTAGATACAGATCATTACCATAGATCCTGAAAGTTCCCTCATTTCTCTTCCCAGTCAGTTCCCATCCCCCAAATCAATCACTTTTCTGAAAAATTTTTTCACCATAGATTAGTTTTTCCTGTTATAGAACCTTATATAAATGGCATCATACAGATGTACTCTCGTATTTGGCTTCTTTTATTCGGTTACTTTTATTGTATGAATGACACAATTTATTTCTCCATTTTCCCAAGACGGGCATTAATGAATCAAAACTCCGATATCCGAAGGTCACAGCTGGCAGGACTTAGCTTCCACCGAATCCTAATGCACTCCTCTTCCCTCCACCCCACTCACCCCCGTTTCTACGCGCCTCGCCTCCCGACACTGTGAAGCCCGATGGCTTTGCTCATGGCTACATTTATAAAGTAGACTTGACCGACTGCTAAGACCCTTGTGATCAGTGCCCTCCACACTCTGAGCTGGTTTCGCCCATTTTACGAAGTTCTTGAAAATCAAGCAAGTGCTCAACACTTACTGAGTCAAGAGACTTGGGTGTACCCTTAAAATTAGTTTAAGGTATAATCATTTTATCCGAGGAGAACTCTCCTCAGGCCAGGAATGAAACTGGCAAATCATCTCGTTGCCTCCGGTTTTCAAATGTCCCTTTCAGGACGCCGTCCCCTTCCCTGTACGCAAAGCGCTCGTAGAGCGAAGGGGACTTCCGGGAGGCCTAGGAAGTCACTTGTCTCTGGCAGGAGGCGGGATTTTCCCTCCACGCCGCGGATCTCTGCGGGTCTAGACCCAAATCTTGCTGACGGGCAGAGTAGATCAAGGAAAGACAGGTCGCGGGATACGGTGGCTGCAGGCCTGAGACGAGGGCCCCCCCGAGGCTGCGGCTGTCTGGCTGGGAAGTGGCCATTCATTCCTTGAGTGGGGCTGGGGAGCGAGGGCCCCTCAGGGGGCGCTAGGAGTCCAGAATAGCCCACATTGCTCTTAGCCTGGGCTGCTGCCGACCTTCTCAGGGCGGAGGGCGTTCCCCCTTCTTACACCCCGAGGCCCAGGCGACCGCTGCCATGGCTTTTCCCCATCGGCTGGACGCTCCTGAGCTGCCTGACTTCTCCATGCTCAAGAGACTGGCTCGAGACCAGCTCATCTATCTGCTGGAGCAGGTCGGTGCCCGCTACGCTTGGCGCCTTTACTGCATCAACAGTTTAGCACTCATTGGAAGTATATTTTTTTCTTGCTGAGTTCCTTTGATCTTGTTCTTGGCTTTTGGTATTGTCCTTGGAGCTTCCGTGACAGGTCCAAAATGGAGCATTCAGCGAGGAAATCCAAGTAGTAAGAGCTGCTTGGGACCTGGACAGAGAGTTAATGGAAATCACTTTTTCCCATAGAGGCAAGGGAGACACCACTAGTGCCAGATATCACTGGGGATGCAAAGATGGTTAAGACATCTCTGCTATTAGGGGTCTTACACTCTAGTAGGAGCCGTATGAAACACAAATTACTACATACAGGGTATCAGATGGTAAATGAGCGATAGTTAGGGTGCCTGAGTTCGAATAAGCAATTATTTTTAGTTGGGGTTATCTAGGAGTTTCAAGGAGATGGAGTCTGAAGAATAAACATATTTTCTTTGGAGATGAGAGAGCATGCTACGGGCAGATGGACTAGAAGGAGCAAAGTTGAGGAACCAGAGAAGGACAAGGCATGCACAGGGAAGAAAGCCATCAGAAGTTACACAGTAGGCATTAGGCAGCCACCGAAGATTTTGTTTTTTCTGTTTGTGGCATGAAGCAATACTTGATGATGATTCTAATAGCGATGTGTGGGGTGGAGTAAATGGGCAATGAGAAAGCCAGTTAGGAGACCATAGATCACACTGAAGCAATAAAGACCACACAAAATTGGTGGCAGTGGAAATGAAGGGAAGCGATGGATTTTTAAGTCATGGTGAAAGGACACCCAACGACTTATTGGTTGGTTGTAAAAGTTGAGGGAGAAGCAAATCTGAGATTTTTTGGTGGCTGGCCACATCCCTTGACTTTGGTGTTACAAGGCTGCACTATAGCCAACTGAGCTAACCAGCCAGCTGTTGAGGTTTTTAACCTGGTTTATTAGGGGAATAATGCTTCTACTATGATTGTAATGGATTACTTGTTTAATTACTTAGTTATTTGTTTAATGTCCATATTCCTCATTTGATTGGAAGGTCCTTGAAGAGAAGGAACCTGTCTGTTTTGTTCAACGCTATGTACTCAATTAGTATCTAGCTTAGAGTCAAGCACATAGCACATGCTTAATAAATATTTGTTGTATGAACATTGAATGGAAATACAAAAAGAATTAGAAAGAGTAGCAGGTTTGGTGGGGGGAATTGATTTCACTGGGGGCGGGGGGTGGTAAATTAAGATGCTAGTAGGAAATGCAGCTTTTAGTATCCAGCAGGTACAAATGTAGAGCTGCAGTTCCATCCAAAGGGCTGGGATGAAGATGGAGACTTGGGAGAACCTCAGAGAACCTCAGGGATCTGGGACCATATTTTATTTCTCTTTTATGTGCCATGTAGTGCTAGTACAGTGACTTGCACATAAAAGACACTCAACAAATGTCTAAGGAATTGGAAAGAGGTGCTAGTTAAGGCCACTAGTTCAGGTGAGTTCAACGTTAAAGAGAGTAGATGAGACCAAGGATAGAAACTTGTAAATAGGTTGTAGGTGAGGAAGAGGAGCCCACAAGGGTGACTCGACATGGCCAAAGTGGATCTCCATGTAATAATATCCTCTCCAAACTAACTTGCAACTTAATTCTTGTTAATGGGTACCACTATTCATGCTTGAAACATTAGAATCATCTTTAACTCTTCTTCCCCTTCATATTTAACCAGCTGCAGAGTCTTGTGGATACTTCCTCACACATGACTTATTTATAATGATTATAAAATAACACTTGCACATTATACAAAATGTAGAAAATAAAGGAAAGTATTAAAAAAATCACAGTTCTACCATCAGATATAAGCACCGTTAATTTCTTTCAACTTTTTAAAAATTATATTACATATTCCATATATCTGTTAACCTATTTTTCTTTTTTTCTGGTGGCTGGCTGGTACGGGGATCTGAATCTTAACCTATTTTTGTTCACGCCACCACCAGCCTAAATCAGGTTCTTATTCATTGCCACATGCTGAGGCTGCTTGGACTGTTGCATTAACTCCCTAAGTGGACTCCCTGCCTCCAGTGCCTCATGTCTCCAATCCATTTTATCCACAATTGTCAGATTCTACACACTAGATACTGGTAACACCCCCCACCCTGTGTCAGACAACCAGACATGTGTCTGGACATTGCCAAATGTTTCTTGGGGGCCAAAATTGTCCCCAGTTTAGAACTGCTGCCCTACCTTATGCATCAGGCCAGCTGAATTGCTTGTTCTGCCCTTTCCACTCAGCCTGTGCACTTTCCCTGGCCTTTGCTGGATTGCCCTCTTAATCTATGGCTGCAATACCCTATCCAATTGTTGAGGCCTATTTGAGAGGAAACTTCCAGGAGTGATGATACAGGAGTCAGATGACAGGGATTGTGATGTGGATGAGTGGAAAGGTGATAGGATGACAACGGTCCTGGGTTTTCTAAGTTTCCGCACTGAACATGAGTTATTTTTATAATCACAAGAAAAGTGCTATTTGAAAAGATATTTAGCAGTTAGTTGAGGGGGCTGCAGGATTCAAGGTAGGGTTTTGTTGTGTCTGACTTTGTTCATCAGGAGACCGGGGGTTGTTGGGAGGCAGAATGGAGGAGGTAGTGGAGAAGGGGAGCAACAATGTAGACCAAGGTCACAGACAAACTGGAAGGTTGAGTGCCAAGGAATTAACCTGAAAAAGAAGGTGGAATATCTTTCCACTAGTACAGAAAATGAGAAGGCAAAATAGGTGAATATACAGAGAAATGTCAACTGTGGATACAGATAATAAATAAGGTGCCAGGCTGGATGATGTCTAGCACCCTTCCAACTCAGAGACTGTTTTTATTACATGGTTGGCTGGATGAATTCTCAGCTGTGGGAGCTTGTGTGACCTATGAGTGACCCAATATACTGTGTCTCCTTCAGCTTCCGGGAAAAAAGGATTTGTTCATTGAGGCAGATCTCATGAGCCCTTTGGATCGAATTGCCAATGTCTCCATCCTGAAGGTACTGTCCGTTTTCCCAGGAAGCAGGGTCATGCCCCCTTTCCTCTTTGAACAGTTTTTCTTTTGATGAACAATACAAATTACTGAAGTGACTATCCCTATAGGGTAAATATAAGGTAGCTGAATTGAGTGGACAGAGGAGGATTAATGCTGTTGTTTGTATTGTTTTTGTATTACTTTATGTTTGGTTTTTCTATTGACAGTTCGAGGAAGGTTCAGTGGGATGGTTGTCAGGGGATCAGTTTGAGTCCTAGAATTAGCGTAAATAGGAGGCCCTTAAGAAGCCCCTGTCTTTGTATCATGCTTTGTGCTTTTCAAGTACTCTTATGTCCATTGTCTTGTTGGATTCTCTTGGTAGCAACATGAAGTAGACAAGCTGTACAAGGTGGAGAACAAGCCAGCCCTCAGCTCCAATGAACAGTGAGTGTGTGGGAGAGTCTGTCTTACCTCTAAGCTGGAGGAGGTCCCCTAGGGGCACATTTGCCTTGATTTGTCCTTGGCTGAGATCTGGCACTGGTCTTTGTGATATGGTTCACCTCCCTGAACTTCTGCAATTTAATGCTTAGGTTATTCCTTTAGCTTCTTAATTTGTCTTCCTTTCTGCAGTTTCTCACACCTTTGTCTTCTTCCCTCCCTGATCCATATTGCTGTCTCTAACCAGATTGATTAATCTTTCAATGTTATTTTCATCACGCTCTTCTCAAGAACCTTCAAGGCCTCCCATCACTTACTGAATATAGTCCAAATTGCTCAGCATAGGATTCCAATGCAGTCTGCAGTGTGGCCTCACACACTGCCTTTCCAGCCTTTTCTCTCATGTGTCCCTTCAAGCCTCTATTGACACGTGCTTCAACATGCTTCCCAGTCTGTGCATTGTGCCTTCACCCTTTTGTGGTTTTTTTTGTTGTTGTTGTTGTTGTTTTGGTTTTGGTTTTTTTGGTGCCAGTATGGGGAACTGAACCCTTGATCTTGGTGTTATAAGATCGAGCTCTAACCGATTGACCTAACCAGCCAGCTCCCCCTTCACCCTGCCTGGAATTCTCAACTGTCCTCACTGTTCCTGTAAAGAGCACGTGCCCTTCAGAGCCCCGCCCCGCCCCTCCATGAAGCTCTCTGATGCCCTCCAGACCAGGGTAATTTTTTTTCCCTCTGGATTTCAGTGGCATTCTGCATTTGTCCTGTTTACTTGGCATATACTGCCTGTTTTTTGTGTTTTTTAAAAAAAATATTCCTCAAACTTAAGTAATGTATACTTTCCCTGAGAAGAAAATATTCTCCTGGATACATGGAAAGTGCATCTATGGAGGATACATTTATGGACCCGAGTTTGAAAAACATTATTTTCTATTACTTTCATGTATTTTTAATTTATTTTTAGTTTTAGTTTTTTTGGTGGCTCGCTGGTGAGGGGATCTGAACCCTTGACTTTGGTGTTATATTTTTCTAAATTTTAACTTTATTTTTTAAAGTTTTATTTTATTTTATTATTATTACTGTTTTTTTTGGGGGGGGCAGCTGGCTGGTAAGGGGATCCAAACCCTTGACCTTGGTGTTATCAACATCATGCTCTAACCAACTGAGCTAACCAGCCAGCCCCTTATTTTATTTTTAATTGACAAATAAAAATTGTGTATATTTATGGAGTATTGTTTTTTATCACTTTAATGTTAATATACTCCATACATATATGCATCTTCTTTTGCCCACTGGATTATAAATTATTTGAGACCAGGAACTCCTGGTTCACCACAGGGCCAATAAATGCACCCAGCTCTGGGCCGACCCCGTGGCGCACTCGGGAGAGTGCGGCGCTGGGAGCGCAGCAATGCTCCCGCCATGGGTTCAGATCCTATATAGGGATGGCCGGTGTGCTGAGCGCAGTGCGGGTGTCACCAAGGGTTGCAATCCGCTTACCGGTCACAAAAAAAGACAAAAAAAAAAAAAAAAAATGCACCCAGCTCCTCACAGTGTACCTGTTGTGTTGAGAGATGTCTTCTGTGGTTGGTATCTGGTAGGCTGAGAGAACTGGCATAGCTCTGGCTATGATGGGACCTGTAGGGCCTGTCGAGAAGGGCAAATGGTGAAAGAGTTGGTATTGCTTCAGTTTCTTCTAAGATCCTTCATGATTTTTCTTCAGTGTATTTTTTTTCTCTCTATAGGCTGTGCTTCTTAGTTAGACCGCGCATCAAGAATATGCGATACATTGCCAGTGAGTGTGCCATGGTACTAAGTGTAACAAAGACCTGGGAAAGGGTGGGCAAGATCTCAGGGCCTTGGCCATAAGGACCCTTTAATAAGAAAAGAATTGTTGGAGTTGGCCATACCATTTATAGAAGATATCTACTTCCTTGCTTCTAGTCTAACAGATGGCTCATGGCTTGCTGGGCTCCATTCCTTCTTCTCTCTGTAGGTCTTGTCAATGCTGACAAATTGGCTGGCCGAACTCGAAAATACAAAGTGATCTTCAGCCCTCAGAAGGTGAGTTAGGATCTGGCAGGAACAGGATAAGATAGAACAGGACCGAGGACTGGGCAGGGGTGAGGGCCCAGCAGTGCTATCTCCCTTAAAACAGGTTATACGTGACTGAACCAGATACCTGTCACTGTCTTTTCATTAATGTAGCCTTGATTGTTTAGCAGAGGGTCTGTCATCAAACTGCCCCAAATAAAAGTATTGTGGAATTGTGAGAGGTGGCTTCTACATAGATTTCTTTAAATGAAAAGCTTCACACTGTGGAAGTAGAACCTCCTATGTGTCCCTCCTAACAGAAATTCCTGTCTAGGAGTGGTGCTTTATGTTATGGCTTTTCACTGACTTTTTTTTTTTTTTTTTTTTGGTGCGGCTGGCCAGTACTCATTGACTTTCTCCCTTTGTCCCTTTAATAAGAAATACAATAAATTATGACTCCCCCTACCTTCTATGTGCTCATCCAAAGGATGTGGCTGGGCTGCCGCTGGATTGCTAGAACCATACCACCGGACATGGAAAAACCTTTCCTTACACAGGAAAGGAATATTAAACACCATTTCACTCCACCGCAGCTTTGAGCGGCTGTGGCGCCTGAAGCCCATACTCGAGACAGTGAGTCAGCGTAGGCAGGCTAGGCTAGGTCTCTCGCATCTTTACCTCAATAATGGCAGTATCTGGAGACCCATCATGGTAGCTAGTTCTCTTGATTCCATTGAGCTCTCCTCTCACCGCCACATCAGCCCCATGTACCCTCAATCTCAGTGATTGGAAAGGATGACATTCGAGGCCTTTATGTTGCCAGCTGGATGCCCACAGAGCTACACCAAGTAGTGCATGCCACACTTAGAACAGGTAGAAACTAAAATTGAAAGGACAGGGATTTATTCCTTTTCAATTTTTGTAAGAAAATTCTAGAGAAATTAGAAGCAGGAGCTAAGACTAAAGACTGAAGCCAGGCTGTCTGGGTGTGAATCCTTGCTTTAGCACCTACTACTTGTATGATCTTGGGTAAGGTACTTACCTACTCTGTGTCTCAGTTTTCTCATTTGGAAAATGGAGTTGATAATACTCCATTTAAAAGTTAAAAGTTGACAGCTTTTAACTTAAATGAGATGACTTTCAGTCCCTGTTAAAATAAGAGAACTAGTGGAATCATAGGCTTATGTTGTTTTCTCATCATGTAAAAGGAATAAGAGGAAAGAGCCAGTTATCTTCCTCTGAAGGTCATTTGAAGATTGATAGCACAATCTTACAAATATTTATCTTGTTTAGGAATTCACATATATGAAGCGTAACCTTATTACCAGGGCAAGAAATTATTAAGACAAGCATCAGACTTATAGGTTACTTTTAAATGTTATTAAAGGAGCCGTGGCAATAATTTCTAGTTTTTGGACTCTTACAAAACCCTTTTTTTCAAATTATTTCAAGGATAGATTTTTATTAGCGGGGAATAGAACAAGTTGGTAACAGTTTTGAATAATTCTACAAGTCTCCATATTACACAGAAAAACAAAATTGGTATTTTATGAATGTTCTCCATTTACCACCCTGTTTAATCAAATTTTTTGACCTAATTCTATGTCACAGGAAGATCTCTCGCTCAGTAGCTGTAGGGAAGAGGGGCATCTCTATCTTTTCCTGAAACTCCCTTTATTATGAAGATTGGGCTCTAGAATTCCATTAGTTAACATTAAAAGTTAAAAGCAGGCCTGTACATTTCAGTTTTATTGGTGGAAATGAATGAGGGATGAATAAGATTCTTTTGCATAAGAGTAAAATAAGGAGCACTAATAATAATAGCATTAATCTACACCACAGAGAGTTCTTGTGAGGATGAAGACAGGTGATCCTTGTAAAACAATAACAACAGTGCCTAGTACATGTTAAGTTCTTCATATGCATTAGCAATTATTAGTGTCATCATCATTATCAGATGTGAGTGTCCTCAGCGTTCTTCCTCCCTACTTCCAAATATTTCATCCTTTTCCTGCATGATTTACCCTTCAAAGACAGCTGAAATACCTTCTCCTTTGTAAAGCTTTTCCAATCTCTCAAGGAGATAATCAATTGACTTAATACATAAGTAAAGTGGATGAAAATGAAATGGAGTGTTGGGCTAGATGATTCCAGTGGTCCTTTCTAGATATAAGAGTCTGGGTTCTCTTCTCTGTTTTCACTGGGTTCAGTAATTATTTTCCTCATCAGTGGCCATAGAGGAATGGAAAGAACAGAGAAATGGAAAGAACAGAGAACAAGGTGGTTACTAATCAACTTCCTTTTCTTTTTCAGTTTTATGCATGTGAGATGGTGCTTGAGGAAGAGGGAATCTATGGAGGTGAGAGGAGATGAGTGTGAATGGAAAGGGAGAGAGAACATGTGGAAGAAAGAAATCATTGCCTTCTACCTCCAGCTCCTTCTTTTCCTAGTCTTAGTCTTGTTGGTTTAGCAGGAGGAGGGGTTCCCGAGAATGGAATGGGAGTAGGACCCCAGATTAAAACACTAAAGGGATGCCAGGGCTTATAGTTGGAGATGACCAACTAATCTATTCTCACCTCCAAGACTCCCACAAGGAAAAATTGGACTCCTCTTCTTCTGTATATTCCTCACTCCATTCTCCATGGAACCCAAACCTGACCACAGTACTCCCTGCTGAAAACCCTGCAGCGGCTCAGTATAAAGCCCTGAATCCTCAACATGCCTCTATGTCTTGTACAATCAGGCCTCTTCCTGTCCCTCTAGCCTCATTATGTGCTGCTCCTTTCTCCTGACTCACTGCCCTCCAGCCATAGAGACTTTGCACATGCTTTTCCTGCTGCCTAGAAGGTTCACCCTACAACTTTTTGCCTGCCCAAATCTTACTCATATTCTAAGCTTAAATGTCACTTCTTTAGGGAAGTCTTTCCTAT
Organism: Cynocephalus volans; assembly: GCF_027409185.1. Taxonomy (NCBI): domain Eukaryota; kingdom Metazoa; phylum Chordata; class Mammalia; order Dermoptera; family Cynocephalidae; genus Cynocephalus; species Cynocephalus volans. The sequence goes on from NC_084462.1 coordinate 56,729,748, forward strand.
ACCCCCAATATTTGTGCTCATGGCTTGCTGTTTTACTTCTTTGGAGCACGACTGTAATTAAATAGCTTGTGTCATAATTTGGTCACTCCCTCACTAGATCATAAACTGCAGAAGATTGGGAGTGTGTTAATTTTGCTCACCGCTGTTTCCCTAGTGCTTGGCATAGTCCTGCATGTAGGCAGCTTTCAGTAAATATTTGTTGAATAACAAATGAGTGAATCTGGGCCAAGCCCGTGGCGCACTCGGGAGAGTACGGCGCTCCCGCCGCAGGTTCGGATCCTATATAGGACTGGCCGGTGCACTCACTGGCTGAGTGCCGGTCACGACAAAGACAAAAAAAAAAAAAAACAAATGAGTGAATCAATTTTTTCTTAGTACTTTTGGTCAGAACTTTAGTAAAAAATGCACCACTTATCACATTGTATTACAGTATGCTGTCTACATGTCTCCTTTTATTAGCAGTCTGCAAGCTCCTTAAGGGCAAAGACTGTGTCTTGTTCTTTGAATCTCTAGTGCTAAATGAAGTACCTGACGTGTGGCAGGCACTCAAGTATTTGTTGCATGACTGTGGCACTCCTTTCCTCTTGACATGGAGCCGAGCACCTTCTGCAGGGAGGCTGATGCTCTCTGTCCCCACAGATGTGAGCTGCGATGAATGGGCCTTCTCTTTGCTGCCTCTTGATGTGGATCTGCTGAGCATGGAACTGCCAGAATTTTTCAGGGACTACTTCCTGGTAAAGGCAGGCCCCTTGAGTCTTGGTGTTGAGGGATGGGGTTGAACATGGGGTCCGGTGGGCTAAAAATATTGATTTAACCTTTGTCCAACTCATAGTTTATTACAAGTATAGTGATTTGGTGATTGAGGGCTACAGGACTTCCTTCAGGGCCAATCAGAATGTACTCTTTTGAGCATTCCCCAGACCCTGCCATCCTGCTCCAGGGCTTCTAGGGCTAGCCACTCTCCAGGTGGCCTGTTGGGCTGAGCTGTATCTTTGTGGCCCACATGGTCCTGGTAGGAAGGAGATCAGCGTTGGATCAACACTGTGGCTCAGGCCTTACACCTTCTCAGCACTCTCTATGGACCTTTTCTCAACTGCTATGGAATTGGCAGATGTGCCAAGGTAAGAGTACTGTTGTCCTTATATCCCGTTTCCTCTGTTTTATGCCTACCTAGGACTATCCACGGGCATCTGTGATGTGAGCTCTATCTTTACCTTGCTTCTATTGTTACAGAATAGTTCCTCAGAGAGGAGAGCTTGTGTGGCTAACAGAGAGGCAAGAGCCAGGGCCTCCAGGGTAGCATTCCTAAATCTCTTTTTATTTTTTTGGGGGGGCAGGGTAATACTGATGTGGGGAGGGGTAGGGAGAGATAGGGACCGATTGGAATAGAAAAGGTTCATATTGTTCATCATTAGCTCCCTTCCTGGGGCAAGGAGAAGTAGCACATGGAAGGGGTTGGCTTCTGTAGGTATGGGGCTGCAGTAGGGACCTGGACACCAGATTGAGAGTGTCTTGGGCCTTGGCAGATGTCATATGAGTTGTGGAGGAAACTGGAGGAGGAGGAAGATGGTGAAACCAAGGGCCGAAGGCCAGAGATTGGACACATCTTTCTCTTGGACAGAGGTAAATTATGTCTAGCACTTCCCTCATCTTTGGACGCTAAAAGACAAGAATATGGAAAGTGTGGTGGCAGCATTAGGATCCTAAAGTTAGGGCTGTGAATCCCAATGTTGACTGGGAGCATGGGTACTGGGGCCCTATGGGAAGTACTTGAGCCGATATTGAGCAAACTGGATAGAAGGCTGGGTCAGGGAGAACCTTCATGGTCAGTGATCTCGGTTTCAGACATGGACTTTGTGACGGCACTCTGCTCCCAAGTGGTTTACGAGGGCCTGGTAGACGACACCTTCCGCATCAAGTGTGGTAAGTGCCGTGGTCCTCTGCATCTCGGTAAGATGGAAGTGGACGTCGGCCTCTGGTGCCTTCCACAGTGGGGCAGGGCTTGTGGGAGAGACCTGGACTCTGAGTGAACTGCTGGCTCCCAATTAGTTTGGGGGATCTTTACTAGCATTTCAGGAAAGGGTAGGAGAAAGCCTCATTGGAGATCCTAATAGCTGTCCCTTCTGCTCTCAAAGGGAGTGTCGACTTTGGCCCAGAAGTCACATCCTGTGACAAGAGCCTGAAGGTGCTACTCAATGCTGAGGACAAGGTGAGAGTGTGGGCAGCAGCAGTGGGTTTATCCGGGGCCACTGCTTACACTGGGTTCTAGGCCCCAGCTCTGGGAGGGCAGGCTGATTCCACAGGAGAGATGGTTAGAGCACAGTTAGAGCATAGTTAGAGCTCCACAGTTAGAGCATAGCCTGGAGCACATACCAGGTTCTTGACGTTGGCTTACTGACACCAGCTCGGCTCACTTTGCACTTCTACTAGAACAGCTGCACACTCCTCCTGTACTGTCATTATAGTGATGAGGTAGGAAGGAATGAGTTATTGTTCTGACATAGTAAGTTGTTCCTGTCTTGTTCCCCTCACAGGTGTTTAATGAGATTCGTAATGAGCACTTCTCCAATGTCTTTGGCTTCTTGAGCCAGAAAGCCCGGAACTTGCAGGCCCAGTATGATGTGAGGCTCTAAGCCCTGGTACTTCGTTTTGTTTCCCCAGTGGCTTCCCAAGGCTGCTGCCCTTTGCCTCCCCTTCTAATGTAATAATAGGCCCCTTGTCTTCTCATGAGTGGTGGCAACTGAGGGACGGTAGTGGTTTCTCATGTCTGAGGTCAGGGCTGGGGGCGCTGACCTTATGGGGACTTCCCCACAGCGCCGGAGAGGCATGGACATCAAGCAGATGAAGAACTTCGTGTCCCAGGAGCTCAAGGGACTGAAACAGGAGCACCGCCTGCTGAGTCTCCGTAGGTGTCAGCTTGAGGGGTGTGAGGGGAACTGATTCTGCTTCCCTCCGGGGGGATGCTACCGAGGACCGTTGCCTACAAAGAGGAGATCTCTGTTCATCTGGCAAATAATGGTCTTTTTTTGGTCTAAAGTGGGAAGAAGTACTTCTGGATTTTGCCTTAAGAGGTTTTTATTCTTCTGGACAATAAAAGGACATCCTGGTAGAACCAGGAATATATCAGCTTTGTATCCAATTTACAGATATTGGGGCATGTGAATCCATCATGAAGAAGAAAACCAAGCAGGATTTCCAGGAGCTAATCAAGACTGAGCATGGTAATGGCAGCAGCCTAGGCTACATCTCGTGCTTTTACTTCCCTGGTTCCCAATGCCTGTGCCACCCGTAAAAGATGCTCTTTGGCTCTTTCCAGCTGACACCGGCTGTGTGGAATGCTGGTTCCTGCTAGAAGTCCTGGGGGTCTGTTAACCCACCCCAAGGATGGAGAAAGAGATGGGGAGACAGATGCCTGTTAGCATGGATGGCAGCAGCTGAGCTGCTCCCCAGTAACAGGCTCTTCTCTGATTACTCACAGCACTGCTAGAGGGATTCAACATCCGGGAGAGCACCAGCTACATTGAAGAGCACATAGACCGGCAGGTGAGCAGGTGGAGGGTGGGGAGGCTGGGAAGGGTGTCTAGAGGTGGGGTCGACCTCAAGTAGAAGGAATAGAAGAACTTCTCCTTGACTCTTTCTTCCTGTGCAGGTGTCACCTATAGAAAGCCTTCGCCTCATGTGCCTTTTGTCCATCACTGAGAATGGTGAGCCCAAAAGACCTACGATAAAATGCCAGATTGAGCAACTATGCCTTAGGGACAGAAAAAGTGATTTTGAAAAGCAAAGACTAAGACCAGGGTACTTCAAAAAACTCTTGGAAAAAACCTCAGAGAAAGCACCAAAAAAAAAAAAAAATTCTTGGTCTTTTTTTTCTTTAAAAAGATGACCGGTAAGGGGATCTTAACCCTGGACTTGGTGTGGTCAGCACCACTCTCAGCCAGTGAGCAAACCGGCCATCCCTATATAGGATCCGAACCCATGGCCTTGGTGTTATCAGCACTGCACTCTCCCAAGTGAGCCACAGGCCGGCCCAGATTCTTGGAAAAATATAATTAAAAGATAATACGATCTTTCCAGGAGAGAGAGAGAGAGAGAGAGAGAGAGTGTGTGTGTGTATGTGTGTGTGTTCAGGCCACCCTAGAATTGGCCTATCATATCTTAGGACTGCAGAGGTGTAGAGCCAAGTGGCATTTCTCTCATCATTCCATCTGACCTCCTACCTTCAGCAAGGTTTCATGTTAAAGATGCATTCCAGGTTACGTTTTGTAAAGGTGAATATATTAATTACCCTGATTTGATCATCATGTATTGTATACAGGTATTGATATTCAATTCTGTATCCCACAAATATGTATAATTAATAATGTTTCATTAAAAAAAAAAAGATACACTCTAGGAGAAAGGGATAGCCAACTAATTTCATAAACATTTCTAAAAGTCCAGATTCTGCAACCTTCTATGGCAACTTGTTTTTACTATTGAAGTCATCCAGTTGGTGAATATTCTTTAAGGTTGCTTTCTACCCAAAGAAGTGTTTTGCTTATTCTAAATCTCCTTTATTGTGGTTGGAAGCCCATTTATTCTTACCTCTGTGGAAACAACATTTAAGACAGCACTTCTGGAACTCATTTCAACACTTTTCCTATTTCTCAGTAGCTGTAAAGCAGTTCCAAGTAGAACCGCCCCTTAGCCAGAAAGAAATGCACAAGTCCCTTCTCCTGCCATGTCCTCCCTATCCCTGACCACGATTAGCATTAGTTCCAGTGTCCCTTCTTCAGCACCTTTGTGGTTCAGAGCTCTTCCTGGGAACTCTCAGACCCAGGCTTTATCTTTCAATAAACAAACTTAAATTTAGGAGTCAGTTTAGAATCAACTATATACTAAGGTTAACATCATTTACTGACTCCTTCCTCCTGGTGAAGGTGTTGGTTACTTGGTTGGTTTGGCGGTGCCTTTTAGGGCACCTCAGCTGGCCTCTTTATATGCACCCATCTTATTTTCCTCACCCTCAGGTTTGATCCCCAAGGATTACCGATCTCTGAAAACACAGTATCTGCAGGTAAGGCCTACAGAATGTATTCTTGAGGAAACTTGGTGGATGGCAGTCGGTGGGTATTTCTGAAAGAGGGAAAAGAAGAAATGGCACCTTTGCTGTCCCCATCACCATCCTATGTTCATTCTAGCCTCCCTCTTAGAGGTTCTAGGGGGAAGCAGGCACCTCTCAGCCCACCACTCTGCCCACTGCCCTTTTCACCCATATCCCTCCTGGTTGACAGCCAGTGCCCAGAGAGTTTAAACAATTCAGCTGTTAAACCCACAGATGAGTTCTTACCCCTGGGAATCTCCCTCATTTTAGCACCTTGTGAAACATTGATTCAGCTTTCTTTCCTGGTCTTTCTTGGGTCTTGGTATCAAGTCTTCATCCATGTTGTCTTCTCCACAATCCTTAACATCCATAGCTTTCTCTGTTTGTTAATACTTTCATGCTACTTTTTATTCTTGTTTGGTGTTTGGTTATTTCTAATGTGAAAATCTTTCATGCAGCAAAGTGTGAGTTCCTTCAGGGCAGAGACTGCATAGTCCTGTCCCTCACCTATTACCTACTAGGGCTAGTAGACCCTTGGCGGATGCTCGGTAAATAGCTGAATTGCGTTTTCTTTAGAGCTATGGCCCTGAGCACCTGCTAACCTTCTCCAACCTGCGACGAGCTGGGCTCCTAACAGAGCAGGCCCCAGGGGACACCCTCACAGCAGTGGAGAGTAAAGTGAGCAAGCTGGTAACCGACAAGGCTGCAGGTGAGCAGGGAGCACAGGTGACCCCATCCCCCTGCCCCCCACTGTTGTCCCTTTTCTCTCAACAGGCAGAGCACACTGGGAGGGGAGAGAATGAGCTGGGGAAGGAGGATGTGATTCCTTACTGTCAGTAAGAGCAGTTTCCATTTATTGAACACTTACCATGTGCTAAGCCCTTTAGATAGTTTCTCATTTGATTCTGACAAAGACTCTAAAAGGTAAGTTTTTATCCCTATTTTACAAGTGAAGAAATTGAAACTTAGAGAGGTTAAGTGACTAGTGCAGAGTTGTTCAAAGTTAGGTCAGTTTGACTCCAAAGCCCACAACCTTAACCAATAAACTAGGGTCACCCTGTAGGTTGTTTTTAGTAGAGAGCTGGTACCCCATAGGAGGAGGAGGACTGTGGGTGGGGAGTGTCTTATCAGTTTCAGGGGATTATAGGTAAACAGCTTCAAGGGTGGTCTTTGGATGTGATTGGTCATGTCCTAAATGGTGTTACCTGTGGCAGCATCATGAATCTGTAGACCTTAGTTGAAACCTAGCACAGATTTCTTCCCCAGGAAAGATTACCGATGCCTTCAGTTCTCTGGCCAAGAGGAGCAATTTTCGTGCCATTAGCAGAAAGCTGAATTTGGTATGTGAACAGGGCTGGATAGGGGAGGCCATGGGTTCAGTCCTTTGTGGGGTACTTTGAATCTGTAAAAACCACAGTTTTGTTTTATAAAGATCCTTTCATTTGGTAGGTAGCCTTATAATATGAGCTTAATTTAATAATGAGACAAGACACAAAGATTCATTCATTTAATAAACACGAAACAAGCACCTGCCAATGCCAGAGAATACTCTTAAGTGCTGCTTCAGTGACCGACATGTCTCATGTTACTGATGGGCTGGGAAAGGAGAACCTGTCCCTCTAGCACCTTCCCAGGGAGCATGGGAACTCATTCCAGAGAATCAGCAAGTACAGAACAGAAACTGTCATTTTTGATTATGGATTGCTTTTTCTCAGATTTCTGGTTCTCCTTAGTTGATACAAGAACTGTTCTTTGGGATATGCCATGTTTATCTGACTCTTTAAAGGATTAGAGAGCTTAGTTGTCAGTTGCCTGACATACCCTTTGCCCTCTAGATTCCACGTGTGGATGGCGAGTATGATCTGAAAGTGCCCCGAGACATGGCTTATGTCTTCAGTGGTGCTTATGTGCCCCTGAGCTGCCGAATCATTGAGCAGGTGAGAACAGGTCACTCTTGCTCCCATTCACATTTCACTCTTGGCTTGCTCTTGGTCCCTGACCTAGCCCAACTTCTTACTACTTGAGTAAGTATCAAGAAACGTGACAGTCTGTACCCTTCCTTTCCTAAGCCTAATACTGTCTGTGGACTTGAATCCAGTGCTTATGCTTTCGCAGGTGCTGGAGCGGCGAAGCTGGCAGGGCCTTGATGAGGTGGTGCGGCTGCTCAACTGCAGCGAGTTTGCATTTACAGGTATGTGGCATTGACAAGTGGGGCAGGGTAGCACCGGGAGGTGGGCTGGACGCATCACCCAGGACTAGCATGTCAGTGACGAGTTGAGTCTGGTCTGATCCTCACAGACATGATCAAGGAAGACAAGGCTTCCAGCGAGTCCCTACGCCTTATTTTGGTGGTGTTCTTGGGTGGTTGCACATTCTCTGAGATCTCAGCCCTCCGGTTCCTGGGCAGAGAGAAAGGTAAGAGAGAACAGAAAGGCGAGAACAGGCCTGCATGGGATCTGGGGGCCAAAGCACCCTGCACAAGAACGCTTTTCTCCTGACCTCTGGGTACCACTTGCCATAGCCTTGCTGTGGGCTGCTATAGTAGGAAGCCCAGCTGCACCAGGCTTAGCAAGTTGTGGTACCCAAAAGCATGGTACTGATGTCTCTGTGTCTGTAAACTGGTGCTCTGATCCAGCAGGAACTGTGGAACTGAAGGGGTTCGATGTGGTTACTGTTGGGGGCCCAAGATCTGCTCTTAGTCACTTATGCTTCTCCTTTTGACTCTTTAGGATACAGGTTCATTTTTCTGACGACAGCAGTCACAAATAGTGCTCGCCTTATGGAGGCCATGAGTGAGGTGAAAGCCTGATGTTTTCCTGGCCAATGCTAAACTTCCCTGGACACATTCTCCAATGTGATGCAGGTGTTTGGCACCCAGCTGCTAGCAAAGTGTCCACCAACTACCCCACTAAGAGCTGCGGAGCATGGAACTTAGTTGGGATTTAGAGAACATATTTGAGGAGAGAGTTCACTTCCTGCTCCCAGGATATTTCTTTTTTGTTTATGAAGTACAGCCCATGCTGCTAAGATAAGAGGGGGAAGAGGTATCCTTTGCTAAATCCTGTTTGAATGTCATTGTAAATAAAGCCTGTACTCTCAAATGTGATATCCTTGTAGTTTTCGACATGCACTTCTATCTTTATCAGTGAAAGCTCAGTGGGGCTTCCCATAGGGGCTTCTGATACTTTGTGGCCTGGACTCTGTACTAGCTCTGGGCCTGGTCTGGGTCTTCCTTGGAAAAGTCACTAAACTGCTCTGTACCAGAGTTTCCTCAACCATAAGTTGGATTAGATGATCAGCAAGCACCTCTCCAATTATTTTTTTTTGGTGGCTGGCCGGTACGGGGGTCCAAACCCATGACCTTGGTGTTATAAAGCTGTTCTCTAACCAACTGCGCTAACCAGCCAGCCCCCAGTTCTAAAATTTTGCAATTCATTACACTTTAGAGAAAACAAGTTTGTTATTGTTGTTTTAATTTAAGGAGGCATTTTAATATTAAGCTTTTTGTTTCTTATTGCAGAATGAAAGATTGTGTCCCCTGTTAGAGCCATTTCGGGCATCAGCAAACAGTGCTCTTATAAAGGTCACCAGTGCCCTTCTCATTGCTGATGGCAGTGGCCTCATTCTCTCTTTACCTTTTAAAAATTATGAAATGTAGGGGCTGGCTGGTTAGCTCAGTTGATTAGAGCATGGTGTTGATAACACCAAGGTCAAGGGTTCAGATCCCCATACCAGCCAGCCACCAAAAAAAAAAACCACCTTATGAACTATAACCACATATATTAGTGTTCTCTTTTTAAACCTCTTCTAACTTGATCTCACTGATGGCCACCCTTTCCTTCTTAAAATTCTCTTATTCACCTTCCACGATATTCTTTTTTGTCCTCCAACAGTCTCCTAGGTTGTACTTCTGTCTCCTTTGATTACTTCTCTCTGCCTATCCCATTTGTTAACATCTCTCCTCTCTCTGTCCTTTGTTGTTGTTATCTACTTCCAGTTCTCAAGCTTTCACCTCACTCCTGAGCTTCACACTAGTGTTTCCTACCTGGTCATTCCACAGGCACTCAAACTCAACATGTCTAAAATACATGCGTACATTGAACCTCTTGTCCCCACTCTGAATCTCTAAATCTGTTCTTTTTCCTGTATTCCCTTAATTGACATTATCAACTACCCACGTTTAATTCATGGAAGAAACTGTATCCTTGACCTCAGATTTTTTTCTTTTTATCCCCCACATTCAGTTGGTCCCCCTGTCCAATTGGTTTTTATTTCTAAATGCCTCCAGTTCATTCCGTCCTCACCATCCCCACAACACACACAGGTTTTTATTGTCTCTTGCCTGGGTGTTTGCAAGACTGTTCCTCTGTCTTCCCCACTCCACAGTGCTGCCACTTACCAAATGGAAGAAAGAAAATTAAAGCTTGAGTTACTGGATTATCAAAAGTATTCTTTCCATAGAAGAATGATAATGGTATATCAAACATATTCCAAGGAAGAGGCATGTCTCAAGTATCTAGCTAGAGTTTTGATAGTGTTACGTCAATCTAGTGTGCAAGATCAAAGACACAGCTGACAGGGCTTCAGTTCACAGAAAGAATATGTGGCATCAGAAAAAGATTCTATGGGCTGTCTGGTTAGCTCAGTTGGTTAGAGTGCCACCTTGCAGCACCAAGGTCAAGGGTTTGGATCCCTGTAATGGCCAGGCACATACACACACACACATACACACACACAAAAGATTCTGTGGACAAGTAAATAAATAGTGGCAGTGCATTGCACTTATATTCTAGAACAACACTGTCCAGTAGAAATATAATATGACCCCTTAATGGGGTCATACACACATATTACACAGTTTCACACACTGAGTATATGCTATGAATGTATATCTTCAATAGTTCAGTGACTCTGTTAGCTTCAGAGCTACAGTGTAAACAACATGATAACAAAACTGCCTTACCTCTGGATACTTAACAATGCTGGCCCTGGGAACATATTTGAAGATTACAAATTTTGGAAGCTTTCTGAGAAATTCTAAAGTTAATCAACAAAGAATGCAAGTAAATTTAACTTAGAGTGGGTTTATGAGGAGGTAGCCCCATCCTAAGTCGAGGAGCATCTGTATTAGTGGTGTGAATGTTTGGCACACTGCTAACAAGTTAAAGGACAGCAAAAGGACCAATGAAGTTTTTCTGAAAGTAAGAAAAACATGGTTCTGAAGGTGAAGCAAACAAGCGTCCTCTACTTTTAGGGAAAAGGCAAAAAGAGAATTCATACAAGTTACAGTTGGCTACTAAACACATGAAAAATGTGCAATTTCAGTTATAATCAAACAAGTGTGAAAGAAAGAAGGAAATACCATTTTTAAACCTATGAGACAAGCAAAGGTGCAGTAGTATTCAGCACTCTCAGGGTAACAACAGAAGGTACTTTTCTGGTGAGGCTCGATGGTTAGGGCAAATTGATAAATACAACCTCTCTGGAAAGGAAGCATTCAGTAATTGCACATCCAAGAATCAGCTGTAAGAAATAATGTAAGATGCAAAGATTTATGTATGAATATATTCAGCCCAAAGTTATCTTAAAAATTATAATCTAAATATCAATAGCAAAATAGTTGAATTATGAGATATCGACACACCAGGGTATTATGTAACCGTGAATCATTAAAAAAAAGTGATGAGGGCCAGCCTATGGCTCACTTGGTAGAGTGTGGTGCTGATAACACCAAGGCCAAGGGTTCGGATCCCTATGTAGGGATGGCCAGTTAGCTCACTTGCGAGAGCATGGTGCTGACAACACCAAGTCAAGGGTTAAGATCCCCTTACCGGTCATCTTTTGGGGGAAAAAAAAAAGTGATGACATGTAAGCATTTAGGGATGTAACATATGTTCAGTTAGAAAAGGAAGATACAGAAGTATTCTCATGTCAATTTGGGGTTTTTTTTGTGTGTGTGCATGGCTGGCCAGCACAAGCATCTGAACCCTTGACCTTGGTGATATCAGCAAGTGAGCTAACCGGCCAGCCCAAATAACAATTGTATAAACTCATGTAATTTGAAAGAAAACCATGTCCAGATGATCTCTATTTATTCCAGTTGTGTGACTTGGGCAAGTCACTCAAATCTTTTTGAGTTTCCACCTTTGTACAACGGCGATAATACTTACCTAATAGGATTGTTGTGAAGATTTAATGGGATAAGTTGTGTAGAAAGGTACGTCGACCTAAAAGTTTAAACAGGTACAAATGTATCAATCAAAAAGTTTATCTGGGCCAGGATTGAAGACTGCAACCCCGGAAACACATACAAGTTGCCTTGGATATATGCCCTACATGGCAGCAGCTGCAAACAGATTTTGTTTTTTTATATCTTTATTTACATTGGTTCACCAAAAACATGAGCTACTAATTGGCTATACATTGCTCTTTGCGTCACAAATCCCAAGAACATTGCAACAAAAAGGAGGGCCTCATTGTATAATTAGTGATAATATTTGGGTAATCTATACCAGCAGGTGGTGCCAGCTAATTTGGAAACTGCTACTAGAATGTACTTTTTAGCAGTTATCCTGGAAAAGGGTGAGAGAGATGTCATTGAAGCCTCATGTTCATCTCTCTCCGGGCCTGATAAGTTTAGCAGACCTCGCATTCCTTTGATTTTTCTGTGCTACTTTCCTTCTCAGGTACCAGGCCTGTGAGCAGGATTCAATGGTCCTTCCCTTTCCCTTTCGTGTATGGTTTCCTTCATCTGGGGAAGATTCCCACTAAAGATCACCTGGATGGGTGAGGAATTAAGGAGCTAGGCTTTCCTATTAACCACGGCTCCTACGCCCCCAGCGGCTCTGGGCAGTGAGCGGTTCGAAGAGGCCTGACGACCGTGGCCTCTGGGCCGCAGGGCGCACTTCGAATCAAAACTGCGCGGGGTTGGGTGGGGCTCCGATGACGTTTTGGCTGGGAGAGACATCCCTTCAAGCTGCTGCGAAGGGAGGAAAGTGAGCCACGCCCAGGCGTGGCCCAGCGCACGCGCAGACAGTGACGCCAGCCCTCTCCGGCGCTCGAGCGCTTCCCACGTCCAGCTCGCGAGTCCCCGACCGAGCCCCGGCGGGGCGACCCGACTCGCACTCACGGCCTGTCGCCGAGGGGCGGGGCGAGGGCGGGGCTTCGCGAGGAGCGACGGGACGGGGCACCAACCGCGGGGCTGCTTCGCTTAGGGGCTTGGTTTGAAATTCCGCGGGGCCCAACGGCTGGCGGTGCGGCCGCCAGGAGCGAGATCTCCGGTGTTCGCGGGTGGTTCCCGTGCTCGGGCCCGCGTGGAGTAGGTCGCGGGGTTTCGGCGCCCGACTGCTTGGAGCGTCCGCCATGAGGAGAAGGTGCGGTTGCGGTGGAGTGGAGGGACGCAGGAGGGAGCGACGCCTGTCCCGGTTGTGTGGCCGGTGCGAGGTCCGGGAGGCCCCCGTCGGCCCGGGCTAGGGCGTCTCTTTTAGCCCGCGCCGAGTGAGGCCGGGGCGCAGCCGGCCTCCGCCCGGGGTCTCGGCGCTGCCGGGCAGGGCCGGAAAGCGAGGGGCCGGTGTACGGCTTAGGGCCCGGGCGGGGTGAGGTGAGGCCTGTCGCGCTTTCCCCAGCAGCCGCGAGTCGCCGCAGGGCCCGGCGCCGGGTGCTGGTGCCGGGACGCTGCGGGGTGGGAGAGGACCGTGGGTCCGGAGCGGCCTCCGTGCTTGGCGGTCTGCGCTGACGCCGGGATCGCCCGGGAGCCCCACCCTCCCCGCCCGGGGCGTCTCAGGACAGATGGCTCGTTCTAAGTCCTGAGCCTTTATTTTATTTCTTTATTTTAATTTTTATTGAATCAAAATTGATTATACATATTTTTGGGTTTCTTTTCTTTTCTTTTCTTTTTTCCTATATAAAGATGACCGGTAAGGGGAACTTAACCTTTGACTTGGTGGTGTCAGCACCGCTCAGCCAATGAGCAACCGGCCATCCCTATATAGGATCCGACCCGTGCCTTGGTGTTATCAGCACCGCACTCTCCCGGGTGAGCCACTGGCCGGCCCTCATATTTTTGAGTTTCAACATTGAGATATGTCGATCAAATCAATATTACTAGCATATATATTGTTACAAATTGTAATTATTCTTTATGCCCCTTGTCTAATCCTGCCCCGTCCTCCTTCCTCTCCCCCTGCCCCCTCTAATCACCCTAGATTTCTTCTCTCCCTCTGAAAGAGTAATGGTTACTCTGTTGATTTGCTGCCAAAATGATCTGTCCAGTGCTGAGAGGCGTGATCGGGTCCCCCAATACTATCATAGAGCAGATGTCTCTTCCATGACTATGAAATGGGCTCTGTGGAGACAGACATCCTCCTCCTATCTTTATCTCTGCTGGTGACACTCCTTGTGTCAACTCAGTCCAGTGGCTGGCGGGCCATCTGCGTGGTGGTTGTGGCATCTAGCTGCCTTTGTGGCAGCCATGGTTATCGTGGTAGCTATGGAGGGCCACCTACATGGAAGAAATGTTTTTGGCCTGCTCTGTGATGCTGGCAGTGTGCCTGGTTGTGGAGAGTGTCTGATCCCCAGTTCCATGCCCTGGGTCGCCGAGTGGGTCCCAAGGCACTAGCACGGTGTGCCTGGTTGTGGGAGGGGTTCCAGTCCCCTTCTCCATGCCTCGGGTCCTTGGGCGGACCCCGAAGTGCTGGTTTGGTGTGCCTGGTTGTGGGAGGGAGGTCCGGTCCCCTTCTCCATGCCTTAGGCCCTCAGGTGGGGCCCTGAGTCACTGTCACAGCATGCCTGGTTGTGGGAAGGGGTTCCAGTCCCTGGCTGCCAGCCCCGGGTCCCTGGGTGGGCTCCTAGGCATTGGTGGTGTGTCTGTATGTGGGAGTGGGGTCCAGTCCTTGGCTCCATGCCTCATGTCCCCTGGTGGACCCCAAGGCATTCATGGTGTGCCTGGGCTGGAACTAAGTTTTTGTCCTTTGTTTGCTTCTAAAACAGGGGGACTTCCTGTGGGAACCAGTACTTGAGCTGTGTTGTTGAGGTAAATTGCTGCTTTGCTGCTGTTTCCCTAGGGAAGCCTTTTTGTGCAGCTCAGGGTTTAATGGTTGACCTTATAGGTACTTCCGGCTCTCCCGATACTCGGTGCACCTGGGGTGTGTAGAAACTGATCCAGGCCTGAGTTTTTTCATCAAACTGCACCCCATGCAACTCTGCATTCCTAACCAGTCTCCTCTGAGTGGTCCTTGCTGTGTCCCAGTGTTCTCCCGGTGGCCCTGTCTCCCCCACCGCCCGTGCTCCAAACACTTCCCATGGGACGGGCCCTGCATAGGTCCCTTGTGATGACTCACTGGACTCTGAGTGTCTCCGCTTTTTCAGCTGTTCTGACTCCTCATTCCTGCGTGGGTCCACGGGAACCCCTTGCTGTCCTGGGGGTTGCCAATGCCTTCTTCTCTCCTTCCGCGTCCAAGTAATTCCATCTAAAGGGCACAGCTGTGGCTTCTGCTGGCTCCTGCTCCATGTGCTCCAGCATTAAAGCAGCTATGGCCCTAAACGGTGAGAGCAGTTTTTTCTTTCTTCGCGGTTTCTCCTGCCTTCATGAGTTCCATAGGTCTCTCCTCCTCTTCACCTGAGCTCCAGTGGCCCCAGCTTGGCTGATGTTACATTTTTATAGTTGTAAATTCGTTGATTTGTGAGAGAGAGTGACGCTGGGGACTGTCTATTCCACCATCTTGGCCAGAAGTCTAAGTCCTGAGCCTTTAAAGGTCGTGTCTTCTTATTTCTCTGAAAGTAAAGTCGTGACGTTTATTATCTTTGTTTTCTTTGTATCTGGCCTGTGGTATTAATGTCTTACTTGAATCAGGAAGATGGCTTGGTTTTCTTGCAAAGTAAGAAACTCCAATTATGGATCCTGTCACTTCAACAACTTCCCAGGCAGTGCTGGGGAGGGGTGTCCGACTTGAAATCGGGACCAGACTTGTGACACTGTCACTTAACAGCCTTGTGACTTAGCGCAAGATGGTAAATGTCAGTCTTCTTCTAAAATAATATCAGTGCATAGGACTTTTGTGTTAAAAGCTATACAAATGTAAATATTTTCTGAAAGTAGTGGGTAAAGTATTGTGATGATTCAGTATTAAATTTGTAGTTACTGTTCAAACCGATTGCTCTAAGTCTTTGTAAGATTTCTCATTTCACGATTACTAATTCTGATCAGTCTTTTTCAAATGCTTGCCCTCCGAGGAATGGGAATTGAATGCAAATCATTGGTACCATTGGAAAAAACAAATCTCAGTATGTTTGTGGATTACAAATATCCTTATTATCTAAAGGAAGTATATTTAAGCTGCGGTTGGTTTAAGCTAATGATGTATTCTGAGGACTAGTAAAACTTTAAATGACATTTACAGGAAACTCTCATTCAAAGGCCATTAAGAGCTTATGGATTGTTCAGGCTTTTTCTGCTTTCCAGAGAGTAAATGAAGGGAGAGAAAAAGTTTTCTACTAACTTTGGTTCCAGGCTGACCGATCTAACTAGACTTTAAAACAGCAACTAGGATCACTCTACCAACCAAAACCTGATTTTTGGGTAATCGAGATTTTAAGTATTCATATTTAGAAAGGACTGTGAAAAATAGTCCTCAAACATAGTGGTTATCAGATTGGTAACTGAATTAACTATGGTTAGTGATTCCTCAAACAAGTTGTACAGGAGATTAACAAAGCTCCTTCTCTGAAGGGCTATCTAGGAAAAATGGGGCAGTGGATCCGGAGGACTGGTGAAGGCTGCCTAAGGAAGGAAATCGTTTTAGAGGACCATATGCAATCTTTTCCAGTCCAGTCACTTATGTTGAAGAGACTGGAAAAATTGGCTCTTTTTACAACCTTTGTGTCTTTGGGTGGTATTGTATGCACCCTTAGTTTTTCAGTGATGTATTCTAAGAAAAGAATATCAGATTTGCTCCTTTTAGGGAATTACCTGAAACCATTTACCAAGGCAGTGTATAATTGTACCATGATAATTATTGTTCACAGTGATTACTCTGAGGCATCTTAAGATCCTACAACTTTTTTGAAATGTCAAGTTATTCATTCCGAAATACTCCTTGAGTGTTTGTTGTATACAAGGTACCATTCTAAGTGTTGGGGATACAGCAGTGAACAAAACTGACATCCCTGCCCTCATCAAGTTTATTATATTCTAATAGCAAGAGACAGGTAATAAATAAGTAAAAAAAAAATTTTTTTAAGCAGCCAGCGGATGCAAGGATCTGAACCCTTGACCTTGGTGTTATAACACTGAGCTCTAACCAACTGAGCTAACTGGCCAGCCCAAATAAGTAAATTTTAGACTCATATGAAATGGTGATGAGTGTCAATGGAGAGAAGCAGAGAAAGGGGATAAGGAGTACTGAAGGTGTAGGAAGGGGGAGTTGCAGTTTTAAAGACATTGGTCAGGAAAGGCCTCCCTGAGAAAGGTGATCTTTGAGCAAAGAATAAGGGGCCAAACCATGCAATGTTTGCTGTAAGAGAGACCTAGCTAGGTAGAGGGAACAGCAAGTACAAATACCCTTAGGTGAGACAGTACCTGGTATGCTCCAAAAAAGAGCAAGGAGGCCGCTGTGGCTGGAGTAGAATGAGCACTGAGGTCAGAAAGTAATGGATATGAGATGGAATGGGGCTCCCTTAGGCCTTTAGAGAGGGAGAGGCATTTCTTCCGAGTGAGATGGAAAGTCTTTGGAGGGTTTTGACAAACTTAAGGAGGCCAGTACAGAATCAGGGAGGCCAGGCAAGAGGGAGCATTGCAGTACAGACAAGACATCGGGACCAGGGTGGTAGTGGCAGCAGCAGAGGTGGAGAGAAGTGAGATTCTGGTTGTCTTTTGAAGATAATGCTTGTGGCAGGAGTAGAGGAAAGAAGTGTCAAGGATGATATGAGAATGAAGTTCAGTACATTTGAATGTTGGGAAGAGTGGAAAATGTTAGTTTTTAAATCTTTGAAAATTTTACTCTCACGGGACCTGTCTCTAACTAGAATATGTGGTAATTCCAAACACCCACTTCCAACAGGCCAAATAAAATTTGTTATATATGATAAACTCCAAGGGATAGTTAACTTTTTCTTTAACAAATTGTGTGAACCTTACTTTTAGTTAGTGGCCCCTCTGCACAACTCTGCTGTGGAGATATCTGCCTTAGTTTTAACAGGATTTGAGATCGACAAATGTATGTCCCAATCTCATGTCATTTTGTTTTGTAAAAGTAATTTATTTGACTAAATTAATGAGTAAACATTTCTAAGTTTTTTAATTGAATCACAAATCAAAACGATTTCAGATTATATGCCAGATGTTTTTAATAACAGCTTTGAGATATAATCCACATACCATATAATTCACCTACTTAAAATGTACAATCAGAGGGCTGGCCTTTGGCTCACTTGGGAGAGCGTGGTGCTGACAACACCAAGTCAAAGGTTAAGATCCCCTTACGGGTCATCTTTAAAAAAAAAAAAAAAGTACAATCGGTGATTTTTTTCGAATATTCAGAGTTGGGCGATCATCACCGCAGTGTTAGAACATTTCATCATCCCTCCAAAATCCCATTGGCAATCATCTCTCCTTTTTGCCTCATGGTCCGTGCTCCCTCCCTTCCCCTCTTCCCCAGGCAACTGCTAATCTGTCTTTTTGTCTATTCTGGATATTTCATATAAATGGAATCATAACTCTGTGGTCTTTTGAGAATTGCTTCTTTGACTTAGCATAATATTTTCAAGGTTTATTGCCATAATATTCCATTGTATGGCTATATACTCCATTTTATCTACCCATTCATTAGCTGATGGCCATTTGTGTGGTTTTCACTTTTTGGCTATTATAAATAATGCTGCTATAAACATTCCTGTACAAGTTTTTGTATGAACGTTTTTACCTCTCTTGGGTATTAGTGGGTTGTATTAACTATATTTAACTGTTCAAGGAACTGCCTATTTTCCAAAATGGCTGCACAGATGGGGGCATTCCCACAAGCAGTGTATGGGGTTCTGATTTCTCCAGTATTCTCACCAATACTTGTTATCATCTGTCTTTTTGATTATAGCCATCCTCATGGCTGTAAAGTACTGTCTCATTATGGGGCCTACCCTGTGGCTCACTCAGGAAAGTGCGGTGCTGTTAGTACCAAGATTGTGGGTTCAGATCCTATATAGGGAGGGCCGGTGCGCTCACTGGCTGAGCATTGTGCAGACAACACTGAGCCAAGGGTTGTGATCCCCTTACCGGTCAAAAAAAAAAAAAGTACTATCTCATTATGGTCTTGGCTTGCATTTCTCTGATGACTAATGTTATTGAGCATCTTTTTCATGTATTTATTGGCCATTTTGTGTCTTCTCTGAAGAAATGTCTGTTCAGATTCTTTGCCCATTGTAGAGCTAGGGCTGGAGCTCACAGACCCCTGGAGCCCATTCACAAACCCTTCACATGCAGGTCTATGAGCGATGTAACAGGAAAAGGTCCTTGGAGTCATGGGTAAAGAAATAATAAGCTTTATTCAGCACACACGTCTAAGAGTTAGGTAGTCTAAGGAGAAACTGAGCGGATGCTGGCAAAGTCCAAAGAAAAAACTGAGCAGCTGCGCACAAAGTAAACATGCTCTATTTTTAGACACGAGCTCTGCCAACCAGCAGTTCAGAGCCCTGCTTCACACACCTAAGAACACAAAAGAATAGCAACAAGCTAAAAATACAGGGCTGTGCATGCGCACATAACTCCACTCCACACAACTTGTTTACAAAGAGTGTGCTGCACCACACCTAACCCGAACTGAGGACCTAAGGTGAGGGGGCCTGACTAAACTACTCTATTTTCCTCGCACCCATTATGCTGCTTTTTTATTGTTCAGAAAAACATCACTTTTCCTTCTGGATGTGTTACAGAGAGCTAGGCAGTCTTGCCTATTGAAAGGACGAGTCGACACCAGTTGACGATCCACCGGAGAGGGCTCGTTTATTAGGTGGCACACACACACATATATAGGGCTTCTAGGGAAGGCTGATTGGCTTAAAATACAATCCCTACTTAGAGGACAACCAGCGCCATGATGGGGTGTGGCCGAGAAGGACTTATGTGATCAGGGTGTGATCCCTTGGGGCATTTGGGTTCTTACACCTATAGCGCATAAACTCTGACAGTAGCCGAAAGTTAGGAGCATAGGTAACATTTGGCAGGAATTCAAGGCCTGCCAAATGAATGTAAAAAATGTATTTTACATTTACTGAACAACTGCTATGCATTAGGGTCTGGTAAAATGAAGATGGATAAGATGTGATGGTCTCTGCCCTTGAGTTTATGATCTACTGTGGGGGTCGGGGTGGTGATAGTGAGTGAGTGACAAGTCCACAGCTCTCCAACGGAGGTAGTAGCAAGTGGAAGGAACCAAAAGTGCAAAAGCAAGGCAGCATCAGAAAATGATTGCTACACATGGTTCAGTAAAAGAATGCTCAGAAAGTTCAGTTGGCTGGAGTCTCAGGGAGTGACTGGTGAGAAAGATTAAGAGACAAACCTGGAGATTTTAGAAGGCCTTTCCTAAGAAGGTAGTTGAACTGTTTCCTAAGGGCAGAGGGAAGGCTTTGAGGGGGAAGTAGTTAAGCAGGGCCCAGATGGATTTTATACTCATGAAAACCTAGCTATCATGTGGAGATTGGCTAGGAGGGGGTAGGCCAGTCAGACCGTCAGACCGTGAGACTGTGAGACTGGGGTACTCACTGAAGTAGTGTCCCTTAGAGCAGTGCCCCAGGCTGGTCTGTCCCAACACCAGGGTTTTGCATTTGGATTGAATATTGACCACAGATTAGATCTTAAATTGGTGGTTGTTGTTGTTTTAAATAAAATGCTCATATTAGGATTTTGACTTGTGCATTCTTTAGTCTTCAAAGTGAAGTGCAAAGGGAGTATTTGCCTGGGGAAACTTTAGTTGGACTTTACTTAATTGGGATTATGTTACATAAATTCCTTAATTATCTGTTTACATTTCTAAAACTACTGGAGAAAATTCTTTTAAACACTAGTTAATACCTGGGTATTGAAATTGGCCATCTGGTATATAGGCAACTGGTACTTGTGCAAAAATTTCTTCAACAAGGACAGGCAACCTTTTTTTTTTTTTTTTTTTTAAGATGACTGGTAAGGGGATCTTAACCCTTGACTTGGGGTTGATAGCACCACACTCACCCAGTGAGCTAACCGGCCATCCCTATATGGGATCCGAACCTGTGGCCTTGGTGTTATCAGCACCACACTCTTCCGAGTGAGCCATGGGCCGGCCCAAGGAGAGGCAAACTTTAAACTGGGATTTCATCATGGCTAGAGAAATGTTTTAGATGTGAATGTATTAGAATCCATAGAGAAACTGATGTTGGAAATCTAGGCTGGTGACTCATAGAACCACTGAATGTTCTGAGACTGAAAGCTGGCCAAGAAGAGCCTCTAGCTCTTTCATTTGTGGATAGCACGTCAAGAGCATTAAGTGACTTGTTCCAGGACTTTCGGCTGACTGGTAACAGATCTCACGCAGATTGTAGTTTCTCTGGTGCCAGAGCAGTCTTTGTTATCCTGCTGTACCTAAGTAAAGGGAGAAAATCTGTTTTTTTAAATGTTATGTAAAGCAGACTAATGTTGTAATTTAAAAGATAAAATACAGGATGCCAGTTAAATTTGTATTTCAGATAAACAATAACTTTTTTTTGGTTAAATTTTTTGTAATTGGGGCCAACCCCGTGGCTCACTTGGGAGAGTGTGGCGCTGGGAGAGCAGCGACGCTCCCGCCGCAGGTTTGGATCCTATATAGGGACGGCCGGTGCGCTCACTGGCTGAGCGCGGTGCAGGCGACCCCAAGCCAAGGGTTGCGATCCCCTTACCGGTCACGAAAAAGAAAAATAAATAAATAAATAATTTTTTTGTAATTGAAAAATAACGTACATGCAGAAATGTGCCCAAATCAAGTGTACACTCAATGGATTTTCACAGTCAATGCACCTGTGTACGCAGCACCCCAGAAGTCCTCCTTGTGTCTTCTCCCAGTCACACCTCCCCAGGGCAAAGGGTACCACTATCCCAACTTCTGAAAGCATAGGTTAGTTTTGCCTCTGTTAGAGTTTTATATCAATGAAATCACAGTGATACATGCTGGGTTGTCTGGCTTCTCTTGCTCAGCCTAATGTGTGCTTTTTTTTTTTTTTTTTTTTTTTTGGTTTCTTTTACCTCTCCTTTTCTTAAGATTTGAAGTATGATTTGCATACAGTAAAACTGACTCATTTTACGTGTACCAGTTATATGATCACCATCAAGGCCTAGAACCATTCCATAACCTTGCATAACCCCCAAAAGTTTTTGTGCCCTTTTGCAGTTGATCCTCTTCCCTGATTCCAGGCAACTAATTTGCTTTCTTTCACTATAGTTTTATCTTTTCTAATTCTAGAAAAGACATAAAATGGAACCATACAGTATGTAGTGTTTTGTGTTTGACTTCTTTCACTTAACATAGCTCAACATAGGGCCGAGCTCGTGGTGCACTCGAGAGAGTGCGGCGCTGGAAGCGCAGCGATGCTCCTGCCACGGGTTCGGATCCTATATAGGAATGGCCGGTGCACTCACTGGCTGAGTGCCAGTCACGAAGAAGACAAACAAAAAAGCATAGCTCAACATAATGTTTTAGGTTTAACAATGTTGTGTGCTATTTGTTCATTTTTGCTGCTGTATTATTCAATTGTGGGAATGTACTATTTATCCATTCTCTTGATGAACATCTAGGCTGTTTCTACTTCCATGAGTAGTCTCCTGTGACTATTCTTATATGTGTCTTTGGTGAACATATATGCATTTCTGCTAGATACATAGGTAGAAGTGGAACTGCTGGGTTCAACTTTAGTAGATACTGCCAACAGTTTTTAAAGTGGTTGTACCAATTTACACACCATACTGGCAGTGTATAAAAGTTCTAGCTTTGCTACATACATCCTCACCAACAGATGTTGTCTTTTTAATTTTAGCCATTCTTTGGGTTACTAGTTATAACTTAAGAATACAACAAAAAGTAGTAAGTTGCCAGCTATTTCCTAGGAGCTTCTTATCAGTAAGCTCCTGTGTTAGTTCATTTTTGTGTGTGTGTGTGTGTGTGTGTGAGTTTATTTTACTGACATTTCTGGTTTTTTATTTATTTATTTTTTTAAAAGATGACTGGTAAGGGGATCTCAACCCTTGACTTGGTGTTGTCAGCACCACGCTCTCACAAGTGAGCTAACCGGCCATCCCTATGTAGGGATCCTAGCCCGTGGCCTTGGTGTTATCAGCACCACACTCTCCCAAGTGAGCCACAGGCTGGCCCTTGGTTTTTCTTTAATAAAAGCACTTATCATTCTGTATTATATTCCCATGGGTAGAATCATTGATGAAAGTCCAGATTCTGAGTATTATTCAGAAGATTGAATTTCCACACTGTAATGTGATATTAAATTTTGCTTTGTTAGTGATGTGGCATTTGGGGGAAGAAGCGAAGGGGAGTGGTTAAAGGTGAATTAAGCTGAATTCTTGTTTTCCATTAGTTTTAGTCTGGAGGCCACCAAGAAACTAATCTGTTTAGTTCCTGAAAATATTGCTTTTAGTCTGGAGGCAGTAACTGATGTAACAGGCTTCTTTTTTGCTTGATTTCAGTGAGGTGCTGGCGGAGGAGTCCATAGTATGTCTCCAGAAAGCCCTAAATCATCTTCGAGAAATATGGGAATTAATTGGGATTCCAGAAGACCAGCGGTTACAAAGAACCGAGGTTGTAAAGAAGCATATCAAGGTGAATTTGAGTAGTACTGGTCTCTTTGCAGTGGGGTGGGGGTAAGGATGTTGGTGTTTCACCTGAGTGAGATAGCATACAGAAGTGACATCTGATCACCAGCACTAGGATATCACAGGCTCTTCTTGTTTTTTGGTTTTTGTAAAGGATCCGAACCCTTGATCTTGACATTACAAGGTGGCGCTCTAACCAATTGAGCTAACCAGCCAGCCCTTCTGTTTGTTTGTTTTTAAGTTCTTTCTTGAAATTTAAAAATGATGAGGGTTTTGGTGATAATGTTGGGGTTTTTTCCCCCATGGCCCCAAACTTACTGTTTTCTCTCTTGTAGGAACTCCTGGATATGATGATTGCTGAAGAGGAAAGCCTGAAGGAGAGGCTCATCAAAAGCATATCCATCTGTCAAAAAGAGCTGAACACCCTGTGCAGCGAGTTACATGTTGAGCCATTTCAGGTCCACAACAGCCCGTCGTAGGGTCTCAGGGATCCAGCTTGTGTCTAAGATTTAGGAAGGAGCATTGACTTGGGACTGCAGAGGGAGGGTTTTCTTATAGGGATGGTGTTAGACATGAGAAGTAGGGGAAATGGTGCTCCCTAGTTAATTAGTTCTGGCAGACTAATTTCCACATATGGAGAGTGTTGCCCTATGGAGAGGTGAAGCAGCTAGTACGTGCTTCTTGCTGTAGTTTTGTTTTGTAGGGCATATTAATTTTTTTTATAAACTTTGAGGAAAAGGTAGGCATAGATGGTGCTGCACTGTTCTTTCTCGGAAAGAAAATGAAAAGAGGTACCTAGGAAGCAAAAGTAACTAGTGATACAAGAGAATGTTACCAAAGAACCAACCTTTGTGGTTTTTTCGTACCTAAAAGTTGCATACCATTGAACCAGCTAAAATGGCTGCTTCAGAAGAAATGCCTCAAAAGTTGGAGTATCAGGAGCACATATTCAGTTCAGAACATGCCATGATTATCTGTGTTTGTAGCTGAGAGGCTGCTGTACTGCGGTCTTGATCATCCTTGCTGTATCAGAGACTTGAATAGTTCATACCTGGCAGCCAAGAGCAGTCAGACAGACCATGTTAGTGGAGTTTCCTGGAATCAACATAAATGACATAGTATAATTGATCTTAGATATTAAGTTTCTCTTTCTTTAGTCCTTTTTAAAAAAAATTTCAATGTGAAATTGTGTGAGAAGTTGGGTATATAGTGGTACATCTCCCTTAAGTTCCACGACAGTTCCTATACCAGTGTTAAATGACATTATGTACATTTATTTATTTATTTTTGAAATTATGTACATTTGTATGACATATAACTGCCACTTTTTTCCTCTGTTCATTGGTTAAGAGTAGAGCAGGATCTACTAAATTGGTTTTTATTGGTAAGGTGATGTTCGTAGGATTATCAGGATATGCAATTAGATATGAGCTAGACATACCACCTTACAGCTAACCCAAAGCAAGCTTTCCAACCAATTTATACCTCTTGCAAAAGAGCCCTGGTAACTAGTATATTCCGATTCAGAGAGACAGGAAGTAGAAAGGTGGTTGCCAGGGTCTGAGGAAAAGGAAATTTGGGGACTTATGTTAAATGAGTATAGAGTTTCAGTTTTGCAAGATGAAATGAATTTTGGAGATGGATGGTGTGATGGCTGCACAGTAATATGACTGTACTTAATACCACTGAACTGTATACTTAATGGTTGAGATGGTAATTTTTATGTTATGTGTATTTTACTACAATTTTTAAAATTGGGGGCAAAGAAAAAGTGCTCTGGTACCTCTTCACTTTTCTTGTCGGAGACCTTCCATAGGAGACCTTTGTGCCATATTCTGTTGGCCATGAGTTGACTTATTGTAAGTTTAGCTAAAAGTCTGTCATGCTAGCCCTCTTCTATTGTCCTTCTGTTCCTTTGAAGGAATTCACTTGGAACCTTATAACAAAGGTGCGTTGTCTTACACAGGAAGAAGGAGAGACAACTATCTTGCAACTAGAAAAAGATTTGCGCACTCAGGTGGAATTGATGAGAAAACAGAAGAAGGAGAGAAAACAGGAACTGAAGCTACTTCAAGAACAAGATCAAGAACTGTGTGAAATTCTTTGCATGCCCCACTATGACATTGACAGCGCCTCAGTTCCCAGCTTAGAAGAGCTGAACCAGTTCAGACAACACGTGGCAACTTTGAGGGAAACAAAGGTATACCGCCTGCATTCATACTTCCTAAAAGTCAGTAAGTCAGTTTGGGTTTCCTCTTAGGTATCTTGTATTTGCTTTGTTTTATAGGCATCTAGGCGTGAGGAGTTTGTCAACATAAAGAGACAAATCATACTGTGTATGGAAGAATTAGATCACACCCCAGACACAAGCTTTGAAAAAGATGTGGTGTGTGAAGATGAAGATGCCTTTTGTTTATCTTTGGAGAATATTGCAACACTACAAAAGTTGCTACGGCAGGTAATTTCTTCTCAAATTTTAGCCTGGCATCTCCATAATACACTGCAGTTTGAAAAAACTTGAGTTTTTTTCTTCAGTCTTAAATAAAGAGCTGATGTAAATTAAGAGAATGAGGTAGCATAGGGATAGTAATATATGATGCACAACTTTGATATTTTTTTATTTTTAACAAATTTAATTTATATGTAGCTTTGAGAATATGAAATTAAGATTTTGGATGAAATAATACTAATCATTTTAATTAGCCTAGTGTTTAACTGAAAAAAAATTTTTTTAATTCAAAATTTGAATTGTAATTCTTGGTGTCTGAGATACTACCACAGTGACGGCCTTACAGCATTGGTTCGGAAGGCGTGATAACAAACCTTTTCAAAATATCTTAAAAGTGCTTCCTCTTCATGTGGATCCAGACATTTCTTTGTGGGAGGCCAGAGGGCTAGCCTTCTCTGTGCTGCTGCTTTGCTATGAATAACCACTGGCTTTCCTTGCGATAGCTGGAAATGCAAAAATCACAAAATGAAGCAGTGTGTGAGGGGCTGCGTGCTCAAATTCGAGAGCTGTGGGACAGGTTGCAAATACCTGCAGAAGAGAGAGAAGCTGTGGCCACGGTTATGACTGGGTCAAAGGCCAAGGTCAAAAATGCGGTAAGAATCCCAGGGGGGTGCTGGGTAAGCAGTCTTCTACAAGCATTTCTGTGTCCAATCTGATGTCCTTTCCAGCTTCTGCCTTAGGCCAGCCTATTTTTAAGACAAGCGTCAGAAAAGGATGGCAGTAGCCTGGCCATCTTCTTTTAAAAACAATAATTTTTTCTGTCTTTCCTTTCTTTATTTGGGGCTGGCTGGGATGGGGATCTGAATCCTTGACCTTTGTGTTATAAAACCACGCTGTAACCGACTGAGCTAACCGGCCAGCCTGGTTATCTATCTTTTGTGTGTGTTCTTTAGATTTCTTGCTCATATAACATCATTGTTATAAAGAACGTTGATTTACTTCTATAACTTTTGAGTTGTAGTTTTATTAAAAAGAGAAACTTTTGCAAACCCAAGTGAATATAAAAGTATGACAGCCACCTTTAATGGGTCTTTTTCTTTTAGCTGCAGTTAGAAGTGGATCGGTTGGAAGAACTGAAAATGCAAAATATGAAGAAAGTGATTGAAGCAATTCGAATCGAGCTGACTCAGTACTGGGACCAGTGTTTTTACAGCCAGGAGCAGAGACAAGCATTTGCTCCTTACTATTCTGGTTAGTAACAGAAGCAATGATCTTCATGAGGCCTGCTCACAGGTTTTTTATGTGCCTAGACATTCACCAGGAAGTAGTACCTTTTCAAGACAGTCAGACAAATTGCCATTCCTGTACAAATAAGCATTTGCAAATGCCATTGGGAAATATGGGTTCTCTTGCTTTCTGAAGCAATTTGTCACAGTATCCTCCAGCTCTGAAGCTCAAGTTTATCAGGTGCTTACTCTATGCCACGTGCAGTTTCAAACCCTGAATATCATTTCACTGAATCCTCATGTCAAGAGTGAAAACACTAGGACCGGCTCATGGCTCACTTGGGAGAGTGTGGTGCTAATAACACCAAGGCCACGGGTTCGGATCCCATATATAGGTATAGCCAGTTTGCTCACTTTGGAGAGCATGGTGCTGACAACACCAAGCCAAGGGTTAAGATCCCCTTACTGGTCATCTTTTGAAAAAAAAAAAAAAAGAAAAGTGAAAACACTAAAGTAGCAGGAAAATGCCAGAGCCTATGTTTGTGCCCAGATTAGTCTCATTCCTAGAGCCCAGTGGAATTCTAGTTTGACTTGAACTGAATATAAACATGAAGCTGTCCTAACTAAGTTCAACAAATGTTTTTGGACATTTTCTGTGACCCGACCCTCTACTGGCTAGGCATGGTAGAAAGGAAGAATATGAAAGAAACCAAAGATAAGGCAAGAGATGGCACAGATTTTTAGAATGTTAATTATAGTTCCCCTGGGCTGATCGTGACAAACCTGGCTTTGTTTTTTTGTTGTTGTTGTTTGTTTGGTTTTTTTTTTTGGTGGCTGGCACATACGGGGATCTGAACCCTTGACCTTGGTGTTACAACACCGTGCTCCAACCAACTGAGCTAACCAGCCAGCCCAACAAACCTGGCTTCTGTTAGCACAATATACATACTTATTCCTGTATCATTTTGTTATAAGGAAGAAAAGTGTATTTCCATTTTAGGGAAATGGGGGATTAGAAAATCGGGATACTAAATACTACAGAAATTTTTTTTAACTCCTGGGTCATATTTTGCAGAGGACTATACAGAAGATCTGCTCCAGCTCCATGATGCCGAGATTGTGCAGTTAAGAAAATACTATGAAGTTCACAAGGAACTCTTTGAAGGTGTCCAGAAGTGGGAAGATAGCTGGAGGCTTTTCTTAGAGTTTGAAGTACTGCTCTAGTTTTTGCCTGTTTTTGTTTTCTCTAGAGTAAAATGAAGTGTTAAGAAAGTATGCTCTGGGCTGCCTGGTTAGATCAGTTGGTTAGAATATGATATTATAACACCAAGGTCAAGGGTTCAGATCCCCATACCGGCCAGCTGCTAAAAAAAAAAAAAAAAAAAATGCCCTGTATATAGAGTCTACTACTCTCCTTTGTTTTTTTTTAACCAGGCTTTTGATACTCTGTCTTTATCATTAATTCTCTCTGAATTACTGCTAACCCTCTGTATTTGTTAAGCTAATGTGCAGGGGAATTTAAGAGAAAAAAACACAAAATTAATAGCTTAAGAAAAGGTAGAAGTTTGTTGCATGAAGTAAGTCCAGAAGTGGGCAGTGCAGGGGAGGCAAGGCGGTTCTAAACAGTGAGCAGGGCCCCACGATTCTACCCAGATCAGGACTCCCCCACCACTGAGGGGTGTACCTCATCCTCATCGCCAAGATGGCTGCTAGAGCCCCCATCCTAATGGCCACATTTCAGGCAATACGGTGGAGGAAAGAACAAAGAAGGCATTGCACCTCCACACCTTTAAGGGCTCTTCCCAGGCTCTCTTCACAGCACCTCTGCTTAGATGCCACGCCAGCCGCCTCAGACAGATTCTGGTTCTTTTACTAAGGAAGGAGAGAAGAATGGGTGTTGAGGCAGACAACTAACATTCTCTACCTTCCAACTTTTGCTATTTTCTTGGAAAATTGCCTGGGTGCTAGGGTGCATTTATTTACTCTGAATTCTTTTTCTTCTGATAGACTTGGCACAGACAGGTTCCTTCAGAGCCTATTAGAGCTCGGGGCTGGGATTAGGATGAGGCTATTGAAGTACCTAGGGCATAAAATTTAAGGAGACCCTCATCCGTGCTGGCCCTGTTAGAGCTCGAAAGGGCTTTAAGAGAATCTTTAGTTCAGTTCCTTCAAGTTTATAGGCAGGAATGGAGAGAACTGTGTGAGGTCTTACAGCTGTTAAAGAACAGGTGTCCTAGTCCTCAGTTATTCTTTATTTCTTGTTGAAAGCAAGAAAGAGGAAGAGTAAACATGAATAAAGAGCTAATGCAACAACCCTTGTTGACATGCCAGTGTTTAAGAAAAATTTAGAAATGAATTACTGTCCTTTCTAGTTATTGTTTATAGGCTGTCACAAATCAAGCAGTCTGGAAAGGAAATAGAGTTTCTTCACAGGTTTGGCCTCCAAATTGTGAAGGATGTGTTCTGAACTTCTCTGATTATCTATCCTTCTTTTTCAGTATATACACCTAATTTATAATTAAAAATTATGTACCCATTACTGTTCTGATATACTGTATATGTTATAAAATAAAAACAAAAATGAGAAGCTTTAGCATGTCACATTTTTAACTTGGCCATTTTGTGAGGGTTAATTTAGTTAAAAAAAAAAAAAAAATGGAATATCTATAATTCTCTTAACTGTGCGTGTTTAAGCTGTATTCTATCTCAATATGCCAAAAGTGGGAGCTGGCCAGCTAACTCAGTTGGTTAATTATATCAATTTATGAGAGCAAGGAATCTTAGGAGAAGTTATTGGTCTGACTGGCCTAGATTTTACTCTAAAATGTATTTTTTACAGAGAAAAGCTTCGGATCCAAGTCGATTTACAAACCGGGGAGGGAATCTTCTAAAAGAAGAAAAGCAACGAGCCAAGCTCCAGAAGACACTCCCTAAGGTAATATTGCTGCTAACAGTTTATGGTGCTTGGTTACAAAATATCTCACTTTTTGAATGTCCTTTGCTTTGTATTATTTTGCCTCAAAATTGTCTTCTCTTCCAAAGCTTAGGCAAGAATAATAAGTATTTGTTGAGCTTTCAGTGTAAGCAACTGAATATCAACGTCTATTAGTTTGCTTGCACTACCATAATAAAGTACCATAGATTGTGTGGCTTAAACAACAGAAATTTATTTTCTCACTATTCTGGAAGCCAGGAGTCTGAGGTCAAGGTGTTATTGTCAGGGTGGTTTCTTCTCAGGCCTCTTTCTTTGGCGTGTTGATTGCTGCCTTTCTCCCTGTGTCTTCACATGGTCTTCCCTCCGTGTGTGCCTATGTCCTGATCACAACCATTCATATTGGAAGAAGGCTCATGCTAATGATCTTATTTTAACTTAATTACCTCTAAAAGACCACATCTCCAAATATAGTCACATTCTGAGTTACTGGGGTTAGGAATTCAACATATGGATTTTGAGAGAACACAATTCACCCCATAACTTACTTATTTTCTATTTTAATAATAGTAATAATAATAATTAGCACTTGTGTCAGAAAATGTTTTCATTTATTAATTCATATAATCCTCACAATATCCCTATGAGGTTGGTATTATTTTATTTCCATTTTTACAGATGAGGAAACCAAGGTACTGAGAAGTTAAGTAATTTGCCCACCTTTTCAAAGCCAGTAAGAGGTAGATTCCATATTGAAACCCAGATAGTCCTGCTCTTAATGTACACTGCCTATTTAATGTTGCTGATCTTCCCTGGTGCTGCCTCCAGCTTTAGGCACCAAAACCTTAGTGGTCAGAACTAGAGTTCTTGCCTTTTTCTACCTGCATGTATATTGTGAATGAACCATCCCTAGACTTTGACTTCTGGTCACTCTGACCCGTCCCACATGGGTCTAGCTACCTGAAGTTAGGCTAACGATGCTCTGCAGAGGGGAGAAGTCATTCTTTAGGAGAATCATCTCCTTTGGGCTTCATACCAAAGACTTGAAATAATTAACATGTCCTTGTTCTGGTCTCAGCTGGAAGAGGAGTTGAAGGCACGGATTGAAATGTGGGAAGAGGAACATTCAAAGGCATTTGTGGTGAATGGGCAGAAATTCATGGAGTATGTGACAGAACAATGGGAGATGCATCGTTTGGAGAAAGAGAGAGCCAAGCAGGAAAGAGTGAGTGTGACTATAGATTGGTAAAAGAGGAAGATAGTAGTTTGAACAGACCAGACTCTGCCAGGGATCAGGGTTTGTTGAAGAACACGTAGCCTATGCAGTGCTTTTTATCTCTGGCTGCAGAGTCTTGGCACTAGATTTCTGGCCCTGCTTCTGTTCCCTTCCCAGACATGTTCTCTTACTGGGATTTATCGCTGTTACTTTTGACTTTTACACAGCAACTCAAGAACAAGAAGCAGACAGAGACAGAGATGCTCTATGGCAGTGCTCCCAGAACACCCAATAAGCGGCGAGGACTGGCACCCACCACGCCGGGCAAAGTGCGCAAGGTAAACATTAGGCTTGTGAATCTCTTGCCTGCTGTTCTGCAGAGATGGAAAAGAGTTTTTCTGTCTTCTCCGGTTGAGTCTATTTGAGAGTGAATGGAAGACTGCAGTTTCATCCTGAGTAGCAACATTCAAGGAGTGGCCAGCTTTGATGCGTGCCAGTAGTGGAGTCACTTCATTAAACTCTGAGGGGCTGATAATTGCCAACATTCTGGTGATATAATACTTGTTAATCTCTAGAGCCGGAAGTCAGGGAATACTTTTTTCTTTTTGATAAATAAAGTAGAACATTATTTTCCTTCTCCTTCCCTAATTCACAGTTTATAACATATAAAATGTTTTAAAAGTCACCTTTAATTTAACTCCAAGAGAATCACTGAGAATTGGTGTTTTTCCTGCTTTTTAAAAATGTCTCTTAAGGGCTGTCTGGTTAGTTCAGTTGGTTAGAGTACAGCTTTATAGCACCAAGGTAAAGGGGTTGGATTACTGTACCAGCCAGCTGTCCCGCCCCCCAAAGTCTCTTAAAATAATGTATTTTTACAAAATAGAGATCACATTATATAATTTTGATTACTACCCTTTTCTCTACTTGATATTGGTTATGTTTTTTTTTTTTCATACCATCAAGCTGTCTTCAAATATATACTCTTCATTAACTATATATTGTATTTCTTTAGATAATACTGTCATTTATTAAATTCCCTATTATTTGATATTATTGATATTATTTCCCTATTATTTATTAGTTAATTTTTTATTATAAAAATATGGTAAACTTTAAGAAACATACATTATAACAAAGTTTGAGAACCTCTGTGCTATGTGCTGAGAATATAAAGATAAATGAGACAGTCTTCAAGAGTGATATATTCAAATACTTCTACAGTCTTGATAGCACTAATCATTCGGTCTATGATACCAACACAATTATAACAGTTTATGCTTCCACTGGTAGTGCCTAAGTGTTATGGAGGCTTAATACTTACCAACACGTGAAATTTTCAGACTTTCCTATTTTTGCCCATCTGATGGGTATAAATTAATGTTTCATGGTTTTAGTTTACATTTCCCCAATTACTAATGAAATTGAGCCTTTTATCATGTTTACTGGCCTTTTGGATTTTTTTCTTTTCTCAGAAAAGATTTTTCTGTTGGGGTATTTGTCTCTTTCTTACAAATTTTATAGGAATCTTTATTTTCTGGATGTGATTCTTTTGTCACCTGTGTTAGAATAGCCTTTCCCAGTGTTTGTGTTTGTCTTGTGTGGCTTGTCATTTTCCTCTTTATGGTGTTTTGCTGATGAACAGAAAGTTCTTACTTTTAATATAGTAAACTTTTTTTTCAGTCCTTTTTCTTTATGGCTTATACTTCTTGTGCCTTTTTTTTTTTTTTTTTTTTTTTTTTTTTTTTTTTTTTTTTTGTCTTTTTCGTGACCGGCACTCAGCCAGTGAGTGCACTGGTCATTCCTATGTAGGATCCGAACCCGCGGCGGGAGCGTCGCAGCGCTCCCAAGTGCAGCACTCTACCGAGTGCGCCACGGGCTCGGCCCCTTCTTGTGCCTTTTAAGAAATCCATCCATGCATAACCTCAGGTGACACAGATATTCTCCTGTGTTGCAGTAGTTCCTAGTTTGACTTCTCTGGTGAATAGTTGTTGCTTTTCCATTTAAGGCTTTTAATCCACCTAGAATTTTTTTTTTTTTTTTTTTAAATGGCTCTTTTCAATTTATTGCATGAAGGAGTTATATTAGTCCAAGTTAAAAGCAGATCCTAAATGGTTATATTATACAAGCTGTGAGGTTTTAAACTTGTGACAAGGGACAGAAGGGAAATTCTGCTCATTGCAAGGAAAATCCTTACTTAAGCTTCAGTGAGTCACAAACACTTAAAACCCATGGACCTTCAGCTGATGGTCCTTGGCCTGTCCAGCCTCTAGGAGGAACCAGCATATGTTCTTGTGCTGGTTGTTGTGTAGCTAAATTACTTCTCCGTATTCTGGATGCTCAGTTACAGGACCATTGCAGGCAAATTTATTCTTTTTTTTTGACCGGTAAGGGGATCACAACCCTTGGCTCGGTGTTGTCTGCACCACACTCAGCCAGTGAGTGCACTGGCCATCCCTATATAGGATCTGAACCCATGGCCTCAGTGCTGTCAGCACCGTACTCTCCCGAGTGAGCCACGGGGCCAGCCCAAAATTTATTCTTAAATGCCTTCACTAGTTTCTTTTTATCATAGTCATCAGTGATCCCTTGGACAGTAGTATGGATCTTCCTGCCATTCTCTGTTGAATTCTTATATGGATATAATCCTCAGTGCCAACAGGAAGCAGGTCATCATCCTTACTTGCATCATCAGCAAAGGGGTCAAAAGAATGGAGGTTCTGGATAACGGACATATAAGATATGATTACATTTCCACAGTGAAAATGGCCTGCGGAAGGCGGGGGGGTTGGTGCAGAGCGTTGGGGAGCAATGGGGAGTGAGTGGGGGAGGCTGCTGAGTTCTCAGCAGTGGCTCAGTGACTAGGGCCAAATTTTTTTATTAAAAAAAATATGTCGGGGGCTGAGCCCGTGGCTCACTCGGGAGAGTGTGGCGCTGGGAGCGCCGAGGCCGCGGGTTCAGATCCCATATAGGGATGGCCGGTTTGCTCACTGGGTGAGCGTGGTGCTAACAACACCAAGTCAAGGGTTAAGATCCCCTTACCGGTCATCTTTTTAAAAAAAAAAAAAAAAAAATGTCGGGGAGCAATAATCAGCCACAATGTATATCGACAAAATAAAATTAAAAAAAAAAAAAAAATATGTCCACAGGCCAGCCCGTGGCTCACTCGGGAGAGTGTGGTACTGATAACACCAAGGCCCCGGGTTTGGATCCCATATAGGGATGGCCAGTTAGCTCATTGGGTGAGCGTGGTGCTGACAACACCAAGTCAAGGGTTAAGATCCCCTTACTGGTCATCTTTAAAATGTCACAGCTTGAGTATCTTAGCATATAACATTTAAAGTGCATACTTTGATAGTTTTAACATACACCGTGAAACCATCACTACGATCAAGATAAAGAACATATCCATGGCTCCCAAAGTTTCCTAGTGCAGCTTTGTATTACCTTCCTCCTCTCCTGCCCCGTTCTCCCTCAACCCCTAGCAGCCAGGGATTTACTCTGTCACTAAAGATTAGTTTGCATATTCTAACACTTTATATAAATAGAATCATACAGTATATATTCTTTTTTGTCTGGTAGCCTCTTTCATTTAGCATAATTTTTTGAGATTCACACATGTTGCTGCATGTATCAGTAGCCTTTTTAGGGCCGGCCCTGTGGCTCACTCAGGAGAGTGCAGTGCTGATAACACCAAGGCCATGGGTTCGGATCCCACATAGGGATGGCCGGTTAGCTCACTGGGTGAGCATGGTGCTGACACCAAGTCAAGGGTTAAGATCCCCTTACCGGTCATCTTTAAAAAAAAAAAAAAAAGCCTTTTTATTGTTGAGCAGTATTCCATGGTATGAATATACCACAATTTGCTTGTCCATTCACCTGTTGATGGATATTTGGTTGTTTCTAGCTTTTGACTATTACATATAAAGCTGCTTGAAACATTTATGTATAAATCTTTGTATGGATATATGCTTTCATATCTTTTTGGTAGATACCTAGGAGTGGTATCATATGGCTGGGTCGTATGACCAGTGTCTTCTGCCGCAAGTGGCTGAACCGTTTTATAGTTCCATCTTCTGGCTCTGAAAACATTTCATGGATTGCCTTAAAGTTATACAATATTGGGCCGGCCCCGTGGCTCACTCAGGAGAGTGCGGCGCTGGTAGCGCTGAGGCTGCGGGTTTGGATCCTATATAGATAGGGATGGCTGGTGCGCTCACTGGCTGAGTGTGGTGCAGATCACACTGTGCCGAGGGTTGCAATCCCCTTACCGGTCAAAAAAAAAAAAAAAAAAAAAGTTATGCAATATTGGACACAGCAGGTTCTTTACCACGTAAACCCATCTTTCCTGGATTGCTTCCCATACTCCTTTCTCTGTAGGGCAGAAATAGGCTAGGAATGCCGAGGATGTTATTTCACATCAATAATCTATCTATTCTACTTAGCTGAACACTACCACCATATCCAATGCTACAGCCAATAGTAGCATTCGGCCTGTCTTCGGTGGGACAATCTACCGCTCCCCTGTGTCTCGACTTCCTCCTTCTGGCAGCAAGGTTAGTATGTTCTGTGTACAAGCACATCCCCACACACTGCCCTAGCCTGTTTACCTAGAGGCCCCATCTACTTGTTCTAGTTTCTAAGATCCCTGGATTCAGTTGTCATCAAGATGCTGAGAGTTGACAGATATAAGCTAGCATAATCATTAATAATGGTCAAGGGGCTGGCCATTTAGCTCAGCTGGTTAGCATGCAGTTGGCTAGAGTGCAGCCTTATAACACCAAGGTCATGGGTTCGGAACCCATACTGGCCAACTGCCAATAAATAAATAAATAAATGTCAAAAAACTAATGAGAGAAAAATGAGAATAGCCACTCTGAGCCCCACTGGTACCATAGGAAGCACTGGGATGTGCCTGACAAACTGAAGGTCAAGTGGCAGTTTCTAGAGGCTCAGTTCCAAGCCCAGTCTTCATCTGGTCACCCTGCACATGGGTTCCAACGCAGTGACGGTAGGTCACTAGAGAGTGCTCAGAAGAAGGGAGGTGGGAAGTGTGTGCTAAAATATGTTCAGTCTTTCAAATACTTTACAGCTGTGTTAAACACAGGTGTTCTGTAAGTCATTAAAAATTCATATATTTTTTAAAACATAAGTATAGGATTATAAACACGAATAATATAAAGATGGTATCATCCCTTGACCATTGGGGTTTTTTGTGTGTGTGTATTATTTATAAGGATGATAAATGGATGTATCTTTTCTTTTTCTGCAGCCAGTTATTACTTCCACTTGTTCAGGGAAAAAAACGCCCCGTGCTGGTAGGCATGGAGCCAACAAGGAGAACCTGGAGCTCAATGGCAGCTTCCTGAGCGGTGGGTACCCCGACTTGGCCCCCCTCCAGCGCAACTTCAGCATTAATTCTGTTGCCAGCACCTATTCTGAGTTTGCGGTAATTCACCTTTTCTAATATCTACCAGTCTCTGGGGAGCACACAGTTGGGGCAGAGTGGGTATCTTCCCAAGGGTTCCCAGGATAGTAGGTAGGGCAGTTTCCTTACAGGCTGAGAATCCCTTTCCTGCCTTGACCATGGTGGGGGTGGGAGCAGTTTAAGGGGGATATATGAGAAGGAAGTTGGCAGCAGCAACTAGACATTTAACCTGGATCCTTCTGATTAAGACTGACCATTCCCTGGCTGCAGGAGGTGACCCCTTTAATCACTTCCTCGGTGCTCTCTTGGTGGAGTTCTTGGTAATTGTCTTAATTCTTTGTTCTTAGAAGGATCCATCCCTCTCTAACAGCTCCACTATTGGGCTTCAGGTCGGTATGGCAACCCCTGCATGTCCCATGTCCCTTTCCCAAACTGATCTGTCATCTGCTGGCTTCATTCCCATCTGGGCACAGGGCTACACTAACCAATAATCTCAGCTATATTATCATAGAACCTTTTTCACAAAGGAAGCAGGAATTCCTATCATGAACTTCACAAATAAATATCTGGTTTACATTCCCAACAGATTGACTAACCTGCTGATTAATAAGAAAACTTGTTCAGACTTGAATTGGATTCTCAGCCCTGCCTAAAGTCAGGCAGTTTTTTAAGTTATGTTTTTCATAACAGAAAACTTTCACCCTCCCCAATTGTAACATCAAAGGCCTGCAATGTGCTGGAAAGAATAGAGGCCCCATCACGTTGGGAGGGGAGCCCCAGCTGTGTGCTGCCTATAGTGAGGTTCTTGGCCTGTGTGCTGATTATTTCCTGGAGTATATGCCTTACTAACTCCTCAGGGCTGAATCTCCAACTTTCTGTCCTCACCTTTTTCTACCATATTGACCTGCTAAAGCATGTATGAAGCACTGGAAGAAAGTAACTTTTCCAGAATGCTCTTCACCTTCTAGTATCCTACTCTGTGTTTGCTAACACTTAACTGCAATGCTTTTTACCTAACAATGTGTGTTTTCTCTTCCCTCAATATCTTACTAGTAAGATGTGAGGCTGTCCCTCACCCCTGGGAGGATATTGAGTTAAAGCCTAGCCTGCCTCCTCTTGTTTCTGCAGGGATGGAGAATGGGACAGTTGCCTAAGGCTGTAGCTAGTTTTAAGCATTGACACTACATATTCTGGCACTTCATCCAAATTACATGACTGGTGGTGGTTCTACCCGTAGAAGTGGGTGTGTGTCTCTCTGGCTAGCTGATTGCTGGACAGAGGGTCCAGCTTTCTCTTTTTTTGCTTGCTCAGCCATGGCACATTTCATCCATTTGGGGATTAAATGTACTTATTTATCTCTGGCTAGTCCTGAGGAGGATCATCTGGTTTTGGTTGCTATGGCTGGTAGACTCCACCTGGCAGCACCAAATCCTATAAACTAACCTCTTCTAATATCTTTCTCAATGGTCATTCATGCTTTTTCTTCTGATTCTATACCATGTGCTCCAGCATGAGATCAAATCACCAGCAGGTTACAAGGCCCTCCGCCCCAGGGATTGGTAGATATATGGTCTGGCCCTTTTGTTTTATAAAGGGCTCAAGTCTAAAGCTCGTTGCCTACTTACTTAACATCTCTGAGAGTAGCTTTGTGAAACAGAAGGGATTTCTCTTCTGCGAGGTTTTAATTGAATGGACAGGCTGAGGAAAGGGGCATGTGTGTACATGCATGTGGTCTGTGACTAACAGAATGGTGCTGAGTTTCTCACCTTTTGTTCCTAACACAGCCGAGCTGGGCTAGGGACCTCTGTAGCAGATAAACTGCCCTCAGAGGGCCTTCTGCTGACATTTAACTATGCTTAGAAGGGAGGGCATGCATGATAGGCGCAGTACTGCCACTGATGTTATTTATTTTTCAACAGCAAGAACTTTCAAAGGCTTCCAAATCTGATGCTACTTCCCGAATCCTCAATTCAACCAACATCCAGTCCTGAGAAACTCTGATCAGTCAACCAGCTGTGGCTTCCCATGCCTAGACTGGAACCTAATTATATGGGGTGGCTTTAGATTTTCTTCAGTTTAGGTGTGCTTGAAACCCTGGACAGGTTCTGCTACCAAGGGCCTAACTTAAAGACAAGAATGAGTGTGACAGATCAAAGTCCATCACAGGTTTAGTGGGTCCTTGCAGACTGGGTTTTATTTTGACTCAAGAAATACATTAAAACTTAGATTATAGAAGTAAATGCAAATTTTAGCATATGGGGCGTAATTTCTTTCTCTACCCCTTAATCCAGCTTGTTGAAGCATGATCAAGGGTTTGTTTTATTTCACCATGATGTGGGAAAACAATTGACCATGCCCATCCTTAGGGTATGGGACGTGAAGTAATTTTGGCTTGTATATGTGTAATTAGCAATTAACATTTTTGTTTAGGGATGTTCAATTAATGCTGTAGCTATGATAGATTTGCTCTCAACTAAAGACCTGTCCCTACCACACAGGACAGCCCTCCTAATGAGGATGTCTTTGTGGGTTAGAAGTTGAGATGGCCTGATCTATTGCCAAAGAGGTGACAGAGAGGCTGGGAGCTCCTTTGTTAAATTGTGTACAGTTCTGTTATATAGTGCAATGCTCTGTGGGAATATGTGTGTATAAACACATGCTTGTCTGAAGTCTATTTCTTCAGTTTTTCCCTGGGTCCAGCCCCCCAATGCCCACTATGCCTGAGTTCTTCTACCCCCTGCAATTGCCAGCCAAGTTAAGTTGAAAGGCTGTTGGATGGGTTGGGCCATTTCTGTCGTGGAGATCTGGAACTTTGCACGTCACTACTGGGAAGTTGTTCCTGCTATAACATCCACGATGAGGGTCCTTCTTTACCTACCCTATCGATCACTACTGCTCTTCCCAAAGCACTACTATTTATTCTTACTCTGTTTGCCTGTACCAGTCCTCCTGTCAACACATTAAATGGTTCTCAAAAGCTTACCAGTGCAGGATTGGTCTATAAGTGTCAGCCATGCTGTTTAGTCCTACATATGCATGTCCTGTTTTTAAAATATATCCTTAAAAATAAATTAAAATGTGTATATTTACATTTAAAAAAGGTATATTGTGGTGTCTGTTTTCATTTTTTCTCTAATCAATTTTTTGGTTGGTTTGGTCTGTAGAAAACAGAAAAGACTAATAGGACATGCAAAAAATTTTTAATTGATCAAGGGTTTGGATCCCAGTACAGGCCAGCCGCCAAAATAAATTTTCAATCAGGAGTGTGGTTTTTATAATCTTTTGTGCATTTCTAAATTAATATCTCTTATTCTCAGAAAAAAGTATCACTTGGTTAGAGCATGGTGCTGATAATGCCAAGCTCAAGGGTTTGGATCCCCTTACTCACTAGCCGCCAAAAAAAAAAAAAAGAGTTCTGAGAGAAATAAAAAGTCTACCTCCTGATGTAGAGAGAAGCTGAGGTAACATTGGGAAACTTTTTGTGTTGTCATTTGTAACATGAATAGGAATAGCTTTCATAGGGTGAGGATGCCTAACTTTTTAACAGCTTTATTGAGGTATAATTGATATAAAATAAACTGCACTTATTTTAAATGCTCACTTTGATAAATTCTGCATATTGTACACTTGTGAAACCATGAGCACAATCAAGTTACTGAACATATCCATCACCCCCAAGTTTCCTCCTGCCATTTTCTAATTCCCCATCCCATCCTCACCCCTATGAGCAACCACTGATCCACTTTCTATCACTATAGATTCATTTGCATTTTCTGTAGTTTCTTATAAGTAGAATTATGCCATATATACTTGTTTGGTCTAGCTCTTTCACTGTTTTGAGATTCATCCATATTGTTGCTTGTATCCACACTTCATTCCCTTTTATTGATGAATAGTATACCAAGGTATGTTTATTCACCTGTTATGTTTATTCACATTAGGTTTTTTTCTAATTTTTGGCTATTAAAAATAAAGCTGCTGTAAACATTCATATACAAGTCTGTATGGATATATATTTTCTTTTTCTTTTGGGTAAATACCTAGGAGTGGAACAGCTGAATTATATCTATGGTAGACGTATAACTTTTTAAAAACTGACAAATCTTTTTCCAAAATGGTTGTTCCATTTTATATTCTCACCAGTAACGTATGAAAGTTCCAGTTTCTCCACATCTTTTCCAACATTTGGTATGGTCAGTCTTTATAATTTTAACCATTCTATTGGGTATGAAGTATCTCATTGTGGTTTTAATTTGCACTTCCCTAATGACTAATGACATTGATCACTTTTTCATATTCTTACTTGCCATCCTTCTATCTTTGGTGACATGCTTATTCACCATTTTTGCCCATTTAAAAAATTGGGTTGTGTTCTTACTGTTGAGTTTTGAGAATTCTCTGTATATCCTAGATACAACTGTGCTATGGTTTGAATGTGTCCCCTCTAAAATTTGTGTGTTTTTAGTATGATAGCATTAAGAGATGTGGTCTTTAAGAGTTGATTAGGCTAGGAGGGCTCTTCCCTCATGGATGGGACTAAGGTCCTTATAAAAGAGGCTTCGCACAGCATTTCTCCTTTTTTTGTCCTTTCGCCTTCTACCACGTGAGAACGTAGTATTCTTCCTCTCCAGAGGATGCAGCATCAAGGCACCATCTTTGAAGCAGAGAGCAGCCGTCACCAGACAAATGAAGCTGCTGGTGCCATGATCTTGGACTTTCCATCCTCTAGAACTGTGAGAAAATAAATTTCTGTTCCTTATAAATTACCCAGTCTGGTATTCTGTTATAGCAGCACAAATGGACTAAGACAAATATGCTTTGCAAAGATTTTCTCCCATTCTGTGTCTTGTCCTTTTGTTCTTTTAAGTGTCTTTTGTAAAGGAGAAGTTTGAATTTTATGAAATTCATTTGTTGTTCTTTAGATTGAGTTTTTGTTGTTCTAGCTACGAAATCTTTGCCTAACCCAAAATCGTAAAGGTTTTCTCCTAAAAGTTTCAAGTTTTACATCTTACGTTTATGTCTATGATCCATCTTAGCTCTGTATATATGTATCCATATCTGTTTGGCACAAAGTATGACTTAAAGTTCATTCTTTTTGCATACAGATATCCATTTGTCTCGCACTATTTGTTGAAGAGGCTATCCTTTCTCCATTGCATTGCTTTTATACCTTTGTCAAAAATTAGTTGTCCATATATGTGCGGGTTTATTGCTGGACTCTTTTCTGTTCCACTGATCCATTTGTCTATCCTTATGCCAGTACAACACTGTCTTAATTACTGTAGTTTGACAATAATTCTTGAAATCAAGTTGTGTTAGCTCTCCGTCTCTGTCCTTTTAAAAGTTATTTTGCCTGTTGCATTTCCAGTTCAATGTTTGTCAATTTCTACAAAAAGCCTACTAGGATTTTTATGTGGAGTGCATTAAATCTATAGATCAATTAGGGGAGAACTGACATGACAACCCATGAAGAAGGAATATCTCTCCACTTATTTACGTTTTCTTTAATTTCTCTCAGCAGTATTTTGCAGGTCACATGTACATATCTTTTACATCTTTGCAAGATTTATCCCTAAATATTTCATATTTATTGATGCTATTGTAAGTGGTATTTTTTGAATTACAATTTATGATTGCTGCCTGCATACAGAAATACAATGGATTTTGTATACTGATTTTTTGTTTTGTTTTAGCTGCTGGCTGGTATGGGGATCTGAACCCTTGACCATGGTGTTATAACACCACACACTAACCAACAGAGCTAACTGGCCAGTGTGTATATTGACCTTGTATCCTGCAACCTTGCTAAGTCATTCTGTGAAGCCAGCATTATCCTAATAACAAAGTCAGACAGGGGCTGGCCAGTTAGCTCAATTAATTAAGAGCACAGTGTCATAACACCAAGGTCAAGGGTTCAGATCCCCAAACAAGTCAACTCCCCACCCCGACCCCCCAAAAAAACCCAAAGTCAAAGAATACAAGAAAGAATACTATGGACTGGTGTCACTTATAAACATTGACCCAAACTCCTCAACAAAATACTAGCAAACCAAATTTGTCAGCATATTAAAAAAGATTATATATTCCATAACCAAGTGGGAAATATTGCTGGAATGCAAGAACAATTCAGCATACAAAAATCAATCAGTGTAATACACCACATTAACAGAATGAAGGAAATGAACCATATGATTATCTCAAATGATGAATAAAAAGCATGACAGAATTCGACACCATTTCATGAAAAAAACAATCAGCAAGCTAGGAATAGAAGGAAACAACCCCAACACAATAAAATCCATATAGTAGAAGTCCACAGCAAACTCAAAAGACGGAGTTTTTCCTCAGATCAAGAAGTCAAAGATGCCTGCTTTCAGCACTGCTATTCATTCACCATAGTATTTGAAGTTCTAGCCAAAGCAATTAAGCAAGAAAATGAAATAAGCATTTAAATTGGACAGAACTAAAATTTCTGCTTGAACATGACAAGATTTCATATGTAAAAAACCCTTAGATTCCACCAAAAAACCCCTCTAAACTGTTAGAATAATTGAATCCAGCAAAGTTAGCAGGGTCCAAAAATCAACATAGAAATAACTGTTTCTATACAAAAATAATAAGCAACCTGAAAAGGAAATTAGAAACACAATTCCAGGACTGGCTGGTTAGCTCACTTGGAGAGTGTGGTACTGATAACACCATGGTCAAGGGTTCAGATCCCCATACTGCCAAGCCACCAAAACCAAAAATACAAAAGAAACATAATTCCACTTATAATAGCATCCAAAGGAATAAAATACTTAGGAATTAACCAAGGAAGTGCAACACTTGTAAACTGAAAACTTTTCCAGTGGTGAAAGAAATTAAAGACAATGTAAATGAATGGAAGATATCTTAGTTTTCTGTTGCCTATAATAAAATATCTGAAACTGAGTAATTTATAAAGAAATCTATTTCTTACAGTTTTGGAGACTAGGAAGTCCAAGGTTAAAGGGGTACATCTGGTGAGAACCACCTTCTTGGTGGGGACTCTGCAGAGTCCTGAAGTGATGCAAAGCATTACATGGAGAGGGAACAAGAGTGTTCACATTGTTTCTTCCTCCTCTTATAAAGCTTCCAATCTACTCCCTGATAACTCATTAACCCATTTATTCATTATCATGACGGCAGGCTCTTATGATCCAATCACTTCCTAAAGGCTCCACTTCTCAGTACTGCCACTTTGGGGACTGAATTTCAACATGTGCTTGGGAGGACACAAACATTCAAGCCATGGCAACATCCTATGTTCATGGATTGGAGAACAATATTGTTAAGATGTCAGTACTACCCAAAGTGATCTACAGATTCAATGTAATCCCTACCAAAATCCTAAAGATGTTTTTTCAGAAATACAAAAAAGTCCATCCTAAAATTCATATGGAATCTCAAAGGACCCCAAATAACAAAAACAATCTTGAAAAAACAATGTTGGAAGACTCATACTAACTTGTTTCAAAATTCAGTACAAAGCTACAGTAATCAAAACAGTGTGGTACTGGCACATAGACATACAGACCAATGGGATAGACTAGAGAGCCCAGAGATTAAACACTCACATGATCAAATGA
This sequence comes from Cynocephalus volans, assembly GCF_027409185.1. NCBI lineage: Eukaryota > Metazoa > Chordata > Mammalia > Dermoptera > Cynocephalidae > Cynocephalus > Cynocephalus volans. Next base: position 56,773,510 of record NC_084462.1, read on the forward strand.
TTTTTGAAGACAAGGGTGCCAAGACTATTCAGTGGGAAAAGAACTGGGGTTTTTTTTGGTTGTTGTTTTTTTTTTCAGTTGGCTGGTACTGGGATCTGAACACATGACTTTGGTGTTACAAGGCTGTGCTCTAACCAACTGAGCTAACTGGCCAGCCCAGAACTGTCTTTTTAACAAATGCTGCTGGGAAAACTAGATAACCACATGCAAAAGAATGAAGTTGGACCCTTAACACCATATACAAAAATTAACTCAAAATGTATCAAAGATCTAAATGCAAGAACTAAAACTATAAAACTCAGAAGAAAATGGCAAAAGCTTCATGACACTAGATTTGGCAATGGTTTTTTGTATATGACAACAAAAGCATAGGAAACAAATGAAAAAATAGACAAATAGAACTTCATTAAAACAAAAAATGCTTTATGTATTAAAAAGCTATTAAAAGAAGAAAAAGACAAGAAAAAAACTATTAACAGAGTAGACAACCCACAGAATGGGAGAAAACATTTGCAAATCATATCTAATAAAGGATTAAAAACTAGAATATTCAGGGAATTCCTAGAACTCAAGAACAAGACAAACAATTCAAAAATGGGCAAAGGACTTGAATAAACATTTCTCCAAAGATGATATACAAATGGCCAAAAAGCACATGAAAAGATGCTCAACATCACTAATCGTTAGAGAAATGCAAATCAAAACCACAATGAAGTACCACTTCATGTCCATCAGGACAGTGCTATGGATTTAATGTGTCCCCCAAAAGTTCCTGGATTGGAAACTTAATCTCCATTGTAACAGTGGTAAGAGGGTGGAAATCTTATCATGCTAATTAAAGGTGGCGTCTTTAAAGGTGATTGTGAGGACTGTACTCTTATGAATGGATTAACCACTGATGGTTGAATGGGTGGTCATGGGTGTGGATATGATGGTTTTATAAGGAGAGCAAGTGAGAATCTTGCCTCACTCTCTCAGCCCATCCTTACAATGTGATACCCTGCATCACTACAGAGTTATCACCCACTGAAAAAGGCCCTCACCAGATGTGTTCCCTGGACTTTGGACTTCCCAGTCTCCAAAAGTGTAAGAAATAAATTTCATTTCTTATAAATTCCACAGTTTCAGGTATTCTGTTATAAGCAACAGAAATAGACTAATACAGATAGTATTAAAAAAAAAAAAGCAGAAAACAAATGTTGAGTGGATGTGGAGAAACTGAAACCCTTGTGCACTACTGTGGTAATGTAAAATGATGCAGCCTCTTCTGAAAACAGTATGGGGGCTCCTCAAAAATAAAAAGAATTACCATATGACCCAGCAATTCCACTTTTGGTTACATACCCAAAAGAACTGAAAGCAGGGACTCAACAAGATATTTGTACACTCATCATAACAGCATTATTTACAATAGCCAAAAGGTGGAAACACCTCAGCATCCATCAGTGGATATGGCTAAACAAAATGTGGTATACACATACAATGGAATATTAATCAGCCTTTAAAAGGAAGGAAATTCTGATACATGCTACAACATGGATGAACCTTGAGAACACTATGCTAAGGAAATAAGCCAGTCACAAACAGACAAATACTGTATGATTCCACATATATGAGGTAACTAGTGTAGTCAAATTCAAAGACAGAAGGTAAAATGGTGATTGCCAATGGCTGGGGAATAAGGGGTTATGGGGAGTTAAGTGTTTAACAGGTACAAAGTTTTAGTATGGAATGATGAAAAAGTTCTGGATATGGATAGTTGTGATAGTTGCACAACAATGTGAGTGTATATAATGTCACTAACCTATATACTTAAAAATGTTTAAAATGGTAAATTTCATGTTCAGTATTTTTTATCACAACAAAAAAGAAAAAGTTATCTTAAGGACCCCATGGTCAGGAAAAATTTCTTAAATCAGACACATATAAACTCATCTTAAAGGAAAATACTGATAAACTTGACTACATTAAGAACTTATGTTCATCAAAATAAGTTGATATTTATAAAGTACCTTGAGCATTACCTGACACAGTAAGCACTGCATAACTTAAAAACTGATAATACCAAAAGAGACTGAAAAAAACATCTACAACATAGCAGAGGATATATAACTATCAAAGCACTTGTATCTAAAATATATAAAGAAGACAAATCACTAAAACATACAGAAAACTTGAATAGGTACTTCACAACCAAAAAACTCCCAATGACCAGTAAACAAAAGCTACTCAACCTCATTAGTATTTAGGGAAATGCTAATTAAAACAAGCATGCATCCACCTTTGTTTGAGCCACAGTAAACCCAACACTCCCGGTGGGACTATATAGTCATATAGCAAAGTTAAAAGCATCACTTGACCTACCAATTCTACTCTGAATGTTCTATGGAAGAACTTGTGCACATGTGCACAGGATGGTCACTGAGTATTGTGTGTAATGACCAAAAATTAGAAACAGTAAAAATGACCATAAACAAAAGAATATATAACGAAGTATATTCACACAATGGAATACCATAAAACATAAAAATGAATGAACTCCAGGACACAATATGGATGCATCGTACAATGCTGAAGGAAAAAACAAGACACAAAAAAGAATAAACACAGAACGATTCTATTTACCTAGTGTTCAAAAGCAGACAAAATAAACTATCGAATACGGATGGATACACAGGTTGTCAAGTTCTAAATGAAAACAGAAAGTGAATGATGAATTCACTTTCTTTCACATTAGTGGTTCACGATCTTGGCTGTATATCAGAATCACCTGGGGGTGTGGGAGGAGCTTTAAAATCTACCAATTGTCTAGGCACCACATCCAGAGGTCGGAAATACTGGCCTTGGGCAGAGTTTTCTGTTGCTTTGCCTCCCACGGATTTGTCACCCCACTTCCCCTGGGTGACGGAGCCACAAAAGATTACTCAAAGCCCATCTCTTCTGAGCAGTGAGAAGCCACAAAGTGGTTAACTTCCCCGGAATCGTCAAGCAAGAGGCATTCCTTCCTTGGGAAATTAACCCCGAATTGGGGATCTCTTCCTGCATTTATTCTCCAGCCCAGGAAGTTACAGGAAGAGACAGAGGTGGGGTTACAGTTTAACAATATAGGCTGGTAACTTTCAGTGAAACAAGTCAGATGACATTCCATTAAAGGCAATAAGTGATCCATTAACAAAAGCTTGATCTTAGCAAACATTCCTTCTCCCTCTGGCCAGCAGCTTCCCAGTAACTTCACATATCAATCAGTAACCAGTCTGGTCTTTGAGCCAGCAACCTTGCTGTGTCAGAATTCTTTATCTTCACTTGATCTTAGCCAAAAGGCCGAGAAGCGATAGAATTCTTTATCTTACTCCAGAGACTTTATAACCTGAGGAAAATTTCCTGTCCTTTGCAAGGTCAGTATTTGAAACTGCAAGGCTTTGGAAAACCAGGCCCTGTGAAGTACATTTGCTTTATGAATTCTCTACAGTTTTCAATGCTATCCAGGTGTTTCTAAAGTGCAGACAAATTAAGGACCCTGTTCCAAGGTGAAGGGACAGGACTGATGGGGAGCAACTTTGGGGTGCTGACAGTGGTTTTCCTTGATCTGAATGGGAATTTCATAAGTGTGAGCTTTATAAATTTTCATATAGTGCACATTTGTTTTAGGTACTTTTCTATATATTTCATAATGTAAAAAAATATATAGAGAGAAACATAACACATCAGCTGTTCCCTTTTTCCACAGCATACACATAGGTGTTCCAGGGCCCACAGGTGACAGCCTTTACATGGAGTTGTTTATCTACAAAGTATTCCACACGGCAGGGCTGATCCAAGCTGGTGGTGTCCTTGTGTCCAAGCTGTCCATATTTACCTAAGGGGAATATTTAGCCTTTGCCATCCTCTCCAACTGTGCCTTGCTGCTTCGTCCCTCCAGGAAGGAACACAGCCCACTGACTACAGTGCTGGGATTATGCCCACCACCCTGCCAGGTCTGCTCTGTGACTCCAGGAGACCCACAGCCATGAAGCCTCAAGGACCAGGCAAACCTGGGGTGGGGGAGGGGGCAGGTGCCCAGGAGGCCAGCAGCAACCAGCCACTCCAGGCAAGATGCTCCCCTAGGCTTCCCTGCTACCATAGCCAAGGGGCTCAGGGCAGAGACTTCCATTTATTTTTTTTTCCTACCCAGAGCCAGAATAATAACAAAAAAAGATGTTTTGGAAATGTTGGCTAAATACTCCCCTAAGACAGACAGTCATTCAGAAAGGTAGATGGGTAGTACTGACATCACGCCTTATTTCTCTCCTGTCTGGTCTCGAACCCTCTTCTGAGTGTGCCTAGATCTATTCTGACCCCAGGTGGGAGCCCACAGCTTTTCAGTTCCAGTCCTCCCAGTGATCCAGCCAAGGCCCCTGCTTCCACAAGTCCTTATGGCTTTGTTACCTGCCCTGTACTCCCAGGTCTTTCCTCCCCTTGGTTTAAGGGTGACAAAAACAATCCTTTTGGGCCGGCCCATGGCTCACTTGGGAGAGTGTGGTGCTGATAAAACCAAGGCCATGGGTTCGGATCCCTATATAGAGATGACCAGTTAGCTCACTGGCTGAGCATGGTGCTGACAACACCAAGTCAAGGGTTAAATCCCCTTACCAGTTATCTTTTTAAAAAAAACCAAAAAAACAAACAATCCTTTTACTTACCCCAGCCCCAGGTATAGAGCTCCCCTGTTCCTGCAACCAAAAGGACAGTAAATAGCTGTCACTCCTACTCTTTGGCAAGGCATTTGCCTAGCCTGGCCTGGCACAACCATAGCTAGCACATTACAATCCTCATGAGATCTGCTTGGCATAGGACAACATATTCTCTCTCTAACAACTGTCTAATCACATCTGGTGTAAAGGATCCAGACTGAGAAAGAAGTTTACCTTCCTGTATGTCAACTGACTGGCCTATGTCTCAAAGCTACCGAGTCCAGAAGTCTTAGACGTTGGCCTGGATAAGCCCTGCTTTCAGAAGAGGCTGGTGAGGAATGTGTCTGCACCCATGCATAGAGAATGGGGAACATTAGCCTCCCTTCAGAGGGAAAAACCAGGCTGGGGAGCTACTGATAAAGCCACGTGGGGGTTGGGGCTCTATTCGTGGAGTGAGGCAGCTATTCAATGTACATCAATGATCCTTAAAATAGTGTTAAGTTGTCCCCACCCTTTCTGCAGCCACCAGCTACAGATCAGGGTGGAGCGCCTTCTTGCTCCATCCTGCACCAGCCCACCCAGCCCCACTCACGTGTTACCACAGCTGTGTGCCGGGATCCACAGCTGGCCTTGACAGCATCTGAGCCCAGGGGGAGATCCAGTAAAGCTGGGAAGGGCTGGACAGCTATGAAAGGGGCGGGGGCTCCATCCTCATTCCCGACTGTTCTCTTCACTTCAGAACCACTTTCATTCAGTCCTGTGGCTTTAGAATGATTATAATGATGAGAAAAAAAAAAAAAGAAAGAAAGAAAAAAATTAGAATGATTATAATGATGGTTAACACTGAGCATCAAACTAAACCTTATTCATAATTAACTTATTACTACAACAGCTCCATGAAACACATTCATTATTCTCTAGCTCCAAAGCTGGTGCTCCCAACCCCTTCATTCTACCAGAACTGCTGGAGTTGATAGGCTTGTGGGGTGTATAGTCCCAAGACTGGCATCAGCCTTGCCAATGTTCCCTCCTATAACGGGGTCAGAATCCTGTGGAATGTCCTGGGGTGACAAGGATGTCATGTGCTCCTTCTGAGCACTTCAGCTCTCAGGCCAGCATACAGCCAGGAGTCAGGAATGACGACAACATCCTGTGGGGAGAAGGCTGTGGAAATCACATTGACCCTCACCTTCCCCTGTGACTATCTTCCCATCCTCTGCCAGGGTCCTGGTGGGCAGGGCCAGCTGCCCTGATTCATTCCAGCCCCAGATATAAATATCCCCAGTCTCTGAAAGAGAAAAGGGGACCCATTAAACACTGTGAATTCCCCTTATCCATCTAAACTCCCCTGCCCCTCCTACCATCTCCTGGGGACAACTAGAGCCTGCCCTGCCCAAGTAGCATTCCAGGCAAAGGTGCTTCCCTAAGGCCCCCACAGCTTCCTTGTTTTAGGTTCCCTGCGTCCTCATTGTTTTCAGGTCACTCGTTCTTTAAACTAAATACCTTGCTGGACCTTCCTCTCCCTTTTCATTCTTTTTTTTTTTTTTTTTTTTAAAGATGACCAGTAAGGGGATCTTAACCCTTGACTTGTGTCAGCACCACGCTCTCCCAGTGAGCTAACCAGCCATCCCTATGTAGGGACCCGAACCCATGGCCTTGGTGTTAGCACTGCACTCTCCCGAGTGAGCCATGGGCTGGCCCTTCCATTTTCATTCTTTATGTTGCTAAGTTGTTGTGTCCTTCCACCTGCCCCCCCCACCCCCCCCAGTATCCATGGAATTCCACTGAGCTGGCCTATGCCCCTTTTTCAACTCCACCTGGCACTGGTCCTGTTGAAGATTTTCAGTTTTGGAAGCTTTCACTTTCCTTGCTGCCCACAACCTTATGGTTTTTTGGTTGGAACGACGGCCTTAATGCAAAAAATTCACTAACAACAGTAGCTAATTTTAAAAAGTACTCAATCTGTGCTGGTGTTTTATGAGCTTTCAAATATAATTATTTAATTTTCACAACAGCCCTACAGGGAGTTATATGACAATATCCCCATCTTATTCATAAGAAACTGAGGCACAGAGAAGTAGCAGGCCCAAGGTCTCAGGGACAGAGTGATGATGTGAAACTAGGAATTCTGGTTTGATGCATCCATGCTTCAACCTCTCCAACAAACTTAAGGTCTCACATTCCTTCTGGACCTTAAGTGTGAGACTTCCCATTGGTCTGTTTCCAGCCCTCTGTTCTCTTCCCTGCAGCCCACAGGTTCTTGAGCCTGGTTGCCAACCCAGGCCCATTACATGAGAATACAGGGTACAGTGAAGGCATTGCTAGTTGTTAAAGCTCCTGATGATCTAAGTAGCAGCCAGACTGAGAATCCTAGACACAGACAAGGATCACCTGTCCCTAGCCCCACCCCAACAGCCTAGGATATACAGCTGCACCTGGACCACCTGCCAGGGTGCTGGACTCACATATCCAAAGTGAAACTCCTCAATGCCCCTAGGTCTCCAGCTTTGGCACCACCACAGGGTCACACTCCACCATCATCCTGCGTCCACTCTGTGCCATACATCATGGCCACCTAGGCAACTGCAGCCTTACTTCTCCATTCTCCTTGGTTGGGCTGCCCCCTCACTTCTTCATGCTTTCTTGTGACTATTTTAGGAAGACAGCCCAGGCAGTGGCAGATGGATGGGAAGGGTAGTGAGACCAGTAACAGAGAGAAGATAGGAAACAACTTCAACAGCCCAGATGTGAATGAGTGATGGTGGAAGCAGAGGGGGCTAAATCTGAGAGGCAATTAGGAGTCAAAAGTGACTGAGCTGATTGATGTGGGATGAGTTTGGAAGGAGGCCTGGCTAGGCCACCTACCAAAACTGGAAGAGGAAGATCATGAGCCTGTTTGGATAAGCACTAGGTCACTTACCACTCACACACACAGAGTGCCAGCCACCTGCGGCCACCTCAGCCATAGGTAGGCCCTGCAACGCCTCTAACAGCCTTGGCTCCCGTTCTGACACCAGAGTCCCGTGGCCCAACTGTCCATGCCTAAGAAAGAGAGACCTTAGCTACAGTCACATTAAGGGGTCTACCTCTGTTTGCTTCCCCTAATCATGCTCAGCTGGCCCTCGCCTGGCCACGCCCCCCACTCACCTGCCTCCGCCCCAGGAGAACACCTGGCCCTCTGCCCCCAGCAGCAACGCGTGCTCAGTGCCCAGCTCCAGCCGGCGCGCCCGCAGCTCGGGGGCCAGAGGCCGGTAGAAAGGCGGCCGTGGGCCCACGTAGGCGTGGGCGCAGGGCAGCAGCGGCAGCGTCCCAGCCAGGGCCTCACCGCCCGGTTCGTCTTCTCTCTCGGGCTGCATCAACACATTCTTGGCCCAGAGGGGCTCCCCACGCATCGCCGAGTCGGGCGCCCAGGCCTGGAGTACCGCCCCGGACCCCTGCCCGGGGCCCGGCTGGGCGCTCAGCACCACGAGGAGCCCCTCCGAGGCCCACGCGTCCCTGCAGCCGCCCGCCGCACCGCTCGCGGAGCCGGACAGCTCTACGCGGCCTCCACCTGCCGGGGCAGACAGAACGGACGGGGAGGGGGTAGGACACGTACCGAGGACCGGAATGGAGGAGGGGGTGGCTAGACAGGGGCAAAGTGGCCAGAATGGAGCATGAGGGGTGTTCTAGGTAAGGGCCGGAATGGGAGAGCTACACTGGGGTAGCCAGCATGGTGGAAGGAGGCGTACCCAGGGGCGGGACTGGAATTGGGATGGGGTAGGGGCGCTCACGGGTCAGGAAGGAGGTGTAGCTCCAGCTCGCGCTCACGTGGCAGATGTCGACGCCCGCCCGCAGCGGCTCGGGGCTGTGCACCTGGTGCCGGTGCCCGCGCCCGGAGCCCAGCTCCTGCCCGAAGCCGCAGAAACCGAAGCCGAACCAGGCCCCGTGCTGCTCCGCGGCCATACCCCGGCAGCGCCACCTGGCGGGAGTGGGCCTCGCGACCGAGGCTTAGGGCTAGAGCCGGAGGAGATTCTTGCAGATCAACCTCTTGGGGAACACCGGCAAGTCTCTGGCTTTCCAGGGTTGTGGCTGCCTTATCTGTAAAATGGGAAAAATACCACCCTCTTAACCACAGAGGCAGAAGACGTCCATTCCACAAACGTTCGCTGAGTGGCAGCCTTGGCTAAAGTCCTGCCAGATTTACGGAGATTCTGAACTGTCGAGTTAGGCACTTTCCCTGTCCTCCCTTTTGACTCAGTTCAAGTGGCCTCTCCTTTAGACGCTGGACTAGGATCTTAGGACCCCCTCCAGCACCAACTTCCTAGCGTCAGGCACTTTATCCCATGTAATCGTGAGACCGCAAATTGCCCCATCTCACAAAAGAGACTCCCAGAAAGTAACCCTTACACAATCACACAGCTAGGACAGAGAGGGGCAGAGGGTTGAACTCAAGTCTCACCAGACAGTGCAAAGCAGAAGAGCGTTTGGGAGGCAGCACCCATTACAGGTTACCAACAGCTCCAGGGTTCACGTCTGCCTCTGCAGCTAGCAGTGCCTTGTGCCCTTGACAATTAATCTAAATCCAATTCCCTTTCTTCAGTTTTACAAAGGAGAGTGGGTTTGGGGGGAGTGGGTGCTGTTTGTACCTACCTAGTAGAATTGTTTGTTATAAATGTAAATAAAGGGTTCGGTGCTGGCACATACCACAATAAAAACAGCATTAACTTATTAAATACAGCACTTGAGTGGACAAAAATGACCACTGGACGTCTTTTGGGTTTTCAGGGACCTATATATAGACGCAATTCCAACTGGACCTCATCTAGTCATTTATTCGACCAACAAGTGTTTATTGAGCCCTTTCTGTGGCCCAGCGCGAAGGACAGCTGTCTTCTCCCAAGGGGCTCACGCTTAAACGGGGAGACAGACACTCAGTCTGGTGGCGACAACAGCAACGCCGCCTTCCGAAGGGCACGTTCGACTTGATCAGTTTCATAGGCATTCTCAAGCCTCTAATCTTGGGTCTCTCCTGCGACCCCTTCCGTGTCCACTCCCAGCCCAAGGGGGCCTCTGACCTTGATCTTGACCTGTGCCCTCCACCCCCTCAGGCAGGTTCTTACGGTGGGCAGTCTCGGAGGAAACGTGGGGGAGCAGAGCGACTCCCTCCGGAATAGGAGCCCGCCCAGCAGTCGTTGTCAGCGGCCACGGACAAAGCGTTTGAAGGGCCAAGCGCGAGCGAGGCGGCCAATGGCCGGCGGGGGCGGTGACGTCGGCGCTCGGGCGCGGCGGCAGCACTGCGGTGCTCTCCTCAGAGCGGCAGCCTCGCGGGTCTCAACTCTATCGAGCCGGTCCAGAGACCTACGCCCGGCCGCCGCGAGCCGCCTGTAAAACGGTCGAGACCTCCAGAGGACGTGGGCCCAAGGCAGAGCCCGGAGGTACCCGCGGGGCCGCGGAGCTCGGATTAGAACCACTCAGGGAACACTCACGAAGACTGAAACTAAAGGGTTGGTCAGGAGCAGCCCCCGACACGCGCGGACTCCTCGAACCCCCAGTCTGGGACGGAGTCAGCTCTCTACAGGGCACGCGCGGACTGAGGCCCAAACAGGAAGCAGCCGTACTAGACTCCTCGATGGCTTCAACCTCCCACTGATTGGCTCAGGACCCGTCACTTACTTCTGTCGAGCCAATGAGCTTCAAGCTGGGATTGGCTTTCAGCCAGAAACCGGCTCGCGATGACCCGCCTCCGGCAGGTGGGAAGTCCGACCGGCCTCCCCCTTCCCTGACCATGCTCGGCTACAGGAGGGCTCAGTTTTTCCCGGGAGGGAAGCAAATGAGACACCAGCCCCAAATCCCGAGTACTGCCTGAATGGGGGTCTCCAAGAACTCAGAATATAGAGACAAAAGTACTAAAGGGCCAGCATTAGGATTTTGTACCCTAGAACCATCAATTTCCACGAAACTGGAGGGTTTTTTTTTTATTAGCTTCCTAAGCTTACCCTTTGTACCTCCAACAGGATTAATCAGCAATTCAGTGGGCCCCAGGATGGGGAACCCATTGGATTCTTTTCATAGAGGTGACCCTGCTGCTGCTGTAAATCTCCGCATGCCCAGCTCCTGCTCCAGAAATTCGCACTGCAGCCCTCCTTGCCCAGGGACAGGGCACACACAAGTTCCACACACTTTTATTAGAGGGTCAGGGGCAGGCCTGCTATTAGGTGATGCTCACAGCTGGTGAGGCCACTGATGCGCCCTTCCTGATGCCCCAAAATCCATAGGCTGAGTTGGGATGCATCCCCACTCCCAGCTGTCCACAGTAGTACAAAAAAAGGGCCCCTCTGAGTGAGGCTAGAGGCAGTGCTCGCGGAGCAGAGCTATGTGACTGAATGTGGCCTCTGATGCAGAACAGAGGACATTAGACAGTTGGGGAGGAGGGGAAAGAGTGCATCCCAGCTGCCACCAGCCCAAGCTGCTTCTGTCCTTGCTCCCCGTGCTGCAATGGGTAGCATGTGCGTGAGCCTTGGGCCCAGTAGCAGACCCTCACTCTCTGTCCTGGTTGCGCTGAATAAGCCCATATTCCATAGCCTTCCCCAGGCAGGCTGTAGCAGCTCTTGTGACGGGGCTCTCCTCGCCCTTAGCCAGGACTGACAGGATTTCCAGCACCTCGCTCTCCATCAGGGTGCTGGTGATATCCCTCGAGGCCTCTACCATGTTTAATACCACCACAGCACCCCGGTGCTGCAGCTCCTGGTTGGGGCTCAGAAGCAGGGCCTGCAGTATTTCCAGCCAATGTGTGGTCTGCAGGAAACAGAGCAGGTGTGACCACCAAGCAACAGGCTCAACCTTGACAGGAAACACACCCACATCCCCTAGGACATCCCCCACCAACTGCCACTATGCTAAGAGTTCCTGGTTGACCCTCCTCCCCCACCAAGAAGACACTGACCACTTGGGGGATTCGGCTGCAGAGCGAGGGCCGCATGGAGGTCAGCATGGCTAAGCCCCCTGCAGCTGCCCGCCGTAGTAGCTCATCATCCTCTCCGCTGTAAAGCACCAGCAGCTTCAGCCGGTCATTGCCCTGGGCTTCAAAGAGGTCTTGCACCTGTGCCAAATGGGGGGAATGGGCCGAGTCAACTGGGTGCAAAGGCCAGCCAGGACAGGTACCTCCGCATCTCTCTGCATGTCGTGACCACCTGAACCAACCCTCACCTCCTTGCTCATGGCCAAGTTGCACATGCACTCCGTGGCTGCCCGGCGGATCATATCATGCTCCTCAAACATGTAGCCCTCAATCATGGGCACAGCCTTCTCTTTCAGGATCTTCTGCCTACACGCCCAGAGGTGGAAGAGTCAGCATCATCAGAGCTGCTACATCCACCCATCCCTGCCCCCACCTCCCCACGCAATTGAGTCTGGGGCTGAGGATTACGCTTGGCAATGACCAAAGACCCTCCTGAACCAGGTATGAAATGCAGGCGTTTCTAGCCTTCTAACCAAGGTTAATACTCAAAAGTAGGAGTTAGGAGACCAGGCTGGGGATGATGGTGAAGCTAACACCTAACATTTGAGCATTTACCCTGACCAGGCACTTGGATTATATTACTTAATCCTCATCACAACCCTACGATGAAGGTGCAGGTGTGATTATCATTACTATTTTGTAGGAGAGGAAACTGTGGCTGAGTAGTGAGTAATAAGCTCAAGGTCACAATTAGTATTAATGGCTAATACATTATTGATTGGGCACATTGCTAGGGGCCAGGCACCTATGTATGAAGTACTTTTGCATGTATTTTCTCGTGTAATTCTTCTCACCACTACTCCATGAGGTAGGTACTATAACCATCCCATTTCACAGAGGAGGAAATTGAGGCAGAGTGGTGAAGTAACTTGCTTGAGGTTACACATTAGCAACTAGAGAAGTCAGGATTTGAACCCAGCTAGTCAGACTCCAGAGCCTGCAATGTTATCGCCCAGTGCCTTGCTGCCTCTCTTGGTCTATCTCCTCATCTGTATCATGCAGAGGAGTCACTGTGAGGCTAAAATAAGTCAATGACCGAGGAGTGTTTTCCAAACTGTAAAATGCTTTGCTGGGGATAATCCGAATCCTGATGCCCAGCCCAGGCCCCACATCCCAAGAGACCTTACCGGAGCCTCTCACTGATCCCTGCCAGGTTCGTTAGGGCCATGAGTGCCTCGAAGTTCTGCAGGCCTGAGCAGTTGAGGTGCAACAGGGAGACAAGGGGCCGGACCACCTCATAGATCTGCAATATGCGCCCCACCTGTCAGGGCTACTCACCGCAGCGCCCACCAACCCCACCAACTAGCAGGGAGGAGTCCAGCCCTGGACAGAGTGCTGGTTTCTAAGGCTGCCCTCCTAGCCCAGGGCTTAGCAAAGTTGCCACTTCCTGTTGGTCTCAAGGAGGAGCCACAGCCCAGGCCAGAGGCCATCAGAGCCCACTGAAGGGGCAGAGAGGCCAGGGCTGGGGCAGGAAGACACATACCCGCTCGCCAGGAAAGGTCATCTCTGGGTTGGAGGTGATGGTGAGCTTGGCAAGAGCCTGGGCTGCCTTTGTCTGTCCCACATCAGTGCCTTCCAGGGCCAGCGGAAGCAGAGCCTATAGGAACAAGCACATTAGTGAATAGGAGGTGCCCAGGAGTGCAAGGACAAACCATCGGGCCCTGAGGCCCTCACTGTGCCATCCTCACCCTTCTTCTCTCCCCAGGCTTGCTCAGACCCTCACCACCTCTCTGAGGCCCCTCATGAAGCTACCCAAACACTTCCTGAAACACTTCTTAAGGGCTAGACATGGACAGTGCTGGGTGCTGGGGCCATGGAGGTAAATGAGACAAGGAGACATTCCTACTGGTAATTAATAATGTTTTTCCATCCCACATCTAACAGCAATCTCTGGCGTGGCAGCCAATGAGTCACGTTTTATAGGCTCATGTCTTGGCCCTCAGTTAGGAGTCTGTGAACCAGCTTACCTTGCCCCCTCCCTGAGCAACTACAGTGCCGCGGTCCTCTACCTCTTCCACCAAAGCCAGGAAGACCCTGCAGGGAGAAGGTGGTGGTGGGCGGGTGGATGGGGGAGGTCTGGGGTGCTGGCAGGTAGCCACTACACTCCACTTCCAGGCTCAGCAAAGGAAGGCAGCAGAGCAGCTGGCTCCCTCACTCCAAGAGACCCACAGTACCAGGACCTGCTCCCTCTAGAGTCACATCAGCAACCCCACCTGGAGAGCAGCTCTCTGCAGGAATTGGTCAGCACAGGGCTCTCACTCTTCACCATGCACGTCATGGCTGACACCACCCCCGCCGCCAGCAGCTTTTTCACCCGAGCCCGCACGAAACTTGGTCTGTCCTGCGGAAGGAGGCAGCTTAGGAAAGGGGCCTCAGCTGACTAGATAGGGAAAGGGGTACCCTTCTCACAGCAGAAATTGATGCATATGGAAACAAACATCTAAAACAAGGGAAAGAAACCAGCTTAGACAGAAGACTGTTCTGCTGTGGATGCCCCAGGTCAATGGGTCCCAATGATGGGGAAACCCCAGCCCCTTCCAGTGGCCCCCTCACCTTAGGGTGCTGCTCAGGAACATGCTGCTTGGCATACTTGGCCAACTCCACCATCTTGGGGTCGGGCTCCTCATAGTCATAGCTGTTGGTGCAGTTCACCAGTGCCGAGGACACCGCAAAGAGCACCGACCTCTCCTCAGACTGCCAGGAGCAGAGGGCATTCAATTGGCCAGCCCAGGGACACAGCAGCACTGGGATAAATGCTGCCCAGGCCCCCAGTTCTACCCTCAGCAGGACCACTTGGGCACCAGAATGAACCTGGCCCCAGACTTTGGAAGATTACAAACTTGACCTCCCCAACTCCTCCAAAGAGATCATCCTTCCTGACACTGCTGGTGCATGCCCATGCCACACAGAACAGCCACTCGGCTACCAGCCCTTCCAGAGGTCACAAGAGCCATTGGCCATGACCTGCCAAGAAAGACTGGAAGCTCTAATCCTAGACAGCACCCCCAGGTTGATAGCAGGGACCCATGGAGCTACCCTGCTGAGCTGGAACAGAGCCTTCAAAGCAGCCCCATCCTCCACAAACTCTTCCTTCACATCAGCATCGAAGGTGAGGTAAGCCAGGCCCTCGACTGCCCAGCGCCGAGTGCCCACGTTGATCTGGTCATTGCACAGCCACCTGGGGACATGCATGGTAGTGGACAACCATTAGAACTGGCATGATGGAAAAGAGCACACTAGGACCAAGGAGGAAAAGCCAGGGGCTTGGGCATCCCCTCAACATACAGAAGCAGTTTCATGTGCTAGGGTCCAGCTACTCTGCCAGGGGGAGAGTAGCCCCTGCCTGAGTCACAGAGTAGGGCAGTGAGGAGGCCCTAGCCCCACCCAGACCCTCATCTCTTGACATCTAGCCGAGAGGTGGGGGGCCACAGCAACACCAAACAACTCACTTTCGACACTGCTTGGCCAGTTTGAGAGTGGAGCCTTCAGCAAACTGCTTCATGCTAAAGTCAGTCCCTCCAGCAGAGCCAAGCTTACAGAGTCCCTGGAAAAAGGGCAAGAGCAGCTGTCTGGCCTCTGAGGATGGAGGCAGGAGCTGGGCTCCCTCACATCTGGCACGGGCTCCCTCCCTGGCACGTTGCCACAGCTCTCTGGAGGCCACGCACACGAATCAGCACCCTCCCCCACCAGGCCACCACCTAGAACATTTAGCAGCAAAATCAGCTGTTGGGAGGGCCACATAACATAGCGTCTGGTAGAAACTGACACATTGGCCACTACACTGTCCTGGGCCCCAATCCTTCCCAATCTACACTGGGAACTGCTCTGCTTCTTTCCTTGTCAAAAAAAAAAGCTCTCTGCAAGTGGAGCTAAGACATGTGTGGGGAGAGGACATCCTTATGGGATGGAGAAATCCAGAACTAAGTACCTCAAGCAGGAAGACCAGCTTCCACAAGATGCACGACTGCAACAGACTTGCGGAGGGCTAGACAGTCCCCACACCGCCAGCTCCTAGGGACACTGCATGACTCCTGCAGGCCCAGCCTTTCCACACAGCCCTTCTGACGAGGAAGGGGATAGCATGTGCTGCCCTGCATTCCCAGGAGTCCTCTCTGTACCTGGCTCATCTCTCTCACTTGACCATAAACCCTGTGGTGGAAGGAACCTGGCCCATGCCTCTGGTCCCCACAAGGCCTTAAATTTTCATCTAGAGTGTGCTGGGGCCTCACCCTGAGACACCAGCTGGGCCAGTACCCCTGCTTGGCTGCCTGCTTGCCCATCCCAGGCCCACCCGTCTCACCACCAGTGCCCGGATGCGGATACTGTCCTTCTCACTACGCTTGTACAGGTCCTTCAGCAGTGAGACGCCATTGGCAGTGATGAATGAAGCCCGCTTGGCCTTGCCGGCTGCGTGGATCAGAGCCTCCACAGCCACCAGCTGCTCCTCCTCCTGCTCAGAGGCACATAGAGCAATCACACTCTCCATGACACCACTCAGCTCCAAGGCCCGGTTTCCAGCGTCACATGGGCCCTGCAGGAGGCAGGATACCGTCTGGATGGCCCGTAGCTTCCCGGCCAGCCCTTGGCCCTCAAACCAGCTCCTGAGGAACACAGGGTGACAGTTGTCACACTAAGGCCAACATAAAGGGAGTCTCCTTCCCTCCCTTTGCCTGCACTGGCCAGACGCCTACACTACTTGGGCAGAAACAGCAAGAAAAGCTGCTAATGGGAAGACTCAAGATATTTCCTCCCAGGAAATAATCACAAATTTTCTCTCATGTGAGCCTTCCCTGATGATGTACCATCTACCATAGGTTACTCTCACTCATACCAACCTGTTGTTGCTTTTCCTATACTTATTAAGATCTGAAATCATCCTGTTTATTTCATAATTTAGCATCAGTCTCCCCCCGGCAGCTGTAAGCTCCTTAAGGGAAAGGATTGTCGCGTTTCACTTCTGTGTTGGGACAGTTACATAGCAAGTGCTCAGTAAACAGTACGCGCTTGATAACATTTGCTGCATTACTGGAAAATCGATATGAGAAAAAACCTCCCTGGTGAGGTCACCTTGGAACAAGAAGTGACTGTGGGCCCACTTGGGCTAGGCCCTGATAGTCCTCCCCGATGCTGCTCTCCCTGCTGGAAACCTTTCATTCTGTCCCTCCTCAGGGAGTCAGAACTTTGTTGTTGGAACCCCTGGCAGCAGGAGACGGGACAGACTCCCTTACTTGATGTAGTTTTCACAGAGTCGGTGGAAATTCTCCCTCTCAGCATCACACTTCAGGTCATCAAAGAGCTTGCTGAGGAGAATGGAGGCACTCATTCGGCTGTTTGCTGTCACTGTGAGCTCCCCAGGAGGGTCTTGCAAGGAGCCCCCCACCTCCAGAATCTTTTTCAGACCTGAAAAGACACTCAACTTAGGCAGTAGAACAGTAGGTCCAACCCCTACAGGTAAAGGGAAGAGGCTTCCTGGGAGAAGCACAGAAAAGCAGGACCACCTCCCTCCTAGACAAGAAGTTTACAGACAACTGCATCCACAGCAGCTCAGAGAACCTGCCTGGCTGACCTGCTACCTATGGAGGCAGCTGTGGTGTCAGGGAAAGACCTCAGAAGTGAGGCCTGTGTTGGCCGAATGCTCTGGGGCTTTGAGGTTCCTCATCTGTACAACTAAGGGAAAAATAACACCCACACTTCATGAGATCATTGTAATAACCAAAGAAGTTAAGATGTGTGGAAGGACCTAGCACATGGGCTCATGCAGGGCCTTTGCAAAGCTTTTCTTATTTGTATTTTAGGGGAAAAGAGAAGTGTGAACTGATATATTAAACTTTAATTATTTTTTCTCTGAATATAGGAACAATACATGCTTACTAAAAATTCAGCGGCCAAAAAAAAAAAAAAAATTTTAAATGTTAAAAACTTCAGATACAGAAAGCCAGTCCAGTCTCTCTGTTAACCTGCTGCAGTCCTGCTCCATGTATGTGCATGTGCACACATGCACACTGAAGGGGCTACCTTTGAGTTCCCTAAGGGTACCACGCAGGCCACAGGGTACACTGTGGTATATACCAGGCACATAGCTGGTATAATTGCCACTTTTGTTATCACTTCCGGGGATAAGCAGGCCTCAGCCACCCAAGCAAGTTTTTATAAACTGTATCATGTACCTTGGTCAATGACCCAGAGGGTGAGGCTGTTGCTGGGGTCCTTAGGAGACTTCCGGGGCACCACTTTAATCAGGAGGGTCAGGGCATTGTCTCGGCCTTGACCAGAGACCCCCACCTCAGTCAGTAGCTCCAGGAGGTTACTGATGAGGACCTTCAGCTCCCGGGCAGGATCTGGCAATGAGAAGATATTAGTGGGTCTACAGTGGCCCAGCCTGTCTGACCCTTGAACTTCCCCCAACAAGCCAGCAAGATACAGGGACGGGTGACTCTGGGCTGGCTGCAGGCTTCCCCTCAGGCACCATGGCTGCTTAGAATCTAGAATAAAATACTGTCACCAAGCCATATTCCTGAATAACCTGCAGCTTCAACTCTGTTCTCAAAAGAACTGGCAGGGCTGGTTTAGCCCCATCCTCTCTACGACAGCAACATCCAAAGGACCACAGACCTGCTTCTACTCACCCACAATGATGGCTCCTTCTTTGCCTCGGAAGCCTTTCTTGACACCTTCCTTGAGGGCATCAAACATAACCTGCAGCAGGTGGCAGGCAGCCAGGGACACATCCTGGTGTTCCACGCCCAGGATGGAGACCACTCTCCGAGTTCCCAGCACACTCAGAGTTGCCACTGTCTGGGGTGGGAAAGAGGTGGACAGAAGCCTCTGGTTGGTGAAGGGCAGCCAAAGAGATCCCTAACTATGACTTGGAGAGTGTGACTAGAAGGTGAGAAAACATTTGGGTGGAAGGACCAGCTCCAAGTGAAGACAAAACGGGCCAGTCTGATGGTGTGACCCAGGGTAATGCAGGATAATTTTGTTGGGAAGGCTTCCTAAAGAAAGCACTCCAGAGGAACTCCTCTACCTCTCCTCTCCTTGGCTCCAATCGGAAAAGAACGAGTACGTGGCTCTGGGAGCAGCTGCTTCAATTCATGTCTCTCCGCAAAGGAGACACATAAACCTTGACAAAGCTACCTGACCACCAGGCCGAAGGATACCTAGTTCCTCCCCAATCCCAACCCTGAGGTTCTGTCCACACCCTGGTGATGTGGACATGCATGGAAAGGGCCTGCAAAGCCTCTCCACCCGATTTTTAAGCTCAAGAACCCTAAAAGGTCCACTTGGGTCTATCACATTTCACACTGGGATGGGCTGAAAGGCTGAAGGAGGTGACAGAATTCACATGGTTATACCATTCTTTTGCTGTGGGAGACCCAGAAATATAGCCCAAGCTTGGCCTAACGAGATTTCCTTGAATATTTCACAGTTCCACCCCAGATTTAGGAATTGTGGGCTCCTCTAAAAGCAACCAATGGTTAAGTCCTTGTCCCCTAGATCAAGCCAGCTCAGGCAAGAGCTGAGGGCATGAACTTCACCACACTGGCCCAGGAGCAGAACTGTTCTTGCTGAACTGTTCAGGTTGGGACACCAGAGTCCATGCTGAGAATCATGTCAGGGTCAAGCCTGACATATCAGGTCACTGTCTCAATGATAAAGATGCTGTGGGTGACATCACTGACCACCTCACTCACTGTGAGGACCCCCCTCCAGAGGAAATGTCAGCATGATCTTTAGAGCAAGGACCAGTGCCCTTTTCTGGGTAACAGGCTTACTTTTACCACATGGATACCGAATGAGTAAGAGACCAGGTGTGTCTTTGTGAGCTGGCTGCAGGAAAGCCTGGGCTCACACTTACAAGTCCACTCAAAGCAGGAGCTCATCTCATGTTGGTCTTTTTTTTTTTTTTTTTTTTTTTTTAAAAGATGACCGGTAAGGGGATCTTAACCCTTGACTTGGTGTTGTCAGCACCACGCTCAGCCAGTGAGCGAACCGGCCATCCGTATATGGGATCCGAACCCGGGGCCTTGGTGTTATCAGCACCACACTCTCCCAAGTGAGCCACGGGTCGGCCCTCATGTTGGTCTTTTTTGTGCCATTTTAATTTTTCCTCTCTTGTTGTATGTCTCCTTGTACTCTACCTTAAATTTTTTTTGGAATAAGATGAGGGGTGAAAGGATGGATGGAAGGTAGATGGATGGATGGATGGATAGACGGATGGACAGAAGAACAGACTGAAGCAGTAACTAGACCCTCTGCTCCACCTACCCGTGACTGGTGCTCAGAGCAAATGCCAACCAGCGTACGCAGAGCTGCCAGCATGAGGTCAGTCTCTCCCGTGTCCAACAGGCGTTGCAAGAGCTGAACCCCATTGCTCCGGAAAATCTTCTCAGCTCCAGCATCCTCCCGGGCCAGCACCACCAGGTTCTGAGAAGCCTGTGTCAAAGGAAGCACATCATAACTTTGACACTGCACACAGGACAGGGCAAGCAGAGGCTTTGAGCTCTGGACCTTACAGCTTCCACTTAGCAGCTGAGTGACCTTGGCCATCAAGTTACCCTCTCTGAACGTCAGCCTCCTCCTCTGTAAGTAGAGGGAAGAGTCTGCTCTCAGGGTTGATGATAAGAGTAAATGGGGTCCTGAGTCCCCAGCAGAGGCTGAATAGTGCCTCAGTCACCTCTGAACACCTGCTCCTGGCACAGGGCTTGGCCAACTAAGCACTCTGTGAACACTAGTTCCCTTTCCTTTGTTCACACTAAGGCCCCAAGCCCTCAGAGCTCCTGTCCAAGCCCCATGAGGAGCACTATGCAGCAGACCAGGCCAGCAGGGGCATCTAGGGCCAACATCAGTGGATGGGGAGGATGTTATGGATGGGCAGCTCTAGAGGAAATTCAGCCCCCACTGGTTCAGTCCAAGGCCTATACCTTTTGCTTTTTCTCAGTGCCTTTCTCTTCTGGGTCCAACAGTATCTGAAACATCTGTTCCACTTTGGCATCCGTGGAAGACATGTATCGCACCTATGACAAAACAATGAAGCATGGATGAAATCACCTCTCTTGGCCACAGCCATCACATTCCCTGTTTGTTCTCTCCAGCTCCTCCCAGGGCCTGGCTTCTGACTCTGGGAGTCACAGTGAAGATGTCTGGGCCCAGGGCTAGCACCAAGCTACCTTGGGCAGGAAGAGACTTGCCTGGCAGCTCCTCCTAAACTTCCTGTGGCTGTTTTCCTCTCTGATCTACTTCTTGCTTGGGTACCAGGGGCAATGCTGATGCTGAAGGCAGTGCCTTTTGGAAGGGGAGGCATCCTGTTAGCCACAAGGCAACGCACTCCCAGTGGTGCCATCTATGTCATGGCAGCATGAGCATGCCACCCATGGCACTGAACTTGACATTTATACCTCCTGTAAGGGAGCTGGCAGGTTGGGAGGTAGTTGCTAACACTTCCTTTAGCACTAGAATTATTTTTGACAGCTTTAAAAATAATCCAAATGGGTAAGATCATCCTAGGCCAGCTCCCCCTGCTCCAGGGTCCTGGGCATGGATGTTGGCACAAGCCTAGCGTGCATACCACTTCCCCCTTCCCCTCTTGCATCCATGGCAGACACGACTAATCAGTCACAGCACGTTTCCCTCTGCTAAGCCCAGGCAATCTGCTTCTTAATCCTTCTCAACACTGGGCTTTAGGCAGCTGCTACCAATCAAAGAGAGCTGGCACTGATAGGAAAACTATTTGCTTTCCCTGGTCTCAACCTTTCAGTAAAGTGTTTGCTGTCGTGATAATTGCTTCTACTGTGTCAGCATTTTAACGCCAAATTATCTGGTTAATTCAGGCTTGGTTATAGCTCATCATGGTCTTTAGATTCTTTCTTAAATTAACTTAAAAATATATGTATTTGGTTGGCCCGTTAGTTCAGTTGGTTAGAGAGCAGGGCTGTAACACCAATGTCAAGGGTTTGGATCCCTTTACTGGCCAGCCACCAAAAAAATAAAAATAAAAATATATGTATTATACAAACAATGTCTCTTTATTAAAAATATATTAATAGATGAAGCAAAGTCTCATTTGGAAAGCGCTCTCAATCCCATTCCTTTTCTCAGGGGTCACAATGTTATAATTTTCATGTATATCTTAAGATATTTTTCTTTGTATTTATGTCTGCAAGTGTACCCACACAAAAAACACAATATTGTTCTGGGTGTGTATGTGGTGGATTGTTTTAACATAAATGGTATTACTCTACATGTGTTATTGTATATTTTGCTTTTTTCATTCAACAAGAATCAGAGAGCTTTCCATGGCAATACATGTGTATCGAACTATTCTCAGCAACTACAACATAGGAGTCTGTAGTAAGGATCGCAGTTTATTTAGCCATTCCCCTATCGCTGGGTATTTAGGAGAGTTCCAGGTTTTCCTTACTATAAACAAGGCTGAAATAAACATACACATGCTTACTTGTGCACATGGGCGAGGTTTCTTTAGGGGAAACAGCAAGAAGTAAATATGTTGGGTCAGAGGATATACTCATTTAAAATTTTATAGACATGCTAAAGTACTCTCCAAAGGAGCTGTACCAATTTATATCCCCTCCAGCAGTCATGAGAGTCCATGTGCCCCCAACCTCACACTTAAGTTTCTTACTCTCTCCTCCCAAAGTGTATAAATTTTTAAATGTTTGCCAAACAGATGAACAAGGGGGAAAAAAAAGTACCATGCTGCTATTTTAATTTGCTTTTCCCTAACCATTGGCAAGGTTGAGTATCATTCTATGTGCTCATTTGCCATCAGTGTCTCCTCCTGGGAGAATTGTGTCTACACTCTTGACTCAGATTCCTTTACCACCAGCCAATGCCTCAATCTCTCTCGGTCACTCACGTACCTTCTCCTGAATCTGACTCCCAATGTTCCGCAGGGCCTCCTGGAAAACTTTGTTCTTGGGCTCCAGGCTCACACATCTCTGCAGGTCAAGGACAGCTTGGTCGAGGTGGCCCAGCTTCTCTAGGGCTTGGCTCCGCCGGTAAAGTGCTTTGACATCCCCACCATCCTTTTCAATGGCTGAGCACAAACAGGAGCTCTGTCAGCACCCATAAGGCCACCATCTCCAGGCAAGAGCAGTAGGGGAAGATCTCGAGGGCCAGAAGAAGGTGGGGACATATGTAGGGCTTCGTACTTCAGCCTCAGAAAAGGTGAGGGTAGCTGCAGAAAAGGAAATGCCCGAGGAAGTGGGAAAGAAAGAAGGCAGATGTGTTTCAGGAGTCAAAGGAGAAAAAGAAGGGGATGGTGCGGTAGCCTCAGAGTCCTTGCCCCAAAAGAAGCCCCACAGCTCCACAGGAGGGCCCACATTCCACTACCTTTGGATGCCTCTGTTTCTGCTTTGTCGTAATTTTCCTATAAGACAAAGAACAGAGCTTGAGAGAATGGTCATCTCCCTTTCGGGACACTAACCGGGCGAAAAGGGTACTCTTGTTCTCCAAAAGCACTCAATCCCCCACTATCCTGAGGCCCAAAAGACATCTGGAAAGCTGGATGGCCCGGGAAAGTGAATGCCCAGCACAGACCCGAGCAGCAGCCGAGATGGGCAAACCGGCGCCCGAGCAGGCAAGGGGAAGAGCAGTCCAGTTCCCTCACCAGCTTGAGGTGGCAGGCGGCCCGATTCCGGTGCAGAATGGCCTGGTCCTGGGGCGTCGCGCCCAGACCCAAGGCCTGGGTGTAGGCCGTCAGGGCGCCCTCGTAGTCTCCGCATTTGAACAACTCGTTGCCCTCCTTCCGCAGCTGCTCCACTGAGCTGGCCTGTGGAGATAAAGGGGGTGGAAACTTCGGGGGTGGGCTCAGGGCAGAGCCAGGGAGCAACGGGGAGAGGAGAGTAGAGGTTGGGGGCGAGTCCCGTGGAGGGCAAGACTAGGGGAGAAGGAAGCCGGGGAGTAGTCAGAGCAGGTGGTGCGAAAGGTGATGGCGCGCAGGGATGGGCCTGCACCCCGGGGGCGACGGGCCGGGGCTCTGGGTTCCTCGACCACTCACAGTCATCACGAACCAGACGTCCTGTGCCCGCGCAGGCGCCGTCTCGGGGACGGGGAGGGGCTAGGTTTGGGAAGCGGCTGTGAACTGCCCCGCCCCAGTCTTGCGTCGAGACTGCGAGAGGGTAGAGGCTGAGCCAAGGAGAGACCACGCCCCTGCAGGGGCGGGGCTCTTAGCTCCGGGCCGCAGAGCGGAAGATCCCCGGGCGCGCTTAGTCTGTTCCCACCGAGACCTGCAGGGGGCGCGCGGCGGAGGACCGAGAGGGAGGCCTGCAGCTGCTCTCGCTCCGGCCCCGACCCCTGCCACGACCGCAGCAGAAGTGCACGAGGTCTGCGGTTATCAGGGCTACGAGCAGCAAGCTGTAGAGGCCCACCGCTAGGAGCGGGCCCGGGCCCCTGTGGGAGAGAAGAGAGTATGAAGATGCTGGCCCCAGCCGCGCTCTCGCTGCTACAGTCTGCGGGTTACAAATCCCCTGCGGGTCCTAAGAAAGCTTGGGACCCCCTCTTCGTATAAATGCAGACATGCTTACACACATATTTGCATACAAATTATGGGTTCACAGGTACCCCGAAGCCGTCCATGGACAATTCAGGATTAAAAACTCCATCATAATGTGTGTAATCCACGGACTATAAGATTTTGTCTTGACACCGCCCCCACCCCCTCCACCTCACAACACATACAATGGCTCCCTGTTACCCCTGAACTTTTCCTTTAGCCCCCTGACTTTCCCTTCACAGAATTGTTTGTAATCCTGATTTACGTGATTTTTTCTTTGCTGTCTGTCCCTCCGCTAGTCTGTAAACCACAAACCTCCCACCCAAAATTTAGGAACAGAGCCCCAGATACTGGAACACCCTGACAGTGTTCCAGTGGCTTTGGGGCTGGAGTTCTCACCTGAAGATGGGCGGGGGCGGGAGAGCGGACAGGTTGACTTGGTATAAGGCCTCAAATTCGGCCCGGCTGCAGCAGAAGCCCCCTGCAGCTTGCAGGTGGCAGCAGTAGGCTTCCTCCGGAGTATCAGAGAGCCGAGGACAGAAGAAACCAAGGTAGTGACGGCCATCGGCATCCTGGGTGGACCGGCACAAGTGGGGGTGGTGGGCCAATGCTGAAGAAAGAGGCAAGGGGGCTGGAGGCAAACAGGACCGGGGTGCCCACCATCCATTCCGCCCGTAGAGTAAAAGAGATCAGCCCCTACCAGAAAGGCAAGCTCCATTCCTTCCCTCCACAAGCTCCCCGAAATAGCCACCTGCAAGGGTGGGTGCTAGGGAGGTGTTGTACCTGAGAGAGAGGTCGGCTGGGCAAGGGCCACCCAGCTGAAGATTAGCAGTAGCCCCACGGACAGGCCTGTCAGCAAGGGGCCCCGCCTCCTTCTCTGGAAGCCCATGAGAGGTCACTTCCACCTCAGCCCTGGTCCTAGGAACCCCAGCGTCTCTCTTTCTAAGCCATGGCTGCAGACAATAAAGAAATAAAAATCAAAGCCCCACGGCCCTCAGGCACCAATTAACACAAACTTGAAGCTTCTCTAAAACAGGTTTTTTTTTTTTTTCTTGTCCTTTTTTGTGACCGGTAAGGTGATCGCAACCCTTGGCTTGGTGTCGCCCGCACCGCGCTCAGCCAGTGAGCGCACCGGCCATCCCTATATAGGATCCGAACCCGCGGCGAGGGTGCCGCACTCTCCCGAGTGAGTCATGGGGTCGGCCCTCTACCACAGTCTTCTAGAAAGAGATGAAAGTGACTGAGTTTGTACCTCCTGTTGGAAAATATAGGCCCTGCCTAAGGTTTTTTGAGCTGAAGGGGAAAAGGCTCAGAGTACTAGAGGACAGAATGGGAGAGAAGTTGAGCCATTTGTCTGAAGAACAGACAGGCATTTAGAGCCAAATATGTTTCTCTCTACTCAACTCTCCAAATTGCAGGCTGCTTTAGAAGCCCTGGGAATTCTGACCATTCCGTTTCATAGCCCAGAGACTTCAGTTCCAGCATGCAGAGCTTCCCTTCCTAACCTCTGCAATGTGACAACCACCAAGACTAGCTGAAAACCAAGGGTGAGTCCTTTCGTTAACTTTCTCCCTGAGCCTCAGCTAGTCAACCCCATCTCACAGGGTAGCTCTTTGGGAATCTCCAGGTCTCTCTTACCCTTCATCCCTCATAGCTGCCATCCGTAAGACAGGGAGTTTCTCCAGAAGGCCCAACACCACTAGCCAGCCGAGTTAAGTGTTATTCTGGTGCCTACCCAGGCTTGACAACATCATGCTCCCAGAACAGCAGTGGCAACACTCATCACCCCAGGAGCCCACGGCAGGTGCCTGGGGACTGAAGCAGGAGTCCTTATGGCACAAGAAAGCAATGCATGTTTCATCCCAGCACTGAGAACAAAGACAGTTCCTGCAGAAACATCACTGCTGCCTGGGAGCCTAAAGCTGAATCAGTTAGGCAGCACTCCCAGTGTAGGTTCCAATTTTCCAGAAGGTCAGCCCCTAGGATCTCCTGGGCCCAAAGGTGAGGCTCCCGTGCCCATAGCAACCCAGCCCATGTCTGTAGGGAGAACAATTTTTTTTTTTTTTTTTGTGGCTAGCAGGCAAGGGGATCTGAACCCTGGGAGAACTTTTTGGAGCGCTTTGAGAATTTTCAGAGCATTGACAGGTTGAAGATTGTCTTTCTCCGAGGGTGAGGAAGAGCCCCTCCTGGGAGAAGCTGTCTGTGACTCTGAGGCTAGGTAAATAGCCCTTTCTCCATGGTCCCATAGTTCCCCTATGCCTTCCAGCCCTGGACTCGGCATACTATAAGGCTACTGCTTTATTTCTTGTCTATCTTCTCCCTTTCTCTGCGGACTCCCAGAGAGCCAGACTATGGTTCTTCTTGTGCCCCCAGCAGAGCACACTGAACCAGGGGCCGCGATGCTGAAGGCAGCTTCCCACACCAGTTGCTCTCTGTGCCCAGAATGTGGACCCCAGAGGAATCCGTCTGGGCCAGGCCCAGTTGTAGCTGGTTGGAATCAGACTCCACAATCCTCGGACCTCCACGACGCCAGGGGACGCTGTAGACTCTCCGTCCGGGCTCCCCTGACTGCAGTCACCCCCCCCACCCAAGCGATGGGCTCCGAGGCGGCGCAGCTGCTGGAGGCTGCTGACTTCGCGGCTCGCAAGCATAGACAGCAGCGGCGGAAGGACCCCGAAGGAACCCCCTACATCAACCACCCCATCGGTGGGCACGCCGGCCGGGGTGGGGACTGGGAAGGGAACGCGGAGGGCGCGCACCTCATTCAGCACCTACTTTGTACCAAGCTTTGTGCCAGTTTAAACCTCACAACAACCCGGGGCGGGAGGCATGATTATTCCCTTTGTACGGTTGACACCCGAAGAAGCTAAGGGACTTGCCCAAGGTCATCCAGCTACTGACGGGCCACATCTGGCTCTCCAAAACCCACAACATGCCGCCTTGGGGCTCCCTCCGGTCTGACTTCCTTGTCTGCCCCCGTCAGGTGTGGCGCGGATCTTGACCCATGAGGCTGGAATCACTGACATTGTGGTTCTACAGGTAACTTCCCCCTTCTCTGCCAGGAGGCTGGGGGTGGGGGGCGGATCAGGACCCCATTCAGCAATGGGCACCCTTTGGCTGGCATCACAAAGCTGAGTAGGAGCCTGTCCCCAGGCGGCCCTACTCCATGACACGGTGGAGGACACAGACACCACCTTGGATGAGGTGGAGCTACACTTTGGGGCACAGGTGCGGTGCCTGGTGGAGGAGGTGACAGATGACAAGACTCTGCCCAAGCTGGAAAGAAAGCGGTTACAGGTGGAGCACGCGCCCCACAGTAGTCCCGGGGCCAAACTGGTGAAGCTGGCGGACAAGCTGTACAATCTGAGAGACCTGAATCGCTGCACCCCAGAGGGTACGCTCCCCCACTGGCTCTGAGGGAAAGGAGAGGGATATCCACCTTCTGAAAACACAGGTTGGTCGGTTCCCCTGACAAAAGCCTGGGCGTTCTTGTTAGTTCCCCAAACTAATCCTACTAGACCACTCTGATCTTCTTTCATAAGGTAAAAATACAATAGCTGGACCAAGGGGAAGTTTTCGGACATCATTCCATTAGGAACTCATCTCATGGCCCTGCACCAAGCCCTCCAGGAAATGGCAAAAGACAATGCTGTCCTTGACATCACATGAGCAGGTTTCTGTCCACTCTTCTGCAGGATGGTCAGAATATCGAGTCCAGGAATACTTTGAGTGGGCAGCGCAGGTGGTGAAGGGGCTTCAGGGAACAAACCGGCAACTGGAAGAGGCTCTAAAGCAGCTCTTCAAGGAGCGGGGGCTGACACTCTGAGCGGCGCTTGGAGCCATCCTGTGGCGCAGACTCCAGCCTGCCCAGGCCAGACAGTAATCATACTCCAGCTTTTCAGTGCCTCCCTCCTTCACTTTGCCCAGATGTTGGAGGCCAAAAACACTTGTGTTTTCTTTTCTTTCTTTTTTTAAAGATGACCGGTAAGGGGATCTTAACCCTTGACTTGGTGTTGTCAGCACCACACTCAGCCAGTGAGCGAACCGGCCATCCGTATATGGGAACCGAACCCGGGGCCTTGGTGTTATCAGCACCGCACTCTACCGAGTGAGCCACGGGCCGGCCCAACACTTGTGTTTTCTCACTCTGAAGGTCTCCCACCCTGAATGTGGGAATCAGATGTACCCCATTCATTCCTAATACACTCACTGCCTTTCCGAAGTTTTGAGTCTGTTTGCTATTTTGTATGGTGGGATCTCTGGCCCCTCAGGGACTTGTGCTTGTATAATCACTAGTTTAT
The DNA here is from genome assembly GCF_027409185.1 of Cynocephalus volans. Taxonomy (NCBI): domain Eukaryota; kingdom Metazoa; phylum Chordata; class Mammalia; order Dermoptera; family Cynocephalidae; genus Cynocephalus; species Cynocephalus volans. The sequence goes on from NC_084462.1 coordinate 56,801,989, forward strand.
AAGTCATTATGGAAAATAATGCATTTTGGTTAAAGATTTAAGTTGCTGCCCCTCCCTCTCCAGCCTTCCGAATGGGGGACCGGTAGGTAATCTGGATACCTGCCATTCGGCAGGGCAGGGTGCTCCCTGAATAAGGTCTCTCAGTTTAAGGGCCTCAACCCCTCCGAGACTGGCTTCCTTATCAGTGAGATGAGTTGCGTTTATCAAGGTTAGATTATGTGATGTGCCTAATGGAGCCTGGCACATAGATACTCAAGAAACGGTAGCTTTCCCGGTAAAGTTGTTAGGGATGACATGTATTGGAAAGGAATGCCACCCGCTGGCTGGCAACCCTTGCTGGGCACGGGAGAGACCCCAGTAGGGGACTACGGTCCCCCCATACCCCAAACCGCAGAGGAAACTCGGTGATTCCTAGTCCCTCCTCGGCCTCATCATTTTGGGGTTCCTTCGGTTGCTAAGCGACAGGTACTTCCGGGCTCTCCCGGAAGTGGCCTGGGCGGCCCCGCCCGTGGAGGCGGGCGGTGGGCGGGGTCTGGGGAAGGCGATGGAATTTGGTTCTGCATCCACCCCGTATGGTCATCTGGTGATGGCTTTTTGGTCGCTCCAGAGAAGCTGAGGCTACTTAAGCAGACTTCAAAAGCGATCACTTGGGGGACGAAGAAATTGTTAGGTGGACGGCTATTTCGTGTTGTACGCGATGGTTATTTCCCCAAATGAAGTCCCCAGTGTAGGCTCTGCGCAAAAGGAGGAGGACAACAAAAAGGCTGACTTCAAAAGAAAACGAGTTTCAGGACGGTCCCAGATCAACGGACGAACAAGGCTTAGAGTGGTCCTCTTAAGGCAGACTAGGGCATGGTACATTTTAGAGAATTTTGGTTTAAAAAAATTTTTAAGTAGTTTTACAGCAGTGGGATTACAGGATTTTTTTACTTTCTTCCTTACACTTAAAAAAAATATATTTACCAAAGTTTTAAAATAAATCTGCAGTTTTTAAGCGGCTTTAAGTTTTAAAATTAAAATTTAAAGTTTTATGACGTTTAACAAACATTGAACCCCTCTGTACCTTAATACTGCAAAGATAGATTGTCACACGTGCTTGATGTTTCACAAAACCTTCTCACATGTTCCCTCATCTGCTGTTTATAACAATCTGATGAGACAGGCAGAGTAGGGATTATTCTCATTTTCCAGAGAAGAAATGTGAAGCTCGGAGAGGTGAAAAGACATGTTACGGGTTGAATAGATCAACAGTGAAAGAAGGAGGACCAGAATTCGGGTCTCTTGGCTCCCTCTCTCTTTTTGCCCCACTACTGAGATTTTTTAACTGGAGAAGAGTGACAACAATTGAGGTCGACTCCAATCATTGGACATAGTAAAGATCAGGTGTAATGTGGCTAGTGGATCTGGATGATGAGTCTGAGGTCTCTCTAGATAACTTTTTCCATGAGAACCAATATAGTACGTACTTTCCTTTTGTCCATTTTGGCAGCTGGCCAGCACAAGGATCTGATCCCTTGGCCTTGGTGTTATCAGCATGGTGCTCTAACCAACTGAGCTAACCAGCCAGCACTTGACTGTTGTTAACAATTGTTATTTTATTACAATTGTTATTTTAGAAGTGAGAGAAAACTATCTGCCAGATTTCCAGGTTTTCTTTTTCCCTCCTTCCTGATCTCCCTCATTCCCTCACTGTCTTTTTTAAAAAAATACTGTAACTGCATTTATTATTTTTTCTGATAATTTTTAAAAATTACATTTCATTTTTTTGTTTTTTTTTTTTTTTTTTTTGCAGTGGCCAGTATGGGGATCCAAATCCTTGACCTTGGTGTTAACTAGCACCACACTCTAACCAAGTGAGCTAACCGGCCAGCCCTAAAAATTACATCTCTATACTTACATAAAGGTATAGAGATTACTGGGCTGGCCCGTGGCTCACTTGGGAGAGTGTGGTGCTAACACCAAGGCCGTGGGGTTGGATCCTGCATAGGGATGGCCGGTTAGCTCACTTGGTAGAGTGTGGTGCTGACAACACCAAGTCAAGGGTTAAGATCCCCTTACCGGTCTTTAAAAAAAAAAAAAAAAAAGGTATAGAGATTATGGCTGGCCAGTTAGCTCAGTTGTTTAGAGCGTGGTGTTATAACACCAAAGTCAAGAGTTCGGATTCCTCATACCAGCCTGCCACCTACTCCCCCCACAAAAGGTATAGAGATTAATATAACAAACATCAATCTTCCCACTCAGAATTTATCCTTTTGTCATATGTGCATCAAATTTTTTTATAAAATAGGCCGGCCCGTGGCTCACTTGGGAGAGTGCGGTGCTGATAACACCAAGGCCATAGATTCGGATCCTATATAGAGATGGCCGGTTAGCTCACTGGCTGAGTGTGGTGCTGACAACACCAAGCCAAAGGTTAAGATCCCCTTACCGGTCATCTTTAAAAAAAAAAAAAAATCTTTTTATAAAATACATAAACGTTAAAGATAAAATCCTTTGATCCTCATGGCCATTTTTCAATGCCCCCTTCCACAGTATTAACATTATCATTAATGTGAGGAATCTATTTCTAGTCAATTTTTATACTTTTGTAAATATTTAGATTTTTGTAAATATATAGAATTTGTTTTTTTTAGAAAAGAAGTTCAAGCTGTGGTAAAATATACATAACAAAATTTAGCATTTTAACCACTTTTAAACATAGTTAAGTGGCATTGGGTATATTCACGTTGTACAACCACTGCCACTATTCATTACCAGAACCTTTTTCCTCTTGCAAAACTCACAATGTATACATTAAACAATAACTCCCCTTTCTCCTCTCCCCCCAGCCCTTGGTAATCACTATTTTACTTACTATGATTCTGACTATACAAGGTACCTCATATAAGTGGAAATCATACAGTATTTGTCCTTTTGTGATTGGTTTATTTCTTTTTCTTTTTCTTTTAAAGATGACCGGTAAGGGGATCTTAACCCTTGACTTGGTGTTGTCAGCACCACGCTCACCCAGTGAGCCAACCAGCCATCCCTATATAGGGATCCGAACCCGTGGCCTTGGTGCTATCAGCACCACACTCTTCCAAGTGAGCCACAGGCCGGCCCTATGATTGGTTTATTTCATTTAGCTTAATGTCCTCAAGGTTCATCCATGTTGTACCATGTGTTGGAGTTTTTGTCCTTTTTAAGGCTGAATAATATTCCACTGAATGTATATCCCACAATCTGTTTATCCATTCATCCATGAGTGGACTCTTCTGTTGCTTCCACCTTTTGGCTATTGTGAATAATGCTACTGTGAACATGGGTGTACACTTATCTCTTTGAGTCCCTGCTCTCAATTCTTTTGGGTATATACCCAGAGGTGGAATTGCTGGATCATATGGCAATTCTATTTAAATTTTTTGAGGAACCACCTTTCTTTCTTCAATTCCGAAAAATCCACCCATTATCTTTGTTTCCTCTTCCTTATTCTCACTAGTCTCTCCTAAAACTACTATTAAATATTATGTCAAAGTTTCTCAGTCTATCCTACATTTCTTAGCTTCACTTTTTTATTTTCCTTTTATCTCTGTGGTGTTCTGGATGATTCCTCATTTCTGTTTTCCAAACCCATTAAGTTTTTATATCTACATCTAGTGTTTATCACATACAGAGAGAATATTTCAGTAATTGTATTTTTGTATTTCCAGGATGTCTAATTTAAGAAATCTTATCTGCCTCTTCTTGGTCATGTTCTCATTGCAGGTATGAGAATCTTCCTTTAGCCCTTTGATAATTACACACATATATGAGGGTACTTCAAAAAGTTCATGGAAAGGTCTGTATTATCTTCTAATTCTTTTTTCTACGAACTTTATGAAGTACCCTAGTATTTTTTCAAGTATTGTTTTAGGTTGCCTGTATTTCATCTTGTTTTTGTTTGCAGCCTGTGTTTGTCCTGACTGTGCTTCTCACTCCGAGAGACTGATTCTGGTCCCCCCGACATTCCTAGGTTATTCCTGGTTACCTGTCCCATATGGACTTTGAAGTCCCAGGACCTACTGTCCTGAACAGGTCTCTACTTCTCCTAAGCTGCATAGCCTCAGCCTCTGCTCATGGCTGTAGCTGTTCTCGCCATTCTTGACCAAAGAAGATGTCCTTTTCAGTAGGACTGTTTTCACATCTTAAATATTTTATTTAGTATTCTTAGGCATTAGGAGTTGAGAGGGCAGGATTATGGATGTGCTTGCTATTCTAGTTAAAATGTAAGTCCTAGGCTGGCTGGTTAGCTCAGCTGGTTAGAATGTGGTATTGATAACACCAATATCCAGGGTTTGATCCCTGTACCCGCCAGCCACCAAAAACAAACAAACAAAAAAGGACTATAAAATGCAAGTTCCTAGGTGCCTTAGTCCATTCGTGCTGCTATAACAGAACGCCTGAGACTGGGTAATTTATAAAGAACAGAAATTTAATTTCTCACAGTTTTGGAGGCTTGGAAGTCCAAGATCAAGGTGCTGGCAGGTTTGGTGTCTTGTGAGGACTGCTGTCTGCTTCCAAGATGGTGCCTGGTTGCTGCATCTTCCAGTGTTTGTGGGCAAAGAAAGTACAGATGGTGCATGAAGCCTTTTTTATAAGGGGCTTAATCCTATTCACAAGGGAGATGTTCCCATGACCTAATCACCTCCTAAAGACCCCACCTCTTAATTCTATTATACTGGAGATTAAATTCCAACATGAAATTTGGAGGGAAACAAATATTCAAAACATAGCACTAGGCATTCTTACAGGGAACAGCCAGTGTTTCCTCCTCCACTGAAGGGCCCTCTCAAGGCCTCCATACCCAATGCTATGTCTCAAATCCTTGACCTTGTCACTATTCCTAATGCCAAGGAGTCCTCATCTCCAACCCCACTTGGGCTTCCTGTGCCTGGACTACCTAATTACACAGAGTTCACTTCCAGTTCAAGTTTATTCTCAATTAGAGGTCCAAAGTCAGGAGCCAAAATGGATGGAGACTCTTTGTAGACCCAGTTGGTCGTAGCAACTGTTATGATCTGAATTTATTTCCCACTGACCCTAAGTAAAATTGAGGTTTGCTATGAAGGATCTGGTCTCCTATCATCTCTTCTCACCATGAGAGCTGCCCCTTGAAGTGTTTGTCCATTGAATGCATTCTTTTTTTTTGGCGGCTGGCCAGTATGAGGATCCAAATCCTTGACCTTGGTGTTATAACACTATGCTCTAAACAACTGAGTTAACCAGTCAGCCCCTTTGTATGAATTTTTGTTAGGGAAAAACACAGATTTTGTTCAGAGATCTCTATCTGGATAGTCTCATTTCCACCACCCAAGGCTGATTTCCCCTCTGAGTGCACAAGTGCCTTTTTATTTTAATTATTTATTTTTTAAAAAGATGACCGGTAAGGGGCAATCTTAACCCTTGACTTGGTGTTGTCAGCACCACGCTCTCCCAAGTAAGCTAACCGGCCATCCCTACATAGGGATCCGAACCCGTGGCCTTGGCGTTATCAGCACCACACTCTCCCAAGTGAGCCACGGGCCGGCCCCCCAAGTGCCTTTTTACTAACCACAGGGACAGAGAGCAAGGTAAGCAGGTCAAGTTCAGGTTAAATGAAAGATGTCGCTCTCCGCATAGATGTTCACGGTTCTACCTACCCCTTCTCCCCTCCCCAGGCGAGCCACATCAGAATACTATCTGGGGGCCAAGCCCGTGGCGCACTTGGGAGAGTGCAGCGCTGGGAGTGCGGCGACGCTCCCGCCGCGGGTTCGGATCCCATATAGGAATGGCCGGTGCACTCACTGCCTGAGTACCGGTCACGAAAAAGACAAAAAAAAAAAAAAAAAAAGAATACTGTCTGGGCCTGGCTCACCCTGAATAGGCAAACCCAGCTCTTAAATAGTTTGCCTGACTCTGCCTTTCTCACCATGGTTCCAACACGCCATATATAGCTTTTCCTTCTTCATGGAAACTGGATGGTTCTAAGTAGATGGATTGCCTGGAGGAATAGGATTCTATTCATTTCCAGTGGTTGAAGTTGCTTCTGTGTCATGTCCTAGATCCAGTTTTTACTGTAACCCTCAGAACTGAGGCTTCAGTGCCAGGGCTACATGGTAAAAGGTTTGCTGCTTGCCTTAAAATAGTAGGCCCATCTCCAAATTATGTTAGCACAAGAATCACTTGGGACCTTGTTAAAAATGCAAGTTCCTTGGTCCCTACTCCCAGAGATTGGTTCAAAGGTTGTGTCCCCTATGCACACAAGCCTTTGTTTCTTGCTCCTATTACACGTCAGTCTCAGGGCAGCTGTGGCTCTGCCCCACATCTGCATTGCAGCATCTGGGCTGAAAAAGCCCATCAGGACAGGCCACAAACCTGTACCTTCAACCAGCAATTCTGGTGATTCTGGAACACACCTTGAGAAATGCTGACTTAAGCCGTTTTAAAAGGCTAGTGTATAGGACTAAACATTATAGTTCCTGTCAAATAACTTCACTGCCAATCTAAGATCTCCAAAGATAATATCCTTTATTCTGCTAATTTCCTAGGGGTTCACAAGTTCTCCCCTATCAGTTGATTACAAATTATATTATACTAGCAAATAACACCTGCTATAACGTAATTGCTTAGCATCCTTTACTAACATAATTATAACTCTTATTTGTGGAGCTCTTATATATACCAGATACTATGCTAAGCACTTCCCATTCATAATCTTATTTCTTCCACTGTGATACAGACAGGATCCCATGTGTTGTGGCCTGATGCTGAAGGCAACAACTCTAAATGACCTGGAAGAACTCAGCCCCGTCACTTGAGTCTTTAGGTAGCTGCTTGGTAGGCCCCAGTGACACTCTCTAAGGACTCCAAAACAAGCTTTTCTCCTAAAGTAGTTGTACTCACTGATTTTTTTTTAATGTGCTGCAAATATTTTCTCCTGTATCTGTCATTTTTGTTTTAACCTTGATGTTTTCCATCATACAGAAACTTTCAATATTTTTTGTGGTAAAATCTGTTTACCTTTTCCCTTATTCTGTTTTTTACGTTTCATGTTATGTTTAGAAAAGACCCTGCCACACCAGAGGTATAAAAAAATACTTTGAGTAACTTTGTAGTGTTATGGTTTGTTTCCCCCCCCACCCCTGGAACTAATTGTTGTGGAAACTGAGGTAGAACTAAAACTCTTACTTTCATAGATAGCTAGTTGTCTCAAAGTGCTATTTATTAAATAACCCATCTTCTCCCCCACTTAAAATACTCTTCTATCAGATACTAAATTTCTGTATATCTGGGTCTGTTTCTGGACTCTCCATCTTGTCCCAGCCATCTGTCTGACCCACTCAGGATCACACTGATGGAATTCATGGAAGCCTGCAACTCCTTTGGGAAATCTGGTAGGACAAGCAAGCGCCTTCCCCTCTCAGCACACCACCCCAACTAACTGTCGCCTTTCAGAACTGTCTTAGTATTCTCACATTTACCCTTCCACATGTACTTTAGAACCTGTAAACTTCCAAAAAGTACCCAATCTCACTGGAATTACATTGGATTTATGGGCTGATTTGGGGAGAACCAAAATCTTTTCAGGAGCATGATGTGTATTGCTGAATCAACTTACAGAATACTCTTAAGAGGTCTCCAGTTGATCCTCTTAGATTTTACAGGCAGGCAGTTTTATTGTCTACAAATAACAACTGTAATTCTTCCTTAGCTCCCTCATCTGCCTTTTTGCACGGGTTAATAGTGCCAGGACCTTGCTAAATAACAGCACGCCCTTGGCTAGTTTCTGACTGTCATGGGAATGCCTGTGGTGTCTGACTGTTTAGAACGCCATTAACTATTGACTTCTGATACAGACCCTTCAGCTAGATCAGAATATTTCTTTCTAGTTGTAACTTACTAAGAGTTTTAATAAGGGATGGGTTTTAAATTTTACTGAATATCTTTTCAGCATCTATAGAAACTATCATAAATTTTTCTCTATTAGCCAAAGTTGAAATGAAAGCCCATAAGCAGCCATACTGCCTCCTAATTTAGTCTACATATCCCTAGTCCCCTGTGCCAGGAACTGAATACTTCTGTAGAAGGATGGACCAAAGGTGAAGCTTCAAGGCCTGACTGCTAGGCATGATGCTGAAAGCCTTCTCAAGTTGCCCAAGCACATGGGGTCTTGGAGGCCTCACTTTCTTTCCAGGGAAAGGAATTTTGCCAGGATCCCCCCCCGCGCCCCCATGATAGGAAGTAGCTTTTGGGAACAGTAGTGTACAGAGTATGGGGACCAAAGAGGAGTCAGGTAGGGTAGAGGACCCCCCACACCCCTGCCACCACCCCACAAATCAACACATAAGCCAAGTGCCCAGTTTGAGGTGGGGTTTTTGGTACCTGAAGTATCCTATAACCTCTGGCCATGACAGTCTCTAGCAAGTCCTTCCTGCCGCCCTGCAGCCCCTAGCCTGAGAGTGCAAGCCAGGTGGCACCTGGAGTGGAGCCATTACAGAAAGTGAGGCCTTTAGCCTCAGGCAAAATAGGGATTCTTTCACTCTTCCACCCCAGCACTAACTCGGGGTCCCCATCCCTGTCCTCCCAGACTCACTCTGATCCTGCTCTTCACAGCAGGACATGTAGTCTGTACATAACCACAGGGTTCCCCTAGAACCAGCTCTTGCCTGCAGTGACCCTGAGGCTAAGCTGTTACCCATTTGGCCTCCCTTACCTCTGCTATCTGCCCTTGCTTTTCCTATATCCCATTTTGGGAAAAGGATGGGTGCTGGAGCCTTGCCCAGCTGGGCAGCCACTTGCAAACGAAAGCAGAGTCTGGTGCTCCCCACTCAACCAAGAGCCTTCTTTCCCTGATCTCACTGGCGTCTGCCCTATCTACCCACCACTGGGCTTGTGGGTATCCCCCGAACACAGAAGCTGCAATAAACAGGAAATGATGGCAGAGCCCAGTCTGTCACAGTTCTGAGAGGCAGATTGGGATGGGGTACCCAGTGTGGCTTGTCCAACCCGATCTTAACGTTAAGAGGCAGTCTCTGGACAAACTTTCTCTTCAGGCCACAAGAAGCCCTAACCCAAGCGGAGGCGAAAGGTGGCAATCTCCATGGGCTCCAAATAGATGTCAGTGCTGTTGGAGGGTGAGGCCAGAGGGTACAGTAATGTCAAGGAGGTTGGCTGCAGGAACCCCACATCCAGGCCATGAAAAACGCTCCCCAGGGCTACCTGTGGAGAGGACAGAAGGCGCAGGGTTGTGCTGGGTGCCGGTGCACTAAATAATATGGCTCTCTGTCTATACAACTTGTTACCCTCTTTAAGAATCTGACAGAAGCTATGGCTTCTCTCAGCAACATGCCTGCATACACATGAGTTTGTGTCCAATCTCAGGGGCTCACTGAGATTTGTACAAAGCCTGTCCACAGATCTCAGGGTGGGAACTGTTTCACTGAGTTGCAAGCTCTTTGAGGACAGAGACCATGTCTTGGTTCACTTCTGAATCACTAGAGCCCAGCAAAGGATCTGGCACATGGGGGCATTTATCAGTGCCAGCTGAAACAATGAATAGAGCTCACAAAGGAAGAGCATGATGGCTTTTGGTTTTTTATTTCTGGTGTTTCCCACTTTGCTTGATAGAAGTCCCCACTCAGGAAACAAGTTCTCAAGCTATATTCTTTGTCTAGAACTTGCTCCTGCCAGGCTTGGGTAGCTTCAAAAACACGGGAACAGCTTCCCCCCTTTTCTCCAGAAAGCCTAGAGTGACACTTTCTTTTCCCATCCTGCTGCCCAACCTCAGTCCAGTCTCACCAAACTCTGGCTCCTGCCATTCCCAGGTACTCCTTCTCCCCGCCCACCTCTCATGGGGGCTCCTCCTCCCACACCTGGGCCCCGCTCACCCTGCCTTGGCTTGTGGTGCAATTGAAGCCCAGGTTCTTGGCCTCAAGGCCACAGTCAAAACCCTTGCGGTGTAGGATGAGTGCGGTCTCTGCTGAGGGTGAGGTATCCTCCTGGATGACAGACAGACAAAGGGCAGTGGAGGGTGCATGGCCCTTCGGGGCTCAGAGAAGCAGCAGGACCTCTGCCCAGTGGCAGCACCGGGACATGGAGGAGAGTGGGTAAGGTAGGGCCAGAGTGTGGTCCCGGAGCTGCTGAGCTGAGTGGGGCACTCACCTCAGCCTGAAGCGTACGCAGGTTGAGCAGGTGGAAGTCACAGGGCAGTGAGGAAGCCAGAGGACGAAATGAACGCAAACCAGGGCCTGGGAGCTGCCTCTTGGCTACAGGCAGGGTGAGCACCGGGGTATTCAGGTACATGGAGGTCAGGTGGCTCAAGAGGGATGGGTAGCTGGTAGAGTGGCCATCTTGGACCTGCAAGATTAGACCAAGGTGGGGGTGAGGGAGAGGAGCCAGGGCGAGGATGAGGTAGGATAAAAGCACACCCAGGTCAGTTCCTCTACAGAGAGCCGGAATTCCTGGTGTGTCTGGACACAAGGGGGTGCTTGGGTACATGCACTGTGCCTCCAACTCTTCAAGTGTGGCCACTTCCCATCCCTCCAACTCAGAAAGGGTGATTCCACTAGGCCATTTCTTCTCCACTTTCTGGTTTTTTGTTTCCATAACACTCATCATGAGCAACAAACTCCCATCAGCAACATCTCCCACTACACAGAGAGGTCCTCAGTGCAGGGAGAATGGAAGACAGACACACGTAGGCTTCACCATGGAGGAAGGGCCTCTGATGGAGAAAGTGCTCCAAGTTCCCCTGTGGTTTCCGGTGTGATACCACATCCACAGTGCCAACCTGACTCTCAGGCCTGGTGGTTCCTGCAGCTCTGCTGACTGAGGACTCCTCTGCAGACGGCTCCCCTGGATGTCACACTTGCAGGCCTAAGCAGAACTCTCCTCCAAAGCTGCTGCTTCCCTGTGTTCTGGATTTGTCCCTAGCTCCACCCTCCTTCCAACTGCACAGAATCCCTCCCTTTCTTGTTCCATCCCACCTCTGCAGTGTCCTCACATCCACCCCCAACTTCCATCCATGGCTTCGTTCAAGCCATTGACACGTCCTGCTTAACCACCCTTCTAACTCACTTCTGCGGCTAGCCTCCTTTCCCACAGACCCACCCTGCTCCCTGCTTTCAGAATGACAGGCTGAGGGCAGAGTTCCTGCAGTGTCCCCCTCCTGCTCAAATCCTTCACTCGCCTCCTAGATAAAGTCTAGATGCTTTAGCCTGGCATCCAAGGCCCTCTGCAGTCTGCTCCGACCTCCCCCCACTGTTTTCTAGCCCAGCACTGGCCAACAGAGCTTTCTGCCATAATGGAAATACGCTATATCCACACTGTCTGATGCAGCAGCCACTGGCCACTTCTGACCACTGAGTACCTGAAATGTGGCCAGTATGAATAAAAAATTGAATTTATCTTATTTAGCTTTTATTAACTTAAATAGCCACATGTGGCTAGTGGCTACCATACCAGACAGCACAGCTCTAGTCTGAATGAACTCACTGCTATTTCCCCCTCATGCTGTCTTTCCTGCCTCCCTCCCACCCTGTGCCCTGGTTCATGTGTTTAAATCATACCCCCATTCACCAAAGCTGAGCTTAAATGACACCTCCTCCAGGAAGGTGTCCTGGATCTCCTTAGCCCACCATGGTATTTTGCTCCTTGTGACCAGTGGGACATATCTATCTTCTACCTTGTATTGTTACACACATAGCTTCTCCCCCACCCCCACTCACGAGTAAATCCCTAGTAGAGCCAGCATTGTATGTGTTTATGCCCCTCTCAGTCCTTACAGCATAGAAGGTTCTCAGTGTGTATTTGATGAATGAGTGACTGAGCAGACACAGGAACTAGTGGCAGGCTCTGTCATTGCCAGCTCCGACTGCAGTTACAGCTTGCTCATGCTAGTTCACCACTCCCACCGCTGACCCTTACTTCTAGGTTACTTCTCCTGCTGCTGGGAAAGATCAAGCCCCTAAACAAGGCTTCCAGTTTGGAGAAAAAGCCAGGCTGGTGGGGGCAAACAAAGCCATCAGACGAACAGGCTGGGTAAAGGGTGAGAAAACACTGGGGCCAGGGGAGGGCAGAGGAGGGCAGCAGAGAGGAAGATGGGAGGTGAGCATCGGGGGCACAGGTGACAGGGTGCTGCTGGGAGAAGGGGTGCGAGGCTGCACAAGATGGATCAGCAACACACAGACTGCCACCCCCACCCCAGGAACAGAGGCCTACTCTCTCTCCCTTGCCCACCTCCAGCTACGCTCCTTGAGCCTTAGGCTGGATCTCCCAGGGCCACCCCAGAGACTAGCTTGACCTGGCTCCCTGGGCAGCTGGCCCAGACTTTACCTCACTGCCCAGGGTTCGCCGTTCTAACAGGAGGCGGAAGCGGTTGCAGGTTCTCTTGTTGTCCTTGAGGCCTTGGCCTAGGCCCCGGTTGTCATCCTGCATTAGCCGCCGGTCCAAGATCACCTCCAGCTGACCTGGGGAAGTAAACTGTGAGCCCCTGGCCTGCCACCCCGTTCCCGAGCAGGTACTGACATTTGGCAGAAGAATCCCAACCACGGGCCCTGAGGGAAAAGCCCAGTGAGAGAGACAAGAAGCTGAGTCACGCAGGAGAGAAAGACGTCATGGAACGCTAGGGCTGGCCAGGAGCTCAGGGGAGGGCTGGTCCCGTGCTCTCCACAGATGAGGAAACAAGAGGCCCAGGAAGGGGCAGGATGACCCCAGCAGTAACCACCCATGCTCTGTGTCTGACTTAGGAGTGGCAACTGGCCCATGGGCCCAGACAGGACTGGCTACATAAAACCAAACAAACAAGCAAACAAATAACTGAAACCAACAGCCATCTGTAGTGTCACTGCAGATTCCCAAATCTGGGGAAGGTTTTCTCAGGTTGGGCAGATTTTGGTGTGACTAAAACACTTGCTCTCCTGCCTTTGTTCTACGCAGGGTGTCCAGGGAGCCCCAGCAGGCCAGACTCCAGCTCTGACCGCCTCATCTGTCAGATGCGGGGCTGTGGACAGGAAAGCCAGATGGCAAATCAGGCAGAGTCTCAAATTAGGTGTCATCTGGGGCTGTCCTGGGGAAGAGAGGGCGGATGACCACCTTTGCTTTCTTTTATAGAATACACTTGGGGAAGGGGCTCACTGCAATGCTGACATGTCGGAATGAGTTTCTCCCAGCACCTGATTTTTCACAGGATCTCGAGGGAGCCCACACCAACTTCTTCCACACGGCTTCTCCCACCATCCTCCCCTCTTCACCTCCCCAGCCCTTACCCTGACTTCTGTAGTTCTCAGTCTTGTTACTCTGAGCAATCACAGAAAGATATTCCTAAACCCTGAAATGGATCCCTTGTATGGAAAACAACCATTTCTGTTCTTTTTTTTTGGACAGCTGGCCGGTACAGGGATCCGAACCCTTGACCTTGTTGTCATCAACACTGTGCTCTAACAAACTCAGCTATCTGGCCAGCCTAGAAAACAATAATTTCTAACACACCATATCCCAGAGGAGCAGAGGAAAATAATCAGGAACCCTGGGCTGCAGTGAGGACTCAGTAGGCAGATGGACCCCTAGGCTGCTGCTGGCAGAGAGGCAGCACAGCCACACTCCTCCCTGCAGGGAGTCAGGCTGCCACCCTCGCCCCAGCCACACGCATGTCCTTGACCCCCCACACTGGGCTCAGCCCTTCCCAGAGGCTCTGTCCCACAGATGGAAGACCTCAAGGGCTCAGAGGCCACCAAGTTCTAACTGTTCATTTTGCCCTGAGGATATGAGAGCCACCTGGAGCTTGACCAGCTGGCCAGGTCTGATGCCAAACCAGTACTCCTCATGCCCTTATTTTGACTGTTAAGAATGTCATCTTCTCTTTTAATGACCATTAGTAAGAAAACAATATTTATTTTTTTCCTTTCCTAAATATTTAATTATAACACTGAGTGTGCCTTTCAAACTGTCCCTACTCTCATCCCTGGCCAGAAGAAGGGGGTTGCACACCTCAGTTGAGAATCAACATTCAGTGCCTTGATGCTCCTTGAGGGGACCCAATAGGACACCCCCTCCCACCCCCCAGCTGCCTCCACGGCAGAGGGTGACAGCAGTACCTGCCTTCCTCCTATGCCTGGGTGTGACTGACAGGAGCTGTGAATGGTCCACTCCTTCTCCAAGACGGGCAAGAGGCGAGGGAGGCCAATGGGGTAGAGAAAGCTTAAGGGTAGGGCTGGGCTGCTGCTTCTTGGATCGTACCCTACCCTCTGCAGAGCTCCTGTTCCCCACTCACCATCTCCGAGGCTGGAGACGCCCAGGGCCTGGGCAGTGTGCAGTGTGAGGCGCTTCTGGGCATCCTGGATGTAGGCCATGACTGGCATGGGGTAGAAGTTGGCCTGCAGGGGCAGTTTCTTAAGATACCGCCGGGGCTGCACCTGTGGGGACAAGGCCAGCAGATCGAGCACACCTGGGCACCACCTGGCCCCCAGTCTGAAAAGTCCCTGGTCACTCTTGCCTCTGATTCCTCTCTCCATCAGGGCAGACCTCTCCCCAGTGCCTGTGACGGAGGCAAGGGCACAGTCCAAGTTCTGCTCCACGAGATCTCCAGGGCCCCGGCCCCAGGAATCACCTGAAAGCCATTGAGGTCTGTGAAGAAGGTGCCCTGGCTGTCAATGTCTGTGTGGATGCGCAGGGCCAGCTCCTTGTTGACATAGTCCCGAATGTCCACCAGGGATGACACGTCCAGAGACAGCCCCTCCACCCCTGGGCACAGGGACAAAGTGGGGAGCATCAAGAGGTGTGAGATGAGCCGCAGCCTGAGAGACTGGGCCAGGAGGAGTAAGAGCTGAGTTGGGGAGAGGCTGTGCCCAACCTCCCAGGCAATTCCCAGGGTATTTTCAGATGACCTTTTCTCCAAGAGAATTAAACAACCCCGTCTCAAGTGATACATTTGTTGGGGATAGATGTATAATCAGAGAAGGGGCAGGAGGGAAAGCATGTCACAGCCATGGAGGCCACACCTCATCTGCTCACCTGGCAGATTATACAGCCGGGTCACCTGGTGAACATGCTCGTAGTACGCAACCACCTCTGAGAAGAAAGGGCCTTCAGTGACACGCAGCACAGGGGGCTCCTTGGCAACATAGGGCTGGTGAAAGAGCAAATGGCCGCTGAACCCACAGCACAGAGAGCGAAGCAGGAAGGTGCCAGCTCAGGTATGGGCAAGAGAAGTACTTGTTCCCAGCAGGCTTCTGAACTGATACCCTTGGGCTGAGCTGGACACAAGCCCCCAGCTGGAGTTGCCCAGCCCAGCCTACCTCCTAGAGGCAGTAAAGGCAAGGCTGTCGAGCAGGCAGCAATGGCCTCGAGCAAGGCACATGCCCCTCCTCAGCCCTCCCTGTCAACAAGGCCTCCCAGGACCGGCCAGGTTTTTTGAGGTGTCTTGAGGGCATCGTTACCTGGGCCTCGCCATCAGGCAGGAAGAGGTAGGCTCCACTCTTGTCTTTGGACGTACGGGTGCCGTAGACGAGAAACTCCATGTCCACCCGCTGCTCCTGCTCCTCATCCACCCTTCGGATGCTCTGCCAAAAAACACAGCCCTGACCCCTGGCCCCACACCAGCATGTCAGGCCTGCCCCCTGGGAGGGCACGGACTAACTTCCCCAGGAGCTAAACCCAGCTTCCCCCTGCCATCAGCTCAGAGCCAGGATGGCCCACACCCAGGTCCACCGTCAGTCGGGAGGCAGCTATGCACGCCACTAACATGCATGCCCTCCAGTCCCTGACCCTTCCCGCCACCCCTAGCCCTTTACCTTGAGGAGCCCAGTAAGGCCTGAGAACCAGGCCTGTATGTAGCGGTTGCTGACGGTGAAGTCGCTGGCACCAGAGTCAATGACACGGAGAGGGAAAGCTTCGTGCCTGCTGACGGCCAGTTGGCGGCCGTGCAGGTAGACGCGCACGGAGGAGGGCAGCGTGCGGTGCCCATCCAGGCCCAGCTGCAGCTGCAGCAGGCCCAGGCCCAGGGCCGGCAGGCGGACAGGCACAGACACCTGCAGGCACAGGAGGGGTAAGGAACCCCAGGCCACAACACAGTCATCAGTCCCAGATGCAGGCCTGGGATTCCGGTCCCAGGGCATTTGAGTACTAACAGGGAGCCTGAGCAAGTCCCTCCTCTGAAAGTGGAGGCATATAATGTGCCCCTTCTTCTCCGTCAGATGTTATGGGTCTCAAATGATACTTGAAAAACTATGAAGTGGTAACCACACATTAAGCTTTCAATAAGTATTTGTTGAATGAATGAATGATGGGACATTATAACTGTTACTTTTACTATTATTATTACCATATCAACCTTCACCTTCTTTTCAAGGACAGACTCAAATCCCAAGAGAGAATTTCCACCAGGCAACCCCTCTCCCCAAGACACCTGTCCCCAACCTGAGGAGTAAGCAGGGCGACAAGCAGGTGGCTGGGTAGAGTGCAGCCCTGGGGAGAGGACAATGATGGGCAGAGGGCCATGCTCCCCGCTCACCTGGTAGACATCAGGGACCATGTTGGTGGCAGAGCTCCAGTGTGTGCTGATCTGCACAGCCACCGGCTGACCCTCCTCTGAAAGGACACGCACCCGGGGTGAGTTGACCAGCAGAGACACCATGCTTAGCCGTTCCTGTTCCAGAGGGTTGAACAGCACCACAAACCTGTAGGTAGAAGGTGGGCTGACCCAGGAGGCTGCTGCAGTGGAAGCAGGAACAGCAGTCAGCGCAAGAGCCCTGTGGTGGTTCAGCAAGTGTGGGGTGGGAGCCTCTCTGCACCTGGCCAGGTCTGGCTCACCTGGGTGAGGAATCCAGCTGGATCACTGTGCGCTCTGGCAGGGCATCGTGACTTACGCGGGTGTCATCCTGGAATTAAGTGGGTAGGAAGGGAAGAACCATTATGGGGTACAGAACTCTCACCCCAGGATGGGGAAGGAAAAAGAGGAGAAACACCCTCACAAAGCAGCTCTTGGGGTGGGACCTGCACACACCTGTGGGTCCCACCAAGCAGATCCAGGAGTGGGGCTCACCATTTCGAGGAAGGGTGCCTCAGGGTCAAAGTGGTAGGTCTCCTTGTCCCCCAGCACCACATAGTGAGCTGCATTAATGATGACTTGCTTCAGGTTGACAAGGGAGCGCAGAAGCCTGTGGGTGGAGCAGGAGAGGGAACAGGGAGAAGATGACATAGGGAGCCCTTGGTGGACCTGCCCACTGACTACCCAGCACAGCCTTCCTTTGGAACAGTAGCAGGGGTGCTTTGGAGCTGACCGGAGAGAGACAAAGGCTCCCACCTGACCCCGTAGTCCACCACCACTGCCTCCTTGGCAGTGCCGGTGATGGCGTCGTGGTGCTGGAAGAGCCCCAGTGTGCGCCGAGCTTCTGTCAGAAGGGCGAAGTCAGAGAGTGGGTACTGGCCGGCCAGTCCAGAGTGGCGAGCGTGGGCTGCAGCCAGGCTATACAGAATCTCCGCCCCCCTGCCCAGAGAGAGAAGTCAGCCGGCTGCCCAGGTGGACACTCCCCAGGGTCCCACCCACACTCCACAAGCCCAAGTCCTCTTCCTTCCCCCACTTCTCTACCTGCCTTGGCCTCCGTGCCCGTCTCTTCCCTTCTGAGCCAATCCAGCCCCTCTTCAAACCCCAAAGGCTGACTCTACTCCCTCCAGCCTGGAAGGGGAGCCAGATCTCACCGCAGGTGGGCTTCCAGGACTCGGTCTAAGCTCTTGTAGAAAGGCCGGGAAGTATAATAGCCTGTCCAGTAATGGTCCTCCCGGTCCGCATAGGAGAAGAAATCCCCACTCAGCACAGGAAACCCTGGAGGCTGGGCGCCTGGTTCCACTCCTGTCCTCTTGTACAGAGCATCAAAATAGTCAGAGAGGGTGCCAAACTGGGCCTGTGGGAACCCCAAAAACCCGTTCCCATCAGTTCCAGAGCCTCCTGGAAATTGTGACCATCAATGCTGCAGCTGGGGGTAGGGGCAGAACCCTGCCTCAGTTATTGTACATTCTACCCTCCTGGACCTAACACAAGGCTGAAGGGCCTGCAAGTGAATTCTGACATAAAAGGGGAACCCTACCCAAGAGTTGGGGACGAATTCGGCATGGGAGCTGGTAACCAGGAGCTCAGATCCCACAGGAGGGGCAGGCTGCAGCACCATGGAGGCCCCCCAGCACGAGACCGCAGACCCCTCCCCGGCTAAACACCCCAGCACACCTGCACGTGGAGGTCAGGCCTGCTGCTGAAGTAGTCAAAGAGCCGCTGGTAGTTAAAGAACTGGGCATCCCACTCCTGGGGCTTGTCATATCGGAAGTCATCACCGAGCGGCACCAAGAGGACATTGCTTCTGAACAGCCGGGACTTCTTCCGGTACTGGTCCAGGAGCAGGGCTGCCCTGGGGCAGGAAAGGACATGGGCCCAACATGAAGCCTCAGTGTTAAAAGATGGCTAAGCAGAGCCACCCCTCTGTGACACCTCACCAAGAGTCCTTTGGCCTGTGGGTGGACACCTCCTGGGACAGGAAACCCAGTCCCCGAGAAACCCAGTGTTCTGATAACCAGGAAGTTCTTCCTTATGCCAGGTTGCGATTGATAGCTTCGGTTCCCTGACCCCACTCCTGTACTCTGACATTATACAGAATAAATCATACATTTACAGCCCTGCTTCCCCAAGATCATCCTTCAGATATACCAAAGATTTGCTCACATTCTCTGTGCTTTCTCTCTCCTTCTATTTGGTCTAAACGTAACCTATTTGTTTCTAAATATAATAGTTTAGAATCTGCTCATTTGCAGTTCTCTGGCCAGTGTCCCTCAGAGTCAGGGCCCAGCCCTGGAAATAGGAGTCCAGGGTGGGCCAACCGACAAAGGGAGACAGGATCACAGCCCTTGGCAAGAGTGGCGTGAGTTTATGCAGGTGTGTGCAGCAGCTCCCAGTCACTCCACGGTGCACTTGTCAGTGAGCATGCTTGCCACCTATGTGGCTCTGTAAGGTCTTTTCTCTTCATCCTGAACTTGCATATTCTGTTTCCTGAAGCTAAGGGTGGAACCCTATACTTCTAATAAATCTTATCTGGTTAGATTTGATCCACATCCCAACCTGTTGAGATCTTTTGAGATCCTGGTTCTGACACCCTGGCTTCATTTTGCTCATTGGTTAGCAACGCAGCATGGCACTGGGAATGATGAGCCTGAACCCTGAAGCCAGATTATGCCAACACCAGCTCCATATATACTAGCTGAGTGACATCTGGCAAATGACTTAACCTCTCTGGGCCTTAGTTTCTAGTAAAAGGAGGATACCTTAGCACATACCCTAATGTTATGAGAATTAAAATGAATTGGATGAATTAGTATTTGTTAAGCACTGAGAATAGTGCCTGACATGGCAGGAACTATATATAACATCTGTTATTTTCTTTTTCATCCACATTGGTAAAATCAACAGAAAAATAGAGCCCTGTGGCACATCATTAGAAGTCCCTTCCTGTTTTATCTTTTTAGCATAAAAATATATTTAATATGTTTTATGTGATACAGTAGCCTTCATAAGGAAATAAAGACCCACTCCTTCTTGTTTTTAGACTAACCTGTTAATTGGCATGTTTTGGGTATCACAGTTCAAATAGCCACTAATCTACTTAACTGTGTTGGTCCAGCCTGTACTTTTCTATTTTGCTCTCAAGACGTCTCCTCAAACACCACTTTTTCCTAATTTATCAGTCTAGTAAGCCTTTCAAAGAAGAAAATGAAGCTGTTCTCTGTAAACCTAGGCTAGCATCACTGATCGCAGCTACTGCTTTAAGAAAAATCATGCCTTCACAGCCCTAGATTCTTGCCTAGAATCAGCATCTAGATTTCTGAAAACAAAAGACCACTTTCTTTCCCTTTTGGTCACATGTTCCACCTCCCAGAGATCATGGAAATCAGACCACTGCAACATGAAAACCAGTTCAACCTGTTACATTCTTAAGATTCTGTCTAAATCACTGTTTAGGTCTCTCTTAACCAGCACTTCCCCAGGGGACTGATTTCAGCAAGAGTGACATCTCTAGGGATCCCTAAGATTCTCTCAAAGGGAACAAGTCTGTTTTCTTAGAGGCTGGAGAAATGTGGATCTGACGGGGAGTCCAGGTTCTCTGGAAATTGAGGAGGGTAGTTGACTTACAGCCAAGTGAGAAAACCTGAGTTAAACGAAGGCACATTAGCCCCAAGTCTGTAAGGAACTATACCTAATTTGAGAACCATTCACCTCTGAGTCCGTCAACTGGCTGTGGCCGTTTGTAGGATACTGGAAAACACACTCATTTGGGAAAATAAAAGCATTCTGGGGAAGGTGGTTCCGAATACCATTCCAGTTTTTCAGGGAGACTTGGTAGGAGCTACCACTGCAGCTGCTGCAGGCCCGAACTCACCACCTGAGCCACCCTGCACTTTCTGGACGTGGCTGGCACCGTGCAGCCTCCACGTGGCAGGGCCCAGACCAGAGGCCAGTTGTCCTGACCACATCCAGCCCAGGGCTGGAGGCAGATACCTCTCTGCTACGTTGGCCTCTGTGATGGCCCGTGGTGGCACCTTCCAAGGGCAGTTGATGCGCCCACCGGGCAGGCGTTTGAAATCAAACTGGCAGCAGATCTTGGGGTCCGGGCCACAGGTATGGGGGACATCATAGCTGTAGAAGGGCATCATGTGGCAGAAGATGTCTGTGCTGGAGTCTGAGTCTGGAGAAGATACACCACGTGGTCGGCTACCAGCAGGCAGCCTCTGGAGCTGGTCACAGGAACATTAGGAGGGCAAGGCTCTGCTCAGGTGAAAGGCAGTCCTGATGGACAGAGAGGCTCTAACTGGACTTAAGGCTGTAGAGGACGTGCAGGCCAGGAGGCAGGGTGGTGGGGGGTGGGCTCCAGAGTCCACAGCTCCTTCAGGGAAGGTGCACGCAGGGCACGCTCAAGCCCTCAGGATGGACAGCAAACCCCACAGAGGCCAGAAGTCAATGCACTCCTCCCCTACCCTGAAGGACTGAGTACTTCTGGTGGTCTGCACCAGGGCCTATAGGCCTGCTCTGAGGGACAGTGGGAGTCTTATTTCTGATGTCCTTGCTCTTCCCCAGTGAAGACTACGCTGCTGGGACCCCCTCTACCCTACCAGGCCTTACCCCATGTCTGCCTCCACATGAACTCCAGGCTGTGGGTGGCAGCAAAGTGCTTCTTGATGGCATAGTGCACCCTCTGAATCAGCATGCTGGTCAGGTTGGCACGGCGCAGCAGGTAAGGCATGGTGGAGCTGTGTCCAAAGGGGTCCACCGCCCAGCCAGAGCGCGGAGTTGCACCTGGGCAGGGCATGGAAGCCAGAGGCCCTGAGCAACTCAGGCCTTGGCCTCCCAGGTGTTGGGCCCCAGCTCCTACCTTGGCAGGCAGTGGACAGATGCCATCATACCAGGCCCACACTGGTGGGATTAGCTTAGAAAGGAACCACACCCACCAATACCTGTGCCTCATAGCACCCTACCATAGCACTCCAGGCCCAGCTATGGGGGCAGACCCCCAACTCCTGGGCTAAACTTACCAAGGTTTCTCTCTAGCCACTGGTGTCCCTCGATGAGCTGGTCAATCAATGCAAAGTAGTGGGAGTTGGCCTCATCTGGCATTACCCAGCCTCCTGTCGCAATCTCCAGCTGCCCGTTACCCACCAGCCTGTGGTTGAGGACTCACACTCAGCATGGAGTGGGGACTCCTTGCTCAGTTCTGCCAACCAGATGATGCCAGGGCCTGTGTGCACTGGCCACACTGAACCAGTTCTCCAAACCAAGGTGAACCAAGAGAACATTCACCCTCCTTTCCCTCCAGCTAACCTCCATGCTGGCCTGGCCCTTCTTATCTCAGGCCCTCCATCTGTGATTCCAGGAGGAAGGCCCAGGCTTTCTCTTCACTCACGCTCATTAACCTTCCCTTTCTCCTAACACCCTCACACCGGTTCTAGCCTTCTCATTCTCAGCCACTCTACCATCACTCCTCATCTCTGCCATGATTTCCTGGGCCTCTCCCTGCTACCATGGCACCCACAGCTTAAGGCGAGACCTGCGCACCGAGCCTAGGGCTCAGATGGTGGCCCTCCCACACCTCCCTGATTGGCACTGGCCTTCGGACTGCCGCTCTCTTTTGGGCATTGATGTTGTCCCACCACTTGGCAAAGAAAGAGACTTCTGCCCAGAGGAAGCGCCGCCGGGGGTCCTCCTGCAGCTTGGACACCATGCTGTTGAGGATGTGTTGGGTCTGCTCTGTGTAGTACTTGTCAAAGGTCTTGATCCAGCCTGGGGAGCCAACATAGGGTCCCCTGAGGATGCCCTCATCTTCTTCAACTGTCCCTCCCTTATGTTTGCCATCAGAAAACTAACTCCACATCCCAGCTCCCAGGGCTGCCGGGCCCTCACCTGGGTCGTTGTGAGAGTGAGGCACCACAAACACCTGCAGGTCCTCAGCATCCCAGTCGTGTGGGCTGTAGGAGATGTCGAAGCCTTGCCTCCACACACCGCCATCCACATTGTCAAACGGCAATTCCTCTGATACAGTTAGCATCTGCCAGGCAGGAAAGCAGCTCAGTGGCCCATCCATGGCCACCACAGGTCCCTGCCAGTTCTGACTCTTACCTGCAGCTCTGGCTTTTGGCCCTGGCCCCCCAAAGCAAACTGGCAGTCCTGAGGGGAGATGGAAAAGAAGCTGGGCCGGGGCTCCGGTGGCACCACCCAGGAGCCGTTGACCGTGTAGTAGGGCAGCAGGGCAGGCGGGCCCTCTGCATTGGCTGTCAGCTCCAGCACAGAGTCCTTGATGTGACTGATAATCTCATGGTTCTCCTCCAACAGCTGTTCCAGCTGCTCAATGCGGTTCTGCAGCACAGAAATTTGGCTCTGCCAAAAAAACAGAAAGGAATCACCCACAGCTCCTTATGCCACAGGGAGGGTCTCTACTTGGGAGCCACCACCTGAAGCCTGACTATAATCCTCCCTTCCTCAGCTGAGGCCAGACCATAAGCCTCAGGGGACAAATGGCTCTGATCAGATAAGAGATATGCACATCACTGCTGAGGACTGCAATCCACTCCGGGTGGGTGTACCATCACTCTCTAGCTCACAGATAGCAAAGATTTCTCCTCATGTGCCTATTCTCAACAATTGGAGTTTCCTGTCTGGAGCACTGGGAAGGACTATGCTGGGGTTTAGTGGGAAAGAATGCTGCAATCAATTAGCAATGTCTGCCAAGAATTCAGGAGGACAGAATGGCAACACACACTGCCAGCTTTTCTTCCTACTTTTTGTCACCACTGTTTTTTAGCTTTGGGTTTCTAGAAAACCTGTGTGTTGAGAAGGAATATTCCTGTCCTGGGCTGGCATGACTCTCCAGCTAAGGCAAAACCTGAGCCCAGATGACTTGAGAGATTGGCAACCAGGTGTGACTCACCCGGGGGAAGTTCCCACCATTCTGGTGTCGGGTGGGATCATGCTGCACTCGGTCCAGCATGAGGTAGAGCGAGAAGACTGCCACACAGAAGATAGCAGCCCCACACACTGTCACCTGCTTTTTCAGCTTCATACTGGCCTCCAAATGCACCTGGCAGAAGGGACACCATATAAGCTTCCTTTGGTGGTCTTTCCACCAAATGCCCCAGTGAGTTCCCAAGGGCCATTCCCAAGGAACACCTATTTGCCTGACTCCAATAAAAAGCAAGCTTCTAAGTCCAAATCCCAAAACTAGCTGTGGATCCTGACTCAACTTTGATTTTAGTGTCTTGGTTGAGACTCAGAAAGTACAAGTAAGTAGCACAATCTGGGGCTGGTCCTGCCTGGTCCTGGCAGCAGTTTTGCCCCTAGATGATGCTCTCCCCTGCTGACGCTGGTCCAGGGTAACAGAGTCCCAGCTCTGACTCTAGAGTTCACCACACAACTGATTACAACCAGTTTCCCATTGGGCCTGCTTACAAGAGACACATCTCCAGGCCCCTTGGCCATGTACTTCTAGTTTCAGATGATTAAACTGGTCTCTATCTTGTTTTACTTAAAGGTATAGCCAAGGGCCAGTTAGGTCACTTGGTAGAGGTTGAGCATGGTGCTGATAACACCAAGGTCGGTTTGGATCCCCATACCAATCAGCCGCCAAAAAATAAAATAAAGGTACAGCCAGAGCCCAAAGAGACTGACACCAGGAACAGTGTTTGGCACAGATCCGCTAAGAAACACAATGGATTTCTTTTTAAAGAAGACGTTTATGTTTCTAATGTGTGCTCCCTGTTAGTACCGATTCCTGCAGTGGGAAACTTTCAGCAGCGGCTTATAGAGCACTTACGGGACCCCTGGGAAGCCAACAGTGATGCTGAAGGTCCCCTGGGTAGAAAGAGGTTGGGCACAGCTGCTCAGTTGTGGGGCCCGCGGGCCCCCACTTGCCTGCTGGGAGGAGGAAGGACGCTAGCGGCTGAGCCGAGCGGGGGCGGGACCACACTCCGGAGTCCGTTCTGCGGGCCCTGAGGCTAAGGAGCTCTGTCGCCTCTGCGTTTTGCCCTACTTAGCGCGATGTGATTCCGTGCAGGAGCCTTCGGGCAATATTTTTAGCCCTCGGAGCCCGGGTCCAGACCAAGGTGGGTGGAGCTGGAGAGAGAGAGTGGGGTCACAGGAGGGCAGGCACCTGCCACCAGGTCTCCGGCCGCCCGCCCGCCCGCCGGCCCAGGCCCCTTCCGGCTCTCCCTGGCTCTTGCGGGCCCCGGCCACCCCAACGACAGCGGCCCGGCCCGAGTCCGGGCTTCGGGCCCCCTCCGACTCCGCGGCGCAGCTCGGGCTCCTGCCGCCCAAGCCCGGCCGCGGCAGCCGGAGCCCTCCCCCGCGCCTGCCGACCCGTTACCGTCTGCTGCCGGCCTCCGCGCCGCTCCGAGCCCCCGCCGGCCGAGCGACCGCCCCTCCTCACATCCCCGGGGGCGGCGGCCCGCGCGCAGGCAGCGACGCAGGCGAAGGCGGCCGCCCGGCCACCCGTAGCCCCGGTTCCGCGCGCCGCAGCCTCGCTCCCGCCAGGGCCAAGGCCGCCGGCGCGCTCCGCTGCTCCCGCCCCGCGCGCGGCCGCCGGGCCGAACAGCGTGCGGGGCGGGGACACCCGCGCCGCCCGGCCCCGCCTGCCGGCCCGCCCCGACCCCAACAGCCGCTTGCGTGCGTCCCGCTGAGCCGGCCGCTCGGCCCGCCGCAGGCTGGTGGGCCCCGCTGCCTGCGCCGCCCCCGCCGTCCCCTCCGTGGACCCCGAGCTCCGGCGGCGGGTCCGCAGTGCGCAGCCGCAGCCCGGCCCGGCCTCGGCGCGCTGCGGAACCTCGAGGAGCGGCGCGCGACTGTATAATTTCTGAATCTTACTAGCTAGAGTAAGCAATTGATCAGACACTGGTAGAAACATTCCTCCTGCATTTCACCAGCCGGACAGTGGAGTGCTTTTTCCGCGGCCCGCGTTCTGCTCTAGGTAGTCTTGATTTTATTTATTTACGCTTCTCAGGCAAAGGGGTGCTGCTTGCTGTTGGCACAGTGCAGTAATCAAGATCCCTTTCCGTGCTTGCTTTATGTGTCCGGCCACCTACTGAATATGACATAGCATACTTAGTTGTTCCTTTACTGGGCATCTAGGTTGCTTATAATTTTGCAGCATAATGAGACATACTGCAAAGAACATCTCCATGAGGTTCACATTTTTCTTTTTTAAATTATTACTTGATATGGTCTGAATGTTTGTGTCCCCCCCCCCCCCCCCCCCGCCATTCATATGTTTAAATCCTAACCACCAAGGTGAGGTATTAGGAGGTGCGGCCTTTGGGAGGCGATTATGAGATAGGAGGTGCTCAGTACCCCCGGGATCGGGTTTCAGGCCGCTCTCCTGGGTCTCAAACCACTCCCATAGGACTCAAGCCACATCTCTGAGTCCTGAGCTAAGGTGGCCTGTAGCACCTATTTTCGGTAGGAACACATAGAGATTGAGATCACAGAAGCTGACTTGTATAGTTTCTGTGGCCGAGCATGCTCAGTAAAAAGGAGTTTATCTTTGTATGGAATTTGACCAATGATCATACTCTAAAAGAGACCACCAACTAAGACTAGCTTACATAACCTGTAACCACCGCTCAGTTAAATATTCATTATCTAGTATGAATATGTGTAGATAGCCAAAACTATAAAAGTTGAATCCAGGTCTGGCTGGTTAGCTCAGCTGGTTAGAGCACCACCCTGTAACACCAGGGTCAAGGGTTTGCTTCCCTGTTGGGGCCAGCTGCCCCCCCAAAAAAGTTGAATCCATAGAGATGATGGGGTTGTTGCTCATTCTCCCAGAGCCAGCCCTCATTTCACCTACAAGGTGTGTGTATATCTTAATTTCTGTGTTAAACTTGCCTTTAGCAGGCTGCTGCTCATTCTAAAACAAGTCTACACTTTATGTGTGAGGTGTGTGTTTCTTCCTTTTCTATTAAACTTGCTGTGGCTGCTGCTCAGTCTCTGGAGCTAAGCCACACTTTCCCTGTGAATTCTGTATTTCTTATTCTTTACATTAAACCTGTTTTCACTTTCTACTGTGCCTCTGCTCTTGAATTCTTTCCTGTGGCAGAGTCAAGAACCTGGTAGAGGAGGGGGTGGGTTGAGGCAGGCCATTGGGCCTCCCAGACCTTCTCCTCTGGTATTAGTTAGATCATGAGGGTGGAACCCTTGTGAAGGGGATTAGTGCCTTTATAAAAGAGGCCCCAGAGAGCTAGCCAGCTCCTTATACCATGTGAGGACACAGCTGGAAGGTGCCCTCTATGAATCAGAAAGTGGGCCCTCACCAGACACAAATCTTGGTCTTCCCAGCCAACAAATTTCTGTTGTTTATGAGCCACCCACTTTACGATATTTTGTTATAACTGCCCAAAAGGACTAAGACATTATCTTAGGATGAATTTGCAGCAGTGAGGTCACCTGAGCAAAAGATAAGAACTGGTATGACTAATCCTACTTGGCATCTATTGCTCTCCAAAAGGATTGTACCAGTTTACATTGTCAAAAACAAACTGTTGAATATTGCTTAAACAATCTTTTGGTTGGATATAAAATGCCATCTCATTATTTAATTCCCATTTCTTTTATCAGAATCTGAAACATTTTTCTAGGTTTGTTTATTAACTGGAATGCCTGTTACCAAGGTGTTAGTCCTAGAATGGGTTCATTGTCCTCTATTTTCATGTTTTGCCCTTTGTTCTGGGAGACTTATTTTCCACCCCTTCTACTGAATTCAATTTGTTTTTTTGTTTGTTTGTTTTTTTTAAAAGATGACCGGTAAGGGGATCTTAACCTTTGACTTGGTGTTGTCAGCACCACACTCACCCAGTGAGTGCACCGGCCATCCCTATATAGATATAGGGATCCGAACCTGTGGCCTTGGTTATCAGCACCGCACTCTCCCGAGTGAGCCATGGGCCGGCCCTCTATTGAATTCAATTTGGACATAATCTTAATTTTCAAGAGCTCTTGTTTGTTCTCTGGTGGATTTTTTTTTTTTTTAATTGAGGTATAACACAGTATGTGGTACAAATCTTAAGTGTACAGTTTCATGAGTTTTGATAAATGTATACACAAGTATAACCACCATCCAGATCAAAAGATAGAACATTCCCTTCTCCCCAAAAGATTCCCTTCTGTCAAGTGGTCACCAGTCCCTAGGCACAGCGTGGTGGCTAACAGGGCCACAAGGATTGCTGCTGCAGCCACGAGGTGGGCCTGCTACACTTCCACAGCCTCAGTGAGTTAGGAGACAGCAAGCCCAAATTGATCTAGACAGCTCATTACTTACAAAGATAGCAAAAGTAAGACCAGCACGGTGTCAGCTTCTGTGTCCCTAGTTCCACAGAACAACACTGAACTGGAGGGATGAGTTGATAGGAAGCATGGTGGCAGGTCTCTCTGTGACTGAGAAGCCAAGTCTAAACTACACTCAAGCCGTAGGGCCGGCCTGTGGCTCACTCGGGAGAGTGCAGTGCTGATAACACCAAGGCTGCGGGTTCAGATCCCTATATAGGGATGGCCGGTTCGCTCACTGGCTGAGCGTGGTGCTGACAACACCAAATCAAGGGTTGAGATCCCCTTACCGGTCATCTTTAAAAAAAAAAAACAAACTACAATCAAGCAATTTTATGGCATTCTAAGGGCAGAAGGGGACCACGTGGAAAGCCCTGCACTCAACTGAAGCCAGGAAGAGGGACCCCAAGTGTGCTAACTGGCCAGCCCCCTCATCATAGTTATTTTAAAATCCTTGTGTGCCAACTTCAACTTCTGGATCATCTGTGGGTCTGCTTCTATTATTTTTTCTCTTGTATATTGGCCCCATTTGTCTTCCTTTTTATTTTTGCATGCTTTATGATTTTTAATTGAATTTCACATATTGGGGATAAAAAAGAGGTAGGGGCTTCATTATGTTATTTTCCCCCTTTCCATAAAGAATTCCTAAAGGAGCTTGTCACCTTGATGGAATCAAGTACTGAGTGGGGTTGGGGCAGAGTTATAGTTCTTTTTTTTTTTTTTTTTTTAATAAAAGATGACTGGTAAGGGGATCTTAACCCTTGACTTGGTGTTGTCAGCACCATGCTCACCCAGTGAGCGAACCAGCCATCCCTATATGGGATCCGAACCCGTGGCCTTGGTGTTATTAGCACCACACTCTCCCGAGTGAGCCACAGGCCAGCCCCAGTTATAGTTCTGATAAGACTCAGTTGTCCTCTGGATTATCCCTGTCCCTTACGAGTGGCCCTCTCCGATTTCGGATTGAAAGTCTGACCAGTTGCTGTCTCTCTCAGCTCTTAAGTTCTGCTCTTCTGAAATTTTAAGTTTAGCTCTTTAGCCTCCCAACTCACACAGGTTCAAACTCTGACAAATATCTTGAGGGCAGGCAGAGACCAGCTATTTGTTCCAGGCCTCCTCTCTCTAAACACTATGAAGACTGTGGGACTTGCCTTTCCAGGCCAGCCTCTTCCCAGTCCCTGCACTGCCTCAGAATTCAGCAAATGTTCCATGGGGAAAATGTACTCTGCATTTCGGGCTACTCTATTTCCCAACCTATAGCACAGTCCCTGCAACCACCAAAACCTGTTCGTTTCTCTTTTCCCCATAGGGTATCAGACTTAGGCCAAGTCTGATCCTCAGCAATGTCCCAAATCAGCAAATGCCTCAGAAAATAGCAGCTTATCACTAGCTCACCTTGGAAGGGCCCTTTTCTCCTTGAAATTTTAGTTCATCTAGTCCTTATTTCTTCTACCACTCTCCATTCTCTTTAAAAATAAGATTATGTTTGTCTCATCTGTTTTTTTCCTAGCAATTGCAAAGGGAGTGGTGGACTCGAGAGCCCCACATCCTACTCAAAAGCAGAAATTCTCCAGTTCTGTTTTCTACCACTTCCACTGGAGATATGGCTTCACTTTTTAGTATTATATTTAATCACACTCCAACTTGATTTCCTCTTGTTTAAACAAGTTATAGGGCTTTTATCTTTTTGAAAATAGATGTCAACCATTTCCTGAAATTTCTCGAGGGATGGCCATTTTACTTCAAGGTTCTTATTGCTTTGTTCTTTTCTATTACATATAAATCTTTCCCAGTTTCTATTTTTCAGTTTGTTGTACTTCCCTACCTTTTTTTTTTTTCCTTGCGGCTGGCCAGTATGGAGATTAGAACCCTTGACCTTGGTGTTATCAGCACCATGTCCCAATCTTCTTGACCTTCGCTGTTGGCGGCTGGAAATGTTTCAGATGACTTTACAGATTTCAGTGGGAATTAGGGGAGGAGTTGAGGGTTCCCCAATCTGTCACCCCATCGCTCAGTAAACTTGTCTTAAGAGATGAACTCCTTGGAAAGCATTTTCTTCCTCTTTAGCCACATCAGTCTCCTTGGAGTGAAACTCTAACTTTCCCTGACTCTCTTCTTGTCTCCTCCTGAATTTTGTGACTAATCTACACATCCATAGTTATCAGCTACCTCCAACATTTATAAGCCAATGACTTTTACACCTCTATCGCCAGTCATTACCTCTATCTGGGCTTCCAGACTTACCTGCCCACATTTTTCTCTCCACAGGCCCCTCAAATGAACATCTCTAAACTCTCCTTCTCCCTGCAGTGATGCTCCTTTTCTTGTGATCCTGTTTCAGGGAATGACACTGCCATCTGGTCAAAGCCTGAATATCACCCTGATCTTTCTCCTCTTCCTGTGTCTCACGTCCAACTGCTACCAAATCATGTCAGCTCAGCCCATGAATCCTACCTGTCCTCCTTCCCCACAGCCCCTGTACAGGCCATGCATGCCTTCTAAAACCTGCCCCCCAGAGGAGCACACATGCCAAGAGCATTCCATAGGCACAACTCATTTTATTATTTCTGCCTGCAAGAGGAAGCCCTGGCAGGAGCAGGGCTGCAGAGCGGACGTGGAACTGCAGCCTGCTGGCAGCCCGGATGCTGGTGGCTGGGGTCCAGGACTGTGAAGAGCTGTCTGATGGTGTTAACTGGAGCTGTTGAGGAGGTACCCTTTTTCCGGCAGAGGCCACTGGCTTGAGAAGAGAGCCCTAGCCTCACCGATGCCGCTTTCGGATGCTCTGCAGCTCCTGGTAGATGGTGCTGAAGCTGGGCCGCTGCCCAGGCTCATAGGCCCAGCACTGCTCCATGAGCCTGAACACAGCGTCAGGGCACAGCTCTGGGCAGGGCAGGCGGCCCCCTGCGAGGACAGGTACAGCACACCAGGTGTGAGGACAGAGTGTGAGGGCCTTGGCAGCCTGGGGTCGCACAGTGAGCAATGAGAGTTGCTCAAGATACACTGTTCCTGAGGAGCCACTCTTCTTGATCAAGGAACCCAAGGACACAGGAGGCCTGACTTCTAATCCCAATCCCCCCACGTGGGAACCTCAGTTTTTCCATCTGTAGAAGGGACATTTTAACCCCTACCTCACATGATATGAAGGAAAAACGAAAAAATGCGTGGCCTAGCACATAACAGGAGCTCACTCAGTGGTAGGTACAAGATTAGTTCTACGCTGCCCCAGAGGGAAGGTTGGGAGGTTATGGGAGGAAGAAGAGTCCAGCTGGAGCACTGGGAAGAGGCTTAGCCCTGAGGCTGCTATCATGCCGCAGGATGGCCTTACCCTTTTCCACGAACTCCCGAGTTTGCTGATTGCTGAGGTTGGGATAGGGGGAGGCCCCCAGGCTGAAGGTCTCCCAGAGCAAGATGCCAAAGCTCCACACATCGCTCTCAGAGGAGTAGCGGCCTGCAGAGGAGGTGAGGCAGTGAGTGGGCTGTCCATGTTCCTGGGGCAGAGTGAGGCAGGGGGCAGGAGCCACACCCAGCCTCTGGCCCTGCAGCCCAGGGTGGACAAGGACCAGGTACCGTAGTTAAGGGCCTCAGGTGCAGTCCACTTCACAGGGACTTGTCTGAGGCCCCCTGAGGCTGCGTAGATCCCATCAGCCTCCTCTCGGGACATCCCAAAGTCGCTGATCTTCAAGACGTTCTTCTCAGTCACCAGACAGTTCCGAGCAGCCAGGTCCCTGGGTGAAGCATGGCAGGGGGCTCATGTGGCCAATGCCCCCTGCCCAACCTGGGCCAAGCACTCTAGACAAAGCCATGAACAAAAGCTGCTCCTTGTCCCGGGCACTCCTGGTCTATGAGGAGCCTGATGGTCAGGGAGCCTAGGGGTGACAGCACC
Source organism: Cynocephalus volans (assembly GCF_027409185.1). Classification (NCBI taxonomy): domain Eukaryota; kingdom Metazoa; phylum Chordata; class Mammalia; order Dermoptera; family Cynocephalidae; genus Cynocephalus; species Cynocephalus volans. The sequence continues at coordinate 56,833,701 of NC_084462.1, forward strand.
TCCCAACTTTGCCCAGGGGTTGTCAGGGCCTGTGCCTCCGCTCACCGGTGGATGCAACACTTGCTCTCCAAGTACTCCATGCCAGCAGCTGCATCCCCCACCATCTGCAGCAGAGTCTTAACGCGCAGGCGCGCTCCCTCTGTCCGAAGGAAGGTCAGGAAGTCGCCCCCTGGAGGTGGGGGGAGCCCCATTGAGCCTCCTGCAGGGGCGGGGTGATGGGGCGCCTCCTGGCCAGGCTGAGTTCCCGACCCCTGGAGATCAGCACCCTCTGCTCACCCTGCACAAGCTCCATGACGATGTAGATGGGCTGTTTCTGGGTGCAGACGCCAATGAGACGCACGATGTTGGGGTGGCTGTACTGCTTCAGGATCCTGGAGGGTGCTGCTGTTTAGGCTCTACATGGCCTGGGCCTGCCTCCCACCTCCCTCCAGGGAACCCCAGTGAGGATGGGAGAAGGGCCACAAGAGAGAACTTGGTCTTGGAGGCCAGCAGCCCCATATGAGTGACCTTGGGTAGGTCCCTCGCAGCCTCTACTCCTCAGCACTATGGGTGGGAGGGGGTGGTGCTAATCATGGGGTTGTCTCGAGGATTAAACAGCACCCCAAAAGTCAAGCACTTTACGCTGTGCCATGCACAGAGGAACCGCTTTGTATGTGGAAACAATGGCGATCATGATTTTATCACGCACCTTGCTTCCTGTAGAAACTTGGCCTTGAGGTCAGGTGGGAGCGTCTCTCGACAAGATTTCACTGCCACCAGGGTGTTGTCAGCTCGCAGGCGTCCACTGAACACTTCACCAAAGTTCCCCTGAAACGGTCTTGGGCTCTTACTACCAAAGGCTTCCCCATACCACTACCTCTTCTCCACCCAGGGGACAGCCCTCCTTATGCCCCCACTCTTCACTCAGCTCCCAGGCTCAGACTTGCTCACCCTGGCCCTCCAGGAGTTTGCCCCCTATTTGGGGAACCAAGAGAGTACCCATGGTGTAGGGAAGGAAAGTTACCTCCAACGTGCCACGTTCATTGAGAGAAGTGACTTGCAAAATCCAAAAATCAGGCCGGCCTGTGGCTCACTCGGTAGAGTGCGGTGCTGATAACACCAAGGCCACGGGTTCGGATCCTATATAGGGATGGCCGGTTTGCTCACTGGCTGAGCGTGGTGCTGACAAAATCCAAAAATTACTTTCCCTTTGGTTTGAAAAGCATTCCGATTTTTAGGAAAGTGACTTCTTTCCTAAGCAGGTATTTCGTAGCTCACATTAAGAGTGTCTCCCTGCCCACACAGAAGAGTCCCCTGATGGGGCAGGGGTGGGAGTAGTGGGAGCTGAGGTGGGGGTGCCAGCAGCAGAGTCATCTTCTAGGGAGTTTTTGCTGTAGAACTCTCCCGTTTCCTGGAGGACAGTGCATGCTGGTGGCTGGGCAGGGGCTCAGGGGTATAAGCTGGAAATCAGACTGAGGCAGGGAGGCTGAACAGGTCTCTGGAGGGTGGGCCTGAGTGTCACTTGGGGTGTGGGCTGGAGTCGGGAGAGGAGGGAAAGAGCAGGTGAGAGGAGGTGGGCAGAGCCACAGCTCGGAGGAGGCCCACTCACCCGTCCAATCTGCTCTCCCAGCACCAGGTCCTCATGGTTTAATGCCCACTTGTCCTGGGAAAGAGGAGGAGTTGGGGGTGAGAAGTCAGTGCAGAGAAGGGGTGGTAGGCCCTGTGAAGGGCTGAACTTCTCTCCCACTATGACTTTTGTTTCTTGGAGCTTGTGTGTTGGGTCTGTCAAATGGGGTTAGACTATATCAGGATCACACTCAGATGACTTTGGGGACCAGGTGGCTACCCCGACTGGGTGAGCATCAGCCCAGCAAGTACGGCCCCTGGAGTGGGAGGGTCTTTGACATTCCAAACCTAGAGGGAGGCTGGTCATTTCACATCCTAGATGTAGAATGGGGACCTGGAAGGCCCTTCTTGCTCTGATCCTAAGTGGGCTTGACCCACATTCCTCAAGCCCTGCCCCAGGCGGCTGGGGCTGGGCTGGGCAGGCTCACCTTGGGCACCGCCCTGTGCAGGACAATACCGCTCTTCTTGGTGAGGGGCTGCTGGGAGCACAGCAGGTGGTCGATGAGCAAGGGGATGCTTGGAAAGCCATCCCCTTCCAATCGGTACAGGTTCTGTGGGGCAAGGGGACCAGGGGTCAACAGCCTCCACTGCTGAGGGGGCCCGAGCCCTGGGAGAGGAGAGGAAGAGCAGCAGGGGAGAAGGGGTCTTTCCAGGATGAGGGGCAGAGAGACCTACAAAAAAGGCACCATCTGATGGTGCACAACTCTGCTGCCCCTTTTCTTAAAAGAGGACACACACTGAAGCCTCTATTTCATTGCAGGGACTGGGTGGTCTCTGTGGCTCCTTGCAGCCCTGCTAGAGAGGCGTCTCAGACATAGCTGCACATCATTCCACTTGGGGAGGGGCAGGAAGGGGCGGAGTAAGGCCTGGGAAGCTCGGGGCCCACCCCACTCACATCCATGGACTGGATGATGAAGTGGCGTGGCAGGCCGTCCCACAGCACTGACAGCACGTACTCCTGCTTGCCCTGGCTCTCTCGCACCAAGAAGTCTCCGGAATGCATCAGCAGCTCAGCCACCTCTGCCCGTGGGATGGCCCCATGGTACCACAGCTGCTCATGTAGGGGCTTTTGTATCTCAGGAACAAGCTGCAGTGGTGGGGGGAGCTAGGAAGGGGCAGGGGCAGGAGAGGGGTGAGGACGGGTCATTCAGCCAGCTCACTGGGGAAGGCCAATGGGCCAGCCAGGGGTCTCCCACCACCCCCATATGCTCAGTCCTCACAACCACTTGAGTGGCATGGAGAGCCATTGCAGGCCCCGGGACAGGCAGAGCTGAGATGGGAAGCCCAGGCTGGCTGACCCCAAACCAAGTGGTGCCTTTTCCTCCAGGCTTCAGGCCCCTAGCCACTCTCAGAGCAGGGAAAGCCATGGGGTAACGAAGGCTGCTGGTCCCTGCAGCACACAGGGGTAGTGGAGAGGAAGAGGGCTCAGGGGTGGCAGGGTCTGGGAACATCTGCAGCCTAGAATCCCAAGGAAGAGAGGGACATCCTGGGCAGAGCCTCCTCTCTAAGGCATCCCCAGTGACTAAATCCAAACCCCATGATGGGGGGCCTCTTTGGGAGAGCATCTCTGAGACCCCTGGCCTGGCCCACTTCTTAGGGATGGGCAGAGGTGTGGGCCCAAGCTGGGTGCCACTCACCGAGAACTTGGGGCGGAAAATTCCAGAGATGTGGCTCTTAAGGATCTCCAGCGTGGGCGTCCTTCCCCCCTCTCGCTCCGGCTCCTGAGGCCAGGGACAGACGTCAGCGGGTGGCCAGGCTTGGGGAGGGGGAGGGCAAAAATGAGGAGCATGCCCTAATGGGCAGGCCTGGCTGGCAGGCAGCAGCAGTGGGTGGGGCGGCTCACCGAGGATGATGTGGAGTGGCGGTCATCCTGCAGAAGCAGCACGGGCGGGGGCTCACCAGGGCCCAGCTGCTCCAGCTTGGTCTGTAGCAGCTCCTGCTGGGCCTGCAGCTTGGCCTGGCTGCACAGTGCTAGCTTTAGCCCCTGAAGCGCCTCTTGCAGCACCTGCTTCTTGCCCAGCAGCTGCACCCTGCAGGCAGGAGGTGGGGAGAGGTGGGTGAGAGAGAGGGGCTCGGTCTGTAACTGGCACCAGAGAGGGAAGGCAGGTCAAGGGCAGGGTAGGCCAGGAGGCTGCTGCAGGTGGGGCCCACTCACCGCCCCCGGGGGTGGGTATTCTGCTCCTCATTCTGGAGCTCACGCTGCAGCTGAGTGACTGCCTCCTGCCGGCTGAACACCGTCTCAGTGGCTACAGTCAGTTCATCCCTCACCACGGTCAGCCTGTACCCGAGAGAAAGTCAGTGTTAGAGCTGTGCCCCCAGAGGCATCCCTGCAGGGCCAAGCAAGCCTGGCTGCCTGATCACTGCTCCTGAGCCCTGCCCACATAAGCCCCCATGGTCTGCCTGGAGCCCTGCCTTGGCCAGGGGGCCAAGCCACCACGCACGTGTGCTGCACGCTCTCCACAGTCAACTCGTTCAGCTGCAGCTCCCCGGGTTCCAGTAGTTCACCCTCCTCAAGCAGTGATTCATCAAAGGTGACACAGGGGGGGACATCAGGGGCGGACCTATTGGGGGGGGACAGTGCCCCATCAGTGCCTAGGCCAGCAGTCCTGGTGCCCAGCAGAAGCAAAGACAGACTTACCCATACTGTTGCAGGAAGCCTTGGTACTCAGCCTTGGGCTGGATGCGGGCAGCAGCTGCAGCCATCTCCCGATGAATGGCCACCATCTCATCCTGCACCAGACTACTGATCTCCAGGTATTCCTGCAGGATCTCCTTCCTGTTCCCCAGATGGGACCCACAGTCAGTGGGGGGCCTCAGGCTGGGTAAGGCTGGGCAGCTTGGGCCGAGGACACTGGGTTTGGAGTCAGTGCTGGGGTTAATCCCCCACATCACCTCATGTGCTAGGCCTGTTACCTTAGGCAAATTATTTAACCCCTTCCTGACCTTTTATTTCCTGATATGTATAGTGGGGGAGCTGGGAGTCATAATAAAGATCCAATGAGCTCCCATGTGCAGAGTGTTTCTGGTATACAGGAAGTGCTACAGTCATCCCTGCCCTGAGCAGTCAGCCTAACAACTGGGACTCAAATGTCTAAATGTATAAGCCATCAATGGGCTGCTGGCTCCATGTCTGCATCTCCCACTCCCAGCAGCTCCAGTCTCGTATATTCATCCACATACTCAAAAGGCACCCCAACTCTACTAGCTGAGGAAAAGCTCACTTGGTTAGTTAGAGTGTGGTGCTGACAACACCAAGGTCAAGGGTTTGGATCCCCTTACCAGCCAGCTGCCAAAAGAAAAGGAAAAAAAGGAAAGGAAACTGAACTCCTATTCTTGTCTCCACAACCTCTTCCTCCCACAGCCTTTTCTACATAAGTTATTGGTGTCTCCCTCTTACAGGTGCTCCAGGCCAAATCCTTGGAGTCATCCTTTAATCCTCTATCTCACACTCCATATCCAGTCCATAAGGAGATCCCACCAACTCCACCTTCAAAGCATATTCAGGACCTGACCACTTCTCACCTCCACATTCAGGACCTGACCACTTCTCACCTCCACCGCCACCACCCTGGTCCGAGTGCCACCACCCTGGTCCGAGTGCCAAGATCGTTGGTCTGGATTACTGCAAGTCTCCTAACTGGCCTCCCTGCCTCTATCCCTGCCCCCTGAAGTCTATTCTCAGCATAACAGAGTGACCTCATTAAAACAGAAGTCAGATCATGTCACTCTTTTTTTTTGTCTTTTATGTGACCGGTACTCAGCCAGTGAGTGCACCGGCCATTCTTATATAGGATCCGAACCCACGGCGGGAGCGTCGCTGCGCTCCCAGCGCCGCACTCTCCCGAGTGTGCCGCGGGCTCAGCCCAAGATCATGTCACTCTTCTCATTCACCCAGAGCCAAAGTCCCCACAGTGGCCTGTTGGACCCCGTCACCCAGCAGCCCCCCAACTCCTGCCTTCTCCAGCCTCATATCTGACTCTCTCCTTCCCTCTCTCTGCAGAAGCTCCACTGGCTCCTTGCTTGCTTGTGAGGTGACACTCTCACCTCAGGGCCCGTGCACCTGCTGTCTCTCTTTCTGGAATGATCTTTCTCCAGACAGCTCCATGGTTCACTCCCGTACCTCTCTCAGGTCTCTCTTTGGACATCACCTTCTCAAAGAGGCTTTCCCAGACCACTCTATTAAATAAACTGTAATCTCTTCTCCTCTCAGCAGTCCCAGTCCCCTTCTCTTGCTTTATTTTTCTCCATGGCTCTTATCACTTCTAATATGCTGTCTATTTTACTCATTGATTTTCTTTCCTCTCTCCACTAACACGAAAGATCCCTGAGGACAGACGTTTTGTCTGCTGTATCCCAGAGCCTAGAATGGTGCTCGCTGAATGTAATAAAACCCTGGGATAAGGGGCCCTGGAATAATGTAATGTGGATATAAGTCAACCGGTCCCTGTCCTCAGCGCAGGTCCCCTTTTCAGGTGATCACATAGCCAGCACTTTTATAGGACTGAATTTTCCTGGCCTGGTGGCAATGCTTGAGGCTGTTGCGGGAATGGGGCAGGCGGGGCTGTGGGCTCACAGGATGTGCGCCATCTCCTCGTGCAGGTCCTGCAGCGACTGGAGCAGGCTGGGCAGCAGGAGCTGGTGGTGGTGCTGGTGATGCAGCTGTGCGGCCCGCACACCCAGCACATAGCGGTTGTGGTGGGCATAGAGCTTCCATAGGCTGCGCACATATTTGTCCTTCGCCTTGTCGCGGTCCTTGTCTGCCAGGTTGGGAAGGAGGGGGAGTAGGTGACAGCACAGAGGACTGGGCAGCTCCCACTCCCTGAGCACCTGTGGACAGGTCAGCAGTGGCTTGGGATTCCCTCCCTGCCAGCAAGGGAAGCCACAAACCTTTGCTGGCCTCCTGGTACTTGCGCCTGGCCTGGGCACTGTCCCGTGCCAGGGCTCGATACTGGCTCTTCAGCTTCTCAATGTCCTGGCTGTGGGTCTGGGAGAGAGGAAGGGCCAGTGTGCAGCAGGTCCCTGAGCATGGGAGATTCCCGTCTGAGACGAAGCCCTGGAAACGTCTTGCCATCCAGGCAGGCAGCACATCCAAGCCCATCTTCCAGGAAGGGCCTGGAGACTTCTGGCTGCTTAGGTTAGGGTCAGAGGTGCTGAGTTTCCCTGGGGGAGGCGGAAAGGTTGACTGGGAAGGCTACAACTGTCCCTCCTTGGCTTGAGAGTGGTATCCTGGTGGCAAGCAGAGCCAGTTTCAGGCAGCCTGTGCAGTCGCACAGGGCTCTACATGTAGAAGGGCCCTGTGCTTGGTTTCTTGCTCTATTGTTGCCATCCTGAAATTCTTGATAATTTTTTTAACAAAGAACTCTACATTTTCATTTTGCACAGGGTCCTGCAAGTTATGTTCCTAGTGGCAGGAACAACAGATGGCAGCCCGAGACCACAGTTCTCATCTCAGTTCTCCTATTTATGTGCTGGGATACATTGGCATACATTGGGCAAGCTCCATTACTCTCCTCTGAAGTTTCCCCATCTGTACCTGAGCTAAATGCACAGCTAGATCAGTCTTTTTCTTAAAGGGCCAGACACTAAATATTTTAGGCTTGTAGGCCATGGGGTCTCTGTTGAGATTACTCAGCTCTGCCATTGTAGCTCTGTAGTAGCCATAAACAATGAAAACAAACAGCCGTGATTGTGTTGCAGTAAAATGTTATCTACAAAACTGGGCAGACCCTTGAGTAAGAATATCTGTGGAAAGAGAGGAATGGAGTCAGGTTGGCCACCAGGGGCTGCTGTGGGCCCGTGGCAAGGCTAGGCTCTGTGCTGGTGGAAGGGGTGTGGTGCAGAGAGGCTGACCATTGAATGGGGGACTGAAGCACCCAGATAAATAGCCAGCTTCAATCACACAGTATCTAGACTGAGGCTCTGGGTGGGATTCAAATGTAGACAAGCTGACTTCACAGATGGAATCCTTGACTGTCAGGAATCCTTGACCATCGTGGGGGGGGGCCACACTGCTACCATGTCTCTGGGGCCCTGGGAGGAGCCTATCTAAGCCAAAGGCAGACAGACTGGCCCTCATTCCCCTCACCGTCTCGCAGACCCCAGAGCCAGTCAGTGCAGGGTGGGAAGCAGAGCACAGATGCTGAGCTCCTCCTAGGCAATGACTATCCTCACTCACCCTTGCCCTCCTAGTTCTTTTCCCAGGCACAAACAGTGCATAGAGAGGCTCTGCTGCAGGCAGGGGAAGCTGTGGTAGGCCTCCAGGGGCCAGGCCTGTGGTCAGGGACTTCTACTTCCCCAGTGAATCCAGGGGCTCTTGTGCAAAACCAGTCCTTCCAGCATCCAAATTAGGCAGAAATGACCAGACAAGGCCCCAGTGCTGCCCACCCACCTTGGTCAGTTCCTGCTGCAGCTGCTGCCACTGCTCGCTGTAGACCTTACGCAGCTGCTGCCGCTCCCGAATCAGCAGGCTCAGCTTGCTCAGGGGCCCTGAGTTCAGATCTTCTGCATGCTGCCGCAGCAACCGGCTCAAACCCTCTGTCTGGCTGGTGATCTCGGCCCAGGACTACAGCACAGGACGGGAAGGCAGGGATTAGGGGACAATGGCTCCCAAGCCTAGGCCTGTCAAATCTCCAACCCTTCCCTAAAGGAATCTGGAAGAGGAAGGGGGCAGACAGGTGTACCCAGCACTCACAGGAGTCCCATAGAAGCCCACCTGGCTGATGGGGCTGTCAGGGCCCCGGCTCTGGCCCCCACTGTCCTGCAGGGACATGTGGTGAAGCAGTCCTGCGTATTCTCTGTCACTCTTGACTCGCTGGGCCATCCACTTCCTCATGCCCTCCAGTAGACGAAGCTCGGCCTCCTGCATCTGTTGCACTGCCCCGTGGCCCTGGGGGCTGCACAGCTCCGAAGAGAAGCCCATAGTGCCGTTCTGGGGACAAAGAGACCGTCACTGGGGACAAGGCAGCAGATGGAGATGGAAGGGTAGGATAAGGAAGCTGGGCACTGCAGGGGCTGGAGGATCTGCAGACAGGCAGGAGGTGGGGTCCTGTCCTGCTGAAATGCAGTCATAGGTACAAAAGGGCAGCCTGGCCTGGGACTGGCCCTCATTGCTTCCTGTGCCTAAGGCCAAGCCCTACTGCCAGGGCTCCCCTTCCCAGTCCTGGTTCAAGAGCCAGCCTGGAACTTCCCTCCCCGGACCCTTTCGCCCACCATCTGTTACAGGGGAGCGTGTGCCTGGGTCCTCGACACGGCCTAGCCTGCCTGGGCTGGAACCCCAGGCGGCCACTGCCCGGCCCTGCCACTGTGGCTGTCCCCGCCCTTCCGCGGCCCCTACCCCCACTCGGTCCAGTCTCAAGCTCTCCGAACGCCTGCCCAGCCCCAGCCCCTGCCCGGCGCCCTCCCCCAGACCCCAAGCCCCCGCGCCCGCAGCCTCCTGGGCCACGAGGCTGGAGTTACCCGCAAGGGCAGCTGCTCCTGGGGCGGCCGTGGACCGACTCAGGCCCCGCGCGGACCCCCGGCCAGTTCCTGATTCCGTGCTTCCTCCTCCCGCGGTTTCAGTTGGCCCAGGTCCCGGGGCGGGCCCGCGGAGGGGAAGGGGAGGGCGGGAGCTGCCCGGCGCCCCCGACGCCTGCCGGCCCCCCTGCTCAGCGCTGGGCCGCAGCCTCCAGCCGGCCGCAGGGCCGCGGAAACGGAAGGGAGGAGGGGGCCGGGGAAGAATGGCCGCGCGCAGAGCCCGCGCCCAGCTCTCCCCAGGGCCCGGCGGCGCCCGGGAACACGGGGAAGGGCCGAGGTGGGGGTGGGGGTGAGGGTGGGCGCAGGGCGAGGCCCCAGGCGGGTGTCGGGCCCAGGGAAGCCCGAGTGCTCAGGGACTGCGGGCAGGCTGGCAGTGGTAGCACCAGGCCAGGGCAGCCCCAGAAGAGGGCGAGGGGAAGCCTAGTCCAGGCCCTCCCCATCCCACTGGATTCCCCAAGGAGAGCTCAGGCGCCAGCCTCCATTTGAATAAAATTTCCAAGTAAATATCCTGAGGAGAGGTCTGCTTCTCAGGCACAGATCCCGACAGTATCTTTCCCACCTCTACCCCCAGGCTGGGGCTTCCTGTCCCAAGGGAACCCTGGAGCAGGGGGTGGGGAGTGGGGGGGTATGATGGAGTTCCCCACATGGGACCCAGGCTCCCCGCAGCAAGTCATCTTGGTTCAGTCAGGCCCCACCATAAACCCTCAGCCCTGCCGCTGGTGGCCAGGTCATTTCAGCCCAGGAAGACACTGAATAACTGGGACACAGACCCAGTTACTCTCCATCCTGTTAGAAACCAGTATTTAGGGAATGGATATGCTCAGCAACTAAGGCCCAAGGGGTCACTTGCCCCATCCTCCTGGGACTTATTTCCAACTGCCATCCCCAGATCCCTGCAGGAGGCCCTAGAGCCCCTTGGAGACTCTGGCCTTCTGACATAGGCCCCACCTACAGGGAGGCAGGGCAGTAGGCCCCCAATCCCTACCCCATCCCCAGACAGGATGGAGTCAGCGGTCCTGGGAAGAACTATAACACCACAGTGGAGACCAGGCCTGGTTTGCATAGTCTGCACGTTTAATCACTTTAAAACCTCTAACATTATCTCGTGTCCATTAAATAGAACCAACAATGCTGGGCTTGTTTAAATTACAAGAAAAAAAAAAAAAAATCACTGTGCACCAACCCAGTATCTTACAAAACCAGCTGGGCTGGCCACAAGGGTGGGGGAGATGGGAGAGGAGGGGTCGTCCCTGGGCAGGTGGCTGGGTACCAGGAACGGCTAGGGGAGAGAAAGAAAAGGGGGTTCCCGGATGGGAGGGGACTGATTGTCCTAATGGGAGGGGTGCAAAAGGCACATCAGAAGAGGGGGTTTGGGGGGCATGACAGGTCAGTGCTTTCTCCACCAGGGCACAGTGTTGGAGGGGCTCGGTGCCACCCCCACCCACCCCTGGCACTTAGAGAGCCAGTGACCCATGAGCCCTTGGCACAAGCCCCATTTCAAACACAGATGTCAGCCTGCCCCTCCCACCGTGACCCCCTTTCCTAGAGCCCACCTGGCTAGCCTGCCACTTTAGGACTCGGGGCTGAGCTCCTTCTTACTCCTCAGCAACATGCTGCAGCCCTTACAGCTCAGGGCCAGGGCAGCCAGGGGAAGAGCAGGGTGGACGGTAGGTATGAGAAGGTGGGTGGTCCAGCTGCTACCCCCGTTACAAATACAAAAAAAAAAAAAAAAAAATCATCTAAAGTGAAATAATCACAAAGTGAAAATATATCCTCAAACAGCCCCTGAGATCCCCACAGGGGAAAGCAGCATTGGGTAGGAGGCGGGAGAGGCCGGCTGGGCCACCGTCCCTCCCCACCACCCACCCAGGGGCTCCAGGACTGTGAGTGCCAACAGCCCAGGAAGCCCCGGGCTCAGAAAACAGGGACTTGGGCCCTGGTGGGAGGGGAGGGGACCAGAACGGAGGGTGGTCAGGACACCAGCATGGGGCTCAGCAAGGCTTCAGCCTTGGCCCGTACCAGCCTCACTCGGCCTGGCAGCCAGCTGTGGTGGAGGCACTGGGGCAGAGGCAGGCAAAGGGACACGGACACGCACACGCACACGTACACCCTGAAGCACCTGCCTTGCCTTGGTCCCTTCCTATGATCACTTCTGCCGAGGCTCATCAGAGATGGGGGACAGAGTTGAGGATGGAAAAGCCCTTGGAGAGGTGGCTGCCTCTTTCGAAGACCTCCTAGGCCAGCCTCCCTGCTGCCTGGATGGGGACCATTATTGCTTTAGAGGGACAGGGAAGGGGCAAGAGCTGCAGCCTGGGTCAGGAATCCTAAAAAGAAAGGGCTGCCTCGCTTCCCTCGGCAGGAACTCCGGCTGGGGCCTGGGCAAGTTACCCTAAAGGTTTCACTCCTTTCTCCACATGGAAGGGGCACTCTGGGTGGGGTGAGGCCCTCCCCTGGCCTCCAGCTGGTCCTGGGGCCCACCTTAGGCAGCCAGGTGGGCCGAAGGTGGGTGGGAAGCAGTCTCTGACCCTCTGGACTCCCAGCTGGGGTCCAAGCCCCGTCCCAAGATAAAAAAATACTTTGGTGAATTAAAAAGTGCCCAAGGAGGGGATCAGCTTGAGGGGGCAGGCAGTGGGCTCGTCAAAGGGCGCTCTGGTCTTTGATAAAGGCGGTCCTCTCGCCCCGGCCCTCATCCTCTTCTGAGTCGGACGGACACTCCTCCTGCCAGGCTTCAGGGGGCAGCCCCTTGTAGGAGATGAGGCCCCGGTCCATGGTGTACACCTTCACCCCCCGGAAGCTGAAGCCCGAGCGCAGCTGCAGGACCAGGAAGACAGTGACGAAGACCAACACAATGAAGGCGCAGCTGAGGCCAGCCACCACCTCAGGCAGGTGCGAGGGCAGCAGCCCTGCCCGTGGCCGCGGCTCCGTCTCCACTTCCAGGGGCGGCCGGGGTTGTGGCTTCTGTGGTGGGGACTCGCGGCTGCTCTGGCTTTGCCGGGAGCATGTCTGCTCCACAGGGTCCAGGGAGGCGTGGCTGGGGCAGCTGAGGCAGTCTGTGGGGGCTGGCCCCTGACATGTGGCACATGAGGCGTGGCAGGGGGTACAGATGCTGGCCTGGATGGTCTCCACGTCATTCTCAGTGTTATAGTGTGTATCAAGGACTTGGGGAGCGAAGCCTGGAGGGCAGCGCTGGACACAGCTCTTCTGGTGCAGGGAGAAGCCTTCCTCACATACTGCCAGTGTGGGAGAGAAGAGGGGTGGATGTCAGCTGAGTACACCATGGTCAAAGTGCCACATGAACCCTCAGGCCCAGGACTATGGCATCACAAGCATAGTCACCACAGTCCCCAGGAGCCCCCAGCCCTATAACTGTGGTCATCCCAAGGGCCCCAGGAGCCCCAGGGTCCCCCAGCCTTAGGCTCCCAAACTCCAACAGCACCCACTACTGACCCACACAAGCCTGGCTGGACGTGAGGGTCTTGCAGCCACTGCTCTCGGGAGGTGTGGGTAGCCCCTCAGAGGCTGTGCCATATAGTACGAGGGTGAACTTGGTCAGCGTCCCTATTCCAGAGTGGGTGAGGAGGTAAGAGTCAGAGGGCACTGGCACCATGCCGGGCATCCTACGTCCTGCCAGCTCTCCTCCTCACCCTCCCACGCGCCCCCAATACCATAGTTGTTGGCTTCGCTGGTGTTTTCAATCTCCAGGACCCACTCGCCAGAGGGGTCCTCATCCCAGGAATGGGTTGTCATGAAAGCCCAGTCATTAAATCCATCTGCAGAATAGTCGTGAGGCCTGGGGGAGGGGTTGCACATAGCCATCTGAGATCTTGGGGGACTCCAGGCCAGGAGACACCTAACCCAAACACATGGACCATGCACCCTTCCCCCCATGCAGCACCAACCCTGCTGGGCTGAAAATACCTATTAGCTCAGCTGCTTGCCAGGAGGCCAGGTGCTCTCAAACAAGGGATTCTAAAAAGGTGCAAGGGCACTGCACAAGAGGCAGCACCTAATGGCATCAAAAGGGTAGAAGCCAGGGATGTCTGCAGTATGGGCCAGTCCAACAGGACAAAGCTGTCCCTCTCAAAATGCCCACAGTGCCCCGTTGGTAGTGTTTGATGACAGTGAGGGGTGTCTGAGTGAGTGAGGGAATGCACATGGGCTGTGAGGGAGGGGAGGAACTGGGCAGAGGAGAGAGCAAGCACCTGGCAGCCAGCAGGGTGGAGCGGGTGCCCATGGGGCTGACTAGGTGGATGGCCAGGTCACCACGGCGATTGTAGGACAGGGTGAGCCGTGCCTGAGCATGCTCCAGATGGGTGATGTGGTTGGGCTCGCCCAGGCACGCGGTCACAGTCTTCCGCACCTCTAGCCGTTTCCCAATGTCCCTGTGCAGAGAGCACCACGATGGTCTGTCAACCTGGCCCAGAGAGACCAGCAGGCACCCCCTGCAACTCTCAGGCCCCACCTGGCCCCTCCCAGCCCAGGTTCAGCTCTCACTTGGGCTCAGTGAGGATGTCGATGATGCACTTCCTCTGGGGGGCCACTGTTGTCCAGTTCTGGGCCAAGGCCACCATGGCACCTGCATCCAACAGCCCATAGCCATATGAGTGGCTCACTGTGGGGGCAGGGAAGGTGGAGTCAGCTGGGAGGCACAGAGTCTCCCCTCCAACCTACCCCTAAGCCCAGCCCACTGGACTACCCTGCTCTCACCTTTCCGGCCCACACCATTGGTCGCCCAATCGTTAGCATTGAGGTGGGCTGGCTTTGAGGTCTGTACCACCAGGTGCTGCATGTCCCGCCAGGTGAGGTTCTTACTGCAAAGAAGGAAGGGAGAGGGCAGGGCTCAATCTTTTTGGAAAGAAGCTGGAGATTAAGGGCTGCCCTACAGAGAGTGCTGGTGGAAACAGGGTTGGCCCTCAGTCCCCCACCCACTTACTTGGCCTCCAGGGTGAGAGCGATGATGCCGGCTGCCAAAGGGGCAGAGGCTGAGGTGCCCGTGTGAGACTCTGTGCATTTCTGCCGCAAGTCAGTGGTCACCTACCAGGAGGACAATTGTGTTGGGGCCTGTGATAGTGGAGGGGGCTAGAGGGGGCCAGAGGGGCCACCTGCCTGCCCGCCTTCTGCCTACAGGCCCTGGGCACCACAGATGGTATGATGAACTAGCGCCAAGACACCTCAGTCCCAGCTGCTGCTACCTTGCTGTGGACAGGCCAATGCCTGGTCCCTTCTGATCCCTCAGTCTCCCAAGGAATAAGGGGGTCCAACTAGAAGCTGGAGATCATTACTAGCAATGAATGTTTTGGGGGACAGTCAGTGCTTCACATGGGCTTCCCAGAGGGCTCCATGGCCCCTGAGTTTTAGCAAGCCCCCAAGATCACATTCCATGATGCCAGAGCCACTCTCAGCCAGCCATGTGGGGATGAGAGGGAGATGGGCCCCAAAGGGGGCCCTGGGCAGAGCCAGCAAGCAGCCCCATTTCCCCAGCCCTAACTAGGGCAAGACTCACAATCTGCTTCTCGTTCTGGTTGCCACTGCTGTAGGTCGTGGCCAGTGTGGATGAGCAGGCCTCGCTGTACCAGGGCACATTGCCCAACTGCGTGGCGCTGCTGATGGACAGCGTATAGATGCTGTTGGTGTAGCCGTCGCAGTTGCAGCTGTCATGTTCCCGGCCCCCGTTCCCTGAGGCCCAGACAAATATGGAACCCAGCCCCCCTCGGCCCTGTGGACAGAGTGGGCTGGGGTCACTCAGGATCAGGCCTTGGGAGGCCTGCCAAGAAGATGCTGCTGGAGACTGGGAAGGCAGGAGCTTAATTCTCTGGGACCCCTGTCCACTTCCCAGGTCCACTGTGAGATCCCTAGTGGATCAGGTATGTATGCAAATATTTCTACATACCAAAAAATAGACTGGGACCACCACCAAAATGCTCAGTGGTGATTTCCAAGGGGTAGGATTATAGGTGATTTTTATTTACTCTTCTTCTGTCCCTTAATGTTTTAATAAGCATGCTTTGTGTAAAATCAAAATTAGATGCAAGAATAAATAAAACAGAAGAGCACAAGGAAGGGAGCTATGGAAAAGTCAGTACCCAGCTTATCCCCAGAGGCTGGGCCCAGAACCCCCCGCCTCACCTGGCTGACGCCCCGGAAGAAAGCCTCTTCAGCAAGGCGGGCTGGCCCGTCCACTGTCTTGCCATCGTCCTCGGGGCCCCAGCTGGCACTGTAGATGTGGATGTGGTTGGGATTCAGGCCCAGCGAGCGTGCTTCCACCGCATCTGTCACCTCACCATCCAGCATGCGCACTCCTGGCCACAGAGGAGGGTGGGAAGAGGGATGTGCATGGGTCCAGCTGCCAAGGGCACCCCTGGGACCACACCCACCCCTGCACCTCATGGATGGGTAGGGTAGGAGAGGGGCTGGTGCTGGGAACCCTGAGCCCCTAACTATCTGTCTGCCTCTGTCTTTCAAAGTCAAGATACAGAGAAGACAAAAGAGGACACTTCCTGCCCCCAGACACACATTCTAGACTAGAGTCTCTGCTTCTCAGAGGAGCTTGGTAATCTAGGTCTGCCATGTAAAGGCTCAGGATGGGTTATGAAGATTTGTGGAGACTCCTGCTAAGAAACACCTACCCCATCAGGCCACCAGCCCTGGGGGTCCAGCTCTTTGAGTTGCTAAGAAACTTCTGGAATATCCATGTGGTCAAAAGGATCCACAGTGGGAAAGTGGCAGGCATTGGCCAGATGTGAAGCGGGCAGAGAAAAAGCCCACCCGAAGGGCCCTCCCAAAGACAGCGTGGCCAAGGCCCACACCCACCTCCAATGCGGGCATTGTAGGCCACGCCTACACCACAGACACCATTGTTGGCCACCGCAGCCACTTCACCCGCACACCGTGTGCCATGCCTGCCAGAGCCAAAAGCAGAGCATTAGTGGGGTGGACAGAGCTTTGCAAATGCAGCCTGAGCTGCAGAGAGGATCAGCCCCTCTATCCATGACCACTGTCCCATGGCTGCACACAGTTCCTTCCCCTGGACATGTTCCACTGGGCCTATGGCTATCTCCACTCTGGCCAAACCCTCTGAGCCCAGCTGGACCAGGACTGTGGACACAGACTTCAGCCTCTTGGTTGGGGGCATGTCTCGCCCACACTCAGCCCTGTCTCCTTGGTGGAAGAGAGGAGAAGGGAGACAGAGGCTAGGGGCCTGCTGTTTCTCACCTGTTGTCATTCATCTGCGTGTACCGAGGTTGGGGGTCAGGGTCCTGGTCATTGACATCAAAACTGGCCCCAGGATCCTGGGAAGGACATGGCCGTGGTCAGCAACAGCCTGGCTACACTGGCAGAACAGGTTGGCCCCTAGACACCCCTCACCGGGGATCACTGCCTCCCTCCCCCACCTCCTCACATAATTGCCTGCCAAGTCTGGGTGGTTCTTCTCAATGCCATCATCCAGAATGGAGACCACAATGCCGTGCCCTGTGTAGCCCTGGGCCCAGGCCTCCTTCACATTCAGGTCCCGCTGCGCGATGCCAGACTGCGGAGACACACACCACCATCACTTACAAGATAAGGTTGGTTGTGTGAGGTGTGAGGTTAGAGGTACCTTGAAGAACTCTCTCACTGCCCCAAAAGCTCCTTCTCTGCCCATCCCTGCCTCTGAAATGCCTCTATTGGTTGTCTGGGCTCCATGGAAATGTAAAGAACTCTGGGAGGGCAACCCCCAGGCTCAGTGGGATGGGCGAGTGAAAGAATGCCCACCAGAAGGAAAGAAAAAGCATAAGAGGAGGCCTCAAAGTCAGCCTCATCCATCCCCAGGACCTCACAGGAGATAGCTGGTTCAGATCCTGGAACCAGCCAGTTGCCAAAAAACAAAAACAGTGAATGGTCGGGTGCAGCTGGGGAGGAGGATCTAAGCCTCAAAGAGCATACCAGGTACCATTGCTGGGGAAACTTGGGATCTGTGGGCTCCTGGTACAGGTCCCGTTTGGTCCGTTGCTTTGCCACCTGCTGCTCCAGCCACTGTACCTGTGAGGAAATGAGAGAAAAGTGGTGTGGGTGGAGCAGGGGGAGGAAGCACGAGGGGCTCTGAGAACAGGAAAGGGAGGGTAGTGGGAGGGGCTAGGGCCACGCTCACTTGAGGCTCTCTCTGCAGCCGTCTGTGCCGAGGGCGGTGAGGCGACAGGGACCGCTTTGTCACTGCTCGATGCCAGAAGTGGTAATAGTCGCCGAAGATCTGCAATAGAGCAGGAAGACTGAGAGCTGGGCTCTCCATCTGTCAGTCCCCAGGGAGGAGGGGGATGGGGGTAGACAACGGCTACTAGGGAAGTCTCACAACAGCAGGGCTGGGGGGCATTTGCTCCCTGCCCAGGACTCAGAAAGAACATGCAGGGGACGGAGAGGGACTCACCCTCACTGGGATAAACTGGTCTTCTGAGCGACCTATGCTAAAAGTCCACAGGCAGTACATGCCTCTGCTCCCACCCAGAATGTGCCTGTTACTACCTACATGCCCCTGAGAAGACAAGCCCAACAGTTCTGGCTCCCCGATGCCAGAATCCCTACCCTCTCTGGCCCCACCCCTAGCAATGTCCTGTGCCTAGGCCAGCAGGCTGGCTAAGAACACCTACCTGGCCTAGGTTGAGGAACCCATGCTTTCGTGCCACACTATCAGCCACTGCCAGGCCTCCGGGGATGTGCACAGCCCATGTGTTGGTGAAGACCTTCTGGTCACGGGCATCAGCTGTCAGCAGGACCAAGGCTCCTGCTGCTGCTACCACCCATAGCAACCAGGGCCTCAGCTCCATGGGGGGGGCAGGTGGCTGGGACCCTGGAGCTTCCGTCTCCTTGGCCTGGTCACAGGACCTTGGCTCCCACGTGCCTCCTCACTGCCTGTGGCCCGGAGCTGACTGGCGGGGGCATGGGGCCGAGACAGCCAGGGCTGGGGGAAGAGGATGAAGGCTGCCAGCTCTGAGAGGAACAAGGGGGAGGAGAGGGGAGAGTCAGTCCCCCCCAACCCAGGCACTCAAGCCACCCTTCCCACCCCACGGCTCAATCTGGGCCTGAAAGGGGCTCTGGTGGAGAAGGATAAAAGACGAGTCCTCCCTAGAAGAAACTCAGCCCCCCAGAGTCAGCCAGATAGATGGACAGATGGACCCCCACACACGCATCCCCCTCTCAAGCCCATCCCCACACAAGAATATGAGAAGTTCAACACAAGAAGTAGGATAGAGAATATCCAGGCTTTAGTCACTCAAACAGAAAAAACAAATGAATAAATGCCATAATCTAAGTTAAAAAGATGCATTATAAAGCAGCACGAACACGATCCCATTTTGTTTTGTAAAAACTATTTATACGTGTGTATTTATATATAACCCGAAACAAAATCTGGAAGGACACACACTAAAATGTTAACAATGGTTCTCTCAAGATGGTGAAAACTACAAGTACTTGTTACTTTCTTCTTTATATCATTGTATATTCTCAAAATTTACAAATACCTAGGTATATTATAAAGGCATAAAATGTTGGCTTTTTAGTTTTTTAAATGAACAGCATCTACATAACTCACTAGAGTTTTTTGGTTCATCAGAGCAGATTCAGCCATAGGAAGTTATCTGCAGAGATGCAGAGACCCCGAGCCCCTGGGAGGAAGAGTGGGTGAGCCTAGGTTGGATGGGGCTTTGAGGTCCATGCTCTAAACCCGGGGGATCTCAGAGGCTTCACCTCCCTCTATGGCTGAGATGGCAGCCATCGGCAAAGTCAGGGGCCCAGGCTTTTTCTACTGTTTCCTGGGGAACGCCAGGGCTGCCCAGCCCTGCCCTGCCTGGGCCTGGAGGCCCCCAGCCACCCCCTTGCTCACTCCACGCCCACCAGCCTTGCGTAATCCGAGCCCAGGCAGCCAGGGCAAACACTGGCTGCTGAGCCAGGAGCGCCAAGGTGAGGCTGAATCAATAGTCCGCGTGTTGTTTTTCCTCCTTCAGCAAACAGACAGCGGGACCTCTCTGTCTGGGGCCACATAACTGTCCCCACAAAGGGCCCCTGACTAGCCAGAAGCCAAGCCCCTGGGATGAGGAGAAGCTGGGGGAGGTCCCAGTGAGGCTGCTGTGGGTATCCCATCTCATTGCCAAGCTTCTTGAGCAGCACCCACAGGGCCCCAGATGCCCCAACAACTCTCATAGCTCAGCCCCAAAGGAGGCCTCTCTTTGCTGAACGGCAAAATGAAGGTACCCAGCTCACACAGGTCCTGGGGAACTGGGCAGGCAGGCTTGCCACTGGGAACCCTTTACTTCTCCAGGGGCTGCCCTCAGCTACACTGGACTCCCTTGCTGCAGCAGTCTCACCCTGCAGGCTGGGGGACTCCACACACAAGTCCTGGAGTATTTTCAGTTTAGACCAAAATAACCTAACAGCTGATGGCAAGAGACATGCACAACGCAGCTCCTCTCCTCCACACCCCTGATAGGCAGAGTCTACAGGGCTCTACGGCAGGTCTGGGAACCCCAGCCCCATGATGTCCGGGGTGGCTGGTTCCAGAAGAAAATTGAAGCAATGGCTGAGCAGCTAGACACCCAGCTCTAGGGGATGAAGGGACCCAGAGTCCCTCATTTAATGGAGGACGTGGAGCCCTGGGGACATTACCATACAGGAAAAGGGCCTCTTCTCCCATTCTTGCCACTACAACCAACAGATGCCTCTTGGGTCCAGATGTCATGCAAAGCCCCCTAACCACAGTGCTGTGAGCCCTGCTTGAGCCCCAAATCAAGGCTGAGTTCATCTGGGTCTACCCCAGGTTCCGGCACCCTGTGGATGGAGCCGCAGCTGCTTGGCGTTAAAAGTGATTAACCAACTATTTAATTACCTTGCAGCACCGGGAAAGAAAGCAGGCTTCAGACACAGCCCAACAATTCCCCAAGAAAGAGGGCCTGCCTCCTTCTGCCCAGTGTCCCCAGTCATGGTGACTAGTAGATATGGGTTCTAGATCCCTGAAACCCCACAAACAGCTCTGCCTCAGCATTCAGGAGGAGGAAAGATACCCCCAAAAGAGTAAGAGCTGAGAACAATGAATGAATGGGATCCTCCCCACCCCCATCCCAGACTCTGACTCACCCTCTGAAGTCCCAGTTTGTCTCAAATCCGGAGGCTTGCTGTATTTCTAGCCTCTTGTGATCGGTCTCACATGGGACTCAGCTCCAGGCTGTAGCCATAGCGAGCTGTGAGTGCTCTTCCTGGCTGTGTTCTTGGGCAAAGCCCTTTTGTCCAGCCCCAGAATATGTCAACACAGACAGCCACTCCGGGGTACCCAAGCTGCACCTACCTATCCCCAGGTCCAGCTGTTGTTTCCTAGGCCCTGGGGGTCTGGCTTGGACACCGTCACAGAGCAAGCCACTGGAGGGCCACTCCGAAACCCAATCGGGTTTCTCTTTCCAGCAAAGAGACACCAAGCCAGGTCCTGTTACAGGCACTGGGAGGCTCCTAGGAAATTCTTAGTTCCAGTCCCCGCTCTATTATTTGCTGCGTGATCTTGAACAAGTCACTCCCCCGCCCCCTTGTTTCCTTGGTGGTTTAAAAACTGCTAGAACAGCGGTTTACAAACTTTTTTTAAAAAGCCACAGAATCCCTTTTTAAAAAAATCAAATCTCACGTGGAAGCCCAACATAGGAAATAGTAAAACTTGGGTTGCAGTGGTTGACATGAGGCCAGGTTCAGCTACTCTCCTATGCCGTGTCCACACCTAGCCAGCAGCCGCCCAGCCCTCATAGGCCACATCACCTGGGTTCCCTTCGCACTTCCCAGAACAGAGAGAATCCCAACATTCACCAGATGAGGGTCTGCACCCCCAGGGGCAAGAGGTTGGAGGATGGTAGGAAAACAGGTACTGACCAGACAAGTGACTGCCGTCAGACCTGTCTGACAAGCAAGCACGTCCCTCGGTCCAGCCACCCCACGGGGGCAAATGGGCCTCTCCCAGGCCTTGGCAGGAGGCAGGCAGCTGCGGAACCTACCTGAGCCGGCCTGCCAGCGCCTGCGAATCCCCCACCTGAGTCTTCCCGCCGCACAGGTGTGCGGACGGAGGCGAGGCCCCGGCCGTGAATAATCCCATTCGCCTCGCGAACAGCCGCTCCTCCCCTCCCCCGGCGGGGCGCAGGCCCTCCTCGGCCGCGGAGTGGGCGAGCCAGCGGTGGCCCCCGAGAACGACGGGGAGGCGGGAGCGCCCGGCGCCTCCGGAATTCTCTCCCCATCCCTCCCCCAGCAGGGGCCCCGCGGGCGTTTCCTGAGGTCAGAGGGCTCGCCCTGGCCCCAAGCGGAAAAGTACCGACAGGGGCCGGAGCCGGGGGCCGAGACGGGCCCCGCGCACTCAGGTGGGCTGCAGGGCGCCCTTCCTGCTCCCCGCGGCACCACCCTAGGGACCGGCCCCGGAGCCAGTTCCCAAAGCCGAGCAGGCAGCCGGGCCCTCCGAGACCCGGTTCAGGGCTGCCCCGGCGCCAGCGTCCCTGATTCTCCCCGCCTGGGGCACCCGGGCCGCGGAGCCCGCTCCTCCGGCAGAGCGGCCCGGCCGGACCAGCTCCCCCCGGGCCCGGCGCACTGCCTCCCCCGGGCCCCGTGCCCTCGCTGCTTACCCTGGGGAGCCCGGGCGCGGAAACTTTTCCAGGCGAGCGCCGCGGCGGCTCGGGCGCCCCTCGGCCGAGCGCAGAGCCCGGCGGCGGGGGCCTGGGCTCGGCGCGGTCCCCGCGCCCAGCAGCCGCGTCACGGCGCGGAGGCGGGGAGGCGCGGCGGCGCGGCCTCGGCCGGGCCAGCGACCAGGGCAGGGCTCGGCCTCGGCTCCGGCTCCGGCGCGGGCGGGGGCAGCGGCCGGGCCGCGGCGGCGCGGCTTGTTTACTCGGGCCGCTGTCAGCGGCGGCGGCGGCGGCGGCGGCAACCCGGGCTCCTCCTCCTCCGCCGCCGCGCCCCTCCCCTTCGCGGCGCCACCTCCGCGCTCCCCGGGCCGCCGCCGCCGCCGGCCCCGGCCCGCCGCGCTGTCCATGCCGCCGGGCCGCCGGGCCCGCGTTCGGAGAGCGAGCGCCGTGCGCCCCAGCGCGCCGGGCCCTGAGCGGCGGCCCTGCGGCCTTCTCAGGCGCCCGCTACCTCCAGCTCCCGGTAGGAGCAGGTAGGAAGTGGGGCCGGTGATCCCAAAACCGTTGCGGCCACCCGGCACGTCCCCGGACCCCGCTGACCGCGCCCACGCCCCCGGGCTCGGCTCTGAGCGCCGCGAGCTCCCTGAGCAGACGTCCGCGGAGACCCGAACTCGGAATCCTTGAGATGGGACGGGAAAGGTTCGGGGAGTCACTCCGGGGCTAACTCTCCTCCCCTCACTTCTCCACTCCGGAGCCGGGAGTTTGGGCATGACCGGCTTACAGGCTCTGGGATGGCCCACCTGGGTACTCCACTCTGAGGTCGACTTCACAGCGGCAGGGCAAACCGCCTCGTGGCCTGCGTTAGACGAGTCACGGTTTTATTTGCATCTGTGTGTATAAGACAGGTGAGGTGGCCCACTTCCTTTTAATTTTTTTAACTTTTTTTTTTTTACACCAACCACGTGCCAGGCACCAGGCCAGTCACTTTACATTATCAACTTCTTATGTACATTATTTAATCCACATAATCCTTTCAAACTGACGTTTTAAATCCCATTTTACAGATAAGGCAACTGAGGCGCACAAAAGTTTAATTTGCCCAAAGTCCCACGACCAACAGGCCTCGGAGCATGGCAGAGACCAGGGACTTGGGCAGAGTCTGAATCCAAGGTACTTGCAATCTACCAACCTAGTCTCTCCCTCCCTGGGTCCCTGCCCTAGAAAACGTCTGTGCTACTTGGCTGAGGCCGACACTGCTTGAGATGAGAAAGAAAAGGGGGAAAGTGTGGCCAAGAGCTTCCCAGGCAGGGTTATTCCAAGGTCGTGGAACAGCTTCTGCCCATCCCTTCCCACTCCCTGTGAGATAACCTGGCAGCCCAGCGTTATCCTGTGACAAAGAGCCTGTAAGCTTCCTTAACGCAGGTTCCCTGATAATGATAAAAAAGAATAGTAAGCACCATTTTAAGCTCTTTCCATGTGTTAACTCATTTCATCCTCACCACAAATCCCATGAGGTGGGCACAGCACATTTTCGTTTAGGTGCCTTTTAGGAGAGTACTTCAAAGAGTTCATGGAAATATTCATATTATCTTTTCATTCTATTATTCCACGAACTTTTTGAAGTTCCTTTGTGTGTGTCACTGTCTACATTTTACTTAGGAAACTGAGGTCCAGAGAGGTTAAATAATATTCCTAAAGAAACTCATGTGAAAAGTCAACCCGCAAATTGGGTTCAAATCGCTGTACGACGGCCAGCCTGTGGCTCACTTCGGGAGAGTGCGGTGCTGATAACACCAAGGCCGTAGGGATGGCCGGCTGGCTCACTGGCTGAGCGTGGTGCTGACAACACCAAGACAAGGGTTAAGATCGCCTTACTGGTCATCTTTAAAAAAACAAAAAAACCCAAAAAAATGCAAAATCCCTGTACCACCATTTTGTTGTTGCCACCTCCGACAAGTTACTTAATTTCTCAGAGCCTTGATTTACCTCTCTGTAAAATGGAAATAAATATTCAGTTAATGGGCACCCTTACAAATGCTGCAAAAACTAAAAATGAGGAAGAATATGGGGCCCTCGAAGTTGAGCTGGGAGATGAATCCAGCTGACTCCCTCCCAGAATGGGGACTTCCCCCCACAAGGATCTAAGACTTGAGGGGCCACTCTGGGGTAGCCCCCACTGGCGCCAGCCACAGTTGGGAGAACAATACTCCTGCAGTCAGACTGAGGCAGGAAGTGAGTCATGGTTCTTCCTCAGGCTGTGAGCAAGAGAACCCTATTGAGGGGAAATAGGGACAACCCATTGAGGGGAAATAGGGACAGGGTTCGCCCCTCCTAGCTCCAGAGTACCCCAGTGCCCTTCCCACTCGTCCTCTTGCCTAGAAGAACAGTCAACCCAGGAAGAAAGCAATACTGGCTGCTTCAGGTGCCCCACCCATCTGGGAGGCTGGCCCCAGGGGAGCTACAGTGGGTCTTTGGAAGGGGAGGAGTTAGCCTAGGCTCGGATGGCTGCCTCCCAGGCAGAGACAGTGGAATTTCCCAATTTCTCCTGGCCAGCTTGTCCCTCCAATCCTGCCTTTGGCATAAGGCAGAATTCTTTGGACTGTGCTGCTCAGAGGTGCGTCACTGAGAGGGAGGAATGAGGAGGGGATTGAGCAGGTGAGCACCCGTCCTAGCTTCACCCAGACAATCTCCACTTCTGTCCCTCTCATAGTTTGGGGTTTCATATAAGATTGTATTTTATGGGCTGGCCAGTTAGCTGAGTTAGGTAGAATGCAGCTTTACAACACCAAGGTCACAGGTTCGGATTCCCATACCTGCCAGCCGCCGAAATAAAAGGTTGTATTTTATGACAATTCTACTGCTGGAAAGAATTTCTTGCCACAGCTTGTGACTTCTTCCTTTATCTTATTGAAACAAGTCCCAGGAACAGGTATTGTTTTCTTTATCTCTCCCAACCAAAGCTGTCCCTGGAAACCAGGTCTCCTGACTTGGGGTGTTAGGAGCCCAAAGTCCGCTGAGATCTCACTTTATCAGTTTTACACAGCAATTAGTAGGACTTGGGGCATGTGACAGAAGCCTGGAGCTGTGAGGAGGCTGACTTGGACGGGAGGAGCAGGGCCCGATGTTTAAGGCCTGGGGCTGAGGATGGGTTCCCACCTTCACCGAAGGCTCTGGGAGGAAGATCCAGCTAGCCAGGCCTCTCTTTATCCTTGGATTTGGAGCTAATCCAGGAGGCTCCTGAGAGTAACCATAGTCTCAAACCCACCCAGTCACTGCCATTGTCCCCTGGGGTACTCTGGGAGTCCCCTTCTCACAAACCTCTTCCCCATCTCAGACAAAGCCATCAGCAGCAGCTCCCACACCTGGTTTTAATCAAAATGTTTGCACAACGTCCATGCATGCATAGAAGGGCACATAACAAGATTTAGTTGGTGTTTTTTCTGAAAGGGTGAGATTTGAGAACTTTCTGTTTTCTTCCTTTTGCTTACCTGCATCTTCAGGAATGTCTACTGTAACTCTCGTAATCAAACAAACCTTTAAGTTGTGCAGAATTGATGGCGCATGCCCATACTTCACCGTCTATCTTCCGAGCACCTGGGATCCATCCTGACCGCTGCCGCTTCCCTCACTGGCTGCTGGTGCAACAGTCAGACCATAGCCCATCACAGGGCAGGGCCCTTCCAGTCTAGCTAAACCACTTTGGGAAAACCTCCTTTATATGACAGGCAAACAGGGTGTCTGTGGGTGGGGGGAGGACCTAGAGGCTAAAAGTGACTTGGTGGTAACGTATCTGGTCACGCTGGAGCTGGGTCCCAAAATGGCCAGCCTTCTCATTTTCCTGTTTATTGGAGTGGGTATGCATTTACCTCTTACCACCTGGCTCCTCCACATCCCAGTCACTTGTTGGTTTAATGGTTTCCTTCGGCCAGCTCCATGTTTTCTGCCTTGCCTTCCATGCCAAGTCAGTGCTACCCACAATTAGGCACCTAATAAATGCTTTGGGTGCAATCTAGTCTGGCATACATTCATTGAGCACCTACTGAATGCTGGGCTCTGGTGCCTCAGAGCTGGGTCCCTTAGAGCTTGTCCTCACGAAGCCAGAGATCACCTCTGGTGGAGTTGGAAGAAGGTACTGGAGACAGCAGAATCTTCCTAATTCTGTGACCTCCAGGTCCTTGCAGCTTCAACAAGCCCGCTGCCCCTCCTTCTCCCTCTGGATCCAGAAAAGTAAAACAGCCAATCATCCTAACTTCTCATTGTTTTCCAATCAGTTTGTCATCTGGAATAGTGTTTCTCAACCTCAACACTATTGACATCTTGGGTGAGATAATTCTCTGTTGTGGAGACCATCTCGTGCATTGTAGCATGTTCAGCTGCATCCCTGGTCTCTAAACACTAGATGTAGTAGCACCCGCACTCCCATGATCACAATGAAAAAGATCCCCAGACATTGCCAAATGTCCCTTGGGTGACCAAATCACTCAGTTGAAAACCACTGACCCTGAGCAAGGAATGGGAATGTCACAGGGTGACAGTTGATGTGCCAGGGTTGGAGGCAGCAGGAGCTGTCTGCTGGAAACTGTGCACAGAGACAGCTGGCAGTGAGAGAGAAAACTCCCAAACCCCAAACCACCCAGTATAGCAGGACAACAATGGGGCCATTTAGTGTTCAAGGCGAACTATTGTATACATCTTAATGACATCTGAGGACATCACTTTCAGTAACGTTAATGACAATGCTGAATCAAGGAAAGGATCGATCATGTTGATTATACTCAGTTCACTAAGGTAGGGAAGTGGGTGAGACATCTTAGCATTAAATATGTATTTAGAAGGCAGTTCAGTGGTTGCTAGGGGATGGGGGCAGAGAGGGGTAGGAGGAAACTTTGGGGGATGATGGATATGTTCATTATCTTGATGGTGGTGATGGTTTCCTGGGTGTGTACCTACATCAAAATACATCAAAACATACGAAGTTGGATTTTTTTTTTTTTTTTTACTATTTTTGGGCAGCTACTGGGATCCAAACCCTTGACCTTGGTGTTATAACACTGCACTCTAAAAAGCTGTATATTTCAAATACGTGCGGTTTATAGCGTGTCAATTTTACCTCAATAAAGTTGTTTTTAAAGTGTATTTAAGGGAGTGTATTTTGCTCTGAACATTCGCTGGTTCTGGCGGCTGCCTGATTCATGAATTATTCTTTGCTCAATTGAACTCCATTAAATTTAAAAAAAATAAAAATAATGTATTTAATTGTTTAAAGTTTGAGTGCTTGAAATAATATGTGAAAAAAATTGTAGTGCTTGAAGGGCATTATTTTGAAAATTCACTAGTGTGGAGTAGTCCATTTCTTGACTATGCTAGATAAATGAAGTGTCCCTGTAGTATACTTAAAAAGAAAACAGAGAAAAAGAAAATGATCGTGGGCACAACGTTGACCTAAGAAAGCGGGTAAGGGAATAATGAGCACAGTTGGCTCAGAGGTCCCTCAGTGATGTCAGTGAGGGCCTGTCCTCGGGGAAGCACTGGAGTCTTTCCATTGGATGATGCTATCAAACCAACATGTCTGGGCCGAGCCCGTGGCGCACTCGGGAGAGTGCTGCGCTGGGAGTGCGGTGACGCTCCCGCCGCGGGTTCGGATCCTATATAGGAATGGCCGGTGCACTCACTGGCTGAGTGCCGGTCACGAAAAAGACAAAAAAAACCCCAACATGTCTGAAACAGTATTATCAGGGGCTTGGGAAAATAAAATGACAAATGTCATGCTGGCTGCCAGGAAAGGAACAGATGATTCTGGAAATTACATTCTCCTCCACTAAGTTAATCCCTAAAAACAAACATTGCTGGGGCAAAAGTCAGTTAATACCTGGAGGAGGGCGGATGCTATCCTTCAATGGGGCATGGGACACCTGTCGAACAGCATGTGGCAGTCCGTTTGTTCCAGGCGCATTACAGGCTCGTGCCCAAGGTGCTGCACTTGGCAGGGAGGGGTGCCTGGATGCCCAGGAGGCAGAGCTTTGAGCTGCAAACAATGAGAGGCCCTTCACTGATGGTAAGGATGTGGGTGGACACCACCACCGAGGTTCTCAGGAGCCACTCTGAGCGAGGCAGGAGAGCAAGGACAGGGGTTATGATAGGGATAAGTTATATGTGAAAATTAAAAAAATAAAAACCTCTTGTGAGGGCTGGCCCGTGGCTCACTTGGGAGAGTGTGGTGCTGATAACACCAAGGCCACGGGTTCAGATCCCTGTATAGGGATGGCTGATTAGCTCACTTGAGAGAGCGTCGTGCTGACATCACCA
The DNA here is from genome assembly GCF_027409185.1 of Cynocephalus volans. NCBI lineage: Eukaryota > Metazoa > Chordata > Mammalia > Dermoptera > Cynocephalidae > Cynocephalus > Cynocephalus volans. The sequence goes on from NC_084462.1 coordinate 56,861,732, forward strand.
AGTCAAGGGTTAAGATCCCCTTACTGGTCATCTTTTAAAAAATAAATAAATGAAAACCTCTTGTGGATGTTGATTGTGCACTGGGCATTTCATTCATTTATTTTTTACCTATTGGTTGAGCACCTACTGCATGCAGGACCTCCTCCAGTGCTCCACCTATAGTGAGGGAGACACACAATATGCAGATGAATAGCCAGTTAATAAAAGAAGTTCAGATCATCATAAATACTCTGGAAAAAATATAATAAAGAGGGTAATGGGGGAGTGCCTGGAAGAAGGGAAGGGCCACTTTCCCTGAGGTGGTCAGGGAAGTCCTCTGGGAGGAGGTGATGTTTGAGCTGAGGCTCAAGAAATAGGCAGAGTTGTGAAGATCTGGAGTAAGGGCGCCCCAGGCAGAGGAAATAGCAAGGACACGGGCCTGGGGCAGGAGCCCATGCATGTTTGGGGAGCAGACACTCCTGGAGCACTATGGGAGAGGGTAAGGGTGGGAAGACATGGGATGAGAGGTGTGTACGTGCTCAGTCATGGAGCACTTAGCAGGCTGGGCTCAGATGTTAAATTTAGTTCTCAGAGCAATGGGCAATTTTTGGAGAATTTTACTAATTTACTCTTTGTAAAGGCCGCTCTGACTTTGTGGGGAGAAGAAATGTAGGGGGTGAGAGTGGGAACTTAAAACAGCCCTACACAGGAGGCAACACAGGTGACCCTCCTGCTGTTACTCGTGGAGAGACTGGCTTGGGGAAGTTGAGTGACTTTCATAAACCAAGAGATAGGTTTGTGGGCTCCTGAGCAGGCTTAGGAAGGATGGACAGGAGACATACCACACATCATCCTGGGAAGTGGGGCCCCTGCAGGACAAGAGCTGGTGGGGATAGCCAGGCCTGAGATCCCACAACCCAACCACTGAGGTGGGCGTTAGGTACCTCTCCCTAAACCACACCCCTGTTGGTGTCCTTAGCAGGAGGAGACTTGGCAACAAAGGAGAGTGCTCATTGGCTCATCCCTGTCAGGCACTGTGCTAAATGCTTTACAATGATTGCCTCATTCATTGCTCATGATGACCCTTGAGGCAGGTGCTATTATTATTCCCATTTCACAGATTAGGAAACTGAGGCCTAGAGAGCTTGCTCAGAGTCAGGAAGAGGAAGACCCTGAATTTGAACCTGGGGAGTAAGAATGAAAGCACACACACTTAAACTACTCTGCTGTTTGCCTCTACAAGGGAGCTGAATTATGGCTGAATAACACAGATTCTCTCAGGCATCGTGATTGTGGGAGGCTCAGCTCTGATTCACATTTGACTTTTTTCTTGGACGAGACTTGTTCACCTGCATTCTCACGTAGTACATGTTGATTTTTGTATAGTATTTGCACCACTGAATCACTGAACTTCCTCCTTTCCAAACTGTCAGGAGGCAGTGCCATGTGCTGGTGACCAGCCCAGCCCTGGGTTCATATTCAGCTCTGAAACTCTTTTGAGTGCCCCTGGGCAAGTTACTTCACCTCCCAGGACCTCATTTTCCTCATCTGTAAAATGGGGTAAAAACAGGGGCTGGTCAGTTAGCTCAGCTGATTAGAGTTTGGTGCTGATAACACCAAGGTCAAGGGTTAGGGTCCCCTTACTGGCCAACCACCAGAAAAAAAAATGGGGTAAAAACAGTACCCAGCTCATAAGGTGACAACTGTAAGGTGCTCAGCACAGCACCCGGCCAGCTACAGTAGTTATTGTGATTGTATTACATCCTCCTTCCTTTCGAGAAGGGAGGGCTCTTCCAGTTGGCTGGCCTAGGAGGCTTTTTTTTTCTTTGGCAGCTGGTTGGTAACGGGATCCGAACCCATGACCTTGGTGTTATAAGGCTGTCCTCTAACCACCTGAGCTAAACGACCAGGCTTGGAACCTTTTCTGACCCTCCCACACTGGCTTCCTGTACGGCTTATAAAGACTCTATAATGTTTATTGTTTAATTTTTTCAGCTGACCGGCATGGAGAACTGAACCCCTGACCTTGGTATTACAAGAACCCTTGACCTTGGTGTTACAAAGCCAAACTCTAACCAACTGAGCTAACCGGCCAGCCTCCGTGACCCTTCTACATTGGCCTAAATCCAGGCTCTCATGGATGACTCTCTGCCCTAACTGCAGCTCTTCTTTTGGTGCAGTTAGGTTATTTTTTTCCAAAGCAGGGGAGCTGCCAGTCTCCTTGCATGGCTGTCTGGCTCAATGCAGCCTTTGGTGTGGCCTGGTTCTTGGGTGGCCCACGAGGTACCCTTCTACTCATTTTGCAAGTGGCCTCCTCCTTTGCCTCTGGGGTCAGAGGTCAGCAGCAGTCCTCTGGGGCAGGACTTGCCAACTTGTTCCCATCATGACATGCAACATATGTGAGCAGCTCGCTGGGGCAATGGACCAGGGTGATTGAGGCTGGTGGGGCCTTGCTGGTGGCAGCCACCCTGGGCCCCAGTGCTTGCCTGTGTGCTGAAGGGATCTAGAACCTATTTCAGGCACATTAGTGGGCAGTGCTCTCTAAGGGGCTCCTGGTGGCCTACCCACATGGGGGATGGTGGCTATATGGCCTCCCTTTGACGGCCACCTCATTGTGCTTGCTGAATTCTCTCTCATAGGGTCCTCTCAGGGCCAATCTTCCTGATCTTCTCATTTTTAGTGAAAAAGAATAATTTCCAGATAGTGTTCTAGGAGGATTATTCTCCTGGGAAGCCACAGGTCTCTGTCTTGCTATCACAGTAGGTCTCTAATTTGAGCCATGCACATGCCCTTTATGGGAGATTCCTGCACCCCCTCCCCAATGCTGACATAAATTATTTTTTGTGATGATAGGTATACATTTCTTCGTATAGCTCCTATGCAACCATCAATCCAAAATGAATAGGCAATACGTGATTCAAAGGTCAAGACTATATAGAAAAATACACTTAAAGCAATCTTGCTCCTACCTCTGCCCCTTCTATGCAGTCTCCCTTCAAATCTGAGTACCAATTTTTATTGGATCTGATTTATCCTTCCAGTGTTTCTTTTTGCAGAAGCAATACACACACACACATTTAACTTTCTCTATTCTTTTAACTTTTCTTCTCTCTCTATCCTTATTTGCCCCCTTTTTTTTATCAAAAGGTAGCATATTGCAATTGGTTTTTTAACATAGTAATACTTCTGCATCAGAGAAATGTACATAATAAATATAAACAAAACTACAAACCCAGTAAAATTCAAAGTAACAATATAAGTTTAATAGGAAGAATGATGTTGTTTGGCTGAAACTAAATTGCTACTTGCAACCAAATTGCTACTTGCAGCGATATGGGACTGACCAATCAGAGCAGGTCCTCTTTTGAGTGTGACATGCTTATGATGCTGCCATGTGCTGGGGATGACTCAGTTCTCCCCCACTTTTCCCTATTTGAATTACTGCAATACTTTTGTTTGCATAGTGGGCTGTTACATCATTCGGCCTTCATTTGGCTTCAACGCATCATTTACACATTAAATCCGCCTCTGTCCTTTTCTTGTTAGCCAGCAGCAATTAAAAAGGACTACTTGATGCCAACATAATCATAAACACAAATGCAAACTTGGGCAGTGAAATCCTATGTCAACAATAAATTGTAAGGTGGTCATGCCGTCAGTAATGATCATGAAAATAATCATAATGGCTAACTTGCTATGTGCTGGAACCATGCTAAACGCATTACATGCAGGGTCTTATTTAATCCTCCCAACCGCCCTATAAAGTAACTACCAAGGGGCTGGCCACTTAGCTGAGTTGGTACAGCGTGGTGTTATAACACCAAGGTCAAGGGTTCAGATCCCTGTACTGACCAGATGCCCCCCCAAAAAGAAAAAAAAGTAACTACCCATTTTACAGATAAGAATATTTAGTCTTAGAGGGTTTAAACAACTTGCTCAAGGTCACAGCTACAGTGGTACAGTCAGAATTTGAACCTGTGAGCCCAGGGACCACTAGGGTTGGTGGTGGAGACAGGGACCTCACTCTTTGCCATATGGCTCTTTGCCATAATTACTCACTTTGGCCATGCCCTGCTGGGCTGGGATAGGCAGCATATATGTGGCCTGGGGCAGAGGGTGGGAGTGGAGTGTGGTGGTCACAGTCTCTGTTGGGGCCTGGACTCCCGAGGAACCCTTTCCCTGGAGTCCTGGGTAAAAGTGCTCCAAGCCTGGCCATGTGACCCTGATTCCTCTTGCCCAGTATTAAAGCAAATAAACATGCACATGCCAAAAATATCATTTAGGAGATAATGATCTGTGTCTGTGACTGTAACAATGACACTCTGTCAGGTCTCCTTATGTGTGTTCCTGCAGAACCCCTGGCCTGCTGTCCTGGGCTGAGACTGTGCAGTACTCAAGATGAAAGCACAGACTTTGTGGCCAATAGCTCCCTGCAGCCTTCCACCCCTTCCTCTGCTGCCCTGCTCACTTCATCTCCCACCTCCTCTCCTGTCACTGCCTGTTCATTCCCTGTCCTGGGCCTATCCCTATTCCCTGTTGTAGCCTGCCACAAAGCTCCAGCTCTAGGAGGGAGGCAGGGCAGTCGGGCAGACCTGGAGCTGGAGGTCTGGGTCCCAGTCAGGGAGCATATCTGGGCTGCATGTGCTTCCTGGGCAACAGACGTATTAATAGTTCCAATCCAAAGATGATGACCCACTGGTGTCCTGTTGGGAGCTGGCTGCCACCCTCCTTAATAGCAGCCCCAAAGTGTGGGTTTGGCCTTCAAAGATCAGGACACCCAACACCAACTTGGCTCCTGAAGACTGACTCACACTAAGGTTTACACAACAAATGCCCGAGCTCCAGTGCCTGGGTACTCCCACTGGTTGCCAAAGCCCCTCTCTTGGCAAGGGTCCCTGGGAGCAGCAGGGGATGGCACCATTCCATTTACCACCCCCCTCCTCAGGTCCAGGCCTAAGAATACTGGCATCCTTCCCCCCTCCCCACCAGGCCCCAGGCAGCCCGCCCCTTTCTGTTAAGCTTCTTCCTCCGCATAGTAGTTTCTTTTCGGTTTTCCTAGGCCCATGCAATTGATTGTGAAAACTAAATTGCCCTGTCCCTTTGGCTCCAGTGACATGCCAGGCACTATTAGAACTTGGGATATGTGGTCCCATCATACAGGATGGTTTTCACTTAACTCACCATGATTGGATTGGATTTGTGTATTCCCAATCTTTTCATCTGGGTTTGCGCTTCTACTAGAATCCAACCCTTTCCTACTTAAAAATTTTAGTTGCTTGCATTTCAAAAGACACACATAAGTAAGCACCATTGGCCCTGTCTCTGGTTTTCCTCACTTCATTTCGCACGGTCTACCACTGGGCTCATTCTGCTCCAGCCACACTGGCCTCTCTGCTATTTCTTCATCTCTCCAACTGTACTCCTACCACAGGGCCTTTGCACCAGCTGTACCTTTGCCTGGATCTCTCTTCCATGACACCCATGAGCCTTAACATACTTATCTCTTCCAGGGCTTTTCTCAAATGTCACCTTGGCTGACTACAGTATGTTAAATGCAGACATAGCCCTCCCTACCCATTTCCTTGCTTCATTTTTCTTCATAGCACTTTTCACCATTGGACATTCTCTGTATTCTCATTTGTTTGTTTATTGCCTTTCTTCCCATGCTAGAATGTCAGGTATACGTGGGTGGGCGGGGATTTCTTTCTGTTTTGCTCACTGCTGCATCTCCAATGGCTAGAAAAGTGCCTGGTACCTAGTAGGAGCTCCTTCAATATTTGTTAAAAGAATGATTTCATTGTAGAAAACTTGAATCTACACAAGAACTCAAACAAGAAATATTGGTAGAATATAGTGTTTATAACACCAAGGTCAAGGGTTTGGATCCCTGTACTGGCCAGCATCCAGAAAATAAAAAAATAAAATAAAAGACATCTAAATCCTCCATCCCTTCCAACTGAGCTCCCTGTCACTGGAGGCGTTCAAGTGGGAGCTGAGCAGCCATGGGTGAGGGTTGTGGAAAGAACAGCCATACTGCGTGGAGGTGGGATTACGGGGCCTCCAATTTTCTGGCTGTCAGGAAAATTCTGGGATCCTGCAAAATACTTCCCCCCTGCCAAGTCATTCTCTGGGAGTTTTGGGACCACTGATGACTTTTCCAGCACAGGGCTTTTCCTTTGGCCCTCAGCACGGGCGGGGAGCCCTGCGACCCAGAAGGCTTGGGAAACAGGGTGGAGTGGAATCACCTATTGGAGCCAAACAAGACTGTCCAGGAGGAGATAGAGCAGAGACCTACTCCAGGTTTAGCAAACAGTGACAAAGGTGGGGTGAAGGCAGCATGAACATTCACTGGCACGGGTTGATTTGGGGAATGTCAGGCAGTCCCCGTATCCTCGGATGTATCCCCATCCCCCTACTGCAACATCTGGAATTCCACTGTTATAGAGACTTATGTTTCTGCTTTTAAAATGCACTCCTGGGAGGGTCAGGTGACCTTCCATTGCGGCCACATCAACTAGCTCTAAATTTGTATATCATCCCTGACTGGGTCAAGAGTGGGTGTGAGTTTTGGTAATGCCAGGAAAGGAGGCAGCCAGAGAGGTCTGCTCTCCGTGATGCAGAGTCCTCAGAATTGCAAGCTTCAAGAAAGCAATTGTGACCTCACAGATGAACCCCGGTGCATCACTGGAGCCAGTATCTGGGACAGGAAGTGGCTCTGAGAAGCAAGAACCAATGCAAAATCCCCTCTCAACAGCCGCATCATTTCTCCAAGGGCTCAGTCTTCACAGAAATGGGTTATTGGGACACCTCACCTATGGGGAGCATTCGGGGAACTCCTCGAGGATCCACTTGAGTCAGGGCACTTGGGGGTCATAGTGATGGCAAATACACAGCACACATAGCACCACTTTGTCCTAGCCCATGGCAGACATTGCTAATCGATCACCACACTGCTGTGGAGCTCTTCCCCCCACAAGGTTCCAGACAGTCACTGCTCATCTACCACAATTTACACACAAGGTGAAGTGTAATGGCTTTTGCTGGCAGTAGAACCATCCCTGAGGGTGAGGGAAAAAAAATGTGTCTTCACCATCCCTGCCCTTCACAGGGTTAGGATTCCACAGAAGAGAAGATTGCCTGGGACTCAGGGAGGGAGTGAGACCTGTCCAAGGTCACCGGGGGCATTAGTAGGGGAAGGCAGGTCTGAGCTCTAGTCTTCCCACTTCTGGCCCAGGCACTGCCACCTGCGACTGGACAGTTGATCCAGGAGACAGAGCGCATGTGTGCCTCCCCATGCCCTCATGCCCAACCAAAGAAGGCATTCCAGTCCCATATGTCAACAAGAACAAAGCGTGAAGTCCCAGGGTGCTTGGGATGACCTTATAAAATTTGGACATTCTGGTCTCTGTGAGTCAGCTGGGCAGCAGTGGGAAGATGCTGGGGAGGCCTGGTGCCTGAGACATGGCTGCTGACCCAACACGTCCCTTTAAGTCTTTGTCCCAGGGCCGGCCGGTGGCTCACTTGGGAGAGTGTGGTCCTGATAACACCAAGGCCACGGGTTCAGATCCCTGTATAGGGATGGCCGGTTAGCTCACTTGGGAGAGCGTGGTGCTGACAACACCAAGTCAAGGGTTAAGATCCCCTTACCGGTCATCTTTTTTTAAAAAAAAAAAGTCTCTGTCCATGTTCTGTGTCCAGGGCAAACTCCCCGGTGTCCTCAAGGAGAGGCAGCTGGGTCTATGGTCATTACACCCTCAGTGTGCCCGATCTCATCTGATCTCAGAAGCTGAGGGTTGTGCCTGGTTAGTACTTGGATGGGAGACCACCTGGGAATACCAGGTGAGTAGGCTTTTAAAATAAAAATCAATCAATAAATAAAATTTTTAAAAAAGAGAGAGAGAGGCAGCCTGGCCTGGTCCAGCAGGATAAGCCTTGCCTTAGGATGGCCCCCACTCCAGACAGGTCATTCTCTGCTCTCTTGATCTCAGATTCCCGATCCATCGATGAAGAAGTTGACCTGTAGCTTAATTTTGCACAGCCTCAGTTTTTTCATCCATTAAATGGGAATAACGATGCCTCCCCTGCTGAGATGTCACAAGAAGGGAAGAAATAATTCTGTGGAATGCTTGGCACGGTGCCCTGCACATAGCAGGTGCGCGGGGAGGACAGCTGGGATTATGACCCGGGAACTTTTCCAACTCTGAGAACCCAGCCTGTGACCCACAACTTCCCGTGGGAAACTGTCCACCTCACACTGGCTCTGTAGTCACTAGAACTGAAATACCTTGGCTAAGCTCAGAGGGTGAGAAATTTGGTGTCTACTGAGTATAGTGAAGGCAAAGGGAATGAGGGTGCGCTCTTTCTCTGAGGAGCAGCCTAGAAATTTCCCAACAGTCTCCCACTGCTGCCAAGTTCTCTGTGGTCTCCCTTTGTGTATATGTGAGTGTGTGTGTGTGATAGTCAGAGTCCCCTCCCATTCATGGAGGGGATTCCCAGTGTGGTTGGGGACCAGGATGGGCAGATCAGTGAATCTCCTGCTTGGCAACAAAAGACATGTGTAACCATGCCAGGCGCTGGCTTCCCAAGGCCCATTCCCCGAGTCCTAAGATCCCTGTGTGCCCTCCCCCTCACACAGGCAATGACAGGGTCAGGGGACACTGGGTGAGAGAATGAAGGGTTGGTTTTGCTTGGTTTATAGTGTTTAAAAACAAGAAATGATCTGTAATATAGAATTAAAAGAAAAGAAGCTGGTTATAAAATAGTACCTATAGATATAAAATAGTACATACATGAAGTTTACATATAAACGGTGAAAAAAAGGCTGGAAGGAAATACACCAATAGGCTGAGTGATTGTTGCTACATGAAGGGCTTGAAGCTGGATTTTTATTTTCTTTGTGCCTTTCAAACTTTCTGATAGTGAACACGATTTGCTCTGATCATCAGAATAACACAACAATAGACACTGTCTTTAAATGAGGTTAAGCAAAGCTTATGATTTGCGCTGCAGCTGTGAGCAGGGGAAGACTCCTTCACCTGTCTCTCCCGTGGGTGGGGACCCTCAGGCTAGGGTGGTGCCAGGTCCATCTCTCAGGAATGGTAAAATCTGGTTCTCAGGTCCTCAAGTCAGGGGACACCTTCTCTCTCTTGCCTGGGGGTCAGATCTAGACCTCTCCTGTCCCCCAGTCCTGAAAGTGGGAGAGGCCCTGAGAGCCACCTCGCTGGCCAAGTGGAAGAGCTGTGGCTTAGGCCACGCCCACCCAGGAGCTGACTTCCTGCCGGGAACTAGGCCAGGGTTACGTGACGACAAGCTACAGTGATGACAGTGACATTTCCCCCACATCCTTTCACCTGCCCTGTTTCGTCTGCTGCTGAGTCAGGGACCGGTTGGGGACGGATGGCGGGATGTGGCATGACTCGTTGGGCATCCCCAGAGGCCCAGGCAGGCTTCCAAGAGAGGCAAGAAGTTCAGAGAGCACAAGCAGAGAAGTTCTGCATCCCCGCCTGCATCCACCCCAGTGGTTCATTCTCTGCAGTGTCCCCTCTCCAACCTTGGCCACAATGTTGTCATCCACAGATCTCAGGGCACCCCAACATTTGCCTGCACCAGGCACTGACCTGAGCACTTCCACATGCTCTTGCTCAGCCGCGTGAGGTAGATGCGGCAGACACAAGGGCTGCTGCCATCCCGCAGCCAGCCCTCTCTCCCCTATTGCCTCCACTTATAGGGGCTGGAAGAGCTTTGGCGTTTTGCAATGGGGGGGATGCTCTTGGCATTTTGGGTAGGATGATTCTTCATGTTTGACTGTTCCATGCAGTGGCCTCCTCCCACTAAATGTCCAATCAGTGTGACAATTCCAAATGACCCCACACGTTTCCAGACACCCCTAGAGGTGTGAGTCCTCCCAGGTTGAGGACCCTGAGCTAGTGCACCATTTGTTGTCCTTGCCCACGGCAGGCTGGTCATGTGGCTCTTCTCTGGGCAGTGAGACGAAGGGGAAGTCTTTGGGTGAGCAGATTTTCGAGAGCAGGGACAAAGATGATGTGTCCTGTCTCTGAGCTCCCAAACATGTATCAGCAGCTGTACACATCTGGGCTTTTCCACATAAGATAAACGAAGCTGCCATTTTACCTTCAGCCAAATACATCCCCAGCTACTATAGGTGGGGGCAAAGCACAAAGAGGTGAAATCACTTGCCCAAGGTCCCTTTCTTGGTAAGCACTGGCACCAGGATTCACACCCAGACATCCTATGATGCTACCAGGACCCACTCCAGTATTAATGCATTCCTGTGTGTACTGTCTAAAAATGGCCACACAGCCCAGCAACGATCATCCAGCAGCCGCAGGAAGCACCCCAGGCTCTCCCTACCCGGGGTGGTGGGGAGTGAGGGCCTCGGCCACACCCCCGCTGACATGTGCAACCACCTCAGCGACAACCACCGAGTCACATCAAGAAGGGCTCCGGGTTCCCGAGCTGGGGTGGTGGGGGGCAAGGGCTTTTGCCACACCCCATGACATCTGCATCCAGCTGGGCAATGATCAAGCCACTGCTGGAAGTCCCCTGGTCTCCCCTGTGGGAATGAGGTGGGTGCCACAGGCCTCCATCCCACCCCTCCTCTTTCCTCCTTCTTCCATCCCATTTCCTTCCCCTTTCCCCTCTCCCCCTCCCTCCCAACTGCTCCACAGCAACATCACAGAATGTAAAAAAATAATATTAATAAAATCACATTTTCTTTAAAACATTAAAATAATATAAAATAGATTAAAAAATACAAAAGGAGAGAAGGCAGAATGCCTGAAAAAAAATAAATAAATAAAAATGGCCACAGAAATATTCTCAGTCCCACGTGCTCTTCCAGTGCCTTGTCACTCCCCCACAGGAGGTGGAGTCTGTTTCCCTTGTCCATGAAATTGGGCAGGCCTTTGTGGCTGCCTTGAAGAGTAAAATGTGGCAAAAGTGATGCTGTTTGGCCTCCAAGGTCAGGTGATTAAAGGTGATGAGGTCTCTCTCTCTGCATCTCTCAGGATGCACGATCTCTGAACCCCTTTGCCATGTTGTGAGGAAGCCCAGACCACGCAGCAGGGCCATATGTACAAGTTCCAGTCGATGCCCAGCCAAGATCTCTGCTGATCCATTGCCGGCATCAGTAGCCAGCCATGTTAGGGAAGGAGCCTTCAGGATGCCAGCTGAGGCTCCTCAGAGACAAGTTGTCCTCCCTGGGCCCTGTCCAAATTTTGGACCCACAGAATCTGTGAGCCTACTAAATAGTTGCTTTACTCACTTGAACAGGAGGCCACTGAGTTTGGACTCTTAGTGAGTGGGGAGCTGTGGGGAGCTAAGGGGAACCGAGGGGTGCTCCTGACTAGAGGAGCAGTGTGGCAACAGTGCTGGTCTCTCTGAGGCCATATGCAGAGTAGAGAAACAAGAGGCAGGGAGGCCAACGCAGAGGGTACTGCACCAGTCCAGGCCTTTGTGAGGAGGGGCCTTAGGGCAGGGAGGAGGGGGTGTGGGGCGCAACAGAAAGAGCACAGAACAGGGCTGGCCAGGTAGCCCAGTTGGTTAGAGCATGGTGCTTGTAACACCACGGTCAAGGGTTTGGAAGGTGTTGTCAGCACCACACTCTCCCAAGTGAGCCACGGGCCGACCCTCATTTTCCATTTTTTTTAAAAAAGATGACCGGTAAGGGGATCTTAACCCTTGACTTGGTGTTGTCAGCACCACGCTCACCCAGTGAGCAACCAGCCATCCCTATATGGGATCCGAACCCGTGGCCTTGGTGTTATCAGCACCACACTCTCCCGAGTGGGCCATGGGCCAGCCCTCATTTTCCATTTTGGAGCTTAACTTTTTCACTGTGAAATGAGTGAGACAAAAAAAAAAAAAAAAAAAAAAGGTTTTTTCTTCCTGTGTAAATCCTCCCCAGTGCTCACGGGATAGCCTGTGCCTCACTTCTCCAGGGTCAACCCCTTGGAGAGGGAGCTCTCTCCCCTCGCAGGGGCACTGGTCTTGCTCCCACCTCTCTCACAGAGCCACTGGTGTCCTGCCTTGCACACATGTCCCGCTCAGTGTACCTTATTGGGAATTCACTTTTATTTTCTTTATGTTAATTGCCAGGCCATCTTCCATTGTGTGACTATATCATATTTTGTGTATCTCCTGGTGGTAATGCTCCCAATTCCTCCAGCTGGTGCACACATGAGAGCTTCTGCAGAGTCTATCCCTGGGGGAGCAAGTGCCGGATCACAGGTATGCTCACCTTGAACCTGATAAGTGGCCTTACCAATCTCCTCCAGAGGCCATGTTTAAGGAGTCCCATTTGGGGTCTACATTTGGTAATGTCAGCTTTATTTTTTTTTCTAATTTAACGGGTGAGACATAATATCTCATTGTTGTTTTAATTTACATTTCTCTGATACCAGTGTGGTAGAGCCTCTTTCTCATATGATTATTGGCCATATGGGTTTCTTTTTCTATGAGGGGTTTGTTCATAAGTTACACCAAATTTTCTGTCGGGTTGGCTGTCTTTCTTCTTGATTTGCAGAAGTCCTTTACACACTCTGGGTACTAATCTCTTGCTAGTTATATGTATTGCAAGTCCGTATTGTGGCAATATCTGTTGATCTTACTTATGGCATTTTTTGTTGAAGATTTAAGTGTCAGTGTCATCAGACTCATCAATCTTTCCCTTTACGGCTGATGTTTTGAGTGCCTAAGATATTCTTCCCTATCAAGGGGGCTTTGGGAGCAGCTAGCCACGTCCTGTTTGTTTATCTGGATGCTGGCTACACAGCTGGGTTCGCTTTGTGAAATTTTATCAAGCTGCACACTTATGACTTGTGCACTTTTCTTTATGCATGCTGTAATTAAACAAAAAGTTTACTTTAAAAGGAAATTATTCGCTACTCTGGGGTCATAAAAATATTCTCCTATATTTTCTTCCAAATGTGTTAACATTTTGTTATTCACATGTAAGTCCTAAATCCACCTGGAGTTGTGTGTGTGGTGTTGGGTGAGGATCTAATTTTACTTTTCCCATATGGATCACCGCTTGTCCCAACACCGTTTATAAAAGAGTTTGTCTTTTCCCTACTGCTTGGTGGCACCTCTCTAGAAAATTCTCATTTTTACACAGTTCTGTCTCTGGGCCCTTTTTCTGTCCATTTCTTCTCTTTATGCCAAAGCCGTTCTGTCTTAATTTCTTTAAAAAGCTTTCTTATCTGCTATGACCCATTAGAGGACTTTAAGGGGAGAAATGGTCAGAATGATGCTGTGACGAGGTCACTGATGAGAGAATGGGTTTTAGATGCCAAGGCCAAAGGGCCAGGGGTCCAGTTGGTAGCTGCTACAGCGTCCACGCAAAAGGTGAGCAGCTTGGCCTCGGGAGGTGGCCAGGAAATGGGCTGATGCTGGGTGTGTGTGGAGTTAAAGCAGATAGGACTTGCTGAAGGATTGGACATGACTGTGAAGCAAAAATTAGGGTCAAAGATGACTCCTTGGTTTCTGTTCTGAGTAGCTGGTAGGATGGTGGGTGCCATTTGCTGAGATGGGAAAGTCTGGGCAGAGCTGATGGGTGGGCACTTAGAGAGCAGCTGATGCATGAATGAATGAATGAATGAATGAATGAGTGAATGAATGGGTGGGTAGAGGTGAGTGGGCTGTGGTGCTGCCCAGCCTCCTAAAGCCTGTTATGTCTGAGTCCTCAGCATGACCCTCCTTGTTTCACAGGGTTAGTTGTTTCACTGGGTCTGTGTGATGTTGTCGCTGGGGGGGCATCATCCCTGGCCGTGTAGCAGCACTGCTCCCCGAGGCCTGGCACAGCACTGGGCTCCCCAGGTTCTTAGTCACAAGAAACTAGCTCGTGGAAGGCTTCCAGCCCTATGGGATACAGGGAGGTCAGGGCAGGACCCTGAGGCTGCATGTCTGCCTCTACCACTGCCTCTGTCCTCAGTTAAGGAGGTGGCCTGGTGGAGCCTCCATGTCATTTTGGGCACCTGTGCTATTTGACAGTGCAAAATAAGGAGACCTTGGCATCACCTGGGCATGGAGAAGGCACCGCTGTGGAGAAGCTCACAGTTCCAGAGGTCCTTCTTGTGGGTGGGGCCCAGACCCGGGCATTTTTGACCAGATCATTGCTCTGTTTACAGCCCGCCTCTGGCTCATGGTCCCCAGCTGTTATGAAAACACCTTTAGTCCATAAAACGTGGAAATTGCATCTGCACGCTCAAGCTGAGTCATTTCTCTGAGCAAGCCTTCAGTTGGGGCAGCATTTTTGTGGCCAGGCCTGGGGTGGAGCTCTGCTCTGGCATGGGCCTTTGTTTATCCTGTGGGCAGCCGCAGGTGGCCTGGCGGGCCCACTCTAGCCCCAGGCATGGGCTTCCTTCAGTCACTCCTTGAATCAGGAACCATTTTTAAGCCCCTTCTGTGTGTCGAGAGCCAAGCCATGTCTCCAGGATGGCTGAGGAGAAGCAAGAAGGGAGGAACCCCTGGGTTCTCACATCCCCAAATACAGAAACTGAGGGGGATGTGCAGAGGGGCGGGGTGCAGGTGTAGAGAGGACAAGGAAGAGAAGGGAAAGACCAGGTTCATCCACCTGCGAGTCCCTGGCCTGAAGCACTATCCACCCACCATAACCTCAGCCAGAGGTGGCTTTGAGACTGGGGCCCAGCATAGCTCTCGGCTGGACAGGAAGGAGGGAGGTGGAAGGGGTAGGAGAAACCGTTCTTTATTAGGCAGCTACATCATGCCAAGCCTTTGGCTAGCTTGCTGTCTTGGGGCTTTGCACCTGGTCCAAGAACCCTGGCCACTTGCTGGCCACGAGGCCTTGGGCTGGTGACTTCACCTCCTAAATGTAATATCCTCGTCTGCCTCGTCTTCCTCATCTGGCCTCATTGAGTCGTGAGAATCAAGAGCGATGATGCAAAGGCACACACCGAAAGGCAGCGAGTGCTCTCATAAATAATGCTCGGCTAACATTTATTGAGTACATACTGTACTGGGCGCTGTGCTGAGTGTTTTCCTCACAGTAACTCGTTTAATCCTCTCAGGAACTTTGAAGCGAGTTCTCTTTTTAGTCCTATTTTATAGACCAAGAAATTGAGGTACAAAGACATTAAGTAACTTGCCCAAGGCCACAGGGGCAATGACAGTGGAACCAGAATTCTGATGACCCAGGCAATAATACAGAAATAGTTTATGGGTCTTTTTTTTTTTTTTGGTGTTTGGTTGGTGCAGGGATCGAACCCTGGACCTTGGTATTATCAGCACCACACTCTAACCAACTAAGCCAATCAGCCAGCCCGTTTATTATTCAATAAATCAGGGCAGGATGGATTAAATAGGCGTTTCTCAATGTGAATTACCCAGACCCCTCACCTCTGTTTCACTTAAAAAAAAATTGTTTTATAGTCCGATAAATGTGGAAAACACTAGAACATTACATTCTCCTTCGGGAGATTTACAGGGCACTTTTAACATATTAAAGGCTCTCAGAAGTCCTGTGGTTAAAAGGAAAGAAAGCGAAAACCACCTGTTTGTGTTTAATCCAGCATATCCCATGCTTGTTCACTCTCTGAGCCTGAGGAGCCCTTATTAAGACCGAGTTTGAAGAAACGAACATAAGATTAAGAAAAAAAAATGCATCTTGAAGCCTATACATTTCCACGAAGGACTGCTGACTTTTAACTGTTGCATTGAGGATTTTTTACTATCTTATAGGGGTACCCCATCAACCACCCTGGTTTTAGGGCCCTGTATTGTTCCTTTGTTTTCTCATTCATTTATTCATTCATTCATTTATTCATTCATTCATTCAAACTTATGTCCCTTGAGCTCTCAAAGGCACAATGAGAGGTGGATAAGACACAGCTTCTGTTTTAAGCACCTCGTAAGTCTGACGGGGGAGACAGAACAGTGTTATCAGAAGTTTGAGGGACTGGGGAAGCCCCAGAGATGGCAGCTAATCCTGTCTGGGAGTGAGGGAAGGATTCCTGGATGAGGTGTGGGCTAAGTCAGCCAGGTGAAGGACTTTGGGTGGTCAGGGTTGTAGGAAGATATTTGTACACCTGTGAAAAACTATACGTTATCTAGACTCTAGAGAACACCCCTTGTATTATCTGATTCTGTTCTAGAAAGGCTGTTTTACAGATCTGTAAATTGTAGGTAACAAATAGCAATGCAAAATCATTCTTGTCTGTAGACCTTCAGATTACAACTGTGCTGCAGAAGGCCGGCTGACATCCCCCCCAGCTTTGCCTCTGTTTGCACATTCATTTCTGTATTCCTGATCAGTCTATGTGTGTGTTCTTCAGGTTCTATTTGAATGGGTTATAAAATCTGCACGGTTCCCTTAAGTTAATTTGGAGTAAAATGAAATCTTTTTTTTCTAAATCTATGTATGACAGTCATGATTTTGCCTCATATCTTTTAAAAGATCTTTTAGGGCTGGCCTGTTAGCTCAGTTGGTTAGAGAGCTATGTTGTAACACCAAGGTCAAGGGTTCAGATCAGCCACCACCAAAAAATAAATAAATAAAAGATCTTTTGACAGATAGCGAGGGGGAAAAAAAACGAGAGGCTCACCAGGCAGCGGGCACGGGTACAAAGGCCCGGATTCCCTCAACACAGCCATTGAGCAACGAGTTGCCCGGCCCAGATCCTTTTCGGAGTGGGCCATCAAGAGCAGCTGAAATGAACTGACTTTCCAGTCCCCACTCATGAAGGGTGGAAGAAGCTAGAGGAAAATGAAAAAGTGCTAATGACCAATTGCTAGGTGTGGATGTGCGTGTGCAATGGGATTTCACAAATTGCTGTCACTTTCTGTGGTGGGATCCATTGATTGC
Source organism: Cynocephalus volans (assembly GCF_027409185.1). NCBI lineage: Eukaryota > Metazoa > Chordata > Mammalia > Dermoptera > Cynocephalidae > Cynocephalus > Cynocephalus volans. Next base: position 56,878,551 of record NC_084462.1, read on the forward strand.
ATCTTTTTTTTTTCTTTTTTCTGGGTGGCTGGTCAGTACAGAGATCGAACCCTCGACCTTGGCATTATCAGCACCACGCTCTAACCAACGGAGCTAACCAGCCAGGCCTAACTGCATCTTCTTCTTTTTTTTTTTTTTTAAAGATGACCGGTAAGGGGATCTTAACCCTTGACTTGGTGTTGTCAGCACCACGCTCACCCAGTGAACAAACTGGCCATCCCTACATGGGATCCGAACCCGTGGCCTTGGTGTTATCAGCACCGCACTCTCCCAAGTGAGCCACGGGCCGGCCCCCCTAATTGCATCTTCTGACATTGCAATTGAAGTGGCCGTTCCCCACTGGTCAGGGAGCTGGCACTAGGCACAGCCCACTTTGTTTAATGAGTTCACCGTGCTCACAAACACAGGTAAAACTCACCAAGAACAGAGGTGAGTGGGGATGTTCGCAGCCTTGTGTCGGAAACCAGGGAGATTCCACAAATGCTTATTAGAATTGCTAGTCCTAGGCACAAGAGCCCTTAAATCAATTAGCTGGAAATTTCCTGAAATGCTCAGAAAAAAGCAGAAGAAGCTGGACTCTCTATCTCAGAATATATGCAGCATTTGAAGGAAACTGGCTTTGGCTTCTTCCAGTCTGGCCTAGAGTGCGAGGCCTGGGTTAGCCTCAGGCTCTGGTAGGAAGGCTGTCCTTTCTCTTCCTCCTTCCTCTTGTCCTTCTGTTGCTGGGGCCTCCACTGGAGTGCTAACGGTGGAACTCCCTTTCTCGTCATCCCCAAGGACAGGCCCTGCTTTGTCGCTGGAGGCCCCAGCTCTCTGTGGTTGTGGTGCTGTCAGGGGCATTCACTGGTACATGGGCATTGGGTATCTAGGATGTGCCAGTCACTGTGCTGGGTGCTGGGATGACAATGGTCACCCAGACACATCTGCTGTCATGAGGCTCATCATTAAGGAGACAATACAATGCAGAGGGGTTGAGGCTGGGAGGAGGCACCCAAAGGGCTATGGGCCCAGAGGAGGCCCAGAGGCTTCCCTGCAGCTGAGGGGCCAGAACTGGCGAGGGGGAAGAAAATGGTCATCCCGTCACAGTACCTGTTGGGACTCACATCACGTTAGATACTCTTGAGGACTCCCAGAATGCAGGGGGTGGAGTTGAGGGACAAGCTGAACCCATTCGCCTGTCCCTTCCCTGCAACCCCAGGCCCCCTGCAGGGCCTGGGTGGGGGCTCCTAAATCAGCTTCTTCCCTGGCAGGGAGGCCAGCAGGAACACCTGTACTCCCTAGCTCTGCTTCCTCCTTTGATTTGCATAGCAAACACTCGGCCCAGGCCAGCTTTGTACCTTCTGCACCCAGGGCTGCAGCCCAGCACTGCCCTATGCCAAAGGGAAAAAAAAAGCTCTCAATAAGAAAGCCCACTGGTGGTTCCTGGGCAGTCTTACTGGGAAGTCACCTCTTGGGGACCCACTAGCTCTGGTGTGGGCTTGGGTCAGTCCTAGGTGCGGAGCCTTCTTTGAAACTGCCCCGAGCTGGCATAAGGCCCAGCGTCCTGACCGTGGGACCTGCTGGAGCCTGGCCCCCAGAGAATTTATCTTACTTACACCCACACAAAAGGATGTAGGACAGGGTAGTTTTGAAGCACTGCTCATCTTAGCAAAAGACTAGAAATAACGTCTGTGTCCAACAGCGAGGTATGGGTGATTCAGAGTGCTGAGGTTCCCCGTAGTGTGCTCATGTGGGAGCGGGCAGCTCTTGCACTATGAGTGCACTTTCCCTATTCCATGCCCCTAGAGGCTGCCATAAATGCCTCTTCTGGGGACATCCTGTGTGCCTCAGAGACTCAGCAGCCCCTGCTTTGCCTCACTCATCCATTGCCTGGCACTGGGGCAGAGGACTGAGAATGGGAGATGGAAAGCTTCAGAGCCAGATGTGCCTGCCAGTCCCAGATGTGTGGCCTCCACTCTGCCTCAGTTTCCTCATCTGTAAAATGGGGACAATTTACCTACCTCACGGGTGAGACGAGCACCTGGTACACAGAGTAGGTGTTTGAGAAAGGTGAAGGTGACTTAAGTTTTGCCCAGTGGGAGCTGTGGAGGTGGGGTGCGGTGGGGTTGGGTGGGTTGTAGACCATTGGCAGGGTCAGGGGTCCGGGAAGATGCCGTGATCGCTCTGTGGGGAGGGGCAGTGGCTCCAGCGCTCTGTGTTGTGAGCTGCCCTCACCGCAGAGCGCTCCCCAGAGGGGAAGAGTTCATGCCACTATTCCCTGAGATGGGGAGGAGAACGCATCAGGCGACACCGTGGAGACAGCCTCCACCCTCACCCACACCTGCCCTGAGATTCACCTGGCCCTGCTGGGGGTGGGGGTGACCTCAGCTCACTCATCAGTTGCAGAAGTGGGCGGGGCGTGCTGGGGGCTCGCCCTGTAGCTGTGTGTGCTCAGTGAGCTTGCGCGGGCTCTCAGGCTAGGATGCGGGGGAACCTCCATGGGAGCCGGTGTGGGGTGATGCTTCCTCAGGCTCTCGTGGGGGACTGAGCTGAGAGAGATGGGGGCTGGGGAGGAGGGTCCCAGCCCTGTCCAGAATCCTCCCTGGTGTCTGACAGTGCCCCGTGGCCCCCACAGACCCTCAGCTTTCCCAGGAAAGTTAGGCTTTTTATTTCCATTGAATCTTTTTATCACTTTTCTTCTCTTACTGACTCGATGATTTCTCCTTTCTTTACTTTTCTGCGGCTGGCCAGCCTGGGAACCTCAACCCTTGAACTTGGTATCATCAGCACCCAGCTCCGACTGAGTGACTCACCGGCCAGCCTTCCCTTTCATTTTTCCCCTCTCTCTCCTCTTGAAGCTCATACCTCATTATCATTCTTTCGACAAACCTTACACTAAAAATAGCTAACATTTCACGTGTCTCTCTTTTTCAGATGAGGAAACAGAGTCATCGAGGGCCAGGAACTTGGCTGAGGTGCCCAGTGGGTAGAGGCCTCCTGGGCATGAGGCCCCGCTGGGCTCTGGGTCTCTGGGATGAGGAATAGCCATGCAGGGCCACAGCCGAGGGAGGGGACTGTGGGAGCAGCAAGGAGGGGTCTGACCTGTGGATGGGAGGTGTATCAGGGAAGGCTTCCAGAGGAGGGGGCCTCAGAACCTGGGGATGAGGAAGGGGCGGAGGAAGGGGGCTCTGGAAGAGGAAAAAGCATGTGCAAAGGCCAGGTGGTGTGGGGAAGGGCAGCTCAGGCTGCAATAGACGGGGGCAGGAGTTGGGGCTCCGCTCAGGAGGGGGCGGCTGATGAGGTGATGGAGGTGGGGGGAAGCTCAGCACGGCTGTGGCAGGGAGAGCCTTGGCCAGGCACATCCAGGGAGAGTGGGGACCTGCCTCAGGGGCTTAGGATCCCAGGACTGAGACAAGCACGTCTGGCAAGAGGAGTTCAGCAGCTAGATGGTTCTTCCTTCCAAGAGGGCTGAATGCCCTGGGGAATCAGCTTCCCTTTTCAGCTCTTCCCAGAATTCGGCTGCGTGGGCAGGGAATCTTATCTGTAGCTGGAACCTCCAGAGACTCTGGGTCCTCCTATTGTCTTCCTGAGAACCTTATTTACACTAAAATGTCAATGACGCATGCAGCTTAAAATGTAGTGATTCTTAATGTTGCTATTCAGAAGAATCTTCTGGGAGTGTGTGTGTGTGTGTGTGTGTTTGTGTGAGTGAGAGACAAGGTGATGGCTATTGTTTTCATAAAAATGACATTTGCTCATTCTCAACAAAACAAAACAAGCAGTACAGAAAAGTACAAAGAAGGAAATAAATTCCTCTCACTAGAATACCAGCTTCATGAGGGCAAGAGTTTTATCTATTCTGTTCTCTGTATTCTCAGCAACTAGAACTTCCTGGCACAGAGTAGATGCTTAATACAGCTCACCACTGCGTGTTAATGTTTGGTGAATGTCACATGTACACAAAGAAGTTTGGAGAAATAAAGGGGGATAAGAAGGAAAAAAGAAAAAGAAAAAAAGAAATAATTATAAAAAAAAAAGAAAAGGGCCAGCCCGTGGCTCACTTGGGAGAGTGCGGTGCTGATAACACCAAGGCCCCAGGTTCGGATCCCATATAGGGATGGCCGGTTAGCTCACTTGGGAGAGCGTGGTGCTGACAACACCAAGTCAAGGGTTAAGATCCCCTTACCGGTCATCTTTTTAAATAAATAAATAAATAAATAAATAAAAAGAAAAGAGTAACAGGTAGAGAGAAAGATAATATGGGTCCAAATAATTTTAAAAGATGAACTTGTACTATACCCGTTCTATTTTAAACTAAAAGTATTTCATTTTACTTGAGTTTAACAACAACAACAGAAAAATTGCTTAATCTTCTACTTTCCACAAGAGATATTAGTTCATAATGGATTTCTCTAAGGGTAAGAAAAAAGATTATGGGGCCGAGCCCGTGGCGCACTTGGTAGAGTGCTGCGCTGGGAGCGCGGCAACGCTCCCGCCGCGGGTTCGGATCCTATATAGGACTGACCAGTGCACTCACTGGCTGAGTGCCGGTCACGAAAAAACGACAAAAAAAATTTTAAAAAAATGAAAAAAGATTATGAAATCCATTAAGAGATTGGAGTCTTGGGAAAGAACAAAATTTTCACTCTGAGCAGGGCTGGTCATTTCTTGGGGCGAGAGAGATGACTGCTTCCTTCACTTCCTCCTCCTTCCCTCGCCCACCTCTGCTCCTGAGTTTCTTTTCTCTTTTTTGTTTGTTTCTTTAAAAAATCTTTTTTTTCTCTTTTTTTAACAGCTCCTGGTTTTGATGCTAACATTTTTACTTTATCAAAGTTTATAACACTTATATTCTTCTGTTTTGCAACCTTAATTCTCCCAGTATTTAGTCTGAGTCCTTTATTTAAATAGATTCCATTCCATTTTTTATTTTAAACCACAATTTTGTCTCTGAGTTTTACATGTTGAGTCATCTCTTGGTTGTATCAGAGAAAATTGTAAAAAGACTTTGAAATGGGTCCCTCTCCCTAGTCAAATATTACTAGGATGTCCTGTAATACACCTTTCTGGGTTATCTGCTTTTTTAGGGTACCTGTATCTTTCAGCAAATCTAAGTTGTAGAAAACATAGCAATGCAGATGATTTTCTTGTCCATAGAAATGCAAATGAACTATGTCCAGTGGAATGCAATGATTGTTGCTGGGTGGGTATTGATCAGTTTTGCATATATATGTAAATCCATTTCTACATTCCTTATTTGCCTGTATATGGGTGTGTGGTTCCAATTTTCTTTTGAACCCGTTGTAACATATTATTGATTCCCTAATTATTTAATGAGTTAAACAAAAATTTTGACGTGTTCATTTTATATTGGTGTGAGAGTCATGATTTTACTTTTAAGAAAATGAATCCTTTTAAACAGTTAGCTAGGTTTCAGTGCTGAGCAGTTTTAGTCTTTTTTCCAAGAAGGGCTCATGGGTACTATTTTCTCTGACCTTTTCCTTGTTTTCTGTAAATCTGAACAACTTCCCTGAGTGTAATATTCTTGGGCTCCCCTTTTCCACACAACTTATTTTCTGGCATTGAATGTTGCTGTGGAAAAATTTGAGGCCAGATTGATTTTTTTGTCCCCTTGCTGTTGACATGATTTTTTTTTCTCCTGGGTCCCTGAAGAGTTTTCTTCTTTATCCTTAAAGTTCATAACTCAGCCAGTATGTTCTGATGTTGATCATTCGCGGTCCCTTCCCCTGCTGTCACTGTGCCCTCTTAATCTGTACAGTTGGTTTTTCCTCCATTTCAGGGAGAATTTCTCCAAATATTCTTTGGTTTTAGCTGTTGGATAATCTACTTCAGGGACTCCAGTTACAAGATCTGGGTTCCATAATGATCACTGTCTCTCTAATGGTTCTTTTGCTTGCTTTGCTTTGGCGGCTGGGCCTGTACAAGGGATCCAAACCCTTGAACTCCGTGTTATAACCTTGTTATGACAACTAACCAACTGAGCTAACTGGCCAGCTCTTCTCTAATTGTTTTATTTGCCCCTTTTCTTTGAACTCTTTGCAATTACATCAACTTTCTCTCCCATGCTACTCACTTGCTTTTCAGACTTGTGAACCACGTCCTAACTTGGTGTCGGGACACGCAGTGGCGCAGTGGCGCTGTTTTCGTCCTCACTGTGTCCGCTTCCCTTTTTTTTTTTTTTTTTTTCTTAAAAGATGACCGGTAAGGGGATCTTAACCCTTGACTTGGTGTTGTCAGCACCACGCTCAGCCAATGAACTAACCGGCCATCCCTATATGGGATCCGAACCCGTGGCCTTGGTGTTATCAGCACCGCACTCTCCCGAGTGAGCCACAGGCCGGCCCCCCACTCCCCTTGCAAGCTCTTGGCATCTCCTGGTGTTAGTGGTTCGTGGCTGTCATCTCTTCTTTGCGCTCCTTTTTTTTTTTTGCGGCTGGCCAGTACAGGGATCCAGAAGCCTTGACCTTGGTGTTAGTCTTGGTGCTCTTTTTACAGCCAGTTCATCTTCTCATCAACTTTTCTCTAGCACCAAGCTACAGGTTTCAGGAAGCTGCTCGTGATCCTCGGCCTTTCAGCCGGGGCCTCATGTTGTTTCCTTCCCTTTCCTGGCAGTTGCGTGTGGGTCGCCTGGCGAGTTCTCTTCATCTCGCTCGCTGTTACTTGTTCTCACCCAGCAACCAGGAGCCAGTCTGTCTTCTCCTTGGAAGGACAGTTTTGAGGGCTGTGTTGTTTTCCATAGCCTGAGCAGGCAGAGGTGGGGAGGGGAGCGTGCCCCCACTGCGGCCACCCTTGCTGGCTGCGGGTCTTCTCTTTCCTGCCATCCCTTAAACACCCCGTCCCTCCAGCCCCTTCTGCCCAGCCAGGAGTGTGTCCTATTCCCTCACTGGAAGCAGCCCAGGTATGGTAAACACAGAGGGCCCTGGAGGCCTTTTCTCTGGAGGTTGTCTGTCTTGGTTTGTGGGCTTGTTCCTTTTGCAAACAATTTGTCATTGTTACTCATTTTGTCAGATACTGGGGTAGGGAGTTTGCTTCTCCCCTCACCCTGCCTTCTGAAGTCAGAACTCCCCTCCTCAGCAGCCTCTTCAAAGTGCAAGTCTCCAGGGCCTGCCCACCCAGTGAATGGATTCTGTGGGTCTGGGCAGGATCTCTCCCTCCCCACCCAAGGTGATGTGAGTGTGCAGGCCTGGGGTGGCAAACTGCAGAGTCACCTACCAGGAGTGCTGGCATTTTAGTCAAATGAAAGGAATGTAGCTCTGCTTATGGAAATCCACGTGGCACTGAGCACTGGACAGTCTTGGAATTTCCAAGTGGGGAGCAAATTTGATCATCAGCCTCCATTCAATTGGTGAGGCCTCTGAGGCCCAGACAGGGGAAGTGACTTGCCCACGGTCACACAGCAAGTCAGCAACAGGCAGGTTTGAAGAACCTGATTTCAGATCTGGGGCCTGAGATCAGAGTGACCTACCGCTGAGAACAGGAAGGCCTTTGTCCATGGCATGAGGAGCTCCATTCCCATTTCTGGGCCTCACAGAGGCAATGGTTGTGGCCTTCCCCTGAGGCACTTGGCAATGAGGGGAGGGTGTCCAGTCCAGGAGGCCCACTATTAATCCCAGCCCTCCCAGGAGGAGTGACCCACCTCCTCTCATCCCTGTCCCCACCCCTCAACCACCGCCCTGGCAGCAGTGCTCCAAGCAGGAGCTGAAGGCCTGGCGATGACCTTGGGCCAGGCAGCTGGTTGAGTGATCCCGGTGAGGAAGCAGCATTGGAAAAGTGGGGAGATCTGGGGTTAGGGCTGGAGATGGGGTTGAGTCAGGCTTTCCTGGGAGGAAGCCTCATCTACCAGGGGAAGGAGCTGCCAGAGCAATTTGGGCCATGACTGGGTGGCAAACCTTGACTCTCCAGCTGGGACCCTTAAAAGCAGTTGGGATGAGGCAGCCTGCTCTGTTTTTATCCTGCCCACCTTGAAGTGACCCGGTGGGGTCAGCCTGTGGATATCAGGCAGCCTGAGTAGAATCCCAGGCTCATCCCTCACTCGTTTCTTGGCCCTGGTGATTCAGCTGCCTCAGGGTGAGAAGGGGAAGCTTATAGGACCCTCCCTGCATGGTTGTCGTGAGGATTAACTCATGTGAAGGGCTGGAACAGGGCCAGACTCTTGGTAAGCACAGGAACTCAGTAACAGAGCTGTTGAGCTCAAAATAGATCTGTTCCACAGGTAACAAATGTTTTTATGGGACTTTTCTTGTGAGGAGATAGGGGAAAGGAATCTCACTGTTCACCATGGAGCTGCGATTTAATTTCTCTCTGGGACATTTCTGATCTTTCCTTGCTAAATTTTCCCTCTTTCTCCTCTCCCACCCTCCACCTGTCCCCAGAGTCCCCTCTGTTGTTCAGTCCCAGCCTTCTGTTTGCACAGCACTTACCAAAGGAGGAGGTGACAGTGGCCCTCCCTTGGTCCCCTGGGTGTCGAGGGAGTGTGTGAATCGTGGCTGCAGCCGCAGCCTGGGCAGTGCTCGCCGCACGCGGGAGGTAAGTGAAGCCTGCTTGTGTGTTGCAGGCTCTCAGCAGCCCTGTGGCAGCCACTGTTATGACCCCACTAGACACAAGAGCACCAGGGCCGGAGGCGCAGTGCCCAGCCGCCAGCTGCTTCCCAAACAGACCTTGAACGTGTCACCCATATTCATGGGTTTCTCATCTCTTTATAGCAACCATCCTGTACTCAGGGAGGACCCATGTGTCCCTGGGAATGTCCAGGACACTTGTTGGAGCCTTTCTGAGCTTCTCTGAGGCAGGGTCTCTTAACCTTTTGGGTGCTCTGGCCCCTTTGACAATTTCATAAAAGTCATGGTCCCTCTCCCAGAAATCTGCAGGTACACAAGAATAGTACATACAATTGAGGGGTTTATATACCCTCTGACGTTCATCCTGGATCTTCCAGAGGTTTCTAGAATCTGGATTGAGATCTCCTATGTTATGGGATGCTGTCTACCTGTTCTGCCAATCTCCAGAATTCCAGAATCTGGACTCTTCTGATGGTTGGACAGCTGGGTGTGGCCATGACTGAAGGAGGCTTCTTTTCTTGAGAGTGATTTCATGAAAGGATTAAGTTGAGAATGGCTGAACCCATTGAGTGAGAACTATCTCCAGTTTATTTGCCAGTCAACTTCTGCACAAATGTAGACAACAAACAACAAATACATACCATGTGGGTATATACTGTGTGGTGATCACCACAGCTCAAGTTCAGTGAGTGCTGGGCACCACCTTGTGTGCTGAGCATGCCCTGTCTTGTTAGTCCTCGTCACAGTCAGTCCCACAGGCCAAAGCTGTTATGATATCTCTGAGGCACAGAGAAGTTAAGTAACCTACTCAAGGTCACACAGTAAGTGGTAAAATTGGCTTTACTCCCCAGCAATCTGACTCCAGAGCCATTTGAAATTGGTAGGAGAGGCTGGTCCCTGTCCTGTTCTGAGACTTGAGTGTGTTCCTGGCTCAGGCAGCTGGATCCTGTGGGGGCCTAGGCAAGAAAGTGGGCTGTAAGCAAACACTGAAATCCCATTTTCCAGGCCGGCCCGTGGCTCACTTGGGAGAGTGTGGTGCTGATAGCACCAAGGCTGTGGGTTCGGATCCTACATAGGGCTGGCCCGCGGCTCACTTGGGAGAGCGTGGTGCTGACACCACCAAGTCAAGAGTTAAGATCCCCTTATTGGTCATCTTTAAAAAAAAAGAAAGAAATCCCATTTTTCTAGAAAGATTCCATCACATTAGTGCCAAAGGCCCCTGTCTAGGAGTCCTCAACAGACCGTATCATGAAGTGGCATTTGCCTGGCCCCAGAGGGAGACAGAACTCTGAGTTCAGGCAGATTTGGGTGGTAATGTGACCTCATTTGACCCCACAGGCTGGCAAGGCCTGGGAAATGTCAGCTTACGCTCATTTCCACCGTTTTTAAGGAGGTTTCCTTTGCCTCCAGTACATTTTGCAAAATGCCTTCTGCGAATGGTGTTTCTGCTTCTTGCTTCCCTGTTGCTGAGCCTCTAAGTTCTGAGCCTCTAAGTTCTGAGGCTCTAAGTTCTGAGCCTCTCTTGAAGATAGACTTTGGTGCTGGGAGGGACTTTAGAGCCCTGGCTCTCTCCTAAGACAAGTCCCTTTCCTGAAATGGCTACCAGCCCGCCCCCGCCCTGTGCAAGGCTGTTCCACTGTTCTGCTCCACATTCTTAACATCCTCCGAGGGGTCCCAGCCCACCTTGCTTTACAGGCTTGTCCCATGTTGATGATGGTGGTAATAGACATTGTGGAGTTGCACACTCCCATTTTTTTTTTAAAAATTTTATTTATTTATTTTATTATTATTATTATTATTTTAAATTTTATTTTGTCGATATACAATGTGGTTGATTATTGTGGCCCATTACCAAAACCTCCCTCCCTCTTCTCTCTCCTCCCTCCCACCCAACAATGTCCTTTCTGTTTGCTTGTCGTATCAACTTCAAGGAACTGTAGTTGTTATATCTTCTTCCCCCACCCCTGGTTTTTTTTTTTTTTTTTGGTGTGTGTGTGTGTGTGTGTGTGTGTGTGTGTGTGTGTGTTAATTAATTTATTTATTTTTAGCTCCCACCAATAAGTGAGAACATGTGGTATTTCTCTTTCTGTGCCTGACTTGTTTCACTTAATATAATTCTCTCAAGGTCCATCCATGTTGTTGCAAATGGCAGTATTTCATTCTTTTTTATAGTTGAGTAGTATTCCATTGTGTAGATATACCACATTTTCTGTATCCACTCATCCGATGATGGACATTTGGGCTGGTTCCAACTCTTGGCTATTGTAAAGAGTGCTGCGATGAACACTGGGGAACAGGTATACCTTCGACTTGATGATTTCCATTCCTCTGGGTATATTCCCAGCAGTGGGATAGCTGGGTCATATGGTAGATCTATCTGCAATTGTTTGAGGAAACTCCATACCATTTTCCATAGAGGCTGCACCATTTTGCAGTCCCACCAACAATGTATGAGAGTTCCTTTTTCTCTGCAACCTCGCCAGCATTTGTCGTTCAGAGTCTTTTGGATTTTAGCCATCCTAACTGGGGTTAGATGGTATCTCAGTGTAGTTTTGATTTGCATTTCCCGGATGCTGAGTGATGTTGAGCATTTTTTCATATGTCTGTTGGCCATTTGTATATCTTCCTTAGAGAAATGCCTACTTAGCTCTTTTGCCCATTTTTTAATTGGGTTGCTTGTTTTCTTCTTGTAAAGTTGTTTGAGTTCCTTGTATATTCTGGATATTAATCCTTTGTCAGATGTATATTTTGCAAATATTTTCTCCCACTCTGTTGGTTGTCTTTTAACTCTGTTAATTGTTTCTTTTGCTGTGCAGAAGCTCTTTAGTTTGATATAATCCCATTTGTTTATTTTTCCTTCAGTTGCCCATGCTTTTGGGGTCCTATTCATGAAGTCTGTGTCCAGTCCTACTTCCTGAAGTGTTTCTCCCATGTTTTCTTTAAGAAGTTTTATTGTTTCAGGGTGTATATTTAATTCTTTAATCCATTTTGAGTTGACTTTAGTGTATGGTGAAAGGTATGGGTCTAGTTTCATTCTCCTGCATATTGATATCCAGTTCTCCCAGCACCATTTGCTAAAGAGGCAGTCTCTTCCCCAGTGTATAGGCTTGGTGCCTTTGTCAAAGATCAGATGGCTGTAGGTGTGTGGGTTGATTTCTGGATTCTCTATTCTATTCCATTGATCAGTGTGTCTGTTTTTATGCCAGTACCATACTGTTTTGGTTATTATAGCTTTGTAGTATAGTTTAAAGTCAGGCAGTGTTATGCCTCCAGCTTTATTTTTTTTGCTCAGTGTTGCTTTGGCTATGCATGGTCTTTTGTTATTCCATATAGTCTGGATAGTTCTTTCCATTTCTGAGAAAAATGTCATTGGAATTTTGATGGGGATTGCATTGAATTTGTATATCACTTTGGGTAGTATGGACATTTTCACTATGTCGATTCTTCCAATCCAAGAGCATGGGATATCTTTCCATCTTCTTGTATCCTCTCTAATTTCTCTCAGCAATGGTTTGTAGTTATTATAGAGATTTTTCACATCCTTGGTTAACTCAATTCCTAAGTATTTTATTTTTTGGTGGCTATTGTAAATGGGCAGGCTTTCTTGATTTCTCGTTCTGCATGTTCACTATTGGAGAATAAAAATGCTACTGATTTTTGTGTGTTGATTTTGTATCCTGCTACTGTGCTGAAATCACTTATCAACTCCAAGAGTTTTTTTGTAGAGGCTTTAGGCTGTTTGATATATAGGATCATGTCATCTGCAAACAGGGACAGTTTGACTTCATCTTTTCCAATCTGGATGCCCTTTATTTCCTTCTCTTCTCTGATTGCTCTGGCTAGTACTTCCAACACTATGTTGAATAGGAGTGGTGAGAGTGGGCATCCTTGTCTAGTGCCTGTTCTTAAAGGAAAAGCTTTCAGCTTTTGCCCATTCAGGATGATATTGGCAGTGGGTTTATCATATATGGCTTTAATTATGTTGAGATACTTTCCCTCTATACCTAACTTATAGAGGGTCTTTGTCATGAATGAGTGTTGAATTTTATCAAATGCTTTTTCAGCATCTATAGAGATGATCATATGGTCCTTGTGTTTGACTTTATTTATATGGTGTATCACATTTATTGATTTGTGTATGTTGAACCAACCTTGCATCCCTGGGATGAATCCCACTTGATTGTGATGAATAATTTTACGTATGTGTTGCTGTATTCTGTTTGCTAGTATTTTAGTGAGGATTTTTGCATCTATATTCATCAAGGATATCGGCCTGTAGTTTTCTTTTTTGGTTATATCTTTACCTGGCTTTGGTATCAGAATGACGTTTGCTTCATAGAAAGAGTTCGGAAGACTTGCGTCTGTTTCAATCTTTTGGAATAGTTTGTAAAGAATCGGTGTCAATTCCTCTTTGAATGTTTGGTAAAATTCTGCTATGAATCCATCTGGTCCTGGACTTTTCTTTGTTGGGAGCCTTCTGATAACAGCTTCAATCTCCTTTATTGTTATTGGTCTGTTCAGATTTTCTACGTCTTCATGGCTCAGTTTTGGGAGCTTGTTTGTGTCCAGAAATTTATCCATTTCCTCCAGATTTTCAAATTTGTTGGTGTATAGTCGTTTATAGTAGTCTCGAATGATTCCTTGTATTTGAGATAAATCAGTTGTAATATTACCTTTTTCATTTCTAATTTTTGTTATTTGAATCTTCTCTCTTCTTTTTTTTGTTAGCCATGCTAATGGTTTGTCAATTTTATTTATCTTTTCAAAAAACCAATTTTTTGATTCATTGATCTTTTGTATTGTTTTTTGGGTTTCTTTCTTTTTTTTTTTTTAAAGATGACCAGTAAGGGGATCTCAACCCTTGGCTTGGTGCTGTCAGCACCATGCTCAGCCAGTGAGCTAACCAGCCATCCTTATATAGGATCTGAACCCGTGGCCTTGGTGTTATCAGCACCACACTCTCCCGAGTGAGCCACGGGCTGGCCCATCTTTTGGGTTTCAATTTCATTAAGTTCTGCTCTGATCTTAATGATTTCTTTCTGTCTGCTAACTTTAGGTTTGGATTGTTCTTGCTTTTCTAGTTCTTTAAGGTGAAGTGTTAGGTTGTTCACTTGCCATCTTTCCATTCTTCTGAGGTTAGCATTTAATGCAATAAATTTCCCCCTTAATACTGCTTTTGCAGTATCCCACAGGTTTTGGTATGATGTATCATTATTTTCATTAGTTTCAATAAATTTTTGATTTCCTGCTTGATTTCTTCTTGGACCCATATGTCATTAAGTAGAATGCTGTTTAATTTCCATGTGTTTGTATAGTTTCCAGAATTTCATTTGTTATTGATTTCTGGTTTTAATCCATTGTGGTCTGAGAAAATACATGGGATATTGCATGGTAAATCTTTTCCATCCTTTCACTCTTAGTCTATGAGTCTTTATGGGTGAGGTGGGTCTCTTGAAGGCAGCATATAGTTGGGTCCTCCCTTTTAATCCAGTCAGCCAGTCTGTGTCTTTTGATTGGGGAATTTAAGCCTTTTACATTAAGAGTTGTTATTGAAAGGTGTTGATTTATTCCTAGCATTTTATTGATTATTGTTTGGTTGTCTTAGGTGTCTTTTGTTCCTTGCTTTCTGATTTATTGTTTGTTTTCTGTGTTTGTTGGTTCCTTAGGTTGTAGATAGCCTTTTTGTTTGTTTGTTTTCTCTTCATGAGTGCCATTTTTATTATACTAGTGGGTTTTGATTTTTCTTGGGTTTTTATGGCAGTGGTAGTTATTTTTCAGGAACCAAACCCAGTACTCCCTTGAGAATTTCTTGTAAGGGTCGTCATGTGGTGATGAACTCCTGCAGTGTTTGTTTGTCTGAGAAATATACTATTTGCCATTCATTTCGGAAGGATAGCCTTGCAGGGTAGAGTATTCTTGGCTGGCAATCTCTGTCTTTTAGTATTTTGAATATATCATCCCATTCCTTTCTGGCTTTTAGGGTTTGTGATGAAAAGTCTGATGTTAGCCTGATTGGGACTCCCTTATAGGTGATTTGACGCTTCTCTCTTGCAGCTTTTAAGATTCTCTCTTTGTCTTTGAGTTTTGCCAATTTGACTATAACATGTCTTGGAGAAGACCTTTTGGGTTGAATACGTTTGGAGATTGTTGAGCTTCCTGGATCTGAAGATCTGTGATTTTTCCTATACCTGGGAAGTTTTCTGCCACTATTTTGTTGAATATGTTTTCAATGGAATCTCCATTTTCCTCCCCTTCTGGAATACCCATGACTCAGATATTTGAGCGCTTAAAGTTGTCTGATATCTCTCTCAGATTTTCTTCAATGCCTTTGATTCCTTTTTCTTTCTTTTCTTTTCTTTTTGTCTGCTTTTTTTTTTTTTTTTAAAGATGACCGGTAAGGGGATCTTAACCCTTGACTTGGTGTTGTCAGCACCACGCTCACCCAGTGAGCGAACCGGCCATCCCTATATGGGATCCGAACCCGTGGCCTTAGTGTTATCAGCACCGCACTCACCCGAGTGAGCCACGGCCCGGCCCAAAGTTTTTTTTTTTTTTTTTTTGTCTTTTTCGTGACCGGCACTCAGCCAGTGAGTGCACTGGCCAGTCCTACATAGGATCCGAACCCGCGGCGGGAGCTTCACTGGGCTCCCAGCGCTGCACTCTCCCAGTGCGCCACGGGCTTGGCCCTTTGTCTGCTTTTGTTATTTCAAACAGCCCATCTTCAAGTTCAGAGGTTCTCTCTTCAACTTCCGCAAGCCTGCTGGTTAAACTCTCCGTTGTGTTTTTTATTTCGCTGAATAACTTCTTCAGTTCGGCAAGTTCTGCTACATTTTTTTTCAGGGCATTGATTTCCTTGTACATTTCCTCTTTCAGGTCCTGTATACTTTTCCTCGTTTCATCATGATGTCTAGCTGAGTTTTCTTGTATCTCATTCAGTTTCCTTAGAATTATCACTCAAAATTCCTTGTCAGTCATTTCAAGGGCTTCTTGTTCTATAGGATCTGAGCTTGAGAGTTATTATCCTTTGGTGGTGTACTTTCTTGATTTTTCGTATTTCTGGTATCTTTTCTTTGATGTTTATTCATTGTGGCAGGGGGTTTCACAGTCCACAGGTTTGACACTATCGACAGACTAAGATGTTGCTGTGGTTGCCAATTTGGTATGGCTACCTCAGTGACTGCTCAGTTGGCCACTAGTGCCTTGCGTGTGTGGTTGCCTCGGGTCTTGGGCCTCTCTGGGGAGCCACCTCTCTGGTCAGCTTGGACTCTGCTGGGCTGCTGGATCATGGGGCAGTACTGCAGGGTGTGTGGTCTCTGCTGAGCTTCCACCTCCTGTGCTGGACTTCTCCCTGTTCTGTGCACTCTGGCCCGGGCTGCTGGGATGCACCAAGGCACTGCAGAACGTGTGATCTCTGCAGAGCTTCCCATTCCCCTGCAGGATGTCTCCCTGCTCTGTGCTCTCTAGGCTGGGCTTGGGATGGAGCTGGGTGGTGGTGGTGACGCCTACCTGCTGCTGGATCATGCAGTGGCGGCCCCCCCACAGGGTGTGTGGACTCTATGGAGCTTCTAACTCCCTTGCTGGACGTCTCTGTGCTCCATATGCATTGGGCCAGGCTGCTGGATCGCATGGCAGCAGTGTGGTCCCCGTGGATTTCCCGCCTCCCCTGCCGGACGTCTCCCTTCTCTGACCACACTAGGCCAGGCTGGGAATGGAGCCTGGTGCCTGCGATGAAGCCTACCTGCTGTATCACGCACTGGCGGCCCCACAGGGTGTGTGGTTTCTGCGGAGCCTCCTCCTCCCTTGCCAGACGTCTCCCCACTCTGTGGGCACTGGGCTGGGCTGGGAATGGAGCCGGGTGGAGGCGGTGAAGCCTATCTGCGGATCGTGCAACAGCGGCCCCGCAGGGCATGTGGTCTCCGCGGAGCTTCTGCCTCCCCCGCAGGACATCTCCCCATTCCATATGCACTTGATGTTATGTTTTTATAGTTAAAAATTGGTTGATTTGTGGGAGAGAGTGATGCTAGGGACCATCTATTCCGCCATCTTGACCGGAAGTCAACACCTTGATTTTAGCCTACTGAGACTCGGTTTGGACTTGTGACCTCCAGAACTGTCCTGTGGGGTTTCAGGCCCTGGGGTCCAGCTAGCCAGCCTGGTGATGAAGAGTTGGAGAAGTTTTCACCCTGGGGAGCCACACCTGGGACACAGGTGGCGGTGACTGGGTTCACACGTAGAGGTAGGTGGTACACACTCCCATTTTTACAGATGGGAAACCCAGGATGAAAAGAGAATGCCTTGCCCACAGCCACAAAGCTAAAATTACCAGCAGCTGAGATTTGTATTCACCCTGAGGACTGACCCCTGGTATCCTTTCCTCTGCCTGAGGGCAGTGGTTCCCAAAATATGGCCCTGGGACTAGCAACATCAGCAACATGAGGAAGCTTGTCAGAAATGCAGACCCCAGACCCCACCTTAGACTTGCAGAATCAGAAACTGTGTTTTAACCAGCCCTCCAGGTGACTGGTGCTAAAGCAAGTTTGAGAACCACTGCCCTAGGACCCTGCCCTCTCAGCTGGGTTGAAGCCTGCACAAGTAAGATCCAGTGACTTTAAACTCCCAATCCCTGCATGCCTCTTGCTCCTCATAAAAGCCTTCCCCACATGCAAGTGAGTCCAGACGCATAGGATAGAAAAGGGAGCTGACAGCATGTGCTGGTGATTGTAAAACTCTTAGCACATGATACACCATAGAGCTTCAAATCAATAAATGGGGGAGCTGGCTTGCTATTTAAAAACAAATAAAACACCAACTAGCCAAAAATATCAACGCACACAAAAAAAGAAAATCTAAGTGAACACTCAGGCCAACTGCAACTTTCACTTGTCTTGGTGAAGCCGGCAGAAGTGGTGAGGGAGGAAGCCTTCCGTGACCTGTGTCACTGTCCCCCACAGGCCTGACATGGCCAGTCAGGCTGGAGGTATCTGAGGTCTAGGGGACCAGAAGCCCCTGTCCCCATCCTCCTATTTTATCCTCCCATAGGAGGGTAGTCTGGGTAGATACCTTCACAGCAGCCCCCTTCACCCACTCATCCATCCATCCATCTACCCATCCATGCAACAATCCATTATTAGGCACCTGCTGTGTGCCAGGTCCCCCAGGCCAGAACCCAGATCTGGCACAAAGGTATAGACCTAAGCTGAGGACTATGGGGGAATGGCAGGACCCGTGGGGTGAGGGGTCTTACAGGTGGGCCTGGTTCCCCCTCCCTGTTAGTACCCTTTCCCTGGGCTGGAGCCCCTGCCTTGCTCCCCTGGTGGTCACCCAGGCAGGTGACCCAGCCCAGGGCATTTGTCTCCTTAAAGTGAGGAGGGTGGCTGAGCTGGGAAGGGTTGCTATGTGCTCAGGAAGTGGGCTCCTGGCTGGTGGGCTCTGTGTCCCTTCTGTGCTCTAGCCTCCTTGCACCCTCCCCCATGCCTGCGTCCTCCCCAGCCAGCCTGGGAGGCCCTGGAGCAGTGTCGCTGCCCCCACCCCCCATCCCCTCACACTCCAACACTGTTTCTGTCCTCCTTCTTCTCCAAGGGTGCTTTCCCTCACTGCCTGTGACCTTGCCAAGGGCCAGGGCCATTCTTGGAGCTCTGTGCTCTGACCAACAAATGTTCGTAGAATATTTGACTGAAAGTATGCCCACGACTGCCTTGAGAGGCAGGGATCAGGTGTTATGTTTATTGTGCAGATGAGACACTGAGGCTCAGAGAGGCTGCTCGGCTGCTGAGGAAGGGGCAGGGTCATGCTGACTTTGTGCTGGCCCTCAGCTGGCCACAAAGTGAAGATGGACATCCAGGTCCCCGACCTTGTGCACATAGAGCCATGCAGGAGAGGTGTCTATACTGGGGCTTGCAGGGGCAGACTTCTCTCTGGTGCTGACTGTAACCTCCAGCTGTTTACCAAGGCTGCCACAGACACTGAGGCTCGTCTTTGAGGTTAGCCGGGTTCCTGCCTCCCTGAGTCATTGCAGGCTCAAGGCCCTCCTGGGGGGAGAGGCCCAAGGGCGTGGGGCTGAGCAGGACTGTGGCCATAAGTTTCTGTGCTTCTCGGTGTCCTTCCGGTCTGGGATTTGACACTCTGTTAATAGAGGCTCTTCAGACCCTTCCCAAACGCAGTGAGCAGCCCCTGGGTCAGGAGTTCCCAGTGCACCACCCCTGCCTCCCACGCCAAGGGTCACTGCTTGGGTTCTGCCCCACTTGCGTGCTCTGCTCCACGCCAGGCCTGGGAGGAGGGCCAAGGCCTGCCCTTCACCAGGCCTGGTGGCTCCTGGCAGGGACTGAGTAGATGCAGCCAGGACAGGCTGACGCCTGTGGCGTGTGTGATGGGCCCTGTTTGGGACCCAAGGGGACAGAGGCACTCTGGGGTGACTCCCACATCCTGAGTAGACCTAAGTATAGGGGCTGTGAGTGCCATCCTGGCACCCTCCCAACGGTCACCGAACCCTCTGTGGAGTTATGGAACCATGCAGTGGAGCTGTGATGACAAGGCCCTGTCCTTCACACCTGGCTGGCTGCAGGAAGCCAGCTTCAGGCCCTGCTCGGGGGTCCCTCGACCTACATGGGGCACTGCGGACTCAAGTTCCGGTTCCTGTCTACCCTCTTGTCCTGGTCTCTGTCTTCCCAGCAGTCACCAGAACAGGACCCGCAACCCACCCCAACCACTGTGGGGCTTTCTGCTTCCCTCTTTCTGCTCCTGCCAGCGGGGAATGCGGGTCTGGCTGAGGAAAGCCTTTCTGGGGTTGGGAAGAAGAGGAGAGTGAGTGCTTTTCAGAAAGCAGTTTTCTGAAGGCCAAAGGTGCTAGTCCTTGCAGCTTTGGGACTGCCCTGTACAGCTGCAGAAGTTGAGCCCTGACTCAGCAACCAGGAACTGAGTTCACAGACTGGAGCACCTCGCAGGGTTTGGGCAGGGCTGGGGTCCCCTGTTGCACCCCACCAGGCTGCTGTTCCAAACCCTGGCTGCAAGGAGGCTGTGCAGGGGATGTGGCAGCTACGCCGAGGGAGAAGAGGCTGCTGGAGCCCCTTGGGGATCCCACTCTAGCCACTACAGAGGACCCATAGGCCATTGTTTCTCTGCCCAGAGGCTTCTGCCAGGGTGGGAGCTCAGGGCTGGGTAAGGTCCATGGCTGCTGCCTGCTCCCCCACCCAGGCAGCTGCTCAGAGCTAGAGAAAGAGCCAGAGCTGGGACTCTGGGAACCTCCCAAGGACAGGGCGGGCCTTGAGGGCTTGGAGCAACTCCAGACTGTAAGATGGGGAGAGGAAGCTGTTTCTCAAGAAGAGCGAGGGGCCTGGACCACAGCCTCCGCTTCCTCTTCTAGAGAAAAACTGCAGCTCAGCTGTGCTTGCTGATAATTCTGCAGCCTCTGTCCCTGGAGACTGTAGCAGGATGATAGCAGGTGGCCCCTGAGACTTTTGATGCAACAATGGGCTGGGAGAGGGTGAATTGTCCATGGAAAGAGCACAGATTCTTGAGAGCACAGACCTCAATTCCACATAATTTATTGTCCAAATTGAGCACTTTTTAGAATGAAAGAGAGCTGTGTTAATTATCACACAAGGACATTTGTAAACTGGGTGTCTTCAGGGAAAACTGAAATGTGTTACCCTATTTACTACCACTTCCTAGCTGCGTGGATTTAGGCAAGTTACATAAGCTCTCTGAATTCTGGCTTCTGCCCAGAAAAGGTTAATTTCATGTGCCTGCTTCCCAGGCCATTGGGATTAAAAGTGAATTATGTGGGGCCGGCTTGTGGCTCACTCAGGAGAGTGCGGTGCTGATAGCACCAAGGCCACGGGTTCGGATCCCATATAGGGATGGCCGGTTCGTTCACTGGGTGAGTGTGGTGCTGACAACACCAAGTCAAGGGTGAAGATCCCCTTACCGGTCATCTTTAAAAAAAAAAAAAAAAAAAAAAAATTATGTGAAGTTCTTGGCACAGAGTGGGCTCTTGATGTTTGTTCTCTTCCTGATAGGTAGCGGGTTCCCTGCCCCGGGAGGTGAGCAAGGACCTGTCAGCTCTCCAGGGTGTGAGGGCCTCAGGAGGGTGTGTATACCGCTGGAAAATCAGATTCCAATCTCTCCTGTGCCCTCCAGAGGGGATAGTGAAGGTGGGAGAGTTGGGCCTACCTGTACCTGCAGAGGTAGGCAGTGATGGACTGTAGGCTAGAACTCCCTGGTGGGGTTGTCCCATCTCCTACCCAGGTGGTGGGGATTTCTGTGCTCACGGAGGGCCCTGATGGGGGACACAGCCCAGAGCAGCTTTGCTGTCACCACACCTGTCTTTGGCTTTGATTCAGGGTAAGTTCACCTGCTTCTGCCCTCCTGGGTTGTCTTGTGTAGATGCAGGCCGAATTCCCAGGAGGCTGAGCTGGTGGAAGGAGTCTTTCTGACCAACCAGCCTATCATGGAGGATCTTCAAAAATAAGATCACCCTTGGGCTGGTCCCGTGGCCCACTCAGGAGAGTGCGGTGCTGGGAGCGCCGAGGCCATGGGTTTGGATCCTATATAGGGATGGCTGGTGTGCTCACTGGCTGAGCGTGGTGCAGACCACACCGTGCCGAGGGTTGCGATTCCCTTACCAGTCAGAAAAAAAAAAAAATAAGGCCACCCTAATACTAAAGGACTATATCAAGAGTTAATACATTCTCTCCACAGAATCTGTTTGACCATTCTCTTGTTGACCATAGATATTGGAATATTACTCAGTGTTAACAATTTAATATGCAAAAGACTGGCATCTCATGGTTTCAATTTCTATTTTTAATTAGAACGAGCATTTTCCACGCATTTCTGGGCCATTTGTTACAAGGCTGCACTCTAACCAACTGAGCTAACTGGCCAGCCCGTGTGGGCCGTCTGCGTTTCTTCCTCTGAGACTACCTGTTTACATCCTTTGTCCATTTGTCTACTCCGTATATTATAGACATTAATCCTTTATAATACATTTTCTGTCATTTTTCTTTTAATTTTGTTCCTGTTGTCTTACACAAAGAGTTTTACAGTTTCACAGTGTCCCATGTGTGTCTTTTCCTTTGGCTTCTGGGTCTCATGTTATGCATAGAATTTCTCTCACTGAGATGATTCAGCTGCTGCTTCCGACATTCTGAGAAACAACGGCCACAACACTTGCAGTGGCATCAAAACATGCTTATTCAAAAGAAAATGTTTATTTAAAAAATAAGAACTATCACCCTCATGCATTTATTTAAATATTAATAGATACAAGTAAAAATTTCAAGGGGTATAGCAAGACTAACAGCTTTACATTCACAGATGGTCAGAT
This sequence comes from Cynocephalus volans, assembly GCF_027409185.1. Taxonomy (NCBI): domain Eukaryota; kingdom Metazoa; phylum Chordata; class Mammalia; order Dermoptera; family Cynocephalidae; genus Cynocephalus; species Cynocephalus volans. The sequence continues at coordinate 56,900,430 of NC_084462.1, forward strand.
GCTGACAAGAAGGAAAGATCTGTGTATGCTGAGATCTGGTTGTTATGAAAATGCATACGAAGGCTTAAGAAACGGTCTATTTATAGGCTTTGGTGGAGCCATAATCCCCAATCTTCTACTGGCTCCTGGTATTGCTTGAGAATCACTGAAGGAGGAACTGGATCCAATTATGCTGGAGGATTTAGTTTTAGAAGACATTTTTCTGCATGTGGTGGAACCCCTAAAATGTGAAAAAGAAAATTAAAATGTTAAATATAAACAGAAGTGAACGATCTTTTTTCTCTTAACTTCCACAGAGCTACAATCTATGAATTTCCTTGGTCTTATGTGTCTTTGTGCATTTTCTGCCTGGGTAAGGAGTTTCCTTTACTACTAAAGGAATAATGAACTGCTGTCCTGAATCTGTCATTCTAAAATGTCAAAGATTGTTTCTGAATTCTGTGACTTGTGACAGGCCCCTGGGCAGGGCCCAGAGTTGCCCCATCGCTGGTCTGGCAAGGCTCTGTCCTGGCCATGTTGAAGACCTGCTGGCTCTCCCCTCCCACTCACTGCCTTTTAAAGCCAGGGAAGACGTCCCAGCCATAGCCTATTAAAAAGTCCTTCCAGCATCTCACTTTCCTTACAGACCCAAAGATAAGAGACAGCTCCCCACAAAAATCAAGAAGACCAAAAAACCCCACAAAGCCAGCTTCTTACAATGATGACAGCAGGCAGCATTACCTACTGAAGCCTCTCCTGCTGCTTTGTAACAGGGCCAAAGTCATTCCCAAGGTTAATTCCATAGCTCCAGGGCATGCAAGTAGCCTCCCATCTCTGAATTTAGTTAGGGTCCGGCGTATCAGAACCACAGCCCGTGGGTAATGGCATTCTGGTGGGGCTGGGTGAAGAGTGGTTTTTCAACATTTTTAAGCTCTTGCTCCGGGGCAATTTTACTGCAGAACTGGCAAAGAGCTGCTAAACCGTCAGAGAAGCAGACTGAAGTTTCCCTATGCTGATTTCCTGCTGAGAAATTAAGCCCCGAGCAAAAACCTGCTGTTTATGTTGATTTACAGAATGAATCTGCCAACAGCAGCCTCCATCTCACCAGGGCCATTCATTTTACTCCCACTCAGAGAGCCCAGAACACAACTGGTTCATTGTGTATTATTCTGAAGATGTAAATCTCTGAGGGTGGGGTGGAGAGTGAAGGTCTCTGGCAAAAAGCCACATTTATTCTTTCCTTTCCCAGGGACTCTCAACCAGGTGAGCAGACTGGAAACTGGGAAACTACCTTCCAGAGTGGGTCAGTGGAAGTGAGGATGGAGCATAGACCCAGAGCCTACTGTAAGGGTGAAGAAAGTTACTAAATTTGCTGGGCTTAGCCAGGAGGGACTACTGAAGCACCCCATCTTAAATGCTCAGGCTAATTAAAAACTAGCATCAAAACTGGTACTGGCTTTTGGACAAATGTGTTTTACTACTTCTTATTAGATTAGGTTCTAGGTGATACAGCAAAGAGCTTCACTCTTATAAACAAAAGTAGTGAAAATTATGTAAGGGAGCCAAAGCAACAAAAACTGAAATATGGTTTGCTTTGTTCCAACAAGCAAAAAGATAGATCATGCACATTGTGGCGCTATGGCAAATGTCGGAATCCTGCTCCCAGTGCCAATTGTCTGGCTCTTAATCCTGTTCATGACGCCAATTATAAAGCTACTAGACCACGCCAGTTGTTGGGCTCTTTTACCTGCTGGTAATCCCGCACCAACTGGGCTGATTGTTGAGCTAGGGCTGGGTCTGGAGCTTCCAGACCCCTCAAGCTCATTCACAGACTGGGTCACAAACCCTTCACATGCCAGGCTGGGTCACCAGACCCCTTCACGCAGGTCTATGAGCTAGGTAACTGGCCAAAAGGTCCCTGGAAGCTGTAGGTTGGAAAGCTTGCCTGCTGCGCCAGGTGGACGCCCTAGGCAGATGCCTGCCCGCCTGCTTCACTAAAACTCGCTCTCTCTGAAGAAAACAAGAATAGCAACAAAACTAAAAAGACACATTGGCATGCATGCACACTAACTACACACACGCACACACACACACAATTTGCTTACAAAGGATGTGCTAAAACCACACCCAACTGGATCTGAGGCGAGGATCCTGACCAAACTATTCTATTTTCCCAACACACATTTTAAGGAAACCTCCACAGATGACTTGCAGAAATAAAAGTGCCCTGGGCAGGTGTGGACAAGCCAGTGTCCACCTCTGAAATTGAGACCAGGGTGGGATGGCTCAGACTAGCTCTCCCCAAGCCTCAGCTTCCTCCTGTTTTTGTGTGAGCCACTGAAGAAATAAGTATTTCCCAAAGTTGACGAATAAATGAAGGAAATAAGAAAACGTCCTCCCTGAAGAATAACTGTTGGTCACTTGCGAACTAAAAACCACAAAATTAAACTAGCATTCACTAATGCCTTTAATTTTTGTACTCTGGCAGAAGGATTAGCACATACAAGATGTTTGTTTGTGGACTTAACAGGAAAATGACAATGTAGTAACATTTGCCTTCCTTTCTCTTCCCCCACTCAATTTTTGTTTTTTATTACCCAGAAGGAAAAGAAGTAGAAAAACTGCAAGAGAAAACACAACAGCTTGCAAAAGTTTACTGTGGAATTGCTTCCCTTTTTTTGTAAGCAATTCTGTTACAATATGCAGTTAGTCTGGGGCCACATTCTCCAGATTGGTGGGGTAATCTTTATTCTGCCAGACCTCAGTTATAAGGCAGAAGGCAGAGGGTGCCCTGGCAGAAGACAAGAAAAAGAAGCTGTCAGGAACAGTGCAATTATGAAGAAATAAGAGTGCTGCCAAGATCATCACACAGATCTGTGATGCTATCTTTGTTCTTCCCTTGGTGTGCAGCAAGTGCCCCAGAGCAGACATGTCCCAGCCCAGAGAGCCAGGCCCACGCAGGAAAGGGAAGACAGAAGCCATTTATGCAGCCACTAAAGAGTCCTGGCTCGAATGATCTTTTAGTTTTTGTGTGTGGCTTTTCTCTGCTACCCCTGCAAAGGTTGGGAGGTTGATTCTCCCAGACATTAATGAATGGCAGGGAGTGTGCACGTGTCTCAAGGTGGAGGCTCACAGAATTCCGCAGCAATAAAAGCAGTGTAGCAAGTACTGGCAGAATCATAAAAGCCTCGAGGACACAAAACCCTTTGTTATTTATTCAAGTAGTGTATGATTGATAGTATTTTAGGTGGAAAAGTCTCTTAAGAGCAATTATCCAAAGCAAACAAAAACATTTCTAAGGTAAGGTCAAAATTAGAGAAGTTTTTGCAAACTAGAAAACTTTAGTCATAATCAACTTAGTTGGAAGCTGATATTTTAAAAATCTGAAGCAAATGTTTTTTGTTTTAGATCAAGTCTTAATCATCACTCCATTAACTGCAGAGGCAATATTTAATAATGGCTTATTTTAATAAATGCTTCAAAGCAAACCACAGCAATTATGAGGGTACATCAAAAAGTTCATGAAAAGATGCATATTATCTTTTAATTCTGTTTTTTCACAAACTTCTTGAAGTACCCTTGTATAGTTTTGTCCTTTCCTCTCTTTTACCCTATTTTGCAAAAGATGTCACAGAACATACCCCTTTGCCTTAGAACCACCAGTTTTTCTCCTCTTAGATCTTTGGGAGGCTGGCATATTTTTCCTCTTTCTTTCATTTCTGGTTTTATCTGCAAAGTAGTGAGAAGAGACGGGTGTTTCCTCATCAAGCTCCTCAAGGGCATTTCTTCTGGAGCCGCTGTTGCTGGACACAGATAACCGTGGGGAATCATCCTGGGCTGCAAATGGAAAATGCAGATGTTCACAGGTGATCCCATGCTGGTCCAAGTGTTTTTAGTCCAGATGAAGATACACATCACAGGGGCCCAGTTCAGCAGATCACTGGCTGCTTTCCTTATGCCTTTCTGCCAAATGGATTCAACAATGCACCAAGAACCAAACATTTCTTTTTTATTTCACAAAGCCCCTAAGTGCTCAACGGCAATTCATTTTTAGCAAAGGGAATCAGAATTCATTTTAAAAAATTTGTGATAGTCTTTAAGTGAACTACGGACACCAAGTTCAGCTCACCCTCTGCTGTGTATGTGTGGCCTGCATCCCTGTCATTGATTGGGCAGTGAATCCTGGTGAGCAAAGTATAAAGTGCTATACACATGTTAGGCAGTTTTACTTATCATCTTAAAAGTGCTTAAAAAAAACCCCAATATAAAGGAAACATAAACTATGTTCTATACCCAATCTTTGAAAAATAGTTTCTTAGTAAATAAGTGTCAGAAAATTCTAGACCATATTTTACTCTTCATAAATAAAAAAACACTTTTGCATAATTTGTGAACGTTTCACATATTATGTAAGAAATGGGTCTCTGTGAAAGCACACGTTTGCAAAGAAGATGGTAATTTCCATAGGTATTTGTATCCCAAGGCACCCCAAAAGCGTGAAACCTCCCCATAGCTCAGTCACACAGTGATCCTATCTCCATTTCCCGGCTGGTCTGGTTCGCCCTACAGGCCACCCTACTGCCTGGCAGGAATGGCATGAAGGGCACGGGATTCCCCCATGGCGTGGTCCAACCCTGGTTCACACGGGGAGGGAGTGCGGTTCAGAAGTGAGGAGCTCTGTTATGCTAGCTGCGTGACTCTGGGAAAATGAAAAAGCCTCACTCACTCTCTCCTCACCTGTAAAATGGGTGTTGTGAGGATTAAATGACATAGCCTGGGCAAAGTCTTGGCACAGTGTCTGCACACACAATCCTCAGTGAGTTGGAGTGATTTTTCCCACACTGTTGGCAAAAGCCCCTTCCAAACATGTCACTATATCAAACAAATGTTAAGTTCCTACCAAAAGACTGTTGAATATATTCAGAGCAAGGCTCTTAATGAAAATTACCACAGAGAAGAATTTATGAAAACCCTACTTTTAAGCATTTTCTTAATGGGTAAAAAGTAGTTATGGAGAGAAAGAGAACCTGTGCTCACTCCTCTCTCATCCTGCTCACCTTGGAAAGAAACCCATCCTGACCTGTTACAGAAACAGGAAAAACACCGACCTTGGCTTGTCTGTTGTCTCATTGTGTAATATGTGAGTGGAGGGCAGAAGACTTCTGCACTCTCAACATCTTCTTCAACAAAACATTTCTCTATTCTTAATTTTCCCTTAGTCAATGCTTTCTGTAACTCTAATAATGAGCAGGCTACTTATTAGAAGTGCTACAGGACAGGCCTAATGTGACCTCCAGGAATGTCCGTTAACGATGCACTCACTCAGGCAGGTTCCTTCAATGACTACTAACAGCATTCCAATTACACAATCATTTTTCCAAAACATTTATACTCTACTCCTAACTATTATCTTTAGACATGCTTGTCAGATAACATATTCCTTCCTCAGCTAAGGAAACTGAAGCACAAAGAGGTTATTGGTGGCCTGCCAAAGATCACACAGAGGGATATGGTGGCAGATCTGGGACTGGCACCCAGAGCTCCTGATTCCTCACTCACTTGCCTTATCAGAACAAACAACCACTGGGCCTAGAGGTTCGGGTCCTATTAGTAGGCTCAGTAACTGGCACCCCCTGGGGGCCTAAGCACTAGTGTCCTCTCAGGTGTCTGGCACACCAATAGGGACTACCCTGAAGACTTGAACTGCAGTGTGACAAGGTGTAGGAAGCATTCATACAACCTGGAACCCACATCATTCTAATCCAGTGAGATGCATCACTTGGTTTTTGAAAACACACATTTGGCAGTATACTGACCTGGCAATGTCCACTCAGAGTATTTCTGTAATACTGCAATCACTTCTGCACCATATTTTTCCAGTTTGTCTTCAGTCACACCATCAATTTGAAGCAAAACCTCAGGATCGGAAGATAAAGATTCTGTGCATGGATACAAAATTAGGAATTTAAATTACCACCCACAGAAAACCCACTGAATTCATGCTCATTCACTCATTCAGCATATGTCTGTTAAGTGCCAACTAACTGCAGAGCACTGGGCACATGGAACAATTTTATAGAAGGAAAGTTAGCACCTTTAGAGGCAGCAGCCAGACCCAGAGGGCAAGAGCCATCATCCAATTCCAGCAGCAAAAGCATACAAGCCAGGATAGCAAGTGGGAAAGAACCATGGTCTTGGGGGAAGCCAGAGGGTGGGACCTGAGCAATGTGCTCAGAATTTCAGCAGGTACTGCTTTTGCCCACTGTTCCCACTCCCAAGACTTGTCTAGCTGCAAGACTGACGTGCCCTCTATTTGCCGAGACTGCCCACATTTCCATTTCCAGCTCTGACTTCTTTCCTGCACTCAAGGCTTGTATACCCCACCCACAAAGGCATAACCAAATTGTTACTTCCCCCAGCCCAAACTTTTGCCTCGTCTCTCCCCACATGGGTGAAGCAACAAGCAGGCAGTAAGAAGTCCTCTATATAAAGATGGCACATCGGTCTCGTAGCTAGACAAGACTGTCTAAAAAAAAAGAAAAGGTCACCCTGGCTGCTGTATGGAAAATGGACTGTAAGACAGAGTGGAAACTGGGAGCCTGGTGGAAGCTACTGAAGGAGCAAGAGAGGATGGAGCGAACTAGAATGTAGTAGTAGAGATGGACAGGAAAGAGATTTGGATACATTCTGGAGGCTGGGTCTATAGGAATGATTTATTGATGCATTGGCTATGGGGAGTGAGGGAGTAAAAAATCCTATGTTGAGGTGGCCAGCTAGCTCACTTGGTTAGAGCACGGTATTGGTAACACATGGTCAAGGGTTTGGATCCCCATACCAGCCAGCCGCAAAAAAAAAAAAAAAAAAAAAAATCCTATGTATTGTTCTAGACTTGAGCAAAGGGTAGATTTCAAATCCTTTCCAATCTGATTTTCACATCATTCCCATGTTTACAGGAAAAGCAAAAGACTATGGGACATAACAGAAGGTTTATGAAGGGAATGGTGGAAGATAAAGTGGGAGACACAAGTAGAAATGCAGACCCTTGGATAGAATTTGTACCTTATCTAGAGAGCTATTGTAGTTTTCAGTAGTTTTTGAAAGATTAAAATCTATATCATGGTCACCAGGTAAGGAGGCCAGTTAGGAAACGACACTAAAAGCATAGGGGTAAAATACCATATTTCTTCGATTCTACAACACACTTTTCACATTTTAGCATTCCTGAAGTCAACATCTGTCTTACAACTTCTGATGGCCAAATGGCAGCTATCCTGAGGTTGTTACTGCCTGTGCAAGTGAGATGTTAGTTGCAGCTATTAATACTGTCAGCATGTCAACAAAGTCACTGCATTATTGGTACTCCACATATTGAGTTTAATTGCCACATGTAATGTCTTCAAAAAGACTACACTGTGATTAGCATTAAAAAAGTGACTGTGAATGCAAAGGCTCCAAAACAGAGTAATGGCGAATACATTTTGCATTAATAAAGCACTATTTGTCTTTGAGGAGATGACCACAATTTCAGTTTCTTGCAAGCAACATCCAAGTGCTTTATACGACCTAAAAAGAATATGCCCTAAGTAGATGAAGTGGTATTATATTTTTGTTACTGAGAGATGTGCAACCTTCTGTTGACACCTTCTGGTATCATCAAGAAAGCCCCACCATCAAAACAGAATGAGTGACAGAGGTTTCAATTAAAATCCTGGGGAAAATAGTGGAACACTCGAAAAATGCTGCATGACTAATGAGAATGTTAGTGATGACATAAGGAATAACAAAGGCATGGACAACTTAGTTAAAAAATGATTCAGAAGAGTTAGGCTTTGAATGTGAACGTTTACAAGTACTCAAATCAATTTACTATGATTATATGTATTTTTCATACATACTCAGAGCTGTATATGATAAAAATCTATGTCTAAATAAAAAGTCAAAAATAATTCTTTCAATAAAAGCACTGTGTTATAGTTTAATTAGCAGAATTTTTTCTTTCTTAATAGTCCATAAAATAACAGTGTCTTTGGGCCGACCCTGTGGTGCACTCGGGAGAGTGCGGTGCTGGGAGCGCGGCAGTGCTCCCGCAGCAGTTCGGATCCTATATAGGGATGGCCGGTTCGCTCGCTGGCTGAGCGCGGTGCGGCCGGTCACAAAAAGACAAAAAAAAAATAAAATAAAATAACAGTGTCTTAAAAAAGATGACATCTTAGAGTCAATGAAATATTTTAATGACCTATGGTGGTAGGAATGGGAATAGAAGAGAGAGGATGACAATTATGACATTTTACAAAGGAAGAGCATAGTAGGTAATGCATACCAGTCAGCCAAGTATGTAAACATTCATTTCCCAGGGACATTACTACTGAAATTCTAGGTTGAGTATCTGAATCCATGGAAATAACTTAGATGAGAAAGTATTTATTAACTAAAGACCAGTGTGCTATATCAGGATACAAAGAAGCATAAAACACAATCTCTTTTTATAAGGAACTTAGCTCTTAATTGCAAAGACTTGTTTTTATTCTCACCACTATACCAACAAGGACGTTGCAAAGACATTTGTATGTGACATAGCTAAACACTGTAGGGCAGGCAAATAACCAGCACAAATAATTAAGTCACATCTCATTTTAGAGGTTACAATTATCATATCCGAACGTCCAGCTTTAGAGAAAAGTATAAAATTAAAATTATAAAATTTCTGAATACCAAAGTACTGTATCCATCTTAAAGAATTATATTTTATCTCAAGAATGAGTTTAAATCATTTCTCTGAGCTTTCAATCCAGAAATTAAATAAAAATAATAATAAAGACGGAGATAAATTTATCACTAAAAAGTTCCTTAGCAAGATTAACTTTTGACCTATTAATTTGTGCCATGTAAGATGTACACATACCTACCTGCAAGCTTCTTGAGAGTGACAGTATTAAAAATATTGAAGTAATGGACACCAAAAACTTTCCCCAGAGATTTGCAGACTTCTGTAAGTTCTCCAAGACATTTCTTAACCATCTCTTCCCTCTGAGATATTTTTGTCACTGAAGCTTTTTGTTTTTTCACACTGCTAGAATTTTCTGTTTCCATAAAGTCTACCTTTGGGAGAGAGAAGGAAACCATAGCAGAGGGTATATGCACACTTGTACCCAAACAGGGGCTTTATTTAATGCCTACTTGCATTTTTTGTATTTCTGTTCTGCCAAGTAGATAGTGAGCCCCTTGGGAACAGGGGCTATGCATTCTACAGCTTTGTATCTCCAGTGCCCAGCACAGAATAGCCCCTTGATAAATGTTTATTTAATGAATATATATAAAGATTTAGTGATCTGATAACCCATTAAATTCATTTTGACAGGTGTCACATTATTTGGGTTCAATTTTAAGATATCTTTCCAAATTAAGAACAGAATATGCTCGGGCCGGCCCATGGCTCACTCGGGAGAGTGTGGTGCTGAGAACACCAAGGCTCTGGGTTTGGATCCCATATAGGGATGGCCGGTTAGCTCACTGAGTGAGCGTGGTGCTGATAACACCAAGTCAAGGGTTAAGATCCCCTTACCGGTCATCTTTGAAAAAAAAAAAAAAGAACAGAATATGTTCATATAGGACATATGTATTATAAATTCAGTATCGGTAAGCTTTGGAAAAGATACCACGCTTTGCGGTAATATATTCTGGTCCACTTACTGTGAGATAATAAAATAAAATAAACATTTAAAATACTTTACCTTCACCAAGGTCAAAAGTTTGTGTACCTGTACCATACAGCTGCAAAACAGAAAACAAAAAAAACAAAAAACCCTACCATACCTTCAAATGCCCATTTAGTACAGTTCGGGCTTTATTTCCAGGCATCACGTAAGCGATTGCTTGGTCATTGGCATTAATGTATAAGTCTTCATCCAAAATCTTGTCAAGTATCAGCTTTTTAAAAAGTCTTTCAGCATTGTGTCGTGAATAAGCAGATCCCTTTCCAAATATACCCGACTGAATCTTTGCACTCTTACTCCCTGATAAGAAGGTACAAGAAGTTAGATGAGTAAATGTAGGTGCATCAACACCTTCAAACAGAAGAGGCTTAAAAATCATTATGGACACGTCTGGACTCATGGAAGATCATCTACTCCACAGAAAAACCCACAGCACAGACACTCATTCTATAAAATGAGAATATTTGAGTAGAACTGTAAAATTTCTATGGTTGTATGTACTTTTCCTCATTTTTTTATAATACGTTGACCAAAAACAGTAGCAAAATTAAGCTTATCATTTAAAAACATATACAGCTTGTAAAATTACATTGGAGCAACAGTTATATTATAAACTATAGTAACTTCATATCACTGTGCTATATTAGGATAACTGTGCGTTATTGATCTAGTTACAAAAAATTTTTGGCAATGAGTTTCATAAACACTATCTCTAGTCCTGGATATCGAAACTGCTACTGATTTATAATCCAAGTATTTGAGTCTATACTTTTTGTCACTTTCACTAATGAAGCCCATACAAATCACAAATAGGGATATGTATGCTTCCCTCTTTCTCCTGTTAGCTGAGAGCACCATAGTGGGCCGGATCCTCTGTTTCATATCCAAGGTGCTGTATTACTAATGTCTTCATCACAAACAATTTTATTAAAACAACCTACTTAGGAAGACTTATGACACTGATGATAATCAGAATTAAGGGTTACTTTGTAAGTAAAGCTCTAGCTCTATTTTAAGAGTTCACAAATAATTACATTATTGTAAATTTCAGATGGCTTCTGGTCATACATACTTAATTACTCATATTTTCTTTTTTTTCAATTTTATTTTAATTTTTTAATTGACACATGATTGATTATACATATTTATGGGGTACAGAGTTGACTATTAATAAATTTTCTTTTTCTTTAAGACATCGTATCCCTAGAAGACCACACTGCAGAATCAGGACTACTGCTCTGGTAATGGTAGGTTGGGTGGAGTGGACCAATCATTCCGCTGAGGATAACTAAGAAAGCTGGATGAAACATAAACATTTGTCTTACAAACATTTAACAACTAATGAGAAACTGAACAATGTGTCAGAAAGCTTTTAGATCTAGTAAACTTTCTAGGAATCTATATGAAAGGTAGAATCAGAGATATAGTTAAGGTTTATTTAAAAGGCTATTTATCATAGCATTATTTATAACAGAAAAATATGTCCTAAAACAAAACTGCTTAAATACATTTATTTCATCAATATGATAAATGATAAATTACTTAAAATCATATATTAGAAGAATTAAAAATTAAGAAAATGCTTGTATCTTATTATGTAAAAACGATAATAAATTATACATATTTTAAGGGCCGGCCTGTGGTTCACTCGGGAGAGTGTGGTGCTGAGAACACCAAGGCCACGGGTTCGGATCCTATATATGGATGGCTGGTTGGCTCACTTCAGTGAGCATGGTGCTGACAACACCAAGCCAAAGGGTTAAGATACCCTCACCGGTCATCTTTAAAAAAAAAAAGAAATACATATTTTATGATAAACATGTAATTGTGAGGAAACATGAAAATATTAGCAGTCTTTTCTGGAGTTATTTGTAGTTTTTGGTTTTCTACATAGTGTAGAGTGATCATGTAGAAATAGCAAACCATCTTCCTACTCCAATCTAGGCTATTATTTATTTATTTATTTATTTTTAAAAGATGACCGGTAAGGGGATCTTAACCCTTGACTTGGTGTTGTCAGCACCACGCTCAGCCAGTGAGCGAACCGGCCATCCGTATATGGGATCCGAACCCCCGAACCCGGGGCCTTGGTGTTATCAGCACCGCACTCTCCCGAGTGAGCCACGGGCCGGCCCTAGGCTATTATTTTTTTAAATGAACGAACATATCAATTGCTTTATATATTTTTAACTAAAATGCTACATGTATATGGGGAAAAAATAAAATATAGTACAGAAAGATTTATAATTAAAAGCAACAATTCTCTGTCCCACCCTTTCCCTCCCCGGCTCACTCTCTTGCTCAAGGCAATCACTTGACCTTGGTTAACACTATTAACAATGAACTCTAACCAATCAGGCTAATTGGCCAGTCCCAAGGCACTCACTTTTTAAATAGCTTTTGTTTTCAGCTCTTCTGGTGGTTAACTCTACATAGTACCCAGTCTTATAGTCCTTCCACTAGCCTGATATTTATCTACTGACCCCCACTGTGAAAGATGAGGCTTTATCTCATTTATATCACTCCCTTTACTTTACTTGTCCCCAAATTTTGCTAGTTATATAATACTATTGGTTCATCTATTGATTTTATAACTTTAGACAGAGGTTATTAGTACCCCAAGCCTTCCCTGTACTCCCCTTCTTTTATTTTTATTTATTGTACTTTTACATCATCGAGATTGACATTTACATCCTGTCCTGTTCTGAAACCATGTTTAAGTCTATATACTGATTTGAACTTTTGTTTATAATTATGACAAGTTTCCTTCCCTACTTGGAACAAGGTCATGACTCTAGCGTAACCCAAAGGAGAATGTTTACTGTATCCATGTCAAATGGATTTTTTAGTACATTTTATCAATTACTCAAAGTTGTGTTAAAATACTCTTTGTTTTATATTTGATTGTGGCTCTCTTGTATAATTTTTTTTTTTTGGTAGCTGGCCTGTCTAGGGATTTGAACCTTTGACGGTGTTACCAACACTACACTCTAACCAAGTGAGCTATCCCAGCCAGCCCTTCTCTTGTATAATCTTACCCCTGGAGTTTTAACTGCCTCTCCTTTTTTTCGTTGAGAAGTAACATTTGCATTCTTCACTGTTATCAATAAAATTAATTTCCATTTCTTATTCTTTCTTTTTTTTTTTTTTGTCGTTTTTTCATGACCGTGTGAGTGCACCGGGCATTCCTATATAGGATCCGAACCCGCGGCGGGAGCGTCGCCGCGCTCCCAGCGCCGCACTCTACCGAGTGCGCCACGGGCTCGGCCCATTTCTTATTCTTTCTATATGTTGGTTGGGACCTATTCTTCTTGTCTTTCTGCTACAATTTGCACAGATTGCTTTCTGGCCCTACTGCACAGCTGTGGTGATGGGATTTCTTCTCATCAGAAACCATGAGTCAGTTCCACTGTTCACTGTATCATGACGTGCACTCACTTTCTTTGCCTTCTAGTCTCCTGGACTGCTGATATTAATCTGATGTCCGTCTGGTTTTAGTTCCTATTTTTTCTTTCCAGAGCTTTCAGGATGGTCTCTGAAGGGGTCCAGGATATGCCACTGTGGCATAAAAATTATCTTGAGCATCTGAGTTCCTGAAATATCTTATCTGCCAAAAAGCAGAGCCTCCAAGAATTCAGAAGAACTCAGTTGTCATAAATTCCCTCCCAGGGAAAAACCAGGGAATGTTGACTCTCATAAGTGGTAATGAGAAGTCTCCACAACACACTTAGACACTGTCATAAAAATGTCCCATCTAACATCTAGTCTCCTAAGGGTCCACTTATCTTTCCTAAAAGTCATCTGTTTTCCCATAAGTGCCCTTTTCCCCCCTTCTTCCCTTATTAGGATGGTATATAAGCCCCAAATTCTAACTGCTCCTTTGAGTTACATTCTTTTGTGACATCATTAAATCTGTCTTTTCTCTTGCTAGAATTTTTTTTTTTTTTGGTGTGTGTGTGTGTGTGTGTGGCTGGTAAGGGGATGGGCTAATCTGTCTTTTGTCAGTTTAATTCACAGGCTCTACGACTGAACCTAAGACGCAGAGGAAGTTTTTCCTCCTTGACATGTCTTCACTCTTGGTAGTCTCAAATCTCATAGGAATAGGTCTTAATTTTTTTTTTTTTTTTTAAACAGGCGTATTATTTGGCATTCAGTGGGCATTTTAATCTGAAAGCTTTTATCTCTTCCACTCTAGTAAATTTTCTTATATCACTGGTTTGATAATTCCCTTTATTTTCTATTTCCAGTATTTTTGTCAGATTTTTTTTATTGAATCGAAATTGATTATACATATTTTTGGGGTTCGACATTGAGATATGTTGATCAAATCAATATTACTAGCATATATATAGTTACAAATTGTAATTATTCTTTATGCCCCTTGTCCAATCCCTCCCCATCCCCCTCTCCCCTCTAATTGCCCTAGATTTCTTCTGTCCTGAAAGAATAATGGTTACTCTGTTGATTTGTTGCCTAGATGATCTGTCCAATGCTGAGAGGTGTGATCAGGTCCCCCAATATTATCATAGAGCAGATGTTTCTTGTGTCACTCTGAAATGGCTTTGAGGAGAGAGACATCCTCTTCTTTATCTCTGCTGGTGACTCTCAATGTGTCAATGCACTCCAGTGGTTGGCAGACCATCTGCGTGGTGGTTGTGGCATCTAGCTGCTTTCAAGGCAGCCATGGTTATTGTGGTGGCTGTGGTGGGCCACCCACATGGAGGTGATGTTTTTGGCATGCTCCTTGGCACTGGCAGTGTGCCTGATTGTGGGAGGGGGTTCCGGTCCCCTTCTCCATACCTCGGGTCCCCAGGCGGGCCCCGAGGCGCTGGTGTGGTGCGCCTGGTTGTGGGGGGGTGTCCCGTCCCCTTCTCCATGACTCAGGTCCCCAGGTGGGCCCCAAGGTGCTGGTCTGGTGTGCCTGGTTGTGCGAGGGGGGTCTGGTCCCTTATCCATGCCTCGGGTTCCCGGGCAGGCCCCAAGGTGCTGGTGTGGTGTGCCTGGTTGTTGGGATGGGGCTCCAGTCCCTTTCTCCATGCCCTGGGTGCCCGGGTAGGCTCTGAGGCACTGGCGCAGTGTGCCTGGACGTAGGAGTGGGGTCCGGTCCCTGGCTCCAAGTCTCCAATTCCCAGGCAGGCCCTAAGGTGCTCGTGGTGTGCCTAGGCCGGAACTAATTTTTTGTCCTTTGTTTATTTCTAAAATGGGGGAACTTCCTGTGGAAACCAGTACTTGAGCTGTGTAGTTGACCTAAATTGCTACTTTGCTGCTGTTTCCCTAGGGAAGGCTTTTTGTGCAGCTCAGGGTTTAATGGTTGACCTTATAGGTACTTCCGGTTCTCCAGAGACCCGGTGCACCTGGGTTGTGTAGAAACTCTGATCTGGGCCTGAGTCTTTTCATCAAACTGCACCCCATGCAAGTCTGCATTCCTGACCAGTCCCCATTGAGCAGTCCTGCGCTTATTGGGGGGCGGATTGGCTGTCCTTGCTGTGTCCCAGTGTTATCCTGGTGGGGCCGTCTCCCCCACTGCCTGTGCTCCAAACACTTCCTATGGGACAGGCCCTGCAACAGACACTTGCAATGACTCACCAGCCTCTGAATGGCTCCCGTTTTTCAGTTGTTCTGGCTCCTCACTCCTGTGTGGGTCCATGGGAACCCTATTAGTGGTCTTGCTGTCCTGGGGGCTGCCAAGGCCCTCTTCTCCGCTTCCGCCTCCAAGTAACTCCATCTAAAGGGCACAGCTGCAGCTTCTGCCAGCTCCTGCTCCATGTGCTCATCAGCTCTAGTCTTAAAGGAGCTGTGGCCCAAAATGCTCAGAGCAGTTTTTTCTTTCTCTCACCATGTTTTCTCCCGCCTTCATGAACTCCGTAGGTCTCTCCTCCTCTTCCCCTGAGCTCCAGTGGCCCCAGCTTGGCTGATGTTACATTTTTACAGTTATAAACCGGTTGATTTGTGGGAGAGAGTGATGCTGGGGACTGTCTATTTGGCCATCTTGACCAGAACTCTATTTGTCAGATTTTTACATCTCCTAGATTGATCTTCTATATGTTTTCTCTCATACTTTCCATATATCTTTGTGCTCAAGTCTTAGAAGATTTTCTTGACTCTGTCTTCTAACTTTTCTACTAAATTGATTTTTTCCTTAATATTCAATTATTATTTAAATGTTTGTGAAGCTAATTCGGAGTTTTCCCTCCCTTCTCCCCCAAACTACTGCCTATTTTCTAAATTATCTCTATTGTCCAGGGTTAAATATTCTACTTATTTGGTCTTTCTCTTGACTTTCCATTTCTACTTAACATTCAGGGACTAGGTTACAATTTTGAGGTGGGTTTCCTCTGTTATTCCATATCTAGATCTATTCCCTCATCCCCCTCAAATTCCTCCCATGAATGGGGATATCCAATTTTCAGGTTTACTTTACGGTAAGTGGGTGGGACCACACTTTAGGTAGGCTGAGCAGTCCCCAAATGCCACTTTGGGACTCTGGCCCCTAACTCAGTGGCCCTTCTGGCAATCACTTTTCTATAATCAATTCCAGGCTGGTACTCTGCAGTTGATTTGGGGGCAGACTTTCTTTAACTGAACTCTTCCTATTTTTGGCTCCCTTGCTTTCAGTCTCACCCTGATGCCTACTGATGGGGCTCTGCCTGGCTGATAGTCCCTCCGCTGCTATCACTCTCCTACATTTATTTTGGGTTGTGGTTTTATTGCAGTTCATTCCATGTGTCAACATGCTTCCATCCACTTCCTAAAAGATTTTAAGAGTCTCTAATCTAATGATGGCCTCTCTCCTGTTCTCTATGCTGTGTGGCTTTAATCCTCATTTTGCTTCCTCACTATCATTTTAATAGGGCCTCAGGCAAAAACGAAGATGGATACTTCAGCTCAGGCTGCCATCTTGAACTGGAAGCCAGTCTACAGGTAGCTCTCAAGCAAATTATATTCTGCACTCAGATGAACTTACATAAACTTTATTAGTTTCTTTTTTAAATGTAAGAATGCTTCATCTTAGTGACATAAATTCTATAAAATAATTGGTATAATACATAAAAACAAATTTCCTTTTGTTATTCAGAGGTTTTATTCAGAAACTCTTAAGTTCTATAAAACAGGCAAAGAGATTATTTTTTTCTATGTACTGGTAATGAATTCTTTAGATGTTCAATTTCAATTGCTGTGACTCAAACAATAAAACAGATGACTTACCCAAGAAAATGTCAACCAGCATATTCATAGTAAATCTTCCAGAAGGACCTACATGCTTATTTCCCATTCCTTGTGATGAACTATGTTCTTGAACAAATCTTACAATATTTTTCACATCATCAGTCACATCTCTTATTTTATAATCCTATGAATAAAAAAGAGATTAGTTTCTGTTAGAGATACCTAGATTACCAGGGTTTAATATTAACTGTGGTAGACTCATAATAACACGTTTCCAGAATAAAACCAAGACTAAAAATTAAGGAAATTTCAAATGCTCATTCTTGTTGAAGTTCTAGAATGATTAGCACTCTACTATACTTCTCTATTACTGTTTCAGACATACATCTTGTCTTTCAACTACCTGGAAGTGTTCTGTGGGTAGGAATATGTATACATATATATTAAATCCTTCTTGCTCTGTCACTTACTGGATGGTAACCTTAGGGATAGAAAACACTGTCCAGCCATGAAAATTCATGCGTTCTAACCTCTTTTGGGTCTTTGGTGCCACACTCAATTCTTTTATATTGTCTCCCCTCACTTCCTGTTCTCATTTCCCTAAGTTGTCCCCATACTTTTCCACTTTTTAAAGTCTCCATTACTAGATAACCTTTCTGCCTTCATCTCTACACAATCAGTGTCACCTCAATATTTTGGACAGGTGAATGTCCAGTATATTTTTTTATAAGCTTCTAATTCTAAATAAAAGATATTGCACAAAATTACTTTTAAAATGTTTCTATTCCATATCACCATGGGGAGAAAGTCATCTTTCCCTTCTTTAGCCCCTTGGGGCCCACCTATCATAACTATACTTTTATCTACTTTTCTAAATTAAGAGAAGAAAAAAATATTTCCGCAATTTCCTTAATTACAAAGACTTTTAAAATTTCTTATTTTACCTTTGTTTTACAGCAATTATCACAAGAAACATCTGGGTATTTCTTACAAAAATCAGGATTAAATCCATTTTCACCAAAGTAGGCCAAGAGCTGTATTCTCCTGCATTCCGTTATATTTTCACAATAATGTACCATGCTATACAAATTATTAAAGTGAGTCTCTCTTGTATGATGGTTTCCATCTTTTTCCACTAAAAAAGATGAAAAGCATAGTAAAACATACTTATTGCACTAGAAAAAGAGAACATCACAGAAATATTTAGAATAGATTCATATAACTTTAAATATTAAATAAGAAAATTACTATTAACAGCATCCTGTCAATATATCATTCTACATTATAATTAACCGGGTATTTATGTTCATCTGTCAAGATTTTAGTTTTATAGGAATAAATGTTAAGACTTTTTTTTTTGCAAATTGGAAAATTATTTTTCAAATCTTCATTATCCCCAGTGTGAAGGTTTGACTTATATTTACTATATTTATCAGACATGCACATACTGAACTCAGCATCCAAAGTAAGCAGAGCATGGAACTATGGCAGTGGGCTGTGCACCTCCCCGAGTATCTGAGGTCAAAGTCGTTAAGCCAGTGGTTCCAAAACTGTGTGCCAAGAATGCCTGGGGTGCTGCAGTGAACTCACAGGGGCAAGATATTTTAAATTTAAGGGAAACACAGCAATATCTAACATCTGTTGAACACCACACAAACTATTAGTTGGAGGTAGTTCATGTGCTACATTCCTTTCAGTAATATATTATCTTTGCGAATTTTTGGCAACTGCTATGATAAAAACAAGTACCTCAAGAAAATCAGTGTGAAATAGGAAATAAGAGTGGAAGTGTCTGATTTGACTCCAAAGTTTAAGAATAGCAGGTGTATACTTTCCATTAGCAAGCAATTGTGGTTAAGAATAAAATGAAAATATTATTTTTCTTCCAGTTTGAGTATTTTTTTCAAATAGTTGTTAAGTTAGTAGGACTTAAATACTTATGAAGTTGTTCAGACCTAACTTAATATAGGTTTGTTTAAAAACACAAATAGGCAAACTAAGTATGAAAATTTCATTTTTTCACTGGGAATCATTTTGGTATAGTGTAACAAACATGGATTTTAGAGTCAGATAAACTCAGGTTCAATCAGGGCTCTGCCACTTACTAGTTCTGTATCTCATTTTCCTCCTCTGTAAAATGAGGAAAGTAATAGTCTTATCTTTTAGGATTGTTGTGAAGATTAAATGAGTTGATATATGTAAAGTATTCAAAACAGCATATAGTAAGAGCTAAAAGAAATATTATCTATAATGATTACTATTACCGTACTGCTATTACCACTATTCCCACCACTCCTGTGGCTGTTGCTGTAATATCAGTGATCTGGGGAGTAAGTTATAAAAACTTTCTGAAGCTCACTTTTCTCATGGGAGTAACTCTATCTCAAAAACTAGTGGTTATGAGCAAATAAGGTTATAAGGTGATACATGTAGAGTTTTTGGCACAGTGCTTGGTAATTGCCATTTCCCATGCACAGTAAGTATCTCTGCCAAAGTTAATTCAAAAGTGGTCTCAAAATAGAGAAATGTATTTAGAAAATATATTTTGCTATCACAACCCAGTAGAAAAATGGGCAAAGGATATAATAAAATTATAAAATATGAATTCACTTTGACTCAGCAAGTCTAAGTCTAGAAATTCATCCTATATAAATAATTGCACAAATGCCCAAAAATATCTGTACAAGGATGTTTAATACTGTATTGTTGATAATGGTGAAAAACAATAAATAATCTAAATATCTATTAAGAGCAGACTGGTTTAATAAACATTGAATAACCAAGCTATGGAATTCTATGTAGTCAAGCTATGTGTATTAATTGGAGTGATAATTACATCCCATGGATGACTGAAAAAAAAAAAATCAGGTCACTATATATTTTAAAAAGTATAATTTAATTACATTTTAAAATATATGCTTACCAGCCACAGTCACCAAAGAGAAAAAATAAAAAAGGAAAAGAAAAGGAAAAAAAAACATGCATTTGGGAAAAGTAAACACCAAATAAAAGATACTGTCTGCGGGCCGAGCCGGTGGCGCACTCGGGAGGGTGCGGCGCTGAGAGCGCGGCAACGCTCCCGCCGGCCACGGGTTCGGATCCTATATAGGAATGGCCGGTGCACTCACAGGCTGAGTGCTGGTCACGAAAACGACAAAAAAAAAAAAAAAAAAAAGATACTGTCTGCCTCCAATTGGGGAGAAGAGGGATGAGACAGAAGAGGGATATATAGGGGTTTCAGCTGTATTGGTTGTTTTATTTCTTAATCTGAATGGTGGTACATTAGAGTCCTTTAATTCCCCTTTCTATCTTCTGTATGTTTGAAATATGTGTTATATATATTATGTATACATAATTCTGTATGTTGAAATATGTGTTGAAATATGGCGGTTACCAAGCACTGTGCCAAGGATGGATGCAGAACTTAGGTCTGGAAGGATATGAAGGAAACCAATAACTGGAGTTATTTCTTGGGGCAAGACTACAAGGCATGGTTTGGAAATTTTCTGCCTTGCACACGTCTGTATGATTTGAGTTTTACATAACCAGAATGTACTACTTTTCCAATAAAAATGAACTAAAATAAAATTCCCAATCTATATAAACACCTCTATTTTTCTGTAACTATTTAAGGAAAACTGGACCAAAAGCACCACAACAGCAGAAGTAGATTACTATCGTGAGACTGAAGATGAAAGAATGTCTCTACAGTAGAGCTCAGCTTACTCATAATAAGTCTCTTCAGTCTGGTCACATCATGATAGGTATAGAAAAGAAGGCAGTGAGATATTTCTCCATCTCTGCCAGCTCTGCCAGATTCTTGGTAGTAACCCTCCACGGATTTAGGGAGAGACGCATGAATCACAAATCGCACGTCAGGTTTGTCAATCCCCATTCCAAATGCAATCGTTGCACAGATAACCTGATGTAAAAGCAAAAGCCTATTAGACTCATAATGCATTTAAAGGAACATTTTAATAATAGATGCTTCTAAAAGCTCTATCCCTTATTTTACTTTTAAATGTATTCTACACAACAACCTAATATCTTAACTTGGTCCCAACTATTTGGCATGACTAACATGAGATTTTCATATTGATAATCTGCAATTCTGTTAAGACCCAAGAAGGGAGAGAGATAAAGAGAAGCTCAGTGTGGCAGGCACTTTCCTGTGCAAGTCGATATTGTCACATAAGGGAGCCAGAATCAATTACAGCCAGCACTTGATGTTTTGCCACTGTTTATTCTCTGTTTCTGATATTGAGGTGTGGGGGATATTCCTCACACAGCCTTGATATCCAGGTCAGTGATCATAAGCAACATGTTGCTCAGGAGCTCCGGGGTGTTCCCAGAATTGAGCTTTCAGGGATTTGCTGCTAGTTCCTCTGATGATTCAGGAACAATGGTGTTCTCACCTGCCTCAGTGCTTACCATCAGTTTTCCCAGCAACTTCTCTTATTCCTCAGCTGAAAGTCGAAGTTTGGAAAATTTTAATTGAAACTCATGTGGGTAAAATTCTGAGGGTTGCTTATACAAGAAAAAAAAAAAAAAAAGCCAGGGACTGTGGATCTTAACCCATACAAATACTTAGTGGAAGCAAGGTGATAGTTAACTTTTGGGAGCTTGATAAATCAGTTTTTAAGAATATCCATTTCAGTTGCAAATTTAGGACCTATTTAATCCAGACCAAAATGTTATATCTCCAGGCAAAATTACATTATAGAAAAATAAAGCTGTAAGTCTTTTTTTAGCACTTAGAAAATGAATTGCTACTGCAAGAACAGAATTTCAAAAGCAACTGAAATATCTGGCAGCCAGACTGAGGCTAATGACATGATTTCAGTAACTGTGAGTATCAGAGAAAGCAGCTGCAAGCTATGGAGTATGTGGACAGCAAACGGGTGCATTTATCAACAGCAGGAACAGCAGCAGCCTACATTCTAGGTTAGTCATCAATCTAAATTTATGGCATCTTGATCAAAAGCAAATCTCCTTGGAAAGAGAAAGTCTACTGTGGCTTCTAATGACGGAAAGCAGGCAGAGAGGCTGTACAGGAAGATGTGCCAGCCCACAGGTCAGCAAGCATGGCCTGCAGGGTCCATGAAGCCTGGGTGCATCTCTAAACATATCTGAGTGGGCACATAGCTCTGAGGCACCATTACACACTCCAAATGAGGCCGCGATGACGCCACCTCTTTCTGAAAGCCCTTATTTCTTGTAACTGGGAAAACTGGTTTTGTTAAATTGTAACTACCTTCTTTATTTGTGTTGTTTTAAAAACTTCAGGTTACTATCATTCTTTGTGAAGAAAAACACCTAAGTTTTATTGTGTCTCACGAATCTAACAAGATCACCAGGCTGTCCAGTTGGTGTAGGTTAACATCATACCTTGACTGTAAGGATTAGCTAGTCTGACAGCAGAAACAATTGGATTAAGGAAACAAAACACACACACACTCACACACACACACACAAAACCTCATTAATTTTTTTAACCACACACACACACACACACACACACACACACACGTTTTTGGCTGATAGCTGGTACGGGATCTGAACCCTTGACCTCGGTGTTATAACACTGTTTTAACCATATTTTGATCAAAGTTATATATATATGCATATATATATATATCTTTATTGTAGAATCTTTATACTGTATATAAAGATTTAAAGAACTTGAAAAAAATTGCTCTTAATTATATGACTAGGAGTAACCACTCCTAGTTTATTCTATACTATTTTATTTCCTTCCAGGCTTTCTTCTTTTTTATTTGTATTTTTTTTTCCATTTGATTTTCTTTTTATATGGTTGAAATTATGTACTTTTGAACCCTGTTTTCCCCCATCATTAGCATTTGAACATCTTTATACATTGAGAAATTCTTCATAAACCATTTTCAATGCAGAAATGTACCATAATGTACCCAATCTTTCTTTCAGGACATTTAAGCTATTTGCATTTAGGCTATTTAATACTAAATATTAGGCTATTTATTATAAAAAATAACACTGATGTAAATTCTACGCTTATACTTCGGAGTTGGAGCTCTTGCCACATTGCCATATCATTTTCCAGAAAGACTCTCGAGAGCACTGCATAATGTGCCTCTTAAAGTTTTGTCATCAACAATTACATAGGGCCGAGCCCGTGGCGCACTCGGTAGAGTGCTGCGCTGGGAGCGTGGCGGCGCTCCCGCCGCGGGTTCGGATCCTATATAGGAATGACCAGTGCACTCACTGGCTGAGTGCCGGTCATGAAAAAATGACAAAAAAAAAAACCACAATTACATAAAAGTTTGCTAATGCAAGGTGGAAAATGGTCTCACTGTTTTTAAATTAGAATTCCTTTGATAAGCAAAGTTGAAATTTTAAAAAACATTGTCTTTAGCCATTTGTATTTTCTCCTTTCCAACAGTCTGCTTATAGCCTAGGCTCATTTACTACTTGAGACCCATGTTTTTCTTACCAAATTTTTAAAAACTCCTATGTTTTATTTGCTGAAGATATATTTTTCTAATTTGTTGTTGCCTTTTAATTTTGTTTATCAATATAGAAGTGTTTAGTTCTTAAATCACCTCCAGCAATTATTTCCTTTTGGGCTTTTTTTTTTTTATTTTTTTTTTATTTTTTGGCACTGGGGTGGCTGGCCAGTATGGGGATCTTGGTGTTATAAGGCTGTGCTCTAACCAACTGAGGTAACTGGCCAGCCCCCTTTTGGGCTATTTTTAAGCTTAGGTTCTTTTCCATTGGGAGATCATACATTATAAAATACCAATACCTTTACTTATCTGTAATTTATTTTGATTTGACAATCTAAAACAATTTTCATTAACTAATCAGTACTACCAGTTGAATAATCTTCCTTTCCTCATTAATTTTTAATGCGCTCCTTATCACATACTGTTTTTACATGCTTTACAGTCTATATCTGGATTTCTGTTCCATTTATCTATCTATAAACATACTTGCAAACCAGTGTTCATGTGTTATTCTTTTTTGTGGAATTTTCTTGTGGAAAATTTTTTTTGTGGAATATTCTTTTTATTTAATTCTAAAATGTTACAGAGTGGTGGGGGGGAGGGGCGGGGCTGGCCCATTGCTGGCTCCTTTGCTGGTCTGGTTGCAGATGGTGTGGGGTGTGTGTGTGTGGCTGAGGCCCTCAGTACCCTGCCCCACTCAGGCTCAGAAGTGGCGGTGGGGGTGCATGGTTCTGCTGCAGCTTGGTGCTCACTAGGCTGGATGCAGAAGCAGGGTGGTGGGGAGGGGCATGGCAAAATTATTTTAATTTTCACTTGCATATTCTTCCAGGCAAACTTTTTTGTTTGTTTTTGTTTTTTTGACCGGTAAGGGGATCATGACCCTTGGCACGGTGTTGCTCGCACCACGCTCAGCCAGTGAGCGCATCAGCCATCCCTATATAGGATCCGAACCCGTGGCCTCGGCGCTACCTGTGCCACACTCTCCTGAGTGAGCCACGGGGCCGGACCTCTTCCAGGAAAACTTTTTAAAAAGTTTATGAAAGGAAAAATGCATTAGAATTTTGATTAAATATATAAACTAAGTTGAGAAGATTGAAGTCTATAGTTATTTCAATAGAGATAAATCAATGATATATTTTCTGAACTTCTTGCATATCTGAAAATGCTGTTCTGTTGTTTTCAACATAAATGACAATGAGCTGGGTATGAAATTCTTTAGTCCCAGTCTTCCCTCTTATGATTCTGAAGATGGTCCTCCCTGATTTTGTTATATATTTGTTATGTATTTATTTATAATACATTTGACTATTTTATCTCTTTCAACTATCCTATGTTCACACAAAAATTTGTACACAAATGTTCACAGGACCATTACTCAAAGTAGCCTAAAAATGAAACAACCCAAATGTCTAATCAACTGATGAGTGGATAAATGGTGGTATAGTCATATAATAAAATATTACTTGGCCACAAAGAGGAATGAAGTACTGATAATATTCTACAATATCGATAAACCTTGAAAAAATTATGTTAAGTAAAAGATATCAGTCACAAAAGACACACTGTATGATTTCATTTATGTGAAATGTACAGAATAGGAAAATCTATAGAGACAGATTAGTTGTGGTTAAAGTAATGGTTACCAAGGACTGGCGGATAAGGGAAATGACTGCCAATGGGTCGGAGTTTCTTTTGCAGGTGATGAAATGTTCTGGAATTAGATAATGGTGATGGTTGCACAACTTTGCAAATAGACTAAAAACCACTAACTGTACACTTTGAAAAGGTGAATTTTATGATATGAAAATCATTTCAATAAATTCTTTTTTATTTAAGAAAAAATAACTTTACAAGTCTCAAAAAAAATTGTTTTTTAGAGCTGACTGGTTAACTCACTTGGGTAGAATGTAGTGCTGATAACACCAAGGTCAAGGGCTGGTATTTCCATAAAGGCCACACACACACACACACACACACACACACACACACACACACACACACACACACACACACACACACACACACACACACACACACACACACACACACACACACACACACACACACACACACACACACACACACACACACACACACACACACACACACACACACACACACACACACACACACACACACACACACACACACACACACACACACACACACACACACACACACACACACACACACACACACACACTCTATTTTTTAATTTTAGTCTCATTTTGATGTTTACTAACTTTAAGGTAATAACAATTTGCATTCTACATGTGCAAGCATGCTTATATACTAAAAAGATTGTTTCTTTCACTTGTTTATTTTACAAGATGTTACCTGGCACCCATCCTGATTAATCCACTTGTGCTGTACTTCATCTCTGGCAGAATCACTGAGGCCAGCATGATAAGCAAGAGCAGCAAGACCGTCCTTCTGCAATGTGTCAGCCATTGTGTCACATTCTCGCCTGGAGAGGCAGTAAATTATCCCTGAGTCATCTGCCAAGAAGCCAAAACAGGATTGAGAAACAAGTACTTTGAACATAAAATATTGCCACAATTTACATTATGTTTTTAGAAGTTTATAAACCATAAACAGATCTCTATAGTGTTCTTACAATAGAGAGATACCACATAAGCAGAATAATTCAAGCAAGGAATTCACATGCCCTGGAAATAAGATTTGACTTTTAATCCTGTCCCTGCTAATGACGTGTTAGGTGGACCTGGACAAATCCTGGGCTTTATTTCACACTGGCTATAAAATGGGAAGGCACCCTTATACAAACTTTGAAGAAAGCCTATGGCAATATGTACCAGGAACCTCAGAAATACCTTTTGACTGTTTCCTCCTAGGAAACTAATCTGGGAAATAAAGTGGTACGGGGCTTAGGCAAAACATTTTGTTTATAATTTTAAAAATTAGGAAGATTTTTAATGAGCAACATTAGGGTAATAATTAAGAAAGGAAATTGTGGAAAAATATACTGTAACTATTAAAAGTATTTTCTAAGTTTGTAAAAGACATGAGAAAATGCTCAAGATGTAAAGCAGGTTAGGGGTAGAAACATTGTATATAAGAGGGTACTTCAAAAAGTTCATGGAAAAATGGAATTGAAAAATATGAATTTTACCACAAACTTTTGGAAGACCCCTTGTATAGTATGCTAATGGAAGGAAAATGCTTACAAAAACACTGGAAATTAATAAGTCAAAATGATACCAGTCACTTGTCTCACTGAGTGAGGTTCTGTCTTTTGTTTCTTCTTTTTGTTGTTTTCTAAATTTTCTTCAATGAGCATGCATTATATTTATTATTGTTTTTATGTATGTTATTTTTAAGATCAGAAAATAGGAAGTGTTAAAGAAAAAGTCATCTCTGTGGTACAGCCAAAGGCATAGAAACACACATTGAGCAACTTATATTAGCTGTCTTGGGGAGGTGGGCCTAGACAGGGAGATCATTGACTTTTTCTTGGTAGATCTCTGTATTATTTGATTTGTTCACATAAACATGTATACTAATTTCTAAAAAATGAAATAAAGGGCTCACTTGGGAGAGTATGGTGCTGATAGTGCCAAGGCCACAGGTTCAGATCCCTATATAGGGATGGCCGATTAGCTCACTTGGGAGAGCGTGGTGCTGACAACACCAAGTCAAGGGTTAAGATCCCCTTACCGGTCTTCTTTTTAAAAAACAAAAACAAAAAAAAAATGAAATAAAAATGTTTACCAAAAAACTCCCCACAGAAAGGTGGAAAGGGGGTTGCATGGAAAACTGCTATGAAATTCAGAATCTCATTTTAGTTAATATAACTCAAAGGTAGACACATGGGAGAAGGCATCAAAACAAAGATCTGTATAATTCTTACACTGATAGAAGCCAGAAGACACTGAAACCAAGAATTATAATATAGGTGTATAGGAGGGAGTATTTAATATATATT
The DNA here is from genome assembly GCF_027409185.1 of Cynocephalus volans. Classification (NCBI taxonomy): domain Eukaryota; kingdom Metazoa; phylum Chordata; class Mammalia; order Dermoptera; family Cynocephalidae; genus Cynocephalus; species Cynocephalus volans. The sequence continues at coordinate 56,927,720 of NC_084462.1, forward strand.
TTTGTTAGAATTTATTGTTATCGAACCAAATGAGATTTTACAATTTCCAGAATTGAGAGTTGCAATATTCTGCTCAATAAATAGCAAGTTAGTGCTATTATAATGCAAAAAGAAATGAATGTTTAGTAGACAATTTTTATATATCCTATTGTGGTACTAAAAAGACATTTATCTATTACTGCTAGACAAACTTCATCACATGGCTATACTCACATAGGTGATGCTTTCTGATCCATTCTAAGCAATCAAATGCCACCTTTTTAGGCTTTTTCGGTAATACATAGTATTTCAGATTATGTCTGTTAAAGCTCATGCTAAACCTAAAAAGAAGTCCCAAACATAAAATTTAGTTATTATGAAAAACATAGCTTTGGTTATTGTTTTAGACTGAATGTGCACCACCCCTCCCCCACACCACCAAATCCTAACCCCGCCAAATGTAATGGTATTAGGAAGTGGGGCCTTTAGAGAGTAATGAGGTCAACAGGGTGGAGTTACGAATGAGATTAGTGCCCTTTCAAGTAGAGACCTTGCTGGCTGCCCCCTCTCCCACTGAGGAAACAAGAATACCACCATTTGCAAACTAGGAAGAGACCTTACCAGACACAGGATCTGCTAGCACCTTGATCTTGGACTTCCCAGCCTCCAAAGCCATGAGAAATAAATTTCTGTTGTTTAAGCCACCCAGTTTATGGTAATCTGTTACAGCAGGCCAAACTAAGATAGCCATATTCAAAAATTAAATGCTGATTTTCCACAATGCAAACTTAACTATCAAGTTGTCTTAAGCTGAATATTGTCATTGGCAGATTACATAATAGAACACTAAAATGGTTAGGCTAAGGGTTAAAGAAAAGAACAGTGATAAAGAAGGAATGTCTATGGGGCTAGAAGACAAAAAGATTAGGATTGTAGAAGAGAACACATGTAGAAAAGACAAGGTCAGTCTCTGAGATGAGGCTGACTAAAAGCAGAGATGGCTAAAACATTATTTAAAAGATTAAAGGAAAATCCTAGAGGAAATACTGACTGTACATAAAGAGCTGAAGCTCTACAGATCATGGATCACTTTATTTTTGCTCTGGGTCTCAAACGGAATGTAGCTGACTCAGACAGATGTGCTCCTCCTCCTTCGGTCTATTGCTCTTGGCACCCCAATCTCTCCCTCCCATTTCCTTAGGGAGCTCTCTTCATTATCTCCTCTCTTGTATTTTCAGTCTCTTTGGGGAATTTTTCCCTTCTGTCCCTTAATATGTCTAGGACCACCAATTCCAAACACAATAAAAGCTTCTCTTGACCCTATATTCTACACCACCTCTCTCTTTCCCTCCAATGGCAAATTTCCCAGAAGATACTTATGTCTCTAACCAACTAATCATACATCCAATTTCAGTTCTCATCACTTCCATTATGATTTTTGCCACTACCATTCTGCCAAAGTTGATTTTTTTTAAAGCTTTTAAAACTAAAGTGAGGAAATTGTCACAGGGTCTCTAGAAGACCATGGACCTTCTAGTGCTCTAGGTTTCAACTATATCCAATCCACAGGAAGAAGAGATAACACTGTGGAACAAGTTAGAGGTAGAACACAAAGACATCTCTGTGCCTGGGTTGATAGAAGGAAACAAAGAAGACCATAAACTTCAATAACCTGTTGTAGGGAGGTTGCTTGTATCCAGGAGCTGGGGATCAGAGGGAGAAAATGTGGGGAATGAAACCACTGGCTTCCTGTCTTTGTTTCTAAATCCAAGCTAGATGGGTCCACACAACAGTCAGCAGTAATCTTCCAAATGTGTTTGGTATACACAATGGTCTTCTTTCAGAACCCATTCTCCCTGACTTCTTTGTACTCCACGTTGTTGGCTCTCCTGACTGAAAACCCTGTATTAATTTAACTCTTACAACTTTACATTTTCATGAATTTTTACTACTCCTTACATCTCTGATTTCTCCATCTACTTCTCTTCTTCTTTTGCTTACTCCTTAAGTGATAACCACTCCCAAAATGCCTGGCTTTCTGCCTTTCTTCTATTTTTCTCCTTCAGTACTCCCACTGCTTTAAACAGCACCCAAATATCATTCCCATGAGTCCCAACTTTTGTCCTCAGCTTATACCTCTTCTCAGAGTTCTAAACCATATTCCAACAGCTTTTAGACCAGTCATCTAAAACTGGAGTATGCATACCCCTAGGTGTTCACAAAGACTATCTAAGAGTACATGAGCAAAGATAATTTTAAAAGAATCCAGATCCTAAATTTTCACATGTAGTTTTTCTTAAGACTGATCTGAGAATGCTCCACAGTCAAGACATCCTGCTGGTTTCTGCTTTCCCAGTTTTTCCTTTTGTCCTCTCACTTTCTAAAAACAAATAAACCCTACCCCTCACCCATTCTGAATTTTACCACCATGCATTTTTCCAGGATGTGAAAAATTCCAGGACACTGGCTTCATGTGTCTAAGTGTTTTACTTATTTATGTTAAGGGTGAAGAGTAACATTAGGCACAAATTATTTTGGTCCTTATTGAGATGTTCTTATTGGAATGTTCTAATTTCAGATATAGTGAGAGTAAGGTGGCAGGGGTGCTTATCATTTTCACTTTATGATGCTGCTGTTTTCATCCCTGACTACTGTCACAGAAGGTATTACTCTGAGAGCCTTATGAAACTATTGTTAAACAATTCTTCAAAACCATCTCTCTTATGATATCTTTTATATGTACAAAACACTCAAGAGTTCTTTTAGTGCTCAAAGTGGTAGAAGAATGTGTAGCAGATTGTGGCAAAAAAGGTGGTAGATAAAAGATTCGTACATCCATGGACTATTTTGATCATCCTCAGTTAGTTATTTACAATCACTGCTATAGCAAAAGAAACTAGAGTCCTGACAAAAATTATGGCATGAAAAGAATTGCCTGGGAATACAAATAAGAAAATCTCTAAACTTATTTAAGCTGATTTGCACTTAAGCTGAGTGTGCACGAGGTCTCTGTACTGATAAGAATGCTATAATAATTGCACAAGAATGGCCTTACTGATTTTCCCCACACTTTAAACTACACTTTAATTTCAGAAAAGTGTTTTATTCATTAAAAAAAAAAGCTTTGGGTCAGAAAGAGACAAAAATAAGTGTTGGTGAGGGTAGGAGGAATTGGAACTCTCATACATGGCTGGTTAAGAATGTAAAATGATGCAGCTGCTTGGGAAAACTGTGTGGCAATTCGTTAATAGGTTAAACAGTTACTTTATGACCCAACAATTCCACTCCTGTGTATATACCCAAGAGAAATGAAAACATATGTTCACACAAAAACTTGCACATGAATGTTCATAGCAGTATCATTCATAATAGCCCCCAAATGGAAGCAACCGATGAATGGATAAAGAAAATGTGTGGGGGCTGGCTGGTTAGCTCAGATGGTTAGAGAGTGATGCTGGTAACACCAAGGTCCAGGGCTCAATCCCTGCACCGGATGGCTGCCAACAACAAAAAAAGTAGTATACCTATACAATGGAATATTATTTAGCAATAAACCTTGAAAACATAATGCTAAGTACACAGTTACAAAAGACTACATATCAGAAGATTTCATTCATGTGAGATATCAAGAATAGGCCAATCTATACACAGGAAGTAGATTAATGTTTGTCTAGGGCTGGTAAGGGGGGACATGTGAGGAAAAGAAGACTGGACTGCTAATGGGTATGAATGTTTTTGGAGAGTGTTGAAATATTATAAAACTGTGGTGATGGTTGTACAACTCTGAATACACTAAAGACCATTGGGTTGTACACTTTAAATATGTGAACTGTATGGTATGTGGATTATATCTCAATAAAACTGTTATTAAAAACATCTGGTACATAGTCTGAGGGGAAAAAAAAAAGGGGGCTGGCCCATGGCTCACTCCGGAGAGTGCGGTGCTGATAACACCAAGGCCACGGGTTCGGATCCTATATAGGGATGGCTGGTTAGCTCACTGGTTGAACGTGGTGCTGACAACATCAAGCCAAGGGTTAAGATCCCCTTACCGGTCATCTTTAAAAAAAAAAAGACCAGTAAGGGGATCTTAACCCTTGACTTGGTGTTATCAGCACCACATTCTCCCGAGTGAGCCACAGGCCAGCCCATAATCTGAAAATTTTTTGATTGTGACATAACTGGAAAAAACAGAACTGCTTACTAGTTAATTCAGTCAAACAAATTACTTTTACTATAAATAATGACATGAGATTAGAACATAAAGTTGTACATCACAAATGCAACTAAAACCAAGACAAATATTTCTACCACAAAGGACTGTGGGTCACTAACCAAAAGCAATATTCACATAATTTATAATGAAAAAATTAATAGACCCTTAGAGTTTATTACATAGAACAAATCTTACCTTGCCTGTTGAAAAATAGGATGTTTGAAATTACCAAATATCTAGTCAGAGACAGTTCCCATAAATTGATAAGTGGATAAATAAAATGTGGAATATCCAGACAATGGAATATTATTCGGCCATAAAAATAAGTGAAATACTGACCAATGCAACAACATGGATGACTATTAAAAACATGCTCAGTGAAAGAATTCAGGCACAAACGAGAAGGGAGGAAAGGGGAGTGACTGCTAATGGGTACCAGGTTTCTTTTTGGGGTAATGAAATGTTCTAAACTTAGATTTGGGGGATGTTTGAGCAATTCTGCAAAAATACAAAACCCCCCACTAAACTACCCTTTAAATGGGAGAATTTTATAGTGTACGAACTATATCTCAATAAAAATTTAAAAAAACCCAAACCTCTGGATTCCAGCGTTTCTTGAGCAAGATTATACTGGATGTTGCCATTAAAATAGTGAATATTATCAGGTCCAGAGTGTCTAACTCATGTCACTTGAAAGTGATGTGAGAGGAAATGGAGTCAACTTGTGTTCAGCTCTTGTTGCTTTTGGAACTGAGATAGGTCTCAGGGGGATGTGCACTAATTAGTTTACGTGAATTAGAAAATGAAGTCAGAATTTTTTTATATATAAAAATCATCTAATTTGGCCGATTGACGTCGCAATGTAGAGTAGCTTTGCCAATTAGATTATATGATCGTCATTTCCCAATATTTGACAGAGCCAATCTGCAGTCACAAAATTTTGAGAAAACTATATTTAAAAACATATCACACAATTAAAAACAAAACAAAACAAAACAAAAAAACCCCCAAACATATCACACAATAAAAGAATGTTGCCAAAAACCACATTATGAAAGGTATACTGAAGCTAATGGTATTTTGATTTCCCCAACTCTACCAAATGTACTGGATACAGGACAGGGTTCTCGTTGAAAGAGCAATGAGAATACTTAATAGTCATTAGATAAGTCTTGGTAAGGCTTTTTTAAAGGGTATATTTGCCAGAAAAAGTGAATAACAAATGATCTTGCTTATTTTGCCAGTCAGATAGTTTCCAATTTTTTGCTTACCACAAAATTTGGAGGACTAATTGAGATGCCAGCTGACAGATCATTAAAAATAATTTTTGATGACAGATCATTATGTAATTTTGGCATATATGTCAGAAGGAATTCAAATAATTGAGTGTTATTGCTACAATAAAATAGTTTCCATTCTCCTCTTCATATTTATGTGAGCAATACTTCTCAGTGCTTAAATATATAAAAATAAGAAATATGAACTGACTCAATTCATCTGTAGATATGTGAACTACTGAAAAACAAAAAGTCCTATCTCATTAAGACATACATTCTCAGTCAAAATTTATGCTTGAGAATTATTTTAAAAATATATTTAAGTTGTTCCAATCAATTATGTACTACTAATGATTGTAATAATTCAATCCAGAAGAAAATTTCAGTATAGGAAATTAAAAAACAAATTTTAATTTATAAATTTTTCTTGCAGGTACAGTAAGCAACAAGATTTCATGCATAAAAATGTTTTACCTTAGGATAAACTTCTATGGGAGAAATGAAAGAGAAATATGAGCTCAAGGAGAAAAGGGAAAAATGTAAAATATCCGATTATTAAAGAGTTAAAAGTTTTTAATGTGTTTTGTAAATGAACAAAGATTTTTTTTTTTTTCTGTGGTTGGCTAGTATTGGGATCTGAACTTTGGGGTTACCAACACCATGCTCTAACCAAGTGAGCTAACCGGCCAGTCCCTAATGACTTTTGTAAATGGATGATAGTGGGTACAAAATTGCTATTGTGTTTATATTCCACTGGATACATTTTTAAAAGCTAGGGAACAATATGGTAAAAATGTTGATAATTATAACAGACCACATTCTCTTTATTTAAACTCATGTTGAAAAATCTAAGGTGTCAAGTTAAAAATGTGCAAGTGGTACATAGTTTTCTAAGAGTCCTTTAGGATGTACATGTGACAGAAGAAAGTATGAAGATGGCTGTCTTGGTCATCACCACTCATCCCTTAAACATCCCAAACCACACACCTAAAATCAAATTCTTACCTATCCTCTCCACCAACCTTCTCCCATCCTGCATTTCCAGTTATGTTCAATGGTACTAGTCACCTGCTCTAGAAACTATTATAAACTTCAACTGTGACCACCCTTCTCATCGCAATCTGTTGCCAGTCCTGTTGATTCAACTCTGTCCTCTGTCTTGACTTTGTCCCCTCCTTCCCCTTCTGCTGTTAACACTACCATAATCATCTCTTTCCCAGATGACTGAAATAGGTTCCTAAAGGACTGTCTTGCCTCTAGCCTCTTATTCCCCTACTCCATATTCTATCCTACTGCCAGAGTTATCACCCAACTATACAGTTCAGATTAAGCCATTTCCCAGGTCAAAGTGCCTACAGAATCAAGTCCAAACACTTTACCATCATAATAAGCAAGACCCTCCAGGATCTGGCCTCAAGTGAACTTTCCAGGGTCAACCCTTCTCCATGTTTCTCCACTTATCCAATGGATTATTCCCCATTCCTTTTGCCCGATCTGTACTTTCATGCCAGGAACTTCAGCCCTAAATTCTCACTCTTTGCCTGTTAAAATCCCACTTCACATGGCTATAATCAAAAAGACAGACAGTAACAAGTGTTGATGAGGAGGTGGAGAAATTGCAACCCTCATACACTGTGCCATGGTGCAGGTGCTTTGGCAAACAGTTTAGGAGTTCTTCAAAAGGTTAATCACATAGTTACCACACAACCCAGCAATTCCACTCCTAGGTATATACTTAAGGGAAATGAAAATATACATCTTGCCTTTGGTTGAATGTCCCCCCCAAAACTTAATTCCCACTGTAACTGTTGAGGGTGGGAAATCTTATTATGGTAACTGAAAGGTGGGACCTTGAAGAGGTGATTAGATTATAGAACCATACTATAGTGAATGGATTAAAAACGGTGATCATGGGTACGGTTCTGATGGCTTTAAAAAGAGTGAATGAGGAGGTTACTCTCTGCTCTCTCTGGTCTGCCATTTTCTGCAATGTGAGACCACTGTGTCACTGTCACCACCAAGACCCTCACCAGATGTATTCCCTGCACTGTGGACTTCCCAGCCTCCAAAACTGTAAACAATAAATTTCAATTTCTTTATAAACCACCCAGTTTCAGGTATTTTGTTATAAGCAACAGAAACGGACTAATACACGTCCACACAACAACCTGTACACAAATGCTCACAGCAGCATTATTCATAATAGCCAAAAACCCCAAAACAGCTCAAATATCCAACAAATGATGGATGGATAAATAAAACAGAGTACCGTACATAAAATGAAATACTATTTGAAAATAAAAAGGAATGAAGAACTGATACATGCTACAACATGGATGAATTCTGAAAACATGCTCAGCGAAAGAAGTCAGCCATGAAAGGCCACTTATTGCATGATTCCATTTACGTGAAATGTCCAGAATAGGAAAGAATCTGTAGAGACATTCTATCTCAATAGAGCTGTTTAAACTTTTTTACAATAACCATCCATCTTACAATGCCTGCTTCCTTTATAAAACTCTATCTATCTTCTCTTCATTAACAGTTAGTGGTTAGCTGAGGTTACAGTTAATACTGCCTTCCTGAATTCCTGCAGTTGTAATTTACATCTCTAATCACCACTTAACTTCTTTCTGCAATTTGATGTAGTATTTAAAGGGTTCTGAAAGCAAATTACTGGAGTTTAAGTCCTCACTCTAAAACTTGCTAGGTACACGACCTAGTGCAAGGTACATAATCTCTTTGTGCCTTAGTTTCCTCATCCATAGGACAGGGAAAACAGGAGTACCTATGTTGAGAATTTTGCGTGGATAAGTGAGTTAATACACATAGAATGCCAAGAACAGTGCCTGGCACATTGTACAGGCCAGATATGTAAGTGTTAGCTATTATTGTTGTATTACAGTTAACTCGGTATGTCTATATGTCTGCCTCTTTGCTGTCTCCCAGTTTGTATTTTACCAGTTCTCTCCCATGTTCTAAGGGAATGCAATAGTGCCTTGTTCTATTATCTATTCTTGTATTCTCCAAAGAGGAAAATTATTGCAGACTGGCATGAGGAGAGGAGCAAAGGGGCCATGGCTCCAACACAAGGGATACCTGAATTCATCAGGGCCACACACAGTAGCAGTTGGGCAAATTTAAACAGTCTATTGGTAGAAAAGAAGGTCAGGAAATAGTGTACCAGAAAGTGTTCCTTAAAATCTTCTACTTCCACAAAGGGATTTATACCTTCCCAAATGCACAGGAGTACCAAATATGTTAAGGAATCAATGTATGTGTCCAAATTTTCACACTTCACCCACATTTATCAAAACTCCTTCATATGTTTCATTTATTCTTCATTCTTACCAACTGTCAGTTATGCACAAGGCACCACATGCTAGAGTCTGGAAATGTACAATCTTGTTTTCCCAGGCAGATTTCCTTCCCACATTACTGGCAAAAGAGATTCAAGGTGTCTGCCTCTAAATAAATATGTATACTGTTTACTCAAATATAAATCACAAATCCTTTATAAAAAGTTATTCAAAAGGTAGTGAATTTATATCATTTCTTTTAACTATGTGCATTTGCCAATTAATGTAACTGACCTAAAAAGAACACTAGATTGCATCTGGCATAAGCTGATGGAAAAAAGCTAAAAACAGTGCCTATTAGAAAAAAGAAAAATTTTCATAGGTCAATGTAGTACTTGTAGAAGCAAATTTCTATCATATAGGTTATTTATTAGAACCTAAAATATAATATTACATCTTAAATATAGCATTATAATGCATATCAATTATGGAAGCAAGATATCTCTTTTTCCCCTATATTTTATACAAACACTCTTCTGTGAGATTAAATTAAAATATTCCATTCCAAATTTTGTGATTACACACACAAAATTCTGAGGACTCTAAAATTCTTGCACATGAGCATAACAATCATTAGTGCCATGTAAAAGTGCTATTAGCAACAAAATATTTTAAGCTAACCCAAACAACTTAAGGATAGAAGAAACCCAAAGTGCTTGAATTCTGTTTTAAATCAGATAATTTAGAAGCTGTCAGTCTAATCTGTCAAGGCTTTTGTAGCTATCTTAATCTCATGACTCCCCACCCTTCATTATCCCTCATATGGAACTTTCAGTTCTTCTCATAACCCCGATACTGTCATTGTTTTTATTGCTAACAATATTTATAGAGTCAGCTTGTCTTTATTTTCAAATGAACAAAAGCTGTGCTTTAAAAATCCACCCTGTTCAGTAATTACTTCTTTAGGCATTCCATATTAATGTTTATACCTCAAACTCAAGATGCCCTCTAATAAATTAGAAGGAAACAATATTTTAACCTTGGTCCACAACAGATATTAAATAAATATTTGCTGAGTAAATGAACCTACCAAAGAATGCATCTCTCTACAAACGCAGGTAGAGGTACAAAATAATCCCGTACAACCTAGATATAACGTAGGATATTTTTTATAGTAGTTTTTATTACTGATTATGGATTTGGTGGCAACAAGAAGCTGCTGAGATGAAAATAAAGTAAAAACGCTGTTCTACATAGTTTCTGGACTATTTTCAACATCCTGGATACAACTGGGATTTTAGGGGAAATGACAAAGCAGGATCATCTGTTCATCTAAAGAAGTATAGTCTGGAACATATGGAAGCCAAAATGAGATAAATAAAGCTAATTTATTACTGCACCAGGGTCAATAGGTACTGCATGCAATTTATCCCGACTTCCAAAGTAGGTGCAGGGATAGTTCTAATTTCAGTAAGTGAAGAAAAGACCTAGGGCCCTGGTTCCCAAACTTTGCTGTACATTGGAATCACTTGTTTAAGCAAGTATGCTTAAAAAACATACTGGCTCCCAGCCCCAACATTCTGATTTACCTGACATTGGGTACAACCTGGGCACTGGGAGTTTTTAAAGCTCCAAGGGTGAGCCCATGTGCAGCAACTCTGGGAACCAGTGCCCTACAGTATTAAAATACATGACTTTCAACTACTTACACCTGAGGTCTGAGAATCTTCAGCTGAGTGAGGATGTCCTTCTGTACCCTGGGATTAGCTGTGGCGGTAAGAGCCATCACTGGAACAGAAGGAAACTTCTGGCGAAGCATATTCATTCGTTTATAATCTTGACGAAAATCATGTCCCCACTAGTTGGAAAAAAATACTGCTTTTCAGACTACTCGGATCTTCTTTATATGGAAAGCCAACACTGGTCAATATATTAAGAACTACCTTATTCTTCAGTGAAATAGAATAGTTCACTCAATGTGGGTTTTCCTTCAGTTGTGAAAATATATATTAGTATATAGTTATTTTATATATATATATATATATAGTTAGTATATATATATATGTATAGTTATATATATATATAGTTAGTATATATTTATTGATATTTCAAGACATAAATAACAGTATTTACCTGACTGACACAATGTGCTTCATCAATAACAAAACGTGCCAAGAGCTTCCTCTCATACAGATTCTCCAGAGTAGAAATCAGCCTGTTACTTGCACAGACCTAGATCAGAAATACATTAGACATTTAACGACATTTAAACACATCACTTAATGATTTTGTTGTCTTTAAGTTCCATTACAACTAAAGCAGTATTAAAACCTCCATGTAAAATTGGCTCTTATTTCAATCTATGAACAGAATAGCAGAAGTAAGAGAAAATAGCAAATTAGACATTTTAGAATGTGCTCCTGCATTCATCAAACAGTTTATTTATTAGGTAAGTGGTTCTAAGATTTTTTTCTGCCTCAATACATCAGAAGGCCACCACAAATTTACACTGGTAACAGGTTACAGATGTATGTTGTATGTGCATGTTGTTTGGGGGAACCCCCCCCCCCACAACACACATGAAGGTACTTCAAAATGATCATGGAAAGATTTGTATTATCTTTTAATTGTAATTTTCCATAAATTTTTGAAGTACCCTCATATGTGTTAGGTGTGTGCATGTTGTTTGGGGGAAAAATCATACACACGCACAAACACACACACATTTCATAGCTCTGTCCATGACAGGTCCTAGAAGTAGTGACATTCCAGTAGCAACAAGCATATCTAGAACCCAATCTTGACAGGGACGTGTCAAAAGGACCCAGAAGCCAGCCCAGCCTGATGGAGCTCTCCTGGTCAAATCCAGGACAATCAGAACATTAAAATACATAATGATAATTGACTGTAACACACTGAAAAAGTTAAGAATCCATGAGTTCATACTGATATAATTATGTATTCTCAAAATATCCCATGATAAGATATATATTAATTACAAAGGCAAAACAAACAAATAAACAAACAAACCAAAAAAACCAACCAGAAAAACAAAAGAGTAACTTTACATTGGAGAGGTCTGGCAGACACCACCTTAACCAAGTGATCAGCTGACTAACATTATCAGTAATGGAGTGAGTTGACATCAAGTGCCTCCTGACAGGAAGCATGAGAGCATATTCATCAATTCTGCGATATTCACGTCAAAATGAATAACATAAATCTAATCAGGAGGAAACATAAGATAAACCCAAATTGAGGGGTCATTGTCAAAACCGTCCTTAAAAAATGACAATGCATAAAAGACAAAAGAGCAAAAAACTGTTTAGATGAAAGAAGATTTAGGTTAAGGGAAACGACAACTGAATGCAATGCATGATCTGGGATTTTCTTTGGTTATAAAGGACATTATTGGGACAATTAGTGAAACTGGAATAAGGTATACAAATTAAGTAATAGTATTGTATCAATGTACGTTTCCTAATTTTGATAACTGACTAAGGTTATGTAAGAGAATTCCTTGTTTTTAGGATACACATAGTGAAGTATTTAGGGTTAAAAAGGTATCAGTCTGCAACTAACTCTCAATCAAGTGTTTCAGGAAAAAAATAGAGAAATAATGATAAAGTAATTATAGCAAAATGTTACATTTAGGGTTTCTGGGTAAAAGTTATACAGGAATTTTTGTACTATATTGTACATTAAAAATTCTCAACATTTAAAAAACATATGCTGATAACACCAAGGTCAAGGGTATATACACATATACACATGCATATGCGTATTCTAGTAGCCTCTAATATCATATTTTAAAATAATGATATAATACAAACCTTCTCTGGAGTAACATACAGAAGTTTTATAATTGGGTCTTTTTTTGATAATTGGAGGTAAATATTTGTAGCTTCTGAGTCAGTCTTATCACCTGTCAGATATGTAGCTGGAATCTAAGTACAATAGTGAACAATTTAAATTTTACACATTAATCTGATTTAGGATTACATTTATCCTTAGATTTTACAAATATAAGTCACATATCAAACTTGTCAAAGGAAAAACAGTACATTTTTTAAAAAAGCATAACTTAAAATAGTCTTCCCATTGCTAATTTCCTTTTCTTTACTTGCTTTACTTTTCATATCTGTAAATAAGACAAACATGAATTTAGCATCCAAGTGATTCCTGTCCTAATGTATGGCTACTTTTTTTAAGGAAGTGTTATCTTCAGAGTTTTAATGCATAATGGCAATAAAAGCAAAGTGCCATAACATCACAAATGACTGAACAATGGCTACCGTCAATGCACTAAGATATTCTTTGGAAGAAAAATCAAACCAGTGGTCTTGTTGTGGGGTAGTGACTCATAATCCTGAAAACAGTTCTGTTTGATCACAACATGAAGAATTTAGTAGAATACATTCATATACTTCCTTACACTCAGCTATGATGAAAAAAGACGTGTGTGGGCATGTGTATGTGTATACATTTTAAGATATAAGGGAAAGAGAACTATGCTGATCTGGCAGTAATAAAAAATCCTTTTATATTAGTAAAAAAAATTTATATCAGTAAAATACAGGTTAAAAGTTCTTACTAAAATACATTCTTGTAAAATAAAATTAGATCAAACTATAGGAGGTTATCTGTATCAGAATTTTCAAAGATTTGTGCTCATTATAAACTTAATTTAACTGCTATGCTTTATTCTTATAATTCATGCATATTTTCATTAATATTTTTATGTTATAACTTACATCCAAGGAAGTCAGCTTTTGGACTTGATCTACTATTAGTGATCTCAAGGGAGAAATGACAACAGTAACTCCAGGGGAAACACAGGCGGGTAGCTGGTAACACAAACTTTTCCCACCTCCTGAAAGAGAAAAAAATGAAAAACAAAAACAAAACCAAAAAACCCCAGTTAGATTCTATGTTGAGAGCATGGACGTAAAAGTTACAAAGGAAACCACATACAATATTTAAAATTAATTAACAAAGCGATATTGCCCATGGTGTCAATAATTTGCCATACTTGAATGAGCCAAACTTTTTAGGCAATTTAAATAACGTGTAAAAACAATCTTTTAGGACATCTTATATAGACACAAGAGCAAAAGCAAGAATCAGGGCAGGAAAGTTAAATGCAATGAAATTGCTCACAAAGTCTGCTTGGTAAACCCAAATACAGTAAACTTTTTATTTTTGGCAGTACAAGGGGCCTAAAAATAATGATACTAGTATTAAAACAACTACATTCCATATAATATTTATTTTTTTAAAGAGTGATAAAATATACAACACTAAAAATGATAGAGAACATGGTTTACTATTTATTTGATGATGCAGAAGGCACTTTTAGGATCTCAATTTTTAAAAACCGTTTGAGCCTCTTTTTTGGCACTGGCAAGTACCGGGAATGAACCTGTGACCTTGGTGTTATCAGCACCACACTCTAACCAATTGAGCTAACTGGCCAGCCAAGTATGAGCCTCTTAACACTGAATTGAGCTTTAACTCTCATCAGTAAGAAACTAACTTCCAATTTTCTTTGGGATGGGTAGAACTAAATTTTGTGTACTAACAGACGATAAAGAAATTTCAAAAGACCAAAAAAAAACCTCTCCCCATGTAACTCTAATTCAAAATGGCAAGAAAATCAGTACACATTTCATGATGAAGTGATTATTCCCTAATTTTCAATTTCTCCCATCTACTGATGGTAAAAGCTGATGCCAAGCAGTTTTTAGGGCTTCAATCTGTTTTTTTAGACTATATATCACATTCCTTCCTTTTCGTATGTGTAGTAAGTAAATTTCATTTTGGTATATACGTGGAAATGTCAAGGAAAGAGCAGGACACTTAGAATGAAGAGACCTGAATTCTAGTTTCTATTTTACCACTTAATCAGCTATGTGAACTTAGACATGCCATTAAACCTTCATACCTCAATTTTATCACCTGAAAAATGTACTAGATCCATGGTTTAAAAAAAATTTTTTTGGTCTGAAAGAAACCTTATTTGTAATCTTTATATATATACATACATATATATATACATATACATATATATATACACATACATATATATATACATATACATATATATATATATATACACATATACATATATATATATAAATCAAGAGGTTAAAATTGGGGTGGAAAGAACCTTAAAAATGCCCTTGAAACCCTAAAGGATCATGGAAGTCTGGAAAAAAATCACTAGGTTAGATCACTGCCAAATTCCTTCCCAGTGTTAAAGTTTTGGAGTACCAAATTAGACTCTAAATGGAAGACACAGAGTGATCAACAAGTTAATAAAATTTGAAATGCTAATTATTGAATCAACATCGTCTAAATTTTAAGATCAATTCAGAAACTTTCAGATGCCCAGTCAGCATTATTTAATAAAGATGGCAATAACTAACTTGGCAAAGGTCACAACGAGGCAAGTAAAAGGAAGCAGGAGAAAAAAAATGCAGAGGGAGAACTATACATAGGTATAAAAACTCCAAATTCT
Organism: Cynocephalus volans; assembly: GCF_027409185.1. Lineage (NCBI taxonomy): Eukaryota > Metazoa > Chordata > Mammalia > Dermoptera > Cynocephalidae > Cynocephalus > Cynocephalus volans. Next base: position 56,943,011 of record NC_084462.1, read on the forward strand.
CCATGCATCCTTTCTTAATTGCTTATTCAATATTCTTACATGAATGACTATAAATCATTGAACAGCTGTTATAAGTTTTAGTAGCACAATGAAAAGTCCCAGACTATTCAAAATTAGGGCCAAGAAAGAATACATTAAATGCTTTTCATTTAATCCCCATGATACCTTGTGAAGCAGGTACTTTATTATTATCCCCATTGCACACATGAAGAAATGGGTCCAGGGAGTGAAGTGCCTTGCCTATGCTCATACCACTTGCAAGTGCAGGCCATCACTCTGGAGCTGATGATTTTAACCACCATGCAACATTAGACTGTATCAAATAAACTGCCAGAAATGGTCATGGTCTCTGACAGTGATTTTTTGTTCACTTTCCAGATTTATTTAGACTAGAAAAATGAAAAATTCCCAAAGAGAAATTCTAAATCAATTCAACACAATGAGTTGAAATCTTAAAGGGCTATAAACTTTATGATGTCAACAACTAGAACAGAGGATATGAGGTAATATACTTTTTCACTACAGCATGGGAAGTTTGAGAGGTCCCTAAATGACAGAAATACTGTGTAGGTGTTCATTTTATTTCTATTAAAGGGCTTTCATTTAACATTTGCCAATGGATTCCTGCCAATTCATATCTAAAAATGACATACCAGTGGGCATTAGGATAAAACAATCTTCACCAAGCAGTGCAGCATTGATCGCCTCTAGCTGATTAGTTCTAAAATTATGCAGGCCAAATTTTTTATGAAAAATCTTCATCATTTCTTTTGTGTGAGGAAAATCCAGACTTTGGAAACATTCATGTTTCAGATTTCTGGATGCTAGATTTTGCGCCGATTTGTCTAAGAAAATGATCAACGTTAAGAAAAGTCAGTGCACGGAGGTAACAAGTCAGTTTCAGCATTTATCCTTCACCCCGCAGAATCACTGGCATACGTTTCCCTATAGCATACTTCTTTCACCATTTACCGAGGTTTCCTTCCCAACAAACCTCAAAAGCCATCAGAGACTTCCCAAGGGCTCAAGTCTTTCCTTGACTTTTCTGCAGCACCTTACCACTGCTATTCACTCTCTCCATCCTCTTCTCCCTTTACCTCCTATACAATCATGGGGTTTCAATTTGCTATAAATTCCCTTTCTTGGCTCCACTTCCTCTACATGCCCCTTAAAACTGGGAGTCCATCAGATACTTGGGACTGGGCTCTTTTTTTGTAATTTTCCTAGCCCTGTGATCTTAAACATAGCCTACATGCAGAGAATGCCTAGATCTCTCTTGAGACCAGAATGACACCCTCTTAAGTTCCATCCTACACGCATCTCCAACTGTCTGCAAATCATTTCTACCTAATTGACTTACCAACATTTTAAGCTCGTCTTAAAATAGTCCTCCTCAGTTTTTCTCCAAAGTTGACTCTCCCTCCTGACTCCCCTATTTCTGTTAATAGTGTCACAGTTTTCCCAGTCACCCAGGTCTGAAACCTCAGCTTCCTCACATCTTTTTTCATAATAGATCTCACATTCTCCCTTGCCCTGCATCCTCTCTGTCGCAACTCTGGTTCACCACAGAGAACAAGAGGTACTTAGGCCAGCTCTGGCAGTTACTCTAACCTCAACAGTCAACTGTTTCAAAGATAATTGTGAACATCAAGTATGACACATTCTAACATGATACAAAAATAAATCCATTAATGGTTACTTTAAAGGTCAACATCATAACTGTAAGAACAACCTCCATGGTATTAAGTCATCAATGGCAAAAATAGGGAAGGCTGTACTTTATAAAACCTTGCACATAAAAACTTGTTTCAGTTAAAATATACTTTTGATAAATTTATAGGGTTGATATAAAGTTTTAAAAATAATTTTGGCTTTTTTCTGGCACCTTTACAATGGCTAATTTCACTCTAAGAACTTCTCTCTCACTAAACTGTGAGCTCCAAGAGGGCAGGAACCAGTTGTTATCATTGTATTACCACAACCCAGCACAGTTCACAGCACATAGTGAGCACTAGGCCCAAAGAAATAACTGGATTGATTTTTAAAATTTCTGACTATGTATCGTTCTTAGACTGCCCTATATTTTCAAATTTTAAGACACAAATGTTTCTCTACTTTATAAATTAACCAATTCTCACCCATCCAGAATTCTAAAAATACACATAGTTTTAGCATGTAAATTCATCTTTGTTTTTGCCCATCCCCCAAAATCATTAAAAACTTGGCCCTCAGGAACTTTATTGTTTTAAGGACTAAGAAATGTTAATTTAAAGGCAAAGCACATTTGTAATGACTTTAGAGCTTTACTACAATAGGTTATAATTACACATTTTATAAAACTACAGCTGCTACAGAGACAAAAGAGCAACTTGCTTTTGAAATTGTGATTTGTAATTCATATTATCAGCGGAAATTTGCATAGAAACAATGCTGTTTTCAGGCAGTGATGACTTGCTATGGTTTTTATTATGCAATTCCTATTTTGGACTGTTTTGTTTTCATATAATATCTAAGCATTCAATTTATTTTAAACTTACCAGTGTAATTCTGAATTGACTGTAAGAAGTTTTTATTCTGAGCAGTAGATGCCACTGGAAGACAGTTTGTCTTGGCTGAAGAAATTCTTTCTGATACTGCTTTAATTGGCCGACCTTCCTTGATAGGTTGATAGGCAGCTGTAGAAGATTTGTTCACTGTTAAATTATTCATTATATTTTCCCAGTCATCATCATCATCAAAGTCATCTATGTCAAAATTATCAATATCATAGGAAGCCTCGATTTCTCCGTCTAAGTCATTTATTGAAGCAGTGTGTTTATTCTCATCTTTCACAGCAGTGCTTGTGAGAACATTTCCCGGGAAATAAGAGCATTCATTTCTTTTTTCTATCCTTGGTGTTTCAGTCCAGTTGCTACTTACAAAAGACTTCTGTAAATGGGAACTGAGTAACGGTCTTTCAAAGAGATTCTTCGAGGCTGCTGAGAATCCTGTCTTTCCTGGGGTGGTGGTCAGTAAACATTCATCAGTGGAAACAGAATTTGAGGGAAGGTGTGGAAAATTTAACTCTTTAATAGAATTCCCCATAGGGAGGAAATCGCCCTCCACACGGCTACCAAGTGAATCAGGCATGAATCTCCACATTGAACCAAGACTGGCATCGTTTTTATTAAAATCTGCTTCAGCTATGAGTTTCTTTCTGAAGAGAGAAAAGAGAACAACATGTTAAATGAAGTTTACTACGGTACGCCACAAAAGTATATCTTCAGTTTTCATCCCAAACAAAAATTGTAGCAAAATATATCCTTTTTCCCAATTCCCAAAATTTGAACACAAATGCTAAAGGAGCACTTTGAAAAGTAAACACATTTAAAACACAGTGACATGACAATCATTCTTATGTAATTTCCAGGCCAGAAAGCCTGAACATTTTGCCCTGCACATTTTTGACTTAGAGTTGTGAAAATGCAATTAGATATATTTCAGAAGGAGAAAAATCAAGATACCTCACGTTCCGCTGCTGAAGTAGTTCATTCCCACAATCCAAAGCTTTCAGCTCATCAGCAGGAATAGAATCAACTAATTTACAGATGTGGTCCATCACGTGAATAAGCTGCTGCTGTAAACTTATCTGTCTAGCTATAAAGTAATAATGTTGTTTTTTTATTTTCCCTTGAAAACAAAAAGGACTTAAGATTTTGAAAGTCATGCATGTAAACTGTGAAGCAGTGCTAAAAACAATATTGTAGTGGATTGGATTTTGTCCCCTCAAAATTCACTGAAGCTTGAATTGTGTCCCCCAAGTTTTATGTGCTAGAAACTTAGCCCCCACTGTGAGTATTAAGAGGGTGGGAAATCCTATTACGGTAATTGAAAGGTGGAGCCTTAAAGAGGTGATTGGATTGTAGGACCTTGCAGTAGTGAATTGATTAAAAATGGTGGTCAGGGGCATGGTTTTGAAGGCTTTAAAAGAAGAGAGAGGAGAGTCTCTCTCTCTGTGTTCTCTCTACTTCCACCATCTTGCAATGTGAGACCCCTGGGTCACTGTTACCACCACCAGATTCAGAAACTGGAAGCAATAAATTTCATTTTCTTTATAAATCAACCAGTTTCAAGTATTTTGTTATAAGCAACAGAAACAGACTAACAACAAATATCATAAACAACCGTATATTGTCCTATTATCTGCCTGTGAATTAACTTGAAATCAGATTGTCTCTATTCTATACCATGAGAGCACATACCTGTGTTTTCATTTAATTTCATGATAACTAAATAATATTTCCCTTAGGATAACCAAGGGCGTTGGAAGGCACAAAGTTTTATCAATTTACTATGATGTTTTGCTAATTCCATGTGTAAATCTCACCATGCCAGCACAAAGTATATTTTTAAGGGTTGGACAGGCAAGAGCCCACTTCTTGTTTTGCCCTGCCTGACATCCACGCTTCTCTTTAATGATAACAGCACAGCATCTAGATTTTCTTTTTAGAGAACTCCCACCAACCCCCACTCCTCAGTGGGCATCTGATGTAAGGCAGCCCAGTGGGAATTAGGACTGGGGGGGTTTTAGACTGACTGGAAAACAGTACCTCTCTTTCACAAGCTTGATAGGCTGCTGGTGGACATCTTTGCTACCACACAAGGAAAGACCACTTGAGAATAAGATCAATGCAACAGAAAGAAGAAAGCAGATAAAAAGGAATATGGGTTTGAGATGCAGAGATGGGGCAGAAGACAGGAGAGAGAAGGCGAGTGTGTGAGAGAGAAATCCTGATGACATATTTGGACATCTGAATCCTGCCAGCCCACTTCATATATTTTTGATTAAGCCTTATGACTAAGAAATAGAATTTAGAAGGAGGTGAGATTTTGGATAAAGGAAAGAAAAAAATGGTTCAGGGTAAAAATGGGAAGCAAGAAAGAGGTCTGCTCCACCTCTAGGGCCTAAGGCAAATGGGAGACAAAACCAGTTTAGGTTGGCCGCAAGGAGACAGTATTCCAGGAGACAATGAGAGAAAGAAGGGGAAGAAAATGTTCAGAAGAAAAGGAGACTGCAGGAGTGTTGCTGACTGAGAAGAGCCAGTTGAAGGTTTTAAAAGGCAGGGAGGAGAGGATGAGAGGACAGAACAGAGGGTCTGTACATAGAGCAGCATGGGGACAAGCACATACGGAGAATGACCTGGGAAATTCGGACTTCTACTCGTGACTAGGGGAAATAGGGATGTGAGATATGAGGTGGTAAGAGTGAAATTGCTGAATTCCTATTTTACTTCTGTTTTCTCTGCAAGGAGAATCGGCATCAGATTGGAAAGAGAATACACAATGGTCTGAAGGAACTGAAAGCCAGGACAGGCTCAGAGAAAGATACCAGAGTACCTAGCTACTGGAAAGGAGCTCAAGTCTCCTTGTCCAGACAGATTACACCTCAGAATACAAAGGAAACCTGCAAACAAGACCTCAGAGCCCCTGTCGCTGATACGTGAGGCACCTAGTGAATAAGAGAGTTGGTGGAAAGTGAAGACAGACAAACATTGTTCTCATTTTCAAAACACTTTGACAGTGATTGCCAAAAGCTACAGGCTGGTGATCTTGATGTCAATTCAAGGCAAAATTCTAGAACATGTTATGACTGCTTTGTGTGCTCTAAGGAGAGGAAACAATTAGAGAGTTAGCAAGAGCTCAAAAAAATAATCCAGCCATCTTAATGTATTTTCTTCTTTGAAAGGATTACTACACTGGCAGATAACAATAGCTACCATTAAAGGAAAAAAAAAAAAAAAAAAAAAAAAACAACCCTAAAAAAAACACCCCAAAACCCAATAACAGCTACCATTTATTGAAGGCCTACAGCATACTAGGTACTTTACCTTGAATCCTTACAACTACTCAGCAAGGTAGATATTGTATTATTCTCATTTTACAGAAGAAAAAACAGGTCCAGAGAAGTTTAATTAATCTGCCATAGTCACACAGCCAGGAGTAGGAGGAGACAGCTTTCTATCACAGGTCTGCATCGTTCTAGAGCCAATGCCCCATCTATTCCCTCTTGTTTCCTCAGACCTTGAACTTTTTGCAGTCATATGAGCAGGTCTTTTGCATCCCCATGGATAAGGGAGAGAAACATGGTCTGAAGGTAGATTTGTAACTAGTTGAAGAAGTGGTGATGAATAGAAGCGAAGCCAGCCGAGAGTGCGGCCTCTAATGACATTCTGTCCTTGTCCTGATATAGACAGTATCGTATAGTGGTTATCAATGTGAACTCAAGAGCCTCAACACTGCTGTGTTTGAATCCTAGCTCTCCTGCTGTCTAATTCTATGACTGTAAGTATTTACCATTCCTGTACCTTAATTTCCTTACTGGTAAAATGGGGATAATGGAAACTACCTTAAAGGGCTGCTGTGAAGATTAAATTAGTTAATACTGTAAGGCAATTGGAAGAGTGCCTAGGACATCAGACAGTTCAGGAATATCTCTAACAATAAATTCACAGACCAAAATAAAAAAGAAATTCAGAGGAAACAAAAACAACACACAGAAAACTACATACACATGTGCACATGCACACATACTGCAAAAGTAGAACAGCATCCATCAAACAAGAATAGAATGTGCTACAGATATATTCAGAGAACAAAAAAGAGCTCTTGGAAAATGATTTGATAAAAACAAAAATTCCATGGAAAAGTTAAAGATAAAATTGAGGAAATATCCTAAAAAGTAGAAAAGTAAGAGATGGAAAATAGAAAAGATAATTAATAGAGGTCTATCATCCAAAAATTGAAGTTCCAGAAAGAGTGAAAGAGAAAAAAGAAAAAAGATAAAAACAAATAATACCAGAAAAATATCCAGAATAGAAGGACACAAATTTCTAGACTGAAAGTGCCTCTGGAAAGTAGAAATCAGGAGTGGGAAAGGAGAGTGCTATTTTTCGAAGTCTTGCAGTGCTATCAGATTATTTATACTAGATATTTAGTAGAAAATAAAAGTAAATTAGAAACAAATTAAACAAACAAGCAAAAGAATATTAAACTTTAGATGGACATCAAGACACAGACCCAGAATATATACAAGGGAGAACCAGGAGGATAAAAGATCTAGAAAGCAATATCTATAAAGAGTTAAAAGACCTAATAATATTTAGCCCATGGGAAAAAACCTTCTAGGAGCTTTATATTTACCTCACGAGGGGGTAAACTGTGCTGTGCTCAATGTGAAAAATAATTTTCTAACAATTAGCGTTTTCAAGATAGAGAAAGAACTATCTGAGTTGAGACCCTGAGTTCATGAATTGTTAAGGCAAATGCTGGCTAACCAATAAAAAAGGATGATTCTATGACATTAGAACATAAGGGACTATGAATCTGTCATTTTATACTATATAGCCACAGGTTGAAAATACAATCTTACTTTGTTTTCAAAAATAAGTAGCTGAAATATGTGATATGTCTAAAATACTTTTTGTACCATCACAGTCTGTCCTGGTTTCTGGATTAGACTCCTGTGTAGTCATTTTCTCAGGTTTTGATAAAAGATCTTTTGATGTGTTAAGAACATCCTTCTTTCTGTCAGAGGTGTCAAGGTCCTTTAGCATACTACAAACAAAAAAACGTGAAACCAATATTAGACTAGACAAAAGACATGTTTAATTTTTCCCTAAATATTTTCTATGACTGTTCAGACAAATAAGAGAAAATAGAAACATGTTTTCATATCTCCTCTATTTTAAAACCTCATTAGCTGGCCCTTAAAAATCTTCCATCTTCTTTTTTTTTTTTTAAAGATGACCGGTAAGGGGATCTTAACCCTTGACTTGGTGTTGTCAGCACCATGCTCTCCAAAGAGAGCTAAGTGGCCATCCCTTATGTAGGGATCCAAACCCGTGGCCTTGGTGTTATCAGCACCACACACTCCCAAGTAAGCCATGGGCCGGCCCCTAAAATCTTCCATCTTCTGATCCTAGGAGACCTTTTCAACTTTATCCCCAATCATGCCCTTTCAGTGACACCAGGATCTGGTTGCACTGCATCACTCACGTTCTTCAGGTGAGCCCTGCATTGTCTGTGTCAGGGATTTTGCCTCTGCTCCTCTCTCAGTCTGGAAAACCTGCCTTTCCAACCTCTTTTTACTGGAATCACACCTGCTTTTCTAGAGCTAGCCCAAAAGCATTACTTCTCTGTTTTCTCCAGCAAGTGATTATTAATGTCTCTCTCTCTCCCAAGACTCCAAAGCACTTTATCTGGACTTCTCTTATGCCAATATGTGTGTATGTGTGTATATCTGTATATGTAATGAACTCATACGGATTACACAAAAGTATATTAACATGCAAACATGGTCAGTCTGATTGATTAGGAAAAAAAGTTTAAAAGTAACAAATAAATTAGTACTAAATGAATGTTAAAGAGAGGATGCAGGGGAAGTCCAAAGAAAGACAACATTTTCTGGAACTTGAGAAGGCTTCACCAAGGAGGTGGGATTTGAGCAAACCTTGAATCACAGGTATGGGGCAAGTGACACACTATGAAGGAAAGATAAAGAAGACTATTTTATTTGCTTGATATCCAGGAATCAACTGTATTTTCCTAAAGCAGGATTCTGGAATACAATTTTTCTAACTAAATCAAAACAATGATGAATAACTCCTTTTATAGTGTTTTTTAAAATGATAACATATAATTAAATAAAATGGCCATAATTTTTTAGCAATGCTACAAAGACTGTTGGTTTGACTCATTAGGCTCATTGGAGCTTAGCTTTATTGCAAGGGCATAATTGAGGATAAAGCTAAAAAAGGTAATTTGGGGCCAGAAGAGGGAGAATTTTGAGGGCCAGCTTTGAGGGCCAGAGGGTGTAGAATAGAGGAGATATAAAAACATCTCTTTCTGTTTTATATTGTCTGACCATTCAATCTCTGAAATTCAGAGGTTAAAGCTGGCATTAAAAACAAATTAAATAAATGTAGCATAAAACTTAAGTGTGCACTGTAAATAAAGTATCATTTGTGAAAATTCTATTTCAGTTTTATAATATATACAAATATATATACTAGGTTGCAATGGAAAATATACAGAGAGAATCTATTTTGGAAATAACTATGTAAATAACCATTTTCCACTTGCTGAAAATTAAAGTATTATTTATGGCATGACAACTCAAATAAATTACATAGCCATTAAGAGGAATAAAAACACACAGCAATATAGAAAATGTTTTTAAAATAATGTTAAGAGAAAAGAATCAGAATATAATATTATAGTTACATGTTGATTACAGCAATGCAAAAATCAAACGTGTGTAGAGAAGGATCAAAATCAAATATGGACAAAGAAAATGGTTTGTTGGAACTGTGGAACTACTAGTATTTCTTCTCTTTTATTTGAATCCTTGTTAAAATGAACACAATACTATTTGTGCAATACACATTTTTAATAAACAAAACAAAAAGTCAGGCATTCAGCAAGGATTCAGTATGGCACAGGAGAAAGCACTATACTGGATCTCAGTCCATTGGCCATTGATTGTATCATTATGGGCTATTCCTTGCCTGGGCTTCAGCTGTTTAACCTGTTAAATGAGAATTCTGATTTAGAATCTAGACTCTATATAAACTTCTAGTTAGTTTTTTTTAACTTTCTACAGCTCTGTCTGAATTTCTATCAAAAAGGAAAAGAGGAGAGGGTGAGCTCTTATAGTTTAGTTTTGTCATCAAATAGTAAACATGCTTCAACTTTTCCCACCCCTTCAAACATCCCAACACACCTGTCAAAACACAAACCAAGAGAAACTAAACTAGTTTATGCATACAAATCCTTCCTTCCTCCTTCTTTTCTTTCCTTCACTCCCTAATTAAGGTAATATACTATAAAAATATTGCTAATCAAAATACCCATATACATTAAATAGCATAGTATATACTCCACCATTTTACTGTGATTTAGACTGGGGTCAGGATGGAGGTAACAATGACAATTAGTAATTTAAGCTATTGATGAACCATGTGGAGTATCTATTTTTCCCACAATACTACTAACGAACAACAATCATGTCAGAAATTTCCTAAAATTCATTGAACGACAAATTCAATGACCAATTCTATCATCAGATTAAAAAAAAAAAAAGGATATATTATACTAATTCACTTCCCAAATAATGGGTTAGCTTTATGTCATTTCAGGTTAAGGAGTTTGGAAATACAATATTTTTAGGAATATGAGCGTACTTCAAAAAGTTTGTGGAAAAATAGAATTAAAAGATAATATGAATCTTTCCATGAACTTTTCGAAGACCTCTTGTATATTCCTTATGTCAAAATCAACTACATAAAATTCTTTGAAGCATCCATGCAATTAATCATAATGGGACTTGACATCTTTAAATCATACTAATCCTACTAATTTTAAAAATGTATGAGTATAAATAGGAATTTTGGATATCTTCATGTGGATGTAAAATAAACTGTGCAGAAGCACAAAATACATTTATATAGAAATGATACTATATAACTAAATCAAATTATTATTTTTTATGATTTATTTTTAAATTTTTTGGTGGCTGGCCAGTATGGGGATCCAAACCCTTGACCTTTGTAAATCAAATTATTTAAAGTATCCCAGAAACAAACAATGATGTTTACTAATTAATTAGCTAGTTTACCTAAAGCAGTTTAAAGAGGAAGAAGTGGCAGAAATAATTTCTTCTTCTGGAGAAGGTGGAACAAAATCTATATCATAATCATCATCAAGTTCAATATGTGGAACTTTCTCAGTTGAATCCAATTCAGCTCCTTCCAAATTTTTCTTCTTTTCATTATTATCTAAAGTAAAACAGTTGATAAAGATAGGTTATTTAAATAATTAATGAGACAGAAAGAGCAGGGAAAAACCACATAAGAGTGCGTACTTTAGGCAAGTCATAAATAATCATTCCATTCTGTATACTAGTCTTCTCTCCTATACGTTAAAGTTGGCTTTTTTCTTCATGAATGATTATTGAGCCAACTGGATTAAGTCCAATGAACGAATGATGCCGAAGATTTGCTTAGGAATTTTCATCCTGTGTCCAGTTAAATTATGAAACCCATACTTAGTATCAGCATTTTCATTTTTCTACTTTTCACTCACATTTAAATAAGGGTAAAGTGTAACAGATAAATCTGATAACAGTACAAACACTATTGCTTGTACAGATAAACCATGTCTACCACAAAAGCTTTCTAGTTATTTAAATCTCATTTGGACTATGCAGGAAAACATGATGCCAAATTTTTGCTGTCTAGGTTAACTTCTACCAAATTTTCTCTTCAGAAACAGCAACACAACTGATTAGACTATGGTTTTGCTTATTTACAATTATTTTTCAGTCCTCTCTCACCCTACAGTAACTTTGATGAGATTCGGGTGTTTAAAAATTTTAGTCTCACATTTACAACTATTCTATAAGGTGGGTTACTTACACATATGGCTAGTCTCAGTTATTAAGTTTTGGACATCTAATAACTACAAAACCTATAAAGGAAATACTTGGAATGTATTTGTAATACTTTAATAGCATGATCATGATCATATTCTATAGTTGGCCCTCCATATCTGCAGGTTTTGCATCCATAGATTCAACCAATCTTGGATTGAAAAGATTTGGAAAAAACAACAACAATAAAAAACAATACAAAAGCCTGGTCAGTTTGCTCAGTTGGTTAGAGCACAGCCTTGTAACACCAAGGTCGTGGGTTCGGATTCTTGTACCGGCCAGCTGGCAAAAAAAACCACCCCAAAACCCCAAAAATCCAACGCAACAACAATAATACAAATCCAAAAATACAGTATAACACCTATTTAACATTGTATTAGGTAATGTAAGTAATCTAGAGATGACTTAAAGTATATGGGAGGATGTGGGTATGTTATACACAAATGCTACGCCATTTCATACAAGGAACTTGAGCATCAATGGATTTTGGTATCCTCGGAGGTCCTGGAACCAATCCCTCCATGGATATCGAGGGACAACCGTACATCAATATTAGGTGGCACACTTAGCTCAGTTGGTTAGAGAGTAGTGTTATAACACTAAGGTCAAGGGTTTAGATCCCCACACTGGCCAGCCACCAAAAAATAAAATAAAAAAATTTAGGTGGCAGCAAGGCATAAAGGAAATATGGTAGAAAAGCTTAGTTTTGCTTTCTAATTCTACCACTAACCAGCCATTTTAACTTCTATGGATCCTATTTTCTTCATGTATAAAATCACAGAGCTATCGTTGGTGTTAATACAAAAATAATATTAGCAGAATAAAACTTTGTTTCATCAGTATGTCCTGCCTCAAGAATGTAGCCCACAGATTATTCAATAAGCACCTCTATAGATCCTAAGATTCTTAAGGTTAAATGCTACATCATATTCACCACTGTTCTCAATGCCTAGCTTCAAATAGAAAGATATAATCAACATGCTGAAATGAAGATAAAATAATTCTTACCTCGTTCATTTTCCAAATGAGTTTTCAAAGAGTGATTTTTCTGAGTATCTTCATTTATTAGCACTTCGGAAATGGGGCCATCATCAATGCAAATCACGTCACTACTGAACCATTCTGAGTCATCTTTCTGTTCCTTAGTCAAATCTACTTGCTTGCTTTCAGAGGAAGAAGGAGTCAAATCAGCCTTTACTGTATTTGTTTTATGAAGCTGTGCTTTTAAAAAGTTTCTCTTAGCTTTTTTTGATTTCTGAGCAGTGCTTACTCTTACAAAGTGATTTTTGGATGGTGTAACAAATGCTTTTGAAGTCCCAGAAGTATCAAAGTCATCCATATCGTCCCAAACACTGATAGCACTAAAAGAATCTGGTGAAGAACTAAATTCTAACTTCTTGAAAGCGCCATCACAGGGTTTCTTTATAACTGGTGTGTTTTGGGAAATACATAAAACTTCCTGCGGAATTGGCAACGAACCTGGCAACAATGGTTTTGAACCAAGTCTCCTGGTTTGCTCTCCTGCTGGAGCATTTTTAGAGAAGTCACTGATCCTTGTCTGCTGATCTGTGGTGTGGTAGGGAAGAGGTTCACTGAAGGAAAAAGTCTCAGTAACATTAACATCTTTATCACTTAACACAGATGTTTTTGCTACTGTCACACTAGTTACAGATGCATCATTGTCTGAAGATGTTTTCTTTTTAAAGGTGAAACCTCTGAAACAATGGAAAAACTCAATTACACGGATTCATTTCAACAAACCCACCAACTCTACAAAACAAAACTCTATAAATTTTTGACTAATTCATATGACAAGTTACATTAACTGTATCACAAATGAACAAAGAATCCATCTCCCTCTCTGATTTTAAAATTTATCATGTAACTTAAATTATATTTCGTATGTTCTGATCCTTCCCATTCAGAGTCTAATTATTTAGTTTTGAGAGTACCCAGGCCATTAGTCCTTAATTAATAGCACCTTCAGAGGAAAGCCACAGCATTAGTGAAAAAAAGAGACACAAATGTGGCTATTTTTTGCTACTCTGATAAAAATTTAAAGGGGAAAAGAGTTAAAAACTGAGATCTGAAGGACAAGAAAAGGAGGCAGGCGTCCTGGTGATCTGCTGCATTTAATGACATGAAGGTCAGTGGTAACTTTGAAGTCAAGCACCCAGAACGGTGTCTGCAACCTGGTAAGGGCACAATATGTAATATAAATTATTATTAGATATCATTAGAAGGTATTTGGAATGTAGCTTGGAGAAGAGGGCAAAACTGGAGAGCTGCTGTTGTCCTTGTTTGTTTTTGGAAAGGATATAAAATTATATTAAAATATTAAAAATATCTATTTGCCCAAATTTATGAGTCATTATTTATTTACTCAATAAATATTTGGCAAGTAGTATGTGCCAGGAACTGTGCAAACATGCTCACCATTTATTACATGGTGATACTAAAACATGTTCTATCACTAATTTGCATAGTGGGAAAATCATTGAACCTCTCAGCTTCATTTCCTCATCTGTACAACGAAAGAATTGCAAGAGAAGGTATTTCACTTGTATGATACAGTGAATTAGTGCAGATATGACAGCATACCAACCAAAATACTTACGAAGATTTTGGTTTTGAAAGACTTAATTTATTATTAAGTTTTCTGGCTGAGTGACGCTCCAGTTGCTCCTGTAGATTATTGTGAGGAATAGTAGCCATGATCCTAAAAAGTAAGGGAAAAAGTATCGCTGGAGTTAGGTACTTTGCATTAATTACAATATTTATTGAGGGGGGAACTTGATTCAAACAGGCATTATTACAACTGTGTCCAGAGTAATAAGACTTTTTTTTTTTTGGTCAACAGATTGTTTTGACATTTACAACTGGTGACATTTGAAATGTATAATCTTTAACTAACTGAAGGCTCACCTGAATAACAAAATGACCTGGTTTCCCACCTTTTCCTCCACACACACTAAAATAAGCACAAAAGACATTAGGGAAGGGATTATTAAGAAAGGACTTGCAGAAAAATAGGACCTGGCCTAGGCTTGAAGGATAAAGGGAAGCTGGACAGGGAGTGAGGTGGGAGGAAATGACCAAAGTATACTAAAAGTCCAAAGAACAAATGAATAACTGAACTCTCTTGCCAACAGTAAAATCTTTCCAACAGGAAAGAAGGAAACCACCACCAATGAGAGCAAAGGTTTACCAGCAAGACACCATGCTTCATAATCATTTAGTTTCAACCTAAAAGAATACTTTTACCAAGCACATTTATATCCCTTGTGCAACAAATTGTGGTACTGCTGGGCTATTGCCCAGGATAACGCATAGGTTAAGCCACCTAAAATTACTGGTGCTAAAGGAAAATAACCAATCTATGGTTAGAAAAAATTCTCATTTTAGCTGGCAGTTATAATCACCTTTCCCACTCTGTCTTTACCAAAGATCTACTTATACTTATTCCATATATGTTAGGAGGAGGGGTTAACAACACTAGATATTTGTGGAAATATAAAGTTTTACATAAATTGTGTTCACTCATTAATTATTAAAATAATCTATGTTTATCAACTGTTTTACTTTAGATAATAGTGAAAAAAAAGAAATTATATGGAAAAAACTGAATTACACTCAATTGAGAAATCTTCATATGCTGAGTTTGATGAGGATTACGATATAGATTTTGTACCACTTTCTCCAGAAGAAGAAATTATTTCTGCCACTTCCACCTTTTAAAAATGCTTTAGGTAAAACAACTAACTATCTTATAAACACTGAATAGTTGTTCCCCCCCCCCGCGAAAAAAAGTAGACAGAAGGGTATAATGAACCCCTACATACCTATCACCCAGATTCATCAATTGTTAACTCATCCAATACTGTTTCGTCTATACACACATGCCCTGAGGTCCTCACTCTACCATTCTGAAAGTCACCTCCCAAAATGGTGATATTTAAATTCTGTCATTCCTTCTTCATTCATTAGCTGGAATACTTTTATCAGTTTCAAAATAATTAGTTCATTCTCTAACCACCTCCAAATAGTGACCTTTTTTTTTTTTCAGTATCATTATAAGCTCATGGATTAAATATATTAGTTATGTTTCAATCCAATACAGTTATCATCCTCATTGATTCTCAAATTGTTTTATGTTTGGCCAGTGGTAGCCTTTTTAGGTGGACTCTTCAGTCCTTATGCTATAACCTTAGTAAGTTTTTGAGAGCTTTCTTAGTATGTGTATGAAAAGATGTTCCAGGCTTATCTTGTTGCATTTTTTTTGCCCCTTGGACTTGGAATCAGCCATTTGCCCAAGCAGCCTTGATTCTTTTTAATGGAAAATATAAGGGTACTTCAAAAAGTTTGTGCAAAAATCGAGTTAAAAGATAATACTATTCCTTCCATGAACTTTTTGAAGTACCCTCATATTTTAAGATCACAATCCCTGCACGTCCTAAGGCTCCTCTTCTTTCTGAATCCAGTTTTTTAAAGTATTGGCCTTTTATTAAGTGTGCTCTCTCCAAGGTCCTGTCCAATGTGGAAGTCCTTCCCAGCATAAATGTTAAAGAGTGAAGTCAGACTACTGCTCTCAGAATTTCAACCTCAACCAAGTAGAGTGCTGACAAGGAGATAGAGGTACATAGACCTTCAGCCTTAAGACGCTAAGAAGAACAAAATTGTCCCTGGCATCATTACTTATCCTTTTCCCACATTCCTTCCATATCTTATTTATTTTTGGATCAAAACCAGACATGGTATTCCAACAACAGAGATTTCTTATATTATCCCACAGAATGACTTTATATGTATATCTAGCTATCCCACTAGTACAATTATTTAACTATTTCATACCTGGAGGGACACATTATGGATTCACAGCTAGCAAGTAGTCAACCTTAACCCTGGGGGCATTTTTTCCTACTTTTAAAATGCACTACTCTTTGGCTGTTCTTCAGAGAGTAGCGCCCTCCAGCCAGACTCATATTCTGAAGCATGGTAGCAAGCACACAATTTTATTACTCAAAATCCTTCAGTGGGAATGCTTTTAAGAAGTTGGTCAGTACTGAGAAGGAACAGGGTGTCTCCTCTGTACATATTCCATTAAAATAGCAATAAAATTGACACACAAAAAAATTGTTCACCAACAATAGCAAAGATAAGTGATAAAACTAAAGGAGGAAAATTAACTGAAAACAAATAAATAGAGAGTAGTGAAAAGTTTCATAATACTAAGAAAAGGAACAAAGCAATGAGAACCCAGAAACTTAAAAAGTAAAATAAAACAAATAAACTTATGAATTAGATTCACCATAAGAATCTCAACTACAGACTGATCGATTAGCTCAGTTAGTCAGAGCATGGCCTTCTAACACCAGCATCAAGGGTTTGGTCTCCCGTACTGTCCAGCCACCAAGAAGAAAAAGAGAATCGCAAATACAATTTGGAAAATGATTAAAATTTTCTCTTACATATACGAAAGAAATTATTATGCCATTGTAAAAAATATATAAATAAGCACAAAGCTGATTCGAGAGTAAAAAAATGTAATAGCAAGGTCAAGGGCTCGGATCCTCATAATGGCCAGCTGCCAAAAAAACAAAAAAGAAAGAGTACAGGGAGAGACTGGACAAGGGGCATAAAGAATAATTATGATTTGTAACAATAAAAAAGAAAAGAAAAGAAGAGTACAAAAAATGTAATGAGTAAAACAAAATAAACTAGAAAACCATATCAAAAATGGTATGAAAGAATGATAATCCAGAGCTGGAATGCAAGGGACTTCTTGAAGTAGTAAAAGAAACCAATGGCAAAGAATAAATGACTATCCAAACAGTGCATTGAACTAATAAGAAGAATTTAGGCTGATAAAATCAAGATCAAAGGTTTGGACTCCTGTAACAGCCAGCTGCAAACAAAACAAAACAAAAAAAAGAATGTAAGCCAGAAATTGAGTAGTGATTTAACAACCATATTATGATATTAGTAAGTAGTCTTATGAAATTAAACTAAAAGGAAAAAAAATTTAAATCCTACAAGTAGCTAAGCAAGAAAATATCACATTTACAGTAACAAACAGAAATTTTGAGACTACTTCTGAGAAATACAATGTTATAAAATTCTAAGGGTAACAGTTCCAGGCAACTTTCATTCACATATGACAAGAAGAGAAATATTTTTATGAAGTTTTAAAGTCACAGAAAATATAAGCTTCAAACCTCACCTTTAAACCTGGCTATTAAGAATTGTTCAAATAGCAACAGAAACATTAAAAATAAAAAACTTTAGTGGGAGGAATTGATGATCTGAGTTAATGAGGTCTATTAAATACATCCTAAGAATACTAATGGAAAAAGAATTATTGCTAGGAAATAGATAATTATTACAACAAAAATAAAATATAAAAAACCTTTAAAAAATAGACATAAATTGGAGAAAACAAAGTTTAAAAAAAGGCAGAATTCCTTTCAAATAAATGAGACTAACGTTACTGTTTTGGGACCTATCAAAATTAGAACTACCTTTCCTTTCTAGGTCAAATCTTCCTTTTACTCTTTTTGTTGTCAAAAGATGGCTATTTCAGGATATCAAGTGACAGACTGCCAAAAAGACTACTCTAAGACATTCATTGCTAAGTAACATTCAGATGTTTCTGCTTCCAGTCTTCTGCTAAAAATGGAGGTTTTAGGGGGTGGCTCCCGAATAACACAGCCAACGTTGTAAGCCTCACTAGGTTCAAAGGGGAGGAGATACCTTCTCTGGGGCAAAAGTGGTGAGCCCGACATAAAAACAATCATAACTTTATGAACTTCAAAGTCACCTCAACTGGGGAACTAAGTGGCAAGCAACTCTGTTCTCTGATCAAATTAAACATCAAACACAATTTATAGACAGACTTTTGACAGGTATTACATGTTTTTTGTTTGAGTTATTTTATGTATATGTTTGTGTGTATATATGTATACATATACATACATAGAGTCATTTGGTGTGTAATGACATTTTGGTCAACGACAGACCATATATATGACAGTGGTCCCATAAGATTATAATGAAACTGAAAAATTCCTATTGCCCAGTGATGTAGCACAATACATTACAGTACTCACATGTTTGTGGTGATGCTGGTATAAACAAACCTACCGCAAAAGTGTTGAGTGCCTAGCTTCCCCATGGGGTAACCCTCCCAAAGGTAGCTCAGACCTTTAAGATAGAAAGCCAAGCATCTGACACATTAGGTCTGACTTCAAGTGAAAGGCTTGTTATCTACTTTAGAATTCTTGCATTTTTAAATGATACCCACCCATTCCCATAGCAAAATGATAGTTAATTACAGTTAGCTGACACTCATTGGGAACTTGCTGAGTGCCAGGTACAATCCCTACTTGTAACTTAATTTTCATAACTTTATGGGGGTAATATTCTAATTCCCATTTAAAAGATGAGGGAAGTGAAGCACAGAAAGATTTAGTAACATAATTAGAGGGCCCACTCTTATGCAACTAGTGCCCAGTGCAGATAACAGGAAAATTCATTGCTGTTCCTTTTCATAATACACTTTTGCTCAACAATGAAATCACCTAACAATGCATTTGTCAGAACATTATCCTCATAATTAAGAGATGCATGACTGTACACACACACACACACACACACACACACACACACACACACACACACACACACACAGAGATATACATATATATAGAGAGAGAGAGAGAGAAAGACAGTCTATCTTGTGGGAGGAGGCATATAACTCCTTGTGTGACTTAAGAAAAACAGAGGTGTCAAAATCTGTAATCCTATTTGCTATGGTTGAATGCCCTCTCCAAAAGTCATGTTGAAGCTTAATCCCCAATATGGCAGTGTTGGGCTGTGGCGCCTTTAGGAGGTGATTGGATCATTAGGGCTTCCTAATAATATGATACACTCTCCTTCTTCAAACACATGTCTTCTTTCAGACCCTCTTGACACAGTTTATTCCTACTCACCCTTCATGTCAGTCTAATCATTACTTCCTTAAGGAAAACTTATTGAGGTAGTAGAATAACAGTGGTTAAAATCATGGATTCTAAGCCAAACTACATGGGTTTGTATCCTGGTTTTGGCACTTATTAGCTAAGTGCCCCTGGACATATTTAACTTCTCTGTACCTCAGATCCCTCATCTATAAAATGCCTACCCATCCAATATGGTTATATGAACTGAATAAATTAACATTTGTGTAGTGCTCAGGATAGTGTCTGGCAGATATTAAGCAATATTAAGTGTTTGATAAAGAAAAGTTCCCCTATAATACAATATTATAATAACAAATAGCTTTCAGTTGTAGTACTTATGATAATTGCAGACCTACATTAATTTCTGTAATTATTTGGTTGGCTATTTCTTCCACTGGACTGTAAGTACCATGCAAATATGGGCCATTATTAGTTTTATAACCCATAGCATATCTAAGTGCTTAGTACTCAATCAATATTTATCAAATGAGAGAATAAAAAACTTTAAAGAACATGGCTTATCCCAGAAATGTAAAGCTGGTACAATATTAAGTGAAACCAGTAATATGATATATCATCTCAACAACTTAATTAATGAAAAGCAATATGATCAGATCAATAAATTTAAAAAATATGCTCCTATTGAGGTATAATAAACATGCAGTAAACTGCACTAATCTTAACTGTATGACTCAATATGATGGTACAAACGATACTCAAATCAAGATATAGAACATTCCCAGCACCACTGTAGTCTTTTTTGTGCCCCTTCCCAGTTAGTCTTGAACTTCTTGATTCATGTTCTTGTATATGGAATCATATAATATGTATTATCAATATATTTTTGAAAAGGTATTTGATAAAACTCAACTATTTCTAACAAACACAGTGCCTTGGGTTGAATGTTCCCCCAAAACTTAGTCCCCACTGTAACAGTGTAAAGAGGGTAGGAAATACTATTATGGTAATTGAAAGGTGGGGCCTCAAAGAAGTGATTAGATCGTAGGACCATGCCTTAGTGAATGGATTAAAAATGGTGGTCGGGGTGTGGTTCTGAGGGCTTTAAAAGAGCATGTGAGGAGTCAGTCTCTCTCTGCTCTACCATCTTCTACGATGTGAGACCCCTGTGTTGCTATAAAGCAACCACCAAAGAAGGCCCTCACCATAAGTGCTCCCTGGACTTTGGACTTCCTTGCCTCTGAAACTGTAAGAAATAAATTTTGTTTTCTTATAAATCACCCAGTTCCAGGTATTTTGTTATAAGCAACAGAAACAGACTCATACACACATTAAAACACAGAATTAGAAGTATTTAAAAATCAAGAACCAATATAATATCCTATATTTTACTTTAGGAGTGAATCCATTAAAAATAGAGACAAAAACAAGGCTGTTCTCTCATTTTCACTCTCATATTGGATATTCTTGCCAATGCAAAATATTCAAAAGAAAATACTAGAAGAGATGAGATTATCATTACATGAAGACAACTTGGTTATATATCAACACAATACAAGAAAATCAGTTATAACAATAGATAATTAAAGCTTCAGAAAGGTGGTTAAATAAAAGATAAATATAAATTCTCAAAAGTCAAATGCATTCTCATGTAGTAATAACTACCTAGAAAATACAATTTTTAAAAGTTGTTCTATTAACAATAGCAATGAAAAATATTAAACTAACAATTAACCTAACAAAGGACATACATAACTGAAATAAAGAAAATGACCAAATATTACTGAGAGAAATAAAGATTTGGATAGAGGAACACTTCACGATATTAAGTGAAAATTCTAAATATCATAAAGATAACAGTTCTTTGTAAATTAATTTATGGGTTAACAAAATTCCAGTTAAAACACCACAAGAATAATTCACAAAACTCATCAAAAATACCTCCTAAAATTCCTTTGACAAAAGCATGAGACAAAAATACTAAGTAACAATGGAGTGGGAACTAGCCTTAGAAATATTATAATCATATTAAACATGACAATAATCTAAATGGTATGATATTCATCATTAAAAAAGAAAAACCTAGTCTCCAGAATGCATTTAATGTATAATGAGAGGAACATAGCAAAAGAGGGAAAGGAATCAGTATTTAACAAATGTTTTGGGGACAATAACTAAGCAATATACTGTTGACCAGGAATTGGCAAACTATGACTCACAGGCCAAACATCGCCTGCTGCCTATTTCTGTTAATAATGTTTTACATTTGTTGACATACTGCCTATGGTTGCTTTTGTACTATAGTTGAGTAGTTATGACAGAGTCTGGTCTGCAAAGCCTAAAATATTTACTATCTGGCCCTTTACAGAAAAGGTTTGTTGACCATTGCCCTAAATTACTGCTAAATAAAATAAGAAATTCTTAAATACATCAAATCTTTGACAAAGAGGTTAAAAAAAAAAAAAAAATGATCAGGCCAAAATCTAAATGAAATTGGGAACCCAGAGAGGTAAGGACAGCAATAAAGTTGCTTCTGTCCTGAGGACATCTGGCTAATCCTGAGAACCTGAACATTAGTTTTGACAGCCTTGGAGGGAAAAAAAAAAAAAAAGGACAGAAGAGAAAGTTAGGGCCCATCCAAGGTGAGAAGCCTTTCCTATAAATCAGCATTCCAAAGGGAAGAGTAAACCAAAATTAAACCTCACTCCCACTCCCAGGAATCTATGAGGAAAGAAAGCTATCTATTGCTAAGGGATTGAATAGGGGAGACCCTGAAACCACACAAACCCAAGCATCTTTTCAACCCAATTTTCATCACCTGTGTAATAAAAACAACAACAACGTCAAACCTATGAATTTAGATTAAAGTGATCCTAGGGTCAGCCCGTGGCTCACTCGGGAGAGTGAGGTGCTGATAATACCAAGGCCACGGGTTCAGATCCTATATAGGGATGGCCGGTTAGCTCACTGGCTGAGTGTGGTGCTGACAACACCAAGCCAAGGGTTGAGATCCCCTTACCGGTCATCTTTTAAAAAAATTAAAAAATAAAAAATAAAGTGATCCTAACTCCAAGGCACTTGGCAATGCAAAACCTCTCTAGACTAATATACCTTTATCTTAGGCCTTAAATAATTTCCACAAATAATTTTTCAAGGACAATGCATAGCAAATAGTCAAAAAAGCCATGAAAGTATGGAAAGAAGGCACCAGGAATGTTAACAAGTAGAAACAGAAACAGGCAGTCAAGCACCATTAGGCATAAGAGTACAAAGAAATTATATGTGTTACATTGAGAGAATAAAAGACAAGCCTGGAAGTATCTGCAGAAAACAGAAAACTATAAAAAATGACCTTGCCGACAGAACTTCTAAGAATGAAAACCAAAATTAAGAATTCAATGGATGGATTTATGAATAGATTACACATGGCTAAAGAGATAATTAGTAACCTAAAGGGAAAGTCAAAAGAAAGGGTCCAGGATCCATCTCCATGGATTTCTCACATTCCCACATGGTCCAAGCCTTCCGAGCAAGTGTCATGTTGAGTAGCAAATGGTCTTTGAAGCTAGAGATAACAGTGTATTCCTCTAGACTGATCAGTCATGCCTCCTGAGACACATCCTAGTACTTAGTAAAGATAAAGTGTTTTCCTTTCTCTCCTTGGTGACATTTCCTTACATTTCAGGGTAAGCTCAAGGCACCTTCCCCCAAGAACCAGGGAAGATTTGCCTACATTCTAGGGTAACGAGTAATGTCTCTGGAGAGGAGGATATGCAGATGTGCGTGCAACCCTATAAAAGCTCAGGGTCACCTAATTCGGGGGTTTCTCTCTGTTTTGCACTGAACTACATGTGTGTATGTGCAGGTATTAGCTAACCCTTACCACATTACCTTGCAGGAATTGCAGTGAGGGGAACCGATGCAAGACACTGCTGGCTGTTTTTTTTTTTTTTTTTTTTTGGCAGCTGCCCAAGTATGGGAATCTGAACCCTTGACCTTGGTGGTATAACTCTGCACTCTAACTGTGCTAACTGTCCAGCCCCATTGCTGGCTGTTTTTGTTGGGATTAATAGACCATTGGTTTTCTGACCCAGGAGTGTTGTGTCTTGTCAGTGCGTAAATATATAAAACTGTGGAAGGCTAACTTGCTAACCTACAAGCAGGGCAAAAAATTAGACCCTTCATAGTTTCTGACTTAACAGATGCATATACAGAGAAATAAAGAAAATAGGTGGAAAATATGAGAAGTTAAGAGGTATGGAAGATAGAGTAAGAAAGTCTAACATAAATCTAGCCAGAGTTGCAGAAAGAAGTGAAAATGAGGCAGAATTAATATTTGAAAAGAAAACAGCTAGGACTTTTCCAGAACTAATTAAAGGCACTAATCCTCAGATTCAAGAAAGCCAACAAATTCTGAGCAGGAGAGAGAAAAAGAAATCCATACCAAAATATATCACTGTGTAACATTAGGACAAAAAATTGATTTCTCTTCAGCAAAAATGGAAATCAGAAGATAGTGAAATGATAAATTCAATGTGCTGATAGCAAAAATATAATTCGAAAATCAAAAATACTGAATTGTATACTTTAAGAAGGTAAATTTCATAGTATATGAATCATATCTCAACAAAGCTTTCATTAAAAAAAACCAATCTGGATATAGTAAAAGCAACACATACCAAATGCTGACGAGGACGTGGGGAAATTGGAACCCTCATACATTGCTGGTGGGAATGTAAATTGTGCAGCCTCTTTGGAAAACAGTTGGGCAGTACTTCAAAAGGCCTAAAAGTGTTACCATATGACCCAGCAATTTGATGTTGGGTCTTGCCCAAGGTTTTTTCAGCTTATCTAAAGGTAATTATGAGTGTTCTCCTTAGACTTACTAAGATGGTGAATGATATTAATGATCCCAATATTGAACCATACTTGCATTCCTGGTATAAATCTTACTTGGTCATGAGCTAATATTTTTATCATATTATGCAGGATTCTGTTTGATAGTATTTTATTTAGAACTTTTGCGTAGACGTTTATAAATGATATTCATTTGTAATTTTCTTTTTTTGTGCTACCTTTAACTAATTTGCATATTGTCATACTTGCTTCATAAAAACTGACCTAAAAATAATTATGCTTGAAAAAAGTACATACTGTATTTCATTTATTAAAAACTCTAGAATATGCTAATCAATTTACTGTGTCAGAAACTAGATCAGTGGTTGGCTGGGGAAAAGAGAGCAATAGGGAGAAATTACAAAGGGGCATGAGGAAATTTTGGGGAGTGATGGATATGTTCATCAACTCAATTATGGTGATGATGTATATATGTGAAAAACTATCAAATTGTACATTTAAATATGTGCAGTTTACTATAGGTCAAGTATATCAATAAAGGTGCTTTAAAAAAAAAAAGTGTCTAGAAGACTGAAAAGTGTTTTAGAAATTTTATTTCACTTTAGCCCTGGAGACAGGATGACTAAACCAGCAATTACAATACAAAATAATTACGAAAAAAAAAAAAAAGAATTTGGAAGTTTCCCTTCATTTCTATATTCTTAAAACAATTTATTTAGCATTGGGGTTATCTGGACTCTAAAAGTATGTTAGAATTTCCCCATAAAACCATTTGAACCTAGTGTTTTTCATTTTTCAGTGGGATCATTCTTTCATAATCTAAAAAAACTTATTCTATGGAAATTGAGCTACTTAACTTTCAATCTCTATTAGAGCTAACTTTAGTAAACCGTATTTCCCTAGATAATTATCCATTTCATTGGAGTTTTCAAATTTGTTTACATAGAGGTATGCAAACTAATAGCAACTAATACCAACGTTAGGAACACTGCTGAATATGAGGTCAATATACAGAAATTAATTCTATTTGTATATATTACCAACGAACAGAAAATAAAATTTCAGAAAATTTACTTACAATGGCATAAAAAATTTAAATCTAACAAATTAATATCCATGATATCTATTCAGAAAAGTGGCACAACCTTATAACGCTAAGGTCACAGGGTCAGATCCCTGTACTGGCTAGCCACCATAAATAAATAAATAAATAAAAGGGCTGGATGGTTAGCTCAGTTGGTTAGAGCACAGGCTTGTAACATGCCAGCCACCAAAAAAAAAAAAAAAAAGGAAAAGAAAATTGTAAATCATGAAGAGAAATTAAGGAGGAAACGAGTATTTGAACCATACTCAGATTGGAAGACAATATTGTCAAAATGCCAATTCTCCCCAAATTTATCTATAACGTGATGCAATTACAATCCAAATTTTAATTTTTTTTCCCAGAAGAACCTAATAGCTGTGTCTAAAATTTATATGGCAATGCACAATTCCAAAAATAGCCAAGATAAGCTGAGAAAACTCACTCTGTCAGATATGTAAAGACTTAGGAAAAAACTACTTTAAAAACAGTGAGGTATTTGTGCAAGGACAGGCAAACAGACCAGTGGGAGAGAATAAAGAACCCAGAAACAAGCCCACAAACAGACAATTTATGGCAAAGGTGGCACTGCTGAGCACTAGTGAAGAAGTCTTTTCAATAACTGGTGCTGGGACACTGGATATCTACATGGGGAAGAAATGAAATTTAAACTACTGCATACATATGAATCACTTTCAAGTGAATTACAGACCTAAATATAAAACGCAAAATAATAAAGCTTCTAAAAAATAATATAGAAAAATAACTTCATAACCTCTAAGAGATTTCTTAAACAATATACAAAAAACAGGAACAAAAAAAAAAGATTAAAAAATCGAATTACATTTTAATTAAGAAACTTTTGTACTCAAATAGCTTAAAAAAGCACTTAGACTTTTGGGGCATGATGAACATAAAGAAAAGCAAGGTATTGATTTCTATAAAAGTCCAAATAACAGTTATCTTTGTGGTACTAGACATGTGCACACAGGGGACTTCTAAGGATGTTGGCAATGTTCCATTTCTTAACTGGGAGGGAGGTACAGGTAATTCAGTTCTGACATTAACTGCTTGGAGTTAGGGCAGATAACACATGTTAAGGGATCAGTCCCAGAAGACTGTTCACCCCCGCTATAGACTATAATTTCCACGTTACCCACAACTTCTGGGTTATAAATTGTCTTTAAGCTGTTGTTTCCAGGGCCCCTAGAGACCACCTTCATGTTTAATAATTTGCTAGAAGGACTCGTGGGATTCAGTATAGAGTTGTACTCACAATTAAGATTTATTACAAAAAAGAAAAAAGATTTATTACAGCAACACTGTAAGTATACACATCCAGATCAGTAAGAGAAAACGACACATCAGATGCAGTCTATATGAATCCATGCTCAGACTTCTATGCTACCTTCTGGAAGGGTGCGCTCTAAATTGAAATGCTGCTACCTGTGTACAATGTTTCTGCCCAAGGAAGCCTGTCAGAGACTCAAAATCTAGGGTTCTTCTTGGAGTTTGGTCACATAGGAACCTTCTGCCCACCAAAATTTCAGACGTCCAGAAGGAAAACAGGTGTTAGTGGCCGAGGTGGGCAAAACAACCTTATCAGTGTAGGAAAGGTTTCAAAAGCCAAGTTCCCAGACACCACCAGCCAAGGGCTAATCTTGCAAGCAGGCCTTTCTAAAGGTAACAGTATCAGGCCTACTACTGTTAACTCATTCCTGCACAAATTACATTTATGAAATATAATATACAATATTTCACAATAAAAGAGGTTTAAAAAGTTGACTAAAATTATTTTAAATCCATTAAAAAAAAAGCCAAAGTAGGGAAGATATTTGATACACACACACACACACACACACACACACACACACACACACACACATAAATAAATAAAACTGACAAATAACTAGTATGGAGAATATAAAAAGAAGTTCTACAAAACAATAAGATAAAGACACACAACTCAATAGAAAAGACAGAAAAGTTGAACAGGCACTTTATAAAAGAGGAAATAGCCCATAAACACAACAAGGTCCTCAACTTCATTAATAATCAGGAAAATTAAAGCCCCAAGGAAGTACTAATACACATAACCTACCAGATTAGCAAAAATTAAAAATATAATATCAAGTATTAGCAAGGATGTAGAGCAATGGAAAATCTAATACATTGGTGGGAACGCAACCACTTTGGAAAACAAGTGGCATTTTTGGCATTTAAATAAAACATATACATACTCTTTGACCCAAAAGCTTGTATTTAGTTAAATATAAACATCTTCCAGGGAGGGGAGAGGAGAGGGACTGGAGATTGACTTAATCACCAATGGCAAATGATTTACTCAATTATGCCTAGGTAACAAGGCCTATATGAAAACCAAAAAAGACAAGGTTCAGAGAGCTTCTGGGTTGGTGAATATGTGGAGATGCTGGGAGGGTGGTATGCTTGGAGAATGGAAGCTCCATGACCCTTCCCACATACCTTGCCCTATGGCTGTGCCTGAGTTATATCCTTTTATAATGAACTGGTAACTTGGTAAGTAAACTGTTTTCCTTGAGTTCTGTGAGCCATTCTAGCAAATTATCAAAGGGGGTAATGGGAACCTCCTTTGTAGCCAAATCAGATAGAAGATGTGGGTAAGGTGGGGACCACCACTTACAATTAAAGTCTGAAGCAGGAGTGAGGTGACGGGGCAGTCTCATGCGACTGACCCCTTAACATATGTGGTCTGCTCTAACTCCAGGTAGTTATTGTCAGAATTGAGTAAAATTGTAGGAACAACCAGTTGGTGTCTGTTGGAGAACTGAATTAAATTATTTTAGGGGAAAACTCCACACATTTGGTGACAAAAACGAAGTATTGTACGAGTATAGAGTAGAGAAGAAACAGGATTTCCTTTTCAGTGTTACACACATACAATGGAATATTATACAGCTTTAAAAAAGAAGGAAATCCTGCAATATAAGACAACACAAATGTCTTTGAGACATTATGCTAAGTGAAATAAGACAGTGACAGAAGGACAAATACTACATCATTCCACTTATATGAGGTATCTGAAATAATCCAACACATAGAAGCAGAGAGTGGAATGGTGGTTGCCAGGAGCAGAGGGATGGGGGAAATAGGAAGTTGCTAATCAAAGTGTATAAAGTTTCAGTAAGGCAAGATGAATAAGTTCTAGAGATCTGCTGTCAAACATTGTGTCTATATTGTATTGTACACTTAAAAAATCTGCTAAGAGTGTAGATCAGATGTGTTCTTACCACAATAAAATTAAAATTAAAACAAAGTAGAATGGAAAAATAAACTGTAAAATAATCATCTAGAGCAATAAAAATAAAAATTTTATTAAAAATTATTTTTAAATTATCAATATTACTTTTTAAAAATTAAAAACCCTGTATCTACAATATAGAAGAATCTCACGAACATAATGTTGAGCCAATCAGGAAAGACACAGTAGAATACATATTGTATCATCTCATTTATAAGAGTTCAAAGCCAGGCAAAACTGAACTATATTATTTATGGTTGCATAGAGGGGGTAAACTATGAATACAAAAAAATTATTATCACATAAGTCAGGAGAATAGTTATCTCTAATGTGGGGAGGAGGTTATGAGGAAAGTACACTTCTGGGGTACTGGTAATGTTCTATTTCTTGATCTGGATGATGGTTATGTGTAATTATAATCTTATAATTAGTCTTTACATTTACTATTTATACAATATAATTTTTAATATATAATTAAACTTTATAAGCATTCTTCAAATTATATATATAATGTACTTTAAAAAATATATCTTGTTTCTCACAATAAAAATTTTTTAAAAAGAAAAATTAGCAACAAGGCTCAGTGGGTTAGATCATGGTGCTGATAACACTCAGGTCAAGGGTTCAAATCCCCTTACCGCCAGCCGCCAAAAAAAAAAAAAAAAAAAAAGGAAAAAAGAAAAATTAGCAACAAATAACAGATAAAGGATTAATATTAAAAACATATAAAGAATATCCAAGTTCCTATGAACAAATGATCAGGGAGTATAAACACATAGTTCACCAGAATATATACATACTAAATAAACTTACGAAAAAATGTCTAACTTTTAAAAAATAAATAAATAAAAGAAAGAAAACTGTGTAGGATGATGTCTGGGAAGAAGAAAAAGAAAATGTCCAACTTTTCTAATAATTAATACCTATTAATTTCTAATAATTAATACTTCTTAGTTTACTAAGAAGGAGAGAGAAATATTATGATAATTTACAAGATAAATGACAACCATGAAGACTGAGTAGCTACATGGAATAATTTAATATTGAAAAAGCACAATACTACATTATGATTATAGCTACTTAAATATGTATAGCTAATTTTACAGCTAAAATTTGTTTTTTTAATTTTTATTTATTATTATTATTTTTTAAATTTTATTTTGTCGATCTACAATGTGGTTGATTATTGTGGCCCATTACCAAAACCTCCCTCCCCCTCCCTCTCCCCACTCCCACCCAACAATGTCCTTTCTGTATTACAGCTAAAATTTGGAAAGGACTCATAAGAAATGAAGAAGCTGAACTGATTGAAAGATAGGATTATGACTGCAACATTTTTCTTGATATTGAGAATATGTTTCAATAAGATAAAGGAATTTTTTTTTCTTCTCTTTTTTTATTGAAATATAATGGAATATAGATATTTTGGGGGTATAGTGTTGACTACCATTATTTGTGTACAATATGTGATGATCAAATCAATATTATTAGCATATTCATTATTATAAATTGTAATTGTTCTTTGTGCCCCTCACCCAATTTCTCCCTAACCTCCCTCTCCCTCCCCCAAGATACAGGAATTTTTAAACAAAGTAAACACAATCATTCTTTGGGTTTCTAGAGAACAAAGACCATACGTCATAACTCCAAGAACTTCCATTGTCTAGTGACTACTCTGTGCCAGGCATCGTGGTAGGCACTGAAGTAGAGATGAGTAAGACATAATTACTGCCCTCAAGGAGCTTCTGGACTATTGAGACATAGACACGTCAACAAATAATTACAATGCAATGGGATAAGTTTGACAATAAAGTCTTTTCTTAAAAGCCTATGGCTTCCCAGATGAAGGAAAAACAGGAAAATCATAGAGAAGCTTTTCAAAGAACACTGAATCGGATCTTGAAGGACAAGTGGAACCTTTCAGATAGGATTGAGGTTGTGAAGGGTAGTCTATGCACTATTTGTACAAAGGTTGAGGTAGAATAGTATATGGGGGCCAAGCCCGTGGCGCACTGGGGAGAGTGCGGCGCTGGGAGCGTGGCGACACTCCCGCCCCGGGTTCAGATCCTATATAGGAATGGCCGGTGCACTCACTGGCTGAGTGCCGGTCACGAAAAAGACAAAAAAATAAAAAAGAAAGAAAGAAAAAAGAATAGTATATGGGTTAGAGAAGAGACTGCTCAAAGGCCTCATGTATCATACTAAGGAATTTAGATTTTATCCTACAGGTAATAGAGACCCTTGGGGCCTTTCCGCACTAACCCTTTCCCAGGGTTATTTTTCAATTACCTTGGGCCTCTTTATTCTATCCTTTCTTCCCTTAAAAGAAATCTATGTATAAATATTTCAAACATAGAGAAGTACAGAAAATAGAATACCCATGAACCAAATTTAAGAAGTTATATTCTATTTCTCTCTCTTTTAAAGTCATAAAAACATTTCAGATATATTTAAAAGCCCACTCACTTCCCTTATCTCATCCCCTTCCCTTCCCCCTCACAGGTAATACTGATGTTTCAAACAGTACAGCACCTCAATTTTATTCTATTTACTATTCTCCAAATAGAATACTTCTGCTTCCCCTCTTTTCCATCTTCTGATCTCTCTACCAGTCTCTTCCATTTCTACTCCTTAATTCTGACACTGGAGCAAGAGTGACATTTATCTACACTGGTGGCACCAGGAGCTGTCAGGCGCCTGCTCAATCTCACATCATTAGGTGTCTAAAGTTCTGTGTGACTTAGGGGCAGATAAGGGAGAAAGCGTGATGTTGTGGGTGATGATTTGGAGTCAGGCAGCGCTTAGTTCAAATCCAGTCTCTACCGCTTAATCACCAAATGCCCTTTTAGCAAACACAGCTCTTTGGACTTCAGATTCTCCATGTCTAAAATGGGGGCAATTCTACCTACCCGTCTGGGTAATGATAATAGAACCTTACTATGTACCAGGTACGCTTTAAAGCACTTATTGCATATATTAAATCGTTTAATCCTAACAAAAACTCCAGGAAGTGGAAGAGATCATTTCCCCGATGTGACAGATGACAATGGAGGCACTTAGAATTTAGGTAACGTGTGGACAGTCACAGAGCCAGGATTTGAACCCAGGCAATCTGACGCAGTCTGTGTTCTTAACCGCTTAAAAAAAATTTTTTTTTGCTGGGGTATTGTGAAACTACAATTTTAAGACAGTGGGTGCCAGGACACGTCACACAGTAGACACTCAAAAACAACAGTAGCCCGGCTCATGATTATGGAAGGCCATAGAAAAAGTACGAAGTGTTTCGGTTTTCCCTCAGGAGGGAAACGGGGGTAGTGCCAGAGGTCTGGGCTGGGATTACCCAGTGACTACTCTGTGCCAGGCATCATGTTAGGATTTGGAGTACATGGACAAGAACATAACGGGGGCTAGGCTCGGTCTGCAACCGACGCCCCGGGAGACCCTGGCAAAGTTCGCCCCCGTCCGTTTCCCCATTTGGGAACGTGTATGTGTCTGCTCCCCTTCCAGGATGCTCTCCAGAACAGAGGACTCAGCGGCCCTAGGCGAGCCACAGCGGACAACGGAGGAACCTGAGAGGCCTCCAGCTCCGGGCGGGACCGCCGAGAGCCGGGCTGGGCCACGGCGGGCCAGGCCGAAGTTCCGCGAGCGCCGCACTCACCTCTCACGAAGGTTCGGGGCGGGCCGAAGCAGGATCCAAACTCCCCGCGCGGCGACCACGGCCCAGCGCCGCACGCTAGCTCACTTCGCGCCGGAATCCGACGGCTTCCGATTGGCTACGTCCTGAGGAAGCCGACCAATAGCGTTGCCCGGCGGCATCCGTCCCCGCCCCCTGGGCCGCTGGGGCGGGGTCGCCGTACGCTGGCGGAGGGGCACGTATTTCCAAAGCCCAATCGGAGTCCGGAAGGGAGGGTCAGGTGACTACGGTTAGCTCGCGGGCTTCCGGCCCTAGTTGTGTTCTTCATTTTTGGTGTATTTCTTAGTGTTGGTGAGGGCATTCAGTGAAACAGCCAGCCGGAAGCCCGACTGTGGCGGGATTGAAAAACCCCGATGTTGAAGGGCCAGGCCAAGCCTCTGCGTCCCCGTCTCTTGGCCCTGACTGTCGGTCTCTGGCGCTTCCTCCTCTCCACTCCCTTTAATCACGCCGGCCCGCGTCCCACCCGTACTCTACACGAGCAACTGCGAACTGCCATTGACGGAGAAAAGGGGTTGGAAACTCAGATGCCTCCAAGGACATGTGCAGTACCCGAGTGAGAGGCCATGCTTCGGCTCCAGCTGATTGTTGCCACGCAGGAATGTGGGCCGTGTGATGCCAGATCTTGCTTTTTCTTTTCTTTCCTTCCTTCCTCCCTATCTCCTTCCCTCCCGCCCTTACTTTCTCCCTTCCTCTCTTTTAAGAAAAACTGAAAACCTATTTCTGTTTTGTTTGGTGCTTTGTGTGTGCGTGAAATCTGCCGATTTTTAAATGTTGCAAAAACAGAACGCTGAAGCCAAACAAAGCACGTTGTTGTTAAATTACTCCCCAGCCTACCCTTTTGTACAGGAAAAATCAGAGTAAAGTAAGCAGATTTTTAATAGCAAAATGGCCAAGCAAGAAGCGGGATAGAGACAACGCAAAGGTGTGAAACAATCTACCAAAAGAGTAAAGCCGCTGACACTCAGGCCCAAACGGTATCACCCAGAGTGATAAGTAGGATACTCACAACCCAATAGGGGGTGACACTCCTGTTGAAATTGCCTGCCTCTCCCACTACTTTAATTCTCCTTTTGCTTTTGTACCCACTGTTTTTCAAATTTGTGCCCTTCTCTAGTGCGAGCCGTTGTGAGGGCATATTCTGTGGAAGAGGAAGACAAGGACACTAATGGTGTCAATATGAACAATAAGAATGCTGACATGTTATGGGAGTACCCAGGAGGGATCCAAATGCAGATTTGCAGGTTAGGTAAGGCTTTCCCGAGAAGGTGTTCTGAGACTTGAGAGATGAATCAGGGTATGATTTGGAGGCAAAGGCCAGGAAACTGAAAGACTGTAAGGCATCTTTGAGGAAATGTCAGGAAAATGAGGGAAAGGGAGAGATGACCCATGACAGGAAACAGAGACCAGATCTGAGTTTGGACTTCACCCTGAAGGTAAATGGCAACTGTTGGAAGGATTTTGTGGAGGTGGGGGTGGGGTAGTGAGAGGCTTATGCACTAACACTAATCTTAATCTTAAGTATTTATAAAATACATGATACATGCTACAACATGGATGGACCTTGAGGACATTATTCTAAGTGAAATAAGCCAGTCACAAAAGGACAAATATGGTATCATTCCATTCATATGAGGCACCTAGAATTCATAGACAGAAAGTAGAATAGTGGTTACCAGGGGTTGGGGGGACAAGTAATCGAGAGTTATTAATAGGTAGAGTTTCTATTTGGGATTATGAAAAAGTTGTGGAGAATGATAGAGGTGATGGTTTCACCGCAATATGAATGTACTTAATGTCCACCGAACTGTACACTTAAAAATGGTAAATGTTATATTAGGTACACTTTAACACGCACACACACACAGGACTGAGAACTCAGAGGTGGCAGTCCCTGTCTCAGTTGTACCTGAAGGATTTTAATTTATGGTGGTGACTGACAGAGAGACTAATGCCATTGAAATAATTTATTACCTACATTTCCCAAGAAGAGGAGGCACACCACACCACACAGGGCCACATGGAGAAGCACCAAGTTTGGTCAGGAGGCAGACAGGAGACAAGAGAAAGCCTAAGCCAAAGCCTTTACTGGGGTTCCTGTGGGAAAGGCAAGACGGCAGAGAAACAGTTTAGGGTGGGCTAGTTTGAATAGTTCTGGTGGGCTTTGGGGCGTAGGAGCTGTCCCTAGCTGTCTGGTACCTGGCTCTGGGTTAATTCCAGGCAGGGGACATATTGGCTTGGTGTGTGAGAGTTAGATAAAGGAGGTGGCTGGAGGTATGGACTTGGGACTAGTTGGGAGGGTTTGTAATATGATTTTTGATGCACCCACAAAAGCAAGATTGTAGGGGAAATGTAAATAACTTTGGCTGTTAGTTTGGCCCTGTGATTAATGGATGTCAAATAGACATCCAGTGAAAGGAATAAAATTCAGCACCAGTTAAAGGATGAGACACAAACGCAAGGCAGCTCACCGGAGAAGGTTTTTTTATTCAGCGGGCACATCTGCTTTTATAGGGTTAGAAGAGAGCTGATAGGTTTGCTGAGGACACGGGGCGTTCGGGGATTGGATGGATTGCGTTGCTAAGGGACCAGAAGCAGGGAGCCTGTGCTGATTGGCGTGCCATTCACGCCGGCGGGAAGGTATTGTGGCGCCGGCGGGAAGGAGAAGGCAGAAGAGAAGGGTAGCCAGCGCCATGATGGGGCGTGGCCGAAATGGTTCTCATATGACCTAATATACAGGATCTAAGAAAACACAACAATTGACTCTATGGCTATTTGGCATCATTTTAAGGAAACTTGGGGTGATGATAATGGAGACTTTCAGGGAGTAGGTCATAAGTTGCCCCAAACAACATAGAAGACATTTTATCATGAGAATAGAAAGGAGGAACACAAGTAGAAATATAAGGAGTCCTTCTAGGCAAGCCCATAACTAGGTTTTCCATTTATACAGCATTAGCCAAGAAGATGGAAAATTGGGGGGTTTCTAACAATATCTGTAGAGAACACCGACATTAATAAAGCAACTGTATTTCACAGGGCCTAGCCTCCAAAGCCCTGTAGTTTCAGGTTTAGCCTAACTTTTAAAAATCACACATAGAAATGTTAAGCTTGCAAAGACAGGAAAATTTTCCTGGGCCGAAGTCTCTGTTGTAGATAAAGAATTGTAACACAGCAAAATTGCTGGCTCAAGGACAGATGTCCTTGGTACAGGTTAATCTACTGATTGATATTTTAAGAAAGTTACTTGATTGTTATGTAACATATTAAAGAAATTGCTGTAGGGAAAGAAAATGTTTGCTGAGAACAAGCTTTTGTTGGTAGACCTACTTAACTTTTTACAAATTGCATTATGGAATGTCATTTTGTTATTTTACTGATGTTACCAGCTTCTATTGTTAAACTATACTTAGCCATAACTACATCTATGTTCCTTTTCTGTAACTTTCTGTCCTGGAAAATAAATACTGAGAAAGAACCCCAGTTTGGTATTATTTTTCCAAGGAGGAATGCCTCTCTCTTGAGGGTTCCTGGAAAATTAACCCCTTTGGCACTTCTCACTGCTGGGAAAAAATGGGCTTTGAGTAATCCTTTGCATCTCTGTCACCCTGGGAGAGAGGTGACAAATATCTTGGTGGAGCTGTAAAGAGTGTTAAGAATGAGTTTTTTAAAAATGAGTTTAACAATAATGTGTTGGTATATTTCTTGGGTCAAGGTGGTGAGTCTGGTAGCTATGTTGTTGGAGGGTATGAGATGATAATTTAGTAAAATATCTGCATGTATCTGATCATGGTCAGAGATGCAGGGTGAGAATAGGAGTGAGTGGTCCACCCCAAGGGGTCAAGGAGTGGACTTATATGAGGCAGATGCCTTCTGGGGAAAGTAATAATCTCCTTTAATTTTTGGAATGGTATAGAAGTAACCCGGACCAGATTTTCCTTTAGTTATAGGAGTGTAGGTGTGTATTTTTTGCCAGGGAGCAAGAAATATACCAGGATCATGAACTAAGCAGACAGCAAGCTCAGAAACATAATAGACTCTCTAACATGAAAGAAAGGAAAGCAAAAATGACCTGTGTCCAATTTATGCCTTAGAAGAGGCAGTCCGTGGGCCTTCCTGGGTGGATGTTTTAGTGTCCAGGATTAAATTGCCTCCAGCTCAGGGGATGAAGTCAGCTCTAACAGCAAGGTCCTAGACTGGGGCAATGCCATCTGACATGCTGTCATCTTCAGCAGGGAGCTTCTGGGCCCAGGTGATGTCATCTTGGATGTAGTACTTGACGTATCCTTTTGAAGTGGATAACCTCTTAGGTTGATGTGGGCCTAGCATTTGCCATGCTTGGTTGAAACAATGGCTTACTTAGAGGGTTTGGGCCTCTGGATTGTAAACCAATGAAAACACCCTGACCAACAATTAACAGACTGGTGTGCAGCTACACTTGACAGGGTTTTTGGTTTTGTTTTGGTGAAAATTTAGATTCAAATGGGTCCTATATCAGATGAGCAGCTGCCTGGCCCATGGGACAATTTATGGTTAATCGATCCCAGGTGAGTATGTGCCCTTGATCTGGCCTCCAACCTTATGGGATGGGAGCAAGATCAAAATTTATAAAGATAGATTAAGGCCTGGGGATGACCTCCTCCAGCACTGTGGCATTTGGCAAAGGACTGAGGACATGGAAAGACACTCCCTCCTGCAGGTGGAATATACCAGAGGACCCATATTTGGCTCCATCCAGTATTAAGGACATCTCTGTAGCCATGCCAAGCTTGTGGGGTGCAGATTCCATGACCTGAAGCATAACAGGCAGCTAGGTATGGAGGGTCTGTGAGAGCCTCCATTTTTCAGGAAAGCCCAGTGGGTAACTAGTTATTTGTTGTTTTAATGGTGTGTAGCATGAGGCCGACAAGGGCAGTAGATTCTTGCATCGGAAGCCTCAGGGGCAACTTATGGCCATCTTAATTGGCCTAGAGGGTGCAGGAGGCATGAGAAGAGGTTGAGTCTCTACAGCGATGGAGTTTCTGAGGGTATAAATGGGAGTGCTGTTGATTTTTAATTTGGAAACAAAATTTGTAAATGAGGAATATGTTGCTACTGGAATGCAAAAAGGAGTAAAGATGTATTTATGTCTGTAAGGAGTGTGTCAAATGAGTCTCCTTGGAGGAGGAGATCATCAATATAATGTCATACCTGTGCTCTTGGAGAAAGGTAGATACAGTAAAGACCTTGTATGTAAAAATTGTATATGGTGGAAAAGTTGTTGAGGTAGACCTGGCTTGGAAAAGGTATATTGTGTCCCCTCAGGGATGAAAGCAAACTGCAGCTGAGAGGCTGTTGTAATAGGCACTGAACACAAGATATTAGCCAAATTTATAAGAGCAGATTATTTACTGGTTCTTGATTGGACAGAGTCAGTTGGATATTGGGTGTGGGGACCCTAATGAATGGGACCATAGTATTAAGGTTGTAGTAATCCACTCTAAGCACCTGTTATGGACTGAATGTTTGTGTTCCACCCCCCAAATTTATATGTTGAAGTCCCATCCTCCAATGTGACTGTGTTTGGAAATAGGGCCTTTATGGAGGTAATTAATGTTAAATGAGGCCATAAGGGTGTGGCCCTAATCTGATAGAACTGTCAAGCTTATAAGAAGAGAGACCAGAACTCTCTGTCTCCAGGAGCACACGATAAATTTTAATTTATTATTCATCGTGTTAGAGTGTGCCCAATATGGCATATTTTTAGGGCAATGGGTACTATAACTATGGGGATTTAAAGCAAGGCTATGGTTAAAGTGAGGTATACGTATTTTTAAAATTTATTTTATATTTAGTTACTTAAGATTATGGGGGGCACAATGTTTAAATTTGGTGGAATCCCTAGGTATAATTTGAGCCTCTGTATTGATTAAATCCATAAAGTTTTGTCAATTGGTGCATTTCAGCAAATGCTAAAGTTAATTCAGAACCTCAGTTGTAGAGGCACACAAGCTGGTTACAGCCCTTTTTATCTTTTTGTAATATAAATTCTTTATTCCTTTTTTTCTTTTAAGAGAAGTAAGCCTTTATTTCTTTGTTTTGCAAATAAAGCTGGCTGAGTTGGTTCCTTTTTGAGGATGAGTCGAAGAGACCAAATCCCATATTTTCATCCAACTCTTCTGCCTCTTCTTCAGCTTCAGCCTTGGCTGGGGCTGCGGCAGCAGCAGGAACAGCAGTGGTGGCAGCAGCCATGGGGGCAGGAGCTGCAAAAGCAAATGGGTCACCCAAGAGGGCCTTGACCTTTCCTGCAAGTTAGAAGGTGTAATCAGTCTCCACAGACAAAGCCAGGACCCACGTGTACCCACTGATGATAGAGTAGGGTACTGATGCAACAGTTGGGTAACCAATCTGCAGACAAGTGCTGGCCACACGACAGACGCCCTCCAGGAAGCGAGAATGTAGAATATCCTCTGTGAGGTCAAGCACTTCAGGGTTGTAGATGCTGTCATGGTCGAACACCTGCTGGATGATCAGCCCAGAGGAAGAGGGAGATGTTCAGCATGTTGGGCAGTATGGCTTCACCAGCTCCACTTTGTCTCCAGTCTTCATCAGCTGCACATCACTCAGGATCTCAATGGTGCCCCTGGAGATCTTAGTGGTGATGCCTAAAGCCTGAAAGAAGGAGGTATTCTTGGGCCCCAGACCAGTGTTCTGGGCTGTCACAGTGACTTCACATGGGGCAGTGGCACCTTATTGGCCAGCAGATCTCAGTAAGGTCCTCCTTGGTGAACAAAAAGCCAACATTCCCCTGGATATGAGGCAACAGTTTTCTTTGGAGCTGGATTGTTTTCCAGATGCCCTGGCATGGCCTTGTGCATCATGGTGATCTTGCCCATTAGCACCACACACAGCCTTCCCCTGGAGCCACATCTGCTTGGAGCCCACATTGTCTGCCTCTACAATAAAGCATTTTGGATAATCATCCAAAAGTTGGATGATCTTAAGGAAGTAGTTAGACTTCCAGGTTGCCCTGTCTTCTCTGGGCATCACGGTGCTGTGTCAGGGGCTGCCATGCATGGTTTAAAGATGATGTCACTTCCATGAGGATGCCTGGTGAGATCAAATTCTTTTAGTATATAAGTTTTTGTATTTAAATTTCAGATTTCCAATTGGGTCAAATTAAGAAAAAAATTTTTTTAAAAAAAAAGATGGTCAGTTAGCTCACTTGGTTAGAACACAGTGCTGGTAACACCAAAGTCAAGGGTTCAGATTGCCAGCTACCAAAAAAAAAAAAGATACTTTGTTTTAATTTAGTTATATGTCATATATACATATATAACTTATTCTATATTTATGTTAAGATTTATGAGGGGTCTTCAAAAAGTTCATGGAAAGATTCGTATTATCTTATAATTCCATTTTTCCACAAAAATATGTAAATACGCAAAATGTATTTAGTTACTTTTTATTTTCTCCCCGTATTTAGAGTTGCTATTTTCCCCTCTCCCCTGACCCCACATGGGTTTTTTTTGTTT
The DNA here is from genome assembly GCF_027409185.1 of Cynocephalus volans. NCBI lineage: Eukaryota > Metazoa > Chordata > Mammalia > Dermoptera > Cynocephalidae > Cynocephalus > Cynocephalus volans. The sequence continues at coordinate 56,982,856 of NC_084462.1, forward strand.
GTTTGTTTTCCCCTGTTTTAGCTGCCTGAAGCCTCAGTTTTTAGTTTCTAGATTCTGTCTCAGGCTGATAAGAGGAAAGAGGGGAGGGAAGGTTTCGGAGTCTCTAGACAGCAGCCCCTCCCTCCCCCAGAAGCCCAACCCCTGCTTTTTTTTTTTCCACTTGAACAAAATCTTTTAGAACAGCTTGTATCTCTAGGTAGACAACATTTTTCCTTTCTTTTCTTTTCTTTTTGTCTCCTTTCTGTCCCTGACCATTTCCTCCCCCGTGCCCCCTTTGGGTGTTTAACTGATAAGCTCCCGGTGGACCCAAGTGGCTTCTGCTGTGAGCAGCAGCCTCCCTCCTAGGTTGTCCCATTCAGCTTCAGGGGAGCTGGAATTTACATCCAAGACAGCAACGGTGCCACATCCTGATTTTATGGCAATTTGGTTTTAAGAGGAGGCTCTTAGCATGTTGACAGGCAGTGGCTCTCTGGACTGCCAAAGCACATTGGCCAGGAGATTGACAATCTCCTATGAGCTGAGAAACTTCCTTGGGTGTCTTAGCGGGAGCAGAATGAAAAGCTTCTTCCCCCTTCCCTTTTTCATTCACAATTAAGCCAACAGTCTCCAAGGATGTGGATCCCTTACATCCCAAACAGAGAGATTTGCCCTAAAGCAACAGCAATGCTTAAGCCCCTTTTATGCCAGGGCTTTCATGAGGAGGGCACCCCACACCATGCTACTCGTGGATCCTTGTGGTGTACAAGGGATCATCACCCAGAATCTTTGCCAGTGAGTTCCCCTGAAAAGGAGGGCCAATGTGACCAATCATTTATAGAATAGTGCGGGAGGGTAACTCAGTTGAGTAGCCCACCACTGACTTTTTGGTTAGGTTCCTCTTTCGGAGGGAGCCCTTCCTCACTCCTTTTAGGGGGAGTCTCTGCCTTGTACCTTACCCAGTTATCCTAGTCACCCCTGGGAGTCACCAACCTGGAAACTAGACGTGTGGACCACAGAAAAACAGATCAACTGAAATGATTAATCTGTCCTGGAAAGTTGCCAAGTCGGGAAATTTTGCACAGCACTTTTAAACTACAGGAGGACCCCTCCTTTAAGATCCTACAACAGTTTAGGTTGGAAATCCACAGCAGCAAATGGCAGACACAGCATAAAGTGGCAGCAGCCAAAGTGCAAGCGCATCAGCAGCCAGCTGTGCCTTCCCAGGTGACACATGCATCTTGTGAGTCAAGAGCGTCTACAGGAACGCTCTTGCCCAACACGGAGTCATTGTGCTCCCTTCGACAGTTGCCTCAATTGTTCTTGAGGAATTTTAACTTACGGAGGTGACTTGAGTGACCAGAGAGGCTAATCCCATTGAAAGAATATATTACATATCCCAAGAAGAGGGGGACACCACAATATGCAGGGCCACATGGAGAAGCACAGGTTTGGTCAGGAGGCAAAAAGGAGACAGGGGAGAGCCTAAGCCAGAGCCTTTACTGGGGTTCCTCTGGGCAAGGCAAGTCAGGGCAGGGAAACAGCTTAGGATTGGCTAATTTGAATAATTCTGGTGGGCTTTGGGGCATAGGGACTGTCCCTAGCTGTCTGGTACTTGGCCCTTGGTTGATTCCAAGTGGGGGAAATACTGGCTTGGTGTGTGAGAGTTAGATAAAGGAGGTGGTTGGGGGTATGGACTCAGGATTGGTTGGGTAGTTTGTAACAGAATTTTGGGGCACCCACAAAAGCAGGATCATAGGGGAGATATAAACAACTTTGGCTGTTAGTTTTGCCCTGTGATTAACGGATGCCAAATAGACAAATACGGAGCCTAAGGAAACACAGAACAGCCCCTCTCCACACTGGGGCATTTTCCAAGTGGCTAGTTCCAGGAGCCATGTGTGGCCTTAACCATAATGTGTTTGGCATAAAATAGCAGCTTCCAAGCATGAAAGAGCGAAACAAAGAAGATAACGAAAACACCACCTTTCACAGTAAAGGCATCTGTCATTTTTGCCTACAGAGGATCTCTTGCTCACAGCACCTTGATGTCCCTTTGGAGAGCCACCCTTACCAACTCTCAGCCCATGAGACTGATGGACTCCAGAGGTGGTCATGTGACTCGAATCTGGCCAATCAGAGTCACCTCCCAGTTTGGCTGTGGTGATTGGTTCAGGGATGAGCCTGTGGCTGCAGCTGGTCCAGTGAGCGCCCTCCCCAGGACTTTTGCCAGAATTTACTAGGAATGTGGTAGCAGGCATGCCCTTTTTGGTGGGGTTGCCAAACTGTTAGGCTGTCAGTCTGGTGCTGGGACTGGGAAGGGAGCCTGCCTGGCTTCTCACCATAGAGGAGATAGCTGGCAAGAGAGGGAAAGGAAATGGGCTCGATATAATTGTCTGAGGCCCTCGATCCTGCCATGCTGGCAGCCACACCCTGGACTTTACAGTTACAGAGGCAATAAATTCCCTATCATACTTAACAAAAAAAGCAAGGTGCAAAACAGTAGGCATAGTATGCTACTGTTTGTGTAGAAAAGAAGGGGGGAGATAATGCTCATATGTATTAGCTTGCATATGCATTTAAACTTTTCTGGTGAATAAGAAACTAATGATCATGGATACCTGTTGGAGAGTGGGAACTGGGTAGATGGGGGTAAGAGTCATAGAAAGACTTCACTGTATACCCTGTTATATGTTTTTTTCTTTCTTTTTCAAAAATAAATTTATTATTATTTTTTTACATTTTAAGATGTTGTGGAACAGTTGGGCGGAAGGGAAGAGAGGAAGGGGGAGGGGGATATGGTGGGAGGAAGAGGAAGGGAGGTGTGTTCGAGGCCCAGGCACCCCCCTCATTCTTGCATGGGAGTCCAGGGGGCTTCTGGCAGCCACTTGGTGGTGGCTTGGCTGGATGTGGACTTCAGGGGGGCATGGCTGAGGTCCTCGGCTTATCTCCCCACCCCAGCTTGGGAGCCCAAGGGGCTTCCAGTTGTTCTAGGTTTTATAGGTGTTCTTTGGTGGTGTTAGACCTTTACTGGTTAATATCAGAATTTTGTCTCTGATCTGTGGGTTTTCTGTTTTTTCTTTCAGTTCTGTGTTGGATTATTCACTATTCCCACCAGTTGAACTCTGCACTGGAACTAATTTGTTGTCTTTTGGTTACTTCTACAATGGGGGAACTTCTTGTGGGAACCAGCATTTGAGCCCTGTGGTTGAGCTAAATTGCTGCTTTGCTGCTGATTCTCTGGAGAAGGCTTTTTGTGCAGCTCAGGTTTTAATTGTTGACCTTGTAAGCACTTCCAGGTCTCGTGAGATCTGGTACACCGGGGTTGTGTAGAAACTCTGGTCTGGGCCTGAGTCTTTTCAGCAAACTGCTCCCCCTGCAGTTCTATATTCCTGACCAGTCTCCACTGAGTGGTCCTGTGCTGATTGGAGGGCAGGTCAGCTGTCCATGCTGTGCCCCAATGTTCCCCTGGTGGGCCCCGTCTCCTCCACCACCTGCACCCCAAACACCTCCCATGGGATGAGCCATGCGCTGGTCCCTTGTGGTGACTTGCCAGCCTCTGAGTGGCTCCTTTTATCAGTTGTTTGTGGCCCCTTGCTCCTGTGTGGGTCCATGGGAACCCTGTTAGTGGTCTGGCTGGCCTGGGGGCCATGAAGGCCCTCTTCCTCCCTGCAGCCTCCATGTAACTTCATATGAAGGGCACAGCAGTGGCTCTTGCCCGTTCCTGCTCTGTGTGCTCACCAGGGCCAGCCCGGAAGTGGCCAGGGCTCAAAATTGTTGGAGACAGGGCCAGCCCGTGGCTCACTTGGGAGAGTGTGGTGCTAATAACACCAAGGCCACGGGTTCAGATCCCTATATAGGGATGGCCACTTAGCTCACTTGGGAGAGCGTGGTGCTGACAACACCAAGTCAAGGGTTAAGATCCCCTTACTGGTCATTAAAAAAAAAAAACAAAAACGGTTGGAGCGATTCTTTCTTTTTCTCATCGCAGCTTCTCCCACCTTCATGCACTCCATAGGTCTCTCCTCCTCTTCCCCTGAGCTCTAGCAGCCCCAGCTTGGCAGTTTGTTGCTTTTTAATAGTTGTAAATTGGTTGATTGTGGGATAGGGTGACGCTGGGGACTGTCTATTTCACCATCTTGATCGGATGTCCCTTTTTTCCACATTCATGCTGTGTCAACCTTTTTATATTTTTTGACATTTAAACATGTAAGAATGTTAGCTATTTATAATACTAAATACAAAATTTTAAAATTACAAAGAACTAGAGGTTGTAATGGTATTTTATAAGCCTTAGGAAGAACAGATCCTATTATATCAAATACATTTAATCTTCAAAGTACTGTGCTGGTAAGATAAGTATACTTACACTCCTAACCTCTCAGGAGCAAAGTAAACAAAGAACACTTTAAGACAGCAGGTAGCTGGAGAAAGATCTTAATTAAATTTAAAGTTATGCAAGATCTGTCTTTTTGTTATGTTTGCTAAGAAGATGCAAGAAGCTTTCTGAGGTATTCAGTGATAGCTACAAAGTTCTTCCCAGAATATTCAATGTTATCCACAAGGAACTTCTGCTTCCAAGTAAGATGTAGCAGATATCAGTAGGTCATCATTTCTGTTGCAACAACCAGAAAAGCAAAAACACACACACAACGGGATAAATTATACAAATCATATTTTAAAGACATTAGAGAGCAATGGAAGCAGAGAAGGAAGAGCCCATTTTCGGTGAGCTGGAATTGTAGTCATTTCCCCGGGTGCATTCATCAAATCTGAGCATAGGCTAAAGGCTGGGCTTGGTTTACACTGAGTTCTTGGCCACTCAGACTATCGTTACAGTCTAGACTCTAGAGGAGCCCCAGATGTGAGGCTCTTTTTCCCAATGGGATATTTGCTGCGTGCTGGGGTAGACTGGGGAGTGGGGTGGCTGAACTTGGGGCCTGTGATGGGAAGGCAGAGTAAGGTCTCCTGCAGTCTCTTGGTATTTGGAAGACGGAGTCCTGCTGGAGAGAGGGGCCTGCAAAAAACACAAAACAGTCTCTCCCTCAAGATAACTAAAGACACAGGTGGACTGAGCCTAACTAAAGCTGCAACTCACCCTAACTCAGCTCAGTTCCTGACTGATTACAAGTCACAGAACAAGGCAGTAAGGTAGGCTGACTGTGCCCCCACCCAATATGTCTATGTTCTAAATGCCCAGAACCTGTGAATGTGTCACCTTATGTGGTTAAAGGGACTTCACAGATGCAATTAAATTAAGAACATTGGGATGAGGAGATTATCCTTGCTTATCCAGGCAGACCCAATGTAATCACAAGGGTCCTTATGAAAGGAAGGCAGGTGGATCAGAGTGAGTAGTAGATGTGAGGACAGAAGCAAGTGTTATATGAGGAAGGGATCACAAGACAAGGAATGCAAGTGGCATCCAGAAACTGAAAAAGACAAGGAAACAGATTCTCCTCTAGAGCCTCCAGAAGGAACCAGCCCTGCCAACACCTGACCTTAGCCCAGTGAGACTGATTTTGGACTTCTGACCTATAGAACTGTAGGATATTAAATTTGTATTGTATTAGGCCACTAACTTTGTGGTAATTTGTTACGACAATAGTAGCAAACCAACACAGCAGGGCGATGTGACTGATAAGAGAAGAAAACAGACAATAGAAGCAGACCTGTATCTGCTCTGATAGCAAGGATTTTAAAATAACTTTTACCAAATGTTAAAGAAAATAGTGAGAACAATGGAAAAAATGCAAGGGAATTTCAACAGAGGACTGGAATATATAAAAACCAAATGAACATTCTAGAACTGACAGACAGTATCTGGAATAAAGAATTCAGATGGGCTGAGTAGGAAACAGGACGTGGCAGAGTCAAGAGATTAATAAACTTGAGGACAGGGCAGTAGAAAATATCCAAACTAAAGTACAGAAAGATAAAAGAGAAAGAATAATGTTAACTACAAAGTACTTGTTTGTCTCCCTATAATACAATATTTAGCCAAGAAGTTTATTCATTTAATCTTAGAATGTTTGTTTTAAGCAATAAAAGGGAAGTTGTTTACTTAAATAGTAAATAAACTCACTTCATAAATCATATTATAAATACTGATATTAGACTCCTGTACTTAGTTTTTCCCTCACAGATTACAAGTAACACAAAGTTTCTAGCAGATTTGAATCTAAATATCCCACGCAGTTTGCAATTCTGAATTTCAGTTTCCACATTTGTAAAATGGAGGTAGTTGCAAGTCTCATACGTTCAGTATGAGAATTGACACAAGGCCCCTAACATAATGCCTGGTACAGAGTAAGTGCACATTTGCATGATTAATTTTCCTCCAGCAGGTATATCTGCCATGTTATAGGAATTTTCAGGAGTATGAGGTAACAGACTCCCATGAAATGAGATGAGATTAAATGAGATAATGGGTGTAAAGCTCTCAGTAGAGTCCTTATAAATAGTGGCTTTGATTATTATTATGACATAATCTCAGTCTACCAACTCGGGTATACAATAAATAGTATTTTATTTGTATATAGCAACTTAATTTATGTTTTGAGTCTCCAATCTGCAAGGGTGACAGCAAATTAATCTCAGAAATTTAGGGTTTTCTTTCCTTTCTGCTGGGTGGTGCATAAGTTCTGGGGGCTCACATTGTGCCTAGGTGTGGGTTGGAGGGCAGTTTGTCCTTTCCTCATAGGTCACGAAGAAGTGTCTTGTTCCTGTGCGTATGTCTTCTTCAGGTTTGGGTACTCTCCCCTCAACTTTTCACAGTTTGGGGACCATGGGAATCCTTCTGTTGCTTCAGTGCCAAACAAGGGCATGGGAATCTTGGAAAGGCTGCCTGTGGCACTGCCAGCCTAGACACCCTAGACAGGAATGCCATCTCCAGGATCATGTCGTTCCCTGGGATGCTGCCCAGGAGTCAGGGTCCCAGGCCTTTCTTTCTTGAACCCACCTCATCACTGCTCTCTTATATCAATTCCTCATTTCTCTCTCTCGCTGTTTAAGGGGCTTTTTATCTGGTCTTGTTGGAGAACCCGACCTTCTTAATAGCTTTAGATTTTTAGAAACTTTTGTTTTAGACTATGGTTTTCCTCTGTTTCATCTTTCATCTGAGCCAATAGACACAGAACTTGCTTACATGGGTGAAGAGGAAGGGTAGGGAGATACCAGAAGAAAATAAAAACATAGGTAACAGTTCCGACTATGATGGAATCCCCAGGACCAGATTAGCCTTCCAGCAATAAACAACCATAAAACTGAACAAAATATTTGAGCAATCATTTTCAGACAACGGACAACAGGCAGTGCATGTCATTGGTCCCTGAGAGAAAGAGAACTCGTGAGGCATACCCCACAGTTGCTCTAGCTCTCTGCTGGGGAGCAGTTTTCAAATTGTAGCACAGCAAGCTAGAGTCCTAGCAGAGTAGGAACGCCATGCTGTGTTGAGAGGCAGAAATCAGAGTTCAAGGCTGCTGAAGCAGCTGCAGTCCACAAGTCATGGTACTGGAGAGAATGGAGCTGCATGTGTGGGAGGCAGAAATCCATGTGGAGATTTCCCACGAGTTCTTGGCTGAGGACTCAGATGCACATGTGTAGGGGAAGACAACCTGAGGCTTACCAGAGAGGTTGCTACAGGGTGGAGAACAAAACAGACACAGAGGTCAAGCAGATAACAGAATTCAGAGCCTTGACCATGTATCATCCACAGTATCCATCAAACAATCTAAAATTCCTTAACATGCAAGGAAACAGAAAAATATGACCCATAGTAACAACAACAACAACAAAGAATCAGTGAAAACTGACCCCAAGAGGGCCTAGATTTTGGATTTAGCAAAAGCTTTAAAGAAATTATTATAAATACGTTCAAAAATCTAGGGGAAAATATGTTGAAAGAATGAAAGAAAAATATCATTTTAATGAGTAAATGAATAGGAAACCAAGCAGACAAATGGAAGCTATATAAAAGAACTATTCAGAAATTCTAGGACTGAAAACTATAATAACTGAAATGAAGGATTTATAAGATGAACTTGACACCCTACCGAGAAGGCAGAAGAAAAAGATAGCCAACTTAAAGACAGAGCAACAAAGATTATCCAATCTGAAAAACAGACAGAAAAAGAAATGAAGAAAAATAAACCAAGCCTCAGGGATCTGTTGTACAATATCAGATATCTGGGTATATTTGCTTGTCTTCTCATGATTACAAGAGGGGAACTAATGGCTGATTGGAAGGTGGGTGGGGCTTAAGATTTTTGAGCTTCATTATAGTGTGCCCAGGGTGGGCCATATGTTGGGATACCTCCAGTGTCAGTTCATTTAGGTCTTTTCTCTTGGGCTGCTCGGATTCCTCAGAGAAGACTCTTCTGACGTTCCAATCTCCTGGTAAAGCTCTGGCTGCCAGCGTTAGGGAACCCAGTGGAAGAAGAGAGCTGGGTTGGTCTCAGCATTCAATGTTCAGTAACGAAAGTCACTTAATTCCTTATTTTGGGTACAGTACCCACATTCTCAACTGTGCCTGGTGTCCTCAGTCCACAGGCCTTCTATTTAACAATTCCCAGGGACTAATGCATCATCTTAGAGGTAAGGGAGGGGCAGTTGCTCAAAAGTAGGGAGTGGGTGAGGGGATCTCAGGATCTAACTGCTTCTCAAACTGCCTTCACCCATGTCTCATTATTTTGGACCCCCCCTTTATTCCCAATTCAGAGATACCTGGTCTGTCCATTTCTGTGCCTTTTAGGATACTGTGATAGTTAATTTTATGTGTCAACTTGACTGGGCCACAGGTGCCCAAGTATTTTTAAAAATATTTTTCTGAGAGTTTCTATGAGGGTGTTTTTGGATGAAATTAGCATTTAAAAAAATGAAATTAGCATTTAAATCAGTAGACTTAAGTAAAGTACATTGCTCTCTATCTTGTTCTGCTCAGGCTGCTATAACAGAATACCATGGACTGGGTGGCTTAAATAACATAAATTTATTTCTCATACTTCTGGAGTCCAGGAAGTCTAAGATCAAGGTGCCAGGCAATTTGGTTCTTGGTGAGGGCCCTCTTCCTAGCTTGTAGATGGCTGTCTTCTCTCTGCGTCCTCACATGGTAGGAGAGAGAAAGAGAGATCTCTTGTGTCTCTTCTTATAAGGGCACAAATCCCATCATGAGGGCTCCTTCATGACCTAATTACCTCCCTGTAGTGGACTGAATTATGTCTCTCCAAAACTCACTGAAGCTTGAATTGTGTCCCCCAGGTTTTATGTATTGGAGACTTAGCCCCCACTATAACTGCTAAGAGGGTGGGAAATCCTATTATGGTAATTGAAAGGTGGAGCCTTGAAAAGGTGATTGGATTGTAGGACTGTGCAGTAGTGAATGGATTAAAAATGGTGGTCAGGGGCATGGTTCTGAGGGCTTCAAAAGGAGAGTGCATGAGAAACTCTTGCTCTCTCTGCTCCACTATTTTCTCATATGAGAGCCCTGGGTCACTGTTGCCACCACCACGACCATCTCACCAGATGTGTTCCCTGGACTTTGGACTTCTAGCCTCCAAAACTGTAAGCAATAAATTTTGTTTTCTTACAAATTACGCAGTTCAATGTATTTTGTTATAAGCAACAGAAACAGACTAATACACGAATCTAGATGTACATGTTTAATCTTCAGTTTCAGCATGGAGCTCCTATACTTTTTAATTCTTAAAAGTGATTTACATAACAACATTTCCTGGAAACCATGTTCTCATTCAATATGTTAGCAGCCTCTGTTGGCCTCCCCCTCATTAAAAGGCCTCAAGAGAGATTTCTTAATTTCTCTTTCTTCTTGTGTCCAAAAGGGCCATAAAGCTGCTAAAATAAATTATAATTATGCCTGTCCCAAGTCCATTTCTTGGATATTATAAATCAGTGAAAGATACTTATTTTCTTCTAGGGAAGTAGCTATACTCAGGGGACCTGGGCTCACCACAGTTTCACAAATGCGTACTTTCTTGGACATGTCTGGCCTTTGCTGACAGTAAATATTAAAATATATTTCAAATATAAAACTTCTACTATATCTAACAAGTTAACAATGTTAAATCATTACCTTGATCTTAAAACCTAAAAGCCTTTTTCTTCCCTTAAACAAGTTCCGTCAGTCCCAGCATTAGGTATCCCTGATTACAGTAAGCACTTCAATCTTTTCTACCATTAAAAAAAAGTTGATCTCGGTTGTACAAACAGACTAATGGAGACAACTCCCTGTTGCCTATTACGATTCTCCCTGCAATTGGTAGCACCTGCCTCGCCTCCAGCATGTGTCCTCTTCCCTCTGAATGGGGCCACTCCACCTCAGGTACAGCTCTCCTAAAAACCAAAATACAGTTCCTATCCACTGGCCAAGTTCTCATCTTTGATAGTCATACCACCCTTACCCATTGCCCCAAAACAAACCCAGCATCTTTATTCTAACTCCGACATACTAAAAACCTCACAAGTGTCTTTCAGTATTTTTTAATACACCCCTGCCTTCGCATAACCTTTATCCCTTCTTTTCCTTACCTTTTTTTTTTTTTAAGCATATAGCACTTGGTATTCCCAGGAGGTCTCCCATGCAAGTACTAACCAGGCCTAACCCTGTCTCCCTTCTTTTCTGTTAACGGAATCTTGATTTTTTTGTGCAGACATTCTACTCACCTGTCTCTCCCAACCGACTATCCCCAGCTCAGCGGCAAATCTTGATTAGTCAGGCACCGTTCCCCTGGACAGGGACTGGCCCAGCGTGGACATGTGATACAGTTATGGCCAATAGGACAGAGGAGGAATCTCATGAGGAGGCCTCTGAGAAAAGTTTCCTCATTCCGTAAAGGAGACCCCCAGGAAGAATCATTCTCTTTTGCTGACCATCATTGGGGCTAACTGTGGCATTTGGAGTTGCAGCAATCTTCTTATGACCAGGACAGAATCTAGCCTGGGGAGGGCAGAGGAGAAAGACAGAAGGACTTTGGGTCCTCTACAGCACCACCAAATGTACCAACCATGGAGCTGCCCTGCCTCAGGAAATATTGTTAAATGAGATAATAAAATTCTCTAACTTTTTAAAGCCAAATTGAAGTTGAGTATGCTAGATTTTTTTCTATTTATCCCTTCAGATCCACTCTCCATTCCTCTCTGTGAATCAGGAGGATCGGTTTGGCCAATGGCTTGCCTCAGTAGATCAGAGCGTGGGAGTAGAGAGCCAGGCTGTGGTTCAAGGGTGGCCACATTCTTTGACTAAGGCCATAGCTCCTGTCAGGTGGCCTTTCTAGTGTAGCTACGCTTCTCATCAGATTCCAATTACACGTCGTCCCTCTGCCCTCGCAAGTGTGGGGATTGCTCTGCTCTGTTACTAGTTCCAATCCTTGCTGGTTCCCTGAACCCTGCCCATACTTCTATAAATAACCCCTCCATTAGCCTCTCTTAAATGTACCCTTTTGAGTGTGCCATCTCTTTTCTGCCAGGAACCTGACTGATACTTTGGGTTTTCAACTGATGCAGTTGCTGTTCACCTGACTCAAACTGTATTGGCCTTAAAGACACCTTACTACCATCTTTTATGTAAATGAGTCTGTTCGTTGGTTTCCGGGCACAAGGTAGTATAGTGTTCCTCTTTGATTTTTGTCTGACATTCTGCACAGGTGATGAATTGACTGCATTCATCAAAATATGTATCCTTCTTATAAGTCCGTTTATATTTTTATTGATTCCAGCTGTAACTTTTGGGTTATTCATGTTTATGGGAAAACAATAAGGAGAAATAAATCTCCAAATGTCTTTAGATTAGTGATTTTTACATGCCTTACAAGTATCTTCTAAAGAAGCCTTAGACGTTTCAGCTGAAAATGCTTTGGCTAGGGTTTGATGATGGCTTTTTAGATACAACATGAGGGGGCCTGGCCAGTTAGCTCAGTTGGGTAGAGGACAGTCTTATGACACTAAGGTCATGGGTTCAGATCCCCATGCCAGCCACCAAAAAATTAAAAAGAATAACAATGATAATTTTTAAAAGATGTTTAGCAACAACACCAAAGGCATGATCCATGACAGAAATAATTAATAAGTTGGACTTCATTAAAATTAAAATTTTCTGATCTGTGAAAGGCACTGTCAAGAGAACAAAAGACAAGGCATAAACTGGGAGAAAATATGTGCAAAAGACATATCTGATAATGGGCTACTATCCAAAATATAAAAAGAATTCTTAAAACTCAACAATAAAAAAAAACAACCTGATTAAAAATAGGCCAAAGACCTTAACAGACACCTCACCAAAGCAGACATACAGATGGCAAATAAGCATATGTTCCACATCATATGTCATCAGAGAAATGCAAATTAAAACAGCAAATATATACCACGACCCACCTATGAGAATGTCCAAAATCCAAAACACTGACACACTAAATGCTGGAAAGGATGTGGAGCAAGAGGAACTCTCATCATTGCTGGTGGGAATGCAAAATGATATACCACTTTGAAAGACAAGGTTGTTTCTTACAGAATTAAATATAATCTTACGTGATCCAGCAATCGTGCTCTTTGGTATTTGCCCAAAGGAGCTGAAAGTCACAAAACCTGCACAGATGTCCATAGCAGCTTTATGTAAATAATTGCCAAAACTAGGAAGCAACCAAGATATCCTTCAGTGGGCGAATAGGTAAATAAACTGTGGTACATCCAGACCATGGAATATTATTCATCACTAACAAGAAATGAGCTATCAAGCCATGAAAAGACATGGAGAGAACTTAACGGCATATTACTAAGTGAAAGAAGCCAATCTGAAAAGCCTACATACTGTATGATTCCAACTATATGACATTCTGGAAAAGACAAAACTATGGAGACAATAAAACCAGTGGTTGACAGGGGTTAGGGGAGAGGGAGGGATGAACAGACAGAGAACAGAGGATTTTTAGGGCAGTGAAAATACTCTGTATGATACTGTTATGGTGGATACATGCCATATACTACTGCAGCCATTTTCTCCCTTCTAGGACAAGGGCTTTGTTTTTGTCCTCAACCACCAACTAGGCTCCTCTGACAACTTTCTTTAACGTTTATATGCTCCAAAACCAGGCCCCAAATTTGGGGAGGAAATTATGTAGAGGCTGATGGTCTTACACCTAGAGCACCATAGGTATTCCTCAGATGGCCACTTGATGGCGCCCAAGAGTCTTCTTTCCCTTGCTCACGTGATTCGTGGAATGACTCACGTGAATAAAGTGGTTATATGATAAAGGACTTTTGGTAAAAGTCGTTAGATGCTACTGATATTTTCCAGTGTCTTCTATGGTGCCCCACAGTAATGTCATGTCTGCTATTTTTAAAGCATGTAATGGAAGGGCACTGTCCACAACAGTATTATTCTGGTTAATTTCATCCAGATGAAAAAATATTGATCACAAAAATAGAAATGTATGTTCACAGGTGTATAGAAACTGTCATATGCAAAATATACTATCACATCAAAGAGCTGTTAAAAGTTTTGTTTTTGTTTTTGGCATCTGGCCAGTATGGGTGTTAAAAGTTTTCTTATTCAGATTTGAAATATTTCTGTCCTTTAGTGTAATGGGACACACACTTTACAGGTCAAACAGGAAGGGAAATGTTTGATGGCTCTGAGATGCAACAAGACTTTTGCTGTTGAGTTTTGCTGTAGATTCAGCAAGGGAGGGACGTAAAATGACAAAATAGGATTTAGAAAACTAAATTGGTCAGGATATATGCAGAAACCTGGTTCAAACAGCCTAGATCTTGCCCAGAGTTCTTGCAAGTATAAGATGTAAAAGCTATTAAAGAGACAAGATTTTCTCATCTTGAAATAATAATGGATTGACCCATGAAACTTCCGACTATATTCCCAGGGGAAGCCACTTAAAAGAAATGATATATATATATATATATATATATATATATATATATATATATATATATATATATATATATATATATATTTAAAAGATGGCCGGTAAGGGGATCTTAACCCTTGGCTTGGTGTTGTCAGCACCACGCTCAGCCAGTGAGCAAACCGGCCATCCCTATATAGGATCCGAACCCGTGGCCTTGGTGTTATCAGCACTGCACTCTCCCAAGTGAGCCACGGGGCCGGCCCAGAAATGATATATTAAATTACATTCTACTAAATTAGTTACAAAGCATTTTTTAAAAAGTGTGTCAAGGCCTTCCATTCACAAGTCCTACCATAGCAAATGCTATTGGTATTTCACCTATACCCCCTTGGATCCCTTTTATCATTTCTGTTCTGTTATCCTCCAGCTTCTGTGCCCTTTGTTGCCAATGGCTTGTACCTGTGACTTTGTTTAGAAGATCACCTCTGGGCTACTGGGGCTGCTTTGCACTCCAGCACACAAAGGGAGCCAGAATTGCTTGAGAGTTTACTTGCCCTTCCTTCCTGTGACCATAGCCACTGACTGGTGCAGGAGTAAGAAAGCCCAGCTCCCTTGTTTGAGGTGGGTCAAGCTCTGAAGTGTAATTTACCCTTCAGAACTCACCCTCTGCATCAGGCTGAGGTTGGAACTTAGCCAGGGTCATACCCTTGCTTGGCTTCCTCCCTTTACTTTTTTTCCGCATTCCTTAAATCGCTTCTCCTGAGAACCTTTCCTTCAGAAATCATTTGCACATGACTTCTGTCTCAATATTTGCTTTCAGATCCTAACCTAAGAAACCAACCATCCCTGAAAAACCATGCTGTCATGTACATCCTAAAATCAGGATACACATCAAAGTTCACCAGAAAAAAAAAAGAAAAACTTTATTGAAATTTTGCTGAAAGAGGTCTTTGGCCTCAAATCCATTACTGCAAAAAGATTTCTACTCCAATGTAGGAGGTGGGGAGAGTGAAGAAGGAGAGTAATGGTGCTCATAGCTATGCCTCGACAAAGAAACAGGACAGGAACTGCCAGGGAAACATCCACCACCTTTATTTGTGACTCATGAGGAGCAGTCACCAGGGGCTGCTGGTTGTGATTGTTCTTCCTGATTGCTGTGGAATAGTCCTGGGTCTCTGTTTCAACTTCCTGTTCAGTTGAAGAAGATTTGCAGTCCCCAAAGATATTTTAACAATCCAGAAAAGTTTATAAAAACCCACTGTCTCCTGAAGTATTGGCCACTCACTTGGCTATAACTATAATCTTCTCACTCATCATCTGTATTAGTCTGTTTCTGTTGCTTATAACAAAATACACAGAACTGGGTAACTTATAAAGAACGAAATTTATTGCTTACACTTTCTGAGGCTGGGAAGTCCAAAGTCCAGGCAACACATCTGGTGACGGTCTTGGTAGTGACTTCAGGGACACAGGGTATCACATTGTGGAGCAGAGAGAGAAAGAGCAAGAGAGAGAAAGACAGACTCTCCTCCCTCTCCTTTTAAAGCCCTCAGAACCACACCCCTGACCACCATTATTAATCCATTCACTACTGCATGGTCCTACAATCCAATCACCTCTTCAAGGCTCCACCCTTCAACCACCATAATAGGATTTTCCACCCTCTTAACAGTCACAGTGGGAGCCAAGGTTCCAATACATAAAACTTAGGGGACACAATTCAAGCTTCAGTGAGTTTTGGGCGGACATAATTCAATCTATTATATCATCTCCCCAGATAAAATAATGCTTTTCTTTGACACACCAACATACTAAGCACTTGTCCATCTCATTTTGTTAGCTATGTTCATATGGGACCCACAGTTCCTGGAAACCATGATATGAAATATAGACATTTTCAGATAAGCAAAAGCTGAGAGAATTTGTCTTCATCAGACCTGCACTACAACAAGTGCTTGAGGCTCAAGGGCAGGGATATCAAATAAAAACTTGGATCTACAGGAAGGCAGGAATAAACAGCATCATATATGGGTAAATATAAAGAATGATTTTTTCATTTTTTCCTTATAGTTCCTTTAAAAGACAACTATTTTTAAGCAAAAATAAAAGTTGTTTATTATAGGGTTTAAAACACATAAAATATATGATAATAGCATAAGTACAGGGAGGATAAAAGGAATTATCCTCTTTTTAGGTTATAAATTTTATGGAAATTGGTATAAATTATTTCTAAGCAGAATTTGATAAATTAAGGATGCATATTGTAATCTTCTACAACTAAACTGATATATACAAAGAGGTGGAGCTAAAAAGCAAATAGCAGAAATAAAATAGACTACTGAAATATTTGAGTAATTAAAAGCAGGAAAGGAGGAACAGAAGAACAAAGAACAGGTAAGACAAATAGAAAACAAATAGCAAAACGGTTGATTTAAAGCCAATCATATCAATCATTATATTAAACACAAATAGACTAAACACTTCAGTTAAAAGGCAGAGATTATCAAACTGGATAAAAATGACCTAAATCTATGCTGTCTTAAGAGACATGCTTTAAATATATAGATACAGATAAAGTGAAAACAAAAGGATGGGGAAATATATATTATGCAGATAAAATACAGATCATAAGAAGAAATACAAACAAGAATAATAATTAATAAGAAAGCTGGTATGGTTATATTAATATCAGACAAAGTAGGAGAGAACTTTCATATTGAAAAAGGGTCAATTTATCAAGAAGCTTTAATTCTAATTGTGTGCTCTTAGTAACTGTATTAGTTTGCTAGGTTTGCTGTAACAAAGTACCACAGACTGGGTGACTTCAACAGAAATTTATTTTTTCACAGTTCTGAAGGTTAGACATCCAAGACCATGGTGTTGGCAGAGCTGGTTCCTTCTGAGGAATGTCTTCTCCCTGTGTCTTTACGTCACCTTCCCTCTGTGTGGTGTCTGTGTCTAAATCTTTCTTCTTATAAGGACACCAGTCATATTGAGTTAGGGCCTACCCTAATGACCTCATGTCTTAGTCCATTTTCTGCTGCTGTAACAGAATACCTGAGACTGGATAATTTATAAAAAACAGAGATTTATTTTTTACAGTTCTGGAGGATGGGAAGTCCAAGATTGGGGGATGCATCTGGCAAGGGCTTTTATGCTATGTCATCCCATGGCATAAGGCAGAAGGACAAGAGAGGGCAACAGCAAGAGAGTAAGAGAGCGCTGAATTTGATTTTATAACTACTTCTCTCTCAATAATGAACCAACTCCTGTGATAACAATATTAATTCATTCATGAGGGCAGAGCCTTCATGGCCTAATCACCTCTTAACAGTCTCACCTCTCGAGGGACAGATTTTGTTTTGTTTTGTTTTTTGGCAGCTGGATGGTACAGGGATAGAACCGTGGACCTTGGTGTTATCAGCACCATGCTCTAACCAACTGAGTTAACCAGCCAACCCCAACAGTCCCACCTCTTAAGATTGTCACATTGGGAATTAAATTTCCAAACATGTAAACTTTGGGGAACACATTCAAACCACAGCACCTCATTGTAACTTAATTTTCTCTGTAAAAATCCTCTCTCCAAATACAGTCACATTCTGAGGTACTCAGGGTTAGGATTTCAACATACGAATTTTGGTGGAACACAATTCAGTTCATAACAGTAATGGAGCTTCAAAATACATGAGGCAAAACCTAACAGAGCTAAAGGGATAACTAGATAAATTCACAGTCATGGTCGGAGATTTTATCATCCCTCTGTCAGTAACTGATAGACCAAGAAAACAGAAATCAGTAGGGATACAGAAGACTTGAATGACACAATTAACCAACCTGGCCTTATTGACATTTATAAAACACTATGCTCAGGAACTACAGAATACCCCCTTTTTTTTTTTTTTTTAAGAACACACAGAACATTCCCCACAACAGACTATATGCTGGACCATAAATAAGTCAATAAATATTAAAGAATTGACAACAATTTGTTGTCAGACAAATTGAATTATCTGACAACAATGGAATTATATTAGAAATAATAATAAAAAGAAATCTAGAAAAGCCCCAAATATTGGAAATTAAATGATACATCACTAAATAACTCATAGGCCAAAGAAGAAGTCACAAGGAAAAATTTAAAATATCTTGAACTGAAAGATAATAACATAACATATTCAAATTTATGGGGTGCAGGCAAAGCTATGTTCAAAGGGAAATTTATAGCTTTATTACAAACAAAAAAAGTTTCATATCAATGATCTAACTTTCCACCTTAAGTAGCAAGAAAAACAACAAATGAAATCCAAAGTGACAGGAAGAAAGGAAATAATAGAAACAAGAGCAGAAATCAGTAAAATTAAAAACCAACAAAAATAGAGAAAATCAAAATTTGGTTCTTTGAAAAGATGAATAACATTGATAAACCCCAGCAAGAATTAGCAAGAGAGAAAGAGAAAATAAAAGTGGGGCGAGGGTAAAGGCTCTATGGTGGTTCGCTACATACTGTTCTTAAAGGATTTCTGTGTGTTTGAAATGATATCAAAATAAAAATTTAAACAAAGTAGGTGAAATGTGCAAAATGATACTATTAGAGATCTCAACTTTTGATCAAGAAAGATTGTCTTTTTCTACTGAAATGAAAACAGGAATGGGAGAGATGTGGGAAGGAACAGAGTTATGGTTGAAGGAAGGGAGGGCTGAGTTCTAGATGCAGCACAACGATGACCTGAACTCATTAGGCTCCAGTGCCCTGCCCTTCAGACCTGGTGCCTACATACGCTGTGCATTGTGCAGTGTCTTTGTCACATGGAGTTCTCTGAGCTGCATCAGGTTTCCAAGCCAGTGTGCGTTCTCTCCTTGATGTTTCTTGTACTCAACACTTAAGCTCCTCTTGCAGATCTAACAAACACCATATAAAGACAAGTATTTTTCTACAATGTTATGGGGAAAGGGGATTAAGTTTTACAGGGGGAGAAGACAGGCATTTAAATTTAGTTGTTGTGGATGAAAGTGAGCCTCACGATGCATCTGAATCAGAAACAAGGCAGAGTCACTTCTTTATTCTAAAAGCAAACAGCTGCTCAGAGACAAGCAGATTGAACCACTTCCTCCCTGCTCAGAATTCTCAGAGTACACACACACACACATACAGACACACACATTTACATACACATATGGTTAGAAGAACAAAGAAAAGGAGCAAAAAGAAAAATAATTCATTGGTGAAGTCATTTGCAACTTCCAGGCACAGTTATATGTCTTATATCACCTGATATCATGCAAAAATCATGTTTCGTGGGTCCAGGCAATTCTCTCAAAGCAGAAAGTGAAGGATTACATTGCTGCTAAGAACTAATCAACTAATCAAGACAGAGTAGTTATTGGGGGGAGGTGGGGAGAAAAGAAAAAGAAAAAAAGACGAGGAGAGACATTATTTCTTTTTTAGATCAATTTTTGCTATGAAAAATTTCAAACATGCACAAAAGAATAGTGTAGGAAACCCTTCATATACCCATCACCAAGACTCAACAATCCAATTACATTGAGTTGGAAGAAATCATAAAAGAGGAAGTCCGCAGTTTGGGATCTAGATCAGGGCATCGTCAAATTTAGCTTTACTGGGAGCTTGCTTCAACTTTGATTAATCAGCTAATCAAAACTCTTTGTTTAATTTTGGTTTCCTTATTGGCGTAGAGAAAGGCTATTCACAACTCACCATCTGCATCAAGTTTAAGGGTCCAAGTTAAATGCTCAGGCTCTGTTAAGATTCTTTGTTTTAGCTGATTCATTTTTAATCAAGGTTCAGAAAAGAAAGAAGACTTTAAATTATTTTCTACACTTTTTTCAATAAAAGCAAGATATTTTCTAACTTTACAATCTGGTGTATTTAAGATGGTGAACAGGGTGTTCACGTGCAGATGAACAACAGGCAAATAGATTTTTAAACCTGGATCTCCGGGGAGAGTTCTCGGACTGGAGATCTGTTAGAAATGATAGTCCATAAAAGTGGGAAACAATGTCAAGAAAAACAGTGAAGGTAAGTAAGGGCTGGGGAGAGAGAACTCCGTGGAACACTCACGTTCAGGTTGTAGGAAGGACAGGCAAGAACTAGGCCAAGAAGCTCTAAGTCCTCGGAGAAAAGGGGAGCTAAAGGGGGCCCCCAGAGGGAGGGAGTGGAGGGTGCCAAGTCCCTCAAATGAGGCAAGAGAAAGGCCTGGCATAAAGACTATGGAGTGGAGAGAAAAATCTCACTTCTATCCAGCTCACCGCACCCCCTCCACCTGCCCCCTGCTGGTCCTTCCCAGTTCTGAAGTCCCTGGTCTCTTGGGAACCAGGACACTCTTTCCCCCCAACCCTCTTTTCGCCTCCTTCTGCCCCACTCCTTCTGGTCTAGCAAATTCCTACTTATGGGCAAGATCTCAGCCTGAAACCCTCTGACCCTTCAGGCGAGGTCAGTTCCCACTGTCACACACTCTGGACTTTTCCTCCATCAAACGTCTCGGTTGTCACTGCTTATTTTCATGGTTCTCTGACTGATGCCTAAAGGGTTGGCTCTGTGAGGACAGAGATTCACAAAGTGTATTCTGAGTGCCTGCCTCTGCGTCTGCCCTAAGTTGTGCTCGATAAAGACTTATCGAATTAATGAAGGAAGGACGAAAGGCAGGCAGGCAGGCAGGCAAGGAGATGTTGGCACATTCCCCAGACTCGAGGCTGGATATTCTCCCTGGAACTACTCAGAAGTTCCATTTTACTGTCTGCGGTTCCCACGGACAACCCTGGGTAACACAGCTGTCCCTTCCCCTGAGGGTCCTGATTGGGCCCATCAGGCCTCCTGTTCTCCAGCCTGGGCTCAGCTCCCTGGGGATCACTGACCATGTCAGCAAAAGCTGTTTCGGGGGATCCATGAGGGTGGAAGCCAGACTGGAAAGCGTGGGAGGTGAGGGAAGGAGGCTGGGGACGCAGACAGCTTTTCACAGGTTTTGCTCTGAGGCGGGGAGGGAATTAGAGAGGTAGCCGCAGGGAGATGTGGGGTCAAAGCAGTTTTTTGTTTTTTAACTTCAGGAGGGATTTAAACATATTTAAATGTCAGTGGGAAGGTTCTAGTTAAGAGGGAGAGGCTGAAGAAATAGGAGTGAGGAAGAATCCCAGCGGAGGAGAGAGGTGCCTCTGATGAGCACCCGGGCACTCATAGGAAGCTCTTTCTGCCTTGGACGTGGCTGAGGCCCCAGCGCAGTGGGGCAGCCCCTCCCTGGTTCCAGCGTGGGGTGCTAGACCACCTATGGAGGACTGGGAAGGGAAATGTCTGAGAACTTGTAGTTTTGAGCCACTAGATTGACCACCCACCTCCAGCTTGTAAAGAGGTTGAATAGGCCGCGAGAGAGGAGCTGGAGGTCACAAAGCAGTTTCTTTAGGAGGCTCCTGTGTGGCCCCCACCCCCCAACTGCCCCGGCGGGGGAGAGAAGTGCTTCCCATCTCCCTTCCATCCACTCGGGCCACAGGGACAATTTGAAGGGTGGTCCCTGGAGCCAGGGAGACACAGGGGTGTCTGACACAGCTGGAAACCTACAGGGGAGGCGGTGGCTGTGGCCGCCCTGTCAGTCCACTGGGCTTTGAAAAAAGGGCTCTATTTGAGAGACTGGTGAAGGTCGGTTAAATGTGTGCCAGGAGTCGGGTCCAAGTGCTAAGGTGGGCCCAGTGCCCCTCCTCCTCCCTGCCCCTGCTCCGAGAGGACAGACACCGTTTCTGACTCCCACAGTTAGTCACAGTGCCATTTCCAGAATCAGGGAGTAGAGGCAGGACTGAGAAAGCAAGTATCCAGCAGGCTCTTGGGTCTCGTGGGCTTTATCAGGAAAAGAGTTCTGGGATGCTCAGCTCCCAGAAGACCCGCAACAGTTCCCTCCAGAACAGAGGTTACTAACTTCTCTGAGTCTTAGATGCCTTTGTGACACGGATGGGAACAGAGGATTGCCTAACAGTTTTGGGGGCCGCTGACCCCTGTCTAGAACCCCTCCTCTAGGAAGCCTCATCCAGCCAGAGTCTGCCTGGCTCAGCTGTGGGCCTCACACATAGTCCCCTCCCTGGGGACCTGCAGTTTAACTATTTCACGCTCACTGACATGTGGATTACAAAAGCAGGGCCCTAAGCCTCTTCTTAATCTAGTAAATTTTTTTTCTAAAAGGGCAAGGCACTATTTTAGTCACTGTTTTGCAGGGAGAAAAAAAAATCCTGTTTGTCCTTATGATTCATTTTGGTGGTTTTTGGATGATGTTGTATTGATTCATGACAACTCACTCAGCATCTGGTAAGAATTAAACGGGACTTTCTCTTGGTGACAGTAAAATGAAAGATCTTAAACAAGGCTAACATTAAAAAGAGGCCTGGTGGGAATACAAGAGTTTGAGCAATCTTCAGGACTTGAATCAGATGTTGTACCATCTCAGCGAAATTAGCAAAAAGCGACATGCGGCTTCAGGGTGGTGTTTCACATGACGTAATGTCTGCTCCTTGCTTTCAAGCCATGACTCCCTGCAGGTCAAATTGCCTCCCACAATGTGTTGTTTTGTCCTGTAGCCATTACCCCAATTAGACAAATGGGGAAACAGAGGCAGGAAGCTGTCACAGATGTTACATCAACAGCCAGATTTTCTCTGGTTTGTTCTGGGAAGTTTTCCACAGAATCCCAGAGGACGTCCAGTGGTTCTTAATAGGGGATGATTTTGCCACTCCAAGGGCATTGGGCAATGTGTGGAGGCATTTTTGGTTTCCACAAATGGGTAGGTGCCACTGGCATCTAGTGTTGCGTAGAGGGCAGGGTGCTCAGAACAGCCCCCCACAACAAAGAATTATCCAGCCCACATGTCAATAGTGCCAAGGTTGAGAAACCCTGCTCTAATCCAAACTGACTTCAAATCCCAAGTGACATGATGGTTGTCAGGCCATTAACTGGCTTAATGAAAAGGCCTCTGGAAATGGTGAAAACAGATTGTCTGAAAAATTATGTAATTTTTGTGTTTAAAAAGAGTATATATCAAGGTGTTATAACACCACAGTCAAGTGTTCAGACCCTGTACTGGCCGGCCACCAATGACAAAAAAAGAGTATATATCTTGCCTAGATCCTGCTCTCTAAACACCATTCTCCACTAAAAGGAACCAAGGCTCCTGAGGCATGATCAGTCCAGGCCTTGGGACAGCTGAGCAAGGAAGGTATCATGGGTTCTGATTAAAAGGACACTGGGGCCAATATGAGGTCTCTCTCCAGCCAAATATGGGATTATTTGAGCAGCAAAAATGCCACTTCTACACAAACTCTTCCAGAAAATTGAGGAGAGAATACTTCTCAACTCAATATTTGAGACCAGCGTTACCCTGGTGTCAAAACCAAAGACATTACAAGTAAATACAGAAAAATCCTTAAAAATCCCACTACCTACCAAACTGGCATCCATTCCTAAGACATCTGTCACTTGTCTGCCCCTACACAGCTGTTTTGAAAAGAAGTTATCCTAACCCAGGACCTGGCCTTTAAATAGCCTTGAACGTACTATACGTCCTGCTTCGTGGTTCCAGATGTTTGGACTCAAGGGCAGCCTTTGACCTATATTTGGAGACTGGCTTTAAGAGGTATGCTGCAACCCGTCAGATGCCCTTCTCAGGAGGCTGACCTAGGAGACACAAAGGAAGGGAATAGCGGCTGGTGGGAGCTGAGGATGGAGACTCATATTGACGAAGCAGCTGTAGCAGGCATATTGGAACCACGAGGAGAAAGGAGAGAAAGTAGGTCCAAAGAAGGGGACAGAACAGATGTATCGGTGTAGGCAGAAAGTGGCAAGAGAGTGAGAGAAAGAGAGAGAGCACTAGTGATCAGGGAATCGCCCAAATCTCTGTCCCTCGTGAGGTCTAGCTGTTCAGACTCTCCCGGATTCACGCAAGACTATACTTGAGCTGCACTTTGAGGACTTTGGTCTGTTTTAGCCCAAACCACCCTGACTAAAGCAAATGTTCAATAAAAGTTAAGTTTCTAAGAACACCATGGGCCACCTTTTTCTTTCTGAAGCCCTCAGAGACTTCATCGGTTTCTCTCTCTCTTTCTCAATGTGTATGTGTGTTTATTTTACATTTTTTTAATTGAGGTATAACATACATATAGTAAAGTCCACAAATCTTAAGTGTACAACTCGAAGAATTTTTTACACACACATTCCACACACATGTAACTGCTGCCCAACATACAACATTTCCAACACTTCCAGAAGGTTTACTCTTCCTACTCTCTGTGGAGTCACAGGTCAGATTATGAGCAACTGGTGGGTGGTCCATGTGCTATAAACTGAATTGTGTTCCCTGAAACTTCATATGTTGGAGCCTTAACCTCCAATGTGACTATATTTGGAGACAGAGTCATTAGGGAGTAATTAAAGTTAAATGAGGTCATAAGGATGGGGCCCTAATCCAACAGGATTAGTGTCCTTATAGGAAGAGGAAGAGAGACCAGAACTCGCTCTCTCTCCAGGAGCACACAAAAAAGAGGTCATTTGAGCACACAGCGAGATGGTGGCCATCTACAAGGCAAGAGGAGAGGCCTCAGAATGAAAGCTACCTTGCCAGCACCTGGATCTTGGACATCCCTACCTCTAGAATAATTTCTGTTGTTTAAGCCCGCAGTCTATGTTATTTTGTTATGGCAACCCAAGCAGACTAGTATACCATGTGACCCATACCAAGAACTAAGAAGAAAAAAGCTCTGAACAGAAAACCCCCCTTGGTGCAAGCTTGGGCAGCTGACACACACACAATCCAAGGAGGCCTATACCCAGCATGTGGTGGGAGGAGAGCACAGCCTGGAGGGTGGGCAGCCCCTCCAGCCACGAAGTCCAGTCCACTTTCAGGCTTACTTGGACATATTGCAAGGAGACATTTGATAAATTTGGAACTATAGTTAAATGTCAACCAACAGCCTCTCACCCATCTGTCCCTTAGGAAGTGCTCCAAGACATCCCAACAATCCAATAGGGCTTTTTTTCTCCCTTATCCAAATGCTAGCCTGGTGGGCAGACTCATGTGAGCATTGATTTATTAGGAAAAACTAACCCACAGCATGGAGCAGACATCTCTAACCTACCGGCTAGCTAACATGGAGCCTCTGAAGATGACACACTGGTGCAGCCACGCCTTTACTGGAGTATTGAGTGGCAACCTCTCCTCACCTGAATATCAATGAAACCTAGGAGTAGCTTGGAGGGGTCAGTCCTGGTCTAGGTCCCCTTGCTTTGTCATTGTCCTGTGGGTTATCCACTCACAGGCTGCTGTGTCCTCAGAAGGCCACCCATCAGACTTGTCACTCTTAGTGTCAGAGCTAATGTATTAATGACAGAAAGCTTTTGGTCTCTCTCTGCAAAGGCTTGTTTTTCTATCAAAGTAGAGTTTTCAACTCTTTTTTGTTGCTTCCACAATTTCTCTTCCAATTTGTTACTGCAGTGTTGCAATGCAGCCTGTCCCCCCACCTGCAACGGGATGCCCACCACGGAGGGCTCCACTCTTGGCTGCTGTGGTGAGAGCCGTGGGAAGGATACACCCCAGACTCAAGGTAGCAGGTGCTTCGAGGCAGGGGGAGGGAACACACTCAGAGTGGGACACTCCAGGTCTTCAACTCTCTTACTACTATTTTCCTTAAACTGGGTGATAGAGATATGAGTGTTTTGTATTATTCTTTATGCTTTCTTGCATATCATTTAATAATAGCTTTTTAAGAAAATTAATAAAAAGGAAAGTCAGTATTCATAAATATCATGAACACAGTGCTGAGCAAAATTCATGCCATGCTGTGGTACAGAGACCACTATCTCTCTAATCCAGCCAAGTGCACCTCCTTCCCTTCCAGTGGCGCCACGGACCAACAGTGGCACCTGAAGCTGGGCCCTTCAATGCTGCTGGAACCTCTTTGCAAGTGGGTTCAGAGTTCTGTGACCTGCAGCCCTTGGTGCAGAGAACGAAGCACAGGCATTTTGCATGCACTCTCAGGCCACAAATAGCACAGTCTCCGTCAGGAGGTGCATTGGGGCTTCCCGTTGGTCCAAAGAGGACATGGTCGGGCTGGGAAGGAAACAAGCACACAAGCAAACAAAACCAAAAAGCCCAACCCTTGTGCCTGGTCCTTGGGTGACCAGTGAATCTACCGCCGTGGAGGAAGGGAAGAATGGATTCTGGGGGACACCTGCATTCCCTACCACACCATCCCACATCCTACCACATCTCCCTAGCCAGTCCTTTTCTCTTAGGTCTTGAGGGTGGAACCCTCATGAATGAGATTAGTGCCCGTATAAAAGGACCCCGGAGAGCTCTCTCTCTCTCTGTTCTCTGCCACCTAATCACCATCCAAAGGTCCCACCTCCCAATACCATCACCTCAGGGGTTAAGATTTCAATAGAGGAATTGGGGGGACAAACATTCAGTCCATAGCCCCTATTCACTCGTCCCCTCTCTGCAGTCCAGCATCTACCGTCTCCATCCCCATACTGCAGCCTCCCTTCGGACCCTGCCGACTCCCTTGTCACTACATCCATGGACTAACTTCAGTTCTTGTGCTTGGCTTCCCAGCACCACTCAACATTTTATGTCTCTTCTCCCTTGAAACGCTCCCTTTCCCCTGCGTCCGTGACCACACCCCCAGGCAGCTCACCCACAGGGCTCAGCTGGGGTGGGCCGTCCTTTCTCACTCCACCCCAACCTGGGGACCTAATCCACTCCTTGTCACCCTGGGATAACTCAGCTAAGGCTCCCTACCCACATGAAGTCTAGGTGAGCCCCCAATCTCACCACTGGTAGGACCTCAAGGCCTCCCCCAAGTTTGTTCTGATTCCCAGGGACTCTGGACTCCCCTCTTGGGATCCAGCTTCCTTGCACACTTCCTCTCTGTCCACACCAGGTAGACTCTGATGCAAAACTCAGCCTCTTCATTGGTTCCCCCACAACACTGAATCGTTCTCCACCGTGGGATTATTAGACTTTGCCGAAAGTCCTGGGGTGTTCCAAGTCAGGGGTCTCGTGAGGCCTTGCACGACCTCCGCCCTCTTGCTTGCTTTCTCTCCGTCCCATCTTCTCTCCCCCCTTACCTTTCATTTTGCCAACTCCCTTTCAACCTTCTAAAGCAGGCTCTTAGCACGATACTTTCCCACACAAACCCAATTTCTTAACAGGAATTCTGGAGCCAACTGTTAGTGAAAAAAACCATCTCTCCACCTTGTCCCGGCCTTGCTTGTTCTCCTCAGCTCTAGCGCCAGGTATCTCACAGGCACCTCAAACTCAACATGTCCAAATGAGAACTCATCCTCCATCCTTCTCAGCCAGGCTTTTCTCCTTTACTCCCATGATTGCCATCCCGATCTGCATTCCCATCCGGGTGTTTGGGTCGTCCCTGGCCACCTCCTCCAGGCCAGTGTCACTTCTTGCTGGATGACTGCTTCTGGTGCAGCCCTCCCATCCATCCTCACAGGGCACCACAGGCATCTTCCTGAAATGCAACCTAATCTCAACACCACTCTGCATTCAACTCCCTAGTGGCTCCCACTGTCTGCGGTCTGCACACAACTCCCTGCTGGCATCCAGCTCTCGTTCACGGTGCCTGCCCCTCACTCCACACTCCAGCCCACTGGGCCCCTATTGGCTTTCCCAGGGGGCCCCACGTGCCCTCACTTTCTGGGACTTTGTACTTGCTGCCTCCTCCTCCCCAAGCGCCCTTCCTCCTCACGCTCCCAGTCCCTTTACTATCTTAGGCTTGTTCTCAAAGTCTCACTTTATCTGTTACCTCTGCTGGAAAACTTTCCCTGATTCCCCCACTTGGACTTAGGCGCTCTTCCCATGATGGGCAGGTTATTAATAACATCTTCTGCAGGCACAATGATATAAACACGACTGATTTGATTAAACAGTTTAGTTTTACTCTCTAGGGTAGATAAGGAAGGGAAAGGGTGTGTCGTGGGAGTGTGTAGGGGAGAGGGGTGTGTGATAAGAGAGCTTAATCTTCATCTTCCACAGTAGGAAGTCAGAAGTCAGTAGATAATGGTCCAAATAGAAAAATCAATAGTCATATAAGCATATTGTTTAGAATTATGGAAATATCAAATAATAATAATAATAATAATAATAATTTAAGAGTTTGACCTCTGCAGGGCTGGCTTAGCAACAGTTAGCATTTAACTGATGTTTAATGTACAACTAGTCAAATAACTAAATTAAGAAAATAAGTAAAATGATCAAATTAGAGCTGCGCTGCTTAGGCTAGGAGGGCAGACCCCGGTCCCAGCTCATCCCTGTACTCTAAGGGCACAGTTTGAAACTAGAAGAACCACAGTTTCATGAAATTCCCTGGAAATCAGAGAACCGCCCAATGTTTGGATGAGAAATTGCCACTTGAAGAACAATTAATCTCTCTGTGATTCAGGATGGGAGAATTTTGCTGCATTTGGTTTCTCCAGAGAAGCTAATGCTGACATCTCTCTTTTGTAGTTCATTCAACATCCAGAATCTAGAAGAAACAGGAGTCTCTCCCCAGGCTGTAGTGCCTGAAATCTAAGCAGCTGTGTCTTTCAGAGATGGCTTCTCTTGGTTGACACGTGCCTTCCAGGTCCTTCACAGAGATTCAGGGAGGATGTCTGAGGAAGAGCAATGGAAAAAGCTCTATTCCTGAGCTGTCTCTAACAGCATGTAGAATTTTTTAGAGAAAATCTCAGTGAAATATATTAAATCAAGGAAACAGCATATTTTAATTAAGTTCTTCCTGGGCCAAGTTTTCACACGGGCTTCCAGCAATGTCAGTGCATGATATATAATTATAGTCTCTTTAAATGAGGAAGAGGCTGTGCGAAGACACTAATGCAACAAACTGGCTTTTGCAAACCTTTCATCCTGAATCATGTAGAACAGGGACATCTTTTTACTATCTTATTTCACAGCCACATGTGAAATTTATCTTTTTTAAGACTTTGGAATTTACATATATTTATATATTTATTTGTGAATTGTGCAGAAGCGAGCACAGGGCATCAGGATAGTTACATTCTGGCTCTTCCCCAGGGATTGCTAGGAACACCTCTTTTTGTGGAGTTCTTAACACAGAAGGCTTCTTTTTTTTTTTTTTTTGTAGTTAAAAAAAATTTTTTTTTAATCTGTAAGACTTTATTTTTTAGACCAGTTTTAAGTTTGCAGCAAAATGCAAAGAAAGGTACAGAGATTTCCCATATGCACCCTGCCCCACCCCATGGATAGCCTCCCCCATTATCAACATCCCCCACAGAGTGGTCCATTTGATACAATTGATGAACCTACATTGACACATCATAATCACCCAAAGTCCACAGTGTACGTGAGGGCTCACTCTTGGTGTTGTACATTCTATAGGTTCGGACAAATGTATAATGACATGTATCCACCATCATGGTATCAGACAGAGAATTTTCACTGCCCTAAATAGATGCCTTTTTTTGAGGCACGTCCCCAGGTTTGGGGACTCTCATATCCACCACCACTCCCAAGAGTGGGCTCTATCCCCACCTCAGACCCACTGCTCACACAATCACAGCAGCCACAGGACAAAGGACCCAGAAGGAAGTGCTCCAGAGGCTGAGCCAGTCGCCCTCTGCCCTGGGGATTTGGAGGGGGACACCTAAAGACAGGGTCAGTTAGTGTAGGCACTCAGTTTGTTAGGGTAATGGAAAGACTGCCATGTTTCAGCAGAGATGAGAAAGCTGTCTGCGGAGGGAAGGAGAGGGGAAAGCTGATGTGCTGGGGAAGCAGGGAGGAGAGATCCCTGTCCTGCTATAAGTCAGCCAGAGACCGCAGAGCCCAGAGCCAGACACTGCAGAAAGAGACAGCTGGAGACAGTGCTGGAGAGACCAAGCAATGGAAAGGTGGAAGGACAAAGAGACAGAGACGTGGTGAGAAAGAGAGAGAGAGAGAGAGATGCCAGGGAGAGACAGAGACATAGGCTGAGAGAAAGACAACAGGACCCCGCTTTGGCTCCCCCATGTCCCTGTCCCCAGGCCTGGCTGCTCCTCCCAGGACTCTGGGAGCTGGTCCCACCATTTTCTGGTGGGTCTCTGGGGTCCCTGTCCTTCCACGTGGCTAGTTGTGAAACACGCCTGGACGAGCTGGGGAGGGCCCTTGTTGCTTTGCCTCCCATGGATTTGTCACCCCTCTTCCCCTGGGTGACGGAGCTGCAAAGAATTACTCAAAGCCCATCTCTTCCAAGCAGTGAGAAGCCCCAAAGGGGTTAATCTCCTGGAACCCTCAAGAGAGAGGCATTCCTTCCATTTGGGAAATTAACCACGAATTGCGGTTCTCTTCCCGCATTTATTCTGCAGACCAGGAAGTGACAGGAAGAGAACATAGGTGGGGTTATAGTCTAACAATATAGGCTGGTAACATTCAGTAAAACAAGCAAGGTGACATTCCATAATGTAATTTGCAAGAGGTTAAGTCGATCAACCAACGAAAGCTTGATCTTAGCAGACATTCTCTCTTCTTACAGCAATTTCCCAGTATCTTTACATATAAATCAGTAACTTGTCTGTCCTTGAGCCAGGAACCTTGCTATGCTACAATTCTTTATCTTACAACAGAGACTTTTAGCCTGGAGAAAATTTCCTGTCTTTAGTAAGGTTAACATTTTATATGTACTTTAAGAAGTTAGGCTAAACCTGAAACTACAAGAAACTAGACTCTGTGAAATATATTTGCTTTATAAATGTAAGTATACTCCACAGGCCCTCAGCCGCGCCCGCCCGGGAGCTCAGAAGGAAGGTGGATGGAGCAGGCTCCTGCTCAGCTTCCAGCCCACTCACCTCAAAGGACTAAAGCCTGCTCCAGGTTCAGGACAGTCTAGCTCGCACCCCACAGGGGGGATCTGAGACAGGGACCCTGGCCACCTTTCCCTCATCACAATGAACACTGTGCTGGGCTCTGATGGGCCTGATCTTCCTGCTTCCCGTCGCGTTCCTTCACTGCTGGGGCCTGGCCCTGCTTCTACGCATCTCTGCCCCAACTCTGCAGGGGGAGGTGCCCAGCCCTAGCCCAGCCCGAGCCCCGCCTGGCCCTACGCTGTGATCATAGGGTCTGGGAAGAGTGTTCCTTGGGTCATCACCCAGGGCCAAGGGGCCTGCAACATCCCAGAGCTGGATCTGCCAGAGGGAGGCTGGGCTGCAACCTCCGCAGTGACCCTGCCAGCCTGGCCACATGACAGCAGAGGCCTGTGCTGCTCTCCTATGGCTACTTCAATCATTTGTTCACCTATCACGGACTGAGCGCCTCCTCCCTCCAGAACCCACGTCCTGAGAGAAGAGGGGCAGGCGGGTCCACAGAAGGTGCTCCCGGACCGTGGGTGGACTGATGAGGTGCTTCTCCCTTTTCAAGGGTCCTGTAGTCTCTGCATTTCCCTGAAGGGCCCACAAGGCCATTTCCCCCAGTTTCCGGGTCCAAGATTTCCCTTGATTGTCTTCCCGTGGGGCCAACAGCACAGTGGCTTTAGGAGTCCTGGGAAACACTTCCCTGAAGGATTTGGTAGTTTTTGCTCCATTGTCTTAGGCACTGACTGTTGCTGTGGGAAGCTGAAGGCTGTCCTGATGACTCAGATCTTTGAAAGTCATCTGAGTTTGTTTTTTCTGCTTAAAATTTGGGGGAAGTCTTTATTTTTACATCAAGTTTAAGAATTCCACTGGGATGTGTCTTGGGGTCAGGTTGCCTTCTCATCTTAATTGGTACAAGATGACCCATTTCAGTTCCTTTTAAAGTCTCTTATTCATTTATTTGACAAATATTTATTGAGGGCTTACTATATGCCAGGCACTGTTTTACGTTCTTGGGAGACAGCAGTGAAGAAAACAGACAAACATTCTCTGCCCTTGTGGATTTTACAATGTCGTGTGGGGGGAGAATAAACACGTTTTTTATTATTGGATTCTGTTCCACCTGATTAATTTTATAAACTTAATATTTTCCCCCCACAAATTATATTTTCACACTTTATCCTAAAAGTCTGGCATTTTCTCTTGCTTACTTTTAATCTCTCCATTAATATCCCCCACTTGCCACATGGGTTTCCCTTGTCTGTCTTCTGTTTAATAATCCAATTTTCTGTAAGCCTATTCATTACAGCGTCCAGGGACAATCTATTATTACGGAGCACCCAGTTCCCTGCACTGTCTTTGTCTAATCTCCCCAAGAATAGGTAATAGCTGTTTTCTAAAATCTTACATTTCAAGTGAGATAACTATTTCAGAGAACAGAATTATCAATACGATTTCACCACTTTCTTCTTTCACTTCTGTGCTCTGGGCTTTTTCACTGGGATCAGATTAATTTTCTTCCTTATATTCAGACTTCCTTGCAATTCATGTGTAAATCCAACAAGAGCAAGTAGACGTTTTTTAAAAAATCCTAAACCTTGTAGTATATATGTGTTCAAAAGAGTGGAGAGAGAAGGAAAGAGGAAATGGGGGGAAGGTGGGGGTAGGACCATTTCAATAGTGCCAGAGACTGCCTGCCACGCTACCCAGAGGGTGCGCCCCAGAATGGGCAGAGATGGAAGATGTGATGGGAATCTGTGGTTCCTCAGTGGGTCTCACACGGGTCCCACATGCCTCTTATACTGTGAGCATCTCATCATGAGAAGTGTGACACTAATGTCTAAAGATGTGTATTTTTCAAACAACATGACCTTCACAGCAAACCAACTCCTTCATCTGGTGCTCAACCAGAGAAACAGCCATCTGTCCTGACTTTGGAAGAAAAACTGGCTGAGCTGGATTTTTGATAGGTGGTACTGTACATTACAGACATTTACGGGTAATTTAAGGGATTTTCTGACTATGTGACTATATGACTATACACAGATTTTAGAACCAATTCTCAGATAAGGTATGACACTATTGTACTAGACGTGTCAGCCAGTGTCTGGGAGGCCAAACCCCTTCTGACTAAGGTGGGCATACACCTTACCTCAGAGCCACCAATTTATAGGCCCCTGACAATCTATGTCATGGTTTGGTACAAACAGACAAGATGAGCTGATCAGATTCTTCTTCTGTGGAATCTGAAATTGGGACTAGCCAAAGAGTGAGGCAGTCTGCCATGGGAGCTGAGGCACTGTTGTTTCTGCAGCATGCTACTGGTTACACAGGTCAGCCCTATTCAGTGTGTGTGTGGGTGGGGGGGATTTCATGAGCACAGTTCATTAAGTTAACGTTTATTGAGACCTATGATGATATGCCAGGCACGGTGCCAGGTGTTGAGGATATAGTGATGGATGAGGTCCCTGCTGTCACGGAGCCTGCCCAGCAGGGTGCTCTAGACAAGCGGTA
The DNA here is from genome assembly GCF_027409185.1 of Cynocephalus volans. Lineage (NCBI taxonomy): Eukaryota > Metazoa > Chordata > Mammalia > Dermoptera > Cynocephalidae > Cynocephalus > Cynocephalus volans. The sequence continues at coordinate 57,016,060 of NC_084462.1, forward strand.
AGGAAATACATGAGCAAGATGGTAGGAGAATGGCAGGACACCACAGAGTTCTGGAGCGAAGCCACAGACTCTTTTCACAGCTATGTTCTTTTTGAGAAACGCCTCTTGGCTTGCTATTGGGTTCTGTTGTTGTCTGTAAGTCTTAGTACGGAGGAAGGGTGGCCGATGATAAGCAACTGCAGGGGTAGACTGTAGAGAATATGTATCATCAACTCACTTTGGCTTCTCCAAGCCATGGAACACTCTTCCTATGTTTTGAGAATCCCCTACCGTATGAACTCATACCTCCTCATGATGGAAGCCAGACACTTCCCCCATCTCTCTGGCAGATGGAGCCACAGCATGTGGCTTAAGACACTACCAGTTAGATGTGCCTGCATGAGGCTAAGGGACACTGAGAAGCAGGTGCCAAGGACCCCTCTCTGGTGGGGATGATACAGATCCCTCTGGCCCCCAGAGGCGGCAGCTGCGGGCATCCCGATGGTGGCATCCAACCTTGAGTGCCCACCAGGGCAAACATCAGGATCTTTGGGGGGGGTGGCGGGGGGTTGTATGACAACTGCTTCAGGTAAATGGCCTCCAAGCCTGGTTCTCTAGTTTCCTGAAGATTTTACGAGGCACCTAATATCCTTTAATAAATTCCTCTTCAGCTTGAACCAACTAGAGAGAAGTCCTTTGCTTTGATCAAAGACTCTTACTGGTACACGAGGGAGAAAAGCAATAATCAAATAAACAAGATAATTCCACATAGAAATCAGTGGTAGGAGGAAGTTAACATGAGGGATGTGAGAGAGAGAGTGACAGGCAGGGCTGGGGGCTACATCTGATAAGGTTGGTCAGGCAGGGCAGTCTCTCTGGACCTGGGAGATGAGAAGGATCCAGCCATAGAAAGATCTGGGTTAGGAGACCTCTAGGCAGAGGGAACAGAAAATATGAGATGAACCTGGGATGTTGAGGGACAGACGGAAGGTTGGTGTGTTTGGAGTTTAGTGCAGGTGGGTAAAGGGGGACATGATGACACTGGAAAACAGGTAGGAGACAGTTTGTGCCAGGCCTTGTAGATCGTGGTTGGGCATTTGTAATTTATTCTAAGGTAGTGGGAAGTCATTAGAGGGTTTTAAACAGGGAGTGATATGGAACCTGTGGTAGCAAGCCTTGAAAATGTCCCCCAGTGGTCCTTGCCTCCTTGTGTAGCCCTTCCCACATTGAACAGGGCAATTGAATTGAATGTGTAATCAATAGCATACTGCAGAAATGCCAGTGTGTGACTTTCAAGGCTAGGTCATAAAAGACATTGTGACTCTGCCTTGCTCTCCTGGATGACTCTCTCTGGGGGAGCCAGCCACCATGTTGTGAGGACACTCAAGCAGCCCTATGGAGAGGCCCACTGGTGAGGCACTGAGGCCACCTGCCAACAGCTTTGTGCGTGAGACATCTTGGAAACAGATCCTCCAGCCCCAGTCAAGCCTTCAAATGGTTGCAACTCCAGCTGACATCTTGACTACAACTTCATGAGAGACCCTTGGCCAGAATTACTCAGCTAAGCAACCCCACATCCCTGACCAGTAAGTGTGTAAGATAACAAATGTTTGTTGTTTAAGCCACTAAGTTGTGGGGTAATTTGCTACATCTATTCATTGTTCACAGCTGGTGTGGGGTCCGCTCAGTGGGTGCCCGTGCTTTAGTAGTTAGGTATTTTGACTACTAGCCCTGAGTAAGAGTAATGACATAGAGAGGAGACAGAGTTGTGAGTGAGAGGAGACCAAATGGTGGAGGCAGAGAGAAAAGCAGCACCTAGGGAGGGCTGAGTGACTCAGGCTACTTGGAGGAGGACAGAACAAGGATCTGAGCCCCGCCTGACTACCGTCTCGGCTCTTCCTGCATCTGGGTTTTCTCCTCAATTCCCAAGTTCGTGTGTCCTCACTGTAAATGCCTCTCCATTTCAGGTGACATGGTGAGTTTTCTTCCTCCTTCCATCCAGAGCAATTCCAGACCTGATGCTGGAGGGCTGGGATGTTGTACTGGTTCCCTCTCCTGGGCTGGTCGTAGGCACTGGCCAGCTGGAGGAGCCACCTTCTCTGCCACCTCCTCCTCCATGCAGCGAGGGCCACACCTCGCCCCACAGCAGCTCTCCTGCCAGGTGGAGTGGGGGCTGTGGGAAGGGAGTCCTCCTCTTCTTCTCTTCCAATTGTGGGGGGGAGGGAGGGGCAGCCGGGTTGTATAGATTCAGGATTCAGAGCTCTGCTCCTCCTTCGTTCTGGCTGTGCCTGACAGTTGGTTTGGGTTAATTCCCAGGGCATTTTCATGGGATTTAGGGATAGGAGGTGCCAGAATTTCAGCTCACTCTAGTAACTTCCTGAAAGTCAGATACATAGCATTTATTTATTTATTTATTTATTTTCCTTTTTGGCATTAATTACAAAGCATATTAAATAGAAAACGTTCGCAAACGATACAAAACTATAAAAAGTGAACACCCCCTTCTCTTCCCACTCTTGGATTATTTAATTACCTCCAGTTTTTCTCTAATACAAATAGTCCAGTGATAAGCATGCTTGTTTACATATCCATGTACACAGTTGAGCTGGGATTTCCAAAGGATGAGTTCCTAGAAGTTTATAGGCACATGTGACATGTTGATAGGTTCTTCCAAATGACCGTTCAAAAGACTGCACCAACATACAAGGCCCACGGTGTACAGGAGCACGCCTTTCCTTTTGCCAACACTAGATATTATCAATTCTTAAATGTGCATTTCTCTGATCCCTTGTGAGCATAAATGTCATTTCTCAACTACAGGCCTTTTGAATTTCTCCTGTGAATTGCCTGTTCTTGTCCTTTGACCATTTATATATCAGATTATAAAGCTTTATTCTTTGATACGAAGGGGCTCTTTGTATTTTAGGGTTATTATGCATGTTGCACATATTGTCTGTCATTTGTCTTTTATCTTTGTTATGGTCTCTAGCCCTACAGAAGTTTAAAATTTTATGAGGTCCAATCTGTCCATTTTTTTCCTTTAGGGCTTCTAGATTTTGTCTTGCTTAGGAAGGTTTCCCTGTTCCAAGAATATAAAAATACTTTACCATATTTTCTTCTAGAACCTTAATAATTCTGTTTGATAGCCAATGTCAAATTGTCCTCCAGAAAGGTTGTACCAATTTACATCCGCTCAGCAGTAAGAGCCCTATTTCCCTACACCCTCACTGTCCCTGAGCATTAGGGATCTTTAAAAATCTTTGCTAATGGTGAACAATATATATTTCATTGTTTTAATTAGCATATCTTTAATTATGAGTGAGACCCAGGGTCTTTTTATATGGTTATTAGTTATTTTTATTTCTTCTCTGTAAACTACTGATCATATCCTTGCCCCGGTTTTTCCGTTGGCTGTTGGGCTTTATCTTATTGATAAAGGGCTCATTGTTTACAAAGGAAATCATAATTTACCCATGTGGTAAATAATTTCCCTTGGTTGGTCCTTATCTCTCAGCTGGCTGCTAGCTGCATCTGTTGCCAGCTGCTTGGTGCAATGGGTGGGGGAGGACATGCTCTCCAACCCCTAGTCACCTTGCAGCTGCCAGGCCCTCTCCTGTTCCCTGTGCCCACCCACCCTGGGCACATCCCTAGTCCAGCCCCCCCTTTACAGGTGTCCTCTTCTGAACACATTGATGGCTGGAATTTCCACCTTCAATTCAATCCCATCTATCTGCCTTTCACTTTCCAGGATCCTTTATAATTTCTGATAATGAAGGCATCACTTTTTACTTTCTAGCCCTATTGTAGATTTTTAAAATACATATTTTTTTGGTCATGTTTACAGGCTTGGGCTGGGAGGGGGAAGGTGGATCAAGTGCTCAAGCTGCCATCTTGATTCAATCTCTCTGCATTAATTCTTATGTAATCACATAACTAATTTCTCTTATTGTTTCTTGTGGTTTTAAATTCAATTTTCTCCAAATTTTCAGGTTTAGAATCATGTGATGTGCAAACAATGATCATTTCACCAAGCATCTGACTTTTTAACAAGCTCCCATTTGTGACTCACACTATGATTCATGCATACAGGATGACCAGGCAGACATTTTTGAATTAAAAAATAATTGATTTCCAGCCAAGAGGCTGCTGGTCAGAAGCTGGATGCCAGGGGGCACTCTTCACAGGTAACAGCCCTTCTCCAGTTGGTAATAGTGACATTCATGGATTGGTCAAGGGCATCTCTCAGGCTTCCCTGGGCCTGGGCCCCGCGGTCTCTGCTGGAAGCTCTGCGGGGCCTGCTCATCCTTCCGTTGTGCTCCTTCCCGGGTTTTGCCCTGTCCTTTCCTTTCTGCTCCTTTCATCCTTTCAAAGTCTCCAATTCTCTCCTGCATCCTGAATTCATCCATCCCTACCTGTTTCCATGCCTTTCCCAGAGTGTTCCACAGAATTTCAGCCCCACAGGATGTTCCAGACAGAACAGATTTAGGGGACAAGTAGTTTGAGAGATGCTGACTACCAGATCAACCTCTTAGAAATGTGCTGGCACCATAAAGACTTTGGGAAGTCCTTAGGTGCCAATATCTCTTCATTAAGTTTCACCCAGCAGCCAGTACCCAATGCCTGTACGAGCAGGGTCTATCTCTTTGTGCACCCCTTACTAGCAATCTGCAGAACCAGGGTCTGCCAGGTCTTGCCTGGGGGAGTGCTGGTGTGCAGGAGCCCCGGTGAGCTGAACGGGACTGTTCGCAGTGGCTAGAGGTGTGTGAAAGTGTAACCCAGGAAGTTCCCCAGAGCCAGCCCAGGGAGACCCAACTTCAGGAAAAAGTGGGAGCAACCTTCTTCTTTCACCAGCTCCCACTGCCACCGCCTGATCCAAGTCAGCAACAGGAGCCCAGATGGAGGCCGGACACCCTGGCCGGGAAGAGACAGAGCTGTAGCCATTCCCAGGCTGCTCCTTGGGAAGTCTGTCTTCCCAGGCTGGCGAGCTGAAGCAACTCTGCTCCAGGGGGACCTGTGAGAAAGTCAGTGGAGCAGCACACAGACTGAGCAACTACTGACCCAGGCCTCTGGGTGGCAGAATAATGGCTGCTAAGGGGCCTCGGCGGGAATCTACTCTCCAGGGCGCTGTCATTAATATGGCTCAATTTCAGTGACTGCCAGACTCTGTGTCTCTCCCATTCAAGCTTCAAATTCCTAGGAGAGAACATCTGATTGGCCTACATGGACCGAGCAAGCATCGCCTGGGGACCAGATTTATGCTGGCCTGGCTTCTGGGAGGGGAGAGCCCAGGCAGCCTCCAGTTGGCATGACTCTACCCTACAACTAGTAAAACGGCCCCTGGCAGTTTGCAGAGCTTGTCAGAGGAAGCAAAGCCCCTGCAAAAACCAGTTGAGGAAGATTCAGTTCTTAAAAGGCCGGGCTTTGAGCAAGTAAAGAATAAGAATCACCTGAGATTAGTTCTGAGGCTCCTGAACTGGAAAGCTGGTGCCTGGAGAAGATCAAGGATGGCCGCTGGCCCTGGCCAGACTAATTAGGGAGGAAGGGGGAGGCTCAAACAGGAAACCTCTGTGCGCTGAGAAGACCATGTTCGGTGCCCCTTTCAGAATATGGGCCTGGTCCTTCTTAAGAGATCTTTTGTTGTGTTTATGAGGTCTAGCAATAAAAGAACCATTTAATAGAAAGAATAACAGCAAAAATGATAGCCAGCATTTAGGAACTGCTTCCTAAGGGCAGGCACAACACTATGAAGTGGGCATCACCATCCCCATTTTATGGATAAGGAAACTGAGGCACAGAACAGCCACTGACTTGCCCCATCTTCACAGTCAGGAAGGGTGGAGACCAGATTGGAATCCAGGTCTCCATAACTCCAGAGCTCGTGCACTTGGCCTCTAGGTCTCGTTCCTGTAAACACACCCCTGTTTGTGCCTGTTGTCCTGGCACAATTATTAATGGTGCCACCTTTCATTCTCAAAAAGGTCCTGATTTGGCTGATAGATTTGAAGGCCAGCTGGAACCTAGATTGTCATAGCAAGATGTTGGAGGACAGAGTTGGAAAACTCAGTCCATCGCTGTCCCTCCGCCCAGGGCAGTTCTGGGTCATGTTAGTGAGATGGTCCCCAGCGTCCCTGGAAACTTGGGCACTTTGCAAAGCAGCCTTCCAAGATTTCCATTACTCCAAGGCTCTTTGTTTACATTTGGACAAAGAGCTCAGTTTCCCCCCGATCCCTCCCTCTACATGTGCTCACAAGGGTCTTCTCCATGTTCATGCATGAGCTCAGCCAGGAAAGTAGCTGCTGTAGCCCCTGGTGCTCCCGGATAAGGGCAGTCATGCTCTGTTTTCCCCAGTGGTGGGTACCAAAGTTCAGGGCTTTGGAATCTTCTTGTCCAACTTGCAGATGAGTCCTGGAAGCAGAGGCCTTGGGCTGTCCTGGGAAGGGTGCAGATGGCAAGGGTGAAAAAGATGACCTTGGGTGCATTTAGTTGGGCAGTGTGGAGTCAGAATTGAATCAGATACATAGTCCCTTCCTCAGTTGCTCACATTCCAGTAGGAAGGGTGACTCTCCAACAAAATCAGTTCTACAGTTAAGAAAGCTGTAGGAACAAGGTGCAACTCAAGCACAAAGAGGAAACAGAGAAGGTATATCAGTCAGCTATTGCCACTGCCATGCTGTGTAATGAAAGGTCCCTTAGTTCAATGGCATACTGTTATAAGCACTTATTTCTGGCTCACGTGTCTGCAGATATTTTGGGGCAGCTTCACTGATTTCAGCTGGACCTGGCTAGGTTGGCTCCTGGGCATGGGTTTGGTTGAGGTCATGGACTACTCAGAGGGAAGCTCTGCAGAAGCACAGGAGCGTGAGCTGTGCCACAAGCCCGTGTCAAGGCTTTGCTCAGGTCATGTCTCCAAACATCTCATTGGCCAAAGCAAGTCAACAGCAGAGCCCAAGAGCAAAGGGGCCTGAAGGCAGCTGTCTGTCCTGCCATAAAATCTGCAGGTGCCTGGTGTCTGGGTTTGGGTGTCAAGCAAATGGGGGGGCAGCCAGAGTGGTAGACAGGAAATCTTTTTTAAAAAGGGGGGTGGGGAGGGTCTGGAGGTATACTCCTCCCACAGTGGGAGGGGAGGGAAGTATTTGCCAATCAATCATCCAAACCTCCCAGAAGGCTCCACAGAGGAGGTGTTATTTGACACAGAGGAGGTATCATTTGAAGAAGTTGGATTTTTCTAAGTGAAGATGGGATAAGGTGCTGCTATAAAGGGGTGAAGTAGGGGGAAGGGCTGTTAGGGTAGTTGGGAGGTCATAGAGGTCCCTTGGGCAGAAGCCTGGCATGTATCTTCTTTGAACATGGTACTCTCTTGGCCCCCCACCCCATTTTCTTTATTTCCAAATTCTAAAACTTCAACTATGTGTCACCAAGTACAAGTTCAAGACTCGGTTTTTGAGCAAGTAATCATATTGGAAGGTATAGTGCTTGTCTCTTTTATGGAAGTTTTGTTGGGCATAAATCAGCCGATTTTATAGCCCAGTCACCCCCATTTCAGGGTTCAGGTCTCCAACCTTGCAGCCTGGCAGCTGCACCCCTATGGTTGTGACCAGTTCAGCTTTTTCTGAAAGGACTTTTTGATGACAGAGTTGAGACAGCCAAGGGGTGAATGAAAATAACTCAGGAATGGAAAACCCATTCTACCGGGACAGGCCGTGAGAGGGAATCCACGCACACACCAGAATCGAGGCCAAACAATCATGGGAACGATGCTTACAGGACAGGATGTAAGTAGTATAAACCTTGACAATGTAAAACTGCAAACTCACAAAATCTGGGAGGAGGGGGAAGGAGCTAGGAAATGGTGGTGAGCTCATTTCCTTATTCAAGAGATGCCATCTACAGCTGAAACGTGTTGAAAGAATGAGTGCAGCTGCTTAATATTTTTCTTTCCTTTAGAGGAATAATTTAGAAACATAAGCAGCAGCATCATTATTTGCAGCTTGGCAATTTCTTTAGTTACATTTAGGTTACCTTTTGTTCTGTTATATTTAGATACTTTTTGTAAAAAGAGCATGTGTTGTATGAGCCCATTTTTGTAAAAATTTCCAACCACCTACCTGTCCTTTTCTCTGAATATGCGTGTAGAGAGATGTCTCCATCGGCATTCTCTGGGTGTCGGTTGTGATTATTTCTGGGGGTGCTGGGTTTCTGGACCACTTGAAGATCTTGTTTTTGGTACTCTTCAGTTTTATTTGAATTTCTTATAATAAGCATGTACTATTATTATAAAAGCAAAGCTGCTGGGCCGAGCCCGTGGCGCACTCGGGAGAGTGCGGCGCTGGGAGCGCAGCGACGCTCCCACCGCGGGTTCGGATCCTATATAGGAATGGCCGGTACACTCACTGGCTGAGTGCCGGTCACGAAAAAGACAAAAAAAAAAAAAAAAAAGCAAAGCTGCTTCTTAAAAAAATTATATTATAAAAATTACATTAAAAATTATATTTAAAAAATTATGTTATATTATAAAATTAATTATATTTCTGGAAAAGAGAAAAAATGTGCTCGTTTGCCAGGTCCCCATCTCACTAGTGCAGCGCTCCCACCCCAGGCAGTACTGGGGCAGAGACTGGGCCTGGCCCATGGGGATCACCCTGAAGGGCTGCTCGGGCTGCTCTGCAGTTCATTTTGATGGGGATGGGGAAGGTGGAGGGGTGGTTAGGGTTGGGGGGGCAGGAGGGGGAAGAGGGGGGAAGGTGCGCATGGGAGGGAAAGTAGCTGGCCAGACAGACAGACACCTCAGGATGCACTTGTGAGCCTTGGCCATCAGGTGCTGTGACAGGTGGGGAGGCCCCAGGCATAGGGTGAGGAGGCCCTGGAGTCAGGCCCACCTGGGTTCAGGGCCTTGTGCCTCCACCATTTAGTTGGGTGACCCTGAGCCCCTCTAGCCTGTTTCCTCATCTGTAAATGGAAGTCATCCTTGCCCTGCCTTATTTTCAGGTTGCTGTGAGGGACATGTGACGTGCAGTGTCTGGTAGTCAGTAGGGATACCTAAGGATACTTATTACACTATCATCATAGGATTCCACTGTAACCCACCCCACTGCCAACCCAGTCTAAAGGTTAAGGTTTGAGAGGATCAGGTGGCTCTATCTGACCATTTCTGGGTCCTAAGAGCCACTCTTACTGTCTCAGCTCCATCTAGTGTCCACCTCAGGACACAGCCACATGTAACTGGCGTATTATAAACCCTTATTTCCATACTTGCATACAGTATGGCACTCATTAAGCAAGGAGGACCAAAATAAGATCAATTTAAAACATTCCTCCCAGTATTAAGACTTGGTATTTCAAAGCAAGTATTACACAAGTTCAGTATTTCTAATTTGTGACAGCCTGTCTTTGAAAGGATGGCAGATTCATGCAACAAATGATAGTTAAATATTTATAATAATTGACATTTATTGAGTGTTTACGATGTGCTGGGCACAGTTCTAAGTGCTTGAACTGTGGGAGCTCATTTTGCCCTCACAACACTATGAAATGGAGATAATTTTTGTCCCATTTTATAGGTGAGGACACCGAGGCACAGAGACGTTAAGTAGAATTTGTCACGCCGACGGGGCAGCGTGTGGAGAAGGGTCGAACCTGGCCTCCTCCTGCCAGAAACACCAGCAACCCCACACCGTGCACTGACTCTGTCCTCTCCTGCCACCCGGGGGCACCTGCTTCCTCTTCTCGGACCTCGCAGAGGCCTCTCCGCTCCAGCAATTCCAGGCCACCGGGACCAGCTGCCTCAGCATCCCACCTGGCTCCCATTCCATCCCTTCCCCCATAAACTTGCCCAAATGTGTCCTCCTCCCACCGCCCTGCCCTCTGGTCCCTCCGCCTCCCCTGCGTTCTCACTCTTCCCTGTGCCACTGATCCGATCCTTCTCCGGGGCCTCGCTGCCTTCCCCCACGCTTCTACATAGCTCTCTCCAGGGGCTCTTCCCATCAGCCTGCCAATATGACTTGGTCTCCTCCTTCCTGAAAACAAGCAGAAAACAGCCCCTCAGCCCAGCTTCCCCTCATACCACAACCCTGTCTCCTTCCTTCCCGGAAGAGGAGCTCCTGCCAACTCCGTTCCCGCCCTCCCGTCCACGCCCGCATCTGCAGACTCCCTCTGCCCGGAGGGATTCCAGACTCTCCTCCTCGCTTGGTCCAACCCTGTCCACTTCTGGTCCCCATCCTGCTTGACCCTGCCCTGACATTTAAGCACTTTGGTCACTCCCTTTCCCCCCAAATCTCTTCAGCTCCAGTAAGACTTTTCTTCTTGTTCTGAGCTCAGGTCACATCCGTCCCTATGTGCATCTTCCTTCTCCACCATCTTTTCTTCTTTGGGTCAACTGCCCAGGCCACCTCATCCAGTCCAAGCTGATGACCACACTTAGCCCCCATCTGCACCTGTCATTCCCACCCCACCCCGCAGCACCTTCTGCTTGTCCTTTGTATATCTGTGTACACCTGCGAGTCTTCAGTCACCCTTTGAGGTCGCCTTCCCCACAGGGCTCTAAGCTCTTGCAGGGACAGGGGCCCTCAACTTGAATTCTACGTCTCCAGTGCCTGGCACATAGAAATATTTTCCATCTGTTCGTGCTGTTCTCCCTCCATCTCATGGGGTTGCAGCTTCCACCCCGATGCTCAAGCTGGAGAACGAGCCTCTCTTTTCCACACGCCACCCCCTTTGCCTCCCAAACGCAGTCTGAGTCCTGCTGGGCTGCCTCAGGCCCCACTCGCCCTCCCTGGCTTGCAGTAGCCTCTCATCCTGCTTCCTCCTCACCCTGCCCCCGAGCAGCCTCTCCCACCCCTCAAAAACTAGCGGAGTGACAAATTCTACTTAATCTCTCTGTGCCTTGGTGTTCTCACCTATAAAATGGGACAACAAGCATCTCATTTCATAGTGTTGTGAGGGTGAAATGAACTCCCACAGTTCAAGCACTTAGAACTGTGCCCAGCACATAGTAAACACATATTGTGCCAGGTCAGAGCAGGAGGAGGCCACTGACCCGTGGACCAGGCCAAGAAGGGAGGGAGGGAAGCCAGGAGAGGACTGGCAGGCTGAGAGAAGGGACAGAATTCTCAGTGGGGTCCAGAGCAGAAATGGGGCTCTGGAAGTTAGGGTCAGAGACGGGACAGAGTATGCTTTCAGGAGACAGTTACCTTTATGACAAGTGCTGAGTGTGGCCGAGGCTGAGACTCTGAAAGAAGGTCAAGGCTGTTTTCTGTAAACCCTGCTGGGACTGGGGACAGCAAGACAAGGAGAGGGTAAAGGCCAGGCTGGGACGGAGCAGCTAGGGGAGGAAGAGGGAGGAGCAGATGTCCGGAAGGGGTGCTGGCAGTGGGAGGCCTTGGCATCCACTTTCAAAGGAACCATGTACCCTACATGTGTAATGAAGAATGCTTGACAAGTTGGCTGGTGCAGGACTGCCTGGCCAAGGCCCAGCAATCCATAACTATAGGCTGAGCTGTGCAGGAGGCAGTGAGAGAGGCTTTCCATCAATGTGCCTCACCTGGGGCTAAAGAAAAACACCAAATGCAGATACCACCTTATTGTGCTGCTTTTAATTATGAAAGATGTAAAATGATGTATTATAAAACTTGGAAGCGACTTTATACAAATTCCAATCTTTAAATATTGTTTAACAAGGGGCCCTGGGAGTTAGGATACTGGCAGGAAGTCTGATTAGTTGCCGTGATGGTCCCATCCACGAAGCAATGGAAACACACTTGGAACCACCTGTGCATAAATCAGAAGCGCCAAGGACAGCCAGAATGTCTTCAAATACACACGTGGACTCGCATACACAACGTCTCAGCTCAGGTAATATACAGTAGACTTAGGAGAAATGGAGGACAAAGGAGAATTCATGTTGATCTTGACATGATCAAGAAAAATTTCTCCTAACACTCTGTGTCCTAAAAACCACAACCATACAGAAAGAAAAAATGGAAACACAGATAGGTTTTTAGTTCTATGTTGTTTAACTGCTGGTAAATGAGAGTATACAACAATTGATTTCTTGTGGCAAAACTAAATACTGAAAAATAGTTTACTCTGAAGAATGTAGCCACTTCAAACGCTGAGGACCATGACTGGTTTGTTACAAAGGCAGCAACGAGTGCAGGCTTACACACTGAAGGTCAGGGTGACACTGTCTGTGGGGTGTTCTTGACATTGTCTAAGCAAAGTAGGCTGTGTAATGCTGAAAAGCTTTTCACACGAAAAGACTGACTCATAGACCTAAGGACAAATTTAATTCAGTGCTAACCCACATTGTCATCATTATACTGCCCCAAACAAATCACTTGCCCTGGAAGCTTCTGTTTCCACAAGTCACCTGGAGAATGCTCTGGGGCAGTGCAATTCATTGAGTAGGTCTGGGGTCTCCAGATGTAAGGCAGGGCTGCCGCGCAGAGTGAACCGGGACCCCGACACGATGATCCCCACAGGTAAGGCACTATGCAAAGAGTGGATTATGCTGGGACCTCCGTTTTTCAAAAAAATTAAACTCTTACATCTGCACCACTTCCTGCCTGAAAGGCGAGGTCAGATTTCGGGGGCCTGTGACACAGAAGCTGGCTTCTTTAAGCACACTGGGGTGCTGGATAGCATTACAACGAAAGGCCCTTTTACCTTAACAAAAAATCACCCCCTCTGAGGTCTGAAGCATAAGGGGATCTGAAAGTTTAAGTGGGAATAAGTCTTGCAAGGGGAGGTCAACAGCTCCTTCCCGAGCCAGGACTCAGCAAAGGAGGACAGGAGGATGGGGCAAGCGTGAAAAAGGAACACTTGGATTCAGAGGAAGGAGAGTGGCGCACCATGAGGGTCATTTGTAGGATCAGAGGTAAGGCTCTGCAGACAGGAGAGAAATGGGATGAGGTCTGGAGAAGCAAAGCAGCCCAGGATCACGTGACAAAGACTCCTCATGCCACAAGGAAAAGATTCAGACCTTCACTGTGCAGTCTTGCTTCTCTGGGTGGTAGCTAACCATCACCTCTCAGTGACATGCCTGGGTCTCCTGAAAGGGCAGTGACTGTCCAAGTAAAGGCTCTGGGTCCTTTCATCTCCTCTTTCAGGGTTCTCCTACTCCCTACCCTGTCTTCTCATTGCCTAGACTCCTCCTGGGGGAGCTCTGTGGGCATCCTCCCCTTTGCCCCCTTCACACCTTCCATCAGGCCCCTGTTCAGGGGCTGGCTTAGCCTGAGTCAGAGGAGGCAGGCTGTGGGGGAAATGTGGTCAAACTATTTTATGAAAAGGTATTAATGAATAACGATGGTTCCATGAATTAGGCCTTCATTCTACTATAAACTGTTTCTTCAGCCTCAAAGAATGAATCTCTATTTAAAGCAATTTAGAGTGAAACGTGGATCTGAGAGGGATGACCTTTTGAGGCAGGGAACTTGCCAGGACCCTGCAGGTGCCAGTACTTGGGTGACCTTCGTCTGCTCAGCCTTTCTGGATGCACTCAGAAAACAATTCCCACCTACCTGCTACAGAGCACAGCCCTGAGGGGAATGAGGTGCCAGACTAACCATGGATTTGGTCACCTAGTGTTAAAAGCAAATTAAAGTGCATGCTTAACTTAACCATAGGCACAAGTGTTAGAAAAGCTGAAGTTCTGAGAGACTTGGCAGGGGATGGGGAGAGCTACAGATCAGGCTGCCTTACAGCGAGGCAGAGTCATTCATTCACTCGACATGCAGCTGTGCAACACTCACACCATGCCAGGCACTTGTTAGGTACTAGGGGTTCAGTGATGAATAAGGCACAGTCCCTGCCCTCGGGAGCTTATGGCTAGTGGGGTTACATTAAACTCCCTATCTACAGAGAAACTGCTCTGGGGAGGGACAGGGAAGCTCAGTTGCTGGGTGGGTCTGATCAGGACCTCTGGCAGCTCCCACCAGCTGGTCTGTACGGAGGGAGGTCTGTACTTGGCCGGAGTTTGTCTGGAGGACATTATGTGTCTGCGAAATACCTGCAGTCCTCCTCTTCCCCAGCCACCGAGAAAGAGCACTGTTCTCTTCAGGCTCTTCCACCACCAGGGACTTTTTTCAGTGATGGAATAAAATAGTCTTCCTTTCCCTTCTGTCCATAAGGAAAAGGTGTACTGAAGCAGCAGAAAAGAGATTACAAACTGGGAGAAAACAAATAGCACTGTTTGCCTAACTCGAGCCGGTCCTTGAACTTGTAGCAAATCATCTTCTTCATATTACGATTAAGACATCTGGGAGAGCCACCACTCTCCGCTAAACCCTGGAATGTTCACCAGCTGGAGGGTACCTGCCATGAGAGTCAGATCAGAGAAGGCATCATGGTGCTCTGGTGCTGCTGCTGGACACTGAGTTGGCCCTGCATGCCCACGGCCCTGACTGCCCCCACTCCAGGTCCTGGCTTCTGTGTTGACTGAGATCAGTGGTTCTGGCACTACAGAACGCTACTGAGGCCTCCTGTTGCACAATACTTTCTACTTCTACACACTGACTGACTAGGTGGCCAGTACAAAGATGAGCTTTCCAGTTCACTGGAAGCTCCTAAGCAGCCTGCCTGCAGCAGAACTGGCGCTGCAGGCCTGAGGGGCAGTACATAGCTCTGTGGTCTGGAAAAAAGCCATAGTGTCTGAGAGAGGACCTCATCTGAAAGCTTGGGGCCGTGGAATGGGTTCCTTCCATGCTGAGATAACTAAAGCCTGGGGTGATTAGCTGGCTTCATTCTATTCTGTTCTATTCTGGCTGTTTCAGAAAGAAATTCTCCTGTTCCATTAAATTCTGTTCACAGTCGGTCAGCTCGAAACGTCTCTTCCACAGAGGGGTCAAGCAGGCCCATGCTGGAGTCACTTAACATGTTGAGTCCATCCAGGCTCAGGGGTTCAATCTGGAGTTCCTCTTCCAGGGGAAATGGAGTGTCCATGCTCAGGCCGACCTCGGGCATGCCTGCCAGTGCACTGCTGAGGTCCTTGAACAGGGTGGTGCTTGAGTCTTCTGCAAGGAGTAGTGAGGAGGAAACAGTGCCGATTAAGAGGCATGAGGGCCCCAGGCTACTAACGCACAGCTATCCCCATTATCTTCCCAACCAGGACAGTGAGCACCCATGCATCCACCATCCCCAGCCCCACAGCGCTGTCCTAGAATCCACGTTCTTTTCACTCAGTTCCACAACTCCCAATTTTTGCAGGTTTTCTCCTTTTGAACAGTTGTCAATCATCTAAGAGTAAATAGTTCAGAACAGGCTTTGACCTCTGGGCCCCTTCCTCCCTGCCTCGTGGGCTCTGGGGCTGGACCCCCACATCTCGAAAGTAAAGTTGAGCTGGGGACTTCAACTTTCACTTTACATAACGTTACGCTGTTTAAACCACCTTACAGAGGTATCTGTAAAAACACAGCAGGACAGAAACAGTAAAGAGGTTGAGGGTGGCCCACACTCACCTGTCAGGATGGTGTTTGGGAAATTCCCACAGTTGGAATACAGGTTTGGTCTCAAATGAAATGAGTCCTGCAGTTCTCGATGACCTTGCTGCACCAGGGGCACCTGGAAGCATAAAAGGTCACACTGTGAGGAATGACCTCTGCTTCTCAGGAGTGAGTGAATTGTGCGTTATGCTCCCAGAGCCAAACCAGACACGCCAACTGCCTTCTAGTCCCTCCCTTCTAGGATGCCAGAGTGCTCTGCTGTCGTGATAACCCACGCAGGATAATCTTGTCAGGAAGGCTGACGCTGAGGTGGAAGAGGGGTCCCCAAGGTCCACAGTGTGATTGGCCTTTCCCCATCCACACACTGCCCAGCCCACCAGGCCATCCCAAAGACGCCAACGGTTGTGATTTCTGTCGCCCCTTTGGGTTGTAGACATCCCTTCTCCTCAGCCTCGCTGACGCTTTTGCAAACTACCATCTGTGGGAACCCCTCAAAGGCTCCACCTGTAACCAAGGAAGCAATGGACTCTTTTCCTCTTTGATTTCTAGAAAAATGACAAAGTGGAAGCCTTTCCTTTTCACTCTCAGACGGAGCAACCTCAGGCAACCTCAGTCTCTCTATGATAAAACCTCTATGGGGACTGGTTAGAATTGGGGCCTATTTTAGGTGCCTTTTCTGAAATTAATTTTCCAAACCATTTTTTAAAAAATATCTCGAAAGAAGTTGTTTCCATCATTTTCCAGGAAGACACTGATTCTCACTGCGTAAAATGGGCTCTTTAGAAAACAGGGACGCAAGGACTATTGGTTCTTACTACAAGGCTTCACCATAGAAAATAGCTATCTCTATTAATTTTATTATTATTAAGTTCTAGAAACTGCTCGACTCTTCCTTCACTCCTTCATCCATCCTGAAGCCTAATCCATACTTAATGAACACTGTAAAATCTAGGGATATTAAAAGTGGTCATTGTTAGGGAGAAACTAAAAAGCAAAAGAAAGTAGTTGAATGAAAATATCTTACGGAAAGAACTCCCCTTCCCCCAGATGGAGCTCTCCTAGGAGGCCACACACTGCTGGGAGCCCCAACCAGGCCTGCAGGCAAAACATTGCACCACTTTCTAATTCCACTACTGGGACCAGGCACTGCTCCAGCCCCCCCCCCCATGCCTCAGTTTCCTCAATATGAGGGGATTGATTAGTTGGTTGCTATGGTACCTTCCAGTATTAATAACTCTATAATTTTATGACTAGACTGTCATCAAGTCTTGTACCACTTGTTCATACAGTTCTTCTGCTGAAGCCTGACCTTTAACAAGGCCACTAGCACCAGTATTTTAGGGCTAGGGAAGATTCAAGTCTCTCCTAGCCACAGAACACACCTGAAACAAGGCACGTGGAGTATCTAGTCTACTCGGTGTGGGCTCTACACATTGAACAGCCTAAATGGTGCAGTTTATACACCAAGGAAGGGGAAGGCAGGGGGCAATCACCTACCTGCTGAGGAAAGGCTGGGCCTAGCCTCATGGACTGCTGGTCAAAGCCCACATCTGGGAAGAAGTTGGTCAAAGATGAGCCCTTCAGGGAACAAAGAGGTGATAATTTAGATTGGATTTCAGAACAAAAGAAGCATTTTCTCCTCACTGATGTTCCTACTAGGATCTACCTGGGCTGTGAGAAGTTGGAAATCTGACTGTGGCAGTGAAGTGGCGGCCTGGCGCTGCTGATGAGGGGCCTCCTGGGCATGGGTCTGCTGTAGGAGAGGCTGGGGGAGCTCCTGCGACGTGGGGTAAGGGGGTGGTGGGGACACTTGGGCTTGAGCTTCTGTAGGCAGAAAGGACAGCGGGCTTCGATCTGAGGACACCATCTATAAAACAAACACACAAAGCCACTAATTAGCTTCTGAGTTTCTAGTAGTAAGTAGTTTAGGATTAGGAAATGTCAAAGTGAGAGAGAAGCCTGAGATTTTTCTCACCGTGGTATTCTGCACAATGCCTGAGAAGCCTGTTTCTGCTCCTTCAGTGTACATCTCAAATCTCACTTCCCCACAAAGCATTTCCCATTCAATAACAATTTCTATTGTTTTAAAACAATGAAACAAGAAAACAACCAATTTAAGCAATTTCCTCAGTTTTCTCAATAAAAAATCATGTTTTTTTTCCTTTTTTTTTTTTAACACCACGACTTCTGGTTAAAGACAGAAGATTGAAAAAGGCACTTAACTTTGCTATCTCCCAAAGCCCTACTAAAACAAGACACTAAAACAACATTAAACAATGATGAACATTAACAGACAATACCAAGACAATAATAAATAATGCTAAAATGATAATAAACAACACGAGAACAAAGATAACGAGAGACGAAAACAGCAACAGAATCTGGAAAATGAAAAGCAGATGGACAAGTGGTAACAAGCTTAGCAGAGCTGAGAAAGCCAAATGCTAAGCTGGCAGTGGGAAAACCCAAGAGGCAATCTGATTTATATCACCAAATCCCTAAACGGCTCCAGAATTGGGGACAGCAGGGAGCAGGGGTGAAACTAAAATCAGGAGGATCTGGTTACAGTATCTGTGTGGGTAGCTAGACCTTCAGAGCTGGTGTCTTGCTGGTACTGCTGTGCCACCGCCTCACCCTCCCCACACCTGCCAGGACACTGGAGGGTTGTACCCTGGGGAGGAGAGTAAAAACTAAGGGCCCTTGGACAGGGTCTTTGAACCCTGGGAGGTGAGGCACTCTACTGAAGACACAGGGTTTATGAGAAATTTCATTATCGAATCTTGAGATCTCCACCTTTCTTTCCCAATTTGGCTCTCAACATGCTGGAATCCAGGCACATGTGCAAGTGCAAGATTGGAATAGTGTCCTTCAGGGAATCTGAGCAGCCCAGAAGAAAATCATGAAACTTAAAGACATCAGAAGTTCCCCAAGGAAATGGCCAAGCTAGATCATTCTACAATGAAGGCCACACTCAACAAGCCCACCCATGTACATAGAGCCGCCAGTCAGCTTTTTAGTGTCCTGTTCTTAAATATGAGCAGAGCACCAAGGGAAGCATCTAACATGAAAGTCAGACACCAAAGCAGACATACAGAGAATAGAAACTCGGAAAGATCCATGCAGGAAGAAGTAGTACTGAAAAAACAAAATCATCATTATAATATTTAGGCTATTAAAAAATCCTTATCTGTTGGAGTACATGTTGAAATATTTCAATATGTATCTCTATATACTTTTTTTTAAAAAGTAGGGATATGCATGAAACAAGGTAACAACAGGGTTGATAATTACTGAGGCTGGATGATGGGTATAGAAGAATTATATTATGTTCTCTACTTTTATGCAATTTGGAGAAATTCTATTATAAAAAATAAAAATAAAAGAAATTGGAACAAAAACTACCACTAAAAACCTCGGAGAGATAAAAGATGATATTGCATCCATGGAATAAGTATGATGCTATAAATGAGGAACATTTAGGGACATTTAAAAATCAAAGGAAGAATGAAAAACTCAACAGAAGGGTTGAAAGATAAAGTTGAGAAATTCTTCCAGAAAGCAGAGCAAATTAAAAAAAAAAAAAAAAAAAAAAAAAAAAGAGGAGAGGGAAAAAAATAAGGTCAGTAGAGGAGAAGTCCAGGATGTCCAACATTCATGATAGAAATTTCTGAAAGAGAGAACAGAGAAAATTGAAGAGAAGAAATCACTGAAGAAATAAAAAAAATTTCCCAGAAATGAAGGATACAAGTTTCCAGACTGATGGAATCCTCCAATTATCCAGACTTATGTCAAGTCACCTTATCTTGAAGTTACAGAATACTGGAGATAAAAAGACACTACAAACCTCCCAAGGAAGATAAAGGTTTCATTCCAAGTATTAAGAATCTGAATGGCATTAGATTCTCAATAGCAGCTCTAGAAACTAAAAGGCAATGGATCAATACCTTCAAAATTCCAAGAGAAAATTATTTCAAATTCAGAATTCTATATCCAGCTACATTATTAATTACATGGCTGTTAGAATAAAGACATTTTAAAGTTATTCAAGGTCACATGCACTCTTTTTCCTATAAAGCTGCTAGAGGATTTGTTTTTAAATGTATTGAGAAGAGATCTACCCAACTTCAATAGTTTGGGACTGAATTAATACAGGTTATATATACATACAGAGAAAACAGACTAACAAAAAAAGTAGGATATTTATTAACGCCCAGGAGGAAAAGAAAATGTTCATTTTGTTATTTCATAGTATACAAGAGTACTTCAAAAAGTTTGTGGAAAAATGGAACTAAAAGATACATGAATCTTTCCATGAACTTTTTGAAGACCCCTCATCCTATATGGTTCAGCTCTGACTACATTACTATAACTATAAAAACACTAAACACAGAGTATTTCTGTAACCAAAATTATATTAAACAAGGAGGGTGTAGGAAATGTATGTGTGTGCATGTGTGTATGTTTGTATATATGGTGAAGGTTGAGGGAAAGTTGAAAAAGAACGAAATCCTAATCTTCAATGATAGGACGTCATTAGCTAATGCCTAACATGCAAATCTGGAACAAAATAAGCATGAAATAACATGATTATACCAAAGAAATTAGCTGAAATGATTGAAAGTAGCCATCTCTAGGCAGTGAGAAATATGGTTAACAGGAGAGGAGGAGACAGCTGTTATTTCACAACAGGCCCTTTAGAACTATTTGACTTTTTAAAATACGTGCATGAATACCATAGATTTTCTAAAAATCTAAATATTAAACAAGTAAAAGAATGAAACCATCTGAAAGACGCTCTCTATCCAGTCTCCTTAAAATGTAGCTAGAAAGAATACTTTTATATCCCATAAAATAATCTCATAAAATAAAATTAAAAGCAATCCAGTAACATAAAAAGAAGCATCAAAAAATTTTATGAAATGCCCTCTCATCCTCCCTCCAAAGGGATTACTCATTTAATCAAGATCTCATAGCCAGCAATTGGTAAAGAGTGACTAATGACAAGATCTTCTAGTTCCTTCCATCGTGTTCTGTCAACTCCTCCTTGCTAAATCATTACTCATTTATGGTGAAGTGGTGAGTAGTTAATTATGTTATAATGTATTTAGGGCATGACCAATAGGTTAAAAATATATTCATTGATGATTACGGAAGGGAGAACCACCCTAAGAGTTTAGAATAAAAACAAAGTCAACAAGTCAAAATATGACGTTTCAACCTCTGTATTTCTACAATGGGCTTGTAACCAAAATGTCCCTCTTTCTAAACAGACTTCTTTTAGTCCTTTTATAGAGATAATCCTCTTTATACCTAGTATCTCATGAACAATAAAAGTATTGTTTCTCAAATCTGCAGTTCTAATTAGGGAAGAGGTCTAATCCAATATCAAAGGTTTAGCAAAGTATTAAACGTTTTCTTTGGCTTTCCCTTGTGACTTAATGCACTTATAGTCAATAATTGATTTTCCATACTGATTTTAAAATCCTAACCTGGTTTCACTTAGCTATCAGACATTCTGAGTTGCATTCTTTACACCCTACCCTTTTCCCTAATCCCAAATTCATAAGTTACAGTGACTGCAAATTGTGGAATATTTGCTTAAGAGTAATCAACACTGCAAATCTGCTATTAGAAAGTCATTAATGCATTCTGAATCATTCACACTTCTGCTCTTTCTGACTTCACATATAAGAGAGAACTGACTGCACTTGAGACCTCAGGGATTCTTGGTACAAAACAGCCCAGGGAAGAAAAGCAATTCCTATGTGCCTCAGTCTGTTTAATTACCTGGGAGGCAGGATATGGATTCAGTGGGCTGGTTGCAGAGAGCTGTCTGCTGAAACCTTGATGTGCTTCAGGGCCAGGAGAAAGCGTGAGAGGGCTGACGGGAGGCTGCCTACGCCGAGAGGGGCCGCTCAGGTTTGTGGTGGAAAGAGACGGGTTGCTAAGGGAAAACAGACGGAGTGAAGGGTGAAGAGCAGATGTGTTGGTAACAGATGTCTGTGGGCGGCTATTTAGGGAAGAGGACAGCGCTGTCTTATTGAGGGTGGCTTGGATGGAGGGGTTACTCCGAGAACTCTGGAGACCTGGAAGACAACAAATTCACAAGTTACTGGTTATAATTTCAGACTAAATCTTTTGTTTCCCAGAGATTAAAGAAAACTTCCTGCTATCCATATATGATGATGATTCTGTATGTAAAGGATCTCCTGGGCACCTCTCCTACTGGAAATACATCAGATGTACCAATGGCAAGGAAAAGATGCACCCACACTAAAAGAGATGATGCCATCAAGAAGAGAATAATTTTTTTCTCCAGAAGGAATGAGAGCAAACTAGGTAAGCAGGGGATAGCAGAGGCAATTGTTCAGTGTGCTCAGCTCCAACCCAAGGAAAGGGCCCTAATCCTACACAACAAATTCTGTTTCAAGCCTCTGAATGCCTCTGTTCCAAGCACACTGCCTGGATCCTCTACTGCCTTGGAAGAACATCCTTTCACTGAAATCTGTGCCTCTCAGGGAGCCTTTAAATACCCTTAGCACACCAGGGAGTCACAGGATGGGCACTACCCCACATCTCCCAACCCAGGGTCCTTCTCTGTTTTTCAGAGAGGGCTGGCCAGTTTGCTCAGCTGGCTAGAGTGCAGTGTTATAACACCAAGGTCCAGGGTTCAGATGCCTGAATGGGCCAGCCACCAAAGGGGAAAAAAAAATTTAATCCCTGTACTGGTGGTCAGCCAACAAAATAATAAAAACAAAAACAAAAAAACAGTCTCCTGGGAAATTGTTCAGCACATTCTATTTCAATGCAGGAAAAAAGCAGTTTTTGCTGGTGCTTTGTTTGGGAGGAAGGGGCTGAACTGTAGCATGAGCAAGAAAGTTTGGGAAAGGCATTTCCACAGTGCAGCTGCAAGGGCACAAGCTCCGTGAGGCCAGGGACCCTCTCCTATGCCTGCTGGATCCTTGGCAACTGGAATGGGTCCTTAGCATCTTGGCAGCTTCCCTTGGTGAATGACTAATGCTGCTGCTGCCGCTGCTGTGTGTATCTCAACTTGCAGTACCTATGTTTCCAAGTTCAGCACGATGTTCTTGTACGAGCAGTTGGGGTGAGCAGAAATATGCGTTGTTTTGTGTTGGTAAAAAAATTAAGTGTTTGATAAAAGTTATGGAAATGAAGAAAATGGCACAATCAAGCATTTTGAGTCAGCAAAATTATGTTTAAAAGGTAGGAAGATGTCCATGTTAAAACCCTAAGTATTTATCCCACCACTCAACAATCCTTGAAAAGGTCAGAGATTCGGCTGGCTCAAATAAGGATTAGAGCTAAAGTTCTGAATTTAGATTAAAAAAAAAAACTCATTCAGGAAGAAATCTCAAATATCTTTTAAAAATATGTGTATCATGTACTCTAAGGAGTACATAGAACCTATAAAAACTTGACACTGATTCTGACATGTTCTGGACAAAATAATGTTTTTTTGAGGAAGATAGCCGGTGATTAAACATGGGATCTTCAGCTTGAAGCAAAGTGTCAAAGGGTGTAGTGGGAAATGACAACTTCCACAAGACCCAAGGAGCTACGTGCCAATGCTGCTTTATTTCTGTGACCTTGGGTGTCCTTGGTCATTGAGAATTCACCTGAAAGGTGAACTGCTCAGGCTTTAAATCTAGAAATCTGTACCAGCCAGCTTCCAAAAATGAATAAAGAAATCTAGAAATCCTAAAGGTTTTGAGAGTTTCTATTATGAAGCAAATCAAGTAGACTCAGAGCTGAGAGACTGGTGTCTTCACTATAAAGAGCATCTCAGGCTCCACAGATCACTTTCTCTGAAACACGCCAGATCCAGAACATCATCATATGGCTTGGTCACTCACTTCTTACATTAGGTCTGCTCATACATGACTTGTTTTCTAAATATCAAAACCCAGACTCAGCAGGTGAACAACTTGCTACTAAGGAAAATAAAATAACCAAAAGGAAAAAAAGAAAAAAAAAAAACCCCAAAACAAAAATAAAGATGGTCTCTGGAATCAATTTTTCAAACCTAAAATTATGTTGCACAATGGTAGCATCACTGCAATCACAGAGAACCTTCTAGGTGACCACGTGAAGGAGGCCAGTCTCATTTGGGTGGTAAGTTCTGATTTTCAAGGATAAGTCTCAATGAACCCAGAGTGGAAACCAGTAAACACTTCCTCCACCTACAGACCATAACTGAGGATCCCTTCCAAATGAAACATTCTACAGCACAGTCTTCAGCAGGACCATTATGGCCAGGGGCTGTACTGCTGCATTAGTGAATGTAAGAGGGATTATCAGCTGCCTTAGACAT
Organism: Cynocephalus volans; assembly: GCF_027409185.1. NCBI lineage: Eukaryota > Metazoa > Chordata > Mammalia > Dermoptera > Cynocephalidae > Cynocephalus > Cynocephalus volans. Next base: position 57,039,805 of record NC_084462.1, read on the forward strand.
TGACAAGAGTGTCTGTCAGAGTTCAAGCAAATGTAGTCATGTTTCAACATAGGGTCTGAGCTGTAGGCAGTCAAACCCATACAGTAACTCCTAAGTCACATTATGGCTTGCATTTAACACAGCTAATGCCACATCTTAGAGCACTTCAGAAAATTTGAATCAATAATTTTGACCTGTGGTAGATTTCTACTTAATATACAAATATTAAGTCTAAATATTTTCATCATATCCACTGTAAATTTTCAAAAATTCAAAATATTCTTTTTAAGTCCAGTGGGAAATTGAAGCGATATAGAGAGATGGCTTAAATTATAAAATATCATCAGATTTTGATGAGAGCCACTAACACTGTTCAATCAACATAGAATGGAGACTTATTTCTCAATTCCCAAATCTTATTCCCCAAGTCCCCCTGGATACATGGGCTAGTGAAGACAATAAGAATGAGGTTCAGCAGAGCTGCCCTAGAGCTCATCAAATCCAGCAGAAATAGAAGTACCAAAGAGAAATGTCAGCAGGATCAAGAGACACAAGGTCATTATCATCTCCAGCTGAGATGCAGTCACTCTCAATGATTCACTCTACGGACGACGTGGCTGGGGACTGCCTATGATTAAGCCACCAGGGGACACAACCAGGTTCTTTCCTAGGTGGGAGATTCTTACCAGAGGAACTTCTTATTCCCAGATGAGTCATAGCAGCTGGGAGGTTGCCCACACTATTTCCCACACTCATGCTACCGAAGAGGTGGTCACTGGTGTCCAGGGAGGCTGGCAGCGGTGCCGAGTAGTGGAGGTTGGTTAGATCTGGCAGTGACCCTCCAGTATTCAGGGTCCCCAGAAAGGGTGAGAGGCCTACGTTTTGACCATTATGTGGAAAAGCACTGAAAAAAAGATAAGCATTACTTTCTACAATGCATTTGGCTGTTGGGAAATAGGACATCTATGATACCTTTTCTTTGTCAAATAACAACAGTAGATATCACAGATTGAAGACTTAGCTCTGCCTCTCCCTTGTTCTAAGAACCTGGATCCTTGGCTTAACCTCTCTGAAATACATTTTACTTACCTATTAAATTGAACTAATTGTGTCACATGACCACTTTACAGGAATATTTTCAAGATCATATTAGATTACGGATGCAAAGGCACTGCTTTATACAGTTCTTTCTGCTAGACTTCTAAATTATCTTTCCTACAAAAAAAAAAAAAAGGTATTTCTGGGCAACTAGATACCTTCCAAGATATATTTCTTCAATTACAGTCTTCATGAACTTTAAAGTGAGAAAGCAACGTCACCATTCATTTATCTAAACCTGTTGCTGGTCACTGTGTGCCAGGCATTAGGCTAGGTGCCAGAGGTATAAGGATGAATGAGCAAGGTGTGTGTATTTGTGGTCAGGCCTGCTCCTAATATTTGTAGGCCTGGGGCAAGAATACAAACGGAGGCTCATACACTATGTTTCTGTCTTGACAAATTATACCTTCATAATAGCCTGGAAAGCCGATTCAAATGCAGAATTCTCAGACTTCTTGGGGTTCTGTGCTAGAAAACACAGGTAGAGGCACCTTGTTCCTCAGTCCATGCCCTCTTCTCTTCCCACCCAGCCTATTCTGTACTGCAGTGCACGCATGTAGCTATCCCAGCCTGCAAGGCCAAAGCTCTGTCCACACCCTGCACCCCCCCTGGCCACCCCTCAGGCCTAGGGGATGTACACTGATGGTGTGTTCCCCTGGGCCCCTTGGACTCCATTCTCCATGGGAGTGGGGCCATCTAAGGGCAGGGCCCAGGGAGGAGCTGCCTAGCCCAGGTATGAGGGGACCCCGTTCTTGGGAGTTCACAGACAGGTGGGAGAGAGTGACTGGTAAAGCAAACAACTCCAATATGGTGGGAAGCATGTTGTGCTGGGTCTGATAAAGGGTGCGTATAACCAGTAGCTACAGGAGCACAAAAGCAGGACTGTTAATGTCAGTATGGGTTGTGGAGGGGAACGCTTTGCCAAGGACATGACACTCTGTGTTCATGGAACTGAAAGTAGCTGGCATGGCCAAGGTGTCAGGTGTCAGGGCAGAGTATAGAGAAGGCAGGGTAGCAGGAGATAAAGTGGGAGAGGCAAGTGAGTGAGAAAACAAGAGGGAAGATGACATGCTATTCTGAAAAGTCTGGATCAGAGACTGTAGGAAAGAGGGAGCCCATATTAAGCTAGAAAATGACATTTTATAAATGTCACTGTGGTTACAGTGTGGAGGATGGTGTAAGGGACCAGAAAGTGAGGCAGGGAGAAGAATTAGAGGCTCCTGCAGTGGTCCAGGTCAGATCTGGGAAAACAGCAGTGAGGTTGAAGAGGAAGAGAATGGTTGGAGAAGGCACCATTAGCCAGGAGAAGGGGGAAGTAATGAACATAAATGAGTAATGAACACTTAATTCAATACAGCGCATGTCAGTAGGGCACCTCCCAGGTGCCAGCCGCTGGTATTATGGCCCGTAAGACATGCAGACAAAGCAGGGAGACAGAGCCATAAAGAACATAACTTGCAATATAATTCAATTCAGTAGTGCAATGACAGAGTCTAGTAGTACACGGTGTGGAGGGAATGACCAGCAGGTTGCAGGACGCTTCATGAAAGACATCTGAGCAGAGTTTGAAGGCTAAAGAATTCAGGTGATCTAGGCAGGATGATCATTTCAGGCAGAATTCACAGCATGGGCAAAAGCAGGGAGGCGTGAATCTACACAGTGTGCCCTAGGAACTGTGAGGACTTAAGGCACCACAGGAGGGTCAAGTTCAGGAGGGCTGGGTAGTGATGGGAAGTGGGACTGGAGAAGTAGGCAGAGAGCACCTGAGGCTGGTGTGCTGATGAATATAAGCCAGTGAAAAGCTGAGAACAGGGGTAGACGTACTCAGCCCTCCATAGGACAGTGTGGCTAAGAGACTTGAAGGAGGGGACCTGGGACACAAGGAACACAGCCTGGAGGCAGAGATGTGAGCTGTCAGACAAGAGACCATGAGAAAATGGGGTGGAAAGGCAGGGATGGGCTTGAGTATTTAAGGAAGGTTTCAAGAACAACTCCTGCATTTCTGGCATGGAGACTAGTACAGCCACCCACTTAGCTAGGTAACACGGGGGTATGTGAGTAGGTAGGGAATACAGGCAGGGTTTTTGCTGTATAGGAAGACAGTGGTAGGAATGTCTCCCACTTAGTTAAGCAGAGGAGGTAACTGACATTCTCAAGGACAGTTCTATTGGAAGAGTGGAGGTGGATGCCACGCCATGGTGGGTCAAGGAATAGACAAGCAGTATGGAAAACTCAAGAGTAAATACTCTTTCAAAAAGTGTGGCTGAGAATTCTGGAAACAAGAGAGAAGGATAAAGAAGGGAGAGAGGCCTTAGAAAGGCCAGTGGGGATGAAGGCCAGGAAAAGGATAAAGTGGTCCACCTTGGATGGGAGGGACACCTGTGTCCCTGAGAGTAGGAGAAGCAGATGACGAAAGAGGAATCAGCGGAAAGCTAAGCATTTGTTCCTGATGGCCTATCTTTTCTTCTTAAAAGTAGGAGGGCTGGGATAAAACTGTAGAAACTTGTAAAGAAATGGGGCCTTAGGAAAGGTGTCCAATTGGGCGAGGAAGAAGGATAATTTTGGTGGTAGAAAAACTAAATGTGATTATTGTCTTTCAGATGGCTGGATGTATGGAACTGTAACTTTGTAGGGTTAAAGGTCAAGGACTAGAAAAATAAAATTGAGACCCCAGAGATGCCCACTGTGAGAGCAGATGGGCTTCCTGACAGACACAAGACAGACCCATGGAAAAAATACAACCAGTGTGAACCATGGTATTAGTAACATTCAGAACATTTTCTCTGCAGTTGAGAGAAATAAAGTGGTCACTTTCCAAATACAGTCACTACCTACTGGAGTCATCACTGGATCTAATACAAAGCAGGTTATGTTCTCCCCGTTTCAGAACCCTCCAATGATCCTGATATTCTCTGGGTCAGATTCAAGCTACATGAGCCTCCCTGCGCTCCAGGCCTGCTCCTGCCTCAAGGTCTTTCCACTTGCTGTTCCCCCTGCCTGGAACCTTCTTCCCCTCACTTCACTCCAGATTCTGGTTACATATCATCTTATCAAGGAGGTCTTCCTTGACACCCATCTCTCCTATCTCCTGACTTTGCTTTCTTTTTCTTCATTGCATTTACCAGCACATGACATGCATCATATTTATTTGCTTATTTGTTTCCACCTATCTCACTCCACTAGGGTATTAGCTCCTTGAAAGCAGGGACTTGATCTGTTTCATTCACAGTTCTACCTGATGCCTTGAAATAGGGGTCCATAAATATTTGCACGAATAGGAGTCACTGAACAGAATACTACCTCTAACATAAGAGCAGGAAAGCAACTTCATCTAAGAAACACCTGGTTCAAAACTCTGTGGGGTACTGCAGCCCAATTCTGTACGACAGGCCTTCAGAGCCTTGAGACTCATTTGTCTGAGTGTTAGGCCAAAATTGGTTCTTGAGGAAAATCTTGACCCTATCCATCGGCATGTCCTGCACCCCTGGGCAGACTGGTCATCTGTCCAACCATGGTGTGTTTACCAAGTCAGTTGTGTCATTCTCAGACACATTTTATTTGGTACTGCAGTTATGTAATTTAATTACTTTAAACAAATGAAACATGAGTACCAAAAGAAAGCAGTTGTTTTTATGAAAATGCAGTTGACTTTCAATTTGTCCATAGCAAGTTAAGTTTCTCAGAGTTCTGTGACAAAGCAAGAAGACTTTCAGGAAAACCTTCAGGACCATCCCTGAAACAAAGAGAAAGCACATGACTTACTTGCCACCTCCGACATCACAGGATCGAGGGCGCCCTGACAGGGACTGAATCTGGGAAGAGACAAAGAAAGATGAGCTTACTCACTATAAAGCCACATTCAAGTTTTTGAAAACGGTCTGCATAAGGCTCTTGGGGCTCCATTCAGCACAGGTGAGAGCCTGCACATGTGCACAGTGTCCTCACAGAGCAGCCATTTAAGATTTGACGAGACTTTTTAAACTCTTGAACTTCCAGGCATAAAGGAGGCATAACATTAACAAATTTTCTTAATTTGATGCTTTATCAATTTATCTTCTAGATAAATATTATTTCCTTCAGAAAGACCAATGTTTTACATATAGAGGTTTTAAATAAACATTCCTCTTCCAATTGGCCTCAGAGGAAAAGAAGGAAATAGAAAAACAAAACAGGGTGAAGAAAGAGGAAATGAATGTCAGAGTAAAATAAATATTTCAACTAGAATATAAGCTCCGGGGGGCAGGGATAAGTACTGCAAATCCACAAGAACTCAGGGAGATGACACCTCTTTCCAGAGAGAGCAGCCCTGGTACTCAGGGTAGAGCTGGTGCCACCACCCTCTTTGCTGGAGAAGATGTAGTTGTCCTCTGAGAAAAGCCTCCAAAAGCACTTGTGCCTCTCACAGCCAATGAGAAACAGCGTGGCTGCTTCTCCTATGTTTAAATATGTGAATTTTAAGTCATATCTCTCTTTACACCCCAAAAGGTTAATTATTGAACACATAGTGCTTTTACAAAAAAACCTTTCAAGACCACTCCATGCTAATGGTGACTTTGGTAGACTTGGCAGAAGAAGATGGAATTGGACCAAAGGGATCCTAAACAGGTGGGGCAGTTTAGTGCAGGAACGATACAAGCAACCAAAGAGCATCATTAAGGGCTGGAAGAGATGAACTGTTTTCCTTCAAGGCCAATTCAGCTTCCCTATGGGAAGAAAGGCCAAGTCAACTACTGCAGTACCACTCTCTCTTCCATGGTGGGTGAGGTTTACAGAGAGCCAAGGTGGAGGTCAGCTAGCACAATTTTAGATACAGATACTCAAAGGCTCATAGAAATCACATTAGAACAAATGACTTGTTTACTGATTTCTGGAGGACTCAGGTCAAATGCCCTTGATTTTAAAGAAGGGTTAACTGCTTTATCAGTAATTCTGGACAGAAGCTGGAAGACTGGTAGAAAGTATTGGCTACAAAACTGAAAAATGTGCTTATGACTTATAAACAGGTTTCAGAGCTTTTAGCAATATGAATGAGATATGGGGGACTTAGGGTTTTTCTGAGTGAGTAAATTCACAGCAAATTAGGAAGTTAAGAGATCACTGTACTAAGTAATGGACACAGTTGTAATAAAATTTTTACTAGAAACATCATTCCCTAGTATATTCTACCTATCTCTGTCCCCAGACAAATTCTTTCTTCCTTTTTTTTCTAGTTCCTCTCATTTTCACCTTAGCAGGATTTTACAACGACCTCTGAAGTGTAAACATCCAATAACAACAAACATAGTTGAGCACTGTTCACCTACCTCCTTGGCCTCCCACAGCTGTTTTGGCAGTGGCTTTGGAACATTTAATAGATTCTCTTCTTTCAATGGGCCATGGAAAGACACTACTAAAGGGGAAACAAAACAAAACAAAAAAAACCCCCCAAAAAACCCAGCACATTCACTGCATTAGAACATAGCCATCCTACCTTTGGCCAAACAAATTATCTTTGCAAAAAAATGATTTATTTAACAAATATTTATTGACTCTTTACTAGGAAAGGTGCTTTGGGCATTCTTGTGGGGGTTGCAGAGATGAGTAAGACATAGATTCAACCTTTAAGGAATTTATAACCTAGCTGGGATAAGGGGAACACATCAACAACCATCACTGAAAAGAGAAAATAGTGGAAGCCCAAGAGAGTCAAAGGAGCAGCACTGCTCACGTGCAGAGGAGGAAGAGCCTGGGAAGGTTCTGGAAGTGGGCACTGAGAGAAGCCCTTTAGAGACACAGGAAAAGGACACCGCAAGAGAGGGGAAAATAAGAAAAAAATGCCTAGAGAGAGGAAATGCTGGACAACTACCGAGTAGAGCATCTATTCTCAATTGGAGTGCAAGCTAAGTAAAGAGGAGTGGTAGGAAATAAAATTTGGAAGTTTGAGGCCAGATCAAGGAGAGTCCTGCAAGCTTGGCACAGGAGAGAATGGAAGATGGATGAGCAGAGACACACGATAGTCTAGGAAAGATGAAATGAGGACAGTAGCGAATGGTGAAGAGGAGTATTACGTGGGAGACATGGTGGCAGTGAAACTACTTGGGCAGAGAGTGAGGGATAAAGAGGAATCAGTAACCTGAGGATCTGAGGCTGGGCAGCTGATGGGACCCCTACTGGCTCTTCCATGCTATAAAAACAACCAGGCTTTGTATGAAGGACCATTCCAGGGATTTCTGCTTTAACATGCTTAGTCATACCAGGCGAAACAAGAATGCTGAGCCACAAAACAAGTGCAAACTTTTTGTTCTCAGAGAGAGCCCAGAGAACAAGGGTTAGCCCCTCAGGAATTAAGTGATCTGATGTCAGGAAGGAGATTCAACATTAGAGACACTGGTGATGGCTCAGAGCTAGGAATGCTGGTAAATTCTGGTGACCACATAAGTTCCAGTGTGATTGTCATGACTGTCCTGTCTTAGCCCCACACAGGATGACCTCCTTATTCAAGGAAACAAGACACCAAAATTTTAGAGTACATTCTGAGAAATGTATGTGAAACAAAGTCTCTAAAATAAGTTTGTGTTATTTTCTATTGAACAAAACTTAGGATATAATTGTGAACTCCTATAATGACTTAAGTACGGATGGGGATATAATTTCTCTGAAAGAACATAAGAGCATGACACAATGCTCTTCACAGTTAACCTTCCCAGCACCATCACAGCAATGGTCATTTCTGCAAAAATAGTACAGACTTCATCAATGTTCCCAGGTGCCTCTCTTAATCCTGATATTCGTATCACTCTCTTTTGGAGAGCTTATTTTGTCAACATCCTTGTTTTTCTTTTCTTAAATGTTCCCTGGTCTAATAGTTAATATAAACTGCTTCAGAAATGTAAGCTCCATGAAGACAGGGCCTTTGTTTTATTCACTACCGGAGAGTGCTTAAAACAGTGCTTGGTAGGGCCGGCCCGTGGCTCACTTGGGAGACTGTGGTGCTAATAATACCAAGGCCTCGGGTTCGGATCCCTATATAGGGATGGCTGGTTAGCTCACTTGGGAGAGCATGGTGCTGACAACACCAAGTCAAGGGTTAAGATCCCCTTATCGGTCATCTTTTAAAACAAACAAACAAACAAACAAAAAAACAGTGCTTGGTAAATGCTGAGCCTACAGCTGAGTCTCAACAAACTGGAGGATAAGAAAAATAGACCCTGAGAACTGTTATAAACCAATACAATGGGAAGTCAAGAATTAAAAGACTGCTCTGAAAGGTACTATTGGATGCTAGGAAAAGTCTCTATTCTGAGTGAGGTGGCTTCATGACTCAAGGTTACTTCTCTTCTCAAAAGGTTGGTTACAAGAATATGGTTGGGGCAGACTCCAGTGCCTTAACAGGGATGGTTTTCTTAGACAAGTTCATTGTTTTTAGTCTCTTTTTATATACAAGATTTGTTGGGAATTCTTCAACGAATTAATTGGGGGAACTGAAGCCATTTCTTTATTTCTGTCATAAAAGGTTAGATGTTTATTGATGTTTCAACTTTTCATGATTTTATTCATAACCTGGAAAAGGAGTACAAAGGATGACAGTAGAGAATACTAACTCTGATGCAAGATGCTCTACATTTATCCCATTCCCCATGAGTCTTATTTCTATGACATACAAACCTAAGCTGTATATTTTCAGATATGAAAATTAAATTTCAGATTATAAAGATTTAGGAAAAAGGGACTGGAACTGAATGAATAAACTGTTGGACATTCATTTGTCAATGGCTTTGAGTGTCATTTTGGCAGATCTCCAATATTAATTTAATTGGCTTTATGAAACTCAGCATCTGCAAGATTTGCAATTTCATTTTGCAGTCAGTCTGCATTTTCCTCGCATTGTTTATTTACATCTGTCAATTACTAACATGCAAAGACTTTCTAAATGGATAGAGACAGTGTTGACGAGGGAAGGATATTGGAATAGCTAACTGTTTAAGTGATCAATTCGTTCATATTTTCATGTGATCACAACTTTTGCTTTCTTGCACAACCTTGTGACCGTGGGACTGGGGGGACCTGGATAACATGGAACCTGTGTAATCTAATCACATTATTTCCTTTCTCATGGCCTTGATCATAGCTAGTCTTAATTTACTAGAGCACCTCAGAAAAGTAAATGAATCAGTGGTTGTCAACAGTCTGGGAAGTCCTGTTGAAAGAAAGTTATATATACTATAGTCAGCATCTCACTCCAACATATGTAGGTGAAACCAATTCATACCTTCCCCATGTCCATCATTCTCACCATCACAGAAACCTAGTGGGAAAGAAAGAAAAAAAAAACACTTTGATGTAGTGCTTTCATTTTCATTTATTCATGAATTAGTAATGTTCTGATTTGAAATTGAATTTTGAAAATTCTAAGGCAGTTATGATACACTGATGTTCATTCAAGGTGCTTTTAGCATTTATACTAATAGATGTAGCTAATTTGAGTCTAAAGTTGGTTCCTATCTACTTTTCTTTTCCTCTAAAATTGTCTGTCTTAAATTTTCTTACTTCCTCTGTTCTGAGAGAAAAACGATTTTTACAAAGTCTGAGAACCTCTATTCAAATCACAAAGTAAAGAAGTATAGATCAAAATTCTCTTCCAAACGTTTTATCACGAGGGGAAGGGCAAGTAACTCAAAAGTCTACACCACTTTTTGACACTTACCATGGGGGTCTATAGGAACAAACTGGAAGTTACTATATGTTGCTACACATATTTATAGCAGAGTCAAGTTATTTTAAAAACAAAATGTACCTGGAGTCTAAGTCAATTTAAAGGGTATATGGGATAGCATTCACATATATGACTTGGAATAAGTCCTGGCTGAATAAAGTGTTTTTAATCCATAAAATATACTGCAGATGACAAAGTATAGTACTTCCTTTTGCTGTAAGCTAACAATAGAGATTTGTGCCAAGAATGCAATATTTTACCATTCTCCTTGGAACAATCAAATGCACCAAATGAGTTCTCAGTATAGAATCAGGACAAATTTTTAAGTTCTAAACCTTTAAATAAAGCTTGCTTATAGTTTAGATAAGTTTCTGGATAAGGTTAATCTATAAGTTAACCTGAGTAGTCTATAAAACTTAAATGAAATGTCTAATCATTCAACATATATTTATTAAGCTCCTGCACTCAGTGGTAGGTAGGTGAGGCAGGGTGAGAAGATAGAACACGGTAGCAAATTCTACAACACAGGTAGAAAGGATATAAAATTTTAGTGGAGCCAGGAGCAGGGGTAACACTGAGAGTCTCTAGGAGCACTGAGAGGTCAATCAATTAAGCTTCACAAAGACAGAATTTCTCTCAGACCCATGGAAACAGAATCTAAGTTAGTGATGAAAACTTTATTTTAGTGTACATAAAGACCACTTGGGTAAGTTTGTTAAAATACAGATTCTTGGCCCCAACCCTCAAAGATTTTGATTCAAAAGAAATTCAGAGAATTTGCCAAGGAATCTACATTTTTTAATAATCATCTCAGGGACTCTGTTGTAGATGGTCCTTGGACAGGCTGTAGGTCACCTAAGCAGTGACTTCACACATCCAAAGGAAGCTATGCAAACAGGAGAACATTAGGAAATGAAGCACAAAGAGAAAAAAAGTGTGTGGCTACACTCAGCACTGCCAGGAGAGGAAAGATGCTTCAGATTCATATTTTGGCTTCCCTAGGATCCTCCTATTGGGAAAGGGCAGGGAACCTGACCCTTCTGATCACTAAAAAGTGACTAAATTATTAGAAATTATAAAACTAAGTTTGATACAGAAATGTGAATGGTATGTTGAAGCATCTGTTCATCATCAAGACAACAATCACTGTAGGTTTAATTACTAAGGCTGGCCTGTCCCTGGAACATGAGGACTCAGCTAAGGGCTACCACATGGAACTGCCTGAGTGGCTAGCAGACACCCCACATGGTATCCCACTAGTGCTACCCCCTCCATCAGACTGGAACAAAAGGAAGGCTTCAGGGAGGAGGTGGCACCTGAGTTAGGCACTGAAGGATAAGGATGAAGATGATTATTGTTGGCTGACTACGTTCCAGACACTTTATACAGATGATCTCATGTAATCCTCACAGACACTCTATGAGGTAGGCACTATTATCATCCCAAGATCACATTGTGTAAGTTCTGGGACTAGAGCTCTGGCCCGTGTGCCTTCAGAATGTCCACGTCCCTAACCAGTTTGCTGTGCCTGGAGGGATTTAGACAATTGGAAGTGAGGTTGAAGGGGATGCCCTAGTGCAAAGACGGGAGGAGAGGAGGTAGGAGGGGAGGGGAAGGGGTGAGGAAGGGAAGGAAGATGTGCACAGCAGGGGCAGGGAATGGTATAGCCTGGCTGCAGCACCAGATGGGACGAATGGAAGACAAGGCAGGATTGAAGGAGTCTGCCAATAACTTGGCATGATGTGGGGAATGGCAGGTTTGGGTTAGAAAAGTGACACAATTAGAGTTAAGCTTTAGAGAGACTGCTCTTGCAGCAGAGTATTAGATAGAGTGAAAGGAGAAAGCCTCCAGTCAGGAGACCAGGTAGAAAACCAACACAATGGTGTAGACAAGAAGGAAGAAAGAAGGGTATTGGCAGTGAGGACAGAAAATAAGAGGCAGATCTGAGATACACTGCAGGCACAGAATGAGTAGGACGAGGCTACTGAACATGTATGAGGGGCATGAGAACCAGAGTAATTAAATACAACTCCCAGGTTTTATACTCAGGTGACCAGAAGGATGGTGGTGGCGATAATTGATACAGTAGCACTAAATTAGCATATAATCAAAATATCCAAGCCTGGGTTTTACTGCTAGATAAAAAATATCACAGGAGGGCTAGCTGGTTAGATCAGCGGGTTAGAGCACAGCCTTGTAACACCAAGGCCATGGGTTCAGATCCCTGCACTGGCCAGCCTCTAAAAAAATAAAATAAAACAAAATTAAAAAACCCCAGAGGAAACTGCTATAAATAAAGGGTTAAAAATAAAAGGAACAAGTTGTGACGGACATCTGGAAAAAGAAGAAATCAATTCACATCAGTCCCTCAGGGGATGGGACAGTGATGACCGAGGTTGCATCTGTGTTCCAGGAAATCTTGCTGCCTCAGAGACACCGAGGGCTGACATTTCCTAACCAAGCAGAACTGAGACCATGTACTTCTCTGCACTCCCATGCCTGACTGCTAAAATAACTCCTCGCACAGTCTGGGCTTGCTAGGGGAAGACAAGGGGAAGTCCCTTACCCAGAGTGCAGCCTAACAGAAGCCTCTGGTGTCTCAGCTGCTTCATTCTGGGCCCTCCTGCCTTCTGGGTGACACTCTTTTTGCCTGTCTCTAGACCTGTGATGCTTGCACCCCCCCCCCATTTCCTATCCATGTCATCAAGTGTCATTAACAGGTTTACATCTTTCAGGGTTATTTGCATTTTAAAACTTAACTCTGCAGGTCAAACCTTCTTGTGGCTGAAAGGTCACTGAGGTCCAGTACACATGACCCCCAGATCCCAGAGGAAGAGCTGAGGATTGTAGTCCCCAAAGATGGCAACATTCAGCATTTGCAGCTCTGGGTGCGGAGAAGACAACTATCACATACTCTTCAGCCCTTGGCTCTAGACGGCTCCCTGAAAGAGCATGGTGCAGCCAGCCCCCTGTTCCACATGCTGGTGATGAGAGGAGGGGAATTAGGGGACACTCCTAAAGGCTATGGGACAGGCCAAGTGTCACAGAGAGGCCTTGTGCTTGCCCGTCTATATAAGTGTGTGAAGTGGTAATTAAACTGCACGTGCTGCCAGGGAAATGATCAACATTTCTCTTTATAGATTCTGGATAATTAAACAAGAAGAGAGAAATTATAAAAATCTTGTTTGGTTGTATAAAAGTTTATTTCTGTCATTTATGTGAACTGCTTATCATTTATGCCTAATTGCCATGCAACTCAATAACCATTATGAAAATTACTAAACGTATCAGGCTAATGGCTCACTTTTCTAGGGACGCATACCTCTGCTCATGAATGTATCATAGTTTATTGCTCATGTAGTTAAGCTTCTAGCAGATGTGCTCTTATCATCTGCTCACAACAACGACGACGACAAATAGTGGAGCTACATCACTGTGCTCAGGAAAGATTCCCAGGGAAAGAACAGTTATTATTCTTCTATTACAGAATCTAGCTCTGGGCTTTAGTTATATTTTCCCATCACTTTTTAAAAGTTGGTTCTATAATAAGAAATACCTTTTTTGTAAAGCTCATTGTTATTTTTAAAATCCAAAAGGAAAGAAAATTAAAAACTCTAATGAATTACACGGGGAAAATACATGAAACTATTTAAAATAGCTCCCACCAACAAATATAATTCTCCAGAAATAATTCCCATCCTTAGAGACTTGAATAATATTTTAAACACACTGGCTTTCCCATGTAAACACGTCCATATTTGGATGTGTTTCTGAGTTCTGCCATACTTGTAAGATCACTGCAGGAGCAGGCACACAGTTCAGACATCCAAGCTGGAGGTCAGCCCACCTTCCATGGCTGGCAGATGTTATAGCCCAACAATTTCTAACTGATTTGAAAAGGAGAGACCACCACGATTCCAGGTCAACCCAGGAACACTGCTCCAGGATTTCTTTCTTATTGCTCTTCTCATGCTGTCTACCTGGATGAACATTTACATTCTTTTGCTTTTCTTACTAATCCTCACACCTTCTGACATTTCTCACCTCTTCCCTCAGAGGCTACATCTTCTAGGTATAAAGACTTCAACTCAGGTAATCACTTTCTTTAGTTACTTTCTTTTTTCTTTGCATGCAAACTTCAAAAATTCCTTACTTAAATTACCTATGATTCCCTGATTCTCTCTAGGCCTTTGGCCCTTTCTAGAGAAGTACAGGCTTTCCACAGAGGGCAATGTGAATAATGGATGGACAGAGGCAGAAATGCAGGGGCTCCAGGGTAGAAATCTATCAATCTGCTTTGCTCCCAGTCCAGGGAGACTAAGATCGTGCTGCAATCACAGGCACCCCCACTGATTTCAGTCTCTGCTTTTTTAGGCTTTGTTTATATATTCCCATCTCTACCTATCCTGAAGCTAAACTATCCTTCTTCCCACATACTCTGCTTCTCTAAGCAGGGAGCAGTGGACCCATATCCAATTCCAACATCACTGCCACTTTACACTCATATTCCCATGTGTAGAAACATGGCTGGATGTCCCTAACTAATGCTGAAATCTCTCATACTTTACAAGCAAACACTTGTGTAGGCAAATGTAGTCTCTGAATTGCATCAAGGGAACAAATACAGCAATGATTATTACTAAATCCCATCCTTACTATATGCGAGGAAATAGGATCATGAATGTTCTTCTCAGAAGAAATGGAGACTATTTTAGCTTTAAATACTCCAAAAAGTAAAGAGATCCAGAAGAGCTGGTATCTTGGCCACAGATTTACTTATTCCCATTTCAAGACCAATACACAGCCATAACTGTGTGTGGACAAGAGACTGTCTGCATATGGACTGGATAATTCAAGACCGTTGTTCTTTCCAGGTTATAAATCCCAGCAAGGCAGGCTTGGAATGTATCTGAATGGCTCAGCCTCATTCATGTTCAGGTTAGAGTTGGCCAGTTAGTTCACTTGGTTAGAGTGTGCTGCTGGTAACACTAAGGTCAAGGGTTGAGACACACACACACAAAAAAACTTCTTTTTCTACCTCATACTGAAATAGAAAATCATTTTAAGGCTGGCTGATTTGCTCAGTTGTTTACAGCATGGTGCTGGCAATACCAAGGTCAAGGGTTCAATCCCTGTACTGGCTAGCCACACACACACACAAAAAAGATGCACAAGTTAGAAATCAACACCTAGTGTATTTTAGTGAGTGCTCCATATGTGTGAGCCACTGTGTGATTTCTCCCCACTTCTCCTTTGTGCCCAGCACTGTGCTGGGGACTGGGGAGAACAAGACCATTAGATGCTGTCTTCAAGAAATCTATCCTGAGCAGGAGAGAAGCATGTCCACATGAAAAGCAGTCATGTGTCAAAGGTGCTAAAACAGTCATCTGCCTGCAGGAGCTTTGGGATATTAGGAGAACATGTGTAATTCTGGACTGAGAGGGAGGAAGGTCAAGGGTGGCTCCACAGAAGTAGGGATACAAGCTGAGGTTTACAGATGGAGAAGGGGTTGGCCAGGCAGGCCAGGAGTGAGTTAGAAGAGGAAGAGATGGGGACAGGATGAAACACCAGGAGAACCCAAAGAGGTTCACATGGCTCACTTGGGGAGTGAGGCTGGGAAGCTGGGAGAGGAGGAAGGGGTGGGCGGGGCTGGATCCTGAGGCTAGTGTCGTTCTAAACCAAGGTGAAGGGGTGTCACCAAAGGTTTTAAGCAGGAGACTAAGATGGCCAGATTTGGGTTCCCTCTGGAGGCAGATGGCATGAGATATCGTGGGTATGCCTTTTTCCTCTCCTGGGCATTCTTGGCCTCTCTCCACCCCTTTACTCACTTGGGACCAAGGTAGGTAGGATGATGATCTAACCGCACAAGGGGAACAACTTAGAAGGTGATGCCCGGCTCCAATTCCACTCCCTCTTCTCCACGGGCTGCGCCTTCCCTCAGAGGCCAGGCCTCCTCCTCCACTCTGCCCTGTCTCCAGTCTTACCTGAGTACTCCTCCCAGGGGACCACCCTGGCCAGTGCTGTTGGCCACTGTGGGAGGTTGCCTCCTTCTGGGGTTCAGTCATAATATGCCCATGAACACAGAGAGAGGCCACTTCCTCCAACCTGGCCTCATTAGTAACAAAGGAGATATTTAGGTCTATCTGTCACTTCTGGTTTTATCACTCAGTTTGCTCAGATCCTGGGTTGGAAAAGAGGACACTTCAAGAACCCAACATAAAATTGGGTTGGAGGGACATAAGTCTGGAAATCAGGAGACCAGTTAGGAAGTTATTATAAGAGTCCAGGTGAAAGATGATGAGCGCCTGGAAAAGGGCCAGTGCTGTGGGGGAGAGAAGGAGGCTCTGGGGCCCAGAGACACCAACAAGGAGATTTGCTGTGAAGAAGCAAGGAAGAGGGACATGCCCCAATGAGCTCCGGCTTAACTTCATCATGAACACACACTAGCCCTGCCATGAGCTTTTGCTCTGAAGACCACCAAACGGGGGAAGTATGTGCACCATTTTAGCTCTGCTCTCTCTCAATTCCTACAGGACAGAATGAGAAAACATAGACGCTGTTAGCAGTGGGCCTGTGTGTCTTACCCATGTATGGGGCAGGCCAGACCGACTGGCCCCCTCCTCCATAGGGGTCCTGGGGCTTGGTGCTCAGAGCACTCGTGTGAAGAGCAGAATCAGAATTGGTCCTAAGAAGGGGAGGAGAGAGTCTAGCTGAAAATCCGTTGTTCCTTAGTGAAAATGCAACGTTCTTTGCTGGATATTACTAACAGGAAAGAAGGCAAGAACAACCTTCAATAACGATTTACAATCACCCATAAAACCAAGGGTTAGGACCTACCTGAAGTCCCTTACGTCAATAACAACGTCTGAGGATTGCCAACACCCAAAAAGTATTTTAATTTGTGCTTGTATAGCCTTACACTTTGAAGCTGATGGCACAGTGATTTATTTCAACAGAGCGGGCCTCAGATTCACAGCGTCCTCTAAAACCTTCCTATTCCTCCTGGCACCTCAGAAGATGGTGTGACCAATGGCTGCACTAGGTTTTCTCCATAAATCTTCCTTTGTGAAGATCACCCAAAGCAGTGGTTCTCAAACGCTTTCAGGGAGAATGCAAGGTCAATACTATCCTCAAGATAATACTAAAGTGTTCTTTGACTGTCACTCTTGCTCTCTAATGAGCACAGCAGGGCTTTCCCAGCAGCTGTGTGACCTGTGATGCTACCACAAACCAAATGCATGAGCAGAGAATCCAGCTGCCTTCAAGAGATTTGTAAAAGGCATAACAATGCCACTATTCTCAGTAAATCATTTGTTTTGGGAAATATAACTGTGTTTCTTTTTTAAAAAAGATATTATGTTTACATGTAATGGTCTCATTGTTATTTTAAAATGCATTAATAAGTATCTTTTTAAAATCTCAATTTAATTTCTAATATCAAAAGATAAATATCAACAGATACGGGGCATAAACAAATGCTCTTCGAGGGCTTCAACATTTTTTAAGAGTGTAAAGCAATCCTAATACAGAAAGTTTGGGAACTGCTGATCTATAGCTAATTTCTGAAATTCTCCCAGGAAGCTCCAAGTTATATACAATCTCAGCTCCGAGAGATGATTATCTCATCCGAGGGTCAGACTGCCTGCCATAAAAAGGACTTGGAGCAACTTCAAATTAGCCTAAAATGTTTCTCTATGGTCTATTCCAGGTGACGGTCTCATGTGGCTGCTACGCCATGTGGCTTCAGATGAGGGAAGAAGCCCATCAGGGAAAACCTGTGTGGTGTAACAGAATGAGCGTAGGCTTTGGGATCAGAGAGACCTGGGTTCAGATTCCAGCTCCTTTATAGAGTCAAAGATACTCAAGAGAATATCAATCAAATGCAGAGAGACAACTGGGAATATGTGAATATAGACTGGTTATTAGATCATATTAGGGTATTATTGTTAATTTTGTTAAGTGTAATAATGGCATTGTGGTTACATTTTTTTTAAAAAAAGGTTTGCATCAGCCTTATACTGTTAGAGATATTTATAGGTGAAATGTTATATCTAGCTGGTTGTGGGGTTGGGGTGGAAGGTGGGGGTACAGAAGAAACAAAACTACAGGATGCTGATAAGGACTGAAGCTGATGGGGGCACAAGGTGCTTCTTATAACTCTTCTCTCTTTTATGTATGTTTAAAATTTTGCAATATAATAAGTTATTTTTGTTTTTTAAAAAAATCCCAGTTCTCTCACATATTAGCTAGGGGGTCATGGACAATGCATTTAACCTCTTAGAACAGAAAATAATACTCCTTCTTATAGGGTATTGTCAGGATTGAAGAAAATGACCTAGGTAGAGCTCTTACTCCTGGAGTCTGGCCCAAAGTGACCATGACAATAGTCAATGTTTATTGAACACCTGAGCTTCCCATGTACCATCTTATTCAATCCTCACAACCAACTCATAGGTACAGTTATCCCCATTTTTCAGATGAGTAAACTAAGGCATAGAGAAGTTAAATAATCTGCTCAAGGTTACACAGTAAGAGGCAAACCCTGGTAGCCCTACTCCAGACCTCATGTTCTTACACTGTGCTGTACTGTCCCCTGCAGACACTCAATAAATGATGTTTTTTAAATTTATTGGTAATAATTATATTTATCCATATAAACACAACTGCCATAAACACACTCTGGCAACTGGATAATATGTAAAGAATATCAGGACAATCAAATTGCTTGGCCTACTTCCACTAGGAATATCTACCAGTAGAAAATCTACTACTAGGAAACAATCCATGTACCTGTTAAGTGCAGATGTCAGCCTGAACCCAGGATGCTTTTCTTCTTTCCAAGGAGGCTGCTGCCTTTAAAACCCAAAAGAACATAAAAGGAAAAGAAGTTCATATATGGGGAGCAAAGGAGTGCTTCAGGCCTGGGCTTGAGAACTGGCTCTTCCACCCACTAGGCTGCACAACCTGAGCACCGCTTAAATATGCCCCCGGCTGTGCTCATCTTGCTCAGTATTTTAAAAATGAGGTCAGACTGAATGATCTCTCTGGTTCCTATGATCTCTGATTTCCAGGATAAAAACTGCTCAAATCTCTAAGAACAGGGGTAGCCAGCTGGGCATATAAGTTAAGAAAAGTGCAAATGAGCACCCTTGAATGCTTTTTGAAATCATTCAAATCTATGACTGAATCCTCTTGAGGGGATGTGAGGTCTTACTCCAGAAGTGTAAAAAATGACCTCTCATCACATACCCTGAGTGTGTATGTATAGGGGGTGCCTTGGCAATCCTGGATGCAAAAATTGTACATTCCCATATGGACGGCCATGAAGAGCAATGTAATTGTTAGTTACCCAACTTATGAAAATACTAATCTGACTAATCCTAATGCTCTGGAAAGCATAAGACATTTTCTTTTAGATACACATAAGGAAAATAACAGTTTAGAGATGCATTTTTTTGATTTAAAGTAAAATATTGTATTTATCCTACAACTTGGATCCCAAGATTCTTGAAGGCTGTTGAAGACCTACTTGAGGTAGGGGTCAGCTATAACCCATCTTTATTTCCTTTCCCAGATCCAGACTATATTATCTATAGCAAGTGCTCAGTCAATATTTGCCCAGAGAACGAATGAAGAGTAGACCTCAACCCAAAGGGCTAAATTTTTTGATATGTACATTTCAGATGCCTCCTAAATCTGACGTGGTGATCTGAAAATGATACCACACACACAACGAATGCAATCATCTCCTTCAGTTAATTTTATATTGTGTCACCGTCTATACTGGGTATAAAAACATTCAAAGAGACTCCAAATCAAATACACTGGGCAAATTACTGTTACAGGAGTCTTTCATTCACTTCAGTGGCTCACTAAGACACCCAGAGAAAAGGTGTTTATTTTTCCATGTCTCAAATATAATACCAAATCAGAGTATTCTGTTGGTAAATGTATTCCAAATGTGTTTCTATTTGGTTTTAAGTATGAAGATATAGATTTAGCTAAATATTTTTTCATTTTTGACGTTCATACAACATTCGAGGTGGATAAAATAAAGTGAAAATCATCTGAAAATAACACACGCTCATCATATCTTTTAAGTTATGGCTTCTTACCTTGGCCAACTCTCATCCAGGGCCTGTGAGGAGTAATTAGCTCCAAAGGTACTACCGTCAAAGTAGAATTTTCATAAAGGAAAAATAAAATTAACGGAAAGTTGAAGCAGAATTAAGAAGCTGGTATCGTGGAGAGTTAAACAACTAAATTTTTGCCAGTTATCTGTATCTCTACACCCAATAGCTCTTCCTCCATGCTTTCTCTTATCAACTTCCTTAGGACAGTCTATTCCTCTATAGTCTAACCAGTGTCTTCTTTGCATGATGCATGTGGGGTGTTTCTTATTCTTTTGCCTGCCCAGCATCTTTTGTTTTCAAGAACTGCCTCCTCTCCCATGCCAAACTGGGCAAGACTGTCATTCTGTGTAGGCCGCCCTATCCCATGAGATGGACCCAAGCTTGGTGTTTCCAGTCAAGGTACTTCATCCCCCTGGAAACAGTGATTGGTTCAAGGCTGGGCTCATGACAGAAGTGAAACCAAGGGGAGTGCTTTTGAGAGAAACAAAGGGTGTGCCCCAGTTGAGATGGTGACCCCGAAGGCCATGTGAACCTAGCCTCTCCCCTTGGAGAAAGCCTGTCTCCACATGAAGTCCACACAGATAGCACAGCACCACAGAGAGACAGTCTCAGTGATGTTGTCTGATCCCCTGGATGTAGCCCTTGGGCTTCCAGTGACGTAAGCCAATAGATTTCCTTTTTTCAACTTCAGTTGGGTTCTTGTACTTACAATGGAAAGAAAACTGCATTAGATTTGTGGAGTAAACTTCCCATTGTTGTCAGGGGCTCTGTTTTATAAACTCTGTATTGTTCACTGGGTCTAGCATGCCTTGGAACACATTCCAGATGCATGGAAAGACAAATAGGGTGCTGTACTCCACACACTGAATACAGTAGCCCAGTTTTTGTTAATTCAGTTAATTGTACCCATAGGATAATCTTAAGTCATTTTTAATCATATCATTCTCCTGCTGAAAAAACTTCAGTGATTCTCTTCAGCCTAAAAGGCAAAAAATCAAGCTTTACTGGCTTGGTAACTGTGGCGCTACACAATTTGGCTACAGCGTTCTCTTCTGTTGCTCATCTCCACTCCAGCTGTTTGGCTTCTACAAACACATCCTGTAGCTTCCTGCTTCTTTGCTTCTGCCAAGGCCATTTCCCTTTCCTCTCCTCCTGTGTGAAACACTGCCTCCTGAAGGCCTGGCTCTCCTCCTCATCACCCTCAACAAAGCCAAGCCCATTCTTCTTGTCTCCTGTATCACTGATTAGCTGAAATATCCATTTGGTAGTTAACAATAACTCTTTGGATCCCAAACCTTTATTTCATAAGGTAGAAATAATAAAGAAGATGCAAGATGTACATTAAGACATCAGAAATTTGAGAATGGATATCTAAGCATCTACTATGTGCTAGGCCTGTACCGAGTGAGTTCACATTCTCATTTAATCTTAATGATCCGTGGAAGCAGATAATATTATCCCTATTTTACAGCTGAAGAAACTGGAGCTCCGCTCTAGAAGAGCTGAGAAATCCAAGATCAGACAGGAAGCATGGCAGATCAGGGGTCAAACCCTCAGCTCAGTGACTCCAAAGCCTGGGAGCTCTCATTAAGCTGTGCTGCCTTTCAGGAAACAGTGAAGTGACACCAAGTGCTCCAGAAAATAGTAAATATGTATTTGCAGTTTTCTGGAAAAAATAAGGATGGAGGCTATAAAAGATAGTATCATCTGCTCGGGCTCAGGAGGAAATGGGAAACTGGATGGAGAGGAGAACTATCATATAAACCTGGGCTGGGCATCTCAAGTGAATACAGAATTGGAATTAGGAAAACATGGGCACTAATGAGTTCTTAATGATTTAGTGTGAAATGTTTCCTCTGCCAGGAGAAGCATTATTATTGTCAAGTTCTATCTTCTATGTATTAGTTTTCTTTGCCATGTCTCATTACCTTTTTCTTAATCTGACCCTGACTCAATACACTAAAACAGAGATATGTTCAAAAGAGAGACATTTCTTCAATACTAACTAGTGGCCTTAATGTATGTGAAGTACAGATTAGAACAGACGATAGCAGGAGACAGAAGAGGGAAAGGTGACAAGGAACAAGAAGGCCCTGCGAGAGAAGAAGCATCTGTCTTTCAGCGGGCAAAGCCATTGGGCAGGAGGCACTGATTGAGTCCCGCAACCTGTGGTTATCTGCCTTTCTCTTTTCTGCAGGATTTGACGAATCTCTGTCCAAAAGAGCTTAATTTCACGAAGCAAAAGTTTACCAATTTTTTTAGTACACTGCCGTCTTTAAAGTCATTAAAGTCCAATTACGCAGTGATGATAATGCAAGTTAGAATACAGTGGTGTAGGGCCGAGCCCGTGGCGCACTCAGGAGAGTGCAGCGCTGGGAGCGCGGCGACACTCCCACCGCGGGTTCGGATCCTATATAGGACTGGCCGGTGCACTCACTGGCTGAGTGCCGGTCACGAAAAAGACAAAAAAAAAAAAAAAAAAAAGAATACAGTGGTGTAATAGTAACGATCAAACATTGGTTATTTCAATGTTGAGGCATAAGTTAGCGTTTTAACCTTCCTGATGTATATTACCAACACGAAAACATAAATTCCTGAAACTTTTAATATAATTAGGTGGAGGCATCAAAAGTTAAAAGATATGACTTCTGAGCTCTCATAATTCTTACTGTCTCATCTAATTTAAGGGATTTTTTTAAAAAATTCAAGAACTGTGGGCACCAAGAGAATCACTAATGTTATAAGCTTGCAGTTAAACTCAAAAATCTCATTCACATGGCTTTAATTACTCTACTACACTCATATGCCCTAAAGAACAACCTAAAGACAGAAAAAACACCCTTATCTGTAAACTCGAATGTACCACTGAACTCAACAAGTACCTGTGGCAAACCTGCTGGTCGCCAGCACACACAGAAAAGGGGCACAGGCTACAGGGTTTGTAACAAGCCACACCAGCTCCTCCTCCATCACCTCCTTAGTTAGTTAAGCCTTTGGCCCAAGGAATATTTCCACATTAAAAAGGAAGGTTAATGAAAAGGATAAGCAGGGCAGAAGTTGCTGTAGTGGATGGAAATAGAAGTTAAAGTTTAAAAAAATCCCCACACTACTACAGACCTTCTTTCCCACTCCCTCTGTGCACTCCTTTTCTGCCCTTTGCCCCCTCCTTTGCCTTCAATCCTGATGTTCCCTGGGGTCCTGTGGCCTCACAGCCTCAGCCCACTTCTGCTCGCATTGCTCTCAAAGGGACAGGATGGGGAGAAAAGACTCAGAATCACTGGGCACCAATACAGTAGGATCAGGGCAGAGGCTGGAGACTGCGGGCAAAAACACTTTGGGAAGCGCCTCTTAGGAGACCGGGCCAGTCCCCGTCTCTCTCTGGTGGAGACCTCTCTGTCCTGTATGCTCACCTCAGTCAACCCCATCCCTGCTTTGGCTCCAACTATCACCCACAACCGCGCAGTAACTCACAAATCCATACCTCTAGCTCTCAAAATTTTCGTGAACTCCAAGTCTATATTTCCAACTGCCTATTTGGGTTCTCCACCAAAAGTACACCAGACACCTCCAACTCCAGCTAAAATCCCACTACACACCTCAACCTGCTTCCACCTGCCATCTGCTCCTCTTCTTATAACCTAATTTAATGAGGGCACCACCACCTAGGTGCTCAAATGGGGATCTCAGAGCCATCCCAATCTGTCCCCACTGTCCCCAAGTCCCTGCAGTTCTGTAGAGAAAAACACTTATCCTGGCCTTATTGTCTCCATCCATCCATTGACAAGGGGACTCCTACTCCTCTCAACTCAGGGAATGTTAGATGAACAGTTCTTACTCTTCCTCAAAGGAAGGGAAGTAGCTCTTCTTTCTGTTGATAAGAGAGGACATCTGCTGGCCCATTCACCAGTGGGTGGGGTAATGAGACACAGCAGCTCAAAACAAGCTCCACCCTGGTACTTTTTCATGCTGCCTGACTCGCAGCTGGGGGAGCAGAGCCAGGGTTCCTCTCTCAGCTTCCTGTCCCTGTGTGGTAAGAGCACCTGGGGCAGGGCTCAGGAACTGTCTCCTAGAGGCAGCCTAGAGGCCAGTCATCTTCTCTCCTACCCTGTGGGACTCTGTGTTCTGCCAGGGACACAGTTTGCGGGGCAGGCCTTGACTTTCCATGCAGTGGGTGGGGTAAGTAAACTTGGAATCTACTTAATAGAATCTACTCACCAAGACAGGTTTCCAGGGTCGGATTCAATAGATAAAACTGGTCACAATTTGGTTCCTTCCTAAGTTCTCAGTCATGTCTTTATGATCACTCTACTTCCTCTTGTCCCTTTATCTCCATTATGTCCCGCTAGAACATCTTAAGGTTAAAACTTAAGGGAGGTATATGAGTGGGATCTCTTTGAGTCCTTGCATATATGAGAACATCTTTCTGTTTTCCTGAGTACATGAGTGGCAAATAGGTTGCAAGTGAATTTTCTCTTGAAACTTTAAAGACCAGTGTTTCCTTGTCCTTCAAGATGATATGGGTGTCAGGTAAAAATTGGGTTTTGTGGTCACAGAAGTTTTGGAAATGTTGGGTTAAAGATAAAAGGTTTCTTAACCGCAGGACTTCTCCAAGCCCTAAAGTATTCTGTGAGTATAGAGTGTGAAGCTCCAAGATAGGACAGAGAGTAGTGTTTTTCAAATTTAATAGGCCATGCATTTCAAAGAAACAGTGTCCTATAAATCAATATCCTAAAACTTTCATCTCACTGTGATAAAAAGAATCAAAGCAAGGCCCATCCCAGAGAGGAGAGTCATTCCTAATTCTGACAGGTCTTAAGGCATCTCTTTATGACTGTTCACACTAGTGAACTCTCAACTTTTTCTCTCTTTCAAAAAAAGACACCTCTTTTAGAAGGCATTTTCTACGATTCTTCAGCATGATCCCTTCTTTTTCAATGTATCACCCACAGGTCTGAGAAAATATTGCATTTGCTGTAAATTTATGTTAATAGTTCAGAAATTCAACAAGATGGTGTTTGGGATACAGCATGTCTGTCACCCTTGAGGACTGAGGAGTGAGAACGGCAGCTGCAGAAAGTAGCAGAGCTTCTATTCTGAATTCTCAAGCCCAGACCCCAGCCAGAAGCATGCCCTGGCAGCGCCTCTCCTCTGCCTGCATGGAGTCTCAGGTGAGGGCCCCACTGTGGCAGTGCCCTGGTCTTTGCTCGTGGCAGCCACCCATGCCCATGGCTGCCCACTGCAGAAGGAATCTCCTGTGCCAGAGCTCTGCTTGTTGTGGCTGCCCACTCTGGGAGGAAGCCGGAATATTTGTTAAACAATGTTCATTTTATTTGAGATCACTACATCATAGGACTGAACCCTTGTCTGAGCCAGTCTGCCCATCCTAAAATAAAACCCAAGCCAAGAAACAGCTGTCATAAGAATTCTGAATTTGTTTTTCTTTTTGTTCTAATGAAAATTCAAACCAGTTTTCATACTTTCAAATGGTAAAACTTCATTTAAAAGGTAATAGACAAATGTGAATGGCAACAATTTCAAGCAAATTATTTCACAACAGAATGCAGGTCATGAAAGAAAAGATGGAATCACAGCCTTCCTCCTCTGAATTCTCCTAAATAGATGAACACTTTCAATATAAAACCATCCCACTTTTATATTTCACTAGAAGCTTGTGGTCCCTTGATTCCTCAAGAGACTCACTGCTTCATTAGTAGGCAACCCTATGCTAAAGAACTTTCTTTTAATCAGCAAATGTCTAGTCCCAGGACACCAATTAGGGGCTTAAGAGGAGGCCGCAGAGAGACGGCTCATGGTCAGTCAATCAGTTTCATACTGTCTGATGAACAACATATTTATCTGCATATTAATTTGGTTTTTGCTTTTCCCTCCCTTAGGAGTTGACCAGCTTTGCTGATATGTTCTCACAAGTTGACCTATATAGAGAGTCAGGCTATTCCCTGTGACACATTACCTGAAAAAAGATAGGGTCTCCTGAAGACACAATGTATTGTCCCCTTCTGGGACTTTGCACATATTCCATTCCTTCTGCCTGGAGCATTCCCTCCCCAACTGCTTTACTCTCTTATATATCACTTATTACCATCTGAAGTCATTTTCCTTAATTATTTTTTTACCCATTTATTGTCTGTTATCTCCCACAGGACTGTAAACTCAAGAAGGTGGGGATTACGTCCCTTATTCATCACCAAGTCCCCAGGGCTTATAACAGTGCCTGGCACAGAGAAGGGGCTCTGTAAATATCTGTAAATACAGTCCCCTCCTCTGTGCTCACCCAGCCCCTGAGCAGCCTCAGCTGTAGCCACCACACTGCTGTGACCGCCTGCTCACTAAGCTGCCTCTACCCTGAACTGTGAGCAACTGGGGCCAGGGACCATATTATGTTCAGTGTTATAACTACAGTTTAAAATGGTACCTGACCTCTTGTAGATACTTAAATCATTTTTAAGTGAATGAATATCATCCTCTTTCTCTTTTCAACTCCTTCCTCTTCTACTCCTTTATGTACACATAAAGCTATGTGTTCATGTATGTATTTAGACTATACTTGCTTCGAAAAGTGTCTGGATGGCCATTTACACATATACCACACACACACACACACACACACACACACACACACACACACACACACACACTATAATGTATAATATAATCTATAGAAAGAGAGAGCACTGACAAGAGAAAGAGCGAATTGAGAAATTTTCAAAAGATATACTGTTAAGTCCAGCAAAGAAACACTCCAAGTCTTTTGCTTGAGAATTCCAGGTAATTTAGGCAATGGTTTGATGTATTAGTCCACCCTGCAATGTGCAAATAAGCTGAAGAACTGCCTCAATTCCCTTTCACCTTTCGCATTCTATGTCAAAGTTATCACACATTCCAGAAAGGTATTCTCCTGATTACTCATCTTCACTTTCCCTGATAATGGCCACATAATATACAAAACTAGAAGTCAGGGTACCTCGGTGGACCAGTGTGTTCTCTCCCCAAGGACACAAGAGAGGAGAGATATATGTGTTCCCTGGGGTCATTATCCTTGCCTCCAAATAGACTAGAAACTTCGAGAAGCTTGAGGGTAAGAAAAGTCAGGGTGTCCTTAGTGCACCCCCACACCTCCTCACCCGGGTCCTCTTCACTGCTCAGCAGACAGTGTCACACAGGGAAGACAGGAGCACAGGCTGGGCATCAGCCCCACATGAACCAAATCTGGGATTCTCCAACCAACCACAGCAGTGGAATCTCAGGCAAGGTCTCCTCATGGGAAAATGGGGGTTAAAAAAATAAGTGACACAGTGAGTTCTGAGGACTACATGACATCTAAATGCTCAGCACAGTGCCTGGCATGGGTAGGTGCTCAGTAAACATGTGTGCCCTCCCCACACTTCCTTGTTTCTAAGCTTGTGAAGCCAGATCTACCATCACTGCCAGGAATCCAGCTCTCTGCAATGACACTCAACCCCCCTACGACTTCCCCCTCTCCGAGTGCTGAGAAGAGTAAAGTGAGAGCATAGGCCCTCCTGGCAAACTTCTGTGTCCTCTCCCACAAAATCCAGTTCATTCTGTAGCCTCCAAACCCTCAGCACAATTGGTCACGCAGCAGTCTCTGCCCCACCATGCCCGTCCACCCCCTAATAAGTATTGGTTAAATAACATTGTCAGATGAATTCACCATCTCTTTATTTCCACTTCACAGCCTAGAGTTTGGTGTGAGTTTACATCAATGAATTTTCCTAAATACCAGGTTTATATTTTAGTTGTTATTTACTGAGTTTAAAACTCCAGAAATAGAAAATGATATGAAATGTTTTCTGTAAGTTGCAAAAGCAGGTTAGCAAGTCAATAGAAATACAAATAAATCACATATCTGTATATTTCCATCCATTTTTGCTAGATACACTATATCTCTCCAACCTGACTCAAAGTCAGGTTTAACTCTGACGTTGTCAATTTCTGAAGAAAATGCTGAGAACGCCTTGCCACTGGGATGAATTGCATGTTGTTTATGTTCAGTTATTTCACTAAACTGAACCTTATCGATGCTTTCATAAAATAAACACCTAGAATGATCTTTCCAAATTTTGGCCGTGAGATGTTTCTAGCTTCCAACTCAGTTATTTTTATTGCCTTCATTCACCAGATAAAATGAAGATTTTGAGGCCAAAGGGGAATTGCAGGGAAGATAAATCCTAAAAACCTTTCAAACATTTTAAAACATTCCCCTCAGGCAGTAAAAAAGGATATTTGTCGTCCTGGCTTGTCCCCAGACCTTCGGTGAAGGGGGTGGAAGCGGTTCCGGGATGGCCTTTCCACCAGCCCATGATGGCGGGTTCCCCGAATGTTATCAGCTTGATGAAATGATGGCTGCAGAGAGAAGGGAAGAAGAAGTGGCCTCTGACCATGAAATCGCCACTCACCTTCAAAAACAACTGACAGCAACAGCAGATGAAAAGACTGATTTCATAATTTTACTACTATATATTAGAGTGCCTTGGGTCAAGGTAAATCAAATAATGTAGTACATGCAGCTGTTTCTATTTAATTACAGATAATTAAAAACAGTCCTTAGTGTATTAAGATGAAATCTAAAAGAATGATATATAAAAGTTATCACAATTAGGAGATATGGAATCGGAGTACTATGGATTCATACACCAAATCCCAGAAACTAGGAAGTACGCTTAAAATGTAAAAGAGGTATATACTCTAAGATAGAAATAAACTGGCAAGCCAAAGGATATAAATTTGTTCTACATGTCATCTTTTAAATTTTTTGACTGACGGCTGGCCAGTTAGCTCAGTTTGTTAGAGCACAGCCTTGTAACACCAAGGTCAGGGGTTTGGTTCCCCATACTGGCCAGCCACCAAAAATAAATAAATGTTTTGACTGAATTCACAATGTTTAAAAATTCAGACCTGAGCTTTCTAGGGAAAAATCAGAACATCTTGGACACACTGGCCCACATACCCACATGGCAATAAAAGGCTGAAGCCGAGAGTGGCTGCTCCCTGTAGATGGGACACCCACTCTTGTGTTTTTAATCCTCACACCCAGACCACTTCACTGACTCATTATGTTAGACATTTGAGTTTGCAACCACTGAGTCAAGGAGGAAAAAAAGGCATAATACCTAAATACAAGAGGAAAACATGCAACTCATTATTCCCCAAATGGCACAAATGAAAGTACAAACAGATTCAAGACAAATTCATGGTCAATAAATCTAAAATCCTTTGTTAAGGAATGCTTGGGTTACATTCTTAACATTTTTGAGACTGGCACCATAAAGGGCAAACTTTTTGGTTGTCAAAGACCAAATCCCAGGCTGGACCATTAAATCTCACATAATGGGGCAATTGGTATACAATGTTATGCAACAGATGTGCTTATGAAATATATAAAAACAGATTTCCCCCCAGCTTTATTAAGGTATAACTGACAAATAAAAATTGTATATATTTACAATGCACAATGTGATGTTTTGATACACGTATACATTGTGAAATGATTAGATCAACTAACCTATCCATCACCTCACGTACTTATTTAAAACAGATTCTCTTTCAGGTAAATTGAATCATACATAAAATAACTAGCTAACTATGAAAAGAATCCTATGGAAGATTACATTTTTATAGGGAAGTTTCCTTGAGTGAAGAACTGATTGCTGGTTTTTCTTTGTTAAACATATGAATTTTCTCATATTGGATTTGGGAATTACCCCTATTTCTCCTAAGTGGGTTCATAAAATATCTGCGCTATATTTACTTTAATAGTTCCAATCTGTTTTCATAATCCAAGCCTATAAGCTTGTAAAAAGAGATCTTAGTGGTGAACAACTTCTTAGAAGAAAAATATCCACATAATAGGTAAGCTGGATTTGATCTCAGATAATAGAGCACATTATTCTAGAGAATAATTATTTTAATTTATTTTTCTCATCAGCTGGTTGGTACACGGAACTGAACCTTTGACCTTGCTGTTACAAGGCCGTGCTCTAACCAACTGAGCAAACCAGCCAGCTAAATTGACATGCCTAAAAAATAATGAGACAAATTGACATCGGGTGCTTCCTGATGTTGCCACGAGAAGGACACAGCATCTCTTACGTAGTAGTAACTCTACCAAAAATGCATAAGCTGAATAAAAATGCAGAACAATCAGACAAACCCCAACTGAGGAACATTCTACAAAACAAATGACCTGTTCTCTCCCAAAATATCAGTCATAAAAGACAAAAACAAAAAAAACCAAAAAACCCTTGAAGAAATATTCTAGATTAAAGGAGATGAGGGAGATATGGCATGCTATAAATGACAATATTGGCACAGTTGGAAAATTTGAACAGGGTCTATATATTATATAATGTTGCTGTAATTTTAAATTTCCTTAATTTGATCATAATAGTGTGGTTAGGTTATGTAAGAAAATTACTCAGGAGTAACAGAAGTAAACATAACATGTATATACACACATATTAAGAGAAGGAAAGAAAAAATGGGGCAAAATGTTAACAATCGGTGAATTCAAGTGAGGGGTATACACAAATTCACTGTTTTATTCTTAAAAGGTTTGAAATGTTCTCAAAATAAAAAGTTTACAGGTCTAAAGTCTGATAATAAAGGCACAGATCTTGATGCAGGATTCATGCTTCTCATTTCTAAAATTTGAATGGCTTCAAAACCAAATATATCTTTAGATTGACTTTCTAAGAACATCTAAAAAATATGATCACCACTTCTTGTTACTTTTTAAATGATTAAAAGTTTACCTTGAAAAAATAACTACATTATTGGCTGGGGAAAATAATATACAATCTTTAGGTTGTCTTTCCATATAAAATTCAACCTTTTATAATTCTAGTTTTGGGGGACCCCAGTAATACCTGCGATGTGAACTGTTTAATGATTTTTTTCCCCCCAGAAGATGACCAGTAAGGGGATCTTAACCCTTGACGTGGTGTTGTCAACACCACACTCTCCCAAGTGAGCTAACCAGCCATCCCCTATATAGGGATCCAAACCTGTGGCCCTGGTGTTATCAGCACCACACTCTCCCAAGTGAGCCATGGGCAGGCCCTGTTTAATGATTTTTAACTATGTTCATATATCATATTTCAGGAAATATGACTCAAACAAAGTATATCTAAATAAAAATAAAAAGCTACTACTAATACAAAAATAAAGAAATGGAAATACCTTTGTTAATCAAGAGGATCATGCCCACAGCACATTTTATTATCAGAAAAGTGCTTATCCAAGATAGAAATAATTTTAGGAGACAGATGCCTTTGTTCCAAGACAAGAGAAAAGGAAGGATTTTTTGTTAATATAATCATATATTCAGTACAATAATGTTAAATGTACTTGAAAACATAAAATTTTCATCTAAAAGTTTAAGAGCACCATTATTACCAGATTGGGCTCCTGGAGGCCAGCCTACAGAGGTGGGGCTGAGAGTTTTCAGAAGGGGTTCCCAAAAGTAGAAAGCTCTTGAAATGTCTTCTAGACTTTCCATTATGCCTATATTTTCTATTTACAGTCATCTTTTTTGCATTAACTTCTGGGCCAAATCCTGTATTACTGCTTGGACTCAGGTGTTGGGGGGATAATCTCTGCTTACATTTAATATTTCCTTCTTAGGTCTAGCCAGTTAGCTCAGTAACTGGTTATAGTGTGGTGCTGATAACACCAAGGTCCAGGGTTCAATCCCTGTACTGGTCAGCCAACAAAAGACATCCAAAACACTATGGTGTTTGGTAGTTGGCCTAAGTCTAGGTTCCAAAAAATCTAGTAACAGACAGACACCTGTTCCCACCAACTTCCAAGCTTTTGCTGGCTGGGAGCTAAAACTCTGTTATTTAAAAATGTATTTATCAGGGCCGACCCCGTGGCTCACTCGGGAGAGTGCGGTGCTAGGAGCGCCATGGCCACGGGTTCGGATCCTATATAGGGATGGCCAGTGCGCTCCCTGGCTGAGCGTGGTGCAGACGACACCTAGCCAAGGGTTACGATCCCCTTACCGGTCACAAAATAAAATAAAATAAAAATAAAATAAAATAAAATAAAATAAAATAAAATAAAATAAATAAAATAAAATAAAATAAAATAAAATAAAATAAAATAAAATAAAATAAAATAAAATAAAATAAAATAAAATAAAATAAAATAAATAAAATAAAATAAAATAAAATAAAATAAAATAAAATAAAAATGTATTTATCAAGTCAACTTTAAAACATAAAAATAAATGACACTCTGCCAGTCTTAAGGCAAAGTACTTCATTTTTTCTGTTCCTTTTCAGACTTCAATCATATATAGTTTTTACATAGTTGTACCAATAGAGTATGCATATTTTTGTGATCTATTTTTGCACTTAACATTAGTTCATAAACAATTTTCCGTGTATTACATAATCCTTATATTTATTAATTCAATAAATGCACAGTATTTCATTCCCAGCGTTCATAAAGCCAACATTCCACAATGCACTTCAAAGAACATAATTTGGAGTCAGTCATCAGTTCAAGTCCAGGATCCTCAACACATTAACAGCTTACTTCATCTTCCTTATCTGTAAAGTGGGAATGATGATGACGACGACGATGATGATCACGACGACTTCCTCACGGGCTTGTTGAGAAAAGTAAATGAGATTTGTACATGACAGCTGCCTTGTCCCAGGGATACTTGGGCAGTAGAAGGGAGGATGCATGCCCAAGAGGTGGTACACTGGGAAGCATCTTGTTAAATGTGGGGCCACCCTGCAGATTCCTTTTGTGGATAGGAGGTGCAGCATCATTGTTAGAGGTTTCCCGAGCATTCTGAGCCTCCCAGAGTCTCCCTCAAGGGACCTAGATCTCAGTTAGGCATCATCTGCTGCCCATACCATGTCACTCCTGACAGCTACAGTCTGGGATGTGTGATTTGCTTTGGCCAATGGCTCTGTGATGCTGGTTCAAACAGAAACTCTTATACTTTTTTCCTTCTGCCATGAGAATGCTATGTCCCAAATGGGATGTTCCTTCAGCCTTGGTTGCAGAAGGATAAAGTACATGGAGGAGAGCCACAGCAGGTGTGCTGCAGCCACTGACACATAATATGAGTGAAAAACAAATGTCTGTTGAAAGTCCCAGAGCGTCTGGATTGGTTGTGACTGTAGCAAAGCTGGTTAATATGGTAGTGATGGCAGAGAGAGACTGCACTGAAAGGGAAAGTGCCATTTTTCTTGAAGAGAAATAAGGGAGGTATGAAGTCAAAAGAATCTGAAAATTGGTACTTACATGTTTCAAGGAGGGCTTCAGGCTCTGAGAAGTACTATCCTGTTTCAGAACATGAGGACCAGACACCAAATGAAGAAGGGAGGCTTCTCCATACACAAAAGCTTCTCCACAACGATGTGTGGGACCCAGTGCTGGACTACCCAGATGTAGACCAAGCCCATTCTTAGTACAGCACGGCAAGGGCAACATAGAGGAGGAAAAGTTTATTTTGAAAGAATTTCCAATAATGTCCCAAGCATTCATTGTGGGAGAAATCAGAACTTAGCTATATTTCTTCACCTTTTTATTTGCTTGTTTTTAGATGGCTTAGTAATTCTTATTCTGAAATACATTTAGGGATGGAAGGCCCAATAATTTCTTCAGGGCCTGGGGCCAGCATAGGACTTAATGTGGGCCCCTGGGCACTAGAAAGCAGAAGTGACACAGAACGCTGGGAATGGCAATGTTGTTAGTGGCAGCCTGAGATAATGCAGAGATGCCAGCGTCAATAGCCTAACAGTGCCAGATAGCACCAGGAGGCTCAGACAGGAACCTCTGCAGTAAAGCTATCAGATTCTGTTTCCCATTGTGACCTACTTGCCAGGGGCTAAGCAAGGAAAATGACTGGATACTAACCCAAGGCAGGGGAAAGGTAGATTCTGAGCATAAGTCACCAAACCTGAGGAGTACAGACTGGGGGTGAAGCACAGTCCAAACGTGAAGGTTCCACTGGAAGTCATTAGGCAAAAGGGAGGGTAAGGTGGATACCCAAGTTGGCAAGCAGACAGCTATAGCCAATTCTTACCTAGTTTCTGTGGGTGAGCTATGAGGGGGAAGAAAGCATACCTAAAGCAGTTCAAGGTACTGCTGGGTATTGGATGTCTACTTTTAGACAGCTCCAGTCTCAGGCTCTCCTTCCTTTGCAGGATTGCAGGCTCCTGAATATTTCTGAAAAATATCTGTATGTGGACAGCAAATTGGTTCAGGTTTTCAGGTATTGGGGTAGCTAATGGTGTGGATGACATGGCTAATGCTGATGGGAGAACTCTTTCTAAAATGAAACAGGACATGTGAATCTTCCAAAAGAAGCAGAGTTGTGGATTTTCAGGTAGAAGTTTAGAGGTAATGGCCGACAGTACCATACTCTCAGAGTACTCCCCGCCAAAGGACCTAGATCTTGGTCAGACATCCTTATGTGTAGGTGCCCTTCTACATGTCACATCACATACGTGCCCACATCTCATCACCTCTGTAAGCTGCAGTCTGAGACAAATGGCTGAAAAGTTGCAGCTTGATTTCCTCACCATTCCTGGGGGGAAATTACTTCCTCCAATTTAGACACGATTGATCTGTCAATGTGGCCTATATTTACGTTAACTCTTTTAGTATATGTGTCACATTGCTGGCACATCATTAAGTTTGTGGTTAGTAAGAAACCCCAGATCTTTCTCACTTGATTGGTAAACTACAAGCAGATTACTACTAAGCCCATATTTAGTCATGAAATAAGAGAAGTCTGAGAGTTGGAGAGTTGTTTATTGTCAACTCAAGGAGCTTATCATTATTAAAGGTATATATGCTCTATATAGTCTTTATTCTTCTATATTCTTCTTTATTCTAAAGGTATATATGCAGTATATTCTTTATGTGTGAGCAACCTAGACCTACTTTTTCCTTCTGCAGCAAAACAGAAAAATCACTTCTAGCTTATAGTTGTATTTCTACATAAAGTAATTAAAAACATGAGAAATGTAATTTGCAAACAACTTCAGGTGAAATATGGATTTCTAAATGCTAATGGGATCACCAAATACATTCCTGCATGTGAGAAGTTCTACCAAGTTTTAAAAAATATATTAAAAACATGCAGAAGATCAGGATTTAAGCATATAAATATTTCCTTTGAAAAGTCTTGATCCAGAATACCATAGTACAGCATGTTTACAAAGGGGTGTCCAATCAATATTCTTAAACAAAAGTAATTCTACATAAGACAACTCTCAATAGCTTCATGTATAGACATTATGATGACTAGAGACCAAGAAAAAAATCATAAAATTTCCACAAGAGCAACACATTTTTCTGGAATACCACTGTCAATACTGGAAATACAAGGGTACTTCAAACAGCTTAAGGAAAAATAGAATTAAAAGACAGAATAAGTCTTTCCATGAACTTTTTGAAGTACCCCCCGTATATACTGGCAGCTTCAGTATTACAAAGCTTCAGTATTACAGAGAAATTGCACTGGGGAGTGATGTCACCATTATTTTATGCTGTGAGGACAATGTGCTAGCCTTAGCCAGGGGTCATTTACATGACATCTCCAACCATCTCAGCAGTGAATCAGGAAGGAAAGAAAGAGTCTAAACAACAAAAACAGATAAGAACCCTAGAGGAGAACACTTAGAAGGGAACCCCTCTGGTTCTCTTTTACACCTCACCTAAGCCTAATAAACCAAGTCACCTTGTTTGCCAGCCTGCAGCAGGTGAAAATAAGATGGGGCTGGGCAAAGAAAGGCAATAGGGGCTGCTAGCTTATCAGAGTAAGCTGCACAAGTACAAGCCAGAAGACTGCTGGCAACAATGGAATCCAGTTCCGTTCTTCCTTCTACAGATAAGAAACTAAGATCTAGAGAGATGAAGTTTTTTTTTCAAGGTCACTGTCTTAACATGTTTTCTGGTGCTATCACTGAATACCAGAGACTGGGTGATATATAAGGAACAGAATTTATTTTGCTCAGTTTTGGAGGCTGGGGAGTCCAAGAGCATGGCAGCAGCTTTTGGTGAGGGCTTTTGTAACTGCATCATAACATGGCAGAAAAGCAGAAGGGCAAGTGAGCGTGTGAGGAGACAGAACATGAGGGTGGCCTCACTTTATAACAGCCCGCTCTCAAGGTAACTAATCCACTCCTGAGAAGGCATTTATCCCTTTATGAGAGTGATCCCTCTTGATGCAAACTCCTTACAGGTCCTACCACACCTCAACACCAATACATCAGGGACCAAGCCTCAACACACATTTTGGTGGGGACAAACCATAGCAGTCACACAGCTCGTGTGTAGCCCTGGAAGCTTGAAATCAGAATCCTGAGCCTCATTCAGTGTTCTCTTCACCTCGCCACTTTGCATCCTTTGTTAAACAGTCATCTATATAAAATGAATTATTTTTGACATTTTAAGTGGGTTTTTGCTGACGTATTCAGAAGAAAGTTAAAAAGTTAATATTAGGAAATTTTCCAGGTAAACTTCATTTTGTTCTTGTAAATCTACTGAAGATCTAAGATTTAATTAAAGGTTAATAGCCCTGTTAAGATATCTGACTATGTAGTATAAACAGCACATCTACAACTTGATATTAGATCCAGTCGTCTCTCTTGGGGTAGGTATCTAACTTAATATTTTATAAATGGTTAGCTAAAAGTCTGAAAGCTATTTATTGACCAAACCATGCTTCCTCCTATAGAATTAAAATATTACCTCAAGTTGGTTAGAACGTGGTGTTACAACACCAAGGTCAAGGGTTCAGATCCCTTTACCCGCCAGCTGCCCCCAAAAAACAAAAAAACAAAACTACCTCAATTATTCTAAATTCCTCTATATACTTGGCTCCACATCTGTTTCCCATCTCTTCAGCTGAGCTTAGATAGGACAGGAGACTGGGTGGAAAGCTACTAGATAGAGTGGATTAATATTTGGCCCTGAAGTAATACTTAAACACGTCATTTAGCTTTACTGGACCTCAGCTTGCCCATGATGCTGTTTAGTTCTTTAGTTCTTGGCAAATGAATGAAAGACTGGCCCCTAGTACTGATCAAATTTTTGCTGGGGAAGAGTGGAGACTTAATAAGCTTAGGAAGTAAGGCATGTTCCTTGAGCTTGCAGTACTTTTTATTTATATGCAGGCTACAGTTACTGGAAGAAGTTACAGGCTCCCTCTTTTAAAAAGAGCAAGTCTAACAAAGAAACAACGGTACCTCTCTTGGGTGGGAACACTCTAGCAGCGTGCACCTCCTTTGGTTCTCATGACAAGGGGAGGAAGTTGTGAAGACCTGCCCACAACAAAGAGGATGCTATTAATTCACTGCCTTGGGGTTAAATGGATCATTTTAATTCTGCCTTATAAACGGAGCAGAATAAAAAAGGATTTCATTCGTGGTTAGAGACTCTATTATAACACCATAAAAAAAAAAATACTTACAGAGAAGTTCAAAATACTCTATAAATCTCCAGGGTCAGACCTGCCAGGGAGGCTGGTAGCATAGTCAGAATGCTCTACCAGCCTCCCTGATTGCAGCCCCCACACTTTTGTGAGTTTGTCAGAACCTAGCAGTAGTTGGTGCTTATAAATGACAGAGGGTGGGGTCCTCAGTTCACAAAACTCCTGTAAG
The DNA here is from genome assembly GCF_027409185.1 of Cynocephalus volans. Taxonomy (NCBI): domain Eukaryota; kingdom Metazoa; phylum Chordata; class Mammalia; order Dermoptera; family Cynocephalidae; genus Cynocephalus; species Cynocephalus volans. Next base: position 57,077,379 of record NC_084462.1, read on the forward strand.
GCTCCTAACTATTCTGGGAACAAGGTAAGGCTTTTCTCCCAGCAGATTGCCAGTACTATCTTTGGAGCTAGTCTAGTCCAGTCTTGCAAGGGGGATTAACCCTCAGAGCCCTAAACAACCTGGATGGGCAGTCTTTTTTTTTTTTTTTTAACAGGAAGGCTATGCTTTTTTTGACCAACTGAATTTGGGACCCAATCTTCTCCAAAAGACCAAATGAGTCCCGCTGTCAGGAATGAAAAGTAGCTAGGAAGAGCAGAGCAGACCAGAGAAGGTGCCAGTACCTTCTGATTTGGGACTTGGCCTGTCACCATACCTGTGTCCCTTGTGTTGCCTCTTCCTAGTCCTTATTTCTAAATGAAAGCTAAAAGGGAAGTTAATAAAATAAACTAAGCTAAAAGGTTGCCCTAGAAAATGACAGAGATAAAACAATTTGGGGGGTTTCTTTTGGGTGGGGGCTAAGGTAAAAATCAAACTGATCAAAATCATCACAGAGAGCCAGGCAAAATAATCTGTTAAAACAAGAAACGACAATAAAGCACAAAACATGGCAGATGCAGAGTCTAGGGTTCATGCTGGAGGCTCCTGTTCAGGAAGAGGTGGACGAGAAGAAGGTGGATGTCTCAGGCAGGGCTCACGCAGGCTTCTCGCCTGGAGACGTGGGCATAACGTCCTGACCGAGCAGGCTATAAGCAGTAAGCCCACTGATCCTGCCCTCAGCATCTTCCTTCCAGCACCCACAGTCTCTGCCACATAGTGGATTACAACACATGTCCGGTGAATTATATAATGTTTCTAAACAATCAGGCTCTAAAGTTGAGTGTGTGCCCCTCAGGGGGAGTACAGGATGAGTACAGGATGTGAGAAAACATTAGAAGTTTCCGCTTAGTTTTCTATTGTTTGTGTACATAATATAACAGTAGAGTGGTATGTGTATGTAATTTACAAGCAAACAACATACCCAAATTGGGGATGCAGAACTCTTTTTAGTACTAGGACACATGAGCAAAAAGTTTAAATGGCAAGATGCTGATAATTATTAAAACTGGTGATGGCTATATGGGAGCTTCTTATTCTTTTTCTACTTTTGTATACAGCTAAAATTTTCCATAATAAAATGACGAATTACAACTTCAAATCCTAGGGATGTCCACGGGCATGGCAGGGGATAAGGCAGACCCCAAGCCTCTTTGCCAGGAATGCCACACAAACCCCCACAGAAGTAGAAGTTTTAAATTGCTCTTTGACGTCCCCACCTCCCTGCCTGGTGTGATGTGCTGAATAGTGAGGGAGACCTTTTGTTGAGAGTAGTTCTCCTTCTAACCTTGATGATAACATGATAACGACCAGAGAAATTCATTGAGTAAACTGGGTCTGCCCATTGATCTCCAGAGGAAGCTGATTTGCTTCTCATGCTGATGGGAAGGAACTGTGGAAGGGAGGAATTAGTTTTTGACTAAGACTTGAGTAGCAGCAGGGGAAGGTAGGGAAGGGCATGCATGGCAGAAGGAGCCTAGCCCAGAGCTGTTTAAACAGGCAAGCAACTGGCTGACAGAGTAAAGGCCAAAGGTGTCCTTGGAAGCCATGACATCAGGTAGGCACTTTAGGTCAGGAGGAAAGGATCAAAGTGCTTCATCCTTAGGAAGTGGAGTGAGAGCCCTACTCCCCTCCTTTCAGTCCTTCTGCATTCTGATTCACACCATATTCACCACTGTGATTAAACTTGGTAAGACACTTCACTGAGTTTAGGAGAGATCCATATTTGGAATTAAAAAAGAAAAAAACACTAAGGGTGAATATATGAAAAAAGAGTAGCAAAATATTGAAAATACTGAAACTGATGATGAGTATATGGGGGTTCTTTATTCTATTCTCCACTTTTTGGGTATATTTTAAATGTCCAAATAAAACATTACACTTTTTAAATTAAATTATAACAATGTAATAAATTAAGGATGCCTTTTTCAGCTTTAAACCAATAACTTCTATACACATGCCAAAAAAAGAGATGAAGGCCAAGTTTTCTACCAGATAGCCAGCAAACAAAACATTTTCCCACATTATTGATGACTTTAAAGGACAAAATAAGTGTATAATTTCATAGAGGATGTGAAATGGTGTCCGTAAAGAATAAAACAATTTGGAATATTTTGTTAGATATAATAGCACATGGTAATCCTAAATAAAGTATATTCAGTTAAAAAAAACCCCAAACTTACATCTTGTTTTTGATTTAAAAGAGCACCGGGTACTTTTCCTCATCTGGCTACTTGTTCTTGAAGAGACACACACTGTCCTGTTTTTTCTGGATTCACAAATCACAAGAGTTAGAGACAACCCTGCAGGTCCTTACCAAAGGCCATCGAGATACTACCAGACACTTCTGAATATAGGAACAAACTACGTTCCCAAGCAGGCTCTTCCTTTTTCATACAGCCATGCTTCCAGTATGTTCTCCCTTAGGCTGAGCTGTAAAGTATTCTTAAAGCATTCACCATCTCTTGGGGGAATATGCCCAGATGATAGGTTGTTAAAAATTCATTACTTACAGGATCACTCATCCCCATGAGAAACCAAACTATCAAAAGTGGAAGAATTGGTCTGTGGAAACAGATTCTCCATTTAATTTGAGTTAAACTGCAACTGAATCTGGTTGCTTGCTTGGAGACTTTGAATTAAATTGGTTTGGCATTCCTTTCATCAAACAAATAGAAAAACCAGCAAGACTAATGTAGGGAAGACTTTTCTTCGTATTTGCAAGTCCCTACTGCCTACAGACAGGGGAGGGAAACTAATAACTCCAACTGGTGAGCTGGTGAGAGTCACTATCCTGAGCCTGGCCTCTCTTTTGGATGGGTTAATGTGTTACAGGCTTTGGCAGCACCAACAGCTTCTTGGTCCCCAGTAGTCATGGCAGGCTCTCTTCTCCAGCTTCTCAGCCTGTGACTAGAGGAGTAAGCCCTGTTGGCCCTGCCTATGTAGGCTTAACTGGCATGGAAGAGGATGGAGGGAGGAGGATGTCTTATTTTGATCCCAAAGCTCAGCCCAATGGGGCCTGAGGATTTACTGAGCCACCAGGAATAAGGCTAACAATTTGATCCTCCACTGGCTCCTCACCAGTGAGAAGCCAGACAAGGGAAGGGAGACTAACCAGCTTCCTCAATCTCCAGAAGAATGAAATACCTGTATATAGTTTGGCTGCAGATTTTAATCAGTGAAATCTGAAATCAGGTTAGGCACCAATAACATAGTCCTAACTTTATATATTCCTTAAATTAGGGGATTTACTTTGCTTGGTACCCTAAAAAATGGGTAAGGAGAAATAATCAGTAGTGAATTTCGTTATTTTTGTGGAATTTCAAAGTTTTGAGGTAATTTGCTGTATTTCCTCTGATGTTTCACAGTGTGTGGAGGGGTGCAATCAGCATGCAATATAAAACTAGAGATTAAAAGTAAAATACATTTAATCAATGCAAGAATTAGGATACTCGTATTTGCTCCCAAACCATAATGAAACTTACTGAGAAATGCTAAAGAATTTTTTTTTTCACTTTCTGTTTATTTTACTTATTTCTTCTTGGGAAAAATTTGAGATTTTGCAAGGAGTTTCTGGGTATAATTTTTAATGGTAACGGGAGACTGAAAGGCACAGGATTAACTGTCCCTGGGATGTACCATAGCTGGGAAGGAGAGAGCCAGTGTGAGGCTTTTGCCTGTGTCAGGATAATAACCGCCCCCTTTCTCCTTTCCTTCCCTATATGCCACTTTTACCCCTTATAGCCCACTTGGTCAAGCTGCAGCTAATAGGACCAGTACATTCCAGGCTGTAGTTCTCTTCTCTGACCCAAGATCCAGGACGGTCTACTCCCCCAGGGTTGCCAGTCCCAGTGGGGAGGAGTGCAGTAAAGGCAAAGACCCAAGCCTCATAGCACAAAGTGAGAGAACATTTCTCAGCCATTCTTAGATGCAAAGGGACAGAGAGATTGAAGACACTTAGAGCCAGCCATTAGGAACAAAGAAAACATAGGCCCTGCTGGAATCATTACTTTTAATGATAACCAACCAGCTTAGATCAAATTATTTGAATAAGTAATATATTTATATTCTTAACAATAAAAAATATAAAGACGGACAGTGATGAGGCAACGTCAAACTCTCGTTCCTTTCTGGCCAGTCCCCGCCTCCCAGTGGATGGCCAGATTGTTAGCTTCTTGTGAGCCCTCCAAATGGTGACTATGCCCGAGAGTGAATTTGAAAATATATATACATATATATATATATATATATATATATATATATATCACTTATGCTCCTCCCTTTTCACCCAAATGGTAGCATATTAATCCACTGTTCTTTACCTTGCTTTTAAAACTTAATCTCCAATTAAATTTCTAAATCTGAGTCCAATTTCTTAGAGGTTCCTTCTCTAAACAGCCAAACAAAATATTAGAAAACAACAAAATTAAGAGTCAAAACTGTCATAAAACAAGTGGGAGAGAAAAAAAAAAAAAAAAAAACTATCAGGGAACATATACCAATACTACAATTGGATTACTCTCTTCCAGACAGACCCTGTTGGCCAATTTCTTGAAGCCTTTATATCCTTCTCTGTATTATCTGGTCCTCAGAGAACAGGATCACGAACCCCTCCCTCCTCTCTTCTACCTGCCTTTTCCACCTACATTTAAACATGGCCAAGCCTCTCTCATGTGAAGTAAGAGGTAATAGAAACAGAACTTGATAACCAGATGCCTCATTCTTCTCCTCCTCATCCCTGGCTCTCTCCTCTTCACAGCCACACTTCGTGACGTTGCCTCAACCCTATTTCCTCCACTCCCACCTGGTCCTCAATCCCCTGCTCCTCTACCCAAATGAAGTTTCCCACGACAGCCATGGACTTTCCTTGCTACTAAATCCAAATGGACTTTTTCAGCTCTTAAGTCACCTGACCCCTTGGAAGCATGTGAAATGATTGACAATTCGCTCTCTTTTGAAAATGTTCTTTTCCTGGCTCCTGTGACTCCGAGCTCTTCCGTTTTCCTCCTACCCCTCTGAGTGTTTCTTTCCAGTCTTCTTTGCAGATTCCTGAACTTCTTGACCATCCTTTAAATGCTGGGGCTCTTCAGGGCTCTGTTATACTACTCTGTATCTCCAGCCTACATGTTTCTCTAGAGCTTCAGACTTGTATATTCAACAGCCCAGTGGACCAGTCCTCTAAAACTGCCTGCAGGCATTTCAAACTTAATATATTTAGAAGTGAATGTGATATCTTCCTCCCAAACTAGCCCCATCTTGTGTATTTCGAATCTCTGGGAATGACACTACCCAATTGCCTAATCCAGAAAGTTTCGGGTCATCCCTGAGTGCTTCCTCCCGCACCCCTCCCCATCCCAGTTATCACCACATCTGCTTGTTTTAACCTCCTAAACACCTCTTAAACCCACTACTATCCTCAATCCCCCATCTATCCACTCTCCCCTGGATTACTCTAACAACCCTGTAATTGGTCTTTTTGTCTCTAATCTTGTTGCCTCCACACCGCAATCAGAGTAATCTTCCTAAAACACAAATCTGATCACATAACTTAGCTGCATAAAACCCATTAATGACAGGAATTTTTTTTTCTTTCTTTTTTTTTTGCTGGCCCATACAGGGAATGACAGGATTTTTTAAAAAAAGATCCTAACAAGCCAATTTTAAAGTTCATCTGGAAAAATAAACATGCAAGAATGACCTGGAAAAAAATCACTGAAAAGCAGGACGAAAGTGAATTTACCCTAGCAGATTTTTAAAATGAACATAAAGCTAGACTAATTAATGCACAATGAGATCTTGGTGCATAAATAGACACACGGATCGATAAAAGACAATAGGAAGTCAACAGGAAGTCTCAAACACATGTTAACCAAACACGTGAGAATTTAGTATATGATAGAAGTGGCATTTTAAATTAGTGGAGAAAAGATGATAGTGCTGGCACAGACCAATGGAAAAAAATAGAGAATCCAGAGATCAACCCATATACCTATAGCCATCTGATCTTCAACAAAAGCACCAAGAATACTCACTGAGGAAGAGACTGCCTCTTCAGTAAATGGTGCTAGGAAAATTGGACATCCATATGCAGAAGAATGAAACTAGACCCATATCTCTTGCCATATACCAAAATCAACTCAAAATGGATTAAAGAATTAAATATATGTCCTGAAACAATAAAACTCCTAAAAGAAAACATAGGGGAAACACTTCATGAAGTAGGATTGGACACAGGCTTTATGAATACGACCCCAAAAGCAGAGGCAACCAAAGGAAAAATAAACAAATGGGATTATATCAAACTAAAAAGCTTCTGCACAGCAAAAGAAACAATTGACAGAGTGAAAGGATAATCAACAGAGTGGGAGAAAATATTGGCAAAATACACATCTGACAAAGGATTAATATCCAGAATACACAAGGAACTCAAACAACTTTATAGCAAAAAAAAAAAAAAAAAGTACTCCAATTAAAAATCGGGCAAAGGAACTGAACAGGCATTTCTCAAAGGAAGATATATGAATGGCCATCAGACATGAAAAAATGCTCAGCACCACTCAGCATTCAGGAAATGCAAATCAAAACCACTTTGAGATGTCATCTCACTCCAGTTAGGCTGGCCAATATCCAAAAGACTGAAAGTAATAAATACTGGCAAGGATGTGGAGAAAAAGGAACCCTCCTACTCTGCTGGTGGGACTGCAAAATGGTGCAGCCTTTATGGAAAATGGTATGGAGGTTCTTCAAACAATTACAGATAGATCTGTACAGATAGACCCAGCTATCTCACTGATGGATATATACCCAAAGGAATGGAAATCTTCATGTTGAAGGGATACCTGCACTCCCATGGTTATTGCAGCTCTACTTACAATAGCCAAGAGTTGGAACCAGCCTAAATGCCCATCATCAGATGAGTGGATAAGGAAACTGTGGTACATCTACACAATGGAATACTACTCTGCTGTAAAAAAGAATGAAATACTACCATTCGCAGAACATAGATGGACTTAGAGAAAATTATATTAAGTGAAATAAGCCAGGCAGAGAAAGAGAAATGCCACATGTTCTCACTTACATGTGGGAGCTAATAAAAATAAGTAATTAAATATACAAACAGGGCAAAAAAAAAAAAAACACAAGGATCATAATAATTCCTTAAACTTGTTAAGACAAGTGAACAGATATGTTGAAGGTGGGGAGGGGTTAGAGGAAGGGGGGAAGGGGATGAATTGGTAAAGGGACATGAAAATCAACTACATTGAATATCGATAAATTTTTTTTAAAAAGGATGGTAGTGTTGGACAACTGGCTAGCAAACTGAAAAAATTAAGCCAGATCCACACTGCACATCTTACATTAGCATAAGCTCCTGATTGATCAAAGATTTTAAATTTAAAAATAAAGGCATAAAGTGTTACAAGAAACAAGAGAAGACAACTTTCTAACTATGACAAAAAACATAGAAGCAATAAAAAAAGACATTAAATTTTGAAAGTGATATTATGATATGTATATTTTGGTTTCTGTCCACGGTTCCTGCCTTGTTCTAACCTTCCCCCACCTTTCTGTCTTGGAGCTGGCCATAAAGAAATTCTCCGACCTACCTTAGTGGATTGTAGGCCATAAGACCCCCAGGTCGGGAGGGGTCCCTCCCCCTACCCAGGAGGAAGGAATGCTGTACAGAGAGGCTGAGAAAAACCTGAACAAACAGGCCTTAATGGGTTTCCCCACCCAGTCCGTTAGTGTCAGATCATACTCTTTTTGTTCAATCACATTTCTGCACGGCTATCCATGCTTCAATCACGCCTACGTAGTGAAGCTTCCAGAAAAACCCAAGAGCACAGGGTTTGGGCAACTTCCAGATAACTGAACACGTGGAGGTTTCTGGAGGGAGGCACCCCCCCAGGGAAAGCATAGAAGCTCCGAGCCTCTTCCCCCATACCTCTCCCTATGTATCTCTTCATCTGTATCCTTTGTAATATCCTTTATAGTAAACAGGTAAACATACGTAAGTGTTTCCCTGAGTTCTGTGAGCTGTTCAGCAAATTAATCAAGTCTAAAGAAGGAGGAGGTAGTTGTGGGAACCCTGACTATAGCTGTCAGTTAGAAGTTGCAGAGACCTAGGCCTGAGACTGGCATTTGAAGTGGGGGATAGTCTTGGGGACTGAGTCTTCAACTTGTGGGTTCTGACACTGTCTCCAGGCAGACAGGGTCAGAATTGAAACGGAGCACACTCAGCTGGTATCCATTGCAGAACTGGTTGATTGTTTGCTGGTGGAGAGAAATCCCCACACATCTGGTGTCAGAAGCATGCTATGCGAGTATAGTGGCAGAAACTGAACTGAGTGTGTTTTTTCCCACTCACATATGTAAAAATTTTTAAATGTCTCATGGAAAAAAATTTCCAACATAAAGTCAAACAACAAATGGCAAACTGTGAAAATATTCACAACTCAGATCACAGATAAATGGCTACTTTTTCTAATACATAAAAGCTCCTTAAAAACCAGTAAAAAGAAGACCAAAGAATTAAGGGTAAAGATATGAACAGACTGTTCACAGTAAAGGTAATATAAATGGCTCATAAATGTAGGAAGAACACACCTTACTCATAAGAGATATGCAAATTAAAACTACACAGAGACATGATTTTTCATCTATAAGATCAACAAAGATCAACAAGTTTGACAAAACACTGAGTTGGGGAGGATGTGGGCAAACAGGCACTCTCATACACAGCAGGTAGGGATATAAATTGGTACAACTTCTAGGGAGGGCAAATCGACAATGTCTACCAAAACTATAGATGCATATACTCATTGCCCCAGCAATTCTAGTTCCAGAATTTTTTTTGCAGCTATCCCTGCATGTGTATGAAATTGTATATGTATAATGTTGTTCACTGCAGCATCGTTTGTATTTTTTTAAAAATCTGTCAATAACTTAAACGTTCATTGATAGGGAACTAGCTGAACAAATTATGGTAAATTCACATAATAGAATACTGTGTACCCATTAAAAAAAAAAGAGGTGGTACTCCTTGTGAGCTAATATGGGAAGATCTCCAAGATATATTAAGTGAAAAAAAGCAAGGTAGAGAAATGTGTATGGTCAGCTACCTTCTGGGTAAAAGTGTGGGGTGAGGTGGACATTTGCTGATATGTACATCGAAAACCCCTGAAGGAGTAAACAAACATGACAATACTAGTTGCCTGTGGGGAGTGAACTGGTAGATAGGACAGAGATGGAAGGGATACTTCTCACTGCATATTCTTGCTTATCTCTAGTTTTTGGACCACATGAACTTATATTCATATACATCTACCCAAAACACATATAACTAAAAATAAAATCAAAGAATATATTGTAAAACCACAGTAACACACTGATATGGAAACAGAGGAATAAACAATCGTATCAGTAGAACAAAACAGAAAAAAACAGAGCCATATAGAAATAAATTATTCAAGAATTGAGACAACAGGTTGGCTATAGAGGAAAAAAAGTGGGATCCCTGTCTCAAATCTTACATTAAAATAAATTTCAAAATAATAATAGTATTAGAATAAAATTACGGGTCAAGAAATGGGTGAATGAGAAACCTTAAGAGTGATGAAGTCCACTCTAAACATACTGTAAGCTGAAAAACAGCAGCCACAAAAAAGACCAACACATTTGACTCATAAAAATTAGAACAGAAAATTCCCCCAAAAATTACTAAGTGAAGAAAACATTTGGAACATACATGGAAAATTGGGGACAGACTCCAAGGTGTCTCCCAATGATCCCCCCTCCTGGTGTGCATGCCTTTGAGAAATCCACTGCCCTTGAGTGTAGGCAGGACCTGCAACTTGCTTTTAAACAATAGGATATGACAACAGCGATGGGTTGTCAATACCTGATTAGGTTTCATTATAATGGCAAAGGTGATAGAACGTCACACCCTTGATTATGTTATGATATTTATAAGACTTTGTCGTGCTAGCAAAAGCACTAAAAACACTCCCTTTTGCTGGCCTTGAAGAAGTATGCTGCCATGAAATGAATGGATATGCTGGAGAAGCCCACATGGCACAAAAGTGTGGGTGGCCTATAGGAGCCAAGAGTGGCTTCCAGCAAGAAACTGATGCCTCAGTCTTACAACCACAAGCAAATGAATTCTGTCAACAACCCGAGGGACCTTGGAAGCACATTCCCAGTTGAGTATCTGAAGAGACCACAGCCTCTGCCAATACCTGGATTGCAGCTTAGTGAGACCCTGAAGCTGAGAACCCAGTGAAGCCATGCCCAGACTTCTTACCTACAGAAACTCAAATAAAAAAATGTGTGTTGCTTTAAGCCACTAAGCTTGTGGTAATTTGTTGTGCAGCCATAGAAAACTAATATACAAAAAGCCAATTTACTTAATATTTAATAAAGATTTCTTATAAACCAATAAAAAGGTAACGTACTTGATAGAAAAGTGAGCAAAAGACTTACATAGTCTACAGAATAGGAAATATAAATGGCCAAAGAAACATAAAGAGGTACTCAACCTGTCTTTTGTGATACATTCCCAGCAATTTAGAACAGTTCCAGACATACAGGGACCACTCAATATTTATTTGTTGAATGAATGAATGGATTTCACTCATAATTAACAAAATGTCAATTTAAACAGAGATGATATTTTTTATTAGATTGGCAAAGATAAAAAAAATTGGATATAACATAAATAGACCTTTCACCAAAGATAATATACAAACGGTCAACAAGCATATGGAAAGATGCTCAATATCACTAATCATATGAGAAATGCAAATCAAAATCACAATGAGGTACACCTTATACCTGTTAGGATAGCTACTATTAATAAAAAGAAAACAGAAAATAACAAGTGCTGGTGAAGTATGGAGTAACTAGAAGCCCTTGTGCACTATTGGTGGGAATATAAAATGGTGCAGCTACTGTGGGAAACAGTATGGCAGTTCCACAAAAAGTTAAAAATAGAATTACCACATGATCCAGCCATTTCACTTCTGGGTACATATCCAAAAGAATTGAAAGCAGAATCTTGAAGAGATAATTGCACACACGTGTTCTTAGCAGCACTATACACAATGGCCAAGAGGTGGAAGCAACCCAAATGTCCATCAACAGATGAATGAATACGCAAAATGTGGTATACACAAACAATGGAATATTATTCAGCCTTGAAAGAAATCTGTCACATGCTATAACATGGATGAAACTTAAGGACATTACGCTAAGTAAAACAAGCCAGTCACAAAAGACAAATAATGTATGATTTCACTTATATGAGACACCTAGAATAGTCAGATCCATAGAGACAGAAAGCAGAATGGTGGTCACCAGAGGCTGGGGGTAGGGGGCCATGGGGATTGTTGTTTAATGGGTATAGAGTTTCAGTTTTGTAAGATGAAAAAGTTCTGGAGATTGCACAACAACATATTTTGTTTTTAAGGTGGAAGTTATTTAGTATGGCATGATTCCATTTGTGTAAAAAGAAAATATGTGTACACACTACATGCTTACATACACACAGAAAGCTTCCAGACAGGTGCAAAAGAAACACTGCAACAGGCACTGGGGGAGCATGTGAAGGAAAGAAAAGGAGACTTTTACTTTTCATTTTGCATGTTTCTATATTATTTGAGTTTTTATAACAAATTCCTTAATAAGAAAGTAAAGTCCTTCTTGATCCTGCCTCACCCTCCAGCCTCATCCCTCACCACTCCCAACTCATCATACTCATTCTATGTCCAAGTCTCACCAAACTTTCACTTCCTCAAATAGGACATGCTTTCTCCTGCCTCCAAGCTTTGCCAAATGCCGTTTCTTTTGCTTAGAACACTCCCTACGCCAACCTTCAGTTATACAGCCCTCAGCCCTAGCTTAGACATCTCTCTCCAGGAAGCCTTTCTTGGTGCCCATCCCCCACCCCGGCCCAGTCTGGGTGAGGCACCACCCCAACACACTCCAGCCACTCTCTGAACTCTGCTATCATGGCTTTAACATACAACGTCACAACAATTTGAAAAATCATCTGCTTCTCCCACTGGACCGAAGTTCTACCGAACAGTGACCGTGCCTGTCTGGGTCATTGTATCTCCATCATCAAGCACAGTATCTGGCACACAGATGGTGTTCAATAAATATTTGTTAAATTGGACTCTTATTACAAAAGAAAGATAACCACATTATAGACTATTTAGGAACATAAAAAGGGGAGGGGAGTATCATCCTACCATCCAAATACAACCACTGTTTTCATCCATTGTTTTTGTTCCCTGTGAATGTCTTCTCATAGCTGTATTCCCAAGCTGGACATTTCAACAAGACCCTTCTCACAGTCACTTTAGTCAGTGAACATTTTGCTGGACCCTGGCAAAGCATTACTTTTGTAAGCCAAAGTAAAGATCACTGTTTTTATTATCAAGTAGTGTGTATGACAGACCATAGACATCCCAGACCCTTTCTCATGGCTAGCCCATCTCTCATTTCCAGAGACTTTTACTTTGTACTTCATTAATTACTGGATTGCTTGAACTCTTAAGAGGATGCATTCGTTATAACAGAAAAAAAAAAAAAAAAAGCAATGACTTCATTCACACCTGCTCAGCTTCTAAAAAATTATTTTCCTTTCCTGAAAGTAATCATTATAAAGGAGTGTGATTAGAACGCTAATATAATGTATGTATTACTGAAGAAACTGTTGGTAATTTCCTTGAGGATGTCCCTAACAGTGGTGAAGTTAAGAGTGAGAGATTGTACTGTTGCCCACATATTTCTCCCCACTTCCCCAACGAGGGGCTACAAGGAGAAGCTCAAGAATTTGAAAAGAAACCCACGTAAGATACAAGTCAATCCTTATAGCACCTCTGAGCTCTACCTCATCCCTCACTACCCATCCATCCCTTTCCCTTACCCCGAGATTAGAGGTCAGCAATGTCCGACGAGACTCAGGCGTAGGAATAGGTTCTCTGTTTTGTTCATTACCTGATAATTTTTTCAGCCACATTTTTTTTAAAAAGTAGTGTTAGAATGTGGCAGTGTTGAAAAGACCTAAAGATAAATCAGCCATATCCTAGCAACTGTGGGAAAACTTCGTATACTCCTACAATCATCAGTGCATATGATTTTGTATCCCCTTTTAGATTTTTTGCTTAACATAGTGATACTCATACAAGTATTTTTCCATGTAGCTGTAGCATCTCAACATTCCTAATTTTAAATAGCACTGAGCAGATGTATCGTATTTTACTGAAATCAATTATTCACTACGATAAATAATACTACATCATCAGGCTTAAGGTTTTCTTTTTACATCTTGCATGACTTTCTTAGTATAGAGTTCCAAAAGTAGAATCCAAAAAATAATATGAATATCTTAACATTCTTCATACATATTCCTAAACTGCTTTCAAAAAGATGTATACCAATTTACAATGTCTTAATAAAATATACAAGAGCAAATTTCATTACCTCTCACCAACACTTAGTATTAATTCAAAAATTTTTCCTAATTTAATGGGCAAAAAGAATAAATTATTACTCTGATAATAATTAGCCTTTATTGGCACTTATGTTCCAGACACAGTGCTAGAAGCTTCATATACATCATCTCATTTAATCCTCACAACAACCCTGTGGTACTATTACTATCCCTATCTTACAGATGAGGAAATTGAGGCTTGCAAAGCTCAAGTTCTTAAATGTAAAGCTCATAGAAGGGTAGAGACAGGCTTTGAATCCAAGCTAACTCCTGAGTCCATACTCTAACCACTCCTGCCTGTGGTATCTTATTATCATTTTAATCTGTACACAGACTGGAAGCAAGAAAAGAACATCTATAGTAACTACTAAGACTAGTCTTGGGGCTTTTGCATCCTTTATCTAATGGCTGGAATGGTGAGTTCCACAGGCTAAAAGGCCAGATTTAGGGCAAAGACGAGGGTCAAGCTTCTGGCCCCCTGAATGGCTTCAGAAGTTCCTAAAGAACTATCTCCAGTGCATTCTTGTGTATGAAGACGGGAGAGTAGCTAACCAGCCCTAATGATGTCACAGGGTTAACAAATGAAGAAATCAGGAAATGGTTTCTTTTTTCTTCAAGAAATATTCTGGTTGAATTTCCTCAACAGGTTTCAACTTCTGCATTCAGAGAAAATAGATCTGTTTTAGTAATCCAACAAAAGAACAAAAAAACCTGTCAGAAGTATGACTAGTAGTTTTGAGCATGAACTCCAGAATCAAAGAGCCTGGACTTCAAATATCACTTTACCACTGATGGCTGTGTGATCTAGAGAAGTTGCTTAATCCTTCTTTGCCTCCATGGACTTCCCCTGTAATCAGGGACAGTAACAGTACCTACTCTGGGGTTACTAGGAAGATTAAATAATATATGCAAAGCACTTAGCCATAGTGCCTGATACATGGTATGAATTCAGTATATTTTTTACCAGTGGATAGTGATAGACATAAGTAGTAGCCCTAATACTAATGGTAGTAATCTTATTTGAATGAAAGGAAGGAAGGAAGGAAGGGAGGGAGAGAGGAGGAAAGAAAAGAAGAAAGAAGTAAATTTCTTTTTCTATTTCATTCAGAAACAAAGGGCAAATACGTTGATCAAATGGTATGGAGTCGTTGAAAAACTTCAGCATAAGTAAGTAGAACTTGATTCTAACCAGCCACATACTAGCTGGGTAACCTTAAGCTAATAACCTAATTTTTCTGACCTATAAAGTCGGAGTATTGAACCAAAATGGCCATAGGGTCCACTCTGGTTCTAAGAATTCTAATTCATGTGCCAGGGCAAGTAGTCAACATGGAAAGATGCCAGTGCCAAGTGAGAGCCATCCATTATTGGCAGAAGCCTAGTCATGGCTATGCTTTGCTTCTCATACATGTTTCCTTTTCTTTCTTTCTTTCTTTCTTTTTTAAAGATGACTAGTAAGGGGATCTTAACCCTTGACTTGGTCTTGTCAGCACCATGCTCACCCAGTGAGCTAACCGGCCATCCCTATATGGGATCTGAACCTGTGGCCTTGGTGTTATCACCAAGCTGGTGATACAAGTTAGCACCATACTCTCCCTAGTGAGCCACAGGCCGGCCCATAAATGTTTCCTTTTCAATATTCTTCTCTCTGCTTCATTTTGAGTTACATTTTAACTTATAAGCCGCTTTAAAAGGACAGTTGTAAATAAATTAATTCTACATGAGCTCTAAAAACTACTCAGAGACTGAACAGGCACAGATAGTAGGAAGCATCTCTTGAGCAATTTCATGAATGACAAGACAGCAGGGTGAGAGATACTGAGAAGAGATAAGCACAGTCATCCTCAGTATTCAGCAGCCACAGTGACGACAGGGAAGTGTCATGACCTGTGCAGCCATATTTGCTCTTGTTGACCCATCCCATCTTCACTGGCTTTCTGATCCTTTGGACCCTGCCTGCCCTCCTGGTCTGGCTTGCTCTCTCCTGTGTTAACTGACCTCCCTCTTCCATCCAGGCTGCAGCCTCCCAGTTCTGGCCTTTCTTGATCAAGGTCCAGTCTGAAACTCTCAGGTTAGGGGAGAATTAAGACTAAGCCAAGATTTCCTAGGTAATCAACAAAAGGAGTTTAGTTTGGACTGAAAGTATGGTTAAACTAGCAAACAGAGTTCTTAGGTGGCTGAGAGAGTAAACAAACAGAATATAATAATCTAAGAGAAGGAACCAAGCAAAAGCGACACTGAATGGGCATCTGATGGTCCCAGGGGACTAGAAAAAGGCACCTATCCAGACTGAGAAAAAGTAAGAATAAAACACTTTTTCTAACTGAAAATGAATTGATTTTGTCTATACTTGTTTAATTCACAAAATAAGAGCAAAGGCCTGGCAAAGATAAACTGGGGTTTGAATCTTGACTCTGTCACTTGCCATTTGTATGACCTTGTGCATGTTACACATCGGTAAAATGGGGATAATAATACCTGTCTCAGAGGGCTGATGTGAGGATAAAAATAGGGGTATGCAAAGCACAGCTCAGGTACTTAGTAACTGTGTTCGTCTCCTCACCACTGTGAAACTCCTGTCCAATGTCTGTGAGAAGTCTCTTCCCTTGCACTCAAGAAAACTAGCAGAAAAGAAGGTGGTTACCATGGTGACTGCCTCCAAAGAGGTTATAGGAGAAAATGGGGGGGGCAGGTGGGCGAGGGAGAGCTTTCTGAAGTCACATCCCAGAGAGAGAAAAGAGCTAGACATTAGTTACTTGTTGTCAAGGCAGCCAATTCTACACCCAGGCAGTTCCTTGAAGCACAGATTATTTATTGTCTTTGAACAGGCAAATAACAACAGTGTCTGGCATCAAGCCCTGTGTAGAATCTTCCACAGATGTTATTCGGCCTCTTGGAAAACATCCAAAGTAATAATAAACAACTAGAGCTTCATTTTAAAGTTTAAAGTATAAAAACTGGCTGTTTCATAACATAGGGACCAATGCTAACTCTTGACTATTGTGAAATTTTTTAGAGAACTGGAACAAAACTTTGGCTGGTTCTACTGCCAAAACATGTGGAGACTTAAAAGTTTAGTTAGAGAAAATCACTACTTTAAATGTGGTGCCTCTTTTATAACTTGGCAGTCAGAGGCTGGACTCAGGGAGAGAGGAATGAGGATTGCTACATATTAATATGACTTGAATTTAACAGGGTATCAAAATTGAAGGGAATGTGGAGATGCAGCTTCTGTCCTGGTCCTAGCTCTGCCACTGCCCAGGTATCTTCACTCTGGGTACTCTTTTTGCCTCTTCTGGAAGCAGCACTGAGTCAGGTCATCAACATACAGCCTTAGCTGACCTCAGGACAGGCGAAGTAAGACTTCAACAAAAATGTTCTTATCCAGTCAGTGAGGAATTAGTAGGATGTAAATAGCATGTATGGAATTTAAGAAGCTTTATATAAACAGTAAAAGCTTAGTTCTCTGGATCTTGATAGGGTACCTGCAATAAAAGAGGCGGGAAATGATACCAACAAGTTACTGAAGTCAAATTTGAAAGCTGGTATGCCCAGCCTCTGGTGTTTCACTCAACAGGAGTTTGTACCAGCAACTTTGCAACATTTATTAAGCAATAACTACGTGTTGGGCATTATTCTAAGAATGTACATGCATTAACTAATTTAATCCTCACAACTTTATCTAAGGTGCAATAACTACGTGTTGGGCATTATTCTAAGAATGTACATGCATTAACTAATTTAATCCTCACAACTTTATCTAAGGTGCTATTAACAGCCACATCTTACAGATGAGTGAGCTGAGGCAAAGGATCTTTTCTAAGGTCCCAATGCCAGATAGTGATGAACCTGGTAATCAGATCCCCACAGTCCAACTCCAGGGACTGCACTCTTAACCACCTTGCTAAGCAGAGCATGAAAATTGTGTTTATTCTGATGCATTGGATAGCAGGTCATAGAGACTTATGGAAGAGATTTACTGAAACTGCTTTATCCAGAAAAGGACTTGTGTGGTATTTAAGGTATCTGAGAGATGAGTTTTGTTGAGCCTCCAAGTGGTTTACAAGATAATTCTCATGTGAGACATATTCACAAACTAAACCTGAACTTCAAAGGTAAGAACAGGAGCACCGGCGATTCATTCAAGGACCTTTTATTGTTCAGAATCCAACAGGACCTGTCACTCAGGCAGGCAGCATCTGGGTGCTGCACTCATTCCCCATGGCTACAACACCCAGACTTTTGAAGATTTGCAGGGCTGGTGGCCTGAGAGGAAGTCACACGATTTCAGAAAAGCCTGCCAGGTTTTGGCCATATGAATTATGCATCTAGTTTCTGAGGCTGCCTTTGGAGTTCACCCCACAGGGGGTGTCTGAAGTATTCATCATCTGCTCTATTCAAGCTGCCATTGACAGAGGCTGGAGTAGGCTGAAAGCAAACTCTGCCCACAGGGAAGACAACGTATGCTTGATAACTTGGAACCATGCCCATAAATTCGAGAACTCTTTTGAAAGTTCTGGTTATGTGGCCAAAGTCTGGGAAATGTTTGGGCCTACTTGGCTCTGAAAAAACACATTCTCTTTCAAGAATCTGCTAAAACCAAAGCTGAAAACCACCATCAGTGACATAAAGGGCTGTCCTAACCAAATGCACATCCCACAGAGTTGTAGCCCTCAGTAAGTTTTTGCTCAGTGAATAAATCTGTATTCTCATTGACCTGAACAATCAGTAACACTGTACCTCTAACTACATGAATAAGAGAAGACTCCAAAAACATCATCAAAAGACAAATGATAGTGTAAGGAAAACTATTTGTATCACATAAGACAACATGTATCTCTGATATTCAAAGAACTCCTACAGCTTGGTAAGAAAAAAAAAAAAAAGAAAACTGAGCAAAGGTTATGAACAGAAAATTTCCAGAAGGGGAAATCTGAATGGCTAATAAATATATGAAAAAAAGTTCAATCAGGAAAATACATATGAAAATAACATACCCATGATCTCATGTAATCTTTCCAATAACCTGAGAAGTATAATCATTATCGATAGTTTATAATTGAGGAAATTAAACTTGGAGAAATTTTAACTCAACCAATAATTGACAGAGCTGGGACTTGAATGCAGATCTGTCTAACAACAAAGTCTATGTTCATTCTAACATGCTGCCCTACTTAAATATTTGTGTGGTGGCTCAAATCCTCTTGGGCAAGTCACTTAACCTCTCTAATTAGACTCAGTTTTCTCATCTATAAAATGGGGATCACAAAAGTATCATCATACTAGGTTACTGTGAGACTCTGATGAGATAATACACATAAAAAGCTTAGAACAGTGCTGACACATGGGCAAATATTCAACTATGGGATTCATTCATTCAACAAATATTTATTGAAATCATATCCTGGCCAGGTACTGTTCTAAACTTTGGAAATACAGAAGTGAACCAAAGAACCCTTACCCTCATGGAGCTTATGTTCTAATAGAGGAGACAATATAAAAAGATAAATAAATAAAGACATCTAGTATGTTGGATAGTGATTAGTGCCAAGGAGGAAAATAAAGCAAGAAGGAAGGTGGAGGGGATTGCAATTTTAGAGAGGGAAGGACTCACTGCTGAGTGACATCCGAATAAAGAGCTAAGGGATGGGGTTGTCTGAACAGCTCACTTGGTTAGAGCATGGTTCTGGTAACACCAAGGTCCAGGGTTCGGATCCCCTGACCAGCCAGCTGCCCCAAAAAAAAAAAAAAAAAAACTTAAAAAAAGAAGACAAAGCTAAGCTAAGAGAGGTGAGGAAGTAAGCCATTCAGATATCCGTAGAAAGAGCATTCCTGGCAGACAAATCTTAGGCAGGGTTCAAGGAACAGAGAAAAAGGCCAGTGTGGCTGGAGTAGAGCTAGGAAGGGAGCTGGACAGTAGATAAGAGCAGAGCGGTGATGGGGGTCTCACGGGACACTGTCTGCACTTTGTGCTTTGGCTTTACACTGAGAGAAATGAGAAGTCCTTGGAGGATTCTGAGAGGTTCTGGGATGTAATCTGGCTCGTGTCTTAAATGGATCACTCAGATGGCAGTGTTGAGTGTACACAGAAAGGAGACAGGACTCTTTGGCCAGGAGTCCAGTCAGGAGGCTTCTGCAAGAATCCAGGGAAGAGATGATAGTGGGTCAGAACAGTCATCAAATTCTGGACATATTTTTAAAGTAGAACCAAGAATTTGCTCAGATGTGGGGTGTAAGAGAACGGGAGGAGTTAAGGATGACTAAGGATGACTCCAGGTTTTGGCCTGAGGAACTACAAGAACGGAGTTGCCATTTACTGAGATAAGTGTCCAGAACAGAGGCTTCCCGGCTGCCCGCACTGCAGAACAATGAGAAACTCAGGGTACTTCAGAATCCAATCAGAAAGGCAAGTCCGGTGGTTGACATCAGGAAAGTGCATCGGTCACTGTGTTTCAGGGCAGAACTTCAGTCCCCGGGAGGGAGGCTGATAAAAACAAGGCACAGGGAAACAAGGCAGGTTACCATGGGATTCTGGCACCCAGGAACCAGACAAGAGTCCAGTTATCAGAGCTGAGGCACAAGGCCAACAATGGTGACTTGAAGCCAAATTACAGTGTGTGAGGCAGCCTCAGGCCCTCTGCCTCAGATCACGCTGGGTCCTAGAGACAGACAAGAGGCTGGCTAGCCAAGGGTCAAGTGTCCCCAGAAGCCTGGATAAGGAGGCTACAACAGAAGCCAGAAACCAAATATACCTGACTCCATCTGCACCCACAGCTATATGTATCATCAAGGCAATGATACAGAATGATTCTATGCCTTTAACAGATCAGTATATGAAAGGTCCAGACAGAAGTGTAAGGCCCTCCAAGAGGGGTACCATTTTGTATGTCTGAGACCTTCAGGGAGATTAGGGGAGAGGCAGGTCCTGGGATAGGAAGGGTTGGGGTGCTAGTCTGCCAGGAGACTGTGAAATAAAAGCAAGAAACATTCTGGGGACTAGATGGGAGGCAACTGTAGCTACCACCATCTCCCTGTCAGTAAAAGGAGAGAAAGCAACCTCAAGAGGAGCAATCCAAAGAAGTGGGTGAGGCCAAAGTTGCTCTTAGACTGTGATATTGGGGGCTGGTGTGGTGGGTGGTTCTACTTAGAAGTGCAAGGTTAAGCAGAGATACTAAGGTAAACTTGTGATTGGTCTAAGCAACGTCTCTTTTGCTAAGTTTGTTCTCATGCTCCCAGACACTGATTAAATTGTTTTCCACACACGTTCTTTCCTGGCTACAATATATGACATTCCTACCAAAATACAGAGAAATTCTTTTAAAATTAAAGCAAGTAAGGGGAAAACATCTGTAACAACTCACTGTCTAATAACTTCACTAATGTATTTATTTTTCATATTTTATCATAAAGATATATATAACCATTTCATGATTTGTTATAAAGAGAATGAATGATTCTTTCAGTTGGCACTAAAAATGAAATTGGATTTATTTTCTGGAAATGACAGGTTAAACACACTATCAAGCAATTAGAAAGTACTCAACCTTTGCAAAACTTTGATTTTAATATGAAGATATCCATATAAACTCCTGGTTTTTTCTTGAGTCACATTTCTCTGGTAGTCATAGATTTTCTTTTTTAAAAAAATTTCTCTTTTAATTGAAACATAATTGATTATACATATTTATGGTATACAGAGTTGACTATCAGTATTTGTGTACAATATGTGATGATCAAATCAATATCAGCGTGTTCATTATTACAACATTCATATATTTTCTGTGCATATGCCACAAATTATGGCCTTTTTAATTTTCACAAAAGCTCTCTATATTCAAAAAAATTATTTTTAAATCAATGTCTGAGAGGTACTGCATAGAGAACCATGAAGCCCCAATAACATATTTGCTAGGCAATCTTGGTCACTCACCAGCCTCTAGGCCCATGTGATTAAATCTGTGCTTTGGTAAATCTGCAGACTACTTTATGTCATGAACTTTGGAGTCATTCTTGAATAGTTAACACATACTTGGAATGTTAGATGTGAAAAGGCTAAGGATCTCCTGTAGTTAATATAATAAATATCTAAATCAGTAAGTGTCAGAAATTTTGTTCAACTAAATATCGTTGCCAAAAAGCAACAAAACCACATGTATTAATAATCTTGCAAATATTTCTATCCTTTGACTGAGTTATTCTGTTTGTGGAAATCTATGATCAGAAATATAGATGACGTACATAAAAGTGTTTATTACTATAATTTCTATAATAAAGAAAAATCAGAATCAACCAAAATGTCCAACATTTGGGAAGTAGTTGTAAATTATGCCATGTATGGTGAAATATTATTTAGCTACTAAAATTATAAAGTATTTTAATGACATACCGAAATAATTATTACATAATGGATAAAATAGGAAAAAACAGGATATCACCTACATAAAATACATATGAAAAATACTAAAACCATTAAAGTGATAATTTCTAGTTGATAAAATACAGCTAATTTTTTCTTTTCCTTTTTAATTTTTTACATATTTTCCAAATTTTAT
The DNA here is from genome assembly GCF_027409185.1 of Cynocephalus volans. Classification (NCBI taxonomy): domain Eukaryota; kingdom Metazoa; phylum Chordata; class Mammalia; order Dermoptera; family Cynocephalidae; genus Cynocephalus; species Cynocephalus volans. Next base: position 57,099,462 of record NC_084462.1, read on the forward strand.
ACAATGAGCATGTATTACTTTTACAATGAAAAACAAAGAATTAAGGACCAAGCTATAAACAAATGCAATGTATTATTTTTCCTGAATGTAAAAGTTTAAAAATAGAAGCTAAAAAAAGAAAAACAGTACAGTCAATGTTTTTGTGCTACAGTTATTGTGTACATATCCAGTCTATCATACCTGATTATAAGCTTCTTAAATGAACACTCTCTGAATTATCTTCATAAATCCAATAATGTATTACTCATAACAGGCACTCAACAAATATTAATAAATTCAGAACAAGTTACAGTAGCTGTTTAATGTAATAGAAAAGTGGCTTTAACAATCAAAACAAGTATTTTCCTGGCATCTATATGTGTTTGGACAAGATAAGAATAGTTGGGCTTTGGGGGATTATGGCGCTTTGTTCTGGCAAATAAGTAGGAAAATGTTTGCCATGTGGAAGAGCGTGAACATGAAAGAGTGAGTGGTACTTTCTGTGGCAGAAACAAAAGCAGCCCAAGGCCAGCAATTTTCAAACTTATTTTCTGCCCCAACACAACACACTTGCCTTTCACATGCAGGACCTGTGTCCCAACAGGTGTAGTCAAGGTGTGGCCAATTCTGGGAGCACAGGGCTGTCTTCTCCAGGCGCTCTCTCACTTCTCAAATGGAAGTGAACAGCAATAATATTATGGTGGGGATAACCCTGATTTAGCTGTAACTTTTTAAAAAAAAATAATTCTCAAGCATTAGAACTTTGTTACTTGTGGCACAACTCACAACAGAGTACAACACTCTGGTGTGCGCAACTCCTTGGTTGAGAGCTGCATGGTAACAACAACAATGCAATAAGCACTTACTGTACAAGGCAGTGTGCTCAGCACTTCGCACATATTATCCCTTTTCCCATCATATTAGGTAGACTGCACTGACCTAAAGTTTTTAAGGCAAAATGTATGTTGTCACTTTAGTACTTATGGTTTTTCTTTTCAAATAGACCATCCAATGGTTTCATCCTTCTCAGAGAAGGTTCCTCAACTTTTCTGGCTTAAAAATTTTAAATTAATGGAATACAACTCAGTCTTTTAAAGCACTGTCTTGAGTGATGTTTTAGAGACCTCAAGCATCCATGCTATGCCTGAGCCCTCACCACACAAACAACTGGGAGCACGTGGAAGGCAGAATGAAAATGGCAATATTCCAGCTCTCTTGCTCAAGTTCTCATGGATACAGATGTTCCTAATAAGGTGTGTGGGGCCAACGTTTCCATGCCCCATCCTTAATTACAAACAAAGACTTTATTCCAGACTGCTAGAGATTTGTGAATTGTCTACTTTTCTCTTTCATTCTCTAAGTCTATTCTACACATATGGTTAGATAAAAAGGAAGGGGAAAAAGTACTATTCAAATATGTATTAAAATACGACAACCATATTCTTGGTTACAGTTCCTATTTTGGGACAAATGCACATTCCAAAACTATAAAGTAACCCCCTAACTTTCTGTGCTTCTCACTATTTCCTTAGGCAGAAGAGAAGAACATGCTGCTGGAAGTCAAAATCAAAGGAAAAGGAGCAAATAAATCAAACACACAGACAGTAAAAAAAAATCACGGTTGCAAAGTGCATGTAGTTTAGGAGGTATGGATTCTCGAACAGAACTTAGAGACAAGGTCAGAAAAATGATATTCTATGGAAAAAAAAGACATAACATAAAATAGATATATGATATTAGTAATGAGTGAAAATCTTTCCAGGAAATAATTCATGCTAAAATAATTTGTAAGTCTTCTAAATCTCATGCAGAAACCCAAGGTCACTGCCCTATCTTATCATATCTAATAGCATTTGGACAAAAGAGTATTGTTTTAGGGATGGTAGAGAGCATGCTGTACCCAAGAGTGGGGCTGGTTATGGTTTATGACCTTGGGAAAAAAATTCCCTCTCACTTTAAGTTCTGAGCAGATGACTATGCCACAAAAGCCACAAACTATGACGAATGAACATACATAAACAGAACTTAGTGACTAGGGAAAGAATCAGTTATATTTATACCCTAGCTCCCTTAACACACTCCAGCTCCCAAATCCCTTGGTCAATGCCTCTATGCCTCTCATTATCTCAGTTTATCCTATAGACAATTATTAGTATCATCCCTATTTTACGTACCAAACAAACAAACAAACAAACAGACAGACAGGCTTAAAAGAGGCTGAGAAAATACCCAAAATCATAGATCAAAGGATTGGTGGAGCCAGGACTCAAACCCAGCCAGGTACGTCTGACACACAAATCCATACCCTTCATCACGCAGTACCCAGAGGAAGCAGCTTAGGGAAAGTCATTGCCAAAACTCCAGGAGACAAAAGAATTGGACAAGAGATGGTCAGGAAACAGGAGGAGCTGGGAGCTGACTGTAGAGATACAGATAGAATTTCTGGAAGACCATAAGATGGTACAAGAAGCCACTTCGAAGTCTCTGTGGAGACTCTCTGATCTGTGACTCAAGAGAGAACCATTTTGGGATTGTCTCCAAGATTCCAAGGTCGTTTGTGGCTTAAAGCATAGTAGTCCTTCTACAGTGAGGGGCAGTAGCTGGATGCAAGCTGACCAGGCCTCTGATGCTGGACACAAAGCTCGTGGTATTAAATGAGGACTAACAGGGTTCCAATCTTCTTCTGTGAAGGGGCCAACTTATTCATTTTTTTTTTTTTTTTCAATTTTTAAAAAAATTTTAACTTCTCAATATACATAGTAGTTGATTTTCATGACCCTTTACCCATTCCTCTTCCCCCCCCTCACCCCCTGCCACTACATCACATGTGTTCGATTGTCTTAACAAGTTCAAAGAATTGTTGGGATTGCTGTGTCTTCTTCCCCCCGCCCCCGTTTGTGTGTTTATTTATTTTTAGCTCCCACCAATAAGTGAGAACATGTGGTATTTCTCTTTCTGTGCCTGACTTGTTTCAATTAATATAATTTTCTCTAAGTCCATCCATGTTGCTATGAATGGTAGTATTTCATTCTTTTTTATAGCAGAGTAGAATTCCATTGTGTAGATATACCAGTTTCCTTATCCACTCATCTGATGATGGACATTTGGGCTGGTTCCAACTCTTGGCTATTGTAAATAGTGCTGCAATAAACATTGGAGTACAGGTCTCCCTTCGGCATGATGATTTTCATTCCTCTGGGTATGTTCCCAGCAGTGTAATAACTGGGTCATATGGTAGATCTATCTGTAATTGTTTGAGGAACCTCCATGCCATTTTCCATAAAGGCTGCACCACATTGCAGTCCCACCAACAGTTTATGAGAGTTCCTTTTCCTCCGCAACCTTGCCAGCATTTATCATTCTCAGTCTTTTGGACATTAGCCATCCTGACTGGAGTGAGATGACATCTCAAAGTGGTTTTGATTTGCATTTCCTGAATGCTGAGTGATGTTGAGCATTTTTTCATGTGTCTGTTGGCCATTCGTATATTTTCCTTTGAAAATGCCTATTCAGCTCCTTTGCCCAATTTTTAATTGGGTTATTTGTATTTTTGCTGTAAAGTTGTTTGAGTTCCTTGTATATTCTAGATATTAATCCTCTGTCAGATGTACATTTTGCAAATATTTCCTCCCACTCTATTGGCTGTCTTTTCACTCTGTTGATTGTTTCTTTTGCTGTGCAGAAGCTTTTTAGTTTGATATAATCCCATTTGTTTATTTTTCCTTCAGTTGCCTGTGCTTTTGCGGTCATATTCATGAAGTCTGTACCCACTTCTACTTCCTGGAGTGTTTCCCCTATGTTTTCTTTAAGGAGTTTTATTGTTTCAGGATGAATATTTAATTCTTTAATCAATTTTGAGTTGATTTTGGTATATGGTGAGAGGTACAGGTCTAGTTTCATTCTCCTATATATGAATATCCAGTTTTCCCAGCACCATTTGCTGAAGATGCAGTCTCTTCCCCAGTGTGTAGACTTGGTGACTTTGTCAAAGATCAGATGGCTGTAGGTGTATGGGTTGATTTCTGGGTTCTCTATTCTATTCCATTGATCTGTGTGTCTGTTTTTATGCCAGTACCATGCTGTTTTGGTTATTATAGCTTTGTAATATAGTTTAAAGTCAGGTAGTGTTATGCCTCCAGATTTATTTTTTTGCTCAGGATTGCTTTGGCTATTCATGGTCTGTTGCTATTCCATATAAATGTCTGGATAGTTTTTCCATTTCTGAGAAAATTGTCTTGGAATTTTGATGGGGATTGCATTGAATCTGTAGATCACTTTGGGTAATATGGACATTTTCACAACGTTAATTCTTCTGATCCAAGAGCATGCAATATCTTTCCATTTTCTTGTGTCCTCAACAGTTAGTAGTTCTCTTTGTAGAGATTTTTCACATCCTTGGTTAACTTTATTCCTAAGTATTTTTTTTTTTTTTTTGGTGGCTATTGTAAGTTGGCTAGCTTTCTTGATTTCTTTTTCTGCTTGTTCACTGTTGAAGTATAGAAATGCTACTGATTTTTGTGTGTTGATTTTGTATCCTGCAACTTTGCTGAAATAATTTATCAACTCTAAGAGTTTTTTTGTAGAGGCTTTAGTCTTTTCAATATATAGGACCATATCATCCACAAACAGGGACAGTCTGACTTCATCTTTTCCAATCTGGATGCCCTTTATTTCCGTCTCTTCTCTGATTGCTCTGGCTAGTACTTCCAACACTATGTTGAATAGGAGTGGTGAGAGTGGGCATCCTTGTCTAGTTCCTGTACTTAATATCATCCATTCAGGATGATATTGGCAGTGGGCTTATCATTTATGGCTTTAATTGTGTTGAGATACTTTCCATCTATACCTAACTTGTAGAGAGTCTTTGTCATGAACAAATGTTGAATTTTGTCAAATGCTTTTTCAGCATCTATAGAGATGATCATATGGTTTTTGTCTTTGCTTTTATTGATGTGGTGTATCACATTTATTGATTTGCATATGTTGAACCAATCTTGCATCCCTGGGATGAATCCCACTTGATCATGTTGTATAATTTTGTGTATGTGTTGCTGTATTCTGTAAGCTAGTATTTTATTGAGGATTTTTGCATCTATATTCATCAAGGATATTGGCCTGTAGTTTTCTATTTTTGATGTACCTTTGCGTGGTTTCTTTATAAGGGTGATGTTTGCCTCATAGAATGAGTTTGGGAGAATGGCCTCTGTTTCAATCTTTTAGAATAGCTTGTAGAGAATTGGTATCAGTTCCTCTTTGAAGGTTTGGTAGAACTCTGCAGTGAACCTCTGGTCCTGGGCTTTTCTTTGTTGGGAGCCTTCTAATAACAGCTTCAATCTCTTTTATGGTTATTGGTCTGTTCGGATTTTCTATATCTTCTTGGCTCAGTTTTGGTAGTTTTTATGTGTCCAGAAATTTATCCATTTCCTCCAGATTTTCACATTTGTTGGCATATAGTTGTTTATAGTAGTCTCTAATGATTTCTTGTATTTCTGAGGTATCAGTTGTAATACCACCTTTTTCATTTCTAATTTTTGTTACTTGGGTCTTTTCTCTTCTTTTCTTAGTTAACTTTGCTAAAGATTTGTCAATTTCATTTATCTTTTCAAAAAACCAACTTTTTGTTTCACTGATCTTTTGTATCGTTTTTCAGGTTTCTATTTCATTTAGTTCTGCTCTGATCTTAATGATTTCTTTCTGCCTACTAACTTTGGGTTTGGATTGTTCTTGTTTTTCTAGTTTTTTAAGGTGACGTGTTAGGTTGTTTATTTGCCATCTTTCCATTCTCCGAAGTAAGCATTTAATGTGATAGATTTCCCCTTTAGTACTGCTTTTGCAGTATCCCACAGGTATTGGTATGATGTGTCATTGTTTTCATTAGTTTCAAGAAATTTTTGATTTCCTGTTTAATTTCTTCTTGGACCCATATGTCATTAAGTAGAATGTTGTTTAATTTCCATGTGTTTGTATAGTTTCCAGTTTTGTTTGTTATTGATTTCTAATTTTAATCCATTGTGATCTGAAATAATACATGGAATAATTCCACTTTATTTCAATTTGTTGAGACTTCCTTTGTGACCTAATGTGTGGTCTATCCTGGAGAATGTTCCATGAGCTGATGAGAAGAATGAATATTCTGAGGTTGTTGGATGGAATGCTGTGTAGATATCTGCCAAGTCCAAGTGGTCTAAAGTGTTGTTTAGACTTTGTGTTTTTTTTGTTTTTTGCCTTTTTCATGACCGGCACTCAGCCAGTGAATGCACCGGCCATTCCCATATAGGATCCAAACCCGCGGTGGGAGCGTCGCCGCGCTCCCAGCGCCGCACTCTCCCGAGTGTGCCACGGGCTCGGCCCAGACTTTGTGTTTCTCTACCGATTTTTTGCCTAGATGATCTGTCCAATGTTGAGAGTCAGGTGTTCAGGTCCCCTGCTATTATGGTGTTAGTGTCTATCTCATTCTTTAGATCTAATAGTGTTTGCTTTATAAATCTGGCTACTCCGACATTGGGTGCATATATATTTATGATTGTTATGTCTTCTTGATGGTTAGATCCTTTTATCATTTTATAGTGGCTTCTTTATTTCTTTTTATGGTTTTTGCTTTAAAGTCTATTTTATCTGATATAAGAATAGCTACTCCAGGTCGTTTTCCATTTCTATTTGCATGGTATATCTTTTTCTACCCTTTCACTCTTAGTCTATGTGTGTCTTTACAGGTGAGGTGAGTCTCTTGAAGGCAGAATATTGTTGGGTCCATTTTTTAAATCCATTCAGTCAGTCTGTGTCTTTTGAGTGGGAAATTTAATCCCTTTATATTTAGAGTTATTATTGAAAGGTGTTAATTTACTCCTAGCATTTTATTGATTTCTGTTTAGATGTCTTAAGTATCTTTTGTTCCTTTCTTTCTGATTTTCTGTTTGTCTTCTGTATTTGTTGGTTTCTTGGGGTGGTAGATAAACTATTTTTTCTCTTTATTGTTAACATTTTTGTTTTACTGGTAGGTTTTGTTCTTTCTTGAGTATTCATGGCAGTGATGGCTGTTTTTCAGGTATCAAACCCAGTACTTCCTTGAGAATTTCTTGTAAGGCTGGTCGTGTGGTAGTGAACTCCTGCAGTTTTTGCTTGTCTGAGAAATATACTATTTGTCCTTCATTTCGGAAGGGTAGCCTTGCTAGGTAAAGTATCCTTGGCTGGCAATTTTTGTCCTTCAGTATTTTGAATATATCATCCCATTCTTTTCTGGCTTTTAGGGTTTCTGATGAAAAGTCTGAAGTTAGTCTGATTGGGTCTCCCTTATAGGTGACTTGCCACTTCTCTCTTGCAGTTTTTAAGATTTTCTCTGTCTTTAAGTTTTGCCAGTTTGACTATAACATGTCTTGGAGAGGACCTTTTTGGGTTGAATATGTTTGGGGATCTTTGGGCCTCCTGAATCTGAAGATCTGTGACTTTCCCTATACCTGGAAAGTTTTCTGCTATTATTTCATTGATTACATTTTCAATGCCATTTCCTTTTTCCTCCCCTTCTGGAATACCCATGATTCAGATATTTGAGCATGTAAGGCTGTCTGTTATCTCTCTTAGATTTTCTCCAATTTAAAATTTTTTTTTCTTTTTTCTGGTCTCCCTGTATTAGTTCAAACAGCCTGTCTTCAAGGTCAGAAATTCTCTCTTCTGCTTGTTCTAGCCTACTGGTTAGACTCCCTGTTGTGTTATTTCATTGAACAAATTCTTCAGCTCCACAAGCTCTGCTACATTCTTTTTCAGGGCATTGATTTCTTTGTACCTTTCTTCTTTCAGATCCTGTATATTTTTTCTCATTTCACTGTGTTGTCTGAGTTTTCTTGTATCTCATTTAGTTTCCTTAGAATTGTTGCTCTAAATTCCTTGTCAGTCATTTCAAGGACTTCCTGTTCTATAGGATCTAGAGCTTGAGAGTTATTATTTTCCTTTGGTGGTGATGTACTTTCTTGATTTTACATATTTCTGTTCTCTTTCCTTTGGTGTTTAGTCATTGTGGCAGGGTGTATCATGGTCCACTCATTCCACCCTGTCTGGCCTGGATCCTGAAGGGACTGCCAATTCTGGGCAGTGGGAACTAGCCTGGGCTGGAGTACCATGGTGCCTGCCTGTTCTGGCATGGCTGACTTGTGGTGTGTGGGCCCGGCAGCTCTCAGACCTCTCTGGGCATCAGGCACTGGCCTGGGCTGGGGGTCCTGCGGTGCCTGCCTATTCCGGCGCAGCTGACTTGGGGTGCATGGGCCTGGCAGGTCTCAGACCTCTCTGGGCAGTATGCACTGGCCTGGACTGGGGGTCCTGTGGCGCCTGCCTGTTCTGGCATGGCTGACTTGGGGTATGTGGACCCATTGGCTTTTAGTCCTCTCTGGGCGGTAGACAATGGACTGGGCTGCAGGTCCCACAGTGCCTGCCTTTTCTGGCACAGCTGACTCGGAGCATGTGGGCCTGGCAGTTCTCGGGTCTCTCTAGGCAGTGGGGACTGACCTGGGCTGGAGGTCCTGTGACTCCTGCCTGTTCCTGCATGGCTGACTTGGGGTGTGTGGGCCCAGTGGCTCTCAGGCCTCTCTAGGAGGCTGGGACTGACCTGGGCTGGATGTCCCATGACTCCTGCCTGTTCCTGCATGGCTGACTCAGGGCGTGTGGGCCCAGTGGCTATCAGGCCTCTCTGGGCAGCAGGGACTGGCCTGGGCTGGGGGTCCCGTGGTGCCCGCCTGTTCCAGTGTGGCTCTCAGGCCTCCTGTTGTTGCTTTTTAATAGCTGCAAATTGACTGATTCGTGGGAAAGAGCGATGCTAGGAACCGTCTACTCTGCCATCTTGACCAGAACTCAACTTATTCATTTCTATGTCTCCTATGCCTCTCATAGAGCCTTCCACCATAGTAGGTGCTCAAGAAACATTTGCTGAATTTATTCATCAATTAATGAGGAGTGAAAAAGAAAAGTAACCTCTATCACAGAAGGGAGAGAGCAGGAGATGACCACTTAATTTGTGTGTGTGCTGAAATTTAAGGATGAGCCCTGCCACATAGCCTTTCAGAGTAACTCACCTTTTACAGTGTGCAATTCTACCAACTAAAGATTTGATTTCACGGGCTTCTTCGTTTGAAATGTATGTATCTCAGAGTAGTTATGTGGAGGCTAAAAGTTTTTGATATGAAATATAATCAGAGTGTTTTTCTCATCATTCAAGTAAGCACTTTAGCCAAGACATAGAAATCTGATTGGCCGATGAAGGAAAGGAGGGAGGAAAAGACCATCTTAAAGCTCTGGGCTCTTAGGGGAAAGTGAGGATTTAATCTAGTGCTGAAACTGTGAACTAGACTGTGGCATGAGAATGCCAGCCAGCCAGGGCAATGCTGTCCAATACTGTAGCCACCAGTCACATGTGGCTATTGAGCACCTGAAATGTGGCTTGTGCAACCAAGGAACTGAATTTTTTATTGTATTTACTCTTAGTTAATTTAAATATGGCTAGTGACTAACGTACTGGACAGCACAGACCTTGTGATGCGGGTAAGAATACAGAAAAAAGATAGAAAATGATAAATACAAACTTGCTACTTCAAAATTGCTCCTAAGCTCTATTTGTGTTATTGCACTAATGACTTCTACTCAGTACTTCACAGTTTCCAAAGATCTGCATTTATTCTGCATTAATTAGATCCTTATAACAACCTTATCAAGTAATTGTCAGTATCATGATTTATAGATGAGGTTCAGAGAATTCTGTGATTTGCCTAAGGAGACTCAATGGGAAGGGGGTCTAATCACTTAACTCCAAAGCTGTCCAGATGGTATCAAGGAACCTCACCTCTTCCTTTCAGAAAGAGGAAGTACAGGATGGATGGGGGCCTTGTTCAGCTCATCATTCTGCCCTGCACAATCTGAGAATATTCAATGAGAATTGGTCTTTCATTTCACTCCATAAGCAACTCACCTACCTGGAATTCAGCTCCTTGGCATTAGGAGTGTTTCCTGGGCTGTGGGACAGGCAGAGCTCATCCCTCCCTTAAACCTGTTTCTGCTCCCTTTCCCCAGTCCCAGGCCTTCAAGTTAAGAGGACAGGAGGCTGGGGAGCTCTAAGAGGTTAGCTTCAAAGTTGTTCAGAATTATGCCTGGTAGTACTTACATGCTACTTATGATATTACTTTGAAATTAAAAAAAAAAAAAACAAATTTCTAGATCTGACATGCAAATATGCATACAGGACTGAATTTTCTGCATTAGGACAAAAGAGATTTCAAAGACTGCTTGAGGATTATGGGGCCAATGGCAAAGGCAGAGGTATTTCAAATAACTCCTTTTCTGTCTGTCCTTCAGATATACTTTACAGATTTAGAAAACCAGGTATAGTAAGATAAGGGAAATGATGTTTTTATATTTACTGCAAACTTATAAATGTAAATCATCCTAGGCCAAGAGTTCTTAACAGGGCATCAAAATAAATGCAAAAATGAGTGTAACATGTTTGAAATTTTCACTAATAGAAAGTTTTTTTTAAAAAAAGTAAATGAGAATGTGTATACATATGTATCTATTTTTCTCAGGAGGGATCCATAGTTTTCATCAGATTTTCAAAATGAAGACAATCTTCTAGCTCTTTATTGTCTCTCATGTTTTATATTTTGTTCACATAGTTCTTGTAAGTAAGACAAATGTTTTTTATATATATATATATATAAAATAAATGATATATAATGTTATATACTTATATATAAAACATTTATATAAATATATATTTATATAAATATTATATGAATATATAATTATATTTTATATTATATATTTACATATCAAATAAATATAAATACATATAAATATATTTATATTTATATAATTTATAATTTTTTACATATTATATTAGATACATATTTTAACCTATTGTAAATATAATGTTTTTTTCTCCTTTATATATTCTAACTGGCCATTGATAGTATATTTAATAGATTTTTAAAAGAATTAAAATTTTTTTTCAAATGTTTGAATTTTTTAATTTAAATTTAATTATTAATTACAATTTTATCAATTATATTCAGATTCAATTTCTCCTTTTTAAATTTACTAGGAATTTAAATTTACACACACACACACACACACAGAGTACTATGAACAAATACAGTTGTCTTTTGGTATCCTTGAGGGGTTGCTTCCAGGACACCCTGCAGATACCAAAGTCCGAGGATGCTCAAGTTCCTTGTCTAGTGTTTGCATACAACCTATGCATGTCTTCCTATAAACTTTAATAATCTCTAGATTACTTATAATACCTAATACAATGTAAATGCTATGTAAATAGTTGTTATACTGTATTTTAAAATTTTGTATTATGTTTTATTGTTGTATTGTTTTTGTTTTTGTTTTTCCAAATATTTTCCATCCATGGTTGGTTGAATCCAAGGATGCAGAACCCATGAATATGGAGGGTCAACCGTAGTGAAAACAACCCAAACATGGAAGAGTAAGAGAGCAGTTAAATAAACTGTGGTACATCCATATGATAGAATGTAATGTAGCCTCTAGAAATAATGTTTCTGAAGACCATTTAAACATATGAGAAAATGTCCATGACAGAAAAAAAGGAAGATACAAAACTATACATGCAGTATGATGCTGATTTTTAAAAAAATATTTATAATCACTGCAAAACTATTGAAAGAAAAAGCCAAAATGTGAACAAAGATGCTACCTGTTTCCTGTAATATACAAGTGTCTCACTTATAATCAGAAAAAAGTTGTTTTTAAAACCTGTCTATGAATTTCTAAAAAGGTATTTTACCTTTTAGAGAATAAATTGTAGAGAATAAATTTTGGTGTACAGTAATTCTAATTTGTTAACAGAATTACTCTCCATTATTTTTATTCTGAATATTGGGTCATCATAGTGAATTAAAAATCTACCACTGTGTTATTGCCACATTCTCCTCACTTATTAGGAGTTTTTGCTTTTTGCAACTTGTTGCTATATTTCATCACATAAAAGCCAAATAATACTATGACAATTACCAAATACATACACCAACCCCAAAGGGATTTTGTGAAGACTGAATCAGCTATGTAGCGAGCTTAACAGTGTCTGGCAGTCTGGCATATAGTGTGTACTCAATAAATGCTAGCTATTAGATTAATACTTATGCTTTCCATTTGTTCGTTTGTTTCAATTTAACTACTGACACATCTTTTGCCAACTTTTTTTTTTTTTTAAAGGAAATGCAGTAAAGGAAAGCCAGTGAAATTGAACTAGAAGTCAAAGACTTGATTTTTAAGTCCTGGTTCTCTTACATACTTGCCATATGTACCCTGGGCCTCATGATACCCGCTCCGTACTGGTAGTAGGCCTCAGGAAGATCACCCTTCTGGACCTGACCGTCCAAGCTTTTGCTACCTTGAAACATGGCTTTCTCCCTTGGCCACCAGACTGTTCCCTAAATTAGCCAGAACTTATAAACACTCAGTTATAAACAAGATGACGCAATATTGTTAAAAGCTGGTGGTCAGAGATGTAAAAGTGCAATTAGTTTTTAGTGATATAATTTGCCAGAACTAGGTGGATTACATGAAGTTTATAAAAAGCTACAACTATACTCACATAGCCCTACACAGACCTGTCCCTCTCTCTGTGGCTGCCTGACAATCAGACCACACAGCCAACAGGTGCCCTACCTATTATGTTATAACATGCTAGTGGAATGATTATCCCTCCCTTGACCAGAAGAGATAGCCCCAGCCCTCAGAGAAGATGATGGCCACTTCCTTCTCTCTGCCTTCAGTGTACATGTGCCAGGCCCTGCCTGGAGGTATAAGGGCCGTAACCCTAGCCATTCCTTGACTGATGACCTGCCCCTTGCTAAGGATTATCAGAAGGCAGCCTGAAGAGCTTGCCTGTTTAATCTTCTGATAAGTCTGTTCTCTGTATAAGGGTCCCACTGGGTTAGAGGGAAAAAATGTGCTTCTAGATCCTCCACCGGGACAGAAAATTGGTCTTTAACTATATTAAAATAGTACTATGCCTACTAACCAATGTCGTAGTAAGGATCAAGTAAACTCCAAAGTGATCTACAAACATAAAAGTAGTAGACAATGGGAACAAGATCAAGAGATCTATAGTACATCATGGTGACTATAGTTAATAACAATATACTGTATAGTTACAAATAGCTAAGAGAGTAGATTCTCATCAGAAAAAAATGATAAAAATGCAGGGCTGGCTCGTGGCTCACTTGGGAAAGTGTGGTGCTGACAACACCAAGTCAAGGGTTAAGATCCCCTTACCAATCATCTTAAAAAAAAAAAAAGATAAAAATGTGAGGCGATTCATATATTAATTAGGCTGATTCAGTCATTCCATAATGTTTGTGTGTGTATACAAACATATTGTATACCATACCAATGTTCATCGCAGCACTCTTTACAATAGCCAAGAGTTGGAACCAGCCCAAATGTCCATCATCGGATGAGTGGATACCGAAAATGTGGTATATCTACACAATGGAATACTACTCAGCTATAAAAAAGAATGAAATACTGCCATTTGCAACAACATGGATGGACCTTGAGAGAATTACATTAAGTGAAACAAGTCAGGCACAGAAAGATAAATACCACATGTTCTCACTTATTGGTGGGAGCTAAAAATAAATTCACACACACACACACATAAAAAAAACTGCGGGGGGGAAGAAGACATAACAACTACAATTCCTTGAAGTTGACACAACAAGCAAACAGAAAGGACATTGTTGGGTGGGAGGGGGGAGAGGGAGGAGGGAGGTAGGTTTCGGTAATGGGCCACAATAATCAACCACATTGTATATCGACAAAATAAAAAACAAAAAACAAAAAACATATTGTATACCATAAATATATATAATTTTTATTTGTCAATTAAAAAATTTATAATAAAGAAAAAAATCAAAAGAGGATTGTGTGTAAACAAATGATTATAAACAACTTAACTGAATCAAAATCTGTGCTTCTGTGCCAATTTCATGAATTGGAAGATTCCATATTATTAAGATGTCAATTCTCCCCAACCTATCTACAGATTCAATGCAACTCAATTTAAAATCTCAGTAGGCTTTTTTGTAGAAATCAACAAGCTGGTTCTAAAATTTTATGAGGCAGAGGAACTAAATATGTAAAACAACTTTGAAACAGAACAAAGTTGGCACATGCTCCCTCCGTGCAGCTGGTCTACATGCGTGAGTAGGAGGGGCAGGCCTCTCTGACCTTCCCTGCTGACTGTTCCAGTGTGACATCTCCAGCCATGAACTGTTTTGGTACCCAGCTGGTGGGAGCCACAGCGACCCCATTGTCATGGCCAAAAGCCCACAGCAATGAAAACCTCAGCAAAATTCATATGATATCATCAAATTGAATCGAAAGGAAAGAAAGAAGAGAATTTTCCAAGACTAAATAGAAGACTCCAGCAAAGTGGTGCTCAGCAGTTCAGGATAAGAGTACAGTGGGGAATCCAACAGAATTCTGGTTTTGGTAAGACACAGAGGGAGAGTAATGCCTAGAAAGACACGTCCTTATGGTGTTATCACTGGCCTTGCAGCTAGGAAAGCAACTGGAATTTGAAAAGGAATTAGTCCTATGAATAGTCCACCTCTAAGGGACAAGAATATGAATGATATTTTCTAGTGTTAAAAAGAAAGGCAAACCCGAGACAAAAGGAAGTGCAGAGGAAACCAGCTGCAGTTCTCAAGAGACCCAAATAGCTAAACAGAAAAAAATAACAGTCCACCTAAATTTACCAGGAGTGGAAATAATAGCTATCAGAAAGACACTGGTCAGGCAACTTTTCTTTTAGAAGAGGCCTGGAAGTTCAGGCCTAGTTGAACACAGAACTGCTAGACGATGTAGTAGCAAAGAGAACTCGTCAATGGTGAACTTCTACCACAGATGGAGGAATTTTGACTGTCTATTCACAATCCTCAAGCAGCGCAGTGCCTGGTAACTCAGAAACCATGATTAACTTGTACTGCTGTACCCTTATTCTTGACAAAACAAGAGCAATCTGATATAAAGAAAGTTCCTAAAGGTGTCCTCCTACAATTGACATAAATAGTTTTGAAAAATAGCCATGGATGACTTTGAATGAGTGGTTTGAGATCCTGAAGGAACAAAGAGCCACTCTCACATTCAACAAAGGAGGAAGCTGCTTTGTAATTGTGAGGTAGATCCCATCTCAGAGGGACTTTGCATGATGACTCTGTTTGATAAGTTGAATCACTTGAAGAGTTCATCCCAGAAATTCACAAAACTATACTTCAAAATATTCACAAGTCTAAATAACTAGTTTTTATTTTTTACGGTTTTTTTTTTTTTTAAACATGTAAAAATAATGCCCTGAATGAATAACAGAGATTATACCTATCTGTTCTTAAAATCTGTTCTCAAAGATTTCATGGTTGGCTCAAACAGAACAGTTCTCTATCTGACTTCTTTGGCTCTTCTTGCAGCAGAAGGAAGACAGAAAGATAGACTATTTTCATGATAATGGTATTTAGGATCTCATTAACTTCCAGTTTTCAGACTTTGCCATGATAAATCTTGGTCTTCAGAAATATGAAGACTGATATTAAGTCTTAAAATATTAACACTGCCGCTGATCCTTTAATAGTGGTGATGTACTAAGTGCAGTTGCCTTTTTCTTCATTAAAGATATTTTTTAAATTTACTAGAATTCCATTTGGGATTTTAAGATTTATGGGAATATTTGGAATTTGGTTCATTCTCCAGGTAGTGTTAGGTTAATCCCCCTGACTTGTATATCTTTAGTGTTGTGGTTCTAGGCATCAGTCTCATTGTAAAATGTTGGTACTGAAAGGCTGTAAATGCATATTTACAAAGTTATCCGATAGGGCCTTGGAGGAAAAGGTCTAATGTTAAAATCTGACAGTTTCTGTTTAGTAAGTGAAGAAAGCATGAGAGGAAGTAACAAGTTAAAGGACAGGTAACTGAGGTGCAAAACTTTAAAACCCAGGTCATAGGTGTACGGTTAGCCATAAAGTCTTAGACTTTCTTCTTATTCAAAAAGTTAAATTGTATAAGCTTTTAAGCTTCTAAATGAAACAATTTACAGCTCCAGAAACAAAAATATAGCTGTACATATGTCACAAAGAAAAATGCAAAGTTGCAATATAGCTACATTGCACCTTTCACTTTGATTTCTTGTATGGTACAAAGTTCAGACATTTGTGGGGAGAGAAGGGTTTTTTTCCCCCTTCTGGAGAAGTGGAAGGAGTTAGTCTGTTGTGCTAAGAAAGTGCTAAGTGTCCTCAGATAGATAGTTGTGTACTGTAAATTATGGTATAAAGCCAAAATGCAGCCAAATATTCCAGCTAAAAGTTACAGGTTTTGTCATTTCAAAGCCTGACCTTTTGGTTTGCTATAATGATGAAACCTCTAAGTAGGTATTAGTTTCTCTGAAGTATATTATTAATGTTGACTTTTCCTATAAAACAAAACAAAACATGAAGTTATTGTCCTGCCTGCCTTGCACTGTATATTAGATTTCACTCTCTCATCTTCCTTGGGTTACTTATTGGTTTATGCTAGCCATGGAAAGCTATCAATATCAGTTTCATGCTTATACCAAAGAATTAAATCTGATCCTTAATATCTGATATTTTGCCAGTACTTCTACTGACAAGGGTTATAGGAAGCCAGTCACAGAGCTGAAAATAAACTATAGTCTCTCCTTACCTATTTGGTACTTTTCACAGAGGCCAACTCATTGCAGAACATTTTTGCAAGTATGAGTGCTTATATTTGATCCAGGAACAATACATTTTAGACTGGTTTAGAATCACTGGCAGCTGATTTTAAAACACAGGAAAAACAATTGAGCATGAGTTTACTGTCTTTAGAACAGTTTATGAAAATGTGGTATAAAGCTGTTCTCATTTTCCTGTTATTTTAAATATTATTGTACGGAGCTATTATTAATGCCATTTTTTGAAAACCTTAAAAATCGCCCCAAATACTGACATTAAGTGCATCAAACAACAAAGTGTCTCTTGCTTTTTGTGCCTCTGTAATTTAATTTTTTTTCTTTTCTTTCTTTTTTTTTGGCAGTTGGCCAGTACAGGGATCTGAACCCTTGATCTCGGTATAATCAGCACCACGCTCTCCCAAATGAGCCACCAGCCCTAATTTTCTTTTTAAGTACAAAATTTTTCCTTTGGTACAACTAAATTAAAACTCTTCAGTACTAACATGTTGTATAAATACAAAACAATATACTTTGTTGGAGGAAAATTTCCTTTCTTGGAATGTGGTTGTAGTCATTCTTGTTTGGTTCTTAAGAGTTTTGTGGGGGTTTTTTGTTTGTTTTTTTTTTTTAAAGATGACTGGCAAGGGGATCTTAACCCTTGACTTGGTGTTGTCAGCACCACGCTCACCCAGTGAGCTAACCGGCCATCCCTATATGGGATCCGAACCCGTGGCCTTGGTGTTATCAACACCACACTTTCCCAAGTGAGCCACGGGCTGGCCTGAGTTTTGTGTTTTTTTAAACAGAATGCAACTTAAAATTTCCTTTGCATCAAGGTGTATGCAAAACACTGATGCCATGCATCACAAAATGAAAGTATGTATTTAATGAGGGGGTGCCTTACACTGTACTTTTTGGTGTTTTTTTGGAAAGTTATGTTTAGATCTATTCTAAAGCTGCTCGTTTTTAATGAAGTGTTACAGGTTTCACAAACTATTCTTAACTAAAAAGATGGAGTTGTGGTTTTTAAATTATTCCATTGCAAATAATTCTGTAGTGATTATTTGTATTTATAAGTTTTAGGATTTGAAAATTCACCTACCAGCTAAATTGGTAAATCAATCTAGACTCTTATATTGGCATCCCTTACTGACTTTTGCCTATTTTATTCATAGCTCCAAAATGAGGTAGCCAGGAGGAATTAAAAAAGAGAATCAGGTGCTGACTGGTTAGCTCAGTTGGTTAGAGTACAGAGTTGTAACACCAAGGTCATGGGT
Source organism: Cynocephalus volans (assembly GCF_027409185.1). Taxonomy (NCBI): domain Eukaryota; kingdom Metazoa; phylum Chordata; class Mammalia; order Dermoptera; family Cynocephalidae; genus Cynocephalus; species Cynocephalus volans. The sequence goes on from NC_084462.1 coordinate 57,117,450, forward strand.
TCAGATCCCCATACTGGCCAGCCGCAAAAAAAAAAAAAAAAAAAAAAACCCCACGGAGAGAATCACATTTACTTAGAATGCAGAATCTTAGGCCTTTAGAGATCATCCAGTTTAATCTCTCTTTTTACATTAAGTGAGGCCTAACATTTTCAAGACCTGTGTGAGAGTCATTTTTTGAGCTCAGATCTTCTAATTTTCAAGTGATAAACTGCTTCTGTAAATCGAACATCCAAAGAAAGTAGAGGAATGGTGTGTGGCTTGTCAAATATCTAAGAATTGGTAATAGTCATGATTTAGCATTAGTAGCATGGTAAGTAAATCTCTACCAGTGATGATTATAACACTTTATTGCTTTGGTATTCAAGTTAGGTAGACCTATTAGAAAAGGCCAGTGTTTCTAATCAGACACTATGTATTTTTTTTAACAGGCATAAATTTTCACCACAATTTAAATTATAAGCAAAGCATAAAATACTTCTATGTATGAAGAAACCTATAGGCCTCATTGCCCAATGGTTAGTTTTTGTTATAATAGGTATGTATAGCATTATATTCTGCTGTAAACAGCTTTGTAATTCACATAATATGTAGTTTCAGGATAATTCTTGTTCTTTGTTTCTACTGTTAGAGATAAGGGTGAGAAAAAATACTTCACTTGGCACTACAGAGAATGAATATCATACATTCTAAATGCAGGCAATATAAAAAAAGAAAATAATTTCTTTATTTCTGATTGCTAGACCTTTCAACTTTCATCAGAATTATATGATTATCTGTTTATTGCCACCGTAAAAAAAAAATTAAGCATGTGATTTAAGTTTCCCTTTAAAGAGATACCTTTTTTAATAGATCGATTTGGAGTTAGTATCTCTTTAAAAATTATACTTCAATAAACCCAAAGCATTTATGATAAGAATTCTGGACTACTGTGAACTGATAATAGGAATTTAAAGATTTGCTTGGAAGAATGTAAGCATAATCTCATCTGTAAATATCCACTTATATACTCATATAGCTACATACTGTTACTTGCAGCCATTTTAATACTGTTTAATAAAATACATAAATAAATAAATAAAGATTTGCTTGGAAATTGTAGATGTCCAGTGTCTTTTTTTTTTTTTTTTCCCTGCCATTACAGTTTATTTTCTACCTGAAACCTATTCAACAAAAAGCTTGGTAAAATAAGCAAATGTAATGCCATTCTGGGACTGAAATTCGTTGTTATGAGTGTATTTGCATGAGGTATACCAATGTTTAAAGATGGAAAGAAAGCTGTTTCTCTAGTGTGTGTGTTTAATCTCTATTTCTTCTATTTCCACTTTCCTCTAATGAGAAGAAAATCACATTGTCTGAATTTTCTTGTCTTGGTTAAAGTTTTAAAAAGTCAATTAGTGTTTTTTATTAAAGGAGTAAAAAAGGGAAGGGGAAAAAAAGAAAGAAAAAGAACAAAGTTGGAGGTCTGTCACTACCTGATTCCAAGCCTTCCTATAAAGGTGCAGTAATCAAGACAGTGTGGTATTAGGAAAATGATAGACAAAGAGACCAATGGAACAGAATAGAGTCCAAAAATAGATAACACACATATGGTCAACTGATCTTCAACAAAAGTGCCAAGGCAATTCAATAGAGGAAAGAAACTCTTTTCATCAAATGGTGCTGGAACAATTCAACATCCCTATACAAAAAAGTGGGCCTCAAACCCATACGTTGTACCACATAAAAAGATTAACTCATAATTACCTAACTGTAAAACCCAAAACTATAAAACTTCTAGAAGACGACATAGGAAAAAAATCTTTGTGACCTTGAATTAAGCAAAGAATTCTTAGATAGACACAAAAAGCACAAATCATAAAAGAACAAAATTGATATACTGGACTTCATCAAAATTTAAAACTTCTGCTCTTCAAGACCTTGTTAAAAAAAATTTTAAAAAACCAAGCTACAGGCTGGGAGAAAATATTTGCAAAATAAATATCTGATAAAGAATTGGTATCAAAAAATGTAAAAAATCTCTCACAACACAGTAATAAGAAAATTAATGATTCAATTTAAAAACTGGATAAAATATTTGAACATGTACTTCATCAAAGAAGATATAAGAATATCAAGTAAGCATAAAAAAGATGCTCAACATCATTAGTCATTAGGAAAATGCAAATTAAAATCACAAGATACCACTACACATGCACTAGCATGACCAAAATTTTTAAAACTAAAATACCACCACTTCACACTTTTGATAATAGGATGGCTACTACCAAAACAAGGAAATAACAGGCATTGGCAAGGGTGTGAAGAAATTGGAACCATTGTATATTGTTGTTGGGAATGTAAATTGGTGTAGCTGCTACAGAAAACAGTATGGCAGTTCCCTGAAAAATTAAAAACAGAATTACCATGTGATCCAGCAATCCCACTTCTGAGTATATACCCAAAAGAATTGAAAGCAGAGTCTCAAAGAGGTATTTGAACACCTTGGTTCCACCAAGAGGTGGAAGTAACCCAAGTGTCCATCAACAGATGAATGAATATACAAACTGTGGTATACACATACAAGGGAATATATTTCAGCCTTAAAAAGGAAAGAATTCCTGTCACATACTATAACATGAATGAACCTTGAGGACATTATGCTATGTGAAACAAGCCAGTCACAAAAAGATAAATAGCATATGATTTCACGTACATGAGACACCTAGAAGTCAAATTCACAGAGACAGAATGGTGGTCAACAGAGGCTGGGAGAGGGAGACATGGGGGATTGTTGTTTCATGGGTATAGAGTTTCAGTTTTGTAAGATGAAAAAGTTTCAGAGATTGGTTGCACAACAATATGAATGTAATTAACACCACTAAACTGTACACTTAAAAATAGTTATGACTGCAAATTTTATGTTATGTGCTTTTTACTGTAATTTAAAAAACCCAAAACTCTGAAATACCAAGTGCTGAAGAAGATGGGTCACTGGAACTCACATATATTGCTGGTGGGAATGTGAAATAGTATAGCCGCTTTGGAAAACAACTTGGTAATTTCTTATAAAGGTAAAGTTAAATATACACTTATAATATGATCCAGCAATTCCACTCTAGGTATTTACACAAAAACTGTATGTGAATGTTTATAGTGTCGTTACTCATAATTGCCAAAAGGTGGAAACAATCCAAATGCCCATCAACTGATAAATGGATAAACATTCATACAATGGAAAACTACTCAGCAATAAAACGAATGAACTACTGGTAAATGCAATGTAGTGGGTTGAATTATGTCCCCTAAAAAAGATATGTTCGAGACCTAACCCCCAGAACTTGTGAATTAACCTTCTTTGGAAACAGAATCTTTGCAGATGTAATCAAGTTAAGATGAGGTCATACTGGATCAGGGTAGGCCTTAAATCTAATGACCGGTGCCTTTATAAAAGAAGGGAAAGGGAGATTTGGACACAAAGACACCAAAACAGAAGAAGATCATGTGACAACAGAGGCAGAGAGTGGAGTAGTGGAGCTACAAGTTAAAGATTGCCAGCAACCCACAGAAGCTAGGAAGAGGCAAGAGAGGATTCTTCCCTAGAGCATTCAGAGAGCATGGCACTGCTGACACCCTGGTTTTATACTGCTGGACTCAGAACTGTGAAAAAATAGGGATAGCGAGTTAGCTCAGCTGGTTAGGGTGCAGCCTCATAATTACAAGGTCACAGGTTCGGATCCCTGTACTGGCCAGCTGCCAAAAAAAAAAAAAGAAAAGAAATTTCCATTGTTTTAAGCCACCAAGTTTGTGGTACTTTGTTATAGCAGCCCTAGGAAACTAATACATGCAACAACTCAGATGAACCTCAAATGCAATATGTGAAGTGGAAAAAAAACTCAAAAGACTATATGCTTTTGATTCTGTAGATAGGACTCTCTGGCAAAGGCAAAACTACAAATTAGTCATTTCCACAGGCAGGATGTGGGGGGTGAAGATTGATTAAAAGGTCACAAGGGAACTTCTTGGGGTGATGGAACTTTTCTATATCATAATTGTGGTGGTGATTATATCATATAGAACTGTATACCTAAGAATGTTAAATTGTTATAAATTTAACTATGTAAATTATACTTCAAAAAAGTTTACTTATAAAGAGAATCTGTGCTTCTGGGATTCCCTTTTTTTCTGAGTTTGTCTAGAGTTTTTCTCAGTTTGGAAGAGGGCTCCTACTGGCCTAATCAGGGATAATGTGAACATCAAAATAAAACAGTTATAGATTATAACCCATTGAATAAAACAGGAAACCATAAAACCATATACAGAGAGAAATAAATAAACATATAAATCAAAAGTTTAGTGAGGATCAGGATAAAGTGCCTCCTCACAAAATATTTATTCATTACAAAGTGGAAAGGAGTAACTTTAGAGAAGAGAAGCTTGACATATACCACTTTAAAGTTTATTAAAAAATGAAAGGGAACATATTCAGTAACAAGATAAATCAATATCACACACTGAATGAAATATAACAGCAACATCACTTCTGTGTAATTCCTACCCAAGATTCATAACCTGAATCTAATCACAAAGATACATCAGACAAATCTCAACTAAGGAATATTCTATAAAATAACTGGCTTGTAATCTTCCAAAGTGGCAAGGTCACAAAAGTCAAAAATACTTTTTTTAATGTCAAAAATAAAAGACTGAAAAACTATTCCAGGCTGAAAGAGTCTACAGAAAATGATACCTAAATACATGTGATTTTGAATGTGACTCCTTTTGCTATAGAGGACAGTGACCGGACATTCCTTGAAACCTGAATGAGGTCTGAGGATCAGATAGTAATATGTATCACTGTTAATTTTTTGATGTTGATGGCTGTATTTTGGTTACACAGGACAATGTCCTTGCTCGTAGAAAAAACACAGTGAAATATTTTAGAGTACTAAGGCATCAGGTCAGCGACTTATTCTCAAGGGGAAAAAAATTTATTTGTACTGAATTTCCAACTTTTCTGTAAGTTTGTGACTGTTTCAAACTAAAAAAAGAAATTTTTTTTAAATTCTGGGAAGGCCAAGGATTATCACTTTATTTCATTCCCCAATGCAATGGGAAGGGGGTATCGTAGTAAATTCTGCGTTCCTCTAAAGCTGACAATAAAATACCACAAAATCAGGATCTCAAACACAGCAAATTTTGACAATACTCTATTTTCTGAAGCATTCAATCCAGCACAAAGCAGAGACCTAGTTTATTTATATACCAAATGATCCAATAGGCTAATACATAAGACAATTTGATCTATAACAGTAAATCTCTGATATAGGCAGTATTATAGTGATAATAAAATGCCGTTATATAAAGATGAGATTCCAGTATATAGGGTACCAATCTGTTCATATTATACTTTTTCTAATCATCATTATATTTAGAGTTCCTATTAGCATTTTCAAATGGAATTCCCCAATAATACATTTGCTTTACTTGACATCATCAAACAAATGACCCCAGTTTCTAGAACAAAGAAATAAGACAGTGATTTTAAAATGGAGAGGCATCCCAATGAGTCAAGTGATGCTTCATCTTAAAGTTTAGGTCTCAGGGGTTAGCCAGTTAGCTTACTTGGTAGAGAGTGGTGTGGACGACACCAAGGTCAAGGGTTTAGATTCCCTTACTGGCCAGCCGCCAAAAAAATAAAAATAAAAATAAACGAAGTTTAGATCTCAGTCTTAACACCAAATCTTAAATTGTGTAATTCTAATTACAGACTCCTAATTTTTCAGCAACTAGGATATCTAAGTAGATCTAATTTGGATCTTAACAACAGTACCATATACCATTGTCTAAAACACCAATTCTACATTGTTTTACAAGGCTCTTCAGTGATATGAATGATTAAAGCACCCTATGACAGTGTACTAATCTAGATGCAAATAGGCCATTTATCTGTGCCTTAGATCTGCACTGTCCAATGTGGTAGCCACTAGCCACACGAAGCTGGTGAAATGTGCCTAGTCTAAATTGATATGTGTTTTAAGTGTAAAATACGTAACAGATTTCAAAGACTCAGTATAAAAAAAAATGAATGTGAAATATCTAATGTTTTTTATATTGATTACATGTTGAAATGATCAAATTTTGGATATATTGGGATAAATAATTATTTAAATAATTTACATAATATTAAAATTAATTCCACCAGTTTCCTATTCTTTAGTGTGGCTACCAGAAAATTTTAAATTACATATGTGGCTCACATTATATCTCTACTGGACTATGCTGCCTTAGACCATTTGTGAAATAACACTATCTTATGCTATAAAAACTATGAAAGAGAATTTTGTTGGACTTCCCAGAAGAACACTCACCTGTACCTAGGCCCAGTTTATCCTTCAAGAGTAAATTTTTTTAGGGATAATCTTTGCCTATCTTTTTACACTTCATTCAGCTTGAAGAAAGTACATATACGGATGTACCTGAAACTCTGATGCATTGCTCCGCAGCTGGCTCACATTTGGTAAGGATCCTCCATGGTACTGTGTAAGGCGCAGTTGCTGAAGCTTCTGAAATTGAACCTGGAAACAAAGCAATTTCAAGAATATTAAGAGATGACAGAAGAGATCTGAAAGAAGCACCAAAGTGTGGTATTTGTAGTGGAATGGTTCAAGAATAAGTCTTGGTTCCAATTTCCTCTCTACTTAAATGATCACAACTTTCAGTTTTCCAGTGCTTTCTGGTTTTTGATTATCTATGGAAAGAATTCACCCACATTCCAAATGTCCCATGTGCCATGATGGTAAGGTACTCCTGCAAGGTCTTTGAGTGTGCATGTGAAGGCATGTAGACACACTCTTTAATAGCAATAAAAGAATTTCTTAAAGAAAAATTAAGCTACTATCTATGACCTTAACACGTGAACTGTTTTCCTTTCTATGCTCTTTTCTAGTTTCCATTTACATTTATGTGTAATAACCCCACAGTTGTGATTGTAAGAACAATCTTGCATGTTTATATAATAAGCTTTCTCTATGTTATTACATAATCATTTTTAATGGCTACATAACATTTCTTATTCTGAATTATTTCCTTAGAACACATTCCAAAGAGTGATTACTGAATCTCTGGATATGGGCCTTTTGGTGGCTCTCAATACATACTGCCAAAATGCTTTCCCAAATGTTTACCAATGTACATATGAGAAAACAGTTTCACCAAAAACTCACTAACATTGGATATTATCATTAATTGGGGTAAGGAAGGAGGCCAATTCAACAGGTATAAAACAGTATCCCACTGTTTTAATGCCTTTCTTCTGTAAGTTCTTCCTTACTTCATTTTTCAAAAGGCAGTAAACTGGTTATAGCTCTTGTAAATCCCAAAGTGGTCCGATCTGGTCTTTAAGAGTTCTGTTTCTAAAATAATAAATTAGCTCTGTGGTTACATAACCCTTGGCACATATAATTCATATAAGGAAGAAAGGGTTTATGGATGAGAGCCCTGAGGCAGATTTTTACCCTTTCATTACTATCTTTGTGTAATAATAATAAAAACTACCAGATCTGAGCCCCGAGGATGAGGCAGGTGCTGTCCTCAGATGCTTCATCCCTAACCGTCCCCACCACCATGCACCTGCTTTCACAGACCTGGAGACCCAGACTCAGGGAAGTTTAGTGACCTGCCCACGGTGGCACAGCTAGCAGGAGGTCAAGCCACAGCTGTCTAACTCAAAGTCCACATTCCCATTTTCTGCCACATTCTTTTACTTTGTTCCATTTCTCCTTCAATGAGCATACTGTTTAGAAACTCAAAAAGGTGAAGTTTGTTTAACCAAAAGTATTGTTGAGCCTATGGAAGCTCTCTAATTTTGTTTTGCTTTGTTTTTACATTTGTTATAAAAAATGTCAAATATATACTTGTACAAAATAGAGACTAGTATAATGAAACCCAATCTATCCATCCTACAGCTTCCACAATTACCAACTTATGTCCAATCTTGTTTCATCTTTACACCCCAATACTCACAGTGCCCCACTCAAAGAAATCCCAGACATCATGTCATTCCATATTCAATATGCATCTCCGAAAGTTAAGGACTCGTATCCCCTTGGAAATTTTAAAGGCATACAAAACCTTTCAGTGGCCTTAAATTCCTAATACCTGCTGTATTTGATTTTTCAAACACACTGCATGGGGAGATGGTTACAATCTATTAATCAAAACCCAGATCTGAGAGTCAAATATGAGAAAGGGGATACGGTGAGCTTTTTCCATCTATGAGCTGAGTTATAAGAATAAAGTTTCTCAGCTTTCAATCTTAATGTTCTAAAAGCACTTATCAGAAGCATTTGACTCTCTATTCTTGATATTCTCTATATAAAATTCTCAGCAACATTTATCTAAAGCTTTTGATTGCTTTTTTGAAGGATCAATCCACCCATTTATTTACTTTATACAAAAACTTAAGGGCTGACCATTTAGCTCAGTTGGTTACAGTGCAGTGTTATAACACCAAATTTGGAACCCCATACCCCCAGCCACCAAAAAAAAAACACCTTAAAACAAATACAAAAACAAAAACTTGTGTGTCAGACACTATGCCAGGCACTGGCTTACTGACATGAATACGTGCCAAAGTTCCTGCCTTCAGACAGTCTACACAACTCCTACCCAAAAGCTGTGACACTTCAACAAGGCTAAGTTCTAAATCCAGTTAGAGACGTGCCTTCAGCTGAGCTTAAGGCTCTCTCAGAGTCCCCCATAACTGCTCTCCCTCTTAAAGTGCCTGTTTCCAGAGCTTTCAGAGACTGATGCACTACAGTGAAAAGAGCACTGGACTTGGAATTGGAAGACCTGCCTTTGTAACCTGGAGCTCCCATGTGGTTGGGCAAATTGTTCTGGAGCCTCCTTAACAAAGATGATGCGAGAAGTAAGAGAGAACAGACATGACAATGGTATGGAAAATACAAAGCTCTGGACAACTTCTCAAGATATTATCCTTATGCTGATATTCTCAGCTACCTCTTAAAACCTTGAATTATTTTGATATTTTCTTCTTTTGAAATTTAGAATCTCTGAGCTAGAAAAAACCTTGAGACTGTATTCAACATTCTCATGTTTACAGAGATGACAATGAGGACCAAAGAAAGATTACCCTAAAGCAGAGGCCACACACTAGCAGCCCATGGGCCACTTTTAGCCTAGAAACAGTTCTGTTTGACCCACAAGATGTGGACCCATTCAGTGTTTAAAATTTCAATTTTAAAAATTAGGAGACTGCATAAAAACCTGGATTTCCAACTTCTCTTGATTGAAAGATCATACAACACTGAACCCATATTATGTATGGCATGGTAACACTGACAGAGCTGAGAAGTGGCTGCCCCTTAGACAGGGCTTGGGTTCTCCTCTTTGCCCCAAGTCCTTCCTATACCCTAGTATTCCTCTACTATGGTCCAGGATCAGCTACCATTTATCATCTAACTTTCCTTACCTGCCTCACCCTGTAACTTTAGTTAACCTTTGGCCTACAGTCACACATTTTAGTGGAATTTCCTTTAATGACTATATGAAATGAGATTCAAGCCTCATTAATTCCTGTTTTGTTTGTTTTGGCAGTTTGCTGGTATAGAGATCCAAACCCCTGATCTTGGTGTTACAACACTACGCTCTAACCAAGTGAGCTATCTGGCCAGACCCTAATTCCTTTTTGAAAAGTCTAACAATAGTGAATACAATCCCAATCAAAATCCTAGCAGGTCTTTTTATAGAAATTGACAAGACAATCCTAAAATTTATGGATATGCAAGTGACCTAGAGTAGTCCAAGCAATTCTTAAAAAGAGCTAAGTTGAAGGACTTAAGTTACCTGATTTCAAGACTTACCAGAAAGCTATAGTAATCTAGACAGTCAACTATTGTCAAAAAAAGAGATGCATAGATCAGTGAAACAGAAAAGAGAGCCTAAAAATAGATTCACACATATGTGGCCATTTTGATTTTTGACAAAAATGCCTAGCAATTCAATGGGAAAAGAAAAACCTTTTCGACAAATGCTGCTGATACAATTGGATATCCTCAAGGAAAACAAAAAAGCAGCTGAACATATAGACATTCAGTGTGACAGCCAGATTCAAACTCCACCTCTGCCACTTATCAGCCATGCAACTGAACCTCTCTAAATCTGTTCGCTCATCCACAAAATGAGGAAAATTCTAGAGAGACACAACATAGGGTCATTTTGAGAACTACATGAGATTAACACATGCAAAGGGATTAGCACAGAGCCTGGCAAAGGGAGAACACTCAATGTTTAGCCCAAACCTAATCTTTCTAGTCTTCTCTACTCCTCTCTCAGAGGCCTCATTATTCTATAACGTATCTATTGTTTGTTTATATTATAATGGCTCTTCCCAAGTACTCAAAGCCAAATTAACACACTCCAGGTTGATGCACAGTGTTTATCCCGTGGTTTCTCAACACAAGTTGCCCTTCACAGCCAAACTTCTTGAACAAGTTTCCAACCCTGTCTCCATTTCCTCCCATCCACTCCTCAATGCCTCATAACCTGCCTTCTACCAGCACCCTGTGAATGCAGCACCTCTCACCAGGGCTACTGATGCCCTCCACATGACTAGGCCAAAGGACACATCCTTTGTGTCAGACCAAGTCAGCAGCACTGGGCTCAGCTGGTCGACATTCCCTCCTCTTCACAAAAATCCTCCTGGTTTTTCTCCAGTCTCTCTGGCTGCTCTTCAGTCTTCTCTGCTAACTCCTCCTCCTCCACCTCCACTTCCCCTTTAAATGGTGTACCTCCTTAGGCTTCTCCTAGGCCCTCTTCACGTTTTACTTTATAGCAGGGTCACAAACTCAAATGCCTACAGTTGCCAAGTAGGGAAGATAAGTAAATGGAGCAATATGGAATCACTGTGAAAAATACCATAGGGAGTGGTATAAAAATACCATGGGGACTGTGGCAAACTTAAGACCACATACATGCCCTATCTGATGGGGCAGCCACTATTCAGTTCCAGACAATTACTGCCATGCAGAAATGTGGGGTGGATGTTGCTAGGTTATCTCATTTTTCAAAAAAAAGCCAGAGTCCAGATTTTAATGTAAAATCCCAATATTCACCATAGGCCCTAATATTTAAAAAAAGAGAGAGAGAGAAAGAAAGAAAAAAAAAAAAGAAAAACACACACATTTTGGGCCCAAAACAAAAACATCAGAGGACCACTTAAGGAAGGGCATCCTGAAAAGGCTCAAGACTGAAAGCTGGGGATCATCCCTGAGCCCTCCCTCACCTGCTCACCTCCCTCACCCACTCACCAAATCCAGTCCTTTCCGCCTCCTCAGTATCAGTCGGCTCACTCTCTGCTTCTCATCACAGCCACCCTGTCTATGCTCCCATCACATCTCCTAGAATCGTATTTCTGCTGCCTCCTCCTCTATTCTACCCACCATTCTGAAGCTAAAGGAGATTTTTCTTTTCTTTTTTTTTTTAACGCAAGTCTCCCCTGATTCTACCCCTTCAATGACTTTCCATTGTCCTCAGGATCAAGTCGCAAACCCTGTGTCTATAACCTGATCCCTGTGAAGGTCTCCAGCCTCATCTCAAATCACCCTCCTCATCCCTTGCTAAACCTCTGTTCTCTAAGTCTGAAACATACTCCCTCCGCCAACACATACACCCTCAAGTGCCTCCCCCACTCCCACTGATCTTTTAGGCCACTAGACGAGGAGAGGTCTCCCTGCCATCATGCCCAGAGCTCCATCTACTTCCCCTTTTGAACATTCATCAAAATGTGTCCTTACTTGTTAAGTGAATGTATTTCCAATTAAATTCTAAAATCCATGAAGAGACTGTTTTTTGCTTGCTTACTATTATATCCCCAGTGTCCATCCTAACCCCTGGCACACACCAGGGACTCAATAAGTATTTGTTGAACAAATTAGTATCTTCGAAGAGAAGCACGATGTCTTTACTCCCCTCCCTGCAGAAGCACACACATCCCATTAACCACACAGTAGGCACTCAAGTACTGACAGATGAATACATTAAAGAATGAACAACAGAACAGCCTCTTTCCAGGAATACCTGCCTCCACATTCTTCCCTCTCCTTACCTACCCAGGCACCACCATTGAACTATCCTCCTAGCACTTCCTTCTCAATTTCTACTGCTTCCTGATAAGGTTCAATCTCTAAACCTAGAGTGAATAATTCTCCATAATCTAGTCCATCCCACCTACTAGGCGAATAGGATTTAACTCCAACTATGAAGGATTGGCTGTGATTATATAGAAAAGGACCTGAAACCCAACATAGGCTCAGAGGGAAAAAACAGAGTACCTACACTGAATAGCAATGTCTGCACCATCGATTAGCATGTCTGCCAAGGGCTGGTAAAGTCAGTTTATCTGCCATCCAGTTACCAATTATGAACCAGATAGATTCTTTTCTAACTGGGATCTTTAGATCCTTGGGGGTTCACAGACACATGCTCGGGGATCTTACACTTCTCAATTTTGTGATTTTTTTTATGAAAATAACACTTAAAATGTTAATAACCAAATATTAGTAGGCAAATGCAGTATTATCATTGGCATCTGTGTTTATGAATACAGTGGAGCCAAGTAGTATTACTTTACCTGCAATTGCCCAAGGAGAAAACACAGGCAGAATTAACATGTATATGATTCCCTATACCAGGTAAAGGGCAAAGTGACATTATAATTTTGTAGTAATTAGAATAAAGTGGTGACTGAATTATCACAGAGGCCACAGTTGATTAAGCTTGCTAAATTCAAGAGAACCTGAGCTATAGCAATTACCACCATATTCACATTGAGAGCCTCAATTCAGTTCAGCAAAATAGCATTTGGCACATTAAATTCATGTTAATATGGACTAACTGCATTTGTAACTGGTTGGATTTATTTTGTGCACATGTTTTGATTTATGGTTGTATCAGAGAAATAAGCAGAGAAATTTATATACAAGTTTATGTTTGAACATATTTGGGTAATATAATCAAACTAATTTAAGTGAACATCAAGGATCTCACCTTTAAAAGAGTCTGTACATTACTCATGAACTCACCTGTCAGAGATGTTTTAAAGGGGATTCATGAATTGAGTGAGAGATTGTATCTACTCTAGGTATACAAACATAAACAGTACATGTATTTGTACATAAACAATGTATGTATCTAAACAACACATAGCACAGGCCCCAACACTAATCCTCAGCTTTCACCCACCTATAATGAGTGAAGCTGGTCAGGGCATCAGAAAAATTTTCTTGAAATCCTCAGCTCTCTTTCGCTATCTATATATTTTTTTCTCAGTGTGATAGACATACAAGTACAGGAAATATTTCACCTTCCCCTTAACTTCACTAAATGAAAACACCATCATAAATATGATAAACGCAACTGACTCAGCCTCAGCGTGGAGTACTATGACAGGGAGTGGTGTGGACTGTGGCAAACTGGAGTTGATGCTCCATTTGAGGGGGGCAAGCACCACCCAGCTACAAGGGGTGGCTATCATGTGGGAATCCAGGATTACTGTTACCAGATCTCCCAATTCTGTACGTACCTGAAAATTTAGATTTTATGTGAAAATCTCTTAATTAAAAAATTCTGGCAAAATTCAAGAATCTTTCCCAAACACTATGCTGGCCAAAAATGTGTCCACAGCTCAGCGAGCCGGGGACCACCAGTCTGCAACTCTGCTCTCAGCTCTCCTTCAAGCTGTCTACCCCGCAACCCCCCGGCAGGTGCAGAGCCTTCCCCATCCTCCCAATGGTCCTTCAAGGTCGGCAGCATTCAGGATCTTCAAGGCCTGTCCCGCTCCTGCCGACCCCCCTTCTCTGCAATCCCGCGCGGGCTCTCCATCCTCCACTGCCTCACTCAACAGTTACCTAAGCTCGCCAGGTGTTTGTCCCGGCTCCCGCGCGCCTTACTCATTCCTTCGGGTCCCTACTCAGTCACCAGCGACGCTGTGCACCTTGTCAGTTCTCAGTAAATATCTGGGGCAGAACAAAGTAAACTGGACCTGATAAAGCACCTCCGAGGGGTGAAGGGAGGAAAGCCTCATACACGACATGGAATCACATCGTGGCACCAAGACCCCATGCCATCCCGGGGACAGCCCTGGATTTACGTCCGCACGGAGCTCTCCTGATGGCGCGCGAGGGACCCTCGGGCCCCCGCGGCCTTCCACGCCGACACTCCAGACGGCTCTGCTGGTGGATGTTCGGAGCAATGAGAAGCCGCACTGCCCAGGCCCCCGCGCGGCTACGTCTGGCCTCGGAGCTGTCTGTGCTTTCCTCTCGGGAAGCTCGGTCATCCTCCCCTTAGGCCGCCCTCACCCCGAAGCCCGCCTCCCCCGGCTCGGCCCCTTCCCATCTCCGCGCACACCGGGCCCGGCGACCCTCCCACCTCCACCGTGATCGCAAATGGCAAGAGGAGTCTGAGGGCGGGGAAGCGCCGAGGCCGCGGCCACTCCGGCCCCTCTCCCGGGCGCCGGTTCTCGGGCGCCGCCCCGGCCCCGCCACCGCTTCGGCCCTGCGACCTCTCACCCGCCGCGCAGGTCCCGCCCGCGGCCGCTGCCGCCCCCGCCCGCGCCGCCCCGGGCCCTCACCCGCGACAGGGTGAGGTCGGTCATGAGCTGCTCGAAGGCCCGCGTCTCCTCGGCCTGCCGCTGCGTGTGCAGCGCGATCTTCTCACTGAACTTCCGCGGGTTGGCGCTGCCCGAGCCCGGCGAGGCGGCCATGGCGCGGGCCCGGCACTAGCAGAAGGGGGAGACGGCAGGCGCGGAGCCTGCGTCTCGGCCCACCGGTCCCTCCGCAGGCCGCCTAAGCCGCCGCCCGAAGCCCGTAGTCCGGCGCGACCCGGCAGAGGAGCCGCCGCGGCCCCAGAGCCAGCGAGCGGCGGGGAGCGCGCCGAGGGCCGCCCCCGCGCGCCCGGCCCCGCCCTCGGCACGGCCCGCCCGTGGTCCGGCCCCGCGCTCGCCGAGCGTGGGCTTCAGCCGGCTCTCCCCAGCCTGGCGCGGCAGAGGCCCGGAGGAATCCCTGGCAGCGAAGCCAGACGGACCCGGCGCGTGGGAGAAGCTGGGGACCGCTTGACTGAAAGGCTGCAACTTAGGGACGGCCTTCGGATTTACGTGACGCTGTTACAACAGTTTTGCCCCTACTCTGCCCTCTTCAGATTATGATGACTTACTTCAGGGGCTGAAACCTGGGTGACCTAACCTCGAGCAACGTTCTGCCCCAGTCCCCGCATTGGGGGGCGCGCAGAACCAGGCTGGGGCCTGATGTCCTCCCGGGAGTCCTCCCACTCCCGGTCCGTCCTCCCTGCATTTGTTTCCCTGTCAGTCTTCTCAGGTTCACGCCACTCCCATCCCCCAACCCCCTGTCAAAAGTAACTAAATCTGGATCTCGGTTGTTTTATTTTTTTAACTATCTCCCGTTTTGCACGAACTAGAAACACCATCCGGCCCTGGTGCAACCTCTTCGCTCCACAGCCCCAGCCCCCTTTCCAGGTTCTTTCCAAGCCTCCCTGTGGCCTCTCCAAAGCCCAGCTTCAGCAGGTGCCAACGCCACCTTTAAAACCAGCCCGACAGCCTCGACGGGTTTCCCCCTTCTTTTGCAGTCCAGAAGCTGCTCTGGACTACAATCATAAATGTTAATGTGCACGAAGACGTCCTGGAGAGCCCTGAGCGCGTGTCTGAGTTTTGTAAATTAGGGAATGCTAGAGACAAGGGGAAGAATAAAGGAAGGATTAATAACGTCTACGCCCTCCACTATCGAGATTAAACAGATATCAAAATATTTTGCTGCAAGTACTTGGGATTTATTAAAAACATATAAAATTAGACATAACTAAAGCCTAGCCTCATTCCTTCTCCTTCTTCCCCAGGAATAGTCACTGTGCTCAAGTTGGTTCATATCATTCCCATTCATGATTTTATACTTTTATTACATATGATGTATGGATCCAGTCACTACATGTGGAATACCAAATTTTGTATTTTTAAACTTTACAAAACTGGCATCATGCTTAATAGTCTTTTTGCAACTTTTTTCCTTCACCATTATGTTTTTATGATTTATCTGTGTAAATTCATTTGTTTTAACTACTGTGTGGTATTTCACTGTTTTTCATGTGTTTCTCATATATAGTATACAGCCGAATTTTTTTGAAAATTTAATCTGAGAATATATATCTCAATTAGCTGGAGTTGGCTTGTTCTATTAATTATAATTGGATTTGTTTCTTCTGTTGTATTTCTTGCTATTTACCATGCTTTTTCTTTATATTTGATTTTCTGCTTTCTTGGTATATTGCCTGGTTTCAGTCTCAGAGAACAGGATCATTCTGCATAGTTTAAGTACAAAAGGATTTATTACAGGGTATAAAATGATTTAAGGACTTGTTTGGAGGGCCAAAGCAGCAGACTCCACGTTGAACACTCAAGAATGACTTTGAGAGCCATGCTTCAGAACTGGGCCACCAAAGGAGCCACTGCCTCTTCTAAAATCAGGAAGCCAACTACTGAATTGGAAGCTGTCACTACACTTATCAGCTCTTGAACCATACAGGTATTGTCATGAGGAGAAGCCACCGAAGAAAAATCAGACACCTCCACAACAATACTTTCCAGCAGAAACAGCACACACAGACTCTGCCTTACTTCCACCTTACAAATCTCATAAGAGAGAAAATGATTGGAAGAACCAAAATTGTGTCCAGAATCCTAGCTGCAAGGTCATTTAGGAAATGCAGTTTTAGTCTTTCAGTTTCTACAATGTAAGAAGGACAGTAAAAGGACATTGAAATGCGTGTTGAGCTAAATCCATCCACCATATTCATTCACCAATTCACCAATACAGGTATCAATCATATCTCCATTCTAATTCTATATTCCCCCTATCTGATTTGGAATATATTCATTCTATTTCTATTCTTAATGTGATTAACCTAATTATTTTCAGAGTAAATCAAATAAAAACATGTGAGTTGTTTAAAAAGTGACGTAGTTTACAGGCTTATAATTTTAAAGAGAATTCTCAAGTCCCACTGAAAATAACTTTATCCTGCTGTTTTATATTTTTCAATTTTAGATATTAACTTTATTTTCTGTTATGGAAAAAGGTGATTTGGCTATTTTGTGCCACCCCAAAATATAACTTTCCCTGCCCTATTCTTTCAATGTAGTTATATGATCATTTTTGGTGAAACAATATTAAGGGATTAAGTGTTTACATAATGGACTATAGTTTCATTTTGGTAGAAAAAATTTGGGGGGGAGTCAAAAATTGCCTCCTGTGCTGGTTAGCCACCCCCCGCCCCCCGAAAAAAAAGAAAAAGAAAAATATGGGCTGGCCAGTTAGCTCACTTGGGAGAGAATGGTTCTGATAATAAGAAGGTCAAGGGTTCAGATCCCCATATATGCCAGCCGCAAAAAAAAAAAAAAAAAAAATTCCTCCGTTGTTGATTTGCTTAGATTTCTCTCAACCCATCATAAGGCCTTTCCCAAACCCTCTGACAGAACTGTGGAACATATTACCAAATCTACGAATGATCAGTTTGGGCAGAAGCTTATTTCCTGGAGCACTTAGCCTTCTTGCTCCACCCTGGCTCGGCTGCTCTCTGGCTGCTGCCCTGCGGTGGTGCTGAGTCTCCCCTCACTGTCATCCTGAGGTCCCTTTCATCTCCTGTGTTCTGACCTCTGCAGCCCTGGTTGTCTTCTTGCTTTATGTACTCCTTCATTTTGGTGGAGTACATTCAAAAAGGGATGGGGGGGCAGGAATACAGAGAAGGTGAAATCTTTGAGACTTTGTGTGTTGGAAGATGTTTTTATTTTACTTTTATACTTGATTGTTAGTTTCACTACAAGTAGTCTTCATTGGAAACCCTTTTCCTTTAGGTCTTTGAATGTTGCTTTGCTGTTTTCTCACGTCCAATGTTGCTGTCGGGAAGGCTATTCACGTTCTGTTTCCTCTTCCTTTGTAGGTGGACTGGTTTTTTGAGGGTTGTTGTTTATTTATTTTTGTTTTCCCCCCATTCTCTGAAGGCTTAGTGTTCTGATCTTTCATGATGCCGTGCCTTGGTATGGATCCGTTGTTATTGTTCATTGTGCTGGGCAGTGAGTATGTATATGGAAACCAGAAACTCCTGTATTTCAGTTCCTTCTGGGAAATTGTCTCATCTTTTTGATAATTTTCTTCTCTTCATTTTCTTTGCTCTTTCTTTCTGTAACTTCTGTTAGTGAGTTAATGGGTCTCCTGGGTGGCTTTTTTAGTTTTCTTATCTTTCCCCTCCTATTTTCTATTTCTTTGTCTTTTGTTGTTCTATTTCCTGATAAATGTTCTCAACTTTGTCTTCCCACCTGTTTTAGTCCGTTTTGTGTTGCTGTAACATAATACCTGAGACTGGGTAATTTATAAAGAACAGAGGTTTATTTGGCTTACGTTTCTGGGACAGCTGCAACTGGCACGGGCCTCAGGCTGCTTCTACTCATGGCAGAAAGCGGCAGGCAGCCGGGGGGGGGGGGGGGGGGGGGGGGGGGGGTACAAGCAGATCACATGGTGAGAGGAAGCAAGAGAGAGAGAGAGAGGAGGTGCCAGGGTCTTTTTAAGCAATGAGCTCTAGCGGGAACTGATAGAGCGAGAACTCACTCATTAATCCCCCCTCCCCCAGGGAGAGCATTAATCCATTCATGAGGGATCCGCCCCCATGACTCAATCAGTTTCCAACACTGCCACATTGGAGATCAAATTTCCACATGAGTTTTGGAGGGGACGACACATCCAAACTCCATCACAAC
The DNA here is from genome assembly GCF_027409185.1 of Cynocephalus volans. Lineage (NCBI taxonomy): Eukaryota > Metazoa > Chordata > Mammalia > Dermoptera > Cynocephalidae > Cynocephalus > Cynocephalus volans. Next base: position 57,136,264 of record NC_084462.1, read on the forward strand.
CCTTCTGCTGAACTTTTATTTCTGCTATTGTATTTTTGATTTCTAAGAACTCTTTTCTGTTCCCTGATGTTTCCTTTTTTAATAGCATCCTGTACTCATTTCATGGATGTGATATTAATTTTAGGTTATTTCTGTTTTTACATTTTCTTCTACTCCTTACATTGTCTGCCTCTGTTTTGTCTGAGTTCCCTTTTGTTTGTTCATTTTGGTCTCCATCAAGAGGCTTTCCTCAAACCTCTGGAGATCCTTGACTCTCTATTCATAATTAAGACAGAGACACTAAATACGTGTAGCGTCCTTGTTTCTGAAAATTTTTTAAAGTTAATGTATATTTATATTTATTCTGTAGCAGAGATTGCTAGTTGTCTCCCAATATTCATTCTCCCCTCCTTCCTTTATTAAAAGAGATCCTGAGCTTTAGCTGGGCACATCTGGACTACATTCCCATTCTCTCTTGCAACTGTATTCTTCCCAATGGGATGTGAGCAGAAGTAGTATAGGCAACTTTGGGATTATATCCTCAAACAATAAGGAGAATGCCTTCCTCTTTCCTCTTCTTTCCTTCTCATTGAATGGAATGTGAATGCAGTGACATGATCGGGAGCATCCGTCTTAGACCATTAGGTGAAAACTCTGAGAATGACAGAACAGTGGTAGCAAAGGGGCCTGTGGCCCCAACACTGTGGAACCATAATATTAGCTGGACTGCTCTAGATCATCACATGACTGAGAGATAAGCAGCGATTTTGTTTAAAGCCCTGCTATTTTAGCCTTTGTTACAGGAATTGAACCAAGGCCTATTATACTTAAATAGAAAAAAATTTAAAAACCTATCAAGACATAGTTAACAATAGTTGCCTTTGGGGATGTAAGGTCTACTGGAAAACTTTTATCATCTACTTTACAGTTTTCTAAACTATTTGCATTTTTAAAAACAAATATGGGGCTGGCTGGGTTAGCTCACTTGGTTAGAGCATGATGCCAATAACACCAAGGTCAAGGGGTCATATCCCCATACCGGCCTGCCAAAGAAACAAGTATGTATTACTTTTAAAATCAGGAAAAAATAATAAAGAAAGAATACTATTTAGTTTTAGACAACTGACTGGAAACTGTGTATGTGTAGGGTTTCTAGACCCCGATTTTTTGTTGTGTGTTCCCCAAATGCCAGTATATCTAGAGTTGTGTCTGTTGTTGTTTATTTGTTTGTTTTTCTCTTGGGCAAGCCAATTTCCCCTGCCCGAAGAATACTCCAGTCTACTATCCAGGAGTATAAACCTGAGTGTTGGTGTTCTGGGAGCTAAGAGAGAAAAGAAAAGAGAAACTGAGGGCCTCGCAATTTGGTGTATAGACTTTCTCTTAATCCCCATTTGCACTCCTAGCTTTTGTTCTATCTTACCCTATGTGTAGAGCCTTTTTGGCTCAATTTCCCCAGTTAACTTCCTGTCTATAGTCAGGGAGGAAAAGGGTAGTCACCAGCATTGAGCAGTTGGGGAGAAGATCTGGGCATCTAACCGTTCCTTGTACATACTTTAGACCAGTCTTTGTTTTCAGCCCTGTCTCTCCCCTATTCGGGTACCTCTCGTTCTGTTTCTGAAGTTCTTTAGTGTCATTCCACTTGCTTCTTATTAGCTTTTCCTCTTACCCTGGTTCTCAGGCACTTTGGTTTCAGCTTTCTTTATTCTGCTTTGCCAATTACCATTCGTCCATGTAGTGTGGACAGTGGAGTCGGCCTGCCACTGGAAAGCCCCTACCTGGACAGAAGTTAAAAGTTAAGGCATAAGCGAAGAGAGGTTGAACAAGTTAGACACATGAATTTTAGAACCCAGAACTGGATTCTGAATCAGGACCCAGAGGACCTGGCTTGCAGAATGGCAAAATATTTTCCCTACATGCTACCATAAACTAAGTTGTTTACAGGTGCTGATGTAGCTGCTCTAGCAGAAGGCAGAATTAAAAACCTAAGAGCTTTTTTTGAGCTCCTCAGGCCAGTTGACCATAGCCACCACCATCCTAGCATCCTCCTCTGAGGAACAGAAGGGGAAACACTGGGAATTCACATGCACTCAGATGTATCGTTTGTCTAAGTCAGGAGCTGCAAACTTTTTTTCTTAGAGGGCTATATAGTAAACATTTCAGACATTGCAGACCATATGGTCTTATCTCCTTGTAACTCCTCACTTCTGCCATTATAGCCTGAAAGCAGCCACAGACAACACATAAATAATGTGTTAGCTGCATTCCAATAAAACTTTACTTACAAACACAAGTAGTGGGCCAGATTTGGCTCATTAACTGTAGTTTGCTGACCCCTGGTCTAAGTTATTCATACCTTTTCATGCTTGATGAAGCTTGTGAGAGAATTTCTCCATATCTGTAAGTATCAGTTATTTTCAGGTCAAATTCAGAACTTTGGTTTGATGTGTTGTTTGTTATTGTTGTTTTTTCTTTGTTCTCTGGCCTCTTTTGTTGCTGTTAGTTTGTCATTCCTTTGTAGATAATCTGTCCCTTCTCCCTGGTTACTTTGCAGTTTTGTTACAATATGTCAAAGTATGGATTTTGTTTTATTTATCTTGTTTAGAACTCAGAGTATATTTCAATCTGAAGACCTGTATCAGGGAGCCATGTGCCCAACTAAAAATCAATTTTCTATTATGATAGAACAGTGATTCTCAAATTTTAGTATCCACCAGAATCACTGGAGAGATTGTTAAAGCTCAATTGCTGAGCCCCATTTCTAAGTTTTTGATTCAGTAGGTCTGGGATGGGGCTGAGAATGTGCATTTCTAACAAATTTGCAGATGATGTTGATGTTGCCTGCATTGGGACCTCACTTGGGGGACCATTGCATTAGACAAGGGGAAAACAGATACTGGAGAACAACTGGAAGACTTGCTACACATATTTTTCAAATGTTCTAGAAAAATTTTCAGAATCTCTTCAAATATTGCTTTTTCCCCATATTCTCTATCCTTTCCCTCTATAAGTTTAGTCAGGTACATATTAAGCCTTCTCATTCTGTCATTCATATCTTTTAGTCTCCCTGTTGTATTTTTCCACTCTTTATCTTTGTGCTACATTCTAGGTAATTTCCTCAAATCTATCTTCCATTTTACTAACTTCTCTTCATCTGTGTCTATGCTGCTGTTCAATCTGTTCATTGCATTTTTTCTTCTTCAAGGATTAGCTTGTCCCATCCAAAAATTCTATTTAATTCTTCAAATCTGCCTACTCTTTATTCAGAATCCTCTTTTGGTTTTTTATTCTTTCTTTTATGCCTTTAGTTATACTAATTTTATATTCTCTTTCAGCATGTAGTTCTATTATCTCAAGTTTTAGGAGCTCTAATCCTATTTGTTGTATCTGCTGACTCTTGCTTATGGTGGATTATTTTCTAATGTTTTTAACTGTGCTTTTATCTTTAAGGGGGCTTAATTATTTTTCCTACGAGAATCCTGACTAGTGGGAATATGACTCAAGTGTAGTTTTGTTTTTGCCCCATGAGTCATAGAGTATCAATTACTAGGCATAGGAATTATATTAGATGGATACTATAAATTCATACCTTAAAAGTCAGGTAGGGCCAAGTTTTTGTTTTCTCAAGGGGCTTTTTTTCCTCCTCCCAGAGCCCAGCCAGGGATAGTCAAGCTTTCTTATTAACTTTGCCAGTAAATAGGTTTCACCTTTCCAAATCTGGAATTTTACGCTACTTACAAGCTAATACATTAACCTGTTGCTATTTCATGGATGATTGCAGAAGGCATGAGATTCCTGAGTGAGAGACAAAGGACTTTATTACTCACTGAGCAGCATAAGAGTTAGTTTTATGTCAATTTCCTTTTGCCCACCACGTCCCAGGGGTGACACAGAAGGGCCCGGATGGATGCCTACACTGGCAGTGGGCTCTGTTACAGGAGAGGAACAACCTGCTCTTTGTCCTGAAAAAAGACATTACCTCATTGCTCAAAGTTGCTCACTGCAAACACAATCCTGAGAAATGGCGCAGTAAAGAGTGATCAGATCTTTGTATTTGTGACGTAGCCAACAAGAATGTCCAGGAATGCTCAAAACCCATACAGGATTACCTCTTCAAACATACCTTTTCCTTGAGGGTGCAACTTTTTGAGGATCCTGGCCAGGGTTTCAGGTCTAACTCCCTGACTTATGCAAGTTCATAGTCTCCTTTTACCAAGTGGATGTTAAACCCGAGATTCCAACTGTCACAGCCAAAAGGAGCCTAAGGCGATATGATGACTAAATGTCACGTGGTATCTTGAGTGGGATCATGGAACAGGAAAAGAATATTAGGTAAAAACTAGGGAGATCTGAATAAAGTATAGACTTTAGTTAATTAAAAACAAATAGGCGAGCAAACAAACATTTGAAGCTCCTGGAGTATTGGAGATATATATATATATATATTTTTTTTTCCTTTTTGGGGGGGGGGTGTCTGAGGGGTATGGGGATCTGAGTACTTGACCCTGGTGTTAATAGCACCATGCTCTACCAAGTGAGCCAGCCAGTGCCAGCCAAGGAATTACTGGATAGATAACCATATGTTTACCATCTGATTTTCAGTCACTTGAGAGCTCAACTATGAATTACATTTTTTGTTATGCTGTATCAAGCATTTCTAGGTGTTTCCATTTACTTTTGTCTACGACTTTGTTGGAAACCAGGTGTTTAAAATTTATATTCCTGGGTCCCGCCCCCAGAAACTGTAATTTACTGAGCTAAGGCCCAGGATTCTGCCTTATAATAAATGACTCTGGTATAGGTGATCTGTGGGTCAAACCTTAAGAAATACTAAGAATGGAATCATAGACTGGGTTGAAGAGTTAATATGGTCTGAAGTTTCCTTTTTTTGGTTTTTTTTTTGTTTTTTTTTACAAGGAGCACTATGTCTTAATGGTCTATAGTCTTCAAATTGAAAATAATCAACTTCTTGATATGGCAAACATCCTTCCCAGTCTCCTGTTGCAGAGACCAGAAAGGCAGATGCCGCTGCTCAGCCTCCCTCATGTAGATGGGGTTGGCCATGTAACGAGTTTTATTATTGAGGCATAGGGGAGAGCCTATTAAAAAGCACCTAGGCAACTTCTGGTTTTCAGATGAGAGGGACATATCCTGCTGTACCTAGCACCTTTCTCCTTTATACTTTTTGTGTGTGTGTGTGTGTGACCGGTAAGGGGATTGCAACCCTTGGCTTGGTGTCGCCGGAACCGGGCTCAGCCAGTGAGCGCACCGGCCATTCCCATATAGGATCCGAACCCGCGGCGGGAGCCCCGCTGCGCTCCCAAGCGCAGCACTCTCTCCCTAGCGCCGCACTCTCTCCCTAGCGCCGCACTCTCTCCCTAGCGCCGCACTCTCTCCCTAGCGCCGCACTCTCCCTAGCGCCGCACTCTCTCCCTAGCGCCGCACACTCTCCCTAGCGCCGCACTCTCTCCCTAGCGCCGCACTCTCTCCCTAGCGCCGCACTCTCTCCCTAGCGCCGCACTCTCCCTAGCGCGCCACGTGGCGGCCCCGGGGCGGCCCCTCCTTTATACTTTTAAGTGCAGAGGTGATGCTTGGAGCTATGGAGCCATCTTGCAACGATGAAAAGAGAAAACATAAAAATAAATTCAGTATTTAGAACAATAGAAAACCTTGATCCGTGTTAGCATTGTTAAAAGCTAAACCAACACTCGCAACTGTTTTCCTCTAGACTTATGTGAAATAAAGATAACTCTATTTGTTTAAACCGCTGGAAGTCAGTTTTCTACTTCTTGCAGTCAAAATCATTCCTAATGGGCTTAGGTAAAGATCCTCATTTCTTTTTAAAATTTTTTTATTTTTATGTAGTTTTAGAATTACAGAAAAGTTGCCATAATACAAAGAATTCCAATATACTCTTTACGCAGATTCCCCAAATGTTAACATTTTACTATACTTGCTTTATCATTTCCCTCTCTATATGTTCATTTTTTCCAAACCATTTGAGAGTAAATTGATACGCTGCTCCTTTACCCCTGAATACTTCAGTGTTTATTTTATAAAAACAAGAATATTCTCTTACATAACCACAGTAAAATCATCAAAATCAGGAAATTAACATTGACATAATACTATTATCCAATCTACAGATATCATTAAACATTTTGCCAATTGTCTCAATAACATTCTTTCTGGCAAAAAGAAAATCTAAGATCACTCATTATATTCAGTTGTCAGGTCTGTGTAGTATCCTTTAATCTGGAACAGTTGTTTAGTCTATTTGTCTTTTACGACTGAAAATTTTTGAAGTGACAGGCCAGTTATTTTGTAGAATGTCCCCTAATTCCAGTTTGTCTTATATTTCCTCATTATTTGTTTCAAATTATGCATTTTGGGCAGGAATAGCACAGGAGCAATGTTTGTGTTCTTCTCGGTTTATCATATCAAGAGGCACATGATGTCAAGTTCTCTAATTACTGATATTAAGCTTGGATCATTAATATCAGTAATTAGACAACTTGACATCATGCGCCTCCTGATATGGTGTTGCCTGCCAGGTTTCTCCACTATAAACTTTCTATTTTTCCCCTTTGTAATCAATAAGAATCTTGAAGGGAGATACTCTGAGACTGTATAAATATCCTGTTATTCAGCAAACTTGCACACACTAGTTTTAGCATCCATTGATCCCTTTCCCCATTTATTTGTTTACATCAGAATGGGCTTATGAATTCTTATTTTATCCAGTGGGTTATAATCCATTACTATTATTATTCTGGTACTTAAATTATTCCAGATTTGACCTTCAAGCTGGATTCTGTGTCCTTTTAACATGTCCTCACTTCTTGTACTTTTTCTGCTCAGTCCCAGTATCTTCCATTTCTCTGAGGAGCCCCAGTTCCTTTTAGTGGAGAAAGGCGTTTGGGGGGCTCCCCTTATTTCTGGGAGCTAGTTCTTCTTTCTGAGTTGGCTTCTTAGCTGGTGCACCGGCCATCCCTATATAGGATCTGAACCGGCGGCGGGAGTGTCGCCGCACTCCCAGCGCTGCACTCTCCCGAGTGCGCCACGGCTCGGCCCATCTGAGTTGGCTTTTAATGGGAGGAGTTATCCTTTAATTCTCACCACATCATCCTTTCTATCATGTGCCTTTTCAACCCCTACCTCCAGATTTTGCCTCCACCATTCAGGTCTTGTTTTTTCTTTTGGGGGTGGGTGGTGGGAGGGGAGGTGTTTGCTGGCCAGTAGAGGGATCCAAACCCTTGACCTTGGCATTATAAGGCTGTGCTCTAACCAACTGAGCTAACCAGCCAGCCCTGCCATCATTCAGGTCTCTGTGCCTTTCTACCTATAGGAGTTGGGAATTGGGACTGTGTTTCTCCAGAGACAAAGGCCAGTGGCTATGAGGAATTACAGTAAGTTTATCCAGTGTGCATTCTTACATATTCATATCAAAATTATTTTCTAGACAAGTAGAGACAAAATTTAGACAGAACAAATATCAACAATTTAAGACCAGAGTTTTTAACAAATTTACCTAACTAGAATTGTACAATGGTGTCCAAAATTCTTTGGCAAACGTGATATACAAATTCACATTTTTATTTTTTTTGTTTCCTAAGTAATATTTACCATTTATTGAAAGCTTAAAGTCAGATTCTGTTCTAGCTTCCTCTCTCTCCAGCATCCCACTCAGTGTGTTCCATGGAACACGAGTTTCATAGATGGTTAACAGGAGCTTTCTGATAGAGTAAGAGGGATGGGAGTGCGGACGCTAAGGTTCCTGTTTTCATTGTGTAGACAGCTCTACTGCAAAGATGGTCAATGTACCTAAAACCTGAAGAACTTTCTGTAAGAAGTGTGGCAAGCATCAATCAGCCTCACAAACTGACCCAGTATAAGAAGGGCAAGGAATCCCTGTATGCCCAGGGAAAGAGGTGCTACGACCGAAAGCAAAGTGGCTATGGTGGGCAAAGCCAATTTTCCAGAAGAAAGCTAAAACCACAAAGAAGATTGTGCTAAGGCTCGAATGTGTTTGAACTTAAGTGCAGGTCCAAGAGGATGCTGGCCATTAAGAGATACAAGGATTTTGAACTGGGAGGAGATAAGAAAAAAAAGGGCCAAGTGATCCAGTTCTAAACTTTGGGATTTTTTTGTTCTTTTAATTTTGAGGGGAAAATGTTGAAGCTGTAGAGAAATTGCCTGTAGGAACTTAAATACAGCGATATTCTTACTTAAAAAATAAATAAATAAAAAAGGAGAAGAGGGATGGTATTGTGCAGTCAAACACACTTGGAGAAAACTAGGTTACAAGAAATTAAGCAGACTTCTCAGAGCTTTTTCGTAGGTGTTGTGACCTCTAACTAGAATGTTGGAATATCCTGAACTTCCCAAACTTTCTTGATCACAGAATACTTCTTGAGAAGGACTTACTGGCCCAGTGTTCCACTGTTCTTCCTCCAACATCCATAAATCAATTCTACTTCCTCAGTATCTCTAGAATTCATCCCCTTTCCATCCTAACAACCACTATCCAATTCAGGCCACTCAATCTCTCACTAATTGAGACTTTAATTGGTCTACGTGTGCATCAGTTGGGGTCCCAGCAGGAAACAGGTGGCACACTCAAACTGAGTAATTTGTAGAGAAGTTAATAAACAGACAGGCCAGGGTTTAGGGATAATGCAGTACCTCCTGGGGCTAGTTACAGTGGGAATCATTAACTCCAAGCCTAAAGGGACTTGGGGAGGGATTGCTTACTGAGTTGGGGAGAGGGGATTGTTTGGAAGGAGCTGCCTGACAAGAGCTCTGGCCTTTGGGAGAGAGAAATAGCCAATTCAGTGATGGGAATTTACACCACAGAACTGGCAAATGCTACTAATTGGGGCATACAGTAAAATAAAATTATTCTGTATAACAAATTGTTTTGTTATGAACTCAGGAAATATTTTTATCTTAAAAAAATTTTCCAACAATCCCACTGCTAGGTGTCTACCCAAAGGAATGGAAATCACCACGTCGAAGGGATACTGTACTCCCATGTTTATCACAGTTCTATTTATAACAGCTAAGAGTTGGAACCAATCTAAATGTCCATTGACAGATGACTGGATAAGAAAATTGTATATATACACAATGCAATACTACTCTGCCACAAAAAAGAATGAAATTCTGCCATTCACAGCAACATGGATGAACTTAGAGAAAATTGTATTAAGTTAAAAAAGCCAGAAAGAGAAATTTTACTGCATGTCCTCACTCATAAGTGGGAGCTCAAAAAATAAACAAAAAAAGAAAGATACAATGATCACAATAATTCACTGAAATTTCAAAATAAGAGAACAGAACTGAGGCCACTAGAAAGGAAAATGGGGAGGGGGTGTTAGTGAGAAATTGGTAAAGGGTCACAAAAAACTATCACATTGTGTAACGATATAGCAATTACTCTGATTTGAGCATCACATATTGCATGCAGATTTTGATATTCATGCTGTACCCACCAGGTATGTACAATCATGTTTCAATAAAAATAAATTTGGGATAATTTTTTAAATTAAAAAAAAAAATCCATTGAAAAAGCTTAGAAACTGTGACCAACCTAATGGTGAGGAGCACCCCTAGCACCTAGACTATACTCTCTAAATACCATTTCCCACTAAAAGTAACCAGGCTCCTTGGAGAAATGGCTGAGTACAGGTCTGGGGTGAGAAATTTAACAAGATGAGGCTGGAAAATCTTATGCCAGAAAGCAAGGAAATATGAAAGACTACTGGGGTCATGTCAAAAGGACTCAACAGTCACACCATAAAGGTATTTCTTCTGGCCCAAGAGGGCCAATTTGAGAATTAAAAAAATAAACAAACAAAAAAAAAACTATATACAAATATATGTATATATATATATGCAGTGGATTGAAAGACATCAAATATATTAAAAATCCAATTATTCATAGTGATTTTTAAAAAACAAACCTCTTTGGTCACCTTTAGAAGATGCTAGGGAACCAGCTCATTCTGAAAACTGGTAAATAAAGGGAGTGTATTCACCATCTTTTCCTGTATAAATGTTCCACAAGGTAACAAAATAGTTAATGAGAGGAAGTGTTTTTTTAGAAGTCGTCTAACTGTTAATGAAGAAATGTTATAATATAACCATTTATAACTCCTAATGAAATAAGAAATCTAGAAAGTCATGATCAGTGGCTGCTGAATCCACATTATATGTGATGAAAAGCTGATGGGAAACTTTATATAATGAATGGGTCAAGCTGGCAACATCTGAATCCAATGATCAGTTTTTATATCACAAAAATACAAGTTCTTGATGTGATGTAACAGGAATTCTGAAATATTCTTACCAAAGGTTAAAACTGAGTCTGATCCACAGGATAAAATGAGAACCCAGAATGTAATTCTACAGGATCAACATCAAATAAATTGCAACAAAAAAGGAGGGAGAATTTATAAATTAAGGGATTTAAGAGGTCTATCAATTAAATATAATGTATGGATCTTGTTGGGCACCTAATTCAAACATATGAACTGTTTAAACAATCATGATGAATGGAGAAATTTAAACACTAACCGAGTGTTTGATATTTTAAAATTATTTTTCAAGTATGACAATGGTATGGGGATTTTTAAAAAAATCCTAATCTGGAAGAGTGGAGTCCAACCCCAGGACTATTAGCATTTTGGGGTGGATAATTCTTTGTTGTGAGGGTCTGTCCTGTTGCACTATGTTTAGTGGCATCCCTGGCCTGTACCAACTAGAAGCCACTAGCTCTTTTGTCAAGCCAATAAAAAATAACTCCAAACATTGCCAAATGTCTCCTGGGAAGCAAAATTGCTCCCGATTGAGAAACACTGTTAGAGATATATACTGATTTATGATAGAAATACTATATCTGGGATTTGTCAAAATAACCCAAGGGGAGGTGGAGGTAGAGGTGAAACAAGTTTGACCCAGTGTTGGTTAATTGTTGAGGTTGGGGGGTGGACACACGGGAATTCATTATACTATTTCCTTCGTTTATATGTTAGAAGTTTTCCATAATAAAAAAAAAGTTAGTTAAAAAATTGTAGTGCTGACTGGTCAGTTAGCTCAGCTGGTTAGAGTGTGTTATAACACCAAGGTCATGGGTTCAGATCCCTGCACCGGCCAGCTGCCACCAAAAAAAAAAAAGAAAGAAAGAAAGAAAGAAAATTGTAGAGCTAAAGGAGTATTAAAATTCTACTTTCCCAAAGCATCTTTAGCATATTGGATTAAATAAGTTGTCTTTAAGTCAAAGAGGATTATGAGTATAATTAACAGTCATTTAAAAATTGTTGGTCAAGCCCCTTATCTACTTTCCACATCCTGAAAGAGTGGATGATCTAGTGACTGGATAATAAATTCTTTTGCAAATCAGGTAATCTTTTTTTTTGCTTTCAACAAAATTGGAGGACCTAATCATGTTATAATTTTTTATTATAAATCACTGAAATTTTTGTGGGTAAAACTAATAAGTCCTAAGAAATAACAAAACATCAATGTTTCTCGGAGCTTACATTTATAAAAATGAAAAATAGGAAGAGAGTTGGTCAGGAGTCCGATCTCATTCTAGCAAGAATATCCATGTTCTTAAACTCTCATTGTAAAAGACCTTCTTTTACCTCATCAAGAAATGCATTTCAAGTATCTTTTAGAATTATCAGGACAACATGTTACTATGATCAAATAGGCACTAACAATAATTGTAACTGATGCAAAATGTTCTTCTGGATTGAGTTAATAGCCTTATGGTCACAGAAAACAAATTTTAATTTTTGTTACAAATTGACAGGATGACCAAAAATGAGACATACTTTAAAGTATTACATGGGGATGAAATTCTGTGAGGGAAGTGGAATAGAAACATGAGTTTAAAGAGAAAAAAATAAGTAAAATTCTCAACTGACAGTTTTGTTCGTGTACCTTTTAAAATAGACGGTGGGTTCCATTTGATACTTTTATGAGGTAATTTTTTATCTTGAAATTCACAATATGTTGGCAAGTATAGTTGTTAACCTTAAAATGTGTGGAAGGGTGTATAAGTTTTCCCCGTCTCTTCAGGGTTCCATGGCTGTGCTGGCTCCCGGCTCCCACCAACTGCAGCAGCTGAGACTCTATGCCATTCACTTTGCTCACATTACTCCAGGTGGTGCTTCCTACTCTGATTTCCCTTTAGTCTTGTTTTCTGTATTTAATATTAAGCACCTTGATAAGCATCTTCCCAACTCCCTTGATTTCTATGCAGGACAATTGTAGAGCATAAGTTGTTAAAATACACTTCAGGTTTCTTTAGCAAACCTACCAATAGCATCACCTCCGCTTCAGAATGAGAAAACAGGCTCAGAGGGGTAACTTCCACAAGGTCCCTCTGCCAGGAAAGCCATGTGCTTACCATGTCACTCAACCTCATGAGTGCATGGGGTCATCTCCAGCCACACACACAGACCACCTCCAATTTTTCACTTACATCTACTTGAGAACTATTCCGTTCCCCCTCCACACACACACACTTTTTTTCACAATCACTAATTTCCAATATAGTCTGGCCAGTTTACAAACACAACAGGATGATTCTATACGTGTTTGTATGTAAGGATGCCCTCTGACAAGGAAGCCATTTTTTCTTCTGCTGCTGTTTACTTTTTCCATATGCAACTTCCCCTATTCTTTTTTGGTGATTTGCATGCCTCACAGAATAGAGTCCCCTGAGGGGCAGGCACAGTATAACTGTGTGCTCAACACCTAGTATGCTGCTGTTCATGAAATAATGTTAAATTGGGGCTGGGTCAAAGTCTGGGTAGCCGTACTGGCCAGCCACCAAAAACAAACAAAATGTTAAATGCTGCTGCAATTTTCAACTTTCAGGCATTAGCCAATCAGAATTAGGTGATGCTATGTCTCTCTCTCTCTCTCTCACACACACACACCCCTTTTTATGTTGAGGCTACTTTAAGCATGTTCAATTTTAAAAGGTTAAGCCCACACATTAAAAATCACTGAGATATTCAGTGATTTGATAGCAGAATTGTATTTGCTCCTTTAAAAGACTGTTGTGGTTTTTAATTATTAAATCTTACTCTAGTCAGGAACTGCTAACAATAAAACTGACAAACTAAGCACAAACATGAACAAATGACCTTTTATTTCATATAGAGATACAAAGGCAATTGTGTGTAGCAACAATCTGATGGGCAGTCCAAATTCTTGGGAGGAAGTAAATTCATGGTAAATGTCATGAGCTGGATGAAAAGAAGGTCAAAGAAGAAGAGAGATGAGATAGAATGTTATAGCTAAAAAATAAAAGTAATAAGAACTACAAAGTTTCAATGCCATGACTCAAGAGTTTGTTGGGGCATTCTCCATGCTATTAAAACCACAATTCTATAGTTATCAAAATTCTTAAAGGGCATTTTGCACTATTTTGCATTAGAGGTTGTATTAAGGGAACTGGAATCCTTACAAATAATTGAAACACGTATTTTATTAAAGGAGTTGTAAACTTCACTCATTATTATCTGTCTTGGATGTGGCCTTCGGGACAAGCATTTGGAATGCATATCCTCTTTTAAGGAAAAAAGGTTGACACACTTTGGTTGGTTCCACTATGTGGGGTGATGCTAGCTATAATAGCATCTTTCTTTTAATCTGAGGAAAATATTTACTAAAAAAATTGCCTTTCAAAATACAAAAAACAAAGTCAAGGAAGTGGTGAATCCTTCCATGGCACTCCGCGCCTCCCTGTAGGCTGCACCTGTGGACCTGACGGGATAAACAGTCTATCATGAAAAACACTTCTCCAATACTTACATTTGTAAGAGGGACACAACACATAATTTGTTATTAATTAAAAGTTTATTGGCTTTAAATATATATATCAGCTTATTTTTAAATGTTAGTTTACTATGTTAAGTTTTATGTTTTATGATAAAAGAATACTGAACCAAAACTTCAGAGAAAACAAAGGCTCAGTAGCATAACTTCAATATATTTTCCAGGTTTTTTAAAAAAGTATATAACTTTTTATCTAAGAACAAAAGCTTCCTAAATTCAATATTTAGAATTGAATTGATTTTGACTAAGCCCAGAAAACTGGGGTTCATAAAATAAAGGGACAATGTGGGCAGAAAGAGAAAAGAAAAAGAAATGAGAAAAAAATTATCTTTTTTTTTTTTTTTGACCAGTAAGGGGATTGCAACCTCTGGCAAGGTGTTGTCAGCACCACGCTCAGCCAGTGAGCGCACGGGCCATCCCTACGTAGGATCCGAACCCGCGGCCTTGGCGCTACCAGTGCCGCACTCTCCCGAGTGAGCCATGGGGCTGCCCTGAAAAAAATTATCTTAATCTCAAGTATAACATGGGTTGGCTGGTTTTGTTTTTGTTTTAAACTATTTAAGGCAGGATTATCTCTCCACAACCCTGCAGATAAATCCTAGTGTTTTAGCTATAAGAAAGTTTTAAGAGTTCAGATATACAGATAAACCAATTAAAAGAAAAAACACCCTTGTCTTATAGTATCCTAAAGGCTTTTGAAGCATTATATAAATCTTTAAAATTCCTATCATCCACATTTTAAGAAAAACATCTATGCTTTAATAAGGCACTCTTAAGATATAAAACAGTTTTGAAAATAATTACATTCTACAGCAGCGCTAACCCATTCCTTTGCTGTAGGGATGAAGTGGACTGTCTCTTTGAATCGAGTCAATCTCTACGCACCAATACAAACAGGCAGGTGCCTCAGCCCATTCTGAATTTACCTAAATAGCTGAATTTTATCAATGGAACTCTCTCATCCACTTGTAAGGGAGTTACACTAACAGAGTTACCCAAATTTGATGATGAAATTTAAAAACAATATCTTTTTTCTAGAAATGCTTTCTTTGAACACAACAATGACTTCTATTAGCTCCTGTCCATAAAGGACAACGGAATGGAAGAGAACCAATGACCGCCCCCACGCCCATCCCCTATATCCTTCAATTTTACTGATGGGACAGAAATATAAAGGAACTTCACTTTTAAATGACAACCTAATAACTGTCAATAGCATGACATTTTAATTGTGTATCATATATGTATGTATGTTACTGATAATAGCTTCTACTTATTTTAACAAAAATTTGAATCCCACCATCCTTATTGCTAATTAAAACAAACACTAAAGCTATAACATAGTAATGCAACTTCTAAGACTGTAACAACAGAGAGATTTTAGTGGAGTTTCCTCTTTCCTAAGTGACAGAAGAAAATGAAGGAACCAGAAGTGTCAGAGTAAGACTGAAATACAATTCACTATGAAAAAAGGGCAACAAATGTCCCATTGGCGAGAGGAGTTAAAAATTTGGCATTGGAAGTGTATCAGATCGAGGCACTGTTGTGGGCTGGGTCTTTGCTTTCAATCAAGAAAGAAGGACCTGAGAAAGGCAGCCGTGAAGTGCTGCTTTCCTTCATCCTTCTGGGCTGGCAGAAAATGGCCAATTACTTCCCGTAGAATTTTTTGTTGAGAAGGAAGATCAGGAGGTTGACATTTACTTTAGCTCTATCAAATAATTTCATGACAGCGACTCCTTCATATTGTAGCTGCAGCAGGTCCTGTTCAAAAAAATTTTGACAGTTAATTAAGTCTGTGGAGCAAGAAAAGAAAGGACACAATGTAGGAAGGGATCCAGAAGGAATGAGGCATGCCTTGTGTGCCAGATGTGAAGTGGGGCGAGAAAAGAGTTCCCAGCTATGGAACTGTATACGGCACAACCACGCTAAGAGCTGCAGCAACAGGGCACATTGGTCAACAGAATCTTCTGGTTAACTTGGACTTAGGGAGTCATGTTATTTATATCAAAATACACCAAACATGGGAAGAAAAAGAAGCATATCCAGTTGTCATATACATCTAGGCTTTTTATTTCAGAAGGTCCAACGAGATTTTCTCATTTCATCTAAGTTGTGGGTCACCAGCAGTTTTAATAAATCTGGAAAAGGTGAAGGCATTTCAATCCATAATGAAATACACTAATCACTGAAAATGAGATAAGCCTAGTAATGTTGTCTCAATATCTACTAGATTTTTAATTTCTATTTCACATGAGAAAACTCTTCTATTCTGAAGACTAGGTAGAAAGAGGACTAAATGTTTATTACGTGCCTACCATAGTGAGCTCAGCACACTATATGGTATCTTTTTAAGTCCTCACAAAAGTCCTATGAGGTGTGATTATCTCAACATTAAAGATGAGTTGCTGAGGCAAAGAGATGTTGAATGACTTGCACGACAGAACAGAGTGATATGTGTGGATCTAGATCTGACTGCAAAGCTCTTGCTTCTTCCACTACCCTCCACTCATCCAGAACAAGTTCAAGAGATCTCAGTGGTCTCATCCCTAAGCTTTAGAAAAGTGGCAATGAGACAGCAAGGGCCAAGGGCTTGAGGGGACCCCAGAAATTCAAACAATTCATCTTTTGGAAAAATCCTAGCAGTTCCATGAAGGGTGGGACCGTGCTTTGTCACCTAGGCATAACATAATACCTTGCACCTGGCAGTCACTCCACATCTGATGAATTTGTGCATGAATGAATAAATTAACCAGGACAGATTGGCCTATAAGAATTTGATGAAACTGAGGAAATTAGAGGATCGTTTTCTGTGGAAGTACTTTTAGTTACCTACGTGCATCACAAAATCATATTACATTTGTTCAGCTAACATGTTTGAGAGTCTACTAGTTATTGAGAAGAAAACAAAGATGACTAAGACATACTACATGTCCATAAGGAGTTCACAGTTTTGGGGGGTGAGAGGAAAATAAGTCAATATTGGTATAAACAAAGACTGTCTCTAAAAGCTACTGAAATAAAGGGGAGACCACATATTGTGGCTTGGCTGGGGGAGGCTTGGCTGGGGGAGGCTTTAGGGTATGGTAACACACATGCAAGTTCTCATCATTTGATGGAGGAATAAAGTGGGTAGAGAGAGGAAGGAGAGCACCTGATTAAGGGGGAGGGGCAGCATGTACAAAAGCTCAAATGCACATTCACAGAAAGGCACCCACCCTGTCTGACAGTGTGAAGCAGTGCAAGGAATGAGACAGGCAGAGACTAGAAAGTGCTACATACACAAAGCAAAAGGAATCTGGATATTACTTAAGAAGCCTCTCGATGCCCTGGTATTTTTTAATGTGTAAAAATTAGAGATATGTCAAAATTAAAATTAGGGACAACTGCGTTACAAAATGAATCCCTGAAGAGTTCTTTTTCAAGCTACTGAGTAGATTTACAATTTTGTACTATCAACACAGGTCCTTCAGTATTTTGCTCAAGTCCAAGGTATCAGCTCATTTTAGTGGCAACACTATGTGGAATGTTCAGATAAATTCTTCTGAAGATTTACACATCTGCTAAAGCTCTACAGAATGCACAGACCAAATAAGAGATACTGAAACCCTCAGCTTCTCCACACCCCTGCGTGGAGCCTAATTCTCTGCTGAACATGGACAGCTTTCCCTAAATGGGTCTCCTTATCTATTTCTCCTACCTTGACAAGAACACAACTGCCTCATATAGAAAGCTTTTGGTTCTACCTGGTGCATACCCACCTGATAATGTAACATAAAAGTCTCCATTTGCACTCCCATGAATTTGGCTTTCACTTCAAAGTCTCCAACTTCTTCTGTTGGACTGATTTCAAAGATAACATTTTTAAACCTGTTGAAACATCACATTATTATAAGGGTGTGGTTTTTATGTTCTCGTATAAAAATAGTCTGTGAAATGAGGAAAGGAGATGAATCAAAACTTCAAGGGTGAAAAGGGGTAGAAAATACAGATGCAAAGTACTTCTGCAAGTGAAGCAGCGTGGGATTGCCACTCCAAAGTACCATCTGCTTTGGGACTTGGAGAGCAGAATGGCAACCTCTCCCTGTAGCACTTGCATTCTACTGAAAGAGGAACCACTGAGGAGTGCAACCAAGTAGCCTATGAAAGGGTGACGTCAGAGGAATTCTCTTGGCCTTTCACAACGCTACTGCTGAAACCTAATGATAAAAGGAGAAAAAGAATTTGGGCTAGGAAGAGATGGAGGAGAGGGTGTTTGTGTTTGAATGCATGCACATTTGAGGATTGGGGGAAGGGAGTAAGTAGACAAAAGAACCAAGGGAGGAGGTTTTCTGGAAGGAGTAGAGATTATACATATTGATGCACTGAGAACAACCAAAGAGAAATAGCTATTATTTAAAATATTTAAGATATCACTCATTATCAACATGTTACATGACAGAAAATTTTATGGCACCAGAAGAACGTGGGATCATGCTATTCCCCAGGTACCCCTGTTCTGGCCAGCAGCCAAAAAATAAAAAAATAAAAAAATATACCAAAAGAATTAAACCAGAAAGGTAGAAAATGCAAATTTTAAAAAGGAGATAATGTTTTTTAACTATCATATTCAAAAACATCAAAAATTATTTTATTATTCAACGATGGCAAGGAAATACTGAGATAAGAACTTTCAGACACTACTGGAAAATATTTTGGTAATACATATAAGGGTTTAAACTTTTTTCAGCCATTGTGGAAAACAGCTGTTCATCAAAAAATTAAAAATAGAACTACTATATGATCCAGAAATCCCACTTCTGAGTATATATCCCCAAAGCTGAAAGCAAGATCTCAGATATATTAGCATACTCACATGCACAGCATTATTTCACAATAGCCAAGAGGTGGACTCAACCCAAATGTTCATCCAGAGAAAATGGATAAACAAAGCATGGTATATACATGCAATGGAATATTATTCAGCATTAAAAAGGAAGGGAAATCCTGTCACACGCTATAAGATGAATGAACCTTGAGGAAGTTATGCTAAGTAAAATAAGCCAGTCACAAAAAGACAAATAGTGTATGATTTCACTTATCTGAGGTAACTAAGGTAGTTAAACTTATAGAAACAAAGTAGAATGGTGCTTGCCAGAGACTGAGGGGAAATGGGGAGTTGTTGTTTAATAGGTACAGAGTTTCAGTTTTGCAAGATGAAAAACTTCTGGAGATCTGTTGCACGATAATGTGAATATACTGAACACTATCAAACTGTACCCTTAAAAATGGTTAAGATGGTAAATTTTGTGTCTTTACAGTAAAAAAAAATTTTTAAATACTTTTGACCAGAAATTCCATTTCTAGGCACATATTATCAAAAACAATGTAAAGTAGAATCAAAGACTTATACATAAAGGTTGCTGTGGTTTGAATGTGTCCCCCAAAGTTCACGTGTTGGAAACTGACTCCACAATGCAACAGTGTTGGGAAATGGGGCCTAATAAGAGCTAATTAGGTCTGAATTAATGTCATTATCAAGGGAGTGGGCTTATCATAAAAGCTCTCTTGCCCTTTTGTCATGGGATGACTATGCAAGAAAGCCCACACCAGATGCTAACACCCTGATATTGGACTTCACAGCCTCCAGACTGTGAGACATAAACTCCTTTTCTTTATAAATTACCCAGACTGTGGTATTCTGTTATAGCAATACAAAACAAACTAAGACAAATGTGTTATCATATGTGTAATAATGTAAACAGTAAAATCAATTTAAGTGTTCTGCAACAGGTAAATGGTTAAGATGTAGAATATTACGTATCCATTAAAAAGGATGCTTTCAAAGAATATGAAAAATGCTCACAATATGTTATGAGAAAAAAGTTAGATACATGACTGTAAACAGTATCATCCTAATTTACGTTAAAAAATATTAAGTAGATAGATAAGCGAGTAAGTAGGTAGACAATCTTTATGTAAACAGGGGCATAGAAGAAAATATACTAAAATGATTTTAGTGGTTATATCTAGCTTGTGGAAATATGTGTTTTTTCTTTTTCTTTGTTTTTACCATATTTTGAAAGTTTTATACTGAGTACATATTCTAGAATCATAAAAATATAAGTTTCTTTTTAAACAAAGTCCTTTTTTTAAAAACAGACACAAGAAGAGAAAGCTCAGCAGCCTGAGGTCACACTGCTGACTGAGTAGGTGCTCAGTAAATGCTTGCTAATGACACTGGGCCCAGGACCTGCAGGATGACATCAGATCCATGACTCATGTGCAAAGAAAACTGGCGCTTCCCACAGAAGAAAATGAGGGTAAGTCCCAGTTCCTAGTCATGAGTGGAATAAAGTAAACTCCTCTTATTGTTACCCTTATTTATTCTTGGTCCACATACAGAAAAAATTGAAGGTATGGCTTCTTGCTTTAAAGAAATCAAAGGAAAGGCTTCCGGCTTTAAAGAGGAGAAATTAAGATGGGACCCATACAAACAGGTGTGAACATGCTCTAAGACAAATGTTCCACAAACAACGAAAAGAAACACTTTCTCTTTTATGACAGAGTATGAGGAGTATGAGGGCCTAATTCTGCACATAAAGATATATATGTAAATATGTAAATATAAAAGTGACCATCCAGAAAAGACAAATAAAGAGGATAAATACGTGATAAGTGCAGAAATAAAAAAATCAACTTATAAAACAAAGTAAAAAAGTAAATACCCACTGATTCACTTGCAGGTCCTCAATTTCCAGAAGAACTCCTTTTTCATGTAGTCTTGCTGCTGTATATTTCGGAGAAATCTTTTTGCTTTTCTTTCCTTTCATTTCCCTAGGCTTTTTGGAGACCCTGTGAAAATCATATCATGTCACTTTCTATAAGTAACTATCTATTATGATGGTAATTCAAGGAAATGAGGTCATAAAACTCCCACACACGATAAGCACACGTAATATACCAATTCTAAAACAGCAAACAAATGTTAAGAGTAGCCTAAATGATATCTCTGCAAAATAGGGAAATCATTACTAAATTGCTTCTTTCTTTAGTTTAAATTATATTTGAGAACACTCACATTAATTTGACACTGTCTCAACCCTTCCATGTCCTTCTTGGAATCTAAGTACCTAATAAGTGTGAGAACTTCATATGCCAGCCTGAGGGAATGGTACTAAATGCCAAGGGTTAAGAAGTCACCCTAAGTTCCTCATGTAGGGAAAAATAAAAATATCTTCAAATAATTTTTAAAAGAGTTTAAGCCAATACAGTAATTACAGAGGAATGAGAGCAAGAAAAAAGAAAGAGATGCCAGGAAGCTATTAGGACAATCAATGTAAGAAGCAATAAGAAAAGTAAGCAAGGGGGGAAGGTCTCAAGAAACGGGCAGAAATGCTGGTTGGAATATAAGTGGGAATAATAATCCCTACAGAAGATAATTGAAAATATCACAATTAGAGTTGCACAGAACTTTAGACCCAGAAATTCCACTTTTAGGAATTTAGCTTCAGAAACATGCCCACATTTGCAAAATGACATATGTAAAAGAGGTTATTTACTGCAGAATTTATGATAATAAACAGCTGGAAATGACTTAAATCTTCATCAATGGAGAATTGATTAAATTGTTACAACTACAGAATGGAACAGTATGTAGCCATTTAAAAAAAAATAAGGACCTAGTTCTGTCTGCTTAGAATGTCTAAAAGCGATGACGACTCTGGCAATGAGTGCACCTAGTATCTAGATCTTGGGTTCTAAATGCCATTCTTCATTAAAAAGAACCAGGGATCTTTGAAGAGAGAGAGTTCATTCCAAGCCTAGGGAGGGGAAACTAAAAGATGAACCTGAAACATCTTGTATCAGAAAGTCAGGAAGTATACAAAGAACAATAGGGATGTGTCAAAAGGACACAGGAGTCAGCTCTGCGAGACGGGGTAGGTGGACCTGTTTTTCATCCCTTGGCATCAGCCCTGCTTCACTCCAGGGAGTCTTCTGGGGAGGAAGAGAAAAATAGATCTCACACAGGTAAGAGTGAGTGAGCCAGAGAGAGGTGAAGCAGATGTGGCAAAATATTAAAAACTGGTGAATCAAAACAACAACAACCAAAAACACTGATGAATCTAGGTGAAGGGTAATGGGTGTTTATGTTCTATTCATTCAACCTTTCCGAGGTTTTACAATTCTTAAAATGAAAAGTACAAGCAGAACCAGAACTTATCCCCTCACCAATTGGGTTTTCAGTTCCCTCCCTGTAAACTGAGCATGCCGACAGTTTGTGGCCAGTGCAGGAAGGCTGTATCAGACTTTCCTCAGCATCCAGGAAAAAGTCAGGTCTGTGATCCTGTCTCCAACAGATATAGAGAGGGGCCAGGGAATCCAAATTTTTATAATATTCCTTAAGTGATTTTGAAGCACATCTAAGGTTTTGGGACCACTAGATGATCTCCTTCCATGATTCTCTAATTTCTAGGGCCATGAAGATATATAGGAACAAGGGAAGCTTAGAAATAAACATCCTCGAAATCCTCCATACATTACTTACATCATACACTAACAAATGAAAGTAGGCAATCACACAAACAATTAGAAGCAAAATAAAGAACCAATGCAATAAATAGCTCCAGGGTGTTTTAGGTAAAAAATTTCCAATATCACTTCAGTTGCCTCTACTTTTTTCTTCACACCTGAATCTTTTAAAAAATACTCACTTGCCCTTGCTGGCTAAGTTATCCAAGCAGGTTTTAATATAGCTTTTATAGTAATCCACCTGCTCCCCATAAAAGGTGGCCTTGGAGTTAAGAGCAGCATACGTTTGTTGTAATTTCACCAGTTCAGCCTTTCTCCTCTGTCGATACCTCCGCTGATTTCGAATATCCTGAGAAAATAATGATTAAAATTAGAAAAACGATAGGTATCATGTGCTTCCTAAATCATCATCATTTAACACTAGAATCCAGCTATGCTAAACTCTGGTCTGGTCTTGAACATGACCACACATTTTTTTTTTCTGTAAGATACTGTATATCAAGCAAACCACACATTCTTAATAGGTAGCAATCTGTTCACAAATTAATAAAGAAATTCAGATTGCAATTTTTTCCCCCATTTCTATTTTTTAGCAGTAGGAAATTGTATTACTTTCAGGCTTACACATTTTTAGAATTTACTTGTAAAGCTGGTTTAGACATCTTAAATATGTTGCTGGGATAGGAAGAAAAAGGGAATTGTAATACATCAATTACCAAGTTCCTGGGTGTGCAAGCCATTATTATCTTTGTGCAACAGCAGAGAATCCCTAAACTCTCAACTGGCACTGGAGCCCCTCACTTGTGATGATTCACACAAATCAAGGATTTGACGATCAATTTGATGTGAATTTATATTTCATAATAATCATAAAAGAGATCTGGAAGAATTCTTTAAGACCAAAGACAAATTTAGACACAGGAAGCTCTAATTAGAGCTTCTCCCTATTAATTTAGGCCGTGGAATAAGCCACCTCGGGCTGGGCAAGGCACTCAGGTTGTAGAGTCAGAAATGGTTTCTCAGAGAAGAGGCCACTAACCTGCCCATGAAGTGAACCTATGCAGTTATCTGAACAGCCACTGTCTCTTTATGAACCTCTGAAATAGCTTTAAAAAGGACTAGGACATCACTGTCCCCCAAATGCAGTACCTTAGCAATGTCATTGATCAGTTCCTGGTATCTGTTTTTTGGGTCCACTGTCCCAAGCTCTGTTAGCTTCTTTAAGCCTGTCTGGATCTTTTCTTTCTTCTCTTGAAGAGTGAGGTTGCTGTCTTCCTTTACAGATTTTGACTTTTTCATCTTGTCAGGAGTTTTGGCATCACGGATAGCACGTCTCTGCATGGCCCTCTGATGTTCTGCTTCCTACAGATGAGAAAAAGAAGTTCTTGGTAGGTTCACCACATGAATCCTAAACTTGAATTTAAATAGCACATCTGCACCTGAATTTATAGTTTTCAAACTCCATCCTGGAAACGGAGGGGAACGAATTTTGCCCCCTGCCAAATGACAGATGAGAAACTGCATGAAGCAGAGGCAGATCTCTTTCCATCTAGAAGAGATTACGTCTATGAAATCACACAGCTTCTTAGGGCTTCTTTCCTGGGCTCTAGGTACAATCAGCAGACTGGCCTCTATAGGCTACAAAATCCCTCAGATTTGTCTCTATCACATTTTAGGACATGGAAGTCATTTAATTTTATTCAAAGCACAGCTTGATGAATGTTTTAACTATATCAATGCTACACCAGTGCTAAGTAAATCCTTGCTAATTCTTTTGCCATCTTGTCCAGGCTGAATTATGCTCAAGCCTTCCCACTGCTTTCAAACATGCTGCAAATGCCAGTATCTTAACAAGGAAAAACCTTCCCTTCATTCTGACACCTTTTGTAGTCTCCATCCAGTGTTTGACCATTATGTCCCCATCAGACATATGATGTGTATTTATTGTTCCATTCTTTCAGCATTTTCTTTTCTTTAACTCCTTGCAATCTGGCTTCTACATCTACTGCTCTCATCACCATTACCTCCCCCCCCCCGCCCCCGCCCAATCCAATGCTTTTTCTTACTTATCACCCTGCTCATCTTTTCTGCATTTTCTTCTTGCCCTAAGTATGGGTTTGGTACTTCCAAGTGACCCATGGCCATTTTTCTCTAACTGTTTACTCTCAATACTTCAATGATTGCCTCTATGCTGGTAGATCCCAAGTCTTTGTGTCTAAGGCTCCAGTGCCATATTTTGAATTGTTTATACTGATATGTTTACATTTGGAATGGTTTGTAGTCCACACTTGTAATTCCTCCCAAACTAGGACAATTCCTTTTCCCAATATTCCCTTTTTTTTAATGTCAAGACTACTCTGCAAAATAGTCTTGTGCATCACACAATGCAAAGGGCATAAGCTTTGGGGTCAGACAGAACTGGATCCAAGTCTGGTTCTGCCATGACAAGCTGATGGAAGTTATTTAACCTCTAATGGTCTTAGTTTCCTCATGTGTAAAATGGAGATAAAAGACTCACCTCAGACGGCTATTACAAGGATTAAATGAAAGAACATAGGTGCAAGCACCAAACAAATAACAGGTTCTCAGTAAAGACTAGGTCCTCCCTCCCTATTTCAAACTTCTTCTAGGTTAAACATGTTGCAGTTATTGATTATACCTCTTTTCTTGCCCTTCGCATACATCTAACAGGTAATCACTCATAGCAATTAAAAGGCGAGAATTCATTTAAAACAATGGTTTTCAAATAGACCTCTGTGCAGCCTTAAGCGTTTCCCAGAGGCACCAGAGTCCTAGAGGGCTGGGTTCCAGGTGCCCCATTCCTGGAGCTACCAGAGTAACTCCAATTTTTCCTCCTTTATATAGTGGGGCTTATAATAAGTAAGTTGTCATTTAATGAAACGAATTCCCATGCTTACAATTTGAAAACAAATGACCTATTTTTCTTATTTGACAAATAAGAAACTGGGGTCTTAAACATGAAGCTACTCATCCAACCTTTCCCACTGCTATGCCTCCCTCCGACCCCTACCATGGGACCTTAACACACATAGATGACTCAAGTATCACCTGCTCTGAGAGCAATGCCAAATCAATCAATATTAATTTGATTAATTAATAAAGCTTACAAAGCCTCTTTATTCCTTATCTCTACAGTGCCAAATTCCTGCTTAGCTTTTGAGTTCTAAATAATTTGGTTTCATGTTTTATTTCTTATTGCTCACCTCTACCCACATCTTCATTCTAGATGTGTCTGGTCACATCATGCTCTTCCCCTCCTCTGTACCTTTGTTCATGTGGGCTCTCCTGCCTAGAATGCCCTCTCTTCTTATATGCACATCCAAATCCCAACCATCCTTATCAGTTTGGTTCAAATTCCCCTTCTTTTATAAAGCCTTCCTGATACATTGCTTCTCAATGGCCTCTTTCCTGAAACTTCTATCATTTTTATAGTCAATACCATAGTTAATGTTTTAATGGTTTTATCACTGTTTTCGGTACATACATCATATTTCCCCAACAAGATCATGACTGCACTGAGTTTAGGAGCCATATTCTGTACTTTTCTTCTACCTACCAAGGCAACTTAACAGAATTCCAACTATATAATATTCACTAAATTACCATTGGACTAATTCTGCCCCAGATTAAATTCACACACACACCCCACATACACACACTCTACATTTAAGCGCCCATGAGCTTCATGCCCTAAGAACATCTCCTTCTGGATTCAGGAACCAACACCTTTCTCAGGTGAGATTTAAGCACCACCATCCTCCAATTATACCCACGCTAGCCCTTAGGTTACCACCTCTTGTCTGTGTCTCCCTTCCCTCAACCATGGCATGTGCCTATCACAGGAGAGCTTATCCACATTACAAAGCTTGTGTTAAACCCTAAGTTCTACCTGTTCACTGGTGGCTGGTGTTTCTAGGATTTCAGTCAAGGTCTCTCCTGGCTGGAACCGGATGACATCCACAATTAAACGTTTTGTGCTGAAATGAGATGGGGGAAGCATTTAAATGTTACCAGGTGTTCTACTTCTTCTAAAGAGCAGCAGTACAAACAAGCTCCCAAGGGGCAGCTGCTAACACAAGGTACTTTAGGCCCTAGGCTTCTTTATATAACTACAACAGAGTAGGTACCAGAGATAGGATTTCTAAGATTTACATTTTTAGCATATTAACAAAATAAGGTAGATAAGTCCTGTGCCAAGTGCAGTATGTGAGGTGACCAGAATTATGACAGGTATGAAAGGCCAGGATGATCATTTCAGGTATGACTCGGCAGGCTTGCTCACAAAAGGCCAAAGGATCTTTGGATTATGTTTCTTCATTCTTTCTACTTTCAATACTCACTTCAGTAAGATGGTCCGTGCATCCATTTCTGCATTCTCATCTCCAGGCACATCAAACTTGTTGGTCAGTGTGAGAGATACTTCTGTCTTAGCCAATGCCTCCTTATTTGGGTCATTTAAGTTGCCAGAGCTTTCCCCTGAAGTTTTGGGAGGGCAGAAAGAGTCAATATAACAAAGAGAGGAGATGTTAGGGGAAAATAATACAAATAAAAGATAATGCAAGTCTAAGAAGATATTTGAACAAGCCAACATGTACAGTGTGGCAAGGACACCTTTACTAAGAAATGAAAGAAAATGTTATGCCAAATGAGAAGGCAAAGGATCCATAATAAAATAATTTCATAAATAGTTGACAATTCTCTCTTAAAATACTCTTCCCTTTACAGGACTTATAATTTATAGTTATATGATTATTTGTGTATCTGCATTTAAAATGATCTCTTCCACTGGAATTCAGCTCCTCATAGATGGGGTCACATCTGTTGTATTTCCCAATGCATATCTAGAGTTTGGAACAGTGCAAACACAGAGGAGGTGACAATTACAACACTTCTGTCATGTTCTACTCTCACCTTCTGGACAGTTAAGGTAGAACTTTACCTATCAGGGACTCAATGGTGGGCACCTCGCCAAGGTCATCCAGTAGCTCATGGATCGGATCATTGTGCTCTGGAGCAATGGCATCCTGGTGATCTAACAGGAGCTGCACCAAACAACCAATGATCAATTCCATTTAGACAGTCAACCTTCTGGCCCCCAGCCGCACCCACAATGCCTAAGAGTAATCTGCACAAAAGATGTGAGAAAACAAAGCTCCTACACTCAAAGAACTGATAAGCCAATCCTCAGCAAACTAACCTAAATAAATAATACAACAGATAAGGCACCACACCAGGCTCTATTGAATGACATAAGTTATGATATATGGAGAGAAAATATGGGTACTCTATTAATCTCATGGCTGTAAGAGATTCAAATATGCCCTGTGTAAGAAAGAAAAATTAAACACACAGGCTTCAATATCCAAATCATCAATGTACTCTACTACCAGTTCAAATAATTCACATTCAGACTTTTACTTAAGGTTTCCAGAGTACAACATCTACTAATTCAGAGAAAAGTATACCAGATCAATGTTATAATCTTAGGGGCAACTCAACAAAGCCTTTGAGATGCTATTATCCCAGGTGATGTCTTCATAAATGACAGTACCTGAAATTTAATTTACATTTTGCATATGTCCTCATTTCCTGCTCTACATGTCCCCAAAGGGGAAAGAAATTAATTATTTGAAAAATCTGAAGAAACAGGGAGCACCCAAGGGAAAAATCACTCCAAGACAACACAGAGAAAGAAGTTGGTATTCTAGATCATGTTAGAAAAATAATAAGGAGGGCTGGGGTAAAAAGTAGAAACCATAAAAACCCTACATTATCAAGCCACTAGATTAGTGCTCACGATGTACATTTTAGAGCACACCCCTAAATTGATTCAGTAGGCATGTGGTGGGGTCCAGGAAACATTATAACTATCAGCCCAGGTAATTCTGATGCAGGTGGTCTGGGGAATACGTGCAAAAACTTAGCAATAGATATTAAGAATAATAAGCAAAGGATGAAAGACAACAAGGAGCTGTGGAGTCAGTAAGATCACAGGAGGGTGAGATATCTGGCTACCAAAGATGGGAAGCAGTAGCTAGGGAAGGTAATTAAGAACAGAGCAATGAAATTAAGTAATTAAAGAAAAATACTTACAGTGTGGGTGTTGATGATTTCGCCAATAGAAATGTAGATAACTGGTTTGGTGAGGGTTACTAAATCAGAGTACTCATCCACATTAAATTTATCCTGAAGCTCTGGGACATCACAAGCAGTTTGGAAAAGCCGTCTGAAAATAAGCAGAGGCAGTAGCTCCCCACAGCAAGTGACATATACATGAGAAATTGGCAAGAGGACAAACCTCTCAGGCAGTAAGTGCAAAATGAAGCCAGTCAAGACAGTTAATTCTAGAGATACTGCTCATGTCTGCTGTGCTTAACAGCCTTGGGATATTGGTTCTAATAGCTTCTCTCTTCACCTAGTTTTAGTTCTACCCACAAGAAACAATGAACCCCAATTTAAAACAATTCTCAGACACGTGCGCACTTAGGAGAACCAGCTTTATCTCTGACAGTGCTCTGAGGCACTGAATTCAAAACGAAATGTTCATTTACAAATATTAAAAGCACTCTCCAATTCTTCTCTGATTACAAAGTAACGTGTCTAATGCATAACCATTGTTTTTACATTAAGTACTGACTATTTCATATGAAAATCCTCTTCAAAATGAATGCATCATCTTCTGGAGTGCTGAGCACATCAAATATATATCCTACAATATGGCAGTTCAGGGAAAGCTATGGGTGGTATTTAATCTTGTCCTTCCCTTCAGTGATAAAAACACACCCACAGATTCTTTCAGGTACCTGTACCTTTCCCCTTACCTGAATTTCTGGTAGGACTGGGAAAGATATTCATTAATGATGCTTAAGTGAGCATTATCTCCCAGAAACATCTTATTGGAAGCTGCATGCTGGAGCATCTTTGCAATAGAGCCAAGATTTCGGCGTTGGTCTGTGGTAAGCTGGCCTCCTGCTGACAGGTCAATGATGTCAAAGGCATCAGGAGCAACAATGGCTGGATTCATGTATCGATAGTAAAGCAAGTTACCAATAATCTGCAAACAGATGAAACAGAAAGATAGGTATTAAAAAACACACCACCAAGAAACCAAAAATTCCTTTGCTAGCAAAGAAAACCAGAAAATGCAGTCCTGTGAGGAGAAAATAAATAAAATACACACATACACATGCATGCATGCACACATACTTTCTCTCAAGGCCTGGAACTAAAACAACCAAACACTCCTTTGTTGGATGAAGGGAAAAAATGAGAATAGAACTGAAAACCACTACTAGTAATTAATGAAAGTGCAGATTCAGAAGGTAAAAATGATAGACTTAAAAGTCTGTTATCAAGCATTTTAGGGCATGTTTTGTTCATATGTCACAGTAGTAAATAAGGCTTCCCTTTCAACGTGTGCACTTTCTACTTTCATGTAGGTAGGCTCTGATTTCAAGCAGCTAACTAACAAAGCGAAAATAAGTCCTTAAACATGACCTAATTAGCATAGTGTAATCTGTCCAATCCCCATCATTCTCATGCAGCAGATTTCAAAGGCCAAGTTGATGCCTCTGAAATTAAGTTCACTCAGCATATCTCTTTCACAGAAGAATTCAGGGACAGTCACAGCATTTCCCCTAAAGTTTCATTCAGAAAAAATAAAATTAATTCACCTGAACAGAAAGTCTAGAATCGAAGCCTCACTGTAGAAAAGCACAGAACTAGGAGAGAGAAGAAAAAAGCATTCAGATTAAAAAAAAAGAAGAAGAAAAAAAGAAAAGGAGCATAGCTGAGTAAGAGTTATCAGCAACAGCCTTAGCAGAAACAGTTGGGCTTGCTACTATTCATCTGGCCACCAGCAGAGGGAGCAGTTCTTTAGAAAAAGATAAAAAAAGAAATTTAACACAAGACAGGAAAAATCTATCTTCCTCTACATGTTCGATGTTTGTGCACCATTCAAACTATATATCAACTGTTTCATGCTAAGCGAGTATCATCTACTATTTACGATTGCTTTCAAAAGCTCACAATCAATGGTGAGCTACTGCCAGAATCTACTCTTAGGCACTTACTAATGTTCTATAGTCAGACCTAGTTTTATAGTTTCTTCCTCAAAGGGCTATTGGAAGGGCAGGAATCTGCTGGATTTGATTCTTACCTTCAGCAGCTCATCCTCACCGGCATCAGGGAACTTCTCGTGCAATGAGTCCTGCAGCACTTTGGCAATGAAGCGCATCCCATAACTGTGGGATGGACAAAACTTAGTGAAAAGGGCCAAGGAGCAGAAGGGCACTAATGCCAGGCTCTATCTGGGATAATGACAACAGATGGCACTCACGGGATTTTGTCCACAGAGCTGATAATGGCTGAGAGGAACTTGTCTGTCACAGCCCGCATGTTCCTAATGGAGTTGTCTAGCCGTGTCTTGACTTCTTCATGAGCCAGAGCCTGCTCGGGGGTCACATCATAGGGCAATTTGCTGGGAAAGCAGAAATTATGCCCAACTACGTTAGACCAACAGCCAGGAATAGCTTGAGGCGGTAACCATGTATTTCATAAACAAAGACCCAGAGAGACAGGTAACTTAAGCTCATGCTCACAGAACTGGTAAATGGTAGGGCTAGAATTTGAACTCAGGTTTTCAACTGTGAATTAGGTACCTAGAATTATGCTCCAGGCACTATGTTAGGCACTTGGGAATAAATATAAAAGACATGATATCTTCTCTTGAGTCTGGTGGGGAAAACACACAGGTATTTATAAACATATTGTGCTATAAATAAGTTTACCAGAAGTGCTGCATGCCTCAGGAAAGGGACTTCTACTCAGTCTAGAGAAGGCAAGGAAGGCTTCCAAAAGGGACACCTGAACTCAGAAAAAAGGGAGGATCTTCCAGGAAGGAAGGTTGAATTCAAAGAAAAGGAAGAGAAATGAGAGTGGAAAAGTCAATAGGGACCAGACCATGGAAGGCTCTATATAATGCTAACATGTCTGGACTTTCCTAGAAGCCAGGGGGAGCCATTAAAAGATAGGAGATCTGTATTTTGAGGAAGAATGCTCTGGCCCACCATGAGGAATAAATTAAAGATGGACAGTCACAGCTTAAAGAGATAGGAGACTAGTGTAACAGCCTGATCAAGAAATGATGATTGAATGATCAAGGATGCAGCACTAGGCACCAAGAAAAGGAGACAGATCGGATATATATTAAGGAGACGCAATCGATGGGAGTTGGTAACTCTTTGGATATTGATGAGGGAGGAGACAGTTACATACAGGAATTGAACCAAGAGGCACTGACAAGATTATTCAAGGAGAGTGTACTGAGATAGAAGAAACTGGCAAGAGAATAGTAGATGTGCTAGAACATGGGGCCTAGGCTTAATTGGAAGAAAATAAGGATAGAGGGAGCTGCAAGAAAAAATGAAATGCAGGGGTCAAGTTCTGGTACTTTCTTGGATTATCCAGGTGGGCCCTAAACCCAATCAAAAGTGGCCTAAGAGAGAGGTAGGAGATTTGGTAGATACAGAAGAGGAGGAGGCAATATGATCATGGAGGCAGAGATTGGAGCCATACCACCACAAATCGAGGGAAGCCAACAGCCACCAAAAGCTGGAAGAAGCAAAGAATGGATTGAGCCCCCAGAGGAAGCACAGCCCTGCAGACACCTTGATTTCAGCCCAGCGATAATGATTTAAGATTTCTGGCCTCCAGAACTGTGAGGAAACAAATTTCTATTGTTTTAGGCTACCAAGTTTGTGGTGATTTGTTACAGTGGCCATAGGAAACTAATACAAGTAGATATGGATACAACACCACCTGTCATAGTGTGGCTGAATTACAACCATAGGTAGACTATGAATACAAGAATTCTGCAAAAATCAACAACATTCAATGAGAAACAATTGGCTATATGGAATTTACAATAAAAGTATGTTCTTATTTATGTTATGTGCTATACATCTTTTATATCAGTAAAATTTATAATAATCTTATGTGTATATGTGTATATAACATTTTAAAAAATAGTAATGAGCAAAGGGAATGAAAATGCTAGTCAGAGAATAGAATATTAAATTTCTAAGATTTTAGAAGTGAACATTCCCAAGAGGTGACAAGATCCCAAGAGGTGACAAGGTAGCTATGTGTTTGATGGCTGAAGTAAAAGAGAAAAGCTCAAGAATCTGTGACGCTTCCATGCAGGGTGGGTTCCCACCATACTATCACACCTCACAGTCACTGGTATCAAAAAAGAGTGTTAAAATCAATTTCCACTTTATAAAAAGCAAAACAAGACACTAGTTTCTAATAGGCACCAACGAGAAAAAAGTCCTGAATGTCCAGTAAAATTTTCATCTAAAAATAACTGACTCATGGACCATCAAAGGAAATAACTTAGTAGCCTTGAGCCACTGTCCATGGAGCTGTCATCTAGGGATGCCCTGGGTCATATGAAAAACTTCCAGACAAGTAAGCTGTCCACATTCCAGGATTTAGGCCTCAGGTGTGCAGGCAAGGGAAGAAAAAAAAAAAAAGAAGAGGAAGAAGAGGAATTTTTCATCATACCCCTCAAGTATCTGACTCCTGGTGATAGAGTACTGAGAACCAAATCAGATGCCAAATGATGGTCAATAGGAAATAAGCCTTTTCTAGGAGTCAGCAGAATGGTGTCATCTATCCAGGGTACACCTCCCCTTTTGCCTGGCATCCAAGTTCATGGAAAGTAGAATAACATAGAGCAGAGCAATTTAAAGCGTGGACTAGCCCCAGTCTACAAACCAGTCAAAGACAAGGTAAGGAGACTAAGCCAGAATGTAAATCAATATTCTACTTTCTTCATTGAGAAAATCTTGCTATGAAAAAAAATGTCAACTGAACAGTGTGCTTAGTGACACAGATGGCTTAGTGACACATCTGATTTTCCATTATTGTTCTGAAAATCACACTTTGAATATCAATGGTGTGGAACTCCTTCTAAGCTCCAGAGAACTTCATGCATGATCTAACCTTACTCCACAATAACAAGAAAAAACCATCAGAAATCAAACTGTTCACATCTCCATTCCTCCTCTCTCTGGGTCCTCACCCAAGCTGAATAAAACCAGAATCACTTTTGGCTCTCAACTCTATTTTCCCAGCATCACTCATATTTGACTGGCACACTTTTTTGCTTTAGTTTAGTGGTTAAACAATAGCCCTGGCATTGTAATCTCCTTTAATATCTCAATTTAGTTAGTCCAACTCTCAGTATTCCAAGGTAGCTTACCATTTACTCCACAACACATTCTTTTTCCTTTAATGAAACACAGTGATCTCACTCAATCTGTATAAGCCTTCTCATTCAACTGCATTTCTAGTTAAGCCAGGTTACTTTCAGGTCCTGGACTCTCCACCTTAGACCGTTCGGATATGAACACTCCACACCCCAGCTCTTTCGGCCTCAGCTAAATGAAATTTCACCACCTCAGATAGACTTTTCCTAACCACCCTGTCTACGTCAGCTCCCTCTTGTCTTTTCCATTATAGTACCCTGAATAAAACTTCATAAAACTTTCCTCAATTTTTAATTAATTCTTATTTTTACGTACCTGTTTGTAGTCTCTCCCACCCAATAAACTATAAAGAGAGGGCGAAAAGCATGTCTGTTTCATTCACTATTATATGTATATCTAACACAGTGGTTGGCACATAGTACATATGTAATAAATATTTGCCAAATAAGTGAATTACCAGGTCAACAATTTAAAAAACTTCTTTCTAAGGAAAAACTATTTGAACAATTAGTAGTTTGTAAGTCAAAGATTAACTGCATTAAAGAAAAAAAAAAGACTATGAGTTCTGCAAGAAAAGATAAATATGAAAAAGAGAAAATAATAAAAACATGAAAGAAAGAAAAAAGTGTTATGGTTATCATACCTTGCCTCTCCTGTCTGAGACTCCATTTGATTAACCCAAGATTTATAAATATCCACAGGGTCAGTTTTGATATTGAGAGATTTGTCATCCATAATCTCCTTCACGACTGGGGCCAAGATCTGTCTCAGGGCATTCTGGCCCCGGGCACCACGGTTGAAACTTACAACCATCTTAATAACCGTAGGATTTCCTGTCACAATCTCTTGAATTTGATCTACCTTTGACCTATAAAACATCAAAATACAAATTCAATTAAAACTAATCACAGAATCTATAAACTTAAAAATCCTTTCTCCTGGAAACAGAGTTTCTCATTTCCCAATACTCATCTGAACACAGGATGTTCCTGCAGCTGCGCATTCAATCATGAGAGTCATGACTAGGTCCTCTATTAGACAAAAATGGGGAATCCTTGTGTTTGGATCTGTTTTTGAAATTATATCTTAATACAGAATGTTCCCAAAATTAATTTAGCCAATCTCTTATTCTATCCCCTCCCCAGAAGCAGCAACATTTTATATCAGTAATTTAAAACTGGATGCTCCTTTAGAACATTTCTCACAAATCAACTGAGATCAGAAAAGGCACAGGCAGCCCTGAATTTCAACATATGAGAAGGTTTGATAGTGGGAACAGGCCCCATGCCCCACAGAAATCTGTTCATACTTAATTTCCTCCTGGAGTGCTGTCTTAAAGAGTCGTAGGAGTAGGTATTCCTCTCTCTGGTTGGATGCGTAGTTGTAAAGGGTGAAGATTACAGAGTCCATGAACTTGGTAGACTTGTTCTGGGGCATCTGAAAAATCAGCTTGGCCAGATAGGTGGGATTGGTCTGAAATAAAATCAAGGGATAAGTAGTTTCTAGATAATATAAACGCTGGTAAAAAAATATTCAACTTTTTTAAACTTGAAGGATTAGAACATACATAAGTAAAGAAAAATAAGACGGCCCTCACTCATCCCCTCAGTAGAAATCAGAAATATTTCCAGAGAGATCTATAGGTAAAATATTCTTGTAGAAAAGTAGATGAAATTTTATAATACCAATTCCAAGAGCCACTTACCTGCAATAAATAAAACAGGTGCTGATAAGCTTCTAATTTCTCTCTCTTCTCCTTGCTCAAAGCCTTGAGACCTCCCTTCTGTTTATTTATCATCATCATATCAGACAGTTGTTCCTTATTTTTTTTGGTAAGTTTTTTACTGTGGGAAACCACGTCCTGTAAACAAAAACCAACACGTAGATCAAAGATGAAACTATGAGCATTGTGGAAAGGTCTTTCAACACATGCAGACTTGCATGAAGGTCTACTGCACTGGCAGATCCCCACTAAATATTTTAGAATCACTACATTTCACCCTGTTTTCAGTACATCAACCCAATCCATTCCTACTTCTATCTTCCTATAAAAAACCAGAGTTATAAAGATGTCCACTGACCCAGGAAACCAACTTCTAGGAATTTATCTTAAAAATAAGTCTTCGACACAATAAAACCTACGTACACATAGAGATAGTAACTGCATTGTTATTTACAATAAAAACTTGTAAAACAACCTAAATGTCAAAAAGTAGGGGGAAAAAAGGTAAGTTATAGTATATCTTCTAATGAATTATTACACTGCCATTAAAAATAATATTTATGACTAGTTATCATGTGGAAAGAGTCTTATCCTCTAATATTAAGTAAAAAATGTAGGATACAAAATAATTGCGGGGTGATAAAATTAGGGGAGGATTTTTATCTTCTCTATCTAAAATTTTGTCTATTATATTTATTTCTTATATCACCTAAAAAATTTTTTACATTAGCAGAGAAGAAAGTCAGCCTCCACCCTCCCCACAAGTCAGAAAATGTCCACTGACTCAGGAAACCAACTTCTAGGAAGTTGTAGAAACTTGTAGGGGTTACGAAGCAGGATGAAGTGCTCTGAGGCCCCCGCTGGCACTGGGGCATACCTGCAGTGTAATTTTATTTTTCACTAGCAGCCCAATTTTGATATCCATGAGATTGAGGTCATTCTCCAGCTGTTGGTTAGAACGAATGAGGGTGATAACCTCTTCCCTCATCTTCATAAGATCAAGCTCCTCCTGAAAATCCTGGTCGCTTTGGTCTAGCAGGTGAACAAATTTCCGGACCACAATCAGAGGAGGATCCTCAGCATTGACTGACAGAAGGAAAGTATGCGTTAAAAAAAGAACAGAGATTCCAGAGAAAGTTCTAAGTCTCAGGAAATAACAGCATTATCTCGAAAAAGTGGCTCTGTTCACACATATTTATTTTTGAGATGTGCTAACACAACCAACAAATGCAATCTTCTTAGTCGTGCTATTGCTCTGTTACGTCAAAGGCTAATATGGCAAGCAAAAGGACATCCAGCCACATGTTAGCAAAGGGGCTTAAATCACAAGTAGCACCCCAGCCCCATGCCTTGCCTTCAGGACAACAAAAGAGATCCATGGAGAATACCCAGAACCTGATGGCTTTCAACCACTGCCTCAACTCTTCACTGCTGAGCCACAGTTACTCACTGAGAGTCTTGTAGTCATCACGAGCTTTGTTTGCCCGAATAAAAGCCTGGATTTTAACAATGTCATTTATCTGAGGAACAAAGAAGAAGAAATTCCTTTGTTCATTTGTCCACCAAAAATACAGCAAAACCTATTCTACTGGCCCTTACTACCCGAGGGTACTTACATGATCTCGGAAATACTGTAGGCGATCTCTGTAGCGCTTTCTAGCTTGATGCATCCTTGCCAGGGACTGAATCTGTAGAAAAGGGATGTTGGAAATTAGAAGAGTCTTTTATCTCAACATGTGTCATACTTGCACCCCACACTGAGAAACCTGGCTGGGGCTACCATACCTTCACAACTTCATCTTTATGGGAGCGCAGGTAAGCTAAACGATCTTGATATGCCTTCTTCTGCTTATATCCTCTCCACTGCGACTGAAACCATCAAATATTACACATGACATATTATTTCCCAAGGATCAGTGGAAGTTAAAAAAAAAAATCATCCTGTTGTACTATCCAAGTGCAATTTCATGATGAAGCTTTAGAAAGGATCACTTCCAGCAGTGACGGGAATGAGGGCATGGGCTGTACCTCCACCAGGAGAACTCAATGGCTAAACAGTACGGCACTTCACACGTTTTAAAGTATAGTCATACAGATTTGCTTACTGGCTCCTTACAACAAATCAGGTGAGGAAAAAAAGATAAATATTAGTATCCCATTTTACAGATGAGGAAACAAACTTAAGAGAGATTCACCACTAGCTGGCAGCAGTGGAGCCCTAATTCCTAACTCGGAATTCTTTCTGTGACATTGTGCTACCCTGCCATTGAAGCAAAACCCACAGTTGTTTCCCTCAAAGTTCAAATCTTACACAAATGCATAGTCTTAGAAGCCAAGAAGAGGTCCCAAGAACTGCCACTGTGCCACTATTAAACATCATTAAGCACATTATGATTATAATGGCAATAAAGAGGAGGTACTTGCCAAAAGAAATAAGAGATGGAGAAGCCAGAAGTCAAAAACCATACTCAGACATTTCAATTATAAGAGATAAGTTTATTTTCCCTGCTCTAGAAGCCCACTCACTATCTGTATAATAGGCTCTGAAATACCTGAATGCAGGTGATGGCAGGAATTTGTTTCTTCAGGAAGTTCATCCTGGATCGGAATTCCTGTCGAACTAAATATCCACGGCAGCAAGCCTGCAGCTTTGTGATCAAGCCTTCGTTGGCTAGCCAAAGCTGTTCTCGGTTATATGCAGCAGTCACCCCAGAGATGGAACTCTGAAAAAGCATTTGGTAACATTTGAAGACAGTCATAGGTGAGGATGGATACAAATTTTAACAAAGTACCATCCACAGCGCATAAACTAACCCTCACAGCTTTCTAAGTCTATATTAGACCTTTAGCTACAATGGGAATGACGACCTCAGGTTTTTTTTTCAGGGCCAGGATGTTTTCACATCCAGAAAGAAAATCACAAACAAAAACTAGATCTTCTAGGGCCGGCCTGTGGCTCACTGGGGTGAGTGTGGTGCTGATAACACCAAGGCCATGGGTTCAGATCCCATATAGGGATGGCCGGTTAGCACACTGGGTGAGCGTGGTGCTGATACCACCAAGTCAAGGGTTAAGATCCCCTTACCGGTCATCTTTAAAAAACAAACAAACAAACAAAAAAAACTAGATCTTTTACCTCACGTTGTCTCATTTACCCACCCACCCACCTCTCTGATGCTTGACTGTGCTAGGCACTGTGTTAACTGATCTGGTTTTTTTTTTTTGCGGCTGATCAGTGTGGTGACCTGAACTTGTGACGTTGGTGTTATGACACTTCACTCTAACCAACTGAGCTAACCAGCCAGCCAGCTCTGGGGTCATTCTTGACAAGACTACAGAGTGACAGGTACCACCACAAGCCTGTGTACCAAGTATGGGGTGAGGTGGAGGAGGGGGGAAGGGACAGCCTAGAATGCCACAATGTAGGACACCTCAGGGGCTGGATGTAAGGACTGAAAGCCTTTTCCCCAGGCAGATTGCAAGTGGTCTGTAAAAGTAGCCTAGAGGGTTTGAACTGTTACTTCAAGTACTAGAAAACCAGCAAACTTTCAAACAGAGAAATAAAACCATCAGATTTATTTTTAGAAAAACAGCACTATTAGCAAAGTAGCTGACCCAGAGTAAGAACAGACTTGAAGCAGGTGGGTGAATTAGAATGCTGCTATTATAATCCAAGTGAGAGATGACCTGGTCTTGAACAAGGGTAGGAGTGAGAATGGTTAGTAAGAATATCTGGTTACCCACGAAATATCCATGTTCCCCCTTTTCCTCTGTGTCAGAGCCTTGGTTTTTTTCTGGGCAACAATGCATGCATTTAAAAGATTACATGAGCTACTGATAGCTCACATGCTGTAAGCAGAAGGAGTCTTGTCAGACCTTTGGGAAAGCTCCTTAAGAGAGAAAGACAAATAGCTTGCAGCATGCCTGTTCTGCTTCTCTTCCCCTTCATTCTACTTCCTGCCTGGACTGCTAACTTGGTGACTAGAGCTCTGTTATGGGTCAAATGTGTTCCCCCAAATTTCATATATTAGAAACCTGATCCCCACTGTCACAGTATTAAAGGGTGGAAAACCCAATTATGATTTTTGAAAGGTGGAGCCTTCAAAAGGAGACTGGATCATGAGGACTATGCCTTCATGAAAGGATTAGTCCATTCACGGAGTAATGAATTATCCTGGATGTGGACTGGTGGCTTTATAAGGAGAGCAAGTGAGAAGGTTCTCTCTCTAGCTGTTGCCATCCTCACCATGTAATATCCTGCATTGCTATGGGACTCTGTATATAGCCTCCGCCAAGAACAAGGCCCTTACTGATGTGCTCCATGGACTTTGGATTTCCCAGCCTCCAAAACTGAAAGAAATAAATTTTGTTTCTTTATATATTACCCAGTTTCAGGTATATATATATATATATATATATATTCTGTTATAAGCAACAGAAAACAGACTAATACAAGCTCCAAGCTGCCACTGTAGATGACAAAGTGACCTCGAGAATGGAAGCCACATGCTAAGAATGACAGAACACAAAGACAAAAAGATCCTGGGACAGATGATATCACAGAGCCACTACACTTTCCCTGGACTGCTGAACTACAGGATTATTTTACATGAGAAAAACACACAGCTTTATACACTACTGCAACTTCAGTTTTTTTCTGTTAAACTTTGACTTATCTGCTGGAATTCTAGACTACAAATGGAAGGGCAAACCTGGTGGTGAGGAAAAGGGCTAAAGGCTGGATGTACAGAATTGAGAGTCACAAGCACAAAGGCAAGAGCTGAAGCCACAGGCTTGAACAAGATTGCTCAGGAACAACATGGAGAGGAAGAAAAGTGGGCCAACAGAATCCTGATGTAATTCAAGCAGAAGGAGAGAAAAGGAAGGTAGCACTAGAGATCAAGAAGGGACATTCAGAACTAGGAGAACCAGAAGAGAATTGCACTGGAGAAGCCAAAGGAATTGAGGGTTTAAGGAAGGTACTTCAGAGAGGTCAAATACAATAAGAACTCCTAACCAAATTTGGCAATTAAAAGGTTATCCATAAATTCTAAAATAAGTGTTTTACTAAAGTAAAAGCTGGACAGGAAACCATATTACTATGAGCAAAGAAGTAAATGGCCATGGAGAATGAATTAGTGAGAAGACAACTAACTTTCAAGGCACTTATCAAGAACAAAAAAGAGCATGAATGTAGGTGAGGCCAAATCAGGGAAATTCTATGGGCTTTAAAAAAATTTTTTTAAATGATTTTTGTCTTTTTTTTTTTGTCAAAACATTTTGTCTTATTCTTTTTTTAAAAGATGAGGGAGATATGGTTATGTATGTAGGCTGATACTTAAAAAGTATGGTGCTTGGACCAACAACATCAGCATCACCAGGAAGCCTGTAAGAAATGGAGATTCTCAGGCCCTACCCTAGACCCACAAAATCAGAGTCTTTATTTTAACAAGATCCGCATGTGATTCATACACATATTAAATACTGACAAACACTGATCTAGGTGATATAGTAGAATAATTAAAAACAGAAGAGGAGCACAAGTCTGCAAGGAACTGGGAGAGGTTGGAATCAAGAGAGAAGATAAACAAAGAGCTTTGGAAAGGAGAGATTTTTTCTCTGGGGAGAAAATGATGAAGGATTCTGTGAAAATCCAGATAAGCTAGGGCCGACCCCGTGGCGCACTCGGGAGAGTGTGGCGCTGGGAGCGCAGCGACGCTCCTGCCGCGGGTTCGGATCCTATATAGGAATGGCCGGTGCGCTCACTGGCTGAGTGCCGGTCACGAAAAAGACAAAAAAAAAAAAAAAAAAAAATCCAGATAAGCTGAAAGAGCAGAGAGTGGGGATTGGAGAGTGAGAGGCCAGTATTTTGAGGTGCAAAGTAGAAGGTTAGGTCACGTGCTGAAAGTGAGGTAACATCACTTCTCTGTTTAAATTCTGAACTCCATATGCAAAACATATCTTAGCATGAGTGCTTCTGTGGACGTTAATAAGATTCTCAAAGGGGTACCTGACCCAACAAGAGTTAAAAATCACTCTGCTAGAAGACGCAGCCTGGATTCCTTAGCATAGCACATTAGGCCCTTGAGCTTCAACTTGAGCCTCTACTCTCTGCCTCCTCTTCTGTCCCACCTGCCACATGCCAATCAATAGCACCATTCATCTCTCCTTAAATGACCCATGTTCTTCCAGTCCTTGGTGCCTTTACCCACATTGTCCTTTCTATCTTAGCTTTTCCTCTTTTTCTAACCTGCTAAAATATTACCTATCCTGTCTTCCTCCAAGACAAAATTAAATTTTCCCTTAACATTTCCTTTATTGTACTGTTATTATAGCATTTACTTCTCTCTGCCTTACACTGCAGTACTCAGCTCTGTGCCTGTTTTCACAACACTGAATACCTGGAAAGTAGAGATTCTCTGATATGTCTTTATATCCCCTCAATGTCCAACACATAGTTCAATGAATTTAGTTAAATGTAATCAATTGTGAAATCATCAGCAATGAAGATGAAACACTGGAAAGGTAAGAGACTATAACCTACACCTTACAAGGAGAATTCAACCATAAGGTAGAAATCATCTGTCTGATAGGTAAGTTCTGAATAAAGGGACTAAATAATCCCTTTATTTTTATTTTATTTACTTTTTACATGTGTATATTACACTTGTTATACACAAGATTTGAGAAATACTACCCAATGGAAGTAGATGACATTTTATAAGTCCTTTAGTGTTCTTTCTCTATAGGGATCTTTGATGCCTATTAATAATGTGTCTAAT
The DNA here is from genome assembly GCF_027409185.1 of Cynocephalus volans. Lineage (NCBI taxonomy): Eukaryota > Metazoa > Chordata > Mammalia > Dermoptera > Cynocephalidae > Cynocephalus > Cynocephalus volans. The sequence goes on from NC_084462.1 coordinate 57,178,404, forward strand.
CATGACCTCTAGGAGCTTACTGAACATCCTCCCTCAACATACATTCCTCTCCTTTTACATTCATTAGATAACTCTGGCTTAATTAATATGAGCACAACAGCAAGTAAAAATGTTAAAAGTGTTCAACAGCCCATTATATATAAGTACTGCAAACTCAGCATCTTCCCTTAAAAACTAGTAGGGGGCATAAGATAAGCACAAACATGACTAAAATTCAAATCCAGGTAGATTAAATCCTGAATAAATATAAAGTTCTTTGGGGGCTTCAAAGGAAGATGGAAGGGGAAGGAAAGCAGATTTTTAAAAGATTCACAGAGGAGATGACTCTTGAGATTGATGTCCCTGGAAAGATAGAATTTTGACATATGTAGATGGCCAGGGAGAGACATATCATAACAGCAAAAACTTTGTTTTATTCACAACTATATCCTCGTTACTTAGAAGAGTGCCTACTACTTTTAAGCAGGCATTCAATAAATAACTGCCGAATGAATGAATAAATTCTTGTAAGAATGAAATGCATAAGCAAAGACAAAGAGTATGAAAAAGCATTTTAAGGGCTGACAAGCTAGCTCAGTTGGTTAGAGCATGGTCTTGATAACACCAAGGTCAAGGGTACTGGCCAGCTGCTCCCCACCCCGCCCCCCAAAAAAGGCACTTTAAAAATTGCTGTAAAAATGTTAACTTCATTTGAAAGTGCAGGTTGTATTCTAATACAGTATAATTTGGAGTATGCAGAACAGAAAAAAGATTGAAAATGTAAACTGAGAGAGATTAACAGTAGTTGCACTTAATGAGGAGTCAGAACAACTTTTCCTTTTTTTGTATTTTCTGGATCATCCAAGTTTTCTTCAATAAGCACACAATTTACCTCACTTTATTCTACAATTCAGATGTTTTACTAATTTAGGCCTTAGTCACTCCCCCAACCGAACAGCTACGAAAAAAAAACAACTCCAAGATAGTTCATTACTCTAAATTTTAGTCTAGGGCATCTAGACTAAATTTTAGTCTAGGGCATCTGACCACATGCTCTGTTTCTCTTAATTAATATTAGCTCTGAAACTCTCAGCTTCTTCTTATGTGAAAAAAGGTGACCTACCTGGATCTCCTCACGAGAAAGTTGCATAGAATTCTGCACAAAGTCTGAGGGCTCATCCCATCCACCTTCCTGGGTCTCCAGATTGTGGTAATAATAATATCCACCTTTCACCCAGTGCTTTACCCATTTGCTGTTATTATCTCCTGGCAGAAAATAAAGGAAAGGTAAAAGAAACCCAGAGCCACACTCCCCACATTATATGTCTAATACTACAGAATTATTCTAGTCAGATTTAACAACCTAAATGTGATCATTCCAAAAACCTGTTCGTTGGATCTATGACAGTAAAGGAACAAGAAGACCCCATTAAATTGTGGCTTTGTAATATCTAATTTAGCTCATTCATATCTATATTACAAAAAGAACATACCTATTATATCCAATTACAGAATTAACCATGACTAACTTGTTCCTTCTAAAGCCTGTGATTAATGGGCCGGCCTGTGGCTCACTCGGGAGAGTGCGGTGCTGATAACACCAAGGCCCCGGGTTCGGATCCCATATACGGATGGCCGGTTCGCTCACTGGCTGAGTGTGGTGCTGACAACACCAAGTCAAGGGTTAAGATCCCCTTACCGGTCATCTTTTAAAAAAATAAATAAATAAATAAAGCCTGTGATTAAGACATGCACGTCATAAATCCATTCTGATAAAAGATTTGCAACCATTCAGCCTCTCCAGTTAATTTTAAAAGGCCATAAAATGGGATGAGGAATCTTGTCTTTACTCTCCTCTTTTTCCAGATGAACTACTCTTAACAGCATATAAGCTTAAACAATCATAGCTACTGATACCCTAATGAAAGATAAACAGTCAAATATCCCACATTCTCAGATAATTGGTCTTGTTGACATAGCTGTCCACAGGGAAAAAGAAAGATTATTTTCAAAATAGGGATATCATCTCCTTTAAAATGAACCTAAATACTGTACTTCTACACTAAAATATCTTTCCCTATAGTTTGTCTCTGTCCTCTGCATCTTTCCCCTCATATACTCAAGTGCTTAGCTTCATGGCACATATTCATATTTATTTTCCCATAACTCACCTGCTGCCAGTTTTTTCTTCTTGGCTTCAGCAAGGTCACTCTGGTAAGTTTCACCACATTCAGGGATGACGCCATATAAGCCAACATCAGGGGATCGAAGGGCACTCAGTGTTTTGCCAACATTGCCACTTTCTACTGCCTCATTAATGGCAAAGACTCCTAAGGCAACTATCCCAGAAGAGAATTGTTACTGGGATAATTTTAAAAGTGTCTAAATTCACACACTAGTTCACCTCAGTCTACCTACTTGCAAACTGTTCCCCCCAGATCTTTCTTGGTCAAGCTGAATATTGAGATATAGAGCATCTCGCCAACTTCACCCTCCACCCAAGCAGAAATAAAACTGATACATACACCTCTGTGCTTCCTCAGTGTCTTTGTTAGACTGCCAGATTCCACCTTGAATTTCATCCAACCATAATACAGCTGACTCATCCTGGATTTCCTACATACCATTAAGAGAAAATAATATTAGAATCATAAAATCAGGGTACATGTGACGTACATGTTACAAGGGGGGCTTCTGAGACTCAATTAGATATGGAGGAAGAAGTTGCAAACATATGAGACGCACGGATTAGTCAAATGGAAGAAGCCAGGCATCAAAAAACTGGTAAAGGAGAGTAGAATGGCAGTTACCAGCAGCTGGAAAGGGTAGGGATGGGGGTACAGTGATAGGTTGGGGTTAATGAATATAGCTAAATAGGATGAATAATATCTAGTGTTCTATAGTTACTGTAAGGTAACTCTAATTAACCACAATTTATTGTATAGTTTCAATTAGTTAGAAGAGAGGATTTTGAATGTTCCCAACACAAAGAAATGAAAGAAATGTTTGAGGCAACGGAAAAAAAAAAATTAGTGGTTTCTAGGATTTCAGGAGATGAGGGAGGGAGGGATGAATAGGTGCCACACAGAGGATTCTTAAAGCAGCAAAACTGTTCTGTATGATACTGTAACAGTTAATACACGATACTATGCATTAAGCAAAACCCCCAGAACTGTATAATACAAAGAGAGAACCCTAAGATAAAGTTAATAATAATATAATATTGATTAATAATTCTAACAGATGCACCACACTAATGTAACATGTCAATAGTAAGAGACACTATGTGGGGGAGGGGAGGATGTGGGAAATATTGGTACTTTCTGCTCAATTTCTCTGTAAAATTAAAACTGCTATAAAAATGAAGGAAAAAAAACCAGTAAAGGTTATAAGAGAAATGGCTCACACAAAGATGAATTCAAGTAGTTCAGGAGGTCAAGATCAGCTAGAAGGGGCAAAGGACCAGATAAACTAGAAAGGGCCCGGGAACGTTTCTAGTGTGACAAGGGCCAAGGTATGTATATGAATATGCAGAACTTATTCTAGAGAAATTATTCCTTTGCCAATGATATTCAGAGGAAGTTAATATTCTCTAAGACTACTAAAGATTTTAAGACTGTCAAGTCTTACTTTAACTAGAACCTTTGAATGATCACATTTAAAGCCAGGAGTCACTACAATCTAAAATTATTACTAGAGGCCGGCCCGTGGCTCACTCGGTAGAGTGCGGTGCTGATAACACCAAGGCCACGGGTTCGGATCCTATATAGGGATGGCCGGTTTGCTCACTGGCTGAGCGTGGTGCTGACAACACCAAGCCAAGGGTTGAGATCCCCTTACTGGTCATCTTTAAAAAAAATAATAATAATAAAATAAAATAAAATAAAATTATTACTAGCTTATATGAGGGTAATTTTAAAAGTCTGAAGAAAAATACAATGAAAATATAGTACGTAAACCTTTCCATGAACTTTTTGAAGACGCTTGTATTCTAAAACTTGAATGTTAAATCAGTTGCTGGGAACTTAAAAACACATTTCACACAGAAACATTATAATAAATTGTGATTAGTTTCCTTGGTATGGTCAACAAAAACCCCACAAGCCCATAGTGCAGTCTAAGTTGACTACTGAGGACAGAGGTGATGTAGTAGAAGTGGTTTACCTCCATCTTCCTAAATAGTTTTAGACAATTAAAAAAAAAAAAAAAAGTAGCTTATGGTGATCATTTGCTCTGAAAGGCATTTTAAGCAGAATTTTCAAGAATCTGGCTACCATCCTTTGATTCAGCAAAGTTGGTTATGGATCAGCCCCAGGTTGTCACTACTGTTACTGATATTTAGCACAATAGGTATTCTACTGTCTACCTGTTCTGTGTGAGAGTCAGAATTGGAAACCACTGCTGATACCCAGTTAAATTTCAGTGATCAAACAGAGGCTACATAAGCTTCAACTGTCTCAAAGGAGTGAAGGTCCTTTGCTTGTTGAGATGTCATTAAGATCTTTATAAAAAGCATCAATTCAGCAGGTTATTGTGGCAGGCTTCTCCAAAAACAGCAATGCACCTTAGATTTTAAAATGGCCAGTTTCTGAGGTAGAGTTTATATCTGAGATGATCTCGGTAGACCCAAAGAAATTAACATGTTTCTGAAGCTTGAGCTAACAGCAATTGGGATAAAAGTAGCTCAAAAATCTATTCAGATTGCTTGATGTGAAAATAATTTGCCAAGTCAACAACGGTAAGGTCTGGGCTTTGGGGCAAAGTTGAAAGTTTCACTGCCTAACAGCTGAAGCCACAAAACCTTAGGGGAGGCTTGGCTTTCCACCTGCCTTATTAGGAAAAGAGTAACCATATAAAAATAGAATGCAAGAACAAATCATTTAATAGCTGTAGAACCTAGTACCTTCCTGCCACTAGTCACTTTGTATTACTGAAAATAGAAAATGACCACACACAATCTCCTAGAGTCCTAAGAATAATTACTGGAAATGCTAAGCAATAGTTCCAATGTGAGATGATACATTGTGTTGGCTACACGCTTGCGATAACTTAAATTGAGAAGATATAAGTGAGAAGGCTGGTCTCTAAGAGAAGCAGTATAAAAATCCTTGCATCATAAAAACAGCAGCATTTCTGAAAACACCAAGGTCAAGGGTTCAGATGATCGTATTGGCCAGCTGCCACGAAAATAAAGAAACACAAATTTCCAACAAAACTTAACTTTAAAAAAAGGGCAGGGGGTGGAGGGGAGGGCACCTGGCTGGTTAGCTCACTCAGTAAAGCCGGGTGCTGATAACACCAAGGTCAAGGGTTTGGATCTCCTTACTGGACAGCTGCCAAAAACAACAACAACAACAACAAAACATTTCCACAGAATCAGTCCATTTTTGTTTCACTTTGAGGCTAACCACACATCAGATCTCTCTGAGCAGAATCTGTTGTAAGCAAAGCTGGGAGGCTTAGCACAACTTCCCTTGCAATGAAAGAAAGGCAGAGCTTATGTAGAATTCTGACCATTGAGTTGTCTTCCCTGCCCCATGCAGACTAAAGTAAAAGGGTTAAAGTAAAACCTTTCACATATACTCCTCTAAGAAACAAGCAATAGAACTACAGCATGAAAGAGAAGAAAAACAGAATGGATCAGTGTCTCAGGTGTGTCAGGGAAACATGATATAGAAATATCCCTCACCAGACTGAAGAAGGAAAGAGAGAACACACACCACCTCAACCCAGTGTAAGGAAAGAACAGGTTCTTTCTGCTCCAATTAGATGGTATAAAAAGACAAAACCCAAAATCCTCCTAGTAAAGTTTGTTCTAAAGAGATCAACCAAGATTAACTCAAATCACTGAGCACAGCATTAAAACCCTGGGCTAGATATTATGGAGACTATTGAGATAAAACAGATTTAATGTGAAAATGCTATACAATATATACTAAAGTACGGCCCCCTAACAGCTCTGACACTTAGAAACACACTAACTGCCACTTCAGAAGTACTCAAGCCCCTATTGGGACTAGAAATAAGAATTTAAAAAAGAGTGGGAAATGACTGGAGATAAAGGGTTAAAGGAGCCACAAAACATGGGGAAAGAAAAGGGAGAAGGGGTAAAAGAATGGCTCTTATGTACATGTATATATGGAAAGCACAAACACACATCTCTGAAGTGAAACACACTTCTCACCCCTTAAAACTTCCCTTTAAAGCCTCTCCTTTATTATATGGCATGGTTTGTATGTATAATGATAAATTATATATATATACACAGGTATATATATATACACAAGTATACCACATAAACATGTAAACACACACACACACAAATCTACTCAACATATTTATCAATTATACAACACAGCACTGACTTCTTAGAATGGAGCAGAGTCCTACGGCCCCTGCTGGTTTAGTGCTGCACAGTGGAAGTTCAGAGAAAGAGCTAGAATTGGGGGGGGGGGGGGGGGGTGGCGGCATAGATTTGGGAGGCTTGAGACAGCAGCAATGTACCGCATTTCAATGTTCTAACAACAGGTACAACTATGCTGATACATAGCAGCTGATCACTAGCTGCATGTGTGTGCACATGTGTGTACTCATGGGGGGCAGAAAGGTTTAAAAGTCATTCATATCTGTTATTATAAAATGAGTTTCTGAAAATCTCTGATATTCACATCTTAGCATTCAGACTTTACTACTCAATGTAGTCATCGAGTAATAAATGTAATCCATTTTTAGCAAGTGTTCCAAAGGCACTAAATTTAAATAGAGAGAGGTAACATCAGTGAATATGGTAGAGTAAGGACCTCCTAAAATCCTCTCTACTATAAAAGCAACAAAAACACTGGCAAAAAAATTGTCACAATCAATTTTTCAAAAATATTAAGATTAACCAAAGGATTGCAGCAATCTAAGAGAGTTTATTCAAGAAAAACAACTGAATCTTGGTAAAAACTGAACTTTGTGGCATTTTAAATTGCCCTATCCCACCTGCCCCGCAATCTCCTTCAAAAGAAGGAAGGTGAGCTGTCATTAGTTGACCTGTTTGGTGGTTCCCTGGAAGACCACACTCACAAGGTTATCTTTATTTGACCTGACCAAGAACTCACTCAGTGCAAACAGACTTTTTCTCTAGGGGCATTTGTCAAAAACAGTAAGAGGCAACTGTTTACTATCAGGGATGCCTGGTACGATGGACAACAGTTTAGGCAAAGAATAGGCTAACTAAAAAGCTTTGAAGGAAAAGCTGGCAAATGAGATGTACAGAGAGCTTTGAAAATTTGACATAGTCCTGGGACGGGAATCTAGAAGGCCATAATGCATATCTGGGCTGTACATAAGTCCAGAAAATATCTGATAAAGCTCTAAGTTCATCTCTAGCTGACCTTGAAGCTCTGGACAAGCCTGAAGTAAAGGTTAAGGCAGAATTGTACACTGCTTGGCTGAGTGTTGAAAGTGTGCCCCAATATGCATACAGAACTCCTCAGCAAAGGCTGGGAGCCTTATTGGTTCTAGGCATTTAGGAGACTTCTGTCTAATCATTAGCTGACCACCAGCTAACCAAGCAGAGACTTCAGTGGACACACATGACAAAGAATACAGACTTTACAGAATTAATTCAGAAAAGTCACTAAAAAACAATAACAACAAACACAGACAGAAACAAATCCTCAAAAAGGGGTAGAATCTGATCTCCAGGGCTTCCACATTATATTATTAAAATGCCTAGTTTTAAAAACAAAACAAAACAAAACTAACAAGACAGGCAAAGAAACAAGAAAGCAAGTCCATACACGGGGGAAAAAAGCAGACAACAGAAATTATCCCTGAGGAAACCTAAAGTTCAATTTATAGACAAAGACTTTTGTCAGCTATTTTAAATATGTTCATAGAAATGAAGGAATTCATATCTAGAGAACTAAAGAGAAGTATGAGAACAATGTCTCGTCAAATAGATAATATCAATAAAGGGATAGAAACTGTTTCTAAAAAACACCAAAAATGAAATTCTGGGGTTGAAAAGTACAGTAACTGAAATGAAAAGCTCACTAGAGGGAAACAGCAGCAGATCCGAGCAAGCAGAAGAAAGGATCAGCAAACTTGAAGATGTGTCAATTGAGATTACCCAATCTGAAGATCAGTAAGAAAAAGAATGTGAAACAAAACCTCAGACACCTGTGGACACCATCAATCATAACAATACAAGTATAATGGAATTTCCAGAAGGCAAGGAGAAAGAAAGGGACGGAAAGAATACTTGAAGAAAACCTGAATACACCTAAAAGAAGTATAAAACGGAATTAATTAATAGAGAAATACCCCACAAAAAAACCCTTCAGGAGCATATGGCTTCACTAGTGAATTCTACCAAATGTTTAAAGAACTAACCAATCCTTTACAAACACCTATAAAATATAGAAAAGGACAGAACACTTCCAAACTCAATTTATGAGGCCAGGATTACCCTGATACCAAAATCAGACACAAAGACATCACAAGAAAATAAAACTACAGACCAAACTTAAATTAAGATCTTTTCCTTGCTAAATTTGGAACTGGACAACAATGATTTCTAAAAACACTCCCAAGATGGCTCATAGGCACTCAGAAGCTAATCTGATGCCTAAAAAAGACAAATCCAATGGCTGGGCCTGGCAGTGCTAAGCAATTTTCCTTTGACACCCCTCTCTCCCTCTGCCTTTGATGAACTCTGAAAAGTTACTCCATAGCAAAGGAAATGCTTCAAACTCTAGTCACATCCTCTAAAAGTTTAATTCCCATGACCTTAATAAAAGAAGCAGACAGCCTTACAGCATAAGCGAGAGCTCTACAAGTTATATCCTCAATCTACTTTCCTATTTAGACAAGGGATCCAACCTAGCTTATTCTCCCAAAGCCCACTCCTCTGACAGTCAGATACAAGCTCCTTTTGGACTTTCCTGGCTGCAAAAACAAACATTACTACCACTGGCCTACACAGAATCATCAGAGCAAGGCCTCACATTAGAGATTCTATCAGTAGAATTAGTGTTAAAGTTTAGAAAGCTGTATTTTTTTTTCTTTTGACCAGTAAGGATCGTAACCCTTGGCTTGGTGTTGTCTGCACCACGCTCAGCCAGTGAGTGCACCGGCCATCCCTACATAGGATCCGAACCCATGGCCTCGGCGCTATCAGCACCGCACTCTCCCAAGTGAGCCACAGGGTGGCCCAGAAATCTGTATTTTTAACCTGAATTTTTAAAGTGTTCTGATGATCAGCCAAATTGGGAAGCTCTGATCCAATAATGATCCAATAAAATGAAGACTAGGACATCCACTTCCAGCTTCCTAGAGCCAACTTACTTCTTACCTATGTGAAATCAGTTGATCCCTTTGTCTCAATTTCCTGGCTTTGAAATAGAAGTTGTGATTCGACGCCTCTCCACAGGATCAAGTGACACTCTGCACAATAGTGTGCCTCTTAAATGAAATCTGGTACTATCAGACACTACATTTACGTGATTAGGACATGGTAATGTCAACTACTCCCATGGCAACAGAATCAAAGGAGATATGTCAACATTATATTACCCACAACTCCTCCACCCCTAACCCAAACTTATAGAGCCCACATGGGTGTCAGTGTACAAAAGGCTCCAAAACACTAAAGTCTTCATCTGTTTTTCTACCCCTGGCTTCTCAGAAAGAATCCGACCCCCCTAAATAAAAACCTTCTCTTAGCTCTTCCACTTGCCACAAAACCTCACATTAGGGATTTTCTAAGCAAGCTATGGTTCTCCCTAACTGGTTGTTGTTACTTAGAAAGAACTTAAAAGGAGATCAATTACAATTAAAAAAAAAAAAAAGATGTAATTATGCCTTAATCATGTAACTAGTATATGAGAACCTACTACATAAAAGTCAAGTTCCTAGACAGCAACAACATAAAGAGGAACAAATCTTAGTTTCCTCAACAAACTAGCTAGGAAACAAGATAAACTCTTAAAAAAAAAATAGGTTTGTGTTACAATTACTTGGAAAAACTTTATGTTCATAGCAGCATTATTCCTAATAGCCATAAAGTGGAAATAACCCACTAGTCCTTCAACTCATGAATGGATAAATAAAATGTGGTATGGCCATACAATGGAATATCATTCAGCAACAAAAAGAAATGAAGTATTTACACATGCTACGACTTGGATAAACCAAGCTAAATGAAAGAAGCCAGGAATAAAGGACCACATATTGCATGATTCTATTTATATGACATATTCAGAAAAGACAAATCCACAGACAGTAGTAGACAGCAGGGCTGGGAGAGACTGAGGAAAATAAGGAGTGACTACTAATGGGTACAAGGTTTCTTTTTGGGGTGGTAAAAATGCTCTAAAATTGTGGTGGAGGTTGCACAATTCTATATGTATACTAAAAACCATTGAATTGTATACTTTAAAATGGTGAATTGTATGTGAATTAGATCTCGATAAAGCTGTCATAAAAAAAAACTTTATGGTATTATCTACAGAAGATTAACCTATATGTATTCCCTATGACTCACTAATTTGAATTCTAAACATATACCTAATAGAAATGCATATATATTTTAACCAAAAGACATGTACTAGAATATTCATAGAAACAATGTTTACAATAGCCAAAAAGTAGGAAATGGAAACAACTGAAACTTCACCACACATTAAACAGTAAACAATAATGAGAATGAACAAACCATTGCTACATGCAACCACATGGATGAATATCACTAACATTACGCTGGGGAAAAGAAGCCAGACACACAAAAAAAGCATGTAATCTATGATCCAACTTAAATACAGTTCAAAAATGGGCAAAGCGAACTGTGGTGTTAGAAATCAGGACAGCAGTTACCACCAAATGGAGGGTGCATAAGGATGAAAGGGTCATGAGGGACGCTTCTGGCGTGGTGGTAACGCTTTCTAAAATCTGAACACCAATTACACAGGTATGTTCACATTTTAAAATTTATGCAACTGCATACTTATGACTTGTGCACTTTTCTGGATCTAGTATTTCCATTAAAAATTTACTTAAAGGTACATAAGAGATGTATCTACAATTAACAACAAAGAATAAAAACCCAAATCTGTAAAACAGCATGAGCTCCTAGAAGGTAGAGTCTATGGTCTCTCATATTTTTGTGTCACTCCAGTGCTCTGAATCTAAGGGTGCACAGGAAGTACTCATTTAGTGAATAAACAGAGACATCCCTACCTCTATCTTTGTTCTAGGAGGGATGAAGTGCTCTAAACAGAAAGGAACAATTCTGATACCACTTACCTGGGCTTTCTCTCTCTTTGCTCTAATCAGTGTGTCTTGGTAATGCTGGGCCACTTCTGCAATGACTCCCTCAAGTTTAGCTGCAGGAATCTGCAGAGCCTGCAGAGTCTTTTGGGCATCACCTTCATCCAGGGCTTCATTAATTAAACCAATGGCTAAAATCCCTAAATATAAAGAGACAAAAAATTATTTTTTTAATTAGGAAACTACATAAACAAATCAATTTTATTTTTTTATTTTATTTATTTATTTTTAAAAAGATGACTGGTAAGGGGATCTTAACCCTTGGCTTGGTGTTGTCAGCACCACGCTCAGCCAGTGAGCGAACCAGCCATCCCTGTATAGGATCCGAACCCGTGGCCTTGGTGTTATCAGCACCGCACTGTCCCAAGTGAGCCACGGGCCGGCCCTATAAACAAATCAATTTTAAAATAGGCTAACTAATCAAATCGACCTGAAAGTAGTCCTGATTTATACTACAATTTGTCATTCATTAAGCAGCACTGTTTTTTTTAATAATTTAGTGTTTGTTTTGTCTAAACTCTCTTGTATTCACATATCCGTATTGAATTTGCTCAAGTCCTTTTATTTCATTTTTAATTACTCTGACTTAAAAGTGATAAGGATTTTGATGAAATGGGCTTTGTAGTATAGCTGTCAGGTACATTCAAATGTGTGATCAAAACCATTCTTGATTCACAAAAAGTAGGAGTTCAAGAGATCTTGAGAAGTCACCTAATTCAACATTTTACAGAAGACAAGACTTAGGGACCTTTTCTCCAACATTACACAGCAGACAAGTGGCAGATGGAAAATTCAAGCCCAGGGCTCCCCACTCCAAGGCAAGTCTCTTCCCACTAAATCAGTTGAATATTTCTCACGTAAAACACAAATTAAAATTCGAAATGTTCATTCCTCAGGTACTACTTTGCTATTTTTGTAAGGACTCTGTTGTGTAACAAAAAATTTGGCTGGTCTTTGTCCTTGGTTCCTGGGAGGGAGCCTCTAAAACCCTTGGAGTTATTCAGAGTTATTAATGATAGGTGTGTCATTGTTATTCATGGTGGACCCCTCACACCACACCTGAATTTATGCTAACTAATGACTCCTCATGGGCTTCTACATAGTTTCAGGATGGGGGCAGGCCATGCTGGAAAGATCAACCAGGTGATTATAAGATCGGGGCTTACAGTCATGTGATATTAGCCTAGCCCTCCAGATCTCCAAGGAGGGGAGGCAGACTGAAAAAACTGAGTTTAATGACATGGCCAATAATTCAATCATGGTATATAATGAAGCCCAAATAGAAACTCTGGACACCCAAAGCTCAGGTGAGCCTCCCTGGTTGGTGATACATAGCAATGTGCCAGGAGGGTGACACATCCTTGAGGACACAGAAACTTAGTATTTGAGATCTTCCCAGACATTGCCCTATGGGTCTCTTTCAGCTGGTCCTGATTTACATCCTTTATAATAAAACTGTAATCACAAGTCACACTTTTCTGAGTTCTGTGAGTCATTCTAGCAAATTATTGAACCTGAGGGGACAGAGGGAACCTCTGAATTTGCAGCTGGTTGTTCAGAAGTGCAGTAACCTGGGAATCCTGGAGCTTGTGGCTAGTGTCTGAAGTAAGAGGAGTCTTGTGCCTTCAACCTATGCAATTTGACCTAATTCCAGGTAGTTACTGTTAGAACTACTCGTTATAACAACATTTTAAAATAACAGATTATGTTCAATTCTCTGCCCCCCTAAATTTAGTTTTTATTAGATACATACCTAATTACAGCAATTGCCTGGTATTTTGACAATATCCAACCTAAGCTTTTTGAGTTATATATTTTTCAATCTCTCACTCAATAATTCTTCTAGGAGTGGCATTTAGAACCAGTTCATGGAATCACACCATCTTTGATAATAATATTATTTGGGGGGGACAGGAAGATTACTCACTCTCATGTTCCTCTTGCACCACCAGGTTCACATGGTCCACACAAGCTTGGATGTCATTCCATGTAATAAATTCATTATTCTCTGCATGTGCCTGAGCTTTCAGTTTCATCAACTCATCGAGATACCTGCCCCAGCCCCCCAACAAAGAATACAGTATTAAAAAGAAAAAAAGGATCTTCAGGATTATTACGGAGGACAGGAATGAGAACATGAAGGAGCAAAGTACAAAGATCCCTAGGGTGCCCCAACTGTTTTCTACAGGCCAGTTTTGGAACTGGGGAGTTGCTTTAAACAAAGTGTAAAATGCAAGAAAATCACTTATTCTCAATAACCTGGTACATATTCTAAATTCCGGGTAAGACCAACCCTAGAATCAGAGGCATATGCTCAAGCAATTCCTCTAAAGACAAGAAAAAAAAGGCCCCACAAGAGCTAATAAAGGTAGAAGGAATGATAAATCAACAAAGCATTATTCAGCAACTCAATGAAAATATTGATTTAGGCAAAGATTATCAATTGGAGTTAAAATTATTAGGTGAATGGTTAATGGGGAACTGGATATTTTGATGATGCAAAAGGCGCAAAAGAAAGATGATGTTCTGGTGATAAGGAAAAAATAAATATATAAGCTGCCTCCCTAATCCAGGGATCAACCTCTGTATCTCTAATGGTGGGCAAAGTAGATTTCACACGTCTTTTGGTCTGAGGCAATATGAAAAACACATCACCAAAAATGTTGAACTGAATCATGACAAGCCTTTAGATCTACTATCCAATTTACAGGAATAAGCCACATAAGAGAAAACAACCAGAACCATCCATAAGATGGGACATTTTATAGGAAAATTGGCACCATCTCTTTAACAAGTCAGTGGCGTGAAGAAAGGGACAGTTCTAGATTAAAAGATATCTAAGGGACACACAGCCAGATGTAACACATGGTCCTGGACTGGATCCTGGTTTGAACAAAGGATTGCTAAGGACAGTTTTGGAACTGAAGATGAATGGAAATGGACTAGGTTTAGATGACATTAAAGTAGTATTATTAATTTTTCAAGACATGAGATAGTGTTATTTTGATGACGTCACAAATTTAAATAAGCATACTTATATATTTAGGAGCAGAATGTCGCATCTGCATTGTGCTGTAAATCCTTCAGCACAATAAAAAATAAAATGAATTAAAGTAGAACAAAAAAAAAAAAAGGATGACCACACTAAAGTCATCAGGCCTGTGAAGAAAATAGGAGTGCTGACACACGAAAGATAGAGGAAACAGCTATGTCATGGATTCAATCCATTCACTCTGGGCACCCACCTCTGACAGTTTTCTTCCTCAATATTGGTAAGGCCTGTAACTGAACTGCTCAGTTGCTTCCACACTGTATTCATGTCTCCTGATTCCAATGCCCTGTTGATTAGGGCCACTGATGACAACATCTCCACTGCAACAGAGAGCTCCGGATGGGTGAGGCTATGCTGTACAGAAAGAGAGAGGGAAAAACAGTAAGGAAAGACATTCTCGAATACCAGCAGAGTTAGAAGTTTAAGATGACTAAATTTCTGGAAAAAACTTCTATCTAACCAGACTAACAAGTGGGTATTAAATTCACTTCTACCCCACTTTGCTCACAAACAGGACAGATTCAGTAAACTTACTTCAGGACTCTGTTGCTGCAGGGTAGCCAGCTCCTTCTGATAAAGATCAGCAGCAAATGGATACACCTGGGGCAGCTGGGCTTCAGGATTCATTAGTTCTAAAACAGTCTTCTCAGCAACACCCTTCTGGATTGCAGCATTAATTGCTGCCACTGCTGCCAATCCTGTGTACAAACAGGAGGTCAGAAATGCAGAAAGCTTAAAGATCCCTGATGGGAAGGAGGTGCCAACTTTCACAGAAGTAAGTTATAGTCTGTGGATAAACTATCAGCCATGAAGTCTGAAGTTGAACTTTGATCTTTAAAAAGCAGCTTCCTTTGTATGAAGGATAAATGGTATGGTATGTGAGCCATATCACAACAAAACTGTTTTAAAAAAAAGCAGCTTCCTAACTGTTCTCTTCACCTATATATTTTCTTTCCACTCAATTCATTCTGTATGTCACCACTACTCTACCTAAAACATCTCTTCCTTCCCTTACAGCCTGACAAATAAAATAGCACTTAAGCTGCCATTCAAAGATTTCCACAATCTTTCCAACATTTTTATCTTATACAACTCAGCCCAAAACATCTACAAAAATTTTATTCTGACCACTGTTCCTGGAATACATCTTTCACTGTCTGTACCTTTGTCCCCACTTTCTTTTACTCTTATTGTCCCTCATTAGGAACATTTTTCTCTCTTCTTTTTCACCATCCAAATCTTACCGATACCTTTAGTCTCTCCACCTCCAGATATTTCCCTAACCAATCTTGAAGTGCTTACTAGCCAAAGTGAGCCTATATTTACTCCAGTTCTACTTTCAAAACTGGAGGAACCTACTGCAATCAAACGTACCTGGTAGTTGATTATGGCTAGTAGGCTTGTGGTGAGGGGTGACAGATGCTAACCTCAGACCCTTCAATGGCAAAGCCATAACTTCCTTTGTCTACTAAATATTTCAATGAACACCCAGCTGAGAGGACTATTACTTCTCTGATATTGCTGAGCAGCAGTGTTTGCAGCATCCACTCCAGACTGAAGCTCCTCTTTCTGCAGGGGATCAGCCTGTCCACTCTGAGAAAAGCAAACAACATTTTAAAGATTACTTATGCCTGTATCCAGACCTTATAGTTTTCATATCCAATAGCAGTCACAAGGGATAGAGAAAAAGCAGACATAAGTGTCAGCTCCAGGCTACATGCAGCCAAAGTGGCAGCCCTAGCTAGAGCCAAAAGCCCTTGCCAAATCTGGGCTAGACTGACTTTCCAGATAGCACTACATTTTAAAAAATATTTTGTGAAAAGCATCAAAGTGTTCTGAGAGAAAATGTCTACAAAATCATTAGCAAATTAATGCTGTTTACTCTGACCAACATATGCTGGGAATTTGTAATGCGTATACGAAAAAAGAAATTCCCTCGAGTTTGTTCTAAAAAAACCATGAAGTACAATCCCACATAATCTACCTTTACTGCACATTAAGTACTTTCCCAGTGTTGGCCAGAGGAAGCTAATGAGGTGTGGTTTTTTAAAAGTGGAAATTCCTGAAGTATGAATGTAAAAAATATTCAGGTTTTCTCCAATGGCTTTTAGTCAGGTAGAAAGGGGGATGGCCGATATGAAGGGGTGGTTAGATTGGGCAGCGGGTTGGGGGGTATTTAATGTTAAAAGAGTATTTACAGATGTAAACGCAAAAGAGAGCTGAAGACAATGTATATTTTACCTGAGGATAAAATTTTTTTTTTATATCAGGAGAAAAAGTTATCCTAGGAAAAAAAGGCCACACAAATATCTTTCAATAACAGCATGGGAGGAACCATTTTTTCTATTTTATTGAATAATGTGTTGCCCGATTCTAGAATTGCAATAAAGTCAATTGATATCTTTGAAAAAAAAAAAGTAGGGGGCGAGCTCACTTCATTAGAGCATGGTGCTGATAACACCAAGGTCAAAGCCAGCTGCAAAAAAATAAATAGATGAATGAATAAATGGATGGATGAATGAATGACAGCACGGAAGTCAAATGGATATATACAAACTCTTACAGATCCAAACCAGAGTATTTTTACCTGTCTCTTCTGCTGTTTATCATTCAGGAGCTGCTTCAAGTACCAGTCACTATTCTGTTGCTGCAGTCCTCGAAGACCCAGAGCTGGTGACTGCAAAGCCTTGAACAAGGCCAGTGCAGCTCCCTGCTCTAAAGCTAGGTCAATATTTGCTAATGCAGAAAATGCTGAGGAGGGAAAAAGGCAAAAGCTTAAGAAAAAACTATATAAACATAATAGCCTAGAATATTTTTCCTTCCCCAAAACAAATCTCAGTTCCAGATTAAAGAAGTATAATTAAGCCTTTATTCTGTAGTATCTCAGAAGCATAAGATCTTGGGATTAGAAGAGAACTTTAAAGTCATCAAGTCCACGGTTTCCCAACCAGGCTGTTCATCAGATTTCATACAGATTCCTGGGCCACATCCTAGGCCTACTTGCTTCTAGATGCAGATAGGTTGGCACCAATATGGATGGGTAAGAATATAAGAGCCACCAATCCAGACCAATATGATGCCTAAATTCCCTCTAAAATGCCAAATAGTTGTCCATATTATGCTTACAGGCTACTAAACAAGAAAAAGTATCCCCATGGCAACTTACTATATTCTTTGGACAATTTTGTTTCAAAAAAAAAATTTTAAAGCTCCCACCCTAGAGTTCACACTGAATACATCCATCTCTCCCTTCCTGTAATACTAACAGCTTTAGTTCCTTCAACCATTTCTTATATAGCATTATTTTGAACCCATTCATTATCCTCATATCTCCTGAATACATTCCACCCACAGCAGTCAGTGCCCAGACATCCAGGGTGGTCCAACCTATGAAGAGTGGAAGGGGCTGTCTTCCCCTTCCCAATATTCTCTACTTTTAGTCTGAGGTCTCACAAGCTCTTTCATATAACATCTGACAGTGAAAACTCAGACATTCCTTCATCTGAAAAGGATAATAAAATACCTTTCCAAAAGGGGTCATTTTTAAGATTAAATGAAATCATATAATGAAACCACCTTGTATACTGTAAAATAAATAAGGTATTATTAGGTTGAAAGTCAGAAAAAGGTAATTTCTGATTTCAGAAATGATAGCCACTGGGGAATAATAATTGCTTTCTTATTTTCAGTTTCCCTATTTTTAGAAGAGAAAATGGGATCCATTCACTCCCCACCCTTCCTGGGATGAACACCTGATTTTTATCACCAAAGTAGCAAAAAGAAATCAATAAAATACTAAAAATCAAAATATTTGGGGCATAGCAGTACTTATCAATTTTAAATGTTTTTATTAGTAAAAAACACAAAAAGAAAACTAACGTAAGCTGTTAGAAAGAAAAACAAAATAGCCCAAGGGAAAATAAAGTCTCAAATAAACTAGAAAATGGTAGGTGCGGGCAATGGGGAAGAATAGAACTGATAAATAAAACCAAGAGGTAAAAGGAAGTAAAGGGTAAAAAACTGTATGAATTTGTGGTCTCACTGTAGGCTCCTAAGAGACTTTATTTCTTCCTAATGATTATGCCTGCAAGTCAACTAACTGATGATTGTACCAAGGTGGTGGCTTCTTAAGTCATGGCCACATGTATACGTGACTGTTAGCCAACTAACCATCCATTCCTTCAACAATATTTACTGAGGATCTGCTATGTGCTGTAAATATAGCAGCAAACAAAAAAAAAAAGACAGATATTTCTATCTTCGTGGAACTTTCATAGTAGTTGGGGACAGAAAATAAAATTAATATAGATAACAACCAGACTTTCTCTAGCTAAGCACTGCAGAATCTCAGAGTATCTATCTACAAAAAGCATCTAGTCAGTTATGGTTATTCTAGAGGCATAAAGTTATTACTTAAAAAAATATATAAATGAACGTTTACTAACATTTATATTGCAAAGATGATCAAGTTTAGATTATTTAAATATTTTTGCCCACTGAATGTTATCTAACTCTAATTTTCCATTTCTACTTAACAAAAAAAGTAAAATAACTTTTTCTGGTTTTTCACTATTTAGCCTGCAGTTTGCTTCTGAGGCTGTGTCAGTACCCTAAGGAAAGAATCTTACCTATAACTACATTAAGATAATTCCTAAGACTCAAAGTCCCTTTATTTTCCTAGCACACAACTTGCCCTTGCCTCAGACTTTCTCTCCAATCAAGAAAAGACTGTCCCTCTGTAGGGAATTCTGCCTTATCTGCATACTCTTATCTATCCTAAGAATCCCAGTGAAGATCCATGTACACTGAAAACCTGCCCAAACGTCCAAGCAGAAGTCATCATTCCCTTCTTTATTCAATGGCTGAGTATCACACACCTTTGGTACTTCATTCTAATCAAGGTGTCTTGAAGTTACTTATTTCCGTGTCTACCTTTCTTACCATATTGAAAGCTATTTTATGGAATGTACATTATTTTCTTCCTCTGACCATGTGAGAATATGAATAGAATACTTTAAGAATATATACATATGAGAGGCTGGCTGGTTAGTTCGGTTGGTTACAGTATAGTGTTATAACACCAAGGTCAAGGATTTGTTTCCCAGAATTGGCCAGCCGCAAAAAAAAAAAAAAAAGAATATATATGTATGGTTGTTTGCTTACATGTTTATAACTGATTCTCATATAATTAACAAGGTAAAGCTATAAAGGTTATAAAATCTCAACCAACATAGAAAAAAAATCCCTTAGTAAAACAAAAAGTACTTTATGCACTCTATGCAACAAGAAATGTGCTAAACTTTCTTCTCACACACAGAACTAAAGATAAGAACACTCCAGTTTATATTTGCTGACTTAAGTATGCATATATATTCAGCTATATTCAGCATAACAAATCACCCATACTTGAATGGAACTATTATTCTGTTCAGAAGGTCATTATCCTAAATGAATCAGAATGTAACAGAATACAAAAAAACTTGGTCAAGATTTAGAACTCCATGTCATCTGGAGTTGGTAAAATCATATCTAGTTATCAGAATATTAGTTCAAATGAGAAATTAGTACTCCTAAAGGAACAATAAGGACACTGACTACTTCCTCTTATTATCTTGAGCAAAACAAGATCAAGCTTGGCACAACTGGCTAAAATCAAACTTTTTAGTTCTTTTGGTGACTCTAATCCTACGCTAGGAATTATGAAGATTTCAAAAGAAGAAGTAATCTCAACTTCAATGAGTTTATAAAGATGTTAGAAACAAAGAGTAAGCAATACAAGACAATATATAATTAAGTGCAAAATTGTATGTTTTACCCTATATATGCTAGAAGAGATTTGAAAGACAAGTATATTGTGAACTGGGATAGGCATTGAGGTGAAAATTGAGCTGGATCTTGAATAAGGGATTACAAATGGATTAGGTAAAGGATGAGGCATGAGGGCATTACAGTGGGGAGATCACATGATTAACAAAGTGATGATGATAATAATACTAATGTTTATTGAGTACTTACTAAATACCAGGCAATGTACGTATATTATCTCATACTATCTGCATAACAGATCTGTTGCAGGTGCCCAGTGTCACACAGCTATTAATAGAAGGACAAGAGTTCAAATCCCAGATCCATACCACTTCAGAGCCAGATTCTTCATGAGTCATGAAGTCAGTAGAATGAATATGGGAGACAATTAGGCAAATGAATGTCTATAGAGAGCTGTATGAATGAATTATTGCATAAAAAACTCCATTAGGCTAGGGATCTGCACTTTGGCAAGTAATAAGGAGCCAATGCAGGTTCTTTAGCAGAGAGTGACAAAATGAAAATGATACTTTCAAGAAATTAATTTCTTAAAAGTATGTAACACTCATATATAAATAGCAATTTAAAAAGTATCATCTTTTTGTTTAAATATATGTTTGAAGGACACGCACAAAAATGTCATTGGGGGTCTAATTTTTGTTTACTTCTAGATAGCTTGCATTTTTCTTTAAAAGAAAAAAACAATACTATAATGTCACTTTAAAAATAGGAAAATAAAGTCTTAAAAAGTGTGTAACAAAGGGTAAAAGAGTGAAACTATAGCCAAAAAGACAAGTCCAGAAGCTACTGTAGATGCAAGAATGAGGGCCTGCCTGAAGACAATGATAACTGAAACAGAAGCACAGGAACACAAAAGACTGTAATAAGCAATAGTTCCCCAAATCCACTAATGTCTAAAATAAGTAAATTAAGCTTTGCCGTAAGTCCAAGAATAGATCAACACTCACATTATTCTGCAATATCCCCTTAGGTGCCGGACTCAGGAACATACTTACTATTAACTTTGTTTATATTGCCTTGAATTTCAGCTTGAGTGAGCAGCTCCTCATAAACGTCCCTTTCTCTCTCAGAGTTTTCTGTCTGAAGATGAGTAAAACGGGTAATTAAATTAGCTCAGGTCTCTAAGAAGACCACAGAAATACATTAATGTTCCTCCCCCACCATAACAGAACCAAGAGCAAGTACGGATGTGGCTTAAAACCCTTTATAAAGAACAAAGCAGAATGCTACAGGACTATAAATAAAAACATAAAAAGCAGATCCACTTGTTAACCACAAGCACAGCAGTTCTTCCAGAGCTGGATGAACCCTCCGCTACTCACTTATGAGGCAGCAGGGCTGAGGGCCCACATCCTTGCCTCAGACCTGAGCGGAAGGGGCACAAGCAGAAATGCAATCTTGGAGCCTCTCACTGCTGATGTGGGCAGGAGCATGGTAGCAGCTACTTGCCTGCAGGCCAGTTTGGCACCTATTCTAGGTGTTGAAATCCCTGCTCTATGATAAGAGATACAAAGAATGTTCTGAGAGTGGGGTTGCTTTCATTTTGTTGTCTGGACACATGCCCCCAAAACTGAGACATTTCAATTCAACAAGGGGTGAATAAGTTTGTGAAAAGTCTTAAATGAGATTCTTTGCTTCAGTTTTTTCAAGTCAGAATCATTCAATGAACTTCCACATACCTGTAACAATAGTAAACAAACATCTCACCCCAGAGAAACTGGGAAAGGAGGAGGGCTTTATTAATATTTTGAGATCATCTTTTAAAAGGGCACTATTAATTTTTAATGGTTACACTCCAGAACGCTGTTTGCACAAAATTCAAGAAGAAAGTATAGGTCAAAATGGAGTGTAATATCAAAAAGACTACACACTGTGTAATTCCATTTATACAAAAGTCTAAAAAAGGTAAACTATAGTGATATAAAACAGATTGGTAGTTGCCTGGATCAGAAGCAGGGAGTTGGAGGGAGGTAGAGATTGACTGCAAAAGGGCACTAGGGAACTTTTTGGGGTGATGGTTAATACACCATATACATTTGTCAACACTCAGACTGTACACTTAAAATGGGTAAATTTTACTGTATGTAAATTATATCTCAATAAAACTGACCTTTAAAATGGAGTCATATCAAACAATGAAATATGAATTAATTAGAAAGATCTTTCATTTTACCCTGTTTTTAGCATTTGTCATTTTGTCCTGTTTGGCCTGGTAAAGTGCATCCTGGTAAGTGGACGCCAAGGGCTCTTCAAGATTTACAAGCATGGCATTGGGATTTTTCAAAGCTGCAAACGTGTCGGCGGGAATTCTTCGGTCAACAGCTTCATTAATAGCAATAACAGCAGCATGTACTAAAAAAAAAATTTCACAGCACAGAACACTGAGATTATGTGGAGTAAAAAATGTACATCACATACAAAACAACATTGCAACCCACGATTACATAGAGAGGCTCCTTTTCATAGAGAAATAACAATTGGGGTTGGAAGAATGGCTCCCTGGTTCCTATTAGCCTAGTCTCTTCCTTATGAGGCACAAAGCCCAAGTCTTCCTGTAATCTACATTTGGGATGCCGAATTTGGAATCTCACAGGGAAAAATATTCATAAGAGAGCCCTGCAATGAGCATTTGCTACGGAGATGTTCACCTTTAATTACCAAGTAAATACCGTAAAAAAATAAAAAACTCAAAAAGGCACTGAAATGTAAAATTACTTTCTACATGCTTTTATTTTAATCAAAATCAATCACTTATTTCCCAATAACAGTAGTATAGAAGACTAACAGAAGTGTTTAAAACTACATCTACATACTTAAACTTGCAAGCAAAATTCATAATGTCCAAGATCATCACTATAGTATTAATTATTGGAAATACTAGCAACAATCCCATTTGAACCCACAAAATTTCTTTCTTACATGCAGCTTCATCCACTGAGAGTTCATTAGCCAGAATACCCCCGATCTTGCTGAAGGCAGGCATCTGAATCCCATACTTCTCCAGTTCAATCTTCATGTTGTTGATTTCTTCTTCTACAGAAGAAAATTAAGACCCAGTCAAGCAAGTTAAGCACCTTTCCATAACTCAGAGAAGAAAACAGATTCCTCAAGTAAAATGGGATAAATTGGTATCTACCTCTTAGAGTTGTTATAAATAGGATTTAATGAGATAATACATGGAAAGCACTTAACATAGTACCTGGTATACAAAACACACTTAGTAAACATTATTATTACTATATAGGACATCAAGAATAACTATAAAGTAAGAAAGCCCTACAGGAAAAACGTTTTCAAAACTGCTATTTATGGCCTTTCCTAAAATGAACTTATGAATGGAACAGATTTAAAGAGAGCTGAACAAGTGAATCACAGTCTACAGTAGTCAGATATCTCAGTCTTTATAATCCAAATCACTAGTGGCTCCTCAACAGTTTTGTTTCTAAGGCAGAAAACCCAATGATAAAGACAACAAAATGTAAGGTTTGGCCCTTGCCCCAGGTCTGATGAACAACTTTCCTAGAAGGAAAAATATAGATGAAAAGCTTTATTAATAATTTTTAAATGCCCAGGCCTATAAAATAATCACCAGTTTGAAAGATCTGAATCTATCTTACCCCAACCAATATTACACTGTCCTTTTTCTCCCCAAGCCCCCATCTCTTCAAGCACCTGACTATAGCAAATATACACACAGAAACACCCACCCAAATAAGCTGAAATTTTAAAATTACTAAATTGTCATTTTTGCATCATCTCACTCCCTACTCTCCTTCTTACTTTACCCATAATAGGTGCTTGCTGGAAGGGAAAGGAAAAGACTGTTATAAAGCTTTTTTTCAACATACATAAACATTTAAAGTTAGACGCCACCATTATTATATATTGTTTAATACAACATATTGGAGTACTTGCAATTTACATAGAAATTTACAGACAAGAAAACTGAGACTCACAAATCATGCCCACTTCGTAAGCGAGAGAACAGAGCCCAAAATTCCAAGTTTAGTATTCTTTCCACCACTCTAGGAGCAACTTATTCATATTTCTTTCACCTCTGTTGCCAGAGTATTTTTTTTTTTTTTTTTTTTTAAAAAAAGATGACCGGTAAGGGGATCTCAAGCCTTGGCTTGGTGTTGTCAGCACCACACTCAGCCAGTGAGCAAACCAGCCATCCCTATATAGGATCCGAACCCGTGGCCTTGGTGTTATCAGCACCGCACTCTACCGAGTGAGCCACGAGCCGGCCTTTGCCAGAGTATTTTTAAAGCCCTAGGTCTTTAAAATTGGTATGTTGACTCTACAGGCTATTTCCACATAAATCAAGCATTTCCTCCCAACTTTATAATAGCTCCTTACCTGTGAAGTCAACCTTTCCATATAGGTCTTGAATCTGAGGAGCCAGGCCTAGTTTGAACAGGTACAAACTAGAAGAGACAATATGCAAGAGTTAGTCCTCCCAGCTGTACCTAGCTGCTACGCTTGGGGGGAAATCAAAGAACAAAATAAAATCCTTGTGAACACAGAGACTCCCAGTACTCTACAATAATCCCTTTTGCAGCTAACAATACTTTACCTCAGAGCTTTTTTTAGTTTTACATAACATTGTCCTAAAAAGTCACATAATACAACACAAAGAACACCAGACTGGGAAATCAGTAGACACAAATTCAAGTCCCAGTTCCAGCACAAATCCAATGCATAATTAGATGTTAATATTAAAAATTAACATAATTAATATTAGTGAAGTCTTTTCACTTCTGTTTACCTTCCTATGATCAACAAGTTCTAAGTAACAGACATTTTAGGAAAGTCTCATGAAAATGACTCAGATAGCAAATCTTACTCAAACTGAATTCATGTTACATTCATAATTCATTCTTTATGATGGAAAAGTTTTATCCATAACACCAAGTGCTGATAACACCAAGGTCCAGGGTTCGGCCCCTATAGCAGCCAGCCACCAAAAAACAAATAAATAAATAAAAGAGAAGTTTTGTCCAGGCAACTTAAGAGTTTCAAATCAAGTATCTTTACTCCTTAAATTTTAAACAAAAACGAAACCAAAAAATAACTAGAGCTCCATGAAGGCAGGGACAATGAAAGTCTCACTCACCAATGTCTATCTAGAGCCTAGTATATATTAATAAATATTAATCAATATTTCATAGATAGAGACTGGCTGGTTAGCTCAGCTGGTTAGAGCACGGTGCTGATAATACCAAGGTCAACGGTTCAGATCTCCATACCGACCAGCCACCAAAAAAAAAAAAAAATTTCACAGGTAGATGGATGGGTAAATAAATTTAAATTCTTTAAAGCCGATCAGAATCAATAAATTAAAAGAGATCACAAGTGCACTTTACAGAGATTGAGAGACTGAGATAAGTAAAACACTGACAGCTTAACAGTAAAGGAGAAAATAAAGAATACATATGAAACAAATCATAGAAACTTAATACTTAATAGTCTACAATTTTTGCAAATAATCTATAAATATCAGTATCATCTAAATACAAACATGCATCATGCATATTGCACTCACAGAACTGATCAGATCTTAAATAGTTTGGATCCCTGTACTGGCTAGCCACCACCCCCCACCAAAAAAAGAACTTAAATTATATACAGTAAACCCAAATGTATAATATACAACAAACAAAAAACACACTGAGTGTTCTGAAAACCCATTAGCATTTACACTTCCACAGCAACTAATCATTTTCTCGTAGAAGTCCAAGTATAAATCATATGAATACTATTGATTAAGTATTTTTCTTTAGGGTACAACACTCAAAATGGAACTATATAAAGTTCCTCTCTCAGAAGATTTTAAATCTATTCAAAAAATTTTCCAAAGCAAAATAAAAGCTTTCTATACACATAATATGTTCTGTTATATATTTTTCTCCACTTAAACACCTACCTGCATTCTAAATTACTAAGAATATTTTTCTCCCGGAATTTCTTCCTCTTTTACTCTAATTTTGAAATAGAAAAGTGGCTATCACACATTAAGAAAGTTCAAGAATGCCACTTTCACAGTCCCAAGAAGAGTGAGTTAGCCTTTAATATCATTCAATGGTAAATTAAAGGTGCTACATCATCATCACTGGCTGATTTTAAAAGTAGAGGAGAAAGTGAGATATGGACACCATCTTCCCTCTCTCTTTAATTATTAGGTAGTTATTAGGAGTACTTTAAGGTGAGACTGGATCTCTGAATAGAATCATAGTAGCCACTTAGATCCTCTTACCCAGAATCAAAAGCATTTAGCCTTAAAGCTGAAACTTAAAAACCCTGAAAGTAAAGATCATTTTCCAATCTTCACTGCTGCTCTCCCATGCCTATTTTTGCAAATACTGTTAGGCAGCGATAGCAGATTGGCCTGTAATTGACCCTAGATTTCTTTTTCTTTTCTTTTTTCCTATTTAAGCTGTACTTTGTAGCAATGGGGAGAAGGAAGATGAGTTAATCTATCTGGACTCTGAAGGCAGAGTAAACTAGAAGTCACTGTGCTAATCTCGAAGATTACTAGTCAAGACTCTTAAACACAGCAGTTGATTAGGAAACAGAATCTAGTACAGTCCCTTATCTAAATCCTTTGGGCCAAATACGTTCAAATGTAGAATTTCTCAGATATTAGAAGGTTTTACAATATACACAGTCTCATAAAAACATCCCCAGCAAGCCCTGGGGCAAATCTCTAATCAAATACGTTACTTTTCTGCAGAGAAACATACAAATAATCATACCAAGTAAATATTCTAAATAACCTCAATTAATTCTTATCAGGTTTTGCCAACAAATGAGCTTGCACCAAACTTACTCAATTTTCAGAGATTTTCGGGTTTTTTAAAAATATAGGATAAGAAATTACGGACCTATTATAGTTCTCAGAATAACAAAACATCAAGGGAAAATGGAAAGAAAGTATGTAAATATATTTAGAATAATGGAGAACCGGGGTCTTATCTGAGAGTGGAATGTTATCTACAAGAGTAATTTAGTATGACTGAAGTACAGTGACTATCCCTGGAATAATGCCACTGAAGATTTTTTAAAAAACAAAAAACAAACAAACAAACAAAAGGCAGGGAGGGAAAAAACAGGGAAATAATGCACTGTTAACCCAAAGGGAGATGATACCTCACCCAATGCAGTGAAGTGAGGAACCTGCCTTGAACACTTGTGTTTCATGCTGAAAAAAAAAAAAGAAGCTCCAAGCTTCCTACATATTACCAAGTGTTACCAACCCACCCTTCAGGAAAAACACCCTAAGAGAGGAAAGAAACCATAAATCACCAACCAGAACACATTGCTTTGTATATACTTTCTAAACACAGGATGAATATTCAAGAGAAATGAAAAACAATAATGGACTTCCTCTTATTCTCATTCAGACTCCATTATTAGAAATGCACAGTTAATTCTTCCATCTCCATTTCAAAGAAATTCAGGGCCTGGGCCCCAGGTTACATTGCAAAGAGTAGTGGCTACAGAACTAGCAGAGAAGAATTCTGCCAGCTTAGCCTCTGTGCCTGCCAAGTTCAGATATCCATTGTAGGTACAGCCTTCATAAGGTTATCAACATAGACAGACCTCATGTAACACTAAGCAAACCACAATACTCAGAATTAATCTGATTTTGGCTCAGACACATACATTTGAAATTGTTACATTCTCAACACAAGAGATTCACTAGTCCTCAATTATATTCTTTCATTTGGGTGTTTCATAGTGATTCTAGTGATACTAAGAATCTAGCACATGTTTGATCAAGAAACTGGAGACAATATTCTTTTTACAGATCAAATTTTATACATTCACTCGTAATTAACATTTATTAAGCATACATACAGGATGCTCTTACAAAAAGAACAGCCCACGTAAAGACATCTCATATTTACAGCCCACTCATTTCTACCATCTTCTCCTTTAGTCAGTTCTATGGCCATCAAGTAAATTTGCTGAAATACTGTACCACTCCAGTATACTATAAGCATCTACTCTCATCCAACCCCACCTTCCCTCCAGACATATCACCTTTTCCTCCCATTTCCAACCTTGTTAATTCTAAGAGTGAAAACCTAAATTTAAGTCATCTTCAAATTCACTTAAGTCATGCAAATTTACCATGAAATTATGAAAAAAAATTATACTTTGTTTTAGTTCCTATTATCATATTCATGTTGGTATTAAAATTATTTAATGAATGAACAAATGGCTTAATAATGGCAAGGACCTAGATGACTAAATAAAAGAGACTATGCTACAAAAACACTAGACCAATAATGAAAGATTATACTATGTTTTTAGAAAAAAAATTACCACTATTATGGGAATAAATAAATCTCTTCTCCCTACTACCTAAAAAAATACAGCTATTTTTTACCATTTGTTAGGATAGTAAAATTCTATCATATTTGAGAATTCTGAAGCTAATGGAAAAACTTTCATAGCTACATACTCAATTCAGATTCTAAATTGCTTGTTTTACTAGGAAAAGCTGATTACCTGAGTGCATGGATACAGTAGATACATCTTGGCATGTTCTTTCGATCATAGATATCTGTGGTTTCTGGGTAAAAAATCTAGGGAGAAATAAAAGGAGAAGAGTAAGGTATCCACCCACTAGGTTCATTCGACCATTCAGCAATCATCAATAATACAAATAAAACTATGGACAATTAGAAAATATTGTTGGTATTCAGCAAATAACTGCTTTAGGGTGAACAGACATTTCATCATAAGTATTGCAAGGGACAAAATGCTACAACACAAAATGAAAAGTACTGCTTGGAAAATCCCTATTTGGTCATTCCACTGAATTTCATTAGATATGAAAAGGTGATTTACTTATTTGAGACACAGGCAAATGAAACCCAAATTCTAGTTGAGCTTAAATCACTGGCAAGTGTATGAGGTTTTAAAGGACCACAATCTTCCCAGTAACCATCTATCATGCCTAGATTGAGTAATAACTCAATAATGAACATTTACTAAGTGCTTTAGTTTGTGCAAACTGCTACATTTAGATGAAATAGCTAAAACAAAGGATATATATGAGAATGTGGGAGATGGGTACTTTTTCTTGGTAGCCCTCACCACAATTAATCAATTAATTACATGTGTTTATCTGTTTGGTTATTCCAGCAGACTATATAACCCACATGAACGCAGGGATTAGCTCTCCATTATTCAGTGCTGTATCTTCAATGCCAAGCTCAGGGCCAAGGTCATGGAAGAAGCTATATGTTTCATGAGTTACTAGATGAGGTAGGACAAGAACAGTAGGTTTAGACTGGGAATAGCCTTGAATTTCAAGACCTATTCTTGCAGTAATGTGGTAGTATACAAGTCAATCTGTAACTTAGAGAAATAAGGAATAACAATGGAAAAGACTGAATAATGAGGTGATTAGAAGAATCTGGATGAACAACAAAGGCCTATATTAAGACAAACTGTGAAATCCTAAACTAAAGAAATGAGGGAATCACAACAGAGAACAAAAGAATATCTTCCAAGCAAGAGAAATTGTAAGAATAAATAACACAGTAATATGTGCTAGCCGTTTAGCTCTGTTGGCTAGAGCGCAGCCAGCCTTCTAACACCAAGGCCAAGGTTCTGGTTCCCCATATTGGCCAACTGCTAAAAGATAAATAAATAAATAATGCAGGAATAATCATGATGTATTTGTGAAGTAGTAAGGAGACATTCTATTACTTTCTAAAATATACAGAATACAGTATAGAAAGTAACAGAAAAATAAGGTCCAGTAGGATAGGATGGAATCAGACTATTATGAGCACCTTGAAAGTTGGACGAGTTTGAACTTGATAAGTAGGACAAAAAGAATCCTAGCTTTGGAGGTAAGGATAGAAACAGAGCTTCAGGAAAATCTGACTGGAGACAGAACATGGGATATACTGAATAATGAAGAGATTGGAGCTGGGGAGGCAGGCTGGGAGGCCGTTGTAATAGTGGATGGATAAAAGAGATATTTCAAATAAATGTACAGGACTTAGGGAATGATTGGATTTAGGAATCCAAAGGAACTCCAAGGTTTTGAGACTGGATGACTAGAAAAATGATGACATGGTATCATTCATCATAGAGAAGGGGAAGTTCACTTGAGAAGGTAGGTTTAGTTCTAGATATGAAAAATCTTAGGTGATAGGAAGCTATTGAAGGAGAAATGCCCAGTAGCCAATTGAAGATACTGTGTTTATCTTATACCAAAGAATCTTAAGAATAAGTGAAACCATAAGAAAGGGAAAGTAGCTAAAATAAGAATTGTATCTTAAGGAATGCCCATCACTAAGATATGGAATGTAGAATAAAGAAAACAGGACTACTTGAGCACATTAAAAATGATTTTTGGCTGGCTGGTTAGCTCAGTTGGTTAGAACATAGCCTTGTAACACCAAGGTCCCCATACCAGCCAGCTGCCCACAAAAAAGAAAAAAAAAAAAAAAAACTGTTTAAAAAAAATCAAAATCAAAATAAGAAAATATTTCAGGGAGAAGGTAGCCAACAGTACCAATTACAATAAAGAATCAAAAAGGATAAGAACCAAAAAAGTACTGCATTAAGTTTCCACAATTAGCCTGTATGAACCATATAAAAAGATTAGGGAAGGCATCTAATAAACACTACATGTGTATATTGTCAATTATTTACCATACATTATATTATGAGCCATGATACATTTTCAGGCTAAGTATCTTTAGTTCATATTACTCAGAAGTCTTCTGGACCTAAGTCATGTAGAGTGAACATTTCAAGGCTGATAGCCATGATTACCATGTTGTCCCTGAAAACCTTTGGGGAATTCTATGTCTGTTACAATTGTGGTCCAGGACAATACACTACTGTTAGTAAACAAAAAAAGGTAATAAAATTATATAATTAAAAAGGCATTTTGTAGTAACAATATTAAGCGATAGCAAATATTAACAAAGCTCTTAATACCATTCAAAAAAGGTTAAGTTGTCATTGACCAATAGTAATGTACTATATAAAAAACAGGAACAAGAAGTTACAGGTGATTAGTATAATATTTTATACTATATAGTATAGTACTTTATACTATACTACACTTATATATAAAAAACAGGAACAGGAAGTGACAGATGCACAGAAAGGTCAAGTAGCTGTAAAAACTTGACACACTGCATTTCCTGACATTGTGGGGCCTAATTCTCAACATACCAGTAGCAAGGAAGAGAACTTCAGCACTTTGCTCTGCAAAAGAGAGGACAAAAGCTTCTGCAAAGAAAGACTCAGCTCTGGATTTAACTCAATTCAACTGATATATATTTAACAACAAGCTCAGCACTATGGTAAATACCAAGTACTCATTTCCAAGTGGTGTTATTATCCACTTTCTGATACTACACACCTCACTTTTTAAAAAATCTTTCTTTGATTATAAAAATGTGAACTCTACAGGGAAGTATAAAAAAAATAAAAGTATTAAAAAAAAAATAAAAACCATCCCTTAATTCCATCACACAGAAATGAAAACCATATCTCTTTATAGATTTGTCCAAAAATACCTACTTTATTTTTACACAAAAATAGAGATCTCTTCTTAGCCAGAACACAAACTCTTATAACATTAAACAGTTTTTCCCCAACTTAATACATCAAAGACAACTTCTTTTGTCTATATAAGTTGATATCCTTTTTAATGGCACCATTTGACTGGCTGTAACACAATTAATATCCCTAGTGAAGAAACACGTAATTTGCTATCGATTTTTCCTATCACAAGCAATGCTGAAAAAAAATGTTTACATATACATCTTTTTGTGCTTGTGTGATTATTTTTGTGGGGGAAGGGATAAATTCCTAGAAATGGAATTCTTAGGTCAAAGACAGGACAAGACAGAAAAGGAAAGGAAGATATCCATGCCTCTAAGAGTGACAATACAGCATGGACTTTATGGATTCAAGGCAGGACTGGATAGCTAGACATGGCAATTTCACTAAGAGCAGCTCTACATAAACTCCTGAGCAAAACACTCAGAGAATGCATACTCCCATATCAAAACTATAGTCATCACCAAAAACAGATATAGGAAGTAAACATTATTGCCTCTACAATTTGAAATATAAAATGACCGTACATACTCCCTACAGATTTGGTTACTCTGAAGGTGGAAGATGACATTTCTAAAAGATTTCCTTATATTTCTTTTTTATTTTTAAGCCAGTCAAATTTGTATACCAATAAGTGACACTAATGTTAATAAGTTCTAATAACCCAGTACCACTGGACCAGCCTATTCCCTCGTATTTCTTAAAGTCAAATTTTAATGTAACAACTTTGTGAATGAATAAAAACTACCAAATTGAATATTTTAACATGCTAAATCCCATAGTACATGAATCTTATCTATTGGATATAGTAAAAGCAAATCTCATCACAGGGAATTTCTCCACAGTAACATCAAACAGGTATGAAGAATATAAAAGAAAAAGAACAGAACTATTTCCTAAATCAAACTGAAGAAAGATATCCTTTAGTATTTAATAATAAATAAATCACCAAAGATTCTGAGAATAATTTTACAGATAGAATAAGAATTGTTATGTCAAAACAGCCAGAACTATGAATATCAGGTAAGTTACCTTAGGCAATCCAATCTCATCCATGGCATTCAACCACTGAATCACATTATCAGTGTGTCTAAAGTGGAGGCCAGTTGCCTAGAAGAAATAAAAGACCATTAGGCACTGTTGGCTACTGAAGCAAACATTTCGACTAAAACAAACAAAAACTATCCTTGCACAACTTTCTTTGTGAGACTTACAAGGTCTACTACAATTTAAGGTCATTATGCTCACATTCAATACCAAGAAACCAAATCCACATCTCAGCTTCTCCCACTTAGGAACCACATCCCAGCTCCTCTCACTTAGGAACCACAGGCTTATGTATGCTGTGCTCGACAGAACACGGTCTTTGGAGTTATCTTGGACTCATTTCCTGGCTTGGCCATCTACCGGTGACACTGGGCAAGTCACTTCACCCTTTGAGTCTGAGTTTCCTTATCTGTAACATCTACTTTATATGTTTGTTGTAAAGATAAATGAGATAATGTACATGAAGCTCTTAGTGTAGTATCTGAACACACAGAAGATACAAAATCACATATTATATAACAAAATATCAACCAGGGCTTTCAGACTACACACAGAAACAGAAATATGCCTCTCTAAACCTTTATGTCAGCTATTTTTGAGCAAGATCTACCCTCAAGAGCGTTCATAAGTAGGACTTTTTTTTCATCGTTGCTGTAAATTCTCTTCTCTCCTTTCCTATATTGCTTTCATGTCTACAGAACAGCGCCAGAGTTGTCTTGAGAAAACTGCTTATTTAAAATTCCCAACATGTAAGTCTTTGCTTTTTGATTAAGAAAAGTTTCTGTTTAGGATGTTAAATTTGGCTGAGGACCTATACCCTCCTTGTTTTCCCTTGAATTTAAATATAAAATGTAAAAATCTCTTTTGACACTGTCTGTAGCCTTAGCTCTTTCTGAGTTTTGGCCCAATTCTTACAATTGACCACTCTTACATTTGCTCTTGGTTGTACAATCCTCCACTATCTTTCATGTTCATCCTTTTTCAAATAAGAGCTCATAGGTGAATTCCCTACAGGAGCTCCATAGACAAAAGAATTTGGTCCTCGTCTACATCCCAACTTAGTTAAGTAGTCTTCTTTCTTACTGGGGCCTTGGGCCACAGGAATCAAATTCTCTCATTTTCTGAAATTGGATCACTTTCCTATTTTACCTTGAACTCCAATATTGCAAGGTGATAAAGTTGCTATTGTTTTCAACTTGCCAACAAATCTCAGCGCTTGGTTAAAGTTAGGTTTAAAGTAGTAATTCCCCTAGTTACTTCCTCTACCTGCTGACAATGAAAAAAATCATCTAGGACTACAAAAATTTCTAGATACATACCATTATAAGAATTCTACCAAAAATACAGACATATAAAGCTCTTTTACTACTATTTCTTGCCTTTACACTATTTTCTCCATTCTGCCAGACTTTTTCAAGGCTATATTTTGTTGGAACAAACATACCTTACAAATGTTTCTCAATAACTCTCACACAGAATAAAGTATGCTAACATCTCTCAAGTTTACAGAAATCTAAACACCATGTAAAGAAGGACTCACCTTGTATCTGGTTTGCTCTCGATCATAGATTTTTTTCAGAGACACCACTCTGGGAGAGAAGAAGTTTCCTAGTTTAGCAAGGTAGACCCCATTCCTAAGCCCCTCCTCCAGTTCTGTCGTGGGAGGTAGATCTTCCCCTAGGCATGCTTCCATCCACCTGCACAAAATGAGAAAGGACATAAAAAAAAGGGAGGGAAGATCAGAACTCTGCCTTAGAAATGTTAAGCTTAATTTCCATTCTCCCTGGAGAAGTTTAAGTTGAACATAGCAACATTCTGAAGATCCATTTCCACACACATTCTTGCCCTGGCCATCAAAGGCCGGGAACTTAGGAAAATTCCTGAGCATGAATACCACCTTCTTCTCTACCCTACGTCCCTTGCTGCAGCAATAGAGCCAGCTGGCTCCCCAGATCCTGACTACTCCATGAACCTCAGACTCTTCTCCCTCAGTCTTTAAGTTATTCCTTAAGAAGTTCTAAGAAAAAACATTTGTAATTGAAGCCACCAACTCAACTGTTCAGAAGCTTAAATTTGTTAGTGATGTTCTTTTCCAGTTTCAGAATTCAGAATCCTCAGTGAATTTCTAGGTTCAGGCTGTAAGGCTGTTTTGGGGTTATCAAAACAGGGTCAATTATCTTAGCTAAAATACTGAAACTCCTGTGGAAGCAGTAAATAAAGAATTCTTGGGTGCTTTTCGCGGGGGGGGGGGTGTTGTAAAGAAAACTATATTTTTCCCCTCAAATACCTCTCATAAGATTTCAGAGAAACCTAAGATAAAACCAAAGAAAGTTTAGTTGCACCTATTTTCTACCAGTAGAAATGTAGGTAACTAAAAATCATTTACAGCAATGGTTTTCAAGCACGTTTTGAGTCTCAGAATCCTCTGAATATCAAAGGAAAGATATAGACCCTTCCCCAGAAAAATACTTAAATTTATAGATAATTTCAGAGATTTCATTGACTTTGTGAACTCCGATTAAGAATCCCTAATTTAAAATTATTCCATACAAATTTTATAAAGTTGATATTATCCTCACATCCTTCACCAACTGGAAAAACAATTCCTAAAACACTAGATGTTGCCTGGTCTGTTTCACAAAAGTGATAAATCTTTAAAAAGCCAAATGAAAAAAAAGTTCAAGATATAGCACACTGAAGTAAAAAGTAGATTTACTGCCACAAAAAAATTAAACATTTATAACGTTTATTGATACACATAATTTTAAGGTAAAAGGCAAATAAAACTGGAGGAAACATTTAAATATGCCATACACACCCCCCAAAATATACTTTAAAAAACACTAACATACAAATAGAAACATAGACCAAATAATATGTAAATGTATTTATGATCCCATTTATGTGTTTTACATATTCTTTATATTAATAAACTTGCTACATAGAGTATAAATTTATAATACTTCTATAAATTATTTTTATAATTCAGAATAAAATTTCTTATATTAATTCTGTCTTTCTAATCTGAGAATACTGCTCAGACTCTTTAAAAAAACAAAGAAAAAAGGGCCGGCCCGTGGCTCACTTGGGAGAGTGTGGTGCTGATAACATCAAGGCGACAAGTTTGGATCCCTATATAGGGATGGTCAGTTAGCTCACTTGGGAGAGCGTGGTGCTGACAACACCAAGTCAAGGGTTAAGATCCCCTTACCAGTCATCTTTAAAACAACAACAACAACAAAAACACAAAGAAATGCAATGATTTTCCTATTTTTCTCTAATTCTACAGAATAAAGTCACTCGATCTTACTTTCAAATCTATTCCACTTTAAAAGCAGCTAGCATACTGTCTGACACACAGTAGGTACTTAAAGTCTGGATGGATATGTGAATGGGCCAGACAATTTTCTGGTTGCTTCCTATACCCAATGATAATAAGCTTGTCCCCTGGCTTTTCTTTCAAGAAGTAGAACTTAAAATTGTCAGAAAGGGGGAAAAAAGAAATGAGTTTTCCAGAAGAGTTGCCATAGTAACTAAATTAGATAACCAATTTGCAACAGCTACAAAACCTAAACTATACATCTGCGAGAGCCTAAAGACCAGAAAGGCAATGTGGAAAACAATGACAGTAGTTAGTATGGAAAATAGCTGTAATCCAAGGACACATTTCATATAACTGTCTTTTCAATATTTTACTGCTAAAAGGGGTACAGATAAAATCATCTGGCAAACAACTCCTGGCAACCTCAGCTCTCAGGGGACAATCTAATTTGGGTTCTCATTAACAGGGACAAACCTAACAATTATAGCCTGAGCCAAAAACAGTCCTCTAGCACATAATTGTACAAAGAAAAAAATTATTTTCTTCTCAAAATGAGGTGAATACATAGGGGAGACTATGGATAAAGAACACAGTAGATACTTTTGTTCTGAATCAGTTACCAGAGATGTTCTCTGAGGTCTTCTCTGAGATTACTAGACTAAAAATCAAGATAAAAGGAGGGGCAACAGTGACATCTCCCACAATCCTTTACCTTTGCCTTCCCTAGTCAGACTGCTGTAAAATAGTCTTAATTAATGACTAGGCTTAGAAGCTTTCTGCAGTGGAATAGAATACTATGCATATCACACAAGTGTCAGGTCAGAGGAAAAGAAGCCAAACCGTGATCTGGTGAAAGTGGATAAGCAAAGGGAGAGAGAATATTTTATTTTGCCAGAATAAACAAAGAGGCAAAATACAGAGTATTTCTAATAACTTCCCAAAATCCAAGCTGCTCACCCACCTGTCTAAGCTGTTTCATGATGGAGTATCATTTAGTTTGTTTATAAGTATAAAATAAGTTACACCAGGACCAGACTGCTTTGAAAAAGCAGGATTCTATGTTACTATAATTTTAATGTTAAGAGTTTAGATTCTACTCTAATTCCAAGAAGATACAACAAACCCTCCTTTCTGTCCTTCTCTACTGCTCACATGAAATTTCACCCTCTGTCACTAAATCACAGAATCACAAAATGTGAGAGCCAAGAACCTAATGCACTTCTAGGGCAAATCCCTTTGGGTTTTTTTTCTGTTTTTTTTTTTTTTTTTCCTGACCGGTAAGGGGATCACAACCCTCGGCACGATATCATCCACACCACACTCAGCCAGTGAGTGCACCGGCCATCCCTATATAGGATCCGAACCCGAGGCCTTGGCACTACCAGCGCCACACTCTCCTGAGTGAGCCACGGAGCTGGCCCCGGTTTAAAAAATATATATATATATATTTTTTTTTTTTTTTACATATATTTTTTTTACATATATTTTTTTACATATATATATAATACACATCCATTAAAGAAAATTATTAAACATTTCTCAAAATTTTATGAATGTTTTCCATGTTTTTATATTGTTTCTGAAGACTAAGCTACATAAAAATTCTACCAAGTGCTTAATCAGTCACCTATGTTGGACACTTATGTCATTTCTAAATATTTTCAACCATTAAATAATACTGCAAGGAATAATTTTGTGTACAGTGTTCTTCTGTGTTTAGAATTAATTCCTTAGGAGAGGTCCTTAGAAGTATAATTCCAAAGTTAAAAATTATAAACATTTAAAAGTGAGGGTTTTTTTTTTTTTATTGCTCAAAAGCCTACTCAAAGCCTGTACCTATTTGCCCAATCCTCTCATTTACAAATAAGAATGAGGCTTACCCCAAGTTCACCTGCTAGCTAGTGGCAAAAGTGGAATAATAAGACACTGATTCATGGTTTAGAATCCTCCTCACTATATTACTTTTGCTCTGACCATATCACCCCAAAAACCTAATATGGCTGAGCTCCACAGGGCTGTAAAAACAGGTCAAAATTTCACATAGCCCATGAGGGAAAAAGGCTGGTATCTCTCCATGTTCTGTCCACTTAATAGGGTCTTAGGTATTTTAGCTTAACAGTGATTCTCAACTCAGACATAAAACTTTCTTACGAAACTTAAACATTTAATTTAGCTACATAAATACACTTAAATATAAATATATACACAAAGAAAAAATCACTGCCAACACAACTTTTTACCAATTCCTATGTTTAGCACTATCCTAGCAATATTCATAGAATCTCAAGGTTGGAAGGCTCGTTAACAATCTTCTAGTCCACCTCAACTCCTCTATGCCCCTCCCACCTTCCACTCCCTTCCCATTTTGATGTTTGAATGTTCTCAAAACATCTCAGCCAAATCATGTCACAGGCTGAGCCTGAACATGGCTGCTGACAGGAAATCAAACATTCAAAGCAGCCCATTTCATTTCTAGATTCTAGTAGCCAGAAAGTTTTTGTTAAGCTGGCACCAGTTCTCCATTGGTACCCTAAGCTGCCTTCTGAAGCACAAGAACATATGGGATAAAAGTATAACGTGAGTAGCACTGGCCATGGACTTAGAAAGACCTGGATTTATCAGGGTCCAGGATTCAATTCCTGTACCAGCCAGAAAAAAGAAAAAAATAAATAAAAGAAAAGAAAGACCTGGATTTATATCCTGTCTCTGGCACTTACCAACACAGCAAGCCATTTAACCAGTTTCTTCATTTGTAAAAAGGGGATAACAATATCTTCCAAATAGATTTGTAGTTGAGGATTAAATACTGCAAGTGAAATACAAAGCTAGCACAGTGCTTAGCTAGGTATTGAAAAAATATTTGTGCCTTTCCTCCTGTCCCTGCCTATCATGAGTCACATGCTAACACTTCTGTAGGTAAAAAGATACCGATTCTTTCAAGCACTCTTCATAAAAAGAGAACAATAATAGCACCTATCCGTAGTATGTTTGTGACACTCAAAAGAGATAATACATATAAAGTGCTAAGAATAGTGCTGGGCACACAGTAAGCACTCAAAATGTCAGGTGACCTTACTAGTAGTGTTTGACATGACTCCCTGGCCCCTCAAATCTTTCTCACTCATCTCTGAACATTCTCCAAGTGAACACTGTGTTCCAGGTGTGGTCTGACTAGCCCAAAACGGAACAGAACTATCACCTTCATTCTGAACATGCCATAACCACAAACGAGGCCTTAGATTATATTATTATATTACACTTTTCCAATCAACAGAAATTCTTTTTTTAGATTAAATTATTATATTACACGTTTCCAATCAACAGAAATTCTTTTTTTAGATTAAATTATTATATTACACGTTTCCAATCAACAGAAATTCTTTTTTTAGATTAAATTATTATATTACACTTTTCCAATCAACAGAAATTCTTTTTTTAGATTAAATTATTATACTACACTTTTCCAATCAACAGAAATTTTTTTAGATTAAATTATTATATTACACTTTTCCAATCAACAGAAATTCTTTTTTTCAAATCTAGAGCTGCTAAACCATATCTCTACAACTCCATATTAAAATCATCATTTGCATTCATCTCTGCCTTTATATTAGAGTCACCCAATTGTCCCTAATGTCGGCATCTTCTGGGATCCTAATTCTGTTACTCAAAATATTAACTTCTCTTCCAGCTTCACATCATCCACAAATATTAAAAGGTTTTAAGGAATGAAGAGGAGTTTACCAAAATGGCCAAGGCCTCCAGACAGAAGAAATATCATGTACAAAGGCAGGGAGGTATAAGAAAACAAGGCGTGTCACAGAGCAGCTCAGCACCACCATTGCTGGAAGGTAAGGGCAAGGGGAACAACAGAGGTGAGGATGAAAAAGGCAGAAGGCTGGATCATGCAAGGCCTTGTTTGTCATGCTAAGAAACTTTACTTCATCCTAGTCACGGGGACACTGAAGGATGACCTGATCAGATCTGTTTCAGAAAATCACGTTGGCAACAATGTGGGATCTTTTCATTAGCAAACAAGTACAAATGTTTTAACAAATATGTAACTTTTTTTAAAAAGTTCAAAGATTATCATATTAACTGGTGACATCAGCGCACCCTACATGTAGTCGGAACTCTCAGCCACAGCCACAAATAGAGCTCAGAGACAAAACTCTCATATTTCTTATATTTCTCGCAAGAGTTGAAGAAAGTGGAGAGTAGAGCCTTAGTCCTTCCTCTCACAACAAGGGATATAAACGTTCAAAATTTTCTTTTCCTCAAGTTTAACCCCAGATCCGCTGTAGCAAATCTAACTCAAATGCAATTTTTTTTTTTAAAGTGATATCAGATCTGAAACACAACTGCTAAACAGGAAAACAGTAACATTTGAATGGTTTATTTTCAGTATAAATAACACTAAAAAAATAACCTCTGTGGCAGGTATGAAGCTAAATACCTTACATGCATTATCTCACTTGATCCTTACAATAACCTCATAAGTAGAATTACTGTTTTTATTTTACATATAAGGAAATCATGTGTTCCAAAAAGTAAAGTGACCTGTCCAAGGTTACCCAGCTAGTAAGCTCATACTTGAATCCAAGGTAGTTTGATTCCAAGCTCACTCTTAAATGCTATAATATACTGCCTCCTTCAAAGATAATAACAATTACCACCTACTGTACACTCACTACCAAAAGGTCAAGTTCTGAAGGTGGGCTTCCTGAAGCAACCCACACCACAATACATGACCTTATTAACAATCCTTACTCTATCAAGCACTGAGAAAAACCTATTATTAAATATTGGTAAGTTGACACAATTAGTGTGAAAAATGAGTCCTTATACAAAAGCCTGTCTTTAATATAATATAATAATTCTTATAATAGCATATAAGTCTTGTATACCTTTCATATTTAGGGACATATTTGGGAACAAATATGCTTAAACGAATGGCTACAATAGGAGATAATATTTTAACTAGGCTTTGTAAGATAAATTGTATTTAGAGAGGTGAAAAATGGAAAAAGCAGACATTTAAGATTAAAAAAAAGCATAAACAAAGGGCAAAAAAAGCATGAAAACAAATGGAATATTCAGGGAATAATAAATCACTGTGGTAGAGGAGTAAGTAGGTCGAGATGTATCTGAAACATTAGTATTTCAACCTGCAGGCAATGGGAACCAGAAGTTTTTAAGTAGAAAAGTCGTTTAGTCAGATGTGAGACTTAGAAGGGTAACTAGGACAGCAGCATGGAAAACAGATTCAAAGGAGAAATATTAGGCAACTATTTCAGGAATCCAGGAGAGAGATAATAAGGTCTTTAACTAGGGCAACAGCAGAAATGGAAAGAAAAATGATGAACAGTTATGAAGGTAGAATTGACCCTATTTGACAATCTGTTAGATGGGTGGGAGAGAGGGTTAGTGGGATAGGTGAAGGTTACACAGATGACTGAAAAAGAAAGGGGGAAAAAAAAGTTTGCTCCTGACTTCACATTTTTCAGCTAACAAACACCAAGTGGATTAGATTGTTTTTTAAAAAAAGAAAAAATATATATATATAGATGAATAGTCTTGAAATGGGAATGGAATTTACATTTACAAACAAGACCACAGAAGCAGAAATCAAAAAGAAAAAAGATAAATTGGCTATATAAAAAGCACTTAACTTTCTATAAGGCAAATTTTTAAAAAACTAAATAAAACCTTAAAAGGAAAGATAAAGTGCAAGAAAAAGTGCCACATATAACAAAAAGCTAAGAATAATCTATAATCTTTATATATTGTACATTTTTAAACACTTGAAATACATAACAAAATGACAAATATTTCCCTAGAAAAATGGGCTAAAAACACAAATAGGTAATTCATAAGAGAAATATAAACAACCAATAATTATATAAATATTTCTTAATCTTTCTACTAACCAAAGAAATACAAATTAAAGTAATAATATCACCATTTTCAGCTATCAGACTGGCCGAGATAAAAAAGAATGATAAGTTATCATTGTCCAGTGTGTGGGGAAACCCCACATTCTCATACACAGTTCTGGAAGAAAATCTGGTACCATGTATCATCTATAGCAAACTTACAGAAACTTCTATAAAAGGAAAAATAAAAGATTTTGTTTTATTTTTAAAAGATGATTTTGTGAATTGTGGCATGGATGACTAAACAAAAGATGATGCCATTAACCAAGACTGGGGATACCCACAGGAACAAGAGAGGATGATAAATTCATGCCTGAAATGTCAATGAGACATCCAAGTAGTGATATCCTGCAAGCAGTTGGAAATACAAGTCTGAAACTCAGGAGGGAGACCCAGGTGGGAGACCCAGATTTGAAAAATGGCACCATTTGCAAATCTGGAAGCACATGAGCTCACCAGAGAAACAGCTTGTAGAGAAAAAAAAAGATGGGGCTGGCTGGTTAGCTCAATTGGTTACAGCAAGGTGTTATAACACCAAGGTCAAGGGTTCAGATCCCCATGCCAGCCAGCTGCCAAAAAAAAAAACGAAGAGGTGAAAGAGAAAAAGATAGTTACTGGTGGTAAAATGAGAATGAGGAGAGAATCACATCAAGGAAGGAAAAAATTTCAGGAAGCTGAAGAGAGATGGGTGACAAAGAAAAAGGATGTGGCAAATAAGGAAGACCATCATCTGTGACTCCTGTAAAGGGAGCCTCAGAGTGGTGAGACAGGAGTCAGATTATATTAACGCAAAAGTAACTAGAAGTAGGGAAGGAAAGGCAGCAAATACAGGCTTCTTTTTAAATAAGTTTAAGAAGTGAAGAAGATAAATTGGGGGAATAGAGAAAGGGTCTGAGATGGTCGCATGTCCGGGGAAGGTATCTTTTTTTTTTTTTTTTTAATGATTGAGGAAGAAGCACATATTTGTAGCCTGCAATAAAAGAACAAGTGGAGGAAGGACTAAAGATACAGGAATAAAGAACAAAAGAAATCAAGATTCTGAGGTGCAGAAGTGGCAGCTGGGTACAGAAAGGAATATACTCAATTCTTCCTGAGAAAAGAGGGAAGGAAATAAGAATGAGCAAGAATGACATGTTAACTAACCATCCTCTATGAGCTTCCGATTCCTGTCTGTAAAACAGGATTAGGAACATTTAACCTCACAAGGTTGTTGTCAGGATTAAACAAGATACTATATACCAA
Source organism: Cynocephalus volans (assembly GCF_027409185.1). Classification (NCBI taxonomy): domain Eukaryota; kingdom Metazoa; phylum Chordata; class Mammalia; order Dermoptera; family Cynocephalidae; genus Cynocephalus; species Cynocephalus volans. Next base: position 57,221,731 of record NC_084462.1, read on the forward strand.
GCACTAGGAGGCTCTAAATAATGTTTGCTCAATTACTTACGTAACACCTGTCTACCTTGTCCTACTGATAACATTTTCAAAACGAGCAAACACTTGGCTCTACCCACTCTACCACTCAGCAAGACAAAGAAGTGACTATACTGAGGACTCTACTGTGGTAAGCCTTAAAACAAGCCCAGACCAAGAGTGTATATAGAAAAGAATCAGGGTGGGAATCTGAATTAGGGGTCTGAAGGGGAAACCAGCTGAACAAGTTCTGTAGAGCACGTGACTTCAGTGGTTTCCCAGCTCTGTGCAATACAGAAGGGGAACACACCAATGCCGGAACTAACTACTCCAAGTCATTGAGATTCAGTTCCTCCAGGAACAGCTTCTCTGTAACCACGTCCATCTTACAGAGCAAATGCCCCCAAATGCCAGGGTCACTCTGCTAAAATCTTCCCAAATTTGGCTGTCTTTCCCTGCAATTAGGACTCTACTGAACTGCTAATGCATCTTAGCACCACCTAGGCACCGTAAGCAGCCTAGTAATTTCAATACAGTGTGGTAAGTCCAAGTCTTGAGAAAAAGGAATGGAGAGTATTCAATAAAGCACTCTTTCCCATATGAAGAGGGAGGGGAGGGGGGCGGTTTCCCAGAGAAAATGGCATTTAGGTCTTGAAGAACTTGTGTGTGTGTGCTGACGGAGGAGAACATGTCAGACCAAGGCAAGAGAATGTTCAGACTCTTTGAAAGATTTGATTTAAAAGATCATTCTGAGCAGTATGGGTTAGGAGGAAGGGTAAGGAGGCACTAAAAGTACTACAATAATCCAGGCAAGAAACAATAAAAGCTTGTTTTCCAAACCATATAAGCAAAATGAGAAATCTTGATAGCATCTGTCTTAAATTTCTGAATGTATATTAGGCCAATCTGAAAGGCTGTAGAAATAAGTGAAAAACAGAGGGAAACGTTTTCTCTCTCAAGGAACGTATTTAATTTCTGTTAGTTTATACCTAATATAGACCCATCCCTGAGCAAATCATTTCATTCTTAGCTGAACTGGATAAGATAGGTCAAGTCTATTTGTCAAAATTAAATGTCTAGTTGTTATATTTCAGTAGGTCTCTGGTCTTACTGGAGTGATGGAAACTATGGTGATGGGCTGCACAACTCGGTAAATTTACTAAATATTATTGACTTGTACATTAAAAATAGGTGAATTTTATGGTATGTAAATTATACTCCAATAAAGTTTAAAAAAGAAAAAGAAAGTCTGGGCTAATAAGATTAACTACTTACTCCTAGATCAAGTCTTCAGATCCAGAGCCTGGTGAAAAATTACTATGTTCAATCTGTCTACCTATCCATCCATCTCTAGTTTACCATATATCATGAAGCACAGAAGACTGCTTAATCTTAAATGAAAAAGGAAAAAAAAAAAAAAATCCCCAAACTGAGTTAAACCTAGATGACAGCTTAAGTCTCAGCAGCTACAGCCCCGTGATTACTAATTGTGCGTTCTTGAGAAAACAAACAAGTAAGAGTTCTCTGCAAGGGGGAAGACAGGTACATATTTCTTTGCAAAAGCAGTCCCCTGCTAGAGCCGTGGGGAACAAAGAGCCTGTATATCAAGTATATGTCAAAAATTTTAATTTTCAGATTTATCACTTAGTAAAAACATATTAGGAGGAGGGTTTAACTATAATACTCGTTAAGGACATAGTCCTTGCAGTATGTTAGGCTCACAGTATATTAGAGAAAAGTATAAGGCACTTATATTGTGAAAAGCTACATAGAAGGGGCTACAGAAACATCAGAAAGGAAACTACTCAGACCTGGGGTAAAGGTAAGCTTCCTGGAAGAATGCTAACTGAATTTATTTTCTATGATAGGCAATATATTTTTTATATGGGCCAATACCTTAATGCTCACACACAGTTCAAAATTCAAAAAGTATAAATAGGGCCGGCCCGTGGCTCACTCGGGAGAGTGCGGTGCTGATAACACCAAGGCCCCGGGTTCGGATCCCATATACGGATGGGCCGGTTCGCTCACTGGCTGAGCGTGGTGCTGACAAAAAGTATAAATAGATACCCAGTTAAAAGGAAGAAAGCTTCATTAAATGAACACACCAGAATGGCATATGCTTCAGAGACTACTGAAAATTTTCCACTGGAAATAGCAATTAGATCACTGGTCTGAGCAAGAGAAATTTCAGTGGTGAAAAGGAAGGCACGGGAATTACATCCATATGAGTTAAGACAAAGAAGTAGATATAGAAAGTTTTCTTTGAAGGAAGAAAGAGGAGGCAAGAATCAGAGGAGAGTCTAGGATTAAGGGAGTATATTTGAATGGATAAGGATGTTCATGTGCTAAGGAGAAAGTCATAGTTAAGAAAATAATATTGGAATAAGGACCCTAAAAAAGAAGGATCCAGACCACAGATAGAATGTTGAGTCTCACGAGGAAAGATATTTCTCCTACTGCTTTGGGGTGGAAGTCAAGATGGCATGTTAAATGAGATGGGATTAAATTGGTTAGGGCTAAAATTTGAGGAATTTTGTAGAGAAAACAGAGGTCCATTAAGCCATGATATAGGAAGCTAGGGATGGAGATGTCTACTAAGAATAAAGGTTTAGTAAAATTTTGGGGTTATCAGCCTCACCCATCTCTACTAATTCAAATGTTATCTTCAAAAGTCACCTCCTCCATGAACTCTTCCACGATATACCACCATCATCTCTTCTTACTCAAAATTTCCTCTAAACTTCCCTACGGCACTTTGTATCTCTTTATCTCCTGATACAGTTATTTATGTATGTAACGGTGGGATCCGTTTCTAACTTCTTTTTGAATCATGATTCTAACTTCTTTTTGAATCATGATTCTAACTTCTTTTTGAATCATGAAAGATCCAAACTGTTCTTTTACTCCTGCTTCAGGGCCATACTACTGTACTCCTGGTCTCACCAAATAATTTTACACACACACACACACACACACACAATTACCCTAAGCTCTTATCACCATGATACTGAAATTCTTTTATCTACCACAACCCCCACATTCCACACAACTTTCCACTAATTCAACTGAACAATATTCCTGAGCATCTGCTTTGCATAAGAAGCACTGTGGTAAGAGGCGCTACTAGGTACCAAGTAGAAAAAGACAGTCCCAACTCTAAAGGAGTACAAAAGAACAAGACAAATATGCTATCATTATGCTTTCCCTTCTCTCTCAAATAATTTCAGTTTATCTGGCAAAACTTAGCAATAAAATAATCTTTCCCTCATCTAAACTCTCACACATTAGCTGTTGGCATTATTTCCTTGGCAATCATATATTGCCTCGTGACATTTAGATCTTTCATTCTTTGAAGCTGGGTAACTTTTCAAATGTTTATGCCCTGCCTGTTCAATTAATCTGTAAACATCCTAAGAGCAGGACTGGGTTATAGTTTCACATCCTATCCAGTTCTACCAGAGCGTCTTGAACAATGGAGGAGCTAAAAAATGTTCTTTGCTTGCTTTAAAATAATGATTTATTATATGGAAGGTATTTTTCCCAAATTCCTAGCCATGTCAGAAAAAATGATCAATAGAATATTATCAAGTCATTTAAAATAAAAACAGCTTTTAATAATACAGGAAATAAAAATTAAAAAGGTTTTTAAATAACTTCAGAAAAGACTTAGGTTAGAACAAAATAACAATCTTCCATTAAACTGTTATACAGTCTATGCTTGAAAATCTTCTGCAACATGGGTTTTCCCAAAGCAGCTCAGACACTTTTTGGAAATTTCTTATTTTTATAAAGTTGTTCCTCACACTAAGCTGATTTCCATTGCCTAGTTCTATTTCCCCAGTACCACACATGATAAATTGAATCCTTCTTCCATTTCTCAGAAATTTTTTAGTAATGTAGGTAAAATGTTAATAGAACAATTGAATGAATTCCTGTATTGGATGAGTGGCGGAGCTGCTGAGATTCTGATTCTATTTTCCCTCTAAATCTTGTTTCCACATTAAAATCTATAGACCAAAAATCTATACATCAAAATTTATAGACCCTTTATCATCCTGGTCATGCTTATCCAACACGGTCTACTCCTGGAGCAATAACCAAGTCTCAACTAGTGGACCAACATCCTCTGATTGGGAGTGGTTCCTCAGGTTCTATGTTGAAAATCATTCTGATCTATCAGCTGTACTTGCTGTGGGTGTGAAAGAACCCACCACAAATCAAATCATCTTTGCTCTAGACTATCGAGGTCTCTCTTAAAGACAGACCTCCAGAACTGAACACCAAATTCAGGCAGCCTCTGATCAGTACAGCAAACAATGGAACTATCTCTTCTTTAGCTGCATTTACCACATTTCTATTAATAAGTTATATATAATATCTCAGGTAGTTATATATAATAGCTCAGATATATATATATATATATAATATCTCAGATTTATTTCATTTGTTTTCTTTTCCCACTGATGCTATTCCCACTAATGCTACTTCCCTATCCTGTACTTAGAGACATTTTTGAACTCCAATGTAGGAAAACATTTACCACTATTAAATTTCGTTTAGATTCAGGGTATTCTGAAAGCAAAATTTGTCATGCAGTGTATTAACTATCCCTCCAGCAACAAGTCAAACCCAAATCTGATCAACACTTCTGTATTAGTCCATTTTCTGTTGCTTGCAATGGAATACCTGAGTCTTTTTTTTTTTTTTTTGGCCATGATCCAAACCCTTGACCTTGCTGTTATCAACACCATGCTCACACCAACTGATCTAACGGGCCAGCCCTATAACAGAAAACCTGAAACTGGATAATTTATAAAGAAGATTAATAAAGATAATTTATAAAAAAAAAAAAAACATAAAAAAAAATAAAGATAATTTATAAAGAAATGAAGACTGTATTTCTTACAGTCTGGAGGCTGGGAAGTACATGGTCCAAGGAGTGCATCTGGTGAGGGCCTTCATCTTTTTGTGGGCTCTCTACAGCATCACATGGCAACACAGGGTATTGCATGATGAGGGCTACCCATTAACATGCTCACTTGCTCTCCCTATAAAGCTACAGTCCACACCCATAACAACCCATTACTCCATTCATGAGAGCATAGTCCTCATGATCCAATCACCTCTTAAAGGCTCTACCTTTAAACACTGCCACACAGAATCAAGCTCCCACATAAACTTTGGAAGGGACAAATGTTTGGACCATAGTAATATAATTGATGCCCTTATAAATCCCAATAAAAATATTATATATATAACATGCCCTGAAGAGCTTTCTTTGAATTAAAAACCCAGCAGTTCTTATTTTGGGGGGGAGTCCAGAGGGGACTGGACAGTATGGGGATCTGAACCCATGACCTTTGTGTTATAACAACACAGTCTAACTATAAGCAGCTCCTTTTTTATTGAGATAAAATTCGTATCATAAATTCACCATTTTTTAATCCTTTAAAGCACGCAATTCAGTGGCTATATTCACAATGTTGTGCAACCATCATCACTAATTCTAGAATGCTTCCACCACCCAAAAACAAACTCCACACCCATTAAACAGTCACTCCCCATCTAGCAGCACTTTTTGAATCTGCTTTATTCAACCAGCTACAAATCTTCTTAATTACATTACAATCTAGTTCACATTTATTCAACCTGTCTGTGAAAGTATTACAAGACATACTTTCAAAAGCCTTGCTGAGATCTATACATTACTGTGTTTTTCTCTGATTCACCAATCTGGTGACCCTGTCCAAAAGGAAATGATGTTAATACGATAGGGCTTTTCTTAGGGAGTCCCTGTTGGCTCCTAAGAATCATTTCTTTTCTCATTAAGTGCTTATAAGCTATCTATTTTACAACGTGCTCTAGAATTTTGCGGCCAAATGCTTTGCCAGAAAATAGTTCACTAAACCAGAATTTGCGGTATGTATCTTCTTTTCCTCTTCTTTAATAATTAGTACATTTGTACTCCATTTTTAAAAACCACATGCCTGTAGTTCACAATGAACACAAAAGATCACTGACTACAGTTCAGCAATTATACCTACCCAAGAACATGAGAACTCAATAGAGAACAGAAAGAAACTATAATAAAACAGTTGAGAACTGACCATGAACATGTCCCAAATTCTTATTTGAAACAATCCTTCAAATCCCTAACTCTGATAGAGAACATGTTTCTCATACCAGAATAACCTGGTATATCATGAGTCCTAAGAAAGACAATCTGTGAGAAAAGAATGAGCAAGGTTTGAGGAATACTGCATACACTATCCTCTCCCTTGGAGATTCAGAATTTATAGCTCCACAAAAAAGATTCTAAGTAACCCGCCAGTTAAATAATCTGTTTAATTGGGTTTAACGCAGTATTTCTGAATTTATTTTACCGCTAAACCCTTTTTTCCTTAATGTTGTAGCACTCATTAACAGATTATATCTCAAAAAATATTCATATAAAAGTCAGCCACTCAGTTGTTTTTCAAATCCCAAACCTGTACTCTTCTTTAAGACAAAGAATAAATTGTTAGTTTGGCAAGTCTATTCATTTCTTCTTTGTCTTTATGTCAAAGCTGTTGATCTAAAACCTGATTTCTCAATGCCAACTTCATTACACACTATTAACCTGTTTAACATCAAATACAACTAACTTGCTTGAAAGCACTCTGGAAAATTCTAGCCAATTTCCCTGAAAAGAATATTTAAGCCATATGTTTCAAAATCTCAACAATTGAAGCTGCCTTGTTCTGAAGAAGATTCGATCTAGTTCATATACTAGAGAGTATATTACACTTCATAAAAGGGCCATTGCTAATGCTCAAAATTTAAGATATTACCCAGAAGTAACCTGGGGGGAAAAAAAACAAAGCAGGATCTCTACCTCACTCCTCACATCAAAATAAATTCCAAATGGATCAAAGAGTTAAATGTGACAACTCTTTAATACTAGAAGAAAACATGAGGAAATTTTTTATATAATCTCAGTATAAATAAGGCCTCTTTAAAAATGACCAAAAAAGCCCAAAAGCTAAAAATAAAAGATTCATAAATTCAAATATGTTTTAAAATTCTAAATTATTGTAAATACCTCACACAATGTTAAAATTTGGAGGACAAACTAGAATAAATATTTACAACATATATGGCATACAAAGGACCAATTTCTTCAATATATTAAAGAGCTCTTACAAATCAATAAGAAAAAAGACCAACAATCCAGTTTTAAAAATTAGCTAAAGATTTTGCCAAAACAGTTCACAGAAAAGGAAATACAAATGGTTTTTAAACATACGTAAAGATGCTCAGCTTCACTCATAATTAATCTGAAAATAAAACTACAATGAAATACCATTTTCATCTATGACACTTGCAAATAAAACAGCCCTCTCATTCATTATTGATAGACAGACACGTAAACTGGCACAACTCCCAAGGAGAGCAAATTTGCAATATTTATCAAAACTAAATGTGTGTATTCCCTATGACCCAGAAATTGCACTTTCAGATATTAATCCTTCAAAAATGCTCACACATGCACAATGGCATACACACACAGTTGCTAAACACAGCAACATTTATAATAGCAAAAGCTGGGGAGAAAATGTCCATTGATAGGTGAAATCTATAACTGAAAATGAAGCAACTGAAGAAAAAAAAATGAGGCACTCTATTGTATTTATGTGGAATGACTTTCAAGATGCAGAGCAAAATGTATAGTGTGCTGCTACTTCTGAACAAAGGAAAAAAGTGATTTATGTTTATTTGCATAGAATATCTCTGGAAGAATACACAGTCACAACAGCAGTTCCAGCTGAGAAGATAACTGAGTGGCTGGACAAACAGTACTAAGGAGATAAACTTTCCTACTGTATATTTTTGCATAGCCTCTGAATTATGTATCATCTCCATATATTATCTATTTTAAAATTAAGAAACAAATGTTTTAAATTAAAAAAAAATTTAAGACCAAATCTGTCTGAAAAATATTTTTGTGAGATTCTCAAAAATTTAAAGGAAAACCCCCCAAGGTCAAGCCATTGTCAAGCACTACTTTTTCAAACTATCGGTTATCAACAAACACTGCCCAATGTCTTCAGGGCAGAAAAAGATTTTGTTATAATAGTCATGTAAGTAGAAGTTATTTTTTTTTCCTTTTAGCTGTTTGAAAGGTCATCTGAGATGTATATGTTATTTACAATAAACTGCCCTGTTTATCAATGACAATTGCATATCCGATAATTTTTCTATTTAAATTTTATTTTATCATTTTCCTACAGTCACAAGTTTTTCTCCTCTTTTCAATTTTTCCTTTTCTAATTTTGCCCCATTCCCTTTTTTATTCCTCAGTTCCTTCTACTTCAGTGTTTAGGATCACCAATTAATTCGAGAAAATATTTTCAATTTCTTATGTTGATGATCAATGATCCCAAGCAACAGTGATACTTTTTAACCTTATGGATAAATACCTATCACAATACAGTATTTCCTTCTACTACACAAATCTCACAATTCTTCTTAGAGCCCAGTGTTCTCTCAGTCCCCAAACATCTGCCCCAACAGAAGCCAAGTCCTGGGCTAGCAGCTGCCTCTCCAATGTTCCTTCTGCTTTTCGTTATGATTTCCAATGAGTCAACAGGAAGGTATTCTGAGTAAAGAAGAAATAGAGGCCTTTAGACAGGCCTTTCCTCCACCCACAACCCCCAAAAATACAGTTCTTGCCAAACAATCCAAGGCAGTTTCCAATCCAATTTGCCACTCCTGTCTGTATGAGGTCACTATTTAATCGTGGTAGGAAGGAATACCTCTCTAAGCTGAATACAAAGCAGATACCAGGTTATGAAGAAGAAAAGCAATTGGGAAGAATCCAACAATCTAGTTAGATTAGACACAAAAATACATAAGACAAATTGGAGACTTGCCCTCATACAGTCAATGGCTAGTGGAAGAGACTCTGCAGTAAGAGGCAGGAAACACCTTTAATTCCCTCAGCCATTTGACAGCCAGGCAAGATACTGAATGTCTCTGGGCACCAGCTGACTTGATGTTGGACTTAAATGTTGCCCCTTCAGTGCCTGTAAAGGTTAAGAGCACTAGTGTTGGTGTCACACAGACCTGGGCTTGAATTCCAGACAGTTATATGACCTTGGTTCAGGTGATATTAACTCATTTTTCCCCCCTCTTTAAGATAACATAATGCCTATCTCACAATAACGTTATATATAAATTTCATCATCATTCTGCTTATTTAATGATAGTTACTATTTTTGTCTCTATTTTTAGAAGTAGTACTGCAGCAGCAGACTAACATGTTTGTTAAGAGCAAGGGCTTTGGAGTCCTTGACATACCTGAAATCTGGATCAACCACTTACTAGATGGGTGAGTTAACCTCTTTGAGTTTTGCTTTCTTATCTGGTAAATGTAGATAATAAGCACCTCATGGGGTTTCAAGACTAGCTAATCAGGTAAAGCATAATAAGTGCTTAGCACAGGGCCCAGCACACAGCAGTAAGTGCTCAATAAACGGCAGTGATGGTGACAATGAGGAAGAAGGGGAGAAGCAAGAGGAGGACGCTGACTATGGGACAGACAGGAAATATTTTAGATCATGATGGCCTTGCAAATTGCAGGGTTTTTGTTTGGGGGTTTTTTGGTCGTTTTTTTTTTTTTAATTCCTTTTAGCTGTTTTATATTAAAATGCTCTATCGAAATAACCAATTCTTAACATAAAATTAAATTTAAAAAGAAAAGACAGAATCCATACTTAAGCAAGTAAACTCTTGCTCTTAAAAATAAACCATTAACCAGATTTTTCATTTATGTGTTTAAGATTTTTTGATTCACATACTGTCGAACACAGGGATCAATCAAATTGCTAGGAGCCTTCTTGAAGAAAAATCAAGGAGCAGACTCCTGATTTGATCAGGTAGGCCCTGGGCCCTCCTCAACTGGCACTTCACTCAACTTGCTCAAAGATATGGTCTCTAGGCAACCAAGTCCCAAATTAAATACACAGCCGCAGTAATATGAATCATTTCCGGTTGTCTCACTTTGCCTACCAACACTTTTTTACACAAATACTTGTCAAGGGGTTTATTTAGCAGCCCCAATTGGAAAAACTAAGAATTCATCAAATGCCACATGGCTTAAAAACGTTCAAAACAGGTCCCACTCCAACAGGTATCCCCAAATTTATATACTGTGAAGCAGAAGGAATTACACAGAAATCAGAGACTGGTCACAATGCAAAGTTAGAAAGTGAAGTCCCCAGAACATGCCAACTAGGGTCCTCAAATACATTTTTACTATTTCATCACTAGGGGTATTAAAATAAACACAGTTATTGCTCTGATCTCTAAGAATTAGGTCAAACCAATGACCACTTAGCCCAGTCAGACTTTCCCCAACTGGTTTTTGACTGGTAGACAATCCATATACTCAGCTGGCCAGTTAACACTGGTTTCCTGTAGTCACATCCACTTCAAGAACACTTGATTACAAGGGGAATTGGTGATATGTCTAACCCAGTTCTCTTGGCTACCTGCTCTTTCTTCCACCTTTAAAGGATCTTATACGTGTCATACTATTCACCATGAACTAAACAGAGACCATTTAAGAGTAGAGAGGCAAAAAAAAACAAAGTTCAAAATGAAAGCTACAATAAGACAAAGTAACTACCATTAACAGAACCAAAGGAAAAAAATCAAGACTGTAGAAAACCAAGTCAGTGAAAAAGATACATGTGAGACACATATCTAGAATGCTGATTTAACATAAACAAATAAAATGAAGAACAGCCATAAAACACTCTCCAGCTCTGACCCCCAAGACAGAACTAATGAATCATAACCAATTATTAAAGGTATAATGGACAATTTCCTAGAGCTAAAATAAACAAACAGAAAAGATATTATAAATCAGGAAGAGTCTCCACATTTCAGGCAAAATTTCTAAGCCAATATCAACCCTAATATGTAACTTGGAGAAATGTTTATACTTCAAGGAACAAGAATTCTACAAGTTTCAAATCACACAGACAAAATATCAAGTTACTTTCATGGAGCTAAAATTAAGCTACCTTCAGATGTTTCTTAATAAGTAGTAGTACAAGCAAACGAAGTCATATACATTTTCTCAAAAAAAATGAAATGTGGTTCACCATAACAGAATAAAAAGTCCAGAACTAAAACTATATAATATTTCACAAAGTAAAACATCAATTGTTAATGGGTATAAAATAAGGTTTTTAAGTGATACTCAAATAATTTAGAAACACCATGAGATTTAAAGACTTACATTTCTCCAGAATGGCCTGTTAACTCACTTGGTTAGAATGCGGTGTTGTAATACCGCAAGGGTTCGGATCCTCAGACCAGCCAGCCACAAAAAAAACAAAGGCTTAGATCCTAATGAATATAAAACTGCACATTTTAGCAAGGTTTAGAGAAATTAAGCTATCTAGGCTTTGAATTTATGGACAAAATTATTACAAAGATTAACATTTAAACTCCATGAAATTTAAAACTGTACAGTGAAAAAACAAATAAAATAGAAAATCATAAAAAATGTTTGTAGCAAGTATGACAGAAGGTCAACATCTATATTTTGAGAGCTCACAACAGTTAACATCACGACCCTAGACATACAGGCAAATAACATCAACACAAAATTTGCATATGAAAATAAAATTGGTAAACAAATATGTAGGAAAATGTTCAACCTCTCCAGTAATCAAAGCAATATAACTTTAAACTAGAACAAACCTAAATAAATTATGGATATTGTGTAGCCATTGAAAATAGTAATTAAGGGCCGAGCCCGTGGCGCACTTGGTAGAGTGCTGCGCTGGCAGCGCGGCGACGCTCCCGCCGCGGGTTCGGATCCTATATAGGACTGACCGGTGCACTCACTGGCTGAGTGCCGGTCACGAAAAAACGACAAAAAAAAAAAAGAAAATAGTAATTAAGACAATATAGCAATTTAAAAACCTGAATTTGCTAAAAATTATGTACTTACAGTTTTTCCTTTTTTCCTTATTATAAAATTCATTATCATTGTAAAAAGCATTTTAAATATATAGTACAACATTAAATGAAAAGAAAAAGTCCGCTGACACTCTCCAATCCCATTCCACTCCCTAGAGGTGGTAGTCTCTGTTTCTGGTTTCTCCTTTCAGACAAAAGCTTAAGTCAGAAGTGAAAAAACTAGTGCTACCAACATTTAGGACCTTGAAAGTGCCCAGGAAATTCCCCCAGAAAATATATTAACATCCCCATCATCTTCATATTAAATCTACTGTATTTCACTGTGCCAGGCACTTAACTCACAGCAACTCTGTAAGATGCAGAGTAACCCCATTCTGCACAGTACAAATTTAGGCTCACTCCCTAAAGTTAAGTAACTTGAAAAACCAGAATCAAAACTCACACCTGCCAAAATTGAAATTCTCACTCTTTTCGCTTTGCCAAGACATCTCAACATTCAAGATCTTGAAAGACATTTTATTCAGACTTTTTGAATTTCTGTTTTACTTAATTATAAGTATTATGAGAGTATAGATTCATATGACTTTTCTTAGTAATAACTGTAGGTACTAACTAGCTGACTGCCTAATATATTCCAGACTAGTCTCCACATTTCTTAACTGTAAATTTTCCTAAGTGTTTAGGCTACATAAAAAGCTTTTGGTAGCCACACTTAGAACCAATACTCCCATTTATAACATTGTTACTATGTGAAAAAGCACTTAGTTTCAATCACTTTAACAAATACTTTTACACTTTTAAATGCAACCCACTTCTTATGGTGGAGTCAATCCAAAGCAGCGGCATTAAACAGGGTTGCGGAAAAGAGAATGGAGGTTTTTGTCTACATCATTGTTTTGAGAGTTAAGAGTAAACCCTGCCCCATACTTCCCGTTGATAATTATGAATACATGAAATGCATCCATCCAGCTCCTAATCCCAATGTGATGTGAAAATAGTTACATTCTAAGGGCTCAATCACACTGGGTCTCACGAGACCATTAAACTAGTTTCGTTGTCTGTGAAAGAAGAACTTGAGTCAATCTCCTAAAAATGACCTCCCCCAACCTTTAAGTGTTATTCCTCCCTTTGAGAATTCTAGAAGCTGGTTGGCATGCTATTCTTCCTAGTCACCTCGCCTATCCACTTTGTTTTCATGCCTCTTAAATGTCTTAACTTTTGTTTTCATGATCACAGTGTGCCAGCCTGGACACATCCAGATGTTCCTGGAATTCTGATATCATTTAGAGGGAGAAATCTGAAGAGAGAACTTGTCCTCAAGAACTGATTTATTTTCCAAGATACTTTTTCAATTCTTCTAAATGACAGAAGGTAAAGTACTTCTGTTTCGCACTAAGCTCTTGTTAACACCACGTAGTTTCTGACACTCTCCAACAAGCCACAGCTCCTACGTTCCCTTCTACAAGAGGGATGTGCCTCATCCCTTTAGCAAGAGGAAGGTAGCCCATGACAGACTCGAAAGGGCAAACCAGGAAGTCTCTGAAAGAAAGAATCCTAAATCGACAAACTCAGGGAGTACTGAAATTAACCTTCCTGTGACCTTTAACCTAACTGAATTTTCTTCCATTTCCAGTACTACTTATCCTTTCTCCTCACCTGCAGACTTCCCTGTTTTGCCCTGCCTGATATGTTCTCTTCACCTGAACCACCTTCTGATTGTTCGCTCTGTTACTTCCTCCTGTCCAAGACCTAAGAACCTACCATATCTCACATATTTAAATGTTACATCCTTCGATTGAATGGAAATGGTATTCCTCTCTCCTATACAACTGCTCCTTAGCCAAAACAAATGTAAAGCCCAATCAGAACAGGCAAAAGGATAAAAATAAACTCACATTTAAGCATCAGTAGTAATTTAAGATGTCTCCCTTTATCTGTGCAGCCCTTAGCAAAAAGCCTTGGATCTTTAGATCATATTTCATTAGAACAACAGTTTAATTTCCATATTGAAGCTACTCTCCAAATAAAGAAAAGCAGAAACCTCTATATTTTCTATTTTCCAACCAATCTCAGTACAAACATTATGAATCCCCCCTAAATTTTCCCACTTTTTGTGAAAACCAACCCACACCCACAACACACTCTCATCTCTGTAGATTCATACTCTCTTACACTGTCTCCACACATTCATATTCACTCTCTCTACATACTTTCCTCTTTTCCCAAGAAAGAGCTCTATTACAGGTACAGGAGAAAATGGAGTGCCTCAGGATACACAATGGGGCCACTGTACTAATAGGTGGAGCTTTCAGTGGGAGGGGTAGAGGTATTAAAAATAGAACTGAGGAAGGGAACCTTTTCTCCCTTGATCTGTCTGATCTTTATTCCTGGCCTTGAAGCCACTGTAAATCCCAGATCCTGGGGCTCTTCCAACTTACGAGGGGTGTAAGTTATGAAGGAAACAGGACAGGGCCAACCCAAAAAGGCAAATTGGGCCTTATGCCAGAGGGGAAAGAAGGACCCTAGGAACACACAACATACAACCCAGCTCACCGGGGTAGGAGACAGAAAAGGGAGCAGAAGCCTTAGCTAATAATGAAGAGCATGCAATTTGTCTGCAAGTACACCCAGAATATTCAAAGGATGGCAGCAACCACATTAGGTGGCTAGTAGGCATCCTAGTCCTTTTTTCTCACCATAACATTCCCTTTCCTTGGTCCTCTCTACTCGTAAAATCTAAATAGGTGCTTCTAATGTTGATTTTCTAATTAAAGCTTTAAACAAACAAACAAACAAAAATCACATCAAGATTTTATATGATAGCCGCCAAAGAAAAAACCAGGAACATTTCCATGATGCCACACCAATGGACAGTGGGCCACGGCAATATGCCACTATTATGCCCTCCTAATAACCCAAAGCATAAAAAATAAAGATTATCACAAACATCTCCACTGCCTTAGTCACTTCCTAACTATGCAAAAGCACCCAACTAAAAAACATTCCAGGCGATCATGGCCCCTGTATGGGTTTTTCTTTGTTTGTTTGTTTGACCGGTAAGGGGATCGCAACCCTCAGCACGGTGTGGTCCACACCACGCTCAGCCAGTGAGCACACCAGCCATCCCTATATAGGATCCGAACCCGTGGCTTCGGAGCTACCAGCGCTGCACTCTCCCGAGTGAGCCACGGGGCTGGCCCTGGGTTTTAAAGGAAATGGGCTACTTTTCTATACTGGAAAAAACACCTGACCAAAAAGAACATGCTCTGGAGTCGATGCAAATGAAATGCCTTTGTTAGCGCTGAACTTGTGGAAGGAATTATGATGAAGAGCATCATTCTATTCAGGCTATCATATCCCAGCATAAGGCAGAGTTCTAAAACTGTTTTTTTTTTTTTTTGTCTTTTTGTGACTGGCCGCACCGCGCTCAGCCAGTGAGCGCACCGGCCATCCTCATACACGATCCGAACCTGCGGCAGGAGCACTGCTGCGCTCCCAGTGCCGCACTCTCCCGAGTGCGCCACGGGGTCGGCCCCTAAAACTGTTTTAAATCCCATTTCTCAACTGGGTGGGGGGAACCATCAGAACCATTTAAAAAATATAGGTGTCTGCATTCTCCAGATCATACCTACTGAACTAGAATCTTTGTGGTAAGGCCCAGATATCTGTACTTTTTAAAAGTTCCCCAGGTGATTCTGATGCAAACACTTAAGAACCACTGTATTTGTATAAAATGATAGAAATTAATCTTCAGTCAAGAAAACTACAAGCAGACCAAGAAAACTAAGGCCTCCATTTCCTTACTCTATAATGAGATGGCTGAACTGGGGGAAGAGGGTTTTTAGCAAAGAAACCCTCTGTAAAAAAGGGAATTTTACTACGGAAATCCAATATTATAACAAAAGCAGTTAATAAATTATGGCACATCCATACAGTAGAATGTATTAAAAATTATGCTAACAGGGGCTGATCCGTTAGCTTGGTTGATTAGAGCATAGCCTTATAACACCAGTGGCATGCATTCAGATTCCTGTACAGGCCAACTGACAAAAATAAAAAAGCAGATCTGCTTTGGATGGGGGAAAGAAGGTGTGTTGGGGTTCTTGCCTCTCACCCCAAGGTCACCTTGACAGAACCACCAAGGCTCCTCAGAGCACAAGATGGTTTCTTAGACCAGCTGCACTTTTCAGATTCTTTGACCTTCCAAACTAGAAGTCCACAATTTAAGTGGCAGAGGACTTAATATTTTTGTTCCCTTACAAACTTCATGTGAGAAAATATCCTCTTTCCTAATGGCATATTCACCTCCTGCTATATAACTTTCCATTTAGAAAGACAAGTGTTATTGTCATCCCCCATTACCAAATTCCTGGAAGGGCTTTAAGCTCAGAAAAGCAGCCTGGATTCACACAAAATGCATGTTACTGATTGCCCCAAGGGAAGGAAGAATAGGACCAGGGGAGGCGCACTAGGGAGACGCCAGTTGCTGCTGCTAAGTTTATTTATTTTTTTAGAGCAAAGGGAAAGATTCAAAGGATTAACACTTGTTAGTTCTGAGATATAAGGATGTTTGTTGTATTGTTCTCTGGACATTCCTGTAGCGTTTTAAGATATTCGGAATTAAAAAAAAATAATAATTCTTGTTTATTACCACCATTTGAAACATCCTTGATTTTCATTAAACTTTGTTTACAAATACCTTTCATTATCTCTTGCTAGCCTTTTCCACCAGTGTTCACTCATAGAATACATGATCTATAATTACATCTATCTATCCTGGTACCCTGCAAAGAAACATAAGCACCAGAACAAAAGAAATGAATCACTGATAGCAAATTAACACTCTAAAATTAAGACCACAATGTCTTGGGGCATCTGAAAAAAGGAAAACAGTTTTACATTCACTTCACAAAGAATGCAGAGGATGCTCCCTTTGGTAAACTGTCTTTGATTATTACCAAATGGATGGACCTATACCCATAGTACTACCCTTCTAAGCCTCCCAATCCAAGTACCCACACATGTCATGAGGGGACAGGGCTCAATTCATATACAAATCAAAACCAATGAAGATTTAGTAAAACATTAAAGAACTTCAAACCCTAAAAATGCTATTTCTCTACCACAGCTGGCAGTGCCCAAAACATGCACCATAAGCATCAAACTGAACAGCACAAATCTGGAAATTTTTCAATATGCATAAATGCCCATCAGAGTGTTTCATGGTAAACTGCCATTAAGACAATTTACTCTCATGAATAAATACACTACCTATCCTTATTACCTCAACTACCAGCCTCCCACAGTCATATCCACAACATATGCAAAGAAATATTTATCTGTATTCACATTGTATCAGTTCCCTTCTCCCAATCTTCTCTCCAGCCAGCCAATCTTTACCTCTTTGCTTCTTCCAAATGACAAAGGTACTCATAAGCCACATTTTGACGTCTCCTTTCATCCATCTCCTCTGCAGTGAGTCTCTCATTATCCAGGACAGCTAAAACAAGAAAGAAAGAATGTAAACACCAGGATCTGTAACCTTCCTGAGCGATAAAAGAATGCCACAGCATCAAATTCCTGCTATGTCACCTGGGAGGTCAGGGTAAACCGGGAATGTGTCGATCACCAGGTGTACTATAATCACTTTCCTAAAAAAAGAACTATGGGATTTCAACTATACTCATCTTGCCCCTTTTCAAATGTATAATAGAAATATGTACTAAGTTTTAGAGTAACTTTGAAAAATACTGACTGGAGATTCTGACCCAAATTTATCCTAGTCTATCTGCCAGAACTCCTTCTAAACACAGGTATTATCATGTTGTTCCCCTCTTTTATTTATAACCAAAGTCAGCAGTTATTGAGAACTAAGTGGCAGTAATTGTGCTAAGCATTTTACATGCATTCACTCATTGAAGTCCCGCAATCCTGTGATTATTACTCCTATTTTACAGATGAGGAAATTGAGGTTTGGTGAGCTCAGCCCCAGGGCTAGTAAGTGTTGGGGCTTGGATTCAAACCCAGACAGTCTGTCTCCAAAACCTGTAAGCTTACCCCTGAAGAAATCTGCCTCCTTCATGGGCACCCAGGGTATGGAATAAATTCCTAACTCCTTGAAAAGGCATTCAAGATTCAAGGCCTTTCTCAGTTTGGCCCCAATTACTTTTGGGAACCCTTCTCCGTCTCCTTACCCTTCTTCCCACCACTGTGCACTCTACACCACTCAGCTTCCAGCACACACAGTGTCCCTCTACTCTCCAAAACCTCAGCCATGCTCTTCCCTCTTCAAGTCATGTCTCTTGCCCCACCCTGCCCGGTCAAACTTCTCTGCATCCTTCAAGGCTCTGTACAAATGTTACAACCTGTGTTCATACTGTCTTTCCCAATCCCCTTCTCCTTACCCGCATTACTCTGTATGTCTAGTTAGTTCACGGTATCTTTTATCTTTACTGCATTTTATCGCTAGCTTATACACCTGCCTGTCTCTCTGATTAAAAAGTTCTTTGAAGGAAGAACCTGGTCTTTCTCATCTTTAATTTCACAAACATGGCACAATACCTCACATATAAACTGTTAATGAGTTAAATTATACTCAAAAAAAAAAAATTAAAAAAACCCATTATTCCTAGAAGGTAAAATAAAATCGAAAACCTTGAGATCCCAAAGGACCTTTCTTTAGCCAGTGTTAACTATCCCGCCTGCAGTTCAATGATGTCCCAGGGACGGCCACAAAAAATGAGGAAGTCAGAGGTTTTTGTTTTTCTTTTTAAAATTTTACTTTTGAAGTCCTGATGAGGGAACTAGCTCGAGAAAGTTGAAGTGACTTGCCCGGGACCGCACCTCTCAGTTAGCCTAGGGCCGGGCAGGTCTGGATCCTGGTTCTACCTCGCAGGCAGCACCCGGGGCAGCACCTTCCCCCAGCCCCCGTCTCCGGTGCCCGGGACACGCCCTGCACCGTCCTCCTGCCACCTCAGCCTAGGCCGTCTCCCCCAATCTCGGTCGGGCTGGGAGACGGGAGGCGCTGGGTGGGGCTCCTCCTGCCGCAGCGCCGGGGCTGAGGCTGGGAGGCCTCCGGGGTCCTTCCCGCCGCCTCGGAGCCCGAGAGGACGCGGGCCGAGGGACTCGCAACCTGCCGCCCCGCAGGGCCGGCTCTTCCGGGTCCGCGAGGCCCGCAGCCAATCTGTCCCACCCGCCCGGCCGAGCCCCCGGGAAAACTGAGCCTCAGAGGCAGCAAGCCTGGTCCCAAAGACCCCGCGCCGCGTAGCCCCGCACTCACAGCCATAGTGCGGCCGGACCACGCCCAGCCCGTCAACCTCGTCCGCGGCGGACATGGCGGCCGAGCCCGGATCTCTGCTAAGGAAGCGGTGAGACCTTGCTGGCGCGGGAGGGTGCAGCTGAAGCTCCGGCCGAGTGCGCGGGCTGCCTGGGTCCCTGCGTCCCCGCCCGGCGCCGCCAGCCCCACCCTGCACACCCCGCCCTAGCGGCTCCGCCCTGTCTCTCCGCCCCCAGCGGGCGGAAGGAGGCGGGGCCAGAGCCGCCCGCCCTCGCCCCCATCCCCGCCCCACTCCTCGCTTCGTCCTCAGCAGGCGGAAGGAAGTAGGAGGAGCCCGCTCGCCAATCCCGCTCGCGTTCAGCTCAGCTCTGCTGGGAAGGCCTGCCCTGGCCTACAGCCCCGCCCTTCCAGGCCACCGCCCTCCCAGGCCACCGCCCCATCCACAACTCTCACAGAAAGGGCGTCAGCGCTGGAGGCATGAAATCAAAACCGTGGACAGACCTCCTTCCCTTGCCGCTGAACTAACCTCCTCTGCCCCAAAGCTCAGGGAAGGCGCCCTTTGAGGTGGCCCAAGGCGTTCTTTTTGGACCCAAACAGGACCCAAACTGCATAAAAGACTTCAAACCCCACTTTCCGCACCGTCTGGCAATCTGGCTTCAGTCCTCACCCCAGATTCGCCAGCAGTCACCAGGTTACAACTGCTCAACCTGCCAAGTGCTGTATTTGAGATGTGTATGCTAAAGTATAAGAACTGGATTTGTCCAAACTTCCTAACTTTAGATCCCTGCCGTTGTTCTTTACAACTTTTTTTTTTTTTAAGAGGACTCTGTCAGTCTTAGGGATGCCGCTTCCCCCTGCACCTGTGGCCTGCCCTTAAAATACTGGTATTCAATGGAATTCTCTCCTCAGCCCTCTTCCGTTTTTTCTTTGTCCACTCTGAGTAACTTTATTACGCTCACCTTAAACTTAAAGTTGATGAACTCTAAATATATTAGTATACAGTATCTTCAGACCGTCTGGAAGTCCTTCAGTATTTTCAACTGTCTAATGAACACTTTCACCTGTGTATCCTGCAGACACTTCAAATTCCACACGTCAAACATTGACTGCTCCTATGTTTGAGCAGAAGTACTCAGTTCCCAGTTGGGATGCCTCGGCCCTACATCCAATGCTATTTCTGAAGTATCTAGCTTTTGTCTCTATTCCCACTGTGATTACACTGTTTACATTGCCATCATCTCTATTCTACCTCCTGCCAACCAGATCTTCACAGTTTTCAGGGTGTTCTTTCTAAAGTGCAAATGTGATGTGTTTCTCTTTTAGATATATATTCCCTTTAGGATATGGTCCAAGTTCCTTAGCATGCCAAATAAGCCCCTTCACTATCTGACTCCAAGCTTTTTGCTCCCGCCATTTTCAATTTATTCATTCTTCCTTCAAACTATTAAAATAAGATAGTTGAAAATCTAAAAGAACAAAATACCCCCACAGAAAAATAGGCAAGAATTAATTTATTAAAATTACAAATTAAAACGTTATTTCTTAAGCTTTTAAGTTCAGCTTACAACTTTTATTATTCTATTCATAAGTCTAGCACATTTTACCAATCACTTTTAAGAAGCCAAATAATTTTTTATCTCATTCACTAACTTAGTTTAATTCAACATCTTCATTTAAAGTTATGTCTGTAAACTTATTAGATTTTCTTTTTAATTTCTTCAATTGTCTAAACTAGAACCTTTTTAAAGCTTTGTAATCCTTATAAATCAAATAAACTAATATAATGAAGCTAAAATTCTCTTAGATGGCCCAATTCCATTTGAAAAGTTAGTAATATTTCAACTCAAAAACCTAAGTCTAAAACTAACTCAATTACACATTTAAAATAGGAGCTATAAGGCTGTCAAGTCTAATGGGCCAAATATTCTTAAACATTGCAAGTACATAAACTGTGAAATGTGCACATATATCTCCTTAACCCCAACATATTAACCCCATATTCTTTTTACTCCATTATAAAGCTTCCCTGAGCTAAAAGACACAGAGCTGCTAAGAAAGACAGTTCCCAACCTAGTTAACTAGAATTACTTTTCATCAGAGGTCTTCACCAGGCATAAGTCCAGGAGCTGCAGACTTTCACAGCCATTCTTCTCACTGTGCCAGCTATCATTTTGAACTAATCATTTTGTAGATAAGAGCCATTAGTTCTTTATACTTAAGTCCGATAACCTGGGACACCTGGGTGTGAGTCAGACAACCCAGGAACACCTAGGTGCCCACACGCATCTACATCAGACAATAGCCAAGGAACACTTGGGCACATGTGCATATTTACATCAAATGCTCAGCAAGATTCTGAACATCTGAGGGGCCCTGACCATTTTCCTTCACATTCCCTACAGCATCATTTTGAAACTGGGTTTTAATGTTGAAGAGGGAAAGGGCTATATTACATATTTCTTAATTATTTCCCATAGCAACTGGGCACAAAACAGTTACTGATATCCACAAGTACTCATTGATAGCTAGATTCTTTTCTGCTGGACAAGTTGACATTTGTACAGCACCGGGAAAAAAAGGTTATCTTTTTTGGCAGTTGTCCAGTAAGGGAACCCAAACCCTTGACCCTGGTGTTATAACACCATACTCTAACCAAGTGAGCTAACCAGCCATCCTAAAAGTTATCTCTTTATCTTCCATCACATTGTACATTTTTCCTGGAATCCTGCCCCTGCCCCTTGAGTGCTTTTTATATAGTTTATATGGAAACTTCCCAGAAGGAGGGAGTTCCTAGGACAGATTGTAACACTTTTGACTGATTTGGCCCCTTGTCTTATATGAGAATATATTGGGCTTTGGATAGCAGCTTCTTGTTTTTTTTTTTTTTTTGTCTTTTTCTTGACCGGCACTCAGCCAGTGAGTGCACCGGCCATTCCTATATAGGATCCGAACCCGCCGCGGGAGCGTCTCCGCGCTCCCAGCGCCGCACTCTCCCGAGTGCACCATGGGCTCGGCCCAGGATAGCAGCTTCTTGTGAAGAGCCTGAAAAATCTGAGACTATAGCTTCTCAACACCCTTAAAGATCAAGTGTCAGACCTGAAGGGATAGCTTTTCAGGAGATTGTCACTATGCTATGGTAGGCAGTATTTTAAGATGGCTGCCAAATATTTCCAATCCTTGGTTATTCAGTCAAATACTAATCTAAGTACTATTTTGAAGAGATTGTTCAGAAACAGTTAAGATTACTAAACAGCTGATCTTAAAATAGGGAGATTATTCTGGCAATAGCATGAGCCCTTTAGAAGTAGAATATTTTCTTCAGCTGGTAGCAGAAGTCAAAGAGATGCAAAGCACAAGACAGATTCAATGGGCCATTGCTGGTTTTGAATATGGATGGGGCCACATGGAAAGGACCTGAAAGCAACCTTGAGGAGCTGAGAATGACCCTTGACTGACAGCCAACAAGGAAACAGAGAAGTCAGACCTACAACTGCAAGGAACTTGATTCTGCCTACAACCTAAATGAGTTTGGTTTCTCTTCAGATCATATAAATCTTTCACATTTTACTAAATGAGCTTGGAAGCAGATTCTTCCACCGAGCCTCAAATAAGCACCTAACTCAGTGGACATCTTAACTTTAACTTTGGCCTTGTAAACCCTAAGCAAAGAACCCAGTCAAATTTGCCCTGGACTTCAATAGAAAACACATGCCCAAGGACATTTGGGTGTATGGGAGAGGGTTGGAATGGTTCATAAGTAATGTTGCCAAATATGCTGATGGTAAAATTTTGTGTAAAAAGGACTGTAAGGCTAGCTGGACATCCCCTGCTTCTCTCTGACAGAACTGACTCTATATAGTTAATGTGCTTTTTGAGCAGACGTAGCCCATAATAAATTGAATACTCTATTTGCTCTATGCAGTCTCTGATCTTATTTCTTTGTCTTCTTATAAATTGAACACTTTGGGTAAAGTAAGACTAGAGATAGAATGAAGGGGAAAACATATGGCAAATTACAGAATACCATCAAGTGGGTCTCTGTCAGGTATCAGTTTTCGTCTTTGTTAAACTTTAAGTGTTATTTATCATAGCTTAACTCTCCTTTTTCTCCTCCTTCAAAGAAAACCTACTTTGCTCTGTCCTTTAGGTGTTCAGATATTTTGGATTTTGTGTCTGAGCAAAGATCCTGCCAGGTATTTTGACTTTAGACACTTACTCATCTTTTCAAAAAGGTTCAAAAGTTTTTAACTACCTGTTTGTAATTATAGCCATTTACCAACCACTTACCATGTTTCAGAACATGCTAGGTGCTTTATATATACTGTCACATTTAATCCTCACAATAAACTCTATGAGGAAGGTATAATTATACTCATTTGTAAAATGAGGAAACAGTCACAAAGAGGTTAGCTCTTTTTTTTTTTTTTTTTTTTTTTTTTCTTTTTCGTGACCGGCACTCAGCCAGTGAGTGTACCGGCCATTCCTATATAGGATCCGACGCTCCCAGCGCAGCACCCTCCCGAGTGCGCCACAGGCTCGGCCCAAAGAGGTTAGCTCTTTTGCTCAACGTTATAGGATTCAGAGTTAGGAATGAAGCCTCGATCTTTCTGATTCTAAAATCTCCAGCAAATCACCATTTAACATGACCTCTCAGTTTATGGACAGCATATCAGTGAGAAGGTGGTTATTCACTTCCTGCATATGCCTAATTGCCTCTGGAAACCCTTCAACAAACATTTATGAACACCCGTGTCTCAGTCTCTGTTATGACAACAGAGACCTATAAGTTGTGGGAGGAAGCCAGGAAGTCAGCTCAGAATGGAGTTGGGGCATTGGTTTCCGTGCTGGGGTTAGAATAGACCACAAGGCACTACTACATCTCAAGGCAAAAGACAACACATCTAATGACCCATCAAGAGGCATGGTTAGGAACCATGAGCTCAGGAAGTAGTTAGACCAAGTACAGGGAAAAGAGAGGTAGATGGGGCAAGGAACACCTGTCTTTATCATAGGATTAGGTCCTGAGACAAGCCTTTATGGATAGGGGTCCCCTGTGGCATGCCTCTTAAACATCTACAGGAATGGCTAGTAACAATAGTTGACTGGCAATGAGTGGCCTCTAGGTCCAGTTCTAAGTATTTGATATGCATCATCTCATCTGACTTTTACAACAACCCTGTGAGGTAGGTGTTGCAGAGAACCCTGAGCATTTTCTAGTTGTTAAACCCACCTCCCCCACCCCACCCCCCCACCCCGAGAAACCACTTTAGAAATTTTACTCTTGACTCTGGCTCCTGCAACTTAGCTTGCCTGCTTCCTGCACCCGCCTGTATCCATGTGTTAATAGGAGGCAACAATAGTCTCACCCCACCCTATGGTCTGGATGCAAAATTAGGCTCCAGAGCTGACCAATGGACTGTGTCCCATAATCAGCCAATACAAATTAGGATGGCTACATCCCTCATTTACATAGGAGGACCTGAATGGGAACTTGGGCAGGAATTTCGGTTATAAAGACTGCCTCTTTTCTTTGTTTGGGGAAGCACTGCTCTAGGAGACTTCACTCCCCGGTTATCTCCTTGCTTGCAAGTAAAAAGGTGCTGTAACACTGAACAAAGAGTTGTAACACCAAATAAAGAGCCATAATACTGCAACACTGATGCTGGTCTTAGAGTCCTCTGTGCGATCTTCCCCACAACAGTAGGAACTGCTAGCTTCTCCAGTTCAAGAATAAGGAAACTAAGACTCAGAAAGTTAGCTTATTTTCCAAAGACTGCACAACTAGTTAGCAACATAGCCAGGATTCAAAGTGCATTTGACCCAAAGCCTATGCATGTGAACAATATTCTCCACTGATGGGCCAACTCCCATTCATGGTAGTGGCTACATAGAGAGCTGACTTGAAAGAATTGTGAGGCCATGTCCACCAAAGAATGTGATGGACACAGACATGACAAACCACCATCAAGAAGCTTTAGACATCAGGACAGAGATCTGGGAGCACAGATAAGAAGACTTGATTTATACTAGATGATGTAAGATTTTCTAAAAGAAGTATTGCTTAAGCAAGGCTTCTAGGAAAGACCAGTGGAGAGGGTGAGAAAGCACACAAGTTGGGCAAACAGTGTAAAGAAAGCCAGGAAGTTGTGAAGATGTATTGTATGTGGGCATGGGCATGTGTGATTGTGCCCTGCTTAATGCCCAGCTCACTTCACTCCAGCCTTCTCAAAGAGCAGAAGCCACACGATGCTTCAGAAAGTCCAAGTGGAACCTCTTTGGAAAGGTGCACCATCCTTGGCCGAGGATGTAACTTCCTCTTTCCTTGGCTACCAGGGGTTGCTAGATGGGGAATGGGTAGATACTTTGCATAGGGTTATAAATTCCTTCTTCCTTTGCCAGCCCTCATTCCTTTTAGGACTGGTATTGGGGTGGCAGAAAGCTCCCATCCTTTAAGAAATGCCACTTTCCTCTGGGTTACTCCAGAAGTGTAGTAAGCAAAAATTTTTCTGGGCCTCTCATGAGATTACAGGCCACTAGGAACATTTCTACCATCACTTATATTGCCAGAGCAGGGCAATGTTCTGCCCTGTGAGACTTCAGTCACCATTAAATTATCTGAAGACTAATACAGAAAAAAACAGGAGAGATACATACCTATGTAGCAATATTCCTCCCTAAGACTCCAGTCAGTGAACTAACACATGCCCACTCTGATCGTAGAATGGCCAGGTTGTAACTGCCTCTTAGTATAAAGACAAGCTGTCCAGAGCAGAAGCACCAATCATGTTGTTCAGTTCACTGGACTCATTGGCAACATCCCCATGTGTCAGAGTGTCTTACGTCTTATGTGGCAGAATTCACACATGAAGGTTAAACAAAGCTTTATTTCAAGATCATGCCTTGTATTCATCTACTCATTCACACACCAACTGGCCTAAGTGACACTTCCTCCAGGGAGCCTTCCTTGACCCTCAAGGAAGCTCTGCTCTGGGCTCCCATAAACTTCTTTGTATTGAAACTATGTGTCTGTATGTCAATCTCCCTCAACTAATCTGTGCACTGCTCAAGAGAATTCTCGTGTTTATACCTGTATCTCCAGCACCTTGGACTGTGCCTGAATGAGCATTTACTGAATTAAATTGAATAAATTGGAGAGATATAATATTGGGCTGAGCATGTATTCATATATTCTGTTCATGATATACCGCTGACTGTGAAAAGGGAAGACAGGCTATGTCAGGCCTAGACTCAAGGCATGGGTGTTTCAGGTTTCCTTCAGTTGAGCCTAAGTCACCAGGATAAAGAAATTTATGTACTCCTAATACACAAATGACAGATTCAGGGCAAAAACCCTGCTCAGTAACAAAAGTAATCTTCTGACTTCAGGATCCCTAGATTGTCTCTTAAAGAATTTGATAGGCAACTAAAATGGGTGGGATCAACCTGCCTTCCTGGCTGCAGAGAGAGAAGCCAAACAGTTGCAGACTGAGACCTCACTGTGGACAAAGAATCTAATATCTGGGGAAGCAGGCAGGGTCATCCCAGGAGAAGAGGCAAGAAAGGAAGATTGATGCCAGAGCCCATGGAAGGGTCTTAAATTCTACGTTGAAGGAAATTCAGCTCTGTTCTGCAGACAAGAAACAATTTAAGATTTTATAAGCAGGGGAGGAGTATGATTTGATTCAACAAAGATTTATGAAATGTTTACTTTCTACTAGAAATAACAAGGGCATAAATTTGAGTTAAACATAGTCCCTGCCCTTTAGACAAGTACACAAATGTCTGTAATACAAGATGAAATAAAAAGTAAGTGAAACTCAAGATGTAGAAAGAAAGGACTATAGAGGTCCAAAGGAGATCTCATCTGCTTGAAGGAAGAGATCTGGAAATATTTTATGGAGAGGGAGGCATTTTAAAGGGCCTTGAAGAATGGGTACTTTATGAACACAGAATTCACTGAAGAGGCAACATGAACAGCAACAAACTTGTGAAAGTTGTTTAACTTCCCTACTAAACAGGGACATGCATACTGAAGCCACGTGAGACATCATTTCACACCCATCAGATTGGAAAAATTTTAAAGTCTGATAAAAATCAAGGGTTGACAAGGAAGAATAGTGATGGGAATATTTATACACTGCTAGTGAGAATAGAAATTGGTCCAACCATTTTGGAGGATAATTTGTCAATATCTAGTTAAAGATGCACTTATCCTATGACCTCAGAATTTCACTCTTAGGTATACATACCCAGAGAAACTCCTACACATGTAGTCAAGGAAACATACCAAAATGTTTATGGTAGAAATCCCAGTGAGAGCAAAACCCAGGAATGAACTAAATAGCCACCAGTAGGAAAATGGAAACTTCAGTGTGATTCTATACTGAATATTAAAGCAGGGAAACGAATAAAGTACAACTACATGTATCAACACGGATGAATCTCACAAACATAATATTGAGAGGAAAAAAGTACAGAATATCTAGTTTAGACAAGTTTATGCAAACCAATATTATACAGTACACACCCACATATATATATACATATGGAGAGAGAGAGAGAAAGAGAGAGAAAGCACATAAATATATAGTAAAGGCACAGGAGTGAGAAATGCCAAACTCAGGAGAGTGGAATATGGGTTGGGGAAGGGGCTGTGATTGGGATTTCACAGGAGGCTTTAAGAATATCAGTAACATTTTATTTCTTAAGATGGATGGTAGGTAAATGATTGTTCTTTGCACTAATCTTCATACCTTTTTGTATATTTTAAATACTGAATTTTTAAAAAAGAGTATTTAGTGGTTCACCAGGAGGAATTGAAGCAAGAAATTATTCTTTTTTTTCTTTCTTTATGAAGCAAGAGAGAAGAAATTGTACTGGGGAAGGCAGACTGTTCAGGGAACAAAGTGTCATCATTCTACTTGGCAGAATAATGGGAAATTTTTAGTCATGAGCAGCAACTTTCATTTGAATAACGTCCTGCATTTTATAAAACACTTTCACATGTACCTGCTCATTTAGTTACCTACTTGAGGGACAAGTATTTCCATATTGTGTGTGTGTTTTTGGCTGGAAGAGTGTTCTGTTTTCCTATTTGCTTTTTTTTTTTTTCTTTTTCTTGTGAGATATATTGTAAATAAAAAGCAAAGAAGTAGTGCATATTAATAATTTAAAGAATTATATTGAAAAGAAAACCCGTGTACTTAGCATCCAGCTTAAAAAATAGAAACTTAGCATGCTTCTCCCTGATTCCAGTTAACCACTGTCCTGAGGTTTGTATTGATAAATCCTTTGATTTCCTTTCTTTTTTTTCTTATTTATTTTTTGAATTGAAACATACGTAATTATATGTATTTATGGGGTACAGAGTTTATCAGTATTTGTGTACAGTAACTGATGATCCAATCAATATTATTAGCAGGCTCATCATTAGAAATCATAATTATTCTTTGTGTCCCTTACCCAATTACTACCTAACCCTCCTCCCCCTCCCCCTTTCTCACCTCTAGTGACTATAGATCTGTTCTCTCCTGAAATTTCAACATTTAATTGTGGTCTTTTCCTTCCTTCCTTCTTTCCTTCCTTCCTTCCTTCCTTCCTTCCTTCCTTCCTTCCTTCCTTCCTTCCTTCCTTCCTTCCTTCCTTCCTTCCTTCCTTCCTTCCTTCCTTCCTTCCTTCCTTCCTTCCTTCCTTCCTTCCTTCCTTCCTTCCTTCCTTCCTTCCTTCCTTCCTTCTCTCCCTCCCTCCCTCCCTCCCACTTATGAATAAGGACATGTTGTATTTCTCTTTCTGTGCCTGGCTTATTTCACTTAACATAATTTTCTCTAAGCTCATCCATGTTGCTGCAAATGGCAGAATTTCATTCTTTTTAAGGCTGAGTACTATTCCATTGTGCGTATATACCACATTTTCCTCATCCAGTTGTACATTGATGGACATTTAGGTTGGTTTCATATCTTGGCTATTGAAAATAGAGCTGTAATGAACACAGGACTGCAGGTATCCCTTTGACATGATGATTTTCATTCCTTTGGGTATATACCCAGAAGTGGGATTGCTGGATCATGTGGTAGTTTTAGCTGTAATCCTTTGCTTTTCAGTACAGTTTGTGTGTGTGTGTCCTTATTGATTAAGAAATATATTGTCGGGCTGGCCAGTTAGCTCAGTTGGTTAGAGTGTAGTGTTACAACACCA
Organism: Cynocephalus volans; assembly: GCF_027409185.1. Classification (NCBI taxonomy): domain Eukaryota; kingdom Metazoa; phylum Chordata; class Mammalia; order Dermoptera; family Cynocephalidae; genus Cynocephalus; species Cynocephalus volans. The sequence continues at coordinate 57,251,186 of NC_084462.1, forward strand.
AGGTCAAGAGTTCGGATCCCTGCACCAGCCAGCCACCAAAAATAAATAAATAAATAAATACATATACTGTTTAATTTTGCCTGCTTTCCCCTTTATTATATTCTGACTCTCACTAAATGTATTTTTCCATCTCTTGCTTTTTGCACTCAATATTGAGTGTTCAAAGCTTATCTGTGTTGATGCATATATCTATAGTTTGTTCATTTTCTCTGATGTATAGTATTCTGCTGTGTGAATGACCATGTTGGTCGGAAGTGGGGCCACTAAGTCCACATTTTGAGCAAGCACCCCAAGTAAGACTGATGTGATCTTTGGCTCACATTTTGAGAATTATTGTCTTAGAGGACAAAGTCCAAGTTCTTACCTCTCAGTCTCCCAACCATCTCAGCCCTTTAATTTTAAACTGCTGTTTCCAGGGCCAGCATGTGGCTCACTTGGGAGAGTGTGGTGCTGATAACACCAAGGCCAAGGGTTTGGATCCCTATATAGGGATGGCCAGATAGCTCACTTGGAGAGCATGGTGCTGACAACACCAAGTCAAGGGTTAAGATCCCCTTACTGGTCATCTTTTAAACAAACAAACAAACAAATAAATAAATAAATAAACAAACCACTGTTTCCCTGTTCCAAAAATATTTTCCCATTTTTCTTTTCTTAGGTAACACTTAAAGTCTCTCCATTAAATTACAGGCTCCTTCAAGGTAAAATTATCATCATTATCATTGTTGTCACTGACATTTATGGAGCAGATATAATGTACTAGGTACTGCACAAAGACTTTTTTTATGTTTTATCTCATTGATTCTCAACCAACTCCATGAAGAAGGTACAGGATTATCTTCATTTTACAGATAAAGAAATATGGGTCAGAGGTATTAAGTAATTACCCAAAGTTAAATAGCTCTTAAAAGTGAACATCCTTAACTCTTATTTGTCTTTGCGCCTCTTGTCTAGTGTAGGACTTGGTATGTGGTAGGCACTCAATAAATGTTTGTGTAGCTGAACTGAAAGGAAAAGTCAAGGAGACCAGATGGAAAATAATCCTTTTAGTTTAGATGACAGCAGATGGGATGGAAAAGAGTTGGAAACAAAACTTGGCATGCCAGCCTATTACAGTGCTGAAATTTGGGGAGGGAGATTGGGAGAGGGAATGAGGAAAGGACAAGGCATTTCCATTTTTTTTAGTTTGGGCACTTCTGTATTTTTTGGAAATGTTTACAACAAGCTTGTGGTGCTTTTACAGTTTTGTTTAAAAAGAGAGTTTAGAGGCAGACAGTACATGAGTTGGCATCAGCAAAATATAGAAAACAAGGGAGAAAAAGAAATCCAAGTTGACCAGGAGGTTTCTGGCAAGAGTATGCAGGAGAATGCGGAGTCATTTGCAGAAAGAGAATCACCAGGAGGGAGGCTTTGGAAGGAGATGCTGACTGTAGTTTGGGGATTTTAGGTTTGGGAAGCAGCAGGTCATCCTTGGAGAGTGTCCACCAAGCAGCTGAACTTGAAGGTCTGAAATTCAGGAAGGAGGTGGAGCCAGACTCAAGTTCTGAGATGACGGCTGAAGCCATAAAATCAGTGTGCAAAACAAGAAAGAGGATCAAGGGCCAGAATGTTGAGAGGATGAGACACATTTGAGCAGAAGAAGAAGAGGAACCAGGGAAAGTACTTGAAAAGGAGTCACCAGAAACGTAGGAGAGCCATCTCACAACCACCTTGGAAAAAGAGAATTTTAAGAGCAACATATGAAGATGGCATCAAACAGTAAAGAGTTGTTGAATGGGAAGAAGACTAACAAGAGACCTTCAGAGTTGGAAATAAAAAGGCCTTTTAGACTCCAGTTTTAGGAGCATGCTGGAGATGAAGCCCTATAAAAAGGGCCTACACAGGATAGCCCTGAGAATAACTACATGTGAGTGGAAGTCTGACAAAGGGGAAGTGAAGGAATGTGACAATAGGGTCTAGGAAGAATTATTTTGAGATAGAAGAAGGTTTAATGACCTTGTCTTTTTGTCCTGGTATCTCACAATGCCAGTCATGGTGCTTGGTGATAACAATTACTTATTGGAAACTTACTGTGTGTCAAGGACTATCCTAAGTCCTTTACACCATGGCTTGTCTCAAAGCCTTCAGTTTTTCTCTCTCTAAGATAACCTATACATAATTGCCAAATCACCCTTCCTTAGATGCTGATTTTGCCTCTCCTCTCCTATAAAACCATTAGTGACACCCCATTCCCCAGAGAGTAAACTGGGGAATCCAAACTCCTCAGTCTGGCAACTAAGAGCCTTCTTGCTGTCACCCTCACTCACCTGTCCAGCTTTGTCTTACTCTGCTACTTTTCCAGCACAAGTTCCTTTCCTGTGAGCATGCATTCACTAATCCAATAAACATTTATTGAGCACCTACCATGTCCTGAACACTGCTCTAAGTACTAGGGAAAGAATGGAAACAGGAGAAGTGGCTTCCTCCTTTCATGGAGTTTACCAGAAACAAATCAATAAACAAGAAATTATCAGACTGTATGGGGACTTTGACAAAAATAAAAGAGGTTAATGTGATAGAGAGTGGCTGTTGGGGGAGGAGGATTAATACAGATGGGATAGTTAGGGAGAGCCTTGGTAAGGAGGTAAGTTTAGGCTGAAATCTGGTTGACAAATAGGAATGTACCGAAGATCTAGGCAAAGGAATGCTGGGTACAGGAAACAGTTAGTACCAAGGCTCTAATGTGCACACAACCTTGGTGTGACCAAAGAACAGAGGACACAAGTGTGCTGAAGCACAGCAAATTAGAGGGAAGGTGACATCAGAAGAGGCTGGAAGTGGCAGGGGGCCAAACCACAGGGGTCTCATAGGCCTGGGTAAGAATTTGGGTCTTCATCCTAAAAGCAATGGGAAGCTGCTGATGTTAATCAGAGAGGTGATGTTATTAGATTTAGGATTTTAAAAGATCACTATGGCTTCTGTGAGAAGAAATTAGAGCAAAAACAAAAATCAGGAACATCAGTTAGGAGGCTACTACAGGAATTCAGGTAAGAGATTGTGGTCATTTGGGATTGGAGAGTGGTAGTGGAGATGAAGAGATTTGATAGATAGGCTTGAGAGGAATCTGAGTGGTAAAAATGATCTGAGGACTTGGTGATGACCTTGATTTTGGAGTGAGGGAGAGTGGATGCATGGAGCATGTGTAAGAAGCTAATCATCCAGTCATAGGGTAGAAACAAAGGAAAAATATGGAAAGGCAGTTACCCCCACTTTCACCAATAGCATTTAAATATTCCCTGCTCATGGCTGGAGGTAGGGGGTGGGTGCAGAGTGTGGGGAGAGGAGAAAGGGTTGGCAGGGCCACAAAGCAACTCACACATTGCCCTTCAAGAGCTCACTTCTTACAAGATAGACATACCTGTAGATGTACAACATGAAAGACAAAGTGGTAGGAAAAGACTCAATATGTGCTACAAACCAGTAATCTGTGTAGAATACTGTTAGGAAATAGGGGTAGGAGGGGCTGGAACCCAGCAAGGTCTTTAGTTTGGAGGTAATGTGCCAACTCTGTTGGCAGCTACTAGGTTTCACCAATCCTCCAAGAACCTGGGGAGAGCTGAGGAGTGGGAGCTGGAGAGGGACCCTGGCTATAGATTCCCTGCTTATGTCCTCTCACGTTCTCAGAGTGTGAAGGTGCACCTGTGGAAGAGCTTGCTTACATCAGACAGTACTTGGGTCTGTGAGAGCCCCAGATTTGTAAATTGTTAGAGCCAGAAGGGATCTTCCAAGTAACTGACCTGTTCAAGGGCAGTTAGCTAGTAAATGGCTGCTCCAAAACTAGGAGCTGGTCTTCTAACTTCTGGTTCTATGCTGCTTCTAGACCTTGCCTCCTAAATCTAGTGTCACTCACAATGAGCACAAATCATGTTCCTAACTGGGTTTGGGGTTATGACTCCTCGTGCTAATAATGTCACTTTGGTTTCCCTCAGATGTCCTCTATCTGGTTTCCTCTTGGAAGGGAAGGATACCCTTCCGGGACATGCTGGATTAATCCCAGTGCAAATTCTCAGAATGTCACTTCTGAGGAATATCATACTCAACTCTGTACTTTCTCATTCTGCGTCCTACCCCTGGTCAAAACACTTCCACCCTGGGGAAGATAAAAGCCCTGAATTTCTTTTTTTTTTTTTTAAAGATGACCCGTAAGGGGATCTTAATCCTTGGCTTGGTGTTGTCAGCGCCACACTCTCCCAAGTGAGCCACGGGCCGGCCCCCTGAAACCCCTGAATTTCATGTAAATTACCCCTTACCTCTGCCAGCCAGGCTCTTCCCTCACCCTCTCATCTGATTTTTACAAATTATTGCCATTGTCTACATACTAATCACATTTGATTTAGAACAATACTTGGGTAGATAAAATAAATGAAGATGGTATACTCTCATATTACCATAAAAGAGGCATAAAACCATTCCCAGAAAATAGGCCTGTTTCAGGCCAGTATAGTATTGGGAAATATTAATTGGCAAGATAGAGATTCTATCCCTGACTAAGGAATCACTTGAGTATACATTGAGCTCTTTAGCATACTGCTTTAATGAGGAACCTAGACAAACTGGAAGGAAATAAGGGGAGAGAAGAGCAACAGGGTACATTAGAAAAGTTATTATGAGATTTATACATTTAGAAATTTCCTGCCAAAACAGTCTCTTGCTAGAAGGGGCTTAGAGATCTAGGTCATGGAGGCTGAAATTTAGATAGCAATATTAAAAAATCAAAGGAGTTCTAATCAAGCAGCTATTGCACTGTTCCTGTACAAACTGTACCTCAGGGAAACCAAAGAGTTGATAAAGAAGAGTTCTCTTTATAGAGGTAATCCAGCTAATAAATGGAGATAGAATAATATTAATAAAATATCACCATTTGACAGCCCGAAATGAAATAAAGGAGTATCAATGGCTGCTAACATCAAAAGCAGACAAGATAACATTAGGTACCTCCTGATGGAAGTACACAAGATCACTACAGACTATTCTCACCAAAATACCTGAATCTGATCAGGCATATAGATCCAACTACCAATATTAGGAAAGTGGGGGATAGAGGAGCATGTTAAAGGACACCATAGGATGGAATTACCCAAATACAGACCTGTGGGATACACTACAACAAGCAAGTTACAAGAAAAGAAGAGAGAGACACACAGAGATAGAGAGAGAGAGGAGGGAGGACTCTAGACCAAGACTTGTAAGGAATATATCAGCCAATTGAATGTAGAGACCTTATTTGGATTTCGACTCAAACAAATAAAAAACAAAAACATAAGATAATTAAAGATTGGATTTTTTTTTAGGATCAATAATAGTGTTTTGGTTATGTTTAGAAGAGACATCTTTTAAAGCAGTAGTTCTCAAACTTGAACGTGCATTATAATCATCTGGAGGGTTTATTAAAATACATAAAACACAGTGTCTGATTCAGTAGGTCTGGGGTGGGGGCTGAGAATTTGCATTCTCACAAATTTCCAGGTGACACTAATGCTACTGTTCTGGGCTCTCATTTTGAGAACCACCACACTGGATTAACTAGATTTTTTTTTTTCTGGTCTATTGTCTAATTTCCTCTTCCAAGGAGTTAAGATTATCAACTGAATTCTCCCTATGAGTTACAGCACTCAGATGGCATTCTATATAATCAAAGAGAATGAAAGGGCCGGCCCATGGCTCACTCGGGAGAGTGTGGTGCTGATAACACCAAGGCCACAGGTTCGGATCCCTATATAGGGATGGCCGGTTAGCTCACTTGGTAGGGCGTGGTGCTGGCAACACCAAGTCAAGGGTGAAGATCCCCTTACCAGTCATCTTTAAAAAAAAAAAAAAAAGAAATAGAGTGAAGTAGAGTTCCAAGGCTGATGTAATAATTCAGTCTGTACTAATGTAAGAAGGCTTGGAAGAAAAAAAAATCCATCACTTTTCTTTCTAAAAAGTGATAAGTAACTGTAGGGAAAGTGAAGGAAAATGGTCAGAGACCCTCAGGTGTTCAGAATCTTGCCTAGCATTTGATGTAAATATGCACGTGCCCAGGTGTTCCTTGGTTATTGTCTAATGTAATTGCGCACATGCACCCAGGAGTCCTGGGTTATGACTTAAGTATAAAGGACGAGTGGCTCTGATCCACAGCCCCCCCGCCTCGGGATGTTCCCGGAGGGGGCTACAGGGAGGCTGCTACTGCTGGCTGTTGATGCAAATTATTGTTGCCAGTGCCCCTGGGGATGCCCGGAGAGGCCACTGCCGCTGCAGCAAGCTGCTGAGGACTGAGCGTGTGTCATCTGCCAACGGCTCCTGAGATCTTTCCCAATTATCTAGCATGGACCCGCATGTGAGGGGTCTGGCGACCCAGCCTGGCATGTGAAGAGTTTGTGACCCAGTCTGTACAACGGGCCTGAGGGGTCTGTGAGCCCTAGCCCTAGCAAAACAGTACCCAATCCCCTCCTTAACCCCTTTCACTTGCTCTTTCTCCTCCACTCTCATTTCATCAGGATCAAGGACTCCAACACAGGATCCTGTAAAGGTCTATAGAACCTAGGCTACATCCCTCCATCATTTCCAAATTCAGGCTGGTTTGATGGATATAATATGGGTCCTCCAATACTGTAGTGTCTCAGATGCACTCTGAGTGAGTGTTGAAGAAGAGGACTGTAGACTGGAAATCCAGTGACCTGCAGCCAAATCTGACTCTTCTGTTAATTGTGTGAAACATAATGAGTCATGTAACTTAGCATTTTCACACTAGTTTTTCAACAGGTTAAAAAAAAGTCCCTCATTATGAGAGAAAAGGAGACACCTTGAGAAACGTTAGCCGAATTTCTTGTAAAAAAGACATTAGCAACTGTACTATAACACTAAACTTTAGAGATATCACACTTATAGTTTAACAAAGTGCTTGTATGTGTGTGTGTGTGTGTGTGTGTGTGTGTGTGTTTTAGATCCTCACAACAACCTTGTGAGGTAGGTGAGGCAGGTCTAACTTGGGGCTGAGAGAAGGTGAAATTCGAGCCAAATTAAGTGCCAGGGCCAGGACTCAAACACTTTACCTTCTCATCAAAGTCAGTGTTCTTTCCAACACACTACCTTCCCTTAATTTGTTTCAATTAAATATAGGAATGTACTAGTGCATAAAATGAATGGCTCTAAAAGGATCATCAGAGAGTTGCATTAACCTAAAACTAAAGGGTCAGTAACCCAGCAAATTAGAAAACAAGAGTTGCTTCCTTCAGCTAAATGCTAGGAAGGAGCCCTGTAATATCATTTAACATTCTCAGCAATTTTGACTCCACAATTTTGCAGTCCTCTTCCAGATCCTTCTGGTTTGTTCATCATAAGATATTTTCTATGCATCAGATGACAGCAAACCTCTAGTGGAAGTACCTCAGACACTGCCATACAAAAAGCTTCTGAAATTCTTTCAGCCTCTAAGTCACAAAACCGCAAATATCCTTTATGATAATTCTGCCTTGTCATGGCAGTGAGACATCTGGTGACTAATGCCTTCATAGCACTGGATTGGGAGAGTGTTTCTGTCTTATTAAATGTGTTCAGACCCCAAACTTTCTAGCTCAAATCTAATTTCGTGCAAGTTCTGTGCTTGGGGGGCTGTACTAACAAATTCCATATAGAATAATAAGGCTGATAAAAGCAACCAAGTTTGTGGAGTGTCTTATGAGGCCAGGCACTGCATTAAGGGCTTTATATAAGACCTCAAATATTAATCATTAATAGTAATGATATGTCCACTTATTTATTGAGCACCTACTTTGTGCCAGGCACTGTGGTAGGTGGTTTACATGTGATCTCTTGGCCACATTTCTCTCACTTCTTGTTAAGTAACCAGGCATCCACCATTAAACTCACATTTCCCTAAGAACCAGTGACACACATTGAAGGAATGCCTTTTGTGTTTAGAACATTATTTGGACCCCATAAGTTTATCTTCTCTGTTATAATATAGAAAAGAAAGAGAGAGAACAGATCAGAGCTAAACTTGGGCCACTGATGCCCAGGTTTGGGGTACTTGACGACAGTAACAATGGAAATTTGAAAGGGAGCAGCAGAACCACTATTGCCTAAATTAAATGGGTGTTTTGATGGCATAAAAGATGCGCTTTCTGACGGAAGCTCTTGTCACATTTACTACAGTGAAAAGGTTTTTCTCCTGTATGTGTTCTCTGGTGTGTGAGAAAATGGGAACGCTGATTGAAGGTCTTGCCACACTCAGGACATTGATAGGGTCTGTCTCCTAAGTGGATTCGTTGATGGGTAATGAAGTGGGAGCTCTGATTGAAGCTCTTCCCACACTCACCACATTTGTAGGGTCTTTCTCCTGTGTGAATCCGTTGGTGCTTAATGAGGGCAGAGCTGTCGGCAAACCCTTTGCCACAGTTGTCACACTTAAAAGGTCTCTCACCTGTGTGTATCCTCTGGTGTGTGACCAGATGTGAGCTCTGACTGAAACTTTTGTGGCAGTCAGGACAACTGAAAGGTCTCTCTCCTGAATGAGTACACATGTGAGCTACAAAATGAGAACTGTCTCTGAAGCCCTTCCCGCACTCCGGGCATTTAAAAGGCCGTTCTCCTGTGTGGGTTCGTTGGTGCTTAATCAGATCCGAGCTCTGGCTAAAACTCTCCCCACAGTCATTACACCTGTAAGGTTTCACCCCTGTGTGGGTCCTCTGGTGGGTGATGAAATTTGAGCTTCGACTAAACCTTTTATGACATTCGAGGCACGTGTAGGGCTTCTCTCCTGTGTGGGTTCTTTGGTGCATTGTGAGGTGTGGCTTCCGCCCAAAAGTCTTCCCACACTCTGGGCACTCGTAAGGTCTCTCACCAGTGTGGGTTCTCTGATGTTTGATGAGCGTTGAGCTATCGCTGAATTTTTTCTCACACCCATTGCATTGGTAGGGCTTCTCTCCTGTGTGTGTTCTGCGATGGGTGACAAGATCAGAACTCTGTTTGAAGCCTTTCCCACACTCGATGCACTTATAAGGTCTCTCACCAGTATGGGTTCTTAGGTGTCTTTTGAGATAGGAACTCTGGTTAAAGCTTTTTCCACATTCCGCACACATAGGCTTCTTTCCTACATATCCATCCAGGAGCTTGTTTAAATCCATCTCCTGTGAAAAGGGCTCTTGCTGGCCCTCTCCTGGAAGGGTTCCATGTTGCCGTTCTAATTCAGGGCTCCTTTCCCAGTTTCTTCCCCAACTAGGAGTATGAAAAATATTTTTATTGGTCCTTTCTGAGGATTTTCCACATTGTTTTGCTGTTTCGGAAATGTCCTGATTGAGTTTTGCCACCTGATGCCCAAAGTCTGAAAAATTAACAGAAGTAACAGAGAATAATGTTATCAGCTATTAAGAAAGAACATCAGAAAGCAGTAAAAAAGATTAAAATTACTGTTTCTGCAGCAGACTACACTTAATTCAACCACTCTGTTTTTCACTTTGTGAAGTTTATTGAAGTTCATTGAGCTTACAGAAAACATGAATTCCTAAACTTCTTATTTAAGATAGCTAGATGAATCTTGAGGTGATCTTGATGTCCTTCAAGAATATACCATGTATTATCAAAATTGGTCAACTCCTTTCAAAAATGTTATAGTCTAGACAAAAATGAAATGCTGACTCAAAATGAAGACTTTATTCAGTCAATTACTGACTGCCCAAGAAGACACATTTAAACTTTTTTTTTCCCCCAAATTTAAACTTTTCATAGTAATGGGGGCCAGCCAGTGGCTCACTTGGGAGAGTACGGTGCTGATAACACCAAGGCCACGGGTTCAGATCCTATATAGGGATGGCCAGTTTGCTCACTGGGTGAGCGTGGTGCTGACAACACCAAGTCAAGGGTTAAGATCCCCTTACCAGTCATCTTTAAAAAAAAATAAATAATAATAATAATAAAAAATAAACTTTTCATAGTAAGAACAAAAGTCTAGGGCAGTATTCCAAATGCTTCATCTAAACAAGAGCTAAAAGGCTAGATTTCTTCCTGACAGATAGCACTCACATCTCACCTGTGTGACTTTCCTTTAGGATCTTCCTTGCCTCAAAGTTTTGGAATGGTAGGACCCATGGTGTTTCTTTGTGATCCAGCTGGGTGATTACACTTGGTCTAGAAATCCTACACAGAAAGATGAACGTAGGATATGAATCTGACCAATTACACAAGGCCTGACCAAAATCCAAGCCCTCCTCCTTTCATAGGTAGAGAATACCAGGGCAATTCTAATGTGTGTTTTGTCTCATTAAAAGTGCAACCACAGTTAAGTAATAAAACAGGGTGATCTCCCAGGAGGCTGAGGAAAAAAGCTCTTTTCCTCTTATTAAAAAAAAAAAAAGCCAGACTTGGGTGATAGAAACTCTAGAGTAAGCACAATAACTCATTTCTGAAGACATAAGTTTAAACCCATGTGGAGACAGAATTTTATCAGAAACAAAGCTGCCATGACCTCGCCCTTAGAAAGAATCAAGGAAGTTAACTATAATGTTGGCCTTTAAAATTCTCCTAGAAGGGCAGCAGTCAATACAGCCCTGAGAAAAAGACAAAAAGAAAAAAAAAAAAAAAGAAAGGCAAAGAACATGAGTAGACAATTGACAAAAGACAATAATATAAGCAGCCTATAAATATATGAAAAACCATTAACCTCACCATTAACCAGAGAAGTTCAAATTAAAACAATGATAGACATAGGTAATGTAGTGTAGAAGTAGCGTGCAAACTCAAAAGTCACACTGCCTGGGTTTGGATCCTAACCCTGCCTTGTAAGGTTACAACCTATGTGACCTTAGAAAAGTTACTTAAACTCTGTGTCTCAGAATCTTCATCGATAAAATAGGGATAATGATATCTACCTCATAAGGTTATTGTAATTAAGTGGTAAGCCCTCAGTAAATGTTAGCTATCCTTATTATTTTACACAGACTCTTATAAAACCCACTGTGATACGTAGAATATGAAGAAATGGACACTTCCATATAATGCTGTGGGAATAAATAAACTGATTCAATTTTCCTGGAAGGTGTTTGACAAAGTATCAAACACTTTAGGAATGAATCTGTTCTTTGACACAGCAATTGTAATTCTGGTAATTCTAAGAAAAATGATGAAAATATACTTCAATAAACAAGACTTTTAAAAGAGACAATTAGCTAAGAGATGTTCATCACACACTGGTAAAAATTTGGATATGACCTAAATGTCTCATAACAAAGGAATAATTAATTGATCCAAGTGAAACTCCTGTTTTATAAGTAAAAAATGGTCAAATATGAGGGTACTTCAAAAAGTTCATGGAAAAATGGAATTAAAAGATAATGTGAATCTTTCCATGAACTTTTGAAGACTTTTCATATATGGTTCAATCTAATATTCTACTCCATATAACAAAATAATATTGTATTATTGTATTCCACACAAGAAAATACTAGGTGGTTATTTCAAGTGGTTTATAGGAGGATATTTATTGTGGTCAAAATATATTCACAATACAATGTATAAGAAAGTAGGATATACGACTTAATGTACAGTATAATCTCAATATAGTATTATTCTTTTGTTTTTTTTTTAATTTATATATGCTTTTAAAAAGGATGATAGGATAGTAACTCTTCAGTGGTGGGATTAGGGATGACTTTTTGCTTGTCTTTTTCTTACATAAGTATATATTAATCGTGTAATAGATACGAAGTAAAGCAGGAAAAGAGGGTAGTCATTGTATTTTAGAAAGAGCACTGAAAGTGGTTTTTGTTTGTTTGTTTGTTTTGGTAGCTGGCCACTATAGGGATCCCAACCCTTGACCTTGGTGTTATCAGCACCACTCTCTCCCAAATGAGCTGAACAGCCAGCCCCTAACTGTTTATTTTTAAATGACAGGTAAATACATCATGGGGACAGCTCCCCCTTTTCCACATAGACAGGGATTGGACTCTCACCTCTGTCACTTAACTTCTGAGTCTTAGTGTCCTTGGCTGGAAAAGGGAGATAATGACACATATATCAAAGGGTTATGGTGAGATAGTAATAAGACAACACATATCAAAGACATCTGCAAACCATAAAGCACCAGAAAGATGGAAGTCATTCTTGTTCTGTCAGCGAGGCAACAATTAATCTCACAAAGGTCTGGAGCTCTAAGAAATCAACATCCCCAGAGACCATTCAGACCACTCTCAAAACATCTCCTTCTTAAAACTAGAGGAGAGTAGCATCCTTACCCTTTGAGAGCCCATTCCTCTAACTGTGCTGGGTGGCATCCCTGAAGAGGATTCTCTAAGCAGTGTCCAGGTAACTCACTCTTTCCTGAAGTCCCCAGCCACATCATCATGGGTCATCAGTTCCTAAAGTAAGAGACCTCAATATGCATCAATAGCTCCCTAAATATTCTCACCATTGTCTGAAAACCAGGAGATAGCCAACAGTATCTCCAAACAAATACCCTCCCTGACTAGAATAGCTCTCAGGTAAATTCTGTCAACCACAGAAGGGTTGCTTTTCTTATTCTTTTTTTTCATAATCCTTCCCTTGGCCAATTTCCTCATCACTAAGAGAGGCCTGGGACTCCCAAATATATCTACAGAGCCCTCAGTCTTTTGGATGCATTAACTTTTTGAGGAACAAATTATCCATGATGGACAAGATAAAGGAGAGAGTTTGCAGGTATAATTCGATTTCTGGGAAGCTTTAGATTCTCTCCAACTATGTTTTCCTTAGCAAGCTGGGAAATTCTGGACTTAACGATACTAGTATTGTTTATGAGAACAGCTGACTCTTCTTAGACTTGAGGTCAACCTAAAGGACAGACTATGTAGAATCCCAAAGGGAATAGTGCTGGGTACCATTCTATTTCAAGGTTTAATGGAGTCAGAGATGACACTTAAAAAGATATGGATTTAAAAAAAAAAAAAAGACATGAATAAGTTGCAAAAATAAGTGAAATTCAACGGGGATCATCATAAAACGCAACCCTTGAAGCTGAAACCAATCATTAATACAGTCATAAATTGACAACAGTATCATGAAAAAGTTACTCTTTGGGAGGTTGATCAGAGGTGATTACTGGATGGATTGGTAATTCATTCAGTAATTAATATGTTGCAAGGCATTAGGAGTCACTAAGAAATATAAGGTAATGTTTTTTCCTCAAAGAGTTTCTAATAGAAATGAACATAAGTCCGCTAGCTGACTGACCACTGGCTACAAAGAAATCTGGATTTCATTGGAGGAAGGACCAGATCGGGGTGAGGAGGATTTACTTTTTCACATCTTTTGTCCCACCAATCAGAGCACCTGTTTAATTTTACTAAAACACATACACTCTTCATGGAAACATTTATGTACGTATTTACAGACATTGCTATCGGTCATTTATAAAGTACTGAGTCTTTGAAGACCTAAAAATCATAGGAACACATTTCATCTCTGTGGTTTAAAACTTTAACAACAACTAAAATAATGTCATTAAGGAGTAACAACTGTAGGGCCCACTTGCAGGAAACAGAGCGATTGAGGGGGAGAGAATTCTTAGCCATGGTTATAGAAACTTTCCTTCTCAGCTCCCCCCGCCCCTCCCAGGTCACTTCAAAGTCCCCATAGCGTAGAGGTGCTGTGACTAAGTGCCATTGTGAGAAACACCTGTTTGTTCACTGGGTTTATTAATAGGAACATGACCGCACGGATGGGGCCGACACCCTTTCTTCCTCTTGGAGTTGCAGGTCCTAGTCGGGGTGCATAGGTCAGAGGGTCCCAAAGATCTAAGCTGAAACCCGGGGACCACCACCGAGGAACAAGAAAATTGATTAGGAGGATGAGCTATCCCGACGACGATACAGAAACCGCAGCTACCTGTCCCCACACCTCAGCAAGCCCGGGGGCTCCGAAAGGCGAGCGCCGGGATCCCGCAGAGACAACGTCGGGGTGCGGGGCGGGCCCCCTCCACTCTCCTCAGCAGCGCGTGGGCTCCTGCAGCAGTCTCCCTCCCTGGGTCACTCACCGCCCCAGGGCCCAGCCGGGGATGGAGCAGGAAGTGAGAGTCCGCCACAGCCGAGCCGCACCCGGCCCCCAACGCCGAGGCAGTCTCTCCCACAACCCGACCGGGATTCGTGACAGGACTGTGGGGACACAGGTGGGACACCGGGTCCAACAGCCCGCAGCCGGAAAACACCGCCCCTTTCCCCTTGCTATTGGCTTCTCAGTTTCCATGACTAGAAGCCTTTCCTGCCTATAGGCTGGCATAGCTGTCAATCACCGTGAGGCCTTCTGGGAGATGTAGTCCGGAGCAAGACCGCAAAGGACGCGGAGTCCCGGGGATGCCCAGTTCCAAGGGGTGACAAGTGCTAAACCCATTTCCCGAGCTACCGAGCCGCGGGAACCACCTCTCCGAAACTGAGGGAAGGATCCAAATGCCGTACCTCCAGAGTGGGATCTGCAGATGCTGACCTCTTGCCTCACCCCACTACCTCGGAGAATCCTGGTACTCACCACGAGGTCTCCGGCGTTCTGGCACCTAGCCCCTCCCGAGCACAGAGCAGCTCATCCGTCTGGCCTTTCTGCTGATCTGCTGCTGGTCTTTCGCCTCACCCCTAGTGGCCAGAGCCTTCAGGGTGTCTGCCACCGGCCGGGTTCCAGGCCAACTCAGACGGGACATAAGAAACCCCAAACAGAAGCTGTTAGTAGAAAACAGACATTTTGCTCCTTCCATTAGCATCAAACTCCCAGGCATATCCCCTTTCCATTGGCTAATACACCTGTTAATAGCCAGAGGACGTCAAATATTGGGAGAAATGAGGTATTGGGTTCCAAACTGGAGAGGCTCCCGGGTCTCATGTGAAAGCCAGGTGTCACTTTGGGCGGGCCTCTACCTAAAAAATAATAAATGCACCTCCTTACAATGCAGAAAATGTGCCTCTCTCCCCTGTTTGTTGATTCAGTGCAATTTTAAAAAAAGAATGTTTATGATGAACTGTGAGAAATACCCTCACCTGTCCAATGCCAGAGGATGGACACCGAGACATAAGGTACAGCGAAGTAAGACTTTAATTACGGCCTTGCAAGGTTCGGATGTGTGAAGGGCAGGCACAAGGAAAAGGGCTGTAACAAGCAATTTATTTCCTAGTATGCAAGTCCCTCCCTGCCGCTTCTTCATTGGCTGTGAGTACATCATAGTCTGGGTTAGCTTCCATCTTATTTTGGGCATAGGTCATGGGCATTATTATTGTTTATTAATCGTGGCTTCTGTAAACCTCTGTGTCAGGCCTCTGACACAAGGAATAAT
Source organism: Cynocephalus volans (assembly GCF_027409185.1). Taxonomy (NCBI): domain Eukaryota; kingdom Metazoa; phylum Chordata; class Mammalia; order Dermoptera; family Cynocephalidae; genus Cynocephalus; species Cynocephalus volans. The sequence goes on from NC_084462.1 coordinate 57,266,487, forward strand.
GCAGCACCCCATTGCTGTTAAAACTCCAGCTACAATTATAAGGGAATTTAGAACGGAGGCTACAACCCCCTTCCATTCTCCTAACGATCCCTCTAACCAATCAGTAAATAGATCATTGATGCCTTCATTTTTAGCCAATTCATTTGCCAATGCTGTAAGCCCTTGTAATGCTTTAGTAATGTCCCATCTGGGGCAGTACTATTTGGAATAAAGGTGCAGCATTTCCTTCCTAGCATGACATAAACTCTCCCTCTCTCTGCCATAATCATGTCCAGTGCAATTCGGTTTTCCCAGGCCATTCAGCTAGTGGCATCCAATTGACCAGCTACCCGCCTGGAGGCATCTATAGTATTGTTAATAAACCTCTGTTGATTGTAAAATATAATTAATCCAGCCTACATTTTCGTTAATAGTGGACCACCAGAAGAGTGTTGACTCAAATCCTGCAACTATTTGATTTCTGGCCTTGAATTCATTTGGAACTCCCCTCGGGACTCTTATTGAATCTATGTATACGTTAGAGTCAAATGATCCTTCTAATATCCTTTGCTTTTGATGGTGGACACTATTATTTTCAACGGAGGGATGAAATGCCAAGGTAGATGGAATTGCCAATTGGACTAATGCACAAGATCCAGTCCAGTTGGATGGCAACAGATTACATAAGTTTCTTTTCACATGATACCACCAAACATCCACCCGCGGGATATGCAGGTTGGAATAGTTATAACCTGGCTCACCAGAGACATTTAGGACGTGGGTACAAGTCAATAGATTTCCTACGGGTTTATTGAATTTTTCCCCTGCTTGGAGAGGCAAGAGGAGTGATTCATCACCCTTATGGAGAAGGAAGGGATCACCCTTGGATGTGACCTTTGTAGTGCAGGGAAAAGCAATGACAGGCTCCTGCAAGTTTCGTTTCCCCATACGTCCTAGTCTTGATATAGAGCCACATACAGCGCATTCCCTGTTGGGTCTGTATCCTAACTGAGAGAAAAGGGAACTACCTGCTGCCTGTGGCTGTCCTGCAGTGTAGGTGTAGCAATCGCTCTTGTTTAATGCGTGCACAGAAAATTTAACCCATTCTACCCCGGGATTTATATCCCCATATCCTGTTTCAATCTCCAGAGCCTGTCTCTGATTTTCTAAATTACCACAGGAGAGGACCTGACATGCATCAAATTGGATGGTTTGAGGCATCAGGTCTTTGTTATGTTGATAATTAACTTATTGCCTAGGGTAGTAATTATCTCCTCTAGATGTTAAAATCCATCAGGTTTGGACCCACATAATTTAAGGTAACTTTCTTAAAGTTACCCTCAAAGACTCAGGGACCCACACACTTCTCACCGATCTTTAGTTCTTGTTTGTGAGGTCTCTAGTCCCTTGACCCTGATATAGTGCGTCCACCCTTTTTCAGCAGTTTGCACAGCAGTCTCGGTAGTGAGCAGCACCTGGTAGGGACCTTCCCAGCTTGGCCAAAGTTTGTCCTCCTCTCAGGTCTTGGTCAACACCAGGTCACTGAGATGAAAATGATGGTCAGTGAATTTAAGAGACAGGGACTGAGCAGAAGCCCTTTTAACCTGAGGGAAGACAAAGTAGAGGACATGTCCAGTATACAGTTTTAAAGAAATTGATCTTTGGTTTTTCCCTTGTCAAAATGCTGCCTCTTCTTCCTTGGGTTCCACCCATAAGTTTATCAAGAGTTCTTGGTGGGACCTTACCAAAGGGAACCCCTGAGCCCCCCCCCCAATCCTCTTCAAAGATCATGAGGGGTATCACCTGTTCTTCCTTTTCCCATTTGGGGCAATCTCTTTCAAAATGACCAGGTGTCCCGCCTGTATACCATCTGTTGATAGACTGAGGTTTTTATCCATGAGGGCCCTTTTGATCTCTTGACTGGAATCTAGGGTTCTTTCGTCCCCGGTGAGGAGGTTTGATTCCGTATTCTTTCTAACTATTTTTTCTGCTGTGGACACCATGATCTTCGCTTTTTGTTTCTGTTTCTCATCTTCCCTCCTCACAAACACCTTTTGGGCCTCCCTGAGTAGTTCCTCAGTTGGTTTTTCATTCCAACCATCTAATTTTCATAACTTTTTAGTAATATCAGGCCAGCTTTTAATTACAAAATTAACTTTTAAGAGACCCTGTCCTTTTGGGTCTTCCAGATCTAACCCGGAGTATTTTCTATTTTGGTCTCAGCCTCGGCAAAAAGGCAGAGGGAGTTTCCTCTTTTCCTTCTTGAATATCAAAGGCCTTGGAAACATTTTGTGACCTCGGGGTAGATTCTTTAATTCCTTTGAGGATTAACTCTCTGAGGTCTTGCATTTGGGCCCTATCTCTGGGATCATCATTATCCCATTTGGGATCCAAATTTGCAAACTTTTATTCCATGGACAGGACCCCCTGTCCAGGAGGGTGTTGTGTCTCCCAGATGGACATAGCAACTCTCCTAATCATTCCTCTTTCTTCCCCTGTAAAGAAGATGCTCATTATAGACATCATTTCGACCCAAGTGTAATAGCTGGGCCCTAAGAATTGGCCAAGCTGGTTTGTCAGACTGAGGGGGTCTTCCAATAATGATTTCATTTTCTTTTTAAAATTTCTAACTTCAGTACTTGTGAGGTGGACATTCACAAATCTGATCTCTCCTTGCCCCATGGGGACTTCCCTAAGGGGAAGCATGTTGGAGGTTTCCTTAGAGGCCCCCAAAGAGAGGGGAAATTTTTAAAGGTCTTTCTTACATTGTTCTAATTCCTTCCTTAGGCTAGAATATGGCTTTACATTCAGTCTGCCTAGGGCCCTCTTGTCTCCCATTCTGTGCGGCATAAGGAGGAGGAAGGCTGGACAGTGGATCCCCGGATTCTTTCTTGGGTTTTCCTCCCTAAATTTTAAGAGGAAACATGGGGGTTCCTCCTGGTCACCAGCATAGAGCATAATCCTTTTCCTCCTGGGAGGATGAGGATTTATCGTTAACATAGAGGACAAGGGCCTGGCAGACCCAGTCCTCCTTTGAGCCAAATTGTGGCCAGAAGACTGAAGGTTTACAAATTGGTTCCTTTGTCCAAATAAAACAACAGTACTTAATCATTTTCTGTTTCTCCTTGCTCCTTGTCTGGGAATTCCTCTAACAGTCCTTTAACATTCCCCCCAAGGGACTATCTGAGGGAATGTTGGGAAGAATCTCCTTAATTCCTCCCTTCCTTGTTTCCCTAGGCCTTGAATTTGTATTTCCCATTTTCACCTGAGGTCAGTGATCCTTGCGTCTGAGTCTCCCTGAGATACTCAACCCCCTTTACTGGAGGTTTCTTGTACATGTCAGAACTCGCTTCCTCTTTCTCCGGCCTCATCCTTGTGGGAAAATGGAACGGCGGATCGAGACTTCGCATTGCTTCGTATGTAGGATACGTCTCAGCCATACACTAGACCACCGAAAATGCCCAACCACCAAGGCAGTACTTAAAGTCCAATTTTCCTACCTTGGCTCATGCACTAGGTTGCCTGGTTGCCGAGGTGCCTGCTTTCTTTCCCCCCAGCGTCGCTTCTGCCATCCTCAGAATAACAGTTTCGGATATATCTGCAGTCCAGCCAGAAGACGGGCACCCAAACAGAGCAGGCCACCTGAAATCGGGTGGGACGCGTCTCCCCCTCTATTGGGGTCCCAGTCCCTCAGTTGCAGAGATCACAGACAAACCCCCAAATTGTGAGAAATACCCTCAGCCATCCAATGCCAAAGGATGGACGTGGACACACAGGTACAGCAAAATGAGACTTTAATTACAGCCTTGCCAGGTTAGGGTGCCTGATGGTCAGGCACAGGGAAAAGGGCTGTAACAAGCAATTTATTTCCTAGTCCGCAAATCCCTCCCACCCCCTCCTCATTGGCTGTGAGTACTACAGGGTGCACAATCTTCCTGGATGGTGCCTAAAATTTATTACCCCCTTGCAAAGAATTCCTTTGTCTGGGAGCTCAGGACAAGCCCTCGAAAAAGGCCCACCTAAGCCCTGTGAAGGGAGAAACACCAGGGAATGAAGAAAACAATGGGTGCTAGTAACTAATTACATCTCAAGGAGAGCCTTATCTGTTCAGAGACCCTCCAGGAAAATGAAGAAAACAAAAGGGGCTAGGAACTAATTACCGTCTCAATAAAACACCCTCAGATAAGTCATTTCTGAAAATGAATCACTTAGATTATTTTCTTACATGAAGCATAAAATGCTTAGAATGTCCAGCCAAAGGGCTAACGCAGAGACCCCTTTGATGCTAAATCCACCCTTCCTTCAACAGATATGTATGGTGCATCTTCCAACGGATTTTCATTGGGCATGTTCTATACTCAAAATCTTTTGGGGCACTGTGGTTACCTCATACACTGAGGCAACCTCGTGCGTGAGGAATCACACATGACCCTTGCCTTCATGAATCTCACAGCCCATCACACTGGAGATAAACCATAAAAGTTACCAAAATCCCAATAATGTTTTGTCTTTCATCTTTTTTTTTTTTTTTATTCTCACACAATGAGCGGCTTTTATTTTGCTACATAATTGTAGTCACCTGCAAGATAACCATATAGCATTTTGGGGGGATTCCATCTACTATAAACAAATGTCTCATTTTAGTTGGTGTGTGTATTTTAGTTACATGAAAATGAGAAAAATGGAAATCTCATGGGAATCCAGGAACAACAAGCAATATCCAGGAAACCTAGAGATTGCCAGGCCTTATGTAATTAGAACAGAGTTCAGGATCTGGAGAATTGAACCCATGTCCAGGCCCCTCAGTAATCTTTCTGGTACTTTGCCATCAGAAAGATTATGTGACTTTTCAATCAATCATCAGGGAGTGGGGAGGGAGATGAACGAAGAGTCACAGAATCTGACTGGTGGCTATTTCCTGCCTCTCTGTCCAGCTTCTGTTCCTCCTGCCCCTGCCTTGTTACTTCTGCAGTTTATTCACCATTTTCAGGTACGTGGGAAGGGGAAGCTTGATCTCAACACAATAGCAGTCAGTAGAGAAAACAAGACCATATACCCCAGGTGGCCACTTGGAGAATGGACCACGATATGTCGGGAGCTGGGTGCTTAAGGGTGTGGAAGGGAGGAGGACGTAGAAGAGGGAAGAGAAACTGTGAAAGAACTTCATGGTAGGGCCGGCCTGTGGCTCACTTGGGAGAGTGTGGTGCTGATAACACCAAGGCCATGGGTTTGGATCCTATATAGGGATGGCCGGTTGGCTCACCGGCTGAGCGTGGTGCTGAAAACACCAAGTCGAGGGTTAAGATCCCCTTACCGGTCATCTTTTAAAAACAACAACAACAACAACAACAACAACAACAACAAAAAAAACGGGAAAGGACTTCACAGAGAATGAAAAGAGAGGAAGATTTTTAGCAGGTGCTATAACCAAAAATTTTGAGGAGTGTATCAGTTATCTATTGCTGCATAACAAATTACCCCAAAACTTATTGGTTTTAAACAACAAAAATTTATTATTTTATTATTTCTGTGGGTCAGGAATCAAACAGCTTAGCTGAGTGTCTCTGATTGAAAGTTTCTCATGAGGTTGCAGTCTAGATGTTGGCTGGAGCTGCTGTTATCCAAAGGCTTGACTGGGGCTGGAGGATCTGCTTCCAACAGCAGGTGGCTGTTTCCTTGCATGTAGCCACTCCTCACAACATGGCAACTGGTTTCCCCAGAGTGAGTGATCTAAGAGAAAGAAACAGAAGCTGTAACCTAATCTTGGAAGTGATATATCATCACTTCTGCCATATGCTCTTGGTCATACAGACCAACCTTCGTACAATGTGGAAGGAGACTATACAAGGGCATGAATTCTAGGAGGCAAGGATCATAGTAGGTGTATTAGTCAGAGTTCTCCAGAGAGACAGAACCAATAGGATATATATATAAAAAGGTATATGAGAGAGGATTTATTAGGGGAATTGGCTCTCACGATTACAGAGGATGAGAAGTCCCATGATAGGCTATCTTCAAGTTGGAGACCCAGTGAAGCCAGTAGCAGGGCTCAGTTCAGATCCAAAGGCCTGAGAACTGGGAGGGCTGCTACTGTAAGTACCAGAGTTCTAAGGCCAGATAACCTGGAGTTCTGATGTCTCAGGGTGGGAGAAGAAAGGTGTCCCAGCTCAAGAATGAGAGAGAATTTGCCTTTCCTCTGCCTTTGTGTTCTATCTGGGCCCTCAGGTGATTGGGTAGTGCCACCTACATGGGATAAGGCCAGACCTTCCTTACTTAGACCACTGACTCAAATACCAGTCTCTTCCAAAAACATCCTCACAGTCAAGTTGACACCTAAAATTAACATCACAGTGGGCCACCTTGGAAGCTGGCTATCACAGGTTCTAAAGAGGATTTTAGGACATTTTCCTTGTGTCATACTCTGTCAAACTCTTGTGACACCTCTTTAAGAAAACTTATAGTAAAAAATCTACTTGAGGGTACTTCAAAAAGTCCATGGAAAGAGTCATAGTATCTTTTAAATACATTTTTCTATGAGCTTTCTGAAGTACCCCCACACCGGGGCCGGCCCGTGGCTCACTCTGCAGAGTGCGGTGCTGATAACACCAAGGCCATGGGTTCAGATCCCATATAGGGATTGCCAGTTAGCTCACTGGGTGAGCGTGGTGCTGACAACGCCAAGTCAAGCTTAAGATCCCCTTAGCGGTCATCTTTTTAAAAATAAGAAAAAAGAAGTACCCCCATATGTATGAGGAGCCAGGGGGATAGTCAAAATGTACACACTATAACTCAGATGTACACATTTTTAAAAAATATCTATAATTAAACTAAGATTCCTCAAGAGATTCTCACTACTGAACAGTTGTTCAGCTTACCAGTTAAAAATAATGGTCTCAGAGCTTAAAACAGTCTTATTTGGGGTAAACCTTAGCCAATTTAATATTCAAAAGCCCCATGAGAGCTGTCTCTTCCAAAGGTCTCTCCTTCACTTTCTCCTGCTCAAAGTGTTATCTAGGTGCAAGGGGAAGCACTGGGGGAAGGAACCCTGGTTCTCCAGCTGACCTTCTCCACTAGCACCTGCTCATTCAACTTGAGGTGCAGCTCATGGCACCAGATCTCTGCATTGGCCTCAGTACTTAATGCATCCCTTACTGACCATTAAAGCTTGGTGGCCTATTCTCTCAGGTGCCTGCTCAGGCTTCTGTCCTGAAGCCTTGGCCACAGGGCTCCTTGGGAGACCCTGGGGCACCTGGTGATCTTTTGGAAGCCTTCCTGGCTGTCCACTTCAGCTACTCCCATTACCCAAACTAGGAACACATAGGGTCTTCTGGAACCCTTCATGCTACGTAGGATCAAAGAAGTCTTGGATACTACCTATGACCCTCAGTCCAGCTACGACTGCCATTTCTAGTCTGCTGCAACCCCCTCTTGTTGACTTAGGGACGCTCTATGAGCCAGTTGAACTTCAACAGTTCAACAAAGAAGGAGGCTACAAGTTCCATTGTTTCAGCTTCCCCTTCAACCTAAGGTTCCTATCATCACCCTCTCCTTCACTTCCCATTGATGATATGTTTTCTGGCCTACCTCTAATAATGTAAGGCTGTCAAGATATATATCTATAAGGAGCTGCACTTGGCTATATGTGAGAGAAATCTGACTAGTGTGGTTTAGCCAATTCAGGGGTTATTCTCACATATCAAGAAGTATAGATGTAGGCAATACAGTGCTGCTACAGCAACTCCAGGATGCCACCAAGGACCTAGGTGTCTTCTGTTTTCCTGCTCTGCCAACCTTAGTTTGTGGCTCTTGTCCTCATGGTCACTTCCAGTCATCACAGCTATATTCCAGAATAGAATATTGTTCTGCCATTAAATACCATTATCGTTGAAATTATGTCATAGAACATGGACAAATGAAAAAAGCACGTGGCAAAACAATTATGTAAAATATGATCCCATTTGTACGTGAAGAATATTTGTCATTTGTCTACCAACACACTATCCTTCTATGCGAAATAGCACCTGATCAGTCTTTACAAAATAGCACCCTGTGGTTCAGATGGAAGCTACCAATTGCTTACCTGATCTTCCCTCTCCACTCTCAGGTTGGGTTTGGAGGTGGGCACTAGACCTGGACTGAGCCAATCATAGAACCATGCCTCTTTGCCCATGATGATTTTTTAAGGAGAGCATAGGTGACTCAAGCTGGGCCTATCAGGGATCTTTCCTGGGACTTTAAGCTGGAACCAAAGGAAAAAGACCTTTTCCTCTCTGGAGGTAAAAATGGGATGACATGAGGCTGTAGGCTGTTGGCAGCCATGTTTCCTGCCATTTGAACTGCAGTCTGAGGGAAAGAGAGGAAGGCAGAAAAAGGGAAGCAGAGAGCAGAAGCTGGGAGAAACTGCTGAGAACACTTGAGTCCTGGGTCACCGAGGCCAGAAATAACCCTGGCTTTTCCTTAGGTTTGTTTTATGAGTCAGTAACATTCCTTTCTTGCCTAAGCTAGTTTGACGGGTAAAGTTCAGGCACTCTCAATTTTAAAATTCCCTAGTAATGCACCATTTCTGTTTTTAAAATAAAACCATACATGTGTACACACACACACACACACACACACACACACACACACACACACACACACAGGTATATATAGATAAATATGGGAATACTTTTTGCTCATTTGTATTTTAAATCTTACTCAGTCGAGCTGGCCCGTGGGCTCACTCGGGAGAGTGCGGTGCTAATAACACCAAGGCCACGGGTTCGGATCCCATGTAGGGATGGCCGGTTGGCTCATCGGCTGAGTGTGGTGCTGACAACACCAAGTCAAGGATAAGATCCCCTTACTGGTCATCTTAAAAAAATAAAATAAAAATAAATAAATAAATAAATCTTCCTCAGTGAACCCATTCATTATTTAAAAAAATTTTTTTTCTTATGGTGGCTGGCTGATACGGCAATCCAAATCCTTGACCTTGGTGTTATGACACCATACTCTAACCAACTGAGCTAACCAGCCAGCCAGAATGCATTAATTTTTAATGCTATTTTTTAGAATTATCATTTAAATTTAAATTTACTCATTGTAAAGTGTTCAGATAATTCACATAAAAGGGAATAGAATTAGAAATAAAAGGAACAATTTTCATCCTTGCTAATAATAAAAAATAGCAAAATTATTTTAAATCCTTTTAAACTGAACCATTTCCAGGATAATTAACCAACTCGACTCCTCGGTAGAAATTCAAAACAAAGCATCTAATGCCTAGGCCTAAGTGACTAAAAAGGATCAGGCAGGGATTGCCTCCAATTGGTATGATTATGGGTAAGTTATCTTTAAAATACCCCTCTTTACGGATGACAGGGATCAGCATGCCCTCATTTGGGGGAGGGGGTCTGAATAGATTTCTAGAAGGCCTCCTCACCACCTCCGGCCAAGATCTGGGACACAACTGTTTTCCTGTCTCTGAAACCCCATATCCCTTATAAAAGACTTTTCTGTGTACTGTGAGCTGTATGAGCAAGCCTTTGTGACCCTCAAACGCTAATTTTTGCAAGACAGAAATTCTCTATTTAAAGATGCATGCTGAAATCATGTAGTTCATCACCATGGGGAGTTTCTCATTTCCTCTAACAAAACACTTGGTTTTTATGATTATATAAGTAACATACATTTATTTATTTTACATTTTAATTTTGGGGCAGCTGATGATAATGGGGATCTGAAACTTTGACTTCGGTGTCCAGCCCTACATTCATTTAATTAATTAATTAATTATTTATTTTAAGAAATACAGAAAAATAAGAACAGAGAAATTCTACCATCCAGTAAAAAAAACGGAACACAATATTTTGCTACATATCTTTCCTGGGTGTAACAGAAAATTTCGGCTGAGCAGAAGCTAGAATTCAGACATCTCCAGGGAGAGAGAGAGAGAGAAACACCTCCTTTTCTTGCCCTGCTGCCATTTGGAGCCTCTTGTGTGTGTTGGCATCTGGTGTATCTTCCGTGTTTGTTTAAAGGAGAGAGGGTTTTTTTTTTTTTTATTAAATAAGATGACCGGTAAGGGGATCTGAACCCGTGGCCTTGGTGTTGTCAGCACCACGCTCTCCCGAGTGAGCCACGGGCCGGCCCTTGAGGGAGAGAGATTTTTGGTGCAAAGTTGCCTGGGGAGGAGGAGAAAAGAGTACGACAGTTTCGGGAATAATCTGGTGTCTGGCCGGTTTTTTCCGCCACCCCATTACAGCAACCGAGGACAGAGGCAGAGTGAGAGACCCTGGGCACCAGCCGTGCTCTTGAGTGCCGAGGCGACGCCCCGCAAGCCAGAGGCTGGGGAAGGTCCGTCCTCCGCTCACCAGCCGCAGGCGGCGGCGCTGCCCGCGGAGCCGCGCCCTGGATGAGGGCGGCTGGTGCGACGCGGCGGAGAGGGGGAGGGGACGGGGTCGGAGACCAGGACGTGGGACGTGCGACACGCAGGAGGTGTGAAATAGTGCCACAGCTGGGGACTCCCAGAAGAAATGGGAAGAATTTTCTGGGTGAAGGTGGGGAAAGACACTGAGGTCTTGCAGTCCAGGAGACAGTGCTGTTCAAATTGCTTCTCAAACTTTACTATGCACACGAATCTTTGGCGAGCTTGCTTTTTAATAAAAAACAAACTTTTAAACAGCTTTTATCCCGTTGAACATTTTTACTTTTAATGACGTTAACGACAGCACTATATTTACAGGGAGACTTTTACGTTACACTTACATGGATGATCCAAAATAATCCCCAGGACTTTGAGTTGTACTCCTCAGGAAATCATAAGCATCAGATGGCATTTCTTTGGAATATGATTATGTAAGCAGCATTTTCTTTTTCTATTCCCTGGGAACAAAATTATTTGTTCAAGATTGTGGGCAATGCGCTATGTTGATTTTATTTTTTAATTTTTTTAGAAAAAACTCACAACATAAAATTTACATTTTTAAAGTAGAGTTCAGTATTTTTTAGTTTATTCACAATGTTGAGCAACCACCACCACTGTCTAAATCCAGATTTTCATCACCGTAGCAGAAACTCTATGGCCATTAGCAGTGCCTCCCAATTCCTCTGTTCCCCTAGCCTCCGTCTAACACTACTCTACTTTCTGTCTCTATGGATTCGCCTATCCCAGATATTTCATATAAATGGAATCACATAATATGCAGCCTTTTGTGTCTGGCTTCTTTCACTTAGTATAATGTTTTCAAGGTTTATCCATGTTGTGGCATGTATCAGTATTTCATTCCTATTTATGGCTGATTAATACTCCACTGTATGGATATACCGTATTTTCTTTATCCACTCATCAGTTGATGTAAAAGTTTGCATTTTAAGTACATATTTTGATTCAGCAGGTCTAAGATGGGGCTTGAGATTTCTGTATTTCTAACAGGCTCCCAGGTGTTTCCTGATACTACTTCAAGTAATGAGGATTTAGACTCTAAAGCCTACATTTTAGGGCACAGCAATTTAAGATATTAATGTAGACAAGAACTTGGAATACACTGGCTAAACATATACATATACACATAAAAAAAGACTAGAATCATGCTGTCGATATTATTTAGTAACTTGCTTTTTAACATTATGAACATAATGACTCATGCAAATAAATGCAGAAAAGGATCATGACTCATCAGTTCTGGATAAAACCAGACTCTGAATCCCAGCCTGGGCTGTGCAGAGACACTCCATTACACTTCTGTTGTCAAGGCTAATGAGGTATTAATCTTTAGTATGAAGTTCTGCCTTGATTGAAGCCATTACTTGTCAGGAACACATGAAAGAACTTTTGTTTAATAGCCTGAACTTGACCTTAGCAAACATTTTCAAGCACTGATACCTATAAACCACAAATGATCACATTAATTATAATGAGTGTTTATTAGGGACAGTGGAGGTTCAGGATCCCTAATTTATGAATTTGCCAATTGCTCTTCCTTGTTACAGATCTTTCCCATAGGAGATGGGGAGTTCCTCTTTTGTGAGAACATTTCTGGGCCAAGGGTATCAAGAGACATGTTGATACACATCAGTCTAATACATTACCTTATTTCATCTAAAATACCACTTATGTACCACTAAGAAAGGGAACAAAATTGCCAATTAAACTCTGACATTCTGTCAATAGTGAGACAGTGATGTTGAAAGGTAATAAAATACACAGGATGAGTGAAATGTGGCAATGCTCCTATCTGTACCAGACTCACTTTATGTGCCTTTACAAATCCTGTACTTGCCTCACTTACTGGCCAGTACTCTAGCAATGACTTGCTCTGTGGTGGCTGCTCCAGGTTCCTCATGTCACATGAGGGCATGAAACAACAGCACCTGGCCTCATACCAGCACCTGGACTTCTGTCCTGCCATAGGGGTTTCCTATTGTAAGAGACTTTATTAGTCAGGGTTCGCCAGAAAGAAAGAATCAATAGGATATGTTATAATTATATGAGAGGTATTTATTAGGGGAATTAGCTCACGTGGCTATGAAGAAAAGTCCCATGATAGGCCGTCTATAAACTGGATGCCAGTAGCGTGGCTCAGTACAAGTCCAGAGGCCTCAAAACCAGGGGAGCTGATGGTGTCCTTGGTGTAAGTTCTGGAACCCAAAAGCTGAAGAGTCTCCAGCTCTGATGCCCACGGACAAGAGAGAAGAGTGTATCCCAGCTCCAGCACATCAACAGAGCTTCACCTCTTTCCTCTGTCTTTTGTTCTCTCTGGACCCCCAGTGGATTGGATGGTTCCCACCCACACTGAGGGTGGGTCTTTCACACCCAGGCCACTCAGACTCTCATACTAATCTCTGCTGGAAATACCCTCATGGACACACCTGAAAAGATTGCTTTACCAGGTTTCTCAGCATTCCTTCATCTAACCAAGTTGACATCTAGAATTAACCTTCATAGAGACCCCGTGGACCACCTCAAAACCCATGGATGCACACTGGCTTGGCCTGCAGGTTGATGCTTGCCCACAGAGGCTGCCACTGCTGTCTGGGGTTCTGGCTTTCTCTGTGGCTGCTGGAGGAGTGAGGTGGCTTTCCTCATAAGAGAGGAGGGGTTGACATCCTGATGGGCAAACTTTGACCAATGAAAGATGGCAGTCTATAAATAAATTTGTCCCTCTCTGTGTCACCCACCCACCCCTCCCTGTGGCTCCACAGACCATTTAGAGATACAGTAGCTTTATTTGGCTTTTTTTTTTTTTTTCTCTTTTGGCAGCTGGTAGGTATGGGGATCTGAAACCTTGACCTTGTGTTATCAGCACCGCTGCTCCAACCAATTGAGCTAACTGGCCAGCTCTTATCTGACTTCTAAAAGACATCTTGACACCAAGGAAGCAATTGCACTTGCAAAAGCTGTAGCCAACACAGTGATGCATGCACGCTCTTCTCTTTCCTTAACTTACTTCCCTTTTCCCTTCATTCCTGCTTCCCTGGGATTATCCACCCCCATAAAGTAGTAGTATATAAGCTTTGCCTCAGGCTCTTTCTGAAGAACCCAGGCTAAGACACCATCTCAGTGGACACATTATGCAGGAATGGAGTCAGGTGCCAATGCAAACAGGGAAAGAAGAAGGGGTGTGAAAAAAGAGGAGAGGTAGCAGAGGCATTCTGGAATTTTCCAAGATGTTCAGTTTCAGGACTTAATGATTTTTTATTTACAAAAGGCACTAGATGTAGAAGATCTCTTTATGCTCAGATGAACAGCTACAATCTTCCTTTAGAGAAAAAGAGTGGATCCGACACCTGACTTCATAGAGATTAATAACAGTAATAATAACAATGGTAATAATAGCTCCTTTGACCCAGCATTTCCACTTCTAGAAATTTATCCTATATGTACCTATGCATGTGTACAAAGATGAGTATACAAGGTAATATCACATTGTCATAATTTATGTAGCAAAAGACTAGAAACAACCCAAATGTCAACAGGAGACAGGTTAAATGAATAATATTTCCATGCTATGAAATACTATGCAGCCACTAAAGATAATGAGGCAGATCTAAATGCCCTGATGTAGAATGCCTTCCAAGATACAGTAAAAAATGAAAAAAAGCTATCAGCAGAACAGAATGTGTGATCTACAAATGATCTATGAATATTTGCATAGGAAAAGGATCTGTATACATATTTCTATAATGTACAGACTATCACTGGAAGGATGCACAAAGACTGCCAAGAGTAGTTATTTCTGGGGAGAGGAACTGGGAGCTTGTGGCCTGAAGGACAGAGGTGGGAGTGGACTTACTTTTCCCTGTTTGTTTTATTTCCATTTGTATTAATACCTAATTGCCTAATTTTTATTGAATGCTCACTGGGTGCTTGTCTTACTCTGTGAGGTGGGAACTATTATTATCCTCATTTTGCAAGGAGAAAACTGAGGTGTAAGAAGTAAAGTGACTTGCCCAGGGTTACACAGCTACAGCGGCTCAGCCAGGATTCAAAACCAGATCCAACTCTATATTCTAGGGGGACCAACTTATCCTGGTCTGCCTGGGACTTTCCTCATTTTTGCAATGAAAGTTTCACATCCTGGGAAACCTTTAAAAACTGTCCCAGTTTTAAAACTGGAAGCCTGCATCCTGGAATCTCCCCGAGGCCCAGACAAACCAAGATGGTTGGTCACCGTGCCACAACTCCAGAACTTGGCAACTTTGCTACGCTACTTCCCTAGTGGACACACATGTTCTATTAGATTCTGCATTTACAAGTGCCTATAAACATGGACCTTGTAGTTGCACCTGTGGACAACTTTTGAGGCCCTTCCCCAGGTTTTACCCTTCATCTCTGAGATACACCCTTCCAGCTGCAGTGAGTCCCTGAGGTCAGTTTGCATCAACCACAGGATCCCACTTTTCTCTTGACAGGTGGTTGGATGGGGAGAGGACATTTGATCTATGTCACAGTGGCGACTGAGTTCCCTCTTCCAGAAATATGGACCTGAGACTTGGGAGACTCCTACTCAGGTACAGAACTTGGGAGGTCATGGTAACCCTAGGACTGAGGGTGCCACCGGGGCCACATTTACTTAGTTAGCTGAGAAAGCAGACTTGCCAAGCAGAAGAGTGAATCAAATGACAGAATGCAGCAGACAGGAAAGAAAAAGGAGGCTGGCTCTGGGGCCACATGGCTACCAATCTCTGGTTCTCATCCCCTGGGGCCTCGTTTCATTCCTGTCCCTGGATGCTACGAGATCACCCTATACTTTTCCATCAAATCCCGTTTATGATCTGGTGCTATTTTTAGTAGGTTTCCCTTCCTTGAAAACCAGCCTTCCTTAAACAACTAAAAACACAACTAAAATATTACTTTAAAAAAGCAAGTTAGAAATATAAACTTTGCTTCCTGAGGGCTTACAATCCAAGACAGAGAACACTGCATTGCCCAACTTAGGGGCCACATGACTAATACTCTGGTCTTTCAATTCCTAGGGCTCTTTTCTTCCTTGTAAGTACATAAGTAATACATAACTACATTTTCACGGTCAAGGTTTCAAATAATACAGAGGAAATGAAGACCTACCCCCTCCCTTCAACAACCCCATTCTTTCTCCTCTACCTATTAATGGTCTGGTGAATATCTACCTTTTCAGACCATTTTCTGTGCATTTCTATTAATGGGTATATTTTTCTCATAAATACCACCACACACTGCAGGCCACAATCTGGCAGCCCATAGGCCACATGTAACCCATGATGGGTTTTGTTTGACTTACATATTTTTTTAAATTTTGCATTCTTTGCCAACATTTTAAATTGGGGCATTTCCTGGGAATCTTGAAAACATGGAAAATAAGGCATCACACTTCTGGGCCCACACTTCTGCCTGGGCACAATTGACCAGCACTGAGTAGTGGACTCCTGTCCACAGGTAGGTGAGATCTCTTCTCTAGCCCCCACCATTTCTAGGTGTCTTCCACTGGCCCACCATACCATTTTATGTTGCCTCCCTGGCCCTTATAAACATTTGCTTTCTTTTTTTTTTTTAACCTTTGTTCTATGACTCTCTTTTTTCAGTTGAAAACATATCATGGGCATCCTTCTATCTAAATACATACTGATCCATGTTATTTTTTTTAATAGATACAGTCGATCTTCATTGTTTGTGGATTCCATATTTGCGAGTTTGCCTATTCACTAAAATTTATTTGTAACTCCAAAGTAAATACTCATGAAGCTTTTGGGGTCATTTGCAGACAAGCACAGAGCGGTGAAAAATTTGAGTTGCCTGATGCAAGTGTTCCCAAATGAGATTGAGCAAGGTGACACTCTATCTTCTTGTTTCAGTTTTCATATTGCAAACAAGTATTCTCTTGGTGATCTATTTAGTGTTTTTGTGTGTGTGTGTGCTTTTTGTTATTGATTTTGCTTTTTAAATGGTCTCCAAGTGCAGTACTGAAGTGTTGTCTAGCATTCCTAGGATCAAGGCTGTGATATGCCTTATGGAGAAAGTACATATGTTAGGTAAGCTTCATTCAGGCAATAGCACAGTGCTGTTGGCTGTGAGTTCATTAAATGAATCAACAGTACAGCACACCTAGAAAAAAAGAGAGGAAATTGGACAATCTGTACGTACAGCTGCTCCAGAAAGTGCTAAAGTAATATCTATAGTGTGTGATGAAACCATGGAAAAGATAGAAAAGTGGCTAAATTAAAAAATGTAGTTGACAGCATTGTTGTGAGGCTGAAAAGTCAAGCAAATTTATAGTCACATTGGGTGAGGAAAATGTTAAATATGCTTGGCTAGTGCTGGCTGCCTCAAATGTTTCAAAAGGTGATACAGCATAGAAAACGTTGAGTTTGCAGGCAAGTTCCACAGATCAGGAGGCTGTGAAAGAATTTTTAATATACAAGTTAAGTGTTATACAAGGAAAGGGTTATGTGGAAGAACAGGTTTTCAACTCTGATGAGACTGGCTTGTTTTACAAGGATATTGGCAAATGAACCTATATAATTCAAATAGTCTCCCAAGTCTCTGGCTTTAAATCATTGAAAGACCATTGAAAGACCTCTAGGGGTATCATATAAATGGAGTCCTACAGTAGTTATGGAGTGTACTAACATTAATAAAGCAAATGGCAAATGTATTTCACACGGCCTAGCTCCCAAAGCCCTGTAGTTTCAGGTATAGCCTAACTTTTTAAAATTACACATAGAAATGTTAAGCTTGTGAAAGACAAAAACTTTCCCCAGGCTAAAGTCTCTCTTGTAGATAAAGAATTGTAACACAGTAAAATTGCTGGCTCCAAGGGCAAATGTCCTTGGTGCAGCCAAAACTAATGACTGTTGCCATGACAATTATCTTACTCTTCTTTTGTAACCACTTATGTTCCTTTTCTATAACTTGCCTGCCTAAAGAATAAATATGGAGAGAACACTGGAGTCCGTGCTAATTTTCCAGGGAGGAATGCCTCTCTCTTGAGGGTTTCTGGAAATTAACCCCTTTGGGGCATCTCACTGCTCAGAAGAAGTGGGCTTTGAGTAATCCTTTGCATCTCCATCACCCTGGGGGAGAGGTGACAGTATTTGTCCTTTTGTGACTGTTTTATTTCACTCAGCATAATTTCCTAAAGGTTCATCCATGTTGTAGCACTTGTCACAATCTCTTTCCTTTTTAAGGCTGAAAAATATTCCATTGCATGGATATATCATATTTTGCTTATTCATTCATCCATCAATGGGGGACATTTGGGTTGCTTCCACCTTTAAGCTCTTGTGAATAATGCTGCCAGGAATATGGGAGTACAAATATATTTTCAAGACCCAGCCTTCAATTCTTCTGGATATATACCCCGAAGTAGAATTGCTGGATCATATGGTAATTTTATTTTTAACTTTTTGAAGAACTGCCATACTGTTTTCCTCTAACAATGGCTATACCATTTTTCATTTCCACCAACAGTGCACAAGGATTCCCAATTTCTCCACATCCTTGCCTACATTTATTTTCTGTTTTTATTTTTCTTTTGCTTTTGACAGTACCCATTCTAATAGGTATAATGTGGTATCTCATCATAGTTTTGATTTGCATTTCTTTGATGATCAGTGATGTTGAGCATCTTTCCATGTGCTGATTGGCCATTTGTATATCTTCTTTGGAGGAATGTCTATTCAAGTCCTTCATGCATTTTGGAATGGGGCTGTTTACTTTTTTGCTGTTGAGTTTTAGGAGTTCTCTATATAGTCTGAATATTAATCTCTCATCAGATACATGATTAGCAAAAATTTTCTTCCATTCTGTGGGTTGTCTTTTTACTTTGTTAACATTGTCTTTTGATGCTCAAAATAAAAAATTTTTCATGAAGTTCAATTTGTCTATCTTTTTGTTGCCTGTGCCTTTGGTGTCACATCCAAGAAACTGCCAAATCCAATGTTGTGAAGATTTTGCCCTATGTTTCTTCTGAGTGTTTTATTGTTTTAATTCTTACATTTAAGTCTTTGATCCATTTTGAGTTAATTTTTGCATATGGTATTAGGTAAGGATCCAACTTTATTCTTTTGCACGTGGATATCCAGTTTTCCCAGCACCATATGTTGAAAAGACTGTTCTTTCCCTATTGAATGTTCCTGGCACCCTTGCCAAAAATCATTTTGACCTTATATATGAGGGTTTATTTCTGGGCTCTCTATTCTATTCCATTGGTCTCTATGTCTGTCTTTATGCTAGTACCATACCATTTTGATTACTGTAGATTTGTGATAAGTGATAAGTTTTGAAATCAGGAAGCGTGAAGCCTCCAGGTCTGTTCTTTTTTGAGATTGTTTTGGCTATTTTTGGATTATTAGTGAAATTGTATGTCTTTTCATATGTTTAGTGACTGATCCATAAGGTTTTAATGGAAAAATATAATGGCTAGATTCTCATATAATTTCCTGACATTACGATAAACCTACACATTCATGAACCAAGTTACCCAGGACTGACATGGACTTGCTCCAGGTTTGGCACCATCAGTGTCTCACTGATGTCATCAAACACCCAAGTTCTTTTTATCTTTTGGCCCTGCCATCTCAGGCTGCTCCCCTCTTGCCACAACATGGCTGCAACAGTTGCAGACATCACACCAGCTACAGAAAAGTCCATAGACATTCAGAATGAAACCATCTCTTCAGAGTGTGGAAACCATTCTCATCTCATAGGTCAGAAGTGGGTCACTGTTCACCTTATAAGCCAGTCACTAGCATGGAAAACAGGATGACCATGACTAGCTCAGAGTCCTCAAATAGGTCAAACAATCTGGCCTCAGGGTCCTTGCACTTGCCATATTCTGCCTGGAATGCTTTTCCTTCAGATATTAGCAAGTCATGATCCCTTATCTTCTTCCAGTCTTTTCTCACTCATCACCTTATCAACAAGGCCTTTCCTGCTCATCTTGTTCACAATTATGCACCCAGAACTCTCCATTCCAATTCTCTGCTTTGGTTTATTCTAACATACCATATGCTTTACTTAATTTTTTATTTACTCTCCATCTCTTTTAAGCGAGGGTAGGAATTTTACTGTTTTATTCACTGCTGAATTATTACCACATCCTGGAACATATAAGGAATACTCAATAAATTTTGTTGAATGAGTAAATAATCCATCTTAATGGGTTCCATCTGAATCCATCTCTCAATTAATTCTAAACTCAGGTGAGTAAAAGAGGGGAATTGTTTACTGACCTTCCTCAAACTCCAACAGTAGTTACATACAAGCATGACAACAGCACAGCCTCTCCATTTTCACCTGCTAACCTTTGCCCACACAGAGCACTCCCACCTAGATTTGGGATTGCAGCTGCTACAGGGGTGGTGGCGCAATTTAGCTGAGGCACAATTCCTGGTGCTGGTTGTAAGGCTGCAAACTTCTGCACAAGTGATCATACCCACACATTGGTGTCATGCCTTAGCTGAGAACTTTACTCCAGGACACTCTGAAGCCTTCTGTGATGGCTTTGGACCTGACTACCAGTCTCCCCTCATCCTACTATCCTGCTTGTCAATCTCAGTGACTTTGGCATACTTGTTTACTACATTTCCTCCATCTGTGCTCATGGTCTCTTCATCTCCTCTGCTCCAGTGACTTACACCTCCATCTGCTCAATCTCCAAAGGCATGGCCACATCTGGAAGCAGCTTCCATTTCCACCTCTCAACTCCATCCTCCTTATTCCATCTCTTCCTCCCCACCCCCCAACCCTCCCCCTTCTTTTGGCTCTGATTCATAATTTAATGGCTATGCTGGTGCTGGTCCCACATTTCTGCTGCTCACGAGCCCAATGATCTGGGGTCAGGGTTTTCTGCTCAAAGGCATGCATGTGCAGGAGTTCTTCAGCTAAGCATGTGTTTCTTTTTTTTAAAGAGATGACCAGTAAGGGGATCTTAACCCTTGACTTGGTGTTGTCAGCACCACACTCACCCAAATGAGCTAACTGGCCATCCCTATATAGGGATCTGAACCCGTGGCCTTGGTGTTATCAGCACCACACTCTCCCAAGTGAGCCACAGGTTGGCCCCTAGCATGTGTTCAAAAGTCGGTGTCTCTGAAGCAGAAGCTTCCCCTCGACCTTGGTTGACAGCACCAGCATTTGGAAGCTGGACGCGCGAGGGTTTAATTGTGTCCTCCACCTCCACGTGCTCCGTCTTCAGGTCCTGCTGCAGCTTCTCCTGGAGATAGTTGGTGCTGAGTTCCATTGCGGCAGCCCAGGAGGGACCAAACCCCAGCAAGGACCCCTGCCACACTGCTTTTCGCCCTTTCCCTTATAATAACTGGGACTGCCCTTTATTCTTGCCACAGCCTCTTCTGCTTCCTTGCTCATTGTTCCTTTTCTACCTCACGGCTTAGTCTGGAACCCATGGTCATTCTTCAACCGTGTTCCTGCTAGTGGCCCAGAGTTCCTGTTCTCCAACTTTCTAATCTACCCACTGTGTCATTCACCAAGCAGGGGATTCCCTGCCATGTACTTCTGCAACTCTGCCCAGCCAGAGGGACCTGTCCAGCCAGCACAGCTCCCACCACAGTTCCCTCCTCCACTCTCTTTTCTCCCAGTTGTGCTGGGCTCTGCCATCTGACTGGCCTGGGGAGTAGGGGAGATGGGATGACAAAGGAGGGACAGAAACATCAGCCTAGAGGAGATTCTTCTCTCTCCTGTGCCAGTCTCTTCCTCCTTGAGGCCTGCCTGATTCCCTTACATACACATCAGAACTTTCACATCACTAGGGAAATGGCTTAATTTCACAAACGTTTTGAGAGTCAGCTGGGACTTGTGACTGGAAATCAATGAAAAGAGTTCTTGCCCTTTGGGAACTCCCCAACAGCTCACTGTCTCCTCCAGTTCTAAGGCCTTGGAAAGAGGCTAAAATGAGGGTGGAAAACACACACACACACACACACACACACACACACACACACACACACACACACACATAGAAAGACTTGATGTAAGGACCTACCTTGTTTTATTGGAAATTTGAAAATGTACATGAATGTATTTATGTTTTCTAGGTACAAGCAATTCTAGCTTGTCTTTATGATTCATAATTATGAACTGTCAGTCTTGTCTCAGCCTTTTAAAATAAACTCAATTTGACCTTGAAAATAAACTGTCTCCAGAATGAATTCAGGCCATAACCTATTCCTTAAATATGAAAGATGTTTAAAGATAATTTTTAAAAAAATTTTGGCAGCTGGCCAGTAAGGGGATCCGAACCCTTGACCTCGGTGTTACAACACTGCGCTCTAATCAACTGAGCTAACAGGTGAGATCCCTAAAGATAATTTTTAAAAGGGGACATAATCATGACTCTCATGCAGATATGAAATAAACATGTCAAAGCTTTTATTTAACTCATTAATTAGGAAACCAGTAAGATGTTACAACCAATTCACAGGATAATTCAAAGAACTACACACACACACACGCACACACACACACATGCACGCACACACACATATATAGGCTGATAAGGAATGTTAAAATGAATTTCTAAATAGATGTAAAATGGGTAGATCCATCAGGCAATAATCAATTACATTTTAACTGGCACAACTAATTTGCATTTCTATGGACAAGAATAATTTGATTAATATCAGTTTTCTGCAACTTACAGAGTTGTAAAATAGATTTAAAACAATAAAAGGCAGAGATAACATGGAAGGGTACCCTGGATAGGACACCCAGTAAGTTTTCTTTTTTTGGTTTTTTTCAAAATCTTTTACAATTTTCTTGACAGTGACCATTGGAGGAGAAGACCAAGAGATTTGAATATATAAAAGTTAAAAACTGTGTATATCCAGGTAATACATTGGTTAAGGCTCTTTGATTTGTGCCCATAAGATCTGTGCATTTCATTATATATTAATTTAATCTCAATTAAAAGCCTTTTTATCTTAAAGAGTTACAAATTTTAAAAACTTTTGAACATTACTAAACATATTATTAATAAAATTAAAAATTAAGCAATACACTGAGAAAACATTTGTAACAATATATAGACCATAGATTGGTATGTTCAAACAAAAGGCCTCATAAAAGTCAATTTTAAAAATTAAAACTCCAGGGCTGGCTGGTTAGCTCAGTTGGTTAGAGGTTGGTGTCATCACACCAAGGTCAAGGGTTCAGATCCCCCTACCAGCCAGCCACCAAAAAAAAAAAAAAAATTAAAACTCCAATAAATAAATAGGTAAAAGCTACTAACAATTTATAGAAGCAGAAATGAAAGTTTTAAAATGTTTATTTATACTACTAATGAATTGCAAATTAAAAAATCTTTTTCACTTATCTAATGATTAGAGATTGATAAAATTTGTTTTAATTACTTTTGACAAGGGTGTAGTAAGGTAAGCCTTCCTTATCCTGCTTGCTGCTGGTGGTACCCAATGACGCAAACTTTCTAGGAACTCTTCTTGCAGCATGAATAAAAAGACTTACAAATGTTTTTGACTCAGTAATTCCAGTACTAGGTCTCTCATAAGGATATGATCAGAAATATATTCAGAGATGTATGCGTAAGAATAGTCAATATAGCAAAAAACTGGAAATAATCGAAGTGTCTGATAATAGGTACATTCTTACAAAATTCACAATAGAACCATGTGATGAAAAGATCATTCAGCCATTACAAATAATGTTTATGAAGAATTTATAATGACACTGGACAATACTTAAGACATATTACATGAAAAAATCAGGATATGGACCTATATATGTTATGTTTACAACCATATAAGGATATATGCATATGTAGCAGATTTTCTGCTGAAGGTGTAACCTGTGGGTTGTATTTTCACTGCTCAACTAAAAGAATGCCAGAAAATCTTCGCCTGTGGAGTTGAATACCCATGGAGGCCCTCTTTCCCTAGAGAAGTAAACGGAATCCAGGTGTTTGGAAGGGCTGCCCCACTCCTAGCCCCCAGAGGCAATCAGGCCCTATTGTTAGGGAGGGCGGGGGACCAGTAACCAGCCTTTTGTGCAAAAGGGCACACAAAGCAGAACATGTGGGATACCCCAAAACCTATTGGAAGTCACTTTTGGGGGGTGGGGTGGCATTTGTAGCTCTATGGTCCAGGAGGGAAATAGAACAAGCCCAATCTATTCTAAAGGTTGAAAACCCCTGGGCAAGAAAGGGAAAGTTGTTAGTGGTCTGGAATGGGGTGTTCATCTCAACCAAATCCAAGAGAGCGCTGGGGATGGGGGCCGGTTTGGAGGGGAGAGACTGGTGGGTCCTGAAAAGGTTGGGCACTAAGAATGAAGCCCTGGGAATCAGTAAAGGACTCTGGATTAATTAGCTGGTGCTGAGAGAGTGGAATTCTTCCTTCTGGGGATCTCACAGGCCATTGTCTGATCAATTGGTGGAAATGTCTCCTTGGTGGGAACATGCAGGGGCATCAGAGAGTGACACCTTGTGGTAGTGACAAGCAATGGCAGGAACAGTCACAGTCCAGAGCTTGGAGCACTTCGGCTTTTCTCCAATAGGCGTGACTGTCCACTGGACTCCTTTGTGTATTACATAAACCCGAGGTTCCTGGGTAATCCCAGAGAAGGGGCAGCTCCAAGAAGGAGGTAATTGGCTAATTCAGTAGTTAAAGGCTAGAACTAGTTTAAGTTTTATTTGCTCTGGAAAATTTTTAAGTGGTACGCTTCATATTAGCCACCCCCATATGCATGGAAAAAGGAATGAAAGGAAACCCACCACAATGGTAACACAGGTTATATGTGGGTGTTGAGATTATACATGATTTTTATTATCTTTTTATAGGATTCTGTATTTTTTAAGGCTAGCCAGTTAGCTCAGTTGGGTCCACGGTTTGATCCCTGTACTGGCCAGCTGCTTAAAAAATAAAAAAGATTCTATATATTTCAAAATAAGTATATATGACTTACTTTTTTTTAATACAAAAAGTTTTGGGCCGGCCCATGGCTCACTCGGGAGAGTGTGGTGGAGAGTGTGGTGCTGATAACACCAAGGCCATGGGTTTGGGTCCCATATAGGGATGGATGGTTCACTCACTTCAGAGAGCGTGGTGCTGACAACACCAAGTCAAGGGTTAAGATCCCCTTACCGGTCATCTTTAAAAAAAAAAAAAAGTTTTAAGGAAGAATGACACAAAATCCCTCAACTCCATTATTTTTATTAAAAACAAAGCAAAACAAAATAAATCCATGGACGTGATAAAATAAAGTAAAAAACTCTCCCTCCTGTTTTCCAGTCTCTCTTGCTAAACCTAATCTACATTCACACAAGAAAAATGTATGAGAATATACATTTTTATTCCTCTCAGAATATATACACACACACACACATATATATATTTTTAGTGGCTGGCTGGTACAGGTCAGAATATATATTAAAGATTTCTTTCTTTTACATTTTTTTCTCCAAATGTATCATATACTATATGCACATAATTTTGCACCTTGTTTTTTTCACCTTTCTGAAGATCTTTTCATATCAGCATAAAGAAATCAACCTCATTTTTTAAAATGTCTGAATAGAATTCTGGGGTATAGATGTTTCATCCATTTTTTATTTAGGCTTCTGTCTATAAACATTTAAATTGCTTCTATTTTTGTTATGACTATTGCTGCAATAAACATTCTTGTACATATCTGGACATATTTTTATGATTATATCTATAAGATATATTCCTAGCAACAGAATTACTGGATTGCACCAATTTAAATTACCACATACAGTATGAGAGTGAATTATTTTTCTATCAACACTACTGTGTATTATAACACTTCAATATTTTTGCCTAAACTCAATACTATAGGAGAAATATGGCATCTGTGTTTGTTTTGATTTGCATTTTAAAAATGATAAGTGCGGTTGTGCTCTCCCTCCTGCCCTCCACTCTTTGTGACCTGCTTATTCTATCCTTTGCCTACTTTTTTTATTAAGTTGTTAGTCTTTTTTATTTGTATAAACTCACAGTAAATTAGAAATTAGCCCTTTGTCACATGTGTTACAATTATTTCCCCCACTTTGTCATTTGTCTTTTCACTTCACGTATGGCCTTTTATGCCATGCCAACATTTTCAATTTTGTGTGTTCAAACTGATCCTTATTCTTCTTCCTGATGTCTTTGTGCATTAGTTTTATAATTAAAAAAAAAAAAATTACAGTTGCTGGTGTGTGTGTGTGTGTGTGTGTGTGTGTGTGTGTGTGTGTGTGTGGCAAATCAAAAACACAATAGTGAAAGCCTATTAGGGGAACAGACATTGGCACCAAATCATTTCCTGAGGATGTTTCAATTTTGCAGGCCATGTGGCTCAGTAAATGTCATAGTGGCTTCAGTATTTGGAACAGGAGTGGCTTAGGAGTAGTCTGGTTTGACAAGCCGGCTAGGAAACCCGTCTTGAAAGTGCTTTTGCTTACCAAGTGCACTGTTTTGCTGAAGGTAACAAGATTTTTTTCTTTCTGATGGTCAACCAACTATCTTAGGGATAATTTTCTTCCTACCAACCAAACAGCCTGAGGAATATATATATGCCTTTATATGTATATGTATATATATGTGTGTGTGTGCATGTATTTAAACTCTTTTCTTCTTTTTTTCTTCTTCCTATGTTTATAATTAGTCTTTACTTGTTGTCACTTCTCGCTGTGTGAGGGAGATGCAAGGATTACTCAGAGCCTAAATAGTAAGAGCAATGAGAAGCCCGAAGGGACTGCACCGAGGAAGGAGAAACATGGCACAGCCCCAAGTGGGTATTTGCTTCAGCTTTTATTGTAAAGACAAGGAAATACAAGAGAAAAAACAACTTAATCAATCATTTTTCAAAGGAATGAAAAGAAATTGGCTATGGGGCATTCTCTGGAAAGCGTCTTAAGAAATAAAGGAAATGACCTTAATGTTCTTATCTAATCTAGCAGAACATCCTTGAAGATCTTTGCTGTGCTAAGGTCTTTTGCCCTTTGAACAAGCCCTGTTCTGCCTCAAATCTCTTGTCTACACTAAGGGCTTTTGCCCTACGTTCCCTAGACTTTCTCAATCTTAACATTCCTACACTCCTCCACAACTCATAATAGCATGGGGGGCATCGAGGATCATGGAGACAAATTCTCTCTAAAACACACGCTGTTCCAAGCCACCCCTGGCACCACTCTTGCCTCTGTGTCTTGGCAAGGACATCCCACTCTGGGGCTGCCTCTGAGTCATTTTGTGCAGCCCAGAGCACCCTTGCATCTTCCCACAAATCTCTCTGAATAGAGCAGTTCAGAATAGGGCATGGGAACTGGCTGGAGGTTGTAAATCCATCCTCCTCCCTCCTCTTGGCACGAAGGGGCTGGAATAGGGCCTGGGATGTCCAGTCCTGGAGAGGCCCAGGCCAGCACAGGACAACTGAAAGAAAAGCCAGTGTCCCCCAAGGAGCAACACGAGGTCCAAAAGCCCAAAGCCTAAAGATACTGGCATTGGGGAATAAAAAATTCCATTCTAAAAAGGAAAATATTCCTCCTCTAGCTCTTCTTCTTATGTGGGCATATGTCATGTGATACTTAATTTCACAATTGTTCGATGACACTTCCTTGGACTGAATTTCACTCTTCTCTCTTCAAAATAAATGTTTCCAGGACGGCCCGTGGTTCACTCGGAAGAGTGTGGTGCTGATAACACCAAGGCCCAGGGTTTGGATCCCTATATAGGGATGGCCGGTTTGCTCACTGGGTGAGCATGGTGCTGACAACACCAAGTCAAGGGTTAAGATCCCCTTACCAGTCATCTTAAAATAAAATAAAATAAATGTTTCCCTAATCCCATTACCCAGTTTCTCTTTGTCTGGGCATTCTTACAATGAGCTCCCTTTTAGTCTTTTCCTTCTGCTTAGGCCAGGCTTACATCCTAAAACACAGTCTTTATTTATTTATTTATTTATTTTGGTGGCTGGCTGGCTTGGGGATCCGAACCCCTGACCTTGGTGTTATAAAATCATGCTGTACCCAACAGAGCTAACTGGCCAGTCCAACAGTCTATTTAAATGGGTCTTTTCCCAATCACATTTAGTGGCCCTGGATCCGCAGCATAGCTAGCAAAACTGAGACACACCAGAACAGACTTCCCTTCTTACTTTGACATTGAGACAGTAGGTTGGGTTAAGCAATAATGGGGGTCTTAGGTAGGAGAAGTTACTTCCTGCATCCTCAGGGCTCAAACGCCTCTCTGCCTCAATGCCTGGGTGTCAGCTGTGCAGGGGTCATTGGTGCCAATGGTGACCAATTGTTATAGAAAGCATATTCTCACCATGCCCACCCTCATCATCTCCATCAACTCCAGATGAACTGAAAGACTCCAAAGGCCTTAAGCTGAGCATTCCTTTGGGTGAGGTCTCTTCTTGCTCAGCATCTAGAGACAGTAGTGACACACATAGTTTCTGCTTGTCCAGTTTTTCCAAATAGGCTTCAGTCTCTGGACTGGAGAAGCCACCTTTGTGAGGGATATCAGTAAGGGAAGCTAGGAGCCAGATCCAATCCCTCCTCCCACCCTGGTACATCCAGGCGGTGGGCATGGAATTTAGACTCAGCCAACCACATGCTCTTTCCCTGCACTTGGTAATTTGATTAAGGGAGGCAGGAAAACAGAGATGGCTGTAGTATCACCAAGAATCATGGGGTGGGCAGGCTGGATTGTTTCTGCTGAAAGAGTGTTATTGTGGTTCTTGGGGCCTTACTCTTTGTTTCTTGGTTCCCAACTGTTCTCAAGCCTGACCTTTCAGCTCCCATCTTCTCTGTGAGTTCCCTGATAGTCTTTCAATAAGTCCCTTTTACTTAAGTTCTCTGAAACTTTTAACCAAGAATGCTCCCTGGTAGAACAGGGCCTCTCTTATCCCTGTGGTTTGGACAATGGAGAAAGGAATCACTTGGAGGAGCAACCCTGAATTGGCTGTGTTTCTAGGCTTGCCTTGCTGTCCTAGGATGGTCATAGGGTGCTGGCTTGGGTACCTTGGCCCTTCTCAGTAGGACCATTATGCCATGAATTGGTCCTAAATATGACTTGCTCTCTGTCTCACACGGGATAGTGGACATTGGCCAGGACCAGCTTCCCAGAGAATCAGGCACAGGACAGAGATGGATAACTCTAGGACTCTCCCAGACAAGCTAGTGCCAGTTCTTATGGTCAAGGGTTGACTTGGCATAGGAGCAGAGGTCAATGGACTCTTGGGCTGCTAGAAAGTTTCAGATGTGCATCCCCCCTAACCCCCAAATCTTTTCCCTTTTGTGTAAATTTTCATTCCTGGTGAGGATAGACAGGCAAAGGAATAAAACTTTGTCAATACAAGGTCATCTCCCAAAATCATCATCCTCAATCATTTTGTGGATCTTTCTGTCTAGAAATACTGACCACTGGAGGGTTGTGGCTCAGAATTCTGCGTCCAGGTGCTTAGTGTAGACTTCTCCGGCTGGCCTGGAGGTGGTGCTTTTTCCAGCGGAAAGCAAATAGCAAACTGAGACAAATAGTAGCAACTGCTGTGACAAGGGGATAATTTTCTTAATACATAAAGAGCTCTTACAAATAAATTCAATTAAAAATGGGAAAGGGTAGGGGCCGGCCCGTGGCTCACTCGGGAGAGTGCGGTGCTGATAACACCAAGGCCCCGGGTTCGGATCCCATATACGGATGGCCGGTTCGCTCACTG
The DNA here is from genome assembly GCF_027409185.1 of Cynocephalus volans. Classification (NCBI taxonomy): domain Eukaryota; kingdom Metazoa; phylum Chordata; class Mammalia; order Dermoptera; family Cynocephalidae; genus Cynocephalus; species Cynocephalus volans. The sequence goes on from NC_084462.1 coordinate 57,295,612, forward strand.
GCTGAGCGTGGTGCTGACAACACCAAGTCAAGGGTTAAGATCCCCTTACCCGTCATCTTTTAAAAAAAAAAAAAAAAAAAAAAAAATGGGAAAGGGTATGAACAATCAGCTCACAGAAAATGAGATTAAAGTCACCAATTAAACATGAAACACTTCTCACTCAAATAAACAAAAATTTTTTTTAATCAAATAATAATTTAATCAAATAATTGAATCAAAATCGATTATACATATTTTGGGGGTTGAATATTGAGATATGTTGATTAAATCAGTATTCCTAGCATATATATTGTTACAAATTATGCCCCTCGTCCAACCTCTCCCCTTCCCCCATTCCCTCCCCGTCCACCCTCTAATTGCCTAGATTTCTTCTCTCCTTCTCAAAGAATAATGGTTACTCTGTTAACTTGTTACCTAGATGATCTGTCCAATGCTGAGAGTTGTGATCAGGTCCCCCTATATTATCATAGAGCAGATGCTTCTTCTGTCATTCTGAAATGGGTTTTGTGGAAAGAGACATCCTCTTCTTTTCTTTGTCTCTGCTGGTGACTCTTCTTATGTGAATGCACTCCAGTGGTTGGCGGACCACCTGCGTGGTGGTTGTGGCGTCTAGCTGCTTTTGCAGCAGCCATGGTTATTGTGGTGACTGTGGTGGGCCACCCGCACGGGGGTGCTGTTTTTGGCATGCTCCTTGGCACTGGCGGTATGCCTGGTTGTGGGGTGTGTTTGGTCCCCTTCTCCTTGCCTTGGGTCCCTGGGCAGGCCCCAAGGTGCTGGCATGTTGTGTCTGGTTGTGGGAGAGAGGTCCAGTCCCCTATCCATGCCCCAGGTCCCTGGGTGATCTCTGAGGTGCTGGCATGTTGTGCCTGGCTGTGGGAGGGTGGTCCGGCCCCAGACTCCATACCCTGGGTCCCTGGGTGGTCCCCAAAGCACTGGCTCAGTGTGCCTGGTTGTGGGAGGGTGGTCTGGTCCCCTTCTCCATGTCCTGGGTCCCTGGGCAGGGCCCAAGGTGCTGGCGTGGTGTGCCTGGTTGTGGGACAGAGGTCCAGTCCCCTTCTCCATGCCCTGGGTCCCTGGGCGAGGCCCAAGGTGCTGGTGTGGTGTGCCTGGTTGTGGGAGAGAGGTCCAGTCCCCTTCTCCATGCCTCAGGTCCCCCAGTGGGTCCCGAAGTGCTGGCTCAGTGTGCCTGGTTGTGGGAGGGTGGTCTGGTCCCCTTCTCTATGCCCCGGGACCATGGGTGGGCCCCGAGGCTCTAGCTTGGTGTGCCTGGTTGTGGGAGAGAGGTCCAGTCCCCTTCTCCATACCTCAGGACTCCAGGAAGGCTCTGAGGCACTGGTGCAGTGTGCCTGGTTGTGGGAGAGAGGTCCAGTCCCCTTCTCCATGCCTCAGGTCCCTGGGTGGGCCCTGAAGCACTGGAGTGGTGTGCCTGATTGTGGGAGAGAGGACCATTCCCCTTCTCCTTGCCCTGGTTCCCTGGGTGGGCTCCGAGTAGCTGGCATGTTGTGCCTGGTTGTGGGAGAGAGGTCCAGTGCCCAACTCCATACCCCGGGTCCCTGGGTGGGTCCCAAGGCACTGGCTCGGTGTGCCTGGTTGTGGGAGAGAGGTCCAGTACCCTTCTCCATGTCCCAGCTCCCTGGGTGGGCTCTGAGGTGCTGGCATGTTGTGCCTGGTTGTGGGGGGGTGGTCTGGTTTCCGACTCCATACCCTGGGTCCCTGGGTGGGACCCAAGGCGCAGGCTCAGTGTGCCTGGTTGTGGGAGAGAGGTCCAGTCCCCTTTTCCATGCCTCAGGTCCCTGGGTAGGCCCTGAAGCACTGGCATGTTGTGCCTGGTTGGGGGGGAGAGGACCATTCCCCTTCTCCTTGCCCTGGTTCCCTGGGTGGGCTCCGAGTAGCTGGCATGTTGTGCCTGGTTGTGGGAGAGAGGTCCAGTCCCCAACTCCATACCCCGGGTCCCTGGGTGGGCCCCAACATGCTGGCTCAGTGTGCCTGGTTGTGGGAGAGAGGATTGTTCCCCTTCTCCTTGCCTCACGTCCCCAGGCAGGCCCCAAGGTGCTGGCATGGTGTGCCTGGTTGTATAGGAGGGGCATCCAGTCCTCTTCTCCATGTTTCTGGTCCCCAGACTGGCCCCAATGCACTGGTGCAGTTTGCCTGGAAGTGGGATTGGGGTCCAGTCCCAGGTCCAAGCCTCCAGTTCCCAGGCAGGCCCCAAGGTGCTGGTGGTGTGCCTGGGCCGGAACTAATTTTTTGTCCTTTGCTTCTAACATGGGGGAACTTCCTGTGGGAACCAGTACTTGAGCTGTGTGGTTGAGCTAAATTGCTACTTTGCTGCTGTTTCCCTAGGGAAGGCTTTTTGTGCAGCTCAGGGTTTAATGGTTGACCTTATAGGTACTTCCGGCTCTCCAGAGACCCGGTTGATCTGTGTTCTGTAGAATCTCTGATCTGGGCCTGAGTTTTTTCGTCAAACTGCACCCCATGCAATTCCTCACTCCAGACCAGTCTCCTCTGAGTGGTCCTGTGCTGATTGGGGGGCAGATCAGCTGTCCTTGCCATGCCCCAGTGATCCCCTGGTGGGCCTGTCTCCCCCACCGCCCGTGCTCCAAACACTTCCCATGCGACAGGCCCTGCCCCGGTCCCTTGGGATGACTCACCAGCCTCTGAATGGCTCCCTTTTTTCAGTTGTTCTGGCTCCTCACTCCTGTGTGGATCCATGGGAACCCTATTAGTGGTCTTGCTGTCTTGGGGGCCACCAAGGCCCTCTTCTCTCCTGCTGCCTCCAAGCAACTCCATCTGGAGGGCACAGCTATGGCTTCTGCCGGCTCCTGCTCCATGTGCTCATCAGCTCGAGCCTTAAAGCAGCCACAGCCTGAAACACTCAAAGCAGCTTTTTCTTTCTGTCATCGTAGTTTCTCCTGCCTTCATGAACTCCGTAGGTCTCTCCTCCCCTTCCCCTGAGCTCCAGAGGCCCCGGCTTGGCTGAAGTTACATTTCTATAGTTGTAAATTGGTTGATTTGTGGGAGAGAGTGACGCTGTGGACCGTCTATTCCGCCATCTTGATTGACCCCCCCAAAATTTTAATGTAGTCATTTGACTGTGTGTGCCTCCAATAATTGCTCTGTACAGACATACACATGTTCTATCACAGACCATTAAGGATGTGTTTCTGTAACAGCCTGAACAGAAGTGACTCCATTTTGTTAAGCCTTTGAATTTAAAAACTTGTTCTCTCTTGTAACCCAAACCACATAGCCGGCAGCTAATTGCCAAAACACAATAACTCTGGCTCTCACATTGCATACAAATAATTAGAGGGAAAATTATTAACCCAGATGGTCATTCTTTACTAGCTTACTAACCTGATCTTATTTGAGAATAGCAAGAACTGAACCGATGGAGAACGAAGTATGATGCCGGTCGACTCCCACCCTGTAAGTTCCTTGACAATTATTTGAAACACTGAAGCATGTCTGCTTGTCCCTGCTTGGTCACCATGAATCAACTTTCCGCCCCAGACCCCTGTGAAAACCTTTGGTAAACCTGGGAGAGGTGGAGATGGTCTTTGAGATGTAAGTCCAGCATTTCCCCAGGCTGCTGGCTTCCTGATTAAAGGCTACCTTTCCTTACACCAACACTTGTCTCTCAATTATTGGCTACTGAGTAGCGAGCAATGAACCTTTGGGGTTTCAGTAACATTTCTCTCCATTCTTAGATTTCCCTCTTGGGTTTCCAGGCAGTTTCTCCCCTCTTTTCTAGCATTGTAGACATAGCCATTTCTTCAACAGAGCCAACTGTGGGAACACCAAGATAGACGTTAACCTCCCACTCCCGCCCTCCCAGTGCTAAGTACTGAGACAAGTATTTGGGTAAGTACTAAAATGGAGACGTTGAACAGATATGCTAGGGGCAGTGTCTCTACCTAGGGAGGAGATGATAGAGCAGGTTCCACAGGGGAAGAGAGAGAAAGAGCAGAAGTTCCTCGGCTGAGGAGGCGGGGCAGGGCTTTCCTCCAGACGCAGGAATACCACGTGCGAAAACGAAGGCGTGTGAGAAGACTGGGTGCTTGTGTACAACTGCAAATTGCGGGAAGAGGCTCCGGGCTTGAGCCCTAAGAGGCTTTTCCTGCATGGATTCCTTTTCTGCCAAGGTCTGCTTTCTCCCGTCGAGGGGCCTAACACTATTACCTGCCACACAGTTTGAAGATGGAAAGGACCTTCAAGTCCGTCCATCCAACTTTCACTTTTTACAAATATACGGAGGCCTTAGAGAAGTGAAATGACCTGTCTGAGGTCATGGCTCTGGCCAACACTGGAGTTCTGATAGCTAGTCTGCGGACTTTCCTGCCTCTAGCCCTCGGGCATTGCCCACGTTATCAACCCCAAACTCCGCTCCATGGACTACAGTCCAGGTCGTCTCTGGGCGAACTACATCTCCCACAATGCATTGTGCTCAGCCTCCCTCCCGCCGCACGTTTGGACGCTGTCTTCACCAATAGGAAAGCAGAGTTTCAAGAGCCCGTTCTCGGTAACCAATGAGTGCGGGGGTGGGTGGGCCTCTCCCGTCCATTGTTCTTGGTGCCCCACGGGCTTGAACCGAGGTGAATCCGGAGGGGCCGGGCCGATCCTGCTGGCGTTTTTCGCACGCGGAGCAGCTTCCGTAGTAGCACCTGGTCTCCGGAGAGGTGAGCTGGAGAGGGAGACCTGCAGCCACGCGGACCCAGGTGCGTAGCCCGAGGCGAGGGAATAACGGGCCTGGAGCCAGCTGCGGGCAGCACTACTGGGGGAGGGGCGTCGGGGGCGCTGTCCGCATCCCGGGCGGCTCGGATTTACGCGGCCGGCTCTGCTCAGTGAACCCACCCGGGCTTCCTCCCCACATCCAGCAGGGAAGCGCAGGGTTTGGACTGGAAGGGACATTTGACGACATCCCGCGTAGCCTTGTAGTTTTACAGAAGGGGTAAACTGAGGTTCATGGGGGCGTGTCTTGCCCCAGGTCAGACAGCGAATTAGCTGACTAGCTACAGTTTTCCCGGGCTCCCAAGTAAGAGTTCTGTTATAGCTGTGTTTCTTCTAGTCATTTGGGTTAGTACACATTGAGAGCTTCGGTTTCCCCACTAGCATTTTGTTGTTTTTTAAGGTTTTCCTACTTTAAAACAATTTTTGGGGGGTGTGGGGTTGTTAGCTGAGTCTTTATGATGTAGTAATGGCTTTTTAAAATAAATTTTTATTGCTTTTGTAATATTTATTTTAAATCGTTTGTAATTTCATTAATCTTAATATTTTGTAGAGTTGCCATCCAGGTCTTTTTTTCTCCCGTGTGTGAGTTCACTTTAAAAGGGAATTGGGGTCTTACTGTATCTGTGGTTTTGTTTTGCCCTGTTGGTTTTGTTTTTATCCATTTTGTTCATATCAGGAGGATTATTTTAAATCACTAACGATTAATAATCTTACTCTAATTTTTAAAATATTTAAAAATACATGTAGCAGAGTGCACAAATCTTAAATTTTGTATGTATGCTCTTGTGCAACCATTGCCAAATCAAGATATAGAACATTTCCAGAACCCCAGAGGCTCCTCTGAGCCTCTTTCTGGTCAATACCCCCAAGGGTACCTGTTATTATGTTAGCACAATTTTTAATACATATTACTGTATGGATCTGCCATCATTTATTAACCATTCCCCCTGCTGCTGGATTTTTAAGGTACCAATTTTTTGCAATTAGCAAAAATGCTATGGTTGTGTGTTCTTACAAATAAGTTTCTCTTTGCAAAGATGGTTATTTTTTAACAAATTACGGAGGGGCCAAGGCTGGATCTGAGAGTAAGAACATTTTTAAAACTTCACACTTATAAATATGGTAATAATGCAGTTGAGATATTGCCTTCCTTCTAGTGAAGCTCAAAGTGCTTTGACATCTGATTCATTGCTAATCCTTTAGATGTCCCCATAAGATAAGCATGACTGTTATTATCTCTTTTTATTAGGTGGTCACTGAGGTTGAGTAATTAAGTTGTATATTAGGTCAAGGTCACTCACTCTGCAGTAAGCCTGAACTGACATAGGGAAGGATAACTCAGTCCTGGGTTTTGTCCGAGGACTTTGCCTTTCTGATACTCATTCTTTGGTATTTTGGAGAAAACAATGCTGTATTTTTTGTGCTTGTGATACTTCTTAACTTCTTTTGCCATAGAGAAATATGTTTTCAAGAATAAGTTATTCTTCCTTTAAGGGGGACAAGAAACTCCTGTTAGTTTGTGGATGTAAGGATCATTTGCTGGCCTGACCTGGGCTGTTGTTAGATCATTTTAGGACAGTTTACTTATTGATTCCAGTTCTTTCTTGCTTCTCAGCAGGACTACTTGTTGAGATTTGAGAAGGGAGATGTTTTCTCAGAGACCCTGGCTGGAGAAGACTGAGGTTCAAGGCTTGAAGCCTGAGTGAGTGCCCCAGGAACGTGGCTGATGGCTGCAGAGGTGCCAAGAGTGACCACTCCTCTGAGCCCCTTGGTCCAGGGGCCTCAAGAGGAAGATGAACAGGAGGAGGAGGAGGTCACCACTATGATACTGGAGGATGACTCCTGGGTGCAGGAAGCTGTGCTGCAGGAGGATGGACCTGAGTCCGAGCCATTTTCCCAGAGCACTGGCAAGTGCAGCCCCCAGGAGGAGGCAGCATCTGGGGGACGGCAAGGTGCACTTGGCCGCCTCCGAGAGCTCTGTCGGCGCTGGCTGAGGCCAGAGGTGCACACCAAGGAGCAGATGTTGACAGTGCTGCCCAGGGAAATTCAGGCTTGGCTGCAAGAGCATCGGCCTGAAAGCAGCGAGGAGGCAGTGGCCCTGGTGGAAGACTTGACCCAGACACTTCAGGACAGTGGTGAGACCTAGAACCTCATAGGGAGAGGGTGGGAGCACCCTTTGGAGGTGGAGGAGCGTGATGTTTGAGGAGGAGGAGGAGAAGATGGTATCCAGGACAGGATGGGGGATGGTGCCATCCCTCTACTCTGTAGTCAGCACACACATTCATCGCTCTTTTAATGTCCTCATTGTGTGCAGTGGTAGCTCCGGAATTTTGGTATAGGAGGAGCATAGAGGACTTTCTTGGAGCAGAATTTGCGTAGTAAACACAGTTTGTACTTATATGATTATTTGGAGGGGTTGGGAAGCTGATGGAAGTTACAGGGGGAGAGGCTGAAGACCCTGTAAACTACCCCTTGACACCTTCACTTGATTGTGCAGTAAACATCCAAATAGTTCCAGCAATTAGAAAAAAACAACCTGATTTTTTCAAAGTGATTATGAATCGAGATAAATGACAAGTAAGCCTGCTAATAACTAGGGACTCTCTGTTGTATGAAATCAACCTGGGCTCTCAAAAGAGAAATTTTAAACTTGAGCTCTTTGCAACAGTTACTGTATTTGTGTCCTGTGTTGCTAAAAGGTTCTGGGATCCTGGCATTGCATTTAACTATGCTGTTTCCATTCTGGTCTTCAGTTGTAAACTGGACTCCTTTGATTACCAAAGATTTACTTCAGATCCACCTGTCCCCCTAGGACTATTTCAGGAACCATGGGACATGGCTGCCTTTGTCCTGAGGAGAACTGCAGAATTTCAGAGAAAGATGCATGGAGAGGAAGGGTCAGTTCAGAGGCAGTTTCATGGAGGGCCTGAAACTTGAGCAGGAGGTTGCACGATGGAGTAGAATTTGGAAAGGTGCAGGGTGAGGAGAAGGGAGTGGCAGCTGACAGGAATTGTGCTAAGAAAAGGCTCTGAAGGGGGCACCCAGCTTAGTTTATTCCCTCAGGTGACAGTGAAGAGGGCTGGCCCATTGGTGTGGAAAGTGTTTTTAGAGAGTGGTAGGAAGTAGAGTTTGGGGGAAGGGTGGGTGGAGGCTGGACTGAATGTCATTGGCCTTAGCAGGTTCTTGAACTAGGGCCCAAGGGGCATGGGAGGAAGTGGAGTTTGGTAACAGGATGTAGGTTTGATTAGAGTAGGGAGAGGCTAGAGGCAGGAGAGCAGCCAGGAAGCCGCCTAGTCATCGAGTGTTTAGTCATGGAGGTTAGGCCGAGACTGGGACAGCAAGGGAAGCGGAGATTGGACACTTGTGAGAACTATTTACCGAGTTCTTTCTGCAGGTCAAGCAGTGTGCTTAGCATCTAATATGCAAAACTCACATGAACTTCTCCACCTTGGAAGATAAGCAGGATTATCATCACCAGAAGAGTTAAGTGACTCCCTTAAAATCATGCAGCTAGTACAGTATGAAGCAGAACCAAGATTTGAACTTACGTGTCTGAGGACATGGCCCATGTTCTTAAGCATTTCATCACGTGTGATGTTAGGTGACAGTTCCTAGTGGGGCATTGGAAGGAAGGGTTGCAGACGAGGATAAGACAAAGTCACTGACTCAGGGGCATCTAGTCTGGAGGATTTAGAATACCGGGAAGGGAAGAGTAGGAAAGAGAAGGTGGTTTGGGGCAGAGGTTTTGACAAGTGCCAGGGTCTGGGAGATATGAGCGAAGCTGTCCTCTGGAGAAAGGGACTGACATTGAGAATCTACTGTGATCCAGCCCTAGCCACTGGGCACCTTACATTCCTGTCTCACTAAGAATCCTGTGAGGTGTATGGGGTTGTCATTTTACAGAGAGGGAATGGAAGTTCAGCAAGGTCACAGTGGTAAGTGGTGGAGTCAGGATTCAAACTCAGGGCTGTTTGCTCCCACATGTGTTTGGTAGATCCTAAGTTTTGTTAAAACGAAGTACCTGATTTTCTTTGACCCTGAAAAATAACAAGTTTATTCTTGCTATTTAAAAAAAAAAACTTCTCATCCTATTTCGAAACTTTGTTTACTTGCCATCTGATGGATGTGACAAGTGAACTTCAGGATCTTTGGTCAGAAACTATGTAGGGGACAGAGGAATTGAGGGCTGAGGACAGGTCTCTGGAGTTATGTAGTTAGGGAGGTCGCAGAGCAGAGAGCTGGGCCTCAGCAGCCCTCCCACCTGGCTTGTTGCAGGGACTTTGTGCTTTTCATCTTTCACTGGACATCTGCGATGGGGACCATCCCAGATGAGTGGGTTTGTCAGTCCCCTGACTTGTGCCTTTGAGATTGTCTTTGTTGGTCTTCCTTTGTTTAACAAATGCGTTCCACCTTCTTCATGGTTGCTTGCAGGAATCTTTGCACTTGTCTTCAACATTTATTCAACATAAGACCCCTTGACCTCTATTCTGTTTGTCCAGCTCGGGACCTTTGGACATATTTACCCAGCACAGGGCATTTCAAGGCCTGGTTAGATGGTGGTTGTTTAATGTTTGACTAACAGGCACTTCTAGGCGCTCACATTTAAAGTATCTTATAATTCCAGTTAAGTTCAGACCTGTGTTAATAGTTTTAAGTGGCAAAGCTCATCTCTGTTTGTGCAGGTTTCCCAAGGACATTTTAATCCCATACCCAGCTGAATTCTGGCTATTGCTATTTCTTACCTGAATTCTTGCAGCAGCCTCCAAGCTGAACCTGCCTTCAGGCTCTTCCTGCTTCATTGCAGCACCTCCACTCCTACCAGAGTATTTGGGGGCACTCCCCTGCTTAAAAATCTTCACGAGTTCCCTAGTATCTGCCAAATCAAGTGTGATCTCCTTGTTCTGTTTGGAATCTGTGGCCCTCTGTGACCTGGCCCAGTCTTCCCCTGCAGCCTGGTCTCTCCCCTGATGCCCTTGATGCAGTCCTTGCTCTGTTCAGAACAGATCTTGCTGTTTTCTTACATCTAGTGTGTGCTTTCTAGCACTCAACTTTTGCTCCTGAATTTTTGGCTTGGAATGGCCTTGTCCCATATCTGTGTGATTAAAATCCTGGTCATCCTTTGAGTGCCCACCCTTAAAGATCCTCTCCATAAAGCCCTCTTTAATTCCAGTCCCTTTTCCCTGTCCCCATTTCCACCCACCTGGGAGCATCTATAATCACCTCTGCTAGAAATCATCTCTCCCAGAACATTTGGAATCTTCTTTTATTTTGTTTTTTTATCATAGTCCATCTTGTTTTCTATTTGTACAGGTACTTGTCTTATCTGTTCTAGGAATCTGTAAAATCCCAGAAGGCAAAGAACATGTCTTCTTTCTTTCTCCCCCTCTCTCCAGTATAATGAACCTCTGGGCCTCACCCCAGAACTACTGAATGAGAAACTTTGGGAGTGGTACCTAGCACTCTGGAGTTTAACAAGCCCTCTATTCAATTAGGTGATCCTAACTGAAGCTCTAGTTTGAAAACCACTGCACTAGACAGACTTCTCTCGTTCTCAAACTTGGTTGCACATAAGAATCACCTGGGACCTGGAGCCTGCATCTGCCCCAGGATTCTGATTTTCTGATTTAATTGGTATGGGGTATGACCCGGGCAAGGGATTTTTGAAAGTTCCCCAGGTGATTCTATACTGCAGCAAAGTTTAAAGACCACTGCCTTAGAGCTTTGTTACTCAAAGTGTGGTTCGTGGACCAGCAGCATTAGCTTCACCTGGGAGCTTGTTGGAAATGCAGCCTATCAGTCTCACCCTGGCACTACTGAAGAAGAATCTGCATTTAGCAAGAACTCCAGGTGACTTGTATGGGTCTTGAAGTTTGAGAAGCACTACCCTAGACTAGCAAGAAATAGAGGTTGTCAACTTCAGACCTGCTCGTGTCCAACATTTGATCCAAAGAGTCACAGCTGACCTCTCCAGCTGTCCTCAGCATCATCTGGCTTTTGGGTGGTCACAGGCAAAAGAATTTTGAGCTTGCTGCCCCAGCAAAATGCTCCCTTGATGACCAGAAATGAATGCATGCATGCATTTGTGGTAGCAAAAAAGGGAGTGGGAAGTGTTGGAGGGTTTTAAAGGTATATGTCTTTTATTTTTTTTGGCGGCTGGCTGTTATGGGGATCAAACCATGGACCTTGGTGTTATCAGCACCATGCTCTAATCAACTAAGCATTCCAGCCAGCCCCAGAGCCCTTTTTTTTTTCTTTCTTTCTTTTCTTTCATTATTTTTCTGTTTCTTTCTTTCATATGTCTTTTTTTTTTTAAAGATGACCAGTAAGGGGATCTTAACCCTTGACTTGGCGCTGTCAGCACCACACTCTCCCAAGTGAGCCACGGGCTGGCCCTCTTCGTATGTCTTTTTAAAGCTACAATTCTTAGCTTCCAAACAAAATTATTTTTAATTCACTTAAATATTTGAAATGTATACCATATAGAAGTCTTAAGGAGAGGTAACATAGGTGTAAATTGTTTGGCAGTCATTCATTGAAACTGATAACATGCTGTTTTTATCAGTGGTTAGTCCCTCAAGCAGCCAGAGTTCAGGTGGAACAATGCTCCCAGTCACTGAGGCACGTTCAGGTTTCCACCAGGCATGCCAAGGCAGCGTTCCAAGGGAGAGAGCTCAAGGCAGGAGAGAGAAAGTCCAGTTTGGCCATAACCTGTATCAGAATCACTTCTGTATTTTAGACCAGTGGCTCTGACCGTAGTGTTGAGACATGTCGGTATGTCACAATCAGGTGGGTGGCTGGCTGGCCGGTAAGCTCAGTTCGTTAGAGCGTGGTGCTGATAACACCAAGGTCCAGGGTTCCATCCCTGTACCGGCCAGCCACCAAAAAAAAGAAAAGAAAAGAAAAAAAGCCCCAAATAATCAGGTGGAAAGGGCTTTAGAAGAATTTTGAGCATAACAGACATGAAAGCACCAAGGTTTGTGACCAGTGTATTTATATTGTTATAAATAAATTATGGCAAATTCAGGTTTATCTTCATACTGATATCAATTTTCCTCACACTCATTCAGATATGCCTTCTAGCATGAGAGAAACAGGAGGCCTGTGACCAGGCAGGGGACACTCAAGGCCCTGTGAACAGCCATAGGAATGTGCTGTGCGCATGAGTTCAGAGCATGTGTTGAGGGTGGGAAAATACAAGAATCACTGGTTTAGACTGAGCTACAATTATGGCTTTTGTCTACTAACTGATAAGGGGAGAGGTCCCATGGCAATTCAAGAACCATTCAGTGAATGGTTTTTGGACAGTGGTCCAGTCATTTGGAAAAACTAAAATTGGATCCCTGCTTTGCAACTTACACAGAAAAAGATCCCTGTTTCACATTTACACAAAAATAAATTCCAAGTGTTCGGATCCCCATACTGGCCAGCTGCAAAAAAAAAAACAAAAAACCAGATGGATTATTGATTTATATATATAAGATCTGAAGTGACACATAGGAGAATATTTTTATAATCGGGGTAGAGAAGGACTTCACAAGCAATACAGAAGTCATCAAAGCTAGATTGGACTCGGGCTGGCCCGTGGCTCACTCGGGAGAGTGCGGTGCTGATAACACCAAGGCCCCGGGTTCGGATCCCATATACGGATGGCCGGTTCGCTCACTGGCTGAGTGTGGTGCTGACTACACCAAGTCAAAGGGTTAAGATCCCCTTACCGGTCATCTTTAAAAAAAAAAAAAAAAACTAGATTGGACTCATGAAAACAGAAGAAAAATCCTTTATATAAAAAAGATAAAATGAAAAAGTTAAAAGGCAGTGCATAGACAGGAAATATTTGCAACAAAGTCTGCAGATTGAGTCCAAATCCTTGATCTACAAGAGCCTCTACAAATCCATAAGATAAGTCAAACTGGGAGAATAAATGGTAAAAGATATGAACAGGCAATTTAGAAATGAAGAAATTGTAACTGTATGAAAAGATGTTCAGCCTTATGAATTATCAGGGAAATACCGATCAAAGCAAGACGCTATTCTGTTGCCTGTTAGACCCATCAGCAATTTAAGAGTGTTACTAAGAATGCTCTGCCTTTCTGAGCATTTATTGAATCTTGTAAAATTAATTTCAGAATTTTTCTAGCAGATAATGTGTCATCTATTTTAAATTTGATTGAGTCTATAAAATTGTATATAAGAGCCATGTATTCTTTTTTTATTGTGGTAAAATATACATAGCATAAAATTTACAATTTCAACCATTTTTATGTGTACATTTCAGCGACATTAAATAGTGTCCATCCACATTGTTGTGCAACCATCACCACCGTCCATCTCCAGAACTTTTTCCTCTACTCAGGCTGAAACGCTGCTTGTTAAACAGTAACTCTCCGTTCCCTTCTCCCTCCAGCCCCTGGCAACCACTGTTCTATTTCCTGTCTCTATGATTTATGTCTCTTTGACCATAGGTAACTCTTATAAGACGAATCATACAATATTTGTCCTTTCGTGTCTGGCTTATTTCACCTAGCATAGTGTCCTCAAGATTCCATTCGTATTGAAGCATGAGTGAGAATTTCATTCCTTTTTGAAGCTGGATAATGTTTCACTGTATGTGTGTACCATATTTTGTTTTTCTATTCATCTGTTGATGGACATTTGGGTTGTTTCTACCTTTTAGCTGTGTAAATAATACATGAACATGGATGCACAAATATCTCAATTCTTTTGGATTATGTATCTAGAAGTGGGATTGCTGAATCATATGATAATTTTATTTTTAATTTTTTGAGGAACTGTCATACTGGTTTCCACAGTGGCTGCACCAGCAATGTGCAAGGAGAGAACCATATATTCTTTTGGGTCTGTCTCAGGGACAGACTTTTGACAATCCGTTTATACTTTCCAAAACCTGAATTTAGTCACAGACCAGAATATCTGGTGTTGTCTGTTAGTAAGTGGGTAATTAAGCATTATAACCAAGAACAAACAGTCTTGTAACTGTGTTCACAATGAAGGATATGAATAAATAAAATGGATCAGTATTATATAGATGACTGTTAAGATCAGTTAGAATAGCATCCTCATCTTGGCCAAATGTCACCTTCTCAGAGGGGCCCTCTAGTTGTTTGCTTTCACCTTACCCTATTTTAGTTCCTTTACAACACTACGCTATCTGAAATTAGATGATGTCATATGAATAAAGAATGTATATTTTGTGAGGTTCATCAACTTTCAAACTACAAAGCATTGTCCAAAACCATTGTTTTAAAGTCTGCACAGATACGGGGACTTCTTCCCCACTTCAGGAGTTTTGGGTAGATCAATAACATCTAGAAAATGAGACCCTTTTTTTCCTATTTCCTTAGTGCCTGACTCATCTCTGAGTTTTCTCCACTGGAGATCGGGACTTTCCAACTAGTTGCTCACAAGCCTGCCTCCTCAGAAGCCCACCTTCCTATATCCACTCACATCCACAAAATATGCTCATCCTGTCGTCTTGGAATAGCAAACACTGTTTCTACCATTAAAGTTTCTTTGAAAAGAAATTCCCAACCCCTACCATCTCATCCCATCTCCACTGATAACTTGTTGGTGAAAATATTATCCTTGTATCTGACCAGAACCAGTTTCTGATGCCTATTTTCCTTTGTGCTCCTTCTCATTTCTTCCTCACTTCTCTGGATGACATTTCCTTCTTTCCTGAGTTTTTCCAGCTTGCATTTCATCTCTTCCTGTTGTTTTACCACCTCTTCTTTTTCCAAGTTCCACTTTTTGGTCTTCCTTTATAGAGGCGGTTTCTTCATTTAATTATTATTATGGATGGAAAATGATCATTTTTCTCTTTGCAGAGTATTTTTTATTTACTTATTTTATTATTTTTAATTTTTGGCAGCTGGCTGGTGGTCACTTTTCTCAATAATCATAATTCCTCTGATTAACATGTAAGAGTCAAAGGCTGTCTCCTCTGCTTTACAGAAACAGCTTCCTGCATATGTGGCTCATTTGTGTGATTCTGGGTTATAACCTCACCTCCTTTGCTTCTCCAAACCAAAGAAGCCGGCCTGCTCACCCCAGTTCCCAAACACACTGTTGTGCTGCAGGGTGAATCCCGAATGTTCAGGAAGGGATTTTCTGCCTGAGTTTTCTGAGATCAGCTCCTAAATGCCCTCCCCACCAGTGCCTTCCATGCTTATTCTCTTCTCTTTCTTCCTCATCACTTCTACCCAGTCGCTGCTGTTTCGGGAAGCTCTGACATGTATTATGGTGTCCTCAAATTATGTCTTCCTTCTGATTTCACTGAAAATGAATTTTGGGTTTCTCTGTGTTTTCTGTTGCTTCTGAACTCATACCAGAATTTACCAGTTCTGATTTTAAAGCAGTGAAAAAAACATTATTAGCTAATGTTACCAATTCAGAAGAGAACAATTACTAAAGTCATCAAAAACATGTTTTTGGTCATGTTAGCTTGCTGAAAATAAATCAGGGCCTTGGCCTGGAGGTCCTTATAGAAGAGATAGGATAGCAGAGCTCTGTGCTCAAAACTTGCAAAACAGTCTTGCAGGAAGTTGAGGAAGCACAGAATTCCTGTCCCTGGTCAAGCGGGAGTGTGCATTATGCCCCTCATGCCTATGTCCATCCCCTGGAGATATGGGAGAGCAGGGCTGGAGGGCACTGAACCTGCAGATGACCAGCAGCATATATGTTAGTGTAAAGATGAAATATAATTATACTTCTATTTGCAAGTTTAAGTATGATTTTATATCGACTAAACACATGAGTGGGACCCAGGTCCTTCCTGAAAGGTATGTCAAATGTTATCATGCTCATATGTGGAAATTTACATTAACTTATAGAAACTAATAATTGCGGAATTGGGCATCTTATCTTAAATAAACAGTTTATTAGCTTTAATAATGGAAATGTCACTAGGAGTTTGTGTAATTATTTTACTAATTGTCTTCCTTACTTTCTCAGGAGGTCTTAGGCTATCATCTTCATCAGTTAAATTATTAATTTATTTCTCTACACTATAGAATTCCAAATAAGGACTGGAGACACTTTATAGAAATATAGGACAAGGAAATTATAGTAAAAAAGAAAATGGGAGAAAAGACATGAAATGAAAGTACAAGGGCCGGCCTGTGGCTCACTTGGGATAGCGTGGTGCTGATAACACCAAGGCCACGGGTTTGGATCCCTATATAGGGATGGCTGGTTAGCTCACTTGGAAGAGCCTGGTGCTGACAACACCAAGCCAAGGGTTAAGATCCCCTTATCGGTCATCTTTTAGAAAAACAAGAAAATATATACTGAATAAAAGTCATTTTTCTGTCAAGATAAAATCCTCCTGGTTTAAAAAATAGTAAAGGTTTTGGATTAATCTATTTACTACTTATCCTCTGGTTCACTGACTTGATGGGAGACACCTTCTCAAATGTCCACACCTTAAAGCATGTTCTCAACTGTCCTCATTTTCATTTTGGGGGGTGAACTTTTCTATAATGAAGTACAAAGCTTTTTAAAATAGTGCAAGCATATTTCATTTGAGGTATGCATCCAGTGAGAAAAGTTGATGCTTTCTGAATTGCAGCAAAGGCAGGCTTGGCCCATTGTGAAAAAGTCCACCACCACTAGCATCTGGGTCCAGCCTTGCAGGATCCCACCCACCACTGGCACCCATTCCTCCCTCCCTCCCTTCCCAACACATCCTTAGAAGTTTAATTTTTAAAACATTTCCTCTTTGGTTTACTTTTCTAATCATGACAGGGAATTGAATAGACATTGTGTGTTTTTCTTCATTGTTTCAGATTTTGAGATACAGAGTGAAAATGGGGAGAACTCTAATCAAGACATGTTTGAGGACGTCGAATCACATGTGATGTTCTCCGAAATTCCTGAAAGGGAAAGAGTTCAGCAATCTGATGGGGAGAGTGACTTTGAGAGAGACTGTGGCTCTAGGGGGCCCCGGGGAAATGCCCCAGGTGAGGACATTGGGGAGGTGCCTTCCAAGGGCAGGGAAGTTGGCCAGCTCATAGGCCTTCAGGGCACCTACCTGGGTGAGAAGCCCTATGAATGTCCCCAATGTGGGAAAACCTTCAGCCGGAAATCCCACCTAATCACACATGAACGGACCCACACAGGAGAGAAATACTACAAATGCAACGAATGTGGAAAAAGCTTTAGTGACGGTTCAAACTTTAGTAGACACCAAACTACTCACACAGGGGAGAAACCCTATAAATGCAGGGATTGTGGGAAGAGCTTTAGCCGGAGCGCAAACCTTATAACCCACCAGAGGATCCACACGGGAGAGAAACCATTTCAGTGTGCCGAGTGTGGCAAGAGTTTCAGCAGGAGCCCTAATCTCATTGCTCATCAGCGCACCCACACCGGTGAGAAGCCGTATTCATGCCCCGAGTGTGGAAAGAGCTTTGGCAACCGGTCCAGCCTTAACACACATCAGGGAATCCACACTGGAGAAAAACCCTATGAATGTAAAGAATGTGGTGAAAGCTTTAGTTACAATTCCAACCTAATCAGACACCAGAGAATCCACACAGGAGAGAAACCATACAAATGTACTGACTGTGGGCAGAGGTTCAGCCAGAGCTCTGCTCTCATTACCCACCGGAGAACTCACACAGGGGAAAAACCCTATCAGTGCAGCGAGTGTGGGAAAAGCTTCAGCCGCAGCTCTAATCTGGCCACACACCGGAGAACCCACATGGTGGAGAAGCCCTATAAGTGTGGGGTGTGCGGGAAGAGCTTCAGCCAGAGCTCCAGTCTGATCGCTCACCAGGGCATGCACACAGGGGAGAAACCTTATGAGTGCCTGACATGTGGGGAGAGCTTCAGCTGGAGCTCCAACCTCATCAAGCACCAGAGGATCCACACAGGAGAGAAGCCCTACAAATGCAGCGAGTGTGGAAAATGCTTCAGCCAGCGCTCCCAGCTGGTGGTGCACCAGCGGACCCACACGGGTGAGAAGCCCTATAAATGCCTCATGTGTGGCAAGAGCTTCAGCCGGGGCTCCATTCTGGTCATGCACCAGAGAGCCCATTTGGGGGACAAGCCCTACAGGTGTCCTGAATGTGGGAAAGGCTTTAGCTGGAATTCAGTTCTCATTATACATCAGCGAATCCACACAGGGGAGAAGCCCTACAAATGCCCTGAATGTGGCAAAGGCTTCAGCAATAGTTCCAATTTTATTACACATCAAAGAACTCACATGAAAGAGAAACTTTATTGAAGTGGCAAAGAGGGAAAGTGAGGGGACTGGACCATGAGAAGGAATTGCCACACTGCCTCAAATAGTGATGTCCCTTTACAAGAGCCATTCTTCTTAGACACTCTTTGGAGGTTTTTGCCAGAATCTTACCCTGCTCATCCTTATTTCTAGAACATTGTCATCTTAGTGGTCAGAGTCAAGCCTCATACAGATTCAAGAACAGTGTAGGAGTGGAGGGGAGGGTCCAGAAAGTTGGGTCTTTTTCTGTTACATTTCACACCTGATTGGCCCCCTGTCTCCTGATTCCTTTGTGCCTCATTTTCCTCTTTGGTAAACCAGAGGGAAACGTTTCTGCATGTGGAATGGAAGACAGTGTGGCCCACAACATGGGCTGAGTCCTCAGAGAAATACTGGAAATCTACTGCTGGTTTTGCTGTTACTTTGTTGGGCTAAGCTGCCTTCACCCTAAGATGTTAGCATTCTAGGGTCCCCTGCTCATATCAGAACCCAATTTTCTTGGCTTTAGTATCTTGGGCTTTGATTTCAGGTCAAGATGGAGGGACTTCCCAAGGTGAAACCCTTTCCTACTTTCCAGAAAATGTCAGGATCACAGAAACATGAGGAAGTATGGCCTGGAACCATTGTCCCAGTGTCTTTTCCATTGGCAAGAGTTGGACAGGGCCTGGCAGGAAGGGTAGAAACTGAGGAGATGTATGTGCTTGCTTTTGTCTCTGCTTACTGTCCTGTGGTAAGTTAGCTGCCAGGGGGAATGTGCTTGTTCTTGTAGGGTGTCATGTTTGGAGTGTGAAGTCTGAGACCGCCCGCTGCCTACCCATGGTGAATGGTAGTTTCTGTCTGTCAAGGGTGAAACAGTCCTGCACTCTGCAGGGTAGGCTTGTGTCTTTACCCTCTCCGATACATAGCCCCATAATCATTTCTAAATTACTCACTCTATGCACTTGTTAATTCCCTGTTCTTATATTTTTATTTTATATATGGAGACCTAGAATTCTGTCCAGTAGCTTTTGTATACTAAGAACATTATATTCAAGGAAGTTTTGATTTTGAGGACATACTGTCTGTCCTCTGGAGAGATTTGAGCTTGAATCAGGAGTTTGTCCTCCAGATGTCACCCTTGGTCTTGGGATGCTACTAGGGCTTTGTTCTTGGGATCCTGAACCTTGAAACAGTGAAGGCAGGGAAATGATAGCAGGTGAAGGGATTTGTTACGAGGGAAGCAGATAAGGTGTTTCTGGGAAATGTGAAACTGCCGCCTCCTATGCATAGGGCCTGTGCTCAGAATGGGCCTTCGTTCTTACAGGATGGATGATCTTTATTGCCTAATAGAGTCCCATTCTATTCCTGAGTCTGTCTGTTAACGTGTGTTAAAAAGCTGGACTTGACTGTCAGCAAACTCACACCTTACTTCCCTACCCTACCCACCTCCTGCCCCAGGCTGAAAGTGGTCCAAAACCTTTTGGAGTAAAAGTCCGTTGCTTCAAAGAGCACACCTTTGGGGGAACCTAGAGCTGTGTATGCTTGTCCTGTGCCCACACCTTTCCACTGCTCTTTGCCAGCGCTACATCGTATCTCTCAACCAAGCCTTGGAGTGGCAGATTTGGCTAAGAAGCCAGGTGTCATCCTGAGGAGGCCACTGGGAATCATCTCTATCCAGGGGCTGGCCGTTTTGCTCAGTTGGTTAGAGTGTGGCCTTGTAACACTGAGGTCAAGGGTTCCCCATACTGGTCAGCTGCCAAAAAAACCCTAAAAAACACTATCCAGAACCAACTAAGTAAAACACAAGGAGGAAGTTGTAGGCAGTGATGGTTGCTAAACCAAACCAAGTAGGCTGTGAAATCCCCATCATTAATTCCATTCCTTCACTCATTTGACATACTCCTTGAGGACTTACCTACCACCACTATGCTAGGTGCTAGAGATGGGTTGTGACAGGAAGTCCCATCATCTGTCCAATAGGAGGAAGATTCCTATTTGGGAAAATGAGCTGTCAGCAAGAGAGAATCGATGGATGGTGTCCCAGCTGACATTAAGTTCTGGAATTTGATTATTAAAGGGATCTTGGGTTGTAGAAGATATTGGATCTTTCTTTACTTTGAGTCTCAGCTTGAGAAAAGAGTTGATATTAAGCTTTTTGAAACTTTCTAACTTTCTTTTTTTGGCTCCTCCCTACCAGGGGGAAACACAAAATATCCTGGAAAAAAGGAAACAAGATTAGCTGGAAATGCAGCACTGGGCTGGAACCAGATTGGGAAAATTAAAAATTGTGATTCTTGAAAAGTTGAGTCCATAACTTCATGTCCTGCTTCCTGAACATGTGTCCACAGAGGCCAGGACGGCTCAGTATACAACGGCCTCCACATGGCTCTGTGTTGGATGGAAGGACCTGGTCTTCCCCTAAAAAATTTCATGAAGACCCAGTCTCCTTGGCAGATCTCCCTCTGCCACTTCTTTGCTTGCAGCTCAATTACACCTGTGTCTCTAACAAAGGATAGTTCCCCTTAAATGTACATGTCTTTAGGGACTGAAATTTGTCACCAGTTTCTAAGATCATGGGAACAGCCTTGGGACAATTAAAATGGTTAAAAGAAAGAAAGAAAAAAAAAAAGGAAAACAACAAAAAAGCCATTGCTTCAACCTCCATTTGGCCCTCAGGTCCACCTCAGTAGGTCTTTTACATGACTTTGGTCACTTCCCTCTCCCAGTCCCCACAATGGCCTTTGTACCTTTTGGCCATTCTCCCCAGAATGTCAACTCTCAGGTTCAGCTCCCATCCTCTCAGAACCTTGAACCTGTCAGGTGTGGACTCCCGCAGCTTCCCACCATCCCCAGACCAACACAACTCTATTGCACCCCCTTACTTCCTCCCCTCCAGGGTCAGCCTAGAGATGTGCTCAGCTTAATAGTAGCCTCTGCCTGTAGCTTCACAACCACATCTCTTGGTTTCTGGTCTGTGCCTCTCTACTGGCTTCTTCCTTCACCCTGCTCACATGCTGAAGTTGTTCCTAAAGCTTCAGATTCAGCATGTCCAGAACTCGACTCCCTGTCGGCCTCCCCTTGTGTTTGCTCTCTGTGAGTAAACCCATCCGCTCAGCCTCACCCAACCCCAGCCTGGGAGTCATCCAAGACTCCTTCCTCCCTCGCATCCCTCTGCCATTCAGGAACCACATCCTACAAATTCTGCCTCTCTACTTAACATTCCCTGGTCCCAAAGCCTCTGCATAGTTCAGACCCTTGCCTGACAACTGCAGTAGCCCCCTTAATGGTTCCCCAAGCTTCCTCCAGCCCTGCCCCTGCTACTCTTGTCCCCCGTGTAGTGTTGCAGCTGGAGTGAGCATTCTGCAACACAGAACTGAGCCTGTCACTACCCAGCATAAACCTTTGGGGACTCCCCATCACTATGATGAGGACTTCCTGATGGAGGCCTCTGTGGAACCTCTTCACATTTGTGCCTTGCCTTTCCCTCATCAGACCTCTGTACCCCTGACCATTCTTGCCTCCGACAGCTTCCCCTCAACATGTCCAGCAGGCCCTTGCCTCACTGCCTCTGCTCACTCTACTCTCTTTTCTGGAATGCTGGGCCTCCCTGTCTGCCTGGGGCACACCTACCCATTATTGAAGATGCAGCTGGGCACCTCCTCCTCCACGAGGCCTTCCCTGCACTTCTCGGGCAAACCTGACCCTGCCTGTGCCCCCGTGTGCTCTCCAACTTTGGTGCCTGTGACTCTTACCTCTTACATGTGTATCTCCCCTACTTCATCCTACCCCCTTTCTCTTCTATTCTTTATGTTCACACACATACTGAGGTTCCCAACTCTATCTCTAGCACCCAGCTCTGTGCCTGGCGTGTGATTTGTCCTGTCAGATCTGCAGCTGGAATTGCCTCAAAAGCGGCAGCAGGGGAGTTCCCACAGGGAGTGCCCCAAACCCTCCCAAGATGGGGCTGGTTGGGATTCCAAAGAAAGAAGCACTGAAAGCCAGGTGGTCAGTCCAGAGCATTTATTAGGGAACTTGCATACAGAGCACTGCAGCGAGAAAAAAGGGATGTTCCACCTAGGTGTTCCACATTGAGGGGGTAAGGGTGTGGAGTTTATATGAGGGTTTAAGGAATTTGGGTCAGGGCCTGGGCCACTTTTTTTTCAGTGTTTTGGGCAACAATCTAGATACCATTATCAATGTCTGGGAATGTTCAAGGCCCTGATTTGGGTTCAAGCCTGCTGGGAAAAACTTGCAGCTGGCTGGGTCACAGGGCAGTCAAGGCATCTATTTTCTGTTAGGACACAGAAAGGGAACTTGGGGGGACCCTACAGCATGTGATAGGAGCTCAGTAAATATTTACCAATTGGTTCTCTTCATATACATATATACACATACATATATATGTGTCTATGTATATAAATGCAGATGGAGCCTGAAATTCTGGCCTGGAAAATGGATTAGGTTTCCTATACTTTCCTTTGATATGATGATTAAGTTAGTATTGACTTCAGGTGCCCTCTCAGTATTTACCCACATAAGTTACAATTTATTGGTATTGGTGCGTGAAGACACAGCTGAAGACATAAAAACCAACCAGTCTCCTAATCAGTATCCTCATGAAACAACTTGTATTTTTGAAATGTCACAGATAAAAGCCAGCGGAAACCCATGCATCATTTTTTTTTTTTTTTAAAGACGACTGGTAAGGGGATCTTAACCCTTGGCTCGGTGTTGTCAGCACCACGCTCAGCCAGTGAGCGAACCGGCCATCCCTATATAGGATCCAAACCCGTGGCCTTGGTGTTATCAGCACCGCACTCTCCTGAGTGAGCCACGGGCTGGCACTCCATGCATCTTTATTGTAGCTGAGTCTGCTACTTTTTTGTTTGGACAAGCATTGAGACTTGATCTTATTCTTACCCTTTGATCCAGGGTATCCATATAACTATATCCTGAGACAGTTCCCCTTGTTTTAAACTTTTTATTGAAATATAGCAGACAAGAAGTACACAAAAGTGAATTGACTTTTTTGAATTCAACTTTTTTTATTTTTTGGTATCTGGCTGGTATGGGGATCTGAACCCTTGAACTTGGTATTATCAGCACCGTGCTCTAAGCAGTTGAGCTAACTGGCCAGCCCTATGAATTCAATTTTTACAAGAATTTTGAATTGAATTTTTACCAACTGGACACACTTGTGTAACCAACACCCAAATCAAGAAACAATTTACCAGCACCACAGAAAACCTTTCCATCCACCTTCCCAGTCAGTAACTTGTCTCCCTCCTGACCCTGCCCTGAAGTTTGTGGTGTAGTGGATGGAGTACTGGGAGCTGGACAGACCCGGTTTTAGACAAACTTGTGTTACTAACTACCTACCTTTACTTTTATTAGAGATTTTGCAATTTGAGGCAGGTCATAATGAGACAATGTTTTTTTTTTATGGGATTTTGGTTCTTTTCGGGTTCATTTATAGTTTACAATAAATCATAATAGCTTCTGGTAACACAATTTACAGAGAAGTTATTATGTGCTAGGCACTGTGCTAAGCTCTTTACATGCTGTCTTATTTAATCCTGACAACAAGCCGATGAGGTAGGTAAGTATCCTCACTCTGCAGGCGAGGAAGTGGAGACTCAGAAGAGAGGTTTGGTAAGGAACTGGCCCAGCACCTGTCACTTAATTACTCCTGAAGTCTATTAACTCCACTGTATTATTAAAGCCATGAAAAATGCCTAATAGGAACAAATGGATAAAATAACAAAACATTCAAATAAAAATAATACATTAGCTACAAATTTTAGTCTTTTCCCTATCTAGTATCAGGACCATTCACAATTGTAACTGGTCCTTTCTTGCATGTGACTGGCGACTGCCCTTCCTGGCCCTTTATCCCTGATGGGAGTCCTGTCTCATATCCAGGGAGTTCAGCAGGGGCCCAGTGTCCAGGCTTGCATCTCTGACAGATAGCCCAAAGCTGTAGGAGAAGTGGAATTAGAATTGCATGGGTGATGGTGAGATTAATTCCATTTGGTTTCCCACCCCTGCAGTTGGTGCAATTGAGCTCAGGCCGCCGACATCTGAGCAGAGGCTGTGGCTCCAGGGCCCACCTGCCCCTGGATCCCTCCCTCCTGCTCAGTCTTCCCAGTGTCCCAAATATGAGAATATTTCATCCATTCACAGGCCGGAGGCAACTGTGGAAAAACTGCTGCTGGGAGTAGGAGGGTCTTGCTTCATTGAAACTTTGCCTGGGTCCCTCATAGCTCACAGGCTGTATAAAGTATGTAAAATTAGAGCTGCTCTGGTCACCAGAGATGGGGGCCCAAAGCCCTCTCCTGGGTTGGGCTTTTGCCCCACCTAGCGGGTCCCTCATGCAGCTCTGTGGTACTCCTGGTCTGGTCCAGGGAATGGATTGGAAGCTAGAGGTGTGTGCAGGCTAACAGTGCTGGCCTGAGCCTCCACATCAGCTTTCCCAGACTCCTGTTCCTAAGATCAAAGGGACAGAAGGAATCTCCATGGCCCAGCCTAGCTAGCAACTGGCTCTCAGGAGAGCCCCTCCTGTCATCTTGTCCTTCCCTTGCCTCACCACAGGCTGCCCTTCCTGTGGGGGGATTTATAGCTTCACCTACCTTCCACTGAATTTTGGATCTTTCATCTGTTAAATAGGGAGTGAGACATACTATGCAGGGTTGCAGGATTCCAGGTTTCAGCTGTCAAAACCAAACCAGATAAAATGTGTAAAGTAGGTACTAGGTAAAGTGGTTTCCTTTCCCCTTTCCCTGAAGCTGCACCTTCTCTCCTGGGCTCTCCCAGCCCCCCTCCAGAATTTCTTCCCAGTCATCTACTTTGAACACATTTCAATTTAGCACTTACCACATGGCGTTGGAGTTTTTTAGGTTGTTCACAACAGCATGTTAGAATATGCACCCTCTGCTGGACTGCACTCCTTAAGAGGAGGGAGTGTTTCGCCTTTTTTCTGGCACCACAGCACACATCTCGCCCAGTGCTTGGCCCAGAGTAGATGCTCCAACTATTGGTTGTTGAATGAATAAGCGTCAGTGGTATTCATCTCGAATCACCCAGGACTGTGCACACAGGAAACGGGGACGTATGTTGTGTGTGGGGGGGGGAGTGGTGAAGCATTACCACAGCTGACAAAAAAAAAAGAGAGAGAGAGAGAGAGAGAAAAGCACTTTAAGTGGCAGAAAATTCGAGTTGGAGTCCCAGCTCCATACGGAGACCTCGGGCACAAGCCGCTTCGGTTTATTCACCTGTAAAATAGGGATAAATAGGGACTGACAGGGATAAACAGCCGCCCTCACCCATAAGTGAAAACGCTTTGTAAAAGGCCCTTCGCTCAGTGTCCCCAGGGCCGCGTAGGGCGAGAGATCACCACCTCCCCGGCAAGGTAGGACCCCCACCCTCTGCAGCCGGGTCAATTCTAGTTGGGTCTCCGGACCCCCCCCATCCAGCTCGTAGGAAAGTCCCACCCGTTGTCAATGATTCGTCTAAAACAGGCGCCTGAGACGTTCTCATATTTTGTTGGTTAATGCTGCTGTCTGTCCGCGGGCCAAGGCCTTTGGGAAATGTAGTTCTGGCGAGTCGCCCCGGGAGCTCGGGTTTCCGCTTCCGGTGTTCAGTGGACGTCCGAATGCCTGGGCTTGGAGTCTGGGCTCCGGGTTCGAGTATCGTGTAGGGACGTTGCATGGCCGAAGAGAGGCTTCCGCGGCCGAGTCGCCCGTAGTCGCAGGGTCTCGGCAGGCGGGAGCGGCTTTCACCTCGGGTCTGCGCTGACCCCGCTGGGTGGGCGTGACCGGACCGAGAGTCAGGGTCCGGCCGCTTCGGGCCTAGGCCCCGCGTCCCCGCAAGCGGATCCCGGGACAGGACACGCTCGTCGTGCTGGCGGCGCCTTCCTTCTTGCCGCCCACTGGGCCAGGAGGGGACGTCCCTGTCCCTGTAGCAGCCGAGACGCTCCTCCCCAGGGCCCGCGTTTGCCCTATATCCCTTCCGGAGAAGGTCGTCCGCGGAGCAGAATAGCCTTCCAGTGTAAGTCACGTTCTGCAGGCCAGTCATTAAGTTCACGGTCAAAGGGCTGAGCCACTGTCCATTTTTCTGCCATAAGCCAGCCATGTGACCTTGGGCAAGTCCTTGGGGGTTTCTGAGCCATGATTGCTTCAGCTCTAGGACAAAAACCAGAGTATCTCTTAACTGTCCTTCCAACTCTAACTTTCTGTGAGTCTACATTTTTATTATCTTTGCTCTTAAAGCTTGTAACCTTATCCAGGGTAAATCTCCCTGTTTGGGAGAGAGTTATGATGCCAGGGGTGAGGAATCCTGAACGGGCTCCCAAGGCTGATAACTTGGCCAGAAGCGAGAGCAGTTTAGCTTTTGGAGCATTTGAATCACTGAAACTTATAGCCGACTCCACCCGGGTGCTGCTCTCCAGGGTGCTGCTACCTTCTGCGCCGTCTCAGACTTATCCTGGTCATTTACTTTGCAACACCCTATAGTTCTGAGGACCAGTGCCTTGGGAGGGTAGACAGTTTATTGTCCCATATATAATCTTCATCAGCCCATTGGCATTCTTCAACATGGATACTTGGCGTTTTCTCAGCCTTAAGTAAATTGCTATGCAAACACAGCTTCAAGCTCCTCTACTTTCCAACCAGATCACCAGCCCCAGACCCCTCTTATCAGACTTCTGGAGCTGCTTTCCCAGCGGCAGAGGGCCAGACTCCACAGGCAGTAGGATATCGGTGATGTGGGCGGGGCTAACATTCGTGATTTTCACTAGAGTTCACTTTGTAATGTGTATCTCTGGCTCTAGAATTTCAAGAGAAGTTCCACTTATTGACTCCTGACTGAAGATAGCTTCCCAGTGAGGTGATGGAAAATTTTTGATCTTCAGAGTGCAGTTGTAAGGTTCTTCACTGAGCTGAACAATGGCTGTAGCTGTGGACAAACAAATCCAGGTTCCTCAAATACAGGAAGAGCTTCAAATAGTGAAACGGGAAGAAGGTTCCCACTGGGAGCAGGAAATTTCCCTTCAAGAAAATGACTCCGGACCAGAGACATCCTGCCAGAGCTTTTGGCATTTCCACTATAAAGAAGCATCAGGACCCTGGGAAGCCCTCATCCAACTCCAGAAGCTCTGTCGTCAGTGGCTGAGATCAGAGAAGTGTATGAAAGAGCAGATTCTGGAATTGCTAGTCCTGGAATAGTTCCTGACTGTCCTTCCCCAGGAGATCCAGATCTGGGTTAGACAACAGCATCCAGAGAGTGGAGAGGAAGCAGTGGCCCTGGTGGAAGACTTGCAGAAAAAACCTGGAAGACATGGGCTGCAGGTGAGATATAACAACATAGTTCTGAGTAGTTAAAATAGAGGAATGTGAGAGACAGAGCCACCTTGGGTTGCCAGCAGTGTGGGTGATGTTTATTTATTTATTTTTTCTTTGCTTTTTGTGTCAGACTGGATTTGCTTATTCCCTGTTCCTGGTAGCTGCAATTTTCCTTCCAATTTCAGACTGACTCTTCAGAGAATGCGGCTGCTCTGAGTGTTGGTCCTTGCCTTAAGAGAATTGCTTAAAATGGTTTGTGTGTACCGCTCTGATCAAGGAGGAGCTCATGTGACAGGGATCTGTTTTTGGAGAACAACTCTCATTCTTCAGCAGCCAGTAGGAAGCAAAGGGCTTCACTGATCTTTGTTGATGTTATTGAGCCTATTGCCAAATAGCTGAATTATTGGTTAGTCCTATGTGTTCTGCCTAGGGGTGGGCAGGGCAGGTAGGAGCAGCCCCAGGAGAGCTGGGGGCCTAGGTTGCAGTGGGCCTGGGTTCCAGGCCTTAACTCTATGAAATCTTCCACACATCTACATTCTTCACTGCTGCTACAGGGGTTTGCATAAGACTGGCTTTCTCTTTTGCTTCTTTGTGTCTTGGGATGTTTAAGTTTCAGTTCCTACAGAATTTTGACCACTTCCAGTCCTTGAATAGTGACAGGATGTGCTTTCAGAGGAGAAGGAACCCTGAGGATCAGTACTGAGTTCCCTAAACATCTATCCAAAGCAAGTGCAGACAGAATCCATGTGTCTGTTCCAGGCAGTAGTGAAGAGTTCACAGACAAAACCAGAGGAACAACTGAACCACAGCCCTAAAGTAGACCTTCCATCCTTCCACAAGAGCAGTAAGCAGCAGTGGTGTGGGGAGGAAGGAGGGAATCTTCTGTGGGGAGGGTACAGCAGTACCCTCTGAGTACAGAAAATTGGGCAGAGGGTACAATGCCCTTC
This sequence comes from Cynocephalus volans, assembly GCF_027409185.1. Lineage (NCBI taxonomy): Eukaryota > Metazoa > Chordata > Mammalia > Dermoptera > Cynocephalidae > Cynocephalus > Cynocephalus volans. Next base: position 57,323,847 of record NC_084462.1, read on the forward strand.
CACTTGGAAGATGTGGCATGTGAACTGAAGCTGACCACATGAATCTGTAAGATCCTAAATAGGCACCTCCAAAGGGACCTCAGTTGGCATGTTTTATAAAACAACATAGGAGAGCCTGTGGCACCTCTCCTTATGTGAGTGAGAGATTACTGGTCCCAGTAGGTTATGGGTGGGGACAGATTTTAGGCGTGGTTGGTGGGAAAGACACAAGGTAGGGCTAAACTAAAGTGCAGTAATCCTTAAAACAGGTACATGTCCCCAAACCAATTCAGATGACTCAAGTGTGTTACCAGAACTGAAAAAACAAAATTATGAAACCCTGACAGTCAGTATCTGGATGGATATGGGAGGGAAAATCTAGAACTTTCATCTTAGAAATGTGTCATTTTGTTTTTTTGCCAACCCTCCTTTGATAGGACAAAGCAGATACTAACAGGAAGAGGAAAACTCTTCTGTTTTCGAATTCAGTTGGGCTAGTCCCCAAGAGGAGTTGAGAACCATATACGAGGGTATTTCAAAAAGTTCACAGAGAGATTCATGTTATCTTTTAATTATATTTTTCCACAAACTTTTTGAAGTACCTTCGTACTCTAATGTCTCCTTTCTCTTCCCCCAGCCCTGCCTGATTCTCAGGCTCTGGATCTTGCTGCATAGAAGAGCAGTGGTGATCGGGGTGATGAGCAGATCTCAGGTGAGCCAGACTTTTCTCTTACTCAGGTCACCTTTTACTACTTGAGTGGGTCTCTCTGCAACCAACTCTCTCAGCTCTCAGAAATCCCAAAAGAATTTTACCCAGTAAGGAGGCCCAGTAACTTTACAGATTTAGCTTCTAAAATTTCATCAGGCTGCAAAAGGTTGCCCAAATCTTCTTACTTATATAAGGCAGTGCCATGCTATGGTAGCAAGGGGTTGTATTAAAATTATTCTCTTTTTTGAAATTGTCAGATTATACTAATTTGTTTGTTTGCCTTAAAGGTACTGGTTACTTCTTTCACCCAATTTCTGGATCTTGCTGACATGGCATACAGTATTATACAGTGTGGAAAACAAAAACAAAACCAGAAAGCTTCAGAGTCAGACAGCCCTGAGTTCAAATCCTAGCTATACCGAGTACTAGCTATGTAACTTTGAACAAGTATGAGAAGCTTCCAGCACAGTGCATAGGTGTTCTGTAAATGTTAGCTTTTCTTCCTCTCCTCCTGTTGCCTCCTCCTGCTCCCATTATTGTATTTAAAAGCAAAGAGAACTCACTTTTTAGTTTTTTCTACATTTTGTCATTTGCCCTCTCACTCAGGAATTTAGAGGCATTTTGTCCCAAGGCAGTATGTTGAGTAGGGGTGTTATATTTCCTTAGGAGCTGGTGACATTTGGCGATGTGGCTGTGTATGTTTCCCAAGAGGCACAGAGGGAACCAGAACCTGGACAGAAGAACCACCTAGAAGTAACTCAACAGAATCCTGCAAATGGGATCTTGCTAGGTAAGAATGCCTTTTTCCTTTAGAGTCAAAGTTAGCTGTGGCGTTTCTGTAGTATTCCTTACTCCAGACCATTTTAGGGTTGAATTTTTCAAATCCATTTCTTCCCTCATTCCCACTTGAAAAAAAAAAAAAAAATAGAAATCCAATACCATAGTCATTGTCACCAAAGATGAGTTTCTTGAGCCCACAAAGGATGTTAGATTGAAAGCTCATTGTATTAGTCCATTTCTGTTGCTTATAACGAATACCTGAAACTGGGTAATTTAGGACTGGCCAGTTAGAGAGAGAGAGAGAGAGAGGAGAGAGAGAGAGAGAGAGGAGAGAGAGAGAGAGAGAGAGGAGAGAGGAGAGAAAGAAACTGGGTAATTTATAGAGGAATGAAATTTATTTCTTACAGTTTTGGAGGCTGGGTATACACAGCCTTTCTCAAAGTCTAGGAGGCGCATCTGGTGAGGGTCTTCTTCTGGGTGGCAATGAAGAATATCACATGGCAAGGAATGGGATGAGTGAGAGAGAGAGAACCTTTTCACCTGCCCTTCTTACAAAGTCATTGCTCCATGAATGGATCAGTCCATTCATGAGGGCACTGTCCTCATGATCCAATCACCTTTCAAAGGCCCCACCTTTCAAATACCATAATTAGATTTCCCACCCTCTTAACACTGTTACAAATGGGTGTCAAGTTTTCAATACAAACTTTTGGGGGACACATTTAACCCATGGCACTCATCTTAGGGAGATGGTCAGTTTAAGTGTGTGTCTGAATTTTATTTTTTACAAGATAGATGAACATGGATATATGGTTATAGACTTGGGCCTGAATTTTTTTCTTATTGTCCCCTCACAGTCCTTAATATTGTTTTCATTGAGTTTTCCCCCAAATCCCCCTAGGCTTTTTAAAAAAATTAATATCCTTCTTTCCTGGCATATAAAATCATTATGTCTTCTGTTTGTCTCCTTGCAAATAGATTTTCCAGTCCATAAACCCAGAGTGAGCCCCTGGGTGGAGTGGGAGGAAAAACCACAGAGGCCAGATTGTCAGTGCTCCAGAGAGAAGGAGCATGTGAGAGACTGCTCAGTGGGTGGGGGAAGAGTCAAGCCTGGCCAGATGCCAGTCTTGAGAAAAGCCAAGACCTGGGATGAGCTAGAGAGTGGCAGGACCTGGAGGATGAGAAAGTGGCAGGGGTGCACTGGGGCTATGAGGAAACCAAGATTTTTCTGGAAATTCTCAGTGAGTCCTGGTTTCATGAAAAACTCTGCACCTGCCATCGGAACTTCCAAGTGTACCAGATTGTGGCTAAGTGGCTGCAAACACGTGGCTTCCTACGGTTCCTGGAGCAGTGTTGCTATGGTTCTAGAACCTCCAGACCAACTACTGCAAAGCCAGGAGCACCCACATGCCAGGCTCCTGCTCCTTCTATGATGAGATGGATGCCCTGATGAGCCCCCAGGCCACCACCCCCATTCCAGAGGTGGCTGGGAGTCTACTTGGGCAGCATGATGCGGCACACAAAGAACTACACAGGTGCTGCTGGGAACAGGAGGAGGTGACGCTGGCTGAGGCAGTGTTAGAAGGTGGGTAAGGGAAGCAGGAGCGGAACCTGGGCTGCACAGCAGCATCTTTGGAAGAAGGGCACTCAGGAGCCCTGACAGAGGATTCTGAGGGGGAGGATCTGGGGGCTGAAGAAACTTCTGGAAGTCCTGGTATCCCAGCCCTGTTTCAGAGTGCTGTTGGTAAGATTTCATCATGAGCAAGATGGAAGGGTCCTAGCTGTTAACAGGGTTTGGAGAGGACCTCATCCCAACCAGTTCTCTCAGAGGTGTTGTATGGATTCAGGACATGTTGTAACAGTTTGGAAAGAGCAGAGAAAGATTATTTTTATATATGAATGGAAGAGCCCTTTGTTCATGTGGATAATCGAGAAAAAGGAAGAAGCATTATATAAGAATAATGTTTATAAGCTTAAAAATAAATACATACATATTGTTGGGTCAAGTCCTGTCAGAGAGGAGAAAAGCCCATTTGATATTCTGAGGAAATCACTAGAATGCTATGGTAGGGAGGTGGGGGTCTTCTGCTATCTTCATTACAAAAACCAGTGACATTGTCTTAACTGCTGTACCTTTCCCCCAGGTGTGCACTGGGGGTATGAAGAAACTAAAATTTTCCTGGGAATTCTTGGTGAGCCCTACATTCATGAGACACTTCGCACCTGCCATCAGAATCGCCAGGTGTGCCAGATCGTGGCTGAGCGGCTGTGGGAATGTGGTTTCCTGCGGACTCTGGAGCAGTGTCGCTACCGTTTCACGAACCTCCAGACCAACTACCACAAAGCCAGGAGCACCCACATGCCAGGCTCCTGCACCTTCTATGATGAGATGGATGCCTGATGAGTTCCTGGACCCTTTCTAACACCTTCAGTGCCTGAGAGGTGGCAGGAGGTCTTCCATGGAATAGAGGGAACGCCAAAGGGAACCAGGAGGCAGCACTGGAAGGTATGATAGGGGATGGTAATGAGACAGTAGAGTCCCAAGAGGAGACCAGGAGCCTTGGTCCCCAGACTTTGAGGGAAAATCCCAATGGTAAGCTCTGCTCCCCAGTGGACCTCAGAACAGTGGGAAGAAGTAGGGACCGTGAATCAGGACCCATGATTATTGTCCTGGCTCTGCCATCACTAATTTGTATCTGGAATGGCCTCATCATGAGGAAAATTGGTGACTTTTTTGGGAGAACTGTTTACCTGCTATCCTCAAATGTTGCTTAACATAACCTCCTATGGAACCAGTAGTCCAGGTGGCTCACAAAGATCGTTTTGAGGATCTGGCTCTGCTCTATAGCACAGGAGTCTCCCTGCCTGCTTTTAGTGACAATATTATAGAAACAGAGGAGAGAAAGGTTAGCGTTTCTTAAGGTTTCAGTTGTTTGTTTTCATCTAAAATACTCCATAGATGTGAACTTTGCCAATGTTGTATACAACAGTCTATGACTTAAAGCTTTTCTGTTCTTAGGAAAGCTGGTTAAGCACCCTGACCTTCCATTTTATTATCTGTAAAATGGACATTGTGATAGTATCTACCTGGGCTGCTATGAGTATTCTAACACATTATTAGCACTCAGCAAATGTTGGTTTTCATTATCATCATCATTATATGTATTAAAATAGATAAGTACATTGTCCTATACTCCTCAAAGGAGTAAAAAGAGGAAAATTTCCTGAGTCATTAACTAAACTTTTTCATCTGCAAACTAGACTTCTCTGGGAGGTGCTTCCATTCTCATTTCACCTCCCACTTCCAGATATAAGAACGGAAAGTGAATTACAGGAGAACTCCATGTCCCTTCTTGCTTTGCCTTGAGTAGGACTTCCAGTTTCCCAGCCAGATGGGGTCTCAAGGCTGGAGACAAGCGAAGAGCTTTGGAATGGCAATCTCCAGGACTTCAGGGAGATTTGGAAAACTTCCTGTGCAGGTAGGAAATGAGTGGAAGCTAGTATTCCACCAACAAAGAAGCCAGCCCTGGAATTCTGAGCACAGACAAGCCAGCACCAGCAAGGGCTGGGAGAGGAACTCAGGCACTTGGCATTCCTGGTTTATGGTTCTGTGGTGCTAAAACTGCAGGAGTTGGGAGAACAGAGAAGCAGGTGGCACCCAGGAAAGCCTGTTCTAAGTTTGAACCTTAATTACCTTCGAAAATGGTATAACCAAAGTAGGAGCATTTATGATTTTTCTCTTAAATTTCTATCTGAATTTTAACTACAGTTAACTATCAGTCAAGCATCACTTAACCAGGTTAATAGAAAAAGTGAGCATGGAAAACCTCAAATTAAAACTTCAGTCAATCACTTCTCAGCCTTTTGGCTGAGATCAGGTGTTGTATCTGCTCTTAGCAGTTAAATGTCTGACATGCCCTCTATTTGAGGATGCAGGATTAAGTAGATTTTTAGTACAAGGAGGTGAAGTATGGAGCTTGCTCTATCCACTCCACACAGTCATCTGGTGCTGCCTCCTTGGGAGTAGCTATCAGTTGCCAATGGAGCAAGCTCTCACTCTGTCTCCTTGCTTCCAAATCCCACTTACTATTTTGTCCTCAGATAAGAGGGTGTATCAGCTATTACACTGATGAGTACAGAGACTAAAAAAGCCAAAGAAACACACACAAAAAAAATACAGTCCACCTTAGATTATTGGACGAATGCATTTTGTCCCTCCCTGGTGGGGCTCAATCATTTTGTTAGAATTTTGGGAGATCTGATAAATAGTACTCTTCTTCCCCCACCCAGATTCTGGACCAGTCTAAGAGTTTGACAGTGAGATCACAATGACAGCTTTATAATTGTGGGAACATTGGAAAATGCAACTTAGGTGTTTGACCACAGTAGTTAATACTGAACCCCAGAGTTGAGCAGATGTCCTCCACCCTCTCATGCCCCCCAGGCCACAGGCAGTACTGGATAGCCCCAGGCCTCACCCTACAGGTATAGAGCCTCTGCTGCTGGTCTTCTAAGCCTCGTGTGCCCAGGTCCTCGTTAATCAAAGTCGTCATTCCTCCCACATGTAAATAAGGGGATGGAGTAAGACCAGGAGAATTATTCTAGGGAATGTCCCTCCACCTGGAGGGCAGTATCAAGAAGAGAAAAGTGGCCTTTTTGTGCTGATTGCTCGTCCATAGTGGGTGGGCCAAGAAGAGGAGCCAGGATTGGGGCAGAGCCTCTGAGGAGGGGGCAGCTGCTCTGGCTAAAGAGGAATGGGCCTAGAGCCTGCCTACGTATTTTCCCCAGCCTCTCTCCATATGACCTTCTTGTTTAGAAGCTGGGGAAGTGCAAGCCTGCTGGTCTTAACCATGGTTCAGCTGTATTCCAGTTTTTTTGTTCCTGGTTAATGGACAGTTGACTATGTCCTATCTGTCACCATAAATAACTTGCTTTTAAGTGTCCAGTGAGGACTTCTTTCACATTGTTTTCATTATTCTGAATTCAGAAAATAGGTTACATATGCAGTTTCATTTTATTATTTCAGATCTTGAAACAAAGACAGAATGAGGAGAATTCAAGCCAGGATATTTCAGAGGAAGTAGAACTATCCGGGGCATTATTAGAAAGACCCAAAATGGATGTTTCTCAATACCTTAATTGGAAAAAAGACTGGGAAAGTGAATGTGGGGCAGAAAAGCAGTGGGAAATATCCCTGGAAAATGGACAAGAGTCACTGTCTCCTGCAGAAAGAGACTTAGGTAAATTCATAGGTCCTCAGGGAACCTATGGAGGAGAAAAATCCAATATGTGCTCTGAATGTGGAAAAAATTTCAGCCAGAGCTCACACCTACCTGTCCACAGATTAGCCCACATTGGAGAAAAGAAACCTTATAAATGTGGCCATTGTGGGAAAAGCTTTGGGCAAAGCTCACATCTGGATTGCCATCAGAGAATCCACACTGGAGAGAAGCCCTGCAAATGCCCCGAATGTGGGAAAGGCTTCAGTGATCATTCTAACCTCACAGCACACTACAGAATCCACATAGGAGAAAAACCCTATAAATGTGAAGAGTACTGGAAAAGCTTCAACCAGAGCTCAAGCTGCCTTATGCACCAGAGAATCTATACAGGAGAGAAACCCCATAAGTGTAGTGAGTGTGGAAAAAGTTTCACCAGTAGCTCACACTTCAGTGCACACTGGCAAACACACATTGGTGAAGAACCCTACCAGTGCTCTGAGTGTGGGAAAAAGTTCAGTAAGAGGTCCCCTCATCAGCCATCAGAGGATCCACACAGGGGAGAAGCCCTATGAATGTCTCGAATGTGGGGAAAGTTTCAGTGACTGCTCAAACCTCATCACCCACCGGCAAATTCACACTAGAGAGAGACCATATAAATGCAGGGAATGTGGAAAAAGCCTCAGTCAGAGCTCAAGCCTCATTATACACTAGAGAATCCACACAGGAGAAAAACCCTATGAATGTAGTGAATGTGGGGGACAATTCAACAGTAGTTCACATTTTAGTGCACATTGGAGAACCCATGTGGGAGAGAGACTAAATGTTCTCCAAGATGTAGGAGATATGTCTTTAAAGCATCATGTTTGAGGGGCCGGCCTGTGGCTCACTTGGGAGAGTGCGGTGCTGATAACACCAAGGCCACGGGTTCAGATCCCTATATGGGGATGGCCAGTTAGCTCACTTCAGAGAGCGTGGTGCTGACAACACCAAGTTAAGGGTTAAGATCCCCTTACCAGTCATCTTTAAAAAAAAAAAAAAAAAAGCATCAAGTTTGAAAACACTAGGGAATCAATCCCCAAAAAAGGGTTTGTCTTGTTCTTGATTCTATACATGTTACCCACATGAGATGGAGTGAGAGAATTTAGATCCCAGTCCGACAGACCTTATTCTGTTTCTATCACTAAATGCTCACTTGGTTTATGAAATACAACTCAGGGCTTTCTTATCCATGCCATTGAAATGGAAGCTAATTTCCAGAGAATTCAGAGACTACTTCTGAATTTGACTGTGTCACCATCTCAGTGTGTCTTCATTGTAATTCTGTGCCTTAATTTTAACAGCTTGATAAAAGGAGGATGAGATTCTTGTCCCTGAGGCCCTCCCTCAAGGATGGCGAAGGCTCTTGTCCTCCTGCACTGATGGTGTTAGTGATGGTTGGGTCAGTGGCTCACCTGTGGAGCTGTTTCTTCTCAGCACTGGGCAGCTAGACAAGGGTTTATTAACTAAATACATTTTTAAAGATCTTCCGTTTTTCTCCCTGTGGGAAGATGGGCCCAGGACATATTTACATTTTCCCACATTCCTTTTCTTGGGATTTACATGGAGTGACTTGAGAGGAAAGCCCTCTGTTGTATTATCTGGATGAGGGAAAGGGAGAAAAGTTCAGTGCTAGTGATTGGCTTCTAACCCATAACCTACTCTTCCTCTCAACGTATTAGGTTGAACCATATGAGATTGACATTTTTGATCTACAAAACCAGCAATTTCATGATCAACCGAAATAGAATTAATTTCTGCATGGAAGAATTGCTCCAAATGGCCAACGGGGCTGCTGTAGAGACTTATAGCTCATACTGTACCCTAAAAATGTGAGAGTGGGTCTGGAAGATTGTGAACTAGGTTAACGAAGTGGGTAAAGCCTTTTCTGTTTGTAAATATGTCTAGAGCAATAACTAAGAATCATGGCATTGACTAAGAAGTCTCCTAGTCAGAGGATTTACCTCTATATCACCTGCTTCTGACAAGCCCATTAGTTCCTGCTTGTGCTTGGGTTCCCCTCCTCAGGACTGGGGTCTTCAGATCCTGGGGGAGGCCATGTATACGCCAACAGGCAGGGTCCCGTAGATTTGGGCTTCTCAATAAAAGCAGGACAGACTCCCTGGAAGGACTCTGATGTACAGAACAGTTGGGGGCGTGGAAATAAAGGGGACACAGTTTCTTCCTCTTAAAACACATGGGACCTTCAAAAAGTTCATGGGAAGATTCATATTATCTTTTAATTCAATTTTTCCATGAACTTTTTGAAGTACCCTCATAGTTCCCTTTATGTATTTGATTTTCAAATGTTTTTCCACAACGTTCTAGAAATCCATTAATTATAAACAAAGCACAGTCTACACATACTCACATTACGATTGTACCTAATTAGATTTATAAAATACAATTATTAAGTAATGAGTCTTTTTTTTAAAACATAACTTATCCACATAAAATTTGTCTGTCAAAAGAAGTCACTTTGATGGGCTGTGGATTTAACGTTGCCATTATTCAAGACACTCTGAGTTTTTCTTTTAGAATTGTCTTCAAACCACCTTAGAAGCCTCACATCCATGTATTTCCAGCATGTAGACTAGTTAGTGTCTCGCACATGGAAAGGGCTTAATAAATGCTGACAGAATGAACACCTTGTTCATTTAGCTTGGTCTCTGTCTTATCCATGAGACTTTGCTCTGCTGAATTTCTGCTTTCAAAAACAATCCCTTCAAGGGATGTCAATTCGCTGCCATTGAGGAGACTTTTCAAAGAGCTTATTGTTGGAGACAGTTTTCAAACAGGTATTCCAGAAATTTGAGTTTAGACTTTCTTGCAAGGCCAGGAAATAAATCTGATATGGATTGTTTTAAATCATTTTACTCTTTCAATGAGAAATTATTATTATTTTTATTTTATTTTATTTTATTTTTTATTTTATTTTATTTTATTTTTTTTAACCTGAGGTAGCTCTACATTATAAAAAGACTTTGGAAATAACCAGATTCCCTTTTGGAAACTTGCCATCATGCTTTTTTGAAATGGAATGAGAAGATTCAAATTTAATATCCATACAATTTCATCTCATGTATTTTTCCCCTTGGTGAAATAATGGAAAAATTAAACTGGCATTTTTATTTCATAAAGTATTATGTACTGTAAATATTTCATAAGTATTTTACAATCCTTAGAGCAATAGCAATATGACATGCTAAAATTTGTTTTAAATAACGTTTGCTGATATTTCTCCTAAATGGGATACTTATAACAGTGAGTTAAATTGTGGTTTCATAGATACATAGAGATGTTTCCCAGTGCATCAAAATTAATATGATGATTTTTTCATAGTGTCCTAATTTTGATTTGAAATTGCAGTCATCCATTATCTTGCTCAGAAGTGTTTGATTTACCTTTTTGTCTGCCACTGTACACAGATGAGCTCTGGAGGCTCTTATTTTTAACTCAGTTCAAACTCACAGTCATGGCTTCAAAGTATCTGAACATCGATGGCTTTTGAAAGGTGTTTACTTGGAAATCCCTCAAGATAAAAATGATAATGAAAGCTACTTTGGGGAATGTATGAAATTTACTTATTATAAAAGTTGAAAGAGATGATACATTTAATTAATCAAATTATGCACTTCAAAATTTTTATTGAAGAACTCATAGCAGCAATATTAGTTCTCATTCTCATTTACAGATAGCAGGAAACTCTGTAGTTGGATATCAGGGCACTAATCTTGCTAGCCAAAGCTGATGCAAGTATATTAACCCATTAAATAAATCCCAAGTGAATTCTGTGAGTGGCATGGTCAAAGGGAGAGGTGTTTTTATCAAATTTATCATTAGACTCTAAGCTCCAGGTTAGAGACTTATGTGAGACTGATATCTGAGAAGAAGGTAATAGGCCACGATGGGGACCTGCATATACTTCTGTCAGGTCGGTGGTGAGCATGACCCGGGCTTCCCAGCTGATTCACCCCGAGCAGGGGCCTCCTACTACCTGCTTCTCATAACTCTGCTCCACCCCCAGGGAACATGGCTTTTCTCCCTTTACTCCCCTCCAGGGCTCTGGCTTTCTAGTCTCTTTAGTACAGCTCTGCCAGTCCTCCAGTCAAGAACTTGAAGTGAGGCTGGCCGGTTAGCTCAGCTGGTTAGAACACGGCATTGTAACACCAAGATGAAGGGTTTGGATCCTTATATCCACCAGCTGCAAAAAACGCCCCCCCCAAAAACCTCAGAGTTAAAATAGTAACAGCTTATGGTTACCCAATGTTCATGATGTGTCAGGCCCTCATCTGCAGGTCTCATTTAGACATGTCAGCCACTCCATGAGATGGTACCATGATTAGGCCCATTTTACAAAGGAAAACTGAACACGGAGTTGGGACTTGGTCCCTGATTTCTCTGGCTCCAAGCCAGTGTCTTAATCACTATGTTCTATCAACCTCCCAACTGTGCAAACTCTGCTGGGAGTCACAGCTTATGTGGGGTTTAAGCTCTAAAGTCAGGAAATGAGTGTGTATGGGAGGGTATTTCAAAAAGTTTTGGGCCGAGCCCATGGCGCACTTGGGAGAGTGCGGGCGCTGGGAAAAAGTTTGTGAGTCAATTCTCTCCTTGAGTAAAAAAAAAAATCATATGCATTTATACACACGCACACATAGAATTAAAAGATGTAAGTGGGAAAAATACACTGTCTTTCCTCTACACTCTTATTCAGCAACAAGCAACATGGAAGACTGACTTCTGACTTCTGTGACCATATGTGTGGGGATTTCTGCCAGTAATTCCACAGTGGACACCAGCTGGGTGTCCTCTAATTCTGACACTATCTATCTGGAGATAGTGTCCAATCCCAAAGGTTGAGGGCTCAGACCCCAAGACCATCCCCCACTTCAGATGCCAGTCTCAAGCCCAGGCCTCTGGAATTTCTGACCAACCAGCTGTAAATCAGGGTTCCCACAACCCCTCCTTGGGTTCCGTGAGTTTACTAGAGCAGCTCACAGAACTCAGGGAAACGTACTTACGTTTACCGGTTTATTGTAAAGGATATTACAAAGGATACAGATGAAGACACACACAGGGCGAGGTATGGGGGAAGGGCATGGAGCTTCCATGCCCTCCCCAGGTGCGCCACCCTCCAGAAACCTCCACGAGTTCAATCATCCGGAAGCTCTCTGAACCCTGTGCTCTTGGCATTCTATGGCAGCTTTGTTACATTGGCATCATTGATTAAATCAATAGCCACTGGTGACCTTCAGTTTCTTTCCTCTCCCCTCCTCAAAGGTTGGGACTGAAAGTCCCACTTTGGTCTTTCTTGTGACCAGCCCCTATGCTGCCTGTCATCACTGGCATACGAAGACTCTGAAGATTTTGAAAATCACTTTGGAGATTCTAAGGGATGGGATGTTTTTTTGGCAGCTGGCCAGTACTGGGATCTGAACCCATGACCTTGGAGTTACAAGGCTGGCTCTAACCAACTGAGCCAACCGGCTAGCCCTGGAAATTCTAAGGATTTTAGGAGTTGTATTATTAGGAGACAGGGATGAAGACCAAAGATATATTTTCACAATATCACAAAAGATAGTATGAATCTTTCCATTAACTTTTTGAAGATCCTTCATAGACAAAATCACTCTTATTAATCCCTTCCATGGCCTATAAAGTAAGGGACAATGTCTCTCAGGACTGAGATGCATACTGCTGAAAGCCCAAGGGATCAAAACCAGGCAGCAGGATCCTGTCTCCGCTGACTGCTCAGGGCCAAGTGTCCCTGGCTGGAATGGCCAGCTGGTCCATTTAACTGATGTGACTCTCTCCTTCGAATAGACCACATCACCTCTCTCTGTCCCATGCTCTCATCTAAAAAACAAGGAGGTTGTTGAACTGTCACTCCTGATTCTGAGGTCAGATTTTCCAAGCACATCGCCATCATTAAAAACTTTCAATCCTGGCAGCAGGCCCAGGGCCTAACCCTGACATCATAAGACCTAGAGTCACATGCTCTAACACAGATCTAAATATTAAAAGTTAAAAACCAAGCTAACAAACTGTCAAATTCTCATCCTCCTACTTTGACAAATATATCTTATGATGATGCAGAAGGCCAGGTTTTTTTTTTTAAGTTTAAAATTCGTTTGTTTTAACAAGGTTCAGAGTTCAATTCCTGTACTGGCCAGCCGCCAAAAGTAGAAAAAAGAAGAAAAAAAAAAAAAAGATGTTTTCAGTATATTCATAAAATTGTGCAGTCATTACCACTATCTAATTCCAGAACATTTCATCACCCCAGAAAGAAGCAGTCACTCACCGTTCTCATATCCTAGCATCCTCATGCCTGGCACACAGTGATGCTCAGTAAGTGCCAGCTGAGAGAACCAGAGCCTACAGCGTCTCCTCCTCCTCCCACAGCTGTGGGAAACACCTGCTTCCTTCCCTCCTAACCGCCAGTCACTGGACCATTCGTAATAACCAGTCACAGAGACCACACATGACAGTGACTGTCCATGTTTCATTCAATCATTCAACCATGTTGTGCGTGCTGTCTGTTTCAGGCTGCTGGTTTCTTTCTTACCTTTGCTCTTCTCTCCACATCCCCCCGATCTCCGTGACCTGGCTTCTTCCATGGACCCTTGTTCCTGCTCCCCAGAAACCCAGCCTTACACATAGTGGAGCTAGCCTTGGCACTAACTTCAGCCCTTAAACCCTCATCCCAGTGGATGGATGTCCATCCGTGGGTCAGATGTCCATTCCTGGTCCGACTGGCTGTGGCCAGGTGGGGACGGCTACCTCTTTTGGAGAACTTGTGTGAGCGGGAGGAGGCAGTTCCAAAGAAAAGGACTTCGGCTGAACCCCTAGAGATGTGGCTTTTAAGAATATCCCTTATTCCCCTGGACATGCCTCAACACGCCCCGCCCCTGGTGACATCCTCCTTTAACTTCACGCATTCTGTTCTGGAACACATCCTTCTGAGTACACGCATGTGCAAGAGATGCCTCGAATTGAATCACCTCTACGTTGCTGGATTTCTTGCTTCCTCCTCTTCTGTCCTCTCCAAATTGCTGTTTAGTATTTCTCTTATATTACCTTGAATTTTTGTGTGGACTCTTAAATTAGTTTCTGTCATTCCAGTGCCACTGAGTCTCCTCTCTCTGCCTGCAGGGAACTGGATGGACCCTGTGCCAATGTCAATGTGGATAGCTGATTGCCTTTGGATCCCTTTAGGGATTCTCTGGGACATCATTCTAGAATTGCTGAAAGAAACCCATTAGTTTCTTCTTGTGGAATATGTAGACCCTCAAAGAAGCATTTTGGAAATTTGGGGGTGGGAGAGAATCTGTGGTTGTCACAAAAATTGGGGGTACAAGTGGCATAGGGTGGCAGGGGCTATATGGATGTAGTCTAAGTTTTGAGACAGTCCTGCACTAGAAACGTCCTGCTGGACAAGCACGGAGGGCAGTGATTCTCAGTGTGGTCCACAGACTAGCAGCATCAGCGTCACCTGAGAACTGATTAGAAACGCAAATTCTCAGGCTCCACCCCCAAACCTGTGGTGACTTTATAAAGTGGCAACTTGCTAAGCAGAACCACATTCCCCAGAATCCACTTCCTTCTGTCTTTCCAGGTTGAGGGGCCACAAGAGACATTTTTGAGGGATATTTGGGGGGTGGAAGTAAAGCAGTAGCCATTTTGTGTTTATGCTCGGTCCAGGGGACAGATGCACCGGTAGCTCACACACGTTGTCACTTGTTGGCCTACTCCACCTTCAGCTTCTCCAACTCCTAGGCCAGCGAATGTGTGGCTCCATGACTAAGGGAGTTACTGCCCCAATTCTGGAGACAGCTAGTCCTTGCTCTCCCCACTCTACTGTGTCTTCCCTTCCCAGCTGCCTGCCCCGTGGGCCTCGAGCTCCGGCCTCCGCCATGAAGACAGTGACTTACAGACTGCCGCCTGCTCCTGCAGCTGGACCAGATCCTAGTACCTAAGCTAAAGTCGAATCCTTGTACCGAGTCCCTGTGCGTGTGTGTGTGTGCGTGTGTGTGCGCGCGCGCGTGTGTGAAATATCCCCTAGTGGTTCTGCTTCTCTCACTGAACCCTGACTAATGCACCTACTGGGTCAGAAACTCTGGGAGTGGAGCCCAGCAATCTGTGTTTTTACTGGCCTTCTAGGTCATTCTGATGCACAGTAATGTTTGAGAAACACTGATATAGGGAAAAACCTTTTTACAATTATGTGACCCAAGTTTTCGCATACACACAATGGTTAGGTTTGGCCTAAACGTTTCTTCAGACATAGTGAACTACCTTGATGTGCCGACTGGAACCTACTCTCGTAACAAGCAGCCGAGTCTCAGCCAGCTGCAAGCAGCCAACCGTTCTGTACCTCGCTTCCATTTTCTGTATGTCACTTCCCTTTTTCTGTCTATAAATTTTAACTGACCATGTGGCAGCGGTGGAGTTGCTCTGAATCTGTTCTGACTCTGGGGGCTGCCCGATTAGCCAATAGTTCTTTGCTCAAATTAAACACTGTTAAATTTAATTTGACTAAAGTTTTTCTTTTGACACAACGAAAAGTTTGCACAGGTTTAATATTCCTAAATTCCAGAAACACAACCACTTTGTAAAATTAGGGAAAATAGTACATTATTTTGTTCAAAAGTTTACAAAGCATCGTTCACCATTTCAGAAAAATCATGTCATTGACCCTCGGTGCTTGAGTCACTCATACAGCATAACTGTCAGTCTGCAAGGGCAGCTATCCTGCTCTTGATGATTTTACATACAGTGCAAGACTTTGATAACATCATATGTAAAGGTATGAACATTTATATATTGACATGCACTTTTTTTTTTTTTTTTTACTGGTAAGGGGACCTTAACCCTTGACTTGGTGTTGTCAGCAGCACCACGCTCTCCCAAGTGAGCCATGGGCTGGCCCTGCTCTTTTATATTTTAGTCCCTTGTATTTTCTGAGATTTTATTTTGAAATTACGTTTATAAATAATATTTCCTATAAAATTTTATTTCAGCGGTGTTCAAAATATTGATTATAAAAGGAATGTTGAGGCTGATAGGATTGAAGGCCACTGTCTAATATTCATCACTGAGCTTGAATGAGCTGGGTGTGTGTGGATGTGTGTATGTGTCTGAGTTTCTATGTCACACACTATGTCACACACGGTTTCTTGGCCAAGTTTTTGTATTATGATTGTAATACTTTCATAAAACGAGTTGGTTAGCTTTCCAGATTTTTTTTTTAATGAAGTAGTCTCTACAGTATGTGAATTTGCTGTTCAAAAACTTATCCACAAAAGTCTCACCCCCAATATCCATTTTGATGCTACTCCTTGAAATTTTTTCTTTTTTGAGTACCGGATAATTCAGATTTTCTACTTAAAAGAATAATTTATAATAATTTAGTTCCCAAATTAATTTATAATTGTGTACATTATTCTCTTATAATTCTTATTTCCTAGATCCAGTGTGATATATCCTTGTTCTATTTTCTGTATCGTTTTTTTTTCCTTTTTCTTGGCTAATTGTAGAGATTTGAATGTGGTGCCAGTCATTTATCTATTTGTCCTCAGTCAGATCCTTTCTGGGTCCTTCCCTGCTGTTTTGTGTTGCAGAGTGCTGACTCCTGCTCACTACATTTCCCAGCCTCCCTTGCCAATGAGCTCCAGGTAGGTTTGGCCAATGGCACTGGGAGGACATTGGAGGGTGGAAGGAGAGGTCGAGGGATTTCTCCTCCTCTGTCTGTACTTGCTGCAGTCTTCAGCTGTCTCCTCTGCAGTTCCAGCACCTACTAGGTACCACCGTCCGCCCCATGGTCCCAGCTCTAGCCAGGCAGGCAGGACAACTGTGCTCACAGTTCCCACTAGGAGGCCTCCTCCTGGGCGCTGGCCACACCCACCCACCAGTTCCTTCTGTTCCTTGTGTCAACTTCCTGAAGTTGCTCATCTCTTAGTGCCTCACCTTCTTCCCTGGCTTCCTCTTTCTGAGAACTCGTAACTAAATTTCCTCAACTGAATTACCTGTAAGGCTTGTCTTCCTGACCAGACCATGACTGACAGATACATGTTTATGAATATTTTTCAGCAAAGCAGCTTTTAAATCCATGCATCAATTTTACTGTTTCCTAAACTACTCATTTCTGCTTTTACTTAGTGAAATATTATAGTTTAGTCAGTGGCATGCTGGTAATCCAGCTCTCTGGGGGAAAAAAAGCCCTGTTTGTAGATTTGCCAACTTCTGAGGTGTAAATGAAACTGAGCCCCAGTAGGGATTTCTCTTTCCTCCCTATGCTCATTTACACAGCTTCTGTATGCTTAAGGGTTATGAATCAGAGCTGAGTCTCCCTCCCGTCCTTCCGCTTTCCTAAGTGACCTTTTTGAACAAAGGCATTCCAAAGAAAGGCCAGGCTGGTTATTAACCTACATTTTTTTTTTGGCAGCTGGCCATTACAGGGAACCGAACCATCAGTGTTACAAGGCTTCGCTCTAACCAGCTGAGGTAACTGGCCAGCCTACTTATACTCTTGCTTAGAGAAGATTGTGTTAGGCATGCACATTAGTCAAGGTTCTGAGTCAGGTACCTAAAACCTCCAGTAAGGCTCGGCTAAGGTTATTGTCTTTGAGTTCCCCCCTGCCCCAAGAAGTAAGGACTCCAGCCCTGAAATGATATCAGGGATCTGAGGCTCCCCAGATCACCGGCCACTGACCCCCTGAACCCTGTTCATAATGGGAGCCTGACCTCTGACTCAAGCCATGTGCTTCCTCCTCTCCCCAATCACTTCCTCGCACATATCTGCATTCCTTTTTTTCTCTTTAAAAAGCTTAAACTTAAGGGGAGGCAGGGTGACATTGCTCCTCTGCTCATTCTCCCAGCTGTAATAAATCCTTCCCAGCTCTAAGTTTTGTCTCTCTGACTCTTGGCATAACAAGCAACTGAACTCAATTAGATCTTTTGGGCTTGGTTACATAAATATTTCCACCATGGCTGATTTCAAGCTACCAATGGGACATCTCTGAACACAGAGTTGGAAGAGATCTACAGAAGAAAATTCCAGAAAATGGTAAGAATGATCACATATTGAAATTAAAATTTTTAAATTACACATCTCCAAAAGGTAACATTCTATCAACTTAACTGTTAATCAATCAAGAAATTCACTTCATGGAGGTCCAGTTAAGATGGCAGAATAGATGGTCTCTAGCGTCACTCTCTCCCACAAAGCAACCAATTTACAACTATTAAAAAGCAACGACTGCCAAGCTGGGGCTGCTGGAGTTCAAGGGAAGAGGAGGAGAGACCTACAGAGTGCACGAAGGCAGGAGAAGCCACAATGAGAGAAAGAAAGGATCACTCCCACCACTTCAAATCCCAGCCCCTTCTAGGCAGGAGCTGGTGACACACAGAGCAAGAACTGGCAAAAGCCACAGTTGTGCCCTTCAGATGAAGTTGCTTGAAGGTGGCAGGGGAGAGGAGAGCCTTGGTGGCCCCCAGGCCAGCAAGACAACTAACAATGCTCCCATGGACCTACATAGAGGCAAGGGGCCACAGACAACAGAAAAAAGGAGCCACTCAGAGGCTGTGAGTTATCGCATGGGACCAGCACACAGCCTTCCCCATTGGCAGTGTTTGGAGTGCGGGCAGTGGGGGAGACGGACCCATAGGGGGAACACTGGAGCACAGCATGGACAGCTGATCTGGACCCCAATCAGTGCAGGACAACTCAGTGGTGACTGGTCAGGAATACAGAACTGCAGGGGTTGCAGCTTGCTGAAAAGTCTCAAGCCCAGACCAGAGGTTCCACACGACCCAGGTGTACCAGACCCTACAAGACCTGGAAGAACATACAAGGTCAACAGTTAAAACCCGAGCTCCATGAAAAGCTTTCCCCAGAGAATTAGCAGCAAAGCAGCAATTTAGCTCAACTACAGGGCTCAAGTGCTTGTCCCCCCATTTTAGAAGTAAGCAAAGGATAACAAATTAGTTCCAGTGCAGAATTTAAGTGGTAGGAACAGCAAATAATCCAATACAGAACTGAAGGAAAAAATAAAATACCTACAGACCAGGGACAAAGTTTGATATTAACTAGTAAAGGCCTCATGTCACCAAAGAACACCTATAAAACCTAAAAGGACTGGAAGCCCCCTGGGCTCCCAAGCCAGGGTAGAGGGAGGGCCAGGGGCTTCAGCCATGCCCCCAACATCTGCAACCAGCCCAGGGATGACCATCAAGCCACCACAAGAAGTGCCCTTGGCTACCAAGCTGGGGAAGTGGGGGACTGAGGGCTTCGGTCATGCCACTCTGACATCTGCAACCACCCCAGCGGCAACCACTGAACCACTGCTGGAAGTCCCCTGGTCTCCCGTGCAGGAATGCAGGGGGTGCCTCGCAGGGGGTGCCTCAGGCCTCAACCATGACTCCCTCCTTCCTCCTTCTCCCACCCTATTTCCTTCTCCCTTCCCCGCTCCCCATCTCCCCCAACTGTTCTGCAACATCTTAGAATGAAAAAAAAAAAAAACTTAAAAAAAAAAAAAAGAAGAAATTCACTTCAATTTGAGATTTGTTAGGTTTTATTCACTTCAAAATAATTCTCAAGTGCTACTATGGACTGAACCATGTCCCCCCCAAATTCATGTTGAAGCCTCAACCCCCAGTGTAACTGTTTGAAGATAGGGCCTTTGGAGGTAATTAAAGTTAAGTGAGGGCAAAAGGGTTGGCCCCTAATCCAACAGGATTGGTGGATTTATAAGAAGAGGAAGAGAGAGATCTCTCCTGCTCTCCCTCCACCAGCAAGCACAAAGAAAAGGTCACACGAGCACACAGCAAGATGGTGGCAGCCTACAAGCCAAGAGAAGAGGCCCTAGGATAAAACGTACCTTGCCAGCACCTTTACTGTGGACTTCCCAGCCCCCAGAACTGTGAGCAGTAAATTTCTGTTGTTTAAGCAATCCAGTCTGTGGTATTTTGTCACAGCAGCCTGAGCTGAGGAATACATCAAGTATGCCCAATTGATAGCCAAAAACTCAGAGCCCACCCATAATGGTTACAGAATTTCTGTTTGAGGTGATGAAAAAGTTTTAGAAATATATAATGGCGATGGTTGTGTAACGCTGAATTTAATAATGAAGTAATGCCACTGAATTGTATATTTTAAAATGGTTAATATGGTAATTTTGTCATATATTTTACTACAAATTTGAAAAATTAATAATGTAATATACCAAAAACCATTGAATTGTATACTTTAAATGAGTGAATTATATGGTATGTGACTTATATCTCAATAGAGCTATTTTAAAATCAAAGCCCAAATTGTGACTCATCATCAAAAATTTCAAAAGCAAAATTACTGAAAATCCTTCAATAAATGCTACAAACTACAAAGAAATTGTATATATATGGGCCCTCAAAAAGAAATTGTATATATGTGGGGCTACCAAAAAGAAATGTCCCTTGGGCCTCCCCCCGGCGGGACAGGAGTGGGAAAGCACCACCGTGGTGAAGGCTGTGTTCCAGTGAGAGCCACCCGAGAGGACAGCCCAGCCTCTGCCTGAACTCCCAGTGCTGCAGGTGTTTAAATATAAGAAGTCCCAACCTCCTATGTTAAGAGAGAAACAAACTAAAGTTACAAGTAATGATTTTTCATTTATCAGACTGGCAAAGGTCACAAAGCCACTAAACAGACTTTGTCAGTGAAGACGGAAACAGACCCATCACTGCTGGCGGGGGCACAAAATGGCAAAATCTCTATGGAGGGCACTATGGCAGTATTTATAAAACCTAAACATGCATATCTTCTCTGCCTCAGCAATTCTATTTTTAGAAATTTATCCTAAAGACATATTACTCACAGGTACAAAAGTTGTTCATCACACTATCTGTAACAGCAAAAGATTAGAAAATTTTAATAGTCATTTAACAGTGTATTGGATACATTAACTCAACAATGGTATATCCCACAGCTGGACGAAGAGCCATGTGGCTCCGCTGCCCTTCTGTGCCATGTATCACGTAAGCTCTCTCAGCTGTTCAAAGCAATTATGTTTGTTTTTTTTTTTAAAGATGACCGGTAAAGGGATCTTAACCCTTGACTTGGTGTTATCAGCACCACACTCTCCCAAGTGAGCCACAGGCCGGCCCTAAAGCAATTATGTTTTAACATTGGGTAATTTACCAGGCAGAACAGCAGAACCTTGTTTTAATTGCTATTCCTTAATTGCTACTGGGCTTGACATTTTTTTCATGTTTATTGGCCCTTATACTTTTTTTTATTCTGTAAAAAAGTTCACAGAACATGTTTACATTCATTAGCTCTTGATTCTATGATACTGTGAAGACGACAAGGGACAAATCACTGCTGTTTTAACTCTGGGGGAAGTCCCAGATCTAACAGTAGCTACCAAATAACTCGTGGTGCCAGGCGTCCTACCAGCCACTCTCTAACACATCACTTCCAACCTCCCAACAACACTGCAAGGTAGTTATTACTGTCTTCATTTTGCAGATAAGGAAAGGGGCTGAGAGAAGCTGGAGGACCTTGCCCAAGGCCACGTGGTTGGGAACAAGGACCTGTGGTCAGTTGAGTCCTATGTCAGTATCCTTGCTATTACAACAGCTCCTCCTTCTAGAGACCTGGGCAGAAAGACTCTCATGTCAGCAGGAGACACGAAGGTCCACCCAGTCCCACACATGCAGAGAGGCGTCACTTGCTGCCGATAACAAAGTCCTTGGTTTGGAGGGGTGCCAGGTGTGGGTCGTGACCAGTGGAGAAGTGTCCGTCTCATTTCCGTCTAGGAAGATGTGACCTCTGTGAGTAAAGAGAGGTTCTACTTGGCTCCCTATTCCATCCCAAGACGTGACATCATAGACCTGGACTGTCCCATCAAAACCTGAGGAAGAACACAGAAAAGAGACAATTAACATTAAATCCCCAAAATAATTTTTATAACTTGCTCTATGGTACCACAATGGGCTACAGGTTGAAGAACCAAACAATAACATGATACCTAAAGGCCCTCAGAGTTGGCAGCTGATCTCCTGGGGCACACAGTGATGAGCATTTGCTATATACCTATTATGTGCCGGGCATTATCTCTTTTAATCCTCACAACTGTATGCAGCAGGTACTATTATTTTCCCCAGGAAACTGAGGCTTAAAAGACTTTTTCAAAAAGTCCTCTAGGTCCCTCTCAGCAGATGGCTTTGTCTGCTACTTGATGGGGAAAACAGAAGGCTTTAGAGAGGAACACCCTCATGTGCTCCCACAGTCTAGTGACATCCACACTCATCCTAACCTGCTGTCCTCCTGTTCCTAAAGAACCAATCCCTGTACTCAAGCTTGGTTCTTCTCTTCTGCTCTTTCTGGCTCCTGGCACTCACAATCATCCTTTCATGTTCTTTCGTCTATTCTTTCAGCCCCTCCCCCTCTCAGCGGATCCTTCCCACTGGCTTTAGATACCCTCATTAAATACCCCCACGCAACTAGATACAGCAAGACAAGACCCAGGAGCCTAAAGACCCAGCTGGCTGGCTATAACCTGAATAGCAAGTAGGCTGAGAAGCACCCTGGAGATCCTGTCACTTCTTCCTGGTACAGCCCCATGGCCATTCGAGCATCTTACTATCTGTAGGCTCCTTGACTGACCTGAGACCTGAATTCCTATTAGGCTAGGAAAGGCCTGCTAACAATGTGTGGAAGTTTAGTAGCCAGGGTGGAGAACGGCCTGACCTGAAGAACTGAGAGAGTTAATTTGGAACCTTTCTGTGGGTAACTTTAATTTGTTCAGCCAGATTTATTAGGAGGTGGCCAGGCTCCTTCCTGACACCATATAGTCCCCTGGAAGAGAGAGATCAAACAACACACACAAAATCCTGCTCAGCATTACCTGAAATGGCCAAGCAGTTGTCCAGGCCTGGGGCCCAAGTCACTCGCAGCAGCTCTGGGTCGGGGCTAGGTGTGGACACTGGGCACTGGACTAAGCTCACAGGATGGCAAAGATTCCGGGAGTCAAGGAGACGGAGCTGCCCACCTGAGCCAAGGCTGGCAATGTTGGGCCCAGGGCTCTGGCCCCTGCCTCCAATTTCTGCACACCATCTCTGTCCACCAGATGCAGGGCTGCGGCTGAGATTCTCTGACGGTGCCCACTTTTGGCGGGTGTCAACAAGTCCCAGCCGGCCCGAGGTGCAGCAGAAGGCAAAGGTGTCTGCACCTAGGACCTGCAGGCTACTCAGCTCCTCACTGTCACTGATGTCTGGAAAACCAAGAGCAAAGGAGAAAAGCTGCTGGAGTCAGATGGGTCTGGCAATTTGGCAGGGCTGGCTGGGCACAAGTTCCTCCCACAGTCATGTCTTCCATTCCCACCCGCCATAGTCTGCTCAGCCAGGGGTGCCAGTCCCTGGGATTGCCTCTCCTCACCCCAGAATGAGAGCCCCCTGAGGCTAGGGCTGGCCTGTTATTCACTGTGTTTCCCCAGCATCTGGCACAGAGTGTGGAACTAAGTTTCGAACGCGGCTGAGTTGAGCTGGGAGGCAGACGTTGGTTGGAGGAGCCAGCAAGGGGGGACTGCTGCACTACCTGAGGTGTATGTGGTCTTCTGGGATTCCAGATCCACAATCTTCAGACTGCTGAGCCTCACCCCATGGAGGACTCCAGGTGCCATTGAGGAGAAGATGGCTACTCTGGGCCAGAGGCTCCCCTCTTTCTCATGCACAGCAATGGTGCTGACAGCTTTAATGACATCTGGGAAAAAGGGGAAAAGGCTTAAGTCCAGAATGTTACTGAAGGTTTGAAACATTACATGGTGAAGACCAGCCAGCATCTTTCCCCGTACACTTACAAGGGCAAGGAAGGAAGGGAGCTGACAGTTGGCAAGAGAGGATGTTGAGACATAAACATTCTAGGTTATGTTTACATTTTTGAAACTGTCAGAAGCACTTTAATCTCTTTATAACTTGTCTTACGAACTGTTTTTTGCAAATGGGAGATGATGAATCATAGCAGCCATCTCAAAACCCCAGAAGCAGTTCTGGCTTTTTACAGTTCGGTGGAGAATGAATAGAGAAAAGGAAAAGGAATGAACACGAACACGCTGCTGACGTTGTTTACACCTTTAGTGAAAAATAACAGGTGCAGAGTTCATGAACTAACATCATCTCTTCAAAAACATGTTCCATGATCTCAAGCAATTTGCTAAAGCCTAGTAAGCGAAGGTTACATTGCAGATGTTGTTGTTAAAATGTAAATTGAATAAGAAAGTCCACATGTTTTTTACACTGAATGGAACAAAGACAGACTAGGCCTTAAGTAGAGTCAAATTTTAGTCGGTTTTTTTTTTTTTTTAAAAGATGACCGGTAAAGGGATCTTAACCCTTCACTTGGTGTTCTCAGCACCACACTCCCCCAAGTGAGCCACGGTCTGGCCCAAATTTTAGTTTTATTTGTTCGTCCCATCCTGCTTGGCTAAGCAGGCAGGTTCTCGTCTCTGTATTTTACATTTGAGCTTCTCTTGACAGGTGCCATTTATAACAGTTCAGAACAAGTCATTTGCTGTAAAAACTACTTAAAGGGAAATTCATATTTTCCATTTTATATTTTCTTGCTCCAAGAGGAGGCTCATTATTTGGTTTCCACATTCTCTGAAGAAACTGGAGGTCTATGTATATTCTCAATTCTTTTTTTTTTTTTTTTTTTTTTGTCGTTTTTTTCGTGACCGGCACCGGTCAGTCCTATATAGGATCCGAACCCGCGGCGGGAGCGTCGCCGCGCTGCCAGTGCAGCACTCTACCAAGTGCGCCACGGGCTCGGCCCATATTCTCAATTCTAAAGGGGAGGTAAAAGGCAGAAAGAGGAAAGACACTCATGGCTCATCAAGCCAGTGCATGTCAGCCAGTCCCCTCCAGAGAGCTCACACACAAGAAGTGCACACAGGGACATGTGGGGGCTAGGGTAGCATGCAGGGGACCCTTGGGCACTGCTCCCAAAGCCCACGGGACTTTCAGTGCGTATAACCCAGACTTGCTGAACTTAATTGCTCCCACCACAGGAGCTGTGGAGGTTCGGAGTAGACACCACAGTTGACCCTTAGGACCAGAGTTTATCTCTAGGGAGTGCCAACGAGGCTGCAATCTAAGCCAGTCCCAGTGAAGGATGCCTGACTCTCTTGGGTGGCTCCTTCTCTTTCCACAGATGCTGGGCAGCCTGGAACAGATTCTCCCGGGACCTGCTGCTCTAAGCCAGTGGATGAACCATCAGATGTGATTTGCCCCCTGATGTGAGGATGGAGAAGACCTATTTGAAAGATTCAGTGGAAAATAAAGGCTTGAAGGCCTCCTGGCTGGGGAATTGCTCTATAACTACAGTAGGAAAGAAATCAGTTTTTCTCTTCTTTCTCTGGTCAGTGATACAATGCCCTCCCCTGGGAAATCCACACCAAATTTACCACACCAGCCCCAAACTGAAAAGACAAACTACCACAAAAGCAAAAAACGACACAGCGAGGCACCTCCAAGAAGGTGGAAATAAAAGAAAGAAGGTTGTTTCTGAAAATTAAACCAACACAGAATGGGTCAGAGCAGAGATAGGCAAAGGTAACACGAGGAGTCAGAATAGCTCCCAGACCTGCAATCCTGAGCAAAAGTAGCAACACGTCTAAAGGAAAGTGGTGTCTGTGAGAGGGGGTTGTTTAGCCATGGAGGCAAAGAAAATGCTGGGGTCTGTCCAGGATAGAGGGAGCCACACCAAGACTGAATACTGAAGTTCCAAGTAGAAGCAGCAAGTGACATTCAGCTGAGATCTGTAGACACTGTATTCATCCAACTCAGAGGTTTCTACAGTCCCAGAACTAAGAGAAGGGGACTCAGGCCCGGCCCCAGGGGCATGAGCAGCAACTGGGGCCTGGGCAGCAATGCTTTCACAAGTTTCACACTGACTGCCTAAGCTGGCTTATGAAAAAGCAATTTGGAAACCCCTGAGCTGATTCCTCTTGTTTTGGTTATGTTTATCAAAGCAAGGTAGTCATAAGGACCTGGAATTTTCTGCTTTTAGTTATACTTATTTTTTTCATTATAAACTAATAAAATTGCATTCCAGTTTATTTAGCAGTATTGTGAGTCTAGTGAGTATGTTTGCTTCCATAAACAGATTAGATAAGATATGTCCTGGATATGCTGACAAAAATCAGGTTTCTGAGACATCAAGGCTGTGGGTCAATACTTGGACCTTGGAAAATTCACCAAAATAACATTGTGCTTTTAGGCTTCTAGGAAGATAGCTGGCCAGTCTTCCCTCAGCTCTGGAATATTTTGCACTAATATCTAGAGGAAGATGACTCTATCTGACTTTCCATACCGATATGAGTGTCAGAGCAAGCTCCCCTAGGGCTGGGGGCAGGTTCTATGCGACACCTTGTACCCATGCACTGTCAGGACAAAAGCACCTCCAAATGGTTGGTAAGACTCCTCTCCCTCTCATCTTTAAACCACTGCTGTCCCACTACAAGTAACCGGCCTAAGGACAGACATATAGATCAGTGGAACAGAACTGAGAGTCCAGAAATAAATTCTTATATTTATAGTCAACTGATTTTCAACAAAGGGCCAAAGTAAATCAATGGAGAATGAAGAGGCTTTTCAATAAATAGTGCTGGGACATGCAAAAAAGATTAATTTAGACTCTTACCTCAGACCATATATAAAAATTAACTCAAAATGGATCACAGACTCAAATGTTGGAGCTAAAACAAAACTTTTGAGAAAAAAAAAAAAAAAACATAGGAGAAATATCTATGAGTTAGGTAAGAATTTCTTACATATGACACCAAAAGCACAGTTCCTAAGAGGAAAAATCGATAAACTAGACCTCATTAAAATTTAAAACTTTTTTTTGGCTGACCACAGGAATTGAACCCTGAATCTAGTTGTTGGCAGCACCATACTCTAACCAACCGAGCTAACCGGCCAGCTTTAAACTTCAAACTTTCATGCTTCAAAGGACACTACTAAGAAAATGAAAAGACAAGCAACAGACTGGGAGAAAATATTAGCAAAACACACATCTAATAAAGAACTTGTATCCAGAGCGGACAAGGAACTTTTACAACTCAACAAAGACTAACAATCCAATCAAAAAACGGACAAGAGATCTTAACTGGCATTTCACCAAATATACAGAGCACATGAAAAGATGCTCCACATTACGGCGTTTTAGGGACAGGCAAATGAAAGCCACAATGATACACAGTTTCACACTCTTTAGAATGGCTTTAATAAAAAAGACAGACAACAACAAATGTTGATGAGGACACAGAAAAATGGGAACCCTTATACATTGCTGGTGGGAATTTTAATGAAGCCATTTTGGAAAGTTTGAAAATTTCCTAAAATATCAAACATAAATTTACCATGCAAACTAGCAATTCCATTCCTAGGTGTCTCCCCAAGAGAAATAAAAACATATGTCCACCCAAAGACTGGTATGTTAATGTTCTTGGCAGCATTATTCATAATAGCCAAAAATTGGATCCATCAACTAGTGAATGGATAGACGACATGTGGTACATCCACACAGTGGAATACTATTCTGTCATAAAAAGGAACAAGCTATAGGTATATGCTGCGACATGGGTAAAACTCAAAAGCATTATGCTAAGTGCAAGAAGCCAGACACAAAACACCACATATTGTATGATTCCATTGATATGAAATGTCCAGAAAAGGCAAATCTATTATAGAGACAGAAAGATTAGGGGTTGCCTGGGGCAGGTGTGGGAATGGGGATTAACAGTAAATGGCATAATTGATCTTAGGGAGATGAAAATGTTCTAAAACTGATTTATTGTGATGCCTGCACAATTGTTACATTTACTAAAAAATCACTGAATTGTACACTTAAAATGATATAGTATGTAAAACATATTTCAATAAAATTAAAAACAAATAAACCACCACAAGTACAAGTAACTGATACAAACAACTGGAAGCTATAGCACAGTACGAGTGACATGGAAAACAACAAGAAAAGCCCACAAGGTCAGTGACTCCAGAAAGCAAACGAGCACAAGAACTGCCTTTCTGCAGCAGTGAAGTTTGGGGAGATGCCAACAGCCAGTGGACAACTTCTGGGAGGCTTCCAAATGAGGTGGTATAGGGACCGGGGCGGAGCGCTGCACAACTAAAGGGGCAGTTCCAAGATGAGCTGCCTGTGCGTCTGAGGCACTCGGCCATGCTGGCAAGCAGTGCTATCACTGAGGGATGGATGGAAGAGGCTGCATTAGGACACAGAGATGCATGCTGTGGTACCTGCCTTCCTGATCCTCAAACCACAGCTGGAGGGAATGCTATTCCCCCTGAGGGAACGTTCCTCCACTCACAGAATGGACAGGATTAGTATTTCTTGCTCCTCTCTCCATTCCCCTGATGGGAAGCAGAGTGACTTCTCTGAGTGGGAGACTGGCCAGCCTGGCCTCATGCTCACTCACTGTTTTCCTTGCCTGCGAAGTGACCTCTTTGCTGCTGCCACTTCCTCCTCCTCCAAGAGGTGAGCTCACCTGACCAGCCCTAGCTCTGCCCTTGCCTCTGCTCCTGCCCAGGGGAGAGGCCTGTAGTTCTCTGGGTGCTCCACCTACGACTAGGTTGGTAAACTCAATTCCTGGAGTAACTTACAAGAAGCTCCGTGTGGGGCTTGCATGCCATGTTGTGGTTGCTAATTCATCTTTCCTGCATTAAAGTAGATACTGCATTTTAATTCCCACCTGGCTCTGAGTCTATTTCTCATCTGGCTCAGATTAGGGGACAGGGGCATGTGAGTCACACACTTTCCTAGAACCCCAACCCCTACCAAGTCAAATTCACTCACCGCTGTCCTCTGCAACCCGCCATACCTGCAGGTAACAACCTGGAAGGCCACTGGTCACCAGCAATCTATTCAGGATAAATACAAAATCTTAGTCCAGAAGGTGGGACACTCACCCACATACCCCCCTTCCCCTCACCAGCCCACTCAGCATGGGATCCCTCCACTTCTCATATCAGGAAATTGTACTGCAGGATCATCAAGACAAGCCACCCTCATTTAATAGATGAGGAGCAGGCTTACTCTGCTTTAGGGACAGGTCTACAGCTCATGGAGAGTCATGGGATTGAGCCCAGACTTCCAGTGTCATGATGGTCACCTAGGGAGGACACCAGTGTGGAGCCTGAACACACATCCCTGATCCAGAGACTCTCAGCCTCTCCCAACTGAGCTACTATTGCCCAACTACCCACCATTAGCTCTCTCAGAAATTAAGAGCAACCTTCTATCCTGTGTCTGTTCCCTGCACCAACTCTAGTGACCTGTTGGTTACATTAGTCAAAAGGGCTGTGGGGCTGACCTCTGAGGTGAAGAGGAAAAAAAAAAAAAAAAAAGAAATAAAAAGGCTATGGGGGACTGGGAAGCCACAGCAAAAATTTCTTTGGGGTGTGTGTGTGTGTGTGTGTGTGTGTGTGTGTGTGTACGCGCGCGCGTGTGTGTGTGTGTGTGTGTGCTCACACATGCCCATGTGCTGGGGTGGGGGGAATCAAGAAGCAGGATACCCCTGAGCATTTCCAGCCATCCCATCCTGAATGGAAGGTCTGGGTCGCAGAACTGACCATACCTGGTATCTGGCACATGCTTTAAGTCAAAGACAGACTGGTCTGAAAATCCTCCATGGTGTACTTTGAAATCTCTTTCTGGGAGTAAACCCTAAAATACAAAGGGGTGGCCAATCAGATAAAGCCTGCTTGTCAAAGGAATACTTCAGACAAGCTCTAGATAAGAAGTCAGATCCTGGCCTGGCAGGAGGCCACGGGAGCCGCTCAGCTGGCGACAGAGGCTTCTCCCTATGATGTGCTGCTATTTGTAAATGTTGGTCTCAGCTGCCTACATATTGAGCTTCCTTTCTTCCCCACATATCCAAAACCCTTCTAGCCTTTCACTAGCCCCTTGCACTAAAGCACATGCGTTATATTCCAGGCCTTCTTAGAGGAGTCACAGAGACTTAACAGCTTCATAAAGAAAACAGGGATTATCAGCCAACTAGCACATCCCCATTTCTCACCCTGTTCTCCCAGTGGAAGACAATTGGGTTCTTCTAGCAATAAAAATAACAACTACCACTTATCAAGTGTTCACTGTATCAGGCACTGTGTTTAGGGCTTTATCACATTTAATTCTTACAATGACCCTGCTGTAGATCGGATGCCCCCCCCAACTTTATTGAAGTTTAATCCCCACTCTTAACTGTTGAGGGTGACAAATCCTATTATGGTAACTGAAAGGTGGGACCTTGAAGAGGTGATTAGATTGTAGGACCAGGCCATAGTGAATGGATTAATAATGATAGTCAGGGGTGTGGTTCTGAAGGCTTTAAAAGGAGAGCATGTGAGAGTCTCTCTCTGCTCTGCCATTTTCTGCCATTGAGAACCCTGCATTGCTGTAAAACCATCACCAAAGACCCTCACCAGATGTGTTACCCTGGACTTTGGACTTCCCAGCCTCCGAAACTATAAGCAATAAATTTCATTTTCTTACAAATTACCCAGTTCTGTGTATTTAGATATAAGCAGCAGAAGCAGACTAATACACACTCTATGACTTAATTATCCCTATTCTACAAATGACAAAACTAAGGCACAGGGAGCTTAAGCAACTTTTCTAAGGTCATATGGGTATTAAGTTGTGAATCTGAACCCAAGTCTGTTTAACCAAAGCCCATGCTCTGAGCCACTAGACTCTACTACCTCCATGTAAGGAACCAGAGGCAGGGGAAAAGGAAAAGAGGAAAACCCAGTGGTGAAGGGGGAGTTATATCAGGTCTCTCATCAAGGCTCAATCTGGGTGAGTCCTTGGCTTAAGCGTGAATGGTGGGGATGAGGGAGATCAGGAGTACTAGGTAGGTGATTTTCCCCTAGAACAAAAGCCAGGCCACCCTATAGCTTCCATAGCCTCTAGGTTTTGTGAGTACAAACTTGGCATTTTTCTGAGCCTTAGCCTCTTCAGATTCTAATTCAGTAGTTCTGGGAAGGGGTCAAGGAATATGCATTTTAGCCAGTACTCCTAATGTATTTGGTACAGGTGGTCCTCAACCTACTTTAAGAAACAGTGGGCCATGGCTGCATGGGATCTAGCCTCCCCTGGGCTTAATCTTTTTCTATGTCCTTGTCTAGCCTCTTCTATTCTAAATCTCCAACTCAACTCCATAACATGGTCACCGCTTAAGATAACTTTGTTTCTTATTTCATTAAAGAATTTAAGAAATTCAGGAGCAAACCCTCTCAAATTCCTGCCCCCACATGACCCTCCAACGTTATTTGCCTGTATGCCTCACCCTCCCTTGTCTTCTGAAGACTAATTCCCTCCCCTGGAGTCCTGATCTATCCTCAACCTCTATCTCTCGAAACAGGATCATGTTCTCTGTGTTATTCCCCCACTCCTGCATTTTTACCCTCTGTCTTCAGGGGCTACTTCCCCACAGCTTGTAACTCTGCTCATGCTCCTGTCTTTAGGAAACTTTCCTTTAAACCTGTGTTTCTGACTAGTTACTGCTGTAGCTTCTTCACTCCCTACATTTCCTGACTCCACTTCCCCCTCTTTTCAGTCTTTGGCCCTGACTACCACCAGCAAAAATGCTGTGGCAGAGGTTACCACGAGCTTCCCAACTGCCAATCTTATGAACTCTTCAATCCTCATCTGAAAGGTTTTTATAGCAACATTAGACAGCCACCAACTCTTTCTTATTGAGACGTTCTCTTCTCTTGGTTTCAGAAACACTGACCTTTTCTGAGACTCCTCCTGTTTCAAAGACTATTCTTCCTTAGTATTCCTTGTGGGTTCATCTTCCTGTAACCATCCCTTAAATGTGTTCCCTGAGGTTCTGTCCTTAGCTGTCTTCTCTCATTCCTTATATACTACACATTCATCCTAGGTGATCTTAACAATTCTATGGTCTTTGACCACCCTCTATACTCTAATGGCTTCCTAAGTCTATTTTTGATAAAGTAAAACTGACTCCTTCTTCTAGTACACTTCTGTAAACCACAGGACATTCTATAGCATTTATCTTTCTGCATAAATGCTCTATTAGACTATTAGGACAGGTCCAGAGCTTGTCTCTCTCTCTTTCTAGAATCCAGAACAATACCTGGCAGATAACAGGAACTCCACAAATGTTTAATAAATAAAGTTGACACATATACTAAGCATTTATATTTCAAGTTACCTGATTTTCTTTTACAGAAAGTCTGAGAGGTAGTATCAGATGAAGAATTTCATTTTTTTTCAGGCTTTCATAGCCAGCTACAAAGACTCCTGGAAAAAAGAAGCAGAAGTAGCTGTGACAAATTGTTAGAAAGATTGTAGATCATGGCTGGGTCTATAAATTGCCAAATTCCCCAAACCAAATATAAATTCCTTTCCCATCGGCGTGCAGCCTTGTATCAGGGGGTGGAAGATCTTAAAAAGAGGAATATAAGTACTGGTGGAGCACTAGTTACTACTAGTGACTAAGAGGTCCTCAGGTGCCCCGGAAGAATGGGTTGGGTCCCACTTGGCTGAACCCCTAAAACCCAGCCTGAGGAGTGGTATTCTAGCTCCTTCAGAGCCAGGCAGGGCATACCTTTGTTACCAATCCATTCAAGAACTCGAGTGGCTCCTGAGAGATCGAATGCATGGAAATCCTGGTACCTACACGACAGGGACACAAAATCACACGGTGCATGGCACTTTACAGCTGTCAAAGAACTCTGAGATGGCTGCATGGTTCCGTGGCTAGGGGCCCAGGCTCTGGAATTAGGCAGACGTGAGACTTACTCTTGCCTCGCATTTTACCCACTGTGTGTCTGGAACCAGGCCAGGGATCAGACCAATTACTTTATCTCCCTGAGCCTCTGTCCTCATTTGTGGAACTCCCAGGGCACCCAGACGTCCCAAGATTGATATAAGGAATCAATGAGATAATCTGTGTTCAGGTCTTAACTCAGAAGCTGGCGCAAAATAACTGGTCATTTATGTTATTATTACCCATCACAAGCGCTACTCTTAACTAGTACCTCGCACAACTTGAGCACGCAGGCAGGTGCCATTTCCCAGATGCGGGGGCCGAGGCCCAGGAGTTCTCCGCATCCGCTCAGCCTCGTGGCCACCGCCGGCCTACACTGGGATACCCTACGTGCTTCTGCCCGCATCCATCCGCCCGCCAGGCCACCTCCAAGCCGGGATCCTGTCTCCCAGCCCCACGCGACTTACAAGCGCAAGGACTCCACTAACCAGTCCTCCGCGGGATCCATGGCAACTGTCACTTCCGTCACCACACTTCCGCCCGGGAGCCTTCCGGGGCAGGCGCGGCCCTCTCGCGAGGAGTGGGCGTGGCCCCCTGCTAGGGGGCGGGGCCGAGTCTCCCTGAGCGCCGCCAGCTCCGCGCTGCGACCTCGCTGGGCTAGGTCCCGTGTTCTCTGGGTAAGAGCTCCGGGAAAAGTGACGTAAAGTCAGGGGTTCCCCGAAGTCAGCTCCGAGCGGAGCTTGAGGGACTAAATACCCGCCCGTTTTAGGATCAGGTATTTGCAGCCCGCAGAGGTGCAGTCAGTGCCCCAAAACCAGATATAATACAGGACCACTGAGTTAAATTCGAATTTCAGGTAAACGATGAATAATTTTTTCGTATGAGTTTTGCGTGCAATATTTAGGACATTTTATACGAAAAAAAATGTTTATCTGAAATTCGAGTTTAACGGAGTGTCCTGTGTTTTTATTTGCTAACTCCAGCAACCCTAGTGAAGGCCATAGAGCGAGCAAGTGGACAGTGGGGTCTGGATGCCGACTCGGCGCTCTTCCCTGCATGCGCTAGGCAGTCCCCTCAAAGCTTGGCGTGAGGATGAAACGAGATGTGGTAAGTAAAGCCCCGTAGAGGTGAGAGTAGAACCCAGCGACTGGCACAGGACCCGGCACACAGCACATGTTTGCTGAATAACGAATGAGTAGGAGTCCTGAGTCAGTGCCAGTCTGGTGCCATGGCATGGAGTGTTCTGGGCTTTTTGAAGCCAGCCCATCTCACTGAACACCCCGCCCTCCAGCCCCCTTTGCCTCTCATTCCCTCAACCGTAGCTAGAAGAAGACCAGACATTCTATGTAAAGAGCAGGGTTTTTTATTCACAACTTTAACAGGGAAGCAAGAAATACAGCAGGAACTAATTTGTGTCTGCATCAGTGATATTCCTGGCGACACAACCAGAAATCACAGTAATGGAGTAACAGAGATTTGAGCTTTGGATTTACATCCAGGTGGGGCCACTAGCAGGGTCCCATTCAGCACCTTCCCTGGGTGGGCACAATCTAAGCCGCGTTGTCCTCTCTGTCCCATTATTGACATCACTTCTGCAGTATTTGCACCAGCAGCCTCCTGTGCTCAAGGGAAACATACAGAAGAATTGACCTGGGGAGGGGAGACAAATGATAGGGGCATCCTGCCATTTCTAAGAGCTAGGCATCCACAGAATTGGCAGGGGCAGGCTGTCAGCTAAGGCATGAGCCCTAGTACCCTGAAGGGCCTGGGAGGAGGCAGGGGCAGTGGTTTTCTCAGAATACAGCCCAAACCTCACAGGGAAGTTGTGACAGTTAAAGGAGATCATGGAAGTAAATCCAAGTATAGTCCCTGGCTCTGGGCCATGTCAGTGTCCTCACTCCCCCACCCCCAGCTCTGCACCAGAACTAAGCCACACCACCCAGGGCTAGGAACGGCTTACTCCTGAGATTCTCTAGTTGATCTGTGTGTTTCAGGCCTTCAAAGCCAACAGCCCATTGTCTCCCTTCAGACTTAGCCAGCCCAAGCTCCTAGCCCTTACATCTGAGGTCCCCAAGGGCTGGTGGTTCTGTGCATCAGGAAGTCAGGGATGTTGGCTGAGGATGGGGTTGAACCTTCTCTAGGGAATGCTCTTCCCTTTTTTCGAAATGTACACATTGGATACAAAAGTGAGTCAGCAACATGTGCTTCCAGGAAGCATACAGTCTAGTAAGAGCTCCCATTTACTAAGGGCTTGATATGCACCAGGCACCATGCTCAGCATGTGACATAAATGGTCTCATTTAATGGGAGGTGAGCCTATTTTTATCTCCATTTTATGGATGAGAAAGATGAGGCTTAGAGAGGGTAAGTGATGCTTCTGAGTTCATACAGCTACTAAGTAGCTAGCTTATGAGCCCAGCATGCTGTTGCCAGAGCCTACATTCTACCACATCACACTCAACAAATAGCAGTGAGGGTGATGCACAGTGGGGACAGCACCAGGAGCAGGGAATGAAGGAGCCACCATTCAACCAGGCTAGATACTAAGGCTGGCTTGGCTCGAGCTTTGGGGCCTTAAACCCCATAGGTCAGTGGTTTACAACCAAGAATGATTTTGGGCCCTCCCCTCAAGAGGACATCTGGTGATGTCTGGAGGCATTTTTGGTTGTCACAACTTGGGGGGAAGGGAAAGAACTACTGGCATCTAGAGGTAGAGATTAGGGATGCTGCTAAACATCCTACCATGCACAGGACAGCCCCCACAACAGAATGTCAAGAGTGCTGAAGTCAATAAACCCACCCAGCCATTGTTGGCTGAGGCAGATAAGGGAATGGAAAAAGCATGGGTCAAGGTGAACAAGGTCAGGGCTCTGTCTTGGCTGCTGACTTCTCTCCTCTCTGGGCCTCAAGGTCCCAGCTCTGACTACAAGAACACACAGGGCACAGCAAAGGTGGACTTGATAAATGCAGCAGGGGACAGCTTGGGTGGAACAAGGCTGTGTGGACTTGGGGAGAAAGTTCCTGCTGCAAGAGGCTGGGTAATTCTACTCTGTGACTTTAGACTGGGTGATGAGTGAGGGGGAACTTCTTTCCCTACTTTCCATGGGGTTTGCTGGGAAGGTCAGCCTCCTTTCTTTGGATTGTTCCCCCTTTGAGCCCTGGGTCATAATGAGAGCTTGGAACCCTGGTTTTCTGGGGTCCACAGCCATCACACCCTAGCTGGTCAGTCATACCCTAAGTGGTAATCCCTCCCATGCCAGATCCAGGGGTGGCCCTGGCTGAGCCCTCCTGGTACTGGGTTAGGGGCCTGGCTCACCTGAGTATGGGATGCTGTGCCACTGAGGCTCATGTCCAGGGCTTTCTTTAGCAGGAGAATCCTGAGCAGATCATGACTCAGCTGCAGTCTCTGGTCCCTCAGGGAGGTGTGAGGAGCTGTCCCCAACGCGGATGGGCTGAGATGCTCGAGACTTTTCTTGCCCATGAAGTGACCTAGAAAGGAGTTGCCGAGGCACAAGGAAGTCAGGGATCGAGCATCACCCTAGCGGAAAAGTTCCTCATCTCTCCCATGTTTCAGTTCTAGTGGCAGGAAGATATGTAACCTTACTCCTCCTCCTCACCAAGGAGCCACAAAAACACCTTGGCGGTGGCAAAGCCTGTTACCTCTGCTTTTCCTCAACAGGTGGAGTGGGTGGAGAGGATGGCACAGCTGGAAGGAGGGTGGAATGGCCAAGGGCCAGGGAGAAATTCTGCCATTTGTGCTTTCTGCTTGGAGGAGAGACGGGACAGTGCAGGGAAAAAAGTGGAGAATGATGTGCCTGGAAGATGGAAGTGCAGAGAGAAGACATGCCTGAGGTTAGAAGAGTCAGCAAAGTCTAAAGAAAGGGGCTTCCAGCTCAAAGTCAGATCTAGGATCTAGCCGCAGCTCTTGCCTTAAACTGGCTGAGTGATCTTAGCCAATTCACTGACCTGTCAGAGTCTCAAGTTCCCCATCTTTTAAATTAAAGAAGCCCTAGGGCCTCCACCTGCTCGGACACTGGTGTACGGGCCTAGGAGCGGCCATAAGGTTGAGATGGAAAATGAAGTCTGAGCAGGAGAGGGGCGCTGGCCCGGGTCCCGGAAGACTTACCAGTGGCCCAGAGGTTGCCCCGCGGGTGCACCCGGATCTTGCTGGCTCGGCTGCGGGGCTCCGGGAGATCCCAGCTGAGCGGGGCGGCGCCGGCAGCGAGCAGGGCTAAGAGCAGGAGGCCGCCGAGCAGCCGAGCGCCCCCGGCCCGCCGGGTCATGGCTGTGCCCGCGCCGCGGTTCCCCTCCGGCGTGATGCCAGCTGCTTGAGTCCGGCGGCTCCCGCCTTCCCTCCTTTTAAACCCGCGCCCCGGGGGCGGAGCCGCCTCCGAGAGCCCGGCCCCGCCCCGGCGGCCGCGCCTCCACCGCCCTGCAGGGCAGCTCGCACCGACCCGCACACCCGCACTCGCGCCCCCACGGGGGCACCGCTTCTTCCAGGGAGTGCGAGCCGAGGCCCACCACCTTCAGGCTAAGGAGCTGGCTCCGGGCAAGCAGGGGCCCGGCGGCAATGCCGTTCTCCTGGAATTCCCTCGCCACTCCCACCGGGCTTCCGGCAACAAGTCGTTCTTCACCCCTCTGAGCCTCTCTTTATGGAGGGTAAAAGTAGGGGCGAGGAGCCCTCCTCCCGTGAAACACGGGCATTTTTACAGTGCCCAGCAAGTGCCGGGCATCAGAGGAGCCCTATAAATTAATCTCCATCAACCCCTTCCTCTCGGGGAATCTGACCCGTGTTTATCGAGCTGTGTACCCTCTCAGGGACAGCACACACCAGGTAATCTGGAAATGTTCTGGCCCACAGCAGGTGCTGGGGGTGGGAATGCAGAAGGATGGAAGGTGAGACAAGGAGCCACTTCCGCGGAGTGGGCGCCCCGCTGGACAGCCTGGCCTATCAGTTGGGCAGGAGGCAGATCCGTGGGTTAGGAGAGCAGAAAGAGCACAGGACCAGAAGCCCATATACAAGCTGTGTGACCTCGTTGAACCTCTTTCTTCAACTGTAAAATGGAAGGAACCACACTACCCTATTTTTAATAATTTAAAATTTTATAGCACAATTATTTTGTGGCAGGAAGCAGCAGTCCTATGGGACCTGTCCTCCCACACCCAGCCCTCTGACCTCCTCCCAAGGAGCTGTCAGGACTTGTCTTGAAAAGAACTTTTGAATCAGTAGCATCACTTAATGAGCAGGGGACGATGCTGTGCTTCAGAATAATACATTTATTTTTGCTTAAATGTTTACTAAACACCAATGTTTAGAGTACTATGCTAGGCACAGGAGGGGAGACAAAGATAATTGCCTGCTCCCAAGGAAATTAACCATCTCATTGGAAAGACAGTACACAAAGCAGTGAATGAGGGAGGAGCAGGGCGCCTGAACCCCTCCCTGGAACACTGAAGAGTGCAGCTGCGACAGAACCTATTCCCATCTGGTTCAATAATGGTACTTGGTATTATTACTCTTGCATGTATTGAGCTCAGCAAAGTCTGCTAGCTCTATGGATCACTGCCCTACAAGGGGAAGCTTTTGTGAGAAGCTGGTTGTCATGCTGAACTTCCAGGAGCATGATACACAGGACAGGGACTCTCCATTTCTGGCTCAGCTTTTTTCCCAATCTCCTTGCTTCTCCTCTCCCGCCCTGGCATTTACACCTCTCTGCTTTCTTCTCACAGCTTAGCTACAGTGTACAGATATAGCTCTTATCACCTTCCCATAATAATCATTCCCTCTGCAACCCCTCCTTCTACTCTGCATCCATCTCACCCCCACCCTATCTTCTCTGGTCTATGGATGAAATTAGTGAGAACATACAAGAGCTGGTATTTATTGAATGCTGCCTTAACTTAGATACTTGATGGAATCTTATTTGTTAGGTTTCTCTCTCCTCACTTTATAGGTGGAAACAGGCTCAGAGAGGTTAAGTCACTTGCCCAGACATTCCACTGGAATCAGACTTCGGGTCTGTTGGGACCACTGTATCAGGCCCCCAAAGCTGTGCAGGGCAGATACAGCTCTCCCTAAATCACACCCACTCCCATTTTACTATCCCATTTCAACATCAAGTTGAGTTTAGATATTTCGGAGGGAGAGTGGGCACTGACTTTGGAGTTTTACCTCTGTTCTATAGGTGACCCTAGGACCTTGGACTCTGGTCTGATAGGTTTATTTAGACTTAAGCCAAGCTTCCTCTGACACAGCCCAGGTTCACAGCTCCAACTACAGATCCGAGACTTGCCCCAGATGCCCATAGGACCATTTGATCTGTCAGCCCAGCATCAGGAAAAAGGAAAAAAGGGGACTCTGAGGACCCCGGAGAAAGCAGCCAGGCAGTAGCTCCACAGCCAGCTATAAAACACTGTCCATAGAGAGAGGAGCAATCAGATGCCTCAGGGAAAAGACAGGAGGCATAGCAGAGAGGCTGGTTTTCCCAAGGGAGTGCCGGGCTTGTGTTTAGCATGAGGACCTCAACTGCCGACTGCCGGTTCTCGAAGTCAACTCTAATGGCAAGGAAAGTCCAAAGGCCTTCATACCCCAGGGAAAGGGTGACAGTGAATGTATGGAGGTACTTGGAGAAGCTCTTCAGAGCCCACTTGACCCTGTCAGGATTCTACAACATTCAAGGACAGCCACAGAAAGTGTGGAGAAGGTTCATAGGACAATCTAAAGGGTGACTAAAGGGGTGAAAGATACATGGCAAATCCTATTATAACCAACACAAACAAAACATTTAAACTGCACTATGTTTTTTAATCAAAAATTGCTTGAGGGGGCTGGCCAGTTAGCTCATCTGGGAGAGTGTGGTGATGGTAACATCAAGGTCAAAGGTTTGGATCCACTTACCGGCCAGCCACTAAAAAAAAAAAAAATTGCTTGAAATAAAGGACATTAATAGATATTAATGTTTTTGCTATATTTTCATTGAATTGGAATCAATTACAAGTAATACCTTTTCACAACTCAATCTTTTTAGTAGCTGTTTTCCTAAAGCACATGCATACTTCTTTGATCATCAACATTGCTTTGATGCCCTTTTTATGTAGCAGTTAACTCAAGTACAAAGCAAGTTAATTGTAGAGAAACTAAATAAATGTAGAATACCAGAGTATGGACTTCAAACACATGAAAAGTATAGAGGACAACAGAGAAAGGGAAAAGCAGAAAGTTAACTTAGACATAAATGAATCTAGTGAAAAAGAACAACAAACCTAGAGCTGCTCACAAGATGGTGTAAAATCTCTCTCCTGGCAAATCTTTGCCTGTGTGAACTGGGGAGATGAAGAGAAACATCTCAGATCTTGCTCTTTAGTTTCAGAATGGAGAAGGGGCTATAGAATCAGGAAAACAGCAGAATCTTTAAGGGAGGAGGAATGGAGAATCAGGGATATTTGATACAATTTTCCAAAGTCAGAGAGAACACATAAAGACTAGCCATAAAATCAGAACACTGACTATTAAGAAGGAAATCTTTCAGAAACTGAAATTGCAAAAAAAAAAAAAAAAGTTTTCTTTAAGGCAATCTTCACAAGAAAAGAAAAGAAAATACTTACATCTAATGAGAAAGTGATAACGACTCCAACAATGGCTAAGAAAGCTAAAAAGCTGATGCTCAGCTAAATGACACAGGTGCTCAGGGAAGCTTGAAAACCTAAGAAAATGAGAAGCCCTAGGCCCAGCATTCATTATTATTTGAGGGTAATATTCATGTATTTAAAGGGACATTTCCATAACTGAAATAAATACTCTTTAAACTCCAAAGAGATTTAAAAGCTTGGAAATCTGCCAGAGAATCTCACTATTTCTAGGAGATTTACTAATCTGAGCAAAGCTGAGGAGGAAAAACCTAGAGCCTGTAAAGAATTCCTAAGGGCTCTGCCACTATGGGGTTTATTGTTAATAAAAGTGTCATTAGACTTTACAAAGGTAGAGGGACCAGGTTATGACACCTAGCATTGTGATGTGGTAAAAGCAACAGACCTCAAGTCTGGCTCTGCTGGGTATGGACTAGAAGACCCTGGGCAAATCCCTCAACTTCTCCTGGTCTCTCTCTTTTGTAAAATGGAGGTCATTTTTGAGGTTTATTAAATGAGAGAAAGCAAAAGCTTGTTATAAATTAAAGGCATGTAGCAGAGCACCTGGCACACTGTAAATACTCAATTTTATTAGCTGGATCCTGGGAAAATCAATGCCTGCTTTAAATTTGAAACCCATGACAGGGAAAAAAAGTTCCTTGGATGACAATCATGGTGTTGACAAACAGTGCCTGGCCTTGGCAAAAGTTGTTTGATAAACTAAAATGCCAGCACATCTACCTCAACTCTTGACCAATTCCAAGAAAAGAATTCTGTACAGCATTCTCTTTTTTTTGGCTTAAAGAAGTTGTCAAGCTGAGAGTTTTGATCAAAGCTTGATGCTAGCTGACTTACTTTCCTGAAATGAAATCCTGAGTACAAATTCTTCTAACTAGACTCCTTGAATTAAAGCTGGAATCCTGTTTACCAATCTTAGTAGATGGGCCAATTAAAGTAATGGTTCTAGAGAAATGATTTTTTATTTTTTTTGGTGGCTAGCCGGTATGGGGATCTGAACCTTTGATCTTGGGTGCTACAACACTGTGCTCTGACCAGCTGAGCTAACCAGGCAGCTGAAAAATTATTCTTAATCAAGAGTAGGTGGCATTCCAGAAACTCCCAAGATTGGCAGAACAAGGATAGGATGTATAGTTTGAAAGTCATATTCAATATAATAATTTAACTATATATGGGAAACTATATAACTTATTTTT
The DNA here is from genome assembly GCF_027409185.1 of Cynocephalus volans. NCBI lineage: Eukaryota > Metazoa > Chordata > Mammalia > Dermoptera > Cynocephalidae > Cynocephalus > Cynocephalus volans. The sequence continues at coordinate 57,365,209 of NC_084462.1, forward strand.
ATAATATAAACTTAAGAAAATGAAAGATGAGGTACTCTTGGCTGGTGAGGATAAGAGGTTGGATATTATAGACCTAAGTGGGAGGGGATGTTTATGAGAATGGAGAGGAAGTATGGAGATTTTAATGTTTCCTGAAAGAGGCCATGAATTTAAAAAAGATTAAAAGACACCATTCTACAGAAAAGTTGAAGATTCCTGGCTGATTAGGTGATCTTTGGTGAGGTGGCTTTATGAAGTCGCCAAACTTTATCTATACCAAGGAACATTCTCTGAAATAGCTCTATGAAAATCATTAGGCTAATTAGGCTAATTACTACAGGGATTAATGCATAATATCACACAGTGTGATCTGAGAAGAGAGTTTTCTTGGTCCTCAGGTACCATTACAAGTTTTTTAAAAATTCCATTTTATGACCATTCCATAAAGCATAGAAATGATTATATTCCTCTCTGCATTAGTTAAGGAGCTCAGAGCCAAAGCTATGGATCTCTTCCAGCAGAAAAAAGAAGCTTTTAATATGCAGGTACTAACCTCACCTCTGATTTCATCCTTTTCTTCCATATTTATTTTACCCCAAGTTCTTCAATTACTTTATCTTTTAACACATGGTACTGGATGTATCTTATGGAACAAGGCAGGGTATAAATAAATCTAAAATATGCAAAGCCCTATGGTAGGGACTAGGGAATATACAAGTATGAATCAGAAGTTGTGGCCTTATCTTAATGCCTTCAAGGAGCTGGCCCTCTGGTCGGGGAGAAGACACACATAAGGCAAACCACTCTGAGGGCAAGGTTAAAGAGGAGCGTGAACAAAGTACAGGACAGTGCCAAGCAGGAAGCACAATACACACTAGAAAGCTGAACCAAGAATAAGAAACACCCCTTTCTGAGGCGCCCTGTGCATCTATCTACCATTGCACTGATGAGCCTATGTGGAAAAATTTGTTTACACGTGCTGCCCCTGTTAAGGCACTGAGTTTCAGGCAGAACAGGAGGGACCCTGCCTTACTCATCTTTGTATCCCCAGGGCCCAGCCCAAAATCTGGCAGTCAGTACATGCTCAATAAATGTCTGCTAAAAGAATGAGAAAGCTTTTAACAAGGAGAGAAGTGAGCAGGCCAACCATGCAGAGTGACCAGCATAAACAAAGAATGCCTCTACAGTGAGACCAATGTCCAGGGTGCAAGAATGTGGGGTCCAGTGAGAGCTGAGGCCGGAAAAAGCCTGAGGGCTTCGAAAGACACTTGGAAGGCAATGTCTTCACCATTTTTTGGTAAGCCCTACACATTCTAGTTTCTATGATACTTGTTGTTTAGACAGCATTCTTTCTATATCCAGACTCACCACAGTTGTATATGAAGGGTCATATTTGTTGTTTAACTTCTAAAACCCTACCTGGTATTACTTAATCTAGCAAGGGAGAAAAGTGCGAAAGATGTTACCTGTCCAGAAAACAGCCTGAGCAGGCTGTTCTGACTGAAAGTACATCTTGCGAAAGGGAGATTAACCATTTAACCAGCTGGAATATCTCTGAAGCTTAACAGTGATAAATGTCATAAACGCCCCAGATGCTGAACTAGTCCCTACACCATGTTCTGAGTGCTTAGTTGGACTTGGTAAAACACTTAGGCAAACACAAAGAAATACACCCAAGGATAATAGAGACTTGATTCCAGGTTCAGACTCTCTGAGAAGCCTATGACTCCCTAAGAAAAATAACAAATGACAATACTACTCCCATCAAGAAAGAAGACCAGGAAGATTCCAGGACACACACAAAAAAGAAGAAACAGGATTAACATTTAAAAATCTGGAAGGGTACATGCTGTTTAAATGGACATGGAGAGAGAAAGTTTTCAGATTCAAATTTGACAAGAATAAGAGAAGGCACTTACTAAATAACAGGAAAGTACAAATCACTTTAATGATTCATATGCTCTGCCCCAGAATAATAGCTTAGCAATGCTAACCTAAGTTACTGCCTCTGGTTCCAGTGCATGATTATACTGAACATTTAATATACACTGCTTCATGCTACTGAGGAAACAGAGTACAGTTTCTATCAAATGGGGTTCCTACACTGGAGGAGCTTACAATGTGCCAGGGGACTTTGAGGCCATATCCAACAAACTTAAGCAAACAATATAAGGCTGCAAACACTGAGTGACAGAGGAAGAACAACTACTTGTGCAGATGGTGAGACTCAGACAAGTAGTAACAAAAGTATGAGAGTTTAAGTGAAAACACCCAGGAGTATAGTACAAGAACACTTAATGTGAGCTTAATTCAAAGTTTGAACTTCATGTGCAGGTAATAGGTAGGGTGAACACAAAGTTTATGGTATAAACAAGAGACACTTCTGAAAGTAAAAGGCACACTATAATTAACAGATGGTAGTTATCTAAAATAAGCATAGACTGGCATGTTGCAGGGAAAGTGGTGCCCAAGCAACAGGGAGCCATTGAATATATATTTCTGGATTCAGGTGACGGCAATGAGAATAGAATGATAGAGATCAATGTAAGACTTAGTAACTGACTAGATCTCGTAGGAAAATAAAAAATCTAGGTGAATACTCTTTCATAGAGAACATGAAATTTGGAGGGGAAGTTTGTGGGAATCACTACGAGCTTGAGTTTAAAGATGGGACAGTCAAGTAGAAGTGTCCAGTGAGAAAAGAGAGACACAGGACTAGAGCAGAGGACAGGCGTTTGTAAATAACATAAAGAGATTTATATTCGTTGTAGTTATGACAGTGGATGAATAACAGCCAAAAGATAATCCCATTATCAAATTCTCATTTAAAGTTTTATCAATTCTCATACTCTTCAGTTCCCTCCACTCACAATGGTTGAGCCCTCCCAACCTCACATTTGCCCTGCCGAATCTCAAAGAACTTATAATTTCATTCAATTACCAAATTAAACCTCTCTGGCATTTCTTACATTTTCAGAGAGCTTTTAAAATATATTTACTAATAAAATTTCCCTGTTTTATGTTTTAAATTAGACAATATAAAAACTGGGAACATAATACCTCTCCCCACAAATAATCTTTTTATTTTTGGCTAATGGACTGATTCAAATGTTTTTAAATGCTTTGATTACTTGTTCACAGAAACCTAGCTGTTGCTTGCAACTAGAGTATCCAGCAAAGGAGGAAAAATACTTTTGCCCAACTAGGTGTGAAAATATGCAAGTGAGGAAAGTATGAATGTTTTCTTCCCAGTAAGTGTGTAAGGGTGGAGAAATCTGGGTAGATGAAGAGACAAGTACAAGGATGTCTACACTCAGGCAAGCTAGGATCACAGAGAACCTTAGGATCCCAACCTTGGCCAGCAAAGAACACTGCTTCTCCCCCAGAGTAGTCCTAGGAAGTCTGGCACAAAAGCAGAGTGAGTGCACTGATCAGGCTGAGCAGCTAACTCCATCCTCTACAAGTGATTAGGAGGAAAAAATAATGAAGTAGCAGTTTTCTGTCATGCCATACAGGGGCCTGTCTCAGCACTCTCCTTGGCTCATGAGAAAATATAAGTACTATATAAGCCTCACAGACAGGTTCGAAAAATCAGTTGTTAGCAGTGATTTGCCAAGTTTCATATTCTGTTGAGACAATTAAGAGCCCATATCCGAAGTTTGAAGGCTAAAGCTTAGTTAATGGATTTAGGATGGCACTCTTCTCCATAGGGGAGGGCTTCAGAAGATTAATTGTCTCTATTCTCATTCCATTAGCAACACAGCGTGGACTGATTTCCACCTCAGGTGAAAAATAATAGAAGCCGTTCATGTAGCTCAACACAGAAAACTTGCTTACTTTGAAATTTCTCATTAATACAAAAGAACAGATAGAATTAAGAGTATTTTGTGCTTAAAACACATTGGCTTATCCTACACTCCCTATTTCCCTGACTGCTTCAATATGAAAACACACACTGGGCTTTGCATTCACTACTATAAACTCTGCCATAAGTCTGCATTACAGAAAAGCAAAGCCAGGCACTTAAGAGAACATGTTCAGAGTTTAAAGACAACAAACAGAATGCTTGTCCTCCAGCACCTTCATCGTGCCTCCTTCAGATGCTAACCTACACTACCATCAGAAGAGAGAGTTGAGAATGTCTCAAGTATAGAAAGGGTAATGAGTTTTTAAAGCCACGTGAAATTTTCTGAACCTCTCAGCAACACTAGTGGGGTTTGTATACATCTGAGTCATGCCCTAGTGAAGAATCAATTTTATGACTAAGATTTCCTATGAACGTCAATGGCTCCTTTTGCTTCACAACAACAAAAACAAAACAAACAAAAAAACAGTATGTGAAGGACTGTTCACACCAAAGCCTTTACATCTCCCCAAGGGGTACTAAGAACTGGCCAAGGAAGGCAAACTTCAAAAGCTTTCCCAACAAACACAATTCAGGGATAAGGGATTCAATGTGCAAAGTCTTTTATTTAAAATTTTGAAAAGTTAAGACTTAACGACCACCACAGTATATGCCATTCCCATTATAAGGAGGTATGACGGTTTCAAACTCGTGCAGAGCTGCATTTTCATTTTACAAAACTCGTAGGCACTTTAGAAGTGAAGCTTGGCTTCAAAATACAAACACTGGGGGCTTTGGCTCAACCTTTTAATATAAAAAATTCACTGATGTACAAAAATGTGAAAGTGTGACAATGACAATATATGAAATCCTGTGATTGAAAGTCCCCTTGAGTGCACTCTGTGGTGCACATGCACCCACCCACACATACTCTGGTGTGGAAACATAAACTAACGCAAACAGTGCTATCAAGAAGCACCAACACATGTGTTGTCCCTTCCACCAATCACAGACCAATATCTACTCCAAATATTCAGTAACAAAAAGTACAGCATCTTCCCAGGTACACAGCAAGGGAGACTTCTTACTCACGATGGACCAGCACAAATAAACCCAGCAAAAAGAGTACTGCATACTAGAAAATAAACACAGAACCACAAGTCAGAAAAGCATTTAAAAGTTCGCAAGTCCTCAGAGTTAATTAATAAACTGGCTTTTGTGACCATGATAAATTACTAAACTATCTAGTTATTCTTTCACCTTTTAACTGTAATTCATTTAATAGTTTCCAAAATTAAGCAAAAGATCACATTTTTAATGAAACGTGTAGTATAGGCTCTTACCTTAAATTTAGGGTAGTCATTCATGAGGATCGTCACAATTCCAATATAAGGAACAAATCTAAAACAAACAAATAAAAAACTGATCATCACAGAACCTCCTAAGTAAAGCAGCTGTTATCATTTGTTGAACATTATCAATATCTTCCATAAAATACTAATTTTCAGTTCACAAAGACCATTTGTATATATTGACCTATTTAATTCTTTTGACAGCCCATGTGACAGGGAAGTTAGGAATATCACCATTTTATAGATGAGGAAACAGATGATCATGCCCAAGGTGCATGGCTTCTGTGTGTTAAAACTTGTACTGGATCCAGTCTCTAGTGGGTGACTCTAATGCTACATGCTGATACAGTGATAAGGGCAGGGTTTGTCATCATAACCTTTAGGGAGCTGTCAATCTAGTTGGGGAGACAAGGCAAACACAACCAGAACATTACAAGGTACTTCATGTTAAGTGGCCAAAAAGGGAGTGTAAGAGCTCTATTATAATACTTAGGATTTCACCACACTCTCATTTTTTAACCACCTGTAATCTGGGTTTTGCCATCTTAATCCTGAAACTTTTCTAGAACATTTTGAAACACCATCTGCAGCACACCAGTCTCAACCCCCATTTTCCTTTACATCTCTGCAGCATTTGACTTTGATGACCACAAACTTGCTCTTGAAATCCCTCCACCTTGGTTTCTGTTATGTACTTCAAATCTGTTTCTCCACCTACTTTGGATGCTACACCTTTGTTTTTTTCATTAGCTCTTTCTTTCCTCTTGCCCCTAAAGTTTGTCCCCTCAAGCTAGGTAAAACCCCCTTAAATAATCTGGTAGTACCTCATATGTTTCCTTCAAGGTCTTTATCATAATTGTAATTAAACGATTAGTTGTACAACTAGCTGTATAGTATCTGTCTGTCCTACTAGACTCTAAGCTCTCTAATGGCAAAAACAAAGCCAATCTTGTTGCCCCTGTATCCTCAAGACCAACAAAGTGCCTTGGCACATACCAGGCATCCAGTAAATACTGGCTAATTGAATGTTTGAATGTCTGAGTCTCTTCTTTTCACACTCGTTTTGGGAAATCTCATTTTCTCCCATGATTTCTCTTCAATTCTCCCCTCCATGCAAAAGCAAAAGACTCCTCAACATCATAAGCATTCAGGGCAGAAAGAAAAAATCAGCAGGGTACCATCCATGTGAGAAAAAAAGGTGGTCAGCAAATGTACAACTTCTTTTTCCTCATCTACTGCTAGACTCCACAGTTGATTGGGTGATATTGTAATAAGCTACAGAAGAGAGGTTGGGCTGAAGTGGATGCTGACTTCTGAACACTTTAAAATAGCTAAGATACTTTTATTCAGAGTACTCACAACCTTTGCACCATGCCAACGGCAGCACAAACAGAAATTACTTCCCACATAATACCTCCACCATCAAAGCCTTGGGCACACTTGAAGAGCAGATATTTTGTCTTTGGTGCATTTCACTTCCTTTTAAAAAGAACCCTCCTTACTTCCTGTCTCCTGTCCTCACCCCTTCCTGACCCGCTCCTTTCTGGAAGCATTACCCACACCTCTCTCTCTCCCTCTACCCCCAAACTCCTGTTCCATACATTGGTGTTTGTTAAAACCTAGACCTCCTTTGTCAGAACCACTTGGATGGCTTGTTAAAAATGCAGATTTTTACATCTTCCAGATTTACTGAGGCAGGAAACCTCTGTAAAATGTGGCCAAAATGACACTCTTGCACACTAAAGTTCAAGATGCATAGTTCCAGTGTGAGATGCATAGAATAGGTGTGTGGTGGCACATAACATCCCCTCCTAGGGCTCATGCTTTAGTCTCAACTCCAGGACCTCCAAGAGCTGAAAAGTAACAGTCATTACAGAATGGCATTGCTAAGTTCTAGGAGGGTGAATAGATGTTTTCTATGTTTCTTTTTAATGCAATATCTGTTATTTCTTTTGTTTCTCTCTCTCTCTTTTATTTTTTGGTGGCTGGGCGGTATGGGAATACAAACTCTTGACCCTGGTGTTATTAGCACCATGTTCTAACCAACTGAGGTAACCCACCAGCCCTCATCTCATTTTTAGCACCTTCATAAAAGCAATCACTTTCAGTGAAGGTAAATCATCTAATTTAAGAACATTAAGGCAAACGCCTCACAGTAAAATGCAGATTAACAGCTATAAAAGCAAATGTGATTTCTACTAAAATATCTAGCTGCTAATTCTGATCTGATGATCAATAAACAGCCACTTGCATGCATACAGACTTTGTTACCTCCATAAAATGATATCTATGCTGAAAGAACCACAGCCATTGGCTCCCAACAACTACACAGTCTGCTTATGAGTAATCCATGGAAACATTTTTTTTTCAAGGTTGGCTTTTCCTTGTGCACTGTAAGTAAAATGAAAGCAACTTCATCTTTAGGAGTAATATAAGCAAGACATAAGGCTGCCAGAATATGATGAGGCAGTCAAAAGTCAAACAAAAGATTTAATTATCTGGACCACTGTTTCCCTCCATGGACAGACATATCAAAAGATTGATGATCAAGTGCATAATGCTGCTATCATCAGTCACCTTAAACTCAAACCAGCTGCACTTTTTTCCTTTTCTACTCAGATAGACTCATATGCTAAAGCAGAGCTGTCAATAAGTAGAAAAAGGTTTAAAATAAGCAAAGTAAATACCATCCACAAAGTCAACTCCAACACCAGTCTATGCCAAGTTAACATCTAGAAGGTAAATACATTTCCTATGGTTAAATACAGTTCTTGGGATCAAAGGTGCTGCTGAGAAAGTTGCCTCAGAAGAAAGAACTATCTGCTGATATTTTGGGAGAAAATGAATAGAGATTATTAGACAAAAGGCCAAAAAAACAGAAAAGAAAAGATGACACACAAATTAAGAGGAGACCCCAGCAGATGTCAAAAGGGATCTGTATCTGGGAAGTTCGGACTCCAGTAGCCGACTTAATAAGAGAATATGCAACAACCAAAAATGGATTGAATGACCTGTTTCAAGTTAAGTAAAAAATACACTTTAAAAGCCTTTCCAGAGGCTGGTCTGTTAGCTCAGTTGTTTACGGTGTGGTGCTGATAACACCAAGGTCCACAGTTCAATCCCTGCACCGGCCAGCTGCCAAAAAAAAAAAAAAAAAAAAGATAATGGCCTTATCCATAAAACTGATTTCAGTTAATAGAGAGCTCCATTACTCTGCTTCTTCCTTATACTTGTATTCATCTTTTCATTGTCGATATTTCTATTCCCTGATCTTCTGCCAGTCTGTCATCCCCTTATCTTGGTGCTCTCTACTCTTTGACTAACAGATCCTCTTGTACTTTTCAATTTCCTGAATTTAGAAAGAATCACTATTATTAAATGTTTAATGGTCCAGTATTAGTTTTATTTTCTAAAATTATTTTTATTACATGCTGCAACATGAATGAACCTTGAAGACATTATGCTAGGTGAAAGAAGACAGACACAAAAGACCACAGGTTGTATCACTCCATTTATGAAATGTCCAGAAGAGGCAAATCAATGCAGACAAAAAGCGGATTAGTGGTTGTCAGAGGCTGAAGGAAGGAGGGGATGAGAAGCAACCACTAATGAGTACAGAGTTTTATTTCTGGGGTGATGGAAATATTTTGGAATTAGATAGCGGTGATGGTTGCACAACCTTGTGAATATACTAAAACCCACTGAACTGTACACTTCAAAATGGTGAATTTTATATCCCAATATATGTGAATTATATCTCAATAAGATTTTTTTGAATTTAGGGCCTTAGGCCTCAAGTGTAAAATTTCTTAGTGTGCAGGCGTTCAACTAAAAAAAAACCAAAATATTCTTTTAAATGCATAAAGACATTGTACCACAGTCACAGACTTGCCTGCAGTAAAACTATTCTTTTTGTTGTTTTGTTTTGCGGCTGGCCGGTAGGGGGATCTGAACCCTTGACCTTGGTGTTACACCACTGGGCTCTAACCAATTGAGCTAACAGGCCAGCCCAAAAAACTGTATTCACAAGCTTTGGGTACTGTCTGACTTTGAAATATCAGTTTAGTGTTTTATAAACACAATTTCCACAAAATAAGGTGATACGTTCCATTATGTGTCAAATCAATGAAAAGTGAATTCGTACAGTTAAGATTCTGTGCTCCTGCTCTTCATGTCCCAGATGTTTTATACTTCATGGAAAGTTACTTAGTTCAGAGAGTACCAGACTATTACATTTTTTTATTAAAAGCCACAAAAAAGATCTATATTTTTAATGTTGAGATTTTAGAAAGAGCATTATACATAGTTAGGGATTTTTTAAAAAATTCTTCAGAAAGACAAGTTACTTGAGTGAAAGTGTGACTCCTCTGACTTTTCATAAGATGATGCATCTTTTACCTAACCAAAGGGCCAGAGTAAGCAGACAGAGCTGTAATAAACACTTAAGAATCAAGACCCAGATAAAGAAACACTCTGTTATACTGCTATAAGTGTAAATAAAATGTGGCAAAATTTGTCAAAAGTCTTAAAATATGCATGTTTCACCCAGTAATTCCACTTCTAGGAATTTACTGGGAAGAATGATTGTGCAGAGGCACTGAGATATATGTAACAAGGATGTTCATCCTAACATTGTTCACAATAAAAAAACTGGAAACCATCAGCATCTACCAATAGGAGATTGACTAAACAAAAGTATGGTCTATCCATATAGTGGAATGGCATACAGCTTTAAAAATGATGATATGGAGATAAATCTATTGATATACATATATATTTGATTTATAAATATACTAATTTGAGGGTGAAAAAGGGTAATAAAACAATGTGACCATTGTCCTCCCCATATACAAAATGTGTTCATGTATGTATAAACACGTATCTATTAATGTCTGCTCCTTTGTCTCTACACACAAAAGCTAAAAGAACACAAACCAAAAAGTTAACAGTAAATATTTAATAAGAGAGGAGAAGAGGAATGACTTTGCTTTTTGATGACTGGTATTTCCTTATGTTTCTACATGAATTTGTACATTTACAATTAGAGGAAAAACAAAGACTCAAAGAGGTTGATGAGTCTAAATAACCACCTTAACAGCACCTTGGGAACTGAAGGAGATGGGGATTTTTAAGTACTGATGACCTAATTTGGATTATAAAAGTATTTTTAGCTCCATTATAGGAAATGAAGTTCCTCTGAAGTGGGGGCATGCACAAAAGAACAACTCTGCAGGGGACAAACACAGTGGTGTCTGTTCTCATCTGATCTCTTTTGCCCCAAACTGAGCATCTCTCATGCTGTAACTGAGGCAGCTTTTGCTTAGTAACTTGTACTTCCTTCTCTAGGGGAACACAGTTTCTCAGGGTGGTGGCCTGCTCTCTAGTATAATAACTCTGTATCCACTCAGTCTGTTCTAGGTTAGCAGGTACATAGGTTCTGACAGTGGCAAGTGCATCATGTGGCATCTAAATAGTGAGAACCAACAACTACCCATTTCAGAAATGTTATACCCGTAGTTTTGGTCTGATGGTTAAGAGGGGCGCTCCAGAGACAGCCAGCCACTTATCATCAATGTGATCCTAGATAAGTAACCTAACTCATCTGTGTTTCCTCATCTGTAGAATGGGAATATTAGGGTTGTTCTGATGTTAAAATGAGGTAATACTTGTAGGGCACTTAGAATGAGTCTTGGTACATAGTAAGCTCTAATAAAGGTGAATTGTTGTTAATACTATTAATAACACGAAGGTAGTAAAATCCCATGCTTCCTTATACCAGTAACTTACAATTCCTGTTCTCCACTGATCTGTTCTCCTGATAAAATCTGAAATAAACAGGCTTAAGATAACTTTTTAATTTCATTTGACCTCATCAATTTCAAGACTATAAATAAAACAGTATGGAATAACACAATAAAATTAAAGTAGGTGAACACTTTAAGTTGCTGACTCAGTAAATTCTTAAGAAATGTAAGTTTTATGAAGCAGGATTAATACTGTTCTGGATCCCCAAAGCCTAGCACAGTATAGACATCAGAGCACATGGAAGGTGCCCAATAACATTTCTTCAGTGAATTAAATAAAACAAATGCATTTTTAAAACTCATCCAATTCACCATCTCATCACCAATATCCTGTTCTTTTATTGCACCCCAGTTCCTCCCCTCTGGAGTAGTATACCTGAAATTTTAGATGCATTTTAAGAAGCATACTTTTCAAAGGACACAAAGGTGATTCAGTGGAACCAGGACCAAATTGGTATATTCAATTGTGTACGATCAGACAATATGATTGAGAGGGCCATGTTTCAAGAGACCTGAAAAGCTTGATGGCTGGCCAGTTAGCTCAGTTGCTTAGAGCATGGTGCTGAACACCAAGGTCCAGGGTTTGATCCCTGTACTGGCCAGATATCAAAGAAAAGAAAAGAAAAGAAAAGCTCGAGATGCTCCCCTCTATACTTACCCCCGGGCTCTCCCCACGACGTCTTTTTTCTCTAGCCAATGTTGTCCTTGTTTATAGAGGCCTCGGTCATCAACCGCATTATTATCTCCTTTGGTCAAAAACTTGATATGTCCATTTTGCCTTAAAAAAGTAAGGGAAACCTAAGTCATCAAATACCTTCATGGCATTTGAAAGCACAAAATCTGCTCTTGTTAACCAAAAATTCCTGTGGCACTGTGGTATTTTATCACTATACTTAGTATCAAAATAATTCCTTATTTAGCTAAAAGGGTGTTCATAGCTGTGTTGTATATAATATGGAAAGATTACAAACAAACTAAAAGCCCAATATTAAAGAGCTGAAATATTATGCAAGCATTAAGAACAATGTTGTAGAAGAATATTTAATGACACTGGAAAACCAATTTTTTTTTTTTTTTTTTTTAAGATGACCACTAAGGGGATCTTAACCTTTGACTTGGTGTTGTCAGCACCACGATCTCCGGAGTGAGTGAACCGGCCATCCCTATATAGGGATCCAAACCCATGGCCTTGGTGTTATCAGCACCACACTCTCCCAAGTGAGTCACAGGCCGGCCCTTGGAAGACCAAATTTTAAATGAAGAAAAGATTACAAAATAGCATCTATAGTATAATCTCATTTTTATATTAAAATATGTGTAAAATATCAATTTTCTGGAAATACAAAGAGCAAAGGAACATATTAAACTACCCCACAGGGCAAAATTGGCAAAACACAGACTACAGGAAAGTACAGAATGATCCAGTTTCTTCAACCAACAAGTTTCCAGGAAGAAAGAAAGCTGGAGAAGAAATCTATAGATTAAATAAGAGACTATTAAGCTATATCAACCAATTGCAGCCAGACCTTATTTGGATCTGGATTCAAACAAACTGTTAAAAAAAAGTTATGACTCAGCTGGGAATTTGCACAAAGTTCGAAAACTTAACGATACTAAGGAATTATTGTTCACTTTTTTTTAGTGTAACCATGCTAATTGTAGTTATGTTTTATAAAAGCCCAATGATTATTTTTGTAGATATTTACTGAAATATTTACATATGACATGATGCAATGTCTAGTATTTGATTCAAAATAAAACAGGAGAGGGGGAAGAAGTGGGGGTATAGATGGGGCAGAGCTGGCCATACATTATTGGGACTGGGCAATAGAATGATGGGGGCTCATCATCATCTTCTGTGAATGTTTGAATTTCTCCAAACTCAAAAAATAAAATGAAAGGGGGGGGGAAGGTATCAATCAAGATCTCAAATATCACAGACCAAGGTACAAACAGTGGCTATCTTATGGCTTTCTTTAGCTTACCTTTGTCTTATTTTTCTCCAACCAATTTTTATATTAAGAAAAAAACTTAGTGTTAAAAGAAAAAACCCTTCAATTCTCTAGACATGCCAGGGTTTATAGCATCTTGCTTGATCAGAAGATTATTAGCTTAATTCTACTAAAGAACAATGGCATCTCTAATAATTTTAAAATTCAATTGAAAGCAAAGTATATTTTACAAATGATTTTAAAAACCAGCTTAAAATTAATTCAAGTGAGTTTGGGTTAACCATTGTATCAGAAAGAAGAAAATTAATGTCAGATTTTTACTGACTAATACCCCACTTAGATTTTAAGTCAGAAACTGGCTCACTAGATGCTAAATCTGCAGATGAAACTAAATTGAGAGGTGTTTCAAACACCCAAGACAGTAAAGTGCAAACAGTCACATTAAAAATGAGATTCCAGTTAGAAAAAATGCAAATATATACAGAGAAAAATAATCTGTAGCTGACAATTCAGTAAGTGAAAGAATATCTGAAAAATACTGGAGGGTAAAAGAGGACAGGTGCCAGGAAGGGCCAGCTGCAAGAGCGAAAGTCAGGAGCAGCACAAAGGAAGAAGAGTCAACTCAACCATGAAAGTGACATCAACCCCACAGATGCAGAAAAGTAAAATCAGATGTGAGAAGAGAAAAACCAGGAAATGGGAAAAACCAGGGAAGGGAGGGGATGCTACAGGAGATCTGGGCTATTCCCAAAGACTTGATTTGCCAGCAAAACAAACACACCCAATTTCCCCCTTCTGAGATATAATCAGGGAGCCCACTATAGCTTTTTTGAAAAAGCATAGATTTCCTCCATCTACTTAATGGTGGAACAAATATTCTCTGGTGGCAACCAGCTCTTATTAGACCTATTAAGACCTACTCTAGCAGTTCACAGCTCACAGGCTCAAAACATTGATTGAAAGTACATTACATAGGACTTTTCTCTTGCTAGCACAGGGACCAAATATCTAATATTATCTAATCCCAAGGAATTCAAAGTGTTTAAAATTTAATCCATCACAATACCAGGACATTAAGAAGGTAGAAATAACCACTTTACAGATGAGACAAAATAAGACCCCAAAAAAGCCAAATGGGTGCAGAACAACATATCTGTCTGTGCAGGAAAAGCAGAGCTATGGACTAAGTCACCCCAATAGCAAAATTTCTCCTTCCACATAGGTGATCACATGCCAATGTTCAATATCTTCAAATTATAATACCTCCTATAGGCTGAACTTAGTAAATCATACATTTTGGTTGTCACTTGCCCTATAATTAAGAACAATGTTAATACTATTAAACCAAATGATAATTCCAAACAGATATTTCAGTCTCCCCAAAAGGAAAAAGGAAATTGAAAACTTCTGAATATTAATAGGATCTGTTATCTAAACAGACCTACAAGTTGAAGGCATCTCAAGAGTGTAAAATAAATCACCAAAAACCCAATTACAAGTACCACACATCTTAAAATCTTCAGAATTCTGTTAAAAATTTAAGAAATATATAATTAATATTACCTATCAATTAATCTGCCCTGAAACAAGATGAACTATTCGTTTTGTTTGTTTGCTTGTTTTGTTATTTAAGATGAACTGTTTTAAAGTAAAGTCTGTGGAACTCACTCAATTTCAAAGGGTCGTACATAAAACTGGAGAACATGTGCTCTAGCCAAGCAGGGCCTGAGCTTAATTTGATTCTCTCAGATAAATTCAGGGAAAGTTGGTTCTGCTTTGTTCACAACAGGCATTGCTAGGAATGGACAACACATCCACTTTGAGAATCTGAAAAACACTACCTGGGCTGAATAAATCTCTACAATTCCAAAATAAATTTCTAAAAATTTAAGTTATACCTTTCCAGTCAATAATAAAATGTCATTTAAAATTATAATATTTCAAAATATGTACTGAAGTCTGATTTTTTTAAAAAAGAGCAGTCACATCTTTATTTCATCAATGAAGAAAGAGCTCTTCTAAACTAGAATGTTTACAGTGATTTTCAGAACGTAATGGTTGACAGTTCCCGCTTCTTTAAGTGGAGAAAGTAAACTACTTTATAGGGTGGTAAGATATTTATTTAGGGCTTGCTCATATTCAAAAACCTAAATCTCCCCACTGTTTCCTTCTCTTCTGAGTTTTCCTTAACTACAGATACTAGATTTGGAAGGGAGATGTGAGGAATATGTAGTTTGATGAGGATCACAGACTTAGAACTCAAAGAAATCTTATAATTCATCTTCCTGAATCTCTTTCTATTACAGATAAGGAAACTGAGACCCAGAGAGGTAAAATTTTTTGTTCACTGTTATGTCCCACCTCCACCTTGAGGTGGGACACATAAACATTTCATATATGTCTTTTCCAGTTCTAGAATGCAAGACTCGATATTATTAAATGGAATAACAGATTTCAGAAATATTCTTTGGAATATTTACGCTTATTAGAAATAGAAATGTCAGGGCCGACCCCGTGGCGCACTCGGGAGAGTGCGGCGCTGGGAGCACAGCAGTGCTCCTGCCGCGGGTTCGGATCCTATATAAGGATGGCCGGTGCGCTCACTGGCTGAGCGCGGTGCAGCCGGTCACAAAAATGACAAAAAAAAAAAAAAAAAAAAAGAAATAGAAATGTCTGTTAGACTGCCTTAAATATTTTTTTATAAGATTAGGGCTCTCAGTGGGTTACTGTGTGCTGCTGATAACACCAAGGTCCAAGGTTTGATCCCTGTACCGGCCAGCCACCAAAAACAAAAAAAAGAAAGAAAGAGATTGAGGCTACCTCATTCCATTATATCAGAAGACTCTATTTAGGATCAATCTTCATATGGTTTTTTTGAGTTATATACAGGGTTACTGACTGGTTGGAAAGTAGAAAGGAACCAAGAAATACCTCTGGAAAAACCTTTAGGAAAATAAAATGAATTAATAAATAACTATTTACAGTTCTCCAAATGCTTGACAAATCTTCAGACATTCATAAAAATGGACTGGAAGAAGGGTCTAGGGCTTACTAATTCATAGTCTTTCGGCTATCAAAATTAAACACTGCAAACACTAAAACAAAAGTATTTTAAAATGGAGAAGACAGTTTGCACATACTTTTCGTGAATCTTCAAGACTCGGTGAACTATAGGAATTTCTCTTCCTTCTATCCTAAAAACAACAATTTCTCCTACTCGTATAGGATCTTCAACTCGATTTGTTAGAAAGAGAAGATCTCCTCTATGAAATGCAGGTTCCATGCTGCCACTGGGAGGGAAGAAGAATATAATAGCAAAAAAGAAACCGTGAGATTAAATTTACTTTCCAAATGAATAGTCAACACAATAATCAAAAGTACCACCTTTGGAATACATTCAACATCTTAATGACTGTATAAACATAAATGTGTATTGTTCTCAAAATATGGTTTCCCCAGATTAATGAATTACACTAAAGGATTTTTAAATTATTAGCCTTTATAACTAGTTCCATTTCAAGTATTCAAAAGAGCTTAAATCTTGAAAAGGGCAGCATTACTGATTCTTTAACCTTTTAAAATTTCAAATGACAAACAGAATATAAAAGAATGAACTTTAAAAACACTGCTCTTATTGTCACTTCATCTGAAAACACTAAACATATTCAAATATTCAAATAAGAACTGGACCATCTTCTGCCATTTATAAAGATTCAGACCAAGATGACCTTATGGGTTCAACCCATTAAGAAGAAAAAACAACTCATCAAGTCAAAGAACAGTCAGCTACAGAGATAGCACTTGTGTTATCAATTTATTTATTTATTTATTTTAAATAGAGAAACAAGAAAGAAAACCAAGGACTACAGGGCCGGCCCGTGGCTCACTCGGGAGAGTGCGGTGCTGATAACACCAAGGCCCCGGGTTCGGATCCCATATACGGATGGCCGGTTCGCTCACTGGCTGAGCGTGGTGCTGCCAACACCAAGTCAAGGGTTAAGATCCCCTTACCGGTCATCTTTGAAAAAAAAAAAAAAAAAAAAAAAAAAAAAAAAAAAAAAAAAACCAAGGACTACAGCAGAGAATTTTACCTAAGAATTTCAGAAACCAAGAAAGGATGCAATTCTATGGTAATAAGTGAGATAAACTTCTCCAGAACATCTTCTTACCTCTCACCTGCTCTACCTTACACCAAATTCTAAAAAAGGTCCTAAGATATTTGCACTAATTAATGAAACCTTTTTCTTCTATAAGTAGCCCATCAGTGTATTTTCAGGAACTCAATAACAATAGCTTTAGTAAGAAGAAAATAGATAAGCAGGAAATAAAATTCAATACAGGAATAATAACAAAGTCCAAACATTTCTGTTTGAAGACTCTAGGGGATATGGCAGTGGTTCCCAAACTTTGCTGCACATCGGAATGACCTGGGAAACTTAAAACATCCCAATGCCCAAATCATATGCCAAATCATTTACATCAGAATGTCTGGGAACGGGAGGCACACATCAGTATTTTTTAAAGATCCCCCATGAATCCAATGTATAGCAAAATTTGGGAACCACCAGGAATATGTATCTTTGGTACATGTTTTATCTTAAAACTTTTGTTACAGTTCCTTACAGGCAGTGAGTTCTGTTTTTCAGAAGGTGATCAGACTGAAGATATAATGTGTTTGGTGAAATGATATAGAAGATAATCTAGACACACAGTTTTCAAGTTTTTAATTCTTTTTTTTTTTTTGGCAGCTGGCTAGTACAGGGATCTAACCCTGGACCTCGGTGTTATCAGCACCACACTCTAACTAAACTAACCGGACAGCTCCTGATTACTCTTTAAAAATTACTGACACTCTTTGTTCCAATAAAACCTTACTTAAAAAGCATATAAATAAAACAGATAAAAGCTGAGTTGCTCTGCTTGAATGACTCATTGTAATCAAGCACTTACTGTATGCAAAGTACTATTCTAAGTTTTTATGAAAGTATCTTCAAAAGAACTCTATGATGTAAGTACTATGATTATTTCAACTTACAGACAAGGAGACTGAGGCTTAGAAAGGCCTAAAGTTATACATTAATAAAATGATAAAGATGAACCAAGGGAGTCCAAGAGAATCTACTTTCATTGTGTTAAATTGCCTCTGAGCCACTCTAGAATTTTAAGCAGGGACTACCATAATCATATTTGCATTGAAGAAAGATCCCTCCAAAAAAAAAAAAAAAAAAAGACAGAAAAAGAAAAAGAAAGATCACTTCAGAAGCTATAAAGTATGTAGAAGAAACTCAAATATTTGTTGAATTGAGTAAACTGAAAAAGATGAGAAGGTAGACTGGGAGATTAGTTGTCCTGTTTATTATAACTGAATACTTGGAAACTCTTATAAGTGTTATTTAAAATTCTTTGTAAAGACGGATACAAGTGAATGATAAGGAGAGAAAAATAGAGAAAAGGATGCACATACAAAATTACCTCAATTGTGTAAAAAATATACCTGAAAAAAGAGACTAAAATGTTAATAGTGATTATATTTCAGAATTATGGGTGACTTAGTTTTACCTGGTTTTTCAACATTTCACATAATGAAAATATATTAATTTATTTCTGATTATAAAAGCATTTCTTTAAAGATTACTACAAAATCTCTGGCAGGAAATGACGGGGCCTCGAAACAGAACAACAGCAGGGAGGACAACTATGAAAGGGTAGATTAGAGAGAGAGAAAATAACAAATTTGGTGGCCAAGTGGATACGACAGAAGGGGGAATCAGGAATGACTCCTAGGTTTTTAACACTGGCAATTGAGTAGATGGCAGTGACAGTCACAAAAATAGGAGAGAGAGGTTTTGACAAAAGCAGATGAATTCATTTTCATTACACACAGTTTCAAGTGCCTGGGCAACATCCAGATGGAGATGTCCAGTGTAGGGTGAAAACAAGAATCTAGACTTCTGGAAAGAAAGATGAGCAATAAAAAGATTTAGAAATTCAGATATAGATGGCAATTAAAAACACATAAAAGTATGTAATAAGAGGACCATTAAAGAAATAAACTGGGGAAAATTTTTAAAACATTAAGTGAATTACTAGCAAACTTCTTACTATAATTTAATTAAACTATACTTTAAATTTAATACATCAAACATGACAAACTGTTATATATAAAACATTTTAACATTTTTAAACTTATTTCAGCTATATGTAGGAAAAAAAATCAATTTTGAATGTTCCCTGAAATTTCAGTTAATTAATAAAATAAATAATATGAAAGTATTTTATTTACTTTTACTGTCAAGGCTTTACAAAAGTCATAAAAGTGGTTTCTCAGTCAACCCGAGTGCTCAGAGTCATATTTGGTTCCAGGTAAAAAATTATATTCCCTGAAATTACATGAAACCCTGGACAGGTAAAACTTACCTGGCGACCCAATTACCTTTCTCTAATGACTGCTCGTCTAGGACCAGTCTCTCTAATATGACCAAGTTTTCCTCTAATATAATCTGGTCTCTTTTAATTTTTTTCTTTATTCCAGGTTGACAATTACAAAAGCTTAGTATACAAACAACCTAGCTACCAAATAACTTAGTCCAGACACCAGTTTTAAGTACCAAATGATGTTACAAATTTTTCAGCTGTAGCAGAAGTAAGCTGCTTTCAGGATCATAAAAGTTTTGAGCAGGTCCTCTAGTCTAAACCCGTCTACTCCAGCATTCTGTTTAGAGGTTGATTGTCCTTAAACAGCTCCACTGAAGAGAACTAAATCTGAAATAATCCCAGAAGAATTTCCAAAAGAAGTCTCTTTAGGCCTTCTGTCTACATCTTTTCCCCAGAGTGCCAATTAGTGTCATGTCTCCTTCTGTTAGTGTTTAAACATTTCACAACTTGGAGCTCTCTACTGAATTCAAGACTGTCTAGGAATTTAGGGCCATATAATTTTAGAACTGGAAAGGTCCTCTGACATCATCTAGATGTAGCCTTCATTTTATAGATGAGGAAACTACGGTTTAGTGAATTAAGTGACTTGCCCAAGGTTATAGTTGAAAAATGAAAGCGCTAGAGGCCAGAGTCTCTATACTCTGAGTAGTACATTAAGTGCTTTCCAGCTAATAAGATCCATACATTTCTTTGGATGTCTAAAATTATAGTTGCATTTGATATTAATAAAGATAGAATTAAGATACAAGTACATGTAAGAGTATAAGTAAGGTACAACCAAGAAACTGGAGACCCAGTGCCTCTAGCCACTTGTTGGAGCTGGAAGTATATCAGAGCACAACAATGAAAGAGTCAAATTTGTCTTGTTAAGAGTAATGCTGGCTGGCCAGTTAGCTCAGTTGGTTAGAGCATGGTGTTATAACACCAAGGTCAAGGGTTCAGATCCCCATACAGGCCAGCCACCAAAAAAAAAAAAATGTAATGTTAAGTACTCATCACAAAAATAAAGAGGGAGAGAGGGAGGAAACTTTTGAAAGTAATGGATATACTTATGGCAATGATTATGGTGATGGTTTCATGGGTGCATACTTATCTTCAAACTCATCAAGCTGTATATATTGAACATGTATAGCTTGCTGTAGGCCAATCATACCTCGATAAAGTGGTTTAAAAAAAGAGTAATGTACTATTACCTATACTCTAGATAATGTTAATGATTCAATTTGTCTTACATTTGTACTCCATTATATGCAGAAAGGATTTGAGATGGCTTAAAAAATTAAGCCCAAAATAAGACAGAACTGTAATGATTCAATTAAATAACCAAGTGGTAATTTTCCAAAAATGGGTTACTAAATTAGGTTTAAAAATCACTAAAAGTATGAGTACAAAGATAGGAAAGAAAGCAGGGTGGAGAAAAAAATTCAGTACTATTTTTCACCTTAAGAGATGGTATTAATACCTTCAAAATTCCTGAAGTCTAGTTTAGAAGTGATATTTAAAGGTCAGCAGGAAACATGGAAATAATTAGCCATGCTTCTGTACTGACACTGAGAACATGTTGCAGAAAAACTCCTAATTTGTCTTAATTTGTGGAGGTACTATAAAATTTAATGAACTAGCAACTAAATATTGGGCCTGATGTATCAAAGTGAAGAGTGTATCAAAGTAAGAAGATACAAGAATTTCAGGAAAATAGAGTACAATGAAACACTGTCTTAAGGGACGTGCCAAAAATAAAGTTCACATAGTAACCTTTTTATAGAAAGGTCATGAGCCCTTTAGGATTCTGAATGGGAGTGCCTAACAAGGTGAGAATTTCTCACAATTGAGAAGTAGTAACTAATTTTCTTCCAGGCCTTCTTCTGGAAAAGAATTTCTAAGGGACTGATAAACCAGTTATTCAATATCTCAATTTTTTCTCCCAAGTAATGCCATGCAATTACATGCTTAAAAAAAAAAAAATTGTTACCTGAGTACCACTACAATTGGACTTTCACTTCCAGTTATGACCATTAACCCCTTCCAGATCATTAGTGCTGAGGAGACAATCATTCCAAAATTTAGCACTTGATAATATAGCTGTAAGAACAAAAGAGAAGAGATCAGATCCACCATTATCCCCACTCAGGTAAAGCAATGCAGAGTAGTATCAATTTAAAAGTTTCCAGACAGTTTCAAGATGGCGGTTGGTGCGGAGTAGCTGAGGTGGAAAAGGCGGCCACTGGGCCTTAGGCAGCCGGGAAACTTGTGGACCTTCCTCTCGCCATCTCTTAAGGGAGGACCGCTGCTGGTGGCCGGTCATGGGGGCTGACCGCCACTTTGCCCTTGGCAGGAGAGGCTGCCTCGTTTACAGGCAACAGCTTTGAAGTATGGAGCAGGAAAAGAACTGTTTCTTAGCTGCAAAAGTGAGTCTCTAAACAGGGAACACGGCGCCAGGGCTGCTGTGGATGCAGACAGGATCCCGGAGGCCGGGGCCGCTCTGAAGGCGGCCAGCTGCCCTATTCATGATTCGAGGTTTCAGGCCGGCATAAAAGAAGATTCCTGGGAGCGCCGGAGCCGCGCCGCGGGACCAAGCGAGCAGCCCGAGGTGGCGGGAGCCGAGAACGGGGAAGGCGACAAACCAGAGGTAGAGAGGGAGTGCCCGGCCTGGCACAGCCCTGTGAGTGACCCCTGACCTGGCCCTGCTCGGGGGGCTGACGCCCGCCCGGCTTCCACCTGCATCACCGGGCCACTCACTGCCCCCGGCGCTGCCTCCATTTTCTCAGGTGGTGGCAGTTCCGGCCCAGCTCAGCCAAGTCTGTCCTCCTCCCCTGGCTCGCCTCCTCACTGAGCCTTCCCACTTGATTGCCCCGGCGCGGGGCTTCCCAGGGCCTGCGGGCTGGCCTCCCCTCCCACTCCCTCCGCGGTTCTCTGGCGGGGCTGGTGGCATGGGGCGTCCCCGGCCAGCGTTGGGAGGGCAAGAAAGTACGGGCGGGCCGACTGTCACTCCACCGCACCCTGGGCTCTGGCCCCGGGTAAACTTCCTGTTACTGGGAGGCAGATACCATCTCTGCGGCCACCAGTTCGGAAAAATGCCTAACCAATTTCTGGTTGGGAATAGTGTGTTTGGAGAGTTCCCAAGTCCACCTGAACCTGCCGGAGAGCTGACTGCGGGCAGGCACCGGACTCGGTCCACGCTGGGGGGATACAAAGGTGAACTGTGTGCTGCGGGCTCCTCCCCCGAGGAGCTCACGCTCTGGTGTGGGAGATAAGACAAGTACACAAATAACCGCGATACCAGGAGGAAGGTGATAAGTCCCGAGAAAGATCTACACAGTGCTACAAAGGCACCCAGAGTGACCGGTCGTCTGTGCCTAGCAGAAACCTGGTAGACTTTCTGGGTGAGGCGGTGCCGAGCAGGGTCTTGAAGGCCCAGCTGATAGACGAGGGCTGCAGAAGACAGGTCCCAGCCCAGTGCGCACAGAGCGGGGAGACGTCCGGCTAGGGAGGCGGAGACTCAACATAAACCACACACCCTGTGGGGTTGCCACTGCACGATCCAACAGCCCAGGCCAGAGCGCATGGAACAGGGAGAAGTCCTGCACGGGAAGTGAAAGCTCAGCAGAGATCACACACCCTGTGGTACGTGATCCAGCAGCCCAGCAGAGTCCAAGCTGACCAGAGAGGTGGCTCCCAGGAGAGGCCCAAGACCCAAGGCAACCATACACACAAGGCACTAGAGGCCAACTGAGCAGTCATGGAAGTAGCCATACCAAATTGGCAACCACAGCAACATCTTAGTTAGTCAATAGTCTCAAACCGGTGGACGGTGAAACCCCCTGCCACAATGAATAAACATCAAAAAAAAGATACCAGAAATACAAAAAATCAAGAAAGTACACCACCAAAAGTTAATAAATCTCAAACTCTAGATCCTATAGAACAAGAAGCCCTTGAAATGACTGACAAGGAATTTCGAGTGATAATTCTAAGGAAACTGAATGAGATACAAGAAAACTCAGCTAGACATCATGATGAAATAAGGAAAAGTATACAGGACCTGAAAGAGGAAATGTACAAGGAAATCAATGTCCTGAAAAAAAATGTAGCAGAACTTGCTGAACTGAAGAAGTTATTCAGCGAAATAAAAAACACAACGGAGAGTTTAACCAGCAGGCTTGTCGAAGTTGACGAGAGAACCTCTGAACTTGAAGACGGGCTGTTTGAAATAACACAAGCAGACAAAAAGAAAGAAAAAAGAATCAAAGACACTGAAGAAAATCTGGGAGAGATATCAGACAACCTTAAGCGCTCAAATATCCAAGTCATGGGTATTCCAGAAGGGGTGGAAAACAGAGATTGTATTGAAAACATATTCAACAAAATAGTGGCAGAAAACTTCCCAGGTATAGGAAAAATCACAGATCTTCAGATCCAGGAAGCTCAACGATCTCCAAACGTATTCAACCCAAAAAGGCCTTCTCCAAGACATGTTATAGTCAAATTGGCAAAACTCAGAGACAAAGAGAGAATCTTAAAAGCTGCAAGAGAGAAGTGTCAAATCACCTATAAGGGAGCCCCAATCAGGCTAACATCAGACTTTTCATCACAAACCCTAAAAGCTAGAAAGGAATGGGATGATATATTCAAAATACTAAAAGACAAAGATTGCCAGCCAAGAATACTCTACCCTGCAAGGCTATCCTTCCGAAATGAAGGGCATATAGTATATTTCTCAGACAAACAAAAACTGCGGGAGTTCACTACCACATGACCACCCTTACAAGAAATCCTCAAGGGAGTACTGAGTTTGGTTCCTGAAAAATAACTACCACTGCCATAAAAACCCAAGAAAAATCAAAACCCACTAGTATAATAAAAATGGCATTCATGAAGAGAAAACAAACAAACAAAAACACTATCTACAACCTAAGGAACCAACAAGCACAGAAACCAAACAGTAAATCAGAAAGCAAGGAATAAAAGACACCTAAGACAACCAAACAACCAATAAAATGCTAGGAATAAATCAACACCTTTCAATAACAACTCAATGTAAAAGGCTTAAATTCCCCAATCAAAAGACACAGACTGGCTGACTGGATCAAAAAGGAGGACCCAACTATATGCTGCCTACAAGAGACCCACCTCACCAATAAAGATTCACATAGACTAAGAGTGAAAGGATGGAAAAAGATTTACCATGCAAACAGAAAAGAAAAACGAGCTGGAGTAGCTATTCTTATATCTGACAAAATAGACTTTAAACTAAAAACCATAAAAAGAGACAATGAGGGACACTACTTAATGATAAAAGGACTGATCCATCAAGAAGACATAACAATCATAAATATGTACACACCCAATGTTGGAGCAGCCAGATTTATAAAACAAACTCTATTAGACCTAAAGAAGGAAATAGACACTAATACCATAATAGCAGGGGACCTTAACACCCCACTGTCAATATTAGACAGATCATCTAGGCAAAGAATCAGCAGAGAAACACAAGATCTAAACAATACTCTAGACCAATTGGAATTGGCAGATATCTACAGAACATTCCATCCAACAACCTCAGAATATTCATTCTTCTCATCAGCACATGGATCATTCTCCAGGATAGATCACATATTAGGTCACAAATCAAGTCTCAATAAATTCAAAAAAATTGGAATTATCCCATGTATTTTCTCAGACCACAATGGATTAAAACTAGAAATTAATAACAAACGAAACTCTGGAAACTATACAAACACATGGAAATTAAACAGCATTCTACTTAATGACATATGGGTCCAAGAAGAAATCAAGCAGGAAATAAAAAAATTTATTGAAACTAATGAAAATAATGATACATCATACCAAAACCTGTGGGATACTGCAAAAGCAGTATTAAGGGAGAAATTTATTGCATTAAGTGCTCACCTCAGAAGAATGGAAAGATGGCAAGTGAACAACCTAACACTTCACCTTAAAGAACTAGAAAAACAAGAACAATCCAAACCTAAAGTTAGCAGACGGAAAGAAATCATTAAGATCAGAGCAGAACTGAATGAAATTGAAACCAAAAAAACAATACAAAAGATCAATGAATCAAAAAGTTGCTTTTTTGAAAAGATAAATAAAATTGACATACCATTAGCATGGCTAACAAAAAAGAGAGAAGACTCAAATAACAAAAATTAGAAATGAAAAAGGCGATATTACAACTGATTCATCTGAAATACAAGGAATCATTCGAGACTACTATAAACAACTATACGCCAACAAATTTGAAAATCTGGAGGAAATGGATAAATTTCTGGACACACACAAGCTCCCAAAACTGAACCGTGAAGACGTAGAAAATTTGAACAGACCAATAACAATAAAGGAGATTGAAGCTGTTATCAGAAGGCTCCCAACAAAGAAAAGCCCAGGACCAGATGGATTCACAGCAGAATTTTACCAAACATTCAAAGAGGAATTGACACCGATTCTTTACAACCTATTCCAAAAGATTGAAACAGACGCAAATCTCCCCAAACTCATTCTATGAAGCAAACATTATCCTGATACCAAAACCAGGTAAAGATATAACCAAAAAAGAAAACTACAGGCCAATATCCTTGATGAATATAGATGCAAAAATCCTCACTAAAATACTAGCAAACAGAATACAGCAACACATACGTAAAATTATTCACCACAATCAAGTGGGATTCATCCCAGGGATGCAAGGTTGGTTCAACATACGCAAATCAATAAATGTGATACACCATATTAATAAACTCAAACACAAGGACCATATGATCATCTCTATAGATGCTGAAAAAGCATTTGATAAAGTTCAGCACTCATTCATGACAAAGACCCTCTATAAGTTAGGTATAGAGGGAAAGTATCTCAACATAATTAAAGCCATATATGACAAACCCACTGCCAATATCATCCTGAATGGGGAAAAGCTGAAAGCTTTTCCTTTAAAAACAGGAACTAGACAAGGATGCCCACTCTCACCACTGCTATTCAACATAGTGTTGGAAGTACTAGCCAGAGCAATCAGAGAAGAGAAGGAAATAAAGGGCATCCAGATTGGAAAAGATGAAGTCAAACTGTCCCTGTTTGCAAATGACATGATCCTATATATCGAACAGCCTAAAACCTCTACAAAGAAACTCTTGGAATTGATAAATGATTTCAGCACAGTAGCAGGATACAGAATCAACACACAAAAATCAGTAGCATTTCTTTTCTCCAATAGTGAACAAACAGAATGAGAAATCAAGAAAGCCTGCCCATTTACAATAGCCGCCAAAAAAATAAAATACTTAGGAATTGAGTTAACCAAGGATGTGAAAAATCTCTATAAAGAGAACTACAAACCACTGCTGAGAGAAATTAGAGAGGATACAAGAAGATGGAAAGATATCCCATGCTCTTGGATTGGAAGAATCAACATAGTGAAAATGTCCATAATACCCAAAGTGATATACAAATTCAATGCAATCCACATCAAAATTCCAAAGACATTTTTCTCAGCAATGGAAAGAACTATCCAGACATTTATATGGAATAATAAAAGACCACGCATAGCCAAAGCAATGCTGAGCAAAAACAATAAAGCTGGAGGCATAACAGTACCTGACTTTAAGCTATACTACAAAGCTATAATAACCAAAACAGTATGGTACTGGCATAAAAACAGACACACTGATCAATGGAATAGAATAGAGAATCCAGAAATCAACCCACACACTTACTGCCATCTGATCTTTGACAAAGGCACAAAGCTTATTCACTGGGGAAGGGACTGCCTCTTCAGCAAATGGTGCTGTGATAACTGGATATCCATATGCAGGAGAATGAAACTAGATCCATACCTCTCACCATATACTAAAGTCAACTCAAAATGGATTAAGGATTTAAATATACACCCTGAAACAATAAAACTTCTTAAAGAAAACATAGGAGAAACACTTCAGGAAATAGGACTGGACACAGACTTCATGAATACGACCCCAAAAGCACGGGCAACCAAAGGAAAAATAAACAAATGGGATTATATCAAACTAAAAAGCTTCTGCACAGCAAAAGAAACAATTAACAGAGTTAAAAGACAACCAACAGAGTGGGAGAAAATATTTGCAAAATATACATCTGACAAAGGATTAA
Source organism: Cynocephalus volans (assembly GCF_027409185.1). Lineage (NCBI taxonomy): Eukaryota > Metazoa > Chordata > Mammalia > Dermoptera > Cynocephalidae > Cynocephalus > Cynocephalus volans. Next base: position 57,392,714 of record NC_084462.1, read on the forward strand.
TATCCAGAATATATAAGGAACTCAAACAACTTTACAAGAAAAAAACAAGCAACCCAATTAAAAAATGGGCAAAAGAGCTAAGTAGGCATTTCTCTAAGGAAGATATACAAATGGCCAACAGACATATGAAAAAATGCTCAGCATCACTCAGCATCCGGGAAATGCAAATCAAAACCACACTGAGATACCATCTAACCCCAGTTAGGATGGCTAAAATCCAAAAGACTCTAAACGATAAATGCTGGTGAGGTTGCGGAGAAAAAGGAACTCTCATACATTGTTGGTGGGACTGCAAAATGTTGCAGCCTCTATGGAAAATGGTATGGAGGTTCCTCAAACAATTGCAGATAGATCTACCATACGACCCAGCTATCCCACTGTTGGGAATATACCCAGAGGAATGGAAATCATCAAGTCGAAGGTATACCTGTTCCCCAATGTTCATCGCAGCACTCTTTACAATAGCCAAGAGTTGGAACCAGCCCAAATGTCCATCATCAGATGAGTGGATTTCGAAAATGTGGTACATCTACACAATGGAATACCACTCAGCTATAAAAACAAATGAAATGCTGCCATTTGCAACAACATGGATGGACCTTGAGAGAATTATATTAAGTGAAACAAGTCAGGAACAGAAAGAGAAACACCACATGTTCTCACTTATTGGTGGGAGCTAAAAATTAGTATATAAATTCACACACACACACACACACACACACACAAAAAAAAAAAAAAAACCGGGGGGAGGGGGGAAGAAGATATAACAACCACAATTACTTGAAGTTGACATGACAAGCAAACAGAGGGGACATCGGTGGGGGGGGGGGAGGTTTTGGTGATGGGCAACAATAATCAGCCACAATGTATATCGACAAAATAAAATTTAAAAAAAAAAAAAAAGTTTTCAGTAGTACTATTAAGGCAGCTGAAATTCTGAGACATTCTTTAAAATACCATAATACTTATACCATTAGCACTGAAAACAGCTCTCCTTCTCTCACCCAAAGTACCCTGCTCCATTTTGTTTGCTAAAACACCAAGTACATTTTCTGTAAACAAGGTATTACTTTCAGAAACTATCAGAAAAGTTATTTTATTTGGGCTTCATAACCATTTAGCTTAAATACAATCACACTCATGCTATATACCAGCTAACAGAAATATCTCTGCTTCTGAACTCCTCTAGTACTTAATTTTCCACGACACTTATCCCTTGATAATCATGGGACAGTTCATGACATTTAACTCTATCCCCTCATTTAACAGTTGAGGAAACTTCATCTTAAAGAAAAGAGACTTCACAAATGTCTTTCAGCTTGTCAGTCAAAGTCAAGACTCGAAGGCCAAACTTCTGTCTTACTAAATTTCCACTACTGCACAAACTCTTAAATTCCATGACTTGAATAAGCATATATAATACCAGAAAGACATTTCAAGTGAGGAAAATAATGTGAGTTAATTGTGAGCTAATTGTATTGGGCTGGGAATGGGTAAAAGTAGAGAGGATGACTGGACACCACGGCAAATAGTTCAAGGAATGAAAAGATGCTGTTGGAAAGTTCTGGGAAAAATCTGAAAAAGCATATTAAGGTCCAATTACGGAGAACTTTAAATGAAGGACTGAAAACATGGTCCTGAAAAAACATTCATAACATACTTTAAAGTGAAAAAACAAATGTTTCAAAAATATGTACAATATAAGCTTTCCATTATTTAAAAAAATATATATGCATGTGGATGTTCTACAAGTCAACTGTCCTATCTCTTCAAAAATTCAACGTCATATAAAAACACAGGTGTAAGACTGTTTTGAATTAAAAAGGACTAAAGGGCTGGCTACTTAGCTCACTTGGGAGAGTGTGGTGCTGGTAACACCAAGGTCACAGGTTTGGATCCCTGAACCAGCCAGCCAACAAAAAACCAAACCAAAAAATAAGACAAAAAAGTACTAAAGAGATTTAACAATCAAATGCAATACAAAAACTCTGATTGGATTTTAGTTCAAAAAACCAAAAAGCATAAGAAAAAAAATCCCCAGGGTTGGGCCTGGTTAGTACTTGGATGGGAGACCGCCTGGAAATACTGGGTGTTATAGGCTTTAAAAAAAAAAAAAAAAAAAAAAAAAAAGTCCCAACATAAAAGAGGGGCCAACATTTTGAGGAAACTCAAATATGACTTGAATATTAAATGATCATAGGGAATTACTGTTAATTTTCTTAGGTGTGATAATGGTATTGCGGTTATGTATCACACTGTCTTTATTCATAGGAGATGCATGTTAGTAGTAGTTAGCTAGTAGTTGTAGTTAGAGGTGAACTATTACATCTGTGATTCACTTTCGAATGATTCATCAAAAAAATATATTTATATGCATGTATGCATACATAAATATACATAGAGTAAATATGTTAACAATGGTTGAATCTGTGTGGTAACTTATAGGTGTTCATTGTACTATTCAAATTTTCTTAAAAAAAAATATAGAAGAAAATGGAAGAAAATAAATGCTCATAGTTAAATCTGGGGATATAGCACCAGCCAATTTTTATTTGTTTCATTTTATTTACCCGTATTTTCTACTTTTTTCCTTTTTAAATCAATTGTTTCTATCAAAATATTATAAACACATATATAGAAGCAACATAATAAAAACTAGCAATATCCTAGTCATGACAGGCCACCTACAGCAACCACTTTCATCTCTTCTAAGCTACTTCTTCTGGTAGTTACCCTCATGCTTCTAAAAACTAATTGTTTCTCTTGTTTTATAACAAATAGTTAACAGATGATGTTCAAAATTTATAATGAGGAATTCAGCCCTTTTATACCATTTTCTATTTTTTTCCCCAACAATTAACCTGTTTTTTCTTGCATACTTAAAAAAAAGTTTCAAGTTTCATATTCTTATAAATGCATATAGTTTGGCTGGCTAGTTGGCTCAGCTGGTTAGAGCATGGTGTTATAAACCAAGGTCAGAGGGTTTGGATCCCTGTATTGGCCAGCCACCAATAAATAAATAAATTAATTAATTAAGTTAATCTCTGGAAGGATACACAAGAAACTAGGGACAGTGGCTGCCTGTGGAAAGAGGAACTAGAAATCAGGGTAAATGTAAAATACTTTCCAATATATATGCTTTATGTTTTTTAAAAGTTTTACTAAAGGAAGAATCACCTATTCAAAAAAAATGGTTTAGGCTTATTTACTTAAGTCATGCTAATGACCAGAACACTATTTGGCATTTCAATTTCAAGTATGAATCCAAGTGTGATTAGTTACATCTATCAATGAAATTAATGTCATCTTTAAAGTAAAAAAGAAAATATAAACATTTTCTAAGAAACACTTGGAAATATTTGCTGTTCTTTGAGTAATGGAGTAATATGAGCATATAGGTAATCTGAAACCTAGTTTGACACTCCCATTTACGGGTGAGGAAACTGAGGCACAGAGAGGCTAAGTGATAGGTTCTAGGCCGCACAGGTATTGGCAGGCAAAGTAGCAACTACTAGAACTCAAGTCTCCTAAATACCACCTCTTTAATATGGTAGCTTTTTAAAAGACAAAAGTGATCTTTTTATTCAGAAGACTGAATTGAGGAAGTCGAGTGGGAGACGGCTAAAGTAGGAAAATTAGCTTCTAAGAAGCAATGGTAATCAACCAGAGGATAAAGTCAGGAATTCAGCCAAGACTATTTTCCAAACTTTCCACACTAAAAATATCACCCACACTAGTGGTTAGAACAATAGATTCTGGGCTCCAATCCAGAACCTCTGAGGGAGGGGTTGTAGGATTTGACAAAAAGTACAATGTATAATTCTACGATCCCTCATTCAAAACCCTCGGGGATCAGATGTGTTTCAGAATTCAGAATTGGCCAAATGTTGAAAAGGTAATACTTGCATGTACCATGTGTTACATAACACTCTTAGCAGGGTCTATGACAATATCCCATAATCAAAAACATTAAGATTTCTGCAGCAAAACATAAAAATTCACAATGAAATAAATAAAAACTAAAAATAGCCATACATCAATCAGTTCAAGTCTGTTTTGCTGAGGAAAAACTTTCCATTTTCAGAAAGGCTCAGATGTAGAACTGTTAGAACAGTTACCTAACAAGATACTAATAAGATAACTGCTCTTTAAAAGAAAAATGAACAATTTAAAATTTATGATTTTCTGTGTCTCTGCAAGGAGGTCACTATCCCACCCACAATTGCCCTTCTCCTCTTTCCTCAGACGTACAATACTATCTTTTACTAAGAATCATTATTGTGAATTTTATCTAACCATCAAGATCATCGTCCTCATTTTTATTAGAGAAAGAAATTAAAAGTCCCTCACTGTGTGTAACTGGTATGTTCCTTAAAATGTGCCTATTTATATGCCACTTGACTCAGTCAAAACCTAGACAGGAGCACACTATTTACTAAAACAAACATTCCATCTGAGCAAAAGTTTGAAAAGTTTCATACTTTTCTCCCTTTCTTTTCATCCTTCTTTTTCCTGCCAACAATCTTTACTCAAAAGTCAAACAGATTGCCTCCCTAGTCCCCCCCTTTTTTTATGATTACATCTGAATGCTTATGAATGTATATTATCAGAAAAAGTGTTATTTCTTTCTGGTACTGGCAGAAATAAGGTGGCAGCTGCCTAACCTTCTCATACCACTTGGCCACATCGAGCTAACTATTAATAAGACATTGTGGCATATGTAGAATAACAATCACAGAATTGAATAGCCCTATTTTTTTTTTCTAAGAAGTGACAGGAACAATATGTTCCTCAATTCTCAAGGTGAAATTAGAAAAAACTGTTAATAAAACGAATCAAATCTCTAAATAACATCTCTCAGTAGGTGTGGTATGGGGATTTGTGCATACTGTTTTTTTTCTTTTCAACTTTTAGGAAGTAAGGTATAGAACCCTCCCCAAAAGTCCTGTGACTGGAATAAGCCACAGGACAATTTATAATCCACTCCGAATAATATATAACAAGGTTTTAAGAAAAGCCTAGGACAGAAAGTTCAGCAAGATAAAAGCTGATAGTAAGTTTACATACTACAATTTGACAGGCTACAATCTGGATATTTATCTACTACAGTCAAGAAATACACCATTATGATTTCTTTTTTTTTTTTTTTTTTTGTCTTTTTCGTGACCGGCACTCAGCCAGTGAGTGCACCAGCCATTCCTATATAGGATCCGAACCCGCGGCGGGAGCGTCGCCGCGCTCCCAGTGCCGTACTCTCCCTAGTGCGCCACGGGGTCGGCCCCACCATTATGATTTCTATTCTTGTAAGAGAGATTTGTAAGAGAGAATACAGGATATTTTCATCGAAATCATACTTCCAGCAATTTCAAGCAAAGATAGTAGTGACCATGGAAGCAAAAATGTGTCTTAGAGCTACAAAACAGCAGTTGGCCTAAATCCTAAATGCCATTTATCTTAAGACCACAAACTAAGAGACTGATTAATCCATAATCACAATTCTCCCATTTTCTAACTCACAGAAGGAGAGGCAATTAGAACCCAGGGGATTAGAGGCAGATGCACTGACAACAGCTACAAGTAAAACTGATGGCACTGGAAAAACTGAAGCATGTTCAGAACAGACACTGTTACTATGGTCCAATAAAGTCACTGAAGGTCTCAGTGTGGAACTTGATAATAATAAAAAAAAATCCTAAATAGTCTAAACAGGCATAACAACAACAACAGTAAAATAAGTTTCATTTTAAAAAATCTTTTAAAAATCTGACAAATGAAAACATATCTATACAAACACATGTATAGCAGCTTCCGTCTAATAGCCTCAAACTGGAAATAATAAACCAAATGTCCACCAACAGATAATGAAATAAATTGCAGTATTTCCATATAATGGAATACCACGCAGGAATAGAAAGGAATGAACTACTGACACATGCAACATAGATGAATCTCAAAAATATGATGTTCAAGCCAATTTGGAGTAACAGGGTCCAAATTTACCTTCCTGCCTGAAATAACTAAAACACTAGACAAAATATACAAAATAAGGGTTTTCATATATTGGACATGTGACTGTGTCCAAGTAGCACAGGACTGTGATTACTCAGAAACGGAAAACAAACAAGGTGAGACCTATGATTGCCCCAATGAATAGATCAGAGTTTCCAGACTAGGGCAAAGAAGAAATGTAGATAGAGCCTAGCAGCCTCCCAGACTTGAGAATAAAGAAGTGGGAGTTCAAGGAGGCAAAGGCAGCTAGAGATTAAAGAACAGTAGAGAAATGAGAGCTACAGAGATCTGCAGAGGTATCTTCTCAAGTCTTCTACTGAGTGATGATCAGCAGTGCAAGAGAAGAAACTACCAAGGATGGGAGAAAAACATCTAAAAGGAACAACAGCATGGTGTTGTTCGGATCTTCAGTCTGGCAAGCTGCCACAAAAAAAAAAAAAAAAGAAGAAGAAGAAGGAAAGAATAAATAAATAAATAAATGAAACAGATGGAACGATTCTCAAAATTCATATGGGGTAGGAATAGTTTGTTTCCACCAGCCAGAGTGGAAATCCTCATAACACATGGGGCTTTTGATAGAGTACTCAGAAAGGTATTATTCAATCGTGGTGTAAAATTAGTCCTAGACTAAAGGCTGCTCTGGATCCAACTAAGAAAGCTTCAAAAGAGTCTCGAAAGGACCAAACTATTGCCAAGTAACTTGCCTGTATCCCAGGAAAAAGCTCAAGGATATTTATACAAATATGAAAATATCCAACACTCAAAACGGTCCAGTAAAAAATTACCAGACATGCAAAGAGGCCAGAAAATGTGACCCATAATGAGGAGAAAAATCAATGAATAGAAACAGACTCAGAAATAACAGAGATGATAGGATTAGTAGACAAGGACCTTAAAACAGTATGTTCAAAACAGAGGGAAGACTGTGCATACTAAGCAGAGATGTGGATGACAGAACAAATATCCAAGACCTAAATCAGATTTCTGGAGATGAAAAATATAATGGCTGACATAAAAACCACACAAGTGAATAACAGATTAGACACTACAGAAGCAAAATTTAGCAAACTTGAAGTCATAGCAATAGAAATGATCATAAATGAAAAGTAATCAGGAAAAAAAAAAAAAAAAGACTGAAAAAAGGGGAACAAAGCATCAGTGAGCTGAATAATAACATCAAGCAGCCTAAATACATGTAATTAGACTCCCCAGTAGGAAAGGGAAGACAGGAAAACACTTGAAGAAATTATGGCCAAAACTTTTCCGAATTTGACTAAAACTCATAAATCCAAGAAGTATATAGCAAACCCCAAGCAGAAGAAACATGAAGAAAACTACAACAAAACACAAATGATAACCAAACTGCTTAAAACCAATGATAAAGAGAAAATTGTAAAAAGGGCCAGAAGAAAAAAAAAGAGGAAATTATGTAAAGAGAAACAAAGACAAGAATGTCAGATTTCTCTTTGAAAACAATACAAGCCAGAAGACACTGGAGCAACACCTTTAAAGTACTAAAAGAAAAACTGTCAACCTAAGATTCTACAACCAGCAAAAATGCCTCTCAAAAATAAAGGCAAAGTAAAACTTTCAAACACTAAAATAATTCATCATGAGCAGACCCACACTACAAAAAAAAAGTTCTTAGGCAAAAGGAAAATCCCAAACAAAATCTGGATCAACATAAAGGAATAAAGACCACTGAAAATGGTATGTGTAAGTAAATATAAAATACTTTCTTATTTTCAAAAACTTTCAAAAGATAATTGACTATTTAAAGCAAAATTAACAAGGCATTGTGGGTTTATAACATGTGTAGAAGTAAAATTTATGACAATAGCAAAAAGGCCAGGAGAGGGAAAATGGAAATATACTGTTGAATACTATACATAAAGTCAAATAACATTATTTGAAGGTAGGCTGTGATAAGCTATAACTGCATATGATAAACCCTAAATAAGGTATATCTAACTTAAATAAATAAGGTATATCTAACAAGCTAACAAAGGAAATAAATTGGGGAAAAAAACCCATAAAACTAATCCAAAATAAGGTGGAAAAAGAGGAATGGAGAACAAAAACAAAAGGGAGAAATAAAAAAAACAAAAGTGGTAGCCTTAAACCCAACCATATCAATAATAAAATAAAATGTAAATAATCTAAATACTATGCATAAAAGTCCAATTGGATTAAAAAAACAATGCCCAATTATATGTTACCTATGAAAAATGAACTTTGAATATAAAGACACAAATATAAAAGTAAAAAGAAAGAAAAACCTATCATGCTAACACTAATAAAAAGAAAACTAAAGAAAAAAAGAAAAAGAAAGAAAACTGAAGTGGCTGTATTAATATCACACAAAGTAGATTTCACCACAAATAATATTATCAGGGACAATGAGGGTCATTTCATAATGATAAAGAGGTAAGTTCATCATGAGGACATTACAATCCTAAACGTTTAGCTTCAAATAAAGCAACTAATAGCTTCAAAATATAGGAAGTGAATACTGATAGAACTGAAGGGAAAAATAGACAAATTCACAGTTATAATCAGAAACTGAAATTTCTGACTCTCAATAATTGATACAGCAAGAAGACAGAAAATCAATAAGGATACAGAAGATTTGAACAACACTCCCAACCAACTTGACGTAATTGACATTTATAGAACATTCTGCCCAAAAATAGATACATTTTAATTCCTTTTAAGTACACATAGAACATTTACCAAGATAGGCCATATTAAGAACCACAAAACAAATCTCAATAAATAGAAACTGAATTACAGTTGTCCCTTAGTATCTGCAGGGGGATTGGTTCCAGGACCCCCATAGATACCAAAATCCAAGGATGCTCAGGTCCTTATATAAAATGGTGTGGTATTTGCATGTAATCTATGCACATCCTTCCATATACTTTAAATCATCTCTAGATTACTTATAATACTTAGTACAATATAAATGCTATGTAAATAGTTGTTATACTACATTATTTTTTACTTGTATTATTATTATTTCTTTCCAGATATTTTTAATCTGAGGTTGGTTGCATCCATAGATGCGGAACTCATGGATGAGGGCTGATAGCATACAAGTTGTACTAATAGAAATCAATAACAGAAAGATACCTGATAAATCCCCCAAACAGTTAAAAATCAAACTTCTAACACATTTATAAATAACCAAGGGAAAATGAAAAACAAAAAACAACTTAAGAGAAATTAGGAAGTATTTTTAATTGAATAAAAATAAAAATACAACATATCAAAATTTGTGGGACGCACCTGAAGTAGTACACAGAGAAATTTTTATAGCTGTAAAGGCTTATATTAAGAAAAAAAAAAAAGAAGAGTCTTAAAATATATTTTGTATTTTTGTTTGCACTCAGTTAAAAATATTTTGTAATTTCAGAGTTGGCCCATGGCTCAGCTGGGAGAGTCTGGTGCTGACAACACCAAGCCAAAAGTTAAGATCCCTTTATCAGTCATCTTAAAAAAAAAAAAAAAAAAAAAAGTGTAATTCCCCTGGTGATTCTTCTTTGACCCATGGGTATTTAGAAATGCACTGTTTAATTTCCAAATATTTGTGGATTTTCCAAATCAAGCTTCTATCTTAAAATACTAGAAAAGGAAAAGCAAATGAAACCCAAAGTAACCCATGAAAGGGAAATACTAAAAGTAAGAGGAGGAAAAAAATGAAGAGAAGAGAGGAAAACAATAAAGAAAATCAATTAAACCAAAAGCTGGTTTTTTGAGAAAATCAGTTAGCCAGACTAATCAGGAAAAAAAAACAGCCGAGCCCGTAGCGCACTTGGTAGAGTGCTGCGCTGGGAGCGCGGCGACGCTCCCGCCGCGGGTTCGGATCCTATATAGGACTGACCAGTGCACTCACTGGCTGAGTGCCGGTCACGAAAAAACGACAAAAAAAAAAAAAAAAAAAAAACAGAGAAGGCATGAATTACCAATATCAGGAAGGATTTAGAGAGGACATCACTAGAAATATTAAAATAATAATAAACGAGTATTATGAATACCTTTATTTATACAAATATATTAGACAACTTTGATGAAATAAACCAATTCCTTGAAAGACACAAACTCCCAAAACCCATTCAAGAAGAAACAGATAAACTGAATAGACCTATATCTATTAAATGAATTAAATTGATGGTTTAATAACTTTCCCACAAGGAAAGTTGTAGCATTCACTCAGATGCATTCACTGGTAAATTCTACCAAGTACTCAAAGAAAAAATTTCTAACAATTCTATGCTAACTCTTCTAGAAAATCGAAGAAAAGGGAATACTTCCCAACTTATTCTATTTACTTAGCAAACCAATTTTGAGCCAGTTTTGAGTATGGCTCTACATCAGGTCCAGGCTGCCGTGAAGACTGTTTTATCATGTGGGCCACATGACCCAGAAGATCTAATGATGACTGTTGTATTTGTGACACACAGAGGTACTATATGGAGATTTTGGCAATCCTCTATAGGTGAATGACAGCAGAAACCTTTGAGATTTGGAGGCAAAACTATGCTGTCCTATGGAGAATTATTCTCCTCTTGAAAAACAGCTTCTAGCTTGCTACTGAATTCCAGTAGAGACTAAACACTTGACCATGGATCATCCAGTTACCATGTGACCTGAACTCCCAGCATGAACTGGATGCTGTCAGATCCCCCAAGCCATAAAATTGGGCATACACAGCAGTAAGTAATCCATCATCAAGTAGAAGTAGTATATACAAGACTGAGTTCAAGCATGTTCTGCAGACACAAGTAAGTATGAGCAAGTGACTCACACCCATGGCTCCTAATCATGCTGCATTGCTTCCTCTCAATCATCCTGCATTTATTGCCTCATGGGGAGTCCCCTATTACCAGCTGACTTAAGACAGTTCTATATAAGCCATCTAGCAACAACTAAAAGTGGACAGCTGTCGCATTACAACCTCATTCAGGGTTGACCATGAAGAATTGTGATGAAGGGAAATCCTCCCAATGGACAGAACTTTGAGCAACATAGAAGTTGTTCATTTTGCTTGGAAGGAGAGATGACCAAAGGTGTGAATTTATACTGATTCTGACTCAAGAACGACTAGCAGTTTGGCTGGATGGTCAGAGACTTGGAAGGGACATCATTGGAAAGCTGGAGACAAGAGTTTGAGAAAGAGGTATATGGACAGAGCTCCCCAAATAGGTATACAGAACATGAAGATAATCATGTCTCATATAAATACTCATCAAAGAATTACCTCCACAGAGCACCTTAATAATTGGGTGGACAAAGTGACCTGTCCTGTGGATGTCAGTTAGCTTCTTTCCCCAGCCATTTGTCTTGATCAAAGTGGCTGTAACAGCCAAGACGAAGGTAAGCAACAAGGACTTCCCTTCACCAAGACCAATTAGGCTCTAGCCAATGTTGAGTGCCTAACCTGCCAACAGCAAAAACCAACACTGCTGCTATTCCTGATGGCAGGCAGATCACACTAGATCACTTCCAACACAGAAGGGACAGCAATTTCTTCTTGCTAGAATAGATTTTGAATATGGATTGGTCTCCCTTGTACTCAGCATTTCTGTCAAAATCACCATCCATTACCTTTTGGAATGCCCTATTCCTCATGGTGTCTCATAGAACATTGCTTCTGATCAGGGAACTTATTTTATTTTGGGGAGGAGCAGTGGGCTGGTGTGGGGATCCAAACCCATGACCTTGGTGTTATTATCAGAGAATTTATGTTATGGTAACTAAAGCACAGCAGCGAGCACATGGTCATGGAATTTACTAGTCTTACTATGTCCCCCATCACTTTGAAGTAGCTGGCCTGAAAGAACAGTAAAACAGTAGACCAGTTATCAATTTATTGTCTCTCAACTCCAAAATCTACCCTTCTTGGTATAGGCAAGCTGAATTCTATAAACATTTCTTCTTTGGCAGCTGGCTTAATGTTAGGTTATATTAATAAATGGTGCTGAAGGGCCAGTGCAAGGCAGTAGAGGAAGGGTATTTTCCTCCTGGTTCAAATGTGTTTTTATTCCACATGGTAGCCAGTGGAGGAGGCCTTGTAGTGCTCAACTCAGTGACTATCACAGACTGGCTCCAGCCCATACACACTCTCTGGCAAATTTCTCAGCCTCTCAGTGGGTCACATCTATCGAATCAACTCCAGCTCACTACTCTGGCAAAAATGTCATTGCCATGATAGGCTGCATGTTCCTGTTGCAGCTACACCGTGTCCAAAGAGGTCTGAATCTCAGACTTAACGGAAACTGTTGTCTTAGTTCTTTCCCTGTTTACTCTCCCTCATCCTAGAGGGTAGTAGCTATTTTCTACACATGCTAAGGACCCTTCTTATGAGTCCTCTTTTACCCCTTTTAGTAGTTAAGTGCTTTTTACAAGTTAAAAATTCTTTATATTATATTTTCTTTGTTCAATTACTGGGGTGGTTTTTGCCTTCTGAGTGATACAAATGGCCTTTTGATGACACAGTTATGACACCAGCTAGGTGGCAATACTTTGTGAGGCTGGGCTAATGTCCTCCAGTATGTGGCTTATGGCCTGAATCAGCAACCAATACATGGTGTTGCTTCTTCTGTAGCTAGGATTTGCTACTCCAAGAATTAAGGGATAGGAATAGGAGAGACTCCTCTCACTATGGCTGGGGAAAGAAGCTAATGATCACTAGTGAAATTTCTGCTTCCCACTCACGACTTTGGGTTCTGCTGGTCTAGAAGTTTTAAATCCCAAAGGAGATAACTATCTACCAGGAGACACAATGATGCCATTAAACAGGAATTTAAGACTGCTACCCGGTCACTTTGAGCTCCTCATGCCAATGAACCAAAATGCAGAGAATGGTTTTGTTTTTTTTATAGGCTAGAGTGATCAATCCTGACCATCAGAGGGAAACAGGGTTACTATTATGTGATGAGGGAAGCAAGTATAACTGGAATACAGAGGATATTCTGAGGCCCCTCTAAGTACTGCCATGTAGAAATTAATGAAAACTCCAATAACTCAATTTAGGTAGGATTGCTTATGACGTTAACCCTTCAGTAAAGAAGGTTTAGGTCATTCCACTGGGCAAGAAACTATGACCAATTTAGGTTCTTGCTAAAGCCAGAGGAAGAAAACAGCTATGACCAAGTGACCAATTACAGAAACAAAGGACAGTTACATCATATTAGATAGAAACATAACCTTGTTTTTATGTTTATTTGAAAGTTAAATATGATTAAAACAGATAAGTATAGATGCCAAGTTGACAAAAGGTAGAATACAGCAGTTTTGTATTTTGTCAACTTAACTAAGCTAGAACTAAGTTTCCTCAAATCCCCCTCACTATATGGTTCTGGATTAGAGTCGGCCAAAAAGAGAATTTTGCCCAAGATCTGGGAGGTGAAAATGAAGCAGGAGCAATTATGCTGAATGTCACTGTGGTTAGAGGTGGTGGAGAGAGACATTTAAGGGGCCAGCAGAATCCAGTTGTCCTCACTCTCCCCTGCCCCACATTCAGCTCTTCTGGCTGACTAACAGAGACTAAATATACAGGCAACAGACTTCTCGATTTGCTCTCTCTTGTCATCCCAGCAGCCAGGTGCAGAGTCCTGCCCCAGATTCCATGGCAAGCTTGGATTTGTCCACCCATACCAGTGCTTCAGAAGAGCTGGTTAGTAGCTCTTCATGGGTTCTCTAAACTGCCACTTTTAGACTCTTCCTCATCCAGCTTCTCTCACAATTGCATAAGGTCTTACTACTATAATAAGTCCCTTATCCCATAATATTCGTAGTAATTCTCCTTCCCAGACTAAACTCTGATGATAAACCATGTTTTTCAGATAAAGCTTTCTGTCCCTGTAGACACCTTCTGTGTTTAGATTCTATAACTCATCCCCTTCCTTGCAGTCAGAAGAGACGACCCTTTTGAAGAGTTATAATCACAATTTCTGCCTAAGTGGAACTCATCTTTATTGTTGTAGGCTTGTGCCATCTGGTTGTGGGAATGAATAATCATGCTTATATTTATGTCCATGAAGAAAACGTTATTAAAAAACTATAAGATGTGAAGTATCAAGTAACAGTAGCAAGAAAATGCCTTTAATCCTTACTATGGTACTGTATTCTGGATTTTGATCAGTTATACAAGACAGAGAATGATTTCTGGGTGCTCAAGAAAAATATTCATGTATGTTAATTGCAGTTCATAAGAAAATTTTCTTGTGATTTCCTTGTGTATGTAATGGACATTGATGTTAGCATTTCTACATTGAAACTTGGCAACTCATTAATAACTACGGACACCCTGCCAGTATAAAATTTTCCTGATCCTAAACAAGACCAGATCAGTTTTCAATAATCAAAGAAAGTAATGGATTTGTACTCTGTACTGTACAAACCTCCTATTTGCTGCACATTTACTCATATTACGTCCATGTCTAAGAAAAATCCCCTAAGTTTCTTTGTGCTTTACTAGAGGGCCAATTCATTATTTAAAAAAAAACAAAAAAACACATTATCCAAAATATCCAAAAATCAATCAGACATCAATGTAATAGCCATTAAGAGTTGGGTGATCCTAAGAGATAGAAAGATATAAAAAGAATGAAGATTTCTATCAAGTCTTAAGGACTTTACATTTAGGTAGGAAGACAAACAGATAATTAAAACCCAAAGAAATTCAAAATTCAATCAAGTGATGTAAGTGGCCTAGGGGGAAGCTAAGCACACTTCTATGAGAGTCAGATTAGTCCTATCATTGCTAAGACATGGATCTAATCACATTCTGGCCAATATCCCTTGGTCATTAAGAAACAATCAAGGTCCTCCAACTAAAAAAAAAAAAAGAAAGAAACCAAGGTCCTGTAGTGGCCAGTGGAAAAAAAAGAAAGAAATCTCAGCAAGCAGAGAAGACAATCCCAAAATTTACATGTAAAGGTAACGTAAAAATAATTTGGCATGACATACTTATTTTCTTATTGAGTAGACATCTTTTAACCTCGGAAAATCTGTAATTAAAAATAGAAATGTTTAAGGGAAATTATGCTTGGCTTGGTTGGTTAGCTCAGTTGGTTAGAGCATGGTGTTCTAAGTCCAGGGTTCTAATTCCCCTACCAGCCACCCACAAAAAATAAAAAAATAAAAAAAGGAGGAGGAGGAGGAGGAGGAGGAGGAGGAGGAGGAGGAGGAGGAGGAAGAAGAAGAAGAAGAAGAAGAAGAAGAAGAAGAAGAAGAAGAAGAAGAAGAAGAAGAAGAAGAAAGAAAGAAAGAAAGAAAAATTATGCACAGTGTTAATATTTTTTTAAGTTAAAATTCTGTGCATATTTGGTATTTTAACTCTTTGCAAAATTTCAGAGAATTTGGCCTAGTAAAGTAATAGTTCCAGTTGAAAATGTGTAATCAATTGTTTTAGATTTATGTTTTAAATCAGAAAGTTTACTATTTATAGTGTTGAAACCTTTTAAGAGAACTTAAGAAGCTCGAGATTTATAAAAATTATATAAGTACTCCATGATGTTTGTTGAATAATTGAATTTCTTAGAAAGAAATTTTTTAACTTATAAATTAAGCTTAATGTTTTTAAGATGTTTAAACTTATAAATTAAAAGAAATATTCAAAGGCCCTTAAAACTGATTGTTAAAATTTGCTACACTTCAAATAGGACAAGATTTGTACACTGATTCTAAAAGCTTAAAAACTTAGTTTTTAAATTTTAGCTTTTATAAATTGAATACTAATTTTTAAAACTAAAGATAACTCAGGCCGAGCCCGTGGCGCACTCAGGAGAGTGCGGCGCTGGGAGCACTGCGACGCTCCCGCCGCGGGTTCGGATCCTATATAGGAATGGCATGGCCGGTGCACTCACTGACTGAGTACCGGTCACGAAAAAGACAAAAAAAAAAACAACAAAAAAACTAAAGATAACTCTAGGCTTTTCTGCACACAACAGTCACCTCAATGTACATCAAAAAACTCTCATATTAACCAATGATGATTAATCAATGGTGAGCTGGAGCCAATTTGCTAAATTTTCAGGAATTTTGCAAGCTGATTGTTATACACAGTGGTGCTATTAAAAATTAATGCAATGAAGGGCCGACCCATGGCTCACTTGGGAGAGTATGGTGCTGATAACACCAAGGCCACGGGTTTGGATCTCTATATAGGGGATGGCCGGTTAGCTCACTTCAGAGAGCGTGGTACTGATAATACCAAGTCAAGGGTTAAGATCTCCTTACCGGTCATCTTTAAAAAAAATAAATAAAATAAAATTAATGCAATTAAACTATATTAAAAACAAAGGTAATAAATATACTAAATGTATCAATTCCTAATTATTTTACTACAATTTATTATTATCTATGTTCCTGAGGTTATTTTCTCTATTTTATATATAAGGTGAAAATTATAGATGTGTGCTATGGCATGTCTCTTCCTAATTCTGCATTCAGTGATGGCATGTTGGTAGCATGAAATCTGAGATATTTACAGCACAGAAATAAGCAAACTCTACAAATCAAGGCGTCATGTATTAAGAAAAGCTTCAAGAAATCTGATACTCCATGCAGTGGACTGAATGACCCCCCACCCCCAAAGTCACTGAAGCTCAATCCCCATTGTAACTGTTGAGGGTGGGAAATCCTATGATAACTGAAAGGTGGGGCCTTGAAGAGGTGACTAGATTGTAAAGACCATACCCTAGTTCATGCGAATGGTTGCAGGCTTTAAAAGGAGAGCATGTGAGAGTCTCTCTCTCTGCTCCACCATTTTCTGCCATGTGAGACCCCTGTGTTGCTGTAAAGCCACCACCAAAGAAGAACCTCACCAGATGTTTCCCTGGTTTGGACTTTGCAGCCTCAGAAACTGTAAGCAATAAATTTTGTTTTCTTACAAATCACCCAGTTTCAGGTATTTTGTTATAAGCAACAGAAACAGACTAATACACCCCAGTAAAGGACTTTCTTATGAAACTAAACATACTCTTAACATACAATCCAGCAATCATGCTCCTTGGTACTTACCCAGAGGAGCTGAAAACTTATATCCACAGAAAAGCCTGAACATGGATCTTTATAGCAGCTTTATTCATAACTGCCAAAACTTGGAAGCAACCAAGATGTCCTTTGTAGGCGAATGGATAAATAAACTGTGTAGTACATCTAGAAAAAGGAATATCATTCCTTTCAGAACTAATAAGAAATGACCTATCAAGCTATGGAAAGACATGGAAGAAGCTTGAATGCATATTACTAAGAGAAAGAAGCCAATCTGAAAAGGCTATATACTGTATGACTCCAACTATATGACATTCTGGAAAAGGCAAAACTATGGAGACAGTAAACAGATCAATGATTGCAGGGGTTAGGGGTGGGGAGCATGAAGAGGCAAAGCACAGAGGATTTTTAGGGCAGTGAAAACACTCTGTATAAATACTATAATGGTAGACACATGTCTTTATACTCTTGTCCAAACTCACAGAATACATAATGCCAATGGTGAATCCTAATGTAAACTTTGGACTTTCCGTGATTATGATGTATTAGCGTAGGTTTGTCAATTGTAACAAATGTACCACTCTGGTGGGGGGGATATTGATAATGGTGGAGGCTATGCATGTGTGGAGGCAGGAAGTATGTGGGAAATCTCTGAACCTTCCCCTCAGTTTTGCTCTGAACCTAAAACTGCTCTAAAAAAAAGCCTTAAAAAAATTAGAGAAAAAATTCAGTTAAAACTTAAAAGAATACTCTGTGATTCCATTTATATAAAATGCAAACACCTCTATAGTGACAAAAAGCAAATCAGTGATTGCCTAGGACTGAAGGGGGAACAAACTACAAAGGGCACAAGAGATCTTGTTGGTGATAGAAATGTTCTGTATTCTGATTGCGATGGCTGTATGTAACTGTAAAACTTATCGAACCCTACATTTTAAGTAGATAGTTTATTTACTAAAGTATCCCTCTATGAACCTGATAAGGGGGAAAAAAATTAAAATTCAAAGTAACCAGACATTTGATGATGTGTGTAATATGCAATTAGGCCATAAACAGAAAAGTTATGCAAATGACAGCAATTTTTAGAGGAATAAAACCAAAAGTCTAGTTTTCCTCTTTTCATTTGATTAGCTGTCAAAATCTGCAGTCACTAATTCTTTTTCCCAGATACTATGTACAGATAAAACCTCAATTCATAACTCTCCCTTCATCCCATCTTGTGCTATCCAATCCCTCCCATCCATTCCTAACAACCTCTGAGAGGTCAGGGAACAATTTTATCATATAAACTTCCACTAACCCTGAATGTCTTGTATGCAATGAATCCTGAACCACAATCATTTCACATTAAGGAAAAAGAAGTGCAGGGCATCCACCTCATTCGATCTTCATGTTTCTGTTCCCTGTCTGTAATTTTGTTTTAACACATTATTTTGTAATACTTGACATTTTCTTTATTTCTTTTTAGACTGATAAACTCTTTGTGGGCAGGAAGTGTGCCTTGTACATCTCTGTAGCCTCATAACCTATCACCTAGCAGGTCTGCAAGCGTTCAATGAATGTTCTTCCTTCCCCTTCATCTTGAATCACCAAAATGCTAACCAAGACACAAAGATGATAATACTAAGAAGGTCTTTCATGATCCAGCTTAAATGCCAGTTCCTCCTTGAAGCTGTTCTTAAGGCCCTGGCTGGAATCTCTCACAATTTTCCTACCACTGCTAGAACCTGTCATATCCTTTTTTATCCAAGTGTTCAGGCTTTGCAGTAAGACCTGAGATCAAATCCAAGTCCTACTTTTACCTTCAATCTTAGGCAAATTACTAAATCTCTCTAACAACAACAACAACAACACCACAATTAACACTTACCATGTATCAGACACTCTTCTAAGAGCTTTATATAAACTAACTCATTTAATTTTCATAGCAACCTTATGATTGCAACCTTATGGTTACACAACATTGTGAATGCAGTTAATATCACTGAAGTACACACCTAAAAATGGTTAAAATGGGGAATTTTATGTTAAGCCAGTCAAATTTAGCAGTGGAAGGTGTTGTACATATTTTTACCACAATAAAAAAAAAGATAGGCACAGAGAGGTTAAGTAATTTGCTCCAAGTCACACAGCTAGTAAGAAGCAGAACTACTTCAAACTTCCAAAGACTAGCTTCAGAGTGCTTACTCTTAACTTCTATACTGTATTGTTTCTCACAAAGTATCATTTTCTTCTTATGTATAATGGGAATAACATTACCTACTTCACACATAGCAAGAGTTCAAAAAAGTTATTGTTTTGCCTTAGTCATTTTCTACACATTTATGCTCCTTGAAAGCAGAGTCGGTTTTATTTATCTTTACATTTCTCTCATTGTACCTAGCATAAGGTACAATAAATAGCAAACCCAAAATAAATACTTTCTTCAGATAAATGTCTGAAGAAATGCACCTAGAAATCCAAACATGGATGAAAAAGACAACGCTATACAAGTGAGAATTTGAAGTGTTATCTTAATAATACACTAACGTTTTGGGCAATTTGAAAAGGATGATCAATTCTGACTGAAGGAACTGGGAAACATGTCTAAGAGGCGGTGACACTGAGCTAGTTAAGGCCTGAAGGAGAGAAAAGGAAGGTTGTATATCTACTTCCCTAAATGGTAATTAAATAGCACAAAACACAAGTCCAAGGAAAAAAATCTTTAATCGTGACATTAGGAGAATCATAACGGCAAAATACTGTAAAAAGATCCAATGCAAACAAAACTAGGCTCTACAGACATTTGGTGCTGAAGACAAAAAAGAAACAATCTTTTCTAATGACTAAATAATTAGAATAGTATTCTCAGTACCATTAGGCATACAATCTACAAGACCAAGACAGAGTAGGGTTTAAGGACAAAATCAGGAGACCTAAATTTCAAGATCCCTGTGCCACTGATATTCGACGGTAAAACCAGAGATTCTGAGGGCAGCCACCTTACTGCTAAGTGGACTCAAGGGCAAGTAGAGTATCTACTCCAATTCTGAGCCCTGAGTGGTCCAAGTTAAAGTTGGTGCATCCCACTAGGGCCCCGGTGTACTAAAAGGATTGCGACGGACCGAAAGCAGCGAAAAGGCTTTTGTGGGGCCTACAATCGCCTTCCCGAGCGCCCCAGAAGACGGAGTGACAGAGAACTGCTAAACCTCTTCTCTCCGGAATCCATCGGGAGTTGCTCTTATTGGAGAAACCATGAGTTTGCCACCTTACAATGTCTAAAACAGTAAGCAACCAACGCCAACTCCCACTTACAAAGCGCCCTACGATTTCCATTTGCTCCCCTGGCTCACTGGGAAGAATGGAACGTGAAGACACCTCTTCCCCCTCCGCCCCAGGCAGGCCCGGAATAAGCTGGGGGCTAAAAATAGGGGGAAGGACAAAGGAGCCTCTAGACAGACTCCAAAAAAAGGGAACGATCCGGGCATCAGATCTGCTCAGGCCCTCAGACCGGGACCCAGGGGTCTGCAGAGCCCCATAGTGGAGGCGTCGAAGGAACAAGAGGAGCCCAAGAAAATAGAGGGCGGCCAAACTCACCTGCCGCTTGTTCATCCGCCGCACATCGTCCAAAAAGTCTAGAGACAGCATGGCGGGCCCTGCAAGCGGGACACGGTCAGGCAAGAGGGAGCGATGAGACCAGCGGACTGAACAGCTGGGAAATGGGTCGGGCTCACACTGGATAGGACCCTGCAGAGCCTGCACTTCCGCTTCCGGGGCGGAAGCCGGGGCGGCCCCGCCCCTTCGCTGCAGAGAGCAGACAAAAGGACTCGCGACCTTTCTAGTGCAGCCTCCGGGCCTGGCCTCGCTGTAGGAGGGCCCTCCCGCTCCGTCCTTCGTCCACTGAGAAGCAAGCGGAGCCCACTTTCGGCGCTCGCCACGGCGGCCCCTCAAGAAGGCGGCGACCCAGGGTTAGATGGAGGGGTTGCCCTGCCACCTCGGAAGGCGGACCCTCGTGCACCCTTGGCCAATAGGGAGCCGTCTCTCCGGTCTGGGCGGGCAGAAGTGGCCCCTGAATGGCCGGCGCGTTCCTGGGTGTGGCACTAGACGTGTCGCCTGGCCTTGCGTTCTCCCGTCTCCCGCGCTACGGGAAGCCGAAGAGTAAGGTGGTTTCAAGTGCATTTCGTGTAAGAGTGGGCGACATGAGAGACTTTCAAAGCACTGTCTGAAGCTCCCAGTTGTTTACAGTCTGGTGGAAAGAGAACAGCCCGGTACAATTAGAAAACAACCAGACAATACAACAGTGTGAGGAGACCGTCAGTGGTGCGGGTAGTCAGGGAGCCCCTTCCTCCCGGATCTTGACCCTTGCTAACAAGATTTGGCTTCGTCTCCTTGAATTCTACCTCGTGGTTTTCTTACCTGAATTACCTTGCTGTGACCCTCTTCTAGCTGTCTTCTGTCTCCTCTCCATGTAAACATCATTTGCTTTGACTGGCTGAAATTCCTAATACCCACCTCAGCCAACAAGGGCTAAAGCTGGATCTCTTGATATTTATGTTTCAAAATATTGGTACTCTCCCATTAGAGGAAGCTGGGTGAAGGATACACTGGAACTCTTTGTAGTATCTTTGCAATTATTTAAATCGAAAGTTTTTTCAAAATAGCAAGTTAAAAAAATATTTGGAAGATGGCCATAATAAAAACAGATAATAAGTTTGGGAGACAATATGGGGAAACGGAACCTTCATACACTGCTGATGGGAATGTAAATTGTGCAGCCACTTTGGAAACTAGTTACAGTCCCTCAAAAGGTAAATACAGAGTTACCAAATTAACCCACAATTCCACTCCTAGGAATACATCCAGGAGAACTGAAAACATTTGTCCAAACAAAAACTTATACAGGAATGTTCATAGCAGCATTATTCATAATAGCCACAAGAGCAAATAACCCAAATGTTCATCAGCTGATGAAGGGATAAACAAATGTGGTATATCCATACAATGGAATATTATTTGGCAATAAATTATTTGCAACATGGATGAACCTTGAAACAGTAGGTTTAATAAAAGAAGCCAGTTACGAAAGACCAAGTATTATGTGATTCCAGTTATGTAAAATGTCCAGAATAGGCACATCTGTAAAGACAAAAAGCAGTGGTTGCCTAGGGCTGGGAGAGTTGGGGGAAATGGGGAGATTATGGGTATGGGGGGTTTCTTTTTGGGGGTTATATTTGTAGAACTCTGTGAATATACTAAAAACTATTGAATTTCACACTTTAAATTAGTGAATTGTACAGTATGTGAATTATATCACAATAAAGCAGTTATGAGAAAGAAAAAAAAACCATTGATACCTTGTTCACTGTTAAATTTCCAGTGGAAAATACACAACTTGGCACATATTATGTACCCAATAAATACTTGATGAATTTAAAATGTTGTGTGTTATCTCCAACTGCTGCCCCTAGGCACCTCATACTTATTGAGTTGAAAAATGAATTCCTAGCAGGACGGTGGCCGCGGAAGTCAGAATCAGCCAAGGAGTGTGTAACAACTCACCTGCCAAAAAAAGAAAAAAGAAGAAAAAATGCATTCCTGATTTCTCCAAATTAGGAAGGCCTGTAAGGAAATACGTGTTAACACAATGAGGTCAGGAACCTAGTCTTGTTCACCCCTCTATCCCTAGCTCCTGTAACAGTGCCAGACATGTAGCGATAATAAATATTTGTCCACAAATGTTGACTATGGGTGCTAATCTAAATTCTGGCTGGTAGAGCTCTTGGCTGGTATGCTTGTTAATGCTGAATTCAAATCCAAAGGTGAGCTTCAGCAACAGCTTAAATGAGTATGAGCCTTGGTCCACCTCCTGTGAAGAAAAGAGCCTGAAAAGAGGCACAAAGCCCTGTGGGGCTTCAGATGTGACAAAAGTCAATTTAGCTAGGAAGCTTTACGGAGAGCTTCAAAAGGGCCCCAGAGGGGAAAGAACATTTGAGATGTGAGTGAAACATATCTGACGTGTGGGTAAAGTTGGCAGGCAAAAAGAATGTACCGGGGAACTGCAGGAATAGAGGTGCAGAGGTAGGAAACTGAAGAATGTATTTGAATAATCCTGTTTAATTTTCCAACCTTATCCATACCTTGAGGAATCAGACTAGTCTGGCCTGAAGGCACTCTCTTACCACTGAGGAAACTTGAGTAAGTCTAAAATGTCACTTGTTGAATACACACAATTCCCACACATGGCCAAACCCTGCTCTGCATTTAATATATGTATGCTTGCCTTCTGATGATTATCTCTTCATTTCTCTGTATGTTTTAAATTATACAAATAATATATAAGTATACTCTCATCACAGAAGATTAAAATAAGACAGACAATCCAGCAATTCCACTTCTGGGTACATATCCAAAAGAACTGAAAGCAGGATCTTGAAGAGATATTTGTATATCCGTATTTATAGTAGTATAATTCACAATATCCAAAAGGTAGAAGCAACTCAAATGTCCTTCAGTGGATGAATGGATAAGCAAAATGTGGCATATAAGTACAATTAAATATTACTCAGCCTTAAAAAGGAAGGAAATTCCAACACAGGCTACAATATGGATGAACCTTGAAGACATTATGCTAAGTGAAATAATCCAATCACAAAAAGACAAATGCTGGATGATTCCAGTTAAATGAAAAATCTAAAGAAGTCAAACTCATAGAAACAGAAAGTAGAATGGTGGTTGCCAGGGGCTGGGGGAGGTGGGGGGGAAATGGAGAGTTGTTTAATGGGCACAGGGTTTCAATTTTACAAGATGAAAAGCATTCTAGAAATTGGTTGCACAGCAATGTGAAAATACTTAACAAAACTGAACAGTACACTTAAAAATGATTAAAATGGTAGATTTTATGTTAGGTGTATTTGACCGCAATTGGGGAAAAACAAAAAACAAAGAGGCATATGTAGATCAGATCATGAATGTTCTCTTTGCTCACCAACTCCCCTCCTACACTAATCACCACTGATTTTTTGCTTTGTTTTTTCTTGTTGACAGCTGGCGGGTAAGGGGATCCAAACCTGTGACCTTGGTGTTATAAGGCTGTATGCTAACCAACTGAGCTAAGGTCACCATTGTTAAGTTTTCCCTTCTAGTGCTTTTTTCTATGTATTTAAATTTTACACTCTTTTTTTTACACAAATGGGACTACACTGTACATTTTCTTTCAGCTTTTCCACTCCCCAACTCCGTTGACTTATGTCTACTTCAGTGAGTCCTCCAGTCACCTGACGGTGCAATTTTCTCACAATCTATCAGCATCCTTTCAATGTGTGGTCCCTGAACCAGTGATCTATCCAGTTGCCTATATGCTGTTTTAGTGGGATGGAAAAGCTTTATTCACATCTATGCCAGAAATTTTAAGTGACAGATTACTTATGATTTTCTCAGAAATCACGTTACACTCAATAGTCACTTTG
The DNA here is from genome assembly GCF_027409185.1 of Cynocephalus volans. Taxonomy (NCBI): domain Eukaryota; kingdom Metazoa; phylum Chordata; class Mammalia; order Dermoptera; family Cynocephalidae; genus Cynocephalus; species Cynocephalus volans. The sequence continues at coordinate 57,417,169 of NC_084462.1, forward strand.
CTCTTAAAGTTTATGTTGTGCTGGCTCTATAATTTGTCTCAGCTAATATTCAGTAAATAGGGTGATGTTAATCTAATGTATTGTTTTATATATGTGTTATTATTTATTTGCTAAGTTAAAAATTTTACTGTCATATTTCCTTCTCAATTCACAAAAATGGATTAGTAACTCAAGCTAGTTAGTTGAAGTTAATTAAACCAGAATGTTGAATACTTTTATTTATTTACTTTTCTGGTGGTTGGCCAGTAGAGGGATCTGAACCCTTGGAATTTGGTATTATGAGGCAGTGCTCTAACCAACTAGCTAACCCACCAGCCAGGATGTTGAATACTTTTAAATTCAGAAAAAAAGTTGCAAGTGAAACACTGACCAGAAATCCAGTGCATATAAATATATACGGGGTGAATCTGACTGGACTGGGGCTGAGTAATCCACAAGTGTGGATTCCAATGATCAGCTGAAAAGGAAAAGCGCTAATAGGAAATATAATGAACCTCTGAGAAGCAAGTTTTATTAGATTGGTGATCTATTTGACCCTGGTTCCCAGTGCATTATATTTTGAAACTTGGTCAAATAGTGGCATAAAGCCAATAAAGCTTTAGTGCTTTTTTTTTTTTTTTTAAAGCTCAGTGGCCAATCTTGTAGTCAAACACGTTTTCTAGGGGAACAAAAAGCACAAAATAATGCTTCCTAATAAAACATTGATGAAATTTCTCCTTGAAGATAAGAAAAGTGATCTAAGCTATAAAGGTATCCTTTAAAATCACACTTTTCATAGCCCAAATAGTGATGGATCACCTTCTTGCCAAGAAGCATTTAAAGCTAGTGTCAATATGTTCAGTAAGAAAGCTAAATAACATTTGGCAAAATTCCTTTACTGTTGGAGGGCCGAGCCCGTGGCGCACTTGGGAGAGTGCGGCGCTGGGAGCGCGGCGACGTCCCGCCGCGGGTTCGGGTCCTATATAGGACTGGCCGGTGCACTCACTGGCTAAGTGCCGGTCACGAAAAAGACAAAAAAAAAAAAAAAAAGATACCGTTGGACATTGCATAATATCAATGGCATGCACAGTGTACAAGCACATTGTCTGGAGTTGTCCAGAGAAAGTCATCCAGGCTGGCCTGTTAGCTCACTTGGGAGAGCGTGGTGCTAACACCAAGGTCACCAGTTTGGATCCCCAAACAAGCCAGCCCCAGAAAAGAAAGTCATCCAAATGTGCTAGGTCCTAGAAACCCATCTCACCACTTCTCCTTATTTTCAATGATCTGCTTACTTTGTTATCTATTTCTGCATAACTCCAAACTATAGCAACTTAAGACAATGAATGTTATCTAACAGTTTCTGTGGGTCACAAACTTGGGGCCAGTAAGCTGTATGGTTTGGCTCAAGGTCTCTCATAAAGTTGTAGTCAAGCTGTTCAGAGCAGCTGAAGTCTCATCTGAAGGCTTAAGTGTGTGTGGGTGGGGGGAGATTTACTTCCTGACTCTACTCATGTTGTTGCTGGTAGGTCTCAATTCTTCCTGGGCTGTTGGACTGAAGACTCATTTCTTGGGTGGCTGTTCACTAAAATGGTCACCTTCAGTTTCTTGCCATGTGAATCTCTCTATAGGGCAGCTTACAACACGCCACGGGCTTCCACTAGAGTGAATGATGCAAGAGAGCACCAGCCCAAGAGTAGGGTGACCATCTTGTCCTGATTTACCCAGAATTTTCCCAGCTTTTGCACTGAAACTTCCACACCCCAGGAAACCCCTCAGTCTCAGGTAAACCAGGACAGTTGGTTACCCTATTGAGACAAAAGCCAGTCTTTTATAACCCAATCTTGGAAGTGACTTGTCATCATTTCTTCTATATTCTTTTTTGTTAGAAGTGAGTCCACTACAGATTCAAAAGGAGGGGAACTAAGTTACATTTTTTGAAGGGAGGAGTAGCAAAGAATTTATGGACATATTTTTTAACCATCACATCTGGAGTCCAGCTTCACAGAGAAAAGAAAGTATTAAAGAGAAACTTTCTACTTCCTACCTTGTCCCTTACCCAACTTATCTACTTCCATAAAAATCCCTGTCTTCTCTTTTACTCCTCTGTTAGTCAAAGAGGCTTCCTTCCACCTGCCCAAGGCTTATCCCTTTCACCTCCTCGGAACATGTTTATCTGCATCATTGCTTCCCTCCCTCAACTTCTCCCCCTTGACTTTCTCTTTTCCCATGATCATGTTCAAATATTTCTTATAAAATTTTTATATTGAGTGTTTTATTGTGGTACAATTTGCATGCAGTAAAACACATAAATAAAAAGTATAGAACTCAATTAATTTTAACAAATATATATATTTGTTAAATCTGGTTTCTGTACCCATCCTGCTGCAAAAGTCATAAAATAGCTGCCTGAAATCCCTCGAGGTCCATTAGGTCCCTTTTCCTAGCCTGCTTCCTACCCCTTTGGCTGATCATTCTCAGACTCCATCATGGACTCTTTAGCCCACTCCTTAAATGGTGGAATCCTGCACCACCTTCTCACTCAACACACTGCTTCTGGGTGATCTTATCTCTTCTTATGGCTTCATCTACCCTCTCTACACATTCAGCTCTCAAATACCTACAGTCCTGATCTCCTTGTGGGTGTCAGACCTCTTTATCAACTGCCTCTGGACATCTCCACTTGTATGTTCAAATCTCAAACTCACTATCCCCAATGTCATATCTCCTCTATCCCACTACTCCCTATAAAAGACCTGTTGTTCCTCTTACGTTCCAAATCTCCACGAATGGCATCACAGTCACAAAAGTAAGAAATCTATTTGTCATTCTTGATTCTTTCCTCTCCCTCACCTTGCAAATCCAATTAGTCACCAAGTCCTGTTATTGTACTTTCTTAACATCTCTCTTACTTGTCCACTTTCTCCATCCCCACAGTCACTTCCTTGGTTCATGCTGCTGTCACTTATCCAGAATACTACAATGAACTCCTAACTGATCTATTGGCCTTCAGTCTTGTTCCCATGTCTTGCCTTACTCCAATCTATCCTCCACACTGCAGCCAGAGTGATTTATCCAAACCATAAATTTGATTATGTTCCTTCCTTACATAAAATATTTCAGTAGGTCCCTATGACTTTCAGGATAAAGTCAAATTCTTTCATTTGCTACAGAAGGCACTCTATCATCTGGACCCTGCCAACCTCTCTGACCAGTCTCACTCCTCTCATGCTTGAGAGTGGGTAGTTCCCTGAACATTGTATACTCTCATTTTGTGTAAGCTGCTTCCTCTGCATCCCACCCCCAAATTTATTACTCCTCGCTTCCTTCTAATTCAGCTCATGAATCACCTCCTCTGGGAAGCCTTCTCTGGCACTTCTATTAACACACTCGCCATCTGTTTATGGATTGGTTGCTCTCACCAGACTCTGAGTTTCCTGGGGGCAAGGGCCTTGTTACCTATCTTTTTAGCCCCAGCATTTTACCCGGAATAAACACTCAAAAAACATGGTTAAATGAATGAATAGAAGTCTTAATCCCCAGAGGCCCAACCCTTCCAGAGACATATGGGTCAAGCAAGGCTCTAAAGATAGGATTATCCTCTCAGATCAACAGGGATGGTGGCCCACAGTGTGTACTTGAGGCTAAAAGAGGATTTATCAAATTAAAAAGCAGAAGATATAGCCCTAGTCCTAGAAGAGCTTTCAGTATCATTTGCAGCAGAAAGATATCTTTATGAGAAGGAACAACTTGAAGTATAACTTAGCCTATACATGTTATAAAAAGTTAGAGAAGAGAAAGATTGTTTTGGGCATGGCTTTAGTCAAAGGAGACTTCTGAGGGAAGCTGGGACGCAGTTTCGAATTGTAAAAGAGGAAGCATAATGTTAAGCATAGATTAGAAATGGGGCTAGTTGTTGGGAGATGACTTACACCCCAGCTGCCCTTCTGGGAGTTCACAGTCTTGAGAAGATAGAATGAGCAAGAAATAATTGGGATGAAAAGAATGCATTAGGAAGGAATCGGACGAGAGAGATTAATATAAACTAGGAGGATCTGGAAGGATTTATGAGGTTTAATGAGGTTTCCTGCAGTGCTGGGATGGAAATAAAGTCTCTTATGAAAATAATTCAGATATTTAGGACAAGTGATCCCAGACAAGATAAAGATGTAAAGCCTGAGGAATTAAATTTTCCAAACATGGGGCTCTGGCAGGTTATTTTCTCTGCTGCCTGGAATGCCAATCTTCCTGACCCATAAGTCTTTTGGACCCTGTCACTCACAATGGCATGTCTGGTATTTTCCTTCATAGGGAGCCTGCTGGCCTGCCTATAGGAAGCACCTTAGTATAGAGGTGAAGTCAGGGCCACGTGGCTTTAAATCACAGATCAACTGCTTACCATCTGCGTGATCTTGGGCCAATCAGCAAACTCCTTTTTTGTCCTTGTTTTCCAGTGTGTAAAGTGGAAATAAAAAAGAATTTATGTCATTTGAAGATTAAAGAAGATAGTACATGTAAATAAAGCTGTTGGCACAATGGATGACAAATTATAAGTGGTCAATGAATGTCAATAATTATTAAAAACAGGAAGTGTGTTCAAACTAATGTCCAAATGCTTAGGGCTAGGGAGGTCTGTCATTATAATCAAGCTTTGGTTAACTACTTTTGTACAAATCAAGAGTTTATACCAGCAGAAGCAAAGTTGACTGCATTTTTAAAAAACCCTATTCAAAATAGCTACTCTCAGCAGTTTCTCCTTGACCTTCTCAATGAAGGAAGTGGTGGGTGGAAGAAGAAGGTCCCCCTAAAGCCTTGCCAGGAAAGGAAGGGGCCCAGGTATACCACAGCAAACTAGGTCTCCACACTGGAGACCTGGCTCTTCCCCAGTGCCATCTCCCAAAAGGATCTATCTGAATTTGCTGGGGGGATCCATCTACCTTGCCTCCCTGAGGTCAGGTCACAGAACCGCTGAAATGGGACTTTCTGCCTGTCAACCCAATGACTATGGACATCAGAGAACATGACTTTAAAAGATGCAGCAGCTCTGTATAACATGGGGTGTCAAGAAGAAATCTCATTCCCCAAAATCAAAGGCACCTTCTGTGCAGAGAGATTACTGGAGTCACACAAGTCTCTCTGGAAGATTTTTAGAGAGCTCTCTTTAAAAAGTCCCGGACAGCTGCAGAGGCAGCTGAGAGAAGGAAGTGCCAGCTTTCTGGGTTGGTATGTGTATACATGTGAGGGCGGTTGTTGTGGGGGGAGGGAGACACACCACTTTCCTGCTTGGCCATACTGCTTTGGCTAAAAGAAGTAAGGGACCTTGATGTTTGTTTTATAAGTTCTTAGAGAGGAGAGAGCCCTGTTGTGAATATGGATACCTTGTGGGTAGAGGGCCAAGAGTGGGAACAACCTTAGCCTCTCCCCTCCAACTGAGGCTTACACCTCCTCCCTATCTATTAGTCACCTTTTGAGCTCTTGGATCTTATGGCTAATGACAGGGGGATTGACTCCCGATATCCCTCTTGATAGCTTAAGGGATCCTATAGGAATCTGTTGAGGCAACAAATCACCACTGGAAATGTGACTTGTGTAAATCCGGATATGAATATAACTTTTTCTTAATGCAAATGCATTCAAAGATATGATCATTAGCAATCATTTATATATGCATTCAAGCAATAAAAAATATTTACCTAAAGGCTATTATAAGCCTGTCTTCAAGGTGCTCATGCTGAAACTGAATGATTTGGCCACTCCCTCCTTCATCAGGTTGATTTCTGACATTTCTTGCCAACTCCTTACCCTACAATCCATATAAACCCAACCACTTACAGCCCCAGGATATGGCAGATGGGTTAATGAAGTGAGCTCTGAAGCCAAACTGCTCCAACTCTTATGAACCATGTGACTCCAGACAAATTACTTTACCTCTCTGTGCCTCAGTTTCCTCATCTGGAAACAGGGATTAGAGTGTCTAGGGTTTTTCATGAGGATTAAGTGAGCTAATGAGTGAAAATCACTAGAACAGTGCTGACACTTAGTAAATAGTGGTTATTATTATAAGAATACCCTCCTACTTAGAGGCCTGACAAACTCCTGCTTATTCTTCCAGACTTTATTTAAGTGTCATATCCTATGTGAAACCTGCTCAGACCTTCCTTAAGAGGTTAATCACCCTTTCATTAGTTCCACACTTGTATTTTATGTGTACTTTTATATGTCCCTTATGAAACTTCAATCATGTTCAATTTTCTGAATCCAAAATAAGGCTTCAAGTCCTGACATAATCTGAGAAGACAACAGAGTAATCTCCATACCACAGATTCTTGCTGTTTTAAAGAAAAGCTCGTTAACACATTTGAGTCTGTAACTAGAGAACTTGAACTGAACTGCTGAAGGAATATTTTGGGGGTGGAGTACTTCCTGTGTTGGGCCTGCCTATTCCAGATTTGTCAACATCCTTACTTCCACCTCCCGCCGTTAAGTAGGCTGCCCAGTGAATAATGCACAGATACCAGCCTCACCTCTCACCCTGGAGGCCCCAACCACACTGAACTTCTTTCAGTTCCCCAAAAGGCTCCTGGGCCTTCCCTACAGCTGCTCTTTGTGGCATTCTCCAGCACTCCCTTCTCCCTTTTGCTTAGCCATCCTTTACTCAATCTTCAGGTTCTAGCTTAAACATCATTCCTTCCACCACTGGCCCCCCAAAACATTCTCTTATCTCCCAAAATGGGTTAAATTATTCTCTTAGGTAGCCACTCAGCCCCTCATACTTATCCTATCACAACACTTACTACATGTTATTGTAATTATTTGTCTGGCTTTTCTGCTAAATTGTAGGCTTTATAAGCCAGCCAATATGTCTGTAAAGCTACCTGTAGGCATAGTCCCTGACCCATAGTTGATGCTTAGTAACTGTTAAGAAAAAAAATGAACAAATGATTGAAGAAAGGGAATGAATACTTGGTAGCAGACACCTGCATCATATTCTCCTGCCTTTTTATATTCCCTAAAGATTCTGTGCACCATGGGGCTTTAAAACAAAACAAACAAACAAAAAACGAAAAGAGCCATGTCTCAGGGATAGAAAGAAAATTGACTAGGAGATCTGTGCCTGAATCACTCAAAACTTCAAACTAAAGACTCTCAGAATATGAGTTTTCTCCCACTTTCTTCAAAATCCAGCCCTACCCAATTCAATATGTTTTGAAAGAAAGAAAAAAGCAAAAAAGAGAAAAGAAAAAAGTATAGGCAAAATACTCTAATGCTAAAATGTTAAGTATGGTTTTCTAGGTTTGCGTTGTCCAACACAATAACCACTAGCCACATGTAACTACTGAGCACTTGAAATGCGGCCAGTCTAAATTGAGATGTGCTGCCAGTGATAAATACAAACCAGATCTTGAAAACCTTGGTATGAAAAAAAGAATATAAACTATCGATTATACTGATTATGAGTAGGAATGAGAATACTTTTGATATATTGAGCTAAATAAAGTATATTATTAAAATTAATCTTACCTGTTTCTTTTTATGTTTTTAAATATGGGTACTAGATCATTTAAAATTATGTATGTGACTTGCATCATACTTCTATACAAAGTATGCTGTGATAAACAGGATTCTTCTGAGAAGTGGGTGGGCTGTGTATGTAGGGGTTAATTGGCCAGCTGGGTCAGGTGGTGGCTTCCTTTTTGCTGCTTTTTCAGTTCCTTCCTGGTCTGCTAGACGCCCTTGAACTCTGGCATTTTCTCAGCTACCGTGGTGTGACCTATGGGGCTGGGATGTTTGTGTGGCGACAGGGTCTGCCCCCACCCCACCTCCCCTGCCGTGTCCTGGACCTTGGGTCCTGTTTGCTCAGTTTGCTCACAACAGCTCTCAGTTTTCGTGTCTCTGGCTCTAGGCCATGACCTGACCATGACACTGCACAGTCCCTTTGCTCTGTGGTTTGGTTTTGGTTTTCTCTTCATTCGTTGTATGTGGGAGTTTGGCAAAAATAAAAGAGGTGTGTTCTTTGGGCAGGTATTTTGAAGTCACCCATCAGAAAATATTGATAGATGAGAAGTACATCACAAAATCTTTATAATTGCAATAAACAACTTGTCAATATGTGCAAACTGTTTTGCCCTCTATTCTCTTGAGTTAAGGGAGGATTAATTCTTCCATGAAGCAACTATGTGGATAGAGGGCTGGGTGAATCAATTGGCCACACAATTGTCTTGAATCTTCAGCTGTAACTTTCTTGACCACATCCAATTCATTCTCTGACTACAGAAAGGTCAGCTCGGTTCTTCGGCTTGAATTTTCTTCTATGTAAAGTTAGGCTTTCTCAATCATGTCAGCTTTAAAAGTCCATTTGCTTATATATGTAAGCGGGAAGGAGAATAATTCTAAGTAACAGATAAACACAAATCATAAATGCACACATCCCTTCCAGCCCTTTCTTCATTCCTCTGTGTTGACAGAAGTATCCTTTCTCCCCCACAGGGCCAACTTTTCTGCTTGTCTCTGGTGTAGGGGTAGGCAAGCTTTGGTATTTTGCAGTCATATGACTGGGTTCAAATCCTGGCTCTGGCCTTTACTAGCAGCGTGACCTTGGGCAGATGACTTCACTTCTCTGAACCTCAGTTTCCTCCTCTGTAAATTGGGGATAACATAGTCTTATAGAAAATACCTGGCCCAGAGGAGTTGTTTATTACTATATTGTGCTGACATCATACCCAAAAGGACTTTTTTCAGGCCCTATTCCTACCTTTCCTGCCAGCATCTACAACAGCTGCCTTTGCCTAAAAAAAAAAAAAAAAAAAAAAAATTAATTAAAAAGAAAAAGTACAGCTTTCCTGACCTTCAGAAAAGAAGAATATCTCTCACTTGACTCTGTTGCTCTCTCTGGTTAATGTCTTACTTTTCCCTTTAATTTCAGACTCAGCGTTCTTGGATTGCATGTGGTTTACTGCCTCACTGTTCTTTATCTCTGTTCTTCTCTGTCATGTGTCATCTGCTCTGACACTACAGTGGTCCTCAAGATACTACATCAGTAAAGAGAAGACAAGTGGGTTGGCCAATCCAGTAATCCCGTCTGTCCCCATTCTTCCCAACTTCACCACCATGACATTCTGCACCCACCACCACCACCCTCCCCACCTCTTTTTTTTTTTTTTTTTTTTTTTTTTACATTTTTCTCCTCCTGTAGCTCCCATGACCACCAGAAGAAGTTACCCAACCAGGCAGGTCAGTATTTCTATCAGTTTGCTGTCCCTGAATAAAACCTGACTCTCTTGTCTTCCTCTATCCCCCTCTGAAATGGTGTGTCACAGTTTTTCCTCTCTCACCACCCTTCCCCCATTCATGACATTCCTTCCCACTTGCCTGTGGTTACTTCAGAGCCAGCACCTGCACCCACACTTGACTCCTCCCCTCCAGCTCACAAGCTCACAAGCAGAAGTGTTTTCCTAGCTAAAGCCAGGCCCTCCACCTTTGCCCTAGACCCCTACCCTCCTGCCATTTGGACAACTTTAGAGGAGAGAACAGATCATCAGGGATGTATCTTCAGTCTCTCCCACTCCACTACATCCTCCTTGTCAGCCTTTTGTTTTTGTTTTGGCAGCTGGCCAGTATGGGGGTCCGAACCCTTCCTTGTCAACCTTTAAAATTCTTCCTTGCCTTCACTCCCCCTACTAGCTACTGTCCTCTTTCTCCTCCCTCATTTCAGCCAAAGTTCTTGAAATCAAGCTCCTGCTTTTTTTGCTTCTCTTCTTGCATTCCACTCTGGTTTCTGCCTCAAGGCTCTGCCAAGGCTCGACTGCATGTCCTGAATTCTAAGTGCTTTACAGGGATGTAGGATTCATTTAATCCTCACAGCAGCCCATAAGGGTGGTGATTGTATTGTCCCTGTAAAATACTTGTGGAGTACAGATGGATTTAATAAATTAGCCAAGGTCACCTGGTAGGGGTGAAGGCAGAGAGTTGGGCTCAGAGTTGGTGCCCCTGATCACTACGGCATACTATGCCCCACACCTCATAAGGATGGCATCTGTTCCCAGCACTCAGCACAGTGCCTCGCACCTACATAGTATGAGCTCAATAAATTTGTCTGAATGAATGAACACATGCTGCAGGTTCTTACTCTCACTCTTAGAATAACCCACTAATCCAGGGGTTCTTGAAAAGTACATGGGGTTAGTTTTATGTCTATTTTTCTGCAAGAAGCCACAGTTTTCATGAGCTTTTCATAAGGATCTGTGTCCAAAAATAGTTAACAACTTCTTGATTCATTCATTTTTCTGTCTACAGTTTCATTTTCTCCCTTTACCTCCCCCTTACATCCTGTACAATGCCATTAGATGCCTGGATAGTGAATGCATTGTTTTAATTCTGTCACTGGTAAAAACAAAAATAAATAACTTTCCTCCACCTAAAAAGTCTTAAATACCTCCCCCACTGCTTTCAAGATAAAAATCAAACATTTTGTCCCAATGGCCAAGAAACTCAGTAATCAAGCCACAGCACACTTTACCACTACTATCTCCCATTTTTCTCCTGCTTGAATCCTCTGCCCCAGTTAAACTGAAGTCTCGTAACCAGAACTTCTGTTATAACCCATCTTTGAGCAGTCCATTCAATAATAATGTATTACATTCCTGATCTGAGCCAGGCACCATGCCTAGGGCTGAGAATACAAAGATGAATACAACACAGTCCTTACCCTTGAGAAACTATCGATCTAATTTGGGAGAGAGATTTAAACACAAATACCCCCAAAACATGGAATGAATAACTGTCCATGAGAGTTATTACTGTTTGCAGGTTGGATACAGCTGAGTGTAAAAAAGACTTTCCTTTCAAGTTAAACATGTCTGTACTTTTTACATGTCTTTTACAACATGCATGCATTACTTTTGTAACCAGAAAAAAAAAATCTTATCACAGGAATATTATGATTATTTCAATTCTGAACACCTGAGTTGCAAGGGAAAAACCCATAACTATCAAAAATATTGTAAAATTAATGAGGAAAGGACAATCAACCAATAGAAAAACAGATAAAAGCTATGAATAGACATTTTCCAGAAGATGAAACACTGATGGTCAATATATATATGAGGACATGCCCAACCTCATTAATCATCAGAGAAGTACAAGTCAAAACCACAATGAAATTCCGTCTGATACTTAACTGAGTGGCAAAAATTAAGAAATCTGACAATACTGTACCAAGTGTTAGAGAGAATGTAGGTCAATCGGATCTTATATACAGTGTCAGTGGAACTGTAAATTGTTTTAGAAAACCCAAATACTCTGACAAACAGAGGAATTATCTTGTAAAGGTGAACATTCACATAACTTTTGATCCAGCAATTCTACTCTATATAAATATGCAAGAGAAATTCTCACACTTGTGCATCAGTGGGTTTTACAATGTATACTCTTAGTAGCACTTTTGCAATAGCAGAAACCTGCAACAACCCAAATGTTTGTTATCAGGAAATTAGATGTATTAGTTTTCCTTAAAAGCAGAGCCTGAGACAAGGATCTGGGTGCAATTTGTATATTTGAGAAGTGCTGTGTGTGGACAGCAGGTATGGAAGAGAGGTGAGGCAGGGCACGAGGAAAAGCCAGCCTGGGGGCGTGATTCCATAGAGACCTCTGAAAAATGCACAAAATGCCTCCCAGAGTTGCCCACCTGAAGGATGGGAGGCTGGGACATTTATCCCTCTGCTCGCATCCCTCATTGGTTGAGGGTTATGTTAACTCTCTTTATTTTTGGGCTGTGCCTATGAGAGGCTGAGTAGGCCCTTGTGGCTTCTGGGAGGGGTCTGAAGCTGAAATTGGAGAGGCCCAAGTCCTAGAACTTGCAGAGGGAACTGTCAGTAAGTGGGAACTCCCATGAAACTCACCACATATTCAGCTGAAATCACAGGTGGGCCAAGGGGAAGAATACAGGGCACCAAGAGCAACTGTTGCATGGGACAAATTAATGTTAGCATACTCACTATATTAATCTGTTTTCTGTTGCTTATACTGGAATACCTGAAACTGGGTAATTTATAAAGAAATGAAATTTATTTCTTACAGTTTTGGAAGCTGGGACATACACAGTCTGGGGGCCATGTCTAGTGAAGGCTGCCTTCTGGGTGGGTCCCATGGCAACACATGGTATCACATGGCAAGAATGGCAAGAGTTCTTTCACATGTTCTCCTTGTAAAGCCACCAGTCTACATCCATGATAACCTATTAAACTATTAACCCATTACTGCACGAATGGATTAATGCATTCATGAAGGGACAGTCTTCACGCTTCAATCATCTCTTAAAGGCTCCACCTTTCAAATGCCATAATTGGATTTCCCACCTCTTAAAAGTGTTACAATGGGGATCAAGTTTCCAACACACGAACTTTTGGGGGACACATTCACTCCATAGCAGTCACACATTGGAATAGCTTACAGCAGCCAAAATAAATAAACGTAGCTACATGCAACGTGAGAGGAATCTTAGCAATGTAACACAAAAAGTGAAAAAGAAGTCCCAGGATGTTACATAAGGAATGATATCCCTTTAGTAAAGAAAACAAAAAATTCCAGTTAAATTAACAATATATGTTTTAGGAGTAAGTATGCATGTTTATTTTTTAATATTAAAAAACTTCATCTATGTACCTGAATTCTAGGAAAAAATGGCAAAGGATTATTAAAGAAATCCTGAAAATTAATGAGAAAGGAACAAACAACCAGTAGAAAAACAGGCAAAAAAGATATGAATAGATATATCACAAAAGAAGAAATATATATAGCTAATAAATATAAAAAAGCACATTCAATCTCAATTTTTTTAAAAGCAAGAAATTTTAACTTTAAATTTTTATAAAGCTAGGTCAAATTTATATATTTTTTTACTTTTAATAAAGTTTTTAAATTAAGGATATTTTTAAGAGCAAGAAAATGATAAACATAAGATTAAGCATGGGGTGGGGGGTGGATATGTATAAGTTGTCAATTCTAGTTTTTAGGGTGTGTGATAAGTAACAAAAGAGGGCCACACATGGACCAATGAATACACTGTCCTGACCCGTGGGTTATATTTAATTCAACCTTTTATAGCTTATGTCTAAGAAATAAGATTATATAGTATGATAAACACATTCAGAGGAACCTATAAAATATACTAATAACACAAAGGAAGGAACTGGAAGATACTCTCATCCCTGGAAAGATCAGGGAAGCTTGACCAAAGAGGTAACAGTTGATGGGTTCAGAAGATATGTAGAGGATTGCCAAATTTGGGAGGAAGCAGAGGGTGTAAGAGGGCATTCCAAGTGGAAAGAACAGCCTGAGCAAAGATACAGAAATTAGAGACAGTGTGGCATGGCCAGTAAACTACAGCCATTAGTACAAGTAAAAAGGAGAATGAGAGAGGAAGAGGCAGACAATGGATCCAGAAGAGAAGAAAGGGACCATGTTCACCAGAGGAACAAAAACTAAAAAAAAATAAAACCAAAGGAACCATGATAAGCATGTTAGATGTTATTTTCACCGTATAGGCAGCTAAGAGCATTGGAGGGTTTTAAGCAGGGTACTGACATGATTCAGTTCAGGAAGATTATCACAGCAGAGTGGAGGACTAGTTGGAGGATGCTAGAGGCAGGAAGATCTATTAGGATATTACGATCTTAGACCAGGTGAGAGAGGTTGAGGGCCTAATTTACTCAGGAGCTCTGAGTAAATTTACTCATGTGTGTGTGGACATGTGTGGTCTAAATCAAGAGGTTTTTAAGAGGTAGCATGGGCAGAATTTTATTTTCCTACTTTCCTGTTATTTTCTTTATAGCACCTATCATGACTTGACATATTTACGTATCTATTGTCTGTCTCCCCCCACCAGGACGTAAACTCCATAAAATCAAGGAGGTTAATTTTTTTCCCTTCTAAATCCCCAGGGCCTAACAGTTTTTGGCACATGATAGATACTAAATAATTATTTGCTGAATACATAAAGTTTAGCTAGCAAGGAGAAATATAGGCTAATAGCCAATAGGGGAAGAATTTGTAATGCTCCAGTCCAATTTAACTCATATACGTTTCCTATTAATTCCTTCCCTAGCGCAGACTCCAGCTCAATATTTAATCAAACAATAACATGGTTCCACTTCTGGCCCTTAGCCTCCTCTCAGCATGAGTTAATCTTTCCTGCCCCCTCTACCTGTTCTACCTGCTCTCTTACTACCTCTGCTTTTTATCTCTAGAAATCTTGGTTTTCCAGATTCCCTTATAGTCTTTGGCTACATGCTTAGACAGTTTTCACATTGTTAGATGATCACATACTTGCTAAATTTTCTGCCTTTGCACCTCATGACTCTCACCCTTCTCTATTCTCTTCTTTACTTCCAGAGGCTGATCTTGAAGGGCAGCATCATCTGGGCTCACTTGTTCTTGCGTTCAGCCAGTCAGAGGGACCACAGGAGATCTGAGAGAAAGAAAGAGAGGTAGGGCTGTGTTGCTCTAAGCTCCTGTTGGCTCTCCCTTTGCTAAAGCTACATGAGCAGTGGTAGCTGTTTCAGCTTTGTGCCCCTTCAGGCCAGTGGTTGGTCATTGCTTCCCAGCAGATGCTAGCCAGGAGTGCTTCACTATCCCTTGCTGGTTTTCCTCAGCACTTCCCATAACTTTGTACTTTGTACCTTCATTAACTCTCCTCAGTTGTACATTTTGAGTGGTCCATCTGTTTCCTACTGATCTTGGTTGATAGAAAAGCAAAAATACGCAAGTGTATCTTTTTAAGAAAATTGAGATATAACTCACAAAATTCACCCTTTTAAAGTGTACAATTCAGTAATTCTTAGTATGCTCCAGCAAATTGTATCATTTTTCATTTGGTATATAATCAAGTGTTTTCTATGTTACCCCCTTGTCTGTGTACTCAATGTTGTTACACAATGTTGCATACCATCAATGACCATTCATTAAGTTTCCACATTTTCACTATCACAAATAATATTAAAGTACATTTTGTTGTGCAAGTAGCCTTTCTCTTCTGGGCAGGATTATTTCTCAAAGAAAAGTTTCTAGGAGTGGTACTGATGAGTCAAAAGGGAGTTACATCTCTATTAAGGCTCTTCAGAGTATTGTCAAATTGCTTTTTGAAAGGATTATATCAATTTACACTGCCACAGATTTCTCTGAATGTACCAATTGCATCATTTCATTAGCATTGGAAAATACCTAAGGTATCTTGTTAATGTAGTAGGTCATCTTAGTCTTACCGTTTGAACTTCTTTGGTAGCCATACCAATCCTAAGCCTGTTTTTTAGATAAATGGGACTGCAAGAACAGTGATTTTGAGGGAATGGGAAAGAGAGAAGGTAAAGGGATTTGCTTTCCAACGTTCCTCCATCTTCATCCAGCCTCTTCACCTTTTTTACATAGCAATTTCCCTCTCTTCAGTGAGTTATGCTTCTTTAGGGCCTAGCATAGTGCCTGCGACTCCTGAATATCAATAAACATTTATTAAATGGATAAATGATGGAAGAAGAATGTTAAGATACATGCATATACAGTGGGTCATATTAGTTTATGAGCATTAATTGCTCTCCTTCTAATGGATCTCTGGAATCAACACCATCCATTCCCTCCAAATAAACATATCACTACTGCCCATGGCCTGCTGAATTTGGATTAGTGAGTTACTCTCTGGAATACCTACACATTTCTTCCTACCAGTTGAGTTAGATGCCTAACAAGAGTCTGTTGTGTTTGGTACTAAATCTGTTTATTGCAGCTGTATGCCAGAGTGTAATTAATTAAAATACATAAAGTGATGAAACATAAGCATGAAAAGAAAAAGTTGTTTCTAGGGCATGTCAGTTGAACGCTTTGGAAATATTAGCTAAAGACCAGTTAAAAATTACTGTTAAGGGCTGGCCCATGGCTCACTTGGGAGAGCATGGTGCTGATAACACCAAGTTAAGGGTTAAGATCCCTTTACCAGTCTTTAAAAAAAAAAAAAAAAAATTACTGTTAAGCCACATGTGAGTGAGATAATTACAAAAGATTTTTTGAAAGAAGTCTCTACTTATATTGCTTTGCAAAAGGTTTTAAGCCTCAGTCAACTTTAAAGAAATTAGAAAGCATAGAAAAATGCACTATGAATATGATCTATATAAGAAAGATAGCTCAAGAACGATAATCAGAAAAGGTTTGGTCCCACATCTGAAGATTGGCAAGGGGGTGTTCCTTATAGTTTTTAAGTTAAAATGAAATATTAGGGTGAGTATCAGCTATTTTTTATAATTTATTGCTTAAATATACTTTTCCAATTAATTGACCAACTCTTGGGCCTGATCCAATTTGTTTGGGCAGCAGGGGCTGGGGAGGGGTAGATGGGTGGGTAGATCTTTATTCCAAGCCACATTTTTCAGTTCGGCTTTATTGGTAATAAAGTTGATGTTTTTACCTTTTTATTGGTTTCAAACTTTTAAGAAAGGGATGATACTGTCCCTGTAAAACTCTAACATTGTTGGATAAGATAGCTTCTGCATATTGTCAAAATTAAGGTAACTATTATAACCAAGAGACATTATTTTTCCTTTTATTTTAGTCCATGATTCTGTTCATTCAAATAAAAAGTGGTCTCTGGTTTGCAGGTATTATGAAGTTTAATCTGAATCTCAAGCTGGGCAAAGAAAATATTTATAGCCCCTGAGAAATATTGATATTAGGAAATATTTACTGAGAAGGGAACAGGAACCCAAACATGGCTCCTGCCAACCCCTCTCTGCCCTCCCACACAGCATCCTGGGAGAGTTTTGTCTGTCTTGTTGATTTCTGGGACATGTAAACATGGCAAGTTTAAGGTCAAAGGGCTATATGGCTATTCAAAATGAAAACTGTATACGTAGTGGGGAATAGTCTAACCTCTTTTCAACCTTTTTTAAGGCACATTGTGACCCAAAAGTGGGTCACAGAATCAATGTAGTGGGTCCTGATCAGAATTTAAAAAGAAATAAGAATAATAATGTTGAAAATACCAGCATTCATTGCATAAAACTTTTGTCTTAGAGGCATGTGTGTGTATATGCATGTATATGTTCTAGGTTGAGAAGTAGTATATATTTCTTACGGATGATCACAGTCAAAAAAGTTTTCAAAGCACTGGTTTAAGGTGAACATTTCCTCTTCCTTTCATTTTCACTCTTTGCTAATTTCCCTTTCCCTGAAACTCTGCTGCCTAGTGAATAAAAACTGTAGTAATTAATAGCCAGAGAAGCAAGGCCAAGTTCTCAGTCTGTAAACAGCTGGCGTGCAAAGACTGTTGCCCCTATCTCATTGCTCTCAGTCAATCAAATATATTACGACTGAAAGGCTGAGACCTACAACCTCACTGGGGAAGAGGTTATAGGAAGATTTATTTCAGAATTTATCACCAGCATAGTTCAAACTCCAGTGTTCTTCCTGACCTGCAAAGTACAAAGGGTTCAGCATGGCATTCAGGACCATTTTTGGTATAGCCCTAACTTACCTTAATAGACTGATTCCCCTACTCTTCTACAGGAATCCTGTGTTCCACCCAAATGGACTTCTTGGGTGTTCCCTGAACTTTCCATCCATTTCTCTGGGTCCCTGATTATACTGTTCCTCTGCCTGGGACAGTCTCCTCACCTAACCCATCTCTGTTTGCTAAGTTCCACCCACACTTCAAAGATCCATTTCTGAATTCCTTCCTTTCCTGGTTCCTAATATCTTTTTCTTTTGAACTCCATGAATATCTTTTAAAAAATACCTCTCTTAAAAACTTTAAAAATCGTTTTAAAAAATTTCCCTTGCTTCCAAGAGAAATATAAATGCAAAACTAGGAAAATGTAAAAATAAGAAAATACAGAAGTCACAGAAAAAACAGAAGTCCCATTTTAAAATCTATGCATGATATATATTTATGTAATTTATATTTTACAACCTGTTGTTATATCACCTTATAATGTACTTTTTAATTAAAAGTATTTCAACATCATTAAATCTTTTTCTTAAACATGATTTTTAACAGCTACAAATGAATTCCAGTTTATTTAACAATCACATAACATTGGGCATTTTGCTTGTTTACACATATGGTGCGGTATTTTGGGAGAATATAGATGGGGTGTATACAGAGTATGGTGACAAATTTACTGAAAAAGCACAAGAGAGTATTTCTTGAAAACAAGATATTGGGGCCAGAGATAATTAGGAGAAATTCATAGCATGTATGAATTTGGCAGGTATTGCTGGGTTTCCCATGTTAAGTGGTATAGGGGTTTGAGCCAATTGTACTTAAATTTTAAAAGATAGTGACCCCAGCTGGCCTATGGAGGACTTTGGGCGTCATCCAGGCAGCTGATTCATGGAAACATGCATGCCTTCTTACCTCAAAATATTTCTATTTTTATGCATCCTTTAAATCTTATAGGAAGAGGGCCTGGCTGGTTACTCAGTTGGTTACAGCATGGTGATATAAATCTTGTAGGAAGAGGTGAGCCTCTTCTCTGACTTCTCCCCCCACCCCCCCACTCCTCCTCTCCTTTTCTTTTTCTGGGATCTTGCACCATTAATTATCTTATCTCTTATCTCTCATTTCCCCACCTTAGCTCCTCTGTTTGAGGTTTCCTCCTCAAATTGGGAAAAAACAAAAACAAAAACACCTCTCTCTTTCACTCTTACTACCCTTTGAGCTACAGGCCTACTTTTCCTCTCACTGCCAAAATTCTGGAAAGAATCACCACCTTTCACTGCCTTCACTGCTTGGATACCAACACACTCCTTACCCAAGTGTTCAACTCAGCTCAGTGCCTGGTGCACAGCAAGCCCCAGCTGAATGCTAGTTCCAGCCCTCTTGCAAACAGGCACCCCTTTCTTGGTTCTTCAAAAGGAATTTCTCCAGAGTTGGCAGTGGGTGCTCACTGCCGATCACCAACGCCTCCGTGTTCCCACACCCGGACCTTAATGCTACAGACCCCATTTCCAGGGACTCCGAGTTCTTGGAAGGTCCTGCGGGTCACCCTCCTGGCCTTCCGCGTGCCTCTCCGAGTTCTCACCCTGCATAGTCATAGCTTCGCCAGTAACCATAAGAAATCTCTCAGTCTACCCCTGCGAAGCACCGATTGCCAGTCCTCCAACTCCGTTGGCGGCGAGTCCCTTTTATTACTCCAGAGGCAACACGTCAGAGTGCCCTGTACCTCCAGGCCTGAGTGAATGTCCTCATATCCAGCAATGACCAAACATTTAGGGCGCACCTGAGTGCCAGGCCCACACCACCCCTGCTTCCTTTCACTTAGCCTGTACTAGGCCCCACTACGTGCAGATCTAAGTGGAGAGGCTCCCGAGGCGCTGGCCGACCGCTGAGGGGTACAGCCTCGTAGGCAGATCGTGTCCCCCTAGCGGACGGCCCCGACCCCTACCGAAGGCCCCTACGCTGGAGGCGCATCCGAGGACGAGAAGCCCAGGTTGTGGGGAGCGGCCGCCAGGCCGACTGCTTTGGGTGCCGGGCGGGCCTGAGGGGGCCGGCGGGGTCGGGGGTCCAGCCCTGAGCGGCGCCGTCCCCGCCCCGCCCCACCCCGCCGCCGCCGCCGCCGTCGTCGTCGCCGTCAGCGGGGCAGCCCCTCAGCACACCGCCCTGGGCCGGTGCCCAGGTCCGAGTCGCCTTCCGCCTGCCCCCCCCGCCGCGGCCCCAGCCAGGTCCCGCCGCCAGGCCGGCTCCCGCCCCCGCTCCGCCCCCGGAGCCGCAGCCCCGCCCGCCACCACCGTCGCCATGTTGTGGCTCCCGCAGCCGGCGCTGGGGACGCGCGCGGCCGAGCCCGGGGCCTGCAGTCGCCGCCACCGCCAGGTAGGCGCCCCCCGCGGGCCGAGCCGGGCGGGGCCTGTGGGCCGGGGCCGCCGCCCGGGCCGCCGCAGCCCAGGCCGGGGCTGAGCGGAGCCGGGACAGAGCCCGCGCCGGCGCTGAGGCCCGGCCCTGCAGCCTGGCGGACCCTGCCCGCCGCCCGAGGCGGCAGCCACTTCCCCCGACCGCCGCCTGGCGGGCCCCGGCCGCCACCCCACCCCCGGCCGACGGGCCACTGACCCCTTCCGCCGCCGCGACCCGCCGCTCCCGGGCCGGGCGGCCGGGCACACTGCTGTCCTCCCCGCGCGGGACAGGCGGCCGCCCTCGGCAACAGCCCGCGGCCCCCCTGCCCGGGCACGGATAACGGTGCCACTTTCCCCTGCTGTGACGCCCTGTCAGCCTGACCGTCTCCGCCGCCCGAAGAGCTGGCGCCGTCATTGGGCAGACACTTCGGGGATCGACCCTCTTTGGCCGCCCCTCAGTCCCCCACTCCCCTCCCTACGCCCAAGTTTTGATCCTGGAGAAGGTTTCTCTCGGAGCACACAGGTATTTCTGCTCCAGACTTGGGGTCGTCAGGGGGTGACCAGGCCTGTTGATCAGGGTGGAGATTGTCTCTCTGCAGGGGCTCTTCCTGCCAACATGGGGCGGGGGGGGCGGAGAAGGCTCTATGTGACCAGAGGGAGGACAGGGGAGTGTCTGCTGGACAGATGGCCTCCTGGCCTTGGATCAGCTTTTGTGAGGGGGAGGGGTCCTTAGGTATGCCCGTTCCTGAGAACTGCAGGATTACTGGAGCTGTTCAGGGATTTTTAACCATTTTTTGAGTAGGCCAGAGGTGGCATTAAAAGTCCTGGATTGGAATAAATCCACAGGCCCACCCAGGGAAGCAGGTTTGGCCTTCAGGACTAGCTTAGAATATGGCTGGCAATAGGAGAAGGACTCGGGGGGGGAAAGATGGTATTTGGTCTAGGGTTTGCCCACCTGCGTTCAGCCCTGCGTTCGTGAAGGCTCTGTAGGGTGTTTCTGTTGGGTGTCCAGTGAAGCTGAGCACAGAGGATGTGGACAGACAGATGCTGGCCTGGTGGGTGCTTGGCGGCATTTCAGGGATCTGTTCCTCAACCTCACAGGTACCATTGCATGGTGAAAGAGAGGAGGAAGTGGGTGCTAGTGCGCGTATTTTCCAATTTTTCCACTGGTTGTTGCTTGATTAATTCAGTAAATTTTTACTGAGCACTTATTATGTGCCCAGCACTGAGCTAGGTGTTGGGAGTACAGTGATAGACCAGAAAGACACCGCGCTTTAAGTTTGTGGAGCTCTTATCCTATGGGGAAAGTCCAGTAGTAAATCATGAAAATATATTCAACAGCAAATATTTGTCCACAAATATGTGCCAGGCATTGTTCTAGATGCAGTGAACAAAGCAAGCAAAAATAACTGCCTTTGTGGAGCTTTCATTCTAGTGGAGGGTGGGGGGGAAGACATTATAAATAAAATATATAATAAAAATATAGTCTGTTAAAAAGTGCTAACTGCTAAAGAGAAAAAGAAAACAGGGAAGGAGAGTCAGAGATATAAGGGGTGAGGGTTGAATTTACATGACGGTGGCCTGGGAAGGCTTCCTAAGAAGGTATCTTTCCAATAAAACTTTGAGTGAAGTGGTCAACTAATAATTTCAAACTGTGGTCAGTACAGGAAAGAAAGATGAAGTGAAGGGTAAGAGATATTGACTTGAGTTGGGGGTTCAGGGAAGGCTTCTCCGAGCAAGTGACATGTAGGCCAAGACCTGAAAGAGGGTTGAGTTAACCATGTGTGGGGCAATGCAGAGCTTGGCAAGTTGAAGGACGTGAAAGAGGCCTGTGGGACTGGAAGGGGCAAGGGAGAGTGGAGGTGAGTCTGTGGAGAGGTAGGCCCAGCCAAATCTCTGGGGCCTTGGGGGCAGAATGTCTTTCCTCCTTAGTTTGGATTGTATCTCCAGTGTAATTAGGAACATTTTAAGGGTTTAAGGGAGTGACATGATGACATTTACATTTTAAAAGGTCTCTGGCCCCTGTGCAGGGAATGGACTTTGAGATAAGCAGGTAAGGCAATGCTTTCTGTGTTGAATGGCCTAACTACCTGATCTGTTAGAAAGGCCTCAAGCAGTCTGGGGAGATCCCATCTGTCTGCGAGTCTGCTTTGCCCAGCTTTGGGGAAGGAAAGGGAAAATAAATTAGCATTTATGCAGTGCCTGCCAGGTGGGAGGACCAATTTTAAAGACTTTTGAATATATTATTATATTTAACTTAATTTTCTCTACACCCTAAGAGAAAGAGATTATCATACCCAGTTTACAAGGATACAAGCCCAGAGAGAGTATATGACTTATCCAAAGTCACATTTGTAACGTAGTCTGGATTCAAACCCAGGAACCAGACTACTGAAGTTTGCATTTTGCTTCTGCCGCTTGCAAACTGAGTGATCTTGATCTTAAACCTCTTCATCTTAAATTCAAATAAAATTACCTGTTTGATAGGATTGTTGTGCAGATCAAATTAAGCCATGTAAACAGTTTAGCACTTAGTTCAAATGTTATTTGCTATAATTATTTAAATTTTAAGAATATCCCTGCTGCCTCTCAGCCACATTGTGGCCATTTTGGATGAGATTAAATATATAGATAATTTAATTATTGAACTTTGTGTGATTACGTTTCCCTCCCTTTTTCTCTTAATAACTTAATGTTATGTTCCATGCGATCAGTCATTCAACATTGTCTCCCATTTCATGCCTGACACTGTGTTAGAACTTGTGAATACAAAGTGAGTTCCTTCCTGGAGCTCTGAGTATCCAGGGGAGGTCAGATATTTTAAAGGATGAGCTACTATGTACTTAAATCCTCTAATGCAGCTCTGCATTAAAGTGGTTAAAAAGCTGTGGGAAGCAGTAAGGACTAAATGCTTGGGGAAGTAAGGGAGGCTTCAGGGAGGAAGTGACTTTTGAACTGGGCTTTGGAGGAAGCATAGGAGTTTTGCAGACAAATAAGGACATTCCAGGTAGAGAGAGCCATAAGTGTGAAATCATGGAGCCATGAGAGGCCCCATTGTCTGGGGCCAATAATGGAGTTGAGGTAGTGAAAAGCTGGTCAGGGAATTTGGATTTTATTCTGTAAGCCAGAGAGTACTACCAGAGAGTACTAGACACATCATATACATACCACGACGGGTGTTGTAGTTAGAAAGTGGACACACATGTCTTTCTGGGGGTGGCTTTACTTCAGCGGGATCACTGTTTTGGTTCTCAGCTTCCTAGACCAGAAATTCAGTTTTGCAGAGCACTTGGTGTTGATTGGGTCCAGGGAGACTGACTCACTAACCAAACTTGGAAGAGATTGATGAATAAACTTAGGCTATCAACTGACCATGAGAAATGAAACTGCCGAATGACAGATGTTACTGTCCTCCGGCCGTTGCCCCCTCCCACCCTCCCTTTCTGGACAGAGCTGGGACATACTAACAAACTCTTGCTCCTCAATCCCTGTTTGTTTTTCTCAGGCTGCATGAAACGAACTGTTTCTGTTAGCATAATCTTTCCTCAAGCATTATTCAGTATAGTCAACAATGATTATTAATTGATGGAATGAATGATTCTGTATCGTTTGGGTGGGATCCTGTGTTTGTGAAACTTGAGAAAGAAAAGGAGTAACTTTTTTAGAAATATCAGGAAAAGGGGATTCCCCAAAATATGGTTAATGGAGAAGGTATGCAGATTCTAAGCGATGCGGGTTATTTGTGGCTAAGCAGTGGTTGTGGACAGATGCATTGGAAGTTGTTCTGGAAGCAGAGGTCTATGAACCCTTGGAGCAGGTAGAGGACTTTTTGGTGCACTTGAGGGAGAGACTAGTTTAGAATCTTCACCCTCCCTACACATTGGAGACAGAAAAGACAGTAATAATTTTTGCCCTCAACTCAGCCTGGTCATATTGAATTGGAATCTTCATGAGGTTTGAGCTTTGTCCTACACTTCTTTCTGCTCCTGCAAGACTGGAAAGAGTAGTGTACCTTCTAGAGCTTTGAATCTGTATTTTTCTACAGTGAAAAATAAAATTCAAATAGACTAACCTAGATTGTGGGTTATTTTTCTTTTAAAACTCTAAATATAATTACATAAGAAATACATATTCATGTAGAAAATTTAGGAAATACAGATAGACATACAATGGAAATAAAACTCACTGATAAATCTTACAACCTAGAGCTACTGTTAACATTTTAATATTTTGGTATTTATGTTAGACCTTTATCTCCATCCCTATCTTGATATGTAAGTTTGTTTTAACTTTTTCTTTTCTTACAAAAATAGGGACATCCTGAATAGGAGAAAGTTCTGAATGTCAGCATTTGTGAGGTAGGGCAGTTGCATGTACCCAAAATCTGTATGTTTCCATTTGTGTGCATCTGGCCCTCCCCCCTCTCTAGGGATGTTTGATGTTATATCCATTAGCTAATTACTTTTGAGAAATGCTCAGAGGATCAGAGTGCTCCTTCAGCCAACCATTTGCTTTTATTTGACATCAGGGAAGTATATGTAAGTGTGTATTGAAATGACACATCTGATCCTTTTTATGGCTCAAAGAAAAGTTAATGAATACCTTTTGAGTTTGGTGTCACCACAGAGTCATTTCTCAAAGCTGTCAGCATTTATGGGCTGTCCTCTGCTCATTGTGTGACTTACTTTCTCTATTTCAGATTCTGAAGGTGTTGTATCAAGAGGTAATGGTGGCCCCCTTCCTTTCACTAACAAACTCCAGGAGATGAAAAGGATGATGATGTCTGTATGTGTGACTGATTGTGGAAAGACTGCCACAATGTGTCAAGTGAAGGAAAGGAGTATGTCTGCTGAACAGATGACCTCCTGGTTTCGAATCAGTATGTGTGTGGGCTGGGGGTCTGTGTGACTTTAACTTATGTCTGTTTTTGAGAGCTCCAGGATAATTGGTGCCCCTTCAGAGATTCTGAAACTTAAAAAAAAATTTTAAATTTATTTTTAATTTTTCATTTGTTTTAAAACGGAAGCTTTTTTGATTAATCCTGAGGTGGCATTATGGGTCTCTTGCAAAAAAAAAAAAAAAAAAATCCACAGGGTTTTCCACAGAATCCAAGACCTACACCCCAGGTTCAATTTAGAATAGACTTGCTTCCACTCTGTAGGACAGAATTTACCATAAGATTTCTTTACCTCTGAGTGGTGGGATTGGGTGGTTTTTACTTTATTCTTTATATTTTCTTCCTATCATTTGAATTCTATACAGGCTTGTATAGTATCTTTATAAAAACAAACTACTGGTAAATTTGTTTTCATTTTGAGGGCAAACATTAAATGCCCTAAAGCAAAAACTCAAAACTGCCCAGAACTAGGTCCCTGTAGAACAGATATAATGTTGGAGTTGGCTGCGCTTCCTCACTCACTCTCAGGAGACGATGCCTTTGTTAGATAGGCAGCTCTCCCTGACAGGTGATTTAGGCTAGCACCTCTGACTGAGATAGTCCCTGAGTTCAGAGAGCCAGGGCTGCACTCACCTTGGAGGAGCTGGTGAGTAGAGTGAATATGACTTGGCTTCTAGCTTCATTTATTGGGTGTTTTCTTTAGGAATGCTTCTAAAGAAATCACTCTTTTTCTGGTGTGTCCCAGGGCCTCCCTCTGTGGTCCACTGGGCTCAGTCACCTGCACATTGGCATGGGGGATGCTAGAGGCCTTGGTGTTACAACCTGGAGGCCAAGGAACTGTGAAGAGAAAGGGTTCCCATGTGTAAGCTTCAAATGCATTCCTGGGATTTCCCTCCTTTTGGGGGCTCAGCCCATCCTGGTGTGTGGTGAGGGGCTGCTCCTTTCTCATATGCAGTCTTTGGATGTAGGAACATTTTACCCACACTGCCTTGGCAAGCTGGAGCTGAACATGAGCCAGTAGAGTGGGCTCTGGCTCTACTTTTATTCCTCTGGTTTGCTGCAGTTTATAGCATTCTACTCCTTTCTGCCAATTCAGTTCCTGAAGTTGAAAGTGTTCCTTTAGCAAGCTGAAGGACAGAGTGAGACCGTAGGGAGAGGCTTTGAAAGTAGATGTCCATTGTAACTTCAGGCCATCTCATAGCTATTCCAGGGCCTGAAAACACATTTGAGGCTGAGCTTTGGCATTTTCAGAGGAGAAGGGAGCCCAGGGGTGGTCACTGAGCAGCTGTTCAGATTCTTCTGGTCTTGGCCCAGCTGGGGCTGTAGTCAGGGGAAGGGCTGCTCTCTGCCTTTGCCTTGCTAGACTCTCCAAACCTGAAATGAACTCGCTGAGGTTGTTAAAACTGCTTCACTGTCTAATACTTCATTAAGGCTATAAATCTTCAGGCCCTTAAAAATATTAGATGTGTGATTAATACTACCGTTATTCTTAATTAGGATGGTTACTTGTACTTAAAATCCTGTGGAGCTTCTTTGCAACCAGCCTATCGTTGATCAGTAATGTACAGTTGCTTGTGAAAAAGGCCTACCCTGGGCCCAACGCAGAGTTGGGTGCTCTGTGGAACGTGAAATAATCATATGATGTGAACTTTGTCCTCAAGGAGTTCCCCCACTGAAAGCAATTAAGAGAACAATTTGCTTCCAGACCAGAAGTGTATTAAGGGGGCTTTTCTTTCTGAGGCTGGTGGTTACTCTCACACAGGTCACCTCTGAGATGGCTGGGGTTACCTTTGGGAACATTCGCTAGCACTCAAAATGGATTGAATGGCCATTTGGGAGGAGAGAGGTGGTTTCAAAGATGTAATCTCATCTTTCATTACCTAAGTGCCTATACCCTTTAGGAGAAGGTAGCTCCCTGTCCACAAAGTATGAACCCCAGTGTCTGTCATTCTACCACTATAGTTCCATTCCTCTGAATCTAAGACTTTTGCATTTCCATCTTAGAGTCCTCTTCTAAAATATTTACACCCCCTGGAAGAGGTCATACTCTTCGTAGTTCATCGCCAAGCAGTAGCTTTAATTACCAGGAATTAATTAAGTCAACTGAGAGAAAGACTGAGACCCAGGCAGGGACTTGGGGGCAAGAGCATCTGAAGGGACACACTCCTGTATGGCAGGAGAGAAGTGAGGGCAGCAAAGGGAACTTTCATGCCTGTCAGTTGGTGCAGGTGAGTGTTGCTGAGCTGCCTCATTGCTGGCTCTGGGCCCACCCTGGTGGTCCTGCTGGCTGGGGCATGGGATATAGCATTGGCTAGCATTGGTACAGGGGCTTTGAGACAGAGGTGGAACTTGAGCTGAGTCTAAGGGTTTGGGAGATTGTTTTTTCTCTCATTTAAAAAATAATATATGCTCAGTTTAGAAAATTTGGAAACATTCAGGAGGAAAGCAGATCTCTTATAATTCTTCCTAATGATAGACTGTTGAGATATATAGGTGGAGGGGAGTGATCCTTTTAAAATATAAGTCAGAGCACATCACTCCGCTATCCCAAATCCTCCTGTAGTCTTCTGTCTCAGAATATAAGTCAGAGTCCTTGCAGTGGCCTTCTGTTATCCGCTTCACTCCCCCGTCTCCTACTACTGCTTCAGGGCCTATTTGCTCCCCCCTCTACCTAAAACCTCTTCTCCCTCATATTCTAATGGCTTGCTCTCTCACTTGTTTCAGAATTGAGAATGGTTTGTTCACTCCAGTTTCTGAATTCAGATGAGGAACCCTAATTTAAAAGGCTATATGGCTGTCTGACATATTATGAATCTGTTTGTGTCCGTCTGTCTACTTCTAGTAGATTGTCAGCTTCATATGGGCAGTAACTTAGTCTGTTTTGTTCACTGTGGGATCCTGCCACATAGTAGGTGCCCAGTTAATATTATTGAATGTATGAATGGGCATGCATGCATGTGTGTAGTATGTGTGTGTATTGTGAAGATGGGGTGGGAAAAGGCAGAGTAGCTAGCAGCTGGAGGGGGAGAGAATGAGTGTGGACAGTGTGGAGGAGAGTGAAGATGCTCTTTGCAGGAATGTAGGTTGGAAACATGGTCTCTAGCTGGTGTAGTTGAGGGGTAAGGCAGTGAGGCAGGTGAAGGAGCAGCTGCTGAAATATAAAATCAGTAGATCTGGTCTAGGCCTAGATTAGGGAGGTTCTTGAAAGCCTGGCCTGAGCGTTGGACCTGATGTGGTAGGCTATAGGAAACTATTTTAGGTTTTTTTTTTTTTTAGTGGAGTGAGTGACCTGATGAAAATGGTGTTTGGGGAAGATTAGTCTTAGAGGGATGTGCAGGATGACCACGTAGGGAGAGCCCAGAGGTGGCAAGAAGAACGAGATAACAAGGACAGGGGGTATCAGCAGACATAGAAAACAGATTACATCAATGAGACTTAGTGACGGCAGGATACTCCCCAACTTCTGTGTGGCCTCCTTGATGAAGGTTCCTAGCACTTCTGTCTTGGTAGAGTTTAAAGTATTGTCATTGGTTTCAAATGAGTTTTGGATGCAGATAGAATATAAGCAAGGGTCCTCCTCAGATTTTTGATGGTGTTTATCAGGTTGATGTGTCAGGTGGTTAGTAGGGAGTAACATCCTGCACTGGGCCTGCATCTCAGAGACTGTAACCCCAGGGAAGAGCCTCCCTGTTCTTTCTGGTCTGCTGAAAACTGTTTCCTGTCCGGGTATAGCTATCAGTGCTCTTGGGCTTTCTTCTGAACCTACACACATACCACGATGGTATCTGAGATCTGTTTGTTTGATCACCTTCTTTCAACTTCATTTTCTGTCTCCATAGTTTTATCTGTTTCTCAGGACAAATTGTCTTTGACTCACAAACACATTTGGGTTGGATTAATTGACTGGAAATACTTATTTCTAGCTGGTTTCTGTTTCATTAGGCTTCTGGCATGTTTTAAGAAAGGCTTTTGCCAAGATGAGATCAGTAGAGAAGTGATTTTGGTATAATCAGCTTCTTTATGATCTTTTGGTACAAGTCATGTTTTAAGATTGCTGTTTCTGGTGTATTTATTAATTTCTAGAGTAAATATTTGAGGACCTGCTATTTCACAGGCACTATTTTAGGCACTGGCAATATAGCAGGGACCAAAATAAACAAAAACCTTACTTCATAGAGTTCATATTCTAGTGTGTGGGGTTTACAGACAATAAAGGAGTAAAATATAAATTATGATAGATGGTGAAAAGTATTATGGAGAAAAATAAAGAGGGGATGGTAGAGAGGGGAGTTAGGTAGTGAGGCAGATTTTCTATTTTAAATAGAGAAGTCAGAGAAATCCCGTTGATTAAAAGACATTTGAGCAGAGGTCTGAAGGAAGTGAGAGAGTGAGCCATGCAGATGTCTGGGGGAAAGCAATCAGGATGGACAGAAAAGCAAGTACAAAGGTCCTTGAAGTCAGAGAATGCTTGAGGTGTTCAGAACAGCAAGGAAGTCAGCGTAGTCAGTGAGAGAGGAGGCCGGGGATGGTGGCCCCCCCCTAGATATTCTGAGTTAATAATCTGAGCTGGGGTCAGGCATTTGGATTGTTCCCCAGGTGTTTCTAATGTGCACCCAGGGCTGAGGATCACTGGTCTAAGGGTTAAATAAGCCTTATCCCTGGTATTTGATAGAGAGATTTGAATGGGTAACTGAGTAGGAGACTTCTAGCCCCTCTGATGGTAAGGCCATGGCAGGGCCCCATGACCTTGCCAAGAATAGCAGGAATCTTCCACAGTAATAAAAACTCTTGAAAAGTTTATGTACCTTTTCTCATTTGATTATCTCACTTCTCTGGGCCTCAGTTTCTTTGCTTGTAGAGTGGGTGGCTTATATTTAATGGTTTCCTAGAGTCTCTTTGGCTCTGACAGTCCTTAATCTTTCTAATGTTGGAAGACCTCTAATCTAGAACAGTGCTCTAGAACAATTTTATTTATTTATTTATTTATTTATTTACTTACTTACTTACTTACTTACTTATTAATTTTTAAAAAGATGACCAGTAAGGGGATCCTAACCCTTGGCTTGGTGTTGTCAGCAACACGCTCTCAAATGAGCTAACTGGCCATCCCTATATAGGGATCTGAACCCGTGGCCTTGGTGTTATCAGCACCACACTCTCCCAAGTGAGCCACAGGCTGGCCCTACTTATTTATTTTTTAAAGTCACAGCACATGCCCAGGGTAAGACACAGGCTTTTTTAAAAAATTGTTATTTTTAAAATTATTTATTTGTTTTATTATTTTGGGGGCACCCGGCCAGTACAGGGACCCCAAACCCTTGACTTTGGTATTATATGGTGGCGCTCTAGTCAACTGAGCTAACTGGCCCGTACTTATTATTTTTGGCTGCTGGCTGGTAGGGGGATCTGAACCCTTACCCTTAGGGTATTTTAAATCTTGGTCTTATAACACCCTAAGGTGCAACATAATTATGGCAAGGGCTATAGTAAATGTCTTAATACCAAAGTGAAGGAAAACTTGTGCCATATTCAGTAGCACCTTGCGATGATGAGGATTTGGGGAAATCTGAAAAGTGAATGCTGACCTCCCAGTTCGGACTTCATAGTGTAAGGGCAGTTTGGTCCTTAGAGGCAGGCGGGAGTGCTAGTCTTGGCTCACTCACTGGTTAGGCTCCTTGTAAAGTGGCGTGAACATGTGATCAGGGTGACCTGTAGAGGCAGCCAGCCTGTGTCAGTGAAGCCTGACTGCATTACTGCGTATGAGAGACTGTCTGAATTACCAAACAGAATCCAATGGCTGGAGGAACCAAGGTTAACTTAAGAGTAAATAACCAGGTACACTCATTGGAACAACTGAGAACTTATTTACTATTGGATGACAGACCTAAGACACCCCCTGGCCTTCAGTCTCTTTTGTCTTCACTTGGACAGCACAGTGTCTGTTAGTATATGCTTTGAAGTGTGAAGGTCCAAATAAGAAAAGGAAAAACTTGAAGAAAAGAAAAGGTTTTCCTATTTCTCTTCTGTAGAATTGGGATACTTGGTTTTCCTTCCTTTTCCTTCTAAATTTTTCCATTAATACTGTCTATCTCTATTTAGCATCCAAATTAAATGCTGGTCTGTCAAAATTAAGACAAAAATGAAGTCAAGTGAGGGAATGCAGGATTAGAGTGAGAATGGGCAGAATGAGAAATTCAGGAGATGAGACCTTTTATTCTGTCATGTACCTGATGGACTGTTAACGGTTTTTTAATACCGACCAATTGAGTTTGAGTCTTGGGGGGTGGTGGCTAAGCATTAGTACTTTCCAAAGTTCCAAAGATGATTTTCATGTCCAGCTACGGTTAAGGACTATCTAGATTTAAAAAATGGGTTCCCATTTCTTCTCTCATTCGCCTTACCTACTCAGTGCTTGCCCCGCTCCCACCTGTGATTTCTCCCAGCTTACCTGTTCCCACTCCCTGACTCTGCTTCCTCAGCCTCAAGTGCGCATGCTGAGCACTGGAGGAGCAGCTGTGTGGAGGGTAAACCAGGCATCTCTTCCCTTGTCTCTCTGTCCTCTGTGCATGCTTCCAGTCAACAATATGCTGGGGCACTATGAAAACTTGAGGGAAGGCTTGCTGGCCACTGAGATTGGTGGCATAATACTTAACAAACACATGTATTTGCTGTGTGAAAGGCAGTGGTCAGAGCTTTACAAGTATTTTTTCCCCGTTTTACATATGGGGAAACAGGTGAAGAATCTTGCCCAAGGTCACACAGCTAGTAAGTAATAGAGCTGGGGTTTGAACCCAGGTAGAGTCTGTGCTCTGAACCACCAGATTATGATAAGAGGAACAGGTCTGGGGCTGGGAAAAGTTTTGTCTTTGACTACATTTGGGATCTGCTTTGAATTTATGTTTGGAGATTTTTCTCTGGGTCTTGCTTACACTTGGATTATTATCATTAGTTTTAAAGCTATCTTTATTTTAACATTTACCTTTACACCCATTTAAAAACCATTTTGTTTTTCTTCTTTCCTTAGGTGGAGTTTGGACACTAGATCATGTGCCTAGGTAGAAGTTTTTCTTTTCTCCGCAGCTCTACTCCCCCAGCAACGCTCACCACACTCTTGTTTTGAGAACCTCACTAAGGTATGATGTCTAGGCTGACCTGAGCTGGCCTTGAAGAGCAGAGAGTTTGGACACATTTTTTTCTGATTCTTGTTTTTTTTTTTTTTTTTTGGTGCTAAAATACATATAACAAAATTCACTATTTTTAAGTGTACAGTTAAGTGGCATTAAGTACATTTACAATTGTGCAGTCATCACCACTATTCATCTCCAGAACCTTACAACCCTATACTGAAACTTTGTACCCTTCAGCAACATCTTCCTATCTTCCTCCCCTCAACCTCTGGCAACCACCAGTCTATTTTTTGTCTCTATGAATTTGACTCTTCTAGGGACCTCATGTAAGTGGAATCAAACAATATTTGCCCTTTTGTATCTGGCTTATTTCACTTAGCATAATGTCTTCAAGGTTTGTCTATGTTGTAGCATGTGTCAGAATTTTCTTCCTTTTTAAAGCTGAATAATATTTCATTGTATGTATATACCACATTTTGTTTATCTATTCATCCATTGGTGGATACTTGGGTTGCTTCCACCTTTTGGATATTGTGAATGATGCTGCTGTGAACATGGGCGTGCAAATATCTCAAGACCTTGCTTTGAATTCCTTTGAATGTCTACCCAGAAGTGGAATTGCTGGATCATATGGTAATTCTATGTTTAATTTTTTGAGGAACTGCCATTCTGTTTTCCATAGCTGCTGCACCATTTTACATTCCCACTGGTGATGCATAAGCATTCCAATTTCTCCACTTCCTCACCAATATTTGTTATTTTCTGGGTTTTTTTCTTTTTTCCCCCCTTTTTCTTGTTTTCACAATAGCTAACCAAATGAGTGTGATCTTGGTGGTTATCTAGTTGGACCCTTATAGCCCACTAGCCAAAGACCTGGTCTCTATTGTGCTGAAATGTACAAATGTAGAAAAAAATAATACAATAAACCTGCGTGCACTCCTCACCCAGATTCAATTATCAGTGCATGGCCAATCTTGTTTCATTTATGTACCTGCTCCTTGCTCTCTTCCTTCTGCCCTGTGTTATTTTGAGGCAAATTTCAGACATCATATCATTTTATCTGTGAACATTTCACAGTGTCTTAAAAAGATATGAACTCTTAATATTCCATTCTGTCTGATGGAAGAAAGTCACATAGGGATGTTCCTTTGGACTCAGTATTCCCTATCATTCCCTTGGATCATCAGGGACATGTACAGTGGGCACACATATGAACACCTGGGGGTGGTTCTGTTACCACGCTGGGTTTTTGGTGAAAGGCTGCCTTGTCTGGGGTGCTGCTTTCTTGCAGAAGGCTGACTGCCCTTAGGTCTGAGCAGTTATGGTGGAAGAGCCCACGCAGATCTCTGTTGAGAGGGGAAGGAGAGAAGAAGGAGGAGAGACGGTGTGAGGAAGAGCAAGAGAGCAAGAGGAAGACCAAGAGAGCAAGAGGGAGACAGGGAGATGGGGAGACAGAGGGAGAGAAAGCTCACTGTGGAGGAAGGAATAAGGGGAGAGAGGGTGAGAAAGAGAGAAGTATATGTGTGGATGTGTAAATGAAGGGGAATGAGAGAGCCCGGAACCTGAGAGAGAAACTCTTTAGTAACCCCTTGACTCACCAGCTCCTAAACTGTAATGATTTAAGGCAATCACAGAGATGCTCCAATACTAGTAGTGTGCTCCTTGTGTCCCTCCAAACCTTTCAATTTTGGAATCTTTGGGACTGTAGTTTGCCTGTGGTAGATGAGACTGGTAGTACCTCAGAACTATCAACACATGGGTACCAGAGATGGGGAAAGAGTGATCCTGCAAAATGGACACTTTCTCTTTTTTGAAACCCTTTGCTCAGGGAGTGGAGGCTTGGTTCCCAGCTGGTTTGAAGCTTCTGGCTTTTTGCTTAAATTTGGGGGTCCCCGTTACCAAGAGATGATGCTTTCATAGAGTTTAGTGGGAGGTACCCTCCAACCCCCAGGGTGGTATGTGAACAAGAGTCCTGCACCCTTTTTCTCAAGTCTCTGTGTTCTGTTCCCTTCTAACAAAGTGTATTACCCAGTTAGTACTGAGATCTGTTTGCAAGTAAAGAAAGGTGAAGGGCGTACAGGTTACAAAGGTATCAGTTTCCGTCTAAGTTCTCAACCCTGTGTGGACTTTGCTGCCTATACCTAGTTTCCACTTGTCTCAGTCAGTTTTACAGTCCCGCATCATCCCAACTCTCTCCAGTCTATCCTTTTCTCTTTCATGTTTTAAAAAATATAATATCTTTATTGAGATATAATTCATGTGCCATACAGTTTGCTCACTTAAAGTGCACAATTCAATGGTTTTAGTCTGTTCACAGTATTGTGTCCGCTTAACACTCAGGACCATTCTGTTCCCTCCTTTTCCCTGTGGTTCTCAGAGCTAGCCTTCCCTCTCCACTGGTGTCACACTGATCCCATCCTTAAGACAGATGACTTTATCGTGGGGACATTAACCCATAGGCACTTTCGACTGATAAAATATTTAATTTAATCAGGCCCTACAGGGGCCCAGGATTCATGGACTAGGCTACTTCAGGTAGGCCCCTTCCCACTGGTGAGGTTCCATCGCTAATGAAGGTCTTGCTATTTATAAAAAGTTTTAAAAAGTGAAACACACAAAAAAGTTGCATATTTGCCAAATGTTTGACTGGTAATAAACCTGCTTGGGAATCTGTGACTATCCTTGAACAGTCTTAGTTCTGGACAGATGAGCTTGTCAGATTGTTCCCATTTTCTAATGGTGGATTACCTTCCAGTAAACACACTGGAGCTTATAAATAGACAATAAAGAATTATATGTCAGGTGGTGAAAAGTGCTGTGAAGAAAAATAAAGCTGAGTAAAGGTGGGGGTGGGGATTGGTATCTCATGTAGGATGGTCATAGAAGGCTCCTGACAAAGTGACTCAAAGAAAGTGAGGAAGTGAGCCCACAGAGATCTGGGGGAAGAGCATTTCAAGCAGAAGGAATAGTAAATGCAAAGGCCCTGAGGCAAGATCATGCCCAGCATGCTTGAGGAACAGTAGAAGGCCTGTGCATGCCTGAACAGACTGGGTGAGAGAGAGAGCCAGAGGAGATGGAGGGCAGTTAGATCATCCAGGTGTGTGAGCTGTGGGAAAAACTAGAGATTTCACTCAGCGTGAGATAGGATGGCATTGAGGGTTTTGAAGGGAGGGTGTCATAATCTGATGTGTGTTTAAAAGCCACATTCTGGGGCTGGCCAGTTAGCTCAGTTAGGGCATGGTGTTGGTAACGTTAAGGTCAACGGTTCAGATCCCCATACTGGCCAGCTGTAAAAAATAAATAAATAAAAGCATCACTCTGGCTGCTGTGTTGAGGATAAGTAGTAAAGGCAAGGAGGGATGCGAGGAGACCACACAGCAGGCCTTTGCAGGAATCCAGGAGAGAGATGATGATGGTTGGAGGTGAGAAATGGATGGATTTGGATATATTTTGAAAGTAGAATTGATTGTGGATTTGATGAAGGATATGAAGGAAAGAGAGGTTTTGGCCTAAGCAACTGGAAGGATGGAGTTGTCATTTACTGAAATGGGAAAGATTGTAGGAGGATATCAAGACTTAGATTTTTAGACATATTAGGTATAAATGAGTATTAGACATCAAGTAAAGATCCAAATATAGAAATATGAATTAATAATTTAGTGAGTGCCTATTGAGGGGATTATAAAATAGCAGGAGAGAGCATTTTACTGAAATAACTACAGTAAAGATAGAGAATTATGCTGTGAGGGAGAATAAATAAAGCAAAAGGGAGCACAAGGTGGGTGAGTGAGGTGATTTCTATAGGAATCCTGTGCCCTTGATGAGCGTTCAGTGGCGCCAACAGATGTTTTCAATGGGTTGAGGGGAGGAGGTGCTCATGAGCAGGGTCTGGGCCTTCAGCTTGTGTCCTCAGTGCCAATCATAAGACTTGGCATTTGGTAACTGATATATTAACTTTTCTTCTCAGAGCCTCAGTTCTGCATGTACAAAGTGAAGGGGTTGGACTAGACCAGTGCTGTAGAATCAACTGGGAAACTTAAAAACAAAAAAAAAGAAAAGAAAAAAAATGTAGCGATCCATCTCAGACCTATTAAATTAGAATTTTCATGGCTGAAGCCTGGTACCTGTATTTTAAAGTCACTCCCCATGTTACTCTTTTGCAGTTGGTCCAGCAGCAGCCTGCAGACAGGCATTTGGAAGCCACTGGACCAGATAATTTCTGAGGTCCCCTTCAGCTCTGCCATCCTGTGAGTCTTGTTAGAATGCATATGATATAATTCTTTTCTTGGGAAACGGGATCTTTGGTTGGAGTGGAAAAGATGTAGAGGGGGTGAAGGACATCTTGGGCAGGGCCAGCAGGGATTTGGAAACATCAGTACCTCAGCCAGGGATTTGGAAAGCCATTGAGGAATGGTTCTGGGAGTAGTGGGAGCACTGACAGCTTACCTGCCACTGGGAGCCAGGTATATTAGATCTTGGAAATAGAGGTGATGGACATGACCCCAGTTTTGGAGAGGCTCACAGACTGATTGGAAGGACTGAAGAGAAAACTCATGATTCCAGTCCACTGTGGGAAGAGCTGCCATATGGGAAGGGAGTCCTAGGTGTTGAGAGAGTGAAGGAAGAGGTGGAGGGCAAAGGACTAGTGCTGAAGCAGAGGATTAGCAGCACTCAGAGAAGGTATCCAGAAGGAGGAGACCCTGGAGCTGAAGATTGGGGATGAGGAGGAATTCTCAGGCAGATTTGTATTTGGGCCAGGGTAGGGTTGGTGTATCAGGTATTCTGTAGTCGGAGGGAATAGCTTCGGCCCTGACACAGAGGCATGATAGTCTGGCTATACGGTTAGAATGAAAGGCACTCTGGGAAATGGCTGGAGAGGTGAGTAGAGACCAGATGAGAATGATCCTCCATGTGAGGCTGATGAGTTTAAGCTCTATCCTGAAGATGATGGGAGTTTTGAACAGGGACGTCTATGTGATCAGATGTGTGTTTTACAGCAACCATCTGGCAAAGTGTGCATTGGAGGGCTAAACTAGATAGAGCAAAAAACAAGTGAAAAACTCTTGTTTTGCTTGGGTTCATTGGGGCAGCTATTTTCTTGTATACTGCTGAGGATCTCCTTGGCCAATTTTTTTTTCTTCTTTTTTTAAATTTTATTTTGATTTCTTCTTTTTTTGGTGAGGGGCATTTTTTGTTAATAGTTCAGGAGCTGCCTCCTAAAATAAAACATTGGCTACTGACTCAGAACCTCTGTGACTTGGGGTCACTTAAACCCGTAAAGCAGTCCTTAAATGTATTTTCAGAAGGGCAGTGGTATGCGTATGGTAGGGTGTCTGCTTGTCCACCTTAGGAATTTATATATAGAAATCCATTAGTTCTAGATTAATTTGCCCAGCTGTTGCAGCCTAGCCTGTTCAAGGACTCAGAGATCCTTAAAGTTTACATATTAAACCAAGGCCTGCCCATGGACTTCACACAGGTAATTAATGACAGGATAGGAATGAAAGCCAGTTATTTGTGGCTCACAGTTCCTTTTTCTTTTGGCTCTACTATCCTAGCCTGGGTCTTCTTTCTGGGTCCAGGAACATGGGGCTCTTTTTTCCATTTCCTTTCCAGCTGAAATTTCACTGAGTTCCCTTCACTACCGTCCATGGAAGCAATGTCTCTCTCTGATCAAAGTTCCTGGCAGAGTCTAGGCTGAAGCTCCTGTGGGTCTTGGGAGCAGCAGCTTACTCTAGAGCTTGCTTGCTCATTCTTTCTTTCTTCTTGTTCAGCTTCCATTCCTGGTACAAAAGAAGTTCCCTCACCTGACAATCAGCTCAACAATGCTTTTCTCTAGTCTCAGTTTCCCTCTTCTCTCCCTCTCCCCCTCTCCCTGCTTCCCCTGTTTGCCATCTCTCCCCCTTCTCCCCTCTCCTTCCGTGTGTCTGCCCTTCTCCCCTCCCTCTGTCTTCCCTCTGTCTCTGTCCCTCCCCCTGTCTCTTCCCCTCCCTTTCTCCCTCTCCCCCAAACCCCCCTCCTTGGCATTCCACAGCCTGAGTTATTCTTTGCTCTATTGTCCCCTGGGATGCTCCTTTTTCTAAAATAGACAGCTTAGGGTAACTTTCATTTACCAATTTAAAAATTCTTAACCATTATAAAAAATAATTGAACACAGATGATGTCAATACTTATGCCATAGTCAATCATGTGGGGTA
This sequence comes from Cynocephalus volans, assembly GCF_027409185.1. Classification (NCBI taxonomy): domain Eukaryota; kingdom Metazoa; phylum Chordata; class Mammalia; order Dermoptera; family Cynocephalidae; genus Cynocephalus; species Cynocephalus volans. The sequence goes on from NC_084462.1 coordinate 57,455,232, forward strand.
ATATGGTTAAAAGTTCACCTGCAGGTTGTAGAACATCCGTCCATCCTTCCTTCCAGTCCTAATCCAACAAACAATTACAAATTCAAGAAAACTTAGTTTTGTTTTTCACGGTCTGGTGTTCCTTAAATCATGCTGCCTTTCACTTTCATTTTGTAAATCTGCAACATGTTATTTGCTTCCTTGTCTTATTAAACAGAATACAATGAATAGAGATTAAACTTTTCTTAATGCTTTTGGAATGCCTCTGCTTCCTTGATGTCCCGTTACTGAATTTTTTATACTTTTATTATTCTACCATTACTACTGAACTTAGCATTGCTAAGAAAAATAGTTGACCAAGTTTAATGGTTGAAAGCTTTGATGCTCAGGGGGAACAAGCTCGTAGGTTTAGTGACAAGTCCTTGTTCTTAGTTCCTCAGAGCTTTTTTTCTTTTTCTTTTTTATTTCAACTTCTAGATTTGATTGGGTGGACATTACTACATTTATATATATTTTACCTGTAACAACTTTAGCATATTTCCCAACTAATGGATAAAGTCATCTTTTATTTATCTATGTCTTTTATTTCAAACTTTAAAATATTGCTCTCTTCTCTCTAGTATTTTGAAGTTTGATAAACAAATGAATATTTTAGTTATGTTTCCCCCGTTTCCCTGAATTTGTATCTCTCATTAGATACAAATAGACTTCTTATTTTTAGGCTCTCATTAGAAAGCCCTTCTATCTACTTTATAACTTCAATCTCATTTCTTAGGATCTCTTCCACCTTTGTTATGTTTTTCTTAAGGTGTGGTGAACTAAAACTGCATAGTACATGTAGCTGTGGACATAGAGTGGTTTTGAATGAGGGCAGGATCACAAGTTTTAGTCTGCTGCCAGTGTCCTTTCTGATAATACCCAGCATTTTGGGGGGCTTTTGTGATGAAACATGCAATGTAGTTTCTTAAGGGAACAGTCTAAGCTGATGCCCAGGCCTCTCCATTGAGCTTAGAACCCATTATTCTATAAGTATAATTAGAATTGCTTTTCCCTGAATGTTGCTTCACATTTGCCTTTACTGATGATCATTTGCCATAATGTCACCTATTTATATTGCCTTGAGAGAACTTGTCTTTTAATTTTGTATTGTGATTTGGAATAGCTTTAAGGCCATTTGCAAACTTGAGGTTTCACTTTATTGCTTTGATAAATATTAATGAGACAATTGGCCTCTTCATGAGGCTTACAGCCTAACATTCTTCTGCTAGATTATTGGTTACCAAAGTATTTTGAGTATGAGACACCCTTTTTAAAATAATTTTTTCAGGAGCCAGCCAGTGGCTCACTTGGGAGAGTGTGGTGCTGATAACACCAAGGCCAGGGTTTGGATCCCTATATAGGGATGGCTGGTTAGCTCACTTGGGAGAGTGTAGTGCTGACAACACCAAATCAAGGGTTAAGATCCCCTTATCGGTCATCTTTTGAAAAAATAAAAATAATAAAATAAAATAAAATAATTTTTTCATGAGACCTCATTTCTTAGTGGTGTTTGTAGTGGCTGGTCTTTGAGAACACACATGGGGATGTGAAGTTGGGTCACTTTATGGGTTGGGAACCACCATTCTAAGTAATTTATGAAAGCATTAAGCTCCAGACCAGAATGGTCAATGGATTAAAAACTCCACTGTTCATAGTTCCCCGTAAATGACAATCACATAAACACATACAAACATACATACTCTCTCTCTCACTCACTCACTCATATACTTACACAACATATATTCACCCAAGTTCTATGGAATTCTGTTTTATTTTTGTTTTGTTTTTCAGTGGAATTTTGGCATTTAAAGTCTGTAGAAACTCTACCTACAAGTTCTGCCATAATTATATATAATTATATTGTTTTTACCCCCTCATAGAATTCTAATAGGCTGATTAAGCCTGATGAGGCCCTTTCACAATTTTAAGATACTCCCCCCCACCCCCCCAGTTGATAGGTTTCCTTAAGGGTTTGATAAAATTTCCTGGGCAAACTAGTAAACCCTGTAATAAACAAGGGCAATTATTTTTTTAAAGTTTCTGTGTCTTCCCTGGAGTAGAAACTTATCCTGAGAGAGAGGATAGTGTCAGTGCCAGTCTTGGAGTTGTTCTTTACCCCCAAGGGAGTTGTACATTTTGTTGTGTAGTTCCACCATCTCACCTTTGAGTGAAATTTGCTCTCAGCCTAGACCACAGAGAACGAGCACCCCTGCCCTTGCCTGTTGACTAGGCCACTCTAGATCACTCAGTGAGCCCTCCAGGCCTGGATCTAGCTTGTTCAGATGCTTCATGTTGAGCTTCTGCCAAATGCTCTGCAAGCTGAGCCATGGTTCCTAGGCTGGTGTCCGTGGACATGGCTCTGGGCCCCAAGTTGCTGCCCCTGGGCAAGGTAGGCTGCTGCCTCTGGTTTGCTCTTCCCACCTGTGGCTTGCTGCTTCCAACAGGTTGCAGACATTGGTGTATGCTGAAGCTTTCTATTTTGACTATGCTTTTTATTTTAATTAAGTTACTCCATTGATTTCCTTGCTAGCGTTTCTCTTCTGAGTCATGCCAGATGTGCTTTAAGAATTTTATATTAGTGATTTTGAGTCCTGTGTGTAAGGAGCTCCTCAAATTTTTTGGCCTACCTAGTTTCTTCTTTTTGTATATTAAAAATATAACTTAAAAAAATTACATAAGTAATATAATTTGAAATAGTTTGAATAATTTGAAAGTGAAAATAAACAAAAGAAAAAATAATTCCATCATCTGTTGAAATACTTTTGACATTTGGGAGTATCCTTCTAGCCTTTTTCATAAAAAAATATAAATTAAAAAAAAAATTTTTTTTTGGCAGCTGGCTGGTATGGGGATCTGAACCCTTGACCTTAGTGTTATAACACTGTGCTCTAACCAACTGAGCTAACTACTAAATTTTGTTTTAAATAGAGATTGTACTGTATGTACACTTTGGTATCCTTTTTTACCCACATTTTATATCAGGAGCATTTCTCATAGCCTTAAATATTGGTCTATAATATAATTTATAATGATGCCTAGTATTTAGTTATGAATATATCATAATTTAGTGGAATCAATTTCCTATTGTTGGATCTTTAGGTTGTATCTCATTTTTTGCTACAAATAATTTTTAAAAATAATTCTGTAATGATTTTCTTGGTCCTGTGCATCTCTATTTCCTTAGGATAAATTTCTGGAAGCAGAATTATTGGGCTTTGTGTATGCATTGTTAAATTGCTCTTTAGACAGGTTATATCATTTATACTACCTTTAGAATACTTGCTTTGCCACATCTCTGTCAACACCGGGGAGTGTCACTTTTTAAAAATCTTGGTCAATTTGATAAGCCAAAAAATGATTCTTATTATTTTAATTTGTATTTCTCTAATTTCTTGGGAGGTTACAACTTTTAATATATTAATTGTCCATTTATGTTTCTTCTTTTGATTGTCGGCTCATCACCATGGCTCGTTTTTCTAATGGGTTGCTTATCTTTTACTTATTACTTTGTAAGGGCTTTTTGTTTATTAATTAAATATTAATGATAGTAACTATATGTTACAAATATTCCTTTTAGTATTCGGTTTTCCTTACCAGGGCTAAATAGAAAACAGGGTGTGATCTTTGCCTTTTAAAGGCTTCAGCTTTGGTATTTAAAATCTTTATAAGGTTTTTCTTGCTGCTTATGTTGAGCTACCACACCACTTCTTAGCTCTGATTTTCTAGCAAAAGAAATACTTTACCTTTGACCATTCTCAGCCAGTCCTTGAACTTTCTCTGTGAGGAGAACCTTACTTTCTTTTGATGTAATAGCCCTCTGCTTCAAGCCCCTGCAACTTTGTATTGGGCAATAGCAGGCTCTCAGCCAATCCTTGTACATACCACCAACTACTCCCCTTCCTCTCCCACATGCTTTTCTCAGCTCCTTAAAAGGACCAATCAATTCTGTCCTTCTCAATCTTTTTTCCCTAGACATTAAAAAAAAAAAAAAAGGAAGGAAGAGGAATAAGCTTATAAAGCAAATAACATGCAGGTGTTTCCTCATAGTTATGATCATCCTGCATAGTAGTCTGCTTGGTATTGGGATGCCCAATACTTTCAGTGATTTCCAGTATTTTCCCTTTCTTTCTGGGCTCCAACACTATCTATTCCAGGAGCTAATCATTTGCTTTGTTCAAAAACTTTACATCTCTTTCCAGTGAGGTATTCTGCCAACCCATGTTTAGATAATTGGTATTTCACCTTATTAATACCTACTATAATTAGGTATTTTCCCAATAGGAAGGGGGTGGTGTGTTTTCTTCATTTTCTGTGAGAACTCTTAAGCAGGCAGATATGTTTTGCTGGGGGTTGTTGTGGGGGCAAGAAACCAAACCTGCAAACCTGTTGATCCCACGGGGTGGTAAGAGATATGCCTCTGCCATGCCACCTGCTCCCCTTGTGGTTCTAAGAGATTTTTTTCTTTATTTTACCTTTTAAAAATTATTAAAGCAATCTGTCAGGACCCCAGAAAAGTTTTGGAAAAACTAACCCATCAATAATGCCACCACTCTGCATAATTATTCTTATTTTTCATTTAATTCTGGCTCAAATGCATACTTAGTTTTGCGTTGTTATAACTGTAGTTTGACAACATTTTTGTGTAGGTCATTTTTTAACTTAACAAGTAATTTTCCATATTGCTAGGTAGATTTCGTAATCAGAATTTTTAATGACTGCATAGTCCATGAAGCATTTAACCTTTCCCTGTTCTTGGACACATCCAGAAACGTTTTCAGCATAAATATAGTGTAAGAAATATGTAAACCAGTAAGGCCCTGGGAAGCTGAAGCAAATGCAGGATTTAAGGGCTAAACAAGGGAAATGGTGAAGTTTTCCTTCTTTCCTCTAACAGGTTTGAGCCAGCCAGTTTTATATTTCATCTAAGTGTGAGTGTTATGGTAATTTCTCAGTGGAAGACTTCTTCCTAGGGCCTTGAGTTTCCCCTGTTGCAATAGTTCTGTAGCTCTTCTTCTCCAGATCATGAAGGAAATGGGTGCATTAAGTTAAAATAGAATTGTTACTCTATTTTTTGTGTATTAATTTAAGATAGAATTTAGGCTTCCCCAAAACTGTTACCTGGCCCATTTGATAACTATGGTTCCTTGAGAGTCATCTTGCTTCTTAGGTTTAATGGTCCATTTCACCAACCTTTGGCAATTTCAGGGTGAAAATCAAGGAATCAAGTGTGTCTACTGAACAGAGGGGGGAAAAAAAACCCTAGGGGATGACATAATTTTCTAGAGTTTATTCATGAGACAACACAAATCCTGGCAATAAATTATTTTGGATTTGATTGAATTCTTGCAGCAAAAAACCACAAATGATAAAGTTAGTGGTTAATTACTTAGAGTATATTAGCAGAGGAAGTTGTAGACAAGTCTCATGTGTGGATCATTAGTTTTCTTTCTTTTATTTTTTTTTAAAGATGACTGGTAAGGGGATCTTAACTCTTGACTTGGTGTTATCAGCACCACACTCTCCCGGGTGAGCCACAGGCCGGCCTGGATCATTAGTTTTCTAAAGGAAGGCAGTACTGAACCATGCCTTTTTAAAAAAAAGAAAGGGGAGGGAAGGCTGAGTGATTGGTGTTTTGCTAGCATATTTGGTCATGGAGCAATGATGTTCCCTGGGAAATTGAAAGAGTGTGGAAGGAGTGTACCCTCTTTTTGGCTATGCAGCCAGTCAGGAATTTGCAGGAATGGAGGTTTAAGACCTGCCAAGCAGGCTTGTCACCGCATGTAAACTTCTATTTCCACCCCTTCTTCCACCTCTCCAGCATTTTTGAAACCTGTTGGGGTAAAACTCAGGTGTGTGACTTCCTACAATAGTAGCACATATGTATGCCAGCTGCGTGTGTGCATTAGTGTGATGGGTGTGCAATGAAGATGATGCAGGACAGAGTCCAGTGGGACCCTGGTGATCACTGATTCTGTTCTCCGTTTCTGTTATAGCCCTTGCCAGCATCCAGCCATGGGGGATATGAAAACCCCTGATTTTGATGACCTTCTGGCTGCCTTTGACATCCCAGACCCCACCAGCCTTGATGCCAAGGAGGCCATCCAGACGCCTAGTGAGGAGAATGAGAGTCCCCTAAAACCTCCAGGCATGTGTATGGATGAGAGTGTGGCTTTGTCTCACTCAGGATCAGTCCCAGATGTGCCGGCTGTGAGTGTCATTGTCAAGAACACCAGCCGCCAGGAGTCGTTTGAAGCGGAAAAAGACCACATTGCTCCCAGTCTCCTACACAATGGATTCCGGGGCTCAGACCTGCCTCCAGATCCTCACAACTGTGGGAAGTTTGATTCCACTTTCATGAATGGAGACAGTGCCAGGAGTTTCCCTGGCAAGATGGAACCTCCCAAGTCAGAGCCATTACCCACCTTCAACCAGTTCAGTCCAGTCTCCAGCCCAGAACCTGAGGATCCCATCAAAGATAACAGGTTTGGGATAAAGCCCAAGCACTCTGACAGTTATTTCGCACCCCCTCCTGGGTGCGGAACTGTGGGGGGTCCAGTCCTGGAGGCTCTAGCTAAGTTTCCAGTCCCGGAGCTGCATATGTTTGATCAATTTTGTAAGAAAGAACCCAAGCCAGAACCCTTGTCCTTGGAGAGCCAGCAGGAGCACGAGCGAGGTGAGCAGAAGGCAGTGGAGCCTCACAAAGAGCTGGATGCCAGTCGATTCTTTGGGGAAGCTTTGGAGTTCAAAAGCCACCCTAGCAATAGTATCAGAGAGCCCAAGGGGCTTGCCCGCGAGCTTGGTACCTGCTCATCAGTCCCCCCTAGGCAACGTCTTAAGCCAGCTCATTCCAAGCTGTCCTCTTGTGTTGCAGCCTTGGTGGCCCTGCAGGCCAAAAGAGTGGCCAGTGTCACCAAGGAGGATCAGCATGGCTACACAAAGGATCCTTCAGGGCCTACTAAAGAGGGTTCTAAAGGCAGTCCCAAAATGCCCAAGTCACCAAAGAGTCCCCGGAGCCCTCTGGAGGCCACTAGAAAAAGTATTAAGCCATCAGACAGCCCTCGGAGCATCTGCAGTGATAGCAGCAGCAGAGGCTCCCCTTCTGTAGCTGCCAGCTCCCCACCAGCAATTCCCAAAGTCAGAATCAAAACCATTAAGACGTCATCGGGGGAAATCAAACGGACCGTCACGAGGATATTGCCAGACCCTGATGATCCAAGTAAGTCCCCTGTTGGTTCACCTCTAGGGAGTGCCATTGCTGAAGCTCCAAGTGAGGTGCCAGGGGACGAGGTGCCTGTGGAGGAGCACTTTCCTCAGGCAGGCACAAATTCAGGGAGCCCCCAGGGTGACAGGAAAGAGGACGAGAGCATAACAAAGGCCAGTGACTCTTCATCTCCCTGCTGCAGTTCTGGGCCCCAGGTCCCAAAGGGAGCTGCCTCGGGCTCGCAGACGGGTAAGAAGCAACAGGGCACAGCACTTCAGGCATCCACCCTAGCCCCTGCCAATCTTCTGCCCAAAGCGGTGCACCTGGCCAATCTGAACTTGGTCCCCCATAGTGTTGCTGCATCCGTGACAGCCAAGTCCTCAGCGCAGAGACGGAGCCAGACACAGCTTACACAGATGTCAGTGCCTCTGGTCCACCAGGTGAAAAAGGCTGCCCCACTGATTGTGGAGGTCTTCAACAAGGTCCTCCACAGCTCTAACCCTGTGCCCCTCTATGCGCCAAATCTCAGCCCCCCTGCGGACAGCAGGATCCACGTGCCGGCCAGTGGGTACTGCTGCCTGGAGTGTGGAGATGCGTTTGCCTTAGAGAAGAGCTTGAGCCAGCACTATGGCCGTCGGAGCGTCCACATTGAGGTGCTGTGCACGCTGTGCTCTAAGACACTGCTCTTTTTCAACAAGTGCAGCCTGCTCCGGCACGCCCGTGACCACAAGAGCAAGGGGCTCATCATGCAGTGTTCTCAGCTGCTCGTGAAGCCCATCTCTGCTGACCAAATGTTCGTGTCGGCCCCAGTGAACTCCGTGGCACCAGCAATCCCGGCCCCCTCATCCTCCCCAAAACATATCCTCACTTCGGGCAGTGCTAGCCCCCCTCCTCCAGCCTTGCCGCTCTACCCAGACCCTGTGAGGCTCATCCGGTACGCAGTCAAGTGTCTTGAATGTCACAAGCAGATGCGGGACTACATGGTCCTTGCTGCTCATTTCCAGAGGACGACAGAGGAAACCGAGGGGCTGGTAAGCAGGCCCTCACTGTGATGGGTGTCAGGCCCCTGGCTCACAGGGGTTCCATGATCAGGCACAGAGGGAAAAGCTCATTGATGTAGGGGCAGTGATGGGATCTTATGGGACTGAGAAGAGGTGATCTTGCTTGGTAGTTAGTTAGGTTTGATGCCCGAAAGAAACTTGCTTGATGTTTATTGGGAGAGGTGGCCTGCCCATAACTGAGGGGAGACCCTGAAGATTTAGCAGCTGTATTTATGGACATGCCCCATGTTCTACTCAACTCCCACTCCAGCAGGCAGTTGGTCCATTGTCGGGTCTGGGATAAGTCTCTACTGGATGATCTCCTTCTGGTCTCTGATGGATGTCACCACAGGCTTGGCATGTGTCCAAAGAACTTGGGGGCAAAAGTACTCGAGTCACTGCTCCTTCGCCTCAGTGTGTTCTTTTAAGAACTGTGTGTTTAATAAGTTGTTCTGTCCTGCAGTGGACACAGCTGTTTTTGCAGAGTCCCTTTGGGGAAACTACAGTATGTCCAGTGGCAGGGCTCAGGTGGCAGGAAGGAGAGTAGACAGACAGGTGGGATCTGTGGCAGAGGCTTTTGGGGCCTCCTTTCATTCATGTTATCATCTCTCCCAGAAAGCAACCATGCTTATCTGCTTGCTCTCATTCTTAGTTATGCTTGATGAGATCTGTGCTGTACCCTTTGGTACCCTCTGTGTAGGTGGCTATCTGTGTTGAGCAGGTCCCGTGAAGAAGGAGGCCTCCAGGTATGTCTCCAGAAGGTGATTCTCTTCATGCTGTAGCCAAGCCCACCCCTCACAGTGCCTCCCTGAGTCAGGGCTACAGGGGCCTGGGAGGAAAGCAAAACAGCTGTTTTTACTTTAGTTCAGCAAGGGGCCTGTGCATGTGTTGGTGGCTGATGAGTTTTGCATATATTTTCCAAGGGCCCACTGTGCATTGGGGCTCTGTGTTCAGTGGGGGATGCCAGCAGGAAGGAGTTGCACCTTCCTCCAGGAGCTCCAGTGGCTCAGCAAGGGCAGGGGTCACCAACCAAACAGCTACAATGTACGACAGGGGCTAAAACAGGGTTATAAACCTAGTTGCACAGAATACCTCAGAGGAATTAATTTTTGGTGACTCCACACATAGGGAAGGTGGGGCCTGCAGTATGAGTTTGGAGGAGGGGGAGTGTCAAGGGTGCTCCAGGTGTAGGTCTATGAAAGTACAAAAAGGGTCTGAGGAACAGGGAGTTGTTGGGCGTGAGGGTGGCTTTTGGAATGTTGGGGTAGAAATTTGGTAGGCCTGCTGGGCTTCTGAAGAGGACCCAGCTCCTGAAAGGCACCAGGCAGTACCATAGGGTCACTTTGGGGCCTTTCATCTTTACCTTCTCTCTGTTTCAGTTTGCATTTTCCTTCTGATGAGTCAGATGGAGTGTGGTTACCTGGACCCCTTCCCTGGGGGCTTCAGTGTTCTTGCTGGGCATGGTTGAGTTGGACCAAGATTACTTTTTCTGAGTCATGTGATAAGGACCCTTGGCAGTGGAGGTCTGATACCTGGGCCTGTGGTTTTTTTACACTGCTCCTTACCTATCTTCTAAAATCTGAGTATGCAGAGGTCTGGGTGTAGGATCTCAGGCTGGCACCCTTATCCTACATCTTCTCTGTGTCGTTCTGTAGTGAGAGTCAGACAAGTCCACCCCCCCAGACAGCAAGGGAGGAGTGCTCAAGAAGGCTGTCAGGCTTCTTTCAGCCTAGCTCGAATCCCTCCCAAAATCTTCTGCCACTAAATGTGGCCTCTGTGTCTCAGGGAAAAAGGGTAAGCCTTGAGCTCTGGGATCAAAAACTAGTCTTGATGGCTGTTGGGCTTTTGTTTCCCCTCGACAGTACCCAGGCTTCAGGCCATGTGTCCGGGGCAAGGTGTGGACAGATGGGGTGGGGTTGGGCTTCATAGCAGAGCAGGGACCATGGGGACAGTGTGTTTGAGCTTTCCTTCGTCTTCTTGGGAGTCTGCCCCTGAACCAAATATGCCTCCCTCTTTTCATCCTTCCCCTTGCATTCCAAGCCATCTTGTTGGGTCGGGATGTCAACACAGAGGGATTATTTTTCTTGTTTTTAAGCTTTTATTTAACTTTATTGTCATTATCACACCTAACGAAGTTAACAATTCCTTAATATTACCTAATACAAGATCATATGCAAATTTTCCCAGTTGGATTTATTTTGAGTCAGGATCTAGACATGGGCCACACATTACATTTGTTTGTTATATCTCTTCAATCACTCAAATCTGTAATAGTACCACTTCCTGCTCCACCCCACCAGACCCCCTTTTTTTCATGCTGTTGACTTATTGAAGAACAAATACACTAAGAATTTATATACAGCCAACATCCTGTGTTTTAAGGTCACCAGAGATAATCTTTTTCTCTATATGGTTATGTCACCAACTTGATATATATTTAGATGAGTTGTTTCTGATTTTCAGTATTTAGGGAGTCTTTTGTTTATTTAATTTAGTTTTATCTTATTGTTATTTTTCAATGATCTAAAACATTTATGTGATTCCAAAGTTGAAACTGTAACAAGTTACATTTGGAGAAGTCTTGCATCCATCCCTGTCCTTTTCACCTTGTTCTTTCCCCATAGGTAATCATTTTTATTAATTTTTTATTTATTCCTCCATTGTTCCTTTTCTACAAATATGAGAGTACTTCAAAAAGTTCATGGAAAAATGGAATTAAAAGATAATACGAATCCTTCCATGAACTTTTTGAAGACCCCTCGCACGCACCTGCGTGTGTGTGTGTGTGTATGTGTGATATTTCCTCTTTTACATAAAAGGTAGTATACTGTATATGCTGTTCTGCACCTAACGTAGAAACTTAAAAAAAAAAAAATTTTTTTTTTTTATTATGGAATGTCCCAAACATACACAAAAGTGGAAAGAATGGTATAATGAACCTTCGTTGACAATTGTCGACTCATGACCCATCTTGTTTCATATCTTTTTTTACCCACTGCTCTACCCCAGTGGATGAATTATTTTTAAACAAATCCCAGCATCATCATATCTATAAATATGTCAGTACGTATCTCTAAAAGATGAAGGTTTAAAAAAAAAAAAAAATGAACATATCACATCTAAAAATTAATAATTTTTTGTCAAGTCTTAATATCAAGTGTCAAATGTACTAATACTCATGTTATCATTAAGTTACTGTTCAAATATCTCTGATTGTCTCATTTATTTTTATATGTGGCTTCTTCGAATCAGGAACCAAATAGGGGCTGTACATTACAGCTATTTGGAAATATCTATCAAATCTCTTTTAATCTGTTAATTCCTTTTTTACCCCTGCAATTTGTTGAAAAAATCCTGTAGAAGCCCCACATTATGGATTTTGCTGATTAAAACATTTGTCCCTCTGAGCAACTCCTCTGACCCCAGGTCCATGGCCCCCTCTGAATAGTGCAGGTGTCCCCTTTTTACTAAGAAGTTAGGAAGGGCCTCTCCAGGATGCAACAGCTCAGTCTGTTGCTTTCCCCCCCTGGGCTGTCTGAGCTCTGTCTAGTGAGTCTGTAGGACCTGTCTTCCCCTGATTTTATTCTGGGGCTAGGAACAAAGGAGCTGCTGCCTGATTTGCCCTTATCAGTGGGTATATTTAGTAAGCTGTGGCTCAGGTCACCTCCCAGAATGGGCAAACAGGGCTGGGAAAATGGAAACTAGCAAGACCATTCAGTCTGTATTGGGGGCCTTGTGAGTACCAATCAGGGTGGGCTTGGGTCTGCTTTGGAAGTCACTGAACCACCTCACTAGAGGTCATGAGCCGGTCTCCACCAGGCCATTGTTGGGGTGGGTAGGGGCAGGACCCGGGAACTGCCTCTGCTGAGCTGCGACAGAGGCCCTGGTGGGTCTGGCAGTGCAGTGAGGTCTTAGAATTCAAGAATTGCCTTAGGCCTCTGGAAAGGAAAAGGTTGTCTTCTGCTAAGCCACAGGAAAGAAACACTTAATAGTACTAGAGGTAAATAGGGAAAATAGGGCCAGGTCTGATTAATAAGGTCAGGTCTGTCTCTGAGTAATAAGGTGGCAGGCAACGCTTGCTTGGTTAGTATTAACACTTTTAATGAGGTCTGGAGGTGTCACAAGTGTCCTAGGAGAGTTGGTAGAGAGAGTGGTTGGGGAAGGGAGCCATTCTGGCCCATGACCTAGGAAAGCCAAACAGCTCTGATTGGAGAGCCACAGGCCTGCGGCACCTGCATGATCTGCTTTCTTGGTGTTCTTTCCTAGACTTGCCAGGTATGCCAGATGCTGCTGCCCAACCAGTGCAGTTTCTGTGCCCACCAGCGGATTCATGCACACAAGTCCCCCTACTGCTGCCCAGAGTGTGGGGTCCTCTGTCGCTCTGCCTATTTCCAGACCCACGTAAAGGAGAATTGCCTTCACTATGCCCGCAAGGTGGGCTACAGGTGGGTGCTGCCTGGCTCGATGTCTTGGTAATGCCTGATGGCTGGTCCTTTTCCTAGGCCAGAACTCGTTTAGTCTGAGGTTTGGTTTTAAGAGGCCTGGGTTCCAGCCTAATAGAACAAGAATGTGGGTTGGTATATGGATAGACATTTTTATTTTGTAGAGGGCAGGAAGAGCAAGGGGAGAAGAATAAGGAGTTTTGAAAAGTAAATATTAAAAAATAGCTTTGAAGGGAAAGGTTTTGGGGAGATTAGAATATATACAGGGGTACTTCAAAAAGTTCATGGAAAGATTCGTATTCTCTTTTAATTCTATTTTCCCATGAACTTTTTAACTCGTATAACAGTTGCTTTGTCAGTTTGGTTTTAAAAAGTATACAAATTAAATTTGCTCTCAAAGTTACTGTATTTGGCATTTAAATTTGAAGTACTCTTTCAATAATAAATTTACTAATTGCAGTACTTAGAAATGTTCTCAGTTTTCGTTAACAAAAGAGTCTGTAAGACATCAAACTCAAAGGGCTCTGGTATCTTCATTTTTGTTAGTTTTTGTCAGTTTTTGAGAAACAGTCAAAACCTGAGAATGGAAAAAAATAGCCTCATAGTAAAACCAAGAAAACTCTTATTTTAGACTGAATCTCCTCCATTGTGTCAAACATATAAGCAAGAAGTCATTTTCAGGAAAAAGATCAACTTGGAGGAGAAAACTCCCTCTTAAACTCATTGATCTGTAATTTTTACATTGGCCCAGTTAGGCCTCTTTTACTGATTTACTACATTTGGGAGTTTCTGCTTCATTATTTTCACTTCTGAAAATTAATTTTTACCAAATTTAGTAAAGTTTTATGCTCTTTGGCAATTAAAAATTTTCTGATTTAGTTCATTTGATTTTTTGTGTGTGTACATATTCTTGTCTTTAGCATTCTGCCAGACACTAAGGATACAAAGATGATTAAGGCACAGCCCTTGCCTTCAAGGGGGCTTCAGTCTGGTAGGTTGCAAACATTTGAACACAACTAATTATAACTCTGGCAAGGGTATGGGCAAGGATGCCCGCATACACAAAAGGGGTTTACGGGAATGACAAGCGGTTGTATACAGGTGCATCAGGATGAAGTAGGGGAATGGTGAGAAATGAGACTAGAGAGTTGACAGAGGCCAGGCCATTCAAAATCTTGTATTCCTTGGCAGACATTTGGACTTTATCCAGTGGACAGTGAGGAGCTATAGAAAGATTTGCAGCAGGCAGTGATCTATCTCGTCTGTGTTTTAGAAAGATCATTCTGGGAAGCTGACAAATAGATTAGCAAGGGGAGAAACTAGAGACTGCTTGTGAGGCAAGTGTGATGGTCCAGATGAGATGCTGAGGGCTTCAGCTGAGGCTTGGCAGTTCAGATGGAGAGAAGGTTTGAGAGGGGTTTAGGAAGTGGAAACATCAAGATTTGATGATAGCTTATATAGGGGAGAGAGGGCTGGGGAGGGGTTACTGTCTTGTTATAAACATTGCCAAATGTGGACTGATTTCTTGTACGTATTATGGAGGATGATGAATTCTAAAGTGCATGAGAAGCAAGACAAACCAGAAACAGAGTTATACAAAGCCCTTACCACCATGTTGCAGAAGAGCATTGCTTGGCAGCATCCTAGGCTACATTTTAAACTAAACACCTGAACATGTGTTTTTTATAGTATCCCATAACATTTAAAAATACCTTTCTAACTTTGACTTAAGTCTGTACTGCTTGTTCTAAGGTCAGATCCAATTCAATAGCAATATAATCAACACTTAAATATTTATCTTTGAATCCTGAATCCAAGAAGTTTTTAATCTCACAGATGGATTAATAGCTTTTTGTTGTTGTTGTTTTTTAATTGAGTATTTTATATTATTTTGTTCTGTAAGAGTAAAAAGAAATATAGTATCTCAAAAGCAATTCTATTTATCAAGCCTTTTTTAAGGAATACCAAGCATAAAGTATTGTGATTTGGCTATAGAGATTCTTGAAAATAGTGACATTAAAATCTTCAATAATCTATGGTTGAACTCAGAAAACATACACATTACTACAGTGTTCATTCCACTCAAGATCCTCAACTACTGTCTTTTTGTGGTTTTGTTGAGGTATAATTTACATACCATACAATTCACCCATTTAAAGTATACATTTGAGTGGTTCTTAGTATATTCACAGAGTTGTACAATCACCACAAACAATTTTAGAACATTTTCATCATCCGAAAGAAACCCTATTTCTGCCAATCCTCTGATCCCTGCAGCCGTAGGCAACCACTCATTTACTTTCTGTCTCATAGATTTACCTCTTCTGGACGTTTCGTTTAACTGGAGTCATATAATATGTGGTCTTAGCATAATGTTCTCAAGGTTCACCCACATTGTAGCATTTATCAGTACAGTTGGCCCTCCTTATCACTGGGTCCCTCATCAGTGGAGTCAATCAACCCTGAATCAAAAATATTAGGGAAGGCTGGCTGGTGAGCTCAGTTGGTTAGAACATGGTGCCGATAACACCAAGTTGCACGGTTTGACCTCTGTACTGGTCAGCTGCCCAAAAAACTGTTTGGGAAAAAAAAATTGCATCTGTACATGGACAGACTTTTTTTTCTTGTCATTATTCCCTGAACAATACAGTATAACAACTGTTTACATGGTATTTACATTGTGTTAGGTATTATAAGTAATTTAGAGATGATTTAAAGTATATAGGAAGATGTGCATAGGTTATATGCAAATACTATGCCATTTTATATCTGGGGCTTGAGCATCTGTGTATTTTGGTATCCACAAGGAGGTCCTAGAACCAATCCCTCATGGATACGGAGGGGTGACTGTATTTTATTCCTTTTTTATGACTGAATGATATTCCATTGTATGGATATATACTACATTTTATTTATCCATTCATCAGTCGATGGGCATTGGGATTGTTTCCATCTTTTGGCTATTATGAATAATGGTAATGCATATTCGTGTACAAGTTATGGTGTAGACATATGTTTTTAGTTCTTTTGGGTGTATATCTAGGAGTAGAATCTCTGGGTCAAATAGTAAGTCTGTACTTACCTATTTGAGGAACTGCCAGACTATTTTCCAAAGTGGCTGCACCATTTTTACACTCCCACCAGCAGGTTATGAAGGTTTTGATTTCTCTACATCCTTGCTAACATTATAATGTGAGAGCTTTTTACGTTGTTATTGTCTGATGTTTTGATTGTAACCGACCTTGTGGGTTTGAAGTGGTATTTTATTGTGGTACATTTTCCTGATGGTTAATGGTATTGATCATCTTTTCATGTGCTTATTGGTCATTTGTATACCTTTGTTGGCAAAATGTCTATTCAGACCCTTTGGCCACTTTTTAATTGGATTATTTGTATTTTATTATTGAGTTGTAAGAGTTCTTTATATGTTCTGGATACAGATCTCTTGTCAGATATGTTATTTGCAAATATTTTCTCTCATTCTGTGGGTATTAATGTTTTTTAGTAAATTCTCAAAAGATACCTATGTTTTATTTCATTGAGTGCTACTGCAGAGTTTTATAGTACTATTTTGTGTTTTGTATTATTTTTGCTTTTTTTGAAGACAATGTAAAAAGCTTTCACATTATAATTTGTGTTTTGTGGAAAATGTATATATACACATTATATATATATATATATATTAGAATTTTATAAATTATTCTGCTCTTTGTTGATTATTAGGAGAGTAGCCAATGATGTTATAAGGAAGCAAGTTTAGGCTGTTTTAATAATATTATTTTCTTATTTGTGATTATTAGCAAAGTTAAGTATTATGCTTTTTATTATCTTTTCTAAAACTTCACATATTTTACAGCATATGAATTATGAATTCATAATTGTTTGAGTTGTCTGTTCCTTTTCTTTTTCTCTTAAAAAAGAAATGTGGCCAAGGGTTTTGTCATTTGTTTGGATTTCTTTTTTGCACACTTTTTCATCTATTTGTAGATTCAGTCCTGGATTCAGTCCTTCACTGAGGCTACTTTGCATGTGTTTTTTTACTTCTTTGTGCTCTGCTTTCAGTGAGGTTTCTCAGAGAATGTCTACTGGATAAATAGATTTTCAATGGCATTTGGGAAGAATGTATTTATATTAGTTCTGTAGGAGTTTGGTCAAACTGCACTAATACAGCCACTTAAATAGATTCTTTACACACATCAGGTGTATGTACTTGGCCACTTTGGAAATATGTTAATTTTTTTCTCCTGATAATACCTTGTGGTATGGAGGTACTTCTCTGTGCTAGAAGTTGGTTTCACTATGTTGATTAGCACAAGAAAAAAGAAAATTAAGTAAGTAGCTTGTATAGAAACTCTAATTTAAAGCATGTACAAATTTAGTAATGAGTGCTCTTCAGAGTTAATTGCAAACAGCTTTCTGGTTCTGTGGGCTGCTCCTCATTGCTAATTAAGTTTGCAAAGGTGATCTCCCCCCACTCCCAACACACATGCAAAGGAAGAAAAAAGATAGATCAGGATTCTGTGGTCCTTGATTAAATCCATGATTTATATGGATTGAGAAAATGGGCTAATATAGTAAAATGAAGGTTAAAATTCAGGAGTCAAAGAGTTCTTAAGTGAAGGCATGCTCTTTTGGTAAAGCAACAACCTCTCTTCTGATGCCTATTGGGATGTCAAGGATATAGGGACAGATAAACTGCAACAAAAGAAAGATTAAAGGAAATAGCAGGGAGCAGGGAAGGTGTTTTCTTGTGTAGGGGAGGCAGGAGGAAACACTACACACACGAGAGGAACTAGAACCTTAATGGATGCAAGTTGGCATGGACGAAGGTCATATCTCTTTCTGATATTGAAAAAAGGAAAAGCAGTATTTATAGAGAGATATTTTGAAGCTGAAATATACACTTACCAAACAAAACTCAGAAAATACAAAATGGTAGGGAGAAAAAGAAATAAAGAGTTATTCATAGTCCCACCAACGAGACATTACAATGCTTTAGAGCTGTGTGGCCCAGAATGGTACCAGCCACATGTGGCTATTAAGTGCTTGAAATGTGGCCAGTGCAACTAAGTAACTGAACTTTTTAATTTTATATTATTAATTTAAATTTAAATAGCCACATGGACAGTACAGCTATAGAACATTTGCATCATCATAGCAAGTTCATTGGACAACTCTACTCTAAAGTATTTCTTCCTGGGCTTTAATGTAGTTGTTATGGTGAGCGTAGCATTTCCTGACTGTATATTTTGTTTAGGTGGCCATTCCTCCTTGTAGATACCAGCCTATGAGAAGGCACAGGCTTTCTGCAGTCTCCTTCTGAAATTCCCCTTGGACTTCTGTGGTCATATCACACTTAAATTGATACTGTTTTGTCATTATTGAACCATTCTCCTTCTCCACTCCTGCTAACTTCTCAGGTGGGCTTGGGTTTTTTGGTCTGGCCAGTGGGGGAAGGTTTGGGGTTTCTCCTCCTTCTCTACCAGGCATGGCCTTGGGTTTGGGAGCCTGGAATGGCCCTATTGTGCCAGACTGCATTAAGCAGGCTCTCAGAATGTATGTGTGGAGGCTAGAAGACTTGAGTGTTTGAGGGAGGGAAAGGGTCCCCAAGATGACTCCGTTCCTGCCCTCTCTCCTCTTCTAGCACTGCTTCTGGGTCTTAACATTCCTCCCACCCTACCCACACTATCCCACCTCTGTTGTCCAGGTGCATCCACTGTGGTGTCGTCCACCTGACCTTGGCCTTGCTGAAAAGTCACATCCAAGAGCGACATTGCCAGATTTTCCACAAATGTGCATTCTGTCCCATGGCCTTCAAGACTGCCAGCAGCACAGCGGACCACAGCGCCACACAGCACCCTACCCAGCCCCACAGACCCTCCCAGTGAGTGCAGCTCCAGGGCTAGTAGATCCTGTGGGTCAGAGGAGTGGCCTGAGTGCTGTAGGGGGTGGTGTAGGGCTGGGGAGCCAAGATTAGTGGCAGAGGTGCCTGGACTCTAGTCTACTAAAGACATTCTGAGGCAGGGGAGTATCTACATTGGTTTAGTGTAGTGCTTTCCCCAACTTGGCCAAGATGGGGTGGAGGGACTGTGAGGTTCTGTCAGCAGAGCCTTGGCCACTTCATGCCCTGGGGCTTGTCTCATCAGGCTCATTTATAAGTGCTCCTGTGAAATGGTCTTCAACAAGAAGAGGCACATTCAACAGCATTTTTACCAGAATGTCAGCAAGACGCAGGTGGGCATCTTCAAGTGCCCTGAGTGCCCACTCTTGTTCGTGCAGAAGCCGGAGTTGATGCAACATGTCAAGGTGGGATGTCTTGGGGAGGAGGCTGGGGAGGAGGGCACATACCTCAGGCCAGGGGTCTGACTCTGTGCATCTTTCCCCTTGCCCAGTCAGTAATCGCTCTCCCCATCCCCAGAGCACCCACGGTGTTCCCCGAAATGTGGACGAGCTGTCAAGCCTCCAGTCTTCAACGGACACGTCCTCAAGCCGCCCTGGCTCTCGAGTTCCCACCGAGCCCCCAGCCACTAGTGTGGCTGCTCGGGGCAGCTCCCTGCCCTCTGGCCGCTGGGGCAGGCCTGAAGCCCATCGCAGAGCTGAAGCCAGGCCCCGGCTGAGGAACACTGGCTGGACCTGCCAGGAGTGCCAGGAGTGGGTTCCTGAT
This sequence comes from Cynocephalus volans, assembly GCF_027409185.1. Taxonomy (NCBI): domain Eukaryota; kingdom Metazoa; phylum Chordata; class Mammalia; order Dermoptera; family Cynocephalidae; genus Cynocephalus; species Cynocephalus volans. The sequence goes on from NC_084462.1 coordinate 57,474,597, forward strand.
CGGGAGAGCTATGTGTCCCACATGAAAAAGAGCCACGGTCGGGTAAGTGTAGCCACATGGTCATAGTACAGCACCAGATTCTCTGGACTTCTGTGGGATCAGAACCCCCTTCTGTAGCTGACCCCTTAGGGTTCCTGGTGATTTGGGCATGGGGGTACCACAGATCTTGAGGTCTTGGGGGCATCCTCCTTTCTGCCCACAAGAACCATGCATCCAGAGCTATGATTCTGAAGCTTCATGTCTTGTCACCTCCTCCCTTAGACATTGAAGCGGTACCCATGTCGGCAATGCGAACAGTCCTTCCACACCCCCAACAGCCTGCGCAAACACATCCGAAACAACCACGACACAGTAAAGAAGGTCTACACTTGTGGGTGAGTCCCTAGAGATGGAAGTGAGGAGACCTGAAGTACAAAAGACTCTAGCACCTTTGGGGCTTTTTTTTCTGCTGTGAGATCAGGAGTCTAAGGCAAAACACAAGCAATTTTCTAACTGGAAAAACACCGTAGCTAAGTCAGAAGTCAGGGGCAGGTCAGAAACCAGCTTCCAGAACCTTACAGCTCCTGAGCCCTCCCCATCTTACTCTCTAGCCCTGGCTGCACAGCCAGTCAGTCATGAGTTTGAGTTTAAGAGGAGTGGTGGGGACATGATGTGAACTCCCCTGGCCAAATAGGCTTCCACACCATCTGCCTGTGCCTCGGGATGTACCCTGGCAGTTTCATGCTGACCAGCCTCTGGGCAGTGGTATCAGGGAATACAGTGTGAGATCATAGCTAAGGGCCAGGAGTCAAGAGTTCACTATTCTAACTTGCTGTTGTCTGCCACCCTGATTGGCTTTCTGGCTGGATCTCTCCAGGGAGCACCCAGCTCCAGCCAGCCAGCCTGAGGACACAGCTGTCTGCCTGCTATAGATTCCTCCCTCCTGGTCTTTATGTGAGGAGGACGGAGGGAGCCTGCAACTGAGGATCTCACCTACTTTTGTAGGTATTGCACAGAGGACAGTCCCAGTTTTCCTCGGCCCTCCCTCCTGGAGAGCCACATCAGCCTTATGCATGGTATCAGAAACCCTGATTTGAGCCAGACATCCAAAGGCAGACCTCCGGGTGGACATTCCCCTCAGGTGAGTGTGGGCTCCCTGCTGGAGGGAGCTGGAGGGGCATTAAGAAGGCCACAAGGGGCCCATTTGTAGTTGTGGCCATGGAGTGACCAGGTGACAACTGCCCACAATGTGGGTCACTCTCTAGTCCTGTGTGACCCACCTGAGCACTGTAGAGGACAAGTGGAGGACAGGGGCCAAGACCCACAAGGCAGCCCATCAGTCTTTTCTTACTGTTTCCCTGTCACTGTGATCCCCTCCGTAGGGATGCACTGTGCTCTGTGGACATTGGAGCACTTTCATACATACCATCCTGTTTCTGCCTCACAGCAGTCCTGTGGGGCAGAGGCAGGTGGGGCTGCCATGTCTCATGAGGATGATACTGCTTGTCCCAGTAACTTTCCCCACCCACCCCTCATTAGTTATGGGGAGAGACAGGCCTAGAACCTGCTGTCCTGGCCCTTTGCCCCATGATCTCATTTCTGTTCCATGCCCTATTCCTATTTCTGGTGAACTTCTGGAGCAACCTGGTTTCTCCTCCTCACTGTACGTAAGCTCTTCTCACCCCATGGTAGGATGGGGGTACTCCACAGAGAGGTCAGGCATATCTTGGAAGCTCTGAGAGCTGCCTTGAGTTCTAGGGCTTTCTTGAAACTTTCTTGGCTGTTCAGAGGGTATTGCTAGTGCCCACCAAGGGACGCCAAAAAAAAAAAAAAAAAGAGAGAGTGGCGCTAGTTGGCAAAGGCCTTTTTTGGGGTATCAGTTGTTTTTTTTGGCAACATCTGTCCGTGAGTAAAATGCACATCCTCCCCTCCCCGCAAAATACACATACACTTTGATACAGCAATTCTGCTTGTAGAACTTGAGATCTTTGGCCTTGGGCATAAAGAAGTGTGTTCAAGGATGTTCTCTGCAGTACTGCATGCAGTAACAAAGATCCTACTCAGCTAAATGTCTGCCACTGGGGACTGTTCATCCCCACAATGGGTTAGTGTGTCACTGTTAGAAGAATGAAGCCTCTGTACATGCTCCCATGGAGACAAGCTCCAATATATGTTGTTAAATAAGCAGGGTGAAGAAAAGTGTGCATGGCATGCTATCATTTTGTAAAAGACAATCGTTTTGTTTTTATATATGCATAGGATATCTCTTGGAGGAGCCATAAAACCCAAGTAATGGGTGTTCTCTGGAAAGCAGGCTTGGGGAGTGGGGTAGGAGAAACTTGATCTCTATGTCCTTTCCATACCTCTGTAGTGTTGTATCACAGGCATATGTTACATTAAAAAACAAATAAAGAAGTGAAACAAACCAAACCTAAACCAGTATTCAGGGCTAGGGTGACCTTGGTCTGGGTGGTGTCTACTTTGAGTCCTTGGGCTGTACTAGTCATGTCTGGGGGCTCATGTCCAGGGCTCGGCCTGGACTCTGCTCACACTGTCTCTCTTTTCAGGTGAACCATCTGAAAAGACCAGTCAGCGGAGCAGGAGATGCTCCAGGCACCGGCAATGGTGCGACTGGCTCTTCCACCAAAAGGCACAAGCCCCTTTTTCAGTGTGCAAAATGCAGCTTTGCCACGGACTCAGAGCTCGAGTTTCAGAGCCACATACCTCAGCACCAGATGGACAGCTCCACAGCCCAGTGTCTCCTCTGTGGCTTGTGCTACACCTCTGCCACTTCCCTCAGCCGCCACCTCTTCATTGTCCACAAGGTGAGAGACCAGGAGGAGGAGGAAGAGGAGGAGGCGGCAGAGCCAGAGGAGGGTTCCGGGGAGGAGGTGTCCATGGATGCTAGAGAGAACGGACTGGAAGAATATGCCGGCGAGCCTTTGTTGGCTAACCCAGAGGCGAGGAGATCACTGGGCCCAGCCCAGGAGAAGGATGGTGCCCAAGACGCTCAGAGCCAACCACAGGCCTCTCAGGACCAGGACAGTCACACACTATCCCCTCAGGTGTGACCGGAGGCTTTGCACTGTGTGTGGTCAGGGAGGTGCCATGGAGCCCTCCACCTGCTGTGTGGACTGTGGGAAATAAAAGGCTTTGCCCCAGTGTGAGTGTGGCCAGGTGTGCCCTAGAGCAGCATCTGCCCTGAGCTGCCAGTGCTGAGTGTTGCCCAGCCCCAGGAAATGTGGGGTCGCCCAGGATCTTCACAGCTCTGAATTTGCTTCTGTTATTTATGGCTTTGTGCTGCTTCTTGGTACCCCAACTCTTGTCTGTGTCCTTCACACCCCAGGCCGTTGATGAGGTCCAATCCCAATGCTGTCACCTTAGCTTGAAACCCCTCAGTAGCTGTGCTCTTCTGGGAGGCTCCCCGCTTGCTGCCTTCAGCTGGGGAATTTCTCAGATCTCTGCTTGCCTACAGGCATCAGCTCTCCTTCTTGCCTTCAGAGCCTAAGAAGAAGGGGCATGAAGAGTGCTGACACAGTCACCCCGGGAGAGCTCTGCTCAGCCTGGGTTGGCGAGGGCCCTTGGTTACCTTGTCCTTCCTGTCTTCTCTGATTCTTTTCCCCCAAAATAGTCCGGAGAACTAATTGTCACACTGGCTTATCATGTCTCTGTGGGTGGGAGAAACTTCTGCAGGACACCTCTGTTTGGAACCCAGGGAGAATGGGAGGTATGGCAAAGGCAGGCAGGCAGGTGCCAAGAGCCAGACTCCCTTCAGAAGGAGCTGTGGGTGGGTCTTTGTTCTGCTGCTGCTCTGCCCTTCCTGACAAGTGGGGTTTGCGGCACACAGCCATTGGAATGTTTGTATTCTGTGCCATTAGAGAGGCTGCTGCCCCAGGTAGGCCAGCCCCTCCTCCTCTTGGCTACACTCATGTTGCTCAGACTATATTTCAAATAAAAATCTTCTTATTATGCAGGTAGGCTCTTGTATTCCTCTTCAAGGGAGCCTGGCCCTACTCTGCTCCACCTTAGGGTCCTTCCTAGACTTCCCTTGTTTGTTCCATCTCTGAGGAGAACAGTGCTTCCTACTGTCCAAAGAAGGTCCTCTCTAAATTCTGGAGCTTGTGATTAGGAAACCAGGAGCCCCAGACTTGGTTCTCTGGAGACCTTGTGAAGGGGTGAGGGGAGGATCTCAATACCGGTCAAGTGTCACCTCTAAGGTTTCCCCTGGGCTAGTGGCATTGGCTTTATGGCCTATTAAAGTTTTCTGGTCACCTCCATCTTTCTTACAAATGCATTTTCAATGTAAGGGAACCCTTTACTGATGAGGGGGGAAAAGAGGTGGAGAGGAGGAATTCTGTAATTTCTTGTAGTAGTCAAGAGACTTTGGTATTGCCACTGCCACAGGGAACTCAGATAAGGCAGAATTGGGGTTAGATTTGGGAGGCTGGGCTATCTTTTCAATTGGTGGCCTCCCCAAACACTAGGAGCAAGCTGTGTAGAGGTGTCCTCTGACCTCTGTACCCAGTGGCATGGGGCTGTACCCAGCAGGATCTAGTGTAGTGAAGGGAAGTGGGTGCTGGCTGGGTCCTGAGAGGTGATCTTTCAAGGCAGGCATTGAATATCAATTATAAATTAAGTCAGATAAATATGCCTGACCTTTTCCAGATTGAAAAAAAAAATACATTTCTTCCTCTATCGAATGCCAAATTTTTAGTGAAAATGCTAGCAATGGAAAAGGTTAGTGTTTGCCTCAGTTTCAGAGAGACTCTGGCTGTCTGTGCCATTTTAATGATGGCTGTTCCCTGCAAGGCCACCACCTCCCTGCTTCTCAAGCTGGCAGCAAGGGCAAGCCAGGCCTACTTCCAGCTGCCTGCAAAGCCAGAGCTAGCCGCACTTAGCTGTTGTCCCTTTCCTAATTCCAATTGCAGGGAGCCAGCCCTGCACCCCGGGTCCATTCACAAGAACAGATTCTAGAGGAGGCTGATAGAAGGGTTTGAAATGGATGGCTGAACCCCCTTCCGCTCAGAAACAATGAAAGCTGGAGCATATAAAGACGAGGTGGTGAAATTGCAGGTTTGACCATCCATGCTGACCCCAGATACATCTCTGCTCCCTGGGAAAAAGTGTGGGGTGGAAGAATGGCAAGCCACTTACTGGCAAACTTGGGTCATGGCCTGGGTTCTGCCCTTAACCAGCTCTTAACAAAACCCGTAACTTCACTGGCTCCTCCCTTTCAAAACAGGGCTAGTAATTCCCATCCAACTGGCTTCACAGGCTTTTGTGAGATCATGAATCTGGAAGCATTTTCTGGCTTATACTATATGAATGTAGGGGATTCTTTACTTGACTTTAGGGCATGGAGGGTAGAGCACACCTTGTCTGCTGTTTAGACTTGGATGCTGATTGTCAGTTATGAATTGGCCCGGGACACCTATCCATTATTCAGTAATAGTGATGATAGTGGCATTTTAGGCCCTGCTCATGTGCCCAGCATCTTGCTAAACACTTTCTGGTGATTCTCTCATTTAATCCTCACAAAGATCTTGCATTTATTCTCTGTTTTAAAGAGAAGACAGCTGAGGCTCAGTGAGGTTAAATGATATGGTGGGCCACCTGTAATGATGGTGCTGAGTCAAGCCTATTGACTGCTGTGCTGCCTTAGTGACCAAGCCTACTTTGGCTGGCTGCCAGTTTGTCAGTGCTTTGCAGCCATCCAGAAGTCCATTTTTCTATTTCCCATACAGTTGGGGTGCCCCACAAGTGCCAGATTCTCTTTGAGTCCATCTGTGCCTTGTCACCCCAAGGAGGACACATGCAGTGTCTCTATGACCTTTCATTCTCACTGGGATTTTGGGGGAACCTCCCAGAAAAGGTTGCCTAACCCTCGTAGGGAACACATGGTTCCCTCAGAGTCCAGTATCTTCTGATCTTTTCTTTTTCAAGATGTTTTTTAATGGTTGTGCTATCATTTGTCATCATCAGAAAATGCTTGCTGTAACAAGCACTTATCTGCACATTATGCTGCAGTGAATGCTCTACTGATCAAGTTAAACAGATAAGATCCCCACCCTTGTAGAAACTACAATTTAATATACTCTTAAGGCTTGACAGATGACTAGTATTTAATTTCCAATGGCTTTATCTCTGTAAAATGATATGCTGAATTACTATTAGCTAATTGTAGAAAGAACTTTCCCCTTAACTTATGTAAACAGTCTGGTTTTTAAAAACTTATCAGTTGTGGCCCAACAAGTTCAATACTTTGCCTTCCCCAAGACTGAGGAAACTCCGCCCTGTTCACCACTGTGTATTCAGTACGAGGCAGTTTCTTTTACTTTTATTTTTAGTTTGTTTTGAAAAATTAATACATATATGTGGTAAGACCTCCAACAATACAGAAGGGTATAATAAAAAATAAATTTCCCAGTGGAGGTCAGCCTCCAGTCCCCTCTCCAGAGTTAATCACTGTTCTCTATCTTGTGTATCTTTTCAGAGCAATTCTATGCATTTACAAGTTTATAAATATGTATATTTATATATATATTTTTAATACAAATGGTAGCATTCTATACACAGTGTTCTGAAGCTTGCTTTTTCATTTCTATAGTTTTTGGAGATTGTTCCAAACTCATACACTGGGTCAGTGTAATTCTTCAAAACCTCCTAGCACAGTTCCTTACATACAGTGGTTCAAAAAGTATACAGATGGTGAGTGAGTGCATGAATGAGTCTGATTCAGCTAGTAGCTGCAAAGTTCTCTTAGGGTCTGATCAAGACAGGACCTTCTAGATTCTAGAACATGTCCCCCTGTCTTTTCCAAGGGGTTCAGGCTGCTGTTCACCTTCTTCATCAACAGATGCCATAGCAGTCTTAGGAACTGAGTAGAAGAAGGATTGGGCGGGCCCCAGAAGGAAAGAGCAGAGACTAGGACTCAGGTCCCAAGTATGGGTTTTTTCCCAGATCCCTATTTAAAATATCTTTTTCTTATTGGAAAATGATGTAACATTTTTAGAGAAAATTAACACATATTTATAATCTCATTCTACCTTTGCAGTTATTTTAATTTTTGCATATCACTTTCCAGTCCTTGTTCACCACATTCATTGTTGAATTTATAGTATAATTATAACAGTGGTTAACATTGAACATTTCTCTATGACAGACATTATTCACACATTTATTCTCTTATTTGTTCTCATAACAATCCTATAAGATAGACACTACTGTTAGGCTTTGAAGACAGTAAAATTGATGTTCAGAGCAGTTAAGTGACATCCGTTGGTTGAGCAGTAACTGCGACAGCTATTGCTGAGAGGTATTGACTTTTTTTTTTTCAATTTTTAAAATATTTTGGCAGCTGGACTTTTTTTTTAAAGAATGAGAAGATATAGCTGTTGAGGAAAAGAAGAGCTGAGATACAAAGAGTTACTCAGAAAAAGACTTGGAAGAGAGGAAAAAGACTGGTTCAACCTGCAAGAAGACCAGGAGAGGCCTGGGCTGGGAGGGGGCTTTGCTAGATTCCACTGAAGATGTGGTTTGTGACCTGGGGCCAATTGACTAATTGCTGCCCCTGATACCCTCTCATTTAATGATTACTTTATTATGGAAATTAGCTAGATTTGTGGCAGTCCAGAGTGGAATCAGAGCAGGTGGATTGGGGACGACATTTGGCTGGGGCAGCTCTATCCTTGAGTCCCCAATTCCCCTCCCAATTAAAACAGAATCAGGAGTGGCTTCTTGCCATTAATCCTTTAATTGCTGTCCAGTTAACCAAGCACGGCTGCGACTACATCTCCAATCCTTGGATGTGAGCGTGCCATAGTGGCCAGTTCATCCCAGAGCAGCAGGACCTGAAGTCTCCCCTCTTTTGCAATAGAGGCTCAGCTGCCTGAGCTGGAGCTGTGGCAGCTCTTGGAGAGAGGTCAAACAGCCAAGAGGCAGGAAGGGCAGCTTGCAGCACAGGACAGTAGGTTTCCATGGGAGGACAGGACCAGCAGAGATTTGGGCTTTGTTGAGCTCAGAGCCAAGACCTTACTTTAGAATGAGTGGAATCAAGAGAAGGAAAAACAGAAAAAGGAAACTGGTGGAGGTGGATAGGTATTTGATTAATTTACCATGCTATTAATGACACACATTGAGATGGGCCACAGGTCTGGGGAGCTTTGAGGACTGGAGTGGAAAATGCATGAAAGCTATTGAAGAAACTTCATGTTTCATCAAGAAAAGAGATGTTCTGTAATTGGTATTTTCACTCTTTTGCAGGGCTATTATATCAGAAAAGGAGCCTAGACTTCTGTGTGGCCTCAGAACAGAATTAGACTCAGAATAAAAGGAAATCCACCTGAAAATGAAATGGGCTGCCTGGAGGAGTAGCATATTCCCACTCCATGGAGACGTCCATGCACAGGCTGGGGCACCTCCAGCAGGCGTGTCTAGACAGCTGTGAGGCCCTGCAATGGCAGGGTGGGGATAGAAGTGGAGAGGGTATGTAATGATGGCCAAGTTCCCTTTCTGCCAATCCTGATTGGTCCCTACCCCGTTTCCTCCCCACCACACAGCTGGGGCCATATGTTCTTTTCTTTAGACATCTCCCTGCCCCAGGCCAGGGGACCAACTCTGGCCCCTAGGAGCTCCACGTTAACTCTTAGAGACTGGCATATGGCCACTCTTGTTTGGTGGCCCGTCTCTCACCTTAGATTTCAGCTGTAGTCATTGGGTTGCTTCTACCTTGTTCAGGCGGCCAGTGTTTGCTTTCTATAACCCAATTTTGGTAACCCATTACTGCTTGATAGTGTCTTTCCCCTTGGGCTCTTTTGAGAAATTTGGCAATCAAGAGAAGTAGAAACATGGGGTAAATATTTCAGGGAAAAGCAAACATTTGATCATCCTCACAGGCTATGGGGCAAGAGGCCAGGCAATGGAGGACAGAGAGAGCTGTGAGTGCAGGGCTGCCAAGAAGGCCACAGTTTGGGAGCTTTGGAAAGGAACAACAGTACATTTTGAAGCAGAGGTTACTGCAACACAGGAACAACATAACTAGCCTGACCTCCTTCATAGTTGACATTTTTGCCTGATGGTCTCACTTTTCCCTGTATTTTGAAGGACAGTTGAGCATTGCAAGTGAGGAAGGCAAAGGGGAGATTGGAATCTTATTTGAAACCATTGCTTTGGGGAAAGGAAAGTTCAGATTGGGAGAATGTAAAAGGATTGTAAAACTGCCTGAGATAGGACTCAGGTTAGAAACCAGAAATGTTGACCCTCCCTGGAGCAAGAAGCCCACAACCAGATTCCAGGTTAGGAACCAGCAAGGTAGACTTAGTAGAAGGTCAAGGGGCAAATGAAAGTGTTAAGGGAAACTATAGGTTCCCAGTCAGGGAACCAAGATGTTAAGGGAAACTGAGGAAATTGCAGGTCCCACCAGCTAAGTTTAGGTTCTTGGTGTCTTGAACAAAGAATTGGATGAGACACTCCAGAGGTGAAAAGCAAAGAGCGGTCTTATTTAGTAAAGAGAATACACCAGGGAGAGGATGGAGCGGGCTCAAGCGAGAAAAAATGGCTCAAGAGCACCGACAGGTATATTTCCCGGGTTTAAGTCCTCCCAGCTGGATTTGTGTCATTTGGTCATTGGTTGAGCCCTGGTAATCTCTGCTGTTTGGTACCTTAGCTGGTGGGAGCTCATTGGTCAAACCGAATGGCACCCAACATGGAGGCGGAGCTCCCCGTCTTTGTCTCCTGTGGCGGTTTTTGCAGATGTGCATGCCTACATCTCGTTTTCCCATTTCAAATAACTAGATTTCCTCTTCCCGCTCTTGTCCTTTTCTACCTTCCCATTGCAAAAGGAGATACATGAGGAAAGTGTAGTTGAAGTTACTGTCCACTCTATACTGTGTCTGTGTATAAATGGGGATGGGATGAGGGTAGATAAGAGAAGCTGGGAAGGAACTCTAGAGTGTAGAGGTTAAGGGGTGAGTTGAGGTCTGGAGTTACCCTTAAGCTGAGGGCAGGCTTGGGAGGTGGAAGGATAACAGGATGGCATTTTAGAGGTAGAGAAATTCTTGGTGACACTGTTCAAGTGGTGGGCATTTGATTTGTTTGCTAAAGGGGAGTGGGGGTGAAGGTCTTTGAAAGGACAAGGTCAATGGACCTCCTGCCAGGGGTGTTGGCTGGGTCCTCAAAGAGGCTAGGATGATGGCAGAGGGCCAGAACCTGGTACATGGTGGCACTCAATATGAGGTGGCCATTGTTTTTAATAAGTTCAGTTGGATGAATGTGAGGAATGTGGAATGGTGTCCTGATAGCTAAATATTGGGGTTAAGTATTGGGTAATGTATGTCATGGCCAGTGCCTCAAAGGAGGATGGATTGTGCCCTTTGAATTTTGTTAGCATTGGAAGAGAGAGAGCTGGCTAGAAGGGGAAGAGATGGAAGTAAGTCAAAATAAAAGGTATGTTTAAACTCATCCAGACCTTGGTGAGAGAGGCTGAGGTAGCTGAGGCGGAGCATCCTGGGAGACTCTGCCATGCTCTGACAGAGAGTAGCTTCCCCTGTTACATACACTAAGCACGTTAATTAACATGAGCCCCAAATTTTTCTACCACAAAGACCAAGTTTACTCTGGGGCCCTGGGAAGTTCAAAACAACCAGGAGAAGGGATCCTGGCACCAATAACAAATTCCTACAGCACTTATCAGTACTCATATTTAATGGCAAATACTGACTGCCTTGTACTACGTGATTTCCTAACACAGAATGAGAGTATGTGCTCCTCTGTACTCATTCACACGATATAACAAACCTCTATCAGAGGATTTATGATGATTCTGCTTTACTTTTTCTATCTTTCATTCAGTCTTGAGAGGTTCTTGAGGGCGGAGACTATAACTTATTCATTTATGTACCCTCAGCCTAATAAATACTTGGGCTAGCCAGTTAGCTCTGTTGGTTAGAGCACAGCCTTATAACACCAAGGTCATGGGTTCAGGTCCCCATACAGGCCAACCACCAAAAAAATAAATACTCGCTGAATGAACAGCACTGACCTTCAGGATCATAAGTGGAATGCCCCACTCCCCTTTACAAAAGAGAAAGCTAAAGTTCAGGAAAGTCGTAAGCCACTTGCTCAAGGTCACACAGCTGCTCAGTGGAACAGCAGGATTATTCTCTGGACTCTAGTCCTCTTTAGACAACAACACTTTACATGTCCGCTCTCTTGTAAGACTGTAAGCTTGGAGAGGAAAGACATTGACCCCGAGGGCCTTGACTCTCGTTACTCAGGTCTGTCCTCTAGCATCAGGAACTTGGATGAAGTCAGAGAAAATCTGCTTGTTAGATTTGCAGATAGCAAGAAGCTAGGAAGGATAGATTATCCTATAGATTAACACTGATGACGGGCAGAATTTTAAAAAATCTAGACAGGAAGGAAAGGGAATTTGAGAGTTAGAAGATGTTTTTTAATTAAAAACAAAACAATACCAAACCAGGTAAGATTTTGCACTTAGGATACAAAAGACTTCATAAGGAGGAATGGAAAAGACAGATATACAGTGGTTCCTGTTGAAAACTCGCAAGCTTAGGAGTCAATGAAATAATTTGGCTGCCAAAAAAGTTGTTAATGTGTGAAGCTTAGAACCAGAGAGGTGCTAATTTAGTTATAGGTTGTTCTGGTCTAACCTCTGCAGGGATCACATTTTCAAAAGGAAATTGATAAACTGGTGTAACTAGTGGCACCATATCCATTGTCACATCCATGTGAGAAACAGCCTAGAAGGGAATTCCAGGTTCCCCAGGGTGTGAGTCCAGGCTCTGGCCCCTGCCTAGTCCTCGACTCTCTACTTGCCCATCTCCTTTACATTTGAGTGACATGCATACCAGGCTGTTTCATACCTCCATATCTTTACACATATTGTTCCCTCTGTCTGGAATATTCTGTCCCCACTGCCCTTCACCCCCAACAGTCTACTTGGTGAGCACCTATGTAATTTTCAAAATCCTTCTCAAGCTTTACTTCCTTGTAAAACTGTCCTAACCAAATCCCCAGGCAGAACTACACTCTTTTCTCTACTTTTATGCTTCCCTAGACATAGTTTTATAATTGTATGTTTTACCCTGCATCTATTTTTATATGCCTGTCTCCTCTACTAGACTGTAAGTTTCTTGAAGGCAGAAATCATGTGAACACTGCCTCTAATATATGTGCCCTAGCCTGACACCTGGGTGTTCACATGATTTAAACAAATGAACCGACACTTTATGTGGGTTTTCAAATATTTGAAGGACCACTTTGTACATTACTAAAGAGATTTTAATATGTGCACCTTCAGAGAGCCAAGAACAAGGATAAATGGAGGCATGTGTTCAGAAGACTGTTTTGGGCTCACTAGGAGGAAATGCTTTAGTATTGGTCAGGATAAATAGATTCTGCCAACAGAAGCCTAATTTAAAGTAGCTTGAGCAAAGGGAGAACTCTTTTGGTACACAGATTCCAAGGTAAGTTAGAACTGCCAACCTGCAGGAAGGCCAGGGACAAAGCTGGACCTCAGGAACACTTGCAAAAGGCACTAGATAGCCATCCAGACTGCGTGCCCCTTGCTGCTGCTTCTGTGTCAGCTTCCTTCTTCCTTACTATAGACTGGCCTCCTCCACATGGCAGGAAACATAGCTGCTGAAAACTTGGGCCTCACAGCTCACAGCTCACAACTTTCCATCACAGAGACAGGTTTTCTTTCCCAAGTCCAGTTTAAAATGTTTTGGTGAATGACTTTAATTGGCACAGCTTAGGTCTGTGGTCAGGGAGATGGGCTTGAGTCAGATACCAGTCAACTGAGGCCAAGGGTGGGATCCTGTATGAACAAAGGAGTTGCCATTGGAACGACACAGTTATAGCGGGAGAAAGCCATTTCCAAAAGGACTGGGGACGTGGGTACAACTTTCAGAAGAGAGGGGTTGTACTCTTTTGCTTCCACTTTCTAACAATCATAGCCATCCAGCTCCAGGCAATTTCTGGTTGTTCTCAGAGGTGCAGGAGAAGGAAGGAGATAAATAGACTGTGGTCACTCCCAATATTTAGAACCAGGTTTAGGCTGTGCTGAGCATCTTGCTCTTGGGAATTACTGAATGATTTAATTATTTTTCCGGGCATTAGGACTTAGCCCATTTCTCCCTCTGGAGCTGGGAAATGGCGGCTGAAGGAGTGGAGAAGGAGGTTCAGTGATCCTAGAAGCATTTATTAATAAGCTAATCTGTGCTAGATACTGGGAGGGGTGGGAGGAGGCACAAGATACATACCCAGAGGAATTCTGGCCTTGCAGGAACTGTGGTCACTAGTGGAAGTGATTGGGTTTGTCTAAGTGCTGGACCAACAGCCCCTGGCGAGGCGTGGGTCGGTTGTGGCTGCTGCCAGGCAGAGGGCGGCTTCTCCGGCTCCCTTGTTTCCCGCGGATCTAGCTGGAGCTTCCAAGCCATTTACCTGGTCCCCTGCCCGGCCTCTCCAGGCGGCGCCTAGCGGACCCCGCTTCGGGAAGGCGGCAGAGTCTGAGCCTCCTCATCTGCGAAAAGGGACGGGACGGGAAGAAGGGGGAACTGGGAAGAAGGCTGGCGGGAAGCCGGGGTCCTAGAAACCCCGTGAAGGGGTCTGTCCTGGCTTGGTCTCAAGGACGGCGCCCCCTGCCTTCCTCCCGAGGCCTCCCTGGGCCCTCGCCCGACGCCGGCGCAGCTCCAGACACGCGTCGGTCCGTCGGCGGAGCGAACGGACCGAGGAAGCCGGCAGCCCGGGCCTGGCGGTGCGGGCGAGGCCCCCGCGGGCCGGCGGCCGGGGGAGGGACAGCAGCAGGTGACCACGGCCCTGCCGCGGGGCTATAAATAGGGGCGCGCGTCAGCCGCCGGCAGGGGCCTGGAGGCCGGGCAGGCGGCGGCGGCGGCGGGCGCGGGCCGGCGGCGCCATGGGGTCGCGGAGGGCCCCCAGCCGCGGCTGGGGCTCGGGCGGACGGTCCGGGGAGGGGGCCGACGGCGAGGACGACGGGCCCGTGTGGATCCCCAGCCCGGCCAGCCGCAGCTACCTGCTCAGCGTGCGGCCGGAGACCAGGTGAGGCGCGCCCGAGGGGTCGGGGGCGGGCAGGGCGGCGCCTGGCGGCCGGCCACCGGGGAGGCCCTCACCTCAGGTGGGCCCCGCGCTCCGGACCCGGGACGACGGCCCGGCCGCGGGAGGCCTGGCGGTGGCCCGCGCCCCCGAACTCTCAGCCCGAAGGCCCAAGGCTGGGGGACCTGGCCAGGCTGCAAAGGCCCTCATGGCCCCTCAGGGCTCCGCTGACCCCTCGTGGCCCGTGGGCCTCAGGCCTCGGACAATGAGGCAGAGAAAAGGAGAAAGGCCCTACTTCGAGGTGATCCCACAGGGGCCCGAAGGCTTTCCTTATCTCCCCCGCCCCGTACCCTGCTACTCTCTGGACTGGATTCCACAGTTAGCGGATTCCACAGTTGGCGATAAGGAGAGCCAGAGTGGCTGAAATTCCTCCTGGGCTGGGAGGGAGGGGTCAGCTCTTGGGGACAAGAAGGGAGAGGGGACGGGAGAGGGGGCAACAGGGAAACCGCCCTGAGTGGGGGCTGCTTACTCGGGGTGGGGGAGTTTCGCCAGGAAGAAATAAACCTGTGTCAGTAAGGTGCCTCCTCTGGGTCCCCGACTTTGGTCCTCTCCAGGATCTTTGGGGGAGCTAGTGAGATGAAGCGGTGGGGTGAGGTTTTGGTTGGCCCTGTCTGCGGATGTCAGGCATGAAGGCTTGTAGCTCTAAGGGAGCCAACTGCCCTGCCCAGTTTGGGAGAGTGAAATGCCAAGGGAGGGGTGGAACTGAGGAGCCCTTCGTTGGTTTTCCAAGAGTTAAAGGAGGTGTGGATGCTTTGTTTTAGGAGCTAGGCTACCCGCAGATACAAACAAAGACACAGACAATGGAGAAGCACAAAGTCACTCAAAGGTACACACGTGGACAGGAGCATGCCATGGAGAAAGACACTTCCTGCCCCCTCTGGGCAGCTCGGTTTCCCTCCACCTCTGGAGCCTATTTTCCAAAGGGAAATGTGACTGGCGATTGGGATAGTGGTTGTTTCATAGCCCCAGAATTTGGCTTGTTATATAGATTATGCAGAAAACAGCCACTCCTCTGAGACACTGTTTAGAGACCTCTTGTTCTCCCTTCCCAAAACAGCCATCAAGGACATTCAGGAAAAGTCCTGGGCACTTCCTCATGAATTGGCTGAGTCCTGTTGACCTTGGAGTTGGAAAAGTTCAAATGTAATCGGAACCGGTTTCTGCATAAAACTTGTCAAATGGTGTCACATGTCTGGGGCAGGGCTGAGGACTGGTGTTAGTGACTGAGTCAGACTGGACAAGGCCCCTGGCTGCCAGGAAAGAGTGCCCCTTCCTCCTAAGTACCAGCTCTATGAAAAAACTGGAATGAAATTTGGATAGTTTTCCCAGTCCTTAGTGAAGATGAGTCCCTTGTGGGAGCCTCACACTTGTCTCACACTGGTCTCCGTGATGTGTCCAGGCTTTGCCTCCTGTGTCTGGCCTTTGTTAATTACAGAGGAACAAGTAAAAGAGGTGGAAGCAGGGTCCTTCTTGGAGACAGCAGCAGTGGAGGAAGGGGAGGAAGGGTGGCTTGAAAACCAGGCAGAATGGGGAGGGTAAGGGATCTGGCCTGTTAGGAAAAAGGCTGGTGGACACAGTGCTCCTGCCTGGCTGAGCAGGTGTGTGGTAGGTTAATTTTAATTGCACACCTGATGAGCACAAAGCAGTGTGCAAGCCTGAGAGCTAGAGGTGGGATAGAAGTGGCTGGCTTGCGTCCCCTTGGACCTAAACATCAGTGCTCTTAAAAGAAGTCTCTTTTCAAATATTTGGAGGGGGCAAGACAGGGGCAGTGGGAGAGATGGTTTCCTAGCCTTGGACTTTGGGCTGTGTTTTGCCCCTGCAGAGTTTTTCACTGCTCCTGCCAGCAGGCCACAGACCCCCACAAGTTCTGAGGGACAAGGAGAGCCAGATTTCTCTGACCTCTGGGAAAAAAGCCTTCAGCCAAAGAGGGGAAGGTATAAATGAGGCTGCATTGGGGAGTGAAGGATGAGGGGCAGTTCCCAGTTCTGTAAGAAGGCCTGACATGGGTTGGAGGAGGCAACCATATGTCTGCTATCCTTCAGAACAGCCTGGCTGCCTGTGGGCATGGGGAGAAGGCCCAAGAGACAAGGGAGAAAGGGGGTTGCTTGAGGACTTTACCAGATGTGTTTGGCTCCAGCCCAGCTGAGTCCTGACTGTCCCAGAGTCCTGACCAAGAGGCAAGTTCCATCCCTACTCACTTTTGGCTCCAACATTTTCTGGGTCTGCCATTATAAAATCTGTCATGGAGCTCTTGAGGCATCATTCTCACAGGGCATTGTGAGGATGGGTTGCCCTGGAAGCTAAAGGTCAGCTGGGCTGGTGGCCAGGCACCAGAGGCCTTGGTCCAGGGTCCAGGACCTATCTCCCCAAGCACACCTCACCTTTCCTTGCCCCACAGCCCGGGAGGGGTTTTCAGTCCAACATCAGTTCAAGGATGTTTTCAATGCTTACTGGGATCAGAGGCCCAACATGTAGATACTCTCACCAAACTGTAAGCCAACCCCTTTATGTCATCCAGCCTCTAGAACTTCACCTCTATAGGAAGGTGGGGTGTGGGTAGGCTAGAGTAGGTTAAGGTACCACGGTTGGGTGGAAGCAGTTATGACTAACTAGCTTTTGCAGGACACTCTGATGTTCCAGAAATCCCTGCCCCCTCATTTCTTGGAGACCCTGGTCCAGGTCCAGGGCTCAGAGGAGCAGCAGAACCTATGATGTTGCTACAGGTAGCTTTGAAACAACCTCTGCTGTTCTGCTTGGGTCAGGCAGGCTGTCTAGGGCTTTTAGGGAAACTGAATTATCAAGCCAGGTCTTTCCAAGGGCCTTTTATGACCCAAATAGATGAGAGTTAGGAAGGATGGGAGGTCCCCAGCTTCTATGGCCAGTCCTGGTTTCTCTTCAGGCCTACTTCTCTCCTTTATGAATTCTCTGAATTCCCAATCTCTAAATTGAAAGTGGCATGAAGAACTCTTTAAAGCCTTTCTGCTCCAACATTTGATGCCTCTGATTCTGACCCCCTTAGAGTCAGCAAATGGGGAGCTCCCCTGGCTTGAGAGTCCTGAGCCTAGCACTGGCCCAGTAAGCAGGGCACAGGCCTTCTGCCTTCTGAAAACAAGGTGCCTCCATCCCAGGAGTCCTCCTGACCAGATAAACATGTTAAGAGTGAGATCTAGAGAAAACAGGACAATGGGGACAGAGAGCAGAGCATTGTAAACAGGTCCAGAGAGAGAGCTGGGGGGAGGGGTCACTAACCCAGCGCAGTCGCTTGCCCACGTGTTAGGTGGAACCTGTGGATCCTGTTATTTTCCTCTGAATTAGAAAGCTGACTCTCCCCGTCTCCTTCCCAGGGAAGAAATTTAGACTGAAAGAAGAACTCTTTTAATTCTGAGAGAGACAGAGGAAGTTTACGGTCAGGAATGGATGAAGTTGGCCATGTCTTGGAACCATGGGAAGTTCTGCCCACAGAGCCTCCAGAGGATTTTTAAAACTCTGAGCAAAGGCAGCTACATGCTTGATCCCTTCTTTTCTGGAGCAGCATTTCCATCTGGGGGGCAGGACCCTTCTTTCCTGTTTGAAGAATGCATTTCCTCATCTTCCCTCTCCCTCTCCCACTTCCCCCTCCTCCACTTCTTTCTTTTTCTCTCTCTCTCTTATCCTCTCCTTTTCTTTTTCTCCCTTTCTCTCTCTCCCTTTCATAGAGCAGTGGTTGAATACCCATTGTATGCCTAGCACTTTGCTAGGGGCCACAGAAGCTACAAAAAGAGCTAGGTTGAAGGCTGAGTGGGAAGGATTTAGTTGAGCAGAAGGAAGGAGGAAGGACTTTCCAAGTAGGGAGGACAAAAGTGAAGGCTCAGACCTAGGAATGGACGTGTCCATGCCAGTTAGGGACAGGTCTGGCTGCAGTGGAACCTGAGTGTTGAGAAGTAGAACTATGGTTGTAGTGGGGGTGTGAGCAGATCAGGCAGGGCCTTAAAGGCCCAGTCAAGGGGTCGAGACTTGATATAATCACAATGGGGGACTGCAGCATTTTGTTCAGAGAAGTGATGTGATATGAGGAGTTAAAGAGAAGGAGGTTGAGGTGGTCATCAAATATGGAGCTAGATCAGAGTACAACATCAGGAGTAGGGAGAAAGAAGGGCCAAAAATTGTTGACTGTCTGGATTTGGGGGGTAGAGGAGAGAGAAGAGTCCAAGATGGCAGATTTTGAGCTTAGGAGTTTGAGAGAATGCTGGTGGTATCCACAACCCAGGAGCATTGGATAGGAAGCTAGGTTTTGGGGGAAGAGGATGAGTTTTGTTTTGTGGTTATAAAAAGATAGGATCTTAATGAGGGTTTTTGTGATGAGAGATGTAGACCACAAATGCCATTGCACAGGTTGGGCTGCTGATATGAAGGGAGAGCTTTTCTCACAATAGGAAAAGCTGAAGGGAGTGAGTATGGATGGGGTGGCCCCTGAAATCTCCCAAAGAGCTGGGATCTAGAGTCCCACTGGAGATTGTGTTAGGAAAGGTAGAGGGAGAAGTAAAAGTTGGCTCTCATACCAAGTGGGCTGAAGTTCCACTGAGGGGCAGCCTTGTGTGGGTCCTCACCCTCCAGTGGCCTATACAGACCTTGGTTAGTGTCTGTTCTCAGCTGCCCCAGGCAGGAGGGATGATCAGGGACTCCAGGTAGAAGGGGCCTTGTGCTGGTCTGACAGAGCTGGGTGCCTCCTGGCTCCTGCTGAATTAACCGCTTTGTTTTTCTCCTCTTCTTCACTCAGCTGATTTGCCTCGCGTGGCCTCTTTAACTGTACTTTAACATATTAATGGTGGGTGTTCTCCAGGCCACCTGTCTCCTTCCCAGCCTGTCAGGGGATTTCCAGGAATGGGGCCTCTTCTCTCCCAAAAGGCGGAGGGTTTAAGCAGGAGAGCTGTCCCCAAGCTGGTGTACTGTGGTGTTGGGAAACATGCCAGGCAGCTATATGCCCTCCTCTGAGGGGCAGTGACCCAAGTACCTGGGACACACCTTCTTAAAGCACAGCCCCATAGGGCTTCCTTCCTGCCTAACCATTTTCCTGGACTCTGCTGCATTTAACGAGCTCTTGATTTCAGATACATTGGTGTCCGGTGGTGAGGCCACTTGCTAACTGGAACAGGCCAACTAAGACAGCTGGTCCCTTTTAATAGAAAGGCCTCTGGGCCCCAGATGGTGGCCGATTAATACTTCTGCGACTGTTGTTGATTTCGCCTCTTCCTATCCTTGCTTTTTTGGCCTAATGATTCCATTTGCTGTTTTTGCTTAGCTTATCAAGCAACCGGTTGTCTCACCCCAGCTCTGGAAGGTAAATGCACATTGCATTACATTTCTCTGACTGCTTTTTTCTTGGGTCTGGGCATTCAGGGGCCACTGAGTGACTGCTCATGTACTAACCAGGCTGCATGGGGTTAGGGGAGGGCTGGAGGGTGGGTGCGGAGGGTATGAGAGGGTACTCACGTGAGCACAGGTCTCACAGGGACCAGAGTTGATGCTTGCATGGGCCATTTGAAGGGGCACAGGGACTCAGGAATAGAAATGTGGGCAAGGGTCCCTGAGATGCCTGGAATGACATCTCTGTGTCCCTGGGAGAGACACCATGGGAACAGAACAGGGAGCCACCAGTCACATGATCCACCTCTTTGCCAGCTTAGGTTTTCATGTTTTTTTGTAACCACATGTTTAGATTTGATACCTTATTGTCTGCCTTCTAACCATGGCCACTACCTTTAAAATTTTTTCCTGGTGTTCCTTAAGTTCTCCTTTTACCTCCTCTTACTCTGAATTTTCCTTTCCTTTTTTTTTTTTTTTTTAAAGATGACCGGTAAGGGGATCTTAACCCTTGACTTGGTGTTGTCAGCACCACGCTCAGCCAGTGAGCGAACCGGCCATCCGTATATGGGATCCGAACCCGGGGCCTTGGTGTTCTCAGCACCGCACTCTCCCGAGCGAGCCACAGGCCGGCCCTGAATTTTCCTTTCCTTTGGCTTCACTCCACCCCTGCAGATTGTGAACTCTGTGGGATCAGAGAATACCATGTCAGCGTATTTCTGCATTAACGTACTCTCTGAATCTGCTGCAGAGCCAAGGCAGGGACTGAGCAGGCCCATGGTCAAAGTTTGCCAGTTGAATGACTGTCCTCTTGCTTCCCAAGCTGGTGACAACTCTCTATTGCTGGCTGCACTGACTGTGATGATCAAAGTGGGGATGTTTCCTGGCTACTTCCCATCACTTGGGCCTCATGCCAGACTCTGAAAGATTTGGGGAGAGTTGGCTACAGTTTCTTTACACAGAGAAAGATTTCTGAATACTTAACTAGTTTCTGAATAGCTACTAATTTCTACATACATGATTAGAACCTACCATGTACATGGTTCTTGATGGGGATGAACACTGAGGAGACTATTCTGGGTATCTCATGGGTGGAAGTGAGGATATCAGAACTAATTTAAAGTGGAGCGTGGTAAGTGCTGAAAGAGAGAGGACCTGGGGTTTATTCAAAGCAATGTAAACAACCAAACCTAAGGGCAAGGATAGGTTCCCTTAAATCATGAAAACCAAAGATTCTGCTGTTCTTTAGAGACACATGATTAGCCTGTGATATCCTTATGAAGTCATGGAGTTGGAAGGGCTTGGAGGTGTTAGGGTTGGACACAACCATTTCCAAATGTGTGGACCTCCTGGCTTTCTAGGGAGCTGGATGCAGCACATTCAGAGTCCATCCCACATCTGAATGGTTTTGAGGATGGGGACAGAAAGCTTGTGGCAATGAGAAGCTGTGTGACATTCAGTGGAACATGACAGCATGTATAGTGACTCTTCTCATGCCCACAAATGCATTCCAAACCCACTTCCTTTGAAGGGAGAGCTTTCATCTAGCCATCCTTTTCAGCAGTTATTTATGGTTTTCTGATGTAAACCTTTTTATAATATAGCTTAGGACCTAGTGTGGAAAGTTTGAGAAGATTTGTTCTTTTTCATTCAAAAAGAGTAATGAAATAAGATAAATACCTGTTGTTGAATATCTAGCATGAGCACTTGTCTCTGCAAATTTTCTTGAAGCATAGTATACGTGTTTTCTCACTTATCCAGTAGCCGAAATGATTTTCTTAGATTTGCCCAAGAAGCTTCATACCTAAGAGCCTAAGCTGAATATTGGATCTAGGCTCATGTTCATGGATGAGGTAGGATTCAAAATTATGTAGGGAGACCATAATTAGGGATGTTTTGTATTAATCACAGAATCATAGAAGTAGGATTACGTTTGGCCTGGCAGTTTCTAGAAACTGTTGGTTGAGATTTGGTATTTCCCCAAAGTCAGAAATTGCTGTTAATATGAGAGCAGCAAGAAAAGCTTTCAGATGTTATATTTCCTGAGTGTTCAGGGAGTTGATAGCCTAGGTCCTGAAGGACCTTCTATTTCTGAGTGGCTTAAGAGGGAAAGGAAAAGAAGTTTATTAGATAGATGAGTTCTAGATGAGAGAGTGTTGCAGGGAGTGTTGTAGAACACGTCTAACTGCAGACCCGCTCAAGTGTTTAGGTGAGTGAGAGGTCCCCTTTCTGGGTAGTCTTTGAAGGCTCCTGTCAACTAACTGTATGCACAGGCATCTTCATTCCTATGGAGAAACCACGCTGGACCCTTATCAGTCCAGAAGTCTTACTTGATTCCAGACACTCTTCCTGGGATGCAACCTCTCCTCAAACACAAGTTCACAGAAAAGATACATTGAACATGGAACGCCCCTGCAAAATGTGTAGTGCTATAGATCCTGTTTGCTTGTGTTCTCACAAACTCTTACTCAACCCCTGGTGGAGAGGTCATGGACAGACAAACATTGCCCTTGAGTGACTACCCCTTCCTCTGAGGCACAGAGAAAGGTGCCTTTGAATGATTCATCTTTCTTGCCATAGTTCCTCCTGCTGCTCTTCACTCTACCCACTCACGGTCCTCCCTGCTGCTCACAAAAGGGTGCGTGCCTGGGGGTGGGGGGGCTGGGCACGGCTTGTGCACCACACAACCTGGCTGTGTGGTTGCGCTTCACGCCTAGGAAGACACTGTGTCTCTGCTGGCCCATGAAAGGGTTTGGCACAGTTGTTTACTTCCCGTGCCCAGGAAGGAGTGTACTGTAAGCCCTGAGCATTGTTGGTAAGTTTGTGCTGGACTCAGAAAGCCTACAGATGCTCCTGAATTCTGGGAGATGGACTGTCACATGGGAACTAAAAGTTCTGGCTTTTGCAGGGTGAATCTGTGGTTTGGCAATCCTGCTGGTTGGTCCTGGAGCTGCCAGCCATGTTTTCACTTCAGCATGTGGTATCCAGGGATGGAGCAGGGGAGCCACAGCTGACTTTCCAGTTCTGGTCCACAGCCCTGTTTGGGATCAGAGTTCATTTGGGTCTCTCTTTTCTAACATCCCTAGGAATTAGAGTCCATCTTTGGGTCTAGACCGCTGGCATTGGCCAGCTTATTCTTTGTGCACTATGAATCTGTGCTCATAAACGTAGGAGACTTTTTTCTGAGCCCAAGCTCGAGGAGAAGCTCCTGAGCTCTTAGGACCTATGAATCCTTGAAGGTTGGCTGGCTTTTCCCTCTTTGGCATGAATGAAGGTTCTGCTATGCTAGGGGCTCCATCTCTGAGGCTTAACCTATCCATATGCGTGTCTCCCCCATGCATTGGCTTCCCTGAGGATGAAAGGTGGAGGGTGAAGCAAAGTCCCCCAGTAAGGATGGGATGGGGCACCTGGGATTGTAGTCTGTCATGCTCAGGAGCCTGCCTACTGTGGTGGGTCTGAGTCAGGATTCTACTCAACCCCTTGGTACCATCGCTGCCCCCAACCTGGCCAGGAGGCCCAGGCTCCTTCGAAGAAAGACTTGCCCAGGTGCTGAAGCTATGGCCATGGGATGACAGGATGACATGGTAAGATTTAAGCGGCCTTGGACAAGGCCAGGCTGTGGTATATTTTGTGGGGAGGGCTGCTCTGAATAGCTTTTTGCCTTTCCTAGGAGCACCTTCTGCTCCATCATTGCTCAGCTAACAGAGGAGACCCAGCCGCTATTTGAGACCACGCTGAAGTCCCGGGCTGTGTCCGAGGACAGCGACGTCAGGTTCACCTGCATCGTCACAGGTAATGAGGCTGTCTTTATGCTCCATGCCAGGGCCTCTGCACAGAGCAGGGCCCAAGGGAGCCATAGGGACAGGTATGGGGCAGTGGGCGGTGTGCACAGAACTGTGTGAGTTGTCACTGCTTTCTTAGCTTTTGCTCCAGTTTAATCTCCCTATGTATGCTGGTGTCCCCTTATCTTCTCATTCTGGAGTCTGCTCTTCTCCTTCAAAACCTGTCCTCAGTAAGGATTCCTCACCCTCAGGCATACATGACTGATGAATCTTAGTTCCACAAAAAGAAGTAGTCAGGCTGGCTGGTTAGCTCACTAGGCAGAGCGTGGTGCTGATAACACTAAGGTCAAGGGTTCAGATCTTGATCTAGAAAAAGAAAGTTCTCACAATGAAAGAGATCTTTAAAGCTATCTCTTCTAATGTCCCCATTTTACACTTGAGTAGTTTGAGGCTTAGAAGTCTCATGCTAGAGAGGCAGTGACATGTAGTGATTCTGACTGCAGACCCTGGAAGGTGACTGCCTGGCTTGGAACCCTGGCTCATCCCCTTTCCAGTTATAGATACTGAGCTGAGCAGGTCAGCTGCCTCATCTATGAAGTGGGGATAATAACAGTATGAGCTTCAGAGGGTTATTGTGCGATTGAATGAGTGAATACATGCAAAGCTTTTGGAATAGTACCTGGCATACATTAAGTACCATATAAGTGTTAGAAATTAAGACTACTATTATTTGCATTTTACTGAGCTCCAAGGTAGAATTTGAAGCAGCTGCCTGGCAGAGTAGGAAGTAGAGTGATGCTCTTTGGAAGGGGAAGAGAGGAGGTAGGAGGCTGAGAAGCTGGCTCCAGACATTGCCCCCAGCCCCCACACTACCCAGCAGAGCCTCCCATTGCACAAACCTGAGCTGCCTCAGGGACTGCAGGACCCACCAATGTGCGCCTACCCCTCCCAGCTGTGCAGCCACCAATTCAAGGGTCCTAGGTCTGGTCTCCCTGTGAGAGCCCATTTTTTTGGGTAAATCAAAGCATTGGCAGTTTCCAGCAGTGACATTCCCTGATTTGGGGGGACTCGTCTACCTCAGCCAGATAAACAGCTTCTCTGGAATTGGGTTCCCATGGGCAGTTCTCACCCTTACCCAGAACCCTCTGAGCTCCAGGCTGAGAACACTCTCTGCTCCAGGGGACACTGAGACCCTGCATGGCTTACCTTAATACAGCACGATGCATCTGGCAACTTTCTACTGTTTCCATTGTCATCGGATTCTTACAAAACCCTGTGAAGTAAGTGCTATAATTAGTCAAATTTTACAGAAGAGGAAACTGGAAGAGGCTAGGGGACTTGCCAAAGTCCACAAAACTGGTGAGCAGGAGATACTTCTTTTACTCTCTGCAGCACCTGATACTGCTTGCCTACCCTATGTCACTGTGGCACTGTCTTAGTCTGTTTCTGTTGCTTAAAACAAAATACTTAGAAATGGGTAATTTATAATAAAACGAAATTTATTGCTTACAGTTTCAGAGGCTAGGAAGTCCAAAGTCCGGGGAACATGTCTGGTGAGGGTCTTCTTTAGTGGTGGCTGTACAGCAATACAGGTGTCTCACATGGCAGAAAATGGCAGAACAGAGAGAGAGATAGCTTCTTATGTGCTTTCCTTTTAACGCGCTCAGGACTACGCCCATGACCACCATTATTAAGCCATTCACTACAATTCAACCACCTCTTCCAGGCCCCACCTTTCAATTACTATAATAGGATCTCCCACCTTCAGCGGTTACAGTGGGAATTAAGCCTCAGTTAGGTTGGGGGGGGGGCTCTAATCTACAGCAGGCACTAACAGTTTCCTAAAAAAACCCAGTTCTTTCACAATTCCATGCTTTTGCATACGCTATTTTCTCTATTTAGAAAGTCCTTAATCATTCTTTTTAAAGAAAATTAAATTTTACTTTATCCAATTAATATGTGCACATATGGTTTTCAGCTTTTAGCTATTTCTTCTGGCATGTATACATTTCCATAATGCTGAATAATATTTGAATGCCTTTGACTTTTGAGTCTTCAATTTTAGATGTTCTCTATTGTCTTCCTGTTATGGTAGATAAGGAATTAGCTCTCTACATCATCATTTTCTCTGTTTCTCTTCACTTATCTTCTCATATAGTCATAATTTTCTCTTAAATCAGCATTCACTGTTTACCTTATAATACCTATGCAATATTTTTCATAACTGAACATTGTAGTATACTTGATTATATTTCTTTCTTCCGTTTTTCCCAAGGTTAGTACTTTCCTTAATTTTTAAACTTATTTAGTTTATTTTTTTGATATCTATTGCTAATTTGAACCCTGGAACTTGCTAGTTTTTCTTATATTTTCTAGTAACCTCTTAATGCAATGTTCTATGAGGTCAGTGCCATCAGTAATCTGTCAATTACTTTCCTTGGAGACATCCCTCTTGGAGATCTCCATTCTTCTTTTATTTGAACTGGTAGCCTTTTAGGCCTGATACACAGCTGTCCTTGGTTCTCCCTTTGACTTTCTCCTGGGTTCAGTTTGGCTTTCTGGATCTCATGTTTTTCTCTTTCTTGGTTTATTCCCAGGCTTTATTGAAAGACTGCTTTCAGGTCCTGAGGATGGTACGCTGCAGTGGGCATTGTGATGGCAAGCTCTGGACCGAGCTCTCCTTTGGGTCACTCCACTCCAATATGACTTAGTTTCTCTCTGGATCTGGTGTGCAGAACCAGATCTCTCTTCACTGTCATCCTGTAGATTCTCTTTACCTCTCTCCTGTGATGGATTTTCTGCTTTTTGTATTCCATATTTTTTTCTTTCTTGACTTGCATTCTTGTTTTGGTAGCTCGCTAGAGAGAGTACACAGGAAGTAAATGTTGGATTCTTTTGTGTCTGAAAATGTCTTTTTTCTACATTACTCTTCATAGAGAGATTGGCTGGATATAGAATTCTAAGTTGAAAATAATTTTTCTTCAGAATTTTAAAGACATTCCTCCCCTGTATCCTTGCTTCCAATGTTGCTGTTCAGAGTGGGAAGACAGTTTGATCCTAGTTCTTTGCATGTGACCATTTTTTCTCTCTGGAAGTTTGTAAGAGTGTTCTGATATTTCATAATGATGTATTTTGATATGGGTGTCTTCATCTTGGGGCGTGCTTGGATGCTTTCAGTAGGAAACTGAGAGCCTTTAGTTCTGGGAAATTTCAGATTATTTCAATGTTGATTTCTTCCTCTTGTTTTCTCTATTCTTACTTTCTGAACTCCTGTTTGGATGTCTGTTCCCCTGGACTTATTCTCTTATTTTCTTATCCTTTCTTCTCCTTTCATTTATTTGTCTTTTTGTTCTACTTCCTGGGAGATTTTCTCAGTTGTCTCTTTCAACTCTTCCAAGAGCTCTTTTCATCCTTTTCTATAGCATCCTGTTCTTTTCATGAATGTAGTATCTTCTCTTAGCTCTTTGAGACTACTAATGTTTAATTTTCTAAAAGCTTCCTTCTCCCTGCATAGTTTGTGTTTCTTACAACTAGCTTTTTGTTGTTGTTTGTTTAATTTAATTTTATCCTTAATCTTCTATTATAGGTTTTCCTCAGATATCTAGGAATCTTTGGCTGTCAGATAATGATTAAGAGTGGGAGAATAAAAAGCTGATTGGAAATTCTGAGCCAGTAGGAGGGGTCTGAAAACTTGGATCTTCACTGTAGGGTGACCTGGGTAGCTGCTGTTGGGAACTGCAAAGTAAGTTTCTTTAGTTCCTTCTTCTTAGACTAGGTAGATTTCCTTGTGAAAGGTTTCCTGGGAGTTATGCAGAGTAGAGGGTTTGTGGACTCTTAGCATAAAGCATTTATTTTATAATATATCGTTATTACATTTTTCTGTTTTTCATAGAATAGTCATGTCCTAAACTATGCTGGCTTAGCTTCAGGGCAGAGTTTTACATTTCCAGATAATAAACCTCACCTTTGGCTGTGGTGGGGAAGGAGCAGACATCCAGTGGTATAGAGTAGATGAAGGATTCCAGAGATCTGATGTTTAAGCACCTTTTAACCTTTCCTCCTTCTTCTTTACCACCAGTTCCAGAGGTACTTGGTTGCCAGTTCTTATGCCCTTTGGGGATTTTCTGGTGTAAAAAGCGTAGTTCTCAGTTTTTTCCACTGCTAGTTTAGGGTTTAGCTGTCTTGGGTCTGCTAAGAGTCTCCACTTGTCCATCTGTTTTCCAACTTTCAAATTTTTGTTGCTTCTATTGCTCTCTTTGCTTGTTCTCCCCATCCTTGTAGTTTTATATATTTTGATTAAAAATCTCCTGAATGTGGCTTGAGTGTGTTTTAGGAGAGTGTGAGAGTAGATGACATGTTAATTCTGCCTTTTTACCTAGAAGCCTACTCCTTATTTGCTTGGCAAAGTCCTTCACATCTTTTAAGGTCCAACTCAAAGGGCCAGGTCATCTCCAGCACTTCCAGGAGAGCTCTTGCTCCATCCTCCATGGTATAGTTTCTTTGTTCACACATCTCTCTCTCCAACAAGATCATGAGATCTACAAGGACAAGGCACATACCTGACACATTGTGCCTTTCTGGAGCTGGCACAAGGAAAGTGCTCAGTGCCTGTTTGCCAGATGACCACTGTGAACCCTGACTGTGCTGATGACAAAATCAGTATCTTTTCCACTTTCCACACTGCCTGTTCATTTCAGCTGCAGCTTTGGTGCCTTGGTAACAGCAGCTGCTGTGGAGACCTGGGACTATTTGAGAGGTGCAGGCATCAGGGATGGCTCCCCCTCTCTCCTTCCGTTCTGCCCTTTGTAGACATGGACTCTGAGAGCAGTGTGGAGATGCCAGACATGAGTCTGGCTTATAGGATCTTGGGACATTTTATCGAATACACCCAATGTCATCATGAGAGTAAGCTTTTCCCTGTTCCAAGCCCAACCTAAAGAGCAAACTTTTATACCCATGTTTCATGATGAGCAGCCAGGTCCATGGTCTTCTGTTCAGGAACACCTACCATGCCGAGATTCACAACACTACCAATTGAAGCCCTAAGATTTCCAGGGCTCTGGCTGTCTCTAATATCCTTATCTTAGTCCATTGCCATACCTTCCCCTCTCCTTCCCCCTACTTGTCTCTGCATACATCCAAAATCTCAGGTTATGTAGCAGATTAGGAAAGAGGCCTCTATGATCACCATAGTATACGATAAACAAGCCTTTTCTAATTAGCAAGGGGAAAATTAGACTGTAAGAAAGGGGAAAGGGGGAAGGGGAGGGGTGATGGAGAAGGTTCTGAGAACTAAGGAAATAAGGTTAGAAATTGGGTGTCCCTCCTCCCCGCTGTACTATCCAGCTGTCCCCCTTCCCCAAAAGGAAATTGGGTCTCCCTGGCCTGGAGAAGCGGATGGTGGTTGGATCTATGGCTGAGACTGGCCTCCGTGTGAGACTGCTGTGCTGCTCCTGGGTCATCTCTGTGGAGACAGAGTGACTACACCTGCCTCTCCTCCTTCCCCATCTACCAGTAGCATTCCCTAAATGAGGCTGGGATATTCAGCCCCACCAGGGCCCTGCCAGCCTCAGGTGATGCTTTCCTGGTGGTCAGAATCTAGTGGGTCTTTGCTGGGCCTTCTGGCTCCTATCTCCACCAGGGACCCCTCTGGCCGAGTGCTGCTGTCCTCCTAGAGGCTGCCCAGCTCTGTCCAGCATTGTGGCATCTCCTCAACTCTGCTATAGATTCCACGTTGGTTTGTGTGCATGTGTGCATGAGTATGTTGGGGTGAGAGTAGGAAGCAACAGCAGCAGGCAGATTGGATAAAGGGACTGAGCTTTTAGACAGAACCAAGTCCTTGAAGAAACTTTTTTTTAGTTAAATAAGTTTAATATAATGACTACTGGGAGCAAAACCTCATACGCTGGTCCCAGAACCCCCATTAAAAGAAGCACTGGAAAAAGGAAAAGGAAACCTGGGGCTTCGTCACATGCCAGCTGTGTGACCCTGGGTAAGTTACTTAGCCTCTCTGAGCCTCATTTTCCTTTTGTGTAAAGTTGGGATTAAAACATCTGCCTGTTTTATAGAAAAGAGGGATTTGAATTCTGACTCTTCCACATATTAGCTAGATGACTTTGGGCAGGACCCTTAATTTCATGGGCCTTGATTTCCTCTTCTTTAAATTGGTCATTAGTAACAGTACATTCCTCATAGGATTTTTGTGAGGATTACAAAAAATAATATGTAAAAAGTATTCAGCTCAGTATTTGGTACATAGTAATTCTTCAATAAATGTTAGCTGTTTTTTGCATGGGATTGTTCTGAGGGCCAAATCAAATTCTGTATTGGAAAGTTATTTGCAAACTCTAAATTTCTATTCATTATTATTCTTCTGAATCTGAGCTCCTCCAAACTGGGAATGGTTGGGATGAGGCTGTGAATCTCAGAGCTGGGTTTCTAAGTCCGGCCTGCTGGCTGTGAAACAGAGGTCACAGGGTGTGAAGGGGTAGAGGGAAGGCCACAAGCTAAGGAATGCTGTGGGCTCTCCTGGTCAGGGCCAAAAGTGTGTATGTGTGTGCAGCTGGGAGTGAAGAGCCCAAATCTCTCCTGCTTTTGAGTGTTTTAGGATAAAGTTCACTTTATCCAGGGGACAAGGCAGTGTGTTGTCCTAAATAAATTTGCTTCCAAAGCCCATTTTTGCTCTGAAGCCCTGAGCTGTCAGATTGGCCCTCACTGTATGTAGAGGCACTAGAGGGTGGCATGGGGGTTGAGGCCCCAGCCTTGGGGCTGTGGGGTCCATTCAGCATCCCCCTCCTTGCCCCACCCTAGCCCCCTCACCCCAGCCTGACTGGACTCAGATGTCCTGAAGGCTGAGGCTGTGTTGGGCAGGTCATGGGGCTGGTAGGCTCTGAGCCGGGCCCTTGTAGGGATGAGATCATCCCACAGGATGGTGAGGACACCTGTGCAGGCCTTGGCCACACACATAGTGATGTAACCAGGGGCTTTAGCTCACAGTGGAAACATGGGGCTCGCTTTACAGCCAGGCCTGCCCAGAGTTTGTTCCTGGCTGGCTGACTGCAGCCTCGCCTCCTGTGCTCCCTGCTCCTGTCCACAGTCCCCAGTGTGCCCTTTGCTTTTTGCCCTCACACTTTACTGTTATGGTTCCTTTGCCAGGCATGCCCTTCTGTCCACCTCTTGTTTGTCCACTCATTCCCTCACACATTTACTCACTTATCCAGCTGATTTTTAGTAAACAACTACTATGTGCCAGGCACTGTCTTGGATGGTGGGGATATAGCAGTGAACAAGATATGATTCCTGCCCACATGGGACCTAAGTCTAGCAGGAGAGACAGACAGGGAAATAGTCCATTACAGTATCGTGCTTAGCACTATGAAGGGGAAGTGCAGGTGATGTTAGAGCTGAGGGGAGGGGAGGAGACTGGAGGTACTGGACCCAGATTTTCTGAAATTCTGCCCACCCTTCAAGTCTAGTTCAAATGCTACTCACTCCAAAAGCCTGTCCTGATTCGCCAGCCAAAAGCTCTCTTCTCTACACCCCGAGCACTAAGATTGCTTCATTTATTCATCTATAAATATTTAATGACTGTTGATTCCATACCAGGCACTATTCTAGGAACTGGGGACACAGCAGTGAATGACTCAGATAAGCCCCTGCTGTCATGGAGCTGATATTTGTCATGGAAAGGATGGACGTAAACTAAGATACTCCTAAGTGTATAATATGTCAGGTGGCAATATGTTCTATGAAGGAAAATAAACATAGTAAGACAGGGAGAGCTGCTGTTTTACACAGGGTGGTAGGGAAGGCCTCTCTAAGGAGTCACATGTGAACAGAGACCTGCAGGAATTGAGATGTGATGCTGCTGTGGTGTGTTGGAGGTGTGGCTGGGGCACAGTGAGCATGGGGGAGAGTGGATGGAGATGAGGGCCTGAGAGAGATGGGAGATACTGGGGTGTTTTGACTAAAGGAGCACCATGACCTGACTTTATTTTAAAAGGATCCTTCTGGCTATTGTGCTGAGGATGGGCTGAAGAGAGGCCAGGATAGAAGCAGTGAGATCAGCAAAGAGGTTATTGCAGAAATCGAGGTGTAAGATGACATTGGTGGGGAATGGAAAGAAGTGATTAGATTCTGGACATATTCTGAAGACAGGGCTGGTAGGATTGCTTGATGGAGTAGATGTGAGAACAGGAAAAGAATAAAGCGTTACCTCCAGGTTCTAGCCTGAGCCAAATTAGAAGAATGAAGTTGCCATTTACTGAGATATGTGGGAATTGGCCTGGAGAGGAGAATAAGGAATTTGGCTTGGGACATGTTAAGTTCAATACCTCTTAGACCTTCAGGTGGAGATGCCAGGTGTGCAGTCAGAAATGGGAGCCAGGAGTGCAGGGGAGAGGTCTCTGCTGACGATAGAAATCTTGGAGTCATAAGCATACAAATATTTAAAAGTCACAGGACAGGATTAGATCCCCTATGTTGTAAGTGTGGATAGAGAATATAAAATGGTTCTGAGACCTGAGCCCTGGGGCAGGTCTAGGTGGTAAAGGAGACGAATGCAAGAGATTAGGAAAAATGGCCAGTGAAGTAGGAGGAGCAGCCAGAAGGCTGGTGTCCCAGAAGCAAGTGAGGAAAAAATTTCAGGAAGTGGGGTCAATGCTGCTGATCAGTTGGCCAGATGAGACATAAGAATTGGCCATTGGATTTTGCAATGTGTAAGTCATGGGGTGACCTGGGCAAGAGCAAGTACAAAAGCCTCACTGAAGGAGGGGCAGTGAAGACAGCAAGTGCAGGCAACTCTCTCAAAAATTTTTCTGTAAAGAAGAGAGCAGAGAAATGGGGGCAGGAGCTAGGGGAGGATGTAGGGTCAAAGGAAGTTCTTTTTAAAGAAGGGAGACAGCACAGCAGGTGTGTATTCTGATGAGAATGATGTAATAGAGGAAAATTTCTTTCTTTTTTTTTTTAAAGACAACCGGTAAGGGGATCTTAACCCTTGACTTGGTGTTGTCAGCACCACGCTCTCCCAAGTGAGCCATGGGCCAGCCCTAATAGAGGAAAATTTCAATGATGCAGGAGAGAAAGGAATAATTGTTGGAGAGATGTTGTTGATTAGGCAAGAGGAGATGGGATCCAATGAGGGGCTGCTTTAGATAGGAGTGAGGTTTATCTTTAGACAGTGGAGAAGGCAGAGCATATGTGCAGATGCTATGTGCATTCTACCTGTGTGGAGTCATGTCTTATCTTTTCTACTGAGAGTAGAGACCCTGTCTTGCACACTTCTATGTCCTGGATTGGCAGTCAGCAGATACTTAATATATATATTTGAGTGAGTGTATATTAGAAGTCTTTGATTTCTAACAAACAATGCAAATCAGTTGGAGTCAGCTTAAGAAACGAAGCAGGATTCATTGGTTAGGCTAGAGGAGCTTCTTAAGGAATTCACAGGAGAAGTGCAGCTATGCCCAGGCAAGGAATGGAACCAGTATTTGAGAGCATGTTGGGACTCTTTCTGTCTCCCACCTCTTATTCTATCCTGAACGTCAACTTCATTTTTCCATCTCACTACAGACCAGCTTTGTGTGCTTCTCAGTATGTGTGGCAGAACGTGGCTGCCCTACCCCTTTCGAAATTATATTTCCAGACACAATGGTAGACTGTCTTTAAGTCCTAATTCCCAACTCCTAGGTCAAAGAATTGGATTAGATTAGCTGATTTGGTGTCCATTACTGGACCAATCAGCTATGGCCAGGGAGGAAAGGGACCTGTCCCTCTAATAGTTGGAAGCTCTTTCTCATGGGTGGGCTGGAAGTCACCAGAGAAGAGGGGCTGGGCAGACACCTCAATCAGTCTCACTGCAGTGGCTGGATGGGTAGGTAGTTGTGGATGTGTGGATAGATGGATGATGGGTGAATGAATGAATGGATGGACAGATGGATGTTTTAGCTGTGTCATCAAATAATACTAACAGCTCAGGAACCTGGAATGAAGGAAGGAAAGCTCTTAGCAGTGATGGTGGTGGTGGAGTGTTGGGATAGGGACAGCTCGGAGGAGAGAGCCCTTACTGTAGTTGAGGTTGTAGAATGGGCCACTACAGAAGTACGCTTATTACTACCAGCCAAGGATTCCTGGAAGCTCCTTGCTTCCCTTCCTAGTGGGGAGCTAGGAAGTTTCTCCTCTGTATTTTCCTTCCAGCTGCTGAAGGGGGAATCATCTTTAGCTTCTAAAAATAAGCTGGGCCATACAGTAGCCCTTTTCTAGCAATCCTGGGGCAGGTAGTCTTGTCCAGCCTCTTCAGGTGGTCTGGGGAAGCCATGGCCTTCTGTTCTCTCCTCCCACCATTTTGGAACTGGCCTTCCTGCAACCCAATCTCCTGCTTCCTTCTTAGGATACCCGGAGCCAGAGGTGACCTGGTACAAGGATGACACAGAGCTGGACCGCTACTGTGGCTTGCCAAAATATGAGATCATTCATCAGGGCAACCGCCACACACTGCAACTGTACAGGTGAGGGAGGGGGCCTGTTCTGCTCTCTCTGCCCTCCTGAGGGCTCTATGGCCTGGATCCTGCCCTCAGAAATGGAGTTGGCTGCATGGAGATACCCAAGCACTATCTGGGGATGGAGGGTGGGTTCTACTGCTGAGCTAAACCACTTGGTGAACTGTGTCTACTTGCTGGTATCTGGGATCTCCTAAGGCCAGGGTGGGTGGGAGTATTTCTGACATTCAGAGAGCTGAGTACAATCAGAGGAGGTCCTGACCCACAGAAACATTTTCCATGAGGTCAGCTGACAAAAAAAGCAACTGTGTCATCATCACTTCACAAGGGGCTGTGTTGGTCACCTGCATCTGAAGGGAGCTCTTCTGGATCTCAAGTCTAATCGCTCCTGGGTCAGCATGCCCCTGGTCAGCTGTCACCCTCTTGCCAGCCTCAGTGTCTTCAGCTGTAATCAAGGGTGTAGTATGTGGTGATGTCTGAAGTGGGGCATGACACTCAGGGCAGGCCTTACGGTGGGGAGGGGGGAGTATGTTCAACTCTGAAAGGCTGTGGGGAGTTGGGGGACTCTCACTTCCCAGGAGGGGAGAGGTAGTACCTCATGCTCCTACCTCTAGGTGTCAAGAAGAAGATGCCGCTATCTACCAAGCCTCTGCCCAGAACACCAAGGGTATTGTGTCCTGCTCAGGGGTCCTGGAGGTGGGCACCATGACTGAGTACAAGATCCACCAGCGCTGGTTTGCCAAGTTGAAGCGCAAGGCTGCCGCAAAGATGCGCGAGATTGAGCAGAGCTGGAAGCATGGGAAGGAGGCAGTGGGGGAGGCTGACACCCTGCGCAAGCTCAGCCCCGACCGCTTCCAGCGAAAGCGGCGACTGAGTGGGGCTGAAGTGCCAGTCTCCTCAGCCTCTACCAGGGAGGCAGAGGGTGGGACCCTGGTGGCTTGGCAGGATGGAGAGACTGAGTCTGCTCAGCACCCAGGTTTGGGCCTGATCAACAGTTTTTCTCCCGGAGAGGTGACCACCAATGGGGAGGCTGCCCCAGAAAATGGAGAAGACGGGGAGAATGGCTTGCTGACATACATCTGTAAGGCCATGGACCTCGGGCCTCAGAGAGCCCCCCAAAAGGAGTCTGGGGCTAAGAAGAAAAAGAAAGATGAGGAATCTAAGCAAGGTCTGCGGAAGCCAGAGTTAGAGAAGGCAGCCCGAAGCCACCGTTCTTCAGAAAATCGTGTCCCCCGTTCAGACAAGCCTGATTCCCGTGTGATACAGGACCCCATGGACATGAAGCAGGTTCAGACCCAATCCAGAGGCAGGGCTGCACGGGGGCTTGGGTCCTCTGGAATAGATAGCACCAGGAAGCCAGCCTCTGTGGTGGGAACTGGAGACAAGTCCCAGGATGCCCCTGCCCCAGTCCAAGGCCCAGACCAGAAAGTGGATTTCTCCCTGAAGGACATGTATATGGAGAACACCCAGGCAATCAGGCCTCAGAGGGAGGCGGGGTCCCAGCCCCCAAGTGTCAGGGCACCAAGTGTCAGGGCACCAGGAGAGATTCCCATGGAGGCTAGAGGTGAGGGAGTGCCTACTGCCCCTGGCCAGCCCACACCTTTGTTGGCCTCTCAGCTGACTAGGCCTTTCAACAGGAAGAGATTTGCCCCTCCAAAGCCCAGAGGGGAGCCCACCATTGACAGCAAGCCCATTTTTTCCCTGAGTCAAGCTCCAGAATGCGGGACCCAGAGCTTAGGGAAGGCCTCGCCTCAGGCCCCTGCCCAGGTGCCAA
This sequence comes from Cynocephalus volans, assembly GCF_027409185.1. NCBI lineage: Eukaryota > Metazoa > Chordata > Mammalia > Dermoptera > Cynocephalidae > Cynocephalus > Cynocephalus volans. The sequence goes on from NC_084462.1 coordinate 57,510,101, forward strand.
CACCCCCTGCCCGGCGCAGACACAGCACCCGGGACAGCCCCTTGCAGGGGCCAGCAGGCAGCAGGACTCCAGGAGAGGTGAGTGTGGGTGTTGGGTGTCTGGAGGCCACTCTGGGAAGCTGACCTCATGGAAACTCTTGCTGCAACAGCTCGTCAGCCAGTGAGCAGACAGCTATTTATAGAAGGGGGTGGGGAGAGGATGAAGTGCCAGCTAGGAGCAGGCACCACAAGCATCGCCCTCACTCCAGCCAATCTCTGGGTGCCAGGCATGTGGGCAGCACAGCCTAACTATGACCCTGTCTTCTGAGAGTGTGAGAGTTTACAGCCAAGGGGACTGTGCCCCAGGGGAGATGGAAGAAGATAATGTTCTCTGGGAGAGGAAGGGGGCCAGTGGAGAATTTTCTGTGGGCTATGCTGAGGCAACAGTGTTTCATGGAGGAGACTGAGGAGTTGGAGTGTGCTGTAGTGTGCAGTGGGTCTCAACCTGGATACTCATTAGGAGATTTAAAAAAATACTAAATGTCCAGGAAATGCTGGTTTACTTGGAGTCAGGTATACCTATATGTAAATCTGACTACCCTTAACATGGTGTAATCTTGGACAAATTGTAAAATTGGAATAATAATAATCATCATCATCATACTTAATAGGGCTGTTATAAAAATCAGGGTACTTAGCACAGGGCCTCGTGCCCATTAAGAACTAAATAAATGGCATCTTGTATAAGATATTACTATGGTGGAAGATGGAGACAATCTGTTTTATTTGGGAACAGGAATACCATCATTTCCTGAGGAGCAGGTAGCCAGCAGAAAAGATGATGTTTTATGTGGAGACAGAGGTAGTGGTTGTCCACTCATCAAAGAAAGAGGCAGATGAGTGACAGCATTAAGAAGCTGAAGAGTGGGATTGAGAGGATTGACAGGAGGGAGACAGCTTGTCCCATTTGGTCAGTGTTTCATGTTTTAGGAACAGAGGGAGGGCAGTATTTCACAGGGGTCTAGGGAGACAGAGTGTTTTATAGTGAGGCAGAAGACAGTATTTCTTATGAATGGCAGAAGGAAAAAGTGTTTTGAAAGTGGGGATGGGGTGGAAAAAATAGACGGGATATATTTATACTAAGAAATTCTTGATTGCTTATCTGAAATTCCAATTTAACTGGGTGTCCTGTATTTCTTTTTGCTTAATCTAGCAACCCTAAGTGGAGATGGCCTCTGGTTTTGGTGGGAACTAAGATGAGATTGTTTCTTGGGGTGGACAAAGCAGGAGTCATGGGTTCTGGAAATGGAGGCTTCGTAGGGGAATAGGAGGAATATTGGAAAACAGCATTTCACAGGGGTTGGGGCAGAGGACAGATGATTTCTTGGGATGGTGAAGGGAAACATACGAGGAATGAGCTGATACAGCACCTCGTGGAGGGCAAAGGGAAAGGGATGCTTTCTGGAAAGCAGGGAGGGGCTTTCCCATGGAGAGAGCTTTCAGTCGGGGGAAGAAGGAGAGGCCAGTTTCAAGGGTGACCGTGGGAAATGGTTTTATTTCAGTTGGTGCTGAGGTCAGACTGTTGGAACAGTAGTTCAGAGGGCTTTGGAGTGAGGTAAACCTCAAGGACCTCAAACCAGACTCTCTGGAATCTCTTCATGACTCTTGCCCGTTTTGTGCTTGATCTCAGGCGATTTTACGACTGGTGTGATGAGTTCGCAGTGGCTCAGAGAAAGCTTGGTGGGGCTGTTCCATGTGTCTGGCAGCCCACAGGCTGGATAGCAGGGCCTTTCTGGAGAGATGGTCCTCGTAGCCCCTAGGGAGCTCATTTAGGAAGTGACCAGGCTGGCTGCCAAGTGCGTTTGCGAATCTGGCTTCTCTACCACACCAAGATGGCTACATTCTCCTGGCAGGGCCAGAGGAGGAAGTGCCAGCCCCCCACCCCCTTCTTTGCCTCCCAAAGATGGGGCAGGGGCTTGGGTGGTGCAGGTGCCTAAGAGATTGTCTGCAGTGGTTCCACTGCTCCTGCAGAAATCTTGTGTGCTTTTTATTATTTTTTTAACTCCAAAAAATTGCGAAATATATCATACATGTGAAATACATTATTTAACGTCTCTGTATATTTTTAAGCTGTTCCTTTTTAGTGGATAAATTTGATTAGGTTTTCATATTCTTTTTTTAAAAAAACCTTATTTTTCTGATTTTAAAAGAAACACATGGTCATAGTAGAAAATATGGGGGGGAACTCTAAAAATTCAAAGGAGAAAGTAAAAATTCACCTGTAATCTACCATTCAGAGATAGCCATCATCCAAGAGATGATGGGATATCTAGTGCATCACCAGTCTTTTTTATGTGTGTATATAGCTTTATATTTTTTTTATTTTTAAAGTTTAATTTGTACTGTTACTTTACTTCTCATTATTTCATGAGCATTTCCCCATGGTTTCTAAAAATTCTTTGAAAACTTCATTTTTAATGGCCGTATAAGATGCCATAGTATAAATATTTTAACCATTTCTTCCATAGTGTTTCCTTTCCTATTCAAAGATTAAATACTAATCTATATTTTTTCAAATTTTTATTGTTTCAATTCTTTTATTTGACTTTTAAATTAATCTGAAATTTATTTGAGTGTGTAGTATTGCATCATTCTCTAGCTTGATTTTTGACTAGAAAATAAGTCATTTCTCCCAGCATAATTTGCAGAATATTCAACCCTTATCTATTAGTTTGTGATTCTTTCTTTATGTACTAATTTTTGTACACACGAGTGCCTATTTTAGTTCCTACACATACATCTATTATGATCCATTAACCTGTTGATTCTTACACAAGACAATCTCTTTTTAATTTTAATAGCTTTAACTTCTGGCAGGGCAAGTTCTTCTCTTATACTCCTGTCAAAAATTTTCTTAGCTATTATCTCTTGTTTATTACTCTAGGAAAACTTTACAATCACTGTTTGAAGTTCTCCAAACTCCCATATACCATTGTTTTTTACTTTATATCTTTATGTTCACCATTTTGAAAAACTGCATTTTGAAAAAGGCCATGAAAAATGCCTATTAAATCCTTTCAGGGATAACTAAAGACAGATTTGCATTTTGCATGGTCTTTTACTAAAACTTTGCTAGATGTATATTTTTAAATAGCTTTATTGAGGTATAATTTATATACCATAAAATTTACCTATTTTAAGTGTACAATTCCATGTACACAATCCAGAGTTATACAGTCACCACCATAATCCAGTTTTAGAACATTTCCATCAGCCCTCAAAAATCCCTCTTCCACTTTACAGCCAGTCCCTTTTCCTATGCCTAGACCTAGGCAACTGCTAATCTGCTTTCTGTCTCTGTACCTTTAGTATTTTTATTGGGATTGCATTAAGCATAAAAATTAATTTGGAGAAACCAGTATCTTAATATTTAGTTTTCTCATTTGGGAGCATGACATTTATTGCCATTCTTCAATTCTTCTTTCTTATCTCTTTTTAAATTCTGTTGTTTTCTTCATATGGCCCAGCATTTCTCTTGTTAGGGTTAGGTACATTAAGGGTCGTTGCTTCTGGGATATGATACTAGTACTCTCCTACTCTGTCTTGATTTCCTTTCCTGAGAATAAGGGGTATATCTGGAAGCTCAAGTTAGCCTTCTACCTTGGGTATGGATGAGGAACAGATGCTAGAACTGAGATCTCGGGTTGTTCAGAGTATCCAGAGATCCTCTCTTCCAGCCCAGCCATGCTGTTCAGACAGCTCTTTCCCTGGGCAGAAGCAATCTTGCCTAAAGGTACTTAGTGGGTGGAAACTGGCCTTGAATGCCCTAAAAGGCTTCTTCTTAGTGCTCTAAGCTGAGTTCTTTTCTGAGACTACCTCAGATCTCTGGAGCTGAAGTATGGGAGTATGGCAACTTAATAGAATGCCCCATCTTCCCAAATCTTCATATTGGACATTGTAGGTATAGTGGAGTTCTGCTGAATGCTTTGGGACCCAAGAGTATCTCTTCTTGAGAAACCCTGAGAATGATCATGAGGATGATGAGTTCCTGAGAATGATCATTCTAAGATGTGGAACTCTCCTCTCAAAATAAGAGCTCTTTAGTTTTCAGGGAATACATGAATATAAGTATTTTCTGAGAGCTGTTGAATGGAGAGGGGCTTGAGGAGAGACATCATCCTTGCCTTGAGGGGTTATCTACTGAATCCACAGGACTAGACTCACACCAGGTAATAAGTGCAAAAAGGACGTGGTAAATGGTAACTGCAGTGGGCTTCTAGAGAGAGAGAATGGTGTGGTCTAGAGCCACCAGGGGAGGCATCTGGAAGAAGCCAGATTGGTTGGCAGCATGTATAAGATTTATTACTGGAAATGCCATATTAGAAAAACATTGAATATAATTTTTTTACATATAAAAGAATGTCTACAATATCCCAAGATAGAAAGAAATTAGACATGTGAAAGAGGAAGGAAGACATTCTGGGAAGGATGAACAGCTTGAGGCAAAACTAAGGTGGTGGGTTAGACAGGGAATGCAAAATCAGCCTGTCCAAATTTTAATGCCAAAATCCATTGGAAGCTTCTCTCAACACTTTTTCTTCCCTTCTCTGTCTTATGTTCTGCTTTGGTTTGTTTAGTATCAATTGTAACATTATCTAGGGTCAGGAGTGAGGCAGAAAGGGGGAAGAAATAGCATTTGTTGAATTTCAGCTTCCAATAGTTCTGGGTTAGATAATTCAGACCAACTTCACTACTGAGGACAACTAGAAAACCTGGGCAAAACACAAAAATGTCCGCTCGAAGGTGGCAGAGAGCTAACAAAGTGAAAAATTACTGTGTCAGGATCTGGGCGGAGGTGGAAATCCAGAACAAGTGAACCCAGCGTTTGGCATAGCTTTTGTCCTGGGGATGTTTGTCATTCCAGAAGAGGTGGATGAGAGACCAAGCAGTATTTTAGACAGTCTTATGGGACTAAGGATACAAAAAATTGTAGTTCATGTTTTCGAGATTGGGAACTCTGGTAAACCCCCTGGGCTTTGGGTTGGGACAATGAAGGTTTGCACCCTAGTAGTTATAGAAACCGGAAGTAAATTATACTCACAAATATTGAGGTATCGATGGGCTCTGAGTCATCTGGGTGACTTAAGAATATCTCAATCGCTGAAATTAGATTAAGGTGATTCAAGATAACTCATGTCCCCAGGCACGTGGCAGAAGCAAACAAAAATCATATCTGAGAGATGACAGCATCATCTTAAACCTCAAATTATTTTTAAAAAGTGTTTCAAATATAATATTTCACACCAATGAAGATAAGCAGGCACACAAAGAGAAGAAAACACGAAAAAAAAAAAAACTAGCAAAAACAGCAAATGATAGAAATGGGTCCACAGGGTTTCAGCTTTTAGAATTATCAGACATGAACTGTAAAACTAAAACCATACTTCCTATATTCAATAAGGTAAAGAGACAAAATGGGAAATTTCAGCAGAGAACTAGAAACTATAAAAAGTGGCAAAGACTTGAAAATGAACCAACTAGAATTCCAGAACTGAAAAATACAGTAACTAATATTAAGTTAGTTGTTATGGTTATAGCAGTTCCAGTTTTGTATAAGATGGAGTAAAAACACTTCTCCTATATCTCCTATTGAATGTAACTAAAAACTTAGGCAAAACACATGGTGCAGCTATTTGACAACTTTGAAAACCAGACAGATTGGGGAAGAAGACCAGAATTCAAAGTACCACTAAACCAGCGGTATTTACTCCTCCCTGCCCCCCTTCTGGTATTTCCTGGCCTGGTCTTAATGTAATCTGAAACCCAGAAGTAAGTAAGCATTTGCATGGATGAGAGAGATCCAGGAGAAGCCCTCTAGATCGGGTTTAAGAATGGGAAAGGGATCTCCTGGTAGTGACAGTGGTAGCAGCAGAGGCCACAGATGCCTAGAACTTTGAGGAAAGAAAATCTTCCCCTCTATTCAGAGAAGCTGTGGTCCCAAGAGGGTGGATGAATCCCAGTTGCTTTTTTTTTTTTTATGGGTCTTTTCCTTGGTCCAAGATACAGGCTCGTATGTGAAAGTATGTGGCAGAGAAGGGTAAATGAAGCTCCAGCTTTGTGGCCAGAGGACTGAAGAAGGGAGCCCTCGTGACCAAGAAAGTATTGGAGGAGAAGCTTAGGAAAATGACCTCTGAGAGTCATTAATGACCTCTGTGTTTATAAACTCATTATAAATTTCTGGGCTCATTCCCAAGCTGTTCATGCATGGGTCTGATTCTTAATACCACATCAGAAACTTTGAGAATGGAACCAACAGACTATCATCCAAGTCCCAGACTGAACATTGAGTGCCACACACAAAGGACAGATCCAAATAGCATTGGAAAGGCTTTGAAAATGGAACTGACATTGAAACTACAACCTCAGAGGGCTGAATGGAATTTGCAGACTGAACACAACCAGGCAGATTGCCTGCTAAGACAAAAATGTTAACATTTTCCATAGGACTTAAACAAGAACCAGAGTCTCATAATATTCCAAATGTCCAAGATATAATCAAAATTACTTGGCATATAAAAAATCAAGTGTATTAGTCAGTTTTTATTACTTATAACAAAGTACACTGAACTGGGTGATTTATAAAGAAAATGAAATTTATTGCTTACAGTTTCTGAGGCTGAGAAGTCCAAAGAACATCTGGTGGTGGCAACAGTGACCCAGGGGTCTCACATTGCAAGATGGTGGAAGCAGAGAGAGCAGAAAGAGAGACAGAGTCTCCTCTTCTCTTAAAGCCCTCAGAACCATGCCCCTGACCACCATTTTGAATCCATTCACTACTGCATGGTCCTACAATGCAATCACCTCTTCAAGGCTCCACCTTTTAATTACCATAATAGGATTTCCCACCCTCTTAACAGTCCCAGTGGGGACTAAGTTTCTAATACATAAAACTTGGGGAATGCAGTTCAAGCTCCAATGAGTTCTGGGGGGACATAACTCAATCCACCACATCAAGAAAATCTCAACTTGTGTGGGAAAGACAATCTAAGAACACCAGTGCCAAGATGACATAGATGCTGAAATTATCTGACTTTAAAGCAGCTACTATGAAAATGTGACAAGTAAGGGTAAACACTCTGGAACTGAATGAAAAAATAGAAAATCTCAGCAAAGAAATAAAAAATATAAAGAAGAATCAAATGTTAATTTTAGAACTGAAACATATAATAACTGCAATGAAAAGTCTCACTAGTTGGGCACAATAGCAGAATGGCAGATGACAGGAAAAAGTCAGTGAACTTGAAGTTAGATCAACAGAAATTATTCAGTCTGAACAAGAGAGAGCAGGGAAAAGGATCAGAAAAAGATAAACAGAATCTCAAAGACCTGCTGTGCAATATCAGAAAGTCTAATATTTGTGTTATTGAATAAACAGAAGGAGAGGAGAAAGAGTGTGGTGGTGAAGAAAATATCTGCAGAAATAATGGCTGAAAAGTTCCCAAATTTGGCAAAAGACACAAATCTGTAGATTGAGAAGTTCAGCAAACCCCAAACAGGATAAGACTATCAGACAAAGTAGACTTCAGAGCACAGAAAATTACTAGTGAGAAATAGTGAATTCCCTAATGATTAAAGAGTCAATTCAAGAAAACATAACAATTGAAAGTGTATATGCACCTATCATCATAGCTTCAAACTTCATGAAGCAAAAACCAGCAGAACTTAAAGGAGAACAACAATTATAGTTGGAGACTTTTTTTTTTTATTTTAAATTTTTTTTGGTGGCTGGCCAGTACCAAGATCAGAACCCTTGACCTTGGTGTTACTTATACCATACTCTAACCAAGTGAGCTAACCAGCCAGCCTTATAGTTGGAGACTTCAACACTCCTCTCTCAATAATTAATAGAACTAGTAGGCAGAAAATCAATAAGGATATAGAAGAACTGAACATCACTATTAACCAACTGGATTTAATAGACATTTATAGACTACTCTGTGTAACAGTAGAACACTCTTTTTTTTTTTTTCAGATGCATGTAAAACACTCACCAAAATAGATCACATCTAGGGTCATAAAACAAGTCATCAAATGTAAGATAATTGAAATCATACAAAGGATGTTCTCTGACCAAGATGGATTAGACTAGAAATCAATGACAGAAAGATAATAGGAATATCTCCAAACAGTTTTAAATTAAAGAACATACTCTTATGGGTCAAAGAGGAAGTCTTAAGGGCAATTGGAAAACATTTTGTATTGAATGAAAGTGAGAATACAACATACCAAAATTTTGGATGCTGCTAAATCAGTGCTTTGAAGAAAATTTATCACATTAAATGTTTATATTTGAAAAGAACAAAGGTCTAAAATCAACAATCTAAAGGCCAACGGTTCAGTTCCCCCTACTGGCCAGCTACTCAAAAAGGAACAACAACAACAAAAAGATCCAGAAACAAAACCAAAAATAAAATAAAATAAAATCAATAATCTAAACTCCTACCTTAGGAAACTAGAAAAGGAAGACCAAAATTAACCCAAAACAAGCAGAAGGAAGGAAATAAAGACAAAACCAGAAAACAATGAAATTGAGAGCAAAAAAACTATGAAGAAAATTAGTTAAACCCAAATCTGATTATTTGAGAAGATCAATAATATTGATAAACCTCTAGCAAGACTCAGGAAGAAAAAAAAGGGAGAGGACACAAAATACCAGTATTAAGAATGAAAGAAGGGGTATCACCACAGAACCCATGAACATTTAAAGGATTACTATGAAAAACTGCAAACAAATTCAACAATTTAGGTGAAATAGACAAATTCTTTAAAAACCACAAACTACCAAAACTCATGCAAAAAAGAAATAGATAATGTGAATAATCTTACAACTGTTAAATAAGTTGAATTTGTAATTAAAAATCTTTGAAAAAAGAAATCTTCAGGGAGAGACCATTTCACTACCCAGCAGTTAAAGATGATGAAATCAAGTATCAGCCTTGGGTCTGGGCTTCAGTGGAAAGACTCTACCCCATCCCTGTTAAGTTCCTGGCTTTATCCCCTGCTCCCCAAACCCAATGTTTCAGGGTCATGCCCCTTTAGAAATTTATAAGCCATGCTACACATCATTCAGTTGATCATTCCTATGAACCTATATACTTGGGGCCATGAAAGATGCAAAGGTAAATTAGACTAGATTCTTAATCTGAGAATTTATGAGGGAAGAGAGAATGACAAGATGGCAAAATTAAACCTACTAATAGTGTTTGTAGTGAAAAAACTTACATACAACCAGCTAGGTTCACTCTGCTCACACAATTTTTATTTTTTAAGAAATACTTGATATTCACTCTCAAATCTTTACACAATTCCAGATGCAGATGTACACACACACCCACACACCATAGCGTTGAGAGGGATCAGTGCTTGTAGAAGTGGACAGAAGAGTATTCGGTCATCTACCATATATTTATTGATCTCAAACTCTAACCCTGGGCCTGTGCTGGGCCTTCCTCAGAGGCTAAGAGTTCACAGATTATCAGGGGACACTTGCATGAAAAGAAATAAGTACCACACAGAATGAGGGTATAATGATGGGATTAGGTACATATGCTATGGGTGCATAGGGTAGGGAGCCACTAATTTTTTTTGAGGTTTAGGAGGGAACTGTGGAAGTCTTCAGAGAAGAGAAGAAATTTGAGTGAGTGCTTCAAAGATAAGGAGTCCCCCAGGTGGACAAGGAGAAAGGTGAGAATGTCCGGCAGGGAGAAGACACGTGAGTAGTTATAAAATAGCATGGTTGTCAGCACAGTAAATTAGTGCTGCGTGGAAGGACCCAAGAAATGAACCTTAGAAAGATAGATCTTGGGCCCTTGCTGAAGGACTGGCCTCATTTACTACACGAGTTTATTTCATTATTTATTTTCATTTTTAATTTTTGTTGATGTGTCACATGCACATGGTATAAAATTCAAAAAGTACAAAAAGTATATAAAGAATATTAAGTCTCCTACCATCCAGTTTCTCTTTCTGAAGTCAGTTGCCAAAGCTGGTTTCCTGGGCATCCTTCCAGAGCTATTTTCTTTGCATTTACAAATATGTATGTGTGTGCCTGTGTATTTTCCACACAAAGGTTGCATGCTACACTTCCTATTCTGCACCCAGCTTTTTTATTTGGATATTTATTTTATTTATTTGGAATATGGATGTACCATAATTGGATCAGTTCTGTACTGGTAGAATTTAGGTAAGTTCTAGTTTTTTGCTATTATAAATTAGGCTACAATGAATATCCTTCTATACAAGTCCATTTGTACATGAAATTATGTTTGTGGGATAAATTCCTGGGAATGTAATTGTTGGATCAAAGAGTATAGGTATTTTTAGTTTTAATAGATAATACTAAGTTGCTGTCCATAGAGGCTGTGCCGATGCCTGTTTCCTCTATCCTGGCCAACAGAAAATATTATTAAGCCTTTTGCTCTTTTAGGTTAGGACTTTTAGGCTTTATCCTGTAAGTGATGGTAAGCTACTGAGATGTTTTTAAGCAGGGGAGTTTCACAGTCAGATTTGTATTTCGGAGAGATAATTTGGGCTGCAGTGAGGACGAATTTAGCAGAGGCAAAGACTAGAGTCATGGATACCAATTAGGAGTTATTTACAGTTGTCCAGGCAAGACAGAATTGTTGGCAGCTTGGATTAGGTAGTTGGCAGTAGAGACAGAAGAGAATGAATATTGAGATAATGAGGAAATAGGTTCAATAGGACTGAGGGATTCATCAGGCTGGGGATAAGAAGGAGTGAAGGTAGCTTTAATCAAGTTCTACTTTGGTGAGCCTTGTGAACAGCAGCAGAGTTGTGTGCAAAATCAGCACTTTCTTTGTAAATTTATAGATCTAATGTATATATTAATATTTTCTAATTCTAGAATATCAAAAGTTAAATGAAGGTTCTAATATATTCCTAATTGCTGTTTGTTGGCTCCAACACATTTTTATCTGTTAGTATCTTACTGGTTGTCAGAGAAGTTGGAAGAGCATTTTTATAAAAACTCTTCAGTCACATTTACTCCCAATATTCACCAAACTCTTTAACTTTTTCCATATTCATACCATTCACTCAAAATTTCATATTTACTAAAGTAACTTTAATATTATACATATTATTAAGTCTTTCATTATGGGATCTGTTTGCTTTGATTTTGTTTGTGGTTCTGATATTTAGAAATACTTTTATGCAGTAATTTAATTTACAATTTTAATTTTATATAATACCATTAATTATTTTATTTGTTCAGTCAGTATCTTTTTTTTTTTTTTTTTTTTTTTTGAGGCTGGTTGGTTTGGGGATCTGAGCCCACAATCCTGGTGTTAACAACACTGCACTCTAACCAACTGAGCTAAAATATCTATTGATTTTTTTATAGTGAACAATGATAGAATGTTTCTACTCACTCCTCTCCTTTTCCCTGTTCATCTTCTTTCTCGTATTAGCCTACAGTTTTATTTCTAAGGGGCTATCTTTGTGTGGTTAAATATCCTATATTTCTGTTACTTGGTTTTTCAGCTTTGAGTAATGTCTTTGGTTCCTGGCTCTTACAGGTGACACAGCATTGTGTAAGGGTAAACTTACTCTATTTGTCATCTTCTTCCCCCTTCCACTATTGTGCTAGTTGTGTTGTTTCTGCACTTCAGAACATAAACATTGACATCTGATCTGCTACTCTAAACCCCACTGAGTTGCAGTCTTGGTTCTACAGTTACATGTTAATATATATGTTAATATAAGCTAAATACATTTAGTGCTTACCATCAATTCTTTTGCTGTCCTTTTCTTAATTATCTTTTGGTTGACTAAAGTTTTGTTTTCTGGTAGCTTCCTCATGCAGGGCTCATGGGAACAATATTCCTTAAGTCCTTGTATATCCGAAAACAATTTTCTCAGCTTAGTGATTTTCAGGAGGTTTCTTCAGGAGTGTATTTTTGCTGGTGTTGTCTGAGATCTGATGCCACCAGGCCATTCCACTGTCCTTGTGCTGTCTCCCTTGGACGTCTCCCCTACATCTTCTGCTTGGTTTCCCCCCAGTCCTCCATAGCCCTATAGCTCTTGTTGTATGTGAAGCTTATGGATTTATCACCTCAGCACTAGTCCTTTATCTACAGTAACTGTGCTTTTGCTGGCATATTCCAGACCTGCAGAACAGTTTTACTGCTCACCGGCTGAGCTGTTTCACTATTTATTTATTTTGTTTCACTATTTTATTTATTTATAGCTTTTGTTCCTCCTCAAGTTCCCAGTGTCTGCATCTGTCTGCTTTTGGCAGCGCTTACCCTTTTGTTTGTTTGTTTCTGAAACTGTAGTTTCTATTTGTCTCCTGTTCCACTAACAATAGAGTTTGCTTTGGTTTTTTTCTTGTTTATTTTGTTGGTTTTGATGATATGAGGAATAAAAGAGGCAAATTACTGTCTCATGCCACCATGTTTAGACAGGAAATCTTTAATTACTTTTACTTATTTATTTTTTTAAAAAAGACCGGTAAGAGGATCTTAACCCTTGACTTGGTGTTGTCAGCACCACGCTCTCCCAAGTGAGCTAACTGGCCGTCACTATATAGGGATCCGAACCCTTGGCCTTGGTGTCATCAGCACCACACTGTCCCAAGTGAGCCACAGGCTGGCCCTTAATTACTTTTAAATGAGTGGCATTACAGTATAACAGCAGAGAACATGGAATTTGGAGGTAGATACACCTCGTTTCTAATCTAAACACTGCCACTTACTTGATAATGGATAAATCACATCCTTTTCTTATCCATCATTGTTCTTATCTCTAAAATGGGGATAATTCTTATAAGGAGTAAGAAAGATAAAATGTGTAATATATAGGGGCCCAGCGTAGTGCTTTGCAAATCGTAGGTGTTCAAAAAGGTAACATTATACTGTTTCGTTGACTTCTTGGCATACGTGCCATTGGTAGTTACTTTAACCCTCTTTGTTGGGATGACATGATGTTATACCACTTACTCAATGTTGCTGGTGGGTGCTGTTATGGAGGCCATTATCAGGAGACCCTTTGGCATTCTCCACTTTGCTTATAATTCTATCTAGGGCAATTAGTGCCATAAGAGGACAGATCGATTGCTCTGGGAGCCCTGGAGAGAGGACACACCCAAATGGCAGGGGTAAGGGTTAGATAACCTATGAGAAGGATCTTTTAGGAAAGGCAGGATTTCTTCAGGGAGAGATGGTAAGAGCCAGAGCTGGACCTAGATATTGGACATTCCCTAGTCCAAATTCTGGGATCAGGGATTGGGGTGGGTGGTCATGGAGCTTTGGGGCTTTGTCATATGTCTGCCTCTCAACCCCCAGCAGGCCCAAGAAACCTGGTGGCAGGATTCTTATCAGAACAATTCTAGATGAGGTCAGAGGAGGCTGGGATGCCACACTGGAAAGAGATCCTAATGCACGTGTAATTAAGTCCTTGCTTTTGTCCATGTGTTCTCAGGTCCTGGAGTCCCAGGCCATATCAACCAGCAGCAGCTCTGACATAGCCTCTGTTGGTTGCAACACGTCAGGAAGTCGAGGTATCACTGAGCCCATGGATATGGGAACCCAGGAGGATGGAAGAACATCTGCTTACCAGAAAACTGGAGGCAAGAAGAATACACAGGCAGATGGAAAGATGCAGGCGGATGGGAGGACCAAGGGACATAGAACACAAACAGCCCAGAGGACACAGGCAGATAGGAAGACACAGGATGTTGTGACACAAGAAAGTGAGAGGCGACAGTCAGACAGGAGTTCACAGAAGGGTGTGGTCACACAGGGAAGAGCAAAGACACAGGTAGAAAGGACACAGGCAAATGAGAAGATACAGGAAGACAGGAAGGCACAGGCAGATGAGAGGACACAGGAAGACAGAAAGATACAGGAAGAAAAGGGGACACAGTCGGAGGGGAAAAAGCCAACAGCCATAAAAAGTCAGTCAGAGCAAGAGTCTGTAACCAGCCTCAGCCCACCATCCAGAGCCCCTGAACTACTACCTTTAGAGAGTCCTAGGTCTCCTCAGATTATGGAATGTTTTACACAGACCCCAGAAGGGTCTTGTGTCCCAGAAAAACCTGGTTTCATGCTCAGATCTATGAAGGCCGCAGTCACTACTTCCGGGAGCCATGAGGAAACTGTGCTGGGTCCCCTCTCAGAGAACCTTACGCTTCCAGCACAGTTGCCTCCTGAGGGGAAGTTGGAACAGGTGGGAGGAGAGAGATGTCAAAGGCCAGAGGGGTCAGGACCAATCAAGGTCAAGCTGGAGGAAAACCTGTTCCAGTGCCCCAAGGAGGAGCAGCAGTGGGGAGAAGTGCCGTGTATGGATCTGGGTGGCTGTCCTCCAGCTGGCCTGAGCCAGGAGGTGCCCATTATGCCCTCTCTTCCTGGGACTGGCCTGACCAATAGCCCACAGGAGGGGTTCCCCAGCACCCCGACTTCTCAAGACATGAGCATAGCTGCCTTCCTGCCCTCTGGGGACCAGGCCTTGCTGAGTTCTGTCCCCACACTGCACCTGGGGCCAGGGACCCCCACCCGGAGTCAACAACCAGAAACCAGTTTGGCCACCAGCAGTGAGGGGGCCTGCACACAGGTGCCAGATGTGGAGGGGAGGACTTCAGGCCCCCGGAGCTGTGACCCTGGCCTCATAGATTCCCTGAAGAACTACTTGCTTCTACTGCTAAAGCTATCCAGCACAGAGACGAGTGGAGTGGGGGCAGAGTCCCAGGCGGGGGCTGCCACTGGGGGACTAGAATCCTCGTCCATTCTGGTCCCTCCTGTGGAAGTGGCTGGGCTGAGTCCCCGGACGTCACGGCGCATCCTAGAGCGTGTGGAGAACAACCATCTGGTGCAGAGTGCACAGACCCTGCTGCTGAGCCCCTGTACCTCTCGCCGCCTCACTGGCCTCCTGGACCGTGAAGTGCAGGCTGGCTGTCGGGCCCTGGCTGCCACCCAGGGCTCCCGGGGCCCTGGTCCCAGCCCACTTACTGTCCCCGCCATCGTGGTAGGCGAGGAGGACCCTGGGCTAGCCTCAGAAGGGTCCAGTGAGGATGAGGGAGAGGTTTCCCTTGAGGGGCCTGGACTCCTGGGGGCCTCCCAGGAGGGCAGCTTGGGAAGGACTCTTGGGGAGGAAAGTAGGCAGGCAGCCTCTGGGCAAGGACAGCTCTTTTCAGAGAGCAGAGCCCAGGAACCCTCCCAAGAGGAGGAACCCTCCCCAGGGGGGGCTCTGACAGGTCTCCCTGCAGCTACGCCTGAGGAACTGGCTCTGGGGGCCCGGAGGAAGAGATTTCTCCCTAAAGTCAGAGCAGCAGGAGACGGGGAGGCAACCAAGCCTGAAGAAAGGGAGAGCCCCACGGTTTCCCCCCGCGAGCCCAGGAAGAGCCTGGTACCCGGATCCCCAGGGACTCCAGGGCGAGAGAGACGCTCCCCTACCCAGGGCAGAAAGGTGGGCATGCTGGAGGTGCCACGGGCAGAGGAGCCAGTGGCAGAAGACCTGGGATCCAGCCCCAAGGCCAGTGGTCTGGATGCAGAGCTGGCTCTGGATGAAGGCAAGGAGGAAGCTCTGGCTAAGCCCAGGAAAGCCAAAGACCTGCTAAAAGGTGAGCAGTGGGGAGGGGAGAGGCTGCCGAGAAGCCACAGAAAGCGTTGCTGCTGCTGCTGCCACCAGCACCACCCTTCTAGGGATAACACAGCCCTATGAGGGATTTACAAATTACCTTTATAAAGGTATTCTTATTTCATGATCTATCTCACAGGCTTTGGAATCAGAAAGGCCTGGTTCTGGTCTTGGCTCTGCCACCCTGTAAGGTGGGGAGGAGAATACTACCCACTTTGTAACATTGTGAGGGTTTAATGGGATAGAATAAATCAAATACCTAGCACAGGGCCTGGCTTCAATAGCATTCCAGCTCTGTCATCATCATCCCCATAGTCCCCTCTTTACTAACTTGTCCCGTGATTACAGAGTGGTGGGGACAGGATTGAAATGCAGATTTCTGGAGTTACGGGCCTATGAAGTTCCTCTCTTGCTGCTGCTATGTCCTCAACCGTGATGACCTCCATGGCCTGGAGTGGGGGTGTAGTAAAAGGTTTTTTTCTAGCTAAAATATGTGCTTTGGGGGCTGGCCAGTTAGCTCAGTTGATTAGAGCATGGTGCTGATAACACCAAGGTCCAGGGTTCAATCCCTGAACCAGCCAGCTGCCAAAAATAAAAATAAAAAGTGTGCTTTGGGGGTCAGGGCAGAAACCTGAGATACAGGTGGGAGGCAGCTGGGAGCTATGCAGTGGTAGGTCTGTGTACAGACTTGAATCCTGTTTTCCCTCAGCCTGTTCCACCAAGGACACCCAGGGAAGCAAGGGTTTGACCAGAGAGGGCACAGATGGAGGGGAAATGGCTTCTCCCTCTTACCTGGGCCCCTGCTCTCAGCCCCGCAGGTAATCCGAAAGATTCGTGTGGAGCAGTTTCCCGATGCCTCGGGTAGCCTGAAGCTCTGGTGTCAGTTTTTCAACATTCTCAGTGACTCAGTTTTGACATGGTCCAAGGATCAGCACCCAGTGGGAGAGGTGGGCAGGAGGTAAGCCAGCTGGGTACAGCCTCCACGTGACCTGGCTCCCTAATTACTATAATAATGTTAGGCATTGTCCCAGCATTTTGAATCTATCACCTCATGTAATCCTTACAATAACCCTATAAGGAAGATTCTATTATTCCCATAGTAGAGATGAGAAAATTGAAGCTCAGAGGTCTTTAAGTCACTTGCCCAAAGTCACACAGCTAGTAAGTGGCAGGACTGCAAACCAGACCTGCGTGATCCAGGACCAGCTCTTGACCATGGAGCCTCTCACCGCCTCCCTAGAGCTCTAAGAGCCTGGGTTCACAGCAGCCTCTGAGAGTGGGGTCTAAGGACCCTTAGGACTGCAGTTTGGCCCTGTGCCATGATGATGGCCCTCATGAGAAGTGTCTCCACTCTCTGCAGTGCAGGGGATGAGGGGCCAGCGGCCTTGGCCATCGTGCAGGCATCCCCCATAGACTGCGGCATGTATCGATGCACCATCCACAACGAGCATGGCTCAGCCTCCACTGACTTCTGCCTCAGCCCCGAGGGTGAGTGTACACTCCTGCCTGGGGTCTCTGCCTAGCCTGGCTCCTGAGGGGTGGACAGCAGTCATCTTTGCAGAGTTGGCACTCTCTGAGCAGACCAGCCTGAAGACAGCTCCTTTTTCTTCTTTTTCTCCACATAGTGTTGTCAGGATTCATCTCCAGAGAAGAAGGTGAAGGTATGGTGCTCTGTGGGGGAGGAGGGTCTGGAAGATGTAGGGTCTTCAGCCCTACCCCTACCATCTGCAGGGATGACCTTCTTTAAGGGCTTGGCATCTGTCCCAAATCCACAAACTGCTCCCCTTTGCCTTTTAGTTTAGGAGATGGCTTGGGGAGGTTGATGGAAGAGGACTGCTGTTTCAGAAGACTGTGGGGCAAGAAGTGGCGGAGGGGGCCATTCCATAAGGAGTTAATTGATCAATTAGTCAATTGAGACCTTGATCAAGGGCAGCACTGGCCACCTGGCATGTTCTATCCTGTCAGCTACCTACTCAGAGTTTCTCACAGTGGTCTGTGGACCATTAGATTTGGACAGGGAGCCTGCTAAAAATGCAGTTTCTTAGCCCCTACTGCAGACATCCTTAATGTCTAGGAAGGACCTAAGAACATTGTATTTTCAGCAGGCTCCCTGAGTTTGATAAGCATTTTAAAAGCTCATATATTAGGGAAAGGGTCTGTACTGCTCCTGCAGGAGACATGCTAAGGCTTGGAACTGTGAAGGCAGCCAGTGATGGAAAGACTTCTAGAGCTTCATTTGCTAACAAATGCATTAATTCTTTCATTCATTCACCCATTCATCCAACCGTTTTTTTAGTTATCAAAATTTAATCTATATCAAATATAACCTCACACCTAAAAACTTAAAACTAATTCTTTAATATCTTTAATTTCAGATTTCCCCAACTGTCTCATATGTGTTGGTTTATTTGAATCATGCATTGCTTTTGGCTGATGTATCTCTTAAGTCTCTCTTTATATACAACAGTTCCTCCTCCCTCATTTGTTTTCTCTCCTTGCTGTTTACTTGTTGAAGTCACTTGATGTGTAGAATGTCTTACATTCTGGATTTTGTTGATTATATCTCCATTTAACATGTTCCTCCATACGTGTGCTTTCTGTAAATGGGTCATTAGATTGATGGGTTTGGTCAAATGTCGGTGTGATTTTTTTTCTTTTTTCTTTTTGGCAAGAATAATTCACAGGTGTGCTGTGTATTTCCTTTTGCATCTTATCCAGAGGCACATAATATCGGATTGTTTCACTTTTAGTAATGTTAGATTGGTCATTAGGTTCATTCAGATATTACCTGCATGATCCATCTCTTGTTAAAGTTAAAAAACTGTCTGGTTCAATCTCTGTTGTTATCTCTGGGTTTTAGCAGTCACTGATTATTGCCTAAATCCATTATTTCATTAGGAGATGCAACACGGAGATATTTTAATTTTATCATTTCTTCTTCGTTCATTAGATGAAATTTTTCTGTAAAGAAGAAATGATTATTTGGTTACCCTGATACATATAGGTCCAACAGAAATGAAGGTTAAATACTTGCTTTTCCCCTTTACTTACTAGATTTCAGAATAATGACTTGGTTCCTGTATTCATCTGTTTCTGTTGCTTATAACAAAATACATGAAACTGGGTAATTTGTAAGAAAATGAAATTTATTGCTCACAGTTTCAGAGGCTGAGAAGTCCAAAGTCCAGGGAACAGAGCTGGTGAAGGCCTTGGTGGCGACAGTGACCCAGGGGTCTCACAGGGCAGAAAATGGTGGAGCAGAGAGAGACTAACCTCTCACATGCTCTTCTTTTAAAGCCCTCAGAAACATGCTCATGACCCCCATTTTTAATCCATTCACTATCACCTGGTTCTATAATCTAATCACCTCTTCAAGGCCCCACCTTTCAATTATCATAATAGGATTTCCCACCCTCAACAGTTACAGTGGGAATTAAGCTTCTTATATATGAACTTTGGGGACATAATTCAGTCAATCCACAGCAGTACCCTAGCATCCTCCAAAGGTGACCAATGAGGTTTGTTTTTTGTGGGGGAGGAGGGATTGGGTTACCATCAAGAACACATGGATTTTTAATATATTTGGTATGTTCCATACGTTGCAGTAATTATTCTCTTTGTTGCTAAGATTGTCTCATTTTGGGCCAGTAGGAGTCCCTTCATGTTTGTTCCTGTGTCCTATTGACTAGTCTCCAATAGTTTTTGTTAGCTTCCTTGCTTTCTGGTCTCACAAGATGCTTCAGGTCCATCCTGTATACTTCCTGCCTGGAACTGGAATCAGCTGTTTCTTCAGGGAGCTCTGGTTCCTATTAGTGGGAAATTGTATTTAGTGATCACAATTTGAGCAGTAGGATTACTCACTGCTACTAGATTGGTCCTGTGAACTTTTTGTTTCAGTCAAATGTGTTGGTTGAGATGGAGTCATTTATTCATTTGATCAAAACACCTAATTCTAAAACAAAGTGAGTCTGTATTCTGTATTGATTGCTTCTGCCAGAGAAAATCCCTGACTTCCATGGACACTTGTAGAGCACTTAGTATGTGATGAGAACCACATGAGCACTGTTAAATGACAGGGGTTGAATAAGAAACAGTTTCTGCCCCAAGGAACTCACAGTCTGGTATAGGACTCGAGGTATACACCCAAAGAGCAGTCATGAGCACATCAGGTTAGCAGGATGGGAGACTGTTCTGGTCTTTTCCTTACCTATGGACCCCACATTGGTCAGGCAGGAGCTTCTTTTATTTATTTATCTATTTATATTAATATCATTTTTTTACATTCTATGATGTTGTTGCAGAGCAGTTGAGAGGGAGAGGGAGAGCGGAAAGGGGAATGAAATGGCGTGGAAGAAGGAGGAAGAAGGAGGGGCAGGATTGAGGCCTGTTGCACCCCCCTTATTCCCACAGAAGAGAACAGGGGGCTCCCAGTGGTGGCTTGGTCATTGCTGGGCTGGGTGCAGATGTCAGGGGTGTGTGGCAAAAGCCCTCACCCACCCCAACACCCCAGCCTAGGAACCCAGGGACCTTCTTGCTGAGGCTCGGTGGTCGTCACTGGGCTGGTTATTGGTGTCAGGGGGGCATGGCCAAGGCCCTTTGCCCCCCACTGTCCCAGCTCCAGGCAGAAGCTTCTTGTTTTCCACATTTCTTCTGTTTTCCTTCAGTTGGAGAAGAGATTGAGATGACCCCCATGGTGTTTGCTAAGGGTCTGGCTGACTCTGGCTGCTGGGGGGACAAGCTCTTTGGGCGACTGGTGAGTGAGGAACTTCGAGGGGGTGCACATGGGTGTGGCCTTCGGAAGGCCTCTCAGGCCAAGGTCATCTACGGGCTGGAACCCATCTTCGAGTCGGGCCGCACATGCATCATCAAAGTGTCCAGCCTGCTTGTTTTTGGGCCCAGCAGTGAGACTTCTCTCCTGGGCAGAAACTACGATGTCACCATCCAGGTAATATGTCCCATCCTCATGGCCCATCCCTTTACTTTCTACCACCTTCCTTTCCCACCCTGGATCCTTTTAGGAAACCCAATATGAGGCAATATCAATCTCAACCAGGTGAGGCTCCTAAGAGACCTTGAGAACCCAAGGTGTAGCCCAGAATCCAGACACTTGGCCCCAGAGAACTTAAGAGCTTTAAAACCACTTGGGCCATAGTTTTCAAGCTATTTTTGCTGCAGGAACCTTTCCCCTTGCCTCAGACATAATCTTTCATGGAAGCCTTGTTTGTATGTCATGTGGGTAGAGTGGTTAGTCTTCCCTGCTCTCCACAGAACGGCTCTGCGGCAATGCCACCTATCATTAGGGCTCCAAGAAACACAGTTTGGAAACCACTTTGAAAACTTCAGTTTGAAAAGAAGTCCAGAGCACCTTGTTATATAAATAAGAAAAGTGAGGCATGGAGTAAGGAGCAAGAAGCAGTGAGCCCCACTCCCTCAGGGCTGGAATCCTCTCTGTAGTCCCCTAGCAGGTGCCATGCCCACTTAGACTTAGGCACGGTAGAGAACTGGGGAGCTTCCTTGCTGATCAGATTTAGTTCCCTCTAATCCACAGGGGTGCAAGATCCAGAACATGAGTCGGGAGTACTGCAAAATCTTTGCAGCTGAAGCCCGGGCCGCACCTGGCTTTGGAGAGGTGCCCGAGTAAGTCTACTGGGAGGGAGATGTGCAGTGTGAAGAATTGTTGCCTCGAACTTCTGCAAAGACGGTGATTTCACAGCCTCCCAGGGGCATCCTGAGATGGCTCAAAGTTAACCCCACAAAATACAGAAATAAAGACCTCAAGATTCACTCCCTACTTTAGAAAAGTTTGAGCTCTGGTCATGAGTCTCCTCCCACCCACCTTAATTTCCTACCCTTTAGCCCAGATGTTACTGATTACAGAGTTTGGGCACAGTAGATTCTGGGTCTCTGTGAAAGTGATAGGGTAGGCAAACTGGTCAGGACTCTTCTGTGGTAGGCAGGAAGGGCCAGTGTGGATTTTCTTAGGGGTCATCCATAAATGGTAATTGTTTCCATTCTGAGACTTGAACTCTAACTCCTGCATATCTGGGGTCTGACTGGCATCGAGCCACAATCTGGTTGAATCCTCTTTAGAGGTGTTCCTTTCAATTTGACACATACTGGCCTAACCCAAGCACAGAGTCTGCCTGGGGCAACAGCAGGGTTTGCTTGCAGTCCCACTGTCCACAGAGAATGGACAGGACTCTGAATCCAATGGCCTCCATTTCCTTTCCTGAACTCAGGATGGAGCTGTCCTCCCTTGCTATCCTTCAGGCTCAGAGCTTAGAATTCCATTCTTGGAAGGGCCCTTCTTTTAGATCCAAGAATGTAGAATTGGGTTGGAGGGGGAAACTCTCGGGGGCCATACTTCCTGCTCACTGCAGGGTGAAACTATGTTTAGGATTATCCCACTGTATCTGATCTACCGGCCTGCAAACAATATCCCATATGCTACCCTGGAGGAGGACCTGAGCAAGCCCCTGGAGTCTTACTGTTCCCGGGAATGGGGCTGTGCTGGGGCTCCAACAGCATCTAGCAGCTCTGAGGCCATACAGAAATGCCAGACCTTCCAGCACTGGCTGTATCAATGGACAAATGGCAGCTTCCTTGTCACAGATTTGGCAGGTATGAGGGTGTGACAAGTGTGCATGTGCATGGGTATGAAAGCATGCAGAAGAACCATAGTGTTTGTTTGATAGTTTACAAAGCACTTCGTATTTATTCTCCTTTGCTTTTCACAATAATCTTGTAAAGTAAATTGGACAGGGACCATTTTGCATGCAACCCTAACACACACCAGGGCCTAATGTAGCCCAGTCTATAATTGCAGTTGCACTTAAAGGCGTGCAGTCCAGGCTTAAAATTAAAAAGGAATTTATTTCAAAGAACATTAAATGGGATCTAATTCAAAACCCACAACCACCCTTTTCAAAATCTCTCTTCTCTCTTCCCTGCAGCTTTGCTTTAGACTTTCTCACTCTTCAGATCTCCCAAACTCTCTTTTCCATCCTAGCACAAGTACCTTTACTGTTGCTCCTCCTCCGTCCTTGTTTGCTCTTTGTTACATTGTCTTAGTCCATTGGGTGTTGTGATACAGAATGCTTGAGGCTGGGTAATTTATAAAGAGGTTTATTCAGCCACAATTCTGGTGGATGAAAAGTTGAAGATTGGGCAGATGCATCTGGTGAGGACCTCATGCTGCTTCAACTTGTGGTGGAAAGTGGAAGCAGAGCAGGTGTGTGCAAAGAGATTAGAAGGCAAGAGAGGAAGCAAGAGAGAAACCAAGGAAGCTAGGCTAACATTTTTAACAACACGTTTTCCGAGGAATTAATCTATTCCTTTGAGAGTGAGAACTCACTCACCCCCTCAGGTGGGCATTAATCTATTCATGAGGGATCCACCTCCATGACCCAAACACCTTCCACTAGACCCCACCTCCCCACACTGCCACATTGGGTATCAGAACTCAACATGAGTTTTGGTGGGGACAAACCACATCCAAACGATAGCATATCTGTGAAACTGCAGGTAAGTGGGGGACTACTATATTACCCCATACACTGGGGGGAGGGAGAGCTAGGTAACATATTAAGCCATTGTCATTCGGTCTATTTATTAATGCGTGAATTCATGCTTCTGTCCTTCCATCTAACTGTTACTAAATATTGGGAAGATTAAAAGGTGAATTAGGAATAGTCATTGTCCTCAGGAAGCTGTGATAAGTAGACCAATTTCTACCATGAAATGATAATACTTTGGAGTGAAAGAAATTTAAGTCTAGGCCCCATTGTTTCCTAGCTGAGTCTCTGTTTTACAGAGAAGAAAATTGAAGGTTAGACAGATTAGATCATTTAATCTTTTTGAGCTTCAGTTTCCTTTCCTTCTCTAGGAATAATATCTTCCCTACCTATCTCTCAGACTTGTTATGAGGACTAAATGAGACTATATTTTTGAGACTATATTTTTGAAAGCCTTCTGCAAACTAAAATTCTGTGCAAGTGTGAAGGATCATCATTACTATAACAAAGATGGAATGTGATTACTGCTGAAAGAGAAATGACAAAGAAATTAATATTTCTTGCATAACTACTGTGTTTCAGACACCAAGTTAGAGTCCTACACATTTTGTGATCTTCTCAATACCCTGGTAAAACAGGCATTATCCCCACTTTTACAGTTAGAGATATTCAGTGATTGCCAGGTTCACACAGCTAAGAAGAGATAGAGCTGAAGTATAAATCCAGGTCTGTCTGATTCTAAAGCTCACGTTTATTCTACTCTATCATATGATGGTATTGAACCCTGTCTGTGACAGGCAAGTTCCTAGAAAAATGCTCTGGACAGTTTGAAAATGGTGAAAGAGAATCACAAACTTAATGCATGAATGCTGAGATACTTGGGTGGACTGACCAGGGTGGAAAAAATTTTCCTCTATCACCATTTTGCCTGGCTCTGTCTTCCAAGGCTGTCTTAACCTGGAAGACCATCTTGGCTTCTTGAGGTACTCGGATGCTGCCTTTATGAGTAGTGTAGAGCTGGTCTTATCCAGTGTTACATCTCTGCTGGTCCACCCCTGATTTATTGTCACATTCTTATCTGCTTTCCTTTGCCCAGATATACTACTAATCTGTTTAGAGGAAGAAGAAGGTTTTAGTTCAAAGCCAGAGGCCAGTCCAGTGTGTGACCTGGTCTGCATAGCTGGAAGAGTTTCGGCTCTAGGAGTCAGAAAAACTGAACTTTTACTTTGACTCACAGTGGCCATTGCACATAGTCAGTGCTCAACTATTGAATGAGTATGACTTTGCTCAAGTCATTTAACTCTGAGCCTATCTCCTCACATGTAAAAAGGGAATATTATTTACTACTACTAATATAGAGATCTATCTGCACACCACCTGTGAGACAGGTGGGGGTGCCTGAAGATGTGCCTTTGCTGACACCGGGGAAGTTCCTGCCTGAGGTGATGTCCATGCTGGAGACAAGGGGACCCAGAACCAGCACAGACTGGCATCAGCCCCCAACTTTCTTTCTTTTCAGGGGTTGACTGGAAGATGACTGATGTGCGGATTGCTACCAAACTGCGAGGGTGAGTGATTCTTGGTGACAGAATGCCCTCTGAGAGTCTTCGCAGGGTATAAAATGTCCTAAGTACTGGTTCTCCATGCCAGAGGTGATGGGCCTGGTACCAAATGGTCCCAGTTGCACCCATGCCCACGTGGTAACATCCTGGGACCACTGATCCCCACCCACTGTGGTCTTGACCCCCTGGTCTGGACTGACAGCTGTTATTGATGCCCATACATAGAGTCCCCTGCAATTCTGGGCTCTCAGTTCCTCTGCTTCCTTCTCACTTGAGAATGCTCATCAACATGCAGGTGAGCAAGGAAGGACCCTGTGGTTCAGTGCTGACCTTGAGTCTGTTCCAATTTATATGAAAAAGGTGAACCATCCTCATATCAATTAATGTCCTACCTGATGAATTCCATGTGTCAGGGTGTAATGAAGCCACAGTTTTAAAATTGAGTTTTGGATGCTGCCACCTGAGGAAGCACCCAGGGGAGACTCCCCACCATGCCCAGATAGGGCATGCATGACACCCTTACAATGGCTATCCCAAAGTCAGGCCCCCAGGGGACTCTCACTCTGGTGGGCCTCCCACTCAGCTCTTACTGTTTGGCTGCAGATACCAAGGCCTGAAGGAGAGCTGTTTCCCTGCCCTGCTGGACCAGTTTGCCTCCTCCCACCAGTGCAACGCCTATTGTGAGATGCTGGGGCTAAAGCCCCTCAAGGGCCCTGAGGCTGCCCACCCCCAAGCCAAGGCCAAAGGCTCCAAGAGTCCATCTGCTGGCAGGAAGGGACCCCATCTGAGTCCTCAGCCCCAGAAGAAAGGCCTCCCTAGTCCTCAGGGTACCCGGAAAAGTGCCCCAAACTCCAAGGCCACCCCTCAGGCCTCGGAGACAGTCGCTGTGCAGTTATTGGGACAGCCTCCCACCCAAGAGCGGGGCTCCAAGGCCCAGGGTATGCGGTAGCCCCAACAGGAGCTGGGGGCTTCCACTCAGCAGCAGACCAACAAGGAAGCAACTTGAACCGGATGGAGACTTCCCCAATATGGAACTAACCGGAGAAGGTGCACTGAGGAGGCACCACTTTGGGACCTCTCTGAGCAGCCTGTCGTCAATCAGCTCCTCATCAGATGGCGCTGGTGCATGGCACTCATCCCACTGGCCTCTTCTGGTGCCATCATCACCCAGGGTTCCCAGGCCTCCAGCAGGCCCCACTTCCAAGCACCTGGCAGCCTAGGCCCTCCTTGAAGTTTACACTCGCCACTGCTGGAGGCTCCCCTGAGTCCTCTGCGTGAATTCTGTACCCTGACCCCTTGCCCCAGCCAAACCCTGCAGCAAATGTACTCTGGGGGCATCAGGCCAACATTTACCTGCTTGCCTGTGCTTGGCCCTGATCTCTCCCTGTCCTCAGGGCACCAGACTTTCTCTGCTGGATCTGGCCTGGTGACTCTCAGGGTGTCTTCTCCTTCCAGCTACTTTGCCTCATTCATCCCAGCTTATCCTGCAACTAACCTGTCTCTGAGCCCAGATGGGTTTCAGGGCCCTTCCAGAGGCTGTCATGTCCTTGTGCAGTGGTCTTTGATGTTGTGTGTTTATGCTCTCCCTTCCCCCTCACTCAGGCACTTCTTTGCCTGCTTCCCATGCTCCCTTGCCATCCCCCGAGACCCCATCCCTGGCTTTGAGCCCAGTTGCAGCCTGCTCCCTGCCCTTCACTGACTTTTTGCTTGTCCCTTAGCCCAGAGGCTCTCCTAGTCCTCACCCTACACCCTGCCCATCAATACTCAGGTGAGGAGCAGATCCTCTGGCCTCTCACTCCACCCCAGTACACTCATCCCCTACTTCTCCCAGGCTCTTTGCTCATGAGGTGAGAGCTGGCATAAGGGTTGTGTGAGCAACTATAGCCAGAGGGAGGGTGTTGACTTAGAGGGAGCTTGTGCTCATACTGAAAGGAATTGGGGTCACAGTGAATTTCACATCCCTTTTCAACCAGGGATGGAGGGCTGGGACTCTTCCCCATGAGGGAGTACATATGGGTGTTCTAGGGAGGATGCAACCCATCCACGCACTTGAGTGGGGAGGTGTCTCTGTGCCTGGGAATTGGGATCCTTGCCCCCACCCATTTGCTCTTGATCCTGGGGCTCCAGCTCAGGCCCTCATGTATGGGCTCCCAAGGACTTTCTGTGCTAGGCCCAGCACCCTGAGTCCTTCCTGAACATCCCTTTTTGAAGATGGAGGCAGGGTAGGTCTGGTACTAGCCTGCTCCCCTTGGAATGCAATAAAGGCAGCAACTGTGTATACTGCTTGCCCTCATCTGGTGTGGTTGTAGGTATGTGGAGTCAGGGTCCTCTTTCCCCAGCCAGACTCTCAGAGGGTATCCTATAGTCCCTGGGCCACTGGAAAAATGAATCTATATTTTGGCTCCTGGACTGAAGTACAGTCTCAGCCTTCTGTGGCCACAGATAGACAATTTGTGCTTTTGCACAACTGAGCTGAGAGCTTGTGTACCTTAGCAGGGTATCTGGGAACTTACGCCTTTGGAATGAATGGCTCCTTCACATGGAAGAGGAACACAAAGGAAGGAACCCAGGGAGGAAGAACAGAGCTGGGGACTCTGCAGAAACTTTCTGTGTCTCTAGCTGCCTCCACTGCAGCAAGACCAGCCCAGGAGACAACTGGTGTCTGCCTCTCAGCTACTCACCGCTTCCTGCTTCTCAAGCTGCAGAGAAGTTTCTCATTCCCAACCCCATCCCACCCTGGGGCCTTCCCTTACCTGACATTTCTTCCCCTCTCTTTTGACATTTCTGACTTCTCTACCTCCTCTTGAGCTCAGGTGACTCCCCACTTTTTCCTCTTGCTCCAGTGTGCCCCCAACTCTCCCATCCTGCATATCCAGATTACTTTGGTAAAATGAGAATTGGAGTATTGTTCATTTATTCATTCACCCATTCACTCAGCAGACATTTTCTGAGCACCTACTTTATGCCAGACCCTGGTCTAGCAGCTGTTGGGAGGCAAAGATGTATGAGGCGGTCTCAGGAGAGACTGTCTATCTGCTAGGATTCTTGGGTTTTGGGCAACAGAAACTAACTTGGACCAACTTAAGCAAGGAAAAGTGTTCATGGGAAGGATATTGGGGTAGCTCACAGAACCAAAAGAATAGCAGAACAATTAGCCTTGGGAAGGGCGATAGCCAGTGTAGTTCCAGGGCTGGCCTCCTAGGAGCTACTGTAGCTGGAAGATCAGCACCAACTTGCCGTTGGTTCCAGGGGGTCTCCCTCCACTCAAGATTCAAATTCCAGTTAAGAGAATCTGGCTGGAGGTCAGGGCCTTGTAGAGTTGGGGAGAGGCAGTTTTCCAAAGATGGGGCTTCTTGCCAGAATAATGGTGGAGAGTCATAGGGTAAAAGGGATTTGGTAGGAAAAACCAGAAGATACTTCCTGACATGTGCACAGGCATGCATATGTGTGCACGTGCACACACAGGCTGTTCTTCTCATCTGATGTATTATGACTCCCACATACAACGAAAACCAAATTCCTCTCTGCTTAGGGAGTTCAAGGTCTTATCCAATTACAAAGTTCAGGAGTAATGACAGGGCTATTATTCTCCAAAGTCCAGTGTCCCTAGTAATAATCTTCCTCTTTTAGTTTTATTACAATTTCACTTTGAAATTCTGCATCCTGTGTATTAACTAGTAAAATTAACCATACTCTATCAAAATTATATAACCCAGCAAGAAAGGAAGTGTGGGTAAAGGATACAGTCCATTTCTATAATTGGTCATGAGAAGTAGTATTTATGATAAGGGATTTTTGGCCTGTTGGAGTGACCTAAATCTTCAGTTCTAAGTCTAGCTTTTTAGTGGTCCTGCCTATATGACAGCCATTTACTACTGGACATGGTGTTATCAGGAAGCACTTCAGGAATCCCCCATGTCCATCCCTACTCCTGCCTCCTCTTATGTAGCAGCAGTGTATTTTCCCTTTATAGGTTCATTATCCTAGTTAATCCCATATCCTTTTGTTTGTCACTCAGAGGTATAAGGAGCCTGAAATGGCCAGGTGGCAGCCTCAGCTTCCAGTTAGCTGGATCATTACTGTGTCTTTTAAAGTGTGTGTTTCTTTCTTGTGGACTAAAATATCTGCACCAGCCTGGCCCTAAACCTCAAGTAGGAGAAAGGCATTGAGATGTAGTGAAAGTCTGTCCATCTCCACACTGCTTCCCGGCCTTATAGGAGAAGTACTGGTTGCCAGTTCAAAGCTTATGCTGCCTCCTGCAGGCCTGACCCAACCTCTCAAGTTGTCGTGTCTGGTGCCATACCTGAGTCTTTAGCAAACCATTTCACCATACTATCAAGCCAACTCTTTCTGGTTTGTGGGAATCCTGACAAGATGAGTGAATTCCCTACACATCAACCCATTACTTTACTTTTGCTATAAGTGCATTCTTTGGCTGAGTGCAGTATGTGAGGGTACACAATGATGTTTATGGTATTTGATAATGCCATGGATATTGATGGTGGGAGAGGCATGATGGATAAGGAAAACAAATTCAAATCTAAACAAGGGCCCCAAATGGTCAAGACAAATTGCTGCCCTCTCTTAGAGCCATAGGTGTAGACTGAGAGAAGCTCAGCCGCATGGCAGTAGTGATCCACACACACTACTTACCTGTGCCTCAGAGCTCTAGCCTGGAGCAATCATATCCGTCTGACGATGGTACTTCTGGCCATGCCTGACTTTATGGCTAGGTGAATCAGGTAACACCACTTTGTTAGGAGCAGCATAGCCACCTGTGTCATGGCCAAGCATTTAGGCTCCCCCAGATACCAGTGGTAAGCCAGAGGGACGTTTCTCAAAAGGATCATAGTTACTTGTTGGCCAGAGCATCACTTGGTGGCAAACCCTGGGTTCCCCTACCATATTTTTCTTACCAGGACTTATCACAAGCTCCATATAGCACTCTGCCACAGGCTCCAAGTGGCTCCCCAGTATGTCACGAATAGACAGATACCTCAAGCACATTGGATCTGCCAGGTCATGTGGTCTGGTGGCACAACAGTCATACTAAAGGCTTTCCCAGCTGGACAGCCTTAGCTTGCTCTAGGCCCAACCCAAGGCTGGCAGCCTTCTAGGTCAGTCAGTAAATGCATTGGAGCAAGATGCCCCAAAGTAGCATATATTGCCTGGAATTGGACCTTAGTGGAAGGGGCTCAAAATCTAGTAATTTTTCCTATATGATGAAGGAAATATTCTGACCTCAACAGACCCCTCAATCCCCAGAACTTTATCAAAGGGGCGGACCTTTGCGTTTTTATGTAACTGATCTCCCACTTCTGACTCACATGTGTGTTACCAAGGCATCTAGGGAGACTGCTGGGCTCCCATCCCTTCTATAGTTCCCAGATAAATGGACACATATCCCTTTGGGGAAGGCTGCAAGAAAGGTTCACATATGCATCTAAGTGTTAAAATAAGGTTTTCCTTCAAAAAAGATAGTTGACTTCCTCTCCATTTAAGGTCTGGAAATTAAGTGGGAGATCTTGACTTTACCTTGGCAGCTCAGGACAGACCTTTTGGCCCAAGCAGAAGCCTTTAGATATGTAATGACGAGGTGATATCTTAGGGACTGTCTGGTCTTTTTCATTCCTGGGACCCAGTGAGTGAGTAACCACAGCTTTAGGTCTGATTTCCGTGCCTGTGTCCGTTATGGTGACTACCCTACTCTGTTCTTTCTATCCATCCTGCTGCTGATATCAGCTGAAAGGGAGCTCACTTTCATAGTAGCTCTTCCCAGCAGCATTCCAGGCCTAGAGAAGAAAACCCCAAGCCTCACCAATTTATTTCTCATGGCAAGGACAGAGCCCATCTTCTGGGTCCTGCCAGAGGACAGTGAGAGGGTGGTGGGCTGGATGCTTGCCAGGGACCCAATAAAGCATTCTTATCTCCTGAAATTTTTGAATTACTGCCTCTGTTGGATTTTTGGTCTTTTGATATAATTTAGCATGGGCCAACATTTAGTCCATGTTTGCATTATCCAAGTCCCCTAAAACAGTAAGAACTGTATATGGCTGTTTGTGTTTCTACACTGAACATAGAATCTCTGGTGAGAGAACATACCAATAAATATAACATAAACCAAATTTATGTTCTGCTCATCTCGGTCAAGTAGACTTTAAAAAGTTTCCATAAACGTACCCTATATTTTTTGACAATGTGTACTTGCTAGTTCATGCAGTTTCTTCTGGTTATAACTCTTCTCTTTCCTCATCTGATTCCACCTCTCATCCCCTGGGCTATGTTGAGTGTGGATTCTGGTTACCAGCAGAACAGCAGTGTAGTGTGGGGCAGGAGGGAAACTGTTTGCTTTCTCCTGAAAGAGAGAGGCACAACCCTCTTGGTAAAGGAGGTCAGAAGGAAATGTTTCTGAAGGGTTGTGTTTGTGGTTCTTTATGTCCTTTAAATACTCTCAGATATCACTAATCCAGTTGACAGGATTCCACCCTTTTCTGAGACTGAGTGAGGTTATGAATTCAACTGGTGGTGAATTTAGTAATTCCATAGGGTCAATTTCTGGGTTTGTTTTTAAACAAACTCAGTGACTATAAGCAGGAAGGGGATTTCTCACAAAAATAAAAAATTTCCATGCCTTGAGATAAAAGGATTTTAATCATCATCCTCTAGTTTTAAAAGGCATCCAATGATGTACAAAGCCTGCTACTTTCCCATCTAGAATATGAACAGGAGTTTCAATGCTCTTCACCGTATCTCACCTTCATAACAAATTCCAAAACCATCCTCATTTCCTGGGGAAGGGAGACAGTGTCCATATCCTTTAATGTCTTCTCTAGTAAGAATGTCTCCATCAGGGACGGTTCTCTGACTGCCAGCAATAGAAACTGACTCTAACTTAAGTAAGAACAGGAGTTATTAGAAGGATGCCGGGGTAGCCTACTAATCTGAAGGAAGAATTGAATGACAGGCCCAGGGGAAGATGGCAACCAGGGCAGCTCTGGGGACTTTGGCCTCAGGAACTCACTGACCATCCCCTAAGTGTACCCTTCTGGTGATTCCAGCCCGACTGCCTTTTCTTAATATGTGTCTCCATTCAGGAAAAAGAATCAGATTGGCCTGGCTTGGGTCACATGTATCCCTGAAGCAAAGGGCACTGTGGGATAGATTGAAGGGTGATTTCTGCCCCTCTCCCACAAAAAATGGGGGTACATTACTAGAAAAGTTGTTAGTACAGCATACAAAGTAAGGGAGTTCTAGCTCATTCTGGACCCAAAGGCAACCCACTGGAAATTTGAAAGACAATTCTTAGCACAAGGGTTATCACCATGGAGAGGCTTTCAGGCTGTCCCCAAGAGGCCTCGATGCATGGCACTGACTTGGTGAATCTACCCCAGGGCAGGATCTGGGTCTCAGTTTTGCAATTTAACACTGTCAATACCCCTGAGCTGATCAAACTCAGGGGGGCTACCTCAATCTCATTAAACATATAAGAAAATGGGATTTGCACACTAAAAACTCATCTTGTGAAATTTCATTGAGAAATTTAACCATCCAGTAAATTTACCTGACACTTGTGTTTACCTGACAAATAAATTCTTCCCTTCTTCTGAAGGGAATAGTTCAAGGGAAGCCAAATTATCAGAAGGTTTGGTGAGCTTAGAATAAGCCAGACAAACCTCAGTTCAAATCTTGCCTTACTGGCCATGTGAACTTTAGCTTGTTGTTTAACCTCTGAACTAAGATGTCTCATTTTTAAAAAAAATCCTTTTACTAATATTTATAGAGTCTTTATAATATATGATAATTGTATGTACTGTGTGTGTAGTAGCAAATAGCCTGGCTGGTTAGCTCAGTTGGTTAGAGAGCAGCCTTATAACATGAAGGTGATGGGTTCGGACCTCCGTACCAGCCAGCCACCAAAAAAAAAAAAAGTAAAAATATACATTTTTATATTAGTTGGCCGGCCAACCCTGCCATTTTAGGTTTATTGATGTGTTTTTTAATGTTTGTCTCCCCCACTAGACTGTAAGCTTCATGAGGGAGGAGTCTGTGTCTGTTTTGTTCACTATAATACCAAGGTCAAGGGTTCAGATCCCCATACCAGCCAGCTGCCAAACAAACAAAATAACCATAAAAAATATATAATGGCAAATAAGTATTTGCCACTTTAAGTATTAAGTGCTATGAAGCAGAAGAATGGAAGATAATACCAGCAGGGATGGAATCTAATTAGATTGGGGGATCTTAGGCGCCTCTCTGAGGGCTTAGCATTTGAGCTGAGATTGGATGTTGGTCAGAGGAAGGGGAAAGGGAAGAGTGTTTCAGACAGAGGAAACACCAGTATAAGAGTTCTGAGCCTGGTCATTTAGAGGAACGGGATGAAATTTCATGTAGAAAGTACATGGTGAGCAAGAGGACTGCGGTATCTCAATGTGAGGCTTAGAGAGAGGCAGGGCCAGGCCGAGAAGGATATTTGCATGGAATCCTAAGAGCAGTGTGCATCAGTTAGGATCAGCTACAATTGGAAATAACAGAAGCCCCCAAGTGACAGTGGTCTTTAACAAAATGAAGGTATATTTCTTCCTCAGGAAGAAGTCTGTAGGCAGTAGGAGATCTGCACCTGGTCCATCCAGGGCTGGCATGGCAGCTCCAGGATGTTGTCAAAACTGAGGTTCTTTCAGCTCGCTGCTCTGCCCTGCCAGGCCGAGGGGTAATACTTGATCCCAAGTGTAACATCAGGAGTAGAAGAACTAAAAATAGTAACACATGTCAAACTTCAGAGAGCTAAATCTTCATTGTATATAGTGGAGTCAATAATGTCTAAAGTTCAAAATAAAAATAATTATCTATCTATATATTTTTAAATCTATCAATCATCTATTTTATTTATAGAGGTTAACTACCAGAAGTGAAAAAACAAGAACAGCTTATTTGTGGTTTTCTGGGGTAGGGGTTGGAGGCCATGGGGCTGGTCTCTGGTTTTCTGAGCTCAGGCTTCCCTAAGATTGCCCAGTGATGAGCTTCCTTTATTTGGACCTTACTTGAAACAGATAGGCCTACAGAAAGACCCCAACTCCTTCTGTTCCAGAAACTGCCTGAGGATTATATCCCACTCAACCTGGGCACATTTGAGCTCCACTGTTAAATGTCAATGACAGATAGGAGATTGATGGAATTCAGTGTTTTCAGGTGGCTCTGGTTTTATGGCTGGAGCTACCTCTGGGCAGGAGGCAACCCCTATGGACACTCTGAGGTCTTGGAACCTCACTTCCCTGAGGCACTGTCCTCTGACCTCAGAAACTAATGGGGTTTGGAGATGGCTCTTTCTTATTATTTCCAGAGACACACCACAAACGAAGACGAAGGACCCTCACCCTGGAACTTGAGGCACATACCTGGAAGGTACAGTTACAGTGGGACATGATTATATGGATTTCTGGGTCGAGGTAATGGTCTGGTCAGCTGCTCTGGCCACTGGCTTTTTTGTGACAGGAGCAGTGCATCTAGGACCAGTCTGGACACTGCGGATTCAACCAGTGACAGTTCCGACTTAATTAAATACCCTGGTTTCACACTAAACCTCTTGGTTCCACTAAACCCCTGATAAAGATTCTCATTGGAACAAGGCTGCAGGCAAAGCCAGCGTCCTCCCTGAGGGCCCCTTGAGGAGGGCAAAGACTGCCTCATCATGGGCCCATGCCTGCCATAATCCACAGAAGCCTGCACCCTGCTTCCAGCTGCCTAGGAGTGAAGGATGCCAACAGAAGCACTCATCTCTTAACTGTCAGCAGCTGCAGCTGTGCCCTGCCCAGGTCCCCTTTACTGTGAGCACCCATCCCCCAGGCACTGTGAAGTAGTTGTAACAGCTCATAGCTGCCCCTCCTTGGAAGAATTGCTCTGAGCCAAATGGAAGCCATCTCACCTGGGAGGCAACGCCCCCACTCCGTTCCTCCATCCTCGGTCAAGACTGGCACTGGGTACAAAAGGCTGGCCTGGCCTTGCCTCGCCTCACCTCCAACTGGGACTAACTCTGTGGGAGAGTTTGTGCTCCATTTTCCCTGTGGGATCAGACTAAAGCCAGGCTCCAGCTCCCCACACTCTTGCTTCTCACCTCACTCTTGCTCTCCATCCCTCATACCCCACCTGCCAAGAGCACTCTCCAAATAAATCAATTGAACAAGAAACCCCATTTCAGGCTAAAGAGTCTGCCTAGGATCCATCAGGCATCCTGCTGTGTTGACTCTCCCTGACAGAGAGGTTTCATTGGGGCTCTTCTTTTCTTGGAGCAGTTGGTTTCTTATTCAGAATATGGGGCTGACTGCCCAGTAAATAAGCCCCTGCAGAGTTTGTGCTGGGTCTTGCTCGGAAAGTCATTCAGAGACATCATATCCCTGATGACATGGGGCCTGACCAGAGAGCACAATTCGCACCACAGTGTTCAAGTATGGGTCCAGAATCCATCCTGCCTTCCAAGGAGCAAGTGAAATGGTAACATGGGGTAGACACTTCCAGTGTCAGCTCAGATCTCCCAAATACCAGCACGGTGGCCCCTGGTTCTACCTCAGGTTGGTCTACGTCTCAATAGTTGCTCCATTTATGGTGCTGGCTCCCTCACCACACACTTCTGTGGAGGATAGGTGGGGAAAAATGGGGTCAGAGCCTACTTCATTGGGTTTTGTGAGGGTTAATTACAATAGCGCAGGTAAAGCTCTCAGCACAGAGCCTGGCATACACTAAGATCTCAGGTGTGCTGCTGGTGCCATTGTTGTCACGATCTCCTGGAACAACAGGACACATCTCAAAGCCCACTCCCACACTGCTCTTTCCTCCAAGCTGGGAGCCCTGATGCTTCTCCACCCACTGCAGGTGCTTGACAAAGATCTCTGCCCAAAGCCCTGAATAGCATCTCTCCAGCTCTCGTCCCCATGGGAAAGTCAGCTCTGCCCGAGGAATGGAAGACTGGCCCGAACCAATAGAAAATGCTACAGCTGAGGCTCCTGACCCATGTGCTGGCCAATGTTTAGCTCCTGTGGTGGGTCAGGTTCTCCCACAAACCCCCACAGTCACGGAACTGAAGGAATTGGACACAACCTTTGGAATAATGGAACTCGCTTCTATAGGCTTAGGGAAACAGAAAGGAGTGTTTCAAAATGAGTCATGGTATGTAATTGGCAGGTTCATATAGGAAGAACAGTTTGGTACTAGTGAGAGTAGAATAAGAGATGTGGTCGTGCCTTTGATTCTATTGCATATATTATCGGTGGAATTCTACCTAGATGGAGGGGGACAAGATATGTCTGGCAAGTTTCAATGCATTTCCATTCTTCCTAACAATTGTATTTATTTTGTGATGCCCACTTGTCAGTACCTTCTGTACAGACACTGCTCATTTGTGATAGATTCATCTTACTGGCTCCCCTCAAGAGGTCTAATTTCCTCTTCATGGCAACTTCTGTAAAAATATCTGGCTTTGTTCTAAGGTTCCGTGGGTGCTGTATCAGACCACTTCTCTGACAGGGAGAAGATGGAACAACCAAGGAATTATTTTTGCCCATCTAATTAATCAGCTTATCAACCGTGACTCAATGTGAGGCTCTTGGCCAACGAGGCATTGAAGACCCAAATTAATAGCCACCCACAGTCCCTGCCAATGGCTGGAGGAAAAGGGCACACCTCAGAAGGAGGATCTAGTCTTTGATATAAAACCCATAAAAGCCAGGGAGATCATCCTTGAACCCACCAGGATGACATGCATTGAGACCTACCTTGGTTTGTAAAACATCTAAATCTGAATCAAACTGAAAAAGAAACATCTCAATCTCTCACTATGTAAGAAGCTAATATGGTATGAAGAGGCAAGAAGGATAGAGGCAAAACTACAACAACAACAACAACAACAGAAATATGCTTTGAAAAGTGCCAACCAATTAAATATTTAGAAACAGTGATCTCTGAACTGGGTGAAATTCCACCTGCCCGGTGGCCTTGAACCCTCATGGGTATGGGACCAGGTGTCCTTATTCTCCGAGCTCTCTATTGCTGAGGCAGATGAGCCTCAGACTCACTCTTGCATTTTGTATTGGGTAATGGCCATTTGTGCTCATCTGTTCCCAATGAGTAGAAAGGTCAAGGGGCAAACTATATCAGGGGACCCTTGGATTATCACACCAAGCAAGACAGGGGGGTTTTAGCCTTTGTGTATTGGAATGCTTCCTTCCCCTGGGAACACCTGGTCTTGCTACAGAGTTGCTAGGACCACACTGTACTCTAAAAGTTGAGATAGTTCATTCCCACAAAAAGATTTATAAGAGTTACAACATGTAAAGGGTATAAAAGCCTAAGATATTTCTTTAGTTCTTGTATTTTACTCTATGTCATGAGAATTTTTACATGTGTGCTGCTTTTGAATATTTCTACTGTCGACTATCGGAAGCCCATGTTTCAATGCCCTGAAAGAGAAAGAAAAAACTAGATGTCCTTTCTGCCAATCATTCTAGGTTTAAGAGAGAGAAGCAGGTTTAGGAGAGAAGATTGATGAGGTCATGTTCATGGAACTTGACCAGGAATGAGCCTCTCTATTTGTCCACTGCTTCAACACATGATCAATGCAATGAAAGAGACCACGAGCCTCAAAGAGCCAAGAAATAAGTGTGGGCAAAATCGTGAGAAGAAAATAAAGAGATTGTTGAACAACTCTTCTGATGATGAGTGCATCTTACAGTTCTGAATGTTTCACTCACTATGTATAAAAATAATCTCTTAATTATATCAGAGCCTGGCAAGGAGAAGCGATTCTCTCCAACTCCTTGGCCAAGAATTCACCTAAAACAGGAGGTTGCCACCAGAAGAACTAAAACCAGAAAAGTTAAGTGGTTGCGCTGAGGAATGGGATAGAGATGGTAGAGGTAGAGCAGCCTCTTCATTATAAACCCTTTTAAGTGCTGTTTAGATTGAAAGGGAAATTATATATGTATATTTATATAGTCCTCTCCTCACTTTGCCCCAGCCCAGCTCAGTCCTGTCTCATTTAGCTGGCCCTGGTGGGTGGGCCAGGCCTC
Organism: Cynocephalus volans; assembly: GCF_027409185.1. Classification (NCBI taxonomy): domain Eukaryota; kingdom Metazoa; phylum Chordata; class Mammalia; order Dermoptera; family Cynocephalidae; genus Cynocephalus; species Cynocephalus volans. Next base: position 57,547,864 of record NC_084462.1, read on the forward strand.
AGAGACCATCTCCTCAGGAAACAGGTTGCATGGGGGTCCAGTGACATGCTGAGGTCATACAGCTGGGTGGGCAGAGCCAGAACACCCACGGTCCTCCAGCTCTTAGTCTTTCCCTGGGGATCTCCATCCCAATCTATACAGCCTCCCAACTGCCCAGCCTGTGGCTCTGGGGCTGGGATCCCTGCTGGCCACTCCTCCTTGAGGGGAAGAGCAAGGTAGAAGCGTGGGGTCTCTTGGCCTAGAGGAGGGAGCAGTGTGTCAGGACAGCCCCGGGATGGGCCCTGTGACAGCGAAGACACCTGCCAGCACAATGGCGCCGGGCTGTCTGCCAAGCATTCCACATGCCTCAGCACAGTTAATCCTCACAGGTGCTGTTTTACCATCCCTACCACTTCACACATGAGGAAATAGGTTACCTCTGAGAGTCAGAAGTGAATCTAGACCTTTGGGCTCCAAGCTCAAGGTTCACCCCATGACACACGGTCTGTTAAATCTTTGCTTTCGAGATTAGGGCCCAGGAAGATGTCGAGGTTATAAGCTGAAATGTAGGAAATGTTTTGAAACAAGTGTGGCTACAGCTGGTTTTGTTGTGCCCCCTGGCTTCCCTCTGGGCACCAAGAGAAACCAAGGTGGGGGAGGAAAGGAAGGGACCGGAAGGGAAGGGAGGGAGGGGAAGGGGCTAGAACAGGGTAGAGGCGGAGAAGCAGGTACAGCCTGTCTGCCCTTCATTGGGAGTTGCTGAGTCCCCCTTCGAGAGCAGCTCCAAGCCCATCCCTGTGGAGGCTGCCCAGAGAGACAGGCATCCTGCTCAGGATAAACACTCCGTTCACAATCAAGGTGGCCCATGGCCCGCTGACAGACTGAGTAGGGCAGGGTGTGGGTCTCTGCCGGCAAAAGTAAATTGCTGATATAATATGATCCTCTATTGGAAAATGAATAACATAAAATAGTATACACTTAGAAAAAAAGTGGAGAAAAATGCCACAAACTCAGTAGGGGTCATCCCCGGAGAACTCAGATTAGAGGGATTTTAACTTCTTGTATTCTGGGCTGGCCGGGTAGCTTAGTTGGTTATAGAACATGGTGCTGATGACACCAAAGTCCAGGGTTTGATCCCTGTACCAGCCAGCTGCCAAAAAACAAACAAACAAAAACAAAATCAAAGTTTAAACTAAGTTAACTTTCTGTATTCTGTATATTTTTATAACGTTTAAATGTTTAACAACATACATGTAATGTTTTGCTAATTAGAATGACAGACAAAAAAAAAGTGATGTTTCAAAGAGAAGTGTGCCCTCCATCCCCCATCCCCTCCAGACTTCCAAAACAACCAGCATATGCGGGTAACCCTGCACTTTGTGTTACCAGGAAGTATTTCTGCATCATAAAGGATTTTCTCCTGAGTGCGCACCATTAATTATTAAAGAGATGTTGCCAATCCTGTTAGATAAGTTTAATGTTTAGTCTGAGGATTGAAATACTAAAGCGTTTGTTCCTTGACTTTGCACACGGTTGCTTAGGCATTAGTTTTTTAAAAAGATGAAACAAATGGGGCCGTTGAGCAGTTTTGTTTTGTTTTCGTGACTGTATCTGTGCTTAGACCTTAAATATTTTTACTATTTGTGACAGCTATACTGCTTTCTTTATCTTCAAGCTTAGGAAAATAGGTTGCTGTTATAATAATTACTGATCCAGTGAGAAAGGGAGGCTGAATAAGATGCAAAATAAAAGATAAAATGCAAAAAACTGAATGGTGCAGGTGGTATGGAAAGGAGGCCACAGGAGGGGACGTGGGGAGGTGGGGAGAGAGATCACTAAGGCGGCTTCCTGGAAGAGGTGGCCTGGAGCGAGGCCTGGAAGCAGTCAGTTTGGGAACTGGGGAGAATGGAGAGGAGGGCATCTCAGGAGGGGAGCAGCAGCTAGAGGGCAAAGCTGGGGCGGGCCAGACCTAGGGTGGGCCCACTCCCCTCCATCCCCTTTTTCCTGAGGGAGGGTTGGGGTCCCCGCCCTGGCTGTGGCCCTGATCTCTGGGGAGGTACTGGGCAGAGCTGGGTGGGAGGCCCAGCCTACTCCAACGCTGGACTCTGCCCACGAATTTCCACTGATATGAGAAGCCAGGCCAAAGCGCAAGGAGATTGGACACAGCTTGTCCCACAGAAACGTGTGCTCGCATCTCTCCCCGTTCACCACAAATATGTGAGTAGGTATAGACTCCTGCCTCTATCTGTGCAGCTGTGTGTCTGTGTGTGCACAGGTGGCTGGGCTTTCCACCTGTGCACGTGTCTCTGTGTATATCAGCTTTCCCAGGCTGGGGTTTGGGTAGAGTGATCCCTAAGAAGAGGAAAAAGAGAGGAAGCAGGAGTGGAGAGAAAGGGGGTCTTAGTTAGGACTCTTATTTACCAATGAGCTTAAGCCTATAAACTGATTCTCAGCAAAAAAGGAACTACTTCTATTGGCTCTTGTAATGGAAAAGTCCAGGGGTAGGAACGACTTCAGGTATAGTTGGATCTGGGGACTGGAATGACGTCTACAGGATGTTTTATCTCCACCTTTTAGAGGTGAGAAAGTATATTACAACAAAGATATCACCAATGGCAGTGGTTTAACCTGTTGTGGGGAGTGATGAAAGCTAGGGCCTCTCTTCAGAAAAATGCCTGTCGCAGGTATATGCACGTGCTGTACACAATTCTTTACTTTCCTTCCCTATGAAGTGGGCAGAATTTGCTGTTTCTGCCTGGAACTCCCACAGCTTATAAGGACTTGCCTCTCCCAGCATCAGAAGTGAGGGCCAGACCCTGCCTGGGGGCCATGCATCCCAGGGCTCAGCCCTCCTTGTGCCTGGGGGCGACGGCCTGGGCTTCCTGGCACATGGAAGAGCACCCCTTCTTGCACTCACTTCTGGTCCGCAGACCCCTAGTCTGGGCCCTGCCTGGCCCTCTCCTTTCAGCTTTGGGCCTCCCTGGTTTTGTCTTTCAGTTGGAAGGTCTGGCACATGGAGAATGACACAGCAGGACAAAGAGGCTCCATCTCTCTCACACCCATGGCCAACGGTCTGGAGAACATGGGGGCTGAGTTCTTGGAAAGTCCGGTTTGTCCCCTTCCCCATCACCGTCTTGGCCTCCTCCTCACCTCTTTGCTTGCATGGTTAGGAAACCCCAATGTGTCAGCCTCCTCAGCATGAAGCAGCCTCCTTTATTTCACTCATCAAACATTTACTGAGCACCTACTATGTCCAATATAGCCTGTCCTAACCTGAAAGGGCAGGGAAGTTCCCAAAAAGGAAGTGACATTTGAGCTGTGATCTAAAGGGCGAGAAGAGGAATCAGATGGTGGTGGGGGTGTGGGTGGGGCCTCTGAGGAAATCTCAGCCTTTAAAGGAGTTCACGATCTTGTCCTCAAAGGGCTAGGTTGACACCCTCTGTCCTCCCAGCCTCCCTGACAAAGCCCCCTCCTCTTCACTGCCTTGCGTACCCCAGGGTGCACATTTCACACTGTCATCTGCAAGAATATCCACCCCCTCACCAAAACAACTCCATAGACTGTGGGGTAAATGGTGCCCTAGACCTTCCTCAGAGGTTTCCTCTTGGCCCCCAACCAGCCACAGCTGAGTCACAAGTGTTCTTCTCTCATGTAGACCACGAGTCCCTAAAGGCAGGATGTGTTTAGCACAGAGCTCTGCACATAGTAGGTGCTCAATGCATGCTTTACAGAATTTAATTCAGTAGCTCTCTAATTACTTCCTGTGCAAAAGTCCAGTCCCCACCTCAGTCCACTTATGAGGTGCCTGTGGGCACATGGGTAGCAGCCAGGGTCTCGCAGCTCTTCAGGCCCCTCAGCTCCAGTTGTATAATGGGTAGGATGGCTGACACTGACGGCTCCCTACTGGCTTTAGGAGGAAGGCCAGCTCCCTGGCAGTGAATGGAGCCCTGCAGAGGGCGGGAGGAGCTGGAGAGAGGTGGTACCGAAGCCCTTCTTTGGAAGGTAGGTGATTATCTGTGAAGGGCATGGACTGGCCTGTGGCAGAGGCCATCTTGGGAAACATGAGGGGGAACCTGCCTTCTGATAGGTGTGGTGAGGGGAGACTGTCAACCTTTGTTGAAGGTAGGAGTCAATGTACTTTAGCCAACATTTGCAGGCAAATGAGCTGTGTTGGCCTCTGCCTCAGAGGTGAGCCAGCCCACCTGTTCCCCAATAGCTTTTAAGCAGCCAGAGCAAAATCTCATCAAGGACCCTGATATGCACTGTGGGGCTGCTCTGGATGAAGTTGGGTAGAAGGCCCTGAACCAGCCAGGCCTTCCTCTCCATCTCTCCTCTGCTTTCTGCCCTGTACAGTCTCTGGGGCACCTTGGGGAACCTTGAGGCTCAGTTTGAAAACACCTGGGCTGGGCCAGGCCCCTCATTTTACACGGGAAAGCAGAAACCCAGAGAAGGAAAGGGACTGGCCCATGTCATATAGGCAGCAAGCGTGTGACGTGAGCCTAGATCTCTGCCTCCTGACTGCCAGGCCTGCTGGGGTCCTCATTGGCTAGATCCTGAGCTGCAAAAAGCTAGAAGGGCAGGGCGAGGCGGTAGGGAAGAGATCTCATCTATCTGCCTGGGTGGGGGACTGGGGAAGAATGACTCCCTCACCCTCCAGGAGGTGGGAGGTGGAGACAGAAAGACGAGAGGCTCCTTAAAATAGCAGCTGCTGGTTGAATTCTAGTGAACACTGGCTGAACACTACTAGAAGCTCAGCCTATGGGACCCCAGAGGCTATTCAGGTACCAGCCTTTCCTCCAGGGACAGATGAGGGACCAAATGACCAGTCAAGAACTGGCATTTGTACTGGGCCTGAAGGCAGTGGGGGCGTGTGCCAGCAGCCGGGCAGAGATGGCTGCTTCACACATTCTCTCTTCAGAATAGGAGCTGCTGATTCAGATGACAAGTGTCCCAGGTCCCAAGGGAGTAAATGCAGAGCTGGGAGCCTCTCACCTTGCTTCATGGTCAGGTGGGCATATGACAGGAGAGAGGAGGCAGCCACTGTCGTGTGTGCACTTCTGTATGTTGATAAGATTCTTCCTCATCAGTTAATTCCCTTCCAAGCCCTGGAGGCAGGATTATCACTTGGGGTAGTGGGACCTGCAAGTGCTGCTCCAGGTGCAAGCCACAGCTTCTGTAGACACAGGGGAAGGAAGGCCTGAACCATTTCTCAGTTTGCTCTAGACTGGGTTGCTCTTCTGCCCTGTGGGTGTCAAGGCCAGTGTCTGGCTTGCCACCTGTCGCCATTTTACTGGGGACATACCTGAGTGGCCGCCACCTGGAGGTGCTGAGGATCCTCACTGGGTTGGGAGTCTAGGGAGCCACTCACGCACCCTGCTGGTCCTCTCCCCAGGAGGAGCCTGCAGCCAGTCTTGAGAGCCAGAAGCTTCTGCAGGGAGCACACACAGCTCTTTCGATGGATCTGCATAGGCCTGCTCTGTACTGGTGAGCTTGGGGCCCAATCCCACCCAGGAGACAGTCTCTCCTGCCCCTGCCATCCATGTCTCAGTGCAGCCTCATTCACTTACCCTATCATTCAACAAATGTTTGTGGAGCGCCCACTCAGGGCCAGCTCCTGTGCCAGGTACTGGGGCACCAGTTAAGCCAGAACAGGTCTTGTTCCTGAGGCACTCCCTCATGGGTAAGGGAGAGGAACAAATATTCTCACATAAGGCAATAAACCTTCAAGGAGCAGTCAGAGAGGACTTCCAGGAGGAGGTGACATTTGAGTCCCGCAGGTTGAGTAGGAGTTAGCCAGGTGCGGGAGAAGGACAATAATGAGTGAGAAGGCACCCCAGGCAGGAGGGCCACAGGAGCAAAAGTGAAACCCAGCAGGGTATGGGTTCTGATAAAGATTTGTGTCTGACCATAAAGTCCGGAGGGTAAAGTTCTAGACAGCAGTGCCAGAGGATGAGGCGGGAGCTGTGGGGGAGGAGAAGGCTTGGTGTTGGGAGTGGACAGGGATGGGAGGATGCTCAGGGACTTGGATTTTACCTTCAAGACCAGAGAGAGCCATTGGAAGATTTAAATAGAGAAGTATCAGGTTGAATTCACATTGTGGAACCCTGGAAGAGAGGGGCAGGAAAGATGGGGGCAGGAGACGTTGGGGGCTATAGTGCATGTGTGAGAATGAAACTGTGGCAGGTGAATGGGGTGGATTTGAGAATTCCTAGGACAGCAACTCCAGCTGAACTTGGGAACTGATGGGGTGTGCTGCAGGATGAAGGAGGCCCTGAATCAAGGCTGCCTCAGGTTCCTTAGTGGTGGGGTGGATGTTGATGTCCTCCACATGGCTGGAGAACCCAGATGGAGGAGGTGGTTTTGGCTGAGAGGTGTATGATTTGAACAGTGTGTTGGAGGTACCACTGCCAGGCCATCCAGAGGAAGAGGAGGTGTCCCAGGCACACTTGGAGAATGAATTGAGAAGTGGGTCAAGGAGAGAAGTCTGAGGACCACCGCACTAAAAGGGGTGACAGAAGCTGAGTGTATTAGTCCATTTTCTGTTGCTTATAACAGAATACCTGAAACTGGGTAATTTAAAAAGAAATAGAATTTATTTCTTTCAGTTCGTAGTCTGGGAAGTCCACATCCAGGGGGTGCATCTGGTGAGGGCCTTGGTGGTGGTGACTATTCAGCAACGTGAGATAACACATGGCAAAATGGCTGAGCAAGAGAGAGCTAAATTCACTCCCTCTCCTTATAGAGCCATCATAACCACACCCATGACCACTATTAACCCACCAATGGATTAATCCATTCACTAGGGCAAAGTCCTCACAATCTAATCACCTCTTAAAGGCCTGAACTTTCAATTACCATAATTAGATTTCCCACTTTTTTTTTTTTTTTTTGTCTTTTTCGTGACCGGCACTCAGCCAGTGAGTGTACTGGCCATTCCTATATAGGATCTGAACCCGGGGCGGGAGCATCGCCGCGCTCCCAGCGCTGCACTATCCCGAGTGCGCCACGGGCTCGACCCGATTTCCCACTTTCTTAACTTGGTTACAGTGGGGATTGAGTTTCAGTGAGTTTGGGGGGACATTCAATCCACAGCACCAAGGGAACAAAGAGTTTCAAGAAGGAGGGAAAGCATCTCTGCAGAGGACCAGCAGGACAAAGACTGAGCCATGTCCATTGATTTAGGGGAAAAGAAGTCATTGGTGACTTAGGGAGTATGTGCAAAAACTGGGTTGGAGTGAATGGGAGGTGAGGCGGTGTAGACAGCAAGTATAGAGAGCTCTTTGGAGAAATTTTTTATGAGAACATGGAGGGGATATGAATGGGTAGTATGTGATAAAGTGTCAAGAATGGGCATGGACTTGTGATGGGAGAATTTTGACCACTTTTATGAGCTGAAGTGGGAAGTTTGTAGGAAAAATGTGAAGGAATAGGAGATGAAGAGACGACTAATGGAGCAAGGTCCCTTGGACACAGAGAAGAAGGGCTCCCAGGCCCAGGTGGAGGGCAGGTCTCCATAGGAGGGGGCTCATAATTCTGTCAGTATGGAGATGAAGAGGGGAGGATGGGTGCTGACGCAGAGACCATCATAGGTGGCTAGAGAGAGGAGAGAGCTGTGAGAGAGGTGACAGCAGGTGCCCCAGTCTGCTTGATGAATTGAAAGCAGGGTCATCTTCTGAGATGGGTTGGTTCTTGGTCCCTCACAGCTTCCTTCTAGATAGAGTGTCTGAGACAGTAAATAAAGTCTTCCTTTGTCAGGGTCTGAAACCAGGGTCTTCTCCATTCCCCATTGCTAGCACCTTCACTCAGACTCTGATTTGTTTCTCTTGAAGAAATGATTGAATTCTTTCTAGTAGAGAATGAAAATTATCTCTTTCATCCTCTTTCCACGTTTATCTCGGCTGTCAGGAACTCAATCGTTAAGTTATCCCTTGCAATGATCAGCATTGACTTTCTCCATGTTTGGTTGTTTCAATTTCCTCTGGCTCTTTAATGTCTTTATTGTGTCACATCTTTCATGGTGCGGCCCTTCCCTACTTTCTAGGACTAGGTATGATAGAGAAACGAAGCTCATGTTCTAAGCACTTTGTGTATAAATGATAACCATAGCTTCCTCAGGATGGCTATCTCCATGGGTGCAAAGACAGCCTTGGTGCCATCAAACTACCATGATGGCCTTAGTGTCCCCAATCTCAGAAGAAGAGTGTGCCTCTTGCCCATCATTCCAGACAGAGTCCCAAGGAGTTCTTTGATTGGCCCAGCTCAGTTCATGTGCCCATCCCTGAACCAAGCCCTATACCCAGGGGGTTGTGGTGGTCTCACCCCCCCCCCCGAAGTGGGTCAGACACCCTGAACCACATGTCCTAAGAGGTGGGAAGGCGTGTCCAAAAGGAAAAGAAAAGTTCTGTCAACAGAGGGGTGAATGGATCCTCGATGGGTAAAAATACTCCCTAAGACACAGTTCTCCTCGAGCCCTGCCTGGAGGATTCCTCTTCATTGCCTCCTTTCCCTGAGCCCCCATCTTGGCCTCCCCACATCCTCCCACCCTTCCTGGCCTGTCCCAACCACAAAGCGCAGGCACCAGGGCAAACAGAACTTATTTGAATCCTGGTCCAATGTCCTGTGGGTGTTTGTCCCTCAGATGTCTCATTCTCTAAATGGACATCACTGTAGCATGACCTTGTAGGAGTGGCGTGAGTTTCACTGTCAAGGTGCGTATGAAGTGCTGAGCTCAGCGCCTGGGACCCCAGTGCCTCTGCCAGTCAGCTCTCCCCCACTTGAGCTCTTGTCACCTGTACCTGCATTCCTGGCTAAATGCCACTCACACAGTTTGGAATCCAGCCCACAAGCTGCGGTGTGAGAGAAAGGTGACTTTATTTTATATAACTCGACTTCTTTTCCATTTCAATTTTATCATTCCACTGAGTGATGGGAACTTAATTTCTGTCACTTTGGAATCTCTCTTTGCCTCTTTTCCCAGGGTGCCCTGTGGGGGCTTATCCACTATCACCTTTCAAGTGTCTACTGACCTGTCCACTTCTCCAAGCGGTCCTAGGTTCTCCATCCTTGCAGGTGGCCATGGAGATGCCTCTTTCTCCATTGTGGCCCTCTCTGGCCTCCCACCTCTCTCCTCTTCCATGCACTCTTGGGGACGTCTCTGCTGCTTCGGGGCCTGCTGAGGTGTGCAGAATACTTCACAAGCTTTCTCCAGCTCTGCCTGCCCACACACCATGCAAGCATTCCTCTCTCTGAAGTCTCAGGGCCATTCTGGGCTCTACCCAGGAAGCAAGGTACAGGGCTTCTCTGCCTGCTATGCCACAAACACACCTGGGCCTTGGCCACATTGCCAGCCTCAGGCCCTTCCTTTGGGACCCCCAGTGTCCTTGGTCTCTGACTAATCTGAAAGCAGAGGTGGCGGGGTGGGACTTGTATTTACTTGTAATGTTTCATCCCACATTTTTTATCCATGGCCATAAGTCTTTTCCATCCTTTAAGGGCCCTGGATTTTGAAATTTGAATGCCAGGCAGAGACATTTGCCCTTCTGCTATCTGTCATCACATTCCCTTCTGGAGACGTAAGCACAGACTGGGTTCAGCTGTTCAAAGGACAGAAAGGAAATTCCAGGAAGAAAATGGTCATTGATTAATATTTCAGAACAGAGTCCCGGCATGTGATCTCCTTCATGGAGGAACCGAATTTTCATCTCCGTCCCTCATGGGACCTGGCATGGCCCTGGGCCACAGCAGTTGCTCCAGTGATGCCCAGAGATTCGTGCTATCCTGCTTCACAGCCTCCTCACGCATCTCTCCCCTTGCGTTTGGTCAGCACTGTACAGTTCGCAAAGCCCTTTCACTCCCATTCTGCCAGTTAACTTGTAACACCCTTTCGACACAGTAGAGGTGATTGTTCTCATTTCCAGATGAGGAAACTGAGGCTCAGAGAGGTTGGGTGACTTTCCTGCCCTCCACGCTCTGGGTGGGGTAAGGTGGATTCCGTGGGTAGGGCTGCAGGGGCCTGGAAGGTGGTATCACCATCGCTGACCCCTTTCTCTGTCTCATCCCCCAGCGTACGCTGCCTTCCTGCTTACTGCCTGCCTCCTGGATTTCCAGAGGGCCCTGGCACTGTTTGCCCTCACCTGTGTGGTCCTGGTCTTTCTGGTCTATAGCCAGCTGAAGAGGCTTCTGGGGCCAAGGCTGAGGAGGTGTATCAAGCTTCATGGCCATTCCCGCCTGAACCTCTGGTTTAAGAGGTGAGTGAGCGCAAGACCTGCGACAGGGCAGGGGGAGGGCACATTGGCTGAGGGGTCACAGCAGGGCTGAAGGAGGAGGGACTCAGCTCTTGTCCCTCCAGAGGGGAGGGCTCCTGTGTCATGGGGAACACGCCCCACCCTGCTTACCTTCTGGGGGCCCATGGCAGGATTTGCTGGGTGATTTCAAAGGAAGCAGCCATCTTTGTGGTTCTTTGCCCCAGTTACAACAGGTGATTATGAACACTGAGAACAGGACTCAACAGTTCCGTACATTCAGACGTGCCAGCCCATCCAAATGGGGAGGGTGCATATCAGTGCCTGCCATCAGATCACCTGGGCATGTGCAAGACATATAGCTGCCAGGGACCACCCCTGGAGACCTCTTCAGCAGGCTAGATTGGGGTCTATGTTCCAATATTTTTAGTGAGCCCCCAGCGGATTCTGAAGAAGCCAACATGTCCCTGGACAACAGTTTGGGATCCCTTCGTTTTCAAACTGGATTCTTAGAGCTCTGGGAACTGTGGAGATGTCATAGGGCAGGGGAGCGAGGTTGGGGAAGGGAACATCAGACCTCCCCTCTCCCCATTTCCACCAGGCAGCTCTAAATGTATGTGTTTTATAAACAAAAGTTTGCAAAAAATTTAGCTGGAAGAAAAGGTTTCTATGATTTAAAAAAAAGTCTGAAGAACACCAACCTATTTCAGTACTTATTTTGTTGATGAAGAAACTGATTACCAAAGATATTCAATGACTAAGTCAGGGTGGTGCAGGGCACAGTGATGTTTTCCAAAGTGAGATCCATTTACCACAGCAAATGGATCTGAGCCAGTCAATGGATGAACATATTTAAAATTTTACTTATAAATATATTTATTTTTATATTTGCCTTCTCTTTATTAAACAGATTTGTAAAAGGATTTATTTTTACAATGGTCTTCTATTTATGACAAGTCATTGATAATGGTTTTTCATTTGAGGGATTGATATAAAGTTCCCTTTTAAAACTACATGCAGATAAATTGAACTTCATAAAAACTAAAAACTTTTTGATTCAAAGGACACCATCAAGAAAGCAAAAAGGCAACCCACAGAATGGGAGAAAATATTTGCAAATCATATATCTGATAAGGGACTTGTATCCAGAACTACAACTCAACAATAAAAAGACAAATAACCCAATTGAAAAATGGTAAAAGGATTTGAATAGACATTTCTCTGAAGATATACAAATAGCTAACAAGCACATGAAAACGTGATCAGTATCACTAGCCATCATGGAAATTCAAATCAGAGCCGCAATGAGATACCACTTCACACCCACTTGGATAGCTATAATCAAAAAGACAGAGAATAACAAATATTGGTGCAGACATGAAGAAATAGAAACCCTCATATACTGGTGGTGGGAATGTAAAGTGGTGCAGCTGCTTTAGAAAACAGTTAAGCAGTTTATTAAAATGTTACACATGGAGTTATCATATGATCTAGAGCTTCCACTCATAGGTATATACCTAAGAGGAATGAAAATACATGTCCATACAAAAACTTGTGCAAGATGTTCATATGGCACTGTTCATAATAGCAAAAAAGTAGAAAAACCCAAATTTCCATCAACTGAAAAATGGGTGAAGGAAAAAAAAAACATGCAATGAAACATGATTTGGGCATAAAAAGGAATGTAACACTGATAAGTACTACAATAATGATGAATTCTGAGAACATTATGCTAAGCGAAATAAGCCAGTTGTGAAGAACCACGTACTGCATGATTCTGCTTGTATGACATGTCCAGAATGGGCAAATCTATAGAGACAGAGAGTAGATTAGTGATTGCCTAGGGCTGGGGTGGATGGGAGGATTGAGCTGATGAAAATGTTCTAAAATTGTGGTAATGGTTGCATGAATCTGTGACTATACTGAAAATCATGGGTGAATTGTATGGTATGTAAATTTTGTCTCAATAAAGCTGTTAAGAAAATACATACATTTTATTTTGGCTTCCAGTCAAGATGGAGTAACAGAGACCACGTTTACCTGTGACTTTCAACAACTGAAAAACAGTAACAATATAGAAAACAAGAGCTCCTAAGACATTGGACATCAGGCAACAAAAGACAGTGATCCTTGAGAAACAGGAAACAAATGGGGCGAGCCCTATGATCATCTCAGTTTACTGCCTGGACAGCTTCCAGGCCAGAGCATGGGGATGGGGAACTGAGGTGGGGTGAGCAGATTCCCTGAGTTGAAGAGACAGAGCTGGAAATCCAGGGAAGCCAAGGTGGCTAGAGTTCATATTACAGAGTACCAGAGAAGAGAGAGCTGCAGAGAGAAAACTCCAGAGGTATGCACAAAGTCCTTCTCTAAAATCCGGTTGAGTTCTGATCAGTAAATGCATACGAGGAAACTACTCAAGGCCTAGGGAAGAACCACCCAAAAGGATTAGAGGGAATTGTGCCTAGAATCAAATAGAACCAGGAATAGTGTCTATTCCCAACAGTCACAGTGGAAAACCTCATAATTCACAGGGCATTGTTTAAAGTACTAAGAAGGGTCTTGGTTCAGTAGCAGGGAAAAAAATAACCCTAGAATAAATGCTGCTCAGGCCCTGCCTAACTAACTTTAAGGACAAAACCTGAAAGAGTCAAAAAGAACATCAGTTAACCACGGCACAACATCAAGTGGGCAAATATACCTTCAATTAAAGTCTCCAAAGGAGAAAGAAGGCGGAAAGAATATTTAAAGAAATAATGTCCAAAAAAATTACAAATTTGATGAAGATTGTACACTCAAAGATTCAAGAAGTACAAGAAACATGAAGATTATACCAAGGTACCTCATAACTAAATTGCTTAAAACCAATGATAAAGAGAAAATCTTAAAAACAGCTAGAGAAAAAAGCCATGTACGGAGTAACAAAGATATGAATTACTAGCAGATTTCTTTTCAAAAACAGGTGAGAAAATAGTGGAACAGTAAACAACAACGAAACCCCAAAACCTGTCAACCTAGAATTCTGTAAAGTGAAATATCTTTTTAAAAAAGAAGGGGAAATAAGAACTTTTTCAGGCATACAAAAGCTGGAATAATTTTTCAGACACAGAAAAGCAGATTTGTACTATAAGAAATGTTAAAAGAAGTTCTTCAAACAGAAGGAAAATGATACCAGATGGAAACCTGGTTCTACATAAGGAAATGAAGAGCACTAAAAGTGGTAACTACGTGGGTAAATACAATGACTATTAAAAATTTCCTTCACATGTAATCAATTCTTATAAAGCAAGAATTATAACATATTGTGGAGTTTATATTCTATGTAGAATAAATCACAATAGCACAAAGGCTTGGAAGGAAGAAATGAAATTATATTGTAAGGTTTTTAGACTATATAATGTGAAGTAGTATGGCATGGCATGAAGGTAGATTGTGACAAAGACTGTAATTAAAATGTATACTATAAATGCTAAAGCAACCACTAAAATAACTCAGCATAGAGTTATAGCTGGCATGTCAAAAAAGGAGAATCACTAATAAATAGTCAACCTGAAAGATGGTAGAAAAATAGAAAAAGGGAACAAAGAACAGGTGAGCTGTTCTTTGGCCGGTGAGCTCACTTGGTTAGAGCGTGGTGCTGATAACAAACGCCAAGGTCATGTGTTTGGATCCCCGTACTGGCCAGCCACCAAACAACAACGACAATAACAAAACAAAAACCTGCACATGGATATTTACAGCATCTTTATTTATAATTGGCAAAACTTGGAAGAAATCAAGATGATCTTCAGTAGGTGAATGGATAAATAAACTACGGTACACCCAGACAATGGAATATTATTCAATGCTAAAAGGAAATGAGCTATAAAGCCATGAAAAGACATGGAGGAAATTTAAATGCATGTTACTAAGTGAAAGAAGACAATATGAAAAAGCTACATACTGTATGATTTTAATTATATGACATTCTGGAAAAGGCAAAACTATGATGACAGTAGAAAGATCAGAGGTTGGGACTGGGGGGAGGGATAAATTGGTGGAGCACAGAGGATTTTTAGTGTAGTGAAAATACTGTGCATGATACTTGCATTAGTCTGTTTCTGTTGCTTATAAAAAAAATACACTGAGCTGGGTATTTTATAAAGAAAACAAAATTTATTCCTTACAGTTTCAGAGGCTGGGAAGTCCATAGACCAGGGAACACATCTGGTGAGGTGACTTTACAGCAGTGCAGGGTGTTGCATGGCAAGAATGACAGAAAGAGAGACTAACCTCTCTTGTGCTCTTCCTTTAAAGCCCTCAGAACCACGCCCCTGACCACCATTATTAATTCATTCACTGCAGCATGGTGCTACAATCCAATCACCCCTTCAAGGCCCCACCTTTCAATTACCATGATAGGATTTCCCACTCTCTGCCATTTTCTAGATGGGGGTCCTTGGGCATGTTATTTAACCTCCCTGTGCCTCAGTTTCCTCACAGAGAAAAAAGAGGACAGTAACAGTATGTCTCTCAGTGCTTGGCGTAGTACCTGGCACATAACTGGTGCCCAGTAAACATTAGCTGTTGTGAGTAGTACCCAGTGAGTTGATGTCCAGGTCTGAGCTAGACCTTGAGCACCTGATGCCAGGACCTGGTCTCTCCCACCCTTTAGGCTGCCTCCTGGACAAGCAAACCTCAGCCCCAGGTAGGGAAGTATTGCTGTCAAGGTTGGATCCAGTCGTTGGTCTTAGGTGCTTGGCTCAGTGCCGTGGACTGACATTGCTTCTAGGCATTTGGGGGCAGAGCCCATGGCCCACAATACTGAGTCCTGGGCTGCACATCACCCCACTCCCCCATCCCCAAGGTCAGAGGCTGGGCTGAGCATCATAGCAGTTGTGAGAATTCCTGTCCCTGGGTGGAGCCATGTACTTGGCACTGTGCTAAGCTCAGTACACACATTCTCTTATTTAATCCTCTCAGCAACCTTGAGAAATGGGGGAGTCTTTATCTTCATTTGACCCAATGAGGAAACTAGACTCAAAATGGCTAGTGGTCTGCCTGAGGTCACACAGCTAGATTGGCACTTCCTAGCAAATAGATCCAGAGCTTGTGCTCTTTCTCCCCTGTGCTATGCTCTCTCTCCTCCTCCCAGACCCAGGCACCCTTCCTCTGAGCCCCCGGGTGCTGTTGTGTGCGTGTGGCACGGGGAATGCTGAGGATGACAGCTTTCTGCCTCTCCCCCACAGGAGTCTAGCGCTCGCTGCCTTCCTGGTCCTGGTCCTGTGGCTGTCTCTGGACACCTCCCAGCGGCCTGAGCAGCTGATCTCCTTTGCAGGAATCTGCGTGTTCATCACTGTCCTCTTTGCTTGCTCGAAGCATCACTGTGCAGTGAGTGCTTAGTTGTCAGGCCCAGGGCTGGAAGCAAGAGTGGATGATTCTCTCTTCTGCCCCTAGGCTGGGGCTGGGAGCTGGGAGCTGGGGTAGGGGCAGATGCTCCTGTTGGGAGAGCCCCAGAGGCTCAGAGCCTGGAGAAGACCTGGGTGTATCAAGACAGGCTCCCTGTGAGGCTGGTGAGGAGGCTGCAGGACTAGAGACCCGTAGTAGGTCATTACCTCTCTTAGTATGGTCCTCAGACTCCCCAACAGGGCAGGGGGTGCTGCCTGGAGAGACCTGGCTGGTTGTCTCTCCAGATTCAGAGACCATCAGGGGCATTTTTTTCCCTTGGTAAATCCAAGCCCAGTCCTCAGGTCTGTAAGCTCAGGATTCCCCTCCTCACCTCTGTAAAACATGGAGCCGGAGCTCCAGAGTCTGCCTGAGGAGCCAAGGGTTTCTTAGAATCATTAGCTTAAAATGGTGGTTCTCAAAGTCTGCTGCTCAGCCCTGCTGCATCAGTATTGCTGAGAACTTGTTAGAAATGAGCATTCTTAGGCTCCATCCCAGGCCTACTGAGTCAGAAGTTCAGGGCTGAGGCCCAGCAATCTTCATTCAGCAAGCCCTCAGGTCATTCTGATGCACACCAAAGTGACCATCTGCCCATTCAGAGGACTAGGCCTGCATGCCCCCGGCTGGCCCTGGTGGATTGGGCAGAGGGACTCTTCTGTCTCTCTGCCTCCATGGCCAAGCAACCACTCCATGGTATCCGGACCCCTCTCTGTTTCATACCGTGGCCACTACCATACCCAGGCGACAGCTGAGCCTCCCAGGAGGTTCTGATGCATGCCTAAGCTTGGGAATCACTGCTGAGGAGTCACTACGTGCTGAGAAGGAACAGTAGTCCTAAAAATCCCAGCTCTCCATTGCTGGGGTGGGCCATCGAGGGAGTGGGGGTTGGGGTGGCTGGGAGCCCTGCCTGTGGAGGAGAGATGGCGGAGGTTCAGGTAGACTGAGGTTACTCTGAGCTAGAGAGTAGCTGGGCCGTGAGCAGGTTTGTACTCAAGCCCTGAGGCCAGACCTCCAGGCCACAATTCTGTCTCCCCCCCACTCAGTGATGACCCAGGGACTAAGTGCCATGGCACGCTCAAGGACTGGCCAAGTTTCTTGTGGGTCCTTGGTTAGAATCTGGCCCCTCCCCTGGCCACTGCCCCAGGCCCATTGCTGCCAAGAGCATGACTTATTCTGAATCTGAGGGAGTGTGTGACCATCAGCAGCAGGCCCATGGCTCTGACTGGGTCCAGCCCTAGCCTACAGACAGGCCAAAGCTCCCATTGCCCCTCAGCAGCCCTGTGCCCTCCGCCCTTGCTCCCACCCTGTTCCCCTAGGAAGCTGGGCTTACCAGGACCTTTCTGTTGCATGGCAGGTGTCCTGGCGGGCCGTGTCCTGGGGCCTTGGGATGCAGTTTGCACTTGGACTCTTTGTCATCAGAACAGAACCAGGATTTAATGCGTTCCAGTGGCTGGGTGACCAGATCCAGGTGTGTACATGGGGCCTGGCTGCCCAGAGTATCTTAGGATGCCAGGGAATGGGGAGAAGCCACTCAGCAGGGGGAAGGTGGGCGGTGAGGCATAGAGAGGGCTCAGGACCAGGAGGAGGGGGTGGACTGGGGGCCAGACCAGGTGGGCAGCCGGGGGCTGGGTGGTTCAGCGGCTGCTTCCCTCAGGTCTGGGCCCCGGCCCTGACAGAGTCGTCCTAAGGAGGAGAATCCCAGACAGGGAGTTCCTGAGGGCACCTGGACACCATGGCACATGGCCTGTGGTGGTCATCAGTGATTTGGAACTTATTATAGTTAAAAGCGCTGGAAAAAACTGCAAGTAATTTACTTAGTGTGTGTGTCTGTGTATGTTTAAAAGTAATGTTTACTGAATTTAACACTATTGGTGTTTATTGTGGTAAAATGTACATTACAGAGCATTCACCATTCTAACCATTTTTAAGTGTCATTAAGCTCATGCACATTGTGCAACAATCGTGATTTACTTTTTAAAATAGAAATTATCGGGGTTAATCCTCTACTCACCTCCCTCTCACCACCTTGCATTTGCCTGTGCTCTGTGCAGGGTGCGGGGAGGGGACCCTGCATGTCTGGAGTCTGTGCCCACCTGCTGGCCTCGCTGACAACATCTGTGTGGGTATTGTGGAGTTGCTACTCTGGTCAGGTCTTCATTTTATAGATTAGAACATTCAGGCCTGGACAAGAAAAGTGTCTTGTCCCTGCAGTCCAAATGCACATGCAGGACCTAAACACAGAGGTCCTGCAGAAGTGCAGCTGGACTCAAACACCAAGGCCATCAGCCTGGGATGGGGACAAGATGAGCAGAGGTTGTGCTGTGGGTTGCCAGGGGACTGGGCAGACACAAAGGCTCCACCTGTGACCACCTTCTCCACACCTCTCACGGTCTTGCTTCTTCCATCTTCTCTTTATTTTCCTAAGAACACTCATCTCAGAATATTTCTTTAAAATTGATCATAAAGGGGTCTCTGCAGAATGTGCTCAGAATTGATGCACCCACGATTGTGGCTTTAATGCACGTTGCCAGGTGGGGCCTCCTAATAAGGGCCTGGGGGCCACGTCCCTGGGCCAACCTGCCTGGGCCCTTGGCACCCTCTCTCCCGCCAGGGCCATGGGCAGTGGGAGGGCACGCGGCCCCTCCAGCTCAGCTCCATCTGCTTCTCTGGCCACTGTTCCCTCCCTCCACTCTTCTTAGCCTCACACCATGTTTTTGTTTTGTTTTTTCCTTTCAGATCTTCCTGAGCTACACCGAGGCTGGCTCCAGCTTTGTGTTTGGGGAGACTCTGATCAAGGATGTCTTTGCCTTTCAGGTCAGCTCGACTCTTGGTCCAAGAGACTTTAGCAGCAGCTGCCCAGCTGCCTCCAGCTAGTGGGGCTTCCAAGCAAGCCAGCTGGGCCAGGAGGAGAGTAGAGGCGAGGCTGGGGTGGGGGAGGGCAGAGGATTCTGTGGCAGAAGCTGAGGAAGCTTGCCTCGGAGTCCTGGGAGGGGCAATGTGTTCAACAGGTGTTATGTCTTTGGGATATTGTGTGAACTTCACAAAAGTGAGATATTCCTGTAGTGTTTTCCTTAAATATGACCTCCCAAATGATAGAATTTCTGGAAGGCTGAGATCAAGAAGCGGGAGAGGGAGCACAGGGCTGGCTCCTGTGAGAACCTAGCCCCTGACATGGGGGCTCTGGGCCTGTAAAGGACAGTTTCCAGGAACGCTTAGACTCAAATGATCCTCCAGCATGCTGCTCCTCCTTCAGGACCCTCACAGCCACCTGTGCCAGGAAGCCTGCCTTTATTAGTCCAGCTGCAAGCTACAGCTCCCTACTCTCTAGCCTCCCAGACCTTCCTTCCTTCCAACCGAAATTTATCATATACCTAGTGCAGTGCAAAATATTATAGGGGAAAGTGTGCTCCATTTCTAACACTCTTTGTCTAATGGCAGAGCCCCAACCCTAATTTAAAACAGGGCGGCCTGTGCTGAGTGTGCTGCTGGTGTGAGCCGCTTCACTGTTCTGGCTGGAACTGTGGCTGTATTTCTTCTTTCCCCAGTTAACTGCTCAAGTGCCTACATGCCCTACATGCCTTGTTTAGTAAGAACTCTAGCATAGTCCTCCTCTGCCTGCTTCAAACCCAAATTGTCTGAAGACCCCAAGGTTCACTCCACACTTAAGCTCCACTTCCAAATGCCAGGCAGAAAGGGAGAGACCTGGGGCCGAGCCCGTGGCGCACTCGGGAGAGTGCGGCGCTGGGAGCGCAGCGACGATCCCGCCGCGGGTTCGGATCCTATATAGGAATGGCCGGTGCACTCAATGGCTGAGTACCGGTCACGAAAAAGACAAAAAAAAAAAAAAAAAAAGAAAGGGAGAGACCTGGGGCTCCACTCACCCAGTAGCTGGCCCCAGTTTTCTGATGTCGTGGCACCTTGGAGGGAAATTGGTGCCACTCAGTCTGCACCACCATAACTGTGGAGCTACTATGCAGGACCCTGTGTGCAGGCTCTGGGGGCTTCTGCTTTTAATCCTTACTCTGGCCACTGTTTCCAGAGCCTCCCCACCCTGCTGGGGGTGCTGGACCCTCGAAGTTTCCTGCCTAAGCCATGGACTTGTCCATGGATTTGTGGGCTGGTGTTAAGCCAGGTCATAAGTCCAAACCCTCCTGCCTACCCCTGACCCTGACCTCTGGTGAGTTCCCCTTGGAGCATCACTGTCTGTTGTGCCAGCTCTCTGGGGAATGAGGAGTTCTAACAATGTCAGCCTTAGAGGAGAGGGAGGGAACCAGGTTCCTACCTTCTCAGGAGTCTTCTTGACCCCTGGACAAATTTGCCCCTCATATTTTCTGAGACCAGTTCTGTGTAGGGAGAATATTGGGAGGGGCAGCCTCTGTCAGATCCCCAAAGGTCCTCTACTACCATTCCCTTAGGGCAATGGGGGGCTGCTGCTTTCACATTTGCATAGCCAGGTAGGGAGGGCCAACCAAGGTTTCAGAGAAGAGCACTGAAGATCTGCTTCAGGGTGACTTCTTGTGTTCTTGTGTCCACCCAGTCAGAGAAGTTCCAGCAGAGGCTGACACTTTAAAAACAAACACACAAGCGGGCCAAGCCCGTGGCGCACTCGATAGAGTGCTGCGCTGGGAGCGCGGCGACGCTCCCGCCGCAGGTTCGGATCCTATATAGGAATGACCAGTGCACTCACTGGCTGAGTGCCGGTCACGAAAAAATGACAAAAAAAAAAAACAAAAAAAAAACACACAACACCCTGCATTGACCCTCCGCAGGCAGCTGGGTTCAAATGTGATAAGAGAGGTATAAAGGAAAGTGCCTGAGGGATCCTTCTAGGGAGAGATTGTTTAGAATTAGGGTCAGTGAGAAAGATTCCCTGTGGAGGTGGCATTTGACATGGAGCTTCAGGACAGGAAAGATTTGGACACATGGAGCTGAGCAGGAAGAGGGAATGGCGCGGACAGAAGCACAGAGGTGAGAATGCACTGGTAGGTCCCAGACACAGGGCACAGTTCAACATGACGGACATGTAAGCTGTTTCCTAAAGGGAAATGAGAGCCTCATTAACCAAAGAAGGGGAGCAAAGGTGCTGGGCAGGCCAGGCAGCTGCTATCCACCAGTGCCCCCACCTGCTTCTCTCCTCTTCCAGCACTGAGCGTATCTCGGCTTGCTGCTGTTCCTGTGGGGTTAGCGTGTTTCCTCCTGTCTTCTCTCCCTTTCTGGAAGAATGTGTGCACACCTGCTGCGGCATCTCTCCCTGAATCACCCTTTAGAATCATGAATTCCTGGACTGTTAGTGCTAAGAGGGAGTTCAGTAGACTTTGTATTACAGATGGTCCAGCCAAGCCCTAGAGAGGAGCAGTGAACTGGCCATAGTTGCCCAGCACTTTAGGGCACAGCTGGAGCTAGACCTGTCCCCAGGCTTCCAGTGGAGGGATGTTTTCTTCCTCATACTATAAGTAGAAATCAGTGGCATCGTGTCTCTCCTCCAAATACGAAAAGCACCCCTACTAACAATAATGATCATTTAAAACCTAACAGTGGCAAAAGACTTTGAGATTGGATGTTTAGTTAAAAGAGAATAACAGGTGAGTTGGGTTTATCATTAACCAGCCTCAGCATTTCCTGGTCAAGCACTAGCAGTTTCCTGGTTCCTGGGAGGCCCTGTCTTCTGGACGAATTCCTGGTCAGTGTATTGGCCCATGGCATCCTTAGCAATGCCAGGCCAGACGAGGGAGGACTTAAGACAAATGCTCCGTGGCCTCAGAATTCCCTTTCTCACAGATTCACTAATCACAAAATTTTGTTCCCCCCTCCCCCTCCCCCACATGTGCTTTCCAAGTTTGGGATGTGCCCTCAAGGCAAAGGTGGCTTTGTTAAGTGCTGAGTTGAATCAAAGGCTCAGGAGGTTTCTCTCCATTCTCTTCATGAATCATGTGGACCCAATCCAAGGCCTTTGGCCAATTTCAGCCTGGAGAGGTCTTCTCTGAGCTCACTCAGATTCTCAGAATCCAAGCTCCTTCCTGCTGGGCCAAGGTCCAGCTGATCTCTTCTCTAGGAAGTAGAGTCTCTCCCTGGGGCTTCTTCAGCCCTCAACCTACCCTGGGCCTGGAGTCCAGCACAGTTGACGTGGCAGTCACCACCTGGCTGTATCAGCTTGATGAATCATTCCGCCTTGGCTCCATCTCCTTTTAGTAACTTTCCACCCACATGGTCAGCCCCTCCCCCGTCCCTCCCGCAGCCCTGCATACTTCCTGGGTCTGGCTGACCTGGGAGGACTCTCATTCTTCCACTTTCACTCCAGCCCTGGAACTCGCATCCACCTACTAAGCTTAGTAGTGCTGTTCACATCTTCTCCCCAAGCAACTCCTAGGGTGAAGGAAAATATGTTGACCTCCCAAGTGGCCTACAGTGCCAAATTTTACATGCATACACACACACACACACACACACACACACACAGATCAAATGAGGTAAAGACTGAAATGTGCCATTGGACTTGGTAATTAAGGGGTCACTAGTAACTTTAGTGAGCATGATTTCCAGGGGAGGGAATGTGAAATAAGTGGGGCCTGGGGTGGGATGGCTGCAAGGAGGGAGATGGGACAATTGAGGCAGGAGACATCAGTTGAGAATGTGGCATCCCGGATGGCACAAACAAAAACAGGAGGCATGTCTGGGGACAGCCAAGAATCCAGTCTGTCTGGACTTGGAGTTCCTTCTGCCTTTTGGTAATGGTGGTAGAGTGGTGGACATGCAGTCGCCTCTAAGGAATCTTCCAGGTTTGGGTTTTTGTGGTTTGCTGTGGCCCGGGGCTGGTGACAGGGCCCTGACTACAGTGATTGGGGCTTGGTGTCTGGGGGAGTGGGGGTTTGCTCAGACAGCCTTAGGAAGCCATCAAGAGCTCTGGCTCAGCTTCCTCTGGAAAGAGGGGGGGAGCAGGGCCATATCCTTAGAGCGTTTAATCCTATCCTACCTTCAAAGCCTGTCTCCTGGCAAGGTGGTTATGTCTGCTCAGAGGGTCTAGTGTTCACTCTAGGGCCATGGTTCTCAGAGTGTGGTGTCCAGATCATGGCACCAGCTGCATCTGGAAAGGCCAAAACCTCAGGCCCCAGCATAGACCTACTAAATCAGAAACTTTGGGGGTGGGGCTCAAAATTTACATTGCTAACAAGTTCTTAGATGCTATTGCTGGTCCAGGGACCACACTCTAAGAACCACTGGCCTAGAGGAGGTAGAAGTCCCTTCTTCCTTGAATTATAGTACTAGCAGGACCAGCCTGCAAAGCTATCTCTACAAAGCAGTGGTCAGGACATTCTTGGCTCTTCCTTGAAGGGTCCTGTCTTAGTCTGTCCAGGATGTTATAATGAAAACCAAACCATAGACTAGATGCCATATGAACAACAGAAATTTATTTCTCACAGTTCTGGAGGCTGGAAGTCAGAAATCAGGGTGCCAGCATGGTCAGGTTCTGGTGAGGACCCACTTCCTGGTCATAGATGACTGTCCTGGTATCCTTATGTGGTGAAAGGGGTGAGGAGCTCTCTGGGGCCTCTTTTATAAGAACACTCATCCTATTCATGAGGGCTTTGCCCTCTTGACCTAATCACCTCCCAAATACACCAGCTCCTATTACCATCATCTTGGGGACTGGGTTTCAACATATGAATTTGGGGGGACACAAACATTGAGTCTATAGCAGGGATGTGTGCTGCCTCTGCAGACAGAGAACCCCCAGGATGGCCTCCGAGGGAAAACTTTCTCAGGGTCATGGCAGGACATTGGCAGCCTGCCTGCTGGCCAGCAGGTACTTCTGCCTCTTTGCAGGTATGTGACCTTGGGCAGGTCGCCAACATCTCACAGCCTTGTTGTGCCCAATTGCGAAGTGAAGTCAGTTGCATCTGCCTCAGTTGCTCTGAGGATCAACGAGTCACCACACATTGGTACCTGGCACACAGTAGGACTTAGTGGCACTTCCCTCCCCCTCCCATGGCAGCCCTGTCTTGAGCTACCTGCCAGGCTCTTCTGCTATCTCACTACAGGCCCCAAGGTGTTTCCTGGGCTGTGAGGTCATATTGGCCACAGGGACTTATTTAGTATTAAATATCCCACCTTAGAAAATCAGGGGTCCCCTCTCTTCTCTTCCATTCCCCTTCCCTCCCTAGACAGCCACCTCTTAATCCAAAACACAGCTTCCTTTCCACCAAATGTCCCTGTCTGGCAGATAGAACACATCTCCTGGTTGCTGCCGGGAGCGAGTCCGGCCACCCAGGCACTGTCCTTCCTGGCGTGGGCCTGGCTCCGAGGTTGCCAGCTGCCCCACAGCTCCTCACATGATCAACTGGACAGGCAGTCTAGACAGTACGTGATCCTCTCTGCATCTCACTCTGGGAGAGCAGGATGACGTCATTGCACCCCGTGCTAGGGGTGTTTCCAGCCCCAGGCAGCAAGGAGTGACTTGCGTGAGCCAGTGCCTGTGTTCCCTGTCAGGTGACATCCCTGACTGCAGTGAAGTTGGTGACAGAGATGTTGATTGGAGAAAGTCCAGATAAAACCCACTGCCTTGGCTGGGAAGTGAAAGGGGAAAACCCCTCCTCAGGGCTGGCTTCTCATCTCCAGCCCCAGCCTCAGGGGCAGAATCTCTGTCCTCATCAGGGACCATTCTGTAATCCGATTCATTCTGAACCAGAGCTGACATTTGATTGCTCAACACTCTCCCTTCTTAAGAAACAAAACAACCCTTCCTCTACTCTTCATCCTCTCCAGCAGTTGCTCCTCTTCTTCCTGCACAGCTCAGCTTCTTGCAAGGGCTGTGTAACCTTTTTCTTTTTTTTTTTTTTTTTTTTGTCTTTTTCGTGACCGGTACTCAGCCAGTGAGTGCACCGGCCAGTCCTATATAGGATTCGAACCCGCAGCGGGAGCGTCGCCGTGCTCCCAGTGCCGCACTCTTCCGAGTGCGCCACGGGCTCGGCCCTGTGTGTAACCTTTTTCTCATGGCCTACTCCCTCCTTGGCTCACTGGCATCAGCCTCTGTCCCCACCCCTCCTCTGACACTGCTCTTACCTAGGTCACCAGGGACCTGTGAACTAAGTCCTTATCTTACCAGAGTTCCCTCTCCTGGGTGTCCTCCAACCTCTGGCTATTTCTCCTCAGTCTCCTTCACAGGCTCCTCCTTCCCCTCTTACCCTTCAATGACACTGACCCCAGGGCCCTGTCCTTAGCCCCTGCTCTTCTCACCTCAGGGAATTGTACCAGCCCCAGGGCCTCAACCTGCACCTTTTATGGATGAGTCCCAAAGCAAAGCCTGGCCCAGACCTCTCCTCTCAGCTCCTGCCCACTTGACATTCCACTTGGATGTTCCACAGGCATCTCAAATCCAGCAAGTTCAAAACCAAACTGATGATCTTCCCCCAAACCTCTCCTGCTGTGCTCTCCTCCCTTGGGAAATGTCCACCTATTATAGAACTTATAGGAACAGATGAGAAATTTAGAAATAGAGAAGAAAAGAAAATAAAATGTCCACAGCTGCAGCACACAGAAGCAGGTCCTTTGACTATTTGGGAGTACTGCCTTCCAGGCTTCTTTCTATGCTTTTAATATTCCAGTTTTTCCACTTAACATTTTTGTATAAGAATGCTCCTTTGCAATTACCAATTCTGCATGATTGGTTGTTTTAACACTGTTTGGAACAGATAACACATGAATAGAGCAAACATTCCAACAACACAAAAGAGCATATAAGGTAAAAAAAAAATCTTCCTGCCACCCCTGACCAAGGCACCTAGTTCCTTCCCCAAGGCACCTGCTGTTACGGGTCACTTGCATGTCCTCTGATGCTATCCCATGCCCATGCAAGGTCACACAATGCACCCCCCCACCTCTTTACCCTACATAATAGCATAGCATACACCCTATCGTACACCTTCCCATTTCACAACCTATCTTGGAAACCATTTCTCAACTGCCCATAGGGAGCTTCCTCATTCTTGTTTCCTAACTTTTAGTGCACCATTGTGTGGTCACACCATAGGTTATTAAACTAGTCCTCCACTGAAAGACATGTAAGTTTTTGTCAATCTGCTCTTAGAAATCAGACTGCAGTAAAGAAGCACGAAGTTGAGGCCATGGCCTGGAAGGGAGTGAATGATGCGAGAGAAACTTTGAAGGAATCGATGAGTCTCGGGGTGAAGGAAGGGAAGTGTTCAGCCTGGTAATAGGAACCAGGTGACAGGAGGAGTGGCTGTTTGCAGGTCCAGGATGAGTCTCATTCTGAGCTTGCTGGCACTGAGTGCTAGTGGAACACCAGAATGATGAGGGTCCTCTAATTCAGCCCCCAACCCCGGAGGGAGGTTAAAGCCAGAGTCATAAGCCAGGGATTGAGAAGGGTGGACACCGTGCAAGGTGCTAGGCCTTGAGCCAGCTCCTTTAAACCTCATGACAACTCTGAGAGGTGGGTATTTCATCCCCACTTTAGAGACAAAAAAGCAGGTGATAAAAGTGGTACACTCAGATCCCACTTCTACCACAGCACAGGCCTAGCTGTTGTGACGAGAGAGGGAGGGATGGCCAGGAGGATGGTCATTTAGAGGGCAACAGAGAGGACAGAAATGCCTCCAAAGAGGCCCCATACGTGGAATACCTGGGATTTCATGCACTGAATTCAGAACTTCTTCCCTGATCTAGTCAGGCCTCTGAGTGGCAAGGCCTTGGATGGAATAGGCTGTCTGGGGTCTCCTGTGCCCTGCCTGGCACCCTGCCAACTGCTTGCCTCTAACCTGAGGTCCTGGTGCTTTCTCTCCTGGCAGGTTTTGCCCATCATTATTTTCTTCAGCTGCATCATGTCAGTTCTGTACTATGTGGGCCTTATGCAGTGGGTGATCCTGAAGGTGAGTTCCCGATGCTTATGGCCTGGGGTCTCCCAGAGTCAGCAGCTCACAGGGTTCACACTCTCCCAGAATGCCTTGCTCCCAGAGTCCAAACCCTCCCTCAAATCCCTGCTCCCAAAGCCAAGACTTTCCCAGAATGCCCTGCTACCAGGGCCCACATCTCCCAGAATCCCTTGCTCCTGAAGTCCATACCTTCCCAGAATCCCCTGCTCCCAGGGTTCTTGCCCTCCCAGAGTCTACTGCTGACGAAACATCCTTTCACAGAGTCTGTTACAATACTGAGAAATGGCACCTAAATCCAACGTGGTCTTTGTGGGAAGGAAGATTGCGGTCTTGAGGCTGCACTGAGAATGTGTTAGGGAAAAGAATAATTTATACCAAAAAGATCTTGAGAGACTGTAGCAGTGGGCCATGTTGGCCAGACTTAGCTGGTATAAATGTCAAATCCTGTGCTTATGTTCATAAAATCTGCTGCACAAAACCAGGATTTTATGCACAAAAACAATGTTGGACAGCATTGGTAGCATTGGGCCTGGCAAAAGATTTAGTCAACTGAGCTCAGAATAAATCAGCACCATCAAATGGCTGCCAGAAATGCAAAAACAACTGTGGTTATGTTAAGAGCACATAGTGCATAGCATGAGGGAAGTGATTGTCACCAGATCTGGAGAATGCGTTCAACCAAGGGGCTGTGACAAATTGAACTATAAGCAGGAGAGAGAAAAGGCCTCCACAGAATGGTCGAAGGAATAAGGAATGATAGGCCTGGAAAAGAGGAAGTTAAGGGTAGGATGACTGTCTCCAAATACACAAGAGACATTAGGAAAATGACAGCCTGAGAGGTATCAGAAGTGGGAAGAAATTCCGGGGAAGCAGATTTCATTTTGATTGAAAGGAAGAACTTTCTAATACAGTGCTTCCCAAAGCTTTTCCACTAAACTCTAGTTCTATAGTAGGTTAATAAATGTTACTAGGTAAAAGAATCCCATGGTCAAATAATTTGGGGAAACTAGGCTAGATGCTATGCTAAACAAATTTTTAAAAGTTTCATGCAGGACTTCTCAGAGCCTTTACTAAGCTAATGTGTACTGGTAATCTCCAGAGTGTGTGTGTATGTATGTATGTGCGTGCGTGTGCACAGTAATTCTCAAGTATATTTGTCCAGGGAATCCTTTTTGCATGGAGATAGAGAACACACATTTTAGGACTTCTGATCTAGTGACTGGAGCTATCGTAAGGTAGAATGGGTGCCCTTGGGAAGTGGTAAGCCCCCATCAATGGCCATGTGGAAGGAGAAGATGAATGGGCCTTTTGGGAAAATGTAGGGGAGGGGTTCCACACTGGGCTGGGAGTTGGAAGGAAGACATGTAAGGTACATTCACCCCTAACTCTCTCTGACTCTCGGGTTTGCTGATATCAGCCCACAAAGAACACCTGCTTCCTTCTAGATTGCCTGGCTGATGCAAGTCACCATGGGTACCACAGCCACTGAGACTCTGAGTGTGGCTGGAAACATCTTTGTGAGCCAGGTGGGTACTGCAGCCTCCTGTTCTCAGGCTCATCAGCAGCTTCCCCAAGGAGGGCGAGGTGCCCTGGATCACCAGAGCTCTTCTGATTCAGTCTTAGGAAAAGACATCTGAACCCTCTCCCAGGTCACCAAAGGCTGCTGCCCCATTTTGGGAATGCATTCTTTGCCTGTGTCAGGCCAGGGAAGACATCATCTATGTGGCACTTCCTACCACTCTAGCCCTAGGCTGTCTTCATCAGCTTAGAGACTCACGAGATCCTATAGATGGAGTCTGACTTTCTTGTTTTATACACGAGGCAACTGAGGCTCAGGGAATGGGAATGACTTGGCCAAGGTCCCACAAGTATAAGCCAGGACGTAGAATCCAGGTTTTCTTCTTCCTGGCCAGAGTTCTTTCTACGATTTCATTTTGTCTTTTTTTCCCTCCCTCTTTCTGAAAGTGTATTTCCCAAAGTAAATGTGACTCTGAAAGCACCATCAGTCCTGAGTCTCTTTCATAAGGCCTGACCCACCTGAGGGTGAGCCTCTGGAGACTATGCCAGGGTCTGTCCTGGCCCATCTGCTGAGCATTGGAGTCACCAAGAGACACACTTGCCAAAACATGCCATATTTCATTGGACAGTTTAGGAAACTTTGGAGAATACATGTATTTGCATCT
Organism: Cynocephalus volans; assembly: GCF_027409185.1. Lineage (NCBI taxonomy): Eukaryota > Metazoa > Chordata > Mammalia > Dermoptera > Cynocephalidae > Cynocephalus > Cynocephalus volans. The sequence goes on from NC_084462.1 coordinate 57,576,571, forward strand.
TTTTTGTTATGGTGTAAGTGTGCTTGTTTCAAAGGTTTGTTTGTTTTTAGCCAATTGAGACAGATGTTGCTCTCAGAGAAATTGTCCAAAAATCCCTTAAAGTGTTCAAAATGAGGTAAAAGAGGAAAAGGATATTAAAATATACAAGCATTTACTTTATATGAAAGGCTGCAAGTGTGACCTATGTTTTTTTGCTGAGAAAATATAAATTGTAGGTGAATATGACATTGGGTGATGTGAAGAGCTCCCAAAGTAAATTAACTTTGGACAAGTGATTGGTCGAGTTGCCCCAGGCCTGTGGGTCTTCTCCTCATTTCCACCAAGGGGAGGGGATAGGGAGCCTTCAAGAATTAGCAGCATCATTTCTAACTCTAAATGTGGCAGGCCCAGGACCTCTTCTCTTCTCCATCCACACTTCCTCTTGGGGATCACAGCCCGTGGCTTTAAACACTTTAAATGTCTCCAGGTCCTCCCCTGAACTCTGGACTGACATTTCTAACTGGCTCCTTGACCCTCCACTTAGATATCTAAGGGGTGTCTCAAATTTAGTATGCTGATTCCAGGCAGAACCCTTGATTCCGTTCCTCCTCACACCTGCACTCTCCAAGTCTTTCCCTACTTGTAGATGGTAGCCTCTTGCATGAGGTTGTGAGCAGCCATCCTTCCTTCCTTGGCTAACCTCGCTCCACCCCTCCAGCGTGTCCAGCCCATCAGCAAGTCCTGTGGCTCTGCCTCTACATTGCATCCACCCCTGCCCCGCTGCCCATCTCCCTTGCCACGAGCCCCCGTCTCTCACCTAGAACTGCAATCACCTCCTACCTCTTCTCCCTGTCTCCATTCCTGTCCCTGCTATCTGTCCTTCATACACATGCTCAAGTAACCTTTCAAAAACAAATCAGATCATGCCACTCCCCACTTACATAAGGCCACTCCCTACCCTGGCTTACCAGAACCACTGTGGCCCACCTGCCCTCCTCCCCCTCCTTCCTGACACTTCCACACACCACTCCGCGCAGACACACAGGCCTGCTCATAGTGCCTCAGACTTATTCCTGCCTCAGGCCTTTGCTGTTTGCTCTGCCTGGAATGCTGTGCTACCCAACCACATACAGTCATGTGTCACTTAACAAAGGGAATATGTGCTGAGAAACACGTCCTTAAGCAATTTCATCATTGTGTGAACGTCATACAATGTACTTACACACACCCAGATGGTATAGCCGACCACACACCTAGGCTCTATGGTATAGCCATTATAGTCTTATGGGACCAATGCAGTCCCATTGACCAAAACGTAATTATGTGGCACATGACCATAGCTGGCTCCTTCAGGTCTCAGCTAACCCTAACCAAATGTCACTTCCTCAGGAAGGCCTTTGCTTATTATTGAATTTTAAATACGCTCTAACCATTAGGCATTCTCTCTCACATATCTTCATAGCTTATATCACTGTGTAAAATTACATCATTTATTTATTCAGTTCATTGTTGATTACCCATATTCTCTCACCACCCCCAAAAGCCCCACTCCTACCCTCCACTACTCCCAGAACATAAACTCCATGACAGCAGGGACTTTATCTTGTTTACCCCTGTATCCCTATTCTATAGAACAGTGCCTGGAACACAGTAGGTGCTCAGTAACTATTGAGTGATTAATGAATAGCTACAGGCTTCCCCGGGTGCCTGAAGTAAACACACCATCTAATACCCCATTTTCTTTCTTTCTGGCAACCCCTATGTCTTCATTAAGGGCTCAGGCCTGGAGTTAGACCTGTTTCCCATCCCTCTGCGTGAGCAGGGGTAACTCTGAACCTCTTTGAGTCTCTGTTTGCACTCCTGGAAAATGGGCATGACCACTTCTATCTCAGAAGGTCGTGAGTAGTGAAGGTGAGATGCTTAGTGGGGTGCCTGGCAGGTGGAAAGCAGCTGGCACAGGAGAGCATTATCAGGCCAAGAGGGATGGATGGGGGTTCTTTCTCAGAGGTGGCCAATGCTGAGGTTCAGAGAGGCTCAGCTAAGTACAAACCAAGGTCCTCCCCACATCCTGCTGTCTCTTCCCTTGGGACTCCTCAGCACCTCACCATGACCTGCCCACTTCCGGGACCAGTGGGGAGGTGAGGAGGTGCCTGACCGCTCCAGCCCTGCTTGTCTGACATCTTACCATTTACAGACCGAGGCTCCTCTGCTGATCAGGCCCTACTTGGCAGACATGACTCTCTCCGAAATCCATGTCGTCATGACTGGAGGCTATGCCACCATCGCCGGCAGCCTTTTGGGTGCCTACATCTCCTTTGGGGTAGGTAAAGCCCTCTGTTTGCTTGGCTGTACCAAGGACCTGAAGCCACCTTTGTGGGAGTCCCAAGCAGCTCCTGGGCATAGCAACCCTGCAATCTTCTCTTTTGGCCCTGAAGCCTAGGCTACTGTGCTGTTGAGAGGAGAGGCTTCCCCTGAGCAAGGCAGGCTCGGTGGGCTGGATCTTTTGCTCAGGCTTCTCACATGGTCACTGGGGCCAAAGATACCCAGTGTTCCATTTACTGTTTACCTATTATGTACCAGACAATGTGCTAGGTATTTTAATAGCCTTGTTTTACAGATGAGCAAATTGAGGCTCGGAGAGTAAGTGAGATGCCCAAAGCCAGGATCTGAGCCTAGATCTGTCTGACTCCAAAATTCACGCTCATTTCTCCACAGTCCCACACCTAGGTTGTCCCTGGAGATCTGTCCTATTCCTTCCCCTTCCCTCCCCCACACTCTCTAGGCTCAAGTCCTTCCTCCACTCTTAACTTATTGCTTGAGCAGCTTACTGAGCACAATGCATTTCTAGTCAAATTCCAGTGGTATGAATTGGTCCCTTAAACCAACCACAGTACTACTGCATGGAAGGCTGAGCGGAATCTTCAAATGTGTCCCTACAAAGTGCCCGATAATCATGCTTTGCATTTGTAAAACACCTTGTACTTATTTGTGCTTTCACAGGCAAATCTTCATAGATCTTAATTTTTTTTCTTAACTACCAAAGACATTCTTGGTTGTTGCGGAAGTGAATAAATCTTTTAAAAAAATCTCTCTTCTTTAACCCCACTTCCCATGGGTAAGCTGCTTTTAATAGCTTAGAACAGTGGTTCACAAAGTATGGTCTGTGGACCAGCAGCACTGGTATCACCTGAGAACTTGTTAGAAATGCAAATTCTCGGGCCCATCCCAGACCTGCTGCATTAGAAACGTTGGGTTGGGGCCTTGTGTACTAGGTTGTAACAAGTCTTCCAGGCGATTCTGATGCTCAGTTTGAGACCCACTCCTTCCAGATATTTCTGTGTAAATAGTCATTTAAGCAAATACACCTGAATACACATACACTTGTTTTTTTCTTTAATTAAAGATGAGGCGATTATACCTGTACTTTTCTGTAACTTGCCTTTTTCTTGTAACATTGTGAGCATGACACAAAAGCCAGAAGCATAAAGGGAAAGGTTGGCAGAGCTGACTAACAAAAATGAAAAATCTTCTGTATGGTGAAAGTCACTGTGTAAAAAATTAGTGATCAGGAGAAACTAGTCCATAAATTATAAAAAGATATTCAAGCTCACTGATGTTCAAAGAAATTAAAACAATAACTTAATGTTTCTTCTAAATGATACGCAACACTTTGCGTGCCTCTAAACGGCAGTGGTGTGGGCCACTCATCCTTACAGTGGGAGTATATGTAACCTTCGTGGAGAACATTTATCAGTCAGCTTAAAAATACTCCTTCCCTTTGATCCAGCTAGGAATATTATGATACAGAAATATTTTCACAAGTGTTCAAAAAAATGCAAAATTTCAACATTATTTTTCATAGTAAGAAAACTGGAAGTGACCTAACGGTCCAGCAGTAAGAAGACAAGTTGGGTTAATTAATCCATTCAATGCAATGTCACTCAGTTCCTGGAGTGATGTGCGCCTGCGCGTAGAGCAACCTTGACCTGCCCTTGCCTACCTCCAGGCTCTCCTGTTGCTGTGTGTGATGGGTGGGGGACTGCAGAATGACCCACACTGTCCCCTTCTCTGATCTGGAATTTCACCTGTCTCTCACATCTGTGCCCTTTGGTGTTGCTGAGAGGTGGGTGAGAGGACAAACCAGCCTCCTCTCAGCCTCTCCTTTACTCAGGACACCTGGGCCATGCTCTTAAGCTCAGCTCCACATCCTCACAGAGCTGCCCGGGCAGAGATGGTGGCTGCATAACTTTTCAAGAAGGCCCCCTGTGCTCTGGGGCTTTGTCTTCTGGCCTGGCACCCTTCTGTCTAGAATTCTAGAGACCGTCATCTGACTCATCAGAGCTGGTACACCTCCCTACCCCCCACCCCACCACCAATTGTTTTTAGGAGGAGTCTGGTATTTCAAAAATAGAAACCTAAAACTTTGTTCCTGAAACTTTTTTTTCATGGTGGAATATTGGCAGAGGGGATGCCATAATATTTTCAGGACTTAGGGTCTTTAAATGTCTTAATCTTGCTCTGGGTGCCACAGCCAGTTAAAAAAATACCCATGGTAGTTTTCCTAGCATGTGGGCATTACTGGGATGCCAGTCATTCTTTAGAATTTACGTACAGAAAGGACTCTCACCTTTCCCATAATCTGGTTTAAAACTCAGGCCGTCCTCCTTCCTTTTCTCGGGCCAGAGTCCAGGCCTGGCCCTGGGCAATCTGGCCTCCCCACTGAAGGAGCCTGGGTGTCCACTTCCTTTTAGCTGTGCAGAATGAGCAGAGGCAGCCAGGATCAGCCATGTGGCCAGGGGGTTCCTTCACAGCCTCTGGTTCGGAAGCCCCAGGCTACAACCACAGCTAGCCCAGGGGAAAAGCCCCTAACAGACCTTCCCTCCCTCGCTCCTTCCTTCTGGCCGCTCGATGGGCCCCTAGTCTGGTCTCCAGAGAAGCTCTCTTCTGCCTCCAGCTGTCTCTTGGCTGCCACTGCACCACCCTAGGGCTTTCTCCTGCCCCCTCTGCCCTCTCTCCTTCAACCCCCACCCCCAGTCAGTCCCTCAGGGTATCTTTGGCTCTGCCCTCAGCCCCTGAATCCCAGAAAGGTCCCTCCCCCAGGTTTCTGGGATTCTTCAGACCTTTCTCTTTGTTGCCCAACTTCTTTGCCCCGCTCTCCTCCTCTTGCTAATATCTAGAAAGTTCTAGACCTGCGCAGTCCGACACAGTAGCCACTAGCCACAGATGGCTATTAAGCACTTGAAATGTGGCTAATCTGAAATGAGATGTGCTGGGACTTAGAACAGAAAAAAATTAAGATATTTTATTAATAATTTTATATGGATTACACAGGTGGAAAGAAAATATTTTAGATATATTGGGCTAAATAAAACACATTATTAAAATTAATTTCATCTGTATTTTGTTTTTTCTTTTACTTTTTTTAATGTGGCTACTAGAAAATATAAAATTACGAATGTGGTTTGCATCATATTTGTACTGGACAATGCTGGTCTAGGCCTTCTCCCCTGGCCCACAGTCTCAGGAATTACTTGACTGAATCCTTTCATTATGACCTCCACATACAGCCTCACCTTTACCATCTCTTCCAAAAGCTCTAGAGTAGGCACAGCACTACCCCTAGAGACTGGTCTCTTTACTCTGGCTCAGGGGTCATCATGAGAGGAGACCCAGATGTTTGCCTCAAGCTTGAACAGAGGCTGAGAACATGGACAGGTTGAGATGTTGGCTGCCCATGTTCCTCAATGAATTCACAAGAGTGGGAGCCCCAGAGACAGGGTCTGTGAGACCCCCAGGAAGGCCAAGTGAGACTCTACTACTTAGTTTCCACGTCTGTAAAATGGGCAGAAGTACTGCCCACCTCACAACAGTGTAAGAATTAATGCAATAGGAGGCAGAAAGCACTTAGCATGGTGTTGAAGAAGGGGTAGTTCTTTTTCAGACTAATATATTAGAACCAGAAATCTGTCCTGAGATCGACCCATTTTATGCTTGTAGTTATCTGGATTGATTTCCTTTCTCTATAAAGATTCTTTCGAAAATTGAAGTGGAGAGCTCTTACAGTCTGTCCCTCTCTACATGACACATTTTGGGGGCAGAGAGAGAAAGGCCTTGGGTAGGAGTGGTCCCTGGCATGCTGGGACAGAAGTCGTTCCTGACTGAGTGCCTGGGAGGCAGGGCTGGGGATGTCATGGCCCTGTAGAGTAGCAAGCAGTGAGAAGGCCAGGCGTGGGCTGTCCCAGGGGATAGGGCCAAGGGAGCTCTGCCTGTGCAGGACTCAGCCCTCTCCACAACAAGCAGGAAACAACCAGCTGCAGCATTTAAGGTGGTGGCCACAACTGGCCCACTCAGAGCACAGTGTCTAGGAATGTGACAACTGCAGGATATGTTTCCCGCTGGGACTCAAGATTACAAACCAGATGTAATCTCCAAACTGGAAAAAGGGACAGGATCCCAGCTGGTGGAGGGGAAATCCCAGGATTCCAGGTGCGGCACCGTCCCCACTGGAGCTGGGTAGCGGAGGAGAAGGGAGGCAAAGTCCTGAAGCCCAGCCCGGAAAGTCCAGAGAGGACACCGGCCCCCAGGCAGGCTTCATCCAGCAAGCAGCAGGGTCTTGGGCTTACCCTGTGTGCCTGTGACCCGGATGGGGAGGAGTGTCGGGGCTGCTGTTGGTTCTTGTTCATGTTTTAAGGGGTTTCTGTTTATCAATGAAAAGAAACTGGGAGTTAGGAAAAGAAGCAGAAGGACATTACGTGGGTTTCAGAGCCTGAGAGGGTCTCCAGGCCAGGCATCTCATGAGCAGTTCCCGTGCTTGCCTGAGATGGTAACCAGCGGTCTCACGGGCTTCTTCTGCCCTCTGCTTGTATTAGCCTGAGGGTGCATCTCAAACTTACCGCCTTCCTTATTTAAAATGTAAGAACTGCGGTTGGCTTATCACAAACTTTAAGAAGAAAAGGACTATTTTACTTTTCTGTTTATAAAAATGATAGTTATCGTTGTGGACATTTTGAAAGATATCAAAAGGCAGAAAGAAAAAGTCACCCCTCGCCCCACTAGGGAGGGACAGCCAATTTGTTGATATTTTGGTGTATTTCTTTCTGGTCTTTTTAGGCACAGTTTAAGAGTTTGTTTTTTTCTCCTGTAGTTGTTGTTATGCCCTTTATGCAATTTTGTAGGCACTTTCCCATGTTCTTGTGAGGCCTTGATAAACATTGTTTTCGATGGCAGCCTGACAGTGCTTAGCCATTGTCCCATTGCTGGATGTTTGAGTTGGTTCTAATTTCCCCATTTGGTAAATAACACAGTAGTAGGGGGTTGGGGAGGAGTGTCTCATCTACTTTTGTGGAAGAGAACAAGGAAACAAAGGGTTTGGGGCCACAGTGAATATAAAAATTCAGGAAGGGAGAATCCCAGGGGCAGATGTTGCTCTGCCATCTTACTGGGAACAGCCTTAACAGTGTGGCTCCTGGAGGCAGACCCAGGGGCCAAAGGGTGGCTGTTAGAGGAGGCAGATTTTCTGAGAAAGAGTTCTCTAACTAGAGTGGTGTGATGGGCTGCCTTGAGGTGGTGAGTTCCCTATCACGGTTAAGTTTTTAGAGAGGGATCCTATAGAGGGAGTTTCTATGCTAGTACATAACCTACACTACGGTTGAATGGGTTACCTCTTAGATCCACCCCAACTCTCAGATTCTTGAGCTTTGTCTAAAACCATTACAAACTCCTCAGCTAATGGGGACCCTCTGCTAATGGGAATTAGTCATCAAAGGGAGACAGCCTAGAAGGGAAGGAAGAACCTTGAACTTGGAACTAAAAGACCTGATGGATTCCTTCTCGTCCTTTACTTTGAGCAAGTCATACTTAATCCTTTTGGGGTTCAGTTTTCTTGTCTGTAAAATGAAGATAACAATACTTGCCCTACCTAACTTACAGAAGTACTAGGAGGAAATATGAGGCCCTGTACATATAGCCTGAGACCACCTATACATAAAAGGTATTGTTATTAACAACGATGACAACACACCAGTGGGGCGAAGTACACATGCCCCCCTGCAGCCTTGGGCTGCACTCCTTGGTCCCCCGCGTTTCCTCTAACTGTGCACCTATAACCCCCACCCTTACTCTGCAGATCGATGCTGCCTCGTTAATTGCTGCCTCCGTGATGGCCGCCCCCTGTGCGTTGGCCCTCTCCAAGCTGGTCTACCCTGAGGTGGAGGAGTCCAAGTTCAGCAATGAGGAAGGAGTGAAACTGACCTATGGGTGAGCTAGCAGGAAGGCCTGCAGATGGGCAGTTGTGCGTGGTGGGGGGCGGAGGCAGTGGGTAGCAGCATGGTGTTCTCTCTGCCCCTCACTGCCCTCCACCAAGCCCAGGCCCACCCACCTCTTTTCTTTCACTGCCGTGGTTGTGGCTTCACTTGCAAGTACACAGACTCCAGTTCTTATATCTTACTTTCCAGTCTCTGCCCAGCAGGAAAAAATGGACTGGTCAAGGTATGGGAGTGTGGCCTGGTTCTTGGGGGTGTGGCCTGGTGTGTGTGTGTTGAGGAGGTTCATAAAGAGTCTGCATGCCTCTTCTTTATGTGCCTGAGCCCTGACCACCAGGATGTCAACCACATAGTGACATATCTTGTGCTGTCCTCGATGTCACTCACCTCTTAACATACCTTCATGATAGTCTTAACACCACAGTGTAACATTTAATCCTTAAAAAATATTGAAAAGGCACCACTCTGGGCAAGTGTGCTTGGGGACACAATGGGCAACTCTAACCTCCTTCATGACCTCCTGAAGCTCTGGGGCAGCACTGTCCTGTGAAATATGTGAGCCACCATCTATCATTTTAAATTTTAGTAGCCATCTTTAAAAAGGTAAAAAGAAATGGGCAATTTTAGTAAAATGTTTTACTTAACCTAGTATATCCAAAATATTGTCACTTCAACATGTGATCAATATAAAAATTATTAATGAGATATTTTGCATCCTTTTTTTTTGTACTAAATCTCCAAAATCTGGTGTGTATTTTGCACTCACAACACAACTCAATGTGGACCTTTCAGGAGGTCAAAAGCCACGTGTGGCTAATGGCTTCCATCTTAGCACTGTGATAGCAATGTGGGTCTTATCCCACTGCTTTGATCTGCCCCTTTCTCCTCTGGGTCTCAGAGGAAAAACAAGAATCCTCTGACTCAAATGCTCTACCCAAGGTTCCTCTTTGAGCTTATAGGATGGAGACCCTTGCTGTTTGTGGGGACAGGCCAATAATGATCGCTTTTGATCCCAACAATAGAGATGCTCAGAACCTCCTGGACGCAGCCAGCAGTGGGGCCACCCTGTCCGTGAAGGTGGCCACCAACATCGCTGCCAACCTGATTGCGTTCCTGGCTGTGCTGGCCTTCATCAATGCTGCCCTCTCCTGGCTGGGAGACATGGTTGACATCCAAGGGCTCAGCTTCCAGGTGCGGTTCTAGCCACGCCACACCACTGGGCCTGTGGAAGGCCTGGCCCCAGGCGAGTGGGCAGTGGGCGGTGGTTGGAGACCCAGCAGAGCCCAGGCCCGACCCTCAGGCCCAGCCGCTCCTCTTGCCCTTGTGCCCTCAGCTCATCTGCTCCTACATTCTGCGTCCTGTGGCCTTCTTGATGGGCGTTGCCTGGGAGGACTGCCCGGTGGTGGCTGAGCTGCTGGGGATGAAGCTGTTCCTGAACGAGTTTGTGGCCTATGAGGAACTTTCCAAATACAAGCAGCGCCGCCTGGCAGGGGCTGAGGAGTGGGTCGGCACCAGCAAGCAGTGGATCTCTGTGAGTGTCCTGGTCCCTGCCCTGTGGCATGGGGATGACACAGCTGCTCCTGAGGACCTCTGGCAGCTGCTCTCCTGGCTCCCTGGGCCTGGCTGAGACACATTCAGGTGGCACTTATCCTCTCACATTCCACTGTCTTGAGAAACAAGACAGCTTTGGGCTTTGCTGCCATCTTTTTCGAGGCCCCTTAGGAGGCTGAGGTGCAGGGCAAGAGCGTTGTTTGAAATATCCAAGGCCAGCTCTAGATGGGCCACTGTGGCCTTGGGCCAGCCACTGCACCTTGCCTCTTCTGTTGGAAAACAGGAGTGTAGTAAATACCTGCCATGGCTGCTGCATAGGAATGCGTGTGAGCACCCAGCAAGAAAGCCAGGGAGACCTCACCCCACGCTCACTGCTGACATATGAGTCCATTCAGGGGCTCTTCTGTTAACATTTACTTTAAAAAACCATAAAAGCTCTATAAAATTAACCTTTCTAAAAGAAAACAAGCTCAACTAACATTACTGAGAATGAAAAAATTACCTATAATCTCACTATCCTAAAATAACAGCTATTATTGTTTTATACATATTCTTCTACAGCCTCTTAAGAGAGTTCACATAGTTGCTATTCTAGCAGCCATACTGTATTGCAGCCAGCTTTTTAAACAATTTATTATTATGACATAACATCACTTTTAATATATGTATCTTAACATATTTAACTAATCCCCTGCCGTTGGGCCATTCAGATCAATCCCATTATTTGGCTACCGTCCACAATGCTGAATTGAATCTCTTGGTGCATAGAGCCTTTCCCTCCTCTCGCATCGTTTCCTCGGGAGCTTTCCCAGATGTGGGCTGACTGAATCACAGGGCATGAGTCCTCCTGTGGTTGCTGCCAGGAACTTTCGCAAAAGCTTGCAGCAGCCAAAATTGCCACCAGCTGTGCCTGTGAGCGTTTATTTCACCACACACTGAGCAGCATTGAGTAGCCTCTTTTCAAAAACAAGTTTTGCTACTTTAATGAGCAAATAATAGCTCATTGTTTTCATTTTCATTACTTGGGTGAATGGGAATTTTTAACAGGAAATATTTTTTCATGCATTTCAGTTATTTTTTAAATTGTAAAGGAATGTACTCTTTCGTTTTTTAAAAAAAGATCGAATAGAGTAAAAAGCACACGTTGTCCTCCCTCCTTATCCTCACCTCTCGTCTCACCCTCTCCTCAGAGGTAATCGAAGGTACGCCCCTTCATGAACTTTTGTTTTCAACTTCATTCCTTCAGCCAGTATTTGTCGAGACCCCTGAGGGGCCAGGCACTCTGCTAGACACTGGGAATAAAAAGGGGAATTAGACAGACATGGTCCCTGGTCTCATGGAACTTACACCTAGTGAGAGACACAGGCAAAATACAAGAAAGCAAAGGAATAAATAAAATAACCACAATTCGTGGTAAGTTCTATGAAGGAAACAAGAAAAAAGAGGGAGAGGTCTTCCTTGGCTGGACTGGTCAGAAAAGGCCTCCCTGAGGTGTGGCATTTAGGCCAAGACTTGGAGGGAGGAGAAGGGGCCAGCTGACAGAAGCTGAGAAGAACATTCCAGACAAAGGAAGAAGCACGTGCAAAGGCCCTGAAGTTGAAAAGTGCTTGGTATGTTTAGAAAACTGAGAGGTGATAAGTGCAGCTAGAGCAGATGATAATTGTAAAAGAGAGTGACACAGGCCAAGGAGCAGTAGGAAGTTACTGAAGATCTGACATTTTGCCTTTCAAGAAGATCACTTGGGCTGTTATATGGAGCACGACTATAGGTGAGCAAACAGGGATGCAGGTGCCTAAATATTTTTTCCAATAGTATCTGTATAAACTCTTTACATTATAAAGACATTAGCCCTTCTCTGTTATATTTTCTATAAATAATTTTCCTTTTTATTTTCTTTATCCCCTCCTTTATTTTGTATATAGAGATTTGCTTTTTCTTTTCTTTTTTTTTTTTTAAAAGATGACCGGTAAGGGGATCTTAACCCTTGACTTGGTGTTGTGAGCACCACGCTCAGCCAGTGAGCGAACCGGCCATCCGTATATGGGATCCGAACCCGGGGCCTTGGTGTTATCAGCACCGTACTCTCCCGAGTGAGCCACGGGCCGGCCCGAGATTTGCTTTTTCAACAGATTTTATACCAAATCTTTTCCTTTGTGATTTCTTCTATTTCTAAACTTAGAAAGTCACCTGGTAAGTGTTAAATTCCTGAAACAAGAAGATGAAGTAGTTAAGACCATGAGCTTTGAAATCAGATAGAACTGAGTTCAAATTCTGACACAGACATCTTCTTGCTGTGTGAACTTCCTCAGTTACTTAACCTCTCTGAGCCTCAGTTTTCTCCTTTCCATGATGAGAGTAATAATACTACCTTATAACTATAATTGTTATTATCCTATATTTTCTATCATTTTATGATTAAAATGTTAATATTTTTCTGCTTTGATGATCTAGAATTAATTTTGTTTAGGGTGTGAGGTGTGAATCTAAACCAATTTTTTTTTTTCCCCAAATTGTTCCATTTTGGCTCTTAACACTTCTTTTTTTTTTTTTTTTTTTTTGTCGTTTTTTCGTGACCGGCACTCAGCCAGTGAGTGCACCGGTCATTCCTATATAGGATCCGAACCCGCGGCGGGAGCGTCGCCACGCTCCCAGCGCAGCACTCTACCGAGTGCGCCACGGGCTCGGCCCTTAACACTTCTTTCTGGGAAATTAAACAACTGTTCAGAACAAAAGGGAAGAAGAACTGTCCTGCTTAAACACCTAGCCTATGCCTGGTATTTTCTATACATTGTATGATCTTTATGACAGTCCTGCCACACAAGTACTATTCTTCCCACACTCCTGATGGAGAAACTGAAACTTGAAGAGGTTTCAAACTATTGACTTCTCAAGCTGAGAAGAGGTGGGGACAAGCCTGGAAGCCAGGCTGGTTGGGCTCCAAATCCCTTACCCTTCACAGTAGGCCACACTCCCGCCCCTCTTGGCAGGACAGCACCCTCAGGGGGCTCTCAGCCTGCCCGCATTCACAGTAACCAGAAGGGCAGACTGCAGAGTGTCGGAAAGGGCTGGTCACTAGTGCCCATGGCACAGAGCTTAGTAGGGCCTATGTGAGAGGACCCCGTGAGCCTGAATCACACCTAGAAAGTAATTAAGATAAGGAGGTTGAAGGGTGGGAGCGGGGGTGCTATGTTTTTGAGGTGATACACTTTGAGCTAACTTCGAGGTGGGAGTGCAAAGCCTGAGAAAGGGCAGCACAGAAGGCCCAAAGGTCAAGGACACATGGAGAGTGGAGGAACTTACGGCTGGGGAGTCGGAGCGGTGTGCGGGTGCCCCTGTCTCGTCTGAGAGAAGCCCCTCCTCATGCACCTTCTGTGTCTTCAGGTCAGAGCAGAAATCCTCACAACGTTTGCCCTCTGTGGATTTGCCAACTTCAGCTCCATTGGGATCATGCTGGGAGGCCTGAGTGAGTCCTCTGGGGACCTCGCCAGTGTCCAGGAGAGTGAGGGGATCTGTAGGCCTTAGTTGTCCCATTTGTCTAAGGCAGGACCTGAACAACATGGCTGTGGAAGTTCCTCCCAGTCTGAGAATTCCATGATTTCTCTGCTGCTGGGGGTAGCTCAGGAGGAATCTGAGGAGGGACAGGAGTTGTGGTGCTGGCCCACCCCCTGGGGCTTTGGCCTGCCTGTTCTTATACCCACAATGGCCAGGCAGCCAGGCCTGGAGGGCATAGGGAGAAAGGCTCTGCACAGATCTCAGCTCTTTACAAATACTATCCACTCCTCCCAGCCACCCTGCTTGGTGGTATAATTATCCCATTTTACAGAGCAGGAAACTGAGGCTTGGAGAAGTGAAGTGATGGCCCAAGTCACTCAGCTTGTAAGTGGCTAAGCCTGTATTTAATCCCAGGTCTGCTTGACTCCAAACTCACATCCTTTTTCTGCCTCTACCACTGATGGTGTGTGGGGAGGTGTGGGGCATTAACCAGGGGTCCGAGCCAAGTCAAAGAGGACTCCCGATGTCAGCAAGCAGTCAGGAGGGCAAGGTCCGTCCCTGGTAGTCAGCATATGCGGCCAGAGCTGCAGAATGTGGGCAGAGATGTCCGTGGCTTCCTTGGACCTGAGCACTCCTGTCCCCTTGCAGCCTCCATGGTCCCGCAACGGAAGAGTGACTTCTCCAAGATTGTGCTCCGGGCACTCTTCACAGGGGCCTGTGTGTCCCTGGTGAATGCCTGCATGGCAGGTGAGTGTAGGACTGGTGGGCTCAGGACTTGGAGCCCTGATTATTCTCACTGGCCCCAGTCCCAGGGCCACGTGCAGGGGCTCTGCCCTTCAGCTGTTTACCTTCCACAGGGATTCTCTACGTGCCCAGGGGACCTGAGGTCGACTGCCTGTCCCTCCTGAACACAACCCTCAGCAGCAGTAGCTTTGAGGTGTACCAGTGTTGCTTCGAGGCCTTCCAGAGGTGAGGACGTGCGCCATGGGGGCTTTGGGGGCTGTGGGGGTGCTGACAGTGTTGGGGTGCAGAAGGCCTGAGTGCCTGGGGGATGCCTTTAGCACCAGTATGAGAAGTAGAAATGTTATGGCTGCAGTTGGTGTGGCCAGAGGAGGAAGAAGTGGAAGGCTTGAGGACCAAATCTGAGGAGGAAGGGTGGGTCAGAGAAAGGGAGCAACTTTCCCAGGGTTGCACAGCCTGTTAGTGGCCAGCAGAGCTGGGTCTGGAGCTCAAACTGCAACCTTTGCTTTCTTTTCAGCACCAGCCCAGAGTTCAGTCCGGAAGCCCTGGACAACTGCTGTCAATTTTACAACCACACGATCTGTGCATAGTGGGGACAGAGTGTTTTTGTGCCTTCCGGGGGCTGTTCTTTCCCGGGAAGCATCTGTCCCCACCTTCCCCTCTCACAGGCCCCTCCTCTGGGAAGCTTAGACCCACCTAAGTCCCACAGTTGGGAAGGGGTAATGAAGTGAATGGGCAGAAAGTGAGTGGGGACATGTGAAGGACACATCCTACCCTCCACCGCCGTCTCCTTTCTGCTCCATTTCTCACCTCCCCAAACGTGAATTCTCAGGCTTGCCTCCTCCTCCTCTGTCCCCTCTACTCCACACTGCACTCTGGCCCTCTCTATTCTCCCACCCCTTGGGGTCTCTCACATGCACCCTTCCTTTCTGTTGCAGGGCCCCACCCAAAGCCTTCTCCCCTCACCTCTGGAATTTCAGCCACCTCCTCCCTTCCTGGGCACTAGAATCTTTCTGTGGCTTCCCTGACAGGTGGCGTCTCCTGGAGACCACTTTCTGTACTTTCAGAGACTCCCCCACTGCCTGCCCCCATAGCACTTCCCAAACTGGTGTCCCATGGAACACTGTCTCACCAGGTGTTCAGAAGGTTCCATGATCCACTAGTCTTGGAAAACATGGGCTAAATAAAGTTAGGGTTGTTTTCTATTTTTTTGTTTTTTTACTGTGGACTTGTCAGAGCTTGATGTGTTTATGATATGAGGTATTTTCCAAATTTATTTGATCATAAGAACCTTTTTGATGGAAGAATCTCTTGGTTGAAGCTTTCATGGAACATAATTTGGAAAATATTGGATATGGTTCAAATTGCTTTGCTCTACATAATTGTAATACTTGCAAATGTTTACACAGCACTATGTGCCGAGCACTGTTCTCAGTGCTTGATATTTTAACTCAATCCTTAAACAGCCCTATGAGGTAGGTACTATTATTATTCCTAGTTGAGGGACTGGAGGCTCAGAGAGGTTAAGTAACTTGCCCAAAGTGACACAGCTGGGTCGAGGCAGAGGCAGGATTTGCACCAGGCCACCCAGTTGCATGAGCTGGGTGTTAACCGCTCTGCTGGAATGCTGGGTTTTGAGGAGCTCTGTTGTGTGACTTGCCTTCCCCTCCTTCCCCTGCCTTTGCTCCCCCCTCAAACCCTCTGCTCCAGTAGCTTAGGCTTTTGATGTCTCTTCCCTGCCTAGGAGCCTTTGTTTCTGGAGTTCCCATTGCCCAACACGCCCTCTCCATCTCCTTCTGCCCACACTGATCCTCTCTCAGTTCTCATTTTCCCCAGCCACTTTGGCTGCAGTAACCTTCCATGCACCCTGTCCCTGTGGCCTCTGGGCTCCTGTACCCTCATCCCCACCTGCCAGGTCTGACTTCCTTCCCAGTTCAGGCTGGTCCTGGCCTGAGGCAGAGGGAATACGGAGCCCTGGGCAGCCCTGGGCAGCAGGTTGGCCTGGTGAGCCAGGTCCTGCTTATGCTCTGCCATGTATTTTAGTTCCGATGGCACTGGCCTTGCTCCTTGTTACCCCCACAGACTGACCTGGATCCCTGTCCTCAGGGCCTGAGTCCTTCCCTAGCTCCGCAGAGTGGAGATTTGGCCTAACTTCTGTACCCCATGGCTAGGCCCTTGCTTTCTCTCCATAGTCCCCACTTAGCCCCTGCTCCCTGCTCCAGCTCCCCTTGGGCTGTTGGCAGGATGCACAGCCATCTCCCAGTCTCAGCCCCCTACCCCTTCTCTGCCTGTCTGTTGGCCTCAGCTCTACCAGCTGTGTCATAGAACAGTCCAGGGACTCCTCCTGACCTCCTTCCCTGGGCTCCCTGCACACTCATCACATGGCCAGTGGCATTCCCTGGAAGACTGTAAGCCCCTTGAACACAGGTTCACAATGCTTCTGTTTTCTCCCATAGTACCTAGCATGGTGCTGAGCCCAGGAAAGGAGCTGAATGAATGTCTATGGAATTGAATTGCAACTTCTATCCCCCAGCGCTTATACTGTGCTATATATGTACACATTGCTTTCAGCTCAAGAGCTGTTCTGATCTAGGGGACAGGCACAGGATGAGGGGCTCTTTAGTCCCAGGGCAGCAGACTCTTACCCTCTCCACCACCCACCCTGCTCCTTCTTCCTCTCCTTGCACCCGCAGAAGTTGGGAGCCCCTTGAGGGAGGCACTGCAAGTATATACTACTTAGAGAAGGCACCAGTGTCGGCTCCAGATGCCCATTCTTAGCTGCATCCTTGGCAACAGCTCCTAGGTCCGCGTTGGCATGGATGCCTTGCTCACCCCCCTACAGCCATGACGTGCATTGCCAATCAATCACAACACTCCTCTGCTGAGTCCAGAAGGGGCTTCAGAATCCATATCAGCTCAGTGCTGGATGAACCCACCACCAAGGGATTCAAGGTGCTTTTCTGGAGAAAAATATTTACTACCCTTGTGTTAAGAAATAGACTGAAACTGCCATTGGTTTTATGTCTCTGGCCTGGGAGGATCTGGGGTTTTTGTAAAAGAGTACAGAAATTAAAGGGGGTATGAAGCAGAGAGGGATATTCTTGCAAAGAATGGGGTCTGTGTACGTGATTTGTCTACTCCATAGTCATGTGTTGTGAATTGTGCCTCCCCCCCAAGGTGATGGTCTCAGGGAAGGCGAAGCCTTTGGGAGGTGATTAGGTCATGGGGGTGGAGCCCTCATGGGTGGGATTAGTGTTCTTATAGAAGAGGTGGTATAAAAGAGGCCCAGCAGAGACCCCCAGCCCCTTCCATCCTGTGAGGTTACAGTAAGAAGTTGCTAGTCTGCAAGTTGGAAGAGGCCTCACCAGAATTCAACCATGCTGATCTCAGACTTCCAGCCTCTAGAACTGAGAGAAATAAATTTCTATTGGTTATAAGCTGCCAGTCCATGGTACTTTGTTATAGCAGCCTGAATGGACTAAAACTGGGCTCCACTCTCATGACCTCATCTAAACCTAATTATCTACCAAAGGCCCCATCTCCAAATACCATCACACTGAGGGTTAGGGCTTCAATATATAAATTTGGGGGAGACAAAATTGAGTTCATAGCACCTACTATGTGCCAGACTCTGAGCTAGGCATGGGGCAACAGCAGTGAACCGGGCTCTGTAATGAGCTAAATGACTGGAATCTTAGAGAAGAGAGCTTGAGAAGGGAAGTCCCGAGAGAGACTGGAAGTGGCTTTGGTAAAGAGATCTTGAGCAGAGGGAGGGAGAAAATGATCCCCAGCAGGATGTCTCAGGCCTCCATTGGTGTCCTGGCCAATGGCAGTTTTTGAGGTTCTGAGTATATTACAAAGAAAATAATGCCAGAATAAGATTATGCCAATTACAGTTTATATTGTGTCATGTATTTTAACAGAATACGCTGCAATGTTGGGTTATCCACAAGATAATGACAGAATTTTTTTTTCACCTAAAGCCCAATTTAATAATTTAAAAAAGCCATTTTGGTTTATATGAAACATTTGAATATGATTGCATGTCTTTACATAAATTTCTTGAAACATGTACATTCTTCATTCTTCTGTATTTAGTGTAATAATAATCAACATACAAGATTTATTTGTTATTTTAAATTAAGTCCTGGTGGGGGATCTGATAATAAATTCATTTTAGTCCCAAGACTGTATGAATGACCTAATTTGGAGATATCAGCAAAAGTCTATTGGAAGCCCTTTGTGGGTGTGAGGCTCCTGCCCACCTCCTGATGCCACCTTCACAGACCTGACCACCAGCAAAAAGAACTGAATGGGCTTTGCTCATGGAAAGGCCTGGATGCCTAGGCAGAGTATAGTGAAAGCAGACCCCTCTTGGGCAGGGCTGGAGGTGGCCGCCCACAGAGCTGACTACAGTCAGGCTAGGAGCAGCCAGAGTGCTTCCCCTGGGCAGAGCTGGCTGGGGAAGGGGGGAGCAGCATGCTATGTGGAGAGAGTTCTCAGCTAGAATCTCAGTAAGTGAGGCCCAAGCCCTCCTGTTACATCCAGGGAACAAGGGGCATGCGGATGTGGGAGAGGTGAAGGGAGCAGCCTGGAACTGTGCAGTGTGTACAGCTTGCTAGAGAAGGCCTCCTCCGCTCTCTGTACTGAATGCCATTTCCCCCAATCTGTCCTAAACCATTACTTCTATAAAGACAAGAAAAATGAATCACTAGGAAATAATAATAATAATAAAGGCATATGAAACATAAGCCCAATTCTTTATTGTTACAGTCAACAAACGTAAAGTTACTCTATCAAATTTCTGTGAAAGTTTCTGAACGTTACTCTCAATTTCTATATTTACATTATTACAGACCTATAAACAGATGTGGACCACACATGGCCCACATTCTGAATAGCTCTGTTCTTATAGTATTTTCTGTTCATGAAAACTCTTCAGACAATTGTCTGCTCAGAGGGCTCACCCTGCATTTCAAATTTTCTCAGGAGTGCTGGGAAAAGGCAGTAGGACTCTTGTTGGAACCCATGAAACGTTGCCTTTCATAGGAGAGCATGCATGCAAAGTGCATGGACAACAGAAGAATTCCAAATAATTTATGTAAATACTCCCCTGTCAAGGGGTGGAACATGACTCCCACCCCTGAAGTGCTGGCTACACTTAGTGACTTAGTTCCAAAGAGTACAATATGGAAAGAGGGGAAATTAGAAAGTAACTATAGGGCTGGCCGGTTTGCTCAGCTGGTTAGAGCATGGTGTTATAACACCAGGATCAAGAGTTCAGATCCCTGTACCAGCCAGCCACCAAAAAAAAAAAAAGTAACTGCAGTAGAGAAACCTGGTAAACATTTCCTTAGCCAGGTGATCATGGTTAACACCACCAGTGATACGTCCAGTTGATAGCATATACCCTTGATATGATGTGATGTGCTGAGAATGCAACTTCACCTTGTGGTCTTCCTCCCTAAAACCCATAACCCCAGTCTAACCATGAAAAAAACATCAGACAAACTCAAATTGAAAGATAGTCTGCAAAATACCTGACTTGTACCCCTCAAAACTGTCCAGGTCATCAACATCGAGGAAAACCTGAGAAATTGTCACAGCCCAGAGGAACCTGAGGAGACATGATAACTAAATGTAATACGGTTTTATAGTGGATTGAATTGTATCCCCCCAAAAGAGATGTCCCAGTCTTAACCTTACTACCTGTGAATGTGACCTTCTTTGGAAATACGATCTTGTAATTGAATTAAGGATCTCAAGATGAGATTATCCTGGATTTAGGGGGTTCACTAAATCCAGTGACTAGTATCTTTAAGAGAAAGGAGAGGGGGATTTGAGACTCACAGACACAGAGACACACACAGAAAAGAGCGATGGAAGACGGAGGCAGAGATTGAAGCAAAGCTGCCACAAGCTAAGGAACGCCTTGGAGCTACCAGAAGCTGGGAGAGACATGGAAGGATTCTACCTTAGAGCCCACAGATTTTGAACCTCTGGCCTCCAGAACTGTGAGAAAATAATTTTCTGTTGTTTTAAGCCACCAGGTTTGTGGTAATTTGTTATGGCAGCCCTAGGGGACAAACATGGGTTATCTTAGGTGATACCCTGGAACAGAAAAAAGATATTAGGAAAAAACTAATGAAATATAAATAAATTATGGAGTTCAGTTAATAACAATTAAAAATTGGTTCATTAGCTGTGACAATATATCATAGTGTCTTAGTCCATTAAGGCTGATATAACAAAATACCATAAACTGGGTACTTTATAAACAACAGAAATGTATTTGTTACAGTTCTGGAGTCTGGGAAGTCCAAGATCAAGTTGCCAGCAGATTCAGTGTCTGGTGAGGACATGTTTCTCATGGATGGCACCTTCTTGCTATGGCCTCACTTAGTGGAAGGGGGGAATGAGCTCCATCATGCCTCTTTTATAAGGGCACTAATCCCATTCATGAAGATTCTGCCTTCATGACCTAATCACCTCCCAAAGGTGCCACCTACTAATACCATCACCTTGGGGGTAGGGTTTCAACATATGAATTTTAGGGGGACATGAACATTCAGACCATAGTACATAGGATGTTAATAATTGGAAAAACTGGGTGTGGGATACATGGGAACTCTGTATTACTTGTGCAAGCTTTCTGTAAATCTAAACAATTCTAAAATTTAAAAGTTTATTTTTAAAACTGCATTAAAAAAAAATACCCATGGGCCGAGCCTGTGGCGCACTCGGGAGAGTGCAGCGCTTGGGAGCGTGGCGACTCTACCGCTGCGGGTTCGGATCCTATATAGTAATGGCCGGTGCACTCACTGGCTGAGTGCCAGTCACGAAAAAGACAAAAAAAAAAAAAAAAAAAAAATACTCATATGGACACAGGTGCAATATAACTTATAATTTAGCTTATGAGTGGCTCTGTCCTAGATAACCCAGAAAGGTCTGTGAGTTGATCCCTGGCTATATTGACCCTCTTCCTGCCCCCTTTTCCCCTGGCCCTGCTCTTACCTCTGCTGTCCCCTCACTTTAATTCAAGCTCATGCCACCAGCTGAATGTTAATTAGTCCTAACCTCTTTCCAACCACATGAAGAACACCATCTTCTTGGAATTACTTTTGACTCAGAATTAGTGAGCCCTGAATTTGGACAGGATTTTAAACATCATTTTAAGGGTGTCTGCCTCTTCATCCAACTTTTCTAAGCATTTTTACACCCAGTGCATGATGGTCTCTGTTGCAATGTTTTTACGTTTGAATCATGAGACTCCACTCCCATAAGTGATTAGCTGATTGAACCAGGACTGAACGCCTGACTCAGAGCAAGCCAAATCCATATTCTTGCCAATGCCTTTCAGATTCTTGGAAAAGAATTTGAATTATAAAACCCAGAAACAGAGAGCTAGGAGCTGAATCACCACAGTGGGGCTATGTCGTGAAGCTGATCTCATTCCCACCCTTCCTGCAACCTAGTTGTTCAGCTTTTCCATGGATTTGATGAGGGCTGAATTCTTTCCAAAAGTCCCCTCAACCTGAGCTAATTTAAGAAAGCTCTTCTTTGTAATCAAAAGGCCATCGCCTAGGAGAGCTGCTTTCTTAACCCCCATTCTGCTTGGAATCAAGAGATCATTCATCATTAGCTCAAACTCCATCAAAGACAAGATCATCACCTCACTGCCTCTCGGTGCAACCCAGTTCATATTAGAGAGCTCCACTTCTTAAAGGGTTCTTTTTTTTAATTTTGCATAAAAAGTGTTTTGCTTGGATCCCAGTTTTGTCATTCTGGCCCGTTCAAAACCAGTCTTAGCTCATGTATATATCTTTGTTGTTCTTTTTTCTATTTATCAAAGTAATACTTGCTCATTATTTTTAAAAAGCCAAATCTTATTGGAACCTTATAGAAATGTTATAATCCCTTTTCCACATCACAGCTCTTTACCTATTTGAAGATGATGACCATCCTGGCTTCCCTTCTCTGAGCCAGGAATCTTAGCTCTTTCAGTTGTTCCTCATATAACACACAGCAGGGATTCTAAATTTGCCCCAGACCTGATTCTTAGTTGTTCCACATTTGTGTGCAGACAGTGCATGAGTCATGAGCAAGTCCACGATGAAGCCAGAACACAGCATGGTAATTATGATCTCATGGGTGTAACCAAGATGATGTGATGAGACTAAAGATTGGATATGGCCTTGGGAGGGAATTCAAAAGAGGCAGACTTATTAGAAAGGAGCAGTGTTAAGAAGCTACATGCCTGCTTCAGAAATCCTCAAACATGAGGGCTTGCTTGTTGAGGGAGGACTTGTCATTGTGGGAGAGAATGGGAGAAAGTCCTGGCCCAGATCACAAAGGGAACCAGAGATAGGATACAGCAGGAATGGGGTGATTAGAACCTTATCTCTTGGGGCATCCTACTTGACCTCCATTGAGGAATGCAACAAGTTCCCAACTTGCCTGGAGTGCTTTCCATTCCCAGGGGTGAAGGGGAATTGCTGCTTTGGATCAAGTTCTGACAAATACGTGGAATGGTGAGGTGGGAGTGACCATGCCAACAGAGACTTTGTGACTTGAAGTCAAGGGGAGGCTGGCGCAGCCAGGCGCTTGTTCCACACTTGAAGATAAAGGCATTCAGGGAAGATATTCTGAAAGAAGAGTTGATTCTTGCATGGGACCCTTGCTCTGCTGTGGCAAAATATCCCAATGATGAAGGAAAGGCAGAGGTGACAAAAGAAATAAACATGGCTATAAATGAATATCAGGGACCTCATTCATAAGCTCAGAATTTTAAAATAACAGGCACCACAATCTGGCTGAAGGACACATGACCCCGTGAAGAAAAAACAGCTGTTATGGAGCTCAGTGTTATAACACCAAGGGTTTGGATCCTCACACCAGCCAGCCGCCAGAAAAAAAAAAAGAGAGAGACAAAGAGAGAAAAAGAAAAGACAGCTGGCCGTTTTCTAATAGTCAGTCTCCCTTTTTCCCTCTAGTAATAACTAATAGTCTAGTTGAGCATATGGCCACCTAAGATAATGACTAGATTTCTCAAACCTCCTTGAAGCTAGGTGTAGCCATGTGACTAAGGTCTGACCAGTGGGGTGTGAGCAGAAGTTAAGCAGGCAGCCTCTGGATGGTGCCCATAAAGGAGGGGTCTGCAGATTCATTTTTTAAAAAAGGGCCAGATAGTAAATATTTTAAGTTTTATGGGTCATGTTATATCTGTTCCAGCTACTCAATGCTACCGTTGTAGCCACAGACAATACTTAAACAATGAGAGTGGCTGTGTTCCAATAAAACTATGTTTACAAAACCAGGTGGCCAGCTCGCAGGCTACACTTTGCTGGCCCTTGCCTTAGGTAAAGGGGCCCATGCTCCATGTCCCCTTTCCATTTCACACTTTTGCTCCATGCCAGTTGGAACTCGGTTGGGAAGGTGAGCCATCATGGACCATAAAGACAAAGGCGACACCCTAGGATGGAGCAGCTTCAAAGGATTCCCAATGAACAAATGAGAACAAGACATTATTAACCAGGTGCCCATCACTCCTGGCAACCTGGTTCTCCGGCAATGTGAGGTGGTACATTCAATTGGAGCCCTAAATAGGACCAATCCATCTGACAAACTCCAAATCTGAAATAGACCCCCTGTTGGACACCAAATCTTAAGAGAGGAAAGAGAGAATCCTGATACACATGGGAGGGGAAGTGGAGAGAGAGCCAGACGGCCAGATCATGAAGCTTTCCAATTTAGCTTCATGATAGAGTGCACCAGAGTGAGAAAGAAAGAAGGGGCAAGCAGGGGCATAGCAGCTTCGCACCCCAGGCTCACTGAAGTGGGAAGCAGAGAAGAGGCCGATCTCTGTGCATGACCTTTCCACATGCAGTGACCTGGCCCACTGGTATGTGTGGCCCAGTCTAGACAATAAGATCCATGTTCCCTCCTCTTGGAGAACAGCAAGATGGGACTAGAAGAAGAACATTCCTCTCTGCTCCCCGACCAGCTCCCCTCCTATCCGCTCAAGCATTGCAAATTCTGTTTAGAGAAAAAAGAAAAAGGAAGAGATAATCCCACAAGGACTGTTGTGAGCAGATGTCAAATCCTCGCACAGGTCATGTTGCTGCCTGACTTCTCTCCATACGGACACCTTTCATATCTTTCCAAGGTGGGACTCCTTATTTCTCATCTACAAGTAAGACAGGCAATAACCCACGGATCCAGGCTGCTCACTGCGCTGATGTGCAGAATGCTACAGACTCCCCTGAATGTCAATAAACACCTCACGTCTGGTGACTGCGTGTGCTGGACCGTGTGTGAGTGAGCTTGGGGAGGCTGGAGAAGTTGCCACGTGGTTTCTCCTGCCACTCAGCTCCCACTGACAAAGGACATATTTTTCTCCCAGCAAAACTTTGTTTTTCTTTCTCCTAGGAAAAAGAAATTCATTTAAGGATGGGAAATTCACTTTATAAATGAAAGATTGCTTTTATCCCTTGAAACGTCCTCTCTCAGTAAGATTCGTTTCTACTTTTAGAGGAATCACTTGTTTGTATTCTCATCACACTAGTTTTTGCAAAACCAATGCCTCAATTAGAGGAGTCATGAACTGTATCAAAGCACACCGCTTTCAAGGATCTTTTCTTGGGCAGTGCCCAGAGGGCAAATATCTCTAATCTCCTCTAATCTCCTTTGTTTGCACCTGGGACATGTCATTATTTCAATGTCAGCTGCTGTGAGCCAGAGTGTAGCCCAAGGCTGCAATGTAGGATCAGGGTCCTGGAGATAGTAACAGAAGCCAGAGGTGAGGAAGTCTGAGAGCCTATATGGAAAAGGCAGTGGCTTCCTGCTGAATAATTTGGTCACTCAGTGAATCATCTTCAACTACTTGAGCTGTAATGAATTTCAGGAAGCTCATGGAAGGAACTCTCAACATGCTGGTGGGTTTTATCACTTAGAGGTATCAATAATTGATTGTTTCTCTTAGAAT
This sequence comes from Cynocephalus volans, assembly GCF_027409185.1. Taxonomy (NCBI): domain Eukaryota; kingdom Metazoa; phylum Chordata; class Mammalia; order Dermoptera; family Cynocephalidae; genus Cynocephalus; species Cynocephalus volans. The sequence continues at coordinate 57,601,579 of NC_084462.1, forward strand.
AGTGAAAGTACTGGAATATATGAACAATTTTTTGTAAAAAATATAAATCAGAGTGGTATATTACTCAAGATTCTTTGGGTTGCAAATGACAGAAAACAAATCAAATAGCTTAGGAGAGAGGAATGGATGGGTACCAAGGACAGAGGTACAGCTGTGGGCAACTGGGCCCAGGGACTTCATGACTCCAGGACTGCTTTCATTGTGTTAACACCGTGCTCTAACCAACTGAGCTAACCAGCCAGTACCCTCCTGTTGATTTGGATTTCTCCATAAGACTGGAACCATCGCCATCAGAAAATCATGAATTCACATGTTAGCTTGCTTCCCTGAAAGCTAGTTGGAAAAAAAAAAAAAAGCAAACTTCCAAAATGTGACTGATCCACCAAGGTCATGTACCCTCCTCCAGACCAATCATTAAGGCCTAGAAAATGGGATGTGATGGTAAGAGCGGTCTGGCTCTGCTGTCCAGCCCTGGAGCGATCACTGTGACCAGGGAGGTAGACGCTGGCAGCTCCTATTTGGACAGCGTGGTTGGAGGGGGAGGGAGAAGCAATGCCCCAAAAGAACAGGGATGTTGTTTGTAAGAACCCAAATGCCCCAAGGGATCACACCGAGGAATGTAAGAACCCAAATGCCCCAAGGGATCACACCCTGATCACCGTAAGTCCTGCTCGGCCACACCCCATCATGGCGCTGGTTGCCCTTCTCTTCCGTACTCTCCGTCCCGCCGGCGCGAATCGCACACCAATCAGCTCACCCCCCAAGCTAAGTAGGGATTGTATTTTAAGCCAATCAGCTTTCCCTTAAAGCCCTATATATATGTGTGTGTGCTGCCTAATAAACGAGCTCTCTCCGGTGGCTGTCAACTGGTGTTGACTCGTCCTTTCATTGTTTCCTGGAAAAAGGCAATCACTCTTTCCATTTATCTCTAAAGACTTGCAATGGTAGCACATCTTTATAAAAGTCTGAGATAATAGAAATAATGGAAAGGCAGCTTTTGAAATAACTTGGGGAAAAGGGTTCACATTTTCTGAATGCTGAATGCACTTTCTGAAGTTCTTTGCATATGCTATTCACGTAATCCTCAAAAACAAACTGTATGAGGTAGGTATTATTATCCCCATTTTACCAATGAGGAAACTGAGACTACAGAAGTGAAGTGTCTTGCTCAAGGGAATGCAGCTCAATGGCTGAGTCAGATTTTGAACCCAATTCTGTTTGATTTTAGTGCCAGACACAACTTTCATAATCCATTGGCTTCCTTATTAATCTACCCAATGAATAGGTATATGTGTTTAAAAATGCATATAACTGGGCCAGCCCATGGCTCACTTGAGAGGGTGCGATGCTGATAACACCAAGGCCACGGGTTCGGATCCCTATACAGGGATGGCCGGTTAGCTCACTTGGGAGAGCGTGGTGCTAACAACACCAAGACAAGGGTTAAGATCCCCTTACTGGTCATCTTTAAAAAAAAAAAAAATGCATATACCTGTTAGAGTGTAGTGGGAGTGATGCTATGTGACTTCCAAGGCTGGGTCATAAAAGGCCAGGCAGCTTTGGCCTTATTCACTGGGACACTCACCCTTGGCACCTCGATCCACCACATAACAGGTTTCAGAGCCCTGGGGCTGCCACGCTGTGAAGAAGCCCAAGCCACAATGATGGGTAACATGTCTGCATTGAGTCAACAGTCCCAGCTGAGCCAGTCTTCCCAGCCCAGGTGCTAGAATAGAGGTGAAGAAACCTCTAGATTCCAGCTTCCTAGCTGAAGCCTCAGATATCATTGGTCAGAGACAAGCCATCCCCACTGTGCCTCATCCTAATTTCTTAGGCACTGAATCCACGAGTATAATAGCTGCCTTTTTATGCAACTAGGTTTGGCATTGTTATTATACAGCAACAGGTAACTGGAACAGCCTCAGAATAGGACTCAAAGATGTCTGGCCATGGAGTATTTGGAAGGACAGGAAGATGAAACTGAGGATCGTTTTTGTACCAGTAAAGTAGCAAAGCAGTAATTCCTCCCAACACAGAAGCTGTTCGAAAAATCCTGGCAGCCTTGTGCTGCAATCTCCCGTCCTCCACCAGGTGGGGTGGATGCACTGGCTACTGCCTCTGCGGCGGCTCCCTGTGGTGCAGTGGAAGGCTGGGTTCCTCTAGCTCAGCAGGACTGTGGGTGACCCCATCCCAGCATGGATCCCAGGCTCCAAGGCTACAGAGGACAGAGCACCAGGAGGGTCTAGTGTGGCTGCTGCTGGAAGAGCCCCCCCACCCGCCCGCTTCTTTTGAGGAGGTCAGTGCTTCTGAAAGAGACAATAAGACCTGAAAACAAGGTTCTCTTGGCAAGCTCTCCCATCCCACTACACTCCTGCCAGGTTCCTTTACAGGAGGATTCTCTCTCCCATGGAGGAGCCCCTCAGTGCTGCTCAGTCTTCCCTTCTGGCAGACCTCAGGGAGGGGCATCGTCCCCAGCCCCCTCCATCAAGGGATGGGATCCATGGAGAATCCCCAACTTCATGCTCCCCCTTTTTCCTTCCATTCAAATAAAAATCACGTACTACATATTTTTAAACTCAAACAGTACCGTAATTATAACAGCAACAATAACAAAAACATTTCACCAATTCCCTCCTCCTCTCTGAATTCTCCCCTTCAAACTCTTTCAGTCCCTTCTGATACTTACCTCCATATTTTGAAATAGTGTACTCGTAGTGCTATTTTCTGGAATTATTGATCTTAGATGTTGTCTTTTTACTCACCATGATGGAAGATGAAGATTTAACTCATTCAGACCACTCCATGCCCTACTTCTCTTCCCTTTATCCTCATAACATGGTAATATCACGGTTTTCAGTAAAAGCCATATTCCACTAATGTTTGCCTCTTTCTGGCTGTCTTTTTCTTTTCTCTCTCTCTCTCTCTCTTTTTTTGTTATGACTGTGGGTTGCACAAGATGGGATGAGCCACGTCGCACGCTATAATTGTATTTCCTTTCTTGCACATCCTTCTGTTCCTTCTGGAGATATCACTATAATTTTTCTAATCTAAGATTGTAAGATGTGCCATTATTTATATACCACTCAGAAAAAATGTTCCCAGTTAAACTGTGACACACCATTGTTTGTAGGATGCATCTCAATATCAGAAATGTGAAAATGTAAAAAAAACTGTGCATTTTCAAATACATATAACGCCAGGTTTTCCTTGTTTTTATTGCTTAGTTTTCTTTGTAACTGTCATTAATTCTTCCCAAATGTTCTAAGAAATTTTTTTTTTTTTTAAAAAGTCCCCAAATCCTGAGAACTCTTTTCTGTAGGGCCAACACATCAGGCCCTATGTCTGATTCCCTTTTTTCCTAGATATGTCCCTCCTGGAGCCTTCTGTCCTCTTATTGCACCTTGCTCTCTTTGGGCCTGAAGCTCAGCTGTCACTCTGGGACGTGCCTACACGTCACTACTGTGTGCATGTCCTATTTGGGGATCTCTTGTCTTTTTCTTACTCCCTCATTTTGGTAGAGAACCTGCGAAAACATACACAGGAGATCAAATTTTGTAAGGCATTGTATATCTGAAAATATCTTTGTTCTACTATCAAACTTGGTTAATACTTTGGTAGGGAATAGAATTTAGGGTTGGAAATCATTTTCTCCTACAATTTTGAAGACTCTGCCAACTATATTCTAGCTCCCAGTGTTGAGGCTGAGAAGTCTGGTGCCATTCTGATTGTTGATCATTTGGCCTGAACTGCTTTTTCTTTGTGGGAAGCTTTTAGAATCGTTTCTTTATCCTCATGTTGTAACATATCATAATGGGTCTTTTTTTCATTATTGTGTTGGGCATTAGGTGGGTCTTTCAATCCGAAAATCTATATCATTGAGTTTCTGGGAAATTTTATATCATTTGGTTGGTAACTTCCTCTCTTTCATTTTCTCTATTCTCTCTTTCTGGAACTCTTACTTTTTTGAATGTTGAACCCCCTGGATTTATCTTCTAGTTCTCCTACCTTTCTTCTCCTGTTCTCTTCCTTTGTGATTTTGTTTGCTTTCTGGAAATTGTCCGTAAGCTTGTCTTCCAACTTTTCTATCAACTCTTTTCCTGCTATCATAATTTTAATTTTTGAAAGCTCTTTCCTCATAGTTAAATTTTCTTTGTTTCTAATAGCCTCTTCCTGTTTCATGTGTGTAATATCATTTCCTATGCCTCTGAGGATATTAATAGTTTTAAGGCATTTTTCTCTGTTCATCTGCATTGTCTCTGGGCCCTTCATTCTTTTTCATTCTGTTTTGTTCATTTTGGTCTCTGTCTTCCATATTGTATGCTTTCCTCAAATCAAAGGTGATCTTTTGTTTTTTGTTCATTTATAATGAGTCCCTGAAGGGTTGTTTGAATACCGGGAGGTTGGGAAGGGATAAGGTTTATCATCTGTTGGGTAATTGGACTGGAACCATCTATTCCAGTGGGGGAACTCCCAGATGTCAGTATCTATAGCTCTCTTTTCTGGGGTCATTGTGTTTTTCCAAGAAGAATCTTCCAGTCTCCTGTATATATAGGGTGGAGAGAATTCTGGGAATGGAGTGGAATTCATTTTAGAAACTCTCACTTAAACCCCCTTTAAAATATAAAACCTCTTTCCCTCCACTCTTTCTGCTTCCCTGATTGAATCTCTTCACAGAATAAAACTCCAGTTTTCCGTCAGGGTGGGGGCAGCCACCTGGCTATATGGGACGAACAAGTGGGCCTGGGCTCTTGGCTTTCAACCCAGCTCCCGGGTTTCAGCCCCACCTTCGCCTCCACCTTTTGCAGTAACAGTTTCCTCTGACTCCTGAGCTTCGGTGTTCTGTTTTCTCAGCTCTGCCCGTCTCCTCCTTCTGCTTCTCATCTTCCAAAACTTTGCTAACAGCTCTTATCTCTGTTATTGTGGCTCTCATTTTATTTGTCCTATTGGTTTAATAAATCTTTTATTTCTTTACTCTCTTTATAGTGGAGTTTTGAGAGAAAACAGTGCTAAATGCACGTGCTCACTTTATGTGTTTAACTGGCAGATCCTGATCTAAGTTGCAGGTGCAGAATAGCAGCGTGAGTGAGAGCATGAGCTTTGGAGCCAGGCAGACCTCTGGTTGAGTTCTAGCTCCACTTGTTCACATCCCTGTGTGTCCCTGGGCAAGATAATTAACCTCTCTGAGCCTCAGGTTTCTCAACTGTAAAATGAGAATATCACCTTTAACTCATCGAAGTGTTGTAATCATTAACTCTGATAATGCAGGGACTTTCACCCGGGCTTATCTGAGAGCAAGGCCTGAACCATTGAACCAACCTGCCTCCCTAGAGGACAGCATGACACAGACAAGGGCTTCTGTTTCAGCCTGGATCCCAGGATGAAGAAGACGCATGCAGCAATGCCACCGCAACCCCCAGTGATTCATGCTGAGTGAGAGGTAAACCTTGATGTTGTAAGACACTGAGACTCTGAGATTGTCTGTTATGGCAGCATCATTTAATGAAAGTTGACTAGTACAGCAGCAGTCTAAGGTGATCCAAATACCCCAGGAAGATGACGGGTGAGGGAAGCTCAAGCCAGGTAGAGTCACCAGGTAAGGTCACCAGGTAAGAGAGCCGGGAAGTGTGTGAGATCAACAACAGCTGTACCTGCAACACTGCGAGACAAGCCTTCACCAGAGAGCTGAGGCAAGGTGACTTATTGAGATACGAACTTGTGCTCACTTGCTTTAGATGTTTCCCTCCTGTGGCTCTTTCAAGCAGGAGTCATTCCCTTGGTGTTACCTTACCTTGGGTATTCTTGGTGGTCAGAGTATAGAAGCTACTGGAAGTTAGTGGACCTGTCTTTTTTAATAAGACTCTTGACTCTTTACAGAGATTCTGTGAATTGTCCTGGAGGAGGAAGGAAGAAAGGGTGAGGCTTTGAGAGCAGCAAGAAAGGAGAGAGAGAGATTTTTCCCCACAAGGGGAAGGGTCAGTGTGACTAGGGCTGGGGGTAGTAGGGAAGTGTCCCACACCCTGACTCTAGGCACTATCCAGTGGTAACAAGGCCTTGGGGGAATGGCTGCCTGGTACACTCAGGGACCTTGAGCACAGAGCTTGTGCCCCTCCCCTCACCCCCCACACCCAAAGGAGACTCTAAATCAGCAAAGCCACTGAGCTTGAGGTGGCACAAAGGCTGGGATGATGGATAGTCCTGCAGTCACTGGTGTGACCAGGGGGCCACCCTGAGGCCTTGACACTGCTTAGGACCCTGGGACTTGACAAGATTTTGGGGTTTAGGGGAGGGAAGTTCAATGATATGCTTGAGATTGCATTTCTTGCCAGCTCAGTGGGATAGTGGCTTGGAGTCAGATTTAAGTTGAATTAGAAAAAAATAAAGAAATATGCCAAACCACTACAGCTTGGCAATCCCTCAGACAGTTCCTAACCACACCCCTCTCTCTCTTGTCCACCAGCAAGCAGTGGCTACAAGCACTGGAAACTCCATGTGACCCATGGTCTGGGGTTTTTTATGTACCCTCCCCCCAGGAGTGGATGCCACCACTGTGTTCCGCCTGACAGGAAGCTCTCAAATCCTCCATCCTAGGTCCTGCTGCAATGGGCTGTCAGAATATTCTCTGACCAGGGAGAGAGGTGAGGAAGTAGGAGCACAGTTCCAGAAGGTGGGAGGGGACTATGGTACTACCCAATGGTGGGCATGTGGCGTGGGGTGAGACACTCTTTCAAAGTGGCCCAATACCCCACAACACTGTAGCAGACATGGCTGGCTTGTCTTCAACTCTGATGTGGCCAGGCACAATATCTACCTGTGGTCTAGCTGCACCCCCAGTGTGACTATCAGCCACTGCATATCAGGCCACTTTGTGATGGGATCCACCCAGGCCAAAGCCTGGACAACAGCTGAGCCATGCCAGGAACCTGGGGTGGTTAGGAGGCAGGTGATCCAGTTGGTACTTTCAAGCAAAGTGCCAACTCCCCATCACAGCTCATGAGGATGGTGTGACCCAGCCCCTGATGACCCCCCGCCACTTCATCTGTAGCCATTTTCCAGCACAGCCCTCCCTAACCTAGCTCCAACCTCACTGAGCTGCTTTCAGTCCCTTGAAGGAAACACTCTCTCCAGCCCTCCAGCTCTTCTGCAGGCCGCTGCATATACTTGAACACTCCTCTTTCTCACTTGCCAACTCCCGTGAATCCCTCAGGACCCAACGTGGTCATCTTCTCTAAGAAGCCTCTAAACCTCCAAATATGATTGCGAGTCTGTTCTAGGTCTAGAGAGGATTTCTCTGTCTTGGTCCTTGTCATAACTATTATGCAGGATTGTCTGTCTGTCCCACAGGCCAGCGTGTAAGCTCTCAGAGACAGAAACTGTGCCCATCTTTTTATTGTGGTATCTTTAGTACCTGATGTCTGATGAGGGAGGAAGGGAAGGGGAGAAAAATGAAGGAAGGAAGAAAGGAACGAAGGAGGGAGGGAGGGGGAGAAATTGGGGGGGAAGGGAGTCAAGAAAGAAGGAAGATAGGAAAAGAGGAAAGGAGGAAGGGGGAAGGAGAGATGGGGGAAGACTACCCATTCCTTTCTGTGCAGTTATTGTCCCAACATATCTTCCCAGCAGGAGCAGCTGCACAGGGACCACCCTTCTCTTTCTCTCACTCAACAGGAGACATATTCTTTATTCATTAAAATGATTGACATTATTCATTATCAATTGCAAGTATCAGGGCATCCAATGAAAGATTGCTTACTCAGTGTGAGATTTTTATCATCTCACATAGTAGTAACTCCAGAGTTGAGTGGCTCCAGGATTAATTCAGGAGCTCAATCATGGCATTAAGGACCCTGGCTCTTTCCACATCTCTGCTCTATTATCTTAAGAGCTATTAGTCTTGTTGTTAGATTGACTCCTCGTGGTCACGAGATGGCTGCTGCAGCTCTAGGCATCACATGCAGACAGGACTATGACCAGTAGAAAAGGCTTTTCCTCCTATGCCTCTGTTAGATGGGGAGAATTCTTTCTCAGAAGTCCCCCCACAGATGTCCTCTTATATCCTGGGATTAGGGTACTGTCCTATGCTCTAGCTGCATGGGTGGCTGGAAAAGCAAGTGCCTGTACAGCCATAGGTAGGCTCTGCCAGTGTAGATGGAGCAGGAGGGAACACTTGCTGTTGCCGCCCTCCTTACCTTGCCCACGAGGCTTGAGACTTCCTTGTCTCTGAAGCTCCTCAGTAAAGAAGACAGCACCCCGGCCTGAAGGTGGTTTCGTTGGGGTGGCTAAGGAGGCCATGTCTCCAGCAATCCCTGGAAGTCTCCTCTCTGGATTTAGGCCAGACACTGCTTATTGGTTCTAATATCCATTTTCCCTTCTATTTTTATAATAAGTGTTTGGTTGAACATATGACCACCCAGAATAAAATCTACATTTCCCGGCCTTTCTTGCAGTAGATGAGGGCACATGACTCAAGTTTGGCTAATGGGATGAAAGCAACAAGTTGTAAAACTTCCAGAAAGTGCCCTTAAGGGAGCGGCCACTCCCTTCCACTAGGGTGACTATCTTGTCCTGGTTTGCCTGAGACTTTACTGGCTTTAGCCCTGAAATCCCTCAGTCCTGGGCAAACTGAGATAGTTGGTCACATTCTTCATCCCTTGCTCCTTCCTCCCAGAGATATTGGGCAGCTGGAATGGTGCCAGCACATTGATTTTAGGTGACTCAAATTGTTTCTATAGAGAGGGGTCCTGAGTCTGGATCTCTGAGTACTCCCTTTGGGCTTCATTTATCTTAGGAGAAAAACAAACTTCTATGTTGTTTAAGCTTCTGTTATTTTGGGTTTTCTGTCACACACAGCTACACCAAATCCTAACTGATACAGAAACAGGACTAAAGCCTTGTCGGAGGCTGGGGTGTTGGAGATCTGCTTTGTTATGTTGCCAGTTATGCGTGTTGGGGAGGGGGTGCTAGTCCTGAAAATGCTCAACGTGTTCCACAGCGGTGCCTCAGGGGCTGTGCCTGGGGAGCGAGCAGCTGACATTGTGGTAAAGTGTCCGCCATCCCCTCTCAAAAGGCTTCAGCCTGAGTGGTTGTTGCTCTCACTTCTTTGACAAAATGGTTCCCTTCCTAAAAGCAATTTGAAAGCCACTGGCCCTTAAAGGAATGGTGATGGCCTGACCCACTGTCCTGCTCTGACGTGCCCTTTCTTCCCAGCTATTTCCCTACTTCTTGCCCATTTACATATATACTATACAAAATTCATTCAGACACAGACATAATAATGAACATAGAGAGAGACCAAAAAGGAAGAGGAAGTTAAATCCTAGAAAAAGTTGCATAAGCCTAAACCCCTCAGGAGAAACCTAGCACCAGACAGTATCTGTTGCCAATAGCAGTATGGGATTTGCTGCTACGGGGACCTCTCTGGGGGCCACCTTGGGAAGGGAACCTACAAGATTCATGGGTGTTGCATCATGCCCCAGGGGACTTTGTTTCTAACAAAGCATTGCTGTTCCTGGAAATATTGGTTTCAGGCACACCTGTGCAATCCAGGAACTGTCTGGGTTTGTGGATGAGCCTGAGGGTGGCTGCCAGGCCCAGGGATGAGCACAAGGCAGGGTTATGTGCAGACCCACTTGAAGGACTGAGGAAAAAGGAGGACTGGGATTTAGTGAACCTGGGACTCAGGATTTCCCTTCTGGCCACACTGTTGGGTGATTTGGAAAGTACAAGCAGAGCCCTGTACTTGAGGAAGGCACCCAGGGCAAGTGGCATAGATCAGGGGATTTCTGAGGCCCATATGGGTAAGCAGAGCTGGGCCATCTCTCCAAATCTGACCCTTAAAGAGAGAGCTTTGTTGTCTCCCATCTCTGCCACTTCCTGGTTGTGCTTCAGTTTGCTCTTCTGAAGCATTGGTAATAATAAAGCCTGCTTCATGGATGTCATGAGGGTGGGATCAAAAACTCAGTTCAACTCCTAGTTTGACATGGCTTAGCTGGTCATCTGGCTCAGGGTCTCTCCCGAGGTTGCAGCAAGCTTTTGGTCAGGCCTGCCATCATCTGAAGATGGGACTGGGGCTGGAAGATCCACTTTCAAGATGACCACCTCACAAGACTGTTGGCAGGAGGCCTCAGTTCCTCTCTGCATGAGCCTCTCCATGGAGCTGCTTGAATGTCTTCATGAAATGGCAGCTGGCTTCCTCCAGAGTGACTGATCCAAGGGAGAGAGCAAGGTGGAAGCCACAGTGTCTTCTATGAGCTATCCCAAAGTCAAATCTCTCATTTCTGCAGTGTCCTAATGGTTACACGGGCCCACCTTCTTAACATGGGAGGGACGACATGAGGGTGTGAACACCAGGAGGTGGGGAGCAGTGGTGCCATCTTGGAGGCTGCTGCCACCATGGCCTCACTGAGCTGCTGAACCAATCTTGGGAACCATTTGTTGCCCGACTTCTTATTATGTGATATAAGAAGTTCTGTTGTTATTGTGTTACTTGTAGCCCAGAGCATCCTAATATTCTTCCCCAACATTCCTTTTTCTTGCTTAAGGTAGCCAGAGTTGGATTCTGGACGTGGAACCAAAGCAAAGAGTAAGCCCAGACTGTCAGCCTGGAAAAGGGAAGAGGGAAAGTGTCCCCCTCATCCCCCTGTGACTCTCACTCTGAACCTCACAAACCTGACCTGGTCTTCTAGGGTCCAAGAACAAGCACTGTGAGAGAAGAGAAAGTCTGGCTTTTATGTGCATAGTCATAGTTAAAAAGAAAGAAGGAATGCTTGCAGTAATGATATGACTCTGGTTCTGCCAGCTTCCCCAGCTGACTCTGTGGCTGAGCCTTTGTGGAGGGATACAGTCCTTCTCCTTTCTTAGATTCCCTGCTTAATGTTGGGATTGGGCTAATTCTAGCAGAGATTCCCAGGCTGTGTTGCTTGGACAGCCAGCAACAAGGAGAATCTCTGAGGTTGCTTTCATGAGCCAGGAGAACACTGAATTTACACAAGTCTGCTCTCCTACCAAAGATAGGCCAGAAAATCAGAATTCACTGAGCTCTATGTTGCCTTCATGTGGGCACTGGCAAGATTTTGCATTTCAGCTTTCATATTTTTGAACTCACCCCCTTCTGATCTTCTGCATCGGCTGCAGCTGTGAGCCCAGTAGCTGGGTGGTCCATAGGAGCTGGCAGCAGTATCACTACCAAGCATGGTAATTAGGAGCTGGGAGACAGCGCCCTGCCCCCCACTCAGACTTCTTTAATCTTCTGGGTCCCAAGAGCACACAGGCAGAGGGACAGACTGCAGGGTGGAAAAGCAACTAGGATCATGTTCATCCAATCCCATACTCTCATGCAACTCAGAGAAGCTGTAGGTGAGTGAGAAAATGAAGCATTTCTTAAGAAAAAGAACTATTTAGCAAAAATCTCCATCACTGTATATGGGGCTTGGGCAAAGGGATATAGCGGGAGAGAATGCAGCAGACTGGGGATCCTGGCTCTGCCACACATGTGTGGTGTGGCCTTCCACAATCCCCCTCTTGCCTTGCCTTGGTTTCCTTCTTTAAAAAGAGAAGAGATGAATCACAAAATGTTAGATGTAAAAAGGACAGAGGAATTCATCTGGTGGCCTAATGTGTCAAGTAGAATGCTTCTGGCTGCAGGTAACAGAGGATCCTGATAAGCTAAGGATAGCTTAAACAACAGCAATGTATTACACCACATAACAAGGAGTTCAGATGCTGGGTGGTGCCAGAGTTGGCTCATCCAGCAGCTCTATGGTTACAGCAATGACACAGGTTCTTTCCATCTTGCCACTGATCCATCCTCAGGTGTTGGCGGCTGACCCTCATGGTAGCCAGATGTCTGAAACAGCTCCAGGTATCACTTTCTCGCCTTGCTATTCCAGAGGCAGAAAATGGTTTGATATCTTTCTTCTTTTTTCAGAATTAGGAAACTTTCCCAGAAAACCCTCCCCATACCATCCCCCAGACCACCCCATACATCTCATTGACCAGGGTTGTGTCATGCCCACGACTAAACCAATCCCTGACACGGAGAAAAGAATGACTACAGTTGACTGAAACCAATCAACCTTTACCCCTTGGGCATGGGAAAGGTCCACACAGCACAGGAAGAAGAGTGGGTAGAAGGTGAGGGGGCGATGGATGTTGGGTAAGAAACAAACTGCCACAGCTTGGCTCTTCCTGTTATCGATGGGGGCCTGAGGTTGAGACAGATTTATTCAAGTCAAGTCCCACAGGTATTGATAGCAGTCAGGGGGTGAATGCAGTACTGACTTTTAGACAAGCTATTGCATCTCAACCTGTTGCTCCTTGCCTAGATGATCTCAAGCCTGGAACTAAACATCTGATTCTCTGCAAAAACTTTTCCCTCTAGAATCATCTTGTGTCCATGGCCAGTCTGTGATGTAATTTTCTAGAGCTGACTCAAGCCCTTGAAGTTTGTATGCCTCCAACCCCAGTAGAACCCTCAGGAGAAGTTTCTGTGGCACAGTGGGTAGGAGCTCTCAGGGCAGACAGCAGCTTCAAATAAATGCCATCATGGCCTTATCTTTGGTTCGTTGATCGCAGCAGACTACCCTGGCAGCAACTGGCAGTGATAACGTCTTCTAGTGAGAGTACCAACCCCTAACAGGCACCCTGTCAATGAAATTGTATCAAGCAGTGCTAGCCAGGAAAATGGAAACCACTCGAGATATTTCAAGCAGAGCAGTTTTAACAGAGGTTATTGATTACGAAGGTGTTGGAAGGGCTGGAGGCGCAAAAGCACAAGGGCATTACCCAGGGATCAGGAAGCTGCTGTAGCCCAGAAGCCCACACATGTCATTGCTGAGCTGCTAGAAGTACTACCTGCTGACCTCCACTCCACACTACTGCTGCCACCAACCCAGCTGGAGCCACTGACACTGATGCTGCCAGAGCCAGAATAGCTTTCTCCTTCCTCCTGCCTTCTCATCTCTTCCATGTCTCCACTGGCTGAACCATCTAGAAACCAGCTGGTCAGAGCAGTGGGGTGGAAGGGAATGAACTGAGGTCCCAACAGATCATATGTGGAACAGAAACATGTAAGATGATGATTAACAGAGGCCTGGTTTTTGTCCTTATTCTGTGACGTTGGGCGAGTCACCTCCCTGTTGTGAGACTTAGTTTACTTATCTGTAGAACAGGAATATTAATACACCCATCTCAGAGCGTGTTGTGAAGGCTCAAGAAGAAAATTATTGTAAAGGACTTTAGCGCAGTGTCCAACAGCATAGAAGAGCTCAAAAAATGGAAGCTGCAATTTTATTCACTACCATCATCATCGTCATCACCTCCATTGTCATTCAGCTCAGTGTCTCTAGCCTCAGCCTTTGCAACAAGTTCCTAGTTCCCCTTGCATCAGGGTCCCACTGCGCTCTTCTAGGGGCGGTTGGGAATTTCACAGATCTTTTACTAGAACCCTCTCTGGACTTCCAAAAAATTCTCAGATTTCCACATGATGGTAGCTATCCTCCTAGTTTCATGACTTAGGAGGATAGCTACCTAGCAAAACGTGAAATGACAAAAGCTCCCATGAATTCAATCACGCCTTTGAATGACCTCATGACTTATTAAATACAAAGGTATGTACATACATTTGAAAAATGGATCTCTCGCTCTGTGGGAGGCATTATTTATCTGGTCCACAAACAATGCTTGCATTACTTAGGGACTGATGGACTCCTCACAGGACTCTCCCCTTTGACTTGGAGCCACCTCCTTCAGACTTTCTTCTTAAGTGTGAATTCTTATTACTCTGAGACTAAAGGCTCATGTCCTCGTCATGGCTGACAAGGCCCTGCACGATCTGACTTTATCCCTTGTCCATCTCTCCAACCTCGTTTTTGTCATTTACCCCCTGCTTTCTGTTCTTTAGCCATCCTGGCCCTCTTTCAGTTCCTGAACACACCCTGCTCCTTCCTCCCATTTCAGAGTTTGTGCTTTGTACTTTCTCTTACCTCTGCCTGGAATGTTTTTTCCTATACATATTTTTTTTATCTGTCTCATTACTTCTGATTCATCCTCCTAGAGCAGATAGAATACTTTTGGTTGCAACAAACCAAAAACCAGACTCAAAGTGACTTAAGCAAAAGCAGAAGTTATTGGTTGATAAAGCTGACAAACCCAAGCACAGTTCTGCCTTCAGATATGGCTTGATCAGGGCTCAATTGATGACATCAACACTCATTAACTCTGGATTGACTCATGCGCCCATCTCTAAATCAATTGCTGTGGCCAGGGAAGTGGCACACATTAAGTGTCCTACCCAAATAATGTGAGTTGATACTAGGGGTGACTGTGGTTTTCCAGAGGTACAGTTATAAGGAAGATGAGTGTGTGCTAAGCACAAAAAAACACTGTTCACTCATGTCTCAATTCAGGGAAGCCTTCTCGGTGCTCACTCTCCACCGTCCAAGATGAAGTCATTTCCTTCTGTGATACACACTCAGCCTCTTGCACTCAGCTTCACAGCATTCATCAGCTCATAATTACACTCTTGTGAAGCTGAATGATGTCTGCCTCCTGCACCAGATTATGAGCTCCATGAAGGCAGCAGCTGTTTTGTCATCACTGTATCATCAGTGTCCAGCCTGGTGCCTACCCATGCTAGGTGCTCAATAAAGAGTCTGTACATGAAGGGATGAATCTGGGACCCTGGCTGTAATGAAGCCCAGACTGTTAGCTACACTGACTTTGGGTCAGAATCTGACTCTTCCGGCTGCACTGCCACTTAGGTCAGAATCTCCCCCCTCCTTGTGACATGCGAGAAGCTGAGTGTGTATCACAGTAGGAAATGACTTCCTTTCCCTGCAAGCAGGCTTGGAGACACTCACACAGGATATACCTCCCCTGAGAAGAGAATGACCATTTTCCCATGGGACCTGGTAGGCCTGGGTCCCAGAACTTGGGATGGGCGATTCAGGCCAGCAGAGGGACTTGATGAATCAGGAGAGGAGCCAGGGAGAAAAGGAGGGTTACTTTGGATTAAGAGCTTTAAAAAGAGTGATTCATGATCATTGTGGCTGACATTTAAAAAGCCCCACATACTTTTGGTAAGGAGCGTGCCACTTTGCATTTTACCTCACATTTATCCTGAGAATGCAGCAGCCCTCAGTTGCCCTGGGGTATATTATGTTTCACTTTCTGCTTCTCAAGCCTCAGTGATATTTGTCTCCTCAGTTTCCTGTATTTAATTTATTATTGCCGAAGCTTATTTTCATGGAAGCTTTTGCATGATGGAGACACGTTGGGCTTTGGTGTCAGATAGGCCACAGTTGGCAACTTGATTCTGCCATCTGCTGTGTGACCACGGACAAGGTACTTAACCTTTCTGAGTCTCCATTTCCTCTCCAATTAAGTGAGGATAATCATACAAACATCGCAGGCTTTGGGGAGATTTAGATGGGATGTTTCTGTGAAGCGTGAGCTCCAGGTTCAGCCTGAGCAATGGCAGGGTGGTGGAAGGCGTGGGAAGAAGCGTGTGTGGTGTGTGAGGGAGGAGAATGGGGAAGCCAGCAGGGCTCTGGCATCTTTGTCCTGCCCCGGTGTGGGCGTGAGTCTGAGTCCCCAAGAGAAAGTCTGCAGACAGAGCTGGAAGGGCTCCTTGCCCCGATATAAACTCTGCAGGACACAGGGCACAGTGTGGCTTCAGGGCCTAGTAGACAATGTAGGACATCATGTGTTTGTGTGTGTGTGTGTTTGTGTGTGTGTGTGTGTGTGCGTGCGTGTGCGTGTGGCGGGGGTGGTGAGGGTGGATAGGATGGTAATGAAGGAAATGTGGAGTGTTCAATCATCTTGGTTTGTCCAGGACTAAGGGGCTTCCCGGATGCAGGACTTTCAGTGTTAAAACCAGAAAAGTCATGGGCAAACTGAGACACAGTTTGCCCTGTAGGTGTGCTTTCCCCCCATTTGTGCCTAGAACCTAGAGGAGCTTCAGCACCCTGAGGACTCCAGGGGCCTCAGCTTTCCCAGCACCAGGAGTCAGTGCCTGGGGCCCAGTCATTAACATGGGACCCACACCAGGGGCAGGGATAATGATGGGGTGATTGCACTACCTCTCCTCAGACACTCCCAGAAATAACTGGGTGAAGATTTGCAGGAGGCTGGATGCCCACATTAGTGTACGGAAAGAGCCAGCAAAATGTGGGTTGTGACCACTACAATGATCCCAGGTGAGGCCTGGGGAAACTTGGGTTCCATATAAGGACCAACATAGTACCTGGCACTTCCTGTGATTTTTGTCATTGTATTTTCTAACTGGTAATTTCTAGTATACAGTAGCAATGACAGATCCCTCTTTTACTTTGAATCTGGCCATTGTGGAGAAATCTTTAATAACTTTTGAGTTGATTCTCTAGCATTTTGGAAATAAAACTATATCACTTGCTACTATTGATAAATGCTATCTCCAGTCCCAATATCTGTACTCTAGTTTCTAAGTCATGTCCCATTGCACTTCTCAGAACATTTAGACAATATTAGATAATAGCAGCAATGGTGGTTGCCCTCTGTACTATTTCTGATTCCATTAGTTATGTGTCAGTGAGGTGTTCCTTGGCCTTGGGACACTTTAGAAGTCGACCTGCTGAGTCCCAGCCCTGAGGAGTGTTCTAGTGCTTCACTATTAAATATCTTGAGGGTTCTTAGCTGGAAATAAATACACTTCATTGTATTAGAGAAGCATCCTTCTATCTTTTAAGAGAGTCCTTGTAAAGGATAGATATTGAGTTTTATTAAAGACTGGCATCAGCTCTGGTTCTATAGAATCTCAGTGTCCTTATCTGTAAAATGGGGTGGGGGGAATGGAAGCGTGGGAGAGAGAATAGTAACCACCTTACAGGGCCATTATGAAGATTAGATGAGCTGACGCATTTGGAGTGCTTGGCAGAGAACCTGGCACTGTCAGGCTAGTAGGTATCATTGCTGTCACAGGGCCTATCCTGGGGCTGTCCTGATACACTGCTCTCTCCTACAGGCCAGGAGACTCCACACTTCTCCCTTGCTCCTCCCCTCAAGGAGGAGTGGCCAGCAGGGATCCCAGCCCCCAGAAGCGCTTTTCAGGTGGAACTGGCTGAGAGCCACAGGTTGGGCAGTTGGGAGGCTGTATAGATTGGGATGGAAATCCCCAGGGAAAGACCAAGAGCTGAAGGGCCGTGGGTGTTCTGGCTCTGCCCACCCAGCTGTGTGACCTCAGCATGTCACTGGACCCCCATGCAACCTGTTTCCTGAGGAGATGGTCTCTGAGGCCTGGCCCACCCACCAAGACCAGCTGAGTGAGACCCAGGACTGAGCTAGGCCAGGGCAGAACAAGGAGAGGACTCTCGTTATTAGATAACAGCATGACCTGCCTGGGCAGAACCTGGGAATTTCTCCTGGGCCACCACATTAGTCCCCCACACTCCTGCACTGCCTCTCCCCCTGCACACATCTGAACAGTGAGCTTTTTAGAGGGTGGTAGGCAGGACCAGCTACATCATTTGTGGGACCCAGTGTAAAATGAAGATGTGGGACCCTTGTTTAACAATTATTAAGAATTTCAAGATGGTGACATCAGAGCATTAAACCAAGAGTGGGACCCTTCTAAGCATGGAGCCCTGTGACTGCACAGGTCATACACCAGTGAAGCCAGCCCTCAGGGTAGGGACAAAAACCCCTGGAACACTACATGTAAGAACTTGGGAAAAGGGACTTCCTTGCTATGGTGAAAACCAACAGTGTAGTCATGTGGCTATGAAGCTGGAGACTGGGACCTCCCAAAGGCGATTTCATCCTCATAGAAAACCTCGTCTGGACAGTCAAGTTGTCAGGACTGTGAGAGAGACTTGGTGGTATCTGGGTCCCTGGTGCTGAGTTCACCTTGCCCTTCCTGTATTTTGGGTAAGTGAACCCCTCTAAACCCCTAAGAACCTACTTTTGCTAAAGCTAGATGGAGTTGGGTTTCTGACATTTACAACCAAAGACAGCAATATTAAGAATCCTAGATTTTATCAGTAGGTCAGAGAGGATTTGACCTTCTTGTCTAACAGGAAAGTGTAGATAGAGCCAAGGAGCAGGGCATGTGGTATGGGCACTAGGGACAGAGCCCTTTCTTGGAAGTGGAGGAGTCAATCCAGGGCTCCAGGTAGACTACAAGAACCAAGGTCTGGAGTCAAATAGAAGAGGGAGAGGCAGGTGCACACCTGAATAGGGCGACAATGTCCCCATAGGGCGACAATGTCCTTTTGGCCTCCAGGGGGCATTGCTCCTTCTTTACAGTTTTGGTCACCCAGTCCCTCCCTTATTTGAGAAAGCCTGGAAGATTCAAAAACACTTTATTTACTAAAGGCTTAGGAGTGCCAAGAGAGATAAAGATAAGGAGGCCCATGAATCTGGAGAAGATGACCAAGAGAGGCCTTGCATTTGGCGCTGGCTGGACCCCTCTTATCTAGGAGCAGAGAGGGGGTCTAGGGAGTTCCCCTTTTCAGTCTTTCTCCCTCCTTTCATTCAAGCAATTCCACTTTTAGGAGTCCATCCTACAGAAAGAGTTACACTGAAGGATGATCACTGTAGCCCTGTCTGTAATATTGTAGCAGCTGTGCATGTGAGTGTGTGTGTGCACGCAGGCGCGTGTGTGTGTGCAAGCACACACTATGTTTAACATAGAAACAGGTGTGAAAACATACAGTACAAACTGTTAACAGTGGTTACCTCTGAGGAAGGAAGGGAGTGGAGAAGGAAGAGACTTTCCTTGCCTTTGCACATTTTATATACTTTTGCTTAAATTCTTTACTATTTTCCCAGAATGTATTCATGCGTGGATTATATAATGTGTAATTTAAAAACAATAACAATTTTTTAAAAATCACATCATACAAAATTTTTTTTTTTTTTTTTTTTTTGTCTTTTTCATGACCGGTACTCAGCCAGTGAGTGCACCGGCCATTCCTATATAGGATCCGAACCCGCAGCGGGAGCGTCGCTGTGCTCCCAGCGCCGCACTCTCCCGAGTGCGCCACGGGCTCGGCCCAACATCATACAAAATTTTGAAAGTTAGAGAAAAGATCCTGATGAAGTTGGATGCCATAGTTTTGTAGGGATATTGATCCTCAGGTAATTTCATTTCTTCCAATAGTTTTCAGCAGACTAGGCGCAGGACTAGAGGAAGGTGATATTGAGTTGATCCAGGAGAAGGTGGAAAGCTAAGCCACAGGGGCTCAGTGGTTATTCTAGGCATTTGACATCAGTTAGCCCATTTAATCTCTGTGAGGTAGATGTCATTAATCCTAGATTTACAGTGGAGGAAAGCGGCTTGGAGAGATGAAGTCAGGAGCCCAAGTTCTAGGAGACAGCAGGGCTGGGATTCAGACCTGAGGGTGCCGAACTCTCCCACCTATGGCTGCCTCCAGCCCGGTTCAGTGGGGGAAGATGAGTGGAGGCATCGGGAACTGGGTGCCGTAGCACAGTCTTTGAATGGCTGACCCTGGGTGGAGAAGAAGTAAAGCCAGGAGGGAGAACTGGCTGTATAAAGGATCAGCTTTAGTAGAAGAGGTGTGGAAACAAAGTAGGTTTGGATTTTGGATGAGCAAAGCTATGTGGGACCTGGTGTCTTTAAGCCTCTAATGAACTGGTGAGAGGGCTGTGAGGACTGAGGAATCTCCTGGGAACAGACTGACCTGTAACCCACAGAACCATGGCAGTCAGAGGGACAGCAGAGAGGCTGGGCCTAGGTCCTTTGGTTTGTCTCCTTTCCCAGCTCTACTGACCTCATGTCTGAGTCCTGGCAGTAAGAACTGAAGTAGACATTCAACTATAAGTCTGAGCCTTGTGCAGGTCAGGCAGCTCTGGTTGGGGGTCCCTACACCAGGGTGAAATGGATTGGGGCTGCTGGTGAAGTATGCTGTACTTAGTGCCACACAACTATGAGGCTCATACATGGCTGGCATGGTGTGGGGTGCTTACCTTCCAGGAGGACTGAGTTTGTTCATGAACTCCCCAGACACCTCCAAGTGATGGGATTCTTTGCAGGGACCTGGGAGCCCTGGACGAGTTAATAGGTGGCACATGCCAGTGAGGTTTGGGTTAATTCTGTCAATGAGACCCCTTTTGCATCCACTGTCACTGAGACCTGGTGAAACTCTGATTCCACTGTATAGAGAAATGTTCAGAGATCTCAGGGAGCAGGTTATAGCCAAGGAAGGCGGGGTGGGGTGGTATCAATGTTAGGTGGTTGGAGCTGAGATGAAAGGCCTGTGGCTTCCTGGAATGTCCCAGGCTGAGGTTCTGGGTATGGGAAAAAGTGGTCACTCTGTGACCCCGGAAGCAGGCAAATGACTTCTACTTTTCCTGTCTGCTCCTGCATTGTTTTTGGCTTTAGTCTCTAAGTCTAGGGTTCCCATATTGCAGAGCTAGAAATTAGTCAACACAGCTTTCTGGGTACGAAGAGAGCCAGTGACAAGCTCAGGAAGGCAGAAGACAGCCCAGCAAAGTGGGGCACAGAGCACAAGGGCTTTTCCTCCCAGCTGTACCCCCTGCTCTAGTCCCCACCACCCTCCAGGGTTTCCATGGGGAGGCGGGATGCCGAGGTCCTGCCTGTGAGAGGAGCGGCCTGGAGCCCCTGAGGCAGCAAGGTCAAGCGCCCAGAGTCACCAAGGCCGGACTTCTCAGCGGGGCGGGCAGAAGAGAGAGGGCACGCGTTAGACTTCCATGCACAGTGGTGGTTCAAAATATTTTCTTCACGAATTTATTTACAGGGATTTTTATTGACAGGGATTGTTTCTACCTGGAAAAATTACCTTCTAAAATTGCAGATCAAAGGCAGAAAACTCTCAGAGGAATAACGGGAGATTTAAACGGGAGAATCTTTTCCTGTTTTTCAAGACATCTTCATCGAGCCGGCGGTACTTTTGTACGGCAGAGGCATAAATATCACTGTTTAATGTGTTTAAACTTCTTAATGGAGGCACGTGCCAGTGGTTCGGGCGAATTTGACCGGTACAAGGGCGAATCTCACAGAGCTGCCCTAGGGTTACCCGGCCTTTTTGCGCTGCCGCCGTCGGGAAACCGCCTGGTGCGCACCTCGGGCCCGGAAGACCGCGTCTAGAGTGGCGCCAGGGCTGCCGCAGGGGATCCGGCACCTGAGCCTGTGCCATAGTCCCAAAACGGAACCAGGGACTCCAGGCCTGATCCCGCCTCCGGGTCTTTCCAGTAGCCGGGCCAGAGGCGGGAGCGGCCGCCTCTCAGGGTCGCTCCAAGGGCCGCGCTAGGAAAGGTGTGGACGGCGGGAGAGGAAAGGAAGGGGCCGGTGGCGCCGGGGTCTCTACGTTCCAGGAGCCCAGGGAGGGCGGGGAGCTGGCGGGGATCCAGGGTGGCCCGCTCCGGACACTCAGGGGCGCCGCCTTCCAGATAACGTGCGAGGAGCCCCAGCAACAGAAGTGACTCGCCCAAGGTCACACAGCAAGTTGGTGACGGTGTGTGGGGGGTGATGTTCTGACGGCGCGTCTGGGGTCCTTATGGGCCCCAGCCCTGCACGGCGGACGCCCTTCCTCTGCTTATGCTCCTGTACGCAGGGAGTCTGGGGTCTAGGATGCCCGACTAGTCCATTGATAAAGCTGAGAGAAAGACGGCGCCCCCAGCCTGCCACGAACTGTAGCTTCACGACCGCCCCGACCCGGGTGCAGCTCGAGGCGTGGCGCGCCAGGTTAGGTAGGGTACGCGAGGGAGCGCACGTGGACTGCGGCCCCCAGCAGTAACGCCCAGACACCACCCGCCTGGGACCTTGAGTGCGATCTCCTCGGTGACTTCTCACCACCACCCCGGAGGGAGATCCTCCCACGGCCTCCCCCTCTTGTTTTTTTTGACAGCTCCGAAGCCCAGACATAGTGTGCTGACCGAGTCACGCAGCTGCCAAGTTACGAAGCTCGGATTCGAACGTGGCGGTCTGGATTCTGGTAGCCCCGGGCTGGAGGTGGCTGCGTGTTCTTGGGCAAGTCCCTTTCCTTCCCTGGGCAGCCGGGGAGAGCGCGCCTCCGGTCGCGGCCGCGCATGCCCAGTCGCGGGCGGCACCCGAAGGAGGCGGCGGGCGCCCCAGCTGCTTTGCATTGACGCCAGCACCCGCTGGAGGTCACCGCTGGGGGCTGGGCGCGGCGTGCTGCCGGCAAGACCCGGCGCGGAGACGGAGCCGGAGCCGGAGTCGCGCCACCCGCAACTCCCGCGTGCGCGCAGCCGCTTCCGCGTTTCTCGACGGCGCGGCCCCAGCCGCGGCAGGAGCCAAGGTGCTCCTCTCCGTATCCTGGCGGACACCGCCAGGCCGTCCCGACCGACTTCCGTCGGCCCCCACCCGTCAACCCCTGAGCGTCTAGGCTAGCTTTCCCCACCTCCCACCGGCGCTCGACCCAGGGACGCTCTTTCGGGGAGCGGCGGCCCAGCAGGCAGAGCGGCGTGGGTGTCCACAGCTAGACGGAATCGGGGCCCAGGGAGGCGGCGGCACTAACGGCGCGGAGTGGACCCGGGCACGGCGGAGAGCTCACTCCTTCGGGGGGTCCCGCCGCCTCACGGCGAGGGAGGCGTCTCTAGCGCGGCGCGGTCTCACCCGCTCCTGGGTTGGGAGAGCGCAAATCTCCTCCCCCGAAATTGCCCGGAAGCGCGGCGCGGCCGAGGCGAGCGCGGCGATGTGAGGGAGGCGGCGGCGGCTCCCGCCTCAGGAAGGGCATGTTCGGAGGGGCGGCCGCGAAGTGCCTCCCGCCCCAGCGCCCCCTCGCCACTGTCGCCACCACCGCCGCGCCCGCACCGCGATAAAAGGGGTGACCGCACTTCCTGACGCGAGACCCGCGCTCGCCGCCGCCCGCCCAGGCGGCGATGACACGGCGCCCGCGGCGGCCCCGAGGCGCCGGGCGGGCCGTTTGCTGACCGGATCGCGGCTGCCAGCCAGCGTGTCCGCGGCGCCGCTGCCAGCATGGGCTGCGCCCCGAGCATTCACATTTCCGAGAGCCGGTCTGTGAACCACGGCGGCAAGGAGGCCGAGGACGCGCCGGGCCCCGCGGCGCCGCCGCTGTTGTCCGGCGGGCCGCGCCTCTCACGGGGTCTGAAGACGGCCGCCTCGCCCCGGTCCCGCGGCGCCAGCCATGCGGAGTCCGAGCCTTGCAGCGGCAGCAAGGTAAGGGGCCCCGGGCGGGCGGGGGCTCCCGGTCCGCGGTGAAACTCGGGCCCGGCCGGGCGGCAACTTCCCGCAGGGGCCGGGCAGGGCTTCCCCCGGGTCGCGGTGCCCTCTCTCCCCGCTTTGGATGGTTTTGACGCCCGCCAGCCGCCGGTCTACCTGGGCGGCGCCCAGAGGAGGACCGACTTCGGTCCCGGGACCCTGATTCATAAGAGTTGCGAGTAGGACGCCGTCCGAGCCGCGGCGTCCGTTCCTTGGAGACTTCCGACGCCGCTAACGTAGGGCTCTCTGTGAACTTGACCGAAGCACTCGAATCAATTTCTTCTCAGAGAGCTCGCGTTACGGGGAACCCCTGGGATATTCTGGCGCGCCTCTGAAACGTTAAATCAATGTGAACTTTGTTTTTTTGGTTCCCCTGGTAGAAAGGGAAGGGCGACTGGCCCTGCGAAGCCATGGTACTGGACCCTACCACCCTGTTTTCCCTCTGTCAGCTTTGCACATGCAGTTGCAATTTTCCATTTTCTTTGGGACTATTAAAATGTAATTTGGAACAATATCAGTTTTGCTTCATTGCACATATATTTGAGGGTCACGTTTATTAACGTACATGTTGTATTTAAAGCATATGTAATTAGATAATACTATCCGAAACGCGATTTTTGAAGCATTCAGCTGAACAAAGTTAAGCAGTCTTACTGGGACATTTTGTGACTTTTTAAAAAAAATTGCATGTCTTCTCCAGTGCGTGTTGCCTTGGCTTATGTTTTGTCAGCGTTTCTGGGTTTAGTCTTTGTTAAAGATTTCTAAAGGAAAGGGGGGAAAAAAAGAAAGAAAGAAAGAAAAGTTCATTAAGGCACACAGCAGCTGCTTTCCAGTTTTCTGATTTGAAATTTCAGATCTGGAACGCATACGTTGGTTTACGTTTTATTAAACTGGTGTGTATGGCTGCAGATTTTTGAATATCATCCCTCTTTATTACTACCAATTTTTTAAAGTTTCGTTTGCAAAATTTTCTTGATATTCTTGCTTACTGAGGACTGCTAAACCTCCTAAGTTTGGGAGAGAGTTTGATCTATATTCTGTCTTAAATTTCTAGCAGTCAACATACTTTTTCTATATGAAAGGGAAAAATCATCTTCAGTGTTTTATAACATGGTTGAAGTGATTTCCCCACCCCTGCGGTACCTTAAATCAAAATTCAGCTTTGTTATGATTATCAGAAATTGAATTCTTTCTCCTATAGATCCTTTGAAGAAATCTATAATGATTTAGACTGTTAACCCAAGGTCCTCTTATTATCCATATAAAGCTTATATATGTTAAGGCTACTTAACTGGCTTTGGAAAATAAAAAAAATCACACAAGTGAAGTTGAATATACAAACTTTAATAGCTTTCAAGTTTTTGACTGAAATCTAACAATGGTAATTCTGCATTAACTAATATTAAACTCTTAGGTTACCAAAGTAGACCTTTTAGTAAGAGGCACTTGTGTCTTACAGGCTTTTTTGTGCCAGGCTGGATGTCCTAAAATTCACGTAGGTATCTTGTAAGCCTCTCCAGTGCAGCATCTTGCTGGTCTGCTATCCACAGTGCCTGTATGAGTAGGTCCCTGGGTTTCTAAGAGTCTCTTCTTCAAATATTTTGCCCCATTGGTAGACCATTGTCTTGGGTTGGGGCCCAGAAAATGCATTTATCCTTACAGAGCCTAATCCTGTGGCATGCATATAGTAGGTGCTAAATAAGTATTTGTTGCATTAATTTTTTTGTTAACAATGATGAAAGTTTTTCAGTCACTGGAATTTGATTCTATAAAGTCTCCAATATAGGCTTTCAGATAATATTAGTTTTTTCAGAGCAGGAGTCCAATTATAAATAGCAATACAACTACAGAAATAATACCCCCATACTTGTTATTTATGAACTGTACATGATACCACATGTCAGTTACAGATATTTGTATTTAGGCATTTCAGGTAATAGAGCAGAGGTAAATATCAGCAATTTTTTTTTTGAGTTAAATATTTTTTGAATTAATCTTTTAAGATTAAGATAAATATACTCTGGAAATTCAGAAATACACATTTAGGGAAGATAAACTAGCAATTTAGCAAAGTCAAATTATTATACAATTAACCTGATTTTCTTTATATTATCTTAGGATCCAATTTTAATTCATTAAAAACATTCTTAAAATGCAGTGTCAGCATATTTTTGAGTAAATTTCAACAACAAATTGATTGGGAGAACTTTTTACATGCCTATAGCATATAGAAAATACCAGTTCATCAGAGTGGTTGGGAGATTGATAATTAATTGTATTTTCAGATTAATTAAGCAGTGTGTTTTCCTACACCGTAGTGTATTCCACATGTATTCTGTGGAGTGATTTGTGGACTATTATTAAATATTACATGAAAAAAGAGTTCCATGGTCAAATAGGTTTGGAAAATGTTGGGTCAGACTAGGTTCAGCAGAGTTCTTTCATGTAGGATGTGTCAGAGAACTTAATTTCTTAAAATACCCTGTGAATCTCTAAATGGTGTTTAAAGTGTGCAGCATATCCTAAACTTGTTTGATTATGGAGCCCTCTTGCGCTATCTCTTAGGCAGGCCATATGTTAAGACCTGATTCCTTGCATAAGATACCAATATTCAAAGTATGAGAAATATACTTAACAGTAAAACTCAACAAAAGTAATTTGCTTCTTAATGATTCCAAAGGCACTTTAGGACCTTGTAATACATTAGGCTGGGCTGTCTGTATGAACTTATTTAAGTTTTACTAAAAATACTCTCTGGCTGTTTATTCATTGCAGGAGTTATAGTCTATGTGGTTACAGATAATGAATGCTGTGTTCAGTTTGAACACTTACAGTTTTGTTTATTTTTAATCAGTGTGAGCTTTAACTGTAACATTTCAATATTTTCTGTCAGCCTTTGGATTTACCCGGTTTCCCCTTTCATTAGCTAGGGTTTGAGTTGCCCTTGAAAGATTTGCCTGTAGGGGAGGAGTGTTAGAGGAGACCCTATGCTCAACCCTCCCTCCCTTTTTTGCAAGCACCCGATGCATTACTAATGATTGATACCCTCCCCCGCTCCCCCACCTCTCACTAATCAGCCCTGGGAGGTAGCAGTCACTTCTGTTTTGTTCACCACTATATCCCCCAGGCCTCATGCACAGTAGGCCTTCCATAAACATTTGTTGAATTAGAGAATTGTGTGAACCAGGCTGTAGAAGTGGAAAATCCACTCAGCCCATATAAAAGAGATATAGAAACCAGTTTTAACTAGATTGGAGGCTATAAAGTTTGGATTTGGTTTTGTGGAAATCTCTGGTTATTGCTTTTCAGAACATTGTGCCCAGGGAATAATCTATTTCCACCCTGTTGAGAAGAGATTTCCCTATAAAGATTTGAGGATTAGTGTAGCTGGGTGGGCAGTACATGACAGGTGACAGATAATAGTGTGGCTGCTCACTAACCCCTAACCAAGTGTTACTGCCTTCAGCACTCACTCAGAATCCTCTCAGACTCTCCCCTTTGCTATTTCCCTTTGCTTCTGTCATTCTCTTTTCCTCCATCTGATTTTCTCTTATTTTTTTACCACCTTTCCCTCCCTCTTCCCAGTCTTCCTTACTTTTTCCTGCCAGCCTTTTTTCCTCCACAAAACTGGCCAAACTGGTCAACCAAAGTGTAGTGATTTCTTAGCTATGGAATAAAATTTGTTGCCTCCTTTTAATTTACAAAGTGGATTAATCAAATTTTTATATTTGCCTAAACAAAAGCAATTTTCTCTTTGTGTATGACCTGACTGATTTTTTTTTCCCCCTCCACTAGGGGTCTTTGACCCTTGTTAGATTATATGGAACTACTAAAAGTTTCCCTCTGAAAGTGCAGTTCAGAAAATGAGACCTAACTTTCTCCTCCTGTAATAAGTAACTGTAATTTATCTCTGGAACTCAGGGATGGTGAATTCCTTCATCGTGTTTTTATGCCTTTTGGTATACACAATCTTATTATCTTGCCAGGCCTACCTATTGAGATATTTCTTTTTGCATTTTCTTTAATTCCTATAATTTTATAATTTATAAAATAATTTTATGTATTATATACATAAAATATTTGTATCATATGTTTTTTAGTGCTTAATATCATTACCACCATTACTTTAAGTATGATTCTTAAGATAGACATCATGTCACAATTCTGTGAGTTTAGACCTGCCTCAGACCAGCCTTGACCCTCTCCTTGCTGAAGCGAGGGTTATCATGGGGCCTGTGGTCCCTTCTGGCACAAATGTTCCCTGTGAAGTGGCTTATGACACTGGTTTTCCCTTGGGTGGCTTGCCCATTTGGATTGGGTTCTTAAATAGGGGAAGGTTCATTATGTGAGGCCACAGGGTGAGGCAGACATCTCAGAATAACTTAAAATGCCTTAGACAGAATATTTTAAAAAATTAAAACAGTGACAGAAAAATCAAAGAACAGAGAGAGAGATACTTAGGATATGAGTAAGCCCTCAGTCTTGCTCAAGGTCAGTGGATTCAGCCTGGTTTCTCAGTACAGTGAGGCGGTAGGAAGCAATGGACTTTGAAGATCTTAGAGCACAGACTATTCATATTAGTAATGCCAACCACTTTTTGAATGCTCTCTATGTTGCGAACACTGCAGTAGGTGCCTTA
The DNA here is from genome assembly GCF_027409185.1 of Cynocephalus volans. NCBI lineage: Eukaryota > Metazoa > Chordata > Mammalia > Dermoptera > Cynocephalidae > Cynocephalus > Cynocephalus volans. The sequence continues at coordinate 57,629,409 of NC_084462.1, forward strand.
CACATGTTATCTTATTTAATCCTTGGAATCCTGTGAGGTGGCTGGTATCATTTCCCTTTTGCAGATAAGGCACCAGAGGTTAGAAACTTACCCAAGGCCATACAATTATGCTGGGATTTAAACTCATTGTTTCTGGCTCTCAGTCCCTGTGTTGTTTCTCTGTTTACTGCCTATGTCCATAATATCTTCCATTCCCTGGCCTTCTGCTAGGCTACAGGTGTCTCAGGTCACGTGGGTTTTAAGCAGGCACCTGGAACTTGCATTATCAGGATTTTGCTAAGTCTTGACTTACTGAGGAAGTTGGTTACAGCCCTACCTTAGGTTCCTGTGTTTGTGCAAGTTGCAACCATTTTCAGCATTGTCCCAGTTAACTCCTGAAGTCAGCCATCTTGTGGTGCCCTCCAATTTGTCCTCTGCTGTCTGAAATGAGTTGGCAGGGTATCCCTCAGATGTCTCTTTCCCTTCCGCTTCCTCCTGCTCAGGCAACAGGCAGCTTTCCTTAACCAGGAGCTCCCAGGCGCTCGTTCTTTCCGTTGACCTTTGCCTAGAGTGTTCTTCCCTCCCAGTTCTGTAATCCTCCCAGAGTTATTTAAGGCCCAGCTGAAAGCTTCCTTGAGCCCCTGCTGGGCTTGCGCTCCTTTCTCTGCTCCTGGCACCTTCCCCTGTGACTAATATGGGTTGAGGATTTCTATCTTGAGACTTCTGCTGGATTATAGGCTGCTTGAGGGCAAGGACTGTGTCTTAGCTTAGTTACAGTTCCGAAAGAGCTTAGCATACTTGGTAAATATTTGGATTAAAAAAACCAGTCTCTAAGGCTGGAAGGGTTTTTATTCATGTTCCCCAAGTCAATCTCATGTTGTTTAAATTTAACAAAAATTGTTGGGGTGTGTTGTATGTGTTTTAACAAAAAGCCAAAATACCCTTAAGCCAGTGATTAATCTAGGGGGTGATTGGTAAAGTTTTGCCTCTAATTTTGGCTGTGTTAGGGTTGAGCAATGTTCCTGGGTCTCCTCCTTCTGCTCTACTTTTGTTCTGCTCTGTTTGGTAAGAAGAGTGGTGGAACATCATGTCAGAGAGCTGTTTTGACAAGTGTGGTGCTGCAGTTTTTAGCTACGGGTATTATGTGTAGTTTGCCCATCCATACTGACAGAAAGGATGTCGCAAATTTCCTTGAACTTTGACATGACCTCAAAAAACTTGGTGGTGAGGGGCTTGCCCATGCCTTTATTCTGTGTGGGTTGGAAATACGTCTTTGGTCTGTTGAACTTATCCTCTTTCACTGTCTCTGTGTGTCTCTTTTGTATCCTACTAGTGAGTACAGCAGCTGCTTCAGCTCATCTTACTCTGCTCATGGGACAACCCAAAGGGCTGGTGGCACATAGCAGTTTCCATGTTGTCTTCAAGTGCTTGGGGTTGATGGCAGCTCCCCAGTGAGGTGTTTTTGAAAGAGTTCAGGAAGAGAAGCTGGAAGTCACACATTTTAGGTTCAGCTCTATCAGGCATTGGCTGTGTGATATTTGGCAAGTCCTGATCCTAAATTTTCTCAAGTATAAAATGAGGCTAGAATACTTGGGTTCTGGTGAGGATCAGAAATATTTGTGAAAGTTTCGTAAACTGCAAGGCACTATCACATGTAAGGATTGATCGTTTTCTTATAATCGCCTTTCTCAAAGGCAAACTTGGCTCAGATATATCTATCTTTATTTGATAATACAAATCTCATTGTTTATATATTTTTGTTTTTTCCCTAAAATTTTATTGTGAAAAATTTGAAACATACAGCAAGGTTGAGAGAATTATGCACCCATACACCTACCACCTAGATTCTGCAATTAACATTTTCATATATTTTCTTTATCATATATCTCTGTACCCCTTTATCCATCCACCAGTCCATTTTACCTTTGGACACATTTCAAAGTAAGTTCCACACATCAGTATACTGAACCCTAAACCCTTCAGTGTGTGTATCATTTACTAGAGTTCACAATTTGTTTCCTCTTTTTTTTTTTAAGGTAAAATTATATGGAGTAAAATGTACAAATCTTACGTGTACCATTAATGAGTTTTGACAAATGTATATACCTTTGTAACACAAATCTCTATCAAGATACACAATATAACCATCACCCCCAAAAGTTCTCTTGTGCCCCTTTCCCATTCATTTCTGCCCTCAGCCCCTGGCAGCCAGCGTTCTGATTTTTTTCCATTATAAATTATTTTTGCCTATTCTAGACTTCATATAAATAGAATCTTAAAGTATGTATTATTATTTTCTGTAAGGCTTATTTCACTCAGCATAATGTTTTTGAGATTCATCTGTTGCATGAGTCAGTACATTTTTCTTGCTAAGTAGTATTATTCTGTTATATGAATAAATCACAATTCACTTATCTATTGTCTTTTTTTTTCAAAAAGATGACCAGTAAGGGGATCTTAACCCTTGTTGTCAGCACCACGCTCAGCGAGTGAGTGAACCGGCCATCCCTATATAGGGATCTGAACCCGTGGCCTTGGTGTTATCAACACACACTCTCCTGAGTGAGCCACAGGCCAGCCCCACTTATCTATTCTCTTGTTGATGGATACTAGGGCAGTTTCTAATTCTTGTCTATTATGACTAATTTCTACTATGAATATTCTAGTATAAGTTATTTTGTGGGACATGTGCTTTCATTTCTCTTGGGTAAGTAACAAGAAGTGAAATTGCTAGGTTATAGAATAGGTATATGTTTGGTTTTTTAAGAAATTGTTTGTCCTTTTCCCCAAATGGTTATACAGTATTACACTCATGCCAACAATATATAATAAAAGTTTGCTTGCTCCACATCCTTGCCAAAATTTGGTGTTGTCAGTCTTCTAATTTTAGCTATTCTGGAGGGTGTGTGGTGGTATCTCATTGTAGTTTTGGTTTGCATGTCCTTGATGGCTAATGATTTTGAATACTTTTTCATGTGCTTATCGATCATTTGTATGGCTTTCTTTTTGAAGTTTTTACTTTAACAATTTTTTAATATAAGGAAATATAAATATTGTCATGACCTTTGGGTAAAGAAGAACTTATTGAGTTTACACAGGCAAAGGAAAGAGTTGATAAATTCAACTATGTTAAAATAAGGAACTTCTCATCAAAAGAGAATGAAAAGGAAAGCCACAGACTAGAAAAAGGTATTTGCAATGCATAATACCAATAAAGGATTATTATTCAAAATATATATAGAACTCCTACAAGTAAATAAGAAAAATGGGCAAAGACTTAGGCATGTCACTAAAGAGGAAACCAAATGGCTAATAAATCTGTGAAAAGATATTCAATTTTATTGTGGAAATGCAAATTAGAACCAAAATGAAATAGCATTTTATACCCACCAAATTGGCAAACATTTAGAAGGCTCACAAATTTTGAGGCTTCTCAACACTGTAGTTAGAAATGTAAATTGGTTCGACCACTGGGGAAAACCATTGCTATCTACTTGCTAAACTTACCAACTAGAGTTGTATATGTGACTGTGACCTAGCAATTTCACTCCTAGAAACTCTTACACATCTTTCCTAGAAACATGTACTAGAATGTTCATAGCAGCATTGCTTTCCTATAAAACCCAAATGTCCATAGACAACATAATGGACAAACAACTTTTGATATTCTCAAAGAAAGGAATATTTTACAGCTGTGAAAATGAATGGGTTATAGCTACAGGTATCAACCTAGATATCAAAAACTTAATGTTGAAAGAAGGAAGAAGTTATAGAATTTATAAAGTACAATTCTTTTTATTTAAAGTTTAATAACTAAACAATATGTTGTGTAGGAATATACATAATATATACATACACATAGGTGTTAAAACTGTAAAGAAAACCAAATAAATAATTACTATAAAATTCAATTGGGCAAAGAAAGTTTATTTTAAGGGCTTCAACAGGTTAGTTTGAATGTCTAGCATAGAGGATATAGGAGGGATATACTAGGCCCTGCCCTCAGGGAACAATTAGTCCTTTCTGGAAAGGTGGGGTAAGTCTCTGACCTGGAAGTGATGATAGTGTCCTGAGAGATGGAGTGGATGTTTAAAGAAGAGGCAGGAGCTGATCTGGATTGGTCATGAGGCACAGAGAGGCAAAGGGAAGAGGGGTTTGATCAAGGCTAAGAACACTGGAAGGACCTGAATAAGTTGAAAGTGGGAAAGGGTATGGGGATGGGGATGGGTGGTGCTGGCTGGTTCTGCAGACTGAGGAGACCGAGCAGGGATAGGAGGGAGGTCCATCCTATAAACCCAAGAGAACTCCCAAAGGCTTTTTATTTTCAGCAGGGTAGTTATAGGACAAACTTTTTTTCCGCCTCCCCCCAACAAACATATTTTTTGAAGATTAAGTTTCAGGCAGAAATTGCAGTGGGTGGGGTGAGGGAAAGCTAGAGGTGAGAAACTATCCCCGGGCCTACTGTGGTGGTTCAGGCACAAGGTATGATCAGGTATAATGAACTTAGTGTGGTGGTTTGGGAACGGAGGCAATGAACAAAGAAAAAACTGACAGGCTGGGGACAGATTGGATTTTGGGGGGTTGTGGGAAGGAGTAGAAGGTGACTCAGAGGTTGGGGTTTACCATCTTAGAAGGATTGCGATAACATGCCACAATTTGTACAGTGCTTCATGGTTTACCAAATGCTATTTTTGTACTTCATTTAATTTGATGTTCCCCAAACCCCGTGAGGTAAAAAGGAGAGATTTCATTTTCTCTGTTTAAGACTTAAGAAGCAGAAATTTAAAGAGATTGAATGACTTGTCCAAGTTTATGGTACAGGTTCATTATAATAATACAGGATAGAAGCCAGAGGAAAGAGAAGTTAAGGAGTTTTTTAAAAAGCCTTTCTCATCTTTTGGTTCTGGGTTCATTTTATAAAAGTAAACTTTTACTTTTCCTCATTGTAGAAGTCATGTCATTGTAGAAAAGTTGAAAAATACAGAAAAGAACAAGGATCACTTAAATTGAGCAATCACTTAAATTACACAATCAGGAGATAACTTCTCATAAAATGGTGGTATGTTTCCTTCTATCCATGTAGATTGCTTTAAATAACTATAATTAAAAACTATTTTATTTTTATGTTTAAAAACTATGTTTTTATTTTTAAACAGTTTTGTTCTTTAGTTCTAGGAAACATCTAGCTATTATTCCTTCAAATGTTGTCCCCTTTCCATTCTCTCATTTCTCCTCTTTTACAATTCCTTCCAAGTGTTAGAGGATTTAGACACATTTTGATTTGTCCTCCATATTTCTTCGCTTTTCTTTACTTTCCCTCTTTGTATTATTTTCTGGGAGGACTTTTTAGCTTTGCCTTTTAGGTCACAATTCATTCCTCAGTGTCTACTCACCTCTCTTAAATTTGACGGGTTCTGTGTTCAAGATTTATGGTTTGTTCTTTTTTCGTAACTGCTTATTCATGTTTTATGGTTGCAGCAAACTCCCTTATCTCTTTGAGGATATTAATTATACATACTTTAAAGTCCTATTCTAATTGTTATTTATTTAAAACATTTTTTATTGAGGTATAAGTGCAGTCAGCAAAGTGTACAAAATCTTTAAGTGTACATACAGCTTGATGAATTTTTACTGATGTATGCCCCCATGTAACCACCACTCAAATAAAGGCAGAACATTTTCAGGATTCCAGAAGGCTGCCTTGTGGCTGTTCACTATTTCTCAGTTTGTTTTTTTTGTGTGTGTGTGTGTGTGTGTCTGTGTGTCTGTGACTGGCTGGTAACAGGGATCAAACCCTGGACCTTGGTGTTATCTGCACCACACTCTAATCAACTGAGCTAACTGGCCAGCCCTATTTTTTAGTGTTTTTTAAAACATTTTTTAATGAAAAACCTCAAACATACAGCAATCTTTAAGGAATTTCACAGTGTAACATTGTATTTTACATTAGCATTTTACCGTGCTTGCTTTATCACATATATCCTTCTGTCATCTTCTTTTTCTTCGATGCATTTTAAAGTAATTGCAGATGTCAGTACACTTCCCCTTAAATACTTCAGCATACATATCATTAATTAGAGTTCAGAATTTGTTTAGAATTTTTTTTCTTTTGAGGTAAAATTTACATACAGTGAAATGCACAAATAAGTGTACATTTGCTGAGTTTCGACAAATGCATACATATATCTGTATAATCCAAACCTCTATCAAGGTATAAAACATCATCAACCCAGAAAATTCTGTCATGCCACTTGCCAGGCAGTCTCTCCCCATCACCTTTTCAACCACTCTTCTAATTTTTTCCCCACCGTAGACTAGTTTTGTTTGTTGTAGAACTTCACATAAGTGAAATTATACCATTTGTACTCTTTTCTGTAATTCTTCTTTCATTCAGCATTATGTTTTTGAGATTCGTCTGTTTCATGTATCAGGAGTTTATAGTATTATGACTATTAACCTTTACAAGCTCATGATACATATTAAAGTGATCAAATTTTCATCTCATAGGAGCATATGAGTGTGCTTATGATGCTTTGAGCAATCTGATTGTGAGAGGGTGATATTTTATTGGTATTTTAGCTTGAATTTATTTCATTTATTGTTTATTATCCTTTTTCCCTCCAGGCATGTTTTGGACCCTCGAACTTCCACTTCTGTGAATTATTGTTTATATCTGTTCCCTGTTTCTCTATTTGGGTTTTAGAGTTTTAAATATTTTATTTATCAAATCTTTTTAATATGTTTAGCAGTGAAGTTTTGATCTCTCATGCTTATTGTAAATATTTTTTTCCTCAAGTCTCTTTTTCTTTTTATTGGATGTGTTATTTTTAAAATTGCAGACATTGTATATTTATGAAATCAAATCTAGCAGTCTTCTTCATTTGTGTTTGTGTTTGATCTATAAAATATCATCTTTTATTGTAGAAACAGTATATGTGCATTGTAGAAAATTAGCAAATGCCGAAATGTGGTTTTCAACACTGAGAACATTTATTGCAACGTTAGTATGTATACGCCCCGATTTTTTTCTATGTGTGTGTGCGTGTGCGTGTGTGTATATATATATATATATATATATATGTGCATTTTTTCACTGAAATTAGATCACGTAGTACATACTTTTCTAAAAATTGTGGTAAAATATACATAACATAAATTTATGATTTTAACCATTTTTAACTGTACAGTTCAGTAGCGTTAAGTCCATTCACGTTGTTGTGCAGCCATCACCACCATCCATCTCCGGAACTTGTTCTCTTCCAAAACTGAAATTCCCTATCCATTAAAAATAACTCATAATGAAAAACAAAAAACCAAAAAAGTCAATAACTCTTCATTCCTTCCTCCCTGTCCATGGAAACCACCATTCTACTTTCTGTCTATGAATTTGACTAGTCTAGGTATGTCATGTAAGTGGAATCCTGCAGTGTTTATCCTTTTGTGACTGGCTTATTTCACTTAGCATAATGCCCTCATTCATGTTATAGCATGTGTCAGAATTTCCTTTCTTTTTAAGGCTGAATACTATTCCGTTGTATGTATATCCCACATTTTGTTTATCCATTCATCTATTGATGGACAGTTGGGTTGCTTCCACCTTTTGGGTGTTGTGAACAATGCTGCTATGAACAAGTCCTTGCTTTCAATTCTTTTAGATATACACCTAGAAGTGGAATTGCTAGATCAGTAATACTGTTTTTAATTTTTTGAGGAGCTGCTTTAAGTATGTACTGTTTTGCAATATACTTTTCTCAGCCAATAATCTGCACATTTCCATTTCAGTAATTTAAAAAATCTTATCTAATATCTATATCATACTGTACCAATATCTGCTTATGATCCCAGAAATGTCCCCTGCATTACATATGTTTATGATCCTTACATTTCTTTTAGTCTAGCACATCTCTTTCCCCTTCTTTTTTTTTAAGACACCGACTTGTTAAAGAGGCCTGTCCAATTGGGTCCCAACTTGCTTTTTTGTCATTTAGCTTTCTCTCTATCTGCCATATTTCCTGTAAACTGGAAGTTGTATATAAAATGGATTCTAGTTAAATATTTTGTTAGAATACATTATTGGTGATTCATGAATCACATTAGAAGACACGCAATATCTAATTGAGCCATGATTACAAATGCTCAGGTTGACCACTGGGTTGGGATGATGAAAGTCTGATCTCTCCACTATTGGCTTAGGTTCCTCTCATATGACCAGAAAGTGATCTGTGTGGCATTTGGCACTATACAAATGTTCAATTCACTATGGACTATTCATTCACCTAAGGCCTTTTTAAAATTTTTTTTTAGCACTAACTGATAATCCTTATCTAAAATAACAATTCTGATTAGAGTTAATGAATGATGTTTACTAATTCAGATACTTTTCTATATGTAGTAGTTGGTGGTCTTTGGTAAAGTAAAAGTATCCCTCATCAATTGCGGCTGTTCAATTGCTATAAAATATAGTTCCTATTGGAAGGACAGGATAAATTAAATGCTTATTTTTTCCTTTAACAATTTTAATAGTAAAGAAGTTGTTGCCTCAAATGGTAAAGATTTTTTTTTCTGGATTTCACTATGGACACATGGATTTGCATTGGTTGGATATGTATGGATCTATTACAGTTGTTTTTTTTTTTTTTTAAAGACTGAAATTGTAATACTTTTGGCTGGTTGTGGCTCTGTCCAATTGAATCCTGTATCTTTTCGACATGATCCTATTAATCTTTGAAAGCACAACTTATGGTCCCAGGCTCAACCTGTACTGACCTTTTCCCAGGGCCCTTTCTCCAAGGCGTCCTGGTTCCTCTTAGTGGGAAATGGTTTTGGAAAGTACAATTTGGGGTACTTATTATTTCAGGAGTAACATTGTTTGGGGGCCATTTTAGTGGATAGACTTGGAATATATATACATCAAAAAACTCCTAAAAACTATATGTGTTCATATATGCTTTCAATTTAGATTTCGTAATTGTGTTTTATCCTGATGTTTGATTTTATCATTGTATTCCTTTTCTCTTACACTGACAACTTTGATTTTTCTTCGTTTGCTTTTAAGCTTAAGTTTTTATTCATCCAGATAAGTATTCATTCATATGTCTCAAAGTTTTTATTTTATTTATTTTTGACATTTAGTTTTTTAAAATTGAAATTTATTTTGGGACTGTGGTATCTTAGCTCTTTGGAAAAGCTAGTTATTTTAGCATCTTTTTATGTGAATAATTATTTTTTTCCAACCGGTTTATACTTTCATAATTGTCATCTCTTTGGGTTGTCTATTTTTGGTTATTCTTGTACTGTTACTGTGCTGATTTTGTATTTATAGCTTTGTACTATGTTTTAATAGTGTCTGATAAGGTTAATTCTTTTCTTCATTATACTGCATTTCAAAAACTTTCTTAATCCATTCTTGTCTATTCTTCCATGCCAATTTTAGAATGATTTTGTTTTACCCCCAAGTTTTGGGGGGATTTTGATTGTATTGCAGTTAAATCCACCATAATTTGGCAAGAATTGATAGCTCTGTAGTATTTATTCTTCCTCTCCAGTAACATAATATTTATTATTCATTTATCTTATTTTAGATATTTTCATTTGGGTGTCATTTCTTTTTAGGATGATTCTTTGTGGCTAGAATCTTTGTTTCATTAACTTTTAACTAATTATTTCAATTAGATAAAATATATTGATGTTTGTGAATATTACTAAACATTCTTACAGTTTTTCAGTTAATTGTCTTAATTTCTTTTATTGTGAAATATATAAATCTTAAATGTACAGTGTCTTGGATTTTTAGGATAAATGTTTATGTTATTAGCTGACTGATGGTTTTGGGCCTTTCATATCTGCAGGTTCTACATCCGTAGATTCAACCGACCCGGGTTGAAAATATTTGGAAAAAAACCCAACTAAAAAAAATACAGTGTAACAACTATTTGTATAGCATTTACATTGTATTAGGTATTATCAATAATCTAGAGATATTTTAAAGCATATGGGAGAATGTGTGTAGGTTATATGTAAATACTACACCATTTTATGTCAGGGGTGTGAGCATCTGCAAATTTTGGTAACCATTGAGGCCCTGGAACCAATCCTCCTTGGATACCAAGGGACGACTGTACTTTTAAATCTGTTTTCTTAACTGTATTTCTTTGGAGTTTCCAAAAATGATTAAATAAGAATGGTGTTAGCATGCATCTTTTTTTAATCTTGATTTTAATGGTAATGTGTCCAGTTCTTCACCCTTAAGTTTGCTATTGGCTATTGGTTTTAAGACAGATATGCTTTGATATGCTTTATCATATTAAGAAAATGGCTTCTTGATCCTGTTTTCTGTGAATGTTTTTGAAAATCACAAATGTCAAATCTTATCAAATGCCTTTTGTATGTGTGTATGCATCTAATGAGATAATCACATGCTTTTTCTTGGAATTGTTAATGTGACATGGCATATACAGTTGACCCTTGAATAGCATGGGTTTGAATTGCATGTTCCTCTTATACATGGATTTTTAAAATTAATATACACTTGGCCATTCATATTTGCAGGTTCCACATCCAAGGGTTCAACCAGCCACAGATAGAAAATACAGTATTTGCAAGATGTAGAACTGGCCTATACAGATGGCCAACTTTTCATATCCATGGGTTTTGCGGGGCTGACTATGGGACTTGAGCATCCATGGATTTTGGTATCCTCAGGGCATCCTGTAACCAATCTCCCGTGGATACCCAGGGATGACTGTAAATTGATTTTTGATATTAAAAAAGTTTGTATTCCTGAAATAAATCCTGCTTGCTTGTCACAGATAACTTTTTAAAAACTGTAAGATATACTATTGAATTCTGTTTGTAATAATTTTAAATGCAATTTTCTTTTCTATATTCATGAGTGAAATCATAGTCATCTGCAATCTCACACCCTAGCATTAAACCTTGTTAACGTTTTATTACATTAATATGTATATAATATACAGCTTCTTGCATTCTTTTTTTCTGTGCATGCACAGGAAATTTTAAATTACAATTTTTAAATGTAAATTTTTTTTTGGTGGCTGGCCAGTAAGGAAATCTGAACCTTTGAACCTTGGTTTTATCAGCACCATGTTCTAACCAAATAAGCTAACTGGCCAGTCCCTAAATGTAAATTTTAAACAAATACTTCTGTATACTTTTATATCTTGACTTTTAAATTTAATAATAAATTGCAACTATTTTCCCATGTTATTAAAATTTCTGCAAAACATAATTTATATGATGATGCTAGTGCTGCCATGTACATCTTCTTACATAAGTTCTTGTGCACATCTGTGATCATTTTCTTGGATTTATTTTTAGAAGTAGAATCCATTTTAAAGTTTTGATTTAAAAAGCAATTCTCTGATAATATCAAGGTCCAGGGTTTGATCCCTGTACTGGCCAGTTGCCAAAAATAAAAAGTAAAAATAAAAAAAATTCTGTTAGGGCAGGTTTTTTTTTTTTTTTTTAATTTTTTTATGTTAATTTATCAATATACAATATAGTTGATTTTCATGTCCCTTTATCAATTCCTCCTTTTCTCCCCTCCCTCTCTCCCCTCCCAAGGGCAGGTTTTAAACATTTGGGACCATTAGTAATGAAAAAGCATTGTATTTTATTAAAATTTTTCTATTTATAAACTTGGTTCAGGTAAGTTATATTTACTTACAGAAATCCTTAATTTTCTTAAGAATTTCATTCTTTAATGGGAACTTAGACTTTACCATATTTAACTTCCTTATTTTATGGAGTAGGAAATTGAAGTCCTAAGGCATTTAGGAGACATGTCCAAGGTCACATTGCAAGTATTGGCAAAGCTGGGACAAGAACCCCAAGCTAGCTAGCACTTGCTTCTTATCCCTGATACCTTTTATATTCATGGAAAGTAGACCAGAAATAGTTATTCTCTCTGGTCATTTCACTGAGATGCCTGGACATCAAACTGTCTGCGTGTTCTTCCAGTTAAGGTTTGCAAAAGTGTACTCTTGTCCAGCGGTTTTACTGTATCAGAAGCAATAAAGAAATTGACCATCTGTAATTTCTAAGCTTGGATACCATTAGGGGAGTTGCTTGATTATTGCAAAATGGCTGTTTTCATTTTAAGAACATGTACAGACACCTGTTTTTTTTTTTTTCTAGGTTTGTAACCCATACATTTGGAGGGAGTTGGCATGCAGTGAAACCTACAGTATTTACGTAGTCATTCCCTGTATATTTGACCAGCTTCCTTTATTGCCCTCCTGTTTTTAGATAAAAGCAGGAAGTCTTGTTGTTCCTTTTTCCTCCCTAAGCCTTTATGCCATGTCTTTTTGTTATCGTAGAGTTAAGAAACAGTCTTGAAAAGCCAAAAATTCCAAGTGAGGTGAGCTATAGGAAAGCCTTGCCTTGGGATAAAGAAAGCAGGCTTGGCCCTGTGGAACAGCAGTGTTATCAAAAGGCTCAGAACACCTCTATAGTGATGACTGATAGTTGACTATATGAGCAAACATATATCTATCTTCAGTACTGACAAAAATTAGTATTTCCATTAGACACTAATCTCTAATGAAATTAGTTTTCAGAGACTGTGAAAGTGTTTTAGTGGTCTCTGGTCTCACTTTTTTTGTGGGGGTTGGGGAGGAAGCAACTGTCTGATACAGGGATTGAACCCTGAAACTTGGTGTTATCAGCGCCACACTCTAACCGAGCTGATTTGCCAGCCCTGGTCTCACTTCTTGAACTTCGTTATGGGCATTCTCTCATCAATTCTCCTACACAGAGAACTCTGATGAATTTTCATGATAGGGAGGTTATTAATTCTTTATTAACAATAAATATCCCCTTATTCATTAGCACACATTTATTTGGTGCTTACTGTGCGCCAGGAGGAACACTAGGCATTTGCTGGTGATGTGAAGATGAATAAGCTGTGCTTTTCTTTTTAGATGACAGCTCATGAGAGGACAGACGTGCCTGCAAGTGTGCATGTCCCCCTGCCCCGATTCCACAGTGCTTGTTGAGGAATCTAAATATACCATTGCTTTGATATAGCCAAAGAGGGCTAGGGAATTAGAATCAAAAGACTTGGGTTTGAATTCCGACTTTGGCTTTGGTACTTATTTAACTGTGTGAGCTGGGGCAAGTCATGTAACTTGTCTGTGAGCCACAGTTCCTTGTAAACTGCGGATATGAGAGAAGGTGTGGGAAGATAGTTCTAATCCATTCTGTACCATAGAAGGGACAGACTTTTCTTATTTCTCTTGCTTATTAACCAGAATTGTGTTTTCTTACCAGTAGGTCAGTGGAGAAGGAAGCTCTGTAATAATCCTTTCAGTGCTGCTGAATGTACTGATAATGGAAAAATAGGGTATGCTGGTTTTCAGGACTGTAAACCAAAAACACTTTTCAGTGCCAAAAGCTGTGTTTGTCTTTAGGGGCCAAGAATGTTTCTGCAGTGAAGGACAGCTTCAGATCCCACGGTGAATCTCTTGGGTAATCACACGGTTATAGTTGAGGTTCAGTTGTTTATCGGGCTAGCTTTGCAACGATGTAAAGTTTGCTTAATGTGCTCAGTTCCTGGGTAAAGTAATGTAGACTGGCTGGAGGTTGTCTCTGGTCAGTACTACTATGAATTGAACTTGTTCTTCCAGTGTCGAGGCACTTGCCGATTGAAGCAGAGTGTCTGTCCCATAGCCAGGCTTTGGAGAGACTGAGCGTGGCACTTCAGCTGGGCCTTGGCTCCTCCCCACCAAGTTGATTTGGCATCAGCAGTTTCTAAATGGTGTCAGTGAGGGCTTTGCTCTTGCCCTCAGCGTTCTTTGCTTTCTCTACTACATAGAGAGACAGGTTGCTCAAATAATCTGCCTTATTTTTTTTTTTCCTCACGAAATTTTCTGGAATTTCTATCCCACCTAATCTATTCTTTTGCAAAGTATATCTTCAGAATTTGTTTCTCTAGTTCCCAGATAACTAGAACCCGCATGCAGAGGTACAGGAGATCTCTGCCCTTCAAGCAGAGGCTCAGAGAAGGAGCAGAGTGAGAAAATGTAAACTGTACCATTCACCTGCTTAAAACCCTTTGTGACTCCCCATTGCCAAATTCATACTCCTTTCTTTGGCCTACAAAGCCCAGCCTGATGGGCTCCTGCCCCATCTCCAGCTTCATACTGTGCCTCATACACTGAATGCCTCAAGTACTCACACTTCCAGGCACTTGTTGACCTCTGGACTTTTGACTGTGCAGTTTCCTTGCCAATGCTCAGCTGAGAATTTCTCCCCAACTTAATCAGTGGAATTAGCAAAAGAATCCTGATGAAGGTAGAGCAGTAAGAAGGAAGTAGATAAGTGTTGCAGGAAGTATTTTATATCTGGAACAAACGCCCTCAGATTTTTGTGTTTGTGGTATTCTATTACAAAAACAAAAAGACAAGATAGAATGAAGGGTCCAGACTGTTAAGGTCATGCTCAGAGGATGGAGAGATTCCTGTGGGCTGTTCTGGGACAGCATTTGCCCTCCCAGCTGTTTCACTATGGCCCTGAGGACCCAGAGAGTTGAAGAAGGTCAGCAGAGAATGGATCAGAGGAGCTGGCTGGTAGCTGTTATGACTTATCCTTGCTGAACTCCTGGAGAGATCTGAGGCTGCTGAAGTGACCTCCCCTTTTTGGGCATCTGAAGTTATCTTATTGTTACAAGTCCAAGATCTTCTGGATTTGATGGTGTACTGCCGAGTGCTGGGTTATGAGATTACTGCATGATTATGTGAGGCAAAAACACTTTTCTGTGATCAGCTTGTCAGCTATTTTCATCTAGTTTTTGACACCTTAACTTATTAAAATATGGGCTGCTAACCTGGAAATCAACTTAAGATTGGTATAACAATAAAGCTATCATGTATTGACTGTCTGCTACATACCAGGCCCTCACTATTCTAAGTACTTTGTGTGTATTAACTAATTTAATCCCTATGACAACCCAGTGGACTTGGTGTTACGTTAAAGTTTCACTTTTAAGGACAAGTGAAGCAAGTGGAAGATTAAACAATTTGCCCAAGGTTCCACAGCTAGTAACTGATAGCACTTGGATTCCAACCCAGGTAGCCTGGTTCCTGAGTCCATGTTCTTAATTACTATTGTATAGGAAAAACAAACTTTTTCCTTCTATACTCATGCCATTCTTAATACTTTACTTCTGCTGCCAGATGTGTGGACGTTTCTCCCACACAAATTCTCTGCAGACACCAACTGGGTGTCCCACAAT
Organism: Cynocephalus volans; assembly: GCF_027409185.1. Lineage (NCBI taxonomy): Eukaryota > Metazoa > Chordata > Mammalia > Dermoptera > Cynocephalidae > Cynocephalus > Cynocephalus volans. Next base: position 57,644,641 of record NC_084462.1, read on the forward strand.
TCAATTCCATTCTGACACTAACTGGAATTAGCACAGACTCCACAGGTTAAGGACTCAGTCCTACCCCCACCCCCAACTTCAGATGCCAATTGCAAGTAGTAGGTCCGCAGGTTACGCATAATATGTGTCTGACTTAGTTATGAATTGGGAGTTCGCCTGACCCCCTTCTCAGGTTCGATAATTTACTAGAGTGGTTCAAAGAACCTAGGAAAATAGTTTACTTACTGCATTATCAGTTTATTACGAACGATATATTTATTAAAGGATGCAAATGAATAGCCAGATGAAGAGATACATAGGGTGAGATTTGGAAGGGTCCTAAGCACAGGAGCTTCTGTCCCCAGAGAGTTGGGTGTGCCATTCTGGCATGTGCATGTATTCTTGTTCACCAACCTTAAAGCTCCCTGAACCCATTCTTTTGGATTTTTTTTTTTTTTTTAGGCTGGCTAGTACAGGGATTGTACCCTGGACCTTGGTGTTATCAGCACCACACTGTAACCAACTGAGCTAACTGGCCAGCCCCATTGTTGGGGTGGTTTTATGGAGGCCTCATTACACAGGCATGATTGATTAAGTCATTGGCCATTGATGATCAACTTAACTTTCAATCCCTCTAATGGGGGGGAGGGGGCTGAAAATTTCAACCCTCTAATCACATGGTTGGTTCCCCTGGGAACCAGCCCCCACTCCAGTGGTTATCTAGGGGCTTTCCATAAATCACTTCATTAACATAAACTCTGGTGTGGTTAAAAGGGTCTCCTTATGAATAACAATAGATGCTTTTTTCACCTTTATTTCTCTGTAGCTGTTCCGGAGCTGTTTCAGGACCAAAGACCAAATATTATAACGAAAGATAAGTTGTTAGCCAGAAACCCTGGAGGAAGACCAAAATTTGTATTTCTTATTATATTACAAGTATCCTTTGGTATTTCTGTATTTTTTATTTTACCTTTTTGAGTTTAGTGAGATATGAATTTTTTTTTTGTCTCTCTGTTTTTTGAGACAATTTGCCTGATTATATTGGACAGGATTCTTCTAACTGCAAGTGTAAAGTAGCTGAGGCCAAAAGTGGGATTTGTGCGCTGCCATAGCCTGGCTTTACATTACCAAACCAAGGGAAGGACGTGGGTACACTGGCATCTGGGGCAAGTGGAACCAGGACTCTCTTCATCTTTCCCTCTTATTGCTGTCATCCTCATTTTCTTTGGCTGCTTTTTGCTGCTTGACAGAAAACAATGCCCACCGGCAGCTCCTGGCCTCACATTTCATAGTTTCAACGAGGAGCTTCTTTTCTTAATCTCAATTTGAAAAATCCCAGGGAAGAACCAAGACGGGTGTGGCTTTGAACACCTACCCATCCCTGTGGCCATTGGGTGTTCTCTGTGATGAACAACAGCTTTCACAGAACTGGGTGGTTGGAATGGGAAGGAGCAGCCCTCACAGGGAAGGAGGCTGCTGGTCAGACAGAACAAAAGCTGCCCCTGCGCTGGCCTTCAGCCCAGGCCCCCAAACACTCCAGTTGAAGAATTAATGCAACTCTTATATACAATGACAGTTATTATTCCTTATCTGACTCGGGGGGATTTTGCACTCTTGAGTTATCGTAGAAACTTTCCACTTATTCTATTTGCTAAGAGAAGAATGGATAGTAACCTGTGGGAAAATTTCAACAAGATTTGACATAGAAAGGGCTTCCCATTGACCTTCTCCCTTACTTTGAACAGTCTGCCTAAAAGATAATTGAGTACTCTGTATTGCTTGTTACTTCTCTTTTTACCCAGTACTTTTATAGTTATAACTTGTTCTCAATTCTGTTTTTACATTCCAGTGGTAAGATCATTGCATCCAGTGTTCTTATGTTTCTGTTTCATCAGCTAATTCTGTATCTTGGGCAAGTCACCCAACCTTGTGGGTCTTAACTTCACTTGTTAGGATAGGCTGACTGTTGTAACAAACTGGAAAATATACAAAAGGCTCAAACCTGGTAGAAGTTTCTCAGTCACATAAAATTTAAAATAGATGTTCTCGATCAGTGAGTAACTGTTCTCTAAGTGATGATTCAGGGACCAAGGCTCCTTCCATCTGTGGCTGTGCCATCTTCAGTACATGGTTGCCAGGGTCACCATGCTGGTCTACATGGATGAACTCGAAGAAGGGGAAAGAACATGGATGGGTGTGGGTGAGAGGTTTTTAAGGGCCAGATCTAAAAATGGGCCATGTCAGTTTGTTGACATTCCATTGGCTACATGGCCACACCTAACTTCACTGATGGCTGGGAAATATGATCAAGCTATGTGCCCAGGAAGAAGAGGAACTGGGTTTGAACCGCTAGCCAGTCTCTGCCACACTTCTTTGGTAACATTTGTTTTTCTTCCCCTTTTCCCCTCTCCCATGCATAGCAGTTGTGTGGTTTGTGTGGGATTGAGCCCACTCCCAACCTCCAGAGTGGGCCCCAGCATCCTCCTTGCCCCAGTTATTGGTTCCGTGATGGATACATAACCCACGCCTAAGTGAGGCAGGACATGGAATTCTTCAGATCCCAGTTATTCGTTCAGGCACTGCCATTTTGAACTGTCCCGATCAGATTGTGGAGTGGCTGGAGGAAGATGCCCCTACCCAACCCCCCACAAGGAGGACAAGCCAACTCATGGATAAGAACAAGCTTAGAGAACTGCAGAGTCACAGAGCTGGAGTCCTATTGAATCTTGCCTGAAGCTCACATGATCTGACTCTGGACTTCGCATTAGCATAAGCCACTAAATCCACTTATCGCATAGTAATTTGAGGATAATTTTCTTTACTTCCAACCACAAGCATCTTGTCTGATATAACTTAAAAATGGAAAAGAAACAAGGAGAAAGGGTAAAGTCTGGATCTCTAAGTTGTGCTTCTTTTCATTGCCATCATTTCTGTGGTGTTTCTTTGAATACTTGAACACACCCAAGCAGGGTCTGAATTGATGTTACCCTAATTTGATTTCCCAATTCCCTGGAATTACAACAGGGATAATTACAGTCTTTACTGTTCTTCTTTTTCTACCTTTGGACAATGATTTCTCTTTGGATTGAATGATATAGATTTATAGTTCTTTTGAAGAATAAATTATGACATTTTATTTCTTCTACCAAAATGAATGGAACATAATTCATGTGATTTCTTTTCTTATGTTTTGTTTTAGCAAGTTCTCTAAAGTTTGTCTTTTCATCAGGAAAGGGTCCATAATATATCCTTCACATTGCTGAATACATTTGGTTTATAGCTGGGCATTATCTCTACATTAGTGTAGGAATTTTTAATTTTTTGAGTTGAGTGTTCCAAACCCTTTTGGGATTTCATTAGCTTGTCAAATTTGTTGATTTTATAGCATCTCCATCTTGAAAAAAATGCTACATAGCTTTCCTGAAAGAGCATTTTGAGAGAATTGTGTGGTATTCAGTAAGACATTTGGAAATAACCTGGTAAGTATTTAGGGACTATTGCTCAAGAAGCTAATTTGTACAGCCAGAAGCCATCAGCTCAACACACAGACACATCATACATCTGTGGTAACAAATGTAAACTGAGGAAGTACAGTCTGACTCCTTCCTCTCAGAGTATAGAGAACAGCAGAGGAATTACAAGCTCAGCATTAGAACTGCTCTCCCTTGCTTTGTTTCAAAAAGGATTTGAGGTAACTTCAAGAATACTTACAGTAAGATTAAAAAAACAAACAGAGGAGGGATCGGGGCCACGGGAACCCGAGGGTGGGCTAATTAGTGAAGTCAGTCAGAATGTGTAAAGCATGCCACAGGGGCATGCATGGTTGCCAGGGGGCTGCATCACACATTTGGCTCTGAGCTTCCACAGCCTCACCAAATAGCAAAACAATCCGAGAGTTCTGGAGATTTAAAACTAGCTAGTGACTCAGGAAAGTACAGTTTTTGAGCTGAGGCCTAAAGAAATTGCTCTCCTGGGCCCTTGTAGGTAGACAAGGCTCTCAACAATGTTCCCATAATAAATATGGTGGTGAATGTCCCTTTGTGAAAGTGGAGGGCATGATGTCCTACATGGATTCCAGGTGGGGTCAAAGTAAGTGGGTCCATGCACTCAGCTAGTTTGATTCAGGAATTAAAATTTGGTCTGCCTAGAAAAATGTGGTATTACCAATATTTAATCTTGACCTATTTTATTTACATTAATTTGATTGGAAATGGAGATCAGTCTTTCCCCAAACGTTTATGAACCATTTGTAATTTCTCTTTTGTATGTTGTCTGTTACTTTGACCTTTTTTTTTTTTACATTTTTACATTTTACATTTTACATTTACTTTTTGACATTTTTGATATTTTTTTTATTGGAGAATTGGGGTTTTTCTTTTTGTGTGTTTTTTTTTTAAGTTAAGAATATTAATCTTTTTGTCATTTATGGCAAATAGCTTTTTTTTCTTCTAGTTTGCATTTTAAATTTGCTCCTGGTAAACGTTTTTAGCATTGCTCAGTGAAATAGAAGGGGTTAGGCTACTTATATTGAGACTGAGAGGATGGCATTAGGGCAGTTGGTTTGAGAAGAGGAAACGTTTGGAATATTCCCCTGTGAGAGAAGAAGTGGTCAGGGACCTGGAGAAAGCACCTGGGCAGCACTTGTTGCCCAGCTGAGGTGGGACATTGTGCATTTATATGTCATTCTGCAAGATTGTGTGATCTTTTTCTTTAACAGTGCTTGGCCACCCTTGGATATGTAGGCATAGATGGACAGTTGGATTGATTAGAATTGGAGTTTTGCATTTCACGGAATATCCACTAGCTAATGACAAGGCAGACAAGGGAGCAATAGTAAGGGCTGTGGATTTGAGTTTGATAGAAGTAACAGACATTAGAGGGGACCTGGGGGACTAGGAGAATAGGTGAGATAAGGGCCTGGACACATCAGTTAAAAGGAACAAAAGGCACTTAGCATGGTGCCTAATAGGTGAAACTAGGAATAATGAAGATTGCAGAAGAAGCTAGCCACAGAAACACAAAACCAGGCAAAACTGATCTGTGCTGTTAGAAGTAGTACTGGAAGGGGATACTGGGGGTGCTTCTAGTATACTGGTAATAGTGCTTCTAGATCTGGGTGATGGTTATACAGGAGTGTTCAGTGTGGGAAAATGCATGTTAGTACACTTATGATATATGTACTTTTCTCTGCGTGTGTTCAATAAAATGTAAAAAAAAAATTAAAGGAAGAAAGAGTGCATAATTTGGTGTTAGACCACTTGTTTTTAGATCCCAGCTCTGCCACTTTATAGCTGTGGGGCCTTGGGCAAATTACTTAACCTCTCTGTGCCTCAAATTTCAAATCATGTAAAATGAGAGTAGTAATAGCATCTATGTCACAGAAGTACTATCAGGATTAAATGAGTCAATACATGTCAAGTGCTCTAAATAGTGTCTAGTACATAGTAACACTCCCTGAGTGTTACATATTATTGGTTATTTTTGTTAATAATGGTTCTTATTATTAATGAGAACACATGAGGGAGAACTGATGAATTGGGAAATTGTATAGTCAGAGAGAGCTCATGGACACTCTGCCAATGATGTCCTGAGTGTGGCCATGAACTGGAGCTTGGAATGGAGTGGGACTAGGCTGCAAGTATGTAGAATTAAGGGAAGGATCTGTGAGGTGGAGGTGTTGCTCAGTATGATGGTAGGACTTGGGGTAGAGAAGACTGAACTCAAGGTACCAAGATCCTTAATGAATGTGAGTGGACTGGAGGTCGAGGGAAGGTGGTAAGAGTGGCATCACTGGGTGATGTGAGTCTCAGGGAGGCAGAGATGGAGGCACTGTCTGGGAGTGACAGTAGAGAGTCAGAAGCAGCCTCCTTCTGGTAGAGTGGTCTGGAGGAGGGCACCTTTGCAGAGTCCTATTCCACGGCTTTCCTAGGAGTCTCTCTGTGTCTGCAGTTAGTAGCCCAGGGAGGTATCAGAAGCTAGGGGGCATTTGCTGTGTTGTGACAATGAAATATGAGTTAATTACATCTGTTTCAATATATTTTCAGAATTCCATTTTCAGTCTGCTGATACTCGCAATGGTCTGCCTGGCTCCCTGCTGCTACTTTTCTCCTTGACCTTGGCTAGATTTGTTTTGCCCCACCAGACCCTTCCTCCATCCTCCTCCACCTCCCCAATTCAGTTAGAGGAAGTTAAAGTCATTCTAGTTCTACACTCTGGGCCTCAGTCCCATTTCTAATAACTAGGCCCATAGCTGTGGACACACTCCCATCTTAAATTCCACTGCCAAGTATAGATTTTGCTGTTATACCCTATCCTGGCTACCTGCCAGGGTTCCCAGTTTCCCCACAGCTGAGGACTTCTTTGTATTTGGCCAAATGCCAAACCCTTTTCTGACCCCATGGATGAGATCCTGTCACCCGACATGGACTTCCTCCCTTCCCTTAACTCTCTGCCTGAATCCTTTGCTGCCACCTTCATCCCACCCCATCCCATCCTGCCCCTTTTGCTGAACCTCCCTGAGGCAGTGTCTGCCAGCATTGTCTGCTGGGAATATGGTGCTCTGGTTGGTGAAGAGCACCTCCCTCTCTTGGTGTTTGAGCAGTCAGGCACCTATTCTACCTTAATAAGCCTGTGAGGCTTCCTAGGCACCTTCTCCCAGGCCAGCCTGTCCTTTGTCTTCAGGGCTCTGGTTCTGATAGTAAGCACATGGTAGGGACAGGCTTGAGTCATGTAAAAAGAAAAAGGAAGGAAGCAGCCTTCACACAGCTTCTGCCCTTTTTTCCTCATTCTTCCTGGTGTGTCACTTTGTGTGTGTGATGTTATTTATTTAGGGGCTGAGGATATTCAAAGTAGAGAAGGGGAGGAGAATTGAAAAGTAATTGTTATTTTGTGACTAAGCAAAGGAAATCTAAAAAGCCGACCTATACAGACCGCTTTTGTTCTTCTACTTATTACTATAATACAAGTGATGTAAAAACTAGGTCTTTTTTCTTTTGAAAGTGACTGTCAGAAAACCTTTTTGAGCTGTAGGTGATAACAGAATGTTTTATAATCAGACCAACAAAATGCTATTCCTACACATTGTTTTCTATGAACTGGAAATAAGGATGTTACAGATCACCCTTGGTAATGGAATTCGTTGTTCTAAGAGCGTACCCACTGTAAATTTAGGAATTTGGGGAGGTAAATAGTAAAATTTATGTAAAGGAGTACACACAAGGATTTCAGGCTGGAGAAGGACTATTGGCCGTCATTTTTTCCTGTCAAATTTTCATCAAAAGTTTAGATTTTTTTCCAGACTGTAGTAAGTTATCTTGTCTGTTATGACAAAAACCAACCAAACAACAAACAAATGTTACATGCTGTTTGTGGGAATGTAAATTAGTAAGATTACTTTAGAAAACTATTGGCAGTGTTTACTACTGTTGAAAATATGCATATTCTGTAACCCACCAATTCTACCCCTAGGCGTATAGCCAACAGAGGTGTGTATATATGTTCACCAAAAGTCAAGTACTAGAATGTTTATTGCAGTATTATTCATACTAGCTAAACAACTAGTTCATCAGGAGAATGATGAAGTACTTTATAGGAATGGAAATGAAAGAACTATTGCTGCATGCAACAGCATGGATGAATTTCATAAGCATAGTGTTGAATGAAAGAAGCCAGACAAAAGATTATACACAATATGATTTGGTTTAGACAAAGTTCAAAATCAGGCAGAACTGTGGTGTTTAGGAGTCAGGATAGTGCTGACCTTTGGGGAAGGAAGGGAGGAGTAGTGATTTGGAGAAGGCATGAGGGCTTTTGGGTGCTGGTAATAATGTTCCTGAGTAGAAGTTATGTCGCTGATTTCACTTTGTGATAATTCACCAAGGTACACATTTATGATTTATATTCTTTAAGCATATTAATTTCAATAAAAATTTCTATTAAAAATAACCCTAGTATGTATTATATGAGGCAGAGTTTTCAGATATATATATATGTATATATATATATGTCCCTTCAGATCTTAGGGACTTGGCATGTACTTTTGCCTCAGTCTTAGTCTAATTCCCTTTTTGCTCAATTCCTTCTCATCCTTTGAGAAACCTTCCCTGATAAGCTATTTCCCTTCCTTCTCCCCACACTGGGTCCAGTTTCTCTATTACATGCTCTGTTGGTACCATGTTCTGAACCATGGCTGTGATTTCACATATCTGTGTATTAACATTTGATTACCTCTCCTCCTGATCTGTAAGCTTCAGGAGAACAGAGGCTGGGCCTATTTATGCCAGTCATTGTGTCTCTAGAGACTATCACAGTGTCTATACTCATTGGTAGTTGTCAAATGAATGAATTGAATGGGCTGAGTTCAAAGGGAGCAACGTTTCTGTCCTCCACCTTTTCAACTTTTAGTTAGGGGAAGTGTGAGCTTGAAGGAGCCACAAGGTTGAAGCCCCTGTGAAGTTGCATGGAACATTTTTGAGATTATAGTGTCCATTAACCTAATTCTGTGTTCTATGCCCACTAGTCTTGTTCCTAAGAATGTAGTTTATATATGATGACTTCATTTGTTGTGGCTTTTCTCATGACAATCCTAAGGTCAAGTCTATTTTAGGCCTGAGAAATATATCCTGGAAGTTAATTCCAGAGTCCCTATTTCCTTTTTCTTTCCTTAATATTGAAATTTTGGCTGCCCTCCTCAACTCCTCCCCCTAAACTGTTCTTAGAAGCAACTTTGCAAGTATCATAAACATCCTCCATGTTGATTTTTCTCTGAACTTCAGTTATTGTTTTTCAGCTAGATGTGAGAAAATGTACTCATTTACTGTTCTTACTTGACAGAATTAAACCAAAACATGCTCATATTGACCCAGTAGGAAGACATTTACATTTAGATCTTATTGGGATGGTTTTTCTAGGGTTTTTTTCCTTCTTGCGTAATATGGTTAGGAGACAGGTTTGGAGCCAGACAGTACTAGTCCAAATCCCATCCCTACCACTCTCTGTTTTTTGACCTTTGGCAAATCATAACCTCTGTGGGACCCAGCTTTTTCTTATTTGTAAAATAGGGGTAGTTGTCAAGATTTAATTAACGTTTGAATGTAAAAAGTTCTGCTCAATGTCTGAAAAATTATAAATACTCAAATGCAATCCATTCATTTTCTAATAATAAAGTTGAACCTTACATTTTAGGCAACTGCTTTTTATTGACTGGGCCAGAGGATTCACTTCCAAGGTGGTTTGCTCATGTGACTGGCCAAGTTAGTGCAGGATATATTGGGGGTGGGTGAAGGCCCAGTTCCTCTCCATGTGGGCCATCTTCGCAGGGCTGCTCAAGTATCCTCACAGCAGGATGGCTGACTTCCCCCAGAGCAGTGATCCAAGAGGCCAAGGCTACAATGCCCTTTTTGACCTGGTCTGAGAGGTTACATATTGTCAGTTCCACTGTTTTTCACTGGTCGTATAGACCACCCCTGACTCAGTGAGGGTGGAAACCATACAAGATCTTGTGATAATTATCACATCTTTAATTCATTAGTAGTTGTAAATGCTGATATTCTAATTCTGTCATTCCATTTTCATTTTATACTGAATACTTCTGTAAAGAGGGACTCCCCTCATTAACTATGTGATCAAGTTTGAATAGCATGGGCAGGATAAATGCTTATTTCTTGTCCTTCATTTACCATTTTTCAGAATAACAGTTTGGTTCTCTAGCATCCTTTAAAAGGGACCAGTTCAATTTTATTTTTTTAGTATTATTATGAACTCAAGGATTTTGGCATATTTGGTATATTTTAATCTATTGTACTTATTATCTATACTGATATTCTTATACTGTATTTTATCCCTTTTAGATAAATGGTAGCATACTATACATCGTATTCTTTGTTTTTTTCACTTAACAGTATATCCTTTAGATTACTCCATAGTTGTCTGTGGAAGAATTCTTCATTTTTAAAAAAATTAAGATATAATTCATATACTAACCCTTATAAAGGATACAATTCAGTGGTTTTTAGCCTATTCATAGAGTTGTGCAACCATTATCCCTACTTCTACAATGTTTTTGTCAAAGAATCCCTGTACCCTTTAGCAGTCATTCCCCATTCCCTCCTGGTCCCCCTACCCCCACCCAGCCCCTGCCAACCACTGATCTACTTTCTGTCTCTTTGGATTTGCCAGTGGAAATTCCATTTAAATGGAATTACGTAATTTCTTCCCTTTATGTCTGACTTCTTTCACTTAGCATGTTTTCAGGGTTCATCCATGTTGTAGTGTGAATCAGCTCCTTGTTCTCTTTTTAGTGGCATAGTACTCCACTGGGTTGATTTGCCATACCTTAGTTAACCAGCCCACATTGGTGACAATTTGAGTTATTTCCAGTCTTGTTAGTAAATGGCCTTGTGTATAAGTCTTTTTTTTAATGTTAATTTTGCTAGATATTGCTGAATTTCTCTCTATAGGAGTTGTGCCATTTTGAATTTTTACCAGCTGTGTATCAGAAAGTCTGTTTCCCTACTGCTTTGCCGAAGAATGTTATCTCACTGCAGTTTTAGTTGACATTTTACTTATATTTCTTGTATAATGATCACGATTGATTGAACATCTTTTCACATGTTTAAGAGCAGTTTGTATTACTTTTTCTGTGAATTATGTGTTTATATCCTTCTAAACTATTTCTCCAAAATGTTTTTTTTTGCCTTCTCTTTCTGTATTGCAATTTTTAAAAATTTCTTAATTTCCCTTTTTACATTGCTTAAGGTGACTTGTCATGCAAATTAAAAAATTTTTAATGTAATTTTAAAAATATTTTTTCTTATTGCTTCTGGAGTTTGAGTCATAGTGAGAAAGTTTTCCTTACTCCCATGTTAAAAATACTTAGCCACATGCTCAATAGTTTTATTTTTTTACATTGAAATCCATGATCTATTTGAATTTATCTTGTATTGTATGAAGATTAGATCCAATTTTATCTTTTTTATATGGCTACAGAATTATTAGCAGCACTTATTAATAAGTCCATTTCCCCCATTTAATATGCTACCTGTATGATAAATTAAATTTCATATACAATTGGATTTATTTCTGCATTTTCTATTCTGTTCCATTAGTCTGTCTAATTGTGTGCCATTATACACTTTTAATTATAGAGCTTTAGGGGCCGGCCCGTGGCTCACTAGGAAGAATGTGGTGCTGATAACACCAAGGCCACGGGTTCGGATCCCATATAGGGATGGCCGGTTAGCTCACTTGGGAGAGCGTGGTGCTGACAACACCAAGTCAAGGGTTAAGATCCCCTTACCAGTCATCTTTAAAAAAAAAAAAAAAAAAAATTATAGAGCTTTAAAATATGTTTTAATATCTGGTAAAGTTAGCCCACCCTTTTCAGAGGTCTCCTGGCTATTCTTGCTTGTTTGTTTTTAAAGATGAACCTTATAATCAGCTTGTCTAGCTCTGGAAAGAAAACCCAAAGGTATTTTTATTACCGTTGTGTCAAATTTATAAACTAGTATAGGGAGAACTGAAATCTTTATGATTTTGTCTCTTCTTATCTAAGAACATGGTATCTCTTTCCAGTTGCTCAAATCTGTTGTGTTTTTCAAGAGTGTTTTTATACCTCTTCTCATAGAGGTCCTAATTAAGTTTATGCTTGGATATTTTATTATTTTTTTGCTTTCATAAGTAGGATTTTCTCTTCCGTTGTATTTTCTAACTGAATTTCCTTTTTTATAAGTGAAGCTTATTGATTTTGATATGTTTCTTGTATAACCTGCTAGATTCTCAGATACATAATACTTTTTCCATCAATTCTTTTGGGTTTTCCAGACATGTTACAGACATTATATTATTTGTAGATAGAGTGAGTTTTACCTCTTTCTTTCCAATTTTTAGACCACTAATTGCAATCTCTTACAATTATATTGGATAGTATCTCCAATACAGTGTTAAAAAGTGGAAAAGATGGTGTTTTATTTTTAATACAAAATAGTGTCTTGTTTCTAACTTTTTCAGGAAAGTTCTAGTTTTTCTCCACTAATATTTAGCAAACTTTTACATTGAATAGGAACAGAGGGAGGAAATTGTGTAGAGAAAAAAAAAAATTTTTTTTTTTGCTTCTTTTCAAAGTGTGGGTGAGATATACTCAAGGATGGTGGCAGAAAATATAGCAATTATCTCTACCCTCAACTTTACAGTGTAACATCTTAATTATTTTCTCAATAGACTATGAGATTTCAGTGGTTATTTTCAATTAGATTTAATGACAGAGAAAATATTTATTATATTTAGGTGATAAAAAACATGGTAGAAATCTGTTACTGTATAATTCTAATTTTGAAAATAATTGCATAGAAAAAAGATGAAAGGAGGTTTAAAAATGAAATTCCAGAAGCTTTATCATCTTATGATGTTACTATTTCAACACCTAGCTTCGGGGTTTGTTGTGTTGGGGCAAAAAACACTGCAGGGCTTGCTCATCATCGGTTAAATGCTGGGGCACATCAGCTCACAGTATGTTGGTTAGAACTACTCACATGGCCTAACTGCAAAGGGTGGGGAAGGGTAATCCTCCTGTGTGCCAAGAAAGAGAGGAGAACCCGATATAGGTAAGCATTAAAAATCACTGCCATAGGACTTCCAGTCAAGATGGCAGAATAGATGGTCCCCAGTGTCACTCTCCCACAAATCAACCAATTTACAACTATAAAAAAAGCAATGACAGCCAAGCTGGGGCTGCTAGAGCTCAGGGGAAGAGGAAGAGAGACCTCTGGAGTGCATGAAGGTGGGAGAAGTCATGATGAGAGAAAGAAAAAAGCCCCTCCAACCGTTTCAGGCCCCGGCTGCTTCCAGGCTGGAGCTGCTGAGCACACGGAGCAGGAGCTGGCAAAAGCCACACCTGTGCCCTTCAGATGAAGTTACTTGGAGGTGGCAGGGGAGAAGTGGGCCTTGGTGGCCTCCAGGCCAGCAGTACCACTAATAGGGTTCCCATGGACCCACATAGGACCGAGGAGCCACAACAACTGAAAAAAAGGAGCCACTCAGAGGCCAGTGAGTCATCGCAAGGGAATGGAGCATGGCCCATCCCATGGGAAGTGTTTGGAGCAAGGGGGCGGGGGGGAGATGGGCCACCAGGGGAACACTGGGGCCCAGCAAGGACAGCTGATCTGCCCCCCAATCAGTGTAGGTCTACTCAAAGGAGACTGGTCAGGAATGTAGAGTTGCATGGGGTACAGTTTGATGAAAAGACTCAGGCCCAGACCAGTTTTTCTACACAATCCAGGTGTACCAGATTTCGCTAGAACCTGAAGTACCTGTAATATCAACCATTAAAACCAGAGCTGCACAAAAAGCCTTCCCTAGGGAACCAGCAGCAAAGCAGCAGTTTAACTCAACCACAGAGTTCAAGTACTAGTCCCCACAGGAAGTTCCCTCATTTTAGAAGTCAGCAAAGGACAACAAATTAGTTTCAGCGCAGAGTTTGAGTGGTGGGAACAGCAAATAATCCAACACAGAACTGAAAGAAAAAACAAGGTACTCACAACCAGAGACAAAGTGTGATATTAACTAGTAAAGGTCTCATTTCACTAAAGAATACTGTAACACCAAGAAAGACCAGAAGTCCCTGGGCTACCACGCCAGAAAGTGGGGAGGGCCGGGGGCCTCAGCCATGCCCCCTGACACCTTCAACCAGTCCCAAGGGTGGAGGCCTTGGGCCTCGGCCACATCCCCCCCCAGCAAGCACAACCACCCCAGTGACGACCCACTGAGCTACTGCAGGAAATGCCCCAGGCTCTCCCAATCCAGGGTGGTGAGAGAGGGCCTTGGTCATGCCCCCCCACAACATGAGCAACCAGCCCAGCGAAGACCACTGAGCCACTGCAGGAAGTGCCCTGGGCTCTCTCAATCTGGGGCAGTGTGGGGGCCAAGGGCCTTGGCCATGCCCCCCCCATCCACAGCCAGCCCAGCAATGCACCAAGCTGCTGCAGGAAGCACGCCAGGCTCTCCTGAGGTGGGGTGGTGGGGGGGCCTCAGGCCTTGGTCATGCCCCCCTAACTCGAGCAACCAGCCCAGTGATGACCACTGAGCCACTGTAGGAAGCACCCTGGGATCTCCTGAGCTGGGGCAGTTGGGGGGGCTGATGGCCTCAGCCATGCCTCCCCTTGCCACTGGCAGCCAGTCCAGTGACGACCACTGAGCCACTGCAGGAAGCGCCCTGGCCTCTCTTGAGCCAGGGGGGTGGGTGGTCAAAGGCCTTGCCACGCCCCCCTTGATTGTACAACCAGGCCAGCAGTGACCACCAAGCCACCACAGGAAGTGCCCTGGGCTTTCCTAAGCTGAGGTGGTGGGAGCGGAAGGCCTCAGCCACATCCCCCTAACATGTGCAACCAGCCCAGTTACAACCACCAGCCCACAGCAAGAAGGGCCCCAGGTTCCTGAGCTGGGGAGGTGGGAGGCAGGAGCTTTTGCCAAACCCCCCTGACATCTGCATGCAGCCCAGAAATGACCAAGCCACTGTTGGAAGTCCCCTGGTCTCCCCTGTGGGAATGTGGGGGGTGCCACAGGCCTCCTCCTCCTTCCTCCCAACCGTCCTCCTTCCTCCTTCCATCACATATCCTTCCCCTTTCCCTTCTCCCTCTCCCTTGCAACTGCTCTGCAACATCATAGAATGTAAAAAAATAATATTAATAAAATTAAATTAAAAAAAAAATAAATACATAAAAGTCCCTACCACAGTTTAGAACCTTTCTGGTGCTAATTCTTCAATCTTTTTAGTTTTTTCTATGGTTATCGGCTTGTTCTGGTTTTATTCTACTTTGATAAATTTTAATTTGTTTCCAGAAAATTGTTTTCAAGATTTTAAAATATATTTGTGACACATCCTGAATAACCATGATTTAATGGGCATTTCAAAATGATCGCTTAGGCTACTGAGTGGAAAATGGGTTTTAGAGGGCACAGAAGTGTAGTAGGCTCACTAACTAGAGGACTTTGCAGTGAGAGGTAGTTTGGGTTTGGTGGAAGCAGATGTGAAGAGATGTGGAAAATAAAAACTTGGGAAATATTTTGAAGGTAGAATCTGTAGCAGTGCTATTCAAAGTAGTCATGTGGGCAAACTGTTTCTTACTGTTTCAGGACAAGATGAAGAATCCGTGACAGGTATAAATCAATACACTGATCTCTTCATCAAGAATGTCTTGCTGTTAAAAAATTTTTGTGGTTGACTCACATTCTGGCTTAATCTCTTTTTTTCACGGTGGACTCCTAACAATTGGTCCATGGGCCACACTTTAAGCAGCACCAGTCTCTAGTATTTTCATTTTAGGAGCAAGCCATGATTTATTTAACCAGTCTCTCACTGTTGGTTATTTAGATAATTAGTCTCCACATCATCTTTTTTTAGTATTAGAAATAAGTAATATTGCTATGAAATCCTTATTTATGTAATTATGTGTACATGTCTTTCTTTTTTTTTTTTTTTAGGATAATTACTGGAAATAGAATAAGGATTTTGGAACATACTGACAAATCATTCTCCAGAAAGGTTGTACCCACTTGAAGAACTATATTTTTGTCATCGCTAATTTTTTTTTTCAAAAAATCTTTGCTAATTTGGATGACAAATAGCAAGTCATTACTTGACTATGTACTTATTTGATTACTAGGAAGACAACATTTTTCATATATTTTTTGGAATTGTTGCTTCAATCTTTGCCAGTTGTTTATGTTCTTTGGTCATTTTTATTTTGGTGTATAAGTACCTTTTATGTTAAGGATGTTTACTCTTTGGCCCTATAATGAAAATATTTTTCTTCATTTTAAAAGTAGATTTTGGTGTTTTTGTATCATGAAGAAAGTTGTCCTTTTTTATGGACTCTGGTAGCGGCATAGTGACTTGAGTGGAGTGGGGGTGGTCAAGGCTTGCTGCCTCTCTGCTTCCATCTCTAAGTAGGCTGCTCTGTAGAGGCAGCAAGTTCATAGTTGGTTCACAATGCTGGGGTGAAGGTTTTGGTGTGGTGAACTTACGAGTTAAAAGGTCTTGCATCAGGGAAGTGTGTATGGGTGATAGATGGTATTAAGGGATTATTTTAATTTTGTTAGATGTAATAATGGAATTGTGGTTGGGTAGAAAAAATATACGCATACATACAAGTATTTAGGGGTGAAAAATGTCAGGGATTTTTCTTGAAAATACTACAGCAAAAAGAGAATACATGTAGCAAATGTGTTAAAATTATGATAAATGTTGAATCTGGGTGGGGGTATGCAGGAGTTCTCAATATTATTTTTTATTTTTGTGTATGTTTGAAAACTTTCATTTTAAAAAGGCTCTTGGGTCTTTGGGGGACTTCTAGGGTTTGGTTTTTTTCCTTGTTTTTTTTTACTTCCCCGTGGCTAGGATTCTCTTCTTAGCCCCTTTCTCCTTGCGCTCCGTAGGCAGGGTGATATGTTTTCTCTCTCAGGTACAAAATTCTAAGTATATCAGGTAAATTAAGCTTACTAATCTTCTCAATCCTGTGTCCATACTTATTTTGTGTGTGCCTTGTCTGCCAAAAGAGGAGAGTGGCATTTTGAAGTCCATCACCGCAGTTGTGGTTTTGGCCAATTTCTCCTTGTACTTCTAACAGGTCTGGGCTTAAAAAAATTTTTTTTTAAAAAACAACCAAAAACAACAAAAAAACTTTTCTAAAATTTTGAGATAATTTTAGATTCACAGAAAATTTGCAAAAAATATAGTACAAAGAATTCCTGAATCCCTGCTTAGTTTCCACCCAGGTTCCCCAAATATTAACTCTTTACTGTGTGCTTTTATTATTTATTCTCTATCTGTATTCATATTATTATTATTTTCTGAACCATCTGAAAGTAAGTTGTGTACATGATGCCCTTTTATACCCTTTCAGTGTGTATTTCCTGAAAACACGGCCATTCTTTATCTTCAATACAGTTATCAAAATCATAAAATTAACATTGTTATAGTACTGTTATCTAATCCACAGACCTTATTCAAATTTCACCAACTGTCCAACTAATTTCTTTTGTAGCTGCTATGGTCTGAATGTTTGTTTTGCCCCCAAAATTCTTATGTTGAAGCCTAATCATCAATGCATTGGTATTAAGAGGTATTAGGAGGTGATTAGATCATGAGGGCAAAGCCCTCATGAATGAGATTAGAGGCCTGAGGGAGCTGTTCCCCTTTCCACCATGCGAGAACACATAGCAGGTGCCATCTATGAGGAACAGGGCCTCACCAGACACTGAATCTGCTGGCACCTTGATTTTGGACTTCCTAGCTTCCAGAACTGTGAGCAATAGATTTTTATTGTTTATAAACTACCCAGTCTAAGATATTTTGTTATAGAAGCCCAAATTGACTAAGACAATAACAAAAGAAAAAAAAAAAAGTATTGTTTTCTGATCTAGTGTCCAATCCAGAATCATGTGTTTAGTTATCATGTCTCTCTAGTTTTCAGTCTGAGGCAATTGCTCAGTATTTGTCCATTGGGATCCAGACATTTTAGAATAGTAGAGACCAGTTATTTTGTAGAATTTTTTCTTATGTTACCTTTAGCTGATGTTTTCTCATGATAGATTCAGGAATACCACAGAAATGATGTTATGTCCTTCTCAGTGCATCATATCAGAAGGCACATTCCATCAGTTTGTTCCATTACTGGTGGTATTCACTGTGATCGCTTGATTAAGGTGGTGTCTGCCGTGGTTTCCTCACTATTTTTGCCTTTGAAATGAATAAATATCTTATGGGGAAATATTTTGAGACCATCTAAATGTCTTTTTACTCATAAAACTTTCACCAACTAGTTTTATCATCCATTAATGATTTTTGCCTGAAACAATTAATACCATGATGGTTGCCAAATGGTGAGTTTTAGCTCCTAGGTAGCATGTTTTGACAGCTTGTAATTCAGGCGTTTGGAATCTAAGTCTTTTCAGTTGAGATGTATAGCAGCTTTATGGAAAAGAGCAGCTAGATCTCAATGTAGGTCCAGACACATGGGTGCTTCACATTTCTGTTATACTTCTTTAGAGAGGACCTACTTGGGTTGAATTCTCACCCCTGCTGGACAGTTTGGGCACCAAACTGCCTCTGCCTATCTGCTCTGCTGTAGCTCCAGCTCCAATCCATGGTTCAGGCAGCTATGTCTGGATATTGGAAGTGGTTTTATGTGATGTCTTTTCAGAAGGGGCTGTGGCATGGTAGCATGTCATGGATTTATATTTAATGGAGTCAAGAGAAATTTTATCTAATTTGTTGAAAGGGAAACATATGAGCATATTTATATGCTAAAGGGGCAGAGTCAGTACAGGAGAGATTAATGATCAAGACAGAGAGACTATTTTGGGGGGTCCCTGAAAAGGTAAGCTTAGATGGCAGTATTAGCACTGGACAAGAGGAAGAACACTTCTTTTAGGATGACACTGGAAGGAAGAAAGTGAACACCATTGTTTTTGTAGGTTATGAGTATTCACAAATTTGAAGGAGTTTACTGCCTGGTTGCCTCATTTTTCTTTGTGAAATAGAAGTGAGATTGTATTCTAAGAGTGAGGGGGAACAGGCCTTGAGGACATCATTGAATAGGGAAAGAATTGTCGGGAATAAGAGAGTTATCTGGGGATAATTGAAGGATTTCCAGGCAGCTGGTGGTAAGGACGATGAATTCTTGGTGTCCTCAGTCTACAAACCTGTGTGATTTTTCTGCAGCAGTGTTCAGCAGCCCAGGTGTAGAAGTATAGGAAATGAACAGTTGGGTTGATTGGGGGATGTGGCTTTGCCACATACTGTGGTGGAAAGGCAAGGGAAGTAGGAGAGCAAAAGAGGGTAGGATTTTGTCTGGAGAGGTAGTTAAGTAATGGATCATGGTTTGAGGCTTCATGGTCCAAGCAGGATGGGGGAGGTAGGATTTGAGAGACAGTAGAAGAGTGAAAGGTTTGGAAGTCAGAGAATTACTAGAGGAGGAATAAGAGTTCAGGATTGCTGGCAGGATAGGTATATAGGTCAGAGAGTAGGGTATTTAGAGTTTAGCGTTTCTAACCTGGGACAGTTACGGCCAATGAGGGACTGGAGTGGAGTAGTAGGGTGGAGGGAAGGATCACTGGAGTGTGAGGAAACTTGTTGAAGTTGCTGGATGGCTTATTTACTTGGACATTGACCACCAGGTTAATGGTAGGACACTGGTGGAAGGGGAATGACTGTATTCCAAGTGTCCAGGGAAGGACAGAGAGTCGAGCAGGAATGAAGCATTAAAGCATGAACAGCCTTAAAGGAAGGTGGCATTTTGGCTGGGATCCAGGGATGGTTGGATCTGGAGGTTTGCTGGAACTGGCCGTCCATAGCCTCCAAAGAAGCCTTGATGCTTGTGGAGAGTGGCATTTGCTCAGGTTTCCAAACAGAAGTTTGTCATTGGGTCTTTGCTTGTATTATTCATCTTCTTGTAGCCCTCTTCCCTGCCTTCTCTATCTGGCTAACTCCTGCTGGCCCTTGAAGAAGGAGCTCTGAGATCACCTCTTCCAGGAAATCTTTCTTGAACCCTCCGGTCTGTCTTTCTGTCCCCCTTATGCTTACCTCTAACTTAGCAGGTAGCATATCCTATCATCATTGTCTGCTGTCCTTCTTGCCTCTAAACCATACTTCCTTGATGAAGGCATGTACTGTATCTTTGCATTTCTTACATAGTACCCAGCATATATTTGGTTGAACTGTATGAAACTGCCATTTAGAAAGTGGATTTGGTTTAGTTTATTTCAATCCCTAGTAGTTGACTTTCCTTTGCCAGCACATCTTGAATCTTTCTCCAAAGTCACAAGCCACTTTCTTAGTTTGGTCCTAGCCAAGTTCCATATAGATGAATGAGGATGTTTCTTTCTCAGTGATCAACTAATTTCTATGTGGGCCATAGTCAATCTGTTCATCCTGCTTAGGCTTTTGTTCTGTTAACTTCTCTTCTGCTTTTCTCTATTCTTGGTAGAAGGGGCAAAAGAAACTACTTTGTCCTTGGTCTTCCCCAAAATTTCCCAAATGTTTGTCCATACATCTCATTCTTGTATTGATTCTTACTGAATTACCTATATGCCAGGCAGTAATCAGGACTCATTCTAGTTTCCCTGCTTCTAATGTGTTTCGTGCCATTGTTTATTGGCTTTAATGTGTTAATGGGGCTGCTGCTGCTGTTGTGATTGTTAATCATTCTTTTGAATAGTGATTTTAGCTTACTAATTGCTTCAGATACAGTTTTTTAGAAACTTAGTGATCTGAGTGCATTACACATTAAAGAGTGTATTGAACAGTAGCATACTCAGATTAAAAACAAATCAGATTTCTCTGTAATAGTAAAACATTTTCCTTTATGGGTTGGGGCAGACATGCTGAGTATAAATCAGAAAAGTAAGTTGATCTGGTTGATCTTTTCTTTCACTGTCTCACAAACTCTTGCTTTTGTGGTCACTGAGAATGTAATATAAATATGCTCTTCACATCCCAAGGCTACCGTAAGTCCTGGATCAGACCTGTTCTCCTTGAAGTCACTGGCATTCTGACTTCCTTTATCCCCTACTACCACTACCCCTCTGAACTGGACCTTCCTTTTTAAGAGGTACTCCCCTGAGCCCAGTTCCCTGAGATGTGCTACTTTTATGAGGAACTTGCTTAAAGAGCTTCCCTTTCCTTTGGGGTGCTATTCTTCCTGGGAGTCCTATTCTAATCACAAATTTCCTGTTTTTTCCTCAGGGCCAGTACTGTAACATTAGCATAACTAGTGACATTTAAAGAAAGAAACCCAAAGCCCAATTAACCAATTACACTTCAGTTCTCTGGTCCCAGGCCTGCTGGACACTCTCCATCCACCAGAAATGCTTCTTATTCCCCCCATCCCCCTTTTTTAGACTGTGCTAATCCTTAACAGATTAATCTGAGTTTATAGTTAGATGAAAGTTATCTATTAACAGAAAAGTCTGAAACTGTAGACAGAGCTGACAGCGTTGAAGTGGGTAGAGATACACAGGCAGCCTTTGGACCAAAAAATCTTTGCAGTACACGAGGTCTTTTAAATATCTGTTTTGGCAAGTAGTTATTCAGGGACATTGGACCATCCTTTGGAAGCTAGGAATACCTTTAGACTCAGGCCAAGCACAACGTGACCTACCTTTGAGCTTCAGGTTTTGGCCCCACTGAGTCTCAAGCCATTTTGATGCAGGCCCATGTATGTGGGGCAAAACACCTAACAGTCTACTTTATCCCCACTCCACCCATCCTATCCATTTCCAATTGCAAAAATTTCAGCCTGTCTGAATATGCACAGACTCAGTGGAGACTGCATGGTTGAGTGCTAGGCATCAAATATTGAGTTATTATCCTCTGAACCAGTGTTTATCAAACTGCCCACTAATGGGTCACAACATCAATTTAGCAGGTTATGCCTAGCACTATTGTTATGGTTACTGTTGCTGTGAAACAAGCCACCCCAGACTTAGTGGCATTAAACAATAAGCATTTTACTATGCTCATGGATTCTATGGGTCAGGAGTTTGGACAAGACACCATGAGGATGGCTTGTGTCTTCTCCGCGATGGCTGGGGTTTGGGATCATTTGGAGGCTCCTTTACTCACATGTCTGGTGCCTGGGCTGAGTGAGGTGCCTTGAAGGTTGATGGGATCAGCTGAGACTGATGACCAGAGTGCCTATATGTAGAGTCTCCAGGTAATTTGGGCTTCTCACTGCCTGGTGGCTGGGTTCCAAGAGAGAGTCCCTAGAGGAAGCATCTACAGAACCAGTGTTCCAAGAGAACAAGGTAGATATTGCATGACGCTTAATAACCCTGCCTTTGACATCACATGGCATCACTTCCGTTGTTCTTGATTGGTGGAAGCAATCATGAGCCAGCCTAGATTTAAGGATAGGGGACATAGATCCCCACCTCTCAATAGGTGGGGTGTTAAAACATTTGTGGCTATTTTTAAAACTACTACAACTTTATTTTAAAACGAGATAGAATATAAAATAACAGAGTGCCTTATATGTACTAAGAATAAGTGTTTCAGTTATAATGTGTGTCTTTATATTCTGGTTTATGATGTAATATATTTTAATTACTATAGACTACAAATTTATTTTCTTTTTGGGGACGTCCTTTTTATTTATTTGTTTATTATAAATTTTATTTTAGCTTCTCAATATACATTGTAGTTGATTTTTGTGACCTTTACCCATTCCTCTTTCAGAGTCTAAAAACATTTTTTTAAAAAACATTGATTAACTGTGATAACATCTAGTTTGGTTTATGAACACCAAATTGTACCTCAATTAATAAGTTACTACTGTGTGGTTCTTAGTCATTTGTAAAGATGAGAACCTAAGGGATTCTCATTTGCCTGTAAGGACAAAAGAAAGGCTTCTCCTTTTTGACCCGTTTTCCTCATCTACCAGGAGATGTGCAAGGCCCAGTTGGACTGTGATCTGGACCAGTAGTCAGAACTTCCCTAAAATTTTAGCCTCATCTTTGACAATCAGTTTTCTAAAAGAGTAGCAAACAGATGTGAGATGAAGAGGGCATACTTTTTTTTTGCAGACTATCAGAAAATCTTTAAGCATCCAGAAGCTGAAGAATGATCCATAATAGAAAGACAGCCACCCTGCCTGAGGAATATGGTGTTTGCAGTAAAACAATCTCAGGAAAGGCTTTCCACTTTCAGTGTTGAAACCAAAAGGAAATATTGAGATTGGGGCCTGTGAGAGAAGAGATGCTTGTTGCCAAAACAGTCTGCCTTCTTCCTCTTACTGTGACCTACTGAGTGTGCTTAAGTATTCCTGCTCTTTGAATGAAATGCGTGAACGTGACTGAGCAATGGCATTCACTGTCATCTTCCAGAATACTGCATTGCAAAACAACAGTTTTTGTGGAATAGTGCTATAAAATGGCTAAATTTTTGCTCAAATATTTTAGAAAATTTATATAATTCCATGCTTTTATTATTATGAAAATGATTCATTCTAGAAAACTAGAAAATACAGATAGGCAAAAATAAGAAAATAAAAATCATGTTATTTTACCACTTAGAGAGGAACACTGATTTCTTTAAATTGTATATCCTGTCATTTTTCGGTAGATGGAGTGTATATACATTTTTAAAAACACTGGGCTCTTGCAATACACTGTTCTGAAACCTGCTTTTTAAACTTATGTAAATACATCCCATGTCAATTAATGTACTTCTTTTTTTTTTTTTTTTTTTTTTTTTTTTGTCGTTTTTTCGTGACCGGCACTCAGCCAGTGAGTGCACCGGTCAGTCCTATATAGGATCCGAACCCGCGGCGGGAGCGTCGCCGCACTGCCAGCGCAGCACTCTACCAAGTGCGCCACGGGCCCGGCCCTGTACTTCTTATTATAAATACTTCATAGTGTTACACTGTATAGAAATAGCATTTAAACATTTAACATTGCCGACAACATTTAACTGTTATAAACTATACTGTAGTGAACATCTGTATAAGTAAATCTTTTTTCCCATACCATGATTATTCTTAAACTTTTTTCTAAGTTTTTTAAAATAAGTAATATATGTACATGGTACAGAATATCATGATTTTTCTTAAATAGAACTGCCCAATTGTCCTTCGCTAATGTACCAGTTTATACTCCTACCAAAAGTGTTATCTGTTCCTAGTATTTTGCAATTTAATAGGGAAAAAACTCATTCCTTACTTGCTTAGTTGTGTGATTTATTTGAGCTGTAACCTCCTCTTTGCCTTTTTTGCCTCTCCAAATCTTGCCTTTCAAGGCCTATCTCAAATACCACCTCCTACCTGCCCCCTCCTTCACATCTACCAGTGCAGTGAAGACTTCCTATCTGCTCTTCTTGTGGATTTGAATTGTCGTCTCCAATCAACTGTAGTTTCTTGAGAGCATTAAGCACTATCTTACTTTTTTAATCTTCTTTTGCATTAGCATATTTCAGTGCACATGTTTAGAACTCAGTAAATATTAAGTTGGAGTCCACCGAAAAGGATTGATGGCAGCAGAAAGTACTGTCGAGAGAGAGATATAGAGAATAAAAATGTTTGTCAAGCAAAAGGAGAGAACAGAACTAAGGCCACCAGAGGTGGGAAAGGGGGAAGGAAAGGGGGAGATGAGGTTATCAAGAAGTTGGTAAAGGGCCACAAAAAATGATTACATTGTATAATGTTGAATATGCTAATTATCCTGATTTGAGCATCACATATTGCACACAGGTATTGATGTTCAACACTGTACTCCACAGATATGTACAATCAATAATGTTTTAAAAAATAAGTTTCTCAAGCTGAAGACCATGCAAAGCTGCTCTGGAGGAGACATAATTCTGTTATTTCATTTAGGCAGCCCATCCTTGAAATTCTTTGTTAATAATAGCTGACATTTTGTCAATATTCTTCTTTTTACCATATGTAGTAGGATTTCCCCAAGCCAGGATTTTAAAAATAATGACCCAACTTTCCACTAAAAGATATATTTTCTCAATAATTGTTGGCTATACTCAGAAACTTATATTTCTTTCTTAGTTTTGTAGCTTTCCCCTTTCCCCTACACCTTGAATTTGCTTCAGACTCCTTCAGATCTGTTTTGTCTTCATGGGTCTTTTTTTAAAAATAATTTTCCATCATTCACGAATGTGCAGAGACAATGGCTACTTTTTAGCAAAGGTTCTTTTCTGTTCTCATAACATCCATTATGTTTGCCATATATTCTTCATCTTCTTCCCAAATATACGGCATTTCACTTACATTTATTCCTTTTTTCCTACTTGAATGGTCTTTTTTTTGTGATGCTTAATGAAATTATGAGAACGTACAGTAGTAAACATAGTTGGAAAACGTGGAGATAGAAACACTTTCTGGGGCCGGCCCGTGGCTCACTCGGGAGAGTGTGGTGCTGATAACACCAAGGCCTCGGGTTCGGATCGGATCCCATATAGGGATGGCCGGTTTGCTCACTGGCTGAGCGTGGTACTGACAACACCAAGTCAAGGGTTAAGATCCCCTTACCAGTCATCTTTAAAAAAAAAAAAGAAAAAAGAAAAGAAACACTTTCTGGTACCTGACTCCACTGGACAGTAAGTACTCCTGCCAAGGTTTCACCGGCACCTTTTAAAAAAAATTTTTTTTATTAGCATATTCATTGTTACAAATCATACTTATTTTTTACCTCCCTTATCCACTCTCTCCCCGCCCCATAACCATATATTTGTTCTCTCCATCTGATAGATTAACTGTTCCTCCATTGATTTGTTGCCTAGATGATTTGTCCAGTACTGAGACCAGTGTGATAAAGTCCTCCAATGTTAATGTAAATCAGATGCTTCCATTACTCTGGAGTGTGTTTTGTGGAGAGAGAGCATGAATTAGTCCTTTTTTGTGTTGCTTGTAACAAAATACTTGGAACTGGGTGATTTATAAAGAAAACGAAATTTATTGCTTACAGTTTCTGAGGCTGAGAAATCCAAAGTCCATCTGGTGGTAGCAACAGTGACCCAGGGGTCTCACATTGCAAGATGGTGGAAGCAGAGAGAGCAGAGAGAGAGAGAGAGACAGAGAGACAGACTCTCCTCATTTAAAGCCCTCAGAACCACACCTCTGACCACCATTTTTAATACTGCACAGTCCTACAATCCAATCACCTCTTCAAGGCTCCACCTTCCAATTATTATAATAGGATTGCCACCCTTTTAACAGTCACAGTGGGAGCCAAGTTTCTAATACATAAAACTTGGGGGACACAATTCAAGCTTCAATGAGTTTTGGGTGGACATAATTCAATCCACTACAGAGCACCTCTTCTTTTTCTTTTTCTTTTTTTTCTCCTTGGTTTCCACTCGTGCCTCTCATGTCAATGTGGTTGAGAGTCTGGCGTGCCATCTGCACAGTGGCTATGACTGCTGCTATAGAGACTAGCCGTTTTTGCAGCAGCTGTGGCAATTGAGGTGGATATGGAAGGCTACCTGTGTGGAAATGGTGTTTTTGATGTGCTCTTTACCTGGTTGTGGCTGGGTTCGGCCTCTCCTGTCTCCATGCCTCAGGCCCCTGGCAGGGCCCTGGGGTGTTGGCAGCAGCTTGTTTAGTGGCGCTGGGTTCGGCTTCCTGGCTTCCCCTGGCTCCATGCCTCAGGACCTTGCTAGGGCCCCAGGGCTGTGGTGGAAGCTTTCTTTGAAGCTGCACATTCTGTCATTGTTCATTTCTTGATAGTAGATGGTATCAGGTCTCTTCAGGTGCAACCAGCAGCATTCACAATTAAAAAGCTACTTACTTATCTCATTTAACAAGAACTCTAAAGAAGAGGTTCTAGGATAGTTAATTGAGCAGCACAGGGGCAACTTTTCTCCCTTTGAATGTGAGGTAACAACTGTATCTTCAAGTATCATGTACTCACATGACAATGTCTAAGGCAGGCAAGAAGGGATACCCTTTTAACAGGGAGGAACAAGTTTCCTATAAAACCTTCCCCTCAGGTCCCATTGGCCAGGGGTTCTGTGTGCCCACACTCTACTTCAAAGAAGGTCGCAGCAGGAGCATCTCTGGTCTTTACTGCTGTCAAAGGGAAAAGGGGGAAGGGAGATGCTGTTGGGAATATGACCTATAGAGTCTGTCACAGACATAATTCTTCCTTACATTGAGCTCCAGTCTCTCTGCTCTTACTTCCACGCATCAGCTGTAGCTCTACTCATTGGGGCCCCACAACCATTTTAGCTCTCTTTCCTTTTGTGAAGTCCTAGAGATGTTTGAAAACAGCTGTTATGATTCTGCCTGAGCTTTGTCTTCTGCTTGTGTAAGGTCTTCAGTTCCTTGAATCTGTTACACAGTTGTGTCTTGCCTCAGTAACCTCCATTGAATCTGCCCCTTTCTGGTGTGATCTTCCAGCCATTGTCTCATATCCACCAGCCACAGTCACTGGTTCCCTTCTCCTGTGAGAAGTGGAAATTAGTCACTCACTCCCAGTGCTGGCCACAATTAGAGTGAGGAATGTAGGAGCAGCTCTAGCCTGTGAGCTGTTGGTGTCTGGAATTAGTATTATTGTTGTAACCTGATATTTGTGTCTGGGCACTTGAGTGACTGATATTTGTGACTGCAGCACTGTTAATTGATAAGATCCAGTAGTGAACAAGGCCCTCTGTCATCTGACCCTGCCCTCTCTGCAGCCTCATCTACTATGGATTCTTCCATCTCAACTGGACTTAGCCATTTGCTGTTTCTGAACATGCCTGGTGGCTTTATACCTCCATGCCTTTGCACATACTATTTTCTATTTTTAGAACTCTCTTTTCCCTCTTCTTACCTAGCAGAGTCCTACTTTTCCTTCAAGATTTACCCCAGCAGGCATCACTCCTCTGAAAACTTTTGTGATTTTTCCCTTGGGCAGAGTTAATCAGTCACTTCTCAGTCACACTCTGTACAAGTTTTTGTTGTTAAACATTCACAAGGTGTTGTAATTATCTGTTTATATTTTTCTGTCTATATTTAGCTTCTAGAAGATAGGATCCATATTTTTATTTCTATAACTTCAACACTCAGTATAGGTTTAGTGCATAAAAGGTGTTTTATAAATGTTTGTTGAGTGAATGAATGAATGAATGAATGACGGTTTTCCATCTGAACCTACTGATTAATAACTACTTCCTGTCCTCGTTATGATAGGAAGTCTATAGATCCTAAAAGATTATAAATTATAAAATAAATAAAGATATTATTATGTTATCTAAAATTGAATCTGATAGGCTATTACACCTTTTATTTGACAGACTAGACGGAGGCTCAGAGTGGGTAAGTGACTAGCCTGAGACCACATAAAGATAGGAGGCAGAGCGGGGACTAGAATTTCATACCTTTGTCTCTCACATATCTTGCTTTCAATTTCTGTAATACCACCATCTTACCAGATAGATGAGAGGGATTTGTAATTAGCATCATTCATGTGTCTTTCAGAGAGTCTGCCTTTGTCTCCTCTCCTGTGTGCTTTTGCCCTCATGGACCTTTCTCTCTGCTTGCCCGAGTCGGGCCTGCTATTCCAGACCCAGCCTGATTCTTGCCTTTTCTGACCATCTCGGTCAAAATGACTTACACCTTCTTCTGAGTTTCCATAGCCATTTAGCACATGAGGCAGTTCAGGGCAGTGACTGAGATGGGCCTTAAGAGTCACACAGCCCTGGGTCCAAGTTCCACACTCCCACTTACTAGCTAGCTGTGTGACTGACAAGTAGATTAACCTCTCTGAGTCTTTATTTCCAAATCTGTAACTAGGGATAATAACAGTTCCTACTTTCTAGGGTTGATGTGAGGATGAACATACTTTCTGGTACACAGTAGACACCTAAATATTACATGCTATTATTGTTGGTGGTGGCTTAATTATTATTCATAAATCCGCTGGAGGCTGATTACTCTGAAAACGGAGGCTTCTCTAGCTCCATTTCTTCTTGTGCCTGACTGCTTATTGACATATCAAGGGTTATTCAGTCAGCTACCCTCAAACACTTGCTGGAATATTTTTGCAAATAACATTCACTTATAATTTTTGTTTCTTGGCACATGCCAGTGCTTTTGCCATCTGCAGTTTTGCTCCTTTGTGGAGGGATGTTTCTTTGAAAAAGTTGTCTCTAAGGTCTGCTGGGAGAAAGAACAGAATGTTTTCTCTCTTTACATCACAGCTATGACCAGCTTTGAGGTGTAGCTCTGTCTCTATTAATAAAAGAAATGTCTTAGAAAAGTCAGTTTAATGAAAACTCACAGACTACAGGCAATTTGTATACATTCCCTTGTTTGACACCATAGTACAAGCTCATCTCTAGATGTAAAAGGAGCAGTCTAATTCTCTTGACTGCCTTCCTTATTAATAATGTATAGA
Organism: Cynocephalus volans; assembly: GCF_027409185.1. Classification (NCBI taxonomy): domain Eukaryota; kingdom Metazoa; phylum Chordata; class Mammalia; order Dermoptera; family Cynocephalidae; genus Cynocephalus; species Cynocephalus volans. Next base: position 57,673,498 of record NC_084462.1, read on the forward strand.
GATTGTCCATGCATGGTATAAGTCTTGGATAGTTTTGTTGGTTGGATTTTCTCCATCTTGTAAATGAGAAACCAGGGAAATACAGTGTATTTATTGTAGAGGGAACAAAGGTCGTGGAAACAGTAACTTTTAAAAAGAGCCCTTGGTTACCTAGCTTTTAAAGACCTAGGCCTGCTTATTTTATTTCTAAAAGCCTGTGGAATAAACCCCTCATTTTCTCTGATTTACAAGGAAACCAAAATGTGGAAAATTTGATCTTTAAGGGGCATGACTTCTGGTTTATGGGATTGTTTATTTTAAAGTTTAAACATTTCAGTGTCTCATGATACTCTTAGTTAAAAGGAAGTTCTCTTGAATATTATGTCGCTATTAAAAATTATAATTTAGGTCTGTATTTCCAAGAAAATACTAAGTTTTAAGTAGAAAAAGGTTGATTTATATGCATTGGGGGAAAAAAATCAAAGGATCAAAGGACATGTGCTTGTATATTAACAGGGATTACTTTAAGGTAATAAGACTTTAAGTTATAGCATTTTACTTTCTTCCTCTGCACTCTTTCTATATTGTCTGGATTTTGGAATAGCCATGTGTTACTTTATATTCAGAAAGATTTTAAAGCCATTTCATTTTTGGAGGAAAAAAATTTACAACTTAGGATTTTAACATGTTAAAGCCAGCTTTCTCCATCCTCCCTCGAGAAATGACCTCAAGCAACTAGGAAAAGCAGAAATGAAAACTTAATGAAATTAGATGTCTGAAACTCCAAGCCAGAAAATAAGTAGAAAGAATTTTTGAAAGATTGAACCAGGAGTATGAGAGGAAGTAAACAGAAGACACTTGGAAGTACAGATCTCAGGAAAAGAGAGAGAAAACAAACTGGCAAATAATATTTTCCAAGGTGAGGGATACACCCTGAGATTCAAAACCAAAATCTTTCATTTGAAATAGTAGAAATGAGTACATAAGCTGGTGGCAGGAGCTTTTCTGGATCCAGTTTGACTCCGAGATACAGAGGAGGATGGATTGAATGAGGACTTACAAGTTATACTTGCAGGGAGCGGTATGGTCTTGTAGTAGCAGGAAAGAGAGAGACTGTACACTGTGATCAGCCCCACAGCTGCCTGTCATTTTTGGTTGGGGAGTGAGAGAAGCTCAAGAATACCTTCTTCCACCCTTTGTGCACACATACACAGTCTTGCCAGAAAAAAGGAAAAGACTCCTGTTTCCCTGAACTTGGCCCTGGCTCTTCTCCCAAATGAATCTTCTTTAAGTAGCTGGTCGAGGAGAAACTGCTCTCAAAAATGAGTGTTCAAAAAATGGCCCTGTTAGCCACAATGTATATCGACAAAATAAAATTTAAAAAGTATATATATATTTATAGAGATAACTATGTCACCTATCACATAATAAGGTAAGCTATTAACATTGACAAAATGATGAAAACAACTTGAAAAATATACCACATATGAAAAATGAAAATCAAACTACACTAGAGTCAGGTTAATTAACTTAAATAAAGCTTATCAATAATTTTTCAAAAAAAAAAAAAAAAAAATGGCCCTGTTCAGGATCTGTCAAACATAAAATAAGAAAAATGAGGAAGAAGAGAACTTGAAAAAATGAAAAGATGATGAACACCCGCTAGGAAAATATTGCCTCAGAACAAATGAAAATCATAACCAAATATCTTACAAGTTCAAAAAAAAAGTGTCAGTCTACCTCCCTAAAAAACTGGAGCATAAATCAGAAATACAAAAGCTCAGGATGAGATGGCAAGCCCATTGGTAAAGACACCTGAGTTCAGCAAAGAAGGTGAAGGACAAAAAGAAAACATCAAAGAAAGGCAAAATTAAAAGCAACACATAGGAAAATAGGAATGAAGTAAGTGAGCTAAGTGAAATAGAAATAGTTAAAGAATAAGAGAGTGATTGGTAGATATGATTGAAAAGTACAAAAATTCCTTAAAGAAGGAAACAGAAATAATAGACAAAACAAAATTTTAAGATATAAATCAAAACTAGTTTCCAGAAATAAGAGAAAGCTTAAATCTACAATTTGAAAAGACATACTGTGCCCAGGAAAAATTCACATAGAATGGCCAGGAATTATTGGGTGGCCAGGCCAAAAGATCAAGACACTTACGAAAGGGGGCATCTCGACTGCTCCATATTATTAGTCAACATGGGAGGACACTGGAGCAAGAGTGATGAAATCCTTAAGAAAAGTGCGACCCAAGGATTTTATAATTGGTGAAATTGTTTTTTTAAATATAGAAACAGCAGATGAGATTCTAGATGAAAGGAATCTAGAAAGAGTTTTCTTATGAGCCCTTCTTGAGGAATCTACTCAAAGACAAACTTCAGTCCACCAGATAACTGGAAAAACTATAGCAAAAGAACTGGTGAAGAGCACTGATCTCTTTAACTGTAGGTCAAAACAAACATAGAAGAACAGAATATAAAGGTTATATGACCTGACTCTGAGAAATGATATAACTAACCAAATATGAGAGGTCAAGGGGAAAGAAGATGGAAGGTGAAATAAGAATACTCTTCCCTCATCTTTAGTAGCTAGGGTTCAAAGGGTTCCATTAAAGCTGATGGATGAACTAATAGAGGTGTAGGTATATTAAGAGTACAAAGCTAAACAGCAAGAGATTATATAATTGACTAAAATAGGATAGCAGAGGTGTGGTGCAAGAAAATAAAATGTTTTAATTCCACCATTTTTCATAGGAGATTAAATAGATACTGTCTAAAAAAATAAAGGTTTATAGATATTAATAAAAGTAACCACTAGACAAAAATATAAACTATCTTAATATCAGAATTCATACACAAAGGAAAGCAAACAGTCTCTACAGAGAGTAATAAAAATAATTGAGAGGACTAAGGCCAATATCTGTCATATCAATAAAAATAAATGGGAGTTGGCGGTTTTATCAGTTTGGTCATCAGGAAGTGTCAGACCATATACTAATAATACTACCATACACTACTGATATAGTTCCCTGACAGAAGAGGCAACTCAAAACCTAATGTTTCAGAAACTTTGAGGTTGGTGGGACTAGCATCTCACCTCTGGGTGTTCGCTTTATTTTTTTATTTTTATTTTTGGTGCCTGGCTGGTAAGGGGATCCAGACCCTTGACCTTGGTGTTATCAGCACCACACTCTTACCAAGTGAGCTATGGTTCACTTTAAATTGATCTTTTCTTTTCACTCAACTGACTACAGTGAAGGTACTTAATGTTTGGTTTAAGGTGATTAGCTTCACTTCTCTGAAGAAATTAAAAATCCAAAACTAATAAATACTGAATGAAACTAGAAAAGGGTAAATTATGATTAATTTTGAATAGCTATGTTGGAGGTTTTGATGAAGTTCTTTTCTTAAAAGCAATCACTGGGGACCAGGAAACTATGATTTTTATTTTTTGGAAGGTCTTGGAATATAAACAGGCCATCTTCCTGAAGTGTCATAATAATTTGGTCCCTAAAGTGTGTGTCTAATGTATTCTTTGTTTCACCCTCAGGACCAAAGCCTTATTTAATCCTTGGTTTCATGGTGTACATCTCTGACAGACAGTAGTATATGAGGGTACTTCAAAAAGTTCATTAAAAGATTCATATTATCTTCTAATTCTACTTTTCCATGAACCTTTTGAAGTACCCTCATAAATGGGGATTCTAGTTTAAATGATATCTAGCAGTTGCTAATGCCACCTTCCCAAACTTTCAACTAGATTATCTGAAGTTGCAAACTCACAAAACAAAAACAAAGGTCTAGTGGGGTACCTGTTTAGAACTGTATTGAAAAACACATATTTTACAACAGGAATATCACCCCTGACAGCCTGAAGGAAAATAAGAAGACTTACTGCCTTCCTCGTGGTCTACCTCCTGGTTAACCCTGGCAGTCATCCAAATTCCTCTGCTTATGTGGGTGCTACTTTTAACAGCACTCAGGTATTGCATTCCTTTTCTTCCTCCTGCTTCCTATTGGTTCTTCATTCTACATCCATTCTATGACTCCAGCTCCCAGCATACATTTGAGCAGGAAATGGGGATGCTTTCTTAGAGGCCTCCATAAGTAAAATGGTGGCACAAACATGAAGCACCCCAGTAGCTGACCATATTAGAGACATTGGAGGACAAAGTACTCACACGTCAGGCAGGCAGAGCCACTTTACTCTGGATATATCAACCTTCCATCCCACCACATCATACACTTAGTGCTCACAGAGCAGGGCCGTGAGCATGCACACTTTGGCTATGGGCAGATGCTGGGTCTAGGAAGAATGTCAACCTGGGGTCATTATTAAAGAGTTCCTACCCAGGATGTTAGCCTACCAGGCTGAGGGGACCCTAGTGCTAAAGGCTGTGGGGTCTACACTTTTAGGGAAAATGAGGGATGATTGGGAAAAGCCAGCTGGAAGAGAGGCAGTGCGCATCAAAGGGAGTTGCAGTGGGAGAGAGACAGTAGGAAAATCTCCAGAGAAACCACAAAAATGCTCCATATGAGAAAGAGCTCTAAACACCCATCAGGCACCAGGAGTGACAAGTCATTTTCTATAGTACTGATCAAGAACTCCTCTGGCACTTTCCTTTTCTTCCTGCCTCAGAAACAGCAGCTAGAAGATGGGGGAAGAAGCTAAGAGACAAAAGCAGCCCTCACCCCTTCTTCCCTGAGGGAAGGCCACCTCTACAACTGGCCCTGCTGGTGGAGAGAGATCTTTTCTTTGAGTGAAGGTTGAAGTGCTATTAAGATATTGGACAGATAACTTTCTTTTGAAAGTGTGACATATAGCAGTTAATGTGTTAATTATTAGGTATACAACTTAATGAACTGTTGCAAATATAACCAGCACCTAGATCAAGAAATAGAATGTTCCAAGGCACCATGAGTCTCCTTGATGTTCTCTCTCAATTACTCCTAACAACCACAAAATATACTATAGATTAGTTTTGCCCTATATGAACTTTATGTAAATTGACAACTTTTTTTTTTTTTTTGTCTTTTTCGTGACCGGCACTCAGCCAGTGAGTGCACCGGCCAGTTCTATATAGGATCTGAACCCGCAGTGGGAGCGTTGCTGCGCTCCCAGTGCCGCACTCTCCCGAGTGCGCCATGGGCTCGGCCCTAAATTGACAACTTTTAATTACTTAATTGATGCTATCTTTTTGACTTAATGCATGTATTGGGTTGAATAGTTTCTCCCAGGCTGGCTAGTTAGCTCAGTTGTGTAGAACACCGTGTTGTAACACCAAGATCGAGGGTTCAGATCCCCATACCAGCCAGCCACAAAAAAAGAAAGTTCTCCCTCCAAATTCATGATTCATGTCCAATAGAACTTCAAAATGTGACATTTGGAAATATGACCTTTGCAGATGTAATTAGTTGAGTTGAGGTCATATTGGATTAGGGTGGGCCCTAAATCTAATGACTGTCTTCCTTAAAAGAAGGCCATGAGATGATGGGAGAAATTGGGGTGATGCAGCTACGAGTCAAGGACAACAGGATTTCCAGCAACTACCAGAAGCTAGGACAGAGGTGTGAAACAGCTTCTCCTTCAGAGCCTCCAGAGGAACAACCCTGCCTACCCCTTGATTTTAGACTTCTGGTCTCCTAAACTGTGAGAGAATAACTTTCTCTTGTTTTAAGCCACCCAGTTTGTGGTAATTTGTTACAGCAGCCCTAGAAACTAATACAATACAACTCTAGGACTCTGCATTAAGAAAGAATAGGCAGAAAAGTTATGAGCCTTGTCCAAGTTTCAGGAGTGGAGGAACTGCTATTCTCACTGAACAGGTTTAAAGTGGGAAAATGGCTGGGTTTCTTTTTTGGATTACCTTCCAACAATGTTGTTTATTCAGTCTACCAATTGTAGAAGCAAACTGCTGGCAAACCAGAATATCGGAATTGTAAGTATTCTCTCTCCAGAGTGGCAATGGAGGTAAAACCTTTCCCAGATTTATTTCATGCATTGTCATTCATTACCAGCTCTTTTTCTGTATAAGTACCGCATGCTAACCGATTGCGCCACTGGAGCTCCACCAGCTCTTTTTCTAAGTGAGTCAAATATCCCCAAGCACATTTACCTCTGAAGTGAGGAGGTTCTTCAGTGATTCCTGATGGGACCCTTCCCTTACACCCACCACAGTTCAGATGCTGCCAAGTGATTGCTCTGCCTTGGAGTATATAGAGCAAATGAAAGGTCATAAAAACAAACCCCAAAACACCCCATATCCAAACTTCTTGTTCTCTTCTGTTAACAGTCTTTCTTCAGACCATCTCTGATAAGGTTAATTAACTTAGCCCCATGGACTTGCCCTGCAGAGTCCTTCTCTTGAGAAGCCTTCACTGTGCTGGAAGTCTGTGTATTTCCCCAAGTCCTTCAACCACCTTTTTACAGGAAGCTATTTAGGAAAAATTAATGCAAAATAAGTGAAACAAGCTATCTACAGAAGTAGTCTGCCCTGATTTCATTTTCTGAGGGTAATTATAACTTCTTGTTTTAGATTTATTCCTCATCATTGCCATGTATGTTCAATCCCCTCTCCATTTCTCATAACTCTTTTTTAGTGGGAACATTTTCTTCACTATTAAATCAGCATGATGAAATTCAAATTTCATTTTAGCTTGATATATAAAGGTATTTTAAGTGTACATAGATAAACATTCAAAATTTATTATTAATCCCCCAAATGTTTTTGACTTTATTCATTATTGGTCATATAAATTTTTCTACAAAATTATGTGGTCATATCCTAACATTTTTATCTGAAAAGTGTGCCTTTTATTGAACTAGAGGGTTTATTTCCTGTTTTGTGTGTATCATGCTTTCTTTTCAGAGTCAGTTATGTGTTCAAAACAAGTGGTGATTTTTTGTTTGTTTTACTTATTATGTTATAATTCAATTTTTCAAAGGAAGTCAAGCACTTTCTATATATTTAAACAAAACATGGTTGAAAATAGCAATTGAGAGCTTCTGGTCAAGATGGCAGAATAGATGGTCCCCAGCATCACTCTCTCCCACAAATCAACCAATTTACAACTAAAAAAAAGCAATGGCAGCCAGGCTGGGGCTGTTAGAGCTCAGGGGAAGAGGAGGAAGATCTATGGAATATGTGAAGGTGGGAGAAACCATGATGACAGAAGGAAAGAACCACTCCGACCATTTCAAGCCCTGGCTACTTCCAGGCTGGAGCTGCTGAGCACACAGAGCAGGAGCTGGCAAAAGCCACAGCTGTGCGCTCCGGATGAAGTTGCATGGAGGCAGCAGGGGAGAAGAGGGCCTTGGTGGCCCCCAGGCCAGCAAGATCACTAATAGGGTTCCCGTGGACCCACATAGGAGTGAGGAGCCACTCAGAGGCCAGTGAGTCATCGCAAGGGACCTGAGCATGGTCCGTCCTATGGGAAGTGTTTGGAGCATGGGTGGTTGGGGAGATGGGCCACTAGGAGAACAATAGGGCACAGCAAAGACAGCTGATCTGCCCCCCAATCAGCATAGGACCACTCAAAGGAGACTGATCAGGAATATAGAATTGCATGGGATACAGTTTGATAAAAAGACTCAGGCCCAGACCAGAGTGTCCACACAACCCAGGTGTACCCAATCTCACTAGACCCAGAAGTCATTATAAAGTCAACCATTAAAACCTGAGCTGCACAAAAAGCCTTCCCTAGGGAATCAGCAGCAAAGCAGCAATTTAGCTCAACCACAGAGCTCAAGTACTAGTCCCCACAGGAAGTTCCCCCATTTTAGAAGTAAGCAAAGGACAACAAATTAGTTCCAGCACAGAGTTTGAGTGGTGGGAACAGCAAATAATCCAACACAGAACTGGAAGAAAAACAAAGTACCCACAACCAGAGACAAAGTTTGATATTAACTAGTAAAGGTCTCATTTCACCAAAGAACATCTATAACACCAAGAAGGACCAGAAGTCCTCTGGGCTACCAAGCCAGAAAGTGGGGAGGGCCAGGGGCCTCAGCCATGCCCTCCGACACTCGACACTCGCAACCAGTTGCAAGGGTGGGGGCCAAGGGCCTCGGGCACACGCCCCTCGTGAAACCACCCCAGTGACAACCACCAAGCTGCTGCAGGAAGTGCCTTGGACTCTCCCAAGCAGGGGCAGTGGGGGGCCTTGGGCCTTGACCATGCCCTCCTAACACACACAACAAGCCCAGCAACGACTACTGAGCCGCCACAGGAAATGCCCCAGGCTCTCCTGAGCTGGGGTGGTGGTGGGGCCTCGGGCCTCGGCCACTTCCCCTGATGCACACAGTCAGCCCAGTGACAACCACTGAGCCACAGTAAGAAGGGCCCTGGGTTCCCAAGCTGGGGTGGTGGAGGGCAAGGCTTTTGCCGCAGCTCCCTGACAGCTGCACCCAGCCCAACAATGACCAAGCCACCACTGGAAGCCCCCTTGTCTCCTCTGTGGGAATGAGGGAGGTGCCACAGGCCTCAGTTCTGCCCCTCCTCCTTCCTCCTTCCATCCCATTTCCTTCCTCTTCCCCTCTCCCCCTTCCTCCCAACTGCTCTGCAACAATATCATAGAATGTAAAAAAATAATACTAAAAAAAAAAGAAAATAGCAATTGATGGAGAGCTAAAATGCCCAGAACGGCAACAAGGTTAAAATCTAATCAGACTATACTTTGAAATATTCGGTTAAGTTGATGATATACTCAACTGTAAAAAAATTAAGGATTGAGTCATTTCCTTGGAGACCTTTGAGATAGAGTATCCATTCAGTTGGAAGGATTTCACAGTGAAATTAGAAAAAGAACAGAATGGTTTCTAATTATAAGCCTATCAGGAAACCTGCCTAATCTTCATTTTACTCTAACAAATGGGATTGTTCATCTTTTTTTTCTTAGAAATTTCCTTTAGGAACATTTATTATCAAAACATGAGGAAGTATTGGGGACTTCAGTTATTCAGTAATTGTTTCATGCAGCAGTTATGGAGTACCACACTTTTTTAGGTTCTACTTTTATAAAGGTGCATAGAACTCCAGAAGTTCAGTCTGGTAGGGGGAAACAGGTGAATGGAGTTCCATTGTGATGAAGCACAGCCCAGGGTGCCTTCAGAGCACATGAGTGGCACCTCATCCAGATGGAGTTGGGGCCAGAGGCATAGGAGAAGCTTCCTGAACTTGAGTCTTGAAGGATGAGGAAGAGTTAGGGGAGAAGAGGAAGAAAGCAGGAGTTTGTCAGGCTCAGTAAGCCATATGGCCATGGCACCACATGTTAAGAGACACAAAGCTTTTCAAGGAGTTGTAAGTAGTTTGGGGGAGTACAAGGTTAGGCTTCAGGGACTACAGGAGCCTTGAATGCCATATCCGGTAGTCCAGGTTTTATCTAGGGTAATATGGAGCCCCTGAAGGATTTTACACGTACTGTAATTATGGGTCATTTATTTTCCTTTTGAAGCTTAGCAATCTGATGTTTCTCTGTTTTGGATTAATAACTTCATGTATCTTTATCCCCTTCGACCCCAGGACATAGCTTGTTTGTTGAATTCAGGTAGCAGTGACAGAATGAAAACAAAATTGACTTCTGTCCTGCTCTTTAGTTATTACAAGAGAATGTTTAAGTGTAATAGATGTGAAATGAGCAGAAAGATATTTTAAAATGTTTTGTGTTGATTCTTTATGGTCAGTATTTTTGTACATCCTGTAGAAATATGTCATTCCATGTATTTTCAGACACTTCTGAGATTTGGGGGGTATTAATTCCTTTTTAGGACTTGTGTGGATGTATTCTCGTTATTATTACCGAAGTAAAGAGGAAATGATATCAGCAGATGTGCAGAGCTGTTATTCACACTGAATACACTATTCATTTAGACAAAAAGATCATTTCTCAATTCAAATAGGAATATTCTAATTTAAGGCCCAAATCAGTTGTGTCATAATCTCTATGGAAACAAAGCTTTCTACTGTGTAGTAGTTGCATAAGGAACTCATTTCCCTTTGTAGATACACAAATTGTCAATGTAAATGCTTCTTCCATTTTCTCTCAAGAACTCCCTTAAAACAGAAGAGAATTCAGGCAGCGACATTTGTTTATATGTTTTATAAAACTAAAATATCTGTTCAAATTTCATGCTTACCTACATCTTATAAAATTGTTATAACTTAAAAAGTGTTGATGACCACCTTCTTTTCCTAGTTGAATTCAGCTAGAGGCTTGAATCATCCTTCTTAGTTCTTAGTATATTAGCATCATCTGTCCATGTGAGGCTCTCTCCAGTGGGGTTGTCTTTTTCTCTTATTGATCTTCAGACATTCTTTATATATTGAGGGTATGAGTCCTTTGTTGGTTATATGTTTTGCAAATACCTTCTCCAACTTTGTGGCTTACCTTTCATTCTTTTACTAGGGCCTATTAGTGAACAGAAGTTTTTAGTTTTAAAATTCAGTTTATCAATCTTTTCCTTTATAGTTAGTCTTTTTGTGTCTGGTTAAGAAATCTTTGCTTCAGCATCAGCAAAAATAGACAAATGGGATTGCATCAAACTGAAAAGGTTCTGCACAGCAAAGGAAACAATTAACAGATGAAGAGACAGTCTACAGATTGGGAGAAAATATTTGCAATCATAACATTAGATAAGGAGCTAATAACCCAAATGTACAAGGAACTCAAACTACTCAATAACAAGAAAACAATTAACCCTATTAACAGATGGACAAAGGACCTGAATAGAAATTTCTCAAAAGAAGATATACAAATGGCCAACAGATATATGAAAAAATACTCGTTATAACACCAAGGTCAAGAGTTCAGATCCCCACACTGGCCAGCTGCCAAAACAAAAACAACATTACTAATCATCAGAGAAATGCAAACTAAAACCACAATGATATATTACCTCATACCTATTAGATTGGCTGTTATCAAAAAGATGGAAGATAATAAGTGTTGGCAAGATTGTGGAGAAAAGGGAACACTTGTACACTGTTGGTGGTATTGTAAATTAGTATGGCCACTTCGGAAAACAGTATGGAGGTCCTTCAAAAAACTAAAAATAGAATTACTATACCATCCAGCAATCTCACTTCTGGGTATACATCCAAAGGCATTGAAATAAGTATGTCAAGGAGATGTCTGCGCTCCCATGTTCATTGCAGCACTATTCACAATAACCAAGATATGGAAACAACCGAAGTGCCCATCAATGAACGAATGGATTAAAAAAATATGTAAATGTATACAGAATGGAATACTATTCAGCCTTTACAAAGCAGGAAATTGTTATTTATGACAACTCAGACGAACCTAGAGGACATTATGCAAAGTTTAATAAGCCAGGCACAGAGATACAAAAACTATGTGGTCTCACATGTGAAATCTAAAAAAGTTGAACTCACAAAAGTAGACAGTAGAGTGATGTTTGCCAAAGGCTGAGGCAGGGGTGGACGGGGTAAGGAGAGACGTTGGTCAAAGGGTATAAAGTTTCAGTTAGATAGGAAGAATAGGTTCTGGTGATCTACTGCACAGTATGGTGACTATAGTTAATAATAATGGGGCTGGCTGATTAGCTCTGTTGGTTAGAGGGTGGCCTTGTAACACCGACATCAGGGGTTCGTTTGGTTCCCTGTACCAGCCAGCTGCCAAAAATCAAACAAAATATTGTATCTTTCCAAAAAGCTAAAAGAGAGGATTTTATGTGTTCTTACCGCAGAGACATGATAAATATTTGAAATGATGGATATGTTTTTTAAAAAAGAAAAGAAAAAAATCTTTGCTTCGGTGCTCCTCTTTTTATTGTTTTGTTGCTTTATGATTCTCTATTCCCTTTTCTCTCCCTGCCTCCCATAGGCACACATTCTAATGTGTTTAATGTATTTTTTTGGTTTTTATGTTTTCCTATAAGGCTTATATTGTTATGTATTTGTATTATTTTTATATATTTATAAATATAAATACATTTATGTAACGAATTTTATCTTATGTGAATGGTAGTGTATTGCACATCTCAATCTTTTTCGAACTTTTCTCCCTTAGCATGTTTTTAAGATCCATAATATTACTATCCCCAGTTAAATATACCCAGAAGGCCTGCAACCCCCTGCCACTACACATAACCCTGGACAGATATCTTTGCATATGTCTCCTTACAGATCTTTATTAATAGGTCCAGGATTATCACTTCTGGGTCATAGGGTAATGCAAGTACAGGCATTTTGGGGTTAACCTAAATAACTGGTTCCTGAACATCAAATGCTCTAAGTGAAGATTTCAACCTGGAGCCATTTTTTAATTTTTTCAGGGGGAAAAATTACAGTTAATTACAAGTCAACTCAAACCCCAAAACTATGTCCTAAAGCATAATTGAAACTTAGTAAAATTATACGTGAATAATAATCTAGCATTCAGGATGTAAAATGCTTAAAATCTCATGATATGGTTATTAACAGTGTGGTTATTAATAACTTGTTGCTTTGAATGCACTGACAAGGACAGTGTGCCTGCCCTTTCGTGTACTGCCAAAGGCAGGCAAAGCACAGCCCCACAGAGGATGGTGCTGGATGCCCTCTCTACACCAGCATCTTTGGTGATGCATGTCCCCTTTGACCCTCTGTGCTTTTCAAAATGCTTATGCAGTTATGACTACTATGATGTTCTAACAAGAGTATTTGGATGCTTAATTGAGTCTTCCTGCCCATCATTTTGTTAAAAACGTAATGAGTTTGGGGGATGTAAATATGCATTTTTGGTATATAAATACCAGATAACTTCTGGTCAAGATTTTACCTTTAAACCCTTAGGAAGAAGCAGCCCTGGGAAGAGAAAAACCTTAAAAGAGGTTTAGGAAACCTAAACCTTTGGGCTATTGCTGCTATTTGCAGTGAAGGAACTGGCAATGATTGTTCAAGGGTGGGGCCTCACCTTCACCCACATTTTTTATCTCCCATCCTTGGAAGCCTTCATCTGCCCCAGGGGTTCTCACATTCTCTGATGTTAGTTCTTTTACTATATACACCCCTTTCTTTCCTGTAGTTTCTCTCTGAAACCCAAAAGTTCAGTTTTCTTTGGAACATAAGAAAACAGCTTCTTCCTTGGTTTTTCTGAAGTGATTATTTGAAATTTAGAATTAGACATAATTAGTAGTAAAAAAATTACAAAAAGAAGCTTTCAAGAAACCAGTGTTGTTTGTAATAATAAAAAATAGTATAGGTCAGTTGCTGAGAATATTTGTGTTGCCCTCATGAAAAGGGACTTAAGAGATGGTTTTAATGGTAGACCATCAGGGTGAGTATTTCATTCAGAGGGTCTGATGGTTTAGCACAGAAATGAGCAATTGACTCGTTGTGGCAGACTTTTCCAAATATCATTCAGAATGGAAACCTCTTTTCTACCAAAACCTATGATGGAGATAATGTGTTTAGCCTCCACACCTGGTCAAGGATTTCTTCATTATTCAAGAACAAAAGCAAGGGCTTTGTGAATGGTTGTGTATTCCCTAAGACTAAAGGCTATACGTTAGGGTACGCTTAACTGTATTAAGTATGGTGCCAGGTACCATGCAAAGAGCTGCATATCTGTTAGCTCATTTAACTTTCACATTGACTATTTTCCAGGTGAGACTTAGCAAGGTGAAGAAACATGCATAAAGTCACTGTTTTTGGCAGGGAGGGGTTAGAGTTCAAACCCCTATTTGTCCAACCTCTGGAATACTGGTTATGGAACTGTTTGGGTGATTGTAGATAATTCTATTGTGTGGATTGTTATTCTCAGTATAATCCCCTTAGGATCTCATTAAGATTTATTAGCTAAACCAGTAAAAACCCAGGCTGGCTTTTACAGTCAGAATGCTAGGAGAGATCATGTAGGCAGGCAAACAACTTAGAACCTTCTGAACAAGGCTCACTGCTATCTGAGTGTGTACTGTGTTATATAAACATGATTAATAAATATGTCTGAAATTGACTCATCCCAGAGAGAGGCAGGATGCTAATTTGTTAATTGATAGTTAGAAGCATTCATTTCTGATATCCAGATCATCCATGCCTGCTGGATTCAGTTTTTCTCCAGGAGAGAGCTGAATAAATAGCACTGAGTTCTCAACCTCTGGCTTCTTCCCTGGGGCAGCCTGTAGACTCTCTTCTTGTATAGTGACAGGACACTCACTACACAAGTGATCAGTTTCTTCTTTTGAGGGGGAAGGGGCGGGGGAAGATAGATTCTAGTCTTGCCTCCACAATGTCATATCTCAGATTTCCACAACTGGATTTGAGAATTCTCAAATCTCAGCGACAATATTTAAGGAGGATTTCATGGGTTGGGTTATCCTACACTCGGCTATTCTCATTTTTTATGGGTTTATTCTTACTAGTCTAACTTTCAAAGGTAATTTTATTTTAGCATTTCAGGAAATCTTTATAACCTGTATCAAATACATTAATATGATATTAAAGAACTGGATCCTACTTTGTATAGTATATCAAAGTAGCATGAAGTTAATTGTTCTTATTAGACATTATTACCCTAGTGCTCTGAAAGAAATAGCTAGCTCTTTGGAAAAATATAGATTTAAAAAATGCCTTATAATGTTTGTGTGCATATAAAGTTAGTTATTTTGTAGCAAAAACTTCTTGGAAAATCTTTACTGTAGGTATTTAGAATTTATTGGACATTTACTATGTCAGAAACTATGTTAAACACTTGAAATAATTAATTTAACCCAGACACCATTTTTTGTCCAACACTAGGTTTGGAAAAAAGAACCCAAATGGTTTTACCTTAGCACATGACCTGATTTTGACGTTCAGTTAAGGTTCATAAAAAGGCTCTCAATAAATATTTGCTGTTTAAATTGAGTGAAGGGAAAGTTAGGAACAAGGGAGGGGAGAAAGAAGAGACTAGGGCAGTGGGGATGGATATAGCATTGTGGGAGAAGGACCAGGGAAAGCAGCTAGGAGCTTTGCCTCAGGATAGATCTTGGTGCCATCTTGTGGGAAGATCTGGAAAGGAGCAAGCAGACCCACACCAGCTTCTACTGGAATGCCTTGCAGAACCACAGATTTCCACACAACACTGATATAAAACTGCGAGTCAGATATCAGAACTCTGGTCTAGAAATCAGTGGATCTGATTGTGCCATGTCTACTAGCAATTCCTGATCACTCTGTGTCCCAAACACATCCCAAATCTATCTGCTCATCTCTGTGGGCAAATGCCAGGCCAAGACACCATCCTCTCTTGCTTGGAGTACTGCAGAAGCTTCCTTACTCATCTCTTTGCCTTTACTCTCACCCTCCCACAGCCCATTCTCCACAGGCAGCCAAAGGCATCTTTTTAAAAAATAAATATCAGATTATATCACTTCCTTGTATAAAACCTTGAAGTGGCTTTTCATAAAATTTAGAATAAAATCCAAATTTCTTATCCTGGCTTAGAAAGCTCTGCATCATACGGTCCCTACCTAACCATGACCTCATCTTGTGACCCCTTCGTTTCTTCGATTGCCCCACCTTGTTCTCATGGTAAGTCCTGTGCACCAACTGTTCCTCCTGCCTCGTGCTCCTTCCTCTACTCCTTGCATGGCTGGCTCCTTCTCACTCAGATCTCACCTTCCACGTTGCTGCCTCAAAGAGGACTTCACTCTCTAATTCAGAATAACAACACAGGTTCTCTCCATCACATCTTACCCTATTGTTAAGTAGAGAGGTTATCTGTCTTGTTCTCTATTGAATCTCCTATGCCTAGGAAACCATTTGGCACATAGTGGGTGCTCAGTAAAGATTTGTCAAATGGATGGATGCTGCTTTCCATTTTCTTGATCTTATTTCAGCTAAATATAGGTTAGGGTCAGGTGATTTTAGACCTTTCCTAATGGAGCATGAAAAGACTATAGGAATTAAATTCAGACAGAACTGGGTCCTGTTCCCATAGTTGCTGTTTACTAGCTCTTTGACCATACTGCTCTGAGCTTCAGTTTCTTCATCAATAAAATAAAGCTTACCTCATAGGGTAAGAACTAAATTAGATTTAAATATGATTGGAAGCAAAGTAGTTAACACATAGTAGACACCTTTTTCTATTAAAACTGTACAGTGTCATTATCTACATTTTCCCTCCTACTTAAGGACAGGGTTAGACACTTGCTCTTTGTACTCCCAGTACCTAGCACTATGCTTGGCTTATAACGTAGCAATAGGTGGTCCACAAACGTCTGGATTAATTTAGACTCTTCCACACCTAAGAACTGGTGTCTCCTGACTCTTGTCCAGACTGTGTCCCTTGGATCAAGTTATTTCTCTTTGCTCAGAGAGAGAAAGAGACAGAGAGACAAGATGGCCACTGGCTGTACAAGAAAAACCTGGAGGGATAGTATAGACCAGGCCAAAATCAGATTTATGTCTTTACCATAGTTCCTGGGATTGTATACAATTAATGTAAATTGATCCCAGCATAACTTTCTGTTTCTAAAGAAGGGGAAGTAGGAAAAAAAGATAGATCGTATGATTCTTTTGTGGTTCCTGGTGCTTAGGCTTTTCATAAGATTCTTTCTCTCTGTTCCTTAATGAAATAAAGTACACTGAGCCCTCTGTATCCTTAGGTTCCAATCCATGGATCCAGCCAACCTCAGAATGAAAATATTCAGGAGAGAAAAATTCCACAAATTTCCGAAAAGCAAAACTTGAATTTGCCGTACACTGAGTACTACTGTGTTGAATCCATGTGAATGAAGTTACGTGTAGGCATTGTATTAGGTGTTATAAATAATCAAGAGCTGATTTAAATTATACTGGAAGATGTGGATAGGTTATATGCAAATACTGTGCCGTTTTATGTTAGGAACTTGGGCATCCACAGATTTTTGGTGTCTGCCAGGAATCCTAGAACCAATCCACTGAGGATACCGAGGGACGACTTTCAATTACTCTGAAAACATGTATGTAATAAGCTGGTATGAGTATAATTTCTAGATAAATGATTGATTGAGAAAGATTAGCTGTTGAGTAAATATTCATTTACAAATATTTTTTTTGAATGCCTACAATGTGCCAGGCACTGTTTGGGTGTTGGGAATACAGCAATTAATAAAACAGATAAATCCCTGTCATCATAGAACTTTACATTTTAGTGGGAGAAACAGACACTAAAGAATATAAATAATATGTAGTGTATCAAGTGGTGACTAGGAGCTAAGAAGAAGAAACAACGGGCAAGAGATAGGGAGGGTCGGGGGAGTAGAAATTTTAAATACAAGGGGTCTTCAAAAAGTTCATGGAAAGATTCCTATTATCTTTTTTCTTTTTTATAAATCATACTATTTGAAACATACATATTATCTTTTAATTCTGTTTTTACGTGAACCTTTTGAAGTACCTCTGTAGGTTGGAATTATATATATCTCTTTCCTCTTCTACCCCACATCTGCAATCAAGATTCGTAACATAGTAACTTTGGGGCCGGCCTGGGGCTCACTCGGGAGAGTGCGGTGCTGATAACACCAAGGCCACGGGTTCGGATCCCGTAGAGGGATGGCCTGTTTGCTCACTGGGTGAGCGTGGTGCTGACAACACCAAGTCAAGGGTTAAGATCCCCTTACCGGTCATCTTTTAATTTAAAAAAAAAAAAAAAAAATAGTAACTTTGCCTTCTAATGTCACATCTAAATGATGTTAGGTCATTTAAGCAAACAAAAGAAATCAAAGCCTTCAGTAGTAATTATTTCATATTTCTGTGAGCCATATGTACCAAAAATTACCTTAAAATATTAAAATGCGAATAGACATCATCCTTATTATCTGATATCCTAATTTTACAATCTTTTTAAAACAAATCTTAATAAACTCACAAATATTTTAAAGTCCAAAAGACTAAACAACTTGTATAATTACAGCTCTTGAACATACTGTTGCTTCTATATTACCTAAAAATGTCAGTTGCTTTTAAACTGAAAGATTACATCAAAGCTATGTTATTAAAACTGATTTGAAAGTAACTCCTCCCTTCTAAATATTAATATGAAAAATAAATTATTATTAAGAGGGCTGTGACTTGAAGCATTAGGTCAGTTTGATTCAGATTTTCATGCACAAAGAAAGGATGGATACAAGAATTCCAGTAGTTCTGACCTCCTTATCCAGAGCTGCTGGGAAGTTGTTTACTCTTTGAGGGCCCACTGCTGACGTCTGTTCACTGAATAATGTCATCAGATTTCCTGATGGTGGTTATTTTGGGGGGCAGTGGTAAGTAGTTGTTCGGCTATGTGGAGACTCTGCTCCATAGAGGTCCTGAGAGCCGGATATACCCCGTGGACAGGATGTAAGGTTAAATGCAATCTAGTTAAGTAAATAAAGTAAATGTTCTATGGTAAAATGGAATCACTGAAACATGAATGTTTTAAAATATTGCTAAAATTATACTGTGGCAAAATTCATAGCATTAAGTCTTTTTAAAAGGAATCTATAGCTTCTTTTATTTCTTAAGTCCAGTGGTGAGCTATTTCTATAAGTTGAGATCACAAAGTTATGCTGTCCATTGTAAAAATTATTTTACCAACTTTCGGCGTGGACCCCATGTACTCACTATTGTTTTCTCAGTGGGGATGAGCCTTTTGCCCTAAACTGTTCATACTTTTATCTTGTCTCTCAGCTTGTGACCAACACTGTACATATATGTAAATTTTTTACTCACTCTGGCTATTAACATTTAGACAGTCTGTAAATTATTGTCTTTATTCTTCTCCTATTGGTTTCCTTAAGCTTGTACTGTCAACTTTCTCAAACTTAATGATTTGAAAGCTTTGTATTTATTTAATTCTTGTTTTGTGAGAAAAATTTTAGACTATGAATTTTGCCTCTGAGCATAATTTAGCAGTATCCTGTAAGTTCTATTATGTGACATTCTCACTTTTATTATTTTCCAAATAATCTGTTGGTATAGTTTGCATTTCCCTCTTTGATTCAGCAATTGTGTAAGTTAATACTTTGAAATTTTCTAGGGAGGGGGGATTTGTTGTTTTTGCTTAAATTTACATTTTTAATTTCTAGTTTGATTGCATTGCGATTGAAGAATAAAAGCTGTACAATTTGTACTTTTAGGATTATGTTTTAAGGTTTTCTTTGTGACCTAGTATATCATATGTTTTTACAGTATTCATGAATATTTTGTCTTTCTTTCCATTCACACTTTATTTTTTATCTGCTTGATCCTTCATATCAAATTTTATTGGTCTCCTCTGTCAGAGGCTGAAGACTCCAGTTCATGTAAAGGACCCAAGCACTCTCTAACCACCGCTTTATCTTGGGCAGGAGCAGCTTCCCTTCTGTTGATGTTTTTTCTGCTTTCTCTTATGAAACTGTTAAGTATACCATAGAAAATCAGCAAAATGATTTTCTTTCTCCTTCTTCTTCCTGTCATTTTCTTCCTTTCTTCTTCCCGAGCAATTCCACTGGATTCTCCAAGCAATAGGTCTGTCTTGTTTCTTGTTCATTCATTCCTTTCTTGCTTTAAACCTTGTTCATAAAAACCAACAAACAAAAAACTCATCATTGAGATGGGTCTCTCTCAGTGCTTCTTGCTTTCCTTCTTACTGCACTGTGAGACAACGATTATATAGATCAGCTCTCTTTTTTTTTTCCTATTTTGAAAAATGTGGTAAAATATACATGACATAAAATTTTACTATCTTAGCCATTTTTGAGTGTATAGTTCAGTGGCATTACGTACCATCACCACCATCCATCTCCAGAACTTTTTTCATCTTGTAAAATTGATATTCTGTACCCATGTTAAATAATAACTTCCCTGTCTTCCCACCCCCACAGCCCCTGGCAAACACCATTCTCTAAGTAACTCATATAAGTGGAATCATACAGAATATGTCTTTTTGTGACTGGTTTATTTCCCTTAGTATAATGTCCTCAAGTTTCATCCATGTTATGGCATATATCAGAATTTCCTTACTTTTTATGGCTGAATAATATTCCATTGTATGTACATACTGTGTTGTCTTTATCCATTCATCTGTCAGTAGTCACTTGGGTTGCTTGCACATTTTAGCTATTGTGAATAATGCAGCTATAAATGTGGGTATACAAATAACTGTTTAAATCACTACTTTTAGTTCTTTCAGGTTTATATCCAGAAGAGGGATTGCTGGATCATATGGTAATTCTATTTTTGATTTTTTAAGAAGTCATCATATTGTTTTTCACAGTGTCTGTACCATTTTACATTTCCTGCAGTAGTGTACAAGGGTTCCGATTTCTCCACATCTTCACCAACACTTGTTATTTTCTGGGTTTTTTTCCCCCCTAATGGTAGCCGACCTAGTGGGTATGAAGTCATATGTCCTTGTGGTTTTGATTTGCATTTCCATAATGATTAGTGATGTTGAACATCTTTTCATGTGCATATTGGCCATTCGTAAATCTTTTTTGGAGATGTCTGTTCAAGTCCTTTGCCCATTTTTGTGACAGATATGTGATTTACAAATATTTTCTCTCAATATCCGTTGATATTGTCTTTGATGAGCAAAAGTTTAAATTTTTGATGGAGTCTAATTTGTCTGGTTTTTCTTTTGTTGCCTGTGCCATTGGTGTGATATTCAAGAAATCATTGCTAAATCCAATGTTGTGAAGCTCTTGCCCTGTTTTCTTCTAAGAGTTTTATATCTTAGGACTTACATTTAGGTCTTTAATTCATTTTGAGTTAATTTTTGTATATGATATTAGGTAAGGATACAGCTTCATTCTTTAGATGTGGATATCCAGTTTTCCCAGCACCATTTGTTAGAAAGATGGCCCTCTCCCTATTGAATGGTCTTGGCACCCTTATTAAAAAATATTTGACCATAAATGTGAGGATTTATTTCTGGGCTCTTTTATTCTCTTCCGTTAGTCTATATGTCTGTCTTTATGCCAGTATCACATTGTTTTGATTACTGTAACTTTGTAGTAAGTTTTAAAATCAGGAAGTATGAGTCTTCAGTTTTGTCTTTTTCAAGATTGTTTTGGCTGTTTAGGATCCCTTGAGATTCCATATGAATTTTAGGGTGGCTATTTCTGTTTCTCCAAAAAACATCATTGGGATTGCATTGAATCTGTATATCACTTTGGGTAGTATTGACATGTTAACAATATTAAGTCTTCTGATTCATAAACATGGAATGTGTTTCCCTTTATTTTTGTCTTCTTTAATTTCTTTTGACAGTATTTTGTAGTTTTTGTTGTACAAGCCTTTTGCCTCACTGGTTATTCTTTTTAATGCTATTGTAAATGAAATTGCTTTTTGTAATTTCCTTTTCAGATTGTTCATCATCAGTATATAGAAATTTAACTGATTTTTGTGTGTTGACTTTGTATCCTGCTACTTTGCTGAATTCATTTATTAGTTCTAACAGTTTTTTAATGGACTATTTAGGGCTTTCTACATATAAGATCATATTATCTATGAAAAATATTAATTTTACTTCTTCTTTTCCATTTTTTATGCCTTTTATTTCTTTTTATTGCCTAATTGCTCTGGTTAGAACTTCCAGTACTATATGAATAAAAGTGGTGAAAGCAAGCATCCTTGCCTTGTTCCTGATCTTAGAGGAAAAGCTTTTATTCTTTTACCATTGAGTACAATGCTTGCTATGGATTTTTCATATATGGCTTTTATTATGTTGAGGTAGTTCTTTTCTATTCCTAGTTTGTTGAATTTTTTTTTAATCATGAAAGGATGTTGAATTTTGCCACATGCTTTTTCTGCATCAGTTGAGATGATCATGAGGTTTTTTCCTCTTCATTTTGTTAATGTGGCATATTATATTGATCAGTTTTCATATGTTGAACCATCTTTGCATTCCAGAAATAAGTCCCACTTGGTCATGATGTATAATCCTTTTAATATACTGCTGAATTGTGTTTGAGAATTGAATTTTGTTGAGGATTTTTGCATCAATGTTCTTAAAGAATATTGGCCTGTAGTTTTGTTTGTTTGTTTTTTCTTGAAGTGTCTTTGTCTAGTTTTGGTATCAGAGTAATACTGGCCTCATAGAATGAGTACAGAAGTGTTCCCTTTTCAATTCTTTGGAAAAGTTTGGGAAGCTTTGGTATTAGTTCTTCTTTAAATGTTTGGTGGAATTTTTTTTTTTTTTCAATCAGGAGTTTATTACTGATTCAATCTCCTTACTAGTTATAGGTCTATTCAGATTTTCTATTTATTTGTGATTAGGTCTTGGTAGGTTTTGTGGTTATAGGTCTATTCAGATTTTCTATTTATTTGTGATTTAGTCTTGGTAGGTTTTGTGTTTCTAGGAATTTGTCCAGGTTATCTAATTTGTTGGTATATTTTGGTTCATTATACTCTCTTAAAATCCTTTGTATTTCTGTAGAATTGTTAGTAATGTCCCCACTTTCATTTTTGATTTTATTAATTTGAGGTTTTTTTCCTTTTTTTTTTTTCTTAGTCCATCTGGCTAAAGGTTTGTAAATTTTGTTGATCTTTTCAAAGAACCAACTTTTGGTTTCATTGATTTTTCTCTATTTCATTTATTTCTGCTGTAATCTTTATTGTTTCCTTCCTTCTGCTAGCTTTGAGTTTAGTTTGTTCTTTTTCTAGTTCCTTAACTTGTAAAGTTAGGTCATTGATTTGAGATCTTGTTGTTTTCATGTAAGTGTTTATAGCTATAAATTTCCCCCTTAGCACTGTTTTGACTGCTACATCTCATAACTTTTGGTATGTTGTCTTTTTGTTTTTATTCATTTCTAATTATTTTCTAATTTCCCTTGTGTGTTCTTCTTTGATCCATTGGTTAAGAGTGTGTTGTTTTGTTTTCACAATTTTATGAATTTCCTGGTTTTACTTCTGTTATTGATTTCTAACTTCATCTAGTTGTGGTCAGAGAATATACTTTGTATTATGTCTATCTTTTTAAGTCTATTGAGACATGATTTGTGGCCTAACATATAGTCTATTCTTGAAAGTCTCCTATGTGCACTTGAGAATATGTATGCTGTTTTTGGGTAGTGTGTTATATATATATCTATTAGAGCTAGTTGATTTTTGTGTTAAGTCCATATTTTCTTTTCTTTTCCTTTTTTTTTTTTGGTGGCTGGCTAGTAAGGGAATCTGAACTCTTGACCTTGGTATTATCAGCACCACACTCTCACCAAGTCACCTAACTGGCCAACCATAAGTCTTATGTTTTCTTACTTATTTTCTGTCTAGTTCTGTTCATTATTCCAGGGTGGTTGGGGAGGGGTGTTGAAGTCTTCAACTGTTATTGTTAGAATTGTCTATTTCTTCCTTCAGTTCTGTCAGTGTTTGCTTCATATACTTTAATTGTCTGTCATTGTTTATAATTGTTATATCTTCTTGCTGTATTGGACCTTTTATTAATATATAATGTCCTTCTTTGTTTTTTTGTAAGCTTTTTTTGAGTTTAAAGTCTATTTTATCTGATATTAGTATAGCCACCACTGCTCTCTTTGGTTACTATTCTCATGGAGTATCTTTTTCCATCCTTTCACTTTCAATCTGTTTGTGTCTTTGGATCTAAAGTGAATCTCTTGTAGACTGCATATAGGTGGGTCATGTGTTTTGATTCATTCTGCTAATCTTTGTCTTTAGATTGGAGAGTTTAATTCATTTACATCTAAAGCAATTCCTTTTAAGGGGGGACTTATTTATGTCATTTTACTGTTTGTTTTCTATACATCTTACAGCTTTTTTGTCCCTCATTTTCTGCATTACTGTCTTCTTCTGTGTAAGTTCTTCTGTTCAAGTTGATTTTTTCGTAGTGAAATATTTAAATTTCTTCCTCATCTCCTTTTGTATATATTCTGTAGCTATTTTTTGTGGTTACCATATTTAACATACAAATGTTATAAAAATCTGATTTGAGTTTATGCCAGCTTAGCTTCAATAACATACAAAGACTCTGGGCTTGTACAGCTCCACCCCCCCCCCCACACACACACTTTTAGTTATTGAGTTTTAGTTATTTATTTTAGTCACAGAATTACATCATTATACACTGTGCACAAAACATAAACTAATAATTGTTTTAAATGCATTAGTCTCATGCATTTAGAAAACAAAATGCAAAATGTAGAGTTACCAACCAAAGTTATAATAATACTGGCTTTTAGGCTAATAATTGTATTTCTTAAAAATGTATTAGTCTCTTATATCATGTAGGAAACAAAAAATAGAGTTACAAACCATTTTTACAATAACAGTAGCTTTATAATTGCCCATGTATTTACCTTTATTTAGATCTTTATTTCTCTACACAGCTTTGAGTTACTGTCTAATAACCTCTCATTTCATTCTGCAGGACTACCTTGGGCATTTCTTGCAGGGCAGGTCTAATGGTAATGAACTCTTTTGGTTTTTGTTTGTCTGGGAATGTTTTAATTTCTCCCTAACTTTTGAATGAGAATTTTGCTGGATATAGAATCCTTGTTTAACAGTTTGTTCTTCTTTTGGCACTTTGAATGTATCAGCCCACTGCCTTCTGGCCTCCAAAGTTTTTGATAAATCTCCTTATAATCTTTAATAATCTGAAAATCTCTTGTATGTGATAAATCACTTCTCTTGCTGTTTTCAAGATTCTTTTCTGTCTTTGGCTTTCAAAAGTTTGATTATAATGTGTCTAGGTGTTGGTCTCTTTGAGTTCATCTTACTTGGAATTTTGTTGAGCTTCTTGGATGTTTGTATTACTGTCTCATCAAATTAGGGACATTTTCAGCCGTTATTTCTTCAAATATTTTCTACCCCCTTTTCTTTCTCTTCTGCTTCCGGGACTTCCACAATGCGTATGTTGGTCTGTTTGATGGTGTACTTCAGGCATCTTAGGTTCTGTTAACTATTCTTCAGTCTTTTTTTGTGTCTGTTCTACAGACTTAATAGTCTCAATTGCCCTATCTTCAAATTCACTGATTTTTTCTTCTCCCTTCTCAAGTCTGCCTTTGAATCACTCTAGTGAACTTTTCATTTCAGTTACTGTACTTTTCAGCTCCAGAAATTCTCTTTGGTTTCTTTTAAGTTTTCTATCTCTTTATCGATATTTCCATTTCATATGTTGTTTCTTGACCTTTTCCACATCCTCATTTAGTTCTTTGAGCATCTTTAAGTCAGTTATTTTAAAGCCTTTGTCTAGTAGATCTGCCATCAGGTCTTTTTCAAGGAT
The DNA here is from genome assembly GCF_027409185.1 of Cynocephalus volans. NCBI lineage: Eukaryota > Metazoa > Chordata > Mammalia > Dermoptera > Cynocephalidae > Cynocephalus > Cynocephalus volans. Next base: position 57,698,643 of record NC_084462.1, read on the forward strand.
GATTTCTGTTGATTTTGTTTTCTTCCTTGAGGTATGAATGGGGCATAATTTCCTGTTTCTTTGTATGCTTTGTGATTTTTTTGTAGAAAACTGGACATTTGGATCTAATAATGTGATAACTCTGGATATCAGACTTTCTTCCTTCTACAGGATTTGCTGGGGTTTTTTGTTTGTTTGTTTGTTTTTTATTATAGGATGTCTCTGTTCCAAGGATCAGCCTGAGCTTCTCAGGTTATGAGCCTTTCTCTGGGCTTATACAATCACTTTCTAATTTTCCTCATATACGCAGTTACTGTTGAATGTCCTGGTCTCTAATGTCTGGCTCCAAAAGGGGGGAAAGAGAATAATGAAAAGGGGAAAGGCACTGGCCCTTTAAATCTCCTACAAGTCATTTCAGCTGGAGGGGGAAGGGCTTCCAACAAGGAGAGGAGGTGCAACAACAGTGGCAGCCCACCTCCTTGTACCTCTGTGATTAGAAGTGGCAAACAGCAGTCAGAACACAGATCTCTGATATTTGGAGGGTAGGGTCCTTTTTGCCTATCCTAGCTCCTGCAGTTTGTGTGCACATTGCTTCTGGAACATGTGCACAGCTGCCTGCCATGGGGCTGGGGCTGAGGGATGGGTAGCTGCTATGTGCTAAGAGTTGAAATTGACTGGAATTAACTGCAACATAGCATCCAAACCTTCCCCTGGAAGTTGCAAGCCTTCAATAGTCTGCAGAGTTCCCAAAATAGTTATATCAGACACATTCTGCCAGTACAATGTTGTCTAGGAGGGGAAACAAATCCCTGTTGCTTCTTACTCTGCTGTCTTCTCCTAGGTCTGTCTTTTAAGACTTTCCTGGCCCTCTTAGACCATCTTCTCTTTCAGAAATTCTGGCTTTGGCATTTAACTACACCTCTCAATATGAAGCTGGCCCACAGTTACACAGCTCGAGAGGATGGATGGTGCTGTGGGCTGTCAGTTCTCACCCTTCCACCTTACCAAAGAATCTCCCTCCTCGGTCTTAGGTCTAGAATAGTAGTGACCTTCATTCTTCTTATGCCTTCTGAGAGACAAAATTATTATAGAGCAAATCAGAAACTGAGCCAGTGGCCCATGATTAGTAGATATTAGCTTCTCACAGTTAAAAATATGTGTGGATTTTCCTCCATCACTAAGCAGATTTTGTTATATGTGTTTGCTATAAGATAGAACACTGCTTCAAGGGAGGGGTTGGAGGTGGGTAGTCAGTTAGAAACCATCTTGTAGGAAGTCTGTGGATCTAGTTCTGTTGCTGTGTTCTGAGTAGGGAATCATACCATCAGTCAGAGGCTTAGAGTAGGGATCCCTTCAACACATACAGAGTCTCTGGACAAATTACAAAATGTCTCTTCTGGGTAGCAGCCCAATGCCAGAGTTCATCATGAGGTGCAAGATTTCAACCCCATCTTCTCCCTCCCTTGGGCTCCTTTTGTGTAGTGAGAGTACAGACTACCAAAACCTTCCAGTGGCCCTGGGTTTGCCGCACAAGTTATGGAGGTTAAACACCTGGGCTGGAATCCCAGCACTGCCACTTGCTAGCTATGGGGCCTTAAGCAAAGTACTTGGAATCTCTGTTTTCCAACTGTAAACTCTCACCCACTGCATTGCTGTGAGAATTCAGTGAGATAACATAAGTTCACCCCTTAGAACATGCTAAGCCCTCCATTGGTGCTAGATTATTATTACTCATGGTTCTGACACTCAATTGCATTATTCCTTCCAGTTTGGATGTAAGATTACATTGTCCATCAGGAGGAATGATGAAAACAAGCATGGAGGGAACTAATGTTTATTTGGTGTGTACTATTTGGGGTTCTTTATATTGTAATCTCATTCGATCTTTGTAACAAATGAGAAGTTGAGGCCGAGGGAGGTTGAGTAATTTACCTGAAGTCACACACAGCTAGTAAAAGGCAAAGCCAGGGTCAGATTCATTTTATTTCCCCTTTCCTGCTCCCCACTTCTTCTGGGTATTATAAGGAGATCCAGGGAGTTCTTTGTAATTATTTCTCTGTCTACTAACTATGTATTTATTTAATGTAATTTTTCTCTAGAGTAGAAATTTCATTTTCATCTGTGGCACTGATTAGAGAGAGAAAAATTTAAGGAAGCTTCTCTCTCTTTTATTTATTTATTTATTTATTTCATTTTTAAGCAAATCTCTTTCTTACAGGTAGCAGTAGCTGATGTGCAATTCGGCCCCATGAGATTTCATCAAGATCAACTTCAGGTAATACTCATAATGAATCATGCTGTAATTTTTACATGTTGATTTTCTTTAAAGAGGGGCAGGGAGAGGGCCTAAATTATGTTAAAAATAGTCTTCTATTTTAGTATTGGATCAATGTTTAATTTCCTGAACTTAGTAACAGTACTATAGTTATATAAGAGAATGTCCTTTTCTTAGAAATATGCATTGAGGTATTTAGAGATGAAGTAGTGTCTGCAACCTAGTTTAAATTGGTTCAACAAAACAGAAAAAAGAATGTATATAATTGTTCATGCATGTATGTGTTTAGAGAGAGAGAAAGCAAAGCAAATGTGGCAAAATGTCAACAGTTGGTGAATCTAGAAGAAGAATATCCTAGTGTTCATTGTCATTCACAACTTTTCTGAATGTTTGAAATTTTCCGATATAAAAAGTAAAAACATAGTCTTTATGTTGCTGTGTCAGCTCTATCAGAGAGAAGATATGTATAATTTGTCTAATCTAAAATATGAGGCGGAAAATAAGCAATTGAAATTTAACCAAGTTAGTTAGGGCTCTTGTACACAAACATTAATATTACATTAAGATATGTGAAAATAACTGTAGTACTGATAGAAACGTGTGCTCTTAGTTCTTTGTGTTTATGTTATTTACACAGTTGGGTAAACTTAGAGGAAGAAAGCCTTGGAGAAGAGTGTTCCTGTCAGCTTTGTAGCCTCTATCTTTCAGGCTTCTCCATCTCTACCTTACCACTGTTGCCCCCATTGTTAGTCTGCTTCTGAGGGGACAGAGCAATGGCACTCCTAAACCAGATTGGCGGTGGGGGTGGGGGCTGGCTGGAGAAGGAAGAGGCAGCAGATCCAGGCCTCACTTGATCCAGGCTAGGATTTACATGATCTGGGACAGCCAGCCATGGTCCTGGGCAGAGGTACAGATGCTGCCTCTTGCACCTAGTGCTATTCCTGTGTCACTTAACCGACAGGCTTTGAAGTGTAACGTTTTGGTCTATTTAAATCTCTCCTCTTATAATCAAAGTGATTTTTTTTTTTTAACTTGGAGGAATTAAATAAAATCTTGAGTCAAAACATTTAAATACATTATTTAAAGGATTGAGTGTTCCAATAGTTTTATTGAAATATTAGCATTTTCCATCTGAGGATTTACCCAGTTAACTTTCTGTTAATTAAAATAAATTAACCTTTTAATTGATTTATTTTCAAAATAAAATGCTTAATCAAGCCTTTGTTGAGTTCTGCCAGCAGGTTTATTGGCGGGGAAATGTAAGTATATGATCCATGCACTTGGACCTCTAGGCTAACAGCAGATCTAGACTAACAGACAGCACGTAGAAAATAGCACTAATTTGGGGGAGCTGAGTGATACCGTCCCTGAGTTATATGTAGGAGAAGGGTTTATATTGACAGATTGTTATGTTCATACCTGTGTTCTTGCCTTGAAAACATTTGGGAGTTTTCTGTGGCTTGTTAAAAAACGACAATTTTAACAACATCTTCTTTTAAAAAAGTGTTTCTGCTCCTTTGATTCAGGTACTTTTAGTGTTTACCAAAGAAGATAACCAGTGTAATGGATTCTGCAGGGCATGTGAAAAAGCAGGGTTTAAGTGTACAGTGACCAAGGAGGCTCAAGCTGTCCTTGCCTGTTTTCTGGACAAACATCATGACATTATCATCATAGACCACCGAAATCCCCGACAGCTGGATGCAGAGGCACTGTGCAGGTAAGCCCAAGGCTCAGGCCTATTCTCATTGGCATTTGTGACAATAAATGCAAGCCAGAAATACATTAAGTTAAAGTCAATCTCCCTTTTAAGTTGCCTTCAATGCATGTAAAATAAGCAAGACACTAGAACGTCATTATTTCTAGGACTGATCTTTGTCTCTTTTATTTTGCTTTGCTTTGCTTAAAATAGTAAGAAAATATGAATGAGAAACCACTAAGGGTTAAGATGAAACCCAATCTTTAATTAACCACAACTATCACCTGCATATTACCACAACAAGAATTATCATTTTCCAGATTATTTTAAAGTTATAAAAAAATTGAAAGTTGTTTTCCAGTGTTAGGTGAATGTGCCATATTTATAATACTTGCAGAATATCAGTATTGTGAGATAATTCTGGACAGCAGACATAAATATAAGAAAAGTGCTTATAAAAGAAAGTTATTTTTCACAAGGATTCGGATCCCCATGCTGGCCAGCCACCAAAAAAAGAAGAAAAGAAAGTTATTTTCTGCTATGGAATCAAGGCAAAGTAAAATACCCATTTTATTTTATTTTATTTTATTTTATTTTATTTATTTATTTTTTTGTCTTTTTCGTGACCAGCACTCAGCTAGTGAGTGCACCGGCCATTCCTATATAGGATCCGAACCCGCGGCGGGAGCGTCGCCGCGCTCCCAGCGCCGCACGCTCGGCCCAAATACCCATTTTATTTAATAGAAAACTTTATTTGGGGAATACATCATAATTTTAATATAATGTAAAAATGTATAACATAATTTTGAAGACATTTAAAATCTTGACTTTTAAGAGAGAGAGAAGATTTAAGCCAAATATAACAAGGGTTAAAAACTGAGGTGATGAACAAATGACGTCACATCAAAAGACTGTTTGCAGGTTATGTGGTGATTTCAACACGCGCTTGTTTCCTTGGTGGTGAGAACCCACATTTCTGGTTGTCAGCCTAGGTAGCTTTCATCCTAGCATGAGTTGCCTCCAGTAGAGCATCCTGTCTGGCCTTGATCTAGCGCCTGACGTGCTGTCTGGGTTCCTTACCTGTTTCAATCTGGCAGACTCCACAATAAACCATTATCACCATAGCCCAGATTTGTTTGACATGTCATCTGGCCAGTCACATAGCATATCCACAAGGAATTTCAGCCCAAGAGAAATGGAGAGAGCTCTGACCAGGGTGGAGAGTCCTAGGCTTGGCTCTTCCCCTGACCAGCTGCTTGACTCTGGGTAACTCTGTCTCTTCTCTGCGGATGTTTTATCTCTGCTATAAATTTGGAACACTTGGTTTTCCAGTTCCCTCTTAACCCTGACATTCAGTGGATACCATTCAGAGGAAGGGAGGAGAATATCTAAATCACGTGGTACTTGGTAGTCTTAGTAGAATGCTGCAAGGCAGGAGAGGTATCTGATGAGGGCCGAAGAGCTGCCAAGATAGGAAAGTGAGGAGGGGATGAGGTGCTGAGGAAAAGTTGGCCTCTTTCTCAGTCTTGTCCAGGCCCAACCTAGCCACAGGTATGTGCTGGACAATGGAAATTCATATTTATAAAGATGACTCTGCTAGATCATCCTGTGTTATAAAAGAAAAATTAACTCATATTGGTTATGCTTCACTTTTTTTTATTGTGGTAAAATATACATAACAAAATTATGCTCTACTTTTTAAAGAATAAAATATACTATTGTATACATTTTAGGAATGTTCTAAACAAATAGGGTTAATTCATTCAGCAAATTTTTATTGAGCTGTGTACAAGAGAATTTTCTAGACTAAAAGTAAATAAAATTAAATTCTTGCCTTTTACAAGCTTATACTAGTGGAGTTAAAGTATTTAAATGAAGAAAAGAATGGGAACTGGATTGTTTAATATGTGGTTTTGGAGAAGCATAGAATGTCAGGTGAGCATCTCCTCTACAAAGTGCCAACCACCCTCCATCCAGCCTCTTTGGGGATCTAGGGCTAAGGGAAAGCTCTGAGCTTTAGAAGTTCTCCTTCATATGTGAGCCCAACTTCATCCAGATTTATCTCACAGGTTGGCTAGAGTAGGTTTACTCTCCTTCCCCGGAATGGATTTCAAACATTTGAGGACAGGAATTGTGTTTACCCAAGACCTCTTCTCTTTTCTGTATTGAGTGCATCTTCACTGCTACCTTTCTTTTCCTCATGGCTGTGTCACAGCCCTGGCCAAGAATCTCAAGTCTTTCCTGCTAACTATGTTCTACTGCATCATCTCTATCTTGTTGGGTGAGGGTTTGGGGTGGGGTCCTTGTGCCGTTTGTAGTGAGTTTTCTAGAGGCAAGACCAGGTCCTGATTTATTTTCCTAAGTCAGTGTCATCTTGATTCTGGTCCTTACCCAATTTATCTTCCTTAAAATCATTCCTTTAAGGATGCCTGCCCACTATGGACTGTTTCTTCAAGAAATCTTATCCAGGTCTCCCTCCTGAACCAGCTTGCCCCCTCTCTCAGCTGACTTACATGGCTCATGAGGCCTTAGCCCTACAGAGCTCTGTCCTTCTCTTCATCCTCCCTTTTGAAATACCTAATCAGCACTGCATGTGTGTTACATGTCTCCTTGTGTAACGGAGACGAAAAAAAGGATTACACGATTACTCAAAGCACTGTGCATGCATTGAGAGGCCCAGAAGGACTGCACTTCAGTAATTTCCCCATTAGGAGGTGAAAACTGAATATGACAGTGTGATTCAAAGTTTGCCTCTCCCCTTTATTGTAAAGACAAGGAAGTTTCACAAGAAAATTCAATTGATTTTCATTACAAAAAACACAAGGATATGGACAGAATTATGGCTAAGTATAGTTTTAACAAATGGAAACTAGTAACATCAGCAAAATAAACAAAGTGACATTCCATAATGCAATTTGTAAAAGGTTAAGTTGATCCACTAACAAAAGCTTGTTCTTAGCAAATACTGTCTTTTCTTACAGCAATTTCCTTAGTATCTTTATACAAGGGCCCAGCAAAGGGGTTCAAAGGAAACTCTTCTGACCCTCTCTGTTTGCAGACTCAGCCTGGGTAGATGTCACTCCCATTCTGGGTGAATGAAAAGGCTAAATATGTGGGGTTGTGAAAAGCTTCCACAGCATAAAGGAGGGGGGAAGAATAGCAATAAAGATCAGGAAAATTATTTTCCGTAAGAAACTGAAGAACCTTTTAAAAGACATATGTTTTGTGTACTCAGAAGAGATGAAGAAATATTCCTTTGTGCAACAGGATCAAGGCTCTGTAGTGAAAGGGAAGATTTCATAAAGGGAGATTGAGGAAATAAGAAAGTACTGCTTTGAAACTCAAAATGTATTAAACAGAATTAAAATCCATATCAAATGTAAAAACAAGATTGGACTCAGAGTCCCAGATGCTTTCATACAACTTCTTGATTAACCTTGGCCTGCAGATCCTTTTTATACTTGTAAATTCCATCCTTTTCAATCTGAAACTCATTCCACATAGCAAAAAACAGTAGCAAAGTACAACTAATGGAGTTGTGCTTCCATAAAGTTTAACTCATTAAAGGGCTTTGCTGTGTTTTTATAGTGAGCCTCCATCAGGTGGCCTTTTCTCTAGTGTTGTGCCGAGACCATCAACAGGACTATCTATAGTTGCCTCTTGTGGCTTGAGACTAGTAGCTGTCTCTAGTACCTATTTCTATTCTTTTCCTAATAACAGAATCTCTGATGTTTAGCTAGGCATATGGCCACCTACAAAATATATTGCTTTTCCTAGCTTTTCTTGCAGCTGGCCTATGAAATCATCATATGCATCTTCTGGAAAGTATCCTTGAAGGACAGGAGCAGGCTCCTTTTCCTGCTGTCTGGAATGTGGACATTATGGCTAGGGCCCAGCATCTATCTTGGACTGTGAGGAAGAAGCCATGTACATATAATAATAGAGAAACACAAGGTGGAATGAGCCAGGTTCCTGACCCTGCAGAGTGCCATGGCAGCCCTGGACTGTCCCCCTCTGCGTCTCTTTCATGTGTGAGATGGGTATTGTTTAAGCCACTATTCTTTGGGGTTTTCTATCACGTATAGCCAAATCAAATCCTAACCAGGTAGTGTGGTTTTAAGAGCTTCCCAGCGTGCTTGCACTGCTTTCAGAATTTCATGCTATAAGATCATGTCGCATCTTTTTTCTGACCTTAAAATGTGCCTTTCTCATGTCCAGGTCCTTAGTCAATGTTTTGACTATGCCAAGTCATTTCTGTCTTAGTTTTCATGAATTCTAAAGCAAAAGGGTTACAACTCAGGTTCCTGACATTTCCATTTTCTAGCCAGTTTTTCCTTCTTAAGCACCAGAAAAAGTCAAGAGTGTGCCTATGCCTTTTTATACAGTTTCAGAACCCCTTCGAAGGTCTTGTCTCCAAGTAAACAAAGCCATCCCTTCCACTTCATCCTTAGCCCAGTGCCCATCATTCTTGCATCTCCAGTTATGAGTAGGTCATCCAGATCTACTTACTGAGATCATCCATGTGGTTGCTTACTTGCTATTACATCACTCAGATCTCTGTTTTTATTCTAAAAAGCTGAGAGCTGGTATGAGATGGCTGGTATGCGTACTTATATTTGCCTTTCCTCCTTCTAAATCTTTGTGATATGATGGAAACATAAACACAAGAATAGATACAGTATCCCTAGAAGTCATGGAAAGACCATTTTTGAGTCTGTGTCTCTTGTGCCCTGTTTGAGATTAGTGCTGGGATGAATATTAGTCATCAGGTGTGAAGAGTGTGCTGGCCATGTCTGTGTGAGTGGCTGCCATGACAGAGACCCTTCCGGACCTGAACAGCTCCTCCCATAGCCCTTCTCTGGGAAGCTGAGCCTGCCTGCTCTCCAGGCAGGGAGACCAGGGTTAGACTGGCGAGCAAGTCCTGCAGTAGCCTGGAAGGGCTCTTCCAGTAGAGCCATGCAGTACCCTTTAGATTGGCTTCCCCTAGAGAGGATAGACAGATGGGAGCTCGAGGAGTACAGAGTGGACACTGAGAAAAACAAATGTTGAGAGAGAGAGAGAGAGAGAGAGCAGGAGGGATGAGCTTTGTGCCCATGAAAGTGACTGGCTTGTCCCTAAGTTGTTTTTCCATTTCTGAGCAGCTTCCCTACCCCTGGTGTAGTCTGCATCTATTGTTAGACTCTAAGACTTTCTCAACCTGGGTTTCACAAGAAAGTTAAGCCCAAATGTCCTAAGGCAGGGGTGGCCAAAGGAAAACACAGTTGTGCTCATTCATATGTGTACTCTGTGTGGCTGCTTTTGAGCTACAATGCTAGAGTTGAGTAGTTACAACAGAGTCCATATGGCCTGCAAAGTTTAAAGTATTTACTCTCTGGCCCTTTACAGAAAAAGTTTGTCAAGACTGAAGCATTCATTGTGTATGACAAATTTCTCTTGTGCATCTGGAGTGGTTATGTTACGTACCATCTTTGGGAGAATTGAGAAATAGTCACTCAAATAATTTTCTGTGTTTTGCGATTCAGAAGTGGTTCTATTTCTTGAACTAACAGAACTGAAGTAATAAGGTCAGTTTCAGCTGGTCTCTGTCCCATCCTGGACACATTCTCCAGGAGGCAAGCACACTTCTGAATTGACTGGAGCAGTCTAGCTATGGTCCTCCCTTTCCCCTCCTTCTGAAGTCCCAAAACGAGTCTTCTTCCTCTCGGTCTGGGGCTGAGTTCCTCCTCTTCCTGTGGGCTAGTTTCTTCTCCCGAGTCCCGCTTTCTTCCCCCGAGTCCCGCTTTCTTCCCCAGTGTAGGATGACTTCAAAGCTGTTGCGTATCTCCAGCGGAGCACTTTCTTTTCCTTCTCCTACTCCTGTGCCACATTTATTTCTGCCCTCTTCGATCTCCTAGCTGTATTTTCATTCCCCATGGCCTTTGAAGCTGCTTCTCCAGAGGGTCGAATTCATTCTTGGTATGGAGAACTTCAGTGGAGCAGTATCTTCTACTTTTCTCCACCAGTCCTCCATTCTTAACCTTTTCTATCAAGTGTTGATTCTCTTCTTGCTGACTGATAAGTGTCTTGCATTTTCTAGTTTTGGATTTTTGTTGTTCATTTTGCCTCTATTTTACCTAGGAGCTCTTCATTCTTGTGCTGTTTAGAATGTAGTGAAGAGCTGGCCCTTGGGCTTCTTCATCCCCAGTTAAGCTAGCCATCAGCTATGCTAATACACATAAACATGCATTTCCGTTTGGTAGGAAGGGACAAATAGCACTTTTCAGAGTGGCCGGTTAGCCCAGTTGGTTAGAGCACAGTGTTATCACACCGAAGTCCAACCACCAAAAACAAACAAACAAACAAAAAAACCAAAACAAAACAAAAAAATAGCCCCTTTCATGTAAACACAACATAGGGAAAATTCTCTACCTGAAACAACATAGGTTAACAAAGATCAGAACAAGTAGAGGGCACATCATCTCAGTTAGCTGTTACATTCAGACTCCATAGTTGTTATGGTTGCCACAGTGCACTGATTGGGAGTTTGTCCCCCAGAGAGAGAGCTCAAGTAGCTAAGAAGGTGAATCCAGAGTGTGAAAGGATCTTTTGCTTTCCCTTCTGCCTCTCTCCCAACTTTATTCTACTAAAACTGTTTATTTGTTTCTTAAGAAATATTTTTATACCTATTTTAATGTTATTTTGTTTTTTATTTAAGGTCTATCAGATCATCAAAACTCTCAGAAAACACTGTTATTGTTGGTGTAGTACGCAGGTAAACTTTCATTTTTTGATGTTGCTCTTAACAGATGGCTGATAGCTTGCATGCTGTGACAGGCCTGTCCCTTTGTAGTTTGGCATTGTCTTTCTTAGTCTTTCTTTTTTTATTTTGCTTTTCCAGTTAACTTCATGGAGGAGGTTCCTGCTGTCATGCTAGGTTTTGTGATTTTGAACTACCTTTTACTTTAGAAATAGGCAAACCATGAGATAATTCTATTTCTAAAAGTATGAATATTTTCCAAGGTTATCTTCAGATATCTCTGAGGATTTGAATTATATATAAATAGAGGTATCTTATATTTAATCCTTAAATTGGAGGTAAGGAAAGACAAGAAATGTGTAAGGAGGAGGACAAATATTCAAATAAATGTTATCAGCTTATATATTTTTATAGGTAGAAGAAATTTTTCTGTGTCCTTTAAACTTTTTTCAAAGCTGTAAGGAAGAAGAGGATTTTTAAGAAAATATACTGGAAATAGAAGAAAATAGGAGAAAATTTAATTCAGTTTAAATTAAAATTTTTACATATTAAATAGATATATGGATATACCTGTATTCTGGCTGTTAATGTAATCTCTGTATCTCAAGCATTATATACTGCCAATAGGCTAAATATGAAATTGAAGCAGAAAACAATTTTCAAATTATACTTTAAATGTGTATATTAATGTAATTCATCTAAAACTATTCATAATATGACATCAAAGTATTATGTAAATTAGTGAATAGTAAAAGAGGTGAGATAGAATTGATAAAAACTGTCTTTATCATGTTCTTTTGAAGGGTGGATAGAGAAGAGTTGTCTGTAATGCCCTTCATTGCTGCTGGCTTTACAAGGGTATGTATCTGCTTCTTTGTTATATAAGTATAATTCAGGGGGAGAAATTATTTTATCTCAGTTCAGCCCAGCAAAAGGTTTGAGTTGGGCTGACCTGTGGCTCACTTGAGAGAGTGTGGTGCTGATAACACCAAGGCCACGGGTTCAGATCCCTATATAGGGATGGCTGGTTAGCTCACTTGGGAGAGCGTGGTGCTGACAACACCAAGTCAAGGGTTAAGATCCCCTTACTGGTCATCTTTAAAAAAAAAAAAAAAAAGCTTTGAGTTAATTTGAAGAAAAGAATTGTTGTCCTTGTGTTGTATTACAGTTTGTTTAACTTTATAGCCTGCTAATTAATCTATAATTTTTCACTTTCTTAGTCTCTCAAAACTATGCCTTCTAAAGTCCTCTAAACATAATAAAATCTCCATTAATGATGTATTCATTAAAAATTATACCCTAGGATGGGTGGTTATAATTCTTACATGTATACATGCAACTTTTAAAGCCAGTTCAAGGGTTCTAGAAAAAGGCAACCCAAACACAGCTCCCTTTCTTTTCTATCTGTTGGTTTCTCCTAATCCCAAAGGCCACTAGGGGCTTTGGTCAGCTGGTTGCACATGAGGCCTTAGGAGTCATGATGGAGGAAACTTAAGTAAGGCTGACCCTGATTTGTAGCCCAAATTTATATCAGTGAGGTAGTCAAGAAGCCTCGAGCCATGAATTGAGTTTAAAGTGGTCTGGGTGGGTAGTACTCCTAGGTGCCTGGCAGAAGTAAATACAGATCCTCCCCAGAGGAAGACTCCTTCATCTTTGGCCTCAGAAAATCTATACAAATAATTGTTCAGGTGCAGCAGGTAGCACTCAGTCCAAGCTAACCAATCCACAGGGAGACAAAGTATCACAAGTAGGAACTACCAGTGGAGACAAGACAGTAGAAATAGACCCTTACATTCCTCAGATATCAGAATTGTCAGACATTTCATTATAAAGCAATTATGCATATTATATGTAAAGAAATAAAAGACAAGACCAGCTGGGAAATACATGCAAGGAATAGGAAGCTACAAAAAGTGACAGCAAATTTTATGCAGAACAAAATGGAATGTTGAGAAATGAAAACATAATGCCTGAAAAATGTAAAACTTAGATAGGAGGTCAGAAGAAATTATCCAGCATGAATCACAGAGATACAATGACAGAAAATAAGTTGGAGAGGTTAAGAAGTATGGAGGATAGAATATGAAGGTTTAGTGTATATATAACTGGAATTCCAGGAGGAGAAGAGGAAGAATGGGGCATGGGAAATATTTGAAGAGCGAGCGAGTGAGAATTTTCCAGAAGTGATGAAAGAGTAATCCAAAGATTCAAAAATTCCAACAAATCCAAAGTAGAGTAAATAACAAAAGAGAACACATCAAAACCAAAAAAAAAAAAAAAAAAAGTAAAAAACCAAAGAGAAGGATCTGAAAATCAGCCAGAGAAAGAATGTCAAAAGAATGACAGCTAGCTTCTCAGCAGCAGCAAGTGGAAAACAGAAGGCAGTGGAATAATATTTCAATGTGATATAAAACAAATAACTGCCAGCCTAGAATTTCATACTCAGCCTAAATATCTTTCAGAAATGAGGGTGAAATACTTTAAACATAAATGAGGGTGAAATATGGACGCTGAGGGAGTTCGTAACTAGCAGATCCTCACAAGTAAATTCTGAAGGATGTACTTCAACCAGAAGAAATGTGAATCCCAGGTGGAAGGTCCAAAATGCAAGAAATGGGGTAAAGATAAACACATTTACTGTATAAAACACTAATAATGTCTAGTTTGATTAGAGATTACATGGAGGTAAGGACTGCAAGCCAACCATACCCCCACCCAAGTTATTGCTAACCTTTCAAGGCAAAAGAGAGCTATTTCTTTTGGCAATTCATGTAAAATTCAGAGGTATATTCCCTAAGAGCTTTATCTAATGAAAATAATTGAGAAAAGGACCCTACCCAACAAGAAATGACTAGAACAGAAACTTGGAGATTAGGGAAGGTGAAGAGGAGAAGATAAACCGTGCCATGTGCACACTCCCACATACTGCCTCCCTCTGTCTCTGGCTTTCCTCCTTTCTGTCTCTTTGTATGTATATACACATGCATGCCTATGTGCGTGCTTAATTTAATCTGTCTGACTATGTATAAATTTAGTCCCAAGTGGATAAACATAGACTGGAATATGTAATAGTCTTTTAACAGAGAGAACATACCCACAGAGAAATTTTAATAGTAGCTTGGTATTTAAATCTAGACTATCTTAGCCAACCCTAGGTATTTGCCAGGTTTGTGGGAGGAAATGGCAGTGAAAGCATTCTCATGGGCTTATCATGAAATGAGACATAGAATGAGAGTAGGCAGTGAAAGTATTCTGAAGTTTTCACCTTTGTGGCAGATGTGCAAAATAGAACATTGCTCTTTGGGAGATACTTTGTTTTGGGGGTAATGTGTATCTTGTTTTCAAATAATAGTAAAGAAATCTATGTCTGCTTTTGAGATCAGTGAAAAAGAAGGTAATCAACTATCAATAGAGCAGAAAAGTTTAATAAAACTTCTAAACTAACAGGAGGAAATATGGATTTTACAGCAAGTTGATCAAACTGGCAGGCAGGAGGAAGAGGAAACAACAGTGTAAAATCAGTCATAAACACAAAGTGAGAGAGAAGGAATACATTTTAAAATGCAAATGCGTGTGAATGGGCTGAATTCTCCATTTAAAACATAGACTGATTAGTGAGTGGTGCCGATAACACCAGCATCCGGGGTTCAATCCCTCTACTGGCCAGCTGCCAAAAAATAAAATAAAATAAAGGATAGACTCTTAGATTGGGTTTTAAAAGTACATTTATATGATATTTATAAGACACTTAAAGTGATAAAAAGAGCTTAGTAACAAAGGACCAAAGAGGTAGCAAGTTAATGCAGACAAAAGAACACAGAAAAATTAATATTAATATCAGATAAGGTGGAACTTCAGATTTTATTTTATGCATACACAATTTATATAAAAAGCACACATTAGATCGTTATTATTATATAGTTTTTGGTGCTTTTTTGTTTCCGCCTTTTTTTTGACAACCCCCACAACATACACACATATCAGCACCTGCCCCCATTTCCTGACCTCCAGTAATCCCTTTTAAATTGTATGAGAACAGCCTAGTTAACCAACATGAAGGTGAGGGTTCCTTTAAGCAAGGAATCCCAAGTTAGAAGTTGTAGGTTGCCTATTCCCGATGGATCTTTAGATTGTCCCCCCCTAAGCTGCCCGGGAAAGCATTCACACAAAGAAAAAAAAATTTCCCAGATAACTTTGAAGATCTTCATATTATTATTCTGAGGTTGTAAAACTGGCTATTCCTTTTAGCAAGTGGCTTAGAAGCCTCCATTTTCTAGTGAAACTTAGGGGATAGTTTATTCCCCCTGTCTTGGGTTATTTGCTTACCTACAGCCACTTGAGGTCATTGAGCCTTTGAAATGTACGAGGTCTCTTTGAAAGCACATAGATGCAGTGTTGGAAATATGTGTGTGTTTGCTAAGTGCTGTGTTTGAAATTTTGCACAAGGAAATCCATTAGCACAGCTGCGTTGACTGGAAAGAACATCCTGGTGGAAGATCTCACAAACCACAATCCTATATTTTCTTAGTATTATGGAGTTATTATGGAGCAAACTTGGAAATTCAAAAGTAACTGACATGCACATTCTTCCTGCCCTCTTGGTCACATCACTTAGTCAAGGTGTCTCATGAAGCCTTTACTGGAGCCACTTTTAGGTGGGTGCCCCCATGAGAATACTTCCATACAAAGAGCACAAAAGCTTACAATAGTCACTTTAGAAGTACCTGACTTAGGAAATGTGGAGGTAGTGACAAGCTCACCATTTTGTAGGTGAGGAATCCAAGAGGATGACCAGTCCTCAGAGACCGCAAGTGCTAACTAATCTTCTCATTCAGAGTCCCCTGCTCTCCTGTGACAAAAGGATGCTCAGATGACCGAAAAGAACAACAAGACCTAGAAGGAAGGGGATTCTCCCAAGTCTCATGGCTTGTAGGAGGTGGTGCCAAGACTTGAGCCTGAAAGCTACACTACAGCAAAACCCCTGATAATCAGGGGGGCAGACAGCTATCTTGTGGATTAGCCATGGTTCTGGATCACAAAGTGGAGGGAGGACCTGCCTGCCTCCTCAGTTGAACTTGGCAGTTGAACATTTGCTGACTAAAATCTCTAGGGTTGGGGTTTGGTGTTTCTTACTGCAGGGTGTATATTAGAATTCCCTGAAGAGCATCTCTAGAGAGAGTCTGTTCCAGTTGGTCTGGGGAGGGGCCTATATGTTGGTATTGTTTTTTTTCAAATTATGGGTACTTCTAATATGCAGCCAAGAGTTGAGAACCACTGGGTAAAGCCTAGCAAGGTGGGGCTTAGGTCCTGGCAGTGGGTGTGATATACTTTGGAGAAAGTGAAGTTGAGTCAGCCCAGGAAGTCTGCAGGGTTTGTTGCAGCAGCTGTTCTTATGGGATGGGGGTAGGGAGAGGAGACTAGCTGCTGTTTAAGCAGAGGGAATAGCAGTCTTGCTCCATAAGGATCCCTGGACCGGATCCTCCACCCTCCATGCTCTGTGGGGTTGTTGGGACAGAAATGAAAATAGGAGAGGGGCAGGAAAGATGAGATGTTGAGGCCTATAGAACAATGTTTAGACACACAGAACCAAGCAGAGGTAATGAGGGGGAAGGCAGAGAGTGGGAACAAGATGCTGTACATTTGGTCACAGGTGCTAGTTTTATTGACTTTGGTTTCTACCTTTGGGTTAAAAAATTTTGGTGGATATATAACATTGATACCCAAAGAAAAATCTGGTTGCGTGCATGGGAGGCCATTTGTTGAACGGAATAGGCATGCCCCCTGTCCTGGGGACTCCTGTCTGTCTGAAGGCCCCCACCCCTTGTCTGCTGGAGTAGCGCAGGCACTATGCCCAGAGTCTCTCCACTTTGTCCCTGCCCAGTCAGCAGTGGATGCTTGTGTGGACCATTCTTGGACATCCCCATGGAGTCCTGGCTGGCTGAGACATGGGCAGCAGGTCCAGCACTTTCTTCCCCTCTTGGTCTGTGGGAGCTGGTAGGCATGTCACCTCATCAGACCTCTGAGTGAGAAGGGCTGTGGTCTGGCCTATAGGCATAGGGACCATCATGCCCCTGGCCAGCAGTCCTTGCCTTACATCCTGAGGATGGCAACAGCTGTTCTTTACATCGTGCAGCAGTTTGTAGTTAGAGAGCTTTCTCAAATCATCTTTTTATTCTCATCGTGATCTGTGGTGGGTAGGAACAGTGTTATTTTTCTTGTTGTACAGGTAAGGAAGCAGGCTCAGAAAGGTTAAATGCCTCATTTAGGATCATACAGCTTTTAAGGCATGAACCTGCACCTGGATTTTTAGGGTGCTTGACACCCAGACAAGACCGTGATCACTGTTCAGACAGGGAACATCTGCCTTCACCTTGACGGTAGAAGGAACTCTTCAAGGCTGCTGTGTGTCCCATATTGGTCTGGCTGGAGCTTGTAGATAGAGGCCTTCAGAGGACTTGCCTCTTAGGCCTCAGCTTCCTCCTGAGTCAGATAGAGCATTATCCATTTATTGTGTAAAAGCAAAGAGCTCTTAACAGAAACAGGGGAGGAGTAAATGCTCACAAATAACTTTTACATCTGAATAGAACTATGTATTATTCTATTTCTGTTGTTTATAACAAAATACACGGAACTGGGTATTTTATAAGGAAAACAAAATTTATTCCTTACAGTTTCTGAGGCTGGGAAATCCAAAGTCCAGGGAACACAGCTGGTGAAGGCTTTCTTTGGTGGTGACTTCAGTGATGGCAGGGTATCACATTGCAAAAAGTGGCTAAGCAGAGAGAGCTAACCTCCTCATTCACTCTCCTTTTAAAGCCCTCCAAACCATACCCATGACTACCATTTTTAATCCATTCACTACTGCATAGTCCTACAATCTAATCACCTCTCAAGGTCCCACCTTTCAATTACTGCAATAGGATTTCCCACCCTCTTAACACTGTCACAGTGGGGGTCAAGTTTTGGGGGGACACTAAATCCAAGGCAAACTATGTGACAGAACACACTTCTAAGATGTCTTCATGGAATCCATAATTTGATGGTGGGTTGGATCCATCTTCTCAGAACTATTTAATTTGCTTTGTCATGAGATGTTTCCATTATGTAAGGTTATTATACAAGATACTTAATGTCCACAGCAGTAAGAGACACTGGGCATATCCATGGCTTCTGCTGGTAACCTCTGCTGTGGAAGATAATCATCTGCTGGCTTCGCTGAGCCACTGTTGGAGGTTAGAGTAGGAAAATGTTGCCGGAGTGGGGGTTTCCTCTGTGAAGTACAGGCACAAATGGAAGTGCAAGCATATTTTTACTTACTGTGAGCTTGTATAACTTTAGAGAGAACAAAAGACTGTTCTTGAATATACTCTTAACTAGGACTTTAGGTAAATTTCCTCCTCTACATATTGTAGCCCCTGCTATATCAGCGACATGCAGGCAACCCAAATGCTTTTAAACACAAGTCACTGAAAGAAAAGCATTCTTAAACCCCATTTTTTAGAAAGCTAATTTGGTGCCTATGTTGTGAGGCTGCTGCACAGAAAAGGAACCAGAACACCCAACTGAGAATTTAAAAGGGCGTTTTATTGGCTGGCCAGCGACTGTCCCTTCAAGAAAGTTTTTGGAAGGGAACAGCCCTGAATTGAAGTTTAGAGGGATTTTTAAAAGGTACATTTTTACATTAGTCACACAGTTAAAGTTATCATATAGTTACATACTTAGTTATCATATAATCATACACGTTCCCTCTTAGTGTGAGGAGGGAGGGGGAGGCCTAGCGCAAGCTGATAACAGAAGCTGAAACAAGCTTGTTAATCACTCAGGGGCAGCTTGGGTGGGGAACAGCAAACAAAATTCAAACTTTTCTAAGGGCAGGCTAATATTTAGCTTTTCACCTCTATCAAGGCGGGGCTAAAGAGCTGAGGGGGATTTTTAAGCAATAGCTTTTTTTTAAAGCAATTCAAATACCACTTAAACTTAATTAATCTATCTTGTCACACAGCAAGCAGTTTTACAGAAGCGAGTTGCATGTTATGAAAGTGGGGGTCTCCCTATCTCACCCATAAATTTCATCTCTCATCTTCTGTTCATCATTCGTAATAATAAAGTACTTTTTAGATTCCAGTTGCCAAATTGAGAAGTTTGTTTAGAAGAGTTATTTTTATTGGCATTTTTAAGTATTTGAAGATACACCTTTGTTTGTCTACAAAATCCCCCTTTCTGTTTGTAGAGGTATATAGAAAATCCCAACATCATGGCCTGTTACAATGAACTGCTCCAGCTGGAGTTTGGAGAGGTGCGATCACAACTGAAACTCAGGTAATTCTACTATTTCTGGAAAGCCCTCCGGGCCACACAGTGCAGCATGGCAAGTGAGGACCTTGGTTGTTCGGGTTGATTTTTGGCCATAACTGACCTCCTGCCAAAATGGGATGGGATGGTGGGGTGGCGACTCTCTTTACACAGACTTTCTAGATGTCTAACAAGGGATCACGCTAGGGATTGGAAACTCACATTGAACGATGGGGCCTGTATGGAAAAACAAAACATAAACTGTTTGTTTTTCCCTCTATGCTCTTACAGCCCAAGAACACAGAAGACCGACTTCTGTGACCAAATATGTGGGTACTTCTCCCCACCAGCAAGCAAGCAAGCAATTCTCCAGCGGACACCAGCTGGGTGTCCTCCAATTCAATTCTGACACTGTCTACCTGGAGATAGCATCAGGTCTCACAGATTGAGGGCTCAGTTCCCAAGACTCTCCCCCACTTCAGATGCCAGTCGCAAGTCCAGGCCTCTAGAACTTCTGACAAACCGACTGTAAATCAGGGTTCCCACAACACCTTCTTTTGGTTCGATGAGTTTGCTTGAGTGGCTCACAGAACTCAGGGTAACACGTACTTACATTTACTTGTTATTACAAAGGATGTTACAAAGGATACAGAGGAAGAGATGCATGAGGCGAGGTATGGGGGAAGGGGCACAGAGCTTCTGTGCCCTGCCAGGGCACACCACCCTCCAGGACCCTCCATGTGTTCAGCTGTACAGAAGCTTTCCAAACTCAGGCCTCTTGGTTTTTATGGAGGCTTCATTACAGAGGCATGATTGATTAAATCATTTGGCTACTGGTGATACTTAACCTTCATCCTGAAGCTACCCAGGGGCTACCAGCCATCATTAGCATACAAAAAGACTCTTCTCACTTTGGAGATTCTAAGGATTTCAGGAGTTGTATGTCAGGAGATGGGGATGTAGACAAAATATATATTTTCACAATATCACAGGGCCCCTCCCCAAAATAGTAGTGAAAAAAGGAGACTGTGAAATTGTATATATTATGTTTTGTTTTCTAAGGAAAAAAATACTTTTAACACACACACACACACAACCAATTGACATTGGTTATCCCTGGTAGGTGACATTTTTTCTTCCCTACAATAAGCATTTTATAATTTGCTTTTAATAAACAGGTTTTTAGTTTTAAGTGAAGTGAGTAAAAGCCTGGTTCTTTGTGGAACAAGAAAAGCAGAAGAATTAGTAAAATTATATCAGGTGACAGAGGAAAATAAAGTCAGCTTCCTGTCATTTTAGGTTTCTTCCTTGGGTGTTCTACTATTCTTTAACATTCCCTTTACCAGGGACCAAAGAGAGCAGTGGATCATTCCGTTTGTATACACCCAAGTCAGAGAGAAGGGGATCAGAATTGGGGTATTAAGATTAGTAGAGACGAGTGAAGGGTTCCACATATAGGAAAGAAAAGTACTTCATAGACACAATGAAGCAAATGAATAGGCAGAGTGTAGTAACCAAAGAAGTGCTGCTGGGCATAAATGTCTAAAGGCTAGTGTGGTATACAAAAGAGCTCCTTTATGTTGCTGGATTTTGCAAGCAAACTTTAGGTAGACGGTTGCCCTTAGGCCTGCTTCATTCCTTAGTTCCTCACTCTGGGGTCATCTTTGGCCTGGCTGTAGCACTCCCATGGTGAGTTAAGCTATCACACTCTCTCAGAGGAGAGTAGAATTTTGGAGCAGGAGGTGATGATACTTTATTTTATCTAACGGAGGTTCAAAAACTGATACCCAAGGAGTTAACTGACATATCCAGTAAAAGGCAAAGATAGTCTTTTAGGTTGTATCCCACATTTTCAAAACTGCAGTTATTGTCATTCTCCTACCTCAAACCTTTCCTTCCTGCATACCTTCTACCATCATCTACCCTGTGGTACTTACTAGACTGAAACCCCTGTGTCTCCTACACACATCCCTAAATTCAGGCACTCACCAAGTCCTATTGATCTTACTTCCTAAGAATCTTTGGAATCTATTCACTTATTTTAATCTTCACTGCTACTCTCTTGGTAAACTAAGATCTTCTTTTACCCGGATTATTGAAACTATCAGTTTGTCTCCCTATATCTAGTCTTGACTCTTGTCCATTCTCTACACTGCAGTAACACATAACTCCGTTTGTGTTTGTGTTCGGCAACTCCCCACTGCCTTCAAGATAAAGTCCAAATTCCTAATGCAGTCTACGGTGCTCTCCACAGTCTGTCCACTGCTTCCATCTCTGTCCTCATCTCCCACCATGCCATGCTTTGTTCTCTGTACTCCAACTGACAGCCATATGGAGATGTCCGTTATAAAAGGAGATGTAAAAATATGAAGGGAAGGGGAAATGTGGGGCTAGAGAACTGGGAGAAATAGACTTGTTCTGCCAGATATTAAAATGCACTAAAAAGCTGTAACAAGTTTTGTGTTACTGCTAGATTGGTAAGCTAGTATATGAAGTCTACAAACTGACTTGAGTATATTTAAGAATTTAATATGTGATCAACATGGCATTTTAAATCACACAGGTAAGAGTAGACTTTTCAGTGAATAGAATTGTGACAACTGGTTAACTAGTTGGAAAGAAAATTAAGTTATATCCCGATCTTACACCCTACTCCAATGAATTAAAGACTTAAATGTGAAAAAGTAAGACCACATAAGTACTAAAAAATATAAGCATAGTGAAAGAAAGTGAGCCGAGATGCTGGATACCATTCAAGCTTTATTAAAGGAAGAAAATCTGCCAGGTTGTGCTCAAAGTGGCAGGAGCCCCGGCTGCCCTGAAAATGGTGGACAGCACCAGGTGTGGGGGTGGTAGAGCTTATATAGTGCACCAAGGGCTGACTGATACCATCTAGGAGGGTCATTATGCTAATATGGATGGGGTGGAGAACTGCGCCCTTGCAGAAGCAAAAGGGGTTTCTGATTAAGTCAGGAGGCTTCTCGCAAAGGGGAGGGGGGAGGGGAGGAGGTGGGCGGCGCCATTTTGTATGTGGGCTTGTCTAAAGGGGCGCCAGTTATGTTGCAGATCTATTATTCCTGCCTTTTAAGTATAGGAAAAAGGGTGGAGGTCTCATTCTTCTGAAGCTACTTCCTGCTGGAAATGGGCAAAGATATGGAAAAAATAAAAGATTTAGGTGGTGGGGTATTGGTTTCGTGTGGGGAGGCTGTATTCCTCCGGGGAAGGGTCACTGATTCCGAGGGACTGATATCCTCCTTGCAGGAACAATTTGGCGACCTTTCGGTTGGTGAAGGCCTGCATACATTCCTGCAAGAAATTAGAGAAACACCCAAAAGAGACAGGGACCAAAAAGTAGGATGAGTCCCAGCACAGTTAGGGGTCCTAGTAGGGGCATAAGCCAGGGTATCCAAGGGTTTAGTGAAATGGTTTAAGTTGTATTGGATCACCCTCGACTCATTTATTTAATAACAGCATTCCTCCCCCAAGAAGAGGCAGGTGCCTTCCTTCTCGCTGTAAAGGAAATAAAGGGCCTAACAGTTCTGTAAAGCAACTGTCGTGAGTGAGGTGACCTGTCACTGGAGGGAGGAGATGCCGTATATGCTTAGTTCTTCTGAGAGTTTTTGATAGAATTGAGAGGCAGTAGCAGGGCCCGCTATGCCAGTCCCAGTTGCAGGAAGGATCCCTGCCCCAATTAAAAGGGTACAATTAGTGCCGTACCGGAGCGGGGGGCACTTCCTGAGGGGGGGGGGTTGAAGTTAGTCCCAGTCCCGTCTCCATCCCTCCATCTGTCTTGGAGGGACAAGCCAAAAGAATATGGAATAAATCACATTGGGGAGGCAGGCAACAGGATAACATAGTTTTACAAAGGAAATTTATTCCAGTTTTAGGGCATGGATGAGGAGGGGTAAGTGATGGTAGCATTTGGTGTTAGTAAGGCAGAGTGTGGGCAGGCCCTGCACGACATTGACAGCCCCCACTGAGGTGAGATTAGAGGAAAGTGAAGAGATGTTTGTGGAAACGTTAGGGGCTGCATCAACAGGGAGGAGGGTGACCACAAAAAGTTTCTCGCGAAGTGGGACACAGATGAGTCACTTGGGGACCAGTCTGATTCGCTGAGGACTGCATTGTCCCTGCGGACCTGGAAACTCCATGTTCCAGGTAAGGGGGAGCATTGAGATAGGAGGAAAAACAAGGGAAGGATGCAAAGGGTTAGGGAGCCAAAAGAATTTAAAGGGGACATTGCCACAATGAAATTTCTAAGAAGCATCCTACCAATAGGAGGTAAAGGAGTGCCAGGAGAAATCTTCCTATAATGTTACAATCTTTTGGGGTAGCACTGGCCAATCAATCCTGTAGCAAGTACTAGAACAGATAGTATAATAGTAGCTCTTGTGCAAGGGACATGGAGCAGGACTGCAAGAGTGAGAGGATAATCGTTGGGGGAAGATCATCCTTCTTTTGGGATTGGCAGAAGAACGAAGGTCCTGGAGAAATCAGTTTAGGATTTTCATCCTAAAATGGATGAAGTGTGAGGAGATATAGAGTTGGGGGTTGAGTAGAGGGACCCCTCTGGCTTGGTGTTAACAGATTTTTGGGTAAAGGCTCAGGTGCTAGTTTTACCAAGGATAATTGATACCAAAGGGGCCTTTCTTAGAAGTACTTTTACTGCTGTGGGGTTGGCGAGAAGTACTGTATAAGGCCCTTCCCAGCATGGTGAGAGGGGCTTTGGGATTCAGGTTTTAATATACACTTGCTGTCCCTGGCTGAGTTTAAAGTCTGAGGGGGTGATGGGGAAACGATGAGGTAATAGAAGGTTGACCTGTTCCCTAAGAAAATCCCTAATGAGCGAAAGAGTAGGGAGATACTGGCCTAAAGGCGATGAGCTGGAAGAGAGGTGTGAGAGTGAAGGGCCTACATAAGTTCGAGGGGGCTGAGGCCTGTATTCTTGCGGGGGGCAGCCCATAGGTGAGTGAGTGACTGGTGAGTAGGCCAAAACGAGGGATGATTTCTTAGATGAGAGCATGCGTTACTGCCATAGCATCCTCTGAAGTGCAGGGAAAAGCCCCAATCCAACCTGAAAAGGTATCTACTAAGGTTAGAAGATAGCATGTCCTTTTGTGGGGAGAGTAATATAAAGGCTGAAAAGGTGTAGTAAAGGTTCATAGCCTATATGAACTGAATTATGGAAATCTCAACTTGTATAGTGGGGAGGACATAGCAACCGGAGAGAGTATACCAGTTGTCCTTTCTCTGTGCTCCCAACTGTTGGAGGTGTTGTATTTCTTGGGGTGTGTATTGGGATAAGGGGTGTAGGGGCCATGAGAAGAACCTGAGCAGGAAAGGAAGAGTGGGGGGCCTGGTGATTGAGCAGCCTGTTTTGCAGTTAGATCTTCCAGTTTGTTTCCCTGAGCTGTGGGGTCATTGGAGATTCGGTGTCCTCTGCAGTGTATGAACCCAACCTCCTTTTGGAGTTGTGCAGCCTCAGTAGCTTGTGTTAGATTTACTATGGCATAACCTGCCTGCGGGGTGGGCGTGGAGGTTGCGCTCCCATCTATGAACCGTGTAATGGAATGCGGGGAGATGTGTGGAAAGGGATTGAGAAAGAGGTCTAAAGCCTCTTGCAATTGTGTTTTAAGGGTCTTGAGTGTTTTGGGATGAGAGTGGCTAGATTTAAAGGAGAGCAAGGTTTAAGGAGAACTGGGAGTTTTCAATGAAGGTAAGGTGAATAAGTTGTAGGCGGGAAAGGGAGAGAATTTACTCGGCCTTATGGCTGAGAAGGTCTTGACTGTTTGTTGTTTAAAAGTTAGTTTAGAGTTTTCTTATGCTAGAAGGGCAGCTGCCGCCAAGGCCTGTAAACAGGGGCCCATTCTTGAGATGTGGTGTCTAGTTATTTAGAGGTTTGTAACTGGGGAGAAAATATCTTGCCTTTTGTCCCAAAATCCTGACTGCTAATCCTTGGGTTTCGGTGACATATAGGATAAAAGGATGAGATAGGTTTGGGAGAGAGATAGAGCTGGGGCTGTGAGGAGAGTGGCTTTTAATCTCTGGAAGGGAGAATGAATGGGCTTTGTGGGATATAAAGGAATGGCAGGATCCCCTTTGGCTGCCCCGTAAAGTGGCTTTGCAAGCACACCAAAGGTAGGAATCCATAGGCGCAGATGCCCTGCAAGCCCCGAGAAAGAAAGGATTTCACCCTTTGTGGTAGGAGTAGGGAGTTCAGAAATTAGACTCTTGAACTGAAGGAGAAGAAATCTGGGCCTTGCTGGGGAACACTCGATATCCCCTGGAGGCCAGGAAATTAAGGAGAGCAACAGTGCAGGCCTGTGAATCCTCATAGGAAGGGCTACAAAGGAGGAGGCCATTCACATATTGTATTAAAGTGCTAGAGTTGTGGGGGAAGTTCAGATAAGTCTTGAGCTAAGGCCTGGCTGGAAAAGTGAGGGCTATCTCAAAACCCCTGAGGCAGTACTGTCCCAGTAAGTTGTTGGGAATGGCGCATGTCAGGATTAATCCTATACTAAACAGTATGAGCCGTTAGGCTTTATAACTGGAAGGATGGATGTATTGAAAGGCAAGCGGGTAAGCCATGAGAGATGAGAAGAAAGGAGTTTGTGTACGACGAGTTTTAAGCCTATTAGGTGTTTGTTAGCAATGGGGTACAGTGGGACATTAGGGAATAAAGAGGGGTTCCACAATTTAACAAGGAAAGGGGAGTGGTGCGTAACAATGGAGGGAGAAGCGTCCCATACTATGGATTAACCTTGTCTGAGGGGGAGGGGAAGGTGGAAGCCCCAGGGGCCAGGTCTGGGTGTGGCCTGTAACAGAAGTATTATAGCTGGAGTTAAAGCGTTTAGGGTAAGAGTAGCTTTGAATTTGAAAAGAATGTCCCATCCCAGTAAGGGGGCTGGGTATTGAGGCATTATTAAGAATTTGTGTGTGAATTGGGTGTGTTGTAGGGTGTAGGAAAGGGCTTGAGTGATCCGTGGGTGGTATTCTGATCCCGTGACCCCTACTATTGTGATAGAGGATGGGGTTGTTGGTCCTGCATACTTAGGAAGGGTAAAGTAAATGGCCCCTGTATCAATGACAAAAGAGATCAGCTTACCTGCTACAAGGCGAGTTACCCTGGGCTCACACATGGTGATCTCCGTGGGGGCCTCAGACCCTGAACATCACCAGTCCTCTTCCTGGGCAAAGACTAGAAGCTCTGGTAGGGATGGCCGTGAAGCCAAAGGCTGTAGGTTGGGGACTGGGCCACTCCCTCTCTGGCAAGTGGCACAGTTAATCCCCCAGTGACCTGGCCATTTGCAGTGAGGATGGGTTACGACAGGCCCATGCCGAGTGGCCCGGTTGACTGCATTTGAAGCAGTTCCTGGATGGCTTGCCTCTTGAGGCAGCCAGCTTTGGAGTATGTGAGCCTCGGATAGCATTAGCCAGGAGCTGGTATTTGGCCTGATCTCTTTTATAGTTTTTTGAATATCAGGGGCTGATTGGGTAATGAAATGAGAGTGCAAGAGGGCCATACCTCCAGGGGAGTTTGGATCTATATGTGTGTATTCACGTAAAGTCTCAGAGAGGCTGGTTAGGAACTCGCTGGGATTTTCAGTGCGTCTCTGTGCAATTTCTCTAAGCTTGTCATAATTGACTGACTTGTGAGTAGCCTTTGGAGGCTGTCAAGTAGGTGTGTGATCATGTTATCCTGGAGATCTCGATCCCCATGTCCAGCCTGGTAGTTCCAATTTGGGTCCGTGCAAGGAACAGCAACGGCTGCCTATTATTTTGAGCATGTACCCGAGCCACCATCCAGACTTGCTCCCTATACATGGACTTGGACAATTCCTTCCATCCCAGCCACTTCATAGAGGGGTTATAAAAAGCTGGAGCTGAGGTGGGTTGTTACCTGAGGAAGGGAGCTGAAGACGAGCATCTGGAGGCCAGGTGTGGGGAAGAGAGAGAAATGTGGAGGGCTGACGGATCAGAAGGTTGATCCAAGTCTGGAAGGGAGAGGTCGAGCATGAGCTAGGAGAATTTGAGACATAGGACAGTTTTGACAGAGAGAAGAATGTGCTCAGAGATAGGAAAAGGCCTGAACAAGGAATCTCTACAGCTTTTGCCATTTCAGTGAGTGTCTAAATCGAGTGCCATCTTGTGGCCACTGGGATCCATTGTAAGGAGGCGTTTGAGTTTTAATGTCTCCCTGGAGACCAAGAAACAGTGTCTGCCCAGGAGACAGCCCAAGAGCATAGAGCGTGGAGTTTTGGATCATGAGGATCCCGTGTAGAGGGTGAGAAAGGGCAGTCGGTCTTTGTGGAAGAAGAGTGCCAGCAAAGGGCGTCCCCTTTGGTGCCCACCTTCTTTTCAAGAGAAAAGCCACCAACTGGCTAAAGGAGTGTCTTCCAATAGCTGGGGGGCACGAGAAGAGTCCCCTCGGCCAGGTGCCTGGGCTTCATGGAGACCAAAGTCATAGAGAGTAGTTGGGGGAACTGTAGAAATAGGCAGGACAGACCCACTGACTCACCCTGAATTGAGGCTGATGTTGGATGCGTTGGTCTGAAATGGCAAAAGGAGAGAGAGTTTCAAGTGTACCTGGTTCCGGCAGGTCCAGGAAGGGCATCTGAGGACCTATCACCCCAAGAGAGAGGGGGCCGTCCACAACATCTGCCAAAACCCTTCCCGGGTTTCGGCACCATAATGAAAGAAAGTGAGCCGAGATGACAGGTACCGTTCAAGCTTTATTTATTAAAGGAAGAAAATCTGGGCCGAGCCCATGGCGCACTTGGGAGAGTGCTGCGCTGGGAGCGCAGCAACGCTCCCGCTGCGGGTTCGGATCCTATATAGGAATGGCCTGTGCACTCACTGGCTGAGTGCCGGTCACGAAAAAGACAAAAAAAAAAAAAAAAGGAAGAAAATCTGCCGGGCTGTGCTCAAAGTGGTAGGAGCCTAGGGCTGCCCTGAAAATGGTGGACAGCACTAGATGTGGGGGTGGTAGAGCTTATATAGTGCCCCCTGGCTGATACCATCAAGGAGGGTCATTATGCTAATGTGGATGGGGTGGAGAACTGCATCCTTGCAGAAGCGAAAGGGGTTTCTGTTTAAGTCAGGAGGCTTCTGTAAAGGGAGGAGGGGAGGGGAGGAGGTGGGTGGCGCCATTTTGTACTTGGGCTGGTCTAAAGTGGTGCTGGTTATGTTGCAGATCTATTACATAGCATGAAAGCCAGATTCCATAAAGGAAGAGAATCAGATGAGACAACACAAAAAGTGTTAAGCTTATCTACAGTTTTAAAAAAACCAAAAGCATAAAACCTTAAATAATGATAAAAATTTAGACAAATGACAAACTGGGAAAAATGTATTTGTAACATATAGGACAGACATTAAATTAAAATCCTAAATACATAAAGAGTTTTGATGAATTAATCAAAAAATGGGAACATCTCAGTAGAAAAAAATTTAAAAGACATATTCAAGCAGTTTATAAGAGATATTAATGGCCAATAAACATGAAAAGATGTTCAGCCTCACCAGTGATCAAAGAAATGCAAATGAATACGATATAAAATTTTTTGTTTATCAGATCTGCAAAAGTTAAAAAAAAAATGATAAAACCCAGTAGGGCTTCTCATAGGTCCATCTCCTCCAAGCACGTGGGAACTTACTTCTCATTGTTTTTCATTTTTTTTAATAATTGTTTTATTGAGGCATAATTTGCCTACTGTCTCTATTTTTACATGCCCAAAATAAGCTAATTTTTATTGGCTAAGCTGTTTTGTCTTGTTCAGTGAGAGACAGTTTAGTAAGACCTCCAGCAGTGTATAAGGGTTCCTCACCAACACTAGTTACTATCTGTCTGATTATCCTAGGGGGCATTATATGGTATCTCATTTATTTTTGTTTATCTGTATTTTCTATTTGTCTCAATAAACATTTGTTTCTTGTGTAATTAAAAAGTATTTTCAAACTTAAGTGTATGGAAAATGCTCCCAGTATAAGGCTAAGTGAAAAAAGCAGGGAACAAGTTAGTCATTCCAGACAACCCCAATTTTGTGAAAATAATTTGTTTGTAATAATAGCTACAAATGATTGACTGCCTCCTCCCTGCCAGACTCTTTGGCATTCCCTCTGTTCTCTCATTCAGTCCTCTCAAGGACTCTTCAAGTGGCAAGAGGGGAGACCTGAAGGGGTTCAGTCACTTGCTCAGGGTTCTATTGCTGCTGAAGAGCTGTGATTTGACCCTGGCATGTGACCACTTGGCCCACTGCCTCTTCACATTGGAAAGAAAGACACCACAGTGTACATAGTGATGATCTTGAGTGGTGGGTAATGGGGTGTTTATTTCTTCTTTACACTTTTTAGTATTTCCCCCTTCCTTTTCTTGAATGAGCACACATTACCTTCATAAATCAAACAAAAACACATTTAAATAACTTAATGTAATACCCAAAGATTGTATTAGATGTTGTAGTATTTACGTTAATCAGTCCTTTTTTTCCTACCTATAAAGGGCTTGTAACTCAATATTCACTGCATTAGAGAAAAGTCAAGAAGCAATTGAAATTACAAGTGAAGACCACATTATACAGGTTTGTTATTTTTGGAATTTGTCCTTCTGGATTTCTTGTTTTGTTCTCATTTTTAGCATTGAACCCCTCAAATGTGATTTTTTTTTTTTTTCTTATTGATGTTTAGGAGACTAATTTTTCCTTAGGAGATTATCGGAACAAAATCAAAACGTCATTTAAAATAAGCTCTCTATAGATAAGAGAAGATACTTTTTTTTTGTTTTTTTTTCTTTTGATTCTCTAGAATACTAATAATTACTTAAGGTGCTAGAAAATGTCTGTAGAAATATCACATTTACATTCACTAGTTCTCACTGGTTTGTTTGTTTGTTTGTTTAGCAAGTAGAGATTTTTATTTAGAAGGATTATTGCTTAGTAGGGAGGGATAGGACTATTACAGTAGGGGGAATGCTCTGACCATAATGTCTGCAAGGCTTTCACTTTTCTCCCTGCTTTTAGAAGATAGTTTACACTTACAGAAGATTACTGGAAACAACTAAAAATTTCACAGGTAACAGACCTAGTAATTAGTGAATAAATTACCCATTATTAGCAAAGTGGGTTTATGTAAGTGACTTAAGATAACATGGCTTGTACTTTTAGATAATAGCAAAAGAGAGAGTTGTGCCAGAGAAACATTCCTTTTGTCTGAGAGTTAGCTCCACTTTGATTTTACTTCTGGTCACTCCAGTTCTTTAACCTAACTTATAACTTCCTTGGTAAAGAGTTGATGGTGTCAACATTCGGGAGTTGGTTCTCTGAGAGGCACCAGGGGACAGCGGTTGAGGGTGCAGGCTCTGGCTCCAATCTGCCTCGGCTGAGCAGCTTTGAGCGACTGTCTTAATCCAGCTGAATCTGCTTTCTCAGGTGTACATATGGGAATGATATTAAGAACAACAACAACCTACCTACCTTTTATAAGGATGTTCTGAGGACTAAATGAGTTAATGTGTGTGAAGTGCTTACTGTAATGCCTAGCAAGAAAAACAGACCTTGATAAATAGTATCAATTATTGTTTTATCATCATCATTAGCACACGCACCCTTTTCCCATATATTTTCTCTGCGTCTTATGGTCCTTTTTGAAATTTAACCATAAAGGCTTATGTTCGTAAGCACTTCCTAGTTCATAGTCTGCTTTCCACACACATTATTCATTTGAATCATAAGAGAGAAGGAAGGTAAATGTTTCATTCCCATTATTCAGATGAGCAGACTGAGTCTGAGAGTTTCATAACTTGCAAATATCAGACAGTGCGTGGAGGGGGAGTAGTGGGGGGAGCATTTCATGCTTGCAGTCTTGTGCTTTATTCCATTGTACCACCACCTAAACAGCCCTATTGTAGCAGCCCCTGGTTTGTCCCTATGCAGATCCCTTCCTCTGCCCTGGTTGAAGTGAGAGTGAGCATGCTGCTCCCTCCCCCAGAGTCTCAGGAGAACATAGCAGAAAGTCTAGCCAGGTATCACCCAAACAGAAGCTTCTCCGGGCTCCAGAATTCTACTAGGGTTGTGTCCTTGTGGCTTTAAAACTGCCGTGGTGAGATTCAGGTTCCTGAGCTTTCTGGGCAAAAAACATGAGGGCTTAGGTTGAAGACCCCTGATTTTTCTCCTTCAAAATGTTTTTGAATTCACTTGATGTTTTTTCTTTTGTCTTCCCCTAGTATGCAAATCCTGCATTTGAAACAACAATGGGCTATCAGTCAGGTGAATTAGTAGGGAGAAAGTTATCAGAAGTGTCTATAAATGAAAAAAAGGCTGAGTTGCTGGATACTATAAATTCATGCATCAAGATAGGCAAGGTAAGTAAGAGGTCAGTACCTTTTCTACTTTCACATTACAAAGAGGGACGGAAGACTTGGTGTTCATTGTGTATCAGGTAATCTCAATCTTACTCTTGCCAGCAGCCCAGAGAAGTATAGGTAGTGTTTGTTATCCCTGTCATCTCCATTTTGTACCTGAGGAAACTGTGGCCAAAAAAGTACAAGGGTACTTCAAAAAGTTCATGGAAAAATAGAATTGAAATATAATGCAAATCTTACCATGAACTTTTTGAGGACCCTCATATATAAAACGATTAGCGAATAAGCAGAGTAACTTAAATTGATGCTTAAAATCATTGTTTTTAATCTTTGTAATAAATAAGTAAATTGATCTTTCTAATGATTGATGTTCTAAATGATAGATGTTGGCAAATGGTTCTGGGAAAGGACTGACAATGAGGCAACATATTCTCAGAACACACCTGTGCCCAGCAGTTCCCTGAGCCTCATTCATTCACTGAGCAGTTTTTAAATGTCTGCTGTGTGCCAGGCACTGTGCTAGAATCTAGCACAGAAAGAAGAGCAAAACAAAAATTCTTGCCTTAGAGAGCTTGTATTCCAGAGTTGAAAACAGACAAATAAAAGGAATCATTACACAATAATGTGAGAAGTCACATAATCACGGTGCTGAAGGAACAGACAGAAGAAAGACAGGCTCAGTCCAAAAGGTTATTTCTCTCTGAACCACAGTCTCTGACAGCACCTCACTGTTACTGGGTTTTAAAATATGATGAGAAGGAAGAGTCTACTGCTTTTCACAATCATTCTTGGCCCTTTCTGGTGGGCTTTTTTTTCACTTCTGGAAGTTGAGTAGTGACTATTAATCTAATTACTTAAAACATTTGAAAAACTGGTGACCTATTCTGCCTGCTCTGTGGAAGTGATGTCTTTTTCCCTGTGGCATTTGGCCATTTCCTGTCCCATAGCACAAAATAGCAGCCTACCATAGGGGCAGGGCGCCATGCAAAGCTTATACCCTGCTTGGCTTGGGCCCCTTGAAGACAACAATGGGCTCATTTCTCTTGTCTTTCCCCATGGCTCTGAGCATATGAGATTGCTGTGAAATGAGAACAAGGAAAGAGCAGGCTGGCTGCAAGGGCCCAGGGATGTGCTGTCAGGGGAATAACAAAAGTAGACACTGCTTGAGTCCTATTTTTCCTTTAACTTTTCTGTCAAGGATAGTGTTTTTCTTACTAGAAGGAGTGGAAGGTCTTCTGGAAAGACAGAAGTGAAGGCTGAAATGGATGAAGAGACCTTCTGGTACTCAAGTGCACCACATGGGTTATATCAAGTTCCTTGCTGTGGTTGAGAAGGGCATCCTCAGAAGGAGGCCACAGAACAGCAGTCATGCCAGACCGCAGCCAACGTGGGTGGGGGGGCTTTCCCATGGCCATCCCAGTCCTGACCTCTAGGTCCCTTGCTGCCACTGGATTGTCCACTGGTTTTGTTGTGAGCTTCAACTGGGTATGAACCAGGATAGCCCTTGTGCACCATGATCTGGCAACCCTTACAGTGAGGCACTCTATGTCCCTATCACTGAGGAGAGCAAGTGGAGACAGGAGGGAGTGCTCAGTGGATTAGCTGTAAGTCCTGGGGTCCATCTAGGTTTGTGCGGACAGCATCTCACCTCTGCTGGAGTTATGCTGTTGCACATCAGGTAGAAAGGGCATCAAACTTGAATAGCAGGAGACCTTTCCCTAAAATCTGCATTTATTGTGAGCCAGTAGAAAAGATTATCACATTATTGACCCCTTTTCTGCTTTATTTCTAAAAGAAAGCTAGTTATTTCTTTTGTCTATTTAAAAGTTCTTAGGGAGAGTGAAAAACCTGTCTTTTGTCAGTAACCTGCTGGTTTGCTGGCAACGCTGCACCAGGACAGACTGCTCAGTTTTTGAGGTGAAAAAGTATATAGCCTTTCTAATTCAGTCTCTGTAGGGAGAGCTAGTCGGCTTGTGGAAAAGTGGTACTGTGCTCAGTGAGGAGAGTTCAGACGTCTCCTGGGAACTAGAATAGCAGAGTGGACACTTAGGAAGTGGTCAGGTGGCCAGGGGTGGGGGCATTGGAGTGTCAGATTCTAGGTGTCGGGTATCTTAGTTGGATATTCTTGGGGGCAGAGGAGAAATTCTGATGATATTCAAGCAGAGAATATTCCAAAAAGTACCACTCTTCTCAAATATCCCTCTGGCCATTGTTCTTAGTCAGTGGCTCCTTTTTTGGATGAAAATAAAAGGTAACTTGATTTTTAGCCCCCACACTCATGCTTCCTTGCATGCCTGTATATATCCTTCTTGACTTCTTTTTTCTTCTTTCCCGAGACGTCTCTATGAGGGCTCGAGAACCCATACTCTCCCATTTTCTTAGATACTTATGCCTTACATAGTTAGAAATATTGATTTTTTTTCCCTCAGAAATTGTATGGTGTTCTTCCCGTGGCATATAATAGGTGCTGAATAAATGTTGGTTGCTCGGATGCCTGCCTATGACAAAGATGTGTGGCTGCAGAACCTTTTAGCTTTTCAAAACTTTTACTTCCTTAGCTTCTGTGATTCTTCTTTCTTCTCTCACTACTCCCCATTTTCCTACTCTTCTTCCTTCTGTTTACTTCCAGATTTATCAGGACTCTGGCCTTTGCACCCTACATTGTCATTCAGAAAGCACCTTTGTTGTTGAGGCATCTTTCCTGCTTTGCATAAGATGTCTTACACCTCCCTGGTTTTAGCTTCAGCCTCTTTCCAAGGTCTGGTTCAACATCCTGCTGTCACCATGAAATTAAATTGTCTAACAATGATTTTCTCTTATTCCCCGTAAAAAAAATCTCAATCCTTCTTCCACTCCCTGCTATCTCTGCTCATGGCCCATCTCCACAGTTGCCATGACTAAGATTCCAGAAATGGTTTTGATTCTTCCCTGCCCTTTGGTCTCCTCCATCACATCCATCACTAATCCTTGATTGGCTGTTAAATTCCTGCGTTGAGTGTGTACTGCCTGGGCCTGACCTTGTTCGGGACCTTCTTCCTACACCTTGGAATTATGGTGGCTAAATTTAGTTAGGTCTCTTTGCCCTAGGGTCTTCTACTTCCATGCAGTCCAGTACACTGTTACATGATTAGTCTTTTTAAATCATCATTTTGTCAAGTTGCTCCCTCAGTATAGAGCTTACATTCTTTACTGTGGTTTCCTGGATTCTATAGTTGATCTTGGCCTACCTTTTCCTTCAGTAAACAAAAGCCCCAAGTGTTCCTTAATTGTTTACCATGTGCAAGCTCTGTGCTAGCCCTGGGACAGGACAGCTGGATGGTGATAATTTAATTCTGAAGACAATGGGTGCCAAGAGGGACTGCATCCATAGCCAGAGAACCCCAGCTTGGTGCTTGGCTTGTCTGCACAGAAGGGAGGGGACCTACTATTGTTCTGAGGGGAGCTCAGCCTAGAGAGAGAGGCCTGTGCAAAACCACATGCACCCAAAGCAGGCTATTTACTGAATGTTTGCCATGTGTCTGGACTTTGCTAAGAGTTTATGTGCATAACCCAAGGCAATCTTCATGACAGCATTCTAAGACAGTACTGTTACCTATTCTCAGGAACTAAAATTTATATGATATTTATGATAAGTAGATATTTTTATATGTTTATGATAAGTAAATATTATATGTGATAAGTAAATATTTTTTGTTTCCACTGGTGACTGGAGAACTTAGAGCAAACTCTGTTACCCAAGCCAACTCGTTGGCTAAATCATCCTACTCCCTTAGGTGGACTGGACTGTGGAGCTTTGGCTGGAATGGCCTGTGACACCTTGGCTTGGGATCTAAGTCTATTCAGAAAGGATTAGAGAAGAAAATCCTGAATATATTTTTTTAAAGTGCTGACTAATTGGTTGAATTGGTCTTCTGTATTTCTCTTTTTTTTAATTTTAATTTTTTATTTTTTTAAAAATATAACAGCTCTATTGAGAACTAATTCCCATACCACACAATTTAACCATTTGAAATATACAATCCAGTGGTTTTTAGTATACTTCCAGAGTTTTGCAAATATCACTACAGTCAATTTTCCATATTTCTGTTGATCATGCGTTTCAGAAGTAACCCTTAGACCTGTCTGCTAAAGCTTTCTAAGGTGGACACATGGGCTGTAGGTATGAAGGACAGCCTGTTCATCCCTGCCTAGGGATCCCTGTTTAGTCCTTGCTGGTTTGGGGCACAGGCCTCTCTCTCAGGGCTTAGTTTCCCTCAGAACAGTACTAAGAACTGCACCTTTCCCTGCCTCAGTGCAAGCTAATTACCGAGCTGGGTTCTCTGGCGTTTTTTAATGCAGTACTTTTTGGTACCCAGTGTTTTCAGAATTATATCAGGAAGCATCTGTAATCATTCTTTGCTTTTATCAGAAAGTCCTGTTTTCTTTGTGATCCACTTTCCCAGAGAGTCTGAAGATGAGATCTTATCATTGGTGTTTGCACTCAGGTTGCCATGCCACAGCATAGAAGATTTTAGAATCTTTCTTCTGTAAGGATCTAGACAGGAGACTTTAGCTAAGCCATCAAGGCTGCATGTGGTCCACTCCCTACCTGGGACAGCTCTGGGTTCTGACAGATTCTTAAAGATCAAGAAAGTTATGGAACACCCTAGGAGTTAGTGTACTATAGTGGGTTTTAGGAATTTTCATAGCTTAAGGACCTTGGTGACTTCTTGGAGGAATTCAGAACCTTTTAGGATGGTGACAAAACTCAGATCCTCCATCCTCCACTCTCCCCACCACACCAGGAGTAAGGGAACCATGGCAATCTTGTCCTGTGCAGGCCTGCTTGCCCAGACCGCACTTCCCTTCTGAAAGAATCCCCAAGTTCTGTCTGAACATGAGAGCACAACTAATGCAATTGCAGGTTTTGAGATCTCGACTCTTCTCCCTGAGCTTGGCCCCAGCTGTGACATCATCCTCACCTTATGGGTACAGGGACCAAGACCCTCACACATTCCAGAAGGACCTGAAGCTGCTCAGACTCAGGAGCTGATAGCAGCTTGCCATGGTAGTGGCCACAGAATGGTCCCTTCCCCACTCTAGTCCTGGGATTTTTCCCCTCCAAGTACAGGGGCAGACGCCAAGCTTCCTCCTCCACTGCAGCAGGTGGGAGTCATGACAGGAGGAACCTGTGTGTTGAAGTGAGGGGGTGCTCCTCATTCATGGGCCCAGGAGCCCTCTTGCTAGTAGTTGGCCACTGAAAACATATGTCCACTTAGACTGTGGTGACCTGACTCTTGTCAGCAACCCACGAGGAGATGGATTTCAGAGGTTGAGAGAGAATTGTCAGATTACCTGAAATTGGATTTGGGGTTAGGAACTTTTTCTTTATCCTATTTGCTTTAGCAATGGTAAATAAATTGGAACTGAATTGGAAAATGTTCTTGGGTTTATGTTTTGAACACAAAGTATAATGATACATATATTCCATTTATAGGAGTGGCAAGGAATTTACCATGCCAAAAAGAAAAACGGAGATAGTGTGCAACAAAATGTGAAGATAATACCTGTCATTGGACAGGGAGGGTAAGTGGAGAAAATAAGTACGTTAGTCAACATACCATGTTTTGGGTTATTGCAGAAATTTTTTTCTCTGAATACTTAAGTGAGTTATGAATGTCTGCAGAAGTTTAAAAGTAAAGCTTGTAACGAGGTCAGGTGTCATCACAGAATGGCCTTCCAGGGTAGTGTTTCCTTGGTGGCTTCCTCATGACTACAGTCTGATGTTCCACCTGCAGCCCAGAGCCACCAGACTCAGGACAATCTTGTTTAAGCTGCATGGGTGAACAAGAGACTGATTTAAATCAGAATGTTAGTTTATTAAGGAGTGTGATAAGAACGCTGGCTGGTAGACTCCCTGTATTTAAAACATTTTTATTTAATTTGATAGCCTGTGTGTTTTTTCTACAAAGGCCTATAAAATTAGATAAATATATTTTAAATACTAACAGTTATGGAAATTCTTATATAAAACAGATGTGACTATAGATTGGAAATCAGTATATATCAGGACCCTAAAAATCTCAGATGGTTTGTCTCAGAATGTACCTTAAATAACAAGTAAAAAGCTTATGATATATTGTTAAATGCACAAAGTAAAATGTAAAATCATACCTAACGTATGACCTCTGTCATGAAAAGGAAAGAAGGAAAAAAGAATAGGAGGAAGTATGGCGATGGCAATTACAGTAACTGCTACTGTTTATTGAGCCCTTCAGTCTCTGACCAGGCTCTCAGTGCCTGGTATATGCCACTTCATTTCATCCTAACTGCAGTCCTGTGAGGTTAGCTCTGTGATCACTTCCATTTTACAGATGAGGAAACTGAGGCATAGAGGGGTCAGGTTTCTGGCCCAGGATCCAGTCAGCAGTGCGTGGTAGAGCTGGCTGCAGACCTCAGCGCTGACGCACAGCTCATGTGCCTTGTCACCAGGCTGTGCTGCCAGTCGGCGCATGCCTCAGGGATACCGATCTCTGTGGGCTCTCTGTTCTGATTCTTTGCCCTTTTATGCCCCTTCCAGTTTTTTTTGTGATAAGCGTATAGGGATTTTTTTTTTTTTTTTTTTTTTTTTTTCCGTGACCGGCGCTCAGCCAGGGAGTGCACCGGTCATCCGTATATAGGATCCGAACTCGCGGCGGTGGGAGCGTCGCCGCGCTGCTAGCGCAGCACGCTACCGAGTGCGCCACGGGCTCAGCCCAAGCGTATAGGGATTTGATTATCAAGAGGGAAAAAGTTAAAAAGCTGAAAGAACAATAAATAAATGAGAAGAGTCAGCAGCTTCTGAGCTAAGCCCTCTTTGCTTTGTTGTATGTAGACTTCTAGCTAATTAAGGTTGATGTGAACCTCAGCCCCCAGTGTGGCCTGGGGCTGTTTCCATGAGTGACTGAGCTGATCATTGTAACTTGAAGAACAACATCAATATAAAGGGTTGTCAGAATAAAACATGTTAAGGAACTAAAGCCTCTTGGTTAGTTAACATGCAGAACATGTTTTTAAAACATGTATTTTTTATTGACTTGTGATAACTTGGGAAAAATATTGTTGTTTTTACTGAAGTCACTTCTTTCCTACAGAGACACAAGAGGTTGTTTGTAAACTCTTGTTCATTTAGTGGCAGTTTTGGCTGCAAGAAATGGAAGTGCTCTTCTCAAAGCATTTTGTATGTTATGAAAGAGAGGTGCTCTTTTTGTAATGAAAAATTAACTACATATTCATCAAATTAGAGGAGAGAAATAATCCATTGTTTTCTATTTGCAGAAAAATTAGACACTATGTGTCCATTATCAGAGTGTGCAATGGCGGCAACAAGGTACGTGAGGAGAACCCAGGACCCAGGCACACCCAGCAAGATTTCCAGACAGTCGGAACTAATGGCTTTTACATTTTATTTTTAGGCCGAGAAAATACCTGAATATGTTCAGTCTGACACTTGTACAGGTATCGTGTCCCATATTCATTCTTAGGGTTTGTTGAGCTTTTGGAGAAAAAAAAGAAAACAGATCCCTACTCTGACTACCCTGCCTGGGTAGGACCATGTTTTTCTAGCACTGTAGCCACATTTCTCTCCCTGACTCCCAAGGCTGTTTTATGAGTTGAAGGACCTGAGTGCTTGTGGGCATTCTGATAGGTGCCCTGGGGTGGGTGTTAGCTTGTGGGGACAGAACTGGTCAACTCAGACACATGAACTCATGTGAAGACGTGTTGAGTGAAGTGTGGTTTCATAACCTGATCTGTGCTTTAAGAGGCAGGCGCGGTTGGATATTAGATCAAAGTTCTTTAGCAGGGAAATCTTCATCTGCCCTGACAGTTGTCACCTCAAGTCTACAGGGAAGTAGCTGGGCCCCTCAGACTTGCCTCATCTTGTATGTCTCCTAACCATAGCGTGGATACCATCTGCTCATTCCCACATCTGTGTTACTACACATGCTTTTCCCTGGCCTGGAGTTACTTATTTCCATCAAACAAATGTCATGGTTTCAGCACACTACTTCCTGAGCTGGCCTTCTCAGGTGAGGGGGCTGGACTGTGAGGTTGAAGGACCAGTCCAGCTCCAGGCCAGAAGCTGTCCATCCAATCCCACCCTGCCATGCCCGGGCATGCACCCTACTTGCTTAGCTAGTCTATAGAGCTTTTAGGGAGAAGATTTTGTCTTCCATCCTTTCTCGCTCTTTGTGATATGTTTTCCACAGTATCAGAACAGTTCATGCATTTATTCTAGGAATATTTACTATGTGTTTTTCTGAGCACTTTCTGTGTACAAGGTTTTGTGCTAAGTGCTTTGCATATAATTTATTTAATTGAAGTCTTGGAATAACCTGAAGGAGGCAGGCATTTTATAGATGAAGTTCCCTTTTTACAGGTAAGGAAACTGAAAGACTAAATAATTTGCCCAAAGATATCCATCTAGGAAGTGTCAGAGCTGATACTTGGATCCAGAATGGTTGACTCCAAAGCTCTGAAGCACATGCTGGGACACTTCTTGCAGGCACCCCAAGAGCAATCAGGACTTTAATCTGAAAAGAAGAGAGCCATGTTGATACCAAGGGACAGACATAGAGCAGGTGATGAGAAGTGAACAGCAGGGATGAGAAAGGGCCATTGGTGCCATGGGGGCTCACTGGAAGAGGGGCATGCCCCAGAAAGGGGAGGGGTGTAGAAGGAAAAGCATTTCAGCAATAAAAACAGGTGCAGAAGAGGGAAAGTACAGGGTGTGTTTTAGAAAGAGCGAGTATTAAAGTTTGACTGGTATAAAGGGTCAGTGGGGAAAGAGAAGTTTGGATCAATAAGGATCCTTACATGCTAGATAAGAAATTAGGATTTTCATCTGTAGGCAGTGGGAGTCTCTGGATTTTTGAGCAGGGGAGTAGCACGATGACATCTGAGCTCTGAGAAGTTCATAGAACATATATGTAATACAGATTACATAGAGGGAGGGACCAGAGACAAGAATACCGGCATTGCCATGGTCAAGAGGAGAGAAAACAATGTCCAGGAATCATAAGGTGATGACAATAGGGAGGCCAAATGTGATGATGGTGTGGGACCAGAGAGAGGGAAGCAAGAAAGAGTAGTCAAAAAGTCATTTCTGAGCCTGGAGATTTAAGGTGTGGTAATAGGGCTAGGGAAGGTGAATGTGGAAAGCTTGTTCTGTGAGATCCTGGTGGGCAACTAGGTGGGTTTGTTTATTCACTCCTCTTTCCAGTGACTCTGCAAATTTCTATTGAGTACCTGTGAGGCTTCAGTTCCTATGTTCTGCAAGGAGGTTGGACCAGAGATGCAAGTGTTTCTGGCCAACAAAACATTTAGCCAGTAACACAGATGTGGAACCGATGAGATGGAGCCCGGGGATGGTAAAGTGGAGTGGAAATGGCAGGAAAAGGAGAGGAGGGGTGAGACATGTTTCTGGAGACCACCTACCTGCAGACAGGGAGGAAACAGAAGCCAAGAAGAGGGGTCAGAGGAAGGGGGACGTCTGGAGAATGTTGCTGAAGCCCAGGGCAGGGAGAATGGGGAAGCATGGAGAGTGGCCAGGTGAATCTCATGAGGAAGGAGGGAGAGGAATGAGAAGAAGGACCAGAGATGGATAGAGACTTTGAATTTTGCATTCAAGAGCTCATTTGTGACCTGTAGATGTGCAGTTTCAGGAGAATGGTGAGGGCAGAAACCCCATTGCATGGGGATGGAGGAGTTAGAGTAGAAGCAGCAAATGTGGCCCATTGCGACAGGACTCCTACACCACAGGTCACAGGGTGCTTTTACTTGTTTGTAATTTTTTGGTTTTGTTTATTTTTAATTCTTCTGAATAGCCCTGTGAAGTAGGCTTGGCTTTTATTAACATTCCTTTATTACATAGGAAGAAACTGAAGCTCAGAAAAGTTCATTGACAGCCTAGAGTTGGACAGCCGGGAAATGCCAGAGGTGGGACTGGAAGGCAGAGACAGTGACACAGTCATAGGAAATGGTAGACAAGGGAAGAATTTCCCAATCTGCCTTTGTGCTGGGCCATTTAGTCGTTTTCCTTGATCAGTGCTCACTTGGGAGTCTCACCTATCTCACCCATATGAGCCACCTGCCTGTCCAATCTCCTTCCCCCTTGGCAGCGTAACCAGCTTTATGTCCAAAGATTTCAGCTGGCTATCTTGCCATAGGAAGGCAGGTGGGGCTACTATAGGCCATGGAACAGCCAAGGTCCTGGCTACATATGAG
The DNA here is from genome assembly GCF_027409185.1 of Cynocephalus volans. NCBI lineage: Eukaryota > Metazoa > Chordata > Mammalia > Dermoptera > Cynocephalidae > Cynocephalus > Cynocephalus volans. The sequence continues at coordinate 57,740,224 of NC_084462.1, forward strand.
GGTACTTCAAAAAGTTCATGAAAAAATAGAATTAAAAGATAATATGAATCTTTCCATGAACTTTTTATTTTTTAAAAAGTTGACCGGTAAGGGGATCTTAACCCTTGACTTGGTGTTGTCAGCACCATGCTCAGCCAGTGAGCTAACCAGCCATCTCTATATAGGATCCGAACCTGTGGCCTTGGTGTTATCAGCACCACACTCTCCTGAGTGAGCCACGGGCTGGCCCTTTCCATGAACTTTTTAAAGTACCTGTATACACAGAAATCAATTCTTAAGCAGAAAGGAGGAAATAGGATAGCTTACAGATTGGACAAAAAAGCTTAAGAACCACTTTTGGAAAGGGAGGTAGAAAGCAAGGGATGCTGGACAACTGTCCCCATTGCCCTAGGCATTTATAGGAGCAGCATGATTAGGGGGCCACTGAAGGCAAAGAGACGAGTGAAGAGACTAGATTCAGGAGTTACTTAGATATAATCAGTAGGACTTGTGAACCAGCTTAATGTAAGGGATAAAGAGAAAAAAGACTTGAAGATGACAAGATTTCTAGCTTGGTTGCTAGATAACATCAATTAAAATAAGTGCAGACAAGATAATAAGAAAGAGCATGTTTGTACAGGGAGAGAATAGTAAGGTTAGATTTGATCTTATTTCATCTAAAGTGCCTGGAACATTCCTTTGGAGATGTATAGTGGCATTTGGAGATAGCCAGAACTTTGGACCCTGCCCTCCTGCAGGGGGAAGTGAGGCAGGAAGACTAAGCATTAAGAATGGAACCCAGCTATAGTAGGCATTTAGGGATGGGCAGGTGGGCACTGGGGAGCAGGGTATAGACTTCATTCATTCAACCAAAACTCAGTGTGTAACTGCTACTCACCAGGCAGTGTCTTTGTGCTCATGAGAAACCTGCATTCTAGCTGTGGGGTGAAGTAGACAGTAAGCAAATAATAGATAGTATATCAGATGATGCTAAGTTCCATGGGGAAGAATAAAGCAGGGGAGGGGGAGTGCAGGGGATGAGGAAGTCATCAGGAAAGGCCTTGCCAGTATGTGACAAGTTCTGGTTCAGGTGATATTGAGCTGGTGGGACCCAGGCCTGGTCTGCTCATGTGCTGCCAGGGTCGGGACCATTGCTATAGACCTCGTAGACCACTGAAAAAACTCGGAGGTTTAGTCTGCAGCTGGAGAAAGTGAGCTTTCTCGGGAGGAAAGATAGTTTCCAGTGTCCACTGCTGTAGAGAGGCCGGGAAGCAGGAGGGCAGGCAGGAGGCTATGGACTTGGCAGTGTGGAGGTGGACTTGCTGCAGAGCATCCTTTCCACAAATGCTTGCACTGCTGAGAGTATCCCAGGAAGTGCTCTGACAGTCTGCTGTGGTCCCAGCAGAATGACTTGTGGGCAAGTCACATAAAATACGTGGGCCTTAGCTACCTCATATCCAAACTGAAGCTTATACATCTAGGCCGTAGGGTTAATGTGAATGCAGAGGAAGCTGCTGTTTGTGAAGGGCGCAGACTGGTTATCACCTCTCATTGCCCCCATTGCTTCTCTCAGGTTCCCTGGATTTATCCAGCAAGCCAAGGAAAGGCTGCTAATTTTTCCCTACTGAAAAGATGGGCAGAATTTAAGGATCCCATTTTACAGGACAGGAGACCAAGAGCAGAGACATGAAGTCACAAGTGGTGCTAAGCCCAATCCCTGGCCAGGAGGCCTATTTAGCATTCTCTCCATTGACAGACCCAGTACCTCAGACCAATCTGTGCTGATAGAGCACTCACTAAGCATGAGGCCCCGGGGTCAGTGCTCCTCTAGGAATGTGCAGTTTTGTGGGGATGTAAAGCTCACACTTCCTCACTCATCCCCTTGGTGTTCCCTGAGGACAGCTTCTGAGAGCCAGGCACTGGGGAGATGGGATGAAACATGGTTCATCTCTATGTACTAGGTGAAAATTGCTAAAGAATCATGCCACAGGGACTCAAAGGGGAAACAACATCTTAACAGGGCTGTTGGGAGCCGGAGGATCTAGTGTTTACATAGAGATAAAGTAACTCTAAAATGTTTGGATAGAAATTAGCCTGCTCTGTCTCCTTCCACTCCTGCCATCTCCCCATCCTTGATATGCATGCTGCTTCTTGCTTCTCTCCAGCCATACTCTGCTCCATCTACACAAGCAGTTTCCTCCTCCTGGAAATGCTTTCCTCCTTCTTTTGGCTGCAGCTATAAGACATTGCTCATCCATCTCTTTGTCCCCAGTCCCAGAGGAGAATCTGCCACTTTTCCCTCTGGGCTCCTCCTGCACTTCAAAGTTATTACTGTAACTCTTAATTTATTCACCTTTGTTTCACACTAGACCATCCCCTTTTGAGGACATGGACCAGGATTAGGGCCTGACACATGGTAGGTGCCCAGTAAGTGTTTGTTGAGTGGATGAATGGGAGAAAAATGAAGGAACAAGTAAAGTTCACAACCTGGTCTTATCAGGCAGTTGTATGGACATTAGTCATCATGAAGCTCAGAGAAAGGAGAGGCTTCAGACTGCATGTGGTTGAGAGGAGGTACAATTTGAAGGAGTGAGCATTTGGAGAGAGTACAGTGTCATGTCGCAGACAGAAGGAGCAAATGTCAAGGCTTTTCCAAAGATGAAGGACAAAGCAGTTGTGCTGACGCAGCACACTCACAGTAAAGACAAGTGAGAGGTGAAAGGTAGGTTGTTGTGGGCAGATTCTACTTGACCTTGCATGCCAGGAAGTTGATTCCTTGTCTTTGAGATGCTGAAGGATTTTGAGCAGGGGAGCCACAGAATCAAGAGTGGTATATTTAATGGCACTTTCATTTGTGCACAAGAATATGCAGGTGTGTGGTAAAGAAGACGTTTATTTTTTTGAGCATCTGTTATGTGCTAGGCACAGTGCTGTTCACCTAGGAGAGAAGGGACTGGCTGTCCTTGCCCTCAAGTTGTTCACAGTTGGCAAGGAAGACAGTAAAGCAAGCTATTCACCAGCACTGTTGGGTAGTATGGGGAGGCATTAAGGGAAGGCTTTCCAAAGGTTTTGATACCTGAGCTGCATCTTAACTGCATCTTCAAAGAGGATCAGAGTTAACCAGGTGAAGAAGGTGGCATGGGAGAAGTCCATTCCCAAGTAAGCAGTTTGTAGCAAGGCATAGAGGTTTTGGAGATGATCTAATACATCATAAATACTTCACAATGGCTGGAGATGGGGGGTCCAGATCTTGTAGGACTCTCAGTGCCACACTGAGGAGTTTGGACCTTTCACAGTGATGAGCCATTGAAGTGTTGTAATTGGAAGAGTGATCTGGTCAGATATTTGTTTTAGAAAAATGGTTTGGCTTTCTGTACAGAACAGGTTGAAGGCGAAAGGTTGGGGGCTATGGGACCAATGTAGGAAGCTGTTGTTATAATCCAGAGAGGATGATGAGTGTCTGGGCTGGGACAGGGACAGAGCAGGGGATAGATTACAGAGGTGTTTTAGGAGGTAGCAACCATAGATTTGGCTGACCAGTTGTGGGAGGGGGGGAGGGGAGAAGTCATGGATGACTTGTTTCTACCTTATGCAAAAAGGTAGGTGCTATTCAGTGACCTGGTTCATTTTGGATGAGGAGTTCATTAGCAGAGCCTGAGGAGTATCCAAACAGAGGTGGTAATTAGTCAGTTAAGTCTGGAGCTCAGGAGAGAGGCCTGGGGTAAGATGAAACACAGGAGTTAATTAAAGCTGTATGAGGGAATGAGTTCTCCTAAGGAGGTTATGTTGACTGAGAAGAGAAGGGCGGCTCAGGATAGAACCTTTGGAAACAGCAGGGGGGTAGAGGAAGAGGAAATTAGGAAGGAAACTAGGAAGGAATAATAAGATGTGGAAGGAAAACCAGGAGAGTGTGGACTCTGCAAACAGGAGTATCCAAAAAGAGAGATCAGTTGTGTCTACTACCACAGTCAAGTCAGGTAAGCATTGGATTGTGGCCTTCAGAGTTAGCAACAAGGAGGCCATCAGGGACCCTGACACATTCATTGTCAGTGCCCACAAGAGAAGAGAATCTGGTTTCCATTGGGTCAAGAAGCAAAGAGCCAGTGAAGAAGCTTCTCGATGGTGCAGAGGGAGTACTAAGGGCTGCGTTCAGGTCCTGTCTGTGAGCAGGGAAAGAAGGGGTTCCAGGTGAGGAAGCTAAGATGAGGTGGAGAAGCTTCTTCCTGGGGTGGGAAGAACTGACCTGGAGCACCCGCCGTGTGCCTGTCTGCAAGGCAGCTCCCGGTTTCCACATCTGTGAAACGGGGACCCGAGGTGCAGCCCATGGGGCCCATAGCACCAGACGTGGCACCCAGCAGGGGCACAGAGTAGGGAACAGGAGGAAGATCACCCTTGCCTTGTCAGTGATGGGCTGGGGGTCAGGGATGGAGAGGAGTCAGACAACCCCATTTGGAGCCTAGGAGAACAGTGGTGCCCTTCACAGGAAAGAGGGAGTCAGAGGGAAAAGGAAAAACTGCTGTTTGACATACACCCCAAGCTATGCTCCCCATACTGTCCGGGGAAAGAGAAGAATGTCCTCCCTGGGATATTTTAGAATTATTTTATTTTTTACCTTATTTTATTTTTTTGTGGCTGGCCGGTATAGTGATCGAACCCTAGACTTTGGCTTTATCAGCACCACACTCTAACCAAGTGAGCTAACTGGCCAGCCCCTCCCGGGATACTTCAGAGCTTGTGTTGTAAAAAAAATACATAAAATATTTTTTTCCTCTGGGGCAAGGGTGGATAGGGATCAAAATTTTCCCACCATTTTATTCATTTGTATAGAAATGTAATACGAGAAATTTTCCTCATGCTGTTTCTGCCAGTTCTTACTTTATGTCTTGGGATTCTGAAATTATGTAATCTGGAAACTGTAAAGCTCTTGTTTATGAATGCATCCAATGGAACATTTTGGGAAACTGAACCCCCTTAAAACCAAGTTCACTGTCTTCATCTCTGTGTACTGTGTTGATTTTCATGGCATCTTAAATAGTGTTCTAGTTCTTAAATTTGGGTGTTTTATTTTTTTCTTTTTAATTTTAGATTGGTAACTTTTCCTAGTATGTTGTTGAAATCTCTTTGAAGAGGTGATTTATAATTTAATTGTTTTTGCAGATAATCAGACAGGCAAACATAAAGACAGGAGGAAAGGCTCACTAGACGTCAGAACTGTTGCCTCTCGAGCAAGTGAAGGTGAGTGGCGACCACAAGCATATGATCAAATCAGTGGTGACACATGGAGGCCTGACCCCCGTCCTCCCCAATCTCATCTTCTGGTCACTGTCCACCTTCAGTTCGTAAGAGGGGAGGGAACTCTTTGGGGAACGTGTGCCCCATTTTTCCCTTTCCCCTGACTCCTGCCACCAGGCTCCATTCTGAGCCCTTTAATGGAGTCAGGGAATAAAGAAAAAGACTCATTTACTATGTATTCTATAGTTGGTTTTCTACAACTGTAGCAGAAGATGTCAGTTGATCTTCTGTAATTGTGTGATTAATTCACTTGGTAATCCTTAAAGATATATTCCATTGTGGATTGCAGTTTGCCATGGAAGCTTATCTTTGGGAGAGGGGTGAACTCGATTTTGAGATTGTGAAAGACCCTTATTAAGCAAATATTATTTTAAGTTCTATTTTTTTTAAGATCGTGTAGATGCATGACCTGAATGACCTGGTTTTTAAATGTAATCAGAATTGCTTATAGAGAGTTTGGAGGCAAATGTTACTTGCAGCTGTGTACATTCTTTAGCCCAAAGATAAATAGGAAAGGATACAGAGCTAATTGTTACTGGTTCAAAAGCCAAACTTTCAAAGGTAATATCAGCTAACTACACAATGGAGATCAAATGCCTGCCCTCGGCCGAGCCGTGGCGCACTCGGGAGAGTGTGGCGCTGGGAGCGCAGCCCCGCCGCGGGTTTGGATCCTATATGGGACTGGCCGGTGCACTCACTGGCTGAGTGCCGGTCACGAAAAAGACAAAAAAAAAAAAAAAAAATGCCTGCCCTCACATCCCTCACAGATTTGTTGTGAGGCCTAGACGACATGCCTTGTGTTTCTAGCACTGGAAAGACTATGCAAATTACACCCCTGCTGTGAGGGCAAGGTTGGGGGAGTGCCAGCAAGGAAGCAGTATGGTGTTATGGGGAAGTGTGTAGGCTTTGGTATCAGAATGACATTGATTTGAGTCCCAGCTTCATCTACTCGCTATGCAACTTTGGCGGTGGACTTCTGTGCTTCCATTGCCTTACCTGTAAAATGGGGATAATTAGCCAGTCCATGGAGGATTATGTGAGGATTGAATGAGTGTGTGTGGTGTCTGGTAAGGGTAGGGGCTCAGTTAGTGTTAGCTGCCATAATCATCTTCATGTGGTCATCCTCATTATAGTCCCAATTTCCTCTGCCATCCTGGGGCAGTACGGAACTTTCTTCACTCACCACACACTCTAACTTCTGTTGATCTGTTGGATTCCTTTGTACATTTCTGTGTTTTTAATAAACACTTATCTTTTAATTTTTTATTTTTAATCACTATTTTTTAGTTATGATTTACATACAATAAAATTTAGGTATTAACTGTTCAGTTCAATGAGTTTTTACCACACTCATGCAGCCACCACCTAAAATAAATGCAGAAAATCCACAACACATATATGCCTTTCACCATGCAAAGGTAACCATGATTTCTAGCACCGTAAATTAATTTGGCCTCTTCTTGCGCTTCATAGAATTGGAATTGTACAGTATGTACTCTTTTGTTTAGCTTCTTTCATTCATTTTGATGTTTTGAGATTCATCCATATTAGATTTATCAGTGGCTCATTCTTTTTTATTGCTCAGTAGTATTCCCTTGTATGAATATACCACAATTTTTTTATTCATCCTCTTATTAATGGATATTGTGTTGTTTCCACTTGGGAGCTAAGAATAGGCTGCCATGAATTTTTATACAAATCATTTTTTGTGGACATATGTATTCATCTCCTACCTAGGAGCAAAATTGCTGGGCCTTAGGGTAGCCACAAATAGTTCTCCAGTGTGAGTTGTGCCATGTTACTCTCCATCAGTCTATGAGAGTTTCAGTTGCTCTGTATCCGTCCACACTTGGTAATACCAGCATTTTAAATTTTAGCCATTCTGGTGGTTTTAGTTTTAATTTTTCTTATGACTATTAAGGTTGAACACCTTTTCATATTCTTATTGGCCATTTGGATATCCTCTTTTCTGAAGTGCTGTTCAAGTCTTTTGCCCATTTTTATAATTGGGTTATTTATCTTTTTCTTGTTGATTTGTAGGAATTTTTTATGTATTCTAGATATGGGTCATCTAGTGGATATATGTATTACGAATATATTTTCTGTGTCTGTGGTTTGCCTTTTGCTCTCTTAATAGTGTCTTTTGATGAGCAGAGATCCTTAATTTTAATGAAGTTCATTTTAGCTGTATTTTCTATTATGGGCAGTGCTTTTTACATCCTGTTTAAGAAATCTTTCTCTATCCCATGGTCATGAAGATGTTCTCTTATGTTTTCTTCTAACACTTTTTTATTTATTTGTTTATTTATTTATTTATTTTGGCAGCTGGCTGGTACAGGGATCTGAACCCTTGACCTTGGTGTTATAAAACCACACTCTTAACCAACTGAGATAACTGGCCAGCCCCTCTTCTACAAGTTTTATTATTTTATCGTTTACTTTAGGTCTGTGATACATTTTAAATTAATTTTTATATCTGGTGGATTTCCCCTTCTGGGAATCTAATTGATCCTTCACCATATTGAAAAAAACATCTTTTGTAGCACTGTTATTGTAAATCAGGTGACTACAAATATGTGATCTGCTTCTGGACTCTGTTCTGTCCCATTGTTCTGTTTGTCTATGCTCTCACCAATATCACAATCTCTTCAGCAGTTTTATTTTTGGTTTAATGATCTTGACGGGTAAAATAGAGAGCATGTAGTCACCAAAATTAGATTTAAGAGGTTTTGTTGGTCCCTCAAATTTAAAGCATTTGAGACCTCCTGAAATGGTTAACTTTGGACTTGGTTTTTTCATTGGTAAACTGAGGTTGATGCATCAGTCTATGGAATGGTCCCTAGTTCTTTAGGGTATACATCTTTAAGGTATACATACATTGCCCAGGCTTCCCCCTATCCCAGAGTAACCATATCTTAACAGGAGCAACACAAAATTAACAAAATTAAGACCCTAAAAGTTGCTGCCTGCTTCATTTAAGGTATTTATCTAATCAATAGATTAAGCATAACAGTGGAAAACTCCAGGGGGTACCTTGAAAAAAAATGTTTTCTTCTTTTAAATTTATTTATTATTATTATTATTTTTTACATTCTAAGATATTGTTGTGGAGCAGTTGGAGTGGATGGGGAGGGGGGAAGAAGATAAGGTAGGAGAATGAGGAAGGGCAGGAGGGGGGCATGGTCGATGCCCATGGCACCGCCCTCATTCTGGCAGAAGGGGGCTTCTGGTGGCAGTTCAGTCATGGCTGAGCTGGATGTGGATGTTGGGGGGGCATGGATGAGGCCCTCAGCACCCCCACCCTCCCCAGCTCAGGAGCCCAGGGCACTTCTGGCAGGGCCTTGTGGTTATTGCTGGGCTGGATGCGGACATCAGGGGGCATGGCTGAGGCCCTTGGCATCCCCCTGCCCTGGCTCGGGAGCCCAGAGCGCTTCCAGTCCTTCTGTGTGTTACAGGTGTTCTTTAGTGGTGTTAGATCTTTACTGCTTAGTATCAGAATTTTGTCTTTGATTTGTGGGATTTTTATTTTTTCTTTCAGTCCTGTGTTGGATTATTCGCTATTCCCACCACTTTAACTCTGCACTGGAACTAATTTGTTGTCCTTTGCTTACTTCTAAAACGGGGGAACTTCCTGTGGGGACCGGCGCTTGAGCCCTGTGGTTGAGCTAAATTGCTGTTTTGCTGCTGATTCTCTGGGGAAGGCTTTTTGTACAGCTTCAGGTTTTAATTGTTGATCTTGTAAGCACTTCTGAGTCTTCCGAGGTCTGGTACACCTGGGTTGTGTGGAGAGTCTGGTCTGGGCCTGAGTTTTTTCAACAAACTATACCCCCTGCTATTCTTTATTCCTGACCAGTCTCCACTGAGTGGTCCTGTGCTGATTGGGGGGCAGATCAGCTGTCCTTGCTGTGCCCCAGTGTTCCCCTGGTGGGCCCGTCTCCCCCACTGCCCACACTCCAAACACTTCCCATGGAGTGGGCCATGCGTTAGTCCCTTGTGATGATTCACTGGCCTCTGAGTGGTTCCTTTTTTCAGTTGTCTGTGTCGCCTCGCTCCTACATGGGTCCACAGAAATCCTATTAGTGGTCCAGCTGGCCTGGGGACCACCACCAAGGCCTTCTTCTCCCATGCAGCCAAAAAGCAAATTCATACAAAGGGCACAACTGTGGCTTTTGCCAGCTCTTGCTCTGTGCACTCACCAGGGCCAGCCTTGAAGGGGTCAGGGCTCGAAATGGTCGGAGCAGTACTTTCTCTTGTTGCAGCTTCTCTCCTACCTTTATGAACTCCATAGGTCTCTTCTCTTTCCCTGAACTCTAGTGGCCCCAGCTTGGCAGTTCTTGCTTTTTAATATTGTAAATTGGTTCTACCTTGAAAATTTTAATCAGAAATTCGTGTGTTTCAGTTAATGGTGAGTTTAATTTATTGCTTCTGTCATATATGAAACAATGAGCCTGTGTGGCATTGTCTTCCAGACCATTTTTACTCCTGGAAAGCGCAAGCAGAATCATTATAAAGGCTTATTGTTATAAGCACAAAATGAGGTTGTTTGGCCTTGACTTGCTAGATTGTTTCCTCTGTTTTCTCTCTGGCCTGTGACATCAGGAGTTCAGTCTGTGAGGGCATATGTGCATCCCGGTGCCTAGAACTGAAGGAAACAGAGTTGGTTATGCCAGAATTTCAGGCTTGTTAGGAAGGGAGGGAAGCTTAACAACCACTTTCCAGTCTTGCCCATTCACTGTGCAGCTGAGCACACTGAGGCCTGGGGAGGAAGGGAGGTCATGCAGCCTGAGGCTGCCAAGACAAGTACCCAAGGCTATGCACACCCTGATTTCTGCTCCCCTTTCTCCACAGTTTCCAGCCAGAGACGACACTCCTCCATGGCCCGGATACATTCCATGACCATCGAGGCACCCATCACCAAGGTGAAGCATTTTGTGGTCGGGCTCCATTGAGCATGGAAGTCCTTTGCTTTCCCAGAGGGTTGTTTCCAGTGAGAAGAAACAGGGGCCTGCAACAATAAGAATGCTCCCATAGCTGTGTGGTGCTGCCTCCTGTGAGAGAGAGGACGTGTGACAAGAACGTTGTCACTAGTCCTAAGTTATTAGCACAGTTGGTTGAGTTGTGCGCTGTTGCCAGCCTGACTCTGATTGCTCTCCCATTGTCCTTAAGATTATGAAATGTAGATCTTTTCTTTCCATAATGTAGGTAATCAATATCATCAATGCCGCCCAGGAAAGCAGCCCTATGCCTGTGACAGAAGCCTTAGGCCGTGTGCTGGATATTCTAAGGACCACTGAGTTATATTCACCACAGTTCGGTGCTAAGGATGATGATCCTCATGCCAATGACCTCGTTGAGGGCTTAATGTCTGTAAGTATATTTAACCAGGCTTCTTGTTTGTTTTCTCAGAGGTCATTTGTTTGAACAGAGCTCTTTGGAGAAGCAAGTAAGGCATCGTATACTGGGCTCAGTCAAGGCCTAAACCCCTCCATTGCCTGGCGTAGGCTGTTTCCTACCTCCTAGGGAGACCTCAGCTTGGAGTAGAGAAGGAGGACTATATTCTACACAGTCTACTGTGCCAGTTCTCCGGTGTTGCTTAGGGATTCTATGAGTAATTTATTTAAATGAGTTTTAAATTGTATTAAAGATTTTGAAAACTGGGTCAGAAAAAAAGAAAAACATATTAAATATATTAAATGTTACATGTTAAACGTTTGAATTGCAAAACAGAAAGACTTTCTTCTGCTGTATGTGTTTTAAAAGGTGCCAGGGGATGGGGCATGGTTTCACCTCCAAAGCATCCCACACAACTTCAGATGACTTCGTAGGAAAAAAAGGCTTGGGAGTCTTTCCCTAGAAGGGGGCTTTGTACCATAGCCTCTTGAGGGGTTCTAGAGGCCTTCTCCAGCGCCTCTAGGACAGAGCTTTCACAAGGGAATAACAGTTTTGCGGAACAGAGATCATTTTGTTGCTATCTGACAACTTTTGTCTTGGTCAGAAATAAAATTCACCTCCCCCACAATTCCTGCTTTCTGAAGTCACTTGATTTCATAAAAATAAGATTGTAGGCAGTCATCTAGAAGGTAGAGTGGTTCCCAGTGATGTGGTCTTGCCTATTTGTGACAGAGGCTCCTCCAGCCTCTAGGTAAGGGATGAAAATGATGAGGGATGGGGAGGGAGAATGTCCTGGAGCTGAGGAGGTAAGAGTAACTGTGGGACTGGAGAAGAGGTGCTGCCAAGAGACTGTGCTTGGGCCTGGGCCCGGTGGTCTGGGAGTGGTGCTGAGGAGCCCAGGAGAGTCAACTTGAGGGAGCGAGGTCACTTAGAAGGTGAGAAAGGATCTAGTGTTCCAGAGGAAGCCTGGTGTCCTGGGATGGGGAGGGGGAAGAAAATGGTGGGGAGGAACTGAGGGCAGAGGGGAGTTGTCACTAAGAAACGAAAACAGTCCTGGAGTACAGTGCAAGCAGGAATGTTGGCTTTGGGGGCCTCTCTCAAGCTCACCTCCCTGGTATTGACCCTGCCTCTGAGTGTAGCTTCCAGCAGGGCCAAGCCCATCCTTCCCAGACAGCATCAGGCTGCTATGCTCTGATGTGTGTATGATCTGTAAGTGGCTGAATTCAGTGGTGGACCACAGTGATGATCACAGGGGTAGGCCCTGCTGGGCCCAGGGCAGCCTTGCAGTGGCATGGTGGAGAAGGCTACACTGGGCTCCCTTCTGGGACCGTCCACCTGGAGTTTCCAAGAAAGAAACAATAGTTATCACATTTCTTTTTCTTGTTTCCTTGATTTTTATCAGGATGGTTTGCGGAGACTATCAGGGAATGAATATGTTCTTTCAGCAAAAAGTAAGTGTTTCCTTTTTGATTTTTTTGATCATTATCTGTAATGCTGCAGTCAAGCTTATGTGAAAATAATTTTTCAAGTAATCTTTCTTATCACTGAGAAGTTTCTTGGTATGTCATAAAACTTCAGGAACAAACCAACTGTCCCCTGATGCAGCACTGTTAATACCAGAAAGCCTATTAATTTTGTTCTCCAAATTACATCACTTGGCAGACCTTCCGCAGGTTTCAAGCAGTATAATCACTCCCATGTCTCTTCATGATGTCCCACCGCGGATAGCTCAAGCCATGGAAAATGAGGAATATTGGGACTTTGATATTTTTGAACTGGAGGCTGCCACCCATAATAGGTGAGTTGAGGAGCTCAGCAGGTGGAGAGCTGGATTCTAAAGGCCTGCATGAAGGAGGGCACCTAAGGAATGTGGATTGTGCACAGAGCTTGTCCCTGATCAAGGAGGGAGGCTGAGGAAGGAGCAGCAGGGTAGCAGGTGGCCTTGAGTCACCAGGACCTGGGGGAGAGTGTGCCTGGCCACAATGGAGACAGCACATTCATGGAAAGTGTGAAACTGAGAAAGTGACTTATCTTCTCTAAATAGTAGAGGCTTTGTTCTGTGAAATAAGGATATTAATTTCTCCTGTAGGTGGTAATATGTTAAGATAGCAGCAAAGAGCACCACTCAGAGTCTAGAATCAAAATTTGTTAGAAACACACACATTTGATAAGAGCTACCCCCAGATCTTGGTTGCTGTGTTGGTGACAGGCATAGGGACATCCCAAACCCCAGTCATCCTCATCCAGGTGTGATCACAGGGAATGGGAGCAAGATTGGGATTTTGCCCTCAGTTTTGTACCTTGCTAAAGAACAGCTGTTAACCAAAGAGAGTTATCGGCTTGGTACACAGCAAAGGGATGTCCACAGAGCTGATGCCAGCCAGGGCTGCCCTTAGGGTGTCCCAGAGAGGTGTGCTGTGTTGGGCCATGGGATGATTCATAAGGTCTCATCCCAGTCTGGGTGAATTGCCTCAAGGTAGCCCCCTTCCTCCACTTTGTTCATGTTCACCATGAGTTAACCTTTAGATACATTCTGATTCCGTGTATCCCAACACAGCCGAGTGGGAAAGAATACTCCCATAGCTAATGAATCTTTGAGTACCTGATTTATATACTAGTGACATTACATCCATGTGAATTGGGCTAAGGCAGGTCAGTTTAAGTTCTATGATCACTGCTAGATACTGCCTCAGCAGAACTAAGTTTCTTGCCCTTCCAAGCCAAAGGCCAACTGCTGTATCAAGGTGACTTCTCGGCCTAACTTGATGAGCAGTTGATCACCTTCTCAGTGAAAACCTCCTCATACTGTAATATCCACCTCCAGATTGTTGAGATGATTACATGACATGTAGCAGTGTCTGGCTTCTATGCAGTCCTCAGGAAATTTTATTTCCTCCTAGGCAGGACATCTGGCCAATGACATAGGTCCAGCGAGTCCAAAGGAGAGGATAGCGTTCAAGGTGGTACAAGCTTAGCCTGGAAAAAGGATTATTTTGAGGAATCCACTAGTGCAAGTAGAATCTGAAGCAGGAAGGGCAGGGTAAGCAAACTTCACCCCAGCAAATGAGGAGCCCCAGAAGGGAGCCAAGGCCAGCAGCTGTTGTGGGCAGCCAGCTCTCACCTATGCATCTGCCCACCGAGGGTCAGGAGCGGAACCAGCTCCACCACAGAGAGGCCAGCACAACCTGGGCAGTCTCCACTTGCTACACTCTAGAAAGTCTGGCTTGGATTTGCTTGTTGGATCTGAACCTATTCGGGGGTCAAGACACTTTACCTGCTTCTTTGCTTTGTTTTAATATTGTGGATGTTTTCCTCTATAGGCCTTTGATTTATCTTGGTCTCAAAATGTTTGCTCGCTTTGGAATCTGTGAATTCTTAAACTGCTCCGAGTCAACACTGAGATCGTGGTTACAAATTATTGAAGCCAATTATCATTCTTCTAACCCCTACCACAATTCTACACATTCTGCTGATGTGCTTCATGCCACTGCCTATTTTCTCTCCAAGGAGAGGATAAAGGTGAGCTGGTGTTTGTACTTGGTGTTTAACAGACAAGAGCAGCAGGGAGAGTCTAATGTTTCTGCCTCCACCTAGTGATATGCATTGTGACTGCTCAGGGTGGTCCCCCACGTGTGCAGCCAGGCATAGGAAGGGTGAGGCCACATGAGAAGTCAAGGCAGGAAGCCACATTGTAGCTCTGGAAATTTGATATGTTAATTCATAACATAATCCCAGCTATTCCATGGGAGTACAAGAAGCAGGATTTGGTCTCCAGGGAGAAAGACAGTAAGGACAGGATAGGGCTGGTCTTCTGAGGGTCTCACTTTGAACCTACAGACAAGTACAGCCAAGTAACTGTTGGATACTGCCACTTTAGGGCCCCCACTCATAGCTCAGAGTCAGCCAGGGTCTGAGCCCAAGTTCATTATCTTTGTCCCAGTAGTGCTCCTACCCAGGGTTGTCTAGCTGGTCCAGGCTTCCATCATGCAACCAGATACTCACATCAGAAACCTGGAGTCATCCTTGGTTCTTTCCTCTCCTCAACCCCCTGATATCTGATCATCCAGCCTTGCCTCCTGTCATACCTAAATGTTCTCAGATTCATCTCCTCATCATGCCGCTGCTTCTGTCCTAGTGGGGGCCCCTATGAGTTCTCATCTAGACAGTTTCAAACTAGAACTCCTGACTGCCCCATCTCCCCTGTCAACATGACCTTTCTCAAACAGCTCTTCTGACCATGTCGTTCCCAGGAGCAGCCTCGCAGCTCCTGCAGGATTTCAACTTTAAAACTCCACAGTGCGGAAGTTCACAGTTCTGCTTACTCACCTCCTCTCTCATTCCCTCCCCTGTGGCCCAGACACACAGGCCACAATTGGACCAGGCCACACCACTCTAGCTTCTGAAGTGTCTTCCCTTGACCTGCTGCTCCCTTGGCTGGGACTAAGCATGCTTGCGGTCCCACAGTGCAAGTGCCTGCCTCTTGACTGTGTTTCCTCCTCTATAACATGGGACTCATACGTGGAAGAGAACAAAGGGAAAGGTGACTTCTGGCACATGGAGGGGTTGGGCAAGTGTAATTCCTCACTCTGAACGACAGACTTTCTCAGAGCCTGTCTTTCAGTTATCCTTTCCTTGCTACTTGTGATTCTTATTTTTTCTTTTAAAAAAAGATCAAGACGAAGACTGTAGGTAGAATAAGAGTCCAGAGAGAGGACTGTTTTATAAATTATTTTTAAAAGTGGCAAGGAGGCACATCTCTGACAGTATGGTTCCACATATAAAAGAAAACCCAATTTTTGCAGTAATTTATTGCTTTTGAAGTACTCTGTAGATAATGTATAAATATATATTCAGAGAGCTAACTTAAAACTTTTTGAAAGCATTTATTGAAATATAATTCATATACCATACGATTTACCCACTTAAAGTTAAAACTATTGAATTTTAATTTAAATTACTTTACAAGGCTGACTTATTAAATATACACCTTTTCAAGTATTCATAGAATATGTCCAAAAATAATCTTATACTTGGACACAACGAATGTGTTGATAAACTTCAAAACTTCAGAGGCCAGATTTTTCTAACTACAAAACAACAAAACTAGAATTTAATAACTAATGGTTAAATAAAAAATTCAACCATTACAAATGAGAAAATATTTTGAATAATTTGGGGATCAACAAAGAAATAAAACCAAAAAATGACAGATTATTTAGAAAACAACAAAATGAGAAACCTATACTTCAAAACCTATAGAATTCAGCCAACAATATATTTAAAGGTATATGTTTCAAGTGCTTTCATTACTTAAAAAAGAGAAGAAAAAGAACATGGGAAGATCAGAACGATAATCCAAAATGGTTCTTTGAAATAACTGAGAAAATAGACAAAGTTTCAGCCAAACTAATCAAGAAATAAAGAAAACACAGATTTATACAAATTTGGAATAGAAAACAATAGCAGAAAACACTTGCACATCTGTACTAATTCAAAAGCTTTAAAATAGGTGGTTTCTTTTTTTAAAAAAAGAATGTTTTAAATCAAATTAATGCAAGAAATAGAAAACGAAAAAAGGCCAATACCATGGAAATAATTTTTACCTTATCAGTTAATTTCAAAACCTTGCTCCTGACCCACATGGACAGCTGAATTCTTTAGCCCTTTAATGTGTTTTTTTCATGTTATATCAACCTTTTTGGAGCCTTGGGGGAAAAAAATGGGAAACTAAGAGATCATTTTATCAAACTCACAAAACCCTGACATCAACCTAAGATAGCCACCAAAAGGGGAGAGAAAATTACATCAATCCCCAATTAATCTAAGTGATGTGTTTTTTTAAAAATTATTTCTTTTTTATTTAGTAATATTAGTTTATGTTGGTCTAAGTCAGTATCTCCGATTAAGGACCTTTTTTGTGATGGGTCTAGAGAAAGACTGGCCGAGGAGGTAACTCTTATCTGCTGAGGACACCCTGTGTTTTGGTGAGTCCTTAACTTGTGTGAGACTGAGGATCAGATAATGTTCCCTAATAAACATCTGCAAAGATATAACTCTTTCAGAGTGGAGATGGGAAAACTGGATTTGCTCACACAATATGCTTTTCTCAGAAATCTGAAATATTCTTACGTTAATGTAATAGAGAAAGAAAATGATACAGAAAGCTTTCTTGCCTTCTATGCCATACCCCACTTCCTAAAAGATCTCTTGTTTCCAGCAAACTTTAGATCCAATTGATGAAGTCGCTGCCCTCATTGCAGCCACCATTCATGATGTGGATCACCCTGGGAGAACCAACTCCTTCCTGTGTAATGCTGGAAGTGAGCTGGCCATTTTGTACAATGACATTGCTGTGTTGGAGAGCCACCATGCAGCCTTGGCCTTCCAGCTGACCACTAGAGATGATAAATGCAATATCTTTAAGAACATGAAGAGGTAAGAACAGTGACTGGGAAGTATGTTAGACCCTGTGTCTCCCTTTTTTTTTTTAACAGCTTTATTGAGATATAACTTGCATACTATACAGTTCACTCATTTAAAGTATACAGTGATTTTTAGTATACTCACAGAGTTGTACAACCATTACCACAATCAGTTTTAGAACATTTTTATTACCACCTTGAGAAAACCTCAAATTCATGAGCAGTTCCTCCCCCTTTGCCCTTCAACTCCCCTAGCCCTAGGCAACCACTCATCCACTTTCTGTCTATAGATTTGCCAGTTCTGGACACTTTATATAAATGGAATTATATACAACATGTGGTCTTTTGTGACTGGCTTCTTTGACTTAGCACAGTGTTTTCAAGGGTGTCTTGACATTTCAAGAAGATGAAGTATAATGCTGACATTTTGAGCTCTTAGAGACTCAGAGAAGCAGTCATATTACACCTTTGCCGGGAACACTCCTCTCCGCCCTCTGGAGCCCTCATTATTGTCTCTGTTTACATGTCACTTCCTTGTAGAAGCCTTACCTGATCTCTCACACTAAGTTAAACCCTGTAATTATTCAGTCCCAATTTCCTTCCTACCTAGCACATATCACATTGTTTATTAAGTAATTATTTGTAAATTATCTGTTTAATGTTTGATTAGATTCTTAAGATTGTAAGGTCTACAGGTATCATGTCTTTGGTTCATCACTGTACCCTCAGTGTCTAGTCCAGTGCCTGGTATACAGTAGGGTTTTAGTAAATGTCAGTTGAAGAAGGAAAAAGCATTCTGTCATGAGGAATAGTTATTGATTTGGATTTTTAAGGAAAGTTTTATGTGGAATTTTTTTGTAAAGGAGACTCTTGGTTTTATGAAACTCCTTTCTGCCATGTTCTAGGATTTCAGAGGCAGAGTTAAAGTACGTTTCATTCATATTTGCTTAAAGATATATTAGTTATCTCTAGAGAACTATTCAAGTCCCTGCTAACTTTGGTTGTCTCCAAAGAAAGGAACCAGATTTCTGCAGAAAAGGGCTTGAATAAAGACTTTTTTATATTCTTTTGTACCTTTCAAATTTTGAATTATATGGATTGCCTTGTCAAAAAATAAAATTTTAAAATATTAAAAAACAAAGATTAGAGGAAGAGGTCTCAAGTATTCCCTGTGATTTTTTTCTCAGCTATGAGAAGGTCTACCCTCAAAGTTCTCTGGGCACTAAAATTGGTCTCAAGGTATCTCCATGTAAGCTACATTGTTTGTAACCACAGATCTCCATCTTCATTAAGAGAACTGGCTTTGTTCACCTCTACTATGTTCTGTCTTATTTTATTCTAAGAACTATATGCATCATACTATAGAATGATAAGATAAACATTGCGGCTATAAAGTCTTGCCCATAAGCTTTTGGTTTTAAGTTCTGTTCAGCTTCTCCTTGCTAATGATCTAGGCACTAATCCATAACTTTCACATTCTTTTAAAGTGTACTTTCAACTTCCAATGGTGTTAGACTTATAGCTGCAATGGAAACATATTCGGAATAACAGATTGTTTTCAGGAGTAGCTGTCTGGTCTTGATCAGTAACCTGTAGCAGCCTCTCATTTGTCATCTGAAACAGGAATGACTATCGGACACTACGCCAGGGGATTATCGACATGGTCCTAGCCACAGAAATGACAAAGCACTTCGAGCATGTCAACAAATTTGTCAACAGCATCAACAAGCCCTTGGCAGCTCTAGAAGAAGATGGGGTAAGAGAAACATATTGCAGAGAGAACCTGTGTTTGGGGCACTTACATCTATGTATTGTGGAGACACATTGGCTAGGACATATGAGCTGTGGAAGGTTTCCTCAGTGTGCTCATTGAATTTAGTTTTCACTGGTTTAAAAAAAAGGTTCAAAAACTTGGCAGAAGGGCTGGCCCTGTGGCCCACTCGGGAGAGTGCGGTGCTGGGAGCGCAGCGGCATTCCCACTGCGGGTTCGGATCCTATATAGGGATGGCCGGTGCGGTGCGCTCACTGGCCGAGTGCAGTGCAGATGACAAGCCAAGGGTTGCGATCCCCTTCCTGGTCACAAAAAAAGAAAAACTTGGCAGAAAAAAAAAAAAATAGGACACCCAAATAGATGTGAAAACTCTTAAGGGAAGGTCAAATTTTAGGCAGGTGGACCATTTCTGCACCCTTTCTCACAGATGTCCCCCTTTCCTCTTCTTGGGGCATTCTGGGGCCAGTTGAAGCCCTTGAGGTCTCATACCAGCCACTCCCAACTGGGCCTATTCTGTGGTAGCAGCAACTATCCTCTATTGGTCCATGTCACAGGATGGTGAGGGTTGGGAAAGACTTTGTATTTGGATCACAAGAGTGACATTATTGTTGCCCTTATTTCTGGATTTGAGGCATGGAAGCCACAACAAATGCCTGGCAAGGCTAACATTAAATGTCTTGCCAGGCAGGAGACCCCAGCTGAGGAAGCAGACATATCTGAGTTCCCATGCTAATTCTACCGTACCATCTCCTTGTCTGTAGAATGGGGATAATAAATCTCTGGGCATAGGACTGATAGGCATGGCACTTAATAAGTGGTACCTGTTGTACTAGAGTCATTGTAAGAGTAGGATCACAATCCCTTGACTCCTAACTCCGTTTTATTTTTACAACTCATTGGTTTGGCCATGGTCTTTATCTACTCCCTGGCTTTCTAGTGTAAATACTCATGTTTAACCTGATGTTGAAACCAATGGAGAACTCTATTCCTTTCACCCTTCACTGTTGTCCCTTGTCAGCCTGCCCCTGACTTTACTGTCTTTCTAAGGACTTTCAGTGCAGAGGTGCCCACACCAGTTTCTTTTATTGGCTCCTGCCCTGTCATCCTGGATAAGGCTAATTGTCACCCAGCCACCACACCTTGCTGACCCCATGATCTCATCTAGGCATTCCTCAGTTCAATTGAGTCCTCTGCTCCACTTGATAGTCATGTTTCTCATCTCCATTGTCAGTACTTGGGGTTGCTTCTGAGAGACTGGAAATCAATATCCAGTGGATCAGGGCAGGGACAAAGTAACAAGAAAGAATAGTTTCCAGGCTGGCAGTACTGAACTGCAGTCACACTGCAGGTATTAACAGATCTGAAGCAAGAAGGGTCAGCAGTGGAAACCTGGAGCAAGGAGAGCTACTGAAGCAGCCTTGGTGTAGTAGTCATTCTGGCACACTCCAGGAAGACTGAGCAGCCTGGCCTCAGGATGCCACCTGCCTATCTTATGGCAGATCTGTCCCCACTGAGATGGAACCATCAGGCCTCCTTGGATGACGGCTATTGCACATTGGACTCACATGACTAACTCCTTTGGAAGGTTGCTCGATGGGCACAGAATCAGAATGAGGAGAGTTGCTTGCTCTAGTCTCTGTCAATTCTCTCTGCCCCAGTACTCTCTCTTCCAACCCGAATTCTCTTCAGAGGACTTACAACTAGAGGGTCAATGACACCATGGATTGAGAATTCATATTGAATAGGGCACCTTGTGAAGCAGACAGCATGTGGCACTGTGAGTGGAAGGTAGCCTGGGACTAAAGGCAGACAGACCTTAAGTTCTTATCCTGACTCAGCTGGGTAGTTTTGGATGAGTCATTTCTCCTCTCTGAGTCCCAATGTCCTCATTCGTAAAATGTAACAATTAATAATACTCTTAATATGCTTACCATAAGATCTTCTTGTGAGCGTAGATCAAAAGAGAATTATCGTTAAGTCCTTATTTTAGGGCACTGTAATGGAATCTCACTGTTTACACGATCTTGGTACCCTGAAGGCTAATTATCAAGATCATACCTCTCACAGGGCTGGGTTGAGGATTGGGCTGTGAGAAGCAGGGGGCCTGGTGGACCACAAGAACCCTTTTGTTATGAGAGCAGAGAAATTTTTTATTTTTGCAGTTCATACTTTTTTTTTGGTAAATATAATAAAAGATATAACCAATCTTTGGGTCTTACTAAGGAGGAGAAAGAGAGAGGCAGTGGAACAGAAAGAAAAGGCAACTATTAGAAAGATTTAGAGTGAGAAGAAGAGAAGGAGGAGGCGAGGAAAAGAGGAAGAGCAGATACATCAATACCCAGTTCTATCCTTTACTCCTACGTCCTGCTGGAATCTCACTGGGCCTTGGTTTTCTCCTTTGTAAAATGAAAGGCCAAGCTCAATGCTCACAGTATCCTCAGCACTATTTTGTGAGACCCTTAACTTGTAGATCCTGGCCAGTGTCTCTTTGTGCTTACAGTGGGACCACACCAGTAAGAGAGGGGTGGGCACTAGAACACCCATTTTGATTGTTTTAAATTCCACTCATGTTTTAGGAAACTGGTAAAGATCAGGAAGCTATAAACACTATGCTCAGAACTCCAGAGAACAGGACTCTAATTAAACGAATGCTAATTAAGTGTGCTGATGTGTCCAATCCCTGCCGACCGCTGGAGTACTGCATTGAGTGGGCCGCACGCATTTCAGAAGAATATTTTTCTCAGGTAAGATGCTGCCTCTTAACTCTTGAGTTCCTAGAGGGAGAGAAAGAGAGAGAAACCATAAGACCATAAAAAGTAATGGACTTAAAACTCAAAATGAAGTTCTAGATGAAATTCTGTCCTTAAAGAACATTTCTTGCATTGTACATTTACTGGTAATGAATTCTATTTGTTTTTCCTTATCTGAGAACGTGTCTATTTTGCCTTCATATTTGTAGAATATTTTTACTGGGTGTAGAATCCTGGGCTGACAGTTTTATCATAAAAGCCCTTTAAAGGAATAATCTCCCCTTCATATTCTCTCTGGGTAGAAAAAAAAATTCTCTTGGAGCAGAAAAAAAATTAGAAAATATTGGCTAAGATTTTTCCAGATTTTGTAGAGGACATATGCATACACATTCAAGAAGCCCAGTGAACCTAACCCATGTCAGGCATGTCATAGTGAATCAGCTACAAGCCAAAGATAAAAAAAAAAATCTTGAAATCAGCCAGAGAAAAATGAGACATTACTTAAAAGGAAATAAGGATTCTCATGTCTTCTGACTTCCTATCAGAAACTGTGAAGGTCAGAAAACACTGGGACATCTTTTAAGTGCTATTAGGAGAAACCTTGTCAACCCAGAATTCTATATCCAGTGAAAATATCCTTCAAGAATCAAGGCAAAATAAACACATTCTCAGATAAGGAAAAACTAATAGAATTTATCACCAGTAAACCTACAATATAAGAAATGCTAAACGAAGTTCTTAAGACTGAAAAGAATTGATACCAGATGCAAACTTCGATATTCAAGAAGGAATGAAAAGTAACAAAAATGGTAAATATCTGGATAACTAAAATATTTTTTTGTTCTATTGATTTCTGTAAATATATAGGACTATTTTAAGCAAAAGTTATAACATTGCATGGGAGGGTGTATAATGTTAGTAGCTATAAGGTCTATGACAGCTAGAACATAAAGGATAAGGGAAGGTAAATGAACCTACACAGGTCTAAGGTTTCTTCTACATTTTACATGAATTGTTACAATATTAGCTCAGTAGACTCAAAAGTGAAGGATATATGTTTTAATTCCTAGAGCAATCACTGTAGTTTAAAAGCTAATTGACGTATTATAATGAAATTCCAAAATATATTAAAATAATACAAAGAAGGCAGAAGAGGAGATACAGAAGAACCAAAAAACAAAGGAACAAACACAAAACAAATAGTAAAATGGTAGTTCTAACTCTAATCATATCACAGCTTCCATTAAATGTTAGTGGATTTAAACACTCCAATTAAACGAGTATTCATCAGAATGGATTTTTTTTTTTTTAATGATACAGGCAGTGTACAAAAGACACATTTTAAATATAAAGAGCAGATAGGTTCAAGGTAAATGGATGGAAAAAGATATATTGTGCAAACTGTGAGCATAAAAAGACTGAATGACCATATTAATTTCAGATAAAATAGACATCAAGACGAAGGATATTAACCAGATAAAAGGGTTAGTTCTATAGGAAGACCGAATCATCATACACGTATATGCACCTAATATCAGAGCTTCAAAATAAATGAAGAAAAATCAACAAAATCAAAAAGAGAAATAGGCGATTCTATAATTATAGTTAGATGTTTTTAACACCCTCTTTCAGCAATTTATAGAACAACCAGATTAAAATATCAGTGAAGATACAGATAATTTAAATAATACTATCAACCACCTTACCTTAGTTAATATTTATAGAACAGTACACTCTTTGTCTGCAGAATACAGTCTTTAAATACACATGATATATTCACCAAGAAAGATCATATGCTAGGCCACAAAACAGTTTCGATAATCAAGAGGACTGAATTCAAATGGAATATGTTCTTGTGCAATTAAATCAAATCAGTAAAAATAAGATATCCAGGAAAACACCAAATATTTGGAAATTGGACAACACGCTTCTAAATAATCCATGGGTCAAATTAGAAAACATTTAGAATTAAATGAAAATGAAAATATATCAAAATTATGGGATGCAACTAACACTGCTTAGAGGGAGATTTATAATTTTAATTCATTATCAGAAAAAAAGAAAGCCCTAAAATTAATGACTTAGATTTCACCTTTAAACTAGAAAAAGACAAGGTAAACCCAAAATAAGAAGGAAAGATGTGCTGGTAACACCAAGGTCACAGGTTCAGATCTCCATACAGGCCTGCTGCACAAAAAAAAAGAAGGAACGATATAATAAATTTAAGAGCAAAAAATGAGGAAATAGACAGCTAAGAGTAAAAAAAAAATAACAAAGCAAAAAGATCATTCTCTGATAAGATTAACTAAATTAGTAAATATACCTAGACTAGCCAACAAAAAAAGAACACAAATGACCAATATCAGGAACGAAAGAGGGATTGTCATAAACTTTACACACATTAAGAGGATAACTTTTTATATTATGAATAACTTTATACTAACGAATTTGACAACTAAGTGAAATGGACAAATTCCTTGAAAACTACAATCTAACAAAACTACCAAGATGGAATGATAATCTGAGTAAACCTATATATTAAAGAAATTCTTATCAAAAACCTTCCCACAAAGAAAACTAAGGAATTCTGTCAAATATTTAAAGAAGAAATAATACTAGTCTCACAAATTGTATCAGAAAATAGAAGTCGTCTAAACACTTCCCAGCTCATTTTGTGAGACCATTGCTATTCTGTTATCTAAATCCGACAATGACAATACTAGGGGGAAATTACAGTTCATTATCCTCAGGAACATAGATGAAAAGATACTTAAGCAAACAACATAGAGAGAGAATAATATACCATTACTAAGTAGGATTTTTCCCCCCAGGAATGCAAAGTTAGTTTATTTTTTTTAATTTTTTTTTTTAAATTTTATTTTGTTGATATACAATGTGGTTGATTATTGTGGCCCATTACTGAAACCTCCCTCTCTCCTCCCTTTCCCCCTTCCCACCCAGCAATGTCCTTTCTGTTTGCTTGTCACGTCAACTTCAAGGAATTGTAGTTGTTATGTCTTCTTCCCCCCCTCCCCCGGTTTTTTTTTTGTGTGTGTGTGTGTGTGTGTGTGTGTGTGTGTGTGTGTGTGTGTGTGTGTGTGAATTTATTTATTTATTTTTAGCTCCCACTAATAAGTGAGAACATGTGGTATTTTTCTTTCTGTGCCTGACTTGTTTCACTTAATATAATTCTCTCAAGGTCCATCCATGTTGTTGCAAATGGCAGTATTTCATTCTTTTCTATAGCTGAGTAGTATTCCATTGTGTAGATGTACCACATTTTCTGTATCCACTCATCTGATGATGGACATTTGGGCTGGTTCCAACTCTTGGCTATTGTAAAGAGTGCTGCGATGAACACTGGGGAACAGGTATACCTTCGACTTGATGATTTCCATTCTTCTGGGTATATTCCCAGCAGTGGGATAGCTGGGTCATATGGTAGATCTATCTGCAATTGTTTGAGGAACCTCCATACCATTTTCCATAGAGGCTGCACCATTTTGCAGTCCCACCAACAATGTATGAGAGTTCCTTTTTCTCTGCAACCTCGCCAGCATTTATCGTTCAGAGTCTTTTGGATTTTAGCCATCCTAACTGGGGTGAGATGGTATCTTTGTAGTTTTGATTTGCATTTCCTGGATGCTGAGTGATGTTGAGCATTTTTTCATATGTCTGTTGGCCATTTGTATATCTTCCTTAGAGAAATGCCTACTTAGCTCTTTTGCCCATTTCTTAATTGGGTTGCTTGTTTTTTTCTTGTAAAGTTGTTTGAGTTCCTTGTATATTCTGGATATTAATCCTTTGTCAGATGTATATTTTGCAAATATTTTCTCCCACTCTGTTGATTGTCTTTTAACTCTGTTAATTGTTTCTTTTGCTGTGCAGAAGCTCTTTAGTTTGATATAATCCCATTTGTTTATTTTTCCTTTGGTTGCCCGTGCTTTTGGGGTCCTATTCATGAAGTCTGTGTCCAGTCCTACTTCCTGAAGTGTTTCTCCTATGTTTTCTGTAAGAAGTTTTATTGTTTCAGGGTGTATATTTAATTCTTTAATCCATTTTGAGTTGACTTTAGTGTATGGTGAAAGGTATGGGTCTAGTTTCATTCTCCTGCATATTGATGTCCAGTTCTCCCAGCACCATTTGCTAAAGAGGCAGTCTCTTCCCCAGTGTATAGGCTTGGTGCCTTTGTCAAGGATCAGATGGCTGTAGGTGTGTGGGTTGATTTCTGGATTCTCTATTCTATTCCATTGATCAGTGTGTCTGTTTTTATGCCAGTACCATACTGTTTTGGTTATTATAGCTTTGTAGTATAGTTTAGAGTCAGGTAGTGTTATGCCTTTAGCTTTATTTTTTTTGCTCAGCGTTGCTTTGGCTATGTGTGGTCTTTTGTTATTCCATATAAATGTCTGGATATTTCTTTCCTTTTCTGAGAAAAATGTCATTGGAATTTTGATGGGGATTGCACTGAATTTGTAGATCACTTTGGGTAGTATGGACATTTTCACTATGTTCATTCTTCCAATCCAAGAGCATGAGATATCTTTCCATCTTCTTGTATCCTCTCTAATTTCTCTCAGCAGTGGTTTGTAGTTCTCGTTATAGAGATTTTTCACATCCTTGGTTAACTCAATTCCTGAGTATTTTATTTTTTTGGTGGCTATTGTAAATGGGCACACTTTCTTGATTTCCTTTTCTGCATGTTCACTATTGGAAAATAGAAATGCTACTGATTTTTGTGTGTTGATTTTGTATCCTGCTACTGTGCTGAAATCATTTATCACCTCCAAGAGTTTTTTTGTAGAGGCTTTAGGCTGTTTGATATATAGGATCATGTCATCTGCAAACAGGGACAGTTTGACTTCATCTTTTCCAATCTGGATGCCCTTTATTTCCTTCTCTTCTCTAATTGCTCTGGCTAGTACTTCCAACACTATGTTGAATAGGAGTGGTGAGAGTGGGCATCCTTGTCTAGTTCCTG
This sequence comes from Cynocephalus volans, assembly GCF_027409185.1. NCBI lineage: Eukaryota > Metazoa > Chordata > Mammalia > Dermoptera > Cynocephalidae > Cynocephalus > Cynocephalus volans. The sequence continues at coordinate 57,766,810 of NC_084462.1, forward strand.
TTCTTAAAGGAAAAGCTTTCAGCTTTTCCCCATTCAGGATGATATTGGTGGTAGGTTTATCATATATGGCTTTAATTATGTTGAGATACTTTCCATCTATACCTAACTTATAGAGGGTCTTTGTCATGAATGAATGTTGAATTTTATCAAATGCTTTTTCAGCGTCTATAGAGATGATCATATGGTCCTTGTGTTTGAGTTTATTAATATGGTGTATCACATTTGTTGATTTGCGTATGTTGAACCAACCTTGCATCCCTGGGATGAATCCCACTTGATCGTGGTGAATAATTTTATGTATGTGTTGCTGTATTCTGTTAGCTAGTATTTTAGTGAGGATTTTTGCATCTATATTCATCAAGGATATCGGCCTGTAGTTTTCTTTTTTGGTTATATCTTTACCTGGTTTTGGTATCAGGATGATGTTTGCTTCATAGAATGAGTTTGGGAGATTTGCGTCTGTTTCAATCTTTTGGAATAGTTTGTAAAGAATCAGTGTCAATTCCTCTTTGAATGTTTGGTAAAATTCTGCTGTGAATCCGTCTGGTCCCGGACTTTTCTTTGTTGGGAACCTTCTGATAACAGCTTCAATCTCCTTTATTGTTATTGGTCTGTTCAGATTTTCTACATCTTCATGGCTCAGTTTTGGGAACTTGTGTGTGTCCAGAAATTTATCCTTTTCCTCCAGATTTTCAAATTTGTTGGCGTATAGTTGTTTATAGTAGTCTCGAATGATTCCTTGTATTTCAGATGAATCAGTTGTAATATCACCTTTTTCATTTCTAATTTTTGTTATTTGAATCTACTCTCTCCTTTTTTGTTAGCCATGCTAATGGTTTGTCAATTTTATTTATCTGTTCAAAAAACCAACTTTTTGATTTGTTGATCTTTTGTATTGTTTTTGGGTTTCAATTTCATTAAGTTCTGCTCTGATCTTAATGATTTCTTTTCATCTGCTAACTTTAGGTTTGGATTGTTCTTGTTTTTCTAGTTCTTTAAGGTGAAGTGTTAGGTTGTTCACTTGCCATCTTTCCATTCTTCTGAAGTAAGCATTTAATGCGATAAATTTCCCCCTTAGTACTGCTTTTGCAGTGTCCCACAGGTTTTGGTATGATGTATCACTATTTTCATTATTTTCAATAAATTTTTTGATTTCCTGCTTGATTTCTTCTTGGACCCATATGTCATTAAGTAGAATGCTGTTTAATTTTCATGTGTTTGTACAGTTTCCAGAATTTCATTTGTTATTGATTTCTAGTTTTAATCCATTGTGGTCGGAGAAAGTACATGGGATAATTCCAATTTTTTGAGTTTGGTGAGACTTGATTTGTGACCTAATATGTGATCTATCCTGGAGAATGATCCATGTGCTGATGAGAAGAATGAATATTCTGAGGTTATTGGATGGAATGTTCTGTAGATATCTGCCAAGTCCAATTGGTCTAGAGTCTTGTTTAGATCTTGTGTTTCTCTGCTGATTCTTTGCCTAGATGATCTGTCCAATATTGACAGTGGGGTATTCAGGTCCCCTGCTATTATGGTATTAGTGTCTATTTCCTTCTTTAGGTCTAATAGAGTTTGTTTTCTAAATCTGGCTGCTCCAACATTGGGTGCATATATATTTATGATTGTTATGTCTCTTGATGGATCAGTCCTTTTATCATTACATAGTGTCCCTCATTGTCTCTTTTTATGGTTTTTAGTTTAAAGTCTATTTTATCAGATATAAGAATAGCTACTCCAGCTCGTTTTTCTTTTCTGTTTGCATGGTAAATCTTTTTCCATCCTTTCACTCTTAGTGTATGTGAGTCTTTATGGGTGAGGTGGGTCTCTTGTAGGCAGCATATAGTTGGGTCCTCCTTTTTAATCCAGTCAGCCAGTCTGTGTCTTTTGATTGGGGAATTTAAGCCTTTTAAATTGAGTTGTTATTGACAAGTTTTGATTTATTCCTAGCATTTTGTCTTAGGTGTCTTTTGTTCTTTGCTTTCTGATTTACTGTTTGTTTTCTGTGTTTGTTGGTTCCTTGGGTTGTAGATACCCTTTTTGTTTGTTTGTTTTCTCTTCATGAATGCCATTTTTATTATACTAGTGGGTTTTGATTTTTCTTGGGTTTTTATGGCAGTGGTAGTTATTTTTCAGGAACCAAACCCAGTACTCCCTTGAGAATTTCTTGTAAGGGTGGTCGTGTGGTGTTGAACTCCTGCAGTTTTTGTTTGTCTGAGAAATGTACTATTTGCCCTTCATTCCAGAAGGACAGCCTTGCAGGGTAGAGTATTCTTGGGTGGCAATCTCTGTCTTTTAGTATTTTGAATATATCATCCCATTCCTTTCTGGCTTTTAGGATTTGTGATGAAAAGTCTGATGTTAGCCTGATTGGGGCTCCCTTATGGGTAATTTGATGCTTCTCTCTTGCAGCTTTTAAGATTCCCTCTTTGTCTTTGAGTTTTGCCAATCTGACTATAACATGTCTTAGAGAAGACTTTTTTGGGTTGAATACGTTTGGAGATCGTTGAGCTTCCTGGATCTGAAGATCTGTGATTTTTCCTATACCTGGGAAGTTTTCTGCCACTATTTTGTTGAATGTGTTTTCAGTGAAATCTCCTCTTTCCTCCCCTTCTGGAATACCCATGACTCGGATATTTGAGTGCTTAAGGTTGTCTGATATCTCTGTCAGATTTTCTTCAATGCCTTTGATTCTTTTTTCTTTTCTTTTCTTTTTTTTTTTTTTTTGTCTGCTTGTGTTATTTCAAACAGCCTATCTTCAAGTTCAGAGGTTCTCTCTTCAACTTCCGCAAGCCTGCTGGTTAAACTCTCCGTTGTGTTTTTTATTTCGCTGAATAACTTCTTCAGTTTGGCAAGTTCTGCTACATTTTTTTTCAGGGCATTGATTTCCTTGTACATTTCTTCTTTCAGGTCCTGTATACTTTTCCTCATTTCATCATGATGTCTAGCTGAGTTTTCTTGTATCTCATTCAGTTTCCTTAGAATTATCATTCGAAATTCCTTGTCAGTCATTTCAAGGGCTTCTTGTTCTATAGGATCTAGACCTTGAGAGTTATTATACTTTGGTGGTGTACTTTCTTGATTTTTTGTATTTCTGGTATCTTTTCTTTGAAGTTTATTCATTGTGGCAGGGGGTTTTACAGTCCACAGGTTTGTCACTATTGACTCACTAAGATGTTGCTGTGGTTGCCAATTTGGTATGGCTACCTCAGTGACTGCTCAGTTGGCACTAGTGCCTTGCATGTGTGGTTGCCTCGGGTCTTGGGCCTCTCCGGGGAGCCACCCCTCTGGTCAGCTTGGACTCTGCCAGGCTGCTGGATCACGGGGCGGTACCGCAAGGTGTGTGGTCTCTGCTGAGCTTCCACCTCCTGTGCTGAACTTCTCCCTGTTCCGTGTACTCTGGGCCGGGCTGCTGGGATGCACAGAGGCACCACAGAGCATGTGGTCTCTGCGGACCTTCCCCTTCCCCTGCTGGATGTCTCCCTGCTCTGTGCATGCTAGGCCAGGCTTGGGATGGAGCCAGGTGGCGGTGGTGAAGCCGACCTGCTGCTGGATTGTGCAACGGCGGCCCCCCCACAGGGTGTGTGGACTCTGCGGAGCTTCTATCTCCCCTGCTGGACGTCTCTGTGCTCAGTACGCATTGGGCTGGGCTGCTGGATCGCGCGGCAGCGGTGTGGTCCCCGTGGAGTTCCCGCCTCCCCTGCCGGACTTCTCCCTGTTCCGTGTGCACTAGGCCGGGCTGGGAATGGAGCTGGGTGCCTGTGGTGAAGCCTACCTGCTGGATCACGCAGTGGCGGCCCCACAGTGTGTGTGGTTTCTGTGGAGCCTCTGCCTCCCCTGCTGGACTTCTCCCCACTCTGTGCACACTGGGCCCGGCTGGGAATGGAGCTGGGTGGCAGCGGTAAAGCCTATCTGCCGGATCCTGCGACAGCGGCCCCACAGGGCATGTGGTCTCCACGTAGCTTCTGCCTCCCCTGCTGGTCGTCTCCCCGTTCCATATGCACTTGATGTTATGTTTTTATAGTTTAAATCGGTTGATTTGTGGGAGAGAGTGACACTAGGGACCGTCTATTCCGCCATCTTGACCGGAAGTCTCAAAACTCTGTTTATTTCCACCTTTATCTTTGTGTCTGACACCGTACTGGTCATTGGAGATGTCATTCCCGCTCTTATGGACCTGATTGACTAATGGAGCAGATAGATATTAGTGTATACATGCTTTGAAAGAAATATACAGGTTACTTTGAGAGCTGGGGACCTGAGCTACACTGGAGCACCCTTGACAATTGACATTTAAGTTGTAACATGAAAGGTAAATAGAAATTTGTTAGGCTTCCAAAGGTCTCAGGGCAGAAAACAGCATGATCGCAAAGTTAGGTTAATAACAGAAAAAAATCAGTTATTCGCCATACTAATTGAATAAAGGAGAAAAACTGTAAGATTATTTCTGTAAGTGCAGAAGTATTTGACAAAATTTAACATCCATTCATCATAAAACTGCTACCAAACTAGAAATAGAAGGGAATTATTTTGAAAAGGGCATCTGCAAAAACATACAGCTAACATATTTAGTGGTGAAATACTGAATACATTCTCCTTAAGACTGGAAACAATGTGAGGGTAGCCATTCTTACCACTTCTGTTCAACATTGTGTTGGCAGTCCTAGCCATTGCGACAGGCAAGGGAGTCAAAGAGGTATAAAGAACAGAAAGTAAGACATATATTTGTTTGTTTGCAAATCATGATTTTTTTAATGTAGAAAATTCTAAGGAATGTTGGAAACAATTACTAAAACTAGTAAGTGGATTTTACTTAGCAAGGTCATAGGACACAAGCTCAATATACAAAAGTTGTACTTTACATACTAGCAACAATTGGAAAATGAAACTAAAAACACAATCCCATTTATAATAGCAATAAAAAAAAAGAATTACTTAGGAATAAATTTAATAAAAGATGGCCAGACCTTTACAATGAAAACCATGAAACATTGCTGAGAAATTAAAGAACACCTGAATAAACGGGGAGGTATATCATGTTTACATATTGGAAGGCTCAAATGTTGTTAAGATTCAGTTCTTCCTGAATTGATGTATCAATCAAAATCCCAGATTTTTTTTGTGTGGAAATTGACAAACTGATTCTAAATTGCATATGGAAATGTGAAGGACCTTGAATAAGCAAAGCAAACTTGAAAAACAAAAAGGTGGGGGAAAAAAGTTGGAATACTTGTACTATTTGGCTTCAAAACATATAATAATCAAGACAGTGTGGTGCTGGCATAAAGATAACAAATACGTCTATGGAACAGAATAGAAATCCCACAAACAGACCACATTTGTACAGTCAGTGGGGAAAAGAAAAATTTTTTCAGCAAGTGGTATTGGAATAATAGAATATCCATATGCAAAAAAAAGAACCATACCTCCTCCTGTGTAATACCATAGAGAAATATCAGTTCACAATTCACAAAGGATCTTAAACCTAAATACAAAAGCTTTTAGAGAAAAATATACCACTGGCTTGGAAGTGGATAGAGATTTCTTAGGTACAGAAAGCAGCAACCATAAAAAGAAAATATAATAAGTTAGACTTTCTCAAAATTAGAAAATAAATGCTCATCCAAACACAGCTAAGAAAATGAATAATGAGGCCACATAGAAAGAAAATAGTTACAAATCATATCTGATTGTACATAAAGGATCGTATCCAGAATATGTAAAGAACTACAACTCAACAATAAAAAGATAAACTGCTTAATTTAAAATGGTCAAATATTTTAACAGACACTTCAGAAAAGAAGATATTATGAATGGCTGGCTTATAAGCACATGAAAATGTACTGAACATCATTAGCCATCAGGGAAATTCAAATTAAAACCACACTGAAATACCACTACACACCTAGCAGAATGGCTAAAAATTAAAAAGACTGACAACACCAAATGTTGGTGAGATGTAGAGCAACTGGAATTTGCATATCAGTGATAGGTGTGTAAAATGCTATAACCACTTTGGGAAGCAGTTTAGCAATTTCTTTTCCTTTTTTTTTGGTGGCAAAATTTACTTAACAATATTTACCATTTTAGATCATGTGGTTTTTCCCCTTTATTCCCTTAATGTGTGCTGTATTACATTGATTGTTTTTTTTTTACATTGATATTCACATGCTGTACTATTCTTACATTCCAATAATAAATTCCACATGGTTATGGTGTTAATCCTTTTAATATGCTGCTGAATTTGATTTGCTAGTATTTTGTTGGGGATTTGTGCATCAGTATTCACAAGGGATATTGGTCTGTAGTTTTCTTGTACCATCTTTGCCTGGCTTTGTTATTAGGGTAATGCTGACCTCATAGAATGAGTTAGGAAGTACTCCCTCCTCTTTCTTTTGGAGGATTTTGAAAAGGATTGTGTTAATTCTTCTTTAAAGATTTGGTAGAATTCACCAGTGAAGCCATCTGGTCGTGGCCTTTTTTGTTGTTGAGGTTTTTGATTACTGATTCAATTTCCTTACTAGTCATAGGGCTATTCAGATTCTCTATATCTTCATGGCTCAGTCCTGATAGGTTGCATGTTTCTAGGAATTTATTCATTTTATCTAGGTTACCCATTATGTTGGCATACAGTTGTTCATAGTAGTCTTTGATAATCCATTTTATTTCTGTAAAATCTGGAGTAATGTCCCCTCTTTCATTCTGATTTTAGTATTCTGAGTCTTTTCTCTTTTTTTGTTAATCTTTTTTAGCTAAAGATTTATCAGTTTTGTTGATCTTTTAAAGAATTGATTTTTGGTTTTGTTGATTTTCTCCATTTGTTTTTCTATTCTCTATTTTATTTATCTCTGCTCTTTATTATTTCTTTCCTTCTGCTAGCTTCGGGTTTTGTTTGTTCCTTTTCTGCTTCCTTTAAAGTATAAAGTTGGGTTATTGATTTGAAATTTTTCTTCATGTAGACATTTACAGCTATAAATTTTTCTCTTATCACTGCTTTTGCTGCATCTCATAAATTTTGGTATGTTGTATTTTCATTTTCATTCGTCTCAAGAGGTTTTCTCATTCCCTTGTGATTTCTTCTTTGACCATTGGTTGCATAAGAGTGTGATGTTTAATTTCCACATACTTGTGAATTTTCCACTTTTCCATCTGTTATTGAGTTCTAGTTTCATTCCATTGTGGTCAGAAAAGGTACTTTGTATGACCTTTTTAAATATATTAAGGCTTGTTTTGTGGCCTATCATATGTTCTACCCTGGAGAATGTTTCATTTGCACTTGAGAAAAAAAGTGTATTCTGCTGTTGTTTGGTGGACGTTCTGTATATGTCTGTTAGATCCAGTTGGTGTATAGTGTTGTTTATATCCTCTATTTCCTCATTTATCATCTGTCTGTATTATTCATTATTGAAAGTATGGTATTGAAGTCTCCAGCTTACTGTAGAAGTGTCTGTTTCTCCCAGTTCTATCTATGTTTGCTTCATATCTTATGGAACTCTGATATTTGGTGCATATATGCTTATAGTTGTTATATCTTCCTGATGAATTGACCCTTTTATTAATAAATAATCTTGTTTTTTGTAAATGTTTTTGACATAAGATCTATTTTGTCTTATATTGGTATAGCCATCCCAACTCTTTTTCTTCATGGAGTATCTTTTTTCATCCTTTTACCTTCAGCCTGTGTGTGTCCTGAAATCTAAAGTGAGTCTCATGTAGACAGAATGTAGTTGGATCATGTGTTTTTATTCCTTCTGCCAGTCTGTACCTTTTGATTGAGAAGTTTAATCCATTTACATTTAAAATAACTGCCAATAGGAAAGGACTTATTTTTGCCATTTTGTTGTTTGTTTTGTTTATGTCATAGCTTTTTTATCTCTCATTTCCTCCATTACTGCCTTCTTTTGTGCTTATTTGATTTTTGGTAATGACAGATACTTTTATGTGTTTACCATAGCAATTACATGTAACATTCTAGTTATAACTATTTTAAATTGATACCAACTTAACATTAATTGCATATGCAAACTGCTAATAAACAGCTGTCTTCCCACTCCACTTTGTTATCGATGATACAGATAACATCTTTGTATATTATGTATCCATTAACACAGATTTATAATTATTTTTATGCATTCTTCTTTTAAATCGTGCAGAAAATTAAAAGTGGAGTTACAAGCAAAAATTACAATAATGCTGTTTTTTATATTGCCCATTTATTTACCTTTACCAGAGATCTTTGTATCCTCATATGACTTCAAGTTACTGTCTAGCTTCCTTTTATTTTAAATGACAGGATTCCCTTTAACATTTATCGTAGGCCATGTCTAATGGTTATGAACTCCCTCAACTTAACGTTTTTCTAGGAATGTCTTAATTTCATCATCTTTTTTGAAGGACAGTTTGCCAGATGTAGAATTTTCATTTGATAATTTTTTCTTTTAGCACTTTATGTATACAGTTGACCATTGAACAACATGGGTTTGAGCTGTGTATGTCCACTTATACACAGATTTTTTTCAATAAATAAATTGGAATATTTTTTGGAGATTTGCAGCAATTTGAAAAATCTTGCAGATGAACTGTGTAGCCTAGAAATATCAAAAAATTAAGAAAAAGTTAGGTATGTCATGAATGCATATAGTATATGTAGATACTAGTCTATTATTTACTACCATAAAATATATAAAATCTATTGTAAAAGTTAAAATTTATCAAAACTTAGACATACAAATTCTTACAGACCTTACATTTTGCTGTACACAGTTGAAAGAAATGTAGACAAAGATGCGCTATTAAATCATAACTGCATAAAATTAACTATAGTACATACTGTACTACTGTAATACTTTTGTAGCCACCTCCTGTTGCTATTGAGGTGAGCTTCGGTGTTGCGGGTATCTGCGTAAATGCTGTGTGATGCTAATCATCTCCATGTGAGCAGCTGGTCTCTCCAGTAAATTTTGTGTCACAGTAAAAAGTGCTCTCACGGTTTTCTCTTATGATTTTCTTAATAACATTTTCTTTTCTCTAGCTAGCTTACTTTATTGTGAGAATACAGTGTATAATACAAATAACATACAAAATGTGTTAATCGACATTATTGGTAAGGCTTCCAGTCAAGAGTAGGCTATTAGTAGATAAATTTTAGGGAAGTCAAAAGTTATACATGGATTTTCAACTGCATGGGGAGTCAGTACCCATAACCCTCCATGTTGTTCAAGGGTCAACTGTATTATCCCACTGCCTTCTGGTGCTGAGAAATCAGCTGATAATTTTATTAATTATCTTGTATGTGATGAGTCACTTTTCTCTTGATGCTCTCAAGATTCTCTTTTTGTTTTATGACTGTTTGGTTATAATGTGTATCAGTGTGGTTCTCTTAGGTTTCTCCTACTTGGAGTTTGTTTAGATTTTTGGATTTCTAGGTTTATGTCTTTCCTCAAAGTATGGCAGTTTTTGTCCCTTATTTCTTCAAATAATCTCTGCCCCTTTCTCTCTTTTCTTTTTCCTGGACTCATAACGCATGTATTGGTCTGCTTGATGGTGTTCCTTATGTCCCTTAGGTTCTGTTCACTGTTTTTCATTCTTCTCCTCAGAATTGATCATTTCAACTGTCCTGTCTTCAGGGTTGCTGATTCTTTCTTCTGTCTGCTCAATCCTGATGTTGAACCTCACTACTGAAGTTTTTTTGTTTTTTGTTTTTAAAGGATGGGGGAGGGGGGATACATCTGCTTACACCATTAGCACATCCGCTGCTGACTTCAGACCTGGCCGTGTCCAGGGGCCCAAATGAGCCATTAGGTGATTTGTCTTCTGTGCTTCTCCCTCTGTGTTTTGTTTTTGTTTTTGTTTTTCATAGGTGGCCAGTATGGGGAACCAAACTCTTGACCCTGGTATTAACAAGGCCATGCTCTAACCAACTTTGCTATCTGGCCAGCCCTCCTAGTGAAGTTTTCAATTCATTTTTGTATTTTTCAGCTTCAGACTTTGTTTGGTTTCTTTTTATAATTTTTATTACTTTGATATTCTCATTTTGTTCATTTTTTAGGTTTCTGATTTTAGTTGAAAATTGGAAATTTGAAAAAACAGCCACCTCTCCCAGTCTTTGTAGACTGATTGTGAGCCTTGATATTAGTGCAGTGTGAAAGCTTAAGGTCTTCTTGGGTCTTTTCTGAGCATGTCTTACCTGGGCCTGCATGCACCCATCTCAAGTCCCCTAAATCCACGGCTGTTTTTTAATCTCTTAATTTCCCAAAGCATCTCATCCCAGCTTCTCCTTGGGACCTTAGGTGATGTATTGTATGTCTCTGCCCAATCTCTTGCCTCAGTCATCTGCATGTCTGATATCCCCTGCAGCTTTCCCAAGCAGTAGCCATCGCTTTCCCACCTGAGAGGTAAGTTAGGCAAAACAGAAACAAGTTCCTCGGGCAGCCCACACATAGGGTAGAATGTTGCAAAAAAGGCCCGCTCTCCTCCATCTAGTGCCAGGGAGGCAGCTGGGAACCGGGCTGCTGCTTCCTCCAGACCAGGACCACATCACACTGCGGAGGTGGTAGGGCAAGGTTGAGTAAAAATACCATAAAATTTCATGTCATTTTGAATGTGGCTGTTTCTTGAATGGGCATTTACTTGGTTGCTATAAATCTTTGACTGCTTTCTAGGGTTCCTGTAAGGTTATTTTAGTCAGTCTCTCTTTTTTTGGTGTTCCCATGGGGGAACAAGGTCTCAGAATGTCTTAGTCCACCATTTTTCTGACATCAGTCCAATGCTCAGGTTTTGTTTTAAAAGAAATGAAATTTATTTCTTACAGTTTTGAAAACTGGGAAGTCCACAGTCCAGGGAACACATCTAGTGAAAGCCTTCTTGGTGGGGGCTCATACAGAGTCCCATGCAGCATATGATATCACCTGGTGAAAATTAATGCTCAGGCTTTAATTTTAAAGTCATTAAAATACAGTTGCTTCCTGTATTGAGTGGGGTTAGGTTTGAAAGTCCTCTCCTCACAACCCTGCTCGCTTGAGTAGCTTGCATACGCAGAGTGCTAGGGCCCTAATGTGAGGTGCAGTGGTGTCTCTGGTTTCTCTTTGACTGGGGCTGCTCAGCTGAACGGGGATTGTGGGGTTTCAGTACCACACATCTGGCTTCCTACAAGGTGTTGCTGTCTGTCCTGTTGTCCTTGTGGTCACAGTGGTGAAATATGAAACTTGTAGACCTTGCCCTATGGGGAAGTATCTATAGGCATGGAGCTCTCACCAGTAACCTAGATGAGGGCGTGGGTCACAGCCGATCTCAGTGGCAAACAGTGGTCTCCAGGAGAGAATCAAGGCCCTGGAGGTTCCATGCCCTTGTCACACTGTTCCGAAGAGAAGAAATCTAAGCAGGAGGAATATCACTGACCATCCACAAGCCAGCTGCTCTGTGTGGATAGGGAGGGCAGGCCCTGAGAGTAGCACAGACAGAAAAGCTTCCAGATCCATGAGTGACTAGCCTCTGCTATGGCTGCCCACAGAGAGCTGGTTTAGTATCCAGTATGGCCAGGGAGGGAACATCGAGAAAGCACCCACCCAGGGGCACTGCTCTCTGAGCTGGACAGACCAATGGGCTGTGAACCTGAGGCTCTCCCTGTGTCCTCTACCCCTTCCCATACATGCCATGACATAGACTCATGTAGAGCTGATCCTGTGCTTTTCTGAGACAGCACTGGGAGAAAGGAAAGAGGCTGCCAGCCTGTGGCCCACAGCAGGGGTTTCACCAGCCAGCAGAGGCTTAGGCCCAGCCAGCACTCCCACTCCTCCTCTGACCTAAGCACGTGATCCCACCTTCTGTACCTCCTGGGGTCTGTTTCTTGCCTGTCAATGTGCCCTGGAGCAGCCCCACAGTCTAACACTGTCCACCCAAAAACAGGGAGCACAGGCCTCTTTCTTGGTACCTGTCCCAATGCCACCTCCACTTACCTAGCATAAGTGCACCTCTGCAGCACTGTGCTGTGTACAGTCCCATCATAGGAAAACTGCCAGAGGTTTACCCTGCTTTCCTCAAGTGGAGATCCCACACAGAAAGATGGAGTGAGTCATCACTGCCAGGGAAAGTCACCTGCCTTTAACCGGACAACCCTGTTCTTCCAGTGGTGTGGGCTTCAGATCCACTTCTGCACAGGGCAGCGTGGCCAGAACTGCCAACTGGTCCCAGGAGCAGCTCCAGCCAGACCAGTCCAAGCCCCTGAACCCATGCCTACAATTGCCAGGCCTCAGCTCAAGGCAGCAGGATAGATGCGGAAGGGAACAGAGGAGGAGGGCCTGGCCAGTTGTCAACAACAAGTACCAGAGACGTCCCTGCTTTGCCCCCGAGGAATGTTTCTGAGGCTCCCAGCCCTGAGTAGGTTTTCTTGTGGTTTTCCTGAACACCAAATTCTTGTCCCAACGTTGGCCACTCACAAGATTTGTCCTCTACACTCAGAACAGCACTTCCACATCCCCAAACGGCCAACAGAACTCACCCCATCAGAGAGCCAGGCTTCTGGTGGATAGCAGAGCCCACTGCACACCTTCTGGCCTTGGCCTTGCTCCACATGGGCCTCCCTGTGGCCACAGCTCTTTGCCAAGAACTTTCACATGCTCCCACTGACAGCCTCCAGAGAGGGCCGTGCCAGGTGGGAAAGTTCTCTCATCCCAGAGTGTCTCTACTGCTATTGTGCTCCCTACAGAACCAGCTCCTGCACCTACTCTGGCTTCCTGGAGTCATTAACTCCGTTGCCTTTCTTCTGTGTACACAGCTACCCTTCCTGTCATCTTCCTTCCCACACCTTGCAGCCTCAGAGGAGGGCCTGGCCAGTTGTCAACAACAGTGCCGGAGGGGCCCCTGATTTGCTCTGGGGAACATTTCCAAGGGTTGGGGTTGGATGGACAGACTTCCGGCCCCAAAAGTATGTTTTCTCTTGTCAGGCTCTCCCAAAGTGCCCCTGAGGTCAGCCCTGCCTTCCATAGCCAGAGGGCACCCCAGAGGGATGGCCCCACCCCATCCAGCCAGGCCTCAGCTGTCCAGCGCAGCAGCTTCCATCCCTCATCGGCCCCACACAGCTACAAGGCTCCCATCTAAAAGGCCCGAATTGCTTTGTGAGCTGCTCACCCCCAGCCCACACCCACTGTACATGATCCTGCATTCACCTGTCTTCATCCTGTCCCACTGCCTGACCAGAGCCCGCATACAGGCTCCCTGGCTCTTGGAGGGGTTTCCAACGCTTCTAGTCACACACCCTCAGCCCCTCTTGAATAATGCACTTCCAAGTTCCCGTCTCACTCCAGGAAGCCCCTCTGTCTCACTGCCACGTGTGGGCCTCACCTCAGCCTTTTCTCCAGGACGCCTGGGCAAAGAGACCTTAGCAAGACCTCAAAGAACGAACAAGAAGCCTCCCTGTGTCTTTCAGGATAAATTTGCCTTTTCCCCAGGGTCTTATGTTTCTAGTTTTTTTGCAAGTCTTTCTGGAATTCTGAAGATGTTCTGGAGGAGTTTGACTAAAGTATACAAAAACTCAGCTCAGAGTTTTTTGTTGTTTTGGTCTTTTGCTTCTCACAGGTGTTCAGATCCTTTTCAAATAAACTAACCCAGCCACAGAGGAGAAGCAGCCATTAGGCCCTTCTCTGTGAAAGGAGGCTGTGTTTCCCTCTCAGTGCTATAGCCCTGGTATGAGGCACTTCAAGCATTTGCTGGATGGGAGGATGGCAGGACTGTGACAGGAGCAACAGAGATGGCTAACTACAGATACTGTTTGGAATCTTACCTGAGGGGCTTCAGCAAGAAGGCTTCCAGAAGTTGAAAATGTGGGCTGGGTTGTCCTCAGGCACCCCGTGGCATGGAATAGCCCCCACTCTAAGAACAACTTGGTACTTGGTAGCAGGTTTGGTTTGGTTGGCTAGTGCCTTGCAAGTGGCTTCTCACCACAAGCCACCTCAGCTGCCAGGAGAGGCTCTCTGGTGTAGGGGCTGTTCCTGGGTGGAGTGGAGCCAGCTTCTGGTGTCTCATGATCACAGCATTTTCTGCTTTGCAGACTGATGAAGAGAAGCAGCAGGATTTACCTGTGGTGATGCCAGTTTTTGACAGAAATACCTGCAGCATCCCCAGATCCCAAATCTCTTTCATTGACTACTTCATCACAGACATGTTTGATGCTTGGGATGGTAAGAAATCTTACAGCATCTTCTTTAAATTACAGGGTACGGTCAGGTAGTGTATTTCACTGTACAATGTGTTTGGGGGCTAAGGCTTTCAAGAGGGAGTAAGAAGAAATGAACCATCACCAAGGGCCCTTGAGGGCTGGGTGGGTTTTGTTCATTTACACCCCTTCCCCCAGGTGTAGGCATCTTTATGCCTATTTAATAGATGAGGAAATTGAACTTGGGGTCACACAGCTGGTAGTAGAGAGGCTAGGATTCAAAACCAGTAGTGTTGACTCCAAAACCCAGTTTTTCTGTGTGAGCCCTTTGCCATTTCCTCTCCCGGCTTCTCCCAGGCCTCACTCTGCACCAGGCATGTCACTACCCTTTAACCTTCAGGTGGAGTCAAAGGAGCCTGTCGAATAAAAGGTTATGAGAGAAGAGGACCCCACTAATACTCTCTGGGCACCTTGTGCCCTAAGGGCTGCACATTGGGGAATGGTAAATAAATGTCCAGATCCAGGGACTCAAATTCAGATGTAGTCAGGAAGATACAAGCCCATGTCTCCAGGAGGGCAGAGGGTGCTCTGAGGCGACCAGATGTGGGGCCTTGTGGTTGAGGCAAAAGACTAAGAAGAACAGTGGGAAAAGCCGTGGCTCTGAGGGCAAACTGCAGGCTCTGCCACTCCCGGCTTCTGGGACCCAGACCAGGCCCCACTTCCCTCCTGCGGTGCGCCTGGGAGGTGGTGCAGGCAGGAGGACACGGCATGTGTGAGACATGTGGCTGTGGGAAGTGGGGAGAGCACAAAAGAGCCCTGACATCCCAGGTGCATAGGCTCTGGGTAAGTGGAAATTAAGCAGGTTAGCTACCTTCTGTGTAATTTACCGAAGTTAGTTCAGTCAGTGGTCACAGAGGAGGTGCTGGCACTGAGTACAAGATTGAACTTCAGTAAACCTTGGTTCACTCAAGCTGCTGGGTCGGCCTGCCTGTGTGTGTCTGTCCCTTAAAATGCTCTCATTAAAAGCCTAAATCTGTGAACCAAGGCTGTGAAAGGATATCCCATTCCCATCTTTTTCTCCAGTCTTTGTAGACCTGCCTGATTTAATGCAGCATCTTGACAACAACTTTAAATACTGGAAAGGACTGGACGATATGAAGCTGCGGAGCCTCCGACCACCTCCTGAAGAGGGCAAGACACTGCCTGGACCTTGAGGCTTTCTACCTCTGGTCATTTGGAATTCCTGAGCGCAGCCAGAGTTCCTTAGGCAGAACCGTTCCCTGGTCTGTAGAGCCTGTGAAAGCACACGGGGACATCTGTAACCTTCTGAAGCCATCATCTGATGCCATTGCTATAAAGTGAGACTTAGCCACTGTAGCTTGGGCCTGCTGCAGGGGCTCTTCGGAAAGGCACATGAGAACTATGGTTGGCACCAGCTTTCTGTTAAAATGCAAGGTCTGGAGTGCCCCTGTGGAGGGTGTTGGTGGATTTCCCGCCAGTGATAGAGAATGTCTTATTGCAAACAATTTCTTTCAATTATTTTCAGCACTTAAGAACAGCTAATGGCAATCAGATCTTTAGCATCTTTTTCACATCATCACAGAAGGTGCAATCACTCACTTTGGAACACTACTGAAAGTGACTTCTCTTTTAAAATTGAGTAGCAAATGAAAAATAAAAATTTGAAGTTGATTATTATCAATTATTAAAATGTCTTATTTATTTTATTAAAAGTTCAATATTTTCTATGAATTTAAAAATACTTCAAAGCCAAAGCCAACTTCAAATGCCATGACCAAATTTTACATGATTCATATTCATTAAATATACATTACTTGGTGTACAGACTTATCTTCATAATACAAATTAAAAATATTATAAAATGACATTTTTTACTACACTATAGAAATATTTGTGTATGTTATACTCTTTTCTGATTGATGCTAATTGGAAAAAGCTGTTTTATTGATAGGTCTTATTCTAGCCTTCAGAGGAGGCTGCTTCTACTGTATAGAACCCAGGGCTCTGAGACAGCTCTAGTGATCTGATGAGCTTTGCAGGTGACTCCCCAAGGTAAAATAATACTCTTCTTGGTTTGCAAAGAAAAATTAGGACCTAACACTTTTTCCTAAAATGTTATAATTGAATTTCCAAAAGCTTGCCTTATTTTCTACTGTTTCTATAAAATACTCCCTATGAAAACGAAGAGCAAAAACGGAATATTTAATGAACTGACATTTTATAACCAACCTGTTTTCATCTGCAGTAGGAAACTTTGATTCCAGAAGTTTATAAAAGTTCTGTATCTTCACATTTTGAATAAGCATAATACCATAAAAACAAAGACACTTGGTAACATGTCAAAGTGTTTGTCATTTCATTTTAAACTTGTATTTGGGTTTTTTTCCCAGATAAAAATGAAATTAAACTATCTATTTTTAAGAAATCATGTATTGCCTTTTCTTTGAAGTTTTGTTTATAATACTTATGATAGTTAATCTTTTCCTCTTTCTAAAAATGCCTTTATTTTACAGAAAAGATTAGTAGTTAAATGACTTTTTCTAGGTCACACAGCACCAAATGTATATGTTGAAAAATTCTCAGAACACTCATTCACTTTCTGATACCCACTCAGATATATCAGGCATGCTGGAGAGCTGACAGGGGCTCTCCAGGATGGGTCCTGGGTACCTGGTGCCCATTCAAAGGTGTCAGGACAGTATGGAGTGCTGACAGGGCAAGCCCTTCAGGGGTCACTTCGTCTGAGGAAACAATGACCTCTTTTTCCGTGTGAAAACATTTGACCTACAGTGGTAATTGTGGCATGAGCTGGGAAGAAAGCTCTCACCCCTCCTCCAGGTGCCAACAAAGAAAAGATAATAAACCACACAAGGAACTCAACCATGATGAGGTAGAGATAGCAGTGCATGCAATATATGGAATTTTCACCACCAAGAGCTAGTAATAACTGAGTAACCTGAAGAAGACTTTGAGATAGTATGCTTATTAACATGTTTCAAGAGATGGAAGAAGCAATAGAAACTGTAAGGTAAACCAAAATAGTCTGAAAAAGAACCAAATAGACATTCTAGACATTGAAACAAACAAGAAAACCTCCGTGTATAGGTTTAACAGAAGACCAAACATTACTAAAGAGACAATTAGTAAAGAAGACAATTAAGGGACTCACTTAGAAAGCAGCACACAGAAAAATGGAAAATATGAAACAAAGGTTAAAATCTGAGGGTAGAATGAAGTGCTTCAAAGTGTGTCTGATAGGAGATCCTCAAGGGAGAGTAAATGAGAGAGGCACTAACCAGAGTCAGAGTCCTTTAGGATTTGACAGACACAAATCCTCAGATTTAAAGTGTACGTTGAATCCCAAGAAGGATAAATAAAGCAAATCCACACAACACAGTGAAACTGTAGAACACTGAGCACAAAGAGAAAAACTTAAAAGCAGTAAGAAAAGACATTATTTACAAAGGAACTAGAGTTGCACTGTCATCAGACTTTTCATCTGCAACAACCAGAAGACAAAGGAATCACATTTTCAAAATACTGAAGGAAATCGTCAACCCGGAATTACATACCTACACTGTCTTTCAAGAGTGAACGTCAAAAAAAAAAAAAGTATAATTTCAGAGATGCAGAGAGTTCATTACAAATGGACCCCTGTGTAAAGAATTACTGAAAGATGTACTTCTGTAAAATGAATCCAGTAAGAAGAGGTAGGTTGCAGAAAGCACTGGTGAACAAAGAGATGGGTAAACATTTGGACAAAACCAGCTGAGTATATGGAGGGTGGGGGTATATAAAACTAGGTAAGCTAAATGTTCAGGAGGACATAAAACATTTGTTTCAGACATCCAACATAAAAAGTTCAGGGAAATTGTCAAAGGACTGAAAGAATATGGAACTTAAAATCACTAAAAGGAAAGCATAGAGAAGAAATAAAATGTGACCAATTACAGCCAATGAGATAAATGGAAAATGAAAAAGCATGAGTTAGAAAAGACAGTGGCAGACATAAGTACAAATATCAGCTCAACATACACAAAATCAATTCTAAATTAAAGAGCTAAAGTGAAAAAAATACCATTTTGACATTAGAATGTGGGAAATATTCTTAAAATGATGTCAAAAGCTTTAGAAAGCAAAAAAGAATCTTAAGAAGTTAGAAATTCTATATAACAAAAGTTGTAAATCAAGCTTAAAAACATGCCACAGATTTGTAGATGACCTAACTAGAACTAAATATTCATATCCAAAATATATAAAAGATGCCTGCAAATCAATAAGGGCAAAAATAAGGATTTTACACTCCAAATTGAAACAAGTTTTAAAATCTGACCATACCAAGTATTGATGAGAGTATGAGGAAATGTCAACTTCCAAACATCAATGGTAAGAATGCAAGATTGGTACATCCACTTTGGAGAGCAATTTGGAAATATCTACTAAAGTGCCTTGTATTAGTCCATTTCTGTTGCTTATAACAATATACTTGAAACTGGATGATTTATAAAGAAAACGAAATTTATTGCTTAAAGTTTCTGAGGCTGGGAAGTCCAAACTCCATCTGGTGGTGGCAGCAGCAGCTCAGAGGTCTCACATTGCAAGATGGTGGAAGCAACCCTCAGAAGCACGCCCCTGACTCCCATTATTAACCCATTCACTACTGCATGGTCCTGCAATCTGATCACCTCTTCAAGGCCCCACCTTTCAATTACCGTAATAGGATTTCCCACCCTCTTAATAGTCACAGTGGGGCCAAGATTCTAATACATAAAACTTGCAGGACACAATTCAAGCTTCAATGAGTTTTGGGCAGACATAATTCAATCCACTACATGCCTCAATTTAGCGATTTTAAAGATCCTAGAGAAACTTGGAAATGTGCATTAAAAAGACATTTTAAAGAACAGTCACTCCAGAATTTTGTCATAGTGAAAAAGAAGAAATCTAAATGTCCTCAGTAGGGGAATGGATAAATTGTGGCATTATATTCAGATTATGGCATATTGTGTTAGACAGTTTCTAAAGTGGCTCCCAGTGATCCTTGTCCTCTATTATTCACAGCCTTGGGCTGGACCTGGTGACTTGCTTCTAACCAATAGAATATGGCAAAAGTGACAGAATGCCACTTCCAAGATTTGTCTACGAAAGACAGCCTAATAGTTTCGTAGGGCTGCCATAACAAATTACCTCAAACTTGGTGGCTTAAAACAATATAAATTTTTTCTCTCATAGTTCATAAGGCCAAAAGTCTGAAATCAAGGTGTCAACAAGTTTGGTTCCTTCTGTAAGCTCTGAGGGAGAATCCATCCATGCCTCATTCTTAGCTCTTGGTGATTGCCAGCAATCCCTGGCTGGTAGGTGCATCATTCCAGTCTCTGCTTCCATCTTCTTTTTTTTTTTTTTTTTTTTGTCTTTTTGTGACCGGCCGCACTGCGCTCAGCCAGCGAGCGAACCGGCCATCCCTGTATAGGATCCGAACCCGCGGTGGAAGCACTGCTGCGCTCCCAGCGCCGCACTCTCCCGAGTGCGCCACAGGGTCGGCCCTGCTTCCATCTTCTTATTGCCTTCTATGTGTGTCTATGTCTTCTCTTATAAGGACACAAGTCTTCGGATTTAGGGCCCACCCTATATTCAGGATGGTTTTATCTCACAATCTTTACTAATTATATCTGCCAAAACCCTATTTTGAAATGAGGTCCCATTGTGAGGTTTTGAGGGGACACTATTCAACCCACTACAGATGGTGATATCCTTTTTTTAAAACAGCTGAGCACTAGGGGGATCTTAACCCTTGACTTGGTGTTGTCAGCACCACGCTCTCCCAAGTGAGCCACAGGCTGGCCCCAATATCCATCTTTTTCTTGCTTGCTTGCTTGCTCTGATGAAGCAAGATGTCATATTGTGAGCTGTGCTATGGAAATGCCTATGGGGCAAAGAGCTGAGGGCAGCGTGCAGCTCACAGCCAGCAAGAAACTGAATCCTGCAGCAACCACATGAGTGAGCTGGAAGCAGATCCTCCTCCAGTCAAGTCTTTAGATGAAACTGCTGCTCCAGCAGACACCCTGATTGCAGCCTCGTGAGAGAATCTGAGCCAGAGGACCCAACTAAGCCATACCTGGATTCCTGATCCATAGAAACTACATGTTGTTCATTTTAAGCCAATAAGTTTTGAGGTGTTATGCAGCAACAAATAACTAATACATAAACTATATAGCAGTTTAAAAGAATGAAGTACAGCTACAGATGTCAACCCGGGAAAAACTGAAGAGTAATATTGAATGAAAATGCAAAGTTGCACTCAAATGGTGTCATTTGAGAAAATTTTTTGAATACCCCAAACAATACACTATTGTTCACATAAAAATTAACGGTAGGAGCATTAAAATATGCAGGAAGTTTACAAATATTGTGAATTGGCTTGTGCAGCACTACCTAGCCTCCCAGTGTACACACAAACTAGAAAGCTAAAAGCTTTTCCTCCAAACTCCTTTGCACCTGGGTTTCCACATATAATTTAGTTTCACCTGTCAAATGCATTTGTGTAAGATTCTGATTTTGAACTAAGTCATCAATGTAGGAAAGCGAAGTCCCGCATAGGGGCATCCACTTTGAGTGTCAGAAATAATATTCTAGATCCAACAGCTGCAGTGGGGATTCCTGACTGTGGTAGAAGCAACAAGGCTCGGGCCCAGCCCGTGGCTCACTCGGGAGAGTGCGGCGCTGGGAGTGCAGCGACGCTCCTGCCGCGGGTTCGGATCCTATATAGGAATGGCCGGTGCACTCACTGGCTGTGCAACAAGGCTCTGGAGACACAGCAACAACTTGGCAGCCCAGCTCTGAGGTGTGGTTTAGGGAGACTTTCCAGGAAACTCAGTCAAGAGTATATTTTTTTTTTCAGCCCTTCCACTGAAAAATCCCTTCTGCTTAAACTACCTAGAGGAGTTCTCCAGCCTCAAACTTAAAGACTCTGATGAAGACCAGAAGTATACAATGGCAGTTACCTATGGAGGTGGGGAAGGGTCTGGTACTGGAGAGACCGTCAAAAGGAACTATCTGTACATCATCTGTTTAAAAAGGAAAAATATCTAAAGCAGACACAGCAAAATATTAACATATTAAGTCGGGTAGTGAGTACATTTTTTAATTAAAAAAATATATTACTATACTTTTCTACATGTTGAAATATTCCATAACTTTTTTTTAAAGTATGGAGATATGCCTGGTGACAAGGCAGCTAGGAGAGCATTTTATGTTTAAGTAGAGAAAGTCTAAGTAGTACACAAAACAGGAAAGCCATGTAAGAAAGCAACAATACACTCAACTTTAAAAATCAAAAAAGTTTTTACATTTCACATCACAATAAATCAAAAGAAATGGAAATGTTTGTAATTCATTTACAAAAAAGCTTACTTCCACAATACTGATTTTTAGAAACTATTTATATAAGAAAATGAACAATTAAGTAGGAAAAAAATAGGAAAATGATATTCCTATCATCAGATAGGGTAGGATCATCAGAAAGTACTCATAGAAAAAGGAGTATAAAAGGTTCTTAAACTAAAATTTTTGCTAAACTTCACTGATCGTAATTGAAACGTAAGAACAAATTTGAGATATTTTTCACCTTTAAGATTAGTAAAGAGAAAACGTTTGGTAACGTATCTTAAGAGGGATCTGTGGAATGGAAACAGTCACTCTCATACATGGCAGGTGAGTGTAAATTAATACAACCTCTGTGATGGGCAAATTTGCCAAATCTACCCAAAATGCAAATGTACAGAAAGCTCTCCATATCCACGGGGTCTGCATCTGCAGATTCTACCAACTGCAGATTGAAAATATTTGGGGGGAAAAAAGGCAATAAAAAAATAACAATACAACAAAAATAATACAAATTTTAAAACGGTATAACAACTATTTACATAGCATTTACATTGCATTGGTATTTATAAATCATCTAGAGATGATTTAAAGTACAGGGGAGGATGTACATAGATTATATTCAAATACTATGCCATCTTATATAAGGGACTTGAACATCCACAGATTTTGGTATCCATGGAGGGATCCAGAATTCCCCATGGATACTGAGGGACCATTGTATATGCATTGTAAGACCCAGAAATTCTAGTCCCAAGGGCTGGCCTGTGGCTCACTTGGGAGTGTGGTGCCAATAACACCAAGGCCACGGGTTTGGATCCCTATATAGGGATGGCCGGTTAGCTCACTTGGGAAAGCGTGGTGCTGACAACACCAAGTCAAGGGTTAAGATCCCATTATCGGTCATCTTTAAAAAAAAAAAAAAAAAAAATATATATATATATATATATATATATGAGAAGAACTTTCAAAACTCAATAAGAAAACAAATGCCCTGATTTAAAAATGTGTCAAAACCTTAACAGAGACCTCAACAAAGATATACAGATGGCAAATAAGTATATGGAAAAATACTCCATATTATGTCATCAGAGAAATGCAAACTAAAACAACAACGAGATGTCACTACATACCTATTAGAATGGCCAAAATCCAGAATGCTGACAACACCAAATGCTGACAAGGATGTGAAGCAACAGGAACTCTCTTTTCATTGCTGGTGGGAATGTAAAATGGTGTAGCCATGTTGGGAGACAGTTTGGCAGTTTCTTAAAAAAACTAAACATAATCTTTCCATATGATCCAGCAATTTGCTCCTTTGTATATACCCAAAGGAGCTGAAAACATGTCCACATAAAAACTTTCACATGGATGTTTACAGCAGCTTTATTTATAATTGCCAAAACTCAGAAGCAACCAAGATGCCCTTCAGTGGGTGAATGGATAAACTGGTACATCCAGACAATGGAATTTTATTCAGCACTAAAAAGAAAGGAGCTATCAAGCCATGAAAAGGTATAAAGGAAACTTTTTTTTTTTTTTTTTTGTCTTTTTCGTGACCAGTACTCAGCCAGTGAGTGCACCGGCCATTCCTATATAGGATCCGAACCCACAGTGGGAGCGTCGCTGCACTCTCAGCACCACACCCTCCCGAGTGCGCCACAGGGTCGGCCCATAAAGGAAACTTTGATGCACATTGCTAAGTGAAAGAAGCCAGTCTAAAAGATTTACTGTATGATTTACTGCATGATTCCAAGTACATGATATTCTGGAAAAGGCAAAACTCTGGAGACAGTAAAAAGGTCAATCGTTGCCAAGGGTTGAGTGGGGGGAAATTTTTTTTTTAATTAAAAGTAAAAATTAAACATAAAAGTATGACAGGAAATCATGAAGAAAATATCATCTCAGAGTGGAGAAGGTGTGAAACAAAACCCAGAATTCAAAAAAGAAAAAACTGCTGATTTCACCTTTTTTTAAAAGCAAAGAGAATCTGCTCCAGGCCAGGGCTTAGATAGGAGGTGAAGGAGGGGGGTCTTCGGAGTTGGAACACAGAAGTAACTTAATTGACAAACAGAAAGATGGGGACCAAAGCACAGTCTCATGGATCCTCATGGCAGCAGTTTATAAGGTTGAAAAATCAGAAACAACCACAATGCCCAACAAGTGATGGTTAAGAAGAAATATTTAGTATGACTCCCAAATGGGGTTCTTTGCACCCACTAAAAATAATAGTTTAGAAAACCATTCAATGAAATGGGGAAACCTCAAGGCTGTGCTATTAAGTGAAAACACATTGAAGAACAGTATATATGGAATGACCTACTTGGGGGATGGAGGCCATATATAATCAGAAAAAAAAGACTGGAAGGAAATACACAAACATTTATAGTGATTCTTTCTGGAGCCTGGGATAACAGGTCATTTATATCGTAACTGGTGCTTTTCTGGATTTTCCCAAACTTAATACATTTGATTACTTTTGCAATTAGAAAGTCCTAAGGTTTAAAATTGGAATGACTAAGAAGGTGATGTGAATTACATAACTAGGAAACGCCAGAGGACAACCAGTTCAGATTTGGACATAAGTGAGTATGAGGGCCTGTGGACATCCAAGGACAAGAGCCCACTGGAAATGGGCCCAGGGATGCTTGTGGGGCCTGTGCCATGTTTGGTTTCATGGACATGGCACAAGCCTCGAAACAGTCAAAGGGGAAGGCAGTTTGGGAGAACTGTATCCTGGGCTGCTGGGGTCCACATGGCAGCTGTGGAGGTTCGGGACAGTTGGGTCTTTCCAATGCTGGAAAGGAAGAGAGCAGTGACAGTGTTCCAGATTCCCACCTCCTTGCTGAGCACCCTCAGGGGACTCTTATCTTCCACCTGGGAAGGACAAGGATGAGTGAGCTCTGCTAGTGTGCCCCTCAGGAAATGAGAGAGGCAGAACAATGACATTTTAAATAGAAGCAAAAGTTACCACAACCTGGAAGAAGACAAAGGTTTGTATGCCCTCCTCACTTGAAATGATCCTTTCCATAAAGGAGAGGAAAAGCTCAAAGAAAAGTAGGAAGTAGTTTCACCCCCCCACCCCACCCCCCATTTTCTTCAAAGAAATAACTGGACATGGAAGAACTAGCTTCTGAGTCACAAGGAAGCCTTTTCCCCAAGGGTTAGGATCAGAAACAATGGGGAAAGGAATTATTAGAGCCATCAGCTCACAACAAGCTCAGGAAGAAGCTGAATAAACTTTTGAACAATTTGTCTCATCCTGCTATAAAAAGAATAAATTTCAAAAAGTGAAGAACTACCATGTATATATAGTTACATGCCTTTTTATTCCACTTAGATGATCTTGTGTCACAAGAGAAAGAGGTCTGTGTGTAAGACAACAGAGCCCTCAACCCCTCACTTCTTCAAGGAGTCTGTAGACCAGCAGCACTGGCATCACTAGGCACTGACTGGAAACACAGCAGCTTGTGTCTGTGCACACTAACATTCAAGAAGCATGCTTTAACAAACACTTTCCATGCAAAATGAACAGGCACTACAATGAGATATTTTCACAAGCCACCCTTCCCATTTCCTCCCACTCCCATTTCACCAAAACCTCAAACCCCACCTGAAAGACTCCATTCTTACCCATGGAATACGTTCTATTTAATCTAGAAAGGGAGGAAACACACTCAGCCATCAGGAAGCAATACCATTAACTTAGGTGCCAAGAACAACACTGGGGACCAAGAACAATGCAGGAGGTGGCCCGGGGAAGATCAAGACGGTGTCGTCTGATGGTTATGGTCATTAAGAGAAAGAAGGCCCCAGTGCAAATTTTGCAGATGGAAAGTAGATGGTGCAGCTTTTCTAAAATTAGGAGGAACCGTTTAACAATGTACCTGAGGATTTTCAGATATAGAAATAACTTTTCTTCATGACAGATTGGCTTCAAATGAGTCATCAGTTTCTGACTACATGGTACAGCTTAAATCATCCCCAAAGTATCTAGTGATTTGGCCACAGACCTGGTTTAAGATCACTGGCCACAGATGGGGTGGAACCCTCAAAATGAAAATGACTTCAGAAGAAAAAAAATTTTTTTTCTTTCCAAATGATATTATGAGGAGTAAAGACAGGTCTCCTTTAAGAAGGTTAACTTCAGAATACCCAAAATTAAAAATGTTATTTTTAATATGCTTCACTTCACAAACTTGTAGTTTACAAAATTTCATACAAGATTAAAATTGAAGAGAAAAATTTTCTCCTGTCTTATTAAAAGACAACTGCATAATGCAATAATTATAAATTTGCATGGATGCACACACAATGGATAAAGATATAATGTGTATGATAACAACATAAGGAAGGGGAAAACAGAACTGTATAGGAGGAACAAGGTTTTGTATACTATTGAAATAAAGTTGGTATTGATCTGAACTAGATTGTTGTTAATTGTAATACCCAGGACAACAACTAAGAAAATAACTCAAAAGATATATAGTAAAAGAAATGACAAGGTAACTAAAATGGTACACTAGAGAATATCTAACACAAAAGAAGTCAATAATGGTGAAACAGAGGAACAAAAAAGACATAAGATATAAAGGGAAAAAAGAGACACAAATCCTACCTTATTGGGAATTATATTTACTATAAATGGGTTATCTACTCCAATGAAAGGTAAAGATAGTCAGAATGGATTTTTAAAATACAATTAAACTTATGCTGCTTACAAGAGACACTAGTTTCAGACACAAAAATTTGACACTAAAAGGATGAAAATATATATACCATTCAGAAGGTAACTGAAAGAGAGCTAATGTCAGGCAGAAATGACTTTAAAACAAAAATTGTTTCTAGGGATAAAGAAGGACATTTTATGATAAAAGGGTCAATCCATAAAGAAGACATAACAATTGTAAACAAATATGTACCTAACAATATAGCACCAAAATACATGAAGCAAAGTGGACAGGATTGAAGGAAGAATTAGACAATTTAATTAATTCAGTACCCCACTTTCAATTATGGATGGAATAACTAGGTAGAAGATTAATAAGGAAATGGGAGATTTGAGCAACACTAAAAGCCAACGAAACATAGAAGACATCTATAGAATATTGCATCAAACAACAGAAGGATACACATTCTTCTCTAGTGCCCATGGAACATTATCCAT
Organism: Cynocephalus volans; assembly: GCF_027409185.1. Lineage (NCBI taxonomy): Eukaryota > Metazoa > Chordata > Mammalia > Dermoptera > Cynocephalidae > Cynocephalus > Cynocephalus volans. The sequence continues at coordinate 57,793,530 of NC_084462.1, forward strand.
GATAGCCCATATATAGGCCCTGATACAATTCTCAGTTTAAAAGAATTGAACTCATATAAAGTATGTTGTCTGACCAAAATGGGATGAAATTAGAAATCAATAACAAAAGGAAAATTTGGCAATTTACAAATATGTGGAAATTAAATACTACAATCCTAAATCACCAATAGTACAAAGAATAAGTCACATAGGAAATTAGAAAAATACTTTGAGAGGAATGAAAATGAAAACACAACAGACTAAAATTTATGGAATGCAGCAAAAGCATTGCTTACAGAAGAATTTATAGCTGGAACTAATATATTTAAAAAGAAATGCCTCATATCAATAACCTAAATTTCTACCTTAATAAATTAGTAAAAGAAGGGCAAATTAAATTCAAAGCAAGCATAAGGAAGAAAATAATAAAGATTGTAGTAGAAGTAAATGAAAAATAAATTGAGAGAGAGAAAAACCATAGAGAAAATCAAAAGCAAAAGTTGATTCTTTGAAAAGATGAACAAAATAATGAACCTTGAGCTAGACTGACAAATAAAAAAGACTTAAACTGCTAAAACCATGAATGAAAGAGAGGACATTACTACCAACAGAAATAAAACATTACTACTTACAGAAATAAAAAAGGCTTCTAAGAGAATACTTAAGTAATTGTATAACACATATTAGATAACCCAAGTGAAATGTAGAAATTCCTAGAAAGACATAAATTAATAAAACTGACTCAGTAAGAAATGTAAAACTTAAGTAGACCTATAACAAGTTGAGATAGAATTAGTAATCAAAAAATTTGCCACAAAGAAAAGCCCAAGACCAAATGGCTTCACCACTGAATTCTATCACACATTTGAAAAAGAATTACCACCAATTCTTCTCAAACTCTTCCTAAAAATACAAGAGAAGGAAATACCTCCCAACTCATTTTGTGAGGTTAGTATTACCCTAATACCAAAACAGACAAAAGTATCACAAGAAAATAAAACTACAGAATAATATCTCTTATGAATATGAACATAAAAATACTGTACAATATACTAGCAAACTGAATGCTGCAACATATAAAAATGATTCTATACCATAGCCAAGTGGGATTTATCTCAGGAATGGAAAATCACTTTCAGCATTAAAAAAAAAAAAAAAATGTAATAGAACATATTGATAAAAAAAACAAAACCACATGATTATCTCAATAGACACAGAAAAAGCATTTGATAAAATTCAATACTCTTTCAGAGTAAAAATACTCAATAAACTAGGAGGGAACTCAGCAAATAGAAGGGAATTTCCTCAACCTGATAAAGGGCATCTATAAAAAGCCCACAGTTAACATCATACTTAGGATCAGTAACAAGACAAGGACGTCCACTCTTATCACTTATATTCAACATTGTACTGGAAGCAATGTCGTGCTGAGGTAATGTGCTGGAGGTAATTACCAATGCCATTAGGTAAGAAAATGGAATAAAAGACATACAGATTGGAAAGGAAAAATTAAAACTGTCTCTATTTGCATATAACATGATCTTGTATATAGAAAATCGTAAGAAATTCTTATACACACACACAAGTATTGGTTAATAAAGAAATGTGTCAAGATTGCAGGATACAAGAATAACAGACAAAAATCAGTAGTATTTCTATACACTATACTGATCAATTCAAAAGTGAAATTAAGAAAACAATTCCGTTTAAAATAGCGTCAAAAAGCATAAAAATACTTAGGAATAAAGATGTGTAAGACTTGTGAACTGAAAACTACAAAACAACATTGAAATAAATACTCATAAATAATTTGAAAAACATATTGTGTTCATAGATTGGAAGACTTAATATTTTTAGAATGGCATAGTACCTGTTTAGGTTGAATTGTGTTCCCCCCAAAAATGCAATGCCGTAGTCCTAACTCAAATATGCCAAAATGTGACCTTATTTGGAATAGGGTTGTTTGCAGACATAATTAGTTAAGATGATATTAGACTGGAGTAGGGTGTGTCCCTAATCCAATATAGCTGGTGTCTAAGAAGACCGCCATGTGAACAGAGAGAGACATAAGAAGAATGCCCCGTGAAGAGGGAGGATTGGAGTGATGCATCTACAAGCCAAAGAACACTAAAGATCGCTAGAAACCACAAGCTAAAACAAGCAAGGAAGGATTTCCCTATAAGTTTCAGAGAACACAACCCTTTAGACACCTTAATTTCAGACTTCTAGCCTCCAAAACTAAGACAATACATTTTTATTGTTCTATTGTTTTAAGCCACCTACTTTGTGGTACTTTGCAACAGCAGCCCTAGAAAGCTAATGAAGTCCTCAAACTGATCTACAGATCCAATGCAATCTCTACTATAGGTCCAGCTGCCTTTGTTGCAGAAACTGACAAGCTGATTCTAAAAATTTACATGGGGAAAAAAGGACTCTAAATAGACAAAACAATCTTGAGAAAGAACAAAGTTGGAAGACTCACATGTCCCAATTTCAAAATTTATTACAAAGTTACAGTAATCAAGACTATGTGGTATACAGACAGGCATGTAGATCAATGAAATAGAGAGTTCAGAAATAAGCCCTTACATTTTTTGGCTAATTGATTTTCTACAGGGTGCCAAGACCATTCGATGGGTAAAGAATAGTCTTTTCAACAAATGGAGCTGGGAAAACAGGATAACCACATGTATAAGAATGGAGTTGGAGCCTTATTTCATACCATATAAAAAAATGAATGAAATTAATTTATGAAAATAAATAAATAAATTTTTATTAATTAATGAAATTAATAAAATTTTGAACTAAAATGACAAAACTTTTATAAGAAAACATACTGACCTTGGATTAGGCAATGATTTCTTAGATATAATACCTAAAGCAAGGGCCGGCCCATGGCTCACTCGGGAGAGCGTGGTGCTGACAACACCAAGTCAAAGGTTGAGATCCCTTTACTGGTCATCTTTAAAAAAATAAGTAAATAAATAAAAAATTTAAAAAATAACACCTAAAGCACAAGCAACCAAAGAAAAAACAGAAAAATTGAACTTCATCAAAAGTAAACACTTTGTGCCTCAAAGAACATGAAAAGACAACCCACAGAATAGGAGAAAATATAAATTATACATCTGATAAGGTTCTAGTATCCAGAATATATATATAATTCTTACAACTCGACGCTAAAAAGGCAAATAACCCAATTTAAAAATGGGCAAAGATTAGAATAGACATTTCTTCAAAGATATGCAAATGGCCAATTAACATGTGTACAGATGGTCAGCATTGTTAGCCATTAGTGAAAGGCAAAGCAAAATCACAATGAGATACCACTTCACACACCCTAGGATGGCTATAATAAGAAAGACAGGAGATAAGTTTTGGTCATGAGGTGGAAAAGCTGGAATCTTTATACATTGCTGGTGGGAATGTAAAATGGTACAGGTGCTTTGGAAGACAGTTTGGCAGTTCCTTGAAGAGTTAAACATCAAGTTACCATATGAACCAACAACTGGACTCCCAGGTATACAGCCAAAAGAAATGAAAAAATATGACCACACAAAAAACTTTTACACATGTTCACAGCAGCATTAATCATAATAGCTAAAAAGCTGAAACAACCCAAATGTCCATAAACTGATAAATGAATAAACAAAATGTGGTATAACCATACATTGGAATATCATTCAGACATACGATGGAATGAAGTACTGACACATGTCACAGCATGGATGAACCTTGAAAACATTGCGCTAAGTGAAAGAAGCCGGACACAAAAAGCTACATACTATACAATTCCATTTATATGAGATTTCCAGGAAAGTCCACAGAAACTGAAAGTAGATTAGTGGTTGCCAGGATATGGGGATGGAGGAAAGAGGGTCCCATTCACTTGGGAGTGAACATGTGTGGTGTTTCTTTTGGGGATGATAAACACGATTTGGAATTAGATAGTGGTGCTGGTTGCACAATCCTGTGAATATACCAAAACTGGAAGTGAGCAGGACTGAAGCCATTTGGGGCCTCAAATTGCTTGGATTCTAGAAGATTTTAAAAGACAGGTTTTTTCTTAGCATGCATTTCTCTGAGTTCCTACCTTTCCTATGGTCATGTGATATTTTGAACCTTGGTTATGGGGCAAGATGATATTATTTACATAAATGTAAAGTTGTTTTCCAGTCAGCCTGGAACTGCAGACTTGCCACGAGACCAGTACTGTCCAGACTCTGAGAAGCCAAGGAAGGCATCAATAAAACGATGCTGATTCCACCCGAAGTAGGACCCTAAGGTAACACAAGGATGGGAACAGAAACCAGACAGGGCCTTGGTGAGACCCCCCACAACTCACGTCCCCCTCCCTCCCGCTTTTCACTCCCCACATTCCATTCCCTCAGTTCCCTCTTCAAAAACCTCTCAGTGAATCTGAGTCTTTGAGACGGTGTTAGCCTGTTCATTCTCCTTCAGGTTTACCAGAGAGATGGGTTAGCCTAACATCTCTGCTCAGGCTACTGGTATTCCTGAATAAAAGCTGACTTCCTCTTACACCAACATTTGACTTTTATTTATTTATTTATTTTTTGTCTTTTTCGTGACCGGTGCTCAGCCATTGAGTGCACCGGCCATTCCCATATAGGATCCGAACCTGCAGCGGGAGCGTCACCGCGCTCCCAGCGCTGCACTCTCCTGAGTGCGCCACGGGCTCGGCCCACATTTGACTTTTAAGTTGTATGTTTTTATTTGGGGTCAGGCAGCCGGACTTGGGTTCAGTAACAAGATCTGAGTGCCAGGAGCTGAATGCCCTGGGTTCTGTAACAGATTTTAGTGAGCCAAGCCAGGGTCTTTTGTATGGGACAGGCAGCTGGACTTGGGTTTGGTAACAAAACCATAAATTGTACATTTTTAAAGGGTGAGTTTTATGGTATGTGAACTATACCTCATTTTAAAAAGTACATGTTCAGGGCTACATTCATCTGAAGGATCCACTTCCAAGGTGACTTTGTCACACTGCTGCTGTCAGGGGGCCTCAGTTCCTCCCCAGGTGGACCTCTCAAAAGGCTGCTTAAATGTCTTCACAACACAGCAGCTGGCTTTGCCCAGAGTGAGTCATCCAAGAGGCAGCAAGGGGGGAGTAGCAAAGTATTTTTATGACTCGATCTTAGAAGTTGCACACTGTCACTTCTGTTACTCATATTCTATTAGTTAAAAGTGACTCACTAAGTCTTCCCCAAAGGGAAGAAAGTGAACTCTACCTCTTGAGAGGAGGGGGAATTAAATAATGTGTGAACACACTTTACATCCCTCCACATGTCCGAATAGAGTATCTAGGATATATAAGAAACTGATGCCAGGGCTCCTCGTGGAAAGGGAGTCTAGGAGTCTAGAGGACACGAGCTAGATGGAGACTGTTCAGTGTAAATTCATTTGCACCTTTTCAACTGTGAAACTATGTGAATGTGCTGTCTGTCCAAATAATTAACAATAACTTTAACAACTGAAAACTTCCTTTAAGATGGAAACTAGCTTTTAACCTGTAACTTGTTTGGCTAGCTGAATTTGTTAGGTTAAAGTCCTAAATCAAGTTGCACTACGTGTGTGCGCGCGTGTGCTTGCATGCATGCACTCAGTAATTGTATTTATTATTTATTTATACATACATACTTTCTTACTCCCTAGGTCCTAACTCAAAGATTTAACAAAAAATATACTGGAACTCCTCTTTGGGCTCTGAAAGTTGTTTTTTATATATTTTCATATACATATCAGGACTCTTTATTCTTTAGTTTCAAGGTTCATGAAACCTCATCATAGAAAATTACAAAAATACCAAAAACTATAGCAAGCATAAAAATTAAGGAGAGATCACAAGTTATGTCATTGAGTAATAGGTTCAGTTGTATGATTCCTGGTTTTCCTTCCTTGGACCTGATGTTTTCCATAGCTAAAAAAATCTTCTTGTAACTTCTGGGGGAGAACACAAACAGTTTCATTGCAATGGTTCACTGACGAAATCTGTCTACTGGATTTCCGTAACCTAAATAGAATGGAAAACACCTTGCCTTTTCTTTGACTGTAACTTGTGGCTGAAAGTTTCTGATCACTCCACCTTAGGGGCAGTAGTGCCCAGGGGTTAAGTAGGTGCTTGGGAGTCAGCCTTGGTTCAAACCCTGGCCTGTCACCTTTTAGACAAGTGATTATATGGACAAGTTGTACAACCTCTACAGGCTTCAGGTTTTTTTGTCTGTAAATAGGGAGAATAATAGTAATTAATCATATGATTGTTGTGGGATCAAATTAAATGATACATAGAGATCACTTAGTAGCATGCCCTGGACATAGTAAGTGCTCAATAAATGTCTGCTTATCATCAGCCATACTGTACTCCCAGTGCCTAGGAGTTAAGAAACATTTGAATGAGTAGATGATCTCAGTTTTAGGTAAAGTGAGAATGGCTTCCTCTAAGAGTGAATGAGATAGATCCCTGAGAAATTGACCTTAAATGCACTTAGTCTTCCAGTAAGTATCCAGGAATGTGCTGAGGGATCTGGAGTGACGAAGATCCCAAGAGGGAAGTGAGCAACCCAGTGGTTCTTTACTCATCATCCGTCTGTTCTCTTAACTGTACCTGACCTTTAACCCTGTGTAAGCCTGTGCAGGCAAGTTCCCTGGCCCTTAACATACATTACAAGGAAATTCTTCCCTTTGTTCTGTGTATAGCAGCCTTTCTGGCAAAACTGTCACACTTTGTGACCAACTTATAGCTGACTTTTGGAAAATACTGTCAGGGCTGATGCGGATGAAGACAACACATTTTGAAAGATTCAGAGAACTGTGAGGCTTTTGATGCACAGGAAAATCATGGGTTCCCAGGACAATGGGCAGATGACAGAATGGCAGAATGGATTTTTAAAAAAACATGAACCAACTTATGCTGTCTATAAGAAATGCACTTTAGATTCAAACACACAAATAGGTTGAAAGTGAAAGGATGATAAAAGATATTTCATGCAGATAGTAACCAAAAGAGAGCTGTGGTTACTATACTAATATTGGACAAAATGGGCTTTGTCAAAAACGATTACAAAAGAAGCTTTGTGCAAGTGGCAGTATCGTAGCCAATGAGGTTTATCCAAGGCACAATTAGTGCTAATTGAAAACAAAAAACAAAAAACTATATTACAGAAGACAAAAGGACATTATATTTTAACAAAAAAGTCAATTCACCAAAAAGATATCACAATTATAAGCATATATGTGTGCACAAAACATCAGAGTTCCAATATATGATGCAAACACTGATAGAACTGAAGGGAGAAACAGAGAAATATTCTACAATAATAACTGTAGGCTTCAATGCCTCATTTTTAATAATGGATAGAAAATCTAGACAGAAGATCAATAAGAATATGGAAAGCTTGAACAGCACTATAGACCAGCTAGACCTAAGGACATACATAGAACACTCCACCCAATAACAGTAGAATACACATTCTTCCCCTGTGTACATGGAAAAGTCTCCAGGACAGACCATATTTTAGACCACAAAACAAGTCTCAAATTTCAGACTTTTGAAATCATATAAAACATCCTTTCTGATCACAATGGAATGAAGCTAGAAATCAATAATAAAAAGAAAACTGGAAAATGCACAAATATGTGATAATTGAACATTTTTTTTTGGTGGCTGGCTGGTATAGGAATTGAACCCTGGACCCTGGTTTTATCAGCACCATGATCTAACCAGCTGAGCTAACTGGCCAGCCCCAAACAACATATTCTTAAACAACCAATACATCAAAGAAATCACAAAGGAAATTGGAAAATACTTAGAGACAAGTAAAACTGAAAACACAACACACCAAAACTTACAGAATGCGGCTGAGGCAGTGCTGAAAGTGAAATTTATTGCTTTATGTAAATGCCTACATAAAAAAAGGAAAAAGATCTCAAATAAGAAACTAACTTTACACCTTAAGAAACTAGAAAAGTAGAGCAAACTAAACCAAAAGCTAACCAAGAGAAGAAATAAAGATTAGAGCAAAAATAAATAAAATGGATCCTGGAAAAACAACAGAGAGATCAGTGAAACCAAAAGTTTGTTTTTGAAAAGATCAATTTTGACAAATTTTAAGCTGGCAAAAAAAGAGAGAAGATGCAAATAAGTAAAATCAGAAATGAAATAAGAAACATTACTACTAAACAGAAATAAAGGATTAAAAGAGAATAGTATGAACAATTGTACACCAAAAACTGGATAACCTAGATGAAATGGACAAATTCCTAGAAATACACAAATTACCTAAATTGAAAATCACATCAGACTTGTAATGAGTAAAAGCTAAATCAAATCTATAATCAAAAACCTCCCAAGGAAGACAAGTCCAGGACCAGATGGATTGATTGGTGAAGGCTTCCAAACATTTAAAGAAAAATTAATACCAATCCTTCTCAAACTCTTTCAAAAAATTAAAGAGGAAGGAACAGTCCTAACTCACTCTATGAAGACACCATTACTTAAGCTTTAACAAAGCCATATTATACAAAGTTTAATACAGCATTAACAAAGCTGTATTAAGACATGAAAAAAAGGAAAATTAGAAATATGCATTATGAATATTTAATGCAAAAATCCTCAAAAAACCGCTAGCAAACCAAATTCAACAGCACATTCAAAGGATGAGACACCATGAGCAAGTGGAATTTAACAGGAATGCATGGATGGTTCAACAAAAACAAATCTATGTATTGTAACACAGTAGTAGAATGATCATCTCAATTGATGCAGAAGAGGCATTTACAAAAGCCAACACTCTTTTATTATAAAAAACTCTCAGAAAACTAGGAATTCAGGGAAGGTTCTTCAACATCATAAAAGCATATGAAAAACCCACAGCTAACATCATACTGGTGAAAAACTGAAAACTTTCCTTATAACTTCACAAATGAGACAAGAATGCCTGCTTTCAACACTGCTATTTGATACTGTACTGGAAGTTCTAGCCAGAGCAATTAGACAAGAAAGAGGAATAAAAGGCATTCAAATTGGAAAAGAAGTACAACTATATTCACAGATGACATGATCTTAAACAAAGAAAATCCAAAAGAATGCACAGGAAAGCTACTAGAGCAAATAAGTAAATTCAGCAAAATTTCAGGGTACAAAATCAACATGCAAAAATCAGTTGTGTTTCTAGATACCAGCCATAAGCAATCAGAAAAGGAAATTTAAAAAGCAATTCCATATACAATATCATTTAAAAGAAAAAAATGCCCAGGAATAAATTTAACCAAAGAGTGAAAGACTTATACACTGAAAATTACAAAACATTCCTGAAAGAAATAAAAGACATAAATAAATGGAAAGACACACTGTGCTAATGGATTGGAAGACAACATTGTGAAGATGTCAACACTACCCAAAGTCACCTACAGATTGAATGCAATCTCTATCAAAATTCCAATATCCCTTTCCACAGAAATGGAAATCTGATCTCCAAATTCATACCCAATTGCAAGGAGCCTGTATTATGGGCTGAATTGTGTCCCTCCAAAATTCATGTGTTGAAGTCCCTAACCCCAGTACATCACAATGTGACCATATTTGGAGGTAGGGCCTTTAAAGAGGTGATTTAGTTAAAATAAGGCTGTTAGGGTGGGCCCTAATCCAATCTGACCGGTGTCCTTATAAGCAGGGGAAATTTGCACATACTGAGAGACACAAGGGATGCAAGTGCACAGAGAAAGGACCATGTAAAGAAGTAGCAAGAAAGTGGCCATCTGCATGCCAAGGAAAGAGGCCTCAGGATAAACCAAACCTGCCAACACCTTGATCTTGGATTTCTAGCCTCCAAAAACTGTGAGAAAATAAAATTCTGTTGTTTAAACCACCTAGTCTACTACTAATATTCTCAACTCTTCAGGCAACCATTCTCCAATGGCTAACAGTCTTAAAAACAAGTTTATTTTCTCTGGACATATTTCTTCCACAGAAATTAACTCACCATTGGTAAATGGCTTGTTATAACAGCCCTAGCAGACTAATATAGGCAAAATGGCCAAAAAATACTTGAAAAAGAAGTTGAAAGACTCACACTTCAAAATTTCAAAACTTACTACAAGGCCACAGTAATGAAAACAATGTGATACCGGCATAAGGATAGACGTATAGGATAATAAAATAGAACTGAAAGTTCAAAAATAAACCCTTCCATCAATAGCCAATTGAATGGAACTGGCAATTTTGTTAAAAATCAATGTGGAAGGAATGGCCTTTTCAATAGATGGTGCTGAAACAACTGGAGTTCCACATGAAAAAGAATAAAATTGGACTCCTACCTCATACCATTTGCAAAAATTAACACAAATTGGATCAAAGACTTAACTATAAGAGCTAAAACCACAAAACTCCTAGAAGAAAACAAAGGTAGTTCTTCATGAGCTTGGACTTGGCAATTGATTCTTAGATATGACAACCAAAAGCACAGGCAACAAAAGAAAAAAAAGACAAACTGGACTTCATTAAAACAAAAACTTTTGTGTATCAAAGGACACTGTCAATAGAGTGAAAAGGCAATCTACAAGATGGGAGAAAATATTTGCAAATCATATACCAGATAAGGGATTAATAGCCAGAATATACAAAGAAGTCCTACAACTCAACAACGGCAAAAAACAACCCGATTCAAAAATGAGCAAAGGACTTCAACAGACATTTCTCCAGAGAAGATATGCAAATGGCCAATAAGCACATGAAAAGAGGTTCACCATCACTAACCATTAGGAAAATGCAAATCAAAACCACAAAGAGATAACATACCTATTAGGATGGGTACTGGATGGGTACTATAAAAAAAAAAACAGGAAATAACAAATGTTGGCATGGATGTGATGAAATTAAAACTCTTGTGTATTGCTGGTGAGAATGTAAAATGATTCAACTGCTGTGGAAGACAGTATGGTGTTTCCTTAAAAAATTAAACATAATGATTACCATATAACCCAGCAATTCCTCTTCTGGGTGTATACTCAAAAAATGGAAAGCAATGATTCAAATGGGTATTTTTACACCCATTCATAGCAGCATTATTCACACTAGCCAAAAGGTGAAAGCAACCCACATGTCCATCAATAGATGAATGGATAAACAAAACGTGGTATATGCATACAATGGAACATTATTCAGCCATAAAAGGAATTTTTTTTTTATATATGCTACAACATGGATGGACCTTGAAAACATTATGCTTAGTGAAAGAAGCCAGGCACAGAAAGACAAGTATTGTATGATTCCACTTATATGAGGTGCCTAGAATAAGACCAATTCATAGAGACAGAAAGCAGAAAAAAGCAGAGGTTACCTGGGATTGGGGGAAAGGGGGTATTGGGAGATACTATTTAATGGGTACAGTTTTTATTGGGGATGATGAAATTTTGTGTATAGATAGTGATGATAGTTACACAACACCATAAATGTATTTTTCTTTTTTGTTCCAGTACAGGGAACAAAATTAATATATTTAATGCCACTGAGCTGTATACTTAAGAATTGTTAAAATGATATATGTTAGATATATTTTACCACAATTTTAAAAAACTTACCAAAATTCATGGAATTGATGATAGTTAAGTCCATGAGAGTGAATGAAGCTCATTGTTTAATAATACATGATAGATTTAGATATTTTCCATAAAATACCTGGTGAATAATAAATACACATAGATTTTAAACACTTTACATTTTTGCAAGTTTTGAAATTTCTCCAGATAAGTTTTTCTGCTCCACACATATTTTCACTATCATCAGCTGTAATATAGCTCAGCAGATACCCACTTCAGGTTATACTGAATTGGTGATTTTTCATTTTCTTTAAAAATATTCTCACCCATAGTTGTTCTAGGCAGGCTATTCATAGAGGCTATTCTCAGTCTCTTTAAACTTGGCACTAACTCCTTGAATAAACAACTGAGCAGTATTGGTAACATCTTTTGACTCATCAAAGAGCCAAGGAAAACCACTATAAATCATTTGCTTTACTTCTTAATTGGCTATTGGTACTGCTCCTAATATTCTCAACTCTTCAGGCAACCACTCTCCAATGGCCGACAGTCTTAAAAAAAAGTTTATTTTCTCTGGACATATTTCTTCCACAGAAATTAACTCACCATTGGTAAATGGCTTTCCTTGCTTGGCTAGCAAATGAGCCACTCATACTTGAACGCACAATATTTGAATCCTGGCTCTTTTTTTTCCCTTTTTTATTCACGTGATGAGTATGCACCAATAATTTAAAAGAAAATAAATGTTATGGTATGGTGATAGGCATGGCATTCAAAACACTATTGAGTTATTGTGTCACTGCAATCTGTAGTGCAAAGTGATGACAGAGCCACAAACTGTTTCTGTACCAACTAGTCAGCCACTGTAGCATGAAAACAGCCATAAACACTGTGTAAGCACATGAGTGAGGCTGTGTTCCAAAAAACTTTATGGACACTGAAATTTCATATAATTTTCACAGGTCACATTCCTCGTCTTCATTTTTTTAAACATTTAGAAATGTAAAGACTATTCTTAGCTCATGGCTCACACACAAACAGGCAACCAGCCATAAACATCGCAGTCAACAAAAAAGAGAAAATCAGCATTACTCACATTCCTCACAATCAGTGCAAGCAAGGAAAGCCATTTACCAATGGTGAGGAAAAGGGGCAACCTCAAGTAGAGAGCAAGGGAAGAAGGGAAGGGAGAGAAAGGAGGAATTCTAAGTGCTAGTTCTTAGAAATTATATGTCAGACATCTATTGAGTGTGACTTAGAAAAGAAAGAAAATATAACATTAAAAATGAGACATAACAACAGATGAGTTTTCCTAATTACAAGAAAAAACTAAATATCACTATACGTTAATAAAATTGAAAATCTTGATGACATATGCAATACAAAAAACAAATATGAATTTATAGTATGGGGGAAATTTTGCCTTAATGAATAAATACGCGTTATTAAGAGCAATAACCTGAGTTGTGATTTGGATTTTGTTAGGGATTCTACACTTTTCATTGCCTTTAAGCTATTTTACAATAGTTTTATTTATTTATAACATTTATAAATATTTATTTATAACAACATTTTACAAAAGGTTGTAGATACCTGATAACATGCAAAAAATTCTTGTTTAGAGACATGCAAGTAAAACTCTATGTGCAAGAAACCAGTTTTGTGTCCATTTATAAATTCATTCCAATATGCCTTTACTCCATATAAATTTGTCCTTCTTTGACTTCTTTCAACTGATTGTACAACTTCTCAGTTCCTTCATTGAGTTAAAAAAAATCTTTAACATATGTTCATTTTGTATCTATCTGTATGAGAGTTATTTCACTTTTGTTTATTGAAAATAACCAAGGATAATATAGGAAAAAAAAAAAAAATTTACCTCCAAAGGTTTCTGGCACACTTTCAAATCTTCAAGGAGTACAATATCCTGACACAGAAAGCAGAAGACTTCTAAAATTCAGTCTATCTTATGCCCAGAACATTATTGTGACCCAAAGCATCTGGCAGAGACAACCCCCAAGGGTAAACCAACCCTACAGTCCAGCAGCTTCAAAGCTGGCTGAGCATAGAACTGGGAACACTTGTGCAGCGGTGCCACATCCTGAAACACAAATCACAGCCCCTGGGAGTGGCGGCAGACGAGGCTGACCATGGGTGCTGAGCCAGGTCCACAGGAAGCTCTAACGAGCACTATTAGTCCTACTCTACAGATGAAAGAACTAAGGCCTAGAGGTTACCTAACACTGCTGGAGCACTGGTAACAGCTGTTTTATGTGGCCCCAGGGCAGCTGCCTGTCCCTTCTCCCCACCTCCCCCCATTATCTAAAAGATACCAGTGCACAAGGTTTTAGAGGTAGACGAGTCAGGAGATGAAAAGAACGATGACACTGCCTCCCAGTGGAGGAGTGTGGCAAGCATCACAGCAAACCGCCCAATTGCTGGTTTCATTCAATTGGTCATTTTCTTTTTTTTTTTTAAAGATGACCGGTAAGGCGATCTTAACCCTTGACTTGGTGTTATCAGCACCACGCTCTCCCGAGTGAGCCACGGGCCGACCCCCAATTGGTCATTTTCTTAATACAGCTCCAATTTCTCCCCCATACACAAGACCCAATCCTTTCCTCACCATTGACACCAAAGATCTAGGGTGAGGGAAGAGGGGGAGGCTTCTTTATGCAGAGCTTTACTTAGAAGGCAAGAGTATTTGCTGAGAATGTCCAACCTCACACCAAAAGTGGAAAGTTTGCTGCAAATAATGAGGGAGAAAGCTCTTCCTTACAGTAGAATACTAGTAAGTATAAAAGGAATGGAGTTAGAATATCATCAGTAGATGCTAAAACTAGTCGGGGGGGAAGCTGATAAAGAACAGGACGTTTCACTTCAAAACGTCTTCATAATTTACTAATTATAAAGGGGTAAAGAATTAAGTTTACAGTGGAGAAATGACAGAAGCACCTTAATCCAAGTGCTCGAAGTAAACCACTAAAAATGTGACAAACTGAAATTCTGTGCCTTCCAATATAATGCATCAAGAACACAGCATCAGGGCCGAGCCCGTGGCGCACTCGGGAGAGTGGGGCGCTGGGAGCGCGGCGACGCTCCCGCCGCGGGTTCGGATCCTATATGGGAATGGCCGGTGCACTCACTGGCTGAGTGCCGGTCACGAAAAAGACAAAAAAAAGAAAGAAAGAAAAAAAACACAGCATCAAAGTTTGAGGGGAAAAAAAAAAAGACAACACACTTCTGTGGTGTAGGGCTACAGCAATAGCTACGCGAATTGTCCAGTTAGAGCTATTGTCGGAATCCTGCCAACGGAGCCAACCATATTGTCAGGTTAAGGCTAGGGCCCAGACCCTTCAAACCCATTGTACAGACTGGTGACCCACAGACCCCTCATATGCCAGGCTGTGTCAGCAGACTCCTCGCACGCAGGTCCATGCTAGGTAATTGGGAAAGATCCCAGGAGCCGCTGGCAGACCATACAAGCTCAGTCACACCTTTCTCAGCAAAAGCAGCAGCTTACAGCAGCCTCCAGCAGATCCAGCAGCAGCAGTAGCAGCCATCCCAAGGGCCCCCCAGGGGCATCCCGGTGGCGGGGGGCACCGTGGATCAGAGCCATTTGTCCTTTGTACGTAAGTCTATAACCCAGGACACCTGGGCACAAGTGCATATTTACATCAAATGTTCAGCAAGTTTCTGAACATCTGAGGGACCCTGACCATATTCCTATATTTTCCCTACATCTGGTATTCCTGAGCAAAAACTAAATCTAATCCTAAAGAAACATCAAAAAGCCCAAATTGAAGGGCAGATTACAAAATAAGCAGCCAATACTTTTCAAAATTTGACATCTAAAATACGAAAGACAGGGCTGGCAAATTAGCTCAGTTGGTTAGAGCGTAGTGCTGATAACACCAAGGTGCAGGGTTCAATTCCTGTACCAGCCAGCTGCCAAAACAAACAAAAAAGTTATGAAAGACAGAAAGGAGGCTAAAGGGACATGAAAACTACATGCTGTGATGCTGGACCAAAGGGGGACAAAACTGAACTAGCTATAAATGACCTTATTGGGATAATTGGCAAAATCTGATTAGGGACTGTTGATTTTAGATATCGTATCGACGTTAAATTTCCTGATTTTGATAATGGTACTGTAGATATATAAAAGAATGTTCTTGCTCTTAAGAAATAGACACTGAAATATTTGGGGGAAAATGGGCACGTCAAACTTAACCTTAAATAGATCAGAAAAATGTGTGGATGTGTATGTGTGGGTGTGTCCCCCCAAATGAGAGCAATTGGTAAATTTTGGTGGAGTATTTGAATTCCTTGTACTATCCTTGCAATTATTCTCCAAGTTTGAAATATCAAAATTAAGTTACAAAACACACTTTTAAAATGTTGGCTGTGTATATCTGCTTGACAGCAGATGCCCAAGGATCAGTAGAGCTGGAGCTTCAGAATCAACCTGACCTGGGTTCAAACTCCAGTGTTGCTGCTTCCTTGCTGTGATCTCAGACACACATATACACCTAGCTCAAGCACACAACTCAACAGCTCCTTCTCTCACCAGACACAAGGAGCCCAGACCTTTCAAACCCGAGAACACATACCACCCCAGCCCAGCCCATCTCACATACAGTTGGATCCACAGCCTTGGCAGAGATCCAAAAGCTGACCCCAGGCAATATGCCCAGGATGAAACTAGTGAGCTCTGCCCTTGTAAATGGCAGAACATACCAGTATTGACTCTCCCTCACACACCCATTCACATTTGTGAATTTGAGGATCTCCCAATGCTCCAGGTACTGGGCTCAACACTGGACAGACACCACTCATCCTCCCCGCCCCCACCGACAGAAAGCCCAACTCTCATACACATGGTTACCATTGTTACCCTCTCAAGGTGGGCAGGTTGGCCCAAATTGTGCGCACCCACAAGAGGCTGAAGAGCGAAGACCCAAGGCTTGCAAGATGAGGTCCTGGCTTCTCTGCCTGAGACCAAGTGCTTGAAGTAAACCACTAAAAATTGTTGGTGGCCAGGGCCTGCCAGAACCAGGCAGGGTGGAGCTGGCAGCAACTATCCAGTTTCACACTGCAGACCACTCCTCTTCAGGATTTCTCCAAATCCCATCCAAGTGTTATCTGACATTCCAGGTGTAGGCCTGTTCTCGGTGTTGGAGATCCCAACCAACTGGTGAACCCAACTCTGCATGGACTACAGGAAGTAATGCCCCTAAATCCCAGGCAAGTGCCAGGAAAGCCACTTAGCTCATATGACCCCTTGAAAGAGAACTTCTGCTCTTAGCTCCAGCCACACCCAAACAAACAGACAACAGAGGCAAGGCTGTAGTCCAGGTTTATTGAAAATATTACAACATAAAGATTCAAACGGCTCCACGTGGTGTTTTGAAATTCATCCCAACAGTAGGCTGAGTGACCTGCAGGTTGGACAAACTGCCAAAGTCCTGGAACAAATAAATAGATTCAGTGTGAGCTATACCAGTGAGATCTGTGGTCAGAGCCCAGCTCCTTGCCCCTGAAGCTGTAACACTCACATGGGGTCTCATTGAGATCTCATTCCAACAGCCAGCCATCAGGGATTTATACATAGCAATGCCTCCCACTTTCCCTGAGTGGTTTTTCTTCAACACACACCTGACCACATGGTATCCCCACCTAAACCATCCATGACTTCTACCTAACTGGCCATGCTGTCTTCTTGTTTTCACAAACCCTTCAAATCACTTAAGAGCAGGGTTTTTTCTCAATCTGGGCACTGATGTCTTGGGCTCGATATTCTTTGTTATAGGGGCCTGTCCCGTGCACTGTAGGAAGTTTAGCATCATCCCTGACCTCTACCTGTTAGATGTCAGCAGGTATCCTCTAGCTGTGACAACAAAAAATGTGTCCAGATATCACCAAATGTCCCCTATGGCAAAATCTATACCTTTGAGAATACACAGTGCTACTTCCTTTCCAGGAGCAGCCTCGGGTAGGAAGTATCACTAATCTAATACACATCTGTGAAGGTCCCAAGCACCTGAGGCACCAAGTAGAATGGTGGGAGAACGAGACCAGGGTGGCCCTTTAGCAAGCCCAGTCTAAGTGGGGGGCAAAGAGCCCAAAGGCTGGCCGTGCACTCAGAACTTCACATTCTATTTGGTCCTCAAAACCCACTTGATAGTTGAAACAAAAAAGCTGCATTCAGAATAGTGGTTATTTCAGGAGGAAAAGACCTATTGCAGAATTTAGCTATACTGGTAATGGTTTATGAAGTGTGGTGGAAGGCACATGGGAGTTCATTTTGCCATTGTCTTTCTGAATGTCAGACATTTCACGATCATAAAAAGGAAAGTTGCTCAAAATCACCAACAGCCTGCTGGACTCTGAAGCCCACACTATAAACTGCATAAGAAACATATCAAGTTGCACTGAAGATGTCTGTGAACTAAGTAGTGCCTGGTACATTTTGGAAATGAGATCACAGCTCATTTCTGAGTGGTTAGACAGACCCAAAAGGAATGAAGTCTCCAAGGGAAAGCAGGCAGAATAATGACCCGGGGCTGGAACACTGGAGCAGATGTGAGGAGCCTGCCATAGTGAAAGGGTGTTCTGGAAGCCACAGGAGAAGACGCCACTAGATTTGGGAATTATGATCTTGTGGCAAGCAATTTCAACACAGCCAAACCCATTCTGAAAGCAATCTCATTTAGTGGACAGAAGTGTAGATGGGATTCCTGATTCTGCCATTCACTAGCTGTGTGACCTTGGACTTGATAAGCATTAGTTATTATTACAGATGATAGAAAACTACTGATAGTTCTTCACCAGGAAAGTCTTTAGGAATCCAGCAAACACATACCAAAAGCTTCAGCATTTCCTTGGTGTCAGGATCTACTTCAATGATCTCCTGATCTAGGGCTGAGACCTAGAAGCAAAGAAGGTAGATCCAAATTTCAATCAGTGAGCTCTCTCTCACCTCCCCTATTAATTTTCCCAGATTCTTAAATAAGACACATACAAAAAATATGGGGGTGGGGAGCAATTAGGATCTCATGAGGTCAGCAGTCTTGTTAAAATAACACAGGCCTCGACGACCTGTTCTTCTAGTTTTACCTTCCTATGCCCTCATTTTTTTCTATTCAGTATTCAGAAAACCTTAACACTAGGTTTATACTTCAGGAATACTATATTAGGGCAAATAATCAAACCAGGAAACAGGCAGGGTTCTCATATGAAAAATGGAATGGAATTAACTGGTCCCAATAGGGCAAAATGGGGGCTAACAGGTGGGTGGATTACAGGCACTTACAGCTGGTTAAGATGGGCATGGATAATATCGACAAAATAAAATTAGAAAGAAAGAAAGAAAGAAAAGCGGAGGGAGGGAGGGAGGGAGGGAGGGAAGGAAGGAGAGAAGGAAGGAAGGAAGGAAGGAAAGAAGGAAAGAAGGAAGGAAAGAAGGAAGGAAGGAAAGAAAGAAAGATGGGCATGGATAAAAGACCTTCTCGGATTCACCTGAGGCACCTTCCACCTTCTGAGGAAGCCAGGTACCTCAGAGCATTCTCAGGAACCTGCTTGAGGATGAGCCAGAGGAAGACCCAGAACATTTACCTCAGGAACATAATTATCTCTCCTCTCTCTCTCCTCCTCCTGCAGCTTGATGGAGATACCTCTCACCGGGCCTCTCTGAATCCGCTTCATCAGATGGGTGACATAGCTACCAAGCACACATGCCCAAGAACAGCAGTGAGAACACACAACTCCCACTGGTACCCAGAACATCTGGATATAGAAACACCAGTTTCAGTTCTTTTCCACAGCGAGAAAGACTCACCGTTCTTGGACTGCCTACATACACAGCACCTCTTCACACACAGCTGTGCTCACCTAAGCATTCCTGTCCCTTTGTTTTCTCTCTATTCAAACTCTCCTCCAAGGTTATCAGCCCCCAACTGTCCCCCCACCAAAAAAAACTTCCAAGACACCTCCTAGCCTTCATTTCCCCCCTCCGAGTTCAAATTCACGTAATTTAGCACTTAACACGTTGGCTTTACTGCACGTTAGTCTGCCAGGCTATATTCCTACTAATTTTCTAAGCAATTTAGGGCAACAATGAACAACACTTACTAAAACAGATACCAAAAAGCAACCAGGCTTTAAGGCAAGCGGTCTCACTGTGGCTCTCTGCGACCAAGTATCACCACCAACCACAACAAGAACACAAGTTCATCCCAACACAACAAAAATCCCTGCAAGCGCAAACCTCCAGCTCTTCTCCGGAGCATCAGGGAGACTTGCGCTAACGAAACCACCAGGGCACAAAGTCTCTTCCCGAGTCGGAGGCCGGCAGAGCCCACCCCCAGCCCGCGGGGCCCCGGCTCTTCCACTCACCCTGCGATCTTGTTGCGGAGCTTCTTGCTGGGAATAATGGCGATCTCCTCACATACACGCTTGTTCGTGTGGAAGTCGTTGCCCAGGCGCGTGTAGTATTTTTCAATAATGACCCGAGCCGCCTTCTTCACGGTTTTGGTGCGAACGCGGCCCTGCGGGTGGAGAAGACCGGGTCTCACGCGAGTTAGCACGCCCTCCCGGGAGGGATGCGTCGCCAAGCCCTAGCAAGCGTGGGGATCGCGGGCTGGGGATGGGTTGAGCCCGGGAAAAGAGGAAATGGCCGGGCTGGGCGCCGCGGGACGCCGGGATCAGTGCGGAAGCCAGCAGCCCGCTGCGGCCCCAGCCCAGAGCCGCCCCTTGCAGGCTGAGGGCCGCGGAAAACTGCGGATGGAGGAGGATTGAGGGGGGACAGTGGCCACAGCCAAAACACCTACCATCTTGCCGGGTTCTTGGTCAAAAAGGAAACAGGAAGCATAAAAGAGGCCTATAAAGCGCAGGCCAGAAAGCCGTTTCCGCCCAGCCTGGGATACGCCGAGCCTACTCGAGAACACCACAGCGGCCCCTAGCGGAGCGGAGGTGGCACCCCCCCGTGGGCGGAGCGAGTGCCTGGCCCGTCCCCGGTGGGTGGGGCGCCTCCCTCTCCGCTCCCGGCTGCCCTCTTCAGTGATCTTGGGCCCGCTTGTTTCGCCCGTCCCTTCAGTAACCAGATCGCCCTTTGATGTAGTCTGGATTAGAAGCGGCGCATGGCTTCCACATACGCCAGGGGAGGGTTCGAGTCCTCGGGAAAACGAAGAAAAACAGGCGATCCAGGGCCGTGAAAAGGTGAGGAGGTCGGGGATAGAGCCCCGTCCAGGACCCCTACCCAGTCCGTGGGTCCGAGACTTGTCACGCCTAAGCAGGCGGAGACACAGGTGCGACCGGGAGAGGCTTCTCTCATTTCTTCGGGTCTTTGCTCAAACGTCATCTTATCAGATGAGCTAATCTCTCCAACACATACATAATAGCACCATAGCTGCGTCACTGATCCTTTAAAGCTGCTCATAGCTTCTTACCACGTGACTTGTCTGGGTTTTCTCACCTAGGGGTGACCTCCTTGAGTAAGAGCCGTTTTGTTTTGCTAATCCCGTGCTTGAACAGTGCCTAGCACAAAGCAAGCCCTCAAATATTTAAATGAACAAATGAAAGGCCCAGTTCACCTGTAGAGCTCCCAAGGGAAGGCGCCTTTCCCACTCACCACTGTCCTCAGGCTGTGCCTGTTATACCCATCCCCAAATCAGACCCTTCTTAAACCATCAGTGTAGCTCTGCTCCCCTCCTTCAACTCTGCTCCCTGGGTTGAAGGGAGTCTTGGGTCTTCCCCACCCCCATGCCCCTTACTTAAGGAAAGGCTGGGCTGGCCAGATTGGTTAAAGGGACCAGGGTTGTGCCTCATACCTCAAATCACCCCAGTCACTCCAGTGGTCAGAATCTGTCAACTTATTGGGGATGAAGATTGAAAGGCAGGAAGCCCTCACCCTGAAAGTAGAGCCTGGATGAGGAAGGAGAGAGGGAAGAAGTGAGCCTCACTATCAAACCGGAGAATAAGAGGAGCCCAAAAGAAAGGGTCAGAAACTCCTGAGAGAGTTGCATCTTATTTTACCAGCAAACTTCCAATTAGGCTGCTGCTAAGGCCGAAATGAAAGATCAGGCTTCTGGTTCTTGAGTGAAGGGACTCCCCTGCCCTGCCCAATAGTGAGTTCTTACACCTCTCACAGAAAGGATCTTCAGTATGCAGGGTTCCCTCTACCTCAGACTAAATTGGAGTATGCCAAAGGATTAGTCTAACAGCTGGGCCCAAGCCCACTCTACCTGAAAAAAATCATCAGCAGACCCTGTCACAAATCCTGGGAGCCCATGAAAAAGAGTGCAGGTGATACAGCTCTCTGAAGAACAGCAAAAAGTAAATCACTCCCTCTCAGGAATTGGGTCAGCATAGGTGAGGCCAAGAGGATGAGAAGCCTCCCAAGAAGAAACAGGGAAAGGCTTAAACAGGAGAAGCTGAGAATAAGTGGCTACTGCTGACACCTGAGCAGCTGCACCTCCAGCACTCTCCAAGCTAGGTCTGGAGGCTGCAGGGAAGACAAAATGTGAGGTTTTTTTATACTTGGGCTAGAAGCACCCACCCACTGGAGAGGCATCTCCAAAGTACATTTGACCAATGAAGTGACCAAGAAATACTCAAAGGGGTAAGTCTCCCACATGGTCCTGCCATCATCCTCGGCTGGAATCCCATCAAAGAAAATCCAAGGAAACATGAGATTTTACTCTGGAATCTTGTTACCCCATTATCCCCTTGCTCCCACACCTCAGACAAAGAGAAAACCAGAACTCTGCTGCAACGTGTTTATTATGTGCCAAAAAAACTACACCACAGCTTACTCCACACATCTGTAGGAGAGTGCAGTCTTGCCTGCATATACTACAATGAGGTAGAGACTTCACACACAGCTTCACAAAACCCACAGAGTAGCTGGGATATGCAACAATGCAACATCAGCTCAGCAGGAGGGAGGGGGGGGTTATGACACTGGTTCTTTGGCACACAGCTTCCCTAAGAGGGGCAAGTTTTTTTGTTTTTGTTTTTTTTAAAGGGAAAGAAAAAAGTCAAGTTTTCATATTCCAGTAGCATTTCAGTCATCTGCAACTGTTGTTTCACACATTCCTCAAGTGAAAGATATAAGGGAAGGGTACTTGCCCCCTCTAAGAGAAAGGGCTCCTGTGAGCCTTCACCTGCCCCCACCAGAAAGCAGCCCTTTTTAGCTCAGTTACAAAAGAAAAAAGTCCTGTGACTTAGTGATTAAAAACTTCTATCAACTCTCCCCCCCAGATAAGTGCAACTTAAGAAGGTGCAATAAACCATTTAAAACTATATACAGCAGCCGCTCAAACACCGTTTATCCGGTCCAGTTTCAAATAAAACAAAATATTTTTTCTTGGTTGCAAATACCTTGATTCGCAACTGTGAGAAACAGTGACCAGCAGTCCCCCAGACACAAATTTGCTATAATGTTAAAAGCTGCCAGGAAAGAAAAAAATCTCTTGTTCCAAACGACTTAAAAACTGTTTTAAGGAGTGTAAAAAGGAACCGGTAAAAACCCTCGAGCGTAAAATATGAAATATGATTTTGGTTTAAATGAAGAGCAAAGTCTCCTTGTTGTTTACAGTAAAAAACACCAGCTGAACACTCAGTTTATGCCGTTCAGGTGGGGGTTAAATAAATGGAAAGGCACTGTATGGCAACTGCAAGAATGAAACCAATGAGACCTGCGCATCACCACCATCAGTATTGCAAGGAATGTAAAAAAGCGCTTTTAATAAATAAACCTAGATGTAGGCATCCGTGTCAATACCTTCAGGACACGTAGTTTTTTTTTTTTTTTTTTTTTTTTTTTTGCTTTTCATTGGCAAAATGAGGAACTAAAATCTGGGAAAACTACAGAGTCGCTTGGAGGGTGAGCCAGAGGGTCCTTGCCCTGGCACACCCCCTGAAAACAAAACCCGACAAAACTCATTGTGCATTAATTAGTGCAGAAACAAAGATTCAGCAAGTGCAAAGGTGACTACGATTTTCCCTTGTTCTTGGGAAGCCAGCTCCCTGGTCGCCAGTGGCAGGGTGGTGCAGGCTGCTGCCTGACCTGCCAGCCTTGGGCGCCACAGGACACTGGGCTAGGCCAGCTCCTCTAGCTGGAATCTCGGTTCTTCTGGTTCCGCATCAGGGGGCTATGGTGGCGCAAGCCCTCCATGCTGTGCCTCCAATGCCAGCAGCTGCGGCAGAAGTACTTGAAGCAGACCTGGGTTGGGGGGAACAAAAAGAGGGAGATGTCATGCCTGTGTCAGCACCAGCCATAGGGGCTGTTGCATGAGCTGCTTGCTCTGCTTGGAGAGGGAGTGGGAGACTCCTGATGGCCTCTGTGGGGTTAGAAGAAATGGTCCCTGGGAGCCCTCTCACCCCTAACATAGACCTGACCAGCTGTGGCAAATCCACTGCTTGTGTTGCTATGGGTACCCTTACTTAAACACGTTGGGCTTCTAGTGTCAGAGACAGTGCCAGCTTCCCTCATCCCCTCTAGCCACTACAGCTGCTCTTCTATTCCCCTGCCCTTCTCACTTCCTAAAGAGCAGTTGTATCACATGGCTGCTAACATGGGAGAATGTTTAAGGACACTGACTACAGATTCTAATGCTAGGCAACATGCTTTCCTTTCCCACTAAGGGAGGAGAGGTAACTGGGTATTTACACCTCTATCTCAGTCCCATCTCTTGCTCACTGTGTAAACTCAGATAAGAGGCCACCTCTGACCAGTTATGTGAAAATGGAAATCACCTGTGAAAGATACTGATAGAAAAGGCTCAGAGAGATACTTGCCCTTGGGCTTTACCTGACAATCCAAACTTAGTAAACTCTCACTTAGGTGCCTCAGTCTAACTACTATCTACCCAGATACTCCAAACCTGACAGCATCACTTACACACACACACACACACACACACACACACACACGCCCCAAAAACCTAAGCATGAATGGACTGCTAGTGTACTAAGAAGCCCCAAACTTCCCCTAACACTTGTCAAAGCATCGTGCAGACCAGCAACACTGACACCACTTGGAAACTTCTTAGAAAAATGGAATCTCAGGCTCCACCCAAACCCACTGAATCAGAATTTGCATTTAAACAAGATGTTCTGGTGATGTGTATGTACATTAAAGTTTGAGAAGCACTGCCAAACACATTCAGATGCATGCTCTACCACCCAGAAACATTCAACAGAAAGCTACCACACTACTTTCTGACTGCTTCTGTCACCTGTGGGTACAGCCCCGGTGCAAATATCAAAGCAGTCTAGAGTTTCAGAGGTAAAGAAGGGGTTTCTTAAAGAAAAACCAGTCTAGAAGGCCTCATAGTTAGAGCATCAGTGTCTGGCTCATAGGTACTGCTGACCACACCCACCCAGGTTTCTATCATCCACAAAACCATCTATCAGCAATGGTACCATACTGCATAGCAACATCCCAGGCAAGGAGAAGAACAAAGTATCAGGACTCAACAAGCTTTCCCAAGAGTTCTGGGTCAAGCTATCTGTAGTGTATCCCTGGCCTGACACTTGGCAAACACTAATGCTACCTGCTTTATGTTCTTTTAGACACCATGAGGCACACCTCAGGATTCCAACATTCAATGTCACGAACTTAGTATAACCATTTTTAATTGAGGGCAGGAACCTCAAAGACATCTCAAGTGCCCACGGGACTCACCTGATCTCGACAGAAGAAAGGACCAGGCTGAGAACTGCAGATATGACACAGAGAATCTTCTAGGTAGGGGTCAATCTGAACCTGCACAAAAGCAAAACAGGAGAATGAAGGGACTCTTCTCACCAGGAGATCAGGTGGGCTGAAGAGAAGAGCATACTACTGGGCCCCACGTAGGAATGCAGGATGCATGCCTGCTTTAAAAGAGGCCTAGAGAGAACTATGGGCAGAGAGCACAGATAGGATCCTAGAGGACAGACATACACCAAACAGAGCCAGGCAGGCTGCCTCTGGGATTTGGGCAACCACACATCCTACTGCCTAGTCCTAGCAAACTGTAACCCACCCCCCTATCACTTAGTGACAGGCAAGTATTCAGAGAATTCAGGCAAGGTTAGGTAATGGGAAGTGAGGGCACTTAGCAATGCCAGACAAATATCACAATGATGGAGAGTACCCTCCTCCCCCAATCAAGGAGGCTCCTCCCGAGCCTACGAAGACCAGGCCCACTCCCAAACCTTAACCTCATGTTAATTCTCAGCAGTTGGCTCCCTTCCCTAAGCACACCCAGCACAGGCACAGCTTAATCTCAGGCCTGCCCTAAGTAGTAATTGGCCCATCCCCTCTCAGATACCCTAGAGTAAGGGCATAAACTAGCCCACTCACCTTCTTGGTGAACTTTGTGGTTTTGATCTCCACAAAAGCAGCGCTGACTGCTTTCAGGTAACTACGTTGGTTGTTGAAAGTCACGCGACCTGATCCTAGGAACAACAGACACAGGCTTACCTTCTAGCCAAATTCTCCCAACTGCTAGTCTTCAATACTCAGGAAACCCTGTTTCTATATCAGTGCTGTCCAATAGAAATATCATGTGAACTCCTTGTATAATTTTAAATTTCCTAATAGCCACAGTGAAATAAAGTGATTTTTAACAATATATTTAACCCAATACATCCAAAATATTATTTCAACATGTAGCATTACCTGTATTTCAAGCACATAATATCCACATTTAGCTGGTGGCTACCATATTAGTGCAGTTATAGACCATGCTGACCAAAATCGGGAGGGAAGGGACTCCTCCAGCATACAAAGATGTACAGGTAAGGTTAAAGGGTTCAGAGTGCAAAAATCCAAGATACAGAAAGAACACTTCTCTGAAGGCCCAGCAGACAAACCCCTCCTGGCCTGGAGGTACTCTGGAGACCTAGCAGTAGAGCTAGAAGACAACTTATGCCAAGTGTCACCTCTGCCCCTGCAGCCTCTGAAGCCCCTGTTCTCAATCTGCGGTGAGGTATTGATGAGCACATATTGTTCCTTCCCACCCAGATTCAGTGTGGGTGGGCAGACTAACATTTGGGAAGGTGGGTTAGCCATGTCTTGATCAGAATTCAGGCTCTGCTCTACCTCCAAACCCCATCATTGAGATTACTCTACCATGACTGGGGAATTCACCTCCTTTCTCAGAGGGGAGGATCAAAATCTAGTGGTTAGACCCACAGATTCCCCTACGCTAGAACAGCACAGGCCATGATTACACTGTTTTCTGAGTAACACAGAAAGGACACCCTGACCTGGTCTCTGACCCTCAACAGAGCTTTAAAAACTTTTAATAAAATAAATCAGGCAAGTTCAGCAAAGTGTGGTCTTTTAAATGAGATATTACTTGTCTGTCCCAAACTGTTTTGACTCAACTCTGAGCTTCCAAAGTTCCTGCCTCATTCTTACTTCCTATCACCTTCTATAGTAGCCAATCACTTTCTCTTTCTTTTCTGCACAGGAGATGGAGATAGACAGGCTAGTATTGGTGACTTGTCTAGGAAAGATGCCATGCTGCTGGTATATGCTGATCTGCAGACCTGGATCAGGCCGCTCTCTTCATTCCCATGGGGAAATATCACAATCTTGGTCTATCCCCAGGGGCCACCAGGCTTTCCCGCACAGAAGTGGGACACTTACCAATAGGATATTTGTGCTTATCTGTGTCAATCCCAGCATACACCACTCCGCCAAATAGGTCATTCAAGATGGCTGCCAGGGCCTCGGCATTGAGCATCCCATGCAGAGCACCGACAAATACCGTCCTGCTGGGGTCAAGCCTCTGAGATGGGCTCCGGACAAAGTTACTGTCGGCCAAGACCCAGGGGATCACCTGCACCTGAAAACCACCCAAAGGTGTATCAGCCCTGGCACAGAGCTACAGAGAGAAAGGCTCTTTCATGGCAAATCACATGCTCTGGAGACACTAAAGCTGGGGCTACTGAGGACCATAAAGGTGTGGGAAGATGTTACCACCTAGTCTCAGGCACACAGCTTTCCAGCAAGCCACCCTTACCCTAATCCAACTAGAGTTGAATTTTACTGAGTCCGTGTGCCCAGAATGGTAAAAGTAAATGGAAGAATAGCATGCACTCATGCTGGAGAGCAAGCAAAAAAGTACCAAGCTGTCAAACCCAGGAACCTAGCATTCTGTAACAACCTTCAAGCATGTGGTTCTAAGAGCCATGAACAGAGAGCATGATCAGAAGTCCCTGTGAAAAAGGATCCACAGAGAAATTGAATGCTAGGAGCCTGAAAGACAGAAGGGCGGGGATGCTTACGGAATCTGTATGAGATGATTACTGGCCTAACCTAGGTCAGAGGGCTTGTGCCAGGAGCAGTGGGAATAACTGGAGAAAGTAGGGTGGAAAGTAACACACAGGAGATTCCTGAGGTCTTGCAGAGCTAGGTAGCAATAGGGCAGGAGCTGACCATGTCTTTTGCCTCTGAATCCCGAGCCTAGAACAAAACTTGGTAAAGGAGGCAGAGGATATCACAAAGAAGAGAGTTGACAGATGACCAGTAAGTGGTTTTAAAAGATTAATCTGTGAAGATTAAAAAAAAAAAAAAAAGTCTTGAGGCAAGAAGAGATGTGAGAAACCAGGAAGGAAGCAGAAACAGTAGTTCAGAGAACAGGTGATTAAGACCTGGATGGGGCTGTGTCAATGGACATAAGAACAGGCCAAGACAAAGGAGACTATTCAACAGAGGAGTCTGCAGAACTCAGACTGCCTGGGCATGGTGGGCAAACAAGGAAGAATCAGGACTGATGGGTTCTAAGCCTACAGGACTTTGGCATGAGAGGGCCTGGAAGAAGTTATGGGATGGGGTGGGAGGTAGAGTGGCAATTTCACTGAAAGATGAAAAAGCCCATTTTGTACACAGAAGAGTTTGGGATTACAGGACATCCCAAAGGAGAGCCCCAAAGGAAGGTTGGGCTCAGGTAGGACATGAGGCTAGAAAGGTAAATCTGGGTCTAAAGGTAAGAGCAGAGCCACAAAAGTAAATAATTTACCTGAAGTGGAAAGGTAGACAGGAAGGAGTCAAATACTGATTATACTGGTGGTGGTAGAGAGGGGGACGCAAACGAAAAAGAGTCAGAGAGGTAGGAGATCCAGGACAGCATACAGCCAATGCATCAGAGATATTAAATCCCTGAAGGTGATGATGAGGAAATGGGGGCCAGAAGGTGTTAACAGGGGCACTGAGGAGGGTGAGGGATCTATGGTGTGGTTATGGCAGTCTCTCATTGTAAAAGCAAGGGACAAGGAAAGAACACGATAACTCAGTCCCCATATAGTAAGATGGGATAACTCCAAGAAAGGAGAGAATGTAAGGAAGCTGTGGGTCACTGTAGCCAGCCTGAAGATGAATCTGCCCTGTCACTAAGATAGAATGTGAACTAACAACCAGGAAACATCTGTAAAACAAAGACCCAGTTCTGTTACATGATTTATTTTTTTTGTGGCTAGCCGGTACAGGGATTGAATCCTGGACCTTGGTGTTATCAGCATCATGCTATAATCAACTGAGCTAACTGGCCAGCCCAAAATTATTTTAAATTCGATGTGACCATCCCAATAAAATAGGCATTCCCTCCAGGCATTCCCTCCCCACCCCACCTTCTACAAATTTTAAAAAATAGACTTTATTTTTTAGAGCAGTTTTAAGTTCACAGTAAAACTGAGCAGAAAGTACAGAGAATTCCCATAACCTCCCTGCCCCCCCGCATGCATGGTCTCCCCCACTATCAACATCCCACACCAGTGGTATATTTGTTACAATCAATGAACCTACACTGACACATCATCAGCACCCAAAGTCCATAGTTTACATTAGGGTTCACTCTTGGTGTTTACTGTACATGCTATGTGTTTTGACAAAACTACTACACATATCCACTGTTATAATATCACACATAATAGTCTTACTGTCCTAAAAATCTTTTGTATATGCATTCCTCCTTGCTAAACCTCTGGCAACCATTGATCTTTTTTCTAAAACAGGCATTTTAGCTTCCCATTTTATAGATGCAGAGATGAATTTTCAGAGACTATTTAACATCTAGTCCAATGTCACAAAAGTGATGTTCTCTGGAATCAGATTTTAAACACCACACTGATTCCAGAGCTCAAAACCTGCTTTGACAAGTGGTTCTCAAACCTAAACACCAGAACCACTTGAAGAGCTTGGTTAGAGTGCAGATTCCTAAGCTCCACCCAGACTGATTCGGTAAGTCTGGGATAAGATCAAAGAATCTGCAATGAGGTCCCAAGGTAAGATAAGTCCATATTACAGACCCACGATGCTAAGGATACACATGCTGATACCAGAGAAGGCCTAGAAGAGAGATCATATGGAGAAAGCTACACAAGTAATAAAGCCCTGAATGGGAGTGAAGAAGTGATGGACGGGTGGGTGTGGGCTAAAGCGGAATTTACCCACCAGAGATCCGAGGTCAGAAGGCATTGCCAGAGGGCAGGATTAGGGTGAAACAGCTGTAGGTTTTATCAACTAAGTACAAGTAGAGAAAGCTGTTGCTCTCAATTTCATCCCTAAGACAAGAGGTCTCAGACAGAAGTGTTGGCCAGAAAAAGAAGAGTAGAAAACGAGCTGAAAAACAATTTGATCTCCAAGGGCAGCAGTGTGTAAGTGTGCACATACAATCCATTAAAGCCCAAAAGTTGGTTTGATTTTTTTAATGCAATTGAGAGGATATTGTCATACGTGGTGTGTTGTATTTCAGCAGGAATATGCCTGCAGCTTGCATATCCACCCCTCTCCAAGGAAATCCAGTGCCTCAATATGCCAATTATCTTAATCCAGAAAGGACATTATATTAACTCACTTCCTTGCAGCGCATCCTTCGGCTGGACATCTTGAAATAGTATTCACTCAGACCGTCTGGGCTCAGAGGATCATGAGAGCAAGCTTGAAGCAAGGCCCGGACAGACTTCTCTAGTTCGAAGACCAGATACACATATCCTATTCCCAATGAGAGGAAAAAATTGCATTAATATCTCTCAGGTGTCTACTCCCCAACCGTGGCTTTGCAGCAGGGAGTATCTTCCAAGAGAGGAGGCCTCCTGTGTAAAATAAATTTTTGTCCTACTCCTGAAAAATCTTATTGAATGGAAGTGTTTGCTACGCTAGATGCCCAGGCCAAGGGAGAGACACACACACCACTTCCCTGGTAAGGGAAGGAACTGGCATGCTGGGACAGATGATCCCACCACTACCACATGGCTCTCTACCCCAGAACAGAGAGCATACTCAGGTCACCAGAGCCAGGCTTTTCTGGGGGGCAAAGGGGTGGCAGGTTTGTGGCCAGTCTTCTAGGAGATGCAGGTATTGCTTTATAAGGATCCGAACCTGTGGCCTTGGTGTTATCAGTACCGCACTCTCCCGAGTGAGCCACGGGCCAGCCCAGGTACTGGTTTAAAAGCATAGTTAAACCATGGGTTCAAGTTCAGTGAGGATGGGGCAGAGTGAAAATAGCACTTGCTCCTTTCTACAGGGAAGGGATCTCATTTCAGACCAGTGAGGAATCAGATGCTTGGTCCTCATTCCTGCGAACTCCAAAGGGATCTCAGAATTAGGTCAGGCAACAACGTAACTGGGCAGGAAAAGGAGGCAACTGAAAGCTATTCAAACACCTTATTTTGAGAGGAAAGGTGCTGCCAGGGTTCAGGTATGCAGGGAAGTGCACATATAAGGGGTTTCAGAGGCAGCTCCTACTGCAGTTAAGTTTGGACAGACAAAACATTAACTAAGAAACAGAAGGATGTGCTAGGTTGAAGATAAAGTGCCGAGAGCTGAACAGTCTGTGCCCTGGTACACCCACCATGTTACCAGCATGCGGCTGTGACATCCCAGCACCCCTTGGTGCAGTTACATACTAGGGAGGGGAAAAAAAAAAGGTCCTACCATTGTCTTTATTACCTTTAGGCATATTACCTTTGGGAGGACACCGGGGGTGCTTGCCATCCTTACCAGGCCACTCTACACTCAAAGAGCCAAAGACATGGAAGGTGTTAACCAATCCAGCTGTAAGGAGATGGGAAAAAACAGCAGATGCTAAGGCAACACCCTCCCCAGGAAAGGCACAAGCACAGGACCACCAGTGTTCTCCCCCCAGGCTTACTCCCCTTTACAAACAACTCTGAACTGCCCTCTGGTCTCAGGTGACAAGTGTAAGGAGCAGACACAGAAGCACTGTGCTGGCATATGAGATGCGCCCCTCTCCTCAGCTGTTTCTATAACACCCCGCGCTCAGGCATAGGGTCAACCCCTGGCTCGAGTGCAAGTTTCATGTTTCTGAAAGACATGCCTCACCTTCAACACTTAAAGCAGGAATTCTTGGAGACAGCTCACCTTCCGTAATATCCCAAGGAACACCTCCTAGGAACACCTTGCAAGAGTAGATGGGGTTCTTGTAGTTCCGAGGAGGAAGCTGGCCACTCCAGGTACAGGTGGCTTCATTCACAGCTTTGGTAGAAGATAAAGAGAAATAAGGGGTGAGAAAACCAACAGTCATCAGCATTCCCGGGGGTGAACTTGTCCAGGAAGAATTAAACTGGCTACAATCCTTAGCCCCGCTGCCTCGGAGAATTATTCATGACTATCCTGAAAGGCAAAAAACCTTACATGCCACCAATCCATTCAGCCAAGTATGATAATCCTAATTCACAAATTATGTCCCCACTAAAATTGAAAGGAATATCAAATCAGATGTATAGGGTAAAAATTATCACACCAAAAGCTATTTTCAAACATTTAACTGATATGCTAACCATAAAGCAGTTTGATCTAGTTATTGCTTACAGGACTAATTAAATTTATTATTACTTCAAAGTAAACAGAGCAATTTTGTATACAATGTTCTACAGGCTTACTGGTCCAAATGGGCCTTCTCTCCAATGTTCTAATGAGGAACATTCTACCCTGTTTTCCTGCAGTGGCTCTGAACTCAATCACAGAAGTTAGGACACTGCCAATAAAAGTCATCACTAGCAACCCAACAAGCCCAGAATGTCACAGCCATTCCCCAAGTCATAACCATGCACACCACTGCCAGAGCTATCCTTATAGCAACTGAACAGACACTGGGCCTTCTTTGATGCCAGCACTGTAAGTAATAAGTTTGCCCCTAACCCCTCAGCTTCCTATTTATGCCAAACATGTCTGTCCAAACCCACTGTGTAAGTTTCTGACTCAAACACAACATTAAGAGACCCTTCATGCTGTATAGGTTAGGAACTATCTTCTGTTTGGCCTACCCCTGACTGTCTCTAGAGGCATGTTCTTGATGACCAGTTCAGCCTACTATTAGTCGTTAATCCTGTCCTGCTCAGTCTGTGCCTTTCCATATCAGAGACTAACCTAAGTGGCGACTGGCTAGACCTTGCTCATTTTACCCTCCTCCAACACTGACGCAGACAGCCAATGAAATGGACCATCGTTTTCATTCAGGACAAAGATATGGAAGGCCATTCCCTAAATGGCACAGGCTCAATGCATTGCTACAGGAAGAAATTCAGCACTATCAGCAATATTTTATGACAAAAACAGAAGTGGATATAATGGCCTCATCTGAAAGCATGGTAACATTTCACAGGAAAACAGTGGCACCAGAAAAAGTACAAAGATGAGTTGCCAAAACCATTAGGTGAACAGGACAGCAGCACTACTAGGAGAGAATGACATCAGGCCCACCTCTGTGAGTAGAAAGATAGACAAACCGAAGCCCATGGAAACAAATGAAATGGAGAAACTAACATTCACTTAATCATCAACTACAGGACCTCAGAACAGTGTTCAGTGAACATCTCTCAGAAGCAAGCAGACAATGACTTACATAGCTCATTTACTTCCAAGAGTTAGTATAAAATGAAAAACAGGTTTAGTATCTGTTTAAGATAATTTAAATGACAGGAACTTAAAGGTTCCTAAGAGACCAAGACACTGGTGACATCCCTTACCTTAGAAGTTGACAAATGGACACCCCCCCCCCCCAGTGCACCCTAGTGTACCTATTGGAAAACCTTCAGGCAGAAAGTTCCAGCATGGGTTGTGTTTGATGTCTTTGAATTAGGAAAGCGGAAGGTAAACAAAATTCTGGGAATCATTTCCAGGGTTTCTCTTGACGACACCCACCCAAAAAAGAATTAAAAGCAAGAGCAGAACACAACTAGCCTCCACGGAAAAGCACAAGTGAGAGATGGATCCAACCTCCTCTTCCATGGCACAGCCCCGGGCACCAGACTATCTATTCCCATTAGCACTTACTCCACAGAACACATCATTCTTTGCAGACTTCACCACAAAACCAGGTCCTTTCCTGGACAGTTCACCAGTGTGAGAACTAATGTCACTTCTCTGTTCCCCAAATGAGACCTCAAGTCCACATATATTCAAAGCC
Source organism: Cynocephalus volans (assembly GCF_027409185.1). Lineage (NCBI taxonomy): Eukaryota > Metazoa > Chordata > Mammalia > Dermoptera > Cynocephalidae > Cynocephalus > Cynocephalus volans. The sequence continues at coordinate 57,827,486 of NC_084462.1, forward strand.
ACACTCACCTGCAGCTTGCCGGTGCAGCCTGGCCTCTCTCTCAATGCTGAAGGGGTCTTTGGGAGCTTCAAGGAGGTCCCAGGATGGCCACACAGAAGCTCCTGGCCATCTCTTTGAAGCACTGGTTGGGGAGGGAGTGACTGCAGCAAGAGCAGCTTGCTCTTGGTCCATTCGGGACCCAACCCCCATCTTTAAAGGATCTCTGGGACCGCCCCCTGTCAGAGACAGGAAGGGCAGAGGAGGGGAAATGCGAAGGCTTGACTAGGGAAGGAAAAAGGAAGACAGGTTTTTAAAGGACAGTTTTGTTATAAAGAAATAACCATACCATAGAAATTATGAAAAATACCTAACATACATTTAGCATTTGATATGTTTTCTTTTAGACTTCCTACACATTTTTTTTTTTTTTTTTTTTTTAAAGATGACCAGTAAGGGGATCTTAACCCTTAACTTGGTGTTGTCAGCACCACGCTCTCCCAAGTGAGCCACGGGCCGGCCCTCTTCCTACATATTTTTAAGATTAGTTGTAAGTATACTATAATTTAAACAAATCCTTCTCTCCCCATTCAACATTTTTCCCATACTACCAGTATGGGAAACTGGCACAACCACGTTTAAACTTCACAGCCATGTTTAACAAATTTATCATATTCTATTTGGGGGAAAAAGCTACATCTCACTGACCCATTCCCCTATAGTTAAATATTTTGATATTTCCCAAGTCTTCAGAATCATAAATAAGTATTTTAAGACATAGCTTCTTCATATTGTGTGTTTCCTTTGGTCAGATTCCTAGAAGTAGAATGCTCAAATGTTTTCTATGAGGGCTCTGTATTATATCAGAAATGTAAGGGAACATGAGTTTCACTGTAAGTTTGTGTCAAGGTTTTAAATCCTAACTTAAGTGGGTAAAATGATAACATTATCAAAACAAAATAACTGGTTAACAGAATATTTTCTATGAGTTCAAATACTGCGTCTGTCTCTTTCCTCTTCTGTGAGTTGTCTGTCCTTAATCTCTTCCCCAATTAACCCTTGGGATAAGCTATCTGAGCAAGGTCTTCAAATAAAATCCCAAAATATTAGTTATGAGGTAAATGTTCAAGATGGTGTTCCATCTAAAGTGACATAAATAGAACTAGAAGCACCGCACTGAACCCCATTTTTATAGAGGGGTAAACTGCAGCCCAGAGAAGTAAAGGGACCTGCTTGTGGTTGTCCTTCTAGAGTCAAAGCCTGAACAGATAAAATCAATGGGCAGTGGGAACACCAACGCCAGCTTTCATATTCAAGGATGGGCTAACGGGACAGGGTTAGCCTTAAAAGATAATGCTATGAATGGGAAACTGTAACTGTGACCAATACCGCCAGTCATGGGTATGGAAAAGAACAGGGTGATAAAATAAACCATTCTATTCATTGAACATTCAGCTGAGGGGATATGGTAATAGGAGAAGCAAGGCTCAGAAGGCACCTGCAACTGTATTTATTTTAGGATGATTTCTTACTACCAATCCCACATATATTTACTTCTATTATCCCCTATCTATATTATCTACACTAGTCTAACTATACTGTCTCCCATCTATTCTAATCCATTTGCTGATTCCACTTAGCATGGAGATGACACACTGTCATATGCATGGCTGTTAATAAGGAACATGAGATGCACAAATTAACTTTGAGGCAATATTTCAGATTCATCATGACCTCAAACTGTAAGTTGGCATGAGTCAGTGGAAAAACTATAGGAGTTAGAGTCAGTCAGATGTGGATTAAAATTCTATCCCTGCTAATTACTAATGTGTGGTTTTTGCTTGTTTTTTAAAAAAAGATGACCAGTAAGGGGATCTTAACCCTTGGACTTGGTGTTGTCAGCACCACGCTCTCCCAAGTGAGCTAACCGGCCATTCCTATATAGGGATCTGAACCCGTGGCCTTGGTGTTATCAGCACCACACTCTCCCTAGTGAGCCATGGGCCAGCCACTTTTTAAGTTATCACTTAAACATTTTGAGACATCACACATAAAAGTACATAAATGATATTGTTTAAAGGCTGCAGAAAACACCCAGATAGGTCAAGAAACAGAACACTACCATGGCCCCGGCCCAAATGTTTATTTTTGAAATTAACTGTTTTCCAACAGCTCTTGGAGTAACTGGTAAAAAGAGTCCTCAACTTAGGACATGAAATGTGTTGCTCAGTGGGTATTGAAAGCATCCTTGATTCTGTTGAGGATGAAAAGCTCTACAGATGTCCACGATGATCTCCACTCTTCCAATCATCCCAGCTCCCAGTGTGCATTCTGGTAGACATGCACCCCACTTCAAGCTCTAAAACAGACACTTCACCCTCTTTCCTTGGGTACACACAGACAATTCCACCCTCAACACCACCCCCCACTTCTGCCTTCCCAAATAAGTTACATACAATCAAATCTGAGAGATGATCTGATCCAGAGCTGAAGCCACTGGTGTCTGAGTCAGAGGGGCTGCTAGAGCGTGAGTCCAGGATGGGCCGGTTGTCCAGGCGGGATCCTCTAAGTGAGGGTGCTGGAAACTTGTCCACCAAGTCAGACCCAATGGGATCCAAAGGCAGGAAGCTCAATGGTGGTTTTCCTAGGACATTTCCCAGTGGGTTATGGAGCATGCTCAGTACTAAGAGGACAAAAAAAAGGAAACCTCAGCCAACAACACCTTCTCTTTTCTCCCACAGCTACCCAACAAGATGCACCAAGGCAGGACTACTGAAATACAGTTAACAAGCAACAGATATACATCCAGTCCTGAGACCTGGCCATCCAGTGCCCATTAAAGGCAGCTACAGGATGACTGTCTGAAGACCAGAGTTCCTTCTGTTACAGCAGCAGCAAAATTCCTGCTCTTTGCCACCAAGCTTAAGGGTCAATGCCAGCATTTGGGAAATTCTGTGCCACTGAGGACACTGGTCAAAGCTGCTATTAATGTCTGGATATACCTGTACCACAATCAAGAAGCTTAAACCATACTTCTCCTTTACTGCCTGCCAATGTGTTTATTAGAAGAATTCCACCTCAAAATGGTTGTGAGGCGAAACCAAAATAGTGTTATGTGCTCCATAAATGGTGGCTGTGGCTGGGTCCACTTCAGCCCCAACTAGCAACTGAGTGAAACGAAGGTCACTTAGAACTGTTTCCTCCCCAAATATGCAGGTGTATTTTTTTTTTTTTTAATGCAGGGGATATAGTTAAAAATTTCATTGTGGTAAAAATATCTAATTTTTTACAAAACTGTCATATGTCTTTCCAAAGAAGATGTACCATTTCACACTCCCATCAGCAATGATGACAGTTTCAGTCCCTCCACATTCTGGCCAATACTTGGTATGTCAGTCTTTTTAATTCTAGCCAGTCTAATAGGTCTGGTAAGAAGTTTATTGTTTTGTTTTTCCAAGGACACATTCTTTTACCTAGGTCTTCCAGAGCAGGTTTCAAAGCACTAGCACTTAACTGTATGCTGAAACTAAGTGTCTCTCAATGCTTAGATTTTGACACCCATCAGAAATAATCTTCAACAAACTTCTCAAATAATCTTTGACAAATCCCTGCCTGGAAAAAACAACAACAAACACACACACACACACAAAATCAAATTCCCCTGGAACACATGTCCTGCGAAGGCAAAGATGTGAGTATTTATTCAAGGCTCTTCCCTCCTCCCTGATGCTGCAAAGCCTGGCAAAAAAGCACTGTGAAAACCACAGTTCATATGCAGTCTTAAAAAAGTGGTACCAATGCTATAGAAACCCTCATCCTTCCTCATATTTTACAAAAACAAGTTTAGGATAGTGAACAATGGGGTACTGACAACCAGGTTAAGGGGTTTTGATTTTATTCCGAAGGTAAGTGGGAGACACTGAAAAAGTGGTCTGAAGAGCCACTGTGGGGATGGCAAAGGAGACAGACCAAGAAAACTTAGGAAGACTGCCAGCAGCACCCAGCTGAGAGGGCGACTGAGCATTTACACTGGACTTACGTGGTTTTCTCCAGCAGAGCTCAGGTACCTGGATAGACACTGGACCCAGATAGGGCTGTAATTTTTTTCCCCCCAAGGGGGTGTGAAGGAGGAAATAGAACAACAGAGGTGATGGTAACAGCAACAGAGGAGACGAAGAATGGGATATGTATCATAAGCTAAAGACAGAAGAGAGTCAATAAAACCAGTGATTTTACTGGGCTGACAGCTATAGGAGGAATGAGGGTGGCAGACAGGATAAACAGGAGAAGTTAGGACAGCAAAGATGAAGAATTCTGAGGATAGCAAGGTCCAGGGTATATACCTGAATTCAGGTGGCTGAATTAGAATGTGTAAAGTCTAAAATACTAGACAGGTCATCCATATAGACATTAAAGAGACCTGTGGTGATAACTGGGGCTGGGATTAAAACAATAAAAAAAACAGGTGTTGAGATCTTCAGAGAAGGGGAGGGACTGGGAAATTGGTAAGGAGGAACAAAGAGAATGACTGGGAGGTAGGTGAGGCTTGGGGATAGGCCCCACTTTGCAAAGCAGCATCCTGAAGAAAAAGTCTTCAGCTAAGGCAGAAGTTGGGCGGAGCATTCACCAGTGAAAAACCTGATGAAGGGCAGTTTGTTAATTCTAGAAAAGGGGAGTTTCAAGTGGCACACTAGAGAGCTCTGAGACTTGTCAAAGGAGCCACAGCATAAAACAGTGAGCAGGAACATGCTCTAAGAGGATATGGCTGGCCCAAAGGGTTTGTGTCTGGGGGCACCAAGGAGGTTCCTAAAAAAAGAGGTGCATTGAGGGCTGGCCCCATGGCTCACTCGGGAGAGTGCAGCGCTGGGAGCACCGAGGCCACGGGTTCGGATCCTGTATGGGGATGGCCGGTGCACTCGCTGGCTGAGCGTGGTGCAGACGACACCAAGCCAAGAGTTGCTATCCCCTTATCGGTCAAAAAAAAAAAAAAAAAAAAGGTGCATTAGATAGAGTAAAACATCACTGTAGCCACGAAAGACCACTTTTCTCATTCACATCGATATGTGTTCAATACTATGTTGGTAAACCTGTTTTACCAGCCACAAATCAATCTATCTCAACTAACTTGTAAATTCTCTACCATGCCTACAAAGACATCTTGAGGCCTTTGTCAAATTCCTGTGGCAAAGCTAGAAATTATGTCTATGGCATTCCTTTAATCTGGTAATAAGACTGTCAAAATACAAAACAGCATGACAACCCATGCGGGCCACTAATGAACTCCACTTCCTTAAATGCTCACAGTTCATGATCCGTCATCTGTTCTACAACCTGGACCAAGTCTAATCAAGCTCCTAACATTCACTAATAGCAACTTCCATTTACAGAACATCTAGCATGTGCCAGACACTGTGTCAGAAACACTTCAGGTAAATAATCTTCACCAAATCCTAAGAAGTGGGTATTATTACTCTATCTTAACAAAATGAAACCAAGGCTCAAGGGGCAGCAAGTCTGTATAAGTAACAGCTAATGAGTAACAGCGTGGGACTCAATTCTGTTAGAATCCAAGCTTCATCTTTTGTAGTATACCATTCACTATTTTTTTTTTTTTTTATATCTGTTTGTCTTCACGTTACTGGTACATCTCCTTTGTTCAAATCCTTTAAGACTATCAATTATAGACAAGTGATCTCACACACCAGAAGTCAGTGCCTTGGGATCTAAAACATTCAGGTCTTAAAACATGTAGGGTCTTGCCACTGTAGAAACTTATTAAAAATGCATCTTGGGCTCCACCCCAGACCTGAATAAGAATCTGCATTCTAACAAGATCCCCCAGGAGATTCATGTGCACATTAAGGTTTAAGAAGCACTAATCTAGAAAAACTTGAAGCTTGCTACTTCAAATTTCTAATCAACCCCCTTATCACACCCAAACATCTTTCATATGCAATTATTTACCTTGACTTAAAAACTGGAGGTTATTTAAGGGCCAGCCAGTGGCTTACTTGGGGGAGTGTGGTGCTGCTAACACCAAGGCCACAGGTTCAGATCCCTATATAGGGATGGCCGGTTAGCTCAACGGGTGAGCATGGTGCTGACAACACCAAGTCAAGGGTTAAGATCCCCTTAACCGGTCACCTTTGTTTTAAAAAAAAAAAAAAAAGATTGGAGGTTATTTAAATACAACTCTTACAGCAGGATGGCAACTAATACTCAAGAGAAAAAAAGGGATCAAATAAAGAAACCAAAGTGGCTGGCAAGGATTATTACAATAATTTCAGGAAAAATGATGGTCAGAACAAGCTGAACATTGTAAAAAAACATTCAAGACAACCAAGGGACTTTGTAAGCTCATACTGAGCAAAAATAAAGGGAGCTAGGGCCTACTGCTAGGGGCAGATACATGTTGAGAGAGAAGAAAGAGAAAAATGTTACAAAGGACATTACTGGGTGGCTTAAAACTGGAATGTGAACAATATTTTAGTACGAATATTATATCAATTTTAAATTAACTGAAGTTGATAGCTTTTATTATGTATGAATGTATGTAAGATCATCTCTATTCTTAATGGCTCAGAAAAAATTTACGTATATAGATACATACAGAGGGAATGTAAAAATGATAAAGCAAATGGGGTAAAATAACAATAGGAGATAAGGGAAATAATTATCTTTGTCTAATTTTTATTTTTACAACTTCTATAAGTTTGAAATTATTTCCAAATAAAAAGTTTTTTCAAATGATAGGAAAGAGAACTAATTAATTCCCTTTTGGCTTTCTTTGCCTCTTTCAAAGCAACTGATGTACCCAGAAAAGGAAATCAAGCACAAGGAATAGAGACTAGGATCCCAGAGGAAAGCATTATAACTGAGTACCTTTGGAGTCTCTGCCTATGAGAAGAAATAATCTTTTAAGCAAACTTTCTAAAGCTTCAACAATATTTATACAGGTATTTGTAAGCACATGTGTACAAAGTTTTACTTTCTAGACCAAGTATACCAAGGACCATCCTCACTACCCCACTCCAACAGCAATTAGCTCAACACCTGGCAAAAAGCAGGTGATCAACGCTTGCTAAATTCTACGGAAAGAAGGGGAATATCATTAACCCTTAGAGCCAGTATGCTCCCCAAGGCTATATACCCTTTTTAAATCAAAGATATTCAATTTAAGGACACAATATTGACTCAAATCCAACTCTGACTTAGGGGAATAAATTTTAGTTCACTGCTTCCCAGCCCATCACCAAAACAGAGGTTCAGAGAAACACAGTGACTTGCTAAATCAAATTTATGACATTTACTCCTTCCACTAGTTTCAAACAACTTCTTCAGAGAACTAAATATACAGTGACACAGGCTGAGGATAGCTACACTGCTTGAGGAAGGGCAAAGTGGAAGAGTCATGTTCTCCTGATCAATCCTCCCCAGAGTATGTTGGGATCCTCAGAGCCACTGAGATATACTCCTACATTTAAGTACAAGGAGTAAAGAAGCGTTCCTCACAGAATATTACACCAACCACATAGAAAAAAACAAAGGGAAGGGCTTGGATCGATGTCTCAGAAACAGGCAATGCCATCTGATAGAGATGTAGGATAAGAGTGCCCCACAATTAACACAACCTGGGGTAAGTCAGCATTTCCATGTATCAGTTTCCTGCAAATATTAAATTGGAAGGGGCCAAGATACAGTATGAGTTTGACTACAAGATAATGAGAAGACAAGAAAGTATCAAGAGGCCTATAACTTTCCAGCTGGTTTAATATCTCCGTCAACCCACGGAAGGAGCCAAGTTTCTAGAAACTGTCATCCATGGTCAGAGGCCCTGGAGTGACCTGACTGTACCTCTATAGTCCAACTTCACATAGGGCTTGGCAAGATGGTTCTATGAGTCTCTACATATTAAAGGAAGGAAAGCACAGAGACAGTGGGCTCCTAGAGAAGGTAGAACCTCATTTCAAGAGAGGGAAGCTGTCTTGCTCCCAGCTAAGCTCATGACATCATACTTGCCCTATGTATGGCTGCTGAGTGAGCAACACCAATTCCCACCAGCTGGGAATTAGGAGGGAAGGAGAAAAACAACTAATGTTAGACCATTATTTTCTTCTTACTCAAATCAGGAACTATTCCTAATGAAAAGCACTCTTTAACCGACAAGACCTAAAATCCAATGGAAGTGACAGATCCTTACGCTGCAGGCCAGTGACTGATCTCAAATTCCACTCCCCATCATAGGGCACATAGCTTCATCAAGAATAGATGTCAAGTATTAACCTACATGGCTTAGAGTAGGGTAAGGATGGGGATTGGGGAAGAGAAGTCCCACAGTCAACCTTCAGTAGTGGCCAAAGCTGTTCTGTTCTTGTCCTGGCCTCCACAACTGAGGAATTATAGAACGTCTGAGTTTTACCAAGTGTCTACAGTCCTAGGGACCAAGCATCCAGCAAATCCCCATCTTCCAGAAGTGACTAAGACAGTGTGCTCTTCCTGGAGCAGAGCCACCCATCCCCACTCAGATGCCAGCAGAAATTGGCATCAGCTACAGACAGCTCTCAGAGAAGTCAAGGGGAGGAGATGACCTGGCAGAAGGTTCCAGCTCATTAATGCTACCTCAGAGGTTACAAGAGACCAAATCAGCAGTAATATTTTTAGACTGATTGTGAATTTTCTCTACTTTCGCCTTCTATGCCAGCTCCTGTGGGTTTTACAGCTGAGTCGCTGTTCGAATTTTCTGAAGCCTTCCCCGAGAGTACAAAGGCACCCAGAGTCTGATGGCAGCAAGGCCCTGGTATTAGATGCTTGTATTGCCAGACAATGTTTGAGATCGAGCTCAGTTGGATGAAAGACTAGGCCCAAGACATCATGGTCAGATGCTTCTTATCTAATGGGAGTAGTTACGAGGAAAACTATTTCTAGCCTGAGATATAAGACCGTATACATGGAACCCCTCTTATCTCCATCCTTGGTTCTAGGTTGCTTGCTCAGAATCTATCTGAAGGTATAGAGGTGGGGTGGGAAGCGTAGAACTCATTCCAGGTTATGAAACAGACCACCCTCTGCCTGTAACCCCAAATCTGCAACTCTACACCATACCCCAACTCAGGTAGTGGTGACCTTCTGAGTGTGGGCTCCTTTCACTGACTCTGGATCCCACAGGTCCAAGGTGGTACCAAAAATAGCCCTTCTCTCCAAGGTAACTCCCAATCTTGATCATCAGACAAGCTCCATTACCTGCAGAAAGGCCATACTGAATCCATTGTAAGGTCGGCACGTACTCTGTCCCTATACCCAAATACCTCAACTTCTTCTTACCTAGGAGGCACCCACCGTCACACTGCTTCCTAGGTTGTCCCTCCTCTCTGTACTGAAATCTGTTCCCAAAGAGACTACTTGATTCCATGACAGAACATGCTCCAGGGTATGACGAAGACTTTCTAGAAGTGCACCATCATGTCCTAGAACCTATGGGACACCAGAGACAGAAGAATCTGTCCATCCAGCTGGTTAACACAAGTAGGAGGCAGAAGAATAGGAAAGACCTTGTCTGAATTCCGCAGTTATGAAACACCCCGGATTAACCCAGCAGCATAGCACTTGTCATTCATTCAACAAGTATTTATTAAAACACCCATGAGCCAGGCACCATGCTACCTGCTGGGAATACAGTATTAGAGTAGTAGAGAGCTGGGAGTTGAGGCAGATTTGCAAGAGACCTTGGTAGGGCCTAGGAAGTCCATGTTCCACATAGGAGAGCCCCAACCCTATTTTGAATATTGCCTCAGAAAGGTTGTTTGGAAGGGATTGAAGTACAGAAGCAAAAGGGTGAAGACTGCCCTCATCCCAAGCTGAGCTAGCCTGCAGACCAAGTGGAGCCTGCAAGTGACACAGCACAAGAAACATTCCATTCACCGGCTAGCAGTCAGGGCAGAAACTAGAGAGAGTTAACAGATCAATCCCCAAGGGATTTCTAAAGGAGAATGGGAGGAAACAGGACATGTCCTCTGGCATCCTTAGCCTGAGCATCTGGTCTGCCCACTGGGCTTCTGTACAGTGTATTCACTAGGAGTCCTTGTTTCCAGGTACCCCGAAGTAGATTCTCAGAAACACCACGTCTCCTGCTGAGTAATGCTGCACACAGAAGAGTCACAAGGCAGGAAGACAAATCCAGCAGTTGATACAGCTGATGAGCTAAGATTCAGAACCGTCTGTCATGTGCCTTCACCTTTAGAGATCTCATCAAGAGAGTCCATCACCTTTGAATGAACAGCCCCCAGAGTAGAGATACCTTAAGACAAAGAAGTCTTCCTGCCCAACATGTTATGAATTCTGCTCATAGTAACTGAGGTATAATAGGAAGCATAAGAGTTTTGGAACCAAAGATACCTGGGGTGGAATTCTAGGTCAGCCAGTAATTGTATTAGCAACCTCTGTGAGCCCATTTCCTCATCCGTAAGATAGGAATAATAATAGCACCCATTTCACAGGTCTGTGCAAGCATTAAGATCATGTGATATACTTAGCATAGAAAGCAGTCGATAAATGGTGGCTGTCAAGTCACTCCATCCCCCATGCCAGGATATTGAGGACAGCTCCCATAGCCATGCTGTTTCATTATAGGACTTAAAGACACTGCAAGCAGGGCAAGGGTAGCCCTGGACACATGCCACTGGGGTCTCTGAGAAAAATACACTTCTAATATCCATCTTGCCCTGAAAGCCTTCCTCCCCAGCAAGCGACAGGCCTCAGGATATGCAGTCTAGAAGGGAGGGACTCCACTAAGTGCCATATCCAAACCCATGCCAGTTTTGCAGGCATAACTCTCAAAAACAGACTCCACCCCAGGGGCGTCCTGCAGGCCTCTGAGGCTGAAGAAATCTATGCAGCAGAAGCACTCTAGCCCCTGGGGAATGGTCCCCATGTGCCAGCCTCATGCTAAGAACCCAACTAAAGGTTGTCCCAATGCAAAAAATCCTCAGGGGAGAAAGTGGAAGCCCCTATCACAGCAATTACCATGCTGCATTTGGTATGCTTTCTCATCTATTTTCCCTTGATAGCCATGGAGAATCTCAGGGGCAGTAATTTTATCCTAGTCACTGATATACCTCCATTGCCTAACAGTGCCTGGCACGCAGCCCATGCTTAATGTTTGCTGAATTTAGCTAAGATTTTAGTGAAGAGCCCTGCTATCTCCAACACTGCCCCCCACATTGCAGAATACCGAAGGGTGGTAGAAGGTGGTCGGGAATGAAGCCATACCTGCCTGGGGCAACATTACACCAAGCAGAGCCCAAGGAATATCTTACACCCTGGGCTCCATGCAGAAACAAAGGGTACCAGTCTGCTGCAAGGATAACTCCCAGACTGCCCAGGGATGTTGAAATACTTCTTCCCCCCACCAAAGAAACGCAGCTAGTTGGTTTTCAGATGGGAAAGCAGTGTAGGCACTGGAATGTGGGCTGCATGTTCCCGCATTGCTGGCGAGGGTGCATGATCTGGCACTGCAGCTGGCTGGTGGGAGGGCTGCATCCTACTCCAGGAGGCAGTACCCTCATGTAGGATTTCCAAGAAGGCCCAGAGCTTAGGGAAAGGAAAGAGATGGCCGTCACCACAGCTCCAAAAAACAAGGACAACATGGCGATTAGGGATGGGTGTGTCCTAATCCCTCAGAAAGGACGACGTACCCATGCCAACCCTACCCACAGCCAGATCACACCACTGGGGCAATTCTCTGGTCCCTGTGAATTCTGAGGCTCAGACTGCAGTCCCTCTCTGACTCTCAAAATCATATAATATTATCAATAAAGTGCTTGAGATGGAAGGTGGAGGAGTAAAACCGTCCCTACCTCAGAGACAATCAGCTGTAAACACAGGCCTTTCAGGCAGTGGGCAAGCTGGGGAAATTATGACTGAATCCAAGCTATTTTTTTTATCGTCTAATTTCACAGTAACTTTCAGGACAAGCTCTACAAGCCCCAAGCTGAGCACACCTTCATTTCTTTGGGCCCTATGCTGCAATACATTTCAGAAGGACCCTTGTAGCTAAGAGAAACCAGAGCCAAAGAAGGGCCACACACCCCAATCTGATACCAGTAAAATATAATGCCTTGGTCAAACAGTGATCACTCATTGACAGGTGCCCATCTCCTATGTGAGCTCTTCTGTCTTTTACTCAGATACAGTGGGAATGAGGACAAGATAAGGTTGGCTTCAGAGGCTACCCAGGTTGGCTTCAAAGTATACACAAAAGAAAGCACTACATCCTCCAAGCATAGGATACCAAACACTGACACCACACTTCCTTGCCTGGTAAACAGGGTAATTACCAACCTTTCTGGAAAAACCTGAGTGCATTTCAAGAGACCCTACCTTAAGCCAGAGGTAGGTAAGGCAAACCTCTTCCCCACCAACATCCAAATAAAAAAAAAAAAAAATCCCATCCCCTTCCCTCAGATGGGATTTTACCAAAACAACTGGCAATAAGTGCCTAACAGACACAACAGTCCCAGGCTCTGCAAAGCATTCTAAAAAAAGACCTGCGCCAAACAGGGTGGAGGCCAGAGAAATCAACAAGACAGTATCTCGCTGCCATGACTGCTGGTTCCTGGAGTGGGGGAGGCAAGGGAAGAATGGCAGGCTCAGCGTAACCCACTCTCAGCACCAAAAGCAAATGGCTAGTCCCCTCCACCCCCACACCCCACTTACTACCTTTCCATCTTCCTATAGTATCTGCTGCCAATATTTTGGGGGAGAAGGTATCATTTACATAAAGCAAAATACTTAGATTTTAAATACACCTGTAATATTTAAGTTCACATTTCTTCCTGAATACTCCAAAACTTGCATCTAGCCAACCCTCGCACTTGTGCCACAAGAGGGAAATAAACAGGTAATGAGAAGGTTTAGAGCAGAAGCAGTTCAAGAGGTTGCCAAGAAGTCCCTTTGATTTGTCCCCATCAAATCCTACCAAGAAGACATGGGATCCTAAAGGGGAGTGGCTCTTCTTTCATCCATCTGGTTACCCTCAACACAAAGAAAGAAAGAAAAAAAAAAAAGCCTCTGTAGCTGGCAGTTACCCCACCCCACTTACTCTGCCGCCTACCCCTTTCCAGGATCAATGCTCTTAACCTTACATTAAGTCAATTCCAATACCCCAGCATTATCTGGCCTCACCCTTGCCATGATTCAGGGACCACCCACCCTTCATGTATAGTCTCCTAGTTTTAAAAGCTATTGGGAAATAGAATCCGGTCATCCAGTAATCACCCCCTTAAGTCCCCTCCCCCACCTAAAAGTATTTTGCTTCATCATCTCCGAGACAGGCCTGGGCACCAGGGTGTTAGCTGGATCTTTTCTGCATAAGGCTGTCACCTTGAGGACCCTTCTCAGGACCACCCCAGGTGCAGACTAACTCCGGGGAATTTATCAGGGTAAGTGGAAAAGCCATGTCTGCCTTGATGAGCAGCCATCTGTCCTGTCATACTCACAACTAGCATTTCCATCTCCTGCAGAACAGCTCCATGTTGTATATATGTGTACGGGGTGGGGGGTGATACAAAGGGGGATAAAAGGGGAATAGAACAACTGTTGCTGTGGATATCTTTGTTCATCACCCCATGCACCTCCTCCCCCAGCCACTTCATTCTCTGGCACTCACCTGAGTGTGTGCTGCTCTGGGCTGAGGAATCTGAGTCCTGGGTGCTCCATGGTCGGTCCCAGCCCGTCAGACTGAGGGACTGCAGGCCAAGGCACAAGTCATTTGCATCTGGGAGGCCACGGGGAGATTCTTGTGCAGAGGTGGGGAAAAGCATCCTGCTTGTAACTGTTTCTTCAGAGTCCTGGAAATCTGCTTTGGACAGGAGGACAGCAGAAACCCCCAAGTTAAGGGTTGTTTTTCCCAATATCATCAACAGTAAATATCATTAACAGTAGTTTCCCCAGGCTCAGAAACCAGACATCCAAGCTGGCTGGATGCTGCAGCCGCTGCCTCTGCACTTTTGGGGGTGTTAGAGCAAGAGCAGTTGCCATACAGCCCCCCTCCCCACATACACACCCCTATCCCGTCTGCATTACAGACTGGGCCAGCATGTGACCAGGCTGCTGATGCTTCCCGCTGCCAGTGACATCAGCCGGCTGAGCCGTGCAATAGAGAGCGGCATCATCCCTCACAGAACGGGGGAGGAGCAGGAGGGGACGACAGGGAGGAGACTTGCCTCCCAGGGAAAAGATAGCACAGCTACTTGGAATAGTCCGGGTGCAGTGCCGGTTAAGTCAGGTTTGTGAGGCAGCACTCTTTCGTCTCCAGCAATGGTGGCCAAGCGGCCCTCAGGCACGACTGAAGTCCTCTCTGCTGACAGCAAAGCCAAAGCAGCCTACCGCCTGCTTGTGTGGCTCTGCCCTCCTGCCGCCCCTCCCTTTCCCTCCCTCTACTCTCCACCCCCAAACCCAAAAACACTCTAGTTCTGGACACTCTCCAGCTGCTGGCTCAAGCCCAGGCTTTGCAGCCCAATGCAAAGCTTCACAATCCTGCTAGCAAAAATCTATGTGCTCCAAGTGGCCCCTGAGCAGTACCCTGACACAGCACTGTTTACCACTGAGGAATGGGATAACCTTCAGAAAAACATTGTACACTTGGACCCTGGGGAACAACACCTGGTGCTCCAGGCTTGTCTGGAGCAGCTTATCACGAAGAAAAGGGGTCAGCTTTGGTAGAGGGAGGAGAGTCACCAGGCTGTTCCAGGTACTTCTCACAGTACATGGCCCACAACCCACATGTAAGACCTGCCCTGATGAGGATAATCGCGGTTCCCAGGCTCCCTCACCCCAACAAACCGGGCATTAGTCATGAACAGAATTATTGGCCCAGCTTCTCCTTTCCTGCAACTGCAGGCACAGACTGAGGAAACACTCCCAGAGCAGTGTCTGACAGACCAAAACAAGAGAAACAGTCACAGAAGTATTGTTATGCCCTATTAGAAACACCACACTCAGGAGCTTATATCACCTGGCTCTGTCAACACTGTTTCTCTTACCCTTCCAGGAGTCCTCAGGAGTGATACAGGCCAGGTGTGAGGGCCACTAATGCCTTTAATTTCCTTGGCCCTCTCTCAGAGGTGCTGCCTAGGACCTAGGCCTTATTTCTGTGACCACTCACAGCTCCAGCAGCAACAAACTCTAATATTAAAGTCCAGCTTCTAGATCCTCTGCCATTTCCTCTTCGACAATATCTCCTCCTGCATCAGTCCTTTTCCTACACGACCCTTGGTCATTGGCTTCTTCCTCATAAAGGGAGGGTGGGTAATGCTCCCAGCCCAAGCAGGCAGATTGCTTGGACCTGGACAAGGCTGGTAGCACTCTACCTGCTTGTTCTCCCCTGCTGCAAGGGGAAGTAAGCAGATACAGGAAGCATGCCCACCTGGGACCTCCCTAAGGCAGGTCTGAGAGGGGCAGGAGAGAGGGGGATCATGCTATTAGCCACAGGAATAGCTAGCCAGAGCCTCCAGCAGTATGTCCTGTGTCCACAGGTACTCAGGCATAGCCTAGAGGGGAAAACATCAGTCTGTGGGAGGGATTCCTCCCTTCAGAGGTTTTTCCTTTCCTTTTTTTTTTTTTTTTTTTTGGAGCTCTGCTGCTGTGTCATCCATCCACGTTATTCCTGTCTGGCTGTAGATACTCTGCTTGCTCCCCGTCTCTGTTTGTCAAAGCCTTGTTCACCACTGCACAGGCTGAGCAAGAACTCACCCACACTGGTGCTATCCCCACCCCAGACCACTCCCTTCTGCTTCTCTATGTCCACCCTTCCCCCAGGCTAAGGATACACTTTAAAGTTAACCTGTGAGAGGGGCCTGCCCGTGGCTCACTAAGGGAGAGTGTGGCGCTGGTAGCGCTGAGGCCACAGGTTTGTATCCTATATAGGGATGGCTGGTGCACTCACTGGCTGAGCGTGGTGCAAACCACACACTGTGCCGAGGGTTGCAATCCCCTCACCCGTCAAAAAATAAAAAAATAAAATAAATTAATTAACCTCTGAGTATTAATTACAAAAGCATAATGCTTCCAAAAAAAAAAAAAACACCCATATTTAAGTATCTACTCTCCCCTAAACTAGGTATCCTAAGTATCTATATAATCCCTTCTACCCCAATCTGAGGACATCTATGTCTAGAAGCAGCCATGCACCACCCCCAACCCTGCATCTCTAAAATCTGGGCATCTGTGTACATGGCCACCCCTATACCCCAGGCAGAGAGAATCTAATCAATTATGCCCTTGCTACTCAAATTATAGCATAGCAGACCAGCAATATCAGCATCACCAAGAGCTTGTTATAAATACTGAATCTCAGGCCTCATCTGAGACCTATGGAATTGATCTGCATTTTAACAAGATTCCCAGTTAATACATATGGCACACAGAAGTTTGAGTAGTACTGACCTATATTATTACCATAACCTTCCCACCCCAAACTGAAAGACCCCTGGCCTAACCAACAGGTCTGTTTAACCCCTCAAAGACCAAATGATGACAAGCATCCAGGAGCTTGCGGATCTAAAAAATGTACCACTCTACCCTAACTTCAGAATACCCACCACAAAGCCTGCCCTTAACCCTTATCCAAGCATTCCCCAACCCACTGTTTCTTCCAGATGAAGGTTTTTTACTACCATTGTAGTAAAGCCAACCGAAGCCATACCTGAGACCCTTAGTGTGGCAGGCTGGGAAAGATCATGTAACTTTAGAAGTCTGATAGACCTTGCTTTTGCTCACCAAATCTGCCTCTGTGTGATTTCAATCAAGTTACTTACCCTTTCTGAGTATCTTTTCATCTGTGCAGTGGCAGCAGCAGCTATGTTTCAGGTGTTTTGTGAGGATTAAAGAAACATGTGGTACAGTGTCTGGCACAAAGTATTGTATCAGTAGGGTGACCATATCATTTGTTACCCAAGTCGGGATACTTTTGAGAGAGAAAGGGGTAAATGTTGTTAATCACACCAGGACTGCAAGCTTAACTAGAGATGAACTGGCAGGCATAATCACTTTATCCATAGCCACTCATGTTCAGAAACATTTTACTCAAAAAGCCTCCTTTCTGATGGCTTCGTGATCCCATCTCTACAAACTTACCCATCCTGCTCCACCTCTTCGCTCTGTACCAAAAGGAAGTTTGAGAAGTAAACCATTAACGCAAGCTAACATACACTAACTCAAAAGGTCTGGTAAACAAAGGCTGATTTTAATAAGCAAAAGCCCACCTGTGCTTCTCATATCTGACACTGAACACTTGGCCCTTTTTATTGGAGGCTATCCTTCATAATTCTTTGCCAAGAACCAACGAGGCACTAAGATACTAAAAGCTGGTAACAAGCACAGGCTGAAGTGATAGTTCTCATTCTGAGGCAATCTACTTGAACCATGTCTCAAATGCATTCTCCAAATTTCTTTTACTGATACCTACACAAAGTTTCCATTTTAACTTTCTTAATTCAGTCCAAATTCTTAAAATTGTTTCCCTTTGAAAATATCAGTTATCTTTTCTATAGTTAACTTCCCAAACTTTTAAAAACTGAACTCCTCAAGGAAATACATAAACCAACTCAAAGTTCAAAGTTAAAATAGAACTTCCCCTTAACTCAAAATGCAGACAGGAGAGCCAGGGACTCTGGCTCCACAGCTCACAGTTTCATAGCCTCAATGCTGATCTTTTCCATCCTCAGCATGGTAAGAATCTGTCCGTCCTCTAACGACTCTTTTTTTTTTTTAAACAAAGATGACTGGTAAGGGGATCTGAACCCTTGACTTAGTGTTGTCAGCACCACGCTCTCCCAAATGAGCTAACCGGCCATCCCAAACCCGTGGCCTTGGTGTTATCAGCACCACACTCTCCCAGGTGAGCCACGGGCAGCCATCTCTGACTCCTCTAACAGTACCAAAACTTAGCACAAAGTAGGGACCTCTTCAAGTATCACTCTTGAGCACCTGGCAAGCAGGGAAGTAAGACAAGAAAAGAATACTGCCTTTGGGTCTCCACTTGTGAAATCATTAAGGCAGGGTGTTATAAAGGCTCAACTGTATATAAAGCACATGAACTGCAAGGAATTAGTTGAGGAATCTGGGAGACCTGTTATAGCTTTACTGAAAAGCACTTCACAGAGCAAAGGCCTCACAAGCTGATCCTTGAAAAAAAAAGGTCTAGTTTTGAGAAGGTGATAACGGAGAAGGTAAGGTAGGTGTATTAGGACTATTCAAGCCAGGATGAACTTAGGATCAGGCATGCAGTGAGGGGTCTTTGTAAGCTCTTAAACAGGAAATAATCTGCTGGAGGGCCCAAGATGAACCAGAGATCATAGCTAAGGAGGTCAGAGTCAGGGAGAGCAAGGACAAGAAGGAGTGGAGAAGGAGGGCACAGAACAACTGGAAAGGAGGGGAGGAAGAAGGAAATAACGTTAAAAAAACTAAACAGAATACACAGTTGCAATTATAATATGAGGATAACTACATGAAAATTCTGTAGGTTGATGGACAATGCTGGTAAAGAAACAAAATATGAACAGCTAATGTGTGTGAGGGTAGCAGGGGTGCTAATGGATTTATTTTCTTTTAGTTATTACACAAACATTATAACACAAAATAAAATCTATCTTCTTCTGTCCTTTTCCTTGACAGACTTCCAACAAGCACACTATTATAGTTTTTGTGGCAACCACACTTGAGCTGTTTCACAAAATCTCTACTTCATCCCCTAATTTCAGTCCCTGGGAGTAGCAAAAACAGAACACTGAGTCATTTGTCCCCATGAGATTCTTTCAAATAACTGACTTTACAGTTAGCTGAGACTATTATTTAAATCCATGATTTATGATTCTTAAAGTTTAAACAAATCCATAAAGCAGCAGTTCTAAGAATGTATCTTTTTTTTTTTTTTTTGGTGGCTGGCTGGTACAGAGACTGAACCCTGGACCACTTGGTGTTAGTTACAACACTGTGCTCTGATCAAGTGAGCTAACCAGCCAGCCCTGAGAATGTATTTTTAAAAAGAGTTTGGATATTTTCTCCCCCAAATCCAGAAAACCAAAATCCCCATTATGAGAAAACGATTTTAACAATTTAAAGTGGAAAAACATGTAAGAAGTCATCTGTTAAGATCACTTCGCTTGGGCCGAGCCTGTGGCGCACTTGGTAGCGTGCTGCGCTAGGAGCGCGGCCGCGGGTTCGGATCCTATATAGGAATGACCGGTGCACTCACTGGCTGAGTGCCGGTCACAAAAAAAAAAAAAAAAAAAAAAAAATCACTTCGCTGCTCTGTTTGTGCTACGGCCCTTATCCACTCACACAAGGGTGGCTCCAAGTTTCTCTAGAGCAGTGTTTCTCCAGCTTTAACATGCACATGAATCACTTGGGAATTTTTAAAAACACTGATTCTGATTCAGTGGGTCTGAGTTGGTCCCCAGAATTTGCATTTCCAACAAATTCCCAAGTGATGCCAGTGTTACTGGTCCACACTTTGAATAGTAAAAGTTTAAAACGGATTAGATTCTCCCAGGTAATTCATCTCAGTCTTACTCAAGACCACTTTCTTCATGGTGTTTACTTTTGTAAACAAGTACCTTCAATGGTTCCCTGTTATCTCTCTGATCAAAGCCAATCTTCAGGCCCTCGCTTACTTTTAAAACTTTCACACTATTCACTGAACAAAATAGGCTAAGCTTCAGTTAATCACAACTCTCCAGAAGTTCACACTCTGGAGAGTGATTTATTGCTAATCTGCACACTGGTAAGTGGAATACTAGGTCAGAAGAGACAAAATACGTGTTGTCTATAATATTTAAGGAGAGCCTCCTTATAATTTTAGCTATACATTAAATTACACCATTACAGATTAAGATATAAGAGAATAATAAGTTTATTTTGTACTAGTATAAATATATGATCACTGGATTATTAAAAGCAGTCAAGATTTAAATAATCTTCAAATAAATTCTGTAAGTTATTTCAAAGTGATTTCTACAATTTCTTAAAATATTAACATGTTTAGATTTTAAAACATCATATATCATGTTCACATACTAGAGATTCGTTACTGTTAAAAAGTTAATTCCTACCAAATTAATATACATTATTTGTGTAATCCAAATAATAGTACCTGCCTTCAAGCATTTCAATGTGGAAAGACTTAAATGGTGTGGGAACAACCAAATATCCATATGGGGGGGAAAGTAATGAATCCTGACCTCCTACCTCAATCCATATACAAACATTAATTTAATAGGAATCAGAGAAACCTAAAAGTAAAAGCTAAATATAACTATAAAGATTCCCTAATTTTTTTGTGCCTTGGCAGGGAAGGGTGATGTAGAGAAGTAAAGATTTCTTATGTAGGACACAGAAAGCAATGATCATCGGAAAGAATTTGGATAAACTGGACATATCAAAATCAAAAACTTCTGCTCATCAAGACACCATTAAGAAAATAGAGGGCCGGCCCATGGCTCACTTGGGAGAGTGTGGTGCTGACAACACCAAGTCAAGGGTTAAGATCCCCTTACCAGTCATTTAAAAAAAAAAAAAAAATTAGGTAAGCCACAAAATGTCAGAAAATATCTGCAACTATATCTGACCAATGGCTAGTATCTAGAGTATCTGGAGTATAGAAGAAATCTTAACAACCCAAAAGTTAAAAAAAAAAAAGCCTACTTTTTAAAAGGGCATGAAATCTGAAAAGCACTTCACAACGGTATATAAATGGCCTACAAGAACTTCAAAATGTGCTCAACATCAAAGAAATGCAAGGTAAAACCACAAGGAGATATTACTACACACCTACCAGATAGCTAAAATTAAAAAGACTGCTCTACATTTTGCCAACATTTGATGTTATCAATCAGAACATCCATTTGTTATTGTACAATGGTACAACCTTTTGGAAAAAAGACTGCCAGTTTCTCATATCTATACAATTAAACACGCATTATCCTATGACCCAGCAATTCTACTCCTAGGTATTCAACCAAGAGGAATAAAAGCATATGACTACAAAAAGACCTAAAAATGGTGATAGTAGCTTTATTCATGATCACCAAAATACACTGGATCATGATCACTGGATACAGTCCAAGTGATCATCAACAGGAGAATATACAAAACATGGGGGCTGGCCATTTAGCTCAGTTGGTTAGAGCATGATGCTGATAATACCAAGATCCAGACTTCAATCCCTGTACTAGTCAGCTGCCACAGAAAAAATTTTTTTTAAAAATATGGTATAGATGCATATACTACAATATTACTCAGCAATAAAAATAAACTACTTATACATGCAATAACATGGATGAATCTCAATTATAGTGAGTAAAATAAGCCTTAGAGTACATATTCATATGATTCTATTTGAATTTCTAGAACAGACAAAACTAATACACTCATATGGTTTAAAAAAAAATTTCTAGTTGCCTCTGGAGAATAACATTGGGAGTGGACTGGGAAGGGGTGTGAGGGAACTTTTCTAAGGCGATGATAACGATCTATATTTTGATGGGATTGGATGTGTGCATTAACTCAGAATGCACCTGATGATACACTTAGGATTTGTGCATTTCACTGTATGTAAATTTTATCTCCAAAAATTGTAAACAAATAATAAACATTACTTAACGATATGCATGCTGAAGTACTCAGGGCTGCACTATACCCATGTCTACAACTTACTTTGAAACTAATTATAAGATGCACTCATAAATGGTTAGAGGAATAAATGAATATGTGATAAAGCAAAAACAACAAAATGTTCATTGTAGAATCTAGGTGGTATTAGTGGTATTCACTTCATAATTCTTTCAGCTTGTCTGTATGCTTGAAAATGTTCATAAAACACTGAGAAAAAAATGAGCAAGTCTGACTGAAATGATGGTTTGACAGTAAGAACTGACCCCATTAAACTAAGTTTTCTGACTTTTGGGGGGGGGGGCAGCTGGCTGGTATGGAGATCCAAACCCTTGACCTTGGTGTTATCAGCACCACACTCTTATGATAGACATTTTCTGTAAACAGAGTGTTAAATTTATAGGGCCAAGGTTTTGACAAAATATACTTAAAAGCAAGTGATAAGATAAAAACCATTTAAGAACACTGTATTGGCAAAGGTATTTTTACACTGACAATATTTTAATTTTTCTCAATCTTTACGTATAATGAGTTTAAACAGGGTGTCTCAGTCATCTGAAATCTTGATAAAGCACTTTTGGTGTACTTCCAAGAAACTGAGTAATTCAATGTCTGGTATAACGAGGTAACAAATCTTTTCACAAATTAGATGGTTTCCAGTTCCTTCTTTCAACATATGCAGGAGGAATGAATAGAACTGTCAGCAAGTAGATGTCTAAAAATAATGATGACTGACTTTTTACATAGAACTCATAGAGTTCAAAGAATTGAGTGACACTGCTTCACTCCCCATCTACTTATTTTATGTGAATAAATTTACCCAAAGCATAAGATCTATAAAAACAAAGAACAGAAATATATTTGGTGTAGAAAACAGAGTCATTCCAGCAATAAGTGAGTCATCCAAAACATGTTTTAAAAAAGCCTCACTTATCTCATTAAGAAGCATTTCCAATAAATATTTTAAAAGGATAAAATTTTACCAATTTATAACATTTAGATTGTCTTAATCAATTGTCCTACCAATCAACTGTCTTAGCAATCTAGAAGACTTACAGTCTTTTAGTTGCAGGAGACAATTAAAAACTTGTTTATATACTTTGTTGCAGAGAAATATGACATATGATCAACAAAAAACTCAAGCATAAAATATTACATTAGGATAAAACTGTGGGAGAAGTGGACTAGAAATATGAGTAAAAGAGAAAAGGAATAATAAAATTTTTCCTACTGTTAAAAGAACTGGTTTACATATCTTCAAACAGATAAAAGGTATCAAATCTCTCTATTTCAAATCTGCTGGATGCATTTTCACTTATGATGAATTGAGTTAAAATGTGCAAGAGGTATGTCATATCAAAGCTTTTTTATTGTGGTAAAATATACATAACATAAAATTTACCACTTTAACCATTTCTAAATACACAATTCGGAGGCATTTAGTACATTCACACTTTTGTGCACCCATCACCAGAACTTTTTCATCCCAAACTGAAACTCTGTACCATTAAACACTAACTCCCCACTACCTCTTTCCCAGCCCCTGGTAACTTCTATTTTACTTTGTCTCTATGAATTTGACTATTCTTAAGGACCACTTGAAAGTGGAATCATACAGTATTTGTGTCTGCCTTATTTTACTTAGCATAACAGCTTCAAGGTTCATCCATGTTGCAGCATGTATCAAAATTCCCTTCCTTTTTAAGGTTGATAATACTCCATTGTATGTATATACTACATTTTGTTTTTCCATTTACCCACTGATGGACACTGGGTTGTTTCCACCTTTTGGCTATTGTGACTAGATAGATACAAACACTGGTTTACAAGTATGTGTTCAAGTTCCTGTTTTCAATTCTTTGGGGTATACACCTAGAAGGGAAATTGCTAGATCATATGGTAATTGTATGTCTAATTTTTGTTTTTTTCTTTGAAGCACCATACTATCATTCCTACCAGCAATGTACAAGTGTTCCAATTTCTCCACATCCTTGCCAACACTTGTTTTCTGCCTTTTTTTCCCCCTAAATAATGGACATCCTAACAGGTGCAAATTGTTACCTCACTGTGGTTTTTTTAAAAAAATAGATTATACACCAAGTCTGAAGATTGCTGCCGCCTAGTTCATGAATTTCCAAGATGTTTTAAAAAATCCCCCACACACCAGGTTTTTGTTGAACCGTTTTTCTTTTTATATCATCCAAGTGTTCCTAAATGCAAATGCCACCCCTTTTTGCAGGATTCAACCATGCTGGTCATAATGACGGTCCACAGGTGGCATCTGACCCAAGCTGGGCAAGAATAACCCTTCCCCGCAACTATGGAAACCAGTCCAGGTATGTGCACGATTCAAGCCAAGCTAGTTGGGAGTCCTTCCTTGAGATTTTTCTGACTGCATACAGAAGAGGAAGAACTATCCCCTGATTGTTCATGATGCCAGAGTATATGAGCATATCCCCTTGCTCAGATAGTAGGCAAGTCCACAAAAGGAGAAAATAAAACCCACACTGGGAAAGCAAAGGAAAGATAGAGACAGAGTCTTGACAAAATTGGAGGCCCTGGATTCAACATCCCTAATTTCTCACTGATTCTTTCCTATTTTGTAAGCTATGTGTTAAGAGCCTTCCAACACATACCACATTTCCCTGAAGTTAGTTCTAATTAGGTGTTCGATCATTTGCAAAGAGAAGCATTCTGTGTAATTCAGGCCCTTTAGCAAGAATTGACCAAACAAGTAATTACTACATGCAGGATAAGAACCTCTGGGACAAAAGCCCATAATGCCCTGGAACTAGATGAGAAAGCCACAAACGACAACAGGAAAGGAGCTAAAAGACCACCATGTCAAATCCCCTTTTACTAGAAAGCAAACAAGGCCCAGAGAGGGCCAAAGTGACAAAATTACTAAGTGGCAGAGGCAGGATCCAAATCCAGGGACCAACCCGCTCCCCTCCTACTCTAGGATACTTTTTAGGCCCAGGTCTGCACTCATATATATCCCTACTCTGACCTGTTTTTTCTGTAAGTTATTATTGGATTCCCTTTTCTCCACTAGGGTCCCCATGGAGCTGTGTGCTAAACCCATCCCATTCTACCAGGAGTTCAGTTCTGAACACTAGCTGCCCTTCCTTCTTCCTACTCTCTCCACAATCTCCCATTTATTCAGCAAAAAGTCAACTTCAATTTCATTGCCATGTGCATATATTATTTTCAAAAGTGACAATTTCACTTCTTCCACATAGACACCAAAAAAAGAAGACTGCTAATTCAAGGACATTGCTTCATCCAATCTATGGCTCCTCGTATGAGGGGATTCTCAAAGATTCTGGTCTAGAGTCCTGGAATACAACATGCCATCCTAGTGGTGTCCCCAAGTTGTATGTAAAACTAGTATAACTATAATACAATGAAATGTTGATGATGCTACACTGTTCATATTTTGGTTTTGCAGAAGTTCCTTGAATATTACACCAAACTGAGGATACCTACTAGTGACCCCTTACAGTGCCAACCACAATGGACCTTGAGAATATAAAAGGCCAGTGATTTAAAAAAGGACGGCAGGGTACTTTTTATATAATGTAGAGAGTAAACTGGTACAATTATGGGGGGTAACTTGATGTTCGTTAAAAACTTCAAAAGATATTTATTCTTTGAAGAAATTTCACTTTTAGGGATTCACCCTATGTCCAAATAATCACAGACGTAGGCAAAAGTTTTAACTTCAGGTACTTCTCATTAGTGTATAAAATAGATACCTATTTAAACTAGCTTCAAAATGTGAGATTGAATGCAGAGGTTTTTGACCCTTTTTTGTACTATAAACCATCTGGCAGTCTGCTAAAGCCTATGGACACCTTCTAGGAATAATGTTTTTAAATATATGAAATAGTGACCATAATTTTGAAACAGTCAGTAACATTTCAACATATGTGCAAAGACTATAAAGGAATCAAATGTGAATTCTCTATCATCCTACTGATACCACAGTATTAGGTACTGCTAATATCGTTATTTGTTGCCTAAATTTATAATAAAAAGAAATGGTACATTTCAGTTAAACATTGGTGAAAATAAACATATAAGTCTGTACCTATCTAAATTATTAGACCCAAGGGCTTCCAGTCAAGATGGCAGAATAGATGGTTCCCAGCGTCACCCTCTCCCACAAATCAACCAATCTACTATTATTAAAAAAGCAACGACAGCCAAGCTGGGGCTGCTAGGGATCAGGGGAAGAGGAGCAGAGACCTATGGAGCGCATGAAGGTGGAAGAAGCCACAATAAGAGAAAGAAAGAACCGCTCCAACAGTCTTTCGAGCCCTGGCCACTTTAAGGCTGGAGCTGGTGAGTGCACAGAGCAGGAGCTGACAAAAGCCTCAGCCGTGCCCTTCAGATGAAGTTGCTTGGAGGCTGCAGGGGAGAAGAGAGCCTTGGTGGCCCCCAGGCCAGCAAGACCACTAACATGGTTCCTATGGACCTAACATAGGAGTGAGGAGCCACTCAGAGGCCCGTGAATCATCACAAGGAACCAGTGCAGGACCCTCCACATTGGAAGTGATTGGAGTGCTGGTGGTGGGGGAGACAGGCCCACCAAAAGAACAATGGGGCACAGCATGGACAGCTGATCTGCCCCACAATCAGTGCAGGACAACTCAGTGGAGACGGGTTAGGAATACACAACTGCAGGGGGTACAGTTGGCTGAAAAGACTAAGGCCTAGACCAGAGTTTCTACACAACCCAAGAGTATTGGATTTCACTAAACCCGGAAGTACCTATATAGTCAACCATTAAAACCTGAAGCTGCTCACAAAGCCTTCCCCAGGGAATCAGCAGCAAAGCAACAATTTAGCTCAGCCACAGAGCTCTAGTGCTGATCCCCACAGGAAATTCCCCCATTTTAGAAGCAAGCAAAGGACGAGAAGTTAGTTCCAGTGCAGATTTTAAGTGGTAGAAACAGCAAATAATCTAGCTCAGAACTGAAAGAAAAAACAAAATACCCACAGACCAAAGTTTGATATTAACTAGTAAAGGTCTCTCATCACCAAAGAATACCTATAAAACCTAGAAGGACCAGAAGTCCCCTGGGCTACCAAGCCAGTGAGGGGGGAGGGCTGGGGGCCCCAGCCATGCCCCCTGACACCTGCAACCATCCCAGTGATGACCACTGAACCACCACAGGTAGCACCCAGGTTCTCCCAAGCTGGGGCAGTGGGGGCCCTCAGCTGGGATTTGGGGGGGCCTTGGTCATGCCCCCCGACACCCGCCATCAGCCCAGTGGTGGCCAAGTCTCCACAGGAGGCACCCCAGGCTCTCCCAAACCAGGGTGGTGGGGGGCTGAGAGCCTCAGCTACACCCAACACCTGCAACCAGGTCAGCAACAACCAAGCGGCTGCAAGAAGCACCCTGGGCTCCCGGGCTGGGTTGGTGGGGGGGGGCGGGGACACAACGGCTTCAGCCACACTCCCCTGACATCTGCACCTAACCCAGCTATAACCAAGCCACCACTGGAAGCCCTCTGGTTTCCCCCGCGGGAATGAGGGGGGGGTGCCACAGGCCTCAACCCTGCCCCTCCTCCTTCCTCCATCCTATGTCCTTCCCCCTCTGCCCCTCCAACATCACAGAATGTAAAAAAAACTATTAATAAACAAATAAATTATTGGACCCCCTGAATTCAACCCATGCACCCAGGTTAAATATCCCATAATGCATCCATCTTTACAGTAAAATGCTATGCAACCTTGAAAAAGATAAAATTAATGACAGAAAGATAAATGGAAAACAAAGAAGCAAATTAGTACACAGTGTGTTCAGGAAGATTTCGATTTTAAGAATGAATTTGTCAGAAAAATACTGGGAGATCACCAAAATGTTAACAGTAATTATCTCTGGGTAGTAGTAATTACATATGATTTTTTTTCTTCTCATTTGTCTTTTTGTCCAAAAAAAGAAAAAAAAAAAAAAAAAGAAATCATTGTAACAAGAAAATACAAGTTCTTAAACAGGGTAAAGTGACTCATTTAACACCCCAAAATAAATTTGAATTTCTCTTAATTTTTGCAAAAAAAATGAAAGAAAAAAAGAAAGAAAAAAGCCTGTATTAAAAGGAGATTTTAAATTTGACATTAGGAGCTCAATGATGAAATCAGGATTACAATTCAATTTAAATTCAATAGGCCACAGGACATCAAAAATAGAAGGTGTTATAACACGATGCTCTTAACTAACTGAGCTAACCAGCCAGCCCAACAGAGCCTTTGTAGGAAGGAAATTCTAACACGTGCTATAACATGGATGAATCATACCAGCCAGCCACCAAAAAAAAAAAAAAAAAAACCCCACAAAAAACAAAAAAAAGTGACTTTAGAGTCTACTTAGCCTCACCCCTCATTTTACAGTAGAAACATACTCCCTAGTACTGATTCCAGAATATCTCTGCACAGTCCCCTCTCTTCCCCATAACTGTACTCATTTATTCTATAATCAAAAAGATGTAAAACATTTACATTTGGAAACCAGAATACACACACCAAAGTGGAAATAATCCTGACTAATCAAGACACACAATCAACACAGAAGCCATTAGTGGCAAAGCCCTGACATTCCAGCAGATGGGGATGGTACCATAAGACTACAAGTCTAGAAATTAAATGAAACAGCACATTCCCTACATTTTCAAGTGAGAGAAAGAAAAAGCAGAAAACTTATTTTTGAGATCTGAGAGGAGCTAGACAACTGATAACCATCACCATAATCCTCAAAACCACCCCACAGAGAAAGAAAGCATTATGCCCCTTTTACAAGTATTGAAGCCAAGGCTCAAAAGAAGTAAGGCAGTATGACCAATGTCACACAGCTATCACTCAGATGCCATTCCATGCCCATCCCCTTTTTACCCCATCCCTTTTTACAATTTTATATTTTATTGTAAAATTTCATTTAATAAAAAATATAGATATACAAATATTAATAAAAAGGAAAAGATCACTTTCATATCCTTGCAACACATCCTCAATCCTACTCTCCTCTGAATTAACAGTTTAATGAATATTCCTTTTATACCATTTTCTATACATTTGTGAACACCTACCAACACTAGTACAATAGGTTAAAAAAAAAAAAGTAATGAGAATCCTGTGTGTCAGGCACTAGGCTAGGCAACAGGAATATAAGCGAGGAAAAACAACTACAGCTCTTGCCTTTATGGATTTACAAATATAATGGTAGATACAAATCAAATAATCATACAAGTGGTGATAAACTAAAGTTGTGATTGAATGCTAAGAAAGACAGAGACATGATGATATAAAAGTATATAAGAGGGTTCTTCCTGGCCCAGTAGGGAAACTGTGGTTAAAACTGCTGTAAGTATACTTTTCAAATACCTTTTAAATTTAATTTGCAATCTCCTTCATTATCAGATGGTGGAAGCATTCCCCCCCCCAAAGCAGAATAAAAACAGCTAGTAGCTATCAAGTTTCAGTTCTTTTAAGGGTGAGTTCTTATCCTGTAGCCTTTCCTTTACATCAATAAGCCAGTATTTACTATCCTCTGCAAGGTTAAGAAGGAATATCCTAAAATTTTTATTTTTCTAAGCACTAGATAATATTTAAAGCACTTTCAACTCTAGAACTATGTGCAGAGGCCTCTAGTTCTAAATGTTATTTTCCTTTTTAAAAAATTACTTTAAACAAATTTGATCTCTCCTTCTTTGGGTTTTGGTCAGAACAAAAAGATACTTAAGTATGTCCAGGATAGCCAGATTGCTGGTAAAAAACCAAAGCTCAACCACTCTGCATAAAAATGAATAGTGCCACTTATAGGTTAGTTTGTTGGTAGTCACACCTGCATAAACATACACACATTCCTTTACACTCAGAGATATAGAACTACACAAGTGTGAATTCAAGATGATTACTATTCCTAGCATCATTAACATTTCAAAAAGTTAAAAGTTTCCAGTACGGAATGTTTGGTGGTCCAAGCCCATTTTAAAGCATTTTACCCAAGGGATTTTATTCATTAGGAACTAGATAACAATGAATTAAAAAGCTGCATATCTTTTAACTTCCCAACAAAGGAAGGAATCACAATTGTCTTTAAGGCAGTTTGATTTTTCTGAGCGTGTGGTAGAGTTTCCACTCTAACAGAAAAAAAGGTTAGCAGGAAAGTCAACATGGGAAAAGATTAAAAAGACTAATGGAAAAAAACTGATCCACTTATAAAGAAAAAGGGAATTAAAATGAAAATCCTGCTCACCAAACTAGAAAAATTAAAGTTATAATATTCAATGGTGATGAGTCAATTTGATAGTTTTCTTCTGTACATATATGGTGAGACAGCACTCAAACTGCTGAAGGGACCATAAAGTATCATTTCCATAAATCATCAAGAGTTTAAGAATATTAAAACTGCTCAAAACAGTAATAATAAGATCTCTAAGTAAACATTCATAAATGCTAAGAAAGATTAATCTATGAAGATGTTTGTCACAATGCTATCAATGGTAAAAAAGCAGAAGGAACTATTTCCCTCAAAATGGACTATGAATTTAGCCATTAAAATATACCTCAGCACATGACAAAGGAGAATGTTTAAGTGGCTGGGGAAAGAGAATAAACTGTATAGAAAGGATGACTACAACTGCATGAAAATATTCAGAAATATGGAAAGACTGAAAGTCAGCGAAAACAACCAAAGCAGACTGCAGGTAGTGAGATAGGGTGACCCCCACTTTCATAACATACGTAATTCATTTCTGTGAAAGTGCTTGCTGTGTGACAAGGTAGATTGAACTGCTTAAAAAATGATGTTTGAAAATCCACCTCCGCTCTTTAGCCCCCCTTGATAGAAGTTAAAAGCTAAATATTAGCCTGCCCTTAAAGAAGTTTGAATTTTGTTTGATGTTCCCCACCCAGGCTGCCCCTGAGTGATTAACGGGCTTGAAGTATGGTCAAAGATTTTCTTAAAGGGAGGTTAAACTCCACATTAGAAGTTAATAAAAACAGCATGCACAACTTTAAATAAGGAGGATATGAAGTTAGAATTATCTCCTCCACCAATTCCCCACCCCAGAGATGCCTTTCAAAGATTCTTTCATGCACACAAGCATATTAGTACATAGATTTTAAAAAATATATACACAAGTAGTCAAATATACTACTTCACGTCTTTTTTCAAATAATTTTGGAGTTCTTTCCATATAGGTATATAGAAATCAACTTCATTCTTTTATGATAGCATGGTAGTACATTCCATGAACATAATATATTTAACCATTTCTTTTTTTTTTTTTTTTTTTTTTAAAGATGACCGGTAAGGGGATCTTAACCCTTGACTTGGTGTTGTGAGCACCACGCTCAGCCAGTGAGCGAACCGGCCATCCGTATATGGGATCCGAACCCGGGGCCTTGGTGTTCCCAGCACCACACTCTCCCGAGTGAGCCACGGGCCGGCCCTAACCATTTCTTTACTGATGAGCATGCAGGTTGTTCCTAATAGTTTTCTGCTTGTTCTTCTTTCTCAAATAAGGCAATAGACATCCCTCTACAATTCTCTTGATTTACTGGGGCAAGCATACTTAATAAATGCATACACTTCATGATCAATGTTTAAAACTGATGTTGGTCAAAACTGCCTCAAGCATCACATCAGTTTAAATTCTCAACTATATAAGAACCATTTCTCCACACCCTTACCACACTTTGCTTTTTATGAATCTGACAAATAGAATCTATTGTTTAAATTTGTGATGGGATCCTGAGACCAAATGACAATGAGTCTACCATGTGTCCATAAAATTCAGCATTCTTTCATATGCCAATTGTTCCCCATTTCCCCCTAATCTTCCCCATTTCAGAAAATGGATCCACCTAAGTGTGCCGGACAAAATTTGATTGTACCCCTCCCCATTCCCCACAATCAGCAAGTCCTGTTGAACCTACCCCTGAAATTTATACCGTATCTGTCCACTTATCTAGTCTCCATTATTACCATACTAGCCCAAGCCAACACACACTTCTCACCTGTACTACTGCAATAGCCTTTTCTTATCTCTGTTTTACTACTTAACACTTCCTATCTCCCTAAAGTCTTGCCACTCTTTAAATATATTAAGTTCAGGCCCACCGCAGGCCTTGCTGTCTGCGCTGCTTTTAACACTCTTAACCTGATCTTAAACCAGTAGCTCTACATGTCATTCAGGATGTTAACTTAAATGTCACTCTCTCAGAGGCCTTCTCTCAGTTGTATATGTGGGAATACAATTTATGTAACCACTAACCCGCAACCCAGTTATTCCTTAATCACATCCTGTTGTTTAGTTTTTCATATTACTTAGCATAATTTCAAAGGGATTATTTGTTTCAACTCCCCACCATACTTCTGTAGTTTATACATACATATAATTCATAGCTTTTCTTCAGGAGAGCAGAGTCTGTCCTGTTCACATCTGTATTCACAACACCTGGAACAGTTTAATTATATGTTGACTAAAAGAACTGTCTTTTCATGTGTTTTCCCCCCTCTCTTTTTTTGGAAAAGGGTTGTTAGTCCCATTAATTCATAAGAACACTCTGTAATTTAAGAAAAATTAACTCTTTGGATTGCAAATACTTTTTTCTCCTTGGTCACCCATTAAAATTATACAATTTAATGGTTTTTACTATATCCACAGAGTTATGCAATCATTACACTTTTAGAACATTCCATCCTCCAAAAAGAAACCTGTACCCTTCATCAGTCACTCCCATTTCCCTCCAACTTCTCCCACCCCTAGGCAGCCAATAATCTACTTTTTGTCTCTACAGATTTCACTATTCTGGATATTTCACATAAATGGAATCATACAATATGTGGCCTTTTTAAAAAGGCTTTTTTCACCTAGCATGATGTTTTCAAGACTCATTCATAATATAGCATAACTCAGAACTTCATTCCTTTTTATTGCCAAATAATATCCCATTGCATGGATATACTACATTTTGTTTATCTGTTTGGGATATTATGAATACCACTATTATAAATGTCCATGTATAAGTTTTTATGTGGACATATGTCTTCATTTCTCTTAGGTATATACCTAGGAGCGAATGTCTGGGTCATATGTTAACTCTGTTTAACCTTTTGAGTAACTGCCTGTCTTTTAAGGCAGCTGCAACGTTTCACATCAACAATATATGGTAGTTACAGTTTTTCCACATCCTGATCATATTGTATTGCTTTTGTTTTGTTTTGTTTTGGTTTTATCATAGCCATCCTACTGGGCCTGAAGAGGTTCAATTCCTCAAAGATTGGACAATCCGAACAAAAACAGATAACTGCAATGGAACAAGACACAAACACATTAAATCCATGAGTTTACAATGATACTGAAAAACAAGTCACTGGTTAGCTCTGTAGAATGCTGGACAATAAGTTCAATATCACGAAAGAAAGTAGAGAAAAATAATTAAGAATTTAATTGCCTTTCCTAAGTGTTCTACTCTTCAAGTTAACCAAATAGTTGATGAAAATAAGTTTATTTTATAAAAATATATCAACAAATAAAGGAGTGAGAGAATAAGAAAACTGCTACTTGGCAACCCCTAATATTAATATATCTAGGTAGTGATCATCAATGGTTGCTAATATCACTTGACAGAAGTAGCCAATAACACCTATGTCTACAAACTATTCTTGCTATTAAAAAAAAGTCAAACCTAAGTCTGCTCAAGTCTCTACATATAATCACCAATTAATAGAAACACGGGACCAAAGGACAGGACATGTTAAGTACTTCCATGGGAATGTAATCAGTAAAATCTAAAGTGTGGATAATTCAATAGGACACATGACCTGGTTTTCCCAACAAATTGCAAGGTGGGGAAGAGATGAAGGAAGGAAAAGTAGACTAAAAAGCACCCTGAGACATCAAACAATCACAGTGTATATGTTCACCCATCCCACAAGAATTCCAAAAATAAGCAGGCCTCATTTTTCACTAAAGCTCACAAAAAATATAGCACTTAATACAAGTAAGTGTGTGACAAAACTTCAGCTCATTCTTATTCTTGATGGCACAATATTCTGAAACAATTCATTTGCAAATAAACTTTTAATATAAGAAAATGTAATTTGCAAATAAAAAAAATTTTTTGAGAATTAAATTGTTTACTGATTACACATAATGGATGATACACATGCTTCATTCTCATCTATAATTTTATTTAGTAACATTATTCAATTTAGAAATATTGCATAGGATGTGCCAACAGTCATTTTTATAACCAAATAATTCTGTGACTTTGCTCGAGTGATCCTTGTAATAGTGAACTTCAGGTCACAATAACAACTGTCAGTTCTACTACAACAAGGTTTCTGAAGACAATAGCTTCTCCACCCAAGCAGATTGTAATAAATTTCAAACGGAACCTGGCATCACCCTGAAGGAAATCTAACTTCACACTGTTAGGGAAGTTTACCAAGATGGCTTCAGAGCAGACTAACTTTACGCAGCACATGTAAACATTTATTCAGCGTCATGATCGGACTATTACATTTAGCAATCAACAGCATGGGTGCAAAAAAAAAAAAAATCTACATTAAAACCCTTTGTTGGAATGCTTTATATTTTCCACAGAACAGAAACTAAAATAACCTGTTATACAACTAGTCACAAAAACAGTCCTCGAGTTTTTTTGCCCATACACATGAGAACTGTCTAAAACATGTCTTCTTTGTAGCAGCTAGGCCCTGCCACCACTGCGCTTGGCTGAGTTCACAAATCTGTTGTAACCTGTAGCTTCCCTGTCATTTCTCTGGCTCTCCTCTTCTGCTAAGCTTTGTTTCCTGGAAGTTAATTAAAACCTCCTGCCACTGCCATAGCTACTGCTACTGCTGGAATCACCATAGTCACCTTGGTTTTGAGGTTTGGCAAAGTATTGGCCTCCACCACCATAAGGGCCAGAGCTTCTGCCTCCAAAATTTCCTCCCTTCATGGGTCCAAAATTTGAAGACTGATTGTTGTAACTGCCAAAATCATTGTAGCTTCCACCACCTCCAAAATTGCTCCCACTACCACCGCCAAAGCCGCCTCCGCCTCCTCCGTTGTTATAGCTGTCATAGCTGCCACTCCTGCCATAGCCACTGCCCTAGTTTCTATAACCCTGTCCACCACTTCCATAGCCTCTGTTTCCTCCAGAGTAACCAGGGCCACCTCCTCCATAACCACCATCATTACCAAATCCATTATAGCCATCCCCACTGCCATCATACCCACCACCACCACGGCTGCCAAAGCCACCACGACCACTGAAGTGTCCTCCACGACTGAAGTTGTCATTCCCACCAAAACCACCTGCACGACCACCACCAAAGTCTCCAGAACCACTTCGACCTCTTTGGCTGGATGAAGCACTAGCCATTTCTTTCTTTGACAGGGCTTTCCTTACTTCACAGTTGTGGCCATTCACAGTATGGTATTTCTGAATGACAATCTTATCCACAGAGTCATGGTTATCAAAGGTTATAAAAGCAAAGCCTCTCTTCTTGCCGCTGCCTTGGTCAGTCATGATTTCAATCACTTCAATTTTTCCATACTGTTCAAAGTAATCTCTCAGGTGATGTTCTTCAGTGTCTTCTTTAATGCCAC
Organism: Cynocephalus volans; assembly: GCF_027409185.1. Lineage (NCBI taxonomy): Eukaryota > Metazoa > Chordata > Mammalia > Dermoptera > Cynocephalidae > Cynocephalus > Cynocephalus volans. Next base: position 57,862,756 of record NC_084462.1, read on the forward strand.
CAACAAAGATCTTCACAGTTAAGTGGGCACCTGGTCTCTGAGAATCCTCTCTTGAGACAGCCCTCTTTGGTTCCACAACTCTTCCATCCACCTTGTGTGGCTTTGCATTCATGGCTGCATCCACCTCCTCCACAGTGACATATGTGACAAACCCAGAGCCCCTAGAGCGCTTGGTGTTTGGATCTCTCATTATCACACAGTCCGTGAGTGTTCCCCACTGCTTAAAATGGCTCCTGAGACTCTCATCAGTTGTTTCAAAGCTCAACCCTCTGATGAAGAGCTTCCGCAGCTGTTCAGGCTCTTTAGGAGACTCTGACTTAGATATGACGGTGGTGGGAAGACTTTAACGATGCTTCCTCGACAGCATCGACGAACAGAAAGGCTTTGCAAATAAAATTTTAATCTAAGAAAACAAAACATGGCACACACACGCATTAAAATGTTCATTATAGCATTATTTATAGCAGTAAGATACCCAGAAGCAAGCAGTTTGTTTTCATGGCAAGAACAGAACGAGAACTAAGTAGTTTTGATATATTCTCTTGATATATCGAAGACAATATAGCACCAAACAAAAATGCTCATGACAGCCTTAAGATGTCAGAATGAGCACATGCTATAGCTCTCCCCCCTTCTCCAAAGCTTTCTTTTTTTTTTTTTTTTTTTTTTTTAAAAGATGACCGGTAAGGGGATCTTAACCCTTGACTTGGTGTTGTCAGCACCACGCTCACCCAGTGAGCAAACCGGCCATCCCTGTATGGGATCCGAACCCGCGGCCTCGGCGCTCCCAGCGCCACACTCTCCCGAGTGAGCCACGGGCTCAGCCCTCTTTTTTTTTTTTTTTTTTTTTTTAAATGCCAATTTGAAAGAATCCATAACCATATGAGAAAACAAAAAGGATATCTCTGGTGTGCCAGATTCAAAGAATCCTGAAAACAAGACAGACAGATGAATTCAAACTGGAAGGAGGAAACTCTGCAAGAGGTGACTTACAAAAAGAGAGCTGCTACAGACATGGCACAGCTGGAGGGGTAAATAACAGGGACAGAAGTTATAGGACAAATGACAGTAATTGGTTTAGAGGAGCCCAGTAGAAGCAGACAGGCTGGTTGTGAACCAGGAACCTGATATACATGTGGCATGGTGAGACCACATAACCAGAAGTTTTGCTATTGTCACATCTCCCCTTCACAACTTCCCATTCTGAGATCAGGCTAGACTAATGTCATGAAGCACCTGCACACAAGCTTTCAGGCAATCTCAAATACAAAGATCATTTTAAAATACAAATTACAACCAATACTGACCAAATATTTTCAGCAAACATATTCAATGTGGCAGTAACCTTAACACAAACCTACACCTCAGGAAATGAAGAATAAATAAGACTGAGAGAACAAGATTTTATTTTATTTTATTTTTTTAAAGATGACTGGTAAGGGGATCTTAAGCCTTGACTTGGTGTCCTCAGCACCATGCTTTCCCAACTGAGCCAACCAGCCATCCCTATATAAGTATCTGAACCTGTGGCCTTGGTGTTATCAGCACCACACTCTCCCAAGTGAGCCACGGGCCAGCCCTAGGGAACAAGATTTTAAAATAAGTAATAAATATTCCCAGAAAGATACTAGAAGATCTAATGGAGATCTTGGAAGTTAAGATTTGATTATTTAAATAAAGCTGATAAATGTTCCAACTGGTAGAACGGACAGAGCTGAAAAACTTAACAGTGAAGTAGAAAGACTAAGTACTTCTCTCAAAATAGTAAGCAGGAGGACAATAAACAGTGTTGAACAATGAAAGAAAAGTAGGAAACTCACTACCACTCAACCGGGCATTTCCTAGGCCCTTTACACATACTATCTGTAGTGAATTGAATAATGTTCCCCCAAAACTCATTGAAGATTGAATCTTGTCCCCCAAGTTTTATGTATTAGAAACTTAGCCCCCACTGTGACTGTTAAGAGGGAGGGAAATCCTATTATGGTAACTGAAAAGTGGAGCCTTGAAGAGGTGATTGGATTGTAGGACTGTGTGCCATAGTGAATGGATTAAAAGCGGTGGTCATGGGCGTGGTTCTGAGCGCTTTAAAAGAGGAGAAGAGACTGTCTTGTTCTCTCTCTGCTCTCTCTGCTTCCATCATCTTGCAAAGTGAGATATCTGGGCCACTGTCACCACCACCAGATGGACTTTGGACTTCCCAGCCTTAAGAAACTGTAAGCAATAACTTTCGTTTTCCTTTATAACTACCCACTTCCATGTATTTTGTTATAAGCAACACAAAATGGACTAATACACTATCTCACTAATCTTTACAGCAACCCTTCACAATAGGTACTAGAACTAGAAGAGAACTGAAATAAAGTTTAAATCAGAATTTAAAACCATTCCAGTTCTATTTCCAGTAATGGCTGGCAAGTTTATTCAGACTAACACTCTTCCTGAAAAAATGCTGATAACAAGAGACATCATCTTAAAAGCACCAAAGATCTTACAATACAGTGAAGAACCACCAGTCTAAATTCTTAAAAACAAAAACAAAAAAACACAAACTCAGAGGAAAAAGCAAAATACCAGAGCACCAAAGTCACTATTACCCTATGAAGGCATCTGCCCATCTCAACAAAGTTGGCTTTTGGGTTCTTTTATTTAAAAAAAAAAAAAAAAAAAAGATGACCGGTAAGGGGATCTTAACCCTCGGCTTGGTGTTGTCAGCACCACGCTCAGCCAGTGAGCTAACTGGCCATCCCTATATGGGATCTGAACCCGTGGCCTTGGTGTTATCAGCACCACACTCTCCCGAGTGAGCCACGGGCCGGCCCTTGGGTTCTAAGGCCACAAGAAGCAAGGGGAAAGAAGTCAAAATTCAAAACATGCCCAAGCAGGAAATGTAACAGGAAACTCTATCCACATTAAGCTAGAACCCCAAGTTTACCTTAGGGTAAAAATAAACCAGAATGAAACCAGGGGCCAAAACCTCCTGATTTAACCTGAAATTGAAAACCTCAGAGGTGGAGTTTAACAGCCAAACGAGGTACAATAGGAGAAAAGCAGTCAACCAGAATATAGGACCAAAACTTATCCAAAACATAGGGGAAAGACAAAAAAGTAGAAAATACCAAACAGACAAAGGATAGAATAAGAGGCAGAGAAAATATATGAAGAGAGAATATTTGTAAATTGAGTACTGAATGAAACAAACTACACAAATAAGAAACCCAAGAAAACCCAAGAAAAATAAAAAGATATCAATATGTAGACATATAAACAGGAGAAAACAAAGGGATAATTAAAACAAACAAGGAACAAAAGAGACAAAGAATAAGAGATTTAGAAAGAGGGACTATTTAACAAAACCATGAAAGCCTGAAGATGATGAATGCCAAATCAAGAATTCTATAACCAGCAAACATATTCTAAGAAATGAAAGTAAAATAAACACATTTTTAGGGAAAATAAAGATAATTCACGGCCAGCAGATCCCCACTAAAGATGTTCCTCATTGTTAACACTAAAAACATTCTTCAGGCAGAAAAATAGTGAACCCACATGGAAGTACAACTGACCCTTGAACAACACAGGGGGTTAGGGGCACTGGCCCCCCTTTGCAGTTGAAAATCCATATATAACTGTGACTTCCTCAAAACTTTACTAACAGCCTACTGTGAACTGGCAGCCTTACCAATAACATATACAAAATATGTGTTAAACAACTGTTTGTTATACGTATTATACACTATATTCTTACAATAAAACAAGCTAGACAAAAGAAAATGTTATTTAAATTATAAGGAGAACTGAGAGAGATCATTTTTTATGAACTGTTCATGCTAGATGATTAGCATCACATGCAGGTGTTTTAAGCAGGTATTTGCAACACGAGCTCTCTGCAAATAGCAACAGGAGGTGGCTGTGAAATTATAGTATGATACCTACTACAGTTAATTTTATGCAGTTATGATTTAATACTGCATCTTTATGTTTGTTTACATTTCTCTTGGCTGTAAATGACACCACGTACGGTCTAAGTTTTGATAAATTTTTACTTTTTATAATAGATTCCTGTATATTTTATGGTAAGTGATAAAACAGGCTAGTATCTACATAGGTATGTCATGAATGCATAAAATATCTTTTTCTTAATTTTTGCATTATTTCTAGGCTATGCAGTTCATCTGAGTTTTTTCAAAATTGTCTCAAATCTCCAAAAAATTTTCCAGTATATTTATTGAAAAAAATCTAAGGCCGGCCTGTGGCTCACTCGGTAGAGTGCGGTGCTGATAACACCAAGGCCACAGGTTCGGGTCCTATATAGGGATGGCCGGTTTGCTCACTGGCTGAGCGTGGTGCTGACAACACCAAGCCAAGGGTTGAGATCCCCTTACCAGTCATCTTTTTTAAAAAAAAAAAAGAAAGAAAGAAAAAAATCCACACATAAGTGGACCCATGCAGTTCAAATCTGTGTTGTAAGGGTCAACTGTAAAGAAATCCAGAAAGAAATGAAGAATAATGAAAAGAGGATATATGTAAGTCTTCGTATATAATGAATATATAAAATAATTTCTTTGTTTAGTCTGTATTGTTTCCACTATATCACACTGCATAGAAAACTAAAATGGATTTATGTCAGTGTTTGAAAATAAAACTGAGTGCCACATTTAGATGAAAAGAACAAGTAGGAACTCCAACTACAGAAAAATCTCTGCTACTAGAACACTTGGTTAATGAGAACTCTTATTTAATCTCCTGATGAACTCTTCAATTACACCCACTCCTGGTTTCTACCCTTAAAATTTTTAAATATATTAATTGGAACCAAAACTCATGAAACGCCAGATCTAAGTTGTTTCCTGATGTGTATGTTCACAATTTAATCCTTTTAAAAGGATTACTAGATCTAACAGTCAAAATTAGAAGCACTGTCATTTCACAGTAGTAAGGTTAAAAATAAGTACAAGAGTGTTTTTCCAACTTTTTCTTGAAGTAGAACATTAGTTAACATTTTATATGGCATCTCAATATGGAAAAAAATAAAACAAATTATTCTACGTGGTTTAAAAAAATAAAAATAAAATAATTTCTTTTGGGGTTTTAAAAAATAATTAAAATGCACAGTAGCAATTGCACAAAAGCAGTAGGGACAGGGTAACTGGAGTTCTATAAGGTCCCTGAATTTCCAGGAACTGATGAAAACACTAATTTGTTAGAGGCTAGTAAGTCTTAGATGCTATTAAGTCTACAATACATGTTGTAATCCCTAGGGAAGCCACAAAAAGAACAGTATAAGAAAGTTTAACCACTCAGAAAAGGGAGCATTTTGAATAAAGAATACTTGATTAAAAGAAGGCCACAGAAGAAAGAAAAAGGAACAGAACATGAGACTAGGGACAAAGAGAAGAAGTAAAGAAGGAAGATTTAACAATGTCAATAGTTAAAATCACATGTTTAAATAAACAAAAAACCCACAGAGCTATAATTGACATAAAGATTGGCAGAATGAATTAAAAACCAAAATCCAACTATATGCTGCTTGCCAAGGTCACATCTTAAAAACATAAGGTGCCTGACAGGTTGAAAATATGGGAAAAGATACGCCATTAAACACCAACCAAAGAAAGCTGGTGTAACTGACCAAATGCCAAATAAACTTTAAGAACATGAGCAATAAAGAAGGGCATTTCATAAGTATCCAGAGATCAATCCACAAGGAAGATATAATTCTAAAATCTATAAAACTAAACACAACAACAAACTTTAAAGGAGAGACACTCATGACTACAACAAAAGCTACAGATTTTAACACTTTTCTCTTGGTAACTGATAGAATAAGCAGATCACGTCCCTCCCCTGCAGAAAAAAAAAAAGTAAGAATACAGAAGACCTGAAATGTAAAATTAACAAACTTGACCTAACTGACATAAATAGAACACTTCATTCAACATCTGCTCGATACACTTTCTTCATAAGGGTACACAGAACATTTAACAAAGTAGAACATATGTTGGAGTATAAAGCAAGTCTCAACAAATTTCAAAGACTGAAATCATATGGAGGATGTTCTATGATCATAGTGGATTAAGATAAAAATCTGTAACAAAAAGACAACTAAAAAGTCCCAAGTATTTTGAAGCTAAACCACACGTCTTCAGGAGTCAACAAGACATCCATCCAATGACAATTAGAAAATATTTCCAACTGAATGATAAATACAGAATGCACTTAAATCCCTCCTTACAGGAAAATTTATACCCTTTTGTATCTGTATTGTAAAGATTCAAAAAAAAAAAATCAACAAGCAGAATGATATCAGTGAAATGACAGAATAAGAACTCTGAAAATTCTCCATAAAAGCAATGTGAACACTGCAAAAATAGTCAGAATCAACTTTTTAAACACTGCCTTTTAGTAATCTGGGGGCCAAAAACAGAATAGTTGAATCTTGGCAGGAACAACATGCTTCATGATCTTTTGACTTGCACTATTCCCACCCCTACTTCCCTAGCTAGCTATAACCTCAAAAACCAACAGCCTGGGGCGGCCTGTGGCTCACTCGGGAGAGTGTGGTGCTGATAACACCAAGGTCACGGGTTCGGATCCCAATAGGGATGGCCGGTTAGCTCATTGGGTGAGCATGGTGCTGACAACACCAAATCAAGGGTTAAGATCCCCTTACCAGTAATCTTTTAAAAAAAAAAAAAAGAAAACAAAACCAACAGCCTACAATCGCAGTGAAAATTATCCCCTGGCAGCTACTGGAGGGGACAGAACAGTTGGAACTCAAGTCCCATCCCCAAAGAACTGTCAAAACTTGAACTTTCAGGTGGTTCCCTGCAAGATCCCACTTGCAAGGCTGTCTTTCTCTGACCTGCCTCAGAGCTCACCCAGTATGACAATTATTAAACATCCCAGGTGCCTGAGGCAGTAGATAACAGTTTAGGGAAACAACAGGCTAATCATAAAAGCTTAAAAGGAAAACCTGGGGAATGAGATAGCTATAAGGGACTTTAAAAAGCTCAGTAAGGGCCGGCCCGTGGCTCACTCGGTAGAGTGCGGTGCTGATAACACCAAGGCCCCGGGTTCAGATCCCATATACGGATGGCCGGTTCGCTCACTGGCTGAGTGTGGCGCTGACAACACCAAGTCAAGGGTTAAGATCCCCTTACCGGTCATCTTTTAAAAAAATAAATAAATAAAAATAAATAAAAAGCTCAGTAAATTCTGGCGAATCTAGAAAGGCCACTTTCTAGATGCATGCTTGGAAAAGACTTTAGAAGGCCCTAATCTCTCACTTCCAGTTAACCTTGAGGCTCTGCACAAGCAGAAGTAAAAACTACTGCAGAGTTGTAAACTGTCTGGTTTAAGGGTGGAAGGGATGCTGGGCCCCTCGGCAAAGACCAGGAGACTTACTGGTTCTAGGCATGTAAGGATATCTCTGTCTAATCATCAGCTGGCCACTGAGACAACTGAATAGGGACTTCAGGAGCCACATGAGATGAACATTCAAACTTTACAGGATTGAGAAAAGTCACTAAACAAACATCAACAAATAGCAATAACTCCTCCTCCTGGGGAGAACATATAATCTAATTTTCAGACTTGCCACATTAAATTATTTAAAGTGTCCAGTGTTCCTTTTTTTGACCAGTAAGGGGATCACAACCCTTGGCTTGGTGTTGCCCACACCACGCTCAGCCAGTGAGCACACCGGCCATCCCTATACAGAATCCGAACCAGCAACCTCAGCACTACCAGCACCGCACTCTCCTGAGTGAGCCACGGGGCCAGCCCAAAGTGTCCAGTTTTCAACAAAAAAATTTTTTACAAGACATGCAAAAAAAAATCCAAAATATGGAAACCATTTATAGGAAAAAAGCAATCAATAAAACTGTAACGGACACAGATCAGACATAACACATAATAGACAAAGACTTCAGCTATTTTAAATGTTTGAAGTGTAAGAACCCAAATGCCCCAAGGGATCACACCCTGTTCCTTCTCAGCCACACCCACCCCAAGCACCATGCGGTATGCTAAGTAGGGATTGTATTTTAAGCCAATCAGCCTTCCCTTAAAGCCCTATATATATGTGTGTGTGCTGCCTAATCAACGAGCTCTCTCTGGATCGTCAACTGGTGCCGAAACCCGGACAGAGCTTCTCTCGAGTGGCGAATCACAGCAGCAGCACTTTCCAAGTCGCCCCTCGGGAACTCCGTCCCGCCGGGACCGGCCTCCCTTCCACCGCTCAACACTGATGGTCCACCCTCGTCCATTCTTTTTGGCGCTGGCTCCTTCCACTCACCACCGGCTCATCATTAGTTAAGCCCCCTTTCCTAAAGGGCACCAGCCCTTTTTCAGGCTACCACAGGGAGACCCCACCCCACCACGGTCTTCACGACCACCATAAATTCCCAAACTATAACAGGTTCCAAAGCCCCGGTAAACTTTTACTTTCATTTTTGGAGGTTAAAAGCCCCATTCTGTTCTCTCCTTCACCCTCCTGTCCACCACTCTCTTCTCTCCTGTGTCCGGGACCCGACCAGAAAATCCTGGCGCTAGGTTCCTTCAGGCACCGGGCTTTTGCCCTAGAGAAGTGGAGGTCTGAGTGACGACCCACACCTCCCTTCTCTCCTCCTGGTTCGTACCTGAACCTGCCGGGACTGACGTGACCTACTGGGGACGCCCTCTAGGAGCTCGCCTAGAAATCTCTGTCCGATTTCTGTCTAAATTCCCATTAAGAGACCAGAATGGGCGCTTCCTCCTCCTCCCTAGGGGACTCTCCACTTCAATGACCTCACCCACCTTTATATTGAGCCCAAACTCCTCACCAAATTCTGTATACAAGATTGGCCTTATTATCCTTTAGATAATCAAAACACATGGCCCCCTGAGGGCACACTAGATCCTAACATTCTACAAGACCTCTTTAACTACTGCCAGCGCCTAAAAAAAATGGAAGGAGATCCCCTACATCGAGGCTTTTCGCCTCTTGGCTCAGAACCCACCCTCTGCTCCTCCTGTACTCCCTCTCAAGTCCTTTTAGCCTGTAAACCATCTTCACAGTCACCCCTCGATTCTTCCACCTTCGACCCTGCTGATGAACCCCCACCCTACCGACCTCCTCCTCCCCCAGTGCCTCCGGTGCCTGCTCCTCCTCCCCCGTCATCCGTGTCACCTTCTGCACCTCCTGCGCCATCCACTCCTCCATCTTTACCCTCCCCTACTCCTGACCCACTAAGCCCCCCTTTCACCCGTTCCCGAGGACCACCCCCCACCCCTTTAACAATCGCTCCACTACATGAGGTAGCTGGGGCTGAAGGAGTAGTTAGAGTCCATGTTCCCTTTTCCCTAGCTGACCTTACAGAATTAGAAAAAAGACGAGGCTCTTTCTCTACCGACCCTACCACCTACATTAAAGAATTCCAATGGATCCTGCAGGCCTACAGCCTCACACATCATGACATCTTCATGCTCCTAGCCAATACCCTCCTCCCTGAGGAACGCCGCAGGGTCTGGGATACAGCCCAAACCCATGCCACTGACACTCATCGTACCAATCCAGATCACCCGCCAGGCCCCCAAGCAGTCCCAGAACAGGAACCTAATTGGGATTATAACATAGCCCAGGGAATCCAGGCTCGAGACCGTTTTGCCTCTTGCTTAATAATTGGCCTCAAGAAATCGGCTCGCAAGGTTGTCAACTTCCAAAAAATTCAAGAAATTGTCCAAAAAAAGGAGGAAACTCCCTCCGAGTTCCTCAATAGATTAACTCAGGCCTTTCAACAATACACTAACTTAGATCCCAACTCTGAAGACGGCCAGCATGTCCTTATGACCTATTTCCTGGCCCAATCCTACCCCGACATTTAAACTTAAAAAATTAGAGCAGGGTCCTGCAACCCCTCAGACCGAAATCCTGTCAGTGGCCTTCAAGGTTTTTCATAATCGGGAGGAGGAAAAAGAACATCGAAAACAAAAGACCAACCACACCAACTTCCAGATGTTGGCCCAGTTTATCAAACCCCCTGGGTGCCCTCCTACAGCCTCCACCTGGAGCCTGCTTTAAATGTGGGAGGGAAGGACACTGGGCCAAGGCTTGCCCCACCCCCAGGCCACCCACCACTCCTTGTCCAAAATGCAAAAAGAAGGGACATTGGGGATCTGATTGCCCCCTGGCCCGAAGGGGTGAGGGACCAACTGCCCCACAGTCCCCCGAACCATGGACACCACCTATGGTGGGCCTCTCTGAGGAGGACTGACGGAGTCTTGGGCCATTCCCGACCATCTCTATAACAAAGCAGGAGCCCAGGGTGTCCATGGTTGTGGACGGCCACCCAATATCTTTCCTCCTGGACAGTGGACCCACCTTTTCGGTCTTAAGGGAATATAAAGGCCCCACCACCTCCAGCAGCTCTCCTATAGTCGGGGTAGGAGGTAAACAAATCTTTCCCCAAAAAACCCCTCTTTTAACCTGCTACTTTCAAGGCACTCAATCCGTTTTCTCCCATTCCTTCCTAGTCATGCCACAATGCCCCATCCCCTTGTTGGGTCAGGACATTCTATCACGGCTTCAAGTCTCCATTACTTTGCCCCTGTCCTCTTCCTCTTCCCCCGTTTCCTTCCTCCTAGCGCTAGTTCAAGCCCAAGATCCTACTAATTCCACCCCTCCAAAGAAGTCCTTACCCATCTTAACGCACCGTTAACCCCACAGTTTGGGACACTGCCAGCCCAGCTCTGGCCCAGTGGTCCCCTGTACACATAAAACTAAAAGACCCCTCCAAATATATTTGTCAGGCTCAGTATCGGTTAACCACAACAGCCCTCCTCTGGTTAAGCCCCATCATTCAGGACCTATTAAAAAAGGGGTATCTCCGTCCCACTCGCTCCCCTTTCAATACTCCCATACTCGCTGTAAAAAATCCTAATAGCGCCTTTCGTATCTAAGTAAACCCTTTTTCCTCTATGTTCATGAAAATACGGGACAAGCTCTGGGTGTTCTAGGACAGAATTATGGCCCCTCCTTTGCCCCCGTAGCATACCTATCAAAACAATTGGACCCCACTGTACAAGGCTGGGCACCCTGTTTAAGAGCCCTGACAGCAGGGCAGTTACTGCATAAGGAGGAATCCAAATTAACATTTGGGGCACCTCTCACCATTCTCTCACCACATCACCTTAAAGACCTCCTTACGTATAAGGCTCTCCAATCCCTCCCACCTTCCAGAATCCTAACCCTCCTATCCTCGTTTCTGGAAAATCCTGCCCTATCCTTCAATACCTGCCCACCCCTAAACCCGGCTACCCTACTGCCTATACCAGATTCCCCCAACACCCCTTTGCACAGCTGCGTAGAAAGCCTTCAAAATTTTATATCTTACCGCTCTTCCATCACTGAGGGGTCCCTGTCTCACGCTGATCTCGCATGGTTCATGGATGGGTCCTCATTCAAGGAAGGAAACACTTATTACGCGGGTTATGCCATAGTCTCCCTTGATTCGGTTATAGAAGCCCAACCTTTACCCAAGGGTACTACCAACCAGCAGGCTGAACTTATCGCTGCCACACGAGCCTGCGTTCTAGCTGAAGGAGAACTCTTAACTTACACACGGACTCCAAATATGTCTTTCATATACTTCTCTCTCATGCCGCCATATGGAAAGAACGCGGTCTGCTTAACACCAAGGGTAACACAATCACCAACTCAGCTTTAATCTCCACATTAATCGAGTCATCCCATTTACCTTGTAAATTAGGAGTCATTCATTGCAGATCCCACCAGAGGGACGATTCCCCAATCACTCGCGGGAATTGTAAGGCTGACCTCGCCGCACGCACTGCGGCACAGCACCCACAGACACAAAACCAACTTCCCATTCTTCCATACGGCTCCCAAGGTTCACAGACACCCTCTCAGCCTCAACCGCCTAATGATGATAAGTCCTCTCTCTTTCGCTTGCTCCATGACCTGTTTCACTCTAGCCCCCAAGCTTTATCCCAGTTTTTCACCCCATCTGACAAAGCCCTCTTACAAAAAATTTCCTCCTCATGCACAATCTGCCAACGTACCAATCCTAACACCCCTCTTGAACCTGGGCCATACCCCTCCCACCAGGCCAGAGGTCTCACACCCGCGGCCGACTGGCAAGTCGCTCAACCACACCTCACTGGCTCTCTCTCCCGGAAATTGTTTTCTCTTTCTTCTGGTGCAATGGAACCCTCTCTACCTCCATCCTGCCTAATCTTACTGCCCCATGCCTTCCTGTCACCATCGTCCCTCAACTCACTCTGTACACCAGTTCAGAACTGTTCCATCTTCTTCATCCTCCCTCAAGGCAAAAAAAGGGCCGCCTTCCTCCCGATCATGGTTGGTATTTCCCTAACAACATCAGTGGTTGGAGCTGGCCTGTCGGGAGGAGCCTTAGGACACAGTTTATGGGCAGTCAAAGACATCAATGCTAGACTTGAAAGGGCTCTGACCTCCACTGCCGAATCTCTTTCCTCTCTACAGAGACAAATTACCTCCTTAGCTCAGGTCACCCTCCAAAACCGTAGAGCACTAGACCTCCTCACTGCAGGAAAAGGAGGTACTTGCATCTTCCTTGGGGAAGAATGCTGTTATTATATCAATGAATCCAGTCTAGTAGAAACAAACATCATCAAACTCACCGACTTAGCTTCCAGCCTACGAACCACATCCAATTCTAACCCCTTTTCTTCTTTTATCTTAAACCCTATCCTAACTTGGATTTGGCCCATTTTGGGACCTCTAATCATTATCCTCATAACCTGCCTTTTCTTGCCCTGCATCATTAGGTTTCTTCAAACCCAAGTGGGAAAAATCTCTAATCAGGCCTTTAACCAGCTTTTGCTTAGAAACTACCAGCTTCTAGGTACCGATGAACCCCCGCCTCATCTCGTGAGTGCCTCAGCCGATTCTGAAGAGACACCACCTTACAGAGGAAACGCATTCCTACACGCCCTTGCCACCAATGCCTAGCTGCTCCCTCCAGTCTCCAACTACGAACAAGTGCATATTCGACTTGTGGCTTCAAGGAACGTTTATGGACTTTTCCCCTTTTGAAATTACTTGTTTCTCCACCCTCCTTTGGGGTTTCATAATGGGTATTTATGTACCTTCCTCCCTTTGCCCCCCCCCCCCCCCCCCCCCCGCACAACGCCCCAGTTCAGCAGGAAGTAGCTCGATGACTTCAATGTCCCCTTTCCTAAAACAAGAAAAAGGGAGGAATGTAAGAACCCAAATGCCCCAAGGGATCACACCTGAGGAATGTAAGAACACAAATGCCCCAAGGGATCACACCCTGTTCCTTCTCGGCCACACCCACCCCAAGCCCCATGCGGTATGCTAAGTAGGGATTGTATTTTAAGCCAATCAGCCTTCCCTTAAAGCCCTATATATATGTGTGTGTGCCGCCTAATAAACGAGCTCTCTCCGGTGGATCCTCAACTGGTGTCGACTCGTCCTTTCATGAAGAGCTAAAGAAAACCATATCTAAGAAACTAAAGTATAATAATAATATCTCACCAAATAGAAAATATCAAAAAAGAGATAGAAATTATAAAAGAGAACCAATTAGAAATTCTGGAGCTAGAAAGTACAATATCCAAAATGAAAAATTCATTACAGAGGCTCAACAGTAGATATAAACAGGAAGAAAAATCAGCAAACCTGAAGATAGGGCCACTGAGATTACCCAGTCTGAGGAAGTAAAGAAAAAAAGAAGAAAAATGAAGAGATCCTCAGAGACCTCTGGTATACATTCAAGTGTACCAATATACATAAACAAGAAGTCCCAAAGGAGAGGAGAGATAAAGAGAAACAGGTAGAAAGAGTATCTGAAGAAATAATGGCAGAAAACTTTCATGAAAAACATTAATCTACACATTCAAGAAACTCAACAAACCCCAAGTAGGATAAACCCAGAGAGTTACATCAAAACACCCCATAAACTGTCAAAAGCCAGAGAGAGAATCTTGAAAACTGCAAGAGATAAGCAATCATCACATACTACATACAAGGGATCCTCAAAAAGGATCCCTTATAATTTTTCACCAGAAACCACAGAGCCAGATAGTAGGATGACACATTCAAAGTGTTGGAAGAAAAAACTCAATCAAGAGCTTTGTATCAGCAGAACTATCCTTCAAAAAATAAAGAAATTAAAACATTCTCAGATAAACAAAAACAGAGTTCATCACTAAAAGACCTGCCCTAAAAGAAATACTAAAGGGAGTCCTTCCTGCTGAAATAAAAGGATGCTAGTTACTTTAATCTACATGAAGTACTACAGAGCACCAGAAAAATGTAACTACATAGGTAAATATAAAAAAGTTATTTTGTTCATAACTTTTTTTTTGCTTATCTGATCCAAAAGGTAACTGAATGAGGGGATGTTTTAGTCCGTTTTGTGTTGCTAAAACAGAATACCTGAAACTGGCTAATTTATAAAGGAGAGGTTTATTCGGCTTACGATTCTGGGACAGCTGCATCTGGCATGGGCCTCAGACCGTTTCTACTCATGGTGGAAAAATGGCAGGCAGCTGACAAGTACAAGCAGATCACATGGCAAGAGGGGGGGGAGGGAGAGAGAGAGGTAGGGAGGGAGAGGGGAGGGAGGGGGAGGGGAGGGAGGGGGAGAGGGGGAGAGGGAGGGGAGGGAGGGGAGAGGGGGGAGAGGGAGAGAGGGGAGGGAGGGAGGGGAGAGGGGGGAGAGGGAGAGAGGGGAGGGAGGGAGGGGAGAGGGAGGGGAAGAGGGAGGGAGAGAGAGAGGTGGTGCCAGGGTCTTTTTAAGTAATGAGCTCTCACGGGAACAGTGAGAACTCACTCATTAATCCCCCCTCCCCCAGGGAGAGCATTAATCCATTCATGAGGGATCCGCCCCCATGACTCACTCAGTTTCCAACACTGCCACACTGGAGATCAAATTTCCACATGAGTTTTAGAGGGGACAACACATCCAAATTCCATCAGGGGAGATGTGAAGATGTCAGTCAAATAGTACAAAGTTTCAGTTAGAATGAATAAGTTCTGGAGATCTACTGTACAGAATTATGGACTACAGTTAATAATGTATACTTGTAAATTGCTAAGAGTAGACCTTAACGTTCTCAACAGAAAAAAAGTATATGAGGTGATGAATATGTTAATTAGCTTGAATAATTTTACAATGTATACATGTCAAAACATCACTGTATATAATATATATAATTATTTATCAATTAAAGCTGAAAGAGGAAAAAAGATAACCAAATAAAGCAATAGTTATAAATCTGTGTTGATAAGCACACAATGTATAAAGATGTAACTGATATGACATTAACACAAACCACAAAGGAGAGATGGAATGGAGTAATACTGGAGCAAAGTTTTGTATACTACTGAAATTAAATCAGTATTAATCTGAACTACACTGTTATAAATTAAGACACTAGTTGTAATCCCCAAGGGCAGCCACTAAAAAATAGAATTAAAAATATATACAGTAAAAGAAACAACTAGGAAATTAAAATTTCACTAGATTTTTCACTAGAAAATATCTACTTAACACAAAGAAGGCAGTGATGGAGAAACAGAGAAAGGAAAAAAGATATAAGATATAGGGAAAACAAATAGCAAAATGGCAGATGTATACCCTATCTTACCAGTAACTATACTAAATGCAGATGGATTAAACTCCCCAAATAAAAGGCAGAGATTGGCAGAAGTTTTAGAAAGCATGATCCAAGTACATACCATATACAATAGACATATTTTAGATTCAAAGACACAAACTGGGTGAAAGTAAAGTAATGGAAAAAGATACACTCTGCAAACAGTAACTAAAAGAGAGCTAGAGCAACTGTACTGGTATCATACAAAATAGACTTTAAGACCAAAATTGGTACTAGAAACACAGGAGGACATTTTATAATGCTAAAAATGTCAATCCATGAAGAAGAAATAACAATTGTAAATATCAATGAACCTAACAACAGAGCACCAAAATATATGCAATAAAAACCAACAGAAATGATGGGAAAAAACCAGACAATTCAACCGTAATAGTCGGAAACACCAATACTATACTTTCAATAATGCAGAGAACAAGACAACAGAAGGTCAGAAAGAAAACAGAACACTTAAACACTATAAATCAAATGGAACTAACAAGATATCTATAGAACATTCCATTCGACAATAGCAGAATACACATTCTTCTTGAGTGCATGTGCAATATTTTCCAGACCATGTGTTAGGCCATGAAACAAGTCTCAAAAAATTGGAAAAGACTGAAATCATACAAAGAACATTCTCTAACCACAAAAGAAGAGAAATCAGTAACAGAAGAAAAACTGGCAAATTCACAAACGTGGAAATTAAACAACATATTCTTCCTCAATGCAAAGAAAAAATCACAAGGGAATTAGAAAATACTTTGAGATGAAGAAACACATATACTAAAACTTATGACATGAAGTAAAAACAGTACTTGGAAGGAAAGTTGTAAATGTCTATATGAAAGGTCTTAAGTCAATAACCTAACATTCTAACTTAAACTAGAAAGAGTAAAATAAACTCAAAGCAAGCAGAAGAAAGTAACAAATATTAAAGCAGAAATAAATGAAATAAAGACTAGAAAAACTATAAAGAAAGAAATCAATAAAACCAAAAAGTTGGTTCTTTGAAAATGTCTACAAAATTGGCAAACTTTGAGCTAGACTGACCAAGGGAAAAAGATCAAGACTTGAATTACTAAAATCAGAAATGAAATTGGGGACACTACTACCAATCTTACAGAAAGATAAAGAACTGTAAGGAATTACTATGAATAATTGTATACCTATAAATTAGAAAACTCAGGTAAAATTAGAAAACAAAGACACAAACTACCAAAACTGACTCAAGAAGAAATGGACAATCTGAATAGACCCATAATGAGCAGAAAGCCTGAATTAGAAATCAAAAAACTTTCCCACAAAGAAAATCCCAAGACAAGATGGCTTCACTGGCTAATTTTACCAAGGACTTAAAAAAGAATTAATACCAATTCTTCATAAACTCTTCCAAAAAACAGAAGAGGAGGAACACTTTACAACTCAGTCATAAAGCCAGTATTTCCATGATACCCAACCAAAGATACCACAACAAAAGAAAATCACGATCTATATGCCTTATGAATACTATAGTAAATTGAATGTACCCCCAAAACTCACTGAAGCTTGAACTGTGTCCCCCAAGCTTTATGTATTAGAAACTTGGCCCCCACTGTGACTGTTAAGAGGGTGGCAAATCGTATTATAGTAATTGAAAGGTGGAGCCTTGAAGAGGTGATTAGATTGTAGGACCATCCAATAGTGAATGGATTAATAATGGTGTTCAGGTGCACAGCTCTGAGGGCTTTAAAAAGAGAGTCAATGAGGATGTTAATCTCTCCACACACACTGCTCTGCCATTTCACAATGTGATACCATCCTGTCACTGTTGCCACCACCAAGACCTTCAACATCTGTGTTCCCTGGACTTTGGACTTCCCAGCCTCAGAAACTGTAAACAAATTTCATTTTCTTTGTAAAATACTCAGTTCTGCATATTTTGTTATAAGCAACAGAAATGAACTAATACAAATATATATGCAAAAATTACCAATAGCAAACCAAATGTAGTGGCATATAAAATGGAATTTACCCCCAGAGTGCAAGGTTGGTTTTATCATATGAAAATAAGTGAAATATACCATATTACTAAAGGAGAAGACAAAACAATCACACGATCACCTCAACTGACACAGGAAAGTATTTGACAAAAATCTACACCCTTTCATGACAAAAACATTCAATAAATTAGGTATAGAAGAGAATGTCCTCAACTTGTTAAAAGGCTTCTACAAAAAAAAAAAAAACAACAAAAAAACCCCACATCTAACATCATACTTAATGGTAAAGATGGAAAACCTTCAGGAACAAGAGAATGATATTCACTCTTCACCTCTATTCAGAACTGTACTGGAGGTGCTAGCCAGGGCGATAAAGCAAGAAAACAAAATAAAAGGTATTGAGATGGAATGGGAAAGTAAAACTATCTTTATTCACAAAAGATATGATCTTGGATATAGAAAATCCAAAGAAACCCACACACACAAAAAAAGAAAAAAAACCCATTAGGACTAATAGTTTAAAGTGGTAGAGTACAAAGTCAACATATACGTCAGTTATATTTCTATACATTAGCAATGAACAATCTGAAAAAAGTTCATGGAAAGATTTGTATTATCCTTTAATTCTATTTTTCAATGAACTTTTTGGGGTACCCACATATTGCACAGCATGGTGAATACAGTAAATAATAATGTACTACACATTCCAAAATCACTAGAAGTTTCAAATGTTCTCACTACAAAGAAGTATTTGAGGTGATGGATATATTAGCTTGGTTGACTGATCCACACTGTATTCATAAATGATAACATCACTTTGTACCCCATAAATATACACAACTATAATTTGTCAACTTACTAAAAAAAATTAAAATTTACAAAATGGGAAAAGGAGTTGAAGAGATATTTGTCCAAAGAATATATACAAATGGCCAATGAGCTCAACATCACTGGAGAAACATTAAAACTACAGTGAGATACCACTTCACCACCAGTAAGATGCCTGTAATAAAAAGACAATGAAATGTGTTGATGAGGATATGGAGAAACAGACCCTCACGTTGCTGGTGGAAATATAAAATGGTATAGCCACTTTAGAAAACAGTTTGGCAGTTCCTCAAAAAGTTGAACATCGAATTACTATATGACCTGCAAATTCATTCCTATGTATATATACCCAGGAGAACTGGAAACATTTCCACACAAAAATTTGTGTGAATGTTAAGAATATTTCTCATAATAGCCCAAAAATGGCAACAACCCAATGTCCCTCAACTGATGAATAGATAAACAAAATGTGACATATCCATATAACAGAATATTATTCAGCCATAAAAAGGAATATTCTACAGATTCATGGTATAACACGGATGAACCTTGAAAATATTGCACTAAGTAAAAGAAGCCAGATACAAAAAATCACATATTGCATCATTCCTCTTACATGAAATGTCTAGAGTAGGCAAATCCATAAAGACCAAAAGCAGACCAGCAGCTGCTACAGAATGGGAAAATGGTAGAAGGGAGTGATGGCTAATGGGCATGAAGTTTCTTTTCAGAGTGATGAAAATGTTCTGGAATTAGATAGTGGTGATGGTTCCACAACTTTGTGAATATACTAAAAAACCACTGACTTGTACACTTTTAAATGGCAAATATATTGTACATGAATTTTATATCAAAAAACAAAATCGATGATCTAAGAACTTCCATCTCAACAAGTTATAAAAAGACAGTAAATTAAACCCAAAGAAAGCAAGAGGAAGAAAAGAAAACAAAAAACACATAAAAGCAATGTATAATAGAATGGGGGCTAGATGGGGGAAATCAAAGCCACAAGTTCATTTTTAAAAAGATTAATAAAACAAAGGAAAAAAAGCAAATTAACAATGTCAAGAATACTGGTAATTCTAAAACATTAGAAGTGCTATCACATATAAACTTATCCCACCAAATTTGCACATTTAAATGAAATGAAGAAATTCCTAGAAAAACACAGCTTATCAAAACTTACAAGAATAGAAAGTCTGAAAAATTCTGTATTTAAAAAATTGAATCCATAATATAAAACCTTCCCTCAAAAACAAAACAAAAAACCCCACTCCTGGCGCAGATGGCTTCACCACAAAATTATACCAAATTTTAAGTAGGAGTACTGTGAATTTTACACAAGCTCTTCTAAAGGGGAGAAAAAAAGGACCTTTCCAACTTGTTTCAAGAGGCTAACATGACTGACACCAAGGATATTTTAAGGAAGGAAAATTATAAGCTAATCTCCCATGTTCATAAATACAAAAATCCTAAAGACAACATTTGCAAACCAAATCTAGCAGTACACTAAATAAAATATATTATGAACAACTTGGGTTTATTCCAGGAATGCAAGATTGGTTTTACTTTGGTATTCTTTCCTGAATGTTATTCCTGTATTGTATTTATAGAATAAAGGAGAAAAGTTAAACAAACAGATGCAGAAAAAAGTGAAAAAAAAAAAAAACTCCAAAAACCACACCCATTCATGATTTTAAAACCTCAGCAAACTCTGAAAAAAAATTTCTTTAATCATGTAAAGAATATCCATGAAAACTTCAGCATACTTAATAGTGAAATAGCTTAGAAGTTCTACTTCTGCAACCCTTCCCCCCAAGACTGGAAACAAGACACAGATACTTACTATTATCACTTTTATTTAACACTGTACTGGTTAACTGAGCCAATGAAAAAAGATGCGGGGTGGGGGGGAGTAAAGGGATTAGAAAGAAAGAACTTTCATAATTTGCAGACAATATGATTGTGTAAATAGAAAACCAAAAAGAACCTATAGGTAAACTATTAGTATTTATAAATAAATTCAGCAAGGTCACTGTATACAGTGTCAATATATGAAAAACTTTTCTTTCTATATACTAACAATCGGGAAACAAATTTTTCAATTATAACATTATCAGAGGAAAAATCGAAGTTTCTCAAAGTTAATGCAAAATAATCCTTATTTCCTTGAAAAAGACAATGGTTTCTTAAGTATGACATGAAAATGCTAATCATAAAGAAAAAGATCAATAAATTAGAACTCCTTTCAAATAACTTATGTTCATTAATAGACAACATTAGAAGACTAATAAACAGGCAAGCCAGAAAGTGGGAAATATTAGCAACGCAGTTATCTGACAAAAGGCTCTGCTCCAGAATAAGTTAATGTCTACAAATCTGACTCACTGGATAGAAGAATGCATAAAGGACCTGTACAAGCACACTGCAGAATAAGGTTCGAAATGGCCAATAAAGATCTGAAAGTGCTCCAACCTCAGTAGGAATCAGGAAAATACAAAACTAAAACCATAATGAGGTATTATTACTCCACAAGAATAGCTACTCAAAAAAGACTGACAATACCAAGAGTTGGTGAGGATGTGAAGCAGCTGGCATTGACACACCCTGCTGGTGGGAATGTAAATTGGCTCAAGCTCACTGGGGAAGCTTGGTGTTATCTATTAAGTGTGAAGATACTCATATCTAGATATTCTACTCCAGGGTATATACTCTAGATGGTTTGTGAACTAGGAATCAAACTCAAGAATTTTCATAGCAGCACTGTTTAACAGCCCAAACACTAGAAACAACACAAATGTCAAACATCAGAAATAAAATGTGATTATTTCACAATGCTACAGTCATGTAGAAAAAAAGGAAAAAAAGGTAAATATATAGTAATGAATTTTAACAAACTACACTTGCAACATGAATGAGGTTCATAAACAAACTAGCCATAGGAGAAAACATACAGTATGGAATAAAGTTCAAAATTTAAATATTTTTAGGGATATATGCATGGGGGGGAATATATAGAGAAAAGCACAGCAAGATAATGGTTATATCCAGGGGAAGGGAGATTGTTCATTAGAAGAATCATGGGGAACTTCTGGAGTACTGGTAATGTTCTACTTCTTGATCTGGGTAGTGGTTATATGGGTGTTTTGTTTTTTTTTTTTTTTAAAAAAAAGATGAGTGGTAAGGGGATCTTAACCCTTGGCTTGGTGTTGTCAGCCCCACGCTCTCCCAAGTGAACTAACCGGCCATCCCTATATGGGATCTGAACCCATGGCATTGGTGTTATCAGCACCATACTCTCCCGAGTGAGCCACGGGTCGGCCCATGTGGGTGTTTAATATATAATTTATTATAACATACAATTTTCTGTAAATATATGCCACATTTAATATTTTAGAAAAGTCAAGCAAACTAGTCTGAGAATGAAACAAAAAACAATGGTAATCTAAGAAACCTGTAAAAGTTACTAAAGTCTAAATAATTGATGACTGTGGAAATTTATACACACATAAAACTGCAACTAAAATCCTAAATGTTATCAATACTGAATGTGGGGTGGGGGGAGTACAATTTATTTAATCATAAAATTAGGGCCACTTTCTGCTTAAGCACCCAGTTTGTGAGGATGTATTAATTAAGCAACTATATAATGATATGTACCATGAGCACTAGGCCCAATACTGAATATCAGGTATCCAAGGATATTTAAGACTTGATCCTCAAAATATCCTTCAAGAGATTTTTAATCTAAACAGAAAACCACTAGTTCAACTTTTTTTTTTTTTTATTTAAACACATTACCCCAGCAATGCTCTCAAATCTATTATATACCCACACCATCACAATCTCTATGCACCATTTAGTGACTAGGTGCAGTTATTTCCATTATATTAGGTATTCAACACACATCTCTTATTCAAGCTTCACAAAACCCCTATAAACGGGTACTACTACTACCCTGGTGTTACAGTTCAGGAAGTGTAAACTCGGAGAGCTGGCCAAGGTCACAGCTGGTAAGTAGCATAGACAGGATTTCTTCTCAGGTCATCTACATCCAGAACCTGCACCTTACTTGTGTAGGTTTATTATGAAATGGGAAAATTGAATATATTTTTTCAGAACTGTACCTTATCCTCTTCATTTTGAGAATATATTTGTTTATAATACCTCTTAGTAATGGTCCACGAATAAACAGAAAGAGCCAAGAAGGACCTTGCTCCATCTCACAGACGTAAACAAACTACAGAACACGGGGGCAGGAGAATGTGAGGAAGTCTTCAGGGGTGAGAACCAAGCTAACTTTGAATAATGGTAAGAATTTTCTGGGCAGACGGTATCCAATCTAGTTGTAGCAGAAGAGCATTTCTTGCATGACTTCATGTAAGTCAGTGACCTTAATTACATATGTACGGAATCTCAAGAAACACATCAGACAGAACATCATAAAGGAAAAGAACCCTGGAGCACAGTTCTAGAAACCTTTTCTGGGTTAATGCCAGATCATATATGCTACATGTATTCTTTTAACTGAAGAAAATATTTTTTAATATAAACAAAATTGAATTGGATTTATACCTAGATTGACTGAAATTTTGAGTATGACAAAACCTAGAATCTACAAGCACATGGAGAAAAACTCATGAAATCCTGGAAAGACCGTAAACTGGTAAATTCACTTTGAAAAAGTAGTAATTTAAGTTTGAAGATAGCACACCACTCTGCAATTCATTTCTAGGTAGCTATTCCAAAGAAACTATTACATGTGCAGAAGGAGATATAAACAAGGATGTTCACCAAAATACTGTTTATAATAGCAAAAAGTTGGAACAGACCTAAACATGTACAAGACGGATAGATACTGTATACATTTACGTAAAATATTACTACACAGCAATTAAAATGTATTGATTTGACTTACAAATATCAATATACATACACTGTAAATACAAGGACACAGAAAAAAGAAATTCCAGGAAGATAATGTATTTTACACTATTTGTGTAAAGTTTTTAAAACACAACAATTTGGAGCAGACCTGAAGGGGCGTCATCTTAGGTACTGGTAACATTCTATTTCTTGATTTGAGCTTTTTAGTTACATGGGTGGATTTGCTTTGTGATAATTTATCCAGCTGAATAATTGTGGACTTCCCCCTGACTGTATGTTTTATTTACATACATTATAAATATAAAAAGGTAAAACACACAAAATGTTTGTGTACATACACACGAAAGTATAAAAACATGGATGGGAAGGAAAGACCAACTTCAGAAGAGTTATTACCTCTAGGAAAGTGAGTAGGGGAAGAAAGAAGACAAGTACAACATTTTTATTTGATATATATATTGTCCAAAAAAAGATCTGAATTGAACATGTCAAAATCTTAATATTTGTTAAAGATGGGTGGTAGGTACATAGGTATAATTAGTTTTATGTTCTTCTATTTTGAAATATTTAAAAGAAAAATATGTGCATTTAAATGCTACCATTCAGAGATAAACATTGTTCAAAAAATATTTAGCATTTATTGAGGCAGAAGTGACATATATAAACTGCACATATTAAAGTGTGCAATTTGATATTTTCCAACCTATACATACACCCTATAAAACCATCACCACAACCAAGATAATTAATATATCCATAATCCCCAGAAGTTTCTTCATGCCCCTTTGTAATCCCTTCCCACCGCCATCCCTGGAACCCTTTCCCTAGGCAACCACTGATTTGCTTTCTCTCAACTACAGGTTAGTTGGCATTTTCTAGAATTCTGTGGAAAGGGAATTATATAGTATATACTCTCTTTTGTCTGGCTTCTTTTACCAAGCATAATTATCCTGAGATTCATTCATGTTGTAGCATGAATCAATAGATAACTCCTCTTTATTGCTAAGTAGTAGTCCATTATATGAACATACCATAATTTTAAAAAAAAAATCCTGATGGACATTTACGTTGTTTCCAGTTTTTGGCTATTATAAATAAAGAGGTTATGAACATTTGTGTATAGATATATGCTTTCATTTCTCTTGAGTGTGACCAGTACTCAATTGTCAAGGTGATCAAAAGTCTGAGGAACTGCCACAGTACAGAAGAGTATAAGGAGACATGATGATTAAATGTAATGTGATATCCTGGAAGAGATCCTAGTACAGAAAAAGGACATTAGGTAAAAACTAAGAAATTCCAAATAAAATATGGACTACAGTATCAACATTGGTTCATTAGGTGTGAACAAATGCACCATATCAATTGTATTAGTCTGTTTCTGGTGCTTAAAAATCACCCAGTACCAGGTATTTTATTATAAGAAAATAAAATTTGTTGCTTACAGTTGCGGAGGCTGGGAAGTCCAAAGTCCAGGGGAACACAACTAGTGAGGGTTTTCTTTGTTAGTGGCTTTAGAGCAATGCAGGGATCTCACATGGCAGAAAATGGTGGAGCAGAGAGAAAGAGTGAGTTCTCATGTACTTGCCTTTAAAAGCCCTCAGAACCATGCCCACTATTCCTAAAATGGATCAATCTATTCGTGAGGGTGCAGTCCTCACAATCCGATGATCTAAGGCCCCACCTTGCAATTACCATAAGTATTTCCTACCCTCAACAGCTATAGTAGGAATTAAGCTTCTAATATATGAACCTTTGGGAGACACAATTCAATCAATCCACACCGCTAATGTAAGATGTTATCAATAGGGAAACTAGGTGTGAGATACACAGAAACTCTCTGTACTAAACTTTTCTAAAATTGAAAACTATGCTTGGGGCCAGCCCGTGGCTCACTCGGGAGAGTGCGGTGCTCATAACACCAAGGCCCTGGGTTTGGATCCCATATACAGATGGCCGGTTCGCTCACTGGCTGAGTGTGGTGCTGACACCACCAAGTCAAGGGTTAAGATCCCCTTACCGGTCATCTTTTAAATAAAAAAAAAAAAAAAAAAGAAAAAGAAAACTATGCTAAAATAAAAGTTTATTTTAAAAAATACCTAAGAGTGGAATTTCTGGGTCATACAGTAGGTAAACATTTAACTTTTTTTTCCCCCCCAAAAGATGACCGGTAAGGGGATCTTAACCCTTGACTTGGTGTTGTCAGCACTATGCTCTCCCAAGTAAGCCATGGGCCGGCCCTGTAAACATTTAACTTTTTAAGAAACTGCCAAACTGTTTTTCAAATGGTTGTTTCATTTTGCATTCCCACCAGCAGTTTAAGAGTTCCAGTTCTACGTCCTTGCCAATTCTTGATAAGGTCAGTTTTCTTAATTTTAGACATTCTAATAGGCATGTACATTGTTAACTCTTTGGTGTATATTTTGCCAATATACCTCAAAGATAAATATATTCATGTATATGTAATATGTGTCTGTGAGAAAGTATATATATTAAAAAAAAAGATCAGTAAGATCAGACTCCCTGGTTCCTATAGGAAACTGGCAGCTGCCTAAATCCAAATCTCTCCATAAATCCTCCAAAACCCACACAACAAAAAATAATAAAACTACTCACACATAAATATTTAGGATACAATATCATAAACTTAATTTGCATGTAAGAGGGACCCAAATGTCCAAAACCTGCCACACCAGAGAGTACTGTTGCAAACAAACTGAAGATGACAACTAAAAAATATCATTTACAAAGCATTAAACACCCATCAAAACCTAGAGATAAACCTAATAAAAGACATACAAGATGTATGCAAAATTTTGAGAAAAATTAAACATAACCTGATAAATGAAGAGATGTACCAGCTTCATGGATTGGAGGACTTGTTAACGTAATAATTATCCACAAATTGCATCAATGCAATCCCAATCAAAACACCCCAGTAGAGTGTTGTGGGGTAGGGGAGACTGACAAGCTGAATTTATATGGAAAGGCAAAAACCTAAGAAGAGCCAAGAATCAGAAAGGACAAAGCTGGAGGACTTCACTACCTACTATCAAAACCTATAATAAAGCTGTAGTAACTAAGACATAGCACAGATAAATAGATCAATGAAAGACAACAGAGAGAATTATATTAAGTGAAACAAGTCAGGCACAGAAAGAGAAATACCACATGTTCTCACTTATTGGTGGGAGCTAAAAATTAATATATAAATTCACACACACACACACAAACGGGGGGGGGGAGAAGATATAACAACCACAATTACTTGAAGTTGATACGACAAGCAAACAGAAAGGACATTGTTGGGGGGGAGGGGAGGAGGGAGAAGGGAGGGAGGTTTTGGTGATGGGGAGCAATAATCAAGCGCAATGTATATTGACAAAATAAAATTTAAAAAATAAATAAATACAAATAAATAAATAAATAAAAGAAAGAAAGACAACAGAGTATCCAGAAACATCTGCCCATACACTATGGACGCCTGATTTATGAGAAAGGTGACGTTGCACTGCAATGAAAAAGAATTTCTTCCCCCTAAGATGGTGCTGGGTCTAGTGGCTATCCACACAGAACAAAATGAATCAGGACCCTACCTTACACCATATACAAAACTAAATTCCAGATGGGTTGAAAAAAGTGCGCAAGGTAAAACAAAGCTTTTGAAATGAAACGTACACTACCTTCATGACCTTGGAACAGGGAAACATTTCTTAAACAGGACACAATGCATTAAGCATAATAGATAAAAGTCAGTAAATTGTTCTCAAAATTTAAGTTGTTATTCACCAGACACCAATTAAGAGTAAAAAGGCAAACCACAGATTGGGAGAAAATATTTGTAAAACATATTTCAGACACAGAAGTCATATGCAGAATATATAAAAAACTGCTACAAGTAAACAACGAAAAAGCAGACAACCCTAAGCAGCAGCACTTCAGGAAAGAGAATCAATAAAAGCCAATAAATACGAAAAGGTGCTCAACTTCATTAGGGAAATGAAATTAGAATCACAAATAGAGATACTACTACATACTCACCAAAATGGCTACAATGAAAAATACAATACCAGTTGTTGGTGAGGATGTGGAACAACCCAAACCATCACACTACTGCAAGTGTAAACTGGTGTAACTGCTGTGAAAAACTGGCAGCCATCTCTTCAAACTGAACATATGCATACCCTATGACCCAACAATCCCTCTCCTAGGAATATACCCAATAGGAATAAATTCACCAAAAGACTAATTCATAGCAGCACTATTTATAATGGCCCCAAACTGAAAACTACCCAAATGCCTGCTATCAGAATGAATAAGCACTGGTATATTCATACAATGGAATACTGTACAGCAACAGGAATGAATGATCCACAATTACTGGTTCCAATATGGAGAGTGCATATATACGATTCCATTTATATAGTTCAAAACCAGGTAAAACTAATTCACGTAACTGGTAGAGTGCATACCTTTGTGACTAAAAGAGTGAAAGGGCTTCTCATGTATTGTTAATTTTTGCCTCTATATGTGAGTGGTTATTCAAGATGTGTTCAGTACACAAAAATTCATTGAACAGTACACTTATATTTGCATAGTTTTCTGTATGTTTGGTATACTTCAATAAAAAGTTAAATCTTCACCATTTAAGTGTTAAAGCCATAAATTAAGGTTCCACAAAAATTTATTTTGTGGGAAATAAGACTTTCTAAGACTAATTTCAATCATCTCCTGTTAGCTAGGACTGAATACATTAAACTCTGTTTTGGAATAGTTTTTCAGACAACTTAGAGATGATATATTTATGATCCTGCAGAATAAAAAAGGAAACCATCTCAGTCACAAATTCACCTTGAGTTCCCTTAAACCTGCAGTTTTGCCTTACTGTCTGAGCCCCATAACAGTTTATGAGTGATGGTCAGCTTTGTATCCCATGAATATTATATAACTAATTAAAAAAAAAAAATCAAAAAACTACTGACATGACAGGAAAAAAACCCCAGAAACCTGTGAGGCAGGTCAGGCAGGTACAATTCTGTCCAACAGGTTGGAAAACTAAACTCTTTATCTCACTGCCCAAGGTCAAGCTTAGAACCCAAATTTCCCAATTTCTTCAAGGTACTCTTCCCACTATACCTCTTAGATGTGTGCCCTGAGAAGGGTCTGAAGAGGCTGCAAAGTCTGTATCAGGTAGTTTGGCAAGCCACTAACCTGGGCAGAATGTAATGGTAACACCCTTACCACAGTCTGGGATCTTACCAGTGAGGTCACTGGGCTCCCTGGCCAATTGCAAACATGTAAGGGGTCTTCAAAAAGTTTATGAAGAGATTCGTTATCTTTTAATTCTACTTTTCCATGAACTTTTTCAAGTACCCTTGTGTACTCCTTAAGGCTCCTCTCTCAATAACCATGGGTCCTTCCCCTTAGATAGTTCAATAACCTACCATTAACTGAAAAATAATTTCCTACAAACTAGTAAAGTCTTATCATGTCTGAAGCAACCCAGTGAGGTTTAAGCCATTGTTAATCGTCACTGTTATTGGAATATAATCCATGCAATTTTCTCAAAGGAGAAAAACCAAATGTGTTAGAACTAAGACAACATCCTGAATTTTTAACTCAGCGTAAGCTAAAGAAGAATAGGGTTAGCTCATGACATATTTTACATAAAAATCTTTTTTTGGACGTTAGAAGAGACAGGCTCCCCCTACCCTATCTCCATCCCCATAGTATGCCCTTCTCTCATTCTCCTTCCTATACAATTTAATAGAAACAAATACTACAGATGCCACAAGTCAGTCTCCACCTTAATGACCCTCTCTCTCTCTCAAAGGTTTAGCTATTTAATACTCACATACTCCTATATCTTTGTGGGATTTTTCAAGGTCAAGTTAAAAAATAAATCAAAGAATTTATAACTAAAAAACAGTAATTATCAGTCATTGTTCTGAGAATCCTTTAAGTTGCCAAATTTTTTCAAGGTCCATTTGAAAAATTAAAAATACATTCTCTTATCTAAAATAAACAAAAAACTCCCCATACTGGCAAGCCACCAAAAAATAAAAAAATAAACAAAAAACATTCCATCACCATTCTTATAACATGTTGCAACCCCCACAAAAGATTATGAAACACTGTTAGGACATTCAGTCCTCCTTGGTAGGAGTCATCTTCAGCAGATGTGGTCCTCTCCCTCCACTATTGAGTATCTTATATATCATAAAAACTAAACGCTTGTTGACTTGCACTTATGTTGAAAAGCTATTAAAATATTCATGAGTTGCACTGTCCAAGGCAGTAACCACTAGTCACAAGTGACTGAGCACCTGAAATGTAACTAGTCCATAATAAGAGGTAATGCAGATGTAAAATACACACCAGACTTTGAAGTCTTAGTACTAACAAGAGAACATAAAACCTCATTAATAGTTTTTATATTGCTTATATGCTGACATAATATTCTGTATATGCTGGGTTAAATATTAATTTCATCTGTTTCTTTTTACTTTTTTACATCTCAATACAGCTGCTTATAAATTTCAGTTCTGCCATTTATTGGATATGTCATATCAGACAGTTACTTAACCTTTGCGCCTCTGTTTCCCCATTTGTGAAATGGGAATAAGGGGACCCATCAACTTTCTGATGACATATATAAAGCACTTAGCATGTAGTCTGGCATACAGTGGCTGCTATTCTTACATCTGAAGATGAAAAACACAAGAGGATATGGTACGCACCGAGAGTGGTATAAACACCATCCAAAGGGAATTGGTTAAATAAATTATACAATTCTATACGGCCATTAAAAAGTACATACCAGAAAAATCTGTAATAACATGTGATTCACATTTTATTTCTATATGTAAAATACTCCTGTCACCTCTGGCCTATCCCTTTTTTTTTTTTTTTTAACCTAATCTTCTTGTATATCATACATAGTTTTCTATATTCTAATCAAAGGCAGTCTTCACCCAGAGGCGGTTCCAATCCACAAAGCAAACCACAAAATAGATAAGTGCTGCCAGAGACTAAACATTCTGATTTACAGGCTTCCCAAGGAAGACTGACATGCACTGCCTAAAAGCAGTTCTTTAAACAAGCCTGTTGCACCAAAGTTTTCAAATCAAAATCACCTGGCAAATGATCATGAATTCCTCGGATTATGGGTGTAGTGCAGACTCTACTGAAATCCAAAGAATTATCCAATATGGCATTTATCCTTCTGAAGATATTGGCGTTGCTACATGTGGAAAGCGCAGGTGCTTCCTGATTGTCCCAGCAATCTTTTATCCTTCCCGCTTCTTCTTCCTAATCACAGAGAAAAGATATTTAGGTTTTCTACACTCCCTTATGATAAATACAAAGAATTAACATCCTCTTTCTCTCTATCTAACATCATGAGATAGAAAAAGTAACAAGCACTTGGGTTTTTTGTATATACATTAAAATACTTAATGAGTTTTTACTATGAGCAAGGTACTTAGAAACAGTAAGAGGGAAAAAACACCAAAACATAAAGATATTTCCTCAAGAACCTCCAAATCTAATGGGACACATAGATAAGTTAGCATGACATGACTGCAGCAGCATGAGCTTCAGAACCAGACAGACCTGGTTCAAATCTTGGGGTATATCCGTACACTGGAAAATTGTTTGGCAATATAAAGAACCACTGATACATGTGCCTACATGGATAACCCTCAAAAACATTATGCTAAGTGAAAGAAACCAGTCATAAAATGCTACATATTATGTGAGCCCATTTATATGAAATGTACAGAATAGGCACATCTAAAGTTAGTTGCCTAGAGCTAGAAGGGAAGCCGGGGAGGTTAGGAGGTGGTGGTGAATGTCTACAAGGTTTCTTTTTGTGATGATGGAAAGAGTCTAAAATTAGATTACAGCTATGGCTGCACAACTCTAAATATACTAAACACCAATGAATTGTACAATGAAAGGTAAACTTTATGGTATGTAAGTAACATCTCAATATAGCTGCTTAAAAGTTTTGGTTCTGCTATTTATTGGATATGTGATGTCAGACAGTTACTTAACCTCTGTGCCTCAGTTTCACCATTTCTAAAATGGGAAAAGAGTATCCATCAACTTTCTGATGACATGTATAAAGTACTTAGCATGGTGCCTGGCATACAGTAGATGTTATTCTAACATCTGAAGATATAATTACATGAGAGGATATGGTAGACACCAAGAGTGGTACAAACATCACCCAAAGAGAACTGATTAAATAAGTTATACAATTCTATGCGGTCATTACAAGTACATACAACTAAGACATTACATGTGCATGAAAGAAAGAACTCCTAGATATATAATCATGAGCTGAACCCTTACACGAAAACTATTCTTTTTGTGTTCTCTACCTCGGTAACACTGCCACATGCCCAAAGCAGAAATTTAGGTACCATTCTTCACTCTTCAATCTCCTTTACTTTCCACATCCAATGCTTGACATGATAATGAAATATTGGTTGGTAGACTGAATCTTCTAAGGGTAACCTGCCTCACCAGTTCTATCATTCCTAATTATCCTAGGGAAAACAAACAGAAAAAACAGACCAGGTAAGGACCTAGCACTTAATATAGCTGATCACATCAAAACAAAAGAGCCTGGTAGCACTTTGTTTAGCCTATTAAAATCTAGGTAAATGTGAAAATGACCAAAAGCATCTACAGTTTTATCAACTCTGCAGGATGACGATCTTAAAGAGACAAACTTGAGCCCCATATCAGTCTCAAGCTCTTAAAAACACTGTATTATTTGCAAGCTGTGAAAACCACCACAATACACAATCCTGCAAGGTTGTTTCCTGAAGCCCTCTAGAAAGGCACCATTGACAATGGTTAAAATCCGGTGACAAAAGGCCTTTTCACAACCATAGATTTCTAAGATGATTCTCAGCTTCCCTTGGGCAACTTCATAAAGGCTAAGGTGGAAGCATTTACAACCTGCAGATCTTAAGGCTACATGTTTCATTCATTCATTCATTCATTCACTGCCTAATGAACACCAACCACCTGCTACCTATAGTAAGCACCCCAAGGATCAGCAGATTACACAGAGACTTAACCAAAAGTTAGTTCTGAAATCTAAAAAGGAAACTATGATGATGTGAACAACCACAACACAAGCTACGACACGCACAAACATACTGTCCTCTAAGCCAAGGTGGCTCAAAAGGGAAAGAATATACCAAGATACCAATATACTTCCAAGTGAAGGTAAAGAAGGTCTGAAGAACACAGAAAGAGTGGCATTATCAAAGTGGCCCAGTGTGGTAGAGCATTAGGTACAGGAGGAGAAAGCAAATTGGAAAGAAGGCCTTATATGCCAGATTAGGGAGTTAATATCATCTTCTAGATCAGAAGTTAACAAAATGTAAAAGCCCCTTTTAATACACAAAAATTAAACTAGTTTTTATTTACTATAGCAGAAATACTATACATATGGATTTCGAGATCCTGACAGCATCTAAAGGCAAGTAAATGACAACTATATGTGAGTCTCAGAAGGAGACCACCAGCATCTACATGAAAGAGGCAGGAGGACCAGTGAGAAAAGTGCCACAGTAGTCTAGGGTAGAGGTGCAGATTTGGGAGGCTTTCTAGAGAAACTTATTCCGCAAGAGGGGAAGCTCTAAAAATCTTACCATTTCAAGTAGTCTGAAAAAAATCTGATTTAGGCATAAGTGTGGCCACCCTGTCTCACCCTTAATCCTGTTGGGAACATACATCATAACCGAACTGAAAGCAAATGGTATCTGGCATGCCTCCCTCCCCTTCTCTCATGTACACCAAATCAGAGATCTAGTTTAAGATGACTCTGTGTAATTAGAATAAAAGTAAATTAGGTGTTCAATTTATACCCCAAACTGCTCAATCTTATAAGTATCAATGTTCACCTTGAATAACCAACATGAAAGGAGAAAAAAAAAAAAAAAAAAAAAATCAAAGCCAGTACTGTCAGATGGGAAACATCTACCACTTTCCTTATGTGTACAATACGGAGAAAAACAACCTATCTCATAGGACCTTTTGTGAATTAATACACATAAAGTACTTAGCATAGTGCCTGGCACATAATCATATGCTGAACAAATTAATGCTATCCATCAGTAGTATCATTATTATTACACCATGGGGTCAGAGGCCACCACAGAGCTCCCTGAGGCAGACAATCTAGTTCTTTAAATGAGAAAGATGTACTAAAGATCTAAGGCAACCACTCCTGTGAGGGCCTCAGGCCCTTTGTGCTTGGGACCCTGTAACTCTCCCTCCCATTTGACTTAAAAAACTCAATTGAAAGACTAAAAACATGATATAAATAGAACTGCCTAAAACCTGAGTTTACTGTAGAATATACTGATCCTTTTAAAGTCTCCAGTTAAATGAATTTAGTTTCTCATTTAAGTTTTTAAAATTTTTTTGGGCGCTGGCTGGTACAGGAATCTGAACCTGTGCCCTCAGTGTTATAAGGACACACTCTAACCAACTGAGCTAACCAAGCAGCCCTTAGTTTCTCATTTTCAAAACAGAAACCTACTATCTGCCTCTGTAATCACAGACCCATTTACTTTGTATGATCTATCTTATCTTTGATTAACGTATAGGTCTCAGGTCAGACCAAAGTCTTACCATGAGAAAAAATGTTTTTCTTCTTGGGTTATTCTATCATACCTAATAGCTTCTGCAGTATTTTTGGCATATTTTGCCATAAAATCAGATCATGTGCAGCTCTTTTTGACCTTTAGTTGGTCCTTCACTGTGGACAGAAAAGTAGGCTTTAAGATCAGAGATTTTTTTTTTTTTCCCCCCCAAAGATGACAGGTAAGGGGATCTTAACCCTTGACTTGGTGTTGTCAGCACCACGCTCAGCCAGCGAGCGAACCGGCCATCCGTATATGGGATCCGAACCCGGGGCCCTGGTGTTATCAGCACCGCACTCTCCCGAGTGAGCCACGGGCCGGCCCAGATCAGAGATTTTGACAGCACAAACCTTACAGGAAGAATTTGTCAATGCTGGAAAAACAATAATTCTTTTAAAGTTTAGTGCTATAGTAAAAAATGGCCTCAAGATAAAACTAGTTCTACCTACCTACCTATTGTTAAAAAGAATGGTTCATGAGGAGTCTCAATTTTCTCCTCATCAACACGTAAGAGTTTACACTCCCATTATGACACAGTGGTTTCCTACAGTTGACTCTTACCTAGGACACAAAAGCAGAGGAGACAGTCTCAGGGGAGGAAAAAAAGGTATCCTTTTCCACAAAGGAAGAAGCCTCCTCCCCAAAACTCTGAATTGCTGTTTTGGAAAGCAGAAAGAACACAAGCTTTGGAGTATAAACACCAGGTCTACCACTTACGTATTGCTCTGAGCCTTGGTTACCTAAAGTATAAAAAAAGGGGTACCACATACTTTGCAGACTTTGTAGTAATTAGAAATACCTAAAGTGCATGGATACGCTCAATAAATAACTTATTAGTGGCAGATGTCTGATTCCATATAGATGATTAAATCTTTGTTACTGAGTAGTATGGTAGCCAAGCTCACCAAGAAGCTTGTTTACTCATTTTAGCACATAACTGGGTTTCTTTTTTTGCATGCGTGGTTTTAAACTATTACTCGTTAACTTTCTTTAAAAATCTGAATCCACACCATGTGGATATATTTGCTAGATAAAGACTAAGATCCCAAAATTTCATACTATTTGTATGGTAGAATAAATCTAGAATTCAGATACCGTATTTCCATGGCTCAACATGGTGATGGCCATTCCCTTCAGGTCAAAATCCTGGTTTGAAGATATTCAATTGCCATAAATGAATGCCAACTCTACCATCTCTGGGTTGATTTTTATTCAGTTCACTTTTAATCAACACCACAATATCAACACTGAAGACCCTTTCAAGATTATTACCACTAGTCATCTACTACAGATTCATGAATATCCAGTTGAAGTATTTATGGAAGACTGTCTGAAAGGTACACAGTTTATTCCCCCAGATGGAGTTTTAAAACTGGGGTCCACAGATTGTGTTCACACACAAAAAAATCTGAAGATTAAGATTTTTTTCCATTTAGTCAGATTTTTAGTTAAAAGCATTTGTCTTAAAAACTTAGACTTTGGGGCCGAGCCCCTGGCACACTCGGGAGAGTGCGGCGCTGGGAGCACAGCGGCGCTGGGAGCGCAGCGACGCTCCCGCCGCGGGTTCGGATCCTATATAGGAATGGCCGGTGCACTCACTGGCTGAGTACCGGTCACGAAAAAGACAAAAAAAAAAAAAAAAAACTTAGACTTTGTTTTTAGTTAAGCCAGAGAAACAGAAAGTAATATACTTAAATACCACAAAGAAGTGGTTCCACTGAGATGTACCTTGGCAATTTGCCCTTCGTTTTATACTAAGTAATAATAAAGCTGAACAAAACCTCTATAGCATCTGTACTCAGGATTTTAAGCAAACTATTTACTACACTCATGAACTGCGCATTTAGAAAAATATCATTTGGACCACAGATTAGGAAATGCTAGTTTCCCATGAGGAACTGCTATGTTTTCCTTATGGAAGAATGTAAATCTTCTAGCCAAACTTCCATGTTTGCTTTAGTCACCAGGCCACTCAAAGTCAAGTTTTTGGCTGAACTTTAATGACTCTATAGTTAAGAAATGCTTCTCTATGTCTAACTTTCTCCTGGGTCCTTCACCTCAAGTCTGGAATAAAAACTTAATAGGTTCATCCATATGAAATTGTCAATATTCTACCTTTTTAAACCAATAGAATAGCAACTTCACATAGTTCAATCTAATGTTATTTCATAAATACTGAAAACTTTCTGGGTTAGATGTTGAAATTACAGAGATAGATAAAACATAATCCTTACCCTCAGAATTAGTTTAGTGGGAGAAAGAAAAAATCGAGTTAGATAAGTGGAGATCAAGGAAAGCACAAAATGCTACAGGATAAGAGAAAAATAAGTCAAGGTGTCTGGAATGGTTTCACAATTCAGATTTCTAAGCTGAGAGTAACAAAAGGCAGAATTTCAATAAGCAGGCATACGAAAGAGAGTAACAGGCATAGAACAAGCACAGGTAGGATACAGGACACAGCAGACTCAAGGAAAGAAGTAGACTAACGGCTGGACAAGGAGGTTCACCAAGAATAAAGGAGATAAAGCTACAGGCCCTTACCTCCTTCCTCTATCAAAAAAAATAAATGAATCCATCAGTGAATCCATCAACAGATACTAGAAAAGTTCTCTTCCTTCATGATCTGACTTTCCTCTCCTTTCCACTTGCTCCTTCCCCTCAGTATAAGTATGCTCAAGGCTCTCTCACCCTAAAAACAACCACAACTTCCTTGACTTAAAACATCCTCCCAAGCCACTGCCCTCTTTCTTCTGCTCCACCACCAACTTTCTAGAATATATGCTATCTATCTTTACTTAACCTGCTGTTTATCCTCTCAATCCACATTCTGCCAGCATCACCACTACTCCCAAAAGATAGTACATAACTGCTCCTAAGTTAACGATCTCATAAACTGCCAAACTCAACCAATACATCAAGCCTAACTTACATGGCATTTTCGGGGGATGTGATCCTCAACTACTCTCCACTCAATTCAGGAACCACTTTCACCTGGCTCTCCCTTTATGCCTCAGGTTATTCTTCAGTTTCCACAGCGTACATCTACTGCCCAATATTCTTTTTTGCTCTACTAACTCAGTCTGGAAAAGGAAATATTACAATTTCCAGGACAAGTTTGAGAAGATCAAAGGAATATTTAATACCAAGACTGCTCGGACTTCCAGTCAAGATGGCAGAATAGACGGTCCCCAGCATCACTCTCTCCCACAAATCAATGAATTTACAACTATAAAAATGTAATACCAGCCAAGCTGGGGCCGCTAGAGCTCAGGTGAAGAGGAGGAGACACCTATGAAACTCATGAAGGCAGGAGAAACCACGAAGAGAGAAAGAAAAAACTGCTCTCAGTGTTTTGGGCCACAGCCGCTTTAATGCTGGAGCATGTGGAGCAGGAGCGAGCAGGAGCCATCACTAACCCGCAGAAGCCGCAGCTGTGCCCTTCAGATAAAATTACTTGGAGGCAGAAGGGGAGAAGATTTTGATGGCCCCCAGGACAGCAAGACCACTAACAGGGTTCCTGTGGACCCACGCAGGAGCGAGGAGCCAGAACAGCTGAAAAAGGGAAGACACTCAGAGGCCGGTGAGTCATCACAAGGGACCAGTGCACAGCCAGTCCCATGGGAAGTGTTTGGAGCACAGGCGGTGGGGAAGACGGACCCACCGGGAGAACACTGGGACACAGCAAGGACAGCCGATCCGCCCCCCAATCAGCACAGGACCACTCAGAGGAGCCTGGTCAGGAATGCAGAATTGCATGGGGTGCAGTTCGATGAAAAAACTCAGGCCCAGATCAGAGTTTCTACACAACCCAAGCGCACCAAGTATCTGGAGAGCCGGAAGTACCTATAATGTCAACCATTAAACCCTGAGTTGCACAAAAAGCCTTCCCTAGGGAAACAGCAGCAAAGCAGCTATTTAGCTCAACCACACAGCTCAAGTACTGGTTCCCACAGGAAGTTCCCCCATTTTAGAGGCAAGCAAAGGACAAAAAATTAGTTCTGGCCCAGGCACACCATGAATGCCTTGGGGCCCACCAGGGCAATTTAGCTCAACCACAGCTCAAGTACTGGTTCCCACAGGAAGTTCCCCCAGGTTAGAAGCAAGCAAAGGACAAAAACTTAGTTCCATCCCAGGCACACCATGAATGCCCTGGGGTCCACCAGGAGACATGAGGCATGGGGCCAGGGACAGGACCTCTGTCCACAACCACTCACACCACCAGCACCTTGGGGCCCCATGCAGGAACCCCAGGATTGGAGCCAAGGACCGGACCCCACTCCCACATACAGGCACACCACCAATGCCTAGGGGCCCGCCCGGGGACCTGGAGCTAGCAGCCAGGGACCAGACCCCCCTCCCACAACCAGACACACCACGCCAGCACATTGGGGCCCACCTGGGGACCCAAGGCCTGGAGAAGGAGACTGGAACCCCCTCCCGCAAACAGGCACCCCATGCCAGTGCCTTGGGTACTGCCTGGGGACCCAAGGCATGGAGAATGGAACCGGACCCCTCTGCCACAACCAGGCACACCATGCCAGTGCCTCGGGGCCTGCCCAGGAACCCAGAATAAGGAGTTGGAACTGGACCCACCCTCCCATAACGAGGCATGCCCGGACAGCACGTCAGGGCCTGCCCAGGGTCCCTAAGCATAGAGAAGGGGACCAAACCTCCATCCCACAACCAGGCACACCTTGCCAGTGCCTCGGGTCCTGACCAGGGACCCAAGCAATGTAGAAAGGGACTGGACCCCCCTCGCACAACCAGGCATGTTGGGACTATGCATCAGGGCCCTGCCCAGGGGCCCAAGGCATGGAGAAGGGGACCAGACCCCCCCCCTCCCACAACCAGGCACCCCATGCCAACATCTTGGGGCCCACCCAGTGTATGGAGCTGGGGACTGGACCCCCCCCTCCCACAACCAGGCACACTGTGCCAGCACCTCTGGGCATGCCTAGGGACCCAGGGTAAGGAGCTGGGGACTGGACCCCCCCTCCCACAACCAGGCACACCGTGCCAACACCTCAGGACCCACTCGGAGACCTGGGGCATGGAACCGGGGATTGGACACTCTCCACAACCAGGCACACTGCCAGCACCACGGAGCAGTCCAAAAACTTCTCCATGTGGGTGGCCCACCACAGCCACCATGATAACCACGGCTTCTGTAAAGGCAGCTAGATGCCACAACCACCATGCAGACGGTTCACCAGCCACTGGAGTGAGCTGACACAAGGACAGTCAGCAACAGAGATCAAGAACGGAGAAGAATGTCTGTCTCCACAGAGCCCATTTCAGAGTCACAGAGGAGACATCTGCTCTATGATAGTATTGGAGTACTCTCAGCATTGGACAGATCATTTGGGCAGCAAATCAACAGAGTAAACATTATTCTTTCAGAGGGAGAGAAGAAATCTAGGGTGATTAGAGGGGGGAAGGGGAGAGGAAGGGGGATAGGGCAGGATTGGACAAGGGGCATAAAGAATAATTACAATTTGTAACATATATGCTAGTAATATTGATTTGATCAACACAGCTCATTGTTGAACCCCAAAAATATGCATAATCAATTTTGACTCAATAAAAATAAAAAGAAAAAAAAATACCAAGACTGCTCAAAAATATTGAGAGCACATGGTCACTATAATTGTAGCTCTTGTCACACTTAACCTGTCACACTCTTAGCTGTAGGCACTGTTAGCTTTCCAATTTGATAAACCGTAAGGTTTTTTATAGTCTGTATCTCAGCAGCACCCAACATAATATCTGCTGCATTTGCAGGCACTCAATAGATACCATATGAAGGGTAGACCCATATCACACTTCTGTCATAAGTGTTTTTACCAGCTCAATCATAATCTCCATAAATGCCACTGACTTCTTTCTTAAGCTTTTAGAAAAGATTAAGATAAATATCCACTCACCAATTCTACCTCTTCTCACTGTCCAAACTCTTAAGTCATTCAAAGTCATTTCAGGATTTGGGGTGTTAACAGACAATTCCACATGAACAAAAAAACAAAGGCTCCAGCGTTGTCTCAAAGCTGTTCCCTGACCTGGTCTCCATCTCCTCTCCAGATAGTGTTTCTCAAGCTGCCTTGATGCAGAAGGAAGAGGGAGTCTGGAATTTGGGATCCCAATTTGAGCCCTAGTGCTCCGTAACTGAGAGACTTTGCCGAAGATTTTCAACTTCTCTAAGCGTGTCTTTTTTCTTCACAATGTGAGAATGACAAAGTCTCAAATTCTCTTGAGGAACAAAAGAAACTGAAAAACAATTGGTCATATAGGCCCTATTCCTGCTCATCCCAATTTGACACAGCTTCAGTTACTATCCTTTTTCTCCAAATACTGGAGTGTCCTTCTCCCTGTTAGAAGAGCAGTCTGGAGTCCATCTTTTCTCACACCCGCAGGACCTCTCGGTCAGTTATCACAGCCATACCTTTCACCTCTGTCGGTAAAGATGATCTCTCCCATGTTTAGACCTTTCCTTAAACCCACACTCTACTCTAATAGCCAGGCTCACTGTCTTTCCTTAGCTTCCCCATCAAGCTTCTGTACAGAGTAACGCCCTGTCTCTACTGCCTCACTCTTACTATCTCTTTAATCCTTGAAGTCGGGCATCAGATGCTTCTCTCCCTTCCACACATGACATTCTGAAACTCTTTTCACCAAGTCCACTATGCTCTATCAAATCCTATGGCCATCTCTGAAGCCTTTCAAGATGTTTTCACTCTGCTTGAATGTTCCTAAAGATCTTTGAAAGCATGAATTTGATCACCTACTCTATAAGACAATGGTTCTTAAACATCTTGGTCTCAAGAATCCTTTACAGTCAAAATTATTAAGGACCTCAAGAGTTTTTATGCAGGTGATCATGTCTATCAATATTTAGCCCTTAGAAATTAAAACTGTAAAAAGTAAGCATCTTACTTTTTTAAAAAAATAAACCCATTACATATTAACAGAAATGTAATTTTCTGAAACAAAAAAATTAGTGAAAAGAGTGGCATTCTTTGACATTTTTGTAAATCTCTTTAGTATCTGGTTTAACAGAAGATAGCTGAATTCTCCTGTCTGCTTCTGTATTTAATCTGTTGTTATGTGTGGTTCTGGCTGAAGTACATGAAGAAAACCCAGTCTCACAAAGATATGTAGTTGGGAAAATGACGAATGTTTTATTAGCCTTTTTAGATAATGGTGATTATTCCTCTTTGATACTATACCAACACACTCAACAAGTGCGAACTTCTTAAAGGTTAGCTGCAACATGAAATCTGAAACTATATGGATGTATTTTTCATATGCTGTTACATTAAAAGGCACTGGCCTATCTAACATTTTAAATGGATTTTTTTACCCATGTCTGATTTTATAACACCATATGTTAGTCATTTGACAAATACTGGTTCACTGAGTTATACAGATATTGCAAATGTTGACACTAGTTAATAACACCACTAATCTCATCAGGAGGACTCTGAGTATTGGGAAAGGTGTCATACTCATGTGGTAGTAAATAAAGGTTTTCCAAAATTCTCACTTTTTCTTCAGAGCTTAAATTTTATCACTGGAAACACATATAGTTATTTTTATGAAGTGACTGGCTTACTTTGTTTTCAAGAAAATGTCTGCCAAATACCCAAAGGTGAATAACCAGTTTGTCAGTTGTCCTTTTGAATAAAAAAAAAAGGTGTTTAATGAAGAAAAGAGGCTTATTGTTCTTGAAGCTCTATCACATAAACACATTTCCTTGAGATAATCACTGTACTTGGATACGAGGCAAAAGTGCTTTATACTAACTTTCCATTAGTCACACAGAATATTGAAGGCATATACTCAAGGGTTGAATTTTAATTAACTTTTACTGTTTCCTCAAGGACATTCATAAGTGAAACTTTTTTTTCTGGGAATGGGTAGCATGAAGAAAACGTTGACTGCTACTATGGTTTAATGACATCGCCTTGATTCTTGTTAAAGTGCCAGTGGTTTTACCCACCCCCATCGCTTTTACACCATCAGCACAAATGTCACAGTGAAAATAAGCAATTTATGTCTCAGAATTGTGAAAACAGTTTTGACTTTGTGGACCTCTTAAAGGGTTTTGGGGACCATCAGGGGTTCACAGTTTTTTTCTGAAAACTGCTGCCACAGAGTAAAAGGCCAAGATCCTCAATAGCATATAAAACCCCTCATGGTCTGGCTTCAGTTTAGTGGCTAAGTTAGATCCCTACTAGTCTACTCTTACTTTAACTGAGGAATAACATACATGCAGTGAAATGCTGCACTAGTAATAATAAGCATATAGCTTAATCAATTTTTACTTTTGTATATACCTGAGTAACTACCACACACATCAAGATACAGAACACTTCCAGCACTCCGTAAGGTTCTCCTGTACCCTTTCCCACTCTCTATACAGCCCCCCCGCCCCAGAGAGTTTACTATTGGGACTCTGTTGTCACCAATTAGTCTTGCCTGTTTTTGAAATTCTTAATGGAATCATATCGTAGGCACTCTTTTGGGGTCGGGGGTTTTTTCACTTAACTTAGTTGCTGAGAATTCTAAGTGTAGTTAAGTCATTTTTTATTACTAAGTAGTACTATATTGTAGATGTGAGTACATTACAATTCACTTATCCATATTCCTCCTTAAACATGTGCAGAAAAGATTTTAAATGGCAGGTCTGACTGCTGTCTTTTGGCTGGCATCTGGGAACTTGGAATTTGACTTCCCACCATTCCCAGAACTGATAAGAGCAACTTACTATACTTAAACTGAATGAATGATGTGGTTTAGGCTGAATACCTGCTTTCCTCCTGGAGTCTGGAACTTTGGTACATTCAGGCAAAGGCTACCTATGTGACCAGCCCTTAAAAACAACACACCCCAAAATGAAACAAAAAACTACACTGGGCGTCAAGTTTCAAACGAGCTTCTCTGGCTGGCAACATTTTACATGTGTTATCAAACTGTCCTGTATAACCCCCCTGGGAAAGGACCCTTGGAAGCTTGTACCTTGTTTTAGTCCGTTTTGTGTTGCTATAAAAGAATTACCTGAGAGTGGATAATTTATAAAGGAAAGAGGTTTGTTTGGCTTACAATTCTGGGACAGCTGCATCTGGCATGGGCCTCAGGCTGTTTCTACTCATGGCAGAAAAGTGGCAGGCAGCTGGCAGGTATAAGCAGATCACGTGGCGAGAGGAAGCGAGAGGAAGGAGAGAGAGAGAGAGAGAGAGAGAGAGAGAGAGAGAGAGAGAGAGAGAGAGGAGAGAGAGAGGAGAGAGAGGAGAGAGAGAGGAGAGAGAGAGGAGAGAGAGAGGAGAGAGAGAGAGAGAGAGAGAGAGAGAGAGAGAGAGAGAGAGAGAGAGAGAGAGAGAGAGAGAGAGAGGAGGTGCCAGGGTCCTGTATACAACAAGCTCTCGTGGGAACTAAGAGCGAGAACTCACTCACTACCCCTCCTCCCCCAGGGAGAGCATTAATCCATTCATGAGGGATCCGTCCCCATGACTCAATCAGTTTCCAACACTGTCACATTGGGGATCAGATTTCCATGAGTTTTGGAGGGGACAACACATCCAAACTCCATCATACCTATTTTCCCTAGACTTTGCCCCATGCACCTTTTCCCTTTGATGGTCTTCCTCTGTATCCTTTAACTGTAATAAATTTTAGACATATGTACAACTATATGCCAAGTCCTGGGAATCCTCCTAGTGAATCATCTAACCTGGGCATGGTCTTTGGCACCCTTGACACAAAGGGTGATTTTTGGGTTTTTTTCCCCAATTTTTAATATTATGAATAAAACTGCTGTAAATGTTCTTGTGCACGCCTTTTTATAGTCATATATACTTATTTCTGATGCAAATAGCGACACAAGTGCAACTGCTAAGTCAGGATAGTACTCCCTTGCACTTAACGTTCTATCAATATTGTACTTGCGGGTGCCTAAAAGCACCCTCTGGTTCATACCTCCTAGTCTTTGTACATGTTGTTCGTTTCCCCTAAAATGCCCCCTCCACCCTCTACTATGCCTGTTTTGGCAAAACCTTTTAATCTTTTACCTGCCTACTACCCATGTTAATTCTATATATATTTATTGCATGACTTACAATATAACTTGCTTATGTGCTTGTGTTCCTATTAGACTACTAACTCCTTGGGAGCTGGGACTTTATTCTCAGTCTGCAGAGTGACCACTGGCATATAATTAGAAAACAATAAATATAAATGTAATATATGGAACCCCAACATCAGATTATATTGTTCATGGGTTTTTTTGTGTTTTTTGTTCATGTAGAATTATCTCTGGTCCAAATTTAAAATTCCAAATCCTAAAATGACTTTGAATGACTGAGAGCTTTGACAGTGAGAAAAGGTAGAATAATATTCACCTTAATCTTGTGGGGGTGGAGGATAAGAAAGATCCAGGAAAAGGCCCTTTCATCCAGTGCTCACCACCCAGTTTTGGAAATACAACAGCCCATTAACAGCCAAGGA
The DNA here is from genome assembly GCF_027409185.1 of Cynocephalus volans. Taxonomy (NCBI): domain Eukaryota; kingdom Metazoa; phylum Chordata; class Mammalia; order Dermoptera; family Cynocephalidae; genus Cynocephalus; species Cynocephalus volans. The sequence continues at coordinate 57,907,289 of NC_084462.1, forward strand.
CCAAAGAGAGACATATCAGAGGATTCTGTCTGGGGAGCTATGAGAACACTAGTGTGGCAAAGCTCCTCGCAGAGTGACAGGCATGAATAGGCAAGAACAACTGAGGAGGATGGTGGAAAAGCAGACTGAAAATATCCACCCAAAGGAGACCTGAACTAGTGAACTAGCAGTGAGAACTGAAAAGGAATGAAAGGATTCAGGAGCCAAGGGAAACACAAAATCAGGATCACATCGAGGCTTTATAGTTATAGGGAAGAGGTTTCCAAAGGAAAGCTGAAAGCAGGTACTTACCTAGCATCCTCCTGAACTGGGGCCTCTAGTGGTAAAAAAAAAAAAAAAAAAAAAAAAAAGAAAAGAAAAGAAAAGAAAAAAAAAGAAATAAAAGAAAAAAAAAACAACCCAACAAAAAACTACCACCCAAACACAGTTCTTGCCCCCAAGAAGACACTACAGGTTAGTTGGAAAAAATTGGACTGACTAGGTAGAGGGGATAGACTCAGATTAGCCCCAGATGAGGAAAGGAAAGAAATTGGTGCTGTTTTTAGACCTGCTGGATTTCACATGCCTCAAATACATATATGCATTCAGTGTCTCAATCAGAACTATACATCTTGAGAACAACCAGGGATAAAGACCTCAGTCTAAAACTTGGTCACACAGAGTACGAATACATGGGCCCCTGTGTAAAGAGACAAGAATGATGCAACAGACTGAATTGCACGGAATGTGGCATTCAAGGGGAAAAAGAAGCACACAAATGCCAAGACAAAAGACTGATCAGACAGGAAAAAAGAAAAAATAGGAAACCACAGAGTTATGAACCAAATATAAATTTTAAGTAAAATGAGACAATCAGAGACCAAAAAAGCAGGGATCAAGGCATATGAATTCCAGAAATAACACTAATCTAGAAATGAGGAAACCTGGTTCCAGTTCTGGCTCTATCACTCACTCACTGTATAAAATTACAACAATCACTTCTCATTCTAAACTTAATTCTCCTCGCCCATGAAAGAAGGGAGTTAAGAGATTATAATCCGAGTTTGGTGTCAACTCTAAATTATTCATGGGAGGCAGATCTCTAATACCTTTTGGGCTTCAAAACAATTCCAAGATTACAACTTTAAAAAAATAAAAAGTCTCAGGAGAAAGGGGAGACTCAGGAGACAGATGGTGTCAGAGCCAGAACCCAGGAGCATAAAGCCCGAATAGAGAGAACACAGACGTTAAGTAGTAAGAGCTTAAGTGTTCTGTCAAAGGACAAAAAAAAAAAAAAAACCCCAACCTGCTCTTCAAGGTAACTGCTCTCTTCCAAAGACGACAGCTACTCCCACCTTTATCAAAATGGACTGCAGGCAGTGGTGCTCAACCCCTCAGGATGGTATATTTCAGCATATGACACTGGCCAAGAATAAAAAAAACCATTTACAGTATTAATCAATTTACTCCCAGAATCAACAGCTACTTGCAACTGTGACCCATTTTTAAGCACACAAATCAACCTTTAGAACTGCTCTCTGGGGATTCTCCAATTACCTCAAGGGAAGTTAAAAAAAAAAAAATCAAAACAAAGAGTGTTAACTCACTATAATCTAGAAGGACGCTCCAAACATACTACTTAAAAAAAAAAAAGTAAAGTAGAATTCAAATATTATTTCACGCCTAACTCATGAACTACTCCTGAAAGCAAAGCTCAACCCCATTTAGTTAGGAATCCTCCTAATACCCATGTTATTTAAAAACATACATTATAAATTAAGGCGGCAACATAATCCCTAACAGAAGTCTTTAAAAATCCTAATCACAAAACTCACTGGAAATTACATCTACAATGTAAATTTAACACTTTGAAAATTGGATATGAACTTTTTACAGAAGGTCAGATAATTTTCCTACAAAAAATATGAGATAGTACATACATCATGTACCTTTTAGTTCAATCTTTTCAGCCAATATAATATAATTGAGAAATGCCCAGTTTTGGGGTCCTAGCTTCAACATAAAAATTTACAGCATTTATAGTCTGTGCTTATACAATGAGAAACTCTCATAAGTAGTTTTAATTAAAAACAGGCTCCAACGAAGGCAGGGGAAAAACAAAGGGCATTTCCAAAGCCGCAATGTGGAGGGCAAAGGATGCAGAATTAGCAGTATCCAAAAGGGTTAACACTGAAAGGGTGCAATTAGTACTTCTTGGTTTTAACACAAACAACAGGTAAAAGCAAAATTCACGTAACCTCCTAGACCCCAACCTCTAGGTCCAACCCCCTTTCTACCCTTCTGTCCCAGGGGCTTTCTGGCAATTTCTCCCCAGAGTGAGTACAGCTTAGATACTGCCTAGGAAAAGGAGATTTGCAGAACAGGATGAGATTAGCACAGCTCTTTCATAGCAGGGAAAATAATTTGCTATTTGATCTCATGCTTCTCTTACTACCTCCACCACTAGCTACTGAAGACAACAGTCTAAACATTAATATCTGGGTTTGGTGTACAGTCCTGTCCCAAACTTTAAACCAGAAGTACAAACCCACTAATTAATTTGCCCTTTAAACAAACAATTTTAATGAATGGTGATTTAGGTAATGGACCTGAAACCAATGTTTGAGAAACTCTGCACAGACAATACCTAGCATACAAACAGAAAAATACCAGCAGAGCGCTACTTAAGTCAGCTCTCCCTTCACCACCCCACCCCAAATCCATAAATATCGAACTCAGAACAGCACTCGGCTGGTAAAGGTTGCTAGAGAAGTGGCTAGGGACAGGTACCATTTTTAAGTTTCCATCTTTCCAAGAACTTCCCAGGCAACAGGTAAGAAAGCTTTCCAGCTTGTATTTGAGTCTGCATTCTCACAGAAAAATCCGTTTGGCAAAGACTCTGAAAATGCTCTCTAGTGCTTTAAATCCTTGAGAATAAGCTACAGAAATAAATGCACACACCCCTTTAAATCTACTAGTGTGGCTGTGTATAATGGTAGGATTCTTAGTTTTACCCAGAATTGAGACTGCAGCCCCTTATTCCTGGGGCAGGGCCATTTTATGCCCTGGGAGCTCATCCTAGAGGATTTTATCACATACTACTTAAAAACGTTTAATAATTCTTCCTGGAAATCTAAAAGACAGCATTACGGGAATTTTACCTAAGACAGAAAAAGTGAGATTTAGATGGCTCCATCCTGTCTTTATACGTTTTAAAACAAATACATAACTTCAAATTTGCCTTGTCTCAGAAGGAAAAAGTTATTGAAATTTTAACTGTCCTGAAATAGGAAAGTCTTTTGTCCAGAGGGTTGGGAGGGTCACTCCCACAGTGGGAGGAGCCTGCTTTCTCCAGACCTCTGGCTCTCTCAGGATCAGCTAACTGCTCTGATACACATCATGGAATGATAGACACAGCACATTCCTCCTGACATCAACACTGGTGTACTAATGCTCAGAAGACCCACACTGACTTCTACAGAAACCAGAGATTCCCGCCAATGCAATTAAGGTTCGCTTTCGTCTATAAATGTGACCAACCCACAGACCACTACTTTTTTCCTACAATATACACTACTCCTTAACCCTGTGACATACTAGAACACACATGTAATAGATTGGGGGGTGGCTATGGCACCAGAAAGACATAGGTTCACACCGGATTCCATCTCTTAATAAAATTGTGACTTGATTTCTAAGCCTGTTTCCAGGTGAGGAAACAAACAGGGATGTTTTTAGACCCCTAACTAATCCTCAGGTTGAATTCAGTGTTAAAGACCCGTTACACTTCCTCTATACAGTGTTTAAAAAATGTTAATTGCTACATTTAAAAGTGAGGAGATGAATCAAAATAGAGATTACCAGCTTAACTAGGAAAAAAGTCGAAGATCTATCAACTCTGGGCCCGTATTTTCGTTTGACAACAATCAGCTGGTGGCTGCTCCCCTTAGAGACGCACCTACTCTGTAGCTCAGTATGGCACTAGTTTTCCTTCCTTCCTCTTTACTCATTTATGTTACCTCAGGCCCCTGTAGGGTTTGAGTTTGCAACCCGTTTTAAGGATCAAGAACAAACTAATAGCTTGTGCCCAGTGAAAACACTTATTAAAACAGCTATTATCATTAGCTCGCTGTTAACAAGGTTGGTGTTGAGCTCAGAGTCTTACTTTATCATCCTCCTCCATTTTCTACCTCATGGACAGTGGTACGTGTACCACAGAACCATTCCTATAGCAAACGCCTATGGGCCAATCCGAACTGCAAACGTTTCCGTGATCATTCACCACACGCATCAACTCTCTAACCTCCTGTTCGCTGTACAGGCTAACACAACCTCCCTTCTACACATGGGAGGCTAGGCCAAGCAGCTGTTCATAAGACAACCATCAGGACGGGAGAAGGCAAGTATATTTTAAATTACAAAAGTTGACTTTCACATAGGGTAGTCAACTTCCAAGTTCTGTTTCTATAAACTGAGTGTGCACTGCCAAGCCACTCAAGTTTAAATTAAATTCCTGTGACAAAAACAACAAAAACACAACTCTACAGCAACGTGTTCTGGGAGCATACTTCTGCTCCAAGCAAGCGCAAAGAGGAACGATGGAAGACCAGCAGTGATCCCCGAACACTGCTGTACTTAGGGAATCCCGACAGCCCAGAGCCCCACTGAGCTCCAGAAGCATAACTTCCAGCCCTTTCCTACCTATGATAAAAACAAACCAATCATGAAAACATTCACCAACTTGGAGTTTCCAAGGTTTTGTTGTGCCTGTTTGAATTTATTTTTATTTTTTAACCAAGCATGTGTCACTAGCTTCAAAGAGAACCTGAGCCTAAGGTTGAACCTATCCCCAACACTCTTTCAGCTAGCACAATATCAGCACTGTCACCTGAGGGGCAGCCAAGAGGCAGGCAGTACACCTGTGCCTTCCAGAGAAGCTAATCGGACCCACTTGCCCCTCGTCCCAGCAATGACGCAGGCCAGTGGTTTATTCGGGTGCCAGAAGAGAGAGTGCGGAGGTAGAGCGGTAGCCAGGGAGACCAGAGGAAGCAGCTGCGAGAAATGCAGTGTTAATGAGAGCGAGACTGGAATATGCCAGGTGGAGGAGGAGGGATTCCCGAGGCCTGGCAGCAGGCAACCCCCACTCCTAAAAGCTGATTTGGTGTCTTCTCTGCTTCCAACTTTTTTCCCCAAGAGTCATTCTATCGACAGCACTATGCAAAGGAACAAGACCTGAAGGAAGCAAATGCCACCGAAAAATAAAGTGCACACCCCCGAGTAGTACTCCAGAGCCTAGGCGTCCGCTCGATAGATCTTTCCCGTTCCCTTGGGCAGCGCAGGGCCAGTTACAGGAACTTTGGCCTTCCTGGGCCCTCTAGCAATGAGGCAACAAACTCACGGTCAACCGCAGAGAAAACCACGAGAGGAGCAGCAGCCGAGGGACTAACGCCAAATGGGAGGACCAAAGGCCAGGACCCCTTTCTTGCTTGGTATGAGTCGCCACTCTCTCCGGTGACTCCAGCACAGGCCTTCCTAACCAGTTGTTGGTCAGTGAAGCGACCAATCCTGTTTCCCCGCCACCGCGCCTGAGGCCAGCGTTGGAGGACGCACCACCCGAATTTGGGCAACTGGCCTTATCGAGGACTGAGAAAAATGACTGGGCAACAAAGCCGAGGCCACACGCACACCTCTCGCCAGGCCGCAGGGTCTGGAAAGCAGACTAGCGCGACCTACGCACGCTCCATGCCTGCGCCACCTCCGCGGCCAGGCTGTCTCCCCCCTCCCCTGCCCATCCTCTCAAGACCCACCTCAAAGCCGCCAGACCTGCAGGTCTCAACTGCGTGAAGCCCAGTCGCACGCGACGGCCGCCCACCCTGGCGCACGCGACACTACCTGGCCAATCCCTCCCCCACGTATCCAGTCAAGAGAAGGTGTGAAGCCACGTGATCTCCCCAGACTAGGGAGGTGCTCAGAAGGCACGAGGAGCCCGATCCTTCCGCCTTAAAGGGGCCATGGCCGCCACCGTCGCTGCGCTTTCCACTGACCGTAGGCCCAGGGCGTCATCGCCGCCAGCAGCGCGCGCCCTCCCCGGGCCACCCGCCCCCGCCTCCTGCTGGGGGCGTAAGCCTCCACTGCCAGCGGCTTCAGGTCTCACGTGCGACGGCTGCGAGAGAAGGAAGTGTTCTGGGCGCCAGGGCTCCCTTCAGTCCCGTCAGCTCCCGTCTAGACATACGCTCGAGCCCACCGGGAGTCTGTAGTGCAGATTAGAGGCCCCACCAGCCGCCCCCAGAGGGCCGCGGCGCCTTTAAGCCCAAAGGCCCTGAGTCACGAGGAGGCTCCCTGCCCCCCCCTCGCCAAACACCCCTCCACGAGGCCCACACCCGCGGGCACGTGACCCGCGCCCCGCCCAGGACACGCGCGCTCCGAGCGGGGGAGGGGGTACGGCAGGGCCGGTCGGAGCTGCGCGCGGACCGTTAGCTGCTGCGGCCGGGACCGCGGTTCCGCCCCGCCCTGCCCAGGCGGGCGGCTGGTGGCTCTTACCAGTTGGAACGCCATGGGGCTGGCGTGGCCTTGCGGGACTGACGGACCGGCCGGCGGCGGCGGGCCGGCGCGGCGAGGGATGCGCACACACGTGGGCACTATTTTTTGCAGCGAGCCGCGTGCCGCGCCGCACCCCGGACGGCTTATAAACCTCCGCGGAGCCGCCCCCTCCCCCCCGGCCGGATGCGAAGCACCTGTGTCGGCCCCGCCCGGGCCCCCGCCCTCGCCGCGCCCCGCCCCTTCTAGGAGGCCCGGCCGCCCACCAGAGCGGGGCGCTGGGACCAGAACGGGGGCGGGCTCTGCGGCCGCAGCTGCTGCTGGCCACAGCCACCCCTTGGGAGACCACGGGGTCCAGCCTGTGCTAGCCACTCGTCTAGTGACCCTGGCCAAGTCACTTATCTTGCCTGAGTTTCAGAAACGGGGCGCGATTTACAGCCCCTGCGTCGCTTCGCCGATCGATGTGCTTTGTCAGTGAAGGCCTGTGTCCACGCTCCTCCTCTTCTAGTGACCTCTCCAGGGCGAGAGCCAACTCTGCACGCCCGTGTCGGAACCTTAGCCCCCGGGCTCCGGGAGGCACGCTCACTTTAGGCCGAGTGTTCCGAATGCTGGAAAGGAGGGCGCGGGCGTCACGGGATTCCAGAAAGTTCCAAAGACGCCAGTGGTCTTTGGACCACGGTTCCCTGGGGAAACCGCTTCTGACAATCCCTCCAGACTGCGATAGAAAACTTCACAGGGGACAAGGGACAGGGCGGGGGAGACCACCGTGGGCCGGGCTGTTGTCGGGAAAGGCGCCCTGGGGCCAATGGGGCAGGAGCGACCGGAAGCCCCAGGCAAGCTCAGAGGTGGAGGTGGCGTTCCAGGCGGGGAGACCGAGAAAGAACGGAGAGGGAGGACTGAACAACACAGCTTACTCTGACCAGGACGGAGGACAATGCGTGCAGATACCGCAGGACCCAATTTGTGAAGGGCCTTTATTCTGCAGACAGCAGGAACCTAATAAAGAATTGTAAATGGGTTGGCAGTTGTCAGGTCTCTTTTAAGGTGTTACTGGAGATCTAGTAGAGGTTGAACAGAGAGGAGAAACAAGGGACTGGAGTGGGGAGGAAAGGGACCAGAGTTTGTTGAGCATTATTAAGTGATTTCCATGTGTTATCATCATAATACTAAGTAGGCACTTATGGTCAAGGCTCCTCCTGACAATTGGGGAAGATGGGGCTGCTGCATTTGTGGTAGACTGGTGAGGCTGGCCTGAATCTAAGGGCTTAGGGGAGGGGGCCAGATAAATGTTAAGTTTTTGGCGGGGGTGATAGAAGAAGAGGAAGTCGATTGTCTAGCCGTAGTGTTTCAGAAGGATTAATGGAGGGGAGAAGGTGTCAAGGGTAAGAACAGACGTTGGAGTAGAAGTCCACAAAGGAGCTGAGTGACAGAGTTGGTCAATCTCAATCCACGCACGGGTCCTCATGCAGGAGCTTCCTTGGTTTCTGCTGAGGTCTGGGCAGAGAGAGTAATGGCTGCAGGGACAAGGCAGGAACAACTTCTCTGGGACCCTCCTTCCTGGACCCTTCTCCCCTCCAGTAGCCTATCCCCCAAGACTTCCCCCTGCACATACATACAGCTGCTCCCACATGGTATATCCTAACAGTCCTCTCAGGGTGTGACACATCAAGCTGCCTACAGCACTGGAGCCAAGTGAGGGTGGAGGAGAGCAGTGCAGGCCCAAGTAACATCTAAAAGGGCTATTAGCTAATTGACGTTACCTGGGAGCCAGGGGTCCCAGCCCAGCCAGGTCTTTCAAGAAAAGATAAGTGCTGGCTGGTTAGCTCAGTTGGTTAGAGCACAGTGTTGATAGTAGCAGGGTTAAGGGATTGGATCCCTGTACTGGCCAGCTACAAAAAAAAAAAAAAAAAAAAAAAATGCTGGAAATACAATTTTTTGAAATATGAAATCTTTAATGTGAGTTTTAATTTGGTTACTAATTCAAATTAAAAGAACCAAGCCCAGGATGTCTAGGGGCCCCATACTGCTCTCTGGTTGCCAATTTGTGATCCCTTGCATCCTTTCCCCCTTCCTGGCCGGAAAGCTGAGCAAGATAAGAATCTGAAACCTGGAATAGTGCCCAAGGGAACGGGTGTCCGGGAGTTCTTTCATATTTCAAAACTCCCAGCCATAAGAAAATGAAGTCATCTTTCAGGTGGCTGCCTAAAATCCCTCTTCCTAAATTTTCTGTTGCAAGTAATAATAACCATACCTCATCCCCACTGAGCACTTTTATGTGCTTGGCACAGTTCTAAGTGCTTTACCTATGTTAACTCATTTTGCAGATGAGGAAACTGAAGCTCAAAGAAGTTAAGTAACTTGTCTGAGAACTCTCGACAAGGAGGCGGAGAGCAAGTGGCAGAACAAGGACTCAAGTCCAGGCAGTCTTTTGGTTTCAGAGCCTGAAGTCTTAACCAGATGAGAACAAAGCTTCAGGCACCCTTATGTGTGCACATCTCTGTGAATGACCCCAGAGCTCTCTGCAGATGGTGAGGAAAGAGGTGACTGAGTCCAAACACAGTCATGGCCTCAGGTGTGGGTGAATCCTTGCTCCCTGCCAACACTTGGCTAGGCCTGCAGGTCATACAGGAAGAACAGTTCCTCCAAGTAGAAGATGTTCACAATCCACAGGGCAGGGTGCAGAAAGCAGCAGAGGTGGAGATACTGAATGACTTGGTCAAGTCCCCACAGCTGGTCACTGGCAGAAGCAGCAGGAACAAACAGGCAGCATTATCCATTCTCCCAGTCAACAAACAGCCTTTGAGCCCAGCTATGCCTGGTACCATCTCTTCAGTCAAGCCCCAGATTTTCAATACAGGTTTTAAGTGTAACTGTAATTGGCTGGACTAAGTTTTAAATACATGTACTAGGGGAACAGGAGGGACCCGGTATTCTTTTTTGTGCTCAGGTGTTCAGTGCTTCCACAACAGGCAAAGAGCTGAAGAAAGGAGACTGCTGGAAGAAAATAATTTCCTGGTTGCAAAAAATCAGAAGGGGGATTCACTTAGGAACTCAGGACCATGAGTTAAGGTGGACACACAGTCTCTGCTCAAGTTTTGCCAAGTTCTGTACAGAAGAAATCATGTTCTTAGTCTTTTTCATGTCCCTTTAAGTAAGATAAGAGAGTAAATCAGCCTCACCTTAAAAGGGTTAAAGATATAAATGTGGAAAGCTTTACTTGGAATTTTTTAAAGAAGAAAATAGAGGAGAATATTTTTATTACCTCAGCCTGTGGACACATTTTGTAAATTAGAAACAAGCAACACAGGATATAAGGGAAGGTGATAAATTCAACCACACTGGAATTAAAAACTTTGGTTTATCAAAAGATGTTATTTAAAACTTTAAAAGACAAGCTATAGACTGAAAGGAGATATTTGCAATATATATATATCCGCAAAGGACTAATTTCCAGAATATATAAGAGCTTTTACAATCAATGAGGTAAAAAAGACTCCACAGAAAAATGGACAAAAGATGAGAACAGACAATTGACAGGGAAAACACAAATAAACATATCAATAGATGCCCACCATCACCAGAAACCACACAATTGGATGCCATTTCACACTTGTCAAATGGACAAAGTGAAAAGGTCTCACTATCCCAATAATGAGATCACTGCCAGTGAGTGTGTAAACTGGTTCAGCCACTTTGGGCTCTTTTTTTTTTTTTTTCTTTTTTACGTATTTTAAATGGAAGGATGATACAATACAGTACAGTGCATATTAAGTGTATGGCTTGATGCTATTTTTACCCACATACTCATGTATACCCAGGTAACCACCACTTACATCAAGACAAGAGTCCTCCAGAAGGGTTCTGTCTTTCCCTGTAGGGTTCTGTCATGCTCCTTCCCACTTTATACCCCCCTTCTTGAGGTAACCATTATTCTTACTGCTTTCTTTTTTGGGGGGAGGAGATGCTGGCCAGTATGGGGATCTGAACTCCATAGTTTTATAAGTGACTTTAGTGTTATAAGGCTGCGCTCTAGCCAACTGAGCTAACTGGCCACCTGCTTTCATCACAGATTGATTTTGCCTGTTCTAGAACTTCATATAAGCGTTTGCTTCTTTCACTCAACATATATGTGAAATCCATCCATGTTGTTGCATGTAGCAGTAGTTCGTTCCTTTGTATTGCTAAGTCATATTCCATTGGATGGATATCCCATACTTTATTTCTCCATTCTTCTGTTGAATGGAATTTGGTTTCCAGTTTGGGGACTATTATGAATAAAGCTGCTGTAAACTTTCTTGATGTACAGCAACTCTGGTGAGCAATTTGGCATTCTTTAGTGAAGTTGAAGAAGTATATACTCTATGACGCAGCAATTCACTCTTTGGAAAACATATTAGAGAAAATTTCACACATGTTAAAAGAGGCATGATGCCAGTAGCTGTCTTGTTCATACTTGCAAAAGCAAAACAAAATAAAATAACAAACATAAACGGCCATACAGTGGAATACTATATATAAGTAAAAGTAAGTGAGATAAAGCTAATCCTATCAACTCACAATGTTGAGTTAAAAAAGCAAGATGTAGGAGAATACATACCCTAAAATGCCATTTATATAAAATTTTAAAACGTGCAGTACACTACTGTCACAAAGTACAATATATATTGTTTGGAAACACATCTGTATATAGTAAAAATACAAAAAATGCATGGTATTGATATACAGAAAATTCCAAAAGGTGATTTACATTAGGTGGGAAAGGAAGAGCTTGTGAAATGAGGGATGTGAGGGTGGGCATTAACTGGATAAGTGCTTTAGTTCTTAAGTTGGATGATCAATACACAGGTGGTTATTTTATTCTTTAAACTTGAAATATAATGTTTTAAAGAGATAAGAGATGGGGTAATTAAAGGCACTGATGTGCTGGTAAATGTTTGACAATTGGCTGGGGGATGGGAGTGAGATTTGTATTATTGACCTGTTTCCATGGCATTAATACTCCCACCATGGCTGATTTCAGACTACCAAGTGACATCATCCAGCTCATGAAATACCTGAAAGTATAATAACCGTCAGCCCTCATGAGCCAGTATGAGCCAGCTTCAGCACACCACTCAGAAACTGAGTGTGGGAGCAGAGTGCTCTGAAGAGTCCCCCTGACGACTTCAATACCCTAGGAGATGGATGGAAGGCCCGATTGTATTAGTACTTTATTGCCGTTATGTTACCCTCAAAACTAAGCCTCTTAAAACAACAAATATATATTATCTCGCACAATTTCTGCGAGTGAGGAATCAGAATGGCTTAGCTGGGCGCTTCTGGCTCAGAATCTCTCATGAGGTCACAGTCATGATGTCAGCCAGAATTGCACTCATTGGAAGCTTTGCCTGGGGCTGGGGGATCTACTTCCATGCTCACTCAAGTTGGCGCTGGCAAAAGTCTCAGTTCCTTGTCACATGAACATCTCCATTGGGCTACTCAAGATATGGCAGCTGGCTTACTCCAGAGCAAATGATCAGAGAGACACAGAGAGAGAGAAACCAAGGTGGAGGTGCAATGACTTTTATAACCTAATCTCAGAAATAGTATCACTTGTATCCTATTGTTCTATACACATTAACCCTGATAAAATGTGGGAGGAAATGACACAAAGGTGCAAATGTCAGGAAGCAGGGATCATTGGGGGCCATCTTGGAGGCTTGCTCCCACACTGATCACAGTTGAAGGTGAGTGCTAGTGATCCTGAGATGTTTGTAAATAGGTTAGTGGATGCCCAGGGACGTGGGAATCTAAACTGAGAAGTTTAGGGATTTACTCAAGAGTATGTAGGTCCTTTTGGCAGGAGGGTCAGGAGCCCAGGGTCTCAGTCCTGCTTTGGTCCCCATAAGAAGCACCAATCCCACCTTTCCCTGACTTCCATCTGCAGGTGCAGATGCTGGGGTCCTGGCACATCAAGGACTAGGTCAAGGTCACCTTGCCCAGTCTCTCAAGAGTTCCTTCTTCCCTGGAGCTGATCTCTCACGTTTTCTCCCAGTCAAGACTGAAGACAATCCCGCTTATTAGCCCAGAGAGAAGCATATGCCACTGTGTTGGCATTGCCAGATACAAGTCCATGCTAGCCTTCTACGATCCCACTGCCATTTGGAGTCTGATATTGAACTATTTCAGGGCTCTGTAATCTCTGAGCAAAATGAAACACTACCCCAAACTGGAAGGGGGCACGAGAAGGTGTGCTGTCATGCTGTATCTTTATCTGAATGCTGTTTACATGGGTTATTCATTCTGTGAAAACTCGTTGTACACTTGCAATTTATAAAATTTTCTATTGGGATATTATACTTAAATATTCATAAATTCATAAATTATATAAATTTATAAATTCATAAATTTAAATACTAGAACTTAAAAAAGAAATAGTTCCAAAGATAGCAGTATAATGTATCCAGGGCCTGGACAGAAGGGAAGCATTCTTTCTGAGCTGTTGCCACCTTCTGTTCTCCAGGTACCATAGGAAAGCAAGGTCCCAGTAACTGCAGCATCCTCTGCAGTAATGGGGCAATAATGGGTATTTTCCATAGTCAGGATCAAACCGTGTGACCCTAAGTGCTTTCTTCTAGTAGACAGTTCACCGGGATGAGGAACAGGGAGGAGAATCAATGGGGTCAAACCAGAACATCAAGTAGAAAATTTAAAAAGGTGCACACTGCTTCTTTTCCTTGAGTGTACCCATGTTTAACCCTTGTTCTCTATACCCCATCCTGGGTTTTACCTGCCTGGGCACCATTCACCATCCTTCTTGACCCTGGGAGACGAAACAGACCAGGCAGTGGTGGAAGGAAGACCCAGCTCTCCTCTTGGAGGAGCCCAGTCCATGAGCACCCCCCAGCTCTCCTGCCCACCCTGGAGCTGAGGCTGTCCCAACCAGGCAGTCTCTGTAGCAAGTTGTAGGCTGGTGGAATTAGATGGGACTATTGGGTCTGAGTGGTCCCTCCACACAGTTCACACCCGACTCCTGCCTGGTCATCATCCTGTAGCTTTGTGACCACAGTGCCTAGCACATGGCAGTTAAAGCCTGATGAAGGAAGGAAGGGCCTCAGGCAGGATTCTTTCTCTTCTTATTTTCCTGTCATGAGGAGTCATAGTAGAAATGGGAGTGACTGAGAGACACAAAAGTAGATGGAGAGTCAAAGAAGAAGTTAGTGGCAAGGATCCTGGCTGTCCAGGGGCCAGGCCCTCTGGTGGGTCAGAATTTTCCTATTTTCCCTTTCCTTTCCCAGCCAGGCCAGGGAAAGTCCTGTCACACTGAATTACACACTCAACCCATCCCTATGATCTGGAGGCTACACTAGGGGGAAATGACCCTTGAGATGCGCAGCAGAATGTGTTAAGCTACCACAGAGGTTTGCCATAGTAGCTGGATGGATGGGGATTCAGGTGTGGCCACAGCTAATGTTCCAACTCTAGGGTCCTTGCAGTGGCTTTCTTAGTGTCCTTAAGTTGATCTGTTCCCTAGGGTCACCAAGCCCACCCAACCATTGCAGCTAGCCTGGTGCTGCAGCCTGGCTAGAAACCGAAGCCATTTCTCTTGCCCATTTGCCAGGGTACTGCTTTGAAGCCATCCTAGACTGGAATCCAGTTCCTAGCCCCTCACTGAGCTCATTGTCCTCTGACCTGTTGAGGCCTGTGGTAGGGCTCAGACCACACTCTGTACATTGATGCTCCACCCCAACTTTGCTAGGGCACTTTCTACCTCAGTGCCAGTCCCTGTGCTTCTAACCACTTCCACCTCTCTCTGCATAACCCCTCACGTGCACCAGCAGGGTCCTAAGAGTGCTTCCCAGTCTGCCTGGTGGTCTTGGGCCCCACTGGAGTCCCACAGCCCTGGGCCAGCTCTCTGGCTGCCCTGTTAATGCTGCTCATGAGAAGCATTTCCCCTGCCGGCTGAGATCCAGGCAGCCCCTTAGGCCCTGGGTACACAGTTCACTATAATGGCAAAGACCTAGGCCAGAGACAAAACACAGGATGTGATATGGCTAGAAAAGAAAATGCTCTGGGGGGAAGCAGCCCCCTCCTCCCCTCCTCTCTCCACCCCCTGCCCTTCTGCAGCCCCTGCATGTCTGATCTGCTTCCACCTGCGTGTTCTGGGCTGCCTCTGTCTTATCCCTGCATACTCACTCTGGGATGCTGACATGGCAGGGCTGTGGGGGGGATGGCCATGGACCTAGAGTCTTGGAAGAGATGGGCTGGGCTGGCATTACAGCTAGGTAGCCACTCCCTCTTCCTCTCTGACTGAGATTCTCTCCCTCAGGCCACTCCCTCAGAACAATGGGTCCCTTCCCCCTTCTGTGTGGGAGACTGCTGCACCAGCCTGCCCAGCCTCTGCCTCTGCCAGCAGTCACAGCCCTCCCACCTGGACTCCTCCTCCTGACCAGCTGCAGAGTCACACTCTCTCCCCTGCTCACACCTCCCTCTCCTGCTTCCTGCCTCTCCCGAGTAAGCACAAGAACCATTTCCTTATGAAGTTATTGCTAATCCCAAAGCCTGGGACGTTCCAGAGAAACCAACGTAGAGCCATGGTCAAGGTTCCAGCTCCCTGGACTCTCACTCAGGGTTGGAGATCCTGGTGCCCTTTCCAAGAGGTTTTGGGAACCGAGGCTGTGAGCTGCCTGAAGAACATTAAGGGACTTGCCTTATGCACTTCTGGTTCCTACTGAATCCACTCTGGGGACTCTGATCCAGAATAAAGGCTGGTAAGGAATTCTCTGATGGTCCTTGTTCAAATTTATTAGAAAACTGCCCCCACCCTTTTTCTCAGTTCTGTGGGAAGTGCTGATTCAGAGGCAAAAGTGAGAATGAGTCTACCTACCGTTCAATTGGTGGATCAGTACCATTTCAGAACCTGCCGTGACAAAATTCTAGGGAGACTTTGGGGCCCCAAGGCTCGCAGAGCAGCAACAGCTCCAGCTGTTCTCTGGTGCCACAGTGCCCAGCAAGTCCCCAGAGACAGAGGCAGGGCTGTCCCCAGGCACTGCCTTTGTTCTCCTCCTCTGAGAAGAGGGCCATACCTGTTCCACTCTGCCTCACCCCTGAACAGACTTGCTCAGGGATGCTTAAGTGACAGGGCTGTGGGAAGGTATGGCCAAGAAACTAGAGCCTTGCTCATGGAGGATCAGAGGCTGAGGCACATCTCCAATTACCACTGGAGTCTGGTCCTTGTAACCCAGCCAGTCAGGATGTTTTGTGGGAAAAGCATTCTAAGATCAAAACCAAGTTTGGGTGAAGCTGTAAGCTCTAGCACCTCTTGCTGGGAAGGAGTGGTCACAATGCACATCAGCATAGTAAAGGCTCTGAGAAGCCTTGAGAAAAATAAATGTATTTCACTTAAATCCGTGGTTCCTAAACTTATTTGAACATATTTTTTTTTTTTTTTTTGGCAGAACACATGCTAATGGAACACCTTTTACACCTTTTGGAACCACTGTTAACTCAGCCTCTTTCCTCACCAGGAAAGGTGTCACTGCCCTCACTGTACAAACCAGGTTTGTCTCAGGTAATCCTCACTACTCAAGTGTGTCCACGGAGCAGCAGAATTGGCTCCTTATACCTTGTCAGAAATGCAGAATCACAGGCCCCACCCCAGACCTACTGATCAGAATCTGCCTGTTAATAGGATCCCCAGGTGATTAATGCAAGGTTTGAGAAGCACGGTTCTACATCTTCCAGTCTTCCTCATCTAAGATGTCCAGTTAGGTCATCTCCCCAACCAGGTGGGGCCTCCAGACCCCATATCCAGTTGAAATATTTTGAACTGTGCAACTATGTTTGGAAAATCCCCCATATTATGAGTTCTTCCTTCCCAAGGGTCTATGAGGCGAACCAAGGGGGGGACCACCAGTCATTGAAAAGGACTTGCTTCTGCAGAGGCTTATAAAAAGGACCAAGGAGTTCTTCCGGCTCAGTCTTCCCATCCCTGCTCAGATGTCTCTTCCACAGAAATGTCTTCAGGAGCCTACACATCTTGACCTCAAGATGATCACGTTGGGGATCCAACCAGAGTTGCCACTGAGAGTCAGTCACAGCCTCCCCTATGAGGTCACAAGAGCCAAACACAGTCACCCTTAGCAGCTCTGCCCCCAACCCCTTAGAAGGAAAGGTGAGCCAGCATCTAGGGAGAAGATATTTTATTGAGACTTTCCTACATAAATAGCTACAGAAAGCTGAGAGGATTGAAGGGAACAGTGGCTGTCTCCCCCTGCACAGGTCACTAAGGAATCTGTGGGGAGGGGAATGGAGGAGGACCTGGTAATGACCAGAGACAGGACCCCCTGGATGCTAACTGGCATGAGAAGGCTGATAGGGGAGCGGGGGGAGAGAGGGAGAAAAAGTGAGATGAACTAACAGCTCAGGTGTCATGGAGGAAGACAGGTGGGGCCCAAAGAGGTCACAGCACTCGGGAGTCACTGGGTCAGGGCCTGTATTACGTCCTTCACCAACATGGTGCCAATCACCATCTTCTCGCTATTGATGGTCAACTGGGCAGCTCCAGCTGGCCGGGCATCCAGGGTCAGCAGGACCAGGCTCCCACTGGTCAGTGTCCTGCCTGCAAACCTGAGGTGAGAGTAGAGAGGGGTGGGGGAGAGCTGCTAAAGGTGATTGTGTTTGGAAGGGGCTCGGCCCCTGAGGCAAAGGGCCTCTCCTTCAAATCAGGCCACCCAAGAACCCATCCCTTCCCCTGTACTGGTGGCCAAGTACCTGTACTCATCAGATGTCCCACAAGGGACACGACCCAGGTTAGCAGTGGTAGTCACTTTCTGCACCACAATGTGGTCGCTCCGACAGGTGTCTGGCAGTGTGAGCTTCTCTGTGATCTCGTTCATGCCCGTCAGCTTTCCTGGGGGCAGAGGTCATAATGAGGGCAGAGGCTAGCGCCTGGGTCTGCTTACTGAATATCTTCATTAAGCTCTCACAGGCTGGGCAGCTCTCATGCTTAGGGCAGCTCGGAATTTCCCTCATTCATCTTGGATGTGGCCCTCACCCAGGAAGCCTCTGTCAGCCTTCCCACCCCACCACCCAAGGCTTCATCCAGTTGTCCAAAAACTGATTTGACACTTCCCCCTGTTAGACACCTAGGCCACCAGTCCCTTGGCGTGGCCAGTGGACCTGGTGGTCAGTCAGTTCTTAGAGGTTCCCCCACCCTGGACCCCATTCCTTTTGGTCTTGCCTGTGTGGCCTTCCAACCCACTTTCAACTCCTTCACAGCTCCCAGAGGTTGAGCCCTCACAAAGAAATCCCAGGTGGCTGCTGGAGTCCTGGCCAGAGTCCAGTGGTCACACGCAGCCCTCATGGGCAGACCCTTAGCTGCCCCTAGCAGCAGCAGCTCCAGACCTGGCCAGAGCTCCTGAAGCCCCCAGGCCCTTACAGCATTCCCCAAACCCCTCATTCTACAGGGCTGACCTCTCCTCTCCACTCACCAGCCCCAGGCCACCCATGTGAGCTCCTTCCTCTGCCCTTCTGCATAACAACGCCTTGTCTTCAGCCTCACTCCTCCCTCTCCCATTCTTCTCCTCCTTTTGAGAACTGACATCCCTTTCCTGTTTCTTCCATCCTCTCCATTCACGACTAATCACATCTTGTCCTTCTACCTTCAGTCTGTTCATGTTCAAGTCTCTCCATTTCTAGAAAGTCCTTTCCAGAAGCAAGATCTTTCAACATGCCCATGGCCTGTCTCCCTACCCATTCACAGCCAAAGTCCTCCAAAGGCAACTCAATTCCTCTAGCCCTGGTCTCCCTTGACCCACTGCAATTGGCCTCTGCCCTCCTTTAGCAATCAAACACTCTCCCTAAGGTTGGCAGTGGCCTTCTACATGCTAAATCTGAAGGTCTTTAGTCACTGTGGCCTGCAGACCACCCCAAGGCACCCTTCTGCCTTGGCATCTCTCCTAATTCTGTTCCTACCTCTCACTCTGCTCCTTTCTTATCTCTCCCCTCCTGTTACTTCTGCAGAATTCAAGTTTTCCCCAAGGTCCTGTCCTTGGCATTCTTATCCTCCCCACACCCAGGGTGATCTCAGTCATACTCACAGATTCCATTGCCACCTCTAGGCTCATGACTCCAGCCTCAAGGTGTTTCTTGGGCACAGACCCACATTTTCAATTGCATACTAGACACCTTCTCCTGAATTTCCCAAATGCATTTCAAATCGGCTTATTCAAAACCTGCATTTCATAGAATGAGTTTGGGAGAATGGCTTCTGTTTCAATTTTTTGGAATAGTGTGAAGAGAATTGGTATTAATTCATTTTTAAAGGTTTGGTAGAATTCAGGAGTAAAGCCATTCGGTCCTGGGCTTTTCTTTGTTGGGAGATTGCTGATTACTACTTCAGTCTCATTGCTTGTTATTGGTCTATTCAGGTTTTCTATGTCTTCTTGGTTCAGTTATGGTAGTTTGTATGTATCCAGAAATTTATCCATTTCCTCCAGGTTTTCAAATTTGTTGGCCTAGGGCCGGGCCGTGGCGGCTCACTTGGGAGAGTTAGGTGCTGATAACACCAAGGCCATCAGTTCGGATCCCATATAGGGATGGCCAGTTTGCTCACTGGCTGAGCGTGGTGCTGACAACACCAAGCCAAGCGTTGAGATCCCCTTACCGGTCATCTTTAAAAAAAAAAATGTGTCGGCCTATAGTTGTTAATAATAGTCTCTAGTGATTCTTTGTATTTTTGTGCTATCAGTTGTAATGTCTCCTTGATTTTTGTTATTTGGGTCTTCTCTCTTCTTTTTTTAGTTAGCCTAGCTAATAGCTTAGGCCATTTGTCAATTTTGTTTATCTTCTCAAAAAACAACTTTTTGTTTCATTGATCTTTTTTTATCATTTTGGGGGTCTCTAATTCATTTAGTTCTGCTCTGATCTTAATTATTTCTTTCCATTTACTAATTTTGGAGCTGGATTGTTCTTGTTTTTCTAGTTCTTTGAGGTGTAGTGTTAGGTTGTTTATTTGAAAACTTTCTATTTTGATTCTTTCTATTCTTTCTAGGCATTTATTGCAATAAAATTCCCCCTTAGTACTGCTTTTTCTGTATCCCACAGGTTTTGGTATGATAGGTTTTATTTTCATTAGTTTCAAGAAATTTTTTGATTTCCTGTTTAATTTTTTCTTGGACCTATATGTCTTTCAAAAGTGTGTTGTTTAATTTCCAAGGAGGCCATTCTCCCAAATTCATTCTACGAGGCCAGCATCATCCTGATAGCAAAATCAGACAGAGATACAATGAAAAAAGAAAACTACAGGCCAGTATCTCTGATGAATGTAGATGCAAAAATACTCAACAAAGTATTAGCAAACAGAATACAGCAACACAACAAAAAAATAAACACCATGATCACCAAGGATGCAAGGATGGTTCAACATACACAAATCAATCAATATGATACACCAAATCAAAAAAAAAAAAAAAGAACAGAAACCACAAATTATCTCAATAGATGCAGAAAAAGCATTTGACAAAATTCAACATCCCTTCATGATAAAGACTCTCAGCAAATTAAGCATAGAAGGAAGGTATCTCAACACAATAAAAGCCATATATGACAAACCTACTGACAATATCCTGAATGGGGAAAAACTGAAAGCTTTTCCCTTAAGAACACGGACAAGACAAGGATGCCCACTCTCACCACTCCTATTTAACATAGTATTGGAAGTACTAGCCAGCGCAATCAGGCAAGAGAAAGAAATAAAGGGCATCCAGATTAGAAAAGATGAAGTCAAACTGTACCTGTTTGCAAATGACATGATCCTATATAGTGAAAAACCTAAAGACTCTACCAAGAAACTTTTATTTTTTATTTTTATTTTTTTTAAAAGATGACCGGTAAGGGGATCTTAACCCTTGACTTGGTGTTGTCAGCACCACGCTCACCCAGTGAGCCAACCGGCCATCCCTATATGGGATCCGAACCCGTGGCCCTGGTGTTATCAGCACCGCACTCTCCCGAGTGAGCCACAGGCCGGCCCTACCAAGAAACTTTTAGAGCTCATAAACGAATTCAGGAAAGCTGCAAGATACAAAATCAACACACAGTTTTTATACTCCAATAACAAACTAGCAGAAAAAGAAATCAGGAGAGCAAGCTCATTTACAATAGTCACCAAAAAAAAAAAAAAAAAAAAAACCCTCGGAATCAACTTAACCAAGGAGGTGAAAGAACTCTACAATCAGAACTGCATATCATTGCTGAAAGAAATTAAAGAGGACACAAAAGGATGGAAAGATATTACATGCTCTTGGATTGGAAGAATGAACATTATGAAAATGTCCATACTGCCCCAAACAATCTACAGATTCAATGTAATCTCCATCAAAATACCAATGACTTTCTTCACAGAAATGGGAAAATAATCCTAATATTCACATGGAACAACAAAAAACCACAAATAGCCAAAGAAATTCTCAGCAAAAAAAATAATAAAATAAAGCCAGAGACATTACACTACCTGACTTTAAATTATACTATAAAGCTATAATAACCAAAACAGCATGATACTGGCATAAAAACAGACACTCAGACCAATGGAACAGAACAGAGAACCCAGAAATCAATCCACATACTTACGGCCAACTGATCTTTGACAAAAGCAACAAGAACATACACTGGGGAAAAGACTGCCTCTTCAATAAATGGTGATGGGAAAACTGGATATCCATATGTAGAAGAATGAAACTAGATCCATACCTCTCACCATATACCAAAATCAACTCAAAATGGATTAAAAACTTATATAATAAGACCCTAAACTATAAAACTACTAAAAAAACCCATAAGGGAAACACTTCAGGAAGTAGGACTGGGCAAAGACTATGAATAATACCCAAGAGCACAAGCAACAAAAGAAAAAATAAACAAATGGGATTATATCACACTAAAAAGCTTCTGCACAGCAAAAGAAACTATTAATGGAGCAAAAAGACAACTACAGAATGGGAGAAAATATTCACAAACTATGCACCCGACAAGGGGTTAATATCTAGAATATACAAGGAACTCAAATAACTCAAGAGTAAAACAAGTAACCTGATTTAAAAAATAGGCAAAGGAGTTGAATAGGCATTTCTCAAAGGAAGATACACAAATGGCCCAACAGACACATGAAAAAATGCTCAACATCACTAATCATCAGGCAAATGCAAATCAAAACCACTTTGAGATACCATCTCACCAGAGTTAGACTGGCCATTATCAAAAAGACAGAGAATAACAGATGCTGGTGAAGATGCAGAGAAAAGGGGAACCCTCCTACACTATTGGTGGGACTGTAAATTAGTGCAGCCATTAAAGAGTATGGACGTTCCTCAGACAACTACAGATAGAACTGCCATAAGTTGCAGCAATCCCACTGCTGGGTATATACCCAATGGAATGGGAATCATTATGTCGAAGGAATAACTGGACTCCCATGTTTACTGCAGTTCTATTTACAATAGCCAAGATATGGAACCAACCTAAATGTCCATTGATGGACAACTGGATAAGGAAAATGTGGTATATATATACAATGGCATACTACTCAGCCATGAAAAAGAATGACATTCTGCCATTTGCAGTAACATGGATGAACTTAGAAAAATTATGTTAAGTGAAATAAGCCAGACACAGAAAGAGAAATACCACATGTCCTCACAAGTGAGAATTTAAAAATAAATTTAAAAAGGAAGAAAGAAAGGTATAACAATCACAATAATTCATTGAACTTTCAAAAGGAGAAAACAGAACTGAGGCCACCAGAGGTGGGGGTAGAGAGGGTTAGCAATAAATTGGTAATGGGCCACAAAAGATGATTACATTGTGTAATGTTGAACATACTTATTATCCTGATATGGTCATCACATAATGGACACAGGTACCAATATTCAATGCTGTACCCCACAGATACATACAATTCATTACATTTCAATAAAAAAGAATTAAATAAAACAAAAATAAGACTTGTATTTCAAAATCGACTTATCCAAAACTAAATGTGATCTTCTCTCTCTCCCTTCCCCAACCTGTTCTTTCTTCTAGATCAGGGAAGAGTTTTGCAAATTACAGCCTGTAGGCCAAAGCCAGCCCACTACCTATATGGCCCACAATGTTTTTTACATTTTGAAAGTGTTGGGAAAAAAACCACAAGAAGATTAATATTTCATGGCACATGAAAATTATGTGAAATTTAAACTAGTGTTTATAAATAAAATTGGAACACAGCCACACTCATTCACTTACATTCTGTCTATGGCTGTATTTGTGTTACAACAGCAGAGGTGAGTAAGAGCAACAGAGGCCACACGACCCTCAAAGCATAAAACATTTACTTTATGGCCCTTTACAGAAAAATGTTTGCCAACCCCTGGTCTACATGAAGGGCACCACCATTCTCCCTACCAACCAAGCCAGAAATTCTAGCATCAGCTTGTATACCTCTCTCTCCCTGAGCACTCTCCCTGCCCACCCCCAGGGGGCACTCACCCTGTTCCTTTTTGAACTCATTCTCACTCATGAACACAGGGGCCATCAGCTCCCCAACAGGTGGCTGAATGGAGACGTAGAACTGTCGGGTTTGAGTGCTGGACAGGGTGGAAGGAGATGGAGAGAGAAGTGAGGCCAGCATCTCTCCCCTCACCTCCACCTTGTCTAGGAGCAAGGCTCGGATGCAGCAGGACAGTGAGGTAGGACCCGAGGGCTTGGGATGGCTCCCAGACCCACCCAATCTCAATGTATCCCCACCTACCACCACCTCCAGCTTTGGTTCATTCTGGCCCTGCCTCTCTCCAGCCTACCCTCCACCCCACCATGAGATGGACACATACCACAGCTGGAAGTTGGCTGCCTGGGTTGAATCACAGAAATTAATGCCCATTACAGCAGTGGCAGATTCTCCAGGTGCCAGAGACTCTGAAGCAGTGTGAGGCAGGGCAAGAGGGAGAGAGAGACACCATAACCTGGCGGTTCTGGAGCACAGTCTAGCCCCATCCTCTCCTCCACTGTCAGAGCTGACCAGCTGTCTTTGGAATCCTGGCTTTCTGGGCCCCTGGAGACTGTTCCTGGTTTCCGCCTGCAATCTAAGTACCCTTCCCCCACCCACCCTTGCCCCACTTAAGTCATTCCTGAAAGAACCAAGGCCCAGATCTGTTGCTGCAAGAATCTCCTGCCCTGATACAAACTTGCTTGTGTTCTAATCTATCTTGCCCACCATGTTAGATGCCATCTGTGTGCCCCCATGGCCTAGTCCCTGGCCTGGCACAAAGAGGGGATCAGTAACCACAGAAGGACTGACTCTGCCCAGGAGCCTCTTCCTCTACCCTGTTCAAGGCCTTTCCATACCGATTTCAGGAAATTCTTGGATGCTGATGCCAGCAGGCAGTTTGGGGGTGCCTATATGCAGGCCCTTGATGGGGGTATCAGAACTATTGGAGAAGTAGACGTGCACAGACACCATGTGGGGGTCACCAGAGAAAGGCTGGCGGCTGAAGGCATAGTCCACGGCTAGCCCCTCGCCAGCTACCCGGTGCAGCAGCTCCTGCCTCCCAACACCTGACATTGGACTCAGCAGCTAAAGCAGAGGAGTAGGGGAAATACGGAAATAAACACAAAGTAGAGTCTGTCCCAACTTTGTCCCCACCTAGGGCCATCCAGCAACTGGAACTCACAGCTACCCTCTTTATCGCTCCTCCTACACACACACACACACACACACACACACACACACACACACACACACACACACACTCTCTCTCTCTCTCTCTCTCTCTCTCTCTCTCTCTCTCTCTCTCAAATCCACACCATAGGATGCAGCAGAGATGTGTCCCTGCCCCAGCCCAGTCCCTCCCACCCCACTCACCGAGGGCACCAGCGAGGAATCTGTGAGTGTCAGGCCCTCCAGGTCAGCAGCCAGACTGGTGGACACAACCATGGAGGGAGACACAGGCTGGACACTGGGAGGGGTGACTGTAAGAATAGATAAGAAAGACTACAATGAAGGAGAGGGAAAGTGGAGTTGGCTAAGGTTGAGCAGGAAGCCCAGGGCTCAAGAGGCAACCAGTTCAGCACCATGGACAGCAAAGCACATGGCAGTCTGGAGGCTTTCAGTGATACACCCACCCTGGACCCCAACCCCACATGTGTAGAGGTCATCCTGCTGTCCTGTTAGGCCTGAAGATGTGTTCTGTCTATTTCTCTGCCCCAAGACCTGAGGAACCTGATCCAGAGCCCCCGTGTACCCTCCTAAATCGCTCCCCAGGGCTCCTTCCCTCTGTGATTTGTATCACCCAAACTCACAGTCCTCCAGATCAAGCAGAGAGATTTCCTTGGTGGCAGGGGCACTTTTGCTGCTGGGAGGCTGAAAGAGAAAAATGTGGAATGTGGGAGTGGGGAAGGCAAGCGCCCTGGGCTGTTCTGGGTTTGGTGGAATATTCCATGGGCTGTTCTGGATGGTGGGGAGATGTCTGTGCCTGGCCCAGAGGGTCGGAAGGGCCCTAGCCCATAAGCCCACCTCTTCTCTACCCCAAGCCCCTCACTGTTTTCCTCCTCCAAGAGGCAGGTTCCACTTGCTCTTCCTCAGACTCTGATGTCATCTCCGAATCTGATGAGCTACTGCTGGAATCACTGCCCTCATCTGAGGACGAGCCTTCTCCTTGTCCCTCTGGCACCTTCTTCTTCTTCATTTTCCTCTTCTCACCTTCCTCCTCACTCTGTTCACTGGGGGACAGTGGGAAGGCAGGGCTCAGGCCTGGCCTGGACACCCCCTCCTTTCCTCACAGAAGAACAGGGGAAGGCTTGAAAAGCGGGGGTGGGGAGCATGGGCCCGCAGATTCCATACCTGGATTCCCATGCCTGAGCCCCGATGAGAGCTTTGAACCAGCTTGTGCCAGCTTAGGCTCCAGGCCCTATTACTTCTTCATGCCACCCTCCTGAGGACTGAGACCTTCTGCAGCCAGCAAAGGCAACTACCTGAGCTGACCATGGGTCTGCCAGCCCCCAACAGCTCATGAGAAGCTCAGGGACTCTTAGGAGACTGGCTAAGGCTCAGTGTTAACCCTTCTTTTCCAAGGGAGACCCCTGAACCCCATCAGCCATCTATCTGGCTCCCCCTTACCTCTCGCTGCCTCTCTCTTTCTCCTCATCCTCATCTTGGTCTTCATTATCAGACTCACTGCTGGACTCCCCAGAGCCACTCTCGCTGCTGCTATTACTGTCCGACTCACTCTCAGACTCAGGATCTATGGGGGAACTGTGTCAGACTTCCTGGGGTCTGGAGCAGATGCCCGGGGTTCCTGGCTTCAGATTCAGCACTGAAGCTGCAAACCCCTCTGACCTGCTCCCAGCCCCAGATGCCAACTGGAACAGACTGGGACACAGAGAGACTCATAGGGATAGAGACTGCACAAGCACACACACACCTGGGATATGCAGTCCCTCAAGTGCACAAATACACATACAGCAGCTCACAAGCAGGTGCCCACTCCCTTTGACACACCCCTCAGAGGTCAGTCACACAGGCACACATGTGGACAGGAGCACAGAGGGCCCCAGCTCTGCCTGTCTCCTCACCACTGTCTGCAGACTCCGTGGGGCCTGACTCCCCCTCAGAGTCTGAGTAGAAGGGTTTTTCCTTCTCCTTCCTCTTCTCCCGGTTTGAGCATTTCGTCCATTCAGGTACCTGGAGATGAGGGTAGGTGGGGGGGCCACATCATCATGGTTGGAGAGGGGGAAGGAAAGAAGGCCCTTCTTACCCTTCACCCCACCTCTTCTTGGGGCCCTATCTGGTCCTGTCCCCAAAAGGGAATAATGGGGGAAGAGGGAAGGGGAACTGTCCATGGAGAGGAGGGGATGCTGCTCACAGAGGGGGCCCTGCCAAACCACAGAGGAAACAGATTAAGGAGGGCATGGGAGCCCAGCACCTGGGGGAACGGGAGGGTGCAGCACAGGGTGGGGAGAGAGCACACAGCACACGGGGAGGGGAGACCTCAGTGTATTCGCCCAACAGGCCCACGTGGGTCTCAATAAGGGAGAGGTCTTCTTCCTGTGTGGGGAGGGTGTCAGGAGGGCTGGGCCAGCACTGCCAGGGCACCCTGCTGTCTGTCCCTCTCAGTCCCCACACACAATTCAACCCTCCACCCATGCTGACCTCCACGTTGCGCACAGACGGGTCTGGGGCTTCCTCTGGCCAGTCTGGGAGCTCCTGGTAGCCAGTGGCCTTGGCATTGAGCAGGTGGGACAGTGAGCCCAGCTGGAAGTGATCCCGGTCTGGGGACAGGTTCAGAGGTCAGGCAAGTAATGGCAGTGAGGAAATGCCCAGGGAGTTGTTTCCTAGGTGGGGCCGGGTGGTGATTCTTCCCCTCCCTGGCTGGGTACAGGAAGGAAATGGATGTGTCTCCTAATGGCTTTTCACCCTGACTACACCTTCAGGCTCACATGATGGAAGAAAAGGTTGTCCTGCTGGGCAAGAGCAGGGACTGAGGGGACAGCAGGGGCAGGCAGGAGGGCACTGTGAGCACAGAGATGCTGCCACCTGTCTGCTCGGATCTCCTGAGTGACGCATAAGCATGAGTGGGCTTCTCTTCCAGGGAAGCAGGGCCATGTGCTACTACATGGTCAGGCTTGAGGGAGGCCTAAGTGAGCTGAGGATGGCAGCTGGGAATGAGAGGCCAGCCAGGCTGGATAAGGGGAAGGAGGCTGTCTGGCCCGGCTCTGGACTCAGCGGGAAGGGTGAGCAGTCAGAATGGGAGCAAGAGGGAGTCAGGGTCAGAGGTCGGGCACGTGATACAGGAGGGCAGCACAGAGACCTGTGAGTGAAGATGGTGTCATGGAGAAAGGGACTGCTGCCCTTCCTCCTGGGAGATTTTCAAAGCTGCCCTGACCTGTCAGAATCTCCCTATTCCTGAGGTCCAGGGAAGAGAAGAACGAAAAGATACCCAGGAGAACCAAGCTTTGTGAAAGAGGTTCCTTTCCTATGTAGGTTTTTGGCTTTGGTTCCTGGGGTCCAGAGAGTCAGCTGGAGGCCCCTCTCCACCAGGCCCCTCTCAGAGCCCTTGCCACAGGAGAGGAGGCCTTAAGGGCCAAGCCTGACAGAGGGATGGCTGAAAGCCTGGGGCCCGGGGTGTGGGCTGACCTCTAGTGACTCAGCCTACAGTGCTGGCACCCACTTTCTCAGGACTTTTATAAATGTGCACCTCTCCTTTGTATGTTCTTTTACTTCCTGCCCTCCTGGGTCCTTGAGATTTCTTGATACAGATTTCCAAGCCTAGTGTTTACTCAGGGAGGGAGATGGAAAGGGGACCTGAGAGGGGCCAGGAGCCAGCAACCCATCCTGGCAGATACCCAGGTGAGACGATACAGGTGGTGGGCATGGCTAGGTAAGAGAGTAGGCCCTGGGGCTACAGGAGGGGCAAAAGGGGTGAGCTGGGGGGTGGGGAGGGCAGGACCAACTTTCTCCAGAAGCCCCGCCCACAGAAACTTGGTGCCTGGCTATGGCTGGGGCCCTGGCCAGTACCCACCCCTGCCCCCAGGGAGATTACTCTGGATTTGAGCTCTCACCTTTGAAGGATGACTCCAAGACTGGGGCTGGTTTGGGTGCCAGGAAGAGCTTCTTGGCATGGCGGCTGAGGGCCCCGCCCTGCTCAGAAGGGACAATGAGCTGCCGGGTGAAGCGTGCTCGGTCACGGATATCATAGTTCTGGTCGTACTTGGCCAGACTCAGCACATACTGGGTCAGCAACTTGGTCTGGGGAACAAGAGGTGGGTAGGCAGCTGACAGGGAGGCTGGGGACACAGGAGACTCTGCACCAGACTCTATGTCGAGCTTCTCATCTCCCCGCTTACAACTTTCCCTCCCTGCCCAGCTGGTGCATTTTCTCTCATCTCTCTGGCCCTGACTCCTGACCCTGACTTTGACAACTGCCTCAGGCCAGCAAAAGAGACTGCTCTTTTGGACTGTCCTCCCTCTTGGCCCTAGACTCCATTCTTTCTCAGGTTTTTGGTTCCCAACGCCCCGGGCCCAGACAACCTCTTCACTCTGGGATGACGAGGCAAGTGGAAGTCTGTAACATTCTGCTAGATCTCACAATTTCTATGCTCCACCACCCAGGGAGAAACTAGTCAACAAAAAGAGAGGGGAGATAAACCAGAATCCCTTTGGCGGGAGCTGCCCTTATGCCCTCATCAACCCACATAGCAGATTCTGAGCAACCCTGGGGTCTCGAAGGGCCCAACCTTTCCCTGGAAGGTTCTAATGAGATCAGAACAAACCGTAGCTGCCCATAGGTTTTTGCAAAGGTCATGTAGGGTTCATAGTCTGCAGTCAAGGCAACTACATCCAAGGACCTAAAGTCTGAATTTCTGTCCTAATCATGGCCTAGTCTCACCTGCCTTAACAACGACAGTGGTTGCAGCCATCATTGATGGGGTGCCTTCTAGCACTGAGTA
Source organism: Cynocephalus volans (assembly GCF_027409185.1). Taxonomy (NCBI): domain Eukaryota; kingdom Metazoa; phylum Chordata; class Mammalia; order Dermoptera; family Cynocephalidae; genus Cynocephalus; species Cynocephalus volans. The sequence goes on from NC_084462.1 coordinate 57,936,266, forward strand.
CTGTGCTAGGTGCTCCACACTGCCTTACTTAATCTCCACAACTTTCTGAAAGGTAGGTGTGATTGCCCCATTTTACAGAGAAGCTGAGTCAGTAAGTCTCTTCTCCGAGGCTGAGGAGCGCTTTGTGCTGCATTCAGGCTTGGACCTGCCAGAGCCGCACCCTGTTCACTTCCCCTCACTGTCTACTTGCTGACATGAAGGCGCTACCCTGACCCAGGTCTCCATGTCTCCATCTCTTGGGGCCAAGATCAAAACCACGAAGTAATCTACAGCTACAGGGCCCAGAAGCAGTGGGGACAAGTAGGAGGGAGCCTGGAACCAAGTCTGGTCTCCTAAGGTTTATGGTGATATACTGTCACATCCAGCCTCAGACATGGCTGGCCCAGCTAATCTGGCAGGAACATCAGGCAGATATCTGTGAGGGAGAGACCCCCAGAAGCTGACCCAGAATGAGAGCAGCTATACAATTGTCCCACTTTACTCAAGAAAGCCACTGTGACTCCATTCCTACCTACAACATGGCCCAAGAGACTTTGGTGGCTTCATGTTCAACTCAGTCCCTTCCAGCGTCACGGCACCTGAAATACTGTTCACAGATAAGTACTCCCAACCACATACTCCCCTAATACAATGGGTTAAAAAATAGGAAAATGGGATGCCATTGCAATGAACTTCGTTACAGACCAGGCTCTGCCTTGGCCTTCTAACCGCCAACGCTGGTGGATGCCCTTATCAACGTGGTCCACTATCAAGATGCTGCTGCTCCCTCTTTTGGTTTGAACAGTGCCCTCCTCCACAGACTTGCACCTGGCTAATCACAGATTCCCCCTCCTCCTAAAGTCCTTGCCTAATTCTAGAAAGAACTGTTCAGGATTTGACCCATCTGTCCACTGCCTTAACTGCATGTCAACAACCAATGTAAGAAGGAGCCAGTTCATCCACCTCACACCTCAACATTGCAGGATTCACCTATTCGCTACACTTATTCATAATTAGCTACCCTTCTTCACCCCATGGTCCCATTCCCCACAGATTATGGCATCCAGTCCTTACTACCAGGACCCCTACCTCACCTAACCAAGAAGCACAGTAATTATGGGCTGCTGAAGAGGGCCTATGAGACACACTTCACTGCAACAAGAACAGAACAAGGCTCCAACTGACCAGTGGGCTCCATCTGCCAGGGAAGAATTTTAGGTGGGAAACACTGACTCCCTTTCAGTAACCTATGCCAATATACCTGCTACCTTGCAACCACCTCTTAAATCATGCTCAGAAAACTGGCTACTAAAAGAATTAAAATACATCCTCCCCTACCACACTACCCATAAATAAGGTCTAGGCGGATGTGGCAGACAGACTCTAAGGTCCTCCCTGCCAATCCCTGCCTCCTGGTGTTCGTGCCTTTGTGTAATCCCATGCTTATGTGTCATTACAGAAGACTCCCTCTTGCTAGTAAACTGGCTCGAGAGACTTTCTCCCTTGTGGCTTTGAAGAAATAAGTGGCCATGTTGGGAGGCCCATGTGGCAAGGAGCTAAGGGCAGCCTCTAGAAACTGAGGGTCATCTCCAGCTGACAGCCAGCAGAAGCCAGGAACTCAGCCTACAACCACAATGAACGGAATCCTGTAACCATGTGAGCTTGGAAGTGAACCCTTCCCCAGCAGAGCCTCTAGATGAAAACCCAGCCTTGGCTGACTGTAGTCTTTCTTAAGACCTAACTAAGCCATATCTGGATTCTCACCCATAGAAACTGTGAGAAAATAAGCATGTGTTGTTTTAATAAGTTTATGGTAATTTATTATGCTGCAGTAGAAAACTAATACAATGGACTAAAAAATGTGAAAATAGAAAAAAATCTGGAGGAAATTTCAAGTTAAAAACTTAATTGATATATGAACAGGAAAAAAACCTTCAAATATGAAAGCATTGGAAGGAAACAGAAATGAAAAGATTAAAATATTGGATAATACACAAATGTACAACTTCTGAAGGACTATATATAGGCATAACAAAAATTTTTTTTAAAGCTAAGGAGATATAAGATTAACGGTGGTCTTTTCTAAGTGGTAGACTTATGGATAATTTAAACTTTACAATTTTTTTTTTATTGTATGAGTGTTCTATGATGAGCATGCATTATCTTTATTACATAAAAATGTTCTTTTTTTTTTTTTTTTTAATTCTCCAGAATTTATCAGAATCTTCCAACTATTGCAGAGGAAGCCAGATGGAATGACTGTAGCTCCTTCTGTGCCACTGGCAGACCTTCCTCCCACACATTTCATTTCCCAAAAGCATTCTAGGCTTTTGCCTCAGGTGCTATACCCAGGCAGTTGTAATAACTACCTTCACTACCAACACCCACACTGTCCCCCGCAAGCCCCCTGTCTCCGCATCTATTGAGCTTTTGTGGCCTTTTGTCTAGAATCTGATTATCTGCTGATAATAGAAGGGCAGAGGCCTCATCACGGTTATCTCCTTGGCCTCAGCCTGGGCCAGGAATTGGCACGCAGTGGGGTCAGGAAGTTGGGAGGAATGACAGGGATCACTGTGCCCTTTTAGCCGGCCCAGACTGTCACACATGGTTCCAGCATGGGGGGACGCATCACTGCTGTTTTGCAAGGACAGTCATAAGCATATCCAAATCACCTCCCTCCACCACTCCCAGAAGAGGCTAGGGAGAAAGAAGGGAGAAAGAAGGGAGAAAGAAGGGAGAAAGAAGGGAGAAAGAAGGGAGAAAGAAGGGAGAAAGAAAGGGAGGACAAAATTTCTCTTTATTGAATCAAAGAACCATTCTAAGGGGCCTGTGCCTCCAATGGCCCACCTTCAGGTGAAGAAGAGCCTGCAGGGCAGTGTCCATTTACCTGAATAGCCTATGCTGGGTGCCCTATGGGGGGTTAGGACCCCTTATGTCCTGCCTAAGAAAGGGGTTCAGTTACATATACCCACAGCTCTCTGTGATAACCCTGACACAGCTCTTTCTGCTGTGTTTAAAATGTTTATTATTGTCCTTTTTCTCCTACTTGGCTACTACTTGGCTATGAGCATTTGGAAGCCAGTAAACATTCTCACTCACTATCATATCCCCAGGACATAGCTCAGTGTCAGCCAAATAGCAGGCACTCAGGAAATGTATGTTAAATAAATGAACAAATGCACATGTAGGTAACAGTGACAACTAAGGGAAATGCCATCAGGACAGGCCCAGGCTTATGAAAACATGCCAACTTTGCCATCAGGGGCTCAGGATCCTCCCATCAGAACAAAGGAGGCACACAAATATCTGTCCAATGATTGAACGCTTCCCCATGGTTCACTCTCTACCTTCTCTCTCTCCAATCTGTTTCCCCCACAATACCAATACCCACAGACCCACAGACAGTATCTTATGGCCTGCACATGTAGATGCTGTCCTTTCTCACTCCTCACAAGAGTCCCAGAACTTGGTGGCCCTGACTACCCCATCTTGAGTCCCTGTGGCTCACTCTAGCCACCGTGGATCAAAAGAGCCGCTAAAGAAGCACAAGTGCCACCATCCAAAGAGTCCCATGGAATGGCAGAGAGACTACCTTCAGGCCTGGCAGGGATGTCATAATTTCTAGGGTACAGCCCTGCTGCAGATCCCAGCCATGCACCCAGATGTTTTGCTTCAAGGGTTGGCAAACTTTTTCTATAAAGGGCCAGAGAGTGACTATTTCAGGCTTTCGTGTGCTGTAGAGACTGTTGCAACTAGGCAACCCAGCTGTTGTAGCACAAAAGCAGCCATAGACGTTATATAAATGAATGAGCATGGCTATATTCCAATAAAACTTTATTTACAAAAACAGCAGCAGCAGGCTAGATTTGGCCCATGGGCAGTAGTTTGCTAATACCTGTCTTATTTACCTGAGTGGGATAGTGAGTGTGGGAACTGTCATGGTGTTTGGTGTCCCCAACAACTTGAAAAACTCTGTGCATAATGCTTTATTCTTAGGAGAATCTCCTGGGGCCATCTCAGGGAATGCTGGACATCCAAAAGGCTATTAACACCCTGATATTCTAGCTTAGTTGAGCCTCATCCTTGGCTGTGGTATCTTTTGTAAGCACTACCTTGGGAATAACAATGGCCATTCCCAATGGCACCCCCTAAGCCTGAGCAGAAACCCACCCCCTTAATCCTGTCACAGACTGGCCAAGCATCATCAAGATTTGAGAGGAAGCACAGACCACATCTCCCAGGATTCATGTTCTCCCATCAGTGCCTGTCCCTACTGGCCCCTTCCCTCAGCCCTGCTCAACTCTGGTTCTTCACAGCCCCAGTGTTCCAAAGGCAGCAGATAGGCATGCTCCTACTTGCAGACTGGAGGTCACAGCCTCATAGGAGAAACTCTTCAACAGTGACTACCAGCCCAACCAGGCTCCTGAGTCCCCATATCTGTGGACACTGGGGTAGCATTTGTTACCTGGGAAGATCAGCCACCTGCCCTGATTCCCCTCTTCAGAAAGGGGAGCTGGAGTTTAGGCTTCCCTGGGGAGGGCAAAAGAATATTGCCTAGACAGTTTCTGGGGATCAAAGTGTTTTGAGAGCATCTCTCAATCTTTACCTGCTTAGAGTTGGTCAGGTAGAGCTTGGCTGCCAGATTGATGACCTGCAGCTTGACAATATCTTCCTCTGCTGTGAATGACTTGGCCATTTTTCTCAGGACATCAGGTGCAATCTTGGGGACATGCTCACAGTACTCTCCAATGAGCCACAGGATGCTGGCTCGGGCCATAGGAACCTGTGGGCATGGGAGAGGAGTTAGGACTGGAGTAAATGTGGGAACGTGGACTGCTAGGGAAATGACACTCCCCCATCTGTGCTGGCCTTCTGCATTACGGATTTTCTGGAAATGAAAGTGGGGGTGGTCGGAGATTAGAAGGTGGGCATTTCTGGAGAACATCTCCCCTCTGCCCCAGAATTTCATTAGCATGGGCAGAGCCTTCAAGACCCACAGTCAGTCATGGTTTAAAAGACTGATTTTCTGGATTCGCTGTACCCTCAGTGCTTTACTGCCATTCTTTCTTTTTTTTTTTTTTAAAGATGACCGGTAAGGGGATCTTAACCCCTGACTTGGTGTTGTCAGCACCACGCTCTCCCAAGTGAGCTAACCGGCCATCCCTATATAGGGATCCGAACCTGTGGCCTTGGTGTTAGCAGGACCACACTCTCCCAAGTGAGCCAGAGGCCAACCCCTTGCCATTCTATTCTTCCTGAATCTTCAGGAATGCCTTGTTTGGCTGTTGCAACTCAGCAGTGCAACATAAAAACACAGGATTTGTCCATCAGTTATCCTTGGCCAGAGCTTTAGAGAGAAAACAAGTGTGGTGGTAAAAACCAGGGAGCTCAGTGAGGGATCCCCCCAGGAAAGGCGAATCTTGGGCAACAAGGTCAGGGTCACATGGTCCAGTTGCTCTCCTCCTTCCACCTGAAGACCTTTCAGAGCCAATGAGGAAGGTGTGGAAGTTGACTTTGATACCACGAGAGTATTTAATTACAGGGTCTTAAGATCATGGGGAAGATGTCAGGGTGGGGAGAGAAACATGGGGCTACTACCTCACCTGGATGTTGTCTGTGAGCTTTGCCAAGTGTTTGATGATCTCCCCATGCTGTGCTGGCTGCATCTGCAGCAATTTCTTAATGACGACCACCGACTCTGCGACCACAAGCTCTATGAAAGGAGAATGTGTGTATAGACCCTGGGATAGGAAGAGGGACACAACCAGGTGGACAGACACACCTGCAATGCCCCCAGGCCTTTGACTCTCTCGCTCAACCCCCTGCCTTTCTCTAGTGGCCTGCAGGGGTACAGGAGCATGTGAACACTAATTGAGGCAGACAGACCAAGGAACACTTATTGTGCCAAACAGGTGTATACCCATTGGCCAGCAGAGTCATACACACAGGCAGACACCCACTGGTCACCAAGGTTAGTCTATCAGACAGGCAAACACTGACCATCACGGTTGGATAGCAGCTGTACCAGGCCGTTGAGGCAAGTGTCACGGACCCGTCCTATGTTAGTTGCACAGCGTCCAATGGCCTGGATTGTGGCTGCCACAAAATCCTTGTCCATGCTGCGAATGTAGGTCTGCAGGACACCACAACAGAGTAACCTCCAGCAGGTAGCAGCCCCTCGGTGATTCTGCAGGCTTGAGGGTGACCTCTGGGAAGGCTGTGACCCCCTCATTTTATGACTTATCATGCCAGACACTAAATCTTGGGAGAAGGAGTGATACCCTATCTCCCACCCAGTGATTACTCAGTTCAAAGCCAGCAGAAGGCATTTTTGAAGGGGGACCTAAAATAGCAGTTTCTCCAGTTTTGGGCTCTTAAGAGACAGTTTGGCCCACCAAAGAAATGCTCAATGAGCACAAGGATCTAAAGGGCACCTCTCTTGGGCCCCTCTGGCTGGGAGCTTCCCCCTGACCTGTACCTGGAATTCCCGTAGGACAGTAGGGATGTTGGTCTCATTGGCCAAGTTGGTCAGCACTTCCAGCTGCAGGAGGGGTGGAGAGACAGGAAATGGGCAGGATGGCCAGTGGGCTTTGTGGGCTTTCATTCAAAATACACTTCACAGACCAGAAAACAATCGTCAGGATAGCCCTGCATCATCTTTAGACTGATGAGGGCACTGACAGATCACGAAACTTGTCCAAAATGCAAGAGGACTAGTTTGATTCTAAAATAGATTCCCTGAGAGAATATGCTTGTAGTATAATCATGTCACCTCCCCACCCCTACTGAAAACTTAAAACTTCTTATTGCTTTTAGGATAGAGACCAATGTCTTTACCATGGTCTGTAAGCCCCTGAAAGATCTGTTGTCCACTTCTCATCCCCACCACTCTCCCCCTGGACCTCTCTGCCCCAGCCACACATCCCTGCCTGCCTCAGGGTCTTCGTACATACTGGAGTTCTTCCTATTTCTGTCCCTGCATTTACCTAAATAAGTCACATCCATTCTTCAGGGCTCAGCTCAAGCCTCATCTCCTCAAGGAAAACTTTCCTGACACCAGACTAGATGAGGTCCCCCTATTTTATGCTCTTATAGCTCTCTGCACTCTTCTTTCTTCTATCAGGAATGGATTTTTACACTTGTCTCCGGCTTAGCTGTTTAATGTCTGCTCCTCCGCCGTGTAGAGTGTAAGCTCCACAAGGGTCAGGGTCCCTGATTAGTTTGCTCCATCCTTTACTCCTAGATCTAGCAATGTGACTGACAGATATTCAGAAGGGTTAGAAGGATTAACCACTGCTGAATGAAATCACTGAATGTTGAGGCAGCAGAGCAGGAATGGAATAGGTATGGGCTCCTGCCACTTTTCTGTTCATGTATATTTGCACAAAAGCCTGAGAAAGCTGCTATGGGGGCCATGACACTGTGGTGGGAGACAAAAAACTGCAGTGGGAAAAGCATGTACCTTGAAGTTAGCAGAATTATGTGACCTTGGTGAAGTTACCTCACCTCCTCACCTCCCTGTGACTACATTTTTACAAAATGGAGCTAATGTACACTTCCTAGGGTTATTGTGAAAATCAATTACTTCATATACAGAGTGGCAAGTGTATACCAGACAAAGGGCAGTTCCCTTCTCCCTGGCCCCCCACTCTCATTATCCTTGCTTACTGAGCAAACAGCTCCAGCTGGGGCTTGCCTAGAACTAGGCAGGCATCCAGGTGGCCACTGTGAGTTATGTGAGTGGGTATGTGGGTGCTGGGAGGGGTGGGAGAGGCTGCAGGCACGTCCTGCATCACTCACCTTCAGGATCTTGATCTGGGTAGGGTCGGTGGACCTGATGTAGAAGCTCTTCAAGTAGGGCTCAAACATACCCTAGCACAAGAGAGGCAGCCCGGGAGAGCTCCACCACAGCCCCAGGCCTGCCTCTCTTCCAGAGCCACCCATCTCCTGACTCAGGGCCCAGGACCCTGCTGGCCTCATCGCTGTCCTCCATTTCTCACGTCTTCCCTACTCTATCTCAGATCTGACTGGCCCTTTCCTCACTGGGCACCCCCACCCCCCAGAACCCCCTCAGGATCCAGGCCCAGCTCCTCGCCTGCATTTGGGGTCTCCCCTTCCCCATGCTCTGCACAGCTAGGACATTCCCCTTACTTCCCGTCCCCACCCCCGGTCCCAACAGAGTCCCCAGAGCCCGCAGGAGCCGGCCCTTGGTCGCATGCTCACCCGGCGCTTGATGGACATGGTGGCCACATTCTGGAGCACCACGTACTGCACCTCACTGCGGACAGGACGGGTCGGTAGGGGTAAGGGGCAGCGGGGAGTGGGGATGGGAGGGGGGCCAAATAGCTTGGCGGAGAGGATCAGTGGGAGGAAGGAGAGAGTGAGGTCAGCCTGGCAGGTCAGGTGGGCCCAGGGTGAGCACGGCGGAGGGGCGTGGGGGCGTGCTGTGGAGGGGCGGGGCGGCGCGGCCCAGGGGTGGGGGCGGGGCGGGGCAGCGCGCACCTGTGGCTGCGCAGCAGGCGCACTAGTGCCTTGGCGATGACGCCCACCTCCGCCTTGGGCGCCAGGTGGAAGTAGAGCTGCGCCACCGCCATGACCACCGCGGCGCTGCGGCTCTGCAGCAGCGGCTTGGTGTTGCGCAGCAGCAGCCGGTGGTCCGGGTCCATGACGTAGGGCTTTCGGGCGGGTAGCGCCGCAGCGGTCGCCTCCTCCGACCCCGGGCCCTTGGTCTCGTCTTCCTCTGAGCCGTAGAAGGCTTTCTCGGGGTTCTCCTCTAGCAGGGATTCCTGGAGGGGTGATGGCTGGGCCTGTGGGCGCCTTCCCTGGGCGCCCTCCTGCCCGCTCTGCCTGGGGACCTGGGCCCACTCACGTTCTGGGTGGGGCTCAGGAACTGCGTGCGGGCGTAGCGAGTGAGCATGCTGATGATGACCACCTGGCCCCACTCCTCCACGTCGATGAGCAGGTTACAAAGTTTCCGGTAGTTTTTGTGGATCAGGTCTATGCGTTCCGGGCACACCTCCTCGAAGGCCATCACCACGCTGCCTGCCACCAGCTGGGGAACGGAGAAAGGCAAGAGAGGATGACCAGGAAGCACAGAAGGACCACTGTCCGCTACCTTTCCACCACCCACCCCTCTGTGCCGGTATACACTCACTGTCGTCTTGTCGGCCAGAAGCTTCTCAATGACTTCTATCAGCTGGTCCTTCTGGTCAGAGTCCAAACTGAGGGAGAAATTGAGAGGAATTTGCCCCCCTTCCCCCGTAGCCTTCCCAATATCTGCCCAAGCCATGCTCACCTCCTGCACCCCAGCCCTGTTCACAAAGAGGTGCGAGCCCTCACCTCTATTGTCTTCCACCTCTGTCAGTTCCCCTCTGAGAAACAGCCTGCAAGACTTGGGAGAGGCCAGGGTGGATTGGGAGCTTAGGAACCAGTCCCCTGAGGAGCGAAGGGCAGGGCTGAGGCATACCTATAGAGTTTAGGGATGGCATGGGCAGCTGTTTTCCGTACGTAGGGTGACATGTCTGAGGCGGCTTCCTTGATGGCTAGCATCATGATGGGCACTATGATGGGCACACGGATGCTAGAGAGGACGCGGAGGGCACTGGCACGAATCAGCTGGTTGGGGTCCTAAGGACAGAGATGGAGACAGAGCCATGAGAGGGCACCAGGTACCCCGATGGGATAAGCCACACCTTTGGAAGTCACTGTCCCTAGCTACCACCAGCTCTTGCTTCCCTACCTCCTGACCTGAGGCTGGATGATGTGTCATGTTTGGGTACCTGGGGGCACTGCCTCTTTACTCTGGCTGCAGAAATCTGACACCTGAACAGGTGTGGCAATGGGCAGCTTCACTTTCAGAAACAGTGAAAAACTTTCAGAAAAACTTTCAGAACACCTAAAATTTCTGAAACACTTCCTGTTCCTTAGGAGTGTGTGGGGGGGTCTTTGTATTTATGCTTGAGGTGATCTCCAGCAAATGCAAGCTGGTCTCCCTTCCAAAGAGTTCATCCTTACATTTCTCTCTCCCAGCAACTTCTCAAAAGCTGCTCTTCTTCCAGTGTTTAAAACAGAACAGGTGTGTAGGCCCCACCTCTTTGCTGCTATTGCATCCTGTATACATCTGATGAGAATTAGACACTATTGTAATCACGGGGCTTAGGGCTGTCTTCCCACTAGCAGCAGGAGCAGCTATAAATTACTATTAATCTTGGAGAATGATCGACAATGGGAGAGGTGCTAGAACACTAAAGGATAGGTGTTTCCTTGATTTTCTAAAATGCAGAAAGAGAAGATCCACAATACTATAGGTGAAATTGATGGTAATTCCTAGAAAAATTCTGGAATTAATTTTTAAACATGTTTTTCTATAGCCATCTTATTAGAAAAGCAGGAGCCTTTTCTTAGAGACAAATCATATCATATCAACTGCTGAAACCCATTTTCCTTTTTTTAAAAAACATTTTTTGGAAATGATTATAGATTCACAGGAAATTACAAAAAAAAACTGTTTTCCTTTTTGATAGGCTAACTAGGCTGGTAGGTATTCGCACTATGTATCTTGATTTCAGCCACGTGTGTGTGTGAGTCTCTCATAGCACTTCCTGCATTGTCATTTTTGATGTTTCACCTTTTATATAAGCATTTTAAGAGCAGAATTCATTTCTGTTTTCTCTCTGTATCACTCACAGCCCTTTGCACATGAAAGGTGTTCAATTTTTTGCTATTGAATAAGATCTCTTCAAATAATACAGGAAAATGCTGGCTGTTAGTTGGACTCACAACTTGGTAAAATATTATACTTGGGGAAGGTTTATTAATAGATCAGTGTCAAGGGCTGGCCCGTGGCTCACTTGGGAGAGTGTGGTGCTGATAACACCAATGCCACAGGTTCAGATCCCTATACAGGGATGGCCAGTTAACTCACTTCGGAACACGTGGTGCTGACAACACCAACTCAAGGGTTAAGATCCCCTTACCGGTCATCTTTTAGAGAAAAGAAAAAAAAAAAAAATAGATCAGTGTCAACCTGGAAACATGATATGCCACAGGACTCAAAGTCTGTTGCCCCAGTCCGAATAGTTTATCAATATCTTGGAGGAAGACACAATAGCAGGAGGGACAAAATTAATATTCAGAATCATCTTGGCTTAGACCTGATACTGAACCAATAAAATGAAATATAGTTGGGTTCACAGGGGATTCAGGCATCAACTGCATAAAGACAGGATGTAGGGAGACCTAGATTCTCTGCTTGCCAACCAGAGGTTTGACTCGATGAGTGTTCAGCTAAAAAAGTAAATATGGCCTTAGCCTGGGCTGATAAAAAGAAGGAAGAACACTGGACAGATATAACTGGTTTCAGTGTGCAGGAGAGGCCAAGAACCAGTAACAACAACAAAAAAGGAAACAAGTTGTTGAGGAATACATATATGATACCATTTACAGAAAAATATTCTATATTTAGGAATATGTAAATAAGCTGTAAAAGAATAAATAAATGCACATGAATGATAAATGGGAAGATACATAGGAGGTTTTGGCTATTTGATAAATGTTTCATTTCTTGTGCTGGATATGTTCATTATACTTTATGCCTTTTGTGAGTCTGGAGTAAATTTTTAAAAATTATAGCTACGGAAGTTTCAACACAATGTAATGAGTAAAAAACAAAAACAGAGGGCTGGCCAGTTAGCTCAGTTCGTTACAGTGTGGTGCCAATAACACCAAGGTCCAGGGTTCAATCCCTGTACTGGCCAGTGCCAAAAATAACTCCAAAAAACAAACAAACAAACAAAAACAGGTGTAGTTAGTTGCCTTAAGTAAGATAAAGCATTGCTTTATGAAGGAGTGAGGTCTCTATCCCCCTATCCCTGGGACCTCACTGAGTTGACCTGTCAAGAGATGTTCTAGAGCAAAAATTGGCACACTACAGACCTTAGGCCAAATCTGTCTGCTGCCTATTTTTTATAAAGATTTATTGGAACCTAGCAATGTGTACTCGTTTATGGCTTCTTTGCAGAAGAAGGACAAAATTGAGTTGTTGCCTGCAAAACCTAAAATACTATTTGGCACTTCATATAAAGTTTGCTAACCCCTGTTGTAGAGAAATCATTGCATTGAGTTGGACTAAATGAGCTCTGGTATTCTAGAAGGGGAAAAGGGGCAGATTGTAGAAACTACAGGTGAATGTAAAATCTGTGCAAAAATTCCAGAATAGTTTTTATAAAATGATTTAATGCTGATTCAAACCAAAAGATTACTTGCCAATCTGAGATCGAGCCCATGGTTCTGACTTGTAAAAAGAACCTAGCACAATGCATGGTGTAGTCACTCAAGTGTTTGCTAAATGAATGAATCATATATGCAAATGACCATGCTTTCTACCACACCCCAAAGAAGCAGACTGTCAATCCCTCCTGCTGGCCATAGCAGATTAAACCAGGGGCTGAGCCCTGGATTTGGGCAGTCAATTCTCAGTCTGCCAAGCAACCTACAGAATTGCTGGATATGAAAACATGAGCTAGGCCTCTCAGAGTCCCTCTCATAGGAATTTGAACTATAAGTGTGGAAAGAATAGGAGAGTTAATGGTTGTAAACAGAGCTAAAAATCTAATATGGAGAGAGAGTAGAATCGCCTTGATATGGCTGTCTTTACCCTTGAGATATCTTAGAGGAACTAGGAAAGCACCCAGTGGAGACTTATGCATACATTTAACATATGTGAACTCAACTAGTATAGTCCTGGGTAAAACAAAAGGTGAGAATATTTGCAATTTAAATAGTGTAGGGATTCAGCACACCACTTTAGTCTAACGGACTTGAATTTCCCCATTGTCCCTCCCTTTAAGTGATTTCAATAAATGCTTGCCTCAAATTGCATTTCACCATAACAGATGTGTTCCCTGTATTTAAAGATGGATATTTTGCATACTCTGGGGCAACTACTGCTTCTGGTGCTAAACAGAAGAAAGACTGATTTGTTCCAACTCTAGAGGAATAATTGGCTATACTGAATTCATTCAGAATAGAATTCTCCTGGTTAGTTTTGTCCTCTGTGCCGATCTTAGAACCCAAGTCAGAGGCAACTCTCCTGCATGGTCACCTTTGTTGTTTTCTTCTCAGTGGCTCATTTGTTCTCAGTAAACCCATCTGTCCTCCTTACCAAGTTCCAGGTGAAGAGGTTACAATAGTTATTGTTCTTTACAGATACCTGGACAAGGTGAGCCTGTCAGTACCAAGGCTCTAATGCCCAGAGGTGAGGAATCCAGGTCAGCAGCTCCCCTCACAGAATCCTTTCCTTGAGGAGGTTGACTTCTGCCTGGCTATGGGCCACAACTCACATCTTTATACCAATGGAGGTGAGGGCTGAGGGGCTTTCCACTGGGGGCAAAAGTGGTTCATACTTCAGGCAGCCATTACCACAGGCTTCTCAGCAGAGAGACATGCGCCCTGGGCACCCACTTCATCTCTCATGCCCTTTCTATGCCTGGCCTTCTACTCTCTAAGGGTCTGGCTGGTCCTCTCCTCTGACTCTTACCCTCCCAACTTTAGGCAGGTAGGAAGGGGCCTCCAGAGCCTGCTCTGATGTTTATGGCTACCCCATGGGCACACTCTCAATACAATGCCAATGAGGCCCAGGCCCCAAGAAGGCAAGCTGAGACATCTGACCTTCAGGCCACGCTGGAAAGTGGAGATGGACAGCAGGGCCAGGTCTTGCTGTTCCTCAGCGTAGCGCACCAGGTACACGTAGACAAGCTTCTTCACCTGGTGGACAGCACATTTCTTAGCAGGGGCTAGTGCCTCCACCCCTGAGATGTCATCACCCCAACCAGCTGCAGTCCATGGGGACAAATTTTTCCAGTGGGGTAGAATCCCCATGTGTATCCTAGGTCCTTTACCCTGATCCACACTCAGTTGAGGGACATGTAGACAATGTCTTCTCCTGGATCAGGGACATTTCTGAGCAGGTTGGGCCCCTGAGGCTGAAGTGTTTCCATCCTCACTCCCCACCCAACTTGGGTTTAGTCCTGGCAAAGGTGGGAATGAGAGATCCCTCACTGCGTAGTGCTCACCTCTATGTTCTTACAGGCCACGTTCTTCACCACTGCAGGAAACAGGTCTGAGGCATTCTTTCCACGGGCAATCATCTGGGTGGTGGGGTCAAGGTAGGGAAGGAGGAGGAGGCACAGCACTGATTAGGGGAACGTCCACAAGGAGCCAAGGAGAGCTGCTCTTGGGCATCCAGGCCCCTCCCCATGGGAGGCTCCCTCCTTCCCCTCTCACCGCCACAATCCTCTTCATGGCCTCCAGCTTGAGGGAATCCTTGTTGGTGTCCAGCATCTCCTTCAGGTCATCATGCCTGGTGGGAGGCACAAGAGGTCAGCTGAGGGCACTAAGGTGGGGGTGGGGGTATCAGGAGGGTCCAGGCAGAAAGAAAGGACACAGGCAGGGAAGGCTCAGGCAGGCAGAGGGGAGGGACCAGAGCCAGTGGGGAAAGGAATAAAGTAAAGATCGGGAGACTTGAGGTTGGGAGAAACATGTGGGCCAGCCAGTGTTATGGGTTCAATTGTGTCTACCCCCAAAAAGATATGTTGAAGTCCTAACCCCTAGTACTCTCAGAATGTGAACTTATTTGAAAATAGGGTTGTTGCAGATGTAATTAGTTAAGTAAAATGAGGTGATACTGGAGTAAGGTGGGTCCCTAATCCAGTATGTCTGGTGTTCTTATAGGACAGCCATGTGAAAAGAGAGAGACACAGGGAGAACCCCATGTGAAGACGGAGGATTGGAGAGATGCTGCTGCAAGCCAAAGAATGCCAAAGATTGGCAGCAAACCACCAGAAGCTAGGAAGGGGCAAGGAAGCATTTCCCTACAGGTTTCAGAGGGAGGATGGCACTGTCAACACCTTGATTTCAGACTTTTGGCCTCCAGAACTGTAAGGCAATTTCTATTGTTCTAAGCAACCCAATTGGTGATACTTTCATTATAGCAGCTGTAGGAAATGAATATAGCCAGGGACTGAGAGCCAGGAGACAAGAGGAAGTGTTTGGGGTGGGAAGGTATGGGCCCTGCTCAGGACACAGGGCCAGCTGGATGGAGAGAAGGACGAGTGGAAAAAAGAAAGAAGGTGGGTGACAAAATGAGAGCAGGATAACATTTCCCCGCACCAAGTGTGTTTCCAGGTCCTGACCCACAGACCAAACATTCTAAGGACTGGACAGGCCCCAGAGACTCCAGAGATGGCCTCACAACGAAGGCCAAATGTTGTCACTCAACATTCAACAGTCATTCAAGAAAGTTATGAAGCCTGAGAAATAAAGATTTGAATAACTGATCCCTTGCACTTGGCAGAGGGGAATAACAGTAGTGCTTAAGCCAATACATAGATTTTATACAGTGTCCATTGAAATTTCTAAAGGAGCACTCTGTCAAATTTCTAGAAGTGACAGCAAAATTTATCTGGGGAAAAAAAAAAAATCAATAGGTAAGAATTCCAAAAAATAATTTTGGGAAAAGAGGAGAATGATGACAGACAACTCACCCTACTGGACTTCAAAACATAAAACAACATGACAATGAGAAAAACTGTATGGTTCCTGGTTAAAAAGAGAAGGTCAAAGGTCATGGGGGAATTTCATAAAGGATCTAAGTTGATACATGAGGAACAAGTAACTCACCAATGGAAGAAAGAACTCTTTTTTTCCCTTAAATAAATACTGTTGGTACAAATGCAGTGCTATAAAAAATTTAACTTATGCACATATTTCACACCAAAATAAATCCCACATTTACTCAATAGTCAAATTATTTTTAAATATGGAAGAAGGAAGGGGAAATTTTATTTTTTTAGTTATAAAATTATCAATAACAGGATGGCTAGGTTTTTGGGTTTTTTTTAACTTTGGTATATAAAAATTAAGAAAAAAATCAACTATATGAGTTTTCTACAGCTACCATAACAAAGTACCATAGATGGTGGCTTAAACAACATAAATTACTTTTCTCACAATTGTGGAGGCTAGTAGTCCAAGATCAAGGTGTCAGCAGGGTTGGTTTCTTCTGAGGACTCTCTCCTTGGCTTGTAGGTGGACATTGTGAAATTGTGAAGAAATATGTATGTGGTCTCTGCACCCAGTTCCTGAGACAGAGCTCCTAAAACCTTTTTAATTTCCTGAGTGATAGGAGCATCCAACAGATCTGCAGAATCACTTGGAACTTCCCGGGTGATAGGAGCATCTTTTATTATTAGAGGGTTGGAACTTTCAGTCCTACCACCTGACTGCCAGGGAGGGAAGAGGACTGAAGGTTGAATTGATAACCAATGGCCAATGACATAATCAGTCACACCTACATAATGAAGCCTCCATAAAAACCCAAAGACAGGGTTCAGAGAGCTTCCAGATGGCTGAACATATGGAGGTGCCTAGGAGGTGGTATGCCTGGAGAGGGCACAGAAGTTCCATGCCCCTTCCCACATAATTTTCCCTGTCCATCTCCTCTGGCTGTTCATCTGTATCTTTTATAATATCCTTTTTATAATAAATGGGTAAACATAAGTTTCCCTGAGTTCTGTGAACCGCTCATAGTTGAACCCGAGGAGGGAATTATGGGAACCCCCAATTTATAGCCAGTTGGTCAGAAATATAGGTGATGATCTATACTACTTGCAATTGGCATCTGAAGTGGGGGTGGGCGCAATCTTGTGGGGCTCAGCCCTCAACCTGTGGAATCTGACACTATCTCTAGGTAGATAGTGTCAAAATTGAATTGAATTATAGGACACCCAGTTAGTGTCTGCCAGAGAATTGGTTGTTGGTAGGGAGAAATCCCCACATATTTTAGTGACCAGAGGTGAAATGTTATCTGGTGAGTGGTGTGTGTGAGTGTTGGAAAAACACACTTTGTTTTTTTCTGTTCCTTACAACTGTCTTCTCCCTGTGTCTTCCCATGGTCTTCCTTCTGTGTGTGCCTATGTCCAAATCTCCTCTTCTTTGAGGGACACCAGTCACATTGGATTAGGGCCCAACCCCCAAAGACCTCATTTTAACTTAATCATCTCTTTAAAGACCATACATCCAAAGAAGGTCACATTCTGAGGTATTGGGGTTAGAACTTCAACATAAGAAATGTGGGGGACACAATTCAGCCCATTACAGCAACAAAAGGGAAAATATTTGGGATATGGTGAATAAAAATTTAATATTCAAAATAGATTTTAAAAACTGATATAAATTTATAAGATCCGTGTCCAACATTCACTGTCAAGGGCTACAGCAAGCCCATCTGCCATCTGCTTGTCCCTATAGGTAGACACAGCCCTGAGCTGTTGCTCCTCTTTCGAAGAGTAGAGAGTGGGCTGGTATTCCTCAGCTAGGTGCCCTTGTGTGATAAACAACCTGCTCTACCATACTGAGAGGGACTGGTGGTCAAGAAGTGAACAGAGAATTGTGGATAAACCCATGAAGAAATGTGTGTATTACAGCTGACAGAGTGGTGTGACAACTGATGCACTCATATGTTGCCAAGACCATTACAAAGTATGGTGAGCAGCTGTGTTTGGGGACACTCAATCCACCTTTTATAACCCAGGCACAAGAATCCAGCCTTGAGAAGAATTTCCAATGGTAGAAATTAAAAAGCAGTGTGTGAAAAGTTATTCACAGAAGTGAAATATTTAGAAACAACAGAAGATCAGAAATTGGGGGTAGCAGTATTAGGAGAGGAAAGAGCATGGTAATAATCATAAAGAGGCAAATGTGACTGCTGCTTATACTGAGAAATGAGTAAGTGACAAATGCTGAGAGGAAGAGAAGAACCGGACATAATTCACACCATAGTCACAGGGCTGCAGAAATTCAGGAGCACCTAACAGATCAAGTGAGAAAGGACAGATGGGGCACTGTGAAGTTGACGTCCACAAAATTGTCTCCCAAAAAGAGAGAATGTCTTTCCCAAAGAGATTTTTGATGGAAAGCAACATAGAAAGATGACACCTTCTAGAACACAGAGGCCCTTGCTCACTGTCTGGCAAGGGCTGAAAAAGATATGCAGCACCAGTCATGTTAATCTAAAACTCCCCCACCTGGGGGGATGCTCCCCAAACTTTCTACTCTCTCATGGCCAAGCCAGGGCCAGAAGACAACCACCTTGTCACCCTCCCAGACACAGACCAGGCTGTCAGTTCCTCGGGGGGCTAGGTGTAAGACAGCTGGGGTGTGGACAGAGGTACAGACCATTCAGCCAGGCCTGGGCAGCACTGAGGTATAGGAAGAATGACAGAGCTGGGCACCAGGTTCCCCATCACACAAATGTGCACCACTGCACCTGCAGGATCCTCCATACAGACACCCCAGGGTCAACTCACCCCCCACACACCCATATACTGGTACCACCCACATGTACCACCAACACTTCCATATCCCCTCAACCAGACACACAATCCATAAACAAACCCATACACACCCACAAGAAAACCCTGCAGACACACACTCACAGACACCCCCCCAACACCACCCACATAAACATACTCTCCACACATAAGCCCCCACACCTAGACACTCACACAGCTCACCTACATACCCACAAACACACCCGACATCACCACAGACATATACCATCCTGAGACCTCTCCACACTCCCCCATGCCCTCTTACAGACATACACGTCCCACACAGACACACGTGCCACAGTCACACCTAACATACATACAACTTTGACAAAACTTGGCCACTCCAGTCTCATTCACCAAAATGGCCAGTGGACTCCTATTTGAGATTTTTTTTTTACGGTAAATTTAGGTTTCCAAGATCAAATACATCCAGCCTCAGGGATCCTCTGGCCTCTTTTGAGGGGCTGTCCTGGGGTGACTCTTCACTGGGCTTCAGTGGGAAGTAGTCAGAGTTTGCCCAGTCTCCTTTAATTAACTCTGGGTGTTCCCTAAAGCTGACTTCCTCACACCCAGGTGTCCTCACCACACCCACAAATGCCATAGGCCTCTGTCAAATGCACAACCCCCAGACTACTTCAACCCCTAACCCAGTGCATAGATTCCAGGCCCCTGAAGAAGGGGAATTGAGATGGGGAGGGAGCACTGGGTGCAAAGCAGACAGCACAGGAAGACTCATTGTCACATGCACACTGACAAAGACTGCAGCCGCCTCCTCGGGTGAGACCACCCTGGGTCCCCCATCCTCACTCCCACCAGTTTATGTGGCCCTGAGGCAGAGGAAGGGAGAGAGGCCATGAGACATTAATCTCCCATGTCAGATCCCCTTATACTGCACTCACTCTGACCTGACCCCTGGGCTGACCTGTCCTGAGGGACTCTCCTGGGGGTGGCTGGCGCCAGCCAGGGGGTCAAACATGGCATTTGAGGCCAGTCAGGCCCACCTCCCCTGATATACACCTCCCTCATTTCCTCCCCTTGCCACCCAAGTTCCATTCCATTAGCTAGGGAGAGGCTGGCCAAACTGTCTGTGCTTTATTGTGTCCCCAAGCCTCGCCCAAAGTCCACTTCACCCAGGGCCTATGGGGAGGAAAAGGTCAAGGTGAGACCTCGTCCATCAAATATTTCACTATCCTTCTCCCCTCAGAGCCTCCAGGGAGTTAAGCTCCTCATCTCCCCCTACTCATACTCAGACCCCATAATGTGCCCCCTGACCACTCTCCTCTCCAGCCTGGACCTTAAGTGCCAGCTCAGTCTTTCTCTGCCTGAGGTGGGACTTATAGGAGTCTGGGCTGAGTGGCAGCTGCCCATCCCTGGCCTTCCTGGCTGCCTACGTTCCAGGGCGTTCCTGGGCGTTCCTGCCTGCCTTCCAGGGCGTTCCCTGGGGGTCTCACTGTACCGTAGTGGCTGACTCTGGCTCTGGCCTTGGCCAACCTCTGGGCAAGGTCCTTCCAGGGATGCTTCTGGGGTTGTGTTTTCTTCTGGGGCCTGTAGACACCGAAGCTCCTCGGGCTGCAGGGCCTGGTACCAGGACGGGGGCCCACCTTCAGGGACCAGCACAGGGCTGGCAGCCTCTTGATCAGCCCCGCAGGCTCCTCTGACCCCTGGCCTCACCACGGCCCCAGGGAGCTGCAGGAATCGCTGCATTGGGCATCAGGTCCTGCTCTAGGATGGGACTAAGCTGGCCAGGGAGCTGGGGCTGCCTGTCACTGTCACCAGATGCCCTGCCCCCGAAACTCAGTAACCAGACACTGGCAGGGAGGGAGGCTCTGGTTTCCTTTTCAGTGGTCAGAGACAAGGCCTCAGAAGGAACAGAAGGGTGGCAACAGGGGACTAAGCCTGCCTCCAATCTCAAGGGCAGGGATCTAGGGGATCAAGGGAGTTGGTTCAGACACAGGCAAGGGATGCCTCTTTACCTCCAATCCCACAGCCACAACTGGACTAGCTTCCACAGAACTGCTCCTCCCCAGAAATCTTATATACCCCTTCTCACTCTGACGCCAAGCTTCTTGGACCTCGCCTGCCTTTCCAGAGCCAGTTCCTTGATTTCTTCCTTTCTATCAGACTTCTCTTATCTCTACTTCCTCCCTACTGGGTCTATGCCCCCCAGGTCTATCACCCCAGATGCTCTCTCACTCATAGTCTTGGCCCTCTTGTCCACTGCCCTCCACTGCCCTTGCCCTGCCAGTGGTCGTTAGCTTTATTCACTGTAAGTATTTCAAACCCCTTGGACCCTCAAGTCCCCACCCACAGCCTCGCCCTTGCTCTTATAGCATCACTATCTGCCTCTCACAGAAAATGAAAGGCTTTAGATAAAATCCCTGCAGCCCATTGCCCCAGACTCACACACATCTGCATCTATACTCTCCTCTCCTCCTCCCTCCGGGCAGAGCTGATCCTCCTTGCACCCAGGGTAGTCCTCCCACCCAGATCGGTGAGCCTCCCCTCTCCCATCACTCAGGGGTATGCGCCTCTTTCATTTCCTTCAGCTTCTTCCACACTACTGTCTCCTTTCCATCAGCAGTTAAACTTGCTCTGGGTTTTCCCATCTGAATAATAAGCAAACAAAAATAACAACAAATAAGCCTCCTTGAGTCCATGTTCTCCTCCAACAACTTTCTGTCTCTCCCCTTTAGAAAATTCTTGAAAGTAAAATTTCTGTTCACAGTGTTTTATTTATTCACCTCCTTTATTCACTTTAATCTGGTTATAGATGCTGATTTAGAATTCAAGGCTGAAGGATCATGATCTCTGCAACTGACATGGTTCAGCCAAAAATATTTATGGATAGGTGGTTAAATAAAGCAAATATGGCACAATGTCAATGATGGTTCAATCAAGGTGGATGATATACATGTATGAATTGTATTATTTATTCAATTTTTCTATCTTTAAAATTGTTCATAATACAATATTGGGAAAAAAACCAATCTATTTCCTGTTTCTCCTCACTTAGCCAGAACTGGTCTCCCAGGGCAGGAGGTGGAGAGTGGAATGAGAAGTTGACGTCTCTTTGTCAACAAATGGTCACAAATTTCTTTCTTTGCTTGACTTGACCTTAACTAACACTGATACTACTGACCACTCCCTCCTTCTTGAAATCACATTTTATTTTCTTCCTGCCTTTTGGTTCACTTCTTCTCAGGTACCTTGAAGCACTTTCCCCCCTGGCCACCCCTAACGTTGGTATCTTCAGGTTCAGACTTGTGCCCCGTCTGAACTCATTTTAGTCACTCTACCTGGGTTATCTGCACTTCCTTCTGTGGCCTTAATAAACATATATATGTTAACAATTCCCTAACCTCTCTCCTGGAATCCAAATCTTAATATACAGCTACCTATTAGACTTGAATGTGCCTCAGAGTTTACAATCTCAACATGTCCAAAACTGGGCTCAACACCATTTTCCACAAATTTGCTTGTAACATCTTTATCTCCAATTACTGAATAGCACCACCAATCTATCCGGCTGCAGGACAGTGTAATCTGAGTGTCATCCTTATCTTCTCCAAGCCCCTCCCTATTATCCTCACTCCCATATCCAATTAATCATCAGGTCTATGGCTTCTACCTACTCAATAAACCTCAAATCTTCTGCCCCTGCCCAAGTCTAGGCCACCAGCATGCCCTGCCTGTCAATTTCATCACCCCCTCCTTTGTCTCTTTCTCAGTCCAGCTCACCTGCAATCCTGCTAAAATACATATCTGATGATATCACCTGCTTAGAACTCTTCAGTAGCCTTCCCCACCCCCCTCCCTTGGCATTTCCCCATGCTCATTTCTGGTCACTGCAGGAGCTCGCACGGTGATTCTGCCACACTGTACTTGCAGCTGGAAAACCTGTGGCCTGGACCGGCCCGTCGCTCACTTGGGAGAATGTGGTGCTGACAACACCAAGTCAAGGGTTAAGATCCCCTTACCGGTTATCTTCAAAAAAAAAAATACCAAAACACCCGTGGCCTGTCTCTCCATCTCTCAACCTTCGTGCAAGCTCTTTCCTCCGCCTGGAACATCCTCCACTCTCCCTCTGCCTTCTCTCCGGTGCCAGGGACTAGGTCCTCTCTCCCCTCCCACTGTTCCCACTACACTGAATTGTCGCTGACCGTCTCTTTATCAGTGCTCCCCTCTAGAGCAACTCGAGAAGGACAGTTCATGTTCACAGGTGTATTCGATGACTAGCACAGGACTCAACACAATAGGCCTTTAAAAAACGCTTGTTGCAGAATTTACGAATAAACAATTGAAGGAATGAAGAATCGAATCAAAGGCAGGGGGAAATTAAGGTAGGCTTGAACTGTAGGGGCAATGTGGGAAGCAGGAGTGTGAGGTCCAGATGATACAGGGGGACCAAAACCAGAGGAAATTAATTTGTAAGAGGGGCCAGGCCTGGGAGTTTCTGCTTCTACATCCAGAGCCCGCCTTCCTGGAGAGGCCGCAGGCTCAAACTCAAGTTCGCTGACCCAGACCCCTCCCCCACCTTTTTTTTTTGTTTGGAGCCAACCCGCCTAGCACGAAAAAGGCGGGGAACCTGTAGTCCAGCGCTGCAAAGAGGAGAAACACCTGGGACTGGAGGGTTGGTCCTCTCGAAAACCAAGCCGGGTGACCCTACTCCCCGAGCCTCCAACCCCACCCCTCCCGGGTTCCAGGTCGGCCCCTCGGGGCTGGGTGCGGGCCGGCGTGGGCGTGCGCTGGGCCGTGGCGGGCTTCCGGCCTGCGGAGCCGGGGCGGGGCGTGCGCTGGGCCGCGGCAGGCGGGCCTGGGCGCTGTCCATGGTGCCCGCGCGCATCCACCGAGCCCCCAGGGGCCTTCCCTCACCGCTTGTAGTCGGAGGAGAAGATGCCGCCGCTCGCCGGGTCGTGGCCGTACTCGGGCTCCCCGGGGCCAGCGGAGCCGCCCTTGTCTTCGCTGTAGGCGGGGGCGGCCGACATGGAGCGGCCGGGGAGAGGGCTTCGCTGGGGAGGAGGCTGCGCGGCCGGGTCGGGCTGGGGCCGAGGAAGGGAACACAGGCCGGGCAGGCGAGGTCGGCGGCGCGGCCCCGGCTCTACTGAGGCAGCAATCCGCGGCGGCGGAGGCTGCGCGCGGGTTTATCAATCAGGGCCGCGCGCGGGGCTTCTTAAAGGCACAGGTGCCTCGGGAGCGGAGGGCTGTCCGCGAGGGGCGGCAGGGGAGGTGCAGCAGGGTCTGGCCCCGCCCCAATCCCTCGGAAATACCCGCTCCTCTCTGGACGGATCCTGCCTTTTAAAGGGACTGGACGCACCTCCAGGTGTGGAAGTGGGTGCGGCTGCTGAACTGGCGATGGGACAGCCTTCTGAGGGATGCGGAACACCCACCCCCACCCCCACCCCGACCACCTCTAAGGGCTCACCCCGGACACAAGCGCGGATGCTCGTCCATACAGTGGAGGGAAAGAGACTGAAAGGAAGGCTGTGCCCGCAGGTTGATGTCCTGGGGGAAGGGGGCAGGAGGAACCGCCTCGGAAGACCGGCCTCAGAGATCTAAGGAGAAGCGTCCTTTCCCGCTCCCCTTTCCTACAAAATCTGGATCCCTCTGCTGGCGTCTTGGTTTCTCAGGCGAGAGGCTTCCTGGAGGTGGTGGAATTTAAGGAAGTGGAGCATCAAAGAACAGCTACGGGCAGAAAGGTGGGGGACAGGATAGAGAGGACGGAGAATCCCTAATTAAGCTTTGGAAAAAAGTTTAATGATCCTTTCTGAAGTCTCCATGTCCACCCAAGAGGGCCCACGGTCACGCCTAGTCTATGGTCACGTCCACGTCCACATCCACCGACACCTAGGAAGGAAAGAAAAGGGAAAAGGCTGGGTTAGGGTCTGGTGCAACCACCAGGAGTCCTGGGTCATGTGAGGTCTCCAGTTCAGCTTTCAAGGCCCAATGTACCCCAACGCCCAAGGAAGGACGACTTAGATCAGAGGGAAAGGGGTGAGATCTAGTTGGGCCCGATTTTAGGGCTTCAGGTTATGTGGCTGGGGTCTCTTGGCTGGGCTTGGGAGTGGAAGAGCTCATAAGGGTTCAGTCTTGATCTGTAGACTAGGATCCCGAAGTTTCCATGGCCAGAATTTGTGGGTCTAGGTGAAAATGGGTAGGGCCCAGAAATGTGGAGCTTGGCTCAGTAGGAAGGTTCTATGGGGGAATGGGAATGAGAAAGGAAATGAGGATGGGGGTAAGGGGCACTGGGTTTGGAGGTTGGTAGGCTTGAGTAAATAGATATGGCCGGGATTTGTGAGTTGGGAGCTGAGGTGTTCCCTTTTTCCTAGTGGGACCAAAAAGATTTCAGAGGGGTGGAACCTCAACAGGTGGGCGGGCCTTTTTGGTTTTGTGTGCCTTGGGCCTGCCCGAGTAAAGCAGATCTTGAGTTTGGAGGAACGTGCCCTGCCCAGGGTGGGCCGGAATTTTGCAGGAGCGCGTTGGTTAGGCGCTATTGCTTGCCATCTCCGGAGGCTGGGTGGGGTCCTGCGTGGGTAGCTAGGTCTGCTTACCGAGCTGCTGGTGCTTCCGTCTACTTGCAGGGGGTCAAGACCGAGCAGCTGCAGTACAAAGTGCACGCAGTTGCTGCGCGTGAGGTGATAGGGAGGCGGGTTCGGGTCCATGGCTTTGCGCACGAGGCACTTCAGCCCTTAGTGGTCAACGCCACGATGTCTACGCAGCACGTACCATAGGGAGCTGGAGCGCAGCAGCCGGCGCTGTCCCTGTTTGGATACAACGCCTTCCCAGGAGCCCAGAAACGTCGCCGGGATTCTTGCCTGTAGGGAATCGTCGGCCGGTGCAGATCTGAGCCAAGCTTAGATCCTGTTCCTGGTGATCCCGCACCCTCATTCCCGGGTCCCGGAGACCCTGAGCCCCATACTCTGGCTGCCCAAGCTCCCATCTTCAGAGACCCACACCCCCAGCCCAGGACCGCAGCACTCTATTCCCATGTGGCCAGCGCACTGGTGGAGCGGGCTTGTTTCGGCAGCCTCTCTTTGCAGACGTGGGCTTGTGGTTCAGCTGCAGGCTGTGAGTGCTCACCCTCGAAGTGGATGATCTCTCCCTGGCCACGGTATTCGCCTACGTGGGCCCCGCACCAGCATCCCTTGGGGGACAATAGCCTAAACAGGAAGAGATCTCCCGGCTCAGGGTCACCGCCCTCCAGCTCTGTAACATCAAAGTGCTGACCCAGGAAAGACTCAGAGAGGAAGAACTTAATGGTGCTGTCTGCCCCAGTCAGGGCCTGGAAGGAGAAAGGGACCAGATCCCTGGGCGTTTGCATAGGCCAGGATGAAGAAGGAGCTGGGACCTTCCATTGTTAATGGATAGCGCGACCAGGGCACAGGGAGAACTGGCTTGGGGCTGGGCCCAAGGCAGAATATCTTCACTGCCACACACCTACCTCCCTGTATTTAGGGACTCCAGAGGCCTGGGGATAACAGATACACCCTCCCCTGAGCCACCTCTGAGAACTCCTAAGTTTCTAGCATTTAGGACCTTTTTCCCATCCAAGGTTGTCTTCTTACTTACCTCAAGTTCCAGCCATTCCATTCTCTTCCCCTCCCCCTGCTCTAGCATCCCTTTCCTCAACCACCTCCCATCTTGCCACTCCTTGGAGGCAACATTGGGGACTGGGTGTCAGCTGGTACCTGGCTTGAGGAGAAGACCTAAAGAAAGAGGGAAACCTGTGTGAGATCTGGATCCAGGACAGGCATCTCCTCCTGAGTCCAACAACCTCAGCAGCAAACATCTCTTGAGCAGCTGCTCATTTGATCTCTAATACAATCCCGCAAGATGGGTACAATATCCCCATTTATAGGATAAGGAAACTGAGGTCCTCAGAGGTTATACACTACCTGGCAGCACACAGATAGTATATGCCTGCATGACTCTGTCTTGTGCACTTTGTACTAAACATCACTCAGCTCTCTTACCTCTTCTTCCTTTACAAGGAAGTGAGAAATCCATTTAGTTCAGGTTTCTCCTATCTTTACTGGGAACAGAGGGCTTTGAGGACTTGGGAGGATGGCCCCATCACCTGGGCTGTGCCTGAGCTTTAGTCTTGAGAGAGCCTGGGATGGGGTGAAGGTAGGGCCTGTTGGGGCACTGAGCTCTCACAGGCGGGAAGAGGAGCTGGGAGTAGGAGGTGGTCTCTGGGAATCTTTGTTGGAAAAGAGGGGGTTGACTCCAGTGGATCTGACTTGGGTGGGAAGGACCCATATACAAGTGAGGAGCAGGGCTGCCAAGGCTACACTGCAGGATGCCAACCACTGTGTCTCTCCCATCCCTGACTCTTCTTTCCTCAGTCCATAGTATCCTCTACTTACTGCGGGGTGAGTCTCATTTTCTCAGTCTGGGAGCTGTGGAAGACTTAGGTGACCAACTCATCCCAGGTGTGACTTTCCATGTTTTAAAATGGAAAGCCTTGGATCCCCAAAACCCAGAAAAACCTAAACAGTTGGTCACCCTAGGCTCAGGTCTCCCCCTTTCTGTCTCCCTCAACTTCAGAAGGCTGTAGGAGGACCTAGCTTTCAGTCACACTCTCCTACCATTCTCCAGGTAGGAAGGGCACCTTTGTTCCTGCTTCCCCCTCTCCCCATACCCACTGGGCCAAGCCAAGGTTACAGCTGTGGAAGAGGGCGGGCTCTCTGGCCCCTGTTGAGGCAGTGGGCACCCTGCCTGGAGAGAAAACAACATGAGCTGAGGACTTCTACTCTAGTTACCTGGGTTGTGAATTTCATCTAGGGAGAAAAAAACAGCTGTCACCACCTGGCTGCTCTGCCTCTCTCCTCCCTCCCCCTACCCCAGGCTGTGCAATGTGCCTGTGGGACTGTCTGTCCATCTGTTGGTGGGCAGTTGTGCATTTGGTGTGCCCATGAGTCTGCTCTAGAATGCTGGACACAGAAGACCTAGTCCTGGTTTTGCCACCTCTCTATATGGATCATCAAATAAACCATTTCCTCTCTCTGGGCCTCAACTTCCTCATCTGTGAACTGGACACTAAGCTCAGAGGGCTGGGCATCACAGGACCATTGTGAGACACTGAGAGCTCTTTGTGAGCATTTTTTCATGCACCTGTTGTCCATTTGCATGTCTTCCTTTGAGAAATGTCTACTCAGCTCCTATGCCCATTTTCTAATCAGATTATGTGTTTGTTTACTGTTAAATTGTTTGAGTTCCTTGTATACTCTGGATATTAATCCCTTGTCAGATATACAGTTTGCAAATATTTTCTCCCATTCTGTAGGTTGTCTTTTCATTCTGTTGATTGTATCCTTTGATGTACAGAAGCTTTTTAGTGTCATATAATCCCATTTGTTTATTTTTTCTTTTGTTGCCTGTTCTTTTGGGGTCCTATTCATAAAATCTTTGCCCAGTCCTACTTTCTGAAGTGTTTACCTTATGTTTTCTTCTAGGAGTTTTACAGTTTCAGGTCTTATATTTAAGTCTTTAATCCATTTTGAGTTGATTTTGGCACACAGCAAGAGGTCAGGTCTAATTTCATTCTTCTACATGTGGATATCCAGTTTTCCCAGCACCATTTTTGAAGAGGCTGTCCTTTCCCCAATGTATGTTCTTGGTGCCTTTGTCAAAGATCAGTTGGCTGTAAGTATGTAAATTGTTTTCTGGGTTCTCTATTCTGTTCCATTGGTCTGTATGTCTGTTTTTATGACAGTACCATGCTGTTTTGATTACTATAGCTTTGTAGTATAATTTGAAGTTAGGCAGTGTAATGCCTCTGGCTTTTTGTTGTTGCATATAAATGTTAGGATTATTTTTTCTATTTCTGTTAAGAAAGTCACTGGTATTTTGATGGGGAATAAATTGAATCTGCAGATCACTTTGGGTAGTATGGACATTACATTAATTCTTCCAATCCATGAACATGGAATGTCTTTCCATCTTTTGGTGTTGTCTTTAATTTCTTTCAACAGTGATTTGTAGTTCTCATTGTACAGCTCTTTCACCTCCATGGTTAAATTGATTTCTAGGAATTTTTTTTGTTTGGTAGTTATTGTAAATGGGCTTGCTTTCTTGATTTCTTTTTCTGCTAGTTTGCTGTTGGAGTATAAAAGCAGTACTGATTTTTGTATATAGATCTTGTATATGGCAACTTTACTGACTTCGTTTATCAGCTCTAAGAACTTCTCAGTGGGGTCTTTAGGTTTTTCTCTGTATAGGATCATGTCATCTGGAAAACAGGGACAGTTTGACTTCATCTTTTCCAATTTGGATGCCTTTTATTTCTTTCTCTTGCCTGATTGCTCTGGCAAGTACTTCTAACTTTATGTTGTTCCTATTCTTAAATAGGATATTGGTGGTGGGTTTATCATAGATGGATTTTATTGTGTTGACATATTTTTCTTGTATTCCTAATTTGCTGAGAGTCTTTATCATGAAGGGATGTTGAATTCTGTCAAATGCTTTTTCTGCATCTACCGAGATGATCATGTGGTTTTTGTCCTTGGTTTTGTTGATGTGGTGTATCACATTTATTGATTTGTGTATGTTAACCATCTTTGCATCCCTGGGATGAATCCCACTTGATCATGGTGTATATAATCTTTTTGATGTGCTGCTGTATTCTATTTGCCAAAATTTTGTTGAGGATTTTTGCATCTGTTCATCAAGGAAATTGGCCTGTAGTTTTCTTTCTTTCTTTCTTTTTTTTTTTCCTTGTTCCATTTTGGTAGCAGGGTGATGCTTGCCTGGTAGAACGAGTTAGGGAGAATGGCCTCTGTTTCAATTTTCTGTAATAGTTTGAAAAAAAAATTGGTATTAATTCCTCTTTAAAGGTTTGGTAGAATTCAGCAGTGAAGCCATCCAGTTTTGGGCTTTTCTTTGTGGGAAGACTGCTGATTACAGCTTCAATCTCATTTCTTGTTATTGGTCTGTTCAGGTCTTCTATTTCTTCTTGGTTCAGTCTTGGTAATTTGTAAGTGTCTGAAAATTTATCCATTTCATCCAGGGTTTCAATTTTATTGGCATATAGTTGTTTATAATAGTCTCTATTGATATTTGTATTTCTGTGGTATCAGTTGTGATGCCTCCTTTTCATTTCCACTTTTTGTTATTTGGGACCTCTCTCTTTTTTTAGTTAGTCTGGCTAATCATTTGTCTATTTTGTTTATCTTTTCAAAAAGACACAACTTTTTGTTTCATTGATCTTTTGTATTGTATTTTTGGTCTCTATTTCATTTAGTCCTGCTCTTATTCTAGTTATTTCTTTTTGTCTACTAATTTTGTGATTGGATTGTTCTTGTTTTTCTAGTTTTTTGAGGTAATGTTAGGTTGTTTATTTGAAGTCTTTCTGTTCTTTTTGTTTAAGCACTTATTGTAATAAAATTCCCTCTTAGTACTGCTTTTGTAGTATCCCACAGTTTTGGTATGATGTGTCTTTATTATCATTAGTTTGAAGAAATTTTTTGATTTCTTATTTTGTTTCTTCAGGAGCATGTTGTTTAATTTCCATGTATTTGTATGGTTTCCAAGTTTCACTTGTTATTGATTTCTAGTTTTAAACCATTGTGGTCTGAAAAGACAATTGAAATTAATTTAAAAATTTAAAAAATTTATTGAGACTTGATTTGTGACCTAACACGTGGTCTATCTTGGAGAATGTTCCATGTGCTGATGAGAAGAATGTATATTCTGTAGTTTTTGGATGAAACGTTCTGTAGATGTCTGCCAAGTCCAATTGGTCTAACACGTAGTTTAAATTCTGTATTTCTCTGTTGATTTGTTGCCTAGATGATCTTTCCAATGTTGAGAGAAGGGTGTTCAGGTCCCCAGCTCTTATTGTATTGGGGCTTATTGCTGTCTTTATGTCTAATAGTGTTTGTTTTATTACTGGGTGCCTCATTGTTGGGTAAATATATATTTATGATTGTATGTCTTCTTGCTGGATAGATCCCTTTATCATTATATAATGCCCTTCTTTGTCTTTTTTCTATAGTTTTTGGTTAAAGGTCTATTTTATCTGATATAAAAATAGCTACTCCTGCTCATCATTGGTTCCCATTTGCATGGTATATCTTTTTCCATCCCTACACTATAAGTCTGTGTGACTCTTTACTGGTGAGGTGTGTTTCCTGTAGGCAGGATATAGTTGGGTCTAGTTTTTTAATCCATTCTGCCAGTCTGTGACTCTTGAGTGGGGAGTTCAACCCATTTACATTTAGGGTTGTTATTGAAAGGTATTGTCTTACTCCTGGCATTTAATTGATTTTCATATGGTTGTTTTAAATATCTTTTGTTCCTTTCTTTCTCTTTTATTTTTTGTCTTTGGTGTTCATTGGTCTTTTGAGTTGGTAAGATATAGCTTGTTTCTCTCCTTGTTTGTGTATGTACAGTACCAGTGGGATTTGCTCTTTGTCATATATTCATGGTGGTGATCATTGTTTTTTGGATTTCAGATGCAGGACTCCCTTGAATATTTCTTGTAAGGCTGCTCATCTAGTGGTGAACTCCCACAGTTTTTGTTTGTCTCAGAGATACACTATTTCTCCTTCAATTCTGAAGAATAGCCTTGCTGGGTATAGTATTCTTGGCTGGCATTTTTTTTTTCTTTTAGTACTTTGAATATATCATCCCATTCTCTTCTTGCCTGTAAGGTTTCTGCTGAGAAGTCTGCTGTTAGTCTGATGGAAACTCCCTTATAGTTGACTTGATGCTTTTCTCTTGCTGTTTTTAGGATTCTCTCTTTGTCTTTGACTTTTGAGTTTGACTACAGTGTGTCTCAAAGTGGACAATTTGGGATTGAATCTGTTTGGGGATCTTTGAGCCTCTTGGTTCTGGAAGTCTATATCTCTTCCAATACCTGGGAAGATTTCTGCTGTTATTTTGCTGAATAGGTTTTCAATGACTTTTCCTGTCTCCTTTCCTTCTGGAACAACTATGATTTGGATGTTTGTGTGCTTAAGGTGGTCTGATAGCTCTCACAGATTTTCCTCATTTTAAAAAAAATTCTTTTTTTTCCTTTTTGTCCTCTTGGTTTATTTCAAAAAGACTGTCTGTGAGGCTGGAAATTCTTTCTTCCACTTGTTCTAGCCTGCTGCTTAAGCTCTTGGTTGTAGTTTTTATTTCTTGAATGAGTCCTGTTCTAGGAGTTCTGCTACATTCTTTTTTAATGTATTTATCTCTTTGTAAATTTCTTCTTTCATGTCCTGGATTGTTTTTCTCATTTCATCATGTCATCTGAGTTTTCTATTATCTCACTGAGTTTCCTTAAGATTATTGCTCAGAATCCTTTTTCAGACATTTCAAAGGTTTCTTGCTGTTTGGAGTCTGGTATTTGAGAGTTATTGTTTTATTTTGGTGGTGTCATATTTTCTTATTTTTTCATATTTCTAGTATCCCTGTGTTGATGTCTGGTCATGTGGTGGAGCAGTTGCTTCTTCTATTACTCTGGAGTGGCTTTTGAGGAGAAAGACTCCCCCTTGTAGATAAGTTTTATATTGATCATTGGGTGGGGTGTTGTAGTTTTGATTCTGGGTAGATTCAGTAGTGTAGTCTCCATGTGGCTACTTCAGCCATAGTCAAAGTTGGAGTTGTCTGTGAGTGCCTTCATGGCCTAGGAATTGGGGCATTCAGTGGGTCCTTGCTCTTTCATCTTTCCTCCTGTCTGGCAAAACACAGGAACACCTATATCTGGATGAGGTGGAGCTGGTGGCATCCGGGCTGGATATCAACAGTGGCAGCAGTGATAGCTGTGGTGGGGAGCTGCACCAACTTCAGAGCAGAGAGACACCAGTTGCAGCTGCAATACTCTGGGGCCAGACAATACCATGTGTAGCCAGTGGCTGCAGGTAGGTGGAAGAAGCCATGTGCTGGGGGGTGCTGGTGGCTGTACTGCAGGTGGAATGAAGTCATGCAGGGAGAAGGGCTATGGCTCTGGGACTAGACAATGGCACTGGCTACCGTGGCAGTGGTGGGGATGGGCTGGGGCACAAGCAAGAAGAGGACTACCACTGAGAAGT
Source organism: Cynocephalus volans (assembly GCF_027409185.1). Lineage (NCBI taxonomy): Eukaryota > Metazoa > Chordata > Mammalia > Dermoptera > Cynocephalidae > Cynocephalus > Cynocephalus volans. The sequence goes on from NC_084462.1 coordinate 57,968,649, forward strand.
GTTCATGGCTGAGCAGATTCTTTTCACTTCAAGGGAGAATTCCTCCTGCACCAATTTTGGTGTCGGAGACATGGCAGCTGAAGTCACATGCCTCTTCCTCCTCTCTATACCATCTTCCTGGGTTTTTGTGTTCCACAAGGTCTTCACCAGATTCCTGCTGCCCTCCCACGCTCTCCCATCAATCCTGTGCCCCATACTTAGCTGTCCATTCTTTGTTCTGGCCTTTTTATGTGGGAGGACTGTGTGCTGGGCACCTCTAGTCTGCCATCTTGCTACCAGAACTCTCAGACCAATCTTTCTTAAGAACATAGATGCAAAAAATATCTTCTAAAATATTAGCAAACTGAATCTAGAAATGTATTAAAAATCATGGGCCGGCCCCATGGCTCACTCGGGAGAGTGTGGCACTGGTAGCGCTGAGGCCGTGGGTTTGGATACTATATAGGGATGGCCAGTGTGCTCACTGGCTGAGTGTGGTGCAGACCACACTGTGCCGAGGGTTGCGATCTCCTTACCGGTCAGGAAAAAAAAAAAAAATCATGACAAAGTTGGGCTTATCCTCAAAATTCAGGTATGGGTTACATTAGAAAATCTATTAATATAAATCATTGCATTACCAGATTAAAGAAAAGCTATATATTAAATCTTATTAATTATACAGAAAGATTAGTCAAAGTTCAACTTTGTTGTTAAAACAAAGTTAACTTGTTTGTTCTTGATAAAAGCTCTTAGCAAACTGGGAGTGGAAGAGAACTTACTTAATAAAGGTTATCATGGCAAACATATTTAATGGTAAAATGTTAGAGCTTCTGTTGTGGGTTGAATTGTGTCCAACAAAAATGAAGTCATATCCACTACTTTAGAATGTGACCTTATTTGGAACTAGGGTCATTGCAGACATAATTAGTTAAGTTAATATGAAGTCATTAGGGTGAGTCCTAATCCAATATAACTGGCATCCTTAAAAAAGGGGGAAATTTGGACATAGAGATAGACACACACACAGGAAGAATGCCAGGTGAACATGAAGGCAGAGATCGGGGTGATGCATCTACAAGCCAATGAATGCCAAAGAATTTCAAAGATTGCCAGCAAACCACCAGAAGCCAGAACAGAAGCATGGAACAGATTTTCCCTCGCAGCCTCAGAAGAAACTAATCCTGTGGATACCTAGATCTTGGACTTGCAGCCTTCAGAACTGTGAGACAATAAAGTTCTGTGGTTTAAACGACCCAGTCTGTAGTACTTTATCACAGAAGCCATAGCAAATTAATACAGCTTCCTTTCAAAATTAGAACAAGACAAGGATGTCGGCTATCACTGTTTCTATTCAGTACTGTGCTGAAGGTATTAGTTAGTACAGTAAGCAGAGAAAAAGAAATAGAAGACAAAACAAAAAAGACCTGGTCCCACCCCTCTTGGAGCTTGCAGTCTGTGACTATACCAGCACTTCACAGAGAAAGAGGAAGGAAATAAAATGAGAGGTGTGAATGTCTTTTCCTGCCCTATACACCAGGGGCACACATTTTTCCATTTGCTTCAGTCTCCATATAGTTTGGACAACACTGGTCAGTACTTAAAATTATGCTATTATATTCATCATGGATTGCTTTACATCAGTTTTGATTTTTAAAAAATAGTGCATGAAAATATTATTAATTTGATTACTGAGTTTTTTGGCATCCTGCTGGGTGGTAGAGCCAAGACTGAAACTGAGCTACACACTAGAGCCTGTGGTATTGACCTCTATTCCGTACTATTAACAGACTTCATTGGTTAGTAATCAGGTCTTGTTTCTCCTACGTGGCTTTGTCTATTTTCATTGCATCTACTATATGTTAATATTCGATTCTTACAGAGCACTTAATAAGGTTGAAATCTGATTGGAAGGGGCCTTATATATAGTGGAGAGAATTTGTCCATCCTGTAGTACCCTAAGGAGCCAATGAAGGTTTCTAAGCAATAAAAATTTTGTAATTAGATATGTGTTTTTAGGAATAACTAGTGGCCACTGTAAATGATAATAGAAACAGGGAAAGCAAATTTTTTATTTAGGGTGTCTGAATGAGGGCAAATGAATGATTAAGCAATGAATGTGTTAAGGCAGTGTCAGGAAGAATAAAAGGGAGACATAAAAGAGAGATTGAGGTGACTGATACTTGAGAATCGTTTTAATTGGGTTGTCCCTAGACATCCTTTCAAATCTGCCTTCTTAACTGAACTAGGTTAAGGGTTAAGGTTTCTTCTACCCTAGTTCTTGATTCATGTCCATTGGTAAATAATACCTCTTTATACTCTTTCAAAGTACTATTGTATTGATTTATTTGATCCTCTCAAAAGAAGAGTACAGACAAGCATTTTAGAAAAAGTGATTTTAAATTGTCTTTTTAAAGGTTCAAAGGGCACAACCCAAATGTTCTGAAGGTTGAACCCCATGGCTAACAACACAGAGGAAGTAATCTGGCCAATAGGGCTGTTGAGAGAGCAGAACGTACATCTTCATGAAGTTTCACTCCTGGCTTACTACAGATAAAGCCTCATTTCTCACTTCTATTCATGACCATTCTGAGAGAATACATCTTCAAATCAGGAAAGCCATCACCAATATCCTTCTTGCTTGTCATAATTATACCAAACTTCCTCAAAAGTCAGGGGGGACTTCTCTTATAACATCCAGGCAAAACTGTGGTTTTTCCACCTGCTGACTCTTCCCACAGCCTAGGAAAAGCACAGAAGACCTGTCTATCCCTGCTCCTGATTGTGTCATTCTCCCATCCCACAGGTTATTCTTGCCTTCAGTGAAATGCTAGGGGCACCTCCTTGCCCAACCAAGGAATAGGCTCTAAGCAATTAGGAATGAGCATTCCTGTAAAGTAGTTTTATCACAGATTACTGCCATCGTCTGGCCTCTCCCAAAGAGAATAAGAAACCAAGGTCATGGGTTTGGATCTCCATACTGGCTAGCTCCCCCCCCCAAAAAAGAGAGAGAGAATGAGTTTTCATCTATATATAACTATGAACGTAGGGTATCTAAATGGATTTGTTCATCTGTGGTGAACTTGGGTGCTTTAGGGTGCTTCTGTGGAAGTCCCACATTTACTTATATTTGTGGGCTGAGGTCCCAATAGTTTGGAGAACTGATCACTGTCCTGGATCTTATCCTCACACAAGTATAGAAACATCTCTTACACTCAAATTTAGAATACTTGGAGATTTGAGTGAAAGAAGTAAAGGATCCTGAAGTCTGAGAGGTATATTTTATATTCGTTTAACAAATTTGTCTCATCTATCTATGGCCTGTTAGCTATTTGCTACTGTCCTGGCATTACTGGCTGACCCCTGGAGGGAGGAACAAAGGAAAGGGAGGAAGTGACCCACTGTAAGCCCCAGAGGACACAGCATGACCTGATGCCATAACAGACTCTGACCACCTTTTCACTGGAAACAGTCTCCAGAGGAAACAGCTGGGACTTACCTGAGCACATGTAGGTTACACTCTAGGTGATTCAAAGCCTTGTACTAGTGTGCCACCCCATCATCTTCCAAGCTATTTTGGGTTGAGTTTAAACTTGTCAGATTTTTGTTTGTGGTAAGAACAGAGGCAATATCCTCACAAGAACCAGAAGTAATCAAGGGTTCGGATCCCCATACCAGCCGGCTGCCGGGAAAAAAAAAAAAAAAAATCAGAAGTGAAAAACATCCTGAAACCTAAAAGGAAGGCACACATAGATGAGAAATGAACCAAACCAGTTTTGAAAGTAAGCAATAAAACCATATGTGAGCCTGAAATGGAGAATCCTGTGAAAATCTTGAAAAAGATAAACCTAGGTTAAATAAAGGAGCTTATAGTGCACATATGCAATTTATTTGCCCTTAAAAAGTAGTTTAAGCATTCACTACAGAACTAAGGAATGAGATTAGACTCAGAGTGCAAAACATAATGCTATATCACTAAACCTATGACAATAAAAGATTGCTTCAAGGGTCAAGGTCAAATCAAATATTTTCTTACACTTTAGCAGTTTCTTACAGTCATGCTGCATTTTAGTTTTTATATTTGGACTATCATGCTCTTATAAAAATTTGCTTTTCTCGATGCTTCTGTAAACCTTTTTATTTGACAAAATGAAGCATATACCTTTGCCTTTTTTGGTGATGATCACCCAGCTTCTTAATCTTACTCTTCATTAACGGAAATCTCGTTTTTGTTTCAAGGCATCCTTCTGACCCTCTGGTATCTCATTTAAATGTAGATCCATTATTTTTAAGGCTTGGGAAGCTGATGGTTACCACTCAGGCCCAAGATATGAAGGCCAGATTCCTGCTGGCAGCATACCCATTACCACAAATAGCATTTGTACCCCGTGCTTCCCACCCAATTAGCCCCAACCTCCCTCCCCATCCCCTAGGCCTGGGATTTTTTTTTTCATTGTATTTCTAGATTGGGTTATTTTTACTAGGTCACATTTCATTCTCTCCAGTATATATCTTATATCTTTAAATAATTTTTTTTCCAGAAAAATGTAGATGTGAAATAAAATGTGAGTTGTTGCATCGCTGAAATATCTATTTTACTCTTCTATTTAATTGTTTGTAGGTATAGAATTCTAGATTCAAAAACTTCCTATTCAGACATTTGGAGGTACTGCTTAAATGTTTTCTTGCATACATTTTTGCTGATGACAAAACAGATGCCAATCCAGCTTTGATTTCTTCTTAGGTAACCTCTGTTTTCCTTCTCTGGATGCTCTAAGGCTCTTTCTTTTATCTTTAGTCTTCCAAAAGCTTGCAAGGATTTTCATAGACACATGTGTGTGTGTTTAAATTTACTATGCTTGGTACCCTTTATAAAGACCTATACCTCTAAATTACCTGAGCTATTGTTCTCCTAGTATTTCTTTTCCTCCATTTTTTTCCAGAGTTTTCCCCTTAATTTCTATTAGGTAGCTAGTAGATTTTCTACACTAAAGTATTTTTTCCAATTATCTTTTAAAGAATGTTTTTATTTTTTACTCCAGTACTATTAAATATTTATTTTGATAACTATTTTTAATTTTTAAGAGCTATCTCATTCTCATTGTTTCTTTTCCATAGGAGCATGTTCTTGATTTATGATGCAATATCTTCAAATCTCTTGATAGATACTAATTAAGATTTTCTAAAGTTCCCTTCTGTTTCTTATACAATTCTTACCCTCTGGGATCAGCTCCGTTTGTTCAATAAGGCTCTTTTCTTACTTGCTACGGGTCTTTTTCAAATGTCTGGTAAATCCTGGTTGAACATTTAAGAAGGTTTGCATAAAAACAAAGGAGTGGGCTTCTGGGTAGCTGGCTGAGATTACTCTGCTGCTGTGAGTTTCCCCAGCTGGCTTCTCTATGCAATGGGAGAAACAATATGAACTTTGTACACATATGGGGGATGCGTCAACTGGAAGGCTTCACTTTATGCTCCATGGGCAGAAGGCAGGAAGGAGGGCCCTCCCAAATGCCAAAATGAGAAAGGCTTACCTACACTGGAAACTGGAGCCCTCCTAAGACAGATCATTTTCTTTAGGGAACGGTTAGTCCTCCAGTTTTAGCTTTCAGTTTAGTTTGTTGTAGTTCAGTGAGTGCTGTATCTAACCACTTTGTATGTAAGGTTGGGGTGGGGAGAGCCACAGTATCAAGCAGCACAAAGTAGTTCTATAGACTGTCTGTCAACTACTCGCTTTGATATTGGTCCTATTTCCACTTTGTTTCTGCTGACTCTTAGTTTGGAGCTTCTTGAAGGCACTTTTGGAAAGAAAGACTCCATGTCTGCCAAGTTCTCACCTGTACAAGTTCTAGGTTATAGCTTTCTTTAGTTTATCTGCTAATAAATTCCCACCTTATTGCTACCATGGGAAAAACAATCAGCCCAGCATCTAGTTAAGAATCCCAGTGTACATCTCAGGAGGCAATGGGAAAAGGTACTTCAAAAGAAGACTTTAATCAACCGTCTTCATAACAGGTGTATTTGTATGTTGAGCTTACTGATGGTCTATGTTAAAAAATCATCTAACTCCCTCTCTGTATTATAAGTGAATGGTCATCTAGTTGCCCAAAGTTCCAGGTAGATTTTCCTTCCAGAGGAATATGACTTAACTATGATATTCAAATATTACAAATTTCCTCTCCTTCTAGTTATATTTATTTATGTTAGTTCATTTATATTCTAGAATTTTTGTACCTCTCCTGCCAAATTGGTTTGTTCAAATCAATTTCTCAAAATAAAATCCTCTCTAAATACCAAAAACCTTGGGCTTCTTGGCCTAAAAATGCTGGAGGCTGTACCTTACACTTCAATGGACAAACTACCTGCCTTGTTGGGCACTGGCATTCACTGGCCACACATATATCATGCATTATCAACTCCCTTGTCAGAGATAATAGAGTTCTATGGAATATTCAATGGCTATTATAAATGAATATTAATATTGAAATGAATTTTTGAAACAATGTTGAATGAACAAACAATTGTATAAAACTGCTCATGTATAAAAAATGAGCAGATGAAACCTAAAGTAGTTGGTGTTGATTTAATGGTGTTGTGGGTAGAAAATTTTAATTCCTTTTTTAATACCTTAATGCTGATTTAGTAACAAAAGATTATTTTTACACAATAAAGAAAACTCTAGAAAACAATGGGGCGTCTTAGGAAAATAAAAACTTGTATTATAATGATTATAATGAAGACAAAAGATTTACTCAGAACTAGAAAAATGAGTCATTTAAAATTCTAAATAAGGGCCAGCCGTGGCTCACTTGGGAGAGTGTGGTGCTGATAACACCAAGGCCACAGGTTTGGATCCCTGTATAGCGATGGCCAGTTGGCTGACTTGGGAGAGCGTGGTGCTGACAGCACAAAGTCAAGGGTTAAGATCCCCTCACCAGTCATCTTTTTAAAATAAAATAAAATAAAATTCTAAACAGATACAGATTCCAGCTTTCTCAGCTATTAAGTGTGTCCTTACTTAGTAAATAACATCTACAAGGAAAGCTGCAGAACACATAGTCTAGGTTCTGTATTTTATAGTCAGGATTACTCAAAGCCTCATATAGAAACCTCATTTCATACTCTTCCACAAAATTAGCACCAAATTCAGGTGGCTCAGGTTCTCCTTGCTTGGGAGAACAGTTGCCAGAGAAACACTCAAGAGGGTAAACACAGACACAGCACCAACATCAGTCACTAGGTATTCCTTACTGCCACCTGCATTCCTAAACCATCTCTCATGGTCTATCATCATTACCCCCCTTTTATTTCTCTTAAGACTTTCAGGGAATGATATCAGAATTGTATGTATTAGCTCATGCTGCCATAACAAAATACCATACACTGAGTGGCTTAAACAACAGATATTTATTTCTCACAGTTCTGGAGGCTGGGAATTTCAAGATCAAGGTGCTGGCAGATTCAGTTCCTGGTGAGGGTCCTTTTCCTGGCTTGCAGATGGCCACCTTCTCATTGTGTGCTCACATGGCAGGCAGAGAGAGAGAAACAAGCCCTCTGGTGTCTTTTCTTTTAAAGGCACTAAAGCTATTGTGAGGGCCCCACCCTTATGACCTCATCTAAACCTAAGTACCTACCTCCCAAAGGTCCTGTTTTCAAATACTATCACATTGGGGGTTAGGGTTTCGACATATGAATGGGGGTTGGTGGTGGGGGACACAATTTAGTCCGTAGCACTGTACCTATTCAGCAGTATCCCTTCTTACAACCGTAGTAATGTAGTAGTAACGATAGCAGTGATAAACACAATTTGAGAGCTTGTTATATGCGATCATGATGCCACCATGCTTGCATGGATAGCTTTGCTTAGTCCTCAATGTATACCTGAGGGAACTGAGTCTAGTTCATTTAATAGACTAAGGTTACAATTGGTAAGTTGTTGTAGAGCTGGGACTTGACCCCAGGCAGTCTGACTATAAATCCCAAACTCCTAATTCCCTCCCTATACTGCCTCAACCAGAGAAAAAATCATCTCAAAATATGGTAAATCAAGTTCAGAAATTTATTGTTTTAATTGTCATACTTCTATGGACTGAGTAGAGAAGGCCTCCAAATATTAATTAAGGTGATTCTTTTGATAACTACTCATAAGAAAACAAACCAGACAGAAAAGAAATGTTTACAATAAAATAATTTTGAAAAAGGAGAAATGTTTACAATAGAAAGAGCTAACTAAAAACAAAACAAAACTTTGAAAGGAGTGACTCGTCGAGTGCCAATCAGATATGAGATGCCTTGTAGAAAGCAACCAGAAATGATGACCTATCAAATTGGCTAAGATGGGAAAAAAAAATGGTTCCAACGAGTGTTTAAGGAACTGGCACTGTCAAACACTGCTGGTGAATATATACGAAGGTACTTTAAAAAGTTCATGGAGAAATAGAATTAAAAGATAGTATGAGGGGCTGGGTGGTTAGCTCAGTTGGTTAGAGCGTGGTGCTGATAACAGCAAGGTCCAGGGTTTGATCCCTATGCCGGTCAGCCACCAAAAAACAAAAATAAAAACAAACAAACAAAAAAAAACACATAATACAAATCTTTCCATGAATTTTTTAAAGTAAACTCCTATTTGCACTTCTTCTGAAGAAGAAATTTGAAAATATGTATTTAAAGCTTCAAAAAGTTTATTCTCTTAATGAAACAATTTAAATTTGGGTACTTATCCTAACGAAGTCAAGATGTACACAAAACTTTATGTATAAGGATAGTCATTTTATTACTTCAAAAATAGATTTATATATATTCTGGTTATTAAAAACATGCTAATTGTAAGAGTTCAGATATGGAGATGTCTAAAGAAATAAAAACAAAAAATTTGGGATATTACCTCTCAGATCTAATCCTTCTTACAATTGGATTCCCCTCCTTCTTTAGTTGGGTGTATGTATCTTATACATATAGTTTTGTTTGGTTGTTTGTTTGGCTTTTTGGCAGCTGGCTGGTACAGGGATAGAACTCTGGACCTTGATGTTATCAGCACCATGCTTGTATTAGTCTGTGTTAATATAACAGAATTACCTGAGACTGGGTAATTTATAAAGAACAGACGTTTATTTGGCTTAAGATTCTGGGACAGCTGCATCTGGCACGGGCCTCAGGCTGCTTCTACTCATGGCAAAAAGTGGCAGGCAGCCTGCGGGTACAAGCAGATCACATTGCGAGAGGAAGCAAGAGAGAAAGAGAGAGGAGGTGGCAGGGTCTTTTAAACAACCTGCTCTCGCTGAAACTAATACAGTGAGAACTCACTCATTAATCCCCCCAATCCCAGGGAGAGCATTTATCCATTCATGAGGGATCCGCCCCATGACTCAATCAGTTTCCAACACTACCATATTGGGATCAAATTTCCACATGCGTTTTGGAGGGGAAAACACACCCAAACTCCACCAGTGCTCTAACCAATTGAGATAACTAACTGTCCAGCCCCATTAATTTATATTTTTATAACTCACTGCTTTGTAAACTGCTTAAAAAAAAAATCTTCCTACTTATAGATGCCAAAAATAGATTCATATTATTTTTAATGAATACCTTATATATTATTGTCTGAATAAACCATAATTTAACCAATTAACTCTTGATGGACTTTTAGTTGTTTTTAATAGTAAAAATTGGAAGGCAGTGATACAGAATTGCCTTGTTATGATTGAATACATTAATTTATCATCTCACTCTCCTAAGACTCCATTTAAATAATACTTAAGGAATAAAGAGGGCTGGCTGGTTAGCTCAGTTGGGTAGAGTGTAGTGCTGATAACACTAAGGTCCAGTATTCTATCCCTGTACCAGCCAGCTACAAAAATAAAGAAAGAAAGAAAGAAAGAGACATAAAGATAAACAAGAGAATGAGAAAACGACCATCTGTGGATCAGAGATTTCAAAGAAATTCTAGAAGACGGAAAACTAACAACGGAATGATAAGTGACAGGGGAAAGTAGAAGAAACTAGAAGGTGGGAGAATCAGCCAAGGAAGAAACCAATTCACCCTCAGAATGCTAGAAAGATTTTCAGAACCAGGAAATACCAGAGACAACTGAGTGTAGGAATGAGATACAGGGCTGAGAATAAATACATGAAACAATTGTCCCTCCCTTCTACCTCTGCATGTAGAATGCCTTACAGCCAAGTATCTACCCCTAGGTTAAGGGTGTGCTTGGAGGAACAGAGAATATCCAGGAACTTTCCAACATACATACACACATAAAACACTGTTATTGTCTAAATAAATTTAAGGGCTCCATAGAAAATGTCCTGCATTCTGCAAATTAGAGAAAAATGTCAGCATTCCTGTCCCATCATCTTGGCCAGCAGACAAGTCCCATCCAAGAGAGCTAATAATCCCCTACTTATCTCATTCTTAAATATAAACAGTCAAGACCCCCCAGACATTTGAGGAAAGCTTCCAGCATGAAATAAAAAATTAAGATGAAATAAAAACTAAGAAAAGTGATGCTGAAGAAAACGGTTAATTCAGAGAACTGGAGAGACAGTGTACACACATGTACACACATACACACACTGAGAAAATTGCATCTCTAAAACAATAACAAGATGCAAGGAAAGAGTAACAAAGAACAAGAGCTCCTGAAAGTCAGAACTAGCTCTGAAATTAAATCAATAGGAGGGCATGAAGATAAAAACTAAGCAGTCTCCCATTAAACAGAACAAAAACAGAGAGAAAAGAGAGAAAATCAGAAAATTCAACTGTAAATTAATAATAGGAATTCCAGGAAGAAAGAACATAGATAATGAAATTGAGAGAGAGAGAATTTCTCAGAGCTGAAGGGCAAGGGTCTTCAGATTGAAAGTGTTAACTGATCAGTCAGCCTAAAAATGGAGAAATTTGAACCCTTTGTGCATTGTTGGGGGTAGGGGGAAAGTAAAATGGTGAGGCCATTGCTATGGAAAACAGTTTGATGGATCCCCAAGATGTTAAACATAGAACTACCATATGACTCAGCAATTCCACTCCTAGGTATAGTCCCAAAATAATTGAAAACAAGTGTTCAAACAAAAACTTGTACACAAATGGTCATAGGAGCACCATTTACAATAGCCAAAAGGTAGAAATAATTCAAATGTCCATAAACTGATAAATGGATAAACAAAATGTAGCATATCCATACAATGGAATATTACTTGGCTATGAAAAGGAATGAAGTACTGATACATGCTACAGTATGGATGAACCGTGAAAAAATTATGCTCAGTGAAAGAACCCAGTCACATAAGACATATTACTCCATTTGTAAGAAATGTTCAGAACATGCAAATCTATAGCGACAGAAAGTAGACTAGTGGTTGCTTAGGGCTGCAGAGGATGAAATGATAGCTAAAGGATACCAGCTTCTCTTTGCGGTGAGGAAAATATTCTAAAACTGACTGCGGTGCCTGTTGCACATATCTGTGAATACTAAAAACTATTGAATTGTACACTTTAAATGGGTGAATTGTATGCGATGTGAATTATATCTCAATAAAGCTTTTTTTTTTTTTTTAAAGAAAGGATTGGTCACTTCACGTGCCTAAAAGAAATCTAGGGATAATTGTTCTTTGCATGGGACTCAGAAACAAGAAAATATACATTAATTGATGGAGCAAAGTCCAGTGAGGATGAGAGGGAAAAGTACGGCATCTGAGCACAGGAAGAAAAGCTAGCCTTGGGTCGTCTTCCCTCTGACGGGGGAAGGCAGCAAGGGAGTGTGGTGAAGCGAGACAGAGTGAGGGTGCAGCACTGGAAACTGGGGTGGGGTAAAGGCTGACCATGTCCGATGTACTGGCAGCACCCGCTGTCAAACTTGATCTCCTTTCCCTTGTCTCCCTAATGACCTACGTTTACACAGGTGTCTTGAGTTCGTTTAAAAAACCTCTTCGCACACCAGATACCCAGGCTTTGCCCACTGTATTCATTACATCGGAAAACCTGTTATGGCCCCGCCTCTACTGACCAGAAGTCGCTCTTACCCTCAGATTCAACCTACCATTGAGAGAAGTCAGAGTCCAAACAATGATTAAAATGCACAGACAACAAATGATGGGAATACTTTCCACAAAGCTCACCCGGGGAACACGGCAGAGATAACAACACTGCGTTTGTTTTGCTATCTCGAAAGCAAGACTTCCGACCTTTGATGCCCAGGTTTCTTTCACAATTCCAAAATCCTCTGAGTTATAGAGGAGGAAGAAAGGGAGGCGTGTCATAGGAGCTCAACACTCACCATCTGATTAGACAAGGATTTGGATAAAGACAAGCCGAGGAAGGACGATGAGAGGCGCTTGTTCTAGCTCAGCGCCTCCTCAGCTGGAATTAAGGGGAACCACCAAGAGGGTGCCGGCTGCCTGGCCGCGATCCGATTGGCCCTGGCGCTTCCGGTCCTGGAAATCCTCTCTCCCAATTGGCTACCGTTGGGAGGACTCTCCCGGGACTGACGTGGATGGAGATTTTTGCTTCCTGTCCTCCAGCCTTCCATCGCTCGCCCTCTGACACCGTGTCTTCGAATAAAAGGAGATATCTTGTTCTCCTTCCCTGCGTGACCCCTGGCAGGGCCCGTGGCCACACCAGCTCCTGAAAACTCAGAACTAGGTGGGCAACCTAGAGGTAGGATGTGAGAAAGGAGGTGTGATTCTGGCACGGGAAAAAGGGAAAGCAATGGGTCTAGCCTTCAGTAACCCACAAGGTACTTACCCAGGACACCTGAAATACTTAAGGAACCAACTTGACTAAGGGAAAGTCAAATCCATGACTCCATGAAAATCTGCTTATGAACCCGTAGAATAAAATTCCACCATGTACACACACACACATACACACACACACACACACACACACACACACACACACACACACACACACACACACACACATACACACAGCGAGAGAGATATCTCCAGGTTCCCCAAATAAAGAGGGTGCCTGCAACAGACATTAAGAGCTGAAGCCCTATGATCCACAAGGTAACTGAACCAAATATATGCCTTAGGGACTGTGTTTTAACATCTGAGGCACAGGCTTGTGCACAGTAGTAAAGCTGAAACGGAGGCAGGAGCCAAGAAAGAGCAACTCCGTCCATAAACTAAAACAATAAAAGTTCCAGGATAGGATTGCCAGATTTAGCAAATAAAAATATAGGATAGCCAGTTAGATTTGCATTTCAGATAAACAAAAAATATTGGTGACATACTTATACTATATAATTATTCGTTGTTATCTAAAATGCAAATATAACTGGGCATCTTGTATTCTATCCAGTAACTCTATTCCAGGATGAAGTAAGGGGACAAGTCATGAATACATTTTAGGGGAAGGTGGTTCTAGGCAGAGTGAGTAGCAAGTACAAAGGCCCTGAGGTAGGAACACACTTGGCATACTTAGGGAATATCAAGAAAGCCAGAATAGCTGAAGTCGTGAGAGTAAAGAGGACAGTGGAAGGAGATGGGTTGAAGGGGACAGAGGTCCCATGGGGCCTTGCAGACCACAGTAGGGACTTAGAATTTTATTTTAATGTGTGATGAAAAGCCATTGGGCAGTTTGAAGCAGGAGAGTGATAGGACTGATTGGTGATTTAACAGGATTACTTTGGTTTCCGTATGGTTTAGAGAGTCTTCTACATGGGTAGTAGAAGCAGCGAGTCCAGTTTGGATGCTCAGGCAGCAATCTAGGCAAAAATGTTGGTGGCTTGGAATAGGTTAGTGTAGTGTACTGAATTATGTCCTCCCAAAACTCACTGAAGCTTGCACTGTGTCCCCCAAGTTTATGTATTAGAATTTTAGCCCCCACTGTGACTGTTAAGAAGGTGGGAAATCCTATTATGGTAATTGAAAGGTGGAGCCTTAAATAGGTGATTGGATCATAGGACCATGCCATAGTGAATGGATTAAAAACGGTGGTCAAGGGCATGGTTCTGAGGGCTTTAAAAGAAGAGGAAAGTCTATGTTTCTCACTCTCTCTGCTCTCTCTGCTTTCACCATCTTACAATGTGAGATCCCTGGGTCACTGTCACCACCACCAGATGGACTTTGTACTTCCCAGCCTTAGAAACTGTAAGCAATAAATTTTGTTTTTCTTTATAATTACCCAGATCCATGTATTTTGTTATAAGCAACACAAAACAGACTAATATAGTTAGTAATTATCCTGGGAGAAAGAAGTTGTTAGATTAAGTACATATTTTGAAGGTACAACTCAAATAATTTGCTGATAGATTGGATGGAGATTGTGTTTGAAAAAGAGGCATTTAGGGTGACTCTGAGTTTTTTGGCCTGAGGGACTAGATGGATGGTGGGATCATATTATGACGAGGAATAGTATGGGAGGGGTAGGTTTGAAGGTGGCAGAGGTCAAGAGTTTAATTTTAGACATGCTGAGTTTGAGATACCTGTTACGAATCAAGTTGGAAATGTGAAGTTAATATTTGGACGTATGAGTCTAGAGTTGAAGGGAAATGACAGCACTAAAGAGTTAATTTGAGGTGTATCAGAATACACATGATATGTAAAGTCATTGCCCTGGATGAGATCAAATAGGATGTCAGCGTAGCTAGAGAACAGGACTTAACCCTAGGGTATTCCAGCATTAGCGGTTGGGAGGAAAAGGAGAAGGATTCAGCAGAGGAAACAGAAAGGGCAACCAGTGCAGTAGGGGAAAAACCAGGAGAGTGTGGTGTCCTGGAAGCAAATGAAGAGAATGTTAAGAAGTGAGGAGAGACCAGCTGTTTCAAGTGCTGCTAGGAGGTGGAATAAGATGAGGACCATGACTTGTCTGTGGTATTTTTCAATGTCAAGGATTTGGGAGACATACAAGAATGGTTTTAGTGATGGGGATGAAAATCAGATTGGAGTAGGTTAAAGAAAGAATAGAAGATGAGAAAATAAAGAGAATGAATCTAGACAGTAATTTCAAGGAGTCATTCTGTAAATGAAAGCAGAAAAATGGAGCGGTGGCTGCAATAGGATATCCAGTCAAGGGAGGGATCTTTTTGCATGATGGCAGTTATTACAAACTATCTGTAAGATGATTGGAATCATCCAGTAGAGAGGGAAAGATTGACAGTTCAGAAGAGAGAGAGGAAGAATTGCAGGATCACAGTCCTTGAATAGTTAGGGGGAGGGACTGGATAAGCCTAAGAGCCCAGACTGATCCATACTAACTGGAAGGAAGATTGTGTGGGCCATACTTAGGAAAGTGGGTAAATGGGGACAGAGGGAGGACTGAGAGTGTGGAGTTCTCTTCTGATTGCTTCTTTCTTATCAGGAAGAAAGGGAGGAGGTGGGCAGAGTTCTGAAGAGAGAGGGGAAAGTATGAAATGTTCTCCTAGAAAATTAGAGAGTGCATTGGTAGAAAAAATATTGTAGTATTTCCAGGAGAAATCACATCTTTATAGTATGGAATCCTCCTATTCAAGCTCTTGATACACCTTTCCATCCTTTAAGACTTCTTTATTTGTTCTTCACGACCTTTTTAAAGTTTTCTTTATATAGCTCTCTGTCCCTTGAAATTTTGCAAGGATGACATCTGGTCAAGATGCTGCAAGATGGCAGCATCACTCTCTCCCACAAATCAACCAATTTACAACTATAAAAAAGCAACTACAGCCAAGCTGGGGCTGCTAGAGCTCAGGGAAAGAGGAAGAGAGACCTACAGAGTACACGAAGGTGGGAGAAGCCACGATGAGAGAAAGAAAAAACTGCTCTGACCATTTCAGGCCCCGGCCACTTCCAGGCTGGAGCTGCTGAGTGCCTGGAGCAGGAGCCAGCAAAAGCTGCAGCTGTGCCCTTTGGATGAAGTTGCTTGGAGGTGGCAGGGGAGAAGAGGGCCTTGGTGGTCCCCAGACCAGCAAGACCACTAATAGGGTTCCCACGGGCCCACATAGGAGGGAAGAGCCCCAACAACTGAAAAACAGGAGCCACTCAGAGGCTGCTGAGTCATCTCAAGGGACTGAAGCATGGCCTGTCCCATGGGAAGAGTCTGCAGCATGGGTGGTGGGGGAGATGGGCCCACTGGGGGAACACTGGGGCACAGCAAGGACAGCTGATCTGCCCCCCAATCAGCACAGGACCACTCAGAGGAGACTGGTCAGGAATATAGAACTGCAGGGGGTGCAGTTTGATGAAAAGACTCAGGCCCAGACCAGAGTTTCTACACAACCCAGGTACACTGGATCTCACAAGACCCAGAAGTACCTGTAAAGTCAACCATTAAAACCTGAGCTGCACAAAAAGC
Organism: Cynocephalus volans; assembly: GCF_027409185.1. Lineage (NCBI taxonomy): Eukaryota > Metazoa > Chordata > Mammalia > Dermoptera > Cynocephalidae > Cynocephalus > Cynocephalus volans. The sequence continues at coordinate 57,984,898 of NC_084462.1, forward strand.
CTTCCCTAGGGAACCAGCAGCAAAGCAGCAATTTAGCTAAACCACACAGCTCAATTTCTGGTTCCCACAGGAAGTTCCCCTTTTTAGAAGTAAGCAAATGACAGCAAATTAGTTCCAGTGCAGCGTTTAAGTGGTGGGAACAGCAAATAATCCAACACAGAATTGAAAGAAAAAACAAAGTACCCGCCACCAGAGACAAAGTTTGATATTAGCTACTAACTGTCTCGTTTCACCAAAGAACACCTATAACACCTAGAAGGACTGGAAGTCCCCTGGGCTACCAAGCCAGGAAGGGGGGAGGTGTGGGGGCCTCAGCAATGCCCTCTGACACCCACAACGAGTCCCAAGGGTGGGGGACAAGGGCCACAGCCACACTCCCCGACACACACAGCCAGCCCAGTGGTGACCACTGAGCTGCAGCAGGAAGTGCCCTGGGCTATCCTGAGCCAGGGTGGTGGAGGGCCTTAGGTCTTTGCCACACCCATGTGACACCTACAGCCAGCCCAGCGATGACCACCAAGCCTCAGCAAGAAGGGCCTTGGGTTCCTGAGCTGGGGTGGTGCGGGGCAAGGGCTTTTGCCACACACTCCTGACATCTACACTCAGCCTGGCAATGACCAAGCCACCGCTGGAAGCCCCCTGGTCTCCCCTGTGGGAATGAGGGAGGTGCCACAGGCCTCAATCCTGCCCTTCCTCCTTCCTCCTTCTTCCATCCCATTTCCTTCCCCTTTCCCCTCTCCTCCCTCCCAACTGCCCAACTGCTCCACAACAACATCCTAGAATGTAAAAAAATAATATTAATAAAACTACATTTTCTTGGGGCCGAGCCCGTGGCGCACTCGGGAGAGTGCAGCGCTGGGAGTGCAGCGACACTCCCGCCGCGGGTTCGGATCCTATATAGGAATGGCCGGTGCACTCACTGGCTGAGTACCGGTCACGGAAAAGACAAAAAAACCCCCAAAATACTACATTTTCTTTAAAAAAAATTAATAAATAAAAATTAAAGAGAAAAAAAAGAAATTTCTCAACAATGACTGGGTGATGGTTTGCTCAAGGCTAAAAGGTATAGAGGATAGAGTGTTTTTAAACAAGCCAGATCTTTGTCTTCAGAGATCACAGTTGTAGTGAATTGAATTATGTCCCCCTAAAACTCCCTAAAGCTTGAATTGTGTCCCCCAAGTTTTATGTATTAGAAACTTAACCCCCACTGTGACTGTTAAGAGGGTGGGAAATCCTATTATGGTAATTGAAAGGTAGAGGCTTGAAGAGGTGAGTAGATTGTAGAACCCTGCAGTAGTGAATGGATTAAAAATGGTGGTGAGAGGAATAATTCTGAGGCTTTAAAAGAAAAGGACAGTCTGTCTTTTGCTCTGTCTGTTTCTACCATTTTGCAATGTGAGGGGTCACTACCGCCATCACCAGATGTATTCCTTGGACTATGGATTTCCCAGCCTTAGAAACTAAGCAAATAAATTTCATTTTCTTTATAAATCACCCAGTTTCAAGTATTTTGTTATAAGCAATAGAAATGGACTAATACAACAGTGCTTGTGAGTCTAGGCGTGTTCATTCACGGAGACGGTTGGAAAGGCACGAAACGGGGTGGGTGAGCAATCAGTTTACTGTGAGAGTTCTTAAAAGGCAATGCCACTCAAGGGGAATAAAAAGATGTCCGGCTACTTTACCAGGAGTGCCTATGCTACTGTGGTCCTGGCACTGCAGGACACTCATGTGCGGCTGTTTGAGTCACAGGGAAGTCCCAGCTCGTTAGCAGTCTGTCTGTTTGATCTGACTGTTCTGCTTGAGACTTTTCTTGATCTCCCCTTTTCCTTTTAGAAAATGCATCTAAAAGAAGCTAGCTGGGTGTTTTATATAGCATCATCAACTGATTATAAAAGCAAGTAAAAAAATCATAATGTATTCTACCAATTCCCCTCTGTCTCAGTGACCATCTGTATGTTATGTAAACAGAACCAAAAAGGCAGGAGGGAAAGTTTCAGAGCTTAACTCCTATTTGACATTTCATGATGTATAGCACACTTGTTTGGGTGATTTCGAGTCCAATCATCACCAGCTACCTTAGAATTCTTGGTGCCAATATAATATTCTGAGCTCTGTGTCCTCTCAATGTCTAGTGCCCACATATTGAAAATACAAGGTATAAAAATATGCATTTTTAATCTTTCCCCTTGATTCCTGGGGGCTGTAATTGCAGAGATATCTCCAGGCCCCATTAAAGGCACTCTAACATGATAAAGTGGGAGCAAATAGGACAATTTAAAAGCCATTACTAAAATAGTCATTAAGCTAGGGAAGAGAAATGTCTAAAAGGGAATGGAGAGAGATGGCAGGTACAAACATTTTCTGCCTTTAACTTATTTTCTTAGATAGTACTTAGAATTACCTGTTCTGTGGCCTTCCACACTAGGGTGGTCATAGGGCATCATTCGGATATCTAGAGAGGGACAGCTTCTGCAGAGCCTTGGATTCTAGGCTGGGCAGTATTGGTTTCAATCTGGTATTCTACAGGAGGCACTGGGTAAGTCTGAAGCAGGATTGCCATAATAGAAGCAGAGTTTTAGGAGGTAGTATTGTGATGAAGGGAAGAATCCACATTGTTGTACTGTTTGTAGCTAAGGAGATGACAGGTTTTTGGTTCTTGGCCAATTCCATATATTTTGTAAATAATCCTAACACTAGTTCATTTATTTTTACTACTGAGAAGTATTCTATTGTATGGATATACCACAATTTGTTTTTCCATTCACCTGTTGGTGGACATTTGAGTTGTTTGTAGGTTTGTGCTATTACAAATAAAGCTGCTAGGAACATTTGTGTATTAGAGAGAGAATGTGGCACGTTAACATTTGGTGAGCTTAGGTGATGGATATATGGGTTTATTGTATTATTCTTGCAACTATAAAACTCCTAGAAGATAACAGGAGAAAATCTAGATAATCTTGGGTTTGGCAATGACTTTTTAGATACGACACGAAAGGCATTACCCATGAAAAAAGGAAATGATAAGCTGTAATTTATTAAAATTAAAAATTTCTGCTCTGCAAAAGATTGTCAAGAGAATGAAAAGGCAAGCCACAGACTGGGAGAAAATATTTGCAAAAGACACACCTGATGAATTACTGTTATCCAAAATTTACAGATAACTCTTAAAACTCAACAATAAGAAAACAAACAACTGCATTAGAAAATGTGCCAAAGACCATAACAGAAACCTGACCAAAGAAGATATACATATGGCAAGTAAGCATATGAAAGGATGTCCAACATCATATGTCATTAGAGAAGAGCAAATTAAAATAACACTCCACACCTATTAGAATGGCCAAAATCCAGAACACTGACAACACCAAATGCCAACAATCATGTGGAACAATAGGAACTCTTATTCACTGCTGGTGAGAGTGCGAAATGGTACAGCCACTTCGGAAAACAATTTGGCATACTCTTGCCATTCAATCCAGCAACTGCACTCTTTAGTATTTACTCAAAGCAGTTGAAAACTTTATCCACACGAAAACGTGAACACAGATGTTTATAGCAGTTTTATTCATAATTGTCAGAACTAGGAAGCAACTAAGATGTCCTTCAGTAGGTTAAGGGATAAATAAACTGTGGTACATCCAGACAATGGAATATTATTCAGCATTAAAAACAAACGAGCTATCAAATCATGAAAAGATAGAGGAATCTTAAATGCATATTACTAAGTGAAAAAAGCCTATCTGAAAGGGACATATACTGTACATACTATATGACATTCCAGAAAAGGCAAAACTATGGAGACAGTAGAAAGATCAGTGGTTTCTGGGGTTATGGGGAAGGAAGGGGAGAATAGAAAGAGCACAGAGAATTTTTAGGTAAGTAAAAATACTCTATGATACTATGATGGTGGATAGATGTCATACGTTTGTCCAAACCCATATAATGTACAATACTTAGGGTAATCCCTAATGTAAACTATGAACTTTGGGTGATAATGTTGTGCCAGTACAGTCTGATCAATTGTAACAAATGTAATGGGGGAGTATTGGTAATGAGGAAGGCTATGCCTAGGCAGAGACAGAGGGTATATGGAATATCTGCGTATCTTCCTCTCGATTTTTCTGTAAACCTAAAACTGCTCTAAAAAAATAGCCTTTCTAAAAAAAGCAAATTACAACCTTCATTAAAAACAATCAGAAAGAGAACACTTTATGCTAAAATGCATGAAACACAATGCAAGCTGTATTAGGAGACAAATTTACAACCTTAAAATGTCTTCACCAAAAATGAAAGATTAAAAATAAAGAAATTTAGAAAAAATAAAAGATCTTAGATTCATATTAAGAAAGTAGAAAAGAACAACAAAAGTGAGTAGGAAGAGGAACCACTAAAAAAACTAAAATTGTAAAATAGAAGACAGTAAATATTAGAAAATTTAAACTCCCATGCTACTTCTTTGAAGAGTTCAACAAAATAGATAACTTCCTTATGAGCCTGATTTAGAAGTAAAAATATGTAAGAATAGGAATGAGAAAGTAAAAAATCACGTGTACAGAATAGATTAGTGAATCACAAGAGAATTATATGTATAACACAATGACAACTAATTTGAAAAATCTATTGGAAATGGATGACCTCTAAGCAAAATATAAATGGTTATAATTGATCCCAGAAAAATTGAATTGTACTATTATCATCAAAGAGAGTAAACACATGGTCTATAATCCACTATATAGTACTACATCATATATTAAGACAGTTTCACAACTATTAGCCTTAAAAGTGCAGATAATTCTAAAGTTACTTATTTCAGACCATAGAAAAATAAGAAATGTAGAATTAAATTTGCTTATATTTTATTTTGGAGCTTTTGTATCTATGTGAGTTTGGCCTGCAGTTTTCTCTTCTTGTGCTATCTTTGCCAGGTTTTGGAATTAGGGAGATACGAATGATATAAAATGAGTCGAACAATTCTCCTACACCCCATTCTACTATTCAATACGATGATAGAAAATGGACAAGTGAAAATTGTGTAGCTTGAAGGCAGCATTCCAGGCAGAGGGGGCAGCATGAGCAGAGACACCAGTATGAAAAGAGCACAGATTACTCTCAGAGAATAAAATTTAAGATTTATAAAACTGAAGTAAGACATACAGTAGATTTGGCTCAAACTGGTAACAAATTAATCTTCAAAGCACAACTCCTCTGCTGAAACACTTTGATTTGCTCCTAATTTTTATTTAGAGAATAGACTCCAAACTCTTCAACATGCGTTTAAGATTCTTCCTGCTTTAACCTAATTTATTTTACAGTTCGACCTGTGTTTCCTTGTCAGTGATGTTTCCTTTGTCTAGCATGCTGTCTATGACAGTCTATGATGGCACATCCAAATCCTACCCACCTTTCAAAAGACTAGCCCAAATGTCCATGAAAACTTCTCATATCCAAGTGACTTACATTTGAATTCATTTGTGCTATACTTATTGTCAGCTCTTAGTTTGCCTACTTCTTAGGAACTTTGAGGGCCAGCCCGTGGCTCACTTGGGAGAGTGCGGTGCTGATAACACCAAGGCCACGGGTTCGGATCCCACATAGAGATGGCTGGTTAGCTCACTTGGGAGAGCGTGGTGCTGACAACACCAAGTCAAGGGTTAGGATCCCCTTACCAGTTATCTTTTGAAAAAAAAAAAAAAAAAGAACTTTGACAGCTGTACTGGGTTGGTTAGTGACGGCCCCCAAATTCATATCCATTCTAGAACCTCACAATGTAACTTTATTTGGAGCTAGGGTCATTGCAGATGTAATTAGTTAGGATCAGGTCATACTGCAGTAGGGTGGGCATTTAATCCAATAGGACAGGTGTCTTTATGGGAAGAGACACAGAAACAGAGACACACAGGGAGAACACCATTTGATAACAGAGCGAGAGTGGAGTGATGCAGCTACAAGCCAAAGAACGCCAGTGATTGCTAGCTACCACCAGAAGCTAGGAAGAGGCAAGGAAGGATTGTACCCAGAGTCTGAGGGGAAACGTGGCCCTTCCGGCGCCTTGATTTCAGGCTCTCTGACTCCAGAACGTGAGAGAATAAGTATCTGTTGTTTCAAGCCACCCAGAAGGTGGTACTTAGTTACGACAGCCCCAGAAGCTAATACAATGGCAATTTTAATTTCTACTTTATCTTCCTAGCCCCAAGAGTATCATGTCCATAGCAGAGTCCAGGATTATGTAGGCGCTCAATCCCTTCCATGGTAAAAGAATGGTTGGGCTTCCAGCAGCAGTTGTCAAGAATTACCAGACGCTTATGAGCTCCTACTGTGAGATGACATACAGCCAATGTTCAATAAGTGGTGGCCATTATTACGACAAGACATGTGGCTACCTAGATAAACACTAAGAAACTAAATACAAGGAGCAGGTGGAACAAAGCTAGAAACAAAGGCAACTGGAGAAAGGAACGTCAATTTCCCCGAGGACGCCCGCAGGGGGAGGAGGGAGTTCTTGAGGAGATGCGAGTCTGCAAGCCGCTCTGCCAGACCCGCTGAACGGCTCCCGCCCTCTCTCCACTCTCTATGGCTGTGGCCAGCAATAAAGAACTACCCCACTGGTGTCTCCTAAGGCAACCCACGCGACGCTCCGAAAGAGAATCAACCAGTCGATCCATCCGTTCCGAGCCTGCGCGCGGCGCCCCGACGCGTCCCATTACATCACGCTATTGCGTGGGGCGGGACTTCCTCCACACTCAGGAAACCGGAAAGGGTTCTTTTCCGCCGTAAGGAGAAAGGAGTTGCGACGAAGATCGGACACCGGAGGGCTGGCTGCGTTTGTTGCGTAGAGTAAGGCCGATCAATAGCTCCCTGTGGGGCGGGTGACAGCAGAGTCCTAGTAGGCAGGCTATCTGGCGTGTCGGGTTTCAGGGGATGAGGCAGGGAACGGGAATAGAGGTGAGGGCTCGGTGTATCTGTCACGGGATCAGTGCTGCCAGCGCTTAGCTTTCCCGATCTGGTTTGAAAAACGAGCTTGGCAGCCCACGGATCTGTGGTGCAGATAGATGTGGAAGGGAGAAATACACACTCATACAAAGTAAAGTTTAAGAAAAAAGTGTTCAGTTATCACAAAGGTGTTGCTATCCTGTGCCGCATAAGGGCCTGTACAAACCCAGACATTCAGAATCGGTGACTTCTGTTTGAGGCTGCAGCAGCACCTGTTGCATTAATTTTAAAACACACGGAGTTGGTAATTTTTAAGCTTCCTGAATCTGCCAGCGAAGTCATTTGGTGTTAGAGGTGGAACAGAGCCATCTTGGTCATCCCCCTCTTTTCGCCTTAAGCTGAAGAGTAGTGAGAGGAGACAAGCTGAAAGTCACACAGCTTGTTAATGATTCAGCCGGGATTTAAAAGCGCGATTTTTTCATTTCCAGCCCAGAATTCTTTCCTCTATAACACGGTGCTAAACAATTCGTCTTTTGGGGGGTGGGGGTGGGGAGGTGAAGAGGGTGGTGATGTACGTTTAGATACAGTATGAGTCCATCAGGAGCAAAGTATGTGTAAGGAGTTAAAACTGTCAAACATCTACATTTTCGATACCCTAGAGATGGAGATGTCTGTCATGTCGCTTCTGTTTTTTCCCATTCAGCAACATATGTGTACTAACAAAATGTGAAGATGGAATTTTCATGACCTGTTACATACCTTTACACAGAAAGGGGTTCATTAGAACAGATACATGCTCGCCCTAGAAGACTTATAGCTGACTTATATCTGAGCTCTCACTATGACTATTTGCTGTAACTACCTGTGAAAGGTTACTGAAAACTATCTGAATGAGAAACAATCTATAAAGAACTTGTGAGTTGCCCACAGTGAGGTGCTGTAGAGTGCACTGTAGTCAAATCTCAGCCGCCTTCTTAAGTAATAGTACATTTGGTGCTCGTGCCGTTTAAATGTATTGTACATTACTGCTATTATCTTCCTCATATTATGAAATGGAATTGTGTTGTAGGAAAGTGGCAAGACTGTAAATAAAATAAGGGAGCCTAAGAGGTCCCCCACACAACCGGTACATTAGCAAATATTGAAAAACTGTTAGCATCACATGGGGAAAGCTTACTACTGAGGAATACTCTGTATAAACAATTCTCAAACTTGTTGGTCTCAAGATCCCCTTGAAAATTGTTGAGGACTCCAAAGAGTTTTCGTTTATGTGGGTTATTTATATTAATGTTTATGGTATTAGAAATTTAAAACTGAGAAATGTTTTTTTATTTATTGGGGGGGGGCAGCTGGCTGTTATAGGAATCTGAACCCTTGACCCTGGTGTTATAACACCAGGTTCTAACCAACTTAGCTAATCAGCCAGCCCTGAGAAAAGTTTTTAAAGAAAGAATATACAAGCACACACTCCATTAGTTTCAGTGATGAATGTCCTCACACATCACGTAGCCTCTGGTTAAACTCTGCTGTTCATTCATAGAGAATGAATTATTATGGAAATAGTTTTGACCTCACTAACCACTGAAAGGCTCTGAGAGGCCCCCACAGGGACCACACTTTAAGAACTGCTACATGCAAATGTTTTAAAGAAATTTTAGATTATGTAAACAAATGATTGCTATTGCAAGTGATTGTGACATGAGCAGAAGTATCACCTTAAAAATGCAGTAACACGGTTAGCTCAGTTGGTTAGAGCACGGTATTGTAAGGCTAAGGTCGAGGGTTGGGATCCCCTTACAGGCCAGCCACCAAAGAAAAAGGGAAAAAGAGGCAATAACAAGGATAGTCTTGCATTTCCACAAGCTGTATAATTCCAGACATTGGGAACAAAAACAGATGTCCATTTTGTGATATTTTTGTTGTTGCTTTTTTTATATGGGTTCAGAACAACTCCTAGAGAATGAAGAGCTAAGAAGAGAAAACTCTACCAGTTCATTGGATTTGGACATGGACAAGCCACAGGCAGTTTCCGTTTCACTCCCTTGACCAATTAACTCTTGCTTACTTCCCTACCAGTAACCAGCTGTATGTTACAGCCTCCATCTTCCATCTCCGTTCTGTTTCTCTTCAGTACTCATATGATGTTTCAATGGGTAATTGCACAGAAACATATCCACCACTGAGTTTGTAATTGTTACATAAATAGGTAAATAGTATTTAAAATGCCTTATATTATGTAGAAATCTTTAGTAGATAGTTACATGTAGTTATATTTGGGAAATTGGTTTGAGGCCCTTTGAAGGGCTGGGAACATATATTTCTGATTTAAAATAATGGAACACAGGATCCCACTATCTGAAAATTCTAGCCATCCATTGCATTTTTAGAACAGGATGAGATTTCAGTAATGAAGGGTGCCTCCATCTGATTTCCACCCTACTGATAATATAAATTCTGCCAAAGTTGTTTGGGTGAGAGGGGCTATTGTTAGGTACTGAGCTACTTTAAATTTTGCTTTGTATCACTTGTGAGGGAGTCTCTTCCATAAAATGATTTTTTATTTTTTTTAAAGATGACTGGTAAGGGGATCTTAACCCTTGACTTGGTGTTGTCAGCACCACGCTCACCCAGTGAGCTAACCGGCCATCTCTATATGGGATCTGAACCTGTGGCCTTGGTGTTATCAGCACCACACTCTCCTGAGTGAGCCATGGGCCAGCCCCATAAAATGATTTTTTTAAGATAGTTGACATTTGAGAAGGAACCACCTGTGATCTTTACAAGTCCCTAAGTTAGTCATTAACTTTACAGCCTATAATTTTCTCCATAAAAGTCTTAGACTCTAAAACTAGCAGAGAGCCACATGGTCATGTTGTGCTGTAAATAACAGATTAACAGTCAAGCTTACTCAGTGGTCAAGGGGGCAACTTCCATTCACCAGCCTCTAAGGCATATGAACCAAATTTACAATCCAGAACATTTAAGATACACATGTTGTAGATCTTTGGGCTCTCTTAACAATAGTCAAAAACCATAATAACTATTAAGTGTGAGTGTCAGCAGTCTTGCAGTGATGGAAGGAGCATCCTAAGTCACATACATCTTTCCCGCCCCCTCTGGTTTTTCTACATCCCCTCTCACTCTTCTCAGATATCATCATGGAGCACTGTTACTAATGGGACTATGTGTCAGATCACTCAGGTATATTGGGACAGAAGAAAGGTTGAGAATCCCTGGTCCATATGTATAACCTTGCCTTGTCTCCACCCCTCAAGCACACACAGATTTGAAAGCTACTTTGCTTTCTAATAAAGAGGCTTTTCCTTTGATTTGGAAGATAACTCGATGTCTCTTTTCTCTTTGCAGGTATATGAGCTACCTGAAAGCAGTTGTTTCCATGTTCTGATCATTCAGAGATTATGAAGGCGCAATCCCTGCCTTTGATTTGTTTTCAGTCAAGTGGAGCAGACAAAAGTCAATGGCTGCAGTATAGCCACTTCAGAATTCTAAAAGAGGTGAGTGTGAGGCACTTAACTTGGTCTGAGAGAGGGAGGAATTAGGCAGTACTTCTAAGAAGTGATTTTTGAGCTGTACAGGCATTAGGTAGACAAGAAGGGGAGGTCCATTTGGGTGCCTAGAAATCTGTGGCTGGTTTATAAATTGTAAATGGTACAAAAGACAGTACCAAGTATCTTCTTACACTTTTCTCCTGAGTGCTGTCTTTACTTTTGGATAGTGCATCATGTTTTTTTCCTTCTTTCTTCCTGCCTCTCTTCCCCTTAATTAGATGGATGTTTGGGATGTGGAAGGAAGTCAGAGGATAAGAATCTTTCTGGGTGGCAGAATAGTAGATGGGTTTACCAAGAAGTAATGTGTATACCCAGTAAATATGTCTTTAAAAACTGTGTTCCTGCTTTGTTAAAATGCACAGCTGGGCAACCTCAGTTTTGTTGGTTGGTTACTTTCCCAGTGAATGGATTATATTCTGATCTGCAATCCAGCCTGTTTGAATTTAAGGGCATCTCTTAAACTCCTTTCAAGGAGGAGACCTATATTTAGGCTTAGGAATGAAAATGCGGGAGACAGTAAGATTAGAATCCAAGTTCATACTACAAAAACATTTTTATTTGCTATGTCTGAGTGACTGCATGTTGAGTCAGCTGCAAGGTGTTTAATTTGTACAATTTAAATAAATGGTAGTTTAATTCCACCAGGGTTTGAGTAAGTAAAAATAGCACAGAAAAAACTGATTCTGAGTCTGGGAAAATGAAGAAAAAGTAATCAGTCAGTGAGTTGGGCTTAATTTTTTTCTGGGATTGGCGACAGCAGAAAACAAGCAGTGAAGTAGTTGGACATGACATACATGACAAAAACCAGCACCTGTTCAGTAGCAACTCTAAAATCATTACTAACTTAGGGGCAGTTGTGTCCAGGTCACAGTCATGCTGCTTCCAGGAGAATTTCTAGTAACAGAAAAGATGCTGACCAGGTGGGGGCTTCTATCTAAATAACAAACTCTTATCTTGCATTTAGATTAATTAACCATTGGTTGCAGTGAAGCGAGCATATCTAAAGACCTCAAATCTCTTAAAGCTTGAAGTTATAGATTATCTTGCCTTTAGTATCTTGACATGTTAAAGGACAGTGTTTTAAAAGCTGGACTTGGTCATGTTCTTCTGGAGACTAAGAAAATAGAGTCCTTGAAGTCAAGCTGACTCTGCTTTCAGCCTCCTAAATGAAAAGGTAGATAGAACAGGTCTTGTTTGCGAAATAAATTCAAGACCTACTTATCTACCAACAGCAATTATACAATTTCCATTGTGTTACTATAGAAAATAGGAATAATACTTTAGATGAGAAACGTAAAGAAAGACATAGTGAACACATGAGAATCTCACTCTACTAACTGATAGGAAGGTAACTAGAAATTAGAGAAGTTGTTTTGGTAAGTTGAGGAGAGGACTTTTCCTATAGTGAAGTCTTCATAGTCTAGAAAGTTTTCTGGTAGTGGAATCTCCTTGGATAGAGACCAATATAGTCTTCTTTATAGAATACCACATCACAGTGAATTGTGCTGTGGGCAGCTTCCATCGTGTGAGTTGTGCAAGATTATGTTTTAACAAATTTTGGAGGATGAGAAGTATTAAGAAAAAGGCTCCAGTGCTTATGCATTTGCTCTGCTTTATACTGACGATGAAGTACATGCTTCAGAAATCTTTTATTAGATGTGTACAAGTGATTGTGCATTGTTTGAGCCAGCAGGAAGTCAATTATTAAACATACATTTTTCTAAATAAAAAGCAATTTAATTTTACCAGAAATCAACATGATTTTATATTCCAAATCTCTAGCCAACTTTCCAATGCCATCTAATCCGGGTGCCTTAAATTCTGAATATTCTGAATTACCAAACCCATGTTAGTTTACATCAAGATTCTATGGTTGTTTTACATATTCTTTCCCTTTTGTTAGGGTGGGGAAGCCAAAGCTCAGGAGTCATAAAGTAACAGGTAAAGCTTAGAAAAGAACAGATTTTGATGTCTTTTGTTTCAGCTGCCCAGTATAAGGGATTGTGGCTACAATAGTCTAATTTTTAAAAAATCTTTTTCTATTTTGTTTTTTAACAGATTTATCAGCAGGTTGCAGGTGACCATGACCTTGAGGTAAATCTTGCGGTTTTTTCAAATTTAGTTTTGGCAGATTGTTCATGGTATTTTAAGGAACTGGAATATTTTACAAAAAACAAAAGTTTTCTTTGGTTCTGTTCTAGACTTATTTTTTTCTTCTTGTAGAAGATGAGGAAGATGTTTAAATAAAGGTTCTTTATGCTAAATAATTGTGATACTTGAAGTTGGTTATCTGCCCTGTTTAAATTAAGTGGATTTTAAATGTCAAAGAAAATTTTAGACAGTTTTTTCTTGGTCAAATAAAAATTTTATCAAAACCTTATAGGTGTGGAGTTTTTAATCCCTTTATCCATGTTCATATTACATGTGAAGTACTCCATAAAGCCTGAATTCAGACTTGTCTTATCTGTGGTATCATATTTCCTACTCAGTAGTTTCTACTTCAGTAGCTGAGAACAATTTTGATTATACACATATGTATATTTTAATTGTTTATAACTTGAGCCATTTCTGTGCTTACATCTGCTGTACCTTCCTTATTTCATGGTAGGTGATCCAGCTTAGCAGGGCAGGCATGTGTATGTAATGAGCTATAAAATTGTCACGGTGAGTTGTTAATTTGGGTATCTGAGCTGCTGTTTACTAAAAGTAGGAAGAGTTCAGTAGGAGATGAAAGCAGTTCAGTTAAAGTAAAGGGTGTTATAAAGAGTGTAAAGTGGGAGGAACCTCACCACAGTGCTTCTAACTATTGGGAGAACAGGAGCATAGAAAGCATTGAGACAGGCACATGGCTTCCTTGGTTCTCTGTGGACAGCCTCTTGCTTTCTCAAGTCTGTCTTGGCTGACTCACGAAATGTCATGAGTGTATTGGGGCTGTTGGAGCCATTAAGACTTCTCTCTCCCTTCCCTAAGCTCTGTAGGCCTTGAGACTCAAGATACTTTGCATAAATACAAATAGACAAATACAATTTGACAACTTGATAGACCTTTGGGTTCATTTAGTGTGAGCCCTCACTTTATAGCTGAGCCTGGTAATGACTACCCTAGTGCCACGCAGGCAGCAGTGCACAGGACTAGAGTCTGGGTCAGGCGAAGTGAGTGCCAGCACATCAGTCTGCCAGGTTTTAACATGTGCTGGGCACATGGTGCTTGAATGCAAAGTTCAGCCAGCTGAGGCACAAATGGCTGAGAGAGGGCTAGGTACAAAAGAGAGACGGGAAACGTCATCAGAGTGGTCTAATAGAAAGTGACATGATTTGGCATTGGAATACCATTATGTATCTTTAGACGCCCAGGCTTTTCCAAAGAGAAACAGGGATGCACAAATCGGTGAAGCTGACAACTGAGTGTGTATAGGTGCTGAGAAGTGTCCACATTGAAAAACGACAACCTTGACTTTTCGTAGTCTAATAAAACGCCAATCTTTTGGGGAGAAACTGTTATTCTTATATCTGGAGTTGTCCCGTTGTGCAGAAATTCATACTTATGCCTGAAAATTAAATGATAAAAAGCCTCAGAAATTCTGTAGGTGAGCTATTTATAGAACATTTCATACTAATATTATCCATACTCCTATGATTTTATTTTCTTATATTAAATGACTACCAAAGTAACAGGCCATTTCCAAAACAATACTCTCTAAATTATATCTCTTTTCTAAAATTTGTCCTAAGAAACACATTTTCAAACTCCATTTGTTCTTGAGCAATCTCTTAACCTAGGAAACTTATATACAGTGTCATGAACTCATATTGCATCAAAATTAGCATAGAGATAGAACACATTTTTAAACATTTGGATTTCAAGGCTCAGATGTGTAAATTCTTTGTAATAAAAGACAGTTGAAACAGGGAACCCCATGATCTTTCATGTGATAAAACGGGCCTTTTGGTATAAGCCCTTCTGTGTACAAGCACTCAAAGACATCCAGTTCTTAAACTTTCAAAGTGAATGGGGCACCCAGTGGGCCTGTCACTAATCACTGTCATATAATACTAACACCCTTTAACCATGCTCTGTATCCTGTGTGCTTTGAAAAATGGCTGATGCCAAAACCAACTACAGGAATTTCCTAATCCTGCTATCTGCAGACAGTTGAAGAGCTCTGCATGCCAGACTGCTGGGCTGGACATATAAGCTAGCCTGTCTCCATCCCAATTCACCTTATTGTCCCCTTAGCTTCTTTTAACTAAGCAGCCACCAGAAGCTAAATGAGTCCTTTCCTCTACTTTCTCTCCCACCCCAATAGAGTCTAATACTATGAACCAAAAAGTACGAGTCTGCTAGAAGACTTTATCCTAGAATACCTCATCCTCATCCTGCACTTGTCTCACACACACACACACACACACACACACACACACACACACACACACACCCTGCACTTGTCACTCACACACACACACCACACACACACACACCTACATTTTCTAAAGATACGACTGCAAGAAACTTCTGCTCTAGCTCTAGCATTTGGCCCATCTCTTTTGCCCTCCCTTTGTCATTGTTCTGTCCCATTATTTCCACCCCTCTTCTGTAGTTTCTTCTAATCCCCACACTTGTCCTACTATGCAGAGACTCCAGGCTTCCTTTAGCTCCCTCAGTTTTACTCTGCCCCTTGTTCTTACCTTACTAAAAAAGAGATTTTGATCTTTAGTCTTACTTCAGGCAGGATCCCCAAATAAAGTATCTGGCTCAGTGCACGGCAAGTCTTGTGTTCCCCAGACTGGGTCTGAGGTTTAGTAGAAGGATTATAGTCTAAATCTCTAATAGGGGGAAAGTTGGTCTCCCACTTATGCTTGGGAATGATGAATAATGTTTAACCATGACGGAGGATCATGGGCAGAGAACATAGTGTTCTGGAACACTAGATGAACATCGATAGGATTCATCAAGCCAAGAAGGGTCAAAGACCCCATATTACAAGGGGTGTTGGGAAAGCAGTGGTGTGTGTGTGTTTGCAGTTTTTGAGGTGAAGGAAGGTTGTAACCATGGTCTTCTCAGTCTGAAAATTTTGTCCATTGGCCTGAGCTTTACGGGTTCCCCCACTTCCCCAGCTTTATGGAATTACTCCATGTGTAAAAACAGAGTGCTCAACAGCAGAAGCAAACCAGAATTAGCCATAATACTTAAGCCTCTTGCTCACATTTACTTAAAAAGGTAGAGTTGGGACTTCAAATCAGACTGTGTCCATTTAACACTGAAGCTGGGCATAAATGAAAAATCAATCACTTAGCGATTAAGAATGCAGTATTTGGAGCCAGACTGCCTGGGTTTGAGTCCAAGCTCTGAATCCATGTTGGGTGGATTATCTAACTGCTGTGAGGCATAGCCTCATTTTTAAAGTGGGATAATATAATTGTGAGAAGTAAACAAGACAATGCATGTAAAAGTGTGGAACAGTGCTTGGCATGTAATGAACTCTCCATGAATTTTAGCTGTTTTCATCTCAAAGAAAAGCTGCTCTTTCTCTTTTCATTTGGACTTTAGAAAAAGTGGCTGGCAACAACTCATTAAATATATTAAAATATTTTATTAAACATAATGTGGGCTTTAATTATTGTTAATAAAAATCTCTTGCTCTAATAATTCGAAAACAAATTTTAATCTCAGGTATCCAGATTTTACTTTACCTTGATGATGCAAATGTGTGCCTCATGCACCAGGAGAGGCAGTTTGCTCCCAGGTCCTCCTGTTTAGGGACGTCTTCAAAGGCCACACCAACTGTGTAGTCCAAATGCTCATTCACCTCCACCTCCCAGTAATGGCGCCCTCGGAATGGAATTAGTTTTCCCATGACAGCAACACACCTGGTTTTAAAGTGGAAGTGTGTCATTCAGGGTGTCCCAAGCCTCTCGGTGCAGGTGAGTGATACCAACTGGTGGGGTCAGTCAGTAGGTGGTCTACAAATGTGGAGGTGGATGTTTCTGGACTCCTCACTTGTAAAGCTCCCTTGGCTCTCAAACTCAGCTGGCTGATGCTGAAGAATAGGATTATTACACCACTTGGTAATGGGAGAGGAGGAGACACTAAACCAAGAAAACAGGTTCTGTTTACTCTTAAAAATAGTTGCGGCCCTTATAGTAATAATAAAGGTTTGGTTTATTTGCTCATAAGAAAGGGACTGAAAGCTCACAGAATGCATATGATTCAATGGTAATCATGTTTGAAGTTCATGAACTGGCTAGCACTTGCTTATGGTACAAAACAAACAGGGAGGGTCTTTGAGGTAACCCTTATTTTAAGGATGAGTCGAGGTAGAAGACAAGAATTCAGAGGCTGACCCAAGAGGAGCAAGATAGCAAATTCCTTGCAAATTATCAAAATCTGCCTCCAAGGTTGCACTGGGAAAGGTCAGAGACAAAGGTCAGAGTTATATTTTCTTCTGTGACAATAAAGTACTCTACAGAGGAAGGTTTTCATTGGAAATCTGATCACATCAGTATCTCCAAAGTAAATGTTCTACCTCCCTCAGGAGACTCCTACATTAGTCAAACTTTATGTAGCCCCCAATATCCTTAGAAAGATTTCTTCAGCTGTCATTAAAAATTTCTCTCCTCTCAAAACTCCAAGTTCTGGCTGCGCAAGCAAAGCTTTCAGAAGGAAGTTGAACGGTAACTCCACCTCAGTATCCTCATCTATAAAATGAGATCATCTCTACTTCCAACTTCAGACACACATTTCCACCTGTGTCCCAAACTGAAATAATCATGTTCCCGGCCCCCTCACCTATCAAAGTTTGTGTTTGGGCTGCAGTGGGGTGGGATACATACTTCTCACATTTTTTCCATTTTAGTTAATAGACTGATTACCCGATAGAGTTTGGATATGTTGCCTCCCCCACCCCCCCTAGCTCATGTCAAAATCTGATCCCCAATGTGGCACTATTGGGAGCTGTTTAGGTCATGCAGGGCGGATTTCTCATGAACAAATTAAGTCCCCGCATAGGTGAGGGGGGAGGGGGGTGTAGAGAGTGAGTTCTCTCTCTATTAGTTCCCAAGAGAGCTGGTTTGTCTCTTGCTTCCTCTGGCCATGTGATCTTGCACCTACTGGCTGCCTTCCTCGGTGAGTAGAAGCATCCCAAGGCCCGCGCCAGAATCATAAGCCAAATAAATCTCTGTTCTTGTTATAAATTACCCAGTTTCAGGTATTTTGTTATAAGCAACAGAAATTAACTAATACATTACCTAATAACTCAAAGTAGAAAACTAAGACAGGAATAACGTAGTGGATACAAACTCAGCTTCTAGTTTAATCCCAGTTCCAACCTTTAGTAGCAGTGTGCCCTTGGGCAAGTTATTTAACTTTTCTGTGCCTCTTTTCTCATCTGTCAAGTGGAATTGATAATAGTATGGACCTCAGGGCTGTTGTGAGGGTTGAATGAGATAATCCACGTAAAGCACTTGGAACACTTCTAGCACTTGGTAAGCACTCTGTAATTAGGACAATGATACTATAGTCCCTGACTCATTCCTCTTTCTGTTGCCCTTTAAACAGTTGGCCCCTAACCTTGTTGGTTTTATGTGCTCAATATCTGTTGAATCCATTGGCTCCTCTCATTCACCGTCTGCTGATTTAGTCAAGGCCTCCGCATCCTCTGCCGTGGTCTCCTTGTTTCCCACCTGCCGTTGCCTCTCCCTCTCCAGCTCCTACTTCACCATGCACTGTGGTCTCTCTGAAATGTAAATCTAATCATGTTCCCCTGCTTTAAATCCTCCAATAATTCTCACCACCTAAAGGATAAAATCCAAACTTTTTTTTGCACTGGACCTTATCCATCTTTCCTGCCTCATCTTCCACCTCTTCCCATTAAGGACCTATACTGCAGACACCAGACACGCTAAAATACTTATAGTTCTCCAAACATGATCTTTCTGGCTTCCTCTGTAAATATTCAAGGCATTTATTTGCCTTGTTGGACTAGAGAACTCCTGTTTACCCTCAGTACCCACCCCCTCCAAGAAGTCTTCCTTAGGGCCTTGTCCATACATACACCTCATCTTTTATATGTGTGTCTTTTTTTTTTTGGTAGCTGGCTGGTGCAGGGATCTGAACTCTTGACCTTGGTGTTAAACTGTGCTCTAACCAAGTGAGCTAATTGGCCAGCCACATATGTGTGTCTTTTACATGTGTGTCTCCCCTACTTGATGGTCTTGAGTCTTAGGTGGGTAGGTACTGTATCTTCACCTCTTTTACCCCCAGGACACAGCACGGTGTTTCACAGGGCAACAGATACAACAGTAATACCAATAACAGGATTTTTTTTTTTTTAAAGGGACTCAAGGTACTCTCTAACTCAGCTTGGCTAGACCCTAAAAAGCCACGAACAAAACAGCAGGTGTTAAGTACTTCCATATTTCAAGGGGAGATGCAGGACTTGCAAAGGAGATGACCAAAAATTGGTTTTGCAACTTTTAGAGCAACACCAAAATTGAAGATGCTTGAGGCTGTGTCTGCTCAGAGAGCTTTCTTACAACTCACACAAAGGAAGGGTGAGGTAGCAGTGTCAAAGATAAGTGTTCTCCCAGGACCAGATGTGACTGGAACTCACACAGGAATGCTGTCTTCGTGTTTTGTTTTGTCTAGTGTTGTTTTTGAGGAGATCCAGTCTGAGATGGCTTCCTGTGAGGGTCGAAGAGACCTCGGCAGAAAGAAGCTAGAGTGTGGTGCTGGGTGCAGAGGTTGATGGGTTGTGAGGGGCCAACAGAGGGAGAGAGGACTGCCTCAGTCTATAGCTGCAGTCACATGGGCCTGTGAAGATGCCCATAGGAGAAAGAGCCAGCTTTAAACACTGCTTTGGAGACAGACAGGTAAGAACTTTATTGCTTCCTCCTCTCTATGCCCCCAGCCCTGGGTTTTATGGATAGGGGAAGAAAAGGATAAAATTGTTTTCCTCTGTACCCTGCAGGGTTCTGCTCTTTCGCGCTAACACATTACAGTAAAAAGGCCGTCAGGAAGCCAAAGGAAGAGCCAGCTGAGAGGGCGGTCTTCCAGGACCCAGGCAGGGTGGCTGGATATGGTTTTCTATCAGTGGCCCTTCCTGCCCCCATAAGAAAGTCCCCTTACTTTCTTAGAAGATCCTCCTGACTCTAAAACCAACCTACCAAGAACTATTTGCCCTGGCTGCCAGGAAGCTGAGAGACACGTTTAATGTTTAATCCAGGAAACTTAATTAGCCCATGAAGTTAACCTGTGTTCTTTTTCTTCTATTGCTTTGATTTTTCTATCTCAGTATTGTATATGTGTCCCTTGTTTTAAGTCTTTCATTCGTCTTTGGAAAGAAGGACGGCATAAATAAACCATTTCAACACTTACTGGTCCCAACCTTAGATCGAGTAGCCAGGAGTCACACAGACAGCACATCTTTGGTGGGCCACCTTCCCCGGGCTCATGCACTGGCGATAGTTTTCCCCATCAATTTAGGAACAGGCTCACTCCATCGCCAGTTTTGCATCAGGACTATCGGTGTAAGGTATGCCAGTGTAGCAGAAAGAGCACTGGGCTTAGGTTGGGAGACCCGGGGCCTTGTACCTCGTCTGACTCCTCCAGCCCCGGGGCGGGGGGGTCACAAAGCGCCCCTTCCGCCCGCACCCGCCAGACCGGCCCCGCCCCTACCTCCTCTCATTTCCGGGATTCCTTTTCCCCCTTCAAGGCTGCATCAGTTTGTCATAATCCGATCTTACCTGAGTCACAATGTAAATTAGGGGAGTTCCTAGGACGTTCTCGTGAGCGCATGATAAAGTACCTGGTAAACCGGGTCTTGCCGCGTGGCGGCTCCGGTGCCGGGGTTTTCCTTTCGCTTCGTAGCACCGTAAACCCATCTTCAGAAATGGTCAGCCAGGGGTGGCAGGTGTCCTCGTCCAGGTGGAAGTAGCTTCCTGTGGGGGGAGGGAACACACGCAAGACCCCCGGCCAGTCACTGCACTGCTCTCCGCGGGCGGGGGTTTCCTGCCGTCAGCCCGAAGCTCGTGCGGTCGGAACCAGGCTGTTTACGAGGATGGCAGTTCCTGTGCGCCTGGTACCGAGCCGAGCACGTTGCAGGTCCTACCTCCTTCAGTCCTCACAATTGCCCTCAGAAGCAGTGTTATCCTTTCGTTTTGTAGATGAGGAAACTGGGGTACAAGGCGGTTAAGAAACCCGGGGGTAAATGACAGAACTCGAACCTGAACCCCAAGCCCCTCTGATTCTAGAGGCTGGCTGCAAATGCCGCACACGGACAAGAATTTCTAACCTGCTTGCCAAGGGAAATAGCAATTGAGGGAACTCTTAATGATCCATTTGACAAAGGTTAGCAAAGTTCAACATTCAGCTTGCAATTCGGGCAGTAGGAGAGAAGGAAGGAGATTGTAGTCATCCTCAAATCATGGTTAAAATGAACCTCACCAAAGAGTGGTACGGAATAGAGCCAATAAAAAATTATTTAATATAAAGATCGTTACTTAAGAGCACAGCAGTTCATTCTTGATTACTGTCTCTTAGCCAAGCTCTTATGTTTTTTGTGGGGTTTTCTTTGGCAGCTGCCTGTACAGGGATCCAAACCCTTGACCTTGGTGTGTTATCAGTACCATGCTCTCCCAAGTGAGCCACGGCCAGCCAAGCTTTTCTTAAGTTCCCATTCTATCACTCATTGTCTCAAAATCTACTTCAAGCATTACCATTTTGGGGCTCAGAAAATGATACCCCAAAGCACAGCGCTTTGACATGCTGAGTACTTTCAACTAAAGAAGCAGCCTCAGAACCAAGGTTTTTCTGAGCTTCCCCTATCGCCATCTCTTCATCCTCTCTCCCTTCAGAAGCACAGGAAGGGGCTTTCTCTGAAGTTCCTTTATCTGACTAGGGGAAATTCCTCCAGAAGGAGTGCAATTGTCCTGAATTCCCTCCCTGTAATCAACATTAACCAGAAATATTAACTCATACTGCAGGAGAGGAGACTCGGGGTGTCCACACCCAGGTCACCACACCCAGGCAGACTTTTCACCTATTCTTCTGAGGGCTGCTACCTTAGAAACTTCATCTGCTTAGTAAGACAACCTTTGTTCACGGTGCAGTTCCTCCCCTCACCCAACCATGGGCTTGTTGCCACCAACCTAAAGGAGGCTCCAAGCTTCTATTTCTGTAGTCATTTTTTCCCCCCTTTTTGGCAGCTGGCCAGTACAGGAATCAAACCCTGGACCTTGGGGTTTTCAGCACTACGCTCTAACCAACTGAGCTAACTGGCCAGCCCTCAAGCCCCTATTTCTTCCTGTAACTCAAAATGCTATTTAAATTTCAGCCATCTGGCCCTTCTTGGAGTCTTATATTTTATGAGGTTCCCAGGAATATGCATGTAATAAATTTGTATGCCTTTTCTTCTAATAATCTATTGTTAATTTATTACAGAGACTCAAACTATGAAAACTTCAGAGAATACAGGGAAAATTTAAAATTCCCCTATACCATCAAACTATTCACAATTATTTTCACAATTTGCTGCTGCTGGAAATTTCACTTAGGGGACTATTTGAGTTGACTGGTGAGGGGAAGGCATGTTCCCACCTTGCAACTAACACAAAATGTGGCCCTTACTACCTGCTTTGTAGTCCCAAACTAGGATCATTTTTTAATATATAATTTTTTTCTGATTCATGTTCATTTAAGTTTCTTATAAGTACTCTCTTAAAAAATTATTTGAAGAAACTAATTAGAGATGACTGAGTAATCAAGAGCTGGCTGTACCTTTTGCTCTATGTTTTCTTTTATTGAAACAACCAGAATTTAACATTTCAAAACAGCAAGTCAGCATAGGAAGTTAGAAGTAGCAGACAATTGAAGGAAGACCCTAGCACAAGATGAAAGAAAAACCTGAGTCTTAATCCTAATGCTAATCCCTACCAGCTCTGGGTCTTAGGTGCCCACTTAACTTGTTTTCCCACCTGTGTGGAAGGAATGTAAGTGAGGGCTAATCATATAGCTCTCCTGTTGGCATTGGAATGAAAACAAAATACCACAATGTCTCTTAGTGAAAGATCCCAGTCAAAGGAATGTTGTTCTTGAACCCTGGGCCCAGGCTTCCTGCTTCTGCTTCTTACCTGCAAGTCATCCAATCAACCAGCCTAAGCTGGATTAGCTCTGTGAGGTGTGGGAAGAGCTGGATGGCTTTAGTGCTCATGGGCAAAGCTCAGAACCCAGAACCACAGCAGTGCAGAGACAGCAGGAAAGGAATGGAAGGTTTCTAGTGAAGTGTCTGCTAACTCAAGACTTGAACATGAGATGTGACAGTTCTATGACATAATGGCAAGTGAGAAGGAGGAATGCTATGGATTGAATGTCCCCCCAAAACTTATTGAAGCTTGATCCCCACTGTAACAGTGTTAAGAGGGTGGGAACTTTGATTATGATATTTAAAAGGTGGGGGCCTTTGAGAGGTGATTGGATTGTGAGGATAGTGTCCTCGTGAATGGATGAATCCATTCATGGAGTAATGGGTTAATGGGTTATCAGGGAGTGGTTCTGATGGCTTTATAAGGAGAGCAAGTGAGCATGTTAACTCTTGCTATGCCATTTTTGCCATGTGATTGCCTGCATCACCACAGGACTCTGTACAGAGCCCCCACTGAGAAGGCCTTCACCAGATGCACTCCCGAGACTGTGAACTTCCCAGCCTCCAGAACTGTAAGAAATAAATTTCATTTCTTTATAAATTACCCAGTTTCAGATATTGTTATCAGCAATGGAAAATGAACTAATACAGGAGAGGAGCTGGAACTAGGGATGTGAGCACCCATAAGGCCATATGGGGCCTGGGAGGGGACTGGGCAGCAGGGTCTAAGTTGGGCCTTTGGATGGGGAGATGCCTGGGCTGACAGCAGGAACAAGGAGGTGAGTCAAGGTTAATGGCTCTTTCTGGGAATTTCATAAAGACCCATCCCAGGGGAGGTATTGCATCTGTGTGAGATATGAGATGTCTGGGCCACCAAGGTCCAGTGTGACAAGCCTCTAGTCCACATAAGGGGTATGGAGAAAAACCTTGAATTCTAATGCTTGCTCAGCCACCAAGTTGCTATGTGACTTGGGTCTTTAGTCTCTCCATCTGTAAAATGGAACCACAGAGGTTTGATCACCGCTCAGACTTGCTATATGTCCATATCTATTATAGTCATCTATTTTACGGTGAAGTCATAGCAGCACTGGGTCTGTCACAAAGTGGCCACTTTGGGTTCCAGAGAGTGTGTGGCCTGGGACACAGACCTGTGGTGTGGACTGTAGCAGGCTCACTCCTCACGCTGGGGCCTCCCACGTTGAGGGCTCGTACGAAGATCGTGTAGCTTTGCCTGGGCTGCAGCTGCACCAGGGACTCGCAGGTTGGGATGCCCACAACAGACCTGGGCAAGGAAGCAGAGCCACAGTCAGTGTGGGGCCAGGGCATCTGGGCCCAAGCACCAGGCATCCCTTTCAAAGCTGGGCATTTAACTCACTCTTGCCTCCCTGTCCTCTGACCCCCAGCAGCACAGCCAGAAGTGTTGTCCCCCCAACCTCCACCCTTAGTGTTCTCTCCCACAGCCTCTGGTCCACTTTTCTCACTTCATTGTTACTCCTTGTGATCATGGTTTTTCCCCCTCCAAACTCCCCATGCTGGTGTCCCGTGCACCTAGTGCTGTGCTTGGTGTATGTCCAATGCTGCATCAGGAGTGTGCATGTAGTAGAACCCAGTGTGCCACCATCTGTCTGTTAGAATCATAACCCCTCTGAGGGCAGGAGCTGAGTACCACTAACCTCAGGACAGTGCTGGGCCCATAGAAGTCCTTGATCTGTGTTTATGAACAAATGATGGATTAGAGCTGAAAGGGCTCACAGTGCCCACTGCTGTAAACCCCCTTGAGGACAGCTGCCTATGGGAAGTAATCCAATTTATTTAAATTGTCTTATACAGGAATATAAGCCCATAATCACCACTATCTGTATTACTGTGGTTGCCAACACCATTTCAGTCCAATGGGCAAGAGAAGTCTTCAGGGTGATGCCCATTTACGGATACAACACGCTCACCCAGACAAAGCCAGGATGTCATCTTGGGGTCATCTCGGTGGGCTACAGCTCCAGACCAGAGGGATGCTTTTGCTTTTCCATCAATAAATATTAACTAAGCACCTTAGGTTCCAGGCACTGCATAGAGGCCCTGGGGAAAACTGAATGTGGTTCTTGCCCTCACAAAGCTTACAGTTGAGATGGGAACAGAAGCTTTCTTCAACCAATCACTGAAGAAACGTAAGATGGTAACCATGACAAGTTAACAGTGTGCTACAGAGTGTATACTGGGGAGGGGGGTGCTTTTTGAGCTGAGCTCTGAAGAATGACTAGGGGGCAACTAGGTGAGAAGGGGATATAGGAGTCTCCCACACAGAAGGAGAAGCATGTGCAAAGGTCCTGTGGCAGGAAGGGGCATGAAAAGTAGGAGGAACTAAAATATGATCAATGTGGCTGTAGTTGGAGAGGAAGAGGAGCTGGTGTGGTGTGAGCTGGAGAGGCAGGAAAGGGCCAGAGTTTTGCCTTTTCTTCAGCAGTGGTTTGCCATGATTAGATTTGTATTAGGAGAGTAAGTGCCACCTCAGATCACTCAGGTCACTGACCAGTCTTCTGATGACCCCATCATTATGGGTTAGTCCCAGGCATTGGGTGCTACTGAAGTATCAGCACAAATTTCAAAATAAACCTGAACCACTAGGATGGCCAGAACCACTGGACCCCCTGCCCCACTTCTGAGTCTCTCCAGAAGTAAATTACCAAGGTCAGCCTTGATATGGCTATGGACACATAGATTCCACCGGAAACAGATGGGTGGGCAGGATGCATGGCCAGGTTCCAAGCCCAGCACTTAGCACAGAAGAATCTGCCTCCCTATAACTTGACACCAAACCCCTCCTCCGCTTCTCCAGATCCAGCCCAGCGCATCCCTGTTCCCCACAGCATCACAGCCCCTGCACTCGGTGGCTGGTGCTGAGCTGCCTGACTGCTTCATCCCCCTTCTATAAGCTTCTGGATGGTCTGGTTGTAAGTACAGACATATATCCACGCTTCCTCCACTGTCCACAATGTAGACCCTGTGATCTGCAGGCCCTGGTGGTCACTGGGTCCGGCTCTTTGGCAACCAAGGGTGGACATGAGCCTCCAGACGAGCTTCTATGATGGACACAGAGTTCTCTGCCTATGGAATGGCACTCTCTTTTGTTGCAACCTCCCTTTCCCAGGGGTGCCCCTGCACCCACTGTTCTCAGGCTCAGCCCTTCCCATCTGTTCAGTTCAAACTTCCGCTCTATCCAAAGTAGGTCCCACCTCCACCACCACTGTGCGCTTCCTTGCATTTCTTTTTCTTCCTAGCACTGGGTATTTTACACATAAGTTTGTTTTCTTGGTTTCTGCCTTTTTTCCCCACTTGACTCTCCGCTCCATAAGGGCAGGGAATTTGTGTCTCATTCCCCAGTGCCCTGCACAGGACTGGCACCACCCAAGGGCTCAATACTTGTGGAATGAATAAATGGGAAACCTTAGTTGGGTTAAAAAAAAAAGAAAAATCAAACCTGAGATTTAACCATGTATTCACTTACTCATCCATCATTCACCTTCCATAATAGCATTCCAGCTACCTCTCACGAAAATTAAGTGGCCTAAAATCAAGATTCCTCTGTGTCACCATTTCTGATCTCTCCAGACTCCATACCTGTCCTAAGCCATGTCACTGTGGCAGGTGTCAGGGCCTCTCATGCCCAGTGATTGCCCTGGCAACTCACTCAGTTACTCCCGAGGCTCCCAGCGTTTCTGCCTGGGTCAGCTCCAGTGTGTACGAGTCCACAGGGTTCAGGTTCCCAGACTCCCAGCAGATCACTGCAGCCTCTTCGCAGCTCCTTATCTCTTTGCTTTTTATAATGGGGGGAGAAGGTGCTAAATACAGGAGAAAGGGAGAGATGAATAACCATTGTGTTCATTTCCAGCTATTTTGTTCAGAGCCATGGACAAACATCACTCTCTTCCTCCCACAAAAGGGATTCAGTGTAATAAAAAGCAAACGAGGGAATCCTTTGCAGTTGTTCCTGGAGTGAAGGATGGTTGCCAGATTCAAATGTCAGTGTCAGCAAGTATGGCATTTTTTGATATTTTGAGACCAATTGTGAGAAAATGTCCCTGCCATACCAGGCATGTACATTTGGTGTATTAAATGAAATAAAATATTTACACAGTTCTTCCTGCCCTTCCAAATGAAATCAAGAGCCCTGCCATGTCTAGAAACCCGTGACTCCTGTGTCCCCTGCCATGTCTAGAAACATATGACTCTTGTATCCCCTTGAATGAAGGCCCTGCTACAGAAAATGAGTGGCCCCATTACCTGTCATGTACACTGCACGCTCACTGGAGGGGCTGAGGCCAGCCTTGTTCTGAGCTGTGACCCAAAACTCATACTGGGTATTTGGCACAAGGTTTGTCACTGAGCAATATGTTTCTTTGACGGTCATTGTAAACTCTGGGGGGAAAAAAAAACAAAACCAAGAATTTAACCCTAAAAATAGACAAAGTGGCTCCAGATTCATTGTGCTGAATTTCACTGTAGTAGGTTACAATACTGGCTGCAAATTCCTCCCATTGCTGTATGCATGCCCCTCTGCAATGTAACTCTGTTGCTCCTTGCATTAAGAGGTTCCATCTTGCTTGCTTTTCCTGGAAGCTGGGCTTTAGCTATGTGACTTGCTTAGGCCAACGCGACAATAGCAACATGATGCAGGCAGAGGTTTGGGAAGTGCTGGTGCATAGGGGCTTGTCCTCTTGCTGCTGGGAATGCTTCCATTGCCCTGTGAACAAGTCCAAGCCAGCCTCCTGGACGATGTGAGACCACATGGTAAGAGACCCCAGCCGCTCATCATCCAAGCTACCCTAGCTGAGGTGACATGTAAGTGAGGCCATCTGAGACCATCCAACCCTACCCAAGGGCTCCAACAGGAGAATGGTTTATCAATTATTGGGGGAGGGGAGATGCTACCCCAACCCTAATCCCACACCAGCCAGCCCCATTTCCCTGGGAAAAGGTTGGGCCAAGAGCTGCCCACAGTGGAGGCTGGGGGCCATTCCTAGGAGCTGTCTCAATCTGGAAATGTGGACCTGACCAGCAGCAGCCCTTCCAGGCCTCACCCCTTATGGGGTCTGTAGACTAATCCTCCAGTTTTTCCTGTAGCACACCTTGCTGTGAGAAGAGCCAACCTAACCCTCATGTGCTAGGACATGTTAGAATCCAACCAGCCAGCTGGGCCTCCTCAACAAGGGGTGGCCCCAGTCCTTCCTGCACACAGTGCAGCCATAGACTGATCCCAGAGACAACTCTGACCAACAGCTATAGATACGCTCCAGACTACCAGGAAAGCAGAGCATGGGCTTCTGAGGGGCCTGAACTGTTCCACGAGTGTGAGCATGTTCCTGGCAGAGTCTCACCTGCCTGGTCCTTCCCAGGTGAACTGTCCTGCACTGGCCGGTAGGACAACTGATAACTCTCCACAGTGTCATCGGAGTATAAGCTCCAGCAAACTCGGACCGAAGAACCCGTGGCTGAGTTAGGGGCCTGTGGGTTTATCACTGGAGCAGAAGGAGCTAGAAAAGGAAGAGAGAGAAAACAAACAAAAAAAATGAGGAGGCATAAGTAAAGGTGTGGGATGGGAGTGGCCTCTTTTAAGGGTCCATTGATTCCCCCAGTGCATTCATGGCTTTGGGGGAATAGAAGAGACAGCCTGGAATGGACAAGGATGGGGAGGCAAAAACTCTCAGCCATGAGCCTGCAGAGAACAACGAGTCTATCCATTCCTGCTCTGGCAAATACAGATGATCTTGGTGGACAGGGTTGCTGACAGGAACTCAGGCTGGGGTACAGTGTGCAAGTCCTGCCCCAGGGTGTGGGTTCTCTGACCCTTCCACGGCATCTAAAGAGCTAGGATCATCAGGATCACAGGGCTGCCCCCGCCCTGGAGTGAACACAGAGAAAGAGGCCTTCAACAGGGACACTCTGCTTTTACTGGGGGCGTCCAATGTCCATCTCCCACATTACAGTGAGAGAAGATTTAGGTGGCCAAGTTGTGCTTTTCAGAACCAACTTCTTAAAAGTCCGTCTACTAAGTTAATTCTTTTCTTCTCTGTAGGTTAATACTTCTGCCTCCTCCATCTCCACACAGACTCACGCACCACTGAGAAGAAAAACAAGTGTTTTCCCTCCATAGTTCTTCTCCCATGGCAGCACGTCCCTCCATCCCAGGCTTTTAAGAACATCTGTAGTTTTAAAACTCTAAATTGATCAATCCAGGTAGAGCATAGCTAAACTTCAAGGAGTTTACTTAGCCACAGCTCATCCTTTTCTTTCTGGCCAGGGGCTGGAAAACCACAATGAGACAGAGATGAGGAGGAAGACAAAGAACCTATATCCCCAAGGGCTGGCCCGTGGCTCACTTGGGAGAGCGTGGTGCTGACAACACCAAGTCAAGGGTTCAGATCCCCTTACCGGTCATCTTTTTTTTTTTTTAAAAAAAAGAAAAAGAAACTAATCCCCAAATGACGAAGTCCAGGGTGCACAGAAGATGCCCTTCTCTACACTGTCAAGAACAGCCCCCCGAGAGATGCAGTGTAAGAGGAGAGATGATTCTAGAAGCTTTTAACTGCTCAGGAGGCACCAGATACAAGCAGGAGGGTGGTGGTCTGCTTGGGACCTGGGCACAGGAGTGTGAGGAAAAATGTCCTTGCTTCTCAAGCATGGATTTGGGTGATGGAACCTTTCCTTCTAAGTGACGAGGCCTGATTATTTGGGCAGCGCCATCTCTGGAAAGGAGAAAGGACAATCCAGTGGACATCATAGCCCTGTGAAATGAGCCCCTGACCCAGTGATTCTAAGAATGGTCCCCAATATTTAGGATTAAAGATATTCATTACAATGTGGTTTAAAATGGCAAACAAAACAAAACAAAACAAACAAACAAAAAACCACCTAGAAACATCCCAATATCCAACAAATGAGGATCAAGTAAACAAATTAGGGTATGCAGACATTAAAATGATGTTGCAGGGCTGGCTGGTTAGCTCACTTAGTTAGAGCGTAGTGTTGATAACATCAATCACCGCGGTTGAGGGTGTGGATCCCCATACTGGCCAGCCACCAAAAAATAAAAATAAAAAAGATGTTGCAGAAGAATTTATCAGTGTGAGAAAATATCTATCATAATTGTTTTGCTTAGAAAAGCATATTACAAAACAGAATCATTTCTTTTTTGTTTGTTTTTGTCTTTGGTGGCTGGCCAGTACTGGGATCCGAACCCTTGACCTTGGTAGTATAACACTGTGCTCTAACCAACTCAGCTAACTGGCCAGCCTTCGATTACATTTATATATAAAAAAAAATCTGTGCAAGGAAAAACGTAAAGTGATATACACAACATTGTTCACAGTTATGTTATTGGATGTTGGGGAGAAAGGCAAGGTGAACCGTCAGAAAAAGTTGAATTCTAGTATTATAAATAAATAATTACAATAATATTTTAAGGAGTTACTTGGCACCACATAATGTGCGGTACATACATTACCTCACTTAATTCTCACCATTTCCCCATGACTCTTAGGCATTATAATGTCCATTTTACAGACGAAGAAACCAAGACTCAGAGAGGTTGGGTAAATTGTCTGGGGTCAGACAGCTAAGAAGTGGTAGAGCTGGGATTCTCACCAGCCCTATAGAATTCCAAAGCCCATCTCTTAACCCTTATGCTAAAAACAGCTACCCAGGAAGAACAAAAATACATTGAAGGAAATAAAATTCAGGCTTCTTGTTTGGTGTAAATTAGGCAGGAAGGCAGGTGTTTAGGAAGCTGGGCAGGCTATGAACAGAAAATATTTCAAGGCTTACCTGCAGTCAGGTGCTGGCACCCTAGAGAGTGAGGGTGGTCACTTACCCTGGGGAGGTCAGCCTCTGTTTTCACTCTTACAAGCCATAAAGAGAAAAACAGAAAGTTCGAGGGGAAAAAAATACTTGTTTCTAAACCTTTATGAGTTTTTTTAGACATTAAAGTTTCTAACTCAAAGCTCAGGGAGTCTTTAGTGTTTTCTCCAATAAGGTCATGTCATCCATAAACAGACGTTTTTATTTTTTCCTTTCCAACACGAATGCCTTTTATTTCTTTTTCTCACCTACTTGCTCTGGCTAGCACTGCCAGTACTATGCTGAATAGCAGTGTTGAGAGTGGGTGTTCTTGCTTGTTCCATCCACATCTGAGAGGAAAAGCTTTCAGTTTTTCACTGCTGGATATGATGCTAGCTGTGGGCTTGTCATACACGGCCTGTATTATGTTGAGGTACATTCCTTTTATACTTAAATTATTGAGTGCTTTTATCGTGTTTTGTCATATGCTTTTTCTACATCTACTGAGATGATCATATGATTTTTATCCTTATTTCTGTTAATGTGGGGTATCACGTTTATTGATTTGCATATGTTGAACCCATCCTTGAATCCCAGGGATAAATCCCACTTGATCATGGTGTATGATCCTTATAATGTATTGTTTGATTCAGTTTGCTAGAATTTTGCTGAGGATTTGTTGTTGTTGAGGATTTTTGCATCTATGTTCATCAGGGACATTGGCCTGTAATTTTCTTTCCTTGTAATATCTTTGTCTGTCTTTGGTATCAGGGTAATGTTGGCCTCATAAAATAAATTTGGGAGTATTCTCTCCTCTTAAATTTTTTGGAAGAGTTTGAGAAGGAGTGGTATTAATTCTTCTTTAAATGTTTGGTAGAATTCACCATTGAAGCCATCTGCTCCTGGTTTTTCTTTGTTGAGAGGTTTTTGACTACTGATCCAATCTCTATACTCATCATTGGCCTGTTCATATTTTCTGTTTCTTCATGATTCAGTCTTGGCAGGTTGTATATTTCTAGGCATTTATCCATATCTTCTAGCTTATCCAATTTTTTGGTATATAAATGTTCACAGTATTCTCTTATGATCCTTTATATTTCTGTGGCATCACTTGTAATGTCTCTTCTTTTATTTCTAACTTATTTGAGTCTTCTCTCTCTTTTTCTTAGTCTAGCTAAAGGTTTGTCAATTTTGTTTATTTTTCAAACAACCAACTCTTATTTTTGTTGATCTTGATCTTTTCTATTGTTTTTCTAGTCTCCATTTCATTTATTTCTGCTCTAATCTTTATTATTTCCTTCCTTCTACTAAATTTGGGCTAAGATTGTTCTTCTTTTTCTGGTTCCTTGAGGCATAAGTTAGGTTGTTTATTTGAAATCTTTCTTTTTCTTTTTCTTTGGGCAGCTGGCTAGTAACAGGGATCAAACCCTGGACCTTGGTGTTATCAATACCATACTCTAACCTGAAATCTTCTTTGTTAATGTAGGTGTTTACTACTATAAATTTCCCTTGTAGTACTGCTTTTGCTGCATCCTACAAGTTTTGATATGTTGTATTTCATTTTCATTTTTCTCAAGATATTTTTTATTTCCCTGTGATTTCTTCTTTGACACATTAGTTGTTCAGAAGTATATTGTTTAATTTCCAAATAGCGGTGAATTTTCAAATTTTCTTCCTGTTATTGATTTCTAATTTCATACCATTGTGGACAGAAAAGACACTTGATATGATTTTAATATTCTCAAATTTGTTTAGCTTTGTTTTGTGGCCTAATATGTGATCTATCTGGAGAATGTTACATGTGTGCTGGAGAAGAATGTGTATTCTGCTATTTTGCATGGAATGTTCTATACATGTCTTTTAGGTCCATTTGGTCTATAGTGTTACAATAGTGTCAAAAAGAATAAAATACTCAGGAATGAACTTAACCAAGGAGGTGAAAGACTTGTATACTGAAAGGTATAAAACAACTTATAAAAGAAATTAAAGCAGACACAAATAAATGGAAAGACATCCTGGGTGCATGGACTGGAAGAATTAATATTGTAAAGATCATATTACTCAAGGCAATCTGCAGATTTAATGCAATGCCTATCAAAATTCAGCAGCACTTTTTATGGAAATAGAAAAAACAATCTTAAAATTCATACAGAACCATAAAAGAGCCCAAATAACCAAAGTCATCTTGAAAAAGACAAAGCCGGAGCCATCACAATTCCTGGTTTCAAAATATGTGACAAAGCAAAAGTAATTAAAACAGTATGGTACTGGCATAAAGACAGACATATAGATTAATGGAACAGAATAGATAGCCTAGATATAAACCCATGCATATACAGTCAACTGATCTTTGACAAAGATGTCAAGAATATACAATGGGGAAAGAAAATCTCTTCAACAAAGGGTGCTGAGAAAACTGGATATCCACATGCAGAAGGATGAAATTTGACCCTTATCTTACACCATACACAAAAATAAACTCAAGATGGGTTAATGACTTAAACATAAGACCAGAAACAGTAAAATTCCTAGAAGAAAACATAGGGGAAAAGCTTCTTGACATTGGCCTTGGCAATGATTTCTTGGATTTGACATCAAAAGCACAGGCAACAAAACAAAAAATAGGCAAATAGGAACGACATCAAACTTAAAAGCTTCTGCATAGAATAATAGAAGAAGCATCTGATTTACAATAATAGGGGAGGACTTGATCATACCTGTCTCAGTACTGGACAGATCAGCTAGGCAACGAATTGACAGAGGAACAGTTAATCTATCAGATGGAGAAAACAAATCTATGGTTATGGGGGGGAGGGAAAGGGGGGAGGATGAGGGGAGAGGGGGGCACTGGGAGGGGGAGGGGAGGGAGGAGATTGGATAAGGGGCATAAAGAATAAGTATGATTTGTAATAGTGAATATGCTAATAAAAAAATTTTTTAAGCTTCTGCATAGCAAAAAAAAAAAAAAAGAAAGAAAGAAAAAAGAAAAGAAAAGAAAGGAAAAACCAATCAGTGAAGGGATACAGAATAGGAAAAATATTTGTAAGCCATTTATCTAATAAGAAACTAACATCCAGAATATATAAGAATCTCCTACAACTCAATAGCAAAAAATCAAATAACAAAAAATGGGCAAATGAGGCTGGCTGGTTATCTCAGTTG
Organism: Cynocephalus volans; assembly: GCF_027409185.1. NCBI lineage: Eukaryota > Metazoa > Chordata > Mammalia > Dermoptera > Cynocephalidae > Cynocephalus > Cynocephalus volans. The sequence goes on from NC_084462.1 coordinate 58,018,528, forward strand.
GTTAGAGCATTGTGTTAATAACACCACGATCAAGGATTTGGATCCCCTCACCAGCCAGCCACCAAAAAAAAGGGTGGGGAGAGGAAAGGACTTGAATAGATATTTCTCCAAGAAGACATATAGAGGGGCACCAGGTATATGAAAGGGTGCTCAACATCTCTAATCATCAGGGAAATGCCAGATTCAAACCACAATGAGGTATCACCTCACATCTGCTAGGATGGCTATTACCAAAACGCAAAAGATAACAAGCATTGGTGAGAATGTGGAGAATTGAAACCCTTACATACTGTTGCTTGAAAAGTGGTGCAGCCACAATGGAAAACAGTACGGTAGTTCCACAAAAAATTAAAAATAGAACTATTATGTAATCCAGGAATCCCACTTCTGGGTATATAACCAAAAGAATTGTGATCACGATCTCAAAGAGACATCTTCATTCCCGTGTTCATCTCAGCATTATTCACAATAGCCAATATATGGGAACAACCTAAATGTCCATCAACAGATGAATGGATAAAGAAAATATATATAAATACGATGGGATATTATTCAGCCTTAAAAACGATGGAAGCCCCATCATTTGTGATAACATGAATGAAACTATAGGACATTATGCTAAATAAAATAAGCCAGTCACAGAAGGACAAATACTGCATGATTCCACTTATATGAGGTATATGAACTAGTCAAACTCCTGGAAGCAGAGAAGAGAATGGTGGTTGCCAGGGCCTGGGGGGGAGGGGAGGAAATGGGGAATTGTTGCTCAATGGGTATAAATATTCAGTTTTGTAAGATGAATAAGTTCTAGAGATGTGCTTTACAACATAGTACCTAAGAGAGTACTTCAAAAAGTTTGTGGAAAAATAGAATTAAAAGATAATATACCTTTCCATGAACTTTTTGAAGACCCCCATACAGTTAACACTTTTGTATGGTGCACTTTAAAATATGTTCAGAGGGTAGATCTCATGTTATGTTTTCTTATACACACACACCCACCCCAAGTTCTGGGAAATTTGAGCTTGCCGTGAAGTATGCACAAGGATGAGATACACACCTAATATAGTGTTAATGGAGCCCATCAGCTGCTCCACATCAGAGAAGTCCAAGGTCTGGTCTTCAAAGTCAGGCTGTGCAGAGATTTCCATGTCCGTTTTTGTTTTCAGGAATTTCCCGAGTCTGTTAGTATAAAAAAGACAAGCTAACAAGAATAGAGGTGCATTCTCCTTAGGGTATATCTGTGCTGGGTCCCTAGTAATAATGAAGAGGGACTCTTTGCTGAACTTTCATTTCTTTAGTTTAATGTGCTGCTGGCTGCCTCCTATCATATGCTTCATTGAGTGACCTAGGTCATCAGTGGGAATGGGTGGGCTTAGTGTTGGCCTTTGATGGGGAGGCAAAGTGGTGGGGTCATGTCAGAGGGTTGGTGGTGGACATTCACCAACAAGACCCAGATCCACACCCTCTGGAAGATCTCTTAGGTGCTAACCTGGAAGCTCCCTCCCCAAGCCCCAAGATGTGCAGGGGGTTCAAACTCTCTGAGCTTCTTCTCCACAAGACCAAGTGCCCTCCAATTGCTGATTGTGGAGTTTTGGGTCTTCCTGCACCTGTTTCCTGGCAGTCACAGGGTTTGTAAATGGCAGAGGCAGAATTTAAAGCCAGGTCTATCTTTGCCAAAATCCATGCACTTAACCCTTACAATACTATTATTTTTTATTTCACCAACAAAGTGAAGGAAAACCCTTACATTATTAAGCTTCTATGTTTATGTTGCTTCATAGACATTGTCTTATTTTATTCTCACAAAACTATCTTTCTTCGTAGAAAAGGTGGGTCATAGACTGGTTGGACAGGCCCAAGGTCATGGAGGTAGCAGGATTTGAACTCCTGTGTCTGACTCTAAAACGTACATGCTTTCTGCAGCCGCACAGTCTGAGTCCTGGCACAGCTGGGGGATGTTGGGGGTGCACTCCAGATCTCGGTTCCTTCTGGTAAAATGAAGGGCTTGTGGGGAAGATCTGACTACAGGCTTGTTGGCTGGGCCTCACCATCTCCTCCCTTACAGCCTTGAGATTCTGAGATTCTCAATACTAGAGAGTCCTTGTGACCCCACACCCTCATTTCAAAGCCAGTGTTATTTTACTCTTAGGATCGGACATGGAAACTGCAACTGGAAGCATACAGAACTGGAAACATGTGGAACTGAGTCTATTTGTATATATAGAGGTGAAAGAAACAGAAAAAATATATGTCAGAACAAAAATATTACCTGTCAGCCATAGCCACTGCATCCTAAAAAAGAAAAGGAGAAAATAGTAAATTGGTTTTGTAAATACATTTCTTTTTCCAAGAAATGTAATAATATAAACATATTAAAAAAACTTGGAAATTAGGAAAAAGAAAAAAAAAATCAGCCATATCCCACACCCTAGCAAAATTACCCTATGCCTGTGCAGTTTCCCCATACTACTGCTTTTTCCCATTAACATTATGTAAGCACTTGCCATGTTATGAATGGTCTTTCAGACTATCGATTTGAAAGCTTGTATCATTCATTGAATAGAAATTCCATCATTTACTTAACAGTTCTTCCATTGTTGGACATTTTGGTTGTTTCCAATTTTTCACCATCATCAATAATGGTGAAAAGAACAACTTCATGTTTCTCACTTTTTCTACATTCTGGATTATGTCTTTGAGGTACAGTGGCACCGTGCAACTCTTGGGTCAAGAGCATCGACACCTCTCATGGTGCCTGCCTAATTGGTCTCCAGCTTCATTCACGAGTGCCTCGCCCCTACTACGGCAGGAGAGAGGCGTTGCTGGGCTTGAAGGATGACTGTGGACTTGGACAATGTGGGCGACATACTTGGCAACCAGCGAGCTCTGAAAGCCCCTCCCCCACATCCTGGACACCACATCTGCCCTGAATTCCTGCAGGACCTTGGGAAGAAAGAGCATCCCAGCTCTGACTGAGATTGAAATTCCCAAAGCCCAGCTGCACAGGGCCAGATTTAATTTGATTTCAAGAAAATTAAGAAATGGATTTTTTTGTATGTCTGAGTTTATGAAGTATGATTTATAATTGCTACACTTGTAACCGGGAAATTTAAGGTGAATTTAGCCTTGACAACTTTCTCCTCAGAGCTCCAAGAAGCCATCTGACGTGGCCAGAAAACTCTCAGGGCATTGTTTTTGCTTAGCCCCAGGATGAGGGGACAGGTCTCTGGGTAACCAGGACAGAGGAACAAAGACTGGCGCTGCCTCAGCAATGGTGGATGGGAAGGGTCAGCTGTGGATGAGTCTGTTTGGCCACCTGTGGTGATGCTATGCAGAGAGATGGGGCGACAGCCACCCCATCATGAAAATCCATGGTATCAAATGGATGCTGAGCATAAAAGTCGATTTTGACACCTCCAGGAGGAGAGAGGACAGCCTCATCTACCCCAGCCATAACTGTCATTTCAGTTCATGATTTCATTGCATTTTCTTACTGACCTTTATGAAATCAGCCTTCTCTTCATGACACACCTCCTCTATTGTTTCCATCAGTTCTTTACAGGTATCAAGGTTTTCTCCACAGCTGACCAGTTGTTCATATAAGGCTTCCAGCTTCTCTTTCTTTTTCTCCCCCAGAGTTTGTATTTTTTCTTCATATTTTTGAGCAAGTGTTTCCAAGATCTCATTGTAATGTGACTCAAAGTTTTGTTCTTGTCTTCCAAAATTCTCCTGCAAGACAGTTGACTTCAGACATCATTTTGGCGTACGTGACTTGTCTATTAGATTCATTGGGGGTATGAAAATGTATCTACCCAGAGCTGTTTTAATCCCTCTGCTTTGTCTTATCTCCTTCCAGGATGTTGGGGTGAAAGGTGGGGGAGCTAGGACACAGGAGTCTCCACCCCAGAACCCCAAGAATATTCTTAACAAAAAGCACTGCTTTCTCTCCAGTGCGATTTTGCAATCCTCCCCCAGTTTTAGCTACCTCCTATCATCATGACAACTGGCCAGCAAGATCATCAGAGTCAGCCTGCTACTGGAACCTTGGACCTAGATATGGAAATGTCTGCCCTGGGAGATTTCCACCTATTATTCCTGTCTGAGTGCTCAACGTCTTGTGATGCTCATCTTCACTCCCTGGTGCTTGGCTCATACAAACACCAGTATTACATCAACTAGGATCATAGCAACTAGGGGAAAGATGAAGGCAATGGGGAACAATGATGTGGCTAGGCAGCACTGCCTAATAAATGAGAAAATGCAAGAAGGCAGAGCGAGGGTCCTGACAGTACTTAATCCGGGAGCACAATGGATAAGAAATATTAAGTAGAGCATATCAACTCCTGGTCCCCATTACTTATAGTGAAAGCAAAGGAGAGCTCTGTGGGTTCTGACTGATGTCATCCTCATGAGGGGATAGGGACATTTCCAAAGAAGGGACTCTTGTCAATCATTCAGGGAGTAATTACTGAGCACCTGCTATGTGCACAGGACCTGCTCATAATGTGGAAGAGAAAGAAAAGCAATAGATGATTCTCCAGTGTTGAATATAAAAGGATGGCCTCAGAGTGCTCACTGAGGATGGAGATATTTTGATCTGAGGGTAAGCTGGCAGAACAGTGTAAGGAGTTTTATCCTGGCTGTTGTACACTTACTCCTCCACCCCCCACCCGATGCTTGGCAGCAGAAGGGATTGCATCTTCTCTGTGCCTTCTACAGGGTTTAGTGCAATAGCTCTCTTTCCTTTTGAGACTGGAAGGAGATTTAAAAGAGTTCTAGCTTCATAAGAAAATGGTTTGGGACTTAGTTAACTCATATGAGATGCTCCTGTTGATACAGACTGAGCTTGCATTAATAGAAGTAGAGCAACCACATAAAGACAAGGGAGAGGAAAAGTCCCGCAGTCCTCGGTCCTGGTCTATGTCATCTGGAAGGTTGGGTTGCGCTCTGGAATCACAGTGGTATACTACGTACCTACTTGGGAACATCCTGGGGACTGTGACATGTTTGGTGACAGGCATAGAAAATTTATTTTATGAGAAATAGATAACAACTGAGGAAAAGAACACTTATTAAAGACAGGATGGGTGTCTTGCAATGCCTTATCAAGGCTGGCCCATGAAAGAGGGACTGACCTTGTTCTGTGTAGTTCCAGGGGCCAAAGTGACCAATGCACAGAAGCTACAGAGCAGCAGCTGTAGCTCAGTAGTCTTGGCCTCTGGATCAAGAGCCCACATTCTTCCCCATGCAGGACTGGGATGGAGAGGGGCCTTCAAAGGATGGAAAGTCCCTCCTGACCCCAGAATTCTAAATTCTTACTGATCTCTCAGCAAAGTCTGTACATTACTAACTAGGTAAAGACAATACATAAACTTATTTTTTAAATCCATGCACAGCTAAAAGTATGCCTGTGTTTGAGTGGCAGTAACTGGCAGAAGTGGTTATGTTGCCTCTTAAAACAACCAAAAACTGACAGTGCACACTTTATGTAGTCAACATTATAGATACCTCCAAAGGCATAGAATTAACAACCCCAAAGAACAAGAAAACAACATGGAACCCCATGTCTCTGGTTACACACACAGCCAGTAGCACCAAATAACACCCAAGGGATTCTCAGTGAGTGAGACAACAAAAAAAGAACAACAACAACAACAAAAAAGAAATAGGACCAAAACAAGTAAACAAATGAAAAACCAAGGGAAAAAGAAAGCTGTTCACCTCTTCACCACCTGAGCTCAAGTGAGGGGCTTCGACTGGATGATGCCACCATTAAGTCATCTTTGTTAGATTGGGGTCTAAACCAGGTACAATTGGTGATTCGGGTAAAGGGGGCATGAGGAGAAAGAGTAGCCCGTGAAGAAGCACTGTGATTAGAACATTTCTGCCTGATATATTCATGCAACAAACATTTATAAAATTCCTGCTCTGAAACTTACCATGTAGTAGGACTGGGGATATAAAGATGCAGAAGACCAGCCTAACCACTGAGAGCTCATAGCTCAGCAGGGAATGCTGACAGGTAATTGGTTTCATGAGGTACATGCTCAGGTGCTACGGCAGGTCAGAGGAAGGGGTGAGGGGCAAGGGGCAGTAGTGACACCTCACACTCTAATTCTAACTCGTACCAGAAGCAGCTGTGTGACCCAGTCACTGATGGAAACAAATGTGTCTGATGGGGTTGTCAAGCATGCTCTTACCTCCACAGTGATGAAGACCTCCTCCAAGTGACTTGCAAAATTTTCCATCTCGATAATCTGCTTTTCTAATTTGTACATGTTTTTGTGAATTTCCTCCTATTTAACAGAGGATCACAAAGAAGGTGTTAATGCTACATCTTTTCTCTCTCTTTCATGAAGGCACTTTAGATTCATTCCCAGCCTACATGCATGAGACGCAAATGCAATATCGAGACAAAGGAGACTTATTTACCTTGGCATTTTCCAGTGCTTTATTGAGTGGGATCACTTCATGCTCCTTGTGTTCCTCAAAATCCTTCTCAACAGCTCTTACTGGAATTTTGCAAGTGACACAGAAGACATCAACAGCTTCTTCCTCGTCCTCCTCTTCTGGGATGACGTAGCATTCATACTCCTCGCTGGAGCGGCCATGTGTGTACCTATAGGCTTCCTGCAAGTCCTGGCACTGGCCCACCGGACCCCATGCCCCGTAGCTCATGTCCTCATCTTCCACTGCCTCTCCACTAAGTCTCCAATCTCTCTGCTCCCTGGCTTGGTCTCTCCTCTTCATCGCATAAGGAGGATATTCCGAAACCCCTATTATGGGCATGTTGTCATCAACAAACTCATCCCCTAACTCATGATCATCTTCAAGTCCATATAAATGCACAAGTTCATCCACTTCCTCTTGAAGGTCTCTTTGAGCCTTACCTTCTCCTGCCCCTCTTGGCTCTTTGGTCATTTCAGTCTGGACTATTTCTCTCCTCATCCTAGTGTTTTCTTCTGGGAAGATCTGAAGTCTGTCTTCAGAGTCATACAGATCCATATGATAAAAGCGGAAGTCCTTGGGAGGAGCAGATCTGCCCAGCCTTGATTCCTCCCCAGCTTCCTTCTCCATTGTAATTGTGGAAGCCCTGGGAAGCACTTTTATACAAGAAAGATCCTTCCTGGATAGTTAATAATAAATATTCTGGGCCCTGGAACACAAAAAGAGGAGGGAAAAAATCAGTTCCTGAGAAGGTCATTGCAGTGGATGGTCATGAGATGGGACTCTACCTAGTCACAATTTATGAACTGTGGTTTCACTTGAACCATCTGTAAAGAAACATTAAAAGATACAGAAGAAATTACAAAAGGAATGTCAATAGATTTGACTAACAAAAGACTCCTATACGTTTAAAAAAAAAATTTAGAAGGCAAAAAAAGTGGGAAGAGTTTCAGGTAATTATTATTTTTAAAATTATATATACTCATTAAAAAATTAAGTCTCAATAGATGAATGTGAAGGACAATTCACAAATCACTTTTGTATATGATATTACTTGTACAAAAAAAGCATTTGGAAAACTGTCTATACTTATCAGTAACAGAGAACAAATAAATAAGATGCCATTTTGCCTTTCCAGTTAGCAAATATGAAAAAATATAAAAATGATACCCAAGGCTGGGTAAGGGTACAGTGAACGCTCTCATGTCAGCTCTCATATGCTGCTGATTGGAATGTAAACTGGCCACACCCTTCTGGAGAGCAAATTTGGCAACCTGGGTCAGGAGCCTTAAAATTTTTATGCACTCTTTGACTTAGTAATCTACTTCTGGAGCCCTGAGGAAAAATCCCAAACACAGGGGAAAAGTTTCTATCTACATGAAAATGTCCACCACAAAAATTTTTAATAATAAAAAAAATTTTTTGAAAAGGCCTAATGATTAGAAGAATGGTTAAATAAAGTAGGATATGTACACTGTGTTGAATACAAAGGAGCCTTTTAAAATATGGAGAGCAAATGAAACTTGGAAAAAGACACAATATGATGCTAAGTAAAATAAACAGAATATTCATTATGTGCAGAATATGATGTCCACTAATTTAACGGAGGTACAAAAAATCTAGAAATAAATAAAAATAATGATAGTAGTAGTAAATACAATATTAGTAGTAGCTCCTACTTATTGAGCACTGACTGTGTGCTCTTTCTGGGCTAGGCAGTCTACACATACACATTATCTTATCCTCACATCAACCCTATGTCATAGGTACTGCTGTTATACCCATTTTACAGATGAGGAAACTGTCTCAGACAGGGTATCTCATGCAAGGTTACACAGTAAGTTGCTGAACTGGAATTTGAGTCTTTGTTCTGTGTAGCAGCCACAAGACTGTGCCTCACAGATATCCAGCTACAGGGAGCATAATTGACTGTAGTATTCAGTAGCACTCTGAAATCCATTGCCACATTGTGTGGAGGATACACTGTCCACAGACATCTGCCATTCAGTGACAAAGTGTAACAGAGATACGAAAGGAGATCCATTTTTGGTTGACACAAAACTCCTCTGATGGCCAATTTTGGCTGGAGGACTCCGTGACAGCCTTGCCAAGAGTTTCTTAGACTGTATGACAGTCTAAACACTTCCCCCCAACCTTCCATCCCTCTCTGCCTCACTTAGGATCAGATATGCATCATAATCTGACAGCCCTCCCAGCCTTTCCTACCTTTCTCTCCATTTTATATCAAACAGGTGTTTCTCCTAATAAAATTCTTGTACATTTAATCCCATTTTGTGCTAGGGACTGGATTAGCACAGTCTGTTGGACTCCAAAGTCCTTGCTTTCTTTCTGGAACAGAACTGCCATTGTGTTGTATTAATTATTTTTTGTAACAGTTTTATTGACATATTAATTAACATATCTGTGAATTATAAACAATTCACCTTTGAACAATTTACTTGTTTAAAATGTATAGTTCAGGGCTGGCCAGTTAGCTCAACTGCTTAGAGCGCCGTGTTGATAACACCAAGGTCAAGTGTTTAGATCCTCAAACCGGACAGCCACCAAAAAAAAAAAAAAAGAAAAGAAATAAAAAATAAAGCATATGATTCAATAGTTTTTAGTGTATTCACATAAATATGCAATGATTGCCACAATCAATTTTAGAACATTTTCATCACCTCAAAAAGAAATCCCATACCCTTTAGCCACCCATATTACTCCCTCTTCCCCAGCACTAAGCAACCACTAATCTACTTTCTGTGTTTATCGATTTTCCTGTTTGCACATTTCATATAAATGGAATCATGTAATAGATGTTTTTTGTGTCTGGCTTCTTTCACTTAGCATAATGGTTACAAGGTTTGCCCATGCTGTAGCATGTACCATATCAGTACTTTATTCCTTTTTAGGGCCAGAAAATATTCTGTTATATGAATATACCATATTTTGTTTATCCATTCATCAGTTCATTTGGGTGATTTCCCATTTCATTTGGGTTGTTTCCTTCTTTGGTCTATTGTAAATAATACTGCTAAAAATATTTTTGTACAAGTTTTTGTATGTATATATGTTTTTACCTCTCTGGGTATATACCTAGGAGTGGAATTACTGGGCCAAATGGTAACTTTATGTTTAACTTTCTGAGGAACTGACAAACTATTTTCCAAAGTGGCTTCACCATTCTACATTCCTCCCAGCACTGTATGAAGGCTCTAATTTCTCCACATCCTTGTCAACACTTATTATCTGATCTTTTGAGCACAGTCATCCTAGTGGATATAAAGTGGCATTTCATCGTGGGTTTGATTTTAATTTCACTGATGAATAAAGATGTCAGGTGTCTTTCACGTATTTAGTGGCCATTTGTATATCTTCTTTGGAGAAATGCCTATTCATATTCTTTGCCCACTTTTTAATTGAGTTATTTGTCTTTTTATTATTGAGCTGTTCTTTATGTACTCTGAATTCTAGTTCATTATCAGACACGTGATTTACGAATATTTTCTACCATTCCTTGGGATGTCTCTTCATCATTGGGATGTCTTTATGGTATCTCATGAAGTACAAAAGTTTATGTTTTGATGAAGTCGAATCTATGTATTTTAAAATTTTGTTGCTTGTGCTTTTGGTGTCATATGTATGAATTGATTACCAAATCTGAGGTTAAATTGATCTTGCCTTCCTGGGATAAATCCCACTCGGTCGCAGTGTTTAATTTTTTTGTGTTACTGGATTCAGTTTGCTAGCATTTTTGTTGAGGAATTTTGCATTTGTATTTCTAAGAATATTGGCCTGTGGCTTTCTTTTCTTGTGATGTCTTTGTCTGGTGTTGGTATCTGTCTGGTTTTGGTATCAAGGTAATATGGCTCATAGAATGAGTTGGGAAGTGTTCCTAATATTCTATTTTTTGGGAGAGTTTGTGAAGAATTGGTATTAATTCTTCTTTAAATGTTTGGTAGAATTCACCAGTGAAGCCACCTGGTTCTGGGATTTTCTTTGTGGGTTGTAGTGGATTGAATTATGTCTCCCCAAAACTCAATGAAGCTTGAATTGTGTCCCCCAAGTTTCATGTATTAGAAAGTTGGCTCCCACTGTGACTGTTAAGAAGGTGGGAAATCCTATTATGGTAATTGAAAAGTGGAGCCTTGAAGAGGTGATTAGATTGTAGAACCATGCCATACTGAATGGATTAAAATGGTGGCCATGGGCATGGTTTGGAGGGCTTTAAAAGGAGAGTGAATGAGATTGGTCTCTCTCTGCTCTCTCTGCTTCCACCATCTTGCAATGTGAGGGGTCACTGCCACCACCACCAGATGTGTTCCTTGGACTGTGGATTTCCCAGCCTCAGAAACTGTAAGAGAATAAATTTCATTTTCTTATAAATTACCTACTTCAGGTATTTTGTTATAAGCAACAGAAATGGACTAATACATGGGTAGTGTTTTCATTACTAATTTAATCCCTTTACCTATTACACGCCTATTCAGATTGTTTATTTCTTCTTGAATCAGTTTTGGTAGCCCGTGCCTTTCTATGAAATATCCATTTCATTTAAGTTATCTAATTGATTGGAATACAATTGTGCAAGTATTCTTTTTAAATCTTTTTTATTTCTAAAGCTTGGTAATAATGTCCTCTCTTTCAGTTCTGATTCTAGTAATTTGAGTCTTTTCTCTTTTTTTTCTTGGTCAATCTAACTAAAGGTTTGTCAATTTTGTTGATCACTTCAAAGAATCAGATTTTTAAAAATATTCACCTATTGTTTTTCTGTTTTCTATATCATTAATTTCTACTCTAATCTTTATTATTTTCTTCCTTCTGCTTGCTCTGTTTTGTTTGTTCTTCTTTTTCCAGGGTCTTAAGGTATTAATTCAAGACCTTTCTTCTTGTCACATATAGGCATTTACAGCTATAAATTTTCCTCTAAGCACTGCTTTCACTGCCCTCCACAAATTTTGGTAGGTTTTATCTTCATTTTTATTCATTTCAAAGTATTTTCTAATTTCCCATTTAGTTTCTTCTTTGATCCATCAATTATTTAGGGATGTGTTGTTTAATTTTGACATATCTGTGAGTTTCCCAAATTTCTTTGCATTATTTGTTTATAATTGCAATCCATTGTGGTTGAAGGACATATTTTGCATTATTTCTATCCTTTTATATTTATTGATGTTTGTTTTATGCTCTGTCCTGGAGAATGTTCCATATGCACTTCAGAAGAATGTGTATTCTGCTGTTGTTGAGTGAAGTGTTCTATAGATGTCTGTTAGGTCCAGTTTGTTTATAGCATTATTTGAGTCTTCTTTTTCCTTGTTGATCTTCTGCTGAGTTGTTCCAAACCATTATTCTACCCATTATTCTATCCATTATCGAAAGTAGAGTATTGAAGTCTCCAACTATTATTGTTATGTGGTATATTTCTCCCTTCATTTAGTTAGTTTTTGTTTCATGTGTTTTGGTTCTCTCTTGTTAGGTGCATATACGTATATAATTGTCAACTCTTTCTGATGGATCAAATCTTTTATATATTGAATCTCTAGTAACATTTTTTAAGTCTATTTTTTCCTAATGTCAGTATAGCCTCTCCAGCTTTATCACGTTGCTGTTTACATGATATATCTTTTTTCATCCTTTTAGTTTTATTTTTTTTCTTCTTCAGAGTATTGCCTCTGATGTACTTTTAGTTTCAGTCTAGTTGTATCTTTAAGTTTAAAGGGTGCATCCTGTAGGTAACATATAGTTTTTGTATTAGTCTATTTCTGTTCTTATAATAAAATACACAGAACTGGGTAACTTATAAGAAAACAAAATTTATTTGCTTACAGTTTCTGAGGCTGAGAAATCCATAGTCCATCTGGTGGTGGTGACAGTGACCCAAGGATCTCACATTGCAAGATGGTGGAAGCAGAGAGAGCAGAGAGAGCAACCTCCTCATTCACTCTCCTTTTAAAGCTCCCTGAACCACGCCCCTGACCACATTATTAATACATTCACTACAGCAAGGTCCTACAATCTAATCACCTCTTCAAGGCCCCACCTTTCAACTACCATAATAGGATTTCCCACCCTCTTAACAGTCACAGTGGTTGCCAAGTTTCTAATACATAAAACTTGGGAGACACAATTCAAGCTTCATTGAGTTTGGGGGGGGGGTATAATTTGATCCAGTACCATTGTCTATGTTAATTATTAATTTTTCTTATGCATTCATTATGACAAGTGTCATAAGAATTTCTAAATGACAACACTTTGTTAGAATAGTTCAAGTTATTGAGTCTTTCCATATAACAAATGGCGTTTCCTATGGAATAATCTGCTATACACCTAAATAACCATTCTCCCCAGAACCTGATAATTAACATTCCAATCCTCAACTAGTAGAATAGTAAACCAGAGGTTAGGAAAGAAGATCAGCATCTACAAGTCTGCTGAAAAATGAGATATAACATCAGAGGAAGACAGGTTACTATAAAGAAGTGTTAAGTTGTGAAAGGAGAGTAACTATAAAGAAAGAGAACTCTAAAGGATACCATAGGCTGAGAAGAAAAAAATCTTACAAAGATTAAACTTGATAAACTTCAAATTTCATTGAAGAAGTTGTGATTGCAACCCACATCATGGCTAACAAGTTCACAGAGCTGGCCTGGCCAGAACTGGTCCACAGTTGCTGGACAAGCAAGAAAAAAAAACAAACATGGAGATACAGGTGAACCAAAGCTAGCTAGCAAGTGAGCAGAGGGAGTTGGAAGCATTGCTGTAGGAATAAGGAGTATTAGGAGAACCAAGGGAAAGGGTCACCAGGCCTCATGAGAGACCCTGAACCAGAATCATTCAGATGAGCTGTTCTCATATTCTTGACCCTCAGAAACTATGCAAGATAATAAATATTTATTGTTTTAAGCTACCAAGTTTTGGAATAATTTGTTATGCAACAGTAGGTAACTAACACATTGTTCCAGCTTAAAAATAACCTTCTTTCTACTTGGCTTTCCCCTTTTGCTACTATTCTCTCTTCCTCCTTTTTTCACATCCAGACTCCTTCAAAGGGTGGCATTTATACCACTGATCTTCAGGCTATAACAAATGTACATAAGGACTTCCCAAGGGGTACATGGGCATGGACAGTTTTAAGAGTATCAGTTTCCAGATACTCAACCTCATATTTAATCTTTCTCAGAGTTGCTCTGCCTGGGAACAAGACAGCCTTTAAGGCTTTATGCAGTTTCTCTTTTCACAACAGCCCTTCTTCTCTTAATTACAAAGGTAAAACTCTACCTCTCACATGTCCTGAATGTTACATTGCACTGTAAGATTTTATTGTTTGGAAATTTTAAAAACCTCCAGGGGGTAAATGAAGCGACAATGTGAAGTATTGGTATCAATGTTGAGAGAATCAATGACATTAATTAATGGGTAAGACAAAAAAACCTTTTTTTTTTTTATATTGGCTCCCCTGCCTGAAAGATGTTGTGTCTATTGTTCTCCTAATAAAAATCCGTAAAGACTTTGAAGTTTAAGCAAAAAGGGAAGTTACCTTTCTTGAGCATCTCATAACTTAGGAGTTAATTTTTTGATCAACTATAGATCATGAGAGTATTGCTTTAGTTTAGAGAGATTCAATACATTGTCTAAAATGCCCAGTAAATTAGGATAACGTTAACCATGTGGGCTCTGGAACCAGGATATCTTGAATCACCTCCAAAAGAAAACACATACCCATTAGCAGTCGTTCCCCGTTCCCTGCTCCTCCCAGCCCCTGGTAACCACTAATCTACTTTTTGTCTCTATGGATATCTATTCCAGATATTTCATACAAATGGAATCATATGTGTGGTGTTTTGAATCTGGCTTTTTTCCCCTGAGAACAATGTTTTCAAGGTTCATCCATGTTGCAGAATGTACCAGAACTGCATTCCTTTATATAACTGAATAATACTGCATTGTATATATATACCACATTTTGCTTATCCATTCATAAACTGATGGACACCTAGGTTTTTTTCACTTTTAAATAATACTGCTATGAACATTCACATACAAGTTTTTGTGTGGACATAGGTTTTCATTTCTCTTAGGTAAATACTGAGGAGTAAAGTTGCTAGGTCTATGGTAACTCCATGTTTTAACTATTTGAGGAAATTCCAGACAGTTTTCCAAAGTAGCTGCACCATTTTGTATTCCCAGAACCACTGTATGAAGGTTCCAGTTTCTCCACATCCTCACCAACACTTGTTATTGGTCATCTTTTTTATTAGAGCCATCTAATAGGTATAAAGAGCCATCTAGTAGGTATAAAGTGGTATGTCATTGTGGTTTTGATTTGCATTCTTCAGATGACTAATAATGTTGAACATCTTTTCATGTACTTATTGGCATGTGTACATCTTCTTTGGAGAACTGTCTATTCAAATCCTTTGCTCATTGTGATGGATAATTTTATGTGTCCACTTGGTTGGGCCATGGTGCCCAGATATTTGGTCAAACATTATTCTGGATGTTTCTGAGAGGAGGTTTTTTGGATGAGATTAACATTTAAATTGGTGGACTTTGAGTAAAGCAGATTGCCATTCATGATGTGGGTGGACTTCATCCAATCAGTTGAAGGCCCTAATAGAACAAAGACTGACCACCCCCAAGGAAGAAGAATTTGACAGCAGATGGCCTCCAGACTTGAACTACAACATTTTGCCTGGGTCTCCAGAGTGTCAACACACTCTGCAGTGTGAACTTGCCAGCATCCATAATTATGTGAGTCAATTCCTTAAAATAAATCTTTCTTTCTCTGTATACACACACACACACACACACACACACACATCCTATTGTTTCTGTTTCTCTGAAGAACTGTGACTAAGACAGCCCTTTTAAAATTGGGTTATGTCTCTGTTTATTGTTTAATTGTAAGGGCTCTTTACACATTCTGGATACAAGTCCTTAATTAGATATATGATTTTCAAATATTTTCTCCCATTCTGTCTTTTCACTTTCTTGATGGCACAAAACTTTTTAACTTTGATAAAGTCCAATTTATCTATTTTTTTCTTTTTAGCTTGTGTTTCTGGTATCCTACCTGAGAAACCATTGCCTAATCCAAGGACATTTAAACTTTTGATAAAACTTGTTTGATAACATAAATGTTTGAAGGGGGTTCACAAGCCAGAAGTTTGATGATCACCGATCCACATGCTGCAATCTGGCTTCCAATCCCAACATACCTCTAAAACTGCTGTTGTTAGGGTGACCTTTTTTGCTCAGAAAAGCAATTTATTTTTATCTAATTGCACAAGTCACAGGTATTTTATGAACAACATATTCCTGCATAAAGCCAGGAATTATGTGGATTATTTATTTTATTCCCTGATAGCTTTTTTAAAAAAATAACTAATTGAAATATAATTGTTGGTTAGAGCATAACCTTATAACACCAAAATCATGGGTTCTGATCCTTTTACTGGCCAGCCACACACACACACACAAAAGGAATATAATTGACATACCATAAAATTAATCTGTTTGAAAGGCACAATTCAATGATTTTTTTAGTAAATTCCCTGAGTTGTGCAACCATCAACACAATGCAGGTCCTAATGAAGCCCACCCTTTAAAAAATTGTGGTAGGGGTTGATAGGTTAGCTTAGTTGGTTAGAGCATGGTGTTATAACACCAAGGTCAAGTGATCAGATCACCAGACTAGCCAGCTGCCAAAAAAAAAAGTGGTAAACCTAATGCCTTTTAAAAAAACTAATATTATTAAACTATTCTGATGCAATACATATGCAATAAGGCTTTGAGGAAAATAACATAAGCAAAAAAAAAAAAAAATTAAGATGCAGTTTAGCACTTTTTTTTCCTTATCCATAACTTTTATGATCTTATTTTCTTTAATTTCCACTTATGGGGCCAAAGTCAGCAGCCAGCTGGCTGCTTGTTCCTCAGTTGCACACAGAAGTCAAGGTCAGTGGCTTCCCCTCTCAGCTATGCTTATCTTTCTGCAGCGAGGGACTTTGTCACCTCTGCTGACAGACTGTCCTTTTAAATAACCACTTCCAGAACTATACTTTAAGGAGCCATTACTTTTTCTTTTCACTATATCCACTTTTGATTGCCTTTTAAATGTAACATTTGCTGATGTCCTAATTGTGAGATCCATGGACACTGTCCCGTACTGTCCAGACCGCTCTGTGCCATCTGATCCTATTGACCCTCCCTTCTCCCCTGGCTCAGCTGTGACTCCTCCTAGGCTGCTGACTGCTGATATCTCTGTCTCCTCCCTCCCCTTGGCTGCTCCTTACACACTGGCACCCCAGCACTTCCATCCTAGGCCCTCTCCCCACTCTCCACCTGCTCCAGATGATCTCATCCACTGTCATGGCTTCCACAATCCCCTCTCTGCCAAGGGCTTTGAATCTGTGTCTCTGGTCCTAACCTCTGCTCCCAGCAGAGGCAGAGGTTCAGAGGAGCAGCTGCCTTCCTGAGCATCTCCAGCCACTACAAGCTCAGCACGGCTAGCCTCTCACTTTCCCCAGCTTACTGTGTGGTGTGACATCCCCCCAGTCTCCCAGGCCACAAGTCTGCCATCACCTCCAGGGCAGCCAGTGGGTGTCGCCTGTGAGAGGGAGTGTCCTCCCACCAGCCCTGCCACAGCTCTTCCCCTGGAATGGTGCTTCTCAAACTTCCATGCCCACCAGTCACCTTGGGGATCTGGTTAAATGAAGATTCAGAAAGTCAAGGGTGAGGTCTGAAAAACTGCATTTCTAAACAGCTCTCAATAGCTGCCTGTGTACTGGTCTACCTAATAAGGAAGAAGGTGCCTGGAAGCCCACCTGGCCCATGAGGGGTGGAGACAGACTTCCAGGGAACCCACCTTCTGCCTCTCTGCACTCTGGCTGTTAATATCTGTGATGTCCCGAACTGACTGCCTGGGTCACCTTCCCCTCCCTGGACATTCCTGCCATAGGCCTTCAGTTTCACCCTCGTTCCTCAGCCTCTATCTGTGGAGTCCAAGGAACCCTCAGCTTTTCTACCCATGCCCTCAGGTAAGAGAACTCTGCCCTGTGTCCAAGGCTGGTCAGAGATGGCACTTTGCCCTTGGGGCCCAGGCCTCTCCCTCCCGCCTCTCTCCTGGGACAGTGGGTAGGCTCCACTCCCTGCCTGTCCCCACGCCCTCCAAGTTTCAGCCTATGAGCACAGGGAAAGACTAAGGACGGTGATGAGAAGAGCAGAGGTGCCCACCCAAATCCACATTTGGCCCCATTTTAGAAAGGTCTGACCCAAGAATGGGAGGTTCTGGATCCCAGTGATGGAGCCCCATCCTGCTCTTAACTTAGAGGGACCCTTATCCACCTCTCTTTATCTGCAGCTCTGCACCAAATACCACTCCCCCAATTTAATTGCAGCTACACCACTCCTTGGAGGTCCCTCACATACTTCTCAGTGGGCTCACCCTGGCTCTTGCTCATGCAGAACAAAAACACAATGATCGGCCTTCCCTGACCATGGGGGGAAGGGGCTGGGGAGGGCAGCGGGAGTGTGACCACACAGACTTGGCCCTGGTGAGCCCCTGGGGACATTTTCTCTTCCCTCCTTCACTCTGAACCATCCACAGGATGCTGGTTTTCCATTTTCTCTGTCCAGTGGTCATTGGGTGACAGAGACGCTGCTATCCTAACCCCAAACCATGCACGCTGCTGGTTTCTGGGGTCTGAATAACGAAACTTTACTCCTGAAACTCCAAGACTTGGGTACATCACACTTAGGATTCTCCCATTTTGTAATGCTCCCA
The DNA here is from genome assembly GCF_027409185.1 of Cynocephalus volans. NCBI lineage: Eukaryota > Metazoa > Chordata > Mammalia > Dermoptera > Cynocephalidae > Cynocephalus > Cynocephalus volans. Next base: position 58,036,763 of record NC_084462.1, read on the forward strand.
AACTCTTCACACGGAAGAGAATGGTAAAGATCACTTCAGTAACGTCTACTGTGGCTGAGTCCCACGATGATGCAGGATTGATGACACAAGGTACCAGCTCCACCATGGCCTGGTCCACACCGGCTGGACCATCAACAGAATCAGGTCTCCTCCCTGGATGGGGAGAAGGGATGAATGAAAGAAGGCTTCAGAGGTAGCTTCACAAAGCATGTGGCTTCCCGGCACCAGTGCCAGTGTTTTGCCTCCACAGCACTATGACTTATGAAGATTCTAGGACTGGGGTTTTGGGGGGTTACTCCTAAGAACACTGCCCACTGTTAGACCCTGGCTGGGGCAGTTCTGGCTCATCCTCACTAGCACAGCCTGTTCACAGGGCTGGAGAAAGTGTGACTTCCTTTGAACTAGGGCACAATTCTTTCCTTGACAGGTCTGCATTCCCACAAAACTAGTGCTGAGCTGGACCAGGAAGTCTCCCTCTCCATACATGCCAGACCCAGGGGGTCGCAGCTCCTCCTGGGTACCATGCACACTGCCTGCACGTTACCCCATGTCTCTCTCCAATGGTTTCCAAGGTCAAAGTTGCCTTCCAGCTATGGAAACACCACTTTGCCTCTTCTCTCATCACAATCCATCCTGGGTCCCTAAGTCCCTTATTGTAATCAATGATCGTCAGCAAAGCAGCACAGCCTTTTGTCCTAAGAGGGTGTGAATCCTGCCTTCACACTCCTGTATGTCTGATTGCCCAGCTAATCGGAATTACTTCCACTGTGTAGAAATAGTGTCTTACCATTAAATCTGTTTTGAGCTGGGGAGAGAAGGAGAGGGGAGAGGAGAAGTGGGGAGGAGAAGGAGGAAGACGGGGCAGTGAATGAAGTAGACGGTAAGTAGATCTGGAAATAGAACCCGGGACAACGAGAGAGTCACTCTTCCTCTCCAGGAATCTCTTATCAGCTGACAGTAGCAGCAGATCTCCTGAGCTTAGGAGCAGTTCCTCTATCGTCACCTGGGCTCCTGGCTGCTGTCTCTGCTCCAGGGGTGCTACAGGTCCCCCTGGTAAAGCCGGTATTTCAGAAGTCCTGGAGCCAGCATACCATAGGGCAACATGAAGTGACCTGGGAAGTCTGTACCCATGCAGAGGTCATCTGAGGAAGCCCAAGGCCCTTCTGCAACTCCGACTGACCCCACCACATGCATGGTCTGTGGTGTAGGGCATCATTCACTGTCCCAGCACCGACTGTTCATGTGGAGTTCAAGTGGATTCAAGAGAACAGGACTGCTAGGTGCTGGGGGTACAATGAATGAAACACTGTTCCTGGTCCCAGGGAGGCCCCAGACAAGTGGATACGTGATTATTACCTCATTTGGGGCTGGTGTACAACTTTTCAGAGATGCCACCTTTCCTGGGTCCCCAGGATACCTCTCCCTCCTAAAGCCCAAGTTCTGGGTCTCAAAGGCCAAAATCACACTGTGTTCCTCTGTGGCTCTGATATCACGTCTGAGTGTCACCTTGCAGGCAGAAATCCTCCTCGAAACCACCTTATCCCTTCAGTCTGCTGACCGTGTGCCCATGGCTCTTCCTCAAGGGTGTCCCTGCCTAGTGAGCAGCACAGGCACTATGCTGCTTTGCTCAGGCTTAAGTGGTGAGTCTGCACATCCTGCATTCCGAGGGCTCCACCACTGGCAAGTCTCAACTCCCCTGAGCATCACCCCTCACCCTGCCCCATGCCCACCTTGTCAATCCCCAAGCAGCCTCACCTTCTCTAGAGGACACCCTCTATAACTCTGACTGCTCTCAGTGTCCCACCCTATGGCCTGGCTCAGGCTGTTCTTCCTGTTGAGAGCTCCCCACCCTTCCCCATCTCACCGCTGCTCCTTCAGCCCCTAACAATCCAACATGGCCAATGCCTTCACACCCTCCGTGAGGGCCACTGCATTCCTAGTATCCATTAATACTACCATGACACCCAACCCCTGCAGCACACAAACCAGAGACAAGGAGCTCATTCTGGACATTGCCCAATCTAATTAATGACCAATTAATGCTGATTCTGTCTCTACCTCCTGAATCTCTAGATAACATCCCTTCTCCCTGCACCCTCACCCATCCCCAAGACCACTGCCCTCTGTATTCAGACAGTTCTGTGTTTGCACCTATCTCTTCTACATCCTATCAGTGTGACTTTGGGAAAATCATCTCTCTAGGCCTCATGTTCATAGACTATAAAATGGGTTTATTAACAGAGTCTACCTCATAAAGTTGACATTTAGATGGAATAACATAATGTAGGTAAAATGCTTAGTATAGTACATGGCTCAGAGTAAGTCCTCAATAAATGTTGGCTGCTGTTGTTGTTATTGTTGTCATTACTATTATCTTCATTATTTGAATCTTAGCATCTCCCACCCAGCTAGTTTAGAAACCTCCTAACCTGATCACTCAGGATGGGTGAGGACCAGGAATGGAAAGTGGCTGTAGCAATGTGGAATCATCTGTGGCCACTGCGAGAACATTTGTCCCTTGAAAAGAGCTGATGATGAGAGAAGGCACCAAAGCAGAACAGCCTCATGATCAGGCACAGACATTGGCCACAAGATCACCCCCTCCCTACAGCAAGAGCTTCCAAGGGGCCTAGGCGGAGACATGGGGTTCCAGAGACAAAGCGTCCCTTGGAGAGTACCTGATTCAATTTACTGATTTTAGGGTGGCAAAACTGAGTTCCTGTGAGACAAAGGACTTGCTTGTGGCCAATTTCATTTGACAAGGATTTATCTGGATCGAGCCCTGTGCTGGGTGCTAGAAACATAGCTGGTCAAATGAAGAACTTGGATCCAAACCTGGATTTCACTAAACCACACCACCTGCAGACCCATGAGCTGCCCACAAAAAATAATATATTTCCATGTGCTTCCAAGAGAAAGATAACCAGAATTCCATATCACCAATAAATCATCATGAGAAATTTTTTCAACTAGACGCAGGAATGTGAAACACCAAGTCCAACTGTTAGAAAGACACAAGCAAGAAGGCTGAAAAACACTGTGCACAGATGCTAATAAGAACACATTCTTCCATGTCAGCATTTGTCCTTTGAACACAGAAACTCAAACTGGTCTTGTGCTCAGCATCAAAGTAGGAATTTTGCAGCACACTCCACAGTTAACATTTACTTTTTTCAACACCTGAACTCTTTAGGTTTCTTAACAGAGTCAGAATCCTAGGGAACATTGACAGTAAATTGTCATTTTATAAATGATGAAACTAAGGCTTGGAAAAGTAAAATAATAAACCACAGTCTGTAATGAATATATTGGCTGGATAGCCTCTGCTCTATGCCATAGGGTGGCAGTTACAAAAAAAAAAAAAAAAAGACGTTTGCTTAAATCTTATATGGAAAATATGTCTCTGTGTTTTGATTAGAAAAGTGTTCTCCAAAATGTTTTAAACCTTTTATGGGTCATGGGCACCCCTGAGAATCGACTGAAACCTGTGAATTCTCTCCCCAGAAGTGAGCCCTTAAGAGCACAAACATAATTTTGCATATAATTTTCGAAGCTCATCTGTGTAGCCCCTAGCAATTCCTAAGCTACAAATAAAGAAAACTTGTTTTAAAGTATTAGCTATACAGCAATGCAAAATGGTTCAAATCCGCTTTACTGGCACAGCCCAAACCTGAAAACTTTCCATGGGAGGAGGCTGTATGCATAACAAGTGGAAAACAATTACAATGCTGTTTTTCAGTATTTGAATGAAAGCATGAAATTATGATTTGTCACCATGCACGTGCATATTAAGAAAAAATGTTTATCAATGCAATACCATAGCCAGATGATACCGCTATCTAGGGTTCCAAACTGTTCTAGCAAATGGGCCCCTGCACTAAAAATACCCTAAAGACACATTGCAAGAATCACCAGCCTCACTCTACCTTTGTGAGAGCCTTCCCCTACCACTGCCCCCCCCCCCCCATACCAACACCACATTCAGGAAACATGAATCTTTGCTACAAGAAGGCACAGAAAACACACTGTTTATTGTAATGTAAACATCTGCAATTTACCATGGTATCTCTTCCCATCTAAAGGAAAGATGGCATTAACATTGTGGCATTGAGTTTCTAATAATACAATTAGAAGAATATGAGTATCCAAAAACTTGCCTGCTAATTTAAGGCTCCATAAATCCTTCTTTTAACTCAAAGGACCTGGATTTCTGCAAGAAAATTGAATCCGTGCTCAGCAGGCTTTCCTTCCTGGTGACCTCTGCATGCTCCACAGGCCACCCCTGCCTGTTTGACACCAGGGTTTTGCAAATGGGCCCCCAAAGCTGGCTGGTAACACTATCTGGCTGTGGCTGCAAATAGCAACAGGCCTGCCATGAGGGAAAGTCCAAATATAGACCTGCCGCGGCTGCCTTGCCACTTCTTACTGCTCAAGTGTCACCAGGAGAGGTCACAGGCTGTGTTCTAAGTTACTTCATTTACTGGAGAGGTTTGAGACCTGTGGTTCCACCATGGGACTCAGATGGCTTGTTGTGTGTACAGGGCTGGGGACTTTCACAGCAGGGCCAGGAGGCAGATTTCTGAGAGCCCTCAGGCTGTGCCCCTTCCACCTGGGCCTTCCCAGAGTCTTTCCCCGAAGTGTTTTAGGACAAACACAACACTGGAAAAAATCAAATGCAACTTTATTTTTTCCTTCCATCATTCCTTTAAAGTGTACTCAAAGTGGGTATTATTCTCCTCTCTGGATGAAAATCCAGGGAGATCCTATGACTTTTTGCTCCCCCCAGAGTAACATAGTCCTAGGGTCCCCTGAAGTCATAGTCTCAAATTCAGTAATTGAATGTCCAGTTCAATACATTAATCAAAAAGCCAAACTTGGTTTGGTAAACATCAAAATCTTCTCCCCTCCGTGATTGGGCCTCTTTACCAGGAAGCCTGCCCTGGGAAAGGGAGAGTGAGCTTGGCCTCTCCCGCCTCCTCCCTGAACTGCTGATTTGGATACCAGGGCAGGAGGGTTAAGGTGACAAGATGGCTCCTATTTGAGTAGATGGCAAGTGTGTGCTGACTTCAGGCTCTCTGGGCCTGGAAAATGCTTAGATCTGACTCTCTCTCTCATGTGGAACTCTTGTACATCTCTGAAGATTCCCATCATGAAGACCTCTACCCTGAAGTTCCCATGACCGGGCTGAGAGCCCCTCTACTCCAGGGGATCTTTTATATTTCTCCTTAAGGCCCTAAGGGACCACCTCCAGAATCTCTCAAATGCAGGTGTCTCTCAGCCATGCAGGTGGCCTTCTCGGGCAGGATATAGGTGGCTCTTTGCTGGCTCTCTCTTTCTGTTAGCCCATATCTAGATCTCGGAAAGTAGGCCCCATCCTTGGTCCCAGCAAACTCTGGGATGCAGATGATTCCAATGCAACCACGCCCCTGGCTCTGCCACCAAAGCAGCCAATCCCCTCGTCCCAGGTCATCATCAGTCCAACTGCAGGAAACACAGCCATCTATCTCGTCTCTTTGAAGAGGTTTGGGCCATAATCCCAAAAGACACAATCCCAATTGCCATAATCCCAAATGTTGAAATCCCAAAAGCTCAAAATCCCTAAAGTCTAAAATCCTGAAAATTACAATCCCAAAAGATCAAAATCCTGAAAATATAATTCCAAAGAAGATTTTTTAAAATTCTTTAAAAGACATTTATTTACATTTTAAAAATGAGATTTATTTGAGAAACACATAAAAACAAGGCAAAACACTTTTCATATGCCACTTTACACAATAAAAAGGTGATAACATACATATTTTTGCAAGCATAAACACATAGATATACTAATGACAGTCACACAGGTATAATAATCATGAGCAGATCAACCATATTCACAAAGAAATAGGTCAAAAAGTGAAATGTATAAATGTATATCACCATGGTTGGTAATTGTGTGCACCCAGCTTTATAACTGTGGTCATCTGAAATACAGTGATGGACAATCTAGGTGTTTTGACGAGATTGATAAAAACCACAATGGGTCACCACTGCATATGCAGTCACCCAGAGCCGTGATCTGGAGAAATTTTATCTTTCACAAAAGCAGATGTACAAAAAGGACATCTCTTTATTTATTGAGGAAGTTTCAACATTTTTATGTACAGGCCCAATGCTTATACACAAAGCTGATGTTGTGATAATGCACTTTTGTGGAGTCAAATTCACAAAAAATGCATACAATGAAGTAGAACTGTTTAAAAGTTTTTACACAATTTATAACATTCAGTACTGGAAATAAAGCAAAGATGTAAAAAGTAATGTTGCCAATTTAAAATAGCTGGGGGAAAAAAACTAAAAAGAGAGAGAGAAAAAAAAAAAAGAAAAAGTCCCCCCCAAAAAACTAAAAAGAAAATTCCACATATGAAAAAATGTATTACAGGAATAGATTACAGATTTTAACATTCAGCATCTTAATCTTTTAGGATTATGATTTTCAGGATTTTAGATGTTAGGGATTTTACACTTTAGGGATTTTGATCTTTAGGGATTTCAACACTCAGGATTATGCATCTGAGATTGTGTTTTTCAGGATTATAATCAGCACTGCTTTGAAGACCTCACTGGGTGTGGGGTTAGAGGGCAGCATGACCAAACTTCCCTCCAGCCTGACAACAGCTCTCTCCAGAGAAATGGCTCCACCAGTCTCCAGTTTCCCTCACAAACATCCTCTTTTCTCTACTCTGACTCCTTTTTATTTTCTTCGATCAGCCAAGGCCCAAGAAGCATGAATCACATTCTGTACCATTTTCTTTGAAAGTCTGTATGGTGATTTGATCTTGGAATTTTATATCTATTGCTTCTGGCCATATTTTTAAAACACTGTTACTACAGTGTGTCCATAAGATAAAAAGTTTTGGAAGCAAAATAAAATAACAGAAAAAAAATAATTGAAAGAAAAAATGATGCAAAGATGTAAAGAATGTTCACCACAGCATTGTTTATATTGGCAGAAAATTGAATTTAATCTACGTCTATCAAAGGGGAATTCAGTAAGCAAATTGTGATACAGTCAGCCCAATGTTGGCAAGTATTAAAAATAATTATGTAGACGCTTATTTTTTTTAACATGGAAAATACCCATGATATATTCATAAGTGGAAAAAAATATGCAAAATATTGTTACAGTGTAATTATACACACACACATTAACATATTGTATTAGTCATGGTTCTCTTGAGAAACAACCAATAGGACGTATTCATATATGGAAAGAGATTTATTATAAGGAATTGGCTCATGTGATTATGGAGACTGACAAGTCCCAAGATCTGCTATTGGCAAGCTGAAAATCCAGGAGAGCCAATGGTGTAGTTCCAGTCCAAAGGTAGGCAGGCTTAAGACCCAGGAGGAGTCAATGTTTCAATTGAAGTCCAAAGGCAACTTGAGGTAGGCAGGCAGAAGAAATTCCCTTTAACAAAGCGTTTTTGTTCTATTCAGACCTTCTACTGATTGAATGAGGCCCACCCACATAAGGGAGGGCAATCTGCTGTACTCAGTCTATCAATTCAAATCTTAATCTCATCCACAAGCACCCTCACAGACAAACCCAGAATAATGTTTGACCAAATATCTGGGCACTCCAGTGGCCCAGTCAAGTTGATACATAAAATTAACCATCACATATATATACACATATGCTATGGGATGTTTATGTCCCCCCCAATTCATATGTTGAAATCTAGTTCCCAATGTGATGGTATTTGGAAGTGTGACCTTTAGGAAGTGATTAGGTCATGAAGGCAGAGCCCTCATAAGTGGGATTAGTCCCCTTATAAAGGAGGTCCCACAGAACTTGCTCACCTCTTCTGCCATGTGACAGCTATGTATGAACCAGGAAGAAGGCATTTACCAGACACCAAATCTGCTGATGCCTTGATCTTGGAATTCCCAGCCTCCAGGACTATGGGAAATAAATGTTCGTTGTTTATAAGCCACCCAGTCTATGGTATTCTGTCACAGCATCCTGAAGGACTAAGATAACATATATATATACACAAAGGTACTTCAAAAAGTTCATGGAAAAAATGGAATTAAAAGATAAAATGAATCTTTTGACGAACTTTTTGAAGACTCCTTGTATACATACAGATGCACACAAAATGAGAGCAGGGCTATCTTTTTTGAATTATTTTCCTTTCTTTTTTATGTCTTTGCTAGTGTCTACTTTAAAATTAATCATATATATATTTTATTTTTTTAAATATTTACTTTTTTTTTTTTTGGAAGTTCCCATCAAGATGGCAGAATAGACGGTTCCCAGCATCACTCTCTCCCACAAATCAACCAATTTACAACTATAAAAATGTAACATCAGCCAAACTGGGGCTACTGGAGCTCAGGGGAAGAGGAGGAGAGACCTACAGAGTTCATGAAGGTGGGAGAAAACACCATGAGAGAGAGAAACAACTGCTCTGAGTGTTTCGTGCTGTGGCCACTTTAAAGCTAGAGCTGCTGAGTGCATGGAGCAAGAGCTGGCAGAAGCCGCAGCTGTGCCCTTTAGATGGAGTTACTTGAAGGTGGCAGGGGAGAAGAGGGCCTTGGCAGCCCCCAGGACAGCAAGACCACTAATAGGGTTCCTGTGGACCCATGCAGGAGCGAGGAGCCACAACAACTGAAAAAAGGGAGCCATTTAGAGGGCGGTGAGTCATTGCAAGGGATTGTCACAGAGCCCATCCCATGGGAAATGTTTGGAGCACGGGCAGTGGGGGAGACAGGCCCACTGGGAGAACACTAGGACACAGCAAGGACAGCTGATCCACCCCCCAATCAGCGCAGGACCACTCAGAAGAGACTGGTCAGGAATGCAGAATTGCATGGGGTGCAGTTCGATGAAAAAACTCAGGCCCAGATCAGAGTTTCTACAAAACCCAGGTGCACCGAGTATCTGGAGAGCCAGAAGTACCTATAATGTCAACCATTAAACCCTGAACTGCACAAAAAGCCTTCGCTAGGGAAACAGCAGCAAAGCAGCAACTTAGCTCAACCACACAGCTCAAGTACTGGTTCTCACAGGAAGTTCCCCCATTCTAGAAGTAAGCAAAGGACAAAAAATTAGTTCTGGCCTAGGCACACCACCAGCACCTTGGGGCCTGCCTGCAAACTGGAGGCTTGGAGCCAAGGACCGGACCCCACTCCCACAACCAGGCACACCATGCAAGCACCTCGGGACTCAAGGCTTGGAGAAGGGGACCAGATCTCCCTCCCACAACCAGGCACACTGCACCAATGCCTTGGGGCATGCCCAGAGACCCGAGGCATTGAGAAGGTGACTGGACACCCCTCCCACATCCAGGCATACTGCACCAGCAACTTGGGGCCTGCTTGTGGACCCAAGGCACGGACAAGGGGATCGGACCTCCATCCCACAACCAGGCACACTGTGCCAATGCCCCTGGACCTGCCCGGAGACCTGAGAAATTGAGAAGGTGACCAGACCCCACTCCCATATCCAGGCACACCACCAGTGCCTTGGGGCCCTGCCCAGAGACCCGAGGCATTGAGAAGGTGACTGGACCCCCCTCCCACAACCAGGCGCACCACACCAGTGCCTTGTGGCCCTGCCTGGGGGCCCGGGGCATGGAAAAGGGAACCGGACCCCCCCTCCCACAACCAGGCACACTGCGCCAGCACCTTGTGGCCCGCCCAGTGATCCGAGGCATGGATCTGGGGACCAGACACACCCTACAGCCAGGCACACCACCAGCACCAAGGAACATGCCAAAAACATCACCTCTATGTGGGTGGCCCACCACAGCCACAACAATAACCATGGCTGCCTTGAAAGCGGCTAGATGCCACAACCACCATGCACATGGTCTGCCAGCCACTGGAATGCATTGACACTAGGAGAGTCACCAGCAGAGGTAAAGAAAAGAAGAGGATGTCTCTCTCCACAAAGCCCATTTCAGAGTGACAGAAGAAGCATCTTCTCTATGATAATATTGGGGGACCTGATCACACCTCTCAGCATTGGACAGATCATCTAGGCAACAAATCAATAGAGTAACCATTATTCTTTCAGAAGGAGAGAAGAAATCTAGGATAATTAGATGGGGGAGGGGGGAGCAAGAGGGGGATGAGGAGAGATTGGACAAGGGACATAAAGAATAATTATGATTTGTAACAATATATATGCTAGTAATACTGATTTGATCAATATATCTCAATGTTGAACCTCAAAAATATGTATAATCAATTTTGATTCAAAAAATAAAATTAATTAATTAAAAAATTACTTTTTATTATAATAGTAATATATGCTGTTTGGCTTAGAAAAATGCAAATACTACAAAAGAACCCATAAAGTAAATATAAACCAGTCATGCATCCCGGTAACACCACTGAGATAGGAGATGCTCAGTTCCCCTGGGGCTGGGTTTCATGCCACTCCCCTAGGTCTCAAACCACTCTCCTAGGACTCAAGCCTCTCCTATGAGTCCTGAGCAGCTGTTGCTTGTGGCACCTATTTTCAGTACCAGCATGTGGAGATTGAGACCACAGGAGTCAGACTTGTGTAATCTTGGTGATCAAGCATGCTTAGTAAAAAGGAGTTTATTCCTTGAATTATCTCCCACTAGAGGCACTAGAGAGCACCTAGAATATTCTAAATATATTTGGTGCATGTGGTGGAATTTGACCAATGAGCATGCTCTAAAGGAGACCAACTGAGCATGCACAAAACTGTTACATAACCTGTTACATGACTGGGAACCGCCCCCTTAGTTGGGTACTCATTAGATAGCATGAATATGTATAGAGAGCCAAGCTATAAAATTTGAATCCAGGAAAAAGGTGGGGCTGTTGCTCACTCTCTGGGGCCAGCCCACACTTCGTCTGTGAGGTGTGTGTATATCTTACTTTTTGCGTTAAACTTGTCTTTAGCAGGCTGCTGTTCACTCTGGAAGCAATCTGCATTTCCTCTGTAAAGTGTAAATTTCTTACTTTAGTATTAGACTTGCTGTGGCTGTTTGCACCTCCTGTCTCAGTGGTATTACCAGGATGCATGACTGGAGATAGGCTGCACTTTGCCTGTGAAGTCTGTATTTCTTATTTTTTACATTAAACCTGTTTTCATTTTCTACTGTGACTCTGCTCTTTCCTCTGGCAGAGTCAAGAACCTGGTAGGTGACAGGGTGGGTTGAGGTTGGCTATCCAACCTTCCCAGACCCTCTCTTTTGGAATCAGCACTATTAGGATTAGCGTGTATTTTTCCATATTTGTTTTCTGAGAATACACACATTATCCCCCTCTCTCACACACAAAATAGAAATCACTTTTATAATTAGACTGAGTTTCATTCTGAAAAACCAAATACATTAGAAGACTCCTAGAAAGGATAAAATAGTATTAAACAAATATTGTAAAAAGACATATGGTGAAGAATATACAAAAAAGATATTTAAAACAGACTATTAAAAATTATAAGTAAATCATACTAGCTAAAATAATATATTTAAAAAATAGATTGGGGAAAAAGAAATCACTTCAGCTAAAAAGGTTATCTCCCCAAGAGGACTGGGAGACTGTGAGAGCAGTAGTACTGAGTCTGTGCGCCCCCCCGCATTAAAGGGGAGGAACTTTCAGACAGAGGCAGCTTTAGACCTCCAAGTTGCATTCCACAGAGGTTCCTAGACGCCTTGAGATGATCTTCAGGACAGGAAGATTCCCTAACCACAGCTTCAGCCTAGCCCTGGTTTTTCCAATTGTTTGTTGTTTTGTTGTTGTTTAACCTTGGGGATAACAGGACGTACAAGCCTGATTCCAGGCTTTCCCAGCTCAAAACCTTCACACCCTCTTTCATTTGTTCCTGAATAGAGATCCCTTGTGCTTTGTTTTGCAAAAGGGTTCCTGATCTTGGTTCTCTGGGCATCTCCTTCCCTTCCACCTCCACAACATCTCTCAGTGTACTCAGAGGATGGGAGCTGACAGGTACTGTACTTCTCAGCCTACACTGTACATTTCCTAGGCCGAGACTGACTGTCTTGCTTCTTGCTGCAAGAACTCCAGCTCCATCCTACACTCTTCCTTAAACAAGTCTTCGGTAGCCAGCTGGTCTTGTTTAGCCTGACTGTCTGTATATCTTAAGGTAAGGTTCTTTTCTTGGTCTCAGTTTTCTTATCTCTAAAATGAAGAATGAGACCATAGACTGCATTTAAACACGCTGATTGAGAGCCGGGGTGCTTTGAAGGCAGATACATCTTTTTGTATTCCCTCTCTGTCCTCCTCCCCGCGCCCCCTCCCCATACTGGCACATAGCAGGCACTCAATAAAAGCTTGTTGAATTGACAAGAATAAATGTTTCCACCCAGTGCTTGGCACTTAGAGGCCCTCAACAAATACCTACTGAGTTTAATTTAATGTGTGATATCCCTTTGTGACATTATCGAGGGCAGGGATCATGCATTCAACAGGGCCCTGATAAAACAAGAATCAACTGGGTCCCTGTTCTCACAGTTCACATTTTAGTGTAGGAAGCTGAGACAGTAACTCATCCATTAACACATTTTTTCCAATGTCAGTATGTACAAAGGCGAAAAAGGTGAGGCAAGAGTGATAATTCCCAGACTTCAGGTCATGTTGCGAGATGATTGCTTCCCAAGGGTCGGGTCGGAGGTAGACCTTTTTGACTTTTTCATTGGTTGTCGCGGTCCCGCCCTTCTATCTCCCAACCAATCCCGGCCGTCTCTGGAAGCCTTACAGCCCGCAGACAGCCAATCAAAAGTGCCGGGGGGTGAAATGGTCGGGCGCTGACGCGAATTAGATTCTAGGGAAGAATGTGTCGGTTCGGACCGTCCTGTGGCTGGGGGTGCGAAGAGGCCAGGCCCGGAAGAACCGAGCCCTCGGGCCGCTGACCGCCGGCGACAATGGAGGACGAGCAGCCCGACAGCTTGGAGGGCTGGGTGCCGGTCCGCGAGGACCTCTTTGCCGAGCCCGAGCGGCACCGGCTGCGCTTCCTCGTGGCCTGGAACGACGCAGAGGGCAAGTTCGCGGTGACTTGTCACGACCGCACGGCGCAGCGGCGGCGGTGGCGGTGCGAGGGGAGCCGACCGGGGCCGGGGCCGGAGCCCGAGCCCGAGCCCGCCGCGCCTCCACCCAGCTGGGCCGGCCTGCTCTCGGCCGCCGGACTTCGCGGCGCGCACCGGCAGCTGGCGGCGCTGTGGCCGCCTCTGGAACGCTGCTTCCCGCGGCTGCCGCCGGAGCTGGACGTGGGCGGCGGCGGGGCCTGGGGCCTGGGGCGCGGGCTGTGGGCGCTGGTGTGGCCGGCGCGCGCGGGCCCCGGCGAGGCGGCGCTGCAGGAGCTTTGCCGGCAGCTGGAGCGCTACCTGAGCGAGGCCGCCGACTGCTGCGGCGGCGCCACCGTGCGCCACGCGCTCTTCCCGGCCCAGGGCGACGCGGCCGACTGCGAGAGCCTGCGCGAGTTCCGGGAGAGGGCCCTGCGCGCGCGCTGCGACGAGGCGGGCGCGCGGCTGCGCCAGGTACGCGCGGGCCGGGCCGCGCCGTGCCGCGCCCGCCCGCTCCTGCGTCCGCCCGCCCTGTCGCGCCCTGGACCCCCTCAGAGGGCTCCCCGGTGCCCTCACCTGTAGGGGAGTGGCTAGGGGAATTCGGCCTGAGGTCGGGAGAGAGGACGTACGAAACAGGTCAAAGTTTATTTGCAGTTAGGAGCTAGGCCAGGCCCTTAACCTTTTCCCTGAAGTTATGGGCATTTTCCCTGAAGTTATGGGCAGAGCAAGATGTTGTAACGGGAAGTGCCAGAAATGTTGAAAGCAAAACTGAAAATATGCTATCAAAGCTTTCCAGTAAAAAACACACAAAAACTGAAAATAGCCCGTACGTGTAGGAAATAACAGACTGAATGTAAGCAACCCCAGGTTCTGTGTATAAGGGAAGAAAAGAACGGAGACAATGTTTTTAGAGGATGAAATGGCTTTCAGGGCATAGGTTTTTTGTTTGCTTGTTGTTGTTCTTTTAAGTAAGACTTGGACAGATGGAAAGCCGACAGGAAGTGAGCTTTATTTATCAATTTGGAATAGCAACAACAAGAGTGCTCTTTTAAGCTGGAAAGAAGTAGTTAATGACACTGGAAAAACTCATTATTTGAGTGGTAAACCTATAGAACCTAAGGGAAGGGGGAAATTCAAGTTAAAAAAAAAGGTCTTAGGAGAATATATGGCTTATATATCCATAGTCACAGGTTACTAAGGAAAGCCAAGATTTGATACTTTATTCTACATATCTCTAGACATGTCCTCTTGCCCGTTCTCATTACAGGCTATTATTAATCTGAATGATTTTTCTGTGCATTCTTTTGAGAAAGGGGAGGTGTAAGAGAAAAATTCAGCCACATTTCAAAATCTTAATTATGTTCTCTTAAGCTGTATATAAAATGAGCTTTTTAAATTAAAATGGTTTATAAAAAGAGTTTGTTAGTGGGATCATTTTATACTGTGGGTTTTATGTGTGACTATCTACACACTCACTTCTCATGTGTTTGTTTCACTTTATAATATGAGGAAACCACAGGGGAGTTTCAGGCCTGTCAGCTTATCTTCAACTTTATCATTTTGCATCAAATGAACTTTTGTTTTTTAGATACTTGGTTTCTCACGGAGTGGTTTCTCCATAAACCACTAATATTTATATGCTATATATGATATATGTAGTTACTATTAGAAAGTTATACTTTTCCCAAATTAAAGTTCACTCAGAACCTTTACATTCAGAAAAGTTACATGAAAAGATATTCACAACGTATGATTCAAAAATAATTGCTGTTAACATTTGATGACTCTTTCAGGTCCTTTTTCTCTACAGTGTGCTTAGTACATAGTACAAAATTTTCCACTCTGTTTTTCCCCCCATTTAATATTGTAAAAGTCCCCCATATTATTAAACATTCTTCAAAAACCAAGTGCTGAATGACTACAGTAATAATATTCTACCATGGATATACCATAATTTATTTAACCACTCTTATTTTATTGGGCATTTTTCTTGGAGGACAATAACATTTTCATATTTAATCAGTATTTAAAATTGATGTGGAGAACACTAAGGTTTCTTTTGTTTAGTTTTTTTAGTGTGATCTTATAAATACTGTCCAGACTTTAGCTTTATTTGTATTTTGCCTTCTAGGTTCTTCAAGAACACGGAAAAGCCAACACCATGGTAGCATTAATGAAAGCTTATGATGAGGAAGATGAAACATACCAGGAATTCGTTACTGCAGCAACCACGTTCTTCCAGTATTTACTGCAGCCATTTAGGGATATGCGAGAAGTTGCAACTTTATGTAAGCTTGATATTTTGGTATGTTTTCTTTATATTTTTATTTTTAACAAATTTACTATATGTCATATAATACTTCTTTTGGCACATTAAGGTTCAATCTGTTTACACTTTGGGTTTGTCCTTATGTTTAGATGATACTGGAGATATACTGAATTGATATTTAAAACTGATTAAAAACATGAAGACATTTACGTTGGTCATCTTAGTACTTTAAGATTTCCACAGATTTTAAAAGTTTACACAGTTTTTCTGCTGGTCAGTTGTTTCTGATGTGATGTTTATTGACTTCAGCTATTTTCCATCTTTAAGGACACATGCAAATTTCTTAGAAATAGGATGGAAATTTAAATAGCAGGGCCCTAGATTGTAACTTAGTAATTTAAACTTTAGTAAATGCTGTCATCATTCTTATTTCTTTGAGCCATTGAACAACCCTGTGACATTATTTAGAAAAGGCATAATTATTATCCCAGTGTTACAGATGAATCTAGAACCCAGAGGAGTTAAATAGCTTGCCTTGCGTCTCAACAAGTGGAATCTGAAGACATCAGAGAGATCTCTCAATCTCTGCCCCCTGCACTGGGCATCTTTCCACACATAGTCTCATGACCCCTGACAGGTTACTGTAGTAAACGTGGTATCATATTTAGATGAAACTCATGACACTCTAACCCGTGGATAAAGTTGTTCTATTCATTGTTTTGAAAATCTAATATTTGGATAGTCTTTATTTTTATATGTATACGTTCTTTCTTTCTTTAAATAGTACCTTTATTGCAATATAATTCACAAACTATACACTTAAAGTATACAATTCAGCAGTTTGTATTTTTTTTTATTATTTTTTGGTGGATGGCTGGTATGGGGATCCAAACCCTTGACTTTGGTGTTATAACACCCACTCTAACCAGCTGAGTTAACTGGCCAGCCTTCAGTGGTTTTTTGTATATTCAGAGTCGTGCAACTGTCACCACTATCTAATTCCACATTTTCATCAACCCAGAGAAACTCCATACCCATTTCCCTCTAATCCTAGGCAACCAATAATTTAATTTCTGTTTCTGTAGATTTCCCTATTATGGGCATTTTATATAAATGGAATTGTATAATGTGATCTTTTGTGTCTGGCTTCTTTCACTTAGCATAATGTTTTCAAGGTTCATCCATGTTGTAGTATGTATCAGTACAGATGGTCCCTGATTTAATGATATTTTCACTTTATAGTGGAGCAAAGATGATAAACATTTAGTAGAAACCATACTTCGAATGTTGAATTTTGATTCAAAATTCTTTATAACTTTATTATAAAATAGTCTTTGTGTTAGATGATTTTGCCAACTGTAGGCTAATGTAAGTGTTCTGAGCATGATTAAGGTAGGCTAGGCTAACCTGTGATGTTTGGAAGGTTAGGTGTATTAAATGCTGTATTAGTCTGGTTCTGTTGCTTATTACAAAATACCTGGAAGTGGGTAGTTTATAAGGAAAGAGGTTTATTTGGCTCATGATTCTGGGACAGCTGCATCTGGTACAGGCCTCAGGCTGCTTCTACTCATGGCAGAAAGTGGCAGGGTAGCCAGCAGGTACAAGCAGATAACATGGCGACAGAAAGCAGGAGAGAGAGAGCGAGAGCGAGAGAGAGCACCAGGTTCCTTTAAACAACCAGCTCTGGCAGGAACTAATACAGCAAGAACTCACTCACTAACCCTCCCCTTGCCCAGGGCGTTCACCTATTCATGAGAGAGCCACCCCACCATGACCTAAATAGCTTCCAGTACTGCCACATTGGGGATCAGATTTCGACATGAACTTTGCGGGGACAATATATCCAAACTCTATCAAATACATTTTCAACTTAACAATATTTTCAGCTTACAATGGGTTTATTGGGATGTAACCCCATCATAAATCAAGGAGCATCTGTATTTCATTTCTTTTTATTGCCACATAATATTTATTATCTGGATATACCACATTTTACTTATCCATTTAGCAGTTGATAGTTGGGTTAGTCCTGTTTTTTGACTGTTATGAATAATGCTATTATGAACATTTGTGTACAAGTTTCTGTGTGGCAAGGCTGCCCTTGGCCCCCAACTGCCTGGCTTGAGAGCCTAAGGCACTTCTGGTGGCAGCCTGGTGGTTGTTGCTAGGCTGGATGTGGATGTCGGTGGGGGAGAGGGGTGTGGCTGAGGCCCTCAGCTGCCCCACACCCTTGATTGGGAACCCAGGGCACTGGTGGTCGTTGCTAGGCTGGATGCAGATGTCGGGGGGCATGGCTGAGGCCCTTGGGCCCCCCTACCCTGGCTTGGAAGCCTGGGGCACTTCTGGTGGTGGCCTGGTGGTCACCACTGGGCTGGATGACAATGTCAGGGGGACATGGCTGAAGCCCTTCCCCCACCCCGGCTTGGGAGCCTGGGGGGCTTCTGGCTTTATAGGTGTTCTTGGTGGTGCAAGACCTTTACTGCTTAATATCAGTACTGTTTCTGATCTGTGGGTTTTTTGTTTTTTCTTTCAGTTCTGTGTTGGATAATTAGCTATCCCCACCACTTAAACTCTGCACTGGAACTAATTTGTTGTCCTTTGCTTACTTCTAAAAAGGGGAAACTTCCTGTGGGGACCAGCACTTGAGCCCTGTAGTTGAGCTAAATTGCTGCTTTGCTGCTGATTCTCTGGGGAAGGCTTTTTGTGAAGTTCAGGTTTTAATTGTTGACCTTGTAAGTACTTCCAGGTCTTGTGAGGTCTGGTACACCTGGGTTGTATGGAAACTCTTGTCTGGGCCTGAGTCTTTTCAGCAAACTGCACCCCTGCAGTTCCACACTCTTGACCAGTCTCCACTGTGTGGGCCTGTGCTGACTGGAGGGCAGATAAACTGTCCATGCTGTGCCCCATTGTTCCCCTGGTGGGCCCCGTCTCCCTCATCCCCCACACTCCAAACACTTTCCATGGAATGGGCTGTGTGCCAGTCCCTTGTGATGACTCACAGACCCCTGAGTGGCTCCTTCCTTCAGCTGTCTGTGGTCCCTCCCTTCTTTGTGGGCCCATGGGATCCCTGTCAGTGGTCTTGCTGGCCTGGGGGCTATCAAGGCCCTCTTCTCCACTGAAGCCTCCAAGCAACTCTATACAAAGGGCACAGCAGTGGATCTTGCCAGTTCCTACTCTGTATGCTCACCAGGGCCAGCCTTGAAGTGGTCAAGGCGTGAAATGGTCATAGCATTCCTTTCTTTCTCTCATCGGGCTTCTCCTACCTTCACGCACTCCGTAGGTCTCTCTTCTTCCCCTGAGCTTTAGCAGCCCCAGCTTGGTAGTCATTGCTTTTTAATAGGTGTAAATTGGTTAATTGTGTGAGAGGGTGGTGCTGATACCATTTCTTCCTCCATCTTAACAAGAATTTCTCTTATTTCACTAAATCATGCTTTATAAAAGAAAATTGGATGCCAGATGGCATAGTAGTACATGTTTTAGTTTGGGCTGCTGTAACAAAGTACCATAGATGGGGTGCCTGGCTTATAAGCAGCAGAAATTTATTTCTCACAGTTCTGGAGGTTGGGAAGTCCAAGATCAAGGTGCTGGTAGATCCAGTATCTGGTGAGGGCCTGCTTCCTGGGTTATAAATGGCTGTCTTGCTGTGTCCTCACATGGTGAAGCGGGGACAGAGAGAGAGAGCGAGCAAGCATGCAAGCACGTAAGCAAGCCTGTGTCTCCTCTTCTTTTTATAAGGGCATTAATTTCATTCATGGCCTAATTACCTCCCAAAGGCCCCATCTCCAGATACCATCACATTGGGAGTTAGGGCTTCAACATATGAATTTTGGAGGGACACAAACATTCAGTCCATAACACTACATGTCATAATTAAGAATATACAGATTTTACTGTCTTTTAGGTGATCAGATTACTTCTGCCCTTCAGAAAACCACCAGGGTATTGAAAAGCTGCCTGTTGTATCCTGTAAAGAAACCATATCAACAGCTAACACTTGAGTGCTGTCTACCAGGCACCATGCTGAGTGCTTAACAACACAGATCCCATTTAAACAACTGTGTGTTATTACTACTAGAGAGAAACATAGTTTGACAGCACTCCTCTCTAGAGAAAGTTACTGTAGTAATGCAACGTGAAGGTAGGTTGTTGTTGTTTTTTATGCCCCAGAGTATCCTTTTGTCTCTTAGGTGGTACCCAGCTTACAGCCTTATTCACACACAATAAGGGACTGCTGAATGACTGAAAATTTAATTGACTAAGTAGTAGTAATAAATGTAGTTAAAACAATTCATGTGATCAGTTTCCTAATAGCTCTACATTGCTATTATCTCTTACTAACATAATTTTCCCTTCTTTCTGTAGAAGTCCTTGGATGAGGATGACCTGGGTCCTAAAAGGATAGTTGCCCTGCAGAAAGAAGCCAAAGAATGGACCAGACAGGCTGAAGAAGCTGTTGCCTCTATTCAAGATATCACAGTGAATTATTTTAAGGAAACAGTGAAAGCATTAGCAGGTGATGGTAAAAAAATGTATAATAAATACATATAAGTTTCATTTTATTCAGAAACCATTTGAGTGCCCATTAAGCACCAGATACTATGATTCTAGGTGCTGGGAATTCAATAAGCATAAACAGACACTGTACAGTCTGGTCAGGGGAGAGAAATCTTAATTATTTATTCAAGCACATGGAAAATGGCAGTGGCAGTAAGCAACGTGAAGAAGAGAAACACCTGGCTCTGCGAGCCTATGAGAGAGAAATTTGACTTGATCAGGGTGGTCACTGAAGGCCTCTGAGAAGTAGTGCTTGCCCTAATATTTGAAGGGTAAATGGAAATTGAGAAGGCAAAAAAGTGAGGGAAGAGTGTTCCAGGCAGAAGGAATAGCATCTGCAAAGGCCCTTTGGCTTGAGGGAGCTTGGCAAATATGAGGAACTTAAAGAAAGCCTGGGGGCTGGACAGCAGAGAGTGCAGGAGAGTATAGTATGAGGGAGGATATTAGCAAGACAGGCAGGGGTTATAGCATGTAGGGGCTTGTGGGCTGGGTGAAGGACTTTAATCTAAAATCATTGTTGATAACAGCCCCAAATAGGAAACAATTTAATGTCTGTCAGTTTAAGTTATAGCACATTCATAAAACAGAAAACTACATAGCTATTAAGCATGATTCTCTCTATATTTTTTTATGAATGGCAAGAGTTCCTGATATATTAAGTAAAATAGACAAGATATAGAGCAGAATGATGATCCTGGGTTTTTTTGGTCAAACTATGTGCATAGTAAGCCTGTCTGTCTAGCTAGAAACAAACAGTCTGGAAGTATATGTACTGAAATGTAAGAAGCAACTTCCTCAACTAGGTGAGATCATGATTTATTGTCTTTTTTTAATGGAATACCTAAAATTTTATATTAATGACTATGTATTATTTTTGTGATAATAAAAACGTTATTAAAATAAGATAAAATTTCTTTTAAAAAGGATGTTTTGTAGGCAACATGGGAAGTATTAGACAAAAGATTAACTCAGGATACGTTTTTCCCTTTTTAATGAGTTGTAATCGTATTTTATTTTATTAATTATAATCCAACAGGAATGCAGAAACAAATGGAACAGGATGGAGAGAGATTTGGCCAGGCTGCCTGGGCTACTGCAATTCCCAGATTAGAAAAACTCAAGCTAATGCTAGCTCGAGAGACTCTGCAACTCATGAGAGCCAAAGAGTTGTGTTTAAATAACAAAAGAAGTGAAATTCAGGGAAAGGTAAGACAAAGATAAATGTAACATATACACTTTTATTTTATTTTATTTCTTTTAAAAGATGACCGGTAAGAGTATCTTAACCCTTAACTTGGTGTTGTCAGCACCATGCTCTACCGTGAGCTAACCGGCCATCCCTATATAAGGATCCAAACCCGTGGCCTTGGTGTTATCAGCACCACACTCTCCCAAGTGAGCCACGGGCCAACCCTTACACTTTTATTTTAGATAGCACCTTTCTTTCCAGGGATTGTTAAAGAGCTTCCTTTCTTCACTTACTCCAACACCATCTCCTAGTAGATAAGAACTTAGAGAATATGGAAGGTTGGCCATAAAGTTTCCCTTTGGTCAAGATGTGTTTGGAGTATTATATTGTAGGATTCACTTTGTAATAACACTGAGCTCATTATTAAAGTGGGTAATATATGAGAGGTCTTCAAAAAGTTCATGGAGAGATTTGTATTATCTTTTAATTCTATTTTCCCATGAACTTTTGGAAGTTCTCTTCTACTTTAAAATCAGTCCAGCAATGTTTTCACTACAATTTTAGAATAATTGAGAGGTGCTTCATCTTAGGTTCATAGTCACTTAATTTTTTTCCTGTAATCTTATGACTGTAAGGCAAAAACACTGTAAATACCTGTCTTAGTCAGCTCAGGCTGCTATAACAAAATGCCATAGATTGGGTGGCTTAAACAACAGACATTTACTTCTGACAGTTCTGGAGGCTGGGAAGTCCAAGATCAAGGTGCCTGCATATTTAGTGTCTGGTGAAGGCTCTCTTCCTGGATTGTACAGAGCCACCTTCTTGCTGTGTGCTTACATGGACTTTCCTCAGTATGTGTGCATGGAGAGAGACAAAGATCTCTCTTCTTACAAGGGCACTAATCCCATCACAAGGGTAACACCCTCTTGAGGTAACCTAATATCTCCAAAGGCCCCACCTCCAAATGCTATCACGTTAGTGGTTAGAGCTTCAACATATGAATTTGGCAGTGGGGAAGTTGGACACAATATACCTCATTGCTACTTATTTTTCTCGGAACCTAAATATTTTCATATGTTTCAAGGAGAGGAAAAAGTATTTGTAACAAATGTTGAATAAGGCATTTTTGTCTAACTAGATGAAATGGAAAAGTGTTTCCTATTTTTTTTTTTATATTTAGTACTGAGCAAGGAATAGGAAATAGCTAGAATGCTTCTAAAGTTTGCTTTTAATTTACTAATTATTTTAACTTCTTTTTTTCCATGAAAACAAGATGGAAGATCTTCCAGAACAAGAAAAAAATATAGATGTTGTAGATGAATTAGAAATACAGTATTATGAAATTCAATTAGAACTGTATGAGGTTAAATTGGAGATAGTAAAAAATGAAGAAATACTTCTTATTACACAGTTGGACTCTATTAAAAGACTTATAAAAGGTAAAGTTTATATTTATGTGTAGAGATTAGATTGTTTAAATTACATGTTTAAGGAAATAGAGAACATATTAATTACTTCTTGTAAATTGTCTATAATATCTACTGAAATTTCCTAAATAAAGTTTTCCTTCAGTATTTTTTATTATTCAAATAATATAATCATTATTAAACACAAAGCAATACAGAGAAAGAAAAATTATAATTACCTAGTCCCATCATCTAGAGATACTTAATGGTAACAATTTGCTGTATAACTTTGTAGCCTTTTTTATATGTGGACATATATAAATACCAATTTTTTAAACCAAAACGATATATCCTGTTAGGTAACCTCTTTTTAATCTAATACATAATAACCATCTTTCCACTTCAGTAAGTAATAAAAATATCAAAATTTTAATGGCTACATAGTATTCCATTATATGGATATACCATAATTTCTAGTTTTTCACTATTTTGAACAGCATTGTAGTAGAGAACTTTCCTTTATACATATATTTGTGAATAGGACAGATTATTCCTTGGGATATATTTCTAAAGATGGAATTATTGGGTCAAGGGCAATGCACATTTCACATTTTGATATATATCTGCTAAAACAATACTACAACAATCATTTGAGAAATATTTTTTCCTCACTCCTATATTGTTTTCTGATTTCTAAATTTCATACAACATAATGGCCTCCAGATAGGCTGTTCTATCATTAGAGTATGAGAGTATATGTTTTCATGACATTGTTTAAAATTTTTGCCTACTTGATAGAAAAAAATGACATCTAATTTTCATTTATTTAATTACAAGTGATATTAAAACAATTTTGTATGTTTACTGGCCATGTGTATTGATATGATCCCAAAACCATGCCAATATTTACTTACATTTTTCCTAGTATTTTTATGATTTTGTTTTTTGAAACATTTAACTCTTTAATCCAGGTGAAATTCGTTTATTTATTTTTTGGTGGCTGGCCAGTATGGGGACCTGAACCTGTGACCTCTTTGTTACCAGCATCACACTCTAAGCAAGTGAGCTATCTGCCATCTGAAATTTATTTTGATTGTGGTAGGAATCTAACTTTTTCCCCCAAATTGTTAGCAGTCCCAATCACTGATTTTAAAAACATTTTCCCTGTTGCTTTCACTGGCTAGCTGTGTGACATCCAGAATCATTAGACTGACTCTGATCTATTCCTGAGTTGCTGTTCTCCTCCACTGATTTGTGAGTGGTCTCTGGTGCTGGCTTCAGAGGACTGTTACTATCACTGTACCTTGGGAGCACATTTTAGTATTTAGTAAAGCAAGCATTCCCCTGATTATTCTACTTCTCCACAAGTTTTCTGACTATTCTCACTCCTTTATTCTTCCAGATGAACTTTAGAATCACTGACAAGTTCAAACAAACAAAAAATTCCTTGGAATTTTGATTGGGATTGTGCTTAAAATTAAAGATTACTTTGGGGAGAATTGTCATCTTTGCAATTTTGAATCTTCCCACCCAAGAACATGGTATGTCTCTCCATTTATTTAAATCTTTTTTTTTTCCCTAAAGTTCCTCCAAGTTTAATAATTTTCTTCATATAGATCATTTAGTTTCATCCTAGGTATTCAAAATTTTTTGCAATAGTTTCAGGTTATAAGCATTTTACATATTTAGGAAAAAATTCTATTAAAAAAAAGTTTAGATGCCAAAGATCTGTAAATTGAAGTTGATATTTAGTAAAAAATAAGATTATTGGAAAAAAAAAAAAGTTAATCTGGAAAGATGCATGCCAAATTATTCATAATGTTTTCCCTCTGGGAATGAGATTCAGAAGGTTGAGGGAAGAAAGAAGAAAATTTCACTTTTTATTTCATGCATTTCTGTAGGGTCTGAATTTGTTACAATAAGCATATAAATTTTTAAAAATCAATATGTAAACAATATTAAATATCATTAAGGCACCTTAATGATGTACTCCTGGTAGAATATAAATTGCCTTTCTGGAGAGCAATTTGGCAATAGGTGTCAAGAGCCTTAAATATTCATCTGCTAAGGAAGTAATAAAAAATGTATACAAAGATTTATGTACAGAGATGTTCATCATGATGAAATGGATAGTAATGAAATATTGGAATATTCTAACAACAGAGAATGCTTAAATTAACGAATACTATGTTGCCATTAAAATTATATTTCCATCACATGGAAAATGTTCTTATGACTGTTGATAAGTGTAGCTATATAAGTAGTGTATATGTGTGTATGTATATACATACATACATATATACCTATACACATATATACACACACACATAAATGTTAATAGTAGTTCTCTGTGGATGGTAGGATTACAAGTGATCTTTACTTTCCTTATATTTAAAAAGTTTTATGTATTGTTTTTTATAATATATCATGTTTTAAAAAAATCGTTAATACATTTTTAGAAAAACATGATGAAGTTGTCTATTATGATCCATGTGAAAGTCCAGAGGAACTTAAAGTCATTGATCATGTGGTGGGGCTGCAGGACACTAAGAATTTGGAGGTGAAAGAACTCAGCCGGCAGTGCCAGCGGCTGGAGTCTAAACGAGGCAGGATCTGTGCCAGAAGAGCCTATCTCAGGAACAGAAAGGTGGGTTTGCCTGGGGCAGCTTTCTTTTCTATCCTCTTCCAGGGATTTCTTCTTTTTTGAAAGATAAATAGGTATTGAAAATAAGGTTTTTACCAACACAGTGATTAATTTTTTGTGTGTGTATGTAGATATCAGTGGCTACAATTAAAATATATTTTAAACATTCCTAAAAAGATTATTTGGGGGGCTGACCAGTTAGCTCAGTTGGTTAGAGTGTGGTGTTGTAACACCAAGGTCAAGGGTTCAGTCCCCATACCAGCCAGCTGCCAAAAATAAAAAAAAAAAGATTTTTTGTTTCTTTTGGGATTTAAGAATTTACCATAATCTCTAGATTTTAATTAATTCATTCAACAACTGTTTGTTGAGTGCCCATTGCATACACAGGTGCTCTTAAAATCACAATAGGTAGAAACTCTATTTCTAATAATCAACTATAGCAAATTATAAAATCTATTTTATTGTAAATTGCTGATTACAAAAAATGAATCATAGATATAATGTGCAGCTCATTTGAGACCCTATATTTGCTGAATTTTTTTTTAATTTCTAAAAATTCCATGATTACATAAAGAGGTAACACACTAAGAAATTTAATTTTTTCCAACAGAAAAGAAAGCTCTTATATTTCATTTTAATCCAGACTTTATATGTATTTACTCACGTATGTTACACTTTTCTAATTGGAATTAGGAAAACATGAAAATTGTGACTTCTTTTGTAGCTTACAAAATGTTTATTATTCTGTCGTGCACATATAAATATTACTTTTAAAAAACTCTGTTAAAAGAATATATTTTTTGCATTTCTGTGTTTAAGAATTGTAGCTTCTGGATTTAGGAACTGTTCTTTAGATGATCTGGAGATACACAGGCATTAGCCCTTTGCTCCACATTTCAGAAAACCCATGAGTGCAGGGAGAAGTGTCCTTTGGCACTCCCACAGCACTGTAGAACTGTGCCCAGATGAAGAGATGCCTGCACCTCCTTGGCAATATATCTGTGACTTCTCTTATCCAGACTTGGAGCATTAAACTTCACCCTGCCCCAGTCAGGGGAGCTCTTGCCACTGAGTTCTGGAAATGCTGGAATTTGCAAGGCACTGGGTTAATGGAATGGTAGGTCAGGCTCTAGTGTACAACTTGGGTTGAAACCACAGGTTGGCCACTTGGTAACCATGTGACCTTAGGCAAATAACTTAAATTTCTTTTGAGCTCAGTTTTCTCATCTAAGAAGATAATATTAATAATATAAATCTCATGGTTATTATAAGGATAAAATGACATAAGGCTTGCAAAGTGCTTGACATTGAGGCTGGGACCTAAAACATACTCAGTAAATGCTAGTATTATCATAGTATTATTTTCCACATATATTAAAGATGGTGAGTGGTTAAGCATAGGTGAAATATAGTGAACAATTTTTCAGGTATCTGTAGATTGGCTATATTTTGTATGTATTTTTGGGAATGTAATTGGTATTTATAACATTATGGGGAAATGTGTTTTAAACAAGCATATTAAAACAGATTGTTAGGACTAATCCCATTTAAGAATGGGGGACTGCCTGTGTGTTCTCTTGTGATTCATCTCTCAAAGCAATCTGCTAGGAACAAATTATTCCTATAAGCAGCCAGTCAACCCTTATCATGTGACTGTG
This sequence comes from Cynocephalus volans, assembly GCF_027409185.1. NCBI lineage: Eukaryota > Metazoa > Chordata > Mammalia > Dermoptera > Cynocephalidae > Cynocephalus > Cynocephalus volans. Next base: position 58,063,526 of record NC_084462.1, read on the forward strand.
GAGGAGGAAGTACCACTGAGACACACCAGAAGCTAATATTAATGAATGCCTTACCCTACAGCCCAAATACAATGCTTTTTTCTTTTAACTTTTTACGCTATACCACGGTAATATTAAGAACCACGTAAGTGATGTATATTATTCCACCAGGATCAATGCAAAGAAAATCATCAGCTCAGATTACAACAGGCTAAAGAAAGTATAAGATATTTTCATCAGCATCATAGTATTCAGATGGTGAGTAGCTGAAGGAAAATGTTTTATATTTGTGTAATGTGACACACTGTCCTAAACTTGGGGAAATTGGAGCTCCTCTGCCCTGGACCTGCAGCTGACAGCCTCCCTCCTCCAGTCCTGCAGGCGGCCTGGGAGTAGATGTGGGGGGTAGGATGGTAATGTTGGGTTACAGCCCCTTTGTCAAGACATATTTGATTGTAATTTTGAGCAATTTACAAAAATATGTTTGTTTAAATGTAGAAAAGAGATAAGATAAAAGAAGAGGAGCAAAAGAAGAAAGAATGGATAAACCAAGAGCGCCAGAAAACGCTCCAACGATTGAGAGCATTTAAAGAGGTAAGTTCTGGAAATAATCACCTCACCTACATTTTCTAGGGAAATAAATGAAGATCCTAAGAGATAAATTTAAAGTATTATGAACAGATAATTCAGAATATAAAACATTTCAAAAATACCATTGTTTGTGGTAAATCAATAAAAAACAAAAAAATTAGAATATCAGTATGTTTCAGAAACCATGATGTAAAACAGCTGTGTTTCTGACATCACGGCACACTTGGGTTCCTGCTCTCCTCTCCTCACTGAACAGTGCTAACTATGCCCACTGTGGTTTAGATGACAGAGAAAACTGAAAATAGTTCAACTACCCTTGACTTTAGCTGGCTTTCCTCCTCATTTGTAATAATTCTTTAAAATGCCATCAAAGAAGCATTGTGACATAAGTGTAGTGAAAGTGCTTTGTTGAAAGTACATAGGTTTTTTAAAAAAAAATAAATAGGGACTTATTTAATAATATCGTTGAACTTACTGACTATAAAACATAGACCTGCTCTCACCCCACCCTACCCCATTTCATACAGACTCAAGTTTATTGTTGCCTCCCAAAGAGAAAATTACTCACTCCATTCCAGACAAGAGTCTGGAATAGGTATTGAAGGGATGCTGTATGATACCAACAACAAAAGTAGGGGTGCCGCTGGAGTGATAAATCATAACATACCAACTTCATCTTATTTTCTGATACACTTATCAGTATCATAGTGTACTCTGACCAGTAACAGTGGCTGTTGTTGGGTGCCTTCTGTATACTAGGCACTTGTAATAGGTGCTTTACATTCACTCGTATTTAATTATTAAAACAACCTTGTGATATTATCATCACCACTTTACAGATGAATAAGTAACCGAGGCTCAGAGTGGTGACACAACTTAGCTCACGGTTAAACACAGCAGGAATTAGAGCCAGGTCTCTCTTACCCCAGAGCCACAACAGGGGCCCAACCTGGGCAGCACATCAGAATCACCTGGGGAGTTTCTGCTAAGTACTAATGCCCAGCCCCACCCCAGAGATTCTGATTTACCTGGACTGGATCAGGCCTGGGCATGAATCGCAGTGGGAAGAATGAATTGAAGGAGAGCTATGTGAATACCAGATGAATATAGAGCCACTGAGGTGGAGAGTGACTGGTTAGTTGCTGTCACCAAGAGAGTGTTGATTAATGGAATGAAATCAGTATGGAGGAAGGGATCCGAGGGCAGCTTCAAGTCTGTCTCCTTCATCTCACTCAGGTCGGTGAATTGGCTGGCAATATAGATCAACTTTTCAAATATGGATGGTATGAACATGGGAGGGGTAGACAGAGGTAAGAGACAGAATCAGGCCTCCTAAGCTCCCAGCAAACTGGAACAATGAGTCAAAATCTAACAAGTTGACCTAAAATGGAGATAAAAGACAGGTTTTTAAAGTCCAAAAAAATCCCATTATGGAGATGTACACTTGCACCTAGTGGTGACAGGGAAGAGTCTTTGTGGCTCAAATTCAGGGGGAAAGAACCTTGATGAAAGCTTCACCTGTGATGAAAGCTCATGGGTTTTCAGAACGTATGATCGGAAGCACCCTCTGTAGAATGAGGGAATTCTGTGTTTACCAAGAAGTGCCACCACTGAAGGGGACAAAGCCAATTTGAGCACAGCTGGAAGGGAGTAAGTAGGAAAGGGAGAAAATAAGAAATAAAATCATGTGACACATGATACATATTGAGGTTAGATTAGCTGTTTTTTAAGTATCTAGGGCTGTCATAAGATAAAGCACTTAATTTGTCCCGGGCAGACAGACTGCCCAGCAATTTAGGGCAGAACGTAAGCCAGAGTCACAGCAACATGCTCCTGCCTCTAGGATGCCAAGGAGGGGGTCCCTAGCATCAGGAGACAGTTGGATGACCACTGGCGTTGAGTCCTCTGGCCCAGAGTTTCTGGGATTCTCATTCCACTGGTATGCTCTGTGACAGAAAGCTGCACATGACAGCTGCATGACTTGTGTCTGCATCAGTGAGGTTTGGGGCTTGTTGCCATTACTTTGCTATTTGACCTGAAAGTGGAAGACTATGAAGGAGATAGAACTACGTGATGTGTGTATGTTTTAAGCTTACGTTAATGGTATCATATTGAATGCATCCTTTGCCAGTTTCTTCAACTTGAATTATGTTTTTGAGATATATTCATATAAATATATGTAGATCTAGTTCATTTTAATGGCTCCATAGTATAACATTTTATGTTTTGATGGCTAATCAGTGCCTTCTTTAGGGATCCCCCCTCCTCCAAGATTAGTTCTTTGTAGGGTTAGGTTTTTCTTTATCCAGCTAATACCTGAGAGGCCAGGTAACTTTTTAAACTGAAACTTACTCTAAGCCTAAAAGTTAGAGAAAAGAAATGTCCACGGTCCCTGTTACACCTGTCACTTTGTCTACTCTGCTGGTATTTCTCATAGACCTGTTTTTTACATTTATAATCATAATACATACTATTTTGTATTCTGCTGTTTTAACATTTTATCATCTGATTTTTTTCAGATGTTTCAGACTTTGTACTATTTATGATATTTCATGGCTGCTTAATATTTTGAATACATTTGCCACAATTTTTTCAACTGACTTCCTATTGTTGGTATTTAGAGTTTCTGATTTTTCATCTAAAAATATGAATATTTTCATCTGTATGTGTCCTTTCATATCTTCATTTTATTACAGAAAAATAATACTTGATCAAAGGATAAAAATGTTTATTTTTTTAACACATGAAAAATGGATTTAGTAGCAAGGATGGCTGTACAAATGAAAAGGAGTTACTTTGTGAATTAGAACCATCTCTGCATAGAAACGCATCAGTGTTGATGTATAGATTTATTTATAGAAAGTTTCAGCATTTCAATGGTTTGCATTTGTGGCAAATTCCTCACAACAGTTTTTCATTTGCAGAAATGTCCAGCTCGGTCTGCCCTCAAAAACTCTTGCTTGGGACCTGTGGCTCCAAACCTGCCAGGGGGCTGTCCCCAGCAGATGTCTTCACCAGCCTCTAAGCCAGTGTCAGCAATTCACCTGCCCTCCAGGAAAACCAGAAGTGCTCCCTTATGTGAAGTTAGTAATGTGAAAACCCCCGAGTGTCAAGACTATCTTGGAAATATCCCTGTCCAGATTTTTGTTCCAGTTGGTGACCAAACGCATTCCAAATCCAGTGAGGAATTGTCACTGCTACCACCACCATCACTACCTCCTCCTCCTCCACCCCCACCGCCCCCTCTCCCTGCTCTGTCCTTGTCTTCTCAAGCTGCAGCTCATTGGAACTTAAGCTTCAGGACTTCAGGAAAAGATGATCAGTCACTTCCTCTAGTGTGTGAATCACGTGCTGAAAAACCACATGATCCCCTGGAAAGTTTTCAATGCCCAGGTAATCCATTGGAATTCTGTTCCTGCTCCCCTTGGGTTGTTTAAGCTGTTGGAACATTCTAGCTTTAGAAGCCATCAACTTCAAATTAAAATATTTTTCAGAATACTCCATAATCTTAAAATATTCCAGTATTTGTTGCCCCATTACTCTTTTATTGCAAAGTTAGCATAGCCTAAATCTGAGTTTGATAAACACTAACTTAGCTTGATGAAACCATCTTTATACATTTAATGATCACATGACTTGGGATTTCTGAGGCTGTTAAACTACAGACCTATTTCAAGGTTCTTAAGACTATAGTACGTATTTGATTTCTACCACGAATATTTTTCAATAGTGCTTTATTTACTGTTGCATCTCTGAGTCCTTTATAAAATTGTTGCATTTTAAGCAGAAATTAAAATTGGAAATTATTGTAGAAGGATATTAACCAGAATGTAGAAGGCTATTCTTGCGGTCTGACCAGAAAACTGAGAAACTTTACTGTTGGAAATCTTTCTAAAATGTAGTGGGTCAAAAAAAAAAAAGTGGGCCACTTTTTCTCTTGGCAAGTACAGTACACTGAACACACTTGAATATTTCTTTTTTTAATGAGGGCTATAGTTCTCACTTATAATTCTAATTATGGCATTGACTATTGAGGAGACTGGCCTAAATCTGCCCCGACTTGAAGCCTACTGCTTTGGAGTGTTTTTTTAGATAAATCCTAGCAAAATGCTATGTAAATTTGTTTTTAAAAATATGCTTGAGCACCTCCACCTAGAAAATGTAAGGTTACTGTAAGAGGTGATATGAATGATATAACAGTTCCAAACTGTGATTCTGGTTAATTGAGCATTCTGGTTGTCCCAGTTCAGGGTTCACTGTACCTAGAAACAGGTACAAATGAAAATGCCCACACTATAAGGTAGAGACCAAATGGCCTACTTCTGTGGGGTTTGCAGCAACGTCTCATGGATGAAAAGTGGTTCACATCCTGTGCCTAGAACGGACCTGGGATGTGAGCAGACCATTGTGGGGTGCCCATTCCCAGTCCGGATTTAATTCACACAATTTGAGAAGCTCTATGCAACTCACAAACACTGCTTCAATTCACTGAAAAGAATAAGGGAAGTGTGAATGTGCACCAGAAAATGCTCTTGTTTGTGAAACTTGTCTTATTACTTCCAGAAGGGAACTGTAATAACAAGTTATAGGTTTAAATCCAAAGTGAAATAGCCTTTTGTTAGCCATATCTTGGCCTTCCAATCCCAAACTAGAAATGATTATTGTCTTGCTGCCTTACCTGGAAGATCTCTAAATTAGTGGCCACAATCATGCCATTGTCTCTGATAAACAGATTTTATCCCCACAGGGATCTCAAGGTCCCAGAGTGAAAAATAGCTTCTCCTCATCAACGCCTTGAAACTGATCTAATTTGTGTTTTGACAGTACTTCACACCCTCAAAAGTAGAGTATGTAAGCCACCTCAGGGTAATGGAGGTGGAATTAAACACAACTATATATGGAAAAAGGTGCCAGTGCCACCCCCTCCTGGTTCATTAAGCTACCAATTAAAATTTTACTTTAAGCCTTTTCATGTGTGGAAACCTACTCACTTTATTGTCATAGAATGAGTCATCACTGACTAATATCCACGACTGTAGTCAGAGAAATACAGTGGGATAAATTATTTATTTTTAAAAATGTATATATATATTTAAGTGGGAAGGGAAATGGAAGAAATACAATTTCAGAGATATCTAAGTCATGCACAGTAGGTCAGATTATTTTCACCCCAGGCATCTTTAACTCTCTTCAGGATCACAGGAAAAGATTACATCTGCCTTGAAAAAGTAATTCCAACAAAAGCTGTGCCTGTTAGTTGCCACAGATTTGAAGAAATTAGTGGAAAGTAAGTGGCCAAGATGAAATATTAGCTATTAAATTGTCCTGGGTTCAAACAAGGAGCTTATCAATCTGTCTAGCAGACAAAGCATTCGTTTAATGGGATGATGATTATTAGCTTAACTCATGGTGTTACTGATATGTGATTTAATAATCATAGTACAATAATACAATAATATTCAATAGTACAATAATATTCTGGCAGCCTGAGGAGAAAGAATGTGTTTTCTTTACAGTACCTGCTCTGTTTACTCAGTTTCAGGCTCTATGGATGCGGTGCTGGCCTCCTTAAGGCACAACAAAACCCCTCTCCGGAAGGTGGAAGTGCCTGCAGTGCCCCCTCCCCACACCTCAGTCAATGAGCACATTCTGGCCGCCATAAGGCAAGGGGTCAAGCTGAAGAAAGTTCACCCAGACTTTGGCCCGAGCCCCAGCAGCAAACCAAACAGTGACCTTGAGAGGAGCATCAAGGCAGCGCTCCAAAGAATCAAGAGAGTGTCTGCTGACTCGGAGGACAGCGATGAGCAGAGCCCTGGCGAGTGGGACCATTAAGCGCTTCTCCAGGTTTGACAAAGGCACCGCCACAGCGTGCATGAATGAAGCAAGGTGGGCCAAGGCCTTTTCCTGAAAAGCTTGTGAGCACGGGATGCTGCTGCTTTCAGTTGACGTTGTGGCTCTTAAAACTGGGGAAGGAAGCAGAGATGTGGCGACTCACACACTGACCTATAGCTGAGAGATAAAACGTACAGCAAGTGTTGCTGGCATCAGAGAATAGCATGTATTTTTCACAAGTGGTAATCTAGACTCATTCCCTGATTCTGGAAGAAGTTTACTTTGGCATACTCTACTACTCACTATGTCCTCCTGTGTGTAGGGATTAGTGGTTTCTCACATTTAAAGATTTCAATGTGAACATTATTTTAGCAATAATCAGAATAAATTGCTGATATTTAGAAATTAGATATTTAAATGAAGTTTATGTATCAAGCACTACATAAACTCATAATAAATAATTATTTATAATGCATCAGTGTCATTCATGAGAAAAAGAAAACATAACTGCTGTAAAAGCAAACCCTTTCCCTCCTGGGTGGGTTTAAAGTTTTTAATAAGCTTTCAGCTAAACATTTGTTTAAGCAAATACTAAGGGTAGGGGGAGTAGTGTTGTTCTCCCTCAGGAACTGAAATCTCATGCTGGCATCTTTTCTCCTCCTTGCTTTGTGTTAAAATTAGGAAAGGGGAAGAGACCGATACAAAGTAGTCTATTCATTTCTCAGACTGTCCAAGCGTCCCCACTGACCTCATCATCTTCTCTCATGACATCAATCCTGGGTTTCTATAGGACAGAATGAATCCACCCTCCTTGTTTCCAAAGTAAAGTCCTGTTATAGACCCCAAGTGAGGGGCCTCAGCTGGTATAGCTGGGAGGGGTGTGGGTTCTTCAGCAGGTGCAGGCTGGACCTGCCTCCACAGTTTGATTGGAGATCGTTCATGTGGCCACTGCCAGGTTGCACACGGGACTGTCATGTGTCCTACATTCTGGGAGCTCAAATCCAACTCCTGTGCACAAACATACCTCACTCTGCCAGCCTGGGCCTGAGGTCACTCTGGTGTCTGACAGACCAAGCCCTGACTGCACTGGCCCCTGTGCCTGCCGCTCCCTCAGATTCCAGGGCCATTCCCTCGGGAGATGCACCCTGCTGGCTCACTGAGCTTCAGTTCCAAATCCCAGAGGCAGGTCAGGTGGCTGTGCTCCAGGCCTCCTGCCTGCTCCACCACAGACCGGCCAACCTCAGCACCAAACTATTCCTCTGGAAAGAATTTGATATTTAAAAAATGGCAAAGTCAGAACTTTGTGGGATGTTATGCTTATTTTGCAGTTTGGTATTACTTTTGCTTTAATTATTGTAATTTCAGTATTTTGAAACAACAGTGAGCTTAATCAGGCTGGGATAATTCTCAGAATTTGCTAAGGACTGCCAAAGACAAGCAGCTTTCAAAAAAAGGATCCTTTTCAAAAGAGAGTTCTCCTAATTAAAGTTCCTGGCCTAATTATGTCTTCTGTGCATCAAAACTTCTCCTCCTTGTCTGGGCCTTTTCTCCCTCATTTCTTCCTTTCCCCCTCTTCCAACCAAGCCCAGAAACAAATCTAGACTCTGGTTTCAGGGACTGCAGAGCCAAGGAGGGGGAGCTGTATGTCTTCTATTGTCTAGCTTCAAACCTCTCCTCTCCACCCTCCAAAGTGCTGCCAATAGTCTTCACCTCTCAAAGCTCTTCCCTGGCTTTGCAACCCACAAAGTAAGGGCCAGCCCCTCAGCATGGTAAACAAAACCCTCAGAGACCTGGCTGCTGTGCCATGGGCAGTCCCTTCCCCTGCCACTGGTTTTGCTCCAGCAGCACTGAGCTGCTTGCTGCCTGCCCTCAAACAGCCCTGCTCTCTTAAGCATAAGTGCCTGGAATTGCCCTGGCTCTGCCACCATGTCCTGGCAAACCCACACCCATCCTGTGGGCTCAACCCTTTCTCCTTTCTGAATCTTCCCTGACCTCTCTTTCTCCTACATGACCACTACTCCTTGTCCTGGACACCAGTCATGCTGCCACCCCATCCACAGACCCTGGCTACATGGGCAGTCGGGGGTGAGGGCATGTTTTATAGCCCAAGACTGGCCCTCTGGCCAAAGCTGGCACCTGATCCTAGGATAGTCCATCCATAACTGGCAGCATCCTATGGATTGTCCTGGAGTGAAAAACAGTGATCTGGGCCAGTCAGACCTACGTATTCATTTGGTCATTCCTTCTCTCTCCAGAATTTGGATTGGGGAATCAAGCAGGTCATAGCAGGAGCTAGAACCAGGAGGTTTTTGATTAATTACCACACATCATGTGAAACCATTTTGTCAAGTGGACTTGTACAGCAGAGGTTCTCAAACCTTAGACATGTAAACTCATGTGAAGAGTGCATTGTTTTTTTATTGCTGCCATAACAAATTATTCTAAACATCGTGGCTTAAAACAACACACATTTATTATCTTACAGTTCTGTAGGTCAGAAGTCTGACGTGGTTCTCACTGGGCTAAAATCAAGGTTTTGACAGGACTGCATTCTTTTCTGTAGGCTCTGGGGAGAAGCTGTTTCCTTGCCTTTTCTGGTTTCTGGAGGTTGCCCTTGTTCCTTGGTTTTGGCCTCTTCATCCATTTTCGAAGCCAGTGAACTTTTTCTTTTTCCTCTCTCTGACCTTTCTTCCATCATCACCTCTTTCTGACCTCAGCCAGGACAAGTTCTCTGCTTTTAAGAACTCATGTGATTAGATTGGACCCACCCAAGTAATACAGGATAATCTCCCCATCTGAAGGTCCCTTATGCCATGTACGATAACACAGTCACAGGTTCCAGGGATTAGGATGTGGATATCTTTGGGGACCATTATTCTCTCTAGTATAAGGAGCTTTCTAGAATGCAGATCGCCAGGCCCAGATCATAAAGTTCCTAATCCAGGAGGTTTTTCTGGAATAGGCTGGCTACCTAAATAGCTATGAAGCACCTAGTCTGCAGACGATCCTTAGGAAAACACTGATACACAGAAGTCAGAGGGGACTTGGTGGGCTGGTGAAATGAGAGTGAAGCATGCATTCTTAGAATCTCTGCAGTTTCCTCCCAAGGTCAGCAACCCTGAAGCCTGATGTCTCATGGGGTCTTCAGCGTGGTGGCGGCGGCGGGGGTGTTGTGCCATCTCTAGAGAAGCTGGGTGTGCTCTGGCCCATGTTCTTGGACACCTGTGAGAGCTGTGTCTTGAGAGGGAGCCCCACAAGTCCCCCATCAGCTGAGTTCCCTTAACACCTACAATACATCATCTAACCTCTCCACAGGAGTGTAATTGATTTATGTAAGGTAGGTGAGTCTTTTCACCTTTATTTTCCAGGGCCTGGGGTGTAAAGGTGCTTAATAAATATTTGTTAAATGAACATGTGAATGAATGACTTAAGAGCTGTACGTATAAAAAGAAGTGTGCAAGAAGCAGGAGAAGCCCCTTGGGAGTGGCTGATTTTCATCCAGATGGCAAGACCTTTGACCTGGGCCTAAGAAGAGAAACAGTGTTGGAGCAGGGAAAGGATTCCAGGCAGTGGGAACAGCATGGGCGAGAACAACACAGATAAGGCCACACCAAGGCATGGGCAGGATGAGGTAGGAGCCAGGTGTGACCGCATGGGGGAGGGAGCCAGTGGGAGACGCGGCTAGAACCTGATCTGCCCCACGCTCTTGGAAGAAGCCTCTAGCCGCTTCGCAGAAGAGGAACCAGAAGATGGAGGACACCCTGCAGTGAGGGGACCAGGAATAGTGTAGGGGTGGTCTGGTGAGAGTAGTAGTGGTTCAGGGAAGAGATGGGGATGAGGAGAGGGAGAAGCACAAGACTGTGTAGCTCACTGTGCAAGAAGCAAGGGAAAGGGCTCAGAGACAGGGCCAGCACTCGCAAGTGCAGAGGGGCCACTGTCAGGGAGGGGTGTGGGCAGGGGAGGCATGGGAGGAAGAAGAGTTGGTTTGTACATGTGTGTGAGGTGCTGGTTCTGGGTACAAGGTGGAGACTGGACAAGGTGGGGCAGGGCAGCCCTCCAGCAGCTGGTACACATGTGAGGGGGACATCCTGGGCACAGGCAGTTGTTGATGAGTCAGCTGTGGAGGCTGTGGAGCTGCCAAGGGGAGACCACTGAAGGAAGACAGTCCAGGACAGAGCCTTGGAGACCCTGAGACAAACAGAGCAGGAGTGGGAGGGTAAGGAGAAGGAACACTCAGAGAGGTGTGACAAGAACTGAGAAGGAAAACTTCACAGATCATGGAGGATTATTTCAAAAAAGGAGGATTATTTCAACTTTGCCAAGTGCCCTGGGGGAATCAAAGATGGGACCTGATTTGGTGTAAGGAGGTCCTGTCTGGGAGGTGGTTCACACGATGGTCAAGGTCAAAGCTTCCCAAAATGAGCAGTGAGAGCCTATGGACTGTGACCATTAGCAAAACAAGATGGGTGGTGGCCACAGAGTCATGTTTACTCTGTGGTCTGGTATCCTGTGCAAACATGCACCTGGCTTATCTAGCAGTCCCTTCAAGTTAAATCGCCCCCCACACAAGGGATGGCCGCCTAGAGGGCTGAGGCTGTTGGGGTGAGGGTGGCCTCATGGGGATTTCTGCAGCATGGAACATCTGAGTCATTCCTGCATCCCCAGGCATGAGGCACAGGTACTGGAGAGTGAGCAAGGCAGGGGGGAGGCTCAGATGTGGGTCCCCTCCCCTCACGCCTTGGAATATGTAGACCCTCCCAGAAACTTCAAGCACTAATCTCTGGAGAAAAGGGGGTCCCAGAATTGACTGAGATCAAATTGCATGAGTCTGGTAGAATAGGGGCTCAAAAACAGAAATTAACTTGAATGCAGGAAAAAAAGAGAAAGGTCATATTTCACTCCTGAGCTGAGGGCTGGGATTCATACCTCCTACACATCTTTGGGAAAAGTTGCTTCGGTGCCTGGCACAGACTTTGCCATGTGAATAGCCTGTTCAAACAGCTCTGGAAAAATCTCATCTGGCAGGATGAGTCTCTGAGATTAGCTTTTTCCCCACCAGCCAGGCACACCAGAATTCATTCCCTGCTGCCTTGTACTCACATGGCTTCCTTCTGCAGGAAGAAAAGTGCCTCTTGGGTTAGGAAAAGCTTTAATGTGGGATCCATTGAGGTAGAATGTGACCAGCTGAAGGGCAGGCATCCCCTAAACATCCCCATGCATGGAGCTGCCCTGAAGCGGGAACCAGAAATGTTAGCATACTCAAAAACCTCATTCTGTTCCACAGGATAGAATGCCTTGGCTCACACTGCTACTCTTGCTTTGGCTCAGGAAGTGGCCCCAGAGGACAGCCTCCTTGGGGAGATCAAGAACTTTCAAAATATCTTAAGACGCAAAGGGCTCTGAAAGATTTTCATCAACTTAAAGTAGACACAAACATTTTACTGAACTATGTATTTCTACATAAACAACTCTGTTACAACAAAATCAGATAAAATTCACGAAGGTATACAAGTCTTTAAAGGAAAATATTTTCTCCTTAAATATAAAAAGATCATTTGCCAAATAATATCAAACAGAAACACATAAAGCAAAAACTGTGAGAAACGCAATAGAAATAGACAGAAATACAATAGCAGTGGCAGACTAATATACCTTTCTTAGTCTTTAATGAATCAAGTAAGTAAAAATTAAAGTAAGTAAAAATATTATTCTCAATAAGGTCAAATTAATATATATAAATCAAATTTTGTTCCTTTGGAGAAAACAACTTCTCCATTTTCCTGGTGATATTTATTAATACCAAAAATTTATTAGGGCTCAAGAAAACATCAGTAAACTCCAAAATGCACAAATTGTACAGGCCATACCCTCTTTGACAACAAGGCAATAAAACTAGAAGTTTGTAAGAAATGTTAAAAACAACAACAACAAATATCAAATTATCTGGAAATTTAAAAGTATAGTTTCAAATAACTCCAGTAAAAAGTAAAGTTGAATCTGAAATTCTAAGTTATTTATAACTTACAACACCATACATAAAAATTTAAGGGATATGGATAAAGATATATTCAGAGGAAAAGTCATAGCCTTACAATGCTAGTAACTGTGTCTTTTATTAAGCAAGAAAAAGTTAAAATGGCATTCAACTTGAGAAGGTGCAAAAAAAGAAAAAAAATAAGTACAAAAACAAAAAAATCATAATGGTAAAACAGTAAATTAAGAAATAAATCCCAGAGTTGGTTCTTTGAAAAGACAAGTAAAATCAACTAATTCTGGAAAAACTAATCAGAATAAAAAGGTAAAGCATAGCCACACAACATTATAAATGGGAAAGGAGAATAATACAACTTAATGCTAACAAATTTGAAAATCTTCATAGAATCATTCATTATTTAGGAAAATTTAAATTGCCAAAAACTTACAGAATAGGAAGAAAGTTTAAAGACACCAATGAGCATGAAAAAAATGGAAAAAATTATCAAATAATTATTTCCTGAAAAGGCACTAGACTTGGACAGTTAAAAACTGTTATAAAAACTTCAAAGAGCAAAAAATTCTAAATATTATTTAAATTGTTCCAGGGCATAGAAAAAGAGTACTTCCCAAGTTCTTTTAATATTTTTAAAGAAGTTAACATAAACTCAACATCAATACCTGACAAAGACAGCAGAAAAATAAATTACACAACATCTTACTAAGATATGAAAAATTCCAAAATAAACAAGCAAATCAAATCCAGAAGAATATTTTTCTCATTTTAAAGCTCTTATTTTTATTATACAAGTAATACATGGTCTTTGTAGAAAAATCAGAAAATACAGATAAGAAACAAAATAAAAATCTACCAATCATAAATAACCACTGTTAACACTGAAAGGAGATGTATATTAAAAGAATAATATACTATGGCCACATCAGGTTTTTGTAGAAATGCTGAGAGGGTTTAACATTAGCAATCCTATTAAAATGATTCATCTTAAGTATTATAGAGAAAAACCATTTGATCATCTCGACAGATGTAAAAAAAAAAAAAAAGCCATTTAATAAAATCCCAACATCCATTACTGATAAAATTTTCTGCAAATTAGAAATAGAAGGACATAACTTTAATATATAAATTTAAATATTAAGAATATCTTACATAAAGAGTCCCTTTGGAGAAACACTAGAGGTATTCTCACTAAGCAAAAAATACATATAAAGAAGAATGGATAATACCAGCACAATTATAAATGTTATTTAACATTGTCCTAAAAGTGATGGTCAGTGTAATGACACAAAAAAGTGAATTAATATGATTAAAAACATAGAAGTAAAATTGTCATCACTACCTAGAACTATTACCAACCTAAAATAGGCAAAAGAAAGTAAAAAGACTACTAGACTGAAGAGAATTCAGTAATTGGCTAGTTGCAAAATAAATAACCATTGTCAAGTTAAATAAACTAGAATAAAACCACACACTTATGCAGAGGTAAGAATGAGGTAGATTTATCTGTACTGACATAGGAAGATGTCCAAAATCTATTGCCAAGTGAAAAATGCAAGCAGCAGAAGGGTTGTATCATATGGCCAAAATGATAAAACGTATTTTAGGGAAAAAAAATTGAGGAATATGCATCAATTTTTAACTGTTTATCTTGGGGCAGAGGGATATTAATTATGGGGACTTTAATTTTGTATACTATGTTTTTCCATAATATTTAAACTTTACCTTTTTACAAACTTTTATTTAATGTTTTAAATCAGAAGACCAATGGATTTAGTTTTCATTAAAAAAAAGTAGAGGTGGGCTGGCCTGGTTAGCTCAGATTTTTAGAACACAGCCTTATAACACCAAGGTCATGGGTTTGGATCCCAGATCCTGAAACTGGCCAGCTGCAAAAAAAAAAAAAAAAGTAGAGGTGTACCTACACACTAACAATAGGCAGTTGGAAAATGTAATGAACAAAAGATCAAAAATTACCTGTACAGTACTAAAAAAATAGAATAAGGGACATAAATCATTTACTTAAATGTACTGAAATGAAAGGTTAAATGTTATAAAGATATTAATTCTAATATATAAATTTTGCACAATCCAATTCCCAGTTCTTCTAAACATTACAAAATGATCCTGACTTTCTTTTGGAAATATTAATATGCAAAATGTACTAGAAAATTTTTGAAAAAGTATAATTAATGGGGACAGTTAGTCTAAAGCTATGATGACCAAAATAGTGTGGTACCAGTGCTAGAATGTACAAGTAGATTAATGGACCACAACAGAAAGTTCAGAAGCTTGCTTAAGAATAGCATGCTTATCCTAAGCACCCAACGGAAGGACTGAGTTTATAGTAAAAATGGGATTTCATATCAGTAGAGGAAGGATAGATTTCCCAATAAATAGTGTTGGGAAAGTGAAAATAAGCTCCAGGTATATCAAGTCACTGTTTAGAAAAAATAAAAGAACAAGAATAAATAAAATACTGGTGAATATTTATACAATCTTGGAACTAGAATTGGAAAGACCTTCATAGGCATGCCATAAAAGGTAGCAACCATAAAGGAAAAAACAGATGTAACTATAAAGTTTGTTTAAAATGTCTGAACATTAAAAAAAAAAAAAAGCCACCCATACAACTTAAAACATTTTTTAAAAACAATATTTGTGAAAAAAATTCTTAGAAATCAATGACTGCTAAACAACTTACGAGAAAACTGGCCAGAGGAGATGAATAGGTAACTTACAAAAAAATATAGTTCAATAAATATTTTTGCTAGTGAGGGTCACATTTTAATCAAAAAATTAATTTTTTTTAACTCCCTGCCCAAACGGTAACCCCAGTGTTAAAGAGGAAGTAAGACATTCTCACATATTGCTGGTGGAAGTATAATTTGGGACCATCTTTCTGGAAAGCAATTTGTATTAATATATTAAAAGCCAATGTATATTATTAATAGTCCTCAACATGTGCATACCTTTTTTACTGGTAGTGAGAACAGGATATATTATGTTGCAGTAACAAATTAGCATCCCAGTGCTATAACACTTAGGGTTTATTCTTTACTCACACTACAGGTCCATGCAGATTGGTGAGTGGGGGTGAGGTGAAGGGAGAAGTGGGGACTGCTCCATATAGTCACTCAGGAACCCAGGCTGACAGGCTCTATCCTTGGGACATCCCCATTTGCTGAGGCAAGAGAACACAGATGCTGGAGAAATGCACATGGGCATTCCACAGTCTCAGCCTAGAGTTTCATATGTCATTTCTCATATTTCATTGGCCAGAATTAGTCATAGGACCCTGAATGACTACAAGGGGGCTGACAAGTGGAGTCTCCTGTACATCCAGGAAGGAAAGGAGCCCCAGATATGGAGAAGCACACTTTTGAGCTAGCAAATCCAATTTTGGAAAATTATCCTAAGTAAATATTCTAAAAAGTTTACAAAGATGTTAGAAGAATTTCATCATGTCTTTGACTACAACAGTAAAAAACTGGAAACAACCTAAGTATCCAAGGTGCAATTATCCTAAGGTGCAGCCTACACAGATGTTAAAAATAATGTAATTACATATTTAATGATGTAGAAATATATTCACAATATAGTGTTAAAAAGGAAAAAAGCAAGTTATAAAACGGTATGTATAATATATTTCATGGAAAAAGTCTGAAAAGATATATACTGAAATGTTAACAGTGGTTATAATCAGATGGTGTAATAACAGGTGATTTTTTTTCTTTTCACTCATCTGCAGTTTCTTTTTTTTTAAGTGTATATTATTTATGTACCCAAAAAACATTTAAAAAGGGGAAAAAATAGTACTCTTGGTAGAGTCCACTTATCCACCCCATAATTATCATTAAACTCTTACATTTGATGCAAGAAGTATCTTTCCGCCTGTCACATCGTAAAACATTGCTGAAACAATTGATCTAAAGTTAGGAGTTTCTATTAAAAGTGGGACAGGAGGGTAAAAACAGCAACACATCCCCCATAGCTGCATGTCATCAGTCCTACCAATCACCTACCAAAATGAACAACTGCTTGGACTCTACTGTTTGTTTTGTCTGGGCTCCTGCATGGGGTGCCAGGGGTCTCTGTGGCCTGGGAGACCACTCTGCTGCAAAGCCCTGCACTGTCAAAGAGAGTAGGGCACTGTACAATTCCACCGAAAACAAAAGACCCACAAATTCTTCTTCTTGTAATTGGATTCAAGAACATATGACATCACAACCATGAATATTAAAATAAAGACTCCTCTTAGGTATACATGTTTTTTTATTGAAAACTCTTCCTTATTGTTTCCTCCCACTTCCCCTTGTTGCTTCCTCCCCCAACACACACACACAGACACACACAGACACACACACAGACACACAAATTCTAAGTTCAGTACAACATTTCACCCAGCTCAAAATTCTTACCCAAGTCTTCTTGCCTGCCCGGTGTTTAAAGAGGAACTAGGAAACCCATTTTCTTGAGAGAAGTGTGTGTGGAAAAGACATGTAAATCATACACATTTCTACACAGGATTCCCTCTCCATGCTGGCACCGCCACCATCCCCACAATATACACTTTGGGGAAGCCATGTACTCAGAAATTAGGGTCCTCTTAAACCATGCATATCATTTAAAAATATATATGAACATCGATTAGCAAGCTTCTAGTTTATATTGCAATTGTTTCAAAATCCAGTGATGTTTCAAATTAATAAAAGAATTATAATTTCTAAAAGAATGAATGGCACAAACAACCAACTTTTGGTTATTAGCAAAGAGTAGCAGCTGGCTCCCTCTTAAGGGGCAGCCTCTTTCCAGTGCCTACACCAAGTCACATCACTGCTGCCTTCTTTCTAAGGGTGCACCTGACCACACGTGAAGCCCCACAACAAGGTCCCTGGCATGCCCTGTGCTTGGCTCTCATCCAAAGTCACCCCAGTTCCTATACAAAAGGAGATTTTTTTTCTATAGAAAAAGAGCCCCTTTAGCATGCTGGAGTACATCTACGGCGCCCTGCTCTTCCTGCTGGTGGCCCTGGGCCTCTACCCCTGCTGGCTGCTCTTCTGGAACATGATCTTCTGAAAGTGAGGTCTGCCTGCCAGGATACACAGGCTGGGGCAGGGGCTCCCCATGCACCCATTCTGCCTCCTTCCTGGGAAACAAACAAGTGTCTGTTTCAAAAAAGAAAAAGAAAAAGAGCCCTTTTAAAACTGATAGATTGTGATGCTTCTGGGCAACACACGAACTGTATTACGTTCCACTATCTATGTGATGTTTCATTTCAACACAGCACATACCAGTCAGGCTCTGCCAACCACCATCATGAAGGCTGTGGTCACCGAGCCTGCAGGGGGAGACCAGCTGCCCTCTATGGGCAGTCTTCCTGGGTGTTGGTCAGGTTCCAATCAACCTGCTCCAATCACTGAGCAAGCCTGCTCCCTCCCCAGTTCAGGCTCATCTCCAGAAAGAGGGTGGGCTGTGGACTTGCAACGACCCCAGCCAAGGCTCCGTTTATGTCTCTGTGATCTCAGGGCCTCCGACTTGTTTTGAACAAACTGCTCTGCCTCCACTAACGCCATCAACAACAAACACAAAGCGAGTTTGTGTTCCACAGAACTGGCCTCTCAGAGTACTCAGAGCATAGACATCATCTTAACCAACACTCTCTTGTTTAACTCTCTGCAAACCCAGACTCTTTCAAAAATAGAACTTACTGTTTGTAATGAATGTAAATGTAATTCTGATTCACTCCTTTGTAAACTGTTCTTTGCTGTGGACACACATTAAAAATAATATAACTGCTATGTGCTCTTATTAGGTACAAGAGAATTTTTTTTTCTCTTAGCACCCAAGGGTCACTAAAGGGAGAACAGTGGTATGGCTCATAGAAAGACACTGGACTGGGGTCCAGGAGACCTGGATGCAGAGTCCACACTGCTGGTCACAGCTGGATAACTCTGGGTGTGTCACTTTGTCTCAGCTTCCTGTTTGCAAAATGCAGGTAACAATCTCTGCCCTGTTCTCTCACCCAGTCGAGGTCTAAAGTGATGGCATGCAGGAGATGAACCTAATGGACCACCCAAGTTGGAGATCTTATGTGGGCATCACTTCTCTTCCCTTCAAGGCCTGACCACACTGTCACAACCTACCACTCTGGCAGCTTTACATTCCTGGGCACCAGGAAGATTTCCTCTCCATTTACCACTCCCACCTGGAAATGCATCCTTTTGGGTCTTGATTGGATGAAAAGTTACTTTTAGGATCATTATGGTTAAAAGGTTCCAAGTTTACTTGGCTTCTTTCAGGATCCAGGTTTCAAGGATGCAGAAAGAAAGCTAATCAAGGTGCAGAGACAGCCAGTCTTGGAGATGTCAAAATCAGGAGACCTCATATGGAAATGGAAGGTGCTGCGCTGGCTCTACGTCTTCCAGGCAGCACAAAGTGGCTGTGATGTTCCTGAGGGAAAGGCCTCGTCCTGCCTGCACTTTGCTTAAGGTCATGACAACAGTACTGAGACTGGGCTGGACACCATAATAAACAATAGCAAGTCACACCAGCTCAAGAGAAAACCAATGAATGCAGCAGGTCACTTGCACTGTATGGAGTTCACCCTCCACAGTGGCGGAGGCTGCCAAACAGGGCCAGTCTCTTGACTGACAGTCCAGGTTGTTCCTGGGCCATTATTCTTTTTAAAAGAAAGTAAGTGAAGAAACACTAAGCTCTTTAGAGAGAAGCAGAAGGAAGGGGGGAGTTTAGTGCTTTCGTAAAGTTGTTGTGCTTCCACTGCAGAATCCAACTTACCTTTCACTTTAAAGGGGTCCCTATTGCTTTTAGCTCCTGGGCTCCAACAGTTTTAGAGCTGGACAAGCCCTTCTAGTGCAAGGAATCTAAGTTCCTCACCTACTACCTACAAGATGCTGCCAAAGTCTTCAGTGGCTGGTGAGCGGGGGTCTTGGGCCTCAACTGCACAGTAGCCCACCATGGAAATAGCCCTTCCAATGTTTTCTACACTTCCACTTCCAACATTTTCTAAAGTTACTGCTATGGGAATGCATGAGTGGCTTTAGCAACTATTCTGTGAATACGTCCCCTGAGCATGCTCCAGTCAGTCAAGATAGATCCTTCTAGATTAATAAGTCACCTAATGTACAGAGGTAGCGGTCATCTGAAGACCCAAGTTGAGGGTCTTTAGAGTCCCAGTGTCTACTGCTCCTGGGCAGCCGCACACTCAGTCTGCCAATGGGTGAACCAGGCTGGCTTGGGAAGAATCCCCTTTATCCCGTTACTGGGCCACAGCACCCACTCAGGGCCAGCCCAGCTCTCTGGTCTCCTGGCACAGCCAGTAGAGAGCTGCTACCAATTGTTATGAACGCCATCTGGAACTCTAGGGAGAGGGCACGGCCAGCAACACCCCAGCCCGAATCACCAAGAGGGCTGACCACGCCTTCCATTTCCTGCCTGCCAAGAGCCCCCCACTCAGCCTATAGGGTCTCACCTAAAGGGCCTTGGTGCTCCAGATCACCAGCCTTCCATCCTCATCCCAAACAAGCCCTCCCTCCTCAGAGAGATGGTCTCAGCTAGGGGAAGGACAGCAGCAGTGCTCCTGCACTCACCTTGGTCACCTAACACCTGGGTCACCTGCTTGTGGACCCTACCCCCTAATGAGCTGTTTGCTCATTAATCTAAACTCTGTATGAAGAGATTCTAACCATGTGAGCAAATGTTTCTAGAAGGAAAAGTTCTCTTAGGTGGTTCTCAGAGGGGTGAGGGGGCACCAATGCCTCCCCCTGCCCAAGGTATTTAGAAATGAGTGGCGCCAGGGACTGAAAACATCTTGCCATTGCATGGGCAACCTCTCCCAATGAAGGACACCAACAGCGCCCAAATGCCCACCAGCCGCACTGAGAAGCTCTGTAAGAGAGCAGGAACTGAGAAAGGCAAGAGGCAGACCTCCTCTGTCACTAAGGCCAAGGCTCCCCAGCTGAGCTGACTCTCTCCCTCATGGGCCTGCGTGATGTCCTTCTCTATTGTCCAAACCATCCCAGGACTGCACCCTAGATCCCAAGCCCTGGGCAGCCCCTACATCATGGACAGCTAGTGGTCCTGGAATCCTTGGCCACAGGCCCCCATGCCTGGAGCGGAAGGTGGTGCCAGGGTCAAAGATCCCCCAGGGACAGAGCATCATGGAAGGGCTCTTTGGGGCCTTCAGACCAGCTCCTCTGTTTCTACTGCCCACACTGCCCCAGGGCCCCCCTTGTCAACCCCTGGATTTGATCACACAGTGAGTCACGTTCATTTCTGATAACTACCTAGCACAGCAAAGACGGTGCAACGGAGGGCCAACCTCTGCTCTCGTGTTTGATTCAAACGCTAAATTCCGTTTGTATGTTTCATTGAGCAAATATTTATTAAGCACCTACTTGTGCCAGGCGCTGTGCTAGGCACCCTCACTGTGTGCTGTTCCCACAGCACAATCATCTGCTCAGAAATTAAAACCAAGAAAAGGAACATTGTCACAACCGTACAAACTGGGGGCAGGAAGGGAGTATCCTGGATGCAGGTGATTCCCCTGCCAGAAAACGCACCCACCGGAAACTTGTTTCTTTCTCTGGATAAGTTGCTACTAAATGGTGTTTTAAAGCATCTCCGTGTTTACTGAGAGGGAAGCTGTTCCCTCCATGCCTGGTGGACGTTCAAATATTCTGAATGCTATCCGACAAAAGAGGCAAGATGGCCTGATGTAAAAGGATACTGATATTTGGATTAGAAAATACCTTTTTCCAGTTCATACGGTTGCAACAGCCCTTAAGAAAGATATAAACATCCCTGCCCTGACTGCATAAACGTTTAAGGTAGACCTAGTTCTGGATTCCTGAGTCAGAATCTTCCAGTTGTCCACAACCCCACGGAGCCAGAGAAGCAAGAGGAGAGTCCTATCCTGGAGAGGAGTGAGTGGGCGGCACAACTGGTTTGGAAACAGGACAAGCTGCGCCTGCATTTACAGAAGCAACGCAAACAGGAGAACGTCCTAGGCCTACTTCGTTTCACACACGCACTTGGGACTCACAGCGGGGCCCTAGTTGTCCGTGCCCAGCTTGGAGAGGCCCCGGCGGAAGTCGTGGAGGTCGTCGATCTTCCCGTCCAGCACCTCCAGGAAGCTCTTCAACTCCCCCTTCAGGTGGCGCTGTCGGTATTTACTCTCCTCAATGTCCGTCTTTAGGGAACGCACTTTGTCTTCCAGGTTTTGATTGTCTCTTTCTGCAGCCTGACCAAACAAAAGTGAGAAGGGTCTGGAAAAGAGTGGTCTGCTAAAACCTGCTATAGCTGAACCGATCATTCTCCATTAGACCTGAGGGCCGGGGACTACGATCCCTGGAGACACGGGAAGCCCCGCAACACACAAGCCTGCGACTGCAACGTCAGAAAGGAAGCAGCGGGCATTTCGGTGGGCCCTTCCTTTCCTGCCTTTTCTCCAGTTGAGGGGCCAACGGGCCAAGCGTCTGGCCAACACTTGGCCAGACTGGCCCCACAAGCCAGTCGAGGCACATCTGGGTAAATCAGATACCAGGTCCTAAAGACAGGACAACTAAGAGTCCTTAAATGAGCCTTAAGCCTTGCACTCTTCATATCAAATAAGAGCATAAACAGAGACTTTTTGAACACGTGAACAGGGCCAGTCACCAATACTGGGGTTGTGCAAGTAAATAAGGTGCTCCTGTGTAGGTTAAAGGGCCTGAAGGGAGAAGCCCCTCAGAGGTGACAAGGACCTAGAAACCCTTATCTTATGGATCAGAAATCTGAGGCCAGTGAGGAAGGCCTGCCCAAGGTCAGTGCCTGGGGATTGGCTGAGGAAGACTTGAACTCAGACCCCATACTCTCAGCCCACCCTTCCACCCCAGGTCTTAACCACCTCTGTGGTTCTGTAGGACTCCTGTGGGTGGGAAATGGTCCCCTACACTTTGGTTATGAGTAGGACACCTTCTTATAAGTGGAAAAATCAAAAGACAAACATCACAGAGTCTTCCCCCAGGGGACACGGATGACAGGCAACGAAGGTGTGAAAGTGAGAGGGAGTGGATAAATTAGTAACATGACAACTGTCTTCTCATTTGAGCCAGGATGGTTGTGCCCCCCACTTACCTCTAACTTCTCTGACACATATTCACACTCTGACATGAGCTGAGGTATGATTTCACTTTGTTTTCGGAGATCTTTCAACTCCTACAGGAGACAGAAATTTGAGAAAGAACATGACAGCAAGTCAGATAAAACGTATCCTTGAAAATCACCAACTTCTGCATACACTAATGGAAGCAGCTTTGCAACCTGTCCTGTTTGCATAAATAATAACGGCGATGGTGCTAAACATCAGGTAATTCCAAGGGCTGAGTATGTCACATGCATTAGTGCATGAAATCCATACACCACCCTAAAAAAGCAAGTATTCTTATAATTCCTGTTTTGTAGATGGGGAAACTGAGGCCTGCGGAGACTTGGTAACTTGTCTATGGTCTCCATCGTGTGTGTACTTAACTGTTCCACCCCCAGAAAATAAATGACAGTATGGCTGGTGACTGTAGCTGCATTAATTTGACAGTGGAACTCAAGTTCTGATGATAGATCTGTAAGTGTCGGAGGGTTCTGTAAAATGCTCGACTCATTCTTGGGTCTGAGTGAGTGACTATAATAAACACAGTGAGGCAGCAGCAGAGGGCAACGGTTAGGCCTTTGCTCTGCGCATTTGCACCTTGGTCAGCTCCTGGCTCTCTCTGTGTGCTGGTACCCAGGCAGCTGCCAGGGCTGGTCATATGCCCCAAGCCACCTGCTGTGTCCTTGGGAGGAGCTCACCCCACAAGGCCCAGAGGATGTGGGAAGTGGGGGGAAGGGTCTGCTCAAAGCACCATCACCGTCACTCACCGTCTCCTTTTCTCGGAGTTCTGACTCCAGCTCCTCGATCCTCCTCTTCAGCTGGGTATTCTTCTCCTTCTCTCTGTTTATCTCACTGCACTGTTCCTCCAGCTCGTCAATCTTCAATAAACAGCACACATTAAGGCAGGGGCGCTGGTGTGCTTTAGTCATTAAACAAGAGATCGCCACAACTATGTTTATGCTTTCTTTTAAAATAAACCACAAACTAACCCACTCATACATTTTTGTTTGTGGCCCCCACCCCTACCCCATGGGGCTGTTTGCCCCTGCCTGCAAGGGATGCCTCACTTCACACCAGCAGAGCCACAGAGCCAGCCACAGCTGGCTTCACGAGGCTCTGGCTTCTGGTTTTCTCTCACAGCCACGGGGGAGTAACTCTAGGTTTGCTTTAAGGATCCATCACAAGCACGGGTCAGATGTCCCCTGAACTGATCTGCTTCTCCCCAGAATTTTTATATCATTTTAATCACATCCTGAACTATTCTGTTTCATCTCAAAGGTTTAAGCCAGCAGGATAGAGAACCAAGCAACTCTGTGGGACAGTGGCCACCAAGTGGGAAGCAATGACATTTCAAACACTGTAAACGGAGATGACCTTCCACCACTGATGCAGGCAGAAGGGGCCTGGCCTACTGGACTCCTCCCTGAGGCTGAGTGACGAATCCCCAGATTGCACCTTTCTCTTCTTCCCAAGTCGGACCCCTCAAACAGGTCACCTGTGTGCAATGCAAATGCAAGGCCTGACACCCTGACACTGCCGTCTGATGCTGAGCATTTCCCAGGGGCCAAACGTGTGTACAGAGTGGACAGGAGATACGGAACCAATGTGTGACATGAAAGCACCGTAGTGATGGGACCCCACCAGCAGGCAGCAGCAGTCCTCGATATGAAGGGGGCTGGGGGTCGCTGTGAGGACACTTCTCACAGGCGGCATGCACTAACCCTCAGGGTCTGAACACCAGGCCACAGCTGTCACTGGAGACCCCACCAACTTCCACCTCCAGTCCTGGAAACCAAGCTCCCAATGACATGTCCCACCCAGGGGAGTTGACACTCCTCTGAGGGAGCAAGTGCTGTGTGATGCGCTGCCTCCCCTCTCTCGAGCTGCCTTTGGTTCTTACACTCAGACCAAAGTGAGAAATGCAGTTCTTTTCTCAAAAAAGGAAAGAAAGGGCAACCGACCCCTCTGGCAGGCAGATGTGCCAGGCCTGGACGGGAACGTGCAAAGTCAGCAATTGGCCTGGTGCCCCTGACTGTCAGCACTCACAGCACTGAGATGGAAAAATGACATGAGGCAGTTTTAAGTGCCGTCGGCACTAAAGTGAGATGGGAAGACAGAAGGCTGGTCTACAGTGGCTCCATCTAGGACGGGCAGGGCACATTGTAAATGGGGGTCAAGAGAGAGTGGACACCAATCTAAGTGTGACATGCCCCCCGAAACCCTGCACTTACAGAGAAGGCTCCAAAGCCTAGGGATTAACGGCCTTGCCATCAAAACGTGCTTAGCACAGAACTAAGCAACTGACCTCAGCTGGGGAGGGTCTCTCCGACACCCCGAAACCACCATATCAACTCAGCAGAGCTCCAGAGTGGTAGTGACTAATTGCACAGGAAATTATTGGTAAATTTTGAAAAGTCACAGTGCTAGGCTGCTCCAGTTGGAGAGTAGAGGGCACATGACTGGTCAGGACCCACCCATCCCCCTCGTGCCTCCTCTTCTCGCTTCCAAATTTACATTTTTAGAAATAATGATTTGAATGGAAGCAGGGCTTCTGAGCAATCACTCCTCACCATTTCCCAAATCTATTTTCTCATTCATGCTCTGGATCCCTTTCCTCCACTGAAGATCATTGAAACACAGAAATGCCAAGGGAGGGCCACCCGCAGTAAAAGGCCAGCCCATGACTGGAGTCAGAGGTGCTCTCTGAGAGGGACAAGCCTGAACTCTCCAGCTCATTTACCTTCTCCTTAGCAACAGGAATTATGAAACTTGGTTCAATAAAAGTAATCAATCACCTACTTATAGGTACACGGTTAAACTCCTAAGAAAGGCAGGGGGAAAGGGGACATCTAGAGGGGAGAGGCAGCAAGTCTTCCTCATGCCTGTGGGGACGTGGGCAGAGGGAGAGGGAAGGAGGGGCAGGAGATGCACTAAGGACCACGGGCGGCCCCTCTCCTGCGGCCCACCTTGCTGCGGAGCCGGTCGTTCTCGTGGCGGCAGATGGAGAACTGCCTCTTCCACTGCTCCACGCTGGCCGCTGACTCCTGCAGCGCCGTGGTCAGCCGCGCATTGCTCTCTCGCAGGGTCTGCAGCTCAATCTCCCATTTCTTCACATTGGCAGCGCTGCAGGGCAGGGGACAGGCGGTGACTGCCAGCCTGCTGCAGCCCCACCCGCTTGGGGGAGGGGAACTCTGACACCCTTCTGACCCGACCCCAGGGGGCCCACACCCTCTCCCACCACTGGACTGGTGCCTCCCTTTAGCGTGAACATGTCACCTTGCTGGGCTATTTTCTTAAAGAATCACCTCAGAAGAGCACAGAGTTCTTAGCTAAGAATGAAGGCCACAGACTGTGGGGAAGACCCATCCTCTCCCCTCGTCCCTGCCTGCTGACCCCTGCTGCAGAACCCTCTTGTGCCCACTGGCTCCTTCCTGCAATAAGACTCAAGGCCAGAGGCTCTGCATTGCTGGGGTGGCCACAGGGCCCTTTGAGAATCTCACGAAAGCCACAGGACATCTCTCTGGAGCCCACGGACCTGGGGTTTCAACAAGTGAGCAAGCAAACAGCCCTGTTCCAGGTTGATAATGGCACCACTGTAACTTGTGCCTCCTCAGAGCCTTTAAAGGGCAGAACTGGACTCTAACCTCAGAGTGTGGGAGGGAGCCCTGGCTGACCCCACGTCACCTCAGGGGTGTGAGGAGACCAGCGTCTGAGGGACACGTCTACTGTCACCACAGAGGCCTCGTGTTTTCTCTGATTCTATGTGCTCAGTGAGGAAGAAGTTTAAACAAGCAAGCTGTAATCAGGTTCTCCTGAGTCACTGTTCCCTTCTGACCCTCCTTTAATTTCCTTGGAGCCCACATTTCTGTGGCGCTGAATGTGATCTGAGGTGACGGCAGAGCTGAGCGTGACAAGCCTATCAGAGGCTTCTGCCTGTCTAAGGAGAGTCCTCTTCCTAACGGCTTTTATGTTTTTTTAAAAAATGAATACAACGGTGTCTGAATAATCTGTTATCTTTTATCTCACAGCCTCCAGGACCTAGGGATACAATCGGAAAATAGATATTTTCAGTTTCATACACCATGGACTGAAAAAATAATAAAATGTTACTATCTGATGAACTGTAGATTTGATGACTGAGAATTTAAGCTGATTTAGAAAATGGTTTCATGCCCATTCCTGTAACTCACTTGTTCATTAAACTTGGATTTGAAAACATTTATTTTTAGGGGTGAAACATTTTCATCCGGGCAGCCCATTGTGACTTAAACAACCAAAAATAGGCCTCACAACTGCCTGATGAGTAAAAAAAGAGACTGATCACAGTTTTGTTCTTTGAAGTACCTGACAAAGACCCATGGTCCAAAGGCAGGTGGTTGGATCTAAGGGTCACACAGGCTTTCTGGCATTCCTAGGTCAGATCCCTGGAATTTAGCTCCAAGCACCAGCCAGGCCAGCTGAGTTGAGGTGGGTGCCAGTCCTTGTGGCTTCAGCTGTGGAATGTGACTGGCTGCCTCTGGGAAGGTTTCTAAAGGGACTGCAACTGCATCCTCGAGTGAAATGCAGGTAGCATGGGGTGATGGGAAGATTTACTAGCCACACGACCTTGAGAAGG